>NC_140671.1:12577500-22577500 GCF_054131305.1 Coturnix japonica | reverse complement strand
AGGACTAATGGAGATCTGACTTGATATTTTCCCTTCTAGGATGGGAAGGAGCTCTGTCAAAGTAAAAAAGTGGGCATTACTTCCCAGGGAAATAAGAGAAGTCTCGTTATTCACAAGTGTGAATATGAAGATCAGGGAACATCCACATGCTGAGCAGCCTAAGACAAGACATCAGCTACCCTAAAGGTTCATTTTATGTTTAACTGAAAGAGCAAATAAATCCTCTTGTGGTATTTTGCACCATGGGAAGAAATGCTTCATGGGCAGTTTGGGCATTTCTTGGTTAGTCCTTTTGGATACCTTTCTCTTTCTTCTTTATGCTCAAGACAGATTTTCCCTCCATGTGTTGCATTGGTTAAACCCCAGTTTGTAGCTCATCATTGGGCTCTGAAGCATCAGACTTGTTACTGAACACAGGGGTCTGCTGTGCCCTGGTAGATGCCACCTTCCCAAGGGACGTATGAAAGGATGCTTTTTTCTGATTTCCTACTAGATGTTGTCCTCATGTGGCCACTTGGGTTCAGTGTTAGCATGAACATGAACATGTGTCCTGTCCCATGACTTTGGTGAACTCTCATTTTCTCTCTCATTCTGCAACCAGGTTGGGTTGCTGTTTCAGTACTGGCTGTTTTATGTAGCCATTCCATTTGTTCTGGTTTACGTTCTTTTTTATTTTCTTTTTTTCAGGCATCATTTCTATACAGTAGACAAAGCCAGCCTATTACATTTGATTTACAGTTTTTAGCTTTTGCTGGTAAGCATTTCAGCTCTCAGGCAGTTTTACCAACAGCTTTGAAGAGCTGAAATGAACCAGCCTGGACACGATGGTCTGTTTTTGTTGGTGTAATGAATTTATGAAGTTAAACTGATTGACCCCATAAGGTTTTACAGTGTATGACTCACGTCTGGCAGAGTTAACACAGCAATGAGTTTATATACTTAGCATTTCAGAAGGCAAATGGTTGGGGATACTCTTTCATTTGCTTGCGTCTCAGAGTGAATCACTAGTATGTGAACCATCCTTCATCTCCTTTGTATTGCTTTTGTGTGTGTCTGTGTGTGGTTTCCCCTGTGAATTTCATTCTTTCCAGTTATATGGAAGTTCTCTTTTGAGCAGTGAAATTAGATGTTCCATCATCAGTCATAATGGTAAAGCTGAGTTGCCACGTTATCTGTGTCCTTTCTGTCTGGCGTCTCAATAACTGCTGCCCCACCACAATATCTGCCTAATACTTCAGCTCCATGGATGCCTCCTTGTGCAAACTGAGAGCCTGTATTTGGTGTGCATAGATCTGGGCTTACATCTGTGCTGGTAAATGCACTAGTGCATGGGCTAAGCAGTCCTGCCTCCTGTGCTGTGGGCATTGAGATGGGGCTCCTACAAGCTGCCCATTGCAAGATATTTAGAAACTAATTGCTGCGGAGGTTTCCATCCTCTTTTCAGACTAACTAAAATTTGGTTAGTGGGATCAAAACAGAAGGGGCAGGGAGGGAGAGCTGACCAAGGACTACTGATGGAACAACTATGAATCCTTGGCTCCTCAGGAATCCCTGCATCAGCAGTTGGCAACAGGAGTAAGGGGGCTCAGGAGGACACTGTGGAGTAGTGTGAAAAATGAGCGAAGAGAGTTACTAATTGATGCCTCTTGGAAAGTAGTCCAAGAGTGGTCCTCTTCCTAAACTCTCCTCTTGTGTGTGGTTTTATCTTTATGAGGTGTTCATAACAAGTGATGTGTAGATCTCCCTTATCTCATAATGTCTTTGCCTGCCTGCAGTGAATATGCAGGATACTGGATCATATACCAGCTTCTTTGAATTACTGCTCATGTCAGGAGATAAAATCTGCCTATTCTTTGAACTAACACTGGCGAGGGTTAGTTATTCTGGCTACCGAGAGAATGACACAGCAGATTAAACTCTTTCATTTCCTTCTTTGTCAAATGCCTTTTCATCTAACTGTGTGTCCCATAGAAATTCAGAGCAGTGTTGGCTGAGGGAAGTGGAAATATTTATCTCCTGTGTGTATCTGCCACCCTATTTAGACATGCTGGCAGAGCGCAGAGATTGGAGGAGTTGGATTAGGCAGTAGTTTCCCTATTGCTCACAGAACCACTTTTTCTGTGGTCTCCCAGCTACCCTGTGCCCAGTGGCCTATGCAAGATGGAGCGGAAAAGGCTCATTTTATGAACAAACAGGAACCTTTCTGGTCAGATTAATACCTGTGCTCTTTTAGAGAGATTTAGATACTAGAGATTTTAGGTACTGGAATAGGCTCCCCAGAAAGGTGGTTGAATCACCATCCCTGGTTGTGTTTAAGAGCCTTTTGGATGTGGTACTCAGGGATATGATTTAGTGTAGGGTTTTTAGAGTTAGGGTACTGGTTAGGCTGCGGTTGGACTTGATGATCTTCAATGTCTTTTCCAACCTGGGTAAATCTATGATTCTATGCAGGAACTCTTCTCCTGAGGTTAATCCAAGTTGTATCCAGGCCCTTCAGAAGGAAAGGGATATAGCAGCACAGAAATATGGCCTGATTCTGACATAACTAAATGCAGACCTGGAGAGTTAAAAGGGACTGTGTGATGTTCAAAGGATTTTGAAGCAAAGATGTCCCCTAGGTAAGATTTGTGGCTGACATTCCCCATACATTGTTTGTAGGCACACAAGCTAAGGAGAGACTAGTGATGAGCATGCAGAGAAGCCAATGGTTCAGACAGGTTTGTAGTGACACAACACTGTAGAGTTCTGTCTAGTTCTCCTTGGCATAGTTTGGAAAATAAAGATGAGGTAATTGGTGGTAACCAATATGGCTTCATCAAGGTCAAGCCATGTCTGACAAACTTGGTGGCCTTTCATGATGGAGTAACAGCATCAGTGGATAATGGGAGAGCAACTGACATCATCTACTTGGACTTGTGCAGAGCATTTGATCCCGTCCTGCATGACATCCTGGTCACCAAACTGGAGAAAAATGATTTTGATGGATGGACCAGTTGCAGGATAGGGAACTGTCTGGATGGTCACACTCAGAGAGCTGCAGTCAATAGCTCAGTGTCCAGGTGGAGGGTGGTGTTGGGACCAGTGTTATTTAACATTTTTGTAGGCAACATGGAGAGTGGAATCAAATGCAGCCTCAGCAAGTTTGCAGATGACACCAAGCTGAGCGGTGCTGTTGATGTGCTAGAGGGAAGGGATGCTACTCAGAGGGACCTGGACAGGCTGGAGAGGTGGGCCCTTGGCAGCCTCATGAACTTGAGTGTGGCCAAGTACAAGGCCCTGCACCTGGGTCAGGGCAATCCCAAGCACAGGCACAGGCTTAGAGGAGAATGATTTGAGAGAAGCCTTGACCCTGAGGAGAAGAGTTGGTGTGGAGGGAGGTGTCCCTGCCTATAGCAGGGGGACTGGAACTAAATGACCTTAAAGATTCAGTCAGTTCTATTGTTTTTCTACCCTTAATTTTGCTTGAAAGGTTTTAGAATAAATGAGATTCTGGTTTCCATGAAAACTGTTTGCAGGGAGCTCCATTGTAGCTAGTAGGTCTGTCTTTAAGTTCAAGGGCAATAATGCATTGACTGTGTTGAAGAGAGAAATGACTCAGGAATGGATGATGGTTTAGAATAAAACATAATCCTACTTATTTTCTATGCAAATATGTGTAAGGAAAAGATGCTGCACTCAGTTCTGGAAATACCCTGACAAATATATCTCTACTGTTTCACAGCTGGAGATATCAAGATTGTTAAAGCACTGGAAGATGTGGAAGTGAATGAATATGGGAGTGCATCTTTTGTCTGTGAGATTTCACACGATGAGGTTCAGACCCAGTGGTACAAAGAGGACAACAAGCTGAAGGCTGATGACAACATCAGAATGCAACAAGATGGTAGGGTGTAAGCGGGGGGGTCTTTCTCCTGAGTGGGGGGTGGGTTGGAGATCAAGCATATAAGACATCTGAAATGAAGTGAAGAGGGTTCAGAAGCGAGTTCCCCTTTTGTTTTGGGACTGAGGTTTAGGTGGAACAAGTGACATGGTGGGATGCTTAGTGTGGGAAGTGTGATGCTATCCCACCATCCCACACTGCTGGGAGCAGGTAGGAAATGAGTGCAGTTATTTCCAAAGTGGGGGTGAACAGGGCAGTCAGTTCACCTCTCCAAAGAGGTTTTGTCTGACAGTGAGTGTGATCCTTCTGTATCAGATACTTTGAATTTGACGGTGGCCGCATTTGATCAGTCCTTGTAGAAGCCATGTTTAGATTCTGCTTTGGTCTGCTCCATTTCCAGTTCAAAGTCGTTGGACACTAAATGAGACAGCTGCATCTCAGTAAAAGATGTGTTTGAATAGCTGTGATGTGCTTACTATTCAGATTTACAGAGCTGAGGTTTTGTCCTTGGCTATAGCAAAGAAGTCAAATCAGGTGAAATTAATTGTATTTCTGAACTAGACAAGTTTAAGTTTGGTAGCACCTAAATTTGGTGCGGTTTGTCATTGATTTCATCTGAAAGAAACTTGCAGGCTTTTTATCTGCTGTTGTCCCCAGCGTAAGATTATCCATTCACATCCTAAAGTACTTGTTATATTTTCAACTCACTCTTATTTGAATAAAAGCCTCAACAATTGGGAGCAATTTAATAAGCACAGAACAAGAGCTGGACCTTGCATTTGGTAGATACTGTACAGTATTACTTCATAGAAATGTAGTCAATGGCATTCCCTATAGACAATCGTTTGTTTTATCTTTAGAGTCGTTCAAAGAACCATTGTGAACTTGACATTAATTGGAATGGAATACACGCAAGAGACTTTCCTCTTCTTCCAATTGTCCTCATCCTTTCTTCTCTTCCACCCCTGCTTTGCAGATTACCATATAGAAATCACCAGGAAGTTGGAGGACAAGACAGCTTTGGAACGTCATTCTGTCATCCTGTCCTGTGACTTCAGGCCTTCTCCAAAGGTTGTGAAATGGTTCAAGGGCCGCACACCCATCGAGCCCTCTGAGAAGTACAAGATCAAGAGGGATAAGCATTCAGTAGAGCTCAGAATTCTGAAGCTGAAGCCCGATGATGCTGGTGTGTACAAGTGCAAGGCAGGAATTGCAGAGACTGAGGCCACGCTGACAGCTGAAGGTATGAGCAGGGAGGGTGGCCTCTTCCATGTCCTATTTCACCTCAGATTTCTCTTCTTGAGGTTGACTTCTGCCGTTCTCTCCTGCTAACTTTATACATGTATTATCTTCACATAGATGATTACACAAAGATCATCTAGTCCAACCATTCTACCACATCCCAGTATGATTTATAGTAACAGTGGTAGCAGTTCACCTTGTTTCCCCACAGCCCGCAATGTAGAAGTAACGAAGCACCTGCAGGATGTAGAAATTGAAGAAGAGAGCTCTGCTGTCTTCTCCTGCGAGCTGTCCCATAATGACGAGGACGTGGAATGGTTCCTGAATGGCAACCTCCTTTACACCAACAATTACAATGACATCAAGAACGTTGGCAATTGCTGCACACTGACAATGAAGCAGGTTAAGCCTGAGGATGCTGGCACAGTGACAGTGAAGTCAGACAAGGTGTCAGAAAGCGCACCTGAAGGTGATAGGTGGGTCTGATCACACCCCTCCTGGATGTAAGAGATGCTAAGGAGCTCCAGTTCATTCTATTGTGCAGCAGTCCTGCTTCTAAAGCTGACCTCTCTGGGGTGACAAGTCATCAGAGGCTTTCTTCCAGTGGAAGGTTCCATTGCAGCAGATATCAAGGAAGGAGGATGGTTTTGGTGTCCTGCCAAAGCATTCCATTGCTTTTTATCATCATTTTACTTAACACAAGGAGAGTTACAGGAGCAATTTCTTTTACTGCTTCAGTAACATGCAGTGTCAATGCTGTTGTCTCCAAGGATTTATGACTGAAGGAGAGATCATTCAGTGTGTGTTTTGCCTCTGGGATGACTAATGACCAGGCTGTGAGCAACCTGATCTAGCTGTGAATGTCCCTTTTTATTGCAGGGGAGCTGGGCTAGATGGCCTTTAAGGGTCTCTTCCAATTCTAAGGAACTTGTGCCTGAAGTGCAGAAGTGGATGAATTATACCACTTCTTCATATCCTCCCCATGATTACAGAGGAAATACAACAAAACAACATGCATGGTCTTACTGTTGTCATTTCCTTGAATACGAAGACGTCTCTTTTTTATGGTTGAGATTTTTGTTGATATGGGTCAGGAGGAACTCACACTTTTTAGCTTTCTCAATAGGCAAAAAGTTCCAGTTGCTGCAAGCCACCGAGGTAACCAATAGAGGGGCCCTGATCCCCCTTGTGCCATCGGGATGCTCTGGCACGGGATGTGCCTCAAATTCAAAGCTCCTTCCCACCTCCCAAGGAAAAGCAAAGCAACCCAAGCATCTCCAGCAAAGCTGCCCAGCAGACAGCAGGGAATGCAAACAGCTTCTGGCTGCTCCCCTGCACTCCTGTCCTAAGTAAGTGACCCCTCGAGGACTGGATGGGAAATCAGTGCATGACACACGTGAGTGTGCACAGCATTGTGCAAAGCAGTGGGGATCCATGTGTGTGCGTGTGTGTATTTGTGCATGGATGGTGTTGTACACACATTTGTGTCCATGAGTGTACAAACCAGTGGTGTTGCTCAGGTGTGTGTAGGTCTGTGGGTATGTGTGCAAGGACGAGCATGCACATATATGTACGTGCACAGGGGTGTGCAGAGTGTTGGAGCTGCACAAGGACATTGTGGTACCGGTGTGTGCGTGCACTTTGGGAGTGAAAGGAAGGGGTTACACATGTGTGAGTGTGTGTGCGCACAGGGCTGCACTAAGGGATGTGGTTGTGTGAGTGTGTGTGAGCACATAGATAGTGCGTGGATGCGGTGGCACAAATGTGTGCTTGCACAGGGCTGTGCTGAGGAGTTGGGCTGCACACAGGTGCACACAAAGGGATGTTTGAACCCTTTGCCCCTAAGAACAGTTTTCCAGTGTCCCTCGTCCAAGAATTCTTTGAACAGCCTGCAGCTGACTCTCCTGAAGCTCAGGGTCCTGACTTTGCTTTTTGCCAGGCCCGCATTCCTTGAGATGAGGAACTCTAGGAGGGCATGGTCACTACAGCCCTGACCACCTCCAGTCTTAACCCCTGCTGTGCAGCATGTCCAGTAATGCTTCCCTTCTGCTTGGTGTGCTTAATGCTTTGCCCACAAAGTTATTCCCAGTGCAGTCCAGCAGTCTCTCAGACAGCTTGCAGCCAGCCATGCTGATTTCCCAGCCTGACTGGAATCCCCCATCAAGTTGAGAGTCAGTGAGCGCGGTGCTTCTGGTAGCTGCAGTAAGCAGGGCCCATCAACAGGCTCCCTTGACCAGGCGGCCTGGAGCAGACCCTCACCTCCAGAAGCCCATTATTGGTTCAGTCCCGAATTTTACCCGCAAGTTCTCAACGTGATCGTGGCTGTTCTTAGTCCTTTGCAGTCGGCTTCTTCATAGAGAGGGCAAATACCTTGCCCTCCGGAATTCCATAGTAACAATCATGTCTCCTTTATGTCAGGTGAGGTGTTTTTTGTTGTTGTTGTTTTTTGTTTGTTTGTTTTCCATTTTCTAGGTAGAAAATTTAATTTCTGAGCCAGGAGAAGAAGAAGTGCAACATGTAACAATCTTCCTGGCACTGTGCAGTTTGCATGAGTAGCCAAGTGCTCCTCAGGTAACGTGTGCTGCAGAGCTGACCTTGGTGGCAGGGGTTGTGTCTTCATTTTCTTCCTGTCATGTGGGAACATAAGAAGACTCTTCAGAGCAGGAGCTGCAGAGGAAGATGAACGGCATGAGAAGGTAAGGCTAGGAACCAAGGACACCTCCAGAAAGAACAGAAAAACTAAGTCATTTAAGATGCATGATGGCCGTGTGATACTGTCCGTGACTGGAGGAGAAGCACATGGCTAGGAATGACTGATGGCTCTGGTGGGATGAGTGCCTACGTGCGCCGTAAAGGAGAGTTTGTGGGATGTTCTGTGGACATGTGAAGGCTGTGGGAAAGTTAAGAGAGAAAACGTGTGAATTCACAGAAGTGGTATTAGAACCTGGAATAAACCATTTGGATCACTCACATCTGAGTCTGTGCCAGATTGTCGCACTGTCAGAACCTGAGGCCTGGGATTTTCCTTTAGTAGTGCCAACTGCCTGTTGTAAATGAGAAAAGATATTACTAAACATAGCTTCCCTCCTTGTAGGTTTGATATTTCTGTCTTTGCATTCCTTTAGCACCCAGGGTGTTGATGCAGCTGCACAAATCCGCTGTACTGTCCTCCTGTTTTGCATGGAAGAATGGTAAAATAGCAATCTCTGGGTGAAATTTTGTTCAGGCGTTTTCCTTTCTGTGCCCCTAGGAAGCAATGGCTTGGAAATGGCAGTGCCGCCTGGGAACCCACACAGCAACCCAGTATCTCATTGTCTGGGTCTGTGAAAAACCACAATGATGACAAAAGATGTTTCAATTCTGTCTGTGCTGTCAGTGCAGCCCTGAGGAGCGGTGTGGGCATGGCATGGCAGGGAGAAGGGATTTCCCTTCCAATGGGAAAGTGCCTGTTCATGTGTTGGTATGTAACCGCTCCATGGCCTGCTCCATGTGCTTCTGAATGGGCAGCTCAACTTTTGTGTCACTCAGCCACCTGTGACAGAGGTCAGGATTAGTGCCTTTCAAGGAGCTGAGAAGCATTTCTTGCTCAAGTCCTGCTTCCAAGCTTAACCACCTACAATGAAGTAGATGTCGTTTTTCTAGTGTCCTTAAATTCCGTGTCCGCATTTTCCCTAAAGCAAAAGAATTTGGAGTTAACCAGCTGCAGTGAAGTGAGCGATTTCAGTGCCTATTTCTGATGGTGGCAATGAGTTCAGAGGTCACACTTAATTGACGGTGCCTGTTTCCATTCTGACAAAGGCTGTAGTTTCAGCTGACTTCCCGAGGCTGCCATGTGTGGTGGTGACACAGCCTTGGGCTTGTGCGTTTGCATGACTCCCACCTTTCCTTTCTGTGTCTTGCAGGTCAGCTGGTGCTGGAAGCGGCCGGTATCTGAGTAGGAATGAAGGTGAGTGCAGGAGCAGCTGCTGAGGGGAGGAAGGAAGTCCATGCTAATGAGCTCTGAAGCATCTGCGGGTCCGGTACCAGAATAGGCAGCAGTGATGCAGGGGGCTCCTCGGCAGGAAGCTGGCTGATTCAAATGCTTGCTGAGAGTTTGGAAGCCCAAACCCTTATGGTCTCTGTAAGGGTGGTTAATAAAAAGATATTAACCAAGATGGTGGTAAATAGCCTAAGGTTATTAGCAAAGGGAAACTCACCAATATCGATACCTTGACTAGAAAGCTGAGGCAGCCTCAACTAGGGAGCAATCTCTAAGACATGCTGTCTCAGTGGTGGTCAGCCTTTAAATGAGGTCTCAGAGGAGGTTGAGTCGAGGTCCACCCCTTCTGGGAGCACAGCTAGATTACTCTCACCTGTGCTCCCGCAGCTGACCCAATACTTGCCTCAGCTGATTAATCAGAGGTTCAAGCTGTGATTTCCCATACAGTCTCTAAGCTGAAGGCAGCATCTCCTTGATCTGATGGTGGTGTGCCTGAGTGAGGGAGTGATCCAAGCTGGATGCAGAAGAGTCATCTTAATTTCTCTGCTATTTTACTTCAGATGACACCTATTGGGTGTTGGTTTCTTAAAATTTGGATCTAGGAGGTGGTCTCTTCCTTTGCTTCTGATGAAAGCACAGAAGTGCAGCAGGAGTAGAAGACAAAGAGGTTTTCTTGGTGACAGGAACACCAATTATTTGATTCAAATGTGTAACTGATGTAGATGGTGAAGAACAGATCTGCCTCAAAGACATGCTTGATCACCTAAGAAATGAGCATGTGATCCAAGACAGGCAGCGTGGCTTTAGCAGGGGAAGGCCATGCCTAACCAGTCTGGTGGCCTTCTATGATGGAGTGACGGCATTTGTGGACAAAAGGAAGGTAACAGATGTCATTGACCTGGACTTGAGCAAGATCTTTGACATTGCCCTCCACCACATCCTTATCTCTAAACTGGAGGGATGTGGATTTGACAGGTGGACCACCTGGTGGATAAGGGATTGGTTGAAAGGCCACAGACAGAGGGTGGTGATTCATGGTTCTATGTCCAGGTGGAGGCCGATAACAAGTGGTGTCATCCAGGAGTCTGTCTTGGGACCAGTGCTTTTTTACATGGTTGTCAGAGACACCAATGATGCAATGGAGTGCACCTTCTGCTGTTTGCTGAGTGGTGCGGCTGACGCAGTGGAAGGAAGGGATGCCATTCAGAGGGAGCTCAACCGAGAGGTTGGCCTACGTGAATCTAATGAGGTTGAACACAGCAAAGTGCAAGGTTTTGCACTTGGGCTGGAGGAATCCCAGGCATTTCTACAGACTGGGAGGAGCAGTCCTTAAGAGAAGCCCCGCAGAGAAGGACCTGGGGGTCCTGGTGGATGAAAAACAGAACGTGAGCCATCAGCGTGCTCTTGCAGCTCAGAGAGCAAATGGTCCCCTGGGCTCCATCAGAAGAGGGGATGGCCAGCAGGGACAGGGAGGTGATTGATCTTCATGATCCTTGAGGTCCCTTCCAACCCGGGCCATTCTATGATTCTGTGATTACACTCGCTGTCAGAAAGAATGGCAGCTGTACGGAAGCTGGATATATTTTGGGACAGTTCTTGTAACCAGTTGATTTTAAGACCTTGCCCGAGTCAAGAGTCTAAATTGAGTGTCAGAAGAAAGCTGGTAAAGTGGCTATTGCTCATTCTTTTTCATTTGCTGATTCTTTCATTCGGGTTCCTTTTCCAAAGGAGATTCTGGTGATGGAAGCAATTGAAGAAAGATCCAAAGCAGCTCTTGCCAAGAGTGCTTGAAGTCCCTGTGGAGAGAAGCAAAGAACTTGGGCTTCCTCTGGGATGCTCCCCACCATGTCTCAGGAAGGAGACAACTGCTGTTCCACTTTCTGCTCTGTGTGTGGAAAGGTACGTCTGGGTTTCTTCTGCTTGTTTATTCTTTCTTTTTCAGGCTTTGAAGGAGAAGGGGTGGAGCAACGGGAGACTCACTGGTCGTTTGTTACCTCAAGAACAGGATGGATTCTGCATTGACTGTGAAAAACCTGGGCTAGTAGCATGGGCATGTTTCAGGCTGGACTTTTCCTTCTTGGTTTCCTTTTGGCTACAGGGAGACAGCTGTCTAAAGGTGTGTTTTCATACCCACTCTCCAAAACCATGTTTCATTGTTGCAGGTGGTTCAGTGTGCTCTTGCAGTGCAGATGCTGTAGTTTGCTGTAGAATCTGAATTGTTTCTGTTCCTAGGGGAGGACTGGGAGGAGGTAGTGAGAAGAGAATTCAATGCCTTAGGTGTATCTTAGTGAGAAATGTTGGCATGAGGTGCTGAAAGTCTTGAGTTGTCAAAGGCCAGTGAGGCTCAGACTCCTTAACCTGCTGGAGCAGGGTGGAAGCAAGGAGTGGGCACTGCCGTCCCACAAGCTGCACTTGGTTCTGGTCTGCCAGGTCTGTGCTGGCCTGGATTTCTTCTGAGAAGTTTGTTGGAGCTGCTTGGAGTAGTGAAGGGTGGGGAGGAAGTGCTGCTCAAGAGCTAAGGCTCTGCATGATCATCTTGGATGGTTTTAACCATGATATCTGAAGACATAGTTTCCATCAGAATGATCCCAACATTGTGCGAGTGTCTCAGATGTATGAGAGCACCCGCCTCCTCCAGCTGAGCCATAGGAAAGCTAACTGTGCCCAGTAATTACAGCTTCTGCAGATTGAATATGCTTCCAAGTGTTTTCCTTAGTGATCAATAATGTCCCAGCACTCTGAGATTCCATCTCTGGCACAGTCTGGAGCATCTCTGCAATCCTTGGTTGCTGGAGGGCACGTGGTGAGTGCATGGACAGGGTGGCACAAACGCGTGCGTGTGCTGAGGAGTTGGGTTGCACACAGGTGCACACAAAGGGGTGTTTGTGGAAGGTGTAGGCACGTAGGTGTTCCCAGGGATGGTTTGCACACGTCTGTGAATGCAAAGGAGGGCACACGATGCAGAGTGTGCATGGGGGTGTGCAAAGCAGGCAGGGTGGTGAATGGGTGTGCGTGTGCACATGGATAGGGGAAGGTTGGGGTTACAGGTTGACCTGTGCTGAGGTGAGTGGGGACTCACGGTGTTGCTCAGTGGTAGATTGGTTCACACTGAGTGCTAACAGGAAACTCGCACACCCTTTTTGTTTCAGCTGTGCCAGCGCTGTGATCCCTTGCTGCAGGGATGGGGTGTTGGAAGGATGGTGTGCGTGCCGAGCTCCCATCTCTTGCAGGAATCAAGTGTAGAGCAAAAGGGATGTTTGGGCCAGGTGACTGTAAGAAGGCTGGCTGCTTTGGATGGTGGTAGCTGATGGAAACAGGTGCTCTGGGGACCGTTCAGCTTTTAACAGAAGACAGGGGTCCTGCAGCAAGAATGACTAGGTTCTCAAATGGCTTCAGACGTGCACACCGAGTACATCCCCGCAGACATTTACCGGTAGGTGGCTCTTGCAGAAGAAGATTCAAGCAGCAGAACCTTTTGCTCAGCTACAGCGCACAAATGCTACAAAAGCAGGAACAACCTGCAAGCTCTGGGTCTGTTTGTCTTGCACAGGCATGCACTAACTGCGTTTGATGGTACCCCCCATCCTTGATTTCCTTCCCTGCTTCTTGTCTGATGACGCTGCTGAGCCAGGAACAAGCTGCCCAGTGTGGCAGAGCATGGTGCAGAGCTGTGCTGGGACCTCCTCCCCTTCATCTGCTGCAGATCAGTGCCCCACACGTGCCATTGGGATGCTCTGGCACGGGATGTGCCTCCAACCCAAAGCTCCTTCCCACCTCCCAAGGAAAAACAAAGCAACCCCAGCATCTCCAGCAAAGCTGCCCAGCAGACAGCAGGGAATGCAAACAGCTTCTGGCTGCTCCCCTACACTCCCGTCCTAAGTAAGAGACCCTATGAGGACTGGCTGGGAAATCAGTGCATGACACACGTGAGTGTGCACAGGATTGTGCAAAGCAGTGGGGTTCCACGAGTTTGTGTGTGTGTGTATCTCTGCTGTTATGAAAGCATGGGAAGACTTACTGAGTCCCAGATAATTACTTATCCTCAAATGATTTTTCCTGGCCAAAGTTAGAGCCTCTCACAGGTAATCGAGATCAACAGGCTGTTGTTGCACAATCAACAGACACAATCTAGATGATCAGCTGAGGAAAATAAAGCATCATGCGAAGGGTACT
Organism: Coturnix japonica; assembly: GCF_054131305.1. Classification (NCBI taxonomy): domain Eukaryota; kingdom Metazoa; phylum Chordata; class Aves; order Galliformes; family Phasianidae; genus Coturnix; species Coturnix japonica. The sequence goes on along the minus strand of NC_140671.1, from coordinate 22,564,226 downwards.
AGATAAGTGAGCAGCTTGAGATCTGCACATTTATGTGATGCTCATGGTCTTAGACAATATTTGCCTAGAGAGGTCACATTGAATGAAAGCAAACTCTAAGATGAATGAAAATATGCACAGGAGAAGAAGCCTCTGGGGCTTCTCAAGTGTTATGACCAGAAGACATAAACTCTGTTAAAGCAAACGTTTCTCTCTATTTTTTGTGTTATTCCAGGCAGGCCTTGATTACCGCCTGAACACATGCTGTGGAAGCCCAGCTTATGCAGCACCAGAGCTAATCCAGGGCAAAGTGTCTATTGGCTCAGAGGGATGTAGAGCGGTGTTTGTTTTCCCCTCTTTCCCTTCCCTCTCCACAGAGCATTTAAAGGCAGTGGAGCTCAGGTAGGCTCTCTTGGTTTCCCTTCTGAATTCTGCTAGGTTGCATCGCTTGGTAGCTCTCAGAAGCTGTCAGTGGCCACAGACTAGAAAAGTGCAATTGGTCTCAGTTCACACAGCTGGCTGGTTTGTCTCAGGCTAATCCTGAACTGCCTCAAGCGACTGCTTTGGGGCTCTACAGAACAGCAACTTCAGAGATCTCTTTCTATTACTAAGTGTTTGAAAGAGCAATTTGCTCTGTTAATTATCCATCATTTCTGTGCAGTCTGTTTTGTCAGACTTGTCTTTAGCTTCCAAGTTGTATGTGAAGAATTGTTTCCGTTGTAATGCACAATGAACTAAAAATTGAGAGATGAAAATGTGAAGAGTTTTTCCAGCTTTGATTTCATGTCTGGAATTTTGGAACCCACTACTTGCAGTTGTTAATCTGTCCAAACTGGTCTGGTTTGGGATGCCCTCGTACTTCTTGAATCGCTGTTAAAGGCGGAGCAATTCCTACAAGTGCCATGGCCCCACTGTTGTTCTAATTCTTGTTTCTTTGTTTTCCACACGCTGCTTTTCAAGCCTCCTTTTTCTTTACAGTCAAAGTGAGAACTGCGCTGTGTCTGAACCTTGTTGTGCCTCTACATAAAGAGAACCGAACAGCAGCAAAGCCAGACAGGTGACTGTGCTGACAGCTCTCGTACCCAGTAACACGTAACTGTGCTAAATCCCTTGTGACGGCTTTGATTTCATTTTTGCCAGTGAAATCCTTGTATAAGGAACTGCAGCAGTGTGATGAGCTAAGGTGAAGATGCTGGTTTTAGTAGTGCTCTAAGCTGAGTGAAAGGGCAATTGAATGAGGGTTATATGCTTTCTCTGGGACGATAAGGTTTTATTTCCTGAGGGAAAGAGCCAGCTTTTCATGGGCTATATGTGGGCTTTGGCAAGGGCAGACAATCCAGTCTGTCAGGAAGCCATTTGAGGTGCTTCAGGTTTGTAAGCTTGTCTTTTAGTTTTTCAGGCGGATATTTGGAGCATGGGTGTAGTGCTGTATGCTCTGCTGTGTGGGTTTTTCCTTTGGATGATGACAATATGATGGCACTCTACAGGAGGATACCAGTGGGTATCAGTGGTGCTAGAATACACTGAGAAGGGAAATAGCTGAGCTTGACAAGAGGCCTTGCTTTTCGGATGGCAGAACATGCTGAGCTGTGGGTAGAAAGGCCACAGCACAGTCTGCTGAATATTGTCCCTGTTTTTGCTGCTTTGTCTACCAGTATTTTGTGGATTTGGTTCTACGCTTGGTTGGCCTATGTGGCACTGTAGCCTAATTCTGTACCATGATAGCATACAGAATTTAAGGAGAAGTATTTTCCTGCCAATGGGCTGGATTTTTTGTATCTGGTTCTTCAACTGGCTGCTCCCTATACTATCTGTAGTAAAAATATAGACACATCATTTGATTTTCCTGAAATGAATGTTCCTAAATGCCAGCTCTTCTCATGTCTACAAAGATCAAAGTTCTGCATTTGCTATTAGAATTTCCTCTTCCAGAATCAGGAGGTAATGTAGGACCCCACAGATTGCCTTCAGAATCCAACAGTTAGTTCTGTTTCCTTTCGGAGTGCATAACAACCTGAGCACATGAATTGAATGACGTGGCTTGTTAGTCTGGTACAAACTCTGCTGTACACTGAAACCTGGTCCATTTGTAAGCAGGACTTTGTCCATCTCTGCAGGACAGCAGAAAACCCTTTGTGCTAATCATGATGCCAAGAAGCAGAATGCGGCAAATGGCAGATGATCCAACTGCTTCAGGTGTTCATTTCCTTAAAACTGTGAATAGTTTTGGACTGAGAGTTTGTAAGCAGAACAGAGCTCTTAAAGCTGTCAGAGATTATTTCTGCACTGTTCAATTCTATCTGCCTAACATACACCGGATCTCAGAACTGCATTGCTTGAACTGGTGGAACTTGCTGAAGTGAACTGGGATGAGCAAGTTTTAGAACTTAGTCAGAATGCAGTAAAAAATGGATAATCTCATGAGTATTAAGGTACAGGCTTGCTATTTCTGCACTGAATTTGTTTTTATTTTACATGGCTGTGATCTGAAAGTTGCTTGAAACGCAGGCACCTAGGCACTGTTGTGTAACTGAATTTCACACGATAGGTCCTGAAATATCCTGGAATCAAAAACTCTGACTTGTTTTAAGTCTGCTGCTTGAGTCTAATCAGGGTCATAGTGTCTGTGTGCAGTGTTTCTTTCCCTGTAATGCTCCACATCATTTCATTTTGGGAATATTGAAGGAAATGGACTATGTGCCATAACTGTTGTTAGAACAAAGTATGTCTGGTGTGATCTTATGCATAGGTTCTGTAACTGCTCTTCACAGCTCAGGTGTTTGACCTTCCTTTTGGTGAAGTGATGAAATACTGCTGGTTTCTATTTGTGCTTCTAGGCACCTTGAAGCTCTTAGGAATAGAACAATTGTCTCCAGTTCTTTTCAATGATATCAGTAACAGCTCGAGTGTTGCTGCCCACTAGGTAGACCCAAAGAAGCAGATTACAGTGAAACAACACACGAGCTGGACCTGAATGAGGATCACTTTCAAGACAGTGGCTATGCTGCTTCAAGCCTACTTGCTTCTTCCTGCCGCCACTCTATTACCAAGTATCAACAACCTTTCATGATTCAACTTGCAAATGTTTGAAACTAACCCTTGTGTTTCTATGCCTTCCTAGGTGATTCGAGCCCTTGTCAACCCCAAAGATCCAAACCAAGCAGTGTCTTTCCATCAATGGAGAGTTCTTATTAAGCATGAATCGCTGCAATTCGGATGACAGCCTTCCACATGGTAACAGTGATGGACACAAGGGGCTCATCCACGTTCATGCTCTCATATCTCCTGGCTCTGCTGAAGCTCGTGACCTGAGCCTGCCAGACACAGCAGTCACCTGCCTGGATTGTGACCCAGCGCCTTTGCAGTGCTGCCCATCCCAAGCACAGCCCGAGTGTCCCAACAGCAGCACCACCATGCAGGAGCAGGGCAGCATCAGGGAGGTGAAGCTGAGCATCTTAGATGGGGACTTAGAGTCAGGCTGCCAGTCCCAGGCACCAGGCAGCAGCACCAGCTCTGAGCCACTCTCATCTTGACAAGAGGAGTCCCATCTTCACCCTTGACCTCTCAAGCCCTCCTGTCTTTTATTGAATAAAGTCACTCTCATGCTCAGTCATCGCCTCGACTGCATTCTGAGTCTTCAATCACAGGGATTGGGATGAATGCAACAAACAGCAAGGCAGCTCAGCTTGCAATGCTATGGCTGTGGGGTTTGTGCAGGCAGAGCTCTGGGTTCCCATTTTGCCTGGCTTTGGGATGTCTGCAGCAAGATCTCTACCATTTTGTATGGGAGCAAATAATCTCTAGCATCCAGGTTGCTGCTCATGATATATCCCAGTCTTCCTGGCTGTCACTTTGTGATACTTTTCAAAGCCTTTTGATACTCTTTGATGCCTTGGCTGCTCCCTAACACCTCTGTCCTCCTGCCATGTTGACTCACGTCTCCCACTTTTAAGCTGGCTTTGCAGATCATCTCCAGCCCTGTCATCATCACGCTGCAGCAGGAGGTGCTCACCTGGCCCAATGTCTGGCAGTACTGCTTGTTCTGCAGATGAGCAGCTGCCTCCTCATCTCTTCAGCTACAGTAGTTTTTCTCAGGGCAGTTAGATGCAGTCATGCTCCTCTGGATTTGGTGTGTTAAATCCATGCTGCATGGCAGCAGTCAGTGCAATACAAAGGTGTTCTGTGTGCCATAGCATTTCTCCAGGGGCTGCCAAAGGTAGAAGCACAACACAGCACCATCCTTCTGACAGTAATGTCTGTGAGTGTTAGACATGTGAGCACTGCATCATCCCCAGCGTGTCAGTGCTTTTCCACACCAACCTGACTCTCACACTCTGCACTGAATGTAACTCTGCTCTTGTGGAGACAAATGCTTTCTGTCACATCCTCCATCCCTGCAACCATTTGCCGGTAGGCAGCTCTTGCAGAAGAATCAAGCAGCAGAACCTTGTGCTCACCCTACAGCATGCAAATGCTATGAAAGCAGAAATAACCTGGCATGCTCTGGGTCTGCAAGGCTGCACAGATGGGAGAGGTAGATTGTGTTTTTGCAGTGGAAGTTTCCAGTATTTTCAGTACATAGTGTAGGCCCTAACTGAATGTATAACCCTCTTGTAAAACAGCTGTATAAGTAGTTTTTCCACCAAGAAAGTTGCTGAACAGAATTAAGTTCAGACTGGGGGCATTCTGACATGGGGAGAATTGAGACAAGCACAAGATAAATACAGGGTGGGTAGAGCCCAGCACAGGACAGAATGAATGTACTGACTTTTGGAAACATTGCCCTTCTCTGTCCGCAGAAAAGTACAAGGCAGACCTAAAAACAAGAGGTTGGTAATTGACCTTCTATGGAAATGAATCCTAGCCACAGTCTCGAGGAGTCTGTGAGCCTGAGATGCTCAACCAATGAGAGCCATGAGAGCATCACCTGCAGTGGGTTTAGGGCACAGAACAGAATTGATTTCACTGACTGGTGTGCAGTTTCTCCCTTGCCAATAGGGGATGTGCGCGCAGTATTGCAATAATGAATAAGCACTGCTGCTATCGCTGCCATCTTTGCCTAACTAGAAATCTTTGACTTTGAGAGTTTCTCACACAAGGGGAGAGGGTAAGAAAGTAAAGAGGCACAGAAAACTAAGGGAAACTGCTCTTCTTTATCTTATCTATAAAAATTGATACGATGCTGTTGTGCATTTTTTTTAATTTTATTTTTAATTTTTTGCTAATGTCAGTTAGATTGTTTTAAAATATCCACACACCAAAATCTGACTACCAAGCAAATGTAATGAAAATGAAATGAAGGTGAGTTAGTGGAAAGCACAAGGCCATATTATATTAGGCTCCAGCAAATTTACAGGCAGTCACTGCACGAAGAGGTAGATCTGAGTTGCACATTATATGATTCCCACAAAGATTAAGGAAATCTGAAGCTTTCAATATATTTTTTTAATTCTTTTTTCATTTCATTTTTAAACACCTGACCCAGACCCCAACCCTCACAGGAGCTGTAAAGATAACAGCATTAACCAGCAATGTAACTCTAATCCTAACCCTTACCCTGATTCTAAAATCGTCCCTAACTCCAAATGCAACAACAAAAATGATGCTAGAAGTTTGTAGCAAAAGGAACCTTAACCCTGATCATAATCCAAAAAAAAAATCATTATGGTAACAATAATCTTTACCTTAAGAGTAATATTAATCAGAGCCCAGATGATGCCTGCATCCAATCAGAAGCATGCTTTGCATTATTTAAGAGTTGTATTTTTTCCAATGAACTCTCTCTATTATCACGTTTATAAAGTAACAGAGTCTGTTCTTTTTCTCCTCACACTGTGCCTTACTCCTGACATCCCCTGGAAATGACCCAGATAGGGCACCATCAAAGTAATGCTAATAGTAATGTCAATCCTAAGGGTATCTCTAGCCTCAGTGTTAATGGGACGCTAACAACAATCCCAACAGCCTTAAACATTCTGGTGGTGTGAAAGAGGTGCTGCCTTGCACATGCTGGGCAGTCCCATTGCCTGTTAAATGCAGGCGGCAGCGTAGAAACATGATGCCCGTGGTCAGAATGCCCTGTGGCAGATCCTGGCACCGGAGAACTGACCGGAGAACCATGAGAGAACTGACAACAAATCACGCGACATCAGAACCGACCCAGTGGTTATTTACAAGCCTTGGGAGACCCAGACAGGATCTCAGAGTGGTGAATGTAGGTACAGAAGTTGTTACTACTCTGTTTTCTTCTAAAAGAAGTGTTTTTTTTTCATCTCAGAAGTTGGGGGGGGGGGGGGGGAGGGGGGGGCGGGAAAGGGATATCAATTTAATTACTCATTAATTTATTGACAGACATTCACGTTTGCTGCGTTTGGAGAAGTTTTTATTTGTTTGCTGTGGTTTGATTTTTTTTTTTTTCTTTTTTTTTTCCCCCTTCCCTCCTCTTCCATCTTTGTGTTCTTCCCCTATAATCAAAAGAACGGATCCCCAGGGTCTGTCCCGCAGACGTTCTTTCCGTGGTCTCTGCTGCCACCTGCTGGCCAATAAGCGGAACTGCCACTGTTGGGCGTTTGGTGCCGCAGGAAGCACAACGCAGATCTGAGTTCTGACCGGTCTACGCAGCAAATCCGCCAATCTTTATTGCGATAAGCCCTCCAGACAAGAGCATAAAGTCTTTGCCTGAGGGCAGGGTTAGTAGTAATGGATGTCAGTTTTGAAATTTCCAGTCCATTCACCATAGCACTTTCTGCCTCCATGTCCCATAACCAGAGCAGCTATGCTGGCATGCTCTCTTGGTTTCTGTCTAAACCACTGTACTATATCCATCAGTTCAGCTGCTGTATTATGGGCAGCAGGGTTTGGGGGGTGGACACTGGTCAGGGCACTCCCACCAGCCTATCCTGCATTTTTTTTTTTTTTTTTTTTTCATTTTTGGGTTACAATCAGTCAGATCTCAAATAGATCTAGTCCAAATGGAACCTCAAAATCTGACCTTTTAGTGCCTTCATTTACAGAGTCCATTTTATACAGATTCCCTTGTACAGGGCCCCCATGGTCCTCCAGACAGTTGTTTCTGATCTTCCATAGGAGAATGATTGAATTAGGTTTTTTCCCATCAAAACTGCCACCTGTCTTTCCAATTTTTCAACACTATCATTCAATAGCTGATTTGCATCAGCCTGAGCCTCTTCAGTTATGTTCAGACAGTTCAAGGCCATTAAAAGTGGCCATGCCACCATGAACACAGCTAACTGTCATTCTCAAGTTGTAAGTATGTCTTTGCTAAGACCATGGAAATACTCAGTCAGGTGGGCCAGGGACTCATGGACCCTCCCTCCGTCCCACACAGGGCCCCATTTTTCAGTGACAGAAGCAGTGCTGCATTTTGAGGATCCTAGGAATCCCAGGACATGCCCTGACAAAAGGTCATTCAAAGGGATAGTCTTTCCCCATCCAAACAACTCCATGATATTCACAGAATCACAGAATTGTAGGGGTTGGAAGGGACCTCCAGAGACCACTGAGTCCAGTCCCCCTGCCAAAGCAGGTTCCCTACACCACAAAAGAGGTATGAAGAGGTAGATCTGAGTTGCACATTATATGATTCCCACAAAGATTAAGGAAATCTGAAGCTTTCAATATATTTTTTTAATTCTTTTTTCATTTCATTTTTTAAACACCTGACCCAGACCCCAACCCTCACAGGAGCTGTAAAGATAACAGCATTAACCTGCAATGTAACTCTAATCGTAACCCTTACCCTGATTCTACAGGGGACTGTCTGAAATGGACATCAATTCAATTACTCATTTATTTATTGACAGACATTCAAGTTTGCTACGTTTGGAGAAGTTTTTATTTGTTTGCTGTGGTTTGGTTTTTTCTTTTTTTCTTTTTTGTTTCCCCCTTCCCTCCTCTTCCATCTTTGTGTTCTTCCCCTATAATCAAAAGAGAACGAATCCCCAGGGTCTGTCCCGCAGACGTTCTTTCCGTGGTCTCTGCTGCCACCTGCTGGCCAATACACGGAACTGCCACTGTTGGGCGTTTGGTGCCACAGGAAGCACAACGCAGATCTGAGTTCTGACCGGTCTACGCAGCAAATCCGCCAATCTTTATTGTGATAAGCCCTCCACATGGCATTGCGCATGCACTCGAACACGCAACAGGCATAGATTTCTCTTAACTCCTTGAGGAGCAGGCAAGCAGAACAACTGAGCGCACCACTGCTTGTGATTGGGCCACCCCCATCATAGAGATGTGTGTTAGATCTTTTACCCACCCCTGGACTGGCCTTTTTGTTTAACGATAACCTCTGAAATCTGAGCTACTGGTTCTACCACCTGTAGTGTAGAATAGGTAGCCAATAAATGCTTTTCAACTGTGATGTATCTTTATTCTGCTCCATGCCAAACCTGTGGCCAAAACCTCATAGGGGTTCACAAAGAACTCTGGCTCTGCCAGAGCCCCCATCCAGACCCTTCTTGAGTTACATTCACATCTAGTTTGGCTGAAAAGGTTGGACTATAAATACTCAGTGCTTGGGCCTGTTTAACAGATATTTTTTCCTGATTATGCTGTCCATCGATCTTTTTAAACTGAACTCCTGCTCTAATCTGGTCTTTAAACATTTGTTGTCTCAAGACCCTAATGGGTCCAGACTGGATTACCTTAGGGGCTGGACGCCTAAGTCATGGCAGCAGATGGTTCTCTGCCTTTCTCAGACCTTTCCACCACCATTCAGAGCCTGCATCTGGCCGTAGGCACTCTTGTCTCCCCATCAATTGGGCAGCCTGTTGTATTACAGCACCTGAGGGCCACTGGGGGGTTCAGTATGGATAACATAGACCCATACTGATGTAAAGGTGATGGCTGTAGGATGAGATCCCTCGTTCCTGATGAAAAATTTATTGACTGGGCTCTCAAAATCATCTTCATAGATTGCCTCTTTCATGCCTAATTCTCTAATATAATTTTGTTAGTCCTCCATAGAGGACCACAGGCTGATATTTAATGGTATGTCATTCTTATTTGGCCATGTTATATGACACACAGCCATAAATCATTCACTGATCAAATGGCTATCCTCATTATGTTGGACAGAGCATACAGTCTTTGCCTGAGGGCAGGGTGAGTAGTAATGGATGTCAGTTTTGAAATTTCCAGTCCATTCACCACAGCGCTTTCTGCCTCCATGTCCCATAACCAGAGCAGCTATGCTGGCATGCTCTCTTGGTTTCTGTCTAAACCACTGTACTATATCCATCAGTTCAGCTGCTGTATTATGGGCAGCAGGGTTTGGGGGGTTGGATACTGGTCAGGGCATTCCCACCAGCCTATCCTGCATTTTTTTTTTTTTTTTTTTTCATTTTTGGGTTACAATCAGTCAGATCTCAAATAGATCTAGTCCAAATGGAACCTCAAAATCTGACCTTTTAGTGCCTTCATTTACAGAGTCCATTTTATACAGATTCCCTTGTACAGGGTCTCCATGGTCTTCCAGAGAGATGTTCCTGATCTTCCATAGGAGAATGATTGAATTAGGTTTTTTCCCCATCAAAACTGCCACCTGTCTTTCCAGTTTTTCAACACTATCATTCAATAGCTGATTTGCATCAGCCTGAGCCTCTTCAGTTATGTTCAGACAGTTCAAGGCCATTAAAAGTGGCCATGCCACCATGAACACAGCTAACTGTCATTCTCAAGTTGTAAGTATGTCTTTGCTAAGACCATGGAAATACTCAGTCAGGTGGGCCAGGGACTCATGGACCCTCCCTCCGTCCCACACACGGCCCCATTTTTCAGTGACAGAAGCAGTGCTGCATTTTGAGGATCCTAGGAATCCCAGGACATGCCCTGACAAAAGGTCATTCAAAGGGGTAGTCTTTCCCCATCCAAACAACTCCATGATATTCACAGAATCACAGAATTGTAGGGGTTGGAAGGGACCTCCAGAGACCACTGAGTCCAGTCCCCCTGCCAAAGCAGGTTCCCTACACCACGTTGCACAGCTCAGCATCCAGGCAGGTCTTGAATATCTCCAGAGAAGGAGATTCCACAACCACCCTAGGCAGCCTGTTCCAGTGCTCTGTCACTCTCACCGTAAAGAAGTTATTGCACACATTAGTGCAGAACTTCCTATGGTGCAGTTTCTGTCTGTTTCCCCTTGTCCCGTCTCCACACACTGCTGAAAAGAGTCTGGCCTCAACACTTTGCCCCCCACACCTCAAATATTTATAGAACCTGGATCCTGTCCCCTCTCAGCCTTCTTTTCTCAAGGCTAAACAGACCCAGTTCCCTCAGTCTCTCCTCATTGGGGAGATGCTCCAGGCCCTTCACCATCTTAGTGGCCCTCTGCTGGACTCTTTCTAAGAGATCCCTGTCTTTTTTTTACTGGGGAGCCCAGAACTGGACACAATATTCCAGATGAGGCCTCACCAGGGCAGAGTAGAGGGGGAGGATCACCTCCTTCGACCTGCTGGACACGCTCTTTTTAATGCACCCCAGGATGCCATTGGCTTTTTTGGCTACAAGGGCACACTGCTGGCTCATGGTTAATCTGTCGTCCACCAGGACGCCCAGGTCCCTCTCAGCAGAGCTCCTCCCCAGCAGCTCTTCCCCCAGCCTGTACTGGTGCATGCAATTATTTCTCCCTAGGTGCAAGACTCTACACTTGCTTTTGTTAAACCTCATCCGGTTTCTTACTGCCCGGCTCTCCAGCCTGTCCAGGTCTCGCTGAATGGCAGCACAGCCTTCAGGTGTGTCAGCCAATCCTCCCAACTTCGTGTCATCAGCAAACTTGCTGAGGGTGGTCATTGATGAAGATGTTGAACAAGACCGGACTGAGCACAGACCCCTGGGGGATGCCGCTCGTTACAGGCCCTCAGCCAGACACTGCACCGCCAACGACAACACTCTGCACTCTGCCAGTCAGCCAATTCTCGACCCACTTCACTGTCCAATCACCTATCCCATACTTCCTCAGCTTTGTTATAAGGATGTCATGGGAGACTGTATCAGTTATAGAGGTTATAGAGTTCAATTCCTGTAGTCAATTTGGCGGCCCAGGTGGGACCAGCTCTGTTCGCTGCAGGACCAGCTGAGAGGGAGACACTTTTGGCGCACCCTGAGATTTCTCTGAAGGACTCCCTTCCTCACCTGATCACTGCAGGGACAGACAAGGACCACCCATAGGTGGACCAGGTATGTGTATGGTAAGTGGAGCCCATATGTCTTGAGGAGACATCCTACACAGTTTACAGCCATACGTGCTGCTCCCAGGGAGGTGAGCTCATGGCTTTGGTTGCCAGCTGGGGTAGGAAGACTCCTTGGGTGAGTTCCTATGAAAGGGAACTGTATGTCATATGAATGGAAACAAGAACAAGTACTCTCTCCCAGGTGGGTGACAATAGGAGGGACCTAGGTTGGTCTCTCCTACGGGTATGGGATATAGTGGATAGCCTGTCAAATGGTAGCCTGGGTTCTCCAAGTTGTAATCACGGGGGTTATAGGTTGTATGTTCAATATTATCATCTGCTTTAAGTGTTTGGTACCGTGTGTCAAGCCGACTCTGGGAAAAACATTAACGTTTGCAACTGGTCGACCAGAGTATGAGTGTTATTAAGATTCCAGCTAGAAAACGTTGTCAGCATTGTGTAGTATGAATAAACCATGGTTTTTGATCTAAATGTCAGAGTGAGTGTGGTGTGAGTGAGACACAGAACAGCTGCAGGGTGAGTGCCGAGTCCCGATCCATGTTTCCTTCCTCCTGTGAGGGAAATGGCCAGACACGGACAAAGTGAAAGACTGTGTTGTGTGTCCACTCATAAGTACTTTCTGCTTGTATGTAAGAAGACAGGAGTTTGTACTCTGTAGATTAGTAAGATTGTCCTGAGGAGAGGTGTACATTCCACCCGACCAATGAGTGTCAACCCATTTATGTAATACTATGTACTGCTTGCGAGGAAGTGTGTGAGGGAGGTGGTTCAATCAGTGCTGGTTCTGTGGCACAGTGTTTATAACTGAAGAATACAGACTGTATTAAGGGAGTTTATGTGAACTGAAGAACTGTACGTTTTGACAAACTGTTTTGATGGTATAAGAAAGTGTAATTGTTAATGATATATGAAAGTGTACTTGAGGGAATGTGGAAGTGTATCTGAGCATAGAAATAGAGGAAGCATTTACAGAGGAAAAAGGATTAAAGTGAGTTTACCTGCACTGACATGAGAGCAACACCCTGCCAGACCGCTGCCCTGTGAGCTGAGCAGAGCAGAGCAGAGACACAGTCCCCATGTATCAGGTAGTGTTATTCTGCTTACCAAATGAATGAGTTCACTACGGAAGAGGCAAATCTTCCCCTCTGCTGCATTTGTGGCATACTCTGGAGCTCAAGGCATTGCAAAGCTATGGCACATCTACTTTCTTTCAATGATGACACCTTAGTGTGCTCTGGGCTGTCATTTCAATTGCATCTAAAGAAGTCTAGGGTCATGCCAGCTGACAGGAAGCTGGCAAATGTTGTCTCATTGTAAGGAAGAGCAAGAAAGATGACATGGGCAATTATGGACCTGTCAGTCCAGAGCCTGGTAAAATTATGGAGAAAATGATGGTGGGAGTTATGGAAAAACAGCTGAAGGACAATTCTGTCATTGGTCGCAGCCAACACAAGTTTGTGAGGCAAAGGTCCTGTTTAATTTAAGCTCATTTTGTGACACAGTTATCCGTTTAGTTGACCAAGGGAAGCCAGTTGATGTAATCCTTGAGGATTTCAGTGGAGATTTTGATACTGTTTCTCACAACAACCTTCTGGACAGAATGTTCTGCATATGGCTAGACAGAAACACAATGTGGTGGGTGAGCAGTTGGCCAGTAGGTCAGTCCCAAAGGATTATAGTCAGTTTTTTCCATCAGGCTGGTAGATGGTCACTGTCGGGGTCCCCAGGGTTCCATTTTGGGGCCACTTTCCTTTCATGTTTATGCAGATGACTTGAATGCAGGACTAGAAGACGTTCTGAGCAAGTTTGCTGATGAGACCAGATGAGGAGGTGCTGTTGCCTCCACTGAGGGTGGAGAGGACTTGCAGAGAGATGTGGACAAGTCAGAGAAGTGGGTACCAGTTGGTACTAAGCACCAAGTGCATAACGTATAACAAGAACAAGTGCCTGATTGTGCACCTGGGTAGGGGCAATGCTGGACATACACACTGACTGGATATGGGACACTGGAGAGGATTCTGACTGGAAAGGGTTGGGGTGCTGGTCAGCATCACACTGAATGTGAGTCAGCAGTGTGCCAAGGCAGCCAGGAAAGACAACAGTCCCCTGGAGTGCATGAAGCAACTTATTGCCAGCTGGGTTAGGGAAAGGGTTGTCCCTCTGCTCTGCATTGCTACTGCCTCACTATGTTCTGGGCACCACAGAACATAAAGGACTTCAAACTCTGGGAGAATGTGCAAAGGAGGGCACTGAAACCGAGAGATCTGAAGTTCAGAGTTTCACAGGGATTGGCTGCTTGTTCAGACTGGGCCCTTCTCACATCCCTGCTCACATCCTGCAATGAAACATAGGTCTCATATGGGACATGAACCTCACAGCGTCCTTGCACCACATGTAGAGCCTGGGATCTTCTGTCCCCATGTCTTTCATTTAACATCATACAAAATTCCAACACATTGCCCCAGGAAATGCCCAGAGCCAACATGACATACAGGACCTCTCTACCACTGGTCTTGCAATCAGGGCTTGACCTGTCTGCTTTGTAAGGCAAAGGAGAGGTTTCTTAGCATGCCAGTGCCTTTGCCTGCCTGTAGTCATGGCTTCCAGTTATCTTCTCTAACAAGTCCCTTGGGAAGCTTACTTGGTAATGTTCCTCAGCGGGCCCATTAATACTCCAAGAAACTTCACTGTTACTTCTGACTTTGTCTTGTTGAGCACTTTGTGCAAACTTCTCTCTGCACTAGAGGCTGATGAACTCAGCATCAAATGCACCCTGGGACCATTATAACCTAAAGAATCTCCTGTGCCTTATGCCATCTTGTTATCTTCTTCAGGTTATCAGAACTTGTTCAGCAAAAAGGAGGGATATCTGGAGAGAGCTTAAAGAATCCAGTATAAATTTATTATCTATTTATTTATAGTTGGGTTTAAAGAAGACATTAAAGCAGCACTGTGCAACTGATACCAATCCAGGATGTCCCAATGAGTTCTGTACTGTTACTGTGTTGACAAAGGTCCTTCTCAACCTCCCCACCCAATTTCTGCTCACAATGGACCTATGGGACTTGCATCACTTTTCTTCACATCACTCTTCTCCTCTGCATTCATCCGCTCAGTGTTAAAACTGCTTTGCACCAACTCCCACTGGCTTTCCTCAGAGAACCAGCTACACATGGAAAAGGAAAGATTTCTCTTTTTTATCTGGCCAGCAAATGGAAAGAAAGGTGATGCAATTGAATGAACAGTAAAACACAGTGATCAACTGCATGCCATGTTCAAGCGGCATCTATTGAAGTTTGTCTTTCATATGGAATATTTTTAAAAGAAATGATTTATACTGAGGTAGGATAGGATACATTGAATCACAGTGAAGTAGATGACAACAGAGGCCATCAGACTCTGAGAGATGGAGCAAATTCCAGTAATCTTCCTGGGATAGATCAGCCAGGTAGTTGAGAGGTATCAACTTAAAATTGATCAGGACTTGTGAGTATTTCACACATTGAGATGGGTTAACACATTCTCATTGATTTATATCTTTGTCTCCAACTCTGTTTTTCACTTTTACTGACATTAATGAACATCTTTCAGACTTCGTGCCTTAATAAAAAAGAGACAGTGATTGAGAAAAAGAAAAAGTATAAGAAGAAAAAGAAAAAGAATAGATAGGAAGGGATAGATCAAATCACAGTGAAGGAGTTGACAACACATTCCATCAGACTTTGGGGAGATGGAACAAATTCCAGTAATCCCCCTGAAAGTCAGAAATCAGACAGATAATTGGGAGGTATCTGACTGAACAAAGAGCAAGGGATGGAGAAATCTGGAGGGCAGTGGGAGTAGTGTGTGCCCAAATGGCCTGCTGAAAACATGCCCTTAACCATGGCCATTTCTTTAGGAGAGCTGAAAAAACTTGGAGGATGAGGCACATCAAATAGGCAGCAGGGAAGAGTAGTGCTGGGCACCAGGCTACAGTCACAGGGCATTGGCACTGGCACCGCTGTCTGTGTCTCTGAACCTGAAGGCATTTGTGTCCAGCGAACACAGTTCTGGAAAACATTGTAGTTTCAGTAAAAGAAAAAAAAAGACATCAAATCACCTCAAAGATTCATATTTACAACTTAAAATGGAACAAGACTCATGAGAATTTTTCATGTTGAGAAGGGTTAACACATTTTCATTGATTTCCATCTTTGTCTTCAATTATTTGTTTCAGTTTTATTGACATTTATGATCAACTATTAAGCTTACAGCCTCAAAATAAATAAATAAATTAAAAGAGATACATTTGCATCTTGCACATGGCCTGATGCCCCTTTCACCTTCACAGTTCCCACAAGTCCTTCCATGCCGGAGAGTATGAGATCCAGCAGAGCACCTCTCCTCTTTGGTTCCTCCACTGCTTGGTCAAGAAGCTGCCATCTGTGCTCTCCATGGATCTGCTGGATGCCACATGCCCTGCTGTGCTGTCCCTGCCACAGATAATGGAGTGACAAAGGCCACCAAATGGGACAAGGGACAGACAACATCAGATTCCCATCTGTCTGCAGAGGGCACCTTCCATTTACTCTCCCTGATCAGGAAGACAGGAAAAGACACTGATGGTCTCCTCTGTTTGCCATTTCCATTAGCTCTGACCTGTCTGCTCTTCCATCCCCAGGCAGAGCTCAGTGCACTCTCACAGAGGGCAGTCGCCCTTCTTTGTCTCCTCGCCCATCCATCCTAAAGACTCGGTATCCCCCTTGTGCTACAGTGCAGTTGTGGAAACCATTAAACTGTGTCCCCATGGTCCAAACAGGAGCTCAGGCCTGCAGCTCTACCAAGATTTCTAGCTTCTTGTGTGTTGGTGTTTGCATTAGTGCAAAAGCACAGAAGTAAATATCCTAATTGAAAAGCATCACTGGACATTGCCTGACTGGATAGCTCATCTATAGAATCAGTGTGCAGAAGGTGGCACACAAACATTAGACCGATCGTGGGTCTTGGAGGTTACGTAGCAGCACGGACACACCATGGGCATGGCTTTCCTGAAGGCCCTGTGCTGCTCTTGTAGCTGTGAGTGAATTCACCGGACAGCCGGTGCTATCCCCTCTCTGGCCCTCAGCTGATGCCCAGGAAGGAGGTGTCTATCTCAGGGATTTCCCACACGGTTTACAAGCACTTGCAAACATCAGGAGCAGCCCAGGCACCTTGGGCATCACCCAGTGTCTGTGTGTGAGCTGCTGCCTCCCAGCTGAAGGACCGAGGACTCAGAGCAGGAGCTCACATGCAGGCAACTCCTTGTGCACTTCTGAACTGAACCAGAGAAATCCCAGCTCCTGTGGTTCTGTGGGGAGCCGAATCCCATTTCAGCTCCAGGATTTCTGTCAAGGGATGAGACTCCTGCGCTGCCTCAGCTGGATCACTGCCCTGCACAGGGAAAGTCCAAACCTCGCCTTCCTTGTCTGGTTGCCCTTATTGTTTCATCAAACGATCTCTGGGAGCACTCCCCATATGTCTCCAGTCAGTCACTGACCACTGGACATGTGGTGGTTAATTGAGTGGATTTCAAAGCACAGTCATGATGCTGTTGTCTTTCAGGAGCTGTTGGCCATGAGGACCCAGGGACATGTCAGGGGAAATGAGTGGGAAGGATAAAAATGACATAATCTGCTGCTTGCTTGTCCAGGTTCCTGGGACACAGGGAGCTCATAAAAGTGGGCAGAGCTGCAGAGAGACAGCTGTGCCCAGGAGCAGATCTCGTGCACAGCATAGCCTGCAGGTGACAGAAGGAGAGGAGAGAAATTGGAGAGAGCTTGCAGGATGTGTGTGGTGTGAGCGGGCTGTGAACTCACTGCAGGAGCATTGCTCACAGACCATGACAAGGTAAGTCTCACAGCTGACCATGAGCTGCTTTTAATTAAGGGGTAACTATAACTGGGACATCCCATAGGAGATCTGACTGCAGGCACTGCATGTTTCTTTACTGTGGAAAAAGCTTTCTGCTCCAGCTGAGACGGGTGCCCAGGGCTGTCCTGCAGAGCAGGGTCCCTGCTGTGCCCCAGGGGCTGTGTGCCGGGTATGGGACTCTGCCGCCTGCCAGGCTCAGCACTCAGCCTGCCCGGGGAGCTGCCCAGGGCGCTGCGGGGAGACGTGTGGGGTAAGGAGCCCCCGGCAGGGTTTGTGCTGCCACAGCTGCTGCCTGGGGCAGGGGATCACAGCTCCACTGCACAACTGAATGTTTCTGAGGGCACTTTGCAAGAGGAGAGCCAAGGCAGGGGGTTTCCATTTCCTGTTCTGAGGCAAAGAGGTTTGGAGTCAGAAATCTAAAAGGGGCAATAAGAGTTCTGAGAATTTTTCATCAATCAATTGCTTGTTTTGTGAACACTCACACATGATGTGCTTTCAGTCTCCCCTTTCTCGAAGGATGGAATTATCTTCATTTTCTGTAGGCATGAATAATTCACTTATCCTACAAACAGGCAGCATTTTCTAACTGAAACTGAATGCCACAGAAGCTCGGGTAGGGGGCTCTAAGAGCACTTGGGGTAAAGATATGAGACATGAAACAGATGAAATTATCCAGGGAGAAGGGATAAGAAAATAAGAGGAAGGTTAGAGCTCCATATGCTGCTTCTGCTTAAGGAATGCTGATCTACATGAAATAAATGCAAGTAATGGTGCTAAATGTACACTGTTGTAGGAGAATTAAAACATTTCATAGTATAGCAGGAGTAGTGCCTCTGAGAATGGTCTGGACTTGTCATTATCTTCTGCACTCTGAGCAGGACTCCAAGCCCAACAACAGCAGATGCCCAACAGCAGCTCCATCAGTGAGTTCCTCCTGCTGTCGTTGGCAGACACGCGGCAGCTGCAGCTCCTGCACTTCTGGCTCTTCCTGGGCATCTACCTGGCTGCCCTCCTGGGCAACGGCCTCATCAGCACAGCCGTAGCCTGCGACCGCCGCCTGCACACCCCCATGTACTTCTTCCTCCTCAACCTGGCCCTCCTCGACCTGGGCAGCATCTCCACCACTCTCCCCAAAGCCATGCCCAACGCCCTCTGGGACAACAGGGCCATCTCCTACACAGGATGTGCTGCACAGCTCTTTTTCTTTACCTTCTTCATGTCAGCAGAGTATTCCCTTCTCACCATCATGTCCTATGACCGCTATGTTGCCATCTGCAAGCCCCTGCACTACAGGACCTTGATGGACAGCAGAGCTTGTGCCACCATGGCAGCAGCTGCCTGGGGCACTGGGGTTCTCAATTCCCTGCTGCACACTGCCAGTACGTTTTCACTGCCTCTCTGCCAAGGCAATGTTGTCAACCAGTTTTTCTGTGAAATTCCCCAGATCCTCAAGCTCTCCTGCTCAGAATCAAATCTCAGGGAAGTTGTGTTTCTCATTTTTACTATCAGTTTAGACGTAGGCTGCTATGTTTTCATAGTTGTGTCCTATGTGCAGATCTTCGTGGCTGTGCTGAGGATGCCCTCTGAGCAGGGACGGCGCAAAGCCTTCTCCACGTGCCTCCCTCACCTGGCCGTGGTCTCCCTGTTTCTCAGCACTGGTGCTTTTGCCTACCTGAAGCCCCCCTCCATTCCCTCCCCACTCCTGGATCTGACAGTGGCACTTCTGTACTCAGTGGTTCCTCCAACACTGAACCCTATTATCTACAGCATGAGGAACAGGGAGATCAAGCACGCTCTCAGGAAGGTGTTGCAATACTCACTATTCCCGCTTCAATAAAGTGCACATCTTCATCGCATGATTCCCAGTGATGGTTCTTCATCTTTTATGCATCTTTGATTGATTGATTGATTATGTGAGATATAGCAACGTGCAAAAAAATGTTATTGAACTTATAAATAAAAATTTGTTTCACTTCTTTCACACCTACTATCCATTTTCTCACTCCAAGAGCTCATGTAAACATGGAACCAGATTCCCCGAATAGGTTAAGAGATAAATAAATAGCATTCAAAATACGCTTTTCCTTAGCTCTTCTCTTATCCAACTTTGTCTGGATTTGGGGAAGGTACAGCCACAGATAGAAGCACAACTAGTTCTTTTCATTCCTCCTCTCTTTACACTGATACAGTGCACAGAGGATTCGAGTCCTCTCATTTCTACAGGCCTGAAGGTCTTGTGTGTCTCACAGCAGTCCCGTCGTCTCTACAGCAGCACTCAGTGGTTTGCTTAATTTTCTTATCTCAATACTTGGAACAGCTACAGGACCTGTAGCATAAGTGACCGCAGAGCTCCTTATGAGGGGTGGAGTGACAGTGGGATCTGTCCAGAGCTTGGAGCAACTGCAGGATGTGTAGCAAAAACTTGGAGCTATTGCAGGGACTGTGCCAGGAGTTGCAGAGGCTGCAGCAATGTCAGCAGATCCAGCTCTCTTCCCCTTGAAGATGCTGAATAGTGTTGAACACAGCTCAGTAGGTGTGGGCCAGGCCCTGGCACACTGCAGTCATTTGGGCCTTTTTAGGATTACCAGTGCCACAGCAGACCTGTCTCCAATATTCTACCAGTTTCTCAGGATCCTGCAGTTGCTCGGAGATGAAGTTCCAAAGCCCTGGGGGTGCCCACCACTCCAGGCAGCTGCCAAGACTGTCCCACACCCCCTGCCATGCAGAGCCTTCTCACCTTGGGGCAGATCTCTCACTGATATTCCTGAATAATTGTTTAACCTCAATCCTAGAATCATAGAATCACCAAGGCTGGAAAAGGCCTGAAAGATCATCCAATCCAACCGTTCACCTATTACCAATAGCTCCCACTTAACCATGTCCCTCAACACAATATCCAGTCTCTCCTTGAATACCCCTGGTCTCCCAGAGACGACAGTGTAAAATGTGTAATTCCTAATCATACCAACAATATTACTTCCAAAACCCAAAGATGTCCAAAGAGCTGAATGTGCACAAAACTTCACTTTGCCAATTTTATCGTGGTACAAACCAAGGTCAAACAGCATAGCAAAATAAATACCCTAATCCAGCATCCAGAGTTGACAAATGATGCAGCAGGGAAAACAAGCAGCAAGCAAGGAGCTGTGAAATGCAGCTTCATGAGAAGACTCAGCAAGCTTCACAAATAGGGAAACTATCAGCACCATGGCCTGCACATCTCCAACTCCCACAAAGCCCTGTCCACTCTGGACAGATGTGCTGTTACCACAACCCTTGGAGCCTCACATCAGGCACCAAAATGACTGTGGTTGTTGAACCCAACATGTGGCTCAGCAGCTCACAGTGCTTTGTGCACTGCCCCATTCCCAGTGGGATGGGGATGAGAACTGGGAAAAAGAGTACAACTTCTGGGTTGTAACAAAGCAGTTTACTAAGAGAGATAAAAGGAGAGGAGTAATAGTAATCACTATATATCCGTTGATATAGAATCGTATGTAACAACTGATGCACAAGCACTTGCTCAGCACCACCAGACTGATGCTCAGCTGGGCCCTGAGCAGTGAAGAGACTGAGATGAACTCCCACCCCTTTCAATACAATTTCTGCTTGCTGTCAGCTGATAGAGAACGTCCCTTTGGCCACTATCAGTCAGCTGTCCTCACTCTGTTCCCTCCCAGCTCCATGTGCCCTCCACTGACCATGGCCTTGGCTCTGTACAACACTGCTTAGCAGCAGCTGTAAACATCAGAGTGTTATCAATGGTTTTCTCCTAGAACCAAAACACTGCACCACAGCAGACAGTCTGAAGAAAACAATTCCATCCCAGCTGTAACTCAGATTCCTGCCTGTCCCCTCTTCTTGTTCTTCCTGATCAGGAAGCAAGGAACAGAATCTGCCGCTCTCCTCTCTGAGCCCTTTCCATCAGTTCTCATCTGGCTCCTCTGCCATCCCCAGGCAGAGCTCAGTGCCCTCTCATGGATGGCAGCAGCCTTTTCTCTTCTTCCTTGCCCATCCGTCATGCAGAATCTGTACCCCATTTGCTACAGTACAGAGCTGAGAATCAACCCACCGTGTCTCTGTGAACCAAACAAGACCCTAGGCCTGCAAAGGCACAGAGATTTGGAGTTCGCTGAGTGAATGTTTGTGGTCCTCTCATTAGTGTAAGGATTCTTCAGAAAGCATCCCCTTCCAGAAGCATGCTTTGATTTAGCCTGTCTGGGTCTTGCATCTACACTGTGGTACTGATGTTCAGGGCCTTGCTCAGAATCAGCAGCCTGCATGAAAGGAAAAGCTCTGTGGTTTTCTCTTGATTTGTCCCGTTTATTTCCCATGCTACCCGCACTGGTCTACAGGCACTTTAGGGCAGCAGTAGGTTGGGGTTACCCCCAGAGGGTACACAGTAAGATTTAGGACGGGGTATTGGCAACAAGACTTTCTCTGAGGAATCCTCACACAATCCTATAGAACAACTCAGAGGCTTTCCATTCAATCTCCAACAGCAACAATATCCCTCAGCCCTTCTCTGTCACATCCAATTCCCCACCCTTCCCCATTTGGACCTGGTTTAAAGCCCTATAATCAATCAGTGCAGGAGCATTTCAGATGGGGTCATGGAGGAGGCAGACTGCCATTCTTGGGGTGGCCATTTTCCCAGGAGGGCATGGTGGGAGGGCTTTGTCCCATCTGGTTCCACCAACACTTGCATCCACCCAGCAGAAGGCTGTGCCCTCTGTGTCCCACTTGAACTCTGCATGGAGCTTACAGTTGGCAGTGACATGGCTGAGAAGCTCTGGGCATGGATTAAGGGACAGGGAATTAATGTGCCTTCCTAACTTCCTCCCTGCATGCCTTAGCAACTTCCTTGTAATCTCCCCAAGTACCCAGCCCCTTCTTCCAGAGGACGGAGATTCTCTTTTTCTTCCTGAGTCTCAATAGTTTTCCCCAGTTCATCTGCACTGGTCTTCTTCCCCTATGGCTCACCTTATGGCATTCAGGGACAGCCTGATCTCGTGCCTTTAAGATTTCCATCTTGAGGAGTGTCCAGGCTTCCTGGACCCCTTTACCCATAAGGAGCGACTCCCAAGGGACCTGTGCTACAAGTGTCCTGAACAGGTCAAAGTCCGCCCTCTAGAAGTTCAGGATAGTAGTTTTGCTAGTCACCCTTCTGACATCTCCAAGAATAGAGAATTCTACCATTTCATGGCCACTCTGCCCAAGACAGTCCCCAACCTTCTCAACTCCTACCAGTCCTTCACTGTTAGTGAAGAGCAGGTCTAGCAAGGAACCACCCCTGGTAGGACTTCATACCAGCTGTGTAAGGAAGCTGTCTTGCATGCAATCTATAAACCTCTTGGACTGATTCCTCTGCTATTTATTATATTCCCAGCATATATCAGAGAAGTTGTAGTCTCCCAAGAAAATGAGTGCTGGCAATCTTGCGACTTCAGTAAGCTGCTCATAGAATGCCTCACCCATCAATTAGGCGGTCTATAAGAAACCTTTAGCAAGATGTCACACTTACAGGCCTTTCCCCCGATCCTTACAAACATGCACTTCATTCTGAAGCCCAAGCTCTTCAACATCAAAACTCTCTTTAATATAAAGGGCCACACCACCACCCTTCCTTCCTCCTCTATCCCTTCTGAAGAGCTTGTAACCATCCATCACAGCACTCCAGTCATGGCAGTGGTCCCACCATGGGCCGGTAATAGCAACTAGGTCATGGTTTGTCAGATGCACAGTTGCTTCCAGCTCCTCTTGCTTGTTGACCAAGCTGCGTGCGTTGGTGTAGACGCACTTCAGCTGAGGCATCTGCCTCTCTCCCAGCTCAAACAGCATTTCCCTAGGCTTATCTCTGGTAAGCCCTGTTTTGTCCACTCCCCCATCGTAGCTAGTTTAAAGCTCTTTCGATAAGCCCCGCTACCGTCTATGCTAGGATTCACTTCCCCCTTTGAGACAGTTGGGTTCCATTCATGGATAACAGACCATGGGCCAAGTAAACTGTCCTGTGATCAAAGAACTCAAAGTTTCTGGCTCAGTACCAACCTCTGAGACAATTGTTCATTGCTTTGCTTTCCAAGCCTGCTCTGTGTCCCTCACTGCCACTGAAGGTATAGAACAAAAAATCACTTGATCTCCCACTTTGTGAACTAAATGGCCTAAATTCCTGAAATCTCTTTTTATAGTTTGTAGTCTTATCTAAGAAATTTCATCACTGCCCACCTAAACTATGAGTAGTGGAAAATAATCAGTGGACCTAACCAGCATTGGGAGTTTCCTCATTATGTCCCTGACCTGAAACCAAGAAGGCAGCAGACTTACTGACAACTGGGGTCCAGTCTGCAAATGGGGCCCTCTATTCCTCTGAGAAGGGAGTCACCCACCACGGCCACCCTTCTTTCTTTCATGGCAGAGGAAGTCACAAGGCTTGGTAGTGACTGCCTTGCATTAGGTTTCCTCCTAGGCAGATCCTCCATTGCCTCCCCATTCTTATCTCCTTCAGATTTCAGAGTGTCAAACCTGTTGCTTAGATGGATCAGGGGTCGAGGGCTAGGCAGGCATGGGGGGGCTCCTGTGATGTTGAGTTGGGACTCTCTTCCAACCCTCCTCATCAGTCAGGTCTGTCTGACTGTGACAGGGCAGGGAGTCAACCACTTTTCTGGGGGTATCTGCCTGGCAGCCTTCCCTCGGGGATGCCAGCAAGTCACTCCACCAGCCCATCTCCCGATCACACTCCCTGATGGTAAACTGTGAGTAAAACCTTGAGTAAAGTGAGAGTTCACCTAGACAAAAGTATGAGTAGAAACATGGACTGACGTGAGGGTAAACCCAGAGTAAACCCAGGATCCCATCCATTGGGCATGCACAGCCTCTGAGGGCAACTTTTTCCAGTGTTGCTGTGTAAAAATATAGGTTCCTCACATCTAACCTATGTCTCCCCTTTTTAATTTAAATCCGTTTCCATTTGTCCTGTTATCAACAGACCATCCCATCCTTATTCTAGCGTTAGGCATCTCATCCTCAGATGGAAACCCTGGGGCTGAATTGGGATCAGTTTTTCAAAGAACCACAGGAGCTACAAGTTCACCTAGCTGAGTTCAGATGTGCACAGTGAGGTGTCTGTGTGTGAGTCCCTCATCTGAATCCTTGGTTTTTATTCCACAGGGACTGCACTACTCATACACAGTCTCTCAGTGATGCCCAAGATGCCTTGGGTGATCCTAGTTTTGTGCTAGTGCTTGTAAACTGTGACGGAAAATCTATGAGATAGACACCTCCTTCTGGAGCATCAGCTGAGGGCCAGAAGGGAGGTATTCTTGGCCATCCTAAATACCACCTCAGCCACGTGCTTAGGGCACCCATTGTGTCTTTTGCACCTGACCCCATGGAGTATGTAGTGATATTCAGCTTATCAAAAGGATGAGCTCAGAACAGAAGAGGCAGATCTTCCTCTCTGCTCCATCTGTGGCATAGTCTGGATTTCAAGGCATTGCAAAGCTATGGCACATCTACGTTCTTGCACTGATGACACTTTAGCATGCTCTGGGCTCGCATTTCAATGGCATCTAATAAATCTAGGGTCATACCTGTTGACAGGAAGCTGGCAAATGTTGTCTCATTGTAAGGAAGAGCAAGAAAGATGACACGGGCAACTATGGACCTGTCAGTCTCACTACAGTGCTTGGTAAAATTATGGAGAAAATGATGGTGGGAGTTATGGAAAAACAACTGAAGGACAGGTCACAGACAACACAAGATACAGAGGGGAAGGTCCTATTTAATTTCAGGTCTTTTTATGACACCTTTATCCATTGAGCTGAACAAGGGAAGGCAGTTGATGTAATCCTTGAGGATTTCAGTAGAGCTTTTGATACTATTTCTCCAGCACCCTTCTGGACAGAAATTCCTGCATACAGCTAGACAGAAACAGAACGTGGTGTGTTGTAATACAAGAAGAATTTTACAGAGCAGCAGCCATGGATTGAGATAAGGAGTTCACAGAGCAGCAGCTGCGGAGCAGGATAAACAGCATGAGAACAAAGGACATCTCTAGGAAAAGAATGAATGGCTCGTGGCTTTGAAGGGGGGTTATAGGGTTGTTATTGCAGTAGCTTTCCTCCAATTAGCGTGTGTGATTTTTGGACACCCTTGTCTGTCTCCTATAAAAGTCTGGCTTTCGGGCAATAAATTGATGCAGCTATATGTAACTATATTGGTGTTTCTCTGTTTGACCCAGCACGCTGACATTTTGCCTTTCAGGTTCACCAGCAGTGGTGGGTGAGCAGTTGGCCAGTAGTTCTGTCCCAAAGGATTATAGTCAGTGGGTTCCATTGGGCTGGTAGATGGTCACTGTCAGAGCTCCCCAGGGTTCCATTTTAGGGCCACTTTCCTTTCATGTTTATGCAGATGACTTGCATGCAGGACTAGAAGATGTTCTGAGCAAGTTTGCTGATGAGACCAGATGAGGAGGTGTTGTTGCCTCCACTGAGGGTGGAGAGGACTTGCAGAGAGATGTGGACAAGTCAGAGAAGTGGGTACCAGTTGGTACTAAGCACCAAGTGCATAAAGTATAACAAGAACAAGTGCCTGATTGTGCACCTGGGTATGGGCAACCCTGGACATAAACACTGTCTGTATATTGGACACATGAGATACGTCTGACTGAAAAGGATTGGGGGTCCTGCTCAACATAAAATTTTAAGTGAGTCAGCAGTGTGCCCAGCCAGCCAAGAAGGCCAACAGTCCCCTAAAGTGCATCAAGCAATTTATTGCCAGCTGGGTGGGAGAAAGGTTTGTCCCTCTTTGCTCTGCATTGCTACTGCCTCACCTGGAGCACTGGGTGCACTTCTGGGCAATGCAGAACATAAAGAACATCAAACTATGGGAGAGTGTGCACAGGAGGGCACTGGAACTGAGAGATCTGAAGTTCAGAGTTTCACTGGGATTGACTGCTTGTTCAGACTGGGCCCTTCTCACACCCCACATCCTGTGATGAGACACAGGGCACATGTGGGATATGAACTTTAACAGCATCCTTGCACCACATGCAAATGCTTTTCCCAGTGCTTCAGTGTTCCACCACCCATTGCTTTCAACATAGTTTTCAACACCCCATTGTATCTTTTAATTTTACCAGAAGCTGGTGCATGGTAGGGGATATGATAAATCCACTCAATGCCATGAACTTTGGCCCAAGTATTTATTAAGGGAATTTTTGAAATGTGTCCCATTATGAGACTCAGTTCTTTCTGAGGTGTCATGTCTCTATAGGACTTGTTTCTAACAACCCAATATTGTGTTTCTGGCAGTAGCATGGGGTACTGCGTATGTTTCAAGCCACCCAGTGGTTGCTTCCACCATGGTAAGCACAAAACGCTTATCATTATGAGATCCTGGCAAGGTGACATCATTCACCTGTCACTCCTCCCCATATTTATACTTTTGCCTTGGCCTTCCCCCCAGAGAGGCTTCATATTCTTGGCTTGTTTAATTATGGCACATGATTCACAGTCATGAATAACCAGTGCAATAGCATCCATAGTTAAGTCCACCCCTCAGTCTCTAGCCCAATTATATGTTATGTCCATTCCTTGATGGCCTGAGGTCTCATGGAACCATCAAGCTTGAAATAATTCACTCTTGTTCTGCCAGTCCAAGTCTATTTGAGCCACCTCAATTCTGGCAGCTCGACCTACCTGATGGTTGTTTTGTTGTTCTGCAATAGCCCGACTCTTGGGCAAGTGTGCATCCACGTGACACACCTTTACAATCATATCTTTTTTTTGAGCAGTTATGTTTTTCTACAGTTCAGCAGCCCAAATAGGTTTACACCTCCGTTGCCAGTTATTTTGTTCCCACTGCTGTAACAACCCCCATAAGGCATTTGCCAACATCCATGAGTCAGTATAAAGATAAAGCATTGGCCACCTCTCCCGTTCAGCCACATCTAAGGTCAGCTGGACAGCTTTTACCTCTGCAAACTGACTTGATTCTCCTTTACCTTCAGTGGCCTCTGCGACCTGTCGTGTGGGGCTCCAAACAGCAGCTTTCCATCTCCGATGCTTCCCTACAATATGAAATGATCCATCAGTGAAAAGAGCATATTTCTTTTCATTTTCTGGTAGTTCGATGTATGGTGGGGCCGCTTTAGCACATGACACCTCTTCTCCTGGTGATGTTCCAAACTTTTTATCTTCAGTCCAGTTCATGATCACTTCTAAAATTCCTGGACGATTGAGGTTCCCCATCCGCGCTTGTTGTCTAATCAGTGCAATCCACTTGCTCCAGGTGGCATCGGTAGCATGATGGGTGGAGAGAACCTCCCCTTTCAACATCCGGTTCATCATTGACAGTCGAGGTGCCAGAAAGAGCTGCATTTCAGTACCAGCTACTTCGGAAGCAGCCCGAGCCCCCTCATACGCGGCTAAGATCTCCTTCTCAGTTGGAGTGTAGCACTCTTCAGACCCCTTGTACGCTCAGCTCCAGAATCCCAGGGGTCGGCCTTGGGTCCCTCCTGAGGCTCTTTGCCACAAACTCCAAGTGGGACCTTTCTCTCCAGCAGCAGTATAGAGGATGTTCTTTACATCCTGTCCAGTCCGTACTGGCCCCAGGTCCATGGCACAGGCTATCTCCTGTTTAATCTGTTCAAAAGCCTGCTGCTGCTCTGGGCCCTATGCAAAATCATTCTTCTTCTGCATCACCTGATAAAGGGGGCTTACAATGAGGCTGTAGTTTGGAATGTGCATCCTCCAAAAGCCCACTGCACCCAGGAAAGATTGTGTCTCTTTCTTGCTAGTTGGTGGAGACATGGCAGTGATTTTGTCAATCACTGTTGGGATGTGATGACATCCATCCTGCCACTTTATACCTAAGAACTGAATTTCCTGGGCAGGCCCTTTTACTTTGCTTCACTTAATAGCAAAACTGGCTCATAGAAGAATTTGAATTATTTGCTCTCCAGCACAGCAGCACTCAGTGGGGGTGTGACCTCATTCAGGCCACGGTAGTCTACTGTCAGCCTCCATTCTCCACTGGCTTTACGCACTGGCCATATGGAGCTGTTAAAAGGTGAGTGAGTTTTACTGATCACTCCCTGATTCTCCAACTGGCGAATCAAATCATGAATGGGGAGCAAGGAATCCCTGTTGGTGCGATACTGCCGTCTGTGCACTGTCTTTGTAGCAATCGGTACCTGCTGCTCTTCTATTTTTACTCGTAGCAGCCTCACAACAGACGGGTCCTCTGACAGGCCAGGCAAAACAGACAGCTGCTTAATGTTGTCCATATCTACAGCAGCGATTCCAAAGGCCCAGTGATACCCCTTAGTATCCTTGAAATGCCCTCTTCTGAGGTATCCTCAATACCAAGTATGAACGGAAACCCTGGACCACTCACATAGGATGTTTTTTCCAGTCTTTACCAGTGAGGCTTATTTCAGCCTCCAACACAGTCAATTCTTGAGAGATATCCAGAAATATGGATTGATTCTGTCCCTTCATGACTGGAGGGCATTAGGGTGCACTGTGCACCAGTATCCACCAGTGCCTTATATTTCTGTGGTTCTGATGTGCTAGGCCATCAAATCCACACAGTCCAATGAACTCTATTATCCCTTCCACTCCCTTGAATGAGGGCAGGGCCCCTCTATTGGTTACCTGTGATAACTGGAGCAGCCGTACTGGTGGTTGGACTGTTTTGTAGTTCCCTCACCCGTGCTCATAGTACAGGAATAGGCTGGTCATGCCACTTCCTCGTGTCTTCTCTGTGGTCACGTAGGTAACACCACAAGGAAACACACAGTGCAATTTACTGTTGTTCCTTGCTCAATCTGGAAAGCGCTTGTGTCTAATAGCTGAGAATTTTAATGATACACATGAAGGCTTTATGGTCGTTAATTTCTTTACGATCTCTCGCCTTCAACTGAAGCAGCAGCTAGGCCAATTACCAAGTGACACCAAGGAGATGAAGTGGCAAAATGGCGATTTATTGAAACAGACACATCCTTATATAACCTACGCCTTTTTGTCTACACCCACTGTATTACACTAAGATTCTTCCAGAATATGGGGAAGGGCCTGTCACATCACAACAAGCTACCGTCCCAGCTGTCCCAACAGCGAAGCAACCAGGTAACAAGAGATTCATTCTGGTGCCGTGTGAACTCCTTTCTTACGCCTTCGATTTCAGTCATCTTCAGGGATCGACAAACAGTAACAGAGATTTCCTCCTCATCACTCTCTTCTTCATGACACTTTTCCTTTTTCCTTTCTTGGTACTTATCCAGACCTGTCACCTGGATCTTCTGTTGCCTCCTCCTCCCACTTCTTTTTTCCGTTCTAGACGTGAGGACACCCATTTCCATTTCTTGCCTTCCACAAGGGCAACTGATATTGTTACTGGTGCCTCCTGTGACTGATCAAAATTGACTTGGGGATTTCCCTTTTTGGCTAGAACCTCAGCTCGGAAATTCTCTCTTTTCGGAACAGTGTTATATAGAGCACGGTAAGCACAAGCCAAGCCCCAAATAAGTCATACCCCCTTAGATCTATCTAGGCTGCGCCATCCCTGACTCAAATACTGGCTTAGTTTCTCGGGATCCCACAGGTGTTCAAGAGTTAAATCCCATGACATTGCGGGCACCCATGTGTTGGCGAACCTGAAGGCAAAAGTCAGCGTTCTAGGACAAACAACCACACACCAATATAGTTAAATATAGCTGTGTCCATCTATTGCCTGAAGAGCCGTACTTTTATAGCAAACAAACAAGGGTGTTCAAAAATCACACGTACTAATTGGAAGAAAGCTTCTGCAATAAGAACCCTAAAACCCCGCTTCAAAGCCACGAGCCTTTCACTCTTTTGCTAGAGGTGTCCTTGGTTCTCATGCTGTTTATCCTGCTCTGCAGCTGCTGCTCTGTAAAGTGCTTATCTTGATCCATGGCTGCTGCTCTGTAAAATTCTTCTTGTATTACAACAGAATGGCAGTTCCCTGGGGTCTCCAGCACACCCCCAGCCAGCTGGCAAATGCCACTGAGGACCTTTAGGAAAGACATGCCCTGGGTAGTGACAATGTTCACTGGACAACTGTGAGCCCCACAATGGGTCTCGTACCTGTGTGCCATCTTCTGAACACCAGTAGCACGGTGTAGATGCAAGGCCCAGCCAGGCAAAATCAAAACATGCTTCTGGAAGGGGATCCTTTCTGAAGAGTCGTTACACTAATGAGAGGACCACAAACATTCACTCAGCGAACTCCAAATCTCTGTGCCTTTGCAGGCCTAGGGTCTTGTTTGGTTCACAGAGACATGGTGGGTTGATTCTCAGCTCTGTACTGTAGCAAATGGGGTACAGATTCTGCATGACGGATGGGCAAGGAAGAAGAGAAAAGGCTGCTGCCATCCATGAGAGGGCACTGAGCTCTGCCTGGGGATGGCAGAGGAGCCAGCTGAGAACTGATGGAAAGGGCTCAGAGAGGAGAGCGGCAGATTCTGTTCCTTGCTTCCTGATCAGGAAGAACAAGAAGAGGGGACAGGCAGGAATCTGAGTTACAGCTGGAATGGAATTGTTTTCTTCAGACTGTCTGCTGTGGTGCAGTGTTTTGGTTCTAGGAGAAAACCATTGATAACACTCTGATGTTTACAGCTGCTGCTAAGCAGTGTTGTACAGAGCCAAGGCCATGGTCAGTGGAGGGCACATGGAGCTGGGAGGGAACAGAGTGAGGACAGCTGACTGATAGTGGCCAAAGGGACGTTCTCTATCAGCTGACAGCAAGCAGAAATTGTATTGAAAGGGGTGGGAGTTCATCTCAGTCTCTTCACTGCCCAGGGTCCAGCTGAGCATCAGTCTGGTGGTGCTGAGCAAGTGCTTGTGCATCAGTTGTTACATACAATTCCATATCAACGGATATATAGTGATAACTATTACTCCACTTCTTTTATCTCTCTTAGTAAACTGCTTTGTTACATCCCAGAAGTTGTACTCTTTTTCCCAGTTCTCATCCCCATCCCACTGGGAATTGGGCAGTGCACAAAGCACTGTGTGCTGCTGAGCCACATGTTGGGTTCAACAACCACTGTCATTTTGGTGCCTGATGTAAGGCTCCAAGGGTTGAGATAGCAGCACATCTGTCCAGAGCGGACAGGGCTTTGTGGGAGCTGGAGAAGTGCAGGCCAGGGTGCTGATATGTGTGGATGTGCTCCCTATGTGTGGAGCTTGTTGAGTCTTCTCATGAAGCTTCACTGCACAGCTCCTTACTTGGTGCTTGGATGCTGCATTAGGGTATTTATTTTGCTATGCTGTTTGACCTCAGTTTGTATCACGATAAAATTGGCAGCTGACAAAGTGAAGTTTTGTGCACATTCAGCTCTGCGGTCATCTTTGGGTTTTGGAAGTAATATTGTCCATATGATTAGGAATTACACAATTTACATTGTCGCCTCTGTGAGTCCGGGGGTGTACTGGATATTGTGTTGAGGGACATGGTTTAGTGGGAGCTATAGGTAATAGGTGAACGGTTGGACTGGATGATCTTTTAGGCCTTTTCCTTTTTTTCCTTTTCCAACCTTGGTGATTCTATGAATCTATGATTGAGGTTAAACAATTATTCAGGAATATCAGTGAGATATCTGCCCCAAGGTGAGAAGGCTCTGCATGGCAGAGGGTGTGGGACGGTCTGGGCAGCTGCCTGGAGTGGTGGGCACCCCCAGGGCTTTGGAACTTCATCTCCGAGCAACTGCAGGATCCTGATAAACTGGTAGAATATTGGGGGCAGGTCTGCTGTGGCACTGGTAACCCCCAAGAGGCACAAATGACTGCAGTGTGCCAGATCCAGAGAGCTGGATCTGCTGACAGTGCTGCAGCCTCTGCAACTCCTGGCACAGACCATGCAGCAGCTCCAAGGTTTTGCTACACGTCCTGCAGTTGCTCCAAGCTCTGGGCAGATCCCTCTGTCACTCCACCCCTCATAATGAGCTCTGCAGTTACTCCTGCTACGGGTCCTGTAGCTGTTCCAAGTATGGTAATAAGAAAATGGTACAAATTCCTCCCAAGGGAGGAAGTACAGCCCTGCGGTGGCTCCAACCCCTCCAATGAGCCCAGTGGCTGCTCCAACATAGTCACAGGTCCTGTGGTGGTTCCAGCTCTGGCAATGAACTCTGAGGTCACTTCAACTCCTGCAACAGCCCAACAGCCACTTCAGCTCCTACAGTGAACCCTGTGGCTGTTAAAACCCCTGCAACTAATCCTGGACTTGCAGACAGATGCGCATAGGGATTAGTTCATATATGTTTGCAACTGCATATGTTGTATATGTGTGAAAATACACTAAATATATTATATATGTATAAATACATTTGTCATAATTATTATCCTTTTCTTTTTCTCTTTGTCTCAACCCATAAACCTTAAACCACAGCACTGCCTTGAGATGCTTACGGATCTCCTTGGGACTATTCAATCTGATCTGGTCACACAGTGAAGAGCACCTGAAGATCTCAAGGTTTTCTCAGGGAGCAGCTCCTGAGGTATATTCCTTACACCAGCTTTGGAAGAGGCCTCCCTCCAGTTCTCTGGTCCTGCTCTAAAGGGGCCCTCTTGTTATGGCAGTGCCAGCAAGGAGACCAGCTCTGACAGACCTGTTCATATTGCCGGCTACTGACTGCAGCCCTGGATTGCTGCTGTAGAGGCAACAGGACTGTTGTGAGACACACAAGACCTTCAGGACTGCACAAATGAGAGGACTCAAGAGCACTGCAGCACTGGTAAGAGCACATGAATGAAAAGAGCACGTTGAGCTGCTGTCTGTGGCTGTACCTCCCCAAATCCAGGCAAAGTAGGAAGAAAGAAAATCTAAGTAAGTCTATTTTGAAAGCCTTTTAGGTATCTTATAACATATTCAGGGAATCTGGTTCCATGTTTACATGAGTTCTTGGAGTGAGAAAATGGAAATTAGGTAGGAAAGAATTTAAATACATTTTTATTTATAAGTTCAATAACATTTTTTTTTTGCACATTCCTATATCTCACATAATCAAACAGACAAAGATGCATAAAACATAAAGAACCACCACTGGGAATCCTATTGAGGAAGTTGTGCATTTTATTGTAGCTGGAATAGTGCTTATTGCAACACCTTCCTGAAAGCGTGCTTGATCTCCCTGTTCCTCATGCTGTAGATAATAGGGTTTAGTGTTGGAGGAACCACTGCATACAGAAGTGCCACTGTCAGATCCAGGAGTGGGGAGGAAATGGACGGGGGCTTCAGGTAGGCAAAAGCACCAGTGCTGAGAAACAGGGAGACCACAGCCAGGTGAGGGAGGCACATGGAGAAGGCTTTGTGCCGTCCCTGCTCAGAGGGCATCCTCAGCACAGCCATGAAGATGTGCACATAGGACACAACTATGAAAACAAAGCAACCAAAGCCTAAACTGACACCAAAAAAGAGAAATACAAATTCCATGAGGTAGGAGCCAGAGCAGGAGAGCTTGAGGATCTGTGGGATTTCACAGAAAAACTGGTTGACAACATTGCCTTGGCAGAGAGGCAGTGAAAACGTACTGGCAGTGTGCAGCAGGGAATAGAGAACCCCAGTGCCCCAGGCAGCTGCTGCCATGGTGGCACAAGCTCTGCTGTCCATCAAGGTCCCGTAGTGCAGGGGCTTGCAGATGGCAACGTAGCGGTCATAGGACATGATGGTGAGAAGGGAATACTCTGCTGAGAGGAAGAAGGAAAAGAAAAAGAGCTGTGCAGCACATCCTGTGTAGGAGATGGCCCTGGTGTCCCAGAGGGCGTTGGCCATGGCTTTGGGGAGAGTGGTGGAGATGCAGCCCAGGTCGAGGAGGGCCAGGTTGAGGAGGAAGAAGTACATGGGGGTGTGCAGGCGGCGGTCGCAGGCTACGGCCGTGCTGATGAGGCCGTTGCCCAGGAGGGCAGCCAGGTAGATGCCCAGGAAGAGCCAGAAGTGCAGGAGCTGCAGCTGCCGCGTGTCTGCCAACGGCAGCAGGAGGAACTCGCTGATGGAGCTGCTGTTGGGCATCTGCTGTTGTTGGGCTTGGAGTCCTGCTCAGAGTGCAGAAGATAATGACAAGTCCAGACCATTCTCAGAGGCACTCCTCCTGCTATAATATGAAATGTTTTTATTCTCTTACAACAGTGTACATTTAGCACCATTACTTGCATTTAATTTCATGTATTTCAGCATTCCTTAAGCAGAAGCAGCATATGGAGCTCTAACCTTCCTTTTATTTTCTTATGCCTTCTCCCTGGATATTTTCATCTGTTTCATGTCTCATATCTTTACCCCAAGTGCTCTTAGAACCCCCTACCCGAGCTTCTGTGGCATTCAGTTTCAGTTAGAAAATGCTGCCTGTTTGTAGGATAAGTGAATTATTCATGCCTACAGAAAATGATGATAATTCCATCCTTCGAGAAAGGGGAGACTGAAAGCACATCATGTGTGAGTGTTCACAAAACAAGCAATTGATTGATGAAAAATTCTCAGAACTCTTATTGCCCCTTTTAGATTTCTGACTCCAAACCTCTTTGCCTCAGAACAGGAAATGGAAACCCCCTGCCTTGGCTCTCCTCTTGCAAAGTGCCCTCAGAAACATTCAGTTGTGCAGTGGAGCTGTGATCCCCTGCCCCAGGCAGCAGCTGTGGCAGCACAAGCCCTGCCGGGGGGCTCCTTCCCCCCACCCGTCTCCCTGCAGCACCCTGGGCAGCTCCCCGGGCAGGCTGAGTGCTGAGCCTGGCAGGCGGCAGAGTCCCATACCCGGCACACAGCCCCTGGGGCACAGCAGGGACCCTGCTCTGCAGGACAGCCCTGGGCACCCGCCTGCAGCCCCGGCTGCACAGCCTGCAGCCGTGCTGGGACATGCAGCCCTCGGGGCTGTGATTTCATACTGCAGTATGGAAGCCCTCAGCTGGAGCAGAAGGCTTTTTCCACAGTAAAGAAACATGCAGTGCCTGCATCCAGATCTCCTATGGGATGTCCCAAATTAAGTTGACCCTCTATGAAAAGCAGCTCATGGTCTGCAGTGAGACTTACCCTGTCATGGTCTGTGAGCAATGCTCCTGCAGTGAGCTCACAGCCCGCTCACACCACACACATCCTGCAAGCTCTCTTCAGTTTCTCTCCTCTCCTTCCGTCACCTGCAGGCTATGCTGTGCACAAGAGCTGCTCCTGGGCACAGCTGTCTCTCTGCAGCACTGCACACTTTTATGAGCTCCCTGTGTCCCAGGAGCCTGGACAGGCAAGCAGCAGATTATGTCATTTTTATCTTTCCGACTTGTCTCCCCTGACATGTCCC
Organism: Coturnix japonica; assembly: GCF_054131305.1. Taxonomy (NCBI): domain Eukaryota; kingdom Metazoa; phylum Chordata; class Aves; order Galliformes; family Phasianidae; genus Coturnix; species Coturnix japonica. The sequence goes on along the minus strand of NC_140671.1, from coordinate 22,528,838 downwards.
TGGGTCCTCATGGCCAACAGCTCCTGAAAGACAACAGCATCATGACTGTGCTTTGAAATTCGCTCAATTAACCACCACATGTCCAGTGGTCAGTGACTGATTGGAGACATATGGGGAGTGCTCCCAGAGATCGTTTGATGAAACAATAAGGGCAACCAGACAAGGAAGGCAAGGTTTGGACTTTCCCTGTGCAGGGCAGTGATCCAGCTGAGGCAGTGCAGGAGTCTCATCCCTTGACAGAAATCCTGGAGCTGAAATGGGATTCAGCTCCCTACACACCCACAGGAGCTGGGATTCCTCTGGTTCAGTTCAGAAGAGCACAAGGAGTTGCCTGCATGTGAGCTCCTGCTCTGAGTCCTCGGACCTTCAGCTGGGAGGCAGCTGCTCACACACAGACACTGGGTGATGCCCAAGGTGCCTGGGCTGCTCCTGATGTGTGCCAGTGCTTGTAAACCATGTGGGAAATCCCTGAGATAGACAGCTCCTTCCTGGGCATCAGCCGAGGGCCAGAGAGGGGATAGCACTGGCTGTCTGGTGAATTCACTCACAGCTGCAAGAGCAGCACAGGGCCTTCAGGAAAGCCATGCCCATGGTGTGACCATGTTGCTGTGTCAACTCCAAGGCCCACGATCAGTCTAATGTTTGTGTGCCACCTTCTGCACACTGATACCATAGATTAGCTATCCAGTCAGGCTATGTCCAGTGATGCTTTCCAATTAGGATGTTTACTTCTGTGGTTTTGCACTAATGCAAACACCAACACACAAGAAGCTAGAAATCTTGATAGAGCTGCAGGCCTGAGCTCCTGTTTGGACCATGGGGACACAGTTTAATGGCTTCCACAACTGCACTGTAGCACAAGGGGGATACCGAGTCTTTAGGATGGATGGGCGAGGAGATAAAGAAGGGTGAATGCCCTCTGTGAGAGTGCACTGAGCTCTGCCTGGGGATGGAAGAGCAGACAGGTCAGAGCTAATGGAAATGGCAAACAGAGGAGACCATCAGTGTCTTTTCCTGTCTTCCTGATCAGGGAGAGTAAATGGAAGGTGCCCTCTGCAGACAGATGGGAATCTGATGTTGTCTGTCCCTTGTCCCATTTGGTGGCCTTTGTCACTCCATTATCTGCAGCAGGGACAGCACAGCAGGGCATGTGGCATCCAGCAGATCCATGGAGAGCACAGATGGCAGCTTCTTGACCAAGCAGTGGAGGAACCAAAGAGGAGAGGTGCTCTGCTGGATCTCATACTCTCCGGCATGGAAGGACTTGTGGGAACTGCGAAGGTGAAAGGGGCATCAGGCCACGTGCAAGATGCAAATGTATCTCTTTTTATTTATTTTGAGGCTGTAAGCTTAATAGTTGATCATAAATGTCAATAAAACTGAAACAAATAATTGAAGACAAAGATGGAAATCATTGAAATTGTGTTAACCCTTCTCAACATGAAAAATTCTCATGAGTCTTGTTCCATTTTAAGTTGTAAATATGAATCTTTGAGGTGATTTGATGTCTTTTTTTTTCTTTTACTGAAACTACAATGTTTTCCAGAACTGTGTTCGCTGGACACAAATGTCTTCAGATTCAGAGACACAGACAGTGGTGCCAGTGCCAATGCCCTTTGACTATAGCCCGGTGCCCAGCACTACTCTTCCCTGCTGCCTATTTGATGTGTCTCATCCTCCAAGTTTTTTCAGCTCTCCTAAATAAATGGCCATGGTTAAGGGCATGTTTTCAGCAGGCCATTTGGGCACAAACTACTCCCACTGCCCTCCAGATTCCTCCATCCCTTGCTCTTTGTTCAGTCAGATACCTCCCAATTATCTGTCTGATTTCTGACTTTCAGGGGGATTACTGGAATTTGTTCCATCTCCCCAAAGTCTGAGAATCAGTGAGAATGTGTTAACCCGTCTCAATGTGTGAAATACTCACAAGTCCTGATCAATTTTAAGTTGATACCTCTCAACTACCTGGCTGATCTATCCCAGGGAGATTACTGGAATTTGCTCTATCTACCAGAGTCTGATGGCCTCTGTTGTCAACTACTTCACTGTGATTCAATGTATCCTATCCTACCTCAGAATAAATCATTTCTTTTAAAAGTATTCCATATGAAAGACAAACTTCAATAGATGCAGCTTGAACATGGCATGCAGTTGATCACTGTGTTTTACTGTTCATTCAATTGCATCACCTTTCTTTCCATTTGCTGGCCAGATAAAAAAGAGAAATCTTTCCTTTTCCATGTGTAGCTGGTTCTCTGAGGAAAGCCAGTGGGAGTTGGTGCAAAGCAGTTTTAACACTGAGCGGATGAATGCAGAGGAGAAGAGTGATGTGAAGAAAAGTGATGCAAGTCCCATAGGTCCATTGTGAGCAGAAATTGGGTGGGGAGGTTGAGAAGGACCTTTGTCAACACAGTAACAGTACAGAACTCATTGGGACATCCTGGATTGGTATCAGTTGCACAGTGCTGCTTTAATGTCTTCTTTAAACCCAACTATAAATAAATAGATAATAAATTTATACTGGATTCTTTAAGCTCTCTCCAGATATCCCTCCTTTTTGCTGAACAAGTTCTGATAACCTGAAGAAGATAACAAGATGGCATAAGGCACAGGAGATTCTTTAGGTTATAATGGTCCCAGGGTGCATTTGATGCTGAGTTCATCAGCCTCTAGTGCAGAGAGAAGTTTGCACAAAGTGCTCAACAAGACAAAGTCAGAAGTAACAGTGAAGTTTCTTGGAGTATTAATGGGCCCGCTGAGGAACATTACCAAGTAAGCTTCCCAAGGGACTTGTTAGAGAAGATAACTGGAAGCCATGACTACAGGCAGGCAAAGGCACTGGCATGCTAAGAAACCTCTCCTTTGCCTTACAAAGCAGACAGGTCAAGCCCTGATTGCAAGACCAGTGGTAGAGAGGTCCTGTATGTCATGTTGGCTCTGGGCATTTCCTGGGGCAATGTGTTGGAATTTTGTATGATGTTAAATGAAAGACATGGGGACAGAAGATCCCAGGCTCTACATGTGGTGCAAGGACGCTGTGAGGTTCATGTCCCATATGAGACCTATGTTTCATTGCAGGATGTGAGCAGGGATGTGAGAAGGGCCCAGGCTGAACAAGCAGCCAATCCCTGTGAAACTCTGAACTTCAGATCTCTCGGTTTCAGTGCCCTCCTTTGCACATTCTCCCAGAGTTTGAAGTCCTTTATGTTCTGTGGTGCCCAGAACATAGTGAGGCAGTAGCAATGCAGAGCAGAGGGACAACCCTTTCCCTCACCCAGCTGGCAATAAGTTGCTTCATGCACTCCAGGGGACTGTTGTCTTTCCTGGCTGCCTTGGCACACTGCTGACTCACATTCAGTGTGATGCTGACCAGCACCCCAACCCTTTCCAGTCAGAATCCTCTCCAGTGTCCCATATCCAGTCAGTGTGTATGTCCAGCATTGCCCCTACCCAGGTGCACAATCAGGCACTTGTTCTTGTTATACGTTATGCACTTGGTGCTTAGTACCAACTGGTACCCACTTCTCTGACTTGTCCACATCTCTCTGCAAGTCCTCTCCACCCTCAGTGGAGGCAACAGCACCTCCTCATCTGGTCTCATCAGCAAACTTGCTCAGAACGTCTTCTAGTCCTGCATTCAAGTCATCTGCATAAACATGAAAGGAAAGTGGCCCCAAAATGGAACCCTGGGGACCCCGACAGTGACCATCTACCAGCCTGATGGAAAAAACTGACTATAATCCTTTGGGACTGACCTACTGGCCAACTGCTCACCCACCACATTGTGTTTCTGTCTAGCCATATGCAGAACATTCTGTCCAGAAGGTTGTTGTGAGAAACAGTATCAAAATCTCCACTGAAATCCTCAAGGATTACATCAACTGGCTTCCCTTGGTCAACTAAACGGATAACTGTGTCACAAAATGAGCTTAAATTAAACAGGACCTTTGCCTCACAAACTTGTGTTGGCTGCGACCAATGACAGAATTGTCCTTCAGCTGTTTTTCCATAACTCCCACCATCATTTTCTCCATAATTTTACCAGGCTCTGGACTGACAGGTCCATAATTGCCCATGTCATCTTTCTTGCTCTTCCTTACAATGAGACAACATTTGCCAGCTTCCTGTCAGCTGGCATGACCCTAGACTTCTTTAGATGCAATTGAAATGAGAGCCCAGAGCACACTAAGTTTTCATCATTGAAAGAAAGTAGATGTGCCATAGCTTTGCAATGCCTTGAACTCCAGAGTATGCCACAGATGGAGCAGAGGGGAAGATTTGCCTCTTCTGTAGTGAACTCATTCTTTTGGTAAGCAGAATAACACTACCTGATACATGGGGACTGTGTCTCTGCTCTGCTCTGCTCAGCTCACAGGGCAGCGGTCTGGCAGGGTGTTGCTCTCATGTCAATGCAGGTAAACTCACTTTAATCCTTTTTCCTCTGTAAATGCTTCCTCTATTTCTATGCTCAGATACACTTCCACATTCCCTCAACTACACTTTCATATATCATTAACAATTACACTTTCTTATACCATCAAAACAGTTTGTCAAAACGTACAGTTCTTCAGTTCACATAAACTCCCTTAATACAGTCTGTATTCTTCAGTTATAAACACTGTGCCACAGAACCAGCACTGATTGAACCACCTCCCTCACACACTTCCTCGCAAGCAGTACATAGTATTACATAAATGGGTTGACACTCATTGGTCGGGTGGAATGTACACCTCTCCTCAGGACAATCTTACTAATCTACAGAGTACAAACTCCTGTCTTCTTACATACAAGCAGAAAGTACTTATGAGTGGACACACAACACAGTCTTTCACTTTGTCCGTGTCTGGCCATTTCCCTCACAGGAGGAAGGAAACATGGATCGGGACTCGGCACTCACCCTGCAGCTGTTCTGTGTCTCACTCACACCACACTCACTCTGACATTTAGATCAAAAAGCATGGTTTATTCATACTACACAATGCTGACAACGTTTTCTAGCTGGAATCTTAATAACACTCATACTCTGGTCGACCAGTTGCAAACGTTAATGTTTTTCCCAGAGTCGGCTTGACACACGGTACCAAACACTTAAAGCAGATGATAATATTGAACATACAACCTATAACCCCCGTGATTACAACTTGGAGAACCCAGGCTACCATTTGACAGGCTATCCACTATATCCCATACCCGTAGGAGAGACCAACCTAGGTCCCTCCTATTGTCACCCACCTGGGAGAGAGTACTTGTTCTTGTTTCCATTCATATGACATACAGTTCCCTTTCATAGGAACTCACCCAAAGAGTCTTCCTACCCCAGCTGGCACCCAAAGCCATGAGCTCACCTCCCTGGGAGCAGCACGTATGGCTGTAAACTGTGTAGGATGTCTCCTCAAGACATATGGGCTCCACTTACCATACACATACCTGGTCCACCTATGGGTGGTCCTTGTCTGTCCCTGCAGTGATCAGGTGAGGAAGGGAGTCCTTCAGAGAAATCTCAGGGTGCGCCAAAAGTGTCTCCCTCTCAGCTGGTCCTGCAGCGAACAGAGCTGGTCACACCTGGGCCGCCAAATTGACTACAGGAATTGAACTCTATAACCTCTATAACTGATACAGTCTCCCATGACATCCTTATAACAAAGCTGAGGAAGTATGGGATAGGTGATTGGACAGTGAAGTGGGTCGAGAATTGGCTGACTGGCAGAGTGCAGAGTGTTGTCGTTGGCGGTGCAGTGTCTGGCTGAGGGCCTGTAACGAGCGGCATCCCCCAGGGGTCTGTGCTCAGTCCGGTCTTGTTCAACATCTTCATCAATGACCACCCTCAGCAAGTTTGCTGATGACACGAAGTTGGGAGGATTGGCTGACACACCTGAAGGCTGTGCTGCCATTCAGCGAGACCTGGACAGGCTGGAGAGCCGGGCAGTAAGAAACCGGATGAGGTTTAACAAAAGCAAGTGTAGAGTCTTGCACCTAGGGAGAAATAATTGCATGCACCGGTACAGGCTGGGGGAAGAGCTGCTGGGGAGGAGCTCTGCTGAGAGGGACCTGGGCGTCCTGGTGGACGACAGATTAACCATGAGCCAGCAGTGTGCCCTTGTAGCCAAAAAAGCCAATGGCATCCTGGGGTGCATTAAAAAGAGCGTGTCCAGCAGGTCGAAGGAGGTGATCCTCCCCCTCTACTCTGCCCTGGTGAGGCCTCATCTGGAATATTGTGTCCAGTTCTGGGCTCCCCAGTAAAAAAAAGACAGGGATCTCTTAGAAAGAGTCCAGCAGAGGGCCACTAAGATGGTGAAGGGCCTGGAGCATCTCCCCAATGAGGAGAGACTGAGGGAACTGGGTCTGTTTAGCCTTGAGAAAAGAAGGCTGAGAGGGGACAGGATCCAGGTTCTATAAATATTTGAGGTGTGGGGGGCAAAGTGTTGAGGCCAGACTCTTTTCAGCAGTGTGTGGAGACGGGACAAGGGGAAACAGACAGAAACTGCACCATAGGAAGTTCTGCACTAATGTGTGCAATAACTTCTTTACGGTGAGAGTGACAGAGCACTGGAACAGGCTGCCTAGGGTGGTTGTGGAATCTCCTTCTCTGGAGATATTCAAGACCTGCCTGGATGCTGAGCTGTGCAACGTGGTGTAGGGAACCTGCTTTGGCAGGGGGCTGGACTCAGTGGTCTCTGGAGGTCCCTTCCAACCCCTACAATTCTGTGATTCTGTGAATATCATGGAGTTGTTTGGATGGGGAAAGACTACCCCTTTGAATGACCTTTTGTCAGGGCATGTCCTGGGATTCCTAGGATCCTCAAAATGCAGCACTGCTTCTGTCACTGAAAAATGGGGCCCTGTGTGGGACGGAGGGAGGGTCCATGAGTCCCTGGCCCACCTGACTGAGTATTTCCATGGTCTTAGCAAAGACATACTTACAACTTGAGAATGACAGTTAGCTGTGTTCATGGTGGCATGGCCACTTTTAATGGCCTTGAACTGTCTGAACATAACTGAAGAGGCTCAGGCTGATGCAAATCAGCTATTGAATGATAGTGTTGAAAAACTGGAAAGACAGGTGGCAGTTTTGATGGGGAAAAAACCTAATTCAATCATTCTCCTATGGAAGATCAGGAACATCTCTCTGGAAGACCATGGGGACCCTGTACAAGGGAATCTGTATAAAATGGACTCTGTAAATGAAGGCACTAAAAGGTCAGATTTTGAGGTTCCATTTGGACTAGATCTATTTGAGATCTGACTGATTGTAACCCAAAAATGAAAAAAAAAAAAAAAAAAAAATGCAGGATAGGCTGGTGGGAGTGCCCTGACCAGTGTCCACCCCCCAAACCCTGCTGCCCATAATACAGCAGCTGAACTGATGGATATAGTACAGTGGTTTAGACAGAAACCAAGAGAGCATGCCAGCATAGCTGCTCTGGTTATGGGACATGGAGGCAGAACGTGCTATGGTGAATGGACTGGAAATTTCAAAACTGACATCCATTACTACTAACCCTGCCCTCAGGCAAAGACTTTATGCTCTTGTCTGGAGGGCTTATCGCAATAAAGATTGGCGGATTTGCTGCGTAGACCGGTCAGAACTCAGATCTGCGTTGTGCTTCCTGCGGCACCAAACGCCCAACAGTGGCAGTTCCGCTTATTGGCCAGCAGGTGGCAGCAGAGACCACGGAAAGAACGTCTGCGGGACAAACCCTGGGGATCCGTTCTTTTGATTATAGGGGAAGAACACAAAGATGGAAGAGGAGGGAAGGGGGAAAAAAAAAAGAAAAAAAAAAATCAAACCACAGCAAACAAATAAAAACTTCTCCAAACGTAGCAAACGTGAATGTCTGTCAATAAATTAATGAGTAATTAAATTGATATCCCTTTCCCGCCCCCCCCTCCCCCCTCCCCCCCCAACTTCTGAGATGAAAAAAAAACACTTCTTTTAGAAGAAAACAGAGTAGTAACAACTTCTGTACCTACATTCACCACTCTGAGATCCTGTCTGGGTCTCCCAAGGCTTGTAAATAACCACTGGGTCGGTTCTGATGTCGCGTGATTTGTTGTCAGTTCTCTCATGGTTCTCCGGTCAGTTCTCCGGTGCCAGGATCTGCCACAGGGCATTCTGACCACGGGCATCATGTTTCTACGCTGCTGCCTGCATTTAACAGGCAATGGGACTGCCCAGCATGTGCAAGGCAGCACCTCTTTCACACCACCAGAATGTTTAAGGCTGTTGGGATTGTTGTTAGCGTCCCATTAACACTGAGGCTAGAGATACCCTTAGGATTGACATTACTATTAGCATTACTTTGATGGTGCCCTATCTGGGTCATTTCCAGGGGATGTCAGGAGTAAGGCACAGTGTCAGGAGAAAAAGAACAGACTCTGTTACTTTATAAACGTGATAATAGAGAGAGTTCATTGGAAAAAATACAACTCTTAAATAATGCAAAGCATGCTTCTGATTGGATGCAGGCATCATCTGGGCTCTGATTAATATTACTCTTAAGGTAAAGATTATTGTTACCATAATGATTTTTTTTTTGGATTATGATCAGGGTTAAGGTTCCTTTTGCTACAAACTTCTAGCATCATTTTGTTGTTGCATTTGGAGTTAGGGACGATTTTAGAATCAGGGTAAGGGTTAGGATTAGAGTTACATTGCTGGTTAATGCTGTTATCTTTACAGCTCCTGTGAGGGTTGGGGTCTGGGTCAGGTGTTTAAAAATGAAATGAAAAAAGAATTAAAAAAATATATTGAAAGCTTCAGATTTCCTTAATCTTTGTGGGAATCATATAATGTGCAACTCAGATCTACCTCTTCGTGCAGTGACTGCCTGTAAATTTGCTGGAGCCTAATATAATATGGCCTTGTGCTTTCCACTAACTCACCTTCATTTCATTTTCATTACATTTGCTTGGTAGTCAGATTTTGGTGTGTGGATATTTTAAAACAATCTAACTGACATTAGCAAAAAATTAAAAATAAAATTAAAAAAAATGCACAACAGCATCGTATCAATTTTTATAGATAAGATAAAGAAGAGCAGTTTCCCTTAGTTTTCTGTGCCTCTTTACTTTCTTACCCTCTCCCCTTGTGTGAGAAACTCTCAAAGTCAAAGATTTCTAGTTAGGCAAAGATGGCAGCGATAGCAGCAGTGCTTATTCATTATTGCAATACTGCGCGCACATCCCCTATTGGCAAGGGAGAAACTGCACACCAGTCAGTGAAATCAATTCTGTTCTGTGCCCTAAACCCACTGCAGGTGATGCTCTCATGGCTCTCATTGGTTGAGCATCTCAGGCTCACAGACTCCTCGAGACTGTGGCTAGGATTCATTTCCATAGAAGGTCAATTACCAACCTCTTGTTTTTAGGTCTGCCTTGTACTTTTCTGCGGACAGAGAAGGGCAATGTTTCCAAAAGTCAGTACATTCATTCTGTCCTGTGCTGGGCTCTACCCACCCTGTATTTATCTTGTGCTTGTCTCAATTCTCCCCATGTCAGAATGCCCCCAGTCTGAACTTAATTCTGTTCAGCAACTTTCTTGGTGGAAAAACTACTTATACAGCTGTTTTACAAGAGGGTTATACATTCAGTTAGGGCCTACACTATGTACTGAAAATACTGGAAACTTCCACTGCAAAAACACAATCTACCTCTCCCATCTGTGCAGCCTTGCAGACCCAGAGCATGCCAGGTTATTTCTGCTTTCATAGCATTTGCATGCTGTAGGGTGAGCACAAGGTTCTGCTGCTTGATTCTTCTGCAAGAGCTGCCTACCGGCAAATGGTTGCAGGGATGGAGGATGTGACAGAAAGCATTTGTCTCCACAAGAGCAGAGTTACATTCAGTGCAGAGTGTGAGAGTCAGGTTGGTGTGGAAAAGCACTGACACGCTGGGGATGATGCAGTGCTCACATGTCTAACACTCACAGACATTACTGTCAGAAGGATGGTGCTGTGTTGTGCTTCTACCTTTGGCAGCCCCTGGAGAAATGCTATGGCACACAGAACACCTTTGTATTGCACTGACTGCTGCCATGCAGCATGGATTTAACACACCAAATCCAGAGGAGCATGACTGCATCTAACTGCCCTGAGAAAAACTACTGTAGCTGAAGAGATGAGGAGGCAGCTGCTCATCTGCAGAACAAGCAGTACTGCCAGACATTGGGCCAGGTGAGCACCTCCTGCTGCAGCGTGATGATGACAGGGCTGGAGATGATCTGCAAAGCCAGCTTAAAAGTGGGAGACGTGAGTCAACATGGCAGGAGGACAGAGGTGTTAGGGAGCAGCCAAGGCATCAAAGAGTATCAAAAGGCTTTGAAAAGTATCACAAAGTGACAGCCAGGAAGACTGGGATATATAATGAGCAGCAACCTGGATGCTAGAGATTATTTGCTCCCATACAAAATGGTAGAGATCTTGCTGCAGACATCCCAAAGCCAGGCAAAATGGGAACCCAGAGCTCTGCCTGCACGAACCCCACAGCCATAGCATTGCAAGCTGAGCTGCCTTGCTGTTTGTTGCATTCATCCCAATCCCTGTGATTGAAGACTCAGAATGCAGTCGAGGCGATGACTGAGCATGAGAGTGACTTTATTCAATAAAAGACAGGAGGGCTTGAGAGGTCAAGGGTGAAGATGGGACTCCTCTTGTCAAGATGAGAGTGGCTCAGAGCTGGTGCTGCTGCCTGGTGCCTGGGACTGGCAGCCTGACTCTAAGTCCCCATCTAAGATGCTCAGCTTCACCTCCCTGATGCTGCCCTGCTCCTGCATGGTGGTGCTGCTGCTGGGACACTCGGGCTGTGCTTGGGATGGGCAGCACTGCAAAGGCGCTGGGTCACAATCCAGGCAGGTGACTGCTGTGTCTGGCAGGCTCAGGTCACGAGCTTCAGCAGAGCCAGGAGATATGAGAGCATGAACGTGGATGAGCCCCTTGTGTCCATCACTGTTACCATGTGGAAGGCTGTCATCCGAATTGCAGCGATTCATGCTTAATAAGAACTCTCCATTGATGGAAAGACACTGCTTGGTTTGGATCTTTGGGGTTGACAAGGGCTCGAATCACCTAGGAAGGCATAGAAACACAAGGGTTAGTTTCAAACATTTGCAAGTTGAATCATGAAAGGTTGTTGATACTTGGTAATAGAGTGGCGGCAGGAAGAAGCAAGTAGGCTTGAAGCAGCATAGCCACTGTCTTGAAAGTGATCCTCATTCAGGTCCAGCTCGTGTGTTGTTTCACTGTAATCTGCTTCTTTGGGTCTACCTAGTGGGCAGCAACACTCGAGCTGTTACTGATATCATTGAAAAGAACTGGAGACAATTGTTCTATTCCTAAGAGCTTCAAGGTGCCTAGAAGCACAAATAGAAACCAGCAGTATTTCATCACTTCACCAAAAGGAAGGTCAAACACCTGAGCTGTGAAGAGCAGTTACAGAACCTATGCATAAGATCACACCAGACATACTTTGTTCTAACAACAGTTATGGCACATAGTCCATTTCCTTCAATATTCCCAAAATGAAATGATGTGGAGCATTACAGGGAAAGAAACACTGCACACAGACACTATGACCCTGATTAGACTCAAGCAGCAGACTTAAAACAAGTCAGAGTTTTTGATTCCAGGATATTTCAGGACCTATCGTGTGAAATTCAGTTACACAACAGTGCCTAGGTGCCTGCGTTTCAAGCAACTTTCAGATCACAGCCATGTAAAATAAAAACAAATTCAGTGGAGAAATAGCAAGCCTGTACCTTAATACTCATGAGATTATCCATTTTTTACTGCATTCTGACTAAGTTCTAAAACTTGCTCATCCCAGTTCACTTCAACAAGTTCCACCAGTTCAAGCAATGCAGTTCTGAGATCCGGTGTATGTTAGGCAGATAGAATTGAACAGTGCAGAAATAATCTCTGACAGCTTTAAGAGCTCTGTTCTGCTTACAAACTCTCAGTCCAAAACTATTCACAGTTTTAAGGAAATGAACACCTGAAGCAGTTGGATCATCTGCCATTTGCCGCATTCTGCTTCTTGGCATCATGATTAGCACAAAGGGTTTTCTGCTGTCCTGCAGAGATGGACAAAGTCCTGCTTACAAATGGACCAGGTTTCAGTGTACAGCAGAGTTTGTACCAGACTAACAAGCCACGTCATTCAATTCATGTGCTCAGGTTGTTATGCACTCCAAAAGGAAACAGAACTAACTGTTGGATTCTGAAGGCAATCTGTGGGGTCCTACATTACCTCCTGATTCTGGAAGAGGAAATTCTAATAGCAAATGCAGAACTTTGATCTTTGTAGACATGAGAAGAGCTGGCATTTAGGAACATTCATTTCAGGGAAATCAAATGATGTGTCTATATTTTTACTACAGATAGTATAGGGAGCAGCCAGTTGAAGAACCAGATACAAAAAAATCCAGCCCATTGGCAGGAAAATACTTCTCCTTAAATTCTGTATGCTATCATGGTACAGAATTAGGCTACAGTGCCACATAGGCCAACCAAGCGTAGAACCAAATCCACAAAATACTGGTAGACAAAGCAGCAAAAACAGGGACAATATTCAGCAGACTGTGCTGTGGCCTTTCTACCCACAGCTCAGCATGTTCTGCCATCCGAAAAGCAAGGCCTCTTGTCAAGCTCAGCTATTTCCCTTCTCAGTGTATTCTAGCACCACTGATACCCACTGGTATCCTCCTGTAGAGTGCCATCATATTGTCATCATCCAAAGGAAAAACCCACACAGCAGAGCATACAGCACTACACCCATGCTCCAAATATCCACCTGAAAAACTAAAAGACAAGCTTACAAACCTGAAGCACCTCAAATGGCTTCCTGACAGACTGGATTGTCTGCCCTTGCCAAAGCCCACATATAGCCCATGAAAAGCTGGCTCTTTCCCTCAGGAAATAAAACCTTATCATCCCAGAGAAAGCATATAACCCTCATTCAATTGCCCTTTCACTCAGCTTAGAGCACTACTAAAACCAGCATCTTCACCTTAGCTCATCACACTGCTGCAGTTCCTTTTACAAGGATTTCACTGGCAAAAATGAAATCAAAGCCGTCACAAGGGATTTAGCACAGTTACGTGTTACTGGCTACGAGAGCTGTCAGCACAGTCACCTGTCTGGCTTTGCTGCTGTTCGGTTCTCTTTATGTAGAGGCACAACAAGGTTCAGACACAGTGCAGTTCTCACTTTGACTGTAAAGAAAAAGGAGGCTTGAAAAGCAGCGTGTGGAAAACAAAGAAACAAGAATTAGAACAACAGTGGGGCCATGGCACTTGTAGGAATTGCTCCGCCTTTAACAGCGATTCAAGAAGTACGAGGGCATCCCAAACCAGACCAGTTTGGACAGATTAACAACTGCAAGTAGTGGGTTCCAAAATTCCAGACATGAAATCAAAGCTGGAAAAACTCTTCACATTTTCATCTCTCAATTTTTAGTTCATTGTGCATTACAACGGAAACAATTCTTCACATACAACTTGGAAGCTAAAGACAAGTCTGACAAAACAGACTGCACAGAAATGATGGATAATTAACAGAGCAAATTGCTCTTTCAAACACTTAGTAATAGAAAGAGATCTCTGAAGTTGCTGTTCTGTAGAGCCCCAAAGCAGTCGCTTGAGGCAGTTCAGGATTAGCCTGAGACAAACCAGCCAGCTGTGTGAACTGAGACCAATTGCACTTTTCTAGTCTGTGGCCACTGACAGCTTCTGAGAGCTACCAAGCGATGCAACCTAGCAGAATTCAGAAGGGAAACCAAGAGAGCCTACCTGAGCTCCACTGCCTTTAAATGCTCTGTGGAGAGGGAAGGGAAAGAGGGGAAAACAAACACCGCTCTACATCCCTCTGAGCCAATAGACACTTTGCCCTGGATTAGCTCTGGTGCTGCATAAGCTGGGCTTCCACAGCATGTGTTCAGGCGGTAATCAAGGCCTGCCTGGAATAACACAAAAAATAGAGAGAAACGTTTGCTTTAACAGAGTTTATGTCTTCTGGTCATAACACTTGAGAAGCCCCAGAGGCTTCTTCTCCTGTGCATATTTTCATTCATCTTAGAGTTTGCTTTCATTCAATGTGACCTCTCTAGGCAAATATTGTCTAAGACCATGAGCATCACATAAATGTGCAGATCTCAAGCTGCTCACTTATCTAGTACCCTTCGCATGATGCTTTATTTTCCTCAGCTGATCATCTAGATTGTGTCTGTTGATTGTGCAACAACAGCCTGTTGATCTCGATTACCTGTGAGAGGCTCTAACTTTGGCCAGGAAAAATCATTTGAGGATAAGTAATTATCTGGGACTCAGTAAGTCTTCCCATGCTTTCATAACAGCAGAGATACACACACACACAAACTCGTGGAACCCCACTGCTTTGCACAATCCTTTGCACACTCACGTGTGTCATGCACTGATTTCCCAGCCAGTCCTCATAGGGTCTCTTACTTAGGACGGGAGTGTAGGGGAGCAGCCAGAAGCTGTTTGCATTCCCTGCTGTCTGCTGGGCAGCTTTGCTGGAGATGCTTGGGTTGCTTTGTTTTTCCTTGGGAGGTGGGAAGGAGCTTTGGGTTGGAGGCACATCCCGTGCCAGAGCATCCCAATGGCACGTGTGGGGCACTGATCTGCAGCAGATGAAGGGGAGGAGGTCCCAGCACAGCTCTGCACCATGCTCTGCCACACTGGGCAGCTTGTTCCTGGCTCAGCAGCGTCATCAGACAAGAAGCAGGGAAGGAAATCAAGGATGGGGGGTACCATCAAACGCAGTTAGTGCATGCCTGTGCAAGACAAACAGACCCAGAGCTTGCAGGTTGTTCCTGCTTTTGTAGCATTTGTGTGCTGTAGCTGAGCAAAAGGTTCTGCTGCTTGAATCTTCTTCTGCAAGAGCCACCTACCGGTAAATGTCTGCGGGGATGTAGTCGGTGTGCACGTCTGAAGCCATTTGAGAACCTAGTCGTTCTTGCTGCAGGACCCCTGTCTTCTGTTAAAAGCTGAACGGTCCCCAGAGCACCTGTTTCCATCAGCTACCACCATCCAAAGCAGCCAGCCTTCTTACAGTCACCTGGCCCAAACATCCCTTTTGCTCTACACTTGATTCCTGCAAGAGATGGGAGCTCGGCACGCACACCATCCTTCCAACACCCCATCCCTGCAGCAAGGGATCACAGCGCTGGCACAGCTGAAACAAAAAGGGTGTGCGAGTTTCCTGTTAGCACTCAGTGTGAACCAATCTACCACTGAGCAACACCGTGAGTCCCCACTCACCTCAGCACAGGTCAACCTGTAACCCCAACCTTCCCCTATCCATGTGCACACGCACACCCATTCACCACCCTGCCTGCTTTGCACACCCCCATGCACACTCTGCATCGTGTGCCCTCCTTTGCATTCACAGACGTGTGCAAACCATCCCTGGGAACACCTACGTGCCTACACCTTCCACAAACACCCCTTTGTGTGCACCTGTGTGCAACCCAACTCCTCAGCACACGCACGCGTTTGTGCCACCCTGTCCATGCACTCACCACGTGCCCTCCAGCAACCAAGGATTGCAGAGATGCTCCAGACTGTGCCAGAGATGGAATCTCAGAGTGCTGGGACATTATTGATCACTAAGGAAAACACTTGGAAGCATATTCAATCTGCAGAAGCTGTAATTACTGGGCACAGTTAGCTTTCCTATGGCTCAGCTGGAGGAGGCGGGTGCTCTCATACATCTGAGACACTCGCACAATGTTGGGATCATTCTGATGGAAACTATGTCTTCAGATATCATGGTTAAAACCATCCAAGATGATCATGCAGAGCCTTAGCTCTTGAGCAGCACTTCCTCCCCACCCTTCACTACTCCAAGCAGCTCCAACAAACTTCTCAGAAGAAATCCAGGCCAGCACAGACCTGGCAGACCAGAACCAAGTGCAGCTTGTGGGACAGCAGTGCCCACTCCTTGCTTCCACCCTGCTCCAGCAGGTTAAGGAGTCTGAGCCTCACTGGCCTTTGACAACTCAAGACTTTCAGCACCTCATGCCAACATTTCTCACTAAGATACACCTAAGGCATTGAATTCTCTTCTCACTACCTCCTCCCAGTCCTCCCCTAGGAACAGAAACAATTCAGATTCTACAGCAAACTACAGCATCTGCACTGCAAGAGCACACTGAACCACCTGCAACAATGAAACATGGTTTTGGAGAGTGGGTATGAAAACACACCTTTAGACAGCTGTCTCCCTGTAGCCAAAAGGAAACCAAGAAGGAAAAGTCCAGCCTGAAACATGCCCATGCTACTAGCCCAGGTTTTTCACAGTCAATGCAGAATCCATCCTGTTCTTGAGGTAACAAACGACCAGTGAGTCTCCCGTTGCTCCACCCCTTCTCCTTCAAAGCCTGAAAAAGAAAGAATAAACAAGCAGAAGAAACCCAGACGTACCTTTCCACACACAGAGCAGAAAGTGGAACAGCAGTTGTCTCCTTCCTGAGACATGGTGGGGAGCATCCCAGAGGAAGCCCAAGTTCTTTGCTTCTCTCCACAGGGACTTCAAGCACTCTTGGCAAGAGCTGCTTTGGTTCTTTCTTCAATTGCTTCCATCACCAGAATCTCCTTTGGAAAAGGAACCCGAATGAAAGAATCAGCAAATGAAAAAGAATGAGCAATAGCCACTTTACCAGCTTTCTTCTGACACTCAATTTAGACTCTTGACTCGGGCAAGGTCTTAAAATCAACTGGTTACAAGAACTGTCCCAAAATATATCCAGCTTCTGTACAGCTGCCATTCTTTCTGACAGCGAGTGTAATCACAGAATCATAGAATGGCCCGGGTTGGAAGGGACCTCAAGGATCATGAAGATCAATCACCTCCCTGTCCCTGCTGGCCATCCCCTCTTCTGATGGAGCCCAGGGGACCATTTGCTCTCTGAGCTGCAAGAGCACGCTGATGGCTCACGTTCTGTTTTTCATCCACCAGGACCCCCAGGTCCTTCTCTGCGGGGCTTCTCTTAAGGACTGCTCCTCCCAGTCTGTAGAAATGCCTGGGATTCCTCCAGCCCAAGTGCAAAACCTTGCACTTTGCTGTGTTCAACCTCATTAGATTCACGTAGGCCAACCTCTCGGTTGAGCTCCCTCTGAATGGCATCCCTTCCTTCCACTGCGTCAGCCGCACCACTCAGCAAACAGCAGAAGGTGCACTCCATTGCATCATTGGTGTCTCTGATAACCATGTAAAAAAGCACTGGTCCCAAGACAGACTCCTGGATGACACCACTTGTTATCGGCCTCCACCTGGACATAGAACCATGAATCACCACCCTCTGTCTGTGGCCTTTCAACCAATCCCTTATCCACCAGGTGGTCCACCTGTCAAATCCACATCCCTCCAGTTTAGAGATAAGGATGTGGTGGAGGGCAATGTCAAAGATCTTGCTCAAGTCCAGGTCAATGACATCTGTTACCTTCCTTTTGTCCACAAATGCCGTCACTCCATCATAGAAGGCCACCAGACTGGTTAGGCATGGCCTTCCCCTGCTAAAGCCACGCTGCCTGTCTTGGATCACATGCTCATTTCTTAGGTGATCAAGCATGTCTTTGAGGCAGATCTGTTCTTCACCATCTACATCAGTTACACATTTGAATCAAATAATTGGTGTTCCTGTCACCAAGAAAACCTCTTTGTCTTCTACTCCTGCTGCACTTCTGTGCTTTCATCAGAAGCAAAGGAAGAGACCACCTCCTAGATCCAAATTTTAAGAAACCAACACCCAATAGGTGTCATCTGAAGTAAAATAGCAGAGAAATTAAGATGACTCTTCTGCATCCAGCTTGGATCACTCCCTCACTCAGGCACACCACCATCAGATCAAGGAGATGCTGCCTTCAGCTTAGAGACTGTATGGGAAATCACAGCTTGAACCTCTGATTAATCAGCTGAGGCAAGTATTGGGTCAGCTGCGGGAGCACAGGTGAGAGTAATCTAGCTGTGCTCCCAGAAGGGGTGGACCTCGACTCAACCTCCTCTGAGACCTCATTTAAAGGCTGACCACCACTGAGACAGCATGTCTTAGAGATTGCTCCCTAGTTGAGGCTGCCTCAGCTTTCTAGTCAAGGTATCAATATTGGTGAGTTTCCCTTTGCTAATAACCTTAGGCTATTTACCACCATCTTGGTTAATATCTTTTTATTAACCACCCTTACAGAGACCATAAGGGTTTGGGCTTCCAAACTCTCAGCAAGCATTTGAATCAGCCAGCTTCCTGCCGAGGAGCCCCCTGCATCACTGCTGCCTATTCTGGTACCGGACCCGCAGATGCTTCAGAGCTCATTAGCATGGACTTCCTTCCTCCCCTCAGCAGCTGCTCCTGCACTCACCTTCATTCCTACTCAGATACCGGCCGCTTCCAGCACCAGCTGACCTGCAAGACACAGAAAGGAAAGGTGGGAGTCATGCAAATGCACAAGCCCAAGGCTGTGTCACCACCACACATGGCAGCCTCGGGAAGTCAGCTGAAACTACAGCCTTTGTCAGAATGGAAACAGGCACCGTCAATTAAGTGTGACCTCTGAACTCATTGCCACCATCAGAAATAGGCACTGAAATCGCTCACTTCACTGCAGCTGGTTAACTCCAAATTCTTTTGCTTTTGGGAAAATGCGGACACGGAATTTAAGGACACTAGAAAAACGACATCTACTTCATTGTAGGTGGTTAAGCTTGGAAGCAGGACTTGAGCAAGAAATGCTTCTCAGCTCCTTGAAAGGCACTAATCCTGACCTCTGTCACAGGTGGCTGAGTGACACAAAAGTTGAGCTGCCCATTCAGAAGCACATGGAGCAGGCCATGGAGCGGTTACATACCAACACATGAACAGGCACTTTCCCATTGGAAGGGAAATCCCTTCTCCCTGCCATGCCATGCCCACACCGCTCCTCAGGGCTGCACTGACAGCACAGACAGAATTGAAACATCTTTTGTCATCATTGTGGTTTTTCACAGACCCAGACAATGAGATACTGGGTTGCTGTGTGGGTTCCCAGGCGGCACTGCCATTTCCAAGCCATTGCTTCCTAGGGGCACAGAAAGGAAAACGCCTGAACAAAATTTCACCCAGAGATTGCTATTTTACCATTCTTCCATGCAAAACAGGAGGACAGTACAGCGGATTTGTGCAGCTGCATCAACACCCTGGGTGCTAAAGGAATGCAAAGACAGAAATATCAAACC
This sequence comes from Coturnix japonica, assembly GCF_054131305.1. NCBI lineage: Eukaryota > Metazoa > Chordata > Aves > Galliformes > Phasianidae > Coturnix > Coturnix japonica. Next base: position 22,509,615 of record NC_140671.1, on the reverse strand, counting down.
TACAAGGAGGGAAGCTATGTTTAGTAATATCTTTTCTCATTTACAACAGGCAGTTGGCACTACTAAAGGAAAATCCCAGGCCTCAGGTTCTGACAGTGCGACAATCTGGCACGGACTCAGATGTGAGTGATCCAAATGGTTTATTCCAGGTTCTAATACCACTTCTGTGAATTCACACGTTTTCTCTCTTAACTTTCCCACAGCCTTCACATGTCCACAGAACATCCCACAAACTCTCCTTTACGGCGCACGTAGGCACTCATCCCACCAGAGCCATCAGTCATTCCTAGCCATGTGCTTCTCCTCCAGTCACGGACAGTATCACACGGCCATCATGCATCTTAAATGACTTAGTTTTTCTGTTCTTTCTGGAGGTGTCCTTGGTTCCTAGCCTTACCTTCTCATGCCGTTCATCTTCCTCTGCAGCTCCTGCTCTGAAGAGTCTTCTTATGTTCCCACATGACAGGAAGAAAATGAAGACACAACCCCTGCTACCAAGGTCAGCTCTGCAGCACACGTTACCTGAGGAGCACTTGGCTACTCATGCAAACTGCACAGTGCCAGGAAGATTGTTACATGTTGCACTTCTTCTTCTCCTGGCTCAGAAATTAAATTTTCTACCTAGAAAATGGAAAACAAACAAACAAGCAAACAAAAAACAACAACAAAAAAAAACACCTCACCTGACATAAAGGAGACATGATTGTTACTATGGAATTCCGGAGGGCAAGGTATTTGCCCTCTCTATGAAGAAGCCGACTGCAAAGGACTAAGAACAGCCACGATCACGTTGAGAACTTGCGGGTAAAATTCGGGACTAAACCAATAATGGGCTTCTGGAGGTGAGGGTCTGCTCCAGGCCGCCTGGTCAAGGGAGCCTGTTGATGGGCCCTGCTTACTGCAGCTACCAGAAGCACCGCGCTCACTGACTCTCAACTTGATGGGGGATTCCAGTCAGGCTGGGAAATCAGCATGGCTGGCTGCAAGCTGTCTGAGAGACTGCTGGACTGCACTGGGAATAACTTTGTGGGCAAAGCATTAAGCACACCAAGCAGAAGGGAAGCATTACTGGACATGCTGCACAGCAGGGGTTAAGACTGGAGGTGGTCAGGGCTGTAGTGACCATGCCCTCCTAGAGTTCCTCATCTCAAGGAATGCGGGCCTGGCAAAAAGCAAAGTCAGGACCCTGAGCTTCAGGAGAGTCAGCTGCAGGCTGTTCAAAGAATTCTTGGACGAGGGACACTGGAAAACTGTTCTTAGGAGCAAAGGGTTCAAACATCCCTTTGTGTGCACCTGTGTGCAGCCCAACTCCTCAGCACAGCCCTGTGCAAGCACACATTTGTGCCACTGCATCCACGCACTATCTATGTGCTCACACACACTCACACAACCACATCCCTTAGTGCAGCCCTGTGCGCACACACACTCACACATGTGTAACCCCTTCCTTTCACTCCCAAAGTGCACGCACACACCGGTACCACAATGTCCTTGTGCAGCTCCAACACTCTGCACACCCCTGTGCACGTACATATATGTGCATGCTCGTCCTTGCACACATACCCACAGACCTACACACACCTGAGCAACACCACTGGTTTGTACACTCATGGACACAAATGTGTGTACAACACCATCCATGCACAAATACACACACGCACACACATGGATCCCCACTGCTTTGCACAATGCTGTGCACACTCACGTGTGTCATGCACTGATTTCCCATCCAGTCCTCGAGGGGTCACTTACTTAGGACAGGAGTGCAGGGGAGCAGCCAGAAGCTGTTTGCATTCCCTGCTGTCTGCTGGGCAGCTTTGCTGGAGATGCTTGGGTTGCTTTGCTTTTCCTTGGGAGGTGGGAAGGAGCTTTGAATTTGAGGCACATCCCGTGCCAGAGCATCCCGATGGCACAAGGGGGATCAGGGCCCCTCTATTGGTTACCTCGGTGGCTTGCAGCAACTGGAACTTTTTGCCTATTGAGAAAGCTAAAAAGTGTGAGTTCCTCCTGACCCATATCAACAAAAATCTCAACCATAAAAAAGAGACGTCTTCGTATTCAAGCAAATGACAACAGTAAGACCATGCATGTTGTTTTGTTGTATTTCCTCTGTAATCATGGGGAGGATATGAAGAAGTGGTATAATTCATCCACTTCTGCACTTCAGGCACAAGTTCCTTAGAATTGGAAGAGACCCTTAAAGGCCATCTAGCCCAGCTCCCCTGCAATAAAAAGGGACATTCACAGCTAGATCAGGTTGCTCACAGCCTGGTCATTAGTCATCCCAGAGGCAAAACACACACTGAATGATCTCTCCTTCAGTCATAAATCCTTGGAGACAACAGCATTGACACTGCATGTTACTGAAGCAGTAAAAGAAATTGCTCCTGTAACTCTCCTTGTGTTAAGTAAAATGATGATAAAAAGCAATGGAATGCTTTGGCAGGACACCAAAACCATCCTCCTTCCTTGATATCTGCTGCAATGGAACCTTCCACTGGAAGAAAGCCTCTGATGACTTGTCACCCCAGAGAGGTCAGCTTTAGAAGCAGGACTGCTGCACAATAGAATGAACTGGAGCTCCTTAGCATCTCTTACATCCAGGAGGGGTGTGATCAGACCCACCTATCACCTTCAGGTGCGCTTTCTGACACCTTGTCTGACTTCACTGTCACTGTGCCAGCATCCTCAGGCTTAACCTGCTTCATTGTCAGTGTGCAGCAATTGCCAACGTTCTTGATGTCATTGTAATTGTTGGTGTAAAGGAGGTTGCCATTCAGGAACCATTCCACGTCCTCGTCATTATGGGACAGCTCGCAGGAGAAGACAGCAGAGCTCTCTTCTTCAATTTCTACATCCTGCAGGTGCTTCGTTACTTCTACATTGCGGGCTGTGGGGAAACAAGGTGAACTGTTACCACTGTTACTATAAATCATACTGGGATGTGGTAGAATGGTTGGACTAGATGATCTTTGTGTAATCATCTATGTGAAGATAATACATGTATAAAGTTAGCAGGAGAGAACGGCAGAAGTCAACCTCAAGAAGAGAAATCTGAGGTGAAATAGGACATGGAAGAGGCCACCCTCCCTGCTCATACCTTCAGCTGTCAGCGTGGCCTCAGTCTCTGCAATTCCTGCCTTGCACTTGTACACACCAGCATCATCGGGCTTCAGCTTCAGAATTCTGAGCTCTACTGAATGCTTATCCCTCTTGATCTTGTACTTCTCAGAGGGCTCGATGGGTGTGCGGCCCTTGAACCATTTCACAACCTTTGGAGAAGGCCTGAAGTCACAGGACAGGATGACAGAATGACGTTCCAAAGCTGTCTTGTCCTCCAACTTCCTGGTGATTTCTATATGGTAATCTGCAAAGCAGGGGTGGAAGAGAAGAAAGGATGAGGACAATTGGAAGAAGAGGAAAGTCTCTTGCGTGTATTCCATTCCAATTAATGTCAAGTTCACAATGGTTCTTTGAACGACTCTAAAGATAAAACAAACGATTGTCTATAGGGAATGCCATTGACTACATTTCTATGAAGTAATACTGTACAGTATCTACCAAATGCAAGGTCCAGCTCTTGTTCTGTGCTTATTAAATTGCTCCCAATTGTTGAGGCTTTTATTCAAATAAGAGTGAGTTGAAAATATAACAAGTACTTTAGGATGTGAATGGATAATCTTACGCTGGGGACAACAGCAGATAAAAAGCCTGCAAGTTTCTTTCAGATGAAATCAATGACAAACCGCACCAAATTTAGGTGCTACCAAACTTAAACTTGTCTAGTTCAGAAATACAATTAATTTCACCTGATTTGACTTCTTTGCTATAGCCAAGGACAAAACCTCAGCTCTGTAAATCTGAATAGTAAGCACATCACAGCTATTCAAACACATCTTTTACTGAGATGCAGCTGTCTCATTTAGTGTCCAACGACTTTGAACTGGAAATGGAGCAGACCAAAGCAGAATCTAAACACGGCTTCTACAAGGACTGATCAAATGCGGCCACCGTCAAATTCAAAGTATCTGATACAGAAGGATCACACTCACTGTCAGACAAAACCTCTTTGGAGAGGTGAACTGACTGCCCTGTTCACCCCCACTTTGGAAATAACTGCACTCATTTCCTACCTGCTCCCAGCAGTGTGGGATGGTGGGATAGCATCACACTTCCCACACTAAGCATCCCACCATGTCACTTGTTCCACCTAAACCTCAGTCCCAAAACAAAAGGGGAACTCGCTTCTGAACCCTCTTCACTTCATTTCAGATGTCTTATATGCTTGATCTCCAACCCACCCCCCACTCAGGAGAAAGACCCCCCGCTTACACCCTACCATCTTGTTGCATTCTGATGTTGTCATCAGCCTTCAGCTTGTTGTCCTCTTTGTACCACTGGGTCTGAACCTCATCGTGTGAAATCTCACAGACAAAAGATGCACTCCCATATTCATTCACTTCCACATCTTCCAGTGCTTTAACAATCTTGATATCTCCAGCTGTGAAACAGTAGAGATATATTTGTCAGGGTATTTCCAGAACTGAGTGCAGCATCTTTTCCTTACACATATTTGCATAGAAAATAAGTAGGATTATGTTTTATTCTAAACCATCATCCATTCCTGAGTCATTTCTCTCTTCAACACAGTCAATGCATTATTGCCCTTGAACTTAAAGACAGACCTACTAGCTACAATGGAGCTCCCTGCAAACAGTTTTCATGGAAACCAGAATCTCATTTATTCTAAAACCTTTCAAGCAAAATTAAGGGTAGAAAAACAATAGAACTGACTGAATCTTTAAGGTCATTTAGTTCCAGTCCCCCTGCTATAGGCAGGGACACCTCCCTCCACACCAACTCTTCTCCTCAGGGTCAAGGCTTCTCTCAAATCATTCTCCTCTAAGCCTGTGCCTGTGCTTGGGATTGCCCTGACCCAGGTGCAGGGCCTTGTACTTGGCCACACTCAAGTTCATGAGGCTGCCAAGGGCCCACCTCTCCAGCCTGTCCAGGTCCCTCTGAGTAGCATCCCTTCCCTCTAGCACATCAACAGCACCGCTCAGCTTGGTGTCATCTGCAAACTTGCTGAGGCTGCATTTGATTCCACTCTCCATGTTGCCTACAAAAATGTTAAATAACACTGGTCCCAACACCACCCTCCACCTGGACACTGAGCTATTGACTGCAGCTCTCTGAGTGTGACCATCCAGACAGTTCCCTATCCTGCAACTGGTCCATCCATCAAAACCATTTTTCTCCAGTTTGGTGACCAGGATGTCATGCAGGACGGGATCAAATGCTCTGCACAAGTCCAAGTAGATGATGTCAGTTGCTCTCCCATTATCCACTGATGCTGTTACTCCATCATGAAAGGCCACCAAGTTTGTCAGACATGGCTTGACCTTGATGAAGCCATATTGGTTACCACCAATTACCTCATCTTTATTTTCCAAACTATGCCAAGGAGAACTAGACAGAACTCTACAGTGTTGTGTCACTACAAACCTGTCTGAACCATTGGCTTCTCTGCATGCTCATCACTAGTCTCTCCTTAGCTTGTGTGCCTACAAACAATGTATGGGGAATGTCAGCCACAAATCTTACCTAGGGGACATCTTTGCTTCAAAATCCTTTGAACATCACACAATCCCTTTTAACTCTCCAGGTCTGCATTTAGTTATGTCAGAATCAGGCCATATTTCTGTGCTGCTATATCCCTTTCCTTCTGAAGGGCCTGGATACAACTTGGATTAACCTCAGGAGAAGAGTTCCTGCATAGAATCATAGATTTACCCAGGTTGGAAAAGACATTGAAGATCATCAAGTCCAACCGCAGCCTAACCAGTACCCTAACTCTAAAAACCCTACACTAAATCATATCCCTGAGTACCACATCCAAAAGGCTCTTAAACACAACCAGGGATGGTGATTCAACCACCTTTCTGGGGAGCCTATTCCAGTACCTAAAATCTCTAGTATCTAAATCTCTCTAAAAGAGCACAGGTATTAATCTGACCAGAAAGGTTCCTGTTTGTTCATAAAATGAGCCTTTTCCGCTCCATCTTGCATAGGCCACTGGGCACAGGGTAGCTGGGAGACCACAGAAAAAGTGGTTCTGTGAGCAATAGGGAAACTACTGCCTAATCCAACTCCTCCAATCTCTGCGCTCTGCCAGCATGTCTAAATAGGGTGGCAGATACACACAGGAGATAAATATTTCCACTTCCCTCAGCCAACACTGCTCTGAATTTCTATGGGACACACAGTTAGATGAAAAGGCATTTGACAAAGATGGAAATGAAAGTTTAATCTGCTGTGTCATTCTCTCGGTAGCCAGAATAACTAACCCTCGCCAGTGTTAGTTCAAAGAATAGGCAGATTTTATCTCCTGACATGAGCAGTAATTCAAAGAAGCTGGTATATGATCCAGTATCCTGCATATTCACTGCAGGCAGGAAAAGACATTATGAGATAAGGGAGATCTACACATCACTTGTTATGAACACCTCATAAAGATAAAACCACACACAAGAGGAGAGTTTAGGAAGAGGACCACTCTTGGACTACTTTCCAAGAGGCATCAATTAGTAACTCTCTTCGCTCATTTTTCACACTACTCCACAGTGTCCTCCTGAGCCCCCTTAATCCTGTTGCCAACTGCTGATGCAGGGAATCCTGAGGAACCAAGGATTCATAGTTGTTCCATCAGTAGTCCTTGGTCAGCTCTCCCTCCCTGCCCCTTCTGTTTTGATCCCACTAACCAAATTTTAGTTAGTCTGAAAAGAGGATGGAAACCTCCGCAGCAATTAGTTTCTAAATATCTTGCAATGGGCAGCTTGTAGGAGCCCCATCTCAATGCCCACAGCACAGGAGGCAGGACTGCTTAGCCCATGCACTAGTGCATTTACCAGCACAGATGTAAGCCCAGATCTATGCACACCAAATACAGGCTCTCAGTTTGCACAAGGAGGCATCCATGGAGCTGAAGTATTAGGCAGATATTGTGGTGGGGCAGCAGTTATTGAGACGCCAGACAGAAAGGACACAGATAACGTGGCAACTCAGCTTTACCATTATGACTGATGATGGAACATCTAATTTCACTGCTCAAAAGAGAACTTCCATATAACTGGAAAGAATGAAATTCACAGGGGAAACCACACACAGACACACACAAAAGCAATACAAAGGAGATGAAGGATGGTTCACATACTAGTGATTCACTCTGAGACGCAAGCAAATGAAAGAGTATCCCCAACCATTTGCCTCCTGAAATGCTAAGTATATAAACTCATTGCTGTGATAACTCTGCCAGACGTGAGTCATACACTGTAAAACCTTATGGGGTCAATCAGTTTAACTTCATAAATTCATTACACCAACAAAAACAGACCATCGTGTCCAGGCTGGTTCATTTCAGCTCTTCAAAGCTGTTGGTAAAACTGCCTGAGAGCTGAAATGCTTACCAGCAAAAGCTAAAAACTGTAAATCAAATGTAATAGGCTGGCTTTGTCTACTGTATAGAAATGATGCCTGAAAAAAAGAAAATAAAAAAGAACGTAAACCAGAACAAATGGAATGGCTACATAAAACAGCCAGTACTGAAACAGCAACCCAACCTGGTTGCAGAATGAGAGAGAAAATGAGAGTTCACCAAAGTCATGGGACAGGACACATGTTCATGTTCATGCTAACACTGAACCCAAGTGGCCACATGAGGACAGCATCTAGTAGGAAATCAGAAAAAAGCATCATTTCATACGTCCCTTGGGAAGGTGGCATCTACCAGGGCACAGCAGACCCGTGTGTTCAGTAACAAGTCTGATGCTTCAGAGCCCAATGATGAGCTACAAACTGGGGTTTAACCAATGCAACACATGGAGGGAAAATCTGTCTTGAGCATAAAGAAGAAAGAGAAAGGTATCCAAAAGGACTAACCAAGAAATGCCCAAACTGCCCATGAAGCATTTCTTCCCGTGGTGCAAAATACCACAAGAGGATTTATTTGCTCTTTCAGTTAAACATAAAATGAACCTTTAGGGTAGCTGATGTCTTGTCTTAGGCTGCTCAGCATGTGGATGTTCCCTGATCTTCATATTCACACTTGTGAATAACGAGACTTCTCTTATTTCCCTGGGAAGTAATGCCCACTTTTTTACTTTGACAGAGCTCCTTCCCATCCTAGAAGGGAAAATATCAAGTCAGATCTCCATTAGTCCTTCCATCTCTGCACTCAGCAAAGGGAGCCTTCAGATCTATGCTTAATTCACCCACTCCCCTAGAATTAATGGAACTGTGCTTACTGGAACATATGCTGAAGCTTAAGCACAGTGCAGTGTTTTCAACATGAAGGAATGGCTATAGAACATGCATAAATTCTGGCTGACCTATGACAGCTTAAAGCACTGCGGAGGACTGTTAACAAGCCTGTTTGGACATCACCTTGAATAAATGACGTTATCCCCAAGTAAGGGAAGGAACAGCTGAGCACCGGGGAGGTACACAAAGTGCCAGAGCAAATTCTCACACTGTCAGGTGCAAAGAAAACTGAGATTTCACCCCAAAAACCCAGTTCACAACAAGGCTACAAAATCCCGGCTGAGAATTTCTGTGTTAGACTTGAAGCTCAAGACTGTACTGTAGTTCAACCAACAATATTTTGTGCAGCATGACCTAAAAAGTTCACAATAAAACCAAAACAAACTTCAATTTCAACTTGATAAATGAACTCAGGACATAATAACAAAGAGTGCTGATCTGGGCAAATAAAAGAGCATAAAGAAAAGAGAGCAGTGAAAAAGCTATCAAGGAAAAGCTCAGACTCGCATCCCTTGGAAGTGAAATTAAAGGCTCTCATTCATTTCCAGAGAAGTCAGAAAGGAAAATACCATTACATGCCATACCTTGAACCACTTGACGTCCATGTTGGGCCTGGACAGCTCACACTCAAATGTGACCTTGTCCTTCTCAATGACGCTACTGTCTGCCAATGGTTTGCTGATTTTCACAGGCAATTCTGAGAAGGAGAAAGAAGAATGTGGATTTAGTTGGGAACTTACTTTTGTTCATAACCAGGTCCATGGGTGCTGTTAAATGGATCCTTCCAGATGGAAAAAACATTTCAGGTGGCCTCCTAGATTTTACCCCTTTTTGTGTTGCACGCAAGACTGAAAAAAAAAATTACTTCTGCAAAGTTCTTCTTGTCATAAGGAAACAAATATTTGGGGAATGGCAGAACCAGGTAAAATTTTCCTTCACGTCAGGAAAGTATAAATTTCACTCTCATGCTCTTGGTGTGGTTTCTGCTATGATTATTTGGACTAATTAAGCTTCTCCCTGATGAAAGCCTAGAAGTATATCACAAGAAGGACCAACTTACCCGTGACCTTTTATTTGTCTTACTCAAGCATCTCCTCCTGACCAAAACTGACAATAAAAGATTCAGCCAGACTACAGGTTTGAGCAGCTGAGTTGTTTCTAGGATCTCCTGCAATCTCAAGCTTGGAACACACACTTGTCTTTTGACTAAGTGTCTCTTATAGTGCAGTAAAACAACAGGTTTTCACACAGCGATTCCTCATTTACCTTGATCTGAAATCATTCTCAAACCATGTGGGATCAGTCCAGGGAGAAGGGGAGGAGAGGGGAAGGGAAAGGGGAAGTCCACAGTCCTCTAAAATCAGGCTTCTTAGCCTAAAGCTCAACAGCAAATAGCAGTCCACTTCCCCACATTGCTAGACTCCGAGCATTTAAAGAACATCAGCTGACCTCATTATGAGCTCTAACATAGCCAAAGGAATTCATATATTCAAATATTCTCTTGAGTGATGAGAAATATGGAGCATAACTTCAGACTTCTGCTGTTAAACTCTCACTTCTATCATAAACCAGAGTAAGAGTTCAATGCTGTTTTAGATGGAGGACTCATATTTTAAATAACTCATCTCATTAAGGCTTGGATTCCCTACTACAATTAGTTAAATTCCAGTTTGGATCATGCTTCACCTTGGATCACTTAGGGCTTCAGCCACTTATTGGAACTAACTCAATTTGTCTACAGAGAAGCTGTTTTCTATAGCAACAATAAGCTGTGATTGCAACTGGATGTCGGGAGAGCACAAATCCCGCAGTTATCCTGTACCAACATCCTCTCCTTCCATCAGAACAGCAAGTTTTTAAACCAGACTCATGCAAGCTTGCATGACACACCTTGTGTAAAACTGTTGGCAGCCATCAGGACAGCCAGTTGCTTCCTGTATAGACACTGTTCCATCAGTTTTGGGTTTTTGTCTCGCTAGAACAACAGCCAGTGTCTGAAAACTCCCACAACTGAAGCAACCACGCTGATATACCGCAGTCACTGGAGGTGCTCAAGAGCCACGGGTATGTGGCACTGGGGACGTGGTTAGTAAGTCCAGTGAGGGTGGGCTGGGTTGGACTCAGCTATCTCAGTGGTCTTTTCCAGCCTTGGGTGCAACTTGTAAGAGGGAATGAAGCAGCAAACTGCCCAGCACTGAGCTGCATTCTTCTGACACATGGTATCAGTGAACTGCTGTATTTCCCTATCTTCTCTGGAGCTATTGATCTAACCTAACTGAAAAAGTAAGCCTGAACCTAGATATAAATCAGGATCATAGTCACCCATGGTTGCTTATATATTCAGAAAGACACTCCAGAGGGTAATTCAGCGCATCTAGAAATTAAAGTAGAAGTTCCTTAGTCAAAAATATTCCACAGCCAGATTTTCACCTCGCTACCACTACATTAAAAAGGAGAATCCAACTTGTGGTGTGGGTCATTGATGTTGTTCCGGGGGGAATTGTGGCTGTTCCATGCCCACAGGGTAGAAGACAGCCAGTCTTCCTCTAAGCCACATAAAAAGCTGCTTAGTGCTCCCAAAGCGAATGCTCACCAGTTGTTTCCAACTTGAAGGTCATCTTCTGGCCAGCAGCCTCGCAGATGTATTCTCCAGCATCTTTCTTCTCCAGCTGCTCCACAACCAGACGCCGTGTTTTGCCCACAGATTCCATTCTGAACTTTCTGGAGGAGGCAAGCAGTCTTCCATCCTTGTACCATTTTACTTCGGTTGGATCCTGTGCTACTTCACAGCTGAGGGAGGCACTTGCTGCCAGGGCAGCACTCACCTCTTTCTGCACCTGCTCCTGGTTTATAAACACAGGTTTTGGCTCTGAGGGAAGAAAAGAAAAAGTATTGACTGAGGGACTGAAATGAGACCAACTTGCAGGTTTGTATGTACAGGTTGGAACAGGTTTAGGTTACCACTTGTGCCCAAACTAATAGCCTTCACTAGAGAATATCAGCTCTTCTGTTGAAACAAAGTGTCAAATCTAGGCAAGAAAGAACCTAGGAACTGAAGGAACCAAAAGGGTCCTTGAACACCAGTCCCATGGTTGCAAGTCACTATGCAAACATATTGAACCCAAAAGAACATCTGTCCTGCAGGCAACCAAAACCTGAGTTCCTTTTACTTAAGACCCACTGTGAAACATCAAAACACATAAACATGTGATAGTCAAACCACTGGCTGCCTTTTCATGACCCAGAACAGTACTCCTGGCTTCCTGAACAGACTCCTCATGGCCTCTACCATTGCCACAACTGTGACTGTCAAAGGCACAAAGGAAATATGCTCACCAACGCAGTCCTTTGTTCTTTGTGTGTGATTTGCAGATATCTATCTTACTTTGAGCTCTGGCAATAGTCAGCTCTACCAGGTCTCTTACTGTGAGTAGCAGACTCACCTATCCAGATGCAGCCTCCAACATAAAGGCATAGTAAAAAGGCAGTGTACTACTAGGAGAAGTTCCTGCTTCTCCTGCCATGAAAGGCTGCACGTACAACATGCACTCCAGCCTCACTGCACATACTTATCTTAGTCAAATGTTTAGGTGAACAAGAATTACAGTTTGGGATCTCAGGCACAGGAGAGATTTGAATAATATCTTGAATATTGCTTCCACTGTACATATATTACTAATTATAGCTCTACAGACAGACTGAAACAGGTCTTTGTGTCATACTGAAACCAAATACTTTCTACAAACCCAGGCAATCAAGTCTAGGGAAAAAACCTCAGCACAGACTACAGTGATCCAGGTGCAGTATAATAGAAACTAGATTTTACTTTACTGTTCTCTGCTGTATTTCATACAACACCTGTCTTACCTGTGACATGAATCTTGAAGGTGAGTTTCTGGCCAGCAGCCTCGCAGCTGTACTCCCCTGCATCTTTCTTCTCCACCTGGCTCACCACCAGCCGACACTGTTTGCCCTCTGACTCTACCTTGAACTTCTTGCTCGAGGTGATCAGTTTCCCCTCCTTTTATCACTTGACCTCTGTGATAAAATGTTTGCTCATTAAGACCGGGATGTGGTAGCATTGTGGTGGAGTGCTTGTTCATTAGGACCGGGATATAATGGTGGAATATGGAGGCCACAAAGGTTGCAGAACACTCTAATTTTATGGGTAGATTGTGTACTCTGCGTAGTTACAGGCAAAGCGCGCCCCGATGGATACAAAGTTCCACGGAAGGACCAACCAAGGAACGACACACCAAGTCGCACGATCACAACCGACCAATTAAAGGACAATACGCTCGGGATGGACAATACAAAAGAAGTTGCAAGGGACGGGACGGCGCGGCAGTTGGAGGAACAATAATCCCCCTGTCGCCCAGCGCTGAATTGCCTTTTAGTTTTACCCGCTACAATTAATAAAAGTTTATAATTGGAACATTATTGGCTCATTGCTTATAAATTGTTGACAACCTCCATCTTCTCCTGGGCCACCTCGCAGCTCAGCGTGGCATTTTTCTGTTGTTGCAGCCTTCACCACCTTCTGTACCTTCTCCTTGTTTGTAAATACAAATTCTGGCTCTGAAAAGAGAGAGATACATTAGTTTGGCCTCTTGAAAGAAGAGCAGGTTTTGGGGAAGGAGTCAGAAAAATGAATCAGTTCTCCCAGTCTGATGCCCCAAGAGAATGATGTGGAGAGAAGTTGTGCAATTTATGGATGCCCCATCCCTGAAAACATTCAAGTCTAGGCTGGATGGGTGTTAGAGCAACCTAGTCTCAAAGAATGTGTTCCTTTCCAGGACAGAGATTGGAACTGGATGATCCTCCAGGTCCCTTCCAACAAAAGGCATTCTGTGATGCTTCTTGTATGACTCTCATGACTCTTTCGTCCCCTAGCTGCCATTTACTTATGTCTTCAAAACATCAACTTATACAAAACATTCCTGTAGTATTCTCTCCCATGCTAAATGAGCCCTTCCAAGACAAAAACATGTTACATAGAGCACACCCCCTAGTGCTTGACACAAAGCCCCTGTTCTGAAACTTCCTGAGACGCAGCTGCATTGCAGAGTTGTTCTAGTGGTACAGGCACGTGGGAATGGAGAAGTGCAATCAGAACTTTCTTGTCTATGGCCTCATTCCCACAGCAAAAGGAAATTCCTGAAGATTTTAAAGGATGGAGCTGCCTCACAACTGTATTTAGAATAATTTGTTCAATTTCCTCATCAGAAATTAACCACCCCAAAGTTCAGCTCCAAAAATTTTAAGCATAGCAGGGAAAATTTACAAACTAATGACCGTTTTCTAAAACATTCTAGAATGAAAGGCCAAAATGTGTTCTCTCTCACCTGTGACATGAATCTTGAAGGTGAGTTTCTGGCCAGCAGCCTCGCAGCTGTACTCCCCTGCATCTTTCTTCTCTACCTGGATCACCACCAGCCGACACTGTTTGCCCTCTGACTCCACCTTGAACTTCTTGCTCGAGGTGATCAGTTTCCCCTCCTTGTACCACTTCACCTCCATCTTCTCCTGGGCCACCTCGCTGCTCAGCGTGGCATTTTGAGTCAGTGCAGCCTTCACCTCCTTTTGTACCTTGTCCTTGTTTGTAAACACGTCTTCTTTCTCTGCAGGGACATCACAACAGTCACACCATTTTGCTGTAGTCTGCTGCAGAGCTTACTCCAGTTCCCCATTTTCATTATACTTGCCCTTCACAGGGACCATCATGATGCCTCATTAAGACAGGAAAATACTTTCCCCTCTATTTTGCCTTGGGAAATGAATAGGCATATCATTTCATATCATATCATAAATCTAAACATTTCGCAGTCTGATAGCAGATTTGGACATGAGATTTAGAACACCTGCATGCACTGCTGAACCTCCTCCCTTCTCTTTGTTTCTTCTGATGTCTCTCTACATTTCCAGTAAATCAGAAGGGAATGGCCCTCTAGAACAGGTTGCCCAAGGAGACTGTGGATGCTCCATCCCTGCAGGCATTCAAGGCCAGGCTGGATGTGGTTCTGGGCAGCCTGGGCTGCTGGTTGGCAACCCTGCACATAGGAAGAAGGGGGTTGGAACTGGATGAGCACTGTGGGCCTTTGCAACCCAGGCCATTTATGAGTCTGATTAGTGGCATTTTCCACCTCATTGTGTCATTCAAATTTTGTAACCAGATCTCATCAAACACCTCCCCTTTTCTCACTCCTTGCATGCCTGGTGTGCTCTTGCACTGTAACCCTGCAGACACCAGCTGACTACAAGAGCTGCACAAGTTACCCTCCTTGCCTATTGTTTGTTGCAGTAATTCATTCCTGGATGGAAAAGCACATGTAGAAAAGTGTTGCTATGACACTAGATGACAAAGAAAGTCCTATAGCCAAAATGTTTTGCACCAGAGAGGCTGTAAGTTGATCCTCCAAATGCAAGACACACAAAATGAAGTGTTCCTTTATCTCTGGGATTCCAAGCATTTTCTCACCTCTGACTTTCACTTGGAATGTTGCTTTGTCATCTTTTGTTTCACAGCTGTAGCTCCCTTGGTCTTTCAGGGTCACATTTTTGACCATGAGCTTGCGGTGCGTCCCCTGGGAGATGATGGTTGTCCTCTGGTCCTGCTTCACCTCTATTTGATCTTTCTTCTATACGACAGCTCCGCTTGCAGCTGACACCTCACACACCAGCTCCAGGTCTTCAGAAGGACTGACTGATATTTCTGGAGTCGTTTTGGACTTGCTGACAAAATTAATGGCTTCATCTGAAGAAAAAAAGAGAAAGTGGTTTACATCCTGACTCAGGCTTATTCAGCACAGCATTAAGATACAGTTAGAACTGATTGTAATGTCTCTGCTCATTACATCTGGGGGATCAAGTTTCACCTCTGGAGGTACTCACATACAAACTTGTGCTTGATTCTCCTGTGTAAGGAAAGAGTAAGTTCTATGCAGACAGTTCTTATTTCTTTTAATCAATTCTGTATTCTGCACATGTTCTTCTGAAGCTAAAATGAAGGCAGCTAAGTAACCTGTTTGCAATACATGAACAAACCAATTCAACACCTTGTCTCTAAGCTAACAAGCAGCGTTTGATGAGCACATCAGTATTTCATGCCCTTCATTCCATCCAGACTGTATTGGCAATAACTATGCTGGTATTAACAAGGATAGCAATTACAAGCAAAATGGTAGAAATACAGAAGATATAAGGAAAAGGGAACTCACCAGAGCTGAGGCGATCCTCCCTGGTGAGCGATCTCCAAGAGATGCTGCCTCAGTGAGGGTCAGCCCTTAAATGAGGTCTCAGAGGAGGTGGAGTCGAACTCCACCCCTCCAGGGAGCACAGCTACATAACTTTCACCTGTGCTCCCACAGCTGACCCCACACTTGCCTCAGCTGATCAATCAGTGGTTCACATTGTGATCTCCCATACACTCCACCCCTTCACAACGTGAACCAATGATTAGGTGAGTTCCCCTTATTACAGAGACCCAATCACGACGCTGATACAATCTCCCGTCGCATTAGATGTTGATATTATTCAAATGATGATGATTGGATGGGTGTTTATGATCTTCCATGGGCCAGTGCTTGATAGATGTTACCGGAGACAAATCATCTTGAAGTGCAGGTCCGTCTGCGTTTCATCAGTCCAGAGTAATGGTCCTAGAGGCTTAGAATCAATCTTAAGGGGAGTAATATAGATGTTTCAAGGGTACTAGGAGGGGAAGATCCGCCCTCCAGGGCAAGATACAGGCCGTATTCTTATCTTGGGTCAATACTTCTGCTTGTACTGGATTATGTCCCGGCCTCCGATACCATACCCTCTGGCCAGATATCTGTGGCTGTATAACTATATCTGGCACCAGAGGAGGAGTCTTGATCTGCCATAGGGACATAATAGGTGTTCCTTTAGCAATAAAGGCCGGAGTATTGACCACGATGTCAGTAGGCCATGTACCTATCACCGAGGGGGTGACTGAACCTCCCACCTCCAATAATCTCCCCCAAGGTGCAAGTAGGCCACACCATTTGGGTCCTACCTGCACCTTCCAAGGCCAATTTATCTTATGGATTCCCGGTTCTAAATTCTCAGGGGCAGGGAGCAGAAGATTATTTTCAGTACCAACCTGCGGTTTTACCTTATTATCGGTGCCTGTAATTTGGATCCTAAGAGGGGAGGCCCATATAGTTTGTAACATTTTCAGGGCACTGGGTCTGCCATCCCGAGGTCTTTCATTCAGGTCCCGCACGGTTTCATATAATCTTTTTGTCCACCCCTGCAGGGACTGAGAGTCTGTTTTCAGGGCAGCCTTAAGGATACCATTATAACGTTCAATAAGGCCTGCCCCTGTTGGGTTATATGGCAGGCGGAATCGCCATTCAATGTTGTTTTCTTCTGCCCAGCGCTGTATCATCGCTCCAGTGAAGTGAGTCCCTTGGTCACTCTCGATAACTTGAGGTGTCCCGTATGCAGACATCAGTTTAGTAAGTGCCTTAATTGTGTATGCTTGATTTGCCTTTGGTACAGGATAGGCTTGCAGCAGTCCACTTACAGTGTCAACGCAGGTCAGGGCATATCTCGCCCCCTCAGACCGAGGGAGGGGCCCAATGTAGTCGACCTGCCATCTCTGAAGAGGACTGTATCCTCTAGCAATGTGGGATGTTGTTTCAGGCAACGGTCTCGGTCTCATCTTTGAGCAAGCATCGCAATCCTGACATGCTTGAACGATATCAGATAGTTGTACAGGCAGCCCCCATGCTTTAGCAGCTGCCCACATTATCTTCTGTCCAGCATGCCGTAGCTTCTGATGTAACCAACGGGCAATATTTTCAGATTGTGAATTCTCAATCCATCGGATTCGGGCCAGTGTGTCAGCTTCATCATTTCCTGGTGACTGCAAGGGTTGATGACCAGAGACATGGTAGACACATACTGTCCTGTGTTTGACCGTATTCCAAATGTCTACCCACATGTCTTTACCCCAAATCGGTCGGGCGTGGATAGTCCATTCCTGGGTAGCCCATTGCGTAATCCACAGAGTGAGCCCCCGGTACACAGCCCAACTATCTGTACAGATGTTCAGGACGCCGTCACCAGGTTCTTTAGTTATAACCATCCACACGGCTCGCAATTCTGCCCATTGGCTGCTTTGACCATCCCCCTCATCAAACCAGATGGTCTCAGTAGAGGGATGGTATGCTATTGCTCGCCACTTGCTCTGGTTGCCTCTGCTGGACCCATCCGTATACCAGGCATCTTCAGGAATAGGATATCTTCCTTCCTGAACGGGACTCTTCTCTGGTGGAGCAACCATCGGTTCTTTTGATGTATCACTGTGATACGTCACTGGGCCTAGGATCTTCTGTAGTTCTTCTTTAAGTGGAGATGAAGACAGACTGCTTCTCTGGCTTAGATAGGCGACCCATCGTGCCACCGTTTGTGCTTGGGCCACCCCCGTCTTAGGAAGGTGAGTCAAATCTCTCACCCACCCCTGGATTGGTAATGAAGTCTTAACTATGACCTCTGCTGTTTGCGTTATCGGCTCTACTGCTTGTAATGCCGAATAGGCAGCCAATAACTGTTTCTCAATCATGCTATATCGTTCTTCTGCTCCGTGCCAAACCTGAGACCAGAATCCAATGGGGGTTCGAACAGAACTCTGGCGTTGCCACAGGCCCCAGCCAAAACCATCTTGAGTAACATGAACATCTAGTTCAGCTGGGAGGGTCGGATCAAATATACCCAACGCCTGAGCTTGTTTAACTGCCAGTTTTGCCTGTTGGAAAGCATCCTGTTCTATCTTTCCCCAATTCCATGATTGACCCTTCTTTGTAAGCTTGTATAATGGCCTTAATAGCTGAGCTAAATGAGGTATAAAGGAGCGCCAATACCCCAATATACCCAAACATTCTTGCAATTGTTTTGATGTTGTAGGGACTGGAAACGCTTGGACTTTATCTACTACCGCACTGGGTAGTACTTTGGTTTTCCCGGACCAAATTACTCCCAGGAATTTTACAGATAGCCCCGGACCTTGCACCTTCTGTGGGTTTATAGCCCACCCTCTTTTCTGCAGGTAAGCTATCAACAAATCTGCTGCTTGTCTCACCGCCTCTAACGAATCGGATGTTAACAGGAGGTCATCAATATAATGATATAAATTGACATTATTTGGCTTTTCCCACTTAGCCAGATCACGTGCCACTAAATTATGACAAAAAGTGGGCGAATGTACGTACCCTTGGGGTAGGACCTGGAAAGTCCATTGCCTCCCTTCCCATGTAAATGCAAACTGATCTTGCGATTCTTCACTGATTGGAATACTGAAGAATGCATTCGCCAAATCCAAGACACAGTGATATGTTTTGATTTCCCTGCTTAGTGTGTCCATTAGGGAGGCAATATTGGGTACAGCCGCATGAACAGGTGGCGTGACCTTATTTAATTCCCTATAGTCTACTGTCATCCTCCATGTTCCATCCGGTTTTCGCACTGGCCATATTGGGGAGTTATATGGGCTATGTGCAGGCCTTATAATACCCACTCTTTCTAATTCCTGCACCGTCTTTGTTATTTCATCCTGCCCACCCGGGAGTCTGTACTGTTTCACATTAGTAATCCGGCGTGGCTTCGGCAAACAAATAGGCTCATGTTTTGCATGGCCTCTCAATATTGTCTGGATTGCCCGGATACTAATGCATCTCTGCCGCAATCGGAACTCTCCCACTGTTGTATGGAGAGCCAGACCCCACAGGATATCAATTCCTAATATATACTCTGGAATTGGGGCAATGGATACCTTGTACTCCCGTGGTGGAAGACGCCCGACCCCCAGTTTTACCCAGGTTTGGGTGACCGGAATGGTTTGTCCCCCAAAACCTCCAATCATCACTCTATTACCTTTAAATTTAGTTGGGTCTCCATATATTATAGATGTCTCTGCCCCGGTATCAACTAGGGCCATAACCTTCTGTATATTCTTTCGGGACCAGTATATCGTCAGTTCCACATAGGGCCTCCGGTCCCGTCTAGAGGCCCTAGGAGGACTGACATCCCTCGTCAAGCCATGAACTGAGCCAGATTCAAGTCTTTTACCTCCGATACCTCCGGTGTCATAACCCGAGGCACCTGAGGTGGCTTCTTTTTCCTATTTGGAACTATAAAATCTTCTAAATTCCATGTTGTTGTTGGTCGCCGCTCTATAAATCTTATCCCTGGCCTTTTGGGTTTATTCTGAAATTTTTGTTCATCCTTCAGTTGCTTCCACAACTGAAGGAGAACCTGATTGGGCTGCCCATCAATTTTTGAAAACTGAACACCTGCCCGGAGCAGATCATTAAACATTTGTTTCCGGGATACCCTAACAGGTCCTGCCCGAGAAGTTCGCGGGGCCGATCTTCTGGCTCGCACTATTGGAAAAGCCTCGGCATCCTCAATCACCCTGATATTGCGCTTAGCTCGTAAACGCTCAGTTTCTCCGAGGTCTGCTACCAATTGGGCGGCTTGTTGGACTACTGCCTCTGCGGATACTACTGGATTAAGTATGGAAACCAAGGTTCCTTACATATGAGAGGGTGCTTACTGTAAAATTAGGTCCCTCATTCCCGCAGAAAATTTAACCATATCAGGGCTATCGAATGTGTCTTCGTAGATAGCCTCTCTCATACCTAATTCGCGTATATAATTTTGAAGGTCTTCCATAGAAGACCACATCCCTGTGTTTACTGGCATGTCAGTTTTATTTGTCCACACCATGCGGCAAGCAGCCATTATCCATTCTACAATTGAATGGTTTTCTTCAGGGAACTGAGTCCCAGCATACAGTCTCTGCCGAAGGGCAGGATGTACTGTTATTGTGGCCAACTTAGATACTTCGGGGCCACTAACCAGTACACTATCTGCCCCTGAATCCCATAACCGTAATAACCAAGCCGGAACACTTTCCCTTGGCCTTTGCCTAAATCGTTGCACTAGGTCCATGAGTTCAGTAGGCGTATATGGACGGGCTGTTACATGTAAAACAGATTCGGCAGGGGGCCATTGATCAGGAGGCACTCCTGCTGGTCGATCTTGAATTTTCTTTGTTTTTTGAGTTATTACTGGACGGACTTCTAGTGAGTCCGTCTCAGATGGTTTTTCTAGATCAGATTTAGTGATCTTATTTTGATTCATTTCTTCAGGATCTTGATCGTCATTAAATGAAATGTATCTAATTTGAGGGTTGAAGGAAGAAAATGACGGTTTTTTTCCTGTCAATAGATTGATCTCACCCTCCAATTTTTCAATACGGGCCTTTAACAATTCATTTTCATGTGCAATGTTGTTTGATTTTATCTCTGCCCGATTTAAAGCATTTAATAATGGCCAGGCTGCCATAGATGCAGCCATTCGCTTTTCTTTTGTAATTAAGATATCTTTTTGTAGTCCTAGAAAGTAATCAGTTAGACAATAGGCGTCCATGTTATTTGGTACTCTTAAAGGGCCCCATTGTTCAATAATTGTTGCTAATTGGTAATATGGGGACACCTCAAAACCTGGAATTTGTCCAGGAAGGCATGTCCCTAAGGGGGTGGTCTTCTCCCCCTTGTACCAATTAAAGATTTTCCACACAAAGGACATTTTTTTTTTTCCTTATATTTCTAGATGCCAAGTCAGTGGCTCCTGCCTGGCTTGCCAAATGTATTGGCAATAACTATGCTGGTATTAACAAGGATAGCAATTACAAGTAAAATGGTAGAAATACAGAAGATATAAGGAAAAGGGAACTCACCAGAGCTGAGGTGATCCTCCCTGGTGAGCAATCTCCAAGAGATGCTACCTCAGTGAGGGTCAGCCCTTAAATGAGGTCTCAGAGGAGGTGGAGTCGAACTCCACCCCTCCAGGGAGCACAGCTACATAACTTTCACCTGTGCTCCCACAGCTGACCCCACACTTGCCTCAGCTGATCAATCAGTGGTTCACATTGTGATCTCCCATACTCAGACAGAACCTGCCTGAGGAGCAAGCTGATGGCTGTCAGCTACAGGCAGACCTAGCTTTGTACTGCATTTCTTAGAGCAACAACTGTTGCTTTCAGTCACTGAATATACCAAGGCCATTTACTATGCCAGGAACATTTATGGCATCAGTGAACAAAAAATGCGTTAAAAATTGTAATAGACAGGAGCCATTTATTCTTTTATAACTAGGTGACCAAAGAACAACAGTCCTTCTAGAGTCAAGCTGTTAAGAACTAATAGCATCAATCAATATCACATAGATAGATTACTTCCCTGCCCTAAGACCATCTTGCGACCATTTGGTGCTCCTAATTAAGCCCTCTTGATGGCATTTTGTCTGAGCCATGCGACATTTTGTGATAGGAGTTACT
Source organism: Coturnix japonica (assembly GCF_054131305.1). Lineage (NCBI taxonomy): Eukaryota > Metazoa > Chordata > Aves > Galliformes > Phasianidae > Coturnix > Coturnix japonica. The sequence continues at coordinate 22,487,930 of NC_140671.1, read as the reverse complement.
GCTAGTGTTCCCTTAACCCTACACCAAAGTAGGAGGTATCCATTCTCAGGGAATCATGCAGGCTTCCTCTGTATTTGATGCTCAGAGACAGCCCCAGAACTTTTTAAATCTTAGCTTAGCTCTCATCCAATAATGTTCATCAAACAGTGCAACTTGTCCTTTGGGGATGCCTTTGTTCTGCATCAACCAGTTCCAACGGAGTCTTCTTGGCTTGTTTTAGATCAGTTTTTCAACAGATAAAGCCAGGGTCTTTGAATTACAAAGTGAAATTGCAGAATGCATGATTCTCAACCAAACAGAACAGCAGGTGGGATGCAGGGTGAATACCTGAACCAACACCACCTGCAAGCAATCCTTCAATATCTTAGGAATCTCTAGCCACCCCAAATCCAGTGTTGTGCTTGATCTATCATCTCTGCTGAGTTTTTAGCTAAGCTGATGGTGAGCATCACGGTGGTGATGGGTGAGCAGTCAGACTAGAGGGTCTTAATCAACCGTAAGGATCCTGTGATCAGAGGAACGTGAATGTGCTGTTAAAGGTCACAAGCGCTGCACTGCAGCATGAGCATACACAGCGAAAGGCTTTCAGTAGAGCTTCAGTTCATAAATGAGGACTGGGTTATGGAAAATAGGCTCAAGATATAAAACAGAAAACAGATCTTAACGCCAGGTTCTGTGAATGCAACCAGCTGAATTTCACAGATATTGAATTTCAATGACAATTTCTTGTGTTATTTTACCCTCCAGCTCCACCCTGAACAGGAACATGTCAGTGACAAGCATTACTCCTCCAGGCTTGACCTAACAGTGCTTTACTTGCACTATGAGCTAATGGCTGTGCTTACAGCACCTCAGGGAGACACCTCAGAGATCACAATGTCCTTCGGGTACAGCAGGAGACACTCAACTCTCCAAATGTGGAGTTTAATTTGTCCAAAGAGGAGACAGGATTCCCATGCTAATAACTTAGGACCATTTCAGTCATAGGTTTAAAGATGATGTAAGTGCTGAGGCAATACATGAACTAGATGAATGAAGCCCAGATGTCAGGGCTCAAGTCGTGACTCCAGCCCCAGCTGGAGCTAAGGCTGTCTTGAATTCATCACAACACAGTTACATTATTTGCTCATACTGTGGATTTGCATAGGGACAACAGGAAGGTCAGAATTGCTTCAATAGAGCTATGCAATCTTTGTCCTAAATACTGGAAACCCACAGCGTTGGACAAATAAAATGAATTAAGTCTGAAGTGCTTTACATGGATTGTGATCCTATGTTTGCCTCACAAACTTACCTGAGACTTTCCAATCAAAAATCAGAGTGTCATCTCCAATTGTGTAGATGTATGTTCCCTCGTCTTCTTTCGTTACAGCTGAAGCCACAAGCTTATGCAGTTTCCCTTTATCTTCCATTGTGAATTTCTTACTGGTCTTGATTTCTTTGCCATTTTTGTACCACTTCACCATGACATTGGCTTCAGAGGTCTCAGAAACAAATTCAGCTTGTTTTCCAGCAACGGCCCTGATTACTCCTCCACTTGTCTCTTTGATTACGAAGTTTGCCAGTGCTGAAACAAAATATGAAGACACAAAATACATATGATGGTAAAGAACTGCAGGGACATTGGTGACCATGAGGCATTCATTTATCATAAGATCAAACATGCACGTTTAATCCTAGTTCTAATTGCTAGATTCTAATTCAGAAGCTGGCAAATTGGCAGCTTTTATAAACCACGTACCAGATTACCTTATCTCCACAAGTTGAAGGACGTACACTGTACAGGGGACAGAGCCAAAGGAAGAAGCCCAAGGCTTCAAGAAAATGTCTAAAATAGGAAAACTGAGGAAAGAATTGGAACAAGCAAACTAGAAGGAAATCAATGGAGGGGGTATCTATTACTGCACTGTAACCCCCTGGCAAACAAATCAAGCCTAAAAGATAGAGATATCACTTAGGACTGAAAAGAAAAAAGAAAAAAAAGAATTCCTTTATGGAAATTAATTGGAGTGCAAAAGTTAGATGATAAAACTGGCCCTTATTAACACACAGTGGAATAATTGACTTCAAAGATTCAAAATCTCACCACTGTCTTAGCCAAAAGTTCAAGCCTAAGTCCACGGTCCTATTTTACTGAGGGTAATTGAGCTTGTTTTCCAACTTCTTGTTAACATATCATTTCAAAACAGCGCACACAACTGAGTTGGGTCTGTTGAGACAGCGCAGTCAGAGCTGCTAAAATCAAAGTCTGGATTATGCATGCATTTGTTCTGCAGTTCCAAGAACACGCATGTATAATACAAATTCAACAACGTTCTACAGAATGCCTGTATTTAGGAGCTCGAGAGCCAGCTGATGGACACTGGGATGACTGAGATCCTGTCAATACATTTAACTCCATCCTATCATACAGTCAAATTTCATTCATTTTTTCAGGAACTGTCTCTTATCATTGTAGTCCCGTCACCACTGCTGGATGTGAGCCCAACCACACAAAAGCAGCTGCTGGTTTTCACTGCAGATACTGCAGTAAGGAGAAACAGCCTCCAGACTGGACCAGCTGAGCGTGGCCCTACCAGGATTTGCTCCAAAGGTCTTATTACCAGTAGTGCTTCCCGATGAAATACATGGGGGTCCTCCTTTGATTCCAACCCCAACCCACCCCACCATGCCCCCTGATAACATCCATCAGGGCCACATCTCGACAGCTCCTGAACACCTCCAGGGATCCCACCACCTACCTGGGCAGCCTGTGCCAGTTAATTCTATGGGCAGACCTGCCAGTATGAAATATTATGCTAACATGACAAAGAGAGAGAAGAAAAGCAAAATTAAGACTAGCTGACAAGCCTTGGCAGGAAGTTCTGCTCTCCATCAATTTAGTCCCTGTGACTCTTCACAGGTGTTTTCTACATTTGGGATCACTGCTACAAAAAGAGATGTTGACATCATCTCTTGTGGCCACCCTGACAGAAGAGCAGGAAGGCTGGGATGCTCTTTTTCCTGTCTTTCCCTTGATTTCCTCTATATCTTAGGGACGAATCACAGGACAGAACACAGAAATCAAATGGCTCTACAAAGCAGATTGGCCAGTTCAAGTCAAAACAGCCACTGAAAACACCCCAGATGCTGTCTGACAACAGCTGGACTGTCGGGGAGTCAGGTGAATGCAGTCTGCTGGCCCTGGGCAGGAAGAGGACAGCCCAGACTGTCACATACCTTTCACTGAAAGCTGATAGAGCATTTTATCCCCCTCACAGATGCACTGATAACTTGCAGCATCATCCATTGAGTCGTTGTGAATTTTCAGGGTGTGTTTCTTCCCCACAATTTGCAGTTCATAATTTTCACTGGCCTTGAGCTCCTTCCCATCCTTCATCCACTCCACAGTAGCGCCTGTGTCTGAAAGCTCAGCCTGCAGTTTGGCTTCCTCACGCAGCCAAGCGCAGATCTTTTCTACATCTTTGCTCTTCTTGGTAAATCTCACTGCAGCACCTGTCAGGAGCAAAGGCCTCGTTATTTCAATTTATATCAGGCTAACGTGGTCAATGTTTGCTGCAACATCTCTGAAAAAGTATCACCTTCTGTTCCTGCACTCATCATTGTGTCAGTGCTGAGCAATTCACGATATTTCATTTGGTCTTCTTGCTGGATTTACTAAGTAAAAATCAACCAAACATCTCCTTCTACTGATTAATAATGCTCTAAACATGCTTCTGCAGAGGTTTCCACCCAATGACAAACAGGTCCTCCCATCATGAATGTTTATTTGTTCTACTTTGTCATGCAAAGCTGATTGATAGAGATATTATTGGAATGATTGCTCCCCTACTTCTAAACTATTCCAGTGCAATCAGAAAGGCTGTCTGAACCTGCAGCTGAAAGTACTGCTCTATGGTCATGCAGTGGTAAACGTGGTGACTGAATGCACTGGCCAATAGCTGTGAACTGCAGACATTCATCAGCTGGCATGCTTGCACGTTGTTGTAAGGTCAATAGTAAACATGGCATCCCCTCCAGGTACAGCTTCACCAGTTGTTAGGGGGGATTTCACAGCCAGGACTGGGTCTGAGGAAGAACATGTATGTCTTAATGCTCTTTAGATGCAAGTCTGGTATCTCATTTAGAGATGGAAGATTAAATCATAGGTACATTTCTACTTCTCCCTTTGCATGAGTGCTAGAAGAAGCACTTCTGTGCTTAAGATCTGTTACAGAAAGTTCTGCCTCTTGCACATGTGAGATATCAAAAGATAAGGATATTCATGTCTCTGTCACAGAAACAACTCGTATCACTTTAGTGGTAGCTGGAGGTTGATAGGAGATAGGAGAACTAGGAATAAAGGAAAGCCTTTGGTGTGTTAATGCACTGCTAACCTTAAAGTCAAAGGAAGCATCTTTAGGGAACCAACACAGCTGCTCAGCACACACTGACCCATTTCCATTGGGGTTTTTGTGCTTACCAAGGTGCACGCTCCCTGGGAATTCCAGAGACGGGCTCTGTCCATGCGCATTGACTGCAGACACTCGGAACTGATCATCAGCCTCTTCAGACAGATTGCTCACCGTGAACTCTGGGACGGGGACATGAGACTCGTGGCACCTCACCCAGGTGAAGCCAGTTAGTTTCTTGCATTCCACAATGTAGCCATCGACTGGAATGGGGCGGTGCATCTTCGGAGGGGACCATGCCAGCGTCACTGAGGTTTCTGTTTTATTTTTCACCACGGGGTCAGTTGGGGGCTGGGTGGGAGGTTTTCTGGGAGCTGAACAGAAATAAATTTCAGAAATATTAGCATAAGGTCATGTAGGCTGGAAAAGACCTTCAAAAGACCTTCAAAATCAGCAGACTCAACTTTCAGCATGACCTACTGAGTCCCACCATTAACTACTGTGGTACCTGAGGACATACATGACAAGCTTATTCCTGCAGGTATTTACATAGTGAATATATTCACCCTCTGGTTGCTTTGGAACATTTTAGAGGTTAAAATCCCATCAGACTTTTTCACTGTGTGCAGCCACTGATACAGGCAGGAGGCTGGGAATTACCTGATGGGCTCTAGTTACAGACTACTGACACAGTAAAGGATTGATTTCATTTAATTTTGGCCATCAGAAAGTTTGGTGTCTGGTTTCAGTCACCCATCTGGACTCCAATTATAATCATATGGAGAACAGCACATTCAGGAGAACTCATCTCAATAAACCTGAATGAAATCACAGAATCATAGGATCATGGGAGGGCTTGGGTTGGAAGAAACCTTCAAGATCATTAAGTGCTAGATGCCAAAGGTCCCACTAACACAGTATTAAGCCAAAAGCTAGATGCTGGAATCAGATCTCCTGACCTTACCATCAGAAACTGAGATGTCATATTTTGCTCAGAGGTGCCTGCTTGTAGGAGGGACAGCTTCCGAGCTTTTTCTGCTCCAGGAACCAGCTCGAGCTTCAGAATTTAAACAGCAGTCAGAAATTAAACTGAGCTTTGTCACCTCCATCAAATAGAAGGAGTGGTTGGGTGGTACAGCTTTCCAAATCGCTTAGAAACTGTCACAACAATCAGATGCCTACCTTTTCTTTTTTAACTTGTTAATACATAGAGCTTAATAGCATCAGAATGCCCCAAGCACTTCAGACAACAGGACAGCTGTAAACCCTTCTTTAAGGATTCCTTTGTTTAACCACTGAGTAACTGTAATTCAGTGGTGCTGGTAGGAGAAGGGAAGTCCTAATCTTCCCAGATGGTGAACAGAGTTGATGTTCACATGCAGACTGGTGCTGCAGCAGAGCCAGAAACCACTCATTTGGGAAACACAGCACCAAGAAAATAATGGGAATAGCTTCATAAAATCAGGAGCTTCACTCAAATTTCATGTCAGATCTATAATTCTTCCTATTTTCAGGAAGAAATGATTTCCCTTTTTCTTGTAGTTTTATTTTCTTTTCCTTTCCAGCAAGCAGCTTTGTAGCTTACAAATTGTTTTCTAATCACCTCCTGGTGTGGACAAATCACACAGGTCTGACTCCATGTTTTACATAGTTAGCATATTATATTTGTTCCACTATGGAACTGTACAGTCATAGAATGGCCTGGGTTGAAAAGGATCCCAAAAATCATCCAGTTCCAACCCCCTGCTATGTGCAGGGACGCCATCCACCAGACCAGGCTGCCCAGAGCCACATCCAGCCTGGCCTTGAATGCCTGCAGGGATGGGGCATCCACAGCCTCCTTGGGCAACCTGTTCCAGTGCGTCACCACCCTCTGAGTGAAAAACATCTTCCTAAGATCCAACCTGATCCACAACCCCTACACACCCTCAGAGCCCCCTAGAGCCCCTAGTCCTCCTATTGCCCACCACAGCCCCATATGCCCACTAGAGTCCCCCTCAACTCTCTTTACAGGCCCTGCACAGCTCTATATAACAGTCTTATAGAACTACCTCTAGTAGAAGCAATCTCCACACAGAGATCCTTTCCCAGCACACTGCGCCACGGGGGGAGCAAAACGGGGGGGGGGCACATACACACACAGCGCCGGGGGGGCCCGTAACCGACCCCCACCCATCCTTTAAAGGGGTGGGGGGTCCGTTTTAATGGGGGGGGGGGCGAGATCACCTTCACCCCCCACCCCCCCATCCCCACCCCATCCTTTAAAAGGGGGGTGTCCATTTTGGTGTTGGGGGGCAGTGACAATCCGCCCCCCCACCCCATCGTTTAAAGGAGGGGGGGTCCGAGACCACCCCCCCCACCCCATCTTTTAAGGGGGGGGGGCAGGGGCTCATGGGGGGCAGCACATCGTGCACAACATTGTGGGGGGGGGGGGCTTTAAAAGGGGGGGTTACAAAAAGCATAGCTCTCAACTATAGATGGGATTGGGGGGGGCTCAATCGATGGGGGGGGGCCCTTCATGCAGGGGGGGCACAGCGTAAGTCAGCGGCTTTGAGGGGGGGTGTTGGGGATGTTTGGCCTTTGGGGGGGTTATTGTGTGCCCCACCCCCACCACCCCCACACACAATGGGGTGTTAATGTGGGGGGGGGGGGCTTAGATTAGTTGCGTTCCCTATAGCACTGCCCCCCCCCGTCATTAACCCCCCCGCTTTATCCTTACGGCTGAGCCCCCCCCCGACAGCGCCCCATTCATCTTGATGGGGGGGGGGGTTTGTCACACCACCCCGGCGCGGCTTACGGCACATCATCGACCCCACCCCACCCCCCATAACCCCACCCGGGGGGGGAGGGGGCGATGTGGTGAGTGGGGGGGGGGTTCCGGAGGTGGGGGTGAGCAAAGCGCAATATGGGGGGTGGGTCCTATAACTGGAGGGCAGCGGCTGCACAAAGAGCCCGCGGGGGTCGGAGAGCAGCACTTTGGCTGGGGGGGGTCCACGGGGTCCGGGGGTAATGCTGCCCCACACCCTCCCCCACCCCCCACTGCCGACCCCCCCCCCGCGTTGCCCCCCCGCCCCAACGTCAGCTCCTGCGGCAGCTCCTCGTCGCTCTCCTCCTCCTCTTCCTCGTCTGGGGGGTCAATATGTGGGGGGGGGGGTCCCATCGGGCAGCGGCAGCTCCGCCGGCTCCGATTGGCTGAGCCGCAGTGCGCGGGAGCGGCTGTTGTGTGCCGGTCGGTGGAGGGGAGGCTCTTCATGGAGCTGCCCCGCAGCCAACAACAGCCTGAATGAGATCCTGGAGTCCCAGACGCTGGAGGATGTGCTGGGAAAGAGCAGAGGCTCCCCACAGAAGGGCAAATCACGTCTGATAACGTGAGTGTGGAGCACAGCCAGCCCCTTCCTCACATGTGTGGGGCTTCCATGTTCCTCTGTGCCCATTGCAATGTGCCACCCCAATCCTGCTGCCCAGCCAGGAGTGGATGGGATGAGCAGGTTGGGATGCACAGAGCAGTGCTCAGACATTGCTGGGACATTTGTGCACTGCTGTTGAGCTTCCCTTTGTGCAGCAGGGGAGAGGATGGAGGTTTACAGGTGGATGGTTGTTATTTCTATGGCATTGCACAGGTGGTAGAACCATGTCCATTCCCAAACTTATTCCAGGGCATGCGGGAATTTGTGCAGTTGTAGTTCCTGAATTGTGCTATTTAAAACCCTCCTGTAAATGGGGATGTTTTGTAATGCCTGCTGGGGCTGCAGGCAGCATTGCCTTCCTCCTTAGGGGGCAGGTTTAATCACAAGCCTCCCTATTTCCTATCACAAACGTCCTACAAACCATGTCTGGGCATTGCTGTCTCGGCCTGGATCTCAGCTCCTGAGACTGTCAGATGTGAAGCAGCAGCAGCTGGGACAGGGCTGGCTCTGTGTGCCCTCTCTGGGTCTGTGGGCACAGAGTGGGGCAGAGGGATGACTGTGAGAGGGAGGAATTGCCCAGCCACAAGAAAGAGGAAATCAGCTGAAAAGGGGAGATTTGAGAAGCACTGAGGCTGTGGCTGCTTTGACAGTAAGAAGAAACCAAGCTGTCACTGTGCAGATGGGAACTCCAGTAGGAGAGCTGTGGTGGCTTTACAGATGGCAGACAGCAGCTGGAGTGTAGAGCCAAGGGTAGGGGGGGGATCTTCCTCTTAGCAATGCCATGCAAAGAATGATGCAGACTCCTGCAGGGTCGGCTTTGCTGTGTGACCCTGGGTGGAAGCAGCTGGAAGGTCTCAGCCCTTCTGCATTATCCCAGGAACTGGGGCAGTGCTCGGTCTCATCCCACCTCTGCTAATAGCAAATGCAGAATCCCTTATCTGAGTGCCCTTTTCTCTCATGTAGAGTCACCAACCCTGGGAAGTTCACAAAAAGTTTGGGTGTTGTGTTGAGGGATGTGATTTAACTGGGAAGTATTGGTGATGGTTGGACTGGATGATCATAAGATCATCCAGATCATAAGATCTGAGATCATAAGATCATAAGATCATCCAGGTCTTTTCCAACCTTGAAAATTCTATGGAGTTGTAGCAGATTGTGGGGGTGTAGGTGTGGTATATATATGTACACAGATGGGAATATCCGTATGGAAAAGATAGATCCATGTGTGTTCTGGGCTGCACTGAAAAAGGGGTGGCCAGCAGGAGAGGGAGGTGATTGTCCACTCCTGCTCAGCTCTTGTGAGGCCATATTTGCAGCACTGTGTCCAGGCCTGGGAAGGATGTGGAGCTGTTGGGGGGGGTCCAGAGGAGGGCCACTGTGATGATCAGAGGGCTGGAGCAGCTCTCCTATGAGGAAAGGTGGAGGGATCTGGGCTTGTTTAGCCTGGAGAATGGAAGGCTGTGGGGAGACCTCATTGTGGCCTTTGAGTACTTGAAGGGAGCGTATAAACAGGAGGGGGAATGGCTGTTTATGAGGGTGGATAATGATAGGACAAGGGGGAATGGTTTAAAACTGAGACTGGGGAGGTATAGGTTGGATCTTAGGTAGATGTTTTTTGCTCAGAGGGTGGTGACACACTGGAACAGGTTGCCCAAGGAGGCTGTGGATGCCCCATTCAAGGCCTGCAGGCATTCAAGGCCAAGTTGGATGGGCTCTGTCCATGAGCATTGACTGCAGACACTTGGAACTGATCATCACCCTCTGCAGACAGATTTACAGCCCCTGCACAGCTCTATATAACAGTCTTATAGAACTACCTCTAGTAGAAGCAATCTCCACACAGAGATCTTTTCCCAGCGCCCCTTTGTGACATCATAATGCCCCTTTGTGACATCATAACACCCTTTGTGACATCATAATGCACCTTTCTGATGCCATAATGCCCCTTTCTGACGTCATAATGACCCATTGTGATGTCTTAATGCCCCTTTGTGACGTCATAATGCCCTTTGTGATGTCATAATGCCATTTGAGACGTCATAAGGCTCCTTTGTTTTCATAATGCCTCTTTGTGACGTGATAATGCCTCTTTGTGACGTCATAATGCCCTTTGTGACGTCTTAATTCCCCTTTGTGATGTCTTAATGCTCTTTTGTGATGTCACAATACCCCTTTGTGATGTCATAACACCCCTTTGTGACATCACAATGCCCCTTTCAGACGTCATAATGACCCTTTTTGACGTCATAATTCCCCTTTGTGATGTCATAATGCTTCTTTGTGGTGTCATAATGCTTCTTTGTGATGTCATAATGCTTCTTTGTGACGTCATAACGCCCTTTGTGACGTCATAATGCCCTTTGAGACGTCATAATGCTCCTTTGTGATGTCATAATGCTCCTTTGTGATTCATAATGCCCTTTGTGACGTCATAATGCCCTTTCTGACGTCATAATGCCCCTTTGTGGTGTCATAATGCTTCTTTGTGAGGTATCTGTGGTGCCATTGATAATGAAGTGTGATGAAGTGGAAGGCTTTCAGTAGAATTGCAGCCCTAACATAAACAATGACTTGAACTCTGGAATTCTGTGTAAAATCATTAGCTAGCTTGTGGTCCGGGTCTTCAAACCAAAGGCTGTGAGGTGCTGCTCTTGTTGACGCAGGCTGTGAAAGATGACTTGAGCTCTAAGAGTAATTTCCCTTCTGCTCTTTATATGAACGTCAAATCCACAATTAGAATATTAAGAAGATAATATAAAATTTTGTGCTGCTGGACTGAGGACTTCCATTAGCTGTTAGCCATAGTTTGGAACTTGCAAAGCAATCATATTGGAGCCTTGCTGGGCAACCTGCTCCAGTGTCTCACCACACCCACAGTAAAGCATTTCTTCCTAATATCCAATCCTAATCTACCTTCTTCCCATGTAAAGCCATTTCCCCTCATTCTGTTGCTACCTGCCCTTATGAAAAGTCCCTCCCCAGCCTTCCCTGTAGGCCCTCTTCAGATACTGGAAGGCCACTCTAAGGTCTCCTTGGAGTCTTCTCCAGGCTGAAGAGCCCCATCTCTCTCAGCCTGTGCACATAGTAGAGGTGCTTTCAGCCCTCTCTGATCACCTTCATGGCCCTCCTCTGGACCTGCCTGAACATCTCCAAGTCCTTCTTGTGTTGAGGGCTCCAGAACTGCGTGCAGTGCTCCAGATGGGGTTTCAATGAGAGGAGTGTGGAGGGGCAGCACCACCTCCCTCGACCTGCTGGTCATGCTTCTGTGCTTTAAGCTTATGCTTTAAGGTCCTATATGCTTTAAGGTTTAGATAGTGCAGTTGCCTCACCTCTTCAGGTTTATCTGTGAAGGTCCCTTCCAAGTGAACCGTGCTGATCCAGACAGTTCGGATTGCTCATTAAAGTGTTTTAGTAAGTTGGGCTGGTCCTACGAAGCAGTATGACTGCAGTAAGCAGTGTACATGGTGCGCTGTGAGTACTGCACACATTCCTCTTGGCAGCTTGTGGAACAGAAACTGTGCATTGTTTGGATTGTGTAAGTATTCCTGTTGGTCTCTTGTGATGCTTACCTTCTTAGAGCACCTTTCCTCGTTTGGCTCTACATATTTTGGTACCTTACTTGTTCTGTTTGGCTTAGCAGGGAAGGTCTTCTTCTGAAGCATCCTCAGTCTTGGTCTGGGCAGCATACTTAGAAATGACATGGACGTTACATGAGTGGGTGGTCAAAGGGGGGAAGAACTCACCTTTCTGATCTGTTTCCTTTTAGAACACAGTCCTGGAGAGGATTTGCTTTCCTTGTTTCCTGGAGACTTGGATTCTTAGATGGTTTTGACTGCAGCTATTTCTGATGTTAATTCCTTTTTCTGTACTTTAGTAGCCAAGTGCAAGTGGAGTGCTTTGGGAATTGTCTGAAGTTGCCAGGTTGCGTGTGATCACATATGTAACGTGGAGTTATGTGTGGTGCCAGTGATAATTAAGTGTGATGAACTTGAAGGCTTTCAGTACAATTTCAGCCCTAATGTAAACAGTGACTTGAACTCTGGAATTCTGTGTAAAATCATTAGCTAGCTTGTGGTCCAGGTCTTGAAACCAAAGGCTATGAGGTGCTGCTCTTGTTGACGCAGGCTGTGAAAGATGACTTGAGCTCTAAGAGTAATTTCCCTTCTGCTCTTTATATGAACATCATATCAACAATTAGAATATTAAGAACATAATATAAAAGTTGTTGCTGCTGGCCTGTGGACTTCCATTAGCTGTTAGCCATAGTTTGGAACTTGCAAACCAATCTTATTTAGACTTTAGTGGTGAAATCTTCTGATGAAATCTTCCTTCTAATTCTGCAAAAGAATCTCGGTGGAACATTTCTGTCTGAAAAGGCTCTGGCATAGGAAGATGTGCCAGACTGCAGCCATGTGCCAGATGCGTTTGGATCCATGGAATTTTCTGATGTAGCTTCAGTGTTTGAAGAATCTCCACTCGATCTAAATACTCAGAAAACAAAGCAGGTGTGTGAAGATGTACAGCTAGTTTCTTACAGAAAAAATACAGCTCTTAATCTAGAAATCTGCTTCTCATTGTATCTAGTGCTTACTCCATATTTAAGTATCTAGTGGACCTTGACCAAAGGAAGATAAAGATAGAGCAAAGAAGTATGTTAAGCATAAATTTTGTTGCCTTCTACCTGTAGGCCATGGTTGGTTTGACGTGATCCCTAACTCCAGTGTTTGGTTTGCACAGAAACAGCAAGCAAGGGAACAAGTAAAGGAGTCAGTGAGGATTTTAAAACACAATGGGAAGCGATAAGGCACAGTTAATAAGATTCTGGAGTTAGGCTGGAGGTAGGCAGAGGTTGAAAGGTACCGAAAGAAATTCAATCTTACTGTGTTGGACAACAAAATCCACTGTGATATTATTCAAATTTTTAACTAAACCAAGTGATAATTCATATTTATGTTTAGATAAGCTGGTGAGGGTTAATCCTCAATGGAGAATTGAGATGAACAAATAAAAAAATGGTGTTTGACAGTCTATAAGAAACGAACTTATTCTAGGAGAGAATCAGAGTTTTCAACTGTTTTGTTCAATAGCCAAATAATGTATGATATTTTTATAAGCATTGTGTCTGACCTTCTCAGCTGTTAGAATTTCTTTGACAGTAACTTCTCCGGCTGTGATCAGAAAACCTTTTGTTCCGTCTCTGGCACCATTCGAGGCATGATACTCAACTGGGTGATATGGAATTCACACTGTCAACTCCAGTGACAAGAAAAGTGGCATCTAAGAAGCGTGCAAACACAGAGAATGTTGATGCAGAGTCAGTGTTAAGAAATGAGCTGCCCTTTGCATTTCCTGCTCCAAAGGCCTTCTTTTTGAAGAGCCAGACAGAGAAGCAAGTAGAAGGCATATCTTTTTAGGCGCCTACTTCCAAAGGTATGTTGTATCTAACAAATGGAAACCTAGAACATGTGTAGCTTAGGAATTTTTTACTTTTAATATGAATGCAGTACTTGTAGGTCCTAAAATTCTGAAAGGTTTCAGTGTGGGGTTTATTTGGTCACAGCACATACAGCTGCCATCCTGTACATCTGACAGTGCACTGCAAGCGGTTTAACCATATATCAGGGCATGGTACACGTCTGTTAATGATAGAAGTTCTCACAGTTTCACAAGGAGCATGCCTTGAGATGCATTCAGATAATGAGATAAGTGCTGTGTTCCTAAAACTAGCATGTGTCTCCACTCTCCATCGAGATTTAGTAGATAATTTCTTTAACAATTATGATGAGAGTTTTGTTTTGTTTTTATTTTTTTCTGGGCTATTATTTTGAGTGAAAGAAAAGGGTATGCTTTTATTTAAGCGAGCTTTTGATTGCATCATGCTTCTAAATTAAATGTAACCTACTGAATTCCTCATGATAGCATACGAGTACTTGCGTGTATCTGTTCTCCCTAATAGAGGGAGAAGAGACTCAGTGAACCTGGACAGTGTTACCCAGGGTTGTGAGAACAGCTAAATGATTGTTGAGAACTGGTCAACTCGTGAGCCTGAGACCTGGGATCCTCCATCCTAGGGTGGAACTTTACTGGAGCACGTGGGTGCCACAGCAACAAAAGGACTGTGTACAATAGACTGAGAGTTTGCTGAGTTTCTTGGTTTACAGAAAGCACAACTAACTCAGCAGCAAGTGACGTATTTGGGATAGGAGATGACAGCTGGACTTTGAACCTTAAGGACTGCCAAGAAAGAAGCCATCTGCTCAACCCCTGAGCTGCAAACTGCCAAGGAACTCCATACGTTGCCAGGAATGACAGGAGGGTGCCGACCATGGATACACAGCTACGGACTGATGGTAAACTTGAAACAGCTTGAAGTGAGTAAGGGATATCCAGGGTGCACTGGTGCTCAATATTCAAGAAGCCCATCAATCTACACTGGGCCAAAGGATACCAGTTTTAATATCTCATGCAGTGTTTACTGTATTGGAGGCAAAAGGGGGACATTGGCTTTCACCCCACAGAATCACAGAATCACAGAATTACCCGGGTTGGAAGGGACCTCAAGGATCATGTAGTTCCAACCCCCCTGCCTAGCAGGGCCACCAAACATACGCCTTTACTAGATCAGGTTGCCCAGGGCCCCGTCCAACCTGGTCTTGAACACCTCCAAGGACGGGGCATCCACAACCTCACTGGGCAGCCTGTTCCAGGACCTAACCACCCTTCTAGTAAAGAACTTTCCCCTAACATCCAACCTAAATCTTCCCTCCTTCAACTTAAAACCATTTCCCCTAGTCCTGCTATTATCAGCCCTTTCGAAGAGTTTACTCCCCTCCTGGGAGTAAGTTCCCTTCAGGTACTGAAAGGCTGCAATGAGGTCACCCCGCAACCTTCTCTTCTCCAGGCTGAACAAACCCAACTCCCTCAGCCTGTCCTCATAGGGGAGGTGCTCCAGCCCCCTGATCATCTTTGTGGCCCTCCTCTGGACCCTTTCCAAAATCTCCATATCTTTTTTGTACTGAGGGCTCCGCACCTGGACACAGTACTCCAGATGGGGCCTCACAAGAGCAGAGTAGAGAGGGACGATCACCTCCCTATCCCTGCTGACCACCCCTCTCCTGATGGAGCCCAGGATCCCATTTGCTTTCCGGGCTGCCAGAGCGCACTGCTGGCTCATGTTAAGTTTCTCATCTATCAGGACCCCTAGGTCTTTTTCAGCCGAGCTGCTCTCAAGGACAACTCCTCCCAGCCTGTACAGGTGCCTGGGGTTCTTCCGGCCCAAGTGCAAAACCTTGCACTTTGCTGTGTTGAACCTCATTAGGTTCACCCGAGCCCAGCTTTCCAGCCTGTCAAGGTCCCTCTGAATGGCATCTGTTCACCCCAAAGATTCCCGAAATACCAGGCCATCCTGGTAGAGCAGGGTGATATAGAAATAATTGTAACTACTATTGCCAACCCAGTATCTTTCCTTAGCGGAACTCCCCTGGTGGAGAACCAGGATGACATCACTGCTTTGAAACAACTGATGCTGCACATTACATCCAGTCGGTCGGAGCTGAAGGACGAACCCTTAGAAGATGCAGAAGACGCCTGGTTTACCAGCAGCTGAAGTTTTGTGAGACAAGGAGGCTGTAAGGCAGGACATGCAGTAACTGCTACTGAGCAGGGAATGGAAGCACAACCATCAGCCATGGGGACTACCCCTCAGAAGGCTGAAATAACTGCCTTGACGAGAGCCTTAATGATATGGACAGATGCTAACTATGTGTTTGGGGTGTCACACGCTCATAGTACCATCTGAAAAGAGCAAGGATTGCTCACACACAAGGAAAAGAGCATGATGTAAATGTACCTATGTTGTAGGGCACAGTTCTCTATCCAGGCCCAAGTCTGTGTGGGTGTCTCCTCTATCCACAAAGCTGCTCACACTGCAGGAGGCACAGGCTGAGAGGAGAGGCCAGAGCAGCTCTCCCACTGTGACACGGAGCAGCAGGATACAAGTAAAGGAAGGCCCCGCAGCGGTACTGGGAAGGTTCCACACAGTCATCAATTTTTCATCTGAAAGGTAAAGAGGAATTCCCTTTTCTGCCCCTATCATCATTGGTCGGGTGAGTAGCAATGATGCCCGGTGTGCTTCCATCAATGGAGCAGAATAGGCGGAAGGCTGGGGTGCAGGCTTTCCTCTGCTGAGGTGAGTGGGGGCTCAGGGTGTTGCTCAGTGGTAGATTTGTTCACACTGAGTTCTAACAGGAAACTTGCTCAACATCGAAGGCCTTGCAAAAGTCTGGCTGAGTGATGTCAGTTGCTTTTCCTTTCCCTACTGATGCTGTCACTCCACTGTAGAAGGCCACCAAAGCGACCAGGCTGCATGTCTCCGTTTCCGCTGTTTCTCCATTTCCTTCTTGTTGCTCCCTGTAACCAGCAGGTTCAGCCATGCTGCTTTCCTGCCTCCTCTGCTGTGTTTCGTGTGGTCGGGATGGAGCTCAGAGCTCCAGCTCTGAGAAAGGTTTTCTGAGAAAGTTACCATCTCTTTTCCATTCCTTTACCCCTAAAAACAGTTTTCCAGTGTCTCTCATGCAAGAATTCTTTGAACAGCCTGCAGCTGACTCTCCTGAAGCTCAGGGTCCTGACTTTGCTTTTTGCCAGGCCCGCATTCCTTGAGATGAGGAACTCTAGGAGGGCATGGTCACTACAGCCCTGACCACCTCCAGTCTTAACCCCTGCTGTTCAGCATGTCCAGTAATGCTTCCCTTCTGCTTGGTGTGCTTAATGCTTGGCCCACAAAGTTATTGTCAGTGCACTCCAGCAGGCTCTCAGACAGTTTGCAGCAACTGGGATTGGTGCTGGGTGGTTGCTGGGAGGTGTCTCAGCAGAAAAGCTGGGCTGGGGTGGGCGTGCTGTGTCAGTCCTCATCGCAGCTGGCAGAGAGAGTTAGAGGAGGGTGATGGGTGCTGCCTGCTCTCAATGCTGCTGCACTGAATTTGGGGCACAGCAGCACACTGGTGAGTGAGCTGGGAGGGAGACGGACTGCTGCTGTGCATGGCTAGGCCAGAGCTGGAGGATTGTCAAACACGTGAGTCATGCTGGTGCAGCCATTGCAGCTGCAGCAGGAGTAGAAGACAAAGAGGTTTTGTAGAGGACAGAGGGTGGTGACTCATGGTTTGATGTCCAGGTGGAGGCCGATAACAAGTGGTGTCATCCAGGAGTCTGTCTTGGGACCAGTGCTTTTTTACATGGTTATCAGAGACACCAATGATGCAATGGAGTGCACCCTCTGCTGTTTGCTGAGTGGTGCGGCTGACGCAGTGGAAGGAAGGGATGCCATTCAGAGGGAGCTCAACCGAGAGGTTGGCCTAGGTGAATTTAATGAGGTTCAACACAGCAAAGTGCAAGGTTTTGCACTTGGGCTGGAGGAATCCCAGGCATTTCTACAGACTGGGAGGAGCAGTCCTTAAGAGAAGCCCCGCAGAGAAGGACCTGGGGGTCCTGGTGGATGAAAAACAGAACGTGAGCCATCAGCGTGCTCTTGCAGCTCAGAGAGCAAATGGTCCCCTGGGCTCCATCAGAAGAGGGGATGGCCAGCAGGGACAGGGAGGTGATTGATCTTCATGATCCTTGAGGTCCCTTCCAACCCGGGCCATTCTATGATTCTGTGATTACACTCGCCGTCAGAAATAACGGCAGCTGTACAGATGTTGGATATATTTTGGGACAGTTCTTGTAACCAGCTGATTTTAAGACCTTGCCCGAGTCAAGAGTCTAAATTGAGTGTCAGAAGAAAGCTGGTAAAGTGGCTATTGCTCATTCTTTTTCATTTGCTGATTCTTTCATTCGGGTTCCTTTTCCAAAGGAGATTCTGGTGATGGAAGCAATTGAAGAAAGAACCAAAGCAGCTCTTGCCAAGAGTGCTTGAAGTCCCTGTGGAGAGAAGCAAAGAACTTGGGCTTCCTCTGGGATGCGCCCCACCATGTCTCAGGAAGGAGACAACTGCTGTTCCACTTTCTGCTTTGTGTGTGGAAAGGTACGTCTGGGTTTTCTTCTACTTGTTTTTCTTTCTTTTTCTGGCTTTGAAGGAGAAGGGGTGGAGCAAGGGGAGACCCACTGGTCATTTGTTAACTCAAGAGCAGGATGGATTCTGCATTGACTGTGAAAAACCTGGGCTAGTAGCATGGGCATATTTCAGGCTGGACTCTTCTTTTGCTGCTTGGTTTCCTTTTGGCTACAGGGAGACAGCTGTCTAAAGGTGTGTTTTCAAAACCACTCTCCAAAACCATGTTTCATTGTTGCAGGTGGTTCAGTGTGCTCTTGCAGGGTAGATGTGTTTGCTGTAGAATCTGAATGGTTTCTGTTCCTAGGGGAGGACTGGGAGGAGGTAGTGAGAAGAGAATTCAATGCCTGAGGTGTATCTTAGTGAGAAATGTTGGCATGAGGTGCTGAAAGTCTTGAGTTGTCAAAGGCCAGTGAGGCTCAGACTCCTTAACCTGCTGGAGCAGGGTGGAAGCAAGGAGTGGGCACTGCCGTCACACAAGCTGCACTTGGTTCTGGTCTGCCAGGTCTGTGCTGGCCTGGATTTCTTCTGAGAAGTTTGTTGGAGCTGCTTGGAGTAGTGAAGGGTGGGGAAGAAGTGCTGCTCCAGAGCTATGAGACGTGCAGCTCCTTCTGAAGTGCTCCTGAGAAGGACGGAGCGCATTTGCTGCAGCTTTCTCTGCAGATGTGCTCCTCACCTTGAAATCCTCGTGGTTTGTCCTCAGCTCCTGACCACGGCCTGTTCTCTGTTTTGCAGGCTGATAACATGCAGAAGCCGCAGCTGGTGCGTGCTATGTCATCTTTAAACGTACCAGCATTTGCGGCAGCCCATGTTATTAAGAGCCACGTCGCCCAGGGGCCAGATGAGCTCTCTCTGGAGGTAAGCAGTTCCAGGCGTTCCGTGTTGTCGTGCATAGAAGAGGGCAGTCCTTTCTGCTTTGTTTTCCTACCAGATTTGCTGAATCTGGGATTGATGTTTCAATCTCTTTCAGGTCGGAGATCTGGTGAGCATTGTTGATATGAGGACATATCAACAGGCTGAGCCCCTGGTGGAGAGGCAAGCGTGGCTTTGAGGTAGGCACACGTTTTTGACTAGAGAGCACAACTTCAGTAGAGTTGGGAATCTCAGCTTGGAGCTGCTCTGCCTGCACAGGATGGCTGCTGGATGCAAACAGTTGCCCTGTGTCACTGTCAGTGGACCTTCCCTTTGGCTCTGGGCTCGGGCTAATGCTCACCTGTCTTTTTGTTCTAATTACAGGTTGGGCTTTTCCCTGGTGAGTGCATGGAACTCATCAGCGGAAAAGTTCCCGATTCCCTCCTCAATTCATTGCCAAAGCCAGGTGCGTAATTTACATTTGACAATGCGAGTTAGTCAAATAGGGTCAGAACGTTACTTTCAGGGGGTTTGTTTATGCCCAAGTTCAGCAAGCTTAGAAAGAGAACTACAGTAATCTCCTTGGGCACCTCCAGGGATGGGGAAAATCCATTCTTGCGTGTCCTTGTTGGGAATGTTCTTCCCGTTGTTACATGCTCTGTCGAATGCATTGCGCTCAGCTTCGTCCAACCGAGCCAGGCCTGAAATGAACTGGTTTCTTTGTTTTGTTGCGCAGAGCCAAAGAAATGGGGCAAGCTCATCAACGGCCTTTGTTCCCTGGTGAAGGTCAGCCCTGGGAGAGCAAAGCAGCCTGAGCCTCCGACATTCTCCGGATCCATGTCCTTGCTTGACATCGTTGAGAGGTATTTAGCCTTCAGGACTTGAGGGCTGAGCTGTAGGAATGGAAGCATCCTCTGCTGTTTGAAACAGAGGGCGTTTCTAAGCTGTGTTTCAGCAGAAAGCAGGCAGTGCCCAGAACAGGCAACTTTTGGCCAGGGCTCGGTGCAGCTCTTCCATCACCCTGCACCACGTCTGACAGCATGCTCTGTTTTCTCTGCAGAATGAGTTCTCCCAGGAAGAGGGCAGAGTCAGCAGCTGGCAGTTGGTGTTCCTGCTTCTGCCTGGGCAAACCATCCCCTGTGGCCAAACACCAACTGCAGAGCAGTGCCAGGGAGCCCTCTGAAGCAGAAGTCTTGGTCCTGGCAGGTAAGGGTGCAAGTCCAGCTTACAAAACACTGCTTGTCAGCAACACAGCTAGAATTCATGCTTTCAGTGGGCTTGTACCTCCTTCTGGCGTTCAAGCCCGTGCCTGACATCTTCAGTTGATCCCTGTCTTTCCCAAATGAGTCTCTTGTCAACACAAGAGCTGGACCTGCACGTGGATCACTTTCAAGACAGTGACACTGTTGCTAGAAGCCTATTTGCTTCTGCCCACCACCACTACATAGCCAAATGTCAAGAATCTCCATGGTTCATCTTGCGAACGTTCGACACTAACTGCTGTACATCTGCTCCTTCCTAGGTGACCCGAGCCCTTGTATATCCCCAAGACGCAGGGCATGTTACGATGACGCATCTTCCATCAATGAAGAGTTGTTACTAAGCACAGAATGCTGCAGTTCAGATGAAAGCCTTCCGTATAACATCAGCTATCAAGAGAAGAAGGTCATCATCGTTGAAGCCTTCATTCATCCCATCCCTACTGAAGCTGCTGACCTGAGCCCACCAGACACCTCAGGCACCAGCCTGGACTCAATGTCTCTGCAGTGCAGCCCAGCCCAAGCACAGCCTGAGTGCCCCGACAGCAGCACCACCATGCAGGCTCAGGTCAGCATCACCGAGGAGAAGCTGAGCATCTCGCAGGGGGGCACAGAATCAGGACACGAGTCCCAGGCTCCGGGCAACAGCACGGTCTCTGAGCAGCTCTCATGATTACAAGAGAGGATGAGTCCCATCTTTCCTCCAGACCTCACACCCCCTCCTTTCTCCTATTGAATAAAGGCACGCTCGTGCTCAATCAATGCCTTGACTGAATTCCGAGTTTTCATTCGCAGAGATTGGGATGAGTGCAAGAAACTGCAAGGCAGCTCAGCTTACAACACTCTGGCTGTGGGGTTTGTGCGGCCGAGCTCTGGGTGTGTTCCCATTTTGCCTGACTTTGGGATGCCTGCAGCGAGAGCTCTGCTGCCGTTGTGTATGGCAGCAAATAGTCTCTAGCATCCTGGATGCTGCTCATGAAAACCCCAAGCTTCCTGGCTGTGGCTGTGATGCTTTTCAGGGCCTTTTGATGCTCTTTGATGCCGTGGCTGCTCCCTAACACCTCTGTCCTCCCGCCGTGTCCATTCCTGGCTCCCACCTGTGAGCTGTCCCTGCAGATCATCTCTAGCCCTGCCATCATCGCGCTGCAGCAGGAGGAGCTCGCCCTGACCAACATCAGGCAGTGCTGCCTGCCTCTCTCACTCTCTAGACCAAGTGTAACTACGCTGTCATGGAGACAAATGCTTTCTGTCACATCCTCCATCCCTGCAGACATTTACCGGTAGGTGGCTCTTGCAGAAGAAGATTCAAGCAGCAGAACCTTTTGCTCAGCTACAGCACACAAATGCTACAAAAGCAGGAATAACCCGCAAGCTCTGGGTCTGTTTGTCTTGCACAGGCATGCACTAACTGCGTTTGATGGTACCCCCCATCCTTGATTTCCTTCCCTGCTTCTTGTCTGATGACGCTGCTGAGCCAGGAACAAGCTGCCCAGTGTGGCAGAGCATGGTGCAGGGCTGTGCTGGGACCTCCTCCCCTTCATCTGCTGCAGATCAGTGCCACACACGTGCCATCGAGATGCTCTGGCACGGGATGTGCCTCCAACCCAAAGCTCCTTCCCACCTCCCAAGAAAAAACAAAGCAACCCAAGCATCTCCAGCAAAGCTGCCCAGCAGACAGCAGGGAATGCAAACAGCTTCTGGCTGCTCCCCTGCACTCCTGTCCTAAGTAATAGACCCCATGAGGACTGGCTGGGAAATCAGTGCATGACACATGTGAGTGTGCACAGGATTGTGCAAAGCAGTGGGGTTCCATGAGTTTGTGTGTGTGTGTATCTCGGCTGTTATGAAAGCATGGGAAGACTGCCTTACTGAGTCCCAGATAATTACTTATCCTCAAATGATTTTTCCTGGCCAAATTTAAAGCCTCTTACAGGTAATCGAGACCAACAGGCTGTTGTTGCACAATCAACAGGCACAAACTAGATGAATAGCTGAGGAAAATAAAGCATCATGCCAAGGGTACTAGATAAGTGAGCAGCTTGAGATCTGCACATTTATGTGATACTCATGGTCTTAGACAATATTTGCTTAGTGAGGTCACATAGAATGAAAGTAAAATAGAAGAAGTGCAATTGGTCTCAGTTCACACAGCTGGCTGGTTTGTCTCAGGCTAATCCTGAACTGCCTCAAGCGACTGCTTTGGTGCTCTACAGAACAGCAACTTCAGAGATCTCTTTCTATTACTAAGTTTTTGAAAGAGCAATTTGCTCTGTTAATTATCCATCATTTTTGTGCAGTCTGTTTTGTCAGACTTGTCTTTAGCTTCCAAGTTGTATGTGAAGAATTGTTTCCGTTGTAATGCACAATGTACTAAAAATTGAGAGATGAAAATGTGAAGAGTTTTTCCAGCTTTGATTTCATGTCTGGAATTTTGGAACCCACTACTTGCAGTTGTTAATCTGTCCAAACTGGTCTGGTTTGGAATGCCCTCATCCTTCTTGAATCGCTGTTAAAGGCGGAGCAATTCCTACAAGTGCCATGGCCCCACTGTTGTTCTAATTCTTGTTTCTTTGTTTTCCACACGCTGCTTTTCAAGCCTCCTTTTTCTTTACAGTCAAAGTGAGAACTGCACTGTGAGGTGTCTGAACCTTGTTGTGCCTGTACATAAATAGAACAGCAGCAAAGCCAGACAGGTGACTGTGCTGACAGCTCTCGTAGCCAGTAACACGTAACTGTGCTAAATCCCTTGTGACGGCTTTGATTTCATTTTTGCCAGTGAAATCCTTGTAAAAGCAAGTGCAGCAGTGTGATGAGCTAAGGTGAAGATGCTGGTTTTAGTAGTGCTCTAAGCTGAGTGAAAGGGCAATTGAATGAGGGTTATCTGCTTTCTCTGGGACGATAAGGCTCTTTTTTCCTGAGGGAAAGAGCCAGCTTTTCATGGGCTATATGTGGGCTTTGGCAAGGGCAGACAATCCAGTCTGTCAGGAAGCCATTTGAGGTGCTTCAGGTTTGTAAGCTTGTCTTTTTGTTTTTCAGGCGGATATTTGGAGCATGGGTGTAGTGCTGTATGCTCTGCTGTGTGGGTTTTCCCTTTGGATGATGACAATATGATGGCACTCTACAGGAGGATACCAGTGGGTATCAGTGGTGCTAGAATACACTGAGAAGGGAAATAGCTGAGCTTGACAAGAGGCCTTGCTTTTCGGATGGCAGAACATGCTGAGCTGTGAGTAGAAAGGCCTGTCTGCTGAATATTGTCCCTGTTTTTGCTGCTTTGTCTACCAGTATTTAGTGGAATTGGTTCTACGCTTGGTTGGCCTATGTGGCACTGTAGCCTAATTCTGTACCATGATAGCATACAGAATTTAAGGAGAAGTATTTTCTTGCCAATGGTCTGGATTTTTTGTATCTGGTTCTTCAACTGGCTGCTCCCTATACTATCTGTAGTAAAAATACAGACACATCATTTGATTTCCCTGAAATGAATGTTCCTAAATGCCAGCTCTTCTCATGTCTACAAAGATCAAAGTTCTGCATTTGCTATTAGAATTTCCTCTTCCAGAATCAGGAGGTAATGTAGGACCCCACAGATTGCCTTCAGAATCCAGCAGTTAGTTCTGTTTCCTTTCGGAGTGCATAACAACCTGAGCAAATGAATTGAATGACGTAGCTTATTAGTCTGGTACAAACTCTGCTGTACACTGAAACTTGGTCCATTTGTAAGCAGGACTTTTTCCATCTCTGCAGGACAGCAGAAAACCCTTTGTGCTAATCATGATGCCAAGAAGCAGAATGCGGCAAATGGCAGATGATCCAACTGCTTCAGGTGTTCATTTCCTTAAAACTGAATAGTTTTGGACTGAGAGTTTGTAAGCAGAACGGAGATCTTAAAGCTGTCAGAGACTATTTCTGCACTGTTCAATTCTATCTGCACAACATACACAGGATCTCAGAACTGCGTTGCTTGAATTGGTGGAACTTGTTGAAGTGAACTGGGATGAGCAAGTTTTAGAACTTAGTCAGAATGCAGTAAAAAATGGATAATCTCATGAGTATTAAGGTACAGGCTTGCTATTTCTGCACTGAATTTGTTTTTATTTTACATGGCTGTGATCTGAAAGTTGCTTGAAACGCAGGCACCTAGGCACTGTTGTGTAACTGAATTTCACACGATAGGTCCTGAAATATCCTGGAATCAAAAACTCTGACTTGTTTTAAGTCTGCTGCTTGAGTCTAATCAGGGTCATAGTGTCTGTGTGCAGTGTTTCTTTCCCTGTAATGCTCCACATCATTTCATTTTGGGAATATTGAAGGAAATGGACTATGTGCCATAACTGTTGTTAGAACAAAGTATGTCTGGTGTGATCTTATGCATAGGTTCTGTAACTGCTCTTCACAGCTCAGGTGTTTGACCTTCCTTTTGGTGAAGTGATGAAATACTGCTGGTTTCTATTTGTGCTTCTAGGCACCTTGAAGCTCTTAGGAATAGAACAATTGTCTCCAGTTCTTTTCAATGATATCAGTAACAGCTCGAGTGTTGCTGCCCACTAGGTAGACCCAAAGAAGCAGATTACAGTGAAACAACACACGAGCTGGACCTGAATGAGGATCACTTTCAAGACAGTGGCTATGCTGCTTCAAGCCTACTTGCTTCTTCCTGCCGCCACTCTATTACCAAGTATCAACAACCTTTCATGATTCAACTTGCAAATGTTTGAAACTAACCCTTGTGTTTCTATGCCTTCCTAGGTGATTCGAGCCCTTGTCAACCCCAAAGATCCAAACCAAGCAGTGTCTTTCCATCAATGGAGAGTTCTTATTAAGCATGAATCGCTGCAATTCGGATGACAGCCTTCCACATGGTAACAGTGATGGACACAAGGGGCTCATCCACGTTCATGCTCTCATATCTCCTGGCTCTGCTGAAGCTCGTGACCTGAGCCTGCCAGACACAGCAGTCACCTGCCTGGATTGTGACCCAGCGCCTTTGCAGTGCTGCCCATCCCAAGCACAGCCCGAGTGTCCCAGCAGCAGCACCACCATGCAGGAGCAGGGCAGCATCAGGGAGGTGAAGCTGAGCATCTTAGATGGGGACTTAGAGTCAGGCTGCCAGTCCCAGGCACCAGGCAGCAGCACCAGCTCTGAGCCACTCTCATCTTGACAAGAGGAGTCCCATCTTCACCCTTGACCTCTCAAGCCCTCCTGTCTTTTATTGAATAAAGTCACTCTCATGCTCAGTCATCGCCTCGACTGCATTCTGAGTCTTCAATCACAGGGATTGGGATGAATGCAACAAACAGCAAGGCAGCTCAGCTTGCAATGCTATGGCTGTGGGGTTCGTGCAGGCAGAGCTCTGGGTTCCCATTTTGCCTGGCTTTGGGATGTCTGCAGCAAGATCTCTACCATTTTGTATGGGAGCAAATAATCTCTAGCATCCAGGTTGCTGCTCATGATATATCCCAGTCTTCCTGGCTGTCACTTTGTGATACTTTTCAAAGCCTTTTGATACTCTTTGATGCCTTGGCTGCTCCCTAACACCTCTGTCCTCCTGCCATGTTGACTCACGTCTCCCACTTTTAAGCTGGCTTTGCAGATCATCTCCAGCCCTGTCATCATCACGCTGCAGCAGGAGGTGCTCACCTGGCCCAATGTCTGGCAGTACTGCTTGTTCTGCAGATGAGCAGCTGCCTCCTCATCTCTTCAGCTACAGTAGTTTTTCTCAGGGCAGTTAGATGCAGTCATGCTCCTCTGGATTTGGTGTGTTAAATCCATGCTGCATGGCAGCAGTCAGTGCAATACAAAGGTGTTCTGTGTGCCATAGCATTTCTCCAGGGGCTGCCAAAGGTAGAAGCACAACACAGCACCATCCTTCTGACAGTAATGTCTGTGAGTGTTAGACATGTGAGCACTGCATCATCCCCAGCGTGTCAGTGCTTTTCCACACCAACCTGACTCTCACACTCTGCACTGAATGTAACTCTGCTCTTGTGGAGACAAATGCTTTCTGTCACATCCTCCATCCCTGCAACCATTTGCCGGTAGGCAGCTCTTGCAGAAGAATCAAGCAGCAGAACCTTGTGCTCACCCTACAGCATGCAAATGCTATGAAAGCAGAAATAACCTGGCATGCTCTGGGTCTGCAAGGCTGCACAGATGGGAGAGGTAGATTGTGTTTTTGCAGTGGAAGTTTCCAGTATTTTCAGTACATAGTGTAGGCCCTAACTGAATGTATAACCCTCTTGTAAAACAGCTGTATAAGTAGTTTTTCCACCAAGAAAGTTGCTGAACAGAATTAAGTTCAGACTGGGGGCATTCTGACATGGGGAGAATTGAGACAAGCACAAGATAAATACAGGGTGGGTAGAGCCCAGCACAGGACAGAATGAATGTACTGACTTTTGGAAACATTGCCCTTCTCTGTCCGCAGAAAAGTACAAGGCAGACCTAAAAACAAGAGGTTGGTAATTGACCTTCTATGGAAATGAATCCTAGCCACAGTCTCGAGGAGTCTGTGAGCCTGAGATGCTCAACCAATGAGAGCCATGAGAGCATCACCTGCAGTGGGTTTAGGGCACAGAACAGAATTGATTTCACTGACTGGTGTGCAGTTTCTCCCTTGCCAATAGGGGATGTGCGCGCAGTATTGCAATAATGAATAAGCACTGCTGCTATCGCTGCCATCTTTGCCTAACTAGAAATCTTTGACTTTGAGAGTTTCTCACACAAGGGGAGAGGGTAAGAAAGTAAAGAGGCACAGAAAACTAAGGGAAACTGCTCTTCTTTATCTTATCTATAAAAATTGATACGATGCTGTTGTGCATTTTTTTTAATTTTATTTTTAATTTTTTGCTAATGTCAGTTAGATTGTTTTAAAATATCCACACACCAAAATCTGACTACCAAGCAAATGTAATGAAAATGAAATGAAGGTGAGTTAGTGGAAAGCACAAGGCCATATTATATTAGGCTCCAGCAAATTTACAGGCAGTCACTGCACGAAGAGGTAGATCTGAGTTGCACATTATATGATTCCCACAAAGATTAAGGAAATCTGAAGCTTTCAATATATTTTTTTAATTCTTTTTTCATTTCATTTTTAAACACCTGACCCAGACCCCAACCCTCACAGGAGCTGTAAAGATAACAGCATTAACCAGCAATGTAACTCTAATCCTAACCCTTACCCTGATTCTAAAATCGTCCCTAACTCCAAATGCAACAACAAAATGATGCTAGAAGTTTGTAGCAAAAGGAACCTTAACCCTGATCATAATCCAAAAAAAAAAATCATTATGGTAACAATAATCTTTACCTTAAGAGTAATATTAATCAGAGCCCAGATGATGCCTGCATCCAATCAGAAGCATGCTTTGCATTATTTAAGAGTTGTATTTTTTCCAATGAACTCTCTCTATTATCACGTTTATAAAGTAACAGAGTCTGTTCTTTTTCTCCTGACACTGTGCCTTACTCCTGACATCCCCTGGAAATGACCCAGATAGGGCACCATCAAAGTAATGCTAATAGTAATGTCAATCCTAAGGGTATCTCTAGCCTCAGTGTTAATGGGACGCTAACAACAATCCCAACAGCCTTAAACATTCTGGTGGTGTGAAAGAGGTGCTGCCTTGCACATGCTGGGCAGTCCCATTGCCTGTTAAATGCAGGCGGCAGCGTAGAAACATGATGCCCGTGGTCAGAATGCCCTGTGGCAGATCCTGGCACCGGAGAACTGACCGGAGAACCATGAGAGAACTGACAACAAATCACGCGACATCAGAACCGACCCAGTGGTTATTTACAAGCCTTGGGAGACCCAGACAGGATCTCAGAGTGGTGAATGTAGGTACAGAAGTTGTTACTACTCTGTTTTCTTCTAAAAGAAGTGTTTTTTTTTCATCTCAGAAGTTGGGGGGGGAGGGGGGAGGGGGGGGCGGGAAAGGGATATCAATTTAATTACTCATTAATTTATTGACAGACATTCACGTTTGCTACGTTTGGAGAAGTTTTTATTTGTTTGCTGTGGTTTGATTTTTTTTTTTCTTTTTTTTTTCCCCCTTCCCTCCTCTTCCATCTTTGTGTTCTTCCCCTATAATCAAAAGAACGGATCCCCAGGGTTTGTCCCGCAGACGTTCTTTCCGTGGTCTCTGCTGCCACCTGCTGGCCAATAAGCGGAACTGCCACTGTTGGGCGTTTGGTGCCGCAGGAAGCACAACGCAGATCTGAGTTCTGACCGGTCTACGCAGCAAATCCGCCAATCTTTATTGCGATAAGCCCTCCAGACAAGAGCATAAAGTCTTTGCCTGAGGGCAGGGTTAGTAGTAATGGATGTCAGTTTTGAAATTTCCAGTCCATTCACCATAGCACGTTCTGCCTCCATGTCCCATAACCAGAGCAGCTATGCTGGCATGCTCTCTTGGTTTCTGTCTAAACCACTGTACTATATCCATCAGTTCAGCTGCTGTATTATGGGCAGCAGGGTTTGGGGGGTGGACACTGGTCAGGGCACTCCCACCAGCCTATCCTGCATTTTTTTTTTTTTTTTTTTTTCATTTTTGGGTTACAATCAGTCAGATCTCAAATAGATCTAGTCCAAATGGAACCTCAAAATCTGACCTTTTAGTGCCTTCATTTACAGAGTCCATTTTATACAGATTCCCTTGTACAGGGTCCCCATGGTCTTCCAGAGAGATGTTCCTGATCTTCCATAGGAGAATGATTGAATTAGGTTTTTTCCCCATCAAAACTGCCACCTGTCTTTCCAGTTTTTCAACACTATCATTCAATAGCTGATTTGCATCAGCCTGAGCCTCTTCAGTTATGTTCAGACAGTTCAAGGCCATTAAAAGTGGCCATGCCACCATGAACACAGCTAACTGTCATTCTCAAGTTGTAAGTATGTCTTTGCTAAGACCATGGAAATACTCAGTCAGGTGGGCCAGGGACTCATGGACCCTCCCTCCGTCCCACACAGGGCCCCATTTTTCAGTGACAGAAGCAGTGCTGCATTTTGAGGATCCTAGGAATCCCAGGACATGCCCTGACAAAAGGTCATTCAAAGGGGTAGTCTTTCCCCATCCAAACAACTCCATGATATTCACAGAATCACAGAATTGTAGGGGTTGGAAGGGACCTCCAGAGACCACTGAGTCCAGCCCCCTGCCAAAGCAGGTTCCCTACACCACGTTGCACAGCTCAGCATCCAGGCAGGTCTTGAATATCTCCAGAGAAGGAGATTCCACAACCACCCTAGGCAGCCTGTTCCAGTGCTCTGTCACTCTCACCGTAAAGAAGTTATTGCACACATTAGTGCAGAACTTCCTATGGTGCAGTTTCTGTCTGTTTCCCCTTGTCCCGTCTCCACACACTGCTGAAAAGAGTCTGGCCTCAACACTTTGCCCCCCACACCTCAAATATTTATAGAACCTGGATCCTGTCCCCTCTCAGCCTTCTTTTCTCAAGGCTAAACAGACCCAGTTCCCTCAGTCTCTCCTCATTGGGGAGATGCTCCAGGCCCTTCACCATCTTAGTGGCCCTCTGCTGGACTCTTTCTAAGAGATCCCTGTCTTTTTTTTACTGGGGAGCCCAGAACTGGACACAATATTCCAGATGAGGCCTCACCAGGGCAGAGTAGAGGGGGAGGATCACCTCCTTCGACCTGCTGGACACGCTCTTTTTAATGCACCCCAGGATGCCATTGGCTTTTTTGGCTACAAGGGCACACTGCTGGCTCATGGTTAATCTGTCGTCCACCAGGACACCCAGGTCCCTCTCAGCAGAGCTCCTCCCCAGCAGCTCTTCCCCCAGCCTGTACCGGTGCATGCAATTATTTCTCCCTAGGTGCAAGACTCTACACTTGCTTTTGTTAAACCTCATCCGGTTTCTTACTGCCCGGCTCTCCAGCCTGTCCAGGTCTCGCTGAATGGCAGCACAGCCTTCAGGTGTGTCAGCCAATCCTCCCAACTTCGTGTCATCAGCAAACTTGCTGAGGGTGGTCATTGATGAAGATGTTGAACAAGACCGGACTGAGCACAGACCCCTGGGGGATGCCGCTCGTTACAGGCCCTCAGCCAGACACTGCACCGCCAACGACAACACTCTGCACTCTGCCAGTCAGCCAATTCTCGACCCACTTCACTGTCCAATCACCTATCACATACTTCCTCAGCTTTGTTATAAGGATGTCATGGGAGACTGTATCAGTTATAGAGGTTATAGAGTTCAATTCCTGTAGTCAATTTGGCGGCCCAGGTGGGACCAGCTCTGTTCGCTGCAGGACCAGCTGAGAGGGAGACACTTTTGGCGCACCCTGAGATTTCTCTGAAGGACTCCCTTCCTCACCTGATCACTGCAGGGACAGACAAGGACCACCCATAGGTGGACCAGGTATGTGTATGGTAAGTGGAGCCCATATGTCTTGAGGAGACATCCTACACAGTTTACAGCCATACGTGCTGCTCCCAGGGAGGTGAGCTCATGGCTTTGGTTGCCAGCTGGGGTAGGAAGACTCCTTGGGTGAGTTCCTATGAAAGGGAACTGTATGTCATATGAATGGAAACAAGAACAAGTACTCTCTCCCAGGTGGGTGACAATAGGAGGGACCTAGGTTGGTCTCTCCTACGGGTATGGGATATAGTGGATAGCCTGTCAAATGGTAGCCTGGGTTCTCCAAGTTGTAATCACGGGGGTTATAGGTTGTATGTTCAATATTATCATCTGCTTTAAGTGTTTGGTACCGTGTGTCAAGCCGACTCTGGGAAAAACATTAACGTTTGCAACTGGTCGACCAGAGTATGAGTGTTATTAAGATTCCAGCTAGAAAACGTTGTCAGCATTGTGTAGTATGAATAAACCATGGTTTTTGATCTAAATGTCAGAGTGAGTGTGGTGTGAGTGAGACACAGAACAGCTGCAGGGTGAGTGCCGAGTCCCGATCCATGTTTCCTTCCTCCTGTGAGGGAAATGGCCAGACACGGACAAAGTGAAAGACTGTGTTGTGTGTCCACTCATAAGTACTTTCTGCTTGTATGTAAGAAGACAGGAGTTTGTACTCTGTAGATTAGTAAGATTGTCCTGAGGAGAGGTGTACATTCCACCCGACCAATGAGTGTCAACCCATTTATGTAATACTATGTACTGCTTGCGAGGAAGTGTGTGAGGGAGGTGGTTCAATCAGTGCTGGTTCTGTGGCACAGTGTTTATAACTGAAGAATACAGACTGTATTAAGGGAGTTTATGTGAACTGAAGAACTGTACGTTTTGACAAACTGTTTTGATGGTATAAGAAAGTGTAATTGTTAATGATATATGAAAGTGTAGTTGAGGGAATGTGGAAGTGTATCTGAGCACAGAAATAGAGGAAGCATTTACAGAGGAAAAAGGATTAAAGTGAGTTTACCTGCATTGACATGAGAGCAACACCCTGCCAGACCGCTGCCCTGTGAGCTGAGCAGAGCAGAGCAGAGACACAGTCCCCATGTATCAGGTAGTGTTATTCTGCTTACCAAAAGAATGAGTTCACTACAGAAGAGGCAAATCTTCCCCTCTGCTCCATCTGTGGCATACTCTGGAGTTCAAGGCATTGCAAAGCTATGGCACATCTACTTTCTTTCAATGATGAAAACTTAGTGTGCTCTGGGCTCTCATTTCAATTGCATCTAAAGAAGTCTAGGGTCATGCCAGCTGACAGGAAGCTGGCAAATGTTGTCTCATTGTAAGGAAGAGCAAGAAAGATGACATGGGCAATTATGGACCTGTCAGTCCAGAGCCTGGTAAAATTATGGAGAAAATGATGGTGGGAGTTATGGAAAAACAGCTGAAGGACAATTCTGTCATTGGTCGCAGCCAACACAAGTTTGTGAGGCAAAGGTCCTGTTTAATTTAAGCTCATTTTGTGACACAGTTATCCGTTTAGTTGACCAAGGGAAGCCAGTTGATGTAATCCTTGAGGATTTCAGTGGAGATTTTGATACTGTTTCTCACAACAACCTTCTGGACAGAATGTTCTGCATATGGCTAGACAGAAACACAATGTGGTGGGTGAGCAGTTGGCCAGTAGGTCAGTCCCAAAGGATTATAGTCAGTTTTTTCCATCAGGCTGGTAGATGGTCACTGTCGGGGTCCCCAGGGTTCCATTTTGGGGCCACTTTCCTTTCATGTTTATGCAGATGACTTGAATGCAGGACTAGAAGACGTTCTGAGCAAGTTTGCTGATGAGACCAGATGAGGAGGTGCTGTTGCCTCCACTGAGGGTGGAGAGGACTTGCAGAGAGATGTGGACAAGTCAGAGAAGTGGGTACCAGTTGGTACTAAGCACCAAGTGCATAACGTATAACAAGAACAAGTGCCTGATTGTGCACCTGGGTAGGGGCAATGCTGGACATACACACTGACTGGATATGGGACACTGGAGAGGATTCTGACTGGAAAGGGTTGGGGTGCTGGTCAGCATCACACTGAATGTGAGTCAGCAGTGTGCCAAGGCAGCCAGGAAAGACAACAGTCCCCTGGAGTGCATGAAGCAACTTATTGCCAGCTGGGTGAGGGAAAGGGTTGTCCCTCTGCTCTGCATTGCTACTGCCTCACTATGTTCTGGGCACCACAGAACATAAAGGACTTCAAACTCTGGGAGAATGTGCAAAGGAGGGCAATGAAACCGAGAGATCTGAAGTTCAGAGTTTCACAGGGATTGACTGCTTGTTCAGACTGGGCCCTTCTCACATCCCTGCTCACATCCTGCAATGAAACATAGGTCTCATATGGGACATGAACCTCACAGCGTCCTTGCACCACATGTAGAGCCTGGGATCTTCTGTCCCCATGTCTTTCATTTAACATCATACAAAATTCCAACACATTGCCCCAGGAAATGCCCAGAGCCAACATGACATACAGGACCTCTCTACCACTGGTCTTGCAATCAGGGCTTGACCTGTCTGCTTTGTAAGGCAAAGGAGAGGTTTCTTAGCATGCCAGTGCCTTTGCCTGCCTGTAGTCATGGCTTCCAGTTATCTTCTCTAACAAGTCCCTTGGGAAGCTTACTTGGTAATGTTCCTCAGCGGGCCCATTAATACTCCAAGAAACTTCACTGTTACTTCTGACTTTGTCTTGTTGAGCACTTTGTGCAAACTTCTCTCTGCACTAGAGGCTGATGAACTCAGCATCAAATGCACCCTGGGACCATTATAACCTAAAGAATCTCCTGTGCCTTATGCCATCTTGTTATCTTCTTCAGGTTATCAGAACTTGTTCAGCAAAAAGGAGGGATATCTGGAGAGAGCTTAAAGAATCCAGTATAAATTTATTATCTATTTATTTATAGTTGGGTTTAAAGAAGACATTAAAGCAGCACTGTGCAACTGATACCAATCCAGGATGTCCCAATGAGTTCTGTACTGTTACTGTGTTGACAAAGGTCCTTCTCAACCTCCCCACCCAATTTCTGCTCACAATGGACCTATGGGACTTGCATCACTTTTCTTCACATCACTCTTCTCCTCTGCATTCATCCGCTCAGTGTTAAAACTGCTTTGCACCAACTCCCACTGGCTTTCCTCAGAGAACCAGCTACACATGGAAAAGGAAAGATTTCTCTTTTTTATCTGGCCAGCAAATGGAAAGAAAGGTGATGCAATTGAATGAACAGTAAAACACAGTGATCAACTGCATGCCATGTTCAAGCTGCATCTATTGAAGTTTGTCTTTCATATGGAATACTTTTAAAAGAAATGATTTATTCTGAGGTAGGATAGGATACATTGAATCACAGTGAAGTAGTTGACAACAGAGGCCATCAGACTCTGGTAGATAGAGCAAATTCCAGTAATCTCCCTGGGATAGATCAGCCAGGTAGTTGAGAGGTATCAACTTAAAATTGATCAGGACTTGTGAGTATTTCACACATTGAGACGGGTTAACACATTCTCACTGATTCTCAGACTTTGGGGAGATGGAACAAATTCCAGTAATCCCCCTGAAAGTCAGAAATCAGACAGATAATTGGGAGGTATCTGACTGAACAAAGAGCAAGGGATGGAGGAATCTGGAGGGCAGTGGGAGTAGTTTGTGCCCAAATGGCCTGCTGAAAACATGCCCTTAACCATGGCCATTTATTTAGGAGAGCTGAAAAAACTTGGAGGATGAGACACATCAAATAGGCAGCAGGGAAGAGTAGTGCTGGGCACCGGGCTATAGTCAAAGGGCATTGGCACTGGCACCACTGTCTGTGTCTCTGAATCTGAAGACATTTGTGTCCAGCGAACACAGTTCTGGAAAACATTGTAGTTTCAGTAAAAGAAAAAAAAAGACATCAAATCACCTCAAAGATTCATATTTACAACTTAAAATGGAACAAGACTCATGAGAATTTTTCATGTTGAGAAGGGTTAACACAATTTCAATGATTTCCATCTTTGTCTTCAATTATTTGTTTCAGTTTTATTGACATTTATGATCAACTATTAAGCTTACAGCCTCAAAATAAATAAAAAGAGATACATTTGCATCTTGCACGTGGCCTGATGCCCCTTTCACCTTCGCAGTTCCCACAAGTCCTTCCATGCCGGAGAGTATGAGATCCAGCAGAGCACCTCTCCTCTTTGGTTCCTCCACTGCTTGGTCAAGAAGCTGCCATCTGTGCTCTCCATGGATCTGCTGGATGCCACATGCCCTGCTGTGCTGTCCCTGCTGCAGATAATGGAGTGACAAAGGCCACCAAATGGGACAAGGGACAGACAACATCAGATTCCCATCTGTCTGCAGAGGGCACCTTCCATTTACTCTCCCTGATCAGGAAGACAGGAAAAGACACTGATGGTCTCCTCTGTTTGCCATTTCCATTAGCTCTGACCTGTCTGCTCTTCCATCCCCAGGCAGAGCTCAGTGCACTCTCACAGAGGGCATTCACCCTTCTTAATCTCCTCGCCCATCCATCCTAAGGACTCGGTATCCCCCTTGTGCTACAGTGCAGTTGTGGAAGCCATTAAACTGTGTCCCCATGGTCCAAACGGGAGCTCAGGCCTGCAGCTCTATCAAGATTTCTAGCTTCTTGTGTGTTGGTGTTTGCATTAGTGCAAAACCACAGAAGTAAACATCCTAATTGGAAAGCATCACTGGACATAGCCTGACTGGATAGCTAATCTATGGTATCAGTGTGCAGAAGGTGGCACACAAACATTAGACTGATCGTGGGCCTTGGAGTTGACACAGCAACATGGTCACACCATGGGCATGGCTTTCCTGAAGGCCCTGTGCTGCTCTTGCAGCTGTGAGTGAATTCACCAGACAGCCAGTGCTATCCCCTCTCTGGCCCTCGGCTGATGCCCAGGAAGGAGCTGTCTATCTCAGGGATTTCCCACATGGTTTACAAGCACTGGCACACATCAGGAGCAGCCCAGGCACCTTGGGCATCACCCAGTGTCTGTGTGTGAGCAGCTGCCTCCCAGCTGAAGGTCCGAGGACTCAGAGCAGGAGCTCACATGCAGTCAACTCCTTGTGCTCTTCTGAACTGAACCAGAGGAATCCCAGCTCCTGTGGGTGTGTAGGGAGCCGAATCCCATTTCAGCTCCAGGATTTCTGTCAAGGGATGAGACTCCTGCACTGCCTCAGCTGGATCACTGCCCTGCACAGGGAAAGTCCAAACCTTGCCTTCCTTGTCTGGTTGCCCTTATTGTTTCATCAAACGATCTCTGGGAGCACTCCCCATATGTCTCCAATCAGTCACTGACCACTGGACATGTGGTGGTTAATTGAGCGAATTTCAAAGCACAGTCATGATGCTGTTGTCTTTCAGGAGCTGTTGGCCATGAGGACCCAGGGACATGTCAGAGGAGACAAGTCGGAAAGATAAAAATGACATAATCTGCTGCTTGCCTGTCCAGGCTCCTGGGACACAGGGAGCTCATAAAAGTGTGCAGGGCTGCAGAGAGACAGCTGTGCCCAGGAGCAGCTCTTGTGCACAGCACAGCCTGCAGGTGACAGAAGGAGAGGAGAGAAACTGAAGAGAGCTTGCAGGATGTGTGTGGTGTGAGCGGGCTGTGAGCTCACTGCAGGAGCATTGCTCACAGACCATGACAGGGTAAGTCTCACTGCAGACCATGAGCTGCTTTTCATAGAGGGTCAACTTAATTTGGGACATCCCATAGGAGATCTGGATGCAGGCACTGCATGTTTCTTTACTGTGGAAAAAGCCTTCTGCTCCAGCTGAGGGCTTCCATACTGCAGTATGAAATCACAGCCCTGAGGGCTGCATGTCCCAGCACGGCTGCAGGCTGTGCAGCCGGGGCTGCAGGCGGGTGCCCAGGGCTGTCCTGCAGAGCAGGGTCCCTGCTGTGCCCCAGGGGCTGTGTGCCGGGTATGGGACTCTGCCGCCTGCCAGGCTCAGCACTCAGCCTGCCCGGGGAGCTGCCCAGGGTGCTGCAGGGAGACGGGTGGGGGGAAGGAGCCCCCCGGCAGGGCTTGTGCTGCCACAGCTGCTGCCTGGGGCAGGGGATCACAGCTCCACTGCACAACTGAATGTTTCTGAGGGCACTTTGCAAGAGGAGAGCCAAGGCAGGGGGTTTCCATTTCCTGTTCTGAGGCAAAGAGGTTTGGAGTCAGAAATCTAAAAGGGGCAATAAGAGTTCTGAGAATTTTTCATCAATCAATTGCTTGTTTTGTGAACACTCACACATGATGTGCTTTCAGTCTCCCCTTTCTCGAAGGATGGAATTATCTTCATTTTCTGTAGGCATGAATAATTCACTTATCCTACAAACAGGCAGCATTTTCTAACTGAAACTGAATGCCACAGAAGCTCGGGTAGGGGGCTCTAAGAGCACTTGGGGTAAAGATATGAGACATGAAACAGATGAAAATATCCAGGGAGAAGGCATAAGAAAAGAAGAGGAAGGTTAGAGCTCCATATGCTGCTTCTGCTTAAGGAATGCTGAAATACATGAAATTAAATGCAAGTAATGGTGCTAAATGTACACTGTTGTAAGAGAATAAAAACATTTCATATTATAGCAGGAGGAGTGTGTCTGAGAATGGTCTGGACTTGTCATTATCTTCTGCACTCTGAGCAGGACTCCAAGCCCAACAACAGCAGATGTCCAACAGCAGCTCCATCAGCGAGTTCCTCCTGCAGCCGTTGGCAGACACGCGGCAGCTGCAGCTCCTGCACTTCTGGCTCTTCCTGGGCATCTACCTGGCTGCCCTCCTCGGCAACGGCCTCATCAGCACGGCCGTAGCCTGCGACCGCCGCCTGCACACCCCCATGTACTTCTTCCTCCTCAACCTGGCCCTCCTCGACCTGGGCAGCATCTCCACCACTCTCCCCAAAGCCATGCCCAACGCCCTCTGGGACACCAGGGCCATCTCCTACACAGGATGTGCTGCACAGCTCTTTTTCTTTTCCTTCTTCCTCTCAGCAGAGTATTCCCTTCTCACCATCATGTCCTATGACCGCTATGTTGCCATCTGCAAGCCCCTGCACTACGGGACCTTGATGGACAGCAGAGCTTGTGCCACCATGGCAGCAGCTGCCTGGGGCACTGGGGTTCTCAATTCCCTGCTGCACACTGCCAGTACGTTTTCACTGCCTCTCTGCCAAGGCAATGTTGTCAACCAGTTTTTCTGTGAAATCCCACAGATCCTCAAGCTCTCCTGCTCTGGCTCCTACCTCATGGAATTTGTATTTCTCTTTTTTGGTGTCAGTTTAGGCTTTGGTTGCTTTGTTTTCATAGTTGTGTCCTATGTGCAGATCTTCGTGGCTGTGCTGAGGATGCCCTCTGAGCAGGGACGGCACAAAGCCTTCTCCATGTGCCTCCCTCACCTGGCTGTGGTCTCCCTGTTTCTCAGCACTGGTGCTTTTGCCTACCTGAAGCCCCCGTCCATTTCCTCCCCACTCCTGGATCTGACAGTGGCACTTCTGTATGCAGTGGTTCCTCCAACACTAAACCCTATTATCTACAGCATGAGGAACAGGGAGATCAAGCACGCTTTCAGGAAGGTGTTGCAATAAGCACTATTCCAGCTACAATAAAATGCACAACTTCCTCAATAGGATTCCCAGTGGTGGTTCTTTATGTTTTATGCATCTTTGTCTGTTTGATTATGTGAGATATAGGAATGTGCAAAAAAAAAAATGTTATTGAACTTATAAATAAAAATGTATTTAAATTCTTTCCTACCTAATTTCCATTTTCTCACTCCAAGAACTCATGTAAACATGGAACCAGATTCCCTGAATATGTTATAAGATACCTAAAAGGCTTTCAAAATAGACTTACTTAGATTTTCTTTCTTCCTACTTTGCCTGGATTTGGGGAGGTACAGCCACAGACAGCAGCTCAACGTGCTCTTTTCATTCATGTGCTCTTACCAGTGCTGCAGTGCTCTTGAGTCCTCTCATTTGTGCAGTCCTGAAGGTCTTGTGTGTCTCACAACAGTCCTGTTGCCTCTACAGCAGCAATCCAGGGCTGCAGTCAGTAGCCGGCAATATGAACAGGTCTGTCAGAGCTGGTCTCCTTGCTGGCACTGCCATAACAAGAGGGCCCCTTTAGAGCAGGACCAGAGAACTGGAGGGAGGCCTCTTCCAAAGCTGGTGTAAGGAATATACCTCAGGAGCTGCTCCCTGAGAAAACCTTGAGATCTTCAGGTGCTCTTCACTGTGTGACCAGATCAGATTGAATAGTCCCAAGGAGATCCGTAAGCATCTCAAGGCAGTGCTGTGGTTTAAGGTTTATGGGTTGAGACAAAGAGAAAAAGAAAAGGATAATAATTATGACAAATGTATTTATACATATATAATATATTTAGTGTATTTTCACACATATACAACATATGCAGTTGCAAACATATATGAACTAATCCCTATGCGCATCTGTCTGCAAGTCCAGGATTAGTTGCAGGGGTTTTAACAGCCACAGGGTTCACTGTAGGAGCTGAAGTGGCTGTTGGGCTGTTGCAGGAGTTGAAGTGACCTCAGAGTTCATTGCCAGAGCTGGAACCACCACAGGACCTGTGACTATGTTGGAGCAGCCACTGGGCTCATTGGAGGGGTTGGAGCCACCGCAGGGCTGTACTTCCTCCCTTGGGAGGAATTTGTACCATTTTCTTATTACCATACTTGGAACAGCTACAGGACCCGTAGCAGGAGTAACTGCAGAGCTCATTATGAGGGGTGGAGTGACAGAGGGATCTGCCCAGAGCTTGGAGCAACTGCAGGACGTGTAGCAAAACCTTGGAGCTGCTGCATGGTCTGTGCCAGGAGTTGCAGAGGCTGCAGCACTGTCAGCAGATCCAGCTCTCTGGATCTGGCACACTGCAGTCATTTGTGCCTCTTGGGGGTTACCAGTGCCACAGCAGACCTGCCCCCAATATTCTACCAGTTTATCAGGATCCTGCAGTTGCTCGGAGATGAAGTTCCAAAGCCCTGGGGGTGCCCACCACTCCAGGCAGCTGCCCAGACCGTCCCACACCCTCTGCCATGCAGAGCCTTCTCACCTTGGGGCAGATCTCTCACTGATATTCCTGAATAATTGTTTAACCTCAATCATAGATTCATAGAATCACCAAGGTTGGAAAAGGCCTAAAAGATCATCCAGTCCAACCGTTCACCTATTACCTATAGCTCCCACTAAACCATGTCCCTCAACACAATATCCAGTACACCCCCGGACTCACAGAGGCGACAATGTAAATTGTGTAATTCCTAATCATATGGACAATATTACTTCCAAAACCCAAAGATGACCGCAGAGCTGAATGTGCACAAAACTTCACTTTGTCAGCTGCCAATTTTATCGTGGTACAAACTGAGGTCAAACAGCATAGCAAAATAAATACCCTAATGCAGCATCCAAGCACCAAGTAAGGAGCTGTGCAGTGAAGCTTCATGAGAAGACTCAACAAGCTCCACACATAGGGAGCACATCCACACATATCAGCACCCTGGCCTGCACTTCTCCAGCTCCCACAAAGCCCTGTCCGCTCTGGACAGATGTGCTGCTATCTCAACCCTTGGAGCCTCACATCAGGCACCAAAATGACAGTGGTTGTTGAACCCAACATGTGGCTCAGCAGCACACAGTGCTTTGTGCACTGCCCAATTCCCAGTGGGATGGGGATGAGAACTGGGAAAAAGAGTACAACTTCTGGGATGTAACAAAGCAGTTTACTAAGAGAGATAAAAGAAGTGGAGTAATAGTTATCACTATATATCCGTTGATATGGAATTGTATGTAACAACTGATGCACAAGCACTTGCTCAGCACCACCAGACTGATGCTCAGCTGGACCCTGGGCAGTGAAGAGACTGAGATGAACTCCCACCCCTTTCAATACAATTTCTGCTTGCTGTCAGCTGATAGAGAACGTCCCTTTGGCCACTATCAGTCAGCTGTCCTCACTCTGTTCCCTCCCAGCTCCATGTGCCCTCCACTGACCATGGCCTTGGCTCTGTACAACACTGCTTAGCAGCAGCTGTAAACATCAGAGTGTTATCAATGGTTTTCTCCTAGAACCAAAACACTGCACCACAGCAGACAGTCTGAAGAAAACAATTCCATCCCAGCTGTAACTCAGATTCCTGCCTGTCCCCTCTTCTTGTTCTTCCTGATCAGGAAGCAAGGAACAGAATCTGCCGCTCTCCTCTCTGAGCCCTTTCCATCAGTTCTCAGCTGGCTCCTCTGCCATCCCCAGGCAGAGCTCAGTGCCCTCTCATGGATGGCAGCAGCCTTTTCTCTTCTTCCTTGCCCATCCGTCATGCAGAATCTGTACCCCATTTGCTACAGTACAGAGCTGAGAATCAACCCACCGTGTCTCTGTGAACCAAACAAGACCCTAGGCCTGCAAAGGCACAGAGATTTGGAGTTAGCTGAGTGAATGTTTGTGGTCCTCTCATTAGTGTAAGGATTCTTCAGAAAGCATCCCCTTCCAGAAGCATGTTTTGATTTTGCCTGGCTGGCCCTTGCATCTACACCGTGCTACTGGTGTTCAGAAGATGGCACACAGGTACGAGACCCATTGT
Source organism: Coturnix japonica (assembly GCF_054131305.1). Taxonomy (NCBI): domain Eukaryota; kingdom Metazoa; phylum Chordata; class Aves; order Galliformes; family Phasianidae; genus Coturnix; species Coturnix japonica. The sequence goes on along the minus strand of NC_140671.1, from coordinate 22,446,966 downwards.
GGGGCTCACAGTTGTCCAGTGAACATTGTCACTACCCAGGGCATGTCTTTCCTAAAGGTCCTCAGTGGCATTTGCCAGCTGGCTGGGGATGTGCTGGAGACCCCAGGGAACTGCCATTCTGTTGTAATACAAGAAGAATTTTACAGAGCAGCAGCCATGGATCAAGATAAGCACTTTACAGAGCAGCAGCTGCAGAGCAGGATAAACAGCATGAGAACCAAGGACACCTCTAGCAAAAGAGTGAAAGGCTCGTGGCTTTGAAGCGGGGTTTTAGGGTTCTTATTGCAGAAGCTTTCTTCCAATTAGTACGTGTGATTTTTGAACACCCTTGTTTGTTTGCTATAAAAGTACGGCTCTTCAGGCAATAGATGGACACAGCTATATTTAACTATATTGGTGTGTGGTTGTTTGTCCTAGAACGCTGACTTTTGCCTTCAGGTTCACCAACACATGGGGGCCCGCAATGTCATGGGATTTAACTCTTGAACACCTGTGGGATCCCGAGAAACTAAGCCAGTATTTGAGTCAGGGATGGCGCAGCCTAGATAGATCTAAGGGGGTATGACTTATTTGGGGCTTGGCTTGTGCTTACCGTGCTCTATATAACACTGTTCCGAAAAGAGAGAATTTCCGAGCTGAGGTTCTAGCCAAAAAGGGAAATCCCCAAGTCAATTTTGATCAGTCACAGGAGGCACCAGTAACAATATCAGTTGCCCTTGTGGAAGGCAAGAAATGGAAATGGGTGTCCTCACGTCTAGAACGGAAAAAAGAAGTGGAGGAGGAGGCAACAGAAGATCCAGGTGACAGGTCTGGATAAGTACCGAGAAAGGAAAAAGGAAAAGTGTCATGAAGAAGAGAGTGATGAGGAGGAAATCTCTGTTACTGTTTGTCGATCCCTGAAGATGACTGAAATCGAAGGCGTAAGAAAGGAGTTCACACGGCACCAGAATGAATCTCTTGTTACCTGGTTGCTTCGCTGTTGGGACAGCTGGGACGGTAGCTTGTTGTGATGTGACAGGCCCTTCCCCATATTCTGGAAGAATCTTAGTGTAATACAGTGGGTGTAGACAAAAAGGCGTAGGTTATATAAGGATGTGTCTGTTTCAATAAATCGCCATTTTGCCACTTCATCTCCTTGGTGTCACTTGGTAATTGGCCTAGCTGCTGCTTCAGTTGAAGGCGAGAGATCGTAAAGAAATTAACGACCATAAAGCCTTCATGTGTATCATTAAAATTCTCAGCTATTAGACACAAGCGCTTTCCAGATTGAGCAAGGAACAACAGTAAATTGCACTGTGTGTTTCCTTGTGGTGTTATCTACGTGACCACAGAGAAGACACGAGGAAGTGGCATGACCAGCCTACTCCTGTACTATGAGCACGGGTGAGGGAACTACAAAACAGTCCAACCACCAGTACGGCTGCTCCAATTATCACAGGTAACCAATAGAGGGGCCCTGCCCTCATTCAAGGGAGTGGAAGGGATAATAGAGTTTATTGGACTGTGTGGATTTGATGGCCTAGCACATCAGAACCACAGAAATATAAGGCACTGGTGGATACTGGTGCACAGTGCACCCTAATGCCCTCCAGTCATGAAGGGACAGAATCAATCCATATTTCTGGATATCTCTCAAGAATTGACTGTGTTGGAGGCTGAAATAAGCCTCACTGGTAAAGACTGGAAAAAACATCCTATGTGAGTGGTCCAGGGTTTCCGTTCATACTTGGTATTGAGGATACCTCAGAAGAGGGCATTTCAAGGATACTAAGGGGTATCACTGGGCCTTTGGAATCGCTGCTGTAGATATGGACAACATTAAGCAGCTGTCTGTTTTGCCTGGCCTGTCAGAGGACCCATCTGTTGTGAGGCTGCTACGAGTAAAAATAAAAGAGCAGCAGGTACCGATTGCTACAAAGACAGTGCACAGACGGCAGTATCGCACCAACAGGGATTCCTTGCTCCCCATTCATGATTTGATTCGCCAGTTGGAGAATCAGGGAGTGATCAGTAAAACTCACTCACCTTTTAACAGCTCCATATGGCCAGTGCGTAAAGCCAGTGGAGAATGGAGGCTGACAGTAGACTACCGTGGCCTGAATGAGGTCACACCCCCACTGAGTGCTGCTGTGCTGGAGAGCAAATAATTCAAATTCTTCTATGAGCCAGTTTTGCTATTAAGTGAAGCAAAGTAAAAGGGCCTGCCCAGGAAATTCAGTTCTTAGGTATAAAGTGGCAGGATGGATGTCATCACATCCCAACAGTGATTGACAAAATCACTGCCATGTCTCCACCAACTAGCAAGAAAGAGACACAATCTTTCCTGGGTGCAGTGGGCTTTTGGAGGATGCACATTCCAAACTACAGCCTCATTGTAAGCCCCCTTTATCAGGTGATGCAGAAGAAGAATGATTTTGCATAGGGCCCAGAGCAGCAGCAGGCTTTTGAACAGAATAAACAGGAGATAGCCTGTGCCATGGACCTGGGGCCAGTACGGACTGGACAGGATGTAAAGAACATCCTCTATACTGCTGCTGGAGAGAAAGGTCCCACTTGGAGTTTGTGGCAAAGAGCCTCAGGAGGGACCCAAGGCCGACCCCTGGGATTCTGGAGCTGAGCGTACAAGGAGTCTGAAGAGTGCTACACTCCAACTGAGAAGGAGATCTTAGCCGCGTATGAGGGGGCTCGGGCTGCTTCCGAAGTAGCTGGTACTGAAATGCAGCTCTTTCTGGCACCTCGACTGTCAATGATGAACCGGATGTTGAAAGGGGAGGTTCTCTCCACCCATCATGCTACCGATGCCACCTGGAGCAAGTGGATTGCACTGATTAGACAACAAGCGCGGATGGGGAACCTCAATCGTCCAGGAATTTTAGAAGTGATCATGAACTGGACTGAAGATAAAAAGTTTGGAACATCACCAGGAGAAGAGGTGTCATGTGCTAAAGCGGCCCCACCATACATCGAACTACCAGAAAATGAAAAGAAATATGCTCTTTTCACTGATGGATCATTTCATATTGTAGGGAAGCATCGGAGATGGAAAGCTGCTGTTTGGAGCCCCACACGACAGGTCGCAGAGGCCACTGAAGGTAAAGGAGAATCAAGTCAGTTTGCAGAGGTAAAAGCTGTCCAGCTGACCTTAGATGTGGCTGAACGGGAGAGGTGGCCAATGCTTTATCTTTATACTGACTCATGGATGTTGGCAAATGCCTTATGGGGGTTGTTACAGCAGTGGGAACAAAATAACTGGCAACGGAGGTGTAAACCTATTTGGGCTGCTGAACTGTAGAAAAACATAACTGCTCAAAAAAAAGATATGATTGTAAAGGTGTGTCACTTGGATGCACACTTGCCCAAGAGTCGGGCTATTGCAGAACAACAAAACAACCATCAGGTAGGTCGAGCTGCCAGAATTGAGGTGGCTCAAATAGACTTGGACTGGCAGAACAAGAGTGAATTATTTCAAGCTTGATGGTTCCATGAGACCTCAGGCCATCAAGGAATGGACATAACATATAATTGGGCTAGAGACTGAGGGGTGGACTTAACTATGGATGCTATTGCACTGGTTATTCATGACTGTGAATCATGTGCCATAATTAAACAAGCCAAGAATATGAAGCCTCTCTGGGGGGAAGGCCAAGGCAAAAGTATAAATATGGGGAGGAGTGACAGGTGAATGATGTCACCTTGCCAGGATCTCATAATGATAAGCGTTTTGTGCTTACCATGGTGGAAGCAACCACTGGGTGGCTTGAAACATACGCAGTACCCCATGCTACTGCCAGAAACACAATATTGGGTTGTTAGAAACAAGTCCTATAGAGACATGACACCTCAGAAAGAACTGAGTCTCATAATGGGACACATTTCAAAAATTCCCTTAATAAATACTTGGGCCAAAGTTCATGGCATTGAGTGGATTTATCATATCCCCTACCATGCACCAGCTTCTGGTAAAATTAAAAGATACAATGGGGTGTTGAAAACTATGTTGAAAGCAATGGGTGGTGGAACACTGAAGCACTGGGAAAAGCATTTGCATGTGGTGCAAGGATGCTGTTAAAGTTCATATCCCACATGTGCCCTGTGTCTCATCACAGGATGTGGGGTGTGAGAAGGGCCCAGTCTGAACAAGCAGTCAATCCCAGTGAAACTCTGAACTTCAGATCTCTCAGTTCCAGTGCCCTCCTGTGCACACTCTCCCATAGTTTGATGTTCTTTATGTTCTGCATTGCCCAGAAGTGCACCCAGTGCTCCAGGTGAGGCAGTAGCAATGCAGAGCAAAGAGGGACAAACCTTTCTCCCACCCAGCTGGCAATAAATTGCTTGATGCACTTTAGGGGACTGTTGGCCTTCTTGGCTGGCTGGGCACACTGCTGACTCACTTAAAATTTTATGTTGAGCAGGACCCCCAATCCTTTTCAGTCAGACGTCTCTCATGTGTCCAATATACAGACAGTGTTTATGTCCAGGGTTGCCCATACCCAGGTGCACAATCAGGCACTTGTTCTTGTTATACTTTATGCACTTGGTGCTTAGTACCAACTGGTACCCACTTCTCTGACTTGTCCACATCTCTCTGCAAGTCCTCTCCACCCTAAGTGGAGGCAACAACACCTCCTCATCTGGTCTCATCAGCAAACTTGCTCAGAACATCTTCTAGTCCTGCATGCAAGTCATCTGCATAAACATGAAAGGAAAGTGGCCCTAAAATGGAACCCTGGGGAGCTCTGACAGTGACCATCTACCAGCCCAATGGAACCCACTGACTATAATCCTTTGGGACAGAACTACTGGCCAACTGCTCACCCACCACTGCTGGTGAACCTGAAAGGCAAAATGTCAGCGTGCTGGGTCAAACAGAGAAACACCAATATAGTTACATATAGCTGCATCAATTTATTGCCCGAAAGCCAGACTTTTATAGGAGACAGACAAGGGTGTCCAAAAATCACACACGCTAATTGGAGGAAAGCTACTGCAATAACAACCCTATAACCCCCCTTCAAAGCCACGAGCCATTCATTCTTTTCCTAGAGATGTCCTTTGTTCTCATGCTGTTTATCCTGCTCCGCAGCTGCTGCTCTGTGAACTCCTTATCTCAATCCATGGCTGCTGCTCTGTAAAATTCTTCTTGTATTACAACACACCACGTTCTGTTTCTGTCTAGCTGTATGCAGGAATTTCTGTCCAGAAGGGTGCTGGAGAAATAGTATCAAAAGCTCTACTGAAATCCTCAAGGATTACATCAACTGCCTTCCCTTGTTCAGCTCAATGGATAAAGGTGTCATAAAAAGACCTGAAATTAAATAGGACCTTCCCCTCTGTATCTTGTGTTGTCTGTGACCTGTCCTTCAGTTGTTTTTCCATAACTCCCACCATCATTTTCTCCATAATTTTACCAAGCACTGTAGTGAGACTGACAGGTCCATAGTTGCCCGTGTCATCTTTCTTGCTCTTCCTTACAATGAGACAACATTTGCCAGCTTCCTGTCAACAGGTATGACCCTAGATTTATTAGATGCCATTGAAATGCGAGCCCAGAGCATGCTAAAGTGTCATCAGTGCAAGAACGTAGATGTGCCATAGCTTTGCAATGCCTTGAAATCCAGACTATGCCACAGATGGAGCAGAGAGGAAGATCTGCCTCTTCTGTTCTGAGCTCATCCTTTTGATAAGCTGAATATCACTACATACTCCATGGGGTCAGGTGCAAAAGACACAATGGGTGCCCTAAGCACGTGGCTGAGGTGGTATTTAGGATGGCCAAGAATACCTCCCTTCTGGCCCTCAGCTGATGCTCCAGAAGGAGGTGTCTATCTCATAGATTTTCCGTCACAGTTTACAAGCACTAGCACAAAACTAGGATCACCCAAGGCATCTTGGGCATCACTGAGAGACTGTGTATGAGTAGTGCAGTCCCTGTGGAATAAAAACCAAGGATTCAGATGAGGGACTCACACACAGACACCTCACTGTGCACATCTGAACTCAGCTAGGTGAACTTGTAGCTCCTGTGGTTCTTTGAAAAACTGATCCCAATTCAGCCCCAGGGTTTCCATCTGAGGATGAGATGCCTAACGCTAGAATAAGGATGGGATGGTCTGTTGATAACAGGACAAATGGAAACGGATTTAAATTAAAAAGGGGAGACATAGGTTAGATGTGAGGAACCTATATTTTTACACAGCAACACTGGAAAAAGTTGCCCTCAGAGGCTGTGCATGCCCAATGGATGGGATCCTGGGTTTACTCTGGGTTTACCCTCACGTCAGTCCATGTTTCTACTCATACTTTTGTCTAGGTGAACTCTCACTTTACTCAAGGTTTTACTCACAGTTTACCATCAGGGAGTGTGATCGGGAGATGGGCTGGTGGAGTGACTTGCTGGCATCCCCGAGGGAAGGCTGCCAGGCAGATACCCCCAGAAAAGTGGTTGACTCCCTGCCCTGTCACAGTCAGACAGACCTGACTGATGAGAAGGGTTGGAAGAGAGTCCCAACTCAACATCACAGGAGCCCCCCCATGCCTGCCTAGCCCTCGACCCCTGATCCATCTAAGCAACAGGTTTGACACTCTGAAATCTGAAGGAGATAAGAATGGGGAGGCAATGGAGGATCTGCCTAGGAGGAAACCTAATGCAAGGCAGTCACTACCAAGCCTTGTGACTTCCTCTGCCATGAAAGAATGAAGGGTGGCCGTGGTGGGTGACTCCCTTCTCAGAGGAATAGAGGGCCCCATTTGCAGACTGGACCCCAGTTGTCAGTAAGTCTGCTGCCTTCTTGGTTTCAGGTCAGGGACATAATGAGGAAACTCCCAATGCTGGTTAGGTCCACTGATTATTTTCCACTACTCATAGTTTAGGTGGGCAGTGATGAAATTTCTTAGATAAGACTACAAACTATAAAAAGAGATTTCAGGAATTTAGGCCATTTAGTTCACAAAGTGGGAGATCAAGTGATTTTTTGTTCTATACCTTCAGTGGCAGTGAGGGACACAGAGCAGGCTTGGAAAGCAAAGCAATGAACAATTGTCTCAGAGGTTGGTACTGAGCCAGAAACTTTGAGTTCTTTGATCACAGGACAGTTTACTTGGCCCATGGTCTGTTATCCATGAATGGAACCCAACTGTCTCAAAGGGGGAAGTGAATCCTAGCATAGACGGTAGCGGGGCTTATCGAAAGAGCTTTAAACTAGCTACGATGGGGGAGTGGACAAAACAGGGCTTACCAGAGATAAGCCTAGGGAAATGCTGTTTGAGCTGGGAGAGAGGCAGATGCCTCAGCTGAAGTGCGTCTACACCAACGCACGCAGCTTGGTCAACAAGCAAGAGGAGCTGGAAGCAACTGTGCATCTGACAAACCATGACCTAGTTGCTATTACCGACCCATGGTGGGACCACTGCCATGACTGGAGTGCTGTGATGGATGGTTACAAGCTCTTCAGAAGGGATAGAGGAGGAAGGAAGGGTGGTGGTGTGGCCCTTTATATTAAAGAGAGTTTTGATGTTGAAGAGCTTGGGCTTCAGAATGAAGTGCATGTTTGTAAGGATCGGGGGAAAGGCCTGTAAGTGTGACATCTTGCTAAAGGTTTCTTATAGACCGCCTAATTGATGGGTGAGGCATTCTATGAGCAGCTTACTGAAGTCGCAAGATTGCCAGCACTCATTTTCTTGGGAGACTACAACTTCTCTGATATATGCTGGGAATATAATAAATAGCAGAGGAATCAGTCCAAGAGGTTTATAGATTGCATGCAAGACAGCTTCCTTACACAGCTGGTATGAAGTCCTACCAGGGGTGGTTCCTTGCTAGACCTGCTCTTCACTAACAGTGAAGGACTGGTAGGAGTTGAGAAGGTTGGGGACTGTCTTGGGCAGAGTGGCCATGAAATGGTAGAATTCTCTATTCTTGGAGATGTCAGAAGGGTGACTAGCAAAACTACTATCCTGAACTTCTAGAGGGCGGACTTTGACCTGTTCAGGACACTTGTAGCACAGGTCCCTTGGGAGTCGCTCCTTATGGGTAAAGGGGTCCAGGAAGCCTGGACACTCCTCAAGATGGAAATCTTAAAGGCACGAGATCAGGCTGTCCCTGAATGCCATAAGGTGAGCCATAGGGGAAGAAGACCAGTGCAGATGAACTGGGGAAAACTATTGAGACTCAGGAAGAAAAAGAGAATCTCCGTCCTCTGGAAGAAGGGGCTGGGTACTTGGGGAGATTACAAGGAAGTTGCTAAGGCATGCAGGGAGGAAGTTAGGAAGGCACATTAATTCCCTGTCCCTTAATCCATGCCCAGAGCTTCTCAGCCATGTCACTGCCAACTGTAAGCTCCATGCAGAGTTCAAGTGGGACACAGAGGGCACAGCCTTCTGCTGGGTGGATGCAAGTGTTGGTGGAACCAGATGGGACAAAGCCCTCCCACCATGCCCTCCTGGGAAAATGGCCACCCCAAGAATGGCAGTCTGCCTCCTCCATGACCCCATCTGAAATGCTCCTGCACTGATTGATTATAGGGCTTTAAACCAGGTCCAAATGGGGAAGGGTGGGGAATTGGATGTGACAGAGAAGGGCTGAGGGATATTGTTGCTGTTGGAGATTGAATGGAAAGCCTCTGAGTTGTTCTATAGGATTGTGTGAGGATTCCTCAGAGAAAGTCTTGTTGCCAATACCCCGTCCTAAATCTTACTGTGTACCCTCTGGGGGTAACCCCAACCTACTGCTGCCCTAAAGTGCCTGTAGACCAGTGCGGGTAGCATGGGAAATAAACGGGACAAATCAAGAGAAAACCACAGAGCTTTTCCTTTCATGCAGGCTGCTGATTCTGAGCAAGGCCCTGAACATCAGTACCACAGTGTAGATGCAAGACCCAGACAGGCTAAATCAAAGCATGCTTCTGGAAGGGGATGCTTTCTGAAGAATCCTTACACTAATGAGAGGACCACAAACATTCACTCAGCGAACTCCAAATCTCTGTGCCTTTGCAGGCCTAGGGTCTTGTTTGGTTCACAGAGACACGGTGGGTTGATTCTCAGCTCTGTACTGTAGCAAATGGGGTACAGATTCTGCATGACGGATGGGCAAGGAAGAAGAGAAAAGGCTGCTGCCATCCATGAGAGGGCACTGAGCTCTGCCTGGGGATGGCAGAGGAGCCAGCTGAGAACTGATGGAAAGGGCTCAGAGAGGAGAGCGGCAGATTCTGTTCCTTGCTTCCTGATCAGGAAGAACAAGAAGAGGGGACAGGCAGGAATCTGAGTTACAGCTGGGATGGAATTGTTTTCTTCAGACTGTCTGCTGTGGTGCAGTGTTTTGGTTCTAGGAGAAAACCATTGATAACACTCTGATGTTTACAGCTGCTGCTAAGCAGTGTTGTACAGAGCCAAGGCCATGGTCAGTGGAGGGCACATGGAGCTGGGAGGGAACAGAGTGAGGACAGCTGACTGATAGTGGCCAAAGGGACGTTCTCTATCAGCTGACAGCAAGCAGAAATTGTATTGAAAGGGGTGGGAGTTCATCTCAGTCTCTTCACTGCTCAGGGCCCAGCTGAGCATCAGTCTGGTGGTGCTGAGCAAGTGCTTGTGCATCAGTTGTTACATACGATTCTATATCAACGGATATATAGTGATTACTATTACTCCTCTCCTTTTATCTCTCTTAGTAAACTGCTTTGTTACAACCCAGAAGTTGTACTCTTTTTCCCAGTTCTCATCCCCATCCCACTGGGAATGGGGCAGTGCACAAAGCACTGTGAGCTGCTGAGCCACATGTTGGGTTCAACAACCACTGTCATTTTGGTGCCTGATGTGAGGCTCCAAGGGTTGTGGTAACAGCACATCTGTCCAGAGTGGACAGGGCTTTGTGGGAGTTGGAGATGTGCAGGCCATGGTGCTGATAGTTTCCCTATTTGTGAAGCTTGCTGAGTCTTCTCATGAAGCTGCATTTCACAGCTCCTTGCTTGCTGCTTGTTTTCCCTGCTGCATCATTTGTCAACTCTGGATGCTGGATTAGGGTATTTATTTTGCTATGCTGTTTGACCTTGGTTTGTACCACGATAAAATTGGCAAAGTGAAGTTTTGTGCACATTCAGCTCTTTGGACATCTTTGGGTTTTGGAAGTAATATTGTTGGTATGATTAGGAATTACACATTTTACACTGTCGTCTCTGGGAGACCAGGGGTATTCAAGGAGAGACTGGATATTGTGTTGAGGGACATGGTTAAGTGGGAGCTATTGGTAATAGGTGAACGGTTGGATTGGATGATCTTTCAGGCCTTTTCCAGCCTTGGTGATTCTATGATTCTAGGATTGAGGTTAAACAATTATTCAGGAATATCAGTGAGAGATCTGCCCCAAGGTGAGAAGGCTCTGCATGGCAGGGGGTGTGGGACAGTCTGGGCAGCTGCCTGGAGTGGTGGGCACCCCCAGGGCTTTGGAACTTCATCTCCGAGCAACTGCAGGATCCTGAGAAACTGGTAGAATATTGGAGACAGGTCTGCTGTGGCACTGGTAATCCTAAAAAGGCCCAAATGACTGCAGTGTGCCAGGGCCTGGCCCACACCTACTGAGCTGTGTTCAACACTATTCAGCATCTTCAAGGGGAAGAGAGCTGGATCTGCTGACATTGCTGCAGCCTCTGCAACTCCTGGCACAGTCCCTGCAATAGCTCCAAGTTTTTGCTACACATCCTGCAGTTGCTCCAAGCTCTGGACAGATCCCACTGTCACTCCACCCCTCATAAGGAGCTCTGCGGTCACTTATGCTACAGGTCCTGTAGCTGTTCCAAGTATTGAGATAAGAAAATTAAGCAAACCACTGAGTGCTGCTGTAGAGACGACGGGACTGCTGTGAGACACACAAGACCTTCAGGCCTGTAGAAATGAGAGGACTCGAATCCTCTGTGCACTGTATCAGTGTAAAGAGAGGAGGAATGAAAAGAACTAGTTGTGCTTCTATCTGTGGCTGTACCTTCCCCAAATCCAGACAAAGTTGGATAAGAGAAGAGCTAAGGAAAAGCGTATTTTGAATGCTATTTATTTATCTCTTAACCTATTCGGGGAATCTGGTTCCATGTTTACATGAGCTCTTGGAGTGAGAAAATGGATAGTAGGTGTGAAAGAAGTGAAACAAATTTTTATTTATAAGTTCAATAACATTTTTTTGCACGTTGCTATATCTCACATAATCAATCAATCAAAGATGCATAAAAGATGAAGAACCATCACTGGGAATCATGCGATGAAGATGTGCACTTTATTGAAGCGGCAATAGTGAGTATTGCAACACCTTCCTGAGAGCGTGCTTGATCTCCCTGTTCCTCATGCTGTAGATAATAGGGTTCAGTGTTGGAGGAACCACTGAGTACAGAAGTGCCACTGTCAGATCCAGGAGTGGGGAGGGGATGGAGGGGGGCTTCAGGTAGGCAAAAGCACCAGTGCTGAGAAACAGGGAGACCACGGCCAGGTGAGGGAGGCACGTGGAGAAGGCTTTGCGCCGTCCCTGCTCAGAGGGCATCCTCAGCACAGCCACGAAGATCTGCACATAGGACACAACTATGAAAACATAGCAGCCTACGTCTAAACTGATAGTAAAAATGAGAAACACAACTTCCCTGAGATTTGATTCTGAGCAGGAGAGCTTGAGGATCTGGGGAATTTCACAGAAAAACTGGTTGACAACATTGCCTTGGCAGAGAGGCAGTGAAAACGTACTGGCAGTGTGCAGCAGGGAATTGAGAACCCCAGTGCCCCAGGCAGCTGCTGCCATGGTGGCACAAGCTCTGCTGTCCATCAAGGTCCCGTAGTGCAGGGGCTTGCAGATGGCAACATAGCGGTCATAGGACATGATGGTGAGAAGGGAATACTCTGCTGAGAGGAAGAAGGAAAAGAAAAAGAGCTGTGCAGCACATCCTGTGTAGGAGATGGCCCTGTTGTCCCAGAGGGCGTTGGGCATGGCTTTGGGGAGAGTGGTGGAGATGCTGCCCAGGTCGAGGAGGGCCAGGTTGAGGAGGAAGAAGTACATGGGGGTGTGCAGGCGGCGGTCGCAGGCTACGGCTGTGCTGATGAGGCCGTTGCCCAGGAGGGCAGCCAGGTAGATGCCCAGGAAGAGCCAGAAGTGCAGGAGCTGCAGCTGCCGCGTGTCTGCCAACGGCAGCAGGAGGAACTCACTGATGGAGCTGCTGTTGGGCATCTGCTGTTGTTGGGCTTGGAGTCCTGCTCAGAGTGCAGAAGATAATGACAAGTCCAGACCATTCTCAGAGGCACTACTCCTGCTATACTATGAAATGTTTTAATTCTCCTACAACAGTGTACATTTAGCACCATTACTTGCATTTAATTTCATGTATTTCAGCATTCCTTAAGCAGAAGCAGCATATGGAGCTCTAACCTTCCTCTTCTTTTCTTATGCCTTCTCCCTGGATATTTTCATCTGTTTCATGTCTCATATCTTTACCCCAAGTGCTCTTAGAGCCCCCTACCCGAGCTTCTGTGGCATTCAGTTTCAGTTAGAAAATGCTGCCTGTTTGTAGGATAAGTGAATTATTCATGCCTACAGAAAATGAAGATAATTCCATCCTTCGAGAAAGGGGAGACTGAAAGCACATCATGTGTGAGTGTTCACAAAACAAGCAATTGATTGATGAAAAATTCTCAGAACTCTTATTGCCCCTTTTAGATTTCTGACTCCAAACCTCTTTGCCTCAGAACAGGAAATGGAAACCCCCTGCCTTGGCTCTCCTCTTGCAAAGTGCCCTCAGAAACATTCAGTTGTGCAGTGGAGCTGTGATCCCCTGCCCCAGGCAGCAGCTGTGGCAGCACAAACCCTGCCGGGGGCTCCTTACCCCACACGTCTCCCCGCAGCGCCCTGGGCAGCTCCCCGGGCAGGCTGAGTGCTGAGCCTGGCAGGCGGCAGAGTCCCATACCCGGCACACAGCCCCTGGGGCACAGCAGGGACCCTGCTCTGCAGGACAGCCCTGGGCACCCGTCTCAGCTGGAGCAGAAAGCTTTTTCCACAGTAAAGAAACATGCAGTGCCTGCAGTCAGATCTCCTATGGGATGTCCCAGTTATAGTTACCCCTTAATTAAAAGCAGCTCATGGTCAGCTGTGAGACTTACCTTGTCATGGTCTGTGAGCAATGCTCCTGCAGTGAGTTCACAGCCCGCTCACACCACACACATCCTGCAAGCTCTCTCCAATTTCTCTCCTCTCCTTCTGTCACCTGCAGGCTGTGCTGTGCACGAGATCTGCTCCTGGGCACAGCTGTCTCTCTGCAGCTCTGCCCACTTTTATGAGCTCCCTGTGTCCCAGGAACCTGGACAAGCAAGCAGCAGATTATGTCATTTTTATCCTTCCCACTCATTTCCCCTGACATGTCCCTGGGTCCTCATGGCCAACAGCTCCTGAAAGACAACAGCATCATGACTGTGCTTTGAAATCCACTCAATTAACCACCACATGTCCAGTGGTCAGTGACTGATTGGAGACATATGGGGAGTGCTCCCAGAGATCGTTTGATGAAACAATAAGGGCAACCAGACAAGGAAGGCGAGGTTTGGACTTTCCCTGTGCAGGGCAGTGATCCAGCTGAGGCAGCGCAGGAGTCTCATCCCTTGACAGAAATCCTGGAGCTGAAATGGGATTCGGCTCCCCACAGAACCACAGGAGCTGGGATTTCTCTGGTTCAGTTCAGAAGTGCACAAGGAGTTGCCTGCATGTGAGCTCCTGCTCTGAGTCCTCGGTCCTTCAGCTGGGAGGCAGCAGCTCACACACAGACACTGGGTGATGCCCAAGGTGCCTGGGCTGCTCCTGATGTTTGCAAGTGCTTGTAAACCGTGTGGGAAATCCCTGAGATAGACACCTCCTTCCTGGGCATCAGCTGAGGGCCAGAGAGGGGATAGCACCGGCTGTCCGGTGAATTCACTCACAGCTACAAGAGCAGCACAGGGCCTTCAGGAAAGCCATGCCCATGGTGTGTCCGTGCTGCTACGTCACCTCCAAGACCCACGATCGGTCTAATGTTTGTGTGCCACCTTCTGCACACTGATTCTATAGATGAGCTATCCAGTCAGGCAATGTCCAGTGATGCTTTTCAATTAGGATATTTACTTCTGTGCTTTTGCACTAATGCAAACACCAACACACAAGAAGCTAGAAATCTTGGTAGAGCTGCAGGCCTGAGCTCCTGTTTGGACCATGGGGACACAGTTTAATGGTTTCCACAACTGCACTGTAGCACAAGGGGGATACCGAGTCTTTAGGATGGATGGGCGAGGAGACAAAGAAGGGCGACTGCCCTCTGTGAGAGTGCACTGAGCTCTGCCTGGGGATGGAAGAGCAGACAGGTCAGAGCTAATGGAAATGGCAAACAGAGGAGACCATCAGTGTCTTTTCCTGTCTTCCTGATCAGGGAGAGTAAATGGAAGGTGCCCTCTGCAGACAGATGGGAATCTGATGTTGTCTGTCCCTTGTCCCATTTGGTGGCCTTTGTCACTCCATTATCTGTGGCAGGGACAGCACAGCAGGGCATGTGGCATCCAGCAGATCCATGGAGAGCACAGATGGCAGCTTCTTGACCAAGCAGTGGAGGAACCAAAGAGGAGAGGTGCTCTGCTGGATCTCATACTCTCCGGCATGGAAGGACTTGTGGGAACTGTGAAGGTGAAAGGGGCATCAGGCCATGTGCAAGATGCAAATGTATCTCTTTTAATTTATTTATTTATTTTGAGGCTGTAAGCTTAATAGTTGATCATAAATGTCAATAAAACTGAAACAAATAATTGAAGACAAAGATGGAAATCAATGAAAATGTGTTAACCCTTCTCAACATGAAAAATTCTCATGAGTCTTGTTCCATTTTAAGTTGTAAATATGAATCTTTGAGGTGATTTGATGTCTTTTTTTTTCTTTTACTGAAACTACAATGTTTTCCAGAACTGTGTTCGCTGGACACAAATGCCTTCAGGTTCAGAGACACAGACAGCGGTGCCAGTGCCAATGCCCTGTGACTGTAGCCTGGTGCCCAGCACTACTCTTCTCTGCTGCCTATTTGATGTGCCTCATCCTCCAAGTTTTTTCAGCTCTCCTAAAGAAATGGCCATGGTTAAGGGCATGTTTTCAGCAGGCCATTTGGGCACACACTACTCCCACTGCCCTCCAGATTTCTCCATCCCTTGCTCTTTGTTCAGTCAGATACCTCCCAATTATCTGTCTGATTTCTGACTTTCAGGGGGATTACTGGAATTTGTTCCATCTCCCCAAAGTCTGATGGAATGTGTTGTCAACTCCTTCACTGTGATTTGATCTATCCCTTCCTATCTATTCTTTTTCTTTTTCTTCTTATACTTTTTCTTTTTCTCAATCACTGTCTCTTTTTTATTAAGGCACGAAGTCTGAAAGATGTTCATTAATGTCAGTAAAAGTGAAAAACAGAGTTGGAGACAAAGATAGAAATCAATGAGAATGTGTTAACCCATCTCAATGTGTGAAATACTCACAAGTCCTGATCAGTTTTAAGTTGATACCTCTCAACTACCTGGCTGATCTATCCCAGGAAGATTACTGGAATTTGCTCCATCTCCCAGAGTCTGATGGCCTCTGTTGTCAACTACTTCACTGTGATTCAATCTATCCTATCCTACCTCAGAATAAATCATTTCTTTTAAAAATATTCCATATGAAAGACAAACTTCAATAGATGCCGCTTGAACATGGCATGCAGTTGATCACTGTGTTTTACTGTTCATTCAATTGCATCACCTTTCTTTCCATTTGCTGGCCAGATAAAAAAGAGAAATCTTTCCTTTTCCATGTGTAGCTGGTTCTCTGAGGAAAGCCAGTGGGAGTTGGTGCAAAGCAGTTTTAACACTGAGCGGATGAATGCAGAGGAGAAGAGTGATGTGAAGAAAAGTGATGCAAGTCCCATAGGTCCATTGTGAGCAGAAATTGGGTGGGGAGGTTGAGAAGGACCTTTGTCAACACAGTAACAGTACAGAACTCATTGGGACATCCTGGATTGGTATCAGTTGCACAGTGCTGCTTTAATGTCTTCTTTAAACCCAACTATAAATAAATAGACAATAAATTTATACTGGATTCTTTAAGCTCTCTCCAGATATCCCTCCTTTTTGCTGAACAAGTTCTGATAACCTGAAGAAGATAACAAGATGGCATATGGCACAGGAGATTCTTTAGGTTATAATGGGCCCCAGGGTGCATTTGATGCTGAGTTCATCAGCCTCTAGTGCAGAGAGAAGTTTGCACAAAGTGCTCAACAAGACAAAGTCGGAAGTAACAGTGAAGTTTCTTGGAGTATTAATGGGCCCACTGAGGGCCATTACCAAGTAAGCTTCCCAAGGGACTTGTTAGAGAAGATAACTGGAAGCCATGACTACAGGCAGGCAAAGGCACTGGCATGCTAAGAAACCTCTCCTTTGCCTTACGAAGCAGACAGGTCAAGCCCTGATTGCAAGACCAGTGGTAGAGAGGTCCTGTATGTCATGTTGGCTCCTGGCATTTCCTGGGGCAATGGGTTGGAGGTCCGTATGATGTTAAATGAAAGACATGGGGACAGAAGATCCCAGGCTCTACATGTGGTGCAAGGACGCTGTGAGGTTCATGTCCCATATGAGACCTATGTTTCATTGCAGGATGTGAGAAGGGATGTGAGAAGGGCCCAGTCTGAACAAGCAGTCAATCCCTGTGAAACTCTGAACTTCAGATCTCTCAGTTCCAGTGCCCTCGTTTGCACATTCTCCCAGAGTTTGAAGTCCTTTATGTTCTGCGGTGCACAATCAGGCACTTGTTCTTGTTATACGTTATGCACTTGGTGCTTAGTACCAACTGGTACCCACTTCTCTGACTTGTCCCCATCTCTCTGCAAGTCCTCTCCACCCTCAGTGGAGGCAACAGCACCTCCTCATCTGGTCTCATCAGCAAACTTGCTCAGAACGTCTTCTAGTCCTGCATTCAAGTCATCTGCATAAACATGAAAGGAAAGTGGCCCCAAAATGGAACCCTGGGGACCCCGACAGTGACCATCTACCAGCCTGATGGAAAAAACTGACTATAATCCTTTGGGACTGACCTACTGGCCAACTGCTCACCCACCACATTGTGTTTCTGTCTAGCCATATGCAGAACATTCTGTCCAGAAGGTTGTTGTGAGAAACAGTATCAAAATCTCCACTGAAATCCTCAAGGATTACATCAACTGGCTTCCCTTGGTCAACTAAACGGATAACTGTGTCACAGAATGAGCTTAAATTAAACAGGACCTTCGCCTCACAAACTTGTGTTGGCTGCAACCAATGACAGAATTGTCCTTCAGCTGTTTTTCCATAACTCCCACCATCATTTTCTCCATAATTTTACCAGGCTCTGGACTGACAGGTCCATAATTGCCCATGTCATCTTTCTTGCTCTTCCTTACAATGAGACAACATTTGCCAGCTTCCTGTCAGCTGGCATGACCCTAGACTTCTTTAGATGCAATTGAAAGGACAGCCCAGAGCATACTAAGGCGTCATCATTGAAAGAAAGTAGATGTGCCATAGCTTTGCAATGTCTTGAACTCCAGAGTATGCCACAAATGGAGCAGAGGGGAAGATTTGCCTCTTCTGTAGTGAACTCATTCATTTGGTAAGCAGAATAACACTACCTGATACATGAGGTCTGTGTCTCTGCTCTGCTCTGCTCAGCTCACAGGGCAGAGGTTCAGGGTGTTGCTCTCATGTCAGTGCAGGTAAACTCACTTTAACCTTTTTTCTTCTGTAAATGCTTCCTCTGTTTGTATGCTCAGATACACTTCCACATTCCCTCAACTACACTTCCATATATCATTAACAATTACACTTTCTTATACCATCAAAACTGTTTGTCAAACAGTACAGTTCTTCAGTTCACATAAACTCCCTTAATACAGTCTGTATTCTTCAGTTATAAACACTGTGCCACAGAACCAGCACTGATTGAACCACCTCCCTCACACACTTCCTCGCAAGCAGTACATAGTATTACATAAATGGGTTGACATTCATTGGTCGGGTGGAATGTACACCTCTCCTCAGGACAATCTTACTAATCTACAGAGTACAAACTCCCGTCTTCTTACATACAAGCAGAAAGTACATATGAGTGGACAGACAACACAGTCTTTCACTTTGTCCGTGTCTGGCCATTTCCCTCACAGGAGGAAGGAAACATGGATCGGGACTCGGCACTCACCCTGCAGCTGTTCTGTGTCTCACTCACACCACACTCACTCTGACATTTAGATCAAAAACCATGGTTTATTCATACTACACAATGCTGACAACGTTTTCTAGCTGGAATCTTAATAACACTCATACTCTGGTCGACCAGTTGCAAACGTTAATGTTTTTCCCAGAGTCGGCTTGACACACGGTACCAAACACTTAAAGCAGATGATAATATTGAACATACAACCTATAACCCCCGTGATTACAACTTGGAGAACCCAGGCTACCATTTGACAGGCTATCCACTATATCCCATACCCGTAGGAGAGACCAACCTAGGTCCCTCCTATTGTCAACTACCTGGGAGAGAGTATTTGTTCTTGTTTCCATTCATATGACATACAGTTCCCTTTCATAGGAACTCACCCAAGGAGTCTTCCTACCCAGCTGGCAACCAAAGCCATGAGCTCACCTCCCTGGGAGCAGCACGTATGGCTGTAAACTGTGTAGGATGTCTCCTCAAGACATATGGGCTCCACTTACCATACACATACCTGGTCCACCTATGGGTGGTCCTTGTCTGTCCCTGCAGTGATCAGGTGAGGAAGGGAGTCCTTCAGAGAAATCTCAGGGTGCGCCAAAAGTGTCTCCCTCTCAGCTGGTCCTGCAGCGAACAGAGCTGGTCCCACCTGGGCCGCCAAATTGACTACAGGAATTGAACTCTATAACCTCTATAACTGATACAGTCTCCCATGACATACTTATACCAAAGCTGAGGAAGTATGGGATAGGTGATTGGACAGTGAAGTGGGTCGAGAACTGGCTGACTGGCAGAGTGCAGAGGGTTGTCGTTGGCGGTGCAGTGTCTGGCTGCAGGGCTGTAACTAGCGGCGTCCCCCAGGGGTCTGTGCTGGGTCCGGTCTTGTTCAACATCTTCATCAACGACCTTGATGAGGGGATAGTGACCACCCTCAGCAAGTTTGCTGATGACACGAAGTTGGGAGGATTGGCTGACACGCCTGAGGGCTGTGCTGCCATTCAGCGAGACCTGGACAGGCTGGTGAGCTGGGCAGTAAGACACCGGATGAGGTTTAACAAAAGCAAGTGTAGAGTCTTGCACCTGGGTAGAAATAATTGCATGCACCAGTACAGGCTGGGGGAAGAGCTGCTGGAGAGGAGCTCTGCTGAGAGGGATCTGGGCGTCCTGGTGGACGACAGATTGACCATGAGCCAGCAGTGTGCCCTTGTAGCCAAAAAAGCCAATGGCATCCTGGGGTGCATTAAAAAGAGCGTGTCCAGCAGGTCGAAGGAGGTGATCCTCCCCCTCTACTCTGCCCTGGTGAGGCCTCATCTGGAATATTGTGTCCAGTTCTGGGCTCCCCAGTACAAAAAAGACAGGGATCTCTTGGAAAGAGTCCAGTGGAGGACCACAAAGATGGTGAAGGGCCTGGAGCATCTCCCCTATGAGGAGAGACTTAGGGAACTGGGTCTGTTTAGCCTTGAGAAAAGAAGGCTGAGAGGGGACCTGATCCAGGTCTATAAATATTTGAGGTGTGGGGGGCAAAGTGTTGAGGCCAGACTCTTTTCAACAGTGTGTGGAGGAGGGACAATGGGAAACAGACAGAAACTGCACCATAGGAAGTTCTGCACTAATGTGTGCAATAACTTCTTTACGGTGAGAGTGACAGAGCACTGGAACAGGCTGCCTAGGGTGGTTGTGGAATCTCCTTCTCTGGAGATATTCAAGACCTGCCTGGATGCTGAGCTGTGCAACGTGGTGTAGGGAACCTGCTTTGGCAGGGGGACTGGACTCAGTGGTCTCTGGAGGTCCCTTCCAACCCCTACAATTCTGTGATTCTGTGAATATCATGGAGTTGTTTGGATGGGGAAAGACTACCCCTTTGAATGACCTTTTGTCAGGGCATGTCCTGGGATTCCTAGGATCCTCAAAATGCAGCACTGCTTCTGTCATTGAAAAATGGGGCCGTGTGTGGGACGG
Organism: Coturnix japonica; assembly: GCF_054131305.1. Taxonomy (NCBI): domain Eukaryota; kingdom Metazoa; phylum Chordata; class Aves; order Galliformes; family Phasianidae; genus Coturnix; species Coturnix japonica. The sequence continues at coordinate 22,426,769 of NC_140671.1, read as the reverse complement.
AGGGAGGGTCCATGAGTCCCTGGCCCACCTGACTGAGTATTTCCATGGTCTTAGCAAAGACATACTTACAACTTGAGAATGACAGTTAGCTGTGTTCATGGTGGCATGGCCACTTTTAATGGCCTTGAACTGTCTGAACATAACTGAAGAGGCTCAGGCTGATGCAAATCAGCTATTGAATGATAGTGTTGAAAAATTGGAAAGACAGGTGGCAGTTTTGATGGGAAAAAACCTAATTCAATCATTCTCCTATGGAAGATCAGTAACAACTGTCTGGAGGACCATGGGGGCCCTGTACAAGGGAATCTGTATAAAATGGACTCTGTAAATGAAGGCACTAAAAGGTCAGATTTTGAGGTTCCATTTGGACTAGATCTATTTGAGATCTGACTGATTGTAACCCAAAAATGAAAAAAAAAAAAAAAAAAAAATGCAGGATAGGCTGGTGGGAGTGCCCTGACCAGTGTCCACCCCCCAAACCCTGCTGCCCATAATACAGCAGCTGAACTGATGGATATAGTACAGTGGTTTAGACAGAAACCAAGAGAGCATGCCAGCATAGCTGCTCTGGTTATGGGACATGGAGGCAGAACGTGCTATGGTGAATGGACTGGAAATTTCAAAACTGACATCCATTACTACTAACCCTGCCCTCAGGCAAAGACTTTATGCTCTTGTCTGGAGGGCTTATCGCTATAAAGATTGGCGGATTTGCTGCGTAGACCGGTCAGAACTCAGATCTGCGTTGTGCTTCCTGCGGCACCAAACGCCCAACAGTGGCAGTTCCGCTTATTGGCCAGCAGGTGGCAGCAGAGACCACGGAAAGAACGTCTGCGGGACAAACCCTGGGGATCCGTTCTTTTGATTATAGGGGAAGAACACAAAGATGGAAGAGGAGGGAAGGGGGAAAAAAAAAAGAAAAAAAAAAAATCAAACCACAGCAAACAAATAAAAACTTCTCCAAACGTAGCAAACGTGAATGTCTGTCAATAAATTAATGAGTAATTAAATTGATATCCCTTTCCCGCCCCCCCCCCCCCTCCCCCCCCAACTTCTGAGATGAAAAAAAAACACTTCTTTTAGAAGAAAACAGAGTAGTAACAACTTCTGTACCTACATTCACCACTCTGAGATCCTGTCTGGGTCTCCCAAGGCTTGTAAATAACCACTGGGTCGGTTCTGATGTCGCGTGATTTGTTGTCAGTTCTCTCATGGTTCTCCGGTCAGTTCTCCGGTGCCAGGATCTGCCACAGGGCATTCTGACCACGGGCATCATGTTTCTACGCTGCCGCCTGCATTTAACAGGCAATGGGACTGCCCAGCATGTGCAAGGCAGCACCTCTTTCACACCACCAGAATGTTTAAGGCTGTTGGGATTGTTGTTAGCGTCCCATTAACACTGAGGCTAGAGATACCCTTAGGATTGACATTACTATTAGCATTACTTTGATGGTGCCCTATCTGGGTCATTTCCAGGGGATGTCAGGAGTAAGGCACAGTGTCAGGAGAAAAAGAACAGACTCTGTTACTTTATAAACGTGATAATAGAGAGAGTTCATTGGAAAAAATACAACTCTTAAATAATGCAAAGCATGCTTCTGATTGGATGCAGGCATCATCTGGGCTCTGATTAATATTACTCTTAAGGTAAAGATTATTGTTACCATAATGATTTTTTTTTTGGATTATGATCAGGGTTAAGGTTCCTTTTGCTACAAACTTCTAGCATCATTTTGTTGTTGCATTTGGAGTTAGGGACGATTTTAGAATCAGGGTAAGGGTTAGGATTAGAGTTACATTGCTGGTTAATGCTGTTATCTTTACAGCTCCTGTGAGGGTTGGGGTCTGGGTCAGGTGTTTAAAAATGAAATGAAAAAAGAATTAAAAAAATATATTGAAAGCTTCAGATTTCCTTAATCTTTGTGGGAATCATATAATGTGCAACTCAGATCTACCTCTTCGTGCAGTGACTGCCTGTAAATTTGCTGGAGCCTAATATAATATGGCCTTGTGCTTTCCACTAACTCACCTTCATTTCATTTTCATTACATTTGCTTGGTAGTCAGATTTTGGTGTGTGGATATTTTAAAACAATCTAACTGACATTAGCAAAAAATTAAAAATAAAATTAAAAAAAATGCACAACAGCATCGTATCAATTTTTATAGATAAGATAAAGAAGAGCAGTTTCCCTTAGTTTTCTGTGCCTCTTTACTTTCTTACCCTCTCCCCTTGTGTGAGAAACTCTCAAAGTCAAAGATTTCTAGTTAGGCAAAGATGGCAGCGATAGCAGCAGTGCTTATTCATTATTGCAATACTGCGCGCACATCCCCTATTGGCAAGGGAGAAACTGCACACCAGTCAGTGAAATCAATTCTGTTCTGTGCCCTAAACCCACTGCAGGTGATGCTCTCATGGCTCTCATTGGTTGAGCATCTCAGGCTCACAGACTCCTCGAGACTGTGGCTAGGATTCATTTCCATAGAAGGTCAATTACCAACCTCTTGTTTTTAGGTCTGCCTTGTACTTTTCTGCGGACAGAGAAGGGCAATGTTTCCAAAAGTCAGTACATTCATTCTGTCCTGTGCTGGGCTCTACCCACCCTGTATTTATCTTGTGCTTGTCTCAATTCTCCCCATGTCAGAATGCCCCCAGTCTGAACTTAATTCTGTTCAGCAACTTTCTTGGTGGAAAAACTACTTATACAGCTGTTTTACAAGAGGGTTATACATTCAGTTAGGGCCTACACTATGTACTGAAAATACTGGAAACTTCCACTGCAAAAACACAATCTACCTCTCCCATCTGTGCAGCCTTGCAGACCCAGAGCATGCCAGGTTATTTCTGCTTTCATAGCATTTGCATGCTGTAGGGTGAGCACAAGGTTCTGCTGCTTGATTCTTCTGCAAGAGCTGCCTACCGGCAAATGGTTGCAGGGATGGAGGATGTGACAGAAAGCATTTGTCTCCACAAGAGCAGAGTTACATTCAGTGCAGAGTGTGAGAGTCAGGTTGGTGTGGAAAAGCACTGACACGCTGGGGATGATGCAGTGCTCACATGTCTAACACTCACAGACATTACTGTCAGAAGGATGGTGCTGTGTTGTGCTTCTACCTTTGGCAGCCCCTGGAGAAATGCTATGGCACACAGAACACCTTTGTATTGCACTGAGTGCTGCCATGCAGCATGGATTTAACACACCAAATCCAGAGGAGCATGACTGCATCTAACTGCCCTGAGAAAAACTACTGTAGCTGAAGAGATGAGGAGGCAGCTGCTCATCTGCAGAACAAGCAGTACTGCCAGACATTGGGCCAGGTGAGCACCTCCTGCTGCAGCGTGATGATGACAGGGCTGGAGATGATCTGCAAAGCCAGCTTAAAAGTGGGAGACGTGAGTCAACATGGCAGGAGGACAGAGGTGTTAGGGAGCAGCCAAGGCATCAAAGAGTATCAAAAGGCTTTGAAAAGTATCACAAAGTGACAGCCAGGAAGACTGGGATATATCATGAGCAGCAACCTGGATGCTAGAGATTATTTGCTCCCATACAAAATGGTAGAGATCTTGCTGCAGACATCCCAAAGCCAGGCAAAATGGGAACCCAGAGCTCTGCCTGCACGAACCCCACAGCCATAGCATTGCAAGCTGAGCTGCCTTGCTGTTTGTTGCATTCATCCCAATCCCTGTGATTGAAGACTCAGAATGCAGTCGAGGCGATGACTGAGCATGAGAGTGACTTTATTCAATAAAAGACAGGAGGGCTTGAGAGGTCAAGGGTGAAGATGGGACTCCTCTTGTCAAGATGAGAGTGGCTCAGAGCTGGTGCTGCTGCCTGGTGCCTGGGACTGGCAGCCTGACTCTAAGTCCCCATCTAAGATGCTCAGCTTCACCTCACTGATGCTGCCCTGCTCCTGCATGGTGGTGCTGCTGCTGGGACACTCGGGCTGTGCTTGGGATGGGCAGCACTGCAAAGGCGCTGGGTCACAATCCAGGCAGGTGACTGCTGTGTCTGGCAGGCTCAGGTCAGGAGCTTCAGCAGAGCCAGGAGATATGAGAGCATGAACGTGGATGAGCCCCTTGTGTCCATCACTGTTACCATGTGGAAGGCTGTCATCCGAATTGCAGCGATTCATGCTTAATAAGAACTCTCCATTGATGGAAAGACACTGCTTGGTTTGGATCTTTGGGGTTGACAAGGGCTCGAATCACCTAGGAAGGCATAGAAACACAAGGGTTAGTTTCAAACATTTGCAAGTTGAATCATGAAAGGTTGTTGATACTTGGTAATAGAGTGGCGGCAGGAAGAAGCAAGTAGGCTTGAAGCAGCATAGCCACTGTCTTGAAAGTGATCCTCATTCAGGTCCAGCTCGTGTGTTGTTTCACTGTAATCTGCTTCTTTGGGTCTACCTAGTGGGCAGCAACACTCGAGCTGTTACTGATATCATTGAAAAGAACTGGAGACAATTGTTCTATTCCTAAGAGCTTCAAGGTGCCTAGAAGCACAAATAGAAACCAGCAGTATTTCATCACTTCACCAAAAGGAAGGTCAAACACCTGAGCTGTGAAGAGCAGTTACAGAACCTATGCATAAGATCACACCAGACATACTTTGTTCTAACAACAGTTATGGCACATAGTCCATTTCCTTCAATATTCCCAAAATGAAATGATGTGGAGCATTACAGGGAAAGAAACACTGCACACAGACACTATGACCCTGATTATACTCAAGCAGCAGACTTAAAACAAGTCAGAGTTTTTGATTCCAGGATATTTCAGGACCTATCGTGTGAAATTCAGTTACACAACAGTGCCTAGGTGCCTGCGTTTCAAGCAACTTTCAGATCACAGCCATGTAAAATAAAAACAAATTCAGTGCAGAAATAGCAAGCCTGTACCTTAATACTCATGAGATTATCCATTTTTTACAGCACTCTGACTAAGTTCTAAAACTTGCTCATCCCAGTTCACTTCAGCAAGTTCCACCAATTCAAGCAACGCAGTTCTGAGATCCGGTGTATGTTGTGCAGATAGAATTGAACAGTGCAGAAATAATCTCTGACAGCTTTAAGAGCTCTGTTCTGCTTACAAACTCTCAGTCCAAAACTATTCTCAGTTTTAAGGAAATGAACACCTGAAGCAGTTGGATCATCTGCCATTTGCCGCATTCTGCTTCTTGGCATCATGATTAGCACAAAGGGTTTTCTGCTGTCCTGCAGAGATGGACAAAGTCCTGCTTACAAATGGACCAAGTTTCAGTGTACAGCAGAGTTTGTACCAGACTAAAAAGCCACGCCATTCAATTCATGTGCTCAGGTTGTTATGCACTCCGAAAGGAAACAGAACTAACTGTTGGATTCTGAAGGCAATCTGTGGGGTCCTACATTACCTCCTGATTCTGGAAGAGGAAATTCTAATAGCAAATGCAGAACTTTGATCTTTGTAGACATGAGAAGAGCTGGCATTTAGGAACATTCATTTCAGGGAAATCAAATGATGTGTCTGTACTTTTTACTACAGATAGTATAGGGAGCAGCCAGTTGAAGAACCAGATACAAAAAATCCAGCACATAGGCAAGAAAATACTTCTCCTTAAATTCTGTATGCTATCATGGTACAGAATTAGGCTACAGTGCCACATAGGCCAACCAAGTGTAGAACCAAATCCACAAAATACTGGTAGACAAAGCAGCAAAAACAGGGACAATATTCAGCAGACAGGCCTTTCTACCCACAGCTCAGCATGTTCTGCCATCCGAAAAGCAAGGCCTCTTGTCAAGCTCAGCTATTTCCCTTCTCAGTGTATTCTAGCACCACTGATACCCACTGGTATCCTCCTGTAGAGTGCCATCATATTGTCATCATCCAAAGGGAAAACCCACACAGCAGAGCATACAGCACTACACCCATGCTCCAAATATCCGCCTGAAAAACAAAAAGACAAGCTTACAAACCTGAAGCACCTCAAATGGCTTCCTGACAGACTGGATTGTCTGCCCTTGCCAAAGCCCACATATAGCCCATGAAAAGCTGGCTCTTTCCCTCAGGAAATAAAACCTTATCGACCCAGAGAAAGCATATAACCCTCATTCAATTGCCCTTCCACTCAGCTTAGAGCACTACTAAAACCAGCATCTTCACCTTAGCTCATCACACTGCTGCAGTTCCTTTTACAAGGATTTCACTGGCAAAAATGAAATCAAAGCCGTCACAAGGGATTTAGCACAGTTACGTGTTACTGGCTACGAGAGCTGTCAGCACAGTCACCTGTCTGGCTTTGCTGCTGTTCGGTTCTCTTTATGTAGAGGCACAACAAGGTTCAGACACAGTGCAGTTCTCACTTTGACTGTAAAGAAAAAGGAGGCTTGAAAAGCAGCGTGTGGAAAACAAAGAAACAAGAATTAGAACAACAGTGGGGCCATGGCACTTGTAGGAATTGCTCCGCCTTTAACAGCGATTCAAGAAGTACGAGGGCATCCCAAACCAGACCAGTTTGGACAGATTAACAACTGCAAGTAGTGGGTTCCAAAATTCCAGACATGAAATCAAAGCTGGAAAAACTCTTCACATTTTCATCTCTCAATTTTTAGTTCATTGTGCATTACAACGGAAACAATTCTTCACATACAACTTGGAAGCTAAAGACAAGTCTGACAAAACAGACTGCACAGAAATGATGGATAATTAACAGAGCAAATTGCTCTTTCAAACACTTAGTAATAGAAAGAGATCTCTGAAGTTGCTGTTCTGTAGAGCCCCAAAGCAGTCGCTTGAGGCAGTTCAGGATTAGCCTGAGACAAACCAGCCAGCTGTGTGAACTGAGACCAATTGCACTTTTCTAGTCTGTGGCCACTGACAGCTTCTGAGAGCTACCAAGCGATGCAACCTAGCAGAATTCAGAAGGGAAACCAAGAGAGCCTACCTGAGCTCCACTGCCTTTAAATGCTCTGTGGAGAGGGAAGGGAAAGAGGGGAAAACAAACACCGCTCTACATCCCTCTGAGCCAATAGACACTTTGCCCTGGATTAGCTCTGGTGCTGCATAAGCTGGGCTTCCACAGCATGTGTTCAGGCGGTAATCAAGGCCTGCCTGGAATAACACAAAAAATAGAGAAAAACGTTTGCTTTAACAGAGTTTATGTCTTCTGGTCATAACACTTGAGAAGCCCCAGAGGCTTCTTCTCCTGTGCATATTTTCATTCATCTTAGAGTTTGCTTTCATTCAATGTGATCTCTCTAGGCAAATATTGTCTAAGACCATGAGCATCACATAAATGTGCAGATCTCAAGCTGCTCACTTATCTAGTACCCTTCGCATGATGCTTTATTTTCCTCAGCTGATCATCTAGATTGTGTCTGTTGATTGTGCAACAACAGCCTGTTGATCTCGATTACCTGTGAGAGGCTCTAACTTTGGCCAGGAAAAATCATTTGAGGATCAGTAATTATCTGGGACTCAGTAAGTCTTCCCATGCTTTCATAACAGCAGAGATACACACACACACAAACTCGTGGAACCCCACTGCTTTGCACAATCCTGTGCACACTCACGTGTGTCATGCACTGATTTCCCAGCCAGTCCTCATAGGGTCTCTTACTTAGGACGGGAGTGTAGGGGAGCAGCCAGAAGCTGTTTGCATTCCCTGCTGTCTGCTGGGCAGCTTTGCTGGAGATGCTTGGGTTGCTTTGTTTTTCCTTGGGAGGTGGGAAGGAGCTTTGGGTTGGAGGCACATCCCGTGCCAGAGCATCCCAATGGCACGTGTGGGGCACTGATCTGCAGCAGATGAAGGGGAGGAGGTCCCAGCACAGCTCTGCACCATGCTCTGCCACACTGGGCAGCTTGTTCCTGGCTCAGCAGCGTCATCAGACAAGAAGCAGGGAAGGAAATCAAGGATGGGGGGTACCATCAAACGCAGTTAGTGCATGCCTGTGCAAGACAAACAGACCCAGAGCTTGCAGGTTGTTCCTGCTTTTGTAGCATTTGTGTGCTGTAGCTGAGCAAAAGGTTCTGCTGCTTGAATCTTCTTCTGCAAGAGCCACCTACCGGTAAATGTCTGCGGGGATGTAGTCGGTGTGCACGTCTGAAGCCATTTGAGAACCTAGTCGTTCTTGCTGCAGGACCCCTGTCTTCTGTTAAAAGCTGAACGGTCCCCAGAGCACCTGTTTCCATCAGCTACCACCATCCAAAGCAGCCAGCCTTCTTACAGTCACCTGGCCCAAACATCCCTTTTGCTCTACACTTGATTCCTGCAAGAGATGGGAGCTCGGCACGCACACCATCCTTCCAACACCCCATCCCTGCAGCAAGGGATCACAGCGCTGGCACAGCTGAAACAAAAAGGGTGTGCGAGTTTCCTGTTAGCACTCAGTGTGAACCAATCTACCACTGAGCAACACCGTGAGTCCCCACTCACCTCAGCACAGGTCAACCTGTAACCCCAACCTTCCCCTATCCATGTGCACACGCACACCCATTCACCACCCTGCCTGCTTTGCACACCCCCATGCACACTCTGCATCGTGTGCCCTCCTTTGCATTCACAGACGTGTGCAAACCATCCCTGGGAACACCTACGTGCCTACACCTTCCACAAACACCCCTTTGTGTGCACCTGTGTGCAACCCAACTCCTCAGCACACGCACGCGTTTGTGCCACCCTGTCCATGCACTCACCACGTGCCCTCCAGCAACCAAGGATTGCAGAGATGCTCCAGACTGTGCCAGAGATGGAATCTCAGAGTGCTGGGACATTATTGATCACTAAGGAAAACACTTGGAAGCATATTCAATCTGCAGAAGCTGTAATTACTGGGCACAGTTAGCTTTCCTATGGCTCAGCTGGAGGAGGCGGGTGCTCTCATACATCTGAGACACTCGCACAATGTTGGGATCATTCTGATGGAAACTATGTCTTCAGATATCATGGTTAAAACCATCCAAGATGATCATGCAGAGCCTTAGCTCTTGAGCAGCACTTCCTCCCCACCCTTCACTACTCCAAGCAGCTCCAACAAACTTCTCAGAAGAAATCCAGGCCAGCACAGACCTGGCAGACCAGAACCAAGTGCAGCTTGTGGGACGGCAGTGCCCACTCCTTGCTTCCACCCTGCTCCAGCAGGTTAAGGAGTCTGAGCCTCACTGGCCTTTGACAACTCAAGACTTTCAGCACCTCATGCCAACATTTCTCACTAAGATACACCTAAGGCATTGAATTCTCTTCTCACTACCTCCTCCCAGTCCTCCCCTAGGAACAGAAACAATTCAGATTCTACAGCAAACTACAGCATCTGCACTGCAAGAGCACACTGAACCACCTGCAACAATGAAACATGGTTTTGGAGAGTGGGTATGAAAACACACCTTTAGACAGCTGTCTCCCTGTAGCCAAAAGGAAACCAAGAAGGAAAAGTCCAGCCTGAAACATGCCCATGCTACTAGCCCAGGTTTTTCACAGTCAATGCAGAATCCATCCTGTTCTTGAGGTAACAAACGACCAGTGAGTCTCCCGTTGCTCCACCCCTTCTCCTTCAAAGCCTGAAAAAGAAAGAATAAACAAGCAGAAGAAACCCAGACGTACCTTTCCACACACAGAGCAGAAAGTGGAACAGCAGTTGTCTCCTTCCTGAGACATGGTGGGGAGCATCCCAGAGGAAGCCCAAGTTCTTTGCTTCTCTCCACAGGGACTTCAAGCACTCTTGGCAAGAGCTGCTTTGGTTCTTTCTTCAATTGCTTCCATCACCAGAATCTCCTTTGGAAAAGGAACCCGAATGAAAGAATCAGCAAATGAAAAAGAATGAGCAATAGCCACTTTACCAGCTTTCTTCTGACACTCAATTTAGACTCTTGACTCGGGCAAGGTCTTAAAATCAACTGGTTACAAGAACTGTCCCAAAATATATCCAGCTTCCGTACAGCTGCCATTCTTTCTGACAGCGAGTGTAATCACAGAATCATAGAATGGCCCGGGTTGGAAGGGACCTCAAGGATCATGAAGATCAATCACCTCCCTGTCCCTGCTGGCCATCCCCTCTTCTGATGGAGCCCAGGGGACCATTTGCTCTCTGAGCTGCAAGAGCACGCTGATGGCTCACGTTCTGTTTTTCATCCACCAGGACCCCCAGGTCCTTCTCTGCGGGGCTTCTCTTAAGGACTGCTCCTCCCAGTCTGTAGAAATGCCTGGGATTCCTCCAGCCCAAGTGCAAAACCTTGCACTTTGCTGTGTTCAACCTCATTAGATTCACGTAGGCCAACCTCTCGGTTGAGCTCCCTCTGAATGGCATCCCTTCCTTCCACTGCGTCAGCCGCACCACTCAGCAAACAGCAGAAGGTGCACTCCATTGCATCATTGGTGTCTCTGATAACCATGTAAAAAAGCACTGGTCCCAAGACAGACTCCTGGATGACACCACTTGTTATCGGCCTCCACCTGGACATAGAACCATGAATCACCACCCTCTGTCTGTGGCCTTTCAACCAATCCCTTATCCACCAGGTGGTCCACCTGTCAAATCCACATCCCTCCAGTTTAGAGATAAGGATGTGGTGGAGGGCAATGTCAAAGATCTTGCTCAAGTCCAGGTCAATGACATCTGTTACCTTCCTTTTGTCCACAAATGCCGTCACTCCATCATAGAAGGCCACCAGACTGGTTAGGCATGGCCTTCCCCTGCTAAAGCCACGCTGCCTGTCTTGGATCACATGCTCATTTCTTATGTGATCAAGCATGTCTTTGAGGCAGATCTGTTCTTCACCATCTACATCAGTTACACATTTGAATCAAATAATTGGTGTTCCTGTCACCAAGAAAACCTCTTTGTCTTCTACTCCTGCTGCACTTCTGTGCTTTCATCAGAAGCAAAGGAAGAGACCACCTCCTAGATCCAAATTTTAAGAAACCAACACCCAATAGGTGTCATCTGAAGTAAAATAGCAGAGAAATTAAGATGACTCTTCTGCATCCAGCTTGGATCACTCCCTCACTCAGGCACACCACCATCAGATCAAGGAGATGCTGCCTTCAGCTTAGAGACTGTATGGGAAATCACAGCTTGAACCTCTGATTAATCAGCTGAGGCAAGTATTGGGTCAGCTGCGGGAGCACAGGTGAGAGTAATCTAGCTGTGCTCCCAGAAGGGGTGGACCTCGACTCAACCTCCTCTGAGACCTCATTTAAGGGCTGACCACCACTGAGACAGCATGTCTTAGAGATTGCTCCCTAGTTGAGGCTGCCTCAGCTTTCTAGTCAAGGTATCGATATTGGTGAGTTTCCCTTTGCTAATAACCTTAGGCTATTTACCACCATCTTGGTTAATATCTTTTTATTAACCACCCTTACAGAGACCATAAGGGTTTGGGCTTCCAAACTCTCAGCAAGCATTTGGATCAGCCAGCTTCCTGCCGAGGAGCCCCCTGCATCACTGCTGCCTATTCTGGTACCGGACCCGCAGATGCTTCAGAGCTCATTAGCATGGACTTCCTTCCTCCCCTCAGCAGCTGCTCCTGCACTCACCTTCATTCCTACTCAGATACCGGCCGCTTCCAGCACCAGCTGACCTGCAAGACACAGAAAGGAAAGGTGGGAGTCATGCAAACGCACAAGCCCAAGGCTGCGTCACCACCACGTATGGCAGCCTCGGGAAGTCAGCTGAAACTACAGCCTTTGTCAGAATGGAAACAGGCACCGTCAATTAAGTGTGACCTCTGAACTCATTGCCACCATCAGAAATAGGCACTGAAATCGCTCACTTCACTGCAGCTGGTTAACTCCAAATTCTTTTGCTTTTGGGAAAATGCGGACACGGAATTGAAGGACACCAGAAAAACGACATCTACTTCATTGTAGGTGGTTAAGCTTGGAAGCAGGACTTGAGCAAGAAATGCTTCTCAGCTCCTTGAAAGGCACTAATCCTGACCTCTGCCACAGGTGGCTGAGTGACACAAAAGTTGAGCTGCCCATTCAGAAGCACATGGAGCAGGCCATGGAGCGGTTACATACCAACACATGAACAGGCACTTTCCCATTGGAAGGGAAATCCCTTCTCCCTGCCATGCCATGCCCACACCGCTCCTCAGGGCTGCACTGACAGCACAGACAGAATTGAAACATCTTTTGTCATCATTGTGGTTTTTCACAGACCCAGACAATGAGATACTGGGTTGCTGTGTGGGTTCCCAGGCGGCACTGCCATTTCCAAGCCATTGCTTCCTAGGGGTACAGAAAGGAAAACGCCTGAACAAAATTTCACCCAGAGATTGCTATTTTACCATTCTTCCATGCAAAACAGGAGGACAGTACAGCGGATTTGTGCAGCTGCATCAACACCCTGGGTGCTAAAGGAATGCAAAGACAGAAATATCAAACCTACAAGGAGGGAAGCTATGTTTAGTAATATCTTTTCTCATTTACAACAGGCAGTTGGCACTACTAAAGGAAAATCCCAGGCCTCAGGTTCTGACAGTGCGACAATCTGGCACGGACTCAGATGTGAGTGATCCAAATGGTTTATTCCAGGTTCTAATACCACTTCTGTGAATTCACACGTTTTCTCTCTTAACTTTCCCACAGCCTTCACATGTCCACAGAACATCCCACAAACTCTCCTTTACGGCGCACGTAGGCACTCATCCCACCAGAGCCATTAGTCATTCCTAGCCATGTGCTTCTCCTCCAGTCACGGACAGTATCACACGGCCATAATGCATCTTAAATGACTTAGTTTTTCTGTTCTTTCTGGAGGTGTCCTTGGTTCCTAGCCTTACCTTCTCATGCCGTTCATCTTCCTCTGCAGCTCCTGCTCTGAAGAGTCTTCTTATGTTCCCACATGACAGGAAGAAAATGAAGACACAACCCCTGCTACCAAGGTCAGCTCTGCAGCACACGTTACCTGAGGAGCACTTGGCTACTCATGCAAACTGCACAGTGCCAGGAAGATTGTTACATGTTGCACTTCTTCTTCTCCTGGCTCAGAAATTAAATTTTCTACCTAGAAAATGGAAAACAAACAAACAAGCAAACAAAAAACAACAACAACAAAAAACACCTCACCTGACATAAAGGAGACATGATTGTTACTATGGAATTCCTAAGGGCAAGGTATTTGCCCTCTCTATGAAGAAGCTGACTGCAAAGGACTAAGAACAGCCACGATCACGTTGAGAACTTGCGGGTAAAATTCGGGACTGAACCAATAATGGGCTTCTGGAGGTGAGGGTCTGCTCCAGGCCGCCTGGTCAAGGGAGCCTGTTGATGGGCCCTGCTTACTGCAGCTACCAGAAGCACTGCGCTCACTGACTCTCAACTTGATGGGGGATTCCAGTCAGGCTGGGAAATCAGCATGGCTGGCTGCAAGCTGTCTGAGAGACTGCTGGACTGCACTGGGAATAACTTTGTGGGCCAAGCATTAAGCACACCAAGCAGAAGGGAAGGTATTGGACAGACCGACCAGAGGTCAAGCGTTGCTGGACCTGCTGCTCACCAACGCTGAGGAGATCATCAAAGGCGTCAAGGTTGGAGGCTGCCTGGGCTCCAGCGATCATGCCCTGGTTGAGTTTGTGATCTCAAGCGATGTGGGCCTGGCAAAGAGCAGGACCAGGATGCTCAACTTTAGAAGAGCAGACTTCAAGCTACTCAATGGAATGCTGGCCAAGATCCCCTGGCGCGCTGCCCTCAAAGATAAGGACGTTGAGGAGAGCTGGCTACTGTTCAAGGATGCCCTCCTGGCAGCACAAGAGGTCTCCATTCCCCTGATTAAGAAAGTGGGCAGGAGAGGTAGAAAACCGGCATGGCTCAGCAAGGACCTGCTAAGAGAACTGAGGGTGAAGAAAGGGGTGTACAAGCTCTGGAAACAAGGCTGTGTCACCCGGGAAGAATACAGGGATGCCGTCCGAACTTGCAGATGTGGGATCAGGAAAGCCAAGGCTCAGGCAGAACTGAACTTGGCGAGGGATGTGAAAAACAACAAGAAAACCTTCTACAGGTACATTGGCCAGAAGAGACAGGCCAAAATGGGCGTGCCTACTCTGGTAAATTTAAAAGGAGAAATGGCTTCAACAGATGAAGAGAAAGCTGAGGTGCTGAATGAGTTCTTCACCTCGGTCTTCACTGGTGGCCAGGATTCTAGTCTTTTTCACGTCCCTAAGTCTTGCACCCCCATACCTCCATGTGGGGACCAAGGAGGTAAATCCCTCCCCACTGTAAGGGTAGAGCAAGTCCGAGAGTGCCTCCTTAGACTGAATGAGTATAAGTCTATGGGGCCAGATGGCGTGCATCCCAGGGTCCTGAAGGAGCTGGCTGAGGTGGTTGCTGAGCCGCTCTCCATCATATTTGAGAAGTCGTGGCTGTCAGGTGAGGTCCCGGATGATTGGAGGAAGGGTCACGTCACTCCCATTTACAAGAAGGGGAGCAGGGACGACCCGGGTAACTACAGGCCGGTGAGTCTCACCTTTGTGCCTGGGAAGATTATGGAACAGATCCTCCTGGACAACATGCTTGATCGCATAAAGAACAAGCATGTGATCCGAGACAGCCAGCATGGCTTCACCAGGGGAAGGTCATGCTTAACTAATCTTGTGGCCTTCTATGATGAAGTGACGGCGTTGGTGGATGAAGGGAAGGCGACCGATGTCATTTACCTGGACCTGAGCAAGGCCTTTGACATGGTCCCCCATCACATCCTCATCTCCAAATTGGAGGGAGGTGGATTTGATGGGTGGACAACTAGATGGATAAGCAATTGGTTGAAAGGCCGCAGACAGAGGGTGGTGGTCAATGGCTCTATGTCCAGGTGGAGGCCGGTAACGAGCAGCGTCCCTCAAGGGTCTGTCTTGGGACCGGTGCTCTTTAACATCTTTATTAATGACATCGATGAGGGAATGGAGTGCACCCTCAGCAAGTTTGCTGATGACACCAAGCTGAGTGGTGCAGTCGATACGGTGGAGGGAACAGATGCCATTCAGAGGGACCTTGACAGGCTGGAAAGCTGGGCTCGGGTGAACCTAATGAGGTTCAACACGGCAAAGTGCAAGGTTTTGCACTTGGGCCGGAAGAACCCCAGGCACCTGTACAGGCTGGGAGGAGTTGTCCTTGAGAGCAGCTCGGCTGAAAAAGACCTAGGGGTCCTGATAGATGAGAAACTTAACATGAGCCAGCAGTGCGCTCTGGCAGCCCGGAAAGCAAATGGGATCCTGGGCTCCATCAGGAGAGGGGTGGTCAGCAGGGATAGGGAGGTGATCGTCCCTCTCTACTCTGCTCTTGTGAGGCCCCATCTGGAGTACTGTGTCCAGGTGTGGAGCCCTCAGTACAAAAAAGATATGGAAATTTTGGAAAGGGTCCAGAGGAGGGACAGGAAGATGATCAGGGGGCTGGAGCACCTCCCCTATGAGGACAGGCTGAGGGAGTTGGGTTTGTTCAGCCTGGAGAAGAGAAGGTTGCGAGGTGACCTCATTGCAGCCTTTCAATACCTGAAGGGAACTTACTCCCAGGAGGGGAGTAAACTCTTCGAAAGGGCTGATAATAGCAGGACTAGGGGAAATGGTTTTAAGTTGAAGGAGGGAAGATTTAGGTTGGATGTTAGGGGAAAGTTCTTTACTAGAACGGGTGGTTAGGTCCTGGAACAGGCTGCCCAGTGAGGTTGTGGATGCCCCGTCCTTGGAGGTGTTCAAGACCAGGTTGGACAGGGCCCTGGGCAACCTGATCTAGTAAATGTGTATGTTTGGTGGCCCTGCTAGGCAGGGGGGTTGGAACTACATGATCCTTGAGGTCCCTTCCAACCCGGGTAATTCTGTGATTCTGTGAAGGGAAGCATTACTGGACATGCTGCACAGCAGGGGTTAAGACTGGAGGTGGTCAGGGCTGTAGTGACCATGCCCTCCTAGAGTTCCTCATCTCAAGGAATGCGGGCCTGGCAAAAAGCAAAGTCAGGACCCTGAGCTTCAGGAGAGTCAGCTGCAGGCTGTTCAAAGAATTCTTGGACGAGAGACACTGGAAAACTGTTCTTAGGGGAAAAGGGTTCAAACATCCCTTTGTGTGCACCTGTGTGCAGCCCAACTCCTCAGCACAGCCCTGTGCAAGCACACATTTGTGCCACCGCATCCACGCACTATGTGCTCACACACACTCACACAACCACATCCCTTAGTGCAGCCCTGTGCGCACACACACTCACACATGTGTAACCCCTTCCTTTCACTCCCAAAGTGCACGCACACACCGGTACCACAATGTCCTTGTGCAGCTCCAACACTCTGCACACCCCTGTGCACGTACATATGTGCATGCTCGTCCTTGCACACATACCCACAGACCTACACACACCTGAGCAACACCACTGGTTTGTACACTCATGGACACAAATGTGTGTACAACACCATCCATGCACAAATACACACACACACGGATCCCCACTGCTTTGCACAATGCTGTGCACACTCACGTGTGTCATGCACTGATTTCCCATCCAGTCCTCGAGGGGTCACTTACTTAGGACAGGAGTGCAGGGGAGCAGCCAGAAGCTGTTTGCATTCCCTGCTGTCTGCTGGGCAGCTTTGCTGGAGATGCTTGAGTTGCTTTGCTTTTCCTTGGGAGGTGGGAAGGAGCTTTGAATTTGAGGCACATCCCGTGCCAGAGCATCCCGATGGCACAAGGGGGATCAGGGCCCCTCTATTGGTTACCTCGGTGGCTTGCAGCAACTGGAACTTTTTGCCTGTTGAGAAAGCTAAAAAGTGTGAGTTCCTCCTGACCCATATCAACAAAAATCTCAACCATAAAAAAGAGACGTCTTCGTATTCAAGCAAATGACAACAGTAAGACCATGCATGTTGTTTTGTTGTATTTCCTCTGTAATCATGGGGAGGATATGAAGAAGTGGTATAATTCATCCACTTCTGCACTTCAGGCACAAGTTCCTTAGAATTGGAAGAGACCCTTAAAGGCCATCTAGCCCAGCTCCCCTGCAATAAAAAGGGACATTCACAGCTAGATCAGGTTGCTCACAGCCTGGTCATTAGTCATCCCAGAGGCAAAACACACACTGAATGATCTCTCCTTCAGTCATAAATCCTTGGAGACAACAGCATTGACACTGCATGTTACTGAAGCAGTAAAAGAAATTGCTCCTGTAACTCTCCTTGTGTTAAGTAAAATGATGATAAAAAGCAATGGAATGCTTTGGCAGGACACCAAAACCATCCTCCTTCCTTGATATCTGCTGCAATGGAACCTTCCACTGGAAGAAAGCCTCTGATGACTTGTCACCCCAGAGAGGTCAGCTTTAGAAGCAGGACTGCTGCACAATAGAATGAACTGGAGCTCCTTAGCATCTCTTACATCCAGGAGGGGTGTGATCAGACCCACCTATCACCTTCAGGTGCGCTTTCTGACACCTTGTCTGACTTCACTGTCACTGTGCCAGCATCCTCAGGCTTAACCTGCTTCATTGTCAGTGTGCAGCAATTGCCAACGTTCTTGATGTCATTGTAATTGTTGGTGTAAAGGAGGTTGCCATTCAGGAACCATTTCACGTCCTCGTCATTATGGGACAGCTCGCAGGAGAAGACAGCAGAGCTCTCTTCTTCAATTTCTACATCCTGCAGGTGCTTCGTTACTTCTACATTGCGGGCTGTGGGGAAACAAGGTGAACTGTTACCACTGTTACTATAAATCATACTGGGATGTGGTAGAATGGTTGGACTAGATGATCTTTGTGTAATCATCTATGTGAAGATAATACATGTATAAAGTTAGCAGGAGAGAACGGCAGAAGTCAACCTCAAGAAGAGAAATCTGAGGTGAAATAGGACATGGAAGAGGCCACCCTCCCTGCTCATACCTTCAGCTGTCAGCGTGGCCTCAGTCTCTGCAATTCCTGCCTTGCACTTGTACACACCAGCATCATCGGGCTTCAGCTTCAGAATTCTGAGCTCTACTGAATGCTTATCCCTCTTGATCTTGTACTTCTCAGAGGGCTCGATGGGTGTGCGGCCCTTGAACCATTTCACAACCTTTGGAGAAGGCCTGAAGTCACAGGACAGGATGACAGAATGACGTTCCAAAGCTGTCTTGTCCTCCAACTTCCTGGTGATTTCTATATGGTAATCTGCAAAGCAGGGGTGGAAGAGAAGAAAGGATGAGGACAATTGGAAGAAGAGGAAAGTCTCTTGCGTGTATTCCATTCCAATTAATGTCAAGTTCACAATGGTTCTTTGAACGACTCTAAAGATAAAACAAACGATTGTCTATAGGGAATGCCATTGACTACATTTCTATGAAGTAATACTGTACAGTATCTACCAAATGCAAGGTCCAGCTCTTGTTCTGTGCTTATTAAATTGCTCCCAATTGTTGAGGCTTTTATTCAAATAAGAGTGAGTTGAAAATATAACAAGTACTTTAGGATGTGAATGGATAATCTTACGCTGGGGACAACAGCAGATAAAAAGCCTGCAAGTTTCTTTCAGATGAAATCAATGACAAACCGCACCAAATTTAGGTGCTACCAAACTTAAACTTGTCTAGTTCAGAAATACAATTAATTTCACCTGATTTGACTTCTTTGCTATAGCCAAGGACAAAACCTCAGCTCTGTAAATCTGAATAGTAAGCACATCACAGCTATTCAAACACATCTTTTACTGAGATGCAGCTGTCTCATTTAGTGTCCAACGACTTTGAACTGGAAATGGAGCAGACCAAAGCAGAATCTAAACACGGCTTCTACAAGAACTGATCAAATGCGGCCACCGTCAAATTCAAAGTATCTGATACAGAAGGATCACACTCACTGTCAGACAAAACCTCTTTGGAGAGGTGAACTGACTGCCCTGTTCACCCCCACTTTGGAAATAACTGCACTCATTTCCTACCTGCTCCCAGCAGTGTGGGATGGTGGGATAGCATCACACTTCCCACACTAAGCATCCCACCATGTCACTTGTTCCACCTAAACCTCAGTCCCAAAACAAAAGGGGAACTCGCTTCTGAACCCTCTTCACTTCATTTCAGATGTCTTATATGCTTGATCTCCAACCCACCCCCCACTCAGGAGAAAGACCCCCCGCTTACACCCTACCATCTTGTTGCATTCTGATGTTGTCATCAGCCTTCAGCTTGTTGTCCTCTTTGTACCACTGGGTCTGAACCTCATCGTGTGAAATCTCACAGACAAAAGATGCACTCTCATATTCATTCACTTCCACATCTTCCAGTGCTTTAACAATCTTGATATCTCCAGCTGTGAAACAGTAGAGATATATTTGTCAGGGTATTTCCAGAACTGAGTGCAGCATCTTTTCCTTACACATATTTGCATAGAAAATAAGTAGGATTATGTTTTATTCTAAACCATCATCCATTCCTGAGTCATTTCTCTCTTCAACACAGTCAATGCATTATTGCCCTTGAACTTAAAGACAGACCTACTAGCTACAATGGAGCTCCCTGCAAACAGTTTTCATGGAAACCAGAATCTCATTTATTCTAAAACCTTTCAAGCAAAATTAAGGGTAGAAAAACAATAGAACTGACTGAATCTTTAAGGTCATTTAGTTCCAGTCCCCCTGCTATAGGCAGGGACACCTCCCTCCACACCAACTCTCCTCCTCAGGGTCAAGGCTTCTCTCAAATCATTCTCCTCTAAGCCTGTGCCTGTGCTTGGGATTGCCCTGACCCAGGTGCAGGGCCTTGTACTTGGCCACACTCAAGTTCATGAGGCTGCCAAGGGCCCACCTCTCCAGCCTGTCCAGGTCCCTCTGAGTAGCATCCCTTCCCTCTAGCACATCAACAGCACCGCTCAGCTTGGTGTCATCTGCAAACTTGCTGAGGCTGCATTTGATTCCACTCTCCATGTTGCCTACAAAAATGTTAAATAACACTGGTCCCAACACCACCCTCCACCTGGACACTGAGCTATTGACTGCAGCTCTCTGAGTGTGACCATCCAGACAGTTCCCTATCCTGCAACTGGTCCATCCATCAAAATCATTTTTCTCCAGTTTGGTGACCAGGATGTCATGCAGGACGGGATCAAATGCTCTGCACAAGTCCAAGTAGATGATGTCAGTTGCTCTCCCATTATCCACTGATGCTGTTACTCCATCATGAAAGGCCACCAAGTTTGTCAGACATGGCTTGACCTTGATGAAGCCATATTGGTTACCACCAATTACCTCATCTTTATTTTCCAAACTATGCCAAGGAGAACTAGACAGAACTCTACAGTGTTGTGTCACTACAAACCTGTCTGAACCATTGGCTTCTCTGCATGCTCATCACTAGTCTCTCCTTAGCTTGTGTGCCTACAAACAATGTATGGGGAATGTCAGCCACAAATCTTACCTAGGGGACATCTTTGCTTCAAAATCCTTTGAACATCACACAATCCCTTTTAACTCTCCAGGTCTGCATTTAGTTATGTCAGAATCAGGCCATATTTCTGTGCTGCTATATCCCTTTCCTTCTGAAGGGCCTGGATACAACTTGGATTAACCTCAGGAGAAGAGTTCCTGCATAGAATCATAGATTTACCCAGGTTGGAAAAGACATTGAAGATCATCAAGTCCAACCGCAGCCTAACCAGTACCCTAACTCTAAAAACCCTACACTAAATCATATCCCTGAGTACCACATCCAAAAGGCTCTTAAACACAACCAGGGATGGTGATTCAACCACCTTTCTGGGGAGCCTATTCCAGTACCTAAAATCTCTAGTATCTAAATCTCTCTAAAAGAGCACAGGTATTAATCTGACCAGAAAGGTTCCTGTTTGTTCATAAAATGAGCCTTTTCCGCTCCATCTTGCATAGGCCACTGGGCACAGGGTAGCTGGGAGACCACAGAAAAAGTGGTTCTGTGAGCAATAGGGAAACTACTGCCTAATCCAACTCCTCCAATCTCTGCGCTCTGCCAGCATGTCTAAATAGGGTGGCAGATACACACAGGAGATAAATATTTCCACTTCCCTCAGCCAACACTGCTCTGAATTTCTATGGGACACACAGTTAGATGAAAAGGCATTTGACAAAGAAGGAAATGAAAGAGTTTAATCTGCTGTGTCATTCTCTCGGTAGCCAGAATAACTAACCCTCGCCAGTGTTAGTTCAAAGAATAGGCAGATTTTATCTCCTGACATGAGCAGTAATTCAAAGAAGCTGGTATATGATCCAGTATCCTGCATATTCACTGCAGGCAGGAAAAGACATTATGAGATAAGGGAGATCTACACATCACTTGTTATGAACACCTCATAAAGATAAAACCACACACAAGAGGAGAGTTTAGGAAGAGGACCACTCTTGGACTACTTTCCAAGAGGCATCAATTAGTAACTCTCTTCGCTCATTTTTCACACTACTCCACAGTGTCCTCCTGAGCCCCCTTACTCCTGTTGCCAACTGCTGATGCAGGGAATCCTGAGGAACCAAGGATTCATAGTTGTTCCATCAGTAGTCCTTGGTCAGCTCTCCCTCCCTGCCCCTTCTGTTTTGATCCCACTAACCAAATTTTAGTTAGTCTGAAAAGAGGATGGAAACCTCCGCAGCAATTAGTTTCTAAATATCTTGCAATGGGCAGCTTGTAGGAGCCCCATCTCAATGCCCACAGCACAGGAGGCAGGACTGCTTAGCCCATGCACTAGTGCATTTACCAGCACAGATGTAAGCCCAGATCTATGCACACCAAATACAGGCTCTCAGTTTGCACAAGGAGGCATCCATGGAGCTGAAGTATTAGACAGATATTGTGGTGGGGCAGCAGTTATTAAGACGCCAGACAGAAAGGACACAGATAACGTGGCAACTCAGCTTTACCATTATGACTGCTGATGGAACATCTAATTTCACTGCTCAAAAGAGAACTTCCATATAACTGGAAAGGATGAAATTCACAGGGGAAACCACACACAGACACACACAAAAGCAATACAAAGGAGATGAAGGATGGTTCACATACTAGTGATTCACTCTGAGACACAAGCAAATGAAAGAGTATCCCCAACCATTTGCCTCCTGAAATGCTAAGTATATAAACTCATTGCTGTGATAACTCTGCCAGACGTGAGTCATACACTGTAAAACCTTATGGGGTCAATCAGTTTAACTTCATAAATTCATTACACCAACAAAAACAAACCATCGTGTCCAGGCTGGTTCATTTCAGCTCTTCAAAGCTGTTGGTAAAACTGCCTGAGAGCTGAAATGCTTACCAGCAAAAGCTAAAAACTGTAAATCAAATGTAATAGGCTGGCTTTGTCTACTGTATAGAAATGATGCCTGAAAAAAAGAAAATAAAAAAGAACGTAAACCAGAACAAATGGAATGGCTACATAAAACAGCCAGTACTGAAACAGCAACCCAACCTGGTTGCAGAATGAGAGAGAAAATGAGAGTTCACCAAAGTCATGGGACAGGACACATGTTCATGTTCATGCTAACACTGAACCCAAGTGGCCACATGAGGACAGCATCTAGTAGGAAATCAGAAAAAAGCATCCTTTCATATGTCCCTTGGGAAGGTGGCATCTACCAGGGCACAGCAGACCCGTGTGTTCAGTAACAAGTCTGATGCTTCAGAGCCCAATGATGAGCTACAAACTGGGGTTTAACCAATGCAACACATGGAGGGAAAATCTGTCTTGAGCATAAAGAAGAAAGAGAAAGGTATCCAAAAGGACTAACCAAGAAATGCCCAAACTGCCCATGAAGCATTTCTTCCCGTGGTGCAAAATACCACAAGAGGATTTATTTGCTCTTTCAGTTAAACATAAAATGAACCTTTAGGGTAGCTGATGTCTTGTCTTAGGCTGCTCAGCATGTGGATGTTCCCTGATCTTCATATTCACACTTGTGAATAATGAGACTTCTCTTATTTCCCTGGGAAGTAATGCCCACTTTTTTACTTTGACAGAGCTCCTTCCCATCCTAGAAGGGAAAATATCAAGTCAGGTCTCCATTAGTCCTTCCATCTCTGCACTGAGCAAAGGGAGCCTTCAGATCTATGCTTAATTCACGCACTCCCCTAGAATTAATGGAACTGTGCTTACTGGAACATATGCTGAAGCTTAAGCACAGTGCAGTGTTTTCAACATGAAGGAATGGCTATAGAACATGCATAAATTCTGGCTGACCTATGACAGCTTAAAGCACTGCGGAGGACTGTTAACAAGCCTGTTTGGACATCACCTTGAATAAATGACGTTATCCCCAAGTAAGGGAAGGAACAGCTGAGCACCAGGGAGGTACACAAAGTGCCAGAGCAAATTCTCACACTGTCAGGTGCAAAGAAAACTGAGATTTCACCCCAAAAACCCAGTTCACAACAAGGCTACAAAATCCCGGCTGAGAATTTCTGTGTTAGACTTGAAGCTCAAGACTGTACTGTAGTTCAACCAACAATATTTTGTGCAGCATGACCTAAAAAGTTCACAATAAAACCAAAACAAACTTCAATTTCAACTTGATAAATGAACTCAGGACATAATAACAAAGAGTGCTGATCTGGCCAAATAAAAGAGCATAAAGAAAAGAGAGCAGTGAAAAAGCTATCAAGGAAAAGCTCAGACTCGCATCCCTTGGAAGTGAAATTAAAGGCTCTCATTCATTTCCAGAGAAGTCAGAAAGGAAAATACCATTACATGCCATACCTTGAACCACTTGACGTCCATGTTGGGCCTGGACAGCTCACACTCAAATGTGACCTTGTCCTTCTCAATGACGCTACTGTCTGCCAATGGTTTGCTGATTTTCACAGGCAATTCTGAGAAGGAGAAAGAAGAATGTGGATTTAGTTGGGAACTTAGTTTTGTTCATAACCAGGTCCATGGGTGCTGTTAAATGGATCCTTCCAGATGGAAAAAACATTTCAGGTGGCCTCCTAGATTTTACCCCTTTTTGTGTTGCACGCAAGACTGAAAAAAAAAATTACTTCTGCAAAGTTCTTCTTGTCATAAGGAAACAAATATTTGGGGAATGGCAGAACCAGGTAAAATTTTCCTTCACGTCAAGAAAGTATAAATTTCACTCTCATGCTCTTGGTGTGGTTTCTGCTATGATTATTTGGACTAATTAAGCTTCTCCCTGATGAAAGCCTAGAAGTATATCACAAGAAGGACCAACTTACCCGTGACCTTTTATTTGTCTTACTCAAGCATCTCCTCCTGACCAAAACTGACAATAAAAGATTCAGCCAGACTACAGGTTTGAGCAGCTGAGTTGTTTCTAGGATCTCCTGCAATCTCAAGCTTGGAACACACACTTGTCTTTTGACTAAGTGTCTCTTATAGTGTAGTAAAACAACAGGTTTTCACACGGCGATTCCTCATTTACCTTGATCTGAAATCATTCTCAAACCATGTGGGATCAGTCCAGGGAGAAGGGGAGGAGAGGGGAAGGGAAAGGGGAAGTCCACAGTCCTCTAAAATCAGGCTTCTTAGCCTAAAGCTCAACAGCAAATAGCAGTCCACTTCCCCACATTGCTAGACTCCGAGCATTTAAAGAACATCAGCTGACCTCATTATGAGCTCTAACATAGCCAAAGGAATTCATATATTCAAATATTCTCTTGAGTGATGAGAAATATGGAGCATAACTTCAGACTTCTGCTGTTAAACTCTCACTTCTATCATAAACCAGAGTAAGAGTTCAATGCTGTTTTAGATGGAGGACTCATATTTTAAATAACTCGTCTCATTAAGGCTTGGATTCCCTACTACAATTAGTTAAATTCCAGTTTGGATCATGCTTCACCTTGGATCACTTAGGGCTTCAGCCACTTATTGGAACTAACTCAATTTGTCTACAGAGAAGCTGTTTTCTATAGCAACAATAAGCTGTGATTGCAACTGGATGTCGGGAGAGCACAAATCCCGCAGTTATCCTGTACCAACATCCTCTCCTTCCATCAGAACAGCAAGTTTTTAAACCAGACTCATGCAAGCTTGCATGACACACCTTGTGTAAAACTGTTGGCAGCCATCAGGACAGCCAGTTGCTTCCTGTATAGACACTGTTCCATCAGTTTTGGTTTTTTGTCTCGCTAGAACAACAGCCAGTGTCTGAAAACTCCCACAACTGAAGCAACCACGCTGATATACCGCAGTCACTGGAGGTGCTCAAGAGCCACGGGTATGTGGCACTGGGGACGTGGTTAGTAAGCCCAGTGAGGGTGGGCTGGGTTGGACTCAGCTATCTCAGTGGTCTTTTCCAGCCTTGGGTGCAACTTGTAAGAGGGAATGAAGCAGCAAACTGCCCAGCACTGAGCTGCATTCTTCTGACACATGGTATCAGTGAACTGCTGTATTTCCCTATCTTCTCTGGAGCTATTGATCTAACCTAACTGAAAAAGTAAGCCTGAACCTAGATATAAATCAGGATCATAGTCACCCATGGTTGCTTATATATTCAGAAAGACACTCCAGAGGGTAATTCAGCGCATCTAGAAATTAAAGTAGAAGTTCCTTAGTCAAAAATATTCCACAGCCAGATTTTCACCTCGCTACCACTACATTAAAAAGGAGAATCCAACTTGTGGTGTGGGTCATTGATGTTGTTCCGGGGGGAATTGTGGCTGTTCCATGCCCACAGGGTAGAAGACAGCCAGTCTTCCTCTAAGCCACATAAAAAGCTGCTTAGTGCTCCCAAAGCGAATGCTCACCAGTTGTTTCCAACTTGAAGGTCATCTTCTGGCCAGCAGCCTCGCAGATGTATTCTCCAGCATCTTTCTTCTCCAGCTGCTCCACAACCAGACGCCGTGTTTTGCCCACAGATTCCATTCTGAACTTTCTGGAGGAGGCAAGCAGTCTTCCATCCTTGTACCATTTTACTTCTGTTGGATCCTGTGCTACTTCACAGCTGAGGGAGGCACTTGCTGCCAGGGCAGCACTCACCTCTTTCTGCACCTGCTCCTGGTTTATAAACACAGGTTTTGGCTCTGAGGGAAGAAAAGAAAAAGTATTGACTGAGGGACCGAAATGAGACCAACTTGCAGGTTTGTATGTACAGGTTGGAACAGGTTTAGGTTACCACTTGTGCCCAAACTAATAGCCTTCACTAGAGAATATCAGCTCTTCTGTTGAAACAAAGTGTCAAATCTAGGCAAGAAAGAACCTAGGAACTGAAGGAACCAAGA
Organism: Coturnix japonica; assembly: GCF_054131305.1. NCBI lineage: Eukaryota > Metazoa > Chordata > Aves > Galliformes > Phasianidae > Coturnix > Coturnix japonica. The sequence continues at coordinate 22,400,656 of NC_140671.1, read as the reverse complement.
GGGTCCTTGAACACCAGTCCCATGGTTGCAAGTCACTATGCAAACATATTGAACCCAAAAGAACATCTGTCCTGCAGGCAACCAAAACCTGAGCTCCTTTTACTTAAGACCCACTGTGAAACATCAAAACACATAAACATGTGATAGTCAAACCACTGGCTGCCTTTTCATGACCCAGAACAGTACTCCTGGCTTCCTGAACAGACTCCTCATGGCCTCTACCATTGCCACAACTGTGACTGTCAAAGGCACAAAGGAAATATGCTCACCAACGCAGTCCTTTGTTCTTTGTGTGTGATTTGCAGATATCTATCTTACTTTGAGCTCTGGCAATAGTCAGCTCTACCAGGTCTCTTACTGTGAGTAGCAGACTCACCTATCCAGATGCAGCCTCCAACATAAAGGCATAGTAAAAAGGCAGTGTACTACTAGGAGAAGTTCCTGCTTCTCCTGCCATGAAAGGCTGCACGTAGAACATGCACTCCAGCCTCACTGCACATACTTATCTTAGTCAAATGTTTAGGTGAACAAGAATTACAGTTTGGGATCTCAGGCACAGGAGAGATTTGAATAATATCTTGAATATTGCTTCCACTGTACATATATTACTAATTATTGCTCTACAGACAGACTGAAACAGGTCTTTGTGTCATACTGAAACCAAATACTTTCTACAAACCCAGGCAATCAAGTCTAGGGAAAAAACCTCAGCACAGACTACAGTGATCCAGGTGCAGTATAATAGAAACTAGATTTTACTTTACTGTTCTCTGCTGTATTTCATACAACACCTGTCTTACCTGTGACATGAATCTTGAAGGTGAGTTTCTGGCCAGCAGCCTCGCAGCTGTACTCCCCTGCATCTTTCTTCTCCACCTGGCTCACCACCAGCCGACGCTGTTTGCCCTCTGACTCTACCTTGAACTTCTTGCTCGAGGTGATCAGTTTCCCCTCCTTTTATCACTTGACCTCTGTGATAAAATGTTTGCTCATTAAGACCGGGATGTGGTAGCATTGTGGTGGAGTGCTTGTTCATTAGGACCGGGATATAATGGTGGAATATGGAGGCCACAAAGGTTGCAGAACACTCTAATTTTATGGGTAGATTGTGTACTCTGCGTAGTTACAGGCAAAGCGCGCCCCGATGGATACAAAGTTCCACGGAAGGACCAACCAAGGAACGACACACCAAGTCGCACGATCACAACCGACCAATTAAAGGACAATACGCTCGGGATGGACAATACAAAAGAAGTTGCAAGGGACGGGACGGCGCGGCAGTTGGAGGAACAATAATCCCCCTGTCGCCCAGCGCTGAATTGCCTTTTAGTTTTACCCGCTACAATTAATAAAAGTTTATAATTGGAACATTATTGGCTCATTGCTTATAAATTGATGACAACCTCCATCTTCTCCTGGGCCACCTCGCAGCTCAGCGTGGCATTTTCTGTTGTTGCAGCCTTCACCACCTTCTGTACCTTCTCCTTGTTTGTAAATACAAATTCTGGCTCTGAAAAGAGAGAGATACATTAGTTTGGCCTCTTGAAAGAAGAGCAGGTTTTGGGGAAGGAGTCAGAAAAATGAATCAGTTCTCCCAGTCTGATGCCCCAAGAGAATGATGTGGAGAGAAGTTGTGCAATTTATGGATGCCCCATCCCTGAAAACATTCAAGTCTAGGCTGGATGGGTGTTAGAGCAACCTAGTCTCAAAGAATGTGTTCCTTTCCAGGACAGAGATTGGAACTGGATGATCCTCCAGGTCCCTTCCAACAAAAGGCATTCTGTGATGCTTCTTGTATGACTCTCATGACTCTTTCGTCCCCTAGCTGCCATTTACTTATGTCTTCAAAACATCAACTTATACAAAACATTCCTGTAGTATTCTCTCCCATGCTAAATGAGCCCTTCCAAGACAAAAACATGTTACATAGAGCACACCCCCTAGTGCTTGACACAAAGCCCCTGTTCTGAAACTTCCTGAGACGCAGCTGCATTGCAGAGTTGTTCTAGTGGTACAGGCACGTGGGAATGGAGAAGTGCAATCAGAACTTTCTTGTCTATGGCCTCATTCCCACAGCAAAAGGAAATTCCTGAAGATTTTAAAAGATGGAGCTGCCTCACAACTGTATTTAGAATAATTTGTTCAATTTCCTCATCAGAAATTAACCACCCCAAAGTTCAGCTCCAAAAATTTTAAGCATAGCAGGGAAAACTTACAAACTAATGACCGTTTTCTAAAACATTCTAGAATGAAAGGCCAAAATGTGTTCTCTCTCACCTGTGACATGAATCTTGAAGGTGAGTTTCTGGCCAGCAGCCTTGCAGCTGTACTCCCCTGCATCTTTCTTCTCTACCTGGATCACCACCAGCCGACACTGTTTGCCCTCTGACTCCACCTTGAACTTCTTGCTCGAGGTGATCAGTTTCCCCTCCTTGTACCACTTCACCTCCATCTTCTCCTGGGCCACCTCGCAGCTCAGCGTGGCATTTTGAGTCAGTGCAGCCTTCACCTCCTTTTGTACCTTGTCCTTGTTTGTAAACACGTCTTCTTTCTCTGCAGGGACATCACAACAGTCACACCATTTTGCTGTAGTCTGCTGCAGAGCTTACTCCAGTTCCCCATTTTCATTATACTTGCCCTTCACAGGGACCATCATGATGCCTCATTAAGACAGGAAAATACTTTCCCCTCTATTTTGCCTTGGGAAATGAATAGGCATATCATTTCATATCATATCATAAATCTAAACATTTCGCAGTCTGATAGCAGATTTGGACATGAGATTTAGAACACCTGCATGCACTGCTGAACCTCCTCCCTTCTCTTTGTTTCTTCTGATGTCTCTCTACATTTCCAGTAAATCAGAAGGGAATGGCCCTCTAGAACAGGTTGCCCAAGGAGACTGTGGATGCTCCATCCCTGCAGGCATTCAAGGCCAGGCTGGATGTGGTTCTGGGCAGCCTGGGCTGCTGGTTGGCAACCCTGCACATAGGAAGAAGGGGGTTGGAACTGGATGAGCACTGTGGGCCTTTGCAACCCAGGCCATTTATGAGTCTGATTAGTGGCATTTTCCACCTCATTGTGTCATTCAAATTTTGTAACCAGATCTCATCAAACACCTCCCCTTTTCTCACTCCTTGCATGCCTGGTGTGCTCTTGCACTGTAACCCTGCAGACACCAGCTGACTACAAGAGCTGCACAAGTTACCCTCCTTGCCTATTGTTTGTTGCAGTAATTCATTCCTGGATGGAAAAGCACATGTAGAAAAGTGTTGCTATGACACTAGATGACAAAGAAAGTCCTATAGCCAAAATGTTTTGCACCAGAGAGGCTGTAAGTTGATCCTCCAAATGCAAGACACACAAAATGAAGTGTTCCTTTATCTCTGGGATTCCAAGCATTTTCTCACCTCTGACTTTCACTTGGAATGTTGCTTTGTCATCTTTTGTTTCACAGCTGTAGCTCCCTTGGTCTTTCAGGGTCACATTTTTGACCATGAGCTTGCGGTGCGTCCCCTGGGAGATGATGGTTGTCCTCTGGTCCTGCTTCACCTCTATTTGATCTTTCTTCTATACGACAGCTCCGCTTGCAGCTGACACCTCACACACCAGCTCCAGGTCTTCAGAAGGACTGACTGATATTTCTGGAGTCGTTTTGGACTTGCTGACAAAATTAATGGCTTCATCTGAAGAAAAAAAGAGAAAGTGGTTTACATCCTGACTCAGGCTTATTCAGCACAGCATTAAGATACAGTTAGAACTGATTGTAATGTCTCTGCTCATTACATCTGGGGGATCAAGTTTCACCTCTCTATGTGAGGTACTCACATACAAACGTGTGCTTGATTCTCCTGTGTAAGGAAAGAGTAAGTTCTATGCAGACAGTTCTTATTTCTTCTAATCAATTCTGTATTCTGCACATGTTCTTCTGAAGCTAAAATGAAGGCAGCTAAGTAACCTGTTTGCAATACATGAACAAACCAATTCAACACCTTGTCTCTAAGCTAACAAGCAGCGTTTGATGAGCACATCAGTATTTCATGCCCTTCATTCCATCCAGACTGTATTGGCAATAACTATGCTGGTATTAACAAGGATAGCAATTACAAGCAAAATGGTAGAAATACAGAAGATATAAGGAAAAGGGAACTCACCAGAGCTGAGGCGATCCTCCCTGGTGAGCGATCTCCAAGAGATGCTGCCTCAGTGAGGGTCAGCCCTTAAATGAGGTCTCAGAGGAGGTGGAGTCGAACTCCACCCCTCCAGGGAGCACAGCTACATAACTTTCACCTGTGCTCCCACAGCTGACCCCACACTTGCCTCAGCTGATCAATCAGTGGTTCACATTGTGATCTCCCATACACTCCACCCCTTCACAACGTGAACCAATGATTAGGTGAGTTCCCCTTATTACAGAGACCCAATCACGACGCTGATACAATCTCCCGTCGCATTAGATGTTGATATTATTCAAATGATGATGATTGGATGGGTGTTTATGATCTTCCATGGGCCAGTGCTTGATAGATGTTACCGGAGACAAATCATCTTGAAGTGCAGGTCCGTCTGCGTTTCATCAGTCCAGAGTAATGGTCCTAGAGGCTTAGAATCAATCTTAAGGGGAGTAATATAGATGTTTCAAGGGTACTAGGAGGGGAAGATCCGCCCTCCAGGGCAAGATACAGGCCGTATTCTTATCTTGGGTCAATACTTCTGCTTGTACTGGATTATGTCCCGGCCTCCGATACCATACCCTCTGGCCAGATATCTGTGGCTGTATAACTATATCTGGCACCAGAGGAGGAGTCTTGATCTGCCATAGGGACATAATAGGTGTTCCTTTAGCAATAAAGGCCGGAGTATTGACCACGATGTCAGTAGGCCATGTACCTATCACCGAGGGGGTGACTGAACCTCCCACCTCCAATAATCTCCCCCAAGGTGCAAGTAGGCCACACCATTTGGGTCCTACCTGCACCTTCCAAGGCCAATTTATCTTATGGATTCCCGGTTCTAAATTCTCAGGGGCAGGGAGCAGAAGATTATTTTCAGTACCAACCTGCGGTTTTACCTTATTATCGGTGCCTGTAATTTGGATCCTAAGAGGGGAGGCCCATATAGTTTGTAACATTTTCAGGGCACTGGGTCTGCCATCCCGAGGTCTTTCATTCAGGTCCCGCACGGTTTCATATAATCTTTTTGTCCACCCCTGCAGGGACTGAGAGTCTGTTTTCAGGGCAGCCTTAAGGATACCATTATAACGTTCAATAAGGCCTGCCCCTGTTGGGTTATATGGCAGGTGGAATCGCCATTCAATGTTGTTTTCTTCTGCCCAGCGCTGTATCATCGCTCCAGTGAAGTGAGTCCCTTGGTCACTCTCGATAACTTGAGGTGTCCCGTATGCAGACATCAGTTTAGTAAGTGCCTTAATTGTGTATGCTTGATTTGCCTTTGGTACAGGATAGGCTTGCAGCAGTCCACTTACAGTGTCAACGCAGGTCAGGGCATATCTCGCCCCCTCAGACCGAGGGAGGGACCCCAATGTAGTCGACCTGCCATCTCTGAAGAGGACTATATCCTCTAGCAATGTGGGATGTTGTTTCAGGCAACGGTCTCGGTCTCATCTTTGAGCAAGCATCGCAATCCTGACATGCTTGAACGATATCAGATAGTTGTACAGGCAGCCCCCATGCTTTAGCAGCTGCCCACATTATCTTCTGTCCAGCATGCCGTAGCTTCTGATGTAACCAACGGGCAATATTTTCAGATTGTGAATTCTCAATCCATCGGATTCGGGCCAGTGTGTCAGCTTCATCATTTCCTGGTGACTGCAAGGGTTGATGACCAGAGACATGGTAGACACATACTGTCCTGTGTTTGACCGTATTCCAAATGTCTACCCACATGTCTTTACCCCAAATCGGTCGGGCGTGGATAGTCCATTCCTGGGTAGCCCATTGCGTAATCCACAGAGTGAGCCCCCGGTACACAGCCCAACTATCTGTACAGATGTTCAGGACGCCGTCACCAGGTTCTTTAGTTATAACCATCCACACGGCTCGCAATTCTGCCCATTGGCTGCTTTGACCATCCCCCTCATCAAACCAGATGGTCTCAGTAGAGGGATGGTATGCTATTGCTCGCCACTTGCTCGGGTTGCCTCTGCTGGACCCATCCGTATACCAGGCATCTTCAGGAATAGGATATCTTCCTTCCTGAACGGGACTCTTCTCTGGTGGAGCAACCATCGGTTCTTTTGATGTATCACTGTGATACGTCACTGGGCCTAGGATCTTCTGTAGTTCTTCTTTAAGTGGAGATGAAGACAGACTGCTTCTCTGGCTTAGATAGGCGACCCATCGTGCCACCGTTTGTGCTTGGGCCACCCCCGTCTTAGGAAGGTGAGTCAAATCTCTCACCCACCCCTGGATTGGTAATGAAGTCTTAACTATGACCTCTGCTGTTTGCGTTATCGGCTCTACTGCTTGTAATGCCGAATAGGCAGCCAATAACTGTTTCTCAATCATGCTATATCGTTCTTCTGCTCCGTGCCAAACCTGAGACCAGAATCCAATGGGGGTTCGAACAGAACTCCGGCGTTGCCACAGGCCCCAGCCAAAACCATCTTGAGTAACATGAACATCTAGTTCAGCTGGGAGGGTCGGATCAAATATACCCAACGCCTGAGCTTGTTTAACTGCCAGTTTTGCCTGTTGGAAAGCATCCTGTTCTATCTTTCCCCAATTCCATGATTGACCCTTCTTTGTAAGCTTGTATAATGGCCTTAATAGCTGAGCTAAATGAGGTATAAAGGAGCGCCAATACCCCAATATACCCAAACATTCTTGCAATTGTTTTGATGTTGTAGGGACTGGAAACGCTTGGACTTTATCTACTACCGCACTGGGTAGTACTTTGGTTTTCCCGGACCAAATTACTCCCAGGAATTTTACAGATAGCCCCGGACCTTGCACCTTCTGTGGGTTTATAGCCCACCCTCTTTTCTGCAGGTAAGCTATCAACCAATCTGCTGCTTGTCTCACCGCCTCTAACGAATCGGATGTTAACAGGAGGTCATCAATATAATGATATAAATTGACATTATTTGGCTTTTCCCACTTAGCCAGATCACGTGCCACTAAATTATGACAAAAAGTGGGCGAATGTACATACCCTTGGGGTAGGACCTGGAAAGTCCATTGCCTCCCTTCCCATGTAAATGCAAACTGATCTTGCGATTCTTCACTGATTGGAATACTGAAGAATGCATTCGCCAAATCCAAGACACAGTGATATGTTTTGATTTCCCTGCTTAGTGTGTCCATTAGGGAGGCAATATTGGGTACAGCCGCATGAACAGGTGGCGTGACCTTATTTAATTCCCTATAGTCTACTGTCATCCTCCATGTTCCATCCAGTTTTCGCACTGGCCATATTGGGGAGTTATATGGGCTATGTGCAGGCCTTATAATACCCACTCTTTCTAATTCCTGCACCGTCTTTGTTATTTCATCCTGCCCACCCGGGAGTCTGTACTGTTTCACATTAGTAATCCGGCGTGGCTTCGGCAAACAAATAGGCTCATGTTTTGCATGGCCTCTCAATATTGTCTGGATTGCCCGGATACTAATGCATCTCTGCCGCAATCGGAACTCTCCCACTGTTGTATGGAGAGCCAGACCCCACAGGATATCAGTTCCTAATATATACTCTGGAATTGGGGCAATGGATACCTTGTACTCCCGTGGTGGAAGACGCCCGACCCCCAGTTTTACCCAGGTTTGGGTGACCGGAATGGTTTGTCCCCCAAAACCTCCAATCATCACTCTATTACCTTTAAATTTAGTTGGGTCTCCATATATTATAGATGTCTCGGCCCCGGTATCAACTAGGGCCATAACCTTCTGTATATTCTTTCGGGACCAGTATATCGTCAGTTCCACATAGGGCCTCCGGTCCCATCTAGAGGCCCTAGGAGGACTGACATCCCTCGTCAAGCCATGAACTGAGCCAGATTCAAGTCTTTTACCTCCGATACCTCCGGTGTCATAACCCGAGGCACCTGAGGTGGCTTCTTTTTCCTATTTGGAACTATAAAATCTTCTAAATTCCATGTTGTTGTTGGTCGCCGCTCTATAAATCTTATCCCTGGCCTTTTGGGTTTATTCTGAAATTTTTGTTCATCCTTCAGTTGCTTCCACAACTGAAGGAGAACCTGATTGGGCTGCCCATCAATTTTTGAAAACTGAACGCCTGCCCGGAGCAGATCATTAAACATTTGTTTCCGGGATACCCTAACAGGTCCTGCCCGAGAAGTTCGCGGGGCCGATCTTCTGGCTCGCACTATTGGAAAAGCCTCGGCATCCTCAATCACCCTGATATTGCGCTTAGCTCGTAAACGCTCAGTTTCTCCGAGGTCTGCTACCAATTGGGCGGCTTGTTGGACTACTGCCTCTGCGGATACTACTGGATTAAGTATGGAAACCAAGGTTCCATACATATGAGAGGGTGCTTACTGTAAAATTAGGTCCCTCATTCCCGCAGAAAATTTAACCATATCAGGGCTATCGAATGTGTCTTCGTAGATAGCCTCTCTCATACCTAATTCGCGTATATAATTTTGAAGGTCTTCCATAGAAGACCACATCCCTGTGTTTACTGGCATGTCAGTTTTATTTGTCCACACCATGCGGCAAGCAGCCATTATCCATTCTACAATTGAATGGTTTTCTTCAGGGAACTGAGTCCCAGCATACAGTCTCTGCCGAAGGGCAGGATGTACTGTTATTGTGGCCAACTTAGATACTTCGGGGCCACTAACCAGTACACTATCTGCCCCTGAATCCCATAACCGTAATAACCAAGCCGGAACACTTTCCCTTGGCCTTTGCCTAAATCGTTGCACTAGGTCCATGAGTTCAGTAGGCGTATATGGACGGGCTGTTACATGTAAAACAGATTCGGCAGGGGGCCATTGATCAGGAGGCACTCCTGCTGGTCGATCTTGAATTTTCTTTGTTTTTTGAGTTATTACTGGACGGACTTCTAGTGAGTCCGTCTCAGATGGTTTTTCTAGATCAGATTTAGTGATCTTATTTTGATTCATTTCTTCAGGATCTTGATCGTCATTAAATGAAATGTATCTAATTTGAGGGTTGGAGGAAGAAAATGACGGTTTTTTTCCTGTCAATAGATTGATCTCACCCTCCAATTTTTCAATACGGGCCTTTAACAATTCATTTTCATGTGCAATGTTGTTTGATTTTATCTCTGCCCGATTTAAAGCATTTAATAATGGCCAGGCTGCCATAGATGCAGCCATTCGCTTTTCTTTTGTAATTAAGATATCTTTTTGTAGTCCTAGAAAGTAATCAGTTAGACAATAGGCGTCCATGTTATTTGGTACTCTTAAAGGGCCCCATTGTTCAATAATTGTTGCTAATTGGTAATATGGGGATGCCTCAAAACCTGGAATTTGTCCAGGAAGGCATGTCCCTAAGGGGGTGGTCTTCTCCCCCTTGTACCAATTAAAGATTTTCCACACAAAGGACATTTTTTTTTTTCCTTATATTTCTAGATGCCAAGTCAGTGGCTCCTGCCTGGCTTGCCAAATGTATTGGCAATAACTATGCTGGTATTAACAAGGATAGCAATTACAAGTAAAATGGTAGAAATACAGAAGATATAAGGAAAAGGGAACTCACCAGAGCTGAGGTGATCCTCCCTGGTGAGCAATCTCCAAGAGATGCTGCCTCAGTGAGGGTCAGCCCTTAAATGAGGTCTCAGAGGAGGTGGAGTCGAACTCCACCCCTCCAGGGAGCACAGCTACATAACTTTCACCTGTGCTCCCACAGCTGACCCCACACTTGCCTCAGCTGATCAATCAGTGGTTCACATTGTGATCTCCCATACACAGACAGAACCTGCCTGAGGAGCAAGCTGATGGCTGTCAGCTACAGGCAGACCTAGCTTTGTACTGCATTTCTTAGAGCAACAACTGTTGCTTTCAGTCACTGAATATACCAAGGCCAATTACTATGCCAGGAACATTTATGGCATCAGTGAACAAAAAATGCGTTAAAAATTGTAATAGACAGGAGCCATTTATTCTTTTATAACTAGGTGACCAAGGAACAACAGTCCTTCTAGAGTCAAGCTGTTAAGAACTAATAGCATCAATCAATATCACATAGATAGATTACTTCCCTGCCCTAAGACCATCTTGCGACCATTTGGTGCTCCTAATTAAGCCCTCTTGATGGCATTTTGTCTGAGCCATGCGACATTTTGTGATAGGAGTTACTGCTAGTGTTCCCTTAACCCTACACCAAAGTAGGAGGTATCCATTCTCAGGGAATCATGCAGGCTTCCTCTGTATTTGATGCTCAGAGACAGCCCCAGAACTTTTTAAATCTTAGCTTAGCTCTCATCCAATAATGTTCATCAAACAGTGCAACTTGTCCTTTGGGGATGCCTTTGTTCTGCATCAACCAGTTCCAACGGAGTCTTCTTGGCTTGTTTTAGATCAGTTTTTCAACAGATAAAGCCAGGGTCTTTGAATTACAAAGTGAAATTGCAGAATGCATGATTCTCAACCAAACAGAACAGCAGGTGGGATGCAGGGTGAATACCTGAACCAACACCACCTGCAAGCAATCCTTCAATATCTTAGGAATCTCTAGCCACCCCAAATCCAGTGTTGTGCTTGATCTATCATCTCTGCTGAGTTTTTAGCTAAGCTGATGGTGAGCATCACGGTGGTGATGGGTGAGCAGTCAGACTAGAGGGTCTTAATCAACCATAAGGATCCTGTGATCAGAGGAACGTGAATGTGCTGTTAAAGGTCACAAGCGCTGCACTGCAGCATGAGCATACACAGCGAAAGGCTTTCAGTAGAGCTTCAGTTCATAAATGAGGACTGGGTTATGGAAAATAGGCTCAAGATATAAAACAGAAAACAGATCTTAACGCCAGGTTCTGTGAATGCAACCAGCTGAATTTCACAGATATTGAATTTCAATGACAATTTCTTGTGTTATTTTACCCTCCAGCTCCACCCTGAACAGGAACATGTCAGTGACAAGCATTACTCCTCCAGGCTTGACCTAACAGTGCTTTACTTGCACTATGAGCTAATGGCTGTGCTTACAGCACCTCAGGGAGACACCTCAGAGATCACAATGTCCTTCGGGTACAGCAGGAGACACTCAACTCTCCAAATGTGGAGTTTAATTTGTCCAAAGAGGAGACAGGATTCCCATGCTAATAACTTAGGACCATTTCAGTCATAGGTTTAAAGATGATGTAAGTGCTGAGGCAATACATGAACTAGATGAATGAAGCCCAGATGTCAGGGCTCAAGTCGTGACTCCAGCCCCAGCTGGAGCTAAGGCTGTCTTGAATTCATCACAACACAGTTACATTATTTGCTCATACTGTGGATTTGCATAGGGACAACAGGAAGGTCAGAATTGCTTCAATAGAGCTATGCAATCTTTGTCCTAAATACTGGAAACCCACAGCGTTGGACAAATAAAATGAATTAAGTCTGAAGTGCTTTACATGGATTGTGATCCTATGTTTGCCTCACAAACTTACCTGAGACTTTCCAATCAAAAATCAGAGTGTCATCTCCAATTGTGTAGATGTATGTTCCCTCGTCTTCTTTCGTTACAGCTGAAGCCACAAGCTTATGCAGTTTCCCTTTATCTTCCATTGTGAATTTCTTACTGGTCTTGATTTCTTTGCCATTTTTGTACCACTTCACCATGACATTGGCTTCAGAGGTCTCAGAAACAAATTCAGCTTGTTTTCCAGCAACGGCCCTGATTACTCCTCCACTTGTCTCTTTGATTACGAAGTTTGCCAGTGCTGAAACAAAATATGAAGACACAAAATACATATGATGGTAAAGAACTGCAGGGACATTGGTGACCATGAGGCATTCATTTATCATAAGATCAAACGTGCACGTTTAATCCTAGTTCTAATTGCTAGATTCTAATTCAGAAGCTGGCAAATTGGCAGCTTTTATAAACCACGTACCAGATTACCTTATCTCCACAAGTTGAAGGACGTACACTGTACAGGGGACAGAGCCAAAGGAAGAAGCCCAAGGCTTCAAGAAAATGTCTAAAATGGGAAAACTGAGGAAAGAATTGGAACAAGCAAACTAGAAGGAAATCAATGGAGGGGGTATCTATTACTGCACTGTAACCCCCTGGCAAACAAATCAAGCCTAAAAGATAGAGATATCACTTAGGACTGAAAAGAAAAAAGAAAAAAAAGAATTCCTTTATGGAAATTAATTGGAGTGCAAAAGTTAGATGATAAAACTGGCCCTTATTAACACACAGTGGAATAATTGACTTCAAAGATTCAAAATCTCACCACTGTCTTAGCCAAAAGTTCAAGCCTAAGTCCACGGTCCTATTTTACTGAGGGTAATCGAGCTTGTTTTCCAACTTCTTGTTAACATATCATTTCAAAACAGCGCACACAACTGAGTTGGGTCTGTTGAGACAGCGCAGTCAGAGCTGCTAAAATCAAAGTCTGGATTATGCATGCATTTGTTCTGCAGTTCCAAGAACACGCATGTATAATACAAATTCAACAACGTTCTACAGAATGCCTGTATTTAGGAGCTCGAGAGCCAGCTGATGGACACTGGGATGACTGAGATCCTGTCAATACATTTAACTCCATCCTATCATACAGTCAAATTTCATTCATTTTTTCAGGAACTGTCTCTTATCATTGTAGTCCCGTCACCACTGCTGGATGTGAGCCCAACCACACAAAAGCAGCTGCTGGTTTTCACTGCAGATACTGCAGTAAGGAGAAACAGCCTCCAGACTGGACCAGCTGAGCGTGGCCCTACCAGGATTTGCTCCAAAGGTCTTATTACCAGTAGTGCTTCCCGATGAAATACATGGGGGTCCTCCTTTGATTCCAACCCCAACCCACCCCACCATGCCCCCTGATAACATCCATCAGGGCCACATCTCGACAGCTCCTGAACACCTCCAGGGATCCCACCACCTACCTGGGCAGCCTGTGCCAGTTAATTCTATGGGCAGACCTGCCAGTATGAAATATTATGCTAACATGACAAAGAGAGAGAAGAAAAGCAAAATTAAGACTAGCTGACAAGCCTTGGCAGGAAGTTCTGCTCTCCATCAATTTAGTCCCTGTGACTCTTCACAGGTGTTTTCTACATTTGGGATCACTGCTACAAAAAGAGATGTTGACATCATCTCTTGTGGCCACCCTGACAGAAGAGCAGGAAGGCTGGGATGCTCTTTTTCCTGTCTTTCCCTTGATTTCCTCTATATCTTAGGGACGAATCACAGGACAGAACACAGAAATCAAATGGCTCTACAAAGCAGATTGGCCAGTTCAAGTCAAAACAGCCACTGAAAACACCCCAGATGCTGTCTGACAACAGCTGGACTGTCGGGGAGTCAGGTGAATGCAGTCTGCTGGCCCTGGGCAGGAAGAGGACAGCCCAGACTGTCACATACCTTTCACTGAAAGCTGATAGAGCATTTTATCCCCCTCACAGATGCACTGATAACTTGCAGCATCATCCATTGAGTCGTTGTGAATTTTCAGGGTGTGTTTCTTCCCCACAATTTGCAGTTCATAATTTTCACTGGCCTTGAGCTCCTTCCCATCCTTCATCCACTCCACAGTAGCGCCTGTGTCTGAAAGCTCAGCCTGCAGTTTGGCTTCCTCACGCAGCCAAGCGCAGATCTTTTCTACATCTTTGCTCTTCTTGGTAAATCTCACTGCAGCACCTGTCAGGAGCAAAGGCCTCGTTATTTCAATTTATATCAGGCTAACGTGGTCAATGTTTGCTGCAACATCTCTGAAAAAGTATCACCTTCTGTTCCTGCACTCATCATTGTGTCAGTGCTGAGCAATTCACGATATTTCATTTGGTCTTCTTGCTGGATTTACTAAGTAAAAATCAACCAAACATCTCCTTCTACTGATTAATAATGCTCTAAACATGCTTCTGCAGAGGTTTCCACCCAATGACAAACAGGTCCTCCCATCATGAATGTTTATTTGTTCTACTTTGTCATGCAAAGCTGATTGATAGAGATATTATTGGAATGATTGCTCCCCTACTTCTAAACTATTCCAGTGCAATCAGAAAGGCTGTCTGAACCTGCAGCTGAAAGTACTTCTCTATGGTCATGCAGTGGTAAACCTGGTGACTGAATGCACTGGCCAATAGCTGTGAACTGCAGACATTCATCAGCTGGCATGCTTGCACGTTGTTGTAAGGTCAATAGTAAACATGGCATCCCCTCCAGGTACAGCTTCACCAGTTGTTAGGGGGGATTTCACAGCCAGGACTGGGTCTGAGGAAGAACATGTATGTCTTAATGCTCTTTAGATGCAAGTCTGGTATCTCATTTAGAGATGGAAGATTAAATCATAGGTACATTTCTACTTCTCCCTTTGCATGAGTGCTAGAAGAAGCACTTCTGTGCTTAAGATCTGTTACAGAAAGTTCTGCCTCTTGCACATGTGAGATATCAAAAGATAAGGATATTCATGTCTCTGTCACAGAAACAACTCGTATCACTTTAGTGGTAGCTGGAGGTTGATAGGAGATAGGAGAACTAGGAATAAAGGAAAGCCTTTGGTGTGTTAATGCACTGCTAACCTTAAAGTCAAAGGAAGCATCTTTAGGGAACCAACACAGCTGCTCAGCACACACTGACCCATTTCCATTGGGGTTTTTGTGCTTACCAAGGTGCACGCTCCCTGGGAATTCCAGAGACAGGCTCTGTCCATGCGCATTGACTGCAGACACTCGGAACTGATCATCAGCCTCTTCAGACAGATTGCTCACCGTGAACTCTGGGACGGGGACATGAGACTCGTGGCACCTCACCCAGGTGAAGCCAGTTAGTTTCTTGCATTCCACAATGTAGCCATCGACTGGAATGGGGCGGTGCATCTTCGGAGGGGACCATGCCAGCGTCACTGAGGTTTCTGTTTTATTTTTCACCACGGGGTCAGTTGGGGGCTGGGTGGGAGGTTTTCTGGGAGCTGAACAGAAATAAATTTCAGAAATATTAGCATAAGGTCATGTAGGCTGGAAAAGACCTTCAAAAGACCTTCAAAATCAGCAGACTCAACTTTCAGCATGACCTACTGAGTCCCACCATTAACTACTGTGGTACCTGAGGACATACATGACAAGCTTATTCCTGCAGGTATTTACATAGTGAATATATTCACCCTCTGGATGCTTTGGAACATTTTAGAGGTTAAAATCCCATCAGACTTTTTCACTGTGTGCAGCCACTGATACAGGCAGGAGGCTGGGAATTACCTGATGGGCTCTAGTTACAGACTACTGACACAGTAAAGGATTGATTTCATTTAATTTTGGCCATCAGAAAGTTTGGTGTCTGGTTTCAGTCACCCATCTGGACTCCAATTATAATCATATGGAGAACAGCACATTCAGGAGAACTCATCTCAATAAACCTGAATGAAATCACAGAATCATAGGATCATGGGAGGGCTTGGGTTGGAAGAAACCTTCAAGATCATTAAGTGCTAGATGCCAAAGGTCCCACTAACACAGTATTAAGCCAAAAGCTAGATGCTGGAATCAGATCTCCTGACCTTACCATCAGAAACTGAGATGTCATATTTTGCTCAGAGGTGCCTGCTTGTAGGAGGGACAGCTTCCGAGCTTTTTCTGCTCCAGGAACCAGCTCGAGCTTCAGAATTTAAACAGCAGTCAGAAATTAAACTGAGCTTTGTCACCTCCATCAAATAGAAGGAGTGGTTGGGTGGTACAGCTTTCCAAATCGCTTAGAAACTGTCACAACAATCAGATGCCTACCTTTTCTTTTTGAACTTGTTAATACATAGAGCTTAATAGCATCAGAATGCCCCAAGCACTTCAGACAACAGGACAGCTGTAAACCCTTCTTTAAGGATTCCTTTGTTTAACCACTGAGTAACTGTAATTCAGTGGTGCTGGTAGGAGAAGGGAAGTCCTAATCTTCCCAGATGGTGAACAGAGTTGATGTTCACATGCAGACTGGTGCTGCAGCAGAGCCAGAAACCACTCATTTGGGAAACACAGCACCAAGAAAATAATGGGAATAGCTTCATAAAATCAGGAGCTTCACTCAAATTTCATGTCAGATCTATAATTCTTCCTATTTTCAGGAAGAAATGATTTCCCTTTTTCTTGTAGTTTTATTTTCTTTTCCTTTCCAGCAAGCAGCTTTGTAGCTTACAAATTGTTTTCTAATCACCTCCTGGTGTGGACAAATCACACAGGTCTGACTCCATGTTTTACATAGTTAGCATATTATATTTGTTCCACTATGGAACTGTACAGTCATAGAATGGCCTGGGTTGAAAAGGATCCCAAAAATCATCCAGTTCCAACCCCCTGCTATGTGCAGGGACGCCATCCACCAGACCAGGCTGCCCAGAGCCTCATCCAGCCTGGCCTTGAATGCCTGCAGGGATGGGGCATCCACAGCCTCCTTGGGCAACCTGTTCCAGTGCGTCACCACCCTCTGAGTGAAAAACATCTTCCTAAGATCCAACCTGATCCACAACCCCTACACACCCTCAGAGCCCCCTAGAGCCCCTAGACCTCCTATTGCCCACCACAGCCCCATATGCCCACTAGAGTCCCCCTCAACTCTCTTTACAGGCCCTGCACAGCTCTATATAACAGTCTTATAGAACTACCTCTAGTAGAAGCAATCTCCACACAGAGATCCTTTCCCAGCACACTGCGCCACGGGGGGAGCAAAACGGGGGGGGGGCACATACACACACAGCGCCGGGGGGGCCCGTAACCGACCCCCACCCATCCTTTAAAGGGGTGGGGGGTCCGTTTTAATGGGGGGGGGGGCGAGATCACCTTCACCCCCCACCCCCCCATCCCCACCCCATCCTTTAAAAGGGGGGTGTCCATTTTGGTGTTGGGGGGCAGTGACAATCCGCCCCCCCACCCCATCGTTTAAAGGAGGGGGGGTCCGAGACCACCCCCCCCACCCCATCTTTTAAGGGGGGGGGTCAGGGGCTCATGGGGGGCAGCACATCGTGCACAACATTGGGGGGGGGGGGGGCTTTAAAAGGGGGGGGTTACAAAAAGCATAGCTCTCAACTATAGATGGGATTGGGGGGGGCTCAATCGATGGGGGGGGGCCCTTCATGCAGGGGGGGCACAGCGTAAGTCAGCGGCTTTGAAGGGGGGTGTTGGGGCTGTTTGGCCTTTGGGGGGGTTATTGTGTGCCCCACCCCCACCACCCCCACACACAATGGGGTGTTAATGTGGGGGGGGGGGGCTTAGATTAGTTGCGTTCCCTATAGCACTGCCCCCCCCCGTCATTAACCCCCCCGCTTTATCCTTACGGCTGAGCCCCCCCCCGACAGCGCCCCATTCATCTTGATGGGGGGGGGGGTTTGTCACACGACCCCGGCGCGGCTTACGGCACATCGTCGACCCCACCCCACCCCCCATAACCCCACCCGGGGGGGGAGGGGGCGATGTGGTGAGTGGGGGGGGGGTTCCGGAGGTGGGGGTGAGCAAAGCGCAATATGGGGGGGGGGGGTCCTATAACTGGAGGGCAGCGGCTGCACAAAGAGCCCGCGGGGGTCGGAGAGCAGCACTTTGGCTGGGGGGGGTCCACGGGGTCCGGGGGTAATGCTGCCCCACCCCCTCCCCCACCCCCCACTGCCGACCCCCCCCCCGCGTTGCCCCCCCGCCCCAACGTCAGCTCCTGCGGCAGCTCCTCGTCGCTCTCCTCCTCCTCTTCCTCGTCTGGGGGGTCAATATGTGGGGGGGGGGGTCCCATCGGGCAGCGGCAGCTCCGCCGGCTCCGATTGGCTGAGCCGCAGTGCGCGGGAGCGGCTGTTGTGTGCCGGTCGGTGGAGGGGAGGCTCTTCATGGAGCTGCCCCGCAGCCAACAACAGCCTGAATGAGATCCTGGAGTCCCAGACGCTGGAGGATGAGCTGGGAAAGAGCAGAGGCTCCCCACAGAAGGGCAAATCACGTCTGATAACGTGAGTGTGGAGCACAGCCAGCCCCTTCCTCACATGTGTGGGGCTTCCATGTTCCTCTGTGCCCATTGCAATGTGCCACCCCAATCCTGCTGCCCAGCCAGGAGTGGATGGGATGAGCAGGTTGGGATGCACAGAGCAGTGCTCAGACATTGCTGGGACATTTGTGCACTGCTGTTGAGCTTCCCTTTGTGCAGCAGGGGAGAGGATGGAGGTTTACAGGTGGATGGTTGTTATTTCTATGGCATTGCACAGGTGGTAGAACCATGTCCATTCCCAAACTTATTCCAGGGCATGCGGGAATTTGTGCAGTTGTAGTTCCTGAATTGTGCTATTTAAAACCCTCCTGTAAATGGGGATGTTTTGTAATGCCTGCTGGGGCTGCAGGCAGCATTGCCTTCCTCCTTAGGGGGCAGGTTTAATCACAAGCCTCCCTATTTCCTATCACAAACGTCCTACAAACCATGTCTGGGCATTGCTGTCTCGGCCTGGATCTCAGCTCCTGAGACTGTCAGATGTGAAGCAGCAGCAGCTGGGACAGGGCTGGCTCTGTGTGCCCTCTCTGGGTCTGTGGGCACAGAGTGGGGCAGAGGGATGACTGTGAGAGGGAGGAATTGCCCAGCCACAAGAAAGAGGAAATCAGCTGAAAAGGGGAGATTTGAGAAGCACTGAGGCTGTGGCTGCTTTGACAGTAAGAAGAAACCAAGCTGTCACTGTGCAGATGGGAACTCCAGTAGGAGAGCTGTGGTGGCTTTACAGATGGCAGACAGCAGCTGGAGTGTAGAGCCAAGGGTAGGGGGGGGATCTTCCTCTTAGCAATGCCATGCAAAGAATGATGCAGACTCCTGCAGGGTTGGCTTTGCTGTGTGACCCTGGGTGGAAGCAGCTGGAAGGTCTCAGCCCTTCTGCATTATCCCAGGAGCTGGGGCAGTGCTCGGTCTCATCCCACCTCTGCTAATAGCAAATGCAGAATCCCTTATCTGAGTGCCCTTTTCTCTCATGTAGAGTCACCAACCCTGGGAAGTTCACAAAAAGTTTGGGTGTTGTGTTGAGGGATGTGATTTAACTGGGAAGTATTGGTGATGGTTGGACTGGATGATAAGATCAGTCATAAGATCATAAGATCATCCAGGTCTTTTCCAACCTTGAAAATTCTATGGAGTTGTAGCAGATTGTGGGGGTGTAGGTGTGGTATATATATGTACACAGATGGGAATATCCGTATGGAAAAGATAGATCCATGTGTGTTCTGGGCTGCACTGAAAAAGGGGTGGCCAGCAGGAGAGGGAGGTGATTGTCCACTCCTGCTCAGCTCTTGTGAGGCCATATTTGCAGCACTGTGTCCAGGCCTGGGAAGGATGTGGAGCTGTTGGGGGGGGTCCAGAGGAGGGCCACTGTGATGATCAGAGGGCTGGAGCAGCTCTCCTATGAGGAAAGGTGGAGGGATCTGGGCTTGTTTAGCCTGGAGAATGGAAGGCTGTGGGGAGACCTCATTGTGGCCTTTGAGTACTTGAAGGGAGCGTATAAACAGGAGGGGGAATGGCTGTTTATGAGGGTGGATAATGATAGGACAAGGGGGAATGGTTTAAAACTGAGACTGGGGAGGTATAGGTTGGATCTTAGGTAGATGTTTTTTGCTCAGAGGGTGGTGACACACTGGAACAGGTTGCCCAAGGAGGCTGTGGATGCCCCATTCAAGGCCTGCAGGCATTCAAGGCCAGGTTGGATGGGCTCTGTCCATGAGCATTGACTGCAGACACTTGGAACTGATCATCACCCTCTGCAGACAGATTTACAGCCCCTGCACAGCTCTATATAACAGTCTTATAGAACTACCTCTAGTAGAAGCAATCTCCACACAGAGATCTTTTCCCAGCGCCCCTTTGTGACATCATAATGCCCCTTTGTGACATCATAACACCCTTTGTGACATCATAATGCACCTTTCTGATGCCATAATGCCCCTTTCTGACGTCATAATGACCCATTGTGATGTCTTAATGCCCCTTTGTGACGTCATAATGCCTTTTGTGATGTCATAATGCCCTTTGTGACGTCTTAATTCCCCTTTGTGATGTCTTAATGCTCTTTTGTGATGTCACAATACCCCTTTGTGATGTCATAACACCCCTTTGTGATGTCATAATGCTTCTTTGTGGTGTCATAATGCTTCTTTGTGATGTCATAATGCTTCTTTGTGATGTCATAATGCTTCTTTGTGGTGTCATAATGCTTCTTTGTGATGTCATAATGCTTCTTTGTGACGTCATAACGCCCTTTGTGACGTCATAATGCCCTTTGAGACGTCATAATGCTCCTTTGTGATGTCATAATGCTCCTTTGTGATTCATAATGCCCTTTGTGATGTCATAATGCCCTTTCTGACGTCATAATGCCCCTTTGTGGTGTCATAATGCTTCTTTGTGAGGTATCTGTGGTGCCATTGATAATGAAGTGTGATGAACTGGAAGGCTTTCAGTAGAATTGCAGCCCTAACATAAACAATGACTTGAACTCTGGAATTCTGTGTAAAATCATTAGCTAGCTTGTGGTCCGGGTCTTCAAACCAAAGGCTGTGAGGTGCTGCTCTTGTTGACGCAGGCTGTGAAAGATGACTTGAGCTCTAAGAGTAATTTCCCTTCTGCTCTTTATATGAACGTCAAATCCACAATTAGAATATTAAGAAGATAATATAAAATTTTGTGCTGCTGGACTGAGGACTTCCATTAGCTGTTAGCCATAGTTTGGAACTTGCAAAGCAATCATATTGGAGCCTTGCTGGGCAACCTGCTCCAGTGTCTCACCACACCCACAGTAAAGCATTTCTTCCTAATATCCAATCCTAATCTACCTTCTTCCCATGTAAAGCCATTTCCCCTCATTCTGTTGCTACCTGCCCTTATGAAAAGTCCCTCCCCAGCCTTCCCTGTAGGCCCTCTTCAGATACTGGAAGGCCACTCTAAGGTCTCCTTGGAGTCTTCTCCAGGCTGAAGAGCCCCATCTCTCTCAGCCTGTGCACATAGTAGAGGTGCTTTCAGCCCTCTCTGATCACCTTCATGGCCCTCCTCTGGACCTGCCTGAACATCTCCAAGTCCTTCTTGTGTTGAGGGCTCCAGAACTGCGTGCAGTGCTCCAGATGGGGTTTCAATGAGAGGAGTGTGGAGGGGCAGCACCACCTCCCTCGACCTGCTGGTCATGCTTCTGTGCTTTAAGCTTATGCTTTAAGGTCCTATATGCTTTAAGGTTTAGATAGTGCAGTCGCCTCACCTCTTCAGGTTTATCTGTGAAGGTCCCTTCCAAGTGAACCGTGCTGATCCAGACAGTTCGGATTGCTCATTAAAGTGTTTTAGTAAGTTGGGCTGGTCCTACGAAGCAGTATGACTGCAGTAAGCAGTGTACATGGTGCGCTGTGAGTACTGCACACATTCCTCTTGGCAGCTTGTGGAACAGAAACTGTGCATTGTTTGTATTGTGTAAGTATTCCTGTTGGTCTCTTGTGATGCTTACCTTCTTAGAGCACCTTTCCTCGTTTGGCTCTACATATTTTGGTACCTTACTTGTTCTGTTTGGCTTAGCAGGGAAGGTCTTCTTCTGAAGCATCCTCAGTCTTGGTCTGGGCAGCATACTTAGAAATGACATGGACGTTACATGAGTGGGTGGTCAAAGGGGGGAAGAACTCACCTTTCTGATCTGTTTCCTTTTAGAACACAGTCCTGGAGAGGATTTGCTTTCCTTGTTTCCTGGAGACTTGGATTCTTAGATGGTTTTGACTGCAGCTATTTCTGATGTTAATTCCTTTTTCTGTACTTTAGTAGCCAAGTGCAAGTGGAGTGCTTTGGGAATTGTCTGAAGTTGCCAGGTTGCGTGTGATCACATATGTAACGTGGAGTTATGTGTGGTGCCAGTGATAATTAAGTGTGATGAACTTGAAGGCTTTCAGTACAATTTCAGCCCTAATGTAAACAGTGACTTGAACTCTGGAATTCTGTGTAAAATCATTAGCTAGCTTGTGGTCCAGGTCTTGAAACCAAAGGCTATGAGGTGCTGCTCTTGTTGACGCAGGCTGTGAAAGATGACTTGAGCTCTAAGAGTAATTTCCCTTCTGCTCTTTATATGAACGTCATATCAACAATTAGAATATTAAGAACATAATATAAAAGTTGTTGCTGCTGGCCTGTGGACTTCCATTAGCTGTTAGCCATAGTTTGGAACTTGCAAACCAATCTTATTTAGACTTTAGTGGTGAAATCTTCTGATGAAATCTTCCTTCTAATTCTGCAAAAGAATCTCGGTGGAACATTTCTGTCTGAAAAGGCTCTGGCATATGAAGATGTGCCAGACTGCAGCCATGTGCCAGATGCGTTTGGATCCATGGAATTTTCTGATGTAGCTTCAGTGTTTGAAGAATCTCCACTCGATCTAAATACTCAGAAAACAAAGCAGGTGTGTGAAGATGTACAGCTAGTTTCTTACAGAAAAAATACAGCTCTTAATCTAGAAATCTGCTTCTCATTGTATCTAGTGCTTACTCCATATTTAAGTATCTAGTGGACCTTGACCAAAGGAAGATAAAGATAGAGCAAAGAAGTATGTTAAGCATAAATTTTGTTGCCTTCTACCTGTAGGCCATGGTTGGTTTGACGTGATCCCTAACTCCAGTGTTTGGTTTGCACAGAAACAGCAAGCAAGGGAACAAGTAAAGGAGTCAGTGAGGATTTTAAAACACAATGGGAAGCGATAAGGCACAGTTAATAAGATTCTGGAGTTAGGCTGGAGGTAGGCAGAGGTTGAAAGGTACCGAAAGAAATTCAATCTTACTGTGTTGGACAACAAAATCCACTGTGATATTATTCAAATTTTTAACTAAACCAAGTGATAATTCATATTTATGTTTAGATAAGCTGGTGAAGGTTAATCCTCAATGGAGAATTGAGATGAACAAATAAAAAAATGGTGTTTGACAGTCTATAAGAAACGAACTTATTCTAGGAGAGAATCAGAGTTTTCAACTGTTTTGTTCAATAGCCAAATAATGTATGATATTTTTATAAGCATTGTGTCTGACCTTCTCAGCTGTTAGAATTTCTTTGACAGTAACTTCTCCGGCTGTGATCAGAAAACCTTTTGTTCCGTCTCTGGCACCATTCGAGGCATGATACTCAACTGGGTGATATGGAATTCACACTGTCAACTCCAGTGACAAGAAAAGTGGCATCTAAGAAGCGTGCAAACACAGAGAATGTTGATGCAGAGTCAGTGTTAAGAAATGAGCTGCCCTTTGCATTTCCTGCTCCAAAGGCCTTCTTTTCGAAGAGCCAGACAGAGAAGCAAGTAGAAGGCATATCTTTTTAGGCGCCTACTTCCAAAGGTATGTTGTATCTAACAAATGGAAACCTAGAACATGTGTAGCTTAGGAATTTTTTACTTTTAATATGAATGCAGTACTTGTAGGTCCTAAAATTCTGAAAGGTTTCAGTGTGGGGTTTATTTGGTCACAGCACATACAGCTGCCATCCTGTACATCTGACAGTGCACTGCAAGCGGTTTAACCATATATCAGGGCATGGTACACGTCTGTTAATGATAGAAGTTCTCACAGTTTCACAAGGAGCATGCCTTGAGATGCATTCAGATAATGAGATAAGTGCTGTGTTCCTAAAACTAGCATGTGTCTCCACTCTCCATCGAGATTTAGTAGATAATTTCTTTAACAATTATGATGAGAGTTTTGTTTTGTTTTTATTTTTTTCTGGGCTATTATTTTGAGTGAAAGAAAAGGGTATGCTTTTATTTAAGCGAGCTTTTGATTGCATCATGCTTCTAAATTAAATGTCACCTACTGAATTCCTCATGATAGCATACGAGTACTTGCGTGTATCTGTTCTCCCTAATAGAGGGAGAAGAGACTCAGTGAACCTGGACAGTGTTACCCAGGGTTGTGAGAACAGCTAAATGATTGTTGAGAACTGGTCAACTCGTGAGCCTGAGACCTGGGATCCTCCATCCTAGGGTGGAACTTTACTGGAGCACGTGGGTGCCACAGCAACAAAAGGACTGTGTACAATAGACTGAGAGTTTGCTGAGTTTCTTGGTTTACAGAAAGCACAACTAACTCAGCAGCAAGTGACGTATTTGGGATAGGAGATGACAGCTGGACTTTGAACCTTAAGGACTGCCAAGAAAGAAGCCATCTGCTCAACCCCTGAGCTGCAAACTGCCAAGGAACTCCATACGTTGCCAGGAATGACAGGAGGGTGCCGACCATGGATACACAGCTACGGACTGATGGTAAACTTGAAACAGCTTGAAGTGAGTAAGGGATATCCAGGGTGCACTGGTGCTCAATATTCAAGAAGCCCATCAATCTACACTGGGCCAAAGGATACCAGTTTTAATATCTCATGCAGTGTTTACTGTATTGGAGGCAAAAGGGGGACATTGGCTTTCACCCCACAGAATCACAGAATCACAGAATTACCCGGGTTGGAAGGGACCTCAAGGATCATGTAGTTCCAACCCCCCTGCCTAGCAGGGCCACCAAACATACGCCTTTACTAGATCAGGTTGCCCAGGGCCCCGTCCAACCTGGTCTTGAACACCTCCAAGGACGGGGCATCCGCAACCTCACTGGGCAGCCTGTTCCAGGACCTAACCACCCTTCTAGTAAAGAACTTTCCCCTAACATCCAACCTAAATCTTCCCTCCTTCAACTTAAAACCATTTCCCCTAGTCCTGCTATTATCAGCCCTTTCGAAGAGTTTACTCCCCTCCTGGGAGTAAGTTCCCTTCAGGTACTGAAAGGCTGCAATGAGGTCACCCCGCAACCTTCTCTTCTCCAGGCTGAACAAACCCAACTCCCTCAGCCTGTCCTCATAGGGGAGGTGCTCCAGCCCCCTGATCATCTTCCTGTCCCTCCTCTGGACCCTTTCCAAAATCTCCATATCTTTTTTGTACTGAGGGCTCCGCACCTGGACACAGTACTCCAGATGGGGCCTCACAAGAGCAGAGTAGAGAGGGACGATCACCTCCCTATCCCTGCTGACCACCCCTCTCCTGATGGAGCCCAGGATCCCATTTGCTTTCCGGGCTGCCAGAGCGCACTGCTGGCTCATGTTAAGTTTCTCATCTATCAGGACCCCTAGGTCTTTTTCAGCCGAGCTGCTCTCAAGGACAACTCCTCCCAGCCTGTACAGGTGCCTGGGGTTCTTCCGGCCCAAGTGCAAAACCTTGCACTTTGCTGTATTGAACCTCATTAGGTTCACCCGAGCCCAGCTTTCCAGCCTGTCAAGGTCCCTCTGAATGGCATCTGTTCACCCCAAAGATTCCCGAAATACCAGGCCATCCTGGTAGAGCAGGGTGATATAGAAATAATTGTAACTACTATTGCCAACCCAGTATCTTTCCTTAGCGGAACTCCCCTGGTGGAGAACCAGGATGACATCACTGCTTTGAAACAACTGATGCTGCACATTACATCCAGTCGGTTGGAGCTGAAGGACGAACCCTTAGAAGATGCAGAAGACGCCTGGTTTACCAGCAGCTGCAGTTTTGTGAGACAAGGAGGCTGTAAGGCAGGACATGCAGTAACTGCTACTGAGCAGGGAATGGAAGCACAACCATCAGCCGTGGGGACTACCCCTCAGAAGGCTGAAATAACTGCCTTGACGAGAGCCTTAATGATATGGACAGATGCTAACTATGTGTTTGGGGTGTCACACGCTCATAGTACCATCTGAAAAGAGCAAGGATTGCTCACACACAAGGAAAAGAGCATGATGTAAATGTACCTATGTTGTAGGGCACAGTTCTCTATCCAGGCCCAAGTCTGTGTGGGTGTCTCCTCTATCCACAAAGCTGCTCACACTGCAGGAGGCACAGGCTGAGAGGAGAGGCCAGAGCAGCTCTCCCACTGTGACACGGAGCAGCAGGATACAAGTAAAGGAAGGCCCCGCAGCGGTACTGGGAAGGTTCCACACAGTCATCAATTTTTCATCTGAAAGGTAAAGAGGAATTCCCTTTTCTGCCCCTATCATCATTGGTCGGGTGAGTAGCAATGATGCCCGGTGTCCTTCCATCAATGGAGCAGAATAGGCGGAAGGCTGGGGTGCAGGCTTTCCTCTGCTGAGGTGAGTGGGGGCTCAGGGTGTTGCTCAGTGGTAGATTTGTTCACACTGAGTTCTAACAGGAAACTTGCTCAACATCGAAGGCCTTGCAAAAGTCTGGCTGAGTGATGTCAGTTGCTTTTCCTTTCCCTACTGATGCTGTCACTCCACTGTAGAAGGCCACTAAAGCGACCAGGCTGCATGTCTCCGTTTCCGCTGTTTCTCCATTTCCTTCTTGTTGCTCCCTGTAACCAGCAGGTTCAGCCATGCTGCTTTCCTGCCTCCTCTGCTGTGTTTCGTGTGGTCGGGATGGAGCTCAGAGCTCCAGCTCTGAGAAAGGTTTTCTGAGAAAGTTACCATCTCTTTTCCATTCCTTTACCCCTAAAAACAGTTTTCCAGTGTCTCTCATGCAAGAATTCTTTGAACAGCCTGCAGCTGACTCTCCTGAAGCTCAGGGTCCTGACTTTGCTTTTTGCCAGGCACACATTCCTTGAGATGAGGAACTCTAGGAGGGCATGGTCACTACAGCCCTGACCACCTCCAGTCTTAACCCCTGCTGTTCAGCATGTCCAGTAATGCTTCCCTTCTGCTTGGTGTGCTTAATGCTTGGCCCACAAAGTTATTGTCAGTGCACTCCAGCAGGCTCTCAGACAGTTTGCAGCAACTGGGATTGGTGCTGGGTGGTTGCTGGGAGGTGTCTCAGCAGAAAAGCTGGGCTGGGGTGGGCGTGCTGTGTCAGTCCTCATCGCAGCTGGCAGAGAGAGTTAGAGGAGGGTGATGGGTGCTGCCTGCTCTCAATGCTGCTGCACTGAATTTGGGGCACAGCAGCACACTGGTGAGTGAGCTGGGAGGGAGACGGACTGCTGCTGTGCATGGCTAGGCCAGAGCTGGAGGATTGTCAAACACGTGAGTCATGCTGGTGCAGCCATTGCAGCTGCAGCAGGAGTAGAAGACAAAGAGGTTTTGTAGAGGACAGAGGGTGGTGACTCATGGTTTGATGTCCAGGTGGAGGCCGATAACAAGTGGTGTCATCCAGGAGTCTGTCTTGGGACCAGTGCTTTTTTACATGGTTATCAGAGACACCAATGATGCAATGGAGTGCACCCTCTGCTGTTTGCTGAGTGGTGCGGCTGACGCAGTGGAAGGAAGGGATGCCATTCAGAGGGAGCTCAACCGAGAGGTTGGCCTAGGTGAATTTAATGAGGTTCAACACAGCAAAGTGCAAGGTTTTGCACTTGGGCTGGAGGAATCCCAGGCATTTCTACAGACTGGGAGGAGCAGTCCTTAAGAGAAGCCCCGCAGAGAAGGACCTGGGGGTCCTGGTGGATGAAAAACAGAACGTGAGCCATCAGCGTGCTCTTGCAGCTCAGAGAGCAAATGGTCCCCTGGGCTCCATCAGAAGAGGGGATGGCCAGCAGGGACAGGGAGGTGATTGATCTTCATGATCCTTGAGGTCCCTTCCAACCCGGGCCATTCTATGATTCTGTGATTACACTCGCTGTCAGAAATAACGGCAGCTGTACAGATGTTGGATATATTTTGGGACAGTTCTTGTAACCAGCTGATTTTAAGACCTTGCCCGAGTCAAGAGTCTAAATTGAGTGTCAGAAGAAAGCTGGTAAAGTGGCTATTGCTCATTCTTTTTCATTTGCTGATTCTTTCATTCGGGTTCCTTTTCCAAAGGAGATTCTGGTGATGGAAGCAATTGAAGAAAGAACCAAAGCAGCTCTTGCCAAGAGTGCTTGAAGTCCCTGTGGAGAGAAGCAAAGAACTTGGGCTTCCTCTGGGATGCGCCCCACCATGTCTCAGGAAGGAGACAACTGCTGTTCCACTTTCTGCTTTGTGTGTGGAAAGGTACGTCTGGGTTTTCTTCTACTTGTTTTTCTTTCTTTTTCTGGCTTTGAAGGAGAAGGGGTGGAGCAACAGGAGACCCACTGGTCATTTGTTAACTCAAGAGCAGGATGGATTCTGCATTGACTGTGAAAAACCTGGGCTAGTAGCATGGGCATATTTCAGGCTGGACTCTTCTTTTGCTGCTTGGTTTCCTTTTGGCTACAGGGAGACAGCTGTCTAAAGGTGTGTTTTCAAACCCACTCTCCAAAACCATGTTTCATTGTTGCAGGTGGTTCAGTGTGCTCTTGCAGGGTAGATGTGTTTGCTGTAGAATCTGAATGGTTTCTGTTCCTAGGGGAGGACTGGGAGGAGGTAGTGAGAAGAGAATTCAATGCCTGAGGTGTATCTTAGTGAGAAATGTTGGCATGAGGTGCTGAAAGTCTTGAGTTGTCAAAGGCCAGTGAGGCTCAGACTCCTTAACCTGCTGGAGCAGGGTGGAAGCAAGGAGTGGGCACTGCCGTCACACAAGCTGCACTTGGTTCTGGTCTGCCAGGTCTGTGCTGGCCTGGATTTCTTCTGAGAAGTTTGTTGGAGCTGCTTGGAGTAGTGAAGGGTGGGGAAGAAGTGCTGCTCCAGAGCTATGAGACGTGCAGCTCCTTCTGAAGTGCTCCTGAGAAGGACAGAGCGCATTTGCTGCAGCTTTCTCTGCAGATGTGCTCCTCACCTTGAAATCCTCGTGGTTTGTCCTCAGCTCCCGACCACGGCCTGTTCTCTGTTTTGCAGGCTGATAACATGCAGAAGCCGCAGCTGGTGCGTGCTATGTCATCTTTAAACGTACCAGCATTTGCGGCAGCCCATGTTATTAAGAGCCACGTCGCCCAGGGGCCAGATGAGCTCTCTCTGGAGGTAAGCAGTTCCAGGCGTTCCGTGTTGTCGTGCATAGAAGAGGGCAGTCCTTTCTGCTTTGTTTTCCTACCAGATTTGCTGAATCTGGGATTGATGTTTCAATCTCTTTCAGGTCGGAGATCTGGTGAGCATTGTTGATATGAGGACATATCAACAGGCTGAGCCCCTGGTGGAGAGGCAAGCGTGGCTTTGAGGTAGGCACACGTTTTTGACTAGAGAGCACAACTTCAGTAGAGTTGGGAATCTCAGCTTGGAGCTGCTCTGCCTGCACAGGATGGCTGCTGGATGCAAACAGTTGCCCTGTGTCACTGTCAGTGGACCTTCCCTTTGGCTCTGGGCTCGGGCTAATGCTCACCTGTCTTTTTGTTCTAATTACAGGTTGGGCTTTTCCCTGGTGAGTGCATGGAACTCATCAGCGGAAAAGTTCCCGATTCCCTCCTCAATTCATTGCCAAAGCCAGGTGCGTAATTTACATTTGACAATGCGAGTTAGTCAAATAGGGTCAGAACGTTACTTTCAGGGGGTTTGTTTATGCCCAAGTTCAGCAAGCTTAGAAAGAGAACTACAGTAATCTCCTTGGGCACGTCCAGGGATGGGGAAAATCCATTCTTCCGTGTCCTTGTTGGGAATGTTCTTCCCATTGTTACATGCTCTGTCGAATGCATTGCGCTCAGCTTCGTCCAACCGAGCCAGGCCTGAAATGAACTGGTTTCTTTGTTTTGTTGCGCAGAGCCAAAGAAATGGGGCAAGCTCATCAACGGCCTTTGTTCCCTGGTGAAGGTCAGCCCTGGGAGAGCAAAGCAGCCTGAGCCTCCGACATTCTCCGGATCCATGTCCTTGCTTGACATCGTTGAGAGGTATTTAGCCTTCAGGACTTGAGGGCTGAGCTGTAGGAATGGAAGCATCCTCTGCTGTTTGAAACAGAGGGCGTTTCTAAGCTGTGTTTCAGCAGAAAGCAGGCAGTGCCCAGAACAGGCAACTTTTGGCCAGGGCTCGGTGCAGCTCTTCCATCACCCTGCACCACGTCTGACAGCATGCTCTGTTTTCTCTGCAGAATGAGTTCTCCCAGGAAGAGGGCAGAGTCAGCAGCTGGCAGTTGGTGTTCCTGCTTCTGCCTGGGCAAACCATCCCCTGTGGCCAAACACCAACTGCAGAGCAGTGCCAGGGAGCCCTCTGAAGCAGAAGTCTTGGTCCTGGCAGGTAAGGGTGCAAGTCCAGCTTACAAAACACTGCTTGTCAGCAACACAGGTAGAATTCATGCTTTCAGTGGGCTTGTACCTCCTTCTGGCGTTCAAGCCCGTGCCTGACATCTTCAGTTGATCCCTGTCTTTCCCAAATGAGTCTCTTGTCAACACAAGAGCTGGACCTGCACGTGGATCACTTTCAAGACAGTGACACTGTTGCTAGAAGCCTATTTGCTTCTGCCCACCACCACTACATAGCCAAATGTCAAGAATCTCCATGGTTCATCTTGCGAACGTTCGACACTAACTGCTGTACATCTGCTCCTTCCTAGGTGACCCGAGCCCTTGTATATCCCCAAGACGCAGGGCATGTTACGATGACGCATCTTCCATCAATGAAGGGTTGTTACTAAGCACAGAATGCTGCAGTTCAGATGAAAGCCTTCCGTATAACATCAGCTATCAAGAGAAGAAGGTCATCATCGTTGAAGCCTTCATTCATCCCATCCCTACTGAAGCTGCTGACCTGAGCCCACCAGACACCTCAGGCACCAGCCTGGACTCAATGTCTCTGCAGTGCAGCCCAGCCCAAGCACAGCCTGAGTGCCCCGACAGCAGCACCACCATGCAGGCTCAGGTCAGCATCACCGAGGAGAAGCTGAGCATCTCGCAGGGGGGCACAGAATCAGGACACGAGTCCCAGGCTCCGGGCAACAGCACGGTCTCTGAGCAGCTCTCATGATTACAAGAGAGGATGAGTCCCATCTTTCCTCCAGACCTCACACCCCCTCCTTTCTCCTATTGAATAAAGGCACGCTCGTGCTCAATCAATGCCTTGACTGAATTCCGAGTTTTCATTCGCAGAGATTGGGATGAGTGCAAGAAACTGCAAGGCAGCTCAGCTTACAACACTCTGGCTGTGGGGTTTGTGCGGCCGAGCTCTGGGTGTGTTCCCATTTTGCCTGACTTTGGGATGCCTGCAGCGAGAGCTCTGCTGCCGTTGTGTATGGCAGCAAATAGTCTCTAGCATCCTGGATGCTGCTCATGAAAACCCCAAGCTTCCTGGCTGTGGCTGTGATGCTTTTCAGGGCCTTTTGATGCTCTTTGATGCCGTGGCTGCTCCCTAACACCTCTGTCCTCCCGCCGTGTCCATTCCTGGCTCCCACCTGTGAGCTGTCCCTGCAGATCATCTCTAGCCCTGCCATCATCGCGCTGCAGCAGGAGGAGCTCGCCCTGACCAACATCAGGCAGTGCTGCCTGCCTCTCTCACTCTCTAGACCAAGTGTAACTACGCTGTCATGGAGACAAATGCTTTCTGTCACATCCTCCATCCCTGCAGACATTTACCGGTAGGTGGCTCTTGCAGAAGAAGATTCAAGCAGCAGAACCTTTTGCTCAGCTACAGCACACAAATGCTACAAAAGCAGGAATAACCCGCAAGCTCTGGGTCTGTTTGTCTTGCACAGGCATGCACTAACTGCGTTTGATGGTACCCCCCATCCTTGATTTCCTTCCCTGCTTCTTGTCTGATGACGCTGCTGAGCCAGGAACAAGCTGCCCAGTGTGGCAGAGCATGGTGCAGAGCTGTGCTGGGACCTCCTCCCCTTCATCTGCTGCAGATCAGTGCCACACACGTGCCATCGAGATGCTCTGGCACGGGATGTGCCTCCAACCCAAAGCTCCTTCCCACCTCCCAAAGAAAAGCAAAGCAACCCAAGCATCTCCAGCAAAGCTGCCCAGCAGACAGCAGGGAATGCAAACAGCTTCTGGCGGCTCCCCTGCACTCCTGTCCTAAGTAATAGACCCCATGAGGACTGGCTGGGAAATCAGTGCATGACACATGTGAGTGTGCACAGGATTGTGCAAAGCAGTGGGGTTCCATGAGTTTGTGTGTGTGTGTATCTCGGCTGTTATGAAAGCATGGGAAGACTGCCTTACTGAGTCCCAGATAATTACTTATCCTCAAATGATTTTTCCTGGCCAAATTTAAAGCCTCTTACAGGTAATCGAGACCAACAGGCTGTTGTTGCACAATCAACAGGCACAAACTAGATGAATAGCTGAGGAAAATAAAGCATCATGCCAAGGGTACTAGATAAGTGAGCAGCTTGAGATCTGCACATTTATGTGATACTCATGGTCTTAGACAATATTTGCTTAGTGAGGTCACATAGAATGAAAGTAAAATAGAAGAAGTGCAATTGGTCTCAGTTCACACAGCTGGCTGGTTTGTCTCAGGCTAATCCTGAACTGCCTCAAGCGACTGCTTTGGTGCTCTACAGAACAGCAACTTCAGAGATCTCTTTCTATTACTAAGTTTTTGAAAGAGCAATTTGCTCTGTTAATTATCCATCATTTTTGTGCAGTCTGTTTTGTCAGACTTGTCTTTAGCTTCCAAGTTGTATGTGAAGAATTGTTTCCGTTGTAATGCACAATGTACTAAAAATTGAGAGATGAAAATGTGAAGAGTTTTTCCAGCTTTGATTTCATGTCTGGAATTTTGGAACCCACTACTTGCAGTTGTTAATCTGTCCAAACTGGTCTGGTTTGGAATGCCCTCATCCTTCTTGAATCGCTGTTAAAGGCGGAGCAATTCCTACAAGTGCCATGGCCCCACTGTTGTTCTAATTCTTGTTTCTTTGTTTTCCACACGCTGCTTTTCAAGCCTCCTTTTTCTTTACAGTCAAAGTGAGAACTGCACTGTGAGGTGTCTGAACCTTGTTGTGCCTGTACATAAATAGAACAGCAGCAAAGCCAGACAGGTGACTGTGCTGACAGCTCTCGTAGCCAGTAACACGTAACTGTGCTAAATCCCTTGTGACGGCTTTGATTTCATTTTTGCCAGTGAAATCCTTGTAAAAGGAAGTGCAGCAGTGTGATGAGCTAAGGTGAAGATGCTGGTTTTAGTAGTGCTCTAAGCTGAGTGAAAGGGCAATTGAATGAGGGTTATATGCTTTCTCTGGGACGATAAGGCTCTTTTTCCTGAGGGAAAGAGCCAGCTTTTCATGGGCTATATGTGGGCTTTGGCAAGGGCAGACAATCCAGTCTGTCAGGAAGCCATTTGAGGTGCTTCAGGTTTGTAAGCTTGTCTTTTTGTTTTTCAGGCGGATATTTGGAGCATGGGTGTAGTGCTGTATGCTCTGCTGTGTGGGTTTTCCCTTTGGATGATGACAATATGATGGCACTCTACAGGAGGATACCAGTGGGTATCAGTGGTGCTAGAATACACTGAGAAGGGAAATAGCTGAGCTTGACAAGAGGCCTTGCTTTTCGGATGGCAGAACATGCTGAGCTGTGAGTAGAAAGGCCTGTCTGCTGAATATTGTCCCTGTTTTTGCTGCTTTGTCTACCAGTATTTAGTGGAATTGGTTCTACGCTTGGTTGGCCTATGTGGCACTGTAGCCTAATTCTGTACCATGATAGCATACAGAATTTAAGGAGAAGTATTTTCTTGCCAATGGGCTGGATTTTTTGTATCTGGTTCTTCAACTGGCTGCTCCCTATACTATCTGTAGTAAAAATACAGACACATCATTTGATTTCCCTGAAATGAATGTTCCTAAATGCCAGCTCTTCTCATGTCTACAAAGATCAAAGTTCTGCATTTGCTATTAGAATTTCCTCTTCCAGAATCAGGAGGTAATGTAGGACCCCACAGATTGCCTTCAGAATCCAGCAGTTAGTTCTGTTTCCTTTCGGAGTGCATAACAACCTGAGCACATGAATTGAATGACGTGGCTTATTAGTCTGGTACAAACTCTGCTGTACACTGAAACTTGGTCCATTTGTAAGCAGGACTTTTTCCATCTCTGCAGGACAGCAGAAAACCCTTTGTGCTAATCATGATGCCAAGAAGCAGAATGCGGCGGATGATCCAACTGCTTCAGGTGTTCATTTCCTTAAAACTGAATAGTTTTGGACTGAGAGTTTGTAAGCAGAACGGAGCTCTTAAAGCTGTCAGAGACTATTTCTGCACTGTTCAATTCTATCTGCACAACATACACAGGATCTCAGAACTGCGTTGCTTGAATTGGTGGAACTTGTTGAAGTGAACTGGGATGAGCAAGTTTTAGAACTTAGTCAGAATGCAGTAAAAAATGGATAATCTCATGAGTATTAAGGTACAGGCTTGCTATTTCTGCACTGAATTTGTTTTTATTTTACATGGCTGTGATCTGAAAGTTGCTTGAAACGCAGGCACCTAGGCACTGTTGTGTAACTGAATTTCACACGATAGGTCCTGAAATATCCTGGAATCAAAAACTCTGACTTGTTTTAAGTCTGCTGCTTGAGTCTAATCAGGGTCATAGTGTCTGTGTGCAGTGTTTCTTTCCCTGTAATGCTCCACATCATTTCATTTTGGGAATATTGAAGGAAATGGACTATGTGCCATAACTGTTGTTAGAACAAAGTATGTCTGGTGTGATCTTATGCATAGGTTCTGTAACTGCTCTTCACAGCTCAGGTGTTTGACCTTCCTTTTGGTGAAGTGATGAAATACTGCTGGTTTCTATTTGTGCTTCTAGGCACCTTGAAGCTCTTAGGAATAGAACAATTGTCTCCAGTTCTTTTCAATGATATCAGTAACAGCTCGAGTGTTGCTGCCCACTAGGTAGACCCAAAGAAGCAGATTACAGTGAAACAACACATGAGCTGGACCTGAATGAGGATCACTTTCAAGACAGTGGCTATGCTGCTTCAAGCCTACTTGCTTCTTCCTGCCGCCACTCTATTACCAAGTATCAACAACCTTTCATGATTCAACTTGCAAATGTTTGAAACTAACCCTTGTGTTTCTATGCCTTCCTAGGTGATTCGAGCCCTTGTCAACCCCAAAGATCCAAACCAAGCAGTGTCTTTCCATCAATGGAGAGTTCTTATTAAGCATGAATCGCTGCAATTCGGATGACAGCCTTCCACATGGTAACAGTGATGGACACAAGGGGCTCATCCACGTTCATGCTCTCATATCTCCTGGCTCTGCTGAAGCTCCTGACCTGAGCCTGCCAGACACAGCAGTCACCTGCCTGGATTGTGACCCAGCGCCTTTGCAGTGCTGCCCATCCCAAGCACAGCCCGAGTGTCCCAGCAGCAGCACCACCATGCAGGAGCAGGGCAGCATCAGTGAGGTGAAGCTGAGCATCTTAGATGGGGACTTAGAGTCAGGCTGCCAGTCCCAGGCACCAGGCAGCAGCACCAGCTCTGAGCCACTCTCATCTTGACAAGAGGAGTCCCATCTTCACCCTTGACCTCTCAAGCCCTCCTGTCTTTTATTGAATAAAGTCACTCTCATGCTCAGTCATCGCCTCGACTGCATTCTGAGTCTTCAATCACAGGGATTGGGATGAATGCAACAAACAGCAAGGCAGCTCAGCTTGCAATGCTATGGCTGTGGGGTTCGTGCAGGCAGAGCTCTGGGTTCCCATTTTGCCTGGCTTTGGGATGTCTGCAGCAAGATCTCTACCATTTTGTATGGGAGCAAATAATCTCTAGCATCCAGGTTGCTGCTCATGATATATCCCAGTCTTCCTGGCTGTCACTTTGTGATACTTTTCAAAGCCTTCTGATACTCTTTGATGCCTTGGCTGCTCCCTAACACCTCTGTCCTCCTGCCATGTTGACTCACGTCTCCCACTTTTAAGCTGGCTTTGCAGATCATCTCCAGCCCTGTCATCATCACGCTGCAGCAGAAGGTTCTCACCTGGCCCAATGTCTGGCAGTACTGCTTGTTCTGCAGATGAGCAGCTGCCTCCTCATCTCTTCAGCTACAGTAGTTTTTCTCAGGGCAGTTAGATGCAGTCATGCTCCTCTGGATTTGGTGTGTTAAATCCATGCTGCATGGCAGCAGTCAGTGCAATACAAAGGTGTTCTGTGTGCCATAGCATTTCTCCAGGGGCTGCCAAAGGTAGAAGCACAACACAGCACCATCCTTCTGACAGTAATGTCTGTGAGTGTTAGACATGTGAGCACTGCATCATCCCCAGCGTGTCAGTGCTTTTCCACACCAACCTGACTCTCACACTCTGCACTGAATGTAACTCTGCTCTTGTGGAGACAAATGCTTTCTGTCACATCCTCCATCCCTGCAACCATTTGCCGGTAGGCAGCTCTTGCAGAAGAATCAAGCAGCAGAACCTTGTGCTCACCCTACAGCATGCAAATGCTATGAAAGCAGAAATAACCTGGCATGCTCTGGGTCTGCAAGGCTGCACAGATGGGAGAGGTAGATTGTGTTTTTGCAGTGGAAGTTTCCAGTATTTTCAGTACATAGCGTAGGCCCTAACTGAATGTATAACCCTCTTGTAAAACAGCTGTATAAGTAGTTTTTCCACCAAGAAAGTTGCTGAACAGAATTAAGTTCAGACTGGGGGCATTCTGACATGGGGAGAATTGAGACAAGCACAAGATAAATACAGGGTGGGTAGAGCCCAGCACAGGACAGAATGAATGTACTGACTTTTGGAAACATTGCCCTTCTCTGTCCGCAGAAAAGTACAAGGCAGACCTAAAAACAAGAGGTTGGTAATTGACCTTCTATGGAAATGAATCCTAGCCACAGTCTCGAGGAGTCTGTGAGCCTGAGATGCTCAACCAATGAGAGCCATGAGAGCATCACCTGCAGTGGGTTTAGGGCACAGAACAGAATTGATTTCACTGACTGGTGTGCAGTTTCTCCCTTGCCAATAGGGGATGTGCGCGCAGTATTGCAATAATGAATAAGCACTGCTGCTATCGCTGCCATCTTTGCCTAACTAGAAATCTTTGACTTTGAGAGTTTCTCACACAAGGGGAGAGGGTAAGAAAGTAAAGAGGCACAGAAAACTAAGGGAAACTGCTCTTCTTTATCTTATCTATAAAAATTGATACGATGCTGTTGTGCATTTTTTTTAATTTTATTTTTAATTTTTTGCTAATGTCAGTTAGATTGTTTTAAAATATCCACACACCAAAATCTGACTACCAAGCAAATGTAATGAAAATGAAATGAAGGTGAGTTAGTGGAAAGCACAAGGCCATATTATATTAGGCTCCAGCAAATTTACAGGCAGTCACTGCACGAAGAGGTAGATCTGAGTTGCACATTATATGATTCCCACAAAGATTAAGGAAATCTGAAGCTTTCAATATATTTTTTTAATTCTTTTTTCATTTCATTTTTAAACACCTGACCCAGACCCCAACCCTCACAGGAGCTGTAAAGATAACAGCATTAACCAGCAATGTAACTCTAATCCTAACCCTTACCCTGATTCTAAAATCGTCCCTAACTCCAAATGCAACAACAAAAATGATGCTAGAAGTTTGTAGCAAAAGGAACCTTAACCCTGATCATAATCCAAAAAAAAAAATCATTATGGTAACAATAATCTTTACCTTAAGAGTAATATTAATCAGAGCCCAGATGATGCCTGCATCCAATCAGAAGCATGCTTTGCATTATTTAAGAGTTGTATTTTTTCCAATGAACTCTCTCTATTATCACGTTTATAAAGTAACAGAGTCTGTTCTTTTTCTCCTGACACTGTGCCTTACTCCTGACATCCCCTGGAAATGACCCAGATAGGGCACCATCAAAGTAATGCTAATAGTAATGTCAATCCTAAGGGTATCTCTAGCCTCAGTGTTAATGGGACGCTAACAACAATCCCAACAGCCTTAAACATTCTGGTGGTGTGAAAGAGGTGCTGCCTTGCACATGCTGGGCAGTCCCATTGCCTGTTAAATGCAGGCGGCAGCGTAGAAACATGATGCCCGTGGTCAGAATGCCCTGTGGCAGATCCTGGCACCGGAGAACTGACCGGAGAACCATGAGAGAACTGACAACAAATCACGCGACATCAGAACCGACCCAGTGGTTATTTACAAGCCTTGGGAGACCCAGACAGGATCTCAGAGTGGTGAATGTAGGTACAGAAGTTGTTACTACTCTGTTTTCTTCTAAAAGAAGTGGTTTTTTTTCATCTCAGAAGTTGGGGGGGGGGGGGGGCGGGAAAGGGATATCAATTTAATTACTCATTAATTTATTGACAGACATTCACGTTTGCTACGTTTGGAGAAGTTTTTATTTGTTTGCTGTGGTTTGATTTTTTTTTTTTCTTTTTTTTTTCCCCCTTCCCTCCTCTTCCATCTTTGTGTTCTTCCCCTATAATCAAAAGAACGGATCCCCAGGGTCTGTCCCGCAGACGTTCTTTCCGTGGTCTCTGCTGCCACCTGCTGGCCAATAAGCGGAACTGCCACTGTTGGGCGTTTGGTGCCGCAGGAAGCACAACGCAGATCTGAGTTCTGACCGGTCTACGCAGCAAATCCGCCAGTCTTTATTGCGATAAGCCCTCCAGACAAGAGCATAAAGTCTTTGCCTGAGGGCAGGGTTAGTAGTAAAGGATGTCAGTTTTGAAATTTCCAGTCCATTCACCATAGCACTTTCTGCCTCCATGTCCCATAACCAGAGCAGCTATGCTGGCATGCTCTCTTGGTTTCTGTCTAAACCACTGTACTATATCCATCAGTTCAGCTGCTGTATTATGGGCAGCAGGGTTTGGGGGGTGGACACTGGTCAGGGCACTCCCACCAGCCTATCCTGCATTTTTTTTTTTTTTTTTTTTTCATTTTTGGGTTACAATCAGTCAGATCTCAAATAGATCTAGTCCAAATGGAACCTCAAAATCTGACCTTTTAGTGCCTTCATTTACAGAGTCCATTTTATACAGATTCCCTTGTACAGGGCCCCCATGGTCCTCCAGACAGTTGTTACTGATCTTCCATAGGAGAATGATTGAATTAGGATTTTTCCCATCAAAACTGCCACCTGTCTTTCCAATTTTTCAACACTATCATTCAATAGCTGATTTGCATCAGCCTGAGCCTTTTCAGTTATGTTCAGACAGTTCAAGGCCATTAAAATTGGCCATGCCACCATGAACACAGCTAACTGTCATTCTCAAGTTGTAAGTATGTCTTTGCTAAGACCATGGAAATACTCAGTCAGGTGGGCCAGGGACTCATGGACCCTCCCTCCGTCCCACACAGGGCCCCATTTTTCAGTGACAGAAGCAGTGCTGCATTTTGAGGATCCTAGGAATCCCAGGACATGCCCTGACAAAAGGTCATTCAAAGGGGTAGTCTTTCCCCATCCAAAAAACTCCATGATATTCACAGAATCACAGAATTGTAGGGGTTGGAAGGGACCTCCAGAGACCACTGAGTCCAGTCCCCCTGCCAAAGCAGGTTCCCTACACCACAAAAGAGGTACGAAGAGGTAGATCTGAGTTGCACATTATATGATTCCCACAAAGATTAAGGAAATCTGAAGCTTTCAATATATTTTTTTAATTCTTTTTTCATTTCATTTTTTAAACACCTGACCCAGACCCCAACCCTCACAGGAGCTGTAAAGATAACAGCATTAACCTGCAATGTAACTCTAATCCTAACCCTTACCCTGATTCTACAGGGGACTGTCTGAAACGGACATCAATTCAATTACTCATTTATTTATTGACAGACATTCAAGTTTGCTACGTTTGGAGAAGTTTTTATTTGTTTGCTGTGGTTTGGTTTTTTCTTTTTTTCTTTTTTTTTTCCCCCTTCCCTCCTCTTCCATCTTTGTGTTCTTCCCCTATAATCAAAAGAGAACGGATCCCCAGGGTCTGTCCCGCAGACGTTCTTTCCGTGGTCTCTGCTGCCACCTGCTGGCCAATACACAGAACTGCCACTGTTGGGCGTTTGGTGCCACAGGAAGCACAACGCAGATCTGAGTTCTGACCGGTCTACGCAGCAAATCCGCCAATCTTTATTGTGATAAGCCCTCCACATGGCATTGCGCATGCACTCGAACACGCAACAGGCATAGATTTCTCTTAACTCCTTGAGGAGCAGGCAAGCAGAACAACTGAGCGCACCACTGCTTGTGATTGGGCCACCCCCATCATAGAGATGTGTGTTAGATCTTTTACCCACCCCTGGACTGGCCTTGTTGTTTAACGATAACCTCTGAAATCTGAGCTACTGGTTCTACCACCTGTAGTGTAGAATAGGTAGCCAATAAATGCTTTTCAACTGTGATGTATCTTTATTCTGCTCCATGCCAAACCTGTGGCCAAAACCTCATAGGGGTTCACAAAGAACTCTGGCTCTGCCAGAGCCCCCATCCAGACCCTTCTTGAGTTACATTCACATCTAGTTTGGCTGAAAAGGTTGGACTATAAATACTCAGTGCTTGGGCCTGTTTAACAGATATTTTTTCCTGATTATGCTGTCCATCGATCTTTTTAAACTGAACTCCTGCTCTAATCTGGTCTTTAAACATTTGTTGTCTCAAGACCCTAATGGGTCCAGACTGGATTACCTTAGGGGCTGGACGCCTAAGTCATGGCAGCAGATGGTTCTCTGCCTTTCTCAGACCTTTCCACCACCATTCAGAGCCTGCATCTGGCCGTAGGCACTCTTGTCTCCCCATCAATTGGGCAGCCTGTTGTATTACAGCACCTGAGGGCCACTGGGGGGTTCAGTATGGATAACATAGACCCATACTGATGTAAAGGTGATGGCTGTAGGATGAGATCCCTCGTTCCTGATGAAAAATTTATTGACTGGGCTCTCAAAATCATCTTCATAGATTGCCTCTTTCATGCCTAATTCTCTAATATAATTTTGTTAGTCCTCCATAGAGGACCACAGGCTGATATTTAATGGTATGTCATTCTTATTTGGCCATGTTATATGACACACAGCCATAAATCATTCACTGATCAAATGGCTATCCTCATTATGTTGGACAGAGCATACAGTCTTTGCCTGAGGGCAGGGTGAGTAGTAATGGATGTCAGTTTTGAAATTTCCAGTCCATTCACCACAGCGCTTTCTGCCTCCATGTCCCATAACCAGAGCAGCTATGCTGGCATGCTCTCTTGGTTTCTGTCTAAACCAATGTACTATATCCATCAGTTCAGCTGCTGTATTATGGGCAGCAGGGTTTGGGGGGTTGGATACTGGTCAGGGCACTCCCACCAGCCTATCCTGCATTTTTTTTTTTTTTTTTTTTTTTTTTCATTTTTGGGTTACAATCAGTCAGATCTCAAATAGATCTAGTCCAAATGGAACCTCAAAATCTGACCTTTTAGTGCCTTCATTTACAGAGTCCATTTTATACAGATTCCCTTGTACAGGGTCCCCATGGTCTTCCAGAGAGATGTTCCTGATCTTCCATAGGAGAATGATTGAATTAGGTTTTTTCCCCATCAAAACTGCCACCTGTCTTTCCAGTTTTTCAACACTATCATTCAATAGCTGATTTGCATCAGCCTGAGCCTCTTCAGTTATGTTCAGACAGTTCAAGGCCATTAAAAGTGGCCATGCCACCATGAACACAGCTAACTGTCATTCTCAAGTTGTAAGTATGTCTTTGCTAAGACCATGGAAATACTCAGTCAGGTGGGCCAGGGACTCATGGACCCTCCCTCCGTCCCACACACGGCCCCATTTTTCAGTGACAGAAGCAGTGCTGCATTTTGAGGATCCTAGGAATCCCAGGACATGCCCTGACAAAAGGTCATTCAAAGGGGTAGTCTTTCCCCATCCAAACAACTCCATGATATTCACAGAATCACAGAATTGTAGGGGTTGGAAGGGACCTCCAGAGACCACTGAGTCCAGCCCCCTGCCAAAGCAGGTTCCCTACACCACGTTGCACAGCTCAGCATCCAGGCAGGTCTTGAATATCTCCAGAGAAGGAGATTCCACAACCACCCTAGGCAGCCTGTTCCAGTGCTCTGTCACTCTCACCGTAAAGAAGTTATTGCACACATTAGTGCAGAACTTCCTATGGTGCAGTTTCTGTCTGTTTCCCCTTGTCCCGTCTCCACACACTGCTGAAAAGAGTCTGGCCTCAACACTTTGCCCCCCACACCTCAAATATTTATAGAACCTGGATCCTGTCCCCTCTCAGCCTTCTTTTCTCAAGGCTAAACAGACCCAGTTCCCTCAGTCTCTCCTCATTGGGGAGATGCTCCAGGCCCTTCACCATCTTAGTGGCCCTCTGCTGGACTCTTTCTAAGAGATCCCTGTCTTTTTTTTACTGGGGAGCCCAGAACTGGACACAATATTCCAGATGAGGCCTCACCAGGGCAGAGTAGAGGGGGAGGATCACCTCCTTCGACCTGCTGGACACGCTCTTTTTAATGCACCCCAGGATGCCATTGGCTTTTTTGGCTACAAGGGCACACTGCTGGCTCATGGTTAATCTGTCGTCCACCAGGACGCCCAGGTCCCTCTCAGCAGAGCTCCTCCCCAGCAGCTCTTCCCCCAGCCTGTACCGGTGCATGCAATTATTTCTCCCTAGGTGCAAGACTCTACACTTGCTTTTGTTAAACCTCATCCGGTTTCTTACTGCCCGGCTCTCCAGCCTGTCCAGGTCTCGCTGAATGGCAGCACAGCCTTCAGGTGTGTCAGCCAATCCTCCCAACTTCGTGTCATCAGCAAACTTGCTGAGGGTGTTCATTGATGAAGATGTTGAACAAGACCGGACTGAGCACAGACCCCTGGGGGATGCCACTCGTTACAGGCCCTCAGCCAGACACTGCACCGCCAACGACAACACTCTGCACTCTGCCAGTCAGCCAATTCTCGACCCACTTCACTGTCCAATCACCTATCCCATACTTCCTCAGCTTTGTTATAAGGATGTCATGGGAGACTGTATCAGTTATAGAGGTTATAGAGTTCAATTCCTGTAGTCAATTTGGCGGCCCAGGTGGGACCAGCTCTGTTCGCTGCAGGACCAGCTGAGAGGGAGACACTTTTGGCGCACCCTGAGATTTCTCTGAAGGACTCCCTTCCTCACCTGATCACTGCAGGGACAGACAAGGACCACCCATAGGTGGACCAGGTATGTGTATGGTAAGTGGAGCCCATATGTCTTGAGGAGACATCCTACACAGTTTACAGCCATACGTGCTGCTCCCAGGGAGGTGAGCTCATGGCTTTGGTTGCCAGCTGGGGTAGGAAGACTCCTTGGGTGAGTTCCTATGAAAGGGAACTGTATGTCATATGAATGGAAACAAGAACAAGTACTCTCTCCCAGGTGGGTGACAATAGGAGGGACCTAGGTTGGTCTCTCCTACGGGTATGGGATATAGTGGATAGCCTGTCAAATGGTAGCCTGGGTTCTCCAAGTTGTAATCACGGGGGTTATAGGTTGTATGTTCAATATTATCATCTGCTTTAAGTGTTTGGTACCGTGTGTCAAGCCGACTCTGGGAAAAACATTAACGTTTGCAACTGGTCGACCAGAGTATGAGTGTTATTAAGATTCCAGCTAGAAAACGTTGTCAGCATTGTGTAGGATGAATAAACCATGGTTTTTGATCTAAATGTCAGAGTGAGTGTGGTGTGAGTGAGACACAGAACAGCTGCAGGGTGAGTGCCGAGTCCCGATCCATGTTTCCTTCCTCCTGTGAGGGAAATGGCCAGACACGGACAAAGTGAAAGACTGTGTTGTCTGTCCACTCATATGTACTTTCTGCTTGTATGTAAGAAGACAGGAGTTTGTACTCTGTAGATTAGTAAGATTGTCCTGAGGAGAGGTGTACATTCCACCCGACCAATGAGTGTCAACCCATTTATGTAATACTATGTACTGCTTGCGAGGAAGTGTGTGAGGGAGGTGGTTCAATCAGTGCTGGTTCTGTGGCACAGTGTTTATAACTGAAGAATACAGACTGTATTAAGGGAGTTTATGTGAACTGAAGAACTGTACGTTTTGACAAACTGTTTTGATGGTATAAGAAAGTGTAATTGTTAATGATATATGAAAGTGTAGTTGATGGAATGTGGAAGTGTATCTGAGCATAGAAATAGAGGAAGCATTTACAGAGGAAAAAGGATTAAAGTGAGTTTACCTGCATTGACATGAGAGCAACACCCTGCCAGACCGCTGCCCTGTGAGCTGAGCAGAGCAGAGCAGAGACACAGTCCCCATGTATCAGGTAGTGTTATTCTGCTTACCAAAAGAATGAGTTCACTACAGAAAAGGCAAATCTTCCCCTCTGCTCCATCTGTGGCATACTCTGGAGTTCAAGGCATTGCAAAGCTATGGCACATCTACTTTCTTTCAATGATGAAAACTTAGTGTGCTCTGGGCTCTCATTTCAATTGCATCTAAAGAAGTCTAGGGTCATGCCAGCTGACAGGAAGCTGGCAAATGTTGTCTCATTGTAAGGAAGAGCAAGAAAGATGACATGGGCAATTATGGACCTGTCAGTCCAGAGCCTGGTAAAATTATGGAGAAAATGATGGTGGGAGTTATGGAAAAACAGCTGAAGGACAATTCTGTCATTGGTCGCAGCCAACACAAGTTTGTGAGGCAAAGGTCCTGTTTAATT
Source organism: Coturnix japonica (assembly GCF_054131305.1). Taxonomy (NCBI): domain Eukaryota; kingdom Metazoa; phylum Chordata; class Aves; order Galliformes; family Phasianidae; genus Coturnix; species Coturnix japonica. Next base: position 22,356,190 of record NC_140671.1, on the reverse strand, counting down.
TAAGCTCATTTTGTGACACAGTTATCCGTTTAGTTGACCAAGGGAAGCCAGTTGATGTAATCCTTGAGGATTTCAGTGGAGATTTTGATACTGTTTCTCACAACAACCTTCTGGACAGAATGTTCTGCATATGGCTAGACAGAAACACAATGTGGTGGGTGAGCAGTTGGCCAGTAGGTCAGTCCCAAAGGATTATAGTCAGTTTTTTCCATCAGGCTGGTAGATGGTCACTGTCGGGGTCCCCAGGGTTCCATTTTGGGGCCACTTTCCTTTCATGTTTATGCAGATGACTTGAATGCAGGACTAGAAGACGTTCTGAGCAAGTTTGCTGATGAGACCAGATGAGGAGGTGCTGTTGCCTCCACTGAGGGTGGAGAGGACTTGCAGAGAGATGTGGACAAGTCAGAGAAGTGGGTACCAGTTGCTACTAAGCACCAAGTGCATAAAGTATAACAAGAACAAGTGCCTGATTGTGCACCTGGGTAGGGGCAATGCTGGACATACACACTGACTGGATATGGGACACTGGAGAGGATTCTGACTGGAAAGGGTTGGGGTGCTGGTCAGCATCACACTGAATGTGAGTCAGCAGTGTGCCAAGGCAGCCAGGAAAGACAACAGTCCCCTGGAGTGCATGAAGCAACTTATTGCCAGCTGGGTGAGGGAAAGGGTTGTCCCTCTGCTCTGCATTGCTACTGCCTCACTATGTTCTGGGCACCACAGAACATAAAGGACTTCAAACTCTGGGAGAATGTGCAAAGGAGGGCACTGAAACCGAGAGATCTGAAGTTCAGAGTTTCACAGGGATTGGCTGCTTGTTCAGACTGGGCCCTTCTCACATCCCTGCTCACATCCTGCAATGAAACATAGGTCTCATATGGGACATGAACCTCACAGCGTCCTTGCACCACATGTAGAGCCTGGGATCTTCTGTCCCCATGTCTTTCATTTAACATCATACAAAATTCCAACACATTGCCCCAGGAAATGCCCAGAGCCAACATGACATACAGGACCTCTCTACCACTGGTCTTGCAATCAGGGCTTGACCTGTCTGCTTTGTAAGGCAAAGGAGAGGTTTCTTAGCATGCCAGTGCCTTTGCCTGCCTGTAGTCACGGCTTCCAGTTATCTTCTCTAACAAGTCCCTTGGGAAGCTTACTTGGTAATGGCCCTCAGTGGGCCCATTAATACTCCAAGAAACTTCACTGTTACTTCTGACTTTGTCTTGTTGAGCACTTTGTGCAAACTTCTCTCTGCACTAGAGGCTGATGAACTCAGCATCAAATGCACCCTGGGACCATTATAACCTAAAGAATCTCCTGTGCCTTATGCCATCTTGTTATCTTCTTCAGGTTATCAGAACTTGTTCAGCAAAAAGGAGGGATATCTGGAGAGAGCTTAAAGAATCCAGTATAAATTTATTGTCTATTTATTTATAGTTGGGTTTAAAGAAGACATTAAAGCAGCACTGTGCAACTGATACCAATCCAGGATGTCCCAATGAGTTCTGTACTGTTACTGTGTTGACAAAGGTCCTTCTCAACCTCCCCACCCAATTTCTGCTCACAATGGACCTATGGGACTTGCATCACTTTTCTTCACATCACTCTTCTCCTCTGCATACATCCGCTCAATGTTAAAACTGCTTTGCACCAACTCCCACTGGCTTTCCTCAGAGAACCAGCTACACATGGAAAAGGAAAGATTTCTCTTTTTTATCTGGCCAGCAAATGGAAAGAAAGGTGATGCAATTGGATGAACAGTAAAACACAGTGATCAACTGCATGCCATGTTCAAGCTGCATCTATTGAAGTTTGTCTTTCATATGGAATACTTTTAAAAGAAATGATTTATTCTGAGGTAGGATAGGATAGATTGAATCACAGTGAAGTAGTTGACAACAGAGGCCATCAGACTCTGGTAGATAGAGCAAATTCCAGTAATCTCCCTGGGATAGATCAGCCAGGTAGTTGAGAGGTATCAACTTAAAATTGATCAGGACTTGTGAGTATTTCACACATTGAGACGGGTTAACACATTCTCACTGATTCTCAGACTTTGGGGAGATGGAACAAATTCCAGTAATCCCCCTGAAAGTCAGAAATCAGACAGGTATCTTGGGAGGTATCTGACTGAACAAAGAGCAAGGGATGGAGAAATCTGGAGGGCAGTGGGAGTAGTTTGTGCCCAAATGGCCTGCTGAAAACATGCCCTTAACCATGGCCATTTCTTTAGGAGAGCTGAAAAAACTTGGAGGATGAGGCACATCAAATAGGCAGCAGGGAAGAGTAGTGCTGGGCACCGGGCTATAGTCACAGGGCATTGGCACTGGCACCACTATCTGTGTCTCTGAATCTGAAGACATTTGTGTCCAGCGAACACAGTTCTGGAAAACATTGTAGTTTCAGTAAAAGAAAAAAAAAGACATCAAATCACCTCAAAGATTCATATTTACAACTTAAAATGGAACAAGACTCATGAGAATTTTTCATGTTGAGAAGGGTTAACACAATTTCAATGATTTCCATCTTTGTCTTCAATTATTTGTTTCAGTTTTATTGACATTTATGATCAACTATTAAGCTTACAGCCTCAAAATAAATAAAAAGAGATACATTTGCATCTTGCACGTGGCCTGATGCCCCTTTCACCTTCGCAGTTCCCACAAGTCCTTCCATGCCGGAGAGTATGAGATCCAGCAGAGTACCTCTCCTCTTTGGTTCCTCCACTGCTTGGTCAAGAAGCTGCCATCTGTGCTCTCCATGGATCTGCTGGATGCCACATGCCCTGCTGTGCTGTCCCTGCTGCAGATAATGGAGTGACAAAGGCCACCAAATGGGACAAGGGACAGACAACATCAGATTCCCATCTGTCTGCAGAGGACACCTTCCATTTACTCTCCCTGATCAGGAAGACAGGAAAAGACACTGATGGTCTCCTCTGTTTGCCATTTCCATTAGCTCTGACCTGTCTGCTCTTCCATCCCCAGGCAGAGCTCAGTGCACTCTCACAGAGGGCATTCACCCTTCTTTATCTCCTCGCCCATCCATCCTAAAGACTCGGTATCCCCCTTGTGCTACAGTGCAGTTGTGGAAGCCATTAAACTGTGTCCCCATGGTCCAAACAGGAGCTCAGGCCTGCAGCTCTATCAAGATTTCTAGCTTCTTGTGTGTTGGTGTTTGCATTAGTGCAAAACCACAGAAGTAAACATCCTAATTGGAAAGCATCACTGGACATAGCCTGACTGGATAGCTAATCTATGGTATCAGTGTGCAGAAGGTGGCACACAAACATTAGACTGATCGTGGGCCTTGGAGTTGACACAGCAACATGGTCACACCATGGGCATGGCTTTCCTGAAGGCCCTGTGCTGCTCTTGCAGCTGTGAGTGAATTCACGAGACAGCCAGTGCTATCCCCTCTCTGGCCCTCGGCTGATGCCCAGGAAGGAGGTGTCTATCTCAGGGATTTCCCACATGGTTTACAAGCACTGGCACACATCAGGAGCAGCCCAGGCACCTTGGGCATCACCCAGTGTCTGTGTGTGAGCAGCTGCCTCCCAGCTGAAGGTCCGAGGACTCAGAGCAGGAGCTCACATGCAGGCAACTCCTTGTGCTCTTCTGAACTGAACCAGAGGAATCCCAGCTCCTGTGGGTGTGTAGGGAGCTGAATCCCATTTCAGCTCCAGGATTTCTGTCAAGGGATGAGACTCCTGCACTGCCTCAGCTGGATCACTGCCCTGCACAGAGAAAGTCCAAACCTTGCCTTCCTTGTCTGGTTGCCCTTATTGTTTCATCAAACGATCTCTGGGAGCACTCCCCATATGTCTCCAATCAGTCACTGACCACTGGACATGTGGTGGTTAATTGAGCGAATTTCAAAGCACAGTCATGATGCTGTTGTCTTTCAGGAGCTGTTGGCCATGAGGACCCAGGGACATGTCAGGGGAAATGAGTGGGAAGGATAAAAATGACATAATCTGCTGCTTGCCTGTCCAGGCTCCTGGGACACAGGGAGCTCATAAAAGTGTGCAGGGCTGCAGAGAGACAGCTGTGCCCAGGAGCAGCTCTTGTGCACAGCACAGCCTGCAGGTGACAGAAGGAGAGGAGAGAAACTGAAGAGAGCTTGCAGGATGTGTGTGGTGTGAGCGGGCTGTGAGCTCACTGCAGGAGCATTGCTCACAGACCATGACAGGGTAAGTCTCACTGCAGACCATGAGCTGATTTTCATAGAGGGTCAACTTAATTTGGGACATCCCATAGGAGATCTGGATGCAGGCACTGCATGTTTCTTTACTGTGGAAAAAGCCTTCTGCTCCAGCTGAGGGCTTCCATACTGCAGTATGAAATCACAGCCCTGAGGGCTGCATGTCCCAGCACGGCTGCAGGCTGTGCAGCCGGGGCTGCAGGCGGGTGCCCAGGGCTGTCCTGCAGAGCAGGGTCCCTGCTGTGCCCCAGGGGCTGTGTGCCGGGTATGGGACTCTGCCGCCTGCCAGGCTCAGCACTCAGCCTGCCCGGGGAGCTGCCCAGGGTGCTGCAGGGAGACGGGTGGGGGGAAGGAGCCCCCCGGCAGGGCTTGTGCTGCCACAGCTGCTGCCTGGGGCAGGGGATCACAACTCCACTGCACAACGGAATGTTTCTGAGGGCACTTTGCAAGAGGAGAGCCAAGGCAGGGGGTTTCCATTTCCTGTTCTGAGGCAAAGAGGTTTGGAGTCAGAAATCTAAAAGGGGCAATAAGAGTTCTGAGAATTTTTCATCAATCAATTGCTTGTTTTGTGAACACTCACACATGATGTGCTTTCAGTCTCCCCTTTCTCGAAGGATGGAATTATCTTCATTTTCTGTAGGCATGAATAATTCACTTATCCTACAAACAGGCAGCATTTTCTAACTGAAACTGAATGCCACAGAAGCTCGGGTAGGGGGCTCTAAGAGCACTTGGGGTAAAGATATGAGACATGAAACAGATGAAAATATCCAGGGAGAAGGCATAAGAAAATAAAAGGAAGGTTAGAGCTCCATATGCTGCTTCTGCTTAAGGAATGCTGATCTACATGAAATTAAATGCAAGTAATGGTGCTAAATGTACACTGTTGTAAGAGAATAAAAACATTTCACATTATAGCAGGAGGAGTGTGTCTGAGAATGGTCTGGACTTGTCATTATCTTCTGCACTCTGAGCAGGACTCCAAGCCCAACAACAGCAGATGTCCAACAGCAGCTCCATCAGCGAGTTCCTCCTGCTGCCGTTGGCAGACACGCGGCAGCTGCAGCTCCTGCACTTCTGGCTCTTCCTGGGCATCTTCCTGGCTGCCCTCCTGGGCAACGGCCTCATCAGCACAGCCGTAGCCTGCGACCGCCGCCTGCACACCCCCATGTACTTCTTCCTCCTCAACCTGGCCCTCCTCGACCTGGGCTGCATCTCCACCACTCTCCCCAAAGCCATGGCCAACGCCCTCTGGGACACCAGGGCCATCTCCTACACAGGATGTGCTGCACAGCTCTTTTTCTTTTCCTTCTTCCTCTCAGCAGAGTATTCCCTTCTCACCATCATGTCCTATGACCGCTACGTTGCCATCTGCAAGCCCCTGCACTACGGGACCTTGATGGACAGCAGAGCTTGTGCCACCATGGCAGCAGCTGCCTGGGACACTGGGGTTCTCTATTCCCTGCTGCACACTGCCAGTACGTTTTCACTGCCTCTCTGCCAAGGCAATGTTGTCAACCAGTTTTTCTGTGAAATCCCACAGATCCTCAAGCTCTCCTGCTCTGGCTCCTACCTCATGGAATTTGTATTTCTCTTTTTTGGTGTCAGTTTAGGCTTTGGTTGCTTTGTTTTCATAGTTGTGTCCTATGTGCACATCTTCATGGCTGTGCTGAGGATGCCCTCTGAGCAGGGACGGCACAAAGCCTTCTCCATGTGCCTCCCTCACCTGGCTGTGGTCTCCCTGTTTCTCAGCACTGGTGCTTTTGCCTACCTGAAGCCCCCGTCCATTTCCTCCCCACTCCTGGATCTGACAGTGGCACTTCTGTATGCAGTGGTTCCTCCTACACTAAACCCTATTATCTACAGCATGAGGAACAGGGAGATCAAGCACGCTTTCAGGAAGGTGTTGCAATAAGCACTATTCCAGCTACAATAAAATGCACAACTTCCTCAATAGGATTCCCAGTGGTGGTTATTTATGTTTTATGCATCTTTGTCTGTTTGATTATGTGAGATATAGGAATGTGCAAAAAAAAAAATGTTATTGAACTTATAAATAAAAATGTATTTAAATTCTTTCCTACCTAATTTCCATTTTCTCACTCCAAGAACTCATGTAAACATGGAACCAGATTCCCTGAATATGTTATAAGATACCTAAAAAGCTTTCAAAATAGACTTACTTAGATTTTCTTTCTTCCTACTTTGCCTGGATTTGGGGAGGTACAGCCACAGACAGCAGCTCAACGTGCTCTTTTCATTCATGTGCTCTTACCAGTGCTGCAGTGCTCTTGAGTCCTCTCATTTGTGCAGTCCTGAAGGTCTTGTGTGTCTCACAACAGTCCTGTTGCCTCTACAGCAGCAATCCAGGGCTGCAGTCAGTAGCCGGCAATATGAACAGGTCTGTCAGAGCTGGTCTCCTTGCTGGCACTGCCATAACAAGAGGGCCCCTTTAGAGCAGGACCAGAGAACTGGAGGGAGGCCTCTTCCAAAGCTGGTGTAAGGAATATACCTCAGGAGCTGCTCCCTGAGAAAACCTTGAGATGTTCAGGTGCTCTTCACTGTGTGACCAGATCAGATTGAATAGTCCCAAGGAGATCCGTAAGCATCTCAAGGCAGTGCTGTGGTTTAAGGTTTATGGGTTGAGACAAAGAGAAAAAGAAAAGGATAATAATTATGACAAATGTATTTATACATATATAATATATTTAGTGTATTTTCACACATATACAACATATGCAGTTGCAAACATATATGAACTAATCCCTATGCGCATCTGTCTGCAAGTCCAGGATTAGTTGCAGGGGTTTTAACAGCCACAGGGTTCACTGTAGGAGCTGAAGTGGCTGTCGGGCTGTTGCAGGAGTTGAAGTGACCTCAGAGTTCATTGCCAGAGCTGGAACCACCACAGGACCTGTGACTATGTTGGAGCAGCCACTGGGCTCATTGGAGGGGTTGGAGCCACCGCAGGGCTGTACTTCCTCCCTTGGGAGGAATTTGTACCATTTTCTTATTACCATACTTGGAACAGCTACAGGACCCGTAGCAGGAGTAACTGCAGAGCTCTTTATGAGGGGTGGAGTGACAGAGGGATCTGCCCAGAGCTTGGAGCAACTGCAGGACGTGTAGCAAAACCTTGGAGCTGCTGCATGGTCTGTGCCAGGAGTTGCAGAGGCTGCAGCACTGTCAGCAGATCCAGCTCTCTGGATCTGGCACACTGTAGTCATTTGTGCCTCTTGGGGGTTACCAGTGCCACAGCAGACCTGCCCCCAATATTCTACCAGTTTATCAGGATCCTGCAGTTGCTCGGAGATGAAGTTCCAAAGCCCTGGGGGTGCCCACCACTCCAGGCAGCTGCCCAGACCGTCCCACACCCTCTGCCATGCAGAGCCTTCTCACCTTGGGGCAGATCTCTCACTGATATTCCTGAATAATTGTTTAACCTCAATCATAGATTCATAGAATCACCAAGGTTGGAAAAGGCCTAAAAGATCATCCAGTCCAACCGTTCACCTATTACCTATAGCTCCCACTAAACCATGTCCCTCAACACAATATCCAGTACACCCCCGGACTCACAGAGGCGACAATGTAAATTGTGTAATTCCTAATCATATGGACAATATTACTTCCAAAACCCAAAGATGACCGCAGAGCTGAATGTGCACAAAACTTCACTTTGTCAGCTGCCAATTTTATCGTGGTACAAACTGAGGTCAAACAGCATAGCAAAATAAATACCCTAATGCAGCATCCAAGCACCAAGTAAGGAGCTGTGCAGTGAAGCTTCATGAGAAGACTCAACAAGCTCCACACATAGGGAGCACATCCACACATATCAGCACCATGGCCTGCACTTCTCCAGCTCCCACAAAGCCCTGTCCGCTCTGGACAGATGTGCTGCTATCTCAACCCTTGGAGCCTCACATCAGGCACCAAAATGACAGTGGTTGTTGAACCCAACATGTGGCTCAGCAGCACACAGTGCTTTGTGCACTGCCCAATTCCCAGTGGGATGGGGATGAGAACTGGGAAAAAGAGTACAACTTCTGGGATGTAACAAAGCAGTTTACTAAGAGAGATAAAAGAAGTGGAGTAATAGTTATCACTATATATCCGTTGATATGGAATTGTATGTAACAACTGATGCACAAGCACTTGCTCAGCACCACCAGACTGATGCTCAGCTGGACCCTGGGCAGTGAAGAGACTGAGATGAACTCCCACCCCTTTCAATACAATTTCTGCTTGCTGTCAGCTGATAGAGAACGTCCCTTTGGCCACTATCAGTCAGCTGTCCTCACTCTGTTCCCTCCCAGCTCCATGTGCCCTCCACTGACCATGGCCTTGGCTCTGTACAACACTGCTTAGCAGCAGCTGTAAACATCAGAGTGTTATCAATGGTTTTCTCCTAGAACCAAAACACTGCACCACAGCAGACAGTCTGAAGAAAACAATTCCATCCCAGCTGTAACTCAGATTCCTGCCTGTCCCCTCTTCTTGTTCTTCCTGATCAGGAAGCAAGGAACAGAATCTGCCGCTCTCCTCTCTGAGCCCTTTCCATCAGTTCTCAGCTGGCTCCTCTGCCATCCCCAGGCAGAGCTCAGTGCCCTCTCATGGATGGCAGCAGCCTTTTCTCTTCTTCCTTGCCCATCCGTCATGCAGAATCTGTACCCCATTTGCTACAGTACAGAGCTGAGAATCAACCCACCGTGTCTCTGTGAACCAAACAAGACCCTAGGCCTGCAAAGGCACAGAGATTTGGAGTTCGCTGAGTGAATGTTTGTGGTCCTCTCATTAGTGTAACGACTCTTCAGAAAGGATCCCCTTCCAGAAGCATGTTTTGATTTTGCCTGGCTGGGCCTTGCATCTACACCGTGCTACTGGTGTTCAGAAGATGGCACACAGGTACGAGACCCATTGTGGGGCTCACAGTTGTCCAGTGAACATTGTCACTACCCAGGGCATGTCTTTCCTAAAGGTCCTCAGTGGCATTTGCCAGCTGGCTGGGGGTGTGCTGGAGACCCCAGGGAACTGCCATTCTGTTGTAATACAAGAAGAATTTTACAGAGCAGCAGCCATGGATCAAGATAAGCACTTTACAGAGCAGCAGCTGCAGAGCAGGATAAACAGCATGAGAACCAAGGACACCTCTAGCAAAAGAGTGAAAGGCTCGTGGCTTTGAAGCGGGGTTTTAGGGTTCTTATTGCAGAAGCTTTCTTCCAATTAGTACGTGTGATTTTTGAACACCCTTGTTTGTTTGCTATAAAAGTACGGCTCTTCAGGCAATAGATGGACACAGCTATATTTAACTATATTGGTGTGTGGTTGTTTGTCCTAGAACGCTGACTTTTGCCTTCAGGTTCGCCAACACATGGGGGCCCGCAATGTCATGGGATTTAACTCTTGAACACCTGTGGGATCCCGAGAAACTAAGCCAGTATTTGAGTCAGGGATGGCGCAGCCTAGATAGATCTAAGGGGGTATGACTTATTTGGGGCTTGGCTTGTGCTTACCGTGCTCTATATAACACTGTTCCGAAAAGAGAGAATTTCCGAGCTGAGGTTCTAGCCAAAAAGGGAAATCCCCAAGTCAATTTTGATCAGTCACAGGAGGCACCAGTAACAATATCAGTTGCCCTTGTGGAAGGCAAGAAATGGAAATGGGTGTCCTCACGTCTAGAACGGAAAAAAGAAGTGGAGGAGGAGGCAACAGAAGATCCAGGTGACAGGTCTGGATAAGTACCGAGAAAGGCAAAAGGAAAAGTGTCATGAAGAAGAGAGTGATGAGGAGGAACTCTCTGTTACTGTTTGTCGATCCCTGAAGATGACTGAAATCGAAGGCGTAAGAAAGGAGTTCACACGGCACCAGAATGAATCTCTTGTTACCTGGTTGCTTCGCTGTTGGGACAGCTGGGACGGTAGCTTGTTGTGATGTGACAGGCCCTTCCCCATATTCTGGAAGAATCTTAGTGTAATACAGTGGGTGTAGACAAAAAGGCGTAGGTTATATAAGGATGTGTCTGTTTCAATAAATCGCCATTTTGCCACTTCATCTCCTTGGTGTCACTTGGTAATTGGCCTAGCTGCTGCTTCAGTTGAAGGCGAGAGATCGTAAAGAAATTAACGACCATAAAGCCTTCATGTGTATCATTAAAATTCTCAGCTATTAGACACAAGCGCTTTCCAGATTGAGCAAGGAACAACAGTAAATTGCACTGTGTGTTTCCTTGTGGTGTTACCTACGTGACCACAGAGAAGACACGAGGAAGTGGCATGACCAGCCTACTCCTGTACTATGAGCACGGGTGAGGGAACTACAAAACAGTCCAACCACCAGTACGGCTGCTCCAGTTATCACAGGTAACCAATAGAGGGGCCCTGCCCTCATTCAAGGGAGTGGAAGGGATAATAGAGTTTATTGGACTGTGTGGATTTGATGGCCTAGCACATCAGAACCACAGAAATATAAGGCACTGGTGGATACTGGTGCACAGTGCACCCTAATGCCCTCCAGTCATGAAGGGACAGAATCAATCCATATTTCTGGATATCTCTCAAGAATTGACTGTGTTGGAGGCTGAAATAAGCCTCACTGGTAAAGACTGGAAAAAACATCCTATGTGAGTGGTCCAGGGTTTCCGTTCATACTTGGTATTGAGGATACCTCAGAAGAGGGCATTTCAAGGATACTAAGGGGTATCACTGGGCCTTTGGAATCGCTGCTGTAGATATGGACAACATTAAGCAGCTGTCTGTTTTGCCTGGCCTGTCAGAGGACCCGTCTGTTGTGAGGCTGCTACGAGTAAAAATAGAAGAGCAGCAGGTACCGATTGCTACAAAGACAGTGCACAGACGGCAGTATCGCACCAACAGGGATTCCTTGCTCCCCATTCATGATTTGATTCGCCAGTTGGAGAATCAGGGAGTGATCAGTAAAACTCACTCACCTTTTAACAGCTCCATATGGCCAGTGCGTAAAGCCAGTGGAGAATGGAGGCTGACAGTAGACTACCGTGGCCTGAATGAGGTCACACCCCCACTGAGTGCTGCTGTGCTGGAGAGCAAATAATTCAAATTCTTCTATGAGCCAGTTTTGCTATTAAGTGAAGCAAAGTAAAAGGGCCTGCCCAGGAAATTCAGTTCTTAGGTATAAAGTGGCAGGATGGATGTCATCACATCCCAACAGTGATTGACAAAATCACTGCCATGTCTCCACCAACTAGCAAGAAAGAGACACAATCTTTCCTGGGTGCAGTGGGCTTTTGGAGGATGCACATTCCAAACTACAGCCTCATTGTAAGCCCCCTTTATCAGGTGATGCAGAAGAAGAATGATTTTGCATAGGGCCCAGAGCAGCAGCAGGCTTTTGAACAGATTAAACAGGAGATAGCCTGTGCCATGGACCTGGGGCCAGTACGGACTGGACAGGATGTAAAGAACATCCTCTATACTGCTGCTGGAGAGAAAGGTCCCACTTGGAGTTTGTGGCAAAGAGCCTCAGGAGGGACCCAAGGCCGACCCCTGGGATTCTGGAGCTGAGCGTACAAGGGGTCTGAAGAGTGCTACACTCCAACTGAGAAGGAGATCTTAGCCACGTATGAGGGGGCTCGGGCTGCTTCCGAAGTAGCTGGTACTGAAATGCAGCTCTTTCTGGCACCTCGACTGTCAATGATGAACCGGATGTTGAAAGGGGAGGTTCTCTCCACCCATCATGCTACCGATGCCACCTGGAGCAAGTGGATTGCACTGATTAGACAACAAGCGCGGATGGGGAACCTCAATCGTCCAGGAATTTTAGAAGTGATCATGAACTGGACTGAAGATAAAAAGTTTGGAACATCACCAGGAGAAGAGGTGTCATGTGCTAAAGCGGCCCCACCATACATCGAACTACCAGAAAATGAAAAGAAATATGCTCTTTTCACTGATGGATCATTTCATATTGTAGGGAAGCATCGGAGATGGAAAGCTGCTGTTTGGAGCCCCACACGACAGGTCGCAGAGGCCACTGAAGGTAAAGGAGAATCAAGTCAGTTTGCAGAGGTAAAAGCTGTCCAGCTGACCTTAGATGTGGCTGAACGGGAGAGGTGGCCAATGCTTTATCTTTATACTGACTCATGGATGGTGGCAAATGCCTTATGGGGGTTGTTACAGCAGTGGGAACAAAATAACTGGCAACGGAGGTGTAAACCTATTTGGGCTGCTGAACTGTAGAAAAACATAACTGCTCAAAAAAAAGATATGATTGTAAAGGTGTGTCACGTGGATGCACACTTGCCCAAGAGTCGGGCTATTGCAGAACAACAAAACAACCATCAGGTAGGTCGAGCTGCCAGAATTGAGGTGGCTCAAATAGACTTGGACTGGCAGAACAAGAGTGAATTATTTCAAGCTTGATGGTTCCATGAGACCTCAGGCCATCAAGGAATGGACATAACATATAATTGGGCTAGAGACTGAGGGGTGGACTTAACTATGGATGCTATTGCACTGGTTATTCATGACTGTGAATCATGTGCCATAATTAAACAAGCCAAGAATATGAAGCCTCTCTGGGGGGAAGGCCAAGGCAAAAGTATAAATATGGGGAGGAGTGACAGGTGAATGATGTCACCTTGCCAGGATCTCATAATGATAAGCGTTTTGTGCTTACCATGGTGGAAGCAACCACTGGGTGGCTTGAAACATACGCAGTACCCCATGCTACTGCCAGAAACACAATATTGGGTTGTTAGAAACAAGTCCTATAGAGACATGACACCTCAGAAAGAACTGAGTCTCATAATGGGACACATTTCAAAAATTCCCTTAATAAATACTTGGGCCAAAGTTCATGGCATTGAGTGGATTTATCATATCCCCTACCATGCACCAGCTTCTGGTAAAATTAAAAGATACAATGGGGTGTTGAAAACTATGTTGAAAGCAATGGGTGGTGGAACACTGAAGCACTGGGAAAAGCATTTGCATGTGGTGCAAGGATGCTGTTAAAGTTCATATCCCACATGTGCCCTGTGTCTCATCACAGGATGTGGGGTGTGAGAAGGGCCCAGTCTGAACAAGCAGTCAATCCCAGTGAAACTCTGAACTTCAGATCTCTCAGTTCCAGTGCCCTCCTGTGCACACTCTCCCATAGTTTGATGTTCTTTATGTTCTGCATTGCCCAGAAGTGCACCCAGTGCTCCAGGTGAGGCAGTAGCAATGCAGAGCAAAGAGGGACAAACCTTTCTCCCACCCAGCTGGCAATAAATTGCTTGATGCACTTTAGGGGACTGTTGGCCTTCTTGGCTGGCTGGGCACACTGCTGACTCACTTAAAATTTTATGTTGAGCAGGACCCCCAATCCTTTTCAGTCAGACGTCTCTCATGTGTCCAATATACAGACAGTGTTTATGTCCAGGGTTGCCCATACCCAGGTGCACAATCAGGCACTTGTTCTTGTTATACTTTATGCACTTGGTGCTTAGTACCAACTGGTACCCACTTCTCTGACTTGTCCACATCTCTCTGCAAGTCCTCTCCACCCTAAGTGGAGGCAACAACACCTCCTCATCTGGTCTCATCAGCAAACTTGCTCAGAACATCTTCTAGTCCTGCATGCAAGTCATCTGCATAAACATGAAAGGAAAGTGGCCCTAAAATGGAACCCTGGGGAGCTCTGACAGTGACCATCTACCAGCCCAATGGAACCCACTGACTATAATCCTTTGGGACAGAACTACTGGCCAACTGCTCACCCACCACTGCTGGTGAACCTGAAAGGCAAAATGTCAGCGTGCTGGGTCAAACAGAGAAACACCAATATAGTTACATATAGCTGCATCAATTTATTGCCCGAAAGCCAGACTTTTATAGGAGACAGACAAGGGTGTCCAAAAATCACACACGCTAATTGGAGGAAAGCTACTGCAATAACAACCCTATAACCCCCCTTCAAAGCCACGAGCCATTCATTCTTTTCCTAGAGATGTCCTTTGTTCTCATGCTGTTTATCCTGCTCCGCAGCTGCTGCTCTGTGAACTCCTTATCTCAATCCATGGCTGCTGCTCTGTAAAATTCTTCTTGTATTACAACACACCACGTTCTGTTTCTGTCTAGCTGTATGCAGGAATTTCTGTCCAGAAGGGTGCTGGAGAAATAGTATCAAAAGCTCTACTGAAATCCTCAAGGATTACATCAACTGCCTTCCCTTGTTCAGCTCAACGGATAAAGGTGTCATAAAAAGACCTGAAATTAAATAGGACCTTCCCCTCTGTATCTTGTGTTGTCTGTGACCTGTCCTTCAGTTGTTTTTCCATAACTCCCACCATCATTTTCTCCATAATTTTACCAAGCACTGTAGTGAGACTGACAGGTCCATAGTTGCCCGTGTCATCTTTCTTGCTCTTCCTTACAATGAGACAACATTTGCCATCTTCCTGTCAACAGGTATGACCCTAGATTTATTAGATGCCATTGAAATGCGAGCCCAGAGCATGCTAAAGTGTCATCAGTGCAAGAACGTAGATGTGCCATAGCTTTGCAATGCCTTGAAATCCAGACTATGCCACAGATGGAGCAGAGAGGAAGATCTGCCTCTTCTGTTCTGAGCTCATCCTTTTGATAAGCTGAATATCACTACATACTCCATGGGGTCAGGTGCAAAAGACACAATGGGTGCCCTAAGCACGTGGCTGAGGTGGTATTTAGGATGGCCAAGAATACCTCCCTTCTGGCCCTCAGCTGATGCTCCAGAAGGAGGTGTCTATCTCATAGATTTTCCGTCACAGTTTACAAGCACTAGCACAAAACTAGGATCACCCAAGGCACCTTGGGCATCACTGAGAGACTGTGTATGAGTAGTGCAGTCCCTGTGGAATAAAAACCAAGGATTCAGATGAGGGACTCACACACAGACACCTCACTGTGCACATCTGAACTCAGCTAGATGAACTTGTAGCTCCTGTGGTTCTTTGAAAAACTGATCCCAATTCAGCCCCAGGGTTTCCATCTGAGGATGAGATGCCTAACGCTAGAATAAGGATGGGATGGTCTGTTGATAACAGGACAAATGGAAACGGATTTAAATTAAAAAGGGGAGACATAGGTTAGATGTGAGGAACCTATATTTTTACACAGCAACACTGGAAAAAGTTGCCCTCAGAGGCTGTGCATGCCCAATGGATGGGATCCTGGGTTTACTCTGGGTTTACCCTCACGTCAGTCCATGTTTCTACTCATACTTTTGTCTAGGTGAACTCTCACTTTACTCAAGGTTTTACTCACAGTTTACCATCAGGGAGTGTGATCGGGAGATGGGCTGGTGGAGTGACTTGCTGGCATCCCCGAGGGAAGGCTGCCAGGCAGATACCCCCAGAAAAGTGGTTGACTCCCTGCCCTGTCACAGTCAGACAGACCTGACTGATGAGGAGGGTTGGAAGAGAGTCCCAACTCAACATCACAGGAGCCCCCCCATGCCTGCCTAGCCCTCGACCCCTGATCCATCTAAGCAACAGGTTTGACACTCTGAAATCTGAAGGAGATAAGAATGGGGAGGCAATGGAGGATCTGCCTAGGAGGAAACCTAATGCAAGGCAGTCACTACCAAGCCTTGTGACTTCCTCTGCCATGAAAGAAAGAAGGGTGGCCGTGGTGGGTGACTCCCTTCTCAGAGGAATAGAGGGCCCCATTTGCAGACTGGACCCCAGTTGTCAGTAAGTCTGCTGCCTTCTTGGTTTCAGGTCAGGGACATAATGAGGAAACTCCCAATGCTGGTTAGGTCCACTGATTATTTTCCACTACTCATAGTTTAGGTGGGCAGTGATGAAATTTCTTAGATAAGACTACAAACTATAAAAAGAGATTTCAGGAATTTAGGCCATTTAGTTCACAAAGTGGGAGATCAAGTGATTTTTTGTTCTATACCTTCAGTGGCAGTGAGGGACACAGAGCAGGCTTGGAAAGCAAAGCAATGAACAATTGTCTCAGAGGTTGGTACTGAGCCAGAAACTTTGAGTTCTTTGATCACAGGACAGTTTACTTGGCCCATGGTCTGTTATCCATGAATGGAACCCAACTGTCTCAAAGGGGGAAGTGAATCCTAGCATAGACGGTAGCGGGGCTTATCGAAAGAGCTTTAAACTAGCTACGATGGGGGAGTGGACAAAACAGGGCTTACCAGAGATAAGCCTAGGGAAATGCTGTTTGAGCTGGGAGAGAGGCAGATGCCTCAGCTGAAGTGCGTCTACACCAACGCACGCAGCTTGGTCAACAAGCAAGAGGAGCTTGAAGCAACTGTGCATCTGACAAACCATGACCTAGTTGCTATTACCGACCCATGGTGGGACCACTGCCATGACTGGAGTGCTGTGATGGATGGTTACAAGCTCTTCAGAAGGGATAGAGGAGGAAGGAAGGGTGGTGGTGTGGCCCTTTATATTAAAGAGAGTTTTGATGTTGAAGAGCTTGGGCTTCAGAATGAAGTGCATGTTTGTAAGGATCGGGGGAAAGGCCTGTAAGTGTGACATCTTGCTAAAGGTTTCTTATAGACCGCCTAATTGATGGGTGAGGCATTCTATGAGCAGCTTACTGAAGTCGCAAGATTGCCAGCACTCATTTACTTGGGAGACTACAACTTCTCTGATATATGCTGGGAATATAATAAATAGCAGAGGAATCAGTCCAAGAGGTTTATAGATTGCATGCAAGACAGCTTCCTTACACAGCTGGTATGAAGTCCTACCAGGGGTGGTTCCTTGCTAGACCTGCTCTTCACTAACAGTGAAGGACTGGTAGGAGTTGAGAAGGTTGGGGACTGTCTTGGGCAGAGTGGCCATGAAATGGTAGAATTCTCTATTCTTGGAGATGTCAGAAGGGTGACTAGCAAAACTACTATCCTGAACTTCTAGAGGGCGGACTTTGACCTGTTCAGGACACTTGTAGCACAGGTCCCTTGGGAGTCGCTCCTTATGGGTAAAGGGGTCCAGGAAGCCTGGACACTCCTCAAGATGGAAATCTTAAAGGCATGAGATCAGGCTGTCCCTGAATGCCATAAGGTGAGCCATAGGGGAAGAAGACCAGTGCAGATGAACTGGGAAAAACTATTGAGACTCAGGAAGAAAAAGAGAATCTCCGTCCTCTGGAAGAAGGGGCTGGGTACTTGGGGAGATTACAAGGAAGTTGCTAAGGCATGCAGGGAGGAAGTTAGGAAGGCACATTAATTCCCTGTCCCTTAATCCATGCCCAGAGCTTCTCAGCCATGTCACTGCCAACTGTAAGCTCCATGCAGAGTTCAAGTGGGACACAGAGGGCACAGCCTTCTGCTGGGTGGATGCAAGTGTTGGTGGAACCAGATGGGACAAAGCCCTCCCACCATGCCCTCCTGGGAAAATGGCCACCCCAAGAATGGCAGTCTGCCTCCTCCATGACCCCATCTGAAATGCTCCTGCACTGATTGATTATAGGGCTTTAAACCAGGTCCAAATGGGGAAGGGTGGGGAATTGGATGTGACAGAGAAGGGCTGAGGGATATTGTTGCTGTTGGAGATTGAATGGAAAGCCTCTGAGTTGTTCTATAGGATTGTGTGAGGATTCCTCAGAGAAAGTCTTGTTGCCAATACCCCGTCCTAAATCTTACTGTGTACCCTCTGGGGGTAACCCCAACCTACTGCTGCCCTAAAGTGCCTGTAGACCAGTGCGGGTAGCATGGGAAATAAACAGGACAAATCAAGAGAAAACCACAGAGCTTTTCCTTTCATGCAGGCTGCTGATTCTGAGCAAGGCCCTGAACATCAGTACCACAGTGTAGATGCAAGACCCAGACAGGCTAAATCAAAGCATGCTTCTGGAAGGGGATGCTTTCTGAAGAATCCTTACACTAATGAGAGGACCACAAACATTCACTCAGCGAACTCCAAATCTCTGTGCCTTTGCAGGCCTAGGGTCTTGTTTGGTTCACAGAGACACGGTGGGTTGATTCTCAGCTCTGTACTGTAGCAAATGGGGTACAGATTCTGCATGACGGATGGGCAAGGAAGAAGAGAAAAGGCTGCTGCCATCCATGAGAGGGCACTGAGCTCTGCCTGGGGATGGCAGAGGAGCCAGCTGAGAACTGATGGAAAGGGCTCAGAGAGGAGAGCGGCAGATTCTGTTCCTTGCTTCCCGATCAGGAAGAACAAGAAGAGGGGACAGGCAGGAATCTGAGTTACAGCTGGGATGGAATTGTTTTCTTCAGACTGTCTGCTGTGGTGCAGTGTTTTGGTTCTAGGAGAAAACCATTGATAACACTCTGATGTTTACAGCTGCTGCTAAGCAGTGTTGTACAGAGCCAAGGCCATGGTCAGTGGAGGGCACATGGACCTGGGAGGGAACAGAGTGAGGACAGCTGACTGATAGTGGCCAAAGGGACGTTCTCTATCAGCTGACAGCAAGCAGAAATTGTATTGAAAGGGGTGGGAGTTCATCTCAGTCTCTTCACTGCTCAGGGCCCAGCTGAGCATCAGTCTGGTGGTGCTGAGCAAGTGCTTGTGCATCAGTTGTTACATACGATTCTATATCAACGGATATATAGTGATTACTATTACTCCTCTCCTTTTATCTCTCTTAGTAAACTGCTTTGTTACAACCCAGAAGTTGTACTCTTTTTCCCAGTTCTCATCCCCATCCCACTGGGAATGGGGCAGTGCACAAAGCACTGTGAGCTGCTGAGCCACATGTTGGGTTCAACAACCACAGTCATTTTGGTGCCTGATGTGAGGCTCCAAGGGTTGTGGTAACAGCACATCTGTCCAGAGTGGACAGGGCTTTGTGGGAGTTGGAGATGTGCAGGCCATGGTGCTGATAGTTTCCCTATTTGTGAAGCTTGCTGAGTCTTCTCATGAAGCTGCATTTCACAGCTCCTTGCTTGCTGCTTGTTTTCCCTGCTGCATCATTTGTCAACTCTGGATGCTGGATTAGGGTATTTATTTTGCTATGCTGTTTGACCTTGGTTTGTACCACGATAAAATTGGCAAAGTGAAGTTTTGTGCACATTCAGCTCTTTGGACATCTTTGGGTTTTGGAAGTAATATTGTTGGTATGATTAGGAATTACACATTTTACACTGTCGTCTCTGGGAGACCAGGGGTATTCAAGGAGAGACTGGATATTGTGTTGAGGGACATGGTTAAGTGGGAGCTATTGGTAATAGGTGAACGGTTGGATTGGATGATCTTTCAGGCCTTTTCCAGCCTTGGTGATTCTATGATTCTAGGATTGAGGTTAAACAATTATTCAGGAATATCAGTGAGAGATCTGCCCCAAGGTGAGAAGGCTCTGCATGGCAGGGGGTGTGGGACAGTCTGGGCAGCTGCCTGGAGTGGTGGGCACCCCCAGGGCTTTGGAACTTCATCTCCGAGCAACTGCAGGATCCTGAGAAACTGGTAGAATATTGGAGACAGGTCTGCTGTGGCACTGGTAATCCTAAACAGGCACAAATGACTGCAGTGTGCCAGGGCCTGGCCCACACCTACTGAGCTGTGTTCAACACTATTCAGCATCTTCAAGGGGAAGAGAGCTGGATCTGCTGACATTGCTGCAGCCTCTGCAACTCCTGGCACAGTCCCTGCAATAGCTCCAAGTTTTTGCTACACATCCTGCAGTTGCTCCAAGCTCTGGACAGATCCCACTGTCACTCCACCCCTCATAAGGAGCTCTGCGGTCACTTATGCTACAGGTCCTGTAGCTGTTCCAAGTATTGAGATAAGAAAATTAAGCAAACCACTGAGTGCTGCTGTAGAGACGACGGGACTGCTGTGAGACACACAAGACCTTCAGGCCTGTAGAAATGAGAGGACTCGAATCCTCTGTGCACTGTATCAGTGTAAAGAGAGGAGGAATGAAAAGAACTAGTTGTGCTTCTATCTGTGGCTGTACCTTCCCCAAATCCAGACAAAGTTGGATAAGAGAAGAGCTAAGGAAAAGCGTATTTTGAATGCTATTTATTTATCTCTTAACCTATTCGGGGAATCTGGTTCCATGTTTACATGAGCTCTTGGAGTGAGAAAATGGATAGTAGGTGTGAAAGAAGTGAAACAAATTTTTATTTATAAGTTCAATAACATTTTTTTGCACGTTGCTATATCTCACATAATCAATCAATCATAGATGCATAAAAGATGAAGAACCATCACTGGGAATCATGCGATGAAGATGTGCACTTTATTGAAGCGGGAATAGTGAGTATTGCAACACCTTCCTGAGAGCGTGCTTGATCTCCCTGTTCCTCATGATGTAGATAATAGGGTTCAGTGTTGGAGGAACCACTGAGTACAGAAGTGCCACTGTCAGATCCAGGAGTGGGGAGGGAATGGAGGGGGGCTTCCGGTAGGCAAAAGCACCAGTGCTGAGAAACAGGGAGACCACGGCCAGGTGAGGGAGGCACGTGGAGAAGGCTTTGCGCCGTCCCTGCTCAGAGGGCATCCTCAGCACAGCCACGAAGATCTGCACATAGGACACAACTATGAAAACATAGCAGCCTACGTCTAAACTGATAGTAAAAATGAGAAACACAACTTCCCTGAGATTTGATTCTGAGCAGGAGAGCTTGAGGATCTGGGGAATTTCACAGAAAAACTGGTTGACAACATTGCCTTGGCAGAGAGGCAGTGAAAACGTACTGGCAGTGTGCAGCAGGGAATTGAGAACCCCAGTGCCCCAGGCAGCTGCTGCCATGGTGGCACAAGCTCTGCTGTCCATCAAGGTCCCGTAGTGCAGGGGCTTGCAGATGGCAACATAGCGGTCATAGGACATGATGGTGAGAAGGGAATACTCTGCTGAGAGGAAGAAGGTAAAGAAAAAGAGCTGTGCAGCACATCCTGTGTAGGAGATGGCCCTGGTGTCCCAGAGGGCGTTGGCCATGGCTTTGGGGAGAGTGGTGGAGATGCTGCCCAGGTCGAGGAGGGCCAGGTTGAGGAGGAAGAAGTACATGGGGGTGTGCAGGCGGCGGTCGCAGGCTACGGCTGTGCTGATGAGGCCGTTGCCCAGGAGGGCAGCCAGGTAGATGCCCAGGAAGAGCCAGAAGTGCAGGAGCTGCAGCTGCCGCGTGTCTGCCAACGGCAGCAGGAGGAACTCACTGATGGAGCTGCTGTTGGGCATCTGCTGTTGTTGGGCTTGGAGTCCTGCTCAGAGTGCAGAAGATAATGACAAGTCCAGACCATTCTCAGAGGCACTACTCCTGCTATACTATGAAATGTTTTAATTCTCCTACAACAGTGTACATTTAGCACCATTACTTGCATTTAATTTCATGTAGATCAGCATTCCTTAAGCAGAAGCAGCATATGGAGCTCTAACCTTCCTCTTATTTTCTTATCCCTTCTCCCTGGATATTTTCATCTGTTTCATGTCTCATATCTTTACCCCAAGTGCTCTTAGAGCCCCCTACCCGAGCTTCTGTGGCATTCAGTTTCAGTTAGAAAATGCTGCCTGTTTGTAGGATAAGTGAATTATTCATGCCTACAGAAAATGAAGATAATTCCATCCTTCGAGAAAGGGGAGACTGAAAGCACATCATGTGTGAGTGTTCACAAAACAAGCAATTGATTGATGAAAAATTCTCAGAACTCTTATTGCCCCTTTTAGATTTCTGACTCCAAACCTCTTTGCCTCAGAACAGGAAATGGAAACCCCCTGCCTTGGCTCTCCTCTTGCAAAGTGCCCTCAGAAACATTCAGTTGTGCAGTGGAGCTGTGATCCCCTGCCCCAGGCAGCAGCTGTGGCAGCACAAACCCTGCCGGGGGCTCCTTACCCCACACGTCTCCCCGCAGCGCCCTGGGCAGATCCCCGGGCAGGCTGAGTGCTGAGCCTGGCAGGCGGCAGGGTCCCATACCCGGCACACAGCCCCTGGGGCACAGCAGGGACCCTGCTCTGCAGGACAGCCCTGGGCACCCGTCTCAGCTGGAGCAGAAAGCTTTTTCCACAGTAAAGAAACATGCAGTGCCTGCAGTCAGATCTCCTATGGGATGTCCCAGTTATAGTTACCCCTTAATTAAAAGCAGCTCATGGTCAGCTGTGAGACTTACCTTGTCATGGTCTGTGAGCAATGCTCCTGCAGTGAGTTCACAGCCCGCTCACACCACACACATCCTGCAAGCTCTCTCCAATTTCTCTCCTCTCCTTCTGTCACCTGCAGGCTGTGCTGTGCACGAGATCTGCTCCTGGGCACAGCTGTCTCTCTGCAGCTCTGCCCACTTTTATGAGCTCCCTGTGTCCCAGGAACCTGGACAAGCAAGCAGCAGATTATGTCATTTTTATCCTTCCCACTCATTTCCCCTGACATGTCCCTGGGTCCTCATGGCCAACAGCTCCTGAAAGACAACAGCATCATGACTGTGCTTTGAAATCCACTCAATTAACCACCACATGTCCAGTGGTCAGTGACTGATTGGAGACATATGGGGAGTGCTCCCAGAGATCGTTTGATGAAACAATAAGGGCAACCAGACAAGGAAGGCGAGGTTTGGACTTTCCCTGTGCAGGGCAGTGATCCAGCTGAGGCAGCGCAGGAGTCTCATCCCTTGACAGAAATCCTGGAGCTGAAATGGGATTCGGCTCCCCACAGAACCACAGGAGCTGGGATTTCTCTGGTTCAGTTCAGAAGTGCACAAGGAGTTGCCTGCATGTGAGCTCCTGCTCTGAGTCCTCGGTCCTTCAGCTGGGAGGCAGCAGCTCACACACAGACACTGGGTGATGCCCAAGGTGCCTGGGCTGCTCCTGATGTTTGCAAGTGCTTGTAAACCGTGTGGGATATCCCTGAGATAGACACCTCCTTCCTGGGCATCAGCTGAGGGCCAGAGAGGGGATAGCACCGGCTGTCCGGTGAATTCACTCACAGCTACAAGAGCAGCACAGGGCCTTCAGGAAAGCCATGCCCATGGTGTGTCCGTGCTGCTACGTCACCTCCAAGACCCACGATCGGTCTAATGTTTGTGTGCCACCATCTGCACACTGATTCTATAGATGAGCTATCCAGTCAGGCAATGTCCAGTGATGCTTTTCAATTAGGATATTTACTTCTGTGCTTTTGCACTAATGCAAACACCAACACACAAGAAGCTAGAAATCTTGGTAGAGCTGCAGGCCTGAGCTCCTGTTTGGACCATGGGGACACAGTTTAATGGTTTCCACAACTGCACTGTAGCACAAGGGGGATACCGAGTCTTTAGGATGGATGGGCGAGGAGACAAAGAAGGGCGACTGCCCTCTGTGAGAGTGCACTGAGCTCTGCCTGGGGATGGAAGAGCAGACAGGTCAGAGCTAATGGAAATGGCAAACAGAGGAGACCATCAGTGTCTTTTCCTGTCTTCCTGATCAGGGAGAGTAAATGGAAGGTGCCCTCTGCAGACAGATGGGAATCTGATGTTGTCTGTCCCTTGTCCCATTTGGTGGCCTTTGTCACTCCATTATCTGTGGCAGGGACAGCACAGCAGGGCATGTGGCATCCAGCAGATCCATGGAGAGCACAGATGGCAGCTTCTTGACCAAGCAGTGGAGGAACCAAAGAGGAGAGGTGCTCTGCTGGATCTCATACTCTCCGGCATGGAAGGACTTGTGGGAACTGTGAAGGTCAAAGGGGCATCAGGCCATGTGCAAGATGCAAATGTATCTCTTTTAATTTATTTATTTATTTTGAGGCTGTAAGCTTAATAGTTGATCATAAATGTCAATAAAACTGAAACAAATAATTGAAGACAAAGATGGAAATCAATGAAAATGTGTTAACCCTTCTCAACATGAAAAATTCTCATGAGTCTTGTTCCATTTTAAGTTGTAAATATGAATCTTTGAGGTGATTTGATGTCTTTTTTTTTTCTTTTACTGAAACTACAATGTTTTCCAGAACTGTGTTCGCTGGACACAAATGCCTTCAGGTTCAGAGACACAGACAGCGGTGCCAGTGCCAATGCCCTGTGACTGTAGCCTGGTGCCCAGCACTACTCTTCCCTGCTGCCTATTTGATGTGCCTCATCCTCCAAGTTTTTTCAGCTCTCCTAAAGAAATGGCCATGGTTAAGGGCATGTTTTCAGCAGGCCATTTGGGCACACACTACTCCCACTGCCCTCCAGATTTCTCCATCCCTGGCTCTTTGTTCAGTCAGATACCTCCCAATTATCTGTCTGATTTCTGACTTTCAGGGGGATTACTGGAATTTGTTCCATCTCCCCAAAGTCTGATGGAATGTGTTGTCAACTCCTTCACTGTGATTTGATCTATCCCTTCCTATCTATTCTTTTTCTTTTTCTTCTTATACTTTTTCTTTTTCTCAATCACTGTCTCTTTTTTATTAAGGCACGAAGTCTGAAAGATGTTCATTAATGTCAGTAAAAGTGAAAAACAGAGTTGGAGACAAAGATATAAATCAATGAGAATGTGTTAACCCATCTCAATGTGTGAAATACTCACAAGTCCTGATCAGTTTTAAGTTGATACCTCTCAACTACCTGGCTGATCTATCCCAGGAAGATTACTGGAATTTGCTCCATCTCTCAGAGTCTGATGGCCTCTGTTGTCAACTACTTCACTGTGATTCAATCTATCCTATCCTACCTCAGAATAAATCATTTCTTTTAAAAATATTCCATATGAAAGACAAACTTCAATAGATGCCGCTTGAACATGGCATGCAGTTGATCACTGTGTTTTACTGTTCATTCAATTGCATCACCTTTCTTTCCATTTGCTGGCCAGATAAAAAAGAGAAATCTTTCCTTTTCCATGTGTAGCTGGTTCTCTGAGGAAAGCCAGTGGGAGTTGGTGCAAAGCAGTTTTAACACTGAGCGGATGAATGCAGAGGAGAAAAGTGATGTGAAGAAAAGTGATGCAAGTCCCATAGGTCCATTGTGAGCAGAAATTGGGTGGGGAGGTTGAGAAGGACCTTTGTCAACACAGTAACAGTACAGAACTCATTGGGACATCCTGGATTGGTATCAGTTGCACAGTGCTGCTTTAATGTCTTCTTTAAACCCAACTATAAATAAATAGACAATAAATTTATACTGGATTCTTTAAGCTCTCTCCAGATATCCCTCCTTTTTGCTGAACAAGTTCTGATAACCTGAAGAAGATAACAAGATGGCATAAGGCACAGGAGATTCTTTAGGTTATAATGGGCCCCAGGGTGCATTTGATGCTGAGTTCATCAGCCTCTAGTGCAGAGAGAAGTTTGCACAAAGTGCTCAACAAGACAAAGTCGGAAGTAACAGTGAAGTTTCTTGGAGTATTAATGGGCCCACTGAGGGCCATTACCAAGTAAGCTTCCCAAGGGACTTGTTAGAGAAGATAACTGGAAGCCATGACTACAGGCAGGCAAAGGCACTGGCATGCTAAGAAACCTCTCCTTTGCCTTACGAAGCAGACAGGTCAAGCCCTGATTGCAAGACCAGTGGTAGAGAGGTCCTGTATGTCATGTTGGCTCCTGGCATTTCCTGGGGCAATGTGTTGGAATTTTGTATGATGTTAAATGAAAGACATGGGGACAGAAGATCCCAGGCTCTACATGTGGTGCAAGGACGCTGTGAGGTTCATGTCCCATATGAGACCTATGTTTCATTGCAGGATGTGAGAAGAGATGTGAGAAGGGCCCAGTCTGAACAAGCAGCCAATCCCTGTGAAACTCTGAACTTCAGATCTCTCGGTTCCAGTGCCCTCGTTTGCACATTCTCCCAGAGTTTGAAGTACTTTATGTTCTGCGGTGCACAATCAGGCACTTGTTCTTGTTATACTTTATGCACTTGGTGCTTAGTAGCAACTGGTACCCACTTCTCTGACTTGTCCACATCTCTCTGCAAGTCCTCTCCACCCTCAGTGGAGGCAACAGCACCTCCTCATCTGGTCTCATCAGCAAACTTGCTCAGAACGTCTTCTAGTCCTGCATTCAAGTCATCTGCATAAACATGAAAGGAAAGTGGCCCCAAAATGGAACCCTGGGGACCCCGACAGTGACCATCTACCAGCCTGATGGAAAAAACTGACTATAATCCTTTGGGACTGACCTACTGGCCAACTGCTCACCCACCACATTGTGTTTCTGTCTAGCCATATGCAGAACATTCTGTCCAGAAGGTTGTTGTGAGAAACAGTATCAAAATCTCCACTGAAATCCTCAAGGATTACATCAACTGGCTTCCCTTGGTCAACTAAACGGATAACTGTGTCACAGAATGAGCTTAAATTAAACAGGACCTTCGCCTCACAAACTTGTGTTGGCTGCAACCAATGACAGAATTGTCCTTCAGCTGTTTTTCCATAACTCCCACCATCATTTTCTCCATAATTTTACCAGGCTCTGGACTGACAGGTCCATAATTGCACATGTCATCTTTCTTGCTCTTCCTTACAATGAGACAACATTTGCCAGCTTCCTGTCAGCTGGCATGACCCTAGACTTCTTTAGATGCAATTGAAATGAGAGCCCAGAGCACACTAAGTTTTCATCATTGAAAGAAAGTAGATGTGCCATAGCTTTGCAATGTCTTGAACTCCAGAGTATGCCACAGATGGAGCAGAGGGGAAGTTTTGCCTCTTCTGTAGTGAACTCATTCTTTTGGTAAGCAGAATAACACTACCTGATACATGAGGACTGTGTCTCTGCTCTGCTCTGCTCAGCTCACAGGGCAGAGTTTCAGGGTGTTGCTCTCATGTCAGTGCAGGTAAACTCACTTTAACCTTTTTTCTTCTGTAAATGCTTCCTCTGTTTGTATGCTCAGATACACTTCCACATTCCCTCAAGTACACTTCCATATATCATTAACAATTACACTTTCTTATACCATCAAAACTGTTTGTCAAACAATACAGTTCTTCAGTTCACATAAACTCCCTTAATACAGTCTGTATTCTTCAGTTATAAACACTGTGCCACAGAACCAGCACTGATTGAACCACCTCCCTCACACACTTCCTCGCAAGCAGTACATAGTATTACATAAATGGGTTGACATTCATTGGTCGGGTGGAATGTACACCTCTCCTCAGGACAATCTTACTAATCTACAGAGTACAAACTCCCGTCTTCTTACATACAAGCAGAAAGTACATATGAGTGGACAGACAACACAGTCTTTCACTTTGTCCGTGTCTGGCCATTTCCCTCACAGGAGGAAGGAAACATGGATCGGGACGCGGCACTCACCCTGCAGCTGTTCTGTGGTGCTCACTGAGTGTGGTTCTCACTCACACCACACTCACTCTGACATTTAGATCAAAAACCATGGTTTATTCATAATACACAATGCTGACAACGTTTTCTAGCTGGAATCTTAATAACACTCATACTCTGGTCGACCAGTTGCAAACGTTAATGTTTTTCCCAGAGTCGGCTTGACACACGGTACCAAACACTTAAAGCAGATGATAATATTGAACATACAACCTATAACCCCCGTGATTACAACTTGGAGAACCCAGGCTACCATTTGACAGGCTATCCACTATATCCCATACCCGTAGGAGAGACCAACCTAGGTCCCTCCTATTGTCACCCACCTGGGAGAGAGTACTTGTTCTTGTTTCCATTCATATGACATACAGTTCCCTTTCATAGGAACTCACCCAAGGAGTCTTCCTACCCAGCTGGCAACCAAAGCCATGAGCTCACCTCCCTGGGAGCAGCACGTATGGCTGTAAACTGTGTAGGATGTCTCCTCAAGACATATGGGCTCCACTTACCATACACATACCTGGTCCACCTATGGGTGGTCCTTGTCTGTCCCTGCAGTGATCAGGTGAGGAAGGGAGTCCTTCAGAGAAATCTCAGGGTGCGCCAAAAGTGTCTCCCTCTCAGCTGGTCCTGCAGCGAACAGAGCTGGTC
Source organism: Coturnix japonica (assembly GCF_054131305.1). Classification (NCBI taxonomy): domain Eukaryota; kingdom Metazoa; phylum Chordata; class Aves; order Galliformes; family Phasianidae; genus Coturnix; species Coturnix japonica. The sequence continues at coordinate 22,328,158 of NC_140671.1, read as the reverse complement.
CCACCTGGGCCGCCAAATTGACTACAGGAATTGAACTCTATAACCTCTATAACTGATAAAGTCTCCCATGACATACTTATACCAAAGCTGAGGAAGTATGGGATAGGTGATTGGACAGTGAAGTGGGTCGAGAACTGGCTGACTGGCAGAGTGCAGAGGGTTGTCGTTGGCGGTGCAGTGTCTGGCTGCAGGGCTGTAACTAGCGGCGTCCCCCAGGGGTCTGTGCTGGGTCCGGTCTTGTTCAACATCTTCATCAACGACCTTGATGAGGGGATAGTGACCACCCTCAGCAAGTTTGCTGATGACACGAAGTTGGGAGGATTGGCTGACACGCCTGAAGGCTGTGCTGCCATTCAGCGAGACCTGGACAGTCTGGAGAGCTGGGCAGTAAGACACCGGATGAGGTTTAACAAAAGCAAGTGTAGAGTCTTGCACCTGGGTAGAAATAATTGCATGCACCAGTACAGGCTGGGGGAAGAGCTGCTGGAGAGGAGCTCTGCTGAGAGGGATCTGGGCGTCCTGGTGGACGACAGATTGACCATGAGCCAGCAGTGTGCCCTTGTAGCCAAAAAAGCCAATGGCATCCTGGGGTGCATTAAAAAGAGCGTGTCCAGCAGGTCGAAGGAGGTGATCCTCCCCCTCTACTCTGCCCTGGTGAGGCCTCATCTGGAATATTGTGTCCAGTTCTGGGCTCCCCAGTACAAAAAAGACAGGGATCTCTTGGAAAGAGTCCAGTGGAGGACCACAAAGATGGTGAAGGGCCTGGAGCATCTCCCCTATGAGGAGAGACTTAGGGAACTGGGTCTGTTTAGCCTTGAGAAAAGAAGGCTGAGAGGGGACCTGATCCAGGTCTATAAATATTTGAGGTGTGGGGGGCAAAGAGGTGAGGCCAGACTCTTTTCAGCAGTGTGTGGAGGAGGGACAAGGGGAAACAGACAGAAACTGCACCATAGGAAATTCTGCACTAATGTGTGCAATAACTTCTTTATGGTGAGAGTGACAGAGCACTGGAACAGGCTGCCTAGGGTGGTTGTGGAATCTCCTTCTCTGGAGATATTCAAGACCTGCCTGGATGCTGAGCTGTGCAACGTGGTGTAGGGAACCTGCTTTGGCAGGGGGACTGGACTCAGTGGTCTCTGGAGGTCCCTTCCAACCCCTACAATTCTGTGATTCTGTGAATATCATGGAGTTGTTTGGATGGGGAAAGACTACCCCTTTGAATGACCTTTTGTCAGGGCATGTCCTGGGATTCCTAGGATCCTCAAAATGCAGCACTGCTTCTGTCACTGAAAAATGGGGCCGTGTGTGGGACGGAGGGAGGGTCCATGAGTCCCTGGCCCACCTGACTGAGTATTTCCATGGTCTTAGCAAAGACATACTTACAACTTGAGAATGACAGTTAGCTGTGTTCATGGTGGCATGGCCACTTTTAATGGCCTTGAACTGTCTGAACATAACTGAAGAGGCTCAGGCTGATGCAAATCAGCTATTGAATGATAGTGTTGAAAAATTGGAAAGACAGGTGGCAGTTTTGATGGGAAAAAACCTAATTCAATCATTCTCCTATGGAAGATCAGTAACAACTGTCTGGAGGACCATGGGGGCCCTGTACAAGGGAATCTGTATAAAATGGACTCTGTAAATGAAGGCACTAAAAGGTCAGATTTTGAGGTTCCATTTGGACTAGATCTATTTGAGATCTGACTGATTGTAACCCAAAAATGAAAAAAAAAAAAAAAAAAAAAATGCAGGATAGGCTGGTGGGAGTGCCCTGACCAGTGTCCACCCCCCAAACCCTGCTGCCCATAATACAGCAGCTGAACTGATGGATATAGTACAGTGGTTTAGACAGAAACCAAGAGAGCATGCCAGCATAGCTGCTCTGGTTATGGGACATGGAGGCAGAAAGTGCTATGGTGAATGGACTGGAAATTTCAAAACTGACATCCATTACTACTAACCCTGCCCTCAGGCAAAGACTTTATGCTCTTGTCTGGAGGGCTTATCGCAATAAAGACTGGCGGATTTGCTGCGTAGACCGGTCAGAACTCAGATCTGCGTTGTGCTTCCTGCGGCACCAAACGCCCAACAGTGGCAGTTCCGCTTATTGGCCAGCAGGTGGCAGCAGAGACCACGGAAAGAACGTCTGCGGGACAGACCCTGGGGATCCGTTCTTTTGATTATAGGGGAAGAACACAAAGATGGAAGAGGAGGGAAGGGGGAAAAAAAAAAGAAAAAAAAAAAATCAAACCACAGCAAACAAATAAAAACTTCTCCAAACGTAGCAAACGTGAATGTCTGTCAATAAATTAATGAGTAATTAAATTGATATCCCTTTCCCGCCCCCGCCCCCCCCCCCCCCCAACTTCTGAGATGAAAAAAAAACACTTCTTTTAGAAGAAAACAGAGTAGTAACAACTTCTGTACCTACATTCACCACTCTGAGATCCTGTCTGGGTCTCCCAAGGCTTGTAAATAACCACTGGGTCGGTTCTGATGTCGCGTGATTTGTTGTCAGTTCTCTCATGGTTCTCCGGTCAGTTCTCCGGTGCCAGGATCTGCCACAGGGCATTCTGACCACGGGCATCATGTTTCTACGCTGCCGCCTGCATTTAACAGGCAATGGGACTGCCCAGCATGTGCAAGGCAGCACCTCTTTCACACCACCAGAATGTTTAAGGCTGTTGGGATTGTTGTTAGCGTCCCATTAACACTGAGGCTAGAGATACCCTTAGGATTGACATTACTATTAGCATTACTTTGATGGTGCCCTATCTGGGTCATTTCCAGGGGATGTCAGGAGTAAGGCACAGTGTCAGGAGAAAAAGAACAGACTCTGTTACTTTATAAACGTGATAATAGAGAGAGTTCATTGGAAAAAATACAACTCTTAAATAATGCAAAGCATGCTTCTGATTGGATGCAGGCATCATCTGGGCTCTGATTAATATTACTCTTAAGGTAAAGATTATTGTTACCATAATGATTTTTTTTTTGGATTATGATAGGGTTAAGGTTCCTTTTGCTACAAACTTCTAGCATCATTTTTGTTGTTGCATTTGGAGTTAGGGACGATTTTAGAATCAGGGTAAGGGTTAGGATTAGAGTTACATTGCTGGTTAATGCTGTTATCTTTACAGCTCCTGTGAGGGTTGGGGTCTGGGTCAGGTGTTTAAAAATGAAATGAAAAAAGAATTAAAAAAATATATTGAAAGCTTCAGATTTCCTTAATCTTTGTGGGAATCATATAATGTGCAACTCAGATCTACCTCTTCGTGCAGTGACTGCCTGTAAATTTGCTGGAGCCTAATATAATATGGCCTTGTGCTTTCCACTAACTCACCTTCATTTCATTTTCATTACATTTGCTTGGTAGTCAGATTTTGGTGTGTGGATATTTTAAAACAATCTAACTGACATTAGCAAAAAATTAAAAATAAAATTAAAAAAAATGCACAACAGCATCGTATCAATTTTTATAGATAAGATAAAGAAGAGCAGTTTCCCTTAGTTTTCTGTGCCTCTTTACTTTCTTACCCTCTCCCCTTGTGTGAGAAACTCTCAAAGTCAAAGATTTCTAGTTAGGCAAAGATGGCAGCGATAGCAGCAGTGCTTATTCATTATTGCAATACTGCGCGCACATCCCCTATTGGCAAGGGAGAAACTGCACACCAGTCAGTGAAATCAATTCTGTTCTGTGCCCTAAACCCACTGCAGGTGATGCTCTCATGGCTCTCATTGGTTGAGCATCTCAGGCTCACAGACTCCTCGAGACTGTGGCTAGGATTCATTTCCATAGAAGGTCAATTACCAACCTCTTGTTTTTAGGTCTGCCTTGTACTTTTCTGCGGACAGAGAAGGGCAATGTTTCCAAAAGTCAGTACATTCATTCTGTCCTGTGCTGGGCTCTACCCACCCTGTATTTATCTTGTGCTTGTCTCAATTCTCCCCATGTCAGAATGCCCCCAGTCTGAACTTAATTCTGTTCAGCAACTTTCTTGGTGGAAAAACTACTTATACAGCTGTTTTACAAGAGGGTTATACATTCAGTTAGGGCCTACACTATGTACTGAAAATACTGGAAACTTCCACTGCAAAAACACAATCTACCTCTCCCATCTGTGCAGCCTTGCAGACCCAGAGCATGCCAGGTTATTTCTGCTTTCATAGCATTTGCATGCTGTAGGGTGAGCACAAGGTTCTGCTGCTTGATTCTTCTGCAAGAGCTGCCTACCGGCAAATGGTTGCAGGGATGGAGGATGTGACAGAAAGCATTTGTCTCCACAAGAGCAGAGTTACATTCAGTGCAGAGTGTGAGAGTCAGGTTGGTGTGGAAAAGCACTGACACGCTGGGGATGATGCAGTGCTCACATGTCTAACACTCACAGACATTACTGTCAGAAGGATGGTGCTGTGTTGTGCTTCTACCTTTGGCAGCCCCTGGAGAAATGCTATGGCACACAGAACACCTTTGTATTGCACTGACTGCTGCCATGCAGCATGGATTTAACACACCAAATCCAGAGGAGCATGACTGCATCTAACTGCCCTGAGAAAAACTACTGTAGCTGAAGAGATGAGGAGGCAGCTGCTCATCTGCAGAACAAGCAGTACTGCCAGACATTGGGCCAGGTGAGAACCTTCTGCTGCAGCGTGATGATGACAGGGCTGGAGATGATCTGCAAAGCCAGCTTAAAAGTGGGAGACGTGAGTCAACATGGCAGGAGGACAGAGGTGTTAGGGAGCAGCCAAGGCATCAAAGAGTATCAGAAGGCTTTGAAAAGTATCACAAAGTGACAGCCAGGAAGACTGGGATATATCATGAGCAGCAACCTGGATGCTAGAGATTATTTGCTCCCATACAAAATGGTAGAGATCTTGCTGCAGACATCCCAAAGCCAGGCAAAATGGGAACCCAGAGCTCTGCCTGCACGAACCCCACAGCCATAGCATTGCAAGCTGAGCTGCCTTGCTGTTTGTTGCATTCATCCCAATCCCTGTGATTGAAGACTCAGAATGCAGTCGAGGCGATGACTGAGCATGAGAGTGACTTTATTCAATAAAAGACAGGAGGGCTTGAGAGGTCAAGGGTGAAGATGGGACTCCTCTTGTCAAGATGAGAGTGGCTCAGAGCTGGTGCTGCTGCCTGGTGCCTGGGACTGGCAGCCTGACTCTAAGTCCCCATCTAAGATGCTCAGCTTCACCTCACTGATGCTGCCCTGCTCCTGCATGGTGGTGCTGCTGCTGGGACACTCGGGCTGTGCTTGGGATGGGCAGCACTGCAAAGGCGCTGGGTCACAATCCAGGCAGGTGACTGCTGTGTCTGGCAGGCTCAGGTCAGGAGCTTCAGCAGAGCCAGGAGATATGAGAGCATGAACGTGGATGAGCCCCTTGTGTCCATCACTGTTACCATGTGGAAGGCTGTCATCCGAATTGCAGCGATTCATGCTTAATAAGAACTCTCCATTGATGGAAAGACACTGCTTGGTTTGGATCTTTGGGGTTGACAAGGGCTCGAATCACCTAGGAAGGCATAGAAACACAAGGGTTAGTTTCAAACATTTGCAAGTTGAATCATGAAAGGTTGTTGATACTTGGTAATAGAGTGGCGGCAGGAAGAAGCAAGTAGGCTTGAAGCAGCATAGCCACTGTCTTGAAAGTGATCCTCATTCAGGTCCAGCTCATGTGTTGTTTCACTGTAATCTGCTTCTTTGGGTCTACCTAGTGGGCAGCAACACTCGAGCTGTTACTGATATCATTGAAAAGAACTGGAGACAATTGTTCTATTCCTAAGAGCTTCAAGGTGCCTAGAAGCACAAATAGAAACCAGCAGTATTTCATCACTTCACCAAAAGGAAGGTCAAACACCTGAGCTGTGAAGAGCAGTTACAGAACCTATGCATAAGATCACACCAGACATACTTTGTTCTAACAACAGTTATGGCACATAGTCCATTTCCTTCAATATTCCCAAAATGAAATGATGTGGAGCATTACAGGGAAAGAAACACTGCACACAGACACTATGACCCTGATTAGACTCAAGCAGCAGACTTAAAACAAGTCAGAGTTTTTGATTCCAGGATATTTCAGGACCTATCGTGTGAAATTCAGTTACACAACAGTGCCTAGGTGCCTGCGTTTCAAGCAACTTTCAGATCACAGCCATGTAAAATAAAAACAAATTCAGTGCAGAAATAGCAAGCCTGTACCTTAATACTCATGAGATTATCCATTTTTTACTGCATTCTGACTAAGTTCTAAAACTTGCTCATCCCAGTTCACTTCAACAAGTTCCACCAATTCAAGCAACGCAGTTCTGAGATCCTGTGTATGTTGTGCAGATAGAATTGAACAGTGCAGAAATAGTCTCTGACAGCTTTAAGAGCTCCGTTCTGCTTACAAACTCTCAGTCCAAAACTATTCAGTTTTAAGGAAATGAACACCTGAAGCAGTTGGATCATCCGCCGCATTCTGCTTCTTGGCATCATGATTAGCACAAAGGGTTTTCTGCTGTCCTGCAGAGATGGAAAAAGTCCTGCTTACAAATGGACCAAGTTTCAGTGTACAGCAGAGTTTGTACCAGACTAATAAGCCACGTCATTCAATTCATTTGCTCAGGTTGTTATGCACTCCGAAAGGAAACAGAACTAACTGCTGGATTCTGAAGGCAATCTGTGGGGTCCTACATTACCTCCTGATTCTGGAAGAGGAAATTCTAATAGCAAATGCAGAACTTTGATCTTTGTAGACATGAGAAGAGCTGGCATTTAGGAACATTCATTTCAGGGAAATCAAATGATGTGTCTGTATTTTTACTACAGATAGTATAGGGAGCAGCCAGTTGAAGAACCAGATACAAAAAATCCAGCCCATTGGCAAGAAAATACTTCTCCTTAAATTCTGTATGCTATCATGGTACAGAATTAGGCTACAGTGCCACATAGGCCAACCAAGCGTAGAACCAATTCCACTAAATACTGGTAGACAAAGCAGCAAAAACAGGGACAATATTCAGCAGACAGGCCTTTCTACTCACAGCTCAGCATGTTCTGCCATCCGAAAAGCAAGGCCTCTTGTCAAGCTCAGCTATTTCCCTTCTCAGTGTATTCTAGCACCACTGATACCCACTGGTATCCTCCTGTAGAGTGCCATCATATTGTCATCATCCAAAGGGAAAAGCCACACAGCAGAGCATACAGCACTACACCCATGCTCCAAATATCCGCCTGAAAAACAAAAAGACAAGCTTACAAACCTGAAGCACCTCAAATGGCTTCCTGACAGACTGGATTGTCTGCCCTTGCCAAAGCCCACATATAGCCCATGAAAAGCTGGCTCTTTCCCTCAGGAAAAAGAGCCTTATCGTCCCAGAGAAAGCATATAACCCTCATTCAATTGCCCTTTCACTCAGCTTAGAGCACTACTAAAACCAGCATCTTCACCTTAGCTCATCACACTGCTGCACTTCCTTTTACAAGGATTTCACTGGCAAAAATGAAATCAAAGCCATCACAAGGGATTTAGCACAGTTACGTGTTACTGGCTACGAGAGCTGTCAGCACAGTCACCTGTCTGGCTTTGCTGCTGTTCTATTTATGTACAGGCACAACAAGGTTCAGACACCTCACAGTGCAGTTCTCACTTTGACTGTAAAGAAAAAGGAGGCTTGAAAAGCAGCGTGTGGAAAACAAAGAAACAAGAATTAGAACAACAGTGGGGCCATGGCACTTGTAGGAATTGCTCCGCCTTTAACAGCGATTCAAGAAGGATGAGGGCATTCCAAACCAGACCAGTTTGGACAGATTAACAACTGCAAGTAGTGGGTTCCAAAATTCCAGACATGAAATCAAAGCTGGAAAAACTCTTCACATTTTCATCTCTCAATTTTTAGTACATTGTGCATTACAACGGAAACAATTCTTCACATACAACTTGGAAGCTAAAGACAAGTCTGACAAAACAGACTGCACAAAAATGATGGATAATTAACAGAGCAAATTGCTCTTTCAAAAACTTAGTAATAGAAAGAGATCTCTGAAGTTGCTGTTCTGTAGAGCACCAAAGCAGTCGCTTGAGGCAGTTCAGGATTAGCCTGAGACGAACCAGCCAGCTGTGTGAACTGAGACCAATTGCACTTCTTCTATTTTACTTTCATTCTATGTGACCTCACTAAGCAAATATTGTCTAAGACCATGAGTATCACATAAATGTGCAGATCTCAAGCTGCTCACTTATCTAGTACCCTTGGCATGATGCTTTATTTTCCTCAGCTATTCATCTAGTTTGTGCCTGTTGATTGTGCAACAACAGCCTGTTGGTCTCGATTACCTGTAAGAGGCTTTAAATTTGGCCAGGAAAAATCATTTGAGGATAAGTAATTATCTGGGACTCAGTAAGGCAGTCTTCCCATGCTTTCATAACAGCCGAGATACACACACACACAAACTCATGGAACCCCACTGCTTTGCACAATCCTGTGCACACTCACATGTGTCATGCACTGATTTCCCAGCCAGTCCTCATGGGGTCTCTTACTTAGGACAGGAGTGTAGGGGAGGAGCCAGAAGCTGTTTGCATTCCCTGCTGTCTGCTGGGCAGCTTTGCTGGAGATGCTTGGGTTGCTTTGCTTTTCCTTGGGATGTGGGAAGGAGCTTTGGGTTGGAGGCACATCCCGTGCCAGAGCATCTCGATGGCACGTGTGGGGCACTGATCTGCAGCAGATGAAGGGGAGGAGGTCCCAGCACAGCCCTGCACCATGCTCTGCCACACTGGGCAGCTTGTTCCTGGCTCAGCAGCGTCATCAGACAAGAAGCAGGGAAGGAAATCAAGGATGGGGGGTACCATCAAACGCAGTTAGTGCATGCCTGTGCAAGACAAACAGACCCAGAGCTTGCGGGTTATTCCTGCTTTTGTAGCATTTGTGTGCTGTAGCTGAGCAAAAGTTTCTGCTGCTTGAATCTTCTTCTGCAAGAGCCACCTACCGGTAAATGTCTGCAGGGATGGAGGATGTGACAGAAAGCATTTGTCTCCATGACAGCGTAGTTACACTTGGTCTAGAGAGTGAGAGAGGCAGGCAGCACTGCCTGATGTTGGTCAGGGCGAGCTCCTCCTGCTGCAGCGCGATGATGGCAGGGCTAGAGATGATTTGCAGGGACAGCTCACAGGTGGGAGCCAGGAATGGACACGGCGGGAGGACAGAGGTGTTAGGGAGCAGCCACGGCATCAAAGAGCATCAAAAGGCCCTGAAAAGCATCACAGCCACAGCCAGGAAGCTTGGGGTTTTCATGAGCAGCATCCAGGATGCTAGAGACTATTTGCTGCCATACACAACGGCAGCAGAGCTCTCGCTGCAGGCATCCCAAAGTCAGGCAAAATGGGAACACACCCAGAGCTCGGCTGCACAAACCCCACAGCCAGAGTGTTGTAAGCTGAGCTGCCTTGCAGTTTCTTGCACTCATCCCAATCTCTGCGAATGAAAACTCGGAATTCAGTCAAGGCATTGATTGAGCACGAGCGTGCCTTTATTCAATAGGAGAAAGGAGGGGGTGTGAGGTCTGGAGGAAAGATGGGACTCATCCTCTCTTGTAATCATGAGAGCTGCTCAGAGACCGTGCTGTTGCCCGGAGCCTGGGACTCGTGTCCTGATTCTGTGCCCCCCTGCGAGATGCTCAGCTTCTCCTCGGTGATGCTGACCTGAGCCTGCATGGTGGTGCTGCTGTCGGGGCACTCAGGCTGTGCTTGGGCTGGGCTGCACTGCAGAGACATTGAGTCCAGGCTGGTGCCTGAGGTGTCTGGTGGGCTCAGGTCAGCAGCTTCAGTAGGGATGGGATGAATGAAGGCTTCAACGATGATGACCTTCTTCTCTTGATAGCTGATGTTATACGGAAGGCTTTCATCTGAACTGCAGCATTCTGTGCTTAGTAACAACTCTTCGTTGATGGAAGATGCGTCATCGTAACATGCCCTGCGTCTTGGGGATATACAAGGGCTCGGGTCACCTAGGAAGGAGCAGATGTACAGCAGTTAGTGTCGAACGTTCGCAAGATGAACCATGGAGATTCTTGACATTTGGCTATGTAGTGGTGGTGGGCAGAAGCAAATAGGCTTCTAGCAACAGTGTCACTGTCTTGAAAGTGATCCACGTGCAGGTCCAGCTCTTGTGTTGACAAGAGACTCATTTGGGAAAGACAGGGATCAACTGAAGATGTCAGGCACGGGCTTGAACGCCAGAAGGAGGTACAAGCCCACTGAAAGCATGAATTCTAGCTGTGTTGCTGACAAGCAGTGTTTTGTAAGCTGGACTTGCACCCTTACCTGCCAGGACCAAGACTTCTGCTTCAGAGGGCTCCCTGGCACTGCTCTGCAGTTGGTGTTTGGCCACAGGGGATGGTTTGCCCAGGCAGAAGCAGGAACACCAACTGCCAGCTGCTGACTCTGCCCTCTTCCTGGGAGAACTCATTCTGCAGAGAAAACAGAGCATGCTGTCAGACGTGGTGCAGGGTGATGGAAGAGCTGCACCGAGCCCTGGCCAAAAGTTGCCTGTTCTGGGCACTGCCTGCTTTCTGCTGAAACACAGCTTAGAAACGCCCTCTGTTTCAAACAGCAGAGGATGCTTCCATTCCTACAGCTCAGCCCTCAAGTCCTGAAGGCTAAATACCTCTCAACGATGTCAAGCAAGGACATGGATCCGGAGAATGTCGGAGGCTCAGGCTGCTTTGCTCTCCCAGGGCTGACCTTCACCAGGGAACAAAGGCCGTTGATGAGCTTGCCCCATTTCTTTGGCTCTGCGCAACAAAACAAAGAAACCAGTTCATTTCAGGCCTGGCTCGGTTGGACGAAGCTGAGCGCAATGCATTCGACAGAGCATGTAACAACGGGAAGAACATTCCCAACAAGGACACGCAAGAATGGATTTTCCCCATCCCTGGAGGTGCCCAAGGAGATTACTGTAGTTCTCTTTCTAAGCTTGCTGAACTTGGGCATAAACAAACCCCCTGAAAGTAACGTTCTGACCCTATTTGACTAACTCGCATTGTCAAATGTAAATTACGCACCTGGCTTTGGCAATGAATTGAGGAGGGAATCGGGAACTTTTCCGCTGATGAGTTCCATGCACTCACCAGGGAAAAGCCCAACCTGTAATTAGAACAAAAAGACAGGTGAGCATTAGCCCGAGCCCAGAGCCAAAGGGAAGGTCCACTGACAGTGACACAGGGCAACTGTTTGCATCCAGCAGCCATCCTGTGCAGGCAGAGCAGCTCCAAGCTGAGATTCCCAACTCTACTGAAGTTGTGCTCTCTAGTCAAAAACGTGTGCCTACCTCAAAGCCACGTTTGCCTCTCCACCAGGGGCTCAGCCTGTTGATATGTCCTCATATCAACAATGCTCACCAGATCTCCGACCTGAAAGAGATTGAAACATCAATCCCAGATTCAGCAAATCTGGTAGGAAAACAAAGCAGAAAGGACTGCCCTCTTCTACGCACGACAACACGGAACGCCTGGAACTGCTTACCTCCAGAGAGAGCTCATCTGGCCCCTGGGCGACGTGGCTCTTAATAACATGGGCTGCCGCAAATGCTGGTACGTTTAAAGATGACATAGCACGCACCAGCTGCGGCTTCTGCATGTTATCAGCCTGCAAAACAGAGAACAGGCCGTGGTCAGGAGCTGAGGACAAACCACGAGGATTTCAAGGTGAGGAGCACATCTGCAGAGAAAGCTGCAGCAAATGCGCTCCGTCCTTCTCAGGAGCACTTCAGAAGGAGCTGCACGTCTCATAGCTCTGGAGCAGCACTTCTTCCCCACCCTTCACTACTCCAAGCAGCTCCAACAAACTTCTCAGAAGAAATCCAGGCCAGCACAGACCTGGCAGACCAGAACCAAGTGCAGCTTGTGTGACGGCAGTGCCCACTCCTTGCTTCCACCCTGCTCCAGCAGGTTAAGGAGTCTGAGCCTCACTGGCCTTTGACAACTCAAGACTTTCAGCACCTCATGCCAACATTTCTCACTAAGATACACCTCAGGCATTGAATTCTCTTCTCACTACCTCCTCCCAGTCCTTCCCTAGGAACAGAAACCATTCAGATTCTACAGCAAACTACAGCATCTGCACTGCAAGAGCACACTGAACCACCTGCAACAATGAAACATGGTTTTGGAGAGTGGGTTTGAAAACACACCTTTAGACAGCTGTCTCCCTGTAGCCAAAAGGAAACCAAGCAGCAAAAGAAGAGTCCAGCCTGAAATATGCCCATGCTACTAGCCCAGGTTTTTCACAGTCAATGCAGAATCCATCCTGCTCTTGAGTTAACAAATGACCAGTGGGTCTCCCGTTGCTCCACCCCTTCTCCTTCAAAGCCAGAAAAAGAAAGAAAAACAAGTAGAAGAAAACCCAGACGTACCTTTCCACACACAAAGCAGAAAGTGGAACAGCAGTTGTCTCCTTCCTGAGACATGGTGGGGCGCATCCCAGAGGAAGCCCAAGTTCTTTGCTTCTCTCCACAGGGACTTCAAGCACTCTTGGCAAGAGCTGCTTTGGTTCTTTCTTCAATTGCTTCCATCACCAGAATCTCCTTTGGAAAAGGAACCCGAATGAAAGAATCAGCAAATGAAAAAGAATGAGCAATAGCCACTTTACCAGCTTTCTTCTGACACTCAATTTAGACTCTTGACTCGGGCAAGGTCTTAAAATCAGCTGGTTACAAGAACTGTCCCAAAATATATCCAACATCTGTACAGCTGCCGTTATTTCTGACAGCGAGTGTAATCACAGAATCATAGAATGGCCCGGGTTGGAAGGGACCTCAAGGATCATGAAGATCAATCACCTCCCTGTCCCTGCTGGCCATCCCCTCTTCTGATGGAGCCCAGGGGACCATTTGCTCTCTGAGCTGCAAGAGCACGCTGATGGCTCACGTTCTGTTTTTCATCCACCAGGACCCCCAGGTCCTTCTCTGCGGGGCTTCTCTTAAGGACTGCTCCTCCCAGTCTGTAGAAATGCCTGGGATTCCTCCAGCCCAAGTGCAAAACCTTGCACTTTGCTGTGTTGAACCTCATTAAATTCACCTAGGCCAACCTCTCGGTTGAGCTCCCTCTGAATGGCATCCCTTCCTTCCACTGCGTCAGCCGCACCACTCAGCAAACAGCAGAGGGTGCACTCCATTGCATCATTGGTGTCTCTGATAACCATGTAAAAAAGCACTGGTCCCAAGACAGACTCCTGGATGACACCACTTGTTATCGGCCTCCACCTGGACATCAAACCATGAGTCACCACCCTCTGTCCTCTACAAAACCTCTTTGTCTTCTACTCCTGCTGCAGCTGCAATGGCTGCACCAGCATGACTCACGTGTTTGACAATCCTCCAGCTCTGGCCTAGCCATGCACAGCAGCAGTCCGTCTCCCTCCCAGCTCACTCACCAGTGTGCTGCTGTGCCCCAAATTCAGTGCAGCAGCATTGAGAGCAGGCAGCACCCATCACCCTCCTCTAACTCTCTCTGCCAGCTGCGATGAGGACTGACACAGCACGCCCACCCCAGCCCAGCTTTTCTGCTGAGACACCTCCCAGCAACCACCCAGCACCAATCCCAGTTGCTGCAAACTGTCTGAGAGCCTGCTGGAGTGCACTGACAATAACTTTGTGGGCCAAGCATTAAGCACACCAAGCAGAAGGGAAGCATTACTGGACATGCTGAACAGCAGGGGTTAAGACTGGAGGTGGTCAGGGCTGTAGTGACCATGCCCTCCTAGAGTTCCTCATCTCAAGGAATGTGTGCCTGGCAAAAAGCAAAGTCAGGACCCTGAGCTTCAGGAGAGTCAGCTGCAGGCTGTTCAAAGAATTCTTGCATGAGAGACACTGGAAAACTGTTTTTAGGGGTAAAGGAATGGAAAAGAGATGGTAACTTTCTCAGAAAACCTTTCTCAGAGCTGGAGCTCTGAGCTCCATCCCGACCACACGAAACACAGCAGAGGAGGCAGGAAAGCAGCATGGCTGAACCTGCTGGTTACAGGGAGCAACAAGAAGGAAATGGAGAAACAGCGGAAACGGAGACATGCAGCCTGGTCGCTTTAGTGGCCTTCTACAGTGGAGTGACAGCATCAGTAGGGAAAGGAAAAGCAACTGACATCACTCAGCCAGACTTTTGCAAGGCCTTCGATGTTGAGCAAGTTTCCTGTTAGAACTCAGTGTGAACAAATCTACCACTGAGCAACACCCTGAGCCCCCACTCACCTCAGCAGAGGAAAGCCTGCACCCCAGCCTTCCGCCTATTCTGCTCCATTGATGGAAGCACACCGGGCATCATTGCTACTCACCCGACCAATGATGATAGGGGCAGAAAAGGGAATTCCGCTTTACCTTTCAGATGAAAAATTGATGACTGTGTGGAACCTTCCCAGTACCGCTGCGGGGCCTTCCTTTACTTGTATCCTGCTGCTCCGTGTCACAGTGGGAGAGCTGCTCTGGCCTCTCCTCTCAGCCTGTGCCTCCTGCAGTGTGAGCAGCTTTGTGGATAGAGGAGACACCCACACAGACTTGGGCCTGGATAGAGAACTGTGCCCTACAACATAGGTACATTTACATCATGCTCTTTTCCTTGTGTGTGAGCAATCCTTGCTCTTTTCATATGGTACTATGAGCGTGTGACACCCCAAACACATAGTTAGCATCTGTCCATATCATTAAGGCTCTCGTCAAGGCAGTTATTTCAGCCTTCTGAGGGGTAGTCCCCACGGCTGATGGTTGTGCTTCCATTCCCTGCTCAGTAGCAGTTACTGCATGTCCTGCCTTACAGCCTCCTTGTCTCACAAAACTGCAGCTGCTGGTAAACCAGGCGTCTTCTGCATCTTCTAAGGGTTCGTCCTTCAGCTCCGACCGACTGGATGTAATGTGCAGCATCAGTTGTTTCAAAGCAGTGATGTCATCCTGGTTCTCCACCAGGGGAGTTCCGCTAAGGAAAGATACTGGGTTGGCAATAGTAGTTACAATTATTTCTATATCACCCTGCTCTACCAGGATGGCCTGGTATTTCGGGAATCTTTGGGGTGAACAGATGCCATTCAGAGGGACCTTGACAGGCTGGAAAGCTGGGCTCGGGTGAACCTAATGAGGTTCAACACAGCAAAGTGCAAGGTTTTGCACTTGGGCCGGAAGAACCCCAGGCACCTGTACAGGCTGGGAGGAGTTGTCCTTGAGAGCAGCTCGGCTGAAAAAGACCTAGGGGTCCTGATAGATGAGAAACTTAACATGAGCCAGCAGTGCGCTCTGGCAGCCCGGAAAGCAAATGGGATCCTGGGCTCCATCAGGAGAGGGGTGGTCAGCAGGGATAGGGAGGTGATCGTCCCTCTCTACTCTGCTCTTGTGAGGCCCCATCTGGAGTACTGTGTCCAGGTGCGGAGCCCTCAGTACAAAAAAGATATGGAGATTTTGGAAAGGGTCCAGAGGAGGGACAGGAAGATGATCAGGGGGCTGGAGCACCTCCCCTATGAGGACAGGCTGAGGGAGTTGGGTTTGTTCAGCCTGGAGAAGAGAAGGTTGCGGGGTGACCTCATTGCAGCCTTTCAGTACCTGAAGGGAACTTACTCCCAGGAGGGGAGTAAACTCTTCGAAAGGGCTGATAATAGCAGGACTAGGGGAAATGGTTTTAAGTTGAAGGAGGGAAGATTTAGGTTGGATGTTAGGGGAAAGTTCTTTACTAGAAGGGTGGTTAGGTCCTGGAACAGGCTGCCCAGTGAGGTTGTGGATGCCCCGTCCTTGGAGGTGTTCAAGACCAGGTTGGACGGGGCCCTGGGCAACCTGATCTAGTAAAGGCGTATGTTTGGTGGCCCTGCTAGGCAGGGGGGTTGGAACTACATGATCCTTGAGGTCCCTTCCAACCCGGGTAATTCTGTGATTCTGTGATTCTGTGGGGTGAAAGCCAATGTCCCCCTTTTGCCTCCAATACAGTAAACACTGCATGAGATATTAAAACTGGTATCCTTTGGCCCAGTGTAGATTGATGGGCTTCTTGAATATTGAGCACCAGTGCACCCTGGATATCCCTTACTCACTTCAAGCTGTTTCAAGTTTACCATCAGTCCGTAGCTGTGTATCCATGGTCGGCACCCTCCTGTCATTCCTGGCAACGTATGGAGTTCCTTGGCAGTTTGCAGCTCAGGGGTTGAGCAGATGGCTTCTTTCTTGGCAGTCCTTAAGGTTCAAAGTCCAGCTGTCATCTCCTATCCCAAATACGTCACTTGCTGCTGAGTTAGTTGTGCTTTCTGTAAACCAAGAAACTCAGCAAACTCTCAGTCTATTGTACACAGTCCTTTTGTTGCTGTGGCACCCACGTGCTCCAGTAAAGTTCCACCCTAGGATGGAGGATCCCAGGTCTCAGGCTCACGAGTTGACCAGTTCTCAACAATCATTTAGCTGTTCTCACAACCCTGGGTAACACTGTCCAGGTTCACTGAGTCTCTTCTCCCTCTATTAGGGAGAACAGATACACGCAAGTACTCGTATGCTATCATGAGGAATTCAGTAGGTTACATTTAATTTAGAAGCATGATGCAATCAAAAGCTCGCTTAAATAAAAGCATACCCTTTTCTTTCACTCAAAATAATAGCCCAGAAAAAAATAAAAACAAAACAAAACTCTCATCATAATTGTTAAAGAAATTATCTACTAAATCTCGATGGAGAGTGGAGACACATGCTAGTTTTAGGAACACAGCACTTATCTCATTATCTGAATGCATCTCAAGGCATGCTCCTTGTGAAACTGTGAGAACTTCTATCATTAACAGACGTGTACCATGCCCTGATATATGGTTAAACCGCTTGCAGTGCACTGTCAGATGTACAGGATGGCAGCTGTATGTGCTGTGACCAAATAAACCCCACACTGAAACCTTTCAGAATTTTAGGACCTACAAGTACTGCATTCATATTAAAAGTAAAAAATTCCTAAGCTACACATGTTCTAGGTTTCCATTTGTTAGATACAACATACCTTTGGAAGTAGGCGCCTAAAAAGATATGCCTTCTACTTGCTTCTCTGTCTGGCTCTTCGAAAAGAAGGCCTTTGGAGCAGGAAATGCAAAGGGCAGCTCATTTCTTAACACTGACTCTGCATCAACATTCTCTGTGTTTGCACGCTTCTTAGATGCCACTTTTCTTGTCACTGGAGTTGACAGTGTGAATTCCATATCACCCAGTTGAGTATCATGCCTCGAATGGTGCCAGAGACGGAACAAAAGGTTTTCTGATCACAGCCGGAGAAGTTACTGTCAAAGAAATTCTAACAGCTGAGAAGGTCAGACACAATGCTTATAAAAATATCATACATTATTTGGCTATTGAACAAAACAGTTGAAAACTCTGATTCTCTCCTAGAATAAGTTCGTTTCTTATAGACTGTCAAACACCATTTTTTTATTTGTTCATCTCAATTCTCCATTGAGGATTAACCCTCACCAGCTTATCTAAACATAAATATGAATTATCACTTGGTTTAGTTAAAAATTTGAATAATATCACAGTGGATTTTGTTGTCCAACACAGTAAGATTGAATTTCTTTCGGTACCTTTCAACCTCTGCCTACCTCCAGCCTAACTCCAGAATCTTATTAACTGTGCCTTATCGCTTCCCATTGTGTTTTAAAATCCTCACTGACTCCTTTACTTGTTCCCTTGCTTGCTGTTTCTGTGCAAACCAAACACTGGAGTTAGGGATCACGTCAAACCAACCATGGCCTACAGGTAGAAGGCAACAAAATTTATGCTTAACATACTTCTTTGCTCTATCTTTATCTTCCTTTGGTCAAGGTCCACTAGATACTTAAATATGGAGTAAGCACTAGATACAATGAGAAGCAGATTTCTAGATTAAGAGCTGTATTTTTTCTGTAAGAAACTAGCTGTACATCTTCACACACCTGCTTTGTTTTCTGAGTATTTAGATCGAGTGGAGATTCTTCAAACACTGAAGCTACATCAGAAAATTCCATGGATCCAAACGCATCTGGCACATGGCTGCAGTCTGGCACATCTTCATATGCCAGAGCCTTTTCAGACAGAAATGTTCCACCGAGATTCTTTTGCAGAATTAGAAGGAAGATTTCATCAGAAGATTTCACCACTAAAGTCTAAATAAGATTGGTTTGCAAGTTCCAAACTATGGCTAACAGCTAATGGAAGTCCACAGGCCAGCAGCAACAACTTTTATATTATGTTCTTAATATTCTAATTGTTGATATGACGTTCATATAAAGAGCAGAAGGGAAATTACTCTTAGAGCTCAAGTCATCTTTCACAGCCTGCGTCAACAAGAGCAGCACCTCATAGCCTTTGGTTTCAAGACCTGGACCACAAGCTAGCTAATGATTTTACACAGAATTCCAGAGTTCAAGTCACTGTTTACATTAGGGCTGAAATTGTACTGAAAGCCTTCAAGTTCATCACACTTAATTATCACTGGCACCACACATAACTCCACGTTACATATGTGATCACACGCAACCTGGCAACTTCAGACAATTCCCAAAGCACTCCACTTGCACTTGGCTACTAAAGTACAGAAAAAGGAATTAACATCAGAAATAGCTGCAGTCAAAACCATCTAAGAATCCAAGTCTCCAGGAAACAAGGAAAGCAAATCCTCTCCAGGACTGTGTTCTAAAAGGAAACAGATCAGAAAGGTGAGTTCTTCCCCCCTTTGACCACCCACTCATGTAACGTCCATGTCATTTCTAAGTATGCTGCCCAGACCAAGACTGAGGATGCTTCAGAAGAAGACCTTCCCTGCTAAGCCAAACAGAACAAGTAAGGTACCAAAATATGTAGAGCCAAACGAGGAAAGGTGCTCTAAGAAGGTAAGCATCACAAGAGACCAACAGGAATACTTACACAATCCAAACAATGCACAGTTTCTGTTCCACAAGCTGCCAAGAGGAATGTGTGCAGTACTCACAGCGCACCATGTACACTGCTTACTGCAGTCATACTGCTTCGTAGGACCAGCCCAACTTACTAAAACACTTTAATGAGCAATCCGAACTGTCTGGATCAGCACGGTTCACTTGGAAGGGACCTTCACAGATAAACCTGAAGAGGTGAGGCGACTGCACTATCTAAACCTTAAAGCATATAGGACCTTAAAGCATAAGCTTAAAGCACAGAAGCATGACCAGCAGGTCGAGGGAGGTGGTGCTGCCCCTCCACACTCCTCTCATTGAAACCCCATCTGGAGCACTGCACGCAGTTCTGGAGCCCTCAACACAAGAAGGACTTGGAGATGTTCAGGCAGGTCCAGAGGAGGGCCATGAAGGTGATCAGAGAGGGCTGAAAGCACCTCTACTATGTGCACAGGCTGAGAGAGATGGGGCTCTGCAGCCTGGAGAAGACTCCAAGGAGACCTTAGAGTGGCCTTCCAGTATCTGAAGAGGGCCTACAGGGAAGGCTGGGGAGGGACTTTTCATAAGGGCAGGTAGCAACAGAATGAGGGGAAATGGCTTTACATGGGAAGAAGGTAGATTAGGATTGGATATTAGGAAGAAATGCTTTACTGTGGGTGTGGTGAGACACTGGAGCAGGTTGCCCAGCAAGGCTCCAATATGATTGCTTTGCAAGTTCCAAACTATGGCTAACAGCTAATGGAAGTCCTCAGTCCAGCAGCACAAAATTTTATATTATCTTCTTAATATTCTAATTGTGGATTTGACGTTCATATAAAGAGCAGAAGGGAAATTACTCTTAGAGCTCAAGTCATCTTTCACAGCCTGCGTCAACAAGAGCAGCACCTCACAGCCTTTGGTTTGAAGACCCGGACCACAAGCTAGCTAATGATTTTACACAGAATTCCAGAGTTCAAGTCATTGTTTATGTTAGGGCTGCAATTCTACTGAAAGCCTTCCAGTTCATCACACTTCATTATCAATGGCACCACAGATACCTCACAAAGAAGCATTATGACACCACAAAGGGGCATTATGACGTCAGAAAGGGCATTATGAATCACAAAGGAGCATTATGACATCACAAAGGAGCATTATGACGTCTCAAAGGGCATTATGACGTCACAAAGGGCGTTATGACGTCACAAAGTAGCATTATGACATCACAAAGAAGCATTATGACACCACAAAGAAGCATTATGACATCACAAAGGGGAATTATGACGTCAAAAAGGGTCATTATGACGTCTGAAAGGGGCACTGTGATGTCACAAAGGGGTGTTATGACATCACAAAGGGGTATTGTGACATCACAAAAGAGCATTAAGACATCACAAAGGGGAATTAAGACGTCACAAAGGGCATTATGACATCACAAAAGGCATTATGACGTCACAAAGGGGCATTAAGACATCACAATGGGTCATTATGACGTCAGAAAGGGGCATTATGGCATCAGAAAGGTGCATTATGATGTCACAAAGGGTGTTATGATGTCACAAAGGGGCATTATGATGTCACAAAGGGGCGCTGGGAAAAGATCTCTGTGTGGAGATTGCTTCTACTAGAGGTAGTTCTATAAGACTGTTATATAGAGCTGTGCAGGGGCTGTAAATCTGTCTGCAGAGGGTGATGATCAGTTCCAAGTGTCTGCAGTCAATGCTCATGGACAGAGCCCATCCAACCTGGCCTTGAATGCCTGCAGGCCTTGAATGGGGCATCCACAGCCTCCTTGGGCAACCTGTTCCAGTGTGTCACCACCCTCTGAGCAAAAAACATCTACCTAAGATCCAACCTATACCTCCCCAGTCTCAGTTTTAAACCATTCCCCCTTGTCCTATCATTATCCACCCTCATAAACAGCCATTCCCCCTCCTGTTTATACGCTCCCTTCAAGTACTCAAAGGCCACAATGAGGTCTCCCCACAGCCTTCCATTCTCCAGGCTAAACAAGCCCAGATCCCTCCACCTTTCCTCATAGGAGAGCTGCTCCAGCCCTCTGATCATCACAGTGGCCCTCCTCTGGACCCCCCCCAACAGCTCCACATCCTTCCCAGGCCTGGACACAGTGCTGCAAATATGGCCTCACAAGAGCTGAGCAGGAGTGGACAATCACCTCCCTCTCCTGCTGGCCACCCCTTTTTCAGTGCAGCCCAGAACACACATGGATCTATCTTTTCCATACGGATATTCCCATCTGTGTACATATATATACCACACCTACACCCCCACAATCTGCTACAACTCCATAGAATTTTCAAGGTTGGAAAAGACCTGGATGATCTTATGATCTTATGACTGATCTTATCATCCAGTCCAACCATCACCAATACTTCCCAGTTAAATCACATCCCTCAACACAACACCCAAACTTTTTGTGAACTTCCCAGGGTTGGTGACTCTACATGAGAGAAAAGGGCACTCAGATAAGGGATTCTGCATTTGCTATTAGCAGAGGTGGGATGAGACCGAGCACTGCCCCAGCTCCTGGGATAATGCAGAAGGGCTGAGACCTTCCAGCTGCTTCCACCCAGGGTCACACAGCAAAGCCAACCCTGCAGGAGTCTGCATCATTCTTTGCATGGCATTGCTAAGAGGAAGATCCCCCCCCTACCCTTGGCTCTACACTCCAGCTGCTGTCTGCCATCTGTAAAGCCACCACAGCTCTCCTACTGGAGTTCCCATCTGCACAGTGACAGCTTGGTTTCTTCTTACTGTCAAAGCAGCCACAGCCTCAGTGCTTCTCAAATCTCCCCTTTTCAGCTGATTTCCTCTTTCTTGTGGCTGGGCAATTCCTCCCTCTCACAGTCATCCCTCTGCCCCACTCTGTGCCCACAGACCCAGAGAGGGCACACAGAGCCAGCCCTGTCCCAGCTGCTGCTGCTTCACATCTGACAGTCTCAGGAGCTGAGATCCAGGCCGAGACAGCAATGCCCAGACATGGTTTGTAGGACGTTTGTGATAGGAAATAGGGAGGCTTGTGATTAAACCTGCCCCCTAAGGAGGAAGGCAATGCTGCCTGCAGCCCCAGCAGGCATTACAAAACATCCCCATTTACAGGAGGGTTTTAAATAGCACAATTCAGGAACTACAACTGCACAAATTCCCGCATGCCCTGGAATAAGTTTGGGAATGGACATGGTTCTACCACCTGTGCAATGCCATAGAAATAACAACCATCCACCTGTAAACCTCCATCCTCTCCCCTGCTGCACAAAGGGAAGCTCAACAGCAGTGCACAAATGTCCCAGCAATGTCTGAGCACTGCTCTGTGCATCCCAACCTGCTCATCCCATCCACTCCTGGCTGGGCAGCAGGATTGGGGTGGCACATTGCAATGGGCACAGAGGAACATGGAAGCCCCACACATGTGAGGAAGGGGCTGGCTGTGCTCCACACTCACGTTATCAGACGTGATTTGCCCTTCTGTGGGGAGCCTCTGCTCTTTCCCAGCTCATCCTCCAGCGTCTGGGACTCCAGGATCTCATTCAGGCTGTTGTTGGCTGCGGGGCAGCTCCATGAAGAGCCTCCCCTCCACCGACCGGCACACAACAGCCGCTCCCGCGCACTGCGGCTCAGCCAATCGGAGCCGGCGGAGCTGCCGCTGCCCGATGGGACCCCCCCCCCCACATATTGACCCCCCAGACGAGGAAGAGGAGGAGGAGAGCGACGAGGAGCTGCCGCAGGAGCTGACGTTTGGGCGGGGGGGCAATGCGGGGGGGGGGGTCGGCAGTGGGGGGTGGGGGAGGGGGTGGGGCAGCATTACCCCCGGACCCCGTGGACCCCCCCCAGCCAAAGTGCTGCTCTCCGACCCCCGCGGGCTCTTTGTGCAGCCGCTGCCCTCCAGTTATAGGACCCCCCCCCCCATATTGCGCTTTGCTCACCCCCACCTTTGGAACCCCCCCCCACTCACCACATCGCCCCCTCCCCCCCCGGGTGGGGTTATGGGGGGTGGGGTGGGGTCGACGATGTGCCGTAAGCCGCGCCGGGGTCGTGTGACAAACCCCCCCCCCCCATCAAGATGAATGGGGCGCTGTCGGGGGGGGGCTCAGCCGTAAGGATAAAGCGGGGGGGTTAGTGACGGGGGGGGCAGTGCTATAGGGAACGCAACTAATCTAAGCCCCCCCCCCCCACATTAACACCCCATTGTGTGTGGGGGTGGTGGGGGTGGGGCACACAATAACCCCCCCAAAGGCCAAACAGCCCCAACACCCCCCCTCAAAGCCGCTGACTTATGCTGTGCCCCCCCTGCATGAAGGGCCCCCCCCCATCGATTGAGCCCCCCCCAATCCCATCTATAGTTGAGAGCTATGCTTTTTGTAACCCCCCCCTTTTAAGGCCCCCCCCCCCCACAATGTTGTGCACGATGTGCTGCCCCCCATGAGCCCCTGACCCCCCCCCTTAAAAGATGGGGTGGGGGGGGTGGTCTCGGACCCCCCCTCCTTTAAACGATGGGGTGGGGGGGCGGATTGTCACTGCCCCCCAACACCAAAATGGACACCCCCCTTTTAAAGGATGGGGTGGGGATGGGGGGGTGGGGGGTGAAGGTGATCTCGCCCCCCCCCCCATTAAAACGGACCCCCCACCCCTTTAAAGGATGGGTGGGGGTCGGTTACGGGCCCCCCCGGCGCTGTGTGTGTATGTGCCCCCCCCCCGTTTTGCTCCCCCCGTGGCGCAGTGTGCTGGGAAAGGATCTCTGTGTGGAGATTGCTTCTACTAGAGGTAGTTCTATAAGACTGTTATATAGAGCTGTGCAGGGCCTGTAAAGAGAGTTGAGGGGGACTCTAGTGGGCATATGGGGCTGTGGTGGGCAATAGGAGGACTAGGGGCTCTAGGGGGCTCTGAGGGTGTGTAGGGGTTGTGGATCAGGTTGGATCTTAGGAAGATGTTTTTCACTCAGAGGGTGGTGACGCACTGGAACAGGTTGCCCAAGGAGGCTGTGGATGCCCCATCCCTGCAGGCATTCAAGGCCAGGCTGGATGTGGCTCTGGGCAGCCTGGTCTGGTGGATGGCGTCCCTGCACATAGCAGGGGGTTGGAACTGGATGATTTTTGGGATCCTTTTCAACCCAGGCCATTCTATGACTGTACAGTTCCATAGTGGAACAAATATAATATGCTAACTATGTAAAACATGGAGTCAGACCTGTGTGATTTGTCCACACCAGGAGGTGATTAGAAAACAATTTGTAAGCTACAAAGCTGCTTGCTGGAAAGGAAAAGAAAATAAAACTACAAGAAAAAGGGAAATCATTTCTTCCTGAAAATAGGAAGAATTATAGATCTGACATGAAATTTGAGTGAAGCTCCTGATTTTATGAAGCTATTCCCATTATTTTCTTGGTGCTGTGTTTCCCAAATGAGTGGTTTCTGGCTCTGCTGCAGCACCAGTCTGCATGTGAACATCAACTCTGTTCACCATCTGGGAAGATTAGGACTTCCCTTCTCCTACCAGCACCACTGAATTACAGTTACTCAGTGGTTAAACAAAGGAATCCTTAAAGAAGGGTTTACAGCTGTCCTGTTGTCTGAAGTGCTTGGGGCATTCTGATGCTATTAAGCTCTATGTATTAACAAGTTAAAAAAGAAAAGGTAGGCATCTGATTGTTGTGACAGTTTCTAAGCGATTTGGAAAGCTGTACCACCCAACCACTCCTTCTATTTGATGGAGGTGACAAAGCTCAGTTTAATTTCTGACTGCTGTTTAAATTCTGAAGCTCGAGCTGGTTCCTGGAGCAGAAAAAGCTCGGAAGCTGTCCCTCCTACAAGCAGGCACCTCTGAGCAATATATGACATCTCAGTTTCTGATGGTAAGGTCAGGAGATCTGATTCCAGCATCTAGCTTTTGGCTTAATACTGTGTTAGTGGGACCTTTGGCATCTAGCACTTAATGATCTTGAAGGTTTCTTCCAACCCAAGCCCTCCCATGATCCTATGATTCTGTGATTTCATTCAGGTTTATTGAGATGAGTTCTCCTGAATGTGCTGTTCTCCATATGATTATAATTGGAGTCCAGATGGGTGACTGAAACCAGACACCAAACTTTCTGATGGCCAAAATTAAATGAAATCAATCCTTTACTGTGTCAGTAGTCTGTAACTAGAGCCCATCAGGTAATTCCCAGCCTCCTGCCTGTATCAGTGGCTGCACACAGTGAAAAAGTCTGATGGGATTTTAACCTCTAAAATGTTCCAAAGCAACCAGAGGGTGAATATATTCACTATGTAAATACCTGCAGGAATAAGCTTGTCATGTATGTCCTCAGGTACCACAGTAGTTAATGGTGGGACTCAGTAGGTCATGCTGAAAGTTGAGTCTGCTGATTTTGAAGGTCTTTTGAAGGTCTTTTCCAGCCTACATGACCTTATGCTAATATTTCTGAAATTTATTTCTGTTCAGCTCCCAGAAAACCTCCCACCCAGCCCCCAACTGACCCCGTGGTGAAAAATAAAACAGAAACCTCAGTGACGCTGGCATGGTCCCCTCCGAAGATTCACCGCCCCATTCCAGTCGATGGCTACATTGTGGAATGCAAGAAACTAACTGGCTTCACCTGGGTGAGGTGCCACGAGTCTCATGTCCCCGTCCCAGAGTTCACGGTGAGCAATCTGTCTGAAGAGGCTGATGATCAGTTCCGAGTGTCTGCAGTCAATGCGCATGGACAGAGCCCGTCTCTGGAATTCCCAGGGAGCGTGCACCTTGGTAAGCACAAAAACCCCAATGGAAATGGGTCAGTGTGTGCTGAGCAGCTGTGTTGGTTCCCTAAAGATGCTTCCTTTGACTTTAAGGTTAGCAGTGCATTAACACACCAAAGGCTTTCCTTTATTCCTAGTTCTCCTATCTCCTATCAACCTCCAGCTACCACTAAAGTGATACGAGTTGTTTCTGTGACAGAGACATGAATATCCTTATCTTTTGATATCTCACATGTGCAAGAGGCAGAACTTTCTGTAACAGATCTTAAGCACAGAAGTGCTTCTTCTAGCACTCATGCAAAGGGAGAAGTAGAAATGTACCTATGATTTAATCTTCCATCTCTAAATGAGATACCAGACTTGCATCTAAAGAGCATTAAGACATACATGTTCTTCCTCAGACCCAGTCCTGGCTGTGAAATCCCCCCTAACAACTGGTGAAGCTGTACCTGGAGGGGATGCCATGTTTACTATTGACCTTACAACAACGTGCAAGCATGCCAGCTGATGAATGTCTGCAGTTCACAGCTATTGGCCAGTGCATTCAGTCACCAGGTTTACCACTGCATGACCATAGAGCAGTACTTTCAGCTGCAGGTTCAGACAGCCTTTCTGATTGCACTGGAATAGTTTAGAAGTAGGGGAGCAATCATTCCAATAATATCTCTATCAATCAGCTTTGCATGACAAAGTAGAACAAATAAACATTCATGATGGGAGGACCTGTTTGTCATTGGGTGGAAACCTCTGCAGAAGCATGTTTAGAGCATTATTAATCAGTAGAAGGAGATGTTTGGTTGATTTTTACTTAGTAAATCCAGCAAGAAGACCAAATGAAATATCGTGAATTGCTCAGCACTGACACAATGATGAGTGCAGGAACAGAAGGTGATACTTTTTCAGAGATGTTGCAGCAAACATTGACCACGTTAGCCTGATATAAATTGAAATAACGAGGCCTTTGCTCCTGACAGGTGCTGCAGTGAGATTTACCAAGAAGAGCAAAGATGTAGAAAAGATCTGCGCTTGGCTGCGTGAGGAAGCCAAACTGCAGGCTGAGCTTTCAGACACAGGCGCTACTGTGGAGTGGATGAAGGATGGGAAGGAGCTCAAGGCCAGTGAAAATTATGAACTGCAAATTGTGGGGAAGAAACACACCCTGAAAATTCACAACGACTCAATGGATGATGCTGCAAGTTATCAGTGCATCTGTGAGGGGGATAAAATGCTCTATCAGCTTTCAGTGAAAGGTATGTGACAGTCTGGGCTGTCCTCTTCCTGCCCAGGGCCAGCAGACTGCATTCACCTGACTCCCCGACAGTCCAGCTGTTGTCAGACAGCATCTGGGGTGTTTTCAGTGGCTGTTTTGACTTGAACTGGCCAATCTGCTTTGTAGAGCCATTTGATTTCTGTGTTCTGACCTGTGATTCGTCCCTAAGATATAGAGGAAATCAAGGGAAAGACAGGAAAAAGAGCATCCCAGCCTTCCTGCTCTTCTGTCAGGGTGGCCACAAGAGATGATGTCAACATCTCTTTTTGTAGCAGTGATCCCAAATGTAGAAAACACCTGTGAAGAGTCACAGGGACTAAATTGATGGAGAGCAGAACTTCCTGCCAAGGCTTGTCAGCTAGTCTTAATTTTGCTTTTCTTCTCTCTCTTTGTCATGTTAGCATAATATTTCATACTGGCAGGTCTGCCCATAGAATTAACTGGCACAGGCTGCCCAGGTAGGTGGTGGGATCCCTGGAGGTGTTCAGGAGCTGTCGAGATGTGGCCCTGATGGATGTTATCAGGGGGCATGGTGGGGTGGGTTGGGGTTGGAATCAAAGGAGGACCCCCATGTATTTCATCGGGAAGCACTACTGGTAATAAGACCTTTGGAGCAAATCCTGGTAGGGCCACGCTCAGCTGGTCCAGTCTGGAGGCTGTTTCTCCTTACTGCAGTATCTGCAGTGAAAACCAGCAGCTGCTTTTGTGTGGTTGGGCTCACATCCAGCAGTGGTGACAGGACTACAATGATAAGAGACAGTTCCTGAAAAAATGAATGAAATTTGACTGTATGATAGGATGGAGTTAAATGTATTGACAGGATCTCAGTCATCCCAGTGTCCATCAGCTGGCTCTCGAGCTTCTAAATACAGGCATTCTGTAGAACGTTGTTGAATTTGTATTATACATGCGTGTTCTTGGAACTGCAGAACAAATGCATGCATAATCCAGACTTTGATTTTAGCAGCTCTGACTGCACTGTCTCAACAGACCCAACTCAGTTGTGTGCGCTGTTTTAAAATGATATGTTAACAAGAAGTTGGAAAACAAGCTCAATTACCCTCAGTAAAATAGGACCGTGGACTTAGGCTTGAACTTTTGGCTAAGACAGTGGTGAGATTTTGAATCTTTGAAGTCAATTATTCCACTGTGTGTTAATAAGGGCCAGTTTTATCATCTAACTTTTGCACTCCAATTAATTTCCATAAAGGAATTCTTTTTTTTCTTTTTTCTTTTCAGTCCTAAGTGATATCTCTATCTTTTAGGCTTGATTTGTTTGCCAGGGGGTTACAGTGCAGTAATAGATACCCCCTCCATTGATTTCCTTCTAGTTTGCTTGTTCCAATTCTTTCCTCAGTTTTCCCATTTTAGACATTTTCTTGAAGCCTTGGGCTTCTTCCTTTGGCTCTGTCCCCTGTACAGTGTACGTCCTTCAACTTGTGGAGATAAGGTAATCTGGTACGTGGTTTATAAAAGCTGCCAATTTGCCAGCTTCTGAATTAGAATCTAGCAATTAGAACTAGGATTAAACGTGCACGTTTGATCTTATGATAAATGAATGCCTCATGGTCACCAATGTCCCTGCAGTTCTTTACCATCATATGTATTTTGTGTCTTCATATTTTGTTTCAGCACTGGCAAACTTCGTAATCAAAGAGACAAGTGGAGGAGTAATCAGGGCCGTTGCTGGAAAACAAGCTGAATTTGTTTCTGAGACCTCTGAAGCCAATGTCATGGTGAAGTGGTACAAAAATGGCAAAGAAATCAAGACCAGTAAGAAATTCACAATGGAAGATAAAGGGAAACTGCATAAGCTTGTGGCTTCAGCTGTAACGAAAGAAGACGAGGGAACATACATCTACACAATTGGAGATGACACTCTGATTTTTGATTGGAAAGTCTCAGGTAAGTTTGTGAGGCAAACATAGGATCACAATCCATGTAAAGCACTTCAGACTTAATTCATTTTATTTGTCCAACGCTGTGGGTTTCCAGTATTTAGGACAAAGATTGCATAGCTCTATTGAAGCAATTCTGACCTTCCTGTTGTCCCTATGCAAATCCACAGTATGAGCAAATAATGTAACTGTGTTGTGATGAATTCAAGACAGCCTTAGCTCCAGCTGGGGCTGGAGTCACGACTTGAGCCCTGACATCTGGGCTTCATTCATCTAGTTCATGTATTGCCTCAGCACTTACATCATCTTTAAACCTATGACTGAAATGGTCCTAAGTTATTAGCATGGGAATCCTGTCTCCTCTTTGGACAAATTAAACTCCACATTTGGAGAGTTGAGTGTCTCCTGCTGTACCCGAAGGACATTGTGATCTCTGAGGTGTCTCCCTGAGGTGCTGTAAGCACAGCCATTAGCTCATAGTGCAAGTAAAGCACTGTTAGGTCAAGCCTGGAGGAGTAATGCTTGTCACTGACATGTTCCTGTTCAGGGTGGAGCTGGAGGGTAAAATAACACAAGAAATTGTCATTGAAATTCAATATCTGTGAAATTCAGCTGGTTGCATTCACAGAACCTGGCGTTAAGATCTGTTTTCTGTTTTATATCTTGAGCCTATTTTCCATAACCCAGTCCTCATTTATGAACTGAAGCTCTACTGAAAGCCTTTCGCTGTGTATGCTCATGCTGCAGTGCAGCGCTTGTGACCTTTAACAGCACATTCACGTTCCTCTGATCACAGGATCCTTATGGTTGATTAAGACCCTCTAGTCTGACTGCTCACCCATCACCACCGTGATGCTCACCATCAGCTTAGCTAAAAACTCAGCAGAGATGATAGATCAAGCACAACACTGGATTTGGGGTGGCTAGAGATTCCTAAGATATTGAAGGATTGCTTGCAGGTGGTGTTGGTTCAGGTATTCACCCTGCATCCCACCTGCTGTTCTGTTTGGTTGAGAATCATGCATTCTGCAATTTCACTTTGTAATTCAAAGACCCTGGCTTTATCTGTTGAAAAACTGATCTAAAACAAGCCAAGAAGACTCCGTTGGAACTGGTTGATGCAGAACAAAGGCATCCCCAAAGGACAAGTTGCACTGTTTGATGAACATTATTGGATGAGAGCTAAGCTAAGATTTAAAAAGTTCTGGGGCTGTCTCTGAGCATCAAATACAGAGGAAGCCTGCATGATTCCCTGAGAATGGATACCTCCTACTTTGGTGTAGGGTTAAGGGAACACTAGCAGTAACTCCTATCACAAAATGTCGCATGGCTCAGACAAAATGCCATCAAGAGGGCTTAATTAGGAGCACCAAATGGTCGCAAGATGGTCTTAGGGCAGGGAAGTAATCTATCTATGTGATATTGATTGATGCTATTAGTTCTTAACAGCTTGACTCTAGAAGGACTGTTGTTCCTTGGTCACCTAGTTATAAAAGAATAAATGGCTCCTGTCTATTACAATTTTTAACGCATTTTTTGTTCACTGATGCCATAAATGTTCCTGGCATAGTAATTGGCCTTGGTATATTCAGTGACTGAAAGCAACAGTTGTTGCTCTAAGAAATGCAGTACAAAGCTAGGTCTGCCTGTAGCTGACAGCCATCAGCTTGCTCCTCAGGCAGGTTCTGTCTGTGTATGGGAGATCACAATGTGAACCACTGATTGATCAGCTGAGGCAAGTGTGGGGTCAGCTGTGGGAGCACAGGTGAAAGTTATGTAGCTGTGCTCCCTGGAGGGGTGGAGTTCGACTCCACCTCCTCTGAGACCTCATTTAAGGGCTGACCCTCACTGAGGCAGCATCTCTTGGAGATTGCTCACCAGGGAGGATCACCTCAGCTCTGGTGAGTTCCCTTTTCCTTATATCTTCTGTATTTCTACCATTTTACTTGTAATTGCTATCCTTGTTAATACCAGCATAGTTATTGCCAATACATTTGGCAAGCCAGGCAGGAGCCACTGACTTGGCATCTAGAAATATAAGGAAAAAAAAAAATGTCCTTTGTGTGGAAAATCTTTAATTGGTACAAGGGGGAGAAGACCACCCCCTTAGGGACATGCCTTCCTGGACAAATTCCAGGTTTTGAGGCGTCCCCATATTACCAATTAGCAACAATTATTGAACAATGGGGCCCTTTAAGAGTACCAAATAACATGGACGCCTATTGTCTAACTGATTACTTTCTAGGACTACAAAAAGATATCTTAATTACAAAAGAAAAGCGAATGGCTGCATCTATGGCAGCCTGGCCATTATTAAATGCTTTAAATCGGGCAGAGATAAAATCAAACAACATTGCACATGAAAATGAATTGTTAAAGGCATGTATTGAAAAATTGGAGGGTGAGATCAATCTATTGACAGGAAAAAAACCGTCATTTTCTTCCTCCAACCCTCAAATTAGATACATTTCATTTAATGACGATCAAGATCCTGAAGAAATGAATCAAAATAAGATCACTAAATCTGATCTAGAAAAACCATCTGAGACGGACTCACTAGAAGTCCGTCCAGTAATAACTCAAAAAACAAAGAAAATTCAAGATCGACCAGCAGGAGTGCCTCCTGATCAATGGCCCCCTGCCGAATCTGTTTTACATGTAACAGCCCGTCCATATACGCCTACTGAACTCATGGACCTAGTGCAACGATTTAGGCAAAGGCCAAGGGAAAGTGTTCCGGCTTGGTTATTACGGTTATGGGATTCAGGGGCAGATAGTGTACTGGTTAGTGGCCCCGAAGTATCTAAGTTGGCCACAATAACAGTACATCCTGCCCTTCGGCAGAGACTGTATGCTGGGACTCAGTTCCCTGAAGAAAACCATTCAATTGTAGAATGGATAATGGCTGCTTGCCGCATGGTGTGGACAAATAAAACTGACATGCCAGTAAACACAGGGATGTGGTCTTCTATGGAAGACCTTCAAAATTATATACGCGAATTAGGTATGAGAGAGGCTATCTACGAAGACACATTCGATAGCCCTGATATGGTTAAATTTTCTGCGGGAATGAGGGACCTAATTTTACAGTAAGCACCCTCTCATATGTATGGAACCTTGGTTTCCATACTTAATCCAGTAGTATCCGCAGAGGCAGTAGTCCAACAAGCCGCCCAATTGGTAGCAGACCTCGGAGAAACTGAGCGTTTACGAGCTAAGCGCAATATCAGGGTGATTGAGGATGCCGAGGCTTTTCCAATAGTGCGAGCCAGAAGATCGGCCCCGCGAACTTCTCGGGCAGGACCTGTTAGGGTATCCCGGAAACAAATGTTTAATGATCTGCTCCGGGCAGGCGTTCAGTTTTCAAAAATTGATGGGCAGCCCAATCAGGTTCTCCTTCAGTTGTGGAAGCAACTGAAGGATGAACAAAAATTTCAGAATAAACCCAAAAGGCCAGGGATAAGATTTATAGAGCGGCGACCAACAACAACATGGAATTTAGAAGATTTTATAGTTCCAAATAGGAAAAAGAAGCCACCTCAGGTGCCTCGGGTTATGACACCGGAGGTATCGGAGGTAAAAGACTTGAATCTGGCTCAGTTCATGGCTTGACGAGGGATGTCAGTCCTCCTAGGGCCTCTAGACGGGACCGGAGGCCCTATGTGGAACTGACGATATACTGGTCCCGAAAGAATATACAGAAGGTTATGGCCCTAGTTGATACCGGGGCAGAGACATCTATAATATATGGAGACCCAACTAAATTTAAAGGTAATAGAGTGATGATTGGAGGTTTTGGGGGACAAACCATTCCGGTCACCCAAACCTGGGTAAAACTGGGGGTCGGGCGTCTTCCACCACGGGAGTACAAGGTATCCATTGCCCCAATTCCAGAGTATATATTAGGAATTGATATCCTGTGGGGTCTGGCTCTCCATACAACAGTGGGAGAGTTCCGATTGCGGCAGAGATGCATTAGTATCCGGGCAATCCAGACAATATTGAGAGGCCATGCAAAACATGAGCCTATTTGTTTGCCGAAGCCACGCCGGATTACTAATGTGAAACAGTACAGACTCCCGGGTGGGCAGGATGAAATAACAAAGACGGTGCAGGAATTAGAAAGAGTGGGTATTATAAGGCCTGCACATAGCCCATATAACTCCCCAATATGGCCAGTGCGAAAACTGGATGGAACATGGAGGATGACAGTAGACTATAGGGAATTAAATAAGGTCACGCCACCTGTTCATGCGGCTGTACCCAATATTGCCTCCCTAATGGACACACTAAGCAGGGAAATCAAAACATATCACTGTGTCTTGGATTTGGCGAATGCATTCTTCAGTATTCCAATCAGTGAAGAATCGCAAGATCAGTTTGCATTTACATGGGAAGGGAGGCAATGGACTTTCCAGGTCCTACCCCAAGGGTACGTACATTCGCCCACTTTTTGTCATAATTTAGTGGCACGTGATCTGGCTAAGTGGGAAAAGCCAAATAATGTCAATTTATATCATTATATTGATGACCTCCTGTTAACATCCGATTCGTTAGAGGCGGTGAGACAAGCAGCAGATTTGTTGATAGCTTACCTGCAGAAAAGAGGGTGGGCTATAAACCCACAGAAGGTGCAAGGTCCGGGGCTATCTGTAAAATTCCTGGGAGTAATTTGGTCCGGGAAAACCAAAGTACTACCCAGTGCGGTAGTAGATAAAGTCCAAGCGTTTCCAGTCCCTACAACATCAAAACAATTGCAAGAATGTTTGGGTATATTGGGGTATTGGCGCTCCTTTATACCTCATTTAGCTCAGCTATTAAGGCCATTATACAAGCTTACAAAGAAGGGTCAATCATGGAATTGGGGAAAGATAGAACAGGATGCTTTCCAACAGGCAAAACTGGCAGTTAAACAAGCTCAGGCGTTGGGTATATTTGATCCGACCCTCCCAGCTGAACTAGATGTTCATGTTACTCAAGATGGTTTTGGCTGGGGCCTGTGGCAACGCCAGAGTTCTGTTCGAACCCGCATTGGATTCTGGTCTCAGGTTTGGCACGGAGCAGAAGAACGATATAGCATGATTGAGAAACAGTTATTGGCTGCCTATTCGGCATTACAAGCAGTAGAGCCGATAACGCAAACAGCAGAGGTCATAGTTAAGACTTCATTACCAATCCAGGGGTGGGTGAGAGATTTGACTCACCTTCCTAAGACGGGGGTGGCCCAAGCACAAACGGTGGCACGATGGGTCGCCTATCTAAGCCAGAGAAGCAGTCTGTCTTCATCTCCACTTAAAGAAGAACTACAGAAGATCCTAGGCCCAGTGACGTATCACAGTGATACATCAAAAGAACCGATGGTTGCTCCACCAGAGAAGAGTCCCGTTCAGGAAGGAAGATATCCTATTCCTGAAGATGCCTGGTATACGGATGGGTCCAGCAGAGGCAACCCGAGCAAGTGGCGAGCAATAGCATACCATCCCTCTACTGAGACCATCTGGTTTGATGAGGGGGATGGTCAAAGCAGCCAATGGGCAGAATTGCGAGCCGTGTGGATGGTTATAACTAAAGAACCTGGTGACGGCGTCCTGAACATCTGTACAGATAGTTGGGCTGTGTACCGGGGGCTCACTCTGTGGATTACGCAATGGGCTACCCAGGAATGGACTATCCACGCCCGATCGATTTGGGGTAAAGACATGTGGGTAGACATTTGGAATACGGTCAAACACAGGACAGTATGTGTCTACCATGTCTCTGGTCATCAACCCTTGCAGTCACCAGGAAATGATGAAGCTGACACACTGGCCCGAATCCGATGGATTGAGAATTCACAATCTGAAAATATTGCCCGTTGGTTACATCAGAAGCTACGGCATGCTGGACAGAAGATAATGTGGGCAGCTGCTAAAGCATGGGGGCTGCCTGTACAACTATCTGATATCGTTCAAGCATGTCAGGATTGCGATGCTTGCTCAAAGATGAGACCGAGACCGTTGCCTGAAACAACATCCCACATTGCTAGAGGATATAGTCCTCTTCAGAGATGGCAGGTCGACTACATTGGGCCCCTCCCTCGGTCTGAGGGGGCGAGATATGCCCTGACCTGCATTGACACTGTAAGTGGACTGCTGCAAGCCTATCCTGTACCAAAGGCGATGATACAGCGCTGGGCAGAAGAAAACAACATTGAATGGAGATTCCACCTGCCATATAACCCAACAGGGGCAGGCCTTATTGAACGTTATAATGGTATCCTTAAGGCTGCCCTGAAAACAGACTCTCAGTCCCTGCAGGGGTGGACAAAAAGATTATATGAAACCGTGCGGGACCTGAATGAAAGACCTCGGGATGGCATACCCAGTGCCCTGAAAATGTTACAAACTATATGGGCCTCCCCTCTTAGGATCCAAATTACAGGCACCGATAATAAGGTAAAACTGCAGGTTGGTACTGAAAATAAACTTCTGCTCCCTGCCCCTGAGAATTTAGAACCGGGAATCCATAAGATAAATTGGCCTTGGAAGGTGCAGGTAGGACCCAAATGGTGTGGCCTACTTGCACCTTGGGGGAGATTATTGGAGGTGGGAGGTTCAGTCACCCCCTCGGTGATAGGTACATGGCCTACTGACATCGTGGTCAATACTCCGGCCTTTATTGCTAAAGGAACACCTATTATGTCCCTATGGCAGATCAAGACTCCTCCTCTGATGCCAGATATAGTTATACAGCCACAGATATCTGGCCAGAGGGTATGGTATCGGAGGCCGGGACATAATCCAGTACAAGCAGAAGTATTGACCCAAGATAAGAATACGGCCTGTATCTTGCCCTGGAGGGCGGATCTTCCCCTCCTAGTACCCTTGAAACATCTATATTACTCCCCTTAAGATTGATTCTAAGCCTCTAGGACCATTACTCTGGACTGATGAAACGCAGACGGACCTGCACTTCAAGATGATTTGTCTCCGGTAACATCTATCAAGCACTGGCCCATGGAAGATCATAAACACCCATCCAATCATCATCATTTGAATAATATCAACATCTAATGCGACGGGAGATTGTATCAGCGTCGTGATTGGGTCTCTGTAATAAGGGGAACTCACCTAATCATTGGTTCACGTTGTGAAGGGGTGGAGTGTATGGGAGATCACAATGTGAACCACTGATTGATCAGCTGAGGCAAGTGTGGGGTCAGCTGTGGGAGCACAGGTGAAAGTTATGTAGCTGTGCTCCCTGGAGGGGTGGAGTTCGACTCCACCTCCTCTGAGACTTCATTTAAGGGCTGACCCTCACTGAGGCAGCATCTCTTGGAGATCGCTCACCAGGGAGGATCGCCTCAGCTCTGGTGAGTTCCCTTTTCCTTATATCTTCTGTATTTCTACCATTTTGCTTGTAATTGCTATCCTTGTTAATACCAGCATAGTTATTGCCAATACAGTCTGGATGGAATGAAGGGCATGAAATACTGATGTGCTCATCAAACGCTGCTTGTTAGCTTAGAGACAAGGTGTTGAATTGGTTTGTTCATGTATTGCAAACAGGTTACTTAGCTGCCTTCATTTTAGCTTCAGAAGAACATGTGCAGAATACAGAATTGATTAGAAGAAATAAGAACTGTCTGCATAGAACTTACTCTTTCCTTACACAGGAGAATCAAGCACATGTTTGTATGTGAGTACCTCCAGAGGTGAAACTTGATCCCCCAGATGTAATGAGCAGAGACATTACAATCAGTTCTAACTGTATCTTAATGCTGTGCTGAATAAGCCTGAGTCAGGATGTAAACCACTTTCTCTTTTTTTCTTCAGATGAAGCCATTAATTTTGTCAGCAAGTCCAAAACGACTCCAGAAATATCAGTCAGTCCTTCTGAAGACCTGGAGCTGGTGTGTGAGGTGTCAGCTGCAAGCGGAGCTGTCGTATAGAAGAAAGATCAAATAGAGGTGAAGCAGGACCAGAGGACAACCATCATCTCCCAGGGGATGCACCGCAAGCTCATGGTCAAAAATGTGACCCTGAAAGACCAAGGGAGCTACAGCTGTGAAACAAAAGATGACAAAGCAACATTCCAAGTGAAAGTCAGAGGTGAGAAAATGCTTGGAATCCCAGAGATAAAGGAACACTTCATTTTGTGTGTCTTGCATTTGGAGGATCAACTTACAGCCTCTCTGGTGCAAAACATTTTGGCTATAGGACTTTCTTTGTCATCTAGTGTCATAGCAACACTTTTCTACATGTGCTTTTCCATCCAGGAATGAATTACTGCAACAAACAATAGGCAAGGAGGGTAACTTGTGCAGCTCTTGTAGTCAGCTGGTGTCTGCAGGGTTACAGTGCAAGAGCACACCAGGCATGCAAGGAGTGAGAAAAGGGGAGGTGTTTGATGAGATCTGGTTACAAAATTTGAATGACACAATGAGGTGGAAAATGCCACTAATCAGACTCATAAATGGCCTGGGTTGCAAAGGCCCACAGTGCTCATCCAGTTCCAACCCCCTTCTTCCTATGTGCAGGGTTGCCAACCAGCAGCCCAGGCTGCCCAGAACCACATCCAGCCTGGCCTTGAATGCCTGCAGGGATGGAGCATCCACAGTCTCCTTGGGCAACCTGTTCTAGAGGGCCATTCCCTTCTGATTTACTGGAAATGTAGAGAGACATCAGAAGAAACAAAGAGAAGGGAGGAGGTTCAGCAGTGCATGCAGGTGTTCTAAATCTCATGTCCAAATCTGCTATCAGACTGCGAAATGTTTAGATTTATGATATGATATGAAATGATATGCCTATTCATTTCCCAAGGCAAAATAGAGGGGAAAGTATTTTCCTGTCTTAATGAGGCATCATGATGGTCCCTGTGAAGGGCAAGTATAATGAAAATGGGGAACTGGAGTAAGCTCTGCAGCAGACTACAGCAAAATGGTGTGACTGTTGTGATGTCCCTGCAGAGAAAGAAGACGTGTTTACAAACAAGGACAAGGTACAAAAGGAGGTGAAGGCTGCACTGACTCAAAATGCCACGCTGAGCTGCGAGGTGGCCCAGGAGAAGATGGAGGTGAAGTGGTACAAGGAGGGGAAACTGATCACCTCGAGCAAGAAGTTCAAGGTGGAGTCAGAGGGCAAACAGTGTCGGCTGGTGGTGATCCAGGTAGAGAAGAAAGATGCAGGGGAGTACAGCTGCGAGGCTGCTGGCCAGAAACTCACCTTCAAGATTCATGTCACAGGTGAGAGAGAACACATTTTGGCCTTTCATTCTAGAATGTTTTAGAAAACGGTCATTAGTTTGTAAGTTTTCCCTGCTATGCTTAAAATTTTTGGAGCTGAACTTTGGGGTGGTTAATTTCTGATGAGGAAATTGAACAAATTATTCTAAATACAGTTGTGAGGCAGCTCCATCTTTTAAAATCTTCAGGAATTTCCTTTTGCTGTGGGAATGAGGCCATAGACAAGAAAGTTCTGATTGCACTTCTCCATTCCCACGTGCCTGTACCACTAGAACAACTCTGCAATGCAGCTGCGTCTCAGGAAGTTTCAGAACAGGGGCTTTGTGTCAAGCACTAGGGGGTGTGCTCTATGTAACATGTTTTTGTCTTGGAAGGGCTCATTTAGCATGGGAGAGAATACTACAGGAATGTTTTGTATAAGTTGATGTTTTGAAGACATAAGTAAATGGCAGCTAGGGGACGAAAGAGTCATGAGAGTCATACAAGAAGCATCACAGAATGCCTTTTGTTGGAAGGGACCTGGAGGATCATCCAGTTCCAATCTCTGTCCTGGAAAGGAACACATTCTTTGAGACTAGGTTGCTCTAACACCCATCCAGCCTAGACTTGAATGTTTTCAGGGATGGGGCATCCATAAATTGCACAACTTCTCTCCACATCATTCTCTTGGGGCATCAGACTGGGAGAACTGATTCATTTTTCTGACTCCTTCCCCAAAACCTGCTCTTCTTTCAAGAGGCCAAACTAATGTATCTCTCTCTTTTCAGAGCCAGAATTTGTATTTACAAACAAGGAGAAGGTACAGAAGGTGGTGAAGGCTGCAACAACAGAAAAATGCCACGCTGAGCTGCGAGGTGGCCCAGGAGAAGATGGAGGTTGTCATCAATTTATAAGCAATGAGCCAATAATGTTCCAATTATAAACTTTTATTAATTGTAGCGGGTAAAACTAAAAGGCAATTCAGCGCTGGGCGACAGGGGGATTATTGTTCCTCCAACTGCCGCGCCGTCCCGTCCCTTGCAACTTCTTTTGTATTGTCCATCCCGAGCGTATTGTCCTTTAATTGGTCGGTTGTGATCGTGCGACTTGGTGTGTCGTTCCTTGGTTGGTCCTTCCGTGGAACTTTGTATCCATCGGGGCGCGCTTTGCCTGTAACTACGCAGAGTACACAATCTACCCATAAAATTAGAGTGTTCTGCAACCTTTGTGGCCTCCATATTCCACCATTATATCCCGGTCCTAATGAACAAGCACTCCACCACAATGCTACCACATCCCGGTCTTAATGAGCAAACATTTTATCACAGAGGTCAAGTGATAAAAGGAGGGGAAACTGATCACCTCGAGCAAGAAGTTCAAGGTAGAGTCAGAGGGCAAACAGTGTCGGCTGGTGGTGAGCCAGGTGGAGAAGAAAGATGCAGGGGAGTACAGCTGCGAGGCTGCTGGCCAGAAACTCACCTTCAAGATTCATGTCACAGGTAAGACAGGTGTTGTATGAAATACAGCAGAGAACAGTAAAGTAAAATCTAGTTTCTATTATACTGCACCTGGATCACTGTAGTCTGTGCTGAGGTTTTTTCCCTAGACTTGATTGCCTGGGTTTGTAGAAAGTATTTGGTTTCAGTATGACACAAAGACCTGTTTCAGTCTGTCTGTAGAGCTATAATTAGTAATATATGTACAGTGGAAGCAATATTCAAGATATTATTCAAATCTCTCCTGTGCCTGAGATCCCAAACTGTAATTCTTGTTCACCTAAACATTTGACTAAGATAAGTATGTGCAGTGAGGCTGGAGTGCATGTTCTACGTGCAGCCTTTCATGGCAGGAGAAGCAGGAACTTCTCCTAGTAGTACACTGCCTTTTTACTATGCCTTTATGTTGGAGGCTGCATCTGGATAGGTGAGTCTGCTACTCACAGTAAGAGACCTGGTAGAGCTGACTATTGCCAGAGCTCAAAGTAAGATAGATATCTGCAAATCACACACAAAGAACAAAGGACTGCGTTGGTGAGCATATTTCCTTTGTGCCTTTGACAGTCACAGTTGTGGCAATGGTAGAGGCCATGAGGAGTCTGTTCAGGAAGCCAGGAGTACTGTTCTGGGTCATGAAAAGGCAGCCAGTGGTTTGACTATCACATGTTTATGTGTTTTGATGTTTCACAGTGGGTCTTAAGTAAAAGGAGCTCAGGTTTTGGTTGCCTGCAGGACAGATGTTCTTTTGGGTTCAATATGTTTGCATAGTGACTTGCAACCATGGGACTGGTGTTCAAGGACCCTCTTGGTTCCTTCAGTTC
Organism: Coturnix japonica; assembly: GCF_054131305.1. Lineage (NCBI taxonomy): Eukaryota > Metazoa > Chordata > Aves > Galliformes > Phasianidae > Coturnix > Coturnix japonica. The sequence goes on along the minus strand of NC_140671.1, from coordinate 22,287,840 downwards.
CTAGGTTCTTTCTTGCCTAGATTTGACACTTTGTTTCAACAGAAGAGCTGATATTCTCTAGTGAAGGCTATTAGTTTGGGCACAAGTGGTAACCTAAACCTGTTCCAACCTGTACATACAAACCTGCAAGTTGGTCTCATTTCGGTCCCTCAGTCAATACTTTTTCTTTTCTTCCCTCAGAGCCAAAACCTGTGTTTATAAACCAGGAGCAGGTGCAGAAAGAGGTGAGTGCTGCCCTGGCAGCAAGTGCCTCCCTCAGCTGTGAAGTAGCACAGGATCCAACAGAAGTAAAATGGTACAAGGATGGAAGACTGCTTGCCTCCTCCAGAAAGTTCAGAATGGAATCTGTGGGCAAAACACGGCGTCTGGTTGTGGAGCAGCTAGAGAAGAAAGATGCTGGAGAATACATCTGCGAGGCTGCTGGCCAGAAGATGACCTTCAAGTTGGAAACAACTGGTGAGCATTCGCTTTGGGAGCACTAAGCAGCTTTTTATGTGGCTTAGAGGAAGACTGGCTGTCTTCTACCCTGTGGGCATGGAACAGCCACAATTCCCCCCGGAACAACATCAATGACCCACACCACAAGTTGGATTCTCCTTTTTAATGTAGTGGTAGCGAGGTGAAAATCTGGCTGTGGAATATTTTTGACTAAGGAACTTCTACTTTAATTTCTAGATGCGCTGAATTACCCTCTGGAGTGTCTTTCTGAATATATAAGCAACCATGGGTGACTATGATCCTGATTTATATCTAGGTTCAGGCTTACTTTTTCAGTTAGGTTAGATCAGTAGCTCCAGAGAAGATAGGGAAATACAGCAGTTCACTGATACCATGTGTCAGAAGAATGCAGCTCAGTGCTGGGCAGTTTGCTGCTTCATTCCCTCTTACAAGTTGCACCCAAGGCTGGAAAAGACCACTGAGATAGCTGAGTCCAACCCAGCCCACCCTCACTGGACTTACTAACCACGTCCCCAGTGCCACATACCCGTGGCTCTTGAGCACCTCCAGTGACTGCGGTATATCAGCGTGGTTGCTTCAGTTGTGGGAGTTTTCAGACACTGGCTGTTGTTCTAGCGAGACAAAAAACCAAAACTGGTGGAACAGTGTCTATACAGGAAGCAACTGGCTGTCCTGATGGCTGCCAACAGTTTTACACAAGGTGTGTCATGCAAGCTTGCATGAGTCTGGTTTAAAAACTTGCTGTTCTGATGGAAGGAGAGGATGTTGGTACAGGATAACTGCGGGATTTGTGCTCTCCCGACATCCAGTTGCAATCACAGCTTATTGTTGCTATAGAAAACAGCTTCTCTGTAGACAAATTGAGTTAGTTCCAATAAGTGGCTGAAGCCCTAAGTGATCCAAGGTGAAGCATGATCCAAACTGGAATTTAACTAATTGTAGTAGGGAATCCAAGCCTTAATGAGATGAGTTATTTAAAATATGAGTCCTCCATCTAAAACAGCATTGAACTCTTACTCTGGTTTATGATAGAAGTGAGAGTTTAACAGCAGAAGTCTGAAGTTATGCTCCATATTTCTCATCACTCAAGAGAATATTTGAATATATGAATTCCTTTGGCTATGTTAGAGCTCATAATGAGGTCAGCTGATGTTCTTTAAATGCTCGGAGTCTAGCAATGTGGGGAAGTGGACTGCTATTTGCTGTTGAGCTTTAGGCTAAGAAGCCTGATTTTAGAGGACTGTGGACTTCCCCTTCCCCTTTCCCTTCCCCTCTCCTCCCCTTCTCCCTGGACTGATCCCACATGGTTTGAGAATGATTTCAGATCAAGGTAAATGAGGAATCGCCGTGTGAAAACCTGTTGTTTTACTGCACTATAAGAGACACTTAGTCAAAAGACAAGTGTGTGTTCCAAGCCTGAGATTGCAGGAGATCCTAGAAACAACTCAGCTGCTCAAACCTGTAGTCTGGCTGAATCTTTTATTGTCAGTTTTGGTCAGGAGGAGATGCTTGAGTAAGACAAATAAAAGGTCACGGGTAAGTTGGTCCTTCTTGTGATATACTTCTAGGCTTTCATCAGGGAGAAGCTTAATTAGTCCAAATAATCATAGCAGAAACCACACCAAGAGCATGAGAGTGAAATTTATACTTTCTTGACGTGAAGGAAAATTTTACCTGGTTCTGCCATTCCCCAAATATTTGTTTCCTTATGACAAGAAGAACTTTGCAGAAGTAATTTTTTTTTTCAGTCTTGCGTGCAACACAAAAAGGGGTAAAATCTAGGAGGCCACCTGAAATGTTTTTTCCATCTGGAAGGATCCATTTAACAGGACCCATGGACCTGGTTATGAACAAAACTAAGTTCCCAACTAAATCCACATTCTTCTTTCTCCTTCTCAGAATTGCCTGTGAAAATCAGCAAACCATTGGCAGACAGTAGCGTCATTGAGAAGGACAAGGTCACATTTGAGTGTGAGCTGTCCAGGCCCAACATGGACGTCAAGTGGTTCAAGGTATGGCATGTAATGGTATTTTCCTTTCTGACTTCTCTGGAAATGAATGAGAGCCTTTAATTTCACTTCCAAGGGATGCGAGTCTGAGCTTTTCCTTGATAGCTTTTTCACTGCTCTCTTTTCTTTATGCTCTTTTATTTGCCCAGATCAGCACTCTTTGTTATTATGTCCTGAGTTCATTTATCAAGTTGAAATTGAAGTTTGTTTTGGTTTTATTGTGAACTTTTTAGGTCATGCTGCACAAAATATTGTTGGTTGAACTACAGTACAGTCTTGAGCTTCAAGTCTAACACAGAAATTCTCAGCCGGGATTTTGTAGCCTTGTTGTGAACTGGGTTTTTGGGGTGAAATCTCAGTTTTCTTTGCACCTGACAGTGTGAGAATTTGCTCTGGCACTTTGTGTACCTCCCCGGTGCTCAGCTGTTCCTTCCCTTACTTGGGGATAACGTCATTTATTCAAGGTGATGTCCAAACAGGCTTGTTAACAGTCCTCCGCAGTGCTTTAAGCTGTCATAGGTCAGCCAGAATTTATGCATGTTCTATAGCCATTCCTTCATGTTGAAAACACTGCACTGTGCTTAAGCTTCAGCATATGTTCCAGTAAGCACAGTTCCATTAATTCTAGGGGAGTGGGTGAATTAAGCATAGATCTGAAGGCTCCCTTTGCTGAGTGCAGAGATGGAAGGACTAATGGAGATCTGACTTGATATTTTCCCTTCTAGGATGGGAAGGAGCTCTGTCAAAGTAAAAAAGTGGGCATTACTTCCCAGGGAAATAAGAGAAGTCTCATTATTCACAAGTGTGAATATGAAGATCAGGGAACATCCACATGCTGAGCAGCCTAAGACAAGACATCAGCTACCCTAAAGGTTCATTTTATGTTTAACTGAAAGAGCAAATAAATCCTCTTGTGGTATTTTGCACCACGGGAAGAAATGCTTCATGGGCAGTTTGGGCATTTCTTGGTTAGTCCTTTTGGATACCTTTCTCTTTCTTCTTTATGCTCAAGACAGATTTTCCCTCCATGTGTTGCATTGGTTAAACCCCAGTTTGTAGCTCATCATTGGGCTCTGAAGCATCAGACTTGTTACTGAACACACGGGTCTGCTGTGCCCTGGTAGATGCCACCTTCCCAAGGGACGTATGAAAGGATGCTTTTTTCTGATTTCCTACTAGATGCTGTCCTCATGTGGCCACTTGGGTTCAGTGTTAGCATGAACATGAACATGTGTCCTGTCCCATGACTTTGGTGAACTCTCATTTTCTCTCTCATTCTGCAACCAGGTTGGGTTGCTGTTTCAGTACTGGCTGTTTTATGTAGCCATTCCATTTGTTCTGGTTTACGTTCTTTTTTATTTTCTTTTTTTCAGGCATCATTTCTATACAGTAGACAAAGCCAGCCTATTACATTTGATTTACAGTTTTTAGCTTTTGCTGGTAAGCATTTCAGCTCTCAGGCAGTTTTACCAACAGCTTTGAAGAGCTGAAATGAACCAGCCTGGACACGATGGTCTGTTTTTGTTGGTGTAATGAATTTATGAAGTTAAACTGATTGACCCCATAAGGTTTTACAGTGTATGACTCACGTCTGGCAGAGTTATCACAGCAATGAGTTTATATACTTAGCATTTCAGGAGGCAAATGGTTGGGGATACTCTTTCATTTGCTTGCGTCTCAGAGTGAATCACTAGTATGTGAACCATCCTTCATCTCCTTTGTATTGCTTTTGTGTGTGTCTGTGTGTGGTTTCCCCTGTGAATTTCATTCTTTCCAGTTATATGGAAGTTCTCTTTTGAGCAGTGAAATTAGATGTTCCATCATCAGTCATAATGGTAAAGCTGAGTTGCCACGTTATCTGTGTCCTTTCTGTCTGGCGTCTCAATAACTGCTGCCCCACCACAATATCTGCCTAATACTTCAGCTCCATGGATGCCTCCTTGTGCAAACTGAGAGCCTGTATTTGGTGTGCATAGATCTGGGCTTACATCTGTGCTGGTAAATGCACTAGTGCATGGGCTAAGCAGTCCTGCCTCCTGTGCTGTGGGCATTGAGATGGGGCTCCTACAAGCTGCCCATTGCAAGATATTTAGAAACTAATTGCTGCGGAGGTTTCCATCCTCTTTTCAGACCAACTAAAATTTGGTTAGTGGGATCAAAACAGAAGGGGCAGGGAGGGAGAGCTGACCAAGGACTACTGATGGAACAACTATGAATCCTTGGTTCCTCAGGATTCCCTGCATCAGCAGTTGGCAACAGGAGTAAGGGGGCTCAGGAGGACACTGTGGAGTAGTGTGAAAAATGAGCGAAGAGAGTTACTAATTGATGCCTCTTGGAAAGTAGTCCAAGAGTGGTCCTCTTCCTAAACTCTCCTCTTGTGTGTGGTTTTATCTTTATGAGGTGTTCATAACAAGTGATGTGTAGATCTCCCTTATCTCATAATGTCTTTTCCTGCCTGCAGTGAATATGCAGGATACTGGATCATATACCAGCTTCTTTGAATTACTGCTCATGTCAGGAGATAAAATCTGCCTATTCTTTGAACTAACACTGGCGAGGGTTAGTTATTCTGGCTACCGAGAGAATGACACAGCAGATTAAACTCTTTCATTTCCTTCTTTGTCAAATGCCTTTTCATCTAACTGTGTGTCCCATAGAAATTCAGAGCAGTGTTGGCTGAGGGAAGTGGAAATATTTATCTCCTGTGTGTATCTGCCACCCTATTTAGACATGCTGGCAGAGCGCAGAGATTGGAGGAGTTGGATTAGGCAGTAGTTTCCCTATTGCTCACAGAACCACTTTTTCTGTGGTCTCCCAGCTACCCTGTGCCCAGTGGCCTATGCAAGATGGAGCGGAAAAGGCTCATTTTATGAACAAACAGGAACCTTTCTGGTCAGATTAATACCTGTGCTCTTTTAGAGAGATTTAGATACTAGAGATTTTAGGTACTGGAATAGGCTCCCCAGAAAGGTGGTTGAATCACCATCCCTGGTTGTGTTTAAGAGCCTTTTGGATGTGGTACTCAGGGATATGATTTAGTGTAGGGTTTTTAGAGTTAGGGTACTGGTTAGGCTGCGGTTGGACTTGATGATCTTCAATGTCTTTTCCAACCTGGGTAAATCTATGATTCTATGCAGGAACTCTTCTCCTGAGGTTAATCCAAGTTGTATCCAGGCCCTTCAGAAGGAAAGGGATATAGCAGCACAGAAATATGGCCTGATTCTGACATAACTAAATGCAGACCTGGAGAGTTAAAAGGGATTGTGTGATGTTCAAAGGATTCTGAAGCAAAGATGTCCCCTAGGTAAGATTTGTGGCTGACATTCCCCATACATTGTTTGTAGGCACACAAGCTAAGGAGAGACTAGTGATGAGCATGCAGAGAAGCCAATGGTTCAGACAGGTTTGTAGTGACACAACACTGTAGAGTTCTGTCTAGTTCTCCTTGGCATAGTTTGGAAAATAAAGATGAGGTAATTGGTGGTAACCAATATGGCTTCATCAAGGTCAAGCCATGTCTGACAAACTTGGTGGCCTTTCATGATGGAGTAACAGCATCAGTGGATAATGGGAGAGCAACTGACATCATCTACTTGGACTTGTGCAGAGCATTTGATCCCGTCCTGCATGACATCCTGGTCACCAAACTGGAGAAAAATGATTTTGATGGATGGACCAGTTGCAGGATAGGGAACTGTCTGGATGGTCACACTCAGAGAGCTGCAGTCAATAGCTCAGTGTCCAGGTGGAGGGTGGTGTTGGGACCAGTGTTATTTAACATTTTTGTAGGCAACATGGAGAGTGGAATCAAATGCAGCCTCAGCAAGTTTGCAGATGACACCAAGCTGAGCGGTGCTGTTGATGTGCTAGAGGGAAGGGATGCTACTCAGAGGGACCTGGACAGGCTGGAGAGGTGGGCCCTTGGCAGCCTCATGAACTTGAGTGTGGCCAAGTACAAGGCCCTGCACCTGGGTCAGGGCAATCCCAAGCACAGGCACAGGCTTAGAGGAGAATGATTTGAGAGAAGCCTTGACCCTGAGGAGAAGAGTTGGTGTGGAGGGAGGTGTCCCTGCCTATAGCAGGGGGACTGGAACTAAATGACCTTAAAGATTCAGTCAGTTCTATTGGTTTTTCTACCCTTAATTTTGCTTGAAAGGTTTTAGAATAAATGAGATTCTGGTTTCCATGAAAACTGTTTGCAGGGAGCTCCATTGTAGCTAGTAGGTCTGTCTTTAAGTTCAAGGGCAATAATGCATTGACTGTGTTGAAGAGAGAAATGACTCAGGAATGGATGATGGTTTAGAATAAAACATAATCCTACTTATTTTCTATGCAAATATGTGTAAGGAAAAGATGCTGCACTCAGTTCTGGAAATACCCTGACAAATATATCTCTACTGTTTCACAGCTGGAGATATCAAGATTGTTAAAGCACTGGAAGATGTGGAAGTGAATGAATATGAGAGTGCATCTTTTGTCTGTGAGATTTCACACGATGAGGTTCAGACCCAGTGGTACAAAGAGGACAACAAGCTGAAGGCTGATGACAACATCAGAATGCAACAAGATGGTAGGGTGTAAGCGGGGGGTCTTTCTCCTGAGTGGGGGGTGGGTTGGAGATCAAGCATATAAGACATCTGAAATGAAGTGAAGAGGGTTCAGAAGCGAGTTCCCCTTTTGTTTTGGGACTGAGGTTTAGGTGGATCAAGTGACATGGTGGGATGCTTAGTGTGGGAAGTGTGATGCTATCCCACCATCCCACACTGCTGGGAGCAGGTAGGAAATGAGTGCAGTTATTTCCAAAGTGGGGGTGAACAGGGCAGTCAGTTCACCTCTCCAAAGAGGTTTTGTCTGACAGTGAGTGTGATCCTTCTGTATCAGATACTTTGAATTTGACGGTGACCGCATTTGATCAGTCCTTGTAGAAGCCATGTTTAGATTCTGCTTTGGTCTGCTCCATTTCCAGTTCAAAGTCGTTGGACACTAAATGAGACAGCTGCATCTCAGTAAAAGATGTGTTTGAATAGCTGTGATGTGCTTACTATTCAGATTTACAGAGCTGAGGTTTTGTCCTTGGCTATAGCAAAGAAGTCAAATCAGGTGAAATTAATTGTATTTCTGAACTAGACAAGTTTAAGTTTGGTAGCACCTAAATTTGGTGCGGTTTGTCATTGATTTCATCTGAAAGAAACTTGCAGGCTTTTTATCTGCTGTTGTCCCCAGCGTAAGATTATCCATTCACATCCTAAAGTACTTGTTATATTTTCAACTCACTCTTATTTGAATAAAAGCCTCAACAATTGGGAGCAATTTAATAAGCACAGAACAAGAGCTGGACCTTGCATTTGGTAGATACTGTACAGTATTACTTCATAGAAATGTAGTCAATGGCATTCCCTATTGTCACGGTTTGAACTAAAATCCACCTGCGTCCGTGACAGGGGCCGCAGGCCCCGGAGGGGCCCTAGGCCGAAAGGAAAAAGTTAATTAGGAAAAGAAAACAGCGGCAACGATCTAAGGAGGCACACTTATTTACTAAATACTATATCGAAATACAGGATAACACAATATAATACAATATAATTGAAAATTGAGCTAACGAATCAAGCAAAATAGGAGAGAGAATGAGTCCCGTAACCGAGAGGCCTACTGTGAATCTAGGCGAACGGCTGAAGGCTCCCACACACTCCCCTGAACGCCAGAACTCGAAAAACGTCAGTCTGTTCTGCGACAGAGTTAATATAGAGTCCAGGTCCCGTGACCTATCGTGTTGTTCCCTGGGAGATGTAGTCTTCTTCTGTAAGTTGCAGATTCAGTAAAATTATTCATGCTTTATATGATGTTATGATGTGGAATACTGATAGCAAAAAATACAAAATTATTAAACCGACATTCCACCCCTTATTCTACATCATTACATTATGTTTATACATACATACACACTCATATGTATAATTGTGAATAATCAGCAACCTTATTTTTCTCAACAATTTACATTTATTCCATACAAATCCCTAAGCTGAGAACAAAACTCTATACCTTAACCTACTATTTATTAATTTTTGAGAAAATGGCAAAACTGCCAGAAAAAGGGAATCATGTCAGCAGTAGAGAGGAAAGGCAGCGCTAGTAGGGCGTCCCCCACATCAAGGTGCATTCATCCTTTCCCAGCCACCACAGCAGATTTCCTTTTGACTTATACTTCTTTCCATGTGTGCTCTACACATGCATGGCCAATGCAGGATATAGAGTCCAGATGGAAAACTTGCTTACAGAATGCCTAATTAAGGTATATAGAGAAAAGTGTTTCCTTAACATTAATCCACTCTATCTTAAGTCCTATACCTAATTGAACTATTCTGTACCTAATTGAAATATTTTCTGAGCCTCTACCTATATATCTACAAGAAAATCATTGGCTGCACTCCCCCAACATCAAATTCCCTTGTGGTACACATTGAACATTCCCATTTTTGTCCATCACCCACCATGTGCACCCAGGTCCCTGGGCAAAGACAGTACCCCGGAGAGGTTTGCCCTTTCCAGACGCTGGAAGGACCCAAACCGTCTTTCCCAACACGCTCTTTATGTGTACTACAGGAACCTTATCTCCCTCCACGGTACGTAGGGAGCTGGATTGGTTAGGACCATTACGATTACTAGATCCTCGAGTGTTGACCAACCAGGTGGCTTCTGCTAAATGGTTCTCCCAGTTTTTATACGTTCCGCCACCCATTGCTTTCAACATAGTTTTCAACAACCCATTGAATCGTTCAATCTTACCAGAAGCTGGTGCATGATAGGGAATATGGTAAATCCACTCAATGCCATGATTTTTGGCCCAAGTGGTTACAAGGGAATTTTTAAAATGGGTCCCATTATCTGATTCAATTCTTTCTGGAGTGCCATGCCGCCACAGGATTTGCTTTTCCAACCCTAATATGGTGTTTCGGGCAGTAGCATGGGGTACTGCGTATGTTTCGAGCCACCCAGTGGTTGCCTCCACCATGGTGAGTACATAACGCTTACCATTGCGAGATCGTGGCAAGGTGATATAATCAACCTGCCATGCCTCTCCATATTTATACTTTTGCCATCGCCCTTCCCCCCAAAGAGGTTTCATCCTCTTGGCTTGTTTAATTATGGCGCATGTTTCACAATCATGAATAACTTGAGCAATAGCGTCCATAGTTAAGTCCACCCCTCGGTCTCTGGCCCACTTATATGTTGCATCCCTTCCTTGATGACCTGAAGTCTCATGGGCCCACCGAGCTAGGAATAATTCACCCTTGTTCTGCCAGTCCAAGTCTATTTGAGCCACCTCAATTTTGGCAGCTCGATCAACCTGATGGTTATTTTTATGTTCTTCAGTAGCCTTACTTTTAGGCACATGAGCATCTACATGGCGCACCTTTACAACAATGTTCCTTATTCGGGCAGCAATGTCTTTCCACAGTTCAGCAGCCCAAACAGGTTTACCCTTTCGTTGCCAATTATCATCCTCCCACTGTTGCAACCACCCCCATAAGGCATTTGCCACCATCCATGAATCAGTATAAAGATGAAGCATTGGCCACCTCTCCCGTTCAGCCACATCTAAAGCCAGCTGAACAGCCTTTACCTCTGCAAATTGACTTGATTCTCCTTTACCTTCAGTGGCCTCTGCAACCTGTCGTGTGGGGCTCCATACAGCAGCTTTCCATCTGCGATGCTTCCCTACAATACGACATGATCCGTCTGTGAATAGGGCAAATTTCTTTTCGTTTTCTGGTAGCTCATTGTATGGTGGTGCCTCTTTAGCACGTGATACCTCTTCTGTAGGTGGTGTTTCAATTTTTTTACTCTCAGGCCAGTCCATGATCACTTCTAGAATTCCAGGACGGCTGAGTTTTCCCATTCGAGCTCGCTGAGTAATTAATGAAATCCACTTACTCCAAGTGGCATCAGTAGCATGATGGGTGGAGGGAACCTGTCCTTTAAACATCCAGTTAATTACTGGCAAGCGAGGTGCTAGAAGAAGCTGAACCTCTGTCCCAACTACTTCAGAAGCAGCCCGAACCCCCTCATACACGGCTAAGATCTCCTTCTCAGTCGGAGTGTAGCGCTCCTCAGACCCTTTATATGCTCGACTCCAAAATCCTAGGGGTCGGCCTCGGGTCTCTCCTGAGGCTCTTTGCCACAAACTCCAGGTGGGACCTTTCTCTCCAGCAGCAGTGTAGAGGATGTTCTTCACATCCTGTCCCGTCCGTACTGGCCCCAAGGCCACGGCACGGGCTATTTCTTGTTTTATCTGCTCAAAAGCCTGCTGCTGCTCAGGACCCCATGAGAAATTATTCTTCTTCCGTGTTACCTGATAGAGAGGGCTCACTATGTGGCTGTAGTTTGGGACATGCATTCTCCAAAAGCCCACTACTCCCAGAAAAGATTGGGTCTCTGTTTTATTTGTGGGCGGAGACATAGCAGTGATTTTGTCAATCACATCTGCTGGGATGTGACGACGTCCATCTTGCCATTTTATACCTAAGAACTGGATTTCCTGGGCAGGCCCCTTCACCTTGCTGCGCTTAATGGCAAAACCAGCTTTCAAAAGAATTTGGATTATCTGTTTCCCTTTCTTGGAAACCTCTGCTGCTGTATGGCCCCACACTACAATGTCATCAATATACTGCAAGTGTTCAGGAGCATTACCCTGTTCCAAAACAGCTTGGATCAATCCATGGCAAATTGTTGGGCTGTGCTTCCACCCCTGGGGTAAACGGTTCCAGGTATACTGAATACCTCTCCAGGTAAAAGCAAACTGTGGCCTACATTTTGCAGCCAATGGGATGGAAAAGAAGGCATTAGCAATATCAATGGTGGCATACCACCTAGCTTCTTTTGACTCCAATTCATACTGGAGTTCTAGCATGTCTGGTACAGCAGCACTTAATGGAGGTGTAACTTCATTCAGGCCACGGTAATCTACCGTCAGCCTCCATTCCCCACTGGTTTTACGCACTGGCCATATGGGGCTGTTAAAAGGCGAGTGCGTTTTGCTAATCACTCCCTGATTTTCTAATTGGCGAATTAGCTTGTGAATGGGGAGCAATGAGTCCCTATTGGTGCGGTACTGCCGTCTGTGAACCACTTTGGTGGCAATTGGTACCTCTTGGTCTTTTACCTGGAGCAACCCCACAGCAGAAGGATCATCTGACAGACCAGGTAAAGTTGACAGCTGCTTAACACCATTTGTGTTTACAGCAGCTATCCCAAAGGCCCATCGATACCCCTTGGGATCCTTGAAATATCCCATCCTAAGGTAATCGATTCCCAGTATACATGGAGCCTCTGGACCAGTCACAATAGGGTGCCTTCGCCAGTTTTTACCAGTGAGGCTTATTTCGGCCTCCAACATAGTCAATTCTTGGGAACCCCCAGTCACTCCATGGATATATATTGGTTGTGTCCCTTGGTGACTTGAGGGCATTAGGGTGCATTGTGCACCAGTGTCCACCAAGGCTTTATATTTCTGTGGTTGAGATGTGCCAGGCCACTTAATCCACACAGTCCAGTATACTCTGTTGTCCCTTTCCCCCCCCTGGCTGGGGGCAGGGCCCCTCTATTGTTTACCTCGTTGACTTGCAGCAACTGGAACTCTCCCCTTCTTGGAAGAGTTCACCTTGGTAGTTGTTTCACCTTGTAATTCTTTCACTCGTGCCTGAAGTGCAGAAGTGGATGAATTACACCACTTCTTCATGTCCTCCCCATGACTACAGAGGAAAAGCAACAAGGCAAGACGTGTAGTCTCATTGTTGATTCGAGGTGACTTATCATCGTCATTTGCTTGAATACGAGGACGTCTCTTTTTAATGGTTGAGATTTTCGATGATACAGGTCGAGAGGAACTCATGTTGTTTAGCTTCCTCAATAGGCGATTGTGGAAATCCTGGTTTCCATCATCTTGTACCACCGTGGATTCATCTACATCAGGCACATTAGCCAATTTGTCAATAATATCATTTTGTGTTCCCTCCACTCCGTTTAACCTTTCCACAATTTTGACAATGGCTGAAGTATACAGATTAACTTCTGTGGCGCTTATAAATAATTCAAGTTCCTGAAGTCTGCCAATTAGTTCATTCACAAAGGGTTTCCTGTCCCCTTTGCCATATACTAATGCAAGTGCACTGGCATGCTTTTCTGGAGCTGCTTTTGTAAAGTCACGCCACATTTGTCGTGGAACGCGGACTGCTTCGGGATCATGTAATTGGTCTGGATCATTACGATTGAACTCGCGGCTGTATAGCATTTCCACTAGAGCATTTTCTCTCAAAAATTGGATACCTTTCTCAATATCAGTCCATTTCTTTCTCTCAGGCTCCAAGTCCCTTTTAAAGGGGAATCTATCTCTTACCGCTATCAACATCCGCTTCCAGAGGGTGTAGGACCGATTTTGGCATGTGCCAATACCTCTGTCCACACGTGGGTCCCTGGAAATGTTACCCAGTTGGCGAGCTTCACTGCCATCGAGCCATGCACTGTTGGCACCATTGTCCCAGCAGCGAAGTAACCAAGTGACCATATTTTCTTTTGGCTGACGTGTGTAATCCTTTCTTAGATCTCGAATTTCACTCAGTTTAAAAGATCGATCAATAATGGTCGTAATACTTTGCTCACCTTTTGCTCTATCAAGAGTCCCAGGTGTTGATGGTGGCAACTGTGTTGATGAGGCTGCCCCATCTACAAGTTTGGACTTGAGAAATTCTCGTAAAGAAAAAGTAGCTTTTGGCTCCTCTTCTGACTCTGACCCTGACCCTGATGCTTGTGTTATTTCCTCCAGGTAACCCTCCTTCTTTTTCCTCTCTCCTAACTTTCTCTGCTCCTCTAACTTCTTCTGCTCCTCTATCATCTTCTGCTCCTCTATCATCTTCTGCTCCTCTATCATCTTCTGCTCCTCTATCATCTTCTTATACCCCTCTAACATCCTCTGCTCCTCCAACTTCTTCTGGTCTTCTGACTCCCCCTGCTCCCCTGAGTCTCCTGAGTCCTGCTCTCCTAACTCCCTCCGCTCTTCTAACTCCTTCTGCATTTTCTCTAACTGAGTTGAAACTTGTTTTGTCTTTCGCCCTCTTACAGGGGCAACCAACATTGTATCTGGTGTCCCAGATGGTTGGTCCAATTGGACTACCTGTGCCCCCGGTGGCTGGTCAGATTGGACTACATGTGCCCCCAATGGCTGGCCAAATTGGACTACATGTGCCCCTGGTAGTTGGTTAAATACATTCAACTCACCCTGGAGGGCACATAGCTGGTCTCGGAGAGCGTTCCGCTCAAACTGGACAGCACCAAGCTCAGTCTGGAGGCTGTTGTAGTTGGACTGGAGAGTGTTGTACCCGAACCGGAGGACGTTATGCTCGGCCTGGAGGGCAGTGTGCTCAGTCTGGAGAGTGTTGAGCTTGGTCTGGAGGGCATTGTGCTCGGTCTGAAGAGCGTTATGCTCGGACTGGAGGGCATTATGCTCGGACTGAAGAGTGTTGTGCTCGGTCCGGAGGGCATTTTGCTCAGTCTGAAGAGCGTTATGCTCGGACCGGAGGGCATTATGCACAGACTGAAGAGTGTTGTGCTTGGACTGGAGGGTGTCGCAGTTGGATTGGAAGGCATCATGCTTGGCCTGGAGGGTGCCGCACTCAGACTGGACGGCGTCATACTTGGACTGGAGAGTGTTGTGCTCGGTCTGGAGGGCATTGTGCTCGGTCCGGAGGGCATCGCGCTCAGTCTGGAGAGTGTTGTACTCGGACCGGAGGGCGCTGTGCTCGGACTGGAGAGTGTCGTGCTCGGACCGGAGGGCACTGTGCTCGGACTGGAGAGTGTCGTGCTCGGACTGGAGGGCGCTGTGCTCGGACTGGAGAGTGTCGTGCTCGGACCGGAGGGCATCGCGCTCAGTCTGGAGAGTGTCATGCTCGGACCGGAGGGCGCCGTGCTCGGACTGGAGAGTGTCATGCTCGGACTGGAGGGCGCCGTGCTCGGACTGGAGAGTGTCGTGCTCGGACCGGAGGGCGCTGTGCTCGGACTGGAGAGTGTTGAGTTGGGATTGCAGGGAGCTTTTCTCATCCCAAAGTTTTTCTGCGTCAGCTCTAAGATTCTCTTTCTCGTACCAGATTGAGTCTCGTTGGTACAGGAGATCTTTTCTCTCAGCTTCAAAAACTTTTTCTCTCTCTACCTTCTCATCCCAAAGTTTTTCTGCGTCAGCTCTAAGACTCTCTTTCTCGTACCAGATTGAGTCTCGTTGGTACAGGAGATCTTTTCTCTCAGCTTCAAAAGCTTTTTCTCTCTCTACCTTCTCAGTCCAAAGTTTTTCTGCCTCAGCTCTAAGACTCTCCTTCTCGGCCCTGAGACTCTCTCTCTCAGCTTCAAAAACTTCCCTCTCAGGAATGGTATTGACTAAGGCCCGATAAGCATTAGCTAGGCCCAAAATCATTTGTGCCTCCTGAGATCTGCCTGAGCCACAACATTCCTGCCTCAAATATGCAATCAAACTCTCAGGATTCTTCAAGTGTTCAGGAGTGAAGCTCCATAACACTGAAGATGTCTGTCCTTTGAGAATCTCTTCAATTCCCTGCCACTCAGTATTCTCTGGTTCTAGGGAAGACTTCCTCCGGATGTTATAAATCCAGATACTGAGTGAGATTATTACAATAATCAACAGTAAGATCAGGGAGATTAAGAGTGTGGCCCACTGATCATTCAAAAACTGCATAAAGGATTCATAGAAAGAAAGAGGAGCACGCTTAAAAATCACCATTTCTGTATAATTAGTTGCATTAGTTGCTCCCTCTGGAGCTGTATGCAGATACGAAGTGAGCATTGCTAACCATGCTTTCAATCCATTATACAATTGTATAGCTCCATAAGAAAAAGTGGCTAGCTTAAACATGGCCCAATATGTTCGGAGCGTCTCAAAAAAGGAACCAATGGCACACAGTCCCTGGTAAAACAAATTTAGTAGAGAAAACATTTTTTTTTTCCTCCAATAGAGAGAAAAAAGTAAAAGAAAACAAAGCTCAGCAGTGTTTATAAAATATACCGGAGTATTGGCAGTCCGCCTGGACTTTCAAGGTCAAGCTCGCAGGTGCAGAACCGCAAACACGAGATAGCTCCTTAACAGGGAAAAAAACTCGTAGCTCTGTTAAAAGCTAAAAGAGCAACAGAAGAAAACACAGAAAAACAGCAACTCAAATTGCCCGCATTCTCCACCAAAATCTGTCACGGTTTGAACTAAAATCCACCTGCGTCCGTGACAGGGGCCGCAGGCCCCGGAGGGGCCCTAGGCCGAAAGGAAAAAGTTAATTAGGAAAAGAAAACAGCGGCAACGATCTAAGGAGGCACACTTATTTACTAAATACTATATCGAAATACAGGATAACACAATAGAATACAATATAATTGAAAATTGAGCTAACGAATCAAGCAAAATAGGAGAGAGAATGAGTCCCGTAACCGAGAGGCCTACTGTGAATCTAGGCGAACGGCTGAAGGCTCCCACACACTCCCCTGAACGCCAGAACTCGAAAAACGTCAGTCTGTTCTGCGACAGAGTTAATATAGAGTCCAGGTCCCGTGACCTATCGTGTTGTTCCCTGGGAGATGTAGTCTTCTTCTGTAAGTTGCAGATTCAGTAAAATTATTCATGCTTTATATGATGTTATGATGTGGAATACTGATAGCAAAAAATACAAAATTATTAAACCATGACACCTATAGACAATCGTTTGTTTTATCTTTAGAGTCGTTCAAAGAACCATTGTGAACTTGACATTAATTGGAATGGAATACACGCAAGAGACTTTCCTCTTCTTCCAATTGTCCTCATCCTTTCTTCTCTTCCACCCCTGCTTTGCAGATTACCATATAGAAATCACCAGGAAGTTGGAGGACAAGACAGCTTTGGAACGTCATTCTGTCATCCTGTCCTGTGACTTCAGGCCTTCTCCAAAGGTTGTGAAATGGTTCAAGGGCCGCACACCCATCGAGCCCTCTGAGAAGTACAAGATCAAGAGGGATAAGCATTCAGTAGAGCTCAGAATTCTGAAGCTGAAGCCCGATGATGCTGGTGTGTACAAGTGCAAGGCAGGAATTGCAGAGACTGAGGCCACGCTGACAGCTGAAGGTATGAGCAGGGAGGGTGGCCTCTTCCATGTCCTATTTCACCTCAGATTTCTCTTCTTGAGGTTGACTTCTGCCGTTCTCTCCTGCTAACTTTATACATGTATTATCTTCACATAGATGATTACACAAAGATCATCTAGTCCAACCGTTCTACCACATCCCAGTATGATTTATAGTAACAGTGGTAACAGTTCACCTTGTTTCCCCACAGCCCGCAATGTAGAAGTAACGAAGCACCTGCAGGATGTAGAAATTGAAGAAGAGAGCTCTGCTGTCTTCTCCTGCGAGCTGTCCCATAATGACGAGGACGTGGAATGGTTCCTGAATGGCAACCTCCTTTACACCAACAATTACAATGACATCAAGAACGTTGGCAATTGCTGCACACTGACAATGAAGCAGGTTAAGCCTGAGGATGCTGGCACAGTGACAGTGAAGTCAGACAAGGTGTCAGAAAGCGCACCTGAAGGTGATAGGTGGGTCTGATCACACCCCTCCTGGATGTAAGAGATGCTAAGGAGCTCCAGTTCATTCTATTGTGCAGCAGTCCTGCTTCTAAAGCTGACCTCTCTGGGGTGACAAGTCATCAGAGGCTTTCTTCCAGTGGAAGGTTCCATTGCAGCAGATATCAAGGAAGGAGGATGGTTTTGGTGTCCTGCCAAAGCATTCCATTGCTTTTAATCATCATTTTACTTAACACAAGGAGAGTTACAGGAGCAATTTCTTTTACTGCTTCAGTAACATGCAGTGTCAATGCTGTTGTCTCCAAGGATTTATGACTGAAGGAGAGATCATTCAGTGTGTGTTTTGCCTCTGGGATGACTAATGACCAGGCTGTGAGCAACCTGATCTAGCTGTGAATGTCCCTTTTTATTGCAGGGGAGCTGGGCTAGATGGCCTTTAAGGGTCTCTTCCAATTCTAAGGAACTTGTGCCTGAAGTGCAGAAGTGGATGAATTATACCACTTCTTCATATCCTCCCCATGATTACAGAGGAAATACAACAAAACAACATGCATGGTCTTACTGTTGTCATTTGCTTGAATACGAAGACGTCTCTTTTTTATGGTTGAGATTTTTGTTGATATGGGTCAGGAGGAACTCACACTTTTTAGCTTTCTCAATAGGCAAAAAGTTCCAGTTGCTGCAAGCCACCGAGGTAACCAATAGAGGGGCCCTGATCCCCCTTGTGCCATCGGGATGCTCTGGCACGGGATGTGCCTCAAATTCAAAGCTCCTTCCCACCTCCCAAGGAAAAGCAAAGCAACTCAAGCATCTCCAGCAAAGCTGCCCAGCAGACAGCAGGGAATGCAAACAGCTTCTGGCTGCTCCCCTGCACTCCTGTCCTAAGTAAGTGACCCCTCGAGGACTGGATGGGAAATCAGTGCATGACACACGTGAGTGTGCACAGCATTGTGCAAAGCAGTGGGGATCCGTGTGTGTGTGTGTGTATTTGTGCATGGATGGTGTTGTACACACATTTGTGTCCATGAGTGTACAAACCAGTGGTGTTGCTCAGGTGTGTGTAGGTCTGTGGGTATGTGTGCAAGGACGAGCATGCACATATATGTACGTGCACAGGGGTGTGCAGAGTGTTGGAGCTGCACAAGGACATTGTGGTACCGGTGTGTGCGTGCACTTTGGGAGTGAAAGGAAGGGGTTACACATGTGTGAGTGTGTGTGCGCACAGGGCTGCACTAAGGGATGTGGTTGTGTGAGTGTGTGTGAGCACATAGATAGTGCGTGGATGCGGTGGCACAAATGTGTGCTTGCACAGGGCTGTGCTGAGGAGTTGGGCTGCACACAGGTGCACACAAAGGGATGTTTGAACCCTTTGCCCCTAAGAACAGTTTTCCAGTGTCTCTCGTCCAAGAATTCTTTGAACAGCCTGCAGCTGACTCTCCTGAAGCTCAGGGTCCTGACTTTGCTTTTTGCCAGGCCCGCATTCCTTGAGATGAGGAACTCTAGGAGGGCATGGTCACTACAGCCCTGACCACCTCCAGTCTTAACCCCTGCTGTGCAGCATGTCCAGTAATGCTTCCCTTCACAGAATCACAGAATTACCCGGGTTGGAAGGGACCTCAAGGATCATGTAGTTCCAACCCCCCTGCCTAGCAGGGCCACCAAACATACACATTTACTAGATCAGGTTGCCCAGGGCCCTGTCCAACCTGGTCTTGAACACCTCCAAGGACGGGGCATCCACAACCTCACTGGGCAGCCTGTTCCAGGACCTAACCACCCGTTCTAGTAAAGAACTTTCCCCTAACATCCAACCTAAATCTTCCCTCCTTCAACTTAAAACCATTTCCCCTAGTCCTGCTATTATCAGCCCTTTCGAAGAGTTTACTCCCCTCCTGGGAGTAAGTTCCCTTCAGGTATTGAAAGGCTGCAATGAGGTCACCTCGCAACCTTCTCTTCTCCAGGCTGAACAAACCCAACTCCCTCAGCCTGTCCTCATAGGGGAGGTGCTCCAGCCCCCTGATCATCTTTGTGGCCCTCCTCTGGACCCTTTCCAAAATCTCCATATCTTTTTTGTACTGAGGGCTCCACACCTGGACACAGTACTCCAGATGGGGCCTCACAAGAGCAGAGTAGAGAGGGACGATCACCTCCCTATCCCTGCTGACCACCCCTCTCCTGATGGAGCCCAGGATCCCATTTGCTTTCCGGGCTGCCAGAGCGCACTGCTGGCTCATGTTAAGTTTCTCATCTATCAGGACCCCTAGGTCTTTTTCAGCCGAGCTGCTCTCAAGGACAACTCCTCCCAGCCTGTACAGGTGCCTGGGGTTCTTCCGGCCCAAGTGCAAAACCTTGCACTTTGCCGTGTTGAACCTCATTAGGTTCACCCGAGCCCAGCTTTCCAGCCTGTCAAGGTCCCTCTGAATGGCATCTGTTCCCTCCACCGTATCGACTGCACCACTCAGCTTGGTGTCATCAGCAAACTTGCTGAGGGTGCACTCCATTCCCTCATCGATGTCATTAATAAAGATGTTAAAGAGCACCGGTCCCAAGACAGACCCTTGAGGGACGCCGCTCGTTACCGGCCTCCACCTGGACATAGAGCCATTGACCACCACCCTCTGTCTGCGGCCTTTCAACCAATTGCTTATCCATCTAGTTGTCCACCCATCAAATCCACCTCCCTCCAATTTGGAGATGAGGATGTGATGGGGGACCATGTCAAAGGCCTTGCTCAGGTCCAGGTAAATGACATCGGTCGCCTTCCCTTCATCCACCAACGCCGTCACTCCATCATAGAAGGCCACAAGATTAGTTAAGCATGACCTTCCCCTGGTGAAGCCATGCTGGCTGTCTCGGATCACATGCTTGTTCTTTATGCGATCAAGCATGTTGTCCAGGAGGATCTGTTCCATAATCTTCCCAGGCACAGAGGTGAGACTCACCGGCCTGTAGTTACCCGGGTCGTCCCTGCTCCCCTTCTTGTAAATGGGAGTGACGTGACCCTTCCTCCAATCATCCGGGACCTCACCTGACAGCCACGACTTCTCAAATATGATGGAGAGCGGCTCAGCAACCACCTCAGCCAGCTCCTTCAGGACCCTGGGATGCACGCCATCTGGCCCCATAGACTTATACTCATTCAGTCTAAGGAGGCACTCTCGGACTTGCTCTACCCTTACAGTGGGGAGGGATTTACCTCCTTGGTCCCCACATGGAGGTATGGGGGTGCAAGACTTAGGGACGTGAAAAAGACTAGAATCCTGGCCACCAGTGAAGACCGAGGTGAAGAACTCATTCAGCACCTCAGCTTTCTCTTCATCTGTTGAAGCCATTTCTCCTTTTAAATTTACCAGAGTAGGCACGCCCATTTTGGCCTGTCTCTTCTGGCCAATGTACCTGTAGAAGGTTTTCTTGTTGTTTTTCACATCCCTCGCCAAGTTCAGTTCTGCCTGAGCCTTGGCTTTCCTGATCCCACATCTGCAAGTTCGGACGGCATCCCTGTATTCTTCCCGGGTGACACAGCCTTGTTTCCAGAGCTTGTACACCCCTTTCTTCACCCTCAGTTCTCTTAGCAGGTCCTTGCTGAGCCATGCCGGTTTTCTACCTCTCCTGCCCACTTTCTTAATCAGGGGAATGGAGACCTCTTGTGCTGCCAGGAGGGCATCCTTGAACAGTAGCCAGCTCTCCTCAACGTCCTTATCTTTGAGGGCAGCGCGCCAGGGGATCTTGGCCAGCATTCCATTGAGTAGCTTGAAGTCTGCTCTTCTAAAGTTGAGCATCCTGGTCCTGCTCTTTGCCAGGCCCACATCGCTTGAGATCACAAACTCAACCAGGGCATGATCGCTGGAGCCCAGGCAGCCTCCAACCTTGACGCCTTTGATGATCTCCTCAGCGTTGGTGAGCAGCAGGTCCAGCAACGCTTGACCTCTGGTCGGTCTGTCCAATACCTTCCCTTCTGCTTGGTGTGCTTAATGCTTGGCCCACAAAGTTATTCCCAGTGCAGTCCAGCAGTCTCTCAGACAGCTTGCAGCCAGCCATGCTGATTTCCCAGCCTGACTGGAATCCCCCATCAAGTTGAGAGTCAGTGAGCGCGGTGCTTCTGGTAGCTGCAGTAAGCAGGGCCCATCAACAGGCTCCCTTGACCAGGCGGCCTGGAGCAGACCCTCACCTCCAGAAGCCCATTATTGGTTCAGTCCCGAATTTTACCCGCAAGTTCTCAACGTGATCGTGGCTGTTCTTAGTCCTTTGCAGTCAGCTTCTTCATAGAGAGGGCAAATACCTTGCCCTCCGGAATTCCATAGTAACAATCATGTCTCCTTTATGTCAGGTGAGGTGTTTTTTGTTGTTGTTGTTTTTTGTTTGCTTGTTTGTTTGTTTTCCATTTTCTAGGTAGAAAATTTAATTTCTGAGCCAGGAGAAGAAGAAGTGCAACATGTAACAATCTTCCTGGCACTGTGCAGTTTGCATGAGTAGCCAAGTGCTCCTCAGGTAACGTGTGCTGCAGAGCTGACCTTGGTGGCAGGGGTTGTGTCTTCATTTTCTTCCTGTCATGTGGGAACATAAGAAGACTCTTCAGAGCAGGAGCTGCAGAGGAAGATGAACGGCATGAGAAGGTAAGGCTAGGAACCAAGGACACCTCCAGAAAGAACAGAAAAACTAAGTCATTTAAGATGCATGATGGCCGTGTGATACTGTCCGTGACTGGAGGAGAAGCACATGGCTAGGAATGACTGATGGCTCTGGTGGGATGAGTGCCTACGTGCGCCGTAAAGGAGAGTTTGTGGGATGTTCTGTGGACATGTGAAGGCTGTGGGAAAGTTAAGAGAGAAAACGTGTGAATTCACAGAAGTGGTATTAGAACCTGGAATAAACCATTTGGATCACTCACATCTGAGTCCGTGCCAGATTGTCGCACTGTCAGAACCTGAGGCCTGGGATTTTCCTTTAGTAGTGCCAACTGCCTGTTGTAAATGAGAAAAGATATTACTAAACATAGCTTCCCTCCTTGTAGTTTTGATATTTCTGTCTTTGCATTCCTTTAGCACCCAGGGTGTTGATGCAGCTGCACAAATCCGCTGTACTGTCCTCCTGTTTTGCATGGAAGAATGGTAAAATAGCAATCTCTGGGTGAAATTTTGTTCAGGCGTTTTCCTTTCTGTGCCCCTAGGAAGCAATGGCTTGGAAATGGCAGTGCCGCCTGGGAACCCACACAGCAACCCAGTATCTCATTGTCTGGGTCTGTGAAAAACCACAATGATGACAAAAGATGTTTCAATTCTGTCTGTGCTGTCAGTGCAGCCCTGAGGAGCGGTGTGGGCATGGCATGGCAGGGAGAAGGGATTTCCCTTCCAATGGGAAAGTGCCTGTTCATGTGTTGGTATGTAACCGCTCCATGGCCTGCTCCATGTGCTTCTGAATGGGCAGCTCAACTTTTGTGTCACTCAGCCACCTGTGGCAGAGGTCAGGATTAGTGCCTTTCAAGGAGCTGAGAAGCATTTCTTGCTCAAGTCCTGCTTCCAAGCTTAACCACCTACAATGAAGTAGATGTCGTTTTTCTGGTGTCCTTCAATTCCGTGTCCGCATTTTCCCAAAAGCAAAAGAATTTGGAGTTAACGAGCTGCAGTGAAGTGAGCGATTTCAGTGCCTATTTCTGATGGTGGCAATGAGTTCAGAGGTCACACTTAATTGACGGTGCCTGTTTCCATTCTGACAAAGGCTGTAGTTTCAGCTGACTTCCCGAGGCTGCCATGTGTGGTGGTGACACAGCCTTGGGCTTGTGCGTTTGCATGACTCCCACCTTTCCTTTCTGTGTCTTGCAGGTCAGCTGGTGCTGGAAGCGGCCGGTATCTGAGTAGGAATGAAGGTGAGTGCAGGAGCAGCTGCTGAGGGGAGGAAGGAAGTCCCTGCTAATGAGCTCTGAAGCATCTGCGGGTCCGGTACCAGAATAGGCAGCAGTGATGCAGGGGGCTCCTCGGCAGGAAGCTGGCTGATCCAAATGCTTGCTGAGAGTTTGGAAGCCCAAACCCTTATGGTCTCTGTAAGGGTGGTTAATAAAAAGATATTAACCAAGATGGTGGTAAATAGCCTAAGGTTATTAGCAAAGGGAAACTCACCAATATCGATACCTTGACTAGAAAGCTGAGGCAGCCTCAACTAGGGAGCAATCTCTAAGACATGCTGTCTCAGTGGTGGTCAGCCTTTAAATGAGGTCTCAGAGGAGGTTGAGTCGAGGTCCACCCCTTCTGGGAGCACAGCTAGATTACTCTCACCTGTGCTCCCGCAGCTGACCCAATACTTGCCTCAGCTGATTAATCAGAGGTTCAAGCTGTGATTTCCCATACAGTCTCTAAGCTGAAGGCAGCATCTCCTTGATCTGATGGTGGTGTGCCTGAGTGAGGGAGTGATCCAAGCTGGATGCAGAAGAGTCATCTTAATTTCTCTGCTATTTTACTTCAGATGACACCTATTGGGTGTTGGTTTCTTAAAATTTGGATCTAGGAGGTGGTCTCTTCCTTTGCTTCTGATGAAAGCACAGAAGTGCAGCAGGAGTAGAAGACAAAGAGGTTTTCTTGGTGACAGGAACACCAATTATTTGATTCAAATGTGTAACTGATGTAGATGGTGAAGAACAGATCTGCCTCAAAGACATGCTTGATCACATAAGAAATGAGCATGTGATCCAAGACAGGCAGCGTGGCTTTAGCAGGGGAAGGCCATGCCTAACCAGTCTGGTGGCCTTCTATGATGGAGTGACGGCATTTGTGGACAAAAGGAAGGTAACAGATGTCATTGACCTGGACTTGAGCAAGATCTTTGACATTGCCCTCCACCACATCCTTATCTCTAAACTGGAGGGATGTGGATTTGACAGGTGGACCACCTGGTGGATAAGGGATTGGTTGAAAGGCCACAGACAGAGGGTGGTGATTCATGGTTCTATGTCCAGGTGGAGGCCGATAACAAGTGGTGTCATCCAGGAGTCTGTCTTGGGACCAGTGCTTTTTTACATGGTTATCAGAGACACCAATGATGCAATGGAGTGCACCTTCTGCTGTTTGCTGAGTGGTGCGGCTGACGCAGTGGAAGGAAGGGATGCCATTCAGAGGGAGCTCAACCGAGAGGTTGGCCTACGTGAATCTAATGAGGTTGAACACAGCAAAGTGCAAGGTTTTGCACTTGGGCTGGAGGAATCCCAGGCATTTCTACAGACTGGGAGGAGCAGTCCTTAAGAGAAGCCCCGCAGAGAAGGACCTGGGGGTCCTGGTGGATGAAAAACAGAACGTGAGCCATCAGCGTGCTCTTGCAGCTCAGAGAGCAAATGGTCCCCTGGGCTCCATCAGAAGAGGGGATGGCCAGCAGGGACAGGGAGGTGATTGATCTTCATGATCCTTGAGGTCCCTTCCAACCCGGGCCATTCTATGATTCTGTGATTACACTCGCTGTCAGAAAGAATGGCAGCTGTACAGAAGCTGGATATATTTTGGGACAGTTCTTGTAACCAGCTGATTTTAAGACCTTGCCCGAGTCAAGAGTCTAAATTGAGTGTCAGAAGAAAGCTGGTAAAGTGGCTATTGCTCATTCTTTTTCATTTGCTGATTCTTTCATTCGGGTTCCTTTTCCAAAGGAGATTCTGGTGATGGAAGCAATTGAAGAAAGAACCAAAGCAGCTCTTGCCAAGAGTGCTTGAAGTCCCTGTGGAGAGAAGCAAAGAACTTGGGCTTCCTCTGGGATGCTCCCCACCATGTCTCAGGAAGGAGACAACTGCTGTTCCACTTTCTGCTCTGTGTGTGGAAAGGTACGTCTGGGTTTCTTCTGCTTGTTTATTCTTTCTTTTTCAGGCTTTGAAGGAGAAGGGGTGGAGCAACGGGAGACTCACTGGTCGTTTGTTACCTCAAGAACAGGATGGATTCTGCATTGACTGTGAAAAACCTGGGCTAGTAGCATGGGCATGTTTCAGGCTGGACTTTTCCTTCTTGGTTTCCTTTTGGCTACAGGGAGACAGCTGTCTAAAGGTGTGTTTTCATACCCACTCTCCAAAACCATGTTTCATTGTTGCAGGTGGTTCAGTGTGCTCTTGCAGTGCAGATGCTGTAGTTTGCTGTAGAATCTGAATTGTTTCTGTTCCTAGGGGAGGACTGGGAGGAGGTAGTGAGAAGAGAATTCAATGCCTTAGGTGTATCTTAGTGAGAAATGTTGGCATGAGGTGCTGAAAGTCTTGAGTTGTCAAAGGCCAGTGAGGCTCAGACTCCTTAACCTGCTGGAGCAGGGTGGAAGCAAGGAGTGGGCACTGCCGTCCCACAAGCTGCACTTGGTTCTGGTCTGCCAGGTCTGTGCTGGCCTGGATTTCTTCTGAGAAGTTTGTTGGAGCTGCTTGGAGTAGTGAAGGGTGGGGAGGAAGTGCTGCTCAAGAGCTAAGGCTCTGCATGATCATCTTGGATGGTTTTAACCATGATATCTGAAGACATAGTTTCCATCAGAATGATCCCAACATTGTGCGAGTGTCTCAGATGTATGAGAGCACCCGCCTCCTCCAGCTGAGCCATAGGAAAGCTAACTGTGCCCAGTAATTACAGCTTCTGCAGATTGAATATGCTTCCAAGTGTTTTCCTTAGTGATCAATAATGTCCCAGCACTCTGAGATTCCATCTCTGGCACAGTCTGGAGCATCTCTGCAATCCTTGGTTGCTGGAGGGCACGTGGTGAGTGCATGGACAGGGTGGCACAAACGCGTGCGTGTGCTGAGGAGTTGGGTTGCACACAGGTGCACACAAAGGGGTGTTTGTGGAAGGTGTAGGCACGTAGGTGTTCCCAGGGATGGTTTGCACACGTCTGTGAATGCAAAGGAGGGCACACGATGCAGAGTGTGCATGGGGGTGTGCAAAGCAGGCAGGGTGGTGAATGGGTGTGCGTGTGCACATGGATAGGGGAAGGTTGGGGTTACAGGTTGACCTGTGCTGAGGTGAGTGGGGACTCACGGTGTTGCTCAGTGGTAGATTGGTTCACACTGAGTGCTAACAGGAAACTCGCACACCCTTTTTGTTTCAGCTGTGCCAGCGCTGTGATCCCTTGCTGCAGGGATGGGGTGTTGGAAGGATGGTGTGCGTGCCGAGCTCCCATCTCTTGCAGGAATCAAGTGTAGAGCAAAAGGGATGTTTGGGCCAGGTGACTGTAAGAAGGCTGGCTGCTTTGGATGGTGGTAGCTGATGGAAACAGGTGCTCTGGGGACCGTTCAGCTTTTAACAGAAGACAGGGGTCCTGCAGCAAGAACGACTAGGTTCTCAAATGGCTTCAGACGTGCACACCGACTACATCCCCGCAGACATTTACCGGTAGGTGGCTCTTGCAGAAGAAGATTCAAGCAGCAGAACCTTTTGCTCAGCTACAGCACACAAATGCTACAAAAGCAGGAACAACCTGCAAGCTCTGGGTCTGTTTGTCTTGCACAGGCATGCACTAACTGCGTTTGATGGTACCCCCCATCCTTGATTTCCTTCCCTGCTTCTTGTCTGATGACGCTGCTGAGCCAGGAACAAGCTGCCCAGTGTGGCAGAGCATGGTGCAGAGCTGTGCTGGGACCTCCTCCCCTTCATCTGCTGCAGATCAGTGCCCCACACGTGCCATTGGGATGCTCTGGCACGGGATGTGCCTCCAACCCAAAGCTCCTTCCCACCTCCCAAGGAAAAACAAAGCAACCCAAGCATCTCCAGCAAAGCTGCCCAGCAGACAGCAGGGAATGCAAACAGCTTCTGGCTGCTCCCCTACACTCCCGTCCTAAGTAAGAGACCCTATGAGGACTGGCTGGGAAATCAGTGCATGACACACGTGAGTGTGCACAGGATTGTGCAAAGCAGTGGGGTTCCACGAGTTTGTGTGTGTGTGTATCTCTGCTGTTATGAAAGCATGGGAAGACTTACTGAGTCCCAGATAATTACTTATCCTCAAATGATTTTTCCTGGCCAAAGTTAGAGCCTCTCACAGGTAATCGAGATCAACAGGCTGTTGTTGCACAATCAACAGACACAATCTAGATGATCAGCTGAGGAAAATAAAGCATCATGCGAAGGGTACTAGATAAGTGAGCAGCTTGAGATCTGCACATTTATGTGATGCTCATGGTCTTAGACAATATTTGCCTAGAGAGGTCACATTGAATGAAAGCAAACTCTAAGATGAATGAAAATATGCACAGGAGAAGAAGCCTCTGAGGCTTCTCAAGTGTTATGACCAGAAGACATAAACTCTGTTAAAGCAAACGTTTCTCTCTATTTTTTGTGTTATTCCAGGCAGGCCTTGATTACCGCCTGAACACATGCTGTGGAAGCCCAGCTTATGCAGCACCAGAGCTAATCCAGGGCAAAGTGTCTATTGGCTCAGAGGGATGTAGAGCGGTGTTTGTTTTCCCCTCTTTCCCTTCCCTCTCCACAGAGCATTTAAAGGCAGTGGAGCTCAGGTAGGCTCTCTTGGTTTCCCTTCTGAATTCTGCTAGGTTGCATCGCTTGGTAGCTCTCAGAAGCTGTCAGTGGCCACAGACTAGAAAAGTGCAATTGGTCTCAGTTCACACAGCTGGCTGGTTTGTCTCAGGCTAATCCTGAACTGCCTCAAGCGACTGCTTTGGGGCTCTACAGAACAGCAACTTCAGAGATCTCTTTCTATTACTAAGTGTTTGAAAGAGCAATTTGCTCTGTTAATTATCCATCATTTCTGTGCAGTCTGTTTTGTCAGACTTGTCTTTAGCTTCCAAGTTGTATGTGAAGAATTGTTTCCGTTGTAATGCACAATGAACTAAAAATTGAGAGATGAAAATGTGAAGAGTTTTTCCAGCTTTGATTTCATGTCTGGAATTTTGGAACCCACTACTTGCAGTTGTTAATCTGTCCAAACTGGTCTGGTTTGGGATGCCCTCGTACTTCTTGAATCGCTGTTAAAGGCGGAGCAATTCCTACAAGTGCCATGGCCCCACTGTTGTTCTAATTCATGTTTCTTTGTTTTCCACACGCTGCTTTTCAAGCCTCCTTTTTCTTTACAGTCAAAGTGAGAACTGCACTGTGTCTGAACCTTGTTGTGCCTCTACATAAAGAGAACCGAACAGCAGCAAAGCCAGACAGGTGACTGTGCTGACAGCTCTCGTAGCCAGTAACACGTAACTGTGCTAAATCCCTTGTGACGGCTTTGATTTCATTTTTGCCAGTGAAATCCTTGTAAAAGGAACTGCAGCAGTGTGATGAGCTAAGGTGAAGATGCTGGTTTTAGTAGTGCTCTAAGCTGAGTGAAAGGGCAATTGAATGAGGGTTATATGCTTTCTCTGGGACGATAAGGTTTTATTTCCTGAGGGAAAGAGCCAGCTTTTCATGGGCTATATGTGGGCTTTGGCAAGGGCAGACAATCCAGTCTGTCAGGAAGCCATTTGAGGTGCTTCAGGTTTGTAAGCTTGTCTTTTTGTTTTTCAGGCGGATATTTGGAGCATGGGTGTACTGCTGTATGCTCTGCTGTGTGGGTTTTTCCTTTGGATGATGACAATATGATGGCACTCTACAGGAGGATACAAGTGGGTATCAGTGGTGCTAGAATACACTGAGAAGGGAAATAGCTGAGCTTGACAAGAGGCCTTGCTTTTCGGATGGCAGAACATGCTGAGCTGTGGGTAGAAAGGCCACAGCACAGTCTGCTGAATATTGTCCCTGTTCCTGCTTTGTCTACCAGTATTTTGTGGATTTGGTTCTACGCTTGGTTGGCCTATGTGGCACTGTAGCCTAATTCTGTACCATGATAGCATACAGAATTTAAGGAGAAGTATTTTCCTGCCAATGGGCTGGATTTTTTTGTATCTGGTTCTTCAACTGGCTGCTCCCTATACTATCTGTAGTAAAAATATAGACACATCATTTGATTTCCCTGAAATGAATGTTCCTAAATGCCAGCTCTTCTCATGTCTACAAAGATCAAAGTTCTGCATTTGCTATTAGAATTTCCTCTTCCAGAATCAGGAGGTAATGTAGGACCCCACAGATTGCCTTCAGAATCCAACAGTTAGTTCTGTTTCCTTTCGGAGTGCATAACAACCTGAGCACATGAATTGAATGACGTGGCTTGTTAGTCTGGTACAAACTCTGCTGTACACTGAAACCTGGTCCATTTGTAAGCAGGACTTTGTCCATCTCTGCAGGACAGCAGAAAACCCTTTGTGCTAATCATGATGCCAAGAAGCAGAATGCGGCAAATGGCAGATGATCCAACTGCTTCAGGTGTTCATTTCCTTAAAACTGAATAGTTTTGCACTGAGAGTTTGTAAGCAGAACAGAGCTCTTAAAGCTGTCAGAGATTATTTCTGCACTGTTCAATTCTATCTGCCTAACATACACCGGATCTCAGAACTGCGTTGCTTGAACTGGTGGAACTTGTTGAAGTGAACTGGGATGAGCAAGTTTTAGAACTTAGTCAGAATGCAGTAAAAAATGGATAATCTCATGAGTATTAAGGTACAGGCTTGCTATTTCTGCACTGAATTTGTTTTTATTTTACATGGCTGTGATCTGAAAGTTGCTTGAAACGCAGGCACCTAGGCACTGTTGTGTAACTGAATTTCACACGATAGGTCCTGAAATATCCTGGAATCAAAAACTCTGACTTGTTTTAAGTCTGCTGCTTGAGTCTAATCAGGGTCATAGTGTCTGTGTGCAGTGTTTCTTTCCCTGTAATGCTCCACATCATTTCATTTTGGGAATATTGAAGGAAATGGACTATGTGCCATAACTGTTGTTAGAACAAAGTATGTCTGGTGTGATCTTATGCATAGGTTCTGTAACTGCTCTTCACAGCTCAGGTGTTTGACCTTCCTTTTGGTGAAGTGATGAAATACTGCTGGTTTCTATTTGTGCTTCTAGGCACCTTGAAGCTCTTAGGAATAGAACAATTGTCTCCAGTTCTTTTCAATGATATCAGTAACAGCTCGAGTGTTGCTGCCCACTAGGTAGACCCAAAGAAGCAGATTACAGTGAAACAACACACGAGCTGGACCTGAATGAGGATCACTTTCAAGACAGTGGCTATGCTGCTTCAAGCCTACTTGCTTCTTCCTGCCGCCACTCTATTACCAAGTATCAACAACCTTTCATGATTCAACTTGCAAATGTTTGAAACTAACCCTTGTGTTTCTATGCCTTCCTAGGTGATTCGAGCCCTTGTCAACCCCAAAGATCCAAACCAAGCAGTGTCTTTCCATCAATGGAGAGTTCTTATTAAGCATGAATCGCTGCAATTCGGATGACAGCCTTCCACATGGTAACAGTGATGGACACAAGGGGCTCATCCACGTTCATGCTCTCATATCTCCTGGCTCTGCTGAAGCTCCTGACCTGAGCCTGCCAGACACAGCAGTCACCTGCCTGGATTGTGACCCAGCGCCTTTGCAGTGCTGCCCATCCCAAGCACTGTGACAGCTCGAGTGTCCCAGCAGCAGCACCACCATGCAGGAGCAGGGCAGCATCAGTGAGGTGAAGCTGAGCACCTTAGATGGGGACTTAGAGTCAGGCTGCCAGTCCCAGGCACCAGGCAGCAGCACCAGCTCTTAGCCACTCTCATCTTGACAAGAGGAGTCCCATCTTCACCCTTGACCTCTCAAGCCCTCCTGTCTTTTATTGAATAAAGTCACTCTCATGCTCAGTCATCGCCTCGACTGCATTCTGAGTCTTCAATCACAGGGATTGGGATGAATGCAACAAACAGCAAGGCAGCTCAGCTTGCAATGCTATGGCTGTGGGGTTCGTGCAGGCAGAGCTCTGGGTTCCCATTTTGCCTGGCTTTGGGATGTCTGCAGCAAGATCTCTACCATTTTGTATGGGAGCAAATAATCTCTAGCATCCAGGTTGCTGCTCATGATATATCCCAGTCTTCCTGGCTGTCACTTTGTGATACTTTTCAAAGCCTTCTGATACTCTTTGATGCCTTGGCTGCTCCCTAACACCTCTGTCCTCCTGCCATGTTGACTCACGTCTCCCACTTTTAAGCTGGCTTTGCAGATCATCTCCAGCCCTGTCATCATCACGCTGCAGCAGGAGGTGCTCACCTGGCCCAATGTCTGGCAGTACTGCTTGTTCTGCAGATGAGCAGCTGCCTCCTCATCTCTTCAGCTACAGTAGTTTTTCTCAGGGCAGTTAGATGCAGTCATGCTCCTCTGGATTTGGTGTGTTAAATCCATGCTGCATGGCAGCAGTCAGTGCAATACAAAGGTGTTCTGTGTGCCATAGCATTTCTCCAGGGGCTGCCAAAGGTAGAAGCACAACACAGCACCATCCTTCTGACAGTAATGTCTGTGAGTGTTAGACATGTGAGCACTGCATCATCCCCAGCGTGTCAGTGCTTTTCCACACCAACCTGACTCTCACACTCTGCACTGAATGTAACTCTGCTCTTGTGGAGACAAATGCTTTCTGTCACATCCTCCATCCCTGCAACCATTTGCCGGTAGGCAGCTCTTGCAGAAGAATCAAGCAGCAGAACCTTGTGCTCACCCTACAGCATGCAAATGCTATGAAAGCAGAAATAACCTGGCATGCTCTGGGTCTGCAAGGCTGCACAGATGGGAGAGGTAGATTGTGTTTTTGCAGTGGAAGTTTCCAGTATTTTCAGTACATAGTGTAGGCCCTAACTGAATGTATAACCCTCTTGTAAAACAGCTGTATAAGTAGTTTTTCCACCAAGAAAGTTGCTGAAAAGAATTAAGTTCAGACTGGGGGCATTCTGACATGGGGAGAATTGAGACAAGCACAAGATAAATACAGGGTGGGTAGAGCCCAGCACAGGACAGAATGAATGTACTGACTTTTGGAAACATTGCCCTTCTCTGTCCGCAGAAAAGTACAAGGCAGACCTAAAAACAAGAGGTTGGTAATTGACCTTCTATGGAAATGAATCCTAGCCACAGTCTCGAGGAGTCTGTGAGCCTGAGATGCTCAACCAATGAGAGCCATGAGAGCATCACCTGCAGTGGGTTTAGGGCACAGAACAGAATTGATTTCACTGACTGGTGTGCAGTTTCTCCCTTGCCAATAGGGGATGTGCGCGCAGTATTGCAATAATGAATAAGCACTGCTGCTATCGCTGCCATCTTTGCCTAACTAGAAATCTTTGACTTTGAGAGTTTCTCACACAAGGGGAGAGGGTAAGAAAGTAAAGAGGCACAGAAAACTAAGGGAAACTGCTCTTCTTTATCTTATCTATAAAAATTGATACGATGCTGTTGTGCATTTTTTTTAATTTTATTTTTAATTTTTTGCTAATGTCAGTTAGATTGTTTTAAAATATCCACACACCAAAATCTGACTACCAAGCAAATGTAATGAAAATGAAATGAAGGTGAGTTAGTGGAAAGCACAAGGCCATATTA
Organism: Coturnix japonica; assembly: GCF_054131305.1. NCBI lineage: Eukaryota > Metazoa > Chordata > Aves > Galliformes > Phasianidae > Coturnix > Coturnix japonica. The sequence continues at coordinate 22,255,381 of NC_140671.1, read as the reverse complement.
TATTAGGCTCCAGCAAATTTACAGGCAGTCACTGCACGAAGAGGTAGATCTGAGTTGCACATTATATGATTCCCACAAAGATTAAGGAAATCTGAAGCTTTCAATATATTTTTTTAATTCTTTTTTCATTTCACTTTTAAACACCTGACCCAGACCCCAACCCTCACAGGAGCTGTAAAGATAACAGCATTAACCTGCAATGTAACTCTAATCCTGACCCTTACCCTGATTCTAAAATCGTCCCTAACTCCAAATGCAACAACAAAAATGATGCTAGAAGTTTGTAGCAAAAGGAACCTTAACCCTGATCATAATCCAAAAAAAAAATCATTATGGTAACAATAATCTTTACCTTAAGAGTAATATTAATCAGAGCCCAGATGATGCCTGCATCCAATCAGAAGCATGCTTTGCATTATTTAAGAGTTGTATTTTTTCCAATGAACTCTCTCTATTATCACGTTTATAAAGTAACAGAGTCTGTTCTTTTTCTCCTGACATTGTGCCTTACTCCTGACATCCCCTGGAAATGACCCAGATAGGGCACCATCAAAGTAATGCTAATAGTAATGTCAATCCTAAGGGTATCTCTAGCCTCAGTGTTAATGGGACGCTAACAACAATCCCAACAGCCTTAAACATTCTGGTGGTGTGAAAGAGGTGCTGCCTTGCACATGCTGGGCAGTCCCATTGCCTGTTAAATGCAGGCAGCAGCGTAGAAACATGATGCCCGCGGTCAGAATGCCCTGTGGCAGATCCTGGCACCGGAGAACTGACCGGAGAACCATGAGAGAACTGACAACAAATCACGCGACATCAGAACCGACCCAGTGGTTATTTACAAGCCTTGGGAGACCCAGACAGGATCTCAGAGTGGTGAATGTAGGTACAGAAGTTGTTACTACTCTGTTTTCTTCTAAAAGAAGTGTTTTTTTTTCATCTCAGAATTTGGGGGGGGGGGGGGGGGGGGGCCGGAAAGGGATATCAATTTAATTACTCATTAATTTATTGACAGACATTCACGTTTGCTACGTTTGGAGAAGTTTTTATTTGTTTGCTGTGGTTTGATTTTTTTTTTTTCTTTTTTTTTTCCCCCTTCCCTCCTCTTCCATCTTTGTGTTCTTCCCCTATAATCAAAAGAACGGATCCCCAGGGTCTGTCCCGCAGACGTTCTTTCCGTGGTCTCTGCTGCCACCTGCTGGCCAATAAGCGGAACTGCCACTGTTGGGCGTTTGGTGCCGCAGGAAGCACAACGCAGATCTGAGTTCTGACCGGTCTACGCAGCAAATCCGCCAATCTTTATTGCGATAAGCCCTCCAGACAAGAGCATAAAGTCTTTGCCTGAGGGCAGGGTTAGTAGTAATGGATGTCAGTTTTGAAATTTCCAGTCCATTCACCATAGCACTTTCTGCCTCCATGTCCCATAACCAGAGCAGCTATACTGGCATGCTCTCTTGGTTTCTGTCTAAACCACTGTACTATATCCATCAGTTCAGCTGCTGTATTATGGGCAGCAGGGTTTGGGGGGTGGACACTGGTCAGGGCACTCCCACCAGCCTATCCTGCATTTTTTTTTTTTTTTTTTTTTTCATTTTTGGGTTACAATCAGTCAGATCTCAAATAAATCTAGTCCAAATGGAACCTCAAAATCTGACCTTTTAGTGCCTTCATTTACAGAGTCCATTTTATACAGATTCCCTTGTACAGGGCCCCCATGGTCCTCCAGACAGTTGTTATTGATCTTCCATAGGAGAATGATTGAATTAGGTTTTTTCCCATCAAAACTGCCACCTGTCTTTCCAATTTTTCAACACTATCATTCAATAGCTGATTTGCATCAGCCTGAGCCTCTTCAGTTATGTTCAGACAGTTCAAGGCCATTAAAAGTGGCCATGCCACCATGAACACAGCTAACTGTCATTCTCAAGTTGTAAGTATGTCTTTGCTAAGACCATGGAAATACTCAGTCAGGTGGGCCAGGGACTCATGGACCCTCCCTCCGTCCCACACAGGGCCCCATTTTTCAGTGACAGAAGCAGTGCTGCATTTTGAGGATCCTAGGAATCCCAGGACATGCCCTGACAAAAGGTCATTCAAAGGGGTAGTCTTTCCCCATCCAAACAACTCCATGATATTCACAGAATCACAGAATTGTAGGGGTTGGAAGGGACCTCCAGAGACTACTGAGTCCAGTCCCCCTGCCAAAGCAGGTTCCCTACACCACAAAAGAGGTACGAAGAGGTAGATCTGAGTTGCACATTATATGATTCCCACAAAGATTAAGGAAATCTGAAGCTTTCAATATATTTTTTTAATTCTTTTTTCATTTCATTTTTTAAACACCTGACCCAGACCCCAACCCTCACAGGAGCTCTAAAGATAACAGCATTAACCTGCAATGTAACTCTAATCCTAACCCTTACCCTGATTCTACAGGGGACTGTCTGAAACGGACATCAATTCAATTACTCATTTATTTATTGACAGACATTCAAGTTTGCTACGTTTGGAGAAGTTTTTATTTGTTTGCTGTGGTTTGGTTTTTTCTTTTTTTCTTTTTTTTTTCCCCCTTCCCTCCTCTTCCATCTTTGTGTTCTTCCCCTATAATCAAAAGAGAACGGATCCCCAGGGTCTGTCCCGCAGACGTTCTTTCCGTGGTCTCTGCTGCCACCTGCTGGCCAATACACGGAACTGCCACTGTTGGGCGTTTGGTGCCACAGGAAGCACAACGCAGATCTGAGTTCTGACCGGTCTACGCAGCAAATCCGCCAATCTTTATTGTGATAAGCCCTCCACATGGTATTGCGCATGCACTCGAACACGCAACAGGCATAGATTTCTCTTAACTCCTTGAGGAGCAGGCAAGCAGAACAACTGAGCGCACCACTGCTTGTGATTGGGCCACCCCCATCATACAGATGTGTGCCAAAGCAGGTTCCCTACACCACGTTGCACAGCTCAGCATCCAGGCAGGTCTTGAATATCTCCAGAGAAGGAGATTCCACAACCACCCTAGGCAGCCTGTTCCAGTGCTCTGTCACTCTCACCGTAAAGAAGTTATTGCACACATTAGTGCAGAACTTCCTATGGTGCAGTTTCTGTCTGTTTCCCCTTGTCCCGTCTCCACACACTGCTGAAAAGAGTCTGGCCTCAACACTTTGCTCCCCACACCTCAAATATTTATAGAACCTGGATCCTGTCCCCTCTCAGCCTTCTTTTCTCAAGGCTAAACAGACCCAGTTCCCTCAGTCTCTCCTCATTGGGGAGATGCTCCAGGCCCTTCACCATCTTAGTGGCCCTCTGCTGGACTCTTTCTAAGAGATCCCTGTCTTTTTTTTACTGGGGAGCCCAGAACTGGACACAATATTCCAGATGAGGCCTCACCAGGGCAGAGTAGAGGGGGAGGATCACCTCCTTCGACCTGCTGGACACGCTCTTTTTAATGCACCCCAGGATGCCATTGGCTTTTTTGGCTACAAGGGCACACTGCTGGCTCATGGTTAATCTGTCGTCCACCAGGACGCCCAGGTCCCTCTCAGCAGAGCTCCTCCCCAGCAGCTCTTCCCCCAGCCTGTACCGGTGCATGCAATTATTTCTCCCTAGGTGCAAGACTCTACACTTGCTTTTGTTAAACCTCATCCGGTTTCTTACTGCCCGGCTCTCCAGCCTGTCCAGGTCTCGCTGAATGGCAGCACAGCCTTCAGGTGTGTCAGCCAATCCTCCCAACTTCGTGTCATCAGCAAACTTGCTGAGGGTGGTCATTGATGAAGATGTTGAACAAGACCGGACTGAGCACAGACCCCTGGGGGATGCCGCTCGTTACAGGCCCTCAGCCAGACACTGCACCGCCAACGACAACACTCTGCACTCTGCCAGTCAGCCAATTCTCGACCCACTTCACTGTCCAATCACCTATCCCATACTTCCTCAGCTTTGTTATAAGGATGTCATGGGAGACTGTATCAGTTATAGAGGTTATAGAGTTCAATTCCTGTAGTCAATTTGGCGGCCCAGGTGGGACCAGCTCTGTTCGCTGCAGGACCAGCTGAGAGGGAGACACTTTTGGCGCACCCTGAGATTTCTCTGAAGGACTCCCTTCCTCACCTGATCACTGCAGGGACAGACAAGGACCACCCATAGGTGGACCAGGTATGTGTATGGTAAGTGGAGCCCATATGTCTTGAGGAGACATCCTACACAGTTTACAGCCATACGTGCTGCTCCCAGGGAGGTGAGCTCATGGCTTTGGTTGCCAGCTGGGGTAGGAAGACTCCTTGGGTGAGTTCCTATGAAAGGGAACTGTATGTCATATGAATGGAAACAAGAACAAGTACTCTCTCCCAGGTGGGTGACAATAGGAGGGACCTAGGTTGGTCTCTCCTACGGGTATGGGATATAGTGGATAGCCTGTCAAATGGTAGCCTGGGTTCTCCAAGTTGTAATCACGGGGGTTATAGGTTGTATGTTCAATATTATCATCTGCTTTAAGTGTTTGGTACCGTGTGTCAAGCCGACTCTGGGAAAAACATTAACGTTTGCAACTGGTCGACCAGAGTATGAGTGTTATTAAGATTCCAGCTAGAAAACGTTGTCAGCATTGTGTAGGATGAATAAACCATGGTTTTTGATCTAAATGTCAGAGTGAGTGTGGTGTGAGTGAGACACAGAACAGCTGCAGGGTGAGTGCCGAGTCCCGATCCATGTTTCCTTCCTCCTGTGAGGGAAATGGCCAGACACGGACAAAGTGAAAGACTGTGTTGTGTGTCCACTCATAAGTACTTTCTGCTTGTATGTAAGAAGACAGGAGTTTGTACTCTGTAGATTAGTAAGATTGTCCTGAGGAGAGTTGTACATTCCACCCGACCAATGAGTGTCAACCCATTTATGTAATACTATGTACTGCTTGCGAGGAAGTGTGTGAGGGAGGTGGTTCAATCAGTGCTGGTTCTGTGGCACAGTGTTTATAACTGAAGAATACAGACTGTATTAAGGGAGTTTATGTGAACTGAAGAACTGTACGTTTTGACAAACTGTTTTGATGGTATAAGAAAGTGTAATTGTTAATGATATATGAAAGTGTAGTTGAGGGAATGTGGAAGTGTATCTGAGCATAGAAATAGAGGAAGCATTTACAGAGGAAAAAGGATTAAAGTGAGTTTACCTGCACTGACATGAGAGCAACACCCTGCCAGACCGCTGCCCTGTGAGCTGAGCAGAGCAGAGCAGAGACACAGTCCCCATGTATCAGGTAGTGTTATTCTGCTTACCAAAAGAATGAGTTCACTACAGAAGAGGCAAATCTTCCCCTCTGCTCCATCTGTGGCATACTCTGGAGTTCAAGGCATTGCAAAGCTATGGCACATCTACTTTCTTTCAATGATGAAAACTTAGTGTGCTCTGGGCTCTCATTTCAATTGCATCTAAAGAAGTCTAGGGTCATGCCAGCTGACAGGAAGCTGGCAAATGTTGTCTCATTGTAAGGAAGAGCAAGAAAGATGACATGGGCAATTATGGACCTGTCAGTCCAGAGCCTGGTAAAATTATGGAGAAAATGATGGTGGGAGTTATGGAAAAACAGCTGAAGGACAATTCTGTCATTGGTCGCAGCCAACACAAGTTTGTGAGGCAAAGGTCCTGTTTAATTTAAGCTCATTTTGTGACACAGTTATCCGTTTAGTTGACCAAGGGAAGCCAGTTGATGTAATCCTTGAGGATTTCAGTGGAGATTTTGATACTGTTTCTCACAACAACCTTCTGGACAGAATGTTCTGCATATGGCTAGACAGAAACACAATGTGGTGGGTGAGCAGTTGGCCAGTAGGTCAGTCCCAAAGGATTATAGTCAGTTTTTTCCATCAGGCTGGTAGATGGTCACTGTCGGGGTCCCCAGGGTTCCATTTTGGGGCCACTTTCCTTTCATGTTTATGCAGATGACTTGAATGCAGGACTAGAAGACGTTCTGAGCAAGTTTGCTGATGAGACCAGATGAGGAGGTGCTGTTGCCTCCACTGAGGGTGGAGAGGACTTGCAGAGAGATGTGGACAAGTCAGAGAAGTGGGTACCAGTTGGTACTAAGCACCAAGTGCATAAAGTATAACAAGAACAAGTGCCTGATTGTGCACCTGGGTAGGGGCAATGCTGGACATACACACTGACTGGATATGGGACACTGGAGAGGATTCTGACTGGAAAGGGTTGGGGTGCTGGTCAGCATCACACTGAATGTGAGTCAGCAGTGTGCCAAGGCAGCCAGGAAAGACAACAGTCCCCTGGAGTGCATGAAGCAACTTATTGCCAGCTGGGTGAGGGAAAGGGTTGTCCCTCTGCTCTGCATTGCTACTGCCTCACTATGTTCTGGGCACCACAGAACATAAAGGACTTCAAACTCTGGGAGAATGTGCAAAGGAGGGCACTGAAACCGAGAGATCTGAAGTTCAGAGTTTCACAGGGATTGGCTGCTTGTTCAGACTGGGCCCTTCTCACATCCCTGCTCACATCCTGCAATGAAACATAGGTCTCATATGGGACATGAACCTCACAGCGTCCTTGCACCACATGTAGAGCCTGGGATCTTCTGTCCCCATGTCTTTCATTTAACATCATACAAAATTCCAACACATTGCCCCAGGAAATGCCCAGAGCCAACATGACATACAGGACCTCTCTACCACTGGTCTTGCAATCAGGGCTTGACCTGTCTGCTTTGTAAGGCAAAGGAGAGGTTTCTTAGCATGCCAGTGCCTTTGCCTGCCTGTAGTCACGGCTTCCAGTTATCTTCTCTAACAAGTCCCTTGGGAAGCTTACTTGGTAATGGCCCTCAGTGGGCCCATTAATACTCCAAGAAACTTCACTGTTACTTCCGACTTTGTCTTGTTGAGCACTTTGTGCAAACTTCTCTCTGCACTAGAGGCTGATGAACTCAGCATCAAATGCACCCTGGGGCCCATTATAACCTAAAGAATCTCCTGTGCCTTATGCCATCTTGTTATCTTCTTCAGGTTATCAGAACTTGTTCAGCAAAAAGGAGGGATATCTGGAGAGAGCTTAAAGAATCCAGTATAAATTTATTGTCTATTTATTTATAGTTGGGTTTAAAGAAGACATTAAAGCAGCACTGTGCAACTGATACCAATCCAGGATGTCCCAATGAGTTCTGTACTGTTACTGTGTTGACAAAGGTCCTTCTCAACCTCCCCACCCAATTTCTGCTCACAATGGACCTATGGGACTTGCATCACTTTTCTTCACATCACTCTTCTCCTCTGCATTCATCCGCTCAGTGTTAAAACTGCTTTGCACCAACTCCCACTGGCTTTCCTCAGAGAACCAGCTACACATGGAAAAGGAAAGATTTCTCTTTTTTATCTGGCCAGCAAATGGAAAGAAAGGTGATGCAATTGAATGAACAGTAAAACACAGTGATCAACTGCATGCCATGTTCAAGCTGCATCTATTGAAGTTTGTCTTTCATATGGAATACTTTTAAAAGAAATGATTTATTCTGAGGTAGGATAGGATAGATTGAATCACAGTGAAGTAGTTGACAACAGAGGCCATCAGACTCTGGTAGATAGAGCAAATTCCAGTAATCTCCCTGGGATAGATCAGCCAGGTAGTTGAGAGGTATCAACTTAAAATTGATCAGGACTTGTGAGTATTTCACACATTGAGACGGGTTAACACATTCTCACTGATTCTCAGACTTTGGGGAGATGGAACAAATTCCAGTAATCCCCCTGAAAGTCAGAAATCAGACAGATAATTGGGAGGTATCTGACTGAACAAAGAGCAAGGGATGGAGAAATCTGGAGGGCAGTGGGAGTAGTTTGTGCCCAAATGGCCTGCTGAAAACATGCCCTTAACCATGGCCATTTATTTAGGAGAGCTGAAAAAACTTGGAGGATGAGACACATCAAATAGGCAGCAGGGAAGAGTAGTGCTGGGCACCGGGCTATAGTCACAGGGCATTGGCACTGGCACCACTGTCTGTGTCTCTGAATCTGAAGACATTTGTGTCCAGCGAACACAGTTCTGGAAAACATTGTAGTTTCAGTAAAAGAAAAAAAAAGACATCAAATCACCTCAAAGATTCATATTTACAACTTAAAATGGAACAAGACTCATGAGAATTTTTCATGTTGAGAAGGGTTAACACAATTTCAATGATTTCCATCTTTGTCTTCAATTATTTGTTTCAGTTTTATTGACATTTATGATCAACTATTAAGCTTACAGCCTCAAAATAAATAAAAAGAGATACATTTGCATCTTGCACGTGGCCTGATGCCCCTTTCACCTTCGCAGTTCCCACAAGTCCTTCCATGCCGGAGAGTATGAGATCCAGCAGAGCACCTCTCCTCTTTGGTTCCTCCACTGCTTGGTCAAGAAGCTGCCATCTGTGCTCTCCATGGATCTGCTGGATGCCACATGCCCTGCTGTGCTGTCCCTGCTGCAGATAATGGAGTGACAAAGGCCACCAAATGGGACAAGGGACAGACAACATCAGATTCCCATCTGTCTGCAGAGGGCACCTTCCATTTACTCTCCCTGATCAGGAAGACAGGAAAAGACACTGATGGTCTCCTCTGTTTGCCATTTCCATTAGCTCTGACCTGTCTGCTCTTCCATCCCCAGGCAGAGCTCAGTGCACTCTCACAGAGGGCATCCACCCTTCTTTATCTCCTCGCCCATCCATCCTAAAGACTCGGTATCCCCCTTGTGCTACAGTGCAGTTGTTGAAGCCATTAAACTGTGTCCCCATGGTCCAAACAGGAGCTCAGGCCTGCAGCTCTATCAAGATTTCTAGCTTCTTGTGTGTTGGTGTTTGCATTAGTGCAAAACCACAGAAGTAAACATCCTAATTGGAAAGCATCACTGGACATAGCCTGACTGGATAGCTAATCTATGGTATCAGTGTGCAGAAGGTGGCACACAAACATTAGACTGATCGTGGGCCTTGGAGTTGACACAGCAACATGGTCACACCATGGGCATGGCTTTCCTGAAGGCCCTGTGCTGCTCTTGCAGCTGTGAGTGAATTCACCAGACAGCCAGTGCTATCCCCTCTCTGGCCCTCGGCTGATGCCCAGGAAGGAGCTGTCTATCTCAGGGATTTCCCACATGGTTTACAAGCACTGGCACACATCAGGAGCAGCCCAGGCACCTTGGGCATCACCCAGTGTCTGTGTGTGAGCAGCTGCCTCCCAGCTGAAGGTCCGAGGACTCAGAGCAGGAGCTCACATGCAGGCAACTCCTTGTGCTCTTCTGAACTGAACCAGAGGAATCCCAGCTCCTGTGGGTGTGTAGGGAGCTGAATCCCATTTCAGCTCCAGGATTTCTGTCAAGGGATGAGACTCCTGCACTGCCTCAGCTGGATCACTGCCCTGCACAGGGAAAGTCCAAACCTTGCCTTCCTTGTCTGGTTGCCCTTATTGTTTCATCAAACGATCTCTGGGAGCACTCCCCATATGTCTCCAATCAGTCACTGACCACTGGACATGTGGTGGTTAATTGAGCGAATTTCAAAGCACAGTCATGATGCTGTTGTCTTTCAGGAGCTGTTGGCCATGAGGACCCAGGGACATGTCAGGGGAGACAAGTCGGAAAGATAAAAATGACATAATCTGCTGCTTGCCTGTCCAGGCTCCTGGGACACAGGGAGCTCATAAAAGTGTGCAGGGCTGCAGAGAGACAGCTGTGCCCAGGAGCAGCTCTTGTGCACAGCACAGCCTGCAGGTGACAGAAGGAGAGGAGAGAAACTGAAGAGAGCTTGCAGGATGTGTGTGGTGTGAGCGGGATGTGAGCTCACTGCAGGAGCATTGCTCACAGACCATGACAGGGTAAGTCTCACTGCAGACCATGAGCTGCTTTTCATAGAGGGTCAACTTAATTTGGGACATCCCATAGGAGATCTGGATGCAGGCACTGCATGTTTCTTTACTGTGGAAAAAGCCTTCTGCTCCAGCTGAGGGCTTCCATACTGCAGTATGAAATCACAGCCCTGAGGGCTGCATGTCCCAGCACGGCTGCAGGCTGTGCAGCCGGGGCTGCAGGCGGGTGCCCAGGGCTGTCCTGCAGAGCAGGGTCCCTGCTGTGCCCCAGGGGCTGTGTGCCGGGTATGGGACTCTGCCGCCTGCCAGGCTCAGCACTCAGCCTGCCCGGGGAGCTGCCCAGGGTGCTGCAGGGAGACGGGTGGGGGGAAGGAGCCCCCCGGCAGGGCTTGTGCTGCCACAGCTGCTGCCTGGGGCAGGGGATCACAACTCCACTGCACAACGGAATGTTTCTGAGGGCACTTTGCAAGAGGAGAGCCAAGGCAGGGGGTTTCCATTTCCTGTTCTGAGGCAAAGAGGTTTGGAGTCAGAAATCTAAAAGGGGCAATAAGAGTTCTGAGAATTTTTCATCAATCAATTGCTTGTTTTGTGAACACTCACACATGATGTGCTTTCAGTCTCCCCTTTCTCGAAGGATGGAATTATCTTCATTTTCTGTAGGCATGAATAATTCACTTATCCTACAAACAGGCAGCATTTTCTAACTGAAACTGAATGCCACAGAAGCTCGGGTAGGGGGCTCTAAGAGCACTTGGGGTAAAGATATGAGACATGAAACAGATGAAAATATCCAGGGAGAAGGCATAAGAAAATAAAAGGAAGGTTAGAGCTCCATATGCTGCTTCTGCTTAAGGAATGCTGAAATACATGAAATTAAATGCAAGTAATGGTGCTAAATGTACACTGTTGTAAGAGAATAAAAACATTTCATATTATAGCAGGAGGAGTGTGTCTGAGAATGGTCTGGACTTGTCATTATCTTCTGCACTCTGAGCAGGACTCCAAGCCCAACAACAGCAGATGTCCAACAGCAGCTCCATCAGCGAGTTCCTCCTGCTGCCGTTGGCAGACACGCGGCAGCTGCAGCTCCTGCACTTCTGGCTCTTCCTGGGCATCTACCTGGCTGCCCTCCTGGGCAACGGCCTCATCAGCACAGCCGTAGCCTGCGACCGCCGCCTGCACACCCCCATGTACTTCTTCCTCCTCAACCTGGCCCTCCTCGACCTGGGCTGCATCTCCACCACTCTCCCCAAAGCCATGGCCAACGCCCTCTGGGACACCAGGGCCATCTCCTACACAGGATGTGCTGCACAGCTCTTTTTCTTTTCCTTCTTCCTCTCAGCAGAGTATTCCCTTCTCACCATCATGTCCTATGACCGCTACGTTGCCATCTGCAAGCCCCTGCACTACGGGACCTTGATGGACAGCAGAGCTTGTGCCACCATGGCAGCAGCTGCCTGGGGCACTGGGGTTCTCTATTCCCTGCTGCACACTGCCAGTACGTTTTCACTGCCTCTCTGCCAAGGCAATGTTGTCAACCAGTTTTTCTGTGAAATCCCACAGATCCTCAAGCTCTCCTGCTCTGGCTCCTACCTCATGGAATTTGTATTTCTCTTTTTTGGTGTCAGTTTAGGCTTTGGTTGCTTTGTTTTCATAGTTGTGTCCTATGTGCACATCTTCATGGCTGTGCTGAGGATGCCCTCTGAGCAGGGACGGCACAAAGCCTTCTCCATGTGCCTCCCTCACCTGGCTGTGGTCTCCCTGTTTCTCAGCACTGGTGCTTTTGCCTACCTGAAGCCCCCGTCCGTTTCCTCCCCACTCCTGGATCTGACAGTGGCACTTCTGTATGCAGTGGTTCCTCCAACACTAAACCCTATTATCTACAGCATGAGGAACAGGGAGATCAAGCACGCTTTCAGGAAGGTGTTGCAATAAGCACTATTCCAGCTACAATAAAATGCACAACTTCCTCAATAGGATTCCCAGTGGTGGTTCTTTATGTTTTATGCATCTTTGTCTGTTTGATTATGTGAGATATAGGAATGTGCAAAAAAAAAAATGTTATTGAACTTATAAATAAAAATGTATTTAAATTCTTTCCTACCTAATTTCCATTTTCTCACTCCAAGAACTCATGTAAACATGGAACCAGATTCCCTGAATATGTTATAAGATACCTAAAAAGCTTTCAAAATAGACTTACTTAGATTTTCTTTCTTCCTACTTTGCCTGGATTTGGGGAGGTACAGCCACAGACAGCAGCTCAACGTGCTCTTTTCATTCATGTGCTCTTACCAGTGCTGCAGTGCTCTTGAGTCCTCTCATTTGTGCAGTCCTGAAGGTCTTGTGTGTCTCACAACAGTCCTGTTGCCTCTACAGCAGCAATCCAGGGCTGCAGTCAGTAGCCGGCAATATGAACAGGTCTGTCAGAGCTGGTCTCCTTGCTGGCACTGCCATAACAAGAGGGCCCCTTTAGAGCAGGACCAGAGAACTGGAGGGAGGCCTCTTCCAAAGCTGGTGTAAGGAATATACCTCAGGAGCTGCTCCCTGAGAAAACCTTGAGATCTTCAGGTGCTCTTCACTGTGTGACCAGATCAGATTGAATAGTCCCAAGGAGATCCGTAAGCATCTCAAGGCAGTGCTGTGGTTTAAGGTTTATGGGTTGAGACAAAGAGAAAAAGAAAAGGATAATAATTATGACAAATGTATTTATACATATATAATATATTTAGTGTATTTTCACACATATACAACATATGCAGTTGCAAACATATATGAACTAATCCCTATGCGCATCTGTCTGCAAGTCCAGGATTAGTTGCAGGGGTTTTAACAGCCACAGGGTTCACTGTAGGAGCTGAAGTGGCTGTTGGGCTGTTGCAGGAGTTGAAGTGACCTCAGAGTTCATTGCCAGAGCTGGAACCACCACAGGACCTGTGACTATGTTGGAGCAGCCACTGGGCTCATTGGAGGGGTTGGAGCCACCGCAGGGCTGTACTTCCTCCCTTGGGAGGAATTTGTACCATTTTCTTATTACCATACTTGGAACAGCTACAGGACCCGTAGCAGGAGTAACTGCAGAGCTCATTATGAGGGGTGGAGTGACAGAGGGATCTGCCCAGAGCTTGGAGCAACTGCAGGACGTGTAGCAAAACCTTGGAGCTGCTGCATGGTCTGTGCCAGGAGTTGCAGAGGCTGCAGCACTGTCAGCAGATCCAGCTCTCTGGATCTGGCACACTGCAGTCATTTGTGCCTCTTGGGGGTTACCAGTGCCACAGCAGACCTGCCCCCAATATTCTACCAGTTTATCAGGATCCTGCAGTTGCTTGGAGATGAAGTTCCAAAGCCCTGGGGGTGCCCACCACTCCAGGCAGCTGCCCAGACCGTCCCACACCCTCTGCCATGCAGAGCCTTCTCACCTTGGGGCAGATCTCTCACTGATATTCCTGAATAATTGTTTAACCTCAATCATAGATTCATAGAATCACCAAGGTTGGAAAAGGCCTAAAAGATCATCCAGTCCAACCGTTCACCTATTACCTATAGCTCCCACTAAACCATGTCCCTCAACACAATATCCAGTACACCCCCGGACTCACAGAGGCGACAATGTAAATTGTGTAATTCCTAATCATATGGACAATATTACTTCCAAAACCCAAAGATGACCGCAGAGCTGAATGTGCACAAAACTTCACTTTGTCAGCTGCCAATTTTATCGTGGTACAAACTGAGGTCAAACAGCATAGCAAAATAAATACCCTAATGCAGCATCCAAGCACCAAGTAAGGAGCTGTGCAGTGAAGCTTCATGAGAAGACTCAACAAGCTCCACACATAGGGAGCACATCCACACATATCAGCACCATGGCCTGCACTTCTCCAGCTCCCACAAAGCCCTGTCCGCTCTGGACAGATGTGCTGCTATCTCAACCCTTGGAGCCTCACATCAGGCACCAAAATGACAGTGGTTGTTGAACCCAACATGTGGCTCAGCAGCACACAGTGCTTTGTGCACTGCCCAATTCCCAGTGGGATGGGGATGAGAACTGGGAAAAAGAGTACAACTTCTGGGATGTAACAAAGCAGTTTACTAAGAGAGATAAAAGAAGTGGAGTAATAGTTATCACTATATATCCGTTGATATGGAATTGTATGTAACAACTGATGCACAAGCACTTGCTCAGCACCACCAGACTGATGCTCAGCTGGGCCCTGAGCAGTGAAGAGACTGAGATGAACTCCCACCCCTTTCAATACAATTTCTGCTTGCTGTCAGCTGATAGAGAACGTCCCTTTGGCCACTATCAGTCAGCTGTCCTCACTCTGTTCCCTCCCAGCTCCATGTGCCCTCCACTGACCATGGCCTTGGCTCTGTACAACACTGCTTAGCAGCAGCTGTAAACATCAGAGTGTTATCAATGGTTTTCTCCTAGAACCAAAACACTGCACCACAGCAGACAGTCTGAAGAAAACAATTCCATCCCAGCTGTAACTCAGATTCCTGCCTGTCCCCTCTTCTTGTTCTTCCTGATCAGGAAGCAAGGAACAGAATCTGCCGCTCTCCTCTCTGAGCCCTTTCCATCAGTTCTCAGCTGGCTCCTCTGCCATCCCCAGGCAGAGCTCAGTGCCCTCTCATGGATGGCAGCAGCCTTTTCTCTTCTTCCTTGCCCATCCGTCATGCAGAATCTGTACCCCATTTGCTACAGTACAGAGCTGAGAATCAACCCACCGTGTCTCTGTGAACCAAACAAGACCCTAGGCCTGCAAAGGCACAGAGATTTGGAGTTCGCTGAGTGAATGTTTGTGGTCCTCTCATTAGTGTAACGACTCTTCAGAAAGGATCCCCTTCCAGAAGCATGTTTTGATTTTGCCTGGCTGGGCCTTGCATCTACACCGTGCTACTGGTGTTCAGAAGATGGCACACAGGTACGAGACCCATTGTGGGGCTCACAGTTGTCCAGTGAACATTGTCACTACCCAGGGCATGTCTTTCCTAAAGGTCCTCAGTGGCATTTGCCAGCTGGCTGGGGGTGTGCTGGAGACCCCAGGGAACTGCCATTCTGTTGTAATACAAGAAGAATTTTACAGAGCAGCAGCCATGGATCAAGATAAGCACTTTACAGAGCAGCAGCTGCAGAGCAGGATAAACAGCATGAGAACCAAGGACACCTCTAGCAAAAGAGTGAAAGGCTCGTGGCTTTGAAGCGGGGTTTTAGGGTTCTTATTGCAGAAGCTTTCTTCCAATTAGTACGTGTGATTTTTGAACACCCTTGTTTGTTTGCTATAAAAGTACGGCTCTTCAGGCAATAGATGGACACAGCTATATTTAACTATATTGGTGTGTGGTTGTTTGTCCTAGAACGCTGACTTTTGCCTTCAGGTTCGCCAACACATGGGGGCCCGCAATGTCATGGGATTTAACTCTTGAACACCTGTGGGATCCCGAGAAACTAAGCCAGTATTTGTGTCAGGGATGGCGCAGCCTAGATAGATCTAAGGGGGTATGACTTATTTGGGGCTTGGCTTGTGCTTACCGTGCTCTATATAACACTGTTCCGAAAAGAGAGAATTTCCGAGCTGAGGTTCTAGCCAAAAAGGGAAATCCCCAAGTCAATTTTGATCAGTCACAGGAGGCACCAGTAACAATATCAGTTGCCCTTGTGGAAGGCAAGAAATGGAAATGGGTGTCCTCACGTCTAGAACGGAAAAAAGAAGTGGAGGAGGAGGCAACAGAAGATCCAGGTGACAGGTCTGGATAAGTACCGAGAAAGGAAAAAGGAAAAGTGTCATGAAGAAGAGAGTGATGAGGAGGAAATCTCTGTTACTGTTTGTCGATCCCTGAAGATGACTGAAATCGAAGGCGTAAGAAAGGAGTTCACACGGCACCAGAATGAATCTCTTGTTACCTGGTTGCTTCGCTGTTGGGACAGCTGGGACGGTAGCTTGTTGTGATGTGACAGGCCCTTCCCCATATTCTGGAAGAATCTTAGTGTAATACAGTGGGTGTAGACAAAAAGGCGTAGGTTATATAAGGATGTGTCTGTTTCAATAAATCGCCATTTTGCCACTTCATCTCCTTGGTGTCACTTGGTAATTGGCCTAGCTGCTGCTTCAGTTGAAGGCGAGAGATCGTAAAGAAATTAACGACCATAAAGCCTTCATGTGTATCATTAAAATTCTCAGCTATTAGACACAAGCGCTTTCCAGATTGAGCAAGGAACAACAGTAAATTGCACTGTGTGTTTCCTTGTGGTGTTACCTACGTGACCACAGAGAAGACACGAGGAAGTGGCATGACCAGCCTACTCCTGTACTATGAGCACGGGTGAGGGAACTACAAAACAGTCCAACCACCAGTACGGCTGCTCCAGTTATCACAGGTAACCAATAGAGGGGCCCTGCCCTCATTCAAGGGAGTGGAAGGGATAATAGAGTTTATTGGACTGTGTGGATTTGATGGCCTAGCACATCAGAACCACAGAAATATAAGGCACTGGTGGATACTGGTGCACAGTGCACCCTAATGCCCTCCAGTCATGAAGGGACAGAATCAATCCATATTTCTGGATATCTCTCAAGAATTGACTGTGTTGGAGGCTGAAATAAGCCTCACTGGTAAAGACTGGAAAAAACATCCTATGTGAGTGGTCCAGGGTTTCCGTTCATACTTGGTATTGAGGATACCTCAGAAGAGGGCATTTCAAGGATACTAAGGGGTATCACTGGGCCTTTGGAATCGCTGCTGTAGATATGGACAACATTAAGCAGCTGTCTGTTTTGCCTGGCCTGTCAGAGGACCCGTCTGTTGTGAGGCTGCTACGAGTAAAAATAAAAGAGCAGCAGGTACCGATTGCTACAAAGACAGTGCACAGACGGCAGTATCGCACCAACAGGGATTCCTTGCTCCCCATTCATGATTTGATTCGCCAGTTGGAGAATCAGGGAGTGATCAGTAAAACTCACTCACCTTTTAACAGCTCCATATGGCCAGTGCGTAAAGCCAGTGGAGAATGGAGGCTGACAGTAGACTACCGTGGCCTGAATGAGGTCACACCCCCACTGAGTGCTGCTGTGCTGGAGAGCAAATAATTCAAATTCTTCTATGAGCCAGTTTTGCTATTAAGTGAAGCAAAGTAAAAGGGCCTGCCCAGGAAATTCAGTTCTTAGGTATAAAGTGGCAGGATGGATGTCATCACATCCCAACAGTGATTGACAAAATCACTGCCATGTCTCCACCAACTAGCAAGAAAGAGACACAATCTTTCCTGGGTGCAGTGGGCTTTTGGAGGATGCACATTCCAAACTACAGCCTCATTGTAAGCCCCCTTTATCAGGTGATGCAGAAGAAGAATGATTTTGCATAGGGCCCAGAGCAGCAGCAGGCTTTTGAACAGATTAAACAGGAGATAGCCTGTGCCATGGACCTGGGGCCAGTACGGACTGGACAGGATGTAAAGAACATCCTCTATACTGCTGCTGGAGAGAAAGGTCCCACTTGGAGTTTGTGGCAAAGAGCCTCAGGAGGGACCCAAGGCCGACCCCTGGGATTCTGGAGCTGAGCGTACAAGGGGTCTGAAGAGTGCTACACTCCAACTGAGAAGGAGATCTTAGCCGCGTATGAGGGGGCTCGGGCTGCTTCCGAAGTAGCTGGTACTGAAATGCAGCTCTTTCTGGCACCTCGACTGTCAATGATGAACCGGATGTTGAAAGGGGAGGTTCTCTCCACCCATCATGCTACCGATGCCACCTGGAGCAAGTGGATTGCACTGATTAGACAACAAGCGCGGATGGGGAACCTCAATCGTCCAGGAATTTTAGAAGTGATCATGAACTGGACTGAAGATAAAAAGTTTGGAACATCACCAGGAGAAGAGGTGTCATGTGCTAAAGCGGCCCCACCATACATCGAACTACCAGAAAATGAAAAGAAATATGCTCTTTTCACTGATGGATCATTTCATATTGTAGGGAAGCATCGGAGATGGAAAGCTGCTGTTTGGAGCCCCACACGACAGGTCGCAGAGGCCACTGAAGGTAAAGGAGAATCAAGTCAGTTTGCAGAGGTAAAAGCTGTCCAGCTGACCTTAGATGTGGCTGAACGGGAGAGGTGGCCAATGCTTTATCTTTATACTGACTCATGGATGGTGGCAAATGCCTTATGGGGGTTGTTACAGCAGTGGGAACAAAATAACTGGCAACGGAGGTGTAAACCTATTTGGGCTGCTGAACTGTAGAAAAACATAACTGCTCAAAAAAAAGATATGATTGTAAAGGTGTGTCACGTGGATGCACACTTGCCCAAGAGTCGGGCTATTGCAGAACAACAAAACAACCATCAGGTAGATCGAGCTGCCAGAATTGAGGTGGCTCAAATAGACTTGGACTGGCAGAACAAGAGTGAATTATTTCAAGCTTGATGGTTCCATGAGACCTCAGGCCATCAAGGAATGGACATAACATATAATTGGGCTAGAGACTGAGGGGTGGACTTAACTATGGATGCTATTGCACTGGTTATTCATGACTGTGAATCATGTGCCATAATTAAACAAGCCAAGAATATGAAGCCTCTCTGGGGGGAAGGCCAAGGCAAAAGTATAAATATGGGGAGGAGTGACAGGTGAATGATGTCACCTTGCCAGGATCTCATAATGATAAGCGTTTTGTGCTTACCATGGTGGAAGCAACCACTGGGTGGCTTGAAACATACGCAGTACCCCATGCTACTGCCAGAAACACAATATTGGGTTGTTAGAAACAAGTCCTATAGAGACATGACACCTCAGAAAGAACTGAGTCTCATAATGGGACACATTTCAAAAATTCCCTTAATAAATACTTGGGCCAAAGTTCATGGCATTGAGTGGATTTATCATATCCCCTACCATGCACCAGCTTCTGGTAAAATTAAAAGATACAATGGGGTGTTGAAAACTATGTTGAAAGCAATGGGTGGTGGAACACTGAAGCACTGGGAAAAGCATTTGCATGTGGTGCAAGGATGCTGTTAAAGTTCATATCCCACATGTGCCCTGTGTCTCATCACAGGATGTGGGGTGTGAGAAGGGCCCAGTCTGAACAAGCAGTCAATCCCAGTGAAACTCTGAACTTCAGATCTCTCAGTTCCAGTGCCCTCCTGTGCACACTCTCCCATAGTTTGATGTTCTTTATGTTCTGCATTGCCCAGAAGTGCACCCAGTGCTCCAGGTGAGGCAGTAGCAATGCAGAGCAAAGAGGGACAAACCTTTCTCCCACCCAGCTGGCAATAAATTGCTTGATGCACTTTAGGGGACTGTTGGCCTTCTTGGCTGGCTGGGCACACTGCTGACTCACTTAAAATTTTATGTTGAGCAGGACCCCCAATCCTTTTCAGTCAGACGTCTCTCATGTGTCCAATATACAGACAGTGTTTATGTCCAGGGTTGCCCATACCCAGGTGCACAATCAGGCACTTGTTCTTGTTATACTTTATGCACTTGGTGCTTAGTACCAACTGGTACCCACTTCTCTGACTTGTCCACATCTCTCTGCAAGTCCTCTCCACCCTCAGTGGAGGCAACAACACCTCCTCATCTGGTCTCATCAGCAAACTTGCTCAGAACATCTTCTAGTCCTGCATGCAAGTCATCTGCATAAACATGAAAGGAAAGTGGCCCTAAAATGGAACCCTGGGGAGCTCTGACAGTGACCATCTACCAGCCCAATGGAACCCACTGACTATAATCCTTTGGGACAGAACTACTGGCCAACTGCTCACCCACCACTGCTGGTGAACCTGAAAGGCAAAATGTCAGCGTGCTGGGTCAAACAGAGAAACACCAATATAGTTACATATAGCTGCATCAATTTATTGCCCGAAAGCCAGACTTTTATAGGAGACAGACAAGGGTGTCCAAAAATCACACACGCTAATTGGAGGAAAGCTACTGCAATAACAACCCTATAACCCCCCTTCAAAGCCACGAGCCATTCATTCTTTTCCTAGAGATGTCCTTTGTTCTCATGCTGTTTATCCTGCTCCGCAGCTGCTGCTCTGTGAACTCCTTATCTCAATCCATGGCTGCTGCTCTGTAAAATTCTTCTTGTATTACAACACACCACGTTCTGTTTCTGTCTAGCTGTATGCAGGAATTTCTGTCCAGAAGGGTGCTGGAGAAATAGTATCAAAAGCTCTACTGAAATCCTCAAGGATTACATCAACTGCCTTCCCTTGTTCAGCTCAACGGATAAAGGTGTCATAAAAAGACCTGAAATTAAATAGGACCTTCCCCTCTGTATCTTGTGTTGTCTGTGACCTGTCCTTCAGTTGTTTTTCCATAACTCCCACCATCATTTTCTCCATAATTTTACCAAGCACTGTAGTGAGACTGACAGGTCCATAGTTGCCCGTGTCATCTTTCTTGCTCTTCCTTACAATGAGACAACATTTGCCATCTTCCTGTCAACAGGTATGACCCTAGATTTATTAGATGCCATTGAAATGCGAGCCCAGAGCATGCTAAAGTGTCATCAGTGCAAGAACGTAGATGTGCCATAGCTTTGCAATGCCTTGAAATCCAGACTATGCCACAGATGGAGCAGAGAGGAAGATCTGCCTCTTCTGTTCTGAGCTCATCCTTTTGATAAGCTGAATATCACTACATACTCCATGGGGTCAGGTGCAAAAGACACAATGGGTGCCCTAAGCACGTGGCTGAGGTGGTATTTAGGATGGCCAAGAATACCTCCCTTCTGGCCCTCAGCTGATGCTCCAGAAGGAGGTGTCTATCTCATAGATTTTCCGTCACAGTTTACAAGCACTAGCACAAAACTAGGATCACCCAAGGCACCTTGGGCATCACTGAGAGACTGTGTATGAGTAGTGCAGTCCCTGTGGAATAAAAACCAAGGATTCAGATGAGGGACTCACACACAGACACCTCACTGTGCACATCTGAACTCAGCTAGATGAACTTGTAGCTCCTGTGGTTCTTTGAAAAACTGATCCCAATTCAGCCCCAGGGTTTCCATCTGAGGATGAGATGCCTAACGCTAGAATAAGGATGGGATGGTCTGTTGATAACAGGACAAATGGAAACGGATTTAAATTAAAAAGGGGAGACATAGGTTAGATGTGAGGAACCTATATTTTTACACAGCAACACTGGAAAAAGTTGCCCTCAGAGGCTGTGCATGCCCAATGGATGGGATCCTGGGTTTACTCTGGGTTTACCCTCACGTCAGTCCATGTTTCTACTCATACTTTTGTCTAGGTGAACTCTCACTTTACTCAAGGTTTTACTTACAGTTTACCATCAGGGAGTGTGATCGGGAGATGGGCTGGTGGAGTGACTTGCTGGCATCCCCGAGGGAAGGCTGCCAGGCAGATACCCCCAGAAAAGTGGTTGACTCCCTGCCCTGTCACAGTCAGACAGACCTGACTGATGAGAAGGGTTGGAAGAGAGTCCCAACTCAACATCACAGGAGCCCCCCCATGCCTGCCTAGCCCTCGACCCCTGATCCATCTAAGCAACAGGTTTGACACTCTGAAATCTGAAGGAGATAAGAATGGGGAGGCAATGGAGGATCTGCCTAGGAGGAAACCTAATGCAAGGCAGTCACTACCAAGCCTTGTGACTTCCTCTGCCATGAAAGAAAGAAGGGTGGCCGTGGTGGGTGACTCCCTTCTCAGAGGAATAGAGGGCCCCATTTGCAGACTGGACCCCAGTTGTCAGTAAGTCTGCTGCCTTCTTGGTTTCAGGTCAGGGACATAATGAGGAAACTCCCAATGCTGGTTAGGTCCACTGATTATTTTCCACTACTCATAGTTTAGGTGGGCAGTGATGAAATTTCTTAGATAAGACTACAAACTATAAAAAGAGATTTCAGGAATTTAGGCCATTTAGTTCACAAAGTGGGAGATCAAGTGATTTTTTGTTCTATACCTTCAGTGGCAGTGAGGGACACAGAGCAGGCTTGGAAAGCAAAGCAATGAACAATTGTCTCAGAGGTTGGTACTGAGCCAGAAACTTTGAGTTCTTTGATCACAGGACAGTTTACTTGGCCCATGGTCTGTTATCCATGAATGGAACCCAACTGTCTCAAAGGGGGAAGTGAATCCTAGCATAGACGGTAGCGGGGCTTATCGAAAGAGCTTTAAACTAGCTACGATGGGGGAGTGGACAAAACAGGGCTTACCAGAGATGAGCCTAGGGAAATGCTGTTTGAGCTGGGAGAGAGGCAGATGCCTCAGCTGAAGTGCGTCTACACCAACGCACGCAGCTTGGTCAACAAGCAAGAGGAGCTGGAAGCAACTGTGCATCTGACAAACCATGACCTAGTTGCTATTACCGACCCATGGTGGGACCACTGCCATGACTGGAGTGCTGTGATGGATGGTTACAAGCTCTTCAGAAGGGATAGAGGAGGAAGGAAGGGTGGTGGTGTGGCCCTTTATATTAAAGAGAGTTTTGATGTTGAAGAGCTTGGGCTTCAGAATGAAGTGCATGTTTGTAAGGATCGGGGGAAAGGCCTGTAAGTGTGACATCTTGCTAAAGGTTTCTTATAGACCGCCTAATTGATGGGTGAGGCATTCTATGAGCAGCTTACTGAAGTCGCAAGATTGCCAGCACTCATTTTCTTGGGAGACTACAACTTCTCTGATATATGCTGGGAATATAATAAATAGCAGAGGAATCAGTCCAAGAGGTTTATAGATTGCATGCAAGACAGCTTCCTTACACAGCTGGTATGAAGTCCTACCAGGGGTGGTTCCTTGCTAGACCTGCTCTTCACTAACAGTGAAGGACTGGTAGGAGTTGAGAAGGTTGGGGACTGTCTTGGGCAGAGTGGCCATGAAATGGTAGAATTCTCTATTCTTGGAGATGTCAGAAGGGTGACTAGCAAAACTACTATCCTGAACTTCTAGAGGGCGGACTTTGACCTGTTCAGGACACTTGTAGCACAGGTCCCTTGGGAGTCGCTCCTTATGGGTAAAGGGGTCCAGGAAGCCTGGACACTCCTCAAGATGGAAATCTTAAAGGCACGAGATCAGGCTGTCCCTGAATGCCATAAGGTGAGCCATAGGGGAAGAAGACCAGTGCAGATGAACTGGGAAAAACTATTGAGACTCAGGAAGAAAAAGAGAATCTCCGTCCTCTGGAAGAAGGGGCTGGGTACTTGGGGAGATTACAAGGAAGTTGCTAAGGCATGCAGGGAGGAAGTTAGGAAGGCACATTAATTCCCTGTCCCTTAATCCATGCCCAGAGCTTCTCAGCCATGTCACTGCCAACTGTAAGCTCCATGCAGAGTTCAAGTGGGACACAGAGGGCACAGCCTTCTGCTGGGTGGATGCAAGTGTTGGTGGAACCAGATGGGACAAAGCCCTCCCACCATGCCCTCCTGGGAAAATGGCCACCCCAAGAATGGCAGTCTGCCTCCTCCATGACCCCATCTGAAATGCTCCTGCACTGATTGATTATAGGGCTTTAAACCAGGTCCAAATGGGGAAGGGTGGGGAATTGGATGTGACAGAGAAGGGCTGAGGGATATTGTTGCTGTTGGAGATTGAATGGAAAGCCTCTGAGTTGTTCTATAGGATTGTGTGAGGATTCCTCAGAGAAAGTCTTGTTGCCAATACCCCGTCCTAAATCTTACTGTGTACCCTCTGGGGGTAACCCCAACCTACTGCTGCCCTAAAGTGCCTGTAGACCAGTGCGGGTAGCATGGGAAATAAACGGGACAAATCAAGAGAAAACCACAGAGCTTTTCCTTTCATGCAGGCTGCTGATTCTGAGCAAGGCCCTGAACATCAGTACCACAGTGTAGATGCAAGACCCAGACAGGCTAAATCAAAGCATGCTTCTGGAAGGGGATGCTTTCTGAAGAATCCTTACACTAATGAGAGGACCACAAACATTCACTCAGCGAACTCCAAATCTCTGTGCCTTTGCAGGCCTAGGGTCTTGTTTGGTTCACAGAGACACGGTGGGTTGATTCTCAGCTCTGTACTGTAGCAAATGGGGTACAGATTCTGCATGACGGATGGGCAAGGAAGAAGAGAAAAGGCTGCTGCCATCCATGAGAGGGCACTGAGCTCTGCCTGGGGATGGCAGAGGAGCCAGCTGAGAACTGATGGAAAGGGCTCAGAGAGGAGAGCGGCAGATTCTGTTCCTTGCTTCCTGATCAGGAAGAACAAGAAGAGGGGACAGGCAGGAATCTGAGTTACAGCTGGGATGGAATTGTTTTCTTCAGACTGTCTGCTGTGGTGCAGTGTTTTGGTTCTAGGAGAAAACCATTGATAACACTCTGATGTTTACAGCTGCTGCTAAGCAGTGTTGTACAGAGCCAAGGCCATGGTCAGTGGAGGGCACATGGAGCTGGGAGGGAACAGAGTGAGGACAGCTGACTGATAGTGGCCAAAGGGACGTTCTCTATCAGCTGACAGCAAGCAGAAATTGTATTGAAAGGGGTGGGAGTTCATCTCAGTCTCTTCACTGCTCAGGGCCCAGCTGAGCATCAGTCTGGTGGTGCTGAGCAAGTGCTTGTGCATCAGTTGTTACATACGATTCTATATCAACGGATATATAGTGATTACTATTACTCCTCTCCTTTTATCTCTCTTAGTAAACTGCTTTGTTACAACCCAGAAGTTGTACTCTTTTTCCCAGTTCTCATCCCCATCCCACTGGGAATGGGGCAGTGCACAAAGCACTGTGAGCTGCTGAGCCACATGTTGGGTTCAACAACCACAGTCATTTTGGTGCCTGATGTGAGTCTCCAAGGGTTGTGGTAACAGCACATCTGTCCAGAGTGGACAGGGCTTTGTGGGAGTTGGAGATGTGCAGGCCATGGTGCTGATAGTTTCCCTATTTGTGAAGCTTGCTGAGTCTTCTCATGAAGCTGCATTTCACAGCTCCTTGCTTGCTGCTTGTTTTCCCTGCTGCATCATTTGTCAACTCTGGATGCTGGATTAGGGTATTTATTTTGCTATGCTGTTTGACCTTGGTTTGTACAACGATAAAATTGGCAAAGTGAAGTTTTGTGCACATTCAGCTCTTTGGACATCTTTGGGTTTTGGAAGTAATATTGTTGGTATGATTAGGAATTACACATTTTACACTGTCGTCTCTGGGAGACCAGGGGTATTCAAGGAGAGACTGGATATTGTGTTGAGGGACATGGTTAAGTGGGAGCTATTGGTAATAGGTGAACGGTTGGATTGGATGATCTTTCAGGCCTTTTCCAGCCTTGGTGATTCTATGATTCTAGGATTGAGGTTAAACAATTATTCAGGAATATCAGTGAGAGATCTGCCCCAAGGTGAGAAGGCTCTGCATGGCAGGGGGTGTGGGACAGTCTGGGCAGCTGCCTGGAGTGGTGGGCACCCCCAGGGCTTTGGAACTTCATCTCCGAGCAACTGCAGGATCCTGAGAAACTGGTAGAATATTGGAGACAGGTCTGCTGTGGCACTGGTAATCCTAAAAAGGCCCAAATGACTGCAGTGTGCCAGGGCCTGGCCCACACCTACTGAGCTGTCTTCAACACTATTCAGCATCTTCAAGGGGAAGAGAGCTGGATTTGCTGACATTGCTGCAGCCTCTGCAACTCCTGGCACAGTCCCTGCAATAGCTCCAAGTTTTTGCTACACATCCTGCAGTTGCTCCAAGCTCTGGACAGATCCCACTTTCACTCCACCCCTCATAAGGAGCTCTGCGGTCACTTATGCTACAGGTCCTGTAGCTGTTCCAAGTATTGAGATAAGAAAATTAAGCAAACCACTGAGTGCTGCTGTAGAGACGACGGGACTGCTGTGAGACACACAAGACCTTCAGGCCTGTAGAAATGAGAGGACTCGAATCCTCTGTGCACTGTATCAGTGTAAAGAGAGGAGGAATGAAAAGAACTAGTTGTGCTTCTATCTGTGGCTGTACCTTCCCCAAATCCAGACAAAGTTGGATAAGAGAAGAGCTAAGGAAAAGCGTATTTTGAATGCTATTTATTTATCTCTTAACCTATTCGGGGAATCTGGTTCCATGTTTACATGAGCTCTTGGAGTGAGAAAATGGATAGTAGGTGTGAAAGAAGAGAAACAAATTTTTATTTATAAGTTCAATAACATTTTTTTGCACGTTGCTATATCTCACATAATCAATCAATCAAAGATGCATAAAAGATGAAGAACCATCACTGGGAATCATGCGATGAAGATGTGCACTTTATTGAAGCGGGAATAGTGAGTATTGCAACACCTTCCTGAGAGCGTGCTTGATCTCCCTGTTCCTCATGCTGTAGATAATAGGGTTCAGTGTTGGAGGAACCACTGAGTACAGAAGTGCCACTGTCAGATCCAGGAGTGGGGAGGGAATGGAGGGGGGCTTCAGGTAGGCAAAAGCACCAGTGCTGAGAAACAGGGAGACCACGGCCAGGTGAGGGAGGCACGTGGAGAAGGCTTTGCGCCGTCCCTGCTCAGAGGGCATCCTCAGCACAGCCACGAAGATCTGCACATAGGACACAACTATGAAAACATAGCAGCCTACGTCTAAACTGATAGTAAAAATGAGAAACACAACTTCCCTGAGATTTGATTCTGAGCAGGAGAGCTTGAGGATCTGGGGAATTTCACAGAAAAACTGGTTGACAACATTGCCTTGGCAGAGAGGCAGTGAAAACGTACTGGCAGTGTGCAGCAGGGAATTGAGAACCCCAGTGCCCCAGGCAGCTGCTGCCATGGTGGCACAAGCTCTGCTGTCCATCAAGGTCCCGTAGTGCAGGGGCTTGCAGATGGCAACATAGCGGTCATAGGACATGATGGTGAGAAGGGAATACTCTGCTGACATGAAGAAGGTAAAGAAAAAGAGCTGTGCAGCACATCCTGTGTAGGAGATGGCCCTGTTGTCCCAGAGGGCGTTGGGCATGGCTTTGGGGAGAGTGGTGGAGATGCTGCCCAAGTCGAGGAGGGCCAGGTTGAGGAGGAAGAAGTACATGGGGGTGTGCAGGCGGCGGTCGCAGGCTACGGCTGTGCTGATGAGGCCGTTGCCCAGGAGGGCAGCCAGGTAGATGCCCAGGAAGAGCCAGAAGTGCAGGAGCTGCAGCTGCCGCGTGTCTGCCAACGGCAGCAGGAGGAACTCGCTGATGGAGCTGCTGTTGGGCATCTGCTGTTGTTGGGCTTGGAGTCCTGCTCAGAGTGCAGAAGATAATGACAAGTCCAGACCATTCTCAGAGGCACTACTCCTGCTATACTATGAAATGTTTTAATTCTCCTACAACAGTGTACATTTAGCACCATTACTTGCATTTAATTTCATGTAGATCAGCATTCCTTAAGCAGAAGCAGCGTATGGAGCTCTAACCTTCCTCTTATTTTCTTATCCCTTCTCCCTGGATATTTTCATCTGTTTCATGTCTCATATCTTTACCCCAAGTGCTCTTAGAGCCCCCTACCCGAGCTTCTGTGGCATTCAGTTTCAGTTAGAAAATGCTGCCTGTTTGTAGGATAAGTGAATTATTCATGCCTACAGAAAATGAAGATAATTCCATCCTTCGAGAAAGGGGAGACAGAAAGCACATCATGTGTGAGTGTTCACAAAACAAGCAATTGATTGATGAAAAATTCTCAGAACTCTTATTGCCCCTTTTAGATTTCTGACTCCAAACCTCTTTGCCTCAGAACAGGAAATGGAAACCCCCTGCCTTGGCTCTCCTCTTGCAAAGTGCCCTCAGAAACATTCAGTTGTGCAGTGGAGCTGTGATCCCCTGCCCCAGGCAGCAGCTGTGGCAGCACAAACCCTGCCGGGGGCTCCTTACCCCACACGTCTCCCCGCAGCGCCCTGGGCAGCTCCCCGGGCAGGCTGAGTGCTGAGCCTGGCAGGCGGCAGAGTCCCATACCCGGCACACAGCCCCTGGGGCACAGCAGGGACCCTGCTCTGCAGGACAGCCCTGGGCACCCGTCTCAGCTGGAGCAGAAAGCTTTTTCCACAGTAAAGAATCATGCAGTGCCTGCAGTCAGATCTCCTATGGGATGTCCCAGTTATAGTTACCCCTTAATTAAAAGCAGCTCATGGTCAGCTGTGAGACTTACCTTGTCATGGTCTGTGAGCAATGCTCCTGCAGTGAGTTCACAGCCCGCTCACACCACACACATCCTGCAAGCTCTCTCCAATTTCTCTCCTCTCCTTCTGTCACCTGCAGGCTGTGCTGTGCACGAGATCTGCTCCTGGGCACAGCTGTCTCTCTGCAGCTCTGCCCACTTTTATGAGCTCCCTGTGTCCCAGGAACCTGGACAAGCAAGCAGCAGATTATGTCATTTTTATCCTTCCCACTCATTTCCCCTGACATGTCCCTGGGTCCTCATGGCCAACAGCTCCTGAAAAACAACAGCATCATGACTGTGCTTTGAAATCCACTCAATTAACCACCACATGTCCAGTGGTCAGTGACTGATTGGAGACATATGGGGAGTGCTCCCAGAGATCGTTTGATGAAACAATAAGGGCAACCAGACAAGGAAGGCGAGGTTTGGACTTTCCCTGTGCAGGGCAGTGATCCAGCTGAGGCAGCGCAGGAGTCTCATCCCTTGACAGAAATCCTGGAGCTGAAATGGGATTCGGCTCCCCACAGAACCACAGGAGCTGGGATTTCTCTGGTTCAGTTCAGAAGTGCACAAGGAGTTGCCTGCATGTGAGCTCCTGCTCTGAGTCCTCGGACCTTCAGCTGGGAGGCAGCTGCTCACACACAGACACTGGGTGATGCCCAAGGTGCCTGGGCTGCTCCTGATGTTTGCAAGTGCTTGTAAACCGTGTGGGAAATCCCTGAGATAGACACCTCCTTCCTGGGCATCAGCTGAGGGCCATAGAGGGGATAGCACCGGCTGTCCGGTGAATTCACTCACAGCTACAAGAGCAGCACAGGGCCTTCAGGAAAGCCATGCCCATGGTGTGTCCGTGCTGCTACGTCACCTCCAAGACCCACGATCGGTCTAATGTTTGTGTGCCACCTTCTGCACACTGATTCTATAGATGAGCTATCCAGTCAGGCTATGTCCAGTGATGCTTTTCAATTAGGATATTTACTTCTGTGCTTTTGCACTAATTCAAACACCAACACACAAGAAGCTAGAAATCTTGGTAGAGCTGCAGGCCTGAGCTCCTGTTTGGACCATGGGGACACAGTTTAATGGTTTCCACAACTGCACTGTAGCACAAGGGGGATACCGAGTCTTTAGGATGGATGGGCGAGGAGACAAAGAAGGGCGACTGCCCTCTGTGAGAGTGCACTGAGCTCTGCCTGGGGATGGAAGAGCTGACAGGTCAGAGCTAATGGAAATGGCAAACAGAGGAGACCATCAGTGTCTTTTCCTGTCTTCCTGATCAGGGAGAGTAAATGGAAGGTGCCCTCTGCAGACAGATGGGAATCTGATGTTGTCTGTCCCTTGTCCCATTTGGTGGCCTTTGTCACTCCATTATCTGCAGCAGGGACAGCACAGCAGGGCATGTGGCATCCAGCAGATCCATGGAGAGCACAGATGGCAGCTTCTTGACCAAGCAGTGGAGGAACCAAAGAGGAGAGGTGCTCTGCTGGATCTCATACTCTCCGGCATGGAAGGACTTGTGGGAACTGTGAAGGTGAAAGGGGCATCAGGCCATGTGCAAGATGCAAATGTATCTCTTTTAATTTATTTATTTATTTTGAGGCTGTAAGCTTAATAGTTGATCATAAATGTCAATAAAACTGAAACAAATAATTGAAGACAAAGATGGAAATCAATGAAAATGTGTTAACCCTTCTCAACATGAAAAATTCTCATGAGTCTTGTTCCATTTTAAGTTGTAAATATGAATCTTTGAGGTGATTTGATGTCTTTTTTTTTCTTTTACTGAAACTACAATGTTTTCCAGAACTGTGTTCGCTGGACACAAATGCCTTCAGGTTCAGAGACACAGACAGTGGTGCCAGTGCCAATGCCCTGTGACTGTAGCCTGGTGCCCAGCACTACTCTTCCCTGCTGCCTATTTGATGTGTCTCATCCTCCAAGTTTTTTCAGCTCTCCTAAATAAATGGCCATGGTTAAGGGCATGTTTTCAGCAGGCCATTTGGGCACAAACTACTCCCACTGCCCTCCAGATTTCTCCATCCCTTGCTCTTTGTTCAGTCAGATACCTCCCAATTATCTGTCTGATTTCTGACTTTCAGGGGGATTACTGGAATTTGTTCCATCTCCCCAAAGTCTGATGGAATGTGTTGTCAACTCCTTCACTGTGATTTGATCTATCCCTTCCTATCTATTCTTTTTCTTTTTCTTCTTATACTTTTTCTTTTTCTCAATCACTGTCTCTTTTTTATTAAGGCACAAAGTCTGAAAGATGTTCATTAATGTCAGTAAAAGTGAAAAACAGAGTTGGAGACAAAGATATAAATCAATGAGAATGTGTTAACCCATCTCAATGTGTGAAATACTCACAAGTCCTGATCAGTTTTAAGTTGATACCTCTCAACTACCTGGCTGATCTATCCCAGGAAGATTACTGGAATTTGCTCCATCTCTCAGAGTCTGATGGCCTCTGTTGTCAACTACTTCACTGTGATTCAATCTATCCTATCCTACCTCAGAATAAATCATTTCTTTTAAAAATATTCCATATGAAAGACAAACTTCAATAGATGCCGCTTGAACATGGCATGCAGTTGATCACTGTGTTTTACTGTTCATTCAATTGCATCACCTTTCTTTCCATTTGCTGGCCAGATAAAAAAGAGAAATCTTTCCTTTTCCATGTGTAGCTGGTTCTCTGAGGAAAGCCAGTGGGAGTTGGTGCAAAGCAGTTTTAACACTGAGCGGATGAATGCAGAGGAGAAGAGTGATGTGAAGAAAAGTGATGCAAGTCCCATAGGTCCATTGTGAGCAGAAATTGGGTGGGGAGGTTGAGAAGGACCTTTGTCAACACAGTAACAGTACAGAACTCATTGGGACATCCTGGATTGGTATCAGTTGCACAGTGCTGCTTTAATGTCTTCTTTAAACCCAACTATAAATAAATAGACAATAAATTTATACTGGATTCTTTAAGCTCTCTCCAGATATCCCTCCTTTTTGCTGAACAAGTTCTGATAACCTGAAGAAGATAACAAGATGGCATAAGGCACAGGAGATTCTTTAGGTTATAATGGGCCCCAGGGTGCATTTGATGCTGAGTTCATCAGCCTCTAGTGCAGAGAGAAGTTTGCACAAAGTGCTCAACAAGACAAAGTCGGAAGTAACAGTGAAGTTTCTTGGAGTATTAATGGGCCCGCTGAGGAACATTACCAAGTAAGCTTCCCAAGGGACTTGTTAGAGAAGATAACTGGAAGCCATGACTACAGGCAGGCAAAGGCACTGGCATGCTAAGAAACCTCTCCTTTGCCTTACAAAGCAGACAGGTCAAGCCCTGATTGCAAGACCAGTGGTAGAGAGGTCCTGTATGTCATGTTGGCTCCTGGCATTTCCTGGGGCAATGGGTTGGAGGTCCGTATGATGTTAAATGAAAGACATGGGGACAGAAGATCCCAGGCTCTACATGTGGTGCAAGGACGCTGTGAGGTTCATGTCCCATATGAGACCTATGTTTCATTGCAGGATGTGAGAAGGGATGTGAGAAGGGCCCAGTCTGAACAAGCAGTCAATCCCTGTGAAACTCCGAACTTCAGATCTCTCAGTTCCAGTGCCCTCGTTTGCACATTCTCCCAGAGTTTGAAGTCCTTTATGTTCTGCGGTGCACAATCAGGCACTTGTTCCTGTTATACGTTATGCACTTGGTGCTTAGTACCAACTGGTACCCACTTCTCTGACTTGTCCACATCTCTCTGCAAGTCCTCTCCACCCTCAGTGGAGGCAACAGCACCTCCTCATCTGGTCTCATCAGCAAACTTGCTCAGAACGTCTTCTAGTCCTGCATTCAAGTCATCTGCATAAACATGAAAGGAAAGTGGCCCCAAAATGGAACCCTGGGGACCCCGACAGTGACCATCTACCAGCCTGATGGAAAAAACTGACTATAATCCTTTGGGACTGACCTACTGGCCAACTGCTCACCCACCACATTGTGTTTCTGTCTAGCCATATGCAGAACATTCTGTCCAGAAGGTTGTTGTGAGAAACAGTATCAAAATCTCCACTGAAATCCTCAAGGATTACATCAACTGGCTTCCCTTGGTCAACTAAACGGATAACTGTGTCACAGAATGAGCTTAAATTAAACAGGACCTTCGCCTCACAAACTTGTGTTGGCTGCGACCAATGACAGAATTGTCCTTCAGCTGTTTTTCCATAACTCCCACCATCATTTTCTCCATAATTTTACCAGGCTCTGGACTGACAGGTCCATAATTGCCCATGTCATCTTTCTTGCTCTTCCTTACAATGAGACAACATTTCCCAGCTTCCTGTCAGCTGTACATGCGCAATGCCATGTGGAGGGCTTATCACAATAAAGATTGGCGGATTTGCTGCGTAGACCGGTCAGAACTCAGATCTGCGTTGTGCTTCCTGTGGCACCAAACGCCCAACAGTGGCAGTTCCGTGTATTGGCCAGCAGGTGGCAGCAGAGACCACGGAAAGAACGTCTGTGGGACAGACCCTGGGGATCCGTTCTCTTTTGATTATAGGGGAAGAACACAAAGATGGAAGAGGAGGGAAGGGGGAAAAAAAAAAGAAAAAAAGAAAAAACCAAACCACAGCAAACAAATAAAAACTTCTCCAAACGTAGCAAACTTGAATGTCTGTCAATAAATAAATGAGTAATTGAATTGATGTCCGTTTCAGACAGTCCCCTGTAGAATCAGGGTAAGGGTTAGGATTAGAGTTACATTGGGGGTTAATGCTGTTATCTTTACAGCTCCTGTGAGGGTTGGGGTCTGGGTCAGGTGTTTAAAAAATGAAATGAAAAAAGAATTAAAAAAATATATTGAAAGCTTCAGATTTCCTTAATCTTTGTGGGAATCATATAATGTGCAACTCAGATCTACCTCTTCGTACCTCTTTTGTGGTGTAGGGAACCTGCTTTGGCAGGGGGACTGGACTCAGTGGTCTCTGGAGGTCCCTTCCAACCCCTACAATTCTGTGATTCTGTGAATATCATGGAGTTGTTTGGATGGGGAAAGACTACCCCTTTGAATGACCTTTTGTCAGGGCATGTCCTGGGATTCCTAGGATCCTCAAAATGCAGCACTGCTTCTGTCACTGAAAAATGGGGCCGTGTGTGGGACGGAGGGAGGGTCCATGAGTCCCTGGCCCACCTGACTGAGTATTTCCATGGTCTTAGCAAAGACATACTTACAACTTGAGAATGACAGTTAGCTGTGTTCATGGTGGCATGGCCACTTTTAATGGCCTTGAACTGTCTGAACATAACTGAAGAGGCTCAGGCTGATGCAAATCAGCTATTGAATGATAGTGTTGAAAAACTGGAAAGACAGGTGGCAGTTTTGATGGGGAAAAAACCTAATTCAATCATTCTCCTATGGAAGATCAGGAACATCTCTCTGGAAGACCATGGGGACCCTGTACAAGGGAATCTGTATAAAATGGACTCTGTAAATGAAGGCACTAAAAGGTCAGATTTTGAGGTTCCATTTGGACTAGATCTATTTGAGATCTGACTGATTGTAACCCAAAAAATGAAAAAAAAAATGCAGGATAGGCTGGTGGGAGTGCCCTGACCAGTATCCAACCCCCCAAACCCTGCTGCCCATAATACAGCAGCTGAACTGATGGATATAGTACAGTGGTTTAGACAGAAACCAAGAGAGCATGCCAGCATAGCTGCTCTGGTTATGGGACATGGAGGCAGAAAGCGCTGTGGTGAATGGACTGGAAATTTCAAAACTGACATCCATTACTACTCACCCTGCCCTCAGGCAAAGAGTGTATGCTCTGTCCTACATAATGAGGATAGCCATTTGATCAGTGAATGATTTATGGCTGTGTGTCATATAACATGGCCAAATAAGAATGACATACCATTAAATATCAGCCTGTGGTCCTCTATGGAGGACTAACAAAATTATATTAGAGAATTAGGCATGAAAGAGGCAATCTATGAAGATGATTTTGAGAGCCCAGTCAATAAATTTTTCATCAGGAACGAGGGATCTCATCCTACAGCCATCACCTTTACATCAGTATGGGTCTATGTTATCCATACTGAACCCCCCAGTGGCCCTCAGGTGCTGTAATACAACAGGCTGCCCAATTGATGGGGAGACAAGAGTGCCTACGGCCAGATGCAGGCTCTGAATGGTGGTGGAAAGGTCTGAGAAAGGCAGAGAACCATCTGCTGCCATGACTTAGGCGTCCAGCCCCTAAGGTAATCCAGTCTGGACCCATTAGGGTCTTGAGACAACAAATGTTTAAAGACCAGATTAGAGCAGGAGTTCAGTTTAAAAAGATCGATGGACAGCATAATCAGGAAAAAATATCTGTTAAACAGGCCCAAGCACTGAGTATTTATAGTCCAACCTTTTCAGCCAAACTAGATGTGAATGTAACTCAAGAAGGGTCTGGATGGGGGCTCTGGCAGAGCCAGAGTTCTTTGTGAACCCCTATGAGGTTTTGGCCACAGGTTTGGCATGGAGCAGAATAAAGATACATCACAGTTGAAAAGCATTTATTGGCTACCTATTCTACACTACAGGTGGTAGAACCAGTAGCTCAGATTTCAGAGGTTATCGTTAAACAACAAGGCCAGTCCAGGGGTGGGTAAAAGATCTAACACACATCTCTATGATGGGGGTGGCCCAATCACAAGCAGTGGTGCGCTCAGTTGTTCTGCTTGCCTGCTCCTCAAGGAGTTAAGAGAAATCTATGCCTGTTGCGTCTTCGAGTGCATGCGCAATGCCATGTGGAGGGCTTATCACAATAAAGATTGGCGGATTTGCTGCGTAGACCGGTCAGAACTCAGATCTGCGTTGTGCTTCCTGTGGCACCAAACGCCCAACAGTGGCAGTTCCGTGTATTGGCCAGCAGGTGGCAGCAGAGACCACGGAAAGAACGTCTGCGGGACAGACCCTGGGGATCCGTTCTCTTTTGATTATAGGGGAAGAACACAAAGATGGAAGAGGAGGGAAGGGGGAAAAAAAAAAGAAAAAAAGAAAAAACCAAACCACAGCAAACAAATAAAAACTTCTCCAAACGTAGCAAACTTGAATGTCTGTCAATAAATAAATGAGTAATTGAATTGATGTCCGTTACAGACAGTCCCCTGTAGAATCAGGGTAAGGGTTAGGATTAGAGTTACATTGCAGGTTAATGCTGTTATCTTTACAGCTCCTGTGAGGGTTGGGGTCTGGGTCAGGTGTTTAAAAAATGAAATGAAAAAAGAATTAAAAAAATATATTGAAAGCTTCAGATTTCCTTAATCTTTGTGGGAATCATATAATGTGCAACTCAGATCTACCTCTTCGTACCTCTTTTGTGGTGTAGGGAACCTGCTTTGGCAGGGGGACTGGACTCAGTGGTCTCTGGAGGTCCCTTCCAACCCCTACAATTCTGTGATTCTGTGAATATCATGGAGTTGTTTGGATGGGGAAAGACTACCCCTTTGAATGACCTTTTGTCAGGGCATGTCCTGGGATTCCTAGGATCCTCAAAATGCAGCACTGCTTCTGTCACTGAAAAATGGGGCCCTGTGTGGGACGGAGGGAGGGTCCATGAGTCCCTGGCCCACCTGACTGAGTATTTCCATGGTCTTAGCAAAGACATACTTACAACTTGAGAATGACAGTTAGCTGTGTTCATGGTGGCATGGCCACTTTTAATGGCCTTGAACTGTCTGAACATAACTGAAGAGGCTCAGGCTGATGCAAATCAGCTATTGAATGATAGTGTTGAAAAATTGGAAAGACAGGTGGCAGTTTTGATGGGAAAAAACCTAATTCAATCATTCTCCTATGGAAGATCAGTAACAACTGTCTGGAGGACCATGGGGGCCCTGTGCAAGGGAATCTGTATAAAATGGACTCTGTAAATGAAGGCACTAAAAGGTCAGATTTTGAGGTTCCATTTGGACTAGATCTATTTGAGATCTGACTGATTGTAACCCAAAAATGAAAAAAAAAAAAAAAAAAAATGCAGGATAGGCTGGTGGGAGTGCCCTGACCAGTGTCCACCCCCCAAACCCTGCTGCCCATAATACAGCAGCTGAACTGATGGATATAGTACAGTGGTTTAGACAGAAACCAAGAGAGCATGCCAGTATAGCTGCTCTGGTTATGGGACATGGAGGCAGAAAGTGCTATGGTGAATGGACTGGAAATTTCAAAACTGACATCCATTACTACTAACCCTGCCCTCAGGCAAAGACTTTATGCTCTTGTCTGGAGGGCTTATCGCAATATAGATTGGCGGATTTGCTGCGTAGACCGGTCAGAACTCAGATCTGCGTTGTGCTTCCTGCGGCACCAAACGCCCAACAGTGGCAGTTCCGCTTATTGGCCAGCAGGTGGCAGCAGAGACCACGGAAAGAACGTCTGCGGGACAGACCCTGGGGATCCGTTCTTTTGATTATAGGGGAAGAACACAAAGATAGAAGAGGAGGGAAGGGGGAAAAAAAAAAGAAAAAAAAAAATCAAACCACAGCAAACAAATAAAAACTTCTCCAAACGTAGCAAACGTGAATGTCTGTCAATAAATTAATGAGTAATTAAATTGATATCCCTTTCCCGCCCCCCCCCCCCCCCCAACTTCTGAGATGAAAAAAAAACACTTCTTTTAGAAGAAAACAGAGTAGTAACAACTTCTGTACCTACATTCACCACTCTGAGATCCTGTCTGGGTCTCCCAAGGCTTGTAAATAACCACTGGGTCGGTTCTGATGTCGCGTGATTTGTTGTCAGTTCTCTCATGGTTCTCCGGTCAGTTCTCCGGTGCCAGGATCTGCCACAGGGCATTCTGACCACGGGCATCATGTTTCTACGCTGCCGCCTGCATTTAACAGGCAATGGGACTGCCCAGCATGTGCAAGGCAGCACCTCTTTCACACCACCAGAATGTTTAAGGCTGTTGGGATTGTTGTTAGCGTCCCATTAACACTGAGGCTAGAGATACCCTTAGGATTGACATTACTATTAGCATTACTTTGATGGTGCCCTATCTGGGTCATTTCCAGGGGATGTCAGGAGTAAGGCACAGTGTCAGGAGAAAAAGAACAGACTCTGTTACTTTATAAACGTGATAATAGAGAGAGTTCATTGGAAAAAATACAACTCTTAAATAATGCAAAGCATGCTTCTGATTGGATGCAGGCATCATCTGGGCTCTGATTAATATTACTCTTAAGGTAAAGATTATTGTTACCATAATGATTTTTTTTTTTGGATTATGATCAGGGTTAAGGTTCCTTTTGCTACAAACTTCTAGCATCATTTTTGTTGTTGCATTTGGAGTTAGGGACGATTTTAGAATCAGGGTAAGGGTTAGGATTAGAGTTACATTGCTGGTTAATGCTGTTATCTTTACAGCTCCTGTGAGGGTTGGGGTCTGGGTCAGGTGTTTAAAAATGAAATGAAAAAAGAATTAAAAAAATATATTGAAAGCTTCAGATTTCCTTAATCTTTGTGGGAATCATATAATGTGCAACTCAGATCTACCTGTTCGTGCAGTGACTGCCTGTAAATTTGCTGGAGCCTAATATAATATGGCCTTGTGCTTTCCACTAACTCACCTTCATTTCATTTTCATTACATTTGCTTGGTAGTCAGATTTTGGTGTGTGGATATTTTAAAACAATCTAACTGACATTAGCAAAAAATTAAAAATAAAATTAAAAAAAATGCACAACAGCATCGTATCAATTTTTATAGATAAGATAAAGAAGAGCAGTTTCCCTTAGTTTTCTGTGCCTCTTTACTTTCTTACCCTCTCCCCTTGTGTGAGAAACTCTCAAAGTCAAAGATTTCTAGTTAGGCAAAGATGGCAGCGATAGCAGCAGTGCTTATTCATTATTGCAATACTGCGCGCACATCCCCTATTGGCAAGGGAGAAATTGCACACCAGTCAGTGAAATCAATTCTGTTCTGTGCCCTAAACCCACTGCAGGTGATGCTCTCATGGCTCTCATTGGTTGAGCATCTCAGGCTCACAGACTCCTCGAGACTGTGGCTAGGATTCATTTCCATAGAAGGTCAATTACCAACCTCTTGTTTTTAGGTCTGCCTTGTACTTTTCTGCAGACAGAGAAGGGCAATGTTTCCAAAAGTCAGTAC
Organism: Coturnix japonica; assembly: GCF_054131305.1. NCBI lineage: Eukaryota > Metazoa > Chordata > Aves > Galliformes > Phasianidae > Coturnix > Coturnix japonica. The sequence continues at coordinate 22,217,337 of NC_140671.1, read as the reverse complement.
ATTCATTCTGTCCTGTGCTGGGCTCTACCCACCCTGTATTTATCTTGTGCTTGTCTCAATTCTCCCCATGTCAGAATGCCCCCAGTCTGAACTTAATTCTGTTCAGCAACTTTCTTGGTGGAAAAACTACTTATACAGCTGTTTTACAAGAGGGTTATACATTCAGTTAGGGCCTACACTATGTACTGAAAATACTGGAAACTTCCACTGCAAAAACACAATCTACCTCTCCCATCTGTGCAGCCTTGCAGACCCAGAGCATGCCAGGTTATTTCTGCTTTCATAGCATTTGCATGCTGTAGGGTGAGCACAAGGTTCTGCTGCTTGATTCTTCTGCAAGAGCTGCCTACCGGCAAATGGTTGCAGGGATGGAGGATGTGACAGAAAGCATTTGTCTCCACAAGAGCAGAGTTACATTCAGTGCAGAGTGTGAGAGTCAGGTTGGTGTGGAAAAGCACTGACACGCTGGGGATGATGCAGTGCTCACATGTCTAACACTCACAGACATTACTGTCAGAAGGATGGTGCTGTGTTGTGCTTCTACCTTTGGCAGCCCCTGGAGAAATGCTATGGCACACAGAACACCTTTGTATTGCACTGACTGCTGCCATGCAGCATGGATTTAACACACCAAATCCAGAGGAGCATGACTGCATCTAACTGCCCTGAGAAAAACTACTGTAGCTGAAGAGATGAGGAGGCAGCTGCTCATCTGCAGAACAAGCAGTACTGCCAGACATTGGGCCAGGTGAGCACCTCCTGCTGCAGCGTGATGATGACAGGGCTGGAGATGATCTGCAAAGCCAGCTTAAAAGTGGGAGACGTGAGTCAACATGGCAGGAGGACAGAGGTGTTAGGGAGCAGCCAAGGCATCAAAGAGTATCAGAAGGCTTTGAAAAGTATCACAAAGTGACAGCCAGGAAGACTGGGATATATCATGAGCAGCAACCTGGATGCTAGAGATTATTTGCTCCCATACAAAATGGTAGAGATCTTGCTGCAGACATCCCAAAGCCAGCCAAAATGGGAACCCAGAGCTCTGCCTGCACGAACCCCACAGCCATAGCATTGCAAGCTGAGCTGCCTTGCTGTTTGTTGCATTCATCCCAATCCCTGTGATTGAAGACTCAGAATGCAGTCGAGGCGATGACTGAGCATGAGAGTGACTTTATTCAATAAAAGACAGGAGGGCTTGAGAGGTCAAGGGTGAAGATGGGACTCCTCTTGTCAAGATGAGAGTGGCTCAGAGCTGGTGCTGCTGCCTGGTGCCTGGGACTGGCAGCCTGACTCTAAGTCCCCATCTAAGATGCTCAGCTTCACCTCACTGATGCTGCCCTGCTCCTGCATGGTGGTGCTGCTGCTGGGACACTCGGGCTGTGCTTGGGATGGGCAGCACTGCAAAGGCGCTGGGTCACAATCCAGGCAGGTGACTGCTGTGTCTGGCAGGCTCAGGTCACGAGCTTCAGCAGAGCCAGGAGATATGAGAGCATGAACGTGGATGAGCCCCTTGTGTCCATCACTGTTACCATGTGGAAGGCTGTCATCCGAATTGCAGCGATTCATGCTTAATAAGAACTCTCCATTGATGGAAAGACACTGCTTGGTTTGGATCTTTGGGGTTGACAAGGGCTCGAATCACCTAGGAAGGCATAGAAACACAAGGGTTAGTTTCAAACATTTGCAAGTTGAATCATGAAAGGTTGTTGATACTTGGTAATAGAGTGGCGGCAGGAAGAAGCAAGTAGGCTTGAAGCAGCATAGCCACTGTCTTGAAAGTGATCCTCATTCAGGTCCAGCTCGTGTGTTGTTTCACTGTAATCTGCTTCTTTGGGTCTACCTAGTGGGCAGCAACACTCGAGCTGTTACTGATATCATTGATAAGAACTGGAGACAATTGTTCTATTCCTAAGAGCTTCAAGGTGCCTAGAAGCACAAATAGAAACCAGCAGTATTTCATCACTTCACCAAAAGGAAGGTCAAACACCTGAGCTGTGAAGAGCAGTTACAGAACCTATGCATAAGATCACACCAGACATACTTTGTTCTAACAACAGTTATGGCACATAGTCCATTTCCTTCAATATTCCCAAAATGAAATGATGTGGAGCATTACAGGGAAAGAAACACTGCACACAGACACTATGACCCTGATTATACTCAAGCAGCAGACTTAAAACAAGTCAGAGTTTTTGATTCCAGGATATTTCAGGACCTATCATGTGAAATTCAGTTACACAACAGTGCCTAGGTGCCTGCGTTTCAAGCAACTTTCAGATCACAGCCATGTAAAATAAAAACAAATTCAGTGCAGAAATAGCAAGCCTGTACCTTAATACTCATGAGATTATCCATTTTTTACAGCACTCTGACTAAGTTCTAAAACTTGCTCATCCCAGTTCACTTCAACAAGTTCCACCAGTTCAAGCAATGCAGTTCTGAGATCCGGTGTATGTTAGGCAGATAGAATTGAACAGTGCAGAAATAATCTCTGACAGCTTTAAGAGCTCCGTTCTGCTTACAAACTCTCAGTCCAAAACTATTCACAGTTTTAAGGAAATGAACACCTGAAGCAGTTGGATCATCTGCCATTTGCCGCATTCTGCTTCTTGGCATCATGATTAGCACAAAGGGTTTTCTGCTGTCCTGCAGAGATGGACAAAGTCCTGCTTACAAATGGACCAAGTTTCAGTGTACAGCAGAGTTTGTACCAGACTAACAAGCCACGTCATTCAATTCATGTGCTCAGGTTGTTATGCACTCCGAAAGGAAACAGAACTAACTGTTGGATTCTGAAGGCAATCTGTGGGGTCCTACATTACCTCCTGATTCTGGAAGAGGAAATTCTAATAGCAAATGCAGAACTTTGACCATTGTAGACATGAGAAGAGCTGGCATTTAGGAACATTCATTTCAGGGAAATCAAATGATGTGTCTATATTTTTACTACAGATAGTATAGGGAGCAGCCAGTTGAAGAACCAGATACAAAAAAATCCAGCCCATTGGCAGGAAAATACTTCTCCTTAAATTCTGTATGCTATCATGGTACAGAATTAGGCTACAGTGCCACATAGGCCAACCAAGCGTAGAACCAAATCCACAAAATACTGGTAGACAAAGCAGCAAAAACAGGGACAATATTCAGCAGACTGTGCTGTGGCCTTTCTACTCACAGCTCAGCATGTTCTGCCATCCGAAAAGCAAGGCCTCTTGTCAAGCTCAGCTATTTCCCTTCTCAGTGTATTCTAGCACCACTGATACCCACTGGTATCCTCCTGTAGAGTGCCATCATATTGTCATCATCCAAAGGGAAAACCCACACAGCAGAGCATACAGCACTACACCCATGCTCCAAATATCCGCCTGAAAAACAAAAAGACAAGCTTACAAACCTGAAGCACCTCAAATGGCTTCCTGACAGACTGGATTGTCTGCCCTTGCCAAAGCCCACATATAGCCCATGAAAAGCTGGCTCTTTCCCTCAGGAAATAAAACCTTATCGTCCCAGAGAAAGCATATAACCCTCATTCAATTGCCCTTCCACTCAGCTTAGAGCACTACTAAAACCAGCATCTTCACCTTAGCTCATCACACTGCTGCAGTTCCTTTTACAAGGATTTCACTGGCAAAAATGAAATCAAAGCCGTCACAAGGGATTTAGCACAGTTACGTGTTACTGGCTACGAGAGCTGTCAGCACAGTCACCTGTCTGGCTTTGCTGCTGTTCTATTTATGTACAGGCACAACAAGGTTCAGACACCTCACAGTGCAATTCTCACTTTGACTGTAAAGAAAAAGGAGGCTTGAAAAGCAGCGTGTGGAAAACAAAGAAACAAGAATTAGAACAACAGTGGGGCCATGGCACTTGTAGGAATTGCTCCGCCTTTAACAGCGATTGAAGAAGTACGAGGGCATCCCAAACCAGACCAGTTTGGACAGATTAACAACTGCAAGTAGTGGGTTCCAAAATTCCAGACATGAAATCAAAGCTGGAAAAACTCTTCACATTTTCATCTCTCAATTTTTAGTTCATTGTGCATTACAACGGAAACAATTCTTCACATACAACTTGGAAGCTAAAGACAAGTCTGACAAAACAGACTGCACAGAAATGATGGATAATTAACAGAGCAAATTGCTCTTTCAAACACTTAGTAATAGAAAGAGATCTCTGAAGTTGCTGTTCTGTAGAGCCCCAAAGCAGTCGCTTGAGGCAGTTCAGGATTAGCCTGAGACAAACCAGCCAGCTGTGTGAACTGAGACCAATTGCACTTTTCTAGTCTGTGGCCACTGACAGCTTCTGAGAGCTACCAAGCGATGCAACCTAGCAGAATTCAGAAGGGAAACCAAGAGAGCCTACCTGAGCTCCACTGCCTTTAAATGCTCTGTGGAGAGGGAAGGGAAAGAGGGGAAAACAAACACCGCTCTACATCCCTCTGAGCCAATAGACACTTTGCCCTGGATTAGCTCTGGTGCTGCATAAGCTGGGCTTCCACAGCATGTGTTCAGGCGGTAATCAAGGCCTGCCTGGAATAACACAAAAAATAGAGAGAAACGTTTGCTTTAACAGAGTTTATGTCTTCTGGTCATAACACTTGAGAAGCCTCAGAGGCTTCTTCTCCTGTGCATATTTTCATTCATCTTAGAGTTTGCTTTCATTCAATGTGACCTCTCTAGGCAAATATTGTCTAAGACCATGAGCATCACATAAATGTGCAGATCTCAAGCTGCTCACTTATCTAGTACCCTTCGCATGATGCTTTATTTTCCTCAGCTGATCATCTAGATTGTGTCTGTTGATTGTGCAACAACAGCCTGTTGATCTCGATTACCTGTGAGAGGCTCTAACTTTGGCCAGGAAAAATCATTTGAGGATAAGTAATTATCTGGGACTCAGTAAGTCTTCCCATGCTTTCATAACAGCAGAGATACACACACACACAAACTCGTGGAACCCCACTGCTTTGCACAATCCTGTGCACACTCACGTGTGTCATGCACTGATTTCCCAGCCAGTCCTCGTGGGGTCTCTTACTTAGGACGGGAGTGCAGGGGAGCAGCCAGAAGCTGTTTGCATTCCCTGCTGTCTGCTGGGCAGCTTTGCTGGAGATGCTTGGGTTGCTTTGTTTTTCCTTGGGAGGTGGGAAGGAGCTTTGGGTTGGAGGCACATCCCGTGCCAGAGCATCCCAATGGCACGTGTGGGGCACTGATCTGCAGCAGATGAAGGGGAGGAGGTCCCAGCACAGCTCTGCACCATGCTCTGCCACACTGGGCAGCTTGTTCCTGGCTCAGCAGCGTCATCAGACAAGAAGCAGGGAAGGAAATCAAGGATGGGGGGTACCATCAAACGCAGTTAGTGCATGCCTGTGCAAGACAAACAGACCCAGAGCTTGCAGGTTGTTCCTGCTTTTGTAGCATTTGTGTGCTGTAGCTGAGCAAAAGGTTCTGCTGCTTGAATCTTCTTCTGCAAGAGCCGCCTACCGGTAAATGTCTGCGGGGATGTAGTCGGTGTGCACGTCTGAAGCCATTTGAGAACCTAGTCGTTCTTGCTGCAGGACCCCTGTCTTCTGTTAAAAGCTGAACGGTCCCCAGAGCACCTGTTTCCATCAGCTACCACCATCCAAAGCAGCCAGCCTTCTTACAGTCACCTGGCCCAAACATCCCTTTTGCTCTACACTTGATTCCTGCAAGAGATGGGAGCTCGGCACGCACACCATCATTCCAACACCCCATCCCTGCAGCAAGGGATCACAGCGCTGGCACAGCTGAAACAAAAAGGGTGTGCGAGTTTCCTGTTAGCACTCAGTGTGAACCAATCTACCACTGAGCAACACCGTGAGTCCCCACTCACCTCAGCACAGGTCAACCTGTAACCCCAACCTTCCCCTATCCATGTGCACACGCACACCCATTCACCACCCTGCCTGCTTTGCACACCCCCATGCACACTCTGCATCGTGTGCCCTCCTTTGCATTCACAGACGTGTGCAAACCATCCCTGGGAACACGTACGTGCCTACACCTTCCACAAACACCCCTTTGTGTGCACCTGTGTGCAACCCAACTCCTCAGCACACGCACGCGTTTGTGCCACCCTGTCCATGCACTCACCACGTGCCCTCCAGCAACCAAGGATTGCAGAGATGCTCCAGACTGTGCCAGAGATGGAATCTCAGAGTGCTGGGACATTATTGATCACTAAGGAAAACACTTGGAAGCATATTCAATCTGCAGAAGCTGTAATTACTGGGCACAGTTAGCTTTCCTATGGCTCAGCTGGAGGAGGCGGGTGCTCTCATACATCTGAGACACTCGCACAATGTTGGGATCATTCTGATGGAAACTATGTCTTCAGATATCATGGTTAAAACCATCCAAGATGATCATGCAGAGCCTTAGCTCTTGAGCAGCACTTCCTCCCCACCCTTCACTACTCCAAGCAGCTCCAACAAACTTCTCAGAAGAAATCCAGGCCAGCACAGACCTGGCAGACCAGAACCAAGTGCAGCTTGTGGGACGGCAGTGCCCACTCCTTGCTTCCACCCTGCTCCAGCAGGTTAAGGAGTCTGAGCCTCACTGGCCTTTGACAACTCAAGACTTTCAGCACCTCATGCCAACATTTCTCACTAAGATACACCTATGGCATTGAATTCTCTTCTCACTACCTCCTCCCAGTCCTCCCCTAGGAACAGAAACAATTCAGATTCTACAGCAAACTACAGCATCTGCACTGCAAGAGCACACTGAACCACCTGCAACAATGAAACATGGTTTTGGAGAGTGGGTTTGAAAACACACCTTTAGACAGCTGTCTCCCTGTAGCCAAAAGGAAACCAAGAAGGAAAAGTCCAGCCTGAAACATGCCCATGCTACTAGCCCAGGTTTTTCACAGTCAATGCAGAATCCATCCTGTTCTTGAGGTAACAAACGACCAGTGAGTCTCCCGTTGCTCCACCCCTTCTCCTTCAAAGCCTGAAAAAGAAAGAATAAACAAGCAGAAGAAACCCAGACGTACCTTTCCACACAAAGAGCAGAAAGTGGAACAGCAGTTGTCTCCTTCCTGAGACATGGTGGGGAGCATCCCAGAGGAAGCCCAAGTTCTTTGCTTCTCTCCACAGGGACTTCAAGCACTCTTGGCAAGAGCTGCTTTGGTTCTTTCTTCAATTGCTTCCATCACCAGAATCTCCTTTGGAAAAGGAACCCGAATGAAAGAATCAGCAAATGAAAAAGAATGAGCAATAGCCACTTTACCAGCTTTCTTCTGACACTCAATTTAGACTCTTGACTCGGGCAAGGTCTTAAAATCAACTGGTTACAAGAACTGTCCCAAAATATATCCAGCTTCCGTACAGCTGCCATTCTTTCTGACAGCGAGTGTAATCACAGAATCATAGAATGGCCCGGGTTGGAAGGGACCTCAAGGATCATGAAGATCAATCACCTCCCTGTCCCTGCTGGCCATCCCCTCTTCTGATGGAGCCCAGGGGACCATTTGCTCTCTGAGCTGCAAGAGCACGCTGATGGCTCACGTTCTGTTTTTCATCCACCAGGACCCCCAGGTCCTTCTCTGCGGGGCTTCTCTTAAGGACTGCTCCTCCCAGGCTGTAGAAATGCCTGGGATTCCTCCAGCCCAAGTGCAAAACCTTGCACTTTCCTGTGTTCAACCTCATTAGATTCACGTAGGCCAACCTCTCGGTTGAGCTCCCTTTGAATGGCATCCCTTCCTTCCACTGCGTCAGCCGCACCACTCAGCAAACAGCAGAAGGTGCACTCCATTGCATCATTGGTGTCTCTGATAACCATGTAAAAAAGCACTGGTCCCAAGACAGACTCCTGGATGACACCACTTGTTATCGGCCTCCACCTGGACATAGAACCATGAATCACCACCCTCTGTCTGTGGCCTTTCAACCAATCCCTTATCTACCAGGTGGTCCACCTGTCAAATCCACATCCCTCCAGTTTAGAGATAAGGATGTGGTGGAGGGCAATGTCAAAGATCTTGCTCAAGTCCAGGTCAATGACATCTGTTACCTTCCTTTTGTCCACAAATGCCGTCACTCCATCATAGAAGGCCACCAGACTGGTTAGGCATGGCCTTCCCCTGCTAAAGCCACGCTGCCTGTCTTGGATCACATGCTCATTTCTTATGTGATCAAGCATGTCTTTGAGGCAGATCTGTTCTTCACCATCTACATCAGTTACACATTTGAATCAAATAATTGGTGTTCCTGTCACCAAGAAAACCTCTTTGTCTTCTACTCCTGCTGCACTTCTGTGCTTTCATCAGAAGCAAAGGAAGAGACCACCTCCTAGATCCAAATTTTAAGAAACCAACACCCAATAGGTGTCATCTGAAGTAAAATAGCAGAGAAATTAAGATGACTCTTCTGCATCCAGCTTGGATCACTCCCTCACTCAGGCACACCACCATCAGATCAAGGAGATGCTGCCTTCAGCTTAGAGACTGTATGGGAAATCACAGCTTGAACCTCTGATTAATCAGCTGAGGCAAGTCTTGGGTCAGCTGCGGGAGCACAGGTGAGAGTAATCTAGCTGTGCTCCCAGAAGGGGTGGACCTCGACTCAACCTCCTCTGAGACCTCATTTAAAGGCTGACCACCTCTGAGACAGCATGTCTTAGAGATTGCTCCCTAGTTGAGGCTGCCTCAGCTTTCTAGTCAAGGTATCGATATTGGTGAGTTTCCCTTTGCTAATAACCTTAGGCTATTTACCACCATCTTGGTTAATATCTTTTTATTAACCACCCTTACAGAGACCATAAGGGTTTGGGCTTCCAAACTCTCAGCAAGCATTTGGATCAGCCAGCTTCCTGCCGAGGAGCCCCCTGCATCACTGCTGCCTATTCTGGTACCGGACCCGCAGATGCTTCAGAGCTCATTAGCATGGACTTCCTTCCTCCCCTCAGCAGCTGCTCCTGCACTCACCTTCATTCCTACTCAGATACCGGCCGCTTCCAGCACCAGCTGACCTGCAAGACACAGAAAGGAAAGGTGGGAGTCATGCAAACGCACAAGCCCAAGGCTGTGTCACCACCACACATGGCAGCCTCGGGAAGTCAGCTGCAACTACAGCCTTTGTCAGAATGGAAACAGGCACCGTCAATTAAGTGTGACCTCTGAACTCATTGCCACCATCAGAAATAGGCACTGAAATCGCTCACTTCACTGCAGCTGGTTAACTCCAAATTCTTTTGCTTTTGGGAAAATGCAGACACGGAATTGAAGGACACCAGAAAAACGACATCTACTTCATTGTAGGTGGTTAAGCTTGGAAGCAGGACTTGAGCAAGAAATGCTTCTCAGCTCCTTGAAAGGCACTAATCCTGACCTCTGCCACAGGTGGCTGAGTGACACAAAAGTTGAGCTGCCCATTCAGAAGCACATGGAGCAGGCCATGGAGCGGTTACATACCAACACATGAACAGGCACTTTCCCATTGGAAGTGAAATCCCTTCTCCCTGCCATGCCATGCCCACACCGCTCCTCAGGGCTGCACTGACAGCACAGACAGAATTGAAACATCTTTTGTCATCATTGTGGTTTTTCACAGACCCAGACAATGAGATACTGGGTTGCTGTGTGGGTTCCCAGGCGGCACTGCCATTTCCAAGCCATTGCTTCCTAGGGGCACAGAAAGGAAAACGCCTGAACAAAATTTCACCCAGAGATTGCTATTTTACCATTCTTCCATGCAAAACAGGAGGACAGTACAGCGGATTTGTGCAGCTGCATCAACACCCTGGGTGCTAAAGGAATGCAAAGACAGAAATATCAAAACTACAAGGAGGGAAGCTATGTTTAGTAATATCTTTTCTCATTTACAACAGGCAGTTGGCACTACTAAAGGAAAATCCCAGGCCTCAGGTTCTGACAGTGCGACAATCTGGCACGGACTCAGATGTGAGTGATCCAAATGGTTTATTCCAGGTTCTAATACCACTTCTGTGAATTCACACGTTTTCTCTCTTAACTTTCCCACAGCCTTCACATGTCCACAGAACATCCCACAAACTCTCCTTTACGGCGCACGTAGGCACTCATCCCACCAGAGCCATCAGTCATTCCTAGCCATGTGCTTCTCCTCCAGTCACGGACAGTATCACACGGCCATAATGCATCTTAAATGACTTAGTTTTTCTGTTCTTTCTGGAGGTGTCCTTGGTTCCTAGCCTTACCTTCTCATGCCGTTCATCTTGCTCTGCAGCTCCTGCTCTGAAGAGTCTTCTTATGTTCCCACATGACAGGAAGAAAATGAAGACACAACCCCTGCCACCAAGGTCAGCTCTGCAGCACACGTTACCTGAGGAGCACTTGGCTACTCATGCAAACTGCACAGTGCCAGGAAGATTGTTACATGTTGCACTTCTTCTTCTCCTGGCTCAGAAATTAAATTTTCTACCTAGAAAATGGAAAACAAACAAACAAGCAAACAATAAACAACAACAACAAAAAACGCCTCACCTGACATAAAGGAGACATGATTGTTACTATGGAATTCCGGAGGGCAAGGTATTTGCCCTCTCTATGAAGAAGCTGACTGCAAAGGACTAAGAACAGCCACGATCACGTTGAGAACTTGCGGGTAAAATTCGGGACTGAACCAATAATGGGCTTCTGGAGGTGAGGGTCTGCTCCAGGCCGCCTGGTCAAGGGAGCCTGTTGATGGGCCCTGCTTACTGCAGCTACCAGAAGCACCGCGCTCACTGACTCTCAACTTGATGGGGGATTCCAGTCAGGCTGGGAAATCAGCATGGCTGGCTGCAAGCTGTCTGAGAGACTGCTGGACTGCACTGGGAATAACTTTGTGGGCCAAGCATTAAGCACACCAAGCAGAAGGGAAGGTATTGGACAGACCGACCAGAGGTCAAGCGTTGCTGGACCTGCTGCTCACCAACGCTGAGGAGATCATCAAAGGCGTCAAGGTTGGAGGCTGCCTGGGCTCCAGCGATCATGCCCTGGTTGAGTTTGTGATCTCAAGCGATGTGGGCCTGGCAAAGAGCAGGACCAGGATGCTCAACTTTAGAAGAGCAGACTTCAAGCTACTCAATGGAATGCTGGCCAAGATCCCCTGGCGCGCTGCCCTCAAAGATAAGGACGTTGAGGAGAGCTGGCTACTGTTCAAGGATGCCCTCCTGGCAGCACAAGAGGTCTCCATTCCCCTGATTAAGAAAGTGGGCAGGAGAGGTAGAAAACCGGCATGGCTCAGCAAGGACCTGCTAAGAGAACTGAGGGTGAAGAAAGGGGTGTACAAGCTCTGGAAACAAGGCTGTGTCACCCGGGAAGAATACAGGGATGCCGTCCGAACTTGCAGATGTGGGATCAGGAAAGCCAAGGCTCAGGCAGAACTGAACTTGGCGAGGGATGTGAAAAACAACAAGAAAACCTTCTACAGGTACATTGGCCAGAAGAGACAGGCCAAAATGGGCGTGCCTACTCTGGTAAATTTAAAAGGAGAAATGGCTTCAACAGATGAAGAGAAAGCTGAGGTGCTGAATGAGTTCTTCACCTCGGTCTTCACTGGTGGCCAGGATTCTAGTCTTTTTCACGTCCCTAAGTCTTGCACCCCCATACCTCCATGTGGGGACCAAGGAGGTAAATCCCTCCCCACTGTAAGGGTAGAGCAAGTCCGAGAGTGCCTCCTTAGACTGAATGAGTATAAGTCTATGGGGCCAGATGGCGTGCATCCCAGGGTCCTGAAGGAGCTGGCTGAGGTGGTTGCTGAGCCGCTCTCCATCATATTTGAGAAGTCGTGGCTGTCAGGTGAGGTCCCGGATGATTGGAGGAAGGGTCACGTCACTCCCATTTACAAGAAGGGGAGCAGGGACGACCCGGGTAACTACAGGCCGGTGAGTCTCACCTCTGTGCCTGGGAAGATTATGGAACAGATCCTCCTGGACAACATGCTTGATCGCATAAAGAACAAGCATGTGATCCGAGACAGCCAGCACGGCTTCACCAGGGGAAGGTCATGCTTAACTAATCTTGTGGCCTTCTATGATGGAGTGACGGCGTTGGTGGATGAAGGGAAGGCGACCGATGTCATTTACCTGGACCTGAGCAAGGCCTTTGACATGGTCCCCCATCACATCCTCATCTCCAAATTGGAGGGAGGTGGATTTGATGGGTGGACAACTAGATGGATAAGCAATTGGTTGAAAGGCCGCAGACAGAGGGTGGTGGTCAATGGCTCTATGTCCAGGTGGAGGCCGGTAACGAGCGGCGTCCCTCAAGGGTCTGTCTTGGGACCGGTGCTCTTTAACATCTTTATTAATGACATCGATGAGGGAATGGAGTGCACCCTCAGCAAGTTTGCTGATGACACCAAGCTGAGTGGTGCAGTCGATACGGTGGAGGGAACAGATGCCATTCAGAGGGACCTTGACAGGCTGGAACGCTGGGCTCGGGTGAACCTAATGAGGTTCAACACGGCAAAGTGCAAGGTTTTGCACTTGGGCCGGAAGAACCCCAGGCACCTGTACAGGCTGGGAGGAGTTGTCCTTGAGAGCAGCTCGGCTGAAAAAGACCTAGGGGTCCTGATAGATGAGAAACTTAACATGAGCCAGCAGTGCGCTCTGGCAGCCCGGAAAGCAAATGGGATCCTGGGCTCCATCAGGAGAGGGGTGGTCAGCAGGGATAGGGAGGTGATCGTCCCTCTCTACTCTGCTCTTGTGAGGCCCCATCTGGAGTACTGTGTCCAGGTGTGGAGCCCTCAGTACAAAAAAGATATGGAAATTTTGGAAAGGGTCCAGAGGAGGGCCACAAAGATGATCAGGGGGCTGGAGCACCTCCCCTATGAGGACAGGCTGAGGGAGTTGGGTTTGTTCAGCCTGGAGAAGAGAAGGTTGCGAGGTGACCTCATTGCAGCCTTTCAATACCTGAAGGGAACTTACTCCCAGGAGGGGAGTAAACTCTTCGAAAGGGCTGATAATAGCAGGACTAGGGGAAATGGTTTTAAGTTGAAGGAGGGAAGATTTAGGTTGGATGTTAGGGGAAAGTTCTTTACTAGAAGGGTGGTTAGGTCCTGGAACAGGCTGCCCAGTGAGGTTGTGGATGCCCCGTCCTTGGAGGTGTTCAAGACCAGGTTGGACAGGGCCCTGGGCAACCTGATCTAGTAAATGTGTATGTTTGGTGGCCCTGCTAGGCAGGGGGGTTGGAACTACATGATCCTTGAGGTCCCTTCCAACCCGGGTAATTCTGTGATTCTGTGATTCTGTGAAGGGAAGCATTACTGGACATGCTGCACAGCAGGGGTTAAGACTGGAGGTGGTCAGGGCTGTAGTGACCATGCCCTCCTAGAGTTCCTCATCTCAAGGAATGCGGGCCTGGCAAAAAGCAAAGTCAGGACCCTGAGCTTCAGGAGAGTCAGCTGCAGGCTGTTCAAAGAATTCTTGGACGAGAGACACTGGAAAACTGTTCTTAGGGGCAAAGGGTTCAAACATCCCTTTGTGTGCACCTGTGTGCAGCCCAACTCCTCAGCACAGCCCTGTGCAAGCACACATTTGTGCCACCGCATCCACGCACTATGTGCTCACACACACTCACACAACCACATCCCTTAGTGCAGCCCTGTGCGCACACACACTCACACATGTGTAACCCCTTCCTTTCACTCCCAAAGTGCACGCACACACCGGTACCACAATGTCCTTGTGCAGCTCCAACACTCTGCACACCCCTGTGCACGTACATATATGTGCATGCTCGTCCTTGCACACATACCCACAGACCTACACACACCTGAGCAACACCACTGGTTTGTACACTCATGGACACAAATGTGTGTACAACACCATCCATGCACAAATACACACACACACATGGATCCCCACTGCTTTGCACAATGCTGTGCACACTCACGTGTGTCATGCACTGATTTCCCATCCAGTCCTCGAGGGGTCACTTACTTAGGACAGGAGTGCAGGGGAGCAGCCAGAAGCTGTTTGCATTCCCTGCTGTCTGCTGGGCAGCTTTGCTGGAGCTGCTTGAGTTGCTTTGCTTTTCCTTGGGAGGTGGGAAGGAGCTTTGAATTTGAGGCACATCCTGTGCCAGAGCATCCCGATGGCACAAGGGGGATCAGGGCCCCTCTATTGGTTACCTCGGTGGCTTGCAGCAACTGGAACTTTTTGCCTATTGAGAAAGCTAAAAAGTGTGAGTTCCTCCTGACCCATATCAACAAAAATCTCAACCATAAAAAAGAGACGTCTTCGTATTCAAGCAAATGACAACAGTAAGACCATGCATGTTGTTTTGTTGTATTTCCTCTGTAATCATGGGGAGGATATGAAGAAGTGGTATAATTCATCCACTTCTGCACTTCAGGCACAAGTTCCTTAGAATTGGAAGAGACCCTTAAAGGCCATCTAGCCCAGCTCCCCTGCAATAAAAAGGGACATTCACAGCTAGATCAGGTTGCTCACAGCCTGGTCATTAGTCATCCCAGAGGCAAAACACACACTGAATGATCTCTCCTTCAGTCATAAATCCTTGGAGACAACAGCATTGACACTGCATGTTACTGAAGCAGTAAAAGAAATTGCTCCTGTAACTCTCCTTGTGTTAAGTAAAATGATGATAAAAAGCAATGGAATGCTTTGGCAGGACACCAAAACCATCCTCCTTCCTTGATATCTGCTGCAATGGAACCTTCCACTGGAAGAAAGCCTCTGATGACTTGTCACCCCAGAGAGGTCAGCTTTAGAAGCAGGACTGCTGCACAATAGAATGAACTGGAGCTCCTTAGCATCTCTTACATCCAGGAGGGGTGTGATCAGACCCACCCATCACCTTCAGGTGCGCTTTCTGACACCTTGTCTGACTTCACTGTCACTGTGCCAGCATCCTCAGGCTTAACCTGCTTCATTGTCAGTGTGCAGCAATTGCCAACGTTCTTGATGTCATTGTAATTGTTGGTGTAAAGGAGGTTGCCATTCAGGAACCATTCCACGTCCTCGTCATTATGGGACAGCTCGCAGGAGAAGACAGCAGAGCTCTCTTCTTCAATTTCCACATCCTGCAGGTGCTTCGTTACTTCTACATTGCGGGCTGTGGGGAAACAAGGTGAACTGTTACCACTGTTACTATAAATCATACTGGGATGTGGTAGAATGGTTGGACTAGATGATCTTTGTGTAATCATCTATGTGAAGATAATACATGTATAAAGTTAGCAGGAGAGAACGGCAGAAGTCAACCTCAAGAAGAGAAATCTGAGGTGAAATAGGACATGGAAGAGGCCACCCTCCCTGCTCATACCTTCAGCTGTCAGTGTGGCCTCAGTCTCTGCAATTCCTGCCTTGCACCTGTACACACCAGCATCATCGGGCTTCAGCTTCAGAATTCTGAGCTCTACTGAATGCTTATCCCTCTTGATCTTGTACTTCTCAGAGGGCTCGATGGGTGTGCGGCCCTTGAACCATTTCACAACCTTTGGAGAAGGCCTGAAGTCACAGGACAGAATGACAGAATGACGTTCCAAAGCTGTCTTGTCCTCCAACTTCCTGGTGATTTCTATATGGTAATCTGCAAAGCAGGGGTGGAAGAGAAGAAAGGATGAGGACAATTGGAAGAAGAGGAAAGTCTCTTGCGTGTATTCCATTCCAATTAATGTCAAGTTCACAATGGTTCTTTGAACGACTCTAAAGATAAAACAAACGATTGTCTATAGGGAATGCCATTGACTACATTTCTATGAAGTAATACTGTACAGTATCTGCCAAATGCAAGGTCCAGCTCTTGTTCTGTGCTTATTAAATTGCTCCCAATTGTTGAGGCTTTTATTCAAATAAGAGTGAGTTGAAAATATAACAAGTACTTTAGGATGTGAATGGATAATCTTACGCTGGGGACAACAGCAGATAAAAAGCCTGCAAGTTTCTTTCAGATGAAATCAATGACAAACCGCACCAAATTTAGGTGCTACCAAACTTAAACTTGTCTAGTTCAGAAATACAATTAATTTCACCTGATTTGACTTCTTTGCTATAGCCAAGGACAAAACCTCAGCTCTAAATCTGAATAGTAAGCACATCACAGCTATTCAAACACATCTTTTACTGAGATGCAGCTGTCTCATTTAGTGTCCAACGACTTTGAACTGGAAATGGAGCAGACCAAAGCAGAATCTAAACATGGCTTCTACAAGGACTGATCAAATGCGGCCACCGTCAAATTCAAAGTATCTGATACAGAAGGATCACACTCACAGTCAGACAAAACCTCTTTGGAGAGGTGAACTGACTGCCCTGTTCACCCCCACTTTGGAAATAACTGCACTCATTTCCTACCTGCTCCCAGCAGTGTGGGATGGTGGGATAGCATCACACTTCCCACACTAAGCATCCCACCATGTCACTTGTTCCACCTAAACCTCAGTCCCAAAACAAAAGGGGAACTCGCTTCTGAACCCTCTTCACTTCATTTCAGATGTCTTATATGCTTGATCTCCAACCCACCCCCCACTCAGGAGAAAGACCCCCCCACTTACACCCTACCATCTTGTTGCATTCTGATGTTGTCATCAGCCTTCAGCTTGTTGTCCTCTTTGTACCACTGGGTCTGAACCTCATCGTGTGAAATCTCACAGACAAAAGATGCACTCCCATATTCATTCACTTCCACATCTTCCAGTGCTTTAACAATCTTGATATCTCCAGCTGTGAAACAGTAGAGATATATTTGTCAGGGTATTTCCAGAACTGAGTGCAGCATCTTTTCCTTACACATATTTGCATAGAAAATAAGTAGGATTATGTTTTATTCTAAACCATCATCCTTTCCTGAGTCATTTCTCTCTTCAACACAGTCAATGCATTATTGCCCTTGAACTTAAAGACAGACCTACTAGCTACAATGGAGCTCCCTGCAAACAGTTTTCATGGAAACCAGAATCTCATTTATTCTAAAACCTTTCAAGCAAAATTAAGGGTAGAAAAACAATAGAACTGACTGAATCTTTAAGGTCATTTAGTTCCAGTCCCCCTGCTATAGGCAGGGACACCTCCCTCCACACCAACTCTTCTCCTCAGGGTCAAGGCTTCTCTCAAATCATTCTCCTCTAAGCCTGTGCCTGTGCTTGGGATTGCCCTGACCCAGGTGCAGGGCCTTGTACTTGGCCACACTCAAGTTCATGAGGCTGCCAAGGGCCCACCTCTCCAGCCTGTCCAGGTCCCTCTGGGTAGCATCCCTTCCCTCTAGCACATCAACAGCACCGCTCAGCTTGGTGTCATCTGCAAACGTGCTGAGGGTTCATTTGATTCCATTGTCCATGTTGCCTACAAAAATGTTCAATAACACTGGTCCCAACACCACCCTCCACCTGGACACTGAGCTATTGACTGCAGCTCTCTGAGTGTGACCATCCAGACAGTTCCCTATCCTGCAACTGGTCCATCCATCAAAACCATTTTTCTCCAGTTTGGTGACCAGGATGTCATGCAGGACGGGATCAAATGCTCTGCACAAGTCCAAGTAGATGATGTCAGTTGCTCTCCCATTATCCACTGATGCTGTTACTCCATCATGAAAGGCCACCAAGTTTGTCAGACATGGCTTGACCTTGATGAAGCCATATTGGTTACCACCAATTACCTCATCTTTATTTTCCAAACTATGCGAAGGAGAACTAGACAGAACTCTACAGTGTTGTGTCACTACAAACCTGTCTGAACCATTGGCTTCTCTGCATGCTCATCACTAGTCTCTCCTTAGCTTGTGTGCCTACAAACAATGTATGGGGAATGTCAGCCACAAATCTTACCTAGGGGACATCTTTGCTTCAAAATCCTTTGAACATCACACAATCCCTTTTAACTCTCCAGGTCTGCATTTAGTTACGTCAGAATCAGGCCATATTTCTGTGCTGCTATATCCCTTTCCTTCTGAAGGGCCTGGATACAACTTGGATTAACCTCAGGAGAAGAGTTCCTGCATAGAATCATAGATTTACCCAGGTTGGAAAAGACATTGAAGATCATCAAGTCCAACCGCAGCCTAACCAGTACCCTAACTCTAAAAACCCTACACTAAATCATATCCCTGAGTACCACATCCAAAAGGCTCTTAAACACAACCATGGATGGTGATTCAACCACCTTTCTGGGGATCCTATTCCAGTACCTAAAATCTCTAGTATCTAAATCTCTCTAAAAGAGCACAGGTATTAATCTGACCAGAAAGGTTCCTGTTTGTTCATAAAATGAGCCTTTTCCGCTCCATCTTGCATAGGCCACTGGGCACAGGGTAGCTGGGAGACCACAGAAAAAGTGGTTCTGTGAGCAATAGGGAAACTACTGCCTAATACAATTCCTCCAATCTCTGCGCTCTGCCAGCATGTCTAAATAGGGTGGCAGATACACACAGGAGATAAATATTTCCACTTCCCTCAGCCAACACTGCTCTGAATTTCTATGGGACACACAGTTAGATGAAAAGGCATTTGACAAAGAAGGAAATGAAAGAGTTTAATCTGCTGTGTCATTCTCTCGGTAGCCAGAATAACTAACCCTCGCCAGTGTTAGTTCAAAGAATAGGCAGATTTTATCTCCTGACATGAGCAGTAATTCAAAGAAGCTGGTATATGATCCAGTATCCTGCATATTCACTGCAGGCAGGCAAAGACATTATGAGATAAGGGAGATCTACACATCACTTGTTATGAACACCTCATAAAGATAAAACCACACACAAGAGGAGAGTTTAGGAAGAGGACCACTCTTGGACTACTTTCCAAGAGGCATCAATTAGTAACTCTCTTCGCTCATTTTTCACACTACTCCACAGTGTCCTCCTGAGCCCCCTTACTCCTGTTGCCAACTGCTGATGCAGGGAATCCTGAGGAACCAAGGATTCATAGTTGTTCCATCAGTAGTCCTTGGTCAGCTCTCCCTCCCTGCCCCTTCTGTTTTGATCCCACTAACCAAATTTTAGTTAGTCTGAAAAGAGGATGGAAACCTCCGCAGCAATTAGTTTCTAAATATCTTGCAATGGGCAGCTTGTAGGAGCCCCATCTCAATGCCCACAGCACAGGAGGCAGGACTGCTTAGCCCATGCACTAGTGCATTTACCAGCACAGATGTAAGCCCAGATCTATGCACACCAAATACAGGCTCTCAGTTTGCACAAGGAGGCATCCATGGAGCTGAAGTATTAGGCAGATATTGTGGTGGGGCAGCAGTTATTGAGACGCCAGACAGAAAGGACACAGATAACATGGCAACTCAGCTTTACCATTATGACTGATGATGGAACATCTAATTTCACTGCTCAAAAGAGAACTTCCATATAACTGGAAAGAATGAAATTCACAGGGGAAACCACACACAGACACACACAAAAGCAATACAAAGGAGATGAAGGATGGTTCACATACTAGTGATTCACTCTGAGACGCAAGCAAATGAAAGAGTATCCCCAACCATTTGCCTCCTGAAATGCTAAGTATATAAACTCATTGCTGTGATAACTCTGCCAGACGTGAGTCATACACTGTAAAACCTTATGGGGTCAATCAGTTTAACTTCATAAATTCATTACACCAACAAAAACAGACCATCGTGTCCAGGCCGGTTCATTTCAGCTCTTCAAAGCTGTTGGTAAAACTGCCTGAGAGCTGAAATGCTTACCAGCAAAAGCTAAAAACTGTAAATCAAATGTAATAGGCTGGCTTTGTCTACTGTATAGAAATGATGCCTGAAAAAAAGAAAATAAAAAAGAACGTAAACCAGAACAAATGGAATGGCTACATAAAACAGCCAGTACTGAAACAGCAACCCAACCTGGTTGCAGAATGAGAGAGAAAATGAGAGTTCACCAAAGTCATGGGACAGGACACATGTTCATGTTCATGCTAACACTGAACCCAAGTGGCCACATGAGGACAGCATCTAGTAGGAAATCAGAAAAAAGCATCCTTTCATACGTCCCTTGGGAAGGTGGCATCTACCAGGGCACAGCAGACCCGTGTGTTCAGTAACAAGTCTGATGCTTCAGAGCCCAATGATGAGCTACAAACTGGGGTTTAACCAATGCAACACATGGAGGGAAAATCTGTCTTGAGCATAAAGAAGAAAGAGAAAGGTATCCAAAAGGACTAACCAAGAAATGCCCAAACTGCCCATGAAGCATTTCTTCCCGTGGTGCAAAATACCACAAGAGGATTTATTTGCTCTTTCAGTTAAACATAAAATGAACCTTTAGGGTAGCTGATGTCTTGTCTTAGGCTGCTCAGCATGTGGATGTTCCCTGATCTTCATATTCACACTTGTGAATAATGAGACTTCTCTTATTTCCCTGGGAAGTAATGCCCACTTTTTTACTTTGACAGAGCTCCTTCCCATCCTAGAAGGGAAAATATCAAGTCAGATCTCCATTAGTCCTTCCATCTCTGCACTGAGCAAAGGGAGCCTTCAGATCTATGCTTAATTCACCCACTCCCCTAGAATTAATGGAACTGTGCTTACTGGAACATATGCTGAAGCTTAAGCACAGTGCAGTGTTTTCAACATGAAGGAATGGCTATAGAACATGCATAAATTCTGGCTGACCTATGACAGCTTAAAGCACTGCGGAGGACTGTTAACAAGCCTGTTTGGACATCACCTTGAATAAATGACGTTATCCCCAAGTAAGGGAAGGAACAGCTGAGCACCGGGGAGGTACACAAAGTGCCAGAGCAAATTCTCACACTGTCAGGTGCAAAGAAAACTGAGATTTCACCCCAAAAACCCAGTTCACAACAAGGCTACAAAATCCCGGCTGAGAATTTCTGTGTTAGACTTGAAGCTCAAGACTGTACTGTAGTTCAACCAACAATATTTTGTGCAGCATGACCTAAAAAGTTCACAATAAAACCAAAACAAACTTCAATTTCAACTTGATAAATGAACTCAGGACATAATAACAAAGAGTGCTGATCTGGGCAAATAAAAGAGCATAAAGAAAAGAGAGCAGTGAAAAAGCTATCAAGGAAAAGCTCAGACTCGCATCCCTTGGAAGTGAAATTAAAGGCTCTCATTCATTTCCAGAGAAGTCAGAAAGGAAAATACCATTACATGCCATACCTTGAACCACTTGACGTCCATGTTGGGCCTGGACAGCTCACACTCAAATGTGACCTTGTCCTTCTCAATGACGCTACTGTCTGCCAATGGTTTGCTGATTTTCACAGGCAATTCTGAGAAGGAGAAAGAAGAATGTGGATTTAGTTGGGAACTTAGTTTTGTTCATAACCAGGTCCATGGGTCCTGTTAAATGGATCCTTCCAGATGGAAAAAACATTTCAGGTGGCCTCCTAGATTTTACCCCTTTTTGTGTTGCACGCAAGACTGAAAAAAAAAATTACTTCTGCAAAGTTCTTCTTGTCATAAGGAAACAAATATTTGGGGAATGGCAGAACCAGGTAAAATTTTCCTTCACGTCAAGAAAGTATAAATTTCACTCTCATGCTCTTGGTGTGGTTTCTGCTATGATTATTTGGACTAATTAAGCTTCTCCCTGATGAAAGCCTAGAAGTATATCACAAGAAGGACCAACTTACCCGTGACCTTTTATTTGTCTTACTCAAGCATCTCCTCCTGACCAAAACTGACAATAAAAGATTCAGCCAGACTGCAGGTTTGAGCAGCTGAGTTGTTTCTAGGATCTCCTGCAATCTCAAGCTTGGAACACACACTTGTCTTTTGACTAAGTGTCTCTTATAGTGCAGTAAAACAACAGGTTTTCACATGGCTATTCCTCATTTACCTTGCTCTGAAATCATTCTCAAACCATGAGGGATCAGTCCAGGAAGAAGGAGAGGAGAGGGGAAGGGAAAGGGGAAGTCCACAGTCCTCTAAAATCAGGCTTCTTAGCCTAAAGCTCAACAGCAAATAGCAGTCCACTTCCCCACATTGCTAGACTCCGAGCATTTAAAGAACATCAGCTGACCTCATTATGAGCTCTAACATAGCCAAAGGAATTCATATATTCAAATATTCTCTTGAGTGATGAGAAATATGGAGCATAACTTCAGACTTCTGCTGTTAAACTCTCACTTCTATCATAAACCAGAGTAAGAGTTCAATGCTGTTTTAGATGGAGGACTCATATTTTAAATAACTCATCTCATTAAGGCTTGGATTCCCTACTACAATTAGTTAAATTCCAGTTTGGATCATGCTTCACCTTGGATCACTTAGGGCTTCAGCCACTTATTGGAACTAACTCAATTTGTCTACAGAGAAGCTGTTTTCTATAGCAACAATAAGCTGTGATTGCAACTGGATGTCGGGAGAGCACAAATCCCGCAGTTATCCTGTACCAACATCCTCTCCTTCCATCAGAACAGCAAGTTTTTAAACCAGACTCATGCAAGCTTGCATGACACACCTTGTGTAAAACTGTTGGCAGCCATCAGGACAGCCAGTTGCTTCCTGTATAGACACTGTTCCATCAGTTTTGGTTTTTTGTCTCGCTAGAACAACAGCCAGTGTCTGAAAACTCCCACAACTGAAGCAACCACGCTGATATACCGCAGTCACTGGAGGTGCTCAAGAGCCACGGGTATGTGGCACTGGGGACGTGGTTAGTAAGTCCAGTGAGGGTGGGCTGGGTTGGACTCAGCTATCTCAGTGGTCTTTTCCAGCCTTGGGTGCAACTTGTAAGAGGGAATGAAGCAGCAAACTGCCCAGCACTGAGCTGCATTCTTCTGACACATGGTATCAGTGAACTGCTGTATTTCCCTATCTTCTCTGGAGCTATTGATCTAACCTAACTGAAAAAGTAAGCCTGAACCTAGATATAAATCAGGATCATAGTCACCCATGGTTGCTTATATATTCAGAAAGACACTCCAGAGGGTAATTCAGCGCATCTAGAAATTAAAGTAGAAGTTCCTTAGTCAAAAATATTCCACAGCCAGATTTTCACCTCGCTACCACTACATTAAAAAGGAGAATCCAACTTGTGGTGTGGGTCATTGATGTTGTTCCGGGGGGAATTGTGGCTGTTCCATGCCCACAGGGTAGAAGACAGCCAGTCTTCCTCTAAGCCACATAAAAAGCTGCTTAGTGCTCCCAAAGCGAATGCTCACCAGTTGTTTCCAACTTGAAGGTCATCTTCTGGCCAGCAGCCTCGCAGATGTATTCTCCAGCATCTTTCTTCTCCAGCTGCTCCACAACCAGACGCCGTGTTTTGCCCACAGATTCCATTCTGAACTTTCTGGAGGAGGCAAGCAGTCTTCCATCCTTGTACCATTTTACTTCGGTTGGATCCTGTGCTACTTCACAGCTGAGGGAGGCACTTGCTGCCAGGGCAGCACTCACCTCTTTCTGCACCTGCTCCTGGTTTATAAACACAGGTTTTGGCTCTGAGGGAAGAAAAGAAAAAGTATTGACTGAGGGACCGAAATGAGACCAACTTGCAGGTTTGTATGTACAGGTTGGAACAGGTTTAGGTTACCACTTGTGCCCAAACTAATAGCCTTCACTAGAGAATATCAGCTCTTCTGTTGAAACAAAGTGTCAAATCTAGGCAAGAAAGAACCTAGGAACTGAAGGAACCAAGAGGGTCCTTGAACACCAGTCCCATGGTTGCAAGTCACTATGCAAACATATTGAACCCAAAAGAACATCTGTCCTGCAGGCAACCAAAACCTGAGTTCCTTTTACTTAAGACCCACTGTGAAACATCAAAACACATAAACATGTGATAGTCAAACCACTGGCTGCCTTTTCATGACCCAGAACAGTACTCCTGGCTTCCTGAACAGACTCCTCATGGCCTCTACCATTGCCACAACTGTGACTGTCAAAGGCACAAAGGAAATATGCTCACCAACGCAGTCCTTTGTTCTTTGTGTGTGATTTGCAGATATCTATCTTACTTTGAGCTCTGGCAATAGTCAGCTCTACCAGGTCTCTTACTGTGAGTAGCAGACTCACCTATCCAGATGCAGCCTCCAACATAAAGGCATAGTAAAAAGGCAGTGTACTACTAGGAGAAGTTCCTGCTTCTCCTGCCATGAAAGGCTGCACGTAGAACATGCACTCCAGCCTCACTGCACATACTTATCTTAGTCAAATGTTTAGGTGAACAAGAATTACAGTTTGGGATCTCAGGCACAGGAGAGATTTGAATAATATCTTGAATATTGCTTCCACTGTACATATATTACTAATTATTGCTCTACAGACAGACTGAAACAGGTCTTTGTGTCATACTGAAACCAAATACTTTCTACAAACCCAGGCAATCAAGTCTAGGGAAAAAACCTCAGCACAGACTACAGTGATCCAGGTGCAGTATAATAGAAACTAGATTTTACTTTACTGTTCTCTGCTGTATTTCATACAACACCTGTCTTACCTGTGACATGAATCTTGAAGGTGAGTTTCTGGCCAGCAGCCTCGCAGCTGTACTCCCCTGCATCTTTCTTCTCCACCTGGCTCACCACCAGCCGACGCTGTTTGCCCTCTGACTCTACCTTGAACTTCTTGCTCGAGGTGATCAGTTTCCCCTCCTTTTATCACTTGACCTCTGTGATAAAATGTTTGCTCATTAAGACCGGGATGTGGTAGCATTGTGGTGGAGTGCTTGTTCATTAGGACCGGGATATAATGGTGGAATATGGAGGCCACAAAGGTTGCAGAACACTCTAATTTTATGGGTAGATTGTGTACTCTGCGTAGTTACAGGCAAAGCGCGCCCCGATGGATACAAAGTTCCACGGAAGGACCAACCAAGGAACGACACACCAAGTCGCACGATCACAACCGACCAATTAAAGGACAATACGCTCGGGATGGACAATACAAAAGAAGTTGCAAGGGACGGGACGGCGCGGCAGTTGGAGGAACAATAATCCCCCTGTTGCCCAGCGCTGAATTGCCTTTTAGTTTTACCCGCTACAATTAATAAAAGTTTATAATTGGAACATTATTGGCTCATTGCTTATAAATTGATGACAACCTCCATCTTCTCCTGGGCCACCTCGCAGCTCAGCGTGGCATTTTTCTGTTGTTGCAGCCTTCACCACCTTCTGTACCTTCTCCTTGTTTGTAAATACAAATTCTGGCTCTGAAAAGAGAGAGATACATTAGTTTGGCCTCTTGAAAGAAGAGCAGGTTTTGGGGAAGGAGTCAGAAAAATGAATCAGTTCTCCCAGTCTGATGCCCCAAGAGAATGATGTGGAGAGAAGTTGTGCAATTTATGGATGCCCCATCCCTGAAAACATTCAAGTCTAGGCTGGATGGGTGTTAGAGCAACCTAGTCACAAAGAATGTGTTCCTTTCCAGGACAGAGATTGGAACTGGATGATCCTCCAGGTCCCTTCCAACAAAAGGCATTCTGTGATGCTTCTTGTATGACTCTCATGACTCTTTCGTCCCCTAGCTGCCATTTACTTATGTCTTCAAAACATCAACTTATACAAAACATTCCTGTAGTATTCTCTCCCATGCTAAATGAGCCCTTCCAAGACAAAAACATGTTACATAGAGCACACCCCCTAGTGCTTGACACAAAGCCCCTGTTCTGAAACTTCCTGAGACGCAGCTGCATTGCAGAGTTGTTCTAGTGGTACAGGCACGTGGGAATGGAGAAGTGCAATCAGAACTTTCTTGTCTATGGCCTCATTCCCACAGCAAAAGGAAATTCCTGAAGATTTTAAAAGATGGAGCTGCCTCACAACTGTATTTAGAATAATTTGTTCAATTTCCTCATCAGAAATTAACCACCCCAAGGTTCAGCTCCAAAAATTTTAAGCATAGCAGGGAAAACTTACAAACTAATGACCGTTTTCTAAAACATTCTAGAATGAAAGGCCAAAATGTGTTCTCTCTCACCTGTGACATGAATCTTGAAGGTGAGTTTCTGGCCAGCAGCCTCGCAGCTGTACTCCCCTGCATCTTTCTTCTCTACCTGGATCACCACCAGCCGACACTGTTTGCCCTCTGACTCCACCTTGAACTTCTTGCTCGAGGTGATCAGTTTCCCCTCCTTGTACCACTTCACCTCCATCTTCTCCTGGGCCACCTCGCAGCTCAGCGTGGCATTTTGAGTCAGTGCAGCCTTCACCTCCTTTTGTACCTTGTCCTTGTTTGTAAACACGTCTTCTTTCTCTGCAGGGACATCACAACAGTCACACCATTTTGCTGTAGTCTGCTGCAGAGCTTACTCCAGTTCCCCATTTTCATTATACTTGCCCTTCACAGGGACCATCATGATGCCTCATTAAGACAGGAAAATACTTTCCCCTCTATTTTGCCTTGGGAAATGAATAGGCATATCATTTCATATCATATCATAAATCTAAACATTTCGCAGTCTGATAGCAGATTTGGACATGAGATTTAGAACACCTGCATGCACTGCTGAACCTCCTCCCTTCTCTTTGTTTCTTCTGATGTCTCTCTACATTTCCAGTAAATCAGAAGGGAATGGCCCTCTAGAACAGGTTGCCCAAGGAGACTGTGGATGCTCCATCCCTGCAGGCATTCAAGGCCAGGCTGGATGTGGTTCTGGGCAGCCTGGGCTGCTGGTTGGCAACCCTGCACATAGGAAGAAGGGGGTTGGAACTGGATGAGCACTGTGGGCCTTTGCAACCCAGGCCATTTATGAGTCTGATTAGTGGCACTTTCCACCTCATTGTGTCATTCAAATTTTGTAACCAGATCTCATCAAACACCTCCCCTTTTCTCACTCCTTGCATGCCTGGTGTGCTCTTGCACTGTAACCCTGCAGACACCAGCTGACTACAAGAGCTGCACAAGTTACCCTCCTTGCCTATTGTTTGTTGCAGTAATTCATTCCTGGATGGAAAAGCACATGTAGAAAAGTGTTGCTATGACACTAGATGACAAAGAAAGTCCTATAGCCAAAATGTTTTGCACCAGAGAGGCTGTAAGTTGATCCTCCAAATGCAAGACACACAAAATGAAGTGTTCCTTTATCTCTGGGATTCCAAGCATTTTCTCACCTCTGACTTTCACTTGGAATGTTGCTTTGTCATCTTTTGTTTCACAGCTGTAGCTCCCTTGGTCTTTCAGGGTCACATTTTTGACCATGAGCTTGCGGTGCGTCCCCTGGGAGATGATGGTTGTCCTCTGGTCCTGCTTCACCTCTATTTGATCTTTCTTCTATACGACAGCTCCGCTTGCAGCTGACACCTCACACACCAGCTCCAGGTCTTCAGAAGGACTGACTGATATTTCTGGAGTCGTTTTGGACTTGCTGACAAAATTAATGGCTTCATCTGAAGAAAAAAAGAGAAAGTGGTTTACATCCTGACTCAGGCTTATTCAGCACAGCATTAAGATACAGTTAGAACTGATTGTAATGTCTCTGCTCATTACATCTGGGGGATCAAGTTTCACCTCTGGAGGTACTCACATACAAACGTGTGCTTGATTCTCCTGTGTAAGGAAAGAGTAAGTTCTATGCAGACAGTTCTTATTTCTTCTAATCAATTCTGTATTCTGCACATGTTCTTCTGAAGCTAAAATGAAGGCAGCTAAGTAACCTGTTTGCAATACATGAACAAACCAATTCAACACCTTGTCTCTAAGCTAACAAGCAGCGTTTGATGAGCACATCAGTATTTCATGCCCTTCATTCCATCCAGACTGTATTGGCAATAACTATGCTGGTATTAACAAGGATAGCAATTACAAGCAAAATGGTAGAAATACAGAAGATATAAGGAAAAGGGAACTCACCAGAGCTGAGGCGATCCTCCCTGGTGAGCGATCTCCAAGAGATGCTGCCTCAGTGAGGGTCAGCCCTTAAATGAGGTCTCAGAGGAGGTGGAGTCGAACTCCACCCCTCCAGGGAGCACAGCTACATAACTTTCACCTGTGCTCCCACAGCTGACCCCACACTTGCCTCAGCTGATCAATCAGTGGTTCACATTGTGATCTCCCATACACTCCACCCCTTCACAACATGAACCAATGATTAGGTGAGTTCCCCTTACTACAGAGACCCAATCACGACGCTGATACAATCTCCCGTCGCATTAGATGTTGATATTATTCAAATGATGATGATTGGATGGGTGTTTATGATCTTCCATGGGCCAGTGCTTGATAGATGTTACCGGAGACAAATCATCTTGAAGTGCAGGTCCGTCTGCGTTTCATCAGTCCAGAGTAATGGTCCTAGAGGCTTAGAATCAATCTTAAGGGGAGTAATATAGATGTTTCAAGGGTACTAGGAGGGGAAGATCCGCCCTCCAGGGCAAGATACAGGCCGTATTCTTATCTTGGGTCAATACTTCTGCTTGTACTGGATTATGTCCCGGCCTCCGATACCATACCCTCTGGCCAGATATCTGTGGCTGTATAACTATATCTGGCACCAGAGGAGGAGTCTTGATCTGCCATAGGGACATAATAGGTGTTCCTTTAGCAATAAAGGCCGGAGTATTGACCACGATGTCAGTAGGCCATGTACCTATCACCGAGGGGGTGACTGAACCTCCCACCTCCAATAATCTCCCCCAAGGTGCAAGTAGGCCACACCATTTGGGTCCTACCTGCACCTTCCAAGGCCAATTTATCTTATGGATTCCCGGTTCTAAATTCTCAGGGGCAGGGAGCAGAAGATTATTTTCAGTACCAACCTGCGGTTTTACCTTATTATCGGTGCCTGTAATTTGGATCCTAAGAGGGGAGGCCCATATAGTTTGTAACATTTTCAGGGCACTGGGTCTGCCATCCCGAGGTCTTTCATTCAGGTCCCGCACGGTTTCATATAATCTTTTTGTCCACCCCTGCAGGGACTGAGAGTCTGTTTTCAGGGCAGCCTTAAGGATACCATTATAACGTTCAATAAGGCCTGCCCCTGTTGGGTTATATGGCAGGTGGAATCGCCATTCAATGTTGTTTTCTTCTGCCCAGCGCTGTATCATCGCTCCAGTGAAGTGAGTCCCTTGGTCACTCTCGATAACTTGAGGTGTCCCGTATGCAGACATCAGTTTAGTAAGTGCCTTAATTGTGTATGCTTGATTTGCCTTTGGTACAGGATAGGCTTGCAGCAGTCCACTTACAGTGTCAACGCAGGTCAGGGCATATCTCGCCCCCTCAGACCGAGGGAGGGGCCCAATGTAGTCGACCTGCCATCTCTGAAGAGGACTATATCCTCTAGCAATGTGGGATGTTGTTTCAGGCAACGGTCTCGGTCTCATCTTTGAGCAAGCATCGCAATCCTGACATGCTTGAACGATATCAGATAGTTGTACAGGCAGCCCCCATGCTTTAGCAGCTGCCCACATTATCTTCTGTCCAGCATGCCGTAGCTTCTGATGTAACCAACAGGCAATATTTTCAGATTGTGAATTCTCAATCCATCGGATTCGGGCCAGTGTGTCAGCTTCATCATTTCCTGGTGACTGCAAGGGTTGATGACCAGAGACATGGTAGACACATACTGTCCTGTGTTTGACCGTATTCCAAATGTCTACCCACATGTCTTTACCCCAAATCGGTCGGGCGTGGATAGTCCATTCCTGGGTAGCCCATTGCGTAATCCACAGAGTGAGCCCCCGGTACACAGCCCAACTATCTGTACAGATGTTCAGGACGCCGTCACCAGGTTCTTTAGTTATAACCATCCACACGGCTCGCAATTCTGCCCATTGGCTGCTTTGACCATCCCCCTCATCAAACCAGATGGTCCCAGTAGAGGGATGGTATGCTATTGCTCGCCACTTGCTCGGGTTGCCTCTGCTGGACCCATCCGTATACCAGGCATCTTCAGGAATAGGATATCTTCCTTCCTGAACGGGACTCTTCTCTGGTGGAGCAACCATTGGTTCTTTTGATGTATCACTGTGATACGTCACTGGGCCTAGGATCTTCTGTAGTACTTCTTTAAGTGGAGATGAAGACAGACTGCTTCTCTGGCTTAGATAGGCGACCCATCGTGCCACCGTTTGTGCTTGGGCCACCCCCGTCTTAGGAAGGTGAGTCAAATCTCTCACCCACCCCTGGATTGGTAATGAAGTCTTAACTATGACCTCTGCTGTTTGCGTTATCGGCTCTACTGCTTGTAATGCCGAATAGGCAGCCAATAACTGTTTCTCAATCATGCTATATCGTTCTTCTGC
Source organism: Coturnix japonica (assembly GCF_054131305.1). Lineage (NCBI taxonomy): Eukaryota > Metazoa > Chordata > Aves > Galliformes > Phasianidae > Coturnix > Coturnix japonica. The sequence continues at coordinate 22,187,237 of NC_140671.1, read as the reverse complement.
TCCGTGCCAAACCTGAGACCAGAATCCAATGCGGGTTCGAACAGAACTCCGGCGTTGCCACAGGCCCCAGCCAAAACCATCTTGAGTAACATGAACATCTAGTTCAGCTGGGAGGGTCGGATCAAATATACCCAACGCCTGAGCTTGTTTAACTGCCAGTTTTGCCTGTTGGAAAGCATCCTGTTCTATCTTTCCCCAATTCCATGATTGACCCTTCTTTGTAAGCTTGTATAATGGCCTTAATAGCTGAGCTAAATGAGGTATAAAGGAGCGCCAATACCCCAATATACCCAAACATTCTTGCAATTGTTTTGATGTTGTAGGGACTGGAAACGCTTGGACTTTATCTACTACCGCACTGGGTAGTACTTTGGTTTTCCCGGACCAAATTACTCCCAGGAATTTTACAGATAGCCCCGGACCTTGCACCTTCTGTGGGTTTATAGCCCACCCTCTTTTCTGCAGGTAAGCTATCAACCAATCTACTGCTTGTCTCACCGCCTCTAACGAATCGGATGTTAACAGGAGGTCATCAATATAATGATATAAATTGACATTATTTGGCTTTTCCCACTTAGCCAGATCACGTGCCACTAAATTATGACAAAAAGTGGGCGAATGTACGTACCCTTGGGGTAGGACCTGGAAAGTCCATTGCCTCCCTTCCCATGTAAATGCAAACTGATCTTGCGATTCTTCACTGATTGGAATACTGAAGAATGCATTCGCCAAATCCAAGACACAGTGATATGTTTTGATTTCCCTGCTTAGTGTGTCCATTAGGGAGGCAATATTGGGTACAGCCGCATGAACAGGTGGCGTGACCTTATTTAATTCCCTATAGTCTACTGTCATCCTCCATGTTCCATCCAGTTTTCGCACTGGCCATATTGGGGAGTTATATGGGCTATGTGCAGGCCTTATAATACCCACTCTTTCTAATTCCTGCACCGTCTTTGTTATTTCATCCTGCCCACCCGGGAGTCTGTACTGTTTCACATTAGTAATCCGGCGTGGCTTCGGCAAACAAATAGGCTCATGTTTTGCATGGCCTCTCAATATTGTCTGGATTGCCCGGATACTAATGCATCTCTGCCGCAATCGGAACTCTCCCACTGTTGTATGGAGAGCCAGACCCCACAGGATATCAATTCCTAATATATACTCTGGAATTGGGGCAATGGATACCTTGTACTCCCGTGGTGGAAGACGCCCGACCCCCAGTTTTACCCAGGTTTGGGTGACCGGAATGGTTTGTCCCCCAAAACCTCCAATCATCACTCTATTACCTTTAAATTTAGTTGGGTCTCCATATATTATAGATGTCTCGGCCCCGGTATCAACTAGGGCCATAACCTTCTGTATATTCTTTCGGGACCAGTATATCGTCAGTTCCACATAGGGCCTCCGGTCCCATCTAGAGGCCCTAGGAGGACTGACATCCCTCGTCAAGCCATGAACTGAGCCAGATTCAAGTCTTTTACCTCCGATACCTCCGGTGTCATAACCCGAGGCACCTGAGGTGGCTTCTTTTTCCTATTTGGAACTATAAAATCTTCTAAATTCCATGTTGTTGTTGGTCGCCGCTCTATAAATCTTATCCCTGGCCTTTTGGGTTTATTCTGAAATTTTTGTTCATCCTTCAGTTGCTTCCACAACTGAAGGAGAACCTGATTGGGCTGCCCATCAATTTTTGAAAACTGAACGCCTGCCCGGAGCAGATCATTAAACATTTGTTTCCGGGATACCCTAACAGGTCCTGCCCGAGAAGTTCGCGGGGCCGATCTTCTGGCTCGCACTATTGGAAAAGCCTCGGCATCCTCAATCACCCTGATATTGCGCTTAGCTCGTAAACGCTCAGTTTCTCCGAGGTCTGCTACCAATTGGGCGGCTTGTTGGACTACTGCCTCTGCGGATACTACTGGATTAAGTATGGAAACCAAGGTTCCATACATATGAGAGGGTGCTTACTGTAAAATTAGGTCCCTCATTCCCGCAGAAAATTTAACCATATCAGGGCTATCGAATGTGTCTTCGTAGATAGCCTCTCTCATACCTAATTCGCGTATATAATTTTGAAGGTCTTCCATAGAAGACCACATCCCTGTGTTTACTGGCATGTCAGTTTTATTTGTCCACACCATGCGGCAAGCAGCCATTATCCATTCTACAATTGAATGGTTTTCTTCAGGGAACTGAGTCCCAGCATACAGTCTCTGCCGAAGGGCAGGATGTACTGTTATTGTGGCCAACTTAGATACTTCGGGGCCACTAACCAGTACACTATCTGCCCCTGAATCCCATAACCGTAATAACCAAGCCGGAACACTTTCCCTTGGCCTTTGCCTAAATCGTTGCACTAGGTCCATGAGTTCAGTAGGCGTATATGGACGGGCTGTTACATGTAAAACAGATTCGGCAGGGGGCCATTGATCAGGAGGCACTCCTGCTGGTCGATCTTGAATTTTCTTTGTTTTTTGAGTTATTACTGGACGGACTTCTAGTGAGTCCGTCTCAGATGGTTTTTCTAGATCAGATTTAGTGATCTTATTTTGATTCATTTCTTCAGGATCTTGATCGTCATTAAATGAAATGTATCTAATTTGAGGGTTGGAGGAAGAAAATGACGGTTTTTTTCCTGTCAATAGATTGATCTCACCCTCCAATTTTTCAATACGGGCCTTTAACAATTCATTTTCATGTGCAATGTTGTTTGATTTTATCTCTGCCCGATTTAAAGCATTTAATAATGGCCAGGCTGCCATAGATGCAGCCATTCGCTTTTCTTTTGTAATTAAGATATCTTTTTGTAGTCCTAGAAAGTAATCAGTTAGACAATAGGCGTCCATGTTATTTGGTACTCTTAAAGGGCCCCATTGTTCAATAATTGTTGCTAATTGGTAATATGGGGACGCCTCAAAACCTGGAATTTGTCCAGGAAGGCATGTCCCTAAGGGGGTGGTCTTCTCCCCCTTGTACCAATTAAAGATTTTCCACACAAAGGACATTTTTTTTTTTTCCTTATATTTCTAGATGCCAAGTCAGTGGCTCCTGCCTGGCTTGCCAAATGTATTGGCAATAACTATGCTGGTATTAACAAGGATAGCAATTACAAGTAAAATGGTAGAAATACAGAAGATATAAGGAAAAGGGAACTCACCAGAGCTGAGGTGATCCTCCCTGGTGAGCAATCTCCAAGAGATGCTGCCTCAGTGAGGGTCAGCCCTTAAATGAGGTCTCAGAGGAGGTGGAGTCGAACTCCACCCCTCCAGGGAGCACAGCTACATAACTTTCACCTGTGCTCCCACAGCTGACCCCACACTTGCCTCAGCTGATCAATCAGTGGTTCACATTGTGATCTCCCATACACAGACAGAACCTGCCTGAGGAGCAAGCTGATGGCTGTCAGCTACAGGCAGACCTAGCTTTGTACTGCATTTCTTAGAGCAACAACTGTTGCTTTCAGTCACTGAATATACCAAGGCCAATTACTATGCCAGGAACATTTATGGCATCAGTGAACAAAAAATGCGTTAAAAATTGTAATAGACAGGAGCCATTTATTCTTTTATAACTAGGTGACCAAAGAACAACAGTCCTTCTAGAGTCAAGCTGTTAAGAACTAATAGCATCAATCAATATCACATAGATAGATTACTTCCCTGCCCTAAGACCATCTTGCGACCATTTGGTGCTCCTAATTAAGCCCTCTTGATGGCATTTTGTCTGAGCCATGCGACATTTTGTGATAGGAGTTACTGCTAGTGTTCCCTTAACCCTACACCAAAGTAGGAGGTATCCATTCTCAGGGAATCATGCAGGCTTCCTCTGTATTTGATGCTCAGAGACAGCCCCAGAACTTTTTAAATCTTAGCTTAGCTCTCATCCAATAATGTTCATCAAACAGTGCAACTTGTCCTTTGGGGATGCCTTTGTTCTGCATCAACCAGTTCCAACGGAGTCTTCTTGGCTTGTTTTAGATCAGTTTTTCAACAGATAAAGCCAGGGTCTTTGAATTACAAAGTGAAATTGCAGAATGCATGATTCTCAACCAAACAGAACAGCAGGTGGGATGCAGGGTGAATACCTGAACCAACACCACCTGCAAGCAATCCTTCAATATCTTAGGAATCTCTAGCCACCCCAAATCCAGTGTTGTGCTTGATCTATCATCTCTGCTGAGTTTTTAGCTAAGCTGATGGTGAGCATCACGGTGGTGATGGGTGAGCAGTCAGACTAGAGGGTCTTAATCAACCGTAAGGATCCTGTGATCAGAGGAACGTGAATGTGCTGTTAAAGGTCACAAGCGCTGCACTGCAGCATGAGCATACACAGCGAAAGGCTTTCAGTAGAGCTTCAGTTCATAAATGAGGACTGGGTTATGGAAAATAGGCTCAAGATATAAAACAGAAAACAGATCTTAACGCCAGGTTCTGTGAATGCAACCAGCTGAATTTCACAGATATTGAATTTCAATGACAATTTCTTGTGTTATTTTACCCTCCAGCTCCACCCTGAACAGGAACATGTCAGTGACAAGCATTACTCCTCCAGGCTTGACCTAACAGTGCTTTACTTGCACTATGAGCTAATGGCTGTGCTTACAGCACCTCAGGGAGACACCTCAGAGATCACAATGTCCTTCGGGTACAGCAGGAGACACTCAACTCTCCAAATGTGGAGTTTAATTTGTCCAAAGAGGAGACAGGATTCCCATGCTAATAACTTAGGACCATTTCAGTCATAGGTTTAAAGATGATGTAAGTGCTGAGGCAATACATGAACTAGATGAATGAAGCCCAGATGTCAGGGCTCAAGTCGTGACTCCAGCCCCAGCTGGAGCTAAGGCTGTCTTGAATTCATCACAACACAGTTACATTATTTGCTCATACTGTGGATTTGCATAGGGACAACAGGAAGGTCAGAATTGCTTCAATAGAGCTATGCAATCTTTGTCCTAAATACTGGAAACCCACAGCGTTGGACAAATAAAATGAATTAAGTCTGAAGTGCTTTACATGGATTGTGATCCTATGTTTGCCTCACAAACTTACCTGAGACTTTCCAATCAAAAATCAGAGTGTCATCTCCAATTGTGTAGATGTATGTTCCCTCGTCTTCTTTCGTTACAGCTGAAGCCACAAGCTTATGCAGTTTCCCTTTATCTTCCATTGTGAATTTCTTACTGGTCTTGATTTCTTTGCCATTTTTGTACCACTTCACCATGACATTGGCTTCAGAGGTCTCAGAAACAAATTCAGCTTGTTTTCCAGCAACGGCCCTGATTACTCCTCCACTTGTCTCTTTGATTATGAAGTTTGCCAGTGCTGAAACAAAATATGAAGACACAAAATACATATGATGGTAAAGAACTGCAGGGACATTGGTGACCATGAGGCATTCATTTATCATAAGATCAAACGTGCACGTTTAATCCTAGTTCTAATTGCTAGATTCTAATTCAGAAGCTGGCAAATTGGCAGCTTTTATAAACCACGTACCAGATTACCTTATCTCCACAAGTTGAAGGACGTACACTGTACAGGGGACAGAGCCAAAGGAAGAAGCCCAAGGCTTCAAGAAAATGTCTAAAATAGGAAAACTGAGGAAAGAATTGGAACAAGCAAACTAGAAGGAAATCAATGGAGGGGGTATCTATTACTGCACTGTAACCCCCTGGCAAACAAATCAAGCCTAAAAGATAGAGATATCACTTAGGACTGAAAAGAAAAAAGAAAAAAAAGAATTCCTTTATGGAAATTAATTGGAGTGCAAAAGTTAGTTGATAAAACTGGCCCTTATTAACACACAGTGGAATAATTGACTTCAAAGATTCAAAATCTCACCACTGTCTTAGCCAAAAGTTCAAGCCTAAGTCCACGGTCCTATTTTACTGAGGGTAATTGAGCTTGTTTTCCAACTTCTTGTTAACATATCATTTCAAAACAGCGCACACAACTGAGTTGGGTCTGTTGAGACAGCGCAGTCAGAGCTGCTAAAATCAAAGTCTGGATTATGCATGCATTTGTTCTGCAGTTCCAAGAACACGCATGTATAATACAAATTCAACAACGTTCTACAGAATGCCTGTATTTAGGAGCTCGAGAGCCAGCTGATGGACACTGGGATGACTGAGATCCTGTCAATACATTTAACTCCATCCTATCATACAGTCAAATTTCATTCATTTTTTCAGGAACTGTCTCTTATCATTGTAGTCCTGTCACCACTGCTGGATGTGAGCCCAACCACACAAAAGCAGCTGCTGGTTTTCACTGCAGATACTGCAGTAAGGAGAAACAGCCTCCAGACTGGACCAGCTGAGCGTGGCCCTACCAGGATTTGCTCCAAAGGTCTTATTACCAGTAGTGCTTCCCGATGAAATACATGGGGGTCCTCCTTTGATTCCAACCCCAACCCACCCCACCATGCCCCCTGATAACATCCATCAGGGCCACATCTCGACAGCTCCTGAACACCTCCAGGGATCCCACCACCTACCTGGGCAGCCTGTGCCAGTTAATTCTATGGGCAGACCTGCCAGTATGAAATATTATGCTAACATGACAAAGAGAGAGAAGAAAAGCAAAATTAAGACTAGCTGACAAGCCTTGGCAGGAAGTTCTGCTCTCCATCAATTTAGTCCCTGTGACTCTTCACAGGTGTTTTCTACATTTGGGATCACTGCTACAAAAAGAGATGTTGACATCATCTCTTGTGGCCACCCTGACAGAAGAGCAGGAAGGCTGGGATGCTCTTTTTCCTGTCTTTCCCTTGATTTCCTCTATATCTTAGGGACGAATCACAGGACAGAACACAGAAATCAAATGGCTCTACAAAGCAGATTGGCCAGTTCAAGTCAAAACAGCCACTGAAAACACCCCAGATGCTGTCTGACAACAGCTGGACTGTCGGGGAGTCAGGTGAATGCAGTCTGCTGGCCCTGGGCAGGAAGAGGACAGCCCAGACTGTCACATACCTTTCACTGAAAGCTGATAGAGCATTTTATCCCCCTCACAGATGCACTGATAACTTGCAGCATCATCCATTGAGTCGTTGTGAATTTTCAGGGTGTGTTTCTTCCCCACAATTTGCAGTTCATAATTTTCACTGGCCTTGAGCTCCTTCCCATCCTTCATCCACTCCACAGTAGCGCCTGTGTCTGAAAGCTCAGCCTGCAGTTTGGCTTCCTCACGCAGCCAAGCGCAGATCTTTTCTACATCTTTGCTCTTCTTGGTAAATCTCACTGCAGCACCTGTCAGGAGCAAAGGCCTCGTTATTTCAATTTATATCAGGCTAACGTGGTCAATGTTTGCTGCAACATCTCTGAAAAAGTATCACCTTCTGTTCCTGCACTCATCATTGTGCCAGTGCTGAGCAATTCACGATATTTCATTTGGTCTTCTTGCTGGATTTACTAAGTAAAAATCAACCAAACATCTCCTTCTACTGATTAATAATGCTCTAAACATGCTTCTGCAGAGGTTTCCACCCAATGACAAACAGGTCCTCCCATCATGAATGTTTATTTGTTCTACTTTGTCATGCAAAGCTGATTGATAGAGATATTATTGGAATGATTGCTCCCCTACTTCTAAACTATTCCAGTGCAATCAGAAAGGCTGTCTGAACCTGCAGCTGAAAGTACTGCTCTATGGTCATGCAGTGGTAAACCTGGTGACTGAATGCACTGGCCAATAGCTGTGAACTGCAGACATTCATCAGCTGGCATGCTTGCACGTTGTTGTAAGGTCAATAGTAAACATGGCATCCCCTCCAGGTACAGCTTCACCAGTTGTTAGGGGGGATTTCACAGCCAGGACTGGGTCTGAGGAAGAACATGTATGTCTTAATGCTCTTTAGATGCAAGTCTGGTATCTCATTTAGAGATGGAAGATTAAATCATAGGTACATTTCTACTTCTCCCTTTGCATGAGTGCTAGAAGAAGCACTTCTGTGCTTAAGATCTGTTACAGAAAGTTCTGCCTCTTGCACATGTGAGATATCAAAAGATAAGGATATTCATGTCTCTGTCACAGAAACAACTCGTATCACTTTAGTGGTAGCTGGAGGTTGATAGGAGATAGGAGAACTAGGAATAAGGGAAAGCCTTTGGTGTGTTAATGCACTGCTAACCTTAAAGTCAAAGGAAGCATCTTTAGGGAACCAACACAGCTGCTCAGCACACACTGACCCATTTCCATTGGGGTTTTTGTGCTTACCAAGGTGCACGCTCCCTGGGAATTCCAGAGACGGGCTCTGTCCATGCGCATTGACCGCAGACACTCGGAACTGATCATCAGCCTCTTCAGACAGATTGCTCACCGTGAACTCTGGGACGGGGACATGAGACTCGTGGCACCTCACCCAGGTGAAGCCAGTTAGTTTCTTGCATTCCACAATGTAGCCATCGACTGGAATGGGGCGGTGCATCTTCGGAGGGGACCATGCCAGCGTCACTGAGGTTTCTGTTTTATTTTTCACCACGGGGTCAGTTGGGGGCTGGGTGGGAGGTTTTCTGGGAGCTGAACAGAAATAAATTTCAGAAATATTAGCATAAGGTCATGTAGGCTGGAAAAGACCTTCAAAAGACCTTCAAAATCAGCAGACTCAACTTTCAGCATGACCTACTGAGTCCCACCATTAACTACTGTGGTACCTGAGGACATACATGACAAGCTTATTCCTGCAGGTATTTACATAGTGAATATATTCACCCTCTGGTTGCTTTGGAACATTTTAGAGGTTAAAATCCCATCAGACTTTTTCACTGTGTGCAGCCACTGATACAGGCAGGAGGCTGGGAATTACCTGATGGGCTCTAGTTACAGACTACTGACACAGTAAAGGATTGATTTCATTTAATTTTGGCCATCAGAAAGTTTGGTGTCTGGTTTCAGTCACCCATCTGGACTCCAATTATAATCATATGGAGAACAGCACATTCAGGAGTACTCATCTCAATAAACCTGAATGAAATCACAGAATCATAGGATCATGGGAGGGCTTGGGTTGGAAGAAACCTTCAAGATCATTAAGTGCTAGATGCCAAAGGTCCCACTAACACAGTATTAAGCCAAAAGCTAGATGCTGGAATCAGATCTCCTGACCTTACCATCAGAAACTGAGATGTCATATTTTGCTCAGAGGTGCCTGCTTGTAGGAGGGACAGCTTCCGAGCTTTTTCTGCTCCAGGAACCAGCTCGAGCTTCAGAATTTAAACAGCAGTCAGAAATTAAACTGAGCTTTGTCACCTCCATCAAATAGAAGGAGTGGTTGGGTGGTACAGCTTTCCAAATCGCTTAGAAACTGTCACAACAATCAGATGCCTACCTTTTCTTTTTTAACTTGTTAATACATAGAGCTTAATAGCATCAGAATGCCCCAAGCACTTCAGACAACAGGACAGCTGTAAACCCTTCTTTAAGGATTCCTTTGTTTAACCACTGAGTAACTGTAATTCAGTGGTGCTGGTAGGAGAAGGGAAGTCCTAATCTTCCCAGATGGTGAACAGAGTTGATGTTCACATGCAGACTGGTGCTGCAGCAGAGCCAGAAACCACTCATTTGGGAAACACAGCACCAAGAAAATAATGGGAATAGCTTCATAAAATCAGGAGCTTCACTCAAATTTCATGTCAGATCTATAATTCTTCCTATTTTCAGGAAGAAATGATTTCCCTTTTTCTTGTAGTTTTATTTTCTTTTCCTTTCCAGGAAGCAGCTTTGTAGCTTACAAATTGTTTTCTAATCACCTCCTGGTGTGGACAAATCACACAGGTCTGACTCCATGTTTTACATAGTTAGCATATTATATTTGTTCCACTATGGAACTGTACAGTCATAGAATGGCCTGGGTTGAAAAGGATCCCAAAAATTATCCAGTTCCAACCCCCTGCTATGTGCAGGGACGCCATCCACCAGACCAGGCTGCCCAGAGCCACATCCAGCCTGGCCTTGAATGCCTGCAGGGATGGGGCATCCACAGCCTCCTTGGGCAACCTGTTCCAGTGCGTCACCACCCTCTGAGTGAAAAACATCTTCCTAAGATCCAACCTGATCCACAACCCCTACACACCCTCAGAGCCCCCTAGAGCCCCTAGTCCTCCTATTGCCCACCACAGCCCCATATGCCCACTAGAGTCCCCCTCAACTCTCTTTACAGGCCCTGCACAGCTCTATATAACAGTCTTATAGAACTACCTCTAGTAGAAGCAATCTCCACACAGAGATCCTTTCCCAGCACACTGCGCCACGGGGGGAGCAAAACGGGGGGGGGGCACATACACACACAGCGCCGGGGGGCCCGTAACCGACCCCCACCCATCCTTTAAAGGGGTGGGGGGTCCGTTTTAATGGGGGGGGGGCGAGATCACCTTCACCCCCCACCCCCCCATCCCCACCCCATCCTTTAAAAGGGGGGTGTCCATTTAGGTGTTGGGGGGCAGTGACAATCCGCCCCCCCACCCCATCGTTTAAAGGAGGGGGGGTCCGAGACCACCCCCCCCACCCCATCTTTTAAGGGGGGGGGGTCAGGGGCTCATGGGGGGCAGCACATCGTGCACAACATTGTGGGGGGGGGGGGCTTTAAAAGGGGGGGGTTACAAAAAGCATAGCTCTCAACTATAGATGGGATTGGGGGGGGCTCAATCGATGGGGGGGGGCCCTTCATGCAGGGGGGGCACAGCGTAAGTCAGCGGCTTTGAGGGGGGGTGTTGGGGCTGTTTGGCCTTTGGGGGGGTTATTGTGTGCCCCACCCCCACCACCCCCACACACAATGGGGTGTTAATGTGGGGGGGGGGGGCTTAGATTAGTTGCGTTCCCTATAGCACTGCCCCCCCCCGTCATTAACCCCCCCGCTTTATCCTTACGGCTGAGCTCCCCCCCGACAGCGCCCCATTCATCTTGATGGGGGGGGGGGTTTGTCACACGACCTCGGCGCGGCTTACGGCACATCGTCGACCCCACCCCACCCCCCATAACCCCACCCGGGGGGGGAGGGGGCGATGTGGTGAGTGGGGGGGGGGTTCCGGAGGTGGGGGTGAGCAAAGCGCAATATGGGGGGGGGGGTCCTATAACTGGAGGGCAGCGGCTGCACAAAGAGCCCGCGGGGGTCGGAGAGCAGCACTTTGGCTGGGGGGGGTCCACGGGGTCCGGGGGTAATGCTGCCCCACCCCCTCCCCCACCCCCCACTGCCGACCCCCCCCCCGCGTTGCCCCCCGCCCCAACGTCAGCTCCTGCGGCAGCTCCTCGTCGCTCTCCTCCTCCTCTTCCTCATCTGGGGGGTCAATATGTGGGGGGGGGGGTCCCATCGGGCAGCGGCAGCTCCGCTGGCTCCGATTGGCTGAGCCGCAGTGCGCGGGAGCGGCTGTTGTGTGCCGGTCGGTGGAGGGGAGGCTCTTCATGGAGCTGCCCCGCAGCCAACAACAGCCTGAATGAGATCCTGGAGTCCCAGACACTGGAGGATGAGCTGGGAAAGAGCAGAGGCTCCCCACAGAAGGGCAAATCACGTCTGATAACGTGAGTGTGGAGCACAGCCAGCCCCTTCCTCACATGTGTGGGGCTTCCATGTTCCTCTGTGCCCATTGCAATGTGCCACCCCAATCCTGCTGCCCAGCCAGGAGTGGATGGGATGAGCAGGTTGGGATGCACAGAGCAGTGCTCAGACATTGCTGGGACATTTGTGCACTGCTGTTGAGCTTCCCTTTGTGCAGCAGGGGAGAGGATGGAGGTTTACAGGTGGATGGTTGTTATTTCTATGGCATTGCACAGGTGGTAGAACCATGTCCATTCCCAAACTTATTCCAGGGCATGCGGGAATTTGTGCAGTTGTAGTTCCTGAATTGTGCTATTTAAAACCCTCCTGTAAATGGGGATGTTTTGTAATGCCTGCTGGGGCTGCAGGCATCATTGCCTTCCTCCTTAGGGGGCAGGTTTAATCACAAGCCTCCCTATTTCCTATCACAAACGTCCTACAAACCATGTCTGGGCATTGCTGTCTCGGCCTGGATCTCAGCTCCTGAGACTGTCAGATGTGAAGCAGCAGCAGCTGGGACAGGGCTGGCTCTGTGTGCCCTCTCTGGGTCTGTGGGCACAGAGTGGGGCAGAGGGATGACTGTGAGAGGGAGGAATTGCCCAGCCACAAGAAAGAGGAAATCAGCTGAAAAGGGGAGATTTGAGAAGCACTGAGGCTGTGGCTGCTTTGACAGTAAGAAGAAACCAAGCTGTCACTGTGCAGATGGGAACTCCAGTAGGAGAGCTGTGGTGGCTTTACAGATGGCAGACAGCAGCTGGAGTGTAGAGCCAAGGGTAGGGGGGGGATCTTCCTCTTAGCAATACCATGCAAAGAATGATGCAGACTCCTGCAGGGTCGGCTTTGCTGTGTGACCCTGGGTGGAAGCAGCTGGAAGGTCTCAGCCCTTCTGCATTATCCCAGGAGCTGGGGCAGTGCTCGGTCTCATCCCACCTCTGCTAATAGCAAATGCAGAATCCCTTATCTGAGTGCCCTTTTCTCTCATGTAGAGTCACCAACCCTGGGAAGTTCACAAAAAGTTTGGGTGTTGTGTTGAGGGATGTGATTTAACTGGGAAGTATTGGTGATGGTTGGACTGGATGATAAGATCATAAGATCATCCAGGTCTTTTCCAACCTTGAAAATTCTATGGAGTTGTAGCAGATTGTGGGGGTGTAGGTGTGGTATATATATGTACACAGATGGGAATATCCGTATGGAAAAGATAGATCCATGTGTGTTCTGGGCTGCACTGAAAAAGGGGTGGCCAGCAGGAGAGGGAGGTGATTGTCCACTCCTGCTCAGCTCTTGTGAGGCCATATTTGCAGCACTGTGTCCAGGCCTGGGAAGGATGTGGAGCTGTTGGGGGGGGTCCAGAGGAGGGCCACTGTGATGATCAGAGGGCTGGAGCAGCTCTCCTATGAGGAAAGGTGGAGGGATCTGGGCTTGTTTAGCCTGGAGAATGGAAGGCTGTGGGGAGACCTCATTGTGGCCTTTGAGTACTTGAAGGGAGCGTATAAACAGGAGGGGGAATGGCTGTTTATGAGGGTGGATAATGATAGGACAAGGGGGAATGGTTTAAAACTGAGACTGGGGAGGTATAGGTTGGATCTTAGGTAGATGTTTTTTGCTCAGAGGGTGGTGACACACTGGAACAGGTTGCCCAAGGAGGCTGTGGATGCCCCATTCAAGGCCTGCAGGCATTCAAGGCCAGGTTGGATGGGCTCTGTCCATGAGCATTGACTGCAGACACTTGGAACTGATCATCACCCTCTGCAGACAGATTTACAGCCCCTGCACAGCTCTATATAACAGTCTTATAGAACTACCTCTAGTAGAAGCAATCTCCACACAGAGATCTTTTCCCAGCGCCCCTTTGTGACATCATAATGCCCCTTTGTGACATCATAACACCCTTTGTGACATCATAATGCACCTTTCTGATGCCATAATGCCCCTTTCTGACGTCATAATGACCCATTGTGATGTCTTAATGCCCCTTTGTGACGTCATAATGCCCTTTGTGATGTCATAATGCCATTTGAGACGTCATAAGGCTCCTTTGTTTTCATAATGCCTCTTTGTGACGTGATAATGCCTCTTTGTGACGTCATAATGCCCTTTGTGACGTCTTAATTCCCCTTTGTGATGTCTTAATGCTCTTTTGTGATGTCACAATACCCCTTTGTGATGTCATAACACCCCTTTGTGACATCACAATGCCCCTTTCAGACGTCATAATGACCCTTTTTGACGTCATAATTCCCCTTTGTGATGTCATAATGCTTCTTTGTGGTGTCATAATGCTTCTTTGTGATGTCATAATGCTACTTTGTGACGTCACAACGCCCTTTGTGACGTCATAATGCCCTTTGAGACGTCATAATGCTCCTTTGTGATGTCATAATGCTCCTTTGTGATTCATAATGCCCTTTGTGATGTCATAATGCCCTTTCTGACGTCATAATGCCCCTTTGTGGTGTCATAATGCTTCTTTGTGAGGTATCTGTGGTGCCATTGATAATGAAGTGTGATGAACTGGAAGGCTTTCAGTAGAATTGCAGCCCTAACATAAACAATGACTTGAACTCTGGAATTCTGTGTAAAATCATTAGCTAGCTTGTGGTCCGGGTCTTCAAACCAAAGGCTGTGAGGTGCTGCTCTTGTTGACGCAGGCTGTGAAAGATGACTTGAGCTCTAAGAGTAATTTCCCTTCTGCTCTTTATATGAACGTCAAATCCACAATTAGAATATTAAGAAGATAATATAAAATTTTGTGCTGCTGGACTGAGGACTTCCATTAGCTGTTAGCCATAGTTTGGAACTTGCAAAGCAATCATATTGGAGCCTTGCTGGGCAACCTGCTCCAGTGTCTCACCACACCCACAGTAAAGCATTTCTTCCTAATATCCAATCCTAATCTACCTTCTTCCCATGTAAAGCCATTTCCCCTCATTCTGTTGCTACCTGCCCTTATGAAAAGTCCCTCCCCAGCCCTCTTCAGATACTGGAAGGCCACTCTAAGGTCTCCTTGGAGTCTTCTCCAGGCTGAAGAGCCCCATCTCTCTCAGCCTGTGCACATAGTAGAGGTGCTTTCAGCCCTCTCTGATCACCTTCATGGCCCTCCTCTGGACCTGCCTGAACATCTCCAAGTCCTTCTTGTGTTGAGGGCTCCAGAACTGCGTGCAGTGCTCCAGATGGGGTTTCAATGAGAGGAGTGTGGAGGGGCAGCACCACCTCCCTCGACCTGCTGGTCATGCTTCTGTGCTTTAAGCTTATGCTTTAAGGTCCTATATGCTTTAAGGTTTAGATAGTGCAGTCGCCTCACCTCTTCAGGTTTATCTGTGAAGGTCCCTTCCAAGTGAACCGTGCTGATCCAGACAGTTCGGATTGCTCATTAAAGTGTTTTAGTAAGTTGGGCTGGTCCTACGAAGCAGTATGACTGCAGTAAGCAGTGTACATGGTGCGCTGTGAGTACTGCACACATTCCTCTTGGCAGCTTGTGGAACAGAAACTGTGCATTGTTTGTATTGTGTAAGTATTCCTGTTGGTCTCTTGTGATGCTTACCTTCTTAGAGCACCTTTCCTCGTTTGGCTCTACATATTTTGGTACCTTACTTGTTCTGTTTGGCTTAGCAGGGAAGGTCTTCTTCTGAAGCATCCTCAGTCTTGGTCTGGGCAGCATACTTAGAAATGACATGGACGTTACATGAGTGGGTGGTCAAAGGGGGGAAGAACTCACCTTTCTGATCTGTTTCCTTTTAGAACACAGTCCTGGAGAGGATTTGCTTTCCTTGTTTCCTGGAGACTTGGATTCTTAGATGGTTTTGACTGCAGCTATTTCTGATGTTAATTCCTTTTTCTGTACTTTAGTAGCCAAGTGCAAGTGGAGTGCTTTGGGAATTGTCTGAAGTTGCCAGGTTGCGTGTGATCACATATGTAACGTGGAGTTATGTGTGGTGCCAGTGATAATTAAGTGTGATGAACTTGAAGGCTTTCAGTACAATTTCAGCCCTAATGTAAACAGTGACTTGAACTCTGGAATTCTGTGTAAAATCATTAGCTAGCTTGTGGTCCAGGTCTTGAAACCAAAGGCTATGAGGTGCTGCTCTTGTTGACGCAGGCTGTGAAAGATGACTTGAGCTCTAAGAGTAATTTCCCTTCTGCTCTTTATATGAACGTCATATCAACAATTAGAATATTAAGAACATAATATAAAAGTTGTTGCTGCTGGCCTGTGGACTTCCATTAGCTGTTAGCCATAGTTTGGAACTTGCAAACCAATCTTATTTAGACTTTAGTGGTGAAATCTTCTGATGAAATCTTCCTTCTAATTCTGCAAAAGAATCTCGGTGGAACATTTCTGTCTGAAAAGGCTCTGGCATATGAAGATGTGCCAGACTGCAGCCATGTGCCAGGTGCGTTTGGATCCATGGAATTTTCTGATGTAGCTTCAGTGTTTGAAGAATCTCCACTCGATCTAAATACTCAGAAAACAAAGCAGGTGTGTGAAGATGTACAGCTAGTTTCTTACAGAAAAAATACAGCTCTTAATCTAGAAATCTGCTTCTCATTGTATCTAGTGCTTACTCCATATTTAAGTATCTAGTGGACCTTGACCAAAGGAAGATAAAGATAGAGCAAAGAAGTATGTTAAGCATAAATTTTGTTGCCTTCTACCTGTAGGCCATGGTTGGTTTGACGTGATCCCTAACTCCAGTGTTTGGTTTGCACAGAAACAGCAAGCAAGGGAACAAGTAAAGGAGTCAGTGAGGATTTTAAAACACAATGGGAAGCGATAAGGCACAGTTAATAAGATTCTGGAGTTAGGCTGGAGGTAGGCAGAGGTTGAAAGGTACCGAAAGAAATTCAATCTTACTGTGTTGGACAACAAAATCCACTGTGATATTATTCAAATTTTTAACTAAACCAAGTGATAATTCATATTTATGTTTAGATAAGCTGGTGAGGGTTAATCCTCAATGGAGAATTGAGATGAACAAATAAAAAAATGGTGTTTGACAGTCTATAAGAAACGAACTTATTCTAGGAGAGAATCAGAGTTTTCAACTGTTTTGTTCAATAGCCAAATAATGTATGATATTTTTATAAGCATTGTGTCTGACCTTCTCAGCTGTTAGAATTTCTTTGACAGTAACTTCTCCGGCTGTGATCAGAAAACCTTTTGTTCCGTCTCTGGCACCATTCGAGGCATGATACTCAACTGGGTGATATGGAATTCACACTGTCAACTCCAGTGACAAGAAAAGTGGCATCTAAGAAGCGTGCAAACACAGAGAATGTTGATGCAGAGTCAGTGTTAAGAAATGAGCTGCCCTTTGCATTTCCTGCTCCAAAGGCCTTCTTTTCGAAGAGCCAGACAGAGAAGCAAGTAGAAGGCATATCTTTTTAGGCGCCTACTTCCAAAGGTATGTTGTATCTAACAAATGGAAACCTAGAACATGTGTAGCTTAGGAATTTTTTACTTTTAATATGAATGCAGTACTTGTAGGTCCTAAAATTCTGAAAGGTTTCAGTGTGGGGTTTATTTGGTCACAGCACATACAGCTGCCATCCTGTACATCTGACAGTGCACTGCAAGCGGTTTAACCATATATCAGGGCATGGTACACGTCTGTTAATGATAGAAGTTCTCACAGTTTCACAAGGAGCATGCCTTGAGATGCATTCAGATAATGAGATAAGTGCTGTGTTCCTAAAACTAGCATGTGTCTCCACTCTCCATCGAGATTTAGTAGATAATTTCTTTAACAATTATGATGAGAGTTTTGTTTTGTTTTTATTTTTTTCTGGGCTATTATTTTGAGTGAAAGAAAAGGGTATGCTTTTATTTAAGCGAGCTTTTGATTGCATCATGCTTCTAAATTAAATGTAACCTACTGAATTCCTCATGATAGCATACGAGTACTTGCGTGTATCTGTTCTCCCTAATAGAGGGAGAAGAGACTCAGTGAACCTGGACAGTGTTACCCAGGGTTGTGAGAACAGCTAAATGATTGTTGAGAACTGGTCAACTCGTGAGCCTGAGACCTGGGATCCTCCATCCTAGGGTGGAACTTTACTGGAGCACGTGGGTGCCACAGCAACAAAAGGACTGTGTACAATAGACTGAGAGTTTGCTGAGTTTCTTGGTTTACAGAAAGCACAACTAACTCAGCAGCAAGTGACGTATTTGGGATAGGAGATGACAGCTGGACTTTGAACCTTAAGGACTGCCAAGAAAGAAGCCATCTGCTCAACCCCTGAGCTGCAAACTGCCAAGGAACTCCATACGTTGCCAGGAATGACAGGAGGGTGCCGACCATGGATACACAGCTACGGACTGATGGTAAACTTGAAACAGCTTGAAGTGAGTAAGGGATATCCAGGGTGCACTGGTGCTCAATATTCAAGAAGCCCATCAATCTACACTGGGCCAAAGGATACCAGTTTTAATATCTCATGCAGTGTTTACTGTATTGGAGGCAAAAGGGGGACATTGGCTTTCACCCCACAGAATCACAGAATTACCCGGGTTGGAAGGGACCTCAAGGATCATGTAGTTCCAACCCCCCTGCCTAGCAGGGCCACCAAACATACGCCTTTACTAGATCAGGTTCCCAGGGCCCCGTCTAACCTGGTCTTGAACACCTCCAAGGACGGGGCATCCACAACCTCACTGGGCAGCCTGTTCCAGGACCTAACCACCCTTCTAGTAAAGAACTTTCCCCTAACATCCAACCTAAATCTTCCCTCCTTCAACTTAAAACCATTTCCCCTAGTCCTGCTATTATCAGCCCTTTCGAAGAGTTTACTCCCCTCCTGGGAGTAAGTTCCCTTCAGGTACTGAAAGGCTGCAATGAGGTCACCCCGCAACCTTCTCTTCTCCAGGCTGAACAAACCCAACTCCCTCAGCCTGTCCTCATAGGGGAGGTGCTCCAGCCCCCTGATCATCTTCCTGTCCCTCCTCTGGACCCTTTCCAAAATCTCCATATCTTTTTTGTACTGAGGGCTCCGCACCTGGACACAGTACTCCAGATGGGGCCTCACAAGAGCAGAGTAGAGAGGGACGATCACCTCCCTATCCCTGCTGACCACCCCTCTCCTGATGGAGCCCAGGATCCCATTTGCTTTCCGGGCTGCCAGAGCGCACTGCTGGCTCATGTTAAGTTTCTCATCTATCAGGACCCCTAGGTCTTTTTCAGCCGAGCTGCTCTCAAGGACAACTCCTCCCAGCCTGTACAGGTGCCTGGGGTTCTTCCGGCCCAAGTGCAAAACCTTGCACTTTGCTGTGTTGAACCTCATTAGGTTCACCCGAGCCCAGCTTTCCAGCCTGTCAAGGTCCCTCTGAATGGCATCTGTTCACCCCAAAGATTCCCGAAATACCAGGCCATCCTGGTAGAGCAGGGTGATATAGAAATAATTGTAACTACTATTGCCAACCCAGTATCTTTCCTTAGCGGAACTCCCCTGGTGGAGAACCAGGATGACATCACTGCTTTGAAACAACTGATGCTGCACATTACATCCAGTCGGTCGGAGCTGAAGGACGAACCCTTAGAAGATGCAGAAGACGCCTGGTTTACCAGCAGCTGCAGTTTTGTGAGACAAGGAGGCTGTAAGGCAGGACATGCAGTAACTGCTACTGAGCAGGGAATGGAAGCACAACCATCAGCCGTGGGGACTACCCCTCAGAAGGCTGAAATAACTGCCTTGACGAGAGCCTTAATGATATGGACAGATGCTAACTATGTGTTTGGGGTGTCACACGCTCATAGTACCATCTGAAAAGAGCAAGGATTGCTCACACACAAGGAAAAGAGCATGATGTAAATGTACCTATGTTGTAGGGCACAGTTCTCTATCCAGGCCCAAGTCTGTGTGGGTGTCTCCTCTATCCACAAAGCTGCTCACACTGCAGGAGGCACAGGCTGAGAGGAGAGGCCAGAGCAGCTCTCCCACTGTGACACAGAGCAGCAGGATACAAGTAAAGGAAGGTCCCGCAGCGGTACTGGGAAGGTTCCACACAGTCATCAATTTTTCATCTGAAAGGTAAAGAGGAATTCCCTTTTCTGCCCCTATCATCATTGGTCGGGTGAGTAGCAATGATGCCCGGTGTGCTTCCATCAATGGAGCAGAATAGGCGGAAGGCTGGGGTGCAGGCTGACCTCTGCTGAGGTGAGTGGGGGCTCAGGGTGTTGCTCAGTGGTAGATTTGTTCACACTGAGTTCTAACAGGAAACTTGCTCAACATCGAAGGCCTTGCAAAAGTCTGGCTGAGTGATGTCAGTTGCTTTTCCTTTCCCTACTGATGCTGTCACTCCACTGTAGAAGGCCACCAAAGCGACCAGGCTGCATGTCTCCGTTTCCGCTGTTTCTCCATTTCCTTCTTGTTGCTCCCTGTAACCAGCAGGTTCAGCCATGCTGCTTTCCTGCCTCCTCTGCTGTGTTTCGTGTGGTCGGGATGGAGCTCAGAGCTCCAGCTCTGAGAAAGGTTTTATGAGAAAGTTACCATCTCTTTTCCATTCCTTTACCCCTAAAAACAGTTTTCCAGTGTCTCTCATGCAAGAATTCTTTGAACAGCCTGCAGCTGACTCTCCTGAAGCTCAGGGTCCTGACTTTGCTTTTTGCCAGGCACACATTCCTTGAGATGAGGAACTCTAGGAGGGCATGGTCACTACAGCCCTGACCACCTCCAGTCTTAACCCCTGCTGTTCAGCATGTCCAGTAATGCTTCCCTTCTGCTTGGTGTGCTTAATGCTTGGCCCACAAAGTTATTGTCAGTGCACTCCAGCAGGCTCTCAGACAGTTTGCAGCAACTGGGATTGGTGCTGGGTGGTTGCTGGGAGGTGTCTCAGCAGAAAAGCTGGGCTGGGGTGGGCGTGCTGTGTCAGTCCTCATCGCAGCTGGCAGAGAGAGTTAGAGGAGGGTGATGGGTGCTGCCTGCTCTCAATGCTGCTGCACTGAATTTGGGGCACAGCAGCACACTGGTGAGTGAGCTGGGAGGGAGACGGACTGCTACTGTGCATGGCTAGGCCAGAGCTGGAGGATTGTCAAACACGTGAGTCATGCTGGTGCAGCCATTGCAGCTGCAGCAGGAGTAGAAGACAAAGAGGTTTTGTAGAGGACAGAGGGTGGTGACTCATGGTTTGATGTCCAGGTGGAGGCCGATAACAAGTGGTGTCATCCAGGAGTCTGTCTTGGGACCAGTGCTTTTTTACATGGTTATCAGAGACACCAATGATGCAATGGAGTGCACCCTCTGCTGTTTGCTGAGTGGTGCGGCTGATGCAGTGGAAGGAAGGGATGCCATTCAGAGGGAGCTCAACCGAGAGGTTGGCCTAGGTGAATTTAATGAGGTTCAACACAGCAAAGTGCAAGGTTTTGCACTTGGGCTGGAGGAATCCCAGGCATTTCTACAGACTGGGAGGAGCAGTCCTTAAGAGAAGCCCCGCAGAGAAGGACCTGGGGGTCCTGGTGGATGAAAAACAGAACGTGAGCCATCAGCGTGCTCTTGCAGCTCAGAGAGCAAATGGTCCCCTGGGCTCCATCAGAAGAGGGGATGGCCAGCAGGGACAGGGAGGTGATTGATCTTCATGATCCTTCAGGTCCCTTCCAACCCGGGCCATTCTATGATTCTGTGATTACACTCGCTGTCAGAAATAACGGCAGCTGTACAGATGTTGGATATATTTTGGGACAGTTCTTGTAACCAGCTGATTTTAAGACCTTGCCCGAGTCAAGAGTCTAAATTGAGTGTCAGAAGAAAGCTGGTAAAGTGGCTATTGCTCATTCTTTTTCATTTGCTGATTCTTTCATTCGGGTTCCTTTTCCAAAGGAGATTCTGGTGATGGAAGCAATTGAAGAAAGAACCAAAGCAGCTCTTGCCAAGAGTGCTTGAAGTCCCTGTGGAGAGAAGCAAAGAACTTGGGCTTCCTCTGGGATGCTCCCCACCATGTCTCAGGAAGGAGACAACTGCTGTTCCACTTTCTGCTTTGTGTGTGGAAAGGTACGTCTGGGTTTTCTTCTACTTGTTTTTCTTTCTTTTTCTGGCTTTGAAGGAGAAGGGGTGGAGCAAGGGGAGACCCACTGGTCATTTGTTAACTCAAGAGCAGGATGGATTCTGCATTGACTGTGAAAAACCTGGGCTAGTAGCATGGGCATATTTCAGGCTGGACTCTTCTTTTGCTGCTTGGTTTCCTTTTGGCTACAGGGAGACAGCTGTCTAAAGGTGTGTTTTCAAACCCACTCTCCAAAACCATGTTTCATTGTTGCAGGTGGTTCAGTGTGCTCTTGCAGGGTAGATGTGTTTGCTGTAGAATCTGAATGGTTTCTGTTCCTAGGGGAGGACTGGGAGGAGGTAGTGAGAAGAGAATTCAATGCCTGAGGTGTATCTTAGTGAGAAATGTTGGCATGAGGTGCTGAAAGTCTTGAGTTGTCAAAGGCCAGTGAGGCTCAGACTCCTTAACCTGCTGGAGCAGGGTGGAAGCAAGGAGTGGGCACTGCCGTCCCACAAGCTGCACTTGGTTCTGGTCTGCCAGGTCTGTGCTGGCCTGGATTTCTTCTGAGAAGTTTGTTGGAGCTGCTTGGAGTAGTGAAGGGTGGGGAAGAAGTGCTGCTCCAGAGCTATGAGACGTGCAGCTCCTTCTGAAGTGCTCCTGATAAGGACGGAGCGCATTTGCTGCAGCTTTCTCTGCAGATGTGCTCCTCACCTTGAAATCCTCGTGGTTTGTCCTCAGCTCCTGACCACGGCCTGTTCTCTGTTTTGCAGGCTGATAACATGCAGAAGCCGCAGCTGGTGCGTGCTATGTCATCTTTAAACGTACCAGCATTTGCGGCAGCCCATGTTATTAAGAGCCACGTCGCCCAGGGGCCAGTTGAGCTCTCTCTGGAGGTAAGCAGTTCCAGGCGTTCCGTGTTGTCGTGCATAGAAGAGGGCAGTCCTTTCTGCTTTGTTTTCCTACCAGATTTGCTGAATCTGGGATTGATATTTCAATCTCTTTCAGGTCGGAGATCTGGTGAGCATTGTTGATATGAGGACATATCAACAGGCTGAGCCCCTGGTGGAGAGGCAAGCGTGGCTTTGAGGTAGGCACACGTTTTTGACTAGAGAGCACAACTTCAGTAGAGTTGGGAATCTCAGCTTGGAGCTGCTCTGCCTGCAACGGATGGCTGCTGGATGCAAACAGTTGCCCTGTGTCACTGTCAGTGGACCTTCCCTTTGGCTCTGGGCTCGGGCTAATGCTCACCTGTCTTTTTGTTCTAATTACAGGTTGGGCTTTTCCCTGGTGAGTGCATGGAACTCATCAGCGGAAAAGTTCCCGATTCCCTCCTCAATTCATTGCCAAAGCCAGGTGCGTAATTTACATTTGACAATGCGAGTTAGTCAAATAGGGTCAGAACGTTACTTTCAGGGGGTTTGTTTATGCCCAAGTTCAGCAAGCTTAGAAAGAGAACTACAGTAATCTCCTTGGGCACCTCCAGGGATGGGGAAAATCCATTCTTGCGTGTCCTTGTTGGGAATGTTCTTCCCGTTGTTACATGCTCTGTCGAATGCATTGCGCTCAGCTTCGTCCAACCGAGCCAGGCCTGAAATGAACTGGTTTCTTTGTTTTGTTGCGCAGAGCCAAAGAAATGGGGCAAGCTCATCAACGGCCTTTGTTCCCTGGTGAAGGTCAGCCCTGGGAGAGCAAAGCAGCCTGAGCCTCCGACATTCTCCGGATCCATGTCCTTGCTTGACATCGTTGAGAGGTATTTAGCCTTCAGGACTTGAGGGCTGAGCTGTAGGAATGGAAGCATCCTCTGCTGTTTGAAACAGAGGGCGTTTCTAAGCTGTGTTTCAGCAGAAAGCAGGCAGTGCCCAGAACAGGCAACTTTTGGCCAGGGCTCGGTGCAGCTCTTCCATCACCCTGCACCACGTCTGACAGCATGCTCTGTTTTCTCTGCAGAATGAGTTCTCCCAGGAAGAGGGCAGAGTCAGCAGCTGGCAGTTGGTGTTCCTGCTTCTGCCTGGGCAAACCATCCCCTGTGGCCAAACACCAACTGCAGAGCAGTGCCAGGGAGCCCTCTGAAGCAGAAGTCTTGGTCCTGGCAGGTAAGGGTGCAAGTCCAGCTTACAAAACACTGCTTGTCAGCAACACAGGTAGAATTCATGCTTTCAGTGGGCTTGTACCTCCTTCTGGCGTTCAAGCCCGTGCCTGACATCTTCAGTTGATCCCTGTCTTTCCCAAATGAGTCTCTTGTCAACACAAGAGCTGGACCTGCACGTGGATCACTTTCAAGACAGTGACACTGTTGCTAGAAGCCTATTTGCTTCTGCCCACCACCACTACATAGCCAAATGTCAAGAATCTCCATGGTTCATCTTGCGAACGTTCGACACTAACTGCTGTACATCTGCTCCTTCCTAGGTGACCCGAGCCCTTGTATATCCCCAAGACGCAGGGCATGTTACGATGACGCATCTTCCATCAATGAAGAGTTGTTACTAAGCACAGAATGCTGCAGTTCAGATGAAAGCCTTCCGTATAACATCAGCTATCAAGAGAAGAAGGTCATCATCGTTGAAGCCTTCATTCATCCCATCCCTACTGAAGCTGCTGACCTGAGCCCACCAGACACCTCAGGCACCAGCCTGGACTCAATGTCTCTGCAGTGCAGCCCAGCCCAAGCACAGCCTGAGTGCCCCGACAGCAGCACCACCATGCAGGCTCAGGTCAGCATCACCGAGGAGAAGCTGAGCATCTCGCAGGGGGGCACAGAATCAGGACACGAGTCCCAGGCTCCGGGCAACAGCACGGTCTCTGAGCAGCTCTCATGATTACAAGAGAGGATGAGTCCCATCTTTCCTCCAGACCTCACACCCCCTCCTTTCTCCTATTGAATAAAGGCACGCTCGTGCTCAATCAATGCCTTGACTGAATTCCGAGTTTTCATTCGCAGAGATTGGGATGAGTGCAAGAAACTGCAAGGCAGCTCAGCTTACAACACTCTGGCTGTGGGGTTTGTGCGGCCGAGCTCTGGGTGTGTTCCCATTTTGCCTGACTTTGGGATGCCTGCAGCGAGAGCTCTGCTGCCGTTGTGTATGGCAGCAAATAGTCTCTAGCATCCTGGATGCTGCTCATGAAAACCCCAAGCTTCCTGGCTGTGGCTGTGATGCTTTTCAGGGCCTTTTGATGCTCTTTGATGCCGTGGCTGCTCCCTAACACCTCTGTCCTCCCGCCGTGTCCATTCCTGGCTCTCACCTGTGAGCTGTCCCTGCAGATCATCTCTAGCCCTGCCATCATCGCGCTGCAGCAGGAGGAGCTCGCCCTGACCAACATCAGGCAGTGCTGCCTGCCTCTCTCACTCTCTAGACCAAGTGTAACTACGCTGTCATGGAGACAAATGCTTTCTGTCACATCCTCCATCCCTGCAGACATTTACCGGTAGGTGGCTCTTGCAGAAGAAGATTCAAGCAGCAGAACCTTTTGCTCAGCTACAGCACACAAATGCTACAAAAGCAGGAATAACCCGCAAGCTCTGGGTCTGTTTGTCTTGCACAGGCATGCACTAACTGCGTTTGATGGTACCCCCCATCCTTGATTTCCTTCCCTGCTTCTTGTCTGATGACGCTGCTGAGCCAGGAACAAGCTGCCCAGTGTGGCAGAGCATGGTGCAGGGCTGTGCTGGGACCTCCTCCCCTTCATCTTCTGCAGATCAGTGCCACACACGTGCCATCGAGATGCTCTGGCACGGGATGTGCCTCCAACCCAAAGCTCCTTCCCACCTCCCAAGGAAAAACAAAGCAACCCAAGCATCTCCAGCAAAGCTGCCCAGCAGACAGCAGGGAATGCAAACAGCTTCTGGCTGCTCCCCTACACTCCTGTCCTAAGTAATAGACCCCATGAGGACTGGCTGGGAAATCAGTGCATGACACACGTGAGTGTGCACAGGATTGTGCAAAGCAGTGGGGTTCCATGAGTTTGTGTGTGTGTGTATCTTGGCTGTTATGAAAGCATGGGAAGACTGCCTTACTGAGTCCCAGATAATTACTTATCCTCAAATGATTTTTCCTGGCCAAATTTAAAGCCTCTTACAGGTAATCGAGACCAACAGGCTGTTGTTGCACAATCAACAGGCACAAACTAGATGAATAGCTGAGGAAAATAAAGCATCATGCCAAGGGTACTAGATAAGTGAGCAGCTTGAGATCTGCACATTTATGTGATACTCATGGTCTTAGACAATATTTGCTTAGTGAGGTCACATAGAATGAAAGTAAAATAGAAGAAGTGCAATTGGTCTCAGTTCACACAGCTGGCTGGTTTGTCTCAGGCTAATCCTGAACTGCCTCAAGCGACTGCTTTGGTGCTCTACAGAACAGCAACTTCAGAGATCTCTTTCTATTACTAAGTGTTTGAAAGAGCAATTTGCTCTGTTAATTATCCATCATTTCTGTGCAGTCTGTTTTGTCAGACTTGTCTTTAGCTTCCAAGTTGTATGTGAAGAATTGTTTCCGTTGTAATGCACAATGAACTAAAAATTGAGAGATGAAAATGTGAAGAGTTTTTCCAGCTTTGATTTCATGTCTGGAATTTTGGAACCCACTACTTGCAGTTGTTAATCTGTCCAAACTGGTCTGGTTTGGGATGCCCTCGTACTTCTTGAATCGCTGTTAAAGGCGGAGCAATTCCTACAAGTGCCATGGCCCCACTGTTGTTCTAATTCTTGTTTCTTTGTTTTCCACACGCTGCTTTTCAAGCCTCCTTTTTCTTTACAGTCAAAGTGAGAACTGCACTGTGAGGTGTCTGAACCTTGTTGTGCCTGTACATAAATAGAACAGCAGCAAGGCCAGACAGGTGACTGTGCTGACAGCTCTCGTAGCCAGTAACACGTAACTGTGCTAAATCCCTTGTGACGGCTTTGATTTCATTTTTGCCAGTGAAATCCTTGTAAAAGGAACTGCAGCAGTGTGATGAGCTAAGGTGAAGATGCTGGTTTTAGTAGTGCTCTAAGCTGAGTGAAAGGGCAATTGAATGAGGGTTATATGCTTTCTCTGGGACGATAAGGCTCTTTTTCCTGAGGGAAAGAGCCAGCTTTTCATGGGCTATATGTGGGCTTTGGCAAGGGCAGACAATCCAGTCTGTCAGGAAGCCATTTGAGGTGCTTCAGGTTTGTAAGCTTGTCTTTTTGTTTTTCAGGCGGATATTTGGAGCATGGGTGTAGTGCTGTATGCTCTGCTGTGTGGGTTTTCCCTTTGGATGATGACAATATGATGGCACTCTACAGGAGGATACCAGTGGGTATCAGTGGTGCTAGAATACACTGAGAAGGGAAATAGCTGAGCTTGACAAGAGGCCTTGCTTTTCGGATGGCAGAACATGCTGAGCTGTGAGTAGAAAGGCCTGTCTGCTGAATATTGTCCCTGTTTTTGCTGCTTTGTCTACCAGTATTTAGTGGAATTGGTTCTACGCTTGGTTGGCCTATGTGGCACTGTAGCCTAATTCTGTACCATGGTAGCATACAGAATTTAAGGAGAAGTATTTTCTTGCCAATGGTCTGGATTTTTTGTATCTGGTTCTTCAACTGGCTGCTCCCTATACTATCTGTAGTAAAAATACAGACACATCATTTGATTTCCCTGAAATGAATGTTCCTAAATGCCAGCTCTTCTCATGTCTACAAAGATCAAAGTTCTGCATTTGCTATTAGAATTTCCTCTTCCAGAATCAGGAGGTAATGTAGGACCCCACAGATTGCCTTCAGAATCCAGCAGTTAGTTCTGTTTCCTTTCGGAGTGCATAACAACCTGAGCAAATGAATTGAATGACGTGGCTTATTAGTCTGGTACAAACTCTGCTGTACACTGAAACTTGGTCCATTTGTAAGCAGGACTTTTTCCATCTCTGCAGGACAGCAGAAAACCCTTTGTGCTAATCATGATGCCAAGAAGCAGAATGCGGCAGATGATCCAACTGCTTCAGGTGTTCATTGCCTTAAAACTGAATAGTTTTGGACTGAGAGTTTGTAAGCAGAACGGAGCTCTTAAAGCTGTCAGAGACTATTTCTGCACTGTTCAATTCTATCTGCACAACATACACAGGATCTCAGAACTGCGTTGCTTGAACTGGTGGAACTTGTTGAAGTGAACTGGGATGAGCAAGTTTTAGAACTTAGTCAGAGTGCTGTAAAAAATGGATAATCTCATGAGTATTAAGGTACAGGCTTGCTATTTCTGCACTGAATTTGTTTTTATTTTACATGGCTGTGATCTGAAAGTTGCTTGAAACGCAGGCACCTAGGCACTGTTGTGTAACTGAATTTCACACGATAGGTCCTGAAATATCCTGGAATCAAAAACTCTGACTTGTTTTAAGTCTGCTGCTTGAGTATAATCAGGGTCATAGTGTCTGTGTGCAGTGTTTCTTTCCCTGTAATGCTCCACATCATTTCATTTTGGGAATATTGAAGGAAATGGACTATGTGCCATAACTGTTGTTAGAACAAAGTATGTCTGGTGTGATCTTATGCATAGGTTCTGTAACTGCTCTTCACAGCTCAGGTGTTTGACCTTCCTTTTGGTGAAGTGATGAAATACTGCTGGTTTCTATTTGTGCTTCTAGGCACCTTGAAGCTCTTAGGAATAGAACAATTGTCTCCAGTTCTTTTCAGTGATATCAGTAACAGCTCGAGTGTTGCTGCCCACTAGGTAGACCCAAAGAAGCAGATTACAGTGAAACAACACACGAGCTGGACCTGAATGAGGATCACTTTCAAGACAGTGGCTATGCTGCTTCAAGCCTACTTGCTTCTTCCTGCCGCCACTCTATTACCAAGTATCAACAACCTTTCATGATTCAACTTGCAAATGTTTGAAACTAACCCTTGTGTTTCTATGCCTTCCTAGGTGATTCGAGCCCTTGTCAACCCCAAAGATCCAAACCAAGCAGTGTCTTTCCATCAATGGAGAGTTCTTATTAAGCATGAATCGCTGCAATTCGGATGACAGCCTTCCACATGGTAACAGTGATGGACACAAGGGGCTCATCCACGTTCATGCTCTCATATCTCCTGGCTCTGCTGAAGCTCGTGACCTGAGCCTGCCAGACACAGCAGTCACCTGCCTGGATTGTGACCCAGCGCCTTTGCAGTGCTGCCCATCCCAAGCACAGCCCGAGTGTCCCAGCAGCAGCACCACCATGCAGGAGCAGGGCAGCATCAGTGAGGTGAAGCTGAGCATCTTAGATGGGGACTTAGAGTCAGGCTGCCAGTCCCAGGCACCAGGCAGCAGCACCAGCTCTGAGCCACTCTCATCTTGACAAGAGGAGTCCCATCTTCACCCTTGACCTCTCAAGCCCTCCTGTCTTTTATTGAATAAAGTCACTCTCATGCTCAGTCATCGCCTCGACTGCATTCTGAGTCTTCAATCACAGGGATTGGGATGAATGCAACAAACAGCAAGGCAGCTCAGCTTGCAATGCTATGGCTGTGGGGTTCGTGCAGGCAGAGCTCTGGGTTCCCATTTTGCCTGGCTTTGGGATGTCTGCAGCAAGATCTCTACCATTTTGTATGGGAGCAAATAATCTCTAGCATCCAGGTTGCTGCTCATGATATATCCCAGTCTTCCTGGCTGTCACTTTGTGATACTTTTCAAAGCCTTCTGATACTCTTTGATGCCTTGGCTGCTCCCTAACACCTCTGTCCTCCTGCCATGTTGACTCACGTCTCCCACTTTTAAGCTGGCTTTGCAGATCATCTCCAGCCCTGTCATCATCACGCTGCAGCAGGAGGTGCTCACCTGGCCCAATGTCTGGCAGTACTGCTTGTTCTGCAGATGAGCAGCTGCCTCCTCATCTCTTCAGCTACAGTAGTTTTTCTCAGGGCAGTTAGATGCAGTCATGCTCCTCTGGATTTGGTGTGTTAAATCCATGCTGCATGGCAGCAGTCAGTGCAATACAAAGGTGTTCTGTGTGCCATAGCATTTCTCCAGGGGCTGCCAAAGGTAGAAGCACAACACAGCACCATCCTTCTGACAGTAATGTCTGTGAGTGTTAGACATGTGAGCACTGCATCATCCCCAGCGTGTCAGTGCTTTTCCACACCAACCTGACTCTCACACTCTGCACTGAATGTAACTCTGCTCTTGTGGAGACAAATGCTTTCTGTCACATCCTCCATGCCTGCAACCATTTGCCGGTAGGCAGCTCTTGCAGAAGAATCAAGCAGCAGAACCTTGTGCTCACCCTACAGCATGCAAATGCTATGAAAGCAGAAATAACCTGGCATGCTCTGGGTCTGCAAGGCTGCACAGATGGGAGAGGTAGATTGTGTTTTTGCAGTGGAAGTTTCCAGTATTTTCAGTACATAGTGTAGGCCCTAACTGAATGTATAACCCTCTTGTAAAACAGCTGTATAAGTAGTTTTTCCACCAAGAAAGTTGCTGAACAGAATTAAGTTCAGACTGGGGGCATTCTGACATGGGGAGAATTGAGACAAGCACAAGATAAATACAGGGTGGGTAGAGCCCAGCACAGGACAGAATGAATGTACTGACTTTTGGAAACATTGCCCTTCTCTGTCCGCAGAAAAGTACAAGGCAGACCTAAAAACAAGAGGTTGGTAATTGACCTTCTATGGAAATGAATCCTAGCCACAGTCTCGAGGAGTCTGTGAGCCTGAGATGCTCAACCAATGAGAGCCATGAGAGCATCACCTGCAGTGGGTTTAGGGCACAGAACAGAATTGATTTCACTGACTGGTGTGCAGTTTCTCCCTTGCCAATAGGGGATGTGCGCGCAGTATTGCAATAATGAATAAGCACTGCTGCTATCGCTGCCATCTTTGCCTAACTAGAAATCTTTGACTTTGAGAGTTTCTCACACAAGGGGAGAGGGTAAGAAAGTAAAGAGGCACAGAAAACTAAGGGAAACTGCTCTTCTTTATCTTATCTATAAAAATTGATACGATGCTGTTGTGCATTTTTTTTAATTTTATTTTTAATTTTTTGCTAATGTCAGTTAGATTGTTTTAAAATATCCACACACCAAAATCTGACTACCAAGCAAATGTAATGAAAATGAAATGAAGGTGAGTTAGTGGAAAGCACAAGGCCATATTATATTAGGCTCCAGCAAATTTACAGGCAGTCACTGCACGAAGAGGTAGATCTGAGTTGCACATTATATGATTCCCACAAAGATTAAGGAAATCTGAAGCTTTCAATATATTTTTTTAATTCTTTTTTCATTTCATTTTTAAACACCTGACCCAGACCCCAACCCTCACAGGAGCTGTAAAGATAACAGCATTAACCAGCAATGTAACTCTAATCCTAACCCTTACCCTGATTCTAAAATCGTCCCTAACTCCAAATGCAACAACAAAAATGATGCTAGAAGTTTGTAGCAAAAGGAACCTTAACCTTGATCATAATCCAAAAAAAAAATCATTATGGTAACAATAATCTTTACCTTAAGAGTAATATTAATCAGAGCCCAGATGATGCCTGCATCCAATCAGAAGCATGCTTTGCATTATTTAAGAGTTGTATTTTTTCCAATGAACTCTCTCTATTATCACGTTTATAAAGTAACAGAGTCTGTTCTTTTTCTCCTGACACTGTGCCTTACTCCTGACATCCCCTGGAAATGACCCAGATAGGGCACCATCAAAGTAATGCTAATAGTAATGTCAATCCTAAGGGTATCTCTAGCCTCAGTGTTAATGGGACGCTAACAACAATCCCAACAGCCTTAAACATTCTGGTGGTGTGAAAGAGGTGCTGCCTTGCACATGCTGGGCAGTCCCATTGCCTGTTAAATGCAGGCGGCAGCGTAGAAACATGATGCCCGTGGTCAGAATGCCCTGTGGCAGATCCTGGCACCGGAGAACTGACCGGAGAACCATGAGAGAACTGACAACAAATCACGCGACATCAGAACCGACCCAGTGGTTATTTACAAGCCTTGGGAGACCCAGACAGGATCTCAGAGTGGTGAATGTAGGTACAGAAGTTGTTACTACTCTGTTTTCTTCTAAAAGAAGTGTTTTTTTTTCATCTCAGAAGTTGGGGGGGGGGGGGGGGGGCGGGAAAGGGATATCAATTTAATTACTCATTAATTTATTGACAGACATTCACGTTTGCTACGTTTGGAGAAGTTTTTATTTATTTGCTGTGGTTTGATTTTTTTTTTTCTTTTTTTTTTCCCCCTTCCCTCCTCTTCTATCTTTGTGTTCTTCCCCTATAATCAAAAGAACGGATCCCCAGGGTCTGTCCCGCAGACGTTCTTTCCGTGGTCTCTGCTGCCACCTGCTGGCCAATAAGCGGAACTGCCACTGTTGGGCGTTTGGTGCCGCAGGAAGCACAACGCAGATCTGAGTTCTGACCGGTCTACGCAGCAAATCCGCCAATCTTTATTGCGATAAGCCCTCCAGACAAGAGCATAAAGTCTTTGCCTGAGGGCAGGGTTAGTAGTAATGGATGTCAGTTTTGAAATTTCCAGTCCATTCACCATAGCACTTTCTGCCTCCATGTCCCATAACCAGAGCAGCTATGCTGGCATGCTCTCTTGGTTTCTGTCTAAACCACTGTACTATATCCATCAGTTCAGCTGCTGTATTATGGGCAGCAGGGTTTGGGGGGTGGACACTGGTCAGGGCACTCCCACCAGCCTATCCTGCATTTTTTTTTTTTTTTTTTTTCATTTTTGGGTTACAATCAGTCAGATCTCAAATAGATCTAGTCCAAATGGAACCTCAAAATCTGACCTTTTAGTGCCTTCATTTACAGAGTCCATTTTATACAGATTCCCTTGCACAGGGCCCCCATGGTCCTCCAGACAGTTGTTACTGATCTTCCATAGGAGAATGATTGAATTAGGTTTTTTCCCATCAAAACTGCCACCTGTCTTTCCAATTTTTCAACACTATCATTCAATAGCTGATTTGCATCAGCCTGAGCCTCTTCAGTTATGTTCAGACAGTTCAAGGCCATTAAAAGTGGCCATGCCACCATGAACACAGCTAACTGTCATTCTCAAGTTGTAAGTATGTCTTTGCTAAGACCATGGAAATACTCAGTCAGGTGGGCCAGGGACTCATGGACCCTCCCTCCGTCCCACACAGGGCCCCATTTTTCAGTGACAGAAGCAGTGCTGCATTTTGAGGATCCTAGGAATCCCAGGACATGCCCTGACAAAAGGTCATTCAAAGGGGTAGTCTTTCCCCATCCAAACAACTCCATGATATTCACAGAATCACAGAATTGTAGGGGTTGGAAGGGACCTCCAGAGACCACTGAGTCCAGTCCCCCTGCCAAAGCAGGTTCCCTACACCACAAAAGAGGTACGAAGAGGTAGATCTGAGTTGCACATTATATGATTCCCACAAAGATTAAGGAAATCTGAAGCTTTCAATATATTTTTTTAATTCTTTTTTCATTTCATTTTTTAAACACCTGACCCAGACCCCAACCCTCACAGGAGCTGTAAAGATAACAGCATTAACCTGCAATGTAACTCTAATCCTAACCCTTACCCTGATTCTACAGGGGACTGTCTGTAACGGACATCAATTCAATTACTCATTTATTTATTGACAGACATTCAAGTTTGCTACGTTTGGAGAAGTTTTTATTTGTTTGCTGTGGTTTGGTTTTTTCTTTTTTTCTTTTTTTTTTCCCCCTTCCCTCCTCTTCCATCTTTGTGTTCTTCCCCTATAATCAAAAGAGAACGGATCCCCAGGGTCTGTCCCGCAGACGTTCTTTCCGTGGTCTCTGCTGCCACCTGCTGGCCAATACACGGAACTGCCACTGTTGGGCGTTTGGTGCCACAGGAAGCACAACGCAGATCTGAGTTCTGACCGGTCTACGCAGCAAATCCGCCAATCTTTATTGTGATAAGCCCTCCACATGGCATTGCGCATGCACTCGAACACGCAACAGGCATAGATTTCTCTTAACTCCTTGAGGAGCAGGCAAGCAGAACAACTGAGCGCACCACTGCTTGTGATTGGGCCACCCCCATCATAGAGATGTGTGTTAGATCTTTTACCCACCCCTGGACTGGCCTTGTTGTTTAACGATAACCTCTGAAATCTGAGCTACTGGTTCTACCACCTGTAGTGTAGAATAGGTAGCCAATAAATGCTTTTCAACTGTGATGTATCTTTATTCTGCTCCATGCCAAACCTGTGGCCAAAACCTCATAGGGGTTCACAAAGAACTCTGGCTCTGCCAGAGCCCCCATCCAGACCCTTCTTGAGTTACATTCACATCTAGTTTGGCTGAAAAGGTTGGACTATAAATACTCAGTGCTTGGGCCTGTTTAACAGATATTTTTTCCTGATTATGCTGTCCATCGATCTTTTTAAACTGAACTCCTGCTCTAATCTGGTCTTTAAACATTTGTTGTCTCAAGACCCTAATGGGTCCAGACTGGATTACCTTAGGGGCTGGACGCCTAAGTCATGGCAGCAGATGGTTCTCTGCCTTTCTCAGACCTTTCCACCACCATTCAGAGCCTGCATCTGGCCGTAGGCACTCTTGTCTCCCCATCAATTGGGCAGCCTGTTGTATTACAGCACCTGAGGGCCACTGGGGGGTTCAGTATGGATAACATAGACCCATACTGATGTAAAGGTGATGGCTGTAGGATGAGATCCCTCGTTCCTGATGAAAAATTTATTGACTGGGCTCTCAAAATCATCTTCATAGATTGCCTCTTTCATGCCTAATTCTCTAATATAATTTTGTTAGTCCTCCATAGAGGACCACAGGCTGATATTTAATGGTATGTCATTCTTATTTGGCCATGTTATATGACACACAGCCATAAATCATTCACTGATCAAATGGCTATCCTCATTATGTTGGACAGAGCATACAGTCTTTGCCTGAGGGCAGGGTGAGTAGTAATGGATGTCAGTTTTGAAATTTCCAGTCCATTCACCACAGCGCTTTCTGCCTCCATGTCCCATAACCAGAGCAGCTATGCTGGCATGCTCTCTTGGTTTCTGTCTAAACCACTGTACTATATCCATCAGTTCAGCTGCTGTATTATGGGCAGCAGGGTTTGGGGGGTTGGATACTGGTCAGGGCACTCCCACCAGCCTATCCTGCATTTTTTTTTTCATTTTTTGGGTTACAATCAGTCAGATCTCAAATAGATCTAGTCCAAATGGAACCTCAAAATCTGACCTTTTAGTGCCTTCATTTACAGAGTCCATTTTATACAGATTCCCTTGTACAGGGTCCCCATGGTCTTCCAGAGAGATGTTCCTGATCTTCCATAGGAGAATGATTGAATTAGGTTTTTTCCCCGTCAAAACTGCCACCTGTCTTTCCAGTTTTTCAACACTATCATTCAATAGCTGATTTGCATCAGCCGGAGCCTCTTCAGTTATGTTCAGACAGTTCAAGGCCATTAAAAGTGGCCATGCCACCATGAACACAGCTAACTGTCATTCTCAAGTTGTAAGTATGTCTTTGCTAAGACCATGGAAATACTCAGTCAGGTGGGCCAGGGACTCATGGACCCTCCCTCCGTCCCACACAGGGCCCCATTTTTCAGTGACAGAAGCAGTGCTGCATTTTGAGGATCCTAGGAATCCCAGGACATGCCCTGACAAAAGGTCATTCAAAGGGGTAGTCTTTCCCCATCCAAACAACTACATGATATTCACAGAATCACAGAATTGTAGGGGTTGGAAGGGACCTCCAGAGACCACTGAGTCCAGCCCCCTGCCAAAGCAGGTTCCCTACACCACGTTGCACAGCTCAGCATCCAGGCAGGTCTTGAATATCTCCAGAGAAGGAGATTCCACAACCACCCTGGGCAGCCTGTTCCAGTGCTCTGTCACTCTCACCGTAAAGAAGTTATTGCACACATTAGTGCAGAACTTCCTATGGTGCAGTTTCTGTCTGTTTCCCCTTGTCCCGTCTCCACACACTGCTGAAAAGAGTCTGGCCTCAACACTTTGCCCCCCACACCTCAAATATTTATAGAACCTGGATCCTGTCCCCTCTCAGCCTTCTTTTCTCAAGGCTAAACAGACCCAGTTCCCTCAGTCTCTCCTCATTGGGGAGATGCTCCAGGCCCTTCACCATCTTAGTGGCCCTCTGCTGGACTCTTTCTAAGAGATCCCTGTCTTTTTTTTACTGGGGAGCCCAGAACTGGACACAATATTCCAGATGAGGCCTCACCAGGGCAGAGTAGAGGGGGAGGATCACCTCCTTCGACCTGCTGGACACGCTCTTTTTAATGCACCCCAGGATGCCATTGGCTTTTTTGGCTACAAGGGCACACTGCTGGCTCATGGTCAATCTGTCGTCCACCAGGACGCCCAGGTCCCTCTCAGCAGAGCTCCTCCCCAGCAGCTCTTCCCCCAGCCTGTACCGGTGCATGCAATTATTTCTCCCTAGGTGCAAGACTCTACACTTGCTTTTGTTAAACCTCATCCGGTTTCTTACTGCCCGGCTCTCCAGCCTGTCCAGGTCTCGCTGAATGGCAGCACAGCCTTCAGGCGTGTCAGCCAATCCTCCCAACTTCGTGTCATCAGCAAACTTGCTGAGGGTGGTCATTGATGAAGATGTTGAACAAGACCGGACTGAGCACAGACCCCTGGGGGATGCCGCTCGTTACAGGCCCTCAGCCAGACACTGCACCGCCAACGACAACCCTCTGCACTCTGCCAGTCAGCCAATTCTCGACCCACTTCACTGTCCACTCACCTATCCCATACTTCCTCAACTCTGGTATAAGTATGTCATGGGAGACTGTATCAGTTATAGAGGTTATAGAGTTCAATTCCTGTAGTCAATTTGGCGGCCCAGGTGGGACCAGCTCTGTTCGCTGCAGGACCAGCTGAGAGGGAGACACTTTTGGCGCACCCTGAGATTTCTCTGAAGGACTCCCTTCCTCACCTGATCACTGCAGGGACAGACAAGGACCACCCATAGGTGGACCAGGTATGTGTATGGTAAGTGGAGCCCATATGTCTTGAGGAGACATCCTACACAGTTTACAGCCATACGTGCTGCTCCCAGGGAGGTGAGCTCATGGCTTTGGTTGCCAGCTGGGTAGGAAGACTCCTTGGGTGAGTTCCTATGAAAGGGAACTGTATGTCATATGAATGGAAACAAGAACAAGTACTCTCTCCCAGGTGGGTGACAATAGGAGGGACCTAGGTTGGTCTCTCCTACGGGTATGGGATATAGTGGATAGCCTGTCAAATGGTAGCCTGGGTTCTCCAAGTTGTAATCACGGGGGTTATAGGTTGTATGTTCAATATTATCATCTGCTTTAAGTGTTTGGTACCGTGTGTCAAGCCGACTCTGGGAAAAACATTAACGTTTGCAACTGGTCGACCAGAGTATGAGTGTTATTAAGATTCCAACTAGAAAACGTTGTCAGCATTGTGTAGTATGAATAAACCATGGTTTTTGATCTAAATGTCAGAGTGAGTGTGGTGTGAGTGAGACACAGAACAGCTGCAGGGTGAGTGCCGAGTCCCGATCCATGTTTCCTTCCTCCTGTGAGGGAAATGGCCAGACACGGACAAAGTGAAAGACTGTGTTGTGTGTCCACTCATAAGTACTTTCTGCTTGTATGTAAGAAGACAGGAGTTTGTACTCTGTAGATTAGTAAGATGGTCCTGAGGAGAGGTGTACATTCCACCCGACCAATGAGTGTCAACCCATTTATGTAATACTATGTACTGCTTGCGAGGAAGTGTGTGAGGGAGGTGGTTCAATCAGTGCTGGTTCTGTGGCACAGTGTTTATAACTGAAGAATACAGACTGTATTAAGGGAGTTTATGTGAACTGAAGAACTGTACGTTTTGACAAACTGTTTTGATGGTATAAGAAAGTGTAATTGTTAATGATATATGAAAGTGTAGTTGAGGGAATGTGGAAGTGTATCTGAGCATAGAAATAGAGGAAGCATTTACAGAGGAAAAAGGATTAAAGTGAGTTTACCTGCATTGACATGAGAGCAACACCCTGCCAGACCGCTGCCCTGTGAGCTGAGCAGAGCAGAGCAGAGACACAGTCCCCATGTATCAGGTAGTGTTATTCTGCTTACCAAAAGAATGAGTTCACTACAGAAGAGGCAAATCTTCCCCTCTGCTCCATCTGTGGCATACTCTGGAGTTCAAGGCATTGCAAAGCTATGGCACATCTACTTTCTTTCAATGATGAAAACTTAGTGTGCTCTGGGCTCTCATTTCAATTGCATCTAAAGAAGTCTAGGGTCATGCCAGCTGGCAGGAAGCTGGCAAATGTTGTCTCATTGTAAGGAAGAGCAAGAAAGATGACATGGGCAATTATGGACCTGTCAGTCCAGAGCCTGGTAAAATTATGGAGAAAATGATGGTGGGAGTTATGGAAAAACAGCTGAAGGACAATTCTGTCATTGGTCGCAGCCAACACAAGTTTGTGAGGCAAAGGTCCTGTTTAATTTAAGCTCATTTTGTGACACAGTTATCCGTTTAGTTGACCAAGGGAAGCCAGTTGATGTAATCCTTGAGGATTTCAGTGGAGATTTTGATACTGTTTCTCATAACAACCTTCTGGACAGAATGTTCTGCATATGGCTAGACAGAAACACAATGTGGTGGGTGAGCAGTTGGCCAGTAGGTCAGTCCCAAAGGATTATAGTCAGTTTTTTCCATCAGGCTGGTAGATGGTCACTGTCGGGGTCCCCAGGGTTCCATTTTGGGGCCACTTTCCTTTCATGTTTATGCAGATGACTTGAATGCAGGACTAGAAGACGTTCTGAGCAAGTTTGCTGATGAGACCAGATGAGGAGGTGCTGTTGCCTCCACTGAGGGTGGAGAGGACTTGCAGAGAGATGTGGACAAGTCAGAGAAGTGGGTACCAGTTGGTACTAAGCACCAAGTGCATAAAGTATAACAAGAACAAGTGCCTGATTGTGCACCTGGGTAGGGGCAATGCTGGACATACACACTGACTGGATATGGGACACTGGAGAGGATTCTGACTGGAAAGGGTTGGGGTGCTGGTCAGCATCACACTGAATGTGAGTCAGCAGTGTGCCAAGGCAGCCAGGAAAGACAACAGTCCCCTGGAGTGCATGAAGCAACTTATTGCCAGCTGGGTGAGGGAAAGGGTTGTCCCTCTGCTCTGCATTGCTACTGCCTCACTATGTTCTGGGCACCACAGAACATAAAGGACTTCAAACTCTGGGAGAATGTGCAAAGGAGGGCACTGAAACCGAGAGATCTGAAGTTCAGAGTTTCACAGGGATTGGCTGGTTGTTCAGACTGGGCCCTTCTCACATCCCTGCTCACATCCTGCAATGAAACATAGGTCTCATATGGGACATGAACCTCACAGCATCCTTGCACCACATGTAGAGCCTGGGATCTTCTGTCCCCATGTCTTTCATTTAACATCATACAAAATTCCAACACATTGCCCCAGGAAATGCCCAGAGCCAACATGACATACAGGACCTCTCTACCACTGGTCTTGCAATCGGGGCTTGACCTGTCTGTTTCGTAAGGCAAAGGAGAGGTTTCTTAGCATGCCAGTGCCTTTGCCTGCCTGTAGTCATGGCTTCCAGTTATCTTCTCTAACAAGTCCCTTGGGAAGCTTACTTGGTAATGTTCCTCAGCGGGCCCATTAATACTCCAAGAAACTTCACTGTTACTTCTGACTTTGTCTTGTTGAGCACTTTGTGCAAACTTCTCTCTGCACTAGAGGCTGATGAACTCAGCATCAAATGCACCCTGGGACCATTATAACCTAAAGAATCTCCTGTGCCTTATGCCATCTTGTTATCTTCTTCAGGTTATCAGAACTTGTTCAGCAAAAAGGAGGGATATCTGGAGAGAGCTTAAAGAATCCAGTATAAATTTATTGTCTATTTATTTATAGTTGGGTTTAAAGAAGACATTAAAGCAGCACTGTGCAACTGATACCAATCCAGGATGTCCCAATGAGTTCTGTACTGTTACTGTGTTGACAAAGGTCCTTCTCAACCTCCCCACCCAATTTCTGCTCACAATGGACCTATGGGACTTGCATCACTTTTCTTCACATCACTCTTCTCCTCTGCATTCATCCGCTCAGTGTTAAAACTGCTTTGCACCAACTCCCACTGGCTTTCCTCAGAGAACCAGCTACACATGGAAAAGGAAAGATTTCTCTTTTTTATCTGGCCAGCAAATGGAAAGAAAGGTGATGCAATTGAATGAACAGTAAAACACAGTGATCAACTGCATGCCATGTTCAAGCTGCATCTATTGAAGTTTGTCTTTCATATGGAATACTTTTAAAAGAAATGATTTATTCTGAGGTAGGATAGGATAGATTGAATCACAGTGAAGTAGTTGACAACAGAGGCCATCAGACTCTGGTAGATAGAGCAAATTCCAGTAATCTCCCTGGGATAGATCAGCCAGGTAGTTGAGAGGTATCAACTTAAAATTGATCAGGACTTGTGAGTATTTCACACATTGAGACGGGTTAACACATTCTCACTGATTCTCAGACTTTGGGGAGATGGAACAAATTCCAGTAATCCCCCTGAAAGTCAGAAATCAGACAGATAATTGGGAGGTATCTGACTGAACAAAGAGCAAGGGATGGAGAAATCTGGAGGGCAGTGGGAGTAGTTTGTGCCCAAATGGCCTGCTGAAAACATGCCCTTAACCATGGCCATTTATTTAGGAGAGCTGAAAAAACTTGGAGGATGAGACACATCAAATAGGCAGCAGGGAAGAGTAGTGCTGGGCACCAGGCTACAGTCACAGGGCATTGGCACTGGCACCACTGTCTGTGTCTCTGAATCTGAAGACATTTGTGTCCAGCGAACACAGTTCTGGAAAACATTGTAGTTTCAGTAAAAGAAAAAAAAAGACATCAAATCACCTCAAAGATTCATATTTACAACTTAAAATGGAACAAGACTCATGAGAATTTTTCATGTTGAGAAGGGTTAACACAATTTCAATGATTTCCATCTTTGTCTTCAATTATTTGTTTCAGTTTTATTGACATTTATGATCAACTATTAAGCTTACAGCCTCAAAATAAATAAAAAGAGATACATTTGCATCTTGCACGTGGCCTGATGCCCCTTTCACCTTCGCAGTTCCCACAAGTCCTTCCATGCCGGAGAGTATGAGATCCAGCAGAGCACCTCTCCTCTTTGGTTCCTCCACTGCTTGGTCAAGAAGCTGCCATCTGTGCTCTCCAGGGATCTGCTGGATGCCACATGCCCTGCTGTGCTGTCCCTGCTGCAGATAATGGAGTGACAAAGGCCACCAAATGGGACAAGGGACAGACAACATCAGATTCCCATCTGTCTGCAGAGGGCACCTTCCATTTACTCTCCCTGATCAGGAAGACAGGAAAAGACACTGATGGTCTCCTCTGTTTGCCATTTCCATTAGCTCTGACCTGTCTGCTCTTCCATCCCCAGGCAGAGCTCAGTGCACTCTCACAGAGGGCATTCACCCTTCTTTATCTCCTCGCCCATCCATCCTAAAGACTCGGTATCCCCCTTGTGCTACAGTGCAGTTGTGGAAGCCATTAAACTGTGTCCCCATGGTCCAAACAGGAGCTCAGGCCTGCAGCTCTATCAAGATTTCTAGCTTCTTGTGTGTTGGTGTTTGCATTAGTGCAAAACCACAGAAGTAAACATCCTAATTGGAAAGCATCACTGGACATAGCCTGACTGGATAGCTAATCTATGGTATCAGTGTGCAGAAGGTGGCACACAAACATTAGACTGATCGTGGGCCTTGGAGTTGACACAGCAACATGGTCACACCATGGGCATGGCTTTCCTGAAGGCCCTGTGCTGCTCTTGCAGCTGTGAGTGAATTCACCAGACAGCCTGTGCTATCCCCTCTCTGGCCCTCGGCTGATGCCCAGGAAGGAGCTGTCTATCTCAGGGATTTCCCACATGGTTTACAAGCACTGGCACACATCAGGAGCAGCCCAGGCACCTTGGGCATCACCCAGTGTCTGTGTGTGAGCAGCTGCCTCCCAGCTGAAGGTCCGAGGACTCAGAGCAGGAGCTCACATGCAGGCAACTCCTTGTGCTCTTCTGAACTGAACCAGAGGAATCCCAGCTCCTGTGTGTGTGTAGGGAGCTGAATCCCATTTCAGCTCCAGGATTTCTGTCAAGGGATGAGACTCCTGCACTGCCTCAGCTGGATCACTGCCCTGCACAGGGAAAGTCCAAACCTTGCCTTCCTTGTCTGGTTGCCCTTATTGTTTCATCAAACGATCTCTGGGAGCACTCCCCATATGTCTCCAATCAGTCACTGACCACTGGACATGTGGTGGTTAATTGAGCGAATTTCAAAGCACAGTCATGATGCTGTTGTCTTTCAGGAGCTGTTGGCCATGAGGACCCAGGGACATGTCAGGGGAGACAAGTCGGAAAGATAAAAATGACATAATCTGCTGCTTGCCTGTCCAGGCTCCTGGGACACAGGGAGCTCATAAAAGTGTGCAGGGCTGCAGAGAGACAGCTGTGCCCAGGAGCAGCTCTTGTGCACAGCACAGCCTGCAGGTGACAGAAGGAGAGGAGAGAAACTGAAGAGAGCTTGCAGGATGTGTGTGGTGTGAGCGGGCTGTGAGCTCACTGCAGGAGCATTGCTCACAGACCATGACAGGGTAAGTCTCACTGCAGACCATGAGCTGCTTTTCATAGAGGGTCAACTTAATTTGGGACATCCCATAGGAGATCTGGATGCAGGCACTGCATGTTTCTTTACTGTGGAAAAAGCCTTCTGCTCCAGCTGAGGGCTTCCATACTGCAGTATGAAATCACAGCCCTGTGGGCTGCATGTCCCAGCACGGCTGCAGGCTGTGCAGCCGGGGCTGCAGGCGGGTGCCCAGGGCTGTCCTGCAGAGCAGGGTCCCTGCTGTGCCCCAGGGGCTGTGTGCCGGGTATGGGACTCTGCCGCCTGCCAGGCTCAGCACTCAGCCTGCCCGGGGAGCTGCCCAGGGCGCTGCGGGGAGACGTGTGGGGTAAGGAGCCCCCGGCAGGGTTTGTGCTGCCACAGCTGCTGCCTGGGGCAGGGGATCACAGCTCCACTGCACAACTGAATGTTTCTGAGGGCACTTTGCAAGAGGAGAGCCAAGGCAGGGGGTTTCCATTTCCTGTTCTGAGGCAAAGAGGTTTGGAGTCAGAAATCTAAAAGGGGCAATAAGAGTTCTGAGAATTTTTCATCAATCAATTGCTTGTTTTGTGAACACTCACACATGATGTGCTTTCTGTCTCCCCTTTCTCGAAGGATGGAATTATCTTCATTTTCTGTAGGCATGAATAATTCACTTATCCTACAAACAGGCAGCATTTTCTAACTGAAACTGAATGCCACAGAAGCTCGGGTAGGGGGCTCTAAGAGCACTTGGGGTAAAGATATGAGACATGAAACAGATGAAAATATCCAGGGAGAAGGGATAAGAAAATAAGAGGAAGGTTAGAGCTCCATACGCTGCTTCTGCTTAAGGAATGCTGATCTACATGAAATTAAATGCAAGTAATGGTGCTAAATGTACACTGTTGTAGGAGAATTAAAACATTTCATAGTATAGCAGGAGTAGTGCCTCTGAGAATGGTCTGGACTTGTCATTATCTTCTGCACTCTGAGCAGGACTCCAAGCCCAACAACAGCAGATGCCCAACAGCAGCTCCATCAGTGAGTTCCTCCTGCTGCCATTGGCAGACACGCGGCAGCTGCAGCTCCTGCACTTCTGGCTCTTCCTGGGCATCTACCTGGCTGCCCTCCTGGGCAACGGCCTCATCAGCACAGCCGTAGCCTGTGACCGCCGCCTGCACACCCC
Organism: Coturnix japonica; assembly: GCF_054131305.1. Taxonomy (NCBI): domain Eukaryota; kingdom Metazoa; phylum Chordata; class Aves; order Galliformes; family Phasianidae; genus Coturnix; species Coturnix japonica. The sequence goes on along the minus strand of NC_140671.1, from coordinate 22,143,917 downwards.
CATGTACTTCTTCCTCCTCAACCTGGCCCTCCTCGACCTGGGCAGCATCTCCACCACTCTCCCCAAAGCCATGGCCAACGCCCTCTGGGACACCAGGGCCATCTCCTACACAGGATGTGCTGCACAGCTCTTTTTCTTTTCCTTCTTCATGTCAGCAGAGTATTCCCTTCTCACCATCATGTCCTATGACCGCTACGTTGCCATCTGCAAGCCCCTGCACTACGGGACCTTGATGGACAGCAGAGCTTGTGCCACCATGGCAGCAGCTGCCTGGGGCACTGGGGTTCTCTATTCCCTGCTGCACACTGCCAGTACGTTTTCACTGCCTCTCTGCCAAGGCAATGTTGTCAACCAGTTTTTCTGTGAAATCCCACAGATCCTCAAGCTCTCCTGCTCTGGCTCCTACCTCATGGAATTTGTATTTCTCTTTTTTGGTGTCAGTTTAGGCTTTGGTTGCTTTGTTTTCATAGTTGTGTCCTATGTGCACATCTTCATGGCTGTGCTGAGGATGCCCTCTGAGCAGGGACGGCACAAAGCCTTCTCCATGTGCCTCCCTCACCTGGCTGTGGTCTCCCTGTTTCTCAGCACTGTTGCTTTTGCCTACCTGAAGCCCCCGTCCATTTCCTCCCCACTCCTGGATCTGACAGTGGCACTTCTGTACTCAGTGGTTCCTCCAACACTAAACCCTATTATCTACAGCATGAGGAACAGGGAGATCAAGCACGCTTTCAGGAAGGTGTTGCAATAAGCACTATTCCAGCTACAATAAAATGCACAACTTCCTCAATAGGATTCCCAGTGGTGGTTCTTTATGTTTTATGCATCTTTGTCTGTTTGATTATGTGAGATATAGGAATGTGCAAAAAAAAAATGTTATTGAACTTATAAATAAAAATGTATTTAAATTCTTTCCTACCTAATTTCCATTTTCTCACTCCAAGAACTCATGTAAACATGGAACCAGATTCCCTGAATATGTTATAAGATACCTAAAAAGCTTTCAAAATAGACTTACTTAGATTTTCTTTCTTCCTACTTTGCCTGGATTTGGGGAGGTACAGCCACAGACAGCAGCTCAACGTGCTCTTTTCATTCATGTGCTCTTACCAGTGCTGCAGTGCTCTTGAGTCCTCTCATTTGTGCAGTCCTGAAGGTCTTGTGTGTCTCACAACAGTCCTGTTGCCTCTACAGCAGCAATCCAGGGCTGCAGTCAGTAGCCGGCAATATGAACAGGTCTGTCAGAGCTGGTCTCCTTGCTGGCACTGCCATAACAAGAGGGCCCCTTTAGAGCAGGACCAGAGAACTGGAGGGAGGCCTCTTCCAAAGCTGGTGTAAGGAATATACCTCAGGAGCTGCTCCCTGAGAAAACCTTGAGATCTTCAGGTGCTCTTCACTGTGTGACCAGATCAGATTGAATAGTCCCAAGGAGATCCGTAAGCATCTCAAGGCAGTGCTGTGGTTTAAGGTTTATGGGTTGAGACAAAGAGAAAAAGAAAAGGATAATAATTATGACAAATGTATTTATACATATATAATATATTTAGTGTATTTTCACACATATACAACATATGCAGTTGCAAACATATATGAACTAATCCCTATGCGCATCTGTCTGCAAGTCCAGGATTAGTTGCAGGGGTTTTAACAGCCACAGGGTTCACTGTAGGAGCTGAAGTGGCTGTTGGGCTGTTGCAGGAGTTGAAGTGACCTCAGAGTTCATTGCCAGAGCTGGAATCACCACAGGACCTGTGACTATGTTGGAGCAGCCACTGGGCTCATTGGAGGGGTTGGAGCCACCGCAGGGCTGTACTTCCTCCCTTGGGAGGAATTTCTAGCATTTTCTTATTACCATACTTGGAACAGCTACAGGACCCTTAGCACGAGTAACTGCAGAGCTCATTATGAGGGATGGAGTGACAGCGGGATCTGTCCCAAAGCTTGGAGCAACTGCAGGACGTGTAGCAAAACCTTGGAGCTGCTGCAGGGTCTGTGCCAGGAGTTGCAGAGGCTGCAGCACTGTCAGCAGATCCAGCTCTCTGGATCTGGCACACTGCAGTCGGGATTACCAGTGCCACAGCAGACCTGTCTCCAATATTCTACCAGTTTCTCAGGATCCTGCAGTTGCTCGGAGATGAAGTTCCAAAGCCCTGGGGGTGCCCACCACTCCAGGCAGCTGCCCAGACCGTCCCACACCCTCTGCCATGCAGAGCCTTCTCACCTTGGGGCAGATCTCAGTGATATTCCTGAATAATTGTTTAACCTCAGTCCTAGAATCATAGAATCACCAAGGCTGGAAAAGGCCTGAAAGATCATCCATTCCAACCGTTCACCTATTACCTATAGCTCCCTCAACACAATATCCAGTACACCCTCGGATTCACAGAGGCGACAATGTAAATTGTGTAATTCCTAATCATACCAGCACTATTACTTCCAAAACCCAAAGATGACCGCAGAGCTGAATGTGCACAAAACTTTACTTTGTCAGCTGCCAATTTTATCGTGGTACAAACTAAGGTCAAACAGCATAGCAAAATAAATACCCTAATCAAGCATCCAAGCACCAAGTAAGGAGCTGTGCAGTGAAGCTTCATGAGAAGACTCAAAAAGCTCCACACATAGGGAGCACATCCACACATATCAGCACCATGGCCTGCACATCTCCAGCTCCCACAAAGCCCTGAGTTATCTCGCTCTGGACAGATGTGCTGCTATCTCAACCCTTGGAGTCTCACATCAGGCACCAAAATGACAGTGGTTGTTGAACCCAACATGTGGCTCAGCAGCACACAGTGCTTTGTGCACTGCCCCATTCCCAGTGGGATGGGGATGAGAACTGGGAAAAAAAGTACAACTTCTGGCCACTTTCAGTCAGCTGACCTCACTCTGTTCCCTCCCAGCTCCATGTGCCCTCTACTGACCATGGCCTTGGCTCTGTAGAACACTGCTTAGCAGCAACTGAAAACATCAGAGTGTTATCAATGGTTTTCTCCTCGAACCAAAACACTGCACCATAGCAGGCAGTCTGAAGAAAAAATATTCATCTGAGCTGTAACTCAGATTCCTGCCTGTCCCCTCTTCTTGTTCTTCCTGATCAGGAAGCAAGGAACAGAATCTGCCGCTCTCCTCTCTGAGCCCTTCCCATCAGTTCTCAGCTGGCTCCTCTGCCATCCCCAGGCAGAGCTCAGTGCCCTCTCACAGATGGCAGCAGCCTTTCTTCATCTTCATTGCCTAATCGTAATGAAGAGTCTGTACCTACTTTGCTACAGTTCAGAGGTGGAAACCATCCCACCATGTCCCTGAGAGACAAACAAGACCCTAGGCCTGCAAAGGCACAGAGATTTGGAGTTCGCTGAGTGAATGTTTGTGGTCCTCTCATTAGTGTAAGGATTCTTCAGAAAGCATCCCCTTCCAGAAGCATGCTTTGATTTAGCCTGTCTGGGTCTTGCATCTACACTGTGGTACTGATGTTCAGGGACTTGCTCAGAAGCAGCAGCCTGCATGAAAGGAAAAGCTCTGTGGTTTTCTCTTGATTTGTCCCGTTTATTTCCCATGCTACCCGCACTGGTCTACAGGCACTTTAGGGCAGCAGCAGGTTGGGGTTACCCCCAGAGGGTTCACAATAAGATTTAGGATGGGGTATTGACAACAAGACTTTCTCTGAGGAATCCTCACACAATCCTATAGAACAACTCAGAGGCTTTCCATTCAATCTCCAACAGCAACAACATCCCTCAGCCCTTCTCTGTCACATCCAATTCCCCACCCTTCCCCATTTGGACCTGGTTTAAAGCCCTTTAATCAATCAGTGCAGGAGCATTTCAGATGGGGTCATGGAGGAGGCAGACTGCCATTCTTGGGGTGGTCATTTTCCCAGGAGGGCATGGTGGGAGGGCTTTGTCCCATCTGGTTCCACCAACACTTGCATCCACCCAGAAGAAGGCTGTGCCCTCTGTGTCCCACTTGAACTCTGCATGGAGCTTACAGTTGGCAGTGACATGGCTGAGAAGCTCTGGGCATGGATTAAGGGACAGGGAAGTAATGTGCCTTCCTAACTTCCTCCCTTCATACCTTAGCAACTTCCTTGTAATCTCCCCAAGTATCCTGTCCCTTCTTCCAGAGGGCGTGGATTCTCTTTTTCTTCCTGAGTCTCAACAATTGTTCCCAGTTCAACTGCACTGGTCTTCTTCCCCTATGGCTCACCTTATGGCATTCAGGGACAGCCTGATCTCGTGCCTTTAAGATTTCCATCTTGAGGAGTGTCCAGGCTTCCTGGACCGCTTTACCCATAAGGAGCGACTCCCAAGGGACCCGTGCTACAAGTGTCCTGAACAGGTCAAAGTCCGCCCTCTAGAAGTTCAGGATAGTAGTTTTGCTAGTCACCCTTCTGACATCTCCAAGAATAGAGAATTCTACCATTTCATGGCCACTCTGCCCAAGACAGTCCCCAACCTTCTCAACTCCTACCAGTCCTTCACTGTTAGTGAAGAGCTGGTTTAGCAAGGAACCACATCTGGTGGGCCTTCATACCAGCTGCGTAAGGAAGCTGTCTTCCATACAATCTAGAAACCTCTTGGACTGCTTCCTCTGCTCTTTATTATATTCCCAGCATATATCAGGGAGGTTGAAGTCTCCCAAGAGAATGTGTGCTGGCGATCGTGCGACTTCAGTAAGCTGCTCATAGAATGCCTCACCCATCAATTCATCTTGATTAGGTGGTCTATAAGAGACCATTAACAAGATGTCACACCTACAGGCCTTTCCCCTGATCCTTACAAACATGCACTCGTCTTGATTTTTCTGAAGCCTAAGCCTTTCAACATCAAAACTCTCTTCAATATAAAGGGCCACACCACCACCCTTCCTTCCTCCTCTATCCCTTCTGAAGAGCTTGTAACCATCCATCACAGCACTCCAGTCATGGCAGTGGTCCCACCATGGGTCAGTAATAGCAACTAGGTTATGGTTTGTCAGATGCACAGTTGCTTCCAGCTCCTCCTGCTTGTTGACCAAGCTGCGTGCGTTGGTGTAGACGCACTTCAGCTGAGGCATCTGCCGCTCTCCCAGCTCAAGAAGAGTTCCCCTAGGCTCATCTCTGGTGAGCCTTGTTTTGTCCCCTCCCCCATCGTAGCTAGTTTAAAGCTCTTTCAATAAGCCCCACTACCTTCTGTGCTAGGAATCATTTTCCCCTTTGAGACAGTTGAGTTCCATTCATGGATAACAGACCATGGGCCAAGTAAACTGGCCTGTGATCAAAGAAACCAAAGTTTCTGGCTCAGTACCAACCTCTGAGACAACTGTTCATTGCTTTGCTTTCCGAGCCTGCTCTGTGTCCCTCTCTGCCACTGAAGGTATAGAACAAAAAATCATTTGATCTCCCACTTTGTGAACTAAATGGCCTAAATTCCTGAAATCTCTATTCATAGTTTGTAGTCTTATCTAAGAAATTTCATCACTGCCCACATAAACTATGAGTAGTGGAAAATAATCAGTGGACCTAACCAGCATGGGGAGTTTCCTCGTTATGTCCCTGACCTGAAACCAAGAAGGCAGCAGACTTACTGACGGCTCGGGTCCAGTCTGCGAATGGGACCCTCTATTCCTCTGAGAAGGGAGTCACCCACCACGGCCACCCTTCTTTCTTTCATGGCAGAGGAAGTCACAAGGCTTGGTAGTGACTGCCTTGCATTAGGCTCCCTCCTAGGCAGATCCTCCATTGCCTCCCCATTCTTATCTCCTTCAGATTTCAGAGTGTCAAACCTGTTGCTTAGATGGATCAGGGGTCGAGGGCTAGGCAGGCATGGGGGGGCTCCTGTGATGTTGAGTTGGGACTCTCTTCCAACCCTCCTCATCAGTCAGGTCTGTCCGACTGTGACAGGGCAGGGAGTCAACCACTTTTCTGGGGGTATCTGCCTGGCAGCCTTCCCTCGGGGTTGCCAGCAAGTCACTCCACCAGCCCAACTCCCGATCACACACCCTGATGGTAAACTGTGAGTAAAACCTTGAGTAAAGTGAGAGTTCACCTAGTGAAAAGTATGAGTAGAAACATGGACTGACGTGAGGGTAAACCCAGAGTAAACACAGGATCCCATCCATTGGGCATGCACAGCCTCTGAGGGCAACTTTTTCCAGTGTTGCTGTGTAAAAAAATAGGTTCCTCACATCTAACCTATGTCTCCCCTTTTTAATTTAAATCCGTTTTCATTTGTCCTGTTATCATCAGACCATCCCATCCTTATTCTAGTGTTAGGCATCTCATCCTCAGATGGAAACCCTGGGGCTGAATTGGGATCAGTTTTTCAAAGAACCACGGGAGTTGCAAGTTCACCTAGCTGAGTTCAGATGTGCACAGTGAGGTGTCTGTGTGTGAGTCCCTCATCTGAATCCTTGGTTTTTATTCCACAGGGACTGCACTGCTCGTACACAGTCTCTCAGTGATGCCCAAGGTGCCTTGGGTGATCCTAGTTTTGTGTAGTGCTTGTAAACTGTGACGGAAAATCTATGAGATAGACACCTCCTTCTGGAGCATCAGCTGAGGGCCAGAAGGGAGGTATTCTTGGCCATCCTAAATACCACCACAGCCTCGTTCTTAGGGCACCCAGTGTGTCTTTTGCACCTGTCCCCATGGAGTATGTAGTGATATTCAGCTTACCGAAAGGATGAGCTCACAACAGAAGAGGCAGATCTTCCTCTCTGCTCCATCTGTGGCATAGTCTGGATTTCAAGGCATTGCAAAGCTATGGCACATCTACGTTCTTGCACTGATGACAATTTAGTATGCTCTGGGCTCGCATTTCAATGGCATCTAATAAATCTAGGGTCATACCAGTTGACAGGAAGCTGGCAAATGTTGTCTCATTGTAAGGAAGAACAAGAAAGATGACACGGGCAATTATGGACCTGTCAGTCTCGCTCCAGTGCTTGATAAAATTATGGAGAAAATGATGGTGGGAGTTATGGAAAAACAGCTGAAGGACAATTCTGTCATTGGTCACAGACAACACAAAATCCTGAGAGGAAGGTCCTATTTAATTTCAGGTCTTTTTATGATACCTTTATCCATTGAGCTGAACAAGGGAAGGCAGTTGATGCAATCCTTGAGGATTTCAGTAGAGCTTTTGATACTATTTCTCCAGCACCCTTCTGGACAGAAATTCCTGCATACAGCTAGACAGAAACAGAACGTGGTGTGTTGTAATACAAGAAGAATTTTACAGAGCAGCAGCCATGGATTGAGATAAGGAGTTCACAGAGCAGCAGCTGCGGAGCAGGATAAACAGCATGAGAACCAGGGACATTTCTAGGAAAAGAATGAATGGCTCGTGGCTTTGAAGGGGGGTTATAGGGTTGTTATTGCAGTAGCTTTCCTCCAATTAGCGTGTATGATTTTTGGACGCCCTTGTCTGTCTCCCATAAAAGCATGGCTTTTCGGGCAATAAATTGATGCAGCTATACGTAACCATATTGGTGTTTGTCTGTTTGACCCAGCACGCTGACATTTTGCCTTTCAGGTTCACTAGCAGTGGTGGGTGAGCAGTTGGCCAGCAGTTCTGTCCCAAAGGATTATAGTCAGTGGGTTCCATTGGGCTGGTAGATGGTCACTGTCAGAGTTCCCCAGGGTTCCATTTTAGGGCCACTTTCCTTTCATGTTTATGCAGATGACTTGAATGCAGGACTAGAAGATGTTCTGAGCAAGTCTGCTGATGAGACCAGACGAGGAGGTGCTGTTGCCTCCACTGAGGTTGGAGAGGACTTGCAGAGAGATGTGGACAAGTCAGAGAAGTGGGTACCAGTTGGTACTAAGCACCAAGTGCATAATGCATATCAAGAGCAAGTGCCTGATTGTGCACCAGGCTATGGGCAACACTGGACATACACACTGACTGGATATGGGACACTGGAGAGAGGTCTGACTGAAAAGGATTGGGGGTCCTGCTCAACATAAAATTGGAAGTGATTCAGCAGTGTGCCCAGGCAGCCAGGAAGGCCAAAGGTACCCCGGAGCGCATCAAGCAATTTATTGCCAGCTGGGTGAGGAAAAGTTTGTCCCTCTTTGCTCTGCATTGCTACAGCCCCACATCCTGCGATGAGACACAGGGCACATGTGGCATATGAACTTAACAGCATCCTTGCACCACATGCAGAGCCTGGGATCTTCCATTCCCATGTCTTTCACTTAACATCATATAGACCTCCAACTCACTGCCCCAGGAAGTGCCTTGAGACAACATGAGAGACAGGATCTCCCTACCTCTGGTTTTGCAATCAGGGTTTGACCTGTCTGCTTCGTAAGGCAAAGGAGAGGTTTCTTAGCATGCCAGTGCCTTTCCCTGCCTGTTTCCATGTCTTCCAATTATCTTCTCTAACTAGTGCCTTCGGAAGCTTACTTGGTAATGGCCCTCAGTGGGCCCATTAGTACTCCAAGAAACTTCACTGTTACTTCTGACTTTGTCTTCTTGAGCAGTTTGTGCAAACTTCTCTCTGCACTGGTGGTTGATGGACTCAGCAGCAAATGAGCCCTGGGACCCATTCTAACCTAAAGAGCATCTTGTGCCTTGTGCCTTCCTGTTATCTATTTCAGGTTATCAGAACTTGTTCAGCAAAATGGAGAGATACCTGGAGAGAGTTTAAATAGGAAGAATCCAGCAAACATTTACTGTTTATTTGTTGATAGTTCTGTTTAAAGAAGGTATTAAAACAGCACTGTGCAACTCCTTGTGCTCATCTGAGCTGAAATAGAGGAATCCCAGCTCCCAAGGTTCTATGGGGAGCTGAATCCCATTTCTGCCCCAGGGTTTCCATCTAGGGATGAGGTGCCTGCACTGCCTCGGCTGGATCACTGCCCTGCACAGAGAAGCTGTCTCAACCCTCCTTGTCCTTGTCTGGTTGCCCTTTTTGTTTTATCAAACACTCTCAAGCAGGACTCACCAGATGTCAGGAAATGACTGGTGGATAACTCAGCAGATTTCAAAGAACCGTTATGATACTGTTGTCTTTCAGGAGCTGATGGCCACGAGGACCCAGGGACAACACAGGGGAAATGAGCGGGAAGGATAAAACTGACATCCTCTGCTGCTGAGCTTGGCCGCGCTCCTGGGACACAGGGAGCTCATAAAAGTGGGCAGAGCTGTAGAGAGACAGCTGTGCCCAGGAGCAGCTCTTGTGCACACACAGCCGGCAGGTGAAAGACAAAGATGAGAGAAATAGGAGAGAGCTTACAGGATGTGTGAGGTGTGAGCGGGCTGTGAGCTCACTTCAGGAACATTGCTCACAGGCCATGACACAGTAAGTCCCTTGCAGTAGGTAATGCAGCTGTTATTCATAGAGGGTTAACTTAATCTGGAACATCCTGAAGCAGATCTAGCTTCAGGCAATGAATGTTTCTTTACAGTGGAAAAAGCCTTTTGCTTACCTGAGGGCTTCCATACTGCAGTATGAAAGCACAGCCCTGAGGGCTGCGTGTCCCAGCACGGCTGCAGGCTGTGCAACTGGGGCTGCTGGTGTGTGCCCAGGGCTGTCCTGCGGAGCAGGGTCCCTGCTGTGCCCCAGGGGCTGTGTGCCGGGTATGGGACTCTGCCGCCTGCCAGGCTCAGCACTCAGCCTGCCCGGGGAGCTGCCCAGGGCGCTGCGGGGAGACGTGTGGGGGGAAGGAGCCCCCCAGCAGGGCTTGTGCTGCCACAGCTGCTGCCTGGGGGATCTCCGGCAGGGGGATCTCCACTGCACAGCTGAAAGTTTCTGTGGGTACTTTGCAGGAGGAGAGCCAAGGTAGCAATTTTCTATTTCTTGTTTGGACAGAAGGGGGAAGGATTCGAAGCAGAAGTCTAAGAGTCTGTCAAACATAAACACAACACTGAGACTCCCAATTCTTCTTCAGTCAATTGCTTGTTATGTGAACTGTCACACGTGAAGTGTTTTCAGCCTCTCCTTTCAAGAAAAAGGAACCTTTCCAAGGGTGGAACTAGTTGAAATTATCAATTTTGTTGACAAGAATAATGCACCTATATTGCAAATAGGCATGTTTCCAGAACAGAAAGTGAAGGGCACAAAGGTTGGGACTGAGGATTTTAACAGCAGTAAGGGTAAAGATATGAGACACGAAACAGATGAAAAAGTCCAGGGAAATGGGATAAGATTAGAAGATGAAAGGAAGGTTAAAGCTCCATGTGCTTCTTCTGCTTAGAGAATGGTGAACACAATGAAGTTAAATTCAATTAGAGTTGCTAAATGAATATTGTCATAGGAGAATGAAAACATTTCATAGTATAGTAGGAGGAATGTCTTTGAGAATCATCTGGACTTGTCATTATCTTCTGCACTCTGAACAGGTCTCTGAGGCAAGGAACAACAGCAGATGTCCAACAGCAGCTCCATCAGCGAGTTCCTCCTGCTGCCGTTGGCAGACACGCGGCAGCTGCAGCTCCTGCACTTCTGGCTCTTCCTGGGCATCTACCTGGCTGCCCTCCTGGGCAACGGCCTCATCAGCACAGCCGTAGCCTGCGACCGCCGCCTGCACACCCCCATGTACTTCTTCCTCCTCAACCTGGCCCTCCTCGACCTGGGCAGCATCTCCACCACTCTCCCCAAAGCCATGGCCAACGTCCTCTGGGACACCAGGGCCATCTCCTATACAGGATGTGCTGCACAGCTCTTTTTCTTTATCTTCTTCCACTCAGCAGAGTATTCCCTTCTCACCATCATGTCCTATGACCGCTACGTTGCCATCTGCAAGCCCCTGCACTACGGGACCTTGATGGACAGCAGAGTTTGTGCCACCATGGCAGCAGCTGCCTGGGGCACTGGGGTTCTCAATTCAATGCTGCACACTGCCAGTACGTTTTCATTGCCTCTCTGCCAAGGCAATGTTGTCAACCAGTTTTTCTGTGAAATCCCCCAGATCCTCAAGCTCTCCTGCTCAGAATCAAGTCTCAGGGAAGTTGTGTTTCTCATTTTTAGTGTAAGTTTAGCCTTTGGGTGCTTTGTTTTCATAGTGTTGTCCTATGTGCAGATCTTCGTGGCTGTGCTGAGGATGCCCTCTGAGCAGGGACGGCACCACGACCTCACCTGGCCGTGGTCTCCCTATTTCTTAGCACTGCTTCTTTTGCCTACCTGAAACCCCGCTCCATTTCCTCCCCACTCCTGGATCTGACAGTGGCAGTTCTGTACGCAGTGGTTCCTCCAACACTGAACCCTATTATCTACAGCATGAGGAACAGGGAGATCAAGCACGCTCTCAGGAAGATGTTGCAGTGAGCACTATTCCAGCTTCCATAAAATGCACAACTTCCTCATAGGACTCCCACTGATTGTTCTTTATGTTTTATGTATCTTTGATTGTTTGCTTATGTGAGATATAGCAACATGCAAAAAAAAAAAAAAAAAAGTTATTGAACTTATAAATAAAAATTTATTTCACTTCTTTCCTACTTAATTTCCATTTTTTCACTCCAAGAGCTCATGTAAACATGTATCCAGATTCCCCGAATACGTTAAAATATACCTAAAAATGTTTCAAAATAGACTTTTACTTAGCTTTTCTTTCTTCCTACTTTGTCTGGATTTGGGAAGGTACAGCCGCAGACAGCAGCTCAACGTGCTCTTTTCATTTCTGATCTCTTTACACTACCACAGTGCTCTCAAGCCCTCTCATTTGTGCAGTCCTGAAGGTCTTGTGTGTCTCACGACAGTCCTGTTGCCTCTACAGCAGCAATCCAGGGCTGCAGTCAGTAGCCGGCAATATGAATAGGTCTGTCAGAGCTGGTCTCCTTGCTGGCACTGCCATAACAAGAGGGCTCCTTTAGTGCAGAACAAGAGAACTGGAGGGAGGCCTCTTCCAAAGCTGGTGTAAGGAATATACCTCAGGAGCTGCTCCCTGAGAAGACCTCGAGATCTTCTGGTGCTCTTCAGTGTGTGACTAGATCAGATTGAATAGTCCCAAGGAAATCCTTAAGCGTCTCGGGACAGTGCTGTGGTTTAAATTTTATGGGTTGAGACAAGGAGAAAAAGAAAAGGATAATAATTATGACAAATGTATTTATACATATATAATATATTTAGTGTATTTTCACACATATACAACATATGCAGTTGCAATCATACATGCACAGATACTAATACATATGCATATCTGTTTGCAAGTCCAGGACTAGTTGCAGGGGTTTTAACAGCCACAGGGTTCACTGTAGGAGCTGAAGTGGCTGTCGGGCTGTTGCAGGAGTTGAAGTGACCTCAGAGTTCATTGCCAGAGCTGGAATCACCACAGGAACTGTGACTAAGTTGGAGCTGCCACTGGGCTCATTGGAGGGGTTGGAGCCACCACAGGGCTGTACTTCCTCCCTTGGAATTTGGAATTTTTTGCATTTTCTTATTACCATACTTGGAACAGCTACAGGACCCGTAGCAGGAGTGACTGCTGAGCTCATATGAGGGGTGGAGTGACAGCGGGATCTGTCCCAGAGCTTGGAGCAACTGCAGGACGTGTAGCAAAACCTTGGAGCTGCTGCAAGGTCTGTGCCAGGATTTGCAGATGCTGCAGCACTGTCAGCAGATCCAGCTCTCTGGATCTGGCACACTGCAGTCATGTGTGTATCTTGGGGGTTACCAGTGCCACAGCAGACCTGCCCCCAATATTCTACCAGTTTCTCAGGATTCTGCAGTTGCTCAGAGATGAAGTTCCAAAGCCCTGGGGGTGCCCACCGCTCCAGGCAGCTGCACAGACTGTCCCACACCCTCTGCCATGCAGAGCCTTCTCACCTTAGGGCAGATCTCTCAGTGATATTCCTGAATAATTGTTTAACCTCAATCATAGATTCATAGAATCACCAATTTTGAAAAAGGCCTAAAAGATCATCCAGTCTAACCGTTCACCTATTACCTATAGCTCCCACTAAACCTCATCCCTCAACACAACATCCAGTCACTCCTTGAACACCCCTGGGCTCCCAGAGAAGACAATGTAAAATGTGTAATTTCTAATCATACCAACAATATTACTTCCAAAACCCAAAGATGACCACAGAGCTGAATGTGCACAAAACTTTACTTTGTCAGCTGCCAATTTTATCATGATACAAACCAAGGTCAAACAGCATAGCAAAATAAATACCCTAATCCAGAATCCAGAGTTGACAAATAATGCAGCAGGGAAAACAAGCAGCAAGCAAGGAGCTGTGCAATGCAGCTTCATGAGAAGGCTCAGCAAGCTCCACATATGGGGAAACTATCAGCATCATGGCCAGCAGTTCTCCAACTCCCACAAACCCTGTGTCATGGTTTAATAATTTTGTAATTTTGCTATCAGTATTCCACATCATAACATCATATAAAGCATGAATAATTTTACTGAATCTGCAACTTACAGAAGAAGACTACATCTCCCAGAGAGCAACACGATAGGTCACGGGACCTGGACTCTATATTAACTCTGTCGCAGAACAGACTGACGTCTTTCGAGTTCTGGCGTTCAGGGGAGTGTGTGGGAGCCTTCAGCCGTTCGCCTAGATTTCACAGTAGGCCTCTTGGTTACGGGACTCATTCTCTCTCCTATTTTGCTTGATTCGTTAGCTCAATTTTCAATTATATTGTATTATATTGTGTTATCCTGTATTTCAATATAGTATTTAGTAAATAAGTGTGCCTCCTTAGATCGTTGCCGCTGTTTTCTTTTCCTAATTAACTTTTTCCTTTCTGCCTAGGGCCCCTCTGGGGCCCACGGCCCCTGTCACAGACGCAGGTGGATTTTTAGTTCAAACCGTGACAGATTTTGGTGGAGAATGCGGGCAAATTGAGTTGCTGTTTTTCTGTGTTTTCTTCTGTTGCTTTTTTAGCTTTTAACAGAGCTACGAGTTTTTTTCCCTGTTAAGGAGCTATCTTAGGTTTGCGATTCTGCACCTGCGAGCTTGACCTTGAAAGTCCAGGCGGACTGCCAATACTCCAGTATATTTTATAAACACTGCTGAGCTTTGTTTTCTTTTACTTTTTTTCTCTCTATTGGAGGAAAAAATGTTTTCTCTACTAAATTTGTTTTACCAGGGACTGTGTGCCATTGGTTCCTTTTTTGAGATGCTCCGAACATATTGGGTCATGTTTAAGCTAGCCACTTTTTCTTATGGAGCTATACAATTGTATAATGGATTGAAAGCATGGTTAGCAATGGTCACTTCGTATCTGACTACAGCTCCAGAGGGAGCAACTAATGCTACTAAATATACAGAAATGGTGATTTTTAAGCGTGCTCCTCTTTCTTTCTATGAATCCTTTATGCAGTTTTTGAATGATCAGTGGGCCACACTCTTAATCTCCCTGATCTTACTGTTGATTATTGTAATAATCTCACTCAGTATCTGGATTTATAACATCCGGAGGAAGTCTTCTCTAGAACCAGAGAATACTGAGTGGCAGGGAGTGTGGAGAGGCTTTGAAGAGATTCTCAAAGGACAGACATCTTCAGTGTTATGGAGCTTCACTCCTGAACACTTGAAGAATCCTGAGAGTTTGATTGCATATTTGAGGCAGGAATGTTGTGGCTCAGGCAGATCTCAGGAGGCACAAATGATTTTGGGCCTAGCTAATGCTTATCGGGCCTTATTCAATACCATTCCTGAGAGGGAAGTTTTTGAAGCTGAGAGAGAGAGTCTCAGGGCTGAGAAGGAGAGTCTTAGAGCTGAGGCAGAAAAACTTTGGACTGAGAAGGTAGAGAGAGAAAAAGCTTTTGAAGCTGAGAGAAAAGATCTCCTGTACCAACGAGACTCAATCTGGTACGAGAAAGAGAATCTTAGAGCTGACGCAGAAAAGCTTTGGGATGAGAAAAGCTCCCTGCAATCCCAACTCAACACTCTCCAGTCCGAGCATGGCGCCCTCCGGTCCGAGCATGACACTCTCCAGTCCGAGTGCAGCACCCTCCGGTCCGAGCATGACACTCTCCAGTCCGAGCACAGCGCCCTCCGGTCCGAGCATGACACTCTCCAGTCCGAGCACAGCGCCCTCCAGTCCGAGCACGACACTCTCCAGTCCAAGCACAGCGCCCTCCGGTCCGAGCATGACACTCTCCAGTCCGAGCACAGAGCCCTCCGGTCCGAGTACAACACTCTCCAGACTGAGCGCGATGCCCTCCGGACCGAGCACAATGCCCTCCAGACCGAGCACAACACTCTCCAGTCCAAGTATGACGCCGTCCAGTCTGAGTGCGGCACCCTCCAGGCCAAGCACGATGCCTTCCAACCCAACTGCGACACCCTGCAGTCCAAGCACAACACTCTTCAGTCTGTGCATAACGCCCTCCGGTCCGAGCATAACGCTCTTCAGACTGAGCACAATGCCCTCCGGACCGAGCACAATACTCTCTCTCGAGAATTTCTCGAGTCCAAACTTATAGATGGGGCAGCCTCATCAACACAGTTGCCACCATCAACACCGGGGACGCTTGATAGAGCAAAAGGTGAGCAAAGTATAACGACCATTATTGATCGATCTTTTAAACTGAGTGAAATTCGAGATCTAAGAAAGGATTTCATATGTCAGCCAAAAGAAAATATGGTCACTTGGTTACTTCTCTGCTGGGACAATGGTGCCAACAGTGCATGGCTTGATGGCAGTGAAGCTGGCCAACTGGGTAGCATTTCCAGGGACTCGCGTGTGGACAGAGGTATTGGCACATGCCAAAATCGGTCCTACACCCTCTGGAAGCGGATGTTGATAGCGGTAAGAGATAGATTCCCCTTTAAACGGGACTTGGAGCCTGAGAGAAAGAAATGGTCTGATATTGAGAAAGGTATTCAATCTTTGAGAGAAAATGCTCTGGTGGAAATGGTATACAGCCGCGAGTTCAATCGTAATGATCCAGACCAATTACATGATCCTGAAGCAGTCCGCGTTCCATGACAAATGTGGCGTGACTTTACAAAAGCAGGTCCAGAGAAGCATGCCAGTGCACTTGCATTAGTATATGGCAAAGGGGAAAGGAAACCCTTTGTGAATGAACTAATTGGCAGACTTCAGGAACTTGAATTATTTATAAGCGCCACAGAAGTTAATCTGTATACTTCAGCCATTGTCAAAATTGTGGAAAGATTAAACGAAATGGAGGGAACACAAAATGATATTATTGACAAAATGGCTAATGTGCCTGATGTAGATGAATCCACGGTGGTACAAGATGATGGAAACCAGGATTTCCACAATCGCCTAATGAGGAAACTAAACAACATGAGTTCCTCTTGACCTGTATCATCGAAAATCTCAACCATTAAAAAGAGACGTCCTCGTATTCAAGCAAATGACAATGATAAGTCACCTCGAATCAACGATGAGACTTCATGTCTTGCCTTGTTGCTTTTCCTCTGTAGTCATGGGGAGGACATGAAGAAGTGGTGTAATTCATCCACTTCTGCACTTCAGGCACGAGTGAAAGAATTACAAGGTGAAACAACTACCAAGGTGAACTCTTCCAAGAAGGGGAGAGTTCCAGTTGCTGCAAGTCAACGAGGTAAACAATAGAGGGGCCCTGCCCCCAGCCAGGGGGGGGAAAGGGACAACAGAGTATACTGGACTGTGTGGATTAAGTGGCCTGGCACATCTCAACCACAGAAATATAAAGCCTTGGTGGACACTGGTGCACAATGCACCCTAATGCCCTCAAGTCACCAAGGGACACAACCAATATATATACATGGAGTGACTGGGGGATCCCAAGAATTGACTATGTTGGAGGCCGAAATAAGCCTCACTGGTAAAAACTGGCAAAAACACCCTATTGTGACTGGTCCAGAGGCTCCATGTATACTGGGAATCGATTACCTCAGGATGGGATATTTCAAGGATCCCAAGGGGTATCGATGGGCCTTTGGGATAGCTGCTGTTAACACAAACGGTGTTAAGCAGCTGCCAACTTTACCTGGTCTGTCAGATGATCCTTCTGCTGTGGGGTTGCTCCAGGTAAAAGACCAAGATGTACCAATTGCCACCAAAGTGGTTCACAGACGGCAGTACCGCACCAATAGGGACTCATTGCTCCCCATTCACAAGCTAATTCGCCAATTAGAAAATCAGGGAGTGATTAGCAAAACGCACTCGCCTTTTAACAGCCCCATATGGCCAGTGCATAAAGCCAGTGAAGAATGGAGGTTGACGGTGGATTACCGTGGCCTAAATGAAATCATACCTCCATTAAGTGCTGCTGTACCAGACATGCTAGAACTCCAGTATGAATTGGAGTCAAAAGAAGCTAGGTGGTATTCCACCATTGATATTGCCAATGCCTTCTTTTCCATCCCATTGGCTGCAAAATATAGGCCACAGTTTGCTTTTACCTGGAGAGGTATTCAGTATACCTGGAACCGTTTACCTCAGGGGTGGAAGCACAGCCCAACAATTTGCCATGGATTGATCCAAGCTGTTTTGGAACAGGGTAATGCTCCTGAGCACTTGCAGTATATTGATGACATTGTAGTGTGGGGCCATACAGCAGCAGAGGTTTTCAAGAAAGGGAAACAGATAATCCAAATTCTTTGCAAGCTGGTTTTGCCATTAAGCGTAGCAAGGTGAAGGGGCCTGCCCAGGAAATCCAGTTCTTAGGCATAAAAATGGCAAGATGGACGTTGTCACATCCCAGCAGATGTGATTGACAAAATCACTGCTATGTCTCTGACCACAAATAAAACAGAGACCCAATCTTTTCTGGGAGTAGTCGGCTTTTGGAGAATGCATGTCCCAAACTACAGCCACATAGTGAGCCCCCTCTTTCAGGTAACACGGAAGAAGAATAATTTCTCATGGGGTCCTGAGCAGCAGCAGGCTTTTGAGCAGATAAAACAAGAAATAGCCCGTGCCGTGGCCTTGGGGCCAGTACGGACGGGACAGGATGTGAAGAACATCCTTTACACTGCTGCTGGAGAGAAAGGTCCCACCTGGAGTTTGTGGCAAAGAGCCTCAGGAGAGACCCGAGGCCGACCCCTAGGATTTTGGAGTCGAGCATATAAAGGGTCTGAGGAGCGCTACACTCCGACTGAGAAGGAAATCTTAGCCGTGTATGAGGTGGTTCGGGCTGCTTCTGAAGTAGTTGGGACAGAGGTTCAGCTTCTTCTAGCACCTCGCTTGCCAGTAATAAACTGGATGTTTAAAGGACATGTTCCCTCCACCCATCATGCTACTGATGCCACTTGGAGTAAGTGGATTTCATTAATTACTCAACGAGCTCGAATGGGAAAACTCAGCCATCCTGGAATTCTAGAAGTGATCATGGATTGGCCTGAGAGTAAAAAAATTGAAACACCACCTACAGAAGAGGTATCACGTGCTAAAGAGGCACCACCATACAATGAGCTACCAGAAAACGAAAAGAAATTTGCCCTATTCACAGACGGATCATGTCGTATTGTAGGGAAGCATCGCAGATGGAAAGCTGCTGTATGGAGCCCCACACAACAAGTTGCAGAGGCCACTGAAGGTAAAGGAGAATCAAGTCAATTCGCAGAGGTAAAGGCTGTTCAGCTGGCTTTAGATGTGGCTGAACAGGAGAGGTGGCCAATGCTTCATCTTTATACTGATTCATGGATGGTGGCAAATGCCTTATGGGGGTGGTTGCAACAGTGGGAGGATGATAATTGGCAACGAAAGGGTAAACCTGCTTGGGCTGCTGAACTGTGGAAAGACATTGCTGCCCGAATAAGGAACATTGTTGTAAAGGTGCGCCATGTAGATGCTCATGTGCCTAAAAGTAAGGCTCCTGAAGAACATAAAAATAACCATCAGGTTGATCGAGCTGCCAAAATTGAGGTGGCTCAAATAGACTTGGACTGGCAGAACAAGGGTGAATTATTCCTAGCTCGGTGGGCCCATGAGACTTCAGGTCATCAAGGAAGGGATGCGACATACAAGTGGGCCAGAGACCGAGGGGTGGACTTAACTATGGACGTTATTGCTCAGGTTATTCATGATTGTGAAACATGCGCCATAATTAAACAAGCTAAGAGGATGAAACCTTTTTGGGGGGAAGGGCGATGGCAAAAGTATAAATATGGAGAGGCATGGCAGGTTGATTATATCACCTTGCCACGATCTCTCAATGGTAAGCGTTATGTACTCACCATGGTGGAGGCAACCACTGGGTGGCTCAAAACATACGCAGTACCCCATGCTACCGCCCGAAACACCATATTAGGGTTGGAAAAGCAAATTCTGTGGCGGCATGGCACTGTGGAAAGAATTGAATCAGATAATGGGACCCATTTTAAAAATTCCCTTGTAACCACTTGGGCTAAAAATCATGGCATTGAGTGGATTTACCATATTCCCTATCATGCACCAGCTTCTGGTAAGATTGAACGATTCAATGGGTTGTTGAAAACTATGTTGAAAGCAATGGGTGGCGGAACGTATAAAAATTGGGAGAACCATTTAGCAGAAGCCACCTGGTTGGTCAACACTCGAGGACCTAGTAATCGTAGTGGTCCTAACCAATCCAGCTCCCTACGTACCGTGGAGGGAGATAAGGTTCCTGTAGTACACATAAAGAGCGTGTTGGGAAAGACGGTTTGGGTCCTTCCAGCATCTGGAAAGGGCAAAGCTCTCCAAGGTACTGTCTTTGCCCAGGGACCTGGGTGCACGTGGTGGGTGATGGACAAAAATGGGAATGTCCAATGTGTACCACAAGGGAATTTGATGTTGGGGAATGCAGCCAATGATTTCTTGTAGTTATATAGGTAGAGTCTCAGAAAATATTTGACAAATGATCAATTAGGTACAGGACTTAAGATAGAGTGGATTAATGTTAAGGAAACACTTTTTTTCTATATACCTTAATTAGGCATTCTGTAAGCAAGTTTTCCATCTGGACTCTATATCGTGCACTGGCCATGCATGTGTAGAGCACACATGGAAAGAAGTATAAAACAAAAGGAAATCTGCTGTGGTGGCTGGGAAAGGATGAGTGCACCTTGATGTGGGGGACGCCCTACTGGCACTGCCTTTCTCCTCCACCGCTGACATGTTCTCCTTTTTCTGGCAGTTTTGCCATTTTCTCAAAATTAATAAATAGTAGTTTAGGTTATAGAGTTTAGTTCTCAACTTAGGGATTTGTATGGAATAAATATAAATTGTTGAGAAAATAAGGTTGCTGATTATTCACAACTCTACGTATGTATGTATAAACATAATGTAATGATGTAGAATAAGGGGTGGAATGTCAGGGTTTAATAATTTTGTAATTTTGCTATCAGTATTCCACATCATAACATCATATAAAGCATGAATAATTTTACTGAATCTGCAACTTACAGAAGAAGACTACATCTCCCAGAGAACAACATGATAGGTCATGGGACCTGGACTCTATATTAACTTGGTCGCAGAATACACTGACGTCTTTCAAGTTCTGGCGTTCAGGGGAGTGTGTGGGAGCCTTTGCCATTTTGCCTAGATTTCACAGTAGGCCTCTCAGTTACGGGACGCATTCTCTCTCCTATTTTGCTTGATTTGTTAACTCAATTTTCAATTATATTGTATTATATTGTGTTATCCTTTATTTCAATATAGTATTTAGTAAATAAGTGTGCCTCCTTTGAAGGCTTTACGATCGTTAATGGCTTTACGATCTCTCGCCTCCAACTGAAGCAGTAGTTAGACCAATTACCAAGTGACACCAAGGTGGTAGCGTGGTAAAATGGCGATTTATTGAAGCACACACGACCTTATATAACCTACGTCCACTTCGTCTACGCCTACTGTGTTACACGTAGCAAGATTCTTCCAGAATATGGGGAAGGGCCTATCACGTCACAGCCCGATAACATCCCCGTATTTCGCCTAATACAACATTTCCCCCTCCCCATGCTTAAAAAGCTTAACCCGTTACAATACGCAACAATATAAATCTATAAACTTATAGACCTATAAATGTGTGACCTTGTATATATGTGTGAAATCTACAAACTCTATAGACTTATAAAATGTATAAACTTCTCTTTAAATCTTAACACCTAAATCTCACCTTAAAGCCTATCTTGCATCTTATGATACTCTATTTGCGTATTAACCATTCTTTCAGCCATGCGTGGCAGGCAGCCTAGCAAGCATTGAAACACACACGGCACACAAGCCATAAATGCGAGGAATATGAGAAGCCCTATCAGCACTACCTTAAGCAATTGCTTGAACCATGGTGCAATACCACCAAACCAACTCTCCATCTTCAGCTGCTGTTTCTTCTCCTTCTTCCTCCTCACCTTCTTTGCCTTCTTCTGATTCTTCCTTAGCACCTTCCTCCTCTTCTTCAGCTTCTTCACCTCCTGCTTCTTGTGCAACGACTTACTATGATCACTCAAGTTAAAACAACACATCCCATCAAAGTCTTTACAACCATGACCCTGTGCGAGAAGCAAGAAATCAATTGCTGCTCTGTTTTGAAGCATAGCATGTCTAATACTGTCAGTGTCTTCAAGTAGCTCACTCAGCAGTGTAGAAGTCATGTTAGCTTGTTTCACGGACCTTGTTTCACAAGGATTACAGTGTCATTCCCTAAATCTCTGCGTGTGATGTTAATAGCTGTTAGTGCACAGAATTCTCTGCATGGATCTTGTATGGGATTATATGATCTTACGTATCCCTGAAACTCAGAGGAGTTCCCCCATATAGGAATCCCAATTAAACATGTTTGAAATGGCGAGGTGGTTGATTGCAGGCTAAGACAGAAATCCGTCCTGCCTGTTTGTTTCGCCCAAGTAACCCACAGATTCCCAGGTTGTTGGATCAAGTGAACACCCCCCACCGGCGACCAACATAAAGACAAAAGACATAGCAGCATCAAAATGGTGTCTCTCGTTGGCAGCAGGGGTTGTTTCTCTGGGTCCTTTGGGTTCTTGAGTCTCAAGAATTTCTTCGGTATCTAGATGAAAGATCTTCTTCTGCGCTCCACCAATTCAGGATTCCTTGGGCGGCCGATCAAGAGGTCCTGGAAGAGGATACTCAGCTCTTGTTATTTCCCTGACATTTTCTTTTTCGCCACCAACCTCTGGCTTAATTTTTCTCGATGGCACCCAACGTATGTCTCCTGTGCCTTTGCATTTTACTGCTGCGTACCCCCTTCCCCAGACTAGTATGGACCATCCCGACTCCCAGGACCCATTATCCACCTTGATCTTTACTGGCGGGCCTTCTTCGATGATTCTTGGCCGCCAATGTTTCTGGGTGGGGGTCCTGGAATTTTCTCCTCGCTCAAAGTGATTTAGTGCATACAGTGCGCGGGCCAAGATTTCCCCTTGTTGTGATACTGGGATCTTTCCCGAATAGCCTTCCCCCTCCCCAAGGACACGAATCTTTTCTTTGAGGAGGCGGTTAGCCCTTTCGACGATAGCTTGGCCCTGCGAATTTCCCGGAATGCCTGTGGTGTGTGTGATATTCCAGCGAGCTAACCAATCTTTGGACGAACGCGAAATAAAGCAAGAACCATTGTCTGTTTTTATGTGGCGCGGCATTCCCAAAACTGCTATAGCCGTGGCCCAATGGTGTTGTGCTGCTGTAGAACTGACACGACCGTGTTGTGTGGCTACAATGACAGTAGAGGACGTGTCAATAGTCACAGCCAGCCACTGTCGTGGGGCCATCCGTGGTTCCATTGTGAAGTCTGTTTGCCAGACGTCTAATGGAGCGAGACCACGAGGATTAACCCCCGCTCCTAAAGCTGGCGCAGAATTACAGTGAGGGCAGGTTTGCACTACCTCCCTAGCGACTGTAATCGGGATAGAACAGGCTCGAGCCAGTGCCTTGGCCCCTATGTGAAGTGCTGAATGAAGATCACGAGCTTCCTGCAAAGTGCACACCTGGTTCCCTGCTATCCGATCAGCCATGTCGTTTCCTGCTGTAAAGAAACCTGGCACCTCAGAGTGGCTACGAACATGAAGGATGGCAACGGGTGCAACCCTGATAGCTAAAGCATCCTCTAACAGGGCTGCAGCTGCTGTACTCGGTTGCCCTTCCTTTCCCATCCGTAGCAGCATTTTTGCCACGAACACAGAATCCGTGACAGCATTGCAAGGCTTCATGGGCCAAAGATGTAGTGCCACTGCCATAGCCCTAGCCTCGAGCATCTGAACACTTGCTGTCTTGTCTGTTATCATCTTGTAACTCCAGCCACCCTCAACTGTTTGCCACACAGCCACCCCCTGGCCCGTTGATGACGAAGCATCAGTGAAGACTGTAGGACCGTTCACAGGGGTGTCCAGGACCCTGTGTCGCAATGATATCTGGAGGGGTTTTGCCAGTTCGAAAATTGGCAGTGAGTCTGAATAGCAAAACTTTCCGCTGAAGTCATAAACAGCCAATGACACCTCATCTGGCAGAGGTTGCACATTTCGAAAAGCTCCTGGTAAATAGATGACTTCCAAGTCCTTCCCGAAAGCTCTGATCGCAGTGAGGCGAGCCTTTCGCAGCAAATATGACAGCTGTTCTAGCCATGTGGTAAATGCTCTCACCGGCTGAGCAGAAAATAACCATGACAGTGGGCGTGGCCGAGAGTTCAAAGCATGCCCAATCACTGCAGCTGAACCCTGCTGGCACCTAGTGACCGCAGCCTCCAACGGGCGATCAGGTTCCCACCTGGCAAGGGCATTGGTGGAGCAGGCTGACAGTATCTCCTGCCAGGCTGACTCCATCTCTGGATTCCAATGCCTCTCCTCTTGTGGGACTGATCCCTTCAGTTGATCATAGAAAGGTTTCATGAGGCGCGGAGGGATGCCAATGGCATTCCTCACCCATTGCAGTGCCCCCACCAACTTCTGCACATCCCATAAGTTTGTAATTTGAGGCTTAATCTCCAGCCCCTCTGGGATTACTGTGGAAGATCCAAATTTATAGCCCAGGAATTCAATCCCTGGTTCCCTCTGGATCTTTTCCTGAGAGATCACAAACCCTGCAGAGATGAGGGTGCGGACGATCTGCCCCTCCAACGTTTTCAACTGAGCATCATCAGGTGCAACAAGCAGCAAATCATCCATGTAATGGGCGATTTGGCATCCTGGCAGTGCCTTTCTCACTGGTTCTATGACTCTGCTGACCACAAGTTGACAGATCGTAGGTGAACAGACCATACCTTGCAGAAGAACCTTCCACTGGTACCTCTGAGCTGGCTCTCGATTATTTACAACCGGAACTGTGAATGCAAAGGCTTCCCTATCCTGTTTAGCCAATGGGATAGAGAAGAAACAATCCTTTAGATCAATGACCATCAGAGGCCATCCCTGTGGGACTGCTGACAACAAAGGTCCCCCTTGCTGGACAGGACCAAAGGGGATGATCTGTGAATTGACTGCTCGGAGATCGTGGAGCAGCCGAAACGATCCAGAGGCCTTCTGAATGACAAAGATGGGCGTGTTCCAATTGCTAAGCGATGACTCTATATGGCCTAGTGCAAGTTCTCTGGAAACAAGCTGTATGAGCGCTGCCAATTTTTTAGCAGGAATGGGCCACTGATCCACCCAAACGGGAGATGTATCCCATTTCCAACGCAGCGGAATCGCATGCTGCAGCGCCAAGTGGTGGACAGTGGCCCTTAGGATAAATTTGTCAGCCGTAACCCAATGAGAAGAAGAAGATCTCTGCCTAGCAGAGATCCCCTGATCGGAGCTATATTGGGGGTGATGAAAACCGTTTTTTCTATTGAGCCATCTCGATTGATGATCGAAATTCCCACTTCCGCATCCGACACAGAGGTGGTCATTTCACCCCCCACCCCTATCAGGACCTTTGATGTTGCAACCTTTGGCCACTGGAATGGCCAATCGCGCTCTGCAATAACAGTAACATCTGCACCAGAGTCCAACAAAGCTGTAAGGTACACCGTCCTAGGACCTAGTGTAGGCACTCCAGGGTCCAACGTCATCATGACCCTCACCAATGGCCTATCACCTAGATCCATGGTCAGCGCCACCGTGTGGTCAACACTCTTGACCCATTTTAATGAAGCGGGAAGGGGCCCTGGGCCGCTGGCACCCTCCCGTTCCAGTTTCCCTGCGGCAAAACCTCAAATTTTCGACAGTGACGCGCAACATGTCCAACCCCATTGCACAACTGACAACGTTTTCCTTGCGGCTTGCTCTGCCCAGCTTTCTTGGGGCATTGTGCTTTAAAATGACCATGCTGCCCACACTTGAAACACGGACCTTTTCCCTTCTCATCCCCGATGCGAGCTGCCACCATCACTGCAGATTTAATCGCAGAGCTGACCGAAGCAGCCATCCCTTGCACCGAAGCAGCCATTCCCTGCACGGCAGTTGCCAAGCCATCGTTATTGGAGGGAGTATTTTTCTGATGATCTAGCACATATTTGATAATCTCCCCTGGGGTGTTCAAAGTTCCAGGAGCTGCCCTAATTATCTGCTGAACGTCCGGGAGTGACTTTTGCTTGAGACAGTCTATCACAACCAAAGGCTGGACTCCCCTCGGGAGGTCAGACCCTTCAATGGCACGAATCAAGCGATTTGCAAAATCAGAAAATGACTCAGAAGGCTCCTGTTTGATGTCGGACCACGGGAGCACAGGCTCCGCAACTTTAGCCACTGTCCGCAGCGCCTGAAGGGCTGCCTTTGTAAGCGCAGCTAACTCCCCCGCTCTCAGCCCTCTTGCTTGACCCTCCGGGGACCCCACCATACCATCTGCTAGTCCCTGAAGGCGCAAGAGAGTAGTTCTTTCAACCCTAGCTCCACGGCCCTGACCTGTATGCGCATTAGCTGGATGATTGTTATCACGAGCTGCCTCAGCGACAACAGCCTGAAGCAATCTATTCCATTCATCATACCACAGCGTGTACTGCACGGGCTCAAGAATCACTCTCATGAGACTGACCACATCGTACGGCAGGAGACTTGAGGCCATGAGAGCCTCAATTGCTGACATAGTTACCGGAGAACGCAAGCCCTTGTTCTTAACTAACTCTGCAAGGCGAGTAATCGCCTTGGAATCCAGAGGGGTCCAAGCCGGACCGTCCTGTTTCACTATTATCGGGAGGGCAAAAGCTGTTGTTTCCGGGTCGGCTGTCTGGAGGTCCTCCCTTGTCTGGGCACAATCAGTGAGAGTGGGTGGGCTCCACGGTACGGGTGCCGTGGGGCCACATCCCCCCTGGGCGGCACCTTGGGCGGCTTGACCAGCCCCTTAGGCGGCTTGGCCAGCCCCTTGGGCGGGCCACATGAAATCATCACACCCACATTCACCTTCACTATCACATGGGTTGGCACGATCCCCCCCTTTCTGGGCATACGCACAGCAACAGGCGGGACCCGACAGCAAAGAAGTACCACCCATCCTTACACTTTTCCCTGGTGACACCACACCTCCCCCTTTCAGCTCTGGTGGGACCACACCTCCTCCTTTCAGCTCTGGTGGCACCACCATGCCTCCCCCCTTTCTCTCTCCCTTGTCCTTGTTCTTATCAGGTACAGTAGCAACATCGCATTCCTCGAGAGGCTTCCCTCCCCCTTCATCCCTGTAGGCGTCCAATGAAGGATACGAGGAGTCAGGATAGGGGGGCGGAGGCGGGGTGTCCTCCTGTTCAGGGCTGCCTTCTGGAATGTCCGTCTTAGGCGAAGGAACAGGTGTGTTCGGGGGAGCCGGCGCCATCTTGCCTTGCACTGAATCTGTAAGAGAGTCAAGACTTCCCCCCCAGCCTCCCCCCGTCTCCAAACCCAGAATTTCTCTAGCACGTTGGTTTGCTAGCTTCTCCTCCCGTGCTGCTTTCAGCGCCTCCAAGATAAGTCCCCATACTTTGAATTCTGATACTTTTCGAGTGGCCAGCGACCTTTGAGATAGTGCGGCCGTAATTCCATCCCATCTGCCAGGATTGTATAAATCAGACGGGTTTGTTAAAAGCCCTTCCTTTTCCAGCAGCAAAAGAACTGCCGTTACCTCCTTTTTGGAAGGAGCCTGTTTCCCACAGTGAAGTTTGCAAGCGTGAAGAATTACCTTGATAACGGCTTCCATGTCGCCCCGGCCGAACGTAGTTCTCCTGGCCGCTCCCTGGCGCTTCCCCGAAGGTTCCTGGGGGTCCCCGAGATTCCGAGATTCCGGGATTCCGAGCTCGCTCTCCCACCTGTCGAAGAGTGATGGCCACTCCTCCTCGACCCTGGGCTTCCACTACTCCGCGACGAGAGGATTCGCTACCGCAGTGGGATCCTGCTGCCGTTTAGCAGACAACTACCTTGCTCCAAAAGTCCCTAATCACGCCTAATCGTGACGAATCACGTCGGCGGTCACCATTTGAAGGCTTTACGATCGTTAATGGCTTTACGATCTCTCGCCTCCAACTGAAGCAGTAGTTAGACCAATTACCAAGTGACACCAAGGTGGTAGCGTGGTAAAATGGCGATTTATTGAAGCACACACGACCTTATATAACCTACGTCCACTTCGTCTACGCCTACTGTGTTACACGTAGCAAGATTCTTCCAGAATATGGGGAAGGGCCTATCACGTCACAGCCCGATAACATCCCCGTATTTCGCCTAATACAACACTCCTTAGATTGTTGCCGCTGTTTTCTTTTCCTAATTAACTTTTTTCCTTTCAGCCTAGGGCCCCTCCGGGGCCCACGGCCCCCTGTCATGGACGCAGGTGGATTTTTCTTTCAAACTGTGACAGGCCCTCTTGTTATGGCATTGCCAGCAAGGAGACAAGCTCTGACACAGCCGTCCATATTGTTGGCTACTGAGTGCAGCCCCAGAGTGCTGCTGTAGAGACAACAAGACTGTCATGAGACACACAAGACCTTCAGGCTTCCATAAATGGGAGGACCTGAAAGCACTGTGGCATTGTAAAAAGAGCAGGAACAAAAAGAGTATGTTGTGTGATACTGTCTGAGGCTGAACCTCTCCCAGACCCAGAAAAGGAAGGAAGACAGAAGAGCTAAGGAAAAGTCTATGTTGAAAGCTTTTTAGGTATCTATTAACCAACTCAGGGAATCTGGTTCCATGTTTACATTAGCTCCTGGAGTGAGAAAGATAGGAAAGAAGCAGCGAAATAAATCGCAACTTATTTATTTATTTATTTATTTATTTATTTATTTACTTATTTATTTCCGCATTGCAGTATCACACACAGTCAAACAATCAAAATTGCATAAAACATAAGGAAACATCACTTGGAATCGTAGCAATGATGTGCACTTTATGGAAGCTGGAATAGTGCGTATTGCAACACCTTCCTTAGAGCGTGCTTGATCTCCCTGTTCCTCATGCTGTAGATAATAGGGTTCAGTGTTAGAGTAACCAATGCGTACAGAAGTGCCACTGTCAGATCCAGGAGTCGGGAGGAAATGGAGGGGGGCTTCAGGTAGGCATAAAGGACAGTGCTGAGAAACAGGGAGACCACAGCCAGGTGAGGGAGGCACGTGGAGAAGGCTTTGTGCCGTCCCTGCTCAGAGGGCATCCTCAGCACAGCCATGAAGATGTGCACATAGGACACAACTATGAAAACAAAGCAACCAAAGACTAAACTGGCATTAAAAATGAGAAACACAAATTCCATGAGGTAGGAGCCAGAGCAGGAGAGCTTGAGGATCTGGGGGATTTCACAGAAAAACTGGTTCACAACATTGCCTTGGCAGAGAGGCAGTGAAAACGTACTGGCAGTGTGCAGCAGGGAATAGAGAACCCCAGTGCCCCAGGCAGCTGCTGCCATAGTGGCACAAGCTCTGCTGTCCATCAAGGTCCTGTAGTGCAGGGGCTTGCAGATGGCAACGTAGCGGTCATAGGACATGATGGTGAGAAGGGAATACTCTGCTGAGATGAAGAAGACAAAGAAAAAGAGCTGTGCAGCACATCCTGTGTAGGAGATGGCCCTGGTGTCCCAGAGGGCGTTGGCCATGGCTTTGGGGAGAGTGGTGGAGATGCAGCCCAGGTCGAGGAGGGCCAGGTTGAGGAGGAAGAAGTACATGGGGGTGTGCAGGCGGCGGTCGCAGGCTACGGCTGTGCTGATGAGGCCGTTGCCCAGGAGGGCAGCCAGGTAGATGCCCAGGAAGAGCCAGAAGTGCAGGAGCTGCAGCTGCCGCGTGTCTGCCAACGGCAGCAGGAGGAACTCGCTGATGGAGCTGCTGTTGGGCATCTGCTGTTGTTCCTGGGTTTGGAGTCCTGTTCAGAGTGCAGAAGATAATGACAAGTCCAGACCATTCTCAGAGACAGTTCTTCTGCTGTATTGTGAAATGTACTCATTTACCTTTGGATAATTTTCATTTAAATCCATAACTTCAATTTATTTTCATTTCATAATCATATCCCAGACTCCTGAATACTTTCCTGTTAGGTGCTCTTTACTCATCACATATTTACTCCAGCTTCTCTTAGACCCCCAGCCCCAGCCTCTTTGCACTGCAGTATGTCTTAGACAAATATGCCTGTTTGCAGGGTAAGTGCAATATTAAAGTCTTCAGATAACAACAAACTGATTCTTTCCTTTTAGAAATGAGAGGTTGAAAGCACAACCTGTGTCACTGTTCACAAAACAAGCAATTGATTGAAGAAATAATTGCGAGTAACATAGCTGTGTTTTAAATTTTACAGCCCCTATTTGATTTCTGCCTCCAGTCCTTTCTGCTTTCCCTCAGAAAAATAATTGCAAAATCCCTGCCTTGGCTCACCTCTTGCAAAGTACACTCACAGACATTCAGTTGTGCAGTGGAGCTGTGATTTCCTGCCCGAGGCAGCAGCTGTAGCAGCACAAGCCCTGCCGGGGGGCTCCTTCCCCCCACACGTCTCCCCGCAGCGCCCTGGGCAGCTCCCCGGGCAGGCTGAGTGCTGAGCCTGGCAGGCGGCAGAGTCCCATACCCGGCACACAGCCCCTGGGGCACAGCAGGGACCCTGCTCTGCAGGACAGCCCTGGGCACCCGCCTGGAGCCCCAGCTGCACAGCCTGCAGCCGTGCTGGGACACGCAGCCCTCATGGCTGTGGTCTGATACTGCAGCACAGAAGCCCTCAGTTGGAGCAGAAGGCTTTTCATATAGTAAAGAATCATGCGGTGCCTGCAGCCAGATCAGCTATGGGGTGTCCCAGATTGGTGATCCCTCCAGGAAAAGAAGCTCCATTGCCTACTGCTAGACACTTACCATGCTGTGGTCTGTTATCAATGCTCCAACAGTCAGCTCACAGCAGGCTCACACTGTGTGAACTCTGTATGCTCTCTCTCCCTTCTCTTCTATCCTCATGTCAACTGCTGATGAAGCCCCAGCCTTGCTGTGCTGCGCACAAGAGATGCACCTGTGCACAGCTAAAACATTGCCCACATTTATGAGCTCCATGGATCTGAGAAGCCAAGTCCATATCAGTAACAGATGATGTCATTTTTTATCCTTCCCACTCATCTCCCCTGTGGTGTCCCGGGGTCCCCATGGCCAACCGATCCTGAAAGACAACAGCATCATGACAGTACATTAAAATCTGTTGAATTAAACACCACATTTCTAGTGGTCAGTGACTAATTCCAGTCATGTTCTGAGTCATCCCAGAGAGTGTTTTCTCAAAGAGGGCACTCATACAAGGACAGGATATCATAGAATCATAGAATCACCAAGGTTGGAAAAGACCTAAAAGATCATCCACTCCAGCTGGTCACCTATCACCAAGAGCTCCCACTAATCCATGTCCCTCAACACAACATCCAGTCATTCCTTGAACTCCTCCAGTGTCAGTGAATCCACCACCTCCACACTGGGCAGTCCATTCCAGGTCCCAAAGTTCAGGACGTGGCACTTGGTCTTGGTGAACCTCATCCCATTAGCTTCAGCCCAGCTCTCCAGCCTGCCCAGATTCCTAAGCAAGGCCTTGCTAACTTCAGGCACATCCACACTCCCAGCAGAGCAGAGACCCCATGTATCATGTAGTGTTATTCTGCTAACCAACAGAAGAGGCAAGTCTTTCTCTATGCTCCATCTGTTTCATACTCCAGAGTTCAAGGCACTGCAAAGCTCTGGCACATCTATGTTCTTGCAATGATGACACCTTAGTATGCTCTGGGCTTGCATTTCAATGGCATGTAAATAAATCTAGGGTCATACCAGTTGACGGGAAGCTGGCAAATATTGTCTCATTGTAAGGAAGAGCAAGAAAGATGACAGGGGCAACTATGGACTTGTCAGTCTCACTCCAATGCCTGATAAAATTATGGAGAAAATGATGGTGGGAGTGACTGATTGAAAAATCACCTGAAGGACAATTGTGTCATTGGTCACAGACAACACAAGTTCCCGAGGGGAAGGTCCTGTTTAACTACAGGTCTTTTTATGACAATGTTAGTGAATTGGTTGACCAAGGGTTGACAGTTGATGTGATCCTTCAGAATTTTAGTAGAGCTTTTGAGACTATTTCTCAAAGCACCCTTCTGGACAGAACGTCCTGCATACGGCTAGATAGAAACAGAATGTGGTGGGTGAGATGTTGGCTGGTAGGTCAGGCCCAAAGGATTAGAGTCAAAGGGTTCCAACAGGCTGGTAGATGGTCACTAGCAGGGTTCCCCAGAGCTCCATTTTAGGGTCACTTCTCTGTCATGTTTTTGCGAATGACTTGCATGCAAGACTTTTTGTTGATGTTCGCTGATGATACCAGATGAGGAGGTGCTGCTGCCTCCACTGAGGGTGGAGAGGACTTGCAGAGAGATGTGGACAAGTCAGAGAAGTGGGTACCAGTTGGTACTAAGCACCAAGTGAATAACGTCTAACAAGAACAAGTGCCTAATTGTGCAACCGGGTAGGGGCAACCCTGGACATACACACTGAATGTATAAGGGACACTGGAGAGTGCTCTGACTGAAAAGGACAGGGGGTCCTGGTCAAAATCTAATTGAATGTGAGTCAGCAGTGTGCCCAGGCAGCCAGGAAAGCTAACGGTCCCCTGGAGCACATCAGGGAATTTATTGCCAACTGGGTGAGGGAAAGGGTTGTCCCTCTTTGCTCTGCATTGCTACAGCCTCACCTGGAGCACTGGGTGCACTTCTGGGCAATGCAGAACATAAAGGACATCAAGCGATGGGAGGGTGTGCACAGGAGGGCACTGGAACTGAGAGATCTGAAGTTCAGAGTTTCACTGTGATTGACTGCTTGTTTAGACGGGGCCCTTTTCACACCCCACATCCTGTGATGAGACACAGGGCACACGTGGGACATGAACTTGACATTATCATTGTACCCAATGCAGAGCCTGGGATCTCTGTCCCCATGTCTTTCATTTAACATCATACAGACCTCCATCCCACTGCCCCAGGAAGGGCCCTGAGCCAACATGAGAGACAGGATCTCCCTGCCAAGGGTCTGAATATCAGGGCTTGTCCTGTTTGCTTCTTAAGACAAAGGAGGATTTTCTTAGCATCAGAGCCACCATGCCAGTGCCTTTACCTGACTGGAGTCATGGTTTACAATTATCTGCTCTAACTAGTGCCTTGGGAAGCTTGCTTGCTAATGGCCCTCAGAGGTCCCATTAATACTCCAAGAAACATCACTGTTACTTCTGACTTTGTCTTGCTGAGCACTTTGTTCAAACTTCTCTCTGCACTGGAGGTTGATGGACTCAGCATCAAATGCGCCCTGGGGCCCATTATAACCTAAAGAGCCTCTTGTGCCTTGTGCCTTCCTGTTCTCTTCTTCAGGTTTTCAGAAGTTGTTCAGAAAAATGGAGACAGCTTAAAGAGCAAGAATCCAAAATGCATTTATTGTCTATTTATTTATATTTGTTTTATACAAGAAGTAAAAGAAGCACTTTGCAACTGATGTCAATCCAGGATGCCCCCAATGAGTTCTATTCTGTTTCTCTGTGGGCAAAGTTCCTCCTCAACCTCCCCACTTCACTTCTATTCACATTGGCCCAATGGGATTTGCATCACTTTTCCTCACATCACTCTTCTCCTCTGCTGTCACCCACTCAGTGTTAAACCTCCTTTGTATAAACTCCCACTGGCTTTCCACAGAGAACCAGCTGCACATGGAAAAGGAAAGAATTCTCTTTATTTATGGCCAACTAACACAAGGAAAGGTGGTGCAATTGAATGAACAGTAAAACAGTGATCAACTGCATGCCATGTCCAAGGTGCTTCTATTGAGGTTTATCTTTCATAGGGAATATTTGCACAATAAATCAGTTAGACACAGATAGGATGTGATAGATAGAATCACGGTGAAGGAGTTGACAACAGACTTTTGAGGAATGGAGCAAATTCCAGTAATCTCCCTGGGATAGATCAGCCAGGGAGTTGGGAGGTATCAACTTAAAACTGAACAGGACTCGTGAGTATTTCAGAAATTTAGATGGGTTAACACATTCTTATTGATTTCTATCTTTGTCTTGAAATCTTCTTTTCACTGTTACTGACATTAATGAACATCTTTCAGAATTCATGCTTTTTAAAGCATGAAAAATTTAAAAGAGAAAGGGAAAGAAAAAGAGAAAGGGAAAGGGAAAGAGAAAGAGAAAGAGAAAGAGAAAGAGAAAGAGAAAGAGAAAGAGAAAGAGAAAGAGAAAGAGAAAGAGAAAGAGAAAGAGAAAGAGAAAGAGAAAGAGAAAGAGAGAAAGAGAAAAAAGGAAAAATAGAAAAAGGAAATGGAGAAGAAAATGAATGAAGAAAAAGAAAGAGAAAGAGAAAAAGAAAAGATAGGAAGGGATAGATAGAATCACGGAGAAGGAGTTGACAGCACAGTCCATCAGACTTTGGCGAGATGGAGCAAATTTGAGCCATCCCCCTAAAAGTCAGAAATCAGACAGATAATTGGGAGGTATCTGACTGAACAAAGAGCAAGGGATGGGGAAATCTGGCAGGCTGTGGCAGGAGCATGTGTCTAAATGGCCTGCTGAAAATATGCCTTTAACCACGGCCATTTATTTAGGAGAGCTGGAGACACCTGGAGGATGAGGGACATCAAATAGGCAGCAGGGAAGAGCAGCTGCGGGCGCCGGGATTTAGTCACAGGGCATTGGCACTGGCACCACTGTGTGTGTCCCTGAACCTGAAGGCATCTGTTTCCTGAAAACTCATTTCTGGAAAACATTGTAGTTTCAAAAAATAAAAAAATTTCCACCTCCAGTCCTTTCTGCCTTCCCTCAGAACAAGATATGAAAAAACCCTTCCTTGGCTCTCCTCTTGCAAAGGGCCTTCACAAACATTCAGTTGTGCAGTGGAGCTGTGATCCCCTGCCCCAGGCAGCAGCTGTGGCAGTACAGGCCCTGCTGGGGAGCTCCTTCCCCCCACACGTCTCCCCGCAGCGCCCTGGGCAGCTCCCTGGGCAGGCTGAGTGCTGAGCCTGGCAGGCGGCAGAGTCCCATACCCGGCACACAGCCCCTGGGGCACAGCAGGGTCCCTGCTCTGCAGGACAGCCCTGGGCACTCGCCTGTAGCCCTGGCTGCACAGCCTGCAGCCGTGCTGGGACACGCAGCCCTCAGGGCTGTGCTTTCATACTGCAGCACAGAAGCCCACAGCTGTAGCAGAAGGGTTTTTCCACAGTACAGAAACATGCAGTGCCTGCAGCCAGATCTGCCATGGGATGTCCCTGATTTGGTTAACTGAAGGCTTTATGATCGTTAATGGCTTTACGATCTCTCGCCTCCAACTGAAGCAGTAGTTAGACCAATTACCAAGTGACACCAAGGTGGTAGCGTGGTAAAATGGCGATTTATTGAAGCACACACAACCTTATATAACCTTTGTCCACTTCGTCTACGCCTACTGTATTACACGTAGCAAGATTCTTCCAGAATATGGGGAAGGGCCTGTCACGTCACAGCCCGATAACATCCCCGTATTTTGCCTAATACAACATTTCCCCCTCCCCATGCTTAAAAGGCTTAACCCGTTACAATACGCAACAATATCTCTCCATCTTCCTCTTCACCTTCTTTGCCTTCTTCTGATTCTTCCTTAGCACCTTCCTCCTCTTCTTCAGCCTCTTCACCTCCTGCTTCTCGTGCAACGACTTACTATGATCACTCAAGTTAAAACAACACATCCCATCAAAGTCTTTACAACCATGACCCTGTGCGAGAAGCAAGAAATCAATTGCTGCTCTGTTTTGAAGCATAGCATGTCTAATACTGTCAGTGTCTTCAAGTAGCTCACTCAGCAGTGTGGAAGTCATGTTAGCCTGTTTCACGGACCTTGTTTCACAAGGATTACAGTGTCATTCCCTAAATCTCTGCGTGTGATGTTAATAGCTGTTAGTGCACAGAATTCTCTGCATGGATCTTGTATGGGATTATATGATCTTACGTATCCCTGAAACTCAGAGGAGTTCCCCCATATAGGAATCCCAATTAAACATGTTTGAAATGGCGAGGTAGTTGATTGCAGGCTAAGACAGAAATCCGTCCTGCCTGTTTGTTTCGCCCAAGTAACCCACAGATTCCCAGGTTGTTGGATCAAGTGAACACCCCCCACCGGCGACCAACATAAAGACAAAAGACATAGCAGCATCAAAATGGTGTCTCTCGTTGGCAGCAGGGGTTGTTTCTCTGGGTCCTTTGGGTTCTTGAGTCTCAAGAATTTCTTCGGTATCCAGATGAAAGATCTTCTTCTGCGCTCCACCAATTCAGGATTCCTTGGGCGGCCGATCAAGAGGTCCTGGAAGAGGATACTCAGCTCTTGTTATTTCCCTGACATTTTCTTTTTCGCCACCAACCTCTGGCTTAATTTTTCTCGATGGCACCCAACGTATGTCTCCTGTGCCTTTGCATTTTACTGCTGCGTACCCCCTTCCCCAGACTAGTATGGACCATCCCGACTCCCAGGACCCATTATCCACCTTGATCTTTACTGGCGGGCCTTCTTCAATGATTCTTGGCCGCCAATGTTTCTGGGTGGGGGTCCTGGAATTTTCTCCTCGCTCAAAGTGATTTAGTGCATACAGTGCGCGGGCCAAGATTTCCCCTTGTTGTGATACTGGGATCTTTCCCGAATAGCCTTCCCCCTCCCCAAGGACACGAATCTTTTCTTTGAGGAGGCGGTTAGCCCTTTCGACGATAGCTTGGCCCTGCGAATTTCCCGGAATGCCTGTGGTGTGTGTGATATTCCAGCGAGCTAACCAATCTTTGGACGAACGCGAAATAAAGCAAGAACCATTGTCTGTTTTTATATGGCGCGGCATTCCCAAAACTGCTATAGCCGTGGCCCAATGGTGTTGTGCTGCTGTAGAACTGACACGACCATGTTGTGTGGCTACAATGACAGTAGAGGACGTGTCAATAGTCACAGCCAGCCACTGTCGTGGGGCCATCCGTGGTTCCATTGTGAAGTCTGTTTGCCAGACGTCTAATGGAGCGAGACCACGAGGATTAACCCCCGCTCCTAAAGCTGGC
Source organism: Coturnix japonica (assembly GCF_054131305.1). NCBI lineage: Eukaryota > Metazoa > Chordata > Aves > Galliformes > Phasianidae > Coturnix > Coturnix japonica. Next base: position 22,107,621 of record NC_140671.1, on the reverse strand, counting down.
GCAGAATTACAGTGAGGGCAGGTTTGCACTACCTCCCTAGCGACTGTAATCGGGATAGAACAGGCTCGAGCCAGTGCCTTGGCCCCTATGTGAAGTGCTGAATGAAGATCACGAGCTTCCTGCAAAGTGCACACCTGGTTCCCTGCTATCCGATCAGCCATGTCGTTTCCTGCTGTAAAGAAACCTGGCACCTCAGAGTGGCTACGAACATGAAGGATGGCAACGGGTGCAACCCTGATAGCTAAAGCATCCTCTAACAGGGCTGCAGCTGCTGTACTCGGTTGCCCTTCCTTTCCCATCCGTAGCAGCATTTTTGCCACGAACACAGAATCCGTGACAGCATTGCAAGGCTTCATGGGCCAAAGATGTAGTGCCACTGCCATAGCCCTAGCCTCGAGCATCTGAACACTTGCTGTCTTGTCTGTTATCATCTTGTAACTCCAGCCACCCTCAACTGTTTGCCACACAGCCACCCCCTGGCCCGTTGATGACGAAGCATCAGTGAAGACTGTAGGACCGTTCACAGGGGTGTCCAGGACCCTGTGTCGCAATGATATCTGGAGGGGTTTTGCCAGTTCAAAAATTGGCAGTGAGTCTGAATAGCAAAACTTTCCGCTGAAGTCATAAACAGCCAATGACACCTCATCTGGCAGAGGTTGCACATTTCGAAAAGCTCCTGGTAAATAGATGACTTCCAAGTCCTTCCCGAAAGCTCTGATCGCAGTGAGGCGAGCCTTTCGCAGCAAATATGACAGCTGTTCTAGCCATGTGGTAAATGCTCTCACCGGCTGAGCAGAAAATAACCATGACAGTGGGCGTGGCCGAGAGTTCAAAGCATGCCCAATCACTGCAGCTGAACCATGCTGGCACCTAGTGACCGCAGCCTCCAACGGGCGATCAGGTTCCCACCTGGCAAGGGCATTGGTGGAGCAGGCTGACAGTATCTCCTGCCAGGCTGACTCCATCTCTGGATTCCAATGCCTCTCCTCTTGTGGGACTGATCCCTTCAGTTGATCATAGAAAGGTTTCATGAGGCGCGGAGGGATGCCAATGGCATTCCTCACCCATTGCAGTGCCCCCACCAACTTCTGCACATCCCATAAGTTTGTAATTTGAGGCTTAATCTCCAGCCCCTCTGGGATTACTGTGGAAGATCCAAATTTATAGCCCAGGAATTCAATCCCTGGTTCTCTCTGGATCTTTTCCTGAGAGATCACAAACCCTGCAGAGATGAGGGTGCGGACGATCTGCCCCTCCAACGTTTTCAACTGAGCATCATCAGGTGCAACAAGCAGCAAATCATCCATGTAATGGGCGATTTGGCATCCTGGCAGTGCCTTTCTCACTGGTTCTATGACTCTGCTCACCACAAGTTGACAGATCGTAGGTGAACAGACCATACCTTGCGGAAGAACCTTCCACTGGTACCTCTGAGCTGGCTCTCGATTATTTACAACCGGAACTGTGAATGCAAAGGCTTCCCTATCCTGTTTAGCCAATGGGATAGAGAAGAAACAATCCTTTAGATCAATGACCATCAGAGGCCATCCCTGTGGGACTGCTGACAACAAAGGTCCCCCTTGCTGGACAGGACCAAAGGGGATGATCTGTGAATTGACTGCTCGGAGATCATGGAGCAGCCGAAACGATCCAGAGGCCTTCTGAATGACAAAGATGGGCGTGTTCCAATTGCTAAGCGATGACTCTATATGGCCTAGTGCAAGTTCTCTGGAAACAAGCTGTATGAGCGCTGCCAATTTTTTAGCAGGAATGGGCCACTGATCCACCCAAACAGGAGATGTATCCTGTTTCCAACGCAGCGGAATCGCATGCTGCAGCGCCAAGTGGTGGACAGTGGCCCTTAGGATAAATTTGTCAGCCGTAACCCAATGAGAAGAAGAAGATCTCTGCCTAGCAGAGATCCCCTGATCGGAGCTATATTGGGGGTGATGAAAACAGTTTTTTCTATTGAGCCATCTCGATTGATGATTGAAATTCCCACTTCCGCATCCGACACAGAGGTGGTCATTTCACCCCCCACCCCTATCAGGACCTTTGATGTTGCAACCTTTGGCCACTGGAATGGCCAATCGCGCTCTGCAATAACAGTAACATCTGCACCAGAGTCCAACAAAGCTGTAAGGTACACCGTCCTAGGACCTAGTGTAGGCACTCCAGGGTCCAACGTCATCATGACCCTCACCAATGGCCTATCACCTAGATCCATGGTCAGCGCCACCGTGTGGTCAACACGCTTGGCCCATTTTAATGAAGCGGGAAGGGGCCCTGGGCCGCTGGCACCCTCCCGTTCCAGTTTCCCTGCGGCAAAACCTCAAATTTTCGACAGTGACGCGCAACATGTCCAACCCCATTGCACAACTGACAACGTTTTCCTTGCGGCTTGCTCTGCCCAGCTTTCTTGGGGCATTGTGCTTTAAAATGACCATGCTGCCCACACTTGAAACACGGACCTTTTCCCTTCTCATCCCCGGTGCGAGCTGCCATCATCACTGCAGATTTAATCGCAGAGCTGACTTCGGCAGCCATTCCCTGCACGGCAGTTGCCAAGCCATCATTATTGGAGGGAGTATTTTTCTGATGATCTAGCACATATTTGATAATCTCCCCTGGGGTGTTCAAAGTTCCAGGAGCTGCCCTAATTATCTGCTGAACGTCCGGGAGCGACTTTTGCTTGAGACAGTCTATCACAACCAAAGGCTGGACTCCCTTCGGGAGGTCAGACCCTTCAATGGCACGAATCAAGCGATTAGCAAAATCAGAAAATGACTCAGAAGGCTCCTGTTTGATGTCGGACCACGGGAGCACAGGCTCCGCAACTTTAGCCACTGTCAGCAGAGCCTGAAAGGCTGCCTTTGTAAGCGCAGCTAACTCCCCCTCTCTCAGCCCTCTTGCTTGATCCTCCGGGGACCCCACCATACCATCTGCTAGTCCCTGAAGGCGCAAGAGAGTAGTTCTTTCAACCCTAGCTCCACGGCCCTGACCTGTATGCGCATTAGCCGGATGATTGTTATTACGAGCTGCCTCAGCGACAACAGCCTGAAGCAATCTATTCCATTCATCATACCACAACGTGTACTGCACGGGCTCAAGAATCACCCTCATGAGACTGACCACATCGTACGGCAGGAGACTCGAGGCCATGAGAGCCTCAATTGCTGACATAGTTACCGGAGAACGCAAGCCCTTGTTCTTAACTAACTCTGCAAGGCGAGTAATCGCCTTGGAATCCAGAGGGGTCCAAGCCGGACCATCCTGTTTCACTATTATCGGGAGGGCAAAAGCTGTTGTTTCCGGGTCGGCTGTCTGGAGGTCCTCCCTTGTCTGGGCCCAATCAGTGAGAGTGGGTGGGCTCCACGGTACGGGTGCCGTGGGGCCACATCCCCCCTGGGCGGCACCTTGGGCGGCTTGGCCAGCCCCTTGGGCGGCTTGGCCAGCCCCTTGGGCGGGCCACATGAAATCATCATACCCACATTCACCTTCACTATCACATGGGTTGGCACGATCCCCCCCTTTCTGGGCATACGCACAGCAACAGGCGGGACCCGACAGCAAAGAAGTACCACCCATCCTTACACTTTTCCTTGGTGACACCACACCTCCCCCTTTCAGCTCTGGTGGGACCACACCTCCTCCTTTCAGCTCTGCTGGGACCACACCTCCTCCTTTCAGCTCTGGTGGCACCACCATGCCTCCCCCCTTTCTCTCTCCCTTGTCCTTGTTCTTATCAGGTACAGTAGCAACATCGCATTCCTCGAGGGGCTTCCCTCCCCCTTCATCCCTGTAGGCGTCCAATGAAGGATACGAGGAGTTAGGATAGGGGGGCGGAGGCGGGGTGTCCTCCTGTTCAGGGCTGCCTTCTGGAATGTCCGTCTTAGGCGAAGGAACAGGTGTGTTCGGGGGAGCCGGCGCCATCTTGCCTTGCACTGAATCTGTAAGAGAGTCAAGACTCCCCCCCCGGCCTCCCCCCGTCTCCAAACCCAGAATGTCTCTAGCACGTTGGTTTGCTAGCTTCTCCTCCCGTGCTGCTTTCAGCGCCTCCAAGATAAGTCCCCATACTTTGAATTCTGATACTTTTCGAGTGGCCAGCGACCTTTGAGATAGTGCGGCCGTAATTCCATCCCATCTGCCAGGATTGTATAAATCAGACGGGTTTGTTAAAAGCCCTTCCTTTTCCAGCAGCGAAAGAACTGCTGTTACCTCCTTTTTGGAAGGAGCCTGTTTCCCACAGTGAAGTTTGCAAGCGTGAAGAATTACCTTGATAACGGCTTCCATGTCGCCCCAGCCGAACGTAGTTCTCCTGGCCGCTCCCTGGCGCTTCCCCGAAGGTTCCTGGGGGTCCCCGAGATTCCGAGATTCCGGGATTCCGAGCTCGCTCTCCCACCTGTCGAAGAGTGATGGCCACTCCTCTTCGACCCTGGGCTTCCACTACTCCGCGACGAGAGGATTCGCTACCGCAGTGGGATCCTGCTGCCGTTTAGCAGACAACTACCTTGCTCCAAAAGTCCCTAATCACGCCTACTCGTGACGAATCACGTCGGCGGTCACCATTTGAAGGCTTTATGATCGTTAATGGCTTTACGATCTCTCGCCTCCAACTGAAGCAGTAGTTAGACCAATTACCAAGTGACACCAAGGTGGTAGCGTGGTAAAATGGCGATTTATTGAAGCACACACAACCTTATATAACCTTTGTCCACTTCGTCTACGCCTACTGTATTACACGTAGCAAGATTCTTCCAGAATATGGGGAAGGGCCTGTCACGTCACAGCCCGATAACATCCCCGTATTTCGCCTAATACAACAGTTAACCCTCTATGAAAGGAAGCTGCATGGTCTGCAGTGAGACTTACCTTTTCATGTGCCCACAGCCTGCTCACACTGTACACATCCTGGAAACTCTCTCCCCTTTCTCTCCTCTCCTTCTGTCAGCTGCAGGCTGTGCTGTGCACAAGAGCTGCTCCTGAGCACAACTTTCTCTCTGTAGCACTGCCCACCTTTATGATCTCACTGTGTCCCAGGAGCCTGGCCAAGCTCAGCATCAGAGGATGTCATGTTTTATCCTTCTCACTCATCTCCCCTGAGATGTCCCTGCGTCCTCTTGGCCAACAGATCCTGAAAAACAACAGCATCATGATTGTACATTGAAATCTGATGAATTAAACACCAAATGTACTGTGGTCAGTGACTGATTTCAGACCTGATACCTGAGATCCTGTGATGAAACAAAATGGGCATACAGGCAAGGACAGAGAGAGGTGGACTTCCCCTGTGCAGGGCAGTGATTTAGTTGAGGCAGTTCAGGAGTCTCATCCCTAATGGGAAACCCTGGGGCTGAAATGGGATTCAGCTCCCCATGGACACACAGTATCATTGGGATTACTCAGGTTCAGCTCCGATGTACACAAGGAGTTGCCTGCATGTGAGCTCCTGCTCTGAGTCCTCGGTCCTTCAGCAGGGAGGCAGTTGCTCACACACAGACACTGGGTGATGCCCAAGGTGCCTGGGCTGCTCCTGATGTGTGCCAGTGCTTATAAAATGTGTGGGAAATCCCTGGGACAGAAACCTCTTTCCTGAACATCAGCTGCGGGGCAGAGAGGGAACAGAGGTATTATCGACCATCCTGAATGACAACAGACCCCAGCGTTTAGGGCACTTCATTCTGCCTTTGTCTCCAACTCCACTGAGAATGCGGAGTTACACAGCTGACTAAATGGATGAGCTCACAAAAGAAGAGCCAGATCTTTCTCTGTTCTCCATCTGCGGCATATTCTGGAGCTCAAGGCAACACAAAGATAATATACGTCTTTATTCTTCAACAGACATAACCTCAGTTTTCGGTGGGCTCTCAAGTGAATGGCTTCAGAAGCAGCCTAGTGTCTCTGGGCTCTCCCACACACTCACATGCAACTGTAACAGGGCCTTCAGGAAAGCCATGCCCATGGTGTGTCTGTGCTGCTGTGTCAACTCCAAGATCCACAATGGATCTAAAGCCTGTGTGCCACCTTCTTCACAGTAATACCATAGATGAGCTATCCAGTCAGGCTCTGTCCAGTGATGCTTTCCAATGAGTATGTTTACTTCTATATTTTTGCACTAATGAGAACAACAAAACTTGAGGAGCTAGAAATCTTTGTAGAGTTACATGCCTGAGCTCCTGTTGGGACCACAGTGGTACAGTTGAATGGCTTCTACAACTGCACTGTAGCACAAGGGGCATACAGGGGTAGCACTGGGGTATACATTCTTAATGATGGATTGGTGAGGAGACAAGGAAAAGAGAGTGCACTGAGCTCTGCCTGGGGGTGGTAGAGCAGCCAGGCCAGAGCTAATGGAAATGGCCAATGGAGGAGATCAACAGTGTCTGTTCCTGTCTTCCTGATCAGGGAGAGCAAGTAGAAAGTGTCCTCTGCAAACACATGGAAGTACTCATGTTGTCAGGCCATTGTCCCGTTTGGGAGCCTTTTTCACTCCATTATCTGCTGCAGAGACAGCACAGCAGGGCATGTGGCATCCAGCAGATCCGTGGAGAGCACAGATGGCAGCTTCTTGACCAAGCAGTGGAGGAACCAAAGAGGAGAGGTGCTCTGCTGGATCTCATACTCTCTGGCAATGAAGGTCTAGTGGGAATTGTGAAGGTGAGAGGGGCATCAGGTCACGTGCAAAAGACAAATGGATCTAATTTTATTTATTTGTTTGTTTGTTTGTTTGTTTTGAGGCTGTAAGATTAAAAGATGAACATACATGTCAATAAAACTGAAACAAAGAATTGAAGACAAAGAATTCAATGAAAATGCTTTAACCCTTCTCATCATGAGAAATTCTCATGAGTCTTGATCCATTTTTAGTTGTAAATATGAGAATTTGTGGGGATTTTGTGTCTTCTTTTTTTTTTTTTTTTTTCCCTATATTTCAAATGCCTTCAGGTACAGAGACACCATCAGTGGTGCCATTGCCGTTGCCCTGCGACTAAAGCCTGGTGTCTGCCGCTGCTCTTCCCTGCTGCCTATTTGATGTCCCTCATTTTTCAGGTGTCTGGAGCTGTCCTGAATAAATGGCCGTGGTTAAGGGCATGTTTTCAGCAGACCATTAAAACTCACGCTTCTCCCACTGCCTGCCATATTTCCCCATCCTTGTTCAGTCAGACACCTCCCAATTATCTGTCTGATTTCTGACTTTCAATGAGATTACTTGAATTTGCTCTGTCTCTCCTAAGTCTGACTGTGTTGTCAAATCCTTCACCATAATTCTATCTATCCCTTCCTATCTTTTCTTTTTCTCTTTCTCTTTCTCTTTCTTTTTCTTTTCCTTTTTCCTTTTCTTTTTCTTTTTCTTTTTCTTTTTCTTTTTCTTTTTCTTTTTCTTTTTCTTTTTCTTTTTCTTTTTCTTTTTTTTTTTCTCTTTCTTTTTTTCTTTTTCTTTTTCTTTTTCTTTTTCTTTTTCTTTTTCTTTTTCTTTTTCTTTTTCTCTTTCTTTTTCTTTTTCTTTTTCTTTTTCTTTTTCTTTTTCTTTTTCTTTTTCTTTTTCTTTTTCTTTTTCTTTTTCTTTTTCTTCTTCCATTCCTTTTTCTTTTCTTTTTCATTTCTTTATCTCTTTCTTTTTCTTTTCCTTTTTCTTTTTCTTTTTCTTTTTCTTATTGTTTTTATTTTTCTTTTTTTTTTTAAAAGCACAATGTCTAAAAGATGTTAATTAATGTCAATAAAAGTGAAAAAAAAGAGTTGAACACAAAGATATAAATCAATGAGAATGTGTTAAGCATTCTCAATGTGTGAAATACTCACAAGTCCTGTTCAGTATTAAGTTGATACCTCTCAGCTACGTGGCTTATCTATCCCAGGGAGAATACTGGAATTTGCTCCATCTCCCAGAGTCTGATGGCCTCTGTTGTCAACTACTTCACTGTGATTCAATCTATCCTATCCTACCTCAGTATAAATCATTTCTTTTAAAAGTATTCCATATGAAAGACAAACTTCAATAGATGCAGCTTGAACATGGCATGCAGTTGATCACTGTGTTTTACTGTTCATTCAATTGCATCACCTTTCTTTCCATTTGCTGGCCAGATAAAAAAGAGAAATCTTTCCTTTTCCATGTGCAGATGGTTCTCTGAGGAAAGCCAGTGGGAGTTGGTGCAAAGCAGTTTTAACACTGAGTGGATGAATGCAGAGGAGAAGAGTGATGTGAAGAAAAGTGATGTAAGTCCCATAGGTCCATTGTGAGCAGAAATTGGGTAGGGAGGTTGAGAAGGACCTTTGTCAACACAGTAACAGTACAGAACTCATTGGGACAACCTGGATTGGTATCAGTTGCACAGTGCTGCTTTAAACCCAGCTATAAATAAAGAGACAATAAATTTATAATGGATTCTTTCTCTTTAAGCTCTCTCCAGATATCCCTCCTTTTTGCTGAACAAGTTCTGATAACCTGAAGAAGATAACAAGATGGCATAAGGCACAGGAGATTCTTTAGGTTATAATGGCCCCAGGGCGCATTTGATGCTGAGTCGATCAACCTCCAGTGCAGAGAGAAGTTTGCACAAAGTGCTCAACAAGACAAAGTCAGAAGTAACAGTGAAGTTTCCTGGAGTATTAATGGGCCCACTGAGGAACATTAACAAGCAAGCTTCCCAAGGGACTTGTTAGAGAAAATAACTGAAAGCCATGACTACAGGCAGGCAAAGGCACTGGCATGCTAAGAAACCTCTCCTTTGCCTTACGAAGCAGACAGGTCAAGCCCTGATTGCAAGACCAGTGGTAGAGAGATCCTGTATCTCATGTTGGCTCTGGGCATTTTCTGGGGCAACGGGTTGGAGTTTTGAATGATGTAAAATGATAGACATGGGGACAGAAGATCCCAGGATCTACATGTGGTGCAAGGACGCTGTGAGGTTCATGTCCCATATGAGACCTATGTTTCATCACAGGATGTGGGATGTGAGAAGGGCCCAGTCTGAACAAGCAGTCAATCCCTGTGAAACTCTGAACTTTATATCTCTCAGTTCCAGTGCCCTCCTTTGCACATTCTCCCAGAGTTTGATGTCCTTTATGTTCTGCGGTGCCCAGAAGTGCACCTAGTGCTGCTAGTGAGGCAGTAGCAATGCAGAGCAGAGAGGGATGATCGTTTCCCTCACCCAGCTGGCAATATGTTGCTTCATGCACTCCAGGGGACTGTTGTCTTTCCTGGCTGCCTTGGCACACTGCTGACTCACATTCAGTGTGATGCTGACCAGCACCCCAATCCTTTCCAGTCAGACTCCTCTCCAGTGTCCCATATCCAGTCAGTGTGTATGTCCAGCGTTGCCCCTACCCAGGTGCACAATCAGGCACTTGTTCTTGTTATACTTTATGCACTTGGTGCTTAGTACCAACTGGTACCCAGTTCTCTGACTTGTCCACATCTCTCTGCAAGTCCTCTCCACCCTCAGTGGAGGCAACAGCACCTCCTCATCTGGTCTTATCAGCAAACTTGCTCAGAACGTCTTCTAGTCCTGCATTCAAGTCATCTGCATAAATATGAAAGGAAAGTGGCCCCAAAATGGAACCCTGGAGAACTCGGACAGTGACCATCTACCAGCCTGATGGAACCCACTGACTATAATCCATTGGGACTGACCTAGTGGCCAACTGCTCACCCACCACATTGTGTTTCTGTCTAGCCATATGCAGAACATTCTGTCCAGAAGGTTGTTGTGAGAAACAGTATCAAAATCTCCACTGAAATCCTCAAGGATTACATCAACTGGCTTCCCTTGGTCAACTAAACGGATAACTGTGTCACAAAATGAGCTTAAATTAAACAGGACCTTCGCCTCACAAACTTGTGTTGGCTGCGACCAATGACAGAATTGTCCTTCAGCTGTTTTTCCATAACTCCCACCATCATCCAGAAAGCAAATGGGATCCTGGGCTCCATCAGGAGAGGGGTGGTCAGCAGGGATAGGGAGGTGATTGTCCCTCTCTACTTGGCTCTTGTGAGGCCCCATCTGTTGTACTGTGTCCAGGTGTGGAGCCCTCAGCACAAGAAAGACATGGAGATTTTGGAAAGGGTCCAGAGGAGGGACAGGAAGATGATCAGGGGGCTGGAGCACCTCCCCTATGGGGACAGGCTGAGGGAGTTGGGTTTGTTCAGCCTGGAGAAGAGAAGATTGAGGGGTGACCTCATTGCAGCCTTTCATTACCTGAAGGGAACCTACTCCCAGGAGGAGAGTAAACTCTTGGAAAGGGCTGACAATAGCAGGACTAGGGGAAATGGTTTTAAGTTAAAAGAGGGAAGATTGAGGTTGGATGTTAGGGGTAAGTTCTTTACTAGGAGAGTGGGTAGGTCCTGGAAAAGGCTTCCCAGGGAGGTTGTGGATGCCCTTGGAGGTGTTCAAGACCAGGTTGGACAGGGCTCTGGGCAACCTGATCTAGTAAAGGCATATGTTTGGTGGCCCTGCTAGGCAGGGGGGTTGAAACTACATGATCCTTGAGGTCCCTTCCAACCCGGGTCATTCTGTGATTCTGTGATTCTGTGATTTTCTCCATAATTTTACCAGGCTCTGGACTGACAGGTCCATAATTGCCCATGTCATCTTTCTTGCTCTTCCTTACAATGAGACAACATTTGCCAGCTTCCTGCCAGCTGGCATGACCCTAGACTTCTTTAGATGCAATTGAAATGAGAGCCCAGAGCACAATAAGGTGTCATCATTGAAAGAAAGTAGATGTGCCATAGCTTTGCAATGCCTTGAACTCCAGAGTATGCCACAAATGCAGCAGAGGGGAAGATTTGCCTCTTCTGTAGTGAACTCATTCATTTGGTAAGCAGAATAACACTACCTGATACACGGGGACTGTGTCTCTGCTCTGCTCTGCTCAGCTCACAGGGCAGCGGTGCAGGGTGTTGCTCTCATGTCAGTGCAAGTAAACTCACTTTAATCCTTTTTCCTCTGTAAATGCTTCCCTTATTTGTATGCTCAGATACACTTCCACATTCCCTCAAGTACACTTTCATATATCATTAACAATTACACTTTCTTATACCATCAAAACAGTTTGTCAAACAGTACAGTTCTTCAGTTCACATAAACTCCCTTAATACAGTCTGTATTCTTCAGCTATAAACACTGTGCCACAGAACGAGCACTGACTGAACCACCTCCCTCACACACTTCCTCACAAGCAGTACATAGTATTACATAAATGGGTTGACACTCATTGGTCGGGTGGAATGTACACCTCTCCTCAGGACAGTCTTACTAATCTACAGAGTACAAACTCCCGTCTTCTTACATACAAGCAGAAAGTACTTATGAGTGGATAGACAACACAGTCTTTCACTTTGTATGTGTCCGGCCATTTCCCTCACAGGAGGAAGGAAACATGGATCGGGACTCAGCACTCACCCTGCAGCTGTTCTGTGTCTCACTCACACCACACTCACTCTGACATTTAGATCAAAAACCATGGTTTATTCATACTACACAATGCTGACAGTGTTTTCTAGCTAAAATCTTAATAACACTCATACACTGGTCGACCAGTTGCAAACAATGTTTTTCCCAGAGTCGGCTTGACACACGGTACCAAACACTTAAAGCAGATGATAATATTGAACATACAACCTATAAGCCCCATGATTACAACTTGGAGAACCCAGGCTACCATTTGACAGGCTATCCACTATATCCCATACCCGTAGGAGACACCAACCTAGGTCCCTCCTATTGTCAACTACCTGGGAGAGAGTATTTGTTCTTGTTTCCATTCATATGACATACAGTTCCCTTTCATAGGAACTCACCCAAGGAGTCTTCCTACCCCAGCTGGCAACCAAAGCCATGAGCTCACCTCCCTGGGAGCAGCACGTATGGCTGTAAACTGTGTAGGATGTCTCCTCACGACATATGGGCTCCACTTACCATACACATACCTGGTCCACCTATGGGTGGTCCTTGTCTGTCCCTGCAGTGATCAGGTGAGGAAGGGAGTCCTTCAGAGAAATCTCAGGGTGCGCCAAAAGTGTCTCCCTCTCAGCTGGTCCTGCAGCGAACAGAGCTGGTCCCACCTGGGCCGCCAAATTGACTACAGGAATTGAACTCTATAACCTCTATAACTGATACAGTCTCCCATGACATACTTATACCAAAGTTGAGGAAGTATGGGATAGGTGAGTGGACAGTGAAGTGGGTCGAGAGGGACCTGGGCATCCTGGTGGATGACGCATTGGCCATGAGCCATCAGTGTGCCCTTGTAGCCAAAAAAGCCAATGGCATACTGGGGTGCATTAAAAAGAGCGTGTCCAGCAGGTCGAAGGAGGTGATCCTCCCCCTCTACTCTGCCCCGGTGAGGCCTCATCTGGAATACTGTGTCCAGTTCTGGGCTCCCCAGTACAAAAAAGACAGGGATCTCTTAGAAAGAGTCCAGCGGAGGGTCACAAAGATGGTGAAGGGCCTGGAGCATCTCACCTATGAGGAGAGACTAAGTGAACTGGGTCTGTTTAGCCTTGAAAAAAGAAGGCTGAGAGGGGACCTGATCCAGGTCTATAAATATTTGAGGTGTGGGGGGCAAAGTGGTGAGACCAGACTCTTTTTAGCAGTGTGTAGAGACGGGACAAGGGGAAACAGACAGAAACTGGACAGCATAGGAAGTTCTGCACTAATGTGTGCAATAACTTCTTTATGGTGAGGGTGACAGAGCACTGGAACAGGCTGCCCAGGGTGGTTGTGGAATCTCCTTCTCTGGAGATATTCAAGACCTGCCTGGATGCCGAGCTGTGCAACGTGGTGTAGGGAACCTGCTTTGGCAGGGGGACTGGACTCAATGGTCTCTGGAGGTCCCTTCCAACCCCTACAATTCTGTGATTCTGTGAATATCAATGGGGTGGTTTGGATGGGGAAAGACTACCCCTTTGAATGACCTTTTGTCAGGGCATGTCCTGGGATTCCTAGGATCCTCAAAATGCAGCATTGCTTCTGTCACTGAAAAATGGGGCCCTGTGTGGGACGGAGGGAGGGTCCATGAGTCCCTGGCCCACCTGACTGAGTATTTCCATGGTCTTAGCAAAGACATACTTACAACTTGAGAATGACAGTTAGCTGCGTTCATGGTGGCATGGCCACTGCTGATGGCCTTGAACTCTCTGAACATAACTGAAGAGGCTCAGGCTGATGCAAATCAGCTATTGAATGACAGTGTTGAAAAACTGGAAAGACAGGTGGCAGTTTTGATGGGGAAAAAACCTAATTCAATCATTCTCCTATGGAAGATCAGTAACAACTCTCTGGAAGACCATGGGGACCCTGTACAAGGGAATCTGTATAAAATGGACTCTGTAAATGAAGGCACTAAAAGGTCAGATTTTGAGGTTCCATTTGGACTAGATCTATTTGAGATCTGACTGATTGTAACCCAAAAATGAAAAAAAAAAATAAAAATAAAATGCAGGATAGGCTGGTGGGAGTGCCCTGACCAGTGTCCAACCCCCCAAACCCTGCTGCCCATAATACAGCAGCTGAACTGATGGATATAGTACGGTGGTTTAGACAGAAACCAAGAGAGCATGCCAGCATAGCTGCTCTGGTTATAGGACATGGAGGCAGAAAGCGCTTTGGTGAATGGACTGGAAATTTCAAAACTGACATCCATTACTACTCACCCTGCCCTCAGGCAAAGACTGTATGTGCTGTCCAACATAATGAGGATAGATGTGTGTCATATAACATGGCCAAATAAGAATGACATACCATTAAATATGAGCCTGTGGTCCTCTATGGAGGACTAACAAAATTATATTAGAGAATTAGGCATGAAAGAGGCAATCTATGAAGATGATTTTGAGAGACCAGTCAATAAATTTTTCATCAGGAATGAGGGATCTCATCCTACAGCCATCACCTTTACATCAGGGTGGGTCTATGTTATCCATACTGAACCCCCCAGTGGCCCTCAGGTGCTGTAATACAACAGGCTGCCCAATTGATGGGGAGACAAGAGTGCCTACGGCCAGATGCAGGCTCTGAATGGTGGTGGAAAGGTCAGAGAACCATCTGCTGCCATGACTTAGGCGTCCAGCCCCTAAGGTAATCCAGTCTGGACCCATTAGGGTCTTGAGACAACAAATGTTTAAAGACCAGATTAGAGCAGGAGTTCAGTTTAAAAAGATCGATGGACAGCATAATCAGGAAAAAATATCTGTTAAACAGGCCCAAGCACTGAGTATTTATAGTCCAACCTTTTCAGCCAAACTAGATATGAATGTAACTCAAGAAGGGTCTGGATGGGGGCTCTGGCAGAGCCAGAGTTCTTTGTGAACCCCTATGAGGTTTTGGTCACAGGTTTGGCATGGAGCAGAATAAAGATACATCACAGTTGAAAAGCATTTATTGGCTACCTATTCTACACTACAGGTGGTAGAACCAGTAACTCAGATTTCAGAGGTTATCGTTAAACAACAAGGCCAGTCCAGGGGTGGGTAAAAGATCTAACACACATCTCTATGATGGGGGTGGCCCAATCACAAGCAGTGGTGCGCTCAGTTGTTCTGCTTGCCTGCTCCTCAAGGAGTTAGGAGAAATCTACGCCTGTTGCGTGTTGGAGTGGGTGCACAATGCCATGTGGAGGGCTTATCACAATAAAGATTGGCGGATTTGCTGCGTAGACCGGTCAGAACTCAGATCTGCGCTGTGCTTCCTGCGGCACCAAACGCCCAACAGTGGCAGTTCCGTGTATTGGCCAGCAGGTGGCAGCAGAGACCACGGAAAGAACGTCTGCGGGACAGACCCTGGGGATCCGTTCTCTTTTGATTATAAGGGAAGAACACAAAGATGGAAGAGGAGGGAAGGGGGGGAAAAAAAAGAAAAAAAGAAAAAAACAAACCACAGCAAACAAATAAAAACTTCTCCAAACGTAGCAAACGTGAATCTATGTCAATAAATAAATGAGTAATTGAATTGATGTCTGTTTCCCCTCTCCACCGCCCCCCCCAACTTCCGAGATGAAAAAACACCTGGTATCAATTGGACAGATGCACACAGTGAAGCCAGGGATGGTCTGAAACGCAAAGCAGCTGAGCAGCTTTTAGAAGAAAACAGAGTAGTAACAACTTCTGTACCTACATTCACCACTCTGAGATCCTGTCTGGGTCACCCAAGGCTTGTAAATAACCACTGGGTCGGTTCTGATGTCGAGTGATTTGTTGTCAGTTCTCTCATGGTTCTCCGGTCAGTTCTCCGGTGCCAGGATCTGCCACAGGGCATTCTGACCACGGGCATCATGTTTCTACGCTGCCGCCTGCATTTAACAGGCAATGGGACTGCCCAGCATGTGCAAGGCAGCACCTCTTTCACACCACCAGAATGTTTAAGGCTGTTGGGATTGTTGTTAGCGTCCCATTAACACTGAGGCTAGAGATACCCTTAGGATTGACATTACTATTAGCATTACTTTGATGGTGCCCTATCTGGGTCATTTCCAGGGGATGTCAGGAGTAAGGCACAGTGTCAGGAGAAAAAGAACAGACTCTGTTACTTTATAAACGTGATAATAGAGAGAGTTCATTGGAAAAAATACAACTCTTAAATAATGCAAAGCATGCTTCTGATTGGATGCAGGCATCATCTGGGCTCTGATTAATATTACTCTTAAGGTAAAGATTATTGTTACCATAATGATTTTTTTTTTTGGATTATGATCAGGGTTAAGGTTCCTTTTGCTACAAACTTCTAGCATCATTTTTGTTGTTACATTTGGAGTTAGAGATGATTTTAGAATCAGGGTAAGGGTTAGGATTAGAGTTACATTGCAGGTTAATGCTGTTATCTTTACAGCTCCTGTGAGGGTTGGGGTCTGGGTCAGGTGTTTAAAAATGAAATGAAGAAAGAATAAAAAAAAATTGAAAGCTTCAGATTTCATTAATCTTTGTGGGAATCATATAATGTGCAACTCAGATCTACCTCTTCGTGCAGTGACTGCATGTAAATTTGCTAGAGCCTAATATAATATGGCCTTGTGCTTTCCACTAACTCACCTTCATTTCATTTTCATTACATTTGCTTGGTAGTCAGATTTTGGTGTGTGGATATTTTAAAACAATCTAACTGACATTAGCAAAAAATTAAAAATAAAATTAAAAAAAATGCACAACAGCATCGTATCAATTTTTATAGATAAGATAAAGAAGAGCAGTTTCCCTTAGTTTTCTGTGCCTCTTTACTTTCTTACCCTCTCCCCTTGTGTGAGAAACTCTCAAAGTCAAAGATTTCTAGTTAGGCAAAGATGGCAGCGATAGCAGCAGTGCTTATTCATTATTGCAATACTGCGTGCACATCCCCTATTGGCAAGGGAGAAACTGCACACCAGTCAGTGAAATCAATTCTGTTCTGTGCCCTAAACCCAATGCAGGTCATGCTCTCACGGCTCTCATTGGTTGAGCATCTCAGGCTCTCAGACTCCTCAAGACTGTGGCTAGGATTCATTTCCATATAAGGTCAATTACCAACCTCTTGTTTTTAGGTCTGCCTTGTACTTTTCTGCGGACAGAGAAGGGCAATGTTTCCAAAAGTCAGTACATTCATTCTGTCCTGTGCTGGGCTCTACCCACCCTGTGTATTTATCTTGTGCTTGTCTCAATTCTCCCCATGTCAGAATGCCCCCAGTCTGAACTTAACTCTGTTCAGCAACTTTCTTGGTGGAAAAACTACTTATACAGCTGTTTTACAAGAGGGTTATACATTCAGTTAGGGCCTACACTATGTACTGAAAATACTGGAAACTTCCACTGCAAAAACACAATCTACCTCTCCCATCTGTGCAGCCTTGCAGACCCAGAGCACGCCAGGTTATTTCTGCTTTCATAGCATTTGCATGCTGTAGGGTGAGCAAAAGGTTCTGCTGCTTGATTCTTCTGCAAGAGCTGCCTACCGGCAAATGGTTGCAGGGATGGAGGATGTGACAGAAAGCATTTGTCTCCACAAGAGCATAGTTACATTCAGTGCAGAGTGCGAGAGTCAGGTTGGTGTGGAAAAGCACTGACACGCTGGGGATGATGCAGTGCTCACATGTCTAACACTCACAGACATTACTGTCAGAAGGATGGTGCTGTGTTGTGCTTCTACCTTTGGCAGCCCCTGGAGAAATGCTGTGGCACACAGAACACCTTTGTATTGCACTGACTGCTGCCATGCAGCATGGATTTAACACACCAAATCCAGAGGAGCGTGACTGCATCTAACTTCCCTGAGAAAAACTACTGTAGCTGAAGAGATGAGGAGGCAGCTGCTCATCTGCAGAACAAGCAGCACTGCCAGACATTGGGCCAGGTGAGCACCTCCTGCTGCAGCGTGATGATGACAGGGCTGGAGATGATCTGCAAAGCCAGCTTAAAAGTGGGAGACATGAGTCAACATGGCAGGAGGACAGAGGTGTTAGGAAGCAGCCAAGGCATCAAAGAGTATCAAAAGGCTTTGAAAAGTATCACAAAGCGACAGCCAGGAAGACTGGGATTATCATGAGCAGCAACCTGGATGCTAGAGATTATTTGCTCCCATACAAAATGGTAGAGATCTTGCTGCTGACATCCCAAAGCCAGGCAAAATGGGAACCCAGAGCTCTGCCTGCACGAACCCCACAGCCATAGCATTGCAAGCTGAGCTGCCTTGCTGTTGGTTGCATTCATCCCAGTCCCTGTGAATGAAGACTCGGAATGCAGTCGAGGCGATGACTGAGCATGAGAGTGACTTTATTCAATAAAAGACAGGAGGGCTTGAGAGGTCAAGGGTGAAGTTGGGACTCCTCTTGTCAAGATGAGAGTGGCTCAGAGCTTGTGCTGCTGCCTGGTGCCTGGGACTGGCAGCCTGACTCTAAGTCCCCATCTAAGATGCTCAGCTTCACCTCACTGATGCTGCCCTGCTCCTGCATGGTGGTGCTGCTGTTGGGGCACTCGGGCTGTGCTTGGGATGGGCAGCACTGCAAAGGTGCTGGGTCACAATCCAGGCAGGTGACTGCTGTGTCTGGCAGGCTCAGGTCAGCATCTTCAGCAGAGCCAGGAGATATGAGAGCATGAACGTGGATGAGCCCCTTGTGTCCATCACTGTTACCATGTGGAAGGCTGTCATCCGAATTGCAGCGATTTGTGCTTAATAAGAACTCTCCATTGATGGAAACACACTGCACATCACTACTTGGTTTGGATCTCTGGGGTTGACAAGGGCTCAAATCACCTAGGAAGGCATAGAAACACAAGGGTTAGTGTCAAACTTTTGCAAGTTGAATCATGAAAGAGGTTGTTGATACTTGGTAATAGAGTGGCGGCAGGAAGAAGCAAATAGGCTTCAAGCAACAGAGCCACTGTCTTGAAAATGATCCTCGTGCAGGTCCAGCTCATGTGTTGTTTCACTGTAATCCGCTTCTTTGGGTCTACCTAGTGGGCAGCAGCACTCGAGCTGTTACTGATATCATTGAAAAGAACTGGAGACAATTGTTCTATTCCTAAGAGCTTCAAGGTGCCTAGAAGCACAAATAGAAACCAGCAGTATTTCATCACTTCACCAAAAAGGTCAAACACTTGAGTTGTGAAGAGCAGTTACAGAACCTATGCATAAGATCACACCAGGCATAGTTTGTTCTAACAACAGTTATGGCACATAGTCCATTTCCTTCAATATTCCCAAAATGAAATGATGTGGAGCATTACAGGGAAAGAAACACTGCACACAGACACTATGACCCTGATTATACTCAAGCAGCAGACTTAAAACAAGTCAGAGATTTAGATTCCAGGATATTTCAGGACCTATCATGTGTGAAATTCAGTTACACAACAGTGCCTAGGTGCCTGCGTTTCAAGCAACTTTCAGATCACAGCCATGTAAAATAAAAACAAATTCAGTGCAGAAATAGCAATCCTGTACCTTAATACTCATGAGATTATCCATTTTTTACAGCATTCTGACTAAGTTCTAAAACTTGCTCATCCCAGTTCACTTCAACAAGTTCCACCAGTTCAAGCAACGCAGTTCTGAGATCCTGTGTATGTTAGGCAGATAGAATTGAACAGTGCAGAAATAATCTCTGAAAGCTTTAAGAGCTCCGTTCTGCTTACAAGCTCTCAGTCCAAAACTATTCACAGTTTTAAGGAAATGAACACCTGAAGCAGTTGGATCATCTGCCATTTGCTGCATTCTGCTTCTTGGCATCATGATTAGCACAAAGGGTTTTCTGCTGTCCTGCAGAGATGGACGAAGTCCTGCTTACAAATGGACCAAGTTCCACTGAACAGCAGAGTTTTTACCAGACTAACAAGCCACGTCATTCAATTCATTTGCTCAGGTTGATATGCACTCAGAAAGGAAACAGAACTAACTGTTGAATTCTGAAGGTAATCTGTGGGGTCCTGTAGAGAGTGTTTTTTACAGCTAGTTAGCTGAGAAGGGTCGTAAACACGGTGCGGTTAATCAAGCAGCCATAACACCTGCAAGGATAGTGAGAACATCAGGATGCCCTGTGATGGTGAGAAACTAGCCATGGTTCTGGGAACTCAGCAAGGGAGTATCTTTCAGGATGATAACAACAAGCTGTTAAGATACTCGGGGATGGTATGTAATTGGGAACCAATGATGAGCTCCACTTTTGCAATATGTATGAGCTAATTATCCGTATTATAAATGTACACGCAGCCAAGGAATAAACGAGATTAGCTGATCATATGTCAATGACAGGTGTGGTCGTCTGCTTTTCTCCCGCCGTTCTGCAACATACATACATCAAATGAGATGAGATGAAAGGTCTTTTCTCATGTTATATTGATGAACAGGGTGAAGATACTGCTAAGCAAGTTTCTTCCCAGCAGGGAAGAAATGAGGATTTTGGAGCGCCTCTAGATAAGGTAGCCGGAGCCATAGAGAAGGCTGGAGTACCAGAGTACATGAGGGAAATAATGCTAAAACATTGTGCACTTCAGAATTGTAATGCTACAGCTCGTGGCATTCTAAGTACTTTGAGGAGTAACTGGACAATAGAGGAGGCGTTACACAGATTATCAAGCGTTCCCACAGGGGCTCAGGCTTTCATAGTTGAGGCTATTAAAGAGCTAGGGGCAGGATTAAAGGCACAGGCTGAGGCTTCTCAGAATCAAGTGTCAGCAGCTCTTGCACCCTTACAAGCATCTGCGGTAACCACTGCAGGCCCAAGCACCTCTTTTAAATGTTTCCGGTGCAGCGTTAAGGGACATTTGCGACGGAATTGCCAAGCTGTCGGTGTGTGGTGCCAGAACTGCCGCTCGGTCAACCACAACACCGTCACCTGCCGTCACCGGTCAAGAAACCTCCAGCCCAGCGGGAGAAAGAACAGCGGCCGCGCTCCGACACAACCAGCCGTTCCCAGCCAGCGGCCGCCTGCCACCCCCCCCATGTCGCTGGCCGCATTGTCGGCCTCTATGCCCCCCCCGCCCTTTAGTCCGCCTACGTCGCTCATCGCGCCCCTGCCCTCTGCTCCGCCCACGTCGTTCTCTGCGCCTCGCCATGCCGCCCCCCCCTCGTCGTGCGTGGCTGCGTCTGTGCAGCCCGCGTGTAACGTGGTGAAAGACACGGACGGACCGAAACCAGGGGATCGTTGTGACCCCGGTCCTGTAGATCCAGAAAGAGAATCGGACGCATTTCCTCCTGATGATACTTTGAAGGGAGCATGAACGACAAATTTCCCTACAGCGTACTGTGATGTCTTAGAGCAAGACAGAAAAGAAACAATATTAAGGGGTGATGCTGACACGTTGCAAACCTTTCCTAATCAGGTCCCCCATTTCGAATCCCTGCCTTGTGAGGCAGTGAAGGAGCTAAGGGAGTCAGTGAGAACATATGGAGTTCAGTCAGCCTTTACATACAATCTTTTGGTTGCAAACAGTGACAGTTACTCTATGACCCCTCACGATTGGAAAACTGTGTTAAGGATGATCCTCTCTCCTACGCAATACACAGTGTTTGTGACTGAATACCAGCTACATAATTTGACTGATACCTCTTTGCCTCAAACTGGGACAAATCCATGTGGCACAGCACCTCTTCAACTGTGTCAGACAAATGTCACTCACGTTCCTGAATTTGGCTGTCTAAAATATGCACATATAACAATAGATACTCATTCTTCTTACGTATTTGCCACAGCACATACAGGTGAACACAGTCATGACACCCGTAAACACTGGTTATCTGCTTATGCTGCTATGGGAATCCCACATACTACAAAAACAGATAATGGGCATGCATATACCTCTAAGGCCACTCAAACTTTCCTCCAAGAAGGGTGTGTTAAACATACTACAGCCATTGCTCATTCTCCCACTGAACAAGCTATCACTGATCACATTTATCAAACATTGAAATCCATTCTTATTATTAAACAAAAAAAGGGGGAATATGGGAGACACACTACAAGAAATATTATGCAAGGTTTTGCTTGTTTTGCTTGTGCTGAATTTTTTGAAAATATTATGCAAGGTTTTGCTTATTTTGCTTGTGCTGAAGTTTTTGAATCGTGTTCATAGAGATACAGCTTATGTGGATCGTCATTTTGAGGCTTCCCCAGTGCTAAAGGAACAGCCTATGGTTAATGTTTGGAATATGGCCACAGGACTTTGGGACTGTTCCCTACCACTGACAACTTGGGGTCGTGAATATGCTCGTATTTCCACAGGGACTGGCCCTATGTGGGTTCCAGCATGATATGTTTGGTCTCATCTGAAGGCAGAAAATAGCATCCAGCCTTTATAGTAATTGTAATTGTGTGTTTCTTACTTAGTGGTATTGCTTTGTAACTTGCTGTGTTATAGATAATATTAGTAATAGTTCGACTATATATAGTGTGATTTTCTGTTTTACCAATGCAGTCTCAAGAATTAGAGTTTAAGGCATTAGCTATGATGTTGTGTGCTTCTTCTATTTTAGTAATAGATCAGATGTATATTAAACAGGATTTGATCTAATCAATGCTAGAATCTACAGGAATAGCTCTTTTAATGTTTTAGTACTGTTTGGTTATTATGTTATTAGCCTATTAATTAGCTTTTCTTAATTTGCAAAGACAAAACCTGGAAAGGAATCCCAGACAAAGAGATGACCCTGTATCATAGAATAGATACCTCTCTTACATCCAACTAATTGGGATTTTTGAAATATAACCATGCATCATTTTAGACAAAAGTGCACGCTAATAGAACTAAATTTGATAGTTTATTCTGTTTTCCAAGCAGGTGTTCCACTTGGGCTCTATATCACGCACTGGCCATGCGGATGTGGTGTACAACTGGAAGAAATCCTTCAGACCCTGAATGCAGGAGAGAATCTGTGATGGGTGAGAGAGGAAATGTGCACCTTGAAGCAGGGGACGCCCTGCTGGCACTACCTGTCGCATCCACCACCAACATGAATTGCTGTTTCTCAAGGGTCAATAAGTAATAATGCCCCTAGTGATACTCTAGTACGTTTGTCCTCTAAAATTGGTTCTATTTGACATGTTACTTCATAAAATTGCACGATCATTAATCAATTATTAGCCCGGATAACTCAGTCGGTAGAGCATGGTTATGAGCATCTTAAAAGCATTTATTGCACAAATTTTAGTGGTCATTAAAATCAATATATCAGAGTATATGAAAATTGAAGACTTTTCCTGATCAGTTACAGATTAACACAATGGGACTCTCATGGATTTATTTTCAGGTTACAGAAACTTAGGTTGCAGTACAAACATGTTTGTTCTTTTTAGTGGGTTTAACAGTAATGTTGTTATGTTGTATTTGACTTGTCTCTTTTTTCACTTTTAGAGTATTGTCAATCGAGGCCTTGATTGAGTTATAATAGTTATGTTATTAATTTAAGTAGTGTTGCTATTCTATAGGCAGTATTGTAAGAAGAATTCTACAGAGCGTCCGTCATGGATCCAGATGAGAAGTTTACAGAACAGCAGCTACGAAGCAGGATAAAACTACATGAGAACTGATTGAACAAATGAACTGAACTGCTTGTTAAATATGATTAATCGGTCGTTAAATCAAACCCTTTTTCAGCCTAAAAGAAAACGGGGGAAATGTAGAGAGTGTTTTTTACAGCTAGTTAGCTGAGAAGGGTCGTAAACATGGTGCAGCTAAGCAAGCAGCCATAACACCTGCAAGGACAGCAAGAACAACAGGATGCCCTGGGATGGTGAGAATCTAGCCATGGTTCTGGGAACTCAGCAAGGGAGTAGCTTTCAGTTGATAACAACAAGCTGTTAAGATACTCGGGGATAGTATGTAATTGGGAACCAATGATGAGCTCCACTTTTGCAATATGTATGAGCTAATTATCCGTATTATAAAGGTACATGCAGCCAAGGAATAAATGAGATTCGCTGATCATATGTCAATGACAGGTGTGGTCGTCTGCTTTTCTCCCGCCGTTCTGTAACAAACACCTATATACAAATTTAAGAACACAACGGAGTAACTGTTACTGTTTATTAACAACCAGTTTTAATAATACGATAAAAGTATGTCCTGAGAAAGGGGAACAAACACGCTTCTTCAAGGTTTTTTAGCTGTTCTGGATCTCAGCCGTCGCTTGATGATCAGATGATCACTTTCCTTCTTTTGTTCCTCAGATTCCTGAAGAAAACATTTCAAAAGTTACTCATCTTTTCACACAAGACTGACAAGCTCTTCTTGACCCACGCAAACATATTTCTTCCCCTAAATGGATTTCAGAATGGCATTTGCTTATTATATTTTATTCAGAAAACTATGGGATACCGAGATCATTTTAATGCAGCTTAATCACTCTGCCAGCTTCCTCTGCTCCATATGTGCGCATAGCAGTACCTGCTAAAGGAGCGCTGCCTCAACACCACGTGCGTGAAGGCCAAGCACAAACAGACATTTTCTGTTGGGGTGACCTTCAGTGAGAACTGACCACTGAGGAGTGAGAGCGAGAGCAAACCCGGGCTCTGTGGGAAAGCATCTGGCGTGAGTCTCTGCTGCCAGCCTGCACTGCAGCAAGCACAGCCGTGGCTGCCAACTCTCACAGAGGGTGGATTAGGGATTAGAAATTGCAGGAAGAGAAGACAAAGGCAAGGGCTGTGTGCTTGCAAGCCCTTGCTGCCTGCTAGGGTGCAGTCTTGTGTAACTTAAGTCTTGTGATTGGAATAACACCCACTACAGAGGGGTGTAAGATCTAGGAATATAAAGGTATGCTAAAGGATTCAGTAACTTTCTAGAATGAGAAATATGAGTGCAGACAATCAGCATTTCTCTCTAATTTAGATAGGTGATCTGATCTGTCCTTTATCTGGCATGTAAGGCCATGAGAGGTAGCACAGTGGATTTTGCTGAAGAAATGGGCCAAATTTGGTTGGCTGCTCCACCTTTTATCTGTGAATTGCATGCATAGCAAGGCAAGAGACCCCAAAAGATGGGCAAAGAAGGAAGACGGACATCAGTTTTTATGTTGGTGCGCTGAGCCTTCACATGGGATTCTTGCACTTTCCCAGCGTCTGAACGGGAGTCTTGATTTCCAGACATGGGAGCAGATTTCCCATGGACATGTGGCTCACGGCTGACAGAAAGGCTGGTGTCCATGCGAGGATGAGCTTTGCTACAGAGGCTCAAGGAGATGCGGCAGTAATGGCATGGCCCACCTCTTGTTCCCCTCTTGGCAGGCTCTCTGCCCTCTGATGAGATTTCTTTGGCTGGGGAACTGCACAATCACTTCTTCCTTACCCAGATACTCTCCCAGAACTGGTTGCATCTGGCTATCCGTGGAACTTCCAACTTTGCTGGCAAATACATTCAAAGGTTCAGGAGGTAGGAGGGAATGCATATACAAACATACACTTATGTATATCCATTTGCTACCTTGCAGGACAGTATCATCACAAGTGCTGTTTCTATGGAAACAAGACTAAAAATACAGAATAACAGAAATTAGAGACTCATCTAACAAGTATTTTCTATCCTGGACAAGGTTATTCTCATTTATATACTGTGCCTGCACATGTTTGCATGGAGACGGGGTTTCATTTTGTTTTGTTGGTGCTCTCGTCTGCTCTTACATGCAGAGCCCCTCAGCAATAGTCCTGCTGTTATTTCTTCTGAAAAGAAATGCTGCATTGCATCAATATGTGCTGCTGAAGCACCTCAATGAGATCAAGAATTGACATTTAGGATTCTTCCCCATCTCAGCTGCTTTGCAGCTGCGTCTCCAGGGCACTATAGCAGGTGCCCAAAGCAGGCAGCTTTTGCCCTTTGGCTCAGGGCAGCCACCTGCTTTGCTCCAGTGCTGGTGGTGTCGGAAGGGCACTGCAGGCACTGATCTGCCCTCACCTCACAGCTTTCCCAAACAGGCCTTTGGGGCAGCAAAGCACTGAAGCACCAACAGTGTGTTGTGTGAACCCCGTGCCCTTCCCCACTTGAGCTGCCCGGGCCCACTAAAAGCTTTAAAAACCCATGAAAGTGCTCTTGCAATTTGCATATAAGCAAGACTGCACTTCAGAAAATCTTACATTTTACTTCATAAACATAGGCATCTGCTGCTAATTAAAGCAGCAGCATATAATTATACCCTTTCTTATTAGTAGATATAGAGTCTGACAGTTGCTTAGATACAAAATAAGCAACCACGGATTGTCTTCTGCACTTTAACAAGCAGAGAGAGCAGGAACAATAGAAATGTAAACTTATTCTATATTATCTCTGGTAAGTGCGCCTGGGAAAAATGTTTAATCTCATTGGTAGCTTGTAATTTTAGCTGTAAGGTTCTTCAGCAACCCCTCTGTTTTCCACAGTAAAATACCAACCAGTTGGTTCCTTGCCCCGTCCTTGGACGTGTTCAAGACCAGGTTGGACGGGGCCCTGGGCAACCTGATCTAGTAAATGTGTATGTTTGGTGGCCCTGTTAGGCAGGGGGGTTGGAACTACATGATCCTTGAGGTCCCTTCCAACCCGGGTCATTCTGTGATTCTGTGGTTCCTCTGGGGAGAGCAGTGAAGCTCCTTGGGGAAGGTGTTGGGCAGGAGGAGTGATAGTGGAGCTAGTGGACACCATTTTTCAGAGACCCCATCTTCTGGCTTTTTATTTCCAGGGAAGTAATGTCTGCTTCCTGATTAAAATAAAACCAGTGCAATCCAGGATTGTCACTGTAGACAGAGGCAGATAAACAGGAGCAAAGTGAACTGTGTGCAGAGCGTAGGTAAGGTTTTTAAAAGGCGGTGATGTTGCCAAATGTGGTTGCCTTATTTTCTAATGGGTTAAGTTTGCAGCCAAAGCAGCCCGGATGTGACAAGATGGATCTTCAAAGTCCTTACTGCTTCTCGTCAAAATACTCATGACGCTGTAGTGAAAAATCACTTCCCTGCCCCACTGAATATGTCAGCTGCATCCTGAGAGGCACATTGCAGTGCGTGACCTTTTCTTTCCTCTTGTTCTGCTAATAACCCCCAACTTTCCTTGCTCGCAAATCTAAAACTCTGTTGATACACCTACAGTCTAAGTGCTCTTGTTATTAAACTGTAGGGAAGGTAATCAGAGCAGCTAATGCCACGATAATCCCCCTGATCCATACTGTTATCTTTGGAGATATCAGAAATGATGCTGCCTGTAAAAGCGGTGATGTATGTTCTGGTTAATTCTGCACTGGGAAACATTTGAAGCTAACCTTCAGAGTGTTACATGCTGGAGGCTGCAATGGGATTTCAATTGCCTTTCTTATTGACTAACAAAAAGTGCAATATTTCTCAGCAGAAACCACTGGCTTATTTATAAAAAGTCATAGTGATAATAAGAAACTTCATTTTGGGAAAGGTCCTTCTTCCCTCTGCAGCACTGTGACACCTAGGCAAAAGGCCAAGGCTCATAGGGATGGGCAGCAGCCTCCCTTCCTTCTCCCTGTGTGGGGCGTTAGGAGTTGAAGAGAGACATGAAGCTTCCCTTTGCGATGTCAGCTGGAGCAGAATTTTGGGTATGGCTTCCCGTGCTCTGAAGACAGATTCGGTGGGCTGTTGCTGTTCTCTCTTTTCTGAAGCATCACCAGTTTTAGGTTCTGCGTTACTGTTTTGGCAATGATGCCAAGGAGATGGCACAAACACTTTGCCAGCCTACTTGGTGCTTTCCAAGCTGGCCAGATCTACAGCATGGGCATTGCTGGCACACCTTCTGGTTCAAAGTTTTTCTGCTATGGCAGCACTGGGATGCCAGTAGAGAAAGGCCAAGGCAACTCTTTCTCTCGCTGTGCCAGTCCCTGGAAACCACCTTGCCACCTCCTCCCAGCCTGCACACAAACCAATTGATTTGCTCCACTCTCTGAGCCTCCTGGCAGCCCACTGTGAGCTGACACAAAGGAAGACCCACAGATCAAAAGAAACCAGCACAGAGACAAGGGGAAAGCATTACAGGAAAGCAAAGTGCTGCAGTGAAGTTCTCTTAGCATCTTTTTCCATCTCTGTTTTTGTTACTGGGCGATTTCCTTTTCATTCCCAGTGTGATAGAAACTTTATCATCCCAGTAACATTAATTTGCTAGATCCACCCCTCTCTGAAAGACTCCTGACAAGAGGACTGCATGGCAAACTCCTGTGCTCTCTGCCTCCCCATCGAGTTTCTCAAATATTCTGATGTTGTCTCAGAAGTGCCTTTCTTCTGCTGTTTTTGTTTCTCAGCATGAACTTTATGGTCCCCAGAGGTAGATTCAGAGCTTAAAGGTAAGTGAAATGCAGTGTCACTGGGTGTGCTTCAGGCTCTTCCGCATGAAACGCAGAAACAACAATCTCTTCACCTCCTTCCAAGCATAACTAAAGCCCTATTTTCAGTAGAACAAACTCATGCAAAAATTCCATAAGGTTCTTAATAGAGCCAGCTGAGTTTGCTGCTCACCCTTTCAATCCGTGGGCATTTGACAGTTGTGAGATGATGTTATTTTAGCGAGTATCTGACAAAGCATCTGGTAAATTTTGCCCCCCTATTTTTCAGGAAACCAGATTTCAAGGTAAGGTGATCTTAGAGGTTGCCTATTGCAGCCGTGCTTGACATTTTGGCTGCAGGCAAGACATGCAAGTGCACGGCTGTGCTGTGCCAAAAAGGTATTTCTCTTTTGTTCTTGGTGTGAAGTCTCATCTAACTCAAGTACAGGTGAAGAGGTTACCCAGTGTTAACAACAGTGGGCTTTCTCCGTGCCTGCTTGCAGGTATAGGTTCTACTAACAAACCATGGGAGACTCACATGTGGTAAGAAAAGCAACCTCCAATGAGCTTGCATAGTTTCTCTGTTCCTTACTATCCCGTTTTTTTCATGCACTTTTCATTACAGCTCCTTTTTTTGTACTTCACTGATCCCTCATCCTTTTTAGAAAGACTTTTTTTTTTTTTTAAATAGCTTTTAAAAATACAGCTTTCTTATAAGATGGGCTCCTCAGGCAGCACGCCTCCCTCGAGACAACAAAGTAGGCATCTCACACAGAGCCCTGAGAGGCTGTGGATGTCCTGCCCATCAGTTCACTGTTTGCTTTCCCATCACCCTGCTGAGGATTCTGCTACTTCAGTGATGCTACAGCAGCAAATAGACTTCGTCTGTTTTAGGCCTTCGCAAGGCAAAGGGTGACAGCTCCCAGCTGTCTGCACAGGGCTGCAGGAGGAGGCTCTTCATATGAGCAAGTGCTGCCCATGGATCAGCTGGTGCAGAAACATTGCTTCCACAGGTCCATGAGCTCTCTGTGCTGGCCAGTGTCTGTGTGGGCTGAGGAAAGGGGCCCAAGGGAGAGAGGCTGTAAGGTGGTTCAGTACCAGAATAGGAAGGGACGTCAGGGAGCATCATTTTGGCTGCACCTGGGGGCTCCTGTGTGGGCTGGTATAGGGCTGATACCACTTCACCACATGAAGGGGCTAGGCTGAGAGCCCCCACAGCAGATGTCTCTCCTTACATACACATTACAAGTTGCTGTAGATCCAGGAATGAGTTCCTAGTGCAATGTGTATGGTCTGGGAAGGAAGGTATCTGAGAGGTGGAAATGTAATCCTCCAGCAAGAGTGGAGGTAAAACATCAGTGTACCAAAGGGGTTTTGTACATCCCCATATATGCTGAAGCAATATTTAATTTGTGCTCTCACGAATGCACAGAGCTCATCAAAGCTGTAAATGCAATAAGCTTTTGTAAACTGACTCACAAGAAAGGAGGAAAACTGGGGACCTGTGAACTGCTCTGGAGACTCGGCATATCATCTCGATAAACTGCCATTACCATCAGTGCATCAGAGAGCCTAGAGCAGGGTCCTGTTGGCAGTGTTTCTCTATTGGCTATGGGATATCTAAGAGCTACAGCTAACTGATTCCTTGCTGTACCTCAGTGTATCTAGCATCTCCAGCATTAGCAGTATGTCTGCTAAAAGGCGTCTTGGAACAATCTGAAATACAATAAGTGCTGTTGTACAGAAAGCTGTTTTTGTGTCTGCAGTCCAGGCAAAACGGGTAAACACCTATACTGTCACAATGGGGTCATGTTGTTCCCTCAATAAAAAATAGGGTTTTCGCAGCATAGGTTGCTAAAATTTGCTAGTCACAGCATATTTGAAAAAGAGCCTCCAATTTCCCTGTTAGCTAGTGCTCTTTCTCTGCCATAAACAGTAATGCTCGATCAAACACCTTGATGCTGTTATAATGAGCTGTACCTAATACCTTAACGAAAACATCTGTGTAGGCTAAAAGGGAGAACAGACTTTCTGGCTCTCAGCAGATTTAGAGCTCTGTATCTGATGCAGTCCAGCCAGATAGTCTCTGTTCATATCTTTCCCTGTTGGCTTTCTTCTTTTCCTACATCTGCTCAGGTAGCACTGGGTGTCCACGACCAGTCACAAGTCACCAACCTATACAGATGTTCTGCTTAGGGTTGTGCCACCTGTGGAGAGGAAATCCAGCAGTGATGGGAGTTAGTGGTTTCTTTGCAAACCCACCCCATGTGCCATGTCGTCCTGTTTTCCCCTTGAGTAGACCTTTGATTTCTCTTTTTTGCAGGCTGCTTTCAATATTCTGTTTCTCCAGATACTGGTGCCCTTCTCTTGCATTCTCTGTGTACCCCCATGCATGTAGTACCTCACGTAGTAGCACGTAATACCTCATTCATAAAATTTCCCAGGCACGCTTCTAGACCCAGATAGCAAGGGCATTTGTTAACTGAGACAGGATTTCAACCTGCGTGATGCAGTATCTGTGGAGTTGACAGAGCCTGCGGAAAGCTGACAAGAGATGATTTCATTCAACTGTGAAGCCTTGAACCATGAAGATCGCAGCGCTGCTCATCCTTTCAGAGCACTGTCATCATTTGATAGATTAATCAGGGTTACTTAGCAGGGATGCTTACCTGGCAAGGCAATTCCTTAGCTTTTGTACCCCTTGAGTAAAAAACTCAAGAGCAATGAGCAGCTGCATCTGGCTCCAGCAGCACTATTAAACTCCAATACCAATGGGGTATTCAGTGAAGGGTATGAGGGCTCCATGTCTTACAGTTGATTTTTTTCTCCCTTGAAGATACCTCTGTAATTTGTCTTCGGTGAGGTGAAAATTTCACTGTAACCCGCATTGTTGCATCTGATAATATTTACAGAGCTTTCTGCCTTAGTAGCCTTGAAGAAATTCCTGTCTCTGGTTTATATTTGCTATGAGCAGACCAGTGCACGTTACCATTGTTGTTTAAAGGATATTTGTGCTTCAAGACCTTTTGTGTAGCATCTCTTTCCAGCTTTGGAGTCAGACTTTCTGCTCCTCCCCTGCAGGTCTTCATGCTTCGTAAAGCGTGCCCGTGGGCACAAGATGAAGCACACACGTACCAGTGTCCTGAGGCTCAAATGCTTTCTGTCCTCAGGAAAGATCCTGAAAAGCCTTTTCCTAAGTGAAGCTCTGGCCCTTGTTTGGGTTGGCTATGAGCTGGCAGAGACAAGATCCTTAATGCTACCTGCATGCATGCTTAGATTGGATTTTATGACTTGTGAGCCTTCCTGCAGCCCTCTGTGTGGCAGCCTGACATTTAGGCTTCTTTCTTCTTCCATCTTAAAGAGGGGTCAAAAGCAAGTTAGCTTTCTGCCTTCTTTCTTATCTGATCTGGTCTTTGTACCATGATCTGAGCTTTTGTCACCTGCGTGGACAGCTTATATTAACACTGATTTTAGTTTCCAGCCTTTGATCTGCTCTCTTCTAGCTATTAATCGTCTTATCTCGTTCATCAGTAAGACTGCTTTTCCCCTGAGGGGAGATATTCTCTTCCTCTGCCCCGTTTTCCTTTATATTACTGCTACAGCATGTTTGCAGTGCCTGAACTTGGCTCTGCATTGTATTTTCTCTAAGTTCTTGCTTACAGATGCAGATTATCAAATAACATTCCATCTGCAAATGGACTCTTAATTTAAGCTTCATAGTATCTGAATATCACCACGCTGCAATCACATCAAGACTGAAGGGAGAAACACGTTTTGCAGAATGGCAGTGTTGTATTTCAGATTGGAGTCAGCCTCTTGTGAAAGCAGCCAACACTTTTGCTCCAACTGGAGCATACTGATGCTTCTCTTCTGTGACTCACTTGAGGCTGCAAATCTAGCTCAGTAACATCTTATTCTTGGTAACAGTGGTCTTCAGAATCCCTCCAGTTTTGGAAGGCTTGTATCACATTTTTTTTTCCCCAAGGACTGAGCCATAGGTGGGCTATGGCTTCTAGGCTGCAGACCTTGTGTATGTTTTTATAAACCTAAAGGAAAGAACTAATATCTTTCCTAAACAACTTAGTACAAGCTGTGCTACATTACTTGAATACCCTTTCCAATTAACATCTTCTGTGTACAATTCTTGAACGGCCACTAATTTGTGTTTGCTCCATTTTAGTGTAGCACTGTTTAAGACATCAGTTTATTCATTTAATTATTTTAGCCACAGCAGTGGCACTCCCAAATATACTTTTGTTCCACTGTCCAGGTAGCTTGTCAATGTGCATATTGTTAATGCTTTTGTTTTCTTCTTTGCTTTCCCTTCTTTTTTTTCCCCTCCTGCAGTTCTGCTGCAGTCAGCCCTAGAAATATCTTGAAGCATAGATTTCTTCTCTGTGCTAATTCTTTAAATGCCAAAAAGTCTTCCTGCTTCCATATGGAGGCTTTTAAGCTTTTTCTTATGCAGAAAACAAACATTTTCTGACAGCTGCAGAGGAATTCAGCCTGCTCTGGCATTTCAATACAGACACCTTTTTGCTTGCTAGATAACCACTTTGGGATGAGAGGTAGTCTTAAAAGTAGAATTTTATCGAGTATTTCCTTCCTTTCTCATAACAAAATTCAAAGCCTTTGGTCTACAAATACATATGACTTGTACCTGCCTCACTGCTGCTGAGTGTTAGCAGCAGGGTGCAATGAAGCCCTGTTTTCCTGAGTTACAGAAGGTCTTCTCCACCTGCACAGAGGCTTTTTCACCTCCCGCTAGTGCTGTGCAGTGGGAATCAGGGCTCATTTGGAGCAAGTGTAGATGACCTCTGGGTGCTCACAATGCAATGAAAATACAGTAACCCCAAATACAGAGCTTGCTGTACCTAACACATTTACTTTGCAGATCCCTTTGTTCAGATTCCTGTTGCACAGAGTGATATGCTTTATCCTGCATAAAGATGGGTCACGCTGCTCCTGGGAGTGCAGGCTGTACAACTTTCCACTCTCTTCTGAGAGCATCGTGCCTGACAAGTCTCTCTTCGATCTCGCTAGACCCTCAGTAGCTTCCAGATATCCAGACAAGAATAAATGCCAGGATGTTCTTTCATTCTTCATTGTCAAAAAGGATTGCAAGATCATTTTTTCTACAGACTGACTGAACTTGCTCTATCTATCCAAGTCTTTTCCATCTTCATATTAAATTACTTCCTCATATTTCTACATCGGGCTATGATGAGTACAGCATATGGGAAAGTTAATAATGAAAAAGCAAAGAAGTTAAAAGTAAATCTGGAGTTTTAAATTTATTCACGTTAAAAAGCCAAGTGCTACTTTAAAAATTATTTCCTATGTTTTCACAGTGTTATTTCAAAAAATATCTCCACTAAGAAAGCTAAAAATCAAATGTGAGTTGAAACTTTTTTAGTTTCATATGATATTAATGAAGAATCTGGGCAAAACAACAAACTCTGAACCCAGATTGCAAAGTCTGTACAACCAAAGGAAACAAGGGGGGGTACCTACTGGGGGTGATGGCTGACAGGCAAACCGAGAAGAACGTGAACCCCAAGTACTTCAGCCAATAGGAAAAGGGGGAAGGGCTCACTACTGTTGGGGTATAATGATAAAATAGAGGCTGTGTCCCTCGGTACTTTGAGACATTCCACAGGGGAATGCCCCAGTGAATTCAAAATGAGAGAGCTGAAGATTCGCCTCTGTCTCTTTTTGGGATGATTGAATAAGCCTGCTGGAGCAGAAATTTTCCAAACAACTGGTTCAATGGTTCACCCACAGGTCTTAGGAGAATGGGAGGAAACTGGGGAGAGGCTTATGCATTTCTTTCTGCCTTTCTCTTCCCTGTGACACAGAGGTAGTACTGCAGCATGCAGAAAGGCTGCTCTGCTGAAGAGTGCTGAGCACACTGCCAGCTGCAAAAAATGTCATAGTGTGAGATTTAAACAAGAAAAAACAAATTAGTTCTCCTCACCCTATCTTGGAATTTTGAGGTGTCTGTGGGACTATTTTCTAAGGGCTGGAGGGCTGGAGGTTTGTGTTCTCTCCTTTTGCTTTTTAAAAGATAGCTAAATTTCCTGTGGGATTATGTGGCTTAAAAAGCCGTAAGAGAGGGAAGTCTGAATCCTCGGGAGCAGTCATTGCCCTGCACAATGCAGAATGTGCAGGCAGGTGGGTAGGAAGGCTGTTAGTGTACAAAGATTTGTCTTCGTGCATTTTCATCCTGTGAGGACTGTTCAAAAGCTGCTCTTGTTTAAGGCAATTGCAGAGATTATCATTGATGAAGAGTGATTTAACAGTTCCTAGGTGCCATACATTCACTGTGCTGGCAATCCGGGCTCTCCAACAGCCTCCCCAAGGGCGGGCCTACAGCTGGTAAGGACATGCTTAGAGGCGGCATTTTTTCTGACTACTAAATTGAAAAAGTGGTGAACTACTCCTTGGTGTGAGCAAAGGAGGGACATCAGAGAGTGAGGGTGGCTGCAAGACCCCTCCCAGTGCCACGCTGGCCCCTCTGCCCCAACAGCTGTGTGAGGCCTCACCTGTGGCCTTTACCCACCCCTGCCCAGGCCCTGTTTCAGCCCTTCTGAGGTCTGCACCAAAGGATAGCTGCTACAGATCATGCAGGTATGTGTATGTATGCTGTTTTGGTGGGTACCTAGCTCTGTTTAAGACAAGTTTGGTTGGCAAAAGATGTCTGGGTGCCTCCTCTCTCCTGCTCCACCATGCAAGACTTGCGCTATGCAGGACACATGGCTGGAACTTGCCTGCTTGATGTGCTAAAGCTAGCCAAGTCTCTGTTGTGTCAGCTTTACAAGTCAAGAGGAGCTCCACCTGAGGCTTTCTTTTCCTTTCTCTGGCCAAGATATCTCAGCCCTGGAGCTGCCAGCTGGGGTGTGGGTGGTAGCCAGTGTGCAGGACTCCACCAGAGCTCGCTGCTTGCTTTTCCCAATGTTAGCAGGGTGAGCTGAAGAGTTTGAAAGGAAAGAGGATAACTTCCTCAGTTGGAAACTAGGGGTGTTGGTAACTCTGGGAGTCCTTTCTAGCCTTGTATTTCCCATCCCCTTCCCCTGTGGGAAACCTGAAGGAGCAGAAGTAATCTAATTCCCGCTGCTTAGCTGTATTTATTTTCCACTGCCTGCCTCTCGGCCTGCAGCACCACTAATGTTCCCAAAGCACCTGAAGTCATTTATTTTCTACCTCTGCCTATGGCAGTGGTATTGCACCCTAGAAGGTTTTTCTTGAAGCCTTCTGGGCTTTGTTGGGTGCGCTCTAGGCATGTGAGAAAATAAATGGGCATAGAAGCAGTATGTGTTAAATCCACAGCAGGTGTCTAGACTGCCAAGGCTTGTATATGTTTTCACTTTTAATAAGTGTACATAGATATATTACTAAGTATCTAGTAGACAAACATACTCTAGATGCTGGAAACTTGCTGCTCCTATGGTCCTCACAGGAGCAGTTTGAACAGCATCATCTTCCCTTTATAAACACTGTAACATTTCTCTAAGAACTTAGATTACTTTTGATGCTCTCCATTTAATTAGGAAAATCTCTGCTTGTTTTACAAGCTTTTCTGGGTCATCCAAAGCCCTGTGTGAGAAAAGATGCTTGGATGTTGCTGGGGTTGTGCGGGTCTCCCTGCTCTGAACTGAGCTATGCATGCATAGACCAAGGTTCAGCATTTTGGTTAAGAGGAAAGGAGCCAGTCAGCTGCTTTTTCAAAGAATGATGAGGTTTAGAGTGATTAAATGTCTACAAGCTTCTAAGGTAACAAGGCTTCAATTCTTCTGTGATTATAAATGGCTGAGAGTCAAAATGGGACTATTTATTTCCATGAGTGACTGCGTAGGAAGTGCCTAGTTCATGCTGTGAATAACTTGTGTTTTTCCTCTTCTTCATTCCCTCGGCTTCTGATGGCCTCTTGCAGACGAACTTAGACACATTTCTATTAGCTGTCCCCAGCTGGTGTCACTGGCATCTCCTAGATCTACACCAGCAGTTTTTTGGCCTCAGTCATTAAAAAATACATGAGTAAAAATACAAGTCACTGGCTCCAAGGTGGACATAGTGAGCTAGGCTGCTTTCCCCAGTATCTAGCCAGTCTGCATCTAATGGTGAGCCTGCAACCAATAAAGTCCTGAGGAAGGCACATAAGATGTAAAGCCTTTCCCCTCTTATTTCCCTTGGACTGTTTTTCCCATCTTTCCTCATGTGTTTTGCTAGCAGAAGCACCTGTTGTTTGTCAGACAGCTACTTAAGACTTAGGCTGGAACAGGCACATGATACAGTCAAAACTTTTGTAATTTGAACTCCTATGTAACTTTCCTACTTACCACAGGGGAGATAAATCCTCTTACCCACCTGTCAGGTAGGCCCAACAGAGCAACTGGAAAGAAGAAAACAAGCTGTGCATGACCATCCAATCCCTGCTGACCATTGCGGGTGTTGCTGGGAGCATGCTTTGCTTTCTCCTGTGTAGGAGATATTACCTGGAGCTTTACCTCTGGGGTCTTCCTAGGCACTCTGGTGCTGAAAAGTCCATTCTGCTCAGCAAAGTCATCAGAGGTGAAAAAAGCAGTTTGAGCAATTGATAGAGCTTAAAGTTACAGATGAAAAGGGAACTTCTCATCAAAGGCTTCAACTTTTTCTATAATGTTGCTGCCCCCAGGCTTGCTCTGCTGATGACTCTCTGTTGGCCTGTGCTCCTTGGGGTCATAGGAAAACTGCTTTGTCTGTTGAAGATGGGGGTGGAGGATGAGAAAATAATAAGTTGGTCTTTCTTTTTTCTTATTTTTTTCCTCTCTGGAATTGAAAAACATGCAGTTTTAGAAGACATTATGCCAGTCTGTTCCTGCTACGGAGCAAGATTAGTGTTGTATACAAATGGAGATGTTAAGAGAAAAATGTAATGCAAAACAATGTCTTGTTCTCATGCAAGCTAGAGTGGCTGCATAATAAATACAAGGCATCCAGTCTGTGTTTAACATGCTTTTTTGAAGCCATGAAAAAACCTTCAGTAAAAGTCTCCTAAAAAGCTATGAAATGAAAAAGTAGCAGCTGATTCTTACAAATGTTTCTTCCTGGAGGTTTATGTTTATCTTCAGTATTTTTGTTTAGGATTGTTTGACCCTCACACAGCCCTGTGCAGAGGGCATATATAAAATCAGAACAGCTCCATTTTGAAACACGTGGGGTGGCTTCTGAGCTCACTGGCTCTGCTGTAACTAACACTGCAGCACCTCTCTATCTCTCTCTTAAAACTGAGACATCAAAAATGTTTTCTCCAGCCTCCTCCTCCTGGCCACACTTCACCAACATGTACCTTGCAGAAGATGAGGGATAGCAATCCATGAACTTTACGGCTTCAGTGCTGGGGTTGTTCCTGGGCCAGCTGCTCCTCTGGGTCCGGCTGATGGTCAAGGTATGCATCTCTGGAAAAAGCTGGCTTCTGAAGCAAGAGGTATAGCATTGAGACCTATTTGAGATCAGTTCAAGTGCACTGATGAGCTGCAAAGCAATAAGGCATCTAGTAGGAACACGTAAGGTGGTATTTCAGCACTTGCCAAGGAAGGGCATTTATCTCCTATTAAGTCAGCACCCATCAGGATAACAACTAATTGAAACCAAAGGGACCGCTCACAGCGTAATATACCAGGCAACGTGAATAATGATAATACTATTTGGCCCTCAGTTAGTCATCTACAGTTTCCTTCTAGAGCTAGAGAGCTCTGGCTGTATCTCCTGCTGCTGCACGTGGGCTCTGTGTGGATTAATTTGTGCCTCTGAAGAGGGGTGACTGCTGCTCATGTCTGCAGGTGTTTGGCCCAATCTTACCCCTTCCATTTAAGAACTGAAAAATCAGTTATTTTTTTCTTCCTCCTTTACCACAAACTATCTGGGGTCTCTCAAGTGTCTCAAATAAATCTTTCTGATTTCTCTTTGTGCCTGCTAAATTATGGCATCTTTACTGCAGGATAACAAGCCTGGCTGCCTCCCAGCTGGTTTCTTTGCTGGTTGCCCAGCTGTTAGCCTGACCAGAAAGGTGACATGGATGTCTGTCACAACGCAGGGTTTGCCTTTTCTTTCACATTACTTATGTTGCTGTAAGTATACTTGATGAGGTTCAAACACATGAAGTCTGTGGGAATGAAAATTCCTTGTTATTGCCCATTAACATCTATGCAGGGAGACTGGTACTCAACAGTACCAGTGGATGGGGATTTTTTTTTCTTACTGCTGGGCTTGTTTCTTTTTGTAATATATCTTCCTGGAAACTGATTTTGGTTCTCCCGTTGCTGTCTGTGAACTTTACCAAGTAGACAGACTACTGTGATGGCTGCTGCTGCTGAACAATATTGGATGAGCAGACAGGGTTAGTGCTAAGTTTTGGAACACACTCAGCATGTGCCCCTTGAAGTCTGGATTCTTTCCTGGGACTTGAGGTCCTTCTGTGGACTGCTGCTGTGGCATTGCCTCTGCTCATTAGATTTGATACTTCTGTAAGTATAGAAAGGTGGCTTACTGTTAATAAGCTTCTCTGTTAATCTCAAGCGTGTCCCCTTACTGTGTAAAAGCTCCTTGCAAACATAGACTCCGAATCTCATCTTGGCTGTGCTTCTTCGTTTCTGTTTGTGCCATGCATTGCAGTAACGTATCATTTTCTGAATCCTGCCAGGAAGAATGTCTGCTATTCTTCATAGTCTTCTTTATAAGATGGCTTCTGTAGTGTTAGTCCTTGCCTGCTCTGGGAAACAAATACTTTGCTGACAGTGTTTTCACTGATACATCTTGCTGTACTATTTTTGAAAGCTGGTCTCGTCTTTGCACTTGGGCAATTCTCCCTTTAGAAAATGTGACAATGAAACCCATGTGGCACCTTTTGTTTTCGCCATAGCTGCTGATGAGTCATTGGTAGGAGACGCTCTCAATGAATTTTAAGTTTGCACAGCACCAAATGAAAGTACTTATTTGGACACTTCTAGTCGATGTTGTGCTCAAGCACAATAGCAGCAATTAACTTGAATGTGATTATTGTGAGGTCTGGTTTTGATCCCACCAAAGATGTCCTCAAACACATCCTGCACTGTGAGCTACCAGATCTGAGGGTGGGAGGGCAAAGCACAAGGATGTGTATTTTGGCCACTTCTGAAAACAGAAGCATCTGGATGTAGATTCTGTCTAAAGGTCTCACCCTGCAAAAATGTCAGCCATCATAGTACCAGATTAGATCTTCACTTAGCTCCAGTATGTTTATCAAACTGCAAGGTTTTGCTTCCCCCATCCCCTGCTTCTGCAGTCTAAAGCTGCTGAGGAGTTTCATAAGAATATGTAGCTGTAGTTCCTGTAAATGGGTGAGAAAAATGAACTGCCAACAGTCGTATACTTTATCAATTAGCAGACTGGAGCTGGAAAAAAGAATTATGCCCACCTGTCCTCAACAGTTTCCTGTTTACTGGATTTATTGAGCCCATTCATCTTGACTGAAACATACATCTGGATATGCAGGACTGCTGCTTAATATGTGTGAAGCGGGGGATTTAAAAATCAATCATATTGAGGAGCAACCATTTTCAATCCTTCACTCTTTCACATTTCTGCCTTTTCACTGTGTTCTCCAAGCTGTGTAAGCTTTTAATTTCAGTGTGCTTGACTGACACCCCAGAGGATGTGACTCATGAGTTAAGGGATGGACAGGAAGTGTTCAGTGGTTTCTCAGTAGGGATACATCTGTCCTGAGGCAATTCTCCTTTTTAAGTGGCAGGGGGCTTTAGTGGGAAGAAAGGAGGTTTTGACTAGGAATTATAAAGGGTATCTAGTAGAGGCTTCTAAGAAAAATGCTCACATAAATTCTTTTAAT
This sequence comes from Coturnix japonica, assembly GCF_054131305.1. Taxonomy (NCBI): domain Eukaryota; kingdom Metazoa; phylum Chordata; class Aves; order Galliformes; family Phasianidae; genus Coturnix; species Coturnix japonica. The sequence goes on along the minus strand of NC_140671.1, from coordinate 22,068,063 downwards.
TCTGTGCTAATAGGGACTTGTCAGTGAGCATCCAAAGGTAAAGTTTGGCCAAGTTTGATCAGCACAGAGAGCAGAAAAGGATGTGGCAGCCCAGAGTGCCTTCTTTCCCCAAGTTTCTCTGGTTGGAAGAGCCACTTCTCTGGTCTTGACAAGAGGTCTAGAAAGAAAAAGACAGATTCTGCCTACACTAGAAATAAAGCTATGCAATATGCCTACGTTCTGACACAGAGCTCCATGGGCAGTTTTCTGTGGGCAATTTCTTATTCTTTCCTTGCTTCCTTATGCTGTTCTCTTTGTCATGGTGTCAAGATGTCCTGTGGATTTTATGACTTGAATTAGCTCATGCTAAGTAATTTACCTGAATGTTAACTATATAATAACACAGGGGAGGTTCAGGTTGGATATCAGGAAAAGGCTTCAGCCATGGGGAGGCTGGGCACTGGAACAGGCTCCCCAGGTCAGTGGTCATGGCTCCAGACTGCCAGAGTCTTAAAAAGGTCTATTGGTCAGTTTAATCCTACAGCCTAAGCTGACTAGAACAAGATATGTTGCAACTATAATGAGTCTATTTATTTCAGTGTATTCTTATTTATTTATCTTTCTGTTCCATGGGTTCAAACTCAGCTATAGCCCTAATCTATTTTATATATGGTTTTCCCTGGTTTCAAAGTTTTGGTTCAGACCCCTAGGAAAGTGCAGAGAGTTTCTCCAGACAGAAATCCGTTCAGCTTTCTGATGTGTCATGGAAAGACTTTTTTTGGGTGCTCATATGTGGAGCCAGTGAAGCATTTTGAAGTGTCCCTCACCTGCAGACCACTCTTCTGACTGCTTTGTGAGGGAGACGCTGGGTAAGGGATCTGTGAAAAGTAAAGCAGCTTGAAGCTTTTCTTGTGATCTTGCCAAGCGGGATAAATGGCTTCCCCATTTAAACAGGTCAGCCTCTAGGAGGTTTCTTTTCCAATTCGCTGCTGTGTTAGGGCACTCTGGGAAGACATTCTGTGATGTCTCGGAAAAGTTCAGAAAATGCATATAATGCTTCTCAGTCTTAAATTCTTTCATTACCATTGAAGGAACTTCTGGGATTTTGCTTTTTTATTAAAGAAGACTACAGGTGTGTAGGAATCAAACTTCATAAGCTTATGAACTTGAAGCAAATGAACGCATTTCCTCCCGTTTCCTATGGCTCTAATCTCAATAGGCTTTGATAATATAAGAACAGGGAAAGGTGTTGTATTAGGCGAAATCGGACCCTCGGGATGTAACGTGATAGGCCCTCCCCTGCTGGGTCATGCATATGTAAAAAAGGTAAGGATGAAACTGGATACCTATATAAGGGACCCTCACATTCCAATAAACGCCATTTTACCGCTCACCATAATGGTGTAACAAACAGCTGTGACTTGGTCGGGGCCGTCGATACACATTCACAAAGGGACTTGACTTTCCAGGTTACCAGATCGAGGTAACAAATGGTGCCCCGTGTGAGGCAAAGTCCTGGAGGTGAGTGTGCGACGGCTAAAACCGCGCTGACGGACGCGGTATCCACGGTTCGAGCCCGTGGAAGCACTCTCGGTGGGGTGCAAAGGGGAATGCAGCGCTGCGCCTATTCTACGGCCGATAGTTCGTAGAAGACCAGGAAGACTTCAGGTCTCTGGGTAAATGTATTCCGTCATTAGAGTAGTATTGCAACTTTGTAAAACCTACTATGGTAGGAAAGCTACGCCTTCTAAGAAGGACATTGCAGTCGTCATCAGTTGTCTTGAAAAGGAGAGGGAGCTTTCCTCTCCTCGGGTGATTTTGGATCACAATAAGTGGGACTCTTTAACTTTTTCGCTCTGTGAGCGCGCAATGAATGAGCAAAAAGATGCTGAGCTCAAAACGTGGGGGTTGGTGCTTGGGGCGCTGAAAGCGTCTTGGAAAGAAGGGAAGATTGATGCTTGGCTTGGGGCTGCTTTGGGAATTGGGTCGGGAGGCTTTTTCTCTTGCAGATGTGAGGATTTGAAAGACAAAGACAAGGTGGCGGGAGCCATCCAGACCGCACCCATCACTCCGGCTGAACAACGAGCAGATGGCCCCGTCCAGCAGCATTCCACACATTCCACATCCTTATCTCTTGACCAGGAGAAGCCTTCCTCTGAGGCCCCATATCGGTATCCAAAGCAACCGGTATCTTCTGCACTCCTTCGCCCATCCTTGGGGGTGGGGAAGGGGAGTGAGCAGGGGCGGGAGGATGGGTCCTTTCCTCGAGATGGGATGGGTTGTGGGTGTGGTTCCGCCCCGGGGGGCGGGGTGGATAGGACTAACCAAGATGGAAGCCAATCCTCATCAGCGGGGGCGGAGGCAGAGGCGTTTCTAATCATAATAACCCTTCCCCAAGAGGGTGGGCTTCTCGTCCGCCTCTACCTGGGGGGAGGGAGAGGGGAGAACAAGAGCGACCAAATCTCGGATTGGTCAAAGATAAGGGAGGCATTCCTTTTTATCGTTAACTGGGGGCCTGGTCAGGGGGCCCCGGGCTCGAGTGGAGTCTCTGAAGCAGAAACAAGTCCAGCTGTCGAGCGAGCCACGGCAGCCCGAGTTGGAGTCGGTTAAACTCCTGCTGACAACTTGGAGGAGAGGAAGAATGCTTAGGATAAACTGTATTGATTATTGTCACTGTCTTTGTGATTGTTAAATGTTTATGGTATATGGAAGTATAAATGCAAATGGTATATGGAACTGTTAATGTAATAGGAATGTGTAAACATGAATGCTATATGGAAGTGGAATTATTAATGTTACATGGAAGTGTAATTGATGGTACGAGTTGTGGAATTGTGAAAAACAAAAAACAGGAAAAAGGTTACAGAAGAACAGTGAGTTAAAATATTGAATGTGATCTGCTCTAGCCAGAGAAGTTTAAGTGCCAGCAAGAGAACGCAAACCCCCGCGCTGCCCCTCCTCACTGCCTACCCCCCCCCCCCACCCCTCGGCTCCGCCGCTTGTGAAAGTAAACAAATCGTTACTTCTGAATGGGGACAAAAGCAAAGCATTCTGAGTGCTCGTGCCCCTGGTTCAGTGTTAATCACTTCCCCTTCTGGGATCCGTATTACAGACAAAGTTTTCTCCCTCTTTGTCTGCAGTGCTGTTTAACCTCTGAAGATCTCTTGCTAGTCGGAGCAAGAATGCCTTCATTTTCTCCCAATAATATACACATTTAGGGGACTAGGGTAGGGACTTGGACAAATTTGTTGATGGAGCTTGAAATTGTATGGAGGGGGAATTGTGGTGGTGGAGTTGGATGGAACGGTGGCAGCCGTACTAGAGCAGGATCTGAAGATCCCAGGATGAGTTTTGCCGTAGTGGGCTGAATGCAATGTGCTCACAGCAGTGCAAAGATATTTGTTTTCTGACAGTTTCAGGTGCATCTCACTCTGTACTGCATCAAGAATTACTATACTACCCATAGATGATTTTTGTAACTATAGTAGGAGTAGGTCAACAAGAAAAAGCTTACCAATTAAAAGAAAAAAGGGGGAGCTAAGGGTGAAGCAAGTAACAATAGAAATTAGTGACTATAGCTGTTAATAACTTTTCTGAGTAGTTTGTATTATAGAGAGATCTAATATAGTGGTTTGTTATCTTTTAAGAACAGGTGTTTCACCTGGGCTCTGTATCATGCACTGGCCATGCATATATGGAGTACATGTGAAAAAACCTTGCAATCTCTAGCAAGAATTAAAACAGGAGAGAATCTGTGATGGGTGAGAAAGGCAAAGTGCACTTTGAAGCAGGGGACGCCCTGCTGGCACTGCCTATCGCATCCATCACTACTGTGTTCCTTTTCTCTCTCCTTTTGGTGGTTTGCCACCTCATAGTTATCGATAAGTAATAATACATTAGCTTAGAAATTTTCATTTATAGAATTGTCTAAAATGAATGCTTGAATGAGTGTGTATATGTCAACTCAAAAAATTATGACGTTACATGTAATCTTCTGTTTAGTGTATTATCAGTCAAGGTTTTGATTGAGTGATGGTTATGTTAACATTTAAGTCCCCTGCAGCTCAGCGACACTGGGCCACTGCCATCATGGTCCTTGGTGTGCTGCGACACATCAAGACAGACAATGGCTCGTGCTTCATCTCAAGATCTACTCAAGGAGCATTGGGGAATACCTCATTCAACAGGCATCCCTGGGAATTCCCAGGGACAAGCATTGTGGAAAGGGCCAACCGTCTCCTGAATGACAAGATACGTGTCCTTGGGGAGCGGGAAGGTCACAGAGAATAGAGCTGCAATAGATTTCCTGCTGCTGGCTCAAGAGGCACAGGTGCAAGGACTTTGAATAAGAAAATGGAGTTCCAGCAGATATACGAGAAGCTTTGAGCAGAAGGATGAACTGTATAATATAGCCCAAGATGCCTTGAAAATACTAACTAAAGAAGCACTAACATTATTACACACTGCACCACATACCTCTGCATGTTTACGTCACTTTTTAAATAACTCACCACAAAAATTTATATAAGTACTAACACTTTTATATACTAGGATTAGGATTGGAGCTTGCGTTGTAACGGGGCATGGTTTTGTTAAGCATGGGGAGAGGGAGATGTTGTATTAGGCGAAATCGGACCCTCGGGATGTAACGTGATAGGCCCTCCCCTGCTGGGTCATGCATATGTAAAAAAGGTAAGGATGAAACTGGATACCTATATAAGGGACCCTCACATTCCAATAAACGCCATTTTACCGCTCACCATAATGGTGTAACAAACAGCTGTGACTTGGTCGGGGCCGTCGATACACATTCACAAAGGGACTTGACTTTCCAGGTTACCAGATCGAGGTAACAGAAAGGACAGCTTGTGGTGATGGACAGTTTAATCTCACCTGCCTGCTGTGAAATACACTGGTCGATCTAGAGAACTGCAAAGTATAAATTGCCTTTTTAATACTAATAAACAATAAAGGGGTAAACAAAAACTTAAGGAAATATTACATCCTAATTGTAGTTATCTGCTGGGATCAACAAATCTGGTTCATCCCACAGCTTCTGCTGTTTATTGAGTCTCTCAGCCCCACAGTAATTATTTCCTTAGCCCTTAGTTTGTTTGTGCTGTAACAATGGCTTGAGGATGAGAAATTCTGTCCATGTTTATTATGCAACCAAAGCAGCTGACCAGCTAAGTATCTGTCTGATTTTTTTTTATCAAGGAGTTTGTAAGCAAACTTATAATCTAAATGATGCCCTGATGTAATGTAAAGAAAGGGAGGTGATGGATAATCCTCTACCCCTCTCCATCCCATTCCTTACAAGTCAATAAGCTGCATTCCGTGCTACTTCAGGCTGTTTGCATGGAAAAGAGGTAAAGAGGGAATAGACTGAAATTATGTAACTTGTTTAATCGTAGAATTATAGGGCTGGCAGCAATGCTTCAAGTCTCCCTCACACCCAGCCTTTACTTGTGCCCTCAGAAGAAGCAGGATCCTTTCAGAAACTCCGAGCTGAGTCTCGCCTCTCTATCACAAGGCAGAGATGGATCTTACCAGATTTTCAGGCTGATCTGATGAAAGAGAGATGGAAAAATGCTACATCCTGTCAGTTTACAATCAGGCAGCCTCCAGGTGCCACAGCTTGGGAGTACAAACACCATGAAGAGCATCTGTTTGAGAAGATCTAACACAGGGAAAGAGAATGAAATTGAGACTGGGCAGAATATCAGAGCAATGTTTCACAGCAGTGAGGACTACTGAGTATGACTGGGAAAACAGCAGAAATGATCTTAAGAGTGGGGTGATAACTATGAACCAACCCATGCACACTGCCCTGTAAAGGAGGAGGAGCTTGTTATCTGCCTGGTGGGGAAACTGTACATCAATTGGTTGTTTGCAGTCTAATGAAGGATCCAAGTGTGCTGCCCAAAGGTGGACATTTTCACTGATTTATGCCAGAGGAAGACTCCTGGTAGCGCTTCAGCTCAGTCTGATTTCAGTGTGTTGCACTCATGTCTTATTCTAGTGAATTAGGCCAGAGTGGAGTCCTTTGTTAACATAGGGTGGTCAATTGTATTTTGCCTGTAAAGCTTTATTTTTTATGCCTTTTTCTCCTTTTGCTTCAGGATCCCAAGTCCCGAAGCATTTAGAAGAGCAGGCTCAGTTACAAGCACTGTAAGGGCGGTGGAGATGTGTGGCTGCTTACAACTGTCATGGACAGATGTCATGGGAGCTCAGCATTTTGAACAAGAGACAGGCAGAGCTGTGCTGTCATGTCTAAGGAATATGATCCCCGTAAGAGGAATGATATCTGCTATCCTGTAGGGCATCATGTTGATGGGTGATGTTAGCCTCTGAACTGCTTTTCATGACACTTGAGTGGGTCACTGGTAGCTCCCCAAAGAATTAACTGCTGTGGTGAGGTGGGAAAAGATGTCTGACCTTGGATAGCTGGCCTTTGTGCCTCAAGCACAGCAGCTGGTGCCCTCCCTCTGCAATTGTTTTGTGGGAGTCTGGGAGGGCAGGCAGGCAGGCATGGAGACATCCCTTTCACAGAGCAGAAAGGGGCTTGTCTGGCTGTGCTTGTATGCTTGAAACGTGGAATGAACTTAAATATCCCCTTTAACTTTCTTAGAAGAAATCCCATTTGCATGTTACACCATTATTAGCAGAGACAATGGGACAAACACTTGTATCCTGTTAATTATGGGCATGCTAATGATATATACTTCTGCAGTCAAATAGCTCTGTAATTCTATTTCCTGTCTTAATTTTGTGCTTTGCTGTTTGAAATGTTAATGAAGCCAGAATTCTCAAAGGTCATCCTCTGAATATATCGGCTTTTTTATTTTTTTATTTTTAATATTGTTTCAGAACAATTTAAATGAGGTTTTGTTCTTATTGTTGCTAACAATGTTAACTTTTCTGTTTAATTAATGAAGGTGTAGGAATATGCCTTGGCCCTGGTCAGCGAGCTAAATGAGAACAGCTCTGTGTTCTTCTCTAAACCATTCCCTGCCATTTTCTGCCCTGATATGTGTCCTGTTGCCTTGTTTCCCCCAGCAGCCCCTGCCTCTTTCTCTTCAAAGATGACATGGAAGAATAGTTAAAGGAAAAAAGAAAAAGAAAAAACAAGAACAAAAAAAAAACCAACAGAAAAGTGCAAATTTAGCAGAACTGAGCATTGCATTTTCCACGAGGCCATTTATCATCCTCAGAAAGTTTAGGTTCTTCACAAATAATAAAGCAAAGAACTGGTAATTGCAGTTTTCGGCTAATTGTCAGAACTGTGTCATGCAAAAAAGAGAATTTCTACACTGCCTTTGCTGACGATACTTGAAGGTTGTTTTAAACTTTCTACTAAATTAAGTGATCGTCCCTTGTCCGGGTTCAATGTTAATCCAACAGGTGGGGTTTTCATTTGTTTTTAATACTCTTAGATGACGGGGAAGTGGCAAGTGTAAGAGGTTGTTTCCACCAACTCGATTTGTGTGATAAAGCTCTCCAGGTCTGTTGTATGCACCTTCATATTGTAAGCTAGGTTCTGCTTTCTTTTTCACTGGAAAGCAAATGGAAGCTCTGGGTTATTTGGTGCTTTTGTACATGACCATACAGCTTTTTGGTGCCTTAAATACCTCTCATGCAGCCAAAGCTTCTCAGTGGTTAGAAAATGCAGGAGCCGTTTGTCTGGCTTTTTTCAGTCTGAACTGCTGACAGTTTCCAGCTTTAGGAAGCTCTCACCTGGCTCCCAGTGTTTAAGTCTCTGATACAGTGGGGCTGAAAAGGAACTGGCCAGGGGGAGGATATGCAGGTATTTGTTTCTAATGAATTAATCGAAACTGGATCAGAAGGGAGTGGTGGAATTTTTAGCTAGCTAATCTATCAGCTGTACTTGCATGTACCTACAAATCTGTGCATGAGAGGCAAGCCAAGAGCTTCTGCAGTAAACTTGCTATTTTTCACATATTTAGATAGCGTGATCATCCTGCATGTGGAGGGCAAATGTGTGAGTGGAATTTTACCTGCTTCTAATATAATCAACAGAGAGTTTGCTTACTTCTCTCATACACCGTGAAGGTGACTTTGGTCTACCTCTTACATTTCTCACTTTACAACTGAGATTGTCAGTGTCTTTTAGCTTCACTGCCTAGGGCTGGATAGTTCCTCAAATATTATTTTACAGCAAGTGTTTCCACCTACAGCGCTGAATTTGCATGTTAGAGCACTTCAAGGGCAGCTTCCCAGCCTACAGACCCTGCTGTTCAGGTAGATAGAGGACAGTTAATCAAGTGTCTGAATGGAGTTCAGCAAGCTTTGCACAGGTATTCCTGGTGTGTCTCAGTGTCAAAATGGGGCAGTATTTACCCTGTGGTGAACAACCCTGGATGCAGATATAACAGCTGCTTGGGGAGGAGTCTGTGGCATTTGTAGCTCAAGAACACCCACTAGCTTAAAACCAGGGTTGTGGCCACATAAACTTCTAATCTAACACAACTGGAGAGACTATAAGCCTCTTAAACCAGCTTTTCCTGGTTTGTGGACATCACTTGTCCATCAGCCGTGGTAGTAGAACTGCCCCAAAACTGGGGAGGAGAACCATGCTACTGGTTAATGTCTCCTGCAACACTGCTGTTCTGGGGGGTGAGGCAGTTCGATTATCTGAATGCTTACTACACTGATATTGCCAACTTTTCTTTTTTTCCTCCACTATTATAGATCTAATCATAAAGTCCAGCTTGTACCCAAAGCACTAGCACATCCATCAAGACGCATTATGTTCTCTAGGGCTTTTTATTTTTATTTATTTTTTTTAAATAAAGACTGTATATTTGGCATTATATAAGAAATCAGTTTTGAGAGAAGATTGATGTTTTCAGCAGATTTTGGTATTTTATGATATTTACAAAGCCCAGAGAAGTGCAGAGGGAGAAAAATATGACTAACTTTTCTTGAGTACTCCAAATAGTTAAATTGAAGTGAAGCTCTTTGTTGTTCCCCAGCAAAACAAAAACAAAAGTCTCTTTTGTTTTGTGTGGTAATTATGGATTTTCATGAGCACTCCTTGGTAATCAGGTTTAATGACACCAAACCCAAATCACATTATAGTCATTTTCCAAGGCTGTGTTGGAGACATGCCACATTAACCCAAAAGAACAAAGCTTTCGACGACAAGAAGAGTAAAAAGACAAAGGGAAGCAGCAAAGAAGTAAGATTTTTCTTACCTGTGACTGTACCCTTTGCACAATGTGATGCTGCACTAGAGGAATAAGCACTGATAAAAATATTGGAGAAATAATGTTGTCCTTGGATATCTTGGGAATCTAAGGGATAAACTTGTGTAAGGATTTACTCTTAATTTTATCTTCTTTACTATCATGTCTATTTGATTAAGCTAATAAAAAAACCGTGCTGCAGGTTGCATTATGTTATTTTAATATGCTCTTTTTCTTCTTGCTTGCTAAGCCTGACTTAGCTCAGTTGTCGAGTGCCAAGGGTTATGGGTTAGACTGTTCTGTGAGCTCATGAGCTGCAGAAAAAGGTTGGGGCTTGGTGGGTTGGAGGAACTTTCTATAGGAAACTAATGGGGGAATCTCATGTCTGCTGTGATGAGTAATGCTTTAGCAGATGCGCATGAAATGATGGAAATAGATCAACTGTACCACCACATTGAGCACTGAAAATAATTTTGGAAAGCCTGTCTATCCAGGCTATCCAAATAAAAACTTGATAGGAATTTCATTGCTGAGCTGAGGAGGGGATGTGGTCAAGAAGTAGGTAACTTAAAATTCATACAGGGAGCATGCTTTAACATAAATGCATGTTTTGAGTTCTGGTAAGATATGAAGTGTGCACACTGGCACACTTGTATCCATTTTTCTATTATGTCATATGCACTTATTAGTGAAAACCTCCATGTAATTTTTAATATGTGCTGAGTGAGTAAGATAACTCTCAGTGTGAATTTTCCTGCACTATAACTTTTGCTTTCTGGCTTCCACAAAGCACCGTAAGGACTTCATCTGTAATTAGTGAGTTGTTCGCATTGCTGTAAAGTGGTAACCTGCTGTAGCTATTGTCTTCTTGGCTGTACACAACTTTCAAAAATATGGTCTAGGATGTCATTATTCTTTTCTTTGTGGTTCAGAAAAGGAATCCATTTTCTTTGATAAAAGACCCATTGATCTTTGTGATCTATAAATCATTCTTTCAAAAGAAGCCCTTTGAAATATCAATTCAAGGTATTCTCACAGAATGTAACTTTATAGCTTTTTCTAGTGATGGAAGATAATCCTTGCACCTATCAAAAAGGAAAATCCATACTATTTTTCATTGAATTTTGTGACTTTAGTTGAAGCTTTCTGAAGGCCCAACATTACCATCTCTAGCCTTGTATACCATATGAAGTCAAAGCCTTTGTGTCAAAACAGCATTTCCTTACCTCCAGCAGAGCTTGAGATAATTGAATTAAAAACAGGACTGTATGAAACAGCACTCCTTGCAGCACTGCAAAGGCTTAGCACCTTTCATGAGGAACACTTGTGCTGTGTGTGATTTCTTCCTATTTCTATTTTTATTTTATTTTATTTTATTTTATTTTATTTTATTTTATTTTATTTTATTTTATTTTATTTTATTTTATTTTATTTTATTTTATTTTATTTTATTGTCTTTTAAGGAACTGGTTTTCCATTACTGTAAACTGCTTTAGGAGCCCTGATAAACTCTCTCCATAGGATGCATTTCTTAGATGCCAGCTTGAAAGTGTCTTACATGCAGTGGAAATACCTGATCTTGCATAAACCTGTCCTGGACAAATCTGCCTCTACCAAGGCTACAGGCCAGGGTCTGCTAAGACTGTCGTATTTGGTGAAACAACTGGAGGGGAGGTGGTGAGTGAGTGGTGTCATCATGCTCTCACACCAGCTGTCAGTCCTGTAGCTATCAAGTTTTTTGGCATAAGGGTGCATTCATGTTTCTCCTTATGCAATAAAGGACTGAGACTTTTCTTTGTATAATCTGAAAACCATGGCCACATCTTCAAGGAAAGCACAATGTACGATAACAATGCTGGCTCTATTGCTAGTGGAGGCTAGAGAGCGGGCCTGGGGTGGCTGCCTTTCAGTGCTATAAGTAATGAGCAGTCCTTAATTGAACAGTTTAGAATTCCTCAGAGACGTTCAGAAACCTGCTGCACAAACCAAGGAATAAACACAATGCAGCTCTTTTACATAAATAATCCTTTCTGCTTCTAATCTTCTGATTTATTCCCGTGGTGGCATATTGTTTGCGGTGTTTATCTCAAGGGATTGCTATTGATCTCTATTGAAGTGCTGAGGAAATGCATTTATCTGCATGAACCTGTGTCACTGTAGAGGCGCTCTGTGTCTGAGTGTACAGTTCTCCTCTTCGTGGTGATCACGCCTTATCTTTATTTCTCTTTTCCCTCCTCAGTTTATCTTTTGGGTGGCTGGCGCAGAGCAGTGGAATGCTTGGTGTGGTTTGTGAAACTGATTTAGGAAGTCAGCAGTGCTTCTAGTCCAGATCTTACCTCTTCAGTCTGTGACCTGACTGTGGATATAATGTGATTTGGTTTGGTTTTTTTTTAATAACTTTCTCACAGAGACATCTATACTTCAAGCATGTTCAGTGAAATTGGGGCACTCAGTAGAGGAGGGGAGAAGATGGTAGTGAGGAAATACTACCCAAACTGCATCCTTATTGAAGCTAAATAGGGTATTCCCAAAGGTTGAGAAAAGGACCAAGATCTGAAAGTAGCTGGAGTGCCATGCAGAAGGGGGAGGATTTTGTAGCAAATGTGTCCCTCTGTCTGTATTCTCCTCTGAGAATGTGAGGTCTGAAGGATTCTTCAAAGAGCAGAGCCTTCATCACAGGGTTGTCTCGTCTAAAACTGCAGAATAGAGTGAGAAACCTCTTAGGTCTGGTCCTCAAATGAGAAGATTAAAGAGAAAACCACACTTCTATTTTTGTTCATTTGTCCTTCAACATTAGAAACAAGGCAAATGTTAGATTTCTGTTAATTTTTTTTTTTTTTCCTGACATTTCTTTTTTAACCTGGCTTGTATTATAGGAAATGTCAAGGTAACTGACCAAAGCTTTGGTATCATTCCTATGGGTTTTCCTGCCCCTTGAAAAAGGCAACTGAGCAGTTTTTGTGAGACCTAACATCCTGAAGATCCAGATCCAGAGCAATCAGATATGTCTTTGCCCCATTGCACAGGCTGTCACAGCAGCTGGCTTCAGGGCCTTAGGCAAAAAAATCTCCTTGGTCTTCAGCAGGATGCTGTGGAAGGAGTCTGTACTCAGATGAGTTCCTTAAAATCACCCGTAGAGTTCTCCTTCACATTTCTGTAAGGAGTTCAGATGCCATTTCACTGTCTTCCTTGGGATAAGTCAGCTTTGCTGTGGAAATCAGTGAGGCAGGCCATATCCTTGCTAGTTGTTCTGCAGAACCAACCTGCTTGTTCCTGTTGGCTGGGTGAATGGGATTTTGGAAAGATGCTTAATGTCTTTGAAGTATTTTTCTGGTTAAATATTGTTAATCGTCAGAACTATTCAGTTCTTAAGGTAATTTGTGGGTTTCTTTTTTTCTTTCTTTCTTATTTTTTATTTTCTTTAAATCCATTAAAGGCATGAAATGGAAAAAATTCTTTGGTTCAAGATTATTCAATGTAATTAGAACAGTGTCACTCATCTTAGTAAAATCCTCTATAAAAGTGGTTTTTTTTTTTTTTTCCTGCTCTCATTAAAACTTAAATCCATGATACATAGGAAAAGATACAAGTTATTGTTCATTTACTCTGTACCTCGCCATATAATATATTCCTAGAAATAGGAGGCTCTTGGTTTTAGTTTTATAAGTTGAATGCAGCTACTGCTACTATAGGTTGCTGCATGTATGGGAGGCCTGGAAGTGCTTTCTGCTGGTATCGGATTAACTACCTCTGTAATGTATGAAATCCTCATGTAAAGGATGGCTGTGCAAGAAGTGTGGCTGGGATGTGAAATATGGATTCACTGGACACCATTAGGCAAGGCAAGCTGCAACGTTATTATCTGCTTGTAGATTGTCTTTAATACCGGAATACATGTTGAGCATCCTTCTGGCCATCAACCAGATGCTGATTGTGACTTGTTGATTTCTCGATTCCAGCTTCAGCCATGACATTCCAGGCTATGAGGAATAAGTTACTCTTACTACCAGTGCTCGGGATGATAAAGAAACTGTTATTGTTTTTCTTCTTCTCTGCTTTTGTCTTTAATTTGATTGCATAAAACCTTATTTTTCATTGTCTATTTTGTTCCTGTAGATCTCATGGTTCAGTGGAAAAGAAATCATGGGATGCTGCTTCCTTCTGCAAGCTCATCACTTTAAATTTTGATCATTAGAGTTAGTATTATTTCAAGGACTGTTCATTAATTAGGATTTGGATTGCCAAATGTGACATTGTGCCTTGTGTAATCATGTATCAACATATCAATGACTGTGCTGTTCAGCAAACTCTAATAGCCATTTTGGGCAGATAAAAATTACAATAGAAATTAAAAGCAGATTTAAGTAGTTTTATGCTTATGCTTTATGCTTATGGCTGCATATATCTAAATTTTCCAAGTGTTTCATTTGATTATTCTGGACTCATCTATTATTATTGAAAGATTTTTTCCCCCCTTTTCTATGCTTCTCATTACTTTTTTTTTTTTTTTTAAGTATCACAATTTGTTCCTCTCTCTGTGTGATGAAGAGACCTCCTCCTAGTTTTCTTCACAAAAGTTTGGCTTGGTCTCCACTTGAATCCTAGGAATGAATTTCATTTGTAGCCTGAAGATCCATAATCATTCTTTGTCTACATAGCTCACACCCTGTCAGAGGCTGCTGTTTCTTACAAATTGCTGAATACCTGCAGTGTTTTGCCTTCTTTCTGTTTGTAATGATTGTGTAACAGCTTCCACCATTCCCTAAGTGCTATTACTGTAGTCTGTTCTCAGTTTGCTGTGCTCAGTCTTGCACTTCAGCAAGCCTTTGATATTTCCAGTTGTCCCATGTGAAGTCTCCAACAGGTTTGATTTTACCTACCAAATACCCATTTTCCTTGGCTTTGTGAGTTACCACTCATCTGACAGTCTCTTAGATGGAACTCTATCCCTGTTCCTTAGTGAGGTTGGTGCACCTGGCTGGATTGCCAAAGAAGTTTAAAATGAAACTATTATTTGGAGACATTTCTCCCGCTGTGCCATAAACTGAGGTTTCCCGTGAGCCCATGAGAGGTTATTAACAACAGGCAGTCATGGAAAAGTCTGTTTTGCAGGACACAAATAAGTTCTATGAAATATAGTCCAGTACATTATTATTACTGTGGAGCAAAGGAATCAGGTTTTATTTGTATGATCTGGAAGCTTTGGTTTTTGGCTGGATAGAATGACTGGAAGATACTGGGAGAAGCTAAATACCAGTAATAAACACTCTTCTTTAGTGCTTCGAGATTGTATTATATTTTTCTGTATGTTTGTCGGTTTGATATGATTGTCATAACTCAAATCCATTTGTTCTTAGGTGTTTAGGAACTGCTGTGAGCAGCTACAAGTATCATCCATTTATTTGCTCTCCTACAGGAAGATGTGTAAGAATACGAAGTTGCCTGAAAGAGACCTTTCCTGAAGTACTGATTTTGGTTCTCACTCTACAATGTGACAAAGCCACCTTCCTAAGACCTTCATCTACAGGTAATATAACATCAGCTGAGTCCATGGTGCTGCTGTTAGATGCAGCCAAATTGAAAATGTATCATAACTAACAATGCACATTGTACATCAGCATACTGAATACATGCATATGACACAGTCTGTAGCTTGGGATCTCTGGATTCCACAGGTTGGAGTATTGGGCACCATCACAGGTTGTTTACTCACCTGTATGTAATGTATGCTCACTATTTAGCAAATATGATAAATCTGGTATCAAGTTCAATGATATGGTTGGTTGAGGGAATCAGGCTCAAAGAAGAAGAAATGGTATCAAAACCAGCTGTATTCTGAAGTGCTCTTGGGGTCCTACAGTTGATAGTTTCTGAAGTGCCCAAGCAGCAGGATGTTTTTCTTTACTTTAAAGCTTGTTGCCTTCTGATTATTTTCTTTCTCTGGTCACTTTTTCTTAAAGGGAAATAATCTGAGTACCAGGTTTACCCACTGTATTTGTGCTTAGCTTCTTTGCCTTGTTCATGTCTTTGCTTGAGGGGAATGTTGTCTTTGGACTGACTAGGTACTTAGATATTTCTCCTATGTTAGACAAAATATTGTATCCTTTACAGGGTGGGGAGTGCTACCATTTAAGACGATGGAATCAGTCTGTTCCAAAACTGTTTTATATCCATTAGGATCAAGTTAAAGAAGTTTTTTTATGACCAAACTGTTTCGGTAGCTTTGGACCATTTGCATCCTCATCTTTGTATATTGTCATTCTGAAGTCAGTGTTTCTACTGCAACACTGGAACTTTTACAGATTTTGTATTGAGAAACTCTTCCTCAGTCTGGGAACGTATTTCTTGTACAGTCCAAATTATATTCACAAATAACTTGCCTTTGTGCGAGCCCCTACCACCTCCGTGCCTCAACATGCACCGTACTTTTACAGGATGAATACATTAAAATGCTTAGGCATTCACGGCTGACATTTGTTCTGTTTAATTGAAATAATTTCATCACCTTCTAAACTAAGCTTTTATGACACATCAAAACTTTGGAACATTCTCTTTTCAATTATTTATAAGCCTTACAATATATTTCTAAATTTCTAGTTTAGTTGTCTCAAATCATGTTTTTATGTTTTCTCATAACAGCCTGCTCTTCATCTTAAGAATGCTGTCTAACCTCTAGCTTTCTAGAAAATGTGTCTCCTATGAGCTGTAGGATGAACACACAACACAATCCACTCCATTAAAATGCACACACCATAACAATGCTAAGCTTTTGATGCAGGAGTGCTTTCAAGAAACCCGTGTTTCTTTGTGCTATAACATGTCCATTGCTGAAAGTGGTCTAGTACCTAGAGCTGCCTAAATGAAGATTGTGTTTGTCACGGTTTGAACTAAAAATCCACCTGCGCCCGTGACAGGGGCCGTAGGCCCCGGAGGGGCCCTAGGCCGAAAGGAAAAAGTTAATTAGGAAAAGAAAACAGCGGCAACGATCTAAGGAGGCACACTTATTTACTAAATACTATATCGAAATACAGGATAACACAATATAATACAATATAATTGAAAATTGAGCTAACGAATCAAGCGAAATAGGAGAGAGAATGAGTCCCGTAACCGAGAGGCCTACTGTAAATCTAGGCGAACGGCTGAAGGCTCCCACACACTCCCCTGAACGCCAGAACTCGAAAGACGACAGTCTGTTCTGCGACAGAGTTAATATAGAGTCCAGGTCCCGTGACCTATCGTGTTGTTCCCTGGGAGATGTAGTCTTCTTCTGTAAGTTGCAGATTCAGTAAAATTATTCATGCTTTATATGATGTTATGATGTGGAATACTGATAGCAAAAAATACAAAATTATTAAACCATGACATTCCACCCCTTATTCTACATCATTACATTATGTTTATACATACATACACACTCATATGTATAATTGTGAATAATCAGCAACCTTATTTTTCTCAACAATTTATATTTATTCCATACAAATCCCTAAGTTGAGAACAAAACTCTATAACCTAACCTACTATTTATTAATTTTGAGAAAATGGCAAAACTGCCAGAAAAAGGAAAACATGTCAGCGGTAGAGGGGAAAGGCAGCGCTAGTAGGGCGTCCCCCACATCAAGGTGCACTCATCCTTTCCCAGCCACCACAGCAGATTTCCTTTTGACTTATACTTCTTTCCATGTGTGCTCTACACATGCATGGCCAGTGCAGGATATAGAGTCCAGATGGAAAACTTGCTTACAGAATGCCTAATTAAGGTATATAGAGAAAAAGTGTTTCCTTAACATTAATCCACTCTATCTTAAGTCCTATACCTAATTGAACTATTCTGTACCTAATTGAAATATTTTCTGAGACTCTACCTATATATTTACAGGAAAATCATTGGCTGCACTCCCCCAACATCAAATTCCCTTGTGGTACACATTGAACATTCCCATTTTTGTCCATCACCCACCATGTGCACCCAGGTCCCTGGGCAAAGACAGTACCCCGGAGAGGTTTGCCCTTTCCAGACGCTGGAAGGACCCAAACCGTCTTTCCCAACACGCTCTTTATGTGTACTACAGGAACCTTATCTCCCTCCATGGTACGTAGGGAGCTGGATTGGTTAGGACCATTGCGATTACTAGATCCTCGAGTGTTGACCAACCAGGTGGCTTCTGCTAAATGGTTCTCCCAATTTTTATACGTTCCGCCACCCATTGCTTTCAACATAGTTTTCAACAACCCATTGAATCGTTCAATCTTACCAGAAGCTGGTGCATGATAGGGAATATGGTAAATCCACTCGATGCCATGATTTTTGGCCCAAGTGGTTACAAGGGAATTTTTAAAATGGGTCCCATTATCTGATTCAATTCTTTCTGGAGTGCCATGCCGCCACAGGATTTGCTTTTCCAACCCTAATATGGTGTTTCGGGCGGTAGCATGGGGTACTGCGTATGTTTCGAGCCACCCAGTGGTTGCCTCCACCATGGTGAGTACATAACGCTTACCATTGCGAGATCGTGGCAAGGTGATATAATCAATCTGCCATGCCTCTCCATATTTATACTTTTGCCATCGCCCATCCCCCCAAAGAGGTTTCATCCTCTTGGCTTGTTTAATTATGGCGCATGTTTCACAATCATGAATAACCTGAGCAATAGCGTCCATAGTTAAGTCCACCCCTCGGTCTCTGGCCCACTTATATGTTGCATCCCTTCCTTGATGACCTGAAGTCTCATGGGCCCACCGAGCTAGGAATAATTCACCCTTGTTCTGCCAGTCCAAGTCTATTTGAGCCACCTCAATTTTGGCAGCTCGATCAACCTGATGGTTATTTTTATGTTCTTCAGTAGCCTTACTTTTAGGCACATGAGCATCTACATGGCGCACCTTTACAACAATGTTCCTTATTCGGGCAGCAATGTCTTTCCACAGTTCAGCAGCCCAAACAGGTTTACCCTTTCGTTGCCAATTATCATCTTCCCACTGTTGCAACCACCCCCATAAGGCATTTGCCACCATCCATGAATCAGTATAAAGATGAAGCATTGGCCACCTCTCCCGTTCAGCCACATCTAAAGCCAGCTGAACAGCCTTTACCTCTGCAAATTGACTTGATTCTCCTTTACCTTCAGTGGCCTCTGCAACTTGTCGTGTGGGGCTCCATACAGCAGCTTTCCATCTGCGATGCTTCCCTACAATACGACATGATCCGTCTGTGAATAGGGCAAATTTCTTTTCATTTTCTGGTAGCTCATTGTATGGTGGTGCCTCTTTAGCACGTGATACCTCTTCTGTAGGTGGTATTTCAATTTTTTTACTCTCAGGCCAGTCCATGATCACTTCTAGAATTCCAGGACGGCTGAGTTTTCCCATTCGAGCTCGTTGAGTAATTAATGAAATCCACTTACTCCAAGTGGCATCAGTAGCATGATGGGTGGAGGGAACCTGTCCTTTAAACATCCAGTTTATTACTGGCAAGCGAGGTGCTAGAAGAAGCTGAACCTCTGTCCCAACTACTTCAGAAGCAGCCCGAACCCCCTCATACACGGCTAAGATCTCCTTCTCAGTCGGAGTGTAGCGCTCCTCAGACCCTTTATATGCTCGACTCCAAAATCCTAGGGGTCGGCCTCGGGTCTCTCCTGAGGCTCTTTGCCACAAACTCCAGGTGGGACCTTTCTCTCCAGCAGCAGTGTAGAGGATGTTCTTCACATCCTGTCCCGTCCGTACTGGCCCCAAGGCCACGGCACGGGCTATTTCTTGTTTTATCTGCTCAAAAGCCTGCTGCTGCTCAGGACCCCATGAGAAATTATTCTTCTTCCGTGTTACCTGATAGAGGGGGCTCACTATGTGGCTGTAGTTTGGGACATGCATTCTCCAAAAGCCCACTACTCCCAGAAAAGATTGGGTCTCTGTCTTGTTGGTGGGCGGAGACATAGCAGTGATTTTGTCAATCACATCTGCTGGGATGTGACGACGTCCATCTTGCCATTTTATACCTACGAACTGGATTTCCTGGGCAGGCCCCTTCACCTTGCTGCGCTTAATGGCAAAACCAGCTTTCAAAAGAATTTGGATTATCTGTTTCCCTTTCTTGGAAACCTCTGCTGCTGTATGGCCCCACACCACAATGTCATCAATATACTGCAAGTGCTCAGGAGCATTACCCTGTTCCAAAACAGCTTGGATCAATCCATGGCAAATTGTTGGGCTGTGCTTCCACCCCTGGGGTAAACGGTTCCAGGTATACTGAATACCTCTCCAGGTAAAAGCAAACTGTGGCCTACATTTTGCAGCCAATGGGATGGAAAAGAAGGCATTAGCAATATCAATGGTGGCATACCACCTAGCTTCTTTTGACTCCAATTCATACTGGAGTTCTAGCATGTCTGGTACAGCAGCACTTAATGGAGGTGTGACTTCATTCAGGCCACGGTAATCTACCGTCAGCCTCCATTCCCCACTGGTTTTACGCACTGGCCATATGGGGCTGTTAAAAGGCGAGTGCGTTTTGCTAATCACTCCCTGATTTTCTAATTGGCGAATTAGCTTTTGAATGGGGAGCAATGAGTCCCTATTAGTGCGGTACTGCCGTCTGTGAACCACTTTGGTGGCAATTGGTACCTCTTGGTCTTTTACCTGGAGCAACCCCACAGCAGAAGGATCATCTGACAGACCAGGTAAAGTTGACAGCTGCTTAACACCATTTGTGTTTACAGCAGCTATCCCAAAGGCCCATCGATACCCCTTGGGATCCTTGAAATATCCCATCCTAAGGTAATCGATTCCCAGTATACATGGAGCCTCTGGACCAGTCACAATAGGGTGCCTTCGCCAGTTTTTACCAGTGAGGCTTATTTCGGCCTCCAACATAGTCAATTCTTGGGAACCCCCAGTCACTCCATGGATATATATTGGTTGTGTCCCTTGGTGACTTGAGGGCATTAGGGTGCATTGTGCACCAGTGTCCACCAAGGCTTTATATTTCTGTGGTTGAGATGTGCCAGGCCACTTAATCCACACAGTCCAGTATACTCTGTTGTCCCTTTCCCCCCCCTGGCTGGGGGCAGGGCCCCTCTATTGTTTACCTCGTTGACTTGCAGCAACTGGAACTCTCCCCTTCTTGGAAGAGTTCACCTTGGTAGTTGCTTCACCTTGTAATTCTTTCACTCGTGCCTGAAGTGCAGAAGTGGATGAATTACACCACTTCTTCATGTCCTCCCCATGACTACAGTGGAAAAGCAACAAGGCAAGACGTGTAGTCTCATTGTTGATTCGAGGTGACTTATCATCGTCATTTGCTTGAATACGAGGACGTCTCTTTTTAATGGTTGAGATTTTCGATGATACAGGTCGAGAGGAACTCATGTTGTTTAGCTTCCTCAATAGGCGATTGTGGAAATCCTGGTTTCCATCATCTTGTACCACCGTGGATTCATCTACATCAGGCACATTAGCCAATTTGTCAATAATATCATTTTGTGTTCCCTCCACTTCGTTTAACCTTTCCACAATTTTGACAATGGCTGAAGTATACAGATTAACTTCTGTGGCGCTTATAAATAATTCAAGTTCCTGAAGTCTGCCAATTAGTTCATTCACAAAGGGTTTCCTGTCTCCTTTGCCATATACTAATGCAAGTGCACTGGCATGCTTTTCTGGAGCTGCTTTTGTAAAGTCACGCCACATTTGTCGTGGAACGCGGACTGCTTCAGGATCATGTAATTGGTCTGGATCATTACGATTGAACTCGCGGCTGTATAGCATTTCCACCAGAGCATTTTCTCTCAAAAATTGGATACCTTTCTCAATATCAGTCCATTTCTTTCTCTCAGGCTCCAAGTCCCGTTTAAAGGGGAATCTATCTCTTACCGCTATCAACATCCGCTTCCAAAGGGTGTAGGACCGATTTTGGCATGTGCCAATACCTCTGTCCACACGTGGGTCCCTGGAAATGCTACCCAGTTGGCGAGCTTCACTGCCATCGAGCCATGCACTGTTGGCACCATTGTCCCAGCAGCGAAGTAACCAAGTGACCATATTTTCTTTTGGCTGACGTGTGTAATCCTTTCTTAGATCTCGAATTTCACTCAGTTTAAAAGATCGATCAATAATGGTCGTAATACTTTGCTCACCTTTTGCTCTGTCAAGAGTCCCAGGTGTTGATGGTGGCAACTGTGTTGATGAGGCTGCCCCATCTACAAGTTTGGACTTGAGAAATTCTCGTAAAGAAAAAGTAGCTTTTGGCTCCTCTTCTGACTCTGACCCTGACCCTGATGCTTGTGTTATTTCCTCCAGGTAACCCTCCTTCTTTTTCCTCTCTCCTAACTTTCTCTGCTCCTCTAACTTCTTCTGCTCCTCTATCATCTTCTGCTCCTCTATCATCTTCTGCTCCTCTATCATCTTCTTATACCCCTCTAACATCCTCTGCTCCTCCAACTTCTTCTGGTCTTCTGACTCCCCCTGCTCCCCTGAGTCTCCTGAGTCCTGCTCTCCTAACTCCCTCCGCTCTTCTAACTCCTTCTGCATTTTCTCTAACTGAGTTGAAACTTGTTTTGTCTTTCGCCCTCTTACAGGGGCAACCAACATTGTATCTGGTGTCCCAGATGGTTGGTCCAATTGGACAACCTGTGCCCCCAGTGGCTGGTCAGATTGGACTACATGTGCCCCCAATGGCTGGCCAAATTGGACTACATGTGCCCCTGGTAGTTGGTTAAATACATTCAACTCACCCTGGAGGGCACATAGCTGGTCTCGGAGAGCGTTCCGCTCAAACTGGACAGCACCAAGCTCAGTCTGGAGGCTGTTGTAGTTGGACTGGAGAGTGTTGTACCCGAACCGGAGGACGTTATGCTCGGCCTGGAGGGCAGTGTGCTCAGTCTGGAGAGTGTTGAGCTTGGTCTGGAGGGCATTGTGCTCGGTCTGAAGAGTGTTGTGCTCGGTCCGAAGGGCATTGTGCTCAGTCTGAAGAGCGTTATGCTCGGACCGAAGGGCATTATGCACAGACTGAAGAGTGTTGTGCTCGGACTGGAGGGTGTCACAGTTGGATTGGAAGGCATCATGCTTGGCCTGGAGGGTGCCGCACTCAGACTGGACGGCGTCATACTTGGACTGGAGAGTGTTGTGCTCGGTCTGGAGGGCATTGTGCTCGGTCCGGAGGGCATCGCGCTCAGTCTGGAGAGTGTTGTACTCGGACCGGAGGGCGCTGTGCTCGGACTGGAGAGTGTTGTGCTCGGACCGGAGGGCGCTGTGCTCGGACTGGAGAGTGTCGTGCTCGGACCGGAGGGCGCTGTGCTCGGACTGGAGAGTGTCGTGCTCGGACCGGAGGGCATCGCGCTCAGTCTGGAGAGTGTCATGCTCGGACTGGAGGGCGCCGTGCTCGGACTGGAGAGTGTCGTGCTCGGACTGGAGGGCGCCATGCTCGGACTGGAGAGTGTCGTGCTCGGACCGGAGGGCGCTGTGCTCGGACTGGAGAGTGTTGAGTTGGGATTGCAGGGAGCTTTTCTCATCCCAAAGTTTTTCTGCGTCAGCTCTAAGATTCTCTTTCTCGTACCAGATTGAGTCTCGTTGGTACAGGAGATCTTTTCTCTCAGCTTCAAAAACTTTTTCTCTCTCTACCTTCTCATCCCAAAGTTTTTCTGCGTCAGCTCTAAGACTCTCTTTCTCGTACCAGATTGAGTCTCGTTGGTACAGGAGATCTTTTCTCTCAGCTTCAAAAGCTTTTTCTCTCTCTACCTTCTCAGTCCAAAGTTTTTCTGCCTCAGCTCTAAGACTCTCTTTCTCGTACCAGATTGAGTCTCGTTGGTACAGGAGATCTTTTCTCTCAGCTTCAAAAGCTTTTTCTCTCTCTACCTTCTCAGTCCAAAGTTTTTCTGCCTCAGCTCTAAGACTCTCCTTCTCGGCCCTGAGACTCTCTCTCTCAGCTTCAAAAACTTCCCTCTCAGGAATGGTATTGACTAAGGCCCGATAAGCATTAGCTAGGCCCAAAATCATTTGTGCCTCCTGAGATCTGCCTGAGCCACAACATTCCTGCCTCAAATATGCAATCAAACTCTCAGGATTCTTCAAGTGTTCTGGAGTGAAGCTCCATAACACTGAAGATGTCTGTCCTTTGAGAATCTCTTCAAAGCCTCTCCACGCTCCCTGCCACTCAGTATTCTCTGGTTCTAGAGAAGACTTCCTCCGGATGTTATAAATCCAGATACTGAGTGAGATTATTACAATAATCAACAGTAAGATCAGGGAGATTAAGAGTGTGGCCCACTGATCATTCAAAAACTGCATAAAGGATTCATAGAAAGAAAGAGGAGCACGCTTAAAAATCACCATTTCTGTATAATTAGTTGCATTAGTTGCTCCCTCTGGAGCTGTATACAGATACGAAGTGAGCATTGCTAACCATGCTTTCAATCCATTATACAATTGTATAGCTCCATAAGAAAAAGTGGCTAGCTTAAACATGGCCCAATATGTTCGGAGCGTCTCAAAAAAGGAACCAATGGCACACAGTCCCTGGTAAAACAAATTTAGTAGAGAAAACATTTTTTTTCCTCCAATAGAGAGAAAAAAGTAAAAGAAAACAAAGCTCAGCAGTGTTTATAAAATATACTGGAGTATTGGCAGTCCGCCTGGACTTTCAAGGTCAAGCTCGCAGGTGCAGAATCGCAAACACGAGATAGCTCCTTAACAGGGAAAAAAAAACTCGTAGCTCTGTTAAAAGCTAAAAGAGCAACAGAAGAAAACACAGAAAAACAGCAACTCAATTTGCCCGCATTCTCCACCAAAATCTGTCACGGTTTGAACTAAAAATCCACCTGCGCCCGTGACAGGGGCCGTAGGCCCCGGAGGGGCCCTAGGCCGAAAGGAAAAAGTTAATTAGGAAAAGAAAACAGCGGCAACGATCTAAGGAGGCACACTTATTTACTAAATACTATATCGAAATACAGGATAACACAATATAATACAATATAATTGAAAATTGAGCTAACGAATCAAGCGAAATAGGAGAGAGAATGAGTCCCGTAACCGAGAGGCCTACTGTAAATCTAGGCGAACGGCTGAAGGCTCCCACACACTCCCCTGAACGCCAGAACTCGAAAGACGACAGTCTGTTCTGCGACAGAGTTAATATAGAGTCCAGGTCCCGTGACCTATCGTGTTGTTCCCTGGGAGATGTAGTCTTCTTCTGTAAGTTGCAGATTCAGTAAAATTATTCATGCTTTATATGATGTTATGATGTGGAATACTGATAGCAAAAAATACAAAATTATTAAACCATGACAGTGTTGTAGCTCGACTATATTACAATGACAGTAAATGAAGGACATATTTTGTATTCACTTACCGTGGTTTTTTTTCCAATTTACTGAAATCATGGAAGTATTTATGGTTAGGTTACCTTAACTGAATGGTATATAAGCCCACTATATGGTGGTACATCTATTCTAAGAGTCTAATTGAATAAAGTAGGAAAACAGGGTAAGAGTTTATTGACAGAAGAGTGGTTCTGTGTTCACAGACTTCTGCACCATCTTGTCTTATTAACTGAAATGTTGTTTCCCTAGCATATAGCTGTTCTATGGTTGTCTTAATCATTTTGCTCTGTAGCCTCTAACAGCACCCTCAATGTGCTATTAGCAGCAGGGTCGTTCTGTAAATGAATAAGACAAAATATCTGTTTTTTTTCCTTTTTCCGGTGAAATTTCTCTGCCTACACAAGTTCTGTGTCCCTGGGAGCTGCAAGGAGTCAATCTTTGGTTCAGGTTGGGAGGAGTTTTATTTCTTTTTTTTTTCTTCCTCCTTTTTAAATGTAGTTCAGCCAGCCACTTGGAAGGTGAAGATAAGATAGCACTGAGGTTGTCTGCAGACTCAAGTCACGAGGACTTGTAGGCTTCTCTCTCTGCTCACAATATAGTGTTGCAGCGGGCACTTCTTGGGATCCATGATGAAGGTGTATATTTGATTCTAGTTTCAGTGCTTTTCTCTTGGTTTCTGAAGCTGTGTTCTTGCTAAGCAGGAAGGTGTTTTTGTAGTGTTAGAATTAGCAATCAGTGTTGGAACTAATACCTTTGCTGTGAGCTGGGCAAGAGCGCTTCAGAAATAGCGCGTGGTTGTCATTAAATGCAGTGAAATGTGGCAGTGTCTTCTAAAAAAATTAACTTCCAGGATTTCCTGTGGAGCTGACTATTTTCTTGATCTTCATGTAAGTGCTCAGAATTAGTGCTCATAAAAAGATTTTAGTACTAATCCTCCTGTAGGTTCCTTTGAAATACAGTGTTAACATTTTTTTTTCTTTACTCCCGTAAAAGTTCTTAATGTGCCTCCTACGCTTCTTTCAGTGAACACACAGCCTCTGATCTATTAATGCACAACGTGTCCCAGAAATCAGTTTAACTGATTCCCATCCATCATTCAGCACCATTTCTTCTATTATGTTGCAGAGCGGGTGTCTTTGAAGCCCTATTTTGTATACACTGGGTGATAGTTCCGTCTAACTTTTCTGAAAAAGAGATAGAACTCACCAGTTTTATTATTTATGATTGAAGGGTGCATTAGTAAGAGCAGAGCCAGAAACCTACTTTCCATAAAAATGTTGAATACTGTTTTTCAGAAGCTGCCTTTCATTTACGCTTCTTAAGTTTTAGGAAATAAATTTAATGATCAAGAAAGGACTGACAGCACCAGTTCAAACAATGTTTAAGGCCAGGTCTGTGTACAAAAGCAAGGTCTGCAATCATACATTGTGCATTATGAATTAATCTAAACCGGAAATGTTATTTCTTGAAGGCCTGGAGCAAAGACGATATTTATTCCAGGCAAGTACCTTCTGTTCTGCCATGTTGTGTCTGTCCATTGCTCTTAGCTGCCTGTCATCTCTGCTGAATGCAAAATACATTGATTGTCACTTCTGCCCTCTGACATTATTGAAGCCTAAATAGAAGGATGTAGAGCTAGTATTTGTTATGCTACATCAGCCATAACATACTTCCTGTACCAAAACAGTCTCGTAGTCTCTGATGTTCAAAAGTAAGCAATGTCAGGGAAACAAAGACAAGCCCATCACTTGGGGACTTGTTTTATTAGCCTCCTCTAGCTAAATACTCCCTGACCTACATCTGGAGCTTGTCTGCAATTAGGAAATAACTATGTCTGCTGTGTTGAGCAAATCAGGAGAGAAGCTCTCAAAACAAGTGAGCAGTGGGTTATGCCTAAGCTGGGGATATTTAAGGCAGAATCCTGAAGTTCACATTCAAGCACGGAAAGTGAGTGACGTGGTAACTTTCTGGTGCGCAATCCTACACCCTGGTCAGAAAGGTGACTGAAAGCAGCCCTCTGTGGGTTTGCTGATGGAAAAGCTGAGTTACCAGACTTTGATCCATAATCAGCACCATTATTCAATGAGACGGTTGGGATGGCCCATGTTAGAGTCAGGCAGTCTCTAATCTTTAAGTAGGAAGTTTGCAAAGCCTTGGATCAGTTACATTCTGAGTAGGAATAAGCTCTGTTTTTTTGTGGGGATTGAATATCAGTAAGACTCCACCAGCAGGGCTCCCCTTTGCTCCCACAGTGAGGTGGTGTCCACAGCTCTGTACCTTTTCCCACATTTCATGGTGTCAATGTGGAGTTTTTAACAATCAGCAGCACTTAAGTTAGCTAAGAGGCAGGCAGTGTGTTGGCACTGCCAAGAATGTCAGCAAGCAGTTTGTGGCCACCCCACATAATTGACACATCAGTGCGTTATTCAGAGTTTGCTCCGTACAAACTGTTAAACAATGAGTTAGGATTGCCAGCAAGGATAGTCAGTTTGGGAGTATGAAAATGTGTGCATCAGCATCTCTAAAATAAGAGAAGAAGAAGCAGCTTTGAGTCTGGGAAAGATTTACAGGTAGGCAGCACCCACTTGCTTTAATTAAGACTGAAAGAGAAGAGCTGAAGGTGGCCTGTAGGGGTATAAATGAAGCTGGTGTGTGTAGTAGCAGAATAGGGATTAAAAGATCTGAGGAAGGGAACTGACTATCAGTGTTTGCTAGTGAGGAAGAGGAACCTGCAGCTTTTGGATGAGTACAGAGCTCTTCACTATTGAGTAAGAACCCAAACAGATTGAATGCAGTTTCCTCCTTTCTGGCTAAACAAAGACTGATGGAATATTACAATAAACTTCAGCCTTTTACTGCTTTAGTCAGTATAAAATTATAGAGAACAGGTCAGCCCTGTGAGTGCAGAGGAAATAGGTCAGGGGTAAAGCATATGAACAATAGCATCTCCATTTTCATAAGATATATTATTCCTGTTTTGAGGCAGATTCTGGTCTTTGTGAAGTGCCAGAGGGCATCTGTTGTGAACTCTGGAACAGGTAGATGAATGGTGGCTGAATTTAACTAATATAAGGAAGCCTTCATTAACTAATGAACTGAATAAGAACAAACAAAGAGAAACTGAGCTTGAATAACTCAGCTTCTCCTCTGAAAAGAAGAACAATGGCATGGAAATCAAATAACATACTCCTTACGTGGGAATAAATTTCTGGCCAGTCAGTCCTTGATTTGTTTTCCAGGTTGTACCCGTGCTGGCAAGCTTCATTTCTCATGAGTTGCTGGTAGTTGCTGGCTCTGGGATTCGTGGGTGGTTTATGCCAGAAGGTGAGTCCCAGTCTTGGCATTTGAGCTCTGTGTTCCACATGCAATGTAGTTGTCAGCATTTGGGCTCATGACCTTATTCTGACTGACATATCCTGTCCTATGCCCTGGAAAACCCATATGTGCACAATCCACTGTCAAACAGAGTTCATAGAGAGGACACGTTATTCATATAAACCTTGTTTTGAAATCTTTGGTCTTTGCCCTTTACCTGTTTATCTGTAAGTTTATTTACAAGACTGCTCTGTGTCCATTTGTGTCTAGATGATAAGTGACAAAATCAGATCTCACTTAAGGCTTACACTTGTTTACTTCTAGAAGATGGTGTGATATAGGTGCTAGGAGAGGTGAATTTATTGCAAAACAAAACAAAAATATTTCATTCAAAATTGAGCTTAGATACTTTCTTCTTGTAGTTCAGACTCTTTTACAAGGAATACAAATATGCAATCAGGTAATAGTGCAATCAGTGTCCTAATCAAAGTCAGGGGTCACTTGCTAGATGATCTCTTCGTTTGACACAAGTAGTAGGTGGCCAGATAGATAGTAGAGGACAGACAATTGCTATAGATAAAGAAACAATACAACCAAAATCAATTCAAACTTTTTTACTCTTATGACAGCAATATGAGTCATGCTGAAAAAACCTTCACAGCACACCTTTGTTTTTTTTTTTTTTTTTCCCTGGTAAATGTTTCAAAGGCTGAATATGAAATTTGGGTACAATTATTATTCCATTAAAAATAAAGATGTACTGCATCTGATTTCACTGTGTATCCAAACAGTTTTTAACATTTTTTTTTTTTTTCCAGAACAAAATTGCACCAAGTAAATTTGTGCTAGAAACTTGCACTTAACACAGGAAAGAAACATTATTTTCTGGGCTGAGTGTACAGATGCTGCTGCTTCGGTACACGTGAAGTTCTTTTGTGTTTTATAGTCAAGTGTGTGATTATTTTTTTTCCACATGGATGTACTTTTCTTTTGAAATGCCATAAAAATGTATTTTCTCCGCTTCCAAACAAAGATCAACAAGCATGTGATGCGCTGACATGTCAGCAGTTACACAGGATAATTTTCCATGAAATGGATGCTAATTAAACTTGAATCAAAATGAATTTGAACTAGAACTTGCCTCTGGTGGGTGAAGCATGTAACAAAAGTAATAGCCTATGAAAAAATGGGACACGTGTATGAAGGTTTTTCTTTTGTGGTGTGGCACTCAGGAAAATACTCTTCATGTTGTGGAATTTCACGGTGCAGTGGTTGGTAAGTTTCTCTCTATTTCATTCCCCATAGATACTCTTGAAGCAGAACTGCTGAGTCACAGCCTGCACCAGTGACGGAGCTCCTGGTGGGAAGGCAGGGCCTACCCAGGGGAGCTTAAGTGCATGTAATGTGTCTGAGTGATTGGAAGGGCTGGAGCCAAGATCTACCCTTTCCAACACCTCATTTGAGGGTTGGTGGTGAAGGTGAGGATATCTTGTTGGAGATTCCTGTATACCTGAGGCCTTCTCAAAGTAAGTAGCTACTTTTCTTTATTTCTGTGTCTGCTGTGTTTGAGCAAATCCTCACTTGTTGCAGCCTGTGATCTTGCTCCTCTGCTGTTGTAGTTGTGCTTTCTGTTGTGTTACAGCCCTAAATTGTGCTCTTAGTCTGTGGTAGCTCTATGGGCTTTTTCCAGACCTTATTTAAAAACAAATGGAAAATGGGCAAAGTGGGTGTGAGAGTCAGACGAAAAAGTTTGGGTTTCACAGCGTCAACAACATGTATTGCCTCCTTTGGATTCCTTGACAGGTGACAAAAGATCAGAATTTCTATATTCTTCGCTGCACTATTTGTTACAAGGCTATACTACAAAAGGAGAACTGTGGTTTCTTTTTCCTATTTCCATTTCTTTTCTTCCTGTTCATTAAACTTCTCTTTGTAGAACATAGTTTATCAACTGGATGTATATGAAAGGATGCAGCCTTTTCAGCCAGAAATTTGACTCAAGCACTGCTGTTGAGAGGAGAATGCCAGTTGTGCTTCACAACTTAGTACTCTGTTGAGTGTGGAGTAGCTTTTGATTAGTTTTAGTTTTAATGTAGGCATTCTGCAGGTGAGAGGAGGTTCATGTAGAATCAAGGTAAATGTTTTTGAAAGCCTGTTTCATTTGATCAAGCAGCAATAATAAACTTGCAATTGTTGCATATATATTTCTAGGCAAGTCAGTAATTTGCTTCCAAAGTGATTTGGTTATGTTTGGCCACTCATAATGAAAAGCCTTATTCTGATTAATCTACAGCACATGTCAATTAATCTCTTGTGTAAGACTGAACTATAGTGCCTAATGTGGTTCTTCAAAGTGATAACCCTCTTATGCTTTGCTAAAAATGTACTTGTCTTTGCAGTTCTGAAATAGATTAAATTAAATTTCACATTGTTGCTGTGAAGAGAGGAGGTAGGAAGAGCCCAGTCTCATAGAATCATAACTGGAAAGCAGTTTTGCTCTTCATGAACACTCTTGTAACCTCACTGTACTAACCTATGGGCAGAACCTAAAGGAAATGACATAAAATCCAATTTAACTTCAGACTCTTTCATTTTATAAGCAAGAAGAATTTGTGAATCTGCATAGATGCAATTGAACAAAATATGTAATGCAAGCCCTTTTTCATTCATTGTCTTAATTTAACCAATTTCATCCACGTGTCAAATCACATAAGGGGGATGCTCTAGAAACTAGTAAAGTCACAAGCCTCTTAACTAATCTTGTTGATGCTAATTTAAATTCTTGTAATAAATTTCTATTATAAAAATATCAGAGGGAAATAGGAAATGCTGGTACATAATGCTCAGGAGATATGAAAACTAGTCTGATTGGCTGGGAAACTTGTGCCTTTCAAAATTCCACACTTACGAGCAGTCCTATGAATGTTTTGGTCAGTTGCTGGCATTTAATGAAACCTGCAGAATTCATGGCATCTCTAAGAGTCCCACATTGCATTAGTTGATGATGGGGCTTGGGCCAACAGGCTCAGTGTCTCTGGATGATGGATCTCAGGTTGAAAATCACTGTGCTCGCTCACCCTTCTGATCATCCTGGACGTCAGATTCATGGGAAATCAAAGTTGCTTTGTTATGCTCATTTCTGAATGGAAACGCTTTGCATGCCTCTCATGTCTACATCTGGGCTTTGGGTCAGATGCTTTGCACACTCAAGATTTCATTCAGTAGCTGTGGCAGAGTGCATCATGTTAGGTTTTCATTCGTCAGTCCTGGGTGCTTGAAACTGTAAGGAAGAGCCATTCTCACAATATGAGTGAGAAACCTGAAGTTGTGGGGTCCTCAGCGCATCAGCTGCAGCTGACTAGCTAGTTAAAGATAATCTGGTCTTTCTAATTTAAAAATGTAGTGTAAGATGATAAGTTAAAGGGAACACTGTTACGGTTGTACATGACGCTAGAATAGATTTGTCCTCAGTGCTGTTACAAAACAAGTCTCCACAAACAAATTTTAGTGTCTCATTAAAGACTGCTTTATTGAGAGCATAGTGAACAATGGATATTTAAGGTTATTTTTTGAGAGCAGAAATAATTTACGTTTAAAGAAAACTTTGACTTTATTTCTTGACCATCTTAAGCTATAAATCTTAAGCTGTGTTTTACTTGCTCTGTTATTACCAGAAATGCAGTGTAGTAAAACATGAAGTACTCAAAAAAAACCCCGCAAACATTATTGAAGTCTTATATGGGCACTTAATGTTGAAACATCTTTACTACCAGTTTATAGACACTTAAAATATCATTGTCCTATAAGGTCAATTGCTCTTGCAACTTCACTAATGGCAGTTACACTGCCTACCCTGTATTGCATTAAATCTTCGTGTACTTATTTAGAGTCATGTGCTTCTTCCACTTTCAATGCTCTTACATATGTTATAGGAATCAGAACTTTTAAAGCAGGCTTTTAAAAATCGGATGTAACTTTTAAATCATATGTGCCTTCCTTTTGTTTATTTCTAGAGCTGTTAGAGACACAAATGAAAATGCTTTTGTAATATAATTGATGTCTGACTATAACATGAATCTTGTCATATTCAACTTTTACCTCTGTTCTTGTACTTGTATCATTCTGCTCTTTTAGCAGAATTGAAGAGGATAGTGTCTGGTCTTGATAGCTTGGGTACAAAAAGGGATCTATGGCGAGTCCTAAATGAAATCATTTATCTGCTTTAAAACTATACTTCAAGGACTGTTATGCCTTCAGCAGAGATTTGCAGGGGAGGGGAAGAGATCAGAAGGAAAAACTGAAGCGATGGGTCATCATGACATACTTGCGTACAAGCATCAATAAATACACTTCTTAGGGGCAGTTGCTGGTACGTCTTCCTCCCAAATATGAGTACAGAGGTATGGTGTGTGCCAGCACCCACTGGGCAGCTCAACACACAGCTACATGCCACACACACTCAGGAGAATGCACAAAAGGTAATTTGTGTAGGCATAAATATATGTACCAAGAATATAATTCCTTAGGAGCAGGCAAGCTGATTGTTTGATTCAAATTGTTTCTTAATTGAAACACAAAACAGCTCCTCTTTAATCTTCAGAGTACTTGAAATCATGTCTAGCTGGGAATATATGAACAACAGTATATGAACTGCATCTTTGAGGAATGATGTCTCTACTTTTTTCCAATAACAGATGCCATTTGGATTAACAAATAGGGATTCTCCTCACAGCAGCAGTATCTGATGGGGTTATCAAATTCTCTGAAACTAAAGAGAATGTGACAGTGACATCAATCAGATGTTATTGCTGCACATACAAATTCATTTGCTAGCCCAAGTGGTAGTTCATTTTTGTGCAGCTGGGAAATTCCTTTCAAGATTTGGTAATAGCTCAGCAGTGTGTATGAGTGGATTTGTATACATAAATGACATATATGGGTGCTGTGGCAGCAGTACAAAGCCATACAAATCTGGAGCTGTTTGTTCCTGATTTGAGGCTTGCCATCATCAGAGCTTTGTCTTTTTGGCCTGTGTTAAACATGGGGCGCATAACATCAAGTTGAAACTTGCCGTGGTAGATTCACAGATGTTTCACCTATGTATTTGTTAAATTAAATGTAGGTCTGTAGTGACAAATTTCAGTCTTGATTAAACCTACGTCGGATTATAGTCTGGTGCTGCAGTTTTCACGTTCATTTTGTAGTGGAGTAGGTATCAGGCTTAAAACCTTAACTTATATCCATAATATTTAGAGGATGTTCAACACTAGACTTCTGTTATAACATTGCCTTTATGGTTTTAAATGGTAATTGCCCTAGTGGCTATTTTATGCACTCAAGTATAAGTGCTCTATATGTGTATAATACCTGGATTTAACAGTTGTCTTTGTTCAGAGCCATATCAGGCATAGCAACAGCTCCTGTGGGTCAAAAGCTTTTGCCTTTTGAATACCCTCCGTGCCT
The DNA here is from genome assembly GCF_054131305.1 of Coturnix japonica. Lineage (NCBI taxonomy): Eukaryota > Metazoa > Chordata > Aves > Galliformes > Phasianidae > Coturnix > Coturnix japonica. The sequence continues at coordinate 22,034,786 of NC_140671.1, read as the reverse complement.
CTCTGAGTTGACCTTCTCTTAGGAAATAGGTTCACAATAGGGCTGAAACGTCCTGCATGCATTTCTCATTTCGTAGTGGAGCATTGCAACTGCTATGTCCTCTTGGGCTTTGAGCTTTGAAGAGCTCCTCTTCCTTATGGCTGCTTTTAGACAAGAAAAAATATGCCAGCAGACTCTATATCTGTGCGTTAGCACTCCATGTACTGCATTCCCTTTCTGGGCTGTTGCATTAATTTCACAGTGTTTTCCAATATCTAGTAGCTCTGAATCAAAAGAATCTTGGTCTTTTCTGTTTCTAGCAGTTCTGGATTTAGAACAGTCTAGAAATTAAACGATGTCCTAATCTTTCCTTAGTGGCAAATGAGGGAAGAGTACTTGTCTGTGTGGGCATGGCCAAATTGTGGCACTGGGACAATTGTGCCTGATGACTTACAGTCCTGATGTTAATCCATGGAGAGAACATCCTCCTATCCACACTGTTATTGGGCCATGAGAAATTAGTTTATTATGAACAGGATTTAGGAAAAAAAATTAATGAAGTGTCATTAAAAAAAAAATATATATATATATACACATATATATTTTTTCTTAAAGCACCCTGTAAAGTAAAAGCATGAATTCAGTTTGTTTGTGGAGTCAGAGGCATCTCGATATGTATTCGCACTTGTTAATGAAGGGGGACAGCTGCCTGGAGATGCAGAAATTGTAGTTGAAAGGAACTCTGAGAAACACTTATAAGTGTATGTCTATGTATTTTTAGATAGTCTTTTGTACAGATTTGTATCTATTCACTGTAAGAGAAACGCTATCCTTTTACAGTCTCCATTGAGTGGTATTGGCTTTGAAAGGTATATTCCACCCCTGCTTTGTTCACATATGCACATTATTTCTATTTTAAGGTTTTCTGTGAGTAAAAGCAATCACTGGGTAGGATTCATCTCCTTACAACTATGTCTCTTTAGAGTCTGTGGAGATCACATCAGGACAGTCAGTAGATTCTCGAGTGCAATTCCTGCTATCTTAAAGCAACACTTAAATAGGTCAGATTAATTGTGCCTGAGAGGTTTATTTCTTTCCACTGATTATGGAGGGAGAGTAGATGTTTGTATCACAGTCATCAGCTCTGAAGCTCAGTGATGTGCATCCCACCTGTGGTGTCAGCACAGAGTGGTTCCTGCAGTGAGGTGCTTCCCATCTACTGGCCTCCCGCTCTGCATTTCTGTGGTTCTGCTTTCCTGCACACCAGTATGATTTTTGCCTTGACATTAGAGTTCATAGATGTGAAAATGTAGTCTCCAGATGTTTTAATTCTGCCTGTCAGCACAAGAACCACATTCTAAAACACTTCATTTGACATAATGCATAGGAGAGAAGTGGAGGTGCTGTAGGAGACTTTGTCAAATGGGTCCTTTGCTGTTACAACTAGGGCAAGTTAGCCCTGTTTTGAGCATGGTTGGATTATGCAACCTCCAAAAGCCTCTTCCAGTCTGGTTAATTCTATGACTCTTCATCCAGAGTTTTTCAAATTCATGGTTATTAGTGGCAGGTTTTAAGTCGGGCAATCTGTCTTTTAACCGGTCATAACATAGCAGCCAGTCTTGGGCCTGTACCTTGCTATCTGACCTACTCCTGGGGCTGGATGAGGAGAGCTGCCTGGATTTTCTCCATGAAGTTAGGCAGGATCTTCTGTAGGTACTCAGCAGAGCATTGCTTGGCAAACTTTTTTTCCCCTTTCCTTCCTCTACAAAGAATAAGTATATAGAATAAAGTGAAAGAAGATATTTTTCTGTTCTGCTAAGGCAATTTTGTAAGACTTGGCGTGAGTATCCTGGGAGTCTAAGCTAAAGATGGTGAACATATGGGAAAGCCCAGGAGGAAGCACAGAGTTTTAGTTTTCAAACCTTACTCTTGGATTGCTACAGTAATGTAATGAAAGGACATTAAATGAGCTGAAGTTATTAAACCCTAAAGGTTACAGAGTCCTATTGGGGGCCACATTCAAAATGTAATTAAACCAAGTCCAGATATTTTAATTTCTAGCTGGAGATTTATACAACATAAGTAGATTCTTCTTTCAATTCTAAACTTTATTGAAAATAAGCTTGTTAACTTGTTTATTTCTCTCTAGCAGTAACTGAATAGACATTGTTTAGAGCCACTTGGCTCTAGTAAAACAGTAGGTACCAGTATCAAAGAGTCATGGTTCAAATCAGATCATGTATCTGGGAAAACAGATGCTTGCACTCTGCTATTAAAGTCTCACTCCCCCAAAACCATGTAGTCTGCAAATGGTTATCCATTCTGATCCTCCAAGCCTCTCCCTGCCTGTTGTTCCAGATGGTCCATTGCTGGTATAATGCTCTCCATTACAGTGTGTGAGAGAACAATGGTCCTAGAACTGTTAATTCTGCTTATTAGGAATATAGGATTACACTTATAAGAGGTTGTTTCCTTCTAAAACATTCCGATTTCATTGTAAAATGAACTTGAGTGAGTTTAACTCTTCAAGAACACTATCTTTAAAAAACAAAACACAAGAACAACAACAACAAAAAGTTCACCAAACATGAACACCACTGAGAAAAATCCTTAAAACAAGCCAAAATCCAAAACCAAGGACATATCTTTATGGATTTGACTTGGCTTCCTATTGCTGGATTGGCTCAGCTTTTAGTAGTCCCTTCTCTCCTTCTGTCTGACTAGCTGCTCTTCTCTGAAGGAGTCGGATTGGCTCTGCTATCTATTTTCCTCAGGGAGAAAGCTGGCATGTGGTTCAGGTGCCTTGTGCTGCAGTTTGCAGGTCTGTGCTGGAAAGCTGACTCTTGAGATGACCTGGGTGAAAAAGAAGACGTCACTCCCTCTGCCCCACATCAGTTTATTCCTTGGACTAATTCTGTGACCTGTTTGGGCATTGTGACTCCAAACAAGTTTATTCATGAAACACATCTTGAGTGTGTCCTGTGACTGCCTTGGAGCTGGGAAGATGATTTGAGGGGGCAAGAAGCCAGCAGTCTGCCTTGGTGAGTTGTGCGCACACTAGCTAGGGTTTGAGTGACCTGGAATAATCAGGCACTGGCAAGGTATACCTGGGTGCTGTGAAAAGGTGTGGATTAGAATTCTTAAGGTGAGGGGAGACTCAGTCCTAAAACTCGCTCCTTGGTTGTTTGTCTTGACTGTTGGAGGCAACGGGCTGGCACTGAAAAAATGCTTAAGTTTTAAATTCAGAACAAAAACCTGCAGCAAGCCAAATCACCTTATTTAGAACTTACTAATTGCTTATAACTTTGCTACATCAGTGAAGACATTAGTTAGAAGCAATTGTGGGGCAAGGAGGAAGATAAGAACATGTTTTTAAGACTCTTAATATTCAGTCGTACTAAACAAGGTTGCTATGCTTGAGACAACAAGAGTAGAGGAGAACTGCTGAGAATTGCTCTCCTGCTGGAAGGTGTTTGTGTTTGGAAGTACAAGCACTCTGCCCAAGAGACAGCGGGCTGCAGGCTGGCGTAAAAGCTGCTTCAAGGACAGAATCCAGTGAGAATGGTTTGTATGCAGGTGGAGGAGAACATGAACCTTGGGCACCACTCTCTCTACTAGTAGTTTCTCTACTCTGATAGGGTTGTGTAGGGCTGGGCTTCTTAGAGGAGTAACTGTATTAAAGACAGCAATTCCTGAAAAGGTCAATTTAGGATACCTTCGTCTTGATCGGTAAACAGACAAAAAAATAGATGTGTGAGTTTTGCACTTGAATCTCGATGAGCAGGAGGCATGTGGTAATGTGTGAGAAGAGCCTCAATGTGCAGAGCAGCCCAGAGAGACCAGTTCAGCAGCAGATCTGGATGTGGGAGTCAGACAACGCTCCCACATTAATTAATGAGGTGAGGAAAGAAATAGAATCACATGTTTTCCAAGTTTGTTCTCCAGAGAAGATTTACCTGGAAAAGCTTCTGTGTTGATTTAATGGAGATGTGCACACTATGAGGTGTTTGTATGAACAGTTCTGAGCTATTTGGATGCATGTCCCAAAAGCAGAGTAGGGCAAGCGGTGAGAAACTTCTCCCCTGCTTTTTTATTTGCTTACCTTATTTCTCACTGAACGAAGGTGCATTGGGTCTGAGGGCAGTGTCTGAGCCAGTTATTCCTCTGTCCTTCCGGGGTACAGTGCCAGTCCCTGCCTGTTCCCTGCCGGGTGTTTCCTGAGGGAAAACTGAATGAGGAGTGGGGAGTGAAGAACCTGTTTCCCCCAGGAGAGCAGCTCAGGGATTTGTATTGAAACAGGCCAGTGACTGAGCTTAGTCCTTAACCAAAGTGTTAATGCTGGCAGCTTGCCTGCACAGTATAAAAAAAGAAGTAAAAAAAAAGGTAGGGGGAAGGATGAGGGTGAAGATGTGGATGGAAAAGAAAACACAGCAGCCTGTACAACCCATGCAAAAGAGACAAAATGAATGTGCTACAAGGAAGGCAAGCTTCCTGGGTGAGGTCAGAATGGAGAGGGGAGCAGGTCACAGGCACAAGCTTGAGAAGGTTAGCTTTGAAAAGCACTCCAATGGCTTTTTTCTGTGCTAGGGAGCAGCAGCTGTTGGTTGTGCCTCTGCTGAGGTTGAATTTTGATCTACTTCAAGCTGCAGTAAAAAAGATGCAATATCCTCTGCAAAATGCCTGCTGAGCACAGAGCTGGGTTTGCAGGGATTGCATGGGTAGATCAATCTATTGGCTTATTAGCTAAAATGATCAGGAATTGCATCACAATGGACTATCGATGTCCCATAGCAGCTGATGGCTCTGAATTCTCATCTCTTTTCTTTGAATATCTATTTTATGTATGTATGTATATATATATATACATACATACATGTATATAAATATAAATTTAAGTTTCTTCATAAATTTTTAGGATACAGTGCACTCGTACCTTGTAACAATTGTATCTTCTGAGATAATTGTGCCCTTAATTTTTTCTGCTGGTTGTTTCTTCTAGGCTTGCCATCTGTGGGACTGGCAGTCCTCAGTGGCTTCAAACATCCCAGTGAAATCTGATCTTTCCTTTTTCTTTGTCTAAACAAGCATGGTCTAAACTAGTTGGTTCAGGGTGCATGGCACACAGAGCATGCTTGACTGAGAGTTTCCAGGCAGGGTGAGGATCCTTATGAGGAAAATCCATTCTCTTCAGTGAAAGCTGCCTTCAGAGCCTCGGAGCCCTGGGACAACTGCAGCCGTGCCTTGCAGTAATCTGGTAAGCAAGAGAAAGATGAGGCTGATTGGAAAATAAACCGAAATGATACAATATTTGCAATGGATAGCTTTCCTCCTGTCTCTGCATATATTGAAAGTTTGTGCTATTTGATGATGCCTCTCCTTTCCCTACCAAATGTTTTACTGTTTTGCTGCTTGCTCTGAAGCTCTAGCAGAGACCTGCTGTGGTACCTAACTTCTAATCTGAGGGTCAGCAGGTTGGGCTCATTCAACAGCAAACTCTGTGGTCACTAAAGTGTCACTGATGCCATGTCCCGAGATACATCCCAGTAAGGTTTTCCAGAAGTGAAAAGATGACAGTTCTGACAAAGGCCGATGAAGTGGGAATTATCAAAGCAATGTAAAAGGGGAGTGTGTTCAATGAAGAAAAGAGAAGTTTCCTTTTGGGATTGGGGGAAAGGACTGAAATGAAATGAAGCTTTCTTGTAAATATTATAGAGAAACTCTTTGCTGGCTTGGCTGAAAGACAAAGTTAGCATGAAGTAAACCGGACAATGAATTGTACAGACAGTTGGATAGGCAGGCCTTGGATTTCTTCATAAAGACCATTTCCTGTGTGTTGTTAATCCTGTTGATTTAAAAACAAAACAACAACAAAAGGTTTCCTTAATTGTCCAGAAGTTTGCTGGACCCAAACCTTGATGGTTATTACGTATTTTCCACAGATTGCACAAATCTAAGTTTTGTTTGGATGTCATTCTAGCTGACTCTTTTTCAGCCATGCAGTGGAATTTGAATGTGGGTTATTATAGTGGGTCCCTTTTTCCTTTACTGACAATTTTCCCAGCGGTGTAATCAGTCTGTGATAAGTTTTGATTCTGCGTTAACTCTTGTGAGATTGTTTTTATGGATTCATAAGGAATCAGACCTTTGGAACCTGCGTTAGCAGAACAGAAAAACTTTTCCTCTTGTCCTCTGGATGCAGAAACGTCGTGTCACCTAGAAAAAGTGACACAGTAATCACAAGCTGAATGTGAATTTGCAGAAGAGGGCTGTTGTATGGTCCTTAGCTTAGAACTGCATGATGCTTCTTTAGAAGGGAGACCCTGAGGAGGCGTTCAAAATGGAGTACTTGATATGCTTCATGTAAAAACCAATGCCTTAGTGGAAATCATGTGTTGCATTTTAATATTTCTGGTTTTGCTAAGGGAGAGGAGAAAAAAATAATCCAGGTTGCTATTTCTAAATGAGTTCTAGCAGTGACCCATACAGTCCACCTTCTTCTTTTACACAGGCACACAAGGGATCTCTCACAGTAAAGAGTGCTAAGTTTGCATGCTTAAATTTAAAATCCTGCTTAAATAGAGTTTAACTAAGACCTTAACTCTCTTGACATTAGACCAAATAATTATTAGGCAAAGCAAGTACTGTCTTTTATTAAACTAATGGGTAGAGTTGGAAGGAAAAAAAAGACAAGCTCCTGGGTGTAAAAGAATTTGTCTTTTTTTTTTTTTTTCCCCCCAACATCTCTTAGCGAGAGGTGGGGAGAATGAAGTATTTTCTCTTTCCATTCAGTGCTTTTCTTGCCCATGTCCTTGATTGACCATAACTCTGTTCTATACTACATTATGAACTATTGCTGTTCTGTGGTTGTGTGATTAAAAATGAGAGAGGTCCTATTGGGGGAAGCTGCAGTCTGACTGGGACTAGACTCCATGGTGAGGTGCAGTAAGCAAAGGAGCAGCATCCGGAAGAGACAGTGAAAAAAGCATGTTTACAAAGGCCAGTTCTCCATGTGGTTTTGGTTTTGAAGACCAAGTACGTAATGCAGTAAGCTTCAGAAGCTATCAGCAGCTTCTCCTAGCTGACAATTCAGGTACTGGGGATAAAAGAAGTGATTTTGAAGGAACTGATGAAACTTGTGAGGTTACATGTTAACATCCAGTAGATGTGAGCTCCCAATTGCCAAGCTGGCCTCTGTGTTCTTTCATTTTTTGAGGCCTGTGGCAGATGTAGGAAAACATGAGGAATTCTGACCCGTGAATTAGGTTGGGATCTTTAATTAGGCAGGGAACACTTAGGAAAAAAATTGGCCTGAATGGGGATTTTTGAGCAACGAGCTGATTTGAGATGTTCAGGTTTGATATCCTGCCAACTAAAGTTTTGCATTAATACTCAGGCCTCTCTTGCTGCGTGAAGTAGGATGAAATCTGTTTGGGTTTGCCCAGTTTAGCAACATTTTAACTGGTACAAAGCACATATAAACTGTCTGCAGGCTGCTCAGTGTCCCTGACTCATGCTGGATACAAGCAGCAGTTAAAGTTATAGCATCCCATTCTCCAGCTGTGCCTGGTCTAACAGGGCAATATCTGCTTGAGACTAAGAATGGTGTGGGTCTTCCTGGCCAGTTGGAAGAAAGCTTTAGCACGCAAGCCTGGATGTGGAAACAGTCTCGTCTGCAAGAGTAACTCATTTCCATTGTTCTGAGACCTCATTTTCTATAATGATGTGGAAACACTGCTAATGAATTTCAATTCATGTTCATCAGATCTGTTGGATTTGATCAAATATAGGCAGGTCTAGTATAAGACTCAGTAAAAGGGGATTTAGTTTCTCAATAGCAGGAGTTATGTTCTCTCTATTGCCCTGTATTATCCAGCATCAGAACTAAGCTTGGTAGAGCCTGTTGCAAAGGTGGAATGTGCTTAGCTTAAAAACTAGATCAGGGTCTGAGTAGGCAGTGATTAATATCAGGGTCCAGACCATGTGTAACCCATTTCTGTGAAATATTTATATTCTCAAGAAGGATTTTATCATGGGAGGATTTCCCAGCAGGTTAGGCATATACCAATGTAGCCTTCATTTTTCATGCTGTGATTTAACTGGGTCTATTCAAGAAATGAGTAATTGCTACATCATTGTGATTTTTTGCTTTATCTTAGAACTGCAAGTTTACCTGTTGCCTACAGGGTTCTAATATGAACCTGGTGAACCACGAACGAAATGCTGTTTTGGAATGTAGCTGAAATTAAATCTTGATGTGGATCCTTTGCATGATTTCTAGAATAATGTTCTGCAGGGTATCCCATAACACTGCTGTGATTCTAACACTTGCCTGTAAGAATGTTTCCAACGGCATCCCTAACAGCGACTGGGAATCACTGTATGTTTTCATCTGAGATGTGTACTGACAAAACTTTTAGAAGAGTGTTTTGAGAATGTGATCATTTTCTATCACTTCTATTTTCTTGGAGTGTTTGCTGCTAACTGTGATCATAAACATAATAATAAGAAAGCAAGAGGATGAAAACTGAGACACAGGCAAGATCCACGTACTCTACCTGGTGCTAGTATTGCCTCGCTATGAGAATCATTGTTCTCATCAGCCACAGAAAATGTAGTTTAGTTTTGTCTTCTCAAGCTTATCTACTTTACGCAAGCAGCTCTAAGACACCAGGCTGAGTCATGCCTGGTATGCCTGGTAGATAAGTCTACTTCATGCAGTCATTTAAATTACAGTGCTTATCCCTTTCATAGCATAACGAGTCGTTTTTTCATCTTTGAAGTGCTTTCAGACTGTTTGCTCTTAGTTCACCTAACACCTGAGAGACAGTGACTGAGAAACGGAGGTTAAGGGGCTTGCTTCAGGCACAGAAACAGTTGGTGTCTGGGCTAAATTCAGGTTTCTGTACACTTGATTCCCATTCCAGAATTAGGAGTCTCCATTTAAAAGCCAACTAAAGCTTATATCTCCTTTTTGTTTCTTTACTTTTTTAAAGGGTAAAAACTATTTTGTTGCTCCACTGCAGCAACGCTAATGCAAGTTTTAATGTGGTAGCTGTAAGAAGGTATTTGTTACAGGTGACAGCTTAGAGTTTCTCATAATGACAGCTCCACACAAATAATAATCCAGTAGTTCTGTGTTAGGGTTGTCTGATGGCAACAAAATTCTGAGAATCAAAGGTATGGATGTAATTAGGAATCTTGCTAATGATTCTGTGCGTTTTTGTTTTTTCCTTCTCAATGAAATGAGATTCACACAGATTAATTACTACCTGCTATAAATAAACCCTGAGAATGGCAATCTGCATCGCAGTGGCAGAGGGTAGCTGTCATTTAATATATCACAGCTTTCCACGCACCTGTTCACCCGGTACTGTTCCTATGGCAACTACACTTTATAAGGGAAGCTCTGCATAATTAGCGTGGATCGAGGTCTATATCGACCAGAATAATTTGGAAGAGTATGGAGAGCCCAAAGGAGAAGGCAATGCTACTTGTCTCAGTAGGGAAGGTATCAGACCTCTGCTGCGTGCTACATAGTGAGGCAGTTACTAGGAGAATTCAGCAGAATTAGCAAATCTGAGGAAGCCAAATTATACAAAACAAGAAACTTTATCTTTTTTATTTTTTTGGTTATGAAACCATGTTAGAATGAGCTTTGAAAAGTGAACAAAGACAGAAAACCAAACTAAAACAAAAACCATGCTTGCATAGGAGGCTTTGTTGCAACTTAGGACATTTCACAGAGTGCACAAGTGTTGTCAGCCTGGGGACCAGGCGGTGATGGCCAGCACTGCTTGTAATGTCCAGCTATGCCTTTTACCTTATTGATCTTTGTTTTTTGTCAAGACCTGCCAGACGCATTTCAAAGTGACAGATGCAGATGTGTGACCCGTGTTGCCTCACAATGCAGCACATTAAATGTAGAACAACAGCTTTAACTTCAGTTTTATTTTTTTTTTCTTGGCTGCTGGTGTCAGAAATGTCACTTAAAAAAAAACAAAGCTCAATGATTTTATAAAATGCCTATAAAAAGAATAGTGCTGAAACTGGGAGAGCTTTGTGTCTGGTTGTGTGTGTGCACAGAAGACTGAGCGAGTCTTCTAAAACTGTCTTGGCTTCAAGTCTCATCTGGAAGTGACTCAGTTTTCAGTAGAGGAGCTGTATCAGGCTCTGCAGCTGTATGTGAAGTATATGACTTTTAATTCACTGGGGATCCAGTTTGAACGCAAGTGTTGATAGAGCAGAATCATACTTGTGTTGTAATAAAACTTCGTAATATGAGTCATCAAAGTATCTCAAAAGAAAAAGGGAATGAGAACTTGAAAATATGTGCTCTTCAGCATTAGTAATGCTGGAAAATAATTTGAAATACAATGGGTGTTAGAGGTCATGCAACAATGTGACAGTGTAGTATGTGTACCATCTTGGCTTTTGAAGATGCAGTTACTGAAATCGGTCTAAATTTGCAGAATTTGTAGATCTTGTATGATAAACAAGGTAGAATCCTTGGGTGATACTGATTTGTGTTACTTCATCATTGCTGAGTTCTGCATTAGGTGACAGGCTGTAGGAAACTCCTTTGCTACATCTGAGTAAAAAGTCTAGGAGAGAAGGTGCTTTTTTTTGCTTCTACTGGTTCTGGATTGGGTACTTGGTGGAGAGGCCTCCACTAATGCTATATGTGATTTTTTTATATTTTATTTTATTTTATTTTATTTTATTTTATTTTATTTTATTTTATTTTATTTTATTTTATTTTATTTTTCCCAATGGGGATGATGGTGGGAGGATTCTTGACTAAAAAAACTGGCATTGCATGCCTCTGTAACAGAATACAGAAAAGATACCCCTCTTAGGTTCTGTGGAGGACAGGGCAGGGACTTGAGTCCTTGATGTCTTGAGGGTTCCTTCCTGCATGGTATCACAGCTTCAAGAGGCAGAGCTTTGGGTGCCTTCCATTTAAGCAGGTGTCTGCAACGCTCATTTGGAGAATTAGTTTTGAATCTCCCTAAAGAGAGACAATGGAAAGAAGAGCTGGGGTGCAGCCTTAGCTGCGCTCATTCCAGCCTGGCTTTGCACCATTACCATTGTGGCCTTCCTGGGCAGGCTCTGAAGAAGAATTTCAGATATGACAATTTCCAGTCAAATAAGAAAATGAATAAGGAGCTTAATTTCTTCCAGGAAAAGGCTGCAATTGAGTGAAGTTTTCTGAGTTGCAACTTTCCAGGGAGATAACTAATAACTACATTCCCCAGAAAAATCTTGCTTTTAGGAGCAAATCTAGCTTCAAGTCTCTATTCTAAGTTAAGGATTTTAGTTCTGAGAGTAATGATGCAATGTAAGTACTTTCATAAATTCAGTTCATTTAAAAAATATATATATTGTGGCCCCAAAGTGCTGGATCTCATAAGCTACCCATTTGAAATTGTTAGATAAGTGAGTTTTTTTATTGTTTTTCAGTAGGAAAACCTAACCTCAAGATAAGGATTGTTTGGTGCAATCTATTCAGTTTTGGAGATGTGTTCTCTTTGGAGTTCTGCCTCATTTTACTTTTGTGTAAAGGAGAACTCAGTCCTTAGCTCCAGTGGTTCAAATCTTTTCATATTTCTAATCACGTTGAAGAAAAGGGGAAAAAACTTGGCCAGAAAAGCTTAAGTAATATGCGGTCCTAAGTTTTGGAAGGTAATCTTTGTACTCCATTAAGGTTTAAGGGCGGCACAGACAGTGGTTAAAAGAAATTTCCTAACCTATGTCAAATTATTCTGTGATCTACAAAAACAGCAGACTGGACTTTTCTCAGCATGTCTGCTTCTGTTTTTTTCCAGTGTTCATTTTTTGGTTATAAAATGCTATCCTTTTTGACATCTACTAAAAAATGCATTTAAAATCTTCCTTAAATATATGACCATCCATTTATCTGTGCATCGTAGATCTATCTGAAGTAAGAAGATGAGTAAAATGTCTCCTGATGCAATGCTTTAAACAACTAGACTGAAGCAAAGATTATTTCTAAACAGATAATTTACTGTTTATTAAAGGGACTAGATTGGGATAGCAAGAAAAGTTCCTCTAGATCTGAATGTATTAATAAGGAAAAAGCCCATTGTCTTGTCAACTTCTGTGTCTACACCACCAGGGATACTTCATTGACAATTACTGAGAGATAGTTACTCATGGAGATTAAATATAAGTTTACTTCCCTCTTCCCCTGCCCCATCCCTCCTGAGCTTAGTGGTATTAGAATGGACCACTGTCATCCAAAAACTTGAGCGAAACCACTGAATCATTCTATATGTGCATTCAGAAACCCCTTTAACTACAACAGGCTTTAATCACTATCTATAAAAGAAATTGAGATGAAATGGAAGTCTGGTACGTGTGTTATCAGTTCCCAAAGCTAGCCAATACACTTGGCATAAAAATACGTTCATATTCCAGGCTTACTTTCAATGTATCTTGCTGAAAATGAAGAGACTGTACAAAACCATTCCACCTTTGAGCTTACAGCTGATTTATGTAAGGTAGCAAAATGGGATCAAAGGTGTCCTGATGTGTCTTCTAGATTGTGGTTCTTGTAGATTCATAAAACACTAGTAAATTCAGCAAATTTCACCCTCATGACGAATAGTTTCTTCAGTGAACAATGTTTAATAGACTCCAGGTGATGAGACAGGCAGAACTGCAGGAAAGATCTTTGAAGGTCTGAGGATTAGCAAAATGCATTTGGAGTTTGGGTTTTCCTTGTAAAATGTATGGTCTAGTTTGTCCCTCAAAGACCCAGACTAACTAGTTTCTTCTGTAAGCATGGACCTTCGCTTTGTTTTGCTTTGGTTTCCACACTTTGAATCTGTGTAAATCTGTGTGCCATGCTGAAGAACAGCTGTTGTGAGTTTGCCTTTATTTCTCTCCTTCCCCCCCCTTATTTTTCTGCCTAATTTTTACTGAATCTGTCTTCTCTTGCAGCTTACTTTAGCTCATTCAGGGCTGGAGATCTGGAATGGGAATAGGAAAAGCAGTCAGTCAGATCTGTAAGCCTTACTTCTTTGGCAAAAGCATTGGCACTAACTCTAGTTCTTCATCACTTTTATTACATCATTATGCTGGCTTACTACACTGACTTTTCAGTGTAAAATTGGCACAATGTGGGCTTTTGGAAGGTGGGGTTTAATGCAGGTACAAAGCCATGTAAAGCACTTGCTGGGGTTGCACACTGGAGGAAAGAGTAAGTAGGAAAAGAGGCAGATCCTTGTAGCGCCCACATGCTTTTATCTCAAACAGTGGATCTGTTTGTTTCCACTGGCATATGGAGGTGCTTTGGAGAGCAAAAGGATCCAGAATTTTGCCATCTGAGTGAGACTAGGAGTGAAATGTCATGTACCCTTATAGGACTCAATTACAACATTTTGAAATGCTTGCATTGGGCATGCATACAAACACATTCAGAAGAAAGGCAAGGCTCGATTAATGATGGTGCATCAAAAGTTCAGCATCCTAAACCTTCCCTTTTAAACTCAGGGAGTCTTTAGAGATCTTGTCAACGCTGTTTATGTTGCTTAACAGTGTCTTCTGCCATTGACAAAGCAGCACTTCGCTTCTGTAGTTAATGTGGCAGATTCTCTCTGTCCCTATTCGGATGCTGATGGAAGTTATTTACAGCCTCAGCAGAAAGATCACACAGCGCTGTGATAACTGGCCCCTATCGACACTGCCAGGTTTCCAGGTCTGTAAGACAAATGTTGCTGCTGGCTCTCAGCACCCTGTGTGCCTTGCATTCTGATGCAGATTTTTATTACCTGGCAGGTGGCTTGGGAGAAAAAAGAGCTGAGATCAATAACTGCAAACGATCAAGTCATGTCAGAGAGGGGTCAGCAGCCAGCACTTGTGGAAGCTGCCCCTTGACACGGCTCTTGTGGAGGAGGAAAGGGCCTTGATTTCTGAAAAGCACTGTGCTGTGTTAAGAGTGCCTAATTATCGCTGTTGCTACGGCCGGCTAAAATAACAGAGGGCTTTGAACAGGACTGGTGAATAACTGCACTTAGCTCTGATTGTTGGCTGTGTTGCTGCTGTCTCTCAGGTCTATGCTGGGTGTTCCTGGTCTGGAGACCCAAATGCACAGTGCTGTGGGCCTGGGAGAAGACCCAAAGGCCTTGGGCAGCCCCACACCAACTGTGGCCATTTTGTGCCTGGGGTGGGCTTATCTCACCTGCTCTTAAACACCACCAGTGTCACCTTCCTTTAGCACACTCCTGTGTGGCAAAACCAAAACCAGCGATTTTTGCTCTGGTTGCCAAAGCAGAACTATGAGAGGCAAGGGCCTTGTCAGAGTTTCAGACAGAACTCCAGCAGATATAGCAACCTCTTCATTTCATCTTGGTTCGTATCTCCTTGGAATTAGATGAGCAGCAGATTCTGCAGTTTTCTTCCAGCGCAATCCAGGAAGATGTCTGTAAGCAATTTCTGCATTAAAGTCCCTATTTATATCCGTAATTAAAGAAGTAAGTATCGTAGTTATCTTTCTAATTTCATAATTACCTCTTTGAAATAATAGCCCTGTTCCAGGTGTTTTCAAAAATAAAACAGCCAGGGAAATTAATTTCAATTAGAATGGAAAAATACAAACTGAAGTGGAGTGTTTTTTTGTTTTTAAAGATAACAGAAAAAACAACAATAAAACACAACTGCAAAGAACAAAAAAAGCCCAACGTGCACTTCTTGGAGTGTACTTCATTTAGATAATTAAATCTGTACAGTGTGAATGAACCATTGGCGGCAGTGCCCTTTGTCAAATGACATTTAGAATGCATTAATCTGCTCAATTCTGAGGCTTCCCAGCAGCTTAAAACACATCTGGAGGCAGAAAAAATCAGTGATTTCTTAATGGGAGTGAATAGTCTTTTGGTATGTAATACAGATGCTCTAGGCTTTCTCACTTGGAAGATTTAGTAATGTTGAGAAACTCAAGCTGTATTCGTGTGAATTCAGAAGCAATCACAAGCTCATAAGCTTGTTTATGCTTATGTTTAAGTGTTTATGTTGGGGTTCAAAATAAAGACTTTTTTTTCCATCCCAAAGAAAATGAGAGAACCCATGAAGGAGAACACTCTTATCTCAACCATTTCTTTTCCTCCTTTCTCCCTAATCTTTCTTCCAGCACCTTTTGCATTGTCTGTTACCACTACAAATCCTATTTTCTTCCTGTGACAGGGTTGTAGGGGAAACTGTTTGATGTGGGATATGTGGAAAGGAGCTCTTAAGAGAGCTGCCAAAGCTGACAGATTTTGGGAGAAAGTCATGCTTGTTAAAGCTCAAAGTCTAAAGTTGAATTCTGTTAGCAGCACCTGTTCTCTTCCCTTCTCTGGCTCTTGGCAACCCTTCAAAGTGGTCACTAGAACAGAGCTCGTCAAAACAGATAAGGCCTGAAAGCAAATTATTAAGGTCACAACTCTCTTCTGGAGTCTTTCAAAGTGTGTTTGTTGCCCTTGTGATGTTGTTGCTCCTATCGGGAATGACATCAGTGAAGTACAGTAGAACCTACCTTCCTGCAGGTCCCCTTGTGAGCCATTAAAATTTGAGACTTTGAAAACTTATTCTGAGTTTTTAATTCATCTGTGCAGGCCTTTGGGGATGAAGCTTCAGGTTTCAGTAAGTGTTTGATACAAGAGAAGGCCTCAAAGTCTGGACCTTTGGATTTGTGTGACATCTGAAAGTGGCCTGGACATCTCTGAAGAGTGTGTTCTCGGGTTGGCTCCCTGAACTTCTTGGAAAAGATCTAACATTGTTCTTAACAAGTACGAAGAAGTGCTGTGGCAGATGGTGAAAATGAACAGGAGGGTTCATTTTACCTCCTTAGAGGTAAATTACAGTACTGGGAATACTTGGTGTCTAAAAGTATGTGCTTTGAGGTTTAGAGGGAACTTAATGATATCTGTGTTACGCTAGCCGTGTACTGTTTCCATTTCGAAGTAAGATCTGGCACGTGCCAACCTTTCCCATCACACACATCACCCGAACTAAATGATTGTTTTCAATTGCATTAATTTTTCTGAATAAAATGTTAGTCCTTTAAGTAATAATGTGGTACAACACATTGGGTGGGAAGGTTCTATGTGGGCACTGAATATGAATGGAATGAAAGATGACCAGGATTCATTCGTAGAAAAGGTGCATTTCAAATTGAGGGTGGGACCGCAGATCAAAAGAAGAGAAACGGAGTGCTTATGATCTCTGAAATTAGTGCTTTAAAAAATAAATAGGGGGAAAAATAATTTTTGAACATTGCAAGATGTAAGGGAATTTACATTGGACGTTTTCGGTAAATGTTCTTTTTGTTAGTAACTAAGGCTTTTGCAGCTTGAAGACGTGATCCCTTGCAGCCTATCATTTTATCTCTCCTTGATCCTGCAGTGAAATCATAATACTTCATTTTTTTGAGCGATATTATGATCATTTCCATGGCAACAGACTGATGTCCAAAGTACGGGATCATGACTTCAGTGTAGGATCAAGGAAGGGGAGATAAAGTCCTTATTAAAATACGCACTTTGTCAGTAAGAAACGAAACTCATGAAAAATCAATTAATTTTATTATGTGTTTCCTTCTCCAACTGAACATAAGTACAATAAAAAGTACCTTTTTTTTTTTTTTTAAAGAGGCTGTTTATTTTTGCTTGTTAATGCTGATCAATAAAACTTTGGCTTTAAAGAAAACATGAACAAAGGAATTCAAGCTATCATATATCGTATACATATATAAAACCTTACATAAAATCCTGATAATATACATATATATTTAAAAAACAGAGTGTTTTCTCACAATCTTTAGTAGGTCTACTGTTATGAAAGTAGACCTTCTCCCCAAAAGATTACTTTTGTGCACTTATATGCCAATTAGGAAGCTCCTGATCATCCCAGCTGTAGTTGTATTCCATTAGGCTCTCTTGGTCATGATATTTCTCTCTTAAGACATTTGTTCTGCCTCCAGTTACCCACATTAGGGAAAAAGAAATACTGGCCTCAGTGACCTATGCTGCAAACCCTGATATGTGTTTGGCAGAGGTGACTGCCTTCTGACCTACCAGATATTTTGGAGGGCATCATGAAAGCCAATGTTAAAAGATGCTATTGGCAGTCCAGAGGCATCAGAATTTTGCCAGATAAAAATGGTCAGTGTTACATTTGTTTTGTGCACTCTCTTTCCCTAGAACTGGCTTGGAGAGGTCACTGCATGAAGACTTTCTTGATGTTTCTAAGTAGGAGCAAGAAGGAAGCAAGGGATGTCCTGTTTTAGTAGTCCTATACTGAAAAATACACAGTGAGCTCTGTGGAATCGTGCCTCATGCAGTGGTTATTAGCAGAGGTTTCATACTCAGTCTGAAGTGGTTGTCAGTCCTGTCTACTCCCTCTCAGACCTTTTTTCTAACCAGTTGTCCTCCAGTGAGGCAGTACCAGGCTATCTGTATGTCTGTGATGTGTGGAAGGGCTGAACGTGTGGTTGCCAGCCTGTAGTGGAGAAGAGGGATGGTAAGGCAAGGATGGATGAGGCTGGACCATGAATCCAAGCCTATCCCATGCTGTTGGCTTCTAAGAAGCCACTATGAGTCAGTCTGTGGTATTCTAATATACTTGCCTTTTGTCACTGGATGAAGATGCTGAATTATCTGCTATCACCCCATAGGCCTAGTTCTCCTCTGTCTTATACCAGGTGTGTCAGAAGTATTCCTCCTGAGACCAATATTTTGGTGTAAATTAGAGGAGAATAAAACCCCCACTGCAGTGGATAAAAAAACAGACATAGATTTCACGATCTCTCCTCCCATCAGTGTGTGCCTGATTTATGCACAAAACTCCTATTAGCATTGGTGGGAGAAGAGATAACTTACATTGCTAAACAGGTTGTTTTTTTTTTTTTCCTCAGCTGCCTGAAGCTACTCAGCATAACCCTGTTGTGAAAGTGATTGGAGATTTAGGAGAAGGAATGCCAGAGAGAAATAAGAAAAACAAAACTAATTCTAAACCAAGCAACTGTAAGAACTGTGGGCTTTTTCTTGTGATTTTCCTTGAAACCTAGAGTTTTTAAGCAACTAAATAACTATTCTTAATGGTTTTGAAGTCTTGGAGCGGCTCTGTGGGTGGGGATTTGCAGAGCCCCTGATGAAGGTGGATGTGAAAGGACAAGGAAAGCTCTTAGGTGAGAAAGCAGGAGTAATTTCTCTGCTCATTTCCCTTATCCCAATGTTCCTTGTGACAGCAGAACTCCGTAGAAATGCAGCTCTAGCCCTTACTATTTTGCAAATCAGGTTTTGCTCCCTTTTCCTTTTAATAAAACTTCTGATCTCATTGCCAGCCTCAGAGCTGTAACATTTAAGATTAGTTTTCCCTCTCTCCCTACTTCTCTGCAATGTCTTCTGAATTTCTATGACTCTTCTTGAATTTCTGGTCTCTAACAGAAAACTTGTTGTCTTGCCCTTATATACAGCCACCAACTTACTCACTGAAATTTTGGGTAGAACCTACCCATTTTGCTGTTTTCCAAGTGCTGGCATTGCAGTAAACTCTTGAAGGCAAGAGTTAACCTTTTTAAAGCAGAAGCATACAGGACCCACATAGACTCTATAGTCTCACTATATTCTCACACTTACCATTTCCTTTATTGATTTGCCTGTCTAAATGAGTACTTCTAAACTCTGTGGGAGTTTTCCAATTAGATAAAAGGCAATTCATGTCACCCTGCTGCAGCTCTAACAGCCATAACCAAGAGCGTGCGTTGAGGACTCTCAGCAGAACAACCTGGTTTAATCAAGGCGGCCCCCTTCGGTGCTGCCTCATCTGTAGGACATCTCTCAACATGCTTTCTTTACTGGAACTTTAGAGGAATGGGCTGCAGCTACACTAACAGCTAGATGGCTAGCAGAGAAGATGTGTGAGCTTCCCTCTCTTCACCTGTTTGGGGAAAGTGCTGCTTCTTTCAGAACACAGGTGTGATGCACACAGAGCTTGGCAACTGTCATCAGCTGGAGCTGCCTGTAGCATCACAAATGAGAACAAAATGTCTGAGAATGGCACTGCTGCTCATGTGAATGGTGTGGCTTCTGTGAGAGCTGAAACTGATAAACTTGCTAACAGAGCCAAGGTAGCGTTTTCTGAGTCTTATGCGTTTGCTGGAGAGTAATGGACTCTGTGTTTTGTGAGAGAAACTCATTTTCTTGTATGCCTGGAGAGTGCTTATGTACCCTGTCCTGAGAAGCAACTGATGGACAACCTCTGGGCATGGCTGAAGAAACCACAATGGGAAGTGGGGGTTTCAAATTGAAACTCCATTGAACATTTAATGCTCTGCATCCTATCCTGGCTTTGGCCCTCTAAGTTTCTCCCTGCTGCTGCCTTCCACCCTCCTCTGCTGTATGCCCTTCCTAGCTGACCTGTCTACCTTCAGAAGGATCTCCATGCTTTTTGGTTTACTCTCCTGCATCAGGTTTCCGGTGCCTCTCCTTGGTTACTCCAGTGAAACAGCCCACACAATTACCCATCTTTTTGAGGCTGCGAGCAGTCTCCAGGCTCTGCATGGCTTTTAAAGGCAAGGAAGTCCCTCACATCACAAGGATAATGGTCCAGCAGCCTCCTGTTAGCACAACAGATCCCCATCAGGTCCTTCTTGACCTTGGGCCAATAGTAGGATTTAGCTGCTGCTGAGAGGAGGCTGGGGAAGGCTCAGGAGGGAAATGTCCCTCTCATCCAAGAGGAACAATTCTTGGGCCTGAGGGGGCTGAAGCAGAATTTAGAGTAGCACAGCCTGGTCCCACTAGGTGGGAACCCATCATGAGGATAAAGGGATGGGGAAGAGATGGGCATTTGTGGCCTCAAATATTTGTTATTAGGAGAGAAATGTGTCCGAGTATACAGAACTTCATTTGCTTTGCTTCCTACCTGCAGTCCTCTTGGAAGACACCTTTGCTCAGAATTGTTGAGTGGCACTGGGCTGAAGCAAGGGAGATGGGTTTCTCTCTGTGTACTCCTTGGTCTCATTTACTCTTTGGTGTATAGTGAGGGCTGCTCATAGCTCTTTCCGCCCACAGAAAGAGCTTGTAGCTTTGACTGTAGAAGACAGATGTAGATGTGACCTATCTAGATTCTGAGCACGACTGAAATTTCTTTACATGTGTAAGATCTCCACAAAATACTTCTCAGTATCAGATGCTCTTTCTCAAGGAACTGGGCCATCTAAGAGCTCCTTGAGACTCTGGAGCAGTGCTGCTGTGTGCCCCAAACTGCGATCAGAGTCCTGTGGAATATTGGGTGGCTGAGGAGTATTTTTCAGTTGCAACTTCCCACACTGTCACTAAAGTTACAATGAGGACTATGTTAATTATTACCAATGCATTTTGTCATTGTCAGAGTTAATGCTGATTATTATTCTTTTTTTTTTTTTTCTTTTTTTTCTTTTTTTTTTTCCTAGCAGGGAGAAGTGAAAATCCTGTTATTTTATTTTTTATCTAATATGATTGTGATATTAGTAATGCACTTTTTTTTTAGTAATACAACTCTTTGTTCAGCCTTAGCAGTGTATTTGGAGTAGTGGTCTCCTCTTGCTGCCTTGTGTGTCTGCTGGGATGAATGCTGCAGTAACTCTGTAATCTGTAGCCCCTTCTCGAAGTGTATCAGCTGCCCTAACATTCTCATTCTGCTGCCCTTTGTTGTGTGGCTACATAAATCTTTCCATCAAGCACGGTGCCCCTTAGCTGAGAACACCTCAATCCACTGAGGCATTAGACTTTTCTGAGGAAACAGTATGGCTGAAAAATCTTGCTTATTGGCAGCGTTGGAGAATGTTGCCAATAGGAAAACCCGTGATTTGTCCCTCCTGCCCGCACTACTGCAGTAACCCCATGGCTGACCTGCAGCCTTGCATTGTCAGTATGTTAATGCCACCTGGCTGCTGTAAAGCAGAATGGGAGACGGCTCTGCTCTGCTTGTCTCTCTTCTGGAGTGTTGCTGGCTGTGCTGATTTCTGTCTTCTCTACTCTGCCTACGCATCCACTAAACTTGTAAGAACTCAGTTATGTTAGAGGCTATACCCTCCCCTTTCAAATTCGGGTGAAGTTAGCTACTGAACTCAAATGATAGGGGAGGACTTGCAGTTTGCACATTTGCTGGACAGACAGCATGAATATATCAGCACACTACTATTAGAAAACTAGGCTAGAAATAAATAGTAAAATTCCTGTGAATTTATGATGTGGTTCTCTGTATCTTAAACATCCTCATGATACTTGACTCACTTAAACAAATCATTATAAAAACATTCAGTGGGGGAAGTTAGGAAAAATCCCCTAACGATCATGGCAAATGCTGCTTTTCAGCTCTCACTGGAGCACATACCAAGACGCAGAAACCCAGCGTCCAGTGCTGTGATGACTAAGATGCTGCTTCTTTCTCACACTGAGAGACCGAGGGCAATGTGAAAAGGAATAAGAAAAGTAAAAGTGTAGTGGAGATGAAAATTATTTGATGGCAATTAACATGTTTTTCCTACACAAGACTAAGAAAGTTCTTCTTCCTTTTTAATGTTTAGAATGCCCCTAGCTGTAAATCTTACAAGTGTATGGGAGGACTTTATTAATTTTGAGAATTCTTTAACCTTGCTTTACCATCATCTGGGAGGCACAGCTTTACTCAGGAGTATGTAATTGCTGAACAAATGCTGCATCCGAGGGTAAGATGAATAGAATTAAGGTTGCCATGGGTACTTCACTTTTGAATTTCTTTACTTTGGAATTTAAAGTCTAAACATAAAAAATCCCAACAATTTTTAGCGCTGAATACACGTGTAAATTAATGTCTTAGCTCATGGCTGCAGTGTAGCCATTACTGTCTAATGTATAATTCTCTGTATACAGACAGCTTTGTTTTCACTTGTTCTCTAAGTTTTTAATTGCCTGATGTTTTGCAGTACAACATAAAGCACAGGTGTTCAGAAACAATGTAGAAATGAAGGGAAAAAATTAAAAAAAGAGAAGCAGGTTATCTTTTGACTAAGAAATTACCTCTGGTGTTTGGCAGAGCGAAAGGGAAGATAAATGATGATCAGCGTTCGGCTGGGGGTTTTATGGGTACTGGTGCGGGCTATAAAAAAACAATCAGAAGGAGTCTGTGAATAAAGGCATGTAAATGTCATTGATTGGGGGAATATCAAATTGCAGAGCATCTCTTCTCTTATATGCAGACCTGGGAGCCTGTCTCTGAGAGGGGGGTTATCTGATTCCAGCCTGAAGGTTTCATTGTGAAGGGAGGTTGTGATGAGGAGGGGCTTGGCCTCTTCTCCCAGGCAACAAACAGGACCCAAGGAAATGGCCATAAGTTGTACCAGAGGAGGTTTAGACTGGACATAAGACGGAACTTTTTATCTGAAAGAGTGGTCAGGCACTGGAATGGCTGCTCAGGGAGGTGATGGAGTCGCCGTCCCTGGCAGTGTTCAAGAGGCGTCTGGATGAGGAGCTATGAGATATGGTTTAGTAGCTTGTGGTAGCAATGGTAATGGGAGGACAGTTGGACTAGATGATCTTGTAGGTCCTTCCCAACATTGTGATTCTATGATCAGAAAGTTGTATTACATTGTTTCTGATGTTCATGCTGGCACCTCATGGATAATGCAGTAGGTGCTGCCTTGAGGTGAGGGGCACTGAAACGATCCCAGGAGGGCCAGACTCACCTCACTGCTGCTGATCTGCCTGGGACCTCACATGTTTGAATGGGGCTGTTAAGTTCATTTTCTGCAGTGTGTTTCTGAAACCTGACAGAAAGACCACAAGACCCTTTCAGGCCTGAGTTACAGGGACAGTGCTCTCATCTGCCACTGAATTAGGCACAAGGGAGGATCCCAATATGTTCTGACCCAAGCTACACCTGGTTGAAGTACTCTTAATGAAGTTCGTGTAGGGTGGGAATTTCAAGAGAGTACTGAGCAAGCAAGCAGAGAAGTGATGGTTATGTAGGGGCGTCTGCTGGCAGGGCTAAATTCCTGCCCATTTCCAGAGATGCATTGATAGGCAACTCTACCTCTTTGAGTCTTGTGAGATATTCTGGGAAATGTCTTTTTAATGGTAATAGCCACAAGTTATAAGGTGTGCCTTGAGACAGGATGGCTTTTATATATTCTTACCCACATTACAAATTGTGGTACGTACTTGTGGTATGAGCTGGTGTGTGTGTTAGTCTTGATAGAGTTTAGTCATTATTTCAGCGTCAGTGCTTTTTAATCATGCTTCCCCTGTCAAACATAGCAAATATTTCCATTCTTCACTCGGGTAGTTTTTTCTTTTTCCCTGTAGCCCTTCCAAACGAGACAAAGCAATAGCATTATTTTAGTTCATCTGTATGTTTGTGCATCTCTGCTCTTAGCAAAGAGCATGCTAAAATCGATGTCCATTGAGGAACTGTTGCTATTGCCCTTGCTGCCTGATACTCCACAGTAACTGTAAACTGAAGTCCACTGGAGAGTTTGGGGTTAGAAGAATGCTTAATATCAGAAGGGAACCCATATGGTAAATTGTCTTAAGACTAGTTGCTGGAGGATTTGTAGTTTCTAGCCAAAGCAAAGCAATAGTGGATATTTTGAAGAGAAAGAGCCCAAATTTCACTAAGATCAACAATGCTCAGGCTGGGATCTAGAGAGAGTAACTGTGGAGTTCTTCTGATTTGTTCCCTGACGTGTGTTCTAATCTGGGACAACTCATTTACTGAACCTCTAGCTTTGGGTTTTCCTGGCTGTAAAATGAAGATGTGAAGGTTCACAATGATTAAGATGAGGAATGTTATGCAAGTGCTGGAGGAGAAGGGAATGAGATGCTCCTTCTCAACACCAGTCCTTAGAGGAATGTCATTGTGGCATTGTCTGAAATATCTTCGTCTTCACTGTTTTACTCTTCTTGCACTTTCTCCTTTGGGTTAACCTTTTTATTAAGTCTCCAAACTGGCTCAAATTCTCTGTAGACTTAAAGTGAAATGCTAGTAGAGGGGTTTGGTTCTTTAATTCCATGGGGACTGAAACAGAGAGGAAGAGGCCTTAGGAGAGGGCCTAATCTGCAGTGTCAGAAAGGGCTAGAGAAGAAAGAGGAGTTCCAGAGAAAGCTGATGAATTGTGTATATGTGAGAACAGAATGTAAGATATATTTCATGGAACAGTTCTTGACAGAGGCGAGGTGGAAAAGCAGTCCATTGTGCACCTGATTACCTTGATGTATTCTGTGGCAGGCTGTTGTTGGATGGCTTTCTGGCTGGATGGCTTTCTGGATACTTGTCCTGGGGTGCTGCAATATAGCCATTCCTCTTCAGCCCCCAATCTCTTACTGTTATTTTAATATTTCTTTTAGATGTCTCTCATCTCCCATGAGTAACTAACCACAGGCTATCCTGAGCTCTTCTCTATCTGAGATTTAATATCTTTGATATTAGAGATTCTTTCCATTACAACTCTGTAGTGTTTTTTCTTTCTGTTTATTGACATACGTGCACTAAATAAAACAATGTTAAGCCCTGTTTTGTAAAAGTTCTTTGGAGCATTATTCCATATATTGGAATTTATAGTTCCCTATATAGATTGCCTTGAAACCTCAACAATAGATTTGAAGAACTTTCTGCACACAGTTTTACTATTAGTCTGGAAGCTATTTTATGTATATATTCTTTGTGCATGGGCTGCCTCTGGAGCTTTCTCTTATTAAAAAAAGAAAGAAAACCCTTTAAAACATATTTAGAGGGAGATTTTAATAAAAAGCATCAGAAGTGCTGCTATGTCATTGCAGGGTTCAGTAGAGCACTGTTTGATATCAGTGTTAGGTACATGAACAGAGTCTTACTGTATTATGCCATCTGAGGAGAGGGGCCCTTATAATTAACATCTAGTTGGTCTTGGAGAGAGCCTTGTGTGAAAACAATGCCTCACAGTGTAAGAGTAATTAATTACAGTACTCTGAAGATGCAAAGTGCCATGTAAATCCCAGACATTCATCATAGCGTTTAGACTCTAATGGCTAATAACAGATTTGATTTCGCTTTCAATGAATCATCATAATCAAAGAAAATTTTGCTTCTCTGAATATTTTCACTATTTTCCAGATGTGTTTTATTAGAGTGTGAGCACAGAGGGAGGAGAAACATTTTAATTTACTGAAATCAAACTCTGCCAGTATTGGTGCAGACACTTCCAGTGCTTTCCCCTTGGAAATTCTGGGAAATTTTTGGAAAGAATTTTATGTGTGAAACCTATTCGGTGATGCTGAAGCGTTTACCAGCATCTAGTGGCTGGCAACCCTGCCTGCAGTGGGGCGTTGGAAGTTGGTGATCCTTGATGTCCCTTCTAACACAAGGCATTTAATGATTCTGTGCTTTCATAGTTTTCCTTATCGAGGACAAAGTAAGCAGTAACATCTACATTGGTTTTCTCTGAAGGGAAGATAGTAAAAGTCGTATTTCCTTGAATTATGTTACTACTTTTTGAAGAGCTTATAGATAGTGTTATTCTGAGGAGCATTTTCTCTTTATTTTAATAAAATTGGATATAATTGTTCTGTGACCAGCTACATGTACTTTTTAAAAGATGCAGTCTGATTGACAACAGTAACAAAAAGACGTTATGTACTTGGATTTTTATCCTGTGATCTGCTTCCCAAGAGTCTTAAACTGAGCAGGGTTGTAGTTTGCTCATGTCTCAGTGCACTGTGACAGGTGCATCAGAAATTCTGTCACCCTTCTGGCCATTACTGTTTTTATCAGAGATTTTAGTACCTTATCAGATTTGAAGGAATTTCTACCGCATAGCGGCGCGACTGGGTTTCTGTTTCTTTTTTGAAGCTATTTCAGTGTTTTCTTGGTTTGTCTTCCTTGTGTTTAACATGAATGGAGTCTTGTACAATTAGCTTACAGACAGTGATGCGATAGAGATATTTCTTGCATGGTTGTAATGAATTTATGACTCTTCTTATAAAGGCATTCTGATAACAAACAATCTTTTTCCTGTGGAACACAGGGAAGGAGGCCAGGATGTTCAGCTTCAACAAAGATTCCCCAGTCATTGTTATATATATATTTTTTTACTCTATGGTGAACCAACTTTTATTTGCTAGTATTAGAAGCTCTTTTGCACTCCAACTTTTGGCAAGAATGACCCAGTGAGCACAAACACTGTTGCTGGGTACGTAGAATCTCTCAGTTTTGGCTGGTGCTCCAGACCCCTTCACATCTGGTCAATTTTTCTCTTGAAGTACATTGGTCTGATTAATTGTCTGGGGTGAGAATATCACAGGTGTCCATACTGTTCAGAGTTTCTTCTAAACGTGGAGGTCTACACAAAGTGCATGCTCCCTTACGCTGGTATTAATCATCCTTGCCTATGCATCTTATTTTTGCAGCATTCCTTCCTGTAATGGGAGGTTGTTAGTGGTTTTGCTGGTCTTGCTGCTTATTTTTATTTATTAGCCAATGCAGGACTAATAGTATATCGGTTTTAAAAAATAATAGAGCCATTATCTTTGAGACCACTATAAGTTGAGTTACTTCTTCCATTAATAATTCACATTTTTAGTCCATTTGCAAATTAAACATCACATTTTCATTTTTAACATCTACTGCTCTTTGGAAAAATTTAATTTCCTATCATTGTCTCATAATTAAGCTCACTGTGCATACTGTGTAACTTAAAGGACTCTAATAAGTAGGACATAGAACCAACTGTTTCAAATCTCTGCCCTTTAGAGTAGACACATTGAACATAAAAGTGGTTAAAAAAATGAAAAAGCAAGGGAAGCAGCAAAATCCAATGGGATTTTGTTGTTTCACTGAGCCATGTGTCTGGTACTGTGACTGTGGTCCTACTGAAAAAATGTTTCTTGACACTGTGGTAAAATGGGAGTTACCTTTCAGGCTGAAAACTTTTAATGAAGTTCTGTTGCAGTTTGGTTTGGCACACAGCACACGCAGGTGTTTTTGCTCCATTTTCTGTCTTCTGGATCCAGCCACTCTTTTCATGTAGCGAGAAACAACAGCAAGGGCTTCAGCCTGGCAGGGACTGCATGGGACTGATGCTTTGCAGATGGAAAGCAAAGTGCCTTACCCAGGCAAACACAGAGGCACGGCAAAAGTAGGACTGCAGGGAGGTGAAAGAACCAGCTATGGGTCCAACAACATTAGTAAGTTAATTTTCTGGACATCTGTTCAGATCCCATGAATTGTAAAAGGATACATTTTCCCCTGGTGATAGGACCCCACAGTTTGCTCCCTGAGATTTCCACCTCTCTTTGCAGAGTGAATCTCAGGTGTTTTATGAGCAAATGAAAACCAAGATTTGCCTTGGTCCTGTGCTGTTAACAAGGCTGATTTTCCTCTGTCTGCTTGAGCTGCTGCTGATGCTGCACAAAGCCCAGCTGGTTTTGCAGGAATGGAAATGATATTCCATGAATGATATGAAAGGCATAGAAAGGCAAGAAAGAGGGAAAGTAATCGTGTGGGCTCAGCTGTTTACTATTTTCAGCGTACAGGAGACTTTTTCTGGTCTTCCTAAGTGAACCTGGTGAACTGAATGTATAATGTTAGCTCAGACCATGGTTCCTCAGTTTTCTGTGGTTTGCTAAGTAAGGACAGTGATTACAATTCTTCTTTTTCCTGTAGAAGATCACTGAAAACTAAATGAAAACCGTGCGCTTGTGCTGCACTTGCTGCTATGTCTTTTTCTTCCTCTCTCCCTCCTAACTACCTCCTGACCCAATTAACTGATGGAGAGGTAGAATAATAAAAAAGAATGAGTTGACATTAGTTTCTTGAGCAGAGGTGTCTCATTGAAGAAGATGGGTCTTGTGCGTGCTCCCACAAAGCGAAAATCCTTGGAAAATGCACACAGAGTGCAGAGCTGTGCTTTGGATCAAAACTTTGTAGAAACTAAGCTTCTTAGTTTTGGCTGCTGATGGCTCTGTTAGCTTGTCATTTTAAATGCATCAAGTTCCTCTTTGTGATGGCTGAATGAGTGTTATTCCATTCATTTGCTTTATGTGAGGACATTTTCCATACAGTTGATGCATGAATGGGTTTATGGTCCAATTTAAGATGAGTCTGGGGTTCTTCTGGAATGCTCTGCTCTACCTGTAAGGCTGGTGATTCATAAGGCAGGAGGGGTTTAACATCACAGACAAACACTGATTTATAAGAATATAAAGTGTTAAAACATTCTTTTTCCTCTTATAATTGTCAATCCTAAGTCTCTTGTGGGGAAGACATATTTCACATTAAAAAAAAAGTAAATGCCACAGTTATACTGAAGACAAGAAGGATTCTTCCCCTCCCCACCCCAGTTTGATTAACCACAGCATTGTTTTTACTCTTGAACATTACTTGTTTCCTCTTCTATCTTGTACCAATAATATCCAGAGAGTGCTTGTACAAGCTTAGAGATTTTATTCCTTAATTTATACTCCAGGGGGTACATCTCCCAGAATCTTTCTAAGGAAAGGCCAGGGAAATGAAAATTGTTGGAGTTCTTATAGCCGCACCACTGAAGTATTTTAACCTTTTTATTGCTGTGTGGGTACATGCCTACAAATATTACCACTGACCTAAGTTTGTTCCGGGTTATAAAACTGCCTCCTGTTGATAAATGGGACTTGTCTTTCCAGAGACCAGGAGGCCAAGTATTTTAGGCCTCACATGATTATGATTTCCTCTTTTATTTCTGCTTATATGAGCTTAATCCAATACCCAGTTGAGGAGATAAGTCTTCCTGTTGACGCATGCAGCAATTGAAGGAAAAGATACAACAAAGCTGTTTGAAAGTTTCTGGTAGTTTATTTTTGTCAAAACAGAAGTGATTTGGTGGTTTCTTTACAGCTCTTCTCTCTGGCTGTAAATATGCCTGGAGAGGGAGCCTCAGTTCTAAACCAGGAAGAGCAGCCCTGAACCACTTACCCCATGCTGCTGATGAGTGTCTGAAGTGTACAGGACCCTTTTGTATTCTCTTTTTGCTACCACGTATAAGAAAGACCTTTTATTTTCATTCTTATACAAAGTGACATTAAGTTAGGTCTGCTTTCCCAACAATCCCACTGATGCATATCTTGGACTTTCTCCTTTGGGCTGCTTCTACAGCATGGTGTGATTGCAGTGGTACAGGGGTCATCCTAGGTGGCTGAACTTCCCTTCGTGCAGAGGGCCATCACTGAGCCCAGAGGAAACGTAACTTCCACAGGAGTCCTAGTCTGAAAGTGAGCAAGGACTTTAAAGTGGCCTTTAGGGGCGAATTTATGTCAGCCTCTGCACTCTTCCTTGTGTTAAGCATGCCTTCTGTCATGGAAAAATCCAGGCTTGATTATTTTCATGGATGTATTTCTCAAGCGTATTTAACTCTATTCCTTTCCTCCTTCAGGACTCCAAATAATGTCTTGTGTAATTGCCCTTGCGAGCGAATTTTTGGAAAGAATATTGCATTTGAGCTGTCAGCAATGCAATAATATAATAAGCAAATACAAGGTATGGAATAGGGTTGCATTCACAATATCTAAGTGCGTGTATACATAAATGTGAAAACTTGTATGCGTCATATATGTGGAGTGTACATAGGTATAAGTATCTATGTATGTACATGTAAGGAGATTCTTTTACTGCAAGTGGTATTGGTCAGCTGAAATCTGTGAAATAATAAAGTAATCCACATATTGCATGTTGAGAATGAAAGGGAGAAATGTGCATGAGAATACATTGAAAGATCATGTAGCTGTACAGTTAAAGTAAATGTCTCAAAGTTTCAAGAGAAAGTAGGAAAAATACTCTTTACAGCTGTGCACTTTGCAGTTGCTGATCTATGCAAACTGATAAGACTGATAAGCATTTTGGAAAACAGACCAATAGGAAGGGGAAGCTTGTAAAGTCACCTCCCCACACAAAGCAAACAAACAAAAGAAGATAATTCTAGGATGCAGAAATGGGAAGTAATTGCTTTGCTGAGTACCTGAGATACTGCCAAACTCTTCACCTGGTGTGGTTTACTCAGTTTTGGATATCACGCTAAAGAAAGATGTGAACAAACTATAGAGAGCTCACAGAAGAGAATAATCAAAGTGGGAAAGACACACCTGAATGAAGCAATTTCTCAGCATAGAGGGAAGGTGACAGGGTGGGATGTGGTAATGTTTTTCAAA
The DNA here is from genome assembly GCF_054131305.1 of Coturnix japonica. NCBI lineage: Eukaryota > Metazoa > Chordata > Aves > Galliformes > Phasianidae > Coturnix > Coturnix japonica. The sequence goes on along the minus strand of NC_140671.1, from coordinate 22,004,634 downwards.
TATCCAAGGTGGCTATGTGAGGAAGGAAATAATCAATTTTCGGTATCCAGAGAGTTGTTTGCTAATATGAGTACCGTCATCAGATGCAGAATTGAACTAGGATTTCTTATTTATTTTGTGAATCAACATATGCATGGTCATGTATGCAGCCATTGCTGAATTTGATGGATTTTGTTGGCTCTGCACTACATGCATATGTTGCAGATATCAAAAAGAAAAGTGTATTTTACCAGAATCTATTTCCTTACATTTTCTTGGTGGCTTTTTCTTGTCTTGCTCCCACTCTTGATGCAAGTTCATAATAAAATTAGGCCAACTTGATTCGTTTTTACGCTTGTGGCCTTTTCTTTCTGTAAAGCTGAACTAGATCCACAAAGAGACATCACAGAATTTGGCATCTTTATCCCATCATGTGCTAGGCTGCCTAACTCTAGGTGCAGCATTTGGGAGCTGAGCAGAGGGGCAGGATCACCACCTTTCACTTGCTGGCAGCACTTGCCCTCATGTAGCCCAGGACACCATTCACCTTAGTGGCCAGGGCTCCCTGCTGGTTCTGCCTAGTGTCCAGCAGAACTCTGACTTACTGTCCAGATGGTTGGCACCATCTATGAAAGAGCCTGGTGATTTTTCTCCTCAGTTGCAGAAATTTGCTCTTCCCTTCACTGAGACCCACGGGGATCCTGCCTGAAATGTAACAGTGGCACAGCAGCAGGAAAAAGGGGAGAAAGCATTTGGGGTAGGGAGGCAATGACCACTATGCTGTTGGCAGCACCAACACGATTCTGCATCTCTGTTTCTGCTTGATTTCCATGGTGGAAGTGGACAGCAATGACAGGAGTCCATGGGAGCTGATTTGTGTCCCAGCTGCCACACAGCCACAGTCTTGCCAGCTCCACCACTGTTGTATTGCTGCTGCTGGTGGGGTGGAGTCTTCCTTGGTGATGGCAGATCCTAGTAGTTACTGGCCTTCCTGTGGGAGGCTCACTGGGTCCCCCCCAGATGGGCTGATGCCACAGGGCCCTGCCGTAGGCTCTGCCAGTTCCTCACCAGATGATGCATGATCCACAATGAAGGTGGAATAGATGCAGCTCTTCTGCCATGGTTGGCACCTCATCCCTGTTGAAGCTGGTTGGGCTGCTGAACTGGGCAGAAAGTATATTACAGGTGTGCTTGCTACGGTGTTTCACTTCATTGAATAATACGAGATTAATTCTCATTTTTCCTGTGTTCCCTTGAACAGCCACAGGAGCCTCGTGCTATTTGGAGTTTTTTTAAAAGCAAATTGAGGTATCACATATGAAGCTGTTCTCCATTTTAAAAAAATCGGGGGATTCAAGTAAAAAAAGATCATGATGTAACTTAAATGTTTCAAAAATCAAGGGTATCACTCAAGGCTATGTGCTGCTATTGGATTGGAGTTTGATTCTTTAGTGTTCCATGTGTTTTCCTTCCTCTGATGAGTTCCTGCATTACTCACAGTGGGATGGTTTGGGACGGGGTCTGATTTTGTGATGTCATCACGCAGTGTCATCACATGCAATCATAATCGGTCCATCTTCTGCTTATTAGGGTCTTTGTCTCTTTTATTAGTAATATCAGGAGTGCTGATTTACGGTCATAAATTTCAAAGATGAAATTTAACACCCTCTATCTATAAGGACAGAAATATGGAGAAAGCAGCATGGGCAGCATGGGTAGGAACAGCAACGCCAGCAGTCTTGTCAAAAACACAGAGACTTTTTGTTCTAAGTTTTAAGGGATGTTTATTAGGTATTATAAGCAGCAGGCCGAGAGGCAGATGTTGGGCTCCTGGCCCGCCGGAGCCGTGCTGTGACGGCATTGCGGTGCCGGCCTAGTGCCGCCGCCGGGGCCGCCTCTTGCAGGGCGGCGCAGAGTCCTGGGGGCTGCTGCGGGCCTTCCTCTTCGGGGGGCGCCGGGGCCCCCCAGACGAGCGGTCCCTGCCCTGGGAAGAGGGATCCGCTGTGGCCGCCTGCCCTGGCTCCGTGCTGGGCCCTGCGGTGCTGGTGGAGCGGCCTGGGCCCGAGGCAGGAGGCTCCTGATGGGAGGTGCTGGTGCTGGTGCTGGCTGCAGGACTGTCCTCCCTCCCTCCAGCAGCACGGGTGTCCTGGTGGTCCAGCTGGTGGCGGATGGTGGGGCCGTACAGGGCTGCAGCGATGCCGATGAGCCTTCTGACGAAGGGCACCACGTCACCACTGGTGGTCATCTGCAGCGCCTGCACCAAGGCCTCCTGGTCCAGCCCGTGCTGGCACAGGAAGTTCACGGTGGTGCACTGTGCCACGTAGACTTCCCACCAGTCATCGCTGGACACCTCATGGATCTCTCCCTGCAGCCATCGGAGCAGGGGTCCGAGGTCTTCCGGATGTTGCTGGAAGAAGGCAGCCCAGACCTCGGCTGGGAAGTTGTGCTCAGCTGGGATGAGCACCGGCTCTGCAGGCCCCTGCTCGTCCTGCAGGCCGTCACCTGAGTGCGCTGCGGGCTGCGGGACAGCACACTCCAGGTAATCCTCGTCCGACCTCACCGAGTATCGGATGGTGGCGACTTTGTGCCCGCATACGGCACAACTCGGTTTCTTCTGTGCCCACCAGACGGCACAGCCGTAGCACAGCTGGTGCTGGCAGGGGGTCACGTAAGCCACATCCTCCCGTACTTGCCCACAGATGGGGCAGGTCCAGTCGGATGTTGCATCCATGGCCCGGGCTGTTCGGTGGGCTGGGGAGAGCTGAGGTCGGGAAGCTGCTCCCCTCACAGGTGCTGCAGCAGGCAGAAAGACGGTGTCACCAACTGCAAAAGACAGAGAGAGGCCACGGTCACTCACTGTCCCAGTCTCTCATCAGCAAACCCTCCCGGTCCCTGTTCCCCTCCTGCCACTGCGGAGGCCATGTCCCCACGGGCATAGGCCGGCCTGGGGAGGGGCCCTCAAGAAGCACCCCCAGCTTCTGGCGTCAGGTATTGCCACGCTGCCCACCTGCGCTGCTGCACGCTCCTCTCCTAGATGTCCCAGACGCCTGCAACCAGCAGGGTCGGGGTACAGCTCAAGAGGCTCTGGGACGGCGGCTGAGTGCTGCGCAAGCAACACCCAGATCACGTTCCAGCTCCAAAACTCGCCCTGTCCACACTCCAGTCCTCGCACACTCGCTCGGTTGGAGGCCAGGCACGAACTGCTGGGCTGGGCTGCTGCGCCCGCATTGGAGCAGTGTGGGCCAAGCAGTCACAATCCATCGCACGGAGATGTCACAGACCAGGGCTTGGCCGTGTTGCTGGGCCTCGCCTTCACTGGGGGACATCACCACCCGTCCCACAGCGACACCGTCATCCACTGCTTGCTCATCACTATGCGCCAGCCTCACGTGCTGCACGTTTTATTATTCAATAAAATTTCCTGCTTCCCTCTGTCTCTTGAAGTTGGTGATCTTGGAGATCTTTTTCGGCCTTCATGAATCTATGATTTTGTGTTACCCAAGATCACTCTGATTTAGATGCTGAGGGAAACCTTTGTTAATGAATTTTCACTGCCAGTGTATGGAATCTGTTTTAAGATTTTTATATCAAGTAGTTTGAAGAAGGTAAAATAAGAAACAATTTTCTATCCAAGTATTTAGTTGGACATATGCTGCTGGTGTAAAGGAAAGTTACATGGTTTTTTATTATGGAAGATTAAAAATATTTTTTTTTTCTGTTTTTTAGTAAAGTGATGTTTTTATTAGTAAGTATATAAATTTTATTCCTGTACATAACACTGTGCTTTAGCCATTTTCATAAGCCATCTTGGAGTAGATTTATCTTAGAGTAAAAAAGTTACTTCTTACATCCAGTGTCTTGTTTTTCTGTTTTGGAAGAGATACAAAACAGAAGTCAAATGCACATACATCAAGTTATTAGCACTCAGTGGAGAAAATGTAGTGCATTACCAACAACAGTTCAGCTCTAGCTGATCTCCAGACAAAGGTACTTTATGATTCTTACACCTTCACTTGTATGGAGAGCATATCTACTGTCACAGAATATCGCCCAATTGAATGCTGTACTGGCACTATGTAGAAAATGGCACCCACATAAGTGAATGGATGTTTTGTTACTGCTTTCAAAGTGCTACTGAGTATCAGACTTGCCTTGTGACTTGCATAAGGACTGTCCTATTTGAGTTGTGGCTGAATTGATGCTGTCTCCCAGCAAGTGGTTTTGAGGCTTCTCTCTTTCAGCTAGCTTTGAAGGCTCAGGGGCAGCAATTCCTGGCTGAAGGTGAAAATTCTACTGCAAAAAGATGAACTGTCCCCTCGCTAGTGCTTGCTTGTATTTCTGTTCTATTTGGAGTATAATTTCATTTTGGGCCTTCTTCCTCCCGTGTCATATGAAAGTTCTATGCTTCTTTTTGGGTATTTTTTATTTAATTCCTGTCCAGAGGGGTATAAAATGCAAGATGAATTAAGCTCCTTGAAGATAGGAACATCTACCTCTTTTCATGTACCATTTTGGGTGAATGTATATAAAATGTCTAAGAAGATGTTTCATTGAGAAGTAATCTGAAACCTATGGACTGAGTGACAACAAGTTTGTTTTCTTTTGACATGAAGGACCACGTCAATTAATGTTTGAAATTTAAATGACCTTGTGAAGGAGAAAAATAAGTACTAGCACTGTCGAAGGACCTCATGGGACTGGTATCTAAACCTTTTTCTACTAAGCACGGTCCTTTTCAGTGGGGAAAAAAATATTAAGAATATTAAGGAGAATTAGAACTGGATTTTCTTTAAGGTCCTTTCCAACCTGAGCCATTCTATGACGCACTGCTTGCTCTCTTCTGAACTAGAAGAACTTTGCCCTTAAACTGATGCAAATGCAGTAGCTGACATAGAAGAACAAGAATGCTCTCTGAGAATTTTTGTTATGAAATACGTCAAATTTGGGTACCTTACTAAAAATACATTGTGTTTTGATCTTATTGGCTGTTGGAGCGCTTGAATAGTTAAAGAAACATTGAAAACCAGGATATTTCTGTTGTGAGGTGACTGTCGTTTGAGTTTTCTTTCGTGATGAGCCTTCTTATTTTAAAGGAGCATGATCTTTGTACTTCTTGTTTATCACCTTAATTTTTTATGAATTCAGAATGCTTTAAGAGAACTTGCTATGTCTCTTTGTTTATCTTTTTGCTTTTGTCACTATTAGTTTTGAACACATGAATGTGTGATCAGCTTTAAGAAACTGTCCGGACACAGACCAGAAGAGGAAAAGCTGCCGCAAAGACATGCCATGGTTTTTAACCTCCCAGCAGTTAGCTTGCTCATTCTGACTATGCAATTTTTTAAAAGCCTGCATGAATCCTGGTGTAATCTGAGTCTGCCACACTGTGATTTATGACACCTTAATGCAGGAATTTAGATTTTTGCTTGTCTGCCATGAGGCACCAATTGTAGTAAAGAGTTAACGAGGGGACATGAGTAACTTGAGCACAGAATAATTTTGCTGCCATAGGTAGGATTTAAGCCTTACAAACCTGAACATTGTGTTATAAATATGGTAAACACTGCCTCTTGTGTATGCCATTTGACAAGGAAAAAGTAGGCAGTGTGTTTGGAACTTGCTCCCTATAAATGATAGGACACAGAGCATTCATGCATAATTTTCTGGGGTCTGCATGTGCAGGCTGGTACCAAGTTAATATGCCACATAGGTGCAAATACAAAACATGAAAAAACCACTCACAAGTTGTTCTTGAAGTTTCCATCAAATGCCCTTTGAGTTTATACTTTATTTCTAGGAGTCCCTTATATTTCTTTTTATTCAAGATGTTTGTCATGATGCATCGGATGCAGCACAGATGGGAAATGAGATTTTTATCTGGAAATGTGTATTATCTTTTACAGAAGCATAGAGTCCAGAACAACTCTGAAAAATGAGTTTATCTGTGCAGCTGCCTGGGAGAAGTCTTTCTTAGTTTCTATAGGTACCTTGTATGCTTAGTGGGAATGCATGACCAGCCACTCTTTCTCTGATCATGCAACCTAATATATTTAATTTCGTGGGTAAGGTTCAGAAAAAAGGTGGAAGGGATTTGTCAGGGAATACAGCCAGTACGTGTTTGAAATGTTTCTTTAAACTTGGCTCCTTTAACTATAAAGCTAGAAATTTAACTTGGCTTCCTGGGCAAACTTCAGTCGTCCTGATAAACATACACAAGGATGTTTGGATAACAAAAGAGAGAGCATTACCAAGGTGATGCTTAATTGAGCTAAATCCACATATAATCATTCCTATTATAGTGAAGTGCTGTTCCTCTTAGATGAAGTAAGCCACTTAGAAAATTCTGCAAATGTTTCATTGTGTTGCTGCTGCTTCTCTGACTTACACTAATGAGGATGAGGAAATGCTCTACTGAAATCCGTGGTGCTAAGCAACTGTTAAACATCATTTGACATGCCAATATTAAGACAGACTTATGTTTTCTTTGATTTTCTTTTAGTAAATTATTCATTATTATTATAAGTGATTGGGCAAAACTTCAAAAGGAAGAAAAAAGCAGCTAAGGATTGAAACAGGAGGAACTCACGTTGAACTGTTAATACCCACAAGGAAAGTGTTTTGGAACAACAGTAACAAAAAAGGCATAGCCTTTGTCCCAAATCATTTTTCCTCTTGAGTCACTTATCTAAGGACTGTTTGACAGATTCTGGCTCCATTTAATAACAGTTTTATGCACTCTGCACTCTCATTTTCTGTGGCATAAGGAGAACCTGTTGCTATTCAGGTGCCTATTTGGCTAACATAGATAAGTTCACGGGAAATTGGTAGCAACCAGTACATCTGGGAAGAGAGAGATCAACTCAGTATGTTCATTCCGATGCTTTAACTTCTCTTGCTTTTTAAAATTAATTTAATTTATCAGAAGTTGGTAAAAGATTGAAGTAAGGGGAGGAAATGGCATAGGCTGTGGTTATTTCACGCTTGTATTTTGAGGTTGTTTTCTGGGCATGATCTGCATTCCTTGGTCTTGCTTCACTCTATGTAGTGGATGGAGATGGAGGGCTTAGCTCTGGTGTAAAGCCAGCTGTTTCTGCTAGGAATCATGATATTCATTCACAGGTTTTTCCTTCAGGTGATTTTTACTGAAATTAAATGGTCTGGGAGTTACTTGAGTAGCTTATGATGCTTTTCTACAAGCATAAGTGAAGTATTCCTGGTCTTTTAGAGCACAGCTTTTCTTTAAATTAAACCATTTTCTGTGTGCTTTTATATAACCATTTCTTTATCCTTCTTAAAAAAAAATAAAAATAAAAAAAGCAAGTTTATACAGGAGGGAATACAGGAAAGTAGAGAACGATATTTGGCATGTTTTCTGAAAAGGGTAGATTGGGTTCTTGGCATCTGTTTGTTCCATATTTCTGAATATTGGGTTGGCCACAGTTTTTCGCAGTCTTCTTTCTGAAAGCTTTGGTCAGCTTGAATTCTAGAACAGCTGGATCTTCTGTGAAAAGTAGGCGTCAAGAAGACTCTGAGGGTCCTGGATTAGCAATTTCTTTCCCCCAGTCTTTCAGGCTTTCAGTCGATTGTGGCTGACAGTGCTGTACTTAATACATTTTCTTTCCAGTTGTTTCTGACATATGTAAAGAAATCAATTCTGATATTGCTTTAGAGGAGCACCTTGTTCTCTGGTTTCTTGCTGAAAGCTCACTAAGATCTTATTATTCAGAACTCAGCAATTCCTTAGAGGAATAACTGCTGTAATTTGGACTGGGAATTTAGGTAATGGAACAGTATTTATGTGAGTCCACTTACAGTGGAAAAGAAGGAGAAGAAAAATGTGAATAAAGGAAGGAGAAATATGTCAAGTATTAGTTCAGAAAAAATTAGCATTCAGTAGTTTTGTTCATATTTTATATTAGAATGGCAGATTGTTTAAAATTTAGTCCTAAAGTCCCACAGTAGTGCTAGTAGTTAGATAGACCTCATTTTATCTTTAGGATAGCAAGAAGAATTCCCTTTTTTTTTTTTTTTTCTTTCCTCCAAAATATGAATTTAATATTGTGACTTGTTAGATATGAATCCGTTTTGCTTTCCTAAGGGCTTGTGCATCGCTGGAGATATTAAAGATGGAATAGCCTTATTCAGTCATCAACAAGGCTGTTACAGGTTTTATTCTCTGGACTATGGTTTCTAGTATTGTGCTCTCCTGGTTTGATATGCTCTCAACAATAAGGCTGCCTTATCTTTTCTCAGGAGGATGTTCTACTGCCTAATACGAATCACTATCAAGAAATACTTAAGATATCAAGTGTACTGTTTCTAAGAGATCTGATGCAGCAGTGTATGAAATTGCTCTGTATGGAACTCGTGCTGATCCATCGACACAGGGAAGCTCAGTCTGAGCTTCATGCTTCTGGAGTTCACAGGAAGGTTCTCATCAGAGGAAAAGGTTTCTTATTTTGCTGCATATATTCCACCTAAAATTAATTTTGAACAAAACTAATGATAATTCATCCACATTGGTGAAATATGAGGTCTGCTTCAAAAATAATGCTTCCTACTTTGTTGGCCTACAACATTAGAGGCAGATGGTGGTGGTACGGCAGTAGAGAATGAAAATTCCCACCAATATTCCATTGCATTTTGTTGCTGTGTGACAGATAGAAGCAGAAGGGCAGACTAACAAAGTGGTTTCTGGCATGGAAGTGCAGATGAAGCAAAAGTGTGTCATCCAGTGGTTTGGACAGGTTATGGAGGCTCTTAATTCTCCCTTATAGATGAGTTCCTTTACTTCATGTGTCTTACTTGTCTTAAAACTCTGTCCATTTTATTAACATAAAGCAAAATTTGCTATCTACTAACTAGAACTGAAGGCAGTTCAACATGTGAAGTCACTCTGAAGCCAAAGAAGCATGGATTTTTACCTCCCCGATTGCTAAGCAGCAGATGTAATAAAGCTGAAATATTTGTATCACTTATACTGGAAGTATGCTCAGTTATGTCACTATTTTCAGCTCATCTCTGAAGTCAGTTATGTCTATGCCTGCAGAATACCAGGAAAGCTTGTTATGAGTATTATCTACTTCATTACCTACTTCATCCAAACCAACTAAACTAGTGAAGAAATTTCTCCTCTGTAGCACCTCCCCATGACATGCCTGTAATCTTCATAGATGTTTGCAGAATTTTTGCCATCTCACGTGGTTGGACGTTTGCTGAGGTGCCTTACTGCTGGCTTAAAGAGGAAAGCAACTGAGAGAAGGACCTTTGTGACAGCAAGAGCAGAGTAACTGGTAAAGCCCATTTAGAAATCTGCAGCTTTTCTTGGCCAAGGGCTCCCCAGGGAGCTCTCTGGAAGTAGTTCTGTCCATCTGCTGAAAGTAAGGATACGTGCTGCTGCTTAGCTTTGCGCCCAAGCCTTCTTGGTAAGCTAGTGTCAAGGTTTTATCAGTGTTCAGTTGTTACTGCATCACCTGCTGAATAGACTGCAAAATGTGACTGCATGAGCAGTGGGAAGAGCAAGGGGCATTTTATGTATGTGCACTAATGTGAAGGCAATATTAACTGCAGAACCTCCAATTTGCTTTGGTCAGAAGCTGCTAAGTTTGCTTTTTGTTGTGAGGAGCAAGATTGAAAAATAAGTAAATCAAGAAGTTTTCTACTGCTTTCATCAGTATGAGTGTGAATTTAGGCCACAGAATAAAACAGAGATTCTGAATTAATACTAGGGAGTACAGCATCTGAACCTTTACCTGAACAGGCTTTTCTACTGTACCAGCTCTAAATTTCCGTTGTTCCTAACACCAACCATACATGTAAATCTTTTGAGATGTGTCTCTTTTGAGAAAATGTATCGAGAGGTGACCTTCAGTGTGCTGCTCATTGTCACCTTCTAACCAAAGCTACTATGCTCAACTTAGTAGGCAGCTCTGCTCAAAGTGCTTGACTTATGTTTGAGATGCTCTGCACTGCTCCTTCCAACGTGTGAGATATTCTCAATAGCATTTAGACTGTCAGGAATTGACAGATGCATCTGTTTTGGCTGTTCCATGTTCATAGTCTCAGTCTGCACCAGCTGTTTTCTCCCAGTCCCATTCAGGCAAGAGGGCAGACTGAGTGCCACGTATATCCTTTCTTTGTGTGTTTGTGAGAATAAGTTGTCTACTCCTTCATAAAATGCGTCTGTGATGACAATCTCATATAAATGAGGGCAACCTCTTGAGACACTATCTCTTTTTACAACCATTGTTTCTCTTTATTGAGATACACAGAACTATTTTCATGAAATAGGATAGTTTCTAAGGCTTCTAATTGTATTATTTTTTGTTTTTCTCTGTCTGTTGCTTTATAAATCAGCAAATCTTTAATGTGTTTGACACTGGGTTTCAACAGCGTAGGCAGGCATTCTGGTTTTCAATTTTCTGTTGAACACAGTGTCGGAGGGTGACAACCCACACTTTAATGGTATTGTTCCTTAATTAAATAGTACGGAATATGGATAGGAAACTGATTCCAAGGTCTTTCAAATAAGCAATTTATTTTGATACTGTTTTCCAATACCTATTTAAATGAAGGATAATGGTGACTAGTGGTTGCTTGTCTCCAGGTGCTCTTTAAATTCATCTCCATTAAACTCTGGTCCACTTTCAGACATACCTCTGGGCAGGTAGAACATGCAAGAAAAATGCATTTGATATAAGCAGTTGTTAATTCAATTGTGCTATCTTCTAGTGAGACTGTTTCAGAGAAATGCAAGTAGAAATCTAAGGGAAGTTTGTTTTAATACACGGAATGAAAATGGATTGGGAGTATGCCACTCCAGCCGTGCTCTATCATCTAAATTACTTTTGGTGACCTAATCCTTGCCAATAGCTGTTGATAGTAACCATAAATGCAAACTGACACGTGAAACCTGTTTTGTTCAACTTCAGGCAAAGACTGCTGAATTTGCCTGTTCATCAAATTGTTATGCGCCTCATATGTTTTAAAGTACTTCTATTTTCTCTCTTCGATAGTGTGTGATGCCACAGTAAGTAGTTACTAGTTAATGCTGTTTAATTTCCACCCCTATGAAGGGAGACAGGTCATTTTTACACTTTCTGTATATGAGCATGTGGACGTTCAACCTTTGAACTAAACCTTCAGTTTAGTGTTACAAAAGCAACACTAATCCCCATTGCTGGGACATCCATCAAGAAGTCCATTTGTTTAACTGTTCCACACCATAGACATGAATCCTTTGGTTTCTATGTCTATTTTTGCCACAGCATCCTCGTGTTGTCCTCTGTGCTGCCTTGACTTTTTTTCTTTGGTAGCAGACTGCTTGATAGACTTCATCACAGCATATTTGAACTGAAGAGGTCAATTGCGTAGCCTGAGCTGAACTCTGTTCCTAGCATCAGTTGTCTTGAGTGGTGTAGCTCTGCAATCCATCTTTAGTTTAAAGCATCTGTCGTGGTTTTCAACTCCTTCTCCATAACTGAAGAACCAAGTTATAACATTCAGAACAGGGCAATACAGTGAAGCACTGACATGTTTTGGTAGTTTAAAGAAGCTCCAAGTTTATTGTAGTAAAACAGGGACAGGCAGTTTGCATTTGCTTCTGCAACTCTAATCTCATCAGAGTTAAGACAGCCAAGATAAACCTAAGGCAACTTCACACTTAACATATCTTTTTAATGCAGTCATGCTTAACGGTGCTGCTGCTGTATATTCCTAGGGTAACTATGGCCTGTTTCTCAGTGTGTGCTGAAGTGTTTCTGTTTTTAATATAAGGATCTGACTTGAAGAGGAGAAAAACATCCCTTTTCCAAGTTTTTCATGCTGAGAACTACAATTAAAAGTAATTGCTTCTATTTCCAAAGTAAAACATGACTTTTAAAAGCTGTAATATTCAGCAGTACCAGGAGGACGCTTATGTCATGTTGAGACAGTTTCGATATTTCACTTTATAGGTGCTCCCATCTGCCTCTCTTAAAGCAGTTCTTCCTGAGAGATGAATGAAGCAGGTTTCTCAAAAAGGCAATATAAAGGGAAGAGGAACACAAAATACCAGAAATAGAAAAATGAAATAAATATAAATGCCGCATCAATCTGAAGGCATTTATGCAAATTGCCTCATAAATATAAACAGTGTAGACTGCTGTGATAAGTAGAGGCATTTTAGGGCTGAGATGTTTTGTATACAACTCCGATGCTAATTGTAAACGAAAAAGATTATATTGATAAATGAACCTTGTCTTACTTCTTTTCTTCTTCTTCTTCTTCTTCTTCTTCTTCTTCTTCTTCTTTTTCTTCTTCTTCTTCTTCTTCTTCTTTTTTTTTTTTTTTCCCTCATAAAATAGAGGTACAAATTGCATGAGTTAAATTTGTTTTACCTATAAGCCATTATAAATAAGAGAATCAAGAGAATGTCTGAACTTTGAGAGGAAACAGAACAACATAAAATGGGTTTAGAAACCTATCTTGATTGGGCAATGAATTGTGCTGAAACAGCTCAACATAGAAGGACATGATCAGAATATCCCAAATTTGGAAATTTAAGTTTTATGCCTGGGAAGGAGAATAGACTGAATTAAAACAAAATACAGGTTCAGATGACATTGGAAGGGGAGATATGGCTTTCTGCAGAGTTTGCGCCTGCCTGGGAAAATCTGCTGTGATCTGACACATCCAGAACAACTGGACAAGTATTGGTTTTGCTGGCTTCCTTAATGTGTTGTTCCCTGGAGTGCACACTGTGGACAGAGTAAAAGCCAGATGCTTGCCAAATACAACAGAAAGGAATTACAGAATTAGAACCCTTAGCAGCCTCTTAAAACGCTATGAAACTTGTGAGATTTACACACGGCATCACTGCTTTCCGGCTTAATGAATTGGCCAAGTCCATTTTCCACTGCCCTTTGGACCTCCTCTGTAGGTCATCTCCCTGCAGAGACAGGCCAGCCTTTTAGGAGACCCAAGCTTTCAAATAGAAAAGCCATTTTTTTAAAGGCCATGCTCCTGTATCCATAGATGTAGGAAGTACTTTTAGCAGTAAGGATGGGGTAGGTTGGAGCATGTGTAGGAAGGCTGGGAAACCTGATGCCCTGACATCCTGCTCTCCATACATTTCCTGCAGGATTTGGGGCAAATTACTTTGCCTCTTTGCCTGGCAGTTACACAGTTGTGAAATGGGGACAGCTGTCCTCCTCTATTTCTCAGAGGACTTGTGAAAATAAAGGCATTAAAGATTGTGAAGCCATCTGTTGCTATGGTGATGAGGCTCATTTAGGCACTGAAGCAGCAAGATTAGAAACTAATATGTTTCCTGCACAACTTATTTAGAAATATGGATAGGCGGCACTGACGTGTCGGGTCTGGCTCTGCCTCCAGTAACAGGGTTACTGATTTTCATTGGGAACAGAATCTGTAGATTGTAGCAGGCACTCTTTGCTAAGCCTTGGTATGTTAAATGCCTCAAATTGGGTCAGTTGCATAATGCCTCATGGTTGCTTGTTACACCAGGTAAAAACAACGTGCAGGATTTTAACACCTATTATGATTGCTAGATGCTTTTGCATTTCTTGTTAGGCATTCGGAGCTCAGGTGAACGCAGTGGGAATGTGAAAATTTTGCTGGGGAGGTACTGGAGGAAAGAGCAGAGAAAGGGTATAGGGAAATGGATTTTCTTACTTCAGCCCTGCCATAAAGAGCATGCTATGAATGAGTCAGAGGCTGGGGAGAAGGATCAGTGGGATACCTGTGATACTGCTGTTGGTGGGGAAGGATGATGAAACTTACTTCCATTGTTGCTTTGCCCTGCAAGTGTAAGTTTGATATCTTGAGGCTGACAGATTTTGCAAATCTTACCTGCCTGTCTTTTCCCAATGCTCTGCATCAGTACAGCTAGTGCCGTTTAGCTGTATTGAATAATTCAGGTTGGAAGGGACCTTTGGGTCCTCTGGTCCAATGCCTTGCTCAAAGGAGGGTACGCTTCAAAGCTAAACCAGGTTACTGGAATTCTTGTCTAATCAAGTTTTAAAAATCTCCAAGGATGAGTATTCCATACCCTTTATGGGCCCCAGTTTCAGTTCTGATCCACATTTTTCACTATTATTTAACTAGAATTTTCTTTGATGCTGCTTATCCCTGATGGGTCTTTATTGGACTCTGAGGAAAAACTGCAGTACCTTGAAGCCACGAGACTGTGCTTACAGGACATTTGCTTATTAGCAAATGCTGCATGACCAGAAATCTTCCTGCTTGCAAGGCCTGAGCTTCACCCCACGTGGGACAGCCCTCTGCCACACTGCTGCTCATTCTCAGCCTGAGTCCTTCCTGCATTATGCTGCTGTGCACCATCTGTGTTTGCCCTTGGAAATAAAAAGACTGGAAAACAAAAACCTACTTATGATGAGGAGCTTTAATAAGCACTTGATACAAATAGAGAAAGCATCTGGGGTCGGCTGTAAGATGTTTGCTTTTAAATGGCCTATCAAAGTATGAGATGCTTTCTCTAAATCTGATCTTGAGAGAAATCTGAGTTCTATATCCCATTTCCAGATGGCATAACTTAATATCATGGTGAATTATTTGGCACACTTTAAACAAATTCTTCTTCTCTCTGCACCTGAGACAGAAGCATCATCAAATTATGTCTGGAAAGTTTGGTGAATTATTGTTTCTTATACTTAAAAACATAATACAGCTTTTCAGACTTTTCTGGGACCTGGTTAGTATTCTCTCTTTTTAAACCTAACATGACTTTTCTCCTATGTGTTTGTGTTTGGGAGTTATTCTAGCACACCATTCTCAACCATCTGTTTTTGTTCAGTGTTTTGAATCTTCTTCCAGCTTCCCTATAGCTCAGAAGTCTCCAATGCAGAGGGAGAATAGGCTCCAGTAAAACACTAGAGTGGTTAAGTGGTTCCAGCATGACCAGCGTGAGTTTGCTCTGTTTTTAAACAATGTGAATATGAACTAAATGAAAATGCTCTGAAGGAGAAGGACAAGGCAGGAAAACTTCTTATTTTCTGTATCTTGCTGAGACATTGTAGTCAGAAGTAACAGGAAAATTGATCATTTTCTCACATCCAGGTGATGGCGCACATGGCCTCTATTAGCTGACAACAAATTTAGATTATGTTTATGTTGTAGCCAGCTTTGTCAGTATTTTTCTTTTGAAGTAGTAAATAATATTAATTGTGTAGAACAGAAGCATAAATACTCTTCTTTACCACTCTCTGCTGTTTAGAACATTATTTTGAGAAGGATTTGTATTTCCTACAGTTTTTAATATTAATTTGTTAAGTCATTCATGGCGTGTTCAAGTGATTAAGACTCAAGGTCTGCTTTCCTGTACCTCTAGGTCATTGCAATGAATTTCAGTTTTTATTTGCTTCTGTTGCCTGAAGTACAAGCCAACAATCACATGTAAATGCACTTCAGAAATTCCACCGGTGTTCCATGAACACTGGCTTATAAATTGAGTTGAGACAGAATAGGATGCAGCTGAAACATAAAAGTAAAAGGTTGCAGAACTGTATTCCTGCAGCTGGGACCATGCCTTGGGGGGCATTTATCAGTTCAGACAGCCTCCTGATTAGGACTCAAAGAAACACAGGAAAGCACAGTGAGGGTGGATGTAGGAATAGGGCATTGCAGAACATACAAGCCAAAATCAAACATCTGAGGAGTCAAAAAGTCAGATATGGAGTGGCCGAAAAACAATTGGAAGTCAGTCAAAGGATCCCAAAGCCATCACAACCAAAGCAAAATGTGGTCAGAAACAGGGATAAGGCAGGAATGAGTGGTGCTGACCCTTAGAGCAATCTCAGGATGAGGTGTAAGAGCCCCACGTAGCACAGTGGTGCTGTCCCCATGTCCTCCATGCCTGCCTGGGTGCTGCCACCATGCCTTAGGCTGACTGTGAACACTCTCCAACACCTCTGCAAGCTGTACTGCTCAGTTGCATTTGCAAATTCTTAAACACTTTCTCCTTGGCAATGCCTCTGCAAGGAAACGAGTGACACTTAGGTCTCTTTCCTTTCACTGTCGGCCTTGTTCTTTGGCTTGTCAGGGTTATTATCATTAAGGGGTTGCAAAGCTCTCTTCAGCCTGTTAGCAATTAGCAGACTGTGGCCTGGGATTTCTGAGACAGAAGATGTGGCCTTGCAAAAGCAGTTACAGCTGAGAGTGGTGTCTTTGCTGTGCTCTCTTAATGCGTAATTGACTGCTCCAGGGCAGAGAGGGAATGAGCAGACAGAAGTATCGGGGAAAAGTGTATCGTTCTGCTTTTTCTTGATCTGATCCAAGCACTTGGTTGAATCTACAGTGAGCAAGGCATGCTTGTAATTGGCCTGACTTTTCTTTGCTGGGTTTTGTTATTCCCCGAACTATTTGGAGCTCTCCAAAGTTTTGGTGTTAAGTCTAAAGGAAGGTTTTCTGTATGTTATACTCAAAATGGAGTAAAAGGTCTTCAGGGCCAAAAGCCTTTGGACCTTTGTGGTGCTACCATACTGGAAACCCAAGTTAAACACTCTATCACCACTGCAAGCTTTGTCTCTGCCTTAGAAACTGGACTAGTATTTTGTGGACTAACCTTTGTGTCTGTGAAAGCAGACTTGCACTGTGGTTCAGACCTGGTAGAAGCGAAGTTCTGCTGATCTGGAAGAAATGGTTCTTTGTTCCTATTTTCTTCCACTGTTTGGATAGAGAATGTTTTATGAAAAATGACTGTGTTCCAGGTAGCTTTGTTGCAGCTGATAGCTATAGCACTGCCATGTAGCTGTATCATCTCAGTGACTGCAATAAAAGATTCAGTGGGCTTGATTCTGCTCTCCATCTGATGTGTTTATGCCAGCAGGCTTCTGTGGCTGTATTATTGTTTGTTTCTAACAGTGTCAGAACAAGAACAGAGCTTCTGGGGACAAATATAGGTAAATGGAATATTTCTTTGGAATTCAACTCATTCGTTGCTCTCCCTCACCTGTCTAAGAGCAGACTACCCTGGCAAGGCTCTGAACCAACTTCCCATATTGGTCCTGTTCCAAGAAGGTCATCTGAAAAGTTGTACCACTTGGCAGCGATTTAAAAACAAATAATCAAACCTACTTGTCTCATTTCTTCAGAAGAGAGAGAAAGGGCACCAGTCTTAAAGAGAAATTTTTGAGCTGTGAATTCCAAGGAGACAGTGGCATCAACTACGGCCATGACAAAGTTGGAGGAGAATGCAGATTTAAGAATTACTCTATCCTTACTGAATAGTTGTTAGCTAAGGGTGGAGGAGAGTGGATTTTACATGGTCCCTTGGTTAGTGAGCTTGAGTGCATTATATACTGCTATTATGCATTAAATGCACCATGTACTAGACAAGATGTCTCAGTAGAGTTGAGGTCTCTAAAGTCAGATATAGTAGTGGCTGTCTTCAGCTCTGTCTTTAGTGTGAACATCTTTGCCAAAGGAGGGAACTTGTTTTAATTGACTTTTTTTTCTCTGCCAACATTTTGCTTTGGTAAAATAAGTGAAAAATCCTATTAGACAGGGGAAGGAAAAAAGAGAGGGACTTTTTGTCCCTCAGTGTGTTCTGAATATTTGAAGGATGTGATGTTTAGAAATCAGTGAAAGCTAGATAGGATTTAAATATTAAGGGGCAGGAATTTGCCTTCAGGTAAAGGATGATATTTGCATGACTCATGTTGTTAGGTGAACATTCCTGTGTATTGGTGACCTTTTACCTTGGTAGCAATGGGAAATATGTTAAGTAGGGGGCCCAGTTCTTCATCATGTTCCACCATAGGAAATGATTAGAGGGAACTCAAAAATAGTGTGTAGCATAACAAGATGCTGAACTAAATATTTTCACTGCTCAACTAAATCTCCCATTGCTTTTAATAACACACTATTTATTTTTTTTTCTTTCTTTCTTTTTCCCATGAATACCATACAAGAAGAGGAAATCTTGTAACAACTGCTATGGAAGCCATGAATTTCACTGCAATTTCATTTCTATAGTTTAAATTATATGAAAGAATATGCTGATTTATCTGCTTAACCATGTCTCTCCTCTGCCTGGTATTACAATTTTCAAGGTATCCAAAGAGTAGGAATGTTTTGGTGGAGGTTTGTATGGTTTCTATAATGCAGCGATACTTGAAACAAGTGTCAAGTATGTAAACAAAGTTTATTGAATTTATTCTTTGCTGTTTAAGTCTTGTACGGGCCAGGAGTCCAAAAGAGAATTAGAAAATGGTGTTCTGCATGTCTGCTAATGATGACTTAGGATTGCTGATACTTACTGAACTTGTAGTGAAAGGTTTTTTTTCCTGTTTTAAGGGGAAAAGATCTATTTTATCAAACTGTAGCCACAAATATTCAAGATTATTTTTCTGATTGGATGTTATCTGAGCTGCCTATGACTGTATCTTTAGTGTCAGTCTTTATGTTGGTCTTTTAGCTGATGCAATATAAAGAAATCATAAACAATGGAGTATGTTTATGTAATTCAAATAAAATAGTGATGCAGATAAAAATAGCTAAGTTCCATTAACTTTTCAGACCATAATAGTGAAACACTTGTAAGTCGTAGGATACGCTTGAATGTCTGTAGTACCAATTTATCCCTCTGCTTAGTCATTCATTTCTATTTAGATCTTGGTGCTTCTGTGCAGCCTGTGATTAGATTGGCAGTTCTCATTTAAACCCTAACTCATTCAGTCTTGGTTATCAAATAGCTTAAAAGGCAAGAACAAACGCTGTTGTTTTTAAGATGTACTGATATATGATTTGCATCCTTACATGTGGTATAGGCTGGATTTACCAGAGTAAATGTTCTTTCATCTGTAGTTTTCTTTGTAGGTATTTTGTGTTTTGTTGTGTGGGTTCAGTACACAATACTTTAAATGTTATATTTGTTCCAAATTCGCTGTTGTAGCGAATCAGAGCGGAGCAGGATGAGAAAGTAGCATGTTTTGTAAAAGAGAAAAATTTTACTTTACAACTCTAGGAAGTGGAGGAACCGGTACTCCCAGAAATATCCCTACCCATCAGTACTGCATCTCTGGCTCCATTCAACTTTAGTTTTCTGACTAGCAGTACTGTGTCATCGTCACCAAGCACTGTTTCAACATCAGTGATGAACAAGGTGAATCTATGTTGTATGCTATAAATGCTTTCCTGTATGAGTCTGTATCTGCTCTTTTGCAAGTTAACTTCTGTGGTGCTCATGAAATTAACTGGTGTTAGTTCATACTGAGTTGAGTAAGTCAGAGTTGTATTGCAGTTTGGAGAGAAAAATGCAGTTTTTTGATTGTCAGTCTTAGACTTGCAAATGTCTGGTTTGGTTTTGGAACTGTGGCAGAAAATGAAGTTGCATCAGCTTCTTTTGCATTTAAGAAATCAGATGAGAAAAAGGACGAAACTCCTGCATCAAAGAGAGGCTTCTCTTTTGGTAACGTGGAGTCGGCTCCTGCCTCGCAGTTTGTTTTGGGAAGGACAGAAGAGAAACAGGATTCTGTCAGTTCTGCTCCTCCGTTACTGTTTGGGAAGAAAGTTGAGAATGAAGAGTCAAAGGCACAACCTGTCTTTTCCGTTGGGCAGCCTGAATGTACCAAAGAAGAAAGCACAGCAAAACCTATGTTCAACTTCAGCTTTGTTAAACCATCGGAGAAAGAAACTGAGCAGGCAAAGCCAACTTTTTCATTTGGGGCCCAAGCCAATACTTCAGGTAAGCAGAATATCTTTTGTCTTCAGTTGTCTAAGTCCCTCAGATGGTACCTCTGAAGTCATAAGTTACAGAATCTGTAGGAGTTGCTGGGTTCATGTACTGGAGCTTTAGAAAAAGCTTAATTACTCTGTGCAGTGTGATTTGTGTTCCAGTTGTTGACGTATAGACAATTAGTAGAATTCCTGTTTTGATTTCAGTGAGTTTTAAGACTAGGTTTAGACAAAAAATATATACATAATGTCACACATTAAAGAACCTGTATTGCATCCCACATGAGCATGGATGGTTTGTATGGTTTCTGTGCTAGCAGCATAGTTGGTGGTACAGTCTTTAGCGTGGTGACAGAGGCCTCATGCGATGGTTTTCATAGTGAAAGGGGATGTGAGGAGGTGTCTCATTCATGTGTTCTTGCAGCTGTGCTGCTGCAATTTACTGCCATGAAGGTGTGGAAATTGCTTAATAGGTACTACACAGTTTTGTGCATCTTTAACCTTCTGAAAGAGCGGGCTGAAAGATTTTAGTAACAATTGCCATGTGGAAGAATTCTGATTCTGATTTCATGACTTATCAGCCATGGTTTGCAGAACAGCGTTCATTACTCACTTCTACTAACTTTGGAAGTTATAAGGGAAGGAACAGAGAGAATAAAAGCAACGCATGGGGTTATGGTTCTTATGATTGAGTTGAAGTTCTGGAGTTTGATTTAACCATGGAAATTTGATGAAACACCTTGTGTAAAAATGAGATTTTAACGAGCCTTCTTCAGCACAGTAGAGAGTCCCTTAAAAGTGGCATAGATGAAAAGGGTCCGTAACTTCTGGAAAAACAGCAGTGGGAAATCAAGAACAGGGTCAGGTGTAATAATGAGAGAGCAGAAGCTTAGGGAAAGCTGAAGAACTGCATACTTTAAAAGATAACTTTAAATGTAAAATTGCACTCAGTACTTTGTGACAGTTCTGTAACAGGGGGCTGTTCTCCGTGGCTCCCAAAAGCAGGTCTTGAAAGTACTGAATTACAGTGAGCTTAAGCCAAAAGAGTGAGGCTGCAGGATGATGGGCTTAGCCAGCTTTAGGGCTGTAGGCACAGGGCTGTAATTTCAGGAGAGGCTACAAAAGCAGCTGTACCACTGTGGGTTGTTTTTTTTTTGCTGTGTTATTTAGCAAACTACAGAAGTGTTGCAGGTAATGCATGTTGTTCTTCTCAGAGCATCTGAAGAATAGTTTTGTTTGAGGAGCTGAGATGTACTGGTTCATTCTGGTTCCAGTTGTTATAGCCAGTTCTTGGTGTCCGTAACTACTAAAGCCTAGAACTGTGGTGGTGTCATCATTCTTCACAATTCTCCCATTCCTTTAATTGCACATGGCAGCGTTCAGTGTATTAAACCTGGATTTTATGTAATCCACAGTAGCTGGATAATAGTTGAGACATCGTCCAGCATTTCTCCTTGTACAGTGGCTGGAACAGGGTCTCTCTGTTGCGCTTGGTTTGCCGTCTTGCAGTGTTTTATGTTCTGTTCTCCCTCTCAGATCAAGGAGCAGCAAAGCCATCCTTCAGCTTCTTGAGCTCTAGTTCCTCCAGCGCAGCCGTACCTGCCACTTCAGCCAACAGCAGCAGCCTGTTTGGCAGCGTCACTTCTTCCTCCAACCCTGCACCAGTTCCCACTCCCTTTGTGTTTGGGCAAGCCAGCAACACTGTGAGCAGCACCGCTTTTGGCAATTCTGCAGAATCTACAGCATCTCAGTCATTTGGCTTCTCTCAAGAAAACAAACCCACCACCACATCTTCCACCACTGGTGCAGCAGTTAATCCATTTGTCTTTGGTTCAGGAGCCAACAGTAGCAATGCAGCAAGTTCTGGCTTTACCTTTGGAGCCACGGCCACATCGAGTTCAACAGGTACATTTAAGCAGGTGCTTTTGTTTTTGCTCTTAGATCACAAAAGTGGAGCAGGGAAAGAGTGTTTCCTGGAGAACAGGTAGGGAAAATGCATGGAAATTGAGAAAAGTAGTGAATATTTACATCCAACAATATATAAACAGTGCTAATGCTTGGGGCTCAGGTCAAGTTTTGAGGCAGTCTGGGAAATACAGTTTAGGGATCAACTGGCTGTGGTGATATTTTGTGCATTGGATAATCCTTTACTGGCTTTCATTTGCATAGGAACTTGTCATTGTGAGAATGAATTTCCCTCTTCTCAGTATCAATCCAGTGCTGAAGGTTAAAAGTTAGTTTTAACTTGAATTTTTCTCTCCCATACCTAAAACTCTTCGAGCGTTGTAAATAACATCAAGATTTGTACTATCCACCCTTCACAAGTGTATATTACAAACACAGTATTGATATATGCAGCTGCTGCTTTGTAAAGCGTGACTTCTAATGAGCACGATAGCCAGTCCTTCATTTTCTTGGTCTTCATAATCTTCAAATCTTCATAAAAGTACTGGAATGCCTTTTAGTCCGTCTTAACTTCTGTTTTCCTTCCTGGAAAAACAATCAGCCATTCCAAGTTACATTGCAGCAGTTGGTATTTTTATGTTGCGTGACGTCTGCTTAAATTGCATTTAGATTAATAGCGCTATTTAGAAGGTCTCTTTTTGCTCAGCAGAAGTGTGTATGTTTGAAGTCACAGCTCAGTCCTGTATTTTTTTCTCATTATTTCTGCTTGCCATGCAGAACCAAAGCAGCTAATTGAATGAGCTTGTTTGCTATTATATGGAGAGACAGAATTATTCTGGTAGCTCAGTTAGGTCCCTGCAAGCCTGATGTGGTCTCCAGAAATTGATAATTGTAAACATTTGGATGAGGAAGGGGAGCAGTTGCTTATGAGAGGAAAGATTGGCGTTCTCCTCATTCTAATAGATCAGGAGCTCTGTTTTGAACGCTTAAAATAATACAAATAAGTGAGTGAGTGTTCTTTACCCGTGGTATAAATAAGTCTTAGTAATACAAATCAGCTTGTGCTCTTTGTGGGAGCCTGCTTCTAGAGCATGAATGGCTAACAGTAATTTGAGTCTAGACAACCCGTGTTTGAGGTGTGCGTTGTCTGACTCCTTTAAGTATGCTGTTTTTCATGTAACTTACAAGAAAAGGTAGGATTCCTATCATGAATGAGGTGCTGTTTGTTGTTTTACCTACTTGGCTTCAAACATAAAGCTCTGTAACAAACAAAACAACTCAGCACATACTGAAATTTCTCTTCTTTTCCTTTAGGGTCATCCTCTACATTTGTCTTTGGGTCTGGGTCTTCAGCGCCTGCTGCTGGACCAGCATTTGGTGCCAGTCAGCTACCAGCATTTGGCCAGAGCCAGGGCCCTGGCCAGCCAAATGCTCCCAGCTTTGGATCTTTGTCGACATCACTGTTTTCATCTGGCTCTCAGCCTGCGCCTCCTGCCTTCGGCTCTGTGACAAGCAGTACTGTGTTTGGACAGCAATTGAGCCAACAGCCAGGTTTTGGCTCTGGCGCCTCCAATGCTGGTGAGTGTTGACCATCCTTTTCGTTTCAGGTCTCAAAGAGAGCTTGGTTAGTCAGTGAGTTGGTTTCCATGAAGTGCAGCTGAAGTTTAGTGAATGAAATTACTTCTGCCTTTTGTACATACTCTACTGTAAGAATTGCCCTCCATAGAGGGAGTAGACACAGGGTTAAGTATTTTGCATCTGATTCCTTACTGCCGGAGAGGTACACTACCTTCACCAATAGGTTGTACATTGTTGTATATTGTGGTGCATGCAGCCATAGACTAATGGCAGTACAGGTAGCAGCAGACAGTTCCTTAGCAATTTGCCAGCAGTCTAAAAATCTCTTTATGATGCTCTACTGAAACAAATGACGTTGTCTAGGTGTTGTTCCTGTTGTAACTTAGCATTTCTGGTAAACCTCCCTCCCACCCCAAGCTGTGCCGCCTTGAGCAAGGTCTAAGCAATGTATGTTAGAGGTGGTGGGAGGAAGGAGGGGAGGACTTTCCTGGAAAGAACAAACTCAAATTTCAACTTTCTTATTCCCTTCTCCTTCTACCCCGTCTTTCTCAGGTCCCGTATTCCAGTTTGGGAGTAGTACTTCTAATTTCAACTTCACGAGTAACCCAGAAGTATTTACTTTTGGTGCAAATCCTCCTGCACCGGCAGCATCGGTACTACCTTCCGGCTCTTCAGGATTTTCATTCAGCCAACCTGCAACGTTTACAGTGGGGTAAGAGACCAAATCAGATTTTCACTTGAGCTTTTGGTACTATCTGTGGAGCGCAGGCAGCCTCTACTGATGTTAAATTGCGAGGTGCTCAGATGTACTTCGGAATTTATGTCTAAGGACAGCATCTCTCCTCGCTCTGTTAGTGTGACTGGCTAAGTAGGCAACGATGGCTTTATAGCAGCACAGCTCTCAGAAATATCATGCAGCCATGAGAAGTGTTCTTGAAAAATAAGATCTGAATTGAGCTGTTACGCTGCTGCTTACCTGCTGAATGAGAGAGATTTCATTGCTTTTGGTTTCTGGAACTCTCTTCCCATTCATCATACGTTGTCTGTTGCCAGCTGCTGAGTAGTGAGCAGCCAGATGATAAAATAGTTGTTCTGGAATATCTGCTCAGTGCTGCTACTGAACTGTCAGCTAACAGTAGGGAACGTCAGCTGGGTTTAGACCGTCGTGAGACAGGTTAGTTTTACCCTACTGATGATGTGTCGTTGCGCTAACTCTGCGTTGTCCTAACTCTGTGCTACCGGTTTCTATTCATAGGACTAATGGAAAAAATATTTTCTCTGCCTCCGGATCTTCAGTTCCCGGTCAGAAGATAAAGACTGCAATTAGACGTAAAAAGTAATCGGCAGATTGGTAAAGCAACTTTCAAAGCAGCTGCTGCCCTGCATTGTTCAGCTGTTGGGATCGTACCTCGTGCTGGGTTAGCTGAAGTCAGATCTGCCTAAAGTGTTGCAGAAAGGAACCAGGTCGAGACTCGAACTCGTGGGTACTCCAGGGTTGATTTTATTAACAAGCTCAGTGCTCAGGTGAAACATGCATACAGAGCTTGGGTCACTCCTAGTGAATGACCCTTAAGCTTTACAAACGTCCTATATTTATATGATTAGGTAAACATTACATCATTTATGTTATTCATTTCTCGTGATTAATCAATACATCTTCAGTCCTTCTTTCTCGTGTTTCATCCTAGGCCCAGGCTTCATGCTTCACGTGTTACTCTTCTTTTGAACTTGTCCAGAAATTCATTATCTTCTTTCATCCGAGCCATCCGGGCTAGACCAGTCCATTCCATCTGTCTTATGGTTAAACTATACATTTTAACTGATTAACTACTAAATAGCAATGTCAGCACTATTATTGTCTACCTCTGCTGTTTCATAACTTCACAATACTCTAACACCCCTACATGGGTCATGGTTCAGGGCTATACAGGGGATACTTGAGTAGCATATTGGTTGAGAAATTTACCATTTTTCCTAACAGTCCCCCCTTTTCTAATAGCTACTTTCCCAAGTATTCTACTGATATCCACCAAAAACTATCTTAGGTGGCGGTGGTGCCTTTACAGTTAAAGCAGACCCCATTCGCATACAGCATTGTATTAGTACATAAACAATAACAATCAGAACAATCACAACAATTATAATCAAGATAATTTTCTTAGCAATAGCAGAAAGATTTGGCAACCAGGATGTCAGCCAATGCCATGTTTCAGAAAAACCCCATCGAGTATCATCCTTCTGTATTTCTTGCATTGTCTTACTTACTTCCCATATTTTCCCAACATCAGTTAATAATTCTCCAGTTTGATCAACATACATACAGCAACTAGCATTCAATACAGTACACACTCCCCCTTGCGAAGCTAAAAGCATATCTAGTGCCATTCTGTTTTGCAAAACTACTTTAGATAAGTTTGTAAGCTCGCCTTGTATAGTTAATAAGCCATAAGCCGTTGCATTAGCTAACTTCTCCACCTCCCCTGACACATTCAGTATTGCTTTTTCCAATTCACTAACACCTAAACCAGGTATAAACCAACGCACAAATGCATGGAATCCTGTTGGTCGTTCAATTAAAGGATTTAAAATAGTTCTTTTAGTACGTCCATAGAAAGACCTATGCCATAACGTTCCATTTATTTCTCTGGGAATGATCTCCATATCGGGTACAACTAGGCCTAAAGTGCATCTTCCTCGCCACTTTTTGGGTAAAATTTTGTACGCATGTTCTCCACACAGCCAATAGGCTCCTGGGAGACTCAAAATCAATTGATTTCTGTTTTTAATAGCAGTGAGATTATCACATCGTAAAGTCCAATTTCCCAAATAGGTTCCAGTAGAATCACGATTTTCAACACAATGAATATAAGTATTGTTCTCCAATCGTGTATGAGCCAATGATAAAGCATGAGTGGTAAAATTACTTCTTAATATTGTTGTATTCCAAATATGACCAATAGTAGTATTAACATGAATAGGGATACCAATCAAATTTACTCCATGTGCTACTGATCTAGGTAAGGCTGAACAAATCCAACAATCACTGACATTTAGATTCTGGGCAAACGATTGCATTATTGATACATGAGAATTATCTGTCCAATAACGATAGTGGCCTAATTCATAAGAGACATGTGGCTGTAAAGACCTTCGGTGTCTCATCTGCTGAGTATGGCTACTTGTGTCATGCCAGGACATAGGTCCCCATTTTACCTCTTGCCAATGTGTATGAACTAATTTAAACCCGTCCCGAGGGTACGCAATGGAGAATTTATGACAGCACGAATTGTTGAAGCCGGGGAGCATACCCACACACCAGATTCCAGTACCACTGCTTGGTTCTCTAAAATTAATATTATGGTTAACCCATACCGCTCGGAGCCGAGGAGGAGGTACTCTGGGGTATGAAGGATAAGAAAATCGTGCTCTAATGCAAAAACTAAAATTAGCTCGAGTACTACCGGGGATATACCATCGAAATGTGCCAAAAGGGGTTCGGACATTGTTGAGTTGTAATAAGTCAGTATTTCTTTCTCCTTCTATGATGAATTCACGCTGAGTCGTAGAAACCTCTTTCGTTTTCAAAGTTACCTGATGTCCAGTCAAAATGTCCCGATAGGAGAATTCATACTGGTACCGATGTCCTGAAGCTATGCAGACGAGGAAGAAAAGGATGCAGAGACCTTTTTCACATGAGTATGATGGATCCATGCCTCTTTACCCTTGACCTTGATAGCATAAAGAGAAGTTAACAACACACAATAGGGCCCTTCCCATTTGGGCTCCATTTTATGTTTCCGTTTAAACACTTTCACCATTACCATATCTCCTGGAATAATATCATGTACTTTAACATCTCTTGGTAATCCTTGATAACAATAAGCATATTGCTGAATTCTCTTAAAAGAATCTTGTAAATACAACAAATATTGAGTAATATTCTCTTCCCCTTCCAAAAGTGCAGTTTTTGCTGAGACATATGTTCCTGGTACTGCCACTACTCTCCCAAATAAAACCTCAGCTGGACTAATTTTTAAAGGCTCCCTAGGGGATGTTCTCAAATCCCATAAGACTAAAGGTAATGCATCTGGCCATTTGAGTCCTGTTTGTGACATTACTTTGCCTAATCTATCTTTAATAGTCCTATTCATTCTCTCTACCTTTCCGGATGACTGTGGATGATACGGTGTATGTGCCGCCATAGTAATTCCCAGTGTCTTTGACAATTCGGCCATCATTGAGGAAACAAAATGTGTTCCCCTGTCTGAGTCTATTTCTTCTGGGACTCCGTACCTTGGAATTAAGTCTCGTAACAGAATTTTAATCACAGTTTTTGTATCATTCTTTCGTGTAGGAAATGCTTCCACCCAGCCAGACAAATGATCCACAATAACTAACATATATTTAAATCCCAATACTGGTGGCATTTCAGCAAAGTCAATTTGAAGTTTCTGAAAAGGATATTCAGCTGGAGGTCTCTTCCCTTCTTCCATCCTGGGTCTGGTTATCCCGTACTTTTGACATATTTCACATCCTGCAGCAATTCGTCTAGCTGCTGCATATACTCCCGGTGCTATCCACAAACGATCAATCTGATTTGCAATATTTCCTGGACCGCCATGGCTTCTATCATGATACCACCTTACTAAAGTTAGCAAATATTTATGTGGTAACATAGGTTTATCACCAATCATCCAAATCCCATCCTTTTGAACAGCTCCCATACGCATCCACACCTCCAGTTCCTCTTTATTCATTTCTGTATAAAGTGTCTTAGGGTCCGATAGCAGTGGTATAGTTTGTACAGTCATAATAGGAACACTATAATTAGGGTGCACAGCAGCTGCTCTAGCTGCCGCATCTGCAAGTTGGTTTCCTTTTGCTAACGCATGTTTTTTAGAGCTGTGTGCAGGTATGTAAACTACAGCAATCTCTCGTGGTTCTTGTATAGCCAGTAATAGGTCATTTATTAGCTCACCGTGAGCTATTGTTCTCCCTGCAGGGGTCAGAAAGCCTCGCTCTCTCCAGAGCATGCCGATAGCATGGCAAATTCCAAAAGCATACTTTGAGTCCGTGTATATATTTACCTTCTTGCCGCGTGCTAATCGTGCCGCTCTACAGAGCGCAATAAGTTCTGCTCCTTGTGCTCCCAACCCGCTTGGGAGAGATTCTGCTAGTAGAACAGTTGTCTCAGTTGTCACAGCAAATCCGGTGTATCGCTTTCCTGCAATGTAATAACTAGAACCGTCAGTAAACAAGTTTAACTCAGGCTCTGTTAATGGCTCATCCTTTAAGTCTTCCCTCGGTCGTGAGACTGAGTGAATCACCTGCACACAATCGTGTTTATTTTGTTCTCCAGTTGAATCAGGGAGTAAGGTGGCTGGATTCAAAGGTTTTGATCGCTCTAAGGTGATATTATCAGCTAGGAGCAAAATGACTTCGTAGCGGTGAGCGCGCTGTGGAGAAAGGGATTTTTCTGCATACCTTTTAAGCAAGATTTCTACTTCATGCGGAACCTTTACAACCAGGGGATGTCCCAAGACAATGGTCCGGACTTTCTCGGTGAGTTCTGCCGCTGCAGCCACAGCTCGAATGCAATAGGGAGTTCCCCTCACAACAGGATCTAATGACTGTGAGTAATAGGCGACAGGCCGCTCGTAAGGTCCAAATTTTTGAACTAAAACTCCTTTTGCAATTCCTCTTGATTCGGTAACATATAAGGTAAACGGCTTACCATAGTCGGGCAGTCCCAAAGCCGGTGCGGATACCAGCGCCTGTTTAATAGCCTGGAAAGCTTGCTGCATTTCATCAGTCCATGGTATCGGTTCGATGGCCTGGTCCTTAGTAGCTTCTTGTAAAGGTTTAACAATTGCACTATACCCTATAATCCATGGTCGGCAAAATCCAGCCTGTCCTAAAAATGCCCTCATCTGTTTCTTTGTGATTGGCCTAGGTACTGCTTGTACAGCATTAATTCGTTCTGGATCAATTTTCCTTACCCCTGAAGCTAATACATACCCTAAATACTTTACCTCAGGCTTACAAAACTGCAATTTGGAAAGGGAGACTTTATGTCCTTTTTCATACAATTTATTACATAAATACTTTGTGTCTTCTATGCAAGCTTCTTTTGTTGCACTAGCAATAAGTAAATCATCAACATATTGAACCAACACCGATTTTTGAGGTAAAATAACATCCTTTAAATCATTTTTCAAAATCTGTGAGAACAAAGTTGGTGAACTCGTAAACCCCTGAGGTAACCGAGTCCACGTTAACTGTTTCCCTTCCCATGTGAAAGCAAAGATCTCTTGGCTTTCCTCAGCAATAGGTATACTAAAGAAAGCTCCCGTCAGATCCATTACAGTATACCACCTGGACCATTCTGGTATTTCAGTTAATATTAGTGAAGGGTCAGGAACTACAGGGTGCAGGGCTTCAACATGTTCATTAATTGCTCTTAAATCTTGTACAAAACGATATTCAGGGTTCCCGTCCTCATCCTTTCTATTTTTAGAAACAGGCAGAATAGGAGTATTATATGGACTAATAATGGGTCTCAATATCCCTTCATCAATAAAATACTGAATTTGTTTCTTTAAACTAGGTAATGCTTCTGTCGCAATCGGGTACTGTTTAATTGAGGGCGGTGGTCCAGCTTTTGTCTTGATTACCACTGGTTTTGCAGATTTCAAAAATCCTATATCCTTACTACTATGACTCCACAAACCGGAGGGTATGTCTTTTAAGTCATCTGGAATTTCAATTTTCTGTTTCTGTTCTCTTTCTACAGCTAGTACATTCCCCAAAAAGTAAAGTTTCATCCCTTTTGAATTCAAATCTAATTTAGTGCCTAGTTCTCGGAGGACATCTCTTCCTAATAGGGATATTGGAGAAGTGGGTGAAATAACAAACTGTGCCCATGTCATCCGTCCTGACAAGGTTACAGGCAGTGGTTTACTCAAGTATTTCTCTTCTACCCCTAAAACTCCCTTGATAGTAACAGTTTCTAGTGATTTTTCAGGCAAATCAAAATTTAACAAACTTAAAGTTGCTCCTGTATCTACTAAGAATGTAACTTCTAGCCCATCTACTTCTGCGATTACATGACCTTCTGGACTCAGAGTAACAGCCATCCTCCTGTTATTGCGAGTGAGTTCGTCGCAAGCCTCCCACTCCTGAATCTATATGAGGCCCAGATGCGTCTGTCACCGGATAACCCTGGGGGGTTAGAAAAGGTCGAGGTCTGAGGGGGCATTCTCGCTGCATATGTCCAAAATCTCCACACCAATAACATACAATTTCTCCACCAATCTGGGGTGGAAATCCTCGTCTCCTTCCCCGATTTCCTCTACCTCTGCCTCTAGCATTTTGCCACCTATTCTGTTGAGCTGACTGAGTAATCGCAGCTGCCAAAAAAGCCATATCTTCTCGTTTTTCCTGCCTCTCACGTTTCCTCTCGGTCTCTCTCTCTCGTTCCTGTCGCTTTCGCTCCTCATCCTTCTCTTTTTGCATTTTCTCCTGTCTCTCCTGATCTCGCCCATTGTATACAAACGTGGCAACAGATAATATTTTTTGCAACCCCTCTGCCTGCCATCCCGGCATATGTTTCTTAAAATACTTATTAATATCGGGTGCAGCCTGATTTACAAACACACTAATTGCAAGCGGCTCTTGAAAAGTCTGCTCTGTCATACCCCCATACTTAAGTAAAACAGAACGAAGTCTATGCCAATAATCACTGGGATGTTCATCCAACCGTTGCTGACATTCCTGTACTTTGGACCAATTAGTAACCCGCTCGACACACTGGCGTACAGCCTCTAGCAAACCCTGTGTAGCCGTTCTCCAAGCCTGAAGCTCATCCTGTCTAACAATATTCCATTTCGGATCAGCTATGGGCCATACAGGTCTTCCTGGATTAGTATTTGATAACTCTCTATCCTTAGCCATGATCTTCTCTCTCTCTTCTACAGTAAATAATTCCTGTAACAGAGTCTGTATGTCCTCCCAATTAGGTTTATAATCTCTGAAAATACTAGACAACATCTTAGCACATTTTTCCGCATCCTCCCATAAACGCGGCATTTTCTCTTGCCATAGCATCAAATCTCCCGGTTTCCAAGGCTGATGTACTGCTGCTGCTAATAGAGGTGGTACATCAGGGCCGGTATCAGGACCAACCCTCGGATTAGAATGAAATTCAATAGTCATCGGATACTGCCCCACTTCTTTATTATTTCCATCTTTTTCCCGATCAGAATTATACCCACCCTGATGTAATTCATCAAAATATGCTAATAATTCAGTTTTGCTAGTAGCCTTCCCCAACTTAATTTGATTTCTTTTATCAGCCCAATTTATCCACACATATAAATAATCCATTTGATAAGGATTTCTATCTTGGAGTATTCGCCGCATGGTAGCAAGACGTTTATCATCAAACGTCCCCTCAGGTGGCCATACTTCGTCGGGACCAGCCCCACGAACCCAGGTTAAGAATGGCCAGTCATCCTGACACAGAGTGATCACTCGCTTCTTTTTTAACCCCACAACACCTTCAATCTTACTCCAGTTACACAAAATTTCCTCTAAGGGTGAACCCTTAATTATAGACGGCGATCCCCCCATAACTATTCTCCAAATAGAAATCCAAGGTCCAGTGAGAATTGCAGCCACTCTGTAATGAGGAAAATAAACCTCAGAAAAATAGAACCCCAAACCCCCCAAAAATAAGAAGCCTCGGGGACTCGAACCCCAAAAATAGGACTCGAACCCTTAAAAGAGTGGATGCACTTCCCCCTGGATATAATAAAAAATTTAGGCACTTACCCCAATCAACGCCTAGAGTCCCATCTGGGGTGCCAAACCGTTGCAGAAAGGAACCAGGTCGAGACTCGAACTCGTGGGTACTCCAGGGTTGATTTTATTAACAAGCTCAGTGCTCAGGTGAAACATGCATACAGAGCTTGGGTCACTCCTAGTGAATGACCCTTAAGCTTTACAAACGTCCTATATTTATATGATTAGGTAAACATTACATCATTTATGTTATTCATTTCTCGTGATTAATCAATACATCTTCAGTCCTTCTTTCTCGTGTTTCATCCTAGGCCCAGGCTTCATGCTTCACGTGTTACTCTTCTTTTGAACTTGTCCAGAAATTCATTATCTTCTTTCATCCGAGCCATCCGGGCTAGACCAGTCCATTCCATCTGTCTTATGGTTAAACTATACATTTTAACTGATTAACTACTAAATAGCAATGTCAGCACTATTATTGTCTACCTCTGCTGTTTCATAACTTCACAATACTCTAACACCCCTACATGGGTCATGGTTCAGGGCTATACAGGGGATACTTGAGTAGCATATTGGTTGAGAAATTTACCATTTTTCCTAACATAAAGAAATATAAAACTTTGCTGCCCTTTCCTTCTCTCTCTGGTGTAGTTCATTTTGTAACAAGTAGAGTTGGCAACAGCGCCGTTCTCAAGCAAAACTATTTTAGAATCCAGCAAGTTACTTCTTTCACTGACTTGGCATGGTTCGGCTATAGAGATGAATATAGCCCGCACAGTGAATGGCTTGTACAATACCTCTTCATCTGCACCACTATGTGAGCTCATCCTGTGCAGCAGGAGAAGAACAGCTGGAAGCTGGAGGTGCTGCAGGCCCAGCTGGAGGGCGAGCGGCTCCACTGCCAGGAGCTGCAGCGCCGCTGGGCTGCCGAGAGATGTGAACTGCAGAAGGCGGCAGAGCGGGAGCGGCAGCTGCTGACCGACCAACTGCGCTGTGCCTGGGAGAAGCAGCAGGCCCAGGAAGAGCAGCAGCTGAAGGAGTGGGAGCAGCGGCAGCGGGTGACGGGGACCCGGCAGCTGCTGCTCTGGAAGGAGGCCGAGCTGCGCGCGACAAAGGAGCTGCTGCAGCGTGATTGCGATGCAGCCCTGCGCCAGGCTCGGGAGCTGCAGCAGCAGCTGGCCAAGGTGCTGAGGAACCCCCCCAGCAGCGAGGCGGCCCATGCCCAGCTGCAGGACGTCCTCAGCAAGCTGCGCTGGGAGACGAATGGTGAGCAGCCCGCCTGCATCCGCCACCTCCAGCATCAGCTGGAGCTGGAGAGGAGGCTCTTCACCTATTACATCGTGGGGAGCTGGGCAGATGTGCTCCGTAACGCAATGTCCTGCTCCCAAGAAAAGGAGGGAGCTCTGCACTGCCACCGTGCAGAGCAGGGCTCCAGTCGACTTGCCGTGAAGGACGCTCACGTCCAGGTAAGATGACACACTGAGAGAGTGGGGATTGTTCAGCCTGGGGAGGGGAGGCTCTGGAGAAACCACAGAGCGGCCCTCCAGTGCCTGAAGGAGAACTGGGGAAAGCTGGAGATGTACTGGTTGTAAGGGAGGGTAGTGATACAACAAAGGACAGTGCCCTGAAAGTAGAAGAGGGGAGATCTGGATGAGATATAAGAAGACAGGACACCATGAGGGGGCAGAGGCGCTGGCACAGGCTGCCCAGAGAGGCTGTGGTTGCCACACGCCTGGCAATGCCCCAGGCCAGGCTGGACGCACCTTTGGGCAACCTGACCTAGTGGAAGTTGTCCCTGCCCTTGGCATGGGCTTGGAACGGGAGAGTCTTGAAGGCCCCTTCCTACACAAACCATTCTGTTATTCTATGATTTTCTGGTTCTAGGTGCCAGAGACAGCCAAGGAAGACCTGGGGATCCCGGGCAGCCGGCCCTCTCCCCGCCGGGGCCCGGCACAGCCCCCCGCCTGCCCTGCGCAGCGGGAGGAAAAGAGGCAGGAGCTGAAGGCACTGCAGGCCCAGCTGGAGGGCGAGCGGCTCCGCTCCCAGGAGCTGCAGCGCCGCTGCGCTGCTGAGAGACGTGAGCGGCAGGAGGCGGCAGAGCGGGAGCGGCAGCTGCTGGCCGACAAACTGCGCTCCAAGTGGGAGCGGGTGCGGGTGTCAAAGCTGCAGCGCCTGCGGGAGCAGAGCCTGAGGCAGTGGCAAGCAGAGATCTGCCAACTGCTGCAGGAGAAGGAGGCCCAGCTGCGCCAGATGCAGGAGCTGCTGCAGAAGCGGCGCAACGACACCATCCGCCAGGCATGGCAACTGTAGCGGCAGCTGGCGGAGGCGCTGCTGAGGAGCGACAGCAGCAGAGCAGACCACAGAATGCAGCAGGAAGTCCAGCGGCAGCTCTGCTGGAAGTCCCGTGCAGAGCAGGCCGTGGAGAGCAAGCGCCTCCAGTGTGAGCTGCAGGAGCAGAGAAGACGCTTCCTGCAGTACATCCTGGAGCACGTGGAGGGGCAGCCACGCGTCTTCTTCAACAGGGCCAGGGCCTGCCATCGGGCTGTAGCAGAGGTGGGTGTTCAGGCTACAGAACAACAAGAGGCCTGCCCACCTGAGCGCAGGGAGCAGCAGGAGCAGAACACCCATCTGCTGAGTAAGCTGAAGGAACTGCAGAGACGGTGCAGCCTCCTTGAAGAGAAGAGCAGAAGCTCTCAGCAGATATGGGAGGAGGTGGAGTGGCTCAAGGACAAGATGCGTACGCTCTGCCTCCGTACCCAGCAGCTGCTGGAAATAGTCTGGCAGCTCAAGGAGGCCTCTTCCGCATCCAAAGACACCACAGAGAAGGCAGAGGAGGTCAACCAGCTGCAGGGACAGCATTTGGAAAAGGAGGCTGCAGAGCAACAAGAGGCCTGCCCACCTGAGCACAGAGAGCAGCAGGAGCAGAACACCCACCTGCTGAGGAAGCTAAAGGAGCTGCATAGACAGTGCAGCCTCCTTGGAGAGAAGTGCTGCCTGCTGAGGAGCAGAAGCTCTCAGCAGATGTGGGAGGAGGTCGAGCGGCTCAAGGACAAGATGCGTACGCTCTGCCTCCGTACCCAGCAGCTGCTGGAAATAGTCCAGCACCTCAAGGAGGCCTCTTCCACATCCAAAGAGGCCACAGAGAAGGCAGAGGACATCAACCAGCTGCAGGGACAGCATCTGGAAAAGGAGAATGAGACGGCCAAGGAAGACCCGGGGTTCCCAGGCAGCACAAGCAGCAAGCTGCTGGAGTAGTGCAGCTACCTCCAACAAGCCCTGAGCAACCTGGAGAGTCACTGCCAGGCCCTGAAGGCCCAGAACCACCTGCTGAGAGACCTCCAGCAGGCTGACATCAAGCTTGGAGTGCTCAGCAAGAGTCTGGAGGAAAAATGCACACAGCTCCTGGAGATGGGGAAAAAGCTGAGGCCACACAGAAATCCCAAACAGGAATGCCCCAATCCCCAGGAAAAGCCGGGGGAGTCAAAAGAGTGGCCAGTGGCAGTCTGCATCTACATTTTCGCAGACCATCACCACCAAAACGAAGATTCTTAGCTCGTCACAGCTACAAAATCCTTATGAGGGCCCTAATGAGGACCCAGAAAACGAGCTTCCACTGACAGCTGGACAATACGTTTACATCTGTGGAGACATGGATGAGGATGGCTGGTTTCTGGGAGAGCTGACGGATGGCACAAGAGGACTGGTCCCTTCCAATCTGGTGGAAGAAGTTTCAGACGATGACCTGGATATCACCGTGCCTCCAGGGCTTCGTGATCTCCTGCTGGATACCGATGATGAAGAGAGACCAGGCAGCAGGAGCAGGGGCAGAAAGCGATGGTCACCATCCAGAAATCTGTGTCCGTGTGTTGGCTCAGCCTGGGGGACGCCGAGATTCCTCTCCATAAGACAGCAACATCCCATCAAGATTCCACCTTTCTGGATGAAGGCTACCTCATGCTCCACTTGACGTTCAAGTGGAGTGTGGTCCATCAGCAGGAAGGCCTTAAAAATTCATCCCTTGTAAGACTGAGAATTTATTACACTGGACTGGAATAAAACAACAAAAACCAACAAAAACGCCAAAACAACTTTAAAAAATTTGTATATTGTATATTATTTATATATATTATATATTATAATATATGATTATATAATATATATATTATAATATACATAATATACATTATATACATAATATATATAATATAATAAACACAATAATAAATTATATAATATATATTATATATATTATAATATTAAAAAAATTCTAATAAAAATAACCAAACCCAAAAAGTGTGTCCAGTCTTCTTGTTTTTAGACAGTCTGCTTTTGTAAACGTACAAGGAAAGGTAGAGGCTGAGGAAAGCCTCCAAAGTCTTTCTCAAGCGCTCTACCTACAAGTATTAGAATCAAGAGAGAAAGGAATCATCACTGCTTGCCTCTGTTCTTTGGGACACCTGAAGTACCTTGGAAGGCCACACTTCCTGAGCCCTACAGACAGTCTGTCCCAAAGCAGCTGTTTGATCATTTCCATTGGGTGACAATGCATAGTGCTTGCATCGTCTGCAGGCACAGACTCAGATGCAAATCCACATCCTTAACTGTAGGTCCGTACATCCTTTATATACATGCTCTAGCTCCTACTTGAAATTTTCTGTCTGTCCCTATATGTCAGCAGAGCACTTAGCAAGTCTCCTTCACGTCTAGACACCAACTGCCCATACAAGTGCGTGTGATAATGCACGCGGCTGCCGCCAGCACTCTGTGTAAAGAGAAACTGTCAGAGAGCTGCACATCAGGGAGGGGTTCCTTGGTCTCAGCCTCTGCTTGCTTTTCTGGCTGGCTGTGAGGGACGCTCACAACCAGGTGAGACAGTGGAGATCTCTGGGAGATAGGACAGTTACATTCCTTGGAGCCAGATGTGAGTTCTTCATTCTTGAGAGTTGAATTCTCTTCTGGTGACACAGCCGGTGAGACACAGACAGAGGGACGCCAGTGGACTGTTTGTTCTTGCCCACTTGTGTGTATGCACATGGCTGTGAGCAAGGCTGTGCACATCTTCATGCACAAATGAGCGTGCACGGAGCCGTGGACAGTGCTGGGGTTGCACACATGTGAGTGTGCATGGGTGAGTCCATTAGTGCACGCATGTGGGAGGGTGTGCAAGGATGAGGTGGTACGTGTGTGTGTGTGTGTGCAAGGATGGGGTGGTACGTGTGTGTGTGTGTGTGTGTATGTGTGCAGGGATGGGGTGGTACGTGTGTGTGTGTGTGTGTGTGAGTGCAGGGATGGGGTGGTATGTGTGTGTGTGTGCAGGGATGGGGTGGTACGTGTGTGTGTGTGTGTGTGTGTGTGTGTGCAGGGATGGGGTGGTACGTGTGTGTGTGTGTGTGTGTGTGTGTGTGCAGGGATGGGGTGGTACGTGTGTGTGTGTGTGTGTGTGTGTGTGTGCAGGGATGGGGTGGTACATGTGTGTGTGTGTGTGTGTGTGTGAGTGCAGGGATGGGGTGGTATGTGTGTGTGTGTGTGTGTGTGCAGGGATGGGGTGGTACGTGTGTGTGTGTGTGTGTGTGTGTGTGCAGGGATGGGGTGGTACGTGTGTGTGTGTGTGTGTGTGTGTGTGTGTGTGCAGGGATGGGGTGGTACGTGTGTGTGTGTGTGTGTGTGTGTGTGTGCAGGGATGGGGTGGTACGTGTGTGTGTATGTGTGTGTGTGTGCAGGGATGGGGTGGTACGTGTGTGTGTGTGTGTGTGAGTGCAGGGAGAGAGTGGTATGTGTGTGTGTGTGTGTGTGTGTGTGTGAGTGCAGGGAGAGGGTGGTATGTGTGTGTGTGTGTGTGTGTGTGTGCGCGCAGGGATGGGTTGATACGTGTGTGTGTGTGTGTGTGTGCAGGGATGGGGTGGAATGTGTGTGTGTGTGTGTGCAAGGATGGGGTGGTACGTGTGTGTGTGTGAGTGCAGGGATGGGGTGGTACGTGTGTATGTGTGTGTGTGTGTGTGTGTGCAAGGATGGGGTGGTATGTGTGTGTGTGTGTGTGTGCAAGGATGGGGTGGTATGTGTGTGTGTGTGTGTGTGTGTATGTGTGCAGGGATGGGGTGGTACGTGGGTGTGTGTGTATGTGTTTGCAGGGATGGGGTGGTACATGTGTGTGTGTTTGTGTGTGAGTGCAGGGATGGGGTGGTACGTGTGTGTGTGTGTGTGTGCAGGGATGGGGTGGTACGTGTGTGTGTGTGTGTGTGTGTGTGTGCAGGGATGGGGTGCTACGTGTGTGTGTATGTGTGTGTGTGTGCAGGGATGGGGTGGTACGTGTGTGTGTGTGTGTGTGTGCAAGGAAGGGGTGGTACTTGTGTGTGTGTGTGTGTGCAGGGATGGGGTGGTACGTGTGTGTGTGTGTGTGTGTGTGTGTGTGCAGGGATGGGGTGGAACGTGTGTGTGTGTGTGTGTGTGTGCAGGGATGGGGTGGTACGTGTGTGTGTGTGTGTGTGTGTGCAGGGATGGGGTGGTACGTGTGTGTGTGTGTGTGTGTGTGTGTGCAGGGATGTGGTGGTCCGTGTGTGTGTGTGTGTGTGTGTGTGCAAGGATGGGGTGGTACGTGTGTGTGTGTGTGTGTGTGTGTGTGCAGGGATGGGGTGGAACGTGTGTGTGTGTGTGTGTGAGTGCAGGGATGGGGTGGTATGTGTGTGTGTGTGTGTGTGTGTGTGTGCAGGGATGGGGTGGTACATGTGTGTGTGTGTGTGTGAGTGCAGGGATGGGGTGGTATGTGTGTGTGTGTGTGTGTGTGTGTATGTGTGTGTGTGTGCAGGGATGGGGTGGTACGTGTGTGTGTGTGTGTGTGTGTGTGCAGGGATGGGGTGGAACGTGTGTGTGTGTGTGTGTGTGTGTGTGTGTGTGTGCAGGGATGGGGTGGAACGTGTGTGTGTGTGTGTGTGTGTGTGTGTGTGCAGGGATGGGGTGGTACGTGTGTGTGTGTGTGTGTGTGTGTGTGTGTGCAGGGATGGGGTGGTGGCCATTTGCACGAGCACAGAGGTGTGCAAAGCGGTGGGCGATTGCTCCGTTGAAGCAAGAAGCAAGCGTGACAGTGCTCCAGTTGTAAGGAAGTGCATTGCTGGAACAGGGCAGAGCTGAGCCTGCAACTGCAGCCTCCTTTGCACAGCCCAGCTCTCAGAGGGTGAGACAGTTGTGCTTCCTGAGCAGCTCAGGGACGTTGTGGACAGAAGCAGCCGAGTCCAAAGTTCCTGGTGTGAAGTGCTCCGAACATCGGGCTCTCTGGGCGAGCTCCCGGCTGACAGCACTGCTCCCCTCTGCCCTCGCCCGGGCCTGCTGGGAGCTGCAGGGCCTGCTGGGAGCTGCAGGCCCCGCAGGAACTACCACTCCCAGGATGCTGTGCGGCAGCACCGGGCGCCGCCATGACAGTGCTGTGTGCAGTGCTGTGCAGGGCTGGGCCTGTGGGCTCAGGGCACCGGGTGCTCCTTCCCTGAGCCTGCCAGGAGGTAAGGCACCGTGAGGGTGGTTTGGGGGAGACCAAAAGACGTAGAGAGGACGTAGGTGGGACATGGAGGTGAGATAGATGGGGCATGAACTGGATCTAGAGAGAGGGGTGAGAAGGCAAGGTGGATATCCGACAGGTGGGGACAGGGGCCTGTACAGGTCAAGGGCCAAGTCCAGCTCTGCAAGCACAGCAACATGTCGGGGACGCCGGGCTGTGGCTGGGGATGGAGCAGAGCAAGATGGAGAAAGGGGGGAACATTCAGGGAGCGAAG
The DNA here is from genome assembly GCF_054131305.1 of Coturnix japonica. Taxonomy (NCBI): domain Eukaryota; kingdom Metazoa; phylum Chordata; class Aves; order Galliformes; family Phasianidae; genus Coturnix; species Coturnix japonica. The sequence continues at coordinate 21,964,915 of NC_140671.1, read as the reverse complement.
AAATCTCCAAGTGGGGCTTTCTCCATAGCTCAGCCTGCAGCGCAGCCACACGACCTAGGCAGGCCTCAGACTGGGATCCTGCTGCTGGGTGCTGCAGGGTGCAGCCTGGCTCAGTCCTCTCTGCACCTGGGGACTGATGGCTGTGTCTGGGATGGCACTGAGCCTCCTCCACTCCAGGCTGAGCCACTCAGCTCTCCCAGAATTCCCGTCCATCCCCCTTTCTCATCCCTCCATTCCCACGCAGAACTGACTGAGGAGGGGAGGGATGGGTCCAATGGTGGTGGCAGATCTGGGACACTGCCCTTTCTGCTGCCCTTTCACATTGCCCTGAAGGTGGGCCCGGGGGCCTGGGGAGGTGGGCTTTGTAACTGAAGGAGCGGCTGCAGGCAGGCAGAAATATGGCAAAGACATGTAATCATTGAACGTAGCAAACAGTCAAGAAATGACAGTATTCCCAACCATTTCCCATCCTAACAATCCTTTCTGATCCCACCCTCTAAAACTCCCACCCCCAATCAACTTCCCTCCCTCTGCCAAAAACCTCCCAGCCCCCTGTTGTAATCCAAGAAGAATGGCAGCAGCCATGGATCAAGAGAAGGACTTGACAGAGCAGCAGCTGTGGAGCAGGATAAAGAGCAAACCGTGTTGGTGGTGGATGCGACAGGCAGTGCCAGCAGGGCGTCCCCTGCTTCAAAGTGCACCTTTCCTCTCTCACCCACCACACATTCTCTCCTGCATTCAGGGTCTGAGGGATTTCTTCCAGTTTTACTCCATATCCGCATGGCCAGTGCGTGATACAGAGCCCAAGTGGAACACCTGCTTGGAAAATGAAATCAACTCTCCCATTCAGTTCTATGAGCGTGCGCCTTCCTCTCAAGTGATGCGTGGTCATATTTGAAAAATCCAAATTAGTTGGATATAAGAGAGGTAATAGCATCATAACCGAGCATTGCTAATACATTCAATGATTATCCCGCAGATTCCAGCACCATTGGTAACATCAGACCCCATTGGATTCACATCCAATCTATTAACATAGTAGAAGCACAAGATAACCTGGATAATGCCTAATAACTCTGGTTCCTGAGACAGTAGTTGGCAAACCTGAAGGCAAAAGGTCAGCGTGCTAGGACAAACAGCCAGACAGCAGTATGGTTAAATATGGCTGCGTCCATCGACTGCCCGAAAAGCCATGCTTTTATAGCAGACAGACGAGGGTGTTTAAAAACCACAGACACCAATTGGAGGAAAGCTACCGCAATAACAACCCCTGGTCAAAGATCCCCCTTGAAAGCCACAAGCTACTCATTCTTTTCCTAGAGGTGTCCTTGGTTCTCATGCTGTTTCTCCCTCCACAGCTGCTGCTCTGTGAAGCCCTTCTCTTGATGCATGGCTGCTGCTCTGTAAAATTCTTCTGGTATTACAATGGCCCCCCAGATTCCCACCCCAATAATTCCTTCCTCCAAATTGCAACACTGAATTTCAGAGTGTAACATTATCAGAGTACAATTTCTCCCCCAGAATTGCCACTGCACCAAGTTCCTTCCTCATCTCCCTTTCTGCTCTTCTCGTCTGCGCGTCTTCCTTACTTTCACCCTGTCCTTTTTCTTCTGGTGATGGAGATCTTCAGGCTGGAGGAGCTCTTGTCTTGCTGCAGCCACCCCAGCATCCCTTGCCAGCTGTGCTGTGCCCAAACTCATCCTCGCTGATCCATGCCAGCCGATCATCAATGTCTGCGATGTCCTCCGGGCTGCCTGCGCTTGTTGTCACTGCTGGAACAGCAGTCTGGAAAAGGCAATCTGGAAAAGTAAGTTCTTTGTACTTGAAAACTTCTCAGTTCTTTCTGATCTCGATATACAAAGAAGTTCCAAGTCCCTGTAGCTTTTGTGTTTTCTTTTGCAGAAGGATTCTGTGATTCTGTGTGATTCTGGATGATCTTTGAGATCCTTTTCAACCCAGGCCATTCTATGACTGTACAGTTCCATACTGGAACAAATATAAAATGCTAACTATGTAAAACATGGAGTCAAACCTGTGTGATTTGTCCACACCAGGAGGTGATTAGAAAACAGTTTGTAAGCTACAAAGCTGCTTGCTGGAAAGGAAAAGAAAATAAAACTACAAGAATAAGGGAAAACATTTCTTCCTGAAAATAGGAAGAATAATGGACCTGCCATGAAATTTGGGTGAAGCTGCCTGATTTTATGAAGCTATTCACATTATTTTCTTGGTGCTGTGTTTCCCAAATGAGTGGTTTCTGGCTCTGCTGCAGCACCAGTCTGCATGTGAACATCAACTCTATTCACCATCTGGGAAGATTAGGACTTCCCTTCTCCCACCAGCACCACTGAATTACAGTTACTCAGTGGTTAAACAAAGGAATCCTTAAAGAAGGGTTTACAGCTGTCGTGTTATCTGAAGTGCTTGGGGCATTCTGATACTATTAAGCTCTATGTATTAACAAGTTCAAAAAGAAAAGGTAGGCATCTGATTGTTGTGACAGTTTCTAAGTTATTTGGAAAGCTGTACCACCCAACCACTCCTTCTATTTGATGGAGGTGACAAAGCTCAGTTTAATTTCTGACTGCTGTTTAAATTCTGAAGCTCGAGCTGGTTCCTGGAGCAGAAAAAGCTCGGAAGCTGTCCCTCCTACAAGCAGGCACCTCTGAGCAAAATATGACATCTCAGTTTCTGATGGTAAGGTCAGGAGATCTGATACCAGCGTCTAGCTTTCGGCTTCATGCTATGTTAGTGGGACCTTTGGCATCTAGCACTTAATGATCTTGAAGGTTTCTTCCAACCCAAGCCCTCCCATGATCCTATGATTCTGTGATTTCATTCAGGTTTATTAAGATGAGATGAGTTCTCCTAAATGTGCTGTTCTCCATATGATTATAATTGGAGTCTAGATGGGTGACTGAAACCAGACACCAAACTTTCTGATGGCCAAAATGAAATGAAATCAATCCTTTACTGTGTCAGTAGTCTGTAACTAGAGCCCATCAGGTAATTCCCAGCCTCCTGCCTGTATCAGTGGCTGCACACAGTGAAAAAGTCTGATGGGATTTTAACCTGTAAAATGTTCCAAAGCAACCAGAGGGTGAATATATTCACTATGCAAATACCTACAGGGATAAGCTTGTCATGTATGTCCTCAGGAAGCACAGTAGTTAATGGTGGGACTCAGTAGGTCATGCTGAAAGTTGAGTCTGCTGATCTTGAAGGTCTTTTCCAGCCTAAATGACCTTATGCTAATATTTCTGTATTTATTTCTGTTCAGCTCCCAGAAAACCTCCCACCCAGCCCCCAGTTGACCCCGTGGTGAAAAATAAAACAGAAACCTCAGTGACGCTGGCATGGTCCCCTCCGAAGATGCACCTCCCCATTCCAATCAATGGCTACATGTGGAACCCAATAAACTAACTGGCTTCACGTGGGTGAGGTGCCACGAGTCTCATGTCCCCGTCCCAGAGTTCACGGTGAGCAATCTGTCTGAAGAGGCTGATGATCAGTTCCGAGTGTCTGCAGTCAATGCGCATGGACAGAGCCCGTCTCTGGAATTCCCAGGGAGCGTGCACCTTGGTAAGAACTAAAACCCCAATGGAAATGGGTCAGTGTGTGCTGAGCAGCTGTGTTGGCTCCCTAAAGATGTTTCCTTTGACTTTAAGGATAGTAGTGCATTAACACACCAAAGGCTTTCCTTTATTCCTAGTTCTCCTATCTCATATCAACCTCCAGCTACCACTAAAGTGATACAAGTTATGTTTCTGTGACAGAGAGATGAATATCCTTATCTTTTGATATCTCACATGTGCAAGAGGCAGAACTTTCTGTAACAGACCTTAAGCACAGAAGTGCTTCTTCCAGCACTCATGCAAAGGGAGAAGTAGAAATGTACCTATGATTTAATCTTCCATCTCTAAATGAGATACCAGACTTGCATCTAAAGAGCATTAAGACAAACATGTTGTTCTTCCTCAGACCCAGTCCTGGCTGTGAAATCCCCCCTAACAACTGGTGAAGCTGTACCTGGAGGGGATGCCATGTTTACTATTGACCTTACAACAACGTGTTGCGGCACTTGGTACCTCAATGGTAAAGTCTTACAGGAAAGTGAGACCTGCATCATCAAGAGAACCCAAACTACTCACAGCCTAATCATAAAGAACGTCACCAAGAACGATGATGGAGCAGAAGTGAAATTTGTTGCCAAAAATGTTGATGTCAGCACCAAGATGAGAGTGAGAGGTATTTGCTTTGATCCTTCTCCTTTCCTCTTACAGTCAATGCATAGTTGCTGTGATCTGATGATTAGAACTGGGGCTGCAGGCATTCACTGACTGTACCAAATACCTGAAATTGCATCCCATGGACTGACGTGAGTCCTGGTAATGACCTAAACATGATAGCACTGAGTGTAGGGTAAGCCAGTCTACCCAGCTGCTTGGTATCTGAACCAGATTGCTTCATGCCAGCTGATGAATGTCTGCAGTTCACAGCTCTTGGCCAGTGCATTCAGTCAGCAGGTTTACCACTGCATCACCATGGAGCAGTACTTTCAGCTCCAGGTTCAGACAGCCTTTCTGATTGCACTGGAATAGTTTAGAAGTAGGGGAGCAATCATTCCAATAATAACTCTTTCAATCAGATTTGCGTGACCAAATAGAACAAATAAACATTCATGATGGGAGGAGCTGTTTGTCATTGGGTGGAAACCTCTGCAGAAGCATGTTTAGAGCATTCTTAATCAGTAGAAGGAGATGTTTGGTTGATTTTTACTTACTAAATCCTGCAAGAAGACCAAATGAAATATCTTGAATTGCTCAGCACTGACACAATGATGAGTGCAGGAACAAAAGGTGATACTTTTTCAGAGATGTTGCAGCAAACATTGACCACGTTAGCCTGATATCAATTGAAATAACGAGGCCTTTGCTCCTGACAGGTGCTGCAGTGAGATTTACCAATAAGGGCAAAGATGTAGAAAAGATCTCCGCTCAGCTGCGTGAGGAAGCCAAACTGCAGGCTGAGCTTTCAGACACAGGTGCTACTGTGGAGTGGATGAAGGATGGGAAGGAGCTCAAGGCCAGTGAAAAATATGAACTGCACATTGTGGGGAAGAAACACACCCTGAAAATTCACAATGACTCAATGGATGATGCTGCAAGTTATCAGTGCATCTGTGAGGGGGATAAAATGCTCTATCAGCTTTCAGTGAAAGGTATGTGACAGTCTGGGCTGTCCTCTTCCAGCCCAGGGCCAGCAGACTGCATTCACCTGACTCCCCGACAGTCCAGCTGTTGTCAGACAGCATCTGGGGTGTTTTCAGTGGCTGTTTTGACTTGAACTGGCCAATCTGCTTTGTAGAGCCATTTGATTTCTGTGTTCTGTCCTGTGATTCGTCCCTAAGATATAGAGGAAGTCAAGGGAAAGATAGGAAAAAGAACATCCCAGCCTTCCTGCTCTTCTGTCAGGGTGGCCATGAGAGATGATGTCAACAGCTCTTTTTGTAGCAGTGATCCCAAACGTAGAAGAGACCTGTGAAGAGTCACAGGGATGTTTACTTAGCTGTCATTCCATGGTGGGCTTTTTCTTACACAGATGTAGAGAGAAACTGAACTTTCCCACGCAGGGAAAGTCTGTTTTGCTTCAGGGTGTAGGTCTGATCTCTGAGATCCACACACTTGGCCTTGATTGCAATAAATGAGAGCCCTTTGTTTGCTCCAGTGGAAGACTTTCCATTTCTGCAGTACCCTCTGCAGATGACACAAATGCAAATGAACCTTCTTCCCAGCAACAATTGCCTTTTTCTTTTTTACACTGAGTATGCATGAGGCTCTTCATCATATTCTCCTTGCTTGTCACACTTGTTGATCCATGGAGAAAAAACAAATCCCTAGAGTAGTGTATGCACTTTGACACTGGAGAGCTTACTTAATTGCTTCTTCTCAAAGACCAAACTCCAGAGAGGCATGGAGACAGCTCCAAACAGAATTGAATAATGGGACTAAATTTATGGAGAAAAGAACTTCCTGCCAAGGCTTGTCAGCTAGTCTTAATTTTGCTTTTCTTCTCTCTCTTTGTCATGTTAGCATAATATTTCATAATGGCAGGTCTGCCCCCAGAATTAACTGGCACAGGCTGCCCAGGGGTAACTATCACATGTTTATGTGTTTTGATGTTTCACAGTGGGTCTTAAGTAAAAGGAACTCAGGTTTTGGTTGCCTGCAGGTCAGATGTTCTTTTGGGTTCAATATGTTTGCATAGTGACTTGCAACCATGGGACTGGTGTTCAAGGACCCTCTTGGTTCCTTCAGTTCCTAGGTTCTTTCTTGCCTAGATTTGACACTTTGTTTCAACAGAATAGCTGATATTCTCTAGTGAAGGCTATTAGTTTGGGCACAAGTGGTAACCTAAACCTGTTCCAACCTGTGCATACAAAGCTGCAAGATGGTCTCATTTCAGTCCCTCAGTCAATACTTTTTCTTTTTTTCCCTCAGAGCCAAAACCTGTGTTTATAAACCAGTAGCAGGTGCTGAAAGAGGTGAGTGTCAGCTGTCCAGGCTCAACGTGGACGTCAAGTGGTTCAAGGTATGGCATGTAATGGTATTTTCCTTTCTGACTTCTCTGGAAATGAATGAGAGGCTTTAATTTCACTTCCAAGGGATGCGAGTCTGAGCTTTTGCTTGATATCTTTTGCACTGCCCTCTTCTCTTTATGCTCTTTTACTTGCCCAGATCAGCACTCTTTGTTATTATGTCCTGAGTTCATTTATCAAGTTGAAATGGAAGTTTGTTTTGGGTTTCTTGTGAACTCCTGAGGTCTTGCTGCACAAAATATTGTTGGTTGGAGTACAGTCTTGAGCTTCAACTCTAACACAGAAATTCTCAGCCAGGATTTTGTAGCCTTGTTGTGAACTGGGTTTTTGGGTGAAATCTCAGTTTTCTTTGCACCTGACAGTGTGAGAATTTGCTCTGGCACTTTGTGTACCTCCCCAGTGCTCAGCTGTTCCTTCCCTTACTTGAGGATAACGTCATTTATTCAAGGTGATGTCCAAACGGGCTTGTTAACAGTCCTCCGCAGTGCTTTAAGCTGTCATAGGTCAGCCAGAATTTCTGCATGTTCTATAGCCATTCCTACATGTTGAAAACACTGCACTGTGCTTAAGCTTCAGCATATGTTCCAGTAAGCACAGTTCCATTAATTCTAGGGGAGTGGGTGAATTAAGCATTGATCTGAAGGCTGCATTTGCTCAGTGCAGAGATGGAAGGACTAATGGAGATCTGACTTTGATATTTTCCCTTCTAGGATGGGAAGGAGCTCCGTCAAAGTAAAAAAGTGAGCATTACTTCCCAGGGAAATAAGAGAAGTCTCATTATTCACAAGTGGTGAACTCTCATTTTCTCTCTCAGTCTGCAACCAGGTTGGTTTGCTGTTTCAGTCCTGGCTGTTTTATGCAGGAACTCTGCTCCTGAGGTTAATCCAAGTTGTATCCAGGCCCTTCAGAAGGAAAGGGAAATAGTAGAACAGAAATAAGTTCTGATTCTGACATAAATAAGTGCAGACCTGGAGAGTTAAAAGGGATTGTGTGATGTTCAAGGGATTTTGAAGCAAAGATGTCCCCTAGGTAAGATTTGTGGCTGACATTCCCCATACATTGTGGGCACACAAGCTAAGGAGAGACTAGTGATGAGCATGCAGAGAAGCCAATGGTTCAGACAGGTTTGTAGTGACACGACATTGTAGAGTTCTGTCTAGTTCTCCTTGGCATAGTTTGGAAAATAAAGATGAGGTGATTGGTGGTAACCAATATGGCTTCCTCAAATTCAAGCCATGCCTGACAAACTTGGTGGCCTTTCATGATGGAGTAACAGCATCAGTGGATAATGGGAGAGCAACTGACATCATCTACTTGGACTTGTGCAGAGCATTTGATCCCGTCCTGCATGACATCCTGGTCACCAAAGTGGAGAAAAATGGTTTTGATGGATGGACCAGTTGCAGGATAGGGAACTGTGTGGATGGTCACACTCAGAGAGTTGCAGTGAGTAGCTGAGTGTCCAGGTGGAGGGTGGTGTTGGGACCAGTGTTCTTTAACATTTTTGTAGGCAACATGGCCAGTGGAATCAAATGCAGCCTCAGCAAGTTTGCAGATGACACCAAGCTGAGCGGTGCTGTTGATGTGCTAGAGGGAAGGGATGCTACTCAGAGGGACCTGGACAGGCTGGAGAGGTGGGCCCTTGGCAGCCTCATGAACTTGAGTGTGGCCAAGTACAAGGCCCTGCACCTGGGTCAGGGCAATCCCAAGCACAGGCACAGGCTTAGAGGAGAATGATTTGAGAGAAGCCTTGACCCTGAGGAGAAGAGTTGGTCTGGAGGGAGGTGTCCCTGCCTATAGCAGGGGGATTGGAACTAAATGACCTTAAAGATTCAGTCAGTTCTATTGTTTTTCTACCCTTAATTTTGCTTGGAAGGTTTTAGAATAAATTAGATTCTGGTTTCCATGAAGACTGTTTGCAGGGAGCTCCGTTGTAGCTAGTAAGTCTGTCTTTAAGTTCAAGGGCAATAATGCATTGACTGTGTTGAAGACAGAAAAGACTCAGGAATGGATGATGGTTTAGAATAAAACAAAATCCTACTTATTTTCTATGCAAATATGTGTAAGGAAAAGATGCTGCACTCAGTTCTGGAAATACCCTGACAAATATATCTCTAGTGCTTCACAGCTGGAGATATCAAGATTGTTAAAGCACTGGAAGATGTGGAAGTGAATGAATATGGGAGTGCATCTTTTGTCTGTGAGATTTCACTCGATGAGGTTCAGAGCCAGTGGTACAAAGAGGACAAGCTGAAGGCTGATGACAACATCAGAATGCGGCAAGATGGTAGGGTGTAAGAGGGGGGTCTTTCTCCTGAGTGGGGGGTGGGTTGGAGATCAAGCATATAAGACATCTGAAATGAAGTGAAGATTGTTCAGAAGGGAGTTCCCCTTTTGTTTTGGGACTGAGGTTAGGGTGGAACAAGTGACAGGTGGGAAGCTTAGTGTGGGAAGTGTGATGCTATCCCACCATCCCACACTGCCAGGAGCAGGTAGGAAATGAGTGCAGTTCTTTCCAAAGTGGGGGTGACCAGGGCAGTCAGTTCACCTCTCCAAAGAGGTTTTGTCTGACAGTGAGTGTGATCCTTCTGTCTCAGGTACTTTAATGGTGACGGTGGCCGCATTCGGTCAGTCCTTGTAGAAGCCATGTTTAGATTCCGCTTTGGTGGGGATGTGGATGTGGGGGAATGGGTGGTTTCATTGACATGAGAGAACAGGCAGTGATGCTGTGAAACCAGATGGATGATGCTCAGCCTGGCCATGTGCCTCAGAGCTCTTTGCTCAAGGAAGCCAAGTGTAGTTGTGGGGTTGCTCTCAAGAGCCCAGTTTGGTAGGGATGAGTTGGAGGTTGGACTAGATGACCTTAGTGGTCTTTTCCAGCCTTAGTGACTCTGTGGTTCTCTGCTTCAGGAAAGACCTACTCGCTGACTTATACACGTGTCCAAGTCAAGGATGCAGCAGAAATGAAATCTGTAGCAGAAAAAGTGCCCATCTTACAGTGAAAGGTACTTATGCTTCTGATGACGATTTTGCTTAAATTATCTTATGTTATAAACCAGCCAACAACTTTTGCTTTAATGTCAAGGAGGTTAAACACCACCAGAACCTTTCACAGAAATTAAAACTCCTACCTACCTACCTTTCTGCCCACAAAATATGCAGCTTCTCTTTTGGAATTTACTTTTGCTAAGTAAAACAGATTATTTTCTTAGGTGGTGGATTTTCTACCTCTAGACTTCAGATTTGTGTTTGAACGTTGAGGGATAAAAACATAGCTTGACTTTTTCTTCATTTTCTCTGTATGTTTGAAAAGAGCACAGGGTTTGTTTTTTTTTTAATATATACAATGCTAGGTATATATATGATGTTAAGTGTGATAAAGAAAAGGGAGACATTTGAGTTAGCACACTACTCAAGAGTTCAGTCCCCACCTTTGCCACTGTTACAATTATAAGGGCAAGAAAATCCTGGAAAATGAATTTCTCCTAAGTAGAGTTATTACATTGGACCTACAGAGACCTTTACTAGGAGAAAACTTGTTGTTCAGAGCTAAGTTGCTGTATTTATCCAAAATAATTATCAACGTCCGTGTTTCATTGAACCTGTATTCCATTTCGTAATGCGAGGATTTTGATAGCGGTATGGGAAGGTCATGGTTTGATTTGGATGTTGGACTGGGAATCAGAAGATCTGGGCTCTCTTCAGGTTGTCAGTCTTATTGTCTGACTTCTTAACAACATTCCTTTCTTTCTATTATTTTTAATGACGTTTTAAGGCATTTTGTGCTGATAGGTGTAGTGTTCTTTTGCAGTAATGCTGACGTGAGTAAGTAGGGTGATAATGTAAGGGTATTTTACATTCCTTCTAAATCTCTGCTTTCTCTTGTTCCATCCTTCTTAAAGAGCAATCCATTAATCTAGTAAAGGAGCTGTGTGATGAGGATGTGACTGAGCCTGAAGAAGCCAAATTTGAATGCGAGATATCCATTCCTTCTGTGAAACCTCCCAAGTGGTATCTACGTGGGGAAGTCTTACAGGCTGGCAGAAACTTGATTATGCAGCAAGAAGGCACCATCCTCCAGCTGACCATACCGAAAACCACCACTGATATGACAGGCACCATTCAGTTCTCAATTGGCAAATCAAAATCCACAGCAACTCTGCTCGTCAGAGGTAACATATCCTGGCTTGGTTTACATCATGAAGATGAAGAATTAATTAACGTACAGCCTTCCTTCACTGGGGTCTTTGAAATATTGTGTGTGTGTCTGGAGGGTCTGCTCCATTTCCAGTTCAAAGTCGTTGGACACTAAATGAGACAGCTGCATCTCAGTAAAAGATCTGTTTGAATAGCTGTGATGTGCTTACTATTCAGATCTACAGAGCTGAGGTTTTGTCCTTGGCTATACCAAAGAGGTCAAATCAGGTGAAATTAATTGTATTTCAGAACTAGACAAGTTGAAGTTTGGTAGGACATAAGTTTGATGCCATTTCTCATTGATTTCATCTGAAAGAAACTTCCAGGCTTTTTGTCCGCTGTTGTCCCCAGCGTAAGATTATCCATTCACATCCTAAAGTACTTGTTATATTTTTAACTCTCTCTTATTTGAATAAAAGCCTCAACAATTTGGAGCAATTTAATAAGCACAGAACAAGAGCTGGACCTTGCATTTGGTAGATAATATACAGTATTACTTTATAGAAATGTAGTCAATGGCATTCCCTATAGACAATCGTTTTTTTTATCTTTAGTTCAAATAGTTCAATATTCAATAATAGTTCAAAAAACCATTGTGAACATGAGATTAATTGAAATGGAGCAGACGCAAGAGACTTTCCTCTTCTTCCAATTGTCCTCATCCTTTCTTCTCTTCCATCCCTGCTTTGCAGATTACCATATACAAATCACCAGGAAGCTGGAGGACAAGACAGCTTTGGAACGTCATTCTGTCATCCTGTCCTGTGACTTCAGGCCTTCTCCAAAGGTTGTGAAATGGTTCAAGGGCCACACACCCATCGTGCCCTCTGAGAAGTACAAGATCAAGAGGGATAAGCATTCAGCAGAGCTCAAGATTCTGAAGCTGAAGCCCGATGATGCTGGTGTGTACAAGTGCAAGGCAGGAATTGCAGAGACTGAAACCACGCTGACAGCTGAAGGTATGAGCAGGGAGGGTGGTCTCTTACATGTCCTATTTCACCTCAGATTTCTTTTCTTGAGGTTGATTTCTGCCGTTCTCTCCTGCTAACTTTATAAATGTATAATCTTCACTGAGAATACTACACAAAGATCGTCTAGTCCAACCATTCTACCACATCCCAGTATGATTTATAGTAACAGTGGTAACAGTTCACCTTGTTTCCCCACAGCCCGCAATGTAGAAGTAACGAAGCACTTGCAGGATGTAGAAATTGAAGAAGAGAGCTCTGCTGTCTTCTCCTGCGAGCTGTCCCATGATGACGAGGACATGGAATGGTTCCTGAATGGCAACCTCATTTACACCAACAATTACAAGGACATCAAGAACGTTGGCAATTGCTGCAAACTGACAATGAAGCAGGTTAAGCCTGAGGATGCTGGCACAGTGACAGTGAAGTCAGACAAGGTGTCAGAAAGCACGTGCCTGAAGGTGATAGGTGGGTCTGATCACACCCCTCCTGGATATAAGAGATGCTAAGGAGCCCCAGTTCATTCTATTGTGCAGCAGTCCTGCTTCTAAAGCTCACCTCTCTGGGGTGACAAGACATCAGGGGCTTTCTTCCAGTGGAAGGTTCCATTGCAGCAGATATCAACGAAGGAGGATGGTTTTGGTGTCCTGCCATAGCATTCCATTGCTTTTTATCATCATTTTCCTTAACACAAGAAGAGTTACAAGAGCAATTTCTTTTACTGCTTCAGTGCCATGCAGTGTCAATGCTGTTGTCTCCAAGTATTTATGACTGCAGGGAGAGCTCATTCAGTGTGTGTTTTGCCTCTGGGATGACTAATGACCAGGCTGTGAGTAACCTGATCTAGCTGTGAATGTCCCTGTTTATTGCAGGGGAGCTGGGCTAGATGGCCTTTAAGGGTCTCTTCCAATTCTAAGGATACTATGATTCTAATCTGATCTCCCCAGCAATTAAGCTCTTTTACTCTATGCACTCCAGAGTTTGAAGGATTTCATTTTTCTCCTTTCTTTTGCATTTGGTGGGTGTTTTTTCCCCATTATAAACATCTGATGTGTGAAATAGAAGATAGATAAAAGGAGTCAATAAAACAGGAAAATCAAAATTGTTCAGCAGCTCATCCTCTTAATCCTGAGGCCTGCTGTATGAGCTCTGCTGTACGTGAGGGCAATGCCGGCTCTCCAGCTTTAGAAGAGCTGCATCCCAATTACTTCATATGATATCAGTCCCACCCAAGGCAATGCAGGCTGTCCCTCCTGTTCCCTGTATTCTCCTACTGATTAGTTCAGAATTACATAAAGTGCATTCAGTCAACAGACATGAAACCGCTTTAGGTTCTATATTGGTGTCGTCAGTGCTGGTAAAGATTTATTTATCCCTCTTTAAAAATCTGAAAGCAACTGGAAATGTCTCAACTTCTGTATCACATTGTTCTGTTTTGCCCTTTTAATTGCAGAGAAGCCTGCTGTCTTCATGAAGTCCTTGGATGATGTTTTTGGTGAGGAGCGGGGTGTGATTAAATTGGAATGCGAAGTCTCTAAAGAGAAGGTCAAACCAGTGTGGAAGAAGGACGGTGTTGTGCTCACTTCTGGCAACAAGTATGAGCTGGTACAGTCTGGGAAGACCCTATGTCCCCTTATCCATGACTTCGAGAAGTCAGATGCAGGTTTCTATACCTGTGATATTGTCCGTGATGTTGCCAAATCAAAGGTCGGCATTCAGGGTAAGTACTGTGGAAAGTAAAGGAGTGCTGAAAGCACATTCAGTGTCTTACACCTATTCCCCCACGAGCCTTAATAGTTTCTACAATAGAAGTGTATTACTGCAATTTAGCACAGTGATGTCTGGAAAATTCCCATTGCTTTTGATGTAAATGTATCTCATTTTACCATGAAAATCACCAAACACATCAAGAATGTCCTGGAAATATTTCCTTTCTAAACATCCCTAAAATGGAGAAATGGTTTGAACACCAGTAGGGGTAGGATGGTAACAAATTAGCTAATAGAAACATTTAATTTCTTGTCATAGGCAAAACCCTTTTTCTCACGCAGCATCCTAGAGTTGTCCTCTCTGTTAGGTTGTTCCCTCTGTAGCTCATTGAATCTTCATTCTGCTCCATGGACTGAGCTGCTCTAATTGTAGTTCTTCCAGAGCAAAGACAAGAGATTCACGTCTCTTTTTTTTTTTATAGCTTTCTGGTAATTCTGAGTGGAGAATGTCTTAGAGAATACATCAGTAAGGAATGCAGCCATGTTCTGCAAATCCTGAGTTAAAACACCAGTACTGCTACTCATGTCAGTCACAAATGCCTTTTCTCCATATAAACCTCATACTAACCTATCTCTTACCTTCCAGAGCTGAATAGTGGCATTACCAAACGGCTGAAGAACACTGAAATCCAGGAGGGAGAAGATTGTACTTTTGAATGCATTCCGTCCCATGAAAGCATTGATGAGTTCAAGTGGACACTGAATGGAAGCAGAGTGGAAAGTGGTGGGCAATTTAAAGCTTCTAACGTGAGTCGGAAATATACTCTCCTTATCAAAAGTGTGACTCCTACTGACGCTGGGGAAGTCGTTTTTACTGCCCGTGGTCTAACCTCCAAAGCCTCTCTGTCTGTGAAAGGTAATGAGATGGGAGAGATTCTGGGGTCTGATTCCTTCAACTGTCTTCTGATAAGATTGTCATGAGAGCTAACTCATAATATGGTTAAAGTGAATAGCAACCTTCTACTTGAACCTCGAAGCACTGAGAATTTCTCTTAAAAATAAGTAAAAGGAGGAAACATTTTACACAAATGTGAGAACTACCCAAAGCACTGGGGTAGTGTTGGAAATGGGCATCTCACTACAGCTTGTTCCATTAACAGTAAATCAGGAATGCTCTGTTGAGGGAACTGTGGGAGCAAATATCCTCTAAGTATAAGCTGAAGGGATGGCCTTCACATCATCTAGCTGTACAACAAATTCCTATCTAGAACATGTGCATCTGAGAGCATCATCCGAGGCTCCCAGTGTGATGAGTGGAGAGAAGAAAGAGGCAGTTTTCAGACATGGTTCATCATCCTCAATTGGGTAGATTTAAGAGAGAATAAATGCTGCCTGGAATTCTATTGTCTGTACTTTGCAGATTACTGCTGGCTGTAGGATGGCGTCTGTTGCAAGTGCCTCTCTAACTTATCTCCAGCATGTAGATGCATGTATTTTGAGAGAGGCATCCTACCCTAACTGTATGTTACTCAAAAAGCAATGTTTTCTTCCAGGAAAACCTACTGAGGTTTCAAAACAGCTGGAGGATAAGACAGCAGCAGCAGGACAGGACATCAGCCTGAGCTGTGAGCTGTCAAAACCGGATTTGAACATCAGGTGGTACAAGGATGGCAAAGCAATCAGAAAAAGCCAGAAGTACGACTTGCAGCAGGAGGGAAGTGGGCCATTCTGATCATCCATGACTCTACTGCCAAGGACAGTGGGGAGTACCCCTGTGAGACAGAGGACTCCATAACAAAAGCCAGGGTCACTGTGCAAGGTGAGTTGAAAAGCACACTGGGGATGGCATGTAGAGAAGTCGAGGTAAATATCTGCAGCCTGTGGGTGATGTTTTTCTCTTCTCTTTCCTTGAGCAGGATCAATTCTTAGTTTTCAGAAAATATGATGGATTAAAATCTTTTCCTTAAAATAATCTGGAAACCGAATGATTCTCCAGTGTGATGTGGATCTGGGCAGCCTGGTCTAGTGGTTGGTGGCCCCTTGACAGGGGGTTTAAAACTAGATGCTCTTTGAGGTCCTTTTCTTCTCAGGCCACTATATGATTCTGTGATCATTCTATGGTTCTATGATCTTGGTTGTTAGTGAGCCAAGAAAAGATGGCAATCTGAATTAGTCTATATTGAATATGTGTAATCAAAACTATATGCAGTTGATCAGATGAGATCCTACCAGCGCATGTATAATGGTATTGAACTTTCCAGATATCTACTGGAATTATCAAACCTATGTAAATGGGTGGACTCTGTGGTCTTCTTAGACTCTTTGCATCTCTATGTGATATTCTGAAATGAGGGCAAAGGAGATTCAAGACACCTCTGTATGCTTGGGACTTGTTGGGGTAACAAATCCCTTTGTCCTACACCCACATCCTTTTTTTTTTCCTTCCAGAAAAACCTAATTACTTTCTCAAGGAACTTTCAGATGTGAAAATTGAAGAAAGTGGAAGTGCACTTTTTACATGTCAGAGCGAGAAAGCCGCATCCTTCGTCATATGGAGGAAAGGCATTGCTGAGCTCAGGCCTGGCAGGAAATACAAGAGGGCACAGAAAGGACGAAACCTGCAGCTGTGCATAAAAAATCTGGAGAAAAGTGACAGTGACGTGTACACCTGTGACATTGGTGATGCCCAGTCCAGAGCCAAGCTGGTTGTACAAGGTATGTGTGAGAGCCATATGACTGCGCATCCTGTTTCTCCACTACCAAGCCATTATCCTGGTAGAATTTGTACATTTATGGCAGGTCTTTGGGGCTGCAGCTGTCTGACCTGAATAGCGGTTCACAAGCCATGCACAGAGCAAGCTGCACGGAAAGGGAAAGAACTACCGACTAGAGCAGTGCTATTGAGAACTTTATGTATCATTTAAAAACCAAAAATGCTGTGAGGCTGGTGACCCAGAAATCAGTGTGAACTTTCTATCTCTGACCTTTCTGAGTTACAAATAGTCCTCCGGAGTTCTAGGCAAAAATTCCCTTATGCTGCATTCTGGGTAGTTGTCATGGTTTAAACAAAAATCTACCTGTGTCCGTGACAGGGGGGCCACAGGCAAGCGAGGTGCTAGAAGGAGCTGAACCTCTGTCCCAACTACTTCAGAAGCAGCCCAAACCCCCTCGTACATGGCTAAGATCACCTTCTCAGTTGGAGTGTAGCGCTCCTCAGACCCTTTATATGCTCGACTCCAAAGTCCCAGGGGTTGGCCTTGGGTTTCTCCTAAAGCTCTTTGCCACAAACTCCAAGTGGGACCTTTCTCTCCAGCAGCAGTGTAGAGGATGTTCTTTACATCCTGTCCCGTCCGTACTGACCCCAAGGCCACGGCACGGGCTATCTCTTGTTTTCTCTGCTCAAAAGCCTGCTGCTGCTCAGGACCCCATGAGAAATTATTCTTCTTCCGTGTTACCTGATAGAGGGGGCTCACTATGTGGCTGTAGTTTGGGACATGCATTCTCCAAAAGCCCACTACTCCCAGAAAAGATTGGGTCTCTGTCTTGTTGGTGGGAGGAGACATAGCAGTGATTTTGTCAGTCACATCTGCTGGGATGTGTCGATGCCCATCTTGCCATTTTACACCTAAGAACTGGATTTCCTGGGCAGACCCCTTCACCTTGCTGCGCTTAATGGCAAAACCAGCTTGCAAAAGAATTAGGATTATCTGTTTTCTTTTCTTGAAAATCTCTGCTGCTGTATGGCCCCACACGACAATATCATCGATATACTGCAAGTGTTCGGGAGCAGTAAAATTATTCATGCTTTATATGATGTTATGATGTGGAATACTGATAGCAAAATTACAAAATTATTAAACCATGACACCCTGGTATTTTTCTTTTTTTTTTTCTTAAATATTTTCCTTTTTTTTTTCTTAAATATTTTCCTTTTTACTATTTAAATGTTATGGGCACATCTTATAGAAACACAAGGCTGTTTACAAAGAAGTGCATGCTGTGTTGCTGTATGATGAGCAAGATACATCTATTCTTCATCTAGCAGGAATAGTTGCTGAGCCTTAAGAACAGTTTCAGAAAGCTTTGGGAATTTGGGCGTTTTCCTTGTTTCTGCAACACAAAATGAAAATTTACGCTGTATACAAAGAAAAGGGGAGTCCGAACTTGTACGTTAAATTTGAAGGAGATCAATCTGGGGTAATATTTAAAAAAAAAAAAAAAAAAAAAAAAAGGGAGCGTGGTCATCAAATACTATAAAATATATTAGCTGTTACTAGAATGCCACTTATCTTCCCCCCATACGAATCACTGTCGTGTTGTATGTGAATTTGTGAGGTGGGTTTTGAAGCTGAAATTAAAAACTTCTTGTATGGCTGTCTTCATAGTGGCTATCCAGACTATCTGTAGAAATAACAGCTATTATGTAGTCAGCTATTCACCAGTTTTAACTGGTTATAAATTACGTTTCAGGGTGGAGAACATAGCATAGTGCCTGACACCTGTGTTGATCCTGAGGGCATTCTTGATTCTGTGCATTATGATGTCATGGATATTAAAGAGCAAGCTGAGGCAGCACATAGTTCCATTGTATCCCTGGAGGACCCAAAGGAAGATACTGGCTGGTTTGAAAAGCAGCTGGAGAAAACTAACTTTGAACTGATGGAGACCAAAGAAGAGCTAACAGAGAAAAACACCAAACTACTTAAAACTGAAGAAGAGCTGATGCAGAAGAACAGAGGTGAGTTATGCGATGTGAAAGGTAGAAGACAGAAATAGTTCATTAATCTAAAAGAGAAATAACCAGTTTGAGTAGGAATTAGAGGAGATGTTCTACCTTTGGAACCATAGCCTGTAGATAAGTGATAGTTTGTTCCTTGTGTATATTCAGGTTCAGCAATTCCACGGTTTTTGGTTATTTCTTTTCTTTTTTCCCCCCTCTCCTTTAAACTGCAGCTAGCAGCTTTACGCTTTCATAAGTATGGGGTTAAATATATCTTATATATCTATATCTTGATTTTTACTTTTATATTGTAATCTCTACTCTTCTTTATGTCTTGTTGATGCAATGTTTTCGTTCCAAGAAATATAGAAAACTTTTGAATCACTCCCAATAAGTGAAGACCACATGCAAATTAATTAATCTGTTCAAAAGCTACCTAAACATTAGAATATCTGGAAAAACTGATTACTTAATAAACTATCTATTGGCTACTTATGTAATACAACCTTTTCTGTGTGTTACAGACTTTGAAATGCAGGTGATTAAATTGGATGAGTCTGATGAGCAACTTAAAGAAGCAACTGAGGTAACTTTATCAAGAAGATGTTGTGTAAAATTGTTTTAATACCAACTTGTGGTAGCTTAAAATGCTATTCCAGTAGGCTCCATTAATAGATTTCTTACCGAGCTTAGCTTAACTGAATTTGCCTTTAATGCATTGTGTAATTCAGCTACTTAACACTCCATTAGAAACTGATGACTGAATTTTTTTTATTTTTTTTTCTAAGAAAATGAATGCACAAAATGAAAGGATTCGAGAGCTAATGGACATCGTGGTGCAGAAAGATGACATTATTACAGAGCTACAAGACTTAAAATCTCATTCAGAAGAAAAAATAAAAGATTATGTGAGTTTTACACATCTCCATAGCCTTATACAAAAAAAGGAAAACACTAATTCTATGCTTGTAATCAACACATTTTTGGAAAACTGATTTTCTGTATGTAGCTGGTACTCGCTTGAAATTGTAAACAATTCAAATTTATCTGAAGGTAGTTGTTGTTAACACAAACAACAAAAATATCAGTGTGTTCCACTAACTCCTGCCTCACACTCCTACATCAGAGGAAGAGCAACAGTAAAAGTATGCTGAGTAGAGTTGGAAGTACGAGTATGAATGGTCAGGATATCTCCACGTTCTATGCAGTCCATAAAACTTTATCCTGACTAATGTACTGCGAGCTACTGAATATGTGAAGACTAGCTTGATTAAGTATGTGTGCATACAACTTCTGGTGGTTTTTGTGCATTTTTTGATGTTTGGTAGCCTGAAGTAGCTCTGAAAACATTTATAGTTAATTCTGTCACTCAGATCTCTAACCTTGTAAGCTTAGCAACTTGACCCTCCTTAGTCTTTGACTGTCTGCATCACTGCAACTTAGTATTTCCATGGTATTAAAGCTGACTGTGATGAATAGTCATGCCCTCACCTATTACTTCTTCCAAGAACAAGGCTCCAACTCTATCTGTGAGATTGTGTGGCCTGAACACTTCTGAGGCTTTTCTTTTCATAAGTTACTAAAGATGAATAATCAGTCCTTGGCAGTGCCAGCATGGCTTAACAATCGTCATCTTGTAAGTAAGGAAGCTTCACTTGTGGTCAAGGACACAATCTAAAATATGCGTGACAGAGCTGACTAAGCTTTAAGGTTGGATTATATCTGTCACGATGAAAGTGATTTTAGCAGCTTAGCAGAAGTGTGATGTGATGAACTTGTATGAGAGCTGACCATTTGCTCTTTGACCGTGTTTGTAATTTTGTTGACTTCTTGGAAACAGGAAATTCTTTGATAAACTGGTAAACTCTTGATTGTGTGCAAGTCTTTTACTTTGTAACCTGCTAGGCTCTTGCTTTCCCTTGTATACTCTACCGAGTATTGCACTTGTCATTATCTGAAGGTGTACTTGTTCTGTCTGCTATTGAGATTTGTAACTGATGTCTATAGAGTCACCGGGTAAATATTTTAGCTGTATGGTTTTGTGTAAATATTTGCCTACAGAAGATTACTGAGACTTAAGTGCTCCTTTTGTTAAGCTTCAATGTAACTGATCTTATATCAATACAGGAAAAGACTACCTACCATTTAACTACCATTAAAGCAGAACCGGCAGAAGAGAACACTAATAAAGGAACTGAAAGCAGCCAATTTTCAGTGCTTTCAGTTGAAGCACTGAAACAAGAGAAAACTGAGTTGGAAGTGGGAAGAAAGCGCAGTACTGATGAAGATAAGCCTACTGTGGAAGAGCCACCTCCAAAGAAAGGTACAGTTTCTTCCATCGTTGAACAGGGTGTCTTCCAAAACAATAAATTGCTTCCTATTCCGAATCGGAAGCAAAAGGCTGTGAAACGCGTACCTTATGGTATAAGGAGAAAAGCCACTGTGTTAAACTGTAAATAGAAGTAACTGTTATGTAAATATCCCTTTTTCAGAAGGTCCTATGCTGTTCATTTTTGAATGCTTAAGAATAAAAGTTTTTTGCACTATTTTTTTCCTTTTTGCTGCTTTTTCCTCATCTGTTGATGCACTTGCAGATTTGGTAATAGTTTTAAAGCAGTTTCTTTAGGATTGTTTCAACTGCTGTTGCTGATTTTCTGAGTAGCATCAGCTGCTCAAGTGCTTTTGTTTGTTTGTTTGTTTTGTTTTTCCTGAAGCAACTATCAAAATTGTTGACGACCTGCTAATTGCTCGCTCATGGGTAATATTTGAGCAGAATGGTTTGGATAAGCTCTGATGCATTTAACTTCACTTCTGGGCACAGCTGAGCATCAGTGTTCCTAGAATTACGGAAGGCATATACAATGTAGAAGGGAAAATCTAAAACTTAGCTGTATTCCCTTCCTTTCTTGTATTCCTCTTGCAAAATATGTGCAAGGGAGAAAGTCAAGGCCTTCTTTGGATGAGATGCTGTTCTTGGATGATTTGTCCCTGCTGCCTTTATTTGGCATAAATATTGAATCCTAATGTGACCACTGAATGGCATCACATATAAGCATCTTACCAGAGACTGAGGGAGGGATGTGGACTCCTCCATACTCCAAATAGTAGTGGGTTTGTTATAATCATATGACCAAAGCTCTCATTTAAAAATTAATGACAGCAATGCTCCACATAGGAATTAAAATGGGTAGCTGATAGTCACAATGTCAGCATGAAGTTTTCTGTTAAGAAGTACTGAGTATTCAATCATGTTAAAATTTTCTTCTATTTGTGAGTATTAATAGCATCCAATTTAAAAAACCGCTTAATATATATTCTTTAGCTATGTTAAATATACACAGTAGAACAATGAGCACAGGTATGTTGTGCTGGTTCTTTTGTAGAATTAGTTATATAAGTAGCACAAGCAAAAGTGTTTTAGGAGATGCGAGGTTATCTCAGCTTCAAGTTCAGGGTATTTACACCATTCTCTGAGCTTTTAGGTCTTGTTCCCTATGCTCTGTAATAATGCTTTTTCCCTACTTCCTGTGTAAGGAGCTTCTAGACTGAACATTACACATCTTCTCCCTAGTCTTATTTATCTTGCTTTAGTGCTTGCTTGTTGTTTTCAGCATAAAGTGTTTAGATTACTTATAAATCATATTCCCCTCACTAGTGTTGCTGGGAGCAGCAATCAAACCCAAAACCTGGTTTGGGGTGGAATATGCCACTGCTGTTTCTTCAGTATGACTTTTAAATCAGTTGAGGGCTGTATATAAAACTGCTTAGATGAGTTAAGAGGCTGTTCCCATGCAGTACATGTGAATCTGTATGTAATGCAGGCTGCACGTGGGTGCTATAAAATTCTGCATTTCTGTAGTTGTAGTAATAAAAGGACTGTACAAGAATCACCATGGAATATATTGTTGTGGTGACCCAATCCCTAGTAAGTCTTGACTTATATTTATTTTTTTTAATACTTAAAGTATGCATATTATGGAATGGACATAACTGGATTCTAAAGCAATGATGAAATACAGCAGAAGTCGCTTTTGATAGAAAGAAAATGCATGTGATTTTAGCTAATTGCTCACCAGTTAAAGAAAAAAACAGCCCCAAGCTAATGGAATATTTATGGAAACTTGAATCTGCAAATTTGTACAACTTTAGGAGTGAACTTTATATGCAAAAGAGTAAGTGTGAACAGAAGTAGGAATCCTCATATTTTGTTTAGAGATCAACTGAATAAGAGAGACAGATATCAACAGTTAAGTGATCAACTTGTCCAGGATTTTATCTTTCTTTTGAAAGTAAGAGGACTGTGAGTTGGAATGAAATTTCTTAGAGAACTGTTTATCTACCATTTAGATGTAGATGGAGTGATTCCTGGCTGCCTTATAGGGATTGCTGAAGCACGGAAGATAGAAAGAATATAGCTGTGAATTATCTATCTCGTTCCCATGTTTCTTAAATCTAATAAGATTTTCTACTGGTGTGGAGTGGAAGGTTTGAGTAGTGCCATGGTAAAAGTGATCTTACAGACTGAAAACCTTTTGCTGTTAATTCTGTATAGAAATCTGAGGCACCTGAATACGTGTTCAGAGGACTTGAATTCCTTCACTAGTATCAAATACTATGTGATGTGAGGGCATGGCTTGCATATTTGTGACAGTTTTTCACTTAGAAGTTGCTACTTGGTGTTGTGAACTGCTATGTAATAATGATTTTAATCAATCTGAGCTACATTCCTTTTCCCTTTTTTCTTTGTTTGTTTGTTTGTTTGTTTTACAGTAGTTGTAAATGAGAGAAAGAAAAAGAACACTGTAGAGCAAAGGACAATTGAACACATGAAACAAAAGTGCTCCGCGTACCGAAAGGAAGTACTAGCACTGAGGGAAAGAACTGAAATCTTGGAACATCATTTAACTGTGCTTGAAGAACAATGCAGAAGAGAAAAAAATAAAAAAGAAGATTTCAGTAAGCAGGTAACAAGCCTGCGTATTGAGCTTTCTTTTTCTGAAGAAACAGCTGATGTCCTCCGTGAACAAATTCTGCAGGGTCAAGCTGACTATCGGGAAATTGCTTCTGAACTGGATGAACAGAAATCTATAAATATGACACTTGAAAACAAAAATGCCCAACTAACTAACAACATAGAAGTTGCCAAAGAATATATAATTGATAAAGTGTCACAAGTAAAAGAAATGCGGACCAAATTAGATGAATTATACAAATGTCACTTAGAGTTTCACGCCATCGGTACTGACTTTGTCAGTGTAAAGGATTCCTCAGACTCTGAAAAAGATGAGCCAGGGACATCTCAAATTAGTTCTGCATGCATTCAGTCACAGACTTCTTCCATCTCAGATCTTGTGCAGGACCTCTCCTTTAACTATAGTCTTGAAAGGATTTGGGAAGTATGCAGAAGTATTGTTGATGTTTCCTCACAAAAAAGTCAGCACATCAAAGCACTGCTTCAAGACAATGAAAACCTAAAGGCGGGACTGAATAATGCTGAAAATCATAATCGTCAACTTGTAATGAAGCTATGTGAGATTACAACTCACACTAGTCAGGAAGATGATCTTGTGAATCAGTTACATGAGCAAATAGAGAAGAAAACTCAGGAGTTTGAAGAAAAGACTGCAGAAGATCAGAGAATGATTGCACAGTTTCAGGAGGAAGTTGCCAACTGTGAGGTAAAAATAAGAGAGCTTGAATATCGCCTGGAGGCTTCCAAGATAATGGAAGACAAT
The DNA here is from genome assembly GCF_054131305.1 of Coturnix japonica. Lineage (NCBI taxonomy): Eukaryota > Metazoa > Chordata > Aves > Galliformes > Phasianidae > Coturnix > Coturnix japonica. The sequence continues at coordinate 21,940,988 of NC_140671.1, read as the reverse complement.
GTGTCAAAACTCAATGAATTACTTAAAGAAAAAGAATCTATTATTGTTAATCTGGAGACAGTTACAGCAACTCTGCAGGAGAAGTCTGCTAATGCAGACAAAAAGGTTGAAGAGTTAAGTAGCAAAGAAGCAAATCTGATTCAAGAAGTTATGCAGCTTAAAAACAGCTTGGAGCAGATGAAACACTCTCTTTGGGAAAAGGAAAAGAGTGAAATGGAGAAAGTGCAACGTATAGAATCGTAAGTAACCACTGAGTTAAGTTAGAGCCCTTTGAGAAGGAAATAGAGTTAAAAATAGTTAATGGGAACATCCCTTCGACTTAATGCATCTGCATGCTTATCAATGGCCAAACTACTACTTTAGGATGCTTTGGTATGCTACTTGAGTTCCAAGGGAAAACAGGAGTGTGCAAGGAAATAAAGAATAATATGGGGATTGCGGGTGGTTTTGTTGTACATCCCTCAGAATAGCATCTGAATAATTTATTGCTTCAGCATCTGATTATGAGAAGCAAGCTGAAATTCAAAAGTAATTGTTTAAATCTTGTCACTGGTCTAGATAGATTTAAGAGTCTATTTACAAATAGAAACCAACAGGCAGGGCATGGATTAAGCTGTAATTGCTGTTTCCATGAGATGTGTAACAGTAATGTTCTTTGTCTCTTTATTTTTAACATAAGGCTAGAAAATATTCTTTCTGAGAGTTCTGCCCTTGTACTGAATTTGAAAAAAGATTTGCAGAGGAAAGAAGAAGAGTATGCAGATCTAAAAGACAAACATTCTGATGCCGAGAAACAAATTCAGCAAGTACAAAGCGAGGTTTGTAGTCAACTGAGCTATTTTTTTCTGTAAGATTATGCTTGGCTTTCTGCTGTTAAAACTTCTCAAACTTTAACTATGAAGCTGGAAATTTCACACTAGTGTGGCTAGCAGCAAATCTTAGGTAAAGTTGCCATTGAAGCTCTAGAGGGGACCAGAAGTTAAAACATGGTTTCGCATAGATAATGAACAGAGGAAAGTAAAGTTGGTTGGTAGTCTGGAATAAGGTTTGTGAAGAGAATAGCTAATCTGCCTCTGGAGGGGACTTGTTATTATCTCTACGTTACTGGTGACTTGCCATTGGTATCCGTGGTAACTCCAAAGCCTAAAACCTAAGTCTTGTGAAAAAACGCTGATAACTGGGAAGAAGAATGCTATTTACTTGAAGAGAAATAGACTAATTTCCAGAGGCTCTTTAATATAAGCATGTATATTTTTTTCTTCAATTTCAGCTTCAGTGATGTTAATAGTTAAAATTTAATTATTAAACAAGTAGATATTTTAAAACCCATTTTGCAGGATCTTAGTCTGCAAGTTTATTGGGTGTGCTTGGGGTGGAAAATTGAAGCTTAAAAATGAATTCATGTCTTCCTTGGTAACCTTGCACTTGCTGTCGTTTTCCTACTCAGCACTTGTTTGTGAATTCCTCTTTATTTAACAAAGAAGTATTTGGCCAGGTTGGATTACAGAAGTCTTTTAATGAACCGTGAGCTGTGCTTACATTACAGGTGTCCACGATGCGTTCTGTGGAGGAATCCCTCAGGAACAGGATGGATGAACTTGAAAGGATTAATAACCAGTTTAAGGATGAGCTGGATTATAAAGACTATACTATCCAACAACTTAAACAGGTATTTTTCTTGCTCTTAATTTTTATTACATGAATGATGCAGGTTTTCCAAGCAACAGGAAAAAGGTCAAAAAAAAAAAAATTGGAGCAAAATGAAAGTGGCCAACTGAAATTAGTGGTAGACCATGAAAGATATTCAAATAATTAGTCACTACAGAGCACTGGCAGATTGCTTTAAATACAATAATCTGCATAGTAAATACATATGTAATACATGCATGTAACCTGATCTTGTTGAGTGACATCACGATATGTTAATTGAAATGTCTTACCATAAACTCTTTTTATCAGCTTGAGTCCTTATTTATGCTATATGAAAACCTTATTAATTCTAGGCTGTCTTAAAGATTCTGCTTGTTTCTACTGTGTATGCTTTTCTTTCATCATGAAATATAGGAGCTGGAGGAAAAGGACCATAATATTCAAAAGTGGCGTGAGGAGAGAGATCAGTTAGTAGAAGCTTTGGAAGAACAGCTCAAAACTTTGGCTTCTAATGTCATACAAAAAGAGACAGAAATAGCAGAACTGAGACAATCTGCCTTAAAGGATTCAAGCAAGGTCAGCTCTCCTTTCCTCCTACCTGATTAGCTACCCATAAATTCTGTAAAACTCCTGTACCTGCTCTTTGTATTCTGGGTGTGGTTCTGTTCTTGAACACTGTCGTATTGACATCATGTGCAACTAACCAAAAAAAGCACCAGCTTTTATTTTTGTTCTTCAGAAACAGAATTTCTGTTAATTACTAAAATTTCAATTTTTTCAGTAGTTCAGATAAGCAGATGTCAGTTTGATGCTTATGATCCTACAATCATACTGGACATCTGTAGCTTTTTCTGATAATTCCCAGCATTTCCGGATCCCAAGCTAGGCTCAATACTCAGACAGTAGTTCTGTCTCAGGTTTCTTACTTTCTTTGCTTTCTCTGAGGTAGTATCTACAATGGCATGAAAAGACAGAAGGGGACGTGGAGAGAGATTAAGGGAAGCATCAAAAAGCAGAGGGGGGATGATCTCTGGAAGTTGCATTTCTTATTTCAACATCCAGCTTTTAATCAGGATAGCCAATCTAAGCCGTAGCATAGAATTTCAGAAGCTAAACAGAAGGCTAAATGAGTTGTGCTGTTTTGAGAATGTTTGGATTCACTTTCTCTGAGAAGAAAGATGTTCTCATAGCAAAACTTCCCCTATGAAGTATGATTATATGAGGTATGATTATATTTATAGAAAGTAAGTACTTAACATCTTGTTAACCCCTTTTTGTTCTTCTGTTTTCCTAGGAGATACTGGAGCTGGAATCATTTTTCTTAGCATATAGTCCTTTAACTACATATTCAGTGATGAGTACTTGTTGGTTCTTTTTGTCTTCCACTCAAACATGAGCTCTCATCTTCTCAAAAATATTTTATTTACTAGAACACCATCTCTCTGTGTACATTATGGAACTTTTCCATGCAGTTTTCCATGTATTCGTATGTGGATGCTGAAGATTAGGCAGAGGTTTAGCCTTTGGTGTTCTAACATAGCAGCTGTGAGTGCGCAGAGTATGGGGGGAATGGATGACAAAACGACCAGTGTTACAGATTTTGTCCCTAAATAATGTCTCGCTTTCTCTCTTTTGGAGGCAGAATACTGCCTGAGACTGTTAGTGAGACCCAGTAGGGTGTATCTGAAGATCACACAATGAATAGATGTTACTACCTTCCCACACTTGTGCTGTGTTTCAGCTTACGTGTTCATGTGGCGTCTGAGCTTGAGGTTTTACACTGTAACTTTAGAAACCTCGAGATATTTTGGAGGTCTAATGCATAGCCTAATCTTTACTCCTTTTAAATATTTACAGCCTAGGAAACAACAAAGCAAAACTAAAACTGGAGAAAGTATTCCATTAAGATGCAAAGCTGAAGACAATTATTTGTCACGTCGATGTACTAGGAGCCTCACTTCATTAAATGAATCTGAGGTTAGTATGAAACTTCAGATCTGAAAATGTTGTGATTGTATTGCTTTTGATAAGGAATGAGTAGGAAAAGATCTCATGTTCTCTAAACAATTCCCAAGTTTTAATTTATTTATCCCTTTCAAGGTGATCAGATCACCTGTTTTTATAGCCTTTGATAGGAATAAAAGCTGTTGAAACAATTGTGTGATGCATTTTTGTCAGGTGCTGTTGAAAACTCTCCTCATGTTAATGCTTATGAAGTGGCTCATGATTAGATAAGTTACTTGGAAAAAATTCATGGAGCCACTGAAACGGGCACAGCAAATTGAACTTATTTTCTTCCTCTGCAGGATTTCTGGAGATTGTTTTGTTAGCAGATGATGTTAATCATTCCTATATAAGTTTTTAATTGCTAACTTTCATAAAATAGCAGTTACATATATTTTAAAAACAAAGTATTTATTAACCAACTTAATTCTTGGAAATACAGTGGGTGGTGATACTCCATTCAGATTCTTAGCAGAGCCTGATAAAGTGGCTCTGACTACTTTTTGTCTTTCTACAATCTTTGGTAACTTTTTGAGAGGAAGAAGACTCCCCTCAGGGGGTCAGAACAGTGTAAGTAGTAAAAGCTGCTAGTCTGTGTTTGGGACACTGGAGTTTGCTAGTTACTAGCAGCAGTAGAAGCAGCCATCTACCATTTTCTGATGTCCCCAGCAGCCTGTCTTCCATGTGTTCAACCAGCATCTGAACTCATTTTTGATATGCTAGCTGAATTCCTGCCATAGAGAAGGAGGAGTCCAGGTGATCTCAGTTCTGACTTTGTTGTTCCTGTTGAGAAAAACAGGATTGGGTGGATTGTGGACAGTAAGTGCTGCTGGGGAAATGCATACTGACATTTCTCTGTCACTTAGCTGTGCATTTGCTGCCATTTGACCATGAGCAGGTACATGATAGCCTTCAGCTTAAGTACGGTGTCATTGCTTGAATGTCTGTATTCTCTCCAGGGAAAAGATAGCAATGGAGTTCTTTAATGACTTGTACTGGGCTTGCACCTTGCCAGCTGGACCTTACTTATGTAAATAACATCTCTAGTGTAGAAGAGGAATGGCAAATTCCCTAAGATTAAGCTGGAAGTTAATCGAACACTTGAATCAAATGCTCCTGTTCCTGCCCAGTTCTGACGCAGCAGAGTTGAGATGAAGAAAATCGTGTCAGTTCTACCACCATTCTCTATTAAAAAAAAGTGTAGTTGTCTGTGCCCTTGAGAAAAAATGACTTGTAAAGTATCAGGCTCAGTTTAACATGGAGAACTTTTTTTGTGATCATAGATTGGAAATAATTTTAAATGTAACAAGTTCTAGGAAAGAGGGGTAAAACTCTGCTGAAACTGAAATAGACTCCTTCTGTTACAAGTGTTCTTACAGCAGGAAAATCGAATGCTTACATATCCTTTTCCAGATGCTTTATAGCTTTTTAATCTCATGGCTACCTTAACACTTGCACTTAAAATTCTTCTGTGCTATCAGGAGCATTTGGAAACTGTCCTCGACTCTTCTGGAGTGTCCGCAGAAAATGGCAAAACTAGTCGGTTCCCAAAACCGGAGCTGGAAATCCCACTGACACTTCTGCAACCTGATAAGACGGAGATAAAGCAGCACGGCAGCATGATACCTTTAGGAGTGAAAATGCCTAAGGCAAAAAAGAAAAGAAGTGATGACATGGATGAGGTATGACCTAGACCCAACAGAAAACAAAATAATAAAAAAAAAAATATGCATGGCAGTTATTAAAAACAGATGTTCACATGTGATAGCAGTATCCTTGGCATGGTCAGAGTATGAGTAGTAGATTTTTCCCATCTGTTGTTTCACATGTTCACATCTCTGTTGAACAGAAATCCGGAAAAGACTACTTCCTGAGAAAGCGAGTACATGCTTCAAGACTGACTAAAAAGAAGGATGAAACACTGCAAAAAGTTGGAGATTTTATTCAAAGCTCTCCTTCTATTATACACTCTAAAGGTTGGTGTAGAATAAGTTTTATTCCATGTTTTCTAGACATTGTAGAATGGCTTGTTTCTGCTGTAGGCTATTAATGTATGTGTTCTTAGACTTGTCTGCCATGTTAAGTTGTCCTTTGATTTATGAAGTAAATGCATTTATTCGTCTCTTCAGAGATTCATTATTACATTTGTGAAAACCTACAAGTATACAGAGAAAGTTGGTTCTGTCTTGTGCTTCTGTCAGCACGAAAGTTAGGCCTGTTGTTTAACTCCTGCTGAAGTTTCTGACTTCCAGCGACTTCTGAGCCATGATTGTCTTTCATACTCCATTTTAATGCGTGCTTTAAGCTGCCGTACCTGAACCTATAAACAGTTTCAGCTATAGAAGCAATAAAGAACCTCGATGAACAAATACAATTTCTGAGTATTTTCACTTAAATTTTACGTGTCATTTATAAACCAAGTTTGTTACGAAGCTTTTTTTGCATTCATTGATTTAAAGACTCACAAAACCAGTAAGTTGATTGGTTTATGTATCAAAACAAATTTCTTCTAGCCAAGAAGCTGATGTCAGCAGTAAGTTCTCCTAAATCAAACGAACCTGAAAGTCTCGAAGAAGGAGAGACCAAGCCAAAACGATCCAAAAGGAAGCTGTATTCCACTGTCGTTTCTGGCCCTCTAGATATACCTGCTTCTTCGGTAAGCGATTATACTGTAGTCTTGGCTTAAAATAAACTACTAAGGAGTCCAAACAGACTGGAGGTTTCATCTATTTGCAGGGGGACGTTGAAAGTACTGAGGTATTTCTTTATTCTACCAAGTCATTCTTGTTGGTCTTCCCGCTGTTCTGTTTTATTTTGTCCTCAAAGATCTCTGTGTTTGGCTGGCTTACAGTTTACTAAGTAGGTGATGTAGCAATCACGGAGATGTCTTCTAATTTGGAATCATAGATAATTTCAGTGTGTCGGTGTGGGATTATTCTATTACACGCTTTTCTAGAGCACAACTTAGACAGCTTTTTAGGTATGCTTAAACTATGATCTCCTGTCTAAGCCAACTTGCAAAGGATCTGATGTGCCAGTTTCATGACTCTGTCGGCAGCTATTGTGCTAAGAACATTCTTGCTCTGTTGGAACTGCATCTTTTAATTATATTAGAGTCCTTTTTCTTTTCCGCAAAGTGATCATTTGCCCATACTGTAATATCCCTCTGAATTTTTTGATGATTTGACGAATGATAGGGGCAGAAACCAAAATGTTATTTTTTTTGTTAGAGGATGAAGAAGATGAGACAATTCCTTCTCTCACTGTAGTTCTGAGAACATGGAACTGAACCGAGAACTGAAATTCTGGGCAAGTCATAGCTACAGGGATTGAGGCTAAAAATGTTTTCTGAACGCTTCATGTTTCACAAAACAAGTATTATAATACTCTTTTGAAAACAAGTATTTCAAAATGAAAGCTGCCTTCAGGCTTTCCTCAGACGTGTGTGCTTTTTTAAGATAAACAGGATTTTGTACATTCTCCATATTTGTTCCTTGTGATTAAGCTGCATTAAAATGATCTCGGTATCCCATAGTTTTCTGAATAAAATATAATAAGCAAATGCCATTCTGAAATCCATTTAGGGGAAGAAATATGTTTGCGTGGGTCAAGAAGAGCTTGTCAGTCTTGTGTGAAAAGATGAGTAACTTTTGAAATGTTTTCTTCAGGAATCTGAGGAACAAAAGAAGGAAAGTGATCATCTGATCATCAAGCGACGGCTGAGATCCAGAACAGCTAAAAAACCTTGAAGAAGCGTGTTTGTTCCCCTTTCTCAGGACATACTTTTATCATATTATTAAAACTGGTTGTTAATAAACAGTAACAGTTACTCCGTTGTGTTCTTAAATTTGTATATAGGTGTTTGTTGCAGAACGGCGGGAGAAAAGCAGACGACCACACCTGTCATTGACATATGATCAGCGAATCTCATTTATTCCTTGCCTGCATGTACCTTTATAATACGGATAATTAGCTCATACATATTGCAAAAGTGGAGCTCATCATTGGTTCCCAATAACATACTATCCCCGAGTATCTTAACAGCTTGTTGTTATCAACTGAAAGCTACTCCCTTGCTGAGTTCCCAGAACCATGGCTAGTTTCTCACCATCCCAGGGCATCCTGTTGTTCTTGCTCTCCTTGCAGGTGTTATGGCTGCTTGCTTAGCTGCACCGTGTTTACGACCCTTCTCAGCTAACTAGCTGTAAAAAACACTCTCAGGAGAAAGGATAAAGCAACACTAAAAGAGAAAAGCAGCAGTGAAAGGGAAAAGCAAGACTAAAAGGGAAAAGCAGCAGTGAAAGGGAAAAGCGGCAGTGAAAGGGAAAAGCGGCAGTGAATGGGAAAAGCAGCAGTGAAAGGGAAAAGCAAGACTAAAAGACAACAGGGAAGTGAAGGTGACTCTTGTGCAGATGTCATGGTTTTGTAATTTTCATTAAAAACCAGTGAAGACTAATGTGGCCTCATAGCGCTCAATGGAGTCCCAGGGGAGATAGTGGGAATGAATAGGGGTTCACATCTGTATGCCCCGAGGCTGGTGCTCGCCTCTCTGACTGTGGCTTTAGGCTCCAGAGTTGATGTTGGCTTCCCTTACTGTGGCTTTATGGCCCAGGGCCAGTGCCGGCCTCATGGGCTGGGGCTTCTGCCAGCTGGATACAGCTGCTGGCTGAACTGGCCAGGATGGAGCCTTCCCTGTGCAGCCTCCCATGTGCATATCCACCCCAAGAATGGAAGTCTTCCTTCTATGCGTACCCCATTCCACCACAATGAGGAAACCAAACCATTTAGGCACCTGAAATGCTTCTGCTCCTGCAGTCTGGCAGAAAGCAATGCCCTCTGTCTCATGCCATCTCTGCACAAACTGGAAAGGAATGGGGAGACATATGTCAGATCCAATGGGACAGGACTTCACTGGCTGCAGTTTAATAGCAAATCACCCCAGCTCTTGTTGCCCTCTATTGCTGGGTACCCCTTGCCCCTGGCCACTGGATTTCCCCGCATGCATCCTTCCTTGGAGCTAAGTGTGCCTTTCCCAGCAGCAAGCAGCGAGCTGGAGTCAGCACCAAACCCAAAACCTCCTTGTGCCTTTTCCTGTCCTTCTTTCACACATCGTCTTTTAGTTTCAGAAAATATGGCCAGACCCCAACGAAACAAGAGCTCTAAAACAAAGCAGCTGCTTTATTTTCCTCCTCCCCTTTCCTCATCTACACCCCGCAGAAAGACCATTTGCCAAGTAAGGGATGCAGCGATCAGGTGTATGAGGGGCAAAGCGAATCAAGCTTAATTTCAAAGGCTTGTCTCTTCCACGTGACTTCCCTGAGGTCTGATACAATCGTACAGCCATAGAAAGTGCAGTGCTAAAGGTGTGAAGTTAAGGGATCATCACTGTCACGATAAAAGTCATAGCATGGAAGATTTAGCGATGGCATGCTGACTAGAAGGAAAAAACAACACTTACCTTGGAGCTTGTTCATTTTCCCTCCTATCATTGGATATCTTATCATCATCTACGTAGCTCTGAGGTTGGCCAAAGCCTGTTGCCATGAGCTTTGCTAAACGCAACAGTGCTGTGGCTCAGAGGTATTACACCGGCACATAGCATAGGAGAACTCCATAACCCAAGTGTCAAGGGAAGAAGAAAGGGGAACTGTTACAATTAATTACGTTCACTAAATTGGTAATTGTAGGCTTCTTGTCACACACTACTGCCTACAGCAAAACAGCACAGATGTTGACAACTGTGATTTCTGCATACAAGCAACCACTCGAGGCTGAGCACACTCTCCTGTCTCTTTGCCATGCCTAGGAAGACCCAGAAGAGCTCAGTGTTCTCTTGCTGTTAGTTTACATCCTCCAAGCACTTCCAAAGGCACGCTGCTCTGTAGAAAAAGCTGAGCTGCCCAGAAAGTTTGTGCAGGAAGAAGGCAGCAGTATCAGTGCACGTCATCCTGGGGGATCTGAAAGCATTTGTGAAGAGAACAGGGAAAGAAGAGGGAAGAGAGCAAAACCAACAGGCACTAGCACTGCTGCCCACAGGGGGCGGGGCTTGAGGCAGGGCCTGTGCCAGAGGGGGGCCTGGCACAGTTAGGGCCAGCTCAGGGCCCAGAGCAGAGGGGGAGCAGGCAGAGGCAGGGCCTTGGGGCCCAGGATGGAGGAGGACCAGGCACAGCTGGGGCCAGCTCAGGGCCCAGAGCAGAGGGGGACCAGGCACAGCTGAGGCCACTGCAGGGCCCAGGTGAGAGGGGAACCCAGCACAGTCGGGGCTGCTTTGGGGCCTGGGCCGGAAGGGGGCCCGGCACAGCCAGGGCCTATCCCCCTTTTTTGCACATATGAAATGCTCCCAGCTGTGCTGCACAGCAGAACATCTTTCAATGGAGATGAAAGCCTGTGAAATGAAAGAATCCTTTCTTATTTCTTTCACATTTGTGTTTGTTGACTGCAGTTCCAACCAGGTGGACTCGCAGTGTCTTGCAAGTGCCACCTGGAAGCAGGTACAGACTGGAGACACAGCACCCTCAATGTCCAGGTGAGTAACAGCAGCCAAGGAGGCCTCTGGGCTCTGCAGGGTCCAAGTGTGGAGCATTACACACAGGAACAGCTGAGTATAAAGACAGTGGCAGAGCTGCAGAGCTTGCCATAGTAGAGAGCCACAGTGGCTGAGCTCATTTCCCACAGTAACGCAGGAAATAAGAGCCATGAGGGAAATGCAGATGCCTTCTGCCCCCATCAGAGGGGAGGAATGAGCTGCACTTCCACAGAGACATTCCTCTCACAGCCACTCACACCTCAGGTGTGGAGGGACGAGCTGGGGCTGCTGGTGGCAGCTGTGGAACACTGCCATCTGTGGTGCTCCATCCTACCCTGGAGGGGCATGTAGAGCTGAGGACCTTTGTCACTGCACAAATGACTGCAAGCAGAGATGTAGCAGAGGGAACATAAAGCATTTAATAACTTATACAAAGCAATGAGTAATAGAAATGACAGTATTTCCAACCAAATATCCCCCATCCTAGCAGTTGTATCTGATCTCTACAATCCCACCCAAACAATTTCCCAGCCCCCTCCAATTCCTCCTCACTATCCCACCCCTGAATTTCCCTCCCCCAATTCCCACACAGTAATTGCCCACACTAATTACCAGTATGCAGGGCATAGAGAACACCTGTTCCTTGTGTGCAGACACCTGGAAAAAAAAGAAGTGGCAGGGAACTGGAGGTCTGTAGCAGGTTGTGGAGGCTCTGCATAGAACGTAACCCCAGACCACAACCCCATCAGCTGCTGGAGCAGCATCATCCCTGTCATTGGGGGATGTTGCCAGTGGTGGATAGGGACACAGAGAAGCCACACCTTGGTGTAGCTCTGATCTGCTCATGTCCAGTCCAATCCTCTATAGCACTTTCCATCTTCTGTCCTTTGTTCTTAACCGTATCCTTCCTTCTCTTCTGCTCTTTTCCTTTCTTTTAGGTGTCTTACCTGTATCTGCTTTTCCCCTCTTCTGTTCTTTTACTGCTCTGGTCAGCCTCCAGTGTCTGCACCGCAACTCTAGGTTTTGGGATGGAGAAAGGTACACAGGGCATAGGTTTGTACAAGAAAAGCTCTCTAGGTGTGCCCAACAGATGACAAAAAGGAGTCCTCAGGACCACAAAGGCAGCTTGTTTCTCCAAAGGCCACAGCGTAAGCTTGTGTAACTGGGAAGGACTCTGTTATACATCTCCTAAAAGTGCCTTTGAATGAATAATTTTCTGATCTTGTTTCCAATTGTTGCTCAGAGGAAATGAAGTTTTTATCCTTGTATCTTTGCAGGAAGACAGAGAGGATGGAACCTGTCTGGTGAAATGCTCAGGTGCTGTTTCCTTCCTTGCACCAACAGCCTGTTTGTGTCCACACGATGCCAGTTGTCCTCCTGACAGTTTCTACCGGTCCTTCTCCGAGTCCTTCTGCTAAGCACTGCTATTTCTGTATCCTCGGGGCCCTATTAGGACTAAAAAGAGGAGCGGATAACAGATGGAAGGATCTGGCCTTCTGCTGGGTGATAGCCGCCTGCATGTCCTGTTCTTGCTTTCTCTTTTCCTCAGGTGGCATTGTGCTTCCCAAGGAGCATATGGACCTTTTAGATGGGAGTGCGCAGCAAGGAACACATGGGGTCTCATCTTCCTCCCTGCTCTACATCTGAGTGAGGGACACTGTGACCTGCTCAGGAGGCAAGATGTCATGTCAGGGAGGTGTGTTTGTGTGTTTTCCTTTTTTTTTTTTTTTTATATTTCTTTGTATTGCTCATTTGCAAGAGACTGTGAATTCTCCTGGTTCAAACTGCAGTCGGCTTAATCAAATGTGTAAGAAATATATAAGGGCTGCTGAGGCCAGGCTGGAGTTGCGTTTCTTTATGAACTGGGGTGTTGCTGCAGATGCACTTATCTCCTGTTTTGTCTCTTTTGTGGCTGTTCAAGAATATTAGATTGTGCTATGTCAGTGTTTGTTGCCATCCTTCTTTCTCTTCTCTGTCTTGCAGGTCAGCTCGTGCTGGAAGTTGATGGTATCACTGTATGAATGGAGGTCAGTTTAGGAGCAGCTGCTGATGGAAGGAATCAAAACCAAGCTAATAAATGGAAGCATCTCCTGGTAAGGTGTCAGAGGTGGCAGTAATGATGTCTGTCATCGTTAAAACCAGAGGGCAGGCTCATCCGAGTGCTTGCTGACTGATACTTCGGAGAATCTCGTTCTCCAGCTGAACGATAAAGCTAAACATGCTGAGCCGTTACAGCTTGTGCTGAAGTTGTGAATGTGCCCCCAGATGTTTCCTTTAGTGGTAAATCATGTTCTGGCACTGTGGTAGCCCTATCTCTGTCATGATCTGGAGCACCGTGTCTTGTTGCGAGCCTTGTGTGCCTGTTTCCATGAACTTTGCTTTCTTTCTCTCTTCAGAGTAAGGGCAGGGTGCTTCCTTGCTTTTGGTGGATTCATCCAGGAGGCTGTTAGAAGGCCAAATGCAATGTTCATTACATGGAGGGACAGGATGGGAATGGACTGTCGTTGCCACCAGGCAAAAGTGAGTTTCTTATGTCATGAATGATATAATTTTGATTGCTGTGCCTACCTGCCTGCTCCCTGTGCTTGTTCCTTTTACCTTTCAGTGCTTCTTTTCCCTTGCTTTGATGCTTTTCCCTTTCAGGGCTCCTTTTCTCTTTCAGTATTGCCTTTGCCCTTTATGTACTCCTTTTCCCTATCAGTGTTACTTTATGCTGTTCCTTTCCCTTTCGGGGCTCCTTTTCCCTTTCAAGGCTGCTTTTCCCTTTCAGGGCTGCTTTTCTTTATCAGTTCTCCTTTTCCCTCTCACGGCTCCTTTTCCATTTCAGGGCTCATTTTCTTTATCAGTTCTGCTTCTCACTTTCACGGCTCCTTCTCCCTTTCAGTGCTGCATTTTCTTGTTCCTTTTCCCTTTCAGTGCTGCTTTTCTGTGCTCCTTTTCCCTTTCACTGCCGCTTTTCCCTTTCACTGCTGCTTTTCCCTTTTAGTCTTGCTTTTCCCTTAGTCTTGCCTTTCCCTTTTAGTCTTGCCTTTCCCTTTTAGTCTTGCTTTTTCCTTCCATTGCTGCATTTCCCTTTCCCTGCTGCTTTTCCCTTTCCCTGCTGCTTTTCCCTTTCCCTGCTACTTTTCCCTTTCCCTGCTCCTTTTCCCTTCCCTGCTGCTTTTCCCTTTCCCTGCTGCTTTTCCCTTTCACTGCTGCTTTTCCCTTTCACTGCTGCTTTTCCTTTTCCCTGCTGCTTTTCCTTTTCCCTTTCATGCTGCTTTTCCTTTTTCCTGCTGCTCTTCCCTTTCACTGCTGCTTTTCCCTTTCACTGCTGCTTTTCCCTTTTAGTCTCGCTTTTGCCTTTTAGTCTTGCTTTTCCCTTTCAATGCTGCTTTTCCCTTTTAGTCTTGCTTTTCCCTTTCACTGCTGCTTTTCGTTTTCACCGCTGCTTTTCCTTTTCACTGCTGCTTTTCCCTTTCACTGCCGCTTTTCCCTTTCCTTGCTGATTTTCCCTTTTAGTCTTCCTTTTCACTTTTAATCTTGCTTTAACCTTTTAGTCTTCCTTTTCCCTTTCATGCTGCTTTTCCCTGTAACTGCTGCTCTTCCCGTTCACTGCTGATCTTCTCGTTCACTGCTGCTCTTCCCTTTCACTGCTGATTTTCCCTTTCACTGCTGATTTTCCCTTTCACCACTGCTTTTCCCTTTCACTGCTGCTTTTCCCTTTCAGTCTTGCTTTTCCCTTTCACTGCTCTTTTTCCTTTTCACTGCTGCTTTTCCCTTTCCTTGCTGATTTTCCCTTTTGGTCTTCCTTTTCACTTTTAATCTTGTTTTTCCCTTTTAGTCTTCCTTTTCACTTTTAATCTTGCTTTTCCCTTTTAGTCTTCCTTTTCCCTTTCATGCTGCTTTTCCGTTTCCCTGCTGCTTTTCCGTTTCACTACTGCTTTTCCTTTTCAGGGCTGCTCTTCCCTTTCACTGCTGATTTTCCCTTCCATTGCTGCTTTTCCCTTTTAGTCTCGCCTTTCCCTTTTAGTCTTGCTTTTCCCTTTTAGTCTTGCTTTTTCCTTCCATTGCTGCTTTTCCCTTTCACTGCTGCTTTTCCCCTTCCCTGCTGCTTTTCCCCTTCCCTGCTGCTTTTCCCCTTCCCTGCTGCTTTTCCTTTTCCCTGCTGCTTTTCCTTTTTCCTGCTGCTCTTCCCTTTCACTGCTGCTCTTCCCTTTCACTGCTGCTTTTCCCTTTCTCTGCTGCTTTTCCCTTTTAGTCTTGCTTTTCCCTTTCACTGCTGCTTTCCCCTTTCACTCCTGCTTTTCCTTCTTAGTCTTGCTTTTCCCCTTTTAGTCTTGCTTTTCCCTTTTAGTGCTACTTTTCATTTTTAGTCTTCCTTTTCCCTTTCATGCTGCTTTTCCCTTTCCCTGCTGATTTTCCCTTTCACTGCTGCTTTTCCCTTTCAATCCTGCTTTCCCTTTCACTGCTGCTTTTCCCTTTCAGTCTTGCTTTTCCCTTTCACTGCTGCTTTTCCCTTTCAGTCTTGCTTTTCCCTTTCACTGCTGTTTTTCCTTTTCACTGCTGCTTTTCCCTTTCAAAGCTGCTTTTCCCTTTCCTTGCTGATTTTACCTTTTAGTCTTCCTTTTCACTTTTAATCTTGCTTTTCCCTTTTAGTCTTCCTTTTCCCTTTCACTGCTGCTCTTCCCTTTCACTGCTGCTCTTCCCTTTCACTGCTGATTTTCCCTTTCACTGCTGCTTTTCCCTTTTAGTCTTGCTTTTCCCTTTTAATCTTGCTTTTCCCTTTTAGTCTTGATTTTCCCTTTCTGTGCTGGTTTTCCCTGTAACTGCCGCTTTTCCCTTTCTCTGCTGCTTTTCCCTTTCACTGCTGCTTTTCCCTTTCACTGCTGCTTTTCCCTTTCACTGCTGCTTTTACCTTTACCTTCTGCTTTTCCCTTCCACTGCTTCTTTTCCTTTTCACTGCTGCTTTTCCCTTTCACTGCTGCTTTTCCCTTTTGTTCTTGCCTTTCCCTTTTAGTCTTGCCTTTCCCTTTTAGTCTTGCCTTTCCCTTTTAGTCTTGCCTTTCCCTTTTAATCTTGCCTTTCCCTTTTAGTCTAGCCTTTCCCTTTCAATGCTGCTTTTCCCTTTCCCTTCTGCTTTTCCCTTTCACTGCTGCATTTCCCTTTCACTGCTGCTTTTCCTTTTCAATTCTGTTTTTTCTTTCACTGCTTCTTTTCCGTTTCACTGCTGCTTTTCCCTTTTAGTCTTGATTTTCCCTTTTCGTCTTGCTTTTCCTTTTTAGTCTTGCTTTTCCCTTTCACTGCTGCTTTTCCCTTTCACTGCTGCTTTTTTCTTTTACTCTTGCATTTACCCTTCACTGCTGCTTTTCCCTTTCACTGCTGCTTTTCCTTTTCACTGCTGCTTTTACCTTTTAGTCTTGCTTTTCCCCTTTAGTTTTGGCTTTCCCTTTTAGTCTTGCCTTTCCCTTTTAGTCTTGCTTTTCCCTTTTAGTCTTCCTTTTCCCTTTCACTGCTGCTTTTCCCTTTCACTGCTGCTTTTCCCTTTCACTGCTGCTTTTCCCTTTCCCTTCTACTTTTCCCTTTCACTGCTGCTTTTCCCTTTCACTGCTGCTTTTCCCTTTCACTGCTGCTTTTCCATTTCACTGCTGCTTTTCCCTTTCACTGCTGCTTTTCCCTTTCACTGCTGCTTTTTCTTTTTAGTCTTGATTTTCCCTTTTATTCTTGCTTTTCCCTTTTAGTCTTGCTTTTCCCTTATAGTCTTGCCTTTTTCTTTTAGTTTTGCTTTTCCCTTTCACTGCTGCTTTTCCCTTTCACTGCTGCTTTTCCCTTTCACTGCTGCTTTTCCCTTTCACTGCTGCTTTTCCCTTTCACTGCTGCTTTTCCATTTCACTGCTGCTTTTCCCTTTTAATCTTGCTTTTCCCTTTCACTGCTGCTTTTCCCTTTCACTGCTGCTTTAACCTTTTAGTCTTGCTTTTCCCATTCACTGCTGATTTTCCCTTTTTGTCTTGCTTTTCCCTATCACTGCTGCTTTTCCCTTTCACTGCTGATTTTCCCTTTCACTGCTGCTTTTCCCTTTCACTGCTGCTTTTCCCTTTCTCTGCTGCTTTTACCTTTTAGTCTTGCTTTTCCCTTTCACTGCTGCTTTTCCCTTTCACTGCTGCTTTTACCTTTTAGTCTTGCTTTTCCCTTTCACTGCTGCTTTTACCTTTTAGTCTTGCTTTTCCCTTTCACTGCTGCTTTTCCCTTTCACTGCTGCTTTTCACTTTTACTCTTGCTTTTCCCTTTTAGTCTTGCTTTTCCCTTTTATTCTTGGTTTTCCCTAATAGTCTTGCCTTTCTCATTTAGTGTTGCTTTTCCCTTTTAGTTTTAGTGTCGCTTTTCCCTTTTAGTCTTGCTTTTCCCTTTTACTCCTGCTTTTCCCTTTTCACTGCTGATTTCCCTTTTAGTATTGCCTTTCTTTTTACTGCTGCTTTTACCTTTCACTGCTGCTTTTCCCTTTCACTGCTGCTTTTCCATTTTAGTCTTGCTTTTCCCTTTCACCGCTGCTTTTACCTTTTAGTCTTTTTTCCCTTTCACTGCTGCTTTTCTGTTTCACTGCTGCTTTTGCCTTTCACTGCTGCTTTTCCCTTTTAGTCTTGCTTTTCCCTTTTACTCCTGCTTTTCCCTTTCACTGCTGCTTTTCCCTTTCACTGCTGCTTTTCCCTTTTGGTATTGCTTTTCCCTTTTAGTCTTGCTTTTCCCTTTGATTCTTGCTTTTCCCTAATAGTCTTGCTTTTCTCTTTTAGTCGTGCTTTTCCCTTTTAGTCTTGCTTTTCCCTTTAGTCTTGCTTTTCCCTTTTAGTCTTGCTTTTCCCTTTTAGTCCTGCTTTTCCCTTTCACTGCTGCTTTTCCCTTTCACTGCTGCTTTTCCCTTTCACTGCTGCTTTTCCCTTTCACTGCTGCTTTTCTTTTTCACTGCTGCTTTTCCCTTTCACTGCTGCTTTTCCCTTTTAGTCTTGCTTTTCCCTTTTAGTCTTGCTTTTCCCTTTTAGTCTTGCTTTTTTCTTTTAGTCTTGCTTTTCCCTTTTATTCTTGCTTTTCACTTTTATTCTTGCTTTTCCCTTTTAGTCTTGCCTTTCTCTTTTAGTCTTGCTTTTCCCTTTCACTGCTGCTTTTCCCTTTCGCTGCTGCTTTTCCCTTTCGCTGCTGCTTTTCCCTTTCCTTGCTGATTTTACCTTTTAGTCTTCCTTTTCACTTTTAATCTTGCTTTTCCCTTTTAGTCTTCCTTTTCCCTTTCACTGCTGCTCTTCCCTTTCACTGCTGCTCTTCCCTTTCACTGCTGATTTTCCCTTCCATTGCTGCTTTTCCCTTTTAGTCTTGCTTTTTCCTTTCCCTGCTGCTTTTCCCTTTCCCTGCTGCTCTTCCCTTTCCCTGCTGCTCTTCCCTTTCCCTGCTGCTCTTCCCTTTCCCTGCTGCTCTTCCCTTTCCCTGCTGCTCTTCCCTTTCCCTGCTGCTCTTCCCTTTCCCTGCTGCTCTTCCCTTTCACTGCTGCCCTTCCCTTTCACTGCTGTTCTTCCCATTCACTGCTGCTCTTCCCTTTCACTGCTGCTTTTCCCTTTCACTGCTGCTTTTCCCTTTCACTGCCTCTTTTTTCTTTTAGTCTTGCTTGTCCCTTTCACTGTTGCTTTTTCCTTTCATTGCTGCTTTTCCCTTTCACTGCTTCTTTTCCTTTTCACTGCTGCTTTTCACTTTCACTGCTGCTTTTCTCTTTCACTGCTGCTTTTCCCTTTTATTCTTGCTTTTCCCTTTTATTCTTGCTTTTCCCTTTTAGTCTTGCTTTTCCCTTTTAGTCTTGCCTTTCCCTTTTACTCTTGCCTTTCCCTTTTAGTCTTGCCTTTCCCTTTTAGTCTTGCTTTTCCCATTCACTGCTGCTTTTCCATTTCCCTTTCTGATGCTTTTCCCTTTCACTGCTGATTTTCCCTTTCACTGCTGCTTTTCCCTTTTAGTCTTGCTTTTCCTTTTTAGTCTTGCTTTTCCCTTTTAATCTTGCTTTTCCCT
The DNA here is from genome assembly GCF_054131305.1 of Coturnix japonica. NCBI lineage: Eukaryota > Metazoa > Chordata > Aves > Galliformes > Phasianidae > Coturnix > Coturnix japonica. The sequence goes on along the minus strand of NC_140671.1, from coordinate 21,922,788 downwards.
TTTAGTCTTGATTTTCCCTTTCTGTGCTGGTTTTCCCTTTCACTACTGCTTTACCCTTTCACTGCTGCTTTTCCCTTTCACTGCTGCTTTTCCCTTTCACTGCTGCTTTTACCTTTACCTTCTGCTTTTCCCTTCCACTGCTTCTTTTCCTTTTCACTGCTGCTTTTCCCTTTCACTGCTGCTTTTCCCTTTTGTTCTTGCCTTTCCCTTTTAGTCTTGCCTTTCCCTTTTAGTCTTGCCTTTCCCTTTTAGCCTTGCCTTTCCCTTTTAATCTTGCCTTTCCCTTTTAGTCTAGCCTTTCCCTTTCAATGCTGCTTTTCCCTTTCCCTTCTGCTTTTCCCTTTCACTGCTGCTTTTCCCTTTCACTGCTGCTTTTCCCTTTCACTGCTGCTTTTACCTTTACCTTCTGCTTTTCCCTTCCACTGCTTCTTTTCCTTTTCACTGCTGCTTTTCCCTTTCACTGCTGCTTTTCCCTTTCTCTGCTGCTTTCCCCTTTTAGTCTTGCTTTTCCCTTTTAGTCTTGCTTTTTTCTTTTAGTCTTGCTTTTCCCTTTTATTCTTGCTTTTCACTTTTATACTTGCTTTTCCCTTTTAGTCTTGCCTTTCTCTTTTAGTCTTGCTTTTCCCTTTCACTGCTGCTCTTCCCTTTCGCTGCTGCTTTTCCCTTTCGCTGCTGCTTTTCCCTTTCGCTGCTGCTTTTCCTTTTCACTGCTGCTTTTCCCTTATAGTCTTGCCTTTCCCTTTTAATTTTTCCTTTCCCTTTTCGTCTTGCTTTTCCCTTTCACTGCTGCTTTTCACATTCACTGCTGCTTTTCCTTTTCACTGCTTCTTTTCCCTTTCACTGCTGCTTTTTCTTTTTAGTCTTGATTTTCCCTTTTATTCTTGCTTTCCCCTTTTAGTCTTGCCTTTCTCTTTTAGTCTTGCTTTTCCCTTTCACTGCTGCTTTTCCCTTTTAGTCAATCTTTTCACTTTCACTGCTGCTTTTCCCTTTTAGTCTTGCTTTTCCCTGTCACTGTTGCTTTTCCCTTTCAGTCTTGCTTTTTCATTCAGTCTTGCTTTTCCGTATCAGTCTTGCTTTTCCCTTTCACTGCTGCTTTTCCCTTTCACTGCTGCTTTTCCCTTTTAGTCTTGCTTTTCCCTTTTAGTCTTTCTTTTTTCTCTTTGTCTTGCTTTTCCCTTTTATTTTTGCTTTTCACTTTTATTCTTGCTTTTCACTTTTAGTCTTGCCTTTCCCTTTTAGTCTTGCCTTTCCCTTTTAATCTTGCTTTTCCCTTTCACTGCTGCTTTTCCCTTTCAGTCTTGCTTTTCCCTTACAGTCTTGCTTTTCCCTTTCACTGCTGCTTTTCCCTTTCAATGCTGCTTTTCCCATTCACTGCTGCTTTTCCCTTAAATCTTGCTTTTCCCTTTCAGTCTTGCCTTTCCATTTCAGTCTTGCTTTTCCATTTCACTGCTACTTTTCGTTTTCACTGCCGCTTTTGTCTTGCTTTTCCCTTTTAGTCTTGCTTTTCCCTTTCACTGCTGCTTTTCCCATTCACTGCTGCTTTTCCCTTTCACTGCTGCTTTTCCCTTTCACTGCTGCTTTTCCATTTCACTGCTGCTTTTCCATTTCAGTCTTGCTTTTCCCTTTCACTGCTGCTTTTCCCTTTCACTGCTGCTTTTCCCTTTCACTGCTGCTTTTCCATTTCACTGCTGCTTTTCCCTTTCACTGCTGCTTTTCCCTTTTGTTCTTGCTTTTCCCTTTTAGTCTTGCTTTTCCATTTCACTTCTGCTTTTCCTCTTTCATTGCTGCTTCTCCCTTTTAGTCTTGCTTTTCTCTTTTCACTGCTGCTTTTCCCTTTCAGTCTTGCTTTTCCCTTTTACTCTTGCTTTTTCCTTTTAGTCTTTCTTTTCCCTTTCAGTCTTGCTTTTCCCTATCAATCTTGCTTTTCCCTATCAGTCTTGCTTTTCCCTTTCACTGCTGCTTTTCCCTTTCACTGCTGTATTTCCCTTTCACTGCTGCCTTTCCCTTTTAGTCTTGCTTTTCCGTTTCACTGCTGCTTTTCCATTTCAGTCTTGCTTTTCCATTTCTCTGCTGCTTTTCCCTTTCACTGCTGCTTTTCCCTTTCACTGCTGCTTTTTCCTTTTTGTCTTGCTTTTCCCTTTTAGTCTTGCCTTTCCCTTTTAGTCATGCTTTTCCCTTTCGCTGCTGCTTTTCCCTTTCACTGCTGCTTTTTCCTTTTTGTCTTGCTTTTCCCTTTTAGTCTTGCCTTTCCCTTTTAGTCATGCTTTTCCCTTTCACTGCTGCTTTTCCCTTTCAATGCTGCTTTTCCCTTTCACTGCCGCTTTTCCCTTTTAGTCTTGCTTTTCCCTTTCACTTCTGCTTTTCCCTTTCACTGCTACTTTTCCCTTTCACTGCTGCTTTTCCATTTCACTGCTGATTTTCCCTTTCACTGCTGATTTTCCCTTTTAGTCTTGCTTTTCCCTTTCACTGCTTCTTGTCCGTTTCACTGCTGCTTTTCCCCTTCAGTCTTGATTTTCCCTTTAGTCTTGCTTTTCCCTTTCACTGCTGCTTTTCCCTTTCTCTGCTGCTTTCCCCTTTTAGTCTTGCTTTTCCCTTTTAGTCTTGCTTTTTTCTTTTAGTCTTGCTTTTCCCTTTTATTCTTGCTTTTCCCTTTTATTCTTGCTTTTCACTTTTGGTCTTGCTTTTCCATTTTAGTCTTGCTTTTCCATTTTAGTCTTGCTTTTCCCTTTCAGTCTTTCTTTTCCCTGTAACTGCCGCTTTTCCCTTTCTCTGCTGCTTTTCCCTTTCACTGCTGCTTTTCCCTTTCAGTCTTGCTTTTCCCTTTCAGTCTTTCTTTTCCCTGTAACTGCCGCTTTTCCCTTTCTCTGCTGCTTTTCCCTTTCACTGCTGCTTTTCCCATTCACTGCTGCTTTTCCCTTTAATCTTGCTTTTCCCTTTCAGTCTTGCCTTTCCATTTCAGTCTTGCTTTTCCATTTCACTGCTACTTTTCGTTTTCACTGCCGCTTTTGTCTTGCTTTTCCCTTTTAGTCTTGCTTTTCCCATTCAGTCTGCTTTTCCATATCAGTCTTGCTTTTTCCCTTTCACTGCTGCTTTTCCCTTTAAGTCTTGCTTTTCCCTTTCACTGCTGCTTTTCCCATTCACTGCTGCTTTTCCCTTTCACTGCTGCTTTTCCCTTTCACTGCTGCTTTTCCATTTCACTGCTGCTTTTCCATTTCAGTCTTGCTTTTCCCTTTCACTGCTGCTTTTCCCTTTCACTGCTGCTTTTCCCTTTCACTGCTGCTTTTTTCTTTCACTGCTGCTTTTCCCTTTCACTGCTGCTTTTCCCTTTCACTGCTGCTTTTCCCTTTCACTGCTGCTTTTCCATTTCACTGCTGCTTTTCCATTTCACTGCTGCTTTTCCCATTTATTCTTGCTTTTCCCTTTTAGTCTTGCTTTTCCATTTCACTTCTGCTTTTCCTCTTTCATTGCTGCTTTTCCCTTTTAGTCTTGCTTTTCTCTTTTCACTGCTGCTTTTCCCTTTCAGTCTTGCTTTTCCCTTTTACTCTTGCTTTTTCCTTTTAGTCTTTCTTTTCCCTTTCAGTCTTGCTTTTCCCTTTCAATCTTGCTTTTCCCTATCAGTCTTGCTTTTCCCTTTCACTGCTGCTTTTCCCTTTCACTGCTGTATTTCCCTTTCACTGCTGCCTTTCCCTTTTAGTCTTGCTTTTCCGTTTCACTGCTGCTTTTCCATTTCAGTCTTGCTTTTCCATTTCACTGATGCTTTTCCCTTTCTCTGCTGCTTTTCCCTTTCACTGCTGCTTTTCCCTTTCACTGCTGCTTTTTCCTTTTTGTCTTGCTTTTCCCTTTTAGTCTTGCCTTTCCCTTTTAGTCATGCTTTTCCCTTTCACTGCTGCTTTTCCCTTTCACTTCTGCTTTTCCCTTTCACTGCTACTTTTCCCTTTCACTGCTGCTTTTCCATTTCACTGCTGATTTTCCCTTTCACTGCTGATTTTCCCTTTTAGTCTTGCTTTTCCCTTTCACTGCTTCTTGTCCGTTTCACTGCTGCTTTTCCCCTTCAGTCTTGCTTTTCCCTTTAGTCTTGCTTTTCCCTTTCACTGCTGCTTTTCCCTTTCTCTGCTGCTTTCCCCTTTTAGTCTTGCTTTTCCCTTTTAGTCTTGCTTTTTTCTTTTAGTCTTGCTTTTCCCTTTTATTCTTGCTTTTCCCTTTTATTCTTGCTTTTCACTTTTGGTCTTGCTTTTCCATTTTAGTCTTGCTTTTCCATTTTAGTCTTGCTTTTCCATTTTAGTCTTGCTTTTCCCTTTCAGTCTTTCTTTTCCCTGTAACTGCCGCTTTTCCCTTTCTCTGCTGCTTTTTTCTTTCACTGCTGCTTTTCCCTTTCACTGCTGCTTTTCCATTCACTGCTGGTTTTCCATTTCACTGCTGATTTTCTCTTTCACTACTTATTTTCCCCTTCACTGCTGATTTTCCCTTTTAGTCTTGCTTTTCCCTTTCACTGCTGCTTTTCCCTTTTAGTCTTGCTTTTCCCTTTCACTGCTCCTTTTACCATTTAGTCTTCCTTTCCTCTTTCACTGCTGATTTTCCCTTTCACTGCTGCTTTTCCCTTTTACTGCTGCTTTTCCCTTTTTATTCTTGCTTTTCCCTTTCACTGCTGCTTTTCCCTTTTTATTCTTGCTTTTCCCTGTCACTGCTGCTTTTCCATTTTAGTCTTTCTTTTCTTTTTCAATGCTGCTTTTCCCTTTTAGTCTTGCTTTTCCGTTTCACTGCTGCTTTTCCCCTTCAGTCTTGCTTTTCACTTTCAGTCTTGCTTTTCCCTTTTTGCACTTGCTCAGTGTAAGCACTGAGATGAGGCCAACCCCCAGCTCACTACATCCTCCATTCAGGAAATTCTAGAGAATTGTGGCACAGGACATTCTGACTGTTAGACTGTTATAATCCCTGCAGTGAAACCACAGTTGAATGCTCTTTTTTTCTGAGCGCAGTGTACTGTGCAGGTGTATCTCAGCATCTGCTGAGCGTGGTTACTGCTCTTTGTGTGACTCTTTGTCATGCTGAACATCAGCATGAATGTCTTCAGCTATTTCCATGCATTTTACTTACCTGTTGAATCCTGTCTTACAGTAAGGGCCTATCGCAGGATTCAGGAACTTCAGCAACTTCTGGAAATTTCCTACAGCATCTACAGACAGCTGGGAGGAATAACTGAGGAGGAGAGGAGGATGAAAAAAGAGGAAAAGGAGTTTAAGAAGTAAGGCCAACATTATAATGTGTTCCATTTTAGTGCATTTTTTAAGGGTACTTTACACTCAGATTGCTTTGGCCATTCTGCCTTTTTCACTTAGTGAATTTAGCCAGGCTTAAAAGAAAAGGACTTCAGGCCATTTGTGGGCTCCTGCCATGAGGATCAACACTGCAGTACAACACAAATGACTGATGGCTCCATTCTTCTTGTGCTTGTGCAGGATGACAGCCTGCACAAGAAGACATCCCTAACTCTACCTCTGCCTGTCAAACATTTGGCTATGTGCTGTTCTTAGTCACTGTAGATGAACATGTCCTTAACGTGCTTGGGCCTCCTCAAACCCATGTCACAAGTGATGTGCAATTAGTGGAGGCCAGAGAGCATCATCTCTAGGTCCATCCCTAGGACCTTCTGAAACTGAAGTAGTGGTTCTCAGGTGGTCAGTTGCTGTTATATATAGGTATAGATCAGAATTAGGTCTCAGCTAAGCAGTTTCGGGAATTTAATAGTTAATTTAATAGCCACTGTGAATGTGACTGATGTGACCTGTGCAACTGGCTCAACCAGTGCTTCAGCTTCCTTTTAGAAGTGTCATGCAGTCTCTCATTTGATTGTTCCAAATCACTTCGGAAAGTGTGCACAGGAGCCAGCTGCTGCTGGGGGCGGAGCTGGGTTTCGTCCCATCCGGAGCCCGGCGCTGGTTCGCTGCGCAGGGAGACGTCTCCATCTCGCGGTCAGAAGAGTCGAGCACAGCTGACTCTATGGTAGTCAAAGCAGTCGACGCAGGAGCTTTTACAAAGGGTCCCGAGCCAGGAGTACGCTGCATTTGAGCTGTTTTCTGCTCTCACTAGCCTGCTCCTTAAAACACTCTTGGAGCGGACTGGGCACGGCTGGCTGTTCTTGATGCTGTTTGTCCCCTTTGTGTTTTGCAGGACCGTGAGGGAGCTGGAGTCTCAGCTGGAATCCGAGCGAGTCAGGAGGGAAAACCTGGAGAGCCAGCTGGATGGCTGCCGAGCCGAGATCGGCCGCCTCAGGGAGAGCCGGGATAGAGCCCGCAGCCCTGCTGCTCTGCCTCCGGTTAGTGGGATGGATGGCAGCCCTGCTGCTTTGCCTCTGGTTAGTGGGATGGATGGCAGCCCTGCTGCTCTGCCTCCGGTTAGTGGGATGGATGGCAGCCCTGCTGCTCTGCCTCCGGTTAGTGGGATGGATGGCAGCCCTGCTGCTCTGCCTCCGGTTAGTGGGATGGATGGCAGCCCTGCTGCTCTGCCTCCGGTTAGTGGGATGGATGGCAGCCCTGCTGCTTGATCTCGCTAAGATTGTGAGGTGTGGTGCAAGGAAATTCTGGAGTGAGTATGTTAACAGCTTTCAGCTTGGGACACTGAAGTGAGCTGCAGCCTTTGCTACATTCTGAACTGAGAGGTTATCAGTTTGTCCCGGACAGAGAATATGAATTCTCTGTATTTAGAAAAGGGAGTGAAATGGTCCTTGAATGCTTCCATGGTGACTGGCTGCTGGCTGTTCATCTTGCTGGGTAGCTGATGCCCAGTTCAGACTGGACTGGGGACTTTAGGAGTTGTCCCCCCATTCCCCAGCTGCCACAGGTCATAGTAGCTACCACGCATATTGCAGGATCACTCTTTTGCATCAGAACTCTCCTTCAGAATGGGTTTATTCTCCCCCCTTTTGTCCCAGGCTGGAAATAGAGTTAGTGGAGGCCTGTATTACAGCATTGCTGTGTGCAGTGGCTGAATTCAACAACTGGTCTCATGTCATCTTAATTATCAAACCCACTGACAGCAAAGCAGGTGCAGATAGGTTGACTTACTTAGAAAACAGAACTAATTCTTCTGCCTGTTGGAATAAGGAGTGAAGAAAGACAGTGCTTACTGCGTGCATTCTTTTTCTCTTCTTTATCCAGGATTAAGTCTTCTTTGCTATCTGTACTCCCTTCCACACCATGTCTTTCAAAAAATGCTATGTTGCTTGCATCCAGTTCTTCATCACTAGAGTTATCATCACCAGTTCTTTGGGTCAAAAGTTCCACAGCTGCTAGCTGGGCAAATCTGCACAGAGAACAGTTAACCTACACTGATATAACCCTGTAACCTATAAGCACACAGCCATGCCCCCCACATGAGATAGAAACTCTAAAACACTTTGTGTTCCTGTCCAGAGGACAGTGTTTCAGGATCTGAGGAAGCATTAGTGCACAAACCATGAGCAGCAATCTCCTTTCCACAGCGCTCTGCCTCACTGAAATCTTATTACAGCGACTCCCACTTCAGAAACATGTTTTGCTTTGTAGGATTTCTTAACTGAATCTCATCAGCAACTACATTACTTTTATCAAATAAAAATCAACCAGCCTTCTCTAGCTCCCATTTGCTCTGTACAGCTGGAGCACACAGGCTCGCAATTTTCCTTTTGCAGATCCAATAGTTTTCATCTTTCATGCCTGACCTTGCTCAAAATAAATAAGTAAAAAATAAACGTTCAGACTTTTACAGCTACGATGTGGCTTTGCTTATCAGTGTAGTTCAAGGGCTTGATTAGTTCTTGCTTCATCACCAAAAATCAGGAGTAATTACAACAAAGCTGACTTGATATTTAAATAGTAAAATAAATGTTGAACAAAAGAGCTGTGGCATGTACTGCTACCTCTTGGCTACGTCCTTTGGAGTCTCTCCAGCATCATCTGTAATGTCACAGTCAGCCCCCATTTCAATCAACCACTGCAAGCAATGGATATGCCTTTGTCCTGCAGCTGGGGGAAGAAAGGTAAACACAAGTCAGCCATGTACAGCAGCGTTTTGAACTTTTTACTTCCCCTTTCTGTCATGGTTTAACATGACATAATTTGGGTTCATTAAGACCACAAAGGAGAGATGCTATTTCAGAGAATATGTGAGTATATTGATTTTTAGGGAATATCACACGGAGTGGGTTTGAACCTTTTTCTGGTCCCTGAAATGTACGTGCAACTCTTTCTGTACGTGAGCTTTCTGTACTAAATGTTCTCAGTCCCATGCATCAGCACGGCTACTGCCCACACTGCATGGTCCCCAGTAATGATGTCTCACATATGGAAGATTGTCCTTGGCATGTCTGTCTGAAACCAGCGAGCCTTTTTCTTAAGGTAAAACAGATCTGCCTCTGACAGCACCCCATTGGGAGATGTGTCAGACTAAAACAAGGAAATGTACTGATAATCAGCCATAAAAGTTCTCCGTAACGGAAACACTGGAGGTAAAGTTTGGGGGTGAAACAATTGTTGGCTAGAAACTATCCAAGAAAAGGTAGTGGGAAGAAATGTGAAGGAATGTAAAGTTTTTCTCTACATGTTTTAAAAAATTCTGCCATTTTTTCTCTGAGCAAAACGAATTATGGGAAATTGTGTTAAAAGTATATTACAGGAATACCTCTATCTTTTCTTTGCCATTTCTATTTGGATACAAATTGTTTTCTTTTTAAAACAAACTGTTAATAGCAGGACTAGGGGAAATGGTTTTAAGTTAAAAGAGGGAAGATTTAGGTTGGATGTTAGGGGGAAGTTCTTCACTAGGAGAGTGGTTAGGGCCTGGAACAGGCTGCCCAGTGAGGTTGTGGATGCCCCGTCCTTGGAGGTGTTCAAGACCAGGTTGGACAGGGCCCTAGGCAACCTGATCTAGTAAAGGTGTATGTTTGGTGGCCCTGCCAGGCAGAGGGTTGGAACTACATGATCCTTGAGGTCCCTTCCAACCCGGGTCATTCTGTGATTCTGTGATTCTGTGTTCTATCTTGACTTCAGCTTGGTTATTTTGTTGTTAAAGTGACCCCTGCATATGCATATGTCATTAAATGTTTTTCAAGGTTGCTCCTTCAGGCCTTCAGAAAATGAGATGCTGGTTTTCATTAAGTTTATCTAATGAGCAGCCAGTTGAAAATTTAAGTAAAGAAGCCAGCAATAAACAGTAAAAAGCTCAAACACTGATCATAATTACTTACCTTTGTGCATGAGAGTGGATCCCTTATCATCCCGCTCATTAATATTGATTGCTCCACAACTCACTAATCTTCTGAGTTCTAACAAGTCCCCTCTGAAAGCAGCGTCATGAGCTGGGAAATCTAAAACTGAAAATGAAATGCATGTTTCTGAGCAGATGCCAGTAATTCCACAAAACCTGCTCATATTTGTCTCAATTTGCATCTTTGATAACAACTCACTCACAGGCATTCCATAGCAAGGTTAATGCACCTTTAATTAGCTAAAATGCAGCTGCATATCTAGGATTGTTCATCACAGACTTGACTAAACTTCACTTGGTTACGTCTACAGGCATCTTATACAGCTGAGTGATTAATTTCACAAATCTGAACTAAGAAGTATACCTTTATTTTATAGCTAATGTTTATTACTGGCGGTAACAGTAGTCATCTACCTATTCAGATTTCCATAGTCTAAACAAATACATAAACTATACTACTTCTCCCCCTCTACTCAGCTCTTGTGAGGCCCCATCTGCAGTACTGCATCCAGACCTGGGGTCCCCAGTACAGGAAGGACATGGAGCTCTTGGTGCGGGTCCAGAGGACGGCCACTAAGATGATCAGAGGGCTGGAGCATCTGTCCTATGAGGAAAGGTTGAGGGAACTGGGCTTGTTTAGATTGGAGAAGAGAAGGCTCAGGGGAGACCTTGTTGTGGCCTTCCAGTCCTTGAAAGGAGCATATAAACTGGAGGGGAAATGGCTGTTTATGAGGGTGGACAGTGATAGGACAAAGGGGAATGGTTTTAAACTGAGGCAGGGCAGATTTAGGTTAGATATTAGGAGGATATTTTTCACACAGAGGGTGGTGACGCACTGAACAGGTTGCCCAAGGAGGCTGTGGATGCCCCATCCCTGCAGGCATTCAAGGCCAGGCTGGATGTGGCTCTGGGCAGCCTGGTCCGGTGGCTGGTGACCCTGCACATAGCAGTGGGGTTGAAACTGGATGATCACTGCAGTCCTTTTCAATCCAGGCCATTCTATGATTCTACGATTCTTGTTTAAAAACTATTCATGCAGGCCATTTGATTTTTCTGGTTATTTTTTATAGGTGGAGCGTGTTAGTGTTTATACCTGTAAGCACAATGACAAAAGACTAGCAGATAGGGAAATCATGTGTCTGGGAATAGTAGAGAGGTGAAGGTGCAGTGCTCATATCCTTGTTCTGTTCAGCGTCCTCCTCTGAAACCTCACCACCCTCGTGTCCTTTGCTATGCTGACTGCAGTAGTATTCCTGGTTAGCAAGTAACCTTAATTTCAGTGGGATCTTTCCAGGCTAAGCAGTTATTGAGAATCATGAACAGGCAAATCTGCAAACTCATTGATTCTGGATCTCTGCTGGAGTCTAGGCAGAACATGGGCAACTTGGTACAACAACTCATATTGCAACACAATGTGAGAAGCTTTATTCTGATTATTGTAAATACTATTTATGAAGTTGAGCAGAGTATCCCAGTCTAGCTGTCAGTAAGAGCCACAAGCATCCTAAGCAACAGTCATACCTTACAATAGCAATATATAAAGGTTATAGTTCTGCTCATACAAGATTTCAGAATCGAGTGCTTCATAGAATTACTATGTCTATTTTAACAGTAAATTTTAATCAACTTTTAAGATTTGATACCTACTCACCTTCCTGTGTCTCTGGATGCTCCCCCTCTTTTTCCACACTGTCAATATATTGCAGAATATTGTCTTTATAGAACCTCTCAGCCAAGTCCCTTGGAGTCTCTCCATGGTCATTCCTTGCTTTTAAAGTGTGCATAACACTGGCCATTTTACTGACCAGGAACTTAAAGCAATGCAGGTGTCCTTCCACTGCTGCCAAATGAGCTATGGAACAAGGGGAAACCAAGTATGTTAGAGCAGGGTATTGCTGACCACCAGGAAGGCAGTGTTTCCACCAACTGTTAGATCTAGTGTCCAACAGTGCACAGTGGGAGGGAGCAGGCAGCTGGATACGGAATGCTCAGCTCCTATCCAGGACAGAGTTCAGCTATAGGCAAAGGAGGTAAAAGAAAGCTGTCAAAAACAGGATCTGAAAAGAAAATGCCCTGTCAGAGCTGACTGCAGCCAACACATCATGACACTGCCAAGAGACCCCAGAGCAACAACTAGGGATGCACTGGTGGGGTCTTCTGTTTCCCATGGAATGTTTACTCCTTAGCAGCTGTGATCTGGCCTCTCTCTCCTAGATAAGACAACAGAGGGATTGAAAGAGGAGTCTTTGGTTAGGAGTTAGGGCACCTGTTTCAGTCCCACATCCATTGCACCACTCCCAGCAAACTGCATCACACCTCTGCAGCTCCATTACTTCACCTTATAAAATGACAGTGACATTCACTTTATTGGGAAGAGCTTTGGAGGTACGTCCCCTGATATTCCCATTAATATGTAGATGTATTCAATGCACTTCTATTACAATTTTAACATTTACAGTTGTGGAGAGTTGTGTGAGCAGGAGCTGTTCTGACCCAGCGCAGCACTGACTGCTTCCCTATATGGCAGAAGTGCTCCCTCCCCTGTCCTTTAGGCTACTCTGAGCTTTAGTTATTCAACACCAGTAGAGTGCCGGGCCTGTAGCAAAGTAAGAGGTACAAAATATATGTTTGTTATTATGTAATAAATCATAGTCTCCAGTCCCATCAATGGGAAGAAGTTGCAAAATAAACACAGTTATTATGCAACGTATTATCACCCCATGTATTAACATAATATAGATTATCACCCCACGTATTAACTCAGTATGCATTATCACTCCATCAAAATGCTCTGACTGACATTCTGTGGGCAAAAGAGTTATGTATTTCTGATTATCTTCATAGTTGCTAATGATGTATCCAGGACAAGTCCCCTAAGCTAACTTCTGGCACATCACAGAATCACAGAATTATCAAGGTTGGAAAAGACCTAGAAGATCATCTAGTCCAACCATTACCAATACTTCCTGGCTAAATCATATTCCTCAGCACAACATCCAAACATTCCTTGAACACTCCCATGGTTGGTGACTCCACCACCTCCCTGGGCAGTGCATTCCAATGCCTCATCACCCTTTCCGAGAAAGTAATACTTCCTAATGTCCAGCCTGAACCTCCCCTGGCGCAGCTTAAAACCATTCCCTCTAGTTCTATCACTGATTACACGAGAGAAGAGGCCAACCCCCAGCTCACTACAACCCCCCTTCAGGAAGTTAAAGAGAGCAATAAGGTCTCCCCTGAGCCTCCTCTTCTCCAGGCTGAACATGCAAAAGTTGCAGTGTTACAATTCTTGAGCTTTAGGAGCATAGATTTGCAACCTCAGTAAATTCCTGTCAGTACTTTCAGATTAAATTATAGCACTGGCCAACTAATCTTGAAGCTGAATTATATAAAGATGATTTAAGTTGACAGTGGTATGTAGAGCACAGCACTTCTGTTAATCTTTTATTAACAGTGTTACAATGCATTTTCTTTCTTCTGGATGATAACAGAAGCAAGTGCAAACTGAGCTACCTTCTATGTTGTCACCAGAGCACCTAGCATCATGATTCTTTATTGCCTGAGCCACTACACCAGATGTCCTGCTGGGATGTAAGAGCCCCAGGTCCTTTAACAAAGCCTGGGTTTGCAGAACAGAACATAGACATCAGTTTTCTGGGTAAATGGCACTCGGCAGAGGATAAAATATTTTAAAATGGATTTAAAGAATAAATCTAAACCTGCAAACAAGTTATAGAGGTAAGAAAATAGGCTATTTAGAACAAATAATATGACAAACCTTAAGAAGGCAAATGTTAAAGGGGAAACGATGTAACAAGAATAAAGGGTTGAAAGACAGCATTCACCTTACAGAGTAATTTGAGGCAGTAGCGTGGTAAGCAAAGGGACAGTGGAGAAACTATGAAGGGCAAGAAACAAAGAGTGCTCATTTTTTGTGCTAAAGTGGCTACACACAGGATTTTGAAGAGAGTACAGACTATAGATAACACAGAAATACTGGTATGCCATAAATCAAGATGGAGAAATCAGAGGTAAATGAGAACAAGGGTTTTACCAAGCCAGTTAAGAAGTAGTTGGATGCAAAAGCTTGCATATGAACATGCCAGAATCTGATCACACTGGCACAGCTGTTCAAGCTTGGCATACATTCAAAAAGGAGCAGATAGCAGCAGAACCTGCCTGCTGCCCCACCTGCCCTTCTCCTCCTATGATCTCCATTGGCACAGGCACAGGGAATGCCCACCTACACAGCACTCAGTCAGGCTGTGCCTGCTTCTGATGTGAGTTATGCCAGCTCCCAGGAGCTCTGAGCCTTGCCAGCAGCAGTGGGAGCTGAACAGGATACTGCTGCCAACCAACAAGTACTTTGGGATTTATGTATTCCCCCATCATTATAAAAATAGAATAACGAGGTTGATAGCATGGAACAAATCATACAGTCATCAGTTAGGTTTGGAAAGGACTTTAGAGACCATCCATGGGCAGGGAGGCAGTGATGCTTCCCACTAGACCAGGCTGCCCAAAATGCCACCTGACCTGGCCTTGAACAGCTCCAGAGACTTGGAATCACAGAATGACATGTTCAGTTGGAAGGGACCTCAAAGATCACCCAGTTCCTACCTCCTGCCATGGGCTGCCTGCCCCCCAACAACTCAGGCTGCCCAGGGTCCATCCAACCTGACCCTGAGAACCTCCAGGGATGGGGCACCCACAGCTCTCTGGGCAGCCATGCCAGGGCCTCAGCACCCTGTGAGTAAAGAATTTATTCCTACCATTTAATCTCCTTTTTTAGTTTTAAGTGGTTCCCTTCTGTCCTACCAAACCATTATCTATTGTCCTATCAGTGCTGCTGGTGTGTTTTATATATGATGTGCTAGAGTTATCACATCCACAACAAGGGCTGAAAAACCAAATGATTATTCCTGACATACCTGGAAGGTTTCCATCAGTATCCACATCACCTATGCATGCTCCCCATCTAACAAGAAGCTGCAAACAGCCCAAGCGACCATGAAAAGCAGTATAATGAACAGGCTTCCAGTCATTCCTGTCTGCTGCGTTTACATTCTAAAACAAAAGCTGCAGGTTAGTTTATGAAGCTTAGACATGAGACATTCTATAAATAAGTATCAACAGTTCATTGTGCTACTTTATTTAAACAAAATCAAATATTTCTCCAAATTCAAGCCACGAAAGCGGCATAAGACGTATTTCTCACAGGTTCGTGGCTTCATTGAAATAAAACACACATAAAAGTTGTGTTTTCAGACATCTACCACCGTGTTAGTCGTTATATAATACACAACTGGATTTTTTTAACATCTTACGATTAAAAAAATGCAAATTTACACTACAAATAAATTCACAGCGTCACCAATGAGAATGTACCAACAGAGGTTAATCTATAGTCCCAAACCTCAGTTAGTGAGGGGTTTGGTATGGAAAAGGATACCAGACTCTGGCTCTGCATTAGGGAATTGCAGGTAGAAGGCTCTCACCGCTCCACTTCGCAGTATGGTTTGCAATGTGTACGACTGCCCATGGGCTGCACCCGCGGTCATCTCGAGCTTCTAGGTTTGCTCCATTTATTAACAAAGCCTACAAGAAATGCAAAGCTCACAGGCTGAAAGAGCAAACACTGTCTCACAGGGTGACTTGAGATGGTCAGCTGGGTTCCTCTGATAAATCTGATAGCACAGAGGGAACAAACGAGTGCAGTCATTTTACCAGTGACTTGGTTTCAGCTGTAAAGACACAGAGCCAGCTCCAGTAGGAACACTTTCAGCTGATCTTCATGAGGAAGTGTCCAAACCAAAGGCCTGCCTTCCTTTTGCTGGAGAGTGAATATCTCTACATACCTGCACGCAAGCATCCTGCCCACAGATTGCCGCAAGGTGAGCTGCTGTCCAGCCTCTGACTGTCACACGTGTCACATCAGCTCCATGCCAGAGCAACCAGTGAAGGCACTGCGCAACCAAAAACAAGCTCTTATTCATTTAATAAACTCTTATTCCATAACAATTCTTATAACTCATCTGAGGCAAATGCTAACTATAAATCAACAGTAGATGTTACATTTCAAACAGTGTTAGGAAATGACATGGTCTCAAGGCTTCATCCAAGGGCACAAAAAGCACAACCAACCTACTAATTGCAATGACTTGCAGTGTGCCTTCTTTATCTTACAATTCCATACTTAAAATGCAGACTGTGAGAGCGTTCATGTGGCATGAGGTAAAAACACTGGGGAAAAATGGTGCAAAGATGCTCATTTGAAGTCCAGCTAAAATGAACAGCAGGAAAGATGCCATGAATCAAATGTAAAGCCTCAGTTCATTTATTAGGCTTTCTTGAGTATATGTAATCCCATCTCTCCTCTCACCCATCACAGATTATTTTAACTTTATTCACCTTTTTTTCAGCAGGTGTTACTGCTTTCCATGGAAAGCTTAAAGAACAATTAAGAAAATAATAAACTACAAAACTAGTTAAAGCTTTTTGTTACACATCATTACTATTTACTGTCTTCTTTTAGGCTAGTCTCCAGCTCTCTTTCCTTTGGGACTTCATTTTTTATACGGTTATTTACAGCCTTGCTGTTTCAAAGTAAGATCGCTATAAACATTGCACAAGGAGGCTGTAACAGGAAGGTGAATGTTGTGCTGAATGCAGCAGCTCAGTCCTTCTGGAAATCAAATCATTTCTGCATCAACAGTCAGTGTTCTTGCTTATGAAAATGAACTGTATTTGAACTGTTTCTGTAGAGAATGAGGCATGGGACAGAACACTGGGAAATGAACAAACATTTTTGTGTCACTTCTCGCTTGGCTCAGTCACTTTCAGAATATTAAACATATCCTTATGGATTTTCCAAGTGTTCTGAGTGAAGGGGAAAACACAAGGACAAAAGAAGGTAATGAGGCTAGAAGGGGAGACCAGAAGGCACACCTTGTTTGGTGTTAGAAAAGCTCTGATTTTGTAAAATCTGAGGACACTGATTACATAAACTGCCTGGGGCTTCAGAAAGGTAAAATGTAGTCCTAACAAACTGCACATCTTTCCTTAGTGAATACCTTAAATCAGAAAAAAAGAGCAGGCAGAGATTATAGATCTAGCTTGATCAAAGCTAGCAATGTTGTGTTCAGCCTCTCCCCAGAGGAAAACGTTAACCCATAAAACCTTGCTGTGTCCAAACACTAACATAAACAGGGGAGGCATGGCTGTTTTCAAGGGTAGATATTTTTAGGACAAGGGGGGATGAATTTAAACTGAGACAGGGGAGGTTTAGGTTAGAGATTAGAGGGAAGTTTTTCACACAGAGGGTGGTGACAGGTTGCCCAAGGAGGCTGTGGATGCCCCATCCCTGCAGGCATTCAAGGCCAGGCTGGATGTGACTCTGGGCAGCCTGGTCTGGTTGTTGCCAACCCTGCAGGTGGTTGAAACTGGATGATCATTGTGGTCCTTTTCAACCCAGGTTATTCTATGATTTTATGATTTTACCTCCAGGCTTCCAGAGTGTGCAGCACAGTGCAATGGTGTAAACTTGTGGACTAAATCCACCTCGTCGATAGAGGCTCCACGTTTTATCATTAATGCAAGCTGTTCTACATCACCAGCTTTCACTGCCTCATGTACACTGGTGTAAGTTTGCTTCTTCCTGACATCTAGTGAGGGATAATAAAAGCATTAGCCAGCTCAGTCACATTTCAGAGAGATGAAAGAAGTGATGAATCAAATAAGCATCAGGGTGACAGTTTATAAGAACCAGACAATAGTGTAACCTATGAGAGTGTAACTTGTATCAGCACAAGTCTTTAGCCCTTTGTGTTTCCCAGAAGCAAACCAATATTCAAGAACCTGAAAGAGCCACGTCCCCTGCAGCCACAGATAAAGAACAGGACAGCAGAGAAACTCCATCTATGTATACAGATGCTGGATCAAGTCCAACCCAATGCTGGCTCTCTTCCTAAACTGTTTCATCAATCACGCCTTCAGGTGTTCAGCCATTGCTCCTCAGGGGCTCTGCATGGCCACACTCCTTACTGCCACCCAAGGACACGGCACACCAAGGGCCCTTCGCTAAGTAGGCAAACCTTGCTAATAGGACATAAGGTCATGCAGATGCTCTTGACTGAGCTGAACCTATCAGTTAAAGCTGCTACATAAAAGCAATGCTTTATACAATGTGTTAGTCATCCTGCTCTGTTCTGCTGCTATACCCATAGCACTGCTCTGGCACAGGTTACTTTGTTAGAAACCTAGTATTTTTCTCCCACCAAAGTCAATAGTGTTTTCGTGGACTTCAGTGGCTCAGAATCAAACTCTGAATGTAGACACAGCGTGGTCCAAAAAAAAAAACAAAACCATCACCAGGCCATGGGATCAAATAGTCTGTATTTTCCTTCAGGCCTAGTTACTGTTTGACACTGTAACTGTAAACAATGGGAGCTGGATATCTAAATCCTCTTGCAACATTTTGGCATTTTGCCTATATTTGCCAATAAAAATAAGTGATGTAAGTAGTTTTAATGGCTGGGATGGCTAACTTGAGATAGCTAAGCATATGAGTAAGCCAAAACAATTGATAATCACCTTCTGGAGTAGTCATCATTCTGGAACCAAAACGCACCAACACTCTTTGATTAAATTTCAGGCTCTAAGAAGTCTTGAAGAGGCAGGTTGTTGTTCTGCAAGTCAAGCATACACAGAAATATTGGTCTTAAGTTATTAGAGCCTCAGTTTTCCTGCCCGTGGAGAAGAAATTGAGGCAACAGTTCAAATAGTTATAAATGTGAGATCAAAAATGTTAAAGCATATCAATGAGTTGCTGCTCAAAGGTGCCTGGCGTACATAAAAGCAGAAATTATGATGAAAACAGCTGACGTTGTTTACCAGTACTTATACCTGTTCCCATGTAGTCTGTAGCATGAAAGTAATGCTTGGCCAGATTCAGCACTGCCACAGAGAGGAAAAGAGGGGGTTAAACTGTTTCATTAAGCAAAGCTGAGTGTTGTATCACACCCTGGTGTACCATCACTTCACTCCCACTCCCCCCAGCGCCAGGCTGTACCACTGCCCTGCACAGAGGCAGCAAAACAGTGCATGAACCAACTCCAGCTGCAACTCAGAACAGCTCATGTTGGAAGGGACCTCCTGGGGTCCATGTTTTTAAATAGAACTTAAGTACATGCAGCATTCTGGTGTTGTGTTTTTTAAACAAAGCATCACTAGGACCTGATTTTCCCCCAAGGGAGAGACTTCTCACGATGCCAGGTGAGGGTTACAGACTTCAGCACGGTGATGCAGGCTGACATCAGAAGCATATCTAGCCAACCAGACTGCTTGCCAGAGCACAAATGTGCTTAACACCACGTACCAGTGCAATGGGTTCAAGGTAATATTTACTGTTTTTTAATCCAGAACAATTTTGCCCTCTTTTTTCTTCCAGAAGGGGCAATGAACTACAGCTGTGTGCAGGTGGGTGCCAAGCTGCAGCCCCATGGCTCAGGCACCACGAGCACAGCTGGGACTGGAGTTTAATGAACAGCTGTTAACACAAACTCCCTACAAAACACAACCAGTTTTGAGAGCAAGTGATATTTTCCATAACTTCAGTGCACTTTGTTATCAAATGCTTGTTCCCTAGTTGCCCTGTAGAAAGAAGTAGATAAGAGAGTAAGTGTTACAATGGTACTTAGCCAGAATTCACCCAAGAAATTACTCAGCCTGAGGGAAGGAGACAGTGTTAGGTTTTCCCTACATCTCCATAACACACAAAAATAAGCCATTGTGGTGCTTTTTGGCAGCAGTTGAAGGGGATGAGGCACAAAACCACACAGTGGGCAAAGACCGAGGTCCTGAGCCCTGTGTGGGGTTATAACCCCATCCCGGCAGTGCCCGTGGGGGTTATGCCACCTTTCTCCACGTGTTTGGCAAATATCGATTAGTCTGGGGTATTTTAGGTGGGCCCAATACGAAATATGAAGTTAACTAACGGGCAAAACAACTGAGGAGAGCCGGATAGCGCGGGCACAGCCGCCCCGCGGGCGTCCCCCTCACGGCCGATGGGGGGAAGCGGGACAAGGAGCAGCACAGCCCGGCCCGGCCGTCAGGGGAGGACGCGGGGATAAGGCTGCGGGCGGAGCAGTCTCACTGGCCGGAATAGGGCTGGAGCCGCGTTCTCCTCTTCTTCCAGTCCTTCCCCCACACCGCAGCAGGGTTGCTATGGGCGCAGTCCTCGCGGGAGGAAAATGGCGGGCGGCCATGGCGGCTCAGGGGGACGGGCCCTGCCCCACAGTGATGCGGGAGGTTGCTGTGGCTCCTCTCAGAATCATGAAGGCCATGTCCCTCAGTGCCACAGCACTTCCCCAGCAGCCTGTGCCAATGCATCACTGCTTTTAGACCAGATTTTCCCTATATCAAACCTCTCACTGCAGCCTTACATAAAGGTGTGGGTTATTGCTTGAGGTCTGGTTGTCAAAGTTCACAGCTGATACTTACAACATGCACTGGGATGAATTTGGATTTTCTGAGTACCCGACCTTGCAAGAGCCATCTATCCTAAGACAGTGACATTTCCTCTGACTTTTAGATGAAATCCACCCCTGCCCCTGAAATCCACACCTGGCAAAATGCATTTTTATCCCAAGACAAACACCCTATGACTTATGCACACTTACACTTCCATGCATACATACCTATGCAGCTTACTGCCCATCCCACAAACACACCCAACCACACAAACCCACTACAGAAAGGAAAGAGACTGACACAAACATATGCTTCAATTTTATTTATTACATTTAAGAAGTATTAACATCTCAGGATATCTGGTTTATCACCTAAATTCAGTCATAAGCAACGAAAAAATTAAAAAAAAAAAAATTTTAAAAAAACTTCAAATGAGCATTCTTAGATTCATACCTCCCCTGTAAAGAAAAGTTTGTCCAGCTGTATTAAACTCTTATGTGTGACTAATGGGAAAATATATCATTGAAGATGTCTCAGCTACCAGGCATCCTGGTTTGTTAATGGTCTGTTGGCACTTGTGTTCACAACTGAGCAACTCTGGTTGCTTTGTTAAATTCTGGCATTTCTACCCAAAACGGTCTTATGGTTACTTGTTTTAACATCTGGATATGTAAAAGATTGTTCAAGTTAAGGTTAAGAAGAAATCTAGGATTTTATCTTGAGAAGTCCCAGCATTGCTTCCCTTGATCACCCGCTTATGAAATAACTGAAGGAAGTTGCTTGCTTTTACTTTTCTGAATCTGATTCAGCAACAGGTTTAAAACTGAGGTCTTTTTATTTCCATTTAAACTGAAAAAAGTACAGAAACGCTGTCTTTGTTTGATGGTGTGCATAAACATTACACTCCCCGTATATAGCAAAAATAGGTTTTATTTATAATTTACATTTCCACAAGTGAAAATTGTACATTTTTTACATATACAATTTCATTCCATTAAATTTTCACGCATCTACAGAATTTTCACACAATGACACCTGAAACAGTGCAGGCAATAAGAAATTTAAATACAAAAATGTATTTATTAACCAAACAGTCGCTGAGGCCCTGCCTCAATTTGAGTGCTTTTATTTCCTATAAAAAGTATCTGCTTTCCAGAATTAACACAGGAGCTCTTCTGTAAAAAAAAAAAATCAAACCTCATTCTAAACAGACTCATCTGGTTCTGTTTTAACATCTATAGAGGCAGGTGTGCTCTCTTCTGCACAGGCAGCAGGGGTGCCATCAGGTTCTTCTTTCACTTGAGGTGAGTCACAGGACTCATCCGTTTCCTGTTTAACAATGTTCAACATAATATGTAGGGGATTTTCTACAGGGGTCTTGCTGGGAGAGGGTGTGCAATCAGATGATGATGTCTATAAAACAAACATTCACACAGCATTAACACATTGTTCAAACAACCATTTTTTTTTACCTTCTTTTCCTTTCTGTCTCTTTCAAAGCGCAAACATGTGGGCAAGCAGAGCACTCAAAATCCAAACTTCCACTTATTACTTTCTACTTTATCTAATAATACAAAGTTACTATATCATAGCATTACTTTTCCATAATTACTATCAAACGGTATTATCCTCACAGTGATGAAATGCTTAATATGTTACTGTAAAATATTCCCAACTATTCCCCCCACTGTTAGCTCCCAAGTCATAACAAATTTAACATATACTAACACTCATTTTTTCCGTTTCTTAAAATTCTTAAGATTACACATGTTAACAATAAAATCATAATGGCTTCACTTTAGTCTCACCTATATAACACGAAAGCTGTCATGGATACATCATAGCTAACTCTAACTATACATTACAAACTTGCCATTCCCAAGGCATTCCCTCTGATTCTTTGCCTAGGCACATGCAAGAGGAACTGATTCTGCAGACCTGCTCTATATAAAGACAGTGATCAAGCAAACAAACTGAAAGCAAAATAGTTTAAAAATATATATATATGAAAGTAAAGGTTTTCTTACGTTTTGGTAATCTTCATAGCAGGATGGATGGTAAATCTGCAAAATAATTGTTAACCATTTAAATACATTAGGGATACAGTAAAAGCACCAGTCATAAACAGAACAAATCCAAATCACACTATTCCTCCAGGACAACAATGTGTAGAACAAGTATGGTGTCAAATGTGACTGGGAAGATATCTGGTGTATGCTTAGTTAGGAAAAGCCATCATATAAAAACCTTGTTTAGCACAGGGAAATAACTGGACCAAAACCAACACCTACACTCACAGAACATTCACAGAACAGAATGGGTGGAAGGGACGTCTGGAGCCAAGCTGCCCAGCACTACATCCTTTGGCTTTTGAAGGCCTCCAAAGAGAAACAGGCTCCACCACTGGGCTCTTTCCAGCACGGTCTCTCTTGTAATGAGGGGCCCAGAAGTGGACCCAGTAATCCAGGCAGACTCAACAATGCTAAGTAGAGAAGATCACCTTCATTTATCTTTTAGCAACATATTACGATGGAAGCCTATTGAGCCTGTACTAATGATCCCAGGACTTCAAGCATGTCCAAAGGTTGAGATATTTATACAACTAGAAGCAGGAAAACTAACAGGGGAGTCCTTCAGAAAAGATGGGTCACTGTGATCTATTTCTGTAATTCTTCTCTTACGCTTTTGTTTTGCTTTTTAATATAAATGAGTGCCACGTAACAAGATTGGATTACCTTCTCATGCATTCTGATAGCATTCTTTAGATGCCACTCTTCCTCTTCCTCATCCCAGTACTGCTCAAACTGCTCCCGGCAGATTTCACACCTCTGAAAGTTATTGAAGTAACATGATAGATACATGGTGTTATTAAAGCCATTACTGAACACCAACATCAAGAACTTGGCTAGTAACAGTCACAAATATATATACATTAAGATAACACGAAAACTACATTTTACCTCCACGCTTCCAAAATATCTTTAAGAAAATGTTAATAGAAATTATTTGAGTACAGTTGGTAGAATGAGCAACAACATTTGTCAATTGAAAAAGTTAAGTCTTTTCCCTTTAACAAGGAAGTCTCAGCAAGACACTCTGTAACAATCTAATGCTGTTTTACTGTCAATTAAGACAATCTGGTGCAGGGATTTAGTTTATTTCATGGCATCTTCCAAAACTCAACTCTGAGTTAGAGTGAGAACTGCACAAAGCATTAACACCCTTCACACTCCTCTGCAAAATAAACAGCGACCTCTGAGAACAAGGCACAAGACTTGAATCTACTTACAGACCATATGGGTTACAGCAGGAAAACTGGAACTCACCTCAACTGCTCCAGCTGGTCCAGCAGGCACACTCTGAAACTGCTTTTCTTTTGCAGCTTTTTCAAAGAACTGGCTTTTTGCACGCTCCTCTAGGTCAGCTATTTCTTCAAACTCAATCCAATCCTAAGGACAATAATTCAATCACAATCACAAACAGCCAGAAATCATTAAAAAATACGTTTGAAAAAAAAAAAAAAAGAAAAGAAAAATGGAATCCCTGAAGTAACAGATATAATCAGCCTTAGTTTGTTAAACTGAAACAGTCTGCGAAAGGCCATTATACTTCAACTTCCATTTCATTCTTAGTCCAACCAAAGCAGTACGGATAACTCCAAGCTGCTTATTGTTCACCACATAACAGCCTTTTCTTTTGGCAAGTATTTCTGATATATCAAGTAGTTTTCATACATCACTGATCACCAAACTCCAATGGTAATACAACTTCAATCTCAATCCCACTCCATGTATGTGAAACACCAAACCCAGCCCTAATTAACAAGGCCCAGGTCCTGCATTGCTCACCGTTACGCTGTAGTACCACCTTCTGTGTGTAATTTTTCGGCGAACGTCTTTTTTCGAACGGTTCTGGCGATAGTGCCAATCTAAATGGTCTGCATAAACGTCTGTCTTTGAAGTAGTAAATCTCATTCCACACGAGCAGCACTGAATTCCAGTGTATAGTTGATTTATAACACTATCATAACGCCTAGAAAAACAAAAAGAAGTTAACATTTCTTTGGAAAGAAATTGGAAGTTTCTCAGTAAGTTGTTTCAAGTGACCTCAGGAGTAGAAGAAAAGCATGATTGTCCTATAAGGTTAAAGCATTTGACAGTCAAAGCATTCATGTAAGTACATTAAAAAGCATTCAAATAAGCATGAACTACTCACAGTGAACACACTAGCATTGTTATATCACACCTACTCAATCGCCTTGGATTAACCGCCTAGATACCACCATGCCATTATTCCTAGTGCAGAGTAAGCTCATGCTGCAATACGCACTGACTGAGTTCTTCAACTTTAAAGTTCGTGAGGTCTGGGACATCGTGATCACCCTGGTCATCATCCTCCTCTTCAGCTGCTGGCTGTGCCGATGTTTCATTCGCTTCTTTAAAAGAAAGAATTTCATCAAAATTTCAGCTCATTTTCAGAACAAAATAAGGTGCACCTGGATATTATTTTTATTCAAATACTAATAAATATAACCTGACTACGTTAACCTGAATGTGTATAAGAGCTGAGTCAGTCTCATAGCTTTAAAAAGCGTACAAAAGACAGTATGCAACTCCAAATGGCAATTTAACATGACTCTACTTCATCTAAGCTTCTGGCACTAAAATTCAGTATTTAGAGAGAGACAAATATTTCAGAGACTGACAGGAATCTGATTAGAATCACTGACAAGTTATTGAGGTGGGGCACCAAAAAAAAAAAAAAAAGAAATGGAGGCTCTAAATAGCTTAAAAGATACATTTAGAAAGTTAATAATTCACTTTATCACACGCACCAAATGGTTTCCCACAAAGATCCATTTAAGAAAAAAGAATGCAATAGTTCACATAGTTCTTACATTTCACTTTACACTTTAGCTACGCGTAAACTGGAGAGTCAGAATGTAATGAAAGCTACATACGTGCTGAAGTGGAATCCGTTTTTGACAGTTTGAGGATTCCTGTCGACAACAGTTTAGCAAACAATTCGTTGACATCGAGCTGACCAACGTGGTTATCAGGATATGAATGTGGAACTGCTCCTCCTAGGAGAGGGGAAATAAGGTCACAACACTCAAGGAAACCAAAGGTTAGCATAAAAAAAAATAATCACCTCCATCAGCATTTCACAACACTCTTTTCCTTCTACCCCTTTTTACTTCCATTTTTTAACTTCAATCTACTCATCCACTTCAGTTTGCCTCATACGCAGCCTTTGCCTCATTTCTGCCCCTACAACTTCCTTCCTAATGTGTTTTGAAATGCCATCTACCTGTTTTCTACTGAAATTCCCATGGAAAACGTAGTATTTTCTTGTTCTGTGCTTAAAGATCTCATGAGAATCCATCTACTTGTATCATTTACAACTTGATACAAGACTTTTATTACTAACAATTAATATAGTGGGAATGTGTATTCAGCCTGGCCAATTGAGGTGCCCTTCTGCTATGTGAAAAGCAATCCAAAAATTGGTTTCAGTGGTTTTGTTTTGTTTTAAAGTGTAACTACATACCAAAACCACGCAGTTAAAGCACTCACTGCTTGAGAGAAACCCCTGGAGAGATGACAGTACTCCTGAAACCCCACCTACTGCCATCTCACAGAGAAGGATGCCCTTTAGTGTACAAGGACCCACGGCACCATCACCGTACAGCACTAATTTTTGTTGTCATGAACAGAGAACAGTCCAAAGGACACAGAAGGAAGTTAACTATTACAGTACCTGCAGGGTTCTGAACAAAGCTTCCAGGATTTGGTAGATACTGTTGACCTTGGCCATAAGGTCCTGTCTGAGCAGACATGTGCGAAACCTGTAAAATTAAGCATTTATGCAATCTTGGCAAGGCAATTTGTTTTTAATTATTCCATCATTAACCTCTACACACTTCTCAGTACAAACTTTTCTTCTACTTGCGCATCCTTCAAGCACATTTTCCACTTAAAGTATTTCAAAGCAATCCTTTTCACCAAAAAAAAAAGGGCTAATAACAAAAGAAACTGTTAAACGTTCACCAAGATCACAATGAGGTTTTATCTAATAACTGAGATAGTACCCATGACATGAAATGCATCCTGAAAGATGGATTTTCAGCAAGCCAGCTGCAAGAAACTTCAGAAAGAAAATAAATTTTTACAGCACGCTTGTAGTATGTCCCCTACAACCTCCAATCTACTGGGAGAACAGACATTGTTTTCACTGATTTACAATTACTTTCTCCTTTAGAAGAGAGCGCTTCCAAGAAGCAACAGCAAGGACAACTGACACCATAAAGCCTGCCAGTGCCATGATCATTCTTCAGAAGCTATAGCTTAAAAGTCTGCATCTTTCTCAGCTGCTCCCAAGTTATGGTTGTCTCCAAAAAGACTGCAATTATTTTGGTTCTTTTTAATTCTAAACCTCTCAGAAAAAGTAATTACATATATTCGCTTCAATAATCTGTCATGATTTGTAAGTAACATGCTTTGTGTAAGAGAAAACATCGCATTCTTCCTATTACTTAATTCATTTTCAAATAAAAGATACTGATGTCAGTGCAATATCCTCAGCTATAAAATGGTTGCAAAGAACTGGCTTTTAATTTCTAAAAACAAAGACTTAACAAATAGCAATGCCTGCCCCTTTTTCCTTGAATCATCCAGATACTACTTAAGGGTATTTTTAGTCTGCAAAAAAAATGCTTTTAGAGGAAAAACTGCTAATTTTCTACACAAGAATACTCCTCAAAGTAAATTATTTACTAGAATCAGTTATTACCTGATGACCTCCCATTGACATAATATTGAAGTTTCCGTATTGTGAACCTTGAAGTTTGTCGTCAAAGTAATGTCCGGATGCTCTCAATGCAAAATTCTGTGCTCCTGGGCCAGCTGGCCCACTGAAATTTGGTCCTAGTGAACTGTCAAACATTTCAGGCCTTTGGAACTGCATTCCATGAGCTGGTCCGCTGTAGCCCTGTCCGGGATGGTCAACAAACGGACCACTTTGTCCATATGGTGACATCTCTAATCGTGAGGCAGGATGGCTAGCTATATTTTCAAAACGTGAACCATGAAGGCCAAGGGGCAGGTCAAATCTTGAGGCAGGCTGGTGAGGGCCATCAAATCTTTGAGGTATGGCTGCATCAAATCGTGGCTGTGCGGGCTGGCCAGGAGCCCTTTCAAATCTTGGGCCGGGCTGTCCATGAATTCCATAAAATCTTTGCAAAAGAGACAGTTGTCCAGGTTGACCATCAAAGCCAGCATGACAGCCATCAAATCTCGGACCGGTCCGTCCCATAGGACCATCAAATCTAAGTCCACCAACGCCCTGGTGCACTGGTCCATCAATCAACCTGGGCCCTACACCTGGCTGCCCATGTGGCCCCTCAAATCTGAGGCCGCTTCCAGGTTGACCATGGGGCCCCAATGGCTGTAAATGCGGACCCTCAAACCTGAGACCACCTTGACCATGAGGCCCCAAGGGATGACCATGTGGTCCTCCCTCAAACCTGAGACCACCTCCTGGCTGACCTCGAGGCCCCAGAGGTTGACCATGAGGTCCCTCAAACCTGAGACCACCTGAAGGCTGACCACGGGGTCCCTCAAACCTGAGACCAACTCCAGGTCTTTTGAATCTAGGACCACCAACAGGCTGGCCTGCAGGCCCCTCAAACCGCAATGGTCCAAGAGGTCCCTCAAGCCTCAAAGGACCTCCCCCACCAACCTGTCCGTGAGGTCCTTCAAACCTGAGAGCCCCTGCCAGCTGCCCTGGTGGCCCATCAAATCTTAGGGATCCAGCTCCCCCTGCTCCTGCCAGGGGCCCATCAAACTGAGAAGCACCTGCCCCCACCAAAGGGCCCTCAAATCTCAGAGCAGCTTGTCCAGTCGGTCCATCAATTCTAGAACTTGAACCAGCAGTAGGGCTATCGATAAAAGGACTTCCTTGTCCATCTGCCCCAACTCTTGCAGCAGATGGTCTAGATGAGCCATCAAATAAAGGTCTGTCTTCCATTAGTGCACTTATTCTCGGCTTTGCTTCTATGCCTCCAAATCTTGACCCTGGACTGTCAGGAAATGGTTCTTTATCTGGATCTTCGTATCTAGCTCTTTTGAAACGTTCATTGAATGGTGATCTTGGTTCATCTCGAACACCTGAAAGAGGAGAAAATAAAAGATAAGGCACTGTACAGAGAAGGACCTAGGTGTCCTGGTGGACAAAAGGTTGACCATGTATCAACAGTAGGCCCTTGTGGCCAACGAGACCAATGATAAACCTAGAGTGCGTTAAAAAGAGCACGGCCAGCAGGTCAAAGGAATAATAGATGAGGTCAGGCTCTTTTCAGCAGTGCTCAGCGACAAGATAAGGTGCAATGGGAACCAAACTGTAACATAGAAAGTTCCATAAAAACATAAAGAAAAAAGACAAAACACTTTACTCTGAGGGTTAAAGAGCACTGGAACGAACTGCCCAGAAAGGTTTTCCTTCTCCAGAGATAATCATAATCTGCCCAGACACTTTCCTACTCTAAGGTACTTGCTTTAGCACTGGGGCGTTGGACTATGTATCTCCTACAACTCAACAATAACTACTTGCAAAAAGATTGCAAATTATTTGACATCTGTAAAATAAGGCAAAAATGCATACCAGATTTCCCAAGCAGCTGTCTTTCTTCACGGTTATCAAACCTACAGACTGCGTCACCATCGATCTTCTGGAACTCTGTTGTACCTTTTCCCTGCTGTCTGAGAGCATCTCTGAATTCATCTGATTCTCCCCAGTTGTCGTAAGGGTCGAAGTTTTTTGAACCTCTTCCTCCTTTAGTAGCATTTTGTTCCTCAAGCCTTTGTCGACCCTCCAGAGGTGAAAGGTTATCAGCAAAGGGTCTGCTGGTGCCACTTACAGGAGAGTGCCGTCTTGATCTTTCTCCAAAGGGTTCTTTTCTTTCAAACTGCACTCCACACTTTGCTTTCGCTTGCTCACAGTCCACAGAGAGCAATGCATCAGGTACATGATAATCCAAAATATCATCAGGATCCAAGAGATCAAGTCTTGACAATGAATGCTGAACTTGTGTCCTCTTCAGTTTAGTTTTATGCTCATAGTATGTTAACTCCGCATCCGACAGAAGAGGCTTCCTTTTCAAAGAGCCTTTTTCATCTGTAGGGCTATCCCACACATTACATCTGTGCTTTCCTTCCTGGTACTGGAACAGCTGTCGAATCTGATGAGCTACCACAAGGAACTCGTCTTGTGTTATTTCACCAGATGCTAAGCGGTCATTGGCCTGTAACATAAAGTTTGGATTTCTAAGAAGAAAAGCAAAGCACAACTATATCCAAGACACCTCTACAAATCAATCAATCAGTATTACCTTTTTAAGTAATTCTCTCTTGCTTGCAGACGTCAGTTCTTTGGGAATTTGCAAATTGGCATCCACACTTAACCGGTGTTGCTGTTTCGGTGCTCGGGGTGACAGAATTCCTTTAGCAGCAGGCCAGTTTTCTCGGTGTTGTTGGTGAGGGGATTTACCAACTGCTTGGTGTTCTTCAGTCTGCTGAGAGCTGTGAATAGGAACACGTTTAAAACACAAGTTAGTTATTTATTCAGGATGTATTACATCTCTATCAGAACCGATCATGGTAAAACATCACTATCGATTTAGAAAGTATGCATAATTGCCATTTTTTACTACAAGCAAATTATGAATCTCAATCAAGAACTTCTGTCAGCATGGGCTGTCTGAATGTTTCCTCCCAAACCTAACTGTACTTCAGCCAAGAGCAGAATTTCCACTTACTTCAGAGAGAATTTGTTCGAAATATGGTAACTTACTTTTTATTTTCCTCCCAACCAGGTTTCCACCTCTTGCCTGCTTTGGATCCCTGCCAATTCTCTGCATTCTCCTTTGGATCAGGAGAACCTTTTGTAGAATGCTGGCTTGCTGTTTCTTGGGGCCTGTCTTCTTGGCTTTTTTTCACCCTCCTTGGATCTTGCACCTCTTGTTTAACATTTCGCTTATTAGAATTTCTTTCATCTCTTGCCCCTTGTGAGGCTTCTTCAGCATGAGACTGTTTAGCGCCAATCAGGCATATCTTTCCAATTTTAGGAGTTGAAGAAGTGGGAGATAAACTCCTGAGTCTTCTTTTGGGTGGTCTCCTCTCTCTTCGTTTTGGAGAATGTGTAGATGGTGACCGTGACTTAGGAGAACGGGATCGTGACCGTTTTCTATTACTGGATCTCCCTTGTTTTCCACCCTGTTTTTCTGATTCTTCTGTAGTCACGTCTTGTTTCTGGACAACACCATTAATTGTTTTATTCCTGCTGCCTACTGGTCTATGCTCAGATGTCTTATGCTCATCTTTTTCTTTTTTCTCTGTATTTCTCCTCTTTTCTTTCACCTCATCCCCTTTGCTCTCTGGCTTTTCTTGAAGATGTTTTTTCAGTCTTGGATCCCGTTTACTCATTTCAGATACTTTTGTGCTTTCAGATTCTTGGGTTTTAGTATCTTTAGTATTGGGAAGCTTGTTTTTCAAAGGAGATGGAGATTTAGACTTTGTTTCCAACTGATCAGGTTCTTTCTTTTGTGGTTTTTCACCTGCTTTCATTTTCTCTGGCTTTGTTGAGCTTTGTTTTTCAGACTGGGATGTTTTGCTCGCCTTGGTATCAGACTGACCAGATGCGCTTGGTGGAAATTCTTTCCTATGGGACTGATCTTTAGCATGAGAAGAATGTTGTGACATTCTATTAAGTCGAGGATCTCTATTTACTATTTTGACATCGTGAAGTGGAGGACTTGAGGATGGTTTGATCTTCTCAGACTGTAACGAAGCCTGAGTAGGCGTCTTAACGGCCACGTGAGGTGTCTGGGACACATGTGGCTTGGAAGGCGCTGGAACTGAAGGTATAGAAGATGATCCTTGCTGAACACTAAGAGAAACAGCCTGAAATAAGGTGACAAGAAAAAAAAAAACCTAGCATTAATCTGTGTGATACAACACCTGCACAGAGATGATCGTGTTCTGTTTTGAAAAGAAAGATGAAAATAGAAATGTTTTGAAGTAGTTATCAGACTAATCCATTTAACTGAAAATGACCCATTCATTCCTCATCGCAGCAATTAAAATAACATAGTACCAACACAAAAGGCGAAGATCAAGTACAAAGTCAATACTACAAGGTCAACGCAGCAAAAAAATCAACAAAAGCACACCTCAATACAGCTTTAGTTTTTCTATACATTCCTCATTTCCAAGACAACTAAACGGCCAAGCATGTTTATATATTTTCATTTCTACACTTCTACGATATTTCACTTTAGTATCATCAACTTTCAACACAAGATGACTTTCAATTATGAATGTAAAAACAAAACAGGTTTAACTGCCACCGCCTTCAGATTGTGACAGCCACCACCCTCAATGTCACCCTCAGATTGTGACATCAAACCAACCTGACGTAATGAAGACAGAAACTGCCTTGACATTTCCAACAATCAGGATTCCCCGTTCCTTATGGAAATACTCAATTTTCTAAGCGCAAATGTATTCAAAAAAAGCCTTGTTTATGGTGAGCCACAAAAAGAGGTGGAAGACACATCACAGGCAGACATAATTTTCAAGATGAGAACAAAAGACCACAAACCTTTTTTAACCTGTTCTGAATGTAATCCTTAAGATTTTTATGTAACAATTACTGGTCTAGAGGACCAGATCAACTTGCACTACTCTAGTCCTAAAACAGCTCCTCTTGTCTAAACTTAACTGCAGTTACCAGTATAGACGCTAAGGTACGACCAAACAAAGTGAGACCGAACTATGGACCATTCACCAACTATCCTACTCACCAACTGTGCTTTAGTCTGTTCCAACTCCAGCATTTTTTGCTGAAGTTCTAACAACTGTTTTTGCTTCGCAAGCAATTGCTGCCTTATCAGTTGCTCCTGTGTCAAATTCTTTTGTATTTCTGGAACAGCTGGAGGAGTAGAGGCACCAGAAGTGACAGCAGAGGTAGATGCAGTAGATTCCTCTGGCTAAAAATAGAACATAAGGTTACATTCAACATCTTAATGGATCCAGCTAACTCCATCTCTCTTAACTGCTAGTGTGATACAAAACTGGGACTTAGCTTGCACAAGTTAATGACTGCATTTTTTATGCAAAATACAAACAAAACAATTTCTGCTCCTCTAGGAATTGCCTACTGTCATAGGATTAACTGTGCCACCATGACAGAATATGGCATTTAACATAAATGTTTGGAAATCTAGAATTCAAGTTATAAATACTTACAATAAGCCCCTTAAATACTGAGTCCATAAATTCTTCTTGCCTGTCTCCAGAGATCAGATGCTTTATTCTTATCACACTACGTTTGTCAAAAGCAGCATACAAACAACAAAAACAACACGTACTGCCATCTGTTCATACAGTAGGTATAGAGACTTACCGATTTATTTAAAAACTTAGGATTCACATGGATGCTAGAAGTATTCACATTTGGGGGCAGAGGTTTAATTGGCCAAGCAGGATCTAATGAGTTGACTCTGACGTCAAGTGCATACAGTTTCTTCAAAGGAAAAATATCGTCCCATGTGGAGCGTAATTTAAATAAACTTTTCCTAGTATTTGCATCCACCTAAAACAATAAAACAATTCTATGGCTTGTTAAGTTAATATAAAACAACCTATACTTTTCTGTAGAACTTAAGATCTCATATGCTTTATATTCTTACCAAAGTTATCATTTTAACACAACGAACTGGCTACAAAGAACTTGTAAGTGGTGTAGATTGATACATCTACACCAACAGAATCGGTAACAGAAGTTCAAATGCGGACATGTGAAGGTTTAATTGTGTATTACCGTTCTCTGAGAATTTTCTTTCAGCTTTTCCATTACCAAAATTCTCATTTTACTTGGCCAATTTCTGTCAAAAAAAATACAGCGACAAAAATATCCAAAGAAAATGCCTCTGAAACAATACAGTAACTCAAATGTTCGTGCTGAGCGGCACACAGCAACAACAACCAAATCAGAGAACAACAAACTTTCTGAACAGAGAAAGTGTTTTGTTGAGCTGTTTAATCACTGAAGGTTTTTTTCCCCCTAATAAATCCAACAAAAGGTGTATGAGTCAAAACGAACTCAAGTACATTTCCGTTCAACTGCAAAATCAGACCCATAAATCAAGCACTAATAGTGCTACAACCCATTTTCTCTTTGCAATCAGATGTAGCAATTAAGCTCAAAACTCACATTAAAGAAAAAATTCAATTAATCTCATAACTCAAGTAGTTAATTTAAACAAATGGAAAACATCTGCTGACAAAACACATGCTGCTGCTAGCTCAACCATTACACATTGACCCTTTTTTTTTGGCTTTTCAACCTTTTTCGGGCTACAGTTTTATTTTAGGTGTCACATTAAGACACGTTGTCCAGAAAGTTCAGAAGTTCTTTGAAAAAGAGGGCAGGAACTTCAATAAAAGTAACTCATACTTAGCTAATATGGGTGGGAGGTGCCTCTACACAACTTTCAGTGTGAGGGTATCAAGTTCACTGCTGCCATGACTGAGCCAGTTTCTGACATCGCTAAGTGTTTAAAGATACCTTCAGTGATCATTTACTGATAAAACAGAATCTCTAGCAATGTCAGGGTGAGAATTTCATCTTGCGATATCATGAGTTATCTAAAGTGACTGACACTTTACATATTTAATATCAATTTAATAGTTCTAGTTAGCTTATTGGACAGTTAACTACAAAACTCAGCAAATGAATTACCCAGAGCTTCAGCTGCAAGTTTAAATGCAACTATGTGAAAGAACACAAACCAATATTGGAAAAATAAGTAAATGCCTGCCTATCTACTCTATACAAAGGAGTTCAATATCTCTGAGCTCACTATTACAATCTACCCCTTATTTAGTCACTCATTGTACACCTGAAAAACAGATATAAAACATTCTGGGATCACAGATCCTCGCTGCTATGCAATAACAAATACACCAAAGCTCCACTTATCTCATTCAGATGCAGTGCCACTTTGTTATGTTAGGGCATACAGGAAACCACAGAAATTAACCATTAATTCAACTTAAACCCACTCAAGTCCAGTCTTTCAAAAGCCGGACTTGGATTTGCCATTCTCATTGAGGAATAAGCACAATTACTTCACTGGGTTTAAAGACTTAGGAAAAAAAAAAAAAAGTGAATACATTTGGCAGCAATTTTCAACACTGAATGAAATTAAAATGGGTATCTTTAACGTAACAAAGCAATAATATACTCTCACAACCTCCCCCCCTCGCCCATCATGTTTTTTAATCACAGACCACTTGAAGAATATCAGCTGCTAGTGGTATTTGTTGCAATTTAAGCACCCATTTTTCACACCAAAAATTAAGTGAATCAGACAAATCTAACTCAGAGAGCTCAGAAAACCTCTAAGAAACTGATTCTCAATATATTCCTGACACAAAGACTAACTACTTCCTTAAAAAATAAATCAGCAATTCATAATTAACTGTTCTACTAACTTAACTTACAGGCTTGACAACAGCAGGAATGCCCTTCCACATTATAGATACAGTATTTGCCATTCATAAAAAGCAATTAGTTCTTCTGGTTCGGTACCCAAGAAAACCCAAAGCTGAGAGCATGTATTTATTTTACCAGGAACAACTTTGCTTAAATACAGAACTTTTCTGAAAGTGTATATATACCTTTTCAAATACACAAATAAATGTTGCAACTAGGTTTTTAGTAAATGCAGTAAGATACTCTCTTCCAACTTTCTTGACAATTGAATCCATAAGGTACATAACAGGAAGCTTCTCTGACGCAGGAGCCTGGAGTAATAAGAAGAAACTGAGAAGTTTAGTACAACAAAGACATACGTTAAACTATATATAAAGGGATTACCAATCCCAGAAATACAGACCTCTCTTTTGGGTTGCCACTATCCACACCAAGGGATTTGCTTGGGATTTTGGTTTTGGTTTATACAAAAACTTAAAAACTTAAATCTGGAAAATCAATACTCAGTTCAAAGTATAATGCGGTGGGTCTACCACAGAGAAAAGGAACAACTTGGGTTAATCCTGTTTGTCTCAAAGCTTTGGGGTGAAAAAAGGGGAAAAAAAAAAGAAAAAAGAAGCCCACAAGACAGTATTACTGCTAGTGTACTGAGTGCAGCCTTTCAAAACCCACTGGAGAAAGTAACTTGAAATGAGCAGGAAGCCATCGCTAGCACTTCAAGGAACTTCTAAAAAATATTTTATCACTTGGACCTCCCGAATGCTGCTTTTCTCCATCTCACGGAACACAAATCAGACTTCCTGCGAACAGCCCGAGTTAGAGAACTTCGGTAGTAGCAGATTATACGTTGAACATCACAGTCCTTTCACAAGCCACACGCAGAAAAGGTCACAACTATATCACTGTAATCCAAGGGAACGGAGCAAGCAGTCCCAGTCTCTGTTGGCACTTCATGTGTTTGGGAGTAGTTAGAAGTAATCACACAGAAATTAAGGAAGCCTACTTCAAAATGTGACAGCATTAGTTTAGCAGTGCCCTCCTTCCAACATCAGCTACTCAGGTGGCACAGTCTAAGAACCGTGACTTCAAAAGAGTTGGGTTATTTAAGTCTTCATTTTTTGGTAATGTTTATTATGTTCTCTAGCCCACGTTCCAATAACCACACAAATGGAATCCCAGATTTGAACCTCTTGTTTTCAGGTGATCTAGACAGTACCCCCTAAGCAAAGAAAGAGACCCACACAGAGCTAAACCAACAGCAGGGAGGCTCCGCATACCACCAGAACACACAGAATGCTAACGCTGAGCTCATCACCACAGAATTCCCACTCTTCTTTCAAATAACGTATGAAAGCTATTGTTGGAAATGTGCGGCTTTGGTTTTTTTTTTATTAGTTTCCTAAAAAAAACTTAAAAAAAAAAAACAACTGAAAGTCAAACCATAATCAAACCCCGAGTCACAAACTTGCAAAGAAAAAAAAGACTTTAAAAACCAACTTTGTACACAAAATGGGTCTCAGAAACAAACTCTGCACTATACAATGGTAAATAAAAAGACAAATACATATTTCAAACTTTTTATTTACATATTTTTTTATCATAGCAGTCACGCATCTCAGAGCCATTAATTCAGTCGTAAAGCAGAGCACTCCAGTTTTACACTAAACAAAACTGCCTCCAGGCAACACTTTTTAAAAGTGGCTTACGCAAAGGAGAGCACTTTCCCCCAAAAAAAACAAGTAAGAAAACTTGCCTTGAATAAACCACAGTCACAAATAGTAACTAAGGCAAAACTAACCATTGATACAAGATTAAAGACAGCTTTCAAAAGAAGGAGGAAAAAAAAATTAAAAACACACTTCAGGGCAGGCTCTAAAACACCCAGAAATGAAGAAATTTGACAGCATTGATATTTATCACATGTTATATACATCCACCACTGCCCTTTAGGAGATATAATGGTGAGATCTATTCGATTATGACGTCACCTCCCCAAGGAATGGCAAAGCTTGGCCACTGGTAGCATTTAAAACTAGACTGGAAGAGGTCTGTGGAATGCTAAAGAGCCATCCTGCATTGGTAGAAAGACAGATTAAATAATGTAAGAGATCTTTCCCTCCCCAGCATTAAGACAATACAATTCTCACCATTATAAACAGTGATTTAAAGCCAAAGGGGGGAAAAAAAGGCCTATATTAGAGGGAGCCTGGTATTAGAGGGAGCAAGGGAGACAATGGGGAAGGGGTGACTGGCAAGAACACACAGTGGATTGAAGAAATAACCCTTTTCTTACAGAAAGCTGCAATAGAAAGGTACAGTAACCCCCCACCCCGCCCCCATCCGTGTTCTGAGGCTGACTGATGTCAGCAACTGCCTGGGTTGGGCTCAGAGGGAGCCTCCTCTTTCCCTTCCTTTTCTATCACGTGCCTTTCAGACGCCATGTTAGGATCCTACAGGCTTTTCTACACAGTCGGGGAGAATTTCTTCTTCCCATCCTCACCAAATCAAACTCGCTAACCAAGACACGTGAAGATAACACAGCACTCGCTTTACTTAGGGCAAACAGCCACCTGCAAGCCAAATGGGTTACCCCAAGCCCACATCGCTTTCTCTAAGCAGAAAACACAAGAATCACCCGACCAGCAACACACACACTTCCCTACTAAGAGCAGATGATCGCCTTTCACCTCAAAACTTCCCTGCAAGATCAGTCCCCCACCCTTACTCCTCCAGTTAATATCTCACTGGGAAAATAACCTTATCTTTCAAACTACAAACAATACTTTAAAATAAATCATTATAATTAGCCTTTCTAAAGCAGATGATTTCTGTGCTATAAACTCAACCTTATTTATATTCCTTCACGCTACCTGGATATAAATTGGGGGGGGGGAAACAACAAACCTGCACAAGGTCAGGCTCTCGCTAACGAGACTTATAAAATCGTTATCTACGTTAGAAATTGCTAAATTCAACGGTTTCGACACCAGTTTAAAGGGGAAAACTCAGTTCCAAGGGCGAGGCTCTGCCCAGTCACGGCCGGGCCGCCATGTTGCATCTGTTACCGAACCCAAGGGACCCCAACCCGTCCGGGTGCCCTCGGGTCCCCTGTTCCCTACGGGGTGTGGGAATAAGGGGCAGCCCTCAGCCTGGCCAGGAAGGGAGGGGTAAAAGGCCGCTTAGGGGAGGGCCATGCTCCCTGCCGAGCCACGCTGTCCTCCGCTTGCTCCCAACGACGACCCTCGGGCCTGCTGCCCCCACACCCCCTCCCTCAGCTCTCCCTGCTCCCCCCATTGCCATCTCTGACCCTGGGAGCACCTCACTCGAGGCCCCGAGCCCTGCTCCCCTTCCCTCCCCCTCCCAGCCTCGGCCCCGCTGCCTCCCTCTCTCGGGCCCTCCTTCTCTCCCTGCCTCCTCCGTCCCTCAGCCCTTTCTCCTGACACCGGCCAGTCCCCCCAGCAGTATAGGTAGGAGTAGTAGGCGGTTGAATATAAAACCTTGGCGATTTGCGCCTCGATCAGGGAGACGATGTCCTTGGCGAAGGGCACGTTCTCCTTGGCCAGGATGGTCAGCATGTTGATGTGAGGTTTGCTGTTGAACGTCAGGTCCTCCAACAATGACTGGTAATCGCGGCACGTGTCCTCCCGGGCCTCGCTGCTACCAGCGCTGCTCTCCGGGGCCGACATGTTCCTCCGACCGGGGCCCGCACCAGGACCCAACCCACCGACCGACGGCCCCCTCTCCGCGATTCCCCTGCCGCCTCCGCCGCCGAGCGACGCTTCCCCCCCTCCGCTGCTGCTGGGCTCCTCTACCGCATCCTCCGAGCTGCGGCTCCGCTGCTTAATGACGCTGCTAATGCCGTCCGGATCGCCGATGCGCTTCCGACCACCGCCAGCTCAAGTCTCAACGCTCACAAAATGGCGGCGGCGGCTACGGCTCGTGAACCGCTTCCTCCAACCGTTGCGTCATGTGAAATTGGGCTGAGGGAAAAAAGGGGCCGGCAGCTTGGAATGCCCCTTTTGTTCGCTCAGCGCGTC
Source organism: Coturnix japonica (assembly GCF_054131305.1). Taxonomy (NCBI): domain Eukaryota; kingdom Metazoa; phylum Chordata; class Aves; order Galliformes; family Phasianidae; genus Coturnix; species Coturnix japonica. The sequence continues at coordinate 21,884,485 of NC_140671.1, read as the reverse complement.
CCCATTGGGTGACGCTCAACCGCTCCGCATGCGATTGGCTCGACCTGAAGAACGTGAATGTGATTCGCTGGACCATCTCAATCTACAGATGATTGGTTGCTATGGCCAAAAACCCGCCCTCACCTCTGCGTTCAGACTTACGATTGGTTGTTTTTCCCCACTCCCCTCCTCTAACTCCCCGGGCCAATCCCTCCCGCCTTCCCCTTCAGCCCTCAGTTCTGATTGGTGCTCCGCTGCGATCCCGCCTTTCCTCCTCACCCTCCACAGAGTCACACAGAATCAGTCACAGAATGACCCGGGTTGGAAGGGACCTCAAGGATCATGTAGTTCCAACCCCCTGCCTAGCAGGGCCACCAAACATAAACCTTTACTAGATCAAACATACACATTTACTAGATCAAACATAGATCTTTACTAGAACAGGTTCGCTATTGGCCAGCCGTTGTTGTGGTAACGCGGCTTTCCGTAGTCGTAGTAACAAAGCCTGCTCATGATATTCTCCCAAAGATAATAATAAAGCTTGTGGAAATAAACTCAGTGGCGAAGTGTTTTCTCCACAGCCCTTCCAAAATGCTGCTCCTTTATGAGGAAACAAAACTGAACTTGATGCCTCTATGAGACAGGCAGGGCAGCCAGGCCTGATAGGTAGATAGAAATACTATCATAGAATCACCAAGGTTGGAAAAGACCTAAAGCATCATCCAGTCCATCCACCTACCACCAGTATTTGCCCACTAAACTGTGGTAAGAAGCCATTCAAGAATTAAGTACTTTCCCAAACATCTAAGGTTGCAGATACTACCAGAGTAAAACACCGTAGGTTTTCAAACATCAGTTTAATTACATGTAGATTACCTCACTGTACTGTAGGTTTTCGAACATCAGTTTAATTACATGTAGATCACCTCACTGTACATGAGCTCAAGTCCTTTGTTCTCCAGCCCAGATTCACTTAAGGAAGCAGACGGTGTTTCTCTGTGGTTCACAGAATCACAGAATTATCAAGGCTGGAAAAGACCTGGAAGATCATCCAGTCCAACCATCACCGATACTTCCTGGCTAAATCATATTCCTCAACACCACATCCAAGCGTTTCTTGAACACTCCCATGGTCGGTGACTCCACCACCTCCCTGGGCAGTGCATTCCAATGCCTGACTACCCTTTCCGAGTAGTAAAATTTCCTCCCAAAGGAGGAAATACTGTTTTCCCCAAAGGGGAAAAGGAGCCCTGCAAGGGGAAAAGGAGCCCTGCAAGGGGAAAAGAGCAAGGAAAAGCAGCCCTGAAAGAGAAAAGCATTACAGAATTGGAAAAGGAGCCCTGCAAGGGGAAAAGGAGCCCTGCAAGGGGAAAAGAGCAAGGAAAAGCAGCCCTGAAAGAGAAAAGCATTACAGAATTGGAAAAGGAGCCCTGTGTAGAGAGTGTTTTTTACAGCTAGCTGAGAAGTGTCGTAAACACAGTGCAGTTAATCAAGCAGCCATGCCACCTGCAAGGACAGTGAGATCAACAGGATGCCCTGGGATGGTGAGAAACTAACCATGGTTTTGTGAACTCGGCAAGGGAGTAACTTTCAGGATGATAACAACAAGCTGCAAAGATACTCGGGGATGGTATGTAATTGGGAACCAATGAAGAGCTCCACATTTGCAATATGTATGAGCTAATTATCCGTATTATAAAGGTACACGCAGCCAAGGAATAAACGAGAATAGCTGATCATATGTCAATGACAGGTGTGGTCGTCTGCTTTTCTCCCGCCTTATGTGGATCGTCATTTTGAGGCTTCCCCAGTGCTCAAGGAACAGCCTATGGTTAATGTTTGGAATATGGCCACAGGACTTTGGGACTGTTCCCTACCACTGACAACTTGGGGTTGTGAATATGCTCGTATTTCCACAGGGACTGGCCCTATGTGGGTTCCAGCATGATATCTTCGGTCTCATCTGAAGGCAGAAAATAGCATCCAGCCTTCATAGTAATTGTAATTGTGTGTTTCTTACTTAGTGATATTGCTTTGTAACTTGCTGTGTTATAGATAATATTAGTAATAGTTTGACATAGTGTGTGATTTTCTGTTTTACCAATGCAGTCTCAAGATTTAGAGTTTAAGGCATTAGCTAGGATGTTGTGTGCTTCTTCTATTTTAGTAATAGATCAGATGTATATTAAACAGGATTTGATCTAATCAATACTAGAATCTACAGGAATAGCTCTTTTAATGTTTTAGTACTGTTTGGTTATGATGTTATTAGCCTATTAGTTAGCTTTTCTTAATTTGCAAAGACAAAACCTGGAAAGGAATCCCAGACAAAGAGATGACCCTGTAACATAGAATAGATATCTCTCTTACATCCAACTAATTGGGATTTTTGAAATATAACCATGCATCGTTTTAGACAAAAGTGCATGCTAATAGAACTAAATTTGATAGTTTATTCTGTTTTCCAAGCAGGTGTTCCACTTGGGCTCTATATCACGCACTGGCCATGCGGATATGGTGTACAACTGGAAGAAATCCTTCAGACCCTGAATGCAGGAGAGAATCTGTGATGGGTGAGAGAGGAAATGTGCACCTTGAAGCAGGGGATGCCCTGCTGGCACTACCTGTCGCATCCACCACCAACACGGTTTGCTGTTTCTCAAGGGTCAATAAGTAATAATGCCCCTAGTGATACTCTAGTACGTTTGTCCTCTAAAATTGGTTCTATTTGACATGCTACTTCATAAAATTGCACGATCATTAATCAATTATTAGCCCGGATAACTCAGTCGGTAGAGCATGGTTATGAGCATCTTAAAAGCATTTATTGCACAAATTTTAGTGGTCATTAAAATCAATATATCAGAGTATATGAAAATTGAAGACTTTTCCTGATCAGTTACAGATTAACACAATGGGACCCTCATGGATTTATTTTCAGGTTACAGAAACTTAGGTTGCAGTACAAACATGTTTGTTCTTTTTAGTGGGTTTAACAGTAATGTTGTTATGTTGTATTTGACTTGTCTCTTTTTTCACTTTTAGAGTATTGTCAATCGAGGCCTTGATTGAGTTATAATAGTTATGTTATTAATTTAAGTAGTGTTGCTATTCTATAGGCAGTATTGTAAGAAAAATTCTACGGAGCGTCCGTCATGGATCCAGATGAGAAGTTCACAAAACAGCAGCTACGAAGCAGGATAAAACTACATGAGAACTGATTGAACAAATGAACTGAACTGCTTGTTAAATATGATTAATCGGTCGTTAAATCAAACCCTTTTTCAGCCTAAAAGAAAACAGGGGAAATGTAGAGTGTGTTTTTTACAGCTAGTTAGCTGAGAAGGGTCGTAAACACGGTGCAGCTAAGCAAGCAGCCATAACACCTGCAAGGACAGCAAGAACAACAGGATGCCCTGGGATGGTGAGAAACTAGCCATGGTTCTGGGAACTCAGCAAGGGAGTAGCTTTCAGTTGATAACAACAAGCTGTTAAGATACTCGGGGATGGTATGTAATTGGGAACCAATGATGAGCTCCACATTTGTAATATGTATGAGCTAATTATCCGTATTATAAAGGTACACGCAGCCAAGGAATAAATGAGATTTGCTGATCATATGTCAATGACAGGTGTGGTCGTCTGCTTTTCTCCCGCCGTTCTGCAACAAACACCTATATACAAATTTAAGAACACAACGGAGTAACTGTTACTGTTTATTAACAACCAGTTTTAATACTACGATAAAAGTATGTCCTGAGAAAGGGGAACAAACACGCTTCTTCAAGGTTTTTTAGCTGTTCTGGATCTCAGCCGTCGCTTGATGATCAGATGATCACTTTCCTTCTTTTGTTCCTCAGATTCCTGAAGAAAACATTTCAAAAGTTACTCATCTTTTCACACAAGACTGACAAGCTCTTCTTGACCCACGCAAACATATTTCTTCCCCTAAATGGATTTCAGAATGGAATTTGCTTATTATATTTTATTCAGAAAACTATGGGATACCGAGATCATTTTAATGCAGCTTAATCACAAGGAACAAATATGGAGAATGTACAAAATCCTGTTTATCTTAAAAAAGCACACACATCTGAGGAAAGCCTGAAGGCAGCTTTCATTTTGAAATACTTGTTTTCAAAAGAGTATTATAATACTTGTTTTGTGAAACATGAAGCGTTCAGAAAACATTTTTAGCCTCAATCCCTGTAGCTATGACTTGCCCAGAATTTCAGTTCTCGGTTCAGTTCCATGTTCTCAGAACTACAGTGAGAGAAGAAATTGTCTCATCTTCTTCATCCTCTAACAAAAAAAAATAACATTTTGGTTTCTGCCCCTATCATTCGTCAAATCATCAAAGAATTCAGAAGGATATTACAGTATGGGCAAATGATCACTATGCTGAACAGAAAAAGGACTCTAATATAATTAAAAGATGCAGTTCCAACAGAGCAAGAATGTTCTTAGCACAATAGCTGCCGACAGAGTCATGAAACTGGCACATCAGATCCTTTGCAAGTTGGCTTAGACAGGAGATCATAGTTTAAGCATACCTAAAAAGCTGTCTAAGTTGTGCTCTAGAAAAGCGTGTAGTAGAATAATCCCACTCCAACACATTGAAATTATCTATGATTCCAAATTAGAAGACATCTCCGTGATTGCTACATCACCTACTTAGTAAACTGTAAGCCAGCCAAACACAGAGATCTTTGAGGACAAACTAAAACAGAACAGCAGGAAGACCAACAAGAATGACTTGGTAGAATAAAGAAATACCTCAGTACTTTCAACCTCCTCCTGCAAATAGATGAAACCTCCAGTCTGTTTGGACTCCTTAGTAGTTTATTTTAAGCCAAGACTACAGTATAATCGCTTACCGAATAAGCAGGTATATCTAGAGGGCCAGAAACGACAGTGGAATACAGCTTCCTTTTGGATCGTTTTGGCTTGGTCTCTCCTTCTTCGAGACTTTCAGGTTCATTTGATTTAGGAGAACTTACTGCTGACATCAGCTTCTTGGCTAGAATAAATTTGTTTTGATACATAAACCAATCAACTTACTGGTTTTGTGAGTCTTTAAATCAATGAATGCAAAAAAAGCTTCGTAACAAACTTGGTTTATAAATGACATGTAACATTTAAGTGAAAATACTCAGAAATTGTATTTGTTCGTCGAGGTTCTTTATTGCTTCTATAGCTGAAACAGTTTATAGTTTCAGGTACGGCAGCTTAAAGCACGCGTTAAAATGGAGTATGAAAGACAATCATGGCTCAGAAGTCGCTGGAAGTCAGAAACTTCAGCAGGAGTTAAACAACAGGCCTAACTTTCGTGCTGACAGAAGCACAAGACAGAACCAACTTTCTCTGTATACTTGTAGGTTTTCACAAATGTAATAATGAATCTCTGAAGAGACGAATAAATGCATTTACTTCATAAATCAAAGGACAACTTAACATGGCAGACAAGTCTAAGAACACATACATTAATAGCCTACAGCAGAAACAAGCCATTCTACAATGTCTAGAAAACATGGAGTAAAACTTATTCTACACCAACCTTTAGAGTGTATAATAGAAGGAGAGCTTTGAATAAAATCTCCAACTTTTTGCAGTGTTTCATCCTTCTTTTTAGTCAGTCTTGAAGCATGTACTCGCTTTCTCAGGAAGTAGTCTTTTCCGGATTTCTGTTCAACAGAGATGTGAACATGTGAAACAAGAGCATTGTTTAAACTTCATTTTAGATCAACGTTATTTTAAGTTGACATTTTGAGCTTTACTACTGACACCTCTGTTCATTATGCTGATGATACCACAATGGCAAGTAATGTAGACAATTTTATACCCTTTAGGGAGTTGTCAAAATCTCAGCTATTTCAAGGCATACGTTTCTTAAAGTTTCTTAATAAGGCAGTAGTTTCTTTTATAGTAGCTCCCAAGCTGTGGAGTTGTTTCTTACATAAGCTGTTCTAATTACATAAAATAAACAAACATACAAAACAGAAGACAACAGATGGGAAAAATCTACTACTCATACTCTGACCATGCCAAGGATACTGCTATCACATGTGAGCATCTGTTTTTAATAACTGCCATGCATATTAATGATATGAACCTTAGTTTAATACAAGGGCTTCACTTACAAAAGCACACGATAATACACTAAAGCTTCTCTTCCCAACTATTCAGTGTGCAATATCCTTCCCTCCAAATCATTACACAGTACAGCCATTACACGCTCTGGGGACAGACTGACTTGCCCTTTGGTTAGCTTATGGAATTTAATAGGAAGAGCTCATAAGCATGTAAGATTCCCATTCAGGTATACACATAAGGATAAGACACTGCTTCTTTCGTGTGACCACACAATTACAGGAAGTCCCAAGCTAGCTTCAAAACTTGAACAAAAAACAACCATTTTCTCGTCACTTGCAGAGGGTGAATTAAAAGCCATGACAGATTTTGTATTTTTCGTGTTCTCACTTTTCACAGAATCCTGGGAAAATAAGACAAGTTTCAGCCATGATTCTTTTGGAAAGAACAATTGATGTCACAAAAGTGAACACTTTAAACACTTTTGCTAATAGTAGGGAAGTATTTGCTAGTAGTAACTATTCCACTGTAAATCAAATAATAAATAAGCATTCAATTATAAAAACAGGACATTAAGATATCAGTATTAGACATCTCATGATGTCTAAAAAGCTGATTTATGTCTACAGGTTTCAAAGAAAATACACAATGGAGTTAAGAGAAATTCCCTTCTCTTAAACCATTATCACTGAGCTTGGCTATTAGTTTTGTTCATTAAAGCAGTTCATTAATTAAATTCTTCAGCTACTTTACTGAGGTAGAAATAGCATTTTTAATGCTTGTTTTTAATGCTTTTTTTAATTGTAGAAAGACAAAAAGTAGTCAGAGCCACTTTATCAGGCTCTGCTAAGAATCTGAATGGAGTATCACCACCCACTGTATTTCCAAGAATTAAGTTGGTTAATAAATACTTTGTTTTTAAAATATATGTAACTGCTATTTTATGAAAGTTAGCAATTAAAAACTTATATAGGAATGATTAACATCATCTGCTAACAAAACAATCTCCAGAAATCCTGCAGAGGAAGAAAATAAGTTCAATTTGCTGTGCCCGTTTCAGTGGCTCCATGAATTTTTTCCAAGTAACTTATCTAATCATGAGCCACTTCATAAGCATTAACATGAGGAGAGTTTTCAACAGCACCTGACAAAAATGCATCACACAATTGTTTCAACAGCTTTTATTCCTATCAAAGGCTATAAAAACAGGTGATCTGATCACCTTGAAAGGGATAAATAAATTAAAACTTGGGAATTGTTTAGAGAACATGAGATCTTTTCCTACTCATTCCTTATCAAAAGCAATACAATCACAACATTTTCAGATCTGAAGTTTCATACTAACCTCAGATTCATTTAATGAAGTGAGGCTCCTAGTACATCGACGTGACAAATAATTGTCTTCAGCTTTGCATCTTAATGGAATACTTTCTCCAGTTTTAGTTTTGCTTTGTTGTTTCCTAGGCTGTAAATATTTAAAAGGAGTAAAGATTAGGCTATGCATTAGACCTCCAAAATATCTCGAGGTTTCTAAAGTTACAGTGTAAAACCTCAAGCTCAGACGCCACATGAACACGTAAGCTGAAACACAGCACAAGTGTGGGAAGGTAGTAACATCTATTCATTGTGTGATCTTCAGATACACCCTACTGGGTCTCACTAACAGTCTCAGGCAGTATTCTGCCTCCAAAAGAGAGAAAGCGAGACATTATTTAGGGACAAAATCTGTAACGCTGGTCGTTTTGTCATCCATTCCCCCCATACTCTGCACGCTCACAGCTGCTATGTTAGAACACCAAAGGCTAAACCTCTGCCTAATCTTCAGCATCCACATACGAATACATGGAAAACTGCATGGAAAAGTTCCATAATGTACACAGAGAGATGGTGTTCTAGTAAATAAAATAGTTTTGAGAAGATGAGAGCTCATGTTTGAGTGGAAGACAAAAAGAACCAACAAGTACTCATCACTGAATATGTAGTTAAAGGACTATATGCTAAGAAAAATGATTCTAGCTCCAGTATCTCCTAGGAAAACAGAAGAACAAAAAGGGGTTAACAAGATGTTAAGTACTGACTTTCTATAAATATAATCATACCTTTTCATTTACAGAGTCATTCCTTCTACTTTGTCTTTCTTCAAGTAAAGGTATTTCTGGCAAACACTGAGGGCTACTGTGGTTAATGCGTTGTTTTAATTCCTTTATAAAGTCATCTTTGTCAGCCAGTTCTTTTCTTAACTCTTCTATCACAGTTGCATTATCCTAATAAACAGTAAAAACTGCTGAGTTATGGGATTGGCAAAAGGAATTAACACACACAAGCAGTATTGCAATTACTTAGTAGCATCAGTTTTAGAATTGCAGGCTAGAACACTTAACTATTCAAGAACAGTAACATTTCACGGATTTGTACGGTCACTGTTACAAGTGCAGTAGTCACAGAATTGCCTGGGAAGTTGTAATACAATATATTTTGATTCTTCTATTTTACTTATGTGCTTCAGCCTTCATCTCTCTTAAGATATAATAATCCAAGCTTTTATTTGTTCCCAAATCCTCGGTACTGTGAGAAAGTCAGCAGTTGTAGGGGAAGTTTTGCTATGAGAACATCTTTCTTCTCAGAGAAAGTGAATCCAAACATTCTCAAAACAGCACAACTCATTTAGTCTTCTGTTTAGCTTCTGAAATTCTATGCTACGGCTTAGATTGGCTATCCTGATTAAAAGCTGGATGTTGAAATAAGAAATGCAACTTCCAGAGATCATCCCCCCTCTGCTTTTTGATGCTTCCCTTAATCTCTCTCCACGTCCCCTTCTGTCTTTTCATGCCATTGTAGATACTACCTCAGAGAAAGCAAAGAAAGTAAGAAACCTGAGACAGAACTACTGTCTGAGTATTGAGCCTAGCTTGGGATCCGGAAATGCTGGGAATTATCAGAAAAAGCTACAGATGTCCAGTATGATTGTAGGATCATAAGCATCAAACTGACATCTGCTTATCTGAACTACTGAAAAAATTGAAATTTTAGTAATTAACAGAAATTCTGTTTCTGAAGAACAAAAATAAAAGCTGGTGCTTTTTTTGGTTAGTTGCACATGATGTCAATACGACAGTGTTCAAGAACAGAACCACACCCAGAATACAAAGAGCAGGTACAGGAGTTTTACAGAATTTATGGGTAGCTAATCAGGTAGGAGGAAAGGAGAGCTGACCTTGCTTGAATCCTTTAAGGCAGATTGTCTCAGTTCTGCTATTTCTGTCTCTTTTTGTATGGCAATAGAAGCCAAAGTTTTGAGCTGTTCTTCCAAAGCTTCTACTAACTGATCTCTCTCCTCACGCCACTTTTGAATATTATGGTCCTTTTCCTCCAGCTCATATATTTCATTTTGAAAGAAAAGCATACACAGTAGAAACAAGCAGAATCTTTAAGACAGATTAGAATTAATAAGTTTTTCAATATAGCATAAATTAGGACTCAAGCTGATAAAAAGAGTTTATGGTAAGACATTTCAATTAACATATCGTGATGTCACTCAACAAGATCAGGTTACATGCATGTATTACATATGTATTTACTATGCAGATTATTGTATTTAAAGCAATCTGCCAGTGCTCTGTAGTGACTAATTATTTGAATATCTTTCATGGTCTACCACTAATTTCAGTTGGCCACTTTCATTTTGCTCCAATTTTTTTTTTTTTTGACCTTTTTCCTGTTGCTTGGAAAACCTGCATCATTCATTTAATAAAAAATAAGAGCATGAAAAATACCTGTTTAAGTTGTTGGATAGTATAGTCTTTATAATCCAGCTCATCCTTAAACTGGTTATTAATCCTTTCAAGTTCATCCATCCTGTTCCTGAGGGATTCCTCCACAGAACGCATCGTGGACACCTGTAATGTAAGCACAGCTCACGGTTCATTAAAAGACTTCTGTAATCCAACCTGGCCAAATACTTCTTTGTTAAATAAAGAGGAATTCACAAACAAGTGCTGAGTAGGAAAACGACAGCAAGTGCAAGGTTACCAAGGAAGACATGAATTCATTTTTAAGCTTCAATTTTCCACCCCAAGCACACCCAATAAACTTTCAGACTAAGATCCTGCAAAATGGGTTTTAAAATATCTACTTGTTTAATAATTAAATTTTAACTATTAACATCACTGAAGCTGAAATTGAAGAAAAAAATATACATGCTTATATTAAAGAGCCTCTGGAAATTAGTCTATTTCTCTTCAAGTAAATAGCATTCTTCTTCCCAGTTATCAGCGTTTTTTCACAAGACTTAGGTTTTAGGCTTTGGAGTTACCACGGATACCAATGGCAAGTCACCAGTAACGTAGAGATAATAACAAGTCCCCTCCAGAGGCAGATTAGCTATTCTCTTCACAAACCTTATTCCAGACTACCAACCAACTTTACTTTCCTCTGTTCATTATCTATGCGAAACCATGTTTTAACTTCTGGTCCCCTCTAGAGCTTCAATGGCAACTTTACCTAAGATTTGCTGCTAGCCACACTAGTGTGAAATTTCCAGCTTCATAGTTAAAGTTTGAGAAGTTTTAACAGCAGAAAGCCAAGCATAATCTTACAGAAAAAAATATCTCAGTTGACTACAAACCTCGCTTTGTACTTGCTGAATTTGTTTCTTGGCATCAGAATGTTTGTCTTTTAGATCTGCATACTCTTCTTCTTTCCTCTGCAAATCTTTTTTCAAATTCAGTACAAGGGCAGAACTCTCAGAAAGAATATTTTCTAGCCTTATGTTAAAAATAAAGAGACAAAGAACATTACTGTTACACATCTCATGGAAACAGCAATTACAGCTTAATCCATGCCCTGCCTGTTGGTTTCTATTTGTAAATAGACTCTTAAATCTATCTAGACCAGTGACAAGATTTAAACAATTACTTTTGAATTTCAGCTTGCTTCTCATAATCAGATGCTGAAGCAATAAATTATTCAGATGCTATTCTGAGGGATGGACAACAAAACCACCAGCAATCCCCATATTATTCTTTATTTCCTTGCACACTCCTGTTTTCCCTTGGAACTCAAGTAGCATACCAAAGCATCCTAAAGTAGTAGTTTGGCCATTGATAAGCATGCAAATGCATTAAGTCAAAGGGATGTTCCCATTAACTATTTTTAACTCTAGTTCATTCTCAAAGGGCTCTAAGTTAACTCAGTGGTTACTTACGATTCTATACGTTGCACTTTCTCCATTTCACTCTTTTCCTTTTCCCGAAGAGAATGTTTCATCTGCTCCAAGCTTTCATTTAAAGCCAAACTTTTGAGCTGTTCTTCCAAAGCTTCTACTAACTGATCTCTCTCCTCACGCCACTTTTGAAGATTATGGTCCTTTTCCTCCAGCTGGGCAACAAGTCTTTCCTAAAAGAAGAACAGATGAACAGTGAACATCACCTACTACACACTGAACTGTTCTAACACTTCGGTAGTTAGCACCGTTTTACAGTCTTAGTAAATGTATGATCTCTTCAAGATCCACAGGAGCTCTAGAACTAGTTGCACTACAAACTTACAGAAGCAAAACCATGCTTCTATTAGACAACCTACATTACTCTCCTTGTGAAAAAATATTAGTATTATTTAAGAACTTCAATTTGCTCATTTAATGATTACTAATGAGCTTTAGGAAAATAAAGTCACAAAGTGATAATAATACTAAGCTCCTCACATCCTTCTATGCTGCTTGCAGGTCCAGAAAGTCGGGACTAACTACTTCCAGATGTAAAAAAAGCTTTTCAGAATGTACAGATTCACATGTTTAAGAAGTTACATGACAAGAGCCCAGCAAACAGCTCAAGTAAGTCTAGTGACTTTGTTATCAGTCACTATTTGGAAAGTGATAAAGGAGCAAAACTGTGGCCGTTTGACCAAGTATTTTTATTCAGTATCTGGAGAGAAGTTTGTGGGGTTTCTTTAGAAACTCAATTGCCTTTTCTTCCTTATAAAGGCTTAAAGGCCTTCTGCTTTGCAGAAAAGAGAACAAACAAAAGCTATTGTACAAAATACTTTCTTAGCCTCATTAAATAGTGATCTATTTTTCAACTGTAATTTTCTTATTGATGTCCCACATACGTGACATTTCATTATGCACTTATGAAAGATCTTCCTTTTTGTGGCCCCCCCATTCCTTCCTTTTCCAAATCAAGCAGTTCTCATATGGGCTTTGCCACATAAGAAAGCAAGGGGACTTGGACAAGCTGCTCTTATGCACCCTTACTGTTAATACTTGGTATGTAGTTGTCTCCAAACTACAGGCACCAGACAACTCTGCCAGGACCTCATCACTTACGATTTCTGCTTGTTGCTTTCCATAATGTTGTCGGTCCTCAGCAAATTGTTTCATTTCTTTGTTGCGAAGATTCTCTGCTTCTTTTATCTGATTTAGAAGCTCTTCTTTCTCCTCCAGCCACTTTTTTCTATCAGTTTGATACTTAGTCTCACTTTCCTATTTCAAAGAAACCAAAAATGAAATAGTGAGTCATTAAGGAATAAAAGTCTTAAAAGCCAGGTCATCATTAAATAGACTTGTTTCTGCAAGATAACAGAAACATTAGCAGTTTTTACTACAGAATATTCCCAAAGGCAGGTATTGGATAATCATTAGTTCTTTTCCATTAAAAAATAATCATTTCCAGTATTTCTTATTCAGACTGGAGAGCCTCCATAAAACATCTCTTTTTCTTTATAAATGTTCACACAAGCTTTACAGAACTTACACCAAAAGTCAGTATAAGAAAAACTCTTTTAACTTAAAAACTTCTAACACTTTACGCTGCCTTGCAGCAGTTGTAGAAAAACTTGCAGCTCCTTTAGGGTTGAAAGACAAAGAAAAGCAACACAGTTTACACTGTAGGAGTAGTCTCCTTTCCTATCAAACCTACTGGCAGACATTCTCATATATAGGACAGAGCACCTGAGAAACTGCTTGGAAAAAATAAAAGTCTTTTAACCAAGGAAAATTAGTAGACCCGCAGCCCAACAAAAAAGGCTTCCTGGTGATAAAGTTAGATGATGATTTCGATAGCTTATATTAGTTGCCCGAGCAACTAACAGAAAACAGTTTTGACAAATACATTGTAAGTTACAATTTGCTTTGAGTTAGTATTCCTTTCTTGCAAACAACAATTGTATAAGCATACTCTGCTTATAGCACATTGACGTGGTATAGAATGAAGCAATGAATGTTCAACTTTCCCCTCTTCTTGAAAAAGTGAATTGGCTCTGCGCATTAAAAAAAATATCATGAATAAGCTTACTCAAGGTGAAGGAGGAAAGAAGTTCAGAACCATTCCACTAACAGAGTGAATGTAACCTATTGTATACTCACTTAGAAAACTCCCACTGCCAGCCCATTACTTTTATTTAAAAAAACAAACAAACATCAACAACAAAAAATAAGATCAGATGGGATAAGACAACTAACTGTTCAGAGGCCAGCAAAAGAAGCACTGCTCATGGCAGCATAATGTAGGGAAGGCTACACTTCCTATACTATGGGGGCATCAGTGATGCCATTCTTAACGTACCACAAAAAAGCTGCACCTGGTCCCTATTGCATGTTGCACTGCAGCTTTTACAGGAAGTTTCTGTAATCAATATAACAGTTTACTTTATCAAGTTACAACTTTGAAGTTAAGTTACCTCCAGCTCTTTTTGCAGCTTTATTAATTCTGTATTGTTTTCATTCAAATTTGCCTCATCACTTTCGTTGTTCTTTTGCTGCCAGTCACTATTGCTCTGGTATTCCAGTTCACTGTATTTGTGTTTCCATGCAATCAGTTCTACTCAATACACAAAATGAGGTTAGATAGCATATCATTTCAAATATATATTTGAAATACCACACCAATGACTTTTTACTAAAGCTGCTTCAGTTTTATCTGCTACAGACATAAAGAAATAACAGAAGCCTTTAACTACAAGAGATTTGTTGTTTACTATGGAACGTTAATGCCTAAGTAACAGTCACATGAAAATGGAAGTGGTTATCACAGTACGTCTAAACCCCTTTTGCATCCCTGCTCCCTTTCCCTGGAAAGATTACCTGAAGCTAATTTTTGGTTCTCTTCTAACTGAGCTTGAAGCATTTCATCTTGTTCAAGCTGCATTTCCTCTTGTTCTTCTAATGTCATCCGCATAACTTCAATTGTTCTATCCCTTGCACACAGATCTGAAGGTTTGAAAATTTACAGATGAACTCCCTACTAGCTCCCATTATTCTCAAATCAAGATTCTCCCATGACCAAAAGCTCTTTTAAAAGAAATAGAGCATCTCCATTGAAATATTTACATACAAATATATGCAGACATGTTTTAAAATCGAAACACAGAAGACTCAAAGTCATTAGCAATGTGACAACATTTACACGGATATTCCACACACACACACACACACACACAAATAATGGCTGACCGTCACATAGTTGGTCATAGTCTTTGGAGATATCTTCCATCCTCTCAGTTTCCACCAGCTCCTATATTTCATGTTGAAAGAAAAGCATACACAGTAAAAACAAGCAGAATCTTTAAGACAGCCTAGAATTAATAAGCTTTTCATATAGCATAAATAAGGACTCAAGCTGATATAAAGAGTTTATGGTAAGACATTTCAATTAACATATCGTGATGTCACTCAACAAGATCAGGTTACATGCATGTATTACATATGTATTTACTATGCAGATTATTGTATTTAAAGCAATCTGCCAGTGCTCTGTAGTGACTAATTATTTGAATATCTTTCATGGTCTACCACTAATTTCAGTTGGCCACTTTCATTTTGCTCCAATTTTTTTTTTTTTGACCTTTTTCCTGTTGCTTGGAAAACCTGCATCATTCATTTAATAAAAAATAAGAGCATGAAAAATACCTGTTTAAGTTGTTGGATAGTATAGTCTTTATAATCCAGCTCATCCTTAAACTGGTTATTAATCCTTTCAAGTTCATCCATCCTGTTCCTGAGGGATTCCTCCACAGAACGCATCGTGGACACCTGTAATGTAAGCACAGCTCACGGTTCATTAAAAGACTTCTGTAATCCAACCTGGCCAAATACTTCTTTGTTAAATAAAGAGGAATTCACAAACAAGTGCTGAGTAGGAAAACGACAGCAAGTGCAAGGTTACCAAGGAAGACATGAATTCATTTTTAAGCTTCAATTTTCCACCCCAAGCACACCCAATAAAGTTTCAGACTAAGATCCTGAAAAATGGGTTTTAAGATATCTTCTTGTTTAATAATTAAATTTTAACTATTAACATCACTGAAGCTGAAATTGAAGAAAAAAAATATACATGCTTATATTAAAGAGCCTCTGGAAATTAGTCTATTTCTCTTCAAGTAAATAGCATTCTTCTTCCCAGTTATCAGCGTTTTTTCACAAGACTTAGGTTTTAGGCTTTGGAGTTACAAACCTCGCTTTGTACTTGCTGAATTTGTTTCTTGGCATCAGAATGTTTGTCTTTTAGATCTGCATTTCCTCTGCAAATCTTTTTTCAAATTCAGTACAAGGGCAGAACTCTCAGAAAGAATATTTTCTAGCCTTATGTTAAAAATAAAGAGACAAAGAACATTACTGTTACACATCTCATGGAAACAGCAATTACAGCTTAATCCATGCCATGCCTGTTGGTTTCTATTTGAAAATAGACTCTTAAATCTATCTAGACCAGTGACAAGATTTAAACAATTACTTTTGAATTTCAGCTTGCTTCTCATAATCAGATGCTGAAGCAATAAATTATTCAGATGCTATTCTGAGGGATGGACAACAAAACCACCAGAAATCCCCATATTATTCTTTATTTCCTTGCACACTCCTGTTTTCCCTTGGAACTCAAGTAGCATACCAAAGCATCCTAAAGTAGTAGTTTGGCCATTGATAAGCATGCAGATGCATTAAGTCGAAGGGATGTTCCCATTAACTATTTTTAACTCTAGTTCATTCTCAAAGGGCTCTAAGTTAACTCAGTGGTTACTTACGATTCTATACGTTGCACTTTCTCCATTTCACTCTTTTCCTTTTCCCGAAGAGAGTGTTTCATCTGCTCCAAGCTGTTTTTAAGCTGCAGAACTTCTTGAATCAGATTTGCTTCTTTGCTACTTAACTCTTCAACCTTTTTGTCTGCATTAGCAGACTTCTCCTGCAGAGTTGCTGTAACTGTCTCCAGATTAACAATAATAGATTCTTTTTCTTTAAGTAATTCATTGAGTTTTGACACATTGTCTTCAATTGTCTTGGAAGCCTCCAGGCGATATTCAAGCTCTCTTATTTTTACCTCACAGTTGGCAACTTCCTCCTGAAGTTTTGCAATCACTCTCTGATCTTCTGCAGTCTTTTCTTCAAACTCCTGAGTTTTCTTTTCTATTTGCTCATGTAACTGATTCACAAGATCTTCTTCCTGACTAGAGTGAGTTGTAATCTCACATAGCTTCATTACAAGTTGACGATTATGATTTTCAGCATTATTCAGTCCCGCCTTTAGGTTTTCATTGTCTTGAAGCAGTGCTTTGATGTGCTGACTTTTTTGTGAGGAAACATCAACAATACTTCTGCATACTTCCCAAATCCTTTCAAGACTATAGTTAAAGGAGAGGTCCTGCACAAGATCTGAGATGGAAGAAGTCTGTGACTGAATGCATGCAGAACTAATTTGAGATGTCCCTGTCTCATCTTTTTCAGAGTCTGAGGAATCCTTTACACTGACAAAGTCAGTACCGATGGCGTGAAACTCTAAGTGACATTTGTATAATTCATCTAATTTGGTCCGCATTTCTTTTACTTGTGACACTTTATCAATTATACATTCTTTGGCAACTTCTATGTTGTTAGTTGGGCATTTTTGTCTTCTAGTGTCATATTTATAGATTTCTGTTCATCCAGTTCAGAAGCAATTTCCCGATAGTCAGCTTGACCCTGCAGAATTTGTTCACGGAGGGCATCAGCTGTTTCTTCAGAAAAAGAAAGCTCAATACGCAGGCTTGTTACCTGCTTACTGAAATCTTCTTTTTTATTTTTTTCTCTTCTGCATTGTTCTTCAAGCACAGTTAAATGATGTTCCAAGATTTCAGTTCTTTCCCTCAGTGCTAGTACTTCCTTTCGGTACGCGGAGCACTTTTGTTTCATGTGTTCAATTTTCTTTTGCTCTACAGTGTTCTTTTTCTTTCTCTCATTTACAACTACTGTAAAACAAACAAACAAACAAACCAAAAAAAAAAGGGAAAAGGAATGTAGCTCAGATTGATTAAAATCATTATTACATAGCAGTTCACAACACCAAGTAGCAACTTCTAAGTGAAACACTGTCGTAATATGCAAGCTATGCCCTCACATCACATAGTATTTGATACTAGTGAAGGAATTAAAGTCCTCTGAACACGTAATCAGGTGCCTCAGATTTCTATACAGAATTAACAGCAAAAGGTTTTCAGTCTGTAAGATCACTTTTACCATGGCACTACTCAAACCTTCCACTCCACACCAGTAGAAAATCTAATTAGATTTAAGAAACATGGGAACGAGATAGATAATTCACAGCTATATTCTTTCTATCTTCCCTGCTTCAGCAATCCCTATAAGGCAGCCAGGAATCACTCCATCTACATCTAAATGGTAGATAAACAGTTCTCTAAGAAATTTCATTCCAACTCACAGTCCTCTTACTTTCAAAAGAAAGATAAAACCCTGGACAAGTTGATCACTTAAGTGTTGATATCTGTCTCTCTTATTCAGTTGATCTCTAAACAAAATATGAGGATTCCTACTTCTGTCCACACTTACTCTTTTGCATATGAAGTTCACTCGTAAAGTTGTACAAATTTGCAGATTCAAGTTTCCATAAATATTCCATTAGCTTGGGGCTGTTTTTTTCTTTAACTGGTGAGCAATTAGCTAAAATCACATGCATTTTCTTTCTATCAAAAGCGACTTCTGCTGTATTTCATCATTGCTTTAGAATCCAGTTATGTCCATTCCATAATATGCATACTTTAAGTATTAAAAAAAATAAATATAAGTCAAGACTTACTAGGGATTGGGTCACCACAACAATATATTCAATGGTGATTCTTGTACAGTCCTTTTATTACTACAATGCAGAATTTTATAGTGCCCACGTGCAGCCTGCATTACATACAGATTCACATGTACTGCATGGAAACAGCCTCTTAACTCATCTAAGGAGTTTTATATACAGCCCTCAACTGATTTAAAAGTCATAATGAAGAAACAGCAGTGGCATATTCCACCCCAAACCAGGTTTTGGGTTTGATTGCTGCTCCCAGCAACACTAGTGAGGGGAATATGATTTATAAGTAATCTAAACACTTTATGCTGAAAACAACAAGCAAGCACTAAAGCAAGATAAATAAGACTAGGGAGAAGATGTGTAATGTTCAGTCTAGAAGCTCCTTACACAGGAAGTAGGGAAAAAGCATTATTACAGAGCATAGGAAACAAGACCTAAAAGCTCAGAGAATGGTGTAAAGACCCTGAACTTTAAGCTGAGATAGCCTAGCATCTCCTAAAACACTTTTGCTCGTGCTACTTATATAACTAATTCTACAAAAGAACCAGCACAACATACCTGTGCTCATTGTTCTACTGTGTATATTTAACATAGCTAAAGAATATATATTAAGCGGTTTTTGAAATTGGACGCTATTAATACTCACAAATAGAAGAAAATTTTAACATGATTGAATACTCAGTACTTCTTAACCGAAAACTTCATGCTGACATTGTGACTATCAGCTACCCATTTTAATTCCTATGTGGAGCATTGCTGTCATTAATTTTTAAATGAGAGCTTTGGTCATATGATTAGAACAAACCCACTACTATTTGGAGTATGGAGGAGTCCACATCCCTCCCTCAGTCTCTGGTAAGATGCTTATATGTGATGCCATTCAGTGGTCACATTAGGATTCAATATTTATGCCAAATAAAGGCAGCAGGGACAAATCATCCAAGAACAGCATCTCATCCAAAGAAGGCCTTGACTTTCTCCCTTGCACATATTTTGCAAGAGGAATACAAGAAAGGAAGGGACTACAGCTAAGTTTTAGATTTTCCCTTCTACATTGTATATGCCTTCCGTAATTCTAGGAACACTGATGCTCAGCTGTGCCCAGAAGTGAAGTTAAATGCATCAGAGCTTATCCAAACCATTTTGCTCAAATATTGCCCATGAGCGAGCAATTAGCAGGTCGTCAACAATTTTGATAGTTGCTTCAGGAAAAACAAAACAAACAAACAAACAAAAGCACTTGAGCAGCTAATGCTACTCAGAAGATCAGCAACAGCAGTTGAAACAATCCTAAAGAAACTGCTTTAAAACTATTACCAAATCTGCAAGTTCATCAACAGATGAGGAAAAAGCAGCAAAAAAGTAAAAAAATAGTGCAAAAAACTTTTATTCTTAAGCATTCAAAAATGAACAGCATAGGACCTTCTGAAAAAGGGATATTTACATAACAGTTACTTCTATTTACAGTTTAACACAGTGGCTTTTCTCCTTATACCATAAGGTAACGTGCTTCACAGCCTTTTGTTTCCTATCCGGAATAGGAAGCAATTTATTGTTTTGGAAGACACCCTGTTCAAGGATGGAAGAAACTGTACCTTTCTTTGGAGGTGGCTCTTCCACAGTAGGCTTATCTTCATCATTACTGCGCTTTCTTCCCACTTCCAACTCAGTTTTCTCTTGTTTCAGTGCTTTAACTGAAAGCACTGAAAATTGGCTGCTTTCAGTTCCTTTATTAGTGTTCTCTTCTGCCGGTTCTGCTTTAATGGTAGTTAAATGGTAGGTAGTCTTTTCCTGTATTGATATAAGATCAGTTACATTGAAGCTTAACAAAAGGAGCACTTAAGTCTCAGTAATCTTCTGTAGGCAAATATTTACACAAAACCATACAGCTAAAATATTTACCCGGTGACTCTATAGACATCAGTTACAAATTTCAATAGCAGACAGAACAAGTACACCTTCAGATAATGACAAGTGCAATACTCGGTAGAGTATACAAGGGAAAGCAAGAGCCTAGCAGGTTACAAAGTAAAAGACTTGCACACAATCAAGAGTTTACCAGTTTATCAAAGAATTTCCTGTTTCCAAGAAGTCAACAAAATTACAAACACGGTCAAAGAGCAAATGGTCAGCTCTCATACAAGTTCATCACATCACACTTCTGCTAAGCTGCTAAAATCACTTTCATCGTGACAGATAGAATCCAACCTTAAAGCTTAGTCAGCTCTGTCACGCATATTTTAGATTGTGTCCTTGACCACAAGTGAAGCTTCCTTACTTACAAGATGACAATTGTTAAGCCATGCTGGCACTGCCAAGGACTGATTATTCATCTTTAGTAACTTATGAAAAGAAAAGCCCCAGAAGTGTTCAGGCCACACAATCTCACAGATAGAGCTGGAGCCTTGTTCTTGGAAGAAGTAATAGGTGAGGACATGACTACTCATCACAGTCAGCTTTAACACCATGGAAATACTAAGTTGCAGTGATGCAGACAGTCAAAGACTAAGAAGGGTCAAGTTGCTAAGCTTACAAGGTTAGAGATCTGAGTGACAGAATTAACTATAAATGTTACTTCAGGCTACCAAACATCAAAAAATGAACAAAAACCACCAGAAGTGGTATGCACACATACTTAATCAAGCTAGTCTTCACATATTCAGTAGCTCGCAGTACATTAGTCAGGATAAAGTTTTATGGACTGCATAGAACGTGGAGATATCCTGACCATTCATACTCGTACTTCCAACTCTACTCAACATACTTTTACTGTTGCTCTTCCTCTGATGTAGGAGTGTGAGGCAGGAGATAGTGGAACACACTGATATTTTTGTTGTTTGTGTTAACAACAACTACCTTCAGATAAATTTGAATTGTTTACAATTTCAAGCGAGTACCAGCTACATACAGAAAATCAGTTTTCCAAAATTGTGTTGATTACAAGCATAGAATTAGTGTTTTCCTTTTTTTGTATAAGGATACGGAGATGTGTAAAACTCACATAATCTTTTACTTTTTCTTCTAAATGAGATTTTAAGTCTTGTAGCTCTGTAATAATGTCATCTTTCTGCACCACGATGTCCATTAGCTCTCGAATCCTTTCATTTTGTGCATTCATTTTCTTGGAAATAAAAAATAAAAAAAATTCAGTCATCAGTTTCTAATGTAGTGTTAAGTAGCTGAATTACACAATGCATTAAAGGCAAATTCAGTTAAGCTAAGCTCGGTAAGAAATCTATTAATGGAGCCTACTGGAATAGCATTTTAAGCTACCACAAGTTGGTATTAAAACAATTTTACACAACATCTTCTTGATAAAGTTACCTCAGTTGCTTCTTTAAGTTGCTCAACAGACTCATCCAATTTAATCACCTGCATTTCAAAGTCTGTAACACACAGAAAAGGTTGTATTACATAAGTAGCCAATAGATAGTTTATTAAGTAATCAATTTTTCCAGATATTCTAACGTTTAGGTAGCTTTTGAACAGATTAATTAATTTGCATGTGGTCTTCACTTATTGGGAGTGATTCAAAAGTTTTCTATATTTCTTGGAACGAAAACATTGCATCAACAAGACATAAAGAAGAGTAGAGATTACAATATAAAAGTAAAAATCAAGATATAGACATTTAACCCCATACTTACAAAAGCGTAAAGCTGCTAGTTGCAGTTTAAAGGAGGGGGGGAAAAAAAGAAAAGAAATAACCAAAAACCGTGGAATTGCTGAACCTGAATATACACAAGGAACAAACTATCACTTATCTACAGGCTATGGTTCCAAAGGTAGAACATCTCCTCTAATTCCTACTCAAACTGGTTATTTCTCTTTTAGATTAATGAACTATTTCTGTCTTCTACCTTTCACATCACATAACTCACCTCTGTTCTTCTGCATCAGCTCTTCTTCAGTTTTAAGTAGTTTGGTGTTTTTCTCTGTTAGCTCTTCTTTGGTCTCCATCAGTTCAAAGTTAGTTTTCTCCAGATGCTTTTCAAACCAGCCAATACCTTCCTTCGGGTCCTCCAGGGATACAATGGAACTATGTGCTGCCTCAGCTTGCTCTTTAATATCCATGACATCATAATGCACAGAATCAAGAATGCCTTCAGGATCAACACAGGTGTCAGGCACTATGCTATGTTCTCCACCCTGAAACGTAATTTATAATCAGTTAAAACTGGTGAATAGCTGACTACATAATAGCTGTTATTTCTACACATAGTCTGGATAGCCACTATGAAGACAGCCATACAAGAAGTTTTTAATTTCAGCTACAAAACCCACCTCACAAATTCACATACAACATGACAGTGATTCGTATGGGGGGAAGATAAGTGGCATTCTAGTAACAGCTAATATATTTTATAGTATTTGATGACCACGCTCCCTTTTTTTTTTTTTTTTTTTTTTTTCAAATATTACCCCAGATTGATCTCCTTCAAATTTAACGTACAAGTTTGGACTCCCCTTTTCTTTGTATACAGCGTAAATTTTCATTTTGTGTTGCAGAAACAAGGAAAATGCCCAAATTCCCAAAGCTTTCTGAAACTGTTCTTAAGGCTCAGCAACTATTCCTGCTAGATGAAGAATAGATGTATCTTGCTCATCATACAGCAACACAGCATGCACTTCTTTGTAAACAGCCTTGTGTTTCTATAAGATGTGCCCATAACATTTAAATAGTAAAAAGGAAAATATTTAAGAAAAAAAAAAAGAAAAATATTGAAGAAAAAAAAAAAGAAAAATACCAGGGTGTCATGGTTTAATAATTTTGTAATTTTGCTATCAGTATTCCACATCATAACATCATATAAAGCATGAACAATGTTACTGCTCCCGAACACTTGCAGTATATTGATGATATTGTCGTGTGGGGCCATACAGCAGCAGAGATTTTCAAGAAAAGAAAACAGATAATCCAAATTCTTTTGCAAGCTGGTTTTGCCATTAAGCGCAGCAAGGTGAAGGGGTCTGCCCAGGAAATCCAGTTCTTAGGTGTAAAATGGCAAGATGGGCATCGACACATCCCAGCAGATGTGACTGACAAAATCACTGCTATGTCTCCTCCCACCAACAAGACAGAGACCCAATCTTTTCTGGGAGTAGTGGGCTTTTGGAGAATGCATGTCCCAAACTACAGCCACATAGTGAGCCCCCACTATCAGGTAACACGGAAGAAGAATAATTTCTCATGGGGTCCTGAGCAGCAGCAGGCTTTTGAGCAGGTAAAACAAGAGATAGCCCGTGCCGTGGCCTTGGGGCCAGTACGGACGGGACAGGATGTGAAGAACATCCTCTACACTGCTGCTGGAGAGAAAGGTCCCACTTGGAGTTTGTGGCAAAGAGCTTTAGGAGAAACCCAAGGCCAACCCCCGGGACTTTGGAGTCGAGCATATAAAGGGTCTGAGGAGTGCTACACTCCAACTGAGAAGGAGATCTTAGCTGTGTATGAGGGGGTTTGGGCTGCTTCTGAAGTAGTTGGGACAGAGGTTCAGCTCCTTCTAGCACCTCACTTGCCTGTGGCCCCCCTGTCATGGACACAGGTAGATTTTTGTTTAAACCGTGACAACTACCCAGAATGCAGCATAAGGGAATTTTTGCCTAGAACTCTGGAGGACTATTTGTAACTCAGAAACGTCAGAGATAGAAAGTTCACACTGATTTCTGGGTCACCAGCCTCACCGTACATCAGCATTTTTGGTTTTTAAATGATACATAAAGTTCTCAATGGCACTGCTCTAGTCGGTAGCTCTTTCCCTTTCCGTGCAGCTTGCTCTGTGCATGGCTTGTGAACCGCTATTCAGGCCAGACAGCTGCAGCCCCAAAGACCTGCCATAAATGTACAAATTCTACCAGGATAATGTCTTGGTAGTGGAGAAACAGGATGCGCAGTCATATGGCTCTCACACATACCTTGTACAACCAGCTTGGCTCTGGACTGGGCATCACCAATGTCACAGGTGTACACGTCACTGTCACTTTTCTCCAGATTTTTTATGCACAGCTGCAGGTCTTGTCCTTTCTGTGCCCTCTTGTATTTCCTGCCAGGCCTGAGCTCAGCAATGCCTTTCCTCCATATGACGAAGGATGCGGCTTTCTCGCTCTGACATGTAAAAAGTGCACTTCCACTTTCTTCAATTTTCACATCTGAAAGTTCCTTGATAAAGTAATTAGGTTTTTCTGGAAGGAAAAAAAAAAGGATGTGGGTGTAGGACAAAGGGATTTGTTACCCCAACAAGTCCCAAGCATACAGAGATGTCTTGAATCTCCTTTGCCCTCATTTCAGAATATCACATAGAGATGCAAAGAGTCTAAGAAGACCACAGAGTCCACCCATTTACATAGGTTTGATAATTCCAGTAGATATCTGGAAAGTTCAATACCATTATACATGCGCTGGTAGGATCTCATCTGATCAACTGCATATAGTTTTGATTACACATATTCAATATAGACTAATTCAGATTGCCATCTTTTCTTGGCTCACTAACAACCAAGATCATAGAACCATAGAATGATCACAGAATCATATAGTGGCCTGAGAAGAAAAGGACCTCAAAGAGCATCTAGTTTTAAACCCCCTGTCAAGGGGCCACCAACCACTAGACCAGGCTGCCCAGATCCACATCACACTGGAGAATCATTCGGTTTCCAGATTATTTTAAGGAAAAGATTTTAATCCATCATATTTTCTGAAAACTAAGAATTGATCCTGCTCAAGGAAAGAGAAGAGAAAAACATCACCCACAGGCTGCAGATATTTACCTCGACTTCTCTACATGCCATCCCCAGTGTGCTTTTCAACTCACCTTGCACAGTGACCCTGGCTTTTGTTATGGAGTCCTCTGTCTCACAGGGGTACTCCCCACTGTCCTTGGCAGTAGAGTCATGGATGATCAGAATGGCCCACTTCCCTCCTGCTGCAAGTCGTACTTCTGGCTTTTTCTGATTGCTTTGCCATCCTTGTACCACCTGATGTTCAAATCCGGTTTTGACAGCTCACAGCTCAGGCTGATGTCCTGTCCTGCTGCTGCTGTCTTATCCTCCAGCTGTTTTGAAACCTCAGTAGGTTTTCCTGGAAGAAAACATTGCTTTTTGAGTAACATACAGTTAGGGTAGGATGCCTCTCTCAAAATACATGCATCTACATGCTGGAGATAAGTTAGAGAGGCACTTGCAACAGACGCCATCCTACAGCCAGCAGTAATCTGCAAAGTACAGACAATAGAATTCCAGGCAGCATTTATTCTCTCTTAAATCTACCCAATTGAGGATGATGAACCATGTCTGAAAACTGCCTCTTTCTTCTCTCCACTCATCACACTGGGAGCCTCGGATGATGCTCTCAGATGCACATGTTCTAGATAGGAATTTGTTGTACAGCTAGATGATGTGAAGGCCATCCCTTCAGCTTATACTTAGAGGATATTTGCTCCCACAGTTCCCTCAACAGAGCATTCCTGATTTACTGTTAATGGAACAAGCTGTAGTGAGATGCCCATTTCCAACACTACCCCAGTGCTTTGGGTAGTTCTCACATTTGTGTAAAATGTTTCCTCCTTTTACTTATTTTTAAGAGAAATTCTCAGTGCTTCGAGGTTCAAGTAGAAGGTTGCTATTCACTTTAACCATATTATGAGTTAGCTCTCATGACAATCTTATCAGAAGACAGTTGAAGGAATCAGACCCCAGAATCTCTCCCATCTCATTACCTTTCACAGACAGAGAGGCTTTGGAGGTTAGACCACGGGCAGTAAAAACGACTTCCCCAGCGTCAGTAGGAGTCACACTTTTGATAAGGAGAGTATATTTCCGACTCACGTTAGAAGCTTTAAATTGCCCACCACTTTCCACTCTGCTTCCATTCAGTGTCCACTTGAACTCATCAATGCTTTCATGGGACAGAATGCATTCAAAAGTACAATCTTCTCCCTCCTGGATTTCAGTGTTTTTCAGCCGTTTGGTAATGCCACTATTCAGCTCTGGAAGGTAAGAGATAGGTTAGTATGAGGTTTATATGGAGAAAAGGCATTTGTGACTGACATGAGTAGCAGTACTGGTGTTTTAACTCAGGATTTGCAGAACATGGCTGCATTCCTTACTGATGTATTCTCTAAGACATTCTCCACTCAGAATTACCAGAAAGCTATAAAAAAAAAAAGAGACGTGAATCTCTTGTCTTTGCTCTGGAAGAACTACAATTAGAGCAGCTCAGTCCATGGAGCAGAATGAAGATTCAATGAGCTACAGAGGGAACAACCTAACAGAGAGGACAACTCTAGGATGCTGCGTGAGAAAAAGGGTTTTGCCTATGACAAGAAATTAAATGTTTCTATTAGCTAATTTGTTACCATCCTACCCCTACTGGTGTTCAAACCATTTCTCCATTTTAGGGATGTTTAGAAAGGAAATATTTCCAGGACATTCTTGATGTGTTTGGTGATTTTCATGGTAAAATGAGATACATTTACATCAAAAGCAATGGGAATTTTCCAGACATCACTGTGCTAAATTGCAGTAATACACTTCTATTGTAGAAACTATTAAGGCTCGTGGGGGAATAGGTGTAAGACATAGTGACCACACTGAATGTGCTTTCAGCACTCCTTTACTTTCCACAGTACTTACCCTGAATGCCGACCTTTGATTTGGCAACATCACGGACAATATCACAGGTATAGAAACCTGCATCTGACTTCTCGAAGTCATGGATAAGGGGACATAGGGTCTTCCCAGACTGTACCAGCTCATACTTGTTGCCAGAAGTGAGCACAACACCGTCCTTCTTCCACACTGGTTTGACCTTCTCTTTAGAGACTTCGCATTCCAATTTAATCACACCCCGCTCCTCACCAAAAACATCATCCAAGGACTTCATGAAGACAGCAGGCTTCTCTGCAATTAAAAGGGCAAAACAGAACAATGTGATACAGAAGTTGAGACATTTCCAGTTGCTTTCAGATTTTTAAAGAGGGATAAATAAATCTTTACCAGCACTGACGACACCAATATAGAACCTAAAGCGGTTTCATGTCTGTTGACTGAATGCACTTTATGTAATTCTGAACTAATCAGTAGGAGAATACAGGGAACAGGAGGGACAGCCTGCATTGCCTTGGGTGGGACTGATATCATATGCAGTAATTGGGATGCAGCTCTTCTAAAGCTGGAGAGCTGGCACTGCCCTCACATGGAGCAGAGCTCATACAGCAGGCCACAGGATTAAGAGGATAAGCTGCTGAACACTTTTGATTTTCCTGTTTTATTGACTCCTTTTATCTATCTTCTATTTCACACATCAGATGTTTATACTGGGGAAAAAACTTCCACCAAATGCAAAAGAAAGGAGAAAGAGGAAATCCTTCAAACTCTGAGCGCATAGAGTAAAAGAGCTTAATTGCTGGGGAGAGCAGATTAGAATCACAGTACCCTTAGAATTGGAAGAGACCCTTCAAGGCCATCTAGCCCAGCTCCCCTGCAATAAAAAGGGACATTCACAGCTAGATCAGGTTGCTCACAGCCTGGTCATTAGTCATCCCAGAGGCAAAACACACACTGAATGAGCTCTCCCTGCAGTCATAAATCCTTGGAGACAACAGCATTGACACTGCATGGCACTGAAGCAGTAAATGAAACTGCTCTTGTAACTCTCCTTGTGCTAAAGAAAATGATGATAAAAAGCAATGGAATGCTTTGGCAGGACACCAAAACCATCCTCCTTCCTTGATATCTGCTGCAATGGAACCTTCCACTGGAAGAAAGCCTCTGATGACTTGTCACCCCATAGAGGTCAGCTTTAGAAGCAGGATTGCTGCACAATAGAATGAACTGGAGCTCTTTAGCATCTCTTACATCCAGGAGGGGTGTGATCAGACCCACCTATCACCTTCAGGTGCGCTTTTTGACACCTTGTCTGACTTCACTGTCACTGTGCCAGCATCCTCAGGCTTAACCTGCTTCATTGTCAGTGTGCAGCAATTGCCAACGTTCTTGATGTCATTGTAATTGTTGGTGTAAAGGAGGTTGCCATTCAGGAACCATTCCACGTCCTCGTCATCATGGGACAGCTCGCAGGAGAAGACAGCAGAGCTCTCTTCTTCAATTTCCACATCCTGCAGGTGCTTCGTTACTTCTACATTGCGGGCTGTGGGGAAACAAGGTGAACTGTTACCACTGTTACTATAAATCATACTGGGATGTGGTAGAATGGTTGGACTAGATGATCTTTGTGTAATCTTCTCAGTGAAGATTATACATTTATAAAGTTAGCAGGAGAGAACGGCAGAAATCAACCCCAAGAAGAGAAATCTGAGGTGAAATAGGACATGGAAGAGGCCACCCTCCCTGCTCATACCTTCAGCTGTCAGCGTGGCCTCTCTGCAATTCCTGCCTTGCACTTGTACACACCAGCATCATCGGGCTTCAGCTTCAGAATCTTGAGCTCTGCTGAATGCTTATCCCTCTTGATCTTGTACTTCTCAGAGGGCTTGATGAGTGTGTGGCCTTTGAACCATTTAACAACCTTTGGAGAAGGCCTGAAGTCACAGGACAGGATGACAGAATGACGTTCCAAAGCTGTCTTGTCCTCCAACTTCCTGGTGATTTCTATATGGTAATCTGCAAAGCAGGGGTGGAAGAGAAGAAAGGATGAGGACAATTGGAAGAAGAGGAAAGTCTCTTGCGTGTATTCCATTCCAATTAATGTCAAGTTCACAATGGTTCTTTGAACGACTCTAAAGATAAAACAAACGATTGTCTATAGGGAATGCCATTGACTACATTTCTATAAAGTAATACTGTATATTATCTACCAAATGCAAGGTCCAGCTCTTGTTCTGTGCTTATTAAATTGCTCCAAATTGTTGAGGCTTTTATTCAAATAAGAGTGAGTTGAAAATATAACAAATACTTCAGGATGTGAATGGAGACTCTTATGCTGGGGACAACAGCAGATAAAAAGCCTGCAAGTTTCTTTCAGATGAAATCAATGACAAACTGCATCAAATTTAGGTGCTACCAAACTTAACCTTGTCTAGTTCAGAAATACAATTAATTTCACCTGATTTGACTTCTTTGGTATAGCCAAGGACAAAACCTCAGCTCTGTAGATCTGAATAGTAAGCACATCACAGCTATTCAAACAGATCTTTTACTGAGATGCAGCTGTCTCATTTAGTGTCCAACGACTTTGAACTGGAAATGGAGCAGACCCTCCAGACACACACAAAATATTTCAAAGACCCCAGTGAAGGAAGGCTGTACGTTAATTAATTCTTCATCTTCATGATGTAAACCAAGCCAGGATATGTTACCTCTGACAAGCAGATTGGCTGTGGATTTTGATTTGCCAATTGAGAACTGAATGGTGCTTGTCATATCAGTAGTGGTTTTCGGTATGATCAGCTGGTGGATGGTGCCTTCTTGCTGCATAATCAAGTTTCTGCCAGCCTGTAAGACTTCCCCACGTAGGAATACCACTTGGGAGGTTTCACAGAAGGAATGGATATCTCGCATTCAAATTTGGCTTTTTCAGGCTCAGTCACATAGTCATCACACAGCTCCTTTACTAGATTAATGGATTGCTCTTTAAGAAGGATGGAACAAGAGAAAGCAGAGATTTAGAAGGAATGTAAAAAACCCTTACATTATCACCCTACTTAGTCACGTCAGCATTACTGCACATGAACACTACACCTATCAGCTCAGAATGCCTTGAAACATCATTAAAAAATAATAGAAAGAAAAGAATGTTGTTAAGAAGTCAGTCAATAAGATTGACAACCTGAAAAGAGCCCAGATCTTCTGATTCCCAGTCCAACATCTAAATCAAACCATGACCTTCCCATCCCAATATCAAACTCCTCGCATTACGAAATGGAAAAGAGGTTCAATGAAACACGGACATTGATAATTACTTTGGTTAAATACAGCAACTTAGCTCTGAACAACAAGTTTTCTCCTAGTAAAGGTCTCTGTAGCTCAAATGTAATGACTCTACTTAGGAGAAATTCATTTTCCAGGAAGTTCTTGCCCTTATAATTGTAACAGTGGTAAAGCTGGGGACTGAACTCTTAAGTAGTGTGCTAATTCAAATGTCTCCCTTTTCTTTGTAACACTTAACATCATATATATACCCTAACATTGTATATATTAAAAAAAAAAACAAAACCCTGTGTTCTTTTCAAACAGCAAGAGAAAATGAAGAAAAAGTCAAGCTATGTTTTTTATCCCTCAACGTTCAAACACAAATCTGAAGTCTAAACATAGAAAATCAACCTCCTAAGAAAATAATCTGTTTTACTTAGCAAAAGTAAATTCCAAAAGAGAAGCTGCATATTTTGTGGGCAGAAAGGTAGGTAGGTAGGAGTTTTTATTTCTGTGAAAGGTCCTGGTGGTGTTTAACTTCCTTGACATTAAAGCAAAGGATGTTAGCTCGTTTATAATATAAGATAATTTAATCAAAATCGTCATCAGAAGCATAATTACCTTTCACTGTAAGATGGACACAAGATTCACGAGATTCTGCCTTTTCTGCTACAGATTTTATTTCTGCTGCATCTTTGACTTGGACACGTGTGTAAGTCAGCGAGTAGCTCTTTCCTGAAGCAGAGAACCACAGAGTCACTAAGGCTGGAAAAGACCACTAAGGTCATCTAGTCCAACCACCAGCTCATCCCTACCAAACTGTGCTCTTGAGAGCAAACCCACAACTACACTTGGCTTCCTTGAGCAAAGAGCTCTGAGGCACATGGCCAGGCTGAGCATCATCCATCTGGTTTCACAGCATCACTGCCTGTTCTCTCATGTCAATGAAACCACCCATTCCCCCACGTCCACATCCCCACCAAAGTGTAATCTAAACATGGCTTCTACAAGGACTGACCAAATGTGGCCGTCGTCACCTTCAAAGTACCTGATACAGAAGGATCACACTCACTGTCAGACAAAACCTCTCTGAAGAGGAGAACTGACTGCCCTGTTCACCCCCACTTTGGAAATAACTGCACTCATTTCCTACCTGCTCCTGGCAGTGTGGGATGGTGGGATAGCATCACACTTCCCACACTAAGCATCCCACCATGTCACTTGTTCCACCCTAACCTCAGTCCCAAAACAAAAGGGGAACTCCCTTCTGAACCCTCTTCACTTCATTTCAGATGTCTTAAATGCTTGATCTCCAACCCACCCCCCACTCAGGAGAAAGATCCCCCTCTTACACCCTACCATCTTGCTGCATTCTGATGTTGTCATCAGCCTTCAGCTTGTTGTCATCTTTGTACCACTGGCTCTGAACCTCATCGTGTGAAATCTCACAGACAAAAGATGCACTCCCATATTCATTCACTTCCACATCTTCCAGTGGTTTAACAATCTTGATATCTCCAGCTGTGAAACACTAGAGATATATTTGTCAGGGTATTTCCAGAACTGAGTGCAGCATCTTTTCCTTACACATATTTGCATAGAAAATAAGTAGGATTATGTTTTATTCTAAACCATCATCCATTCCTGAGTCATTTCTCTCTTCAACACAGTCAATGCATTATTGCCCTTGAACTTAAAGATAGACTTACTAGCTACAATGGAGCTCCCTGCAAACAGTTTTCATGGAAACCAGAATCTCATTTATTCTAAAACCTTTCAAGCAAAATTAAGGGTAGAAAAACAATAGAACTGACTGAATCTTTAAGGTCATTTAGTTCCAGTCCCCCTGCTATAGGCAGGGACACCTCCCTCCAGACCAACTCTTCTCCTCAGGGTCAAGGCTTCTCTCAAATCATTCTCCTCTAAGCCTGTGCCTGTGCTTGGGATTGCCCTGACCCAGGTGCAGGGCCTTGTACTTGGCCACACTCAAGTTCATGAGGCTGCCAAGGGCCCACCTCTCCAGCCTGTCCAGGTCCCTCTGAGTAGCATCCCTTCCCTCTAGCACATCAACAGCACCGCTCAGCTTGGTGTCATCTGCAAACTTGCTGAGGGTTCATTTGATTCCACTCTCCATGTTGCCTACAAAAATGTTAAATAACACTGGTCCCAACACCACCCTCCACCTGGACACTGAGCTATTGACTGCAGCTCTCTGAGTGTGACCATCCAGACAGTTCCCTATCCTGCAACTGGTCCATCCATCAAAACCATTTTTCTCCAGTTTGGTGACCAGGATGTCATGCAGGACGGGATCAAATGCTCTGCACAGGTCCATGTAGATGATGTCAGTTGCTCTCCCATTATCCACTGATGCTGTTACTCCATCATGAAAGGCCACCAAGTTTGTCAGGCATGGCTTGACCTTGAGGAAGCCATACTGGTTACCACCAATCTCCTCATCTTTATTTTCCAAACTATGCCAAGGAGAACTAGACAGAACTCTACAGTGTCGTGTCACTACAAACCTGTCTGAATCATTGGCTTCTCTGCATGCTCATCACTAGTCTCTCCTTAGCTTGTGTGCCCACAATGTATGGGGAATGTCAGCCACAAATCTTACCTAGGGGACGTCTTTGCTTCAAAATCCCTTGAACATCACACAATCCTTTTTAACTGTCCAGGTCTGCACTTATTTATGTCAGAATCAGACCATATTTCTGTGCTGCTATTTCCCTTTCCTTCTGAAGGGCCTGGATACAACTTGGATTAACCTCAGGAGCAGAGTTCCTGCATAAAACAGCCAGTACTGAAACAGCAACCCAACCTGGTTGCAGACTGAGAGAGAAAATGAGAGTTCACCACCTGTGAATAATGAGACTTCTCTTATTTCCCTGGGAAGTAATGCCCACTTTTTTACTTTGACAGAGCTCCTTCCCATCCTAGAAGGGAAAATATCAAGTCAAATCTACATTAGTCCTTCCATCTCTGCACTGAGTAAAGGCAGCCTTCAGATCTATGCTTAATTCACCCAATTCCCTAGAATTAATGGAACTGTGCTTACTGGCACATATGCTGAAGCTTAAGCACAGTGCAGTGTTTTCAACATGTAGGAATGGCTATAGAACATGCATAAATTCTGGCTGACCTATGACAGCTTAAAGCACTGCAGAGGACTGTTAACAAGCCCGTTTGGACATCACCTTGAATAAATGACGTTATCCCCAAGTAAGGGAAGGAACAGCTGAGCACCGGGGAGGTACACAAAGTGCCAGAGCAAATTCTCACACTGTCAGGTGCAAAGAAAACTGAGATTTCACCCTAAAACCCAGTTCACAACAAGGCTACAAAATCCTGGCTGAGAATTTCTGAATGCTCACCAGTTGTTTCCAGCTCGAAGGTCATCTTCTGGCCAGCAGCCTCGCAGATGTATTCTCCAGCATCTTTCTTCTCCAGCTGCTCCACAACCAGACGCCGTGTTTTGCCCACACATTCCATTCTGAACTTTCTGGAGGAGGCAAGCAGTCTTCCATCCTTGAACCATTTTACTCCAGTTGGATCCTGTGCTACTTCACAGCTGAGGGAGGCACTTGCTGCCAGGGCAGCACTCACCTCTTTCTGCACCTTCTCCTGGTTTATAAACACAGGTTTTGGCTCTGAGGGAAGAAAAGAAAAACAGAAGGACTGAAATGAGACCATCTTGCAGGTTTTTATGTACAGGTTGGAACAGGTTTAGGTTACCACTTGGGCCCAAACTAATAGCCTTCACTAGAGAATATCAGCTCTTCTGTTGAAACAAAGTGTCAAATCTAGGCAAGAAAGAACCTAGGAACTGAAGGAACCAAGAGGGTCCTTGAACACCAGTCCCATGGTTGCAAGTCACTATGCAAACATATTGAACCCAAAAGAACATCTGTCCTGCAGGCAACCAAAACCTGAGTTCCTTTTACTTAAGACCCACTGTGAAACATCAAAACACATAAACATGTGATAGTCAAACCACTGGCTGCCTTTTCATGACCCAGAACAGTACTCCTGGCTTCCTGAACAGACTCCTCATGGCCTCTACCATTGCCACAACTGTGACTGTCAAAGGCACAAAGGAAATATGCTCACCAACGCAGTCCTTTCTTCTTTGTGTGTGATTTGCAGATATCTATCTTACTTTGAGCTCTGGGAATAGTCAGCTCTACCAGGTCTCTTACTGTGAGTAGCAGACTCACCTATCCAGAAGCAGCCTCCAACATAAAGGCATAGTAAAAAGGCAGTGTACTACTAGGAGAAGTTCCTGCTTCTCCTGCCACGAAAGGCTGCACGTAGAACATGCACTCCAGCCTCACTGCACATACTTATCTTAGTCAAATGTTTCGGTGAACAAGAATTACAGTTTGGGATCTCAGGCACAGGAGAGATTTGAATAATATCTTGAACATTGCTTCCATTGTACATATATCAGTAATTATTATTCTACAGACAGACTGAAACAGGTCTTTGTGCCATACTAAAACCAAATACTTGCTACAAACCCAGGCAATCAAGTCTAGGGGAAAAACCTCAGCACAGACTACTGCACCTGGATCACTGTATAATGGAAACTAGATTTTACTTTACTGTTCTCTGCTGTATTTCAGACAACACCTGTCTTACCTGTGACATGAATCTTGAAGGTGAGTTTCTGGCCAGCAGCCTCGCAGCTGTACTCCCCTGCATCTTTCTTCTCCACCTCGCTCACCACCAGCCGACGCTGTTTGCCCTCTGACTCCACCCTGAACTTCTTGCTCCAGGTGATCAGTTTCCCATCCTTGTACCACTTCACCTCCGTCTTCTCCTGGGCCACCTCGCAGCTCAGCGTGGCATTTTCTGTTGGTGCAGCCTTCACCTCCTTCTGCACCTTCTCCTTGTTGATAAAAACATCTTCTGCTTCTGGAATTGAAGGCAAACGGGCACATTTAAGACACGAATCTTTTCTACACAGCCTTCCACAAATGCCCAAATTAGTCTTTGGACTGTACCGTTGAGGACAGCTTTCCCACTCACATTTCCTGACAGTGCTATGAACTGAATGCCAACATCTGAACTATATCAATTGCTAGTGAAGAACTTCCTCCCTGCCAGACCAAAACAGCTTAGATAGCCCTAAACTTGTTTTCATTTCCACCAGTATCATGTTCCAAAATCTTCAAAAATTAAAAAACACCCCTTTCCCCACTGTCCAGCAGCACACCAGCATACGCAGTCATTGAAAAGTCAGTTTCATACAAGGGGACAGGCATTAAATTGTCCAAACAAGCTGACAGCTGTAAGTTGCTTTGCCAGCAAAAGCCAGGTGAGAGTCAAGGTTAAATTTCTGTTTGTGATTAAGTCATAGTGAGGAAATGTATTTTTCTCACCTATTTATTTCTGAAAACAGTTCTAATATCTCCTGAGTTTTCATAGGCAGTAATAAAATGGTTTCCCCTATGGAATCATAGAACGGTTTGGGTATAGAAGGAAGCTTTAAAGATCATCCAGTCCAACCTCTTGCCGTGGTCAGGGACATCATTCACTAAATGAGGCTGCCCAGGGTCCCCATCCAGCCTGGCCTTGGACACTCCAATGATGAGTCACCCACAACCTTCACTGGACAATCTGTTCCAGTGTATCACCACCCTCATCATAAAGAACTTTTCTCATGTCCAAACTGAGTCTACCCTCTTCACTTTTGAAACCATTGCCCCTTCTTATGTTGCTATAGACCCTGGTAAAAAGCCTTTTTCCACTTTCTTATCAGACTCTCCTAATAAATAGAATGCCTGTCCTCCTCCATTTCTGGAAAGAAAAGCACCAGCTTGAAGCCTTTCTATTTTTAAGCATTTCTTTTGTACCTGCTATAGAGAAGAAAACAAAAGAAAATACAGGAAAACCTTTTTAGTTGCAGGTTTCTTTAATTTAATAGAAACCACCAATGCCGCCTTCTAGCATTGTGACCAAATGCTGTCTCTAAGACTATTTAGGAAGAAGCATTTGCAGGGGTGTGCTTGTGCCCTGAAGATATCTTTCATATTCTTTAATTTCCCCTGAAATTATTGACTTCTCATTTTGCTATCATTGCATCTACTTGAGATGCCCAGGGAAATTCCCCAATTATTTCCAGCCTGTCTTAAGCTGAGGCTACCCAAGTCCTAAGTGTTCATAGCTTCAGAAGGCAAACAGAAAGTACACGAATTAAACAGAATTTAAGCACCGTCTACATCACTGAATGCTGGGGTTGAATGTGTCAAACCACTTAACCTTCCCTTCCTTCTTTGTTGGGGGCTTCAGTACAGTCGAAACAATTTCTCTCACCTGTGAAATGAATCTTGAAGGTGAGTTTCTGGCCAGCAGCCTTGCAGCTGTACTCCCCTGCATCTTTCTTCTCCACCTGGCTCACCACCAGCTGACGCTGTTTGCCCTCTGACTCCACCTTGAACATCTTGCTCGAGGTGATCAGTTTCCCCTCCTTGTACCACTTCACCTCCGTCTTCTCCTGGGCCACCTCGCAGCTCAGCGTGGCGTTTTGAGTGAGTACAGCCTTCACCTCCTTTTGTACCTTGTCCTTGTTTGTAAACAGGTCTTCTTTCTCTGCAGGGACATCACAACAGTCACACCGTTTTGCTGTAGTCTGCTGCAGAGCTAACTCCAGTTCCCCGTTTTCACTATACCTGCCCTTCACAGGGAGCATCATGATACCTCATTAAGACAGGAAAATACTTTCCCCTCTATCTTGCCTTGGGAAATGATAGGCATATCATTTCATATCATATCATATCACATCATATCACAAAGCTAAACATTTCGCAGTCTGATAGCAGATTTGGACATGAGATTTAGAACACCTGCATGCACTGCTGAACCTCCTCCCTTCTCTTTTTTTCTTCTCATGTCTCTCTACATTTCCAGTAAATCAGAAGGGAATGGCCCTCTAGAACAGCTTGCCCAAAGAGACTGTGGATGCTCCATCCCTGCAGGCATTCAAGGCCAGGCTCGATGTGGTTCTGGGCAGCCTGGGCTGCTGCTTGGCAACCCTGCACATAGGAAGAAGGGGGTTGGAACTGGATGAGCACTGTGGGGCTTTGCAACCCAGGCCATTTATGAGTCTGATTAGTGGCATTTTCCACCTAATTGTGTCATTCAAATTTTGTAACCAGATCTCTTCAAACACCTCCCCTTTTCTCACTCCTTGCATGCCTGGTGTGCTCTTGCACTGTAACCCTGCAGACACCAGCTGACTACAAGAGCTGCACAAGTTACCCTCCTTGCCTATGGTTTGTTGCAGTAATTCATTCCTGGATGGAAAAGCACATGTAGAATAGTGTTGCTATGACACTAGATGACAAAGAAAGTCCTATAGCCAAAATGTTTTGCACCAGAGAGGCTGTCAGTTGATCCTCCCAATGCAAGACACACAAAATGAAGCGTTCCTTTATCTCTGGGATTCCAAGCATTTTCTCACCTCTGACTTTCACTTGGAATGTTGCTTTGTCATCTTTTGTTTCACAGCTGTAGCTCCCTTGGTCTTTCAGGGTCACATTTTTGACCATGAGCTTGCGGTGCGTCCCCTGGGAGATGATGGTTGTCCTCTGGTCCTGCTTCACCTCTGTTTGATCTTTCTTCCATACGGCAGCTCCGCTTGCAGCTGACACCTCACACACCAGCTCCAGGTCTTCAGAAGGACTGACTGATATTTCTGGAGTCATTTTGGGCTTCTTGACAAAATTAATGGCTCCATCTGAAGAAAAAAAGAGAAAGTGGTTTACATCCTGACTCAGGCTTATTCAGCACAGCATGAAGATACAGTTAGAACTGATTGTAATGTCTCTGCTCATTACATTTGGGTGATCGAGTTTCACCTCTGGAGGTACTCACATACAAACATCTGCTTGATTCTCCTGTGGAAGGAAAGAGTAAGTTCTATGCAGACAGTTCTTATTTCTTCTAATCAATTCTGTATTCTGCACATGTTCTTCTGAAGCTAAAATGAAGGCAGCTAAGTAACGTGTTTGCAATACATGAACAAACCTATTCAACACCTTGTCTCTAAGCTAACAAGCAGCGTTTGATGAGCACATCAGTATTTCATGCCCTTCATTCCATTCACACAGAAACCTGCCTGAGGAGCAAGCTGATGGCTGTCAGCTACAGGCAGACCTAGCTTAGTATTGCAGTTCTTAGAGCAACAACTGTTGCTTTCAGTCACTGAATATACCAAGGCCAATTGCTATGACAGGCACATTTATGGCATCAGTGAACAAATAATGCGTTAAAAATTGTAATAGACAGGAGCCATCTATTCTTTTAAAACTAGGTGACCAAAGAAGAACAGTCCCTCTAGAGTCAAGCTGTTAAGAACTAACAGCATCAATCAATATCACATAGATAGATTACTTCCCTGCCCTAAGACCATCTTGTGACCATTTGGTGCTTCTAATTAAGCCCACTTGATGGCATTTTGTCTGAGCCATGTGACATTTTGTGATAGGAGTTACTGCCAGTGTTCCCTTAACCCAACACCAAAGTAGGAGGTATCCATTCTCAGGGAATCATGCAGGCTTCCTCTGTATCTGATGCTCAGAGACAGCCCCAGAACTTTTTAAATCTTAGCTTAGCTCTCATCCAATAATGTTCATCAAACAGTGCAACTTGTCCTTTGGGGATGCCTTTGTTCTGCATCCACCAGTTCCAACGGAGTCTTCTTGGCTTGTTTTAGATCAGTTTGTCAACAGGTAAAGCCAGGGTCTTTGAATTACAAAGTGAAATTGCAGAATGCATGATTCTCAACCAAACAGAACAGGAGGTGGGATGCAGGGTGAATACCTGAGCCAACACCACCTGCAAGCAATCCTTCAATATCTTAGGAATCTCTAGCCATCCCAAATCCAGTGTTGTGCTTGATCTATCATCTCTGCTGAGTTTTTAGCTAGCTGATGGTGAGCATCATGGTGGTGATGGGTGAGCAGTTGGACTAGAGGGTCTTAATCAACCTTAAGGATCCTGTGATCAGAGGAACGTGAATGTGCTGTTAAAGGTCACAAGAGCTGCACTGCAGCATGAGCATACACAGCGAAAGGCTTTCAGTAGAGCTTCAGTTCATAAATGAGGACTGGGTTATGGAAAATAAACCAGAAAACAGATCTTAACGCCAGGTTCTGTGAATGCAGCCAGCTGAATTTCACAGATATTGAATTTCAATGACAATTTCTTGTGTTATTCTACCCTCCAGCTCCACCCTGAACAGGAACATGTCAGTGACAAGCATTACTCCTCCAGGCTTGACCTGACAGTGCTCTACTTGTACTATGAGCTAATGCCAGGAAGGGCAGGAAAAGAGTTTCATCCACGTGCCTTCTCCTTCCTTAGTAAAACCAGTGTGAAACTGCAGCCACGTCAGGCTGAAGGAGACATCTCAGATGTCCTGCCTGGATGCAGGAGGTCACGTGTCAGAGGATGTCTGGCACGTCAAGTCTCATGGCAGTGCAGTGCATGACAAACTGCAACAACACTTTCCTGTGGGCTCCTTTGGGCACGAGGCCCAGCGGGTGACACACCTCTGGCTGCAGCTCTTCAGAGCCTCCCAGCAGCCACGTGATGCCCATGGGAGAGACACAGCTGACCCGCACAGCAGATGATTTACCAGCTAGCTCTGGTTTACAGCAAGAGAAGATACAAGTGGCGATGCTGAATGGTGAAATACTGCGAGTGTGTGGCAGGGGTATAAGATTGGTGAGCCTGAGGATGTTCAAAGTCAGGCTGGACAGGGCTCAGAGCACCTGATGGAGCTGCGGTGCCCCTGTTCATTGCGGGCGGAGTCCAACTAGCTGACCCTTAAGGGTCTCTTCCCTATCTATGAGATACACGAAAGCTGATTCTGCAGTAACCAAGCTACCAACAGCAGTTGTTTGTCTTACAGCTTGCCAACACAGGTTTTAAAATAACAGCATTGATTACTCTTTTGATAGTCACATTACAGTGCAAAGCACATGGAAACATCCATCAGCGAATTCAATTAATTCTGGGGGCAGACCTGCCAGTATGAAATATTATGCTAACATGACTGAGAGAAGAAAAGCAAAATTAAGACTAGCTGACAAGCCTTGGCAGGAATTCTGCTCTCCATCAATTTAGTCCCATTATTCAATTCTGTTTGGAGCTGTCTCCATGTCTCTCTGGAGTTTGTTCTTTGAGAAGAAGCAATTAAGTAAGCTCTCCAATACCAAAGTGCATACACTACTCTAGGGCTTTGTTGTTTCTCCATGGATCAACAAGGGTGACAAGCCAGCAGAATATGATGAAGAGCCTCATGCATACTCAGTGTAAAAAAAAAAAAGGCAATTGTTGCTGGGAAGAAGGTGCATTTGCATTTGTGTCATCTGCAGAGGGTACTGCAGAAATGGAAAGTCTTCTACTGGAGCAAACAAAGGGCTCTCATTTATTGCAATCAAGGCCCAGCGTGTGGATCTCAGGTTTTACTCCATGTTTTACATAGTTAGCATTTTATATTTGTTCCAGTATGGAACTGTACAGTCATAGAATGGCCTGGGTTGAAAAGGATCCCAAAGATCACAGAATCACACAGAATCACAGAATCCTTCTGCAAAAGAAAACACAAAAGCTACAGGGACTTGGAACTACTTTGTATATCGAGATCAGAAGGAACTGAGAAGTTTTCAAGTACAAAGAACTTACTTTTCCAGATTGCCTTTTCCAGACTGCTGTTCCAGCAGTGACAACAAGCGCAGGCAGCCCGGAGGACATGGCTGACATCGATGATCGGCTGGCATGGATCAGCGAGGATGAGTTTGGGCACAGCACAGCTGGCAAGGGATGCTGGGGTGGCTGCAGCAAGACAAGAGCTCCTCCAGCCTGAAGATCTCCATCACCAGAAGAAAAAGGACAGGGTGAAAGTAAGGAAGACGCGCAGACGAGAAGAGCAGAAAGGGAGATGAGGAGGGAACTTGGTGCGGTGGCAATTCTGGGGGAGAAATTGTACTCTGATAATGTTACACTCTGAAATTCAGTGTTGCAATTTGGAGGAAGGAATTATTGGAGTGGGAATCTGGGGGGCCGTTGTAATACCAGAAGAATTTTACAGAGCAGCAGCCATGCATCAAGAGAAGGGCTTCACAGAGCAGCAGCTGTGGAGGGAGAAACAGCATGAGAACCAAGGACACCTCTAGGAAAAGAATGAGTAGCTCAGGGCTTTCAACGGGGGTTTTAGGGTTGTTATTGCAATAGCTTTCCTTCAATTAGTGTGTGTGGTTTTTAAATGCCCTCGTCTGTCTGCTATAAAAGCATGGCTTTTCGGGCAGTCGATGGACGCAGCCATATTTAACCATACTGCTGTCTGGCTGTTTGTCCTAGCACGCTGACCTTTTGCCTTCAGGTTCGCCAACTACTGTCTCAGGAACCAGAGTTATTAGGCATTATCCAGGTTATCTTGTGCTTCTACTATGTTAATAGATTGGATGTGAATCCAATGGGGTCTGATGTTACAAATGGTGCTGGAATCTGCGGCAATAATCATTGAATGTATTAGTAATGCTCGGTTATGATGCTATTACCTCTCTTATATCCAACTAATTTGGATTTTTCAAATATGACCACGCATCACTTGAGAGGAAGGCGCACGCTCATAGAACTGAATGGGAGAGTTGATTTCATTTTCCAAGCAGGTGTTCCACTTGGGCTCTGTATCACGCACTGGCCATGCGGATATGGAGTACAACTGGAAGAAATCCCTCAGACCCTGAATGCAGGAGAGAATGTGTGGTGGGTGAGAGAGGAAAGGTGCACTTTGAAGCAGGGGACGCCCTGCTGGCACTGCCTGTCGCATCCACCACCAACACGGTTTGCTCTTTATCCTGCTCCACAGCTGCTGCTCTGTCAAGTCCTTCTCTTGATCCATGGCTGCTGCCATTCTTCTTGGATTACAACAGGGGGCTGGGAGGTTTTTGGCAGAGGGAGGGAAGTCGATTGGGGGTGGGAGTTTGAGGGGGTGGGATCAGAAAGGATTGTTAGGATGGGAAATGGTTGGGAATACTGTCATTTCTTGACTGTTTGCTACGTTCAATGATTACATGTCTTTGCCATATTTCTGCCTGCCTGCGGCCGTTCCTTCAGTTACAAAGCCCACCTCCCCAGGCCCCTGGGCCCACCTTCAGGGCAATGTGAAAGGGCAGCAGAAAGGGCAGTGTCCCAGATCTGCCACCACCATTGGACCCATCCCTCCCCTCCTCAGTCAGTTCTGCGTGGGAATGGAGGGATGAGAAAGGGGGATGGACGGGAATTCTGGGAGAGCTGAGTGGCTCAGCCTGGAGTGGAGGAGGCTCACTGCCATCCCAGACACAGCCAACAGTCCCCAGGTGCAGAGAGGACTGAGCCAGGCTGCACCCTGCAGCACCCAGCAGCAGGATCCCAGTCTGAGGCCTGCCTAGGTCGTGTGGCTGCGCTGCAGGCTGAGCTATGGAGAAAGCCCCACTTGGAGATTTCTTCGCTCCCTGAATGTTCCCCCCTTTCTCCATCTTGCTCTGCTCCATCCCCAGCCGCAGCCCGGCATCCCCAACATGTTGCTGTGCTTGCAGAGCTGGACTTGGCCCTTGACCTGTACAGGCCCCTGTCCCCACCTGTCGGATATCCACCTTGCCTTCTCACCCCTCTCTCTAGATCCAGTTCATGCCCCATCTATCTCACCTCCATGTCCCACCTACGTCCTCTCTACGTCTTTTGGTCTCCCCCAAACCACCCTCACGGTGCCTTACCTCCTGGCAGGCTCAGGGAAGGAGCACCCGGTGCCCTGAGCCCACAGGCCCAGCCCTGCACAGCACTGCACACAGCACTGTCATGGCGGCGCCCGGTGCTGCCGCACAGCATCCTGGGAGTGGTAGTTCCTGCGGGGCCTGCAGCTCCCAGCAGGCCCTGCAGCTCCCAGCAGGCCCGGGCGAGGGCAGAGGGGAGCAGTGCTGTCAGCCGGGAGCTCTCCCAGAGAGCCCGATGTTCGGAGCACTTCACACCAGGAACTTTGGACTCGGCTGCTTCTGTCCACAACGTCCCTGAGCTGCTCAGGAAGCACAACTGTCTCACCCTCTGAGAGCTGGGCTGTGCAAAGGAGGCTGCAGTTGCAGGCTCAGCTCTGCCCTGTTCCAGCAATGCACTTCCTTACAACTGGAGCACTGTCACGCTTGCTTCTTGCTTCAACGGAGCAATCGCCCACCGCTTTGCACACCTCTGTGCTCGTGCAAATGGCCACCACCCCATCCCTGCACACACACACACACACACACACACACACACGTACCACCCCATCCCTGCACACACACACACACACACACACACACGTACCACCCCATCCCTGCACACACACACACACACACACACACACGTACCACCCCATCCTTGCACACACACACACACACACACATGTACCACCCCATCCCTGCACACACACACACACACACACACACACGTACCACCCCATCCCTGCACACACACACACACACACACATGTACCACCCCATCCCTGCACACACACACACACACACACACACACGTTCCACCCCATCCCTGCACACACACACACACACACACACACGTTCCACCCCATCCTTGCACACACACACACACACACACACACACACATGTATCACCCCATCCTTGCACACACACACACACATGTACCACCCCATCCCTGCACACACACACACACACACGTACCACCCCATCCCTGCACACACACACACACACACACACACACGTACCACCTCGTCCTTGCACACCCTCCCACATGCGTGCACAAATCTCTGCAGTGCATGGACACACCTGTGC
Source organism: Coturnix japonica (assembly GCF_054131305.1). NCBI lineage: Eukaryota > Metazoa > Chordata > Aves > Galliformes > Phasianidae > Coturnix > Coturnix japonica. Next base: position 21,840,659 of record NC_140671.1, on the reverse strand, counting down.
ACACCCACGTGTGTGCAGCCCCAGCACTGTCCACAGCTCCGTGCACACTCATTTGTGCATGAAGAGGAACGTCTCAGTGGAAGCGTGGCTGTTCCTCCCCTCTGACGGGGCTGGTGTGGGACAGAAGAGGAAAGCAGAATGCGGCCACATTTTCCTCGTGGCTCCTAGTTCCTGTCTCACCATGGGAAACAAGATGAGCTGTGGAGAGTGTTTATGCAGAATGGCTTTGTGAGAAAGGACATGATGAAACTCCGTTAGTTAAATTGTAAGAGAAGGTACGTGATTGAAGGCACCAGCTGAGGAGAAATCAGGATGTGAAAGACAGGATATGTATCTAAAGACAGAATATGTATCTAGAGGCAAGGACAGCCTAAGGGAAAAACAAGATGTGTAGCAATGTATAGACATAGAAAAAGTAACTATATGGCTAACCACAAAGGTCAGATGAAGTAATATGTAACCCACCAATCCTGAGCTTTACTTTTGCAATATGCATGAGCTTATTACTGACTGTATAAATGAGATGCTGTTACACCTAATAAACGAGACCTGTTGATCATGATAGCATGAGACTCGTCTCCCGCGGTTACTTCCAACAATGAGCAACTCTCCCTCTCTGTGATGCTTAGCTCTGTACCTCTGCCATCATCTCTATACTCAGATGCTCCTGCATGTAATGCTGCACACAGTGAACCTGCAGGTCCCAAAGGAATCCTTGGCTGCTCTCCCTCACCTGGAGGTTGCAGGGTGCTGGGCCTCCTGCCTGTACCTCCTTCCAGGTGTCATTTGCCAGACCCTGTATGTCCAGCTGGTTGGAACTGCAGTCAACTAACACAGACAAGATGTATGAAAGTAGTCTTTCCGTTTCCCAGGCATTCATCTTTATAAAAACACGTTGTGCTGTGAAGCACTGCAGGAAGCAACTCAACTGTGCAACAAATACTTGGAGCCTTGTTTCATCCCTCCCTGACCTCACTGAAAGGCTGACTGACACCTGCTTGCCAGCGGTGACTGTGGGTCTTTCCTCAGAGTCCAGAGCACATTAATCTCTTCTGATACTCACACTCATTCGTGTTTCTTTTGTAGTTGCTGTTGCATTCATCAGGAAGGAAATGCACTGCACTTATTTTGCTGCTTGTGCAGGCTCACTCTGCAGTGCCCAAGATGCCTTCATGAGGAGGAAAGGCAGCAAAGCCCTCTGCCAGCAGGGCCATAGAATCATATGTCTACGGCATGACATCTCGGCAGAGCACTCACTGCGCCTGCTCCTCCCTGCTGAAATACACGGCCACCTCCACAAAGCTCGAGTCTCCTGCAAGCAAGCAAGAAACTCCAGTGCCAGTGGCTTTTCTGTCCCCGGCACACAAATGCTGGCTGAGAGCATCTCTCTGTCTCCCTGCGCTCCCATCTCTTGCCCCTTGCCTTCTCCAAAACCTTCCTTGGAGAACCAGGCTGATCAAGTCCATGCTCATCAGCATCTCCCACAGGTACTGTTACAGCTCTTGCTGTCTTTTTGGCCTTCTCATCCACCGGCATCCCTCTGTCTGAGTCTCACCAGCTTTGTCACCAGAAGAGATTTCAACACTTGAGAATGAAGAATGCACATCTGGCTCCAAGGAATGTAACTCTCCTATCTCCCAGAGATCCACGCCCTCTGTGTGCCATCTCACCTGGTCGTGAGCGTCCCTCACAGCCAGCCAGAAAAGCAAGCAGAGGCTGAGACCAAGAAACCCCTCCCTGATGTGCAGCTCTCTGACAGTTTCTCTTTACACAGAGTGCTGGCGGCAGCCGCGTGCATTATCACACGCACTTGTATGGGCAGTTGGTGTCTAGACGTGAAGGAGACTTGCTAAGTGCTATGCTGACATGTAGGGACAGAAAGAAAATTTCAAGGGGGAGCTGGAGCATGTATATAAAGGATGTACGGACCTACAGTTAAGGATGTGGATTTGCATCTGAGTCCGTGCCTGCAGACGATGCAAGCGCTATGCATTGTCACCCAATGGAAATGATCAAACAGCTGCTTTGGGACAGACTGTCTGTAGGGCTCAGGAAGTGCGGCCTTCCAAGGTGCTTAAGGTGTCCCAAAGAACAGAGGCAAGCAGTGATGATTCCTTTCTCTCTTCATTCTAATACTTGTAGGTAGAGCGCTTGAGAAAGACTTTGGAGGCTTTCCTCAGCCTCTACCTTTCCTTGTACCTTTACAAAAGCAGACTGTCTAAAAACAAGAAGACTGGACACACTTTTTGGGTTTGGTTATTTTTATTAGTATTTTTTTAATATTATAATATATATAATATTATTTATCATTGTATTTATTATATTATATATATTATGTATATAATGTATATTATATATATTATAATATATATATTATAATATCATATATTATAATATAGATAATATATAAATAACATATATAAATTTTTTTAAGTTGTTTTGGTGTTTTTGGTGTTTTTTGTTGTTTTAGTCCAGTCCAATGTAATAAATTCTCAGTCTTACAAGGGATGAATTTTTAAGGCCTTCCTGCTGATGGACCACACTCCACTTGAACATCAAGTGGAGCATGAGGTAGCCTTCATCCAGAAAGGTGGAATCTTGATGGGATGTTGCTGTCTTATGGAGAGGAATCTCGGCGTCCCCCAGGCTGAGCCAACACACGGACACAGATTTCTGGATGGTGACCACTTTCTGCCCCTGCTCCTGCTTCCTGGTCTCTCTTCATCATCGGTATCCAGCAGGAGATCACGAAGCCCTGGAGGCACGGTGATATCCAGGTCATCGTCTGAAACTTCTTCCACCAGATTGGAAGGGACCAGTCCTCTTGTGCCATCCGTCAGCTCTCCCAGAAACCAGCCATCCTCATCCATGTCTCCACAGATGTAAACGTATTGTCCAGCTGTCAGTGGAAGCTCGTTTTCTGGGTCCTCATTAGGGCCCTCATAAGGATTTTGTAGCTGTGACGAGCTAAGAGTCTTCATTTTGGAGGTGATGGTCTGCGAAAATGTAGATGCAGACTGCCACTGGCCACACTTTTGACTCCCCTGGCTTTTCCTGGGGATTGGGGCATTCCTCTTTGGGATTTCTGTGCGGCCTCAGCTTCTTCCCCATCTCCTGGAGCTGTGTGCATTTTTCCTCCAGACGCTTGCTGAGCGCTCCAAGCTTGATGTCAGCCTGCTGGAGACTCTGCAGCTTCTGGCACGCTTCTGGAGAGCGTCCCTCTCTCAGCAGGTGGTTCTGGGCCTTCAGGGCCTGGCAGTGCCTCTCCAGGTTCCTCAGGGCTTGTTGGAGGTAGCTGCACTGCTCCAGCAGCTTGCTGCTGGTGCTGCCTGGGAACCCCGGGTCTTCCTTGGCCGTCTCATTCTCCTTTTCCACATGCTGTCCCTGCAGCTGGTTGACCTTCTCTGCCTTCTCTGTGGCCTCTTTGGATGCAGAAGAGGTCTCCTTGAGCTGCCGGACTCTTTCCAACAGCTGCTGTGTACGGAGGCAGAGCGTACGCGTCTTGTCCTTGAGCCGCTCGACCTCCTCCCACATCTGCTGAGAGCTTCTGCTCCTCAGCAGGCAGCACTTCTCTCCAAGGAGGCTGCACTGTCTATGCAGCTCCTTCAGCTTACTCAGCAGATGGGTGTTCTGCTCCTGCTGCTCTCTGTGCTCAGGTGGGCAGGCCTCTTGTTGCTCTGCAGCCTCCTTTTCCACATGCTGTCCCTGCAGCTGGTTGACGCCCTCTGCCTTCTCTGTGGCCTCTTTGGATGCAGAAGAGGCCTCCTTGAGCTGCCGGAGTATTTCCAGCAGCTGCTGGGTACGGAGGCAGAGCGTACGCATCTTGTCCTTGAGCCACTCCACCTCCTCCCACATCTGCTGAGAGCTTCTGCTCTTCTCTTCAAGGAGGCTGCACCGTCTCTGCAGCTCCTTCAGCTTACTCAGGAGATGGGTGTTCTGCTCCTGCTGCTCCCTGCGCTCAGGTGGGCAGGCCTCTTGTTGTTCTGTAGCCTGAACACCCACCTCTGCTACAGCCCGATGGCAGGCCCTGGCCCTGTTGAAGAAGACGCGTGGCTGCCCCTCCACGTGCTCCAGGATGTACTGCAGGAAGTGTCTTCTCTGCTCCTGCAGCTCACACTGGAGGCGCTTGCTCTCCACGGCCTGCTCTGCACGGGACTTCCAGCAGAGCTGCCGCTGGACTTCCTGCTGCATTCTGCGGTCCGCTCTGCTGCTGTCGCACCTCAGCAGCGCCTCCGCCAGCTGCCGCTGCAGTTGCCATGCCTGGCGGATGGTGTCGTTGCGCCGCTTCTGCAGCAGCTCCTGCATCTGGTGCAGCTGGGCCTCCTTCTCCTGCAGCAGTTGGCAGATCTCTGCTTGCCACTGCCTCAGGCTCTGCTCCCGCAGGCGCTGCAGCTTTGACACCCGCACCCGCTCCCACTTGGAGCGCAGTTTGTCGGCCAGCAGCTGCCGCTCCCGCTCTGCCGCCTCCTGCCGCTCACGTCTCTCAGCAGCGCAGCGGCGCTGCAGCTCCTGGGAGCGGAGCCGCTCGCCCTCCAGCTGGGCCTGCAGTGCCTTCAGCTCCTGCCTCTTCTCCTCCTGCTGCGCAGGGCAGGTGAGGGGCTGTGCCGGGTCCCGGCGGGGAGAGGGCCGGCTGCCCGGGAGCCCCAGGTCTTCCTTGGCTGTCTCTGGCACCTAGAACCAGAAAATCATAGAATAACAGAATGGTTTGTGTTGGAAGGGGCCTTCAAGACTCTCCCGTTCCAAGCCCATGCCAAGGGCAGGGACAACTTCCACTAGGTCAGGTTGCCCAAAGGTGCGTCCAGCCTGGCCTGGGGCACTGCCAGGCGTGTGGCAACCACAGCCTCTCTGGGCAGCCTGTGCCAGCGCCTCTGCCCCCTCATGGTGTCCTGTCTTCTTATATCTCATCCAGATCTCCCCTCTTCTACTTTCAGGGCATTGTCCTTTGTTGTATCACTACCCTCCCTTACAACCAGTACATCTCCAGCTTTCCCCAGGTCTCCTTCAGGCACTGGAGGGCCGCTCTGTGGTTTCTCCAGAGCCTCCCCTCCCCAGGCTGAACAATCCCCACTCTCTCAGTGTGTCATCGTACCTGGACGTGAGCGTCCTTCATGGCCAGTCGACTGGAGCCCTGCTCTGCACGTTGGCAGTGCAGAGCTCCCTCTTTTTCTTGGGAGCAGGACATTGCGTTACAGAGCACATCTGCCCAGCTCCCCACGATGTAATAGGTGAAGAGCCTCCTCTCCAGCTCCAGCTGACGCTGGAGGTGGCGGATGCAGGCGGGCTGCTCACCATCCGTCTCCCAGCGCAGCTTGCTGAGGACGTCCTGCAGCTGGGCATGGGCCGCCTCGCTGCTGGGGGGGTTCCTTAGCACCTTGGCCAGCTGCTGCTGCAGCTCCCGAGCCTGGCGCAGGGCTGCATCGCAATCACGCTGCAGCAGCTCCTTTGTCGCGCGCAGCTCGGCCTCCTTCCAGAGCAGCAGCTGACGGGTCCCCGTCGCCCGCTGCCGCTGCTCCCACTCCTTCAGCTGCTGCTCTTCCTGGGCCTGCTGCTTCTCCCAGGCACAGCGCAGTTGGTCGGTCAGCAGCTGCCACTCCCGCTCTGCCGCCTTCTGCAGTTCACATCTCTCGGCAGCCCAGCGGCGCTGCAGCTCCTGGCAGTGGAGCCGCTCGCCCTCCAGCTGGGCCTGCAGCACCTCCAGCTCCCATCTGTTCTCCTCCTGCTGCACAGGATGAGCTCACATAGTGGTGCAGATGAAGAGGTATTGCACAAGCCATTCACTGTGCGGGCTATATTCATCTCTATAGCCGAACCATGCCAAGTCAGTGAAAGAAGTAACTTGCTGGATTCTAAAATAGTTTCGCTTGAGAACGGCGCTGTTGCCAACTCTACTTGTTACAAATTGAACTACACCAGAGTGAAAAGGAAAGGGCAGCAAAGTTTTATATTTCTTTAGGCAGATCTGACTTCAGCTAACCCAGCACAAGGTACAATCCCAACAACTGAACAATGCAGGGCAGCAGCTGCTTTGAAAGTTGCTTTACCAATCTGCCGATTACTTTTTACGTCTAATTGCAGTCTTTATCTTCCGACCGGGAACTGAAGATCCAGAGGCAGAGAAAATATTTTTTCCATTAGTCCTATGAATAGAAACCGGTAGCACAGAGTTAGGACCATGCAGAGTTAGTGCAACGACACATCATCAGTAGGGTAAAACTAACCTGTCTCACGACGGTCTAAACCCAGCTGACGTTCCCTACTGTTAGCTGACAGTTCAGTAGCAGCACTGAGCAGATATTCCAGAACAACTGTTTTATCATCTGGCTGCTCACTGCTCAGCAGCTGGCAACAGACAACGTATGATGAATGGGAAGAGAGTTCCAGAAACCAAAAGCAATGAAATCTCTCTCATTCAGCAGGTAAGCAGCAGCGTAACAGCTCAATTCAGATCTTATTTTTCAAGAACACTTCTCATGGCTGCATGATATTTCTGAGAGCTGTGCTGCTATAAAGCCATCGTTGCCTACTTAGCCAGTCACACTAACAGAGCGAGGAGAGATGCTGTCCTTAGACATAAATTCTGAAGTACATCTGAGCACCTCACAATTTAACATCAGTAGAGGCTGCCTGCGCTCCACAGATAGTACCAAAAGCTCAAGTGAAAATCTGATTTGGTCTCTTACCCCACTGTAAACGTTGCAGGCTGGCTGAATGAAAATCCTGAAGAGCCAGAAGGTTGTACCGATGCTGCCGGTGCAGGAGGATTTGCACCAAAAGTAAATACTTCTGGGTTACTCGTGAAGCTGGTAGCTGACTGGCACCAAATGCTGGTCCAGCAGCAGGCGCTGAAGACCCAGACCCAAAGACAAATGTAGAGGACGACCCTAAAGGAAAAGAAGAGAAATTTCAGTATGTGCTGAGTTGTTTTGTTTGTTACAGAGCTTTATGTTTGCAGCGAAGTAGGTAAAACAACAAACAGCACCTCATTCATGATAGGAATCCTACCTTTTCTTGTAAGTTACATGAAAAACAGCATACTTAAAGGAGTCAGACAACGCACACCTCAAACACGGGTTGTCTAGACTCAAATTACTGTTAGCCATTCATGCTCTAGAAGCAGGCTCCCACAAATAGCACAAGCTGATTTGTATTCCTAAGACTTATTTATACCACGGGTAAAGAACACTCACTCACTTATTTGTATTATTTTAAGCGTTCAAAACACAGCTCCTGATCTATTAGAATGAGGAGAACGCCAATCTTTCCTCTCATAAGCAACTGCACCCCTTCCTCATCCAAATGTTTACAATTATCAATTTCTGGAGACCACATCAGGCTTGCAGGGACCTAACTGAGCTACCAGAATAATTCTGTCTCTCCATATAATAGCAAACAAGCTCATTCAATTAGCTGCTTTGGTTCTGCATGGCCAGCAGAAATAATGAGAAAAAAATACAGGACTGAGCTGTGACTTCAAACATACACACTTCTGCTGAGCAAAAAGAGACCTTCTAAATAGCGCTATTAATCTAAATGCAATTTAAGCAGACGTCACGCAACACAAAAATACCAACTGCTGCAATGTAACTTGGAATGGCTGATTGTTTTTCCAGGAAAAAAAACAGAAGTTAAGACGGACTAAAAAGCATTCCAGTGCAGCGACTCGACACGGACTCAGATGTGAACGATCCAAATCGTTTATTACAAGTTCTCACATCCCTTATATACCTTCACAAGTTGTTATTTTCTAGCTTTCCCATCCGCCCTTACAACTTTCCCAAACACCTTATATGTCAACAAAGCATTCTACAAAACACTTTTCAACTGTCCATGCAGGCACATATCCAATCAGAGCTGTGAGACTCTTCTTCTCCTTGCAGAGGTGTCCTTGGTTCCCATGCTGTTTATCTTGCTCCACAGCTGCTGCTCTGAACAGCTTTTCTTGTATCCCCACATTCCAGTACTTTTATGAAGATTTGAAGATTATGAAGACCAAGAAAATGAAGGACTGGCTATCGTGCTCATTAGAAGTCATGCTTTACAAAGCAGCAGCTGCATATATCAATACTGTGTTTGTAATATACACCTGTGAAGGGTGGATAGTACAAATCTTGATGTTATTTACAACGCTCGAAGAGTTTTAGGTATGGGAGAGAAAAATTCAAGTTATAACTAACTTTTAACCTTCAGCACTGGATTGATACTGAGAAGAGGGAAATTCATTCTCACAATGACAAGTTCCTATGCAAATGAAAGTCAGTAAAGGATTATCCAATGCACAAAATATCACCACAGCCAGTTGATCCCTAAACTGTATTTCCCAGACTGCCTCAAAACTTGACCTGAGCCCCAAGCATTAGCACTGTTTATATATTGTTGGATGTAAATATTCACTACTTTTCTCAATTTCCACGCATTTTCCCTATCTATTCTCCAGGAAACACTCTTTCCCTGCTCCACTTTTGTGATCTAAGAGCAAAAACAAAAGCACCTGCTTAAATGTACCTGTTGAACTCGATGTGGCCGTGGCTCCAAAGGTAAAGCCAGAACTTGCTGCATTGCTACTGTTGGCTCCTGAACCGAAGACAAATGGATTAACTGCTGCACCAGTGGTGGAAGATGTGGTGGTGGGTTTGTTTTCTTGAGAGAAGCCAAATGACTGAGATGCTGTAGATTCTGCAGAATTGCCAAAAGCGGTGCTGCTCACAGTGTTGCTGGCTTGCCCAAACACAAAGGGAGTGGGAACTGGTGCAGGGTTGGAGGAAGAAGTGACGCTGCCAAACAGGCTGCTGCTGTTGGCTGAAGTGGCAGGTACGGCTGCGCTGGAGGAACTAGAGCTCAAGAAGCTGAAGGATGGCTTTGCTGCTCCTTGATCTGAGAGGGAGAACAGAACATAAAACGCTGCAAGACGGCAAACCAAGCGCAACAGAGAGACCCTGTTCCAGCCACTGTACAAGGAGAAATGCTGGACGATGTCTCAACTATTATCCAGCTACTGTGGATTACATAAAATCCAGGTTTAATACACTGATCGCTGCCATGTGCAATTAAAGGAATGGGAGAATTGTGAAGAATGATGACACCACCACAGTTCTAGGCTTTAGTAGTTACGGACACCAAGCACTGGCTATAACAACTGGAACCAGAATGAACCAGTACATCTCAGCTCCTCAAACAAAACTATTCTTCAGATGCTCTGAGAAGAACAACATGCATTACCTGCAACACTTCTGTAGTTTGCTAAATAACACAGCAAAAAAAAAACAACCCACAGTGGTACAGCTGCTTTTGTAGCCTCTCCTGAAATTACAGCCCTGTGCCTACAGCCCTAAAGCTGGCTAAGCCCATCATCCTGCAGCCTCACTCTTTTGGCTTAAGCTCACTGTAATTCAGTACTTTCAAGACCTGCTTTTGGGAGCCACGGAGAACAGCCCCCTGTTACAGAACTGTAACAAAGTACTGAATGCAATTTTACATTTAAAGTTATCTTTTAAAGTATGCAGTTCTTCAGCTTTCCCTAAGCTTCTGCTCTCTCATTATTACACCTGACCCTGTTCTTGATTTCCCACTGCTGTTTTTCCAGAAGTTACGGACCCTTTTCATCTATGCCACTTTTAAGGGACTCTCTACTGTGCTGAAGAAGGCTCGTTAAAATCTCATTTTTACACAAGGTGTTTCATCAAATTTCCATGGTTAAATCAAACTCCAGAACTTCAACTCAATCATAAGAACCATAACCCCATGCGCTGCTTTTATTCTCTCTGTTCCTTCCCTTATAACTTCCAAAGTTAGTAGAAGTGAGTAATGAACGCTGTTCTGCAAACCATGGCTGATAAGTCATGAAATCAGAATCAGAATTCTTCCACATGGCAATTGTTACTAGAATCTTTCAGCCCGCTCTTTCAGAAGGTTAAAGATGCACAAAACTGTGTAGTACCTATTAAGCAATTTCCACACCTTCATGGCAGTAAATTGCAGCAGCACAGCTGCAAGAACACATGAATGAGACACCTCCTCACATCCCCTTTCACTATGAAAACCATCGCATGAGGCCTCTGTCACCACGCTAAAGACTGTACCACCAACTATGCTGCTAGCACAGAAACCATACAAACCATCCATGCTCATGTGGGATGCAATACAGGTTCCTTAATGTGTGACAATATGTATATATTTTTTGTCTAAACCTAGTCTTAAAACTCACTGAAATCAAAACAGGAATTCTACTAATTGTCTATACGTCAACAACTGGAACACAAATCACACTACACAGAGTAATTAAGCTTTTTCTAAAGCTCCAGTACATGAACCCAGCAACTCCTACAGATTCTGTAACTTATGACTTCAGAGGTACCATCTGAGGGACTTAGACAACTGAAGACAAAAGATATTCTGCTTACCTGAAGTATTGGCTTGGGCCCCAAATGAAAAAGTTGGCTTTGCCTGCTCAGTTTCTTTCTCCGATGGTTTAACAAAGCTGAAGTTGAACATAGGTTTTGCTGTGCTTTCTTCTTTGGTACGTTCAGGCTGCCCAATGGAAAAGACAGGTTGTGCCTTTGACTCTTCATTCTCAACTTTCTTCCCAAACAGTAACGGAGGAGCAGAACTGACAGAATCCTGTTTCTCTTCTGTCCTTCCCAAAACAAACTGCGAGGCAGGAGCCGACTCCACGTTACCAAAAGAGAAGCCTCTCTTTGATGCAGGAGTTTCGTCCTTTTTCTCATCTGATTTCTTAAATGCAAAAGAAGCTGATGCAACTTCATTTTCTGCCACAGTTCCAAAACCAAACCAGACATTTGCAAGTCTAAGACTGACAATCAAAAAACTGCATTTTTCTCTCCAAACTGCAATACAGCTCTGACTTACTCAACTCAGTATGAACTAACACCAGTTAATTTCATGAGCACCACAGAAGTTAACTTGCAAAAGAGCAGATACAGACTCATACAGGAAAGCATTTATAGCATACAACATAGATTCACCTTGTTCATCACTGATGTTGAAACAGTGCTTGGTGACGATGACACAGTACTGCTAGTCAGAAAACTAAAGTTGAATGGAGCCAGAGATGCAGTACTGATGGGTAGGGATATTTTTGGGAGTACCGGTTCCTCCACTTCCTAGAGTTGTAAAGTAAAATTTTTCTCTTTTACAAAACATGCTACTTTCTCATCCTGCTCCGCTCTGATTCGCTACAACAGCGAATTTGGAACAAATATAACATTTAAAGTATTGTGTACTGAACCCACACAACAAAACACAAAATACCTACAAAGAAAACTACAGATGAAAGAACATTTACTCTGGTAAATCCAGCCTATACCACATGTAAGGATGCAAATCATATATCAGTACATCTTAAAAACAACAGCGTTTGTTCTTGCCTTTTAAGCTATTTGATAACCAAGACTGAATGAGTTAGGGTTTAAATGAGAACTGCCAATCTAATCACAGGCTGCACAGAAGCACCAAGATCTAAATAGAAATGAATGACTAAGCAGAGGGATAAATTGGTACTACAGACATTCAAGCGTATCCTACGACTTACAAGTGTTTCACTATTATGGTCTGAAAAGTTAATGGAACTTAGCTATTTTTATCTGTATCACTATTTTATTTGAATTACATAAACATACTCCATTGTTTATGATTTCTTTATATTGCATCAGCTAAAAGACCAACATAAAGACTGACACTAAAGATACAGTCATAGGCAGCTCAGATAACATCCAATCAGAAAAATAATCTTGAATACTTGTGGCTACAGTTTGATAAAATAGATCTTTTCCCCTTAAAACAGGAAAAAAAGCCTTTCACTACAAGTTCAGTAAGTATCAGCAATCCTAAGTCATCATTAGCAGACATGCAGAACACCATTTTCTAATTCTCTTTTGGACTCCTGGCCTGTACAAGACTTAAACAGGAAAGAATAAATTCAATAAACTTTGTTTACATACTTGACAAATGTTTCAAGTATCGCTGCATTATAGAAACCATACAAACCTCCACCAAAACATTCCTACTCTTTGGATACCTTGAAAATTGTAATACCAGGCAGAGGAGAGACGTGGTTAAGCAGATAAATCAGCATATTCTTTCATATAATTTAAACTATAGAAATGAAATTGCAGTGAAATTCATGGCTTCCATAGCAGTTGTTACAAGATTTCCTCTTCTTGTATGGTATTCATGGGAAAAAGAAAGAAAGAAAAAAAAAAAATAGTGTGTTATTAAAAGCAATGGGAGATTTAGTTGAGCAGTGAAAATATTTAGTTCAGCATCTTGTTATGCTACACACTATTTTTGAGTTCCCTCTAATCATTTCCTATGGTGGAACATGATGAAGAACTGGGCCCCCTACTTAACATATTTCCCATTGCTACCAAGGTAAAAGGTCACCAATACACAGGAATGTTCACCTAACAACATGAGTCATGCAAATATCATCCTTTACCTGAAGGCAAATTCCTGCCCCTTAATATTTAAATCCCATCTAGCTTTCACTGATTTCTAAACATCACATCCTTCAAATATTCAGAACACACTGAGGGACAAAAAGTCCCTCTCTTTTTTCCTTCCCCTGTCTAATAGGATTTTTCACTTATTTTACCAAAGCAAAATGTTGGCAGAGAAAAAAAAGTCAATTAAAACAAGTTCCCTCCTTTGGCAAAGATGTTCACACTAAAGACAGAGCTGAAGACAGCCACTACTATATCTGACTTTAGAGACCTCAACTCTACTGAGACATCTTGTCTTGTACATGGTGCATTTAATGCATAATAGCAGTATATAATGCACTCAAGCTCACTAACCAAGGGACCATGTAAAATCCACTCTCCTCCACCCTTAGCTAACAACTATTCAGTAAGGATAGAGTAATTCTTAAATCTGCATTCTCCTCCAACTTTGTCATGGCCGTAGTTGATGCCACTGTCTCCTTGGAATTCACAGCTCAAAAATTTCTCTTTAAGACTGGTGCCCTTTCTCTCTCTTCTGAAGAAATGAGACAAGTAGGTTTGATTATTTGTTTTTAAATCGCTGCCAAGTGGTACAACTTTTCAGATGACCTTCTTGGAACAGGACCAATATGGGAAGTTGGTTCAGAGCCTTGTCAGGGTAGTCTGCTCTTAGACAGGTGAGGGAGAGCAACGAATGAGTTGAATTCCAAAGAAATATTCCATTTACCTATATTTGTCCCCAGAAGCTCTGTTCTTGTTCTGACACTGTTAGAAACAAACAATAATACAGCCACAGAAGCCTGCTGGCATAAACACATCAGATGGAGAGCAGAATCAAGCCCACTGAATCTTTTATTGCAGTCACTGAGATGATACAGCTACATGGCAGTGCTATAGCTATCAGCTGCAACAAAGCTACCTGGAACACAGTCATTTTTCATAAAACATTCTCTATCCAAACAGTGGAAGAAAATAGGAACAAAGAACCATTTCTTCCAGATCAGCAGAACTTCGCTTCTACCAGGTCTGAACCACAGTGCAAGTCTGCTTTCACAGACACAAAGGTTAGTCCACAAAATACTAGTCCAGTTTCTAAGGCAGAGACAAAGCTTGCAGTGGTGATAGAGTGTTTAACTTGGGTTTCCAGTATGGTAGCACCACAAAGGTCCAAAGGCTTTTGGCCCTTGTGATAAAATGTTTGCTCATTAAGACCGGGATGTGGTAGCATTGTGGTGGAGTGCTTGTTCATTAGGACCGGGATGTGATGGTGGAATATGGAGGCCACAAGGGTTGCAGAACACTCTAATTTTATGGGTAGATTGTGTACTCTGCATAGTTACAGGCAAAGCGCGCCCCGATGGATACAAAGTTTCACGGAAGGACCAACCAAGGAACGACACACCAAGTGGCACGATCACGACCGACCAATTAAAGGACAATACACTCGGGATGGACCTTACAAAAGAAGTTGCAAGGGACGGGAAGGCGCGGCAGTTGGAGGAACGAGGATTCCCCTGTCGCCCAGCGCTGAATTGCCTTTTTGTTTTACCCGCTACAATTAATAAAAGTTTCTAATTGGAACATTATCGGCTCATTGCTTATAAATTGATGACAATTTGGCGCCGTGACTCGGACGGGAATACTGGCGTAGGAATGAGCCTGAGGGGGCGCCCCGCCTAAATAGGCGGCCTCGGCTCCTATCCTCCCGCCCTACTCCCGCCGACGATCCGAAATTTAAAACACAAAGGCAAGGAAAAACCGGTTAACCCTTTAAATTTCGTGCACGAAAGTCCGGACGAAGACGCAGGACAGGTGAGTATAGTCCGGTCTGGGTTGGGAATCCGGCGTGTGGCGAGTGTTGTGTGCTTGTGAAGGGGGGCCGGCAGCCGGCACTAACCCGAGCGAGTGTGGACCCCACAGTAGTGCGGTTCCCATTGCCCGCGAGGGCGTGGGCCACGACCTGGGGGAAGCGAGTGAATGCAACACTGAGTGAGGGCACGCCGAAGGGTGGGTACAGGGTATAAGCGGGACCCTTTCACCACCACAACCCCTAGAGCTACGGGCTCTATGGAGGGTTATTCTTTGGTATTCCCCTAGAGCTACGGGCTCTATGGAGGGTTATTCTTTGGTATTCCCCTAGAGCTACGGGCTCTATGGTGGGTTATTCTTTGGTATTCCCCTAGAGCTACGGGCTCTATGGAGGGTTATTCTTTGGTGTTCCCCTAGAGCTACGGGCACTAGGGATGATTATTTTTAGGTGTTCCCCTAGAGCTACGAGCACTAGGGATGATTATTTTTAGGTGTTCCCCTAGAGCTACGGGCACTAGGGATGATTATTTTTAGGTGTTCCCCTAGAGCTACGGGCACTAGGAAGGAGGATTACTATTAGGTGTACCCCTAGAGCTACGGGCTCTAGGGAAGGATATTATAAGATCGCATCCTAGAGCTACGGGCACTAGGGGGAGCTACAGACGTTGAATAAAACAAGAGAGCAAGAAGTAAAGAACGAGATGGGGCAGTGTAAAACTAAACCATCCGCCCCTTCTAAACGATGATTTATTATTGTGTAGAAATTTGGAGCGGACAACAAATTGGCCCGGCAGTATGGTGGCCTAAGTATGGTTCTAATGAAGATTGGGTACAACAGCAATTAAATTTTTGGGTAAACTCCAAAACCCCTTTCAATCAAGAAGAAAGTGACTATGCAGCAGTATGGGTCACTCGCCCGGAGGGTTTAGGAGTCCCCATTTTTAATTTGACACGAACAGAAAAAGATGTCGAAAAACGTAAGCCTCGAAGGGAAGAGGAGGCCTTAGTGGGACCCCCACCATATGCTTTACCACCAGCAATTCCCCTACCTTCACCTCCTCAGTTGGATCATGGGCAGATGGATTCGAGAGAGGGAGAAGTACAAAAGATAGAAGGGGGAGGGCCTGTGACACGGGCAAAGGCACGACAAAATAACCTCTACCCTTTAAGAGAAATGCCCATGGGAGGTCCACAACCTCAGATGGGGTTTATATCAGTGCCCTTAAATTCAGGGGATGTTAGAGGTTTTAAGAAGGAAATGGGTAATATACTAGAAGATCCCCTGGGGGTGGCAGACAGAGTAGATCAGTTCTTAGGGCCAAATGTTTATACCTGGGAGGAACTACAATCTATTCTAAGTATACTGTTCACAGCAGAAGAGAGAGGTATGATTAGGCGTGCAGGGATGCGCATTTGGGATGCTCAACATGCCCACGGGCCCGCTGCGGATATTAAATGGCCCTTACAGAATCCGCAATGGGACCATCAAAATCAACATCATAGGACTCACATGCAGGACCTGCGAACTATCATTATCCAGGGCATTAGGGAGGCAGTCCCAAGAGGTCAGAATATAAATAAAGCTTTTAATGAAAGACAAAAGAAGGAGGAAACACCCACTGAATGGCTAGAAAGGTTACGCAAGAATTTACAACTATATTCAGGATTGGATCCCGATACACCGATAGGCCAGGCTCTGCTCAAAACACAGTTCGTAGCTAAGGCTTGGGAAGATATCCGCAAGAAACTAGAAAAGACAGAAAATTGGCAGGATCGGGGGCTTGATGAACTTTTGAGGGAAGCTCAGAAGGTATATGTAAGAAGGGAGGAAGAAAGACATAATAGGCAGGTTAGGATGATGGTAACAGCGGTCAGAGAAAGTAGGGAATTGGAAAGGAAAATGGGGGGATGGATGCAAAATCGAATTCCAGGACAGCAAAAATTTAGGAAGCCTGAAAACAGGGAGGAGGAGAGAATATAAGATGGACTGTACTCCCCCAAGGCTTCACAGAATCCCCTAATTTGTTTGGGCAAGCCCTAGAACAGATCCTGCAAGAGTATCAGCTAGATCCTGATACCAAATTAATACAGTATGTAGATGATCTATTAATTGCTGGAGAGGATGAGGGAAAGGTTCGGAAAGAAAGTATTAAATTGCTGAACTTTTTGGGACTGAAAGGACTTAAAGTATCAAAAAGGAAATTGCAATTTGTGGAAGAGGAGGTTAGATATCTAGGGCATTACCTGAGTAAAGGAGAAAAGAAGATAGATCCTGAAAGGATACAAGGAATATTGTCCCTGACGTCGCCAAACAATAAGAGACAAATAAGACAATTGCTGGGATTAGTGGGATATTGTAGACAATGGATTGAAAATTATAGCAGTAAAGTAAAGTTCCTATATCAAAAGCTCAGTACCGATGGATTAATAAAGTGGGATAGACAAGATGAAGAGAATCTACAAAAGCTGAAGGAGGATCTCATCAATGCCCCTGTCTTGAGCCTGCCTGACTTAAAAAGACCCTTTTATTTATTCGTTAACATAGACAGTGGTACAGCGTATGGGGTTTTAACACAGGATTGGGCAGGGAAGAAGAAACCCGTTGGATATTTGTCAAAATTATTAGACCCTGTGAGCCGAGGATGGCCCACTTGCTTACAAGCAATTGTTGGGTGTGCGTTATTGGTAGAAGAAGCCAGGAAAATTACTTTTAACAGCAATATAAAGGTACTATCTCCCCACAATATTAGAAATGTGCTCCAACAAAAAGCTGAAAAATGGATATCTGATTCTCGTCTTCTAAAGTATGAGGGTATCTTACTGGAAGCCCCTAACTTAACCCTGGAGATCACAAGTCTCCAGAATCCTGCAGAATTCTTATATGAAAAACCTGAAAATGTGGGACTCATTCATAACTGTTTACATACGATAGAAGAACAAACAAAAATCAGACCAGATTTAGAAGAAGAAGAATTAAGAGAAGGGGAAAAATTATTTGTGGATGGATCCTCTAGAGTAGTGGAGGGAAAGAGAAGATCAGGTTATGCAATAGTAGATGGAAAGACCCTCCGGGTATTGGAATCAGGACCCTTGAGTAACACTTGGTCAGCTCAAGCTTGCGAGCTGTATGCTGTTTTACAGGCACTAAAAAGATTACAGGGAAAAGAGGGCACTATCTATACCGATTCCAAATATAGTTATGGGGTAATACATACCTTTGGGAAGATTTGGGAAGAAAGGGGATTGATAAATTCCCAAGGAAAGGACTTAATACATCAAGAATTAATAAAGCAACTCTTAGTGGCCCTACGAAAACCAAAGAAGATAGCAGTGGTACACCTTAGAGGACACCAACAGGGGACCGATTACAAGACTAGAGGAAATAGTGCAGCAGACCTAGAAGCTAAGCAAGCTGCCCTCAGGGAATTGGTCCTGAGGCAGGAGAGGCAGGAAGAATTGACACATGATGAGGCCCCTTCGTTTACACCGAAGGAAGAACAAAAACTGAATCAAATGGGAATAACTAAAAACACAGAAGGGAGGTGGTATTTAGCTGACGGGAGAGAGGTACTGCCTAAGTCAATAGCATCTCAGGTGCTGACCCAGTTGCACGAACGGACCCACTGGGGAAGCCAAGCTTTAATAGATCATTTTGCCACTAAGTACATGTGTATAGGCCTACATAATTTAGCTAGACATATTACTCAAGGATGTATTACATGCTTAAAGATAAACAGAGCCGTACAAAGAAAACTGCCTATGGGGGGAAGACCCTTGGCCACTAGGCCATTTTCTAGAGTCCAAACTGACTTTACCGAATTCCCTAAAGTAGGAAGATATAAATATGTATTAGTCATAATAGACCACCTCACACATTATGTAGAGGCATTCCCCACAACTAAAGCAACAGCTCAGGTAGTAACAAAAATATTACTCGAACAAATCATCCCTAGGTATGGGGTAACAGAAGTAATAGATTCAGATCAAGGACCACACTTTACATCAAGAATCACTAGAAATATAGCTGAAGCCTTGGGAATAAAATGGGAAGAACATACTCCCTGGCACCCACAGAGTTCAGGGCGAGTAGAGAGAATGAATGGGGAACTAAAAAAAGCAATTGGCCAAATTAACACTAGAAACTAAGCTCTCATGGATAAAATGCATTCCCCTTGCCCTCTTAAACCTTAGGGCCCAGCCCCGGGCTGACATAGGAATATCTCCCTTCGAAATGTTATACGGAATGCCATATGATGCGGGAACCCCTAAAGATCACCCGGGGGTGTTAGATAAGAACATTCAAGCTTATATCACGGAATTAATGAAGTATAAACAGGAATTGTGGAAAAAGGGACAATTGACTCAAAGACCCCCTCTGGACATTACCCTCCATCGAATAAAGCCTGGAGATTGGGTTCTGATAAAGACCTGGAGAGAAACCACACTGCAGCCTTGCTGGGAAGGCGAGTATTGACTACCAATACTGCCATCAGAACTGCTGAAAAAGGATGGACACATGCTAGTCGTGTTAAGGGTCCAGTACAAAATCACGAATGGAGAGTCACTAGTCCAGCGGGTGATTTGAAAGTAAAACTGTCACGAAACCCTCCGTCAAGGAAAATGAGAACATGAATTAACAATGATTGTATAAACGTATCAGTATAGAATTTAATGTAGAAGGGAATATTTTGACTATTGTGAATGCAACTGTTGGGATATGTTTTAGAGGGGTAGTGGACCCACTGCGAAAACAGGGATACACAAATTGGTTATTAGCCTTCAGAGTGGCCGTGGAAATTTTAGTAGAAGGGGGTAAACTTGGGGGTGAATTTGGATCCTTACCAGCATCACTTAAGTGTATAACCAGTGGGAAAAAGAATAGGATGCAGTACCCCAAAGACCCACTTAAAAGGGAAGCAAAACCAGCCCCTCCTGAAGAATACTCTTGCTGCCGAGAAGATTATACACCCCATGGCTCGAGGCAACCGAGTCGATGGGCGAGGCAGAGGAGATAAAACATGTGGAGGGGTCTGCTCCATTATGAATGAATCCAAAGATTTAGGATCCAGAAGATACCCCAAGACTGGAAATAACTCCCCCGAACAATTAAAGACTCACTACTGCAGTGGGAAAACTGCCTATCTAAAACTAGCTCAATTGATAATAATATTAAGTCTCATTAATGAGGGTTGGGGTACAGAGGTACAGACACATGAGCCATTTAAGTGGTCCCATCAGAAGTAGTGTTACAAAATAGAAGGGGGTTGGATCTTCTCCTATTGCA
Source organism: Coturnix japonica (assembly GCF_054131305.1). Lineage (NCBI taxonomy): Eukaryota > Metazoa > Chordata > Aves > Galliformes > Phasianidae > Coturnix > Coturnix japonica. The sequence continues at coordinate 21,821,111 of NC_140671.1, read as the reverse complement.
GCAAGGGGGACTATGTGTGGCTCTTAAGGAACAATGTTGCACCTACGTTGATCAAACGGGGGTAGCAATAGATACAATGGCTGAACTAAGAAAACAGTTAGAACAAAGAAAAAGAGCCCAGGAGTCGACAAGAACTAAAACGGTTTAATGAGCAAAACAAAATAGTACAATAAAAGAAAAGGGGGGACTGTGATAAAATGTTTGCTCATTAAGACCGGGATGTGGTAGCATTGTGGTGGAGTGCTTGTTCATTAGGACCGGGATGTGATGGTGGAATATGGAGGCCACAAGGGTTGCAGAACACTCTAATTTTATGGGTAGATTGTGTACTCTGCATAGTTACAGGCAAAGCGCGCCCCGATGGATACAAAGTTTCACGGAAGGACCAACCAAGGAACGACACACCAAGTGGCACGATCACGACCGACCAATTAAAGGACAATACACTCGGGATGGACCTTACAAAAGAAGTTGCAAGGGACGGGAAGGCGCGGCAGTTGGAGGAACGAGGATTCCCCTGTCGCCCAGCGCTGAATTGCCTTTTTGTTTTACCCGCTACAATTAATAAAAGTTTCTAATTGGAACATTATCGGCTCATTGCTTATAAATTGATGACAGCCCTGAAGACCTTTTACTCCATTTTGAGTATAACATACAGAAATCCTTCCTTTAGACTTAACACCAAAACTTTGGAGAGCTCCAAATAGTTCGGGGAATAACAAAACCCAGCAAAGAAAAGTCAGGCCAATTACAAGCATGCCTTGCTCACTGTAGATTCAACCAAGTGCTTGGATCAGATCAAGAAAAAGCAGAACGATACACTTTTCCCCGATACTTCTGTCTGCTCATTCCCTCTCTGCCCTGGAGCAGTCAATTACGCATTAAGAGAGCACAGCAAAGACACCACTCTCAGCTGTAACTGCTTTTGCAAGGCCACATCTTCTGTCTCAGAAATCCCAGGCCACAGTCTGCTAATTGCTAACAGGCTGAAGAGAGCTTTGCAACCCCTTAATGATAATAACCCTGACAAGCCAAAGAACAAGGCCGACAGTGAAAGGAAAGAGACCTAAGTGTCACTCGTTTCCTTGCAGAGGCATTGCCAAGGAGAAAGTGTTTAAGAATTTGCAAATGCAACTGAGCAGTACAGCTTGCAGAGGTGTTGGAGAGTGTTCACAGTCAGCCTAAGGCATGGTGGCAGCACCCAGGCAGGCATGGAGGACATGGGGACAGCACCACTGTGCTACGTGGGGCTCTTACACCTCATCCTGAGATTGCTCTAAGGGTCAGCACCACTCATTCCTGCCTTATCCCTGTTTCTGACCACATTTTGCTTTGGTTGTGATGGCTTTGGGATCCTTTGACTGACTTCCAATTGTTTTTCGGCCACTCCATATCTGACATTTTGACTCCTCAGATGTTTGATTTTGGCTTGTATGTTCTGCAATGCCCTATTCCTACATCCACCCTCACTGTGCTTTCCTGTGTTTCTTTGAGTCCTAATCAGGAGGCTGTCTGAACTGATAAATGCCCCCCAAGGCATGGTCCCAGCTGCAGGAATACAGTTCTGCAACCTTTTACTTTTATGTTTCAGCTGCATCCTATTCTGTCTCAACTCAATTTATAAGCCAGTGTTCATGGAACACCTGTGGAATTTCTGAAGTTCATTTACATGTGATTGTTGGCTTGTACTTCAGGCAACAGAAGCAAATAAAAACTGAAATTCATTGCAATGACCTAGAGGTACAGGAAAGCAGACCTTGAGTCTTAATCACTTGAACACGCCATGAATGACTTAACAAATTAATATTAAAAACTGTAGGAAATACAAATCCTTCTCAAAATAATGTTCTAAACAGCAGAGAGTGGTAAAGAAGAGTATTTATGCTTCTGTTCTACACAATTAATATTATTTACTACTTCAAAAGAAAATCACTGACAAAGCTGGCTACAACATAAACATAATCTAAATTTGTTGTCAGCTAATAGAGGCCATGTGCGCCATCACCTGGATGTGAGAAAATGATCAATTTTCCTGTTACTTCTGATACAATGTCTCAGCAAGATACAGAAAATAAGAAGTTTTCCTGCCTTGTCCTTCTCCTTCAGAGCATTTTCATTTAGTTCATATTCACATTGTTTAAAAACAGAGCAAACTCACGCTGGTCATGCTGGAACCACTTAACCACTCTAGTGTTTTACTGGAGCCTATTCTCCCTCTGCATTGGAGACTTCTGAGCTATAGGGAAGCTGGAAGAAGATTCAAAACACTGAACAAAAACAGATGGTTGAGAATGGTGTGCTAGAATAACTCCCAAACACAAACACATAGGAGAAAAGTCATGTTAGGTTTAAAAAGAGAGAATACTAACCAGGTCCCAGAAAAGTCTGAAAAGCTGTATTATGTTTTTAAGTATAAGAAACAATAATTCACCAAACTTTCCAGACATAATTTGATGATGCTTCTGTCTCAGGTGCAGAGAGAAGAAGAATTTGTTTAAAGTGTGCCAAATAATTCACCATGATATTAAGTTATGCCATCTGGAAATGGGATATAGAACTCAGATTTCTCTCAAGATCAGATTTAGAGAAAGCATCTCATACTTTGATAGGCCATTTAAAAGCAAACATCTTACAGCCGACCCCAGATGCTTTCTCTATTTGTATCAAGTGCTTATTAAAGCTCCTCATCATAAGTAGGTTTTTGTTTTCCAGTCTTTTTATTTCCAAGGGCAAACACAGATGGTGCACAGCAGCATAATGCAGGAAGGACTCAGGCTGAGAATGAGCAGCAGTGTGGCAGAGGGCTGTCCCACGTGGGGTGAAGCTCAGGCCTTGCAAGCAGGAAGATTTCTGGTCATGCAGCATTTGCTAATAAGCAAATGTCCTGTAAGCACAGTCTCGTGGCTTCAAGGTACTGCAGTTTTTCCTCAGAGTCCAATAAAGACCCATCAGGGATAAGCAGCATCAAAGAAAATTCTAGTTAAATAATAGTGAAAAATGTGGATCAGAACTGAAACTGGGGCCCATAAAGGATATGGAATACTCATCCTTGGAGATTTTTAAAACTTGATTAGACAAGAATTCCAGTAACCTGGTTTAGCTTTGAAGCGTACCCTCCTTTGAGCAAGGCATTGGACCAGAGGACCCAAAGGTCCCTTCCAACCTGAATTATTCAATACAGCTAAGTGGCACTAGCTGTACTGATGCAGAGCATTGGGAAAAGACAGGCAGGTAAGATTTGCAAAATCTGTCAGCCTCAAGATATCAAACTTACACTTGCAGGGCAAAGCAACAATGGAAGTAAGTTTCATCATCCTTCCCCAGCAACAGCAGTATCACAGGTATCCCACTGATCCTCCTCCCCAGCCTCTGACTCATTCATAGCATGCTCTTTATGGCAGGGCTGAAGTAAGAAAATCCATTTCCCTATACCCTTTCTCTGCTCTTTCCTCCAGTACCTCCCCAGCAAAATTTTCACATTCCCACTGCGTTCACCTGAGCTCTGAATACCTAACAAGAAATGCAAAAGCATCTAGCAATCATAATAGGTGTTAAAATCCTGCACGTTGTTTTTACCTGGTGTAACAAGCAACCATGAGGCATTATGCAACTGACCCAATTTGAGGCATTTAACATACCAAGGCTTAGCAAAGAGTGCCTGCTACAATCTACAGATTCTGTTCCCAATGAAAATCAGTAACCCTGTTACTGGAGGCAGAGCCAGACCCGACACGTCAGTGCCGCCTATCCATATTTCTAAATAAGTTGTGCAGGAAACATATTAGTTTCTAATCTTGCTGCTTCAGTGCCTAAATGAGCCTCATCACCATAGCAACAGATGGCTTCACAATCTTTAATGCCTTTATTTTCACAAGTCCTCTGAGAAATAGAGGAGGACAGCTGTCCCCATTTCACAACTGTGTAACTGCCAGGCAAAGAGGCAAAGTAATTTGCCCCAAATCCTGCAGGAAATGTATGGAGAGCAGGATGTCAGGGCATCAGGTTTCCCAGCCTTCCTACACATGCTCCAACCTACCCCATCCTTACTGCTAAAAGTACTTCCTACATCTATGGATACAGGAGCATGGCCTTTAAAAAAATGGCTTTTCTATTTGAAAGCTTGGGTCTCCTAAAAGGCTGGCCTGTCTCTGCAGGGAGATGACCTACAGAGGAGGTCCAAAGGGCAGTGGAAAATGGACTTGGCCAATTCATTAAGCCGGAAAGCAGTGATGCCATGTGTAAATCTCACAAGTTTCATAGCGTTTTAAGAGGCTGCTAAGGGTTCTAATTCTGTAATTCCTTTCTGTTGTATTTGGCAAGCATCTGGCTTTTACTCTGTCCACAGTGTGCACTCCAGGGAACAACACATTAAGGAAGCCAGCAAAACCAATACTTGTCCAGTTGTTCTGGATGTGTCAGATCACAGCAGATTTTCCCAGGCAGGCGCAAACTCTGCAGAAAGCCATATCTCCCCTTCCAATGTCATCTGAACTTGTATTTTGTTTTAATTCAGTCTATTCTCCTTCCCAGGCATAAAACTTAAATTTCCCAATTTGGGATATTCTGATCATGTCCTTCTATGTTGAGCTGTTTCAGCACAATTCATTGCCCAATCAAGATAGGTTTCTAAACCCATTTTACGTTGTTCTGTTTCCTCTCAAAGTTCAGACATTCTCTTGATTCTCTTATTTATAATGGCTTATAGGTAAAACAAATTTAACTCATGCAATTTGTACCTCTATTTTATGAGGGGAAAAAAAAAAAAAAAGAAGAAGAAGAAGAAGAAGAAGAAGAAAAGAAGTAAGACAAGGTTCATTTATCAATATAATCTTTTTCGTTTACAATTAGCATCGGAGTTGTATACAAAACATCTCAGCCCTAAAATGCCTCTACTTATCACAGCAGTCTACACTGTTTATATTTATGAGGCAATTTGCACAAATGCCTTCAGATTGATGCGGCATTTATATTTATTTCATTTTTCTACTTCTGGTATTTTGTGTTCCTCTTCCCTTTATATTGCCTTTTTGAGAAACCTGCTTCATTCATCTCTCAGGAAGAACTGCTTTAAGAGAGGCAGATGGGAGCACCTATAAAGTGAAATATCGAAACTGTCTCTACATGACATAAGCGTCCTCCTGGTACTGCTGAATATTACAGCTTTTAAAAGTCATGTTTTACTTTGGAAATAGAAGCAATTACTTTTAATTGTAGTTCTCAGCATGAAAAACTTGGAAAAGGGATGTTTTTCTCCTCTTCAAGTCAGATCCTTATATTAAAAACAGAAACACTTCAGCACACACTGAGAAACAGGCCATAGTTACCCTAGGAATATACAGCAGCAGCACCGTTAAGCATGACTGCATTAAAAAGATATGTTAAGTGTGAAGTTGCCTTAGGTTTATCTTGGCTGTCTTAACTCTGATGAGATTAGAGTTGCAGAAGCAAATGCAAACTGCCTGTCCCTGTTTTACTACAATAAACTTGGAGCTTCTTTAAACTACCAAAACATGTCAGTGCTTCACTGTATTGCCCTGTTCTGAATGTTATAACTTGGTTCTTCAGTTATGGAGAAGGAGTTGAAAACCACGACAGATGCTTTAAACTAAAGATGGATTGCAGAGCTACACCACTCAAGACAACTGATGCTAGGAACAGAGTTCAGCTCAGGCTACGCAATTGACCTCTTCAGTTCAAATATGCTGTGATGAAGTCTATCAAGCAGTCTGCTACCAAAGAAAAAAAGTCAAGGCAGCACAGAGGACAACACGAGGATGCTGTGGCAAAAATAGACATAGAAACCAAAGGATTCATGTCTATGGTGTGGAACAGTTAAACAAATGGACTTCTTGATGGATGTCCCAGCAATGGGGATTAGTGTTGCTTTTGTAACACTAAACTGAAGGTTTAGTTCAAAGGTTGAACGTCCACATGCTCATATACAGAAAGTGTAAAAATGACCTGTCTCCCTTCATAGGGGTGGAAATTAAACAGCATTAACTAGTAACTACTTACTGTGGCATCACACACCATCGAAGAGAGAAAATAGAAGTACTTTAAAACATATGAGGCGCATAACAATTTGATGAACAGGCAAATTCAGCAGTCTTTGCCTGAAGTTGAACAAAACAGGTTTCACGTGTCAGTTTGCATTTATGGTTACTATCAACAGCTATTGGCAAGGATTAGGTCACCAAAAGTAATTTAGATGATAGAGCACGGCTAGAGTGGCATACTCCCAATCCATTTTCATTCCGTGTATTAAAACAAACTTCCCTTAGATTTCTACTTGCATTTCTCTGAAACAGTCTCACTAGAAGATAGCACAATTGAATTAACAACTGCTTATATCAAATGCATTTTTCTTGCATGTTCTACCTGCCCAGAGGTATGTCTGAAAGTGGACCAGAGTTTAATGGAGATGAATTTAAAGAGCACCTAGAGACAAGCAACCACTAGTCACCATTATCCTTCATTTAAATAGGTATTGGAAAACAGTATCAAAATAAATTGCTTATTTGAAAGACCTTGGAATCAGTTTCCTATCCGTATTCCGTACTATTTAATTAAGGAACAATACCATTAAAGTGTGGGTTGTCACCCTCCGACACTGTGTTCAACAGAAAATTGAAAACCAGAATGCCTGCCTACGCTGTTGAAACCCAGTGTCAAACACATTAGAGATTTGCTGATTTATAAAGCAACAGACAGAGAAAAACAAAAAATAATACAATTGGAAGCCTTAGAAACTATCCTATTTCATGAAAATAGTTCTGTGTATCTCAATAAAGAGAAACAATTGTTGTAAAAAGAGATAGTGTCTCAAGAGGTTGCCCTCATTTATATGAGATTGTCATCACAGACGCATTTTATGAAGGAGTAGACAATTTATTCTCACAAACACACAAAGAAAGGATATACGTGGCACTCAGTCTGCCCTCTTGCCTGAATGGGACTGGGAGCATACTTCCAGTATAAGTGGTACAAATATTTCAGCTTTATTACATCTGCTGCTTAGCAATCGGGGAGGTAAAAATCCATGCTTCTTTGGCTTCAGAGTGACTTCACATGCTGAACTGCCTTCAGTTCTAGTTAGTAGATAGCAAATTTTGCTTTATGTTAATAAAATGGACAGAGTTTAAAGACAAGTAAGACACATGAAGTAAAGGAACTCATCTATAAGGGAGAATTAAGAGCCTCCATAACCTGTCCAAACCACTGGATGACACACTTTTGCTTCATCTGCACTTCCATGCCAGAAACCACTTTGTTAGTCTGCCCTTCTGCTTCTATCTGTCACACAGCAACAAAATGCAATGGAATATTGGTGGGAATTTTCATTCTCTACTGCCGTACCACCACCATCTGCCTCTAATGTTGTAGGCCAACAAAGTAGGAAGCATTATTTTTGAAGCAGACCTCATATTTCACCAATGTGGATGAATTATCATTAGTTTTGTTCAAAATTAATTTTAGGTGGAATATATGCAGCAAAATAAGAAACCTTTTCCTCTGATGAGAACCTTCCTGCGAACTCCAGAAGCATGAAGCTCAGACTGAGCTTCCCTGTGTCGATGGATCAGCACGAGTTCCATACAGAGCAATTTCATACACTGCTGCATCAGATCTCTTAGAAACAGTACACTTGATATCTTAAGTATTTCTTGATAGTGATTCGTATTAGGCAGTAGAACATCCTCCTGAGAAAAGATAAGGCAGCCTTATTGTTGAGAGCATATCAAACCAGGAGAGCACAATACTAGAAACCATAGTCCAGAGAATAAAACCTGTAACGGCCTTGTTGATGACTGAATAAGGCTATTCCATCTTTAATATCTCCAGCGATGCACAAGCCCTTAGGAAAGCAAAACGGATTCATATCTAACAAGTCACAATATTAAATTCATATTTTGGAGGAAAGGAAAAAAAAAAAAAAAAGGGAATTCTTCTTGCTATCCTAAAGATAAAATGAGGTCTATCTAACTACTAGCACTACTGTGGGACTTTAGGACTAAATTTTAAACAATCTGCCATTCTAATATAAAATATGAACAAAACTACTGAATGCTAATTTTTTCTGAACTAATACTTGACATATTTCTCCTTCCTTTATTCACATTTTTCTTCTCCTTCTTTTCCACTGTAAGTGGACTCACATAAATACTGTTCCATTACCTAAATTCCCAGTCCAAATTACAGCAGTTATTCCTCTAAGGAATTGCTGAGTTCTGAATAATAAGATCTTAGTGAGCTTTCAGCAAGAAACCAGAGAACAAGGTGCTCCTCTAAAGCAATATCAGAATTGATTTCTTTACATATGTCAGAAACAACTGGAAAGAAAATGTATTAAGTACAGCACTGTCAGCCACAATCGACTGAAAGCCTGAAAGACTGGGGGAAAGAAATTGCTAATCCAGGACCCTCAGAGTCTTCTTGACGCCTACTTTTCACAGAAGATCCAGCTGTTCTAGAATTCAAGCTGACCAAAGCTTTCAGAAAGAAGACTGCGAAAAACTGTGGCCAACCCAATATTCAGAAATATGGAACAAACAGATGCCAAGAACCCAATCTACCCTTTTCAGAAAACATGCCAAATATCGTTCTCTACTTTCCTGTATTCCCTCCTGTATAAACTTGCTTTTTTTATTTTTATTTTTTTTTTAAGAAGGATAAAGAAATGGTTATATAAAAGCACACAGAAAATGGCTTAATTTAAAGAAAAGCTGTGCTCTAAAAGACCAGGAATACTTCACTTATGCTTGTAGAAAAGCATCATAAGCTACTCAAGTAACTCCCAGACCATTTAATTTCAGTAAAAATCACCTGAAGGAAAAACCTGTGAATGAATATCATGATTCCTAGCAGAAACAGCTGGCTTTACACCAGAGCTAAGCCCTCCATCTCCATCCACTACATAGAGTGAAGCAAGACCAAGGAATGCAGATCATGCCCAGAAAACAACCTCAAAATACAAGCGTGAAATAACCACAGCCTATGCCATTTCCTCCCCTTACTTCAATCTTTTACCAACTTCTGATAAATTAAATTAATTTTAAAAAGCAAGAGAAGTTAAAGCATCGGAATGAACATACTGAGTTGATCTCTCTCTTCCCAGATGTACTGGTTGCTACCAATTTCCCGTGAACTTATCTATGTTAGCCAAATAGGCACCTGAATAGCAACAGGTTCTCCTTATGCCACAGCAAAATGAGAGTGCAGAGTGCATAAAACTGTTATTAAATGGAGCCAGAATCTGTCAAACAGTCCTTAGATAAGTGACTCAAGAGGAAAAATGATTTGGGACAAAGGCTATGCCTTTTTTGTTACTGTTGTTCCAAAACACTTTCCTTGTGGGTATTAACAGTTCAACGTGAGTTCCTCCTGTTTCAATCCTTAGCTGTTTTTTTCTTCCTTTTGAAGTTTTGCCCAATCACTTATAATAATAATGAATAATTTACTAAAAGAAAATCAAAGAAAACATAAGTCTGTCTTAATATTGGCATGTCAAATGATGTTTAACAGTTTTAAAGAAATCTAAGGGACTCCTAGAAATAAAGTATAAACTCAAAGGGCATTTGATGGAAACTTCAAGAACAACTTGTGAGTGGTTTTTTCATGTTTTGTATTTGCACCTATGTGGCATATTAACTTGGTACCAGCCTGCACATGCAGACCCCAGAAAATTATGCATGAATGCTCTGTGTCCTATCATTTATAGGGAGCAAGTTCCAAACACACTGCCTACTTTTTTCCTTTTCAAATGGCATACACAAGAGGCAATGTTTACCATATTTATAACACAATGTTCACGTTTGTAAGGCTTAAATCCTACCTGTGGCAGCAAAATTTTTCTGTGCTCAAGTTACTCATGTCCCCTCGTTAACTCTTTACTACAATTGGTGCCTCATGGCAGACAAGCAAAAATCTAAATTCCTGCATTAAGGTGTCATAAATCACAGTGTGGCAGACTCAGATTACACCAGGATTCATGCAGGCTTTTAAAAAATTGCATAGTCAGAATGAGCAAGCTAACTGCTGGGAAGTTAAAAACCATGGCATGTCTTTGCGGCAGCTTTTCCTCTTCTGGTCTGTGTCCGGACAGCTTCTTAAAGCTGATCGCACATTCATGTGTTCAAAACTAATAGTGACAAAAGCAAAAAGATAAACAAAGAGACATAGCAAGTTCTCTTAAAGCATTCTGAATTCATAAAAAATTAAGGTGATAAACAAGAAGTACAAAGATCATGCTCCTTTAAAATAAGAAGGCTCATCACGAAAGAAAACTCAAACGACAGTCACCTCACAACAGAAATATCCTGGTTTTCAATGTTTCTTTGACTATTCAAGCGCTCCAACAGCCAATAAGATCAAAACACTATGTATTTTTAGTAAGGTACCCAAATTTGACGTATTTCATAACAAAAACTCTCAGAGAGCATTCTTGTTCTTCTATGTCAGCTACTGCATTTGCATCAGTTTAAGGGCAAAGTTCTTCTAGTTCAGAAGAGAGCAAGCAGTGCGTCATAGAATGGCTCAGGTTGGAAAGGACCTTAAAGAAAATCCAGTTCTAATTCTCCTTAATATTCTTAATATTTTTTTCCCCACTGAAAAGGACCGTGCTTAGTAGAAAAAGGTTTAGATACCAGTCCCATGAGGTCCTTCGACAGTGCTAGTACTTATTTTTCTCCTTCACAAGGTCATTTAAATTTCAAACATTAATTGACGTGGTCCTTCATGTCAAAAGAAAACAAACTTGTTGTCACTCAGTCCATAGGTTTCAGATTACTTCTCAATGAAACATCTCCTTACACATTTTATATACATTCACCCAAAATGGTACATGAAAAGAGGTAGATGTTCCTATCTTCAAGGAGCTTAATTCATCTTGCATTTTATACCCCTCTGGACAGGAATTAAATAAAAAATACCCAAAAAGAAGCATAGAACTTTCATATGACACGGGAGGAAGAAGGCCCAAAATGAAATTATACTCCAAATAGAACAGAAATACAAGCAAGCACTAGCGAGGGGACAGTTCATCTTTTTGCAGTAGAATTTTCATCTTCAGCCAGGAATTGCTGCCCCTGAGCCTTCAAAGCTAGCTGAAAGAGAGAAGCCTCAAAACCACTTGCTGGGAGACAGCATCAATTCAGCCACAACTCAAATAGGACAGTCCTTATGCAAGTCACAAGGCAAGTCTGATACTCAGTAGCACTTTGAAAGCAGTAACAAAACATCCATTCACTTATGTGGGTGCCATTTTCTACATAGTGCCAGTACAGCATTCAATTGGGCGATATTCTGTGACAGTAGATATGCTCTCCGTACAAGTGAAGGTGTAAGAATCATAAAGTACCTTTGTCTGGAGATCAGCTAGAGCTGAACTGTTGTTGGTAATGCACTACATTTTCTCCACTGAGTGCTAATAACTTGATGTATGTGCATTTGACTTCTGTTTTGTATCTCTTCCAAAACAGAAAAACAAGACACTGGATGTAAGAAGTAACTTTTTTACTCTAAGATAAATCTACTCCAAGATGGCTTATGAAAATGGCTAAAGCACAGTGTTATGTACAGGAATAAAATTTATACACTTACTAATACAAACTTCACTTTACTAAAAAACAGAAAAAAAATATATATTTTTAATCTTGCATAATAAAAAACCATGTAACTTTCCTTTACACCAGCAGCATATGTCCAACTAAATACTTGGATAGAAAATTGTTTCTTATTTTACCTTCTTCAAACTACTTGATAAACAAATCTTAAAACAGATTCCATACACTGGCAGTGAAAATTCATTAACAAAGGTTTCCCTCAGCATCTAAATCAGAGTGATCGTGGGTAACACAAAATCATAGATTCATAAAGGCCGAAAAAGATCTCCAAGATCACCAACTTCAAGAGGCAGAGGGAAGCAGGAAATTTTATTGAATAATAAAACGTGCAGCACGTGAGGCTGGCGCATAGTGATGACCAAGCAGTGGATGACGGCGTCGCTGTGGGACGGGTGGTGATGTCCCCCAGTGAAGGAGAGGCCCAGCAACACGGCCAAGCCCTGGTCTGTGACATCTCCGTGCGATGGATTGTGACTGCTTGGCCCACACTGCTCCAATGCGGGCGCAGCAGCCCAGCCCAGCAGTTCGTGCCTGGCCTCCAACCGAGCGAGTGCGCGAGGACTGGAGTGTGGACAGGGCGAGTTTTGGAGCTGGAACGTGATCTGGGTGTTGCTTGCGCAGCACTCAGCCGCCGTCCCAGAGCCTCTTGAGCTGTACCCCGACCCTGCTGGTTGCAGGCGTCTGGGACATCTAGGAGAGGAGCGTGCAGCAGCGCAGGTGGGCAGCGTGGCAATGCCTGACGCCAGAAGCTGGGGGTGCTTCTTGAGGGCCCCTCCCCAGGCCGGCCTATGCCCGTGGGGACATGGCCTCCGCAGTGGCAGGAGGGGAACAGGGACCGGGAGGGTTTGCTGATGAGAGACTGGGACAGTGAGTGACCGTGGCCTCTCTCTGTCTTTTGCAGTTGGTGACACCGTCTTTCTGCCTGCTGCAGCACCTGTGAGGGGAGCAGCTTCCCGACCTCAGCTCTCCCCAGCCCACCGAACAGCCCGGGCCATGGATGCGACATCCGACTGGACCTGCCCCATCTGTGGGCAAGTACGGGAGGATGTGGCTTACGTGACCCCCTGCCAGCACCAGCTGTGCTACGGCTGTGCCGTCTGGTGGGCACAGAAGAAGCCGAGTTGTGCCATATGCGGGCACAAAGTCGCCACCATCCGATACTCGGTGAGGTCGGACGAGGATTACCTGGAGTGTGCTGTCCCGCAGCCCGCAGCGCACTCAGGTGACGGCCTGCAGGACGAGCAGGGGCCTGCAGAGCCGGTGCTCATCCCAGCTGAGCACAACTTCCCAGCCGAGGTCTGGGCTGCCTTCTTCCAGCAACATCCGGAAGACCTCGGACCCCTGCTCCGATGGCTGCAGGGAGAGATCCATGAGGTGTCCAGCGATGACTGGTGGGAAGTCTACGTGGCACAGTGCACCACCGTGAACTTCCTGTGCCAGCACGGGCTGGACCAGGAGGCCTTGGTGCAGGCGCTGCAGATGACCACCAGTGGTGACGTGGTGCCCTTCGTCAGAAGGCTCATCGGCATCGCTGCAGCCCTGTACGGCCCCACCATCCGCCACCAGCTGGACCACCAGGACACCCGTGCTGCTGGAGGGAGGGAGGACAGTCCTGCAGCCAGCACCAGCACCAGCACCTCCCATCAGGAGCCTCCTGCCTCGGGCCCAGGCCGCTCCACCAGCACCGCAGGGCCCAGCACGGAGCCAGGGCAGGCGGCCACAGCGGGTCCCTCTTCCCAGGGCAGGGACCGCTCGTCTGGGGGGCCCCGGCGCCCCCCGAAGAGGAAGGCCCGCAGCAGCCCCCAGGACTCTGCGCCGCCCTGCAAGAGGCGGCCCCGGCGGCGGCACTAGGCCGGCACCGCAATGCTGTCACAGCACGGCTCCGGCAGGCCGGGAGCCCAACATCTGCCTCTCGGCCTGCTGCTTATAATACCTAATAAACATCCCTTAAAACTTAGAACAAAAAGTCTCTGTGTTTTTGACAAGATTGCTGGCGCTGCTGTTCCTACCCATGCTACCCATGCTGCTTTCTCCATATTTCTGTCCTTATAGATAGAGGGTGTTAAATTTCATCTTTGAAATTTAGGACCGTAAATCAGCACTCCTGATATTACTAATAAAAGAGACAAAGACCCTAATAAGCAGAAGATGGGCCAATTATGATTGCATGTGATGACACTGCGTGATGACATCACAAAATCAGACCCCGTCCCAAACCATCCCACTGTGAGTAATGCAGGAACTCATCAGAGGAAGGAAAACACACGAAACACTAAAGAATCAAACTCCAATCCAATAGCAGCACATAGCCTTGAGTGATACCCTTGGTTTTTGAAACATTTAAGTTACATCATGATCTTTTTTTACTTGAATCCCCCGATTTTTTTAAAATGGAGAACAGCTTCATATGTGATACCTCAATTTGCTTTTAAAAAAACTCCAAATAGCACAAGGCTCCTGTGGCTGTTCAAGGGAACACAGGAAAAATGAGAATTAATCTCGTATTATTCAATGAAGTGAAACACCGTAGCAAGCACACCTGTAATAGACTTTCTGCCCAGTTCAGCAGCCCGACCAGCTTCAACAGGGATGAGGTGCCAACCATGGCAGAAGAGCTGCATCTATTCCACCTTCATTGTGGATCACGCATCATCTGGTGATGAACTGGCAGAGCCTACGGCAGGGCCCTGTGGCATCAGCCCATCTGGGGGGACCCAATGAGCCTCCAAGAGGAAGGCCAGTAACTACTAGGATCTGCCATCACCAAGGAAGACTCCACCCCGCCAGCAGCAGCAATACAACAGTGGTGGAGCTGGCAAGACTGGGGCTGTGTGGCAGCTGGGACACAAATCAGCTCCCATGGACTCCTGTCATTGCTGTCCACTTCCACCATGGAAATCAAGCAGAAACAGAGATGCAGAATCGTGTTGGTGCTGCCAACAGCATAGTGGTCATTGCCTCCCTACCCCAAATGCTTTCTCCCCTTTTTCCTGCTGCTGTGCCACTGTTACATTTCAGGCAGGATCCCCGTGGGTCTCAGTGAAGGGAAGAGCAAATTTCTGCAACTGAGGAGAAAAATCACCAGGCTCTTTCATAGATGGTGCCAACCATCTGGACAGTAAGTCAGAGTTCTGCTGGACACTAGGCAGAACCAGCAGGGAGCCCTGGCCACTAAGGTGAATGGTGTCCTGGGCTACATGAGGGCAAGTGCTGCCAGCAAGTGAAAGGTGGTGATCCTGCCCCTCTGCTCAGCTCCCAAATGCTGCACCTAGAGTTAGGCAGCCTAGCACATGATGGGATAAAGATGCCAAATTCTGTGATGTCTCTTTGTGGATCTAGTTCAGCTTTACAGAAAGAAAAGGCCACAAGTGTAAAAACGAATCAAGTTGGCCTAATTTTATTATGAACTTGCATCAAGAGTGGGAGCAAGACAAGAAAAAGCCACCAAGAAAATGTAAGGAAATAGATTCTGGTAAAATACACTTTTCTTTTTGATATCTGCAACATATGCATGTAGTGCAGAGCCAACAAAATCCATCAAATTCAGCAATGGCTGCATACATGACCATGCATATGTTGATTCACAAAATAAATAAGAAATCCTAGTTCAATTCTGCATCTGATGACGGTACTCATATTAGCAAACAACTCTCTGGATACCGAAAATTGATTATTTCCTTCCTCACATAGCCACCTTGGATATTTGAAAAACATTACCACATCCCACCCTGTCACCTTCCCTCTATGCTGAGAAACTGCTTCATTCAGGTGTGTCTTTCCCACTTTGATTATTCTCTTCTGTGAGCTCTCTATAGTTTGTTCACATCTTTCTTTAGCGTGATATCCAAAACTGAGTAAACCACACCAGGTGAAGAGTTTGGCAGTATCTCAGGTTCTCAGCAAAGCAATTACTTCCCATTTCTGCATCCTAGAATTATCTTCTTTTGTTTGTTTGCTTTGTGTGGGGAGGTGACTTTACAAGCTTCCCCTTCCTATTGGTCTGTTTTCCAAAATGCTTATCAGTCTTATCAGTTTGCATAGATCAGCAACTGCAAAGTGCACAGCTGTAAAGAGTATTTTTCCTACTTTCTCTTGAAACTTTGAGACATTTACTTTAACTGTACAGCTACATGATCTTTCAATGTATTCTCATGCACATTTCTCCCTTTCATTCTCAACATGCAATATGTGGATTACTTTATTATTTCACAGATTTCAGCTGACCAATACCACTTGCAGTAAAAGAATCTCCTTACATGTACATACATAGATACTTATACCTATGTACACACCACATATATGACGCATACAAGTTTTCACATGTATGTATACACGCACTTAGATATTGTGAATGCACCCCTATTCCATACCTTGTATTTGCTTATTATATTATTGCATTGCTGACAGCTCAAATGCAATATTCTTTCCAAAAATTCGCTCGCAAGGGCAATTACACAAGACATTATTTGGAGTCCTGAAGGAGGAAAGGAATAGAGTTAAATACGCTTGAGAAATACATCCATCAAAAAAATCAAGCCTGGATTTTTCCATGACAGAAGGCATGCTTAACACAAGGAAGAGTGCAGAGGCTGACATAAATTCGCCCCTAAAGGCCACTTTAAACTCCTTGCTCAATTTCAGTCTAGGACTCCTGTGGAAGTTATGTTTCCTCTGGGCTCAGTGATGGCCCTCTGCACGAAGGGAAGTTCAGCCACCTAGGATGACCCCTGTACCACTGCAATCACACCATGCTGTAGAAGCAGCCCAAAGGAGAAAGTCCAAGATATGCATCAGTGGGATTGTTGGGAAAGCAGACCTAACTTAATGTCACTTTGTATAATAATGAAAATAAAAGGTCTTTCTTATACGTGGTAGCAAAAAGAGAATACAAAAGGGTCCTGTACACTTCAGACACTCATCAGCAACATGGGGTAAGTGGTTCGGGGCTGCTCTTCCTGGTTTAGAACTGAGGCTCCCTCTCCAGGCATATTTACAGCCAGAGAGAAGAGCTGCAAAGAAACCACCAAATCACTTCTGTTTTGACAAAAATAAACTACCAGAAACTTTCAAACAGCTTTGTTGTATCTTTTCCTTCAATTGCTGCATGCGTCAACAGGAAGACTTATCTCCTCAACTGGGTATTGGATTAAGCTCATATAAGCAGAAATAAAAGAGGAAATCATAATCATGTGAGGCCTAAAATACTTGGCCTCCTGGTCTCTGGAAAGACAAGTCCCATTTATCAACAAGAGGCAGTTTTATAACCCGGAACAAACTTAGGTCAGTGGTAATATTTGTAGGCATGTACCCACACAGCAATAAAAAGGTTAAAATACTTCAGTGGTGCGGCTATAAGAACTCCAACAATTTTTATTTCCCTGGCCTTTCCTTAGAAAGATTCTGGGAGATGTACCCCCTGGAGTATAAATTAAGGAATAAAATCTCTAAGCTTGTACAAGCACTCTCTGGATATTATTGGTACAAGATAGAAGAGGAAACAAGTAATGTTCAAGAGTAAAAACAATGCTGTGGTTAATCAAACTGGGGTGGGGAGGGGAAGAATCCTTCTTGTCTTCAGTATAACTGTGGCATTTACTTTTATTTTAATGTGAAATATGTCTTCCCCACAAGAGACTTAGGATTGACAATTATAAGAGGAAAAAGAATGTTTTAACACTTTATATTCTTATAAATCAGTGTTTGTCTGTGATGTTAAACCCCTCCTGCCTTATGAATCACCAGCCTTACAGGTAGAGCAGAGCATTCCAGAAGAACCCCAGACTCATCTTAAATTGGACCATAAACCCATTCATGCATCAACTGTATGGAAAATGTCCTCACATAAAGCAAATGAATGGAATAACACTCATTCGGCCATCACAAAGACGAACTTGATGCATTTAAAATGACAAGCTAACAGAGCCATCAGCAGCCAAAACTAAGAAGCTTAGTTTCTACAAAGTTTTGATCCAAAGCACAGCTCTGCACTCTGTGTGCATTTTCCAAGGATTTTTGCTTTGTGGGAGCACGCACAAGACCCATCTTCTTCAATGAGACACCTCTGCTCAAGAAACTAATGTGAACTCATTCTTTTTTATTATTCTACCTCTCCATCAGTTAATTGGGTCAGGAGGTAGTTAGGAGGGAGAGAGGAAGAAAAAGACATAGCAGCAAGTGCAGCACAAGCGCACGGTTTTCATTTAGTTTTCAGTGGTCTTCTACAGGAAAAAGAAGAATTGTAATCACTGTCCTTACTTAGCAAACCACAGAAAACTGAGGAACCATGGTCTGAGCTAACATTATACATTCAGTTCACCAGGTTCACTTAGGAAGACCAGAAAAAGTCTCCTGTACGCTGAAAATAGTAAACAGCTGAGCCCACACGATTACTTTCCCTCTTTCTATGCCTTTCTATGCCTTTCATATCATTCACGGAATATCATTTCCATTCCTGCACAACCAGCTGGGCTTTGTGCAGCATCAGCAGCAGCTCAAGCAGACAGAGGAAAATCAGCCTTGTTAACAGCACAGGACCAAGGCAAATCTTGGTTTTCATTTGCTCATAAAACACCTGATATTCACTCTGCAAAGAGAGGCGGAAATCTCAGGGTGATAGGACTGTGGGGTCCTATCACCAGGGGAAAATGTATCCTTTTACAATTCATGGGATCTGAACAGATGTCCAGAAAATTAACTTACTAATGTTGTTGGACCCATAGCTGGTTCTTTCACCTCCCTGCAGTCCTACTTTTGCCGTGCCTCTGTGTTTGCCTGGGTAAGGCACTTTGCTTTCCATCTGCAAAGCATCAGTCCCATGCAGTCCCTGCCAGGCTGAAGCCCTTGCTGTTGTTTCTCGCCACATGAAAAGAGTGGCTGGATCCAGAAGACAGAAAATGGAGCAAAAACACCTGCGTGTGCTGTGTGCCAAACCAAACTGCAACAGAACTTCATTAAAAGTTTTCAGCCTGAAAGGTAACTCCCATTTTACCACAGTGTCAAGAAACATTTTTTCAGTAGGACCACAGTCACAGTACCAGGCACATGGCTCAGTGAAACAACAAAATCCCATTGGATTTTGCTGCTTCCCTTGCTTTTTCATTTTTTTAACCACTTTTATGTTCAATGTGTCTACTCTAAAGGGCAGAGATTTGAAACAGTTGGTTCTATGTCCTACTTATTAGAGTCCTTTAAGTTACACAGTATGCACAGTGAGCTTAATTATGAGACAATGATAGGAAATTAAATTTTTCCAAAGAGCAGTAGACGTTAAAAATGAAAATGTGATGTTTAATTTGCAAATGGACTAAAAATGTGAATTATTAATGGAAGAAGTAACTCAACTTATAGTGGTCTCAAAGATAATGGCTCTATTATTTTTTAAAACCAATATACTATTAGTCCTGCATCGGCTAATAAATAAAAATAAGCAGCAAGACCAGCAAAACCACTAACAACCTCCCATTACAGGAAGGAATGCTGCAAAAATAAGATGCATAGGCAAGGATGATTAATACCAGCGTAAGGGAGCATGCACTTTGTGTAGACCTCCACGTTTAGAAGAAACTCTGAACAGTATGGACACCTGTGATATTCTCACCCCAGACAATTAATCAGACCAATGTACTTCAAGAGAAAAATTGACCAGATGTGAAGGGGTCTGGAGCACCAGCCAAAACTGAGAGATTCTACGTACCCAGCAACAGTGTTTGTGCTCACTGGGTCATTCTTGCCAAAAGTTGGAGTGCAAAAGAGCTTCTAATACTAGCAAATAAAAGTTGGTTCACCATAGAGTAAAAAAATATATATATAACAATGACTGGGGAATCTTTGTTGAAGCTGAACATCCTGGCCTCCTTCCCTGTGTTCCACAGGAAAAAGATTGTTTGTTATCAGAATGCCTTTATAAGAAGAGTCATAAATTCATTACAACCATGCAAGAAATATCTCTATCACATCACTGTCTGTAAGCTAATTGTACAAGACTCCATTCATGTTAAACACAAGGAAGACAAACCAAGAAAACACTGAAATAGCTTCAAAAAAGAAACAGAAACCCAGTTGCGCCGCTATGCAGTAGAAATTCCTTCAAATCTGATAAGGTACTAAAATCTCTGATAAAAACAGTAATGGCCAGAAGGGTGACCGAATTTCTGATGCACCTCATCCACTGTCACAGTGCACTGAGACATGAGCAAACTACAACCCTGCTCAGTTTAAGACGCTTGGGAAGCAGATCACAGGATAAAAATCCAAGTACATAACGTCTTTTTGTTACTGTTGTCAATCAGACTGCATCTTTTAAAAAGTACATGTAGCTGGTCACAGAACAATTATATCCAATTTTATTAAAATAAAGAGAAAATGCTCCTCAGAATAACACTATCTAAAAGCTCTTCAAAAAGTAGTAACATAATTCAAGGAAATACGACTTTTACTATCTTCCCTTCAGAGAAAACCAATGTAGATGTTACTGCTTACTTTGTCCTCGATAAGGAAAACTATGAAAGCACAGAATCATTAAATGCCTTGTGTTAGAAGGGACATCAAGGATCACCAACTTCCAACGCCCCACTGCAGGCAGGGTTGCCAGCCACTAGATGCTGGTAAACGCTTCAGCATCACCGAATAGGTTTCACACATAAAATTCTTTCCAAAAATTTCCCAGAATTTCCAAGGGGAAAGCACTGGAAGTGTCTGCACCAATACTGGCAGAGTTTGATTTCAGTAAATTAAAATGTTTCTCCTCCCTGTGTGCTCACACTCTAATAAAACACATATGGAAAATAGTGAAAATATTCAGAGAAGCAAAATTTTCTTTGATTATGATGATTCATTGAAAGCAAAATCAAATCTGTTATTAGCCATTAGAGTCTAAACGCTATGATGAATGTCTGGGATTTACATGGCACTTTGCATCTTCAGAGTACTGTAATTAATTACTCTTACACTGTGCGGCATTGTTTTCACACAAGGCTCTCTCCAAGACCAACTAGATGTTAATTATAAGGGCCCCTCTCCTCAGATGGCATAATACAGTAAGACTCTGTTCATGTACCTAACACTGATATCAAACAGTGCTCTACTGAACCCTGCAATGACATAGCAGCACTTCTGATGCTTTTTATTAAAATCTCCCTCTAAATATGTTTTAAAGGGTTTTCTTTCTTTTTTTAATAAGAGAAAGCTCCAGAGGGAGCCCATGCACAAAGAATATATACATAAAATAGCTTCCAGACTAATAGTAAAACTGTGTGCAGAAAGTTCTTCAAATCTATTGTTGAGGTTTCAAGGCAATCTATATAGGGAACTATAAATTCCAATATATGGAATAATGCTCCAAAGAACTTTTACAAAAACAGGGCTTAACATTGTTTTATTTAGTGCACGTATGTCAATAAACAGAAAGAAAAAACACTACAGAGTTGTAATGGAAAGAATCTCCAATATCAAAGATATTAAATCTCTGCCTCAGATAGAGAAGAGCTCAGGATAGCCTGTGGTTAGTTACTCATGGGAGATGAGAGACATCTAAAAGAAATATTAAAATAACAGTAAGAGATTGGGGGCTGAAGAGGAATGGCTATATTGCAGCACCCCAGGACAAGTATCCAGAAAGCCATCCAGCCAGAAAGCCATCCAACAACAGCCTGCCACAGAATACATCAAGGTAATCAGGTGCACAATGGACTGCTTTTCTACCTCGCCTCTGTCAAGAACTGTTCCATGAAATATATCTTACATTCTGTTCTCACATATACACAATTCATCAGCTTTCTCTGGAACTCCTCTTTCTTCTCTAGCCCTTTCTGACACTGCAGATTAGGCCCTCTCCTAAGGCCTCTTCCTCTCTGTTTCAGTCCCCATGGAATTAAAGAACCAAACCCCTCTACTAGCATTTCACTTTAAGTCTACAGAGAATTTGAGCCAGTTTGGAGACTTAATAAAAAGGTTAACCCAAAGGAGAAAGTGCAAGAAGAGTAAAACAGTGAAGACGAAGATATTTCAGACAATGCCACAATGACATTCCTCTAAGGACTGGTGTTGAGAAGGAGCATCTCATTCCCTTCTCCTCCAGCACTTGCATAACATTCCTCATCTTAATCATTGTGAACCTTCACATCTTCATTTTACAGCCAGGAAAACCCAAAGCTAGAAGTTCAGTAAATGAGTTGTCCCAGATTAGAACACACGTCAGGGAACAAATCAGAAGAACTCCACAGTTACTCTCTCTAGATCCCAGCCTGAGCATTGTTGATCTTAGTGAAATTTGGGCTCCTTCTCTTCAAAATATCCACTATTGCTTTGCTTTGGCTAGAAACTACAAATCCTCCAGCAACTAGTCTTAAGACAATTTACCATATGGGTTCCCTTCTGATATTAAGTGTTCTTCTAGCCCCAGACTCTCCAGTGGACTTCAGTTTACAGTTACTGTGGAGTATCAGGCAGCAAGGGCAATAGCAACAGTTCCTCAATGGACATCGATTTTAGCATGCTCTTTGCTAAGAGCAGAGATGCACAAACATACAGATGAACTAAAATAATGCTATTGCTTTGTCTCGTTTGGAAGGGCTACAGGGAAAAAGAAAAAACTACCAGAGTGAAGAATGGAAATATTTGCTATGTTTGACAGGGGAAGCATGATTAAAAAAGCACTGACGCTGAAATAATGACTAAACTCTATCAAGACTAACACACACACCAGCTCATACCACAAGTACGTACCACAATTTGTAATGTGGGTAAGAACATATAAAAGCCATCCTGTCTCAAGGCACACCTTATAACTTGTGGCTATTACCATTAAAAAGACATTTCCCAGAATATCTCACAAGACTCAAAGAGGTAGAGTTGCCTATCAATGCATCTCTGGAAATGGGCCTGCCAGCAGACGCCCCTACATAACCATCACTTCTCTGCTTGCTTGCTCAGTACTCTCTTGAAATTCCCACCCTACACGAACTTCACTAAGAGTACTTCAACCAGGTGTAGCTTGGGTCAGAACATATTGGGATCCTCCCTTGTGCCTAATTCAGTGGCAGATGAGAGCACTGTCCCTGTAACTCAGGCCTGAAAGGGTCTTGTGGTCTTTCTGTCAGGTTTCAGAAACACACTGCAGAAAATGAACTTAACAGCCCCATTCAAACATGTGAGGTCCCAGGCAGATCAGCAGCAGTGAGGTGAGTCTGGCCCTCCTGGGATCGTTTCAGTGCCCCTCACCTCAAGGCAGCACCTACTGCATTATCCATGAGGTGCCAGCATGAACATCAGAAACAATGTAATACAACTTTCTGATCATAGAATCACAATGTTGGGAAGGACCTACAAGATCATCTAGTCCAACTGTCCTCCCATTACCATTGCTACCACAAGCTACTAAACCATATCTCATAGCTCCTCATCCAGACGCCTCTTGAACACTGCCAGGGACGGCGACTCCATCACCTCCCTGAGCAGCCATTCCAGTGCCTGACCACTCTTTCAGATAAAAAGTTCCGTCTTATGTCCAGTCTAAACCTCCTCTGGTACAACTTATGGCCATTTCCTTGGGTCCTGTTTGTTGCCTGGGAGAAGAGGCCAAGCCCCTCCTCATCACAACCTCCCTTCACAATGAAACCTTCAGGCTGGAATCAGATAACCCCCCTCTCAGAGACAGGCTCCCAGGTCTGCATATAAGAGAAGAGATGCTCTGCAATTTGATATTCCCCCAATCAATGACATTTACATGCCTTTATTCACAGACTCCTTCTGATTGTTTTTTTATAGCCCGCACCTGTGCCCATAAAACCCCCAGCCGAACGCTGATCATCATTTATCTTCCCTTTCGCTCTGCCAAACACCAGAGGTAATTTCTTAGTCAAAAGATAACCTGCTTCTCTTTTTTTAATTTTTTCCCTTCATTTCTACATAATTTCTGAACACCTGTGCTTTATGTTGTACTGCAAAACATCAGGCAATTAAAAACTTAGAGAACAAGTGAAAACAAAGCTTGTCTGTACACAGAGAATTATACATTAGACAGTAATGGCTACACTGCAGCCATGAGTTAAGACATTAATTTACACGTGTATTCAGCGCTAAAAATTGTTGGGATTTTTTATGTTTAGACTTTAAATTCCAAAGTAAAGAAATTCAAAAGTGAAGTACCCATGGCAACCTTAATTCTATTCATCTTACCCTCGGATGCAGCATTTGTTCAGCAATTACATACTCCTGAGTAAAGCTGTGCCTCCCAGATGATGGTAAAGCAAGGTTAAAGAATTCTCAAAATTAATAAAGTCCTCCCATACACTTGTAAGATTTACAGCTAGGGGCATTCTAAACATTAAAAAGGAAGAAGAACTTTCTTAGTCTTGTGTAGGAAAAACATGTTAATTGCCATCAAATAATTTTCATCTCCACTACACTTTTACTTTTCTTATTCCTTTTCACATTGCCCTCGGTCTCTCAGTGTGAGAAAGAAGCAGCATCTTAGTCATCACAGCACTGGACGCTGGGTTTCTGCGTCTTGGTATGTGCTCCAGTGAGAGCTGAAAAGCAGCATTTGCCATGATCGTTAGGGGATTTTTCCTAACTTCCCCCACTGAATGTTTTTATAATGATTTGTTTAAGTGAGTCAAGTATCATGAGGATGTTTAAGATACAGAGAACCACATCATAAATTCACAGGAATTTTACTATTTATTTCTAGCCTAGTTTTCTAATAGTAGTGTGCTGATATATTCATGCTGTCTGTCCAGCAAATGTGCAAACTGCAAGTCCTCCCCTATCATTTGAGTTCAGTAGCTAACTTCACCCGAATTTGAAAGGGGAGGGTATAGCCTCTAACATAACTGAGTTCTTACAAGTTTAGTGGATGCGTAGGCAGAGTAGAGAAGACAGAAATCAGCACAGCCAGCAACACTCCAGAAGAGAGACAAGCAGAGCAGAGCCGTCTCCCATTCTGCTTTACAGCAGCCAGGTGGCATTAACATACTGACAATGCAAGGCTTCAGGTCAGCCATGGGGTTACTGCAGTAGTGCGGGCAGGAGGGACAAATCACGGGTTTTCCTATTGGCAACATTCTCCAACGCTGCCAATAAGCAAGATTTTTCAGCCATACTGTTTCCTCAGAAAAGTCTAATGCCTCAGTGGATTGAGGTGTTCTCAGCTAAGGGGCACCGTGCTTGATGGAAAGATTTATGTAGCCACACAACAAAGGGCAGCAGAATGAGAATGTTAGGGCAATTGATACACTTCGAGAAGGGGCTACAGATTACAGAGTTACTGCCGCATTCATCCCAGCAGACACACAAGGCAGCAAGAGGAGACCACTACTCCAAATACACTGCTAAGGCTGAACAAAGAGTTGTATTACTCAAAAAAAAAGTGCATTACTAATATCACAATCATATTAGATAAAAAATAAAATAACAGGATTTTCACTTCTCCCTGCTAGGAAAAAAAAAAAAAAAAAAAAAAAAGAAAGAATAATACTCAGCGTTAACTCTGACAATGACAAAATGCATTGGTAATAATTAACATAGTCCTCATTGTAACTTTAGTGACAGTGTGGGAAGTTGCAACTGAAAAATACTCCTCAGCCACCCAATATTCCACAGGACTCTGATCACAGTTTGGGGCACATAGCAGCACTGCTCCAGAGTCTCAAGGAGCTCTTAGATGGCCCAGTTCCTTGAGAAAGAGCATCTGATACTGAGAAGTATTTTGTGGAGATCTTACACATGTAAAGAAATTTCAGTCGTGCTCAGAATCTAGATAGGTCACATCTACATCTGTCTTCTACAGTCAAAGCTACAAGCTCTTTCTGTGGGCGGAAAGAGCTATGAGCAGCCCTCACTATACACCAAAGAGTAAATGAGACCAAGGAGTACACAGAGAGAAACCC
This sequence comes from Coturnix japonica, assembly GCF_054131305.1. Lineage (NCBI taxonomy): Eukaryota > Metazoa > Chordata > Aves > Galliformes > Phasianidae > Coturnix > Coturnix japonica. The sequence continues at coordinate 21,795,604 of NC_140671.1, read as the reverse complement.
ATCTCCCTTGCTTCAGCCCAGTGCCACTCAACAATTCTGAGCAAAGGTGTCTTCCAAGAGGACTGCAGGTAGGAAGCAAAGCAAATGAAGTTCTGTATACTCGGACACATTTCTCTCCTAATAACAAATATTTGAGGCCACAAATGCCCATCTCTTCCCCATCCCTTTATCCTCATGATGGGTTCCCACCTAGTGGGACCAGGCTGTGCTACTCTAAATTCTGCTTCAGCCCCCTCAGGCCCAAGAATTGTTCCTCTTGGATGAGAGGGACATTTCCCTCCTGAGCCTTCCCCAGCCTCCTCTCAGCAGCAGCTAAATCCTACTATTGGCCCAAGGTCAAGAAGGACCTGCTGGGGATCTGTTGTGCTAACAGGAGGCTGCTGGACCATTATCCTTGTGATGTGAGGGACTTCCTTGCCTTTAAAAGCCATGCAGAGCCCGGAGACTGCTCGCAGCCTCAAAAAGATGGGTAATTGTGTGGGCTGTTTCACTGGAGTAACCAAGGAGAGGCACCGGAAACCTGATGCAGGAGAGTAAACCAAAAAGCATGGAGATCCTTCTGAAGGTAGACAGGTCAGCTAGGAAGGGCATACAGCAGAGGAGGGTGGAAGGCAGCAGCAGGGAGAAACTTAGAGGGCCAAAGCCAGGATAGGATGCAGAGCATTAAATGTTCAATGGAGTTTCAATTTGAAACCCCCACTTCCCATTGTGGTTTCTTCAGCCATGCCCAGAGGTTGTCCATCGGTTGCTTCTCAGGATAGTGTACATAAGCACTCTCCAGGCATACAAGAAAATGAGTTTCTCTCACAAAACACAGAGTCCATTACTCTCCAGCAAACGCATAAGACTCAGAAAACGCTACCTTGGCTCTGTTAGCAAGTTTATCAGTTTCAGCTCTCACAGAAGCCACACCATTCACATGAGCAGCAGTGCCATTCTCAGACATTTTGTTCTCATTTGAAAAGGGTGATGCTACAGGCAGCTCCAGCTGATGACAGTTGCCAAGCTCTGCGTGCATCACACCTGTGTTCTGAAAGAAGCAGCACTTTCCCCAAACAGGTGAAGAGAGGGAAGCTCACACATCTTCTCTGCTAGCCATCTAGCTGTTAGTGTAGCTGCAGCCCATTCCTCTAAAGTTCCAGTAAAGAAAGCATGTTGAGAGATGTCCTACAGATGAGGCAGCACCGAAGGGGGCCACCTTGATTAAACCAGGTTGTTCTGCTGAGAGTCCTCAACGCACGCTCTTGGTTATGGCTGTTAGAGCTGCAGCAGGGTGACATGAATTGCCTTTTATCTAATTGGAAAACTCCCACAGAGTTTAGAAGTACTCATTTAGACAGGCAAATCAATAAAGGAAATGGTAAGTGTGAGAATATAGTGAGACTATAGAGTCTATGTGGGTCCTGTATGCTTCTGCTTTAAAAAGGTTAACTCTTGCCTTCAAGAGTTTACTGCAATGCCAGCACTTGGAAAACAGCAAAATGGGTAGGTTCTACCCAAAATTTCAGTGAGTAAGTTGGTGGCTGTATATAAGGGCAAGACAACAAGTTTTCTGTTAGAGACCAGAAATTCAAGAAGAGTCATAGAAATTCAGAAGACATTGCTGAGAAGGAGGGAGAGAGGGAAAACTAATCTTAAATGTTACAGCTCTGAGGCTGGCAATGAGATCAGAAGTTTTATTAAAAGGAAAAGGGAGCAAAACCTGATTTGCAAAATAGTAAGGGCTAGAGCTGCATTTCTACGGAGTTCTGCTGTCACAAGGAACATTGGGATAAGGGAAATGAGCAGAGAAATTACTCCTGCTTTCTCACCTAAGAGCTTTCCTTGTCCTTTCACATCCACCTTCATCAGGGGCTCTGCAAATCCCCACCCACAGAGCCGCTCCAAGACTTCAAAACCATTAAGAATAGTTATTTAGTTGCTTAAAAACTCTAGGTTTCAAGGAAAATCACAAGAAAAAGCCCACAGTTCTTACAGTTGCTTGGTTTAGAATTAGTTTTGTTTTTCTTATTTCTCTCTGGCATTCCTTCTCCTAAATCTCCAATCACTTTCACAACAGGCTTATGCTGAGTAGCTTCAGGCAGCTGAGGAAAAAAAAAAACAACAACCTGTTTAGCAATGTAAGTTATCTCTTCTCCCACCAATGCTAATAGGAGTTTTGTGCATAAATCAGGCACACACTGATGGGAGGAGAGATCGTGAAATCTATGTCTGTTTTTTTATCCACTGCAGTGAGGGTTTTATTCTCCTCTAATTTACACCAAAATATTGGTCTCAGGAGGAATACTTCTGACACACATGGTATAAGACAGAGGAGAACTAGGCCCATGGGGTGATAGCAGATAATTCAACATCTTCATCCAGTGAAAAAAGGCAAGTATATTAGAGTACCACAGACTGACTCATAGTGGCTTCTTAGAAGCCAACAGCATGGGATAGGCTGGGATTCATGGTCCAGCCTCATCCATCCTTGCCTTACCATCCCTCTTCTCCACTACAGGCTGGCAACCACACGTTCAGCCCTTCCACACATCACAGACATACAGATAGCCTGGTACTGCCTCACTGGAGGACAACTGGTTAGAAAAAAGGTCTGAGAGGGAGTAGACAGGACTGACAACCACTTCAGACTGAGTATGAAACCTCTGCTAATAACCACTGCATGAGGCACGATTCCACAGAGCTCACTGTGTATTTTTCAGTATAGGACTACTAAAACAGGACATCCCTTGCTTCCTTCTTGCTCCTACTTAGAAACATCAAGAAAGTCTTCATGCAGTGACCTCTCCAAGCCAGTTCTAGGGAAAGAGAGTGCACAAAACAAATGTAACACTGACCATTTTTATCTGGCAAAATTCTGATGCCTCTGGACTGCCAATAGCATCTTTTAACATTGGCTTTCATGATGCCCTCCAAAATATCTGGTAGGTCAGAAGGCAGTCACCTCTGCCAAACACATATCAGGGTTTGCAGCATAGGTCACTGAGGCCAGTATTTCTTTTTCCCTAATGTGGGTAACTGGAGGCAGAACAAATGTCTTAAGAGAGAAATATCATGACCAAGAGAGCCTAATGGAATACAACTACAGCTGGGATGATCAGGAGCTTCCTAATTGGCATATAAGTGCACAAAAGTAATCTTTTGGGGAGAAGGTCTACTTTCATAACAGTAGACCTACTAAAGATTGTGAGAAAACACTCTGTTTTTTAAATATATATGTATATTATCAGGATTTTGTGTAAGGTTTTATATATGTATACGATATATGATAGCTTGAATTCCTTTGTTCATGTTTTCTTTAAAGCCAAAGTTTTATTGATCAGCATTAACAAGCAAAAATAAACAGCCTCTTTAAAAAAAAAAAAAAAAGGTACTTTTTATTGTACTTATGTTCAGTTGGAGAAGGAAACACATAATAAAATTAATTGATTTTTCATGAGTTTCGTTTCTTACTGACAAAGTGCGTATTTTAATAAGGACTTTATCTCCCCTTCCTTGATCCTACACTGAAGTCATGATCCCGTACTTTGGACATCAGTCTGTTGCCATGGAAATGATCATAATATCGCTCAAAAAAATGAAGTATTATGATTTCACTGCAGGATCAAGGAGAGATAAAATGATAGGCTGCAAGGGATCAAGTCTTCAAGCTGCAAAAGCCTTAGTTACTAACAAAAAGAACATTTATGAAAAACGTCCAATGTAAATTCCCTTACATCTTGCAATGTTCAAAAATTATTTTTCCCCCTATTTATTTTTTAAAGCACTAATTTCAGAGATCATAAGCACTCCGTTTCTCTTCTTTTGATCTGCGGTCCCACCCTCAATTTGAAATGCACCTTTTCTATGAATGGATCCTGGTCATCTTTCATTCCATTCCTATTCAGTGCCCACATAGAACCTTCCCACCCAATGTGTTGTACCACATTATTACTTAAAGGACTAACATTTTATTCAGAAAAATTAATGCAATTGAAAACAATCATTTAGTTCGGGTGATGTGTGTGATGGGAAAGGTTGGCACGTGCCAGATCTTACTTCGAAATGGAAACAGTACACGGCTAGCGTAACACAGATATCATTAAGTTCCCTCTAAACCTCAAAGCACATACTTTTAGACACCAAGTATTCCCAGTACTGTAATTTACCTCTAAAGAGGTAAAATGAACCCTCCTGTTCATTTTCACCATCTGCCACAGCACTTCTTCGTAGTTGTTAAGAACAATGTTAGATCTTTTCCGAGAAGTTCAGGGAGCCAACCCGAGAACACACTCTTCAGAGATGTCCAGGCCACTTTCAGATGTCACACAAATCCAAAGGTCCAGACTTTGAGGCCTTCTCTTGTATCAAACACTTACTGAAACCTGAAGCTTCATCCCCAAAGGCCTGCACAGATGAATTAAAAACTCAGAATAAGTTTTCAAAGTCTCAAATTTTAATGGCTCACAAGGGGACCTGCAGGAAGGTAGGTTCTACTGTACTTCACTGATGTCATTCCCGATAGGAGCAACAACATCACAAGGGCAACAAACACACTTTGAAAGACTCCAGAAGAGAGTTGTGACCTTAATAATTTGCTTTCAGGCCTTATCTGTTTTGACGAGCTCTGTTCTAGTGACCACTTTGAAGGGTTGCCAAGAGCCAGAGAAGGGAAGAGAACAGGTGCTGCTAACAGAATTCAACTTTAGACTTTGAGCTTTAACAAGCATGACTTTCTCCCAAAATCTGTCAGCTTTGGCAGCTCTCTTAAGAGCTCCTTTCCACATATCCCACATCAAACAGTTTCCCCTACAACCCTGTCACAGGAAGAAAATAGGATTTGTAGTGGTAACAGACAATGCAAAAGGTGCTGGAAGAAAGATTAGGGAGAAAGGAGGAAAAGAAATGGTTGAGATAAGAGTGTTCTCCTTCATGGGTTCTCTCATTTTCTTTGGGATGGAAAAAAGTCTTTATTTTGAACCCCAACATAAACACTTAAACATACGCATAAACAAGCTTATGAGCTTGTGATTGCTTCTGAATTCACACAAATACAGCTTGAGTTTCTCAACATTACTAAATCTTCCAAGTGAGAAAGCCTAGAGCATCTGTATTACATACCAAAAGACTATTCACTCTCATTAAGAAATCGCTGATTTTTTCTGCCTCCAGATGTGTTTTAAGCTGCTGGGAAGCCTCAGAATTGAGCAGATTAATGCATTCTAAATGTCATTTGACAAAGGGCACTGCCGCCAATGGTTCATTCACACTGTACGGATTTAATTATCTAAATGAAGTACACTCCAAGAAGTGCACGTTGGGCTTTTTTTGTTCTTTGCAGTTGTGTTTTATTGTTGTTTTTTCTGTTATCTTTAAAAACAAAAAAACACTCCACTTCAGTTTGTATTTTTCCATTCTAATTGAAATTAATTTCCCTGGCTGTTTTATTTTTGAAAACACCTGGAACAGGGCTATTATTTCAAAGAGGTAATTATGAAATTAGAAAGATAACTACGATACTTACTTCTTTAATTACGGATATAAATAGGGACTTTAATGCAGAAATTGCTTACAGACATCTTCCTGGATTGCGCTGGAAGAAAACTGCAGAATCTGCTGCTCATCTAATTCCAAGGAGATACGAACCAAGATGAAATGAAGAGGTTGCTATATCTGCTGGAGTTCTGTCTGAAACTCTGACAAGGCCCTTGCCTCTCATCGTTCTGCTTTGGCAACCAGAGCAAAAATTGCTGGTTTTGGTTTTGCCACACAGGAGTGTGCTAAAGGAAGGTGACACTGGTGGTGTTTAAGAGCAGGTGAGATAAGTCCACCCCAGGCACAAAATGGTGTCACGGGTTACTTAGATTTACCTATGCCCGTGACAGGGGAAGCCACCCCACGCCCCCCCCCGGGGCCCGGAAAGGAGGGGGAAAAGGGGAGTGGGATAAAACAGCGACAATCTAAGGAGGAAAAACTTATTTTACTAAATATGATATCGAAATACAAGATAACACAATATAATATAATTAAGGCTAACAAAATTGAACAAAACAGAGAGAGAGAGTCTCCGAAAACCGAGAGGCCTACTGTGAACTCTAGGCGACACGGCTGGAACGCTTCCCACTCTCCGAGAAGTTCGAGAGAAGAAGGAGGGCACTCCAGCCTGGGAACGAGATTATATAGAGTCCTGGTCCCGTGACTTATTGTTACTCCTGTTGTTCTCTGGGATATGTAGTCTTCTTCTGTGGACTGCACATTCAACAGAAGTATCCATACTTGACATGATGTTATGATGTGGAATACTGATAGCAAAATTACAAAATTACAGAACCATGACATTCCACCCCTTATTCTACATTATTACATCATGGTTAATATATACATATATATACATATATATATAAATACATAAAATTATTGACTGCACTCCCCCAGCATTAAATTCCCTTGTGGCACACATTGAACATCCCCATCCTTCTGCATTACCCACCAAGTGCACCCAGGTCCCTGGGCAAAGACAGTTCCACGGATAGGTTTGCCCTTTCCAGAAGCTGGAAGGACCCAAACAGCTTTTCCCAACATGTTCTTTACATGTACAACGGGGACCTTATCTCCTTCTACAGTGTGTAGGGGGCTAGATTGACTAGGACCATCACGATTGACAGATCCTCTAGTATTGACCAACCAAGTGGCTTCTGCCAGATTCTTCTCCCAGTGCTTAAATGTTCCACCACCCATTGCTTTCAACATAGTTTTCAACAACCCATTATATCGTTCAATTTTACCAGAAGCTGGTGCATGGTAGGGAATATGATAAATCCACTCAATGCCATGATCTTTGGCCCAAGTATTTATAAGAGAATTTTTGAAATGTGTCCCATTATCAGATTCAATTCTTTCTGGGGTGCCATGTCGCCACAGGACTTGTTTCTCAAGACCTAATATGGTGTTTCGAGCAGTAGCATGGGGTACTGCGTATGTTTCAAGCCACCCAGTGGTTGCCTCTACCATAGTGAGTACATAACACTTACCACTGCGAGATCGTGGCAAGGTGATATAATCAACCTGCCACGCCTCCCCATATTTATACTTTTGCCATCGCCCTTCCTCCCAGAGAGGTTTCATCCTTCTGGCTTGTTTAATTATGGCACATGTTTCACAATCATGAATAATCTGCGCAATAGCGTCCATGGTTAAGTCCACCCCTCGGTCTCTGGCCCACTTATATGTCGCGTCTCTTCCTTGATGACCTGAGGTCTCATGAGCCCATCGAGCTAGAAATAATTCACCCTTATTCTGCCAGTCCAAGTCAATTTGAGCCACCTCAATTTTGGCAGCTTTATCTACCTGATGGTTGTTTTGTTGTTCTTCAGTAGCCCGACTTTTGGGCACATGTGCATCCACATGACGCACCTTTACAACCATATTCTTTGTTCGGGAAGCAATGTCCTTCCATAGTTCAGCGGCCCAAACAGATTTTCCCCTCCGTTGCCAGTTATTTTGTTCCCACCGCTGTAACCACCCCCATAAGGCATTTGCCACCATCCATGAGTCAGTATAAAGATACAGCATTGGCCACCTCTCCCGTTCAGCAACATCTAAGGCCAGCTGGACAGCTTTTACCTCTGCAAACTGACTTGATTCTCCCTTACCTTCAGTGGCCTCTGCAACCTGTCGTGTGGGGCTCCACACAGCAGCTTTCCATTTGCGATGCTTCCCTACAATGCGACATGATCCGTCAGTGAATAGGGCATATTTCTTTTCATTTTCTGGCAATTCGTTGTATGGTGGGGCCTCTTTAGCACGTGATACCTCTTCTGCTGGTGATGTTCCAAACTTTTTATCTTCAGGCCAGTCCATGATTACCTCTAGGATTCCTGGACGATTGAGGTTTCCCATTCGCGCTCGCTGTGTAATCAGTGTAATCCACTTGCTCCAGGTGACATCGGTAGCATGATGGGTGGAGGGAACCTGTCCTTTGAACATCCAGTTCAGCACTGGCAGTCGAGGTGTCAAAAGGAGCTGTGTTTCAGTCCCGACTACTTCGGAAGCAGCCCGAACCCCCTCATACGCGGCTAAGATCTCCTTCTCAGTTGGAGTGTAGCACTCTTCAGACCCCTTATATGATCGACTCCAGAATCCCAGGGGTCGGCCTCGGGTCTCTCCTGAGGCTCTTTGCCACAAACTCCAAGTGGGGCCTTTCTCTCCAGCAGCAGTATAGAGGATGTTCTTTACATCCTGTCCATTCCGTACTGGCCCCAGGGCTACAGCACGGGCTATCTCTTGTTTAATCTGTTCAAAAGCCTGCTGCTGCTCAGGGCCCCATGCAAAATCATTCTTCTTCCGCGTTACCTGATAAAGGGGGCTTACAATGAGGCTGTAGTTTGGAATGTGCATCCTCCAAAAGCCCACTGCACCCAGGAAAGATTGTGTCTCTTTCTTGCTAGTTGGTGGAGACATGGCAGTGATTTTGTCGATCACATCTGCTGGGATGTGACGACGTCCATCCTGCCACTTTATACCTAAGAACTGAATTTCCTGGGCAGGTCCTTTTACTTTGCTTCGCTTAATAGCAAAGCCAGCTTGTAGAAGAATCCGGATTATCTGCTCTCCTTTTGTAAAAACTTCTTCTGCTGTATCGCCCCACACAACAATGTCATCAATGTACTGCAGGTGTTCAGGAGCACCACCCTGTTCCAGTACAGTTTGGACCAACCCATGGCAAATGGTTGGGCTGTGTTTCCACCCCTGGGGCAAACGGTTCCAAGTATACTGAATGCCCCTCCAGGTGAAGGCAAACTGTGGCTTGCATTCTGCGGCCAAAGGAATAGAGAAGAAGGCATTGGCAATGTCAATGGTGGCATACCATTTGGCTGCTTTTGACTCCAGCTCGTACTGGAGTTCCAACATGTCCGGCACAGCAGCGCTCAATGGGGGTGTGACCTCATTCAGGCCACGGTAGTCTACTGTCAGCCTCCATTCTCCACTGGCTTTACGCACTGGCCATATGGGACTGTTAAAAGGTGAGTGAGTTTTACTGATCACTCCCTGATTCTCCAACTGGCGAATCAAATCATGAATGGGGAGCAAGGAATCCCTGTTGGTGCGATACTGCCGTCTGTGCACTGTCTTTGTAGCAATCGGTACCTGCTGCTCTTTTACTCGTAGCAGTCCCACAACAGACGGGTCCTCTGACAGGCCAGGCAAAACAGACAGCTGCTTAATGTTGTCCATGTCTACAGCAGCTATCCCAAAGGCCCATCGATACCCCTTAGGATCCTTGAAATGCCCCCTTCTGAGGTAATCAATACCCAGTATACATGGAGCCCCTGGGCCAGTCACAATAGGATGTTTTTGCCAGTCTTTGCCAGTGAGGCTTATTTCAGCCTCCAGCACAGTCAATTCTTGAGAGCCCCCAGTCACTCCAGAAATATGGATTGATTCTGTCCCTTCATGACTGGAGGGCATTAGGGTGCACTGTGCACCGGTATCCACCAGTGCCTTATATTTCTGTGGTTCTGATGTGCCAGGCCATCGAATCCACACAGTCCAATAAACTCTATTATCCCTTTCCCTCCCCTGACTGAGGGCAGGGCCCCTCTATTGGTTACCTGTGATGACTGGAGCAACTCCACTGGTGGTTGGTATGTCTAGTAGTTCTTTCACCCGTGCTCGTAGTGCAGACGTGGGCTGATCATGCCACTTCCTCATGTCTTCTCCACGGTCACGTAGGTAGCGCCACATGGAAACACGCGGTGCAATCGTACTGTTGTTCTTTGCTCGAGCTGGGAAGCGTGTGCGTTTAACAGCTGAGACTTTTGATGATGCAGGTGGGGAGTAGGACTGGACTAGTTTGATCAGATCCTTCATTAGACCTGGTGGCCCGTACGAGGATTGACCTTCATCAGTTGTTTCTGATACTATTACAGGATCATTACAATTAGTTGATGGAAACAATTTCTTGCACATTTCATCTACTCGGTTTTCTAGCCGTGAGATGGCAGAAACTGCGGCATGCAGTTGGGGGAGCTGCTGATCGGTGGTTTGAAGCATTATAATCAGCTCAACAACTCGGGGCCATCTGTCCACGAATCCTTTAGATCCTGATACCAATGACTGTGCAATTCTCTCTGGTGCTGTACTTGTGATTTTCTGCCACATGTCAGGATCGGCCCTCACTCTCTCAGGGTCAAGTTCGCTTGGATCAGGGCTGTACAACATTTTCGCCATGGCCAATTCCCTCAGGCGCTGAATACCTTTTTGGACGGTATTCCAACTATCAAATTTAGGCTTCAAAGCATCCTTATAGGGGTACCTTTCTCTCACGGCTTCTAACAGCCGCAACCAGAGAGTAGCAGCTCCATCTGAACATCTGCTAATCCCTCTGTCGATACCTGCATCTTGGGCAATGCTTCCTAGTTGGCGAGCTTCATTACCATCTAGAGACAAGCTGTTGGCCCCGTTGTCCCAGCAGCGAAGCAACCAAGCAAGGATACCTTCATCTTGACGCCGTGTGAACTCCTTTCTTGAGCCTTGGATTTCAGTCAGCTTCAGAGGTCGACAATAGGTGATTTCCTCCTCATCATCAGTCTCTTCTTCATGCCTCTTGGTTTTTGCCTTTGCTTTTTTCGGTACTGCTCCATGCCCGGCACCTGGGTCTTCTGCTGCCCCCCCCTGTGCTTCTCCTTCTTTTCGTTCTAGACGCATGGACACCCGTTTCCATTTCTTGCCTTCCACAGGGGCAACTGATATTGCTACTGATGCCTCCTGTGACTGATCAGAATTAACTTGGGCTTGAATCTCAGATCGGAAACTCTCTCTCTCCAGAATAGTATGATACAAAGCACGGTATGCATAAGCCAAACCCCACATAAGGTTTACCTCCTTAGATCTCTGACCCAAATACTCACTTAATTTCTTAGGGTCCCTTAGGTGTTCAAGAGTGAAATCCCATGACACTGCGGGTCCCCATGCTTCTAAGACTTTTCCTAAACCTTTCCATATTCCCTGCCAGTCATCATTCTCTGGTTCTGGAGGAGACTTCCGCATAGAACGAATGCATAGGAACATATATGCATGCATTGATAGTGATAACATGAATGCAAGTATGAACCCTATCTCAGTTATTGAAAAGCGTGTGGAAATCTGAGAGTACAACCTAAATAAAAAGGGTTTTTTTAGCCTGTACAATGAATTAAACATGGTGGTGTTTGTAAAATTGCCTGTTCCATCTGGGATGCAAGTATTTGTAAAATTGCCTGTTCCATCTGGGATGCAAGTGTTTGTAAGATTCACAATTCCATCTGGGGTGTAGATGCCAAAATTCTGACCATACCACATCTCGTAAAAGTACCAGGCAGGTGTCTCCATCAGTATCCACCTTATTAGGCTATATATCTGCACAATTCCACAACACCAAATTATGGTGTTAATAGTTGACCAATACTTTAAGAAGATCATAATTGCTTTCAATCCCTTAAACAGAGCAACTGGGATGAAGAGTGGATTCATAGTTGGCAGGCTCTGTAAAAGTCAGAGCTAGCTAGCTTTGCTCTAAGGGAGAAAGAAATCCCTTTGTTTTCTACACAAAAGTTAGATAGCAGTGCTGAGAATGTGCAGCAGCCCTTAATGTTGACAATTTGTCTGGTATTTCAAGGTCACGTTCTCTGTGAGCAGCTACGGAAAGATAACACTCCCAACACTCCCGTAACGAAGCTCTTTAAGAGCAAAGAGAGAGTTGTTCTAAAAGCTAAAAAGCTCTATGCCCGCATTCTCCACCAAAAAATCTGTCACGGGTTACTTAGATTTACCTATGCCCGTGACAGGGGAAGCCACCCCACGCCCCCCCCCGGGGCCCGGAAAGGAGGGGGAAAAGGGGAGTGGGATAAAACAGCGACAATCTAAGGAGGAAAAACTTATTTTACTAAATATGATATCGAAATACAAGATAACACAATATAATATAATTAAGGCTAACAAAATTGAACGAAACAGAGAGAGAGAGTCTCCGAAAACCGAGAGGCCTACTGTGAACTCTAGGCGACACGGCTGGAACGCTTCCCACTCTCCGAGAAGTTCGAGAGAAGAAGGAGGGCACTCCAGCCTGGGAACGAGATTATATAGAGTCCTGGTCCCGTGACTTATTGTTACTCCTGTTGTTCTCTGGGATATGTAGTCTTCTTCTGTGGACTGCACATTCAACAGAAGTATCCATACTTGACATGATGTTATGATGTGGAATACTGATAGCAAAATTACAAAATTACAGAACCATGACAAATGGCCACAGTTGGTGTGGGGCTGCCCAAGGCCTTTGGGTCTTCTCCCAGGCCCACAGCACTGTGCATTTGGGTCTCCAGACCAGGAACACCCAGCATAGACCTGAGAGACAGCAGCAACACAGCCAACAATCAGAGCTAAGTGCAGTTATTCACCAGTCCTGTTCAAAGCCCTCTGTTATTTTAGCCGGCCGTAGCAACAGCTATAATTAGGCACTCTTAACACAGCACAGTGCTTTTCAGAAATCAAGGCCCTTTCCTCCTCCACAAGAGCCGTGTCAAGGGGCAGCTTCCACAAGTGCTGGCTGCTGACCCCTCTCTGACATGACTTGATCGTTTGCAGTTATTGATCTCAGCTCTTTTTTCTCCTAAGCCACCTGCCAGGTAATAAAAATCTGCATCAGAATGCAAGGCACACAGGGTGCTGAGAGCCAGCAGCAACATTTGTCTTACAGACCTGGAAACCTGGCAGTGTCGATAGGGGCCAGTTATCACAGCGCTGTGTGATCTTTCTGCTGAGGCTGTAAATAACTTCCATCAGCATCCGAATAGGGACAGAGAGAATCTGCCACATTAACTACAGAAGCGAAGTGCTGCTTTGTCAATGGCAGAAGACACTGTTAAGCAACATAAACAGCGTTGACAAGATCTCTAAAGACTCCCTGAGTTTAAAAGGGAAGGTTTAGGATGCTGAACTTTTGATGCACCATCATTAATCGAGCCTTGCCTTTCTTCTGAATGTGTTTGTATGCATGCCCAATGCAAGCATTTCAAAATGTTTTAATTGAGTCCTATAAGGGTACATGACATTTCACTCCTAGTCTCACTCAGATGGCAAAATTCTGGATCCTTTTGCTCTCCAAAGCACCTCCATATGCCAGTGGAAACAAACAGATCCACTGTTTGAGATAAAAGCATGTGGGCGCTACAGGGATCTGCCTCTTTTCCTACTTACTCTTTCCTCCAGTGTGCAACCCCAGCAAGTGCTTTACATGGCTTTGTACCTGCATTAAACCCCACCTTCCAAAAGCCCACATTGTGCCAATTTTACACTGAAAAGTCAGTGTAGTAAGCCAGCATAATGATGTAATAAAAGTGATGAAGAACTAGAGTTAGTGCCAATGCTTTTGCCAAAGAAGGCTTACAGATCTGACTGACTGCTTTTCCTATTCCCATTCCAGATCTCTAGCCCTGAATGAGCTAAAGTAAGCTGCAAGAGAAGACAGATTCAGTAAAAATTAGGCAGAAAAATAAGGGGGGGGGAAGGAGAGAAATATAGGCAAACTCACAACAGCTGTTCTTCAGCGTGGCACACAGATTTACACAGATTCAAAGTGTGGAAACCAAAGCAAAACAAAGCGAAGGTCCATGCTTACAGAAGAAACTAGTTAGTCTGGGTCTTTGAGGGACAAACTAGACCATACATTTTACAAGGAAAACCCAAACTCCAAATGCATTTTGCTAATCCTCAGACCTTCAAAGATCTTTCCTGCAGTTCTGCCTGTCTCATCACCTGGAGTCTATTAAACATTGTTCACTGAAGAAACTATTCGTCATGAGGGTGAAATTTGCTGAATTTACTAGTGTTTTATGAATCTACAAGAACCACAATCTAGAAGACACATCAGGACACATTTGATCCCATTTTGCTACCTTATATAAATCAGCTGTAAGCTCAAAGGTGGAATGGTTTTGTACAGTCTCTTCATTTTCAGCAAGATACATTGAAAGTAAGCCTGGAATATGAACGTATTTTTATGCCAAGTGTATTGGCTAGCTTTGGGAACTGATAACACACGTACCAGACTTCCATTTCATCTCAATTTCTTTTATAGATAGTGATTAAAGCCTGTTGTAGTTAAAGGGGTTTCTGAATGCACATATAGAATGATTCAGTGGTTTCGCTCAAGTTTTTGGATGACAGTGGTCCATTCTAATACCACTAAGCTCAGGAGGGATGGGGCAGGGGAAGAGGGAAGTAAACTTATATTTAATCTCCATGAGTAACTATCTCTCAGTAATTGTCAATGAAGTATCCCTGGTGGTGTAGACACAGAAGTTGACAAGACAGTGGGCTTTTTCCTTATTAATACATTCAGATCTAGAGGACCTTTTCTTGCTATCCCAATCTAGTCCCTTTAATAAACAGTAAATTATCTGTTTAGAAATAATCTTTGCTTCAGTCTAGTTGTTTAAAGCATTGCATCAGGAGACATATTACTCATCTTCTTACTTCAGATAGATCTACGATGCACAGATAAATGGATGGTCATATATTTAAGGAAGATTTTAAATGCATTTTTTAGTAGATGTCAAAAAGGATAGCATTTTATAACCAAAAAATGAACACTGGAAAAAAACAGAAGCAGACATGCTGAGAAAAGTCCAGTCTGCTGTTTTTGTAGATCACAGAATAATTTGACATAGGTTAGGAAATTTCTTTTAACCACTGTCTGTGCCGCCCTTAAACCTTAATGGAGTACAAAGATTACCTTCCAAAACTTAGGACCGCATATTACTTAAGCTTTTCTGGCCAAGTTTTTTCCCCTTTTCTTCAACGTGATTAGAAATATGAAAAGATTTGAACCACTGGAGCTAAGGACTGAGTTCTCCTTTACACAAAAGTAAAATGAGGCAGAACTCCAAAGAGAACACATCTCCAAAACTGAATAGATTGCACCAAACAATCCTTATCTTGAGGTTATGTTTTCCTACTGAAAAACAATAAAAAAACTCACTTATCTAACAATTTCAAATGGGTAGCTTATGAGATCCAGCACTTTGGGGCCACAGAATATATATATTTTTTAAATGAACTGAATTTATGAAAGTACTTACATTGCATCATTACTCTCAGAGCTAAAATCCTTAACTTAGAATAGAGACTTGAAGCCAGATTTGCTCCTAAAAGCAAGATTTTTCTGGGGAATGTAGTTATTAGTTATCTCCCTGGAAAGTTGCAACTCAGAAAACTTCACTCAATTGCAGCCCTTTCCTGGAAGAAATTAAGCTCCTTATTCATTTTCTTATTTGACTGGAAATTGTCATATCTGAAATTATTCTTCAGAGCCTGCCCAGGAAGGCCACAATGGTAATGGTGCAAAGCCAGGCTGGAATGAGCGCAGCTAAGGCTGCACCCCAGCTCTTCTTTCCATTGTCTCTCTTTAGGGAGATTCAAAACTAATTCTCCAAAATGAGCATTGCAGACACCTGCTTAAATGGAAGGCACCCAAAGCTCTGCCTCTTGAAGCTGTGATATCATGCAGGAAGGAACCCTCAAGACATCAAGGACTCAAGTCCCTGCCCTGTCCTCCACAGAACCTAAGAGGGGTATCTTTTCTGTATTCTGTTACAGAGGCATGCAATGCCAGTTTTTTTAGTCAAGAATCCTCCCACCATCATCCCCATTGGGAAAAATAAAATAAAATAAAATAAAATAAAATAAAATAAAATAAAATAAAATAAAATAAAATAAAATAAAATATAAAAAAATCACATATAGCATTAGTGGAGGCCTCTCCACCAAGTACCCAATCCAGAACCAGTAGAAGCAAAAAAAGCACCTTCTCTCCTAGACTTTTTACTCAGATGTAGCAAAGGAGTTTCCTACAGCCTGTCACCTAATGCAGAACTCAGCAATGATGAAGTAACACAAATCAGTATCACCCAAGGATTCTACCTTGTTTATCATACAAGATCTACAAATTCTGCAAATTTAGACCGATTTCAGTAACTGCATCTTCAAAAGCCAAGATGGTACACATACTACACTGTCACATTGTTGCATGACCTCTAACACCCATTGTATTTCAAATTATTTTCCAGCATTACTAATGCTGAAGAGCACATATTTTCAAGTTCTCATTCCCTTTTTCTTTTGAGATACTTTGATGACTCATATTACAAAGTCTTATTACAACACAAGTATGATTCTGCTCTATCAACACTTGCGTTCAAACTGGATCCCCAGTGAATTAAAAGTCATATACTTCACATACAGCTGCAGAGCCTGATACAGCTCCTCTACTGAAAACTGAGTCACTTCCAGATGAGACTTGAAGCCAAGACAGTTTTAGAAGACTCGCTCAGTCTTCTGTGCACACACACACAACCAGACACAAAGCTCTCCCAGTTTCAGCACTATTCTTTTTATAGGCATTTTATAAAATCATTGAGCTTTGGTTTTTTTTAAGTGACATTTCTGACACCAGCAGCCAAGAAAAAAAAATAAAACTGAAGTTAAAGCTGTTGTTCTACATTTAATGTGCTGCATTGTGAGGCAACACGGGTCACACATCTGCATCTGTCACTTTGAAATGCGTCTGGCAGGTCTTGACAAAAAACAAAGATCAATAAGGTAAAAGGCATAGCTGGACATTACAAGCAGTGCTGGCCATCACCGCCTGGTCCCCAGGCTGACAACACTTGTGCACTCTGTGAAATGTCCTAAGTTGCAACAAAGCCTCCTATGCAAGCATGGTTTTTGTTTTAGTTTGGTTTTCTGTCTTTGTTCACTTTTCAAAGCTCATTCTAACATGGTTTCATAACCAAAAAAATAAAAAAGATAAAGTTTCTTGTTTTGTATAATTTGGCTTCCTCAGATTTGCTAATTCTGCTGAATTCTCCTAGTAACTGCCTCACTATGTAGCACGCAGCAGAGGTCTGATACCTTCCCTACTGAGACAAGTAGCATTGCCTTCTCCTTTGGGCTCTCCATACTCTTCCAAATTATTCTGATTGATATAGACCTCGATCCATGCTAATTATGCAGAGCTTCCCTTATAAAGTGTAGTTGCCATAGGAACAGTACCGGGTGAACAGGTGCGTGGAAAGCTGTGATATATTAAATGACAGCTACCCTCTGCCACTGCGATGCAGATTGCCATTCTCAGGGTTTATTTATAGCAGGTAGTAATTAATCTGTATGAATCTCATTTCATTGAGAAGGAAAAAACAAAAACGCACAGAATCATTAGCAAGATTCCTAATTACATCCATACCTTTGATTCTCAGAATTTTGTTGCCATCAGACAACCCTAACACAGAACTACTGGATTATTATTTGTGTGGAGCTGTCATTATGAGAAACTCTAAGCTGTCGCCTGTAACAAATACCTTCTTACAGCTACCACATTAAAACTTGCATTAGAGTTGCTGCAATGGAGCAACAAAATAGTTTTTACCCTTTAAAAAAGTAAAGAAACAAAAAGGAGATATAAGCTTTAGTTGGCTTTTAAATGGAGGCTCCTAATTCTGGAATGGGAATCAAGTGTACAGAAACCTGAATTTAGCCCAGACACCAACTGTTTCTGTGCCTGAAGCAAGCCCCTTAACCTCCGTTTCTCAGTCACTGTCTCTCAGGTGTTAGGTGAACTAAGAGCAAACAGTCTGAAAGCACTTCAAAGATGAAAAAACGACTCGTTATGCTATGAAAGGGATAAGCACTGTAATTTAAATGACTGCATGAAGTAGACTTATCTACCAGGCATACCAGGCATGACTCAGCCTGGTGTCTTAGAGCTGCTTGCGTAAAGTAGATAAGCTTGAGAAGACAAAACTAAACTACATTTTCTGTGGCTGATGAGAACAATGATTCTCATAGCGAGGCAATACTAGCACCAGGTAGAGTACGTGGATCTTGCCTGTGTCTCAGTTTTCATCCTCTTGCTTTCTTATTATTATGTTTATGATCACAGTTAGCAGCAAACACTCCAAGAAAATAGAAGTGATAGAAAATGATCACATTCTCAAAACACTCTTCTAAAAGTTTTGTCAGTACACATCTCAGATGAAAACATACAGTGATTCCCAGTCGCTGTTAGGGATGCCATTGGAAACATTCTTACAGGCAAGTGTTAGAATCACAGCAGTGTTATGGGATACCCTGCAGAACATTATTCTAGAAATCATGCAAAGGATCCACATCAAGATTTAATTTCAGCTACATTCCAAAACAGCATTTCGTTCGTGGTTCACCAGGTTCATATTAGAACCCTGTAGGCAACAGGTAAACTTGCAGTTCTAAGATAAAGCAAAAAATCACAATGATGTAGCAATTACTCATTTCTTGAATAGACCCAGTTAAATCACAGCATGAAAAATGAAGGCTACATTGGTATATGCCTAACCTGCTGGGAAATCCTCCCATGATAAAATCCTTCTTGAGAATATAAATATTTCACAGAAATGGGTTACACATGGTCTGAACCCTGATATTAATCACTGCCTACTCAGACCATGACCTAGTTTTTAAGCTAAGCACATTCCACCTTTGCAACAGGCTCTACCAAGCTTAGTTCTGATGCTGGATAATACAGGGCAATAGAGAGAACATAACTCCTGCTATTGAGAAACTAAATCCCCTTTTACTGAGTCTTATACTAGACCTGCCTATATTTGATCAAATCCAAGAGATCTGATGAACATGAATTGAAATTCATTAGCAGTGTTTCCACATCATTATAGAAAATGAGGTCTCAGAACAATGGAAATGAGTTACTCTTGCAGACGAGACTGTTTCCACATCCAGGCTTGCGTGCTAAAGCTTTCTTCCAACTGGCCAGGAAGACCCACACCATTCTTAGTCTCAAGCAGATATTGCCCTGTTAGACCAGGCACAGCTGGAGAATGGGATGCTGTAACTTTAACTGCTGCTTGTATCCAGCATGAGTCAGGGACACTGAGCAGCCTGCAGACAGTTTATATGTGCTTTGTACCAGTTAAAATGTTGCTAAACTGGGCAAACCCAAACAGATTTCATCCTACTTCACGCAGCAAGAGAGGCCTGAGTATTAATGCAAAACTTTAGTTGGCAGGATATCAAACCTGAACCTCTCAAATCAGCTCATTGCTCAAAAATCCCCATTCAGGCCAATTTTTTTCCTAAGTGTTCCCTGCCTAATTAAAGATCCCAGCCTAATTCACAGGTCAGAATTCCTCATGTTTTCCTACATCTGCCACAGGCCTCAAAAAATGAAAGAACACAGAGGCCAGCTTGGCAATTGGGAGCTCACATCTACCGGTGTCATGGTTTAATAATTTTGTAATTTTTGCTATCAGTATTCCACATCATAACATCATATAAAGCATGAATAATTTTACTGAATCTGCAACTTATCAGAAGAAGACTACATCTCCCAGGGAACAACACGATAGGTCACGGGACCTGGACTCTATATTAACTCTGTCGCAGAACAGACTGACGTCTTTCGAGTTCTGGCGTTCAGGGCAGTGTGTGGGAGCCTTCAGCCGTTCGCCTAGATTCACAGTAGGCCTCTCGGTTACGGGACTCATTCTCTCTCCTATTTTGCTTGATTCGTTAGCTCAATTTCAATTATATTGTATTATATTGTGTTATCCTGTATTTCGATATAGTATTTAGTAAATAAGTGTGCCTCCTTAGATCGTTGCCGCTGTTTTCTTTTCCTAATTAATTTTTTTCCTTTCGGCCTAGGGCCCCTCCGGGGCCTACGGCCCCCTGTCACGGACGCAGGTGGATTTTTAGTTCAAACCGTGACAGATTTTGGTGGAGAATGCGGGCAAATTGAGTTGCTGTTTTTCTGTGTTTTCTTCTGTTGCTCTTTTAGCTTTTAACAGAGCTACGAGTTTTTTTCCCTGTTAAGGAGCTATCTCGTGTTTGGGATTCTGCACCTGCGAGCTTGACCTTGAAAGTCCAGGCGGACTGCCAATACTCCGGTATATTTTATAAACACTGCTGAGCTTTGTTTTCTTTTACTTTTTTCTCTCTATTGGAGGAAAAAAGATGTTTTCTCTACTAAATTTGTTTTACCAGGGACTGTGTGCCATTGGTTCCTTTTTTGAGACGCTCCGAACATATTGGGCCATGTTTAAGCTAGCCACTTTTCCTTATGGAGCTATACAATTGTATAATGGATTGAAAGCATGGTTAGCAATGCTCACTTCGTATCTGTATACAGCTCCAGAGGGAGCAACTAATGCAACTAATTATACAGAAATGGTGATTTTTAAGCGTGCTCCTCTTTCTTTCTATGAATCCTTTATGCAGTTTTTGAATGATCAGTGGGTCACACTCTTAATCTCCCTGATCTTACTGTTGATTATTGTAATAATCTCACTCAGTATCTGGATTTATAACATCCGGAGGAAGTCTTCCCTAGAACCAGAGAATACTGAGTGGCAGGGAGTGTGGAGAGGTTTTGAAGAGATTCTCAAAGGACAGACATCTTCAGTGTTATGGAGCTTCACTCCTGAACACTTGAAGAATCCTGAGAGTTTGATTGCATATTTGAGGCAGGAATGTTGTGGCTCAGGCAGATCTCAGGAGGCACAAATGATTTTGGGCCTAGCTAATGCTTATCGGGCCTTAGTCAATACCATTCCTGAGAGGGAAGTTTTAGAAGCTGAGAGAGAGAGTCTCAGGGCCGAGAAGGAGAGTCTTAGAGCTGAGGCAGAAAAACTTTGGACTGAGAAGGTAGAGAGAGAAAAAGCTTTTGAAGCTGAGAGAAAAGATCTCCTGTACCAACGAGACTCAATCTGGTACGAGAGAGAGAGTCTTAGAGCTGACGCAGCAAAACTTTGGGATGAGAAGGTAGAGAGAGAAAAAGTTTTTGAAGCTGAGAGAAAAGATCTCCTGTACCAACGAGACTCAATCTGGTACGAGAAAGAGAATCTTAGAGCTGACGCAGCAAAACTTTGGGATGAGAAAAGCTCCCTGCAATCCCAACTCAACACTCTCCAGTCCGAGCACGGCGCCCTCCGGTCCGAGCACAACACTCTCCAGTCCGAGCACAGCGCCCTCCGGTCCGAGTACAACACTCTCCAGACTGAGCGCGATGCCCTCCGGACCGAGCACAATGCCCTCCAGACCGAGCACAACACTCTTCAGTCCAAGTATGACGCCGTCCAGTCTGAGTGCGGCACCCTCCAGGCCAAGTATGATGCCTTCCAATCCAACTGCGACACCCTCCGGTCCGAGCATGACACTCTCCAGACTGAGCGCGATGCCCTCCGGTCCGAGCACGACACTCTCCAGTCCGAGTACAGCGCCCTCCGGTCCGAGCATGACACTCTCCAGACTGAGCGCGATGCCCTCCGGTCCGAGCACAACACTCTCCAGTCCGAGCACAGCGCCCTCCGGTCCGAGTACAACACTCTCCAGACTGAGCGCGATGCCCTCCGGACCGAGCACAATGCCCTCCAGACCGAGCACAACACTCTTCAGTCCAAGTATGACGCCGTCCAGTCTGAGTGCGGCACCCTCCAGGCCAAGTATGATGCCTTCCAATCCAACTGCGACACCCTCCGGTCCGAGCATGACACTCTCCAGACTGAGCGCGATGCCCTCCGGTCCGAGCACGACACTCTCCAGTCCGAGTACAGCGCCCTCCGGTCCGAGCATGACACTCTCCAGACTGAGCGCGATGCCCTCCGGTCCGAGCACGACACTCTCCAGTCCGAGCACAGCGCCCTCCGGTCCGAGCATGACACTCTCCAGACTGAGCGCGATGCCCTCCGGTCCGAGCACGACACTCTCCAGTCCGAGCACAGCGCCCTCCGGTCCAAGTATGACACTCTCCAGTCCAAACACAAAGACCTCCAGTCCGGGTACGACAATCTCCGGGCAGCGCGCAGCGCCCTCCTGTGTAAGCACAACGCTCTCCAGTCTGAGCACGACGCCCTCCAGTCTAGTTATAACGTCCTCAGGGCAGAATGCGACACCCTCAAGTCTGAACCGTATGTACTCCAACTTAACCAACCACCGGGGGCACCAGATACAATGTTGGTTGCCCCTGTAAGAGGGCGAAAAACAAAACGAGTTTCAACTCAGATAGAGAAAATGCAGAAGGAGTTAGAAGAGCGGAGGGAGTTAGGAGAGCAGGACTCAGGAGAGCAGGGGGACTCAGGAGAGCAGGGGGACTCAGGAGGTCAGGGGGACTCAGGAGAGCAGGGGGACTCAGGAGGTCAGGGGGACTCAGGAGAGCAGGAGGAGTCAGAAGACCAGAGGAAGTCGGCGGAGCAGAGGTTGTTAGAGCAGTATAAGATGTTAGAGGAGGAGAAGAAGTCAGAGGAGCAGAGAAAGTTAGGAGAGAGAAAGTTAGGAGAGAGGAAGAAGGAGGAAGGTCGCCTGGAGGAAATAACACAAGCGTCAGAGTCAGGGTCAGAGTCAGACGAGGAGCCAAAAGCTAAATTTTCTTTACGAGAATTTCTCGAGTCCAAACTTATAGATGGGGCAGCCTCATCAACACAGCTGCCAACATTAACACCTGGGACTCCTGATAGAGCAAAAGGTGAGCAAAGTATTACGACCATTATTGATCGATCTTTTAAACTGAGTGAAATTCGAGATCTGAGAAAGGATTTCACACGTCAGCCAAAAGAAAATATGGTCACTTGGTTACTTCGCTGCTGGGACAATGGTGCCAATAGTGCGTGGCTCGATGGCAGTGAAGCTCGCCAACTGGGTAGCATTTCCAGGGACTCACGTGTGGACAGAGGTATAGGCACATGCCAAAATCGGTCCTACACCCTCTGGAAGCGGATGTTGATAGCGGTAAGAGATAGATTCCCCTTTAAACGGGACTTGGAGCCTGAGAAAAAGAAATGGACTGATATGGAGAAAGGTATCCAATTTTTGAGAGAAAGGGCTCTGGTGGAAATGCTCTACAGCCCCCAGTTCAATCGTAACAATCCAAACCAATTACATGATCCTGAAGCAGTCCACGTTCCACGACAAATGTGGCGTGACTTTACAAAGGCAGCTCCAGAAAAGCATGCCAGTGCACTTGCATTGGTATATGGCAAAGGGGAAAGAAAGCCCCTTGTAAATGAGCTAATTAGCAGACTTCAGGAGCTTGAATTATTTATAAGCGCTACAGAAGTTAAGCTTTATACTTCAGCCATTGTCCAAATGGGAAAAAAAATAGTGGAAAGGTTAGACAAAGTGGAGGAAACACAAAGTGATATTATTGACAAATTGGCTAATGTGCCTGATGTAGATGAATCCACGGTGGTACCAGATGATGGAAACCAGGATTTCCACGATCGCCTATTGAGAGAGCTAAACAACATGAGTTCCTCTCGACCTGTATCATCGAAAATCTCAACCATAAAAAAGAGACGTCCTCGTATTCAAGCAAATGACAACGATAAGACACCTCGTATTCAAGCAAACGACAATGATAAGACCATACGTTTTGCTTTGTTGTATTTCTTGAGTAATCATGGGGAGGATATAAAGAAGTGGTATAACTCATCCACTTCTGCACTTCAGGCACGAGTGAAAGAATTACAATCCAAAACAACCACCAAGGTGAACTCTTCCAAACGGGGGAGAGTTCCAGTTGCTGCAAGTCAACGAGGTAAACAATAGAGGGGCCCTGCCCCCAGCCAGGGGGGGGAAACGGACAACAGAGTATACTGGACTGTGTGGATTAAGTGGCCTGGCACATCTCAACCACAGAAATATAAAGCCTTGGTGGACACTGGTGCACAATGCACCCTAATGCCCTCAAGTCACCAAGGGACACAACCAATTTATATCCATGGAGTGACTGGGGGTTCCCAAGAATTGACTATGTTGGAGGCCGAAATAAGCCTCACTGGTAAAAACTGGCGAATGCACCCTATTGTGACTGGTCCAGAGGCTCCATGTATACTGGGAATCGATTACCTTAGGATGGGATATTTCAAGGATCCCAAGGGGTATCGATGGGCCTTTGGGATAGCTGCTGTAAACACAAATGGTGTTAAGCAGCTGTCAACTTTACCTGGTCTGTCAGATGATCCTTCTGCTGTGGGGTTGCTCCAGGTAAAAGACCAAGAGGTACCAATTGCCACCAAAGTGGTTCACAGACGGCAGTACCGCACCAATAGGGACTCATTGCTCCCCATTCAAAAGCTAATTCGCCAATTAGAAAATCAGGGAGTGATTAGCAAAACGCACTCGCCTTTTAACAGCCCCATATGGCCAGTGCGTAAAACCAGTGGGGAATGGAGGCTGACGGTAGATTACCGTGGCCTGAATGAAGTCACACCTCCATTAAGTGCTGCTGTACCAGACATGCTAGAACTCCAGTATGAATTGGAGTCAAAAGAAGCTAGGTGGTATGCCACCATTGATATTGCTAATGCCTTCTTTTCCATCCCATTGGCTGCAAAATGTAGGCCACAGTTTGCTTTTACCTGGAGAGGTATTCAGTATACCTGGAACCGTTTACCCCAGGGGTGGAAGCACAGCCCAACAATTTGCCATGGATTGATCCAAGCTGTTTTGGAACAGGGTAATGCTCCTGAGCACTTGCAGTATATTGATGACATTGTGGTGTGGGGCCATACAGCAGCAGAGGTTTCCAAGAAAGGGAAACAGATAATCCAAATTCTTTTGAAAGCTGGTTTTGCCATTAAGCGCAGCAAGGTGAAGGGGCCTGCCCAGGAAATCCAGTTCTTAGGCATAAAATGGCAAGATGGACGTCGTCACATCCCAGCAGATGTGATTGACAAAATCACTGCTATGTCTCCGCCCACAAATAAAACAGAGACCCAATCTTTTCTGGGAGTAGTGGGCTTTTGGAGAATGCATGTCCCAAACTACAGCCACATAGTGAGCCCTCTCTATCAGGTAACACGGAAGAAGAATAATTTCTCATGGGGTCCTGAGCAGCAGCAGGCTTTTGAGCAGATAAAACAAGAAATAGCCCGTGCCGTGGCCTTGGGGCCAGTACGGACGGGACAGGATGTGAAGAACATCCTCTACACTGCTGCTGGAGAGAAAGGTCCCACCTGGAGTTTGTGGCAAAGAGCCTCAGGAGAGACCCGAGGCCGACCCCTAGGATTTTGGAGTCGAGCATATAAAGGGTCTGAGGAGCGCTACACTCCAACTGAGAAGGAGATCTTAGCCGTGTATGAGGGGGTTCGGGCTGCTTCTGAAGTAGTTGGGACAGAGGTTCAGCTTCTTCTAGCACCTCGCTTGCCAGTAATAAACTGGATGTTTAAAGGACAGGTTCCCTCCACCCATCATGCTACTGATGCCACTTGGAGTAAGTGGATTTCATTAATTACTCAACGAGCTCGAATGGGAAAACTCAGCCGTCCTGGAATTCTAGAAGTGATCATGGACTGGCCTGAGAGTAAAAAAATTGAAACACCACCTACAGAAGAGGTATCACGTGCTAAAGAGGCACCACCATACAATGAGCTACCAGAAAACGAAAAGAAATTTGCCCTATTCACAGACGGATCATGTCGTATTGTAGGGAAGCATCGCAGATGGAAAGCTGCTGTATGGAGCCCCACACGACAAGTTGCAGAGGCCACCGAAGGTAAAGGAGAATCAAGTCAATTCGCAGAGGTAAAGGCTGTTCAGCTGGCTTTAGATGTGGCTGAACGGGAGAGGTGGCCAATGCTTCATCTTTATACTGATTCATGGATGGTGGCAAATGCCTTATGGGGGTGGTTGCAACAGTGGGAAAATGATAATTGGCAACGAAAGGGTAAACCTGTTTGGGCTGCTGAACTGTGGAAAGACATTGCTGCCCGAATAAGGAACATTGTTGTAAAGGTGCGCCATGTAGATGCTCATGTGCCTAAAAGTAAGGCTACTGAAGAACATAAAAATAACCATCAGGTTGATCGAGCTGCCAAAATTGAGGTGGCTCAAATAGACTTGGACTGGCAGAACAAGGGTGAATTATTCCTAGCTCGGTGGGCCCATGAGACTTCAGGTCATCAAGGAAGGGATGCAACATATAAGTGGGCCAGAGACCGAGGGGTGGACTTAACTATGGACGCTATTGCTCAAGTTATTCATGATTGTGAAACATGCGCCATAATTAAACAAGCCAAGAGGATGAAACCTATTTGGGGGGAAGGGCGATGGCAAAAGTATAAATATGGAGAGGCATGGCAGGTTGATTATATCACCTTGCCACGATCTCGCAATGGTAAGCGTTATGTACTCACCATGGTGGAGGCAACCACTGGGTGGCTCGAAACATACGCAGTACCCCATGCTACCGCCCGAAACACCATATTAGGGTTGGAAAAGCAAATCCTGTGGCGGCATGGCACTCCGGAAAGAATTGAATCAGATAATGGGACCCATTTTAAAAATTCCCTTGTAACCACTTGGGCCAAAAATCATGGCATTGAGTGGATTTACCATATTCCCTATCATGCACCAGCTTCTGGTAAGATTGAACGATTCAATGGGTTATTGAAAACTATGTTGAAAGCAATGGGTGGCGGAACGTATAAAATTGGGAGAACCATTTAGCAGAAGCCACCTGGTTGGTCAACACTCGAGGATCTAGTAATCGTAATGGTCCTAACCAATCCAGCTCCCTACGTACCGTGGAGGGAGATAAGGTTCCTGTAGTACACATAAAGAGTGTGTTGGGAAAAACAGTTTGGGTCCTTCCAGCGTCTGGAAAGGGCAAACCTCTCCGGGGTACTGTCTTTGCCCAGGGACCTGGGTGCACATGGTGGGTGATGGACAAAAATGGGAATGTTCAATGTGTACCACAAGGGAATTTGATGTTGGGGGAGTGCAGCCAATGATTTTCCTGTAGATATATAGGTAGAGTCTCAGAAAATATTTCAATTGGTTACAGAATAGTTCAATTAGGTATAGGACTTAAGATAGAGTGGATCAATGTTAAGGAAACACTTTTCTCTATATACCTTAATTAGGCATTCTGTAAGCAAGTTTTCCATCTGGGCTCTATATCCTGCACTGGCCATGCATGTGTAGAGCACACATGGAAAGAAGTATAAGTCAAAAGGAAATCTGCTGTGGTGGCTGGGAAAGGATGAGTGCACCTTGATGTGGGGGACGCCCTACCAGCGCTGCCTTTCCCCTCTACCGCTGACATGTTTTCCTTTTTCTGGCAGTTTTGCCATTTTCTCAAAATTAATAAATAGTAAATTAGGTTATAGAGTTTTGTTCTCAACTTAGGGATTTGTATGGAATAAATATAGATTGTTGAGAAAAAATAAGGTTGCTGATTATTCACAATTATACATATGAGTGTGTATGTATGTATAAATATAATGTAATGATGTAGAATAAGGGGTGGAATGTCATGGTTTAATAATTTTGTAATTTTTGCTATCAGTATTCCACATCATAACATCATATAAAGCATGAATAATTTTACTGAATCTGCAACTTATCAGAAGAAGACTACATCTCCCAGGGAACAACACGATAGGTCACGGGACCTGGACTCTATATTAACTCTGTCGCAGAACAGACTGACGTCTTTCGAGTTCTGGCGTTCAGGGGAGTGTGTGGGAGCCTTCAGCCGTTCGCCTAGATTCACAGTAGGCCTCTCGGTTACGGGACTCATTCTCTCTCCTATTTTGCTTGATTCGTTAGCTCAATTTCAATTATATTGTATTATATTGTGTTATCCTGTATTTCGATATAGTATTTAGTAAATAAGTGTGCCTCCTTAGATCGTTGCCGCTGTTTTCTTTTCCTAATTAATTTTTTTCCTTTCGGCCTAGGGCCCCTCCGGGGCCTACGGCCCCCTGTCACGGACGCAGGTGGATTTTTAGTTCAAACCGTGACAACTGGATGTTAACATGTAACCTCACAAGTTTCATCAGTTCCTTCAAAATCACTTCTTTTATCCCCAGTACCTGAATTGTCAGCTAGGAGAAGCTGCTGATAGCTTCTGAAGCTTACTGCATTACGTACTTGGTCTTCAAAACCAAAACCACATGGAGAACTGACCTTTGTAAACATGCTTTTTTCACTGTCTCTTCCGGATGCTGCTCCTTTGCTTACTGCACCTCACCATGGAGTCTAGTCCCAGTCAGACTGCAGCTTCCCCCAGTAGGACCTCTTTCATTTTTAATCACACAACCACAGAACAGCAATAGTTCATAATGTAGTATATATCAGAGTTATGATCAATCAAGGACATGGGCAAGAAAAGCACTGAATGGAAAGAGAAAATACTTCATTCTCCCCACCTCTCGCTAAGAGATGTTGGGAGGAAAAAAAAAAAAAAGACAAATTCTTTTACACCCAGGAGCTTGTCTTCTTTTTCCTTCCAACTCTACCCATTAGTTTAATAAAAGACAGTACTTGCTTTGCCTAATAATTATTAGGTCTAATGTCAAGAGAGTTAAGGTCTTAGTTAAACTCTATTTAAGCAGGATTTTAAATTTAAGCATGCAAACTTAGCACTCTTTACTGTGAGAGATCCCTTGTGTGCCTGTGTAAAAGAAGAAGGTGGACTGTATGGGTCACTGCTAGAACTCATTTAGAAATAGCAACCTGGATTATTTTTTTCTCCTCTCCCTTAGCAAAACCAGAAATATTAAAATGCAACACATGATTTCCACTAAGGCATTGGTTTTTACATGAAGCATATCAAGTACTCCATTTTGAACGCCTCTTCAGGGTCTCCCTTCTAAAGAAGCATCATGCAGTTCTAAGCTAAGGACCATACAACAGCCCTCTTCTGCAAATTCACATTCAGCTTGTGATTACTGTGTCACTTTTTCTAGGTGACACGACGTTTCTGCATCCAGAGGACAAGAGGAAAAGTTTTTCTGTTCTGCTAACGCAGGTTCCAAAGGTCTGATTCCTTATGAATCCATAAAAACAATCTCACAAGAGTTAACGCAGAATCAAAACTTATCACAGACTGATTACACCGCTGGGAAAATTGTCAGTAAAGGAAAAAGGGACCCACTATAATAACCCACATTCAAATTCCACTGCATGGCTGAAAAAGAGTCAGCTAGAATGACATCCAAACTAAACTTAGATTTGTGCAATCTGTGGAAAATACGTAATAACCATCAAGGTTTGGGTCCAGCAAACTTCTGGACAATTAAGGAAACCTTTTGTTGTTGTTTTGTTTTTAAATCAACAGGATTAACAACACACAGGAAATGGTCTTTATGAAGAAATCCAAGGCCTGCCTATCCAACTGTCTGTACAATTCATTGTCCGGTTTACTTCATGCTAACTTTGTCTTTCAGCCAAGCCAGCAAAGAGTTTCTCTATAATATTTACAAGAAAGCTTCGTTTCATTTCAGTCCTTTCCCCCAATCCCAAAAGGAAACTTCTCTTTTCTTTATTGAACACACTCCCCTTTTACATTGCTTTGATAATTCCCACTTCATTGGCCTTTGTCAGAACTGTCATCTTTTCACTTCTGGAAAACCTTACTGGGATGTATCTCGGGACATGGCATCAGTGACACTTTAGTGACCACAGAGTTTGCTGTTGAATGAGCCCAACCTGCTGACCCTCAGATTAGAAGTTAGGTACCACAGCAGGTCTCTGCTAGAGCTTCAGAGCAAGCAGCAAAACAGTAAAACATTTGGTAGGGAAAGGAGAGGCATCATGAAATAGCACAAACTTTCAATATATGCAGAGACAGGAGGAAAGCTATCCATTGCAAATATTGTATCATTTCGGTTTATTTTCCAATCAGCCTCATCTTTCTCTTGCTTACCAGATTACTGCAAGGCACGGCTGCAGTTGTCCCAGGGCTCCCAGGCTCTGAAGGCAGCTTTCACTGAAGAGAATGGATTTTCCTCATAAGGATCCTCACCCTGCCTGGAAACTCTCAGTCAAGCATGCTCTGTGTGCCATGCACCCTGAACCAACTAGTTTAGACCAAGCTTGTTTAGACAAAGTAAAAGGAAAGATCAGATCAAATTTCACTGGGATGTTTGAAGCCACTGAGGACTGCCAGTCCCACAGATGGCAAGCCTAGAAGAAACAACCAGCAGAAAAAATTAAGGGCACAATTATCTCAGAAGATACAATTGTTACAAGGTACGAGTGCACTGTATCCTAAAAATTTATGAAGAAACTTAAATTTATATTTATATACATGTATATATATATATATACATACATACATGTATGTATGTATATATATATGTATACATACATGTATGTATGTATATATATATATACATGTATATAAATATAAATTTAAGTTTCTTCATAAATATACATACATGTATATAAATATAAATTTAAGTTTCTTCATAAATACATAAAATAGATATTCAAAGAAAAGAGATGAGAATTCAGAGCCATCAGCTGCTATGGGACATCGATAGTCCATTGTGATGCAATTCCTGATCATTTTAGCTAATAAGCCAATAGACTGATCTACCCATGCAATCCCTGCAAACCCAGCTCTGTGCTCAGCAGGCATTTTGCAGAGGATATTGCATCTTTTTTACTGCAGCTTGAAGTAGATCAAAATTCAACCTCAGCAGAGGCACAACCAACAGCTGCTGCTCCCTAGCACAGAAAAAAGCCATTGGAGTGCTTTTCAAAGCTAACCTTCTCAAGCTTGTGCCTGTGACCTGCTCCCCTCTCCATTCTGACCTCACCCAGGAAGCTTGCCTTCCTTGTAGCACATTCATTTTGTCTCTTTTGCATGGGTTGTACAGGCTGCTGTGTTTTCTTTTCCATCCACATCTTCACCCTCATCCTTCCCCCTACCTTTTTTTTTACTTCTTTTTTTATACTGTGCAGGCAAGCTGCCAGCATTAACACTTTGGTTAAGGACTAAGCTCAATCACTGGCCTGTTTCAATACAAATCCCTGAGCTGCTCTCCTGGGGGAAACAGGTTCTTCACTCCCCACTCCTCATTCAGTTTTCCCTCAGGAAACACCCGGCAGGGAACAGGCAGGGACTGGCACTGTACCCTGGAAGGACAGAGGAATAACTGGCTCAGACACTGCCCTCAGACCCAATGCACCTTCGTTCAGTGAGAAATAAGGTAAGCAAATAAAAAAGCAGGGGAGAAGTTTCTCACCGCTTGCCGTACTCTGCTTTTGGGACATGCATCCAAATAGCTCAGAACTGTTCATACAAACACCTCATAGTGTGCACATCTCCATTAAATCAACACAGAAGCTTTTCCAGATAAATCTTCTCTGGAGAACAAACTTGGAAAACACGTGATTCTATTTCTTTCCTCACCTCATTAATTAATGTGGGAGCGTTGTCTGACTCCCACATCCAGATCTGCTGCTGAACTGGTCTCTCTGGGCTGCTCTGCACATTGAGGCTCTTCTCACACATTACCACATGCCTCCTGCTCATCGAGATTCAAGTGCAAAACTCACACATCTATTTTTTTGTCTGTTTACCGATCAAGACGAAGGTATCCTAAATTGACCTTTTCAGGAATTGCTGTCTTTAATACAGTTACTCCTCTAAGAAGCCCAGCCCTACACAACCCTATCAGAGTAGAGAAACAAAACAAAAAAGGGAGAGTGGTGCCCAAGGTTCATGTTCTCCTCCACCTGCATACAAACCATTCTCACTGGATTCTGTCCTTGAAGCAGCTTTTACGCCAGCCTGCAGCCCGCTGTCTCTTGGGCAGAGTGCTTGTACTTCCAAACACAAACACCTTCCAGCAGGAGAGCAACTCTCAGCAGTTCTCCTCTACTCTTGTTGTCTCAAGCATAGCAACCTTGTTTAGTACGACTGAATATTAAGACAGTCTTAAAAACATGTTCTTATCTTCCTCCTTGCCCCACAATTGCTTCTAACTAATGTCTTCACTGATGTAGCAAAGTTATAAGCAATTAGTAAGTTCTAAATAAGGTGATTTGGCTTGCTGCAGGTTTTTGTTCTGAATTTAAAACTTAAGCATTTTTTCAGTGCCAGCCCGTTGCCTCCAACAGTCAAGACAAACAACCAAGGAGCGAGTTTTAGGACTGAGTCTCCCCTCACCTTAAGAATTCTAATCCACACCTTTTCACAGCACCCAGGTATACCTTGCCAGTGCCTGATCATTCCAGGTCACTCAAACCCTAGCTAGTGTGCGCACAACTCACCAAGGCAGACTGCTGGCTTCTTGCCCCCTCAAATCATCTTCCCAGCTCCAAGGCAGTCACAGGACACACTCAAGATGTGTTTCATGAATAAACTTGTTTGGAGTCACAATGCCCAAACAGGTCACAGAATTAGTCCAAGAAATAAACTGATGTGGGGCAGAGGGAGTGACGTCTTCTTTTTCACCCAGGTCATCTCAAGAGTCAGCTTTCCAGCACAGACCTGCAAACTGCAGCACAAGGCACCTGAACCACATGCCAGCTTTCTCCCTGAGGAAAATAGATAGCAGAGCCAATCCGACTCCTTCAGAGAAGAGCAGCTAGTCAGACAGAAGGAGAGAAGGGACTACTAAAAGCTGAGCCAATCCAGCAATAGGAAGCCAAGTCAAATCCATAAAGATATGTCCTTGGTTTTGGATTTTGGCTTGTTTTAAGGATTTTTCTCAGTGGTGTTCATGTTTGGTGAACTTTTTGTTGTTGTTGTTCTTGTGTTTTGTTTTTTAAAGATAGTGTTCTTGAAGAGTTAAACTCACTCAAGTTCATTTTACAATGAAATCGGAATGTTTTAGATGGAAACAACCTCTTATAAGTGTAATCCTATATTCCTAATAAGCAGAATTAACAGTTCTAGGACCATTGTTCTCTCACACACTGTAATGGAGAGCATTATACCAGCAATGGACCATCTGGAACAACAGGCAGGGAGAGCCTTGGAGGATCAGAATGGATAACCATTTGCAGACTACATGGTTTTGGGGGAGTGAGACTTTAATAGCAGAGTGCAAGCATCTGTTTTCCCAGATACATGATCTGATTTGAACCATGACTCTTTGATACTGGTACCTACTGTTTTACTAGAGCCAAGTGGCTCTAAACAATGTCTATTCAGTTACTGCTAAAGAGAAATAAACAAATTAACAAGCTTATTTTCAATAAAGTTTAGAATTGGAAGAAGAATCTACTTATGTTGTGTAAATCTCCAGCTAGAAATTAAAATATCTGGACTTGGTTTAATTACATTTTGAATGTGGCCCCCAATAGGACTCTGTAACCTTTAGGGTTTAATAACTTCAGCTCATTTAATGTCCTTTCATTACATTACTGTAGCAATCCAAGAGTGAGGTTTGAAAACTAAAACTCTGTGCTTCCTCCTGGGCTTTCCCATATGTTCACCATCTTTAGCTTAGACTCCCAGGATACTCACGCCAGGTCTTACAAAATTGCCTTAGCAGAACAGAAAAATATCTTCTTTCACTTTATTCTATATACTTATTCTTTGTAGAGGAAGGAAAGGGGGAAAAAAGTTTGCCAAGCAATACTCTGCTGAGTACCTACAGAAGATCCTGCCTAACTTCATGGAGAAAATCCAGGCAGCTCTCCTCATCCAGCCCCAGGAATAGGTCAGATAGCAAGGTACAGGCCCAAGACTGGCTGCTATGTTATGACCTGTTAAAAGACAGATTGCCCGACTTAAAACCTGCCACTAATAACCATGAATTTGAAAAACTCTGGATGAAGAGTCATAGAATTAACCAGACTGGAAGAGGCTTTTGGAGGTTGCATAATCCAACCATGCTCAAAACAGGGCTAACTTGCCCTAGTTGTAACAGCAAAGGACCCATTTGACAAAGTCTCCTACAGCACCTCCACTTCTCTCCTATGCATTATGTCAAACGAAGTGTTTTAGAATGTGGTTCTTGTGCTGACAGGCAGAATTAAAACATCTGGAGACTACATTTTCACATCTATGAACTCTAATGTCAAGGCAAAAATCATACTGGTGTGCAGGAAAGCAGAACCACAGAAATGCAGAGCGGGAGGCCAGTAGATGGGAAGCACCTCACTGCAGGAACCACTCTGTGCTGACACCACAGGTGGGATGCACATCACTGAGCTTCAGAGCTGATGACTGTGATACAAACATCTACTCTCCCTCCATAATCAGTGGAAAGAAATAAACCTCTCAGGCACAATTAATCTGACCTATTTAAGTGTTGCTTTAAGATAGCAGGAATTGCACTCGAGAATCTACTGACTGTCCTGATGTGATCTCCACTGACTCTAAAGAGACATAGTTGTAAGGAGATGAATCCTACCCAGTGATTGCTTTTACTCACAGCAAACCTTAAAATAGAAATAATGTGCATATGTGAACAAAGCAGGGGTGGAATATACCTTTCAAAGCCAATACCACTCAATGGAGACTGTAAAAGGATAGCGTTTCTCTTACAGTGAATAGATACAAATCTGTACAAAAGACTATCTAAAAATACATAGACATACACTTATAAGTGTTTCTCAGAGTTCCTTTCAACTACAATTTCTGCATCTCCAGGCAGCTGTCCCCCTTCATTAACAAGTGCGAATACATATCGAGATGCCTCTGCACCACCAACAAACTGAATTCATGCTTTTACTTTACAGGGTGCTTTAAGAAAAAATATATATGTGTATATATATATATTTTTTTTTAATGACACTTCATTAATTTTTTTTCCTAAATCCTGTTCATAATAAACTAATTTCTCATGGCCCAATAACAGTGTGGATAGGAGGATGTTCTCTCCATGGATTAACATCAGGACTGTAAGTCCCAGTGCCACAATTTGGCCATGCCCACACAGACAAGTACTCTTCCCTCATTTGCCACTAAGGAAAGATTAGGACATCGTTTAATTTCTAGACTGTTCTAAATCCAGAACTGCTAGAAACAGAAAAGACCAAGATTCTTTTGATTCAGAGGTACTAGATATTGGAAAACACTGTGAAATTAATGCAACAGCCCAGAAAGGGAATGCAGTACATGGAGTGCTAACGCAAAGATATAGAGTCTGCTGGCATATTTTTTCTTGTCTAAAAGCAGCCATAAGGAAGAGGAGCTCTTCAAAGCTCAAAGCCCAAGAGGACATAGCAGTTGCAATGCTCCACTACGAAATGAGAAATGCATGCAGGACGTTTCAGCCCTATTGTGAACCTATTTCCTAAGAGAAGGTCAACTCAGAGAGGCACGGAGGGTATTCAAAAGGCAAAAGCTTTTGACCCACAGGAGCTGTTGCTATGCCTGATATGGCTCTGAACAAAGACAACTAAATCCAGGTATTATACACATATAGAGAACTTATACTTGAGTGCATAAAATAGCCACTAGGGCAATTACCATTTAAAACCATAAAGGCAATGTTATAACAGAAGTCTAGTGTTGAACATCCTCTAAATATTATGGATATAAGTTAAGGTTTTAAGCCTGATACCTACTCCACTACAAAATGAACGTGAAAACTGCAGCACCAGACTATAATCCGACGTAGGTTTAATCAAGACTGAAATTTGTCACTACAGACCTACATTTAATTTAACAAATACATAGGTGAAACATCTGTGAATCTACCACGGCAAGTTTCAACTTGATGTTATGCTCCCCATGTTTAACACAGGCCAAAAAGACAAAGCTCTGATGATGGAAAGCCTCAAATCAGGAACAAACAGCTCCAGATTTGTATGGCTTTGTACTGCTGCCACAGCACCCATATATGTCATTTATGTATACAAATCCACTCATACACACTGCTGAGCTATTACCAAATCTTGAAAGGAATTTCCCAGCTGCACAAAAATGAACTACCACTTGGGCTAGCAAATGAATTTGTATGTGCAGCAATAACATCTGATTGATGTCACTGTCACATTCTCTTTAGTTTCAGAGAATTTGATAACCCCATCAGATACTGCTGCTGTGAGGAGAATCCCTATTTGTTAATCCAAATGGCATCTGTTACTGGAAAAAAGTAGAGACATCATTCCTCAAAGATGCAGTTCATATACTGTTGTTCATATATTCCCAGCTAGACATGATTTCAAGTACTCTGAAGATTAAAGAGGAGCTGTTTTGTGTTTCAATTAAGAAACAATTTGAATCAAACAATCAGCTTGCCTGCTCCTAAGGAATTATATTCTCGGTACATATATTTATGCCTACACAAATTACCTTTTGTGCATTCTCCTGAGTGTGTGTGGCATGTAGCTGTGTGTTGAGCTGCCCAGTGGGTGCTGGCAGACACCATACCTCTGTACTCATATTTGGGAGGAAGACGTACCAGCAACTGCCCCTAAGAAGTGTATTTATTGATGCTTGTACGCAACTATGTCATGATGACCCATCGCTTCAGTTTTTCCTTCTGATCTCTTCCCCTCCCCTGCAAATCTCTGCTGAAGGCATAACAGTCCTTGAAGTATAGTTTTAAAGCAGATAAATGATTTCATTTAGGACTCGCCATAGATCCCTTTTTGTATCCCAAGCTATCAAGACCAGACACTATCCTCTTCAATTCTGCTAAAAGAGCAGAATGATACAAGTACAAGAACAGAGGTAAAAGTTGAATATGACAAGATTCATGTTATAGTCAGACATCAATTATATTACAAAAGCATTTTCATTTGTGTCTCTAACAGCTCTAGAAATAAACAAAAGGAAGGCACATATGATTTAAAAGTTACATCCGATTTTTAAAAGCCTGCTTTAAAAGTTCTGATTCCTATAACATATGTAAGAGCATTGAAAGTGGAAGAAGCACATGACTCTAAATAAGTACACGAAGATTTAATGCAATACAGGGTAGGCAGTGTAACTGCCATTAGTGAAGTTGCAAGAGCAATTGACCTTATAGGACAATGATATTTTAAGTGTCTATAAACTGGTAGTAAAGATGTTTCAACATTAAGTGCCCATATAAGACTTCAATAATGTTTGCGGGGTTTTTTTTGAGTACTTCATGTTTTACTACACTGCATTTCTGGTAATAACAGAGCAAGTAAAACACAGCTTAAGATTTATAGCTTAAGATGGTCAAGAAATAAAGTCAAAGTTTTCTTTAAACGTAAATTATTTCTGCTCTCAAAAAATAACCTTAAATATCCATTGTTCACTATGCTCTCAATAAAGCAGTCTTTAATGAGACACTAAAATTTGTTTGTGGAGACTTGTTTTGTAACAGCACTGAGGACAAATCTATTCTAGCGTCATGTACAACCGTAACAGTGTTCCCTTTAACTTATCATCTTACACTACATTTTTAAATTAGAAAGACCAGATTATCTTTAACTAGCTAGTCAGCTGCAGCTGATGCGCTGAGGACCCCACAACTTCAGGTTTCTCACTCATATTGTGAGAATGGATCTTCCTTACAGTTTCAAGCACCCAGGACTGACGAATGAAAACCTAACATGATGCACTCTGCCACAGCTACTGAATGAAATCTTGAGTGTGCAAAGCATCTGACCCAAAGCCCAGATGTAGACATGAAAGGCATGCAAAGCGTTTCCATTCAGAAATGAGCATAACAAAGCAACTTTGATTTCCCATGAATCTGACGTCCAGGATGATCAGAAGGGTGAGCGAGCACAGTGATTTTCAACCTGAGATCCATCATCCAGAGACACTGAGCCTGTTGGCCCAAGCCCCATCATCAACTAATGCAATGTGGGACTCTTAGAGATGCCATGAATTCTGCAGGTTTCATTAAATGCCAGCAACTGACCAAAACATTCATAGGACTGCTCGTAAGTGTGGAATTTTGAAAGGCACAAGTTTCCCAGCCAATCAGACTAGTTTTCATATCTCCTGAGCATTATGTACCAGCATTTCCTATTTCCCTCTGATATTTTTATAATAGAAATTTATTACAAGAATTTAAATTAGCATCAACAAGATTAGTTAAGAGGTTTGTGACTTTACTAGTTTCTAGAGCATCCCCCTCATGTGATTTGACACGTGGCTGAAATTGGTTAAATTAAGTCAATGAAAAAGGGCTTGCATTACATATTTTGTTCAATTGCATCTATGCAGATTCACAAATTCTTCTTGCTTATAAAATGAAAGAGTCTGAAGTTAAATTGGATTTTATGTCATTTCCTTTAGGTTCTGCCCATAGGTTAGTACAGTGAGGTTACAAGAGTGTTCATGAAGAGCAAAACTGCTTTCCAGTTATGATTCTATGAGACTGGGCTCTTCCTACCTCCTCTCTTCACAGCAACAATGTGAAATTTAATTTAATCTATTTCAGAACTGCAAAGACAAGTACTTTTTTAGCAAAGCATAAGAGGGTTATCACTTTGAAGAACCACATTAGGCACTATAGTTCAGTCTTACACAAGAGATTAATTGACATGTGCTGTAGATTAATCAGAATAAGGCTTTTCATTATGAGTGGCCAAACATAACCAAATCACTTTGGAAGCAAATTACTGACTTGCCTAGAAATATATATGCAACAATTGCAAGTTTATTATTGCTGCTTGATGAAATGAAACAGCCTTTCAAAAACATTTACCTTGATTCTACATGAACCTCCTCTCACCTGCAGAATGCCTACATTAAAACTAAAACTAATCAAAAGCTACTCCACACTCAACAGAGTACTAAGTTGTCAAGCACAACTGGCATTCTCCTCTCAACAGCAGTGCTTGAGTCAAATTTCTGGCTGAAAAGGCTGCATCCTTTCATATACATCCAGTTGATAAACTGTGTTCTACAAAGAGAAGTTTAATGAACAGGAAGAAAAGAAATGGAAATAGGAAAAAGAAACCACAGTTCTCCTTTTGTAGTATAGCCTTGTAACAAATAGTGCAGCGAAAAATATAGAAATTCTGATCTTTTGTCACCTGTCAAGGAATCCAAAGGAGGCAATACATGTTGTTGACACTGTGAAACCCAAACTTTTTCGTCTGACTCTCACACCCACTTTGCCCATTTTCCATTTGTTTTTAAATAAGGTCTGGAAAAAGCCCATAGAGCTACCACAGACTAAGAGCACAATTTAGGGCTGTAACACAACAGAAAGCACAACTACAACAGCAGAGGAGCAAGATCACAGGCTGCAACAAGTGAGGATTTGCTCAAACACAGCAGACACAGAAATAAAGAAAAGTAGCTACTTACTTTGAGAAGGCCTCAGGTATACAGGAATCTCCAACAAGATATCCTCACCTTCACCAACCCTCAAATGAGGTGTTGGAAAGGGTAGATCTTGGCTCCAGCCCTTCCAATCACTCAGACACATTACACGCACTTAAGCTCCCCTGGGTAGGCCCTGCCTTCCCACCAGGAGCTCCGTCACTGGTGCAGGCTGTGACTCAGCAGTTCTGCTTCAAGAGTATCTATGGGGAATGAAATAGAAACTTACCAACCACTGCACCGTGAAATTCCACAACATGAAGAGTATTTTCCTGAGTGCCACACCACAAAAGAAAAACCTTCATACACGTGTCCCATTTTTTCATAGGCTATTACTTTTGTTACATGCTTCACCCACCAGAAGGCAAGTTCTAGTTCAAATTCATTTTGATTCAAGTTTAATTAGCATCCTTTTCATGGAAAATTATCCTGTGTAACTGCTGACATGTCAGTGCATCACATACTTGTTGATCTTTGTTTGGAAGCGGAGAAAATACATTTTTATGGCATTTCAAAAGAAAAGTACATCTACGTGGAAAAAAAAAAAATCACACACTTGACTATAAAACACAAAAGAACTTCACGTGTACCAAAGCAGCAGCATCTGTACACTCAGCCCAGAAAATAATGTTTCTTTCCTGTGTTAAGTGCAAGTTTCTAGCACAAATTTACTTGGTGCAATTTTGTTCTGGAAAAAAAAAAAAAAAAAGTTAAAAACTGTTTGGATACACAGTGAAATCAGATGCAGTACATCTTTATTTTTAATGGAATAATAATTGTACCCAAATTTCATATTCAGCCTTTGAAACATTTACCAGGGAAAAAAAAAACAAACAAAGGTGTGCTGTGAAGGTTTTTTCAGCATGACTCATATTGCTGTCATAAGAGTAAAAAAGTTTGAATTGATTTTGGTTGTATTGTTTCTTTATCTATAGCAATTGTCTGTCCTCTACTATCTATCTGGCCACCTACTACTTGTGTCAAACGAAGAGATCATCTAGCAAGTGACCCCTGACTTTGATTAAGACACAGATTGCACTATTACCTGATTGCATATTTGTATTCCTTGTAAAAGAGTCTGAACTACAAGAAGAAAGTATCTAAGCTCAATTTTGAATGAAATATTTTTGTTTTGTTTTGCAATAGATTCACCTCTCCTAGCACCTATATCACACCATCTTCTAGAAGTAAACAAGTGTAAGCCTTAAGTGAGATCTGATTTTGTCACTTATCATCTAGACACAAATGGACACAGAGCAGTCTTGTAAATAAACTTACAGATAAACAGGTAAAGGGCAAAGACCAAAGATTTCAAAACAAGGTTTATATGAATAACGTGTCCTCTCTATGAACTCTGTTTGACAGTGGATTGTGCACATATGGGTTTTCCAGGGCATAGGACAGGATATGTCAGTCAGAATAAGGTCATGAGCCCAAATGCTGACAACTACATTGCATGTGGAACACAGAGCTCAAATGCCAAGACTGGGACTCACCTTCTGGCATAAACCACCCACGAATCCCAGAGCCAGCAACTACCAGCAACTCATGAGAAATGAAGCTTGCCAGCACGGGTACAACCTGGAAAACAAATCAAGGACTGATTGGCCAGAAATTTATTCCCACGTAAGGAGTATGTTATTTGATTTCCATGCCATTGTTCTTCTTTTCAGAGGAGAAGCTGAGTTATTCAAGCTCAGTTTCTCTTTGTACTTATTCAGTTCATTAGTTAATGAAGGCTTCCTTATATTAGTTAAATTCAGCCACCATTCATCTACCTGTTCCAGAGTTCACAACACATGCCCTCTGGCACTTCACAAAGACCAGAATCTGCCTCAAAACAGGAATAATATATCTTATGAAAATGGAGATGCTATTGTTCATATGCTTTACCCCTGACCTATTTCCTCTGCACTCACAGGGCTGACCTGTTCTCTATAATTTTATACTGACTAAAGCAGTAAAAGGCTGAAGTTTATTGTAATATTCCATCAGTCTTTGTTTAGCCAGAAAGGAGGAAACTGCATTCAATCTGTTTGGGTTCTTACTCAATAGTGAAGAGCTCTGTACTCATCCAAAAGCTGCAGGTTCCTCTTCCTCACTAGCAAACACTGATAGTCAGTTCCCTTCCTCAGGTCTTTTAATCCCTATTCTGCTACTACACACA
The DNA here is from genome assembly GCF_054131305.1 of Coturnix japonica. NCBI lineage: Eukaryota > Metazoa > Chordata > Aves > Galliformes > Phasianidae > Coturnix > Coturnix japonica. Next base: position 21,754,421 of record NC_140671.1, on the reverse strand, counting down.
CCAGCTTCATTTATACCCCTACAGGCCACCTTCAGCTCTTCTCTTTCAGTCTTAATTAAAGCAAGTGGGTGCTGCCTACCTGTAAATCTTTCCCAGACTCAAAGCTGCTTCTTCTTCTCTTATTTTAGAGATGCTGATGCACACATTTTCATACTCCCAAACTGACTATCCTTGCTGGCAATCCTAACTCATTGTTTAACAGTTTGTACGGAGCAAACTCTGAATAACGCACTGATGTGTCAGTTATGTGGGGTGGCCACAAACTGCTTGCTGACATTCTTGGCAGTGCCAACACACTGCCTGCCTCTTAGCTAACTTAAGTGCTGCTGATTGTTAAAAACTCCACACTGACACCATGAAATGTGGGAAAAGGTACAGAGCTGTGGACACCCCCTCACTGTGGGAGCAAAGGGGAGCCCTGCTGGTGGAGTCTTACTGATATTCAATCCCCACAAAAAAACAGAGCTTATTCCTACTCAGAATGTAACTGATCCAAGGCTTTGCAAACTTCCTACTTAAAGATTAGAGACTGCCTGACTCTAACATGGGCCATCCCAACCGTCTCAGTGAATAATGGTGCTGATTATGGATCAAAGTCTGGTAACTCAGCTTTTCCATCAGCAAACCCACAGAGGGCTGCTTTCAGTCACCTTTCTGACCAGGGTGTAGGATTGCGCACCAGAAAGTTACCACGTCACTCACTTTCCGTGCTTGAATGTGAACTTCAGGATTCTGCCTTAAATATCCCCAGCTTAGGCATAACCCACTGCTCACTTGTTTTGAGAGCTTCTCTCCTGATTTGCTCAACACAGCAGACATAGTTATTTCCTAATTGCAGACAAGCTCCAGATGTAGGTCAGGGAGTATTTAGCTAGAGGAGGCTAATAAAACAAGTCCCCAAGTGATGGGCTTGTCTTTGTTTCCCTGACATTGCTTACTTTTGAACATCAGAGACTACGAGACTGTTTTGGTACAGGAAGTATGTTATGGCTGATGTAGCATAACAAATACTAGCTCTACATCCTTCTATTTAGGCTTCAATAATGTCAGAGGGCAGAAGTGACAATCAATGTATTTTGCATTCAGCAGAGATGACAGGCAGCTAAGAGCAATGGACAGACACAACATGGCAGAACAGAAGGTACTTGCCTGGAATAAATATCATCTTTGCTCCAGGCCTTCAAGAAATAACATTTCCAGTTTAGATTAATTCGTAATGCACAATGTATGATTGCAGACCTTGCTTTTGTACACAGACCTGGCCTTAAACATTGTTTGAACTGGTGCTGTCAGTCCTTTCTTGATCATTAAATTTATTTCCTAAAACTTAAGAAGCGTAAATGAAAGGCAGCTTCTGAAAAACAGTATTCAACATTTTTATGGAAAGTAGGTTTCTGGCTCTGCTCTTACTAATGCACCCTTCAATCATAAATAATAAAACTGGTGAGTTCTATCTCTTTTTCAGAAAAGTTAGATGGAACTATCACCCAGTGTATACAAAATAGGGCTTCAAAGACACCTGCTCTGCAACATAATAGAAGAAATGGTGCTGAATGATGGATGGGAATCAGTTAAACTGATTTCTGGGACACGTTGTGCATTAATAAATCAGAGGCTGTGTGTTCACTGAAAGAAGCGTAGGAGGCACATTAAGAACTTTTACGGGAGTAAAGAAAAAAAAAGTTAACACTGTATTTCAAAGGAACCTACAGGAGGATTAGTACTAAAATCTTTTTATGAGCACTAATTCTGAGCACTTACATGAAGATCAAGAAAATAGTCAGCTCCACAGGAAATCCTGGAAGTTAATTTTTTTAGAAGACACTGCCGCATTTCACTGCATTTAATGACAACCACGCGCTGTTTCTGAAGTGCTCTTGCCCAGCTCACAGCAAAGGTATTAGTTCCAACACTGATTGCTAATTCTAACACTACAAAAACACCTTCCTGCTTAGCAAGAACACAGCTTCAGAAACCAAGAGAAAAGCACTGAAACTAGAATCAAATATACACCATCATGGATCCCAAGAAGTGCCCGCTGCAACACTATATTGTGAGCAGAGAGAGAAGCCTACAAGTCCTCGTGACTTGAGTCTGCAGACAACCTCAGTGCTATCTCATCTTCACCTTCCAAGTGGCTGGCTGAACTACATTTAAAAAGGAGGAAGGAAAAAAAAGAAATAAAACTCCTCCCAACCTGAACCAAAGATTGACTCCTTGCAGCTCCCAGGGACACAGAACTTGTGTAGGCAGAGAAATTTCACCGGAAAAAGAAAAAAAAACAGATATTTTGTCTTATTCATTTACAGAACGACCCTGCTGCTAATAGCACATTGAGGGTGCTGTTAGAGGCTACAGAGCAAAATGATTAAGACAACCATAGAACAGCTATATGCTAGGGAAACAACATTTCAGTTAATAAGACAAGATGGTGCAGAAGTCTGTGAACACAGAACCACTCTTCTGTCAATAAACTCTTACCCTGTTTTCCTACTTTATTCAATTACAGACTCTTAGAATAGATGTACCACCATATAGTGGGCTTATATACCATTCAGTTAAGGTAACCTAACCATAAATACTTCCATGATTTCAGTAAATTGGAAAAAAAAACACGGTAAGTGAATACAAAATATGTCCTTCATTTACTGTCATTGTAATATAGTCGAGCTACAACACAATCTTCATTTAGGCAGCTCTAGGTACTAGACCACTTTCAGCAATGGACATGTTATAGCACAAAGAAACACGGGTTTCTTGAAAGCACTCTTGCATCAAAAGCTTAGCATTGTTATGGTGTGTGCATTTTAATGGAGTGGATTGTGTTGTGTGTTCATCCTACAGCTCATAGGAGACACATTTTCTAGAAAGCTAGAGGTTAGACAGCATTCTTAAGATGAAGAGCAGGCTGTTATGAGAAAACATAAAAACATGATTTGAGACAACTAAACTAGAAATTTAGAAATATATTGTAAGGCTTATAAATAATTGAAAAGAGAATGTTCCAAAGTTTTGATGTGTCATAAAAGCTTAGTTTAGAAGGTGATGAAATTATTTCAATTAAACAGAACAAATGTCAGCCGTGAATGCCTAAGCATTTTAATGTATTCATCCTGTAAAAGTACGGTGCATGCTGAGGCACGGAGGTGGTAGGGGCTCGCACAAAGGCAAGTTATTTGTGAATATAATTTGGACTGTACAAGAAATACGTTCCCAGACTGAGGAAGAGTTTCTCAATACAAAATCTGTAAAAGCTCCAGTGTTGCAGTAGAAAACACTGACTTCAGAATGACAATATACAAAGATGAGGATGCAAATGGTCCAAAGCTACCGAAACAGTTTGGTCATAGCAACAGAAAAAAAAACTTCTTTAACTTGATCCTAATGCATATAAAACAGTTTTGGAACAGACTGATTCCATCGTCTTAAATGGTAGCACTCCCCACCCTGTAAAGGATACAATATTTCATCTAACATAGGAGAAATATCTAAGTACCTAGTCAGTCCAAAGACAACATTCCCCTCAAGCAAAAACATGAACAAGGCAAAGAAGCTACGCACAAACAAATACAGTGGGTAAACCTGGTACTCAGATTATTTCCCTTTAAGAAAAAGTGACCAGAGAAAGAAAATAATCAGAAGGCAACAAGCTTTAAAGTAAACAAAAACAACCTGCTGCTTGGGCACTTCAGAAACTATCAACTGTAGGACCCCAAAAGCACTTCAGAATACAGCTGGTTTTGATACCATTTCTTCTTCTTTGAGCCTGATTCTCTCAACCAACCATATCATTGAACTTGATACCAGATTTATCATATTTGCTAAATAGTGAGCATACATTACATACAGGTGAGTAAACAACCTGTGATGGTGCCCAATACTCCAACCTGTGGAATCCAGAGATCCCAAGCTACAGACTGTGTCATATGCATGTATTCAGTATGCTGATGTACAATGTGCATTGTTAGTTACGATACATTTTCAATTTGGCTGCATCTAACAGCAGCACCATGGACTCAGCTGATGTTATATTACCTGTAGATGAAGGTCTTAGGAAGGTGGCTTTGTCACATTGTAGAGTGAGAACCAAAATCAGTACTTCAGGAAAGGTCTCTTTCAGGCAACTTCGTATTCTTACACACCTTCCTGTAGGAGAGCAAATAAATGGATGATACTTGTAGCTGCTCACAGCAGTTCCTAAACACCTAAGAACAAATGGATTTGAGTTATGACAATCATATCAAACCGACAAACATACAGAAAAATATAATACAAGCTCGAAGCACTAAAGAAGAGTGTTTATTACTGGTATTTAGCTTCTCCCAGTATCTTCCAGTCATTCTATCCAGCCAAAAACCAAAGCTTCCAGATCATACAAATAAAACCTGATTCCTTTGCTCCACAGTAATAATAATGTACTGGACTATATTTCATAGAACTTATTTGTGTCCTGCGAAACAGACTTTTCCATGACTGCCTGTTGTTAATAACCTCTCATGGGCTCACGGGAAACCTCAGTTTATGGCACAGCGAGAGAAATGTCTCCAAATAACAGTTTCATTTTAAACTTCTTTGGCAATCCAGCCAGGTGCACCAACCTCACTAAGGAACAGGGATAGAGTTCCATCTAAGAGACTGTCAGATGAGTGGTAACTCACAAAGCCAAGGAAAATGGGTATTTGGTAGGTAAAATCAGGCCTGTTGGAGACTTCACATGGGACAACTGGAAATATCAAAGGCTTGCTGAAGTGCAAGACTGAGCACAGAAAACTGAGAACAGACTACAGTAATAGCACTTAGGGAATGGTGGAAGCTGTTACACAATCATTACAAACAGAAAGAAGGCAAAACACTGCAGGTATTCAGCAATTTGTAAGAAACAGCAGCCTCTGACAGGGTGTGAGCTATGTAGACAAAGAATGATTATGGATCTTCAGGCTACAAATGAAATTCATTCCTAGGATTCAAGTGGAGAGCAAGCCAAACTTTTGTGAAGAAAACTAGGAGGAGGTCTCTTCATCACACAGAGAGAGGAACAAATGGTGATACTTAAAAAAAAAAAAAAAAGTCATGAGAAGCATAGAAAAGGGGGGAAAAATCTTTCAATAATAATAGATGAGTCCAGAATAATCAAATGAAACACTTGGAAAATTTAGATATATGCAGCCATAAGCATAAAGCATAAGCATAAAACTACTTAAATCTGCTTTTAATTTCTATTGTAATTTTTATCTGCCCAAAATGGCTATTAGAGTTTGCTGAACAGCACAGTCATTGATATGTTGATACATGATTACACAAGGCACAATGTCACATTTGGCAATCCAAATCCTAATTAATGAACAGTCCTTGAAATAATACTAACTCGAATGATCAAAATTTAAAGTGATGAGCTTGCAGAAGGAAGCAGCATCCCATGATTTCTTTTCCACTGAACCATGAGATCTACAGGAACAAAATAGAAAATGAAAAATAAGGTTTTATGCAATCAAATTAAAGACAAAAGCAGAGAAGAAGAAAAACAATAACAGTTTCTTTATCATCCCGAGCACTGGTAGTAAGAGTAACTTATTCCTCATAGCCTGGAATGTCATGGCTGAAGCTGGAATCGAGAAATCAACAAGTCACAATCAGCATCTGGTTGATGGCCAGAAGGATGCTCAACATGTATTCCGGTATTAAAGACAATCTACAAGCAGATAATAACGTTGCAGCTTGCCTTGCCTAATGGTGTCCAGTGAATCCATATTTCACATCCCAGCCACACTTCTTGCACAGCCATCCTTTACATGAGGATTTCATACATTACAGAGGTAGTTAATCTGATACCAGCAGAAAGCACTTCCAGGCCTCCCATACATGCAGCAACCTATAGTAGCAGTAGCTGCATTCAACTTATAAAACTAAAACCAAGAGCCTCCTATTTCTAGGAATATATTATATGGCGAGGTACAGAGTAAATGAACAATAACTTGTATCTTTTCCTATGTATCATGGATTTAAGTTTTAACGAGAGCGGGGGAAAAAAAAACACTTTTATAGAGGATTTTACTAAGATGAGTGACACTGTTCTAATTACATTGAATAATCTTGAACCAAAGAATTTTTTCCATTTCATGCCTTTAATGGATTTAAAGAAAATAAAAAATAAAAAAGAAAGAAAAAAAGAAACCCACAAATTACCTTAAGAACTGAATAGTTCTGACGATTAACAATATTTAACCAGAAAAATACTTCAAAGACATTAAGCATCTTTCCAAAATCCCATTCACCCAGCCAACAGGAACAAGCAGGTTGGTTCTGCAGAACAACTAGCAAGGATATGGCCTGCCTCACTGATTTCCACAGCAAAGCTGACTTATCCCAAGGAAGACAGTGAAATGGCATCTGAACTCCTTACAGAAATGTGAAGGAGAACTCTACGGGTGATTTTAAGGAACTCATCTGAGTTCAGACTCCTTCCACAGCATCCTGCTGAAGACCAAGGAGATTTTTTTGCCTAAGGCCCTGAAGCCAGCTGCTGTGACAGCCTGTGCAATGGGGCAAAGACATATCTGATTGCTCTGGATCTGGATCTTCAGGATGTTAGGTCTCACAAAAACTGCTCAGTTGCCTTTTTCAAGGGGCAGGAAAACCCATAGGAATGATACCAAAGCTTTGGTCAGTTACCTTGACATTTCCTATAATACAAGCCAGGTTAAAAAAAAAAATAACAGGAAAAAAAAAAAATTAACAGAAATCTAACATTTGCCTTGTTTCTAATGTTGAAGGACAAATGAACAAAAATAGAAGTGTGGTTTTCTCTTTAATCTTCTCATTTGAGGACCAGACCTAAGAGGTTTCTCACTCTATTCTGCAGTTTTAGACGAGACAACCCTGTGATGAAGGCTCTGCTCTTTGAAGAATCCTTCAGACCTCACATTCTCAGAGGAGAATACAGACAGAGGGACACATTTGCTACAAAATCCTCCCCCTTCTGCATGGCACTCCAGCTACTTTCAGATCTTGGTCCTTTTCTCAACCTTTGGGAATACCCTATTTAGCTTCAATAAGGATGCAGTTTGGGTAGTATTTCCTCACTACCATCTTCTCCCCTCCTCTACTGAGTGCCCCAATTTCACTGAACATGCTTGAAGTATAGATGTCTCTGTGAGAAAGTTATTAAAAAAAAACCAAACCAAATCACATTATATCCACAGTCAGGTCACAGACTGAAGAGGTAAGATCTGGACTAGAAGCACTGCTGACTTCCTAAATCAGTTTCACAAACCACACCAAGCATTCCACTGCTCTGCGCCAGCCACCCAAAAGATAAACTGAGGAGGGAAAAGAGAAATAAAGATAAGGCGTGATCACCACGAAGAGGAGAACTGTACACTCAGACACAGAGCGCCTCTACAGTGACACAGGTTCATGCAGATAAATGCATTTCCTCAGCACTTCAATAGAGATCAATAGCAATCCCTTGAGATAAACACCGCAAACAATATGCCACCACGGGAATAAATCAGAAGATTAGAAGCAGAAAGGATTATTTATGTAAAAGAGCTGCATTGCGTTTATTCCTTGGTTTGTGCAGCAGGTTTCTGAACGGCTCTGAGGAATTCTAAACTGTTCACTTAAGGACTGCTCATTACTTATAGCACTGAAAGGCAGCCACCCCAGGCCCGCTCTCTAGCCTCCACTAGCAATAGAGCCAGCATTGTTATCGTACATTGTGCTTTCCTTGAAGATGTGGCCATGGTTTTCAGATTATACAAAGAAAAGTCTCAGTCCTTTATTGCATAAGGAGAAACGTGAATGCACCCTTATGCCAAAAAACTTGATAGCTACAGGACTGACAGCTCGTGTGAGAGCATGATGACACCACTCACTCACCACCTCCCCTCCAGTTGTTTCACCAAATACGACAGTCTTAGCAGACCCTGGCCTGTAGCCTTGGTAGAGGCAGATTTGTCCAGGACAGGTTTATGCAAGATCAGGTATTTCCACTGGATGTAAGACACTTTCAAGCTGGCATCTAAGAAACGCATCCTATGGAGAGAGTTTATCAGGGCTCCTAAAGCAGTTTACAGTAATGGAAAACCAGTTCCTTAAAAGACAATAAAATAAAATAAAATAAAATAAAATAAAATAAAATAAAATAAAATAAAATAAAATAAAATAAAATAAAATAAAATAAAATAAAATAAAATAAAATAAAATAAAAATAGAAATAGGAAGAAATCACACACAGCACAAGTGTTCCTCATGAAAGGTGCTAAGCCTTTGCAGTGCTGCAAGGAGTGCTGTTTCGTACAGTCCTGTTTTTAATTCAATTATCTCAGGCTCTGCTGGAGGTAAGGAAATGCTGTTTTGACACAAAGGCTTTGACTTCATATGGTATACAAGGCTAGAGATGGTAATGTTGGGCCTTCAGAAAGCTTCAACTAAAGTCACAAAATTCAATGAAAAATAGTATGGATTTTCCTTTTTGATAGGCGCAAGGATTATCTTCCATCACTAGAAAAAGCTATAAAGTTATATTCTGTGAGAATACCTTGAATTGATATTTCAAAGGGCTTCTTTTGAAAGAATGATTTATAGATCACAAAGATCAATGGGTCTTTTATCAAAGAAAATGGATTTCTTTTCTGAACCACAAAGAAAAGAATAATGACATCCTAGACCATATTTTTGAAAGTTGTGTACAGCCAAGAAGACAATAGCTACAGCAGGTTACCACTTTACAGCAATGCGAACAACTCACTAATTACAGATGAAGTCCTTACGGTGCTTTGTGGAAGCCAGAAAGCAAAAGTTATAGTGCAGGAAAATTCACACTGAGAGTTATCTTACTCACTCAGCACATATTAAAAAATAACATGGAGGTTTTCACTAATAAGTGCATATGACATAATAGAAAAATGGATACAAGTGTGCCAGTGTGCACACTTCATATCTTACCAGAACTCAAAACATGCATTTATGTTAAAGCATGCTCCCTGTATGAATTTTAAGTTACCTACTTCTTGACCACATCCCCTCCTCAGCTCAGCAATGAAATTCCTATCAAGTTTTTATTTGGATAGCCTGGATAGACAGGCTTTCCAAAATTATTTTCAGTGCTCAATGTGGTGGTACAGTTGATCTATTTCCATCATTTCATGCGCATCTGCTAAAGCATTACTCATCACAGCAGACATGAGATTCCCCCATTAGTTTCCTATAGAAAGTTCCTCCAACCCACCAAGCCCCAACCTTTTTCTGCAGCTCATGAGCTCACAGAACAGTCTAACCCATAACCCTTGGCACTCGACAACTGAGCTAAGTCAGGCTTAGCAAGCAAGAAGAAAAAGAGCATATTAAAATAACATAATGCAACCTGCAGCACGGTTTTTTTATTAGCTTAATCAAATAGACATGATAGTAAAGAAGATAAAATTAAGAGTAAATCCTTACACAAGTTTATCCCTTAGATTCCCAAGATATCCAAGGACAACATTATTTCTCCAATATTTTTATCAGTGCTTATTCCTCTAGTGCAGCATCCCATTGTGCAAAGGGTACAGTCACAGGTAAGAAAAATCTTACTTCTTTGCTGCTTCCCTTTGTCTTTTTACTCTTCTTGTCGTCGAAAGCTTTGTTCTTTTGGGTTAATGTGGCATGTCTCCAACACAGCCTTGGAAAATGACTATAATGTGATTTGGGTTTGGTGTCATTAAACCTGATTACCAGGGAGTGCTCATGAAAATCCATAATTACCACACAAAACAAAAGAGACTTTTGTTTTTGTTTTGCTGGGGAACAACAAAGAGCTTCACTTCAATTTAACTATTTGGAGTACTCAAGAAAAGTTAGTCATATTTTTCTCCCTCTGCACTTCTCTGGGCTTTGTAAATATCATAAAATACCAAAATCTGCTGAAAACATCAATCTTCTCTCAAAACTGATTTCTTATATAATGCCAAATATACAGTCTTTATTTAAAAAAAATAAATAAAAATAAAAAGCCCTAGAGAACATAATGCGTCTTGATGGATGTGCTAGTGCTTTGGGTACAAGCTGGACTTTATGATTAGATCTATAATAGTGGAGGAAAAAAAGAAAAGTTGGCAATATCAGTGTAGTAAGCATTCAGATAATCGAACTGCCTCACCCCCCAGAACAGCAGTGTTGCAGGAGACATTAACCAGTAGCATGGTTCTCCTCCCCAGTTTTGGGGCAGTTCTACTACCATGGCTGATGGACAAGTGATGTCCACAAACCAGGAAAAGCTGGTTTAAGAGGCTTATAGTCTCTCCAGTTGTGTTAGATTAGAAGTTTATGTGGCCACAACCCTGGTTTTAAGCTAGTGGGTGTTCTTGAGCTACAAATGCCACAGACTCCTCCCCAAGCAGCTGTTATATCTGCATCCAGGGTTGTTCACCACAGGGTAAATACTGCCCCATTTTGACACTGAGACACACCAGGAATACCTGTGCAAAGCTTGCTGAACTCCATTCAGACACTTGATTAACTGTCCTCTATCTACCTGAACAGCAGGGTCTGTAGGCTGGGAAGCTGCCCTTGAAGTGCTCTTGCATGCAAATTCAGCGCTGTAGGTGGAAACACTTGCTGTAAAATAATATTTGAGGAACTATCCAGCCCTAGGCAGTGAAGCTAAAAGACACTGACAATCTCAGTTGTAAAGTGAGAAATGTAAGAGGTAGACCAAAGTCACCTTCACGTTGTATGAGAGAAGTAAGCAAACTCTCTGTTGATTATATTAGAAGCAGGTAAAATTCCACTCACACATTTGCCCTCCACATGCAGGATGATCACGCTATCTAAATATGTGAAAAATAGCAAGTTTACTGCAGAAGCTCTTGGCTTGCCTCTCATGCACAGATTTGTAGGTACATGCAAGTACAGCTGATAGATTAGCTAGCTAAAAATTCCACCACTCCCTTCTGATCCAGTTTCGATTAATTCATTAGAAACAAATACCTGCATATCCTCCCCCTGGCCAGTTCCTTTTCAGCCCCACTGTATCAGAGACTTAAACACTGGGAGCCAGGTGAGAGCTTCCTAAAGCTGGAAACTGTCAGCAGTTCAGACTGAAAAAAGCCAGACAAACGGCTCCCGCATTTTCTAACCACTGAGAAGCTTTGGCTGCATGAGAGGTATTTAAGGCACCAAAAAGCTGTATGGTCATGTACAAAAGCACCAAATAACCCAGAGCTTCCATTTGCTTTCCAGTGAAAAAGAAAGCAGAACCTAGCTTACAATATGAAGGTGCATACAACAGACCTGGAGAGCTTTATCACACAAATCGAGTTGGTGGAAACAACCTCTTACACTTGCCACTTCCCCGTCATCTAAGAGTATTAAAAACAAATGAAAACCCCACCTGTTGGATTAACATTGAACCCGGACAAGGGACAATCACTTAATTTAGTAGAAAGTTTAAAACAACCTTCAAGTATCGTCAGCAAAGGCAGTGTAGAAATTCTCCTTTTTGCATGACACAGTTCTGCCAATTAGCCGAAAACTGCAATTACCAGTTCTTTGCTTTATTATTTGTGAAGAACCTAAACTTTCTGAGGATGATAAATGGCCTCGTGGAAAATGCAATGCTCAGTTCTGCTAAATTTGCACTTTTCTGTTGGGTTTTTTTTGTTCTTGTTTTTTCTTTTTCTTTTTTCCTTTAACTATTCTTCCATGTCATCTTTGAAGAGAAAGAGGCAGGGGCTGCTGGGGGAAACAGGGCAACAGGAAACATATCAGGGCAGAAAATGGCAGGGAATGGTTTAGAGAAGAACACAGAGCTGTTCTCATTTAGCTCGCTGACCAGGGCCAAGGCATATTCCTACACCTTCATTAATTAAACAGAAAAGTTAACATTGTTAGCAACATTAAGAACAAAACCTCATTTAAATTGTTCTGAAACAAAATTAAAAATAAAAAAATAAAAAATAAAAAAGCCGATATATTCAGAGGATGACCTTTGAGAATTCTGGCTTCATTAACATTTCAAACAGCAAAGCACAAAATTAAGACAGGAAATAGAATTACAGAGCTATTTGACTGCAGAAGTATATATCATTAGCATGCCCATAATTAACAGGATACCAGTGTTTGTCCCATTGTCTCTGCTAATAATGGTGTAACATGCAAATGGGATTTCTTCTAAGAAAGTTAAAGGGGATATTTAAGTTCATTCCACGTTTCAAGCATACAAGCACAGCCAGACAAGCCCCTTTCTGCTCTGTGAAAGGGATGTCTCCATGCCTGCCTGCCTGCCCTCCCAGACTCCCACAAAACAATTGCAGAGGGAGGGCACCAGCTGCTGTGCTTGAGGCACAAAGGCCAGCTATCCAAGGTCAGACATCTTTTCCCACCTCACCACAGCAGTTAATTCTTTGGGGAGCTACCAGTGACCCACTCAAGTGTCATGAAAAGCAGTTCAGAGGCTAACATCACCCATCAACATGATGCCCTACAGGATAGCAGATATCATTCCTCTTACGGGGATCATATTCCTTAGACATGACAGCACAGCTCTGCCTGTCTCTTGTTCAAAATGCTGAGCTCCCATGACATCTGTCCATGACAGTTGTAAGCAGCCACACATCTCCACCGCCCTTACAGTGCTTGTAACTGAGCCTGCTCTTCTAAATGCTTCGGGACTTGGGATCCTGAAGCAAAAGGAGAAAAAGGCATAAAAAATAAAGCTTTACAGGCAAAATACAATTGACCACCCTATGTTAACAAAGGACTCCACTCTGGCCTAATTCACTAGAATAAGACATGAGTGCAACACACTGAAATCAGACTGAGCTGAAGTGCTACCAGGAGTCTTCCTCTGGCATAAATCAGTGAAAATGTCCACCTTTGGGCAGCACACTTGGATCCTTCATTAGACTGCAAACAACCAATTGATGTACAGTTTCCCCACCAGGCAGATAACAAGCTCCTCCTCCTTTACAGGGCAGTGTGCATGGGTTGGTTCATAGTTATCACCCCACTCTTAAGATCATTTCTGCTGTTTTCCCAGTCATACTCAGTAGTCCTCACTGATGTGAAACATTGCTCTGATATTCTTCCCAGTCTCAATTTCATTCTCTTTCCCTGTGTTAGATCTTCTCAAACAGATGCTCTTCATGGTGTTTGTACTCCCAAGCTGTGGCACCTGGAGGCTGCCTGATTGTAAACTGACAGGATGTAGCATTTTTCCATCTCTCTTTCATCAGATCAGCCTGAAAATCTGGTAAGATCCATCTCTGCCTTGTGATAGAGAGGCGAGACTCAGCTCGGAGTTTCTGAAAGGATCCTGCTTCTTCTGAGGGCACAAGTAAAGGCTGGGTGTGAGGGAGACTTGAAGCATTGCTGCCAGCCCTATAATTCTACGATTAAACAAGTTACATAATTTCAGTCTATTCCCTCTTTACCTCTTTTCCATGCAAACAGCCTGAAGTAGCACGGAATGCAGCTTATTGACTTGTAAGGAATGGGATGGAGAGGGGTAGAGGATTATCCATCACCTCCCTTTCTTTACATTACATCAGGACATAATTTAGATTATAAGTTTGCTAACAAACTCCTTGATAAAAAAAAATCAGACAGATACTTAGCTGGTCAGCTGCTTTGGTTGCATAATAAACATGGACAGAATTTCTCATCCTCAAGCCATTGTTACAGCACAAACAAACTAAGGGCTAAGGAAATAATTACTGTGGGGCTGAGAGACTCAATAAACAGCAGAAGCTGTGGGATGAACCAGATTTGTTGATCCCAGCAGATAACTACAATTAGGATGTAATATTTCCTTAAGTTTTTGTTTACCCCTTTATTGTTTATCAGTATTAAAAAGGCAATTTATACTTTGCAGTTCTCTAGATCGACCAGTGTATTTCACAGCAGGCAGGTGAGATTAAACTGTCCATCACCACAAGCTGTCCTTTCCCTGTTCTTATATTATCAAAGCCTATTGAGATTAGAGCCATAGGAAACTGGAGGAAATGCGTTCATTTGCTTCAAGTTCATAAGCTTATGAAGTTTGATTCCTACACACCTGTAGTCTTCTTTAATAAAAAAGCAAAATCCCAGAAGTTCCTTCAATGGTAATGAAAGAATTTAACACTGAGAAACATTATATGCATTTTCTGAACTTTTCCGAGACATCACAGAATGTCTTCCCAGAGTGCCCTAACACAGCAGCCAATTGGAAAAGAAACCTCCTAGAGGCTGACCTGTTTAAATGGGGAAGCCATTTATCCCGCTTGGCAAGATCACAAGAAAAGCTTCAAGCTGCTTTACTTTTCACAGATCCCTTACCCAGCGTCTCCCTCACAAAGCAGTCAGAAGAGTGGTCTGCAGGTGAGGGATGCTTCAAAACGCTTCACTGGCTCCACATATGAGCACCCAAAAAAAGTCTTTCCATGACACATCAGAAAGCTGAACGGATTTCTGTCTGGAGAAACTCTCTGCACTTTCCTAGGGGTCTGAACCAAAACTTTGAAGCCAGGGAAAACCATATATAAAATAGATTAGGGCTATAGCTGAGTTTGAACCTATGGAACAGAAAGATAAATAAATAAGAATACACTGAAATAAATAGACTCATTATAGTTGCAACATATCTTGTTCTAGTCAGCTTAGGCTGTAGGATTAAACTGACCAATAGACCTTTTTAAGACTCTGGCAGTCTGGAACCATGACCACTGACCTGGGGAGCCTGTTCCAGTGCCCAGCCTCCCCATGGCTGAAGCCTTTTCCTGATATCCAACCTGAACCTCCCCTGTGTTATTATATAGTTAACATTCAGGTAAATTACTTAGCATGAGCTAATTCAAGTCATAAAATCCACAGGACATCTTGACACCATGACAAAGAGAACAGCATAAGGAAGCAAGGAAAGAATAAGAAATTGCCCACAGAAAACTGCCCATGGAGCTCTGTGTCAGAACGTAGGCATATTGCATAGCTTTATTTCTAGTGTAGGCAGAATCTTTTTCTTTCTAGACCTCTTGTCAAGACCAGAGAAGTGGCTCTTCCAACCAGGGAAACTTGGGGAAAGAAGGCACTCTGGGCTGCCACATCCTTTTCTGCTCTCTGTGCTGATCAAACTTGGCCAAACTTTACCTTTGGATGCTCACTGACAAGTCCCTATTAGCACAGAATTAAAAGAATTTATGTGAGCATTTTTCTTAGAAGCCTCTACTAGATACCCTTTATAATTCCTAGTCAAAACCTCCTTTCTTCCCACTAAAGCCCCCTGCCACTTAAAAAGGAGAACTGCCTCAGGACAGATGTATCCCTACTGAGAAACCACTGAACACTTCCTGTCCATCCCTTAACTCATGAGTCACATCCTCTGGGGTGTCAGTCAAACACACTGAAATTAAAAGCTTTCACAGCTTGGAGAACACAATGAAAAGGCAGAAATGTGAAAGAGTGAAGGATTGAAAATAGTTGCTCCTCAATATGATTGATTTTTAAATCCCCCGCTTCACACATATTAAGCAGCAGTCCTGCATATCCAGATGTATGTTTCAGTCAAGTTGAATGGGCTCAATAAATCCAGTAAACAGGAAACTGTTGAGGACAAGTGGGCATAATTCTTTTTTCCAGCTCCAGTCTGCTAATTGATAAAGTATACGACTGTTGGCAGTTCATTTTTCTCACCCATTTACAGGAACTACAGCTACATATTCTTATGAAACTCCTCAGCAGCTTTAGACTGCAGAAGCAGGGGAATGGGAAAAGCAAAACCTTGCAGTTTGATAAACATACTGGAGCTAAGTGAAGATCTAATCTGGTACTATGATGGCTGACATTTTTGCAGGGTGAGACCTTTAGACAGAATCTACATCCAGATGCTTCTGTTTTCAGAAGTGGCCAAAATACACATCCTTGTGCTTTGCCCTCCCACCCTCAGATCTGGTAGCTCACAGTGCAGGATGTGTTTGAGGACATCTTTGGTGGGATCAAAACCAGAAATCACAATAATCACATTCAAGTTAATTGCTGCTATTGTGCTTGAGCACAACATCGACTGGAAGTGTCCAAATAAGTACTTTCATTTGGTGCTGTGCAAACTTAAAATTCATTGAGAGCGTCTCCTACCAATGACTCATCAGCAGCTAGGGCGAAAACAAAAGGTGCCACATGGGTTTCATTGTCACATTTTCTAAAGGGAGAATTGCCCAAGTGCAAAGACGAGACCAGCTTTCAAAAATAGTACAGCAAGATGTATCAGTGAAAAACACTGTCAGCAAAGTATTTGTTTCCCAGAGCAGGCAAGGACTAACACTACAGAAGCCATCTTATAAAGAAGACTATGAAGAATAGCAGACATTCTTCCTGGCAGGATTCAGAAAATGATACGTTACTGCAATGCATGGCACAAACAGAAACGAAGAAGCACAGCCAAGATGAGAGTCTATGTTTGCAAGGAGCTTTTACACAGTAAGGGGACACGCTTGAGATTAACAGAGAAGCTTATTAACAGTAAGCCACCTTTCTATACTTACAGAAGTATCAAATCTAATGAGCAGAGGCAATGCCACAGCAGCAGTCCACAGAAGGACCTCAAGTCCCAGGAAAGAATCCAGACTTCAAGGGGCACATGCTGAGTGTGTTCCAAAACTTAGCACTAACCCTGTCTGCTCATCCAATATTGTTCAGCAGCAGCAGCCATCACAGTAGTCTGTCTACTTGTTAAAGTTCACAGACAGCAACGGGAGAACCAAAATCAGTTTCCAGGAAGATATATTACAAAAAGAAACAAGCCCAGCAGTAAGAAAAAAAAATCCCCATCCACTGGTACTGTTGAGTACCAGTCTCCCTGCATAGATGTTAATGGGCAATAACAAGGAATTTTCATTCCCACAGACTTCATGTGTTTGAACCTCATCAAGTATACTTACAGCAACATAAGTAATGTGAAAGAAAAGGCAAACCCTGCGTTGTGACAGACATCCATGTCACCTTTCTGGTCAGGCTAACAGCTGGACAACCAGCAAAGAAACCAGCTGGGAGGCAGCCAGGCTTGTTATCCTGCAGTAAAGATGCCATAATTTAGCAGGCACAAAGAGAAATCAGAAAGATTTATTTGAGACACTTGAGAGACCCCAGATAGTTTGTGGTAAAGGAGGAAGAAAAAAAATAACTGATTTTTCAGTTCTTAAATGGAAGGGGTAAGATTGGGCCAAACACCTGCAGACATGAGCAGCAGTCACCCCTCTTCAGAGGCACAAATTAATCCACACAGAGCCCACGTGCAGCAGCAGGAGATACAGCCAGAGCTCTCTAGCTCTAGAAGGAAACTGTAGATGACTAACTGAGGGCCAAATAGTATTATCATTATTCACGTTGCCTGGTATATTACGCTGTGAGCGGTCCCTTTGGTTTCAATTAGTTGTTATCCTGATGGGTGCTGACTTAATAGCAGATAAATGCCCTTCCTTGGCAAGTGCTGAAATACCAACTTACGTGTTCCTACTAGATGCCTTATTGCTTTGCAGCTCATCAGTGCACTTGAACGGATCTCAAATAGGTCTCAATGCTATACCTCTTGCTTCAGAAGCCAGCTTTTTCCAGAGATGCATACCTTGACCATCAGCAGGACCCAGAGGAGCAGCTGGCCCAGGAACAACCCCAGCATTGAAGCCGTAAAGTTCATGGATTGCTATCCCTCATCTTCTGCAAGGTACATGTTGGTGAAGTGTGGCCAGGAGGAGGAGGCTGGAGAAAACATTTTTGATGTCTCAGTTTTAAGAGAGAGATAGAGAGGTGCTGCAGTGTTAGTTACAGCAGAGCCAGTGAGCTCAGAAGCCACCCCACGTGTTTCAAAATGGAGCTGTTCTGATTTTATATATGCCCTCTGCACAGGGCTGTGTGAGGGTCAAACAATCCTAAACAAAAATACTGAAGATAAACATAAACCTCCAGGAAGAAACATTTGTAAGAATCAGCTGCTACTTTTTCATTTCATAGCTTTTTAGGAGACTTTTACTGAAGGTTTTTTCATGGCTTCAAAAAAGCATGTTAAACACAGACTGGATGCCTTGTATTTATTATGCAGCCACTCTAGCTTGCATGGGAACAAGACATTGTTTTGCATTACATTTTTCTCCTAACATCTCCATTTGTATACAACACTAATCTTGCTCCGTAGCAGGAACAGACTGGCATAATGTCTTCTAAAACTGCATGTTTTTCAATTCCAGAGAGGAAAAAAATAAGAAAAAAGAAAGACCAACTTATTATTTTCTCATCCTCCACCCCCATCTTCAACAGACAAAGCAGTTTTCCTATGACCCCAAGGAGCACAGGCCAACAGAGAGTCATCAGCAGAGCAAGCCTGGGGGCAGCAACATTATAGAAAAAGTTGAAGCCTTTGATGAGAAGTTCCCTTTTCATCTGTAACTTTAAGCTCTATCAATTGCTCAAACTGCTTTTTTCACCTCTGATGACTTTGCTGAGCAGAATGGACTTTTCAGCACCAGAGTGCCTAGGAAGACCCCAGAGGTAAAGCTCCAGGTAATATCTCCTACACAGGAGAAAGCAAAGCATGCTCCCAGCAACACCCGCAATGGTCAGCAGGGATTGGATGGTCATGCACAGCTTGTTTCCTTCTTTCCAGCTGCTCTGTTGGGCCTACCTGACAGGTGGGTAAGAGGATTTATCTCCCCTGTGGTAAGTAGGAAAGTTACATAGGAGTTCAAATTACAAAAGTTTTGACTGTATCATGTGCCTGTTCCAGCCTAAGTCTTAAGTAGCTGTCTGACAAACAACAGGTGCTTCTGCTAGCAAAACACATGAGGAAAGATGGGAAAAACAGTCCAAGGGAAATAAGAGGGGAAAGGCTTTACATCTTATGTGCCTTCCTCAGGACTTTATTGGTTGCAGGCTCACCATTAGATGCAGACTGGCTAGATACTGGGGAAAGCAGCCTAGCTCACTATGTCCACCTTGGAGCCAGTGACTTGTATTTTTACTCATGTATTTTTTAATGACTGAGGCCAAAAAACTGCTGGTGTAGATCTAGGAGATGCCAGTGACACCAGCTGGGGACAGCTAATAGAAATGTGTCTAAGTTCGTCTGCAAGAGACCATCACAAGCCGAGGGAATGAAGAAGAGGAAAAACACAAGTTATTCACAGCATGAACTAGGCACTTCCTACGCAGTCACTCATGGAAATAAATAGTCCCATTTTGACTCTCAGCCATTTATAATCACAGAAGAATTGAAGCCTTGTTACCTTAGAAGCTTGTAGACATTTAATCACTCTAAACCTCATCATTCTTTGAAAAAGCAGCTGACTGGCTCCTTTCCTCTTAACCAAAATGCTGAACCTTGGTCTATGCATGCATAGCTCAGTTCAGAGCAGGGAGACCCGCACAACCCCAGCAACATCCAAGCATCTTTTCTCACACAGGGCTTTGGATGACCCAGAAAAGCTTGTAAAACAAGCAGAGATTTTCCTAATTAAATGGAGAGCATCAAAAGTAATCTAAGTTCTTAGAGAAATGTTACAGTGTTTATAAAGGGAAGATGATGCTGTTCAAACTGCTCCTGTGAGGACCATAGGAGCAGCAAGTTTCCAGCATCTAGAGTATGTTTGTCTACTAGATACTTAGTAATATATCTATGTACACTTATTAAAAGTGAAAACATATACAAGCCTTGGCAGTCTAGACACCCGCTGTGGATTTAACACATACTGCTTCTATGCCCATTTATTTTCTCACATGCCTAGAGCGCACCCAACAAAGCCCAGAAGGCTTCAAGAAAAACCTTCTAGGGTGCAATACCACTGCCATAGGCAGAGGTAGAAAATAAATGACTTCAGGTGCTTTGGGAATATTAGTGGTGCTGCAGGCCGAGAGGCAGGCAGTGGAAAATAAATACAGCTAAGCAGCGGGAAGTAGATTACTTCTGCTCCTTCAGGTTTCCCACAGGGGAAGGGGATGGGAAATACAAGGCTAGAAAGGACTCCCAGAGTTACCAACACCCCTAGTTTCCAACTGAGGAAGTTATCCTCTTTCCTTTCAAACTCTTCAGCTCACCCTGCTAACATTGGGAAAAGCAAGCAGCGAGCTCTGGTGGAGTCCTGCACACCGGCTACCACCCACACCCCAGCTGGCAGCTCCAGGGCTGAGATATCTTGGCCAGAGAAAGGAAAAGAAAGCCTCAGGTGGAGCTCCTCTTGACTTGTAAAGCTGACACAACAGAGACTTGGCTAGCTTTAGCACATCAAGCAGGCAAGTTCCAGCCATGTGTCCTGCATAGCGCAAGTCTTGCATGGTGGAGCAGGAGAGAGGAGGCACCCAGACATCTTTTGCCAACCAAACTTGTGTTAAACAGAGCTAGGTACCCACCAAAACAGCATACATACACATACCTGCATGATCTGTAGCAGCTATCCTTTGGTGCAGACCTCAGAAGGGCTGAAACAGGGCCTGGGCAGGGGTGGGTAAAGGCCACAGGTGAGGCCTCACACAGCTGTTGGGGCAGAGGGGCCAGCGTGGCACTGGGAGGGGTCTTGCAGCCACCCTCACTCTCTGATGTCCCTCCTTTGCTCACACCAAGGAGTAGTTCACCACTTTTTCAAGTTAGTAGTCAGAAAAAATGCCGCCTCTAAGCATGTCCTTACCAGCTGTAGGCCCCCCCTTGGGGAGGCTGTTGGAGAGCCCGGATTGCCAGCACAGTGAATGTATGGCACCTAGGAACTGTTAAATCACTCTTCATCAATGATAATCTCTGCAATTGCCTTAAACAAGAGCAGCTTTTGAACAGTCCTCACAGGATGAAAATGCACGAAGACAAATCTTTGTACACTAACAGCCTTCCTACCCACCTGCCTGCACATTCTGCATTGTGCAGGGCAATGACTGCTCCCGAGGATTCAGACTTCCCTCTCTTACGGCTTTTTAAGCCACATAATCCCACAGGAAATTTAGCTATCTTTTAAAAAGCAAAAGGAGAGAAGAGAACACCAACCTCCAGCCCTCCAGCCCTTAGAAAATAGTCCCACAGACACCTCAAAATTCCAAGATAGGGTGAGGAGAACTAATTTGTTTTTTCTTGTTTAAATCTCACACTATGACATTTTTTGCAGCTGGCAGTGTGCTCAGCACTCTTCAGCAGAGCAGCCTTTCTGCATGCTGCAGTACTACCTCTGTGTCACAGGCAAGAGAAAGGCAGAAAGAAATGCATAAGCCTCTCCCCAGTTTCCTCCCATTCTCCTAAGACCTGTGGGTGAACCATTGAACCAGTTGTTTGGAAAATTTCTGCTCCAGCAGGCTTATTCAATCATCCCAAAAAGAGACAGAGGCGAATCTTCAGCTCTCTCATTTTGAATTCACTGGGGCATTCCCCTGTGGAATGTCTCAAAGTACCGAGGGACACAGCCTCTATTTTATCATTATACCCCAACAGTAGTGAGCCCTTCCCCCTTTTCCTATTGGCTGAAGTACTTGGGGTTCACGTTCTTCTCGGTTTGCCTGTCAGCCATCACCCCCAGTAGGTACCCCCCCTTGTTTCCTTTGGTTGTACAGACTTTGCAATCTGGGTTCAGAGTTTGTTGTTTTGCCCAGATTCTTCATTAACATCATATGAAACTAAAAAAGTTTCAACTCACATTTGATTTTTAGCTTTCTTAGTGGAGATATTTTTTGAAATAACACTGTGAAAACATAGGAAATAATTTTTAAAGTAGCACTTGGCTTTTTAACGTGAATAAATTTAAAACTCCAGATTTACTTTTAACTTCTTTGCTTTTTCATTATTAACTTTCCCATATGCTGTACTCATCATAGCCCGATGTAGAAATATGAGGAAGTAATTTAATATGAAGATGGAAAAGGCTTGGATAGATAGAGCAAGTTCAGTCAGTCTGTAGAAAAAATGATCTTGCAATCCTTTCTGACAATGAAGAATGAAAGAACATCCTGGCATTTATTCTTGTCTGGATATCTGGAAGCTACTGAGGGTCTAGCGAGATCGAAGAGAGACTTGTCAGGCACGATGCTCTCAGAAGAGAGTGGAAAGTTGTACAGCCTGCACTCCCAAGAGCAGCGTGACCCATCTTTATGCAGGATAAAGCATATCACTCTGTGCAACAGGAATCTGAACAAAGGGATCTGCAAAGTAAATGTGTTAGGTACAGCAAGCTCTGTATTTGGGGTTACTGTATTTTCATTGCATTGTGAGCACCCAGAGGTCACCTACACTTGCTCCAAATGAGCCCTGATTCCCACTGCACAGCACTAGCGGGAGGTGAAAAAGCCTCTGTGCAGGTGGAGAAGACCTTCTGTAACTCAGGAAAACAGGGCTTCATTGCACCCTGCTGCTAACACTCAGCAGCAGTGAGGCAGGTACAAGTCATATGTATTTGTAGACCAAAGGCTTTGAATTTTGTTATGAGAAAGGAAGGAAATACTCGATACAATTCTACTTTTAAGACTACCTCTCATCCCAAAGTGGTTATCTAGCAAGCAAAAAGGTGTCTGTATTGAAATGCCAGAGCAGGCTGAATTCCTCTGCAGCTGTCAGAAAATGTTTGTTTTCTGCATAAGAAAAAGCTTAAAAGCCTCCATATGGAAGCAGGAAGACTTTTTGGCATTTAAAGAATTAGCACAGAGAAGAAATCTATGCTTCAAGATATTTCTAGGGCTGACTGCAGCAGAACTGCAGGAGGGAAAAAAAAGAAGGGAAAGCAAAGAAGAAAACAAAAGCATTAACAATATGCACATTGACAAGCTACCTGGACAGTGGAACAAAAGTATATTTGGGAGTGCCACTGCTGTGGCTAAAATAATCAAATGAATAAACTGATGTCTTAAACAGTGCTACACTAAAATGGAGCAAACACAAATTAGTGGCTGTTCAAGAATTGTACACAGAAGATGTTAATTGGAAAGGGTATTCAAGTAACGTAGCACAGCTTGTACTAAGTTGTTTAGGAAAGACATTAGTTCTTTCCTTTAGGTTTATAAAAACATACACAAGGTCTGCAGCCTAGAAGCCATAGCCCACCTATGGCTCAGTCCTTGGGGAAAAAAAAATGTGATACAAGCCTTCCAAAACTGGAGGGATTCTGAAGACCACTGTTACCAAGAATAAGATGTTACTGAGCTAGATTTGCAGCCTCAAGTGAGTCACAGAAGAGAAGCATCAGTATGCTCCAGTTGGAGCAAAAGTGTTGGCTGCTTTCACAAGAGGCTGACTCCAATCTGAAATACAACACTGCCATTCTGCAAAACGTGTTTCTCC
The DNA here is from genome assembly GCF_054131305.1 of Coturnix japonica. Lineage (NCBI taxonomy): Eukaryota > Metazoa > Chordata > Aves > Galliformes > Phasianidae > Coturnix > Coturnix japonica. The sequence goes on along the minus strand of NC_140671.1, from coordinate 21,731,176 downwards.
CTTCAGTCTTGATGTGATTGCAGCATGGTGATATTCAGATACTATGAAGCTTAAATTAAGAGTCCATTTGCAGATGGGATGTTATTTGATAATCTGCATCTGTAAGCAAGAAGTTAGAGAAAATACAATGCAGAGCCAAGTTCAGGCACTGCAAACATGCTGTAGCAGTAATATAAAGGAAAACGGGGCAGAGGAAGAGAATATCTCCCCTCAGGGGAAAAGCAGTCTTACTGATGAACGAGATAATAGCTAGAAGAGAGCAGATCAAAGGCTGGAAACTAAAATCAGTGTTAATATAAGCTGTCCACGCAGGTGACAAAAGCTCAGATCATGGTACAAAGACCAGATCAGATAAGAAAGAAGGCAGAAAGCTAACTTGCTTTTGACCCCTCTTTAAGATGGAAGAAGAAAGAAGCCTAAATGTCAGGCTGCCACACAGAGGGCTGCAGGAAGGCTCACAAGCCATAAAATCCAATCTAAGCATGCATGCAGGTAGCATTAAGGATCTTGTCTCTGCCAGCTCATAGCCAACCCAAACAAGGGCCAGAGCTTCACTTAGGAAAAGGCTTTTCAGGATCTTTCCTGAGGACAGAAAGCATTTGAGCCTCAGGACACTGGTACGTGTGTGCTTCATCTTGTGCCCACGGGCACGCTTTAGGAAGCATGAAGACCTGCAGGGGAGGAGCAGAAAGTCTGACTCCAAAGCTGGAAAGAGATGCTACACAAAAGGTCTTGAAGCACAAATATCCTTTAAACAACAATGGTAACATGCACTGGTCTGCTCATAGCAAATATAAACCAGAGACAGGAATTTCTTCAAGGCTACTAAGGCAGAAAGCTCTGTAAATATTATCAGATGCAACAATGCGGGTTACAGTGAAATTTTCACCTCACCGAAGACAAAATACAGAGGTATCTTCAAGGGAGAAAAAAATCAACTGTAAGACATGGAGCCCTCATACCCTTCACTAAATACCCCATTGGTATTGGAGTTTAATAGTGCTGCTGGAGCCAGATGCAGCTGCTCATTGCTCTTGAGTTTTTTACTCAAGGGGTACAAAAGCTAAGGAATTGCCTTGCCAGGTAAGCATCCCTGCTAAGTAACCCTGATTAATCTATCAAATGATGACAGTGCTCTGAAAGGATGAGCAGCGCTGCGATCTTCATGGTTCAAGGCTTCACGGTTGAATGAAATAATCTCTTGTCAGCTTTCCGCAGGCTCTGTCAACTCCACAGATACTGCATCACACAGGTTGAAATCCTGTCTCAGTTAACAAATGCCCTTGCTATCTGGGTCTAGAAGCGTGCCTGGGAAATTTTATGAATGAGGTGTTATGTGCTACTACATGAGGTACTACATGCATGGGGGTACACAGAGAATGCAAGAGAAGGGCACCAGTATCTGGAGAAACAGAATATTGAAAGCAGCCTGCAAAAAAGAGAAATCAAAGGTCTACTCAAGGGGAAAACAGGACAACATGGCACATGGGGTGGGCTTGCAAAGAAACCACTAACTCCCATCACTGCTGGATTTCCTCTCCACAGGTGGCACAGCCCTAAGCAGAACATCTGTATAGGTTGGTGACTTGTGACTGGTCGTGGACACCCAGTGCTACCTGAGCAGATGTAGGAAAAGAAGAAAGCCAACAGGGAAAGATATGAACAGAGACTATCTGGCTGGACTGCATCAGATACAGAGCTCTAAATCTGCTGACAGCCAGAAAGTCTGTTCTCCCTTTTAGCCTACACAGATGTTTTCGTTAAGGTATTAGGTACAGCTCATTATAACAGCATCAAGATGTTTGATCGAGCATTACTGTTTATGGCAGAGAAAGAGCACTAGCTAACAGGGAAATTGGAGGCTCTTTTTCAAATATGCTGTGACTAGCAAATTTTAGCAACCTATGCTGCGAAAACCCTATTTTTTATTGAGGGAACAACATGACCCCATTGTGACAGTATAGGTGTTTACCCATTTTGCCTGGACTGCAGACACAAAAACAGCTTTCTGTACAACAGCACTTATTGTATTTCAGATTGTTCCAAGTCGCCTTTTAGCAGACATACTGCTAATGCTGGAGATGCTAGATACACTGAGGTACAGCAAGGAATCAGTTAGCTGTAGCTCTTAGATATCCCATAGCCAATAGAGAAACACTGCCAACAGGACCCTGCTCTAGGCTCTCTGATGCACTGATGGTAACGGCAGTTTATCGAGATGATATGCCGAGTCTCCAGAGCAGTTCCCAGGTCCCCAGTTTTCCTCCTTTCTTGTGAGTCAGTTTACAAAAGCTGATTGCATTTACAGCTTTGATGAGCTCTGTGCATTCGTGAGAGCACAAATTAAATATTGCTTCAGCATATATGGGGATGTACAAAACCCCTTTGTTACACTGATGTTTTACCTCCACTCTTGCTGGAGGATTACATTTCCACCTCTCAGATACCTTCCTTCCCAGACCATACACATTGCACTAGGAACTCATTCCTGGATCTACAGCAACTTGTAATGTGTATGTAAGGAGAGACATCTGCTGTGGGGGCTCTCAGCCTAGCCCCTTCATGTGGTGAAGTGGTATCAGCCCTATACCAGCCCACACAGGAGCCCCCAGGTGCAGCCAAAATGATGCTCCCTGACGTCCCTTCCTATTCTGGTACTGAACCACCTTACAGCCTCTCTCCCTTGGGCCCCTTTCCTCAGCCTACACAGACACTGGCCAGCACAGAGAGCTCATGGACCTGTGGAAGCAATGTTTCTGCACCAGCTGATCCATGGGCAGCACTTGCTCATATGAAGAGCCTCCTCCTGCAGCCCTGTGCAGACAGCTGGGAGCTGTCACCCTTTGCCTTGCGAAGGCCTAAAACAGACGAAGTCTATTTGCTGCTGTAGCATCACTGAAGTAGCAGAATCCTCAGCAGGGTGATGGGAAAGCAAACAGTGAACTGATGGGCAGGACATCCACAGCCTCTCAGGGCTCTGTGTGAGATGCCTACTTTGTTGTCTCGAGGGAGGCGTGCTGCCTGAGGAGCCCATCTTATAAGAAAGCTGTATTTTTAAAAGCTATTTAAAAAAAAAAGTCTTTCTAAAAAGGATGAGGGATCAGTGAAGTACAAAAAAAGGAGCTGTAATGAAAAGTGCATGAAAAAAACGGGATAGTAAGGAACAGAGAAACTATGCAAGCTCATTGGAGGTTGCTTTTCTTACCACATGTGAGTCTCCCATGGTTTGTTAGTAGAACCTATACCTGCAAGCAGGCACGGAGAAAGCCCACTGTTGTTAACACTGGGTAACCTCTTCACCTGTACTTGAGTTAGATGAGACTTCACACCAAGAACAAAAGAGAAATACCTTTTTGGCACAGCACAGCCGTGCACTTGCATGTCTTGCCTGCAGCCAAAGTGTCAAGCACGGCTGCAATAGGCAACCTCTAAGATCACCTTACCTTGAAATTTGGTTTCCTGAAAAATAGGGGGGCAAAATTTACCAGACGCTTTGTCAGATACTCGCTAAAATAACATCATCTCACAATTGTCAAATGCCCACGGATTGAAAGGGTGAGCAGCAAACTCAGCTGGCTCTATTAAGAACCTTATGGAATTTTTGCATGAGTTTGTCCTATTGAAAATAGGGCTTTAGTTATGCTTGGAAGGAGGTGAAGAGGTTGTTGTTTCTGCGTTTCATGCGGAAGAGCCTGAAGCACACCCAGTGACACTGCATTTCACTTACCTTTAAGCTCTGAATCTACCTCTGGGGACCATAAAGTTCATGCTGAGAAACAAAAACAGCAGAAGAAAGGCACTTCTGAGACAACATCAGAATATTTGAGAAACTCGATGGGGAGGCAGAGAGCACAGGAGTTTGCCATGCAGTCCTCTTGTCAGGAGTCTTTCAGAGAGGGGTGGATATAGCAAATTAATGTTACTGGGATGATAAAGTTTCTATCACACTGGGAATGAAAAGGAAATTGCCCAGTAACAAAAACAGAGATGGAAAAAGATGCTAAGAGAACTTCACTGCAGCACTTTGCTTTCCTGTAATGCTTTCCCCTTGTCTCTGTGCTGGTTTCTTTTGATCTGTGGGTCTTCCTTTGTGTCAGCTCACAGTGGCTGCCAGGAGGCTCAGAGAGTGGAGCAAATCAATTGGTTTGTGTGCAGGCTGGGAGGAGGTGGCAAGGTGGTTTCCAGGGACTGGCACAGCGAGAGAAAGAGTTGCCTTGGCCTTTCTCTACTGGCATCCCAGTGCTGCCATAGCAGAAAAACTTTGAACCAGAAGGTGTGCCAGCAATGCCCATGCTGTAGATCTGGCCAGCTTGGAAAGCACCAAGTAGGCTGGCAAAGTGTTTGTGCCATCTCCTTGGCATCATTGCCAAAACAGTAACGCAGAACCTAAAACTGGTGATGCTTCAGAAAAGAGAGAACAGCAACAGCCCACCAAATCTGTCTTCAGAGCACGGGAAGCCATACCCAAAATTCTGCTCCAGCTGACATCGCAAAGGGAAGCTTCATGTCTCTCTTCAACTCCTAATGCCCCACACAGGGAGAAGGAAGGGAGGCTGCTGCCCATCCCTATGAGCCTTGGCCTTTTGCCTAGGTGTCACAGTACTGCAGAGGGAAGAAGGACCTTTCCCAAAATGAACTTTCTTATTATCACTATGACTTTTTAGAAATAAGCCAGTGGTTTCTGCTGAGAAATATTGCACTTTTTGTTAGTCAATAAGAAAGGCAATTGAAATCCCATTGCAGCCTCCAGCATGTAACACTCTGAAGGTTAGCTTCAAATGTTTCCCAGTGCAGAATTAACCAGAACATACATCATCGCTTTTACAGGCAGCATCATTTCTGATATCTCCAAAGATAACAGTATGGATCAGGGGGATTATCGTGGCATTAGCTGCTCTGATTACCTTCCCTACAGTTTAATAACAAGAGCACTTAGACTGTAGGTGTATCAACAGAGTTTTAGATTTGCGAGCAAGGAAAGTTGGGGGTTATTAGCAGAACAAGAGGAAAGAAAAGGTCATGCACTGCAATGTGCCTCTCAGGATGCAGCTGACATATTCAGTGGGGCAGGGAAGTGATTTTTCACTACAGCGTCATGAGTATTTTGACGAGAAGCAGTAAGGACTTTGAAGATCCATCTTGTCACATCCGGGCTGCTTTGGCTGCAAACTTAACCCATTAGAAAATAAGGCAACCACATTTGGCAACATCACCGCCTTTTAAAAACCTTACCTATGCTCTGCACACAGTTCACTTTGCTCCTGTTTATCTGCCTCTGTCTACAGTGACAATCCTGGATTGCACTGGTTTTATTTTAATCAGGAAGCAGACATTACTTCCCTGGAAATAAAAAGCCAGAAGATGGGGTCTCTGAAAAATGGTGTCTACTAGCTCCACTATCACTCCTCCTGCCCGACACCTTCCCCAAGGAGCTTCACTGCTCTCTCCAGAGGAACCACAGAATCACAGAATGACCCGGGTTGGAAGGGACCTCGAGGATCATGTAGTTCCAACCCCCTGCCTAACAGGGCCACCAAACATACACATTTACTAGATCAGGTTGCCCAGGGCCCCGTCCAACCTGGTCTTGAACACCTCCAAGGATGGGGCAAGGAACCAACTGGTTGGTATTTTACTGTGGAAAACAGAGGGGTTGCTGAAGAACCTTACAGCTAAAATTACAAGCTACCAATGAGATTAAACATTTTTCCCAGGCGCACTTACCAGAGATAATATAGAATAAGTTTACATTTCTATTGTTCCTGCTCTCTCTGCTTGTTAAAGTGCAGAAGACAATCCGTGGTTGCTTATTTTGTATCTAAGCAACTGTCAGACTCTATATCTACTAATAAGAAAGGGTATAATTATATGCTGCTACTTTAATTAGCAGCAGATGCCTATGTTTATGAAGTAAAATGTAAGATTTTCTGAAGTGCAGTCTTGCTTATATGCAAATTGCAAGAGCACTTTCATGGGTTTTTAAAGCTTTTAGTGGGCCCAGGCAGCTCAAGTGGGGAAGGGCACGGGGTTCACACAACACACTGTTGGTGCTTCAGTGCTTTGCTGCCCCAAAGGCCTGTTTGGGAAAGCTGTGAGGTGAGGGCAGATCAGTGCCTGCAGTGCCCTTCCGACACCACCAGCACTGGAGCAAAGCAGGTGGCTGCCCTGAGCCAAAGGGCAAAAGCTGCCTGCTTTGGGCACCTGCTATAGTGCCCTGGAGACGCAGCTGCAAAGCAGCTGAGATGGGGAAGAATCCTTAACGTCAATTCTTGATCTCATTGAGGTGCTTCAGCAGCACATATTGATGCAATGCAGCATTTCTTTTCAGAAGAAATAACAGCAGGACTATTGCTGAGAGGCTCTGCATGTAAGAGCAGACGAGAGCACCAACAAAACAAAATGAAACCCCGTCTCCATGCAAACATGTGCAGGCACAGTATATAAATGAGAATAACCTTGTCCAGGATAGAAAACACTTGTTAGATGAGTCTCTAATTTCTGTTATTCTGTATTTTTAGTCTTGTTTCCATAGAAACAGCACTTGTGATGATACTGTCCTGCAAGGCAGCAAATGGATATACATAAGTGTATGTTAGTATATGCATTCCCTCCTACCTCCTGAAGCTTTGAATGTATTTGCCAGCAAAGTTGGAAGTTCCACGGATAGCCAGATGCAACCAGTTCTGGGAGAGCATCTGGGTAAGGAAGAAGTGATTGTGCAGTTCCCCAGCCAAAGAAATCTCATCAGAGGGCAGAGAGCCTGCCAAGAGGGGAACAAGAGGTGGGCCACGCCATTACTGCCGCATCTCCTTGAGCCTCTGTAGCAAAGCTCATCCTCACATGGACACCAGCCTTTCTGTCAGCCGTGAGCCACATGTCCATGGGAAATCTGCTCCCATGTCTGGAAATCAAGACTCCCGTTCAGACACTGGGAAAGTGCAAGAATCCCATGTGAAGGCTCAGCGCACCAACATAAAAACTGATGTCCGTCTTCCTTCTTTGCCCATCTTTTGGGGTCCCTTGCCTTGCTATGCGTGCAATTCACAGATAAAAGGTGGAGCAGCCAACCAAATTTGGCCCATTTCTTCAGCAAAATCCACTGTGCTACCTCTCATGGCCTTACATGCCAGATAAAGGACAGGTCAGATCACCTATCTAAATTAGAGAGAAATGCTGATTGTCTGCACTCATATTTCTCATTCTAGAAAGTTACTGAATCCTTTAGCATACCTTTATATTCCTAGATCTTACACCCCTCTGTAGTGGGTGTTATTCCAATCACAAGACTGAAGTTACACAAGACTGCACCCTAGCAGGCAGCAAGGGCTTGCAAGCACACAGCCCTTGCCTTTGTCTTCTCTTCCTGCACTTTCTAATCCCTAATGCACCCTCTGTGAGAGTTGGCAGCCACGGCTGTGCTTGCTGCAGTGCAGGCTGGCAGCAGAGACTCACGCCAGATGCTTTCCCACAGAGCCCGGGTTTGCTCTCGCACTCACTCCTCAGTTGTCAGTTCTCACTGAAGGTCACCCCAACAGAAAATGTCTGTTTGTGCTTGGCCTTCACGCACGTGGTGTTGAGGCAGCGCTCCTTTAGCAGGTACTGCTACGCGCACATATGGAGCAGAGGAAGCTGGCGGAGTGATTAAACTGCATTAAAATGATCTCGGTATCCCATAGTTTTCTGAATAAAATATAATAAGCAAATTCCATTCTGAAATCCATTTAGGGGAAGAAATATGTTTGCGTGGGTCAAGAAGAGCTTGTCAGTCTTGTGTGAAAAGATGAGTAACTTTTGAAATGTTTTCTTCAGGAATCTGAGGAACAAAAGAAGGAAAGTGATCATCTGATCATCAAGCGACGGCTGAGATCCAGAACAGCTAAAAAACCTTGAAGAAGCGTGTTTGTTCCCCTTTCTCAGGACATACTTTTATCGTATTATTAAAACTGGTTGTTAATAAACAGTAACAGTTACTCCGTTGTGTTCTTAAATTTGTATATAGGTGTTTGTTGCAGAACGGCGGGAGAAAAGCAGACGACCACACCTGTCATTGACATATGATCAGCGAATCTCATTTATTCCTTGGCTGTGTGTACCTTTATAATACGGATAATTAGCTCATACATATTGCAAAAGTGGAGCTCATCATTGGTTCCCAATTACATACTATCCCCGAGTATCTTAACAGCTTGTTGTTATCAACTGAAAGCTACTCCCTTGCTGAGTTCCCAGAACCATGGCTAGTTTCTCACCATCCCAGGGCATCCTGTTGTTCTTGCTGTCCTTGCAGGTGTTATGGCTGCTTGCTTAGCTGCACCATGATTACAACCCTTCTCAGCTAACTAGCTGTAAAAAACACTCTCTAAAGAAAGGGAAAAGCAAGAATAAAAGATAAAAGCAGCAGTGAAAGGGAAAAGGAAGACTAAAATGGAAAAGCAGCAATGAAAGCGAAAAGAAAGATTAAGGAGAAAAGCAGCAGTGAATAGGAAAAGCAAGACTAAAAGGGAAAAGCAAGACTAAAAGGGAAAAGCAGCAGTGAAAGGGAAAAGAGAGACTAAAAGTGAAAAGCAAGACTAAAAGGGAATAGCAAGACTAAAAGGGAATAGCAAGACTAAAAGGGAAAAGCAAGACTAAAAGGGAAAAGTCGCAGTGAAAGGGAAAGCAGCAGTGAAGGGGAAAAGCAAGACTGAAAGGGAAAAGCAGCATTGAAAGGGAAATCCAAGAATAAAAGGGAAAAGTGACAGTGAAAGGGAAAAGCAAGACTGAAAGGGATAAGCAGCAGTAAAAGGGAAAAGCAAGACTGAAAGTGAAAAGCAGCAGTGAAAGGGAAAAGCAAGCCTAAAAAGGGAAAAGCAGCACTGAAAGGGAAGAGCAGCAGTGAAAGAAAAAAGCAAGACTAAAAGGGAAAAGCAAGACTAAAAGGGAAATGTAGCAGTGAAAGTGAAAAGCAGCAATGAAAGTGAAAAGCAGCAGTGAAAGGGAAAAGCAAGACTAAAAGGGAAAAGAAAGACTAAAAGGGAAAAGCAAGACTAAAAGGGAAAAGCAAGACAAAAGGGGAAAAGCAAGACTAAAAGACAACAGGGAATTGAAGGTGACTCTTGTGCAGATGTCATGGTTTTGTAATTTTCATTAAAAACCAGTCAAGACTAATGTGGCCTCATAGCGCTCAATGGAGTCCCAGGGGAGATAGTGGGAATGAATAGGGGTTCACATCTGTATGCCCCGAGGCTGGTGCTCGCCTCTCCGACTGTGGCTTTAGGCTCCAGAGCTGATGTTGGCTTCCCTTACTGTGGCTTTATGGCCCAGGGCCAGTGCCGGCCTCATGGGCTGGGGCTTCTGCCAGCTGGATACAGCTGCTGGCTGAACTGGCCAGGATGGAGCCTTCCCTGCGCAGCCTCCCATGTGCATATCCACCCCAAGAATGGAAGTCTTCCTTCTATGCGTACCCCATTCCACCACAATGAGGAAATCAAACCATTTAGGCAACTGAAATGCTTTTGCTCCTTCAGTCTGGCAGAAAGCAATGCCTTCTGTCTCATGCCATCTCTGCACAAACTGGAAGGGAATGGGGAGACATATGTCAGATCCAATGGGACAGGACTTCACTGGCTGCAGTTTAAAAGCAAATCACCCCAGCTCTCGTTGCCCTCTATTGCTGGGTACCCCTTACCCCTGGCCACTGGATTTCCACGCATGCATCCTTCCTTGGAGCTAAGTGTGCCTTTCCCAGCACCAAGCAGCGAGCTGGAGTCAGCACCAAACCCAAAACCTCCTTGTGCCTTTCCCTGTCCTTCTTTCACACATCGTCTTTTAGTTTCAGAAAATATGGCCAGACCCCAACGAAACAAGAGCTCTAAGACAAAGCAGCTGCTTTATTTTCCTCCTCCCCTTTCCTCATCTACACTCCACAGAAAGACCATTTGCCAAGTAAGGGATGCAGTGATCAGGTGTATGAGGGGCAAAGTGAATCAAGCTTAATTTCAAAGGCTTGTCTCTTCCACGTGACTTCCCTGAGGTCTGATACAATCGTACAGCCATAGACTCATAGAATAGCCTGGGTTGAAAAGGACCACAGTGTGCAGGGTCTCCAACCAGCAGACCAGGCTGCCCAGAGCCACATCCAGCCTGGCCTGGAATGCCTCCAGGGATGCAGCATCCACAACCTCCCTGGGCAACCGGTTCCAGTGCGTTACCACCCTCTGTGTGAAAAACATCAACCTAATATCCAACCTAAACGTCCCCGTATCACTTTAAAAACATTCCCCCTTGTTTTATCACTATCCACCCTCGTAAACAGCCATTCCCCTGCCTGTTTATACACTCCTTTCAAATACTAGAAGGCCACAGTGAGGTTTCCCTGGAGCCTTCTCTTTTCCAAGCACAACAAGCCCAGTTCCCTCAACCTGTTCTCATAGGAAAGGTGCTCCAGCCCTCTGATCATCTTACTGGCCCCCCTTAGCATTATCTGCATTTCTCTTTTGCCTTCCTAAAAGGCACACCTGCTTCAGGGCACATTTCATCCCCCTGTTAGGCCTTGTAAGAAGCACTATGGCAAGTCCATATGCAGAAAACACTGGCATTCCATTCACTAACAGAGAAACTATTCTGCCCTTGCTCCTGACTCTTGTCCCTGCCTCCTCCTGCACTGGGCAGTGTTTGTGGGCAATGAAAGAAATACCCACATTCTGGAAAATACAGACAAAAAAGAAACAGGCAGAAAAGCGTCACTAATACTTTGTCACTGGTGGGAATCTCCACAGAAAGTGCAGTGCTAAAGGTGTGAGGTTAAGGGATCATCACTATCAAGATAAAAGTCACAGCATGGAAGATTTAGCGATGGCGTGCTGACTAGAAGGAAAAAACAACACTTACCTTGGAGCTTATTCATTTTCTCTCCTATCATCGGATATCTTCTCATCATCTACGTAGCTCTGAGGTTGGCCAAAGCCTGTTGCCATGAGCTTTGCTAAACGCAACAGTGCTGTGGCTCAGAGGTATTACACCGGCACATAGCATAGGAGAACTCCATAACCCAAGTGTCAAGGGAAGAAGAAAGGGGAACTGTTACAATTAATTACGTTCACTAAATTGATAATTGTAGGCTTCTTGTCACACACTACTGCCTACAGCAAAACAGCACAGATGTTGACAACTGTGATTTCTGCATACAAGCAACCACTCAAGGCTGAGCACTCTCTCCTGTCTCTTTGCCATGTCTAGAAAGACCCAGAAGAGCTCAGTGTTCTCTTGCTGTTAGTTTACATCCTCCAAGCACGCTGCTCTGTAGAAAAAGCTGAGCTGCCCAGAAAGTTTGTGCAGGAAGAAGGCAGCAGTGTCAGTGCACGTCATCCTGGGGGATCTGAAAGCATTTGTGAAGAGAACAGGGAAAGAAGAGGGAAGAGAGCAAAACCAACAGGCACTAGCACTGCTGCCCACAGGGGGCGGGGCTTGAGGCAGGGCCTGTGCCAGAGGGGGGCCTGGCACAGTTAGGGCCAGCTCAGGGCCCAGAGCAGAGGGGGAGCAGGCAGAGGCAGGGCCTTGGGGCCCAGGATGGAGGAGGACCAGGCACAGCTGGGGCCAGCTCAGGGCCCAGAGCAGAGGGGGACCAGGCACAGCTGAGGCCACTGCAGGGCCCAGGTGAGAGGGGAACCCAGCACAGTCGGGGCTGCTTTGGGGCCTGGGCCGGAAGGGGGCCGGGCACAGCCAGGGCTTATCCCCCTTTTTTGCACATATGAAATGCTCCCAGCTGTGCTGCACAGCAGAACATCTTTCAATGGAGATGAAAGCCTGTGAAATGAAAGAATCCTTTCTTATTTCTTTCACATTTGTGTTTGTTGACTGCAGTTCCAACCAGGTGGACTCGCAGTGTCTTGCAAGTGCCACCTGGAAGCAGGTACAGACTGGAGACACAGCACCCTCAATGTCCAGGTGAGTAACAGCAGCCAAGGAGGCCTCTGGGCTCTGCAGGGTCCAAGTGTGGAGCTTTACACACAGGAACAGCTGAGTATAAAGACAGTGGCAGAGCTGCAGAGCTTGCCATAGTAGGGAGGCACAGTGGCTGAGCTCATTTCCCACAGTAACACAGGAAATAAGAGCCATGAGGGAAATGCAGATGCCTTCTGCCCCCATCAGAGGGGAGGAATGAGCTGCACTTCCACAGAGACATTCCTCTCACAGCCACTCAAACCTCAGGTGTGGAGGGACGAGCTGGGGCTGCTGGTGGCAGCTGTGGAACACTGCCATCTGTGGTGCTCCATCCTACCCTGGAGGGGCATGTAGAGCTGAGGACCTTTGTCACTGCACAAATGACTGCAAGCAGAGATGTAGCAGAGGGAACATAAAGCATTTAATAACTTATCATACAAAGCAATGAGTAATAGAAATGACAGTATTTCCAACCAAATATCCCCCATCCTAGCAGTCATGCCTGATCTCTACAGTCCCACCCAAACAATTTCCCAGCCCCCTCCAATTCCTCCTCACTATCCCACCCCTGAATTTCCCTCCCCCAATTCCCACACAGTAATTGCCCACACTAATTACCAGCATGCAGGGCATGGGGAACACCTGTTCCTTGTGTGCAGACACCTGGAAAAAAAAGAAGTGGCAGGGAACTGGGGGTCTGTAGCAGGTTGTGGAGGCTCTGCATAGAACGTAACCCCAGACCACAACCCCATCAGCTGCTGGAGCAGCATCATCCCTGTCATTGGGGGATGTTGCCAGTGGTGGACAGGGACACAGGGAGAAGCCACACCTTGGTGTAGCTCTGATCTGCTCATGTCCAGTCCAATCCTCTATAGCACTTTCCATCTTCTGTCCTTTGTTCTTAACCGTATCCTTCCTTCTCTTCTGCTCTTTTCCTTTCTTTTAGGTGTCTTACCTGTATCTGCTTTTCCCCTCTTCTGTTCTTTTACTGCTCTGGTCAGCATCCAGTGTCTGCACCACAACTCTAGGTTTTGGGATGGAGAAAGGTACACAGGGCATAGATTTGTACAAGAAAAGCTCTCTTGCTGTGCCCAACAGATGACAAAAAGGAACCCTCAGGACCACAAAGGCAGCTTGTTTCTCCAAAGGCCACAGCGTAAGCTCGTGTAACTGGGAAGGACTCTGTTATACATCTCCTAAAAGTGCCTTTGAATTAATAATTTTCTGGTCTTGTTTCCAATTGTTGCTCAGAGGAAATGAGGTTTTTATCCTTGTATCTTTGCAGGAAGACAGAGAGGAGGGAACCTGTCTGGTGAAATGCTCAGGTGCTGTTTCCTTCCTTGCACCAACAGCCTGTTTGTGTCCACACGATGCCAGTTGTCCTCCTGACAGTTTCTACCGGTCCTTCTCCGAGTCCTTCTGCTAAGCACTGCTATTTCTGTATCCTCGGGGCCCTGTTAGGACTAAAAAGAGGAGCGGATAACAGATGGAAGGATCTGGCCTTCTGCTGGGTGATAGCCGCCTGCATGTCCTGTTCCTGCTTTCTCTTTTCCCCAGGTGGCATTGTGCTTCCCAAGGAGCATATGGACCTTTTAGATGGGAGTGCTCAGCAAGGAACACATGGGGTCTCATCTTCCTCCCTGCTCTACATCTGAGTGAGGGACACTGTGACCTGCTCAGGAGGCAAGATGTCATGTCAGGGAGGTGTGTTTTCCTTGTTGTTTTTTATCATCTGTGCTTTGCTTTGCTGTGTTATTTTTTTTCCTTTGCAGTTCTATGGTTTTCTTTCCTATTTGGTGTTTTCTATGTCGTGTTTTGTTTTTTGTTTTTTGTTTTTTGTTTTTTTTATAAGTTTTTTTCTGTTTTTCCTTGTCTTAGTTTTTTTCTTTTGTTTGATTTATTATTTTTTCTTTGCTTTTATTATTATTATTTTTTTTAATTCTGTGTTATTTCCTAAAATCCTTCATGGTTTATTTGTTGTTGTGTTTTTCATCTATGTTTTGCTATTTTTCTTTATATACGCTGTATGAGAACTGTTGGATCACAGTCTGAGCCACTGATTATCACCTAGGGAAGGGACCTGGTCAGCCCTGGTTAGTGCAGGTGAGGGCAATGCAGCTGAGAGACTGGAAGGGATGGAGCCTGGCTGCACCTCTCTTACAGCTCATTTTTGAAGGCTGACTGCCCCTGGGTGGAATTTTTTTTGATGGTTTCTCCTCTGTGGAGTTTGTTCTGTGCACTTCCATCCTCAGTGGTGGGTGAGCCATTCTTTCCTTACCTTTGTAGTATATTCACACTGTGCTAGTCTTTCTGTTGTTACAGATAGTATGTGTTTTTTTTTCTATTTGTTTTCTGTGGTTTTTTAAACTTTGATTCCCTGGTTTTTGGCTTGCTTTTTTTCTTTATATTTCTTTTTTTTTTTCTTTTTCTTTTTTTTTTTTTTTTTTTTTTGCTGTGTCCTATTCTGCTTTACGGTGACATTTGCAAGAGACTGTGAATTCTCCTGGTTCAAATTGCAGTTGGCTTAATCAAATGTGTAAGAAATATATAAGGGCTGCTGAGGCCAGGCTGGAGTTGCATTTCTTTATGAACTGGGGTGTTGCTGCGGATGCGTTTCTCTCCTGTTTTGTCTCTTTTGCGGCTGTTCAAGAATATTAGATTGTGCTAAGTCAGTGTTTGTTGCCATCCTGCTTTCTCTTCTCTGTATTGCAGGTCAGCTCGTGCTGGAAGTTGATGGTATCACTGTATGAATGGAGGTCAGTTTAGGAGCAGCTGCTGATGGAAGGAATCAAGACCAGGCTAATAAATGGAAGCATCTCCTGGTAAGGTGTCAGAGGTGGCAGTAATGATGTCTGTCATCGTTAAAATCAGAGGGCAGGCTCATCCGAGTGTTTGCTGACTGATACTTCGGAGTATCTCGTTCTCCAGCTGAACGATAAGAAAGCTAAACATGTTGAGCCGTTACAGCTTGTGCTGAAGTTGTGAATGTGCTCCCAGATGTTTCCTTTAGTGGTAAATCATGTTCTGGCACTGTGGTAGTCCTATCTCTGTCATGATCTGGAGCACCGTGTCTTGTTGCGAGCCTTGTGTGCCTGTTTCCATGAACCTTGCTTTCTTTCTCTCTTCAGAGTAAGGGCAGGGTGCTTCCTTGCTTTTGGTGGATTCATCCAGGAGGCTGTTAGAAGGCCAAATGCAATGTTCATTACATGGAGGGACAGGATGGGAATGGACTGTCGTTGCCACCAGGCAAAAGTGAGTTTCTTATGTCATGAATGATATAATTTTGATTATTCAGAGCAGTTGCAGTGTGGTAGAGGATGTCACGAAACCATTTATTTGGGAGCGCAGGGAAGAGTCATGAGAACCAAAACCGTAGTTTCTGTTTTGGCTGTCAAAATGGTGGAGTTTCTTTGGGAGGGCAATAGCTGGGCTTCCTGTTAGCAGGCCCCCTCTGAGAGATTGGGCTTTGCTTGCTGCTTTGCTGTGCCTACCTGCCTGCTCCCTGTGCTTGTTCCTTTTACATTTCAGTGCTTCTTTTCCCTTGCTTTGATGCTTTTCCCTTTCATGCTTCTTTTCTCTTTCAGTGCTGCCTTTGCCCTTCATGTACTCCTTTTCCCTATGAGTGTTACTTTATGCTGTTCCTTTCCTTTTCGGGGCTTCTTTTCCCTTTCAGGGCTGCTTTTCTTTGCTTATTTTCTTTATCAGTTCTGCTTCTCCCTTTCAGGGCTGCATTTTCTTGTTCCTTTTCCCTTTCACTGCTGCTTTTCCCTTTCACTGCCGCTTTTCCCTTTCACTGCTGCTTTTCCCTTTTAGTCTTGCTTTTCCCTTTCACTGCTACTTTTCACTTTCACTGCTGCTCTTCCCATTCACTGCTGCTCTTCCCTTTCACTGCAGCTCTTCCCTTTCACTGCAGCTCTTCCCTTTCACTGCAGCTCTTCCCTTTTCACTGGTGCTTTTCCCTTTTCACTGGTGCTTTTCCCTTTTCACTGGTGCTTTTCCCTTTCACTGGTGCTTTTCCCTTTCACTGCTGCTTTTCCCGTTCACTGCTGCTCTTCCCTTTCACTGCTGCTCTTCCCTTTCACAGCTGCTCTTCCCTTTCACAGCTGCTTTTCCCTTTTAGTCTTGCTTTTCCCTTTTAGTCTTGCTTTTCCCTTTTAGTCTTGCTTTTCCCTTTCACTGCGGCTTTTCCCTTTCACTGCGGCTTTTCCCTTTCACTGCTGATTTTCCCTTTCACTGCTGCATTTCCCTTTCACTGCTGCATTTCCCTTTCACTGCTGCTTTTCCCTTTCACTGCTGCTTTTCCCTTTCACTGCTGCTTTTCCCTTTCACTGCTGCTTTTCCCTTTCACTGCTGATTTTCCCTTTCACTGCTGATTTTCCCTTTCACTGCTGATTTTCCCTTTCACTGCTGATTTTCCCTTTTATTCTTGCTTTTCTTTTTCAATCTTGCTTTTCCCTTTTAGTCTTGCTTTTCCCTTTCACTGCGGCTTTTCCCTTTCACTGCTGCTTTTTCCTTTCACTCCGGCTCTTCCCTTTCACTGCTGCTTTTCCCTTTCACTGCTGCATTTCCCTTTTCACTGCTGATTTTCCTTTCACTGCAGATTTTCCCTTTTAGTCTTGCTTTTCCCTTTTAGTCTTGCTTTTCCCTTTTAGTCTTGCTTTTCCCTTTTAGTCTTGCTTTTCCCTTTTAGTCTTGCTTTTCCCTTTTAGTCTTGCTTTTCCCTTTTAGTCCTGCTTTTCCCTTTTAGTCCTGCTTTTCCCTTTTAGTCCTGCTTTTCCCATTCACTGCTGCTCTTCCCTTTCACTGCTGCTCTTCCCTTTCACTGCTGCTCTTCCCTTTCACTGCTGCTCTTCCCTTTCACTGCTGCTCTTCCCTTTCACTGCTGCTCTTCCCTTTCACTGCTGCTCTTCCCTTTCACTGCTGCTCTTCCCTTTCACTGCTGCTCTTCCCTTTCACTGCTGCTCTTCCCTTTCACTGCTGCTCTTCCCTTTCACTGCTGATTTTCCCATTCACTGCTGCTTTTCCCTTTCACTGCTGTTTTTCCCTTTTAGTCTTGCTTTTCCCGTTCACTTCTGCTTTTCCCTTTCACTGCTGCTTTTCCCTGTTAGTCTTGTTTTTCCCTTTCACTGCTGCTTTTCCCTTTCACTGCTGCTTTTCCCTTTCACTGCTGCTTTTCCCTTAAACTGCTGATTTTCCCTTTCACTGCTGATTTTCCCTTTCACTGCTGATTTTCCCTTTTATTCTTGCTTTTCTTTTTCAATCTTGCTTTTCCCTTTCAGTCTTGCTATTCCCATTCACTGCTGCTTTTCCCTTTCACTGCTGCTTTTTCCTTTCACTCCGGCTCTTCCCTTTCACTGCTGCTTTTCCCTTTCACTGCTGCATTTCCCTTTTCACTGCTGCTCTTCCCATTCACTGCTGCCCTTCCCATTCACTGCTGCTCTTCCCATTCACTGCTGCTCTTCCCTTTCACTGCAGCTCCTCCCTTTCACTGCAGCTCTTCCCTTTCACTGCAGCTCTTCCCTTTTCACTGGTGCTTTTCCCTTTTCACTGGTGCTTTTCCCTTTTCACTGGTGCTTTTCCCTTTTCACTGGTGCTTTTCCCTTTTCACTGGTGCTTTTCCCTTTCACTGGTGCTTTTCCCTTTCACTGCTGCTTTTCCCTTTTAGTCTTGCTTTTCCCTTTTAGTCTTGCTTTTCCCTTTTAGTCTTGCTTTTCCCTTTTAGTCTTGCTTTTCCCTTTTAGTCTTGCTTTTCCCTTTCACTGCGGCTTTTCCCTTTCACTGCGGCTTTTCCCTTTCACTGCGGCTTTTCCCTTTCACTGCTGCATTTCCCTTTCACTGCTGCTTTTCCCTTTCACTGCTGCTTTTCCCTTTCACTGCTGCTTTTCCCTTTCACTGCTGCTTTTCCCTTTCACTGCTGATTTTCCCTTTCACTGCTGATTTTCCCTTTCACTGCTGATTTTCCCTTTCACTGCTGATTTTCCCTTTCACTGCTGATTTTCCCTTTCACTGCTGATTTTCCCTTTCACTGCTGATTTTCCCTTTTATTCTTGCTTTTCTTTTTCAATCTTGCTTTTCCCTTTTAGTCTTGCTTTTCCCTTTCACTGCGGCTTTTCCCTTTCACTGCTGCTTTTTCCTTTCACTCCGGCTCTTCCCTTTCACTGCTGCTTTTCCCTTTCACTGCTGCATTTCCCTTTTCACTGCTGATTTTCCTTTCACTGCAGATTTTCCCTTTTAGTCTTGCTTTTCCCTTTTAGTCTTGCTTTTCCCTTTTAGTCTTGCTTTTCCCTTTTAGTCTTGCTTTTCCCTTTTAGTCTTGCTTTTCCCTTTTAGTCTTGCTTTTCCCTTTTAGTCCTGCTTTTCCCTTTTAGTCCTGCTTTTCCCATTCACTGCTGCTCTTCCCTTTCACTGCTGCTCTTCCCTTTCACTGCTGCTCTTCCCTTTCACTGCTGCTCTTCCCATTCACTGCTGATTTTCCCATTCACTGCTGCTTTTCCCTTTCACTGCTGTTTTTCCCTTTTAGTCTTGCTTTTCCCGTTCACTTCTGCTTTTCCCTTTCACTGCTGCTTTTCCCTGTTAGTCCTGTTTTTCCCTTTCACTGCTGCTTTTCCCTTTCACTGCTGCTTTTCCCTTTCACTGCTGCTTTTCCCTTAAACTGCTGATTTTCCCTTTCACTGCTGATTTTCCCTTTCACTGCTGATTTTCCCTTTTATTCTTGCTTTTCTTTTTCAATATTGCTTTTCCCTTTCAGTCTTGCTATTCCCATTCACTGCTGCACTTCCCTTTCACTGCTGCACTTCCCTTTCACTGCTGCACTTCCCTTTCACTGCTGCACTTCCCTTTCTCTGCTGCTTTTCCCTTTCTCTGCTGCTTTTCCCTTTCTCTGCTGCTTTTCCCTTTCTCTGCTGCTTTTCCCTTTCTCTGCTGCTTTTCCCTTTCTCTGCTGCTTTTCCATTTCACTGCTGCTTTTCCCATTCACTGCTGCTTTTCCCTTTTAGTCTTGCTTTTCCCTTTCACTCGTGCTTTTCCTTTTTAGTACTGTATTTCCCTCTCACTGCTGCTCTTCCCTTTCACTGCTGCTCTTCCCTTTCACTGCTGCTCTTCCCTTTCACTGCTGCTCTTCCCTTTCACTGCTGCTCTTCCCGTTCACTGCTGCTCTTCCCTTTCACTGCTGCTCTTCCCTTTCACTGCTGCTCTTCCCTTTCACTGCTGCTCTTCCCTTTCACTGCTGCTCTTCCCTTTCACTGCTGCTCTTCCCTTTCACTGCTGCTCTTCCCTTTCACTGCTGCTTTTCCCTTTCACTGCTGCTCTTCCCTTTCATTGCTGCATTTCCCTTTCACTGCTGCTTTTTCCTTTCAGTGCTGCTTTTCCCTTTCACTGCTGCTTTTTCCTTTCACAGCTGCTTTACCCTTTCACTGCTGCTTTTCCCTGTTAGGCTTGTTTTTCCCTTTCACTGCTGCTTTACCTTTTCACTGCTGCTTTTCCCTTTCAGTCTTGCTTTTCCCTTTCTGTTCTGCTTTTCCCTTTTAGTCTTACTTTTCCCTTTCACTGTTGCTTTTCTCTTTCACTGTTGCTTTTCCCTTTCACTGCTGCTCTTCCCTTTCTCTGCTGCTTTTCCCATTCACTGCTGCTTTTCCCATTCACTGCTGCTTTTCCCATTCACTGCTGCTTTTCCCATTCACTGCTGCTTTTCCCTTTCACTGCTGCTTTTCTCTTTTAGTCCTGCTTTTCCCATTCACTGCTGCTTTTCCCTTTCACTCGTGCTTTTCCTTTTTAGTACTGCTTTTCCCTCTCACTGCTGCTCTTCCCGTTCACTCTGCTTTTCCCTTTCACTGCTGCTCTTCCCTTTCACTGCTGCTCTTCCCTTTCACTGCTGCTCTTCCCTTTCACTGCTGCTCTTCCCTTTCACTGCTGCTCTTCCCTTTCACTGCTGCTCTTCCCTTTCACTGCTGCTCTTCCCTTTCACTGCTGCTCTTCCCTTTCACTGCTGCTCTTCCCTTTCACTGCTGCTCTTCCCTTTCACTGCTGCTCTTCCCTTTCACTGCTGCTCTTCCCTTTCACTGCTGCTCTTCCCTTTCACTGCTGCTCTTCCCTTTCACTGCTGCTCTTCCCTTTCACTGCTGCTCTTCCCTTTCACTGCTGCTCTTCCCTTTCACTGCTGCTCTTCCCTTTCACTGCTGCTCTTCCCTTTCACTGCTGCTCTTCCCTTTTAGTCTTGCTTTTCCCTTTTAGTCTTGCTTTTCCCTTTTAGTCTTGCTTTTCCCTTTTAGTCTTGCTTTTCCCTTTCACTGCTGCTTTTCCCTTTCACTGCTGCTTTTCCCTTTCACTGCTGCTTTTCCCTTTCACTGCTGCTTTTCCCTTTCACTGCTGCTTTTCCCTTTCACTGCTGCTTTTCCCTTTCACTGCTGCTTTTCCCTTTTAGTCTTGCTTTTCCCTTTTAGTCTTGCTTTTCCCTTTTAGTCTTGCTTTTCCCTTTTAGTCTTGCTTTTCCCTTTTAGTCTTGCTTTTCCCTTTTAATCATGCTTTTCCCTTTTAGTCTTGCTTTTCCCTTTCACTGCTGCTTTTCCCTTTCACTGCTGCTTTTCCCTTTCACTGCTGCTCTTCCCGTTCACTCTGCTTTTCCCTTTCACTGCTGCTCTTCCCTTTCACTGCTGCTCTTCCCTTTCACTGCTGCTCTTCCCTTTCACTGCTGCACTTCCCTTTCACTGCTGCTTTTCCCTTTCACTGCTGCACTTGCCTTTCTCTGCTGCTTTTCCCATTCTCAGCTGCTTTTCCCATTCACTGCTGCTGTTCCCTTTTAGTCTTGCTTTTCCCTTTCACTACTGCTTTTCCCTTTCTCTGCTGCTTTTCCCTTTCTCTGCTTCTTTTCCCTTTCTCTGCTGCTTTTCCCTTTTATTCTTGCTTTTCCCTTTCACTCGTGCTTTTCCCTTTTAAGTCTTGATTTTCCCTTTTAGTCTTTCTTTTCCCTTTTAGTCCTGATTTTCCCTTTCACTGCTGCTTTTCCCATTCACTGCTGCTCTTCCCTTTCACTGCTGCTCTTCCCTTTCACTGCTGCTTTTCCCTTAAACTGCTGCTTTTCCCTTTTGTGTCTTGCTTTTCCCTTTCACTGCTGCTTTTCCTTTTTATTCTTGCTAATCCCTTCCCCTGCTGCTTTTCCCTTCCCCTGCTGCTTTTCCCTTCCCCTGCTGCTTTTCCCTTTCACTGCTGCTCTTCCGTTTCACTGCTGCTTTTCCCTTTCACTGTTGATTTTCCCTTTTAGTCTTGCTTTTCTTTTTCAGTCTTGCTTTTCCCTTTTAGTCTTGCTTTTCCCTTTCACTGCTGTTTTTCCCTTTCACTGCTGCTCTTCCCTTTCACTTCTGCACTTCCCTTTCTCTGCTGTTTTCCCTTTCTCTTCTGCTTTTCTCTTTCACTGCTGCTTTTCCCTTTCACTGCTGCTTTTCCCTTTTAGTCCTGCTTTTCCCTTTCTCTGCTGATTTTCCCTATAATTCTTGCTTTTCCCTTTCACTCGTGCATTTCCCTTTTAGTCTTTCTTTTCCCTTTTAGTCTTTCTTTTCCCTTTTAATTCTGCTCTTCCCATTCACTGCTGCTCTTCCCATTCACTGCTGCTCTTCCCATTCACTGCTGCTCTTCCCTTTCACTGCTGCTTTTCCATTTCACTGCTGCTTTTCACTTTCACTGCTGCTTTTCCCTTTCACTGCTGCTTTTCCCTTTCACTGCTGCTTTTCACTTTTAGTCTCGCTTTTCCATTTCACTGCTGCTTTTCCATTTCACTGCTGCTTTTCCCTTTCACTGCTGCTTTTCCCTTTCACTGCTGCTTTTCCCTTTCACTGCTGCTTTTCCCTTTCACTGCTGTTTTTCCCTTTTAGTCTTGCTTTTCCCTTCTAGTTTTGCTTTTCTCTTTCACTGTTGCTTTTCCATTTTAGTCTTGATTTTCACTTTTAGTCCAGCTTTTCCTTTTCACTGCTGCTTTTCCCTTTCACTGCTGCACTTCCCTTTCTCTGCTGCTTTTCCCTTTCTCTGCTGCTTTTCCCATTCACTGCTGCTTTTCCCTTTCAGTGCTGCTTTTCCCATTCACTGCTGCTTTTCCCTTTCTCTGCTGCTTTTCCCTTTTAGTCTTAATTTTCCCTTTCACTTGTGATTTTCCTTTTAGTCTTGCTTTTCCCTTTTACTGCTGCTTTTCCCATTCACTGCTGCTCTTCCCTTTCACTGCTGCACTTCCCTTTCACTGCTGCTCTTCCCTTTCACTGCTGCTTTTCCCATTCACTGCTGCTCTTCCCTTTCACTGCTGCACTTCCATTTCACTGCTGCACTTCCCTTTCACTGCTGCTCTTCCCTTTCACTGCTGCTCTTCCCTTTCACTGCTGCTCTTCCCTTTCACTGCTGCTCTTCCCTTTCACTGCTGCTCTTCCCTTTCACTGCTGCTCTTCCCTTTCACTGCTGCTCTTCCCTTTCACTGCTGCTCTTCCCTTTCACTGCTGATCTTCCCTTTCCTTGCTGCTTTTCCCTTTCACTGCTGCTCTTCCCATTCACTGCTGCTCTTCCCTTTCACTGCTGCTCTTTGCTTTCACTGCTACTCTTCCCTTTCACTGCTGCTTTTCCCTTTCACTGCTGCTTTTCCCTTTCACTCCTTCTTTTCCATTTTAGTTTTGCTTTTCCCTTTCACTGGTGCTTTACCCTTTTAGTCTTGCTTTTCCCTTTTAGTCTTTATTTTCCCTTTCACAGCTGCTTTACCCTTTCACTGCTGCTTTTCCCTTTTAGTCTTCCTTTTCCCTTTCACTGCTGCTTTTCCCTTTCACTGCTGCTTTTCCCTTTCACTGCTGCTTTTCTCTTTCACTGCTGCTTTTCCCTTTCACTGCTGCTTTTCCCTTTCACTGCTGCTTTTCCCTTTCACTGCTGCTTTTCCCTTTCACTGCTGCTTTTCCCTTTCACTGCTGCTTTTCCCTTTCACTGCTGCTTTTCCCTTTCACTGCTGCTTTTCCCTTTCACTGCTGCTTTTCCCTTTCACTGCTGCTTTTCCCTTTCATTTCTGCTTTTCCCTTTCACTGCTGCTTTTCCTTTTTATTCTTGCTTTTCCCTTTCACTGCTGCTTTTCCCTTTCACTGCTGCTCTTCCCTTTCACTGCTGCTCTTCCCTTTCACTTCTGCTCTTCCCTTTCACTGCTGCTTTTCCCTTTCACTGCTGCTGTTCCCTTTTAGTCTTGCTTTTCCCTTTCACTACTGCTTTTCCCTTTCTCTGCTGCTTTTCCCTTTTATTCTAGCTTTTCCCTTTCACTCGTGCTTTTCCCTTTTAGTCTTGCTTTTCCCTTTTAGTCTTTCTTTTCCCTTTTAGTCCTGATTTTCCCTTTCACTGCTGCTCTTCCCATTCACTTCTGCTCTTCCCTTTCACTGCTCCTCTTCCCTTTCATTGCTGCTTTTCCCTTTCACTGCTGCTTTTACATTTTAGTCTTGCTTTTCCCTTTCACTGCTGATTTTCCCTTTCACTGCTGCTCTTCCCTTTCACTGCTGCTTCTCCCTTTCACTGCTGCTTCTCCCTTTCACTGCTGCATTTCTCTTTCACTGCTGCTTTTCCCTTTCACTGCTGCTTTTCACTTTTAGTCTTGCATTTCCCTTTCACTGCTGCTTTTCCCTTTTATTCTTGCTTTTCCCTTTCACTGCTGCTTTTCCCTTTCAGTCTTGCTTTTCCCTTTCAGTCTTGCTTTTCCCTTTCAGTGCTGCTTTTCTGTTTTAGTCCTGCTTTTCCTTTTTAGTCTTGCTTTTCACTTTTAGTCTTGTTTTTCCCTTTTAGTCTTTCTTTTACCTTTTAGTCTTGCTTTTCCCTTTTGTGTCTTGCTTTTCCCTTTCACTGCTGCTTTTCCCTTTATTCTTGCTTTTCCCTTTTAGTCTTGCTTTTCCCTTTTAGTCTTGCTTTTCCCTTTTAGTCTTGCTTTTCCCTTTTAGTCTTGCTTTTCCCTTTTTGTCTTGCTTTTCCCTTTTTGTCTTGCTTTTCCCTTTTAGTCTTAATTACTTTTCACTGCTGCTTTTCCCTATTAGTCTTGCTTTTCCCTTTCACTCCTGCTTTTCCCTTTTAGTCTTCCTTTTCCCTTTCACTGCTGCTTTTCCCTTTTAATCTTGCTTGTCCTTTTTTGTCTTGCTTTTCCCTTTTAGTCTTGCTTTTCCCTTTTATTCTTGCTTTTCCCTTTCACTGCTGCTTTTCCCTTTCACTGCTGCCTTTCCCTATTAGTCTTCCTTTTCCCTTTCACTGCTGCTTTTCCCTTTCACTGCTGCTTTTCCCTTTCACTGCTGCTTTTCCCTTTCACTGCTGCTTTTCCCTTTCACTGCTGCTTTTCCCTTTCACTGCTGCTTTTCCCTTTCACTGCTGCTTTTCCCTTTCACTGCTGCTTTTCCCTTTCACTGCTGCTTTTCCCTTTCACTGCTGCTTTTCCCTTTCACTGCTGCTTTTCCCTTTCACTGCTGCTTTTCCCTTTCACTGCTGCTTTTCCCTTTCACTGCTGCTTTTCCCTTTCACTGCTGCTTTTCCCTTTCACTGCTGCTTTTCCCTTTCACTGCTGCTTTTCCCTTTCACTGCTGCTTTTCCCTTTCACTGCTGCTTTTCCCTTTCACTGCTGCTTTTCCCTTTTAGTCTTGCTTTTCCCTTTTAGTCTTGTTTTTCCCTTTTAGTCTTTCTTTTACCTTTTAGTCTTGCTTTTCCCTTTTGTGTCTTGCTTTTCCCTTTCACTGCTGCTTTTCCCTTTATTCTTGCTTTTCCCTTTTAGTCTTGCTTTTCCCTTTCACTGCTGCTTTTCCCTTTTAGTCTTGCTTTTCCCTTTTAGTCTTGCTTTTCCCTTTTAGTCTTGCTTTTCCCTTTTAGTCTTGCTTTTCCCTTTTAGTCTTGCTTTTCCCTTTTAGTCTTGCTTTTCCCTTTTAGTCTTGCTTTTCCCTTTTAGTCTTGCTTTTCCCTTTTAGTCTTGCTTTTCCCTTTTTGTCTTGCTTTTCCCTTTTTGTCTTGCTTTTCCCTTTTAGTCTTAATTACTTTTCACTGCTGCTTTTCCCTATTAGTCTTGCTTTTCGCTTTCACTGCTGCTTTTCCCTTTTATTCTTGCTTTTCCCTTTCACTGCTGCTTTTCCCTTTCACTCCTGCTTTTCCCTTTCACTGCTGCTTTTCCATTTTATTCTTGCTTTTCCCTTTCACTGCTGCTTTTCCCTTTCACTGCTGCTTTTCCCTTTCACTGCTGCTTTTCCCTTTCACTGCTGCTTTTCCCTTTCACTGCTGCTTTTCCCTTTCACTGCTGCTTTTCCCTTTCACTGCTGCTTTTCCCTTTCACTGCTGCTTTTCCCTTTCACTGCTGCTTTTCCCTTTCACTCCTGCTTTTCCCTTTCACTCCTGCTTTTCCCTTTTAGTCTTCCTTTTCCCTTTCACTGCTGCTTTTCCCTTTCACTGCTGCCTTTCCCTATTAGTCTTCCTTTTCCCTTTCACTGCTGCTTTTCCCTTTCACTGCTGCTTTTCCCTTTCACTGCTGCTTTTCCCTTTCACTGCTGCTTTTCCCTTTCACTGCTGCTTTTCCCTTTCACTGCTGCTTTTCCCTTTCACTGCTGCTTTTCCCTTTCACTGCTGCTTTTCCCTTTTAGTCTTGCTTTTCCCTTTTAGTCTTGCTTTTCCCTTTTAGTCTTGCTTTTCCCTTTTAGTCTTGCTTTTCCCTTTTAGTCTTGCTTTTCCCTTTTAGTCTTGCTTTTCCCTTTTAGTCTTGCTTTTCCCTTTTAGTCTTGCTTTTCCCTTTTAGTCTTGCTTTTCCCTTTTTGTCTTGCTTTTCCCTTTTTGTCTTGCTTTTCCCTTTTTGTCTTGCTTTTCCCTTTTTGTCTTGCTTTTCCCTTTTAGTCTTAATTACTTTTCACTGCTGCTTTTCCCTATTAGTCTTGCTTTTCGCTTTCACTGCTGCTTTTCCCTTTTATTCTTGCTTTTCCCTTTCACTGCTGCTTTTCCCTTTCACTGCTGCTTTTCCATTTTATTCTTGCTTTTCCCTTTCACTGCTGCTTTTCCCTTTCACTGCTGCTTTTCCCTTTCACTGCTGCTTTTCCCTTTCACTGCTGCTTTTCCCTTTCACTGCTGCTTTTCCCTTTCACTGCTGCTTTTCCCTTTCACTGCTGCTTTTCCCTTTCACTGCTGCTTTTCCCTTTCACTGCTGCTTTTCCCTTTTAGTCTTCCTTTTCCCTTTCACTGCTGCTTTTCCCTTTCACTGCTGCCTTTCCCTATTAGTCTTCCTTTTCCCTTTCACTGCTGCTTTTCCCTTTCACTGCTGCTTTTCCCTTTCACTGCTGCTTTTCCCTTTCACTGCTGCTTTTCCCTTTCACTGCTGCTTTTCCCTTTCACTGCTGCTTTTCCCTTTCACTGCTGCTTTTCCCTTTCACTGCTGCTTTTCCCTTTCACTGCTGCTTTTCCCTTTCACTGCTGCTTTTCCCTTTCACTGCTGCTTTTCCCTTTCACTGCTGCTTTTCCCTTTCACTGCTGCTTTTCCCTTTTAGTCTTGCTTTTCCCATTTAGTCTTGCTTTTCCCTTTTAGTCTTGCTTTTCCCTTTTAGTCTTGCTTTTCCCTTTTAGTCTTGCTTTTCCCTTTTAGTCTTGCTTTTCCCTTTTAGTCTTGCTTTTCCCTTTTAGTCTTGCTATTCCCTTTCACTGCTGCTTTTCCCTTTCACTGCTGCATTTCCCTTTTCACTGCTGATTTTCCTTTCACTGCAGATTTTCCCTTTTAGTCTTGCTTTTCCCTTTTAGTCTTGCTTTTCCCTTTTAGTCTTGCTTTTCCCTTTTAGTCTTGCTTTTCCCTTTTAGTCTTGCTTTTCCCTTTTAGTCTTGCTTTTCCCTTTTAGTCTTGCTTTTCCCTTTTAGTCTTGCTTTTCCCTTTTAGTCTTGCTTTTCCCTTTTTGTCTTGCTTTTCCCTTTTTGTCTTGCTTTTCCCTTTTTGTCTTGCTTTTCCCTTTTAGTCTTGCTTTTCCCTTTTAGTCTTGCTTTTCCCTTTTAGTCTTGCTTTTCCCTTTTTGTCTTGCTTTTCCCTTTTTGTCTTGCTTTTCCCTTTTTGTCTTGCTTTTCCCTTTTTGTCTTGCTTTTCCCTTTTAGTCTTAATTACTTTTCACTGCTGCTTTTCCCTATTAGTCTTGCTTTTCGCTTTCACTGCTGCTTTTCCCTTTTATTCTTGCTTTTCCCTTTCACTGCTGCTTTTCCCTTTCACTCCTGCTTTTCCCTTTCACTGCTGCTTTTCCATTTTATTCTTGCTTTTCCCTTTCACTGCTGCTTTTCCCTTTCACTGCTGCTTTTCCCTTTCACTGCTGCTTTTCCCTTTCACTGCTGCTTTTCCCTTTCACTGCTGCTTTTCCCTTTCACTGCTGCTTTTCCCTTTCACTGCTGCTTTTCCCTTTCACTGCTGCTTTTCCCTTTCACTGCTGCTTTTCCCTTTCACTGCTGCTTTTCCCTTTCACTGCTGCTTTTCCCTTTTAGTCTTCCTTTTCCCTTTCACTGCTGCTTTTCCCTTTCACTGCTGCCTTTCCCTATTAGTCTTCCTTTTCCCTTTCACTGCTGCTTTTCCCTTTCACTGCTGCTTTTCCCTTTCACTGCTGCTTTTCCCTTTCACTGCTGCTTTTCCCTTTCACTGCTGCTTTTCCCTTTCACTGCTGCTTTTCCCTTTCACTGCTGCTTTTCCCTTTCACTGCTGCTTTTCCCTTTCACTGCTGCTTTTCCCTTTCACTGCTGCTTTTCCCTTTTAGTCTTGCTTTTCCCTTTTAGTCTTGCTTTTCCCTTTTAGTCTTGCTTTTCCCTTTTAGTCTTGCTTTTCCCTTTTAGTCTTGCTTTTCCCTTTTAGTCTTGCTTTTCCCTTTTAGTCTTGCTATTCCCTTTCACTGCTGCTTTTCCCTTTCACTGCTGCATTTCCCTTTTCACTGCTGATTTTCCTTTCACTGCAGATTTTCCCTTTTAGTCTTGCTTTTCCCTTTTAGTCTTGCTTTTCCCTTTTAGTCTTGCTTTTCCATTTTAGTATTGCTTTTCCCTTTTAGTCTTGCTTTTCCCTTTTAGTCTTGCTTTTCCCTTTTAGTCTTGCTTTTCCCTTTTAGTCTTGCTTTTCCCTTTTAGTCTTGCTTTTCCCTTTTTGTCTTGCTTTTCCCTTTTTGTCTTGCTTTTCCCTTTTAGTCTTAATTACTTTTCACTGCTGCTTTTCCCTATTAGTCTTGCTTTTCGCTTTCACTGCTGCTTTTCCCTTTTATTCTTGCTTTTCCCTTTCACTGCTGCTTTTCCCTTTCACTCCTGCTTTTCCCTTTCACTGCTGCTTTTCCATTTTATTCTTGCTTTTCCCTTTCACTGCTGCTTTTCCCTTTCACTGCTGCTTTTCCCTTTCACTGCTGCTTTTCCCTTTCACTGCTGCTTTTCCCTTTCACTGCTGCTTTTCCCTTTCACTGCTGCTTTTCCCTTTCACTGCTGCTTTTCCCTTTCACTGCTGCTTTTCCCTTTCACTGCTGCTTTTCCCTTTCACTCCTGCTTTTCCCTTTCACTCCTGCTTTTCCCTTTTAGTCCTCCTTTTCCCTTTCACTGCTGCTTTTCCCTTTCACTGCTGCCTTTCCCTATTAGTCTTCCTTTTCCCTTTCACTGCTGCTTTTCCCTTTCACTGCTGCTTTTCCCTTTCACTGCTGCTTTTCCCTTTCACTGCTGCTTTTCCCTTTCACTGCTGCTTTTCCCTTTCACTGCTGCTTTTCCCTTTCACTGCTGCTTTTCCCTTTCACTGCTGCTTTTCCCTTTCACTGCTGCTTTTCCCTTTCACTGCTGCTTTTCCCTTTTAGTCTTGCTTTTCCCTTTTAGTCTTGCTTTTCCCTTTTAGTCTTGCTTTTCCCTTTTAGTCTTGCTTTTCCCTTTTAGTCTTGCTTTTCCCTTTTAGTCTTGCTTTTCCCTTTTAGTCTTGCTTTTCCCTTTTAGTCTTGCTTTTCCCTTTTAGTCTTGCTTTTCCCTTTTAGTCTTGCTTTTCCCTTTCACTGCTGCTTTTCCCTTTCACTGCTGCTTTTCCCTTTTAGTCTTCCTTTTCCCTGTCACTGCTGATTTTCCCTTTCACTGCTGCTTTTCCCTTTTAGTCTTCCTTTTCCCTTTCACTGCTGATTTTCCTTTTCACTGCTGCTTTTCCTTTTCACTGTGCTTTTCCCTTTCACTGCTGTTTTTCCCTTTCACTCCTTCTTTTCCATTTTAGTTTTGCTTTTCCCTTTCACTGGTGCTTTACCCTTTTAGTCTTGCTTTTCCCTTTTAGTCTTTATTTTCCCTTTCACAGCTGCTTTACCCTTTCACTGCTGCTTTTCCCTTTTAGTCTTCCTTTTCCCTTTCACTGCTGCTTTTCCCTTTCACTGCTGCTTTTCCCTTTCACTGCTGCTTTTCTCTTTCACTGCTGCTTTTCCCTTTCACTGCTGCTTTTCCCTTTCACTGCTGCTTTTCCCTTTCACTGCTGCTTTTCCCTTTCACTGCTGCTTTTCCCTTTCACTGCTGCTTTTCCCTTTCACTGCTGCTTTTCCCTTTCACTGCTGCTTTTCCCTTTCACTGCTGCTTTTCCCTTTCATTTCTGCTTTTCCCTTTCACTGCTGCTTTTCCTTTTTATTCTTGCTTTTCCCTTTCACTGCTGCTCTTCCCTTTCACTGCTGCTCTTCCCTTTCACTGCTGCTCTTCCCTTTCACTTCTGCTCTTCCCTTTCACTGCTGCTTTTCCCTTTCACTGCTGCTGTTCCCTTTTAGTCTTGCTTTTCCCTTTCACTACTGCTTTTCCCTTTCTCTGCTGCTTTTCCCTTTTATTCTAGCTTTTCCCTTTCACTCGTGCTTTTCCCTTTTAGTCTTGCTTTTCCCTTTTAGTCTTTCTTTTCCCTTTTAGTCTTGCTTTTCCCTTTTAGTCATGCTTTTCCCTTTTAGTCTTGCTTTTCCCTTTCACTGCTGCTTTTCCCTTTCACTGCTGCTTTTCCCTTTCACTGCTGCTCTTCCCGTTCACTCTGCTTTTCCCTTTCACTGCTGCTCTTCCCTTTCACTGCTGCTCTTCCCTTTCACTGCTGCACTTCCCTTTCACTGCTGCTTTTCCCTTTCACTGCTGCACTTGCCTTTCTCTGCTGCTTTTCCCATTCTCAGCTGCTTTTCCCATTCACTGCTGCTGTTCCCTTTTAGTCTTGCTTTTCCCTTTCACTACTGCTTTTCCCTTTCTCTGCTGCTTTTCCCTTTCTCTGCTTCTTTTCCCTTTCTCTGCTGCTTTTCCCTTTTATTCTTGCTTTTCCCTTTCACTCGTGCTTTTCCCTTTTAAGTCTTGATTTTCCCTTTTAGTCTTTCTTTTCCCTTTTAGTCCTGATTTTCCCTTTCACTGCTGCTTTTCCCATTCACTGCTGCTCTTCCCTTTCACTGCTGCTCTTCCCTTTCACTGCTGCTTTTCCCTTAAACTGCTGCTTTTCCCTTTTGTGTCTTGCTTTTCCCTTTCACTGCTGCTTTTCCTTTTTATTCTTGCTAATCCCTTCCCCTGCTGCTTTTCCCTTCCCCTGCTGCTTTTCCCTTCCCCTGCTGCTTTTCCCTTTCACTGCTGCTCTTCCGTTTCACTGCTGCTTTTCCCTTTCACTGTTGATTTTCCCTTTTAGTCTTGCTTTTCTTTTTCAGTCTTGCTTTTCCCTTTTAGTCTTGCTTTTCCCTTTCACTGCTGTTTTTCCCTTTCACTGCTGCTCTTCCCTTTCACTTCTGCACTTCCCTTTCTCTGCTGTTTTCCCTTTCTCTTCTGCTTTTCTCTTTCACTGCTGCTTTTCCCTTTCACTGCTGCTTTTCCCTTTTAGTCCTGCTTTTCCCTTTCTCTGCTGATTTTCCCTATAATTCTTGCTTTTCCCTTTCACTCGTGCATTTCCCTTTTAGTCTTTCTTTTCCCTTTTAGTCTTTCTTTTCCCTTTTAATTCTGCTCTTCCCATTCACTGCTGCTCTTCCCATTCACTGCTGCTCTTCCCATTCACTGCTGCTCTTCCCTTTCACTGCTGCTTTTCCATTTCACTGCTGCTTTTCACTTTCACTGCTGCTTTTCCCTTTCACTGCTGCTTTTCCCTTTCACTGCTGCTTTTCACTTTTAGTCTCGCTTTTCCATTTCACTGCTGCTTTTCCATTTCACTGCTGCTTTTCCCTTTCACTGCTGCTTTTCCCTTTCACTGCTGCTTTTCCCTTTCACTGCTGTTTTTCCCTTTTAGTCTTGCTTTTCCCTTCTAGTTTTGCTTTTCTCTTTCACTGTTGCTTTTCCATTTTAGTCTTGATTTTCACTTTTAGTCCAGCTTTTCCTTTTCACTGCTGCTTTTCCCTTTCACTGCTGCACTTCCCTTTCTCTGCTGCTTTTCCCTTTCTCTGCTGCTTTTCCCATTCACTGCTGCTTTTCCCTTTCAGTGCTGCTTTTCCCATTCACTGCTGCTTTTCCCTTTCTCTGCTGCTTTTCCCTTTTAGTCTTAATTTTCCCTTTCACTTGTGATTTTCCTTTTAGTCTTGCTTTTCCCTTTTACTGCTGCTTTTCCCATTCACTGCTGCTCTTCCCTTTCACTGCTGCACTTCCCTTTCACTGCTGCTCTTCCCTTTCACTGCTGCTTTTCCCATTCACTGCTGCTCTTCCCTTTCACTGCTGCACTTCCATTTCACTGCTGCACTTCCATTTAACTGCTGCTCTTCCCTTTCACTGCTGCTCTTCCCTTTCACTGCTGCTCTTCCCTTTCACTGCTGCTCTTCCCTTTCACTGCTGCTCTTCCCTTTCACTGCTGCTCTTCCCTTTCACTGCTGCTCTTCCCTTTCACTGCTGCTCTTCCCTTTCACTGCTGCTCTTCCCTTTCCTTGCTGCTTTTCCCTTTCACTGCTGCTCTTCCCATTCACTGCTGCTCTTCCCTTTCACTGCTGCTCTTTGCTTTCACTGCTACTCTTCCCTTTCTCTGCTGCTTTTCCCTTTCACTGCTGCTTTTCCCTTTCACTCCTTCTTTTCCATTTTAGTTTTGCTTTTCCCTTTCACTGGTGCTTTACCCTTTTAGTCTTGCTTTTCCCTTTTAGTCTTTATTTTCCCTTTCACAGCTGCTTTACCCTTTCACTGCTGCTTTTCCCTTTTAGTCTTCCTTTTCCCTTTCACTGCTGCTTTTCCCTTTCACTGCTGCTTTTCCCTTTCACTGCTGCTTTTCTCTTTCACTGCTGCTTTTCCCTTTCACTGCTGCTTTTCCCTTTCACTGCTGCTTTTCCCTTTCACTGCTGCTTTTCCCTTTCACTGCTGCTTTTCCCTTTCACTGCTGCTTTTCCCTTTCACTGCTGCTTTTCCCTTTCACTGCTGCTTTTCCCTTTCACTGCTGCTTTTCCCTTTCATTTCTGCTTTTCCCTTTCACTGCTGCTTTTCCTTTTTATTCTTGCTTTTCCCTTTCACTGCTGCTTTTCCCTTTCACTGCTGCTCTTCCCTTTCACTGCTGCTCTTCCCTTTCACTTCTGCTCTTCCCTTTCACTGCTGCTTTTCCCTTTCACTGCTGCTGTTCCCTTTTAGTCTTGCTTTTCCCTTTCACTACTGCTTTTCCCTTTCTCTGCTGCTTTTCCCTTTTATTCTAGCTTTTCCCTTTCACTCGTGCTTTTCCCTTTTAGTCTTGCTTTTCCCTTTTAGTCTTTCTTTTCCCTTTTAGTCCTGATTTTCCCTTTCACTGCTGCTCTTCCCATTCACTTCTGCTCTTCCCTTTCACTGCTCCTCTTCCCTTTCATTGCTGCTTTTCCCTTTCACTGCTGCTTTTACATTTTAGTCTTGCTTTTCCCTTTCACTGCTGATTTTCCCTTTCACTGCTGCTCTTCCCTTTCACTGCTGCTTCTCCCTTTCACTGCTGCTTCTCCCTTTCACTGCTGCATTTCTCTTTCACTGCTGCTTTTCCCTTTCACTGCTGCTTTTCACTTTTAGTCTTGCATTTCCCTTTCACTGCTGCTTTTCCCTTTTATTCTTGCTTTTCCCTTTCACTGCTGCTTTTCCCTTTCAGTCTTGCTTTTCCCTTTCAGTCTTGCTTTTCCCTTTCAGTGCTGCTTTTCTGTTTTAGTCCTGCTTTTCCTTTTTAGTCTTGCTTTTCACTTTTAGTCTTGTTTTTCCCTTTTAGTCTTTCTTTTACCTTTTAGTCTTGCTTTTCCCTTTTGTGTCTTGCTTTTCCCTTTCACTGCTGCTTTTCCCTTTATTCTTGCTTTTCCCTTTTAGTCTTGCTTTTCCCTTTTAGTCTTGCTTTTCCCTTTTAGTCTTGCTTTTCCCTTTTAGTCTTGCTTTTCCCTTTTTGTCTTGCTTTTCCCTTTTTGTCTTGCTTTTCCCTTTTAGTCTTAATTACTTTTCACTGCTGCTTTTCCCTATTAGTCTTGCTTTTCCCTTTCACTCCTGCTTTTCCCTTTTAGTCTTCCTTTTCCCTTTCACTGCTGCTTTTCCCTTTTAATCTTGCTTGTCCTTTTTTGTCTTGCTTTTCCCTTTTAGTCTTGCTTTTCCCTTTTATTCTTGCTTTTCCCTTTCACTGCTGCTTTTCCCTTTCACTGCTGCCTTTCCCTATTAGTCTTCCTTTTCCCTTTCACTGCTGCTTTTCCCTTTCACTGCTGCTTTTCCCTTTCACTGCTGCTTTTCCCTTTCACTGCTGCTTTTCCCTTTCACTGCTGCTTTTCCCTTTCACTGCTGCTTTTCCCTTTCACTGCTGCTTTTCCCTTTCACTGCTGCTTTTCCCTTTCACTGCTGCTTTTCCCTTTCACTGCTGCTTTTCCCTTTCACTGCTGCTTTTCCCTTTCACTGCTGCTTTTCCCTTTCACTGCTGCTTTTCCCTTTCACTGCTGCTTTTCCCTTTCACTGCTGCTTTTCCCTTTCACTGCTGCTTTTCCCTTTTAGTCTTGCTTTTCCCTTTTAGTCTTGTTTTTCCCTTTTAGTCTTTCTTTTACCTTTTAGTCTTGCTTTTCCCTTTTGTGTCTTGCTTTTCCCTTTCACTGCTGCTTTTCCCTTTATTCTTGCTTTTCCCTTTTAGTCTTGCTTTTCCCTTTCACTGCTGCTTTTCCATTTTAGTATTGCTTTTCCCTTTTAGTCTTGCTTTTCCCTTTTAGTCTTGCTTTTCCCTTTTAGTCTTGCTTTTCCCTTTTAGTCTTGCTTTTCCCTTTTAGTCTTGCTTTTCCCTTTTAGTCTTGCTTTTCCCTTTTAGTCTTGCTTTTCCCTTTTAGTCTTGCTTTTCCCTTTTAGTCTTGCTTTTCCCTTTTAGTCTTGCTTTTCCCTTTTAGTCTTGCTTTTCCCTTTTTGTCTTGCTTTTCCCTTTTTGTCTTGCTTTTCCCTTTTTGTCTTGCTTTTCCCTTTTTGTCTTGCTTTTCCCTTTTAGTCTTGCTTTTCCCTTTTAGTCTTAATTACTTTTCACTGCTGCTTTTCCCTATTAGTCTTGCTTTTCGCTTTCACTGCTGCTTTTCCCTTTTATTCTTGCTTTTCCCTTTCACTGCTGCTTTTCCCTTTCACTCCTGCTTTTCCCTTTCACTGCTGCTTTTCCATTTTATTCTTGCTTTTCCCTTTCACTGCTGCTTTTCCCTTTCACTGCTGCTTTTCCCTTTCACTGCTGCTTTTCCCTTTCACTGCTGCTTTTCCCTTTCACTGCTGCTTTTCCCTTTCACTGCTGCTTTTCCCTTTCACTGCTGCTTTTCCCTTTCACTGCTGCTTTTCCCTTTCACTGCTGCTTTTCCCTTTCACTGCTGCTTTTCCCTTTCACTGCTGCTTTTCCCTTTCACTGCTGCTTTTCCCTTTCACTCCTGCTTTTCCCTTTTAGTCTTCCTTTTCCCTTTCACTGCTGCTTTTCCCTTTCACTGCTGCCTTTCCCTATTAGTCTTCCTTTTCCCTTTCACTGCTGCTTTTCCCTTTCACTGCTGCTTTTCCCTTTCACTGCTGCTTTTCCCTTTCACTGCTGCTTTTCCCTTTCACTGCTGCTTTTCCCTTTCACTGCTGCTTTTCCCTTTCACTGCTGCTTTTCCCTTTCACTGCTGCTTTTCCCTTTCACTGCTGCTTTTCCCTTTCACTGCTGCTTTTCCCTTTCACTGCTGCTTTTCCCTTTCACTGCTGCTTTTCCCTTTCACTGCTGCTTTTCCCTTTCACTGCTGCTTTTCCCTTTCACTGCTGCTTTTCCCTTTCACTGCTGCTTTTCCCTTTCACTGCTGCTTTTCCCTTTCACTGCTGCTTTTCCCTTTCACTGCTGCTTTTCCCTTTTAGTCTTGCTTTTCCCTTTTAGTCTTGCTTTTCCCTTTTAGTCTTGCTTTTCCCTTTTAGTCTTGCTTTTCCCTTTTAGTCTTGCTTTTCCCTTTTAGTCTTGCTTTTCCCTTTTAGTCTTGCTTTTCCCTTTTAGTCTTGCTTTTCCCTTTTAGTCTTGCTTTTCCCTTTTAGTCTTGCTTTTCCCTTTTAGTCTTGCTTTTCCCTTTTAGTCTTGCTTTTCCCTTTTAGTCTTGCTTTTCCCTTTTTGTCTTGCTTTTCCCTTTTTGTCTTGCTTTTCCCTTTTTGTCTTGCTTTTCCCTTTTTGTCTTGCTTTTCCCTTTTAGTCTTAATTACTTTTCACTGCTGCTTTTCCCTATTAGTCTTGCTTTTCGCTTTCACTGCTGCTTTTCCCTTTTATTCTTGCTTTTCCCTTTCACTGCTGCTTTTCCCTTTCACTGCTGCTTTTCCATTTTATTCTTGCTTTTCCCTTTCACTGCTGCTTTTCCCTTTCACTGCTGCTTTTCCCTTTCACTGCTGCTTTTCCCTTTCACTGCTGCTTTTCCCTTTCACTGCTGCTTTTCCCTTTCACTGCTGCTTTTCCCTTTCACTGCTGCTTTTCCCTTTCACTGCTGCTTTTCCCTTTCACTGCTGCTTTTCCCTTTCACTGCTGCTTTTCCCTTTCACTGCTGCTTTTCCCTTTCACTGCTGCTTTTCCCTTTCACTGCTGCTTTTCCCTTTTAGTCTTCCTTTTCCCTTTCACTGCTGCTTTTCCCTTTCACTGCTGCCTTTCCCTATTAGTCTTCCTTTTCCCTTTCACTGCTGCTTTTCCCTTTCACTGCTGCTTTTCCCTTTCACTGCTGCTTTTCCCTTTCACTGCTGCTTTTCACTTTTAGTCTTGCATTTCCCTTTCACTGCTGCTTTTCCCTTTTAGTCTTGCTTTTCCCTTTTAGTCTTGCTTTTCCCTTTTAGTCTTGCTTTTCCCTTTTAGTCTTGCTTTTCCCTTTTAGTCTTGCTTTTCCCTTTTAGTCTTGCTATTCCCTTTCACTGCTGCTTTTCCCTTTCACTGCTGCATTTCCCTTTTCACTGCTGATTTTCCTTTCACTGCAGATTTTCCCTTTTAGTCTTGCTTTTCCCTTTTAGTCTTGCTTTTCCCTTTTAGTCTTGCTTTTCCATTTTAGTATTGCTTTTCCCTTTTAGTCTTGCTTTTCCCTTTTAGTCTTGCTTTTCCCTTTTAGTCTTGCTTTTCCCTTTTAGTCTTGCTTTTCCCTTTTTGTCTTGCTTTTCCCTTTTTGTCTTGCTTTTCCCTTTTAGTCTTAATTACTTTTCACTGCTGCTTTTCCCTATTAGTCTTGCTTTTCCCTTTCACTCCTGCTTTTCCCTTTTAGTCTTCCTTTTCCCTTTCACTGCTGCTTTTCCCTTTTAATCTTGCTTGTCCTTTTTTGTCTTGCTTTTCCCTTTTAGTCTTGCTTTTCCCTTTTATTCTTGCTTTTCCCTTTCACTGCTGCTTTTCCCTTTCACTGCTGCCTTTCCCTATTAGTCTTCCTTTTCCCTTTCACTGCTGCTTTTCCCTTTCACTGCTGCTTTTCCCTTTCACTGCTGCTTTTCCCTTTCACTGCTGCTTTTCCCTTTCACTGCTGCTTTTCCCTTTCACTGCTGCTTTTCCCTTTCACTGCTGCTTTTCCCTTTCACTGCTGCTTTTCCCTTTCACTGCTGCTTTTCCCTTTCACTGCTGCTTTTCCCTTTCACTGCTGCTTTTCCCTTTCACTGCTGCTTTTCCCTTTCACTGCTGCTTTTCCCTTTCACTGCTGCTTTTCCCTTTTAGTCTTGCTTTTCCCTTTTAGTCTTGTTTTTCCCTTTTAGTCTTTCTTTTACCTTTTAGTCTTGCTTTTCCCTTTTGTGTCTTGCTTTTCCCTTTCACTGCTGCTTTTCCCTTTATTCTTGCTTTTCCCTTTTAGTCTTGCTTTTCCCTTTCACTGCTGCTTTTCCATTTTAGTATTGCTTTTCCCTTTTAGTCTTGCTTTTCCCTTTTAGTCTTGCTTTTCCCTTTTAGTCTTGCTTTTCCCTTTTAGTCTTGCTTTTCCCTTTTAGTCTTGCTTTTCCCTTTTAGTCTTGCTTTTCCCTTTTAGTCTTGCTTTTCCCTTTTAGTCTTGCTTTTCCCTTTTAGTCTTGCTTTTCCCTTTTAGTCTTGCTTTTCCCTTTTAGTCTTGCTTTTCCCTTTTTGTCTTGCTTTTCCCTTTTTGTCTTGCTTTTCCCTTTTTGTCTTGCTTTTCCCTTTTAGTCTTAATTACTTTTCACTGCTGCTTTTCCCTATTAGTCTTGCTTTTCGCTTTCACTGCTGCTTTTCCCTTTTATTCTTGCTTTTCCCTTTCACTGCTGCTTTTCCCTTTCACTCCTGCTTTTCCCTTTCACTGCTGCTTTTCCATTTTATTCTTGCTTTTCCCTTTCACTGCTGCTTTTCCCTTTCACTGCTGCTTTTCCCTTTCACTGCTGCTTTTCCCTTTCACTGCTGCTTTTCCCTTTCACTGCTGCTTTTCCCTTTCACTGCTGCTTTTCCCTTTCACTGCTGCTTTTCCCTTTCACTGCTGCTTTTCCCTTTCACTGCTGCTTTTCCCTTTCACTGCTGCTTTTCCCTTTCACTGCTGCTTTTCCCTTTCACTGCTGCTTTTCCCTTTCACTCCTGCTTTTCCCTTTTAGTCTTCCTTTTCCCTTTCACTGCTGCTTTTCCCTTTCACTGCTGCCTTTCCCTATTAGTCTTCCTTTTCCCTTTCACTGCTGCTTTTCCCTTTCACTGCTGCTTTTCCCTTTCACTGCTGCTTTTCCCTTTCACTGCTGCTTTTCCCTTTCACTGCTGCTTTTCCCTTTCACTGCTGCTTTTCCCTTTCACTGCTGCTTTTCCCTTTCACTGCTGCTTTTCCCTTTCACTGCTGCTTTTCCCTTTCACTGCTGCTTTTCCCTTTCACTGCTGCTTTTCCCTTTCACTGCTGCTTTTCCCTTTCACTGCTGCTTTTCCCTTTCACTGCTGCTTTTCCCTTTCACTGCTGCTTTTCCCTTTCACTGCTGCTTTTCCCTTTTAGTCTTGCTTTTCCCTTTTAGTCTTGCTTTTCCCTTTTAGTCTTGCTTTTCCCTTTTAGTCTTGCTTTTCCCTTTTAGTCTTGCTTTTCCCTTTTAGTCTTGCTTTTCCCTTTTAGTCTTGCTTTTCCCTTTTAGTCTTGCTTTTCCCTTTTAGTCTTGCTTTTCCCTTTTTGTCTTGCTTTTCCCTTTTTGTCTTGCTTTTCCCTTTTTGTCTTGCTTTTCCCTTTTTGTCTTGCTTTTCCCTTTTAGTCTTAATTACTTTTCACTGCTGCTTTTCCCTATTAGTCTTGCTTTTCGCTTTCACTGCTGCTTTTCCCTTTTATTCTTGCTTTTCCCTTTCACTGCTGCTTTTCCCTTTCACTGCTGCTTTTCCATTTTATTCTTGCTTTTCCCTTTCACTGCTGCTTTTCCCTTTCACTGCTGCTTTTCCCTTTCACTGCTGCTTTTCCCTTTCACTGCTGCTTTTCCCTTTCACTGCTGCTTTTCCCTTTCACTGCTGCTTTTCCCTTTCACTGCTGCTTTTCCCTTTCACTGCTGCTTTTCCCTTTCACTGCTGCTTTTCCCTTTCACTGCTGCTTTTCCCTTTCACTGCTGCTTTTCCCTTTCACTGCTGCTTTTCCCTTTCACTCCTGCTTTTCCCTTTTAGTCTTCCTTTTCCCTTTCACTGCTGCTTTTCCCTTTCACTGCTGCCTTTCCCTATTAGTCTTCCTTTTAACTTTCACTGCTGCTTTTCCCTTTCACTGCTGCTTTTCCCTTTCACTGCTGCTTTTCCCTTTCACTGCTGCTTTTCCCTTTCACTGCTGCTTTTCCCTTTCACTGCTGCTTTTCCCTTTCACTGCTGCTTTTCCCTTTTAGTCTTGCTTTTCCCTTTTAGTCTTGCTTTTCCCTTTTAGTCTTGCTTTTCCCTTTTAGTCTTGCTTTTCCCTTTTAGTCTTGCTTTTCCCTTTTAGTCTTGCTTTTCCCTTTTAGTCTTGCTATTCCCTTTCACTGCTGCTTTTCCCTTTCACTGCTGCATTTCCCTTTTCACTGCTGATTTTCCTTTCACTGCAGATTTTCCCTTTTAGTCTTGCTTTTCCCTTTTAGTCTTGCTTTTCCCTTTTAGTCTTGCTTTTCCATTTTAGTATTGCTTTTCCCTTTTAGTCTTGCTTTTCCCTTTTAGTCTTGCTTTTCCCTTTTAGTCTTGCTTTTCCCTTTTAGTCTTGCTTTTCCCTTTTAGTCTTGCTTTTCCCTTTTAGTCTTGCTTTTCCCTTTTTGTCTTGCTTTTCCCTTTTTGTCTTGCTTTTCCCTTTTTGTCTTGCTTTTCCCTTTTAGTCTTAATTACTTTTCACTGCTGCTTTTCCCTATTAGTCTTGCTTTTCGCTTTCACTGCTGCTTTTCCCTTTTATTCTTGCTTTTCCCTTTCACTGCTGCTTTTCCCTTTCACTCCTGCTTTTCCCTTTCACTGCTGCTTTTCCATTTTATTCT
This sequence comes from Coturnix japonica, assembly GCF_054131305.1. Lineage (NCBI taxonomy): Eukaryota > Metazoa > Chordata > Aves > Galliformes > Phasianidae > Coturnix > Coturnix japonica. The sequence continues at coordinate 21,691,555 of NC_140671.1, read as the reverse complement.
TGCTTTTCCCTTTCACTGCTGCTTTTCCCTTTCACTGCTGCTTTTCCCTTTCACTGCTGCTTTTCCCTTTCACTGCTGCTTTTCCCTTTCACTGCTGCTTTTCCCTTTCACTGCTGCTTTTCCCTTTCACTGCTGCTTTTCCCTTTCACTGCTGCTTTTCCCTTTCACTGCTGCTTTTCCCTTTCACTCCTGCTTTTCCCTTTTAGTCCTCCTTTTCCCTTTCACTGCTGCTTTTCCCTTTCACTGCTGCCTTTCCCTATTAGTCTTCCTTTTCCCTTTCACTGCTGCTTTTCCCTTTCACTGCTGCTTTTCCCTTTCACTGCTGCTTTTCCCTTTCACTGCTGCTTTTCCCTTTCACTGCTGCTTTTCCCTTTCACTGCTGCTTTTCCCTTTCACTGCTGCTTTTCCCTTTCACTGCTGCTTTTCCCTTTCACTGCTGCTTTTCCCTTTCACTGCTGCTTTTCCCTTTCACTGCTGCTTTTCCCTTTTAGTCTTGCTTTTCCCTTTTAGTCTTGCTTTTCCCTTTTAGTCTTGCTTTTCCCTTTTAGTCTTGCTTTTCCCTTTTAGTCTTGCTTTTCCCTTTTAGTCTTGCTTTTCCCTTTTAGTCTTGCTTTTCCCTTTCACTGCTGCTTTTCCCTTTCACTGCTGCTTTTCCCTTTTAGTCTTCCTTTTCCCTGTCACTGCTGATTTTCCCTTTCACTGCTGCTTTTCCCTTTTAGTCTTCCTTTTCCCTTTCACTGCTGATTTTCCTTTTCACTGCTGCTTTTCCTTTTCACTGTGCTTTTCCCTTTCACTGCTGCTTCTCCCTTTCACTGCTGTTTTTCCCTTTCAGTCTTGCTTTTCCCTTTTAGTCTTGCTTGTCCTTTTTTGTCTTGCTTTTCCCTTTTAGTCTTGCTTTTCACTTTTAGTTTTGCTTTTCCCTTTTAGTCTTGCTTTTCCCTTTCCCTGCTGCTTTTCCCTTTTAGTCTTGCTTTTACCTTTCCGTGCTTCTTTTCCCTTTTTGTCTTGCTTTTCCTTTTTAGTCTTGCTTTTCCCTTTTAGTCTTGCTTTTCCCTTTCACTGTTGCTTTTCTTTTTTAGTCTTGATTTTCCCTTTCACTGCTGCTTTTCCCTTTCACTGCTGCTTTTCCCTTTCACTGCTGCTTTTCCCTTTCACTGCTGATTTTCCCTTTCACTGCTGCTTTTCCCTTTCACTGCTGCTTTTCCCTTTCACTGCTGCTTTTCCCTTTCACTGCTGCTTTTCCCTTTTAGTCTTGCTTTTCCCTTTCACTGCTGCTTTTCCCTTTCACTCCTTCTTTTCCATTTTAGTCTTGCTTTTCCCTTTCACTGCTGCTTTTCCTTTTTAGTCTTTCTTTTCTGTTTTATTCTTCCTTTTCCTTTTTAGTCTTGCTTTTCCCTTTTACTCTTGTTTTTCCCTTTTAGTCTTGCTTTTCCCTTTTAGTCTTGCTTTTCCCTTTTAGTCTTGCTTTTCCCTTTTAGTCTTGATTGTCCCTTTCACTGCTGCTTTTCCCTTTTGTGTCTTGCTTTTCCCTTTCATTACTGCTTTTCCCTTTTAGTCTTGCTTTTCCCTTTCACTGCTGGTTTTCACTTTTAGTCTTGCTTTTCCCTTTCACTGCTGCTTTTCCCTTTTATTCTTGCTTTTCCCTTTTAGTCCTGCTTTTCCCTTTTAGTCTTGCTTTTCCCTTTCACTGCTGCTTTTCCCTGTCATGGTTTTGTAATTTTGTAATTTTGCTATCAGTATTCCACATCATAACATAATGTCAAGTATTGATACTTCTCTTGAATGTGCAGTCCACAGAAGAAGACTACATATCCCAGAGAACAAGAGGAGTAACAATAAGTTACGGGACCAGGACTCTATATAATCTCGTTTCCAGGCTGGAGTGCCCTCCTTCTTCTCTCGAACTTCTCGGAGAGTGGGATGCGTTCCAGCCGTGTTGCCTAGAGTTCACAGTAGGCCTCTCGGTTTTCGGGGACTCTCTCTCTCTGTTTCATTCGATTTGTTAGCCTCAATTATATTATATTGTGTTATCTTGTATTTCGATATCATATTTAGTAAAATAAGTTTTTCCTCCTTAGATTGTTGCTGTTTTATCCCACTCGCCTTTTCCCCCTACTTACCGGGCCCCGGGGGGGGGCCCACGGGGTGGCTTCCCATGTCACGGGCATAGGTAGATCTAAGTAACCCGTGACACCTGTTAGTCTTGCATTTGCCTTTCACTGCTGCTTTTCCCTTTTAGTCTTTTCCCTTTCACTGCTGCTTTTCACTTTTAGTCTTGCTTTTCCCTTTCACTGCTGCTTTTCCCTTTTACTCTTTTCCCTTTCACTGCTGCTTTTCCCTTTTAGTCTTGCTTTTCCCTTTCACTGCTGCTTTTCCCTTTTAGTCTTTTCCCTTTCACTGCTGCTTTTCCCTTTTAGTCTTGCTTTTCCCTTTTAGTCTTGCTTTTCCCTTTTAGTCTTGCTTTTCCCTTTTAGTCTTGCTTTTCCCTTTTAGTCTTGCTTTTCCCTTTTAGTCTTGCTTTTCCCTTTTAGTCTTGCTTTTCCCTTTTAGTCTTGCTTTTCCCTTTTAGTCTTGCTTTTCCCTTTCACTGCTGCTTTTAGCTTTCACTGCTGCTTTTAGCTTTCACTGCTGCTTTTCCCTTTTAGTCTTGCTTTTCCCTTTTAGTCTTGCTTTTCCCTTTTAGTCTTGCTTTTCCCTTTTAGTCTTGCTTTTCCCTTTTATTCTTGTTTTTACCTTTTAGTCTTGCTAAAAACCCTTCTTAAGGCCTCAGCACCATCAATGAAGAGGCCACCCCGCCGGCAGCAATAGAAGAGCCCATGGGGCAGCTGAGGAGGCGGGGGCCAGGCAGCACCTGGGACACACACTGGCCCCAACGGACCCTTGTCATCACCGTCCAATTCAACCTCAAATAGAAAACAGAAAGACTGCAAACAATAAATTAACATTGAAAACAATTGAAAAACAAAGTGTTAGTATTGAGTGTTGGTATTGATATCGGCACAGCTGTTGACGCTTCCCCATCCTTGACGCTCTCTCCCCTTTTTCCTACTGCCGTGCAACTGCTGCCACTGTTGCATTCCAGACACGAACCCCACGGGCTTCAGAGAGGGCAATGGCAAACCTCTGCTCCTGGGGACCAACATCCACAGGCCGTGCTACAGCTGGGGTCAGCCAGCTGGAGCAGAACCACCAGTCCTGCTGGACACCAGGCTGAACCTGCAAGGAACCCACCCGGGCTGCCTTGCCGAACGCTGTCCTGGGCTGCGTGAGGCCAGGTGCCACCCGTGGGTGAAGGGCGGTTATCCCGCCCTCTGCTCAGCCCTGAGGAGGTCACAGCTGGAGCGCTGGGACCGCAGCTGGGCTACCCAGCACAGGGGATAACAACACGCTTCTTCCCATTACGAGTGGACCATTCGGTTCTACCACTCCAGATCCGCAGCCCATCCCTGTACAACCGCTCTTAAGTAGGGACCTATACACTTCCTTCTTTGCAGGCATTTGAAATGTCTCTACAGAAGACAAAACCAGACAAAAATCTTTCCGTGCCTATTCACACCACGTTCCTAAGACAACACAGCTGGTTCTTAAACACGGTAGTACGTACCCTTGGTTTACTGCACATCTGGTGAACAGAAAGTTCTCCAGCCTCACTATGGAATAAAGAACTCCACCATCATTCCCATGCTCCCTATGAAGCATACTGAGCTCCAACACTCAGTCAGTCCCTCACTCAATCTTCCCCCTTCTAATGTTCTTCCATCTAATTCCACCTCACATCACAACACAAGCTGTCACAGCCTGGTGTACAGTCTCATCAAAGGGAACGCTGCTTGTTTGCCATCAGAATTCATTAAAAAATGAAACAATTCAACAACCAACAACCACTACTTCTCATATTACCTACAGGCAACAATGCCTGAAGAACTGGAGTGTCAGATGGCATGCAAAACATTACAAGTTGGCTCGTAGGAATGAAAGAATTTCATGAGAGAACGGGGTGTTGGTATTGATAACGGCACAGCTGTTGATGCTTCCCCATCCTTGACGCTCTCTCCCCTTTTGAATGCGGGCAAATTGAGTTGCTGTTTTTCTGTGTTTTCTTCTGTTGCTCTTTTAGCTTTTAACAGAGCTACGAGTTTTTTTCCCTGTTAAGGAGCTATCTCAGGTTTGCGATTCTGCACCTGCGAGCTTGACCTTGAAAGTCCAGGCGGACTGCCAATACTCCGGTATATTTTATAAACACTGCTGAGCTTTGTTTTCTTTTACTTTTTTTCCTCTCTATTGAAGAAAAAAAAAGGAAAAAAAAATGTTTACTAAATTTGTTTTACCAGGGACTGTGTGCCATTGGTTCCTTTTTTGAGACGCTCCGAACATATTGGGTCATGTTTAAGCTAGCCACTTTTTCTTATGGAGCTATACAATTGTATAATGGATTGAAAGCATGGTTAGCAATGCTCACTTCGTATCTGCGTACAGCTCCAGAGGGAGCAACTAATGCAACTAATTATACAGAAATGGTGATTTTTAAGCGTGCTCCTCTTTCTTTCTATGAATCCTTTATGCAGTTTTTGAATGATCAGTGGGCCACACTCTTAATCTCCCTGATCTTACTGTTGATTATTGTAATAATCTCACTCAGTATCTGGATTTATAACATCCGGAGGAAGACTTCCCTAGAACCAGAGAATACTGAGTGGCAGGGAATTGAAGAGATTCTCAAAGGACAGACATCTTCAGTGTTATGGAGCTTCACTCCTGAACACTTGAAGAACCCTGAGAGTTTGATTGCATATTTGAGGCAGGAATGTTGTGGCTCAGGCAGATCTCAGGAGGCACAAATGATTTTGGGCCTAGCTAATGCTTATCGGGCCTTATTCAATACCATTCCTGAGAGGGAAGTTTTTGAAGCTGAGAGAGAGAGTCTCAGGGCCGAGAAGGAGAGTCTTAGAGCTGAGGCAGAAAAACTTTAGACTGAGAAGGTAGAGAGAGAAAAAGCTTTTGAAGCTGCGAGAAAAGATCTCCTGTACCAACGAGACTCAATCTGGTATGAGAAAGAGAATCTTAGAGCTGACGCAGAAAAACTTTGGGATGAGAAAAGCTCCCTGCAATCCCAACTCAACACTCTCCAGTCCGAGCACAGCGCCCTCCGGTCCGAGCACGACACTCTCCAGTCCGAGCACAGCGCCCTCCGGTCCGAGTACAACACTCTCCAGACTGAGCGCGATGCCCTCCTGACCGAGCACAATGCCCTCCAGACCGAGCACAATACTCTCCAGTCCAAGTATGACGCCCTCCAGTCTGAGTGCGGCACCCTCCAGGCCAAGCACGATGCCTTCCAACCCAACTGCGATGCCCTCCGGTCCGAGCACAACACTCTTCAGTCTGTCCATAATGCCCTCCGGTCCGAGCATAACGCTCTTCAGACTGAGCACAATGCCCTCGGGACCGAGCACAATACTCTTCAGATTGAGCACAACGCTCTCCGGTCCGGGTACAATACTCTCCAGTCCAAGTATGACGCCCTCCAGTCTGAGTGCGGCACCCTCCAGCCTAAGCACGATGCCTTTCAACCCAATTGTGACACCCTCCAGACCGAGCACAACACTCTTCAGTCTGAGCACAACGCTCTTCAGACCGAGCACAATGCCCTCCAGGCCGAGCTCAACACTCTCCGGACTGAGCACACTGCCCTCCAGGCCGAGCATAACGTCCTCTGGTTCGGGTACAACACTCTCCAGTCCAACTACAACAGCCTCCAGACTGAGCTTGGTGCCGTCCAGTTTGAGCGGAACACTTTCCGAGACCAGCTATGTGCCCTCCAGGGTGAGTTGAATGTATTTAACCAACTACCAGGGGCACATGTAATCCAATTGGGCCAGCCACTGGGGGCGCATGTAGTCCAATCTGACCAGCCACCGGGGGCACATGTAGTCCAATTGGACCAACCATCGGGGACACCAGATACAATGTTGGTTGCCCCTGTAAGAGGGTGAAAGACAAAACAAGTTTCAACTCAGTTAGAGAAAATGCAGAAGGAGTTAGAAGAGCAGAGGGAGTTAGGAGAGCAGGACTCAGGAGACTCAGGTGACTCGGGAGAGCAGGGGGAGTCAGAAGACCAGAAGAAGTTGGAGGAGCAGAGGATGTTAGAGGGGTATAAGAAGATGATAGAGGAGCAGAAGATGTTAGAGGAGCAGAAGAAGTTAGAGGAGCAGAGAAAGTTAGGAGAGAGGAAAAAGAAGGAGGGTTACCTGGAGGAAATAACACAAGCATCAGGGTCAGGGTCAGAGTCAGAAGAGGAGCCAAAAGCTACTTTTTCTTTACAAGAATTTCTCAAGTCCAAACTTATAGATGGGGCAGCCTCATCAACACAGTTGCCACCATCAACACCTGGGACTCTTGATAGAGCAAAAGGTGAGCAAAATATTACGACCATTATTGATCGATCTTTTAAACTGAGTGAAATTCGAGATCTAAGAAAGGATTACACACGTCAGCCAAAAGAAAATATGGTCACTTGGTTACTTCGCTGCTGGGACAATGGTGCCAACAGTGCGTGGCTCGATGGCAGTGAAGCTCGCCAACTGGGTAGCATTTCCAGGGACTCACGTGTGGACAGAGGTATTGGCACATGCCAAAATCGGTCCTACACCCTCTGGAAGCGGATGTTGATAGCGGTAAGAGATAGACTCCCCTTTTAAATGGGACTTGGAGCCTGAGAGAAAGAAATGGACTGATATTGAGAAAGGTATCCAATTTTTGAGAGAAAATGCTCTGGTGGAAATGCTATACAGCCGCGAGTTCAATCGTAATGATCCAGACCAATTACATGATCCTGAAGCAGTCCGCGTTCCACGACAAATGTGGCGTGACTTTACAAAAGCAGCTCCAGAAAAGCATGCCAGTGCACTTGCATTAGTATATGGCAAAGGGGACAGGAAACCCTTTGTGAATGAACTAATTGGCAGACTTCAGGAACTTGGATTATTTATAAGCGCCACAGAAGTTAATCTGTATACTTCAGCCATTGTCAAAATTGTGGAAAGGTTAAACGAAGTGGAGGGAACACAAAATGATATTATTGACAAATTGGCTAATGTGCCTGATGTAGATGAATCCACGGTGGTACAAGATGATGGAAACCAGGATTTCCACAATCGCCTATTGAGGAAGCTAAACAACATGAGTTCCTCTCGACCTGTATCATCGAAAATCTCAACCATTAAAAAGAGACGTCCTCGTATTCAAGCAAATGACAATGATAAGTCACCTCGAATCAACAATGAGACTACACGTCTTGCCTTGTTGCTTTTCCTCTGTAGTCATGGGGAGGACATGAAGAAGTGGTGTAATTCATCCACCTCTGCACTTCAGGCACGAGTGAAAGAATTACAAGGTGAAACAACTACCAAGGTGAACTCTTCCAAGAAGGGGAGAGTTCCAGTTGCTGCAAGTCAACGAGGTAAACAATAGAGGGGCCCTGCCCCCAGCCAGGGGGGGGAAACGGACAATAGAGTATACTGGACTGTGTGGATTAAGTGGCCTGGCACATCTCAACCACAGAAATATAAAGCCTTGGTGGACACTGGTGCACAATGCACCCTAATGCCCTCAAGTCACCAAGGGACACAACCAATATATATCCATGGAGTGACTGGGGGTTCCCAAGAATTGACTATGTTGGAGGCCGAAATAAGCCTCACTGGTAAAAACTGGCAGAGACACCCTATTGTGACTGGTCCAGAGGCTCCATGTATACTGGGAATCGATTACCTTAGGATGGGATATTTTAAGGATCCCAAGGGGTATCGATGGGCCTTTGGGATAGCTGCTGTTAACACAAACGGTGTTAAGCAGCTGTCAGCTTTACCTGGTCTGTCAGATCCTTCTGCTGTGGGGTTGCTCCAGGTAAAAGACCAAGAGGTACCAATTACCACCAAAGTGGTTCACAGACGGCAGTACCGCACCAATAGGGACTCATTGCTCCCCATTCACAAGCTAATTCGCCAATTAGAAAATCAGGGAGTGATTATCAAAACGCACTCGCCTTTTAACAGCCCCATATGGCCAGTGCGTAAAACCAGTGGGGAATGGAGGCTGACGGTAGATTACCGTGGCCTGAATGAAGTTACACCTCCATTAAGTGCTGCTGTACCAGACATGCTAGAACTCCAGTATGAATTGGAGTCAAAAGAAGCTAGGTGGTATGCCACCATTGCTATTGCTAATGCCTTCTTTTCCATCCCATTGGCTGCAAAATGTAGGCCACAGTTTGCTTTTACCTGGAGAGGTATTCAGTATACCTGGAACCGTTTACCCCAGGGGTGGAAGCACAGCCCAGCAATTTGCCATGGATTAATCCGTGCGTGCACGCAGCTCCTGAGGACACTGAGCTGTATTTCTGGTTAAAATGCACAAAACAGCAACAGCCAACAAAGGTGGCTGCTGCCAGCTCACCTGACCAGCACCTCATGCTCTGTTGTTCTCTTTTAGCACAAACCATGCAGTACTAACACCACCAAAGCAGCAGTGCTGCTGTAAGCCCATGCTGCTCCTGGACCCCCCCTCTGCCTCACACCACAGGTCAGAAAGCAAAACTCAGAGGGGGAGCAGTGGAAATACAAACAGCAAATGCTCCCCATAAAGCTTCAATCCACCCAGCGGGCTGTTACCTCTCTGTTATTTTCATTACTTGGTATCAGCTGGGTTACAGATGGCTGCTCAGAGTTACCAGCTTCAAAAACTAGGTCAATGGTATCAGAGAGAGGAAGGAAACATAACGATCCTGGGCTTTACGAACCCAAACCATCCAAATAACAGCAGCCTAACAGAGAAGATGATTTCACTGAGAGTCCTCATTAACCCCAGGCCTGGCAGCTGCACTGCTGAGCGATCAGAGCAGTGAGAGGGGCAGAGGACCGTGCAGCTGCAGCTGCGCACTCAGTACCTTTTACCATTGCCCAGTAATTCCTATAGGAGTTAATCCTGCTGCATAACCTTCCAGCAAACATAATCAGTAGCTCTCCAGCATTTCCTAAGACATAGTTAATTTTTTTGTTAGCAGGTTGGTTATGCACAAAAAGCAATACAAAGGGCACTACCACTGCTCTAATTCATACAGAAGTGCCCCGGATCAAAGACCAATGCTCCTGCACTCCTCCAGACCCCAGTTTCATACAACACATTCTGCAGCCAGGCTTCCCCTGCCCTCGTTCCCATGGGGATGGTTTCCCTATTCCAGCAGTACAGGCAGTTACAGCACACAGGGCTTCCAGCCGCAGCGTGGAGCAGAAGCAAACAGCTGTGTGCCAGGGAAGAGTGAGCACCAATACCAGTTACCTGAAATGTCGGTATTGAGGCCAAAGATTTGTGTTGTGAAAGCACAGCCACACTTACAGCCACAGAAACCTCCGCTGTGGGCTTTGACTGGGTCAGGTTATGGGATTTCTTCCCAGTAAATATGTAATTGTGGGTCTTTAGGTCAGAACAATCAAATCATATTTGAAGGACTCATTACAACAACGTTTAGCTGAACAAGTTTCCCAATTGAAAGCAAGTTGTAAGCATGTTTAAATGCTACACATCCAGTGCCCAATCTCTTTGAACCTATGGAGAAGAATTTTTGGGGAGCACCAAACATTGTATCACCCCAAGCAGGGACAGTTTAGTGTCTTAACCAAAGGGCTGCAGCAGCCTGGATAGGCATACAATGGGCTCAATGATACCGTTTAATATTTTATTAAATTAAGTGAACTTCCTTGGGTACAGCTGTCACACACCACCAGAGACCCCTGAGCCACAGCCTGGAAGCAGCTCCAGTCACTGAAGTGCAAACCATACCAATGGAAATAGCAGACACCTCGCTGCTGTCAGGGGCTGGATTGAAAAAGATAGTAATTAACATCCCCTAAAGTAAAACACATTCAGTTTTTCGCTACATTTATGACCTCTTCCTAATGTCTAAACCTCATTTTAATAAGATTATGCTGAACACGGTATACATCTATTGAATAATCTGTATATGTTTTACCCTTTTGTTGTACCCTTTTTAACACAGCTCATCCCGTGCAAATACCTCAATATCTTATTTGTGCAGAGAAGCAATGGATAAGGAGCTCATGGGACATTCTGTCCAACAAAAGCATTGCTGCTCACAACTTCTGTGCTTTCTTTTTTCACAGGTAATTACTGAGCCGGAATGTAAACGAAGCTTGTCACTACATTTAAAGAAACACTTGGGGATTGCACAGTGGCAGCACTGAGGAGCAGTGCAGGATGCTGCTCCATCACTCCCAGGCAATCGTGGCCCATTTGTTTCTCTCACAGGCACCACAGAATGTGAGAGAAGTAAACAGAGAAGGACACCAGGGTCCCTCTGGGACAGGATCCCCATAGAACAGCCCCCCAGCTGCTGCCTGTTCTGCCATCAGGACACGCTCCTCCCCTGCATTAGAGAAATGAAGAAATGAGGGGCTCAGGGGTGTCCGTATGGTCACAGACAGTGGCAGGCATGCTGCTTTCTCTTGCAACACTCAAAAACAATGGTGTCTTTGTTGTGGGGAGGCTAAATAAATAATGCAGCTAGCAGATGACATAAAGAAAAGGAGCATTACCTGATTAAGTTCCAAATGTTGGCTGGGGCAGCTCCGCCACCCTCACAGGTAAGCAAACAGCCGTGTGAGCTGGCAGCTTGCTGTTCTTTAGGGCTAAAAGTGCCCAGGGTGCATAGAGAGACACAACATGAAGATTCTTGGGTATTAAGTACCGTTTAGCACTGGATGACGTCTGATAACATGTATTTATTGTTATTATGCTTTAATTTACTGCACTGGAATGGATGAGTACATGAACCCAGTAGGAGTGGAACCAATGGCCCTTGGACATGGCTTCTGAAGAAAACCCAGCCATCATGCAAGGCAGCTCGAGCACATTTCCAGAAGTAAAAGTTCTATTATTCTACCAACCAAACTCTAAAGAGTATCAGAGGTCTCCAAACAGACATCACATTACATCACTACAGACATAACATTGAGCTTTACATACTGACCATCCACAGCTCCCAAGGCCATCCCTGGAATTCCCCTTGGAAGCAAAGAGATCAGTACTTGGAACTAAGAAAGTGACCACATCTATTATTGACAAGTCCGTAGTTGTTAATAGTTGTAGTGACTTATAGTTGCTTGTTTACTCTGATTATTTACATTCATTCACTTTATGTTTATCCTGTTTTTCATTCGCCTCATGAAGAGCCTCAAAGCTCAAGCGCTGCCGTAACACTGCACACCCCTGACAATGAGTACAGGCACTGTGACCATCTGCACATCAAAAAGTCACAAATATCTCATTCTCAAACATAAAGCCTATGCTCATACATACGCACAGAACGAAAAATGTAAATCCTGCATCATTTGTGGCAACACACAGGGCTGTATTTGGGCATAATTTTCTCGTTACCCACCCTCCACTCCAGCTTGGTGTGCACTGTACAGCCAGAGGAACCTGAACTTACCAGAGCGGGACACCCCCAGGAGCGCTGTGACCAACTTCACCCCCAGCTCAGCCCATTCACTGACACCTCAGCACCCTCCAGTATTCAGTGCCTGAATCCTCACCCACAGAATCATCACCCTTCTGACAGCAAAGACTATCAGGAAACGTTCCTGTCAGGTCATGAAATATTTAAACACATTTGATCACTTTTGAAAATGTACAAAATTAAGTTCCAGAGGAGCATTAAGTTCAGGTGGATCTCCAGGTCTGCCATACACCTGCAGTAATGGCGAGCTGATGTCACAAGAGCAGATGATGTAGAGGAAGGTGATAGAAACTGGAGTGTGTTTGAGACTTGGCACCAACCATATTTCTAGCACAGTCTTTCCTTTGCAGATAACTTTCAAAGAAATTAAAGCTTCATTTTAATATCTAAGGTTAAGAAAACATCACAAACAAAAAGGAACTAACTGTGATTAGCTCTTTTTTCCCCCCTTCTCATTGCTTTCAGCTGTCTGTATGGAAATTATACACGTCTATAATTATGTTTAAAGAACATTCACAGAACTCCTACTCCATTTGTGTTCACCCCACCCCTCCCAGCCCCATTCCCACCTGCTCAGCTCTGCCAGGTCCTGGGGCACAGTGTCAGAACCCCCAGTTCCAGTGTGGCCAATGCCCACCAGGAGCCCACAGTGACAGTCGGGCTCTGCACCTGAAGGCACGGGTTGGAGGCAGCCGGGTCATTTATCTCTTGGGATGAGCCCAGAGTCAGCCCAGCCATGGCTGGGAGCTCCTGGAGATTCCAGTAGGATAAGGACAATCTTCAGACATTTAAGGTATGAAAATCAAAGCGAGTGCATTTTCTGTTGATTATTAATTGGCCAGACTTGGGAGGATCTTCAGAGGGAAGAACAAAAGGTGCATCCCTAATGCAAATCCATGCAAAACAAAAATTAGTTCCTTTCTCCAAATCATGGGAAACGCAGCTGCTCAGTGACAGCTCAGAACTACTGAAAATAGGGAAGACAGCATTTGATCCCCTAAGATCATCGTTAGGGACACAGGGTTTGTTCTGCTAACTTTGCCCCAAAAACCCAGACCGAGTAAACAACCAGAGTGCAAATTATCAGCTGAAACAAACTCCAGCAAAGTCAGGACAAGGCAGCGAGCGAGTTCAACTCCAAAGCTGACTTCACTGTTCAAAGTTGAACAGGAGAGTTCAACTCCAAAGCACAGAGGTGGCTCAGAAGCACGGCAGCACTCCCACATCCCCGGCCCTACGCGTGCTCAGACTCGCAGCTCAGCACCAAACACAGCAGTCAAGAGGCAGCATCAGAGCACACGAAACCTCCCAGGCAGATTCATAAGTAAATCATTTGCATCTGCTCTCCCAAATCACTGGAAAGTCTGCTGGGATTTTCTTCCCCTCCCCTGCAAACACCTTTCCTTCCCAGCCACACCTCTGCCCGATTCATTCACTTTGGATTCCTGTTTTCCAGCTGCATGCTCAAATCGTTTCATGAGTTTTAACGTTTTCTCCTGGACTTTCACACCGAAGCACACACACACACACTGCTAAGAGACACTTCTTAAACACAGCACATCCGAACATCTCACAACACAACTAAGTGCTCAGATCTCAGCAGCGCAGTGTATTCGCTCCCTGCCCCGTCCCGGCGCTCAGACCTTTGCTGCTCAGAGGAGACCCCGCAGTGACCGCAGGAATTAGCGATGCGGCTCAGACCGCGACCACACAGATTTTAAAGCCCAGAGAACGGCATGTCGATGCACGGCAGAGCCGCCTTAGCCACGTAACGCCGCTTATTCAATCTACAGAGGGCTCTTTTCACCGCGGAGATAACATCACATGAGACACAATCATCGTCAGGACCATTTTGAGCAGACAACAGGACGCCGTACCTTTAGCGCTGTACAGATGAGAGCAGCATCCCCGGGAGGGATTTCCGAGAGTCCGTTTCCAGCCAGGACCACTTCAGGCAGGAATCAGCGCAGTAACACCCGCACGGCAGCTCCCGAGAGCACAACTTCGGAACTTCCCCAAGCACTGCAGGGTTTCACCGGCCCCTCAAATCGTTGCATAAGCGATCCCTCCCCCTCCGCCCTTCCCAAATCCGTCTACCTCTGTCAGTCCCAAATCGCTTCCAGATGGGTACACGCGCTCTCAGCTATTGGACCCGAGCGGCGCAACTCACGGAGCGGAGCCGACCCCTCTCAGCCCAATCCCCGCAGCGCTGCGCTCTGCCGGCCTGGCCCCGGGGAGGCACGGAGGTGGGGTCACGGGGAGACACGTGCGGCTGGAGCGGAGCTGCTGGGGAGAAAGGAGGAAGAGAACCCCCCACGGACACGGGGAAAGGGCGAAGCGGCCGCCCCGAAGTCGCAGGAACGGGCAGCGCCGGGCGGAGCAACGGCGTGGGCTCCGGTCCGTGGAGTTCGGAGCGGCCACGAGGGGCTGCTTCACAGCCCAGTGCTTTTATGGCTGAGGGTCACACAAGGACACGCACGGCAGCACAACAAAACGAACGATTCCTTGTTTTCCTACCAGCCGGTGGCTGCCAGAACGGCTGGAATTGCTATTTTATTTAAAAACTATTTTAAAACATCCGAAAAACGTCACACGTGGGTACTGTTATTTACCTACCCCATCAGCTGCCCTGCGCCAGGTGACAGCGGCAGCATCAGTGCCGTGCTGCTGCTTGTAGGTACCTTCCAACGTGAGGACATGGCAGATCTCAGCTCTGTAGCAGCACAAAAACAGGAGGAAGAAAGCCAAGCATCAGCACCCACCTCCTGGCTTGTCAGGAGGGGGTTCATTTGGGTTTTTGTCCTTCCCCTTTATATAGAAAAAGTAAAATAGAAAAGGGTGAAGGTCTTCTGCCAACCTGTCTCTGCATATATTACGAGCACTTTGGTTGTTCTTAATGACCAACCAGCACACTCTAACCACATGTGCTTTTCCCCAGACCATGCAGCTGATGACAGCACTGCATGGTATCGCCCTACAAAGAATCCACGCTAACAGCAGCACTGCAGAGCCACCACCTCACCTCCTGCCTTCCTCCTTAACAAAGGGCACAGCCTGAGCTGCCCCATGGCCCTGGTTGGATTGAGCAGCCAAGGAATGAGCTCTCATCGTTCTTTTTTAATGAACACCTGATTACAACAAGGAGAGACCCACCAGCTTCTACGCAGTATAGGCTGAACGGGTGAGGATGTGAGTGCCATGTTTGAACACTACGTATCAACATTTATCACCTCACATAACATGGCTGATGGGAAGCCATGAGTGGATGAGTTGTAAACCAAGATTTCAGTACAGAAGAGCTCTAAGTGAGCACTCCACAAGCACATACCTTCACTGCAGCAGGACTGAAGGGACTGGATGAAGCCAAGCAGCCCCAGCAGCCCACGAGCAGAGGAGGGCCAGGCTCCATTCCAGTGGCCAAAGCAGGGCCGTGCTGTGCCAGGCAGTTGTTTTCACCAAGGGTGAAGTACAGCTTTTCTCACATTGCTGCCTATTCAGTCACTGAACTCTACTAAATGAACCAACTGACTGACTACCCTGCCAAGAACAGTTATTAATTCCAGTGGTACAAACTGCCCAGTCTCTCAATGCTGTGCTACATGCTCAGCTTCCTGCTGGTAATGCATCCAAAGGAGCAACAGTGCACCTATGCAGTGTGCCTTGCTCCTGGCATGGAGAACACAGCTCATCACAGCACTGCGTGCAGCAAGCTTCATACTCAGAGCAGGACACAGCTCCACAGCAGGCACTGAGCTCACAGTTACAGTGTAGAAGTAGTTAGCTACAGACCTACAGCATTATCAAGGGACCTTACAGAGAGCACCTGTTGCTTCTTGTATTTCACAGTACTCTGAATCAGCCCAACAAGCCCAAGTAAAGCACTTGGTTGGGGCAGAACAGCTGCACCTGCAATTGATGCTTCCGCTCTCTCATGGAAACAAACAAATGTCATTATCTTGCTACAGGGCAAAGCACCAAGTCTTCTCTGCTTCATAGAAATTCAAAGATTGCCATTAGTTTGTGAGAAACAAATGAGGTACTTGGTGTTTCCCAAGGAAGAAGAAAGAAAAGATATTGGAGAGCAGCTTTAATAGTCATGAAACAGCAGAAACCATCATCATGTTTGTCTGACGTTAACACAGGGAGGGAATGGTTTACATGCACAGGAGAGCAGCAGATCAGCTCTTCAGGTGTCACTGAAGGATGCATTTTTAAAACAAACAGAAGTACCGACCTCATCCAAAGCGCTGTTACACAGATGGCCTTAGACCTGATGGCATCCCCTTATCTCATCACAGTCAGAACAGCTCTAAGAGATCTAAGCAAAAAGGTTATGTTGTTTCACATTAGAGATTGGTTGTTGGAGATGGAGGGAGAAAAGCAAACGACCACACCTGTCATTGACATATGATCAGCTAATCTCATTTATTGCTTGGCTGCGTGTACATTTATAATACAGATAATTAGCTCATACATAGTGCAAAAGCGGAGCTCATCATTGGTTCCCAATTACATACCATCCCCAAGTATCTTTGCAACTTGGAGTTATCATCCTGATAGTTACTCCCTTGCTGAGTTCACAAAACCATGGCTAGTTTCTCACCATCACAGGGCATCCTGTTGCTCTTGCTGTCCTTGCAGGTGGTACAGCTGCTTGTTTAGCTGCACTGTGTTTATGACCCTTCTCAGCTAACTAGCTGTCAATAACACTCCAAAATTGGTATCTGAATTAAATCTTCCATTCCAAATGAATTCTGTAAGTTAATTAAGCATTCTCTGAACAAGCACACCTTATTTAGAAGCCCTAAGATGCAAAAGCCAGATTACAGGTGACACTTCACTAGATTACCGATAGCACAGCTCTAATTAAAACCATCTGGCATGAAAACACGTTTTCCTTACTAAGTAAAACAAAACTCCACCCCTTTCCTTACATCATTCAACGAGTTTCTAAACACACCAAGCACTCACTACTACTCCAGATGGAATCTTTAGGAGCAACAATATTTAGCATCTTATATATATTTAGCAATGATAACTGGTGCTGTTGCTGAACTTCCTTTAACAGCTAACACCCTGATACCGGAGTGCCGGCAGATCGCGCTCACTCAGCCGGACCGGCGGCATCACTTGGGCTCCCGGCTCCCCCTGGGGGCTGATCCACGAACATGGTGCGCTGCAGTTTTCACCAGGTGGAGAAGTTTAACCCTGAGAAGCAGCGTTTGTTGGTGAGACGCTTCCACGTGCAGAGACTCAGCCCGGCCACACACACATGCACGTGGATTCCACAGCCAGCTGCGGATCTTCCCCTTTGGTTTCTAATCACAAAGAAACCTCCCTTTAGAGTCACAGCTGAAGCATATATAAGGGCTCGCACTCGTGTGTGTTCGTTTTTCTTGAATATTTTGGGGGAGGCGTTGTTAGGCTGCAGCTCTGAAGAGCATGGAGGGTACCTGGAGGGTCTGCGTTTGTTTCTATTGCTGCATTCACTGGTTTTCTTTCAGCATCCAGTGCTCCCCCCGCTCCAGGGGTCGCGCAGCTCCAGACAAGGGCTCCGGGCTTATGAGAGCTCCTGAGCTCCGCGAGCTCTACCCGCTGCTGCGGCTGCCCAAGGGAGCGAGCCGAGGCTGTGCGCTCCTGCCCCCCCTGCTCAAAGTGCTGTCCGACCAGGGATGGCAGAGCTGGGAACGTGGGACCCCCAGGCTCCAGCTGGACTCCCGAGCCCTGCGGTACATGAAGAGGCTGTATAAGATGTACGCCACCAAGGAGGGAATCCCAAAGGCCCACAAGAGCCACCTCTATAACACTGTTCGACTTTTCACCCCGTGTTCTGAGTGCCAGCACTGCCACAGGGACCTGATTACAGGTAGGTGATCAGGTAGGTGATTTACAGCACAGGCTGCTGGAGGCGTTTTGGTTTTTAACAGGCAGCCTCATGCCAATGTCTCCTAAATACAGCAGCAGTTAAAGCAGTGGTCTGAATCCAAATCAACTTGGAGCAAATTTGGAGGCTGCTGTTGAAATTCATAACTTTAGATAAAAAAAAATCATTAACATAAAGTTGTAAGTTTATTAAGATCCACAGAGACCACATCTGACTCTTAACCCTTTGCTTCTCTGTGTTTGAAGATCACTTAATGCACTTGTGTCTACCAAAGAACAATCTCTAACTCAGGAAAGCAGCAGTGCTGAGCAGTAAGAGAAGCAGCGTGCTGAGCATTCAGCTCTACACCTGGAGAGAAGGCCAGCATGGGGCTTCACCAGCCTCAGAATGAGACAGAAATTGCAGTAAATACAAATAACATCATGGGAAATGACAACAAACAGCGTGTACTACAGTAGGGACAAATGAGACAGAAATATGCATTCAGAATAGCTTGGAAGCTGTCATTCTGTTTCATGAGAGAGAAGCAAACTGACAGAAATGACTTTCTGCTTTGCTGTTAGTCAGCATCACTGGCAGCTGTTGGTCAGGAATGTGTGAGTAGGAACAATAACTGCAGCTAATGCTAAAAATCTAAAGTTTTAAAGGGAACATGGCAGCACACCCGTTAGAACTTACATCATTTCATGGTTTCCTGCACAGTCCAAAGGCTCTGGTTCCTTTTTCCCCATTGGAACTGCCAACTTTGTGTGCTGTTCCTTAACTGCACTCAGTGCCTCTTAGAAACCTTGGGCCTTCTTGGTTTTGTTGATAAGTTTTGGTTCTGACTGAAGTAGACATTCCATATAATAAAAATATGGGCATCTAAATTGGTTTCTTCTGCTGCTTACCAATTTCTGGTGATCCACTATGTCAGAGCATTTATGTACCGGTGGCAAATCAAGATGCATTAACTGTGCAAGATCTTTGTTTCTCTTTTCAGGAGACCTTCACTCAGTGGATCTGCTCTTCAACCTGGACCGTGTTACTGCTCTCGAGCACTTACTCAAGTCTGTCTTGCTCTACTCATTTGACACCTCAGTTCCCACTTCTTCCTTTACGTGCACGTGCCATTTGGCTGTTAAGGAGCATGATTCTTCTAGCCAAGAATGTCCCAGCATTTCACACTCTGTAGCTTTTAGCCTGCACTTTGAAGTTAGAAAGCGCAAGTGGATTGAGGTTGATGTGACTTCTTTTCTGCAGCCTCTCATTGCTACTAACAGGAGGAATATTCATATGGCTGTGAACTTCACTTGTCTGATGGGTAACCCACAACATATCACTAACCAGGATAATCTCATTAATAGGGCTCTGGTCCCCCCTTCTCTTCTTCTTTACCTAAACGATACCAGCGAGCAAGCTTATCACAGGTGGAACTCACTTAGACACAGAAGGAAAAGCCCAGCGCGGCCCAGGCAGAGGAACAGCCTGTTTGCTGATGTGACAGGTGACAAAGGAAGAGAGAACACGCAGGTTAAAAGGGCATCCAGGCATCGAAGGGAAGAGAATCTGAAGGAAGCTCCAGCAACTCCGCCTCAAAACCTGAGTGAATATTTCAAACAATTTCTGTTTCCTCAAAACGAGTGCGAGCTTCACAGCTTCCGTTTAAGCTTCAGCCGGTTAAAATGGGACAAATGGATCATAGCACCGCATAGATACAGCCCTCAGTACTGCAAGGGTGACTGTCCAAGGGTGGTTGGGCACCGTTATGGTGTACATACGGTGTACACATACACCTGTACATACAATGGTGCAGAACCTCATATATGAGAAACTGGACTCCTCTGTTCCCAGGCCCTCCTGTGTTCCTGCTGAATACAGCCCTCTGAGCGTCCTGACCATAGAGCCTGATGGCTCCATAGTCTACAAAGAATACGAGGACATGATAGCTACTAAATGCACTTGTCGGTAGGGGGTGCACCTTAACCTGCTTCACACTTGCTTTAGGTGTTTTGTAATCTCAGAATATTTGTGGTGTTTGTGTAATTCTGACGGCTCTTTCAAACTGAATAGGAGCATGGAGTTAATTAGTGGGTGTTTATATAATAGCACTGTTTTTGTAGCCACTCGGGCTTTCTAGAATGTGGAAATAAATGTAAATATCTTTTTATTGGAATAATGTTGCATTTGAACAGAAGTGGTTTCAACTACCAGGTGCCTATTTTAAGCTGTTTTGGTACAGATTTAATAATAAATAAAATGAGTGCCTATCACACATATCACTTGAATTCAGTGTCTGCTAGTCTTACTTTATATAAAGAAATCCTTTGTAATGGCACTTCTGTTAAGCTTCTGGATAAGAGGAAAGGCTCATGTTAAAATTATTCTCAGTATTTCATTCTTTTTCCTTTCCAAATTTCCAGCCCCCCCCCCCCAGTGTTTTTCTTGTAGTAGGAATGTTGCAGAAAATGCTTGTTTCAGGATGAGAACAACTCAAGCTAAGAGAGCTTTGGCTGCAGCTCACACAAAGGGGGCTGCTTTTGGTAGGGATTTTTTAATAGAATATGGTGCTGTTTTGAGTGTGGGGGTTTTTTTAGTTGCGAAGAATAGCTTTTAAAACAATTTGTGAGCATGTTGTTGCATAAACTCCCGTTCTCTACCAGCCCTTAACATTAGATCATGACTCACACGGCTCCGTGGGGCTTAGGCTGGGAGCACAGCCTGGTGGGGACAGCACGGAGCCCAAGGACTGTACATGGCTCACAGGGCACTGGCAGGGCAGCAGACGTGCTTTAGTCCCTCGGCATGAGCCTGGAGCTGCGGTGCTGCCTGACACAGCCCAGCTCTGCCCATTGCGTTGGCCTGAAGCTGCTGAACTAAAAATAGTGCTGACTTTGGCGCTGTGTGAGGTTCATCTCACCAAGGGCTCCAGGCGAAATGGTTCCACGTCAAACAAAGTCCTGCCTCAGCTTGGTGCTGTGTCTGATTGGCTTTAAAAAGGGTTGCTTGATGAATGTACGCCACTCCCACCGATCCATTCCAAACGATGGGAGCTGAGCTCTGCCAAACGTGTGTGTATTTGAAGCCGCCTCCTTTCACATTGTGGCTGCGGCTCTTTCAGCAGTGACAGATCGTGGAAGCGCCCTGTGGTGCCTTTTCTCACCGTTTTTAGGGCGTTTTGGCGTTTTTAGGGGATTAAAGATGCTGCGCACCCTGCAGCTGGTTCAGCAGAAGCGAACACGGAGATGTGAAGTTATTCGCTCTTTATCACGAGTGTGGAAAAGTCAATGGAGGACAAAGCATTCAGGCTGTGGAAGCTGTAATGGGGGCAGCTACAGAAACGTATCACCTCATATCAGAAACGTGATGGATCCGAGGGCGCATCCTCTGCGCAGTGATAACGCACCCATTGCAACCAATGGCGACCAAGGGCCGCCTCACCGCCAGGAAGCAGAAGCAGCATGTGAGGTTCCGTTCTGAGTCGCGCTGCAGCGGGGCGGTGTGACAAGGTGACACGGTCCGGCCATGGGCATCCACTTCGGGAACCTGGCCCAGGTGCGGCACATCATCACGTACAGCCTGTCGCCCTTCGAGCAGCGCGCCATCCCCAACGTCTTCTCGGACGGGCTGCCCAACGTGTGGCGGCGCTTCAGCTCGCAGGTCTTCAAGGTGGCGCCCCGTGAGTAGGAGCGGGGCTGAGCGGGGGCCCGATGGAGCTCGGGGGGGCACAGTGAGCAATGGGGTCTTATGGTGGCAATGGGGCTTTGTAGTGGCAGTGGGGTCTTATAGTGGCAATGAGGCGTTATTGTGGCAGTGGGGTCTTATAGTGGCAATGGAGCCTTATGGTGGCAATGGGGCCTTACGGTGGCAGTGGGGCTTTATGGTGGCAATGGGGCTTTATAGCGAGGTGTCATGGCTGTGTTGCCGTAGAAGCACAGCGGGCAGCCCGTGCTGCTCTGTGCCGTGCCCTGTGTCAGTGTTTCCTTTCCGTTTCCAGCCTTCCTGGGCGCCTACCTGCTGTACTCGTGGGGCATGCAAGAGTTTGAGAGGCTGAAGAGGAAGAATCCTGCTGACTATGAGAACAACCAGTGACTGCACCGCTCAGTGTCACCGCTCTGCGTTACTTGTTCCATTGCTCATTCACGGAACCAGAGGGACGGGGAGATAATACATAATAATGCCTAATAAACTTTAACTTTGGCCTGTATCTTTATATGAAGTCTGTGTCTTACATTGTTTAAGGTGAATTATACCCCGTTATCTGTCAGGTGAATGCCATACAGAGATAACAGTACTAAAATCCTCTAAGCTCAAATTGCTTTATTTCACATTTCTCTCTGACTCTATTTTCTAGATACATTTCTCAGTGTATTCAGTTGAAGGCAGCCCTGGCTACAGTACAGGTGATGAGAAATAGCAGAGCATTGGTGAGCAATTTGATCCTTTTATCCTCCTCTCACTGGCCACTTTTTGCTTGAATTAGAACATATTCCAGTCTGTGTACCTGTGAAGAACAGTCTGATATGATACTGACAAAAATTGCCCAGCCTGACTGATGGTTCAGAATTGAATATGAGCTTTGATCCTTTATACAGTTACCAGGTTATCATATTTATTAATAATAATCAGATGATAAACTGCAATTCTGATGTTTGGTTAGCGTTAACTGGCTGAATTAAAAGCAGTTCCTAGGGAACTACAAGGAAGTAAAAGGATTATTTTAACACCCAAAGATGATTTAAGGAACTCTATTACTACCATTAAATTTTCAAATGCATGACTACAAAATTCACCCCGGGGCTCTTACATGTATGACACGTTTCCCTCTGCAAAGTCCAGAACATTTGGCCCATTCCTTTATCTTTTATTTTTCTTAGTGTTGAGCTGTCTGCCTCAAATTCAAGCAAAGTAACACCTTTATCTCCCTGTCACGCTATTCCTGTAGCTGGTACTGAAAATTTATCTAATCTGGAGAGTGTGACGTTCTTCTGTGATAGATCCTTTGTGGGTTAAGGGCTGAGCTGTCTGGAAGTCAAAGATGCTCAGTCTCTCACTTCAGCAAGCTGTGAATATACACTTCCAATAGCTGCAGGCTTTCTTGTTCTGTACTCCCAAGTGCAGTCTGAGGTTGGCAGAAACAAGCAAAGCAAGCTACTCAGTGCTGTAAGTTCTGCTAAAAATAATCTATTTCAGTTCTATTTCTACTTAAGCAAGGGAAGAATAAACTGGGTTCTCCAATTCTGAGCAGCCAAACATGTCGGCAGCCATACTTCATTCAGAACTCTTGTTTGGGTCTTATTTACTTACCCTCAAACAGCAACAGGAGTTGATTCGTAGCCTGAATAACAGGACATCTAAGGTTTCGTACTGTGGGAGTTTGAGTCAATACTTCCTTTTTGGTACCTCTCAGCAGTTCTGTTGAGCATGAGCAGCTCAGAACAGAGCCCAGCCTCTCGTGAGGTCTCTGCTCCCATTCACAGACAGCTGAACTATGTCCAGACCAGCTGCTAGACTGCTGTAAACAGGTGGCAAGTTCAGCTGCCACTGCTGAGTTTACCTACAACCCAGCAGCCCCGTGAGCTTCAAGCGACAGCACCGCTGCCAGGCCCTGGCTTTTAACCTTCATGCTGCAGGGTCAGCAGCTGGGCTGGAGCTGCTCCCTGTCTGTTCCTGCTGCTGGCAGCGCCTGCTGCAATCCCGCTGAGCTGTTCTCATCTCTGCAGTTGCCTGCGGGCCCAGCCGTGCAGCAGGGAGCAAGAAGCAAACCTGGCACATTGACATGCTGCTGCAGTGATGGCTCCCACCTGCCAGGTGGTACGTGGGAGCTCAGCTGAGCAGCATTTCAGAGTCTGAACAATGCAGCTGAAAATCAATCTGTCCCCTCATTTATTTTTGATGTTCCTTCACTAAATGCTAAAAGTGGCAACACAGCAATGTTTTACATTCTTTTCAATTGTTTAAACAATTGCAGTGGCTATCTACTGGCCTGCAACAGACATCTGGACTGCACTGCATTTGCACACATGGAAACAATCAGTCCCTTTTTTTTCTTGCACAGATGAAACAGATGCAGCCCAGAAGGGATCTGCAACTACAAAGACACTATAAAGAACTTATAATACACAACAATTTTGATGTATCATCACACGACTAGTTTTAGCTAGCAAAAAATGCTGAGAAACAATGACATGCTGGAGGCACTGCTCTTAGAGTTGAGATGCCATTCAAACCTGTGCTCCACAGGTGAAGGCAGTAATTAAAACTCAGTTGTATGTAAAGAAAGGATTCAGTAGAAGAAACAGTTGAGAAATTCACAGCAAAATGTAAAAAAAACAACCAACCAACACTGAAGTTCAGCTATTTGATCTGCAGTGATTATGTGAGACCCAAGAATGCAAAATAAAGACCAGTTTTGATTCCTCCTCACAGGGAAGCAAGACAAATAAGGGGAAGTGGGAAAATGTAAGAGGAACGCCAGGAAAGGAGCAAATCTTCCTGCAGTGGGTTGGAGGCAATATGCTGCAAAGGGCTTTCATTTAATCCCAGTGAAATTTGGGCTTCGCAGTAATCATTTGTAGGCTGGAACCTGACAACCAAGCAGGCATTATCTTAATCTATGTAACTTGCCTTCCACGCTGGCACTTATGCCTCCATATTGGGCAATCACAGAAAACTGTAGCCTACTGCATTCACATTTGGATTTATAATGTAGCTGAAGCACAATTATTTTGTACAGTACCTGAAATATTTGTTTTTAAACAGACTGCTTCCAAATCTACGTGCAGAGCTTGACACAGCTATACTGGTGTTCTGCTACTCTGCAACTGAAAAAAGTCATTTCCTTGACAGATACAGTAAACCTGGACATACGTGGTAGCTGGGTGCATGAAGCATCACAGCCAAAAAGGAGTAAATAGTGACAAGGTGCATTTACAGAGTAGTAATCTTAGACACACACCTACTCCTACTTGTCTCAGTGGGAGACAAGTGGGGGAAGCATGTTTCAACTTTGATATTTTGGAAGAAATGGGAAGCAGTATGTAGTGCTTTTTAAACATTATTTTCTCTGGGCTGTTGGCAATCTTCTATCACCACAGAAGAGTTTAAGATTTCCCTTAATTACAGTCTGCCTGTCCACATCAGTGGGAGTTTTGTAGGCACCTTTCAGAAGATGAATCGTGAGGTAGACTATGAGATACAGAGGCAGAGTACAGCAGAGAGCATTCATCTCCATAAACCAGTCTTGCTACATAGAGCAACTCACCTCCATAAAATCCTTGCAGCCATCCCTTCTACTTTTTTGCTTAGCTATCTAGAGATTAACTGCACATGAGGATCCTTGAAAGGACAGATCTGTGATTTACCTACCAAGTAATAACATTATTTTGACATTCCAAACCCCACATGGAAAATATTATATCTGATTCTCAAGTACTGCTTTGTGGGAATAAAGGTTAAATTATTTGCTTGTGATTCTTTCACACACCAAGAATGAGAAGCAGAGTCGAAAGTTTGATTCTCTGCTCAAAATACTCTCAGGAGAGCAGTATTTACCTCCCAGCTGGCAAACTCAGAGCTGTGCATGCTGTGAATGTCACAGAAGTCAAATAAGGTTATGGCTTTTTGATCTTCACCATGAGACTGTTGGCCACCCACACTTTTACTTGCAGGCACACAAGGGAGTTCTGGTAACATGCTAGATAGGTGTTAAAGAAAGAACAGTTGGCAAATCTGGTAAGCTGACCAGACAAAGTACAAGTGGAAGGAGAGTAAATCATTAGCTAGATAGATAGGCCTTGAACCAGATCGCTTCAGTAGATGCTAACTTTGTAATTCCCTCTTGCTCCTAAATGAACTTTGTTCCTGTAATGACTGACAGCTGATGCAACGATAAGAGAATGAAGTCTATAAAAATCTGGCTGTAGCTTGGGAAGTTCTTTTCGGGGCTCTTCCAACCTCCTCCACCCACAGCTGCTCCTACAGTTGAAGTGGCAGCTCATCCTGTGAAGATGCACTGTTGGAAAAGCATGGCATTCCTTTTATTCTTCTCACTGCTGCTCAGTCAGGTAAGCACAGATTACTGTTTGAAGTGCTAGTTCAGACGTCAGACAGCAAAGACGTGCATGAACGAGAGGAACTGGCAGGAGTCAGCAGTGTGGGTAGAGCTCTTTTGGGGGACTCAGCATCCCAAAGAAGCAGAGTGTCTGCCTAGTGAAGATGGGTCACTTGCTCAGTTACTTTTCAGAGTAATTGTGCCTTCCCTCCCAAAGTAACTAAAATGCTGATTTTTAATAACTATTTCTTTAGGACTCGGATACAAACAATTATGCTTTAAGAGAGCAATGTCTGAAAACAAGGAAGATTTAAAGTCCTTCACTTAGTAATGCTTAAGATGATTGACCCGAGCATCAAAATGACCCTCTGCCCACTGCTGCTGCATGTTGCTGACAGTTGGCTGCTCTGTTCCAGGCACACTCTGCTTCCCTGCACCAACCACAGCCCCTCCAGAGACAGAAGCGGATGACACCTTTCTGGAGAGGAGTCTCACTGAGACCCGTTGGAGCCTCATGTAGAGATAACAGTGAATGCATTACAATGCTATGCAGGTACTAACCCTAATCAAAATCATGGCTTGGAGACGTTTGATACTGTGTTATGTGGAGGAAGTTCCTACTTCTTCTCAATCAATTAAGATATGAGATTAACTCTGTGCATAAAAGAAAAAGATGCCAGGAATAAGGATGGAGCAATAGATTGAGACCTCTTCTGTTGGCAGTACCAACAGAACAGAGTCCAAGTGCCCTTGATGACAGGCCTGAGCCATTGCAGTGCAACCCCAGAAAAGTCATCTTAGAAAGAGAAAAAGAACACAGAGTTCGAGACTGAATTTAAGTACTGAGGCCTTAAAAATTAATCCTTAAGGCCAAAATAATTCACTTTAAAGCATATATTAATTAAAAGGGACTAGTTCAGCTCTCATTTTGAAGAGAGCTAAAATACTAAAGCAAAAATTCCTCAGTTGCCATGCACACGAAGTATGAGTAAATTGTCCAAATCCATATAAAAAGTGATGTTGAAGTTACTTGGTGACTGAAAGCTGATTTTGTGGCACCTACTGTACTGCCAGAAAGCAAATGGAAGAAGAGCAGAACATATACATCATCTAGATGCAAATGCTACAGGAAATGGTAGTCAGGCTCCTCTTTTGCATGCATTTGAAATGCTTCTTGTGGTTCTACCAACTAGTATGGATGAACTGTAACAGCAGCTACAGGAAGATAAATAGACAGAAAGGTGTCTCTTATGGGTAACTTGTACGCCACTATCTGACTACTGGGTCAGACCTGGGTAAGCTGTTCTTTGCAGTTACCATGAGAAGCAAAGAATGTAAAACGAATAAAGTCAAACTGAATTAAGTCAGTGAGATAACAGCAGCACCGCTGCAATGGCTGAGTAAGATGAGCACCGCTAGGGCTGGATAGACTTGTGTAAGCCCTACATGGCCGCCAGTCTGAGCTGTCAGTGCCTGATGATGTTTTGTCCTCCAGGAAGAACCGCTGCTTCCTTAGAACTGCCTCCGAGTGACCTGCCTCTAAGAACACCCACTGCTGTTACTGCTGCCACGGCTCAGCTCTACTTGTGACGTATTTATTGACCACTCAGAAGCTACGACAGCAAATCAGCAACAAGTACATTCGACTTTCCTGCCACAGGAACTGGTAAAAGGACTTCAAAAAGATGGAGAGCATTCGCTCACCAGGGTTGTACCTCTGCAGCACGCACTGAGGATGGCCAAGCTCAATAAAAGGACTCTGCATCTCATGTTTGTTTTGTTTGTAATTGTTCATATATATATATTTATTTTAAGGTGCGTATTAAAAGTTTATATTCCGCAAACTACCTGGGTTTTTCCTTGCATCCTGTGACCACAGTGTCTGCTGACGGCACATCAGGCACTTCAAGCAGAAGTGCTTATTTCACAGTGGTCTTTAGACATTTATCGTTCAACCTGGCAAGTGTGTAAAGTTGATCACGCTTCTGTCTCATTTCAGTCTCAATAGCTGAACTCTTAGCCGGACTTCAAATAAAAGCCTGTTAGAAGAGAGAGCAAACAAACTGATAATAATAGTGCTAGCAGATTCAATATACTAAATATATCTGGTGATAACTGGAAGAAGTATTTACTTTTAAATTATTTCTAATCAAAATTGCCTACGTCCCAAGCTGACCTCCCCGTCTGAATAATCCCATTATTTCAACATACCTCACATACTGGATGGTATCTTCCCTTGTTATGCAGAGTGCTGGGGTCAAAAAAGAAACCTCTGCTTAAAAATACAGCAGCAGGGAGCACGCAGCCCTTTCAACAGACAGGACCACTTTGAAGTTTAATACAGAAAATCTATTTGATATTTATTAAACTTAGTTTCTCCAGTTACAGTTTTGCATTGTACAAAGCATTTTAATGACACAGTAGTTAAAAAGATCTTTACAAATTGAAATGTGATACCCTTTTCTCCAAATATTTTAATTGCCATAAATTTGTTTAAAAATACACATTAAACGCATGTTTCAGACACTAAACTTTCTATAATCTCAATACCACAAAATACATAGAATATACTATACAGATGTGGAAAAAATCTAGTTAGTATATAATACTTTGCTCACCATTAACAGCTTTATTACGTGAAATGCACATACTGACTTAGAAATCCTAATTTGAGCCCCAAAGTACCCTTTGAAATTTCAAATGTATTGCAACAAATAAAATCACAGTTGGTGTGTTTCTTTAGGTTTTGGTTGAAGACGGACGCCTAAATATTCCCATAGAAACAAAACGTAACACATGGACTCGTCATGTACAAAGTGTGAAACAGAGACATCCCATTAGTTACTAGCAGTACCTTTCTGTATGATTCACAAGGGCTTCATTTATAAGAGACAGGTGAAAAGTTACCTTCCCTCACCCACAAACCCTCCCCCCAAAAAACCCTTCTTCATCAAATAATAATTTCAATTAAGATAAAGGATTTTTAATAAATATATAAGCACTTTATCCTCCATATACAAAATTTCTTAAAACAATTTAAAAGGGGGACCAGATACAAATGTCAGGAACTGTGCTTGCAAAAGTCACGCCTGGTCCTTAGAGTTGAGTTTTCAGATGTGTAACATCAATGCAGCCGAAAAGAAGCGCTGCAGAAGTACTGTGCACCCAACAGCACCGATTCCCCGGGCTGCATATAAAAACCAAGTCGGGGAACACTGCATTCCAATTTGCCCGTATCAGCTCCAATAGCAAACGCAGAGAGGTATGACAGGAGTAGGTACGTTTCCATTAAGTTTCCAGATGAAATTAAAACTTTTACATAAAGATGGCCTATATAAACCCTAACGCTGTAACACAGCGTTTCAAATTGTTCAGTATAGTGTATTCGATTGAAACTCAGCTGAGATCGGCAGAGAGCAAAGAACTAATGCTGTCGATAGCTGATCTAGCAACAACCAGAGCTCGTATTGAGAGAAAAATGTACTTATTACATCGCTAAGCCCTCCCTCCCTGCCTCCCCCCACCCCCAATACCGCTGCTTTCAAATGGCATCATGGCATCAGAAACCAATTCCTTGAAAAGTAATGGAGTTTGACATACATCACGATTCCCTGATTGATTGATTGCTTTTAGGTAACTTTCACACTGTGGAGATTTGCCTCCTGGAACAGCTCTGTATTTGTCTGAGTTGGCCACCAAAAGCTTTGGCTAGTCTTCACACTTCAAGATATCCAGCATTAACATACAGGTTTCCATAACACTGTTTCATTAGATGGAATAATTTAAACCCTGACCAAAATTTTTGTCAGAAATCTAGAAATTTGGAAGTTGCTTACTCCCCAGTGGGTAATTCAAACTTGACTTGCTCAGGCCCTTAACATAAACGCTGCGGTGACAGTAAATATCTGTTAGGTAACTGAAATATTAAATACAGCAAAGGTAGTCTCTTTTTCCAATAGTTTCCCATTCTGGAAAACTACATCATTATCTGCCTACGGCTTTATTTTACTTGCCCCGGGCAAGCACATCATTCCCATAAAGTACTGACTCTGTATGTTGGGGCCATTCATAAATACATTTCAGGGCTTTTTTTTTCTTCTTCTTTTCCTTTGTTATCACAGCAATCAAGCCTCAGCAATCTAAAGGAATATACATTGCACTCCTGTATAATATGCAAGATTTATCACCAGTAAGATGGTGACTCAGCACTCAATAAATAATATATCAATATAGTCAGTTGCACCATAATCTAAAAACAAGTATAACATATACTTTGGACAGACTGATTTCATATATATATACATATATATTAAAAGACACATACAATACAAATTGCATACTGCCATCAAAAGCCAAGAAGAGCCATTCACACGCTCTACTTTATGGCTAATAGTTTCAAATCAAAATAAAAGTATCGGGCTGTTTTACTCTGGTGTCCTGAAGATTTGTTTATAAGTATAAATGGTTGCACCTTACCATCTAGGAACCTGCAAGTTTCACAGCAAATCCAAATAATAGTGATATCTGAGCAAGCCTAGTCTGATTAAGCCATTTTTAAGATTCACCAACTGGGACCACGTTCGGTAAGGGAATTAAGATCTCAGTGTTGATATGTGCTTAAGATCCAATCATCTAGGGAATCGTTGAGGAAGCTGGGAGTGAGGGATCCCCTCCTCAGCCACCAGCGCAGCCTGCCTTAGTGCTGACGCTGTCTGCATTTCCACTGCTGTTGTGTAGAGGTTAACAAAAGGACAGAGTTGGACTGTTAGTCTGCATCGTGGCACCGGGATGGAAGCATATTCAGTATTTGCATTTTTTTAATTGCTATGAAATCTGACAAAGTACACAACTTCTGTCTTAGAAACAATGGTAAAGCCCAAATCAGATATGCTTTTGGAAGCGTGAAATTTAAGTGTCTCTGATTGAAATAGCCACAGATGAGTAAGGCATTTTTCAAATAACAAGACCACTGTGTATCTCCCATACAGACAGAAAACCTGGGCAGCACTCCAGGGAATGTTTCCCTGTGACGGATTCTGTCAGCCATTTCAGGTCCACATTTTAACACAATGTAAGAAGTCTTTCAGTTACCCAAAGACCCATTGACCTGGGGACAAGCAAAACATTTTTGTAAGAGACAACTGCGTGTAACACCAAAAGGTATTTGTGGGACTCTAAGGAAATAAAAAGAGAAAATAAATTCCCAGAGATGAGACCATTCCTGCTTACAGTCATGGTCACGGTGCACAAAGGAGCAAGCTGGAAGCAGCCGGACCGGCCGGTGCAGCACTACACAAAAAAAAACAACTATGAATGCAACTCCTACAAAGGTATTTTTTATATAGCGTCAAAAGAGTGCTAGGCACTTTAGAGTATTAAAGGAAAAATTAGTTGACAGTGTCCTATTAACCAGGATGCAGAGTCTGAGGGTACAGAGTTTTGTCTCTAACAGCAAACACGAAAAGAATGCGATCTTGCACAGTGATTTAATAAAAAGGATGCTCCAACCAACAGACCTGATCAGTGATTCAGCTCTAACGGGAAAAGTCACAGGTCCGCTAACCAAACACATGTTGGTTTGTATGTAGCAAAGCTCTTCTGGAAGTACAAAACACGCTGGAACACAAAGGAAGCTCTACGAATATGCAGCTACCTTTTAGTAGGTTACTCATTTCAAAACTTCTAAACTCTTAAAGCCCATAGGACATACTGCAGTACTAAGTAGCGTAGAATTCTATTCCTTCTTTCGAGGTTGCCATGATTTTGGCACTTAACCACGACGACACAAAACTTTAGTGCAATATTTTTTCCTGAACGTGCACGTTCATCTCTGGTACAGAACTAAGGGTTAAATGGGAGATAAAACAAAGCAGCATTCCACAATTGCACTCTAAAGTATTCAGAGCTTGACTCTTTAGAAGACCACTGCAATGAGAAGTCAGTTTGCATGACAGACACTGGTACTTTTGAAAAAGAAATGGAATTTTACCCAAGTACTGCAGAAGACCACTGCATACAGTACACCTGGTCCTGCTGTAAAACATCTTGTAAACAGTTCATAAAATCTTCATCTAAAAGTAAGGCATAAGGCACACCAGACATGTTAGGGGCACTAAGCAATACTGAAAGCAGTAGCATTTTAAACCTTTGACTCAGACAAGCACCTCATGTGGAAAGGTACTTTGGTTTTGAGAGCAGTCGACTGCAACTCCACAAACTGTTTCTGTTACACCAACTCGCTTCCCTCTCAAATGAATATTCTGCTCCATCAAATGCATCAAACACGAATGGGACCTTCATTAACATGGGGTAAATACAAGTTTTAAATCCATTCTGCATCAAAACGATTAGACAACTTCCCTGTAATAGCAGGTGTGCTCCCCCACCCCACAATGGCTGTTGCACTGTCATGCTGTAGTGTCCATTAACCACCAGACATTTTTTCAGGCAGAAAAAAAAATGGACCTCCGTCTCTACTTAAGATTCCTGATTTTCCAGTCAATGAGAAAGTTGCAAATGGCAGTTCTAGTAGGAATTTAACTACTGTTGGTTTTTTTCACCACAAAACTGCTGATTTTGCAAGTGTCAAAAAATGACAAACAAAATGCGTTTTAAATGAAGAGAGATTAAAAAAAAAGCACAAGATTGTCCATTTCAGAAACCTTTCCTATATGCCTTTCCTATCAGACCGAAGTTCATTCCTACACCATTACTCTGATATTACATTGAATGCAAATTGTTTCATGATTTGCTATAGTGTTAACCAATGGTTTGAAACTGCCTTGAAAGCAACCCAAGTCAGAACCAGCTAAATATTTTTCCATATAAATTTCTTTAAAATTCATTTAAATGAAGTATTTTAATACGTAGAAGAATATCTGGAATTTTTTCTATTTAGTACAAATTCTGCAATAATAAAACTCTAGCTGTCATTTATTAGTTGATCATAGGCATTAGGCATGAAAAGTATGGTGTTTCTACACGTTAGAACCTATCAATCCTAATTCCTTTTACAGGTTCTACCACCACAAGACATTACAGAGTAACAAAGCTCACAGAGTACTTAAATAAAGTGTCTATGTTTAATTTTTCCTAAGTACTTGGAAGGGTAAAATTTAGGGAAGAAACAGCTAAAAACTACCCAAAAACTGGGCTTTTCAAAATTAAAATTAAAAAAATTAAAATAAATAGGATTTAAACCGACTATTTACGTATTGTGACGGGAATTCCAATGACAGATCCATCCATGATAGATTAGCCAAGATACACCTTTATATGTCGCAAATTTAAAAATATTTAAATAACTTAAAAAGGGAATACTGAAGGAGTTCATTAACAAGATCGTTTTGGGTTAAAACACAAAACACAAATCAAGATGGGAGACATGTGAAAGCATTCTTTGTTTTTAGTGTCAACTAAGCAATGTGTTATGGCAGTCTTCCTTATTGACATGACACAGTGTTGTGGAGATAAATCAGAGGCAGCAAGAAAAATGTGTTCAATTTTCCATTCCTTCAGTTCGAAGTATCACTTGGCATCCAGGCGCAACCAGTGTAGTCCCTGACGGGTGTAACGCACTAGGTCTGTCATGATGCTCGAGTTAAAAACCAGAGGGCCCATAGCTTTATCCAGTTCGGCAAAGAACTCTAAAACAACAGAAACACAAATTAGGCACAGTCGTTCTCATTGGCTGCCGTAAGTGAAATATTGCTCTCCCTAAAAGAACACCACCTCAGCACAAACATTGCAGATCAAGGCAAAAGAAATGAAAGACGGCTGAAGATGGCAGAAGAAAGAGAAAGAGATCCTTTCTAAGCCCATTTCTTTACTGTTTTGCAGAAGGTAAGCATAATTACACTGTGGCCTAACTGTTACAAAGCATTCTTGGCCTTCTCCCTCGAATGTGTATATTCACTCCAGGATTTCAGAAAAGGAAATGCACCAACTTCTACTTCCTAAAGAGAAAAACTTGCAGGAAATGCAAGACTTATTTATTTATTTTAAGCATAGCTGGTAGGAAATGTTAGATCTCCAACACCACCTGACAACCAGGACAGCCAGCCCAGAGCATCGCTGTCACCAAAGGAATTACTTTCCATCTTTCTTTTACAAAGGACCCAATTATTTATCATTATGCACTGTTAACTCCAAAATTGAAAACCTGTTAGAATTTAACACAATGTATACATCTTAGGTTACAACTTGCCTTTGCCTACCCTTACCTTTCTGTTCTTTAGACAGCTGTTCAGCTTGGTCCCAAATTTCAGTGGCATAGAGGAAGTTGGATGTAACTTGGACGTAGCTGGCTGCCATCTGATGGATCCTCTGGGGGATCGTCACCGAAGACCCACTCCCTGAAGGGTTGGCTGCCCCAGAGGAGTAATTTCCTGAATTCCCTGGAGACAGCTTTGGAGAGACTGGAGACGGCATACCAACAGGCTTGCTGCTTATCCAAAGGAAAACATTACATTGTAAAACACGCACACAGATATGTCAGGTGTGTCATGCAAATGTCTTCCTACAGCTCAGAACATGGGATGCTAAGGCACTCCTACTTCACACACTGAGAACTCAGGACTGGCCCTAAAACAAGTGAGCTTTTGAAAACCTCTCATGTTCCTCCAGCTCCTGTATTTTAGCCTCACAGCCAAATCAACATGCAGCATCTTTCAATCAAATCTGTTGTATAAATAAATTGAACCTCACATAGTAATAATGAAAAAATTAAAGCAAGGCAATTATACTGCTGTTGTATTTTCAAATAACATGATGCATATCTGAAATGCCCTCCTAAAATTCTGGTTTTTGTTTTGTTTTGATAGAGTAATCTATAAAAAGTCTGTTGTCAGGTTTCAAGAACAGAAGTAAACTGCTGTACCATGGAAGAGCTTACTGTGAAAGCACTTGTAGCCATCTGGGCTACAAGTGCATCACTGCAGCACTAATAAAGCTATTGTTTTGAGAGCAAAAGCATTACATAAAACAACAAACCACTGAGACAAGTGACCTGTGTGTTAAGGACACACTGAGAAGTTTTTTGTTCATTCCTCCCAACAAGGAGTTGCCTGAGAATATCTCTGTACAGCACATTTCTCAACCTCTTATCAGAACACTTACCTGAACAAAGGGATCAAAATCTAGACCTTAGAACAATTAGAAATTAGAACAAAAACAACAGAAGCTCAAGAAAGTAAAAGCTGCTCTTTGAGCACCTCAAACTCACAGTTTATGTGGAGAATGAGCTATAAACATAGAAATACAGGTAAACTTTCACTACCTACCTTCCCATACCAGGTGACGGTGCTTGAGAATTATTATAGGAATTCTGTTGGGAAAAAGTAAACGTATGTTTATACCTCAGCTAATTATATTTTATCTGGTTGTTTAATTGCTCATTTCTGAACATGAGTTCTCATGGCTTTTCTTTTAAGCATATAATAATATCAAAATATCCTAAATAATATCAAAGTACTTTCAAAATTGGGAAAAGCATCCATTTCACTGATGACTAAGACACAAATCAGCAAAGTTTTAACTTTGTTATATCAACAACAAAATTAAAATTCTCTTTGAAGCCAACTAAATTTACTAAAAGCTGCACCAAAATATTAATAGGAAGCTATCATTAGGACCAATGGGTTGATGACATCATAGTCATGCTGTATCCTCCCAGCTTTAAACTGCTCAGCTTGAATGTACTTTCAAGGTCCATTCCTAAATTAGGGCATACTGGAAGCTCACGTGCAGCAATCTGAATACCAGGCAGAGGAATTTTAAGTAATGTAGAGCTTCAATTTGATTAGTTTTTTAATATTTGAAGAAAATATATATCCAATTACCTTCAGATGTTCAGTCAGAGTTTTAGAATATTTCAGTGCACTTTCCTTTTTCAGTTTGAAAAGCCTTAGGTATAGTAGAGATTGGCACCGAAGACTAACCAAAGACAGAACAACAAAACATTTCCAGTTAAAGTCAAGCTTATCACAACATACCAAAAGTCAAAAATGGAGTACCCATGTTTTTAAAAGCTTTTCTCTCCCAACACTAAACAGCCAACTGTCAAACTGTAACTAGACACAGTCCCACACCACCTTTACTTCTCAAGAAAGTAAAGAACAGTTTTGTGCCTTAAGCTGAAACTAGGTTGCAGTGACTTTACTGATACAGCCTTCACTTTTTTCTCATGTCAGGACACACTGAATCTGGTGCATGCTGCTATAGTCACCCCTCCCTTTTCCACCTGACACAGTCAGCTTTGTTCAACTGCTTGCTGCAGCCATTTAATTAGTCCAGAAGGCAAATGACAATTCTTAACAGCCATTTCAAGTTTTGCCATATCACTGTGTGAACACACAGCAAAGACCCCAAACCCTCCTTCTGCTACTCCTCCCAAATCCAATAGATAATTTCCTTTCCAAGAAAGTTTCAAAACAGAACTGGAAATTCATTCAAATGAGTAAAGCAGTGTGCTCTGATTATGTTATTTTACTAAAATTAAAGCCAAGACCAGACAACAGTTTGCTTGTTAATGTAATCTCAAAGTTTCCCGAAGCATTTAGGTCACAGCCCAACATCAGCTGACCATGCAACCAACTCAACAGTAGTCTGTTATTTTGGAACACTATAATTTACAAAGAGAGCAAATGAAGAGCTCAGTTCATCAACAGTAACTTTATCAAAACACTAAGGATAATGAAATTCACAAAGGCACCTCTATCATTTTTAGCCATATTAACAATTCCATTGCATGCGACAAGTTACCAATGACATCGCGTTCTAAAATAAAAGCAGTAACTGACTGAACATTATGGAAGTCAAAGTTGAAGTCAGTCAGTCATTTTCTTAATAGCTGAAAGACTTTGCTGTTGTTAACAAGCCCTTACAGTAATCGATCTATAGCATCAATGGTACTGAACAGTCAAACAGAAAACTCCTATTTGGTTCAAAACACCCGAAAACTCAGTGTAAGACAGCATTTCACAGACTGAAATCTGTGTGTGTAATTAATCAGTGTGTAATATAGAGTTCAGGATACACGTACCAAAGCACTGCTAGCCTTTTGTCTGCAGCCGTAGCATCTGGTGCCAAGTAATTCTTCAGTTTCATAGTGTACCTATAAACAAATCACCAACAAGAAAACTATCAAGTAAATGAAACATTATACAATCATTTATCAGCCACCAAGTTCTTATGAAATTCAACTTTCAACTCCTTCACTGTTTCAGGTCTTTCCCTCAGACCCTAAACAGAACGTGGCTAGGCAATAATTGGAATAGTTCTGCTCTGCACATGTCACAAATTGTTAAGACATCACAAACTTTGGAATAAAGGATCTCAGCCCTCAAGAACACACTTGAAGCTTCAGTAACTGGAACAAAGTGGCTAGTGATCCGTTCTTAGTGCAGAGCAAGGGACTCCAAAAGTTAGTGGCAGAACATGAGTAAAATGCAGAAGCTTTGATTTCCAGCCCTCTTCCCCAACCATCTGAGTTCTGTGTGTGCTTTACAGCGCTTATTTGATTAATTCCACAGTTTCTGAATACATAGGGAACGGGGACTTGGATTCCTGAGCATTTTTCTCCAATGCATTCCCACACTCAATGAATGACACGACTGCATCTAGGTAGTACACAGCCTTCTCAAACCTGTCAGACTGAGAAGATTGGATAAAAAAAAATAAGGAAAATATTGAGAGGAAATACCAGAAAGTTCTAGTACAGACAGGCAGCAACACAGCACAAGCAGTAAACAAACCCCAGCATAATGTGCAAATACTGGATAAACATTGTAGATTTGCTTACCAATGCATCTGCATTATGTTTTAACTTCTTTGCTTCCTGTAAATAATGATCAGCTGAGTAAGTCCTACAATAGAAGACACATTTAAGGAGTCAGACCACCTACTCTGTACTTCCCTTTATGACAAAAGTTTGTTAATGTTACAGCTTTCACTTCATCCCCCTCTAACTCAAGTTACAATAACAGGAGGTACTGCATCACAATCCCATTTGGGTTCAAAAAATGAAGGCTCCTCTTTGCTACCAAAGACAACAACTGCTCACCATGGGCAAAGCAGACTCTGTTAAAAGAGAACAGGCAGCAGTGATATCCTGAAAGTGTGTGATGGATACATCAACACTTAAAAACAGGACAACCCTGGACTGTTTAGATCTACTGTTTGGTCCATCCACGCTCTGCAGGAACACACAGGGCAGACTAGAGTTTCTCCTCAAGGAGTGCACCATCTGCCAAATATTTGGTGCACAAAGCAGGCAGAGAAGCACGTTGCTGCAGAACAGCATGCAGATCTCCAGAGCATGAACTAGTATTCAGCA
The DNA here is from genome assembly GCF_054131305.1 of Coturnix japonica. Classification (NCBI taxonomy): domain Eukaryota; kingdom Metazoa; phylum Chordata; class Aves; order Galliformes; family Phasianidae; genus Coturnix; species Coturnix japonica. The sequence goes on along the minus strand of NC_140671.1, from coordinate 21,653,772 downwards.
TCTTTTGTGCAGCAAACAGGACAACCCTTCTCCACAGAAGAGCTCACTGTGCTGCAAGATTAGCACCCCCAAAAAGGGAAAGGCACCCTCTGCTTTTCTTACCTGTCATCAAAAACAAGTTTTGCTCTTCTGGACTTTGAGCTTTCTGTAGATGGAGCAGAAACAGGAGGGCAGTTTGATGAATTGTTCAGAATCTTCTCCTGAAAGGAAAATGGTCACCGAATCATGTCAAGACTTTTTTTTATTTTTATATTCTCAAAGACAAAGAGGAATTTACTGTACACATTTTTCCCATGATTTCACACTCTGTAAGCAGTAAGTTCAGTTTAGTAGCTGCTTTAACTGCCATTCACCATACAATAACACAGTTTCCCTGAGGCTTTCATCTCATGCTGGCACAGGGGATGACACAGAGGCTATAATTAAGCTGAGCCCTACTACACTAGGAGATCTCCCTTATTGCTAAATCATGATTTTCCACTCTGAACAAAGAGTCTATATATACTTCTATGACTTCTCATGTCTTTCAACAATAAACTACTGAATGTCTCTGGGTAGAAAAGATTAGTATTTCAGAAACACCAACTTCAAGGAGAAATAACAGCTGTCTTCACAACACGCTGCCCTTGCTCCCCTTAATTTTACATGGCTCAATGTGACACTTCAGGCTAAAGAAGGGACATCAAAACATCTTGTGAATTCTAAGTGAATCTCTTCTCACTAGATCAACAGCATAAGGCAATTTCCCAGCTTCAGTGTGCTTTCAGTTCTTTGGAGTCATCGTGACCAAAGGCCAATTACACAGAGTATTTAATAACTTGCCATTATCTAATCCTTGCTAATCAGAAGGATCTCAAAGTTGCGAGGCACTGCACTTGCACAGCAATGCCCTAACTACCAGTGTAACATAAAACACCACCAAAACATGCAGGGAAATGCAGCATTTCCAAAGTATGAAAAGAAAAACATCAAACAAGTTAACAGCTGGTTTAGGGACAGTTCTATGCTGATGAATAAGGAAAGGCCAGAGCAGCAGTCTATGATGCAAATCTGCTATCTACAGGCTTCCTGTAAGTGCAGACACCGATGCACACAACCTTCCCAGGTTTCTAAAATTTCACAGTAATGGCATGTAAATTAATCCAGCAGGTCTCCCAGTTTAAATATTGCATGGACTCCACCCTAATGACTAAGCTACTTTCTGCCACTGCCGATGGCAATTTGCTGCTTCACTCCTCCCCAAATCAATTACCCTTCCTGAACACTTCAGAGCAATCAAGGAGAAATGGTACATTTGGAATCCCAAAGATAAAGGTGAAATCCCTCCAACTTGAACATATTACACTCAAATCTGGTTATACAACAGAAATTACTCTATGAAGATACCCAGATGTGCTCACAAGTTTACTCCTGTCCAGTAATACACATTTATATACTAATGAAAAAGCACATTACATATCATGACCTTACACTATCATCATCTTATAATGTTTTTGAAACCCTTCAACTACATATGTTCTTAATCTAAGTTGCTTAAAAAACACTTTCTGCATCACCTTTTCCACAGTGTTTTCTCTACTCTAACCACAGAGAGCTCTGTACCATCCTGATCTGGAATCAGATGAACCTTTCTAGAATCCTAGGGTGAAAAATGAGAGCCACAGCTTTGTATCTCAGCACTGTGCACGGACCCAGCTCCTGTTCTCCTTAAAACGAGGACAAGATCTGTACTTGCTCCAGCGACATAAGAGTAACCTCATTATTCATTCAGTGTGAGCAGATCTGTAGTGATATTTCTCATTAACAAATTAAACAGCAAATACGCAGCATCTGTCATCAAAAGATGACTAAATGCACTTTAGTAATTAACATAAATATTTGGTAGGAATAAACATTAGCATTCGACAATCTCTCCTAAGTTATTTTCCAATTTAGAGTCTAAGCACCATGGTACGAAACAAGGCAAATCTGAAACTAATTACATTTCAACAACTGCAAATTATTTAGATGACACTGCACGTCAAAATGCAAAGCCAAGAAATAAGTTCAAGGCATTCACAGAACAAGCCCTTTACCTTTGTTTCTTTAGCACTGCCAGAACCTTTTCCCTCTATCTTCCTCTGTTTAGAAGATGAGCAGCTTTTACTGCCACTGCTGCTGTCCTTACTAACATTGCTGCTTGACTTCAAGGATGATGACTGACTGGCTGTCCTCTTCCGGGACCCGTGCTCTTGTTTGGAATCCTTCTGAAGGACTGGGGCAGCAGGAGATGGCAGTAAATCCTTCTCTTTAACAGCACTTGGTTTTAAAGACCTGGACAAAATGAATACATTCAGTTTTGTTTTTTACATTTCAAAATAGAAATAAAACAAAAATCCAGCATCACTTCTTTTTTTCTCTCCACACCCTTCCCCCATTTAAGCCTTTTCCCTCTCCCTTCCCCCCCCCCCCAAAAAAATAATAAAACAAGATTTTTAATGTTAAACATAGCAAGACAGATTCAGAGGAAGGAAATTATCACCACAGTAACTAAACGTTACGAAGCCTGATTAAACTAGTTTTCACCACTTTATCTGTTCTGACCTGAAAACGCAGAAGGCAAGTTCTAACCATAAAACCACATCCCTCAACAGTTCTTAAAAACACCCTAAACACTTGTAATGTTAGAAATGAATGCCAGCGTTAGCGCCAGTCTGTCTATTGCAGACAAGTCAGCCTAACAGCTCAGAAAAAAGATGGCCCAGATAACTGTTCTCTAGAAGCCATTGGCCTTTTGGTACAGTCTTACCTTGGCTGCTGAGGATTCCAGTTGCTAATTCTGGCATCCCTTTTCACAGAGAACAGTACACAAAATAACTATTTACATGAAGTTTTTGAAAAACCATCTTGTTGCATTTAACCAAGTGCCCTTCAGAAAATCACACCAGCAACAAAACAAAATATCAGGACTAAAGGAAAAAAAACATGACAGACGAGCATCCATTTTTTCTACATTTCTTAACAGAAACAAAGAAGGCATTTAACTCACAAAGACTTCTAGCATCTGTAGCCAGAAGCTGCAGCTTCTCACACATCAGTAATTCAACAAATATTCGCTGTAGAGAATTTTTTTTTCCATGATGTAATTATACCAGCTGTCTGTTGTTTGATCTGAAAAAGGTGAACCCTTCATAGTAGGGTTTACCTAGTCAATATTTTCAGTTATGGATATGAATTTCCACCAACAACTAATGGAAACTTCAAACTGAAGAATCAGAAACCATGAAATATTACCCACTGATTAGTAAGGAGACATTTTGTTGTGGAGGAAGGAGAAGAAGGTAAGGGAGAGATGGATACAGGCATGAGTCTTCTCCTTGATCACTCTGAGCCTTCAGTGCTGAAAAGACAGGCAAGATACTCACTCCCTACTGCTAGAAGTCTTGTGTCCTGATGGAGCTTTTTCTTCCAGTTTTGTTTTCTTGCTTTCACTGGCTCTGTTTTCATCCTCATTCTGAATACAGCAAACAAGAAACACATCCAGATAAATGTCTACATTTACAGCTTCACGAAGACAGTAATTTTTCACATTTAACGGATTTAATTCAGTGGGCGTCTTGCAGCGTACAGAATAATACCTGTACAGGCTACAGAAACATCCCCTGAAGCAACTACCTTGTATCATATATTTGAAAAGTGGCAGTCTCAAGTTGTTCATTTTATAACACGCATATCACTATGAAATAACAAAAATCTGCCAAAGGCTTTGGTACGAAATCAGATTTTATGCTGGGGAGTCAAACACAGGTGTCTTATGAATGCCAGGAACTGTAAAACCCATGGAGTCTGTAAGAGATGTCGAAGACCAGATTTTTATATAAACCTAATCCTAAAGTTGAAGAGTTTAAGAGGATACACAATCTGTGCTACCTCCAGGAATGCAAGCTACAGTGCTAACACATCTAAAGGTACAACCGTCTGCCTTTCATGAATGAAAACTCCAATATTCCCTATTACAACGGCACAGGAAGGATCAATTTATTCTACATAGAATAGGTAGGCAAAGTAATCTCCTAAATTACTGAGCCACTGCAGTGAGGTATGACATTGGTTACTGGGCCATATGCTTAACCCCTTTAGCAAGATACTAAAAGGCTAAGATAACAGGCAAGATTTTATTTACGATACTGTTACCTGTTTATGTTTCCTTTTGCCTTCTGTGGAACTCTTATCAGAAGGCTGCTTCTGAGATTCTCTTGCATGCTTCTCTGGCACATTTTTCTTTTCCACTTTGGGCACATCAGCATCCTTGTAAGGCTTCCCTGGTATTCTTGATAAGAGGCTCAGGTATCCATTTTGTGAAGGTACCCACTTCACAATAAGTGGGTACCTTTCATCAGGATCGCTGAGTGGTAAAAGAAGCTCTTTCTCTTCCATAGGAGAGAACATTCTTTGCCGAAAAAAGCTGTCATCCTCCTCCATGGAAGATTTAACAGGAGTCCTATTGCTCTCGGAGTATTTGGGTGTTTGTGATGAAGGAGGCAGGCTTTCATTTTCATCTGAATCAGAGGATGAGGTATCTGTTTCTATGAATTCCCTGGATTTCTGGGCAGATTTGCTTGAAGCCTTGTATTTCTTTTTCTCTGTTGTAGGCCGAGGGGAAGATTTGGGCTCTTTCTTTATATTAGGTTTTCTGGAACCTTTAGTGGCTGCCTTATGCCTGTTTGAAGGTATGTTTGTTGCCATGTCTACTGGGGTTTCACTTTCTATTTCAAGACCTCCTCTAGGCTCTTCAACAGATGTCTTTTCTGCTTTCTTGGGCTGCTTTTTACCCACGGTCCTCCTCTGTGTTGAGCTGTCACTCTGGGCAGGTGATTTCTGCGTGCCACGACTGCTCTCTGAGCCCTTTTGGGTGGGTTTGGAATCTCGCCCTGGTGTTGAAGTAATCGAGTCCTTGGATCCACTTTGATCAGCGTACCCACTTCCTGTTCCCTGATCCCGTCCCTCTTTTTTGTAGCCTTGTGAGGATGGGATGTTGCTGTCCACAGAAGAAGCTGGTGACACTTTATGTGAATTAACTTTGTTCAACCAGTTATCCAGTTGCCACTTGTTTGTTGGCGGTGGCTCCGGCTAAAAACAAATTTCAATAAAGCACTGTTAGATACAGTGTTTCACGTGGCTTCCATCTTTTCTGCAGCCCTACTGTGCTGCAAGCCAAAGCAAGCGGTGCACTCGAGCATCTGAGGTCAGTAACTAATGAAAAATGCATATAACTACAGATAGCAGGTCTGCTTTTTCCTTCAATCAGAAGAACTGCAGTCCACAGGAAGCACTTGCTGCCATGGCATTCCAGACTAAAAGCTACTGGTTTTTAAGCTACTGTTCCCATGTCTTCTGCACTCCAACAGATAACTATGGTAAAAATCACCTCAAATAGCAAATGTGTGCTTATAGAAAATATAGTTATCATGTCAAATTACAGGTACTTTAGCAAAAGAATATGTGGAAATATGTGGAAATAATTCTACACTTGACAAGTTTTTGTTAAAAAAAAAACAAAGAGACCGAGAACATGTTCATTTTTTTCTGCTTTTAAAACTCAGGATTAATGCCTGATGACAGCCCAAATGCGTGACAAATCCTACCTCAGGGGATACACTCTGTGATGGTTCATTAGCTTCACTATCACTGGAACTGCTTTCACTTTCAGAGTCAGATCCTGAACTGCTTTCAGACCCACTGTGGCTGCTTGAGTCATCCCTTGAATTATCTGCTCCTTCACTGTTATGTTGTGAAGGTTCAGAACTACTGAAAACAAAAAGGAAGAAAAATAAACAAACATTACTCAGTGCAAAGGCATCCTGGAAGTTCTTCCATTAGGAAGAATAAAATGTAATATTTTAACTAACATTTGCTAAAGAGTTCAACTGAGCACAATTCACCTTGTTCCCCTCCCCCCTTCACAATGTTGTCAGTATAATATTTGCAGAATATGTGTTGGCCACTGATTAAACTCTAATCACCTTCTGGTCTAATCAAAGACAAACAACTAACACTGATTTTAGAAACGAGATCAAGCCAGAAGCGCTGACTGGACCAAACATCACTACCATTGGATTGCAGCATAGAAAGTAAAGGAATGCCTACCTTCCAGGTGTGCTCCTTGGAACTGTTTTATCACAGTCCTGCAATTAAGAAGAGCATGAGGCTTCTAGAAGCATATGCAATTACACTGCAAAGTATTGATATCAAGTCTTAAAGATTCTAAATACTTAGCCTGAAGAGTGCTCTAATTCAGAAATACAGAGGTTTAAATTTGCCTGCCTTTGGCTTGTACAAAAGGAAAAATAAATCACAGTTCTTTTATCCAAGCTTTTACCACAAACATGTCATCTCAGAACCCTCCATATTCTGATAGTAGTTCTGAGATTTCCTATTTTCTCCACTCCCCCATGCCATGTTTTAGAACCAGATGATACAAATTTTTACTGTGCTATTCCAGAAATGTTCCATGCCCCAGTAATTAAACAACTAAATGCACCATCTTCAAGTTTTCCATGTGAAAAAATAACAAACAGCGGAACTGAGAACAGCAAAAAAAGCAGCATGGACTTCTGCTGGGTAGCACAGACTCAAGAGGTATGTTTAATTCAGCAGGCTGAACACCATCTCTGGCTGGAGATGCACAGTTAATATTGCCAAGGAGCAAAAGATACGATAAAAATAAAGGAGCTGCTAGACTTATAGTTACAGAAACAACCTGGGAGTAAAAGACACACACAGCAGCTCTTATCCCGAACAGTTGCTGCATGGACATCTGTGTGCCATGCACTCTTTAGCCAGCACAGAACATGAGGGGCTCTCCCTTAGGTGGCAGCCCATTGTGTGTGTTAGGAAACTGACTCTGTTTCCATTCCACATTTAGAGAAAGCCCATTTGAAATCATCAAAGCATGAGTCCCTAGGTAAAAAAAAAAGTACTGTTCTCACAAAACCAGATCATTTTCCTCACATTTGCATTTTAGAGTACCTGAAGTTTGTTTGAAAACTTGCTAATTGTTTTTCGTAGCTCAATTGCAAATTCTCCTTCAGCTGTTCAGTTTGCTGTTGGACTACTGAACATTGCTGATGTAACAAACCATCAATACACTTGGTTTATTCTACTGAATCTTTGGTATCTTGTGAACATACCTGCTCTCCATCGCTGTCTTCGCTACTGCTAAGTTTTAAGTCATCTTTCAACATACTAAGTAAGTAAAAGGGAGAAAGTGAGACAAGTTTTTTTGTAATTTAATTACATTCAAAGCACTCTACTATATTCCAACAAGTTACTGTTTATGCTACAGAGCTGGGTGTGTGGGTGAAATCCACAAGTTACCATTTAAAACATTTAATGTCTAAGAATGGCAAGTTAAGTCATTCTTTAAAGAAAACTACGGGCTGTAGTGCTTTGATTCCTTTGTTCGTTCTTTAAAGTTTAGAAAGGAATTCTGACACGTTTTACTAATGCAGGTGGAGCTAAAACATCTGCGTTCAACCTCTTACACACCACGGACAAGAATACTGTTTCCCATTGAATTAAGAAATGTGATTGCTTCATGTCTAGTGGCAAAATCCCAACTGTTCGACATCATAAATTTTCTACTATTCTTCAAAGGTATAATTGCTCCTATTTAGGGTAGTCATACATACACATACTATTTCATGACACTGAAAGTACAGGAACACAAAGAAAACATAGTGGGGTATTTGTGCTTATTTAAAAACACCTTCGTTACAAAAATAAAACGTCTTACTCTGTCTGGTTCAATTCACATCTGGAGAAAGAAGATAAGAAAGGATTAGAATACTTCCCAATTTCACAGTACAGCTGTTCTACTTATAATCTGAAAAGAAACAGCAACCTCGAGAATCTACTTAGACATCTATTTTCAGCTGCTACCCTTATCAAAAGATGCATTTATCTCACTTTTTAACGCTTTCTTAACAGAGCACAATCGCTTTATCGGAAATTCTATTGACACAGCAAACATCTCCTCACCCCTCTTCCCATGCACCTCACTTTAACTAATGTGAAGTGCTAACTCCAGTTCTTGCACCTTCCTACACCCTCCCATTCTGGAACCAGCACAGCCCTTTCATAGAGGACTACACTGCTATAACAAAAGAAAAGCCAAATGATGAACTCCTACTGCTACCACTTATTGAAGTGGCTGTGTATAAACATCTGAAACCTCATGTTTTAAGGAACTGACATAGTCTATAATAAATAAATAAATGAACAAGCCACTCTTCAATTATTTCTCATTTCTTTCTCACAGATGATTTGTTTTTTAATCTTATTAATACTAAAAATGTAAACAGAAAAACTAAACTTCATTTCGTAACTGCATCACAAATACTAACTTAGAATACCTTCAGAATCTGCAGTTGCTTTCAGTAAACATTCCATCAGGTGGAATGGGCATTTTTTGTTTGGAAATTGTATTTAAACAGAATGTAATCAATTTTCAGGTATGAATAGGGCAGAAGACAGTTAGATTCTTCCTGCTGCTTTTTTATTTTTTCTTTCTGATGTCTGATTAATGAAGCATAATGTTAGGTCTGTGTACGCAACTAATAAAAATGCCTGTCAGTCACTTAAGAGAATGAGTAACTACTCGTACAAACTTAACTAGATCTCAAACTTAATTTACTGTCTCCTCTAATAACAGAACAGTTCCTCATCCTATTTGTGCAACTGCAACAAGCTGCTTCCAGCTGACAGCTTAGCAATGCACGTTTAGTAAATCCTGTCCCATCCTGCCCATTCTCACACACTGATACACTTCCAGCTCACCAGCCAATTCCTAGGGCCAAACTCCTGCTCAGTATCCTACAGCTGAGAAGAAAGCAGGGGGATGGAAGGAAGGCACAGCGCACCTGTTACACCGGTGTGCCATTATTTGCCCTACTATTCCTGAAAATAGGTTGAAATCAACTTTTTTTTCCCTCTCCTGTCAGTTAAATGTAAAGCATGACAAAGAGTGTGCAAGAACTGACACATTCTGGTAAAGAAACAGCTACTTCCAGAATCTTTTAAAAGTTGACTGTTACGTGAGAAATGTTTTCTCAACTGCTACTTACGATTTGGATTGATGGCCATTGGATGTTTTTGATGAAGGATTATATCGTTCTAGAAGGAAAAAGAAATAACGCTGTACTCTTTTGAACACAGACAGCAAAACAGTCACTGCAAAGTGGACAGAACTAAACAGGCTTAGCCAAACAAACTCAAGAATGGCGGAGTGAACAGGAGAAAGAGGGACCAGCTGACGTCAGGTGCAGCCTCTCACACATTGACCAAGTGAGAGAGGAGCAGAGACAGACTGCCAAGAGAAGCAATGACCTTAATCAAGAAAATCTAGAAGGCTTTTTTAAATCGTTGCTGTCTAAACCAACACACACTTAATATGTTTCTGAAGGTGTGAAAAACTTCTGCTTCTATCAAGGTAGGATACAAGTGACAATCCTGAAGTAAAAGAGGATAGGTCTAGCTTAGCTATTAGGAAGAAATTCTTTAGTCAGAGTGTGGGGAAGCCCTGGCACTGCTGCCAGAGAGCTGTGGGTGCTCCATCCCTGAAGCCAGGCTGGGTGGGACCTGGGCAGCTTGGTCTGGGGGGAAGCTTGGAACTGGATGGCATCTAAGGGACCTTAGAGCCCAAACCCTCCCATGAAAATTATTCTATTACCCTCTACATGCTGAGGAGATCAATTAAATCAAGTTTTTAATCTGTTTCAGCATTCCTACGCAGCTTTTTAGTGAATGAAAAGTCTTTAAATCCAAAAAGCAAACTCATAAACCAAACCCTACAGTTAGAACACTGTGATATAATCTGCTTTTTGGTTTGTCTTCTTTTTCCTTCCCTGTTCTTTAGTTCTAGTAAATTACTAAACATAGCACAACAGAAACAATATCTGAGGTTGTTGGAAGTGTCACAGAAAACTGAAAATGGAGCTGAGAAATGGTTCTGTGTTTTTATCTATTTGGCCTCCCTGATGACATACCTAAAGATCAGCTGTTTCCAGAATGTAACCTATTGGCTAGCCTTATGGAATTAAGTTTTAATTTGTTTCCTTAATTCCCCACTGTATTAGGAGTTTAGATTAAGCTGCTTGTGAATACCTAAGAATAAACCATTCCGCTTTTACTATTTAATCTGTTTAATCACTTTGACAGGGACTGGTAAGACTGTTGGAAGGCAACAGCACAAATCTAATTCATTTTTGCCAGATATGTTACCTGGTTAAATGCTTCATTTCAGTAATATTCAAAATGAAGACACAGTCAAATAGGAATAAAAGGTGCATTTGTCTAGACTTTGGAAATACATTCTGGGATAATACACTCAAGAATATTAACAATTCTTGAGCAGTTCTCTTCAATTTTCATATCCATAATGCGAAAGTGGACAAGAAAAAGGAAGAAAATGCATTGTGCTTTTTCTATTAAAATATGAACTTCGTTGCTTTCCAGCATACCCAGGGGTTTTCTCTGTGGGTGTTTTCACACTCAGCTATTTTCAATCATATCAACCAAGGAAGCCTATTTTTCGAGAATTAAAAAAATAACAACAATTTAAAGAAACAATTTTATTTTTTTCCCCTTTTCTAGAAGTTATGAGTGAGTTACACAACAGTTATTAACTTTCCAGTTCTCAGCAAGAAGCCACAAATAAAATCAAGTGTTTATTTCATAAGTCTTGAGAAAATACGGACAATTTTTACGTGCAACCCCTTCCATTACCAGCCTGGAGAGGTCTCATGATCTAATGGCCTGACTTCTTAAGGGGTACTAAGAATACTCAGTTGTAACAAAAACACTGCACATAGGAAAGGAAGTTTAATGTACTTACTCTGTTCTCCAGTGCCAAAACTGGACTGTTGAGACTCCTAAGGGAACAAAAGATCACAGGAGTTTTTTCAAAGGGAATTTTAACATCTCAAAAATCATGCCATAATCAAGCTATTGTTCTGACTTTAAAGGATGGCACATATCCTTTAAAAAACAACAACAAAACAAAACCAACACCTACTCCCAAAGAAAACCAACATGCTAAAAACAAAACCCAGTGGTAACAACCAAACAGAAACAGGGAGCCCTTTCCTGGGCCCAAGCTGCCTTCCCCAGCAGTGACAGAGCAGCGAGTACATGGGAAGAGCATCCTTAGCTCATCTGTCCCACTGACCCATCTGTCCCTGCTTGCTTGCTTGGAAGATGGGCCACGTGCAGTTGTCATACACAGTACCTGAATCTCCAGAAACTGTGCAACTTCTGCAAACCCTATCTTCCCTTTCTCACCTTCATCCAAATCCTCATGTAACTGAGCAACCTGGCTGTATAAAAGCCAACAGACAGTGATAAATACCTGCCTCGATATACAGTGGATTTGCTGTCTATGAAACTAGCCTTGAAAGACAGAGCCTCGCCAATTCTAGCACTGGTAAGATCTCTGTATTCCTGTTCCAGAAAACCCAATTCTGCCTCCTGAAACACAGTACGTTATCAAACACTTGAAATGTTAAAAAATAAATAAATCAACAAATAATCAGAGAGTATTGTGTTACTGAAAACCTACTTCTAAGCTAGTGTGCCATTTTAAAATAGGACCTTCCTGACCTCCTTTTAAAATGAGGACAACTGCTGACCTTACGCATAAAAACAGAGAATGTTTGAGTCAATTCACCAAGCTGATAGATGTACTCTGTGACAGTGAATTGCAGGGGTTTGGGGCACAGCTGTACAGCAGTCTTCACAAACAGCCAGCTCAGTGACGTGATGCAATTTATAAATGCAGTTTCCAATTGTAACTTCATAAACACACAAAAGCTCTACATGGCAAGGCATACTTACATATATCTGACTTCCTTTAACATTTTTATTTCAAAAGTGGCAGCAGTTGAAATCATGACTTGAATGAGTATTGTCAGTGGAATGGAGAAAGAGTGCAATTTTCTCAAAAACAAAACCTCTTAGGGAACTTTAAGATGTTCCCAATGCCCTTCATCTTTACTGACTGAAAGAAGAGACATTAAAATCAACCTATGGTTAAACTGCAAAGTCAAGATCAAGTTGCAGAAGTCTTCTTACTTCAACAGAGAGCAAAAGCCGTACTCTCTTCAGAATACAAACTGATTCTTATCTTTCACACAGGTTCAATGAGTACAAGCATGATTCCTCAGTTTCCTTTTTCCTGTCAACTAAGACAAGTAGGTAAATACTTGATAAAAGTACCTGATAAAATGTAGGTAAAACCAAAAAAAAGACCCTACAGTAATCAAAATACCACATATGCAGAATGACTGCGCTGTGCTGAGCACAAGATGAGTAACTGGGACTGTTCTCATCAATGTACATACCATAAATTCTACAGAAAGTGTCTGCCTCAGTGCTTACCTCAGCCAGCTTCCTATTTCTAAGGCAGTATTCCAGTTAAGGGCACTTTAACGAGGTGTTATGCTTAAATGTGCAACTTCTTCCAAATAACTCACCATCTATTTTGCCTCTGAATACACGTCTCTCAGAAACTCAAAGATTAATAAAGAAATAAACAGAAATATATATTTTTTCAAGTCCAATTTCTTGAGAAAGAAGAAACATTTTGAAGGATGGAAATGCTTTTCACAAAAGCACAGCAGATTGCTGAAGTTAAGTGGAAGACACTTCAACAGGTAAGAAACCATTGCTTGGACTCTGACACAAAATGGTGATTAGAATGGTAGTCAGGTACATAATTCTTACCTGTCCATTTTTGGTTTGGCTGTGGTGAATAGGATCCATTTCCATTTAATATCTGACAACCCAGGTCAGACCTCACTTTTAATTCTCAGAATAAAGTTTCTGGATCACAAGGATCACAAGGGATCGACGCAACTGACTGCTGCCTTCACAACTACTACAGCACGGGACACTGAGCAAACCCAGAGACCAGTGCACCTCTTCAGAGATGTCTGCAGGTCACCGCTCAGGTACACAGACATAACAGCTGTCAGTGACATCACACTCCCTGTTCTATGATGGAAAGATTCCATCCAATAAGAAACAGCTGCATTTCTGAATATATTTTACAAACACACCAGTCCTCCTGCTCTGCAGTTTTTGACTGTGAACCCCTGGCTTTAAAGACTTACACAGGATGAAATTACAGAGCGTTAGGTGATGGGATAACATTTTTATCAAGAGTCAGGAATCTGTTTTTCACAGCACCCATAAAACTTTTTATGACCTATTTTCATGAAGTTTTATCTTCTGATTCAAAGACTTCCTGATAATTATAAGATATATTTATAGTAATGCAGACAGGCCCCAGTCAGGATTTTGGGTCCCTGCAAACACTTGCTGCACACAGGGAAAATGATCTTATGCCAGCAATCTTAGACATAAAATCCACCCATCCACCAAAACGAGCCTCATTTTCTACATGTAGGCAAAGTGTACCAGACTTCTGCACACAAGAGAAATGCTGTGAGATGCTGCAGCATATAACTTGTAAATAAATAGAAAGTTAAGGAGAATAAGATTTTCTAGAACAGTGTGGCTTGATTCAAGTAAACCAGCGCTGTGTTCAGCCTTCTGAATTCTGTTCCGGGTCTAGGCTGTACAAGCCTACGGCTCACTAACTTGCTGGAATTTGGAGAAATCCCACTGCCAAGAATGACAGAGGGGAGAAGGCAGAGGAAATTACAGACTTTGGAAACAGAGAATTTGACAAAGTTCCATGGCTAAGATGTATGCACACAAAATAAATAGGCTGGCAGAAAGTTGAAAGGCTCAGGGCAGCCATACATGGAATTTTTTCGCAAACTTTGTGAAGAAACAGAATCCAAGGTTGACAGATTCAGAAAGAAAAACACAGCCTCCCTTTTGTGTTCAGACGTCAACAAGGCTGTGCAATATTATGCAGTTCCTATCTGCAGCACAAAGGCCTTTGTATTTCTGCACACTTTCCTTCCCCCCCTGAATCAAACAGCCACTGAGAGAAGAACGTAGGCAACACAGGCTGCTGACACCAAAGCTGCCCATAGCTCTGGGCTACCCAGGCAGTGACAGTACCAGGACCATCCAACCTTCTGTCAGCCTGTGGCACTTTGGTGGATGTGCACTTACAACACACAGCCTGGAACATTTGGCCAAAAAGCAACCATGAGTTGTAGTCGGAGCCTTTTGGAAAGCTCCATTCACACACTGCTCTCCTGGTACATCACCAGCTCCAACATCTCTCCCACCCTGAGATAACTGCTATGAGGCACTCATGAGAACATTTACTTGTGGCCAAACAATCTAAATTACAGAACAACTTTCTTTTTAAACTGGATTGTTATTAAAGAGTAATCCAACTTGTTTATTTGGGGGTTTAAAGCTGATTTTCAAATGGGAAAGTAATTTCAAAAACATCCCCATGTTAAGAGGACTAGAAAGTTGACGACAGAGCATTTACGTAACAGCAAAAACTGTTACAACATTTCATTAGAGATCTCAGGGAGAAAATCTTAAAGTATTTCACTGAATGGTTTGGGGAATAACTTGGATCAAACAGGAAACAAAGAGCAGTGAAATGGTGCTTCAAAACCAGGAACAGTGGAGCCTTCATGATTAGGAAGGCAAGTTTTAAAAGGCATCCATAACTTCTGCAATACAGCATTAGGCCACATCAGCAACCCATTTCAGAGATATGTTGAGTCTTGAGAAGAATTCTATTCTCAACTTAAATCAACTGCTGATAATCAGTAGATACAGGAAGTAAAACATGATTTCATATATTAGTCAGCTGCCTCAAACCAAACTGTACTTGCTAAAGTTGCAACCCACAACTATCTCCCCTGCACACTCATCAGCCAACAAAATACTTCAGATTACAGAGCAGCTTTTCAAGGCAAACAATCACCAGTGCCAGTGTGACTGAAAGCACTGCTGCTGAGGGTGCAAGACCCAGCCCTGGGAGGACTTCGAAACTATGAGGAAAGTTCAGTTTAAGCAGAAAAGTACATTTAGATTTCTTAGTATTTACCACTGCCTGCCAGATAGAGGTAAGCAATACTTGCTTCTGTACACAATGGTACAAAGTATTCCCCCTACAAAGAAAAAGGCTCCATGGCATTTTAAAATTTCACAGTTACCTTTAAAAGGCTTGAATTTATGAAACAGAATTTAATACAAAAAGGAAAGCTGCCCCACATGTGTCTTTGCAAATCACTCTGTGTGTGTAAACCAGAGGAAACAAAACAACATTCTTTGTAAGAACATTGTTGTGAAGATGCGACAATGTTGTGAAGATAAAAAGATTCCAGGTATGGAAACAAACACAGAACTACACAGAACTCAATATAAAAGAGTTCCAAAATCCTGACCTCTAAAAGGATCTATTCTTTTAACAGCATTCAGTACTTGACCACAACACTGACCTTCGTTGGAAAAGGAAATTTTGATGGTTCAGTTTTGCATGGTGTATGAATAGCAGTCAGCGGAGGAGGCCAAGAATGGGTCATCTCCTGTAACCAGAACAAAAAAGAACAGCTATTAGCAAAGCAAAAGCACAAAGATTCCAAGTTACAATCCTGGTTTGAACAGCAACCACCTCTCAATTCGCAGTTCACTGTTCATACTTCACTAAGCTTTATATTCAAATCTTCATTTCCCAAATGTATAATGAAGATTTTGCATAAAAAGAATTTCTACCCATGAGAACAGATAGTTAAGACATAGCAACCAAACAAGAAAGGCACAAATCAATGGAATTGATTTGCCCAAACAGAAACTAAAGTCTGATTACTTCAGGCTGTGAAGAACATATGTGAGACTAAGGGTAAAAAGAAGAAACCTGGAAAAGGGAAGCACAGAAAGTTTGAAGAGAAAAGTGATAAATCAAAAGCTTGAAGCCAGAAAGAAAGTGTGTTGTGTTCACTCAGAGCATCTGCAATAACCGTGGAGTAATGAAGATCAGAGCAAGTCAGTGATGCAAATGCTCACAGGGCATCCAGTGACACCTTTGTGACAGCAGACATGAACAAGGGTCACACAAGGGATAAAAAGATTTGAGAAAATAACACAGGTAGAAGAAGAAGGGTGTGCTGCTGGATAGAAAAAAAATATTATAATCTAAACTGATACTGGAATGTAAACACTCTACTTTGGTGGAAGAAATGTTTAACTCTGGGTATAATAGCAGAGGGCTGGGATAGAAGAAATGCAATTCAACATGGAAACCCAGGAGATGATTATGCCCAGCACACACAGCTCTGCTTCCAGTGTTCCCCAGTCTACCTACTTTAGAGGATTGATTGAGGAGTCCTCCTGTAATGAATTGCAGTCAAACCAATTTGAAAGGTACTAATCCACTGCAGAGCACTTTCCACCTCCTTAGTAACGTTTGTGTATTCAACAAATAAGTTATGAACAAAGCCCAGAGAACTTACTTTTAGAATTTCATCCACGCAGCTCACATCACCAGATGCTGATGCCTAGAAATCAAAACTCAAGATTAATGTCTCCTATAATAGACCTTCTTTAAAAGATCCCAGGGGTATGAAGCAGTTAAAAATAAACTTCAGTCCTTATCATGATTCATCTAGACTCTATAGAGATACAAACAGATCTTGCTAATTCTTTTCAGCAACATTAATTTTAATATCAGATAGATTCAGATTTTTACAGGATGAGTCACATCCAGTTATGAAAAGCAAATACATCAGATCTATAAAACTGCCACAGTAATCTCTTACTTTTCATTTGACAGTTAAAGTGATCTTAAGCAGTCAGAGACACTAAAAACTTCTGTGAGAGGGGGAAAAAATTCATAGCTTTCAATCATTCCTGTTAAGACGCGACTGGATAATATCTGAACTCAAATGGATGACCATGAATATGCAGTAATGACAAAATGCATTATCAAGTAAAACATAGATGACAGCATGAAACTAGAAACAGCAATAACTATGAAACTATAAATCATTTGCATCCCTGACACTACAAACAGAAAGGAAGCAAAGTTACTGCACATTTTACTGCACTAATGTTAACATGTGAAGTCTTCCAGAATATGGAAATAATTTATTTTTCAGCTCTCCTTATCTGTTTCCTGGATCTTATTTTGCTCTTTATTGAAATTCCAGAAACAAATGGTTGTCAAACAGTACAAGATGCAATGACATTTTATTACTAAGGCACTCTCCTTGTATGTGAGCTACAGTCAATTTCTGTGCCCAACAGTGTTCTGTATTCAGCACACCTTATGAGAAGTCTGAACCTTTTTCAGTTTGGTGTGCTTTGGGGTTACCTTAGTTTGCTTAGGCGAGGCTATCTATAAATTATTACATTCTTCAAATGAAATTCTGAGTTAGGCAGAGGATCTCTTGTCTAGGGCAACATGGCTCCCAGAGAAGACAATACACGCATACAGGTTGTCAAAATAGTTGTGAGTATCCTACTATTTTACCAACTTCTGACTATAATTTAAAGTACTCTAGGAAAACTTGTTAGTCTGGGTTAGGTTAGCCTTTCTCACTACATCTCATCGGCTTTGCTTAACAAAAGCCACAATCTCCACATGGAAGAAGCATTTGTGCATTTCCCAGTGAAAATACAGGCCTTCACTGTGGAAATTTAAGATGCTTTACTTAACAAAATATAAAATTTACAATAAACTAAGTTTATTGGGATTTTAAAGAAGCTGGAAAATCCCAGCCCAAAGGGACTGACATTCAAGAATCCAGTAAATAGATAACAACTTACATCGAGTGGTTGAGAAGGTATTTTCAGCTTGGTTAGATGTGCCTTGCTGCTAGGCTTCAGCTCAATCACACCGCTGCTGTGAGTCTGACTACTGTAGTGTTCGGAGGATAACTTTGGTTCCATGGATTCCTGTCCATCCATTGGCCTTACATAAGCAGTGGGTTTCTGTAACATTGAACTGGACTTGGACATGAGTGAAGGTGGAAAAGACTGGTTAGAGTGCTGTCCACTTGAAAATGAGGGTACACGTGAAGGGGAGTCCCAGTTGGCATCCGGATCCCGGGGAGATTTTGAGCGTTGATGTTCTTTGCTGTGATGATCGCTTCCATGAGATCTCGAATGACTGGAGCTTAATGAAGAAACAGCAGGAGGTTTCCCAGGGCTGGAAGAACGGGATTAGGAGTGTTCCGATCCATGCTGGCTTTTTTTGCGACTGCTGCTGCTACTGTACGAGTCACGGTCATGCCTCTGGCCACTACTGCTAGTGTTATTGCCACTGCCACGCTGACTGCTGTGGCCGCTCTGTAAACCCGAGGACCGTTTCTGAGATTGCGAGGAAGTGCTGGGTGCTGGTCCTACAGGAGTCCATTTGCTACTCTGATGTGAACTAGTATTATGTCTCTGATCACCAAAGAAACTTTGGTTTGATTTTTCATCTGCTGTTGATGGTACGGTAGGTTTGGGAATTCCAACAGGCTTTGGTAGCGATCTATCTCCTATAAGATCATCCATTTCATCATAATTACCAAGCATGCTCTGAATGCGACTAGATAATTTGTCTTCTTTGCTGGTCTGTGAAAAACATTAAAGAAAATGCAAAACACAGCTTTAAAATACACAATTTCATTTTTGGTTAATTGACTTGACAACTATTGTAATTAATCTAAACTTTAAGGCTAAAATCATGGCTAACATCCAAGTCTTTTTTTGTTAGTGCTCCCAATTCCCAGGTTTTGTTCTTTAAGCAGTAATTTCACTCCCTGTGGCATGAAGAAAAGATGTACTTCAGTAGCACTTATCCTTTTCTTATGCTGATCTCTAATTACTGAAAAATCACACTGGTGTTTTCCACCTTCCCCACCCTTTTATGGGAGAAGCTGTTGCTCCCAGTATGAACTGACTGCCCATAGTTATCCATAATAACAGAGCCATGTAAGGAACAGATTATGCCCCACATTCTTAAACCTTTTAGTGTTATAAAAACAGCACCAGTGTACACCAACACCATCTCAGAAAGATGGCAGATAAGCTGCCCAACTTCCTCTGCTGACAGAAACTCACCATAAGGGTCAACAGCACCACTGAGTTATTTCTCTATTTGACTATCTGAAAATTGGAAGGTATTTATTTTCAAAGTCTGTTTCTGATCTTTATTTCTTTTCATTAATCCTTATTCTCTCCTTTTCATCATGAATTCTTAAATGTTGAAAAGCTGGATAACTTAAAAAGTAGTCTGTCTGTGTGCTTCAAACAAAGAAGTAACTAACAACTCTATTAAAATCTTTGATCAAATTTAAATGCAACTTTGCCCAGTTATCATTTTCTCATTTTATTTCATATGGCCAACAAAGTATCTGTGAAGAAGATTTATCCTTCAGCCTGGGAAGACACAAAAACACCCAGGACACAGAACTCTAAGAAAAGCATTATTTAAAGCATTGCTTTTTAGGGAGGCAGGTGAAAGGAAGCAAACTAAAATGTCAGCCATATCTATTTATCAAAGACTACCAAGGGCTGAATGAAAGAACTGCCATTAGCAAATAAAAAACCACTTCTATGTGTTCTTCTGCATACAGGCCCCTTCAAAACTGCCCTCTTGATTGCACGTCAAATAGGATTTCCTATACAGAGGAGATTACCACTGTCTTAGCAGAGGCTGAGAAGACACCTGTTCATAGAAAATAATGACTAAATCCCTACAGGCAGAGAAGAGAAGGAAAAAGACCAAAATACTTTGCAATACTTCATACTTATTTTGACAGTTTACACTTATTTTGATAGAAAGAAAGCCAAATGAAAAGTGTCTATTGATGCCCAATCCATGCTTATTCTCTAAAAAATGAAGCCGTTGTTAAAATCTACACAGTCAATAGAGTTTTTAGTCCCATGCATTAGAAGGTGAAGGAAACAGGCAAGCAGCCACACAAGTGAAAAATACTAATTAAATGGCCTGAAGATCCCTGTATCTTAAACCCCTACAAAGAGTCACAGTGACCCAATTCTCCCCAACCAACCACAGTAATGCAGTTCTTTCCCTCCCTCTGCTCATCTTTTTCTCCCTCAAATTTCCTCTTTCCCCTGAGAGGCAGATGAATTACAGCTGGCTTCAAATAAATGGATCAATCACTTCATAAACTCAGTTCTGTTATTTTCTTATATTCCAATTCTCATTCTGGGCAAAGAAAGTGGATTTATTTAATCTGCAGCCAAATTCTAGGCCTTCAGCCAAGTTTCAACAGGGATTTTAAGTAGTACTTCTGTACAGCACCACTTAAATTGACCAAGAATAGTTGAAACACTAACCAGTGCTTCAAAGAATGTATAGGTGAGCTGCATGGAAGACTTTAAGAACTGTAGACATTGTCACCTTAAAGTCTATAATGTATTGGTCAGACAACGCTTTACTTAGCAGTAAAATAACATCAGCTCAACCTCACCACTCAGTTATGTAATTTTTAATTGGTATTTATACTGGAATAACTTGTTGCCAACACAGTTATAGGGGTTCTTTCCTGAAAAACCAGTTGGGGTTTTTTCTGTTGTTTCTTTTTTGCCCTTCAAATCAGTTTTACTGTATCCCCACCAGCTTTAGTTAGCTTCATACTTGTAGGTTTTAGTTATCAGGCACAGCAAACAGAAGGGAAGACAGGAATCAAAAAACTCACAACTTCCCCCCTGAGGGAGAAAAGTCTTCAGCTGCAATGTTTGACCTCCCGCAAACAAAACAGAGATAAGGGAATGGCTTTGTTTTCAAAGTGAGTTTTGAACTGTATAATGAAAACCTTCAATGGTACCACTTAATGACCACTGCAGCAGAAGCAGAAAAAAGGTTTTTTCAAAAAATAAATTATCTTGTCTCATTATCCCTTTCCTCCCTTGAAAATAGTCCCTGCTTCATAAGTATTAGCATAAATCTGCCTATGGAGATGATTAGTAACTAACTGTCCATCCTTAGTTTCAATACTTGCTTAAATGCTGGTTAAGGTGACAACTGGGACCTGAAAAGATTTCAGATATAAACAGATTTGTAGCACATATTTCCCTACAATTTCCACTACAAAACAAAAAAACACATTTGTACAAATGGCAGAAACTCACAACTTTGTACGGTTCAGCAAAGAGAGGAGAGTTGGGTGGAAAGGCTTCTTCACCCTGCTGGATTTCTTGATTTCGCCTTTCCCTTTCTTTCATACGCAGCACATTTTGGTCTTCACGGTTCATGTTGCTGCAAAAAACAACCAACAATTCCCTGGTCACAGAAGGAAAGAGGAGGATGGAAGCACACCCTGTTCTGCAAGAGATCCCAGGCAAGAACCCCCCGCTGACTGCAGCTCCTCAAAACTGAAAAGAAGTTTGTCCAGCTTAAAACATTTCACATTTAGAGCAGCTATAACCTACAATCTGTTCCTGACAGGGACAGTTTATGCACTTAAATAAATAAATCACAGAGTCCTCAGGCAAACAACTGGAAGTTGGAGCCTTCAGCTCTGTTGGCACTGCGATGCAGCAGTCAGGAGTTGTCCAGGCTCCAGGAAATCCAGAAGGATCGGCCCCTCTGGTAGCCCAACAGACAGCACACATTACAGTGCTCTACTGCAAAAATGTAGATCAAAAACATAGAAATCTCACATATTACAAACCTTCCTTGGAAGCCTGGCCTTGCTGCTTGCATTAACAGCAACGTGTCAAATTGCAGAAATGCAAAATCCACAAACAAGTCAGCAATGATTTCCTTTGAGGTTCATAAAGCACCAGGACTTACAGGAGTAAACAAAATAAGGTATAAATAAGGTCTCTAACTCTTTTTTGTACGTGTCATGCTGTACTTTGCATTAAGAGATTTATAAAAGTGGCTTCTTGATCTACAAAATGATGGTAGGTGCATCCAGAACATAAATACTATTCCAATTTAAGTGTAAAATGAAAAAGGTGTCTGCTCAGAAAGTCATTATTTCATGTTTTCAGACAGCTGCCTGATTATTAGAAATACAGCATCATAATCCTGCCACAGAGCTCATCTGAAAGCTCTATGAAACCAGCTGTTCCATTCTGGGCACAACTTCCACCTACCACTCAGCTTTTAAAAAAACATTATTTGTGCTTTTCACCTTAAAATCATTTGAGCCTTTCACTGCAGTTTCTTACTCACTTGGCTTCATTTTTTCCTACTGCTCTGCCCACAGGCACATCAAAACCAGAAGAAATCCCCGGTGTAAGTTTAAATGTGTGATGCTTTAGGGTGTGAGTTTGTTGCATTTCCCTGAGATACCTGCACTGTAAGCAAGCTAAAAGCATCAGCATCATCCAACGTGACGCTGACATCGAGCCTAGGAATGTGCTAACTTTTAACGTACATATGAAAATCACTTCTTCTCTAATTGTGCTAAAATCAGTTGAACTCATGCAACTGCAAGTGAATGCAAGTCTGCCAGCTGAGGGAGGGCCCTGCACGCTGCAATGCAGCCAAGCTACAAACTACAACCAATGTTCACAGTGATGGCAGAAAGTAAACCTGCCTTGAAAGTTGGAGGTATAAACAGCTTTTTCTTTTTTCCTCCTTCAGATTTCTTGCATATCCAAGACATAAACAGCAACAAATGTCAGACTTAATCACAGATAGTGACCTGTTAAAGCCAACCATTAGGATCTATGCCATTTTACTATCAAAGGCAAAATGTTTGGCAGGGAACAGAGTATCTACACCTACCTGTGGGTAGTTCATTCAATAAAAAGCACTAAGATAATGAATCATATGCAGCTATCCCTTTAGAAGATAATTACACTTCACAAGTAGAGAGTTACACTTTAACACGAGGATCTTCACTGAGCATCACCTTTCAAAACTGTATCAACATCTGTTGAAAAAAACAAGTGTACTATACAAAGATATAAAAACAAATATAAAGGGAGTTACAGTACTATTTGAGTATAAGAGTAAAAAGGTCAAAAGAGGCAAAACAGTTTAAATCTGCTCTCCACTAAATATCCCAAGACAGACGGAAAATTTGATTTAATATGCTGTTACCCTTTTTTTCCTCCCAGTACATTTCACTTGGGTCTCTCAATATGCATTATGCTACATTTATATTCCTAGTTAAAGAGTCATAACTTCTTCAGAGCGAAGAAGCAGCAAATGCCTGCCATGAATCTGTGCAATGAAGTGCTCCTTAAAAAGTCAAAAATGCATGAAATGATCCAGAGCTGAAAGCTGAAAATCATCCATGCCAACCTTCAAAATTACCATTGTGTTTACAAATGTCATAGGAGAATATGATTTTAGTTCCCAGGATTTCCTGTCTTCACAATGAGAAAAATATCTGATATTTAGCCAAGACTTTGTCTTGAGGCTTGTATACAGAGTCATGTCCACAGCATGTGAACATTTGGGTGAACACTTCCAAGGCACAGCACGCATGCCAGTGCAGCTAAGTGCTTCTACCCTGACCTGGCCTCTGTTATCCTGATGAATTTTCATTCAGTGAAATGAAGTAGGATTCTTGGGGTGGGACATCGCAACTGCTTAACTGCACACAAAAACACTCTGTAACAGCATAAAGGAACATGAAGCTGTACTTAACCTTTTTAAGTGGGCTTTTCCTGCAGCCATATTTCTCATAAAGTACAAAGAGGAGAGTAAGCCATACCCTTTATCCTTTTCTGCATGTACAGCACCACACCACCCAAAGCAAAACACTGCTAAATACGTATTAATTCACATGGTAATATAGAGTGAATAAGATGGAAGTACAAAGATAGTAGGACTCTTCTGTTACCTACAGCACTCTGCTAGCTGAGTGTTTTCCTGGGAAACAACCAACTGAATACCTGTAGAAAATTATATTCTGAATCTTTCCTTTTGTGGACCCTCCTTAAATGAATGGAATTTCAGACTTAAACCCTATAAAACTGCAGAATTAAAATTGAAAAACTAGGACCTTAACATTTCTGCAAATCAAGATGAATCTGAACATTTGTAAAACATGACCATCTTGGGAAATGAGAAATGTCTTTGGATATTTATTATGCCACAATTTAAAAACATTCTGAAATCTCAGTAGCTTGGGCCTGAGTTAGCTCCCAGTCAGATGGAAACATTTTGTTTAAAGCTGTAAATCCTTCTAATGGTATTTAACTGTTTGAGTCACTGGAGAATTTCCTGTCGGAGTGACAAAGTGCGTAAATAAAAACTAAAGCATCTGAAATATCAAAGAGATCACAGACACCTTTGGCTTCAGTCTATAGGAAAAAGCTCAATTGCCTCATCTCAGTGCAGCGCCCAGCACACAACATCAGGGCAGAACACCAGACAGAGAAAGCTTTTTTGTGTGTGTTTACACAAACAAACCCAGTAGGGAGTGTAACTGACTAGGATAGTTTTCAAGATCCCTTCACAAAAGCGATCCCAGAAATGCCAAAAAGTGTAGCACATATTTAGTCTGAGACTGAATTGAGGAAAAAGCAATCACTTCTTTCAGGTGAACACTCCAAAGCTAATGGGAATGCCTTATTATAAACGCCAAGGCAACTTTTAAAGATTGAAAATTAGAACTAGAAGTTATTTTTGCTGTTGTAGGTGTCACGAAGTTCTCTCTAGAGCTCACTCCGGGACAGTGGGCACAAACCCGGGGCAGCAGGAACAAAAGCCCCCCCCCTTTTCTCTAGCAGCAGTGTGGCGCGGCCCGGCCCGGCCACGTGCGTTTAGGGAGACGGGGAAGGGAAGGGAGATTGCGATTAGGTCTAACAAAAAATGAGGGAGAAAAAAAGGTGATCTGAGAACGAATGGCAGTTTAATAACCTAATAATGCTAAACAAACAACAAGAGAGTATCAACAAAGAGAATACCAAGTCCCCAATCTCACTGGTGGAGCTGTGGAAGGCAGGAAGGTCTGACCACGTTGTCTCCTCGCAGGGAGCCGCGCCAGCAACGCCGTCCCCTTCCTCACTTCCCTTCCAGTGCCCCACCCCACATGCCCATTAAGGCAGTTCACAGAAAAAAAACTTGTCCCCTTTACTCCCATTATTAGCATGGTGTTCTGATGTGGAATACCAACACCAACCAAATTGCAAAACCATAACATAAGGAAACAAACATTTGGGGAATGGCAGAATGGGGTAAAATTTACCGTCACGTCAAGAAAGTTGAAATTTCACTCTCATGTTCTTGGTGTGGTTTCTGCTATAATTATTTGGACTAATTAAGCTTTTCCCTGACGAAAGCCTAGAAGTATATCACAAGAAGGACCAACTTACCCATGACCTTTTATTTGTCTTACTCAAGCATCTCCTCCTGACCAAAACTGACAATAAAATATTCAGCCAGACTACAGGTTTGAGCAGCTGAGTTGTTTCTAGGATCTCCTGCAATCATAAGCTTGTAACACACACTTGTCTTTTGACTAAGTGTCATTTACAGTGCAGTAAAACAACAGGTTTTCACATGGCTATTCCTCATTTACCTTGCTCTGAAATCATTCACAAACCATGCGGGATCAGTCCAGGGAGAAGGGGAGGAGAGAGGAAGGGAAAGGGGAAGTCCACTGTTCTCTAAAATCAGGCTTCTTAGCCTAAAGCTCAACAGCAAATAGCAGTCCACTTCCCCACATTGCTAGACTCCGAGCATTTAAAGAACATCAGCTGACCTCATTATGAGCTCTAACATAGCCAAAGGAATTCACATATTCAAATATTCTCTTGAGTGATGAGAAATATGGAGCATAACTTCAGACTTCTGCTGTTAAACTCTCACTTCTATCATCAACCAGGGTAACAGTTCAATGCTGTTTTAGATGGAAGACTCATACTTTAAATAACTCAGCTCATTAAGGCTTGGATTCCCTACTACAATTAGCTAAATTCCAGTTTGGATCATGCTTCACCTTGGATCACTTAGGGATTCAGCCACTTAATGGTACTAACTCAGTTTGTCTACAGAGAAGCTGTTTTCTATAGCAACAATAAGCTGGGATTGCAACTGGATGTCGGGAGAGCACAAATCCCGCAGTTATCCTGCACCAACATCCTCTCCTTCCATCAGAACTGCAAGTTTTTAAACCAGACTCATGCAAGCTTGCATGACACACCTTGTGCAAAACTGTTGGCAGCCATCAGGACAGCCAGTTGCTTCCTGTATAGACACTGTTCCATCAGTTTGGGTTTTTTGCCTCGCTAGAACAACATCCAGTGGTGAAAACTCACACAGCTGAAGCAACCACACTGATATACCACAGTCACTGGAGGTGCTCAAGAGCCACGGGTATGTGGCACTGGGGACGTGGTTAGTAAGTACAGTGAGGGTGGGCTGGGTTGGGCTCAGCTATCTCAGTGGTCTTTTCCAGCCTTGGGTCCAACTTGTAAGAGGGAATGAAGCAGCAAACTGCCCAGCACTGAGCTGCATTCTTCCGACACGTGGTATCAATGAACTGCTGTATTTCCCTATCTTCTCTGGAACTATTATTCATCTAACCTAACTGAAACAGTATGCCTGAACCTAGATATAAATCAGGATCATAGTCACCCGTGGTTCCTTCTATATTCAGAAAGACACTCTAGAGGGTAATTCAGTGCATCTAGAAATTAAAGTAGTCTCTGAAGGTCTATGTATTTTCCAATCTCTGTTGGCCGCAGAAGGATGTGAAGTGCTGCACATGGCCCAACGATCAGCACTGACAATCAGCTGCAAGTTAATATCTGCAGGTTGTTTGGTTTGTTTGCTTGTCTGTTTTATTTCCTACAACCATTCAGTTTGGAGAAAAGATGAGCAACTGCCAATAGAAGTGATAAGTGCACATTTTGGGACACAGAAGCAGAATTTTGTGACAACTGTCAGCCCAGAATATGTTGATGATGAAGTTGTCCTAACAGTGCATGCCAGTGATTTGACAAACCCTGCTCGGTATGACACAGTTTGTCTTTAATTTTTGGTATCTTTGATTCCCAGTTGGCTCTTAGGCAAAAAAAAAAAAAAAAAAGCCACCCAAACAACCTTGTCCTCATCTCATCCTTCCCATCCAGCTGCTGCCTCACAGAAGGGGTAAAATAAAAACTCTCTTGGACTAGCAGAGAGATTTACAATGGAGTAACTTAAGTAAGGATGGGAGACTGAAGGTGTTGGGGAAGACATCCAGGCTTTAGCTACAGGGCATGCATGCAGAATCACAAAACAAAGGCCAGTCAGAGAAATCAGAGCTTCGTCAGAATTAATGGGGTTGTTTCTACATGCTCACCCTATCTGCCAGTGTAAAACCTTCCAGTGAAAAAAAAGAAAGCTACAGATGGGTGGGGAGAATTGTTGGTGAAATTATTTGTGATATTTTTTGCTAATAATATGCTTAAAATCCTGGAGCAAGACTTAAAGTTAAGCAACTCAGTCTGTGTAAGCAGACTTACAGAAGGGAACCATAAAGCTTATGGAAGGGAACTGTCAAGCTAATCCACAGCTAAAACAGAGTAGAGACGAATTGCAGGAGCTTGTTTACTTTGCAGAAGTGTGAGCTTTAACCACTGCTGAGCTCCTAGTACAAAAGTCTGAACCAATGCAACAAACCAACCCATCCATGTGGTACGAAGGAATGTACTGACACCACCAGAACACAAAATTCTACGGCTGAAAATACCCGCAAAAATCATCCAGCCCTTCTCCATTGCTCCAGGACATGCTCAGCTCTTTGTGCCCCAGATATTTCACTAACCTTTTCTGAAACCCACCGTGAAGGCTTCAAAGCCCCTCCAAATGACTTATCCACTCATCCAACCATTAAAAAGCTTTTCTGTTGTAGAACTTGCATCTTTGTCATTGCAATTGAAGTCCCTAATTTCTGCACAGAGAACAGATTGTTTGCTTCCACTTTCTAAAAGCCTTTTATATACTCAAAGCCTGCTATCATATTATATATGAGCACCTTCAAAGAGCCAACAGAGTCAATGATTTCATTGGAAGCATCAGATTTTATGACTCGCAGGAAGTGATCACCATAACTCACACTCACATCTCCTGCGTGTAGAGGAGATCCTCCTTGCAAGGATCTACAAAGATGCAAGAAGAAAAGAGGCAAAGAAGGGGTAAAATAAATCCCATCTTACATTTGGGATGCTTAATTCCAGCCTTGAGGGCTGATTTGCCCACTTAACAGCTGTGCTCTTCAGAAGCAGTTGTTCCACAGTTATTTAGAGAGAAAGACAAGTTTTGTACTTGGTTGTTAACACAGAGAACCGCATAAACACACAGATGAACTCAGGTTTGCAGTGTTGTAATGGCTGATGAGGAAAGCCAAGGATCCTTCCACACTGTCAGCCTTCATTTCCAGAGACATACCTTTGGGGGTGATGGTAATGCTGCTCTTGTCATCTCTGGACTCACACAAGTACTCTCCCTCATCCTCAGCCCGGATCCCTCTTATTGTCAGGGTTCTTCTGACCCCTTCCTCATCAATCTGGAAATGTTTGCTGGGTTTGATCTCAACTGCATTGCTGTGCCACACCACCTTTCCTTTGGCATGGCTCACTTCCTCTTCCTCTCAGCCACATAAACAGCTGCTTAGTGCTCCCAAAGCGAATGCTCACCAGTTGTTTCCAACTTGAAGGTCATCTTCTGGCCAGCAGCCTCGCAGATGTATTCTCCAGCATCTTTCTTCTCCAGCTGCTCCACAACCAGACGCCGTGTTTTGCCCACAGATTCCATTCTGAACTTTCTGGAGGAGGCAAGCAGTCTTCCATCCTTGTACCATTTTACTTCGGTTGGATCCTGTGCTACTTCACAGCTGAGGGAGGCACTTGCTGCCAGGGCAGCACTCAGCTCTTTCTGCACCTTCTCCTGGTTTATAAACACAGGTTTTGGCTCTGAGGGAAGAAAAGAAAAAGTATTGACTGATGGACTGAAATGAGACCAACTTGCAGGTTTGTGTGTACAGGTTGGAACAGGTTTAGGTTACCACTTGTGCCCAAACTAATAGCCTTCATAGAGAATATCAGCTCTTCTGTTGAAACAAAGTGTCAAATCTAGGCAAGAAAGAACCTAGGAACTGAAGGAACCAAGAGGGTCCTTGAACACCAGTCCCATGGTTGCAAGTCACTATGCAAACATATTGAACCCAAAAGAACATCTGTCCTGCAGGCAACCAAAACCTGAGTTCCTTTTGCTTAAGACCCACTGTGAAACATCAAAACACATAAACATGTGATAGTCAAACCACTGGCTGCCTTTTCATGACCCAGAACAGTACTCCTGGCTTCCTGAACAGACTCCTCATGGCATCTACCATTGCCACAACTGTGACTGTCAAAGGCA
Organism: Coturnix japonica; assembly: GCF_054131305.1. Classification (NCBI taxonomy): domain Eukaryota; kingdom Metazoa; phylum Chordata; class Aves; order Galliformes; family Phasianidae; genus Coturnix; species Coturnix japonica. The sequence goes on along the minus strand of NC_140671.1, from coordinate 21,624,524 downwards.
CAAAGGAAATATGCTCACCAACGCAGTCCTTTCTTCTTTGTGTGTGATTTGCAGATATCTATCTTACTTTGAGCTCTGGCAATAGTCAGCTCTACCAGGTCTCTTACTGTGAGTAGCAGACTCACCTATCAAGATGCAGCCTCCAACATAAAGGCATAGTAAAAAGGCAGTGTACTACTAGGAGAAGTTCCTGCTTCTCCTGCCATGAAAGGCTGCACGTACAACATGCACTGCAGCCTCACTGCACATACTTATCTTAGTCAAATGTTTCGGTGAACAAGAATTACAGTTTGGGATCTCAGGCACAGGAGAGATTTGAATAATATCTTGAATATTGCTTCCACTGTACATATATCAGTAATTATTATTCTACAGACTGAAACAGGTCTTTGTGCCATACTAAAACCACATACTTGCTACAAACCCAGGCAATCAAGTATAGGGAAAAAACCTCAGCACAGACTACTGCACCTGGATCACTGTATAATGGAAACTAGATTTTACTTTACTGTTCTCTGCTGTATTTCAGACAACACCTGTCTTACCTGTGACATGAATCTTGAAGGTGAGTTTCTGGCCAGCAGCCTCGCAGCTGTACTCCCCTGCACCTTTCTTCTCCACCTGGCTCACCACCAGCCGACGCTGTTTGCCCTCTGACTCCACCCTGAACTTCTTGCTCCAGGTGATCAGTTTCCCCTCCTTGTACCACTTCACCTCCGTCTTCTCCTGGGCCACCTCGCAGCTCAGCGTGGCATTTTCTGTTGGTGCAGCCTTCACCACCTTCTGCACCTTCTGCTTGTTGATAAAGGCATCCTCTGCTTCTGGAATTGAAGGCAAATGGGCACATTTAAGACATGAATCTTTTCTACACAGCCTTCCCCAAATGCCCAAATTAGTCTTTGGACTGTACCGTTGAGGACAGCTTTCCCACCCACATTTCCTGACAGTGCTATGAACTGAATGCCAACATCTGAACTATGTCAATTGCCAGTGAAGAGCTTCCTCCCTGCCAGACCAAAACAGCTTAGATAGCCCTAAACTTGTTTTCATTTCCACCAGTATCATGTTCCAAAATCTTCAAAAATTAAAAAACACCCCTTTCCCCACTGTCCAGCAGCACACCAGCATACGCAGTCATTGAAAAGTCTGTTTCATACAAGGGGACAGGCATTAAATTGTCCAAACAAGCTGACAGCTGTAAGTTGCTTTGCCAGCAAAAGCCAGGTGAGGGTCAAGGTTAAATTCTGTTTGTGATTAAGTCATAGTGAGGAAATGTATTTTTCTCACTTATTTATTTCTGAAAACAGTTCTAATATCTCCTGAGTTTTCAGAGGCAGTAATAAAATGGTTTCCCCTATGGAATCATAGAACGGTTTGGGTATAGAAGGAAGCTTTAAAGATCATCCAGTCCAACCTCTTGCCATGGTCAGGGACATCATTCACTAAATGAGGCTGCCCAGGGTCCCCATCCAGCCTGGCCTTAGACACTCCAATGATGAGTCACCCACAACCTGCACTGGACAATCTGTTCTAGTGTATCACCACCCTCATCATAAAGAACTTTTCTCATGTCCAAACTGAGTCTACCCTCTTCACTTTTGAAACCATTGCCCCTTCTTATGTTGCTATAGACCCTGGTAAAAAGCCTTTTTCCACTTTCTTATCAGACTCTCCTAATAAATAGAACGCCTGTCTTCCTCCATTTTGGAATGAAAAGCACCAGCTTGAAGCCTTTCTATTTTTAAGCATTTCTTTTGTACCTGCTATAGAGAAGAAAACAAAAGAAAATACAGGAAAACCTTTTTAGTTGCAGGTTTCTTTAATTTAATAGAAACCACCAGTGCCGCCTTCTAGCATTGTGACCAAATGCTGTCTCTGAGACTATTTAGGAAGAAGCATTTGCAGGGGTGTGCTTGTGCCCTGAAGATATCTTTAATATTCTTTAATTTCCCCTGAAATTATTGACTTCTCATTTTGCTATCATTGCATCTACTTGAGATCCCCAGGGAAATTCCCCAGTTATTTCCAGTCTGTCTTAAGCTGAGGCTACCCAAGTCCTAAGTGTTCATAGCTTCAGAAAGCAAACAAAACAGTGCATGAAATAAACAGAATTTAAGCACCGTCTACATCACTGAATGCTGGGGCTGAATGTGTCAAACCACTTAACTTTCCCCTCCTTCTTTGTTGGGGGATTCAATACAGTCGAAACAATTTCTCTCACCTGTGACATGAATCTTGGTGAGTCTTCTCCTGGGCAAGCTCAGCGTGGCATTTTGAGTCAGTACAGCCTTCACTTCCTTTTGTACCTTGTCCTTGCTTGTAAACACGTCTTCTTTCTCTGCAGGGACATCAGAACAGTCAAACCGTTTTGCTGTAGTCTGCTGTAGAGCTTACTCCAGTTCCCCGTTTTCACTATACTTGCCCTTCACAGGGAGCATCGTGATGCCTCATTAAGACAGGAAAACACTTTCCTCTCTATTTTGCCTTCATGCGGGGGGGGCACAGCGTAAGGCAGCGGCTTTGAGGGGGGTGTTGGGGCTGTTTGGCACTGGGGGGGGGTTATTGGGTTATTGGGTGCCCCACCCCCACACACAATGGGGTGTTAATGTGGGGGGGGGGCTTAAATCAGTTGCGTTCCCTATAGCGCCCCCCCCCCCCCCCCCATTAACCCCCTCCTTTATCCTCACGGCTGAGCCCCCCCCCCCCAGCGCCCCATTCATCTTGATGAAGGGGGGGGGGGGTTTGGCACACGACCCCGGCGCAGCTTAAGGCACATCGTCGACAACACCCCCCCCACCAACCCCACCCGGGGGGGGGGAGGGGGGCGATGTGGGGAGGGGGGGGGGGTTGCGGGGTTGGGGGAGGGGGTGGGCAAAGCGCAATATAGGGGGCGGGGGGTCACAAATTGGGGCGTGGTCTTTACCTGGAGGGCAGCGGCTGCACAAAGAGCCCGCGGGGGTCGGAGAGCAGCACTTTGGCTGGGGGGGGTCCACGGGGTCCGGGGGTAATGCTGCCCCACCCCCTCCCCTACCCCACCCCCCACTGCCGACCCCCCCCCGCGTTGCCCCCCCGCCCCAACGTCAGCTCCTGCGGCAGCTCCTCGTCGCTCTCCTCCTCCTCTTCCTCGTCTGGGGGGTCAATATGTGGGGGGGGGGGTCCCATCGGGCAGTGGCAGCTCCGCCGGCTCCGATTGGCTGAGCCGCAGTGCGCGGGAGCGGCTGTTGTGTGCCGGTCGGTGGAGGGGCGGCTCTTCATGGAGCTGCCCGGCAGCCAACAACAGCCTGAATGAGATCCTGGAGTCCCAGACGCTGGAGGATGAGCTGGGAAAGAGCAGAGGCTCCCCACAGAAGGGCAAATCACGTCTGATAACGTGAGTGTGGAGCACAGCCAGCCCCTTCCTCACATGTGTGGGGCTTCCACGTTCCTCTGTGCCCATTGCAGTGTGCCACCCCAATCCTGCTGCCCAGCCAGGAGTGGATGGGATGAGCAGGTTGGGATGCACAGAGCAGTGCTCAGACATTGCTGGGACATTTGTGCACTGCTGTTGAGCTTCCCTTTGTGCAGCAGGGGAGAGGATGGAGGTTTACAGGTGGATGGTTGTTATTTCTATGGCATTGCACAGGTGGTAGAACCTTGTCCATTCCCAAACTTATTCCAGGGCATGCGGGAATTTGTGCAGTTGTAGTTCCTGAATTGTGCTATTTAAAACCCTCCTGTAAATGGGGATGTTTTGTAATGCCTGCTGGGGCTGCAGGCAGCATTGCCTTCCTCCTTAGGGGGCAGGTTTAATCACAAACCTCCCTATTTCCTATCACAAACGTCCTACAAACCATGTCTGGGCATTGCTGTCTCGGCCTGGATCTCAGCTCCTGAGACTGTCAGATGTGAAGCAGCAGCAGCTGGGACAGGGCTGGCTCTGTGTGCCCTCTGTGGGTCTGTGGGCACAGAGTGGGGCAGAGGGATGACTGTGAGAGGGAGGAATTGCCCAGCCACTAGAAAGAGGAAATCAGCTGAAAAGGGGAGATTTGAGAAGCACTGAGGCTGTGGCTGCTTTGACAGTAAGAAGAAACCAAGCTGTCACTGTGCAGATGGGAACTCCAGTAGGAGAGCTGTGGTGGCTTTACAGATGGCAGATGTTACCTCGATCTGGTAACCTGGAAAGTCAAGTCCCTTTGTGAATGTGTATCGACGGCCCCGACCAAGTCACAGCTGTTTGTTACACCATTATGGTGAGCGGTAAAATGGCGTTTATTGGAATGTGAGGGTCCCTTATATAGGTATCCAGTTTCATCCTTATCTTTTTTACATATGCATGACCCAGCAGGGGAGGGCCTATCACGTTACATCCCGAGGGTCCGATTTCGCCTAATACAACATCTCCCTCTCCCCATGCTTAACAAAACCATGCCCCGTTACAACGCAAGCTCCAATCCTAATCCTAGTATATAAAAGTGTTAGTACTTATATAAATTTTTGTGGTGAGTTATTTAAAAAGTGACGTAAACATGCAGAGGTATGTGGTGCAGTGTGTAATAATGTTAGTGGTTCTGTATTTAGTATTTTCAAGGCATCTTGGGCTATATTATACAGTTCATCCTTCTGCTCAAAGCTTCTCATATATCTGCTGGAACTCCATTTTCTCATTCAAAGTCCTTGCACCTGTGCCTCTTGAGCCAGCAGCAGGAAATCTATTGCAGCTCTATTCTCTGTGACCTTCCCGCTCCCCAAGGACACGTATCTTGTCATTCAGGAGACGGTTGGCCCTTTCCACAATGCTTGTCCCTGGGAATTCCCAGTGATGCCTGTCGAGTGAGATATTCCCCAATGCTCCTTGAGTAGATCTCGAGATGAAGTACGAGCCATTGTCTGTCTCGATGTGTCGCAGCACACCAAGGACCACGATGGCAGTGGCCCAGTGTCGCTGAGCTGCAGGGGACTTAAATGTTAACATAACCATCACTCAATCAAAACCTTGACTGATAATACACTAAACAGAAGATTACATGTAACGTCATAATTTTTTGAATTGACATATACACACTCATTCCAGCATTCATTTTAGACTATTCTATAAATGGAAATTTCTAAGCTAATGTATTATTACTTATCGATAACTATGAGGTGGCAAACCACCAAAAGGAGAGAGAAGGAACACAGTAGTGGTGGATGCGATAGGCAGTGCCTGCAGGGCGTCCCCTGCTTCAAAGTGCACTTTGCCTTTCTCACCCATCACAGATTCTCTCCTGTGCAGGTTTTTTTTTTCACATGTACTCCATATATGCATGGCCAGTGCATGATACAGAGCCCAGATGAAACACCTGCTCTTAAAAGATAACAAACCACTATATTAGATCTCTCTACAATACAAACTACTCAGAAAAGTTATTTAGAGCTACAGTTACTTATTCCTATTGTTTGTTACTTGCTTTATCCTTAGCTTCCTTTTTTCTTTAAATTAGTAAGCTTTTTCTTGTTGACCTACTCTTACTATAGTTACAAAAATCATCTATGGGTAGTATAGTAATTCTTGATGCAGTACAGAGTGAGATGCACCTGTAACTGTCAGAAAACAAATATCTTTGCACTGCTGTGTGCACATTGCATTCAGCCCACTACGGGCAAAACTCATCCTGGGATCTTCAGGACCTGCTCTAGTACGGCTGCCACCGTTCCATCCAACTCCACCACCACAATTCCCCCTCCATACAATTTCAAACTCCATCAACAAATTTGTCCAAGTCCCTACCCTAGTCCCCTAAATGTGTATATTATTGGGAGAAAATGAAGGCATTCTTGCTCCGACTAGCAAGAGATACTTCTAATGTCTTGCTTTTGTCCCCATTCAGAAGTAACGATTTGTTTACTTTCGCAAGCGGCGGAGCCGAGGGGCGGGGGGTAAGCAGTGAGGGGGGGCAGCGCGGGGGTTTGCGTTCTCTTGCTGGCACTTAAACTTCTCTGGCTAGAGCAGGTCACATTCAATATTTTAACTCACTCTTCTGTAACCTTTTTCCCGTTTTTTTTTTTTTTTTTTTTTTTTTTTTTTCACAATTCCACTACTCGAACCCTCAATTACACTTCCATGTAACATTAATAATTCCACTTCCATATAGCATTCATGTTTACACATCCCTATAACATTAACAGTTCCATACACCATTTGCATTTATACTTTCATATACCATAAACATTTAACAATCACAAAGACAGTGACAATAATCAATACAGTTTATCCTAAGTATTCTTCCTCTCCTCCAAGTTGTCAGCAGGAGTTTAACCGACTCCAACTCGGGCTGCCGTGGCTCGCTCGTCAGCTGGTCTTGTTTCTGCTTCAGAGACTCCACTCGAGCCCGGGGCCCCCTGACCGGGCCCCCAATTAACGATAAAAAGGAATGCCTCCCTTATCTTTGACCAATCCGAGATTTGGTCGCTCTTGTTCTCCCCTCTCCCTCCCCCCAGGTAGAGCCGGAGCAGCAGCCCACCCTCTTGGGGAAGGGTTATGATTAGGAACGCCTCTGCCTCCGCCCCCGCTGAAGAGGATTGGCTTCCATCTTGGTTAGTCCTATCCACCCCGCCCCCCGGGGCGGAACCACACCCACAACCCATCCCATCTCGAGGAAAGGACCCATCCTCCCGCCCCTGCTCACTCCCCTTCCCCACCCCCAAGGATGGGCGAAGGAGTGCAGAAGATACCGGTTGCTTTGGATACCGATATGGGGCCTCAGAGGAAGGCTTCTGCGGGTCAAGAGATAAGGATGTGGAATGTGTGGAATGTTGCTGGACGGGGCCGTCTGCTTGTTGTTCAGCCGGAGTGATGGCTGCGGTCGGGATGGCTCGCGCCACCTTGTCTTTGTCTTTCAAATCCTCGGATCTGCAAGAGAAAAGGCCTCCCGACCCACATTCCGCCGTCCCAACCTGAGTTTCAGTCTCCCCCTCTTTCCGAGCCGCTTTCAATGCCCGTAGCACCAATGCCCACGTTTTGAGCTCAGAAGCTTTTTGCTCATTCATTGCGCGCTCAAAGAGCGAAAAAGTTAAAGAGTCCCACTTATTGTGATCCAAAATCACCCGAGGAGAGGAAAGCTCCCTCTCCTTTTCAAGACAACTAATGACGACTGCAATGTCCTTCTTAGAAGGCGTAGCTTTCCTACCATAGTAGGTTTTACAAAGTTGCAATACTACTCTAATGACGGAATACATTTACCCAGAGACCTGAAGTCTTCCTGGTCTTCTACGAACTATCGGCCGTAGGATAGGCGCAGCGCTGCATTCCCCTTTGCACCCCACCGAGAGTGCTTCCACGGGCTCGAACCGTGGATACCGCGTCCGTCAGCGCGGTTTTAGCCGTCGCACACTCACCTCCAGGACTTTGCCTCACACGGGGCACCATTTGTTACCTCGATCTGGTAACCTGGAAAGTCAAGTCCCTTTGTGAATGTGTATCGACGGCCCCGACCAAGTCACAGCTGTTTGTTACACCATTATGGTGAGCGGTAAAATGGCGTTTATTGGAATGTGAGGGTCCCTTATATAGGTATCCAGTTTCATCCTTATCTTTTTTACATATGCATGACCCAGCAGGGGAGGGCCTATCACGTTACATCCCGAGGGTCCGATTTCGCCTAATACAACAGGCAGACAGCAGCTGGAGTGTAGAGCCAAGGGTAGGGGGGGGATCTTCCTCTTAGCAATGCCATGCAAAGAATGATGCAGACTCCTGCAGGGTCGGCTTTGCTGTGTGACCCTGGGTGGAAGCAGCTGGAAGGTCTCAGCCCTTCTGCGTTATCCCAGGAGCTGGGGCAGTGCTCGGTCTCATCCCACCTCTGCTAATAGCAAATGCAGAATCCCTTATCTGAGTGCCCTTTTCTCTCATGTAGAGTCACCGACCCTGGGAAGTTCACAAAAAGTTTGGGTGTTGTGTTGAGGGATGTGATTTAACTGGGAAGTATTGGTGATGGTTGGACTGGATGATCATAAGATCATCCAGATCATAAGATCTGAGATCATAAGATCATAAGATCATCCAGGTCTTTTCCAACCTTGAAAATTCTATGGAGTTGTAGCAGATTGTGGGGGTGTAGGTGTGGTATATATATGTACACAGATGGGAATATCCGTATGGAAAAGATAGATCCATGTGTGTTCTGGGCTGCACTGAAAAAGGGGTGGCCAGCAGGAGAGGGAGGTGATTGTCCCCTCCTGCTCAGCTCTTGTGAGGCCATATTTGCAGCACTGTGTCCAGGCCTGGGAAGGATGTGGAGCTGTTGGGGGGGGTCCAGAGGAGGGCCACTGTGATGATCAGAGGGCTGGAGCAGCTCTCCTATGAGGAAAGGTGGAGGGATCTGGGCTTGTTTAGCCTGGAGAATGGAAGGCTGTGGGGAGACCTCATTGTGGCCTTTGAGTACTTGATTGGAGCGTATAAACAGGAGGGGGAATGGCTGTTTATGAGGGTGGACAGTGATAGAACAAGGGGGAATGGTTTTAAACTGAGACAGGGGAGGTTTAGGTTGGATCTTAGGAAGATGTTTTTCGCTCAGAGGGTGGTGACGCACTGGAACAGGTTGCCCAAGGAGGCTGTGGATGCCCCATCCCTGCAGGCATTCAAGGCCAGGCTGGATGTGGCTCTGGGCAGCCTGGTCTGGTGGTTGGCATCCCTGCACATAGCAGGGGGTTGGAACTGGATGATCTTTGTGATCCTTTTCAACCCAGGCCATTCTATGACTGTACAGTTCCATAGTGGAACAAATATAAAATGCTAACTATGTAAAACATGGAGTCAGACCTGTGTGATTTGTCCACACCAGGAGGTGATTAGAAAACAATTTGTAAGCTACAAAGCTGCTTGCTGGAAAGGAAAAGAAAATAAAACTACAAGAATAAGGGAAAACATTTCTTCCTGAAAATAGGAAGAATAATGGACCTGACATGAAATTTGGGTGAAGCTGCCTGATTTTATGAAGCTATTCCCATTGTTTTCTTGGTGCTGTGTTTCCCAGATGAGTGGTTTCTGGCTGTGCTGCAGCACCAGTCTGCATGTGAACATCAACTCTATTCACCATCTGGGAAGATTAGGACTTCCCTTCTCCCACCAGCACCACTGAATTACAGTTACTCAGTGGTTAAACAAAGGAATCCTTAAAGAAGGGTTTACAGCTGTCGTGTTATCTGAAGTGCTTGGGGCATTCTGATGCTATTAAGCTCTATGTATTAACAAGTTCAAAAAGAAAAGGTAGGCATTTGATTGTTGTGACAGTTTCTAAGTGATTTGGAAAGCTGTACCACCCAACCACTCCTTCTATTTGATGGAGGTGACAAAGCTCAGTTTAATTTCTGACTGCTGTTTAAATTCTGAAGCTGGAGCTGGTTCCTGGAGCAGAAAAAGCTCGGAAGCTGTCCCTCCTACAAGCAGGCACCTCTGAGCAAAATATGACATCTCGATTTCTGATGGTAAGGTCAGGAGATCTGATTCCAGCGTCTAGCTTTCGGCTTCATGCTGTGTTAGTGGGACCTTTGGCATCTAGCACTGACCAACAGCAACTGACAGGCTGGTAACAGTGCACCCCAAAGCAGTTATGTGTCTGTTTATGTTATGAGGGAAAATGGTATCGCATTGAGATTTCATGTTTTTACACTTTGCAGATCTAACTAGCTGCTGGAAGAATCCTGTACGCCATGTTCACACCATTTTCAATGAGCTGGATGAGTCTGTTGTTGGCATTTTAATGCCATTTACCAGGCAGGCAATATGTATGGAGTATTTGGCTCTCTCTACAGTCATGAATATTTGAGTATCTTCAACATGTGGCTCATTGCTTCCATTTCAGGCTGCCCAGAGAAGCTGTGGGTGCCTGTCCTTGGTGTTGAAGGCGAGGTTGGATGGGTGATGGGCAGCCTGAGCTGGTTAGTGGGCAGCCAGCCCATGGCAGGGTGTTTAGAACTGAATGATCTTGATGTTTTCTTCCAACCCAAGCCCTCCTGTGATCCTATGATTCTGTGATTTCATTCAGGTTTATTGAGATGAGTTCTCCTAAATGCGCTGTTCTCCATATGATTATAATTGGAGTCTAGATGGCTGACTGAAACCAGACACCAAACTTTCTGATGGCCAAAATGAAATGAAATCAATCCTTGACTGTGTCAGTAGTCTGAAACTAGAGCCCATCAGGTAATTCCCAGCCTCCTGCCTGTATCAGTGGCTGCACACAGTGAAAAAGTCTGATGGGATTTTAACCTCTAAAATGTTCCAAAGCAACCAGAGGGTCAATATATTCACTATGCAAATACCTGCAGGAATAAGCTTGTCATGTATGTCCTCAGGTACCACAGTAGTTAATGCTGGGACTCAGTAGGTCATGCTGAAAGTTGAGTCTGCTGATCTTGAAGGTCTTTTCCAGCCTAAATGACCTTATGCTAATATTTCTGTATTTATTTCTGTTCAGCTCCCAGAAAACCTCCCACCCAGCCCCCAACTGACCCCGTGGTGAAAAATAAAACAGAAACGTCAGTGACGCTGGCATGGTCCCCTCCGAAGATGCACCGCCCCATTCCAATCCATGGCTACATTGTGGAACCCAATAAACTAACTGGCTTCACGTGGGTGAGTGCCACAAGTCTCATGTCCCCGTCCCAGAGTTCACGGTGAGCAATCTGTCTGAAGAGGCTGATGATCAGTTCCGAGTGTCTGCAGTCAATGCGCATGGACAGAGCCCGTCTCTGGAATTCCCAGGGAGCGTGCACCTTGGTAAGCACAAAAACCCCAATGGAAATGGGTCAGTGTGTGCTGAGCAGCTGTGTTGGTTCCCTAAAGATGCTTCCTTTGACTTTAAGGACAGTAGTGCATTAACACACCAAAGGATTTCCTTTATTCCCAGTTCTCCTATCTCCTATCAACCTCCAGATACCACTAAAGTGATACGAGTTATGTTTCTGTGACAGAGACATGAATATCCTTATCTTTTGATATGTCACATGTGCAAGAGGCAGAACTTTCTGTAGCAGATCTTAAGCATAGAAGTGCTTCTTCAAGCACTCATGCAAAGGGAGAAGTAGAAATGTACCTATGATTTAATCTTCCATCTCTAAATGAGATACCAGACTTGCATCTAAAGAGCATTAAGACAAACGTTGTTCTTCCTCAGACCCAGTCCTGGCTGTGAAATCCCCCCTAACAACTGGTGAAGCTGTACCTGGAGGGGATGCCATGTTTACTATTGACCTTACAACAACGTGTTGCGGCACTTGATGCCTCAATGGTAAAGTCTTACAGGAAAGCGAGACCTGCATCATCAAGAGAACCCAAACTACTCCCAGCCTAATCATGGAGAACGTCCCCAAGAACGATGATGGAGCAGAAGTGAAATTTGTTGCCAAAAATGTTGATGTCAGCACCAAGATGAGAGTGAGAGGTATTTGCTTTGATCCTTCTCCTTTCCTCTTACAGTCAAGGCATAGTTGCTGTGATCTGATGATTAGAACTGGGGCTGCAGGCATTCACTGACTGTACCAAATACCTGAAATTGCATCACATGGACTGATGTGAGTCCTGGTAATGACCTAAACATGATAGCACTGACTGTAGGGTAAGCCAATCTACCCAGCTGCTTGGTATCTGAACCAGATTGCTTCATGCCAGCTGATGAATGTCTGCAGTTCACAGCTCTTGGCCAGTGCATTCAGTCACCATGTTTACCACTGCATCACCATAGAGCAGTACTTTCAGCTCCAGGTTCAGACAGCCTTTCTGATTGCGCTGGAATAGTTTAGAAGTAGGGGAGCAATCATTCCAATAATATCTCTATCAATCAGCTTAGCATGACAAAGTAGAACAAATAAAGATTCATTATGGGAGGAGCTGTTTGTCATTGGGTGGAAACCTCTGCAGAAGCATGTTTAGAGCATTCTTAATCAGTAGAAGGAGATGTTTGGTTGATTTTTACTTAGTAAATCCTGTAAGAAGACCAAATGAAATATCTTGAATTGCTCAGCACTGACCCAGTTATGAGTGCAGGAACAGAAGGTGATACTTTTTCAGAGATGTTGCAGCAAACATTGACCACGTTAGCCTGATATCAATTGAAATAACGAGGCCTTTGCTCCTGACAGGTGCTGCAGTGAGATTTACCAATAAGAGCAAAGATGTAGAAAAGATCTGCGCTCGGCTGCGTGAGGAAGCCAAACTGCAGGCTGAGCTTTCAGACACAGGTGCTACTGTGGAGTGGATGAAGGATGGGAAGGAGCTCAAGGCCAGTGAAAATTATGAACTGCAAATTGTGGGGAAGAAACACACCCTGAAAATTCACAACGACTCAATGGATGATGCTGGAAGTTGTCAGTGCATCTGTGAGGGGGATAAAATGCTCTATCAGCTTTCAGTGAAAGGTATGTGACAGTCTGGGCTGTCCTCTTCCTGCCCAGGGCCAGCAGACTGCATTCACCTGACTCCCCGACAGTCCAGCTGTTGTAAGACAGCATCTGGGGTGTTTTCAGTGGCTGTTTTGACTTGAACTGGCCAATCTGCTTTGTAGAGCCATTTGATTTCTGTGTTCTGTCCTGTGATTCGTCCCTAAGATATAGAGGAAGTCAAGGGAAAGAGAGGAAAAAGAGCATCCCAGCCTTCCTGCTCTTCTCTCAGTGTGGCCACGAGAGATGATGTCAACAGCTCTTTTTGTAGCAGTGATCCCAAATGTGGAAGAGACCTGTGAAGAGTCACAGGGATGTTTACTTAGCTGTCATTCAATGGTGGGCTTTTTCTTACACAGATGTAGAGAGAAACTGAACTTTCCCACGCAGGTCTCTGTTTTGCTGCAGGGTGTAGGTCTGATCTCTGAGATCCACACGCTGGGCCTTGATTGCAATAAATGAGAGCCCTTTGTTTGCTCCAGTGGAAGACTTTCCATTTCTGCAGTACCATCTGCAGATGACACAAATGCAAATGAACCTTCTTCCCAGCTGTCATGGTTTAACAATTTTGTAATTTTTGCTATCAGTATTCCACATCATAACATCATATAAAGCATGAATAATTTTACTGAATCTGCAACTTACAGAAGAAGACTACATCTCCCAGGGAACAACACGATGGGTCATGGGACCTGGACTCTATATTAACTCTGTCGCAGAACAGACTGACGTCTTTCGAGTTCTGGCGTTCAGGGGAGTGTGTGGGAGCCTTCAGCCGTTCGCCTAGATTCACAGTAGGCCTCTCGGTTACGGGACTCATTCTCTCTCCTATTTTGCTTGATTCGTTAGCTCAATTTTCAATTATATTGTATTATATTGTGTTATCCTGTATTTTGATATAGTATTTCGTAAATAAGTGTGCCTCCTTAGATCGTTGCCGCTGTTTTCTTTTCCTAATTAATTTTTTTTCCTTTTGGCCTAGGGCCCCTCCGGGGCCCACGGCCCCCTGTCACGGGCGCAGGTGGATTTTTAGTTCAAACCGTGACACCAGCAACAATTGCCTTTTTTTTTTTTTTTTACACTGAGTATGCATGAGGCTCTTCATCATATTCTGCTGGCTTGTCACCCTTGTTGGTCCATGGAGAAACAACAAAGCCCTAGAGTAGTGTATGCACTTTGGCATTGGAGAGCTTACTTAATTGCCTCTTCTCAAAGAACAAACTCCAGAGAGGCATGGAGACAGCTCCAAACAGAATTGAATAATGGGACTAAATTGATGGAGAGCAGAACTTCCTGCCAAGACTTGTCAGCTAGTCTTAATTTTGCTTTTCTTCTCTCTCTTTGTCATGGTAGCATAATATTTCGTACTGGCAGGTCTGCCCCCAGAATTAATTGAATTCGCTGATGGATGTTTCCATGTGCTTTGCACTGTAATGTGACTATCAAATGAGTAATCAATGCTGTTATTTTAAAATCTGTGCTGGCAAACTGTAAGACAAACAACTGCTGTTGGTAGCTTGGTTACTGCAGAATCAGCTTTCGTGTATCTCATAGATAGAGAAGAGACCCTTAAAGGTCAGCTAGTTGGACTCCCCTGCAATGAACAGGGGCACCGCAGCTCCATCAGGTGCTCTGAGCCCTGTCCAGCCTGACTTTGAACATCCTCAGGCTCACCAATCTTATACCCATGGCACACACTCACAGTATTTCACTATTCAGCATCGCCACTTGTATCTTCTCTTGCTGTAAACCAGAGCTAGCTGGTAAATCATCTGCTGTGCGGGTCAGCTGTGTCTCTCCCATGGGCATCACGTGGCTGCTGGGAGGCTCTGAAGAGCTGCAGCCAGAGGTGTGTCACCCGCTGGGCCTCGTGCCCAAAGGAGCCCACAGGAAAGTGTTGTTGCAGTTTGTCATGCACTGCACTGCCATGAGACTTGACGTGCCAGACATCCTCTGACACGTGACCTCCTGCATCCAGGCAGGACATCTGAGACGTCTCCTTCAGCCTGACGTGGCTGCAGTTTCACACTGGTTTTACTAAGGAAGGAGAAGGCACGTGGATGAAACGCTTTTCGTGCTCTTCCTTCCAGACCTTTCAACCTGTGATCCATGCTGGTGGAAAAACAGAGATCTCAGCAACATCCATCCTTTTCAGGGAGGTTGGGAAGAGGAGATGGTGTTATCCCATAAAGGGAGGTGGGGAACTCGCACAGGCTGCCCAGGGAGGTGGTGGGATCCCTGGAGGTGTTGAGGAACTGTGGAGATGTGGCCCTGATGGATGTTATCAGGGGGCATGGTGGGGTGGGTTGGGGTTGGAATCAAAGGAGGACCCCCATGTATTTCAGCAGGAAGCACTACTGGTAATAAGAGCTTTGGAGCAAATCCTGGTAGGGCCACGCTCAGCTGGTCCAGTCCGGAGGCTGTTCCTCCTTACTGCAGTATCTGCAGTGAAAACCAGCACCTGCTTTTGTGTGTCTGGGCTCACATCCAGCAGTGGTGAGGGAACTACAATGATAAGAGACAGTTCCTGAAAAAATGAATGAAATTTGACTGTATGATAGGACGGAGTTAAATGTATTTACAGGATCTCAGGCATCCCAGTGTCCATCAGCTGGCTCTCGAGCTCCTAAATACAGGCATTCTGTAGAACGTTGTTGAATTTGTATTATACATGCGTGTTCTTGGAACTGCAGAACAAATGCATGCATAATCCAGACTTTGATTTTAGCAGCTCTGACTGTGCTGTCTTAGCTTGGGCTTCTTCCTTTGGCTCTGTCCCCTGTACAGTGTATGTCCTTCAACTTGTGGAGATAAGGTAATCTGGTACGTGGTTTATAAAAGCTGCCAATTTGCCGGCTTCTGAATTAGAGTCTAGCAATTAGAACTAGGAATAAACGTGTATCTTTGGTCTTATGATAAATGAATGCCTCATGGTCACCAATGTCCCTGCAGTTCTTTACCATCATACATATTTTGTGTGTCCATATTTTGTTTCAGCACTGGCAGACTTCATAAACAAAGAGACAACTGGAGGAGTTATCAGGGCAGTTGCTGGAAAACACGCTGAATTTGTTTCTGAGACCTCTGAAGCCAATGTCATAGTGAAGTGGTACAAAAATGGCAAAGAAATCACGACCAGTAAGAAATTCACAATGGAAGATAAAGGGAAACTGCATAAGCTTGTGGCTTCAGCTGTAACGAAAGAAGACGAGGGAACATCTGCAAAATTGGAGATGACACTCTGATTTTTGATTGGAAAGTCTCAGGTAAGTTTGTGAGGCAAACAGGGGATCGCAATCCATGTAAAGCACTTCAGACTTAATTCATTTTATTTGTCCAGCCCTGTGGGTTTCCAGTATTTAGGACAAAGATTGCATAGCTCTATTGAAGCAATTCTGACCTTACTGTTGTCCCTATGCAAATCCACAGTATGAGCAAATAATGTAACTGTGTTGTGATGAATTCAGGACAGCCTTAGCTCCAACTGACGCTGGAGTCATGACTTGAGCCCTGACATCTGGGCTTCATTCTTCTAGTTCATGAATTGCCTCAGCACTTACATCATCTTTAAACCTCTGACTGAAATGGTCCTAAGTTATTAGCATGGGAATCCTGTCGCCTCTTCTGACAAATTAAACTCCACATTTGGAGAGTTGAGTGTCTCCTGCTGTACCCAAAGGATGTTGTGATCTCTGAGGTGTCTCCCTGAGGTGCTGTAAGCACAGCCATTAGCTCATAGTGCAAGTAAAGCACTGTCAGGTCAAGCCTGGAGGAGTAATGCTTGTCACTGACATGTTCCTGTTCAGGGTGGAGCTGGAGGGTAAAATAACACAAGAAATTGTCATTGAAATTCAATATCTGTGAAATTCAGCTGGCTGCATTCACAGAACCTGGCGTTAAGATCTGTTTTCTGGTTTCTATCCTGAGCCTATTTTCCATAACCCAGTCCTCATTTATGAACTGAAGCTCTACTGGAAGCCTTTCGCTGTGTATGCTCATGCTGCAGTACAGCGCTTGTGACATCTAACAGCACATTCACATTCCTCTGATCACAGGATCCTTAAGGTTGATTAAGACCCTCTAGTCCGACTGCTCACACATCACCATCATGATGCTCACCATCAGCTAGCTAAAAACTCAGCAGAGATGATAGATCAAGCACAACATTGGATTTGGGATGGCTAGAGATTCCTAAGATATTGAAGGATTGCTTGCAGGTGGTGTTGGCTCAGGTATTCACCCTGCATCCCACCTCCCGTTCTGTTTGGTTGAGAATCATGCATTCTGCAATTTCACTTTGTAATTCAAAGACCCTGGCTTTATCTGTTGAAAAACTGATCTAAAACAAGCCAAGAAGACTCCATTGGAACTGGTTGATGCAGAACAAAGGCATCCCCAAAGGACAAGTTGCACTGTTTGATGAACATTATTGGATGAGAGCTAAGCTAAGATTTAAAAAGTTCTGGGGCTGTCTCTGAGCATCAAATACAGAGGAAGCCTGCATGA
This sequence comes from Coturnix japonica, assembly GCF_054131305.1. NCBI lineage: Eukaryota > Metazoa > Chordata > Aves > Galliformes > Phasianidae > Coturnix > Coturnix japonica. The sequence goes on along the minus strand of NC_140671.1, from coordinate 21,607,625 downwards.
TTCCCTGAGAATGGATACCTCCTACTTTGGTGTTGGGTTAAGGGAACACTAGCAGTAACTCCTATCACAAAATGTCACATGGCTCAGACAAAATGCCATCAAGAGGGCTTAATTAGGAGCACCAAATGGTCACAAGATGGTCTTAGGGCAGGGAAGTAATCAATCTACGTGATATTGGTTGGTGCTATTAGTTCTTAACAGCTTGACTCTAGAAGGACTGTTGTTCTTTGGTCACCTAGTTTTCAAAGAATAGATGTCTCCTGTCTATTACAATTTTTAACGCATTATTTGTTCATTGATGCCATAAATGTGTGTGGCATAGTAATTGTCCTTGGTATATTCAGTGACTGAAAGCGACAGTTGTTGCTCTAAGAAATACAGTACTAAGCTAGGTCTGCCTGTAGCTGACAGCCATCAGCTTGCTCCTCAGGCAGGTTCTGTCTGGATGGAATGAAGGGCATGAAATACTGATGTGCTCATCAAACGCTGCTTGTTAGCTTAGAGACAAGGTGTTGAATAGGTTTGTTCATGTATTGCAAACAGGTTACTTATCTGCCTTCATTTTAGCTTCAGAAGAACATGTGCAGAATACAGAATTGATTAAAAGAAATAAGAACTGTCTGCATAGAACTTACTCTTTCCATACACAGGAGAATCAAGCACACGTTTGTATGTGAGTACCTCCAGAGGTGAAACTCGATCCCCCAGATGTAATGAGCAGAGACATTACAATCAGTTCTAACTGTATCTTAATGCTGTACTGAAGAAGCCTGAGTCAGGATGTAAACCACTTTCTCTTTTTTTCTTCAGATGAAGCCATTGATTTTGTCAACAAGCCCAAAACGACTCCAGAAATATTAGTCAGTCCTTCTGAAGACCTGGAGCTGGTGTGTGAGGTGTCAGCTGCAAGCGGAGCTGTCGTATGGAAGAAAGATCAAACAGAGGTGAAGCAGGACCAGAGGACAACCATCATCTCCCAGGGGATGCACCGCAAGCTCATGGTCAAAAATGTGACCCTGAAAGACCAAGGGAGCTACAGCTGTGAAACAAAAGATGACAAAGCAACATTCCAAGTGAAAGTCAGAGGTGAGAAAATGCTTGGAATCCCAGAGATAAAGGAACTCTTCATTTGGTGTGTCTTGCATTTGGAGGATCAACTGACAGCCTCTCTGGTGCAAAACACTTTGGCTATAGGACTTTCTTTGTCATCTAGTGTCATAGCAACACTTTTCTACATGTGCTTTTACATCCAGGAATGAATTACTGCAACAAACAATAGGCAAGGAGGGTAACTTGTGCAGCTCTTGTAGTCAGCTGGTGTCTGCAGGGTTACAGTGCAAGAGCACACGAGGCATGCAAGGAGTGAGAAAAGGGGAGGTGTTTGAAGGGAACTGGTTACAAAATTTGAATGACACAATTAGGTGGAAAATGCCACTAATCAGACTCATAAATGGCCTGGGTTGCAAAGGCCCACAGTGCTCATCCAGTTCCAAACCCCTCCTATGTGCAGGGTTGCCAAGCAGCAGCCCAGGCTGCCCAGAACCACATCCAGCCTGGCCTTGAATGCCTGCAGGGATGGAGCATCCACAGTCTCCTTGGGCAACCTGTTCTAGAGGGCCGTTCCCTTCTGATTTACTGGAAATGTAGAGAGACATGAGAAGAAAAAAAGATAAGGGAGGAGGTTCAGCAGTGCATGCAGGTGTTCTAAATCTCATGTCCAAATCTGCTATCAGACTGCGAAATATTTAGCTTTGTGATATGATGTGATATGATATGATATGATATGATATGATATGATATGATATGATATGATATGAAATGAAATGATATGCTTATCATTTCCCAAGGCAAAATAGAGGGGAAAGTATTTTCCTGTCTTAATGATGCATCACGATGCTCCCTGTGAAGGGCAAGTATAGTGAAAATGGGGAACTGGAGTTAGCTCTGCAGCAGACTACAGCAAAACGGTGTGACTGTTGTGATGTCCCTGCAGAGAAAGAAGACGTGTTTACAAACAAGGACAAGGTACAAAAGGAGGTGAAGGCTGTACTGACTCAAAATGCCACGCTGAGCTGCGAGGTGGCCCAGGAGAAGACTCACCAAGATTCATGTCACAGGTGAGAGAAATTGTTTGGACTGTATTGAACCCCCCAACAAAGAATGAGGGGAAAGTTAAGTGGTTTGACACATTCAGCCCCAGCATTCAGTGATGTAGACCGTGCTTAAATTCTGTTTAATTCATGCACTGTTTTGTTTGCCTTCTGAAGCTATTACTGCAGAGGACTTGGGTAGCCTCAGCTTAAGATGGGCTGGAAATAACTGGGGAATTTCCCTGGGGATCTCAAGTAGATGCAATGATAGCAAAATGAGAAGTCAGTAATTACAGGGGAAATTAAAGAATATTAAAGATATCTTCAGGGCACAAGCACATCTCTGCAAATGCTTCTTCCTAAATAGTCTCAGAGACAGCATTTGGTCACAATGCTAGAAGGCAGCATTGGTGGTTTCTATTAAATTAAAGAAACCTGCAACTAAAAAGGTTTTCCTGTATTTTCTTTTGTTTTCTTCTCTATAGCAGGTACAAAAGAAATGCTTAAAAATAGGAAGGCTTCAAGCTGGTGCTTTTCTTTCCAGAAATGGAGGAAGACAGGCGTTCTATTTATTAGGAGAGTCTGATAAGAAAGTGGAAAAAGGCTTTTTACCAGGGTCTGTAGCAACATAAGAAGGGGCAATGGTTTCAAAAGTGAAGAGGGTAGACTCAGTTTGGACATGAGAAAAGTTCTTTATGATGAGGGTGGTGATACACTGGAACAGATTGTCCAGTGAAGGTTGTGGGTGACTCATCATTGGAGTGTCCAAGGCCAGGCTGGATGGGGACCCTGGGCAGCCTCATTTAGTGAATGATGTCCCTGACCACGGCAAGAGGTTGGACTGGATGATCTTTAAAGCTTCCTTCTATACCCAAACCGTTCTATGATTCCATAGGGGAAACCATTTTATTACTGCCTCTGAAAACTCAGGAGATATTAGAACTGTTTTCAGAAATAAATAAGTGAGAAAAATACATTTCCTCACTATGACTTAATCACAAACAGAATTTAACCTTGACCCTCACCTGGCTTTTGCTGGCAAAGCAACTTACAGCTGTCAGCTTGTTTGGACAATTTAATGCCTGTCCCCTTGTATGAAACAGACTTTTCAATGACTGCGTATGCTGGTGTGCTGCTGGACAGTGGGGAAAGGGGTGTTTTTTAATTTTTGAAGATTTTGGAACATGATACTGGTGGAAATGAAAACAAGTTTAGGGCTATCTAAGCTGTTTTGGTCTGGCAGGGAGGAAGTTCTTCACTGGCAATTGATATAGTTCAGATGTTGGCATTCAGTTCATAGCACTGTCAGGAAATGTGAGTGGGAAAGCTGTCCTCAACGGTACAGTCCAAAGACTAATTTGGACATTTGTGGAAGGCTGTGTAGAAAAGATTCATGTCTTAAATGTGCCCGTTTGCCTTCAATTCCAGAAGCAGAAGATGTTTTTATCAACAAGGAGAAGGTGCAGAAGGAGATGAAGGCTGCACCAACAGAAAATGCCACGCTGAGCTGCGAGGTGGCCCAGGAGAAGACGGAGGTGAAGTGGTACAAGGAGGGGAAACTGATCACCTCGAGCAAGAAGTTCAAGGTGGAGTCAGAGGGCAAACAGCGTCGGCTGGTGGTGAGCCAGGTGGAGAAGAAAGATGCAGGGGAGTACAGCTGCGAGGCTGCTGGCCAGAAACTCACCTTCAAGATTCATGTCACAGGTAAGACAGGTGTTGTCTGAAATACAGCAGAGAACAGTAAAGTAAAATCTAGTTTCTATTATACAGTGGTCCAGTTGCAGTAGTCTTTGCTGAGGTTTTTTCCCTATACTTGATTGCCTGGGTTTGTAGCAAGTATTTGGTTTTAGTATGACACAAAGACCTGTTTCAGTCTGTCTGTAGAACAATAATTAGTAATATATGTACAATGGAAGCAGTGTTCAAGTAATTATTCTAATCTCTCCTGTGCCTGAGATCCCAAACTGTAATTCTTGTTCACTGAAACATTTGACTAAGAGAAGTATGTGCAGTGAGGCTGGAGTGCATGTTCTACGTGCAGCCTTTCATGGCAGGAGAAGCAGGAACTTCTCCTAGTAGTACACTGCCTTTTTACTATGCCTTTATGTTGGAGGCTGCATCTGGATAGGTGAGTCTGCTACTCACAGTAAGAGACCTGGTAGAGCTGACTATTCCCAGAGCTCAAAGTAAGATAGATATCTGCAAATCACACACAAAGAACAAAGGACTGCGTTGGTGAGCATATTTCCTTTGTGCCTTTGACAGTCACAGTTGTGGCAATGGTAGAGGCCATGAGGAGTCTGTTCAGGAAGCCAGGAGTACTGTTCTGGGTCATGAAAAGGCAGCCAGTGGTTTGACTATCACATGTTTATGTGTTTTGATGTTTCACAGTGGGTCTTAAGTAAAAGGAACTCAGCTTCTGGTTGCCTGCAGGACAGATGTTCTTTTGGGTTCAATATGTTTGCATAGTGACTTGCAACCATGGGACTGGTGTTCAAGGACCCTCTTGGTTCCTTCAGTTCCTAGGTTCTTTTTTGCCTAGATTTGACACTTTGTTTCAACAGAAGAGCTGATATTCTCTAGTGAAGGCTGTTAGTTTGGGCACAAGTGGTAACCTAAACCTGTTCCAACCTGTACATACAAACCTGCAAGATGGTCTCATTTCAGTCCTTCTGTTTTTCTTTTCTTCCCTCAGAGCCAAAACCTGTGTTTATAAACTAGGAGCAGGTGCAGAAAGAGGTGAGTGCTGCCCTGGCAGCAAGTGCCTCCCTCAGCTGTGAAGTAGCACAGGATCCAACCGAAGTATAATGGTTCAAGGATGGAAGACTGCTTGCCTCCTCCAGAAAGTTCAGAATGGAATCTGTGGGCAAAACATGGCATCTGGTTGTGGAGCAGCTGGAGAAGAAAGATGCTGGAGAATACATCTGCGAGGCTGCTGGCCAGAAGATGACCTTCGAGCTGGAAACAACTGGTGAGCATTCAGAAATTCTCAGCCAGGATTTTGTAACCTTGTTGTGAACTGGGTTTTAGGGTGAAATCTCAGTTTTCTTTGCACCTGACAGTGTGAGAATTTGCTCTGGCACTTTGTGTACCTCCCCGGTACTCAGCTGTTCCTTCCCTTACTTGGGGATAGCATCATTTATTCAAGGTGATGTCCAAACGGGCTTGTTAACAGTCCTCTGCAGTGCTTTAAGCTGTCATAGGTCAGCCAGTATTTATGCATGTTCTATAGACATTCCTACATGTTGAAAACACTGCACTGTGCTTAAGCTTCAGCATATGTGCCAGTAAGCACAGTTCCATTAATTCTAGGGAATTGGATGAATTAAGCATAGATCTGAAGGCTGCCTTTGCCCAGTGCAGAGATGGAAGGACTAATGTAGATTTGACTTGATATTTTCCCTTCTAGGATGGGAAGGAGCTCCGTCAAAGTAAAAAAGTGGGCATTACTTCCCAGGGAAATAAGAGAAGTCTCATTATTCACAGGTGGTGAACTCTCATTTTCTCTCTCAGTCTGCAACCAGGTTGGGTTGCTGTTTCAGTACTGGCTGTTTTATGCAGGAACTCTGCTCCTGAGGTTAATCCAAGTTGTATCCAGGCCCTTCAGAAGGAAAGGGAAATAGCAGCACAGAAATATGGTCTGATTCTGACATAAAGAAGTGCAGACCTGGACAGTTAAAAAGGATTGTGTGATGTTCAAGGGACTTTGAATCAAAGATGTCCCCTAGGTAAGATTTGTGGCTGACATTCCCCATACATTGTTTGTGGGCACACAAGCTAAGGAGAGACTAGTGATGAGCATGCAGAGAAGCCAATGGTTCAGACAGGTTTGTAGTGACACGACATTGTAGAGTTCTGTCTAGTTCTCCTTGGCATAGTTTGGAAAATAAAGATGAGGTGATGGTGGTTACCAATATGGCTTCCTCAAAGTCAAGCCATGCCTGACAAACTTGGTGGCCTTTCATGATGGAGTAACAGCATCAGTGGATAATGGGAGAGCAACTGACATCATCTACTTGGACCTGTGCAGAGCATTTGATCCTGTCCTGCATGACATCCTGGTCACCAAACTGGAGAAAAATGGTTTTGGTGGATGGACCAGTTGCAGGATAGGGAACTGTCTGGATGGTCACACTCAGAGAGCTGCAGTCAATAGCTCAGTGTCCAGGTGGAGGGTGGTGTTGGGACCAGTGTTATTTAACATTTTTGTAGGCAACATGGAGAGTGGAATCAAATGAACCCTCAGCAAGTTTGCAGATGACACCAAGCTGAGCGGTGCTGTTGATGTGCTAGAGGGAAGGGATGCTACCCAGAAGGACCTGGACAGGCTGGAGAGGTGGGCCCTTGGCAGCCTCATGAACTTGAGTGTGGCCAAGTACAAGGCCCTGCACCTGGGTCAGGGCAATCCCAAACACAGGCACAGGCTTAGAGGAGAATGATTTGAGAGAAGCCTTGACCCTGAGGAGAAGAGTTGGTGTGGAGGGAGGTGTCCCTGCCTATAGCAGGGGGACTGGAACTAAATGACCTTAAAGATTCATTCCATTCTATTCTTTTTCTACCCTTAATTTTACTTAAAATGTTTAAGAATAAATCAGATTCTGGTTTCCAAGAAAACTGTTTGCAGGGAGCTCCACTGTAGCTAGTAAGTCTATCTTTTAGTTCAAGGGCAATAATGCATTGACTGTGTTGAAGAGAGAAATGACTCAGGAATGGATAATGGTTTAGAATAAAACATAATCCTACTTATTTTCTATGCAAATATGTGTAAGGAAAAGATTCTGCACTCAGTTCTGGAAATATCCTGACAAATATATCTCTACTGTTTCACAGCTGGAGATATCAAGATTGTTAAACCACTGGAAGATGTGGAAGTGAATGAATATGGGAGTGCATCTTTTGTCTGAGATTTCACACGATGAGGTTCAGACCCAGTGGTACAAAGATGACAACAAGCTGAAGGCTGATGACAACATCAGAATGCGGCAAGATGGTAGGGTGTAAGAGGGGGATCTTTCTCCTGAGTGAGGGGTGGGTTGGAGATCAAGCATATAAGACATCTGAAATGAAGTGAAGAGGGTTCAGAAGGGAGTTCCCCTTTTGTTTTGGGACTGAGGTTAGGGTGGAACAAGTGACATGGTGGGATGCTTAGTGTGGGAAGTGTGATGCTATCCCACCATCCCACACTGCCAGGAGCAGGTAGGAAATGAGTGCAGTTATTTCCAATGTGGGGGTGAACAGGGCAGTCAGTTCACCTCTCCAAAGAGGTTTTGTCTGACAGTGAGTGTGATCCTTCTGTATCAGGTACTTTGAAGGTGACGGCAGCCACATTTGGTCAGTCCTTGTAGAAGCCATGTTTAGATTACACTTTGGTGGGTATGTGGACGTGGGGGAATGGGTGGTTTCATTGACATGAGAGAACAGGCAGTGATGCTGTGAAACCAGATGGATGATGCTCAGCCTGGCCATGTGCCTCAGAGCTCTTTGCTCAAGGAAGCCAAGTGTAGTTGTGGGTTTGCTATCAAGAGCACAGTTTGGTAGGGATGAGCTGGCGGTTGGACTAGATGAGCTTAGTGGTCTTTTCCAGCCTTAGTGACTCTGTGGTTCTCTGCTTCAGGAAAGAGCTACTCGCTGACTTACACACGTGTCCAAGTCAAGGATGCAGCAGAAATAAAATCTGTAGCAGAAAAGGCAGAATCTCGTGAATCTTGTGCCCATCTTACAGTTAAAGGTAATTATGCTTCTGATGACGATTTTGATTAAATTATGTTATAAACGAGCTAACATCCTTTGCTTTAATGTCAGGGAAGTTAAACACCACCAGGACCTTTCACAGAAATAAAAACTCCTACCTACCTACCTTTCTGCCCACAAAATATCCAGCTTCTCTTTTGGAATTTACTTTCGCTAAGTAAAACAGATTATTTTCTTAGGAGGTTGATTTTCTACGTTTAGACTTCAGATTTGTGTTTGAACGTTGAGGGATAAAAAACATAGCTTGACTTTTTCTTTATTTTCTCTTGCTGTTTGAAAAGAACACAGGGTTTTTGTGTTTTTTTTTTTAATATATACAATGTTAGGGTATATATATGATGTTAAGTGTGATAAAGAAAAGGGAGACATTTGAGTTAGCACACTACTCAAGAGTTCAGTCCCCAGCTTTGCCACTGTTACCATTATAAGGGCAAGAACTTCCTGGAAAATGAATTTCTCCTAAGTAGAGTCATTACATTTGAGCTACAGAGACCTTTCCTAGGTGAAAACTTGTTGTTCAGAGCTAAGTTGCTGTATTTAACCAAAGTAATTATCAATATCCGTGTTTCATTGAACCTCTGTTCCATTTCGTAATGCGAGGAGTTTGATATTGGGATGGGAAGGTCATGGTTTGATTTAGATGTTGGACTGGGAATCTGAAGATCTGGGCTCTCTTCAGGTTGTCAGTCTTATTGTCTGACTTCTTAACAACATTCTTTTCTTACTATTATTTTTTAATGATGTTTCAAGGCATTCTGAGCTGATAGGTGTAGTGTTCATGTGCAGTAATGCTGACGTGAGTAAGTGTGGTGATAATGTAAGGGTTTTTTACATTCCTTCTAAATCTCTGCTTTCTCTTGTTCCATCCTTCTTAAAGAGCAATCCTTTAATCTAGTAAAGGAGCTGTGTGATGACTATGTGACTGAGCCTGAAGAAGCCAAATTTGAATGCGAGATATCCATTCCTTCTGTGAAACCTCCCAAGTGGTATTCCTACGTGGGGAAGTCTTACAGGCTGGCAGAAACTTGATTATGCAGCAAGAAGGCACCATCCACCAGCTGACCATACCGAAAACCACCACTGATATGACATGCACCATTCAGTTCTCAATTGGCAAATCAAAATCCACAGCCAATCTGCTTGTCAGAGGTAACATATCCTGGCTTGGTTTACATCATGAAGATGAAGAATTAATTAACGTACAGCCTTCCTTCACTGGGGTCTTTGAAATATTGTGTGTGTGTCTGGAGGGTCTGCTCCATTTCCAATTCAAAGTCGTTGGACACTAAATGAGACAGCTGCATCTCAGTAAAAGATGTGTTTGAATAGCTGTGATGTGCTTACTATTCAGATCTACAGAGCTGAGGTTTTGTCCTTGGCTATAGCAAAGAAGTCAAATCAGGTGAAATTAATTGTATTTCTGAACTAGACAAGGTTAAGTTTGGTAGCACCTAAATTTGATGCAGTTTGTCATTGATTTCATCTGAAAGAAACTTGCAGGCTTTTTATCTGCTGTTGTCCCCAGCGTAAGAGTCTCCATTCACATCATAAAGTACTTGTTATATTTTCAACTCACTCTTATTTGAATAAAAGCCTCAACAAATGGGAGCAATTTAATTAGCACAGAACAAGAGCTGGACCTTGCATTTGGTAGATAATATACAGTATTACTTTATAGAAATGTAGTCAATGGCATTCCCTATAGACAATCATTTGTTTTATCTTTGGAGTGGTTCAAAGAACCATTGTGAACATGACATTAATTGGAATGGAATACACGCAAGAGACTTTCCTCTTCTTCCAATTGTCCTCATCCTTTCTTCTCTTCCACCCCTGCTTTTCAGATTACCATATACAAATCACCAGGAAGTTGGAGGACAAGACAGCTTTGGAACGTCATTCTGTCATCCTGTCCTGTGACTTCAGGCCTTCTCCAAAGGTTGTGAAATGGTTCCAGGGCCACACACCCATCGAGCCCTCTGAGAAGTACAAGATCAAGAGGGATAAGCATTCAGCAGAGCTCAAGATTCTGAAGCTGAAGCCCGATGATGCTGGTGTGTACAAGCGCAAGGCAGGAATTGCAGAGACTGAGGCCACGCTGACAGCTGAAGGTATGAGCAGGGAGGGTGGCCTCTTCCATGTCCTATTTCACCTCAGATTTCTCTTCTTGGGGTTGATTTCTGCCGTTCTCTCCTGCTAACTTTATAAATGTATAGTCTTCACTGAGAAGATTACACAGAGATCATCTAGTCCAACCATTCTACCACATCCCAGTATGATTTATAGTAACAGTGGTAACAGTTCACCTTGTTTCCCCACAGCCTGCAATGTAGAAGTAACGAAGCACCTGCAGGATGTGGAAATCGAAGAAGAGAGCTCTGCTGTCTTCTCCTGCGAGCTGTCCCATGATGACGAGGACGTGGAATGGTTCCTGAATGGTTCCTTTCCACCAACACTTACAATGACATCAAGAGCATTGGCAATTGCTGCACACTGACAATGAAGCAGGTTAAGCCTGAGGATGCTGGCACAGTGACAGAGAAGTCAGACAAGGTATCAGAAAGCGCACCTGAAGGTGATAGGTGGGTCTGATCACAACCCTCCTGGATGTAAGAGATGCTAAGGAGCTACAGTTCATTCTATTGTGCAGCAATCCTGCTTCTAAAGCTCACCTCTCTGGGGCTCAGATAGTCACCAAAGTCATGATGGGCTTTCTTCCAGTGATTTATGGAATTAAGGCTTTATGACTGCAGGGAGAGATAATTCAGTGTGTGTTTTGCCTCTGGGATGACTAATGACCAGGCTGTGAGCAACCTGATCTAGCTGTGAATGTCCCTTTTTATTGCAGGGGAGCTGGGCTAGATGGCCTTTAAGAGTCTCTTCCAATTCTAAGAATACTGTGATTCTAATCTGCTCTCCCCAGCAATTAAGCTCTTTTACTCTATGCGCTCAGAGTTTGAAGGATTTCCTCTTTCTCCTTTCTTTTGCATTTGGTGGATCTTTTTTCCCCAGTATAAACATCTGATGTGTGAAATAAAAGACAGACAAAAGGAGTCAATAATACAGGAAAATCAAAAGTGTTCCTCGTAATACTGTGGCCTGCTGTATGAGCTCTGCTCCATGTGAGGGCAATGCCAGCTCTCCAGCTTTAGAAGAGATGCATCCCAATTACTTCATATGATATCAGTCCCACCCAAGGCAATGCAGGCTGTCCCTCCTGTACCCTGTATTCTCTTACTGATTAGTTCAGAATTCCATAAAGTGCATTCAGTCAACACACATGAAACCGCTTTAGGTTCTATATTGGTGTCGTCAGAGCTGGTAAAGATTTATTTATCCCTCTTTAAAAATCTGAAAGCAACTGGAAATGTCTCAACTTCTGTATCACATTGTTCTGTTTTGCCTGTTTAATTGCAGAGAAGCCTGCTGTCTTCATGATGTCCTTGGATGATGTTTTTGGTGAGGAGCGGGGTGTGATTAAATTGGAATGCGAAGTCTCTATAAAGAGAAGGTCAAACCAGTGTGGAAAAAGGTCGGTGTTGTGCTCCCTTCTGGCAACAAGTATGAGCTGGTACAGTCTGGGAAGACCCTATTTCCCCTTATCCATGACCTCGAGAAGTCAGATGCAGGTTTATATACCTGTGATATTGGCACTGATGTTGCCAAGTCAAAGGTCGGCATTCAGGGTAAGTACTGTGGAAAGTAAAGGAGTGCTGAAAGCACATTCAGTGTGGTCACTATGTCTTACACCTATTCCCCCATGAGCCTTAATAGTTTCTACAATAGAAGTGTATTACTGCAATTTAGTGCAGTGATGTCTGGAAAATTCCCATTGCTTTTGATGTAAATGTATCTCATTTTGCCATGAAAATCACCAAACACATCAAGAATGTCCTGGAAATATTTCCTTTCTAAACATCCCTAAAATGGAGAAATGGTTTGAACACCAATAGGGGTAGGATGGTAACAAATTAGCTAATAGAAACATTTAATTTCTTGTCATAGGCAAAACCCTTTTTCTCACGCAGCATCCTAGAGTTGTCCTCTCTGTTAGGTTGTTCCCTCTGTAGCTCATTGAATCTTCATTCTGCTCCATGGACTGAGCTGCTCTAATTGTAGTTCTTCCAGAGCAAAGACAAGAGATTCACGTCTCTTTTTTTTTATAGCTTTCTGGTAATTCTGAGTGGAGAATGTCTTAGAGAATACATCAGTAAGGAACACAGCCATGTTCTGCAAATCCTGAGTTAAAACACCAGTACTGCTACTCATGTCAGTCACAAATGCCTTTTCTCCATATAAACCTCATTCTAACCTATCTCTTACCTTCCAGAGCTGAATAGTGGCATTACCAAACGGCTGAAAACCACTGAAATCCAGGAGGGAGAAGATTGTACTTTTGAATGCATTCTCTCCCATGAAAGCATTGATGAGTTCAACTGGACACTGACTGGAAGCAGAGTGGAAAGTGGTGGGTGATTTAAAGCTTCTAACGTGAGTCGGAAATATACTCTCATTATCAAAAGTGTGACTCCTACTGTCGCTGGGGAAGTCGTTTTTACTGCCTGTGGTCTAACCTCCAAAGCCTCTCTGTCTGTGAAAGGTAATGAGATGGGAGAGATTCTGGGGCCTGATTCCTTCAACTGTCTTCTGATAAGATTGTCGTGAGAGCTAACTCATAATATGGTTAAAGTGAATAGCAACCTTCTACTTGAACCTCGAAGCACTGAGAATTTCTCTTAAAAATAAGTAAAAGGAGGAAACATTGTACACAAATGTGAGAACTACCCAAAGCACTGGGGTAGTGTTGGAAATGGGCATCTCACTACAGCTTGTTCCATTAACAGTAAATCAGGAATGATCTGTTGAGGGAACTGTGGGAGCAAATATCCTCTAAGTATAAGCTGAAGGGATGGCCTTCACATCATCTAGCTGTACAACAAATTCCTATCTAGAACATGTGCATCTGAGAGCATCATCCGAGGCTCCCAGTGTGATGAGTGGAGAGAAGAGAGAGGCAGTTTTCAGACATGGTTCATCATCCTCAATGGGGTAGATTTAAGAGAGAATAAATGCTGCCTGGAATTCTATTGTCTGTACTTTGCAGATTACTGCTGGCTGTAGGATGGCGTCTGTTGCAAGTGCCTCTCTAACTTATTTCCAGCATGTAGATGCGTGTATTTTGAGAGAGGCATCCTACCCTAAGTGTATGTTACTCAAAAAGCAATGTTTTCTTCCAGGAGAACCTACTGAGGTTTAAAAACAGCTGGAGGATAAGACAGCAGCAGCAGGGCAGGACATCAGCCTGAGCTGTGAGCTGTCAAAACCGGATTTGAACATCAGGTGGTACAAGGATGGCAAAGCAATCAGAAAAAGCCAGAAGTACGACTTGCAGCAGGAGGGAAGTGGGGCCATTCTGATCATCCATGACTCTACTGCCAAGGACAGTGGGGAGTACCCCTGTGAGACAGAGGACTCCATAACAAAAGCCAGGGTCACTGTGCAAGGTGAGTTGAAAAGCACACTGGGGATGGCATGTAGAGAAGTCGAGGTAAATATCTGCAGCCTGTGGGTGATGTTTTTCTCTTCTGTTTCCTTGAGCAGGAATAATTCTTAGTTTTCAGAAAATATGATGGATTAAAATCTTTTCCTTAAAATAATCTGGAAACTGAATGATTCTCCAGTGTGATGTGGATCTGGGCAGCCTGGTCTGGTGGTTGGTGACCCCTTGGAGGGGGTTTGAAACTAGATGATCTTTGAGGTCCTTTTCTACTCAGGCCACTCTATGATTCTGTGATCATTCTATGATTCTATGATCTTGGGTGTTAGTGAGCCAAGAAAAGATGGCAATCTGAATTAGTCTCTATTGAATATGTGTAATCAAAACTATATGCAGTTGATCAGATGAGATCCTACCAGCGCATGTATAATGGTATTGAACTTTCCAGATATCTACTGGAATTATCAAACCTATGTAAATGGGTGGACTCTGTGGTCTTCTTAGACTCTTTGCATCTCTATGTGATATTCTGAAATGAGGGCAAAGGAGATTCAGGACACCTCTGTATGCTTGGGACTTGTTGTGGTAACAAATCCCTTTGTCCTACACCCTCATCCTTTTTTTTTTCCTTCCAGAAAAACCTAATTACTTTATCAAGGAACTTTCAGATGTGAAAATTGAAGAAAGTGGAACTTTTTACATGTCAGAGCGAGAAAGCCGCATCCTTCGTCATATGGAGGAAAGGCATTGCTGAGCTCAGGCCTGGCAGGAAATACAAGAGGGCACAGAAAGGACGAGACCTGCAGCTGTGCATAAAAAATCTGGAGAAAAGTGACAGTGACGTGTACACCTGTGACATTGGTGATGCCCAGTCCAGAGCCAAGCTGGTTGTACAAGGTATGTGTGAGAGCCATATGACTGCGCATCCTGTTTCTCCACTACCAAGACATTATCCTGGTAGAATCTGTACATTTATGGCAGGTCTTTGGGGCTGCAGCTGTCTGGCCTGAATAGCGGTTCACAAGCCATGCACAGAGCAAGCTGCACGGAAAGGGAAAGAACTACCGACTAGAGCAGTGCCATTGAGAACTTTATGTATCATTTAAAAACCAAAAATGCTGATGTACGGTGAGGCTGGTGACCCAGAAACCAGTGTGAACTTTCTATCTCTGACCTTTCTGAGTTACAAATAGTCCTCCAGAGTTCTAGGCAAAAATTCCCTTATGCTGCATTCTGGGTAGTTGTCACGGTTTAAACAAAAATCTACCTGTGTCCGTGACAGGGGGGCCACAGGCAAGCGAGGTGCTAGAAGGAGCTGAACCTCTGTCCCAGCTACTTCAGAAGCAGCCTGAACCCCCTCATACATGGCTAAGATCTCCTTCTCAGTTGGAGTGTAGCACTCCTCAGACCCTTTATATGCTCGACTCCAAAGTCCCGGGGGTTGGCCTTGGGTTTCTCCTAAAGCTCTTTGCCACAAACTCCAAGTGGGACCTTTCTCTCCAGCAGCAGTGTAGAGGATGTTCTTTACATCCTGTCCTGTCCGTACTGGCCCCAAGGCCACAGCACGGGCTATCTCTTGTTTTCTTGTTTTAAGCCTGCTGCTGCTCAGGACCCCATGAGAAATTATTCTTCTTCTGTGTTACCTGATAGAGGGGGCTCACTATGTGGCTGTAGTTTGGGACATGCATTCTCCAAAAGCCCACTACTCCCAGAAAAGATTGGGTCTCTGTCTTGTTGGTGGGAGGAGACATAGCAGTGATTTTTTCAATCACATCTGCTGGGATGTGTCGATGCCCATCTTGCCATTTTACACCTAAGAACTGGATTTCCTGGGCAGGCCTCTTCACCTTGATGCGCTTAATGGCAAAACCAGCTTGCAAAAGAATTAGGATTATCTGTTTTCTTTCCTTGAAAATCTCTGCTGCTGTATGGCCCCACACGACAATATCATCAATATACTGCAAGTGTTCGGGAGCATTACCCTGTTCCAAGACAGCTTGGATCAACCCATGGCAAATTGTTGGGCTGTGCTTCTACCCTTGAGTTAAACGGTTCCAGGTATACTGAACAGCTCTACAGGAAAAAGCAAACTGTGGCCTTCATTTTGCAGCCAATGGGATGGAAAAGAAGGCATTAGCAATGTCAATGGTGGCATACCACCTAGCTTCTTTTGACTCCAGTTCATACTGGAGTTCTGTCATGTCTGGTACAGCAGCACTCAATGGAGGTGCTGCTCCTCCTGGCAGCACAAGAGGTCTCCATTCCCCTGATTAAGAAAGTGGGCAGGAGAGGTAGAAAACCGGCATGGCTCAGCAAGGACCTGCTAAGAGAACTGAGGGTGAAGAAAGGGGTGTACAAGCTCTGGAAACAAGGCTGTGTCACCTGGGAAGAATACAGGGATGCCGTCCGAACTTGCAGATGTGGGATCAGGAAAGCCAAGGCACAGGCAGAACTGAACTTGGCGAGGGATGTGAAAAACAATAAGAAAACCTTCTACAGGTACATTGGCCAGAAGAGACAGGCCAAAATGGGCGTACCTACTCTGGTAAATTCAAAAGGAGAAATGGCTTCAACAGATGAAGAGAAAGCTGAGGTGCTGAATGAGTTCTTCACCTCGGTCTTCACTGGTGGCCAGGATTCTAGTCTTTTTCACGTCCCTAAGTCTTGCACCCCCATCCCTCCATGTGGGGACCAAGGAGGTAAATCCCTCCCCACTGTAAGGGTAGAGCAAGTCCGAGAGTGCCTCCTTAGACTGAATGAGTATAAGTCTATGGGGCCAGATGGCGTGCATCCCAGGGTCCTGAAGGAGCTGGCTGAGGTGGTTGCTGAGCCGCTCTCCATCATATTTGAGAAGTCGTGGCTGTCAGGTGAGGTCCCGGATGATTGGAGGAAGGGTCACATCACTCCCATTTACAAGAAGGGGAGCAGGGACGACCCGGGTAACTACAGGCCGGTGAGTCTCACCTCTGTGCCTGGGAAGATTATGGAACAGATCCTCCTGGACAACATGCTTGATCGCATAAAGAACAAGCATGTGATCCGAGACAGCCAGCACGGCTTCACCAGGGGAAGGTCATGCTTAACTAATCTTGTGGCCTTCTATGATGGAGTGACGGCGTTGGTGGATGAAGGGAAGGCGACCGATGTCATTTACCTGGACCTGAGCAAGGCCTTTGACATGGTCCCCCATCACATCCTCATCTCCAAATTGGAGGGAGGTGGATTTGATGGGTGGACAACTAGATGGATAAGCAATTGGTTGAAAGGCCGCAGACAGAGGGTGGTGGTCAATGGCTCTATGTCCAGGTGGAGGCCGGTAACGAGCGGCGTCCCTCAAGGGTCTGTCTTGGGACCGGTGCTCTTTAACATCTTTATTAATGACATCGATGAGGGAATGGAGTGCACCCTCAGCAAGTTTGCTGATGACACCAAGCTGAGTGGTGCAGTCGATACGGTGGAGGGAACGGATGCCATTCAGAGGGACCTTGACAGGCTGGAAAGCTGGGCTCGGGTGAACCTAATGAGGTTCAACACGGCGAAGTGCAGGGTTTTGCACTTGGGCCGGAAGAACCCCAGGCACCTGTACAGGCTGGGAGGAGTTGTCCTTGAGAGCAGCTCGGCTGAAAAAGACCTAGGGGTCCTGATAGATGAGAAACTTAACATGAGCCAGCAGTGCGCTCTGGCAGCCCGGAAAGCAAATGGGATCCTGGGCTCCATCAGGAGAGGGGTGGTCAGCAGGGATAGGGAGGTGATCGTCCCTCTCTACTCTGCTCTTGTGAGGCCCCATCTGGAGTACTGTGTCCAGGTGTGGAGCCCTCAGTACAAAAAAGATATGGAGATTTTGGAAAGGGTCCAGAGGAGGGCCACAAAGATGATCAGGGGGCTGGAGCACCTCCCCTATGAGGACAGGCTGAGGGAGTTGGGTTTGTTCAGCCTGGAGAAGAGAAGGTTGCGGGGTGACCTCATTGCAGCCTTTCAGTACCTGAAGGGAACTTACTCCCAGGAGGGGAGTAAACTCTTCGAAAGGGCTGATAATAGCAGGACTAGGGGAAATGGTTTTGAGTTGAAGGAGGGAAGATTTAGGTTGGATGTTAGGGGAAAGTTCTTTACTAGAAGGGTGGTTAGGTCCTGGAACAGGCTGCCCAGTGAGGTTGTAGATGCCCCGTCCTTGGAGGTGTTCAAGACCAGGTTGGACGGGGCCCTGGGCAACCTGATCTAGTAAATGTGTATGTTTGGTGGCCCTGCTAGGCAGGGGGGTTGGAACTACATGAATCCTTGAGGTCCCTTCCAACCCGGGTAATTCTGTGATTCTGTGATTCTGTGAGGTGTGATTTCATTTAGGCCACGGTAATCCACCGTCAACCTCCATTCTTCACTGACTTTATGCACTGGCCATATGGGGCTGTTAAAAGGCGAGTGAGTTTTGCTAATCGCTCCCTGATTCTCTAATTGGCGAATTAGCTTGTGAATGGGGAGCAATGAATCCCTATTGGTGCGGTACTGCCGTCTGTGAACCACTCTGGTGGCAATTGGTACCTCTTGGTCTTTTACCTGGAGCAACCTCACAGCAGAAGGATCATCTGACAGACCAGGTAAAGCTAACAGCAGATAAACACCATTTGTGTTAACAGCAGCTATCCCAAAGGCCCATTGATACCCCTTGGGATCCTTAAAATATCCCATCCTAGGGTAATCGATTCCCAGTATACATGGAGCCTCTGGACCAGTCACAATAGGGTGTTTTTGCCAGTTTTTACCAGTGAGGCTTATTTCGGCCTCCAACATAGTCAATTCTTGTGAACCCCCAGTCACTCCATGGATATATATTGGTTGTGTCCCTTGGTGACTTGAGGGCATTAGGGTGCATTGTGCACCAGTGTCCACCAAGGCTTTATATTTCTGTGGTTGAGATGTGCCAGGCCACTTAATCCACACAGTCCAGTATACTCTATTGTCCCTTTCCCCCCCTGGCTGGGGGCAGGGCCCCTCTATTGTTTACCTCGGTGGCTTGCAGCAACTGGAACTCTCCCCTTCTTGGAAGAGTTCACCTTGGCAGTTGTTTCACCTTGTAATTCTTCCACTCATGCCTGAAGTGCAGAAGTGGATGAATTACACCACTTCTTCATGTCCTCCCCATGACTACAGAGGAAAAGCAACAAGGCAAGACGTGTAGTCTCATCGTTGATTTGAGGTGACTTATCATCGTCATTTGCTTGAATACGAGGACGTCTCTTTTTAATGGTTGAGATTTTCGATGATACAGGTCGAGAGGAACTCGTGTTGTTTAGCTTTCTCAATAGGCGATCGTGGAAATCCTGGTTTCCATCATCTTGTACCACCGTGGATTCATCTACATCAGGCACATTAGCCAATTTGTCAATAATATCATTTTGTGTTCCCTTCATTTTGTTTAATCTTTCCACAATTTTGACAATGGCTGAAGTATACAGATTAACTTCTGTAGTGCTTATAAATAATTCAAGTTCCTGAAGTCTGCCAATTAGTCCATTCACAAAGGGTTTACTTTCCCCTTTGCCATATACTAATGCAAGTGCACTGGCATGCTTTTCTGGAGCTGCCTTTGTAAAGTCACGCCACATTTGTCGTGGAACGCGGACTGCTTCAGGATCATGTAATTGGTTTGGATCGTTACGATTGAACTCGGGGCTGTATAGCATTTCCACCAGAGCACTTTCTCTCAAAGATTGGATACCTTTCTCTATATCAGTCCATTTCTTTCTCTCAGGCTCCAAGTCCCGTTTAAAGGGGAATCTATCTCTTACCGCTATCAACATCCGCTTCCAGAGGGTGTAGGACCGATTTTGGCATGTGCCAATACCTCTGTCCACACGTGAGTCCCTGGAAATGCTACCCAGTTGGCGAGCTTCACTGCCATCAAGCCATGCACTGTTGGCACCATTGTCCCAGCAGCGAAGTAACCAAGTGACCATATTTTCTTTTGGCTGACGTGTGTAATCCTTTCTTAGATCTCGAATTTCACTCAGTTTAAAAGATCGATCAATAATGGTCGTTATACTTTGCTCACCTTTTGCTCTATCAAGAGTCCCAGGTGTTGATGGTGGCAACTGTGTTGATGAGGCTGCCCCATCTATAAGTTTGGACTCGAGAAATTCTCGTAAAGAAAATCTAGCTTTTGGCTCCTCTTCAGACTCTGACCCCGACCCTTGTGTTATTTCCTCCAGGTAACCCTCCTTTTTCCTCTCTCCTAACTTCCTCTGCTCCTCTAAATTCTTCTGCTCCTCTAACATCTTCTTATTCCCCTCAGACATCCTCTGCTCCTCCAACTTCATCTGCTCCTGAAACTTCTTCTGCTCCTCTAACATCTTCTTATACTGCTCTAACATCCTCTGCTACTCTAACTTCTTCTGGTCCTCTGACTCCCCCTGCTCTCCTGAGTCCACCTGCGTCCGTGACAGGGGCTGTGGGCCCCGCAGGGGCCCTAGGCCGAAAGGAAAAAGTTAATTAGGAAAAGAAAACAGCGGCAACAATCTAAGGAGGCACACTTATTTACTAAATACTATATCAAAATACCGGATAACACAATATAATACAATATAATTGAAAATTGAAAATTGAGCTAACGAATCAAGCAAAATAGGAGAGAGAATGAGTCCCGTAACCGAGAGGCCTACTGTGAAATCTAGGCGAACGGCTGAAGGCTCCCACACACTGCCCTGAACGCCAGAACTCGAAAGAGATCAGTCTGTTCTGCGACAGAGTTAATATAGAGTCCAGGTCCCGTGACCCATCGTGTTGCTCTCTGGGAGATGTAGTCTTCTTCTGTAAGTTGCAGATTCAGTAAAATTATTCATGCTTTATATGATGTTATGATGTGGAATACTGATAGCAAAATTACAACATTATTAAACCATGACACCCTGGTATTTTTCTTTTTTTTTTCTTAAGTATTTTCCTTTTTTTTTTCTTAAGTATTTTCCTTTTTTTTTTCTTAAATATTTTCCTTTTTACTATTTAAATGTTATGGGCACATCTTATAGAAACACAAGGCTGTTTACAAAGAAGTGCATGCTGTGTTGCTGTATGATGAGCAAGATACATCTATTCTTCATCTAGCAGGAATAGTTGCTGAGCCTTAAGAACAGTTTCAGAAAGCTTTGGGAATTTGGGCGTTTTCCTTGTTTCTGCAACACAAAATGAAAATTTACGCTGTATACAAAGAAAAGGGGAGTCTAAACTTGTACGTTAAATTTGAAGGAGATCAATCTGGGGTAATATTTAAAAAAAAAAAAAAAAAAAAAAAAGGGGGGAGTGTGGTCATCAAATACTATAAAATATATTAGCTGTTACTAGAATGCCACTTATCTTCCCCCCATACGAATCACTGTCATGTTGTATGTGAATTTGTGAGGTGGGTTTTGAAGCTGAAATTAAAAACTTCTTGTATGGCTGTCTTCATAGTGGCTATCCAGACTATCTGTAGAAATAACAGCTATTATGTAGTCAGCTATTCACCAGTTTTAACTGATTATAAATTACGTTTCAGGGTGGAGAACATAGCATAGTGCCTGACACCTGTGTTGATCCTGAGGGCATTCTTGATTCTGTGCATTATGATGTCATGGATATTAAAGAGCAAGCTGAGGCAGCACATAGTTCCATTGTATCCCTGGGGGACCCGAAGGAAGATACTGGCTGGTTTGAAAAGCAGCTGGAGAAAACTAACTTTGAACTGATGGAGACCAAAGAAGAGCTAACAGAGAAAAACACCAAACTACTTAAAACTGAAGAAGAGCTGATGCAGAAGAACAAAGGTGAGTTATGCGATGTGAAAGGTAGAAGACAGAAATAGTTCATTAATCTAAAAGAGAAATAACCAGTTTGAGTAGGAATTAGAGGAGATGTTCTACCTTTGGAACCATAGCCTGTAGATAAGTGATAGTTTGTTCCTTGTGTATATTCAGGTTCAGCAATTCCACGGTTTTTGGTTATTTCTTTTCTTTTTTCCCCCCTCTCCTTTAAACTGCAACTAGCAGCTTTACACTTTCGTAAGTATGGGGTTAAATGTCTATATCTTGATTTTTACTTTTATATTGTAATCTCTACTCTTCTTTATGTCTTGTTGATGCAATGTTTTCGTTCCAAGAAATATAGAAAACTTTTGAATCACTCCCAATAAGTGAAGACCACATGCAAATTAATCTGTTCAAAAGCTACCTAAACATTAGAATATCTGGAAAAATTGATTACTTAATAAACTATCTATTGGCTACTTATGTAATACAACCTTTTCTGTGTGTTACAGACTTTGAAATGCAGGTGATTAAATTGGATGAGTCTGTTGAGCAACTTAAAGAAGCAACTGAGGTAACTTTATCAAGAAGATGTTGTGTAAAATTGTTTTAATACCAACTTGTGGTAGCTTAAAATGCTATGAATGCTCAGGATATCTCCACGTTCTATGCAGTCCATAAAACTTTATCCTGACTAATGTACTGCGAGCTACTGAATATGTGAAGACTAGCTTGATTAAGTATGTGTGCATACCACTTCTGGTGGTTTTTGTTCATTTTTTGATGTTTGGTAGCCTGAAGTAGCTCTGAAAACATTTATAGTTAATTCTGTCACTCAGATCTCTAACCTTGTAAGCTTAGCAACTTGACCCTTCTTAGTCTTTGACTGTCTGTATCACTGCAACTTAGTATTTCCATGGTATTAAAGCTGACTGTGATGAGTAGTCATGTCCTCACCTATTACTTCTTCCAAGAACAAGGCTCCAACTCTATCTGTGAGATTGTGTGGCCTGAACACTTCTGAGGCTTTTCTTTTCATAAGTTACTAAAGATGAATAATCAGTCCTTGGCAGTGCCAGCATGGCTTAACAATCGTCATCTTGTAAGTAAGGAAGCTTCACTTGTGGTCAAGGACACAATCTAAAATATGTGTGACAGAGCTGACTAAGCTTTAAGGTTGGATTATATCTGTCACGATGAAAGTGATTTTAGCAGCTTAGCAGAAGTGTGATGTGATGAACTTGTATGAGAGCTGACCATTTGCTCTTTGACCATGTTTGTAATTTTGTTGACTTCTTGGAAACAGGAAATTCTTTGATAAACTGGTAAACTCTTGATTGTGTGCAAGTCTTTTACTTTGTAACCTGCTAGGCTCTTGCTTTCCCTTGTATACTCTACCGAGTATTGCACTTGTCATTATCTGAAGGTGTACTTGTTCTGTCTGCTATTGAGATTTGTAACTGATGTCTATAGAGTCACCGGGTAAATATTTTAGCTGTATGGTTTTGTGTAAATATTTGCCTACAGAAGATTACTGAGACTTAAGTGCTCCTTTTGTTAAGCTTCAATGTAACTGATCTTATATCAATACAGGAAAAGACTACCTACCATTTAACTACCATTAAAGCAGAACCGGCAGAAGAGAACACTAATAAAGGAACTGAAAGCAGCCAATTTTCAGTGCTTTCAGTTAAAGCACTGAAACAAGAGAAAACTGAGTTGGAAGTGGGAAGAAAGCGCAGTACTGATGAAGACAAGCCTACTGTGGAAGAGCCACGTCCAAATAAAGGTACAGTTTCTTCCATCGTTGGACAGGGTGTCTTCCAAAACAATAAATTGCTTCCTATTCTGGATAGGAAGCAAAAGGCTGTGAAGCGCGTACCTTATGGTATAAGGAGAAAAGCCACTGTGTTAAACTGTAAATAGAAGTAACTGTTATGTAAATATCCCTTTTTCAGAAGGTCCTATGCTGTTCATTTTTGAATGCTTAGGAATAAAAGTTTTTTTGCACTATTTTTTTCCTTTTTCCTGCTTTTTCCTCATCTGTTGATGCACTTGCAGATTTGGTAATAGTTTTAAAGCAGTTTCTTTAGGATTGTTTCAACTGCTGTTGCTGATCTTCTGAGTAGCATCAGCTGCTCAAGTGCTTTTTTTTGTTTGTTTGTTTTGTTTTTCCTGAAGCAACTATCAAAATTGTTGACGACCTGCTAATTGCTCGCTCATGGGCAATATTTGAGCAAAATGGTCTGATAAGCTCTGATGCATTTAACTTCACTTCTGGGCACAGCTGAGCATCAGTGTTCCTAGAATTACGGAAGGCATATACAATGTAGAAGGGAAAATCTAAAACTTAGCTGTATTCCCTTCCTTTCTTGTATTCCTCTTGCAAAATATGTGCAAGGGAGAAAGTCAAGGCCTTCTTTGGATGAGATGCTGTTCTTGGATGATTTGTCCCTGCTGCCTTTATTTGGCATAAATATTGAATCCTAATGTGACCACTGAATGGCATCACATATAAGCATCTTACCAGAGACTGAGGGAGGGATGTGGACTCCTCCATACTCCAAATAGTAGTGGGTTTGTTCTAATCATATGACCAAAGCTCTCATTTAAAAATTAATGACAGCAATGCTCCACATGGGAATTAAAATGGGTAGCTGATAGTCACAATGTCAGCATGAAGTTTTCTGTTAAGAAGTACTGAGTATTCAATCATGTTAAAATTTTCTTCTATTTGTGAGTATTAATAGCATCCAATTTAAAAAACCGCTTAATATATATTCTTTAGCTATGTTAAATATACACAGTAGAACAATGAGCACAGGTATGTTGTGCTGGTTCTTTTGTAGAATTAGTTATATAAGTAGCACAAGCAAAAGTGTTTTAGGAGATGCTAGGTTATCTCAGCTTCAAGTTCAGGGTATTTACACCATTCTCTGAGCTTTTAGGTCTTGTTCCCTATGCTCTGTAATAATGCTTTTTCCCTACTTCCTGTGTAAGGAGCTTCTAGACTGAACATTACACATCTTCTCCCTAGTCTTATTTATCTTGCTTTAGTGCTTGCTTGTTGTTTTCAGCATAAAGTGTTTAGATTACTTATAAATCATATTCCCCTCACTAGTGTTGCTGGGAGCAGCAATCAAACCCAAAACCTGGTTTGGGGTGGAATATGCCACTGCTGTTTCTTCAGTATGACTTTTAAATCAGTTGAGGGCTGTATATAAAACTGCTTAGATGAGTTAAGAGGCTGTTCCCATGCAGTACATGTGAATCTGTATGTAATGCAGGCTGCACATGGGTGCTATAAAATTCTGCATTTCTGTAGTTGTAGTAATAAAAGGACTGTACAAGAATCACCATGGAATATATTGTTGTGGTGACCCAATCCCTAGTAAGTCTTGACTTATATTTATTTTTTTTAATACTTAAAGTATGCATATTATGGAATGGACATAACTGGATTCTAAAGCAATGATGAAATACAGCAGAAGTCGCTTTTGATAGAAAGAAAATGCATGTGATTTTAGCTAATTGCTCACCAGTTAAAGAAAAAAACAGCCCCAAGCTAATGGAATATTTATGGAAACTTGAATCTGCAAATTTGTACAACTTTATGAGTGAACTTTATATGCAAAAGAGTAAGTGTGAACAGAAGTAGGAATCCTCATATTTTGTTTAGAGATCAACTGAATAAGAGAGACAGATATCAACACTTAAGTGATCAACTTGTCCAGGGTTTTATCTTTCTTTTGAAAGTAAGAGGACTGTGAGTTGGAATGAAATTTCTTAGAGAACTGTTTATCTACCATTTAGATGTAGATGGAGTGATTCCTGGCTGCCTTATAGGGATTGCTGAAGCACGGAAGATAGAAAGAATATAGCTGTGAATTATCTATCTCGTTCCCATGTTTCTTAAATCTAATAAGATTTTCTACTGGTGTGGAGTGGAAGGTTTGAGTAGTGCCATGGTAAAAGTGATCTTACAGACTGAAAACCTTTTGCTGTTAATTCTGTATAGAAATCTGAGGCACCTGAATACGTGTTCAGAGGACTTGAATTCCTTCACTAGTATCAAATACTATGTGATGTGAGGGCATGGCTTGCATATTTGTGACAGTTTTTCACTTAGAAGTTGCTACTTGGTGTTGTGAACTGCTATGTAATAATGATTTTAATCAATCTGAGCTACATTCCTTTTCCCTTTTTTCTTTGTTTGTTTGTTTGTTTGTTTTACAGTAGTTGTAAATGAGAGAAAGAAAAAGAACACTGTAGAGCAAAGGACAATTGAACACATGAAACAAAAGTGCTCCGCGTACCGAAAGGAAGTACTAGCACTGAGGGAAAGAACTGAAATCTTGGAACATCATTTAACTGTGCTTGAAGAACAATGCAGAAGAGAAAAAAATAAAAAAGAAGATTTCAGTAAGCAGGTAACAAGCCTGCGTATTGAGCTTTCTTTTTCTGAAGAAACAGCTGATGTCCTCCGTGAACAAATTCTGCAGGGTCAAGCTGACTATCGGGAAATTGCTTCTGAACTGGATGAACAGAAATCTATAAATATGACACTTGAAAACAAAAATGCCCAACTAACTAACAACATAGAAGTTGCCAAAGAATATATAATTGATAAAGTGTCACAAGTAAAAGAAATGCGGACCAAATTAGATGAATTATACAAATGTCACTTAGAGTTTCACGCCATCGGTACTGACTTTGTCAGTGTAAAGGATTCCTCAGACTCTGAAAAAGATGAGACAGGGACATCTCAAATTAGTTCTGCATGCATTCAGTCACAGACTTCTTCCATCTCAGATCTTGTGCAGGACCTCTCCTTTAACTATAGTCTTGAAAGGATTTGGGAAGTATGCAGAAGTATTGTTGATGTTTCCTCACAAAAAAGTCAGCACATCAAAGCACTGCTTCAAGACAATGAAAACCTAAAGGCGGGACTGAATAATGCTGAAAATCATAATCGTCAACTTGTAATGAAGCTATGTGAGATTACAACTCACACTAGTCAGGAAGATGATCTTGTGAATCAGTTACATGAGCAAATAGAGAAGAAAACTCAGGAGTTTGAAGAAAAGACTGCAGAAGATCAGAGAGTGATTGCACAATTTCAGGAGGAAGTTGCCAACTGTGAGGTAAAAATAAGAGAGCTTGAATATCGCCTGGAGGCTTCCAAGATAATGGAAGACAATGTGTCAAAACTCAATGAATTACTTAAAGAAAAAGAATCTATTATTGTTAATCTGGAGACAGTTACAGCAACTCTGCAGGAGAAGTCTGCTAATGCAGACAAAAAGGTTGAAGAGTTAAGTAGCAGAGAAGCAAATCTGATTCAAGAAGTTATGCAGCTTAAAAACAGCTTGGAGCAGATGAAACACTCTCTTTGGGAAAAGGAAAAGAGTGAAATGGAGAAAGTGCAACGTATAGAATCGTAAGTAACCACTGAGTTAAGTTAGAGCCCTTTGAGAAGGAAATAGAGTTAAAAATAGTTAATGGGAACATCCCTTCGACTTAATGCATCTGCATGCTTATCAATGGCCAAACTACTACTTTAGGATGCTTTGGTATGCTACTTGAGTTCCAAGGGAAAACAGGAGTGTGCAAGGAAATAAAGAATAATATGGGGATTGCTGGTGGTTTTGTTGTACATCCCTCAGAATAGCATCTGAATAATTTATTGCTTCAGCATCTGATTATGAGAAGCAAGCTGAAATTCAAAAGTAATTGTTTAAATCTTGTCACTGGTCTAGATAGATTTAAGAGTCTATTTACAAATAGAAACCAACAGGCAGGGCATGGATTAAGCTGTAATTGCTGTTTCCATGAGATGTGTAACAGTAATGTTCTTTGTCTCTTTATTTTTAACATAAGGCTAGAAAATATTCTTTCTGAGAGTTCTGCCCTTGTACTGAATTTGAAAAAAGATTTGCAGAGGAAAGAAGAAGAGTATGCAGATCTAAAAGACAAACATTCTGATGCCGAGAAACAAATTCAGCAAGTACAAAGCGAGGTTTGTAGTCAACTGAGATATTTTTATCTGTAAGATTATGCTTGGCTTTCTGCTGTTAAAACTTCTCAAACTTTAACTATGAAGCTGGAAATTTCACACTAGTGTGGCTAGCAGCAAATCTTAGGTAAAGTTGCCATTGAAGCTCTAGAGGGGACCAGAAGTTAAAACATGGTTTCGCATAGATAATGAACAGAGGAAAGTAAAGTTGGTTGGTAGTCTGGAATAAGGTTTGTGAAGAGAATAGCTAATCTGCCTCTGGAGGGGACTTGTTATTATCTCTACGTTACTGGTGACTTGCCATTGGTATCCGTGGTAACTCCAAAGCCTAAAACCTAAGTCTTGTGAAAAAACGCTGATAACTGGGAAGAAGAATGCTATTTACTTGAAGAGAAATAGACTAATTTCCAGAGGCTCTTTAATATAAGCATGTATATTTTTTTCTTCAATTTCAGCTTCAGTGATGTTAATAGTTAAAATTTAATTATTAAACAAGTAGATATTTTAAAACCCATTTTGCAGGATCTTAGTCTGCAAGTTTATTGGGTGTGCTTGGGGTGGAAAATTGAAGCTTAAAAATGAATTCATGTCTTCCTTGGTAACCTTGCACTTGCTGTCGTTTTCCTACTCAGCACTTGTTTGTGAATTCCTCTTTATTTAACAAAGAAGTATTTGGCCAGGTTGGATTACAGAAGTCTTTTAATGAACCGTGAGCTGTGCTTACATTACAGGTGTCCACGATGCGTTCTGTGGAGGAATCCCTCAGGAACAGGATGGATGAACTTGAAAGGATTAATAACCAGTTTAAGGATGAGCTGGATTATAAAGACTATACTATCCAACAACTTAAACAGGTATTTTTCTTGCTCTTAATTTTTATTACATGAATGATGCAGGTTTTCCAAGCAACAGGAAAAAGGTCAAAAAAAAAAAAATTGGAGCAAAATGAAAGTGGCCAACTGAAATTAGTGGTAGACCATGAAAGATATTCAAATAATTAGTCACTACAGAGCACTGGCAGATTGCTTTAAATACAATAATCTGCATAGTAAATACATATGTAATACATGCATGTAACCTGATCTTGTTGAGTGACATCACGATACGTTAATTGAAATGTCTTACCATAAACTCTTTTTATCAGCTTGAGTCCTTATTTATGCTATATGAAAACCTTATTAATTCTAGGCTGTCTTAAAGATTCTGCTTGTTTCTACTGTGTATGCTTTTCTTTCATCATGAAATATAGGAGCTGGAGGAAAAGGACCATAATATTCAAAAGTGGCGTGAGGAGAGAGATCAGTTAGTAGAAGCTTTGGAAGAACAGCTCAAAACTTTGGCTTCTAATGTCATACAAAAAGAGACAGAAATAGCAGAACTGAGACAATCTGCCTTAAAGGATTCAAGCAAGGTCAGCTCTCCTTTCCTCCTACCTGATTAGCTACCCATAAATTCTGTAAAACTCCTGTACCTGCTCTTTGTATTCTGGGTGTGGTTCTGTTCTTGAACACTGTCGTATTGACATCATGTGCAACTAACCAAAAAAAGCACCAGCTTTTATTTTTGTTCTCCAGAAACAGAATTTCTGTTAATTACTAAAATTTCAATTTTTTCAGTAGTTCAGATAAGCAGATGTCAGTTTGATGCTTATGATCCTACAATCATACTGGACATCTGTAGCTTTTTCTGATAATTCCCAGCATTTCCGGATTCCAAGCTAGGCTCAATACTCAGACAGTAGTTCTGTCTCAGGTTTCTTACTTTCTTTGCTTTCTCTGAGGTAGTATCTACAATGGCATGAAAAGACAGAAGGGGACGTGGAGAGAGATTAAGGGAAGCATCAAAAAGCAGAGGGGGGATGATCTCTGGAAGTTGCATTTCTTATTTCAACATCCAGCTTTTAATCAGGATAGCCAATCTAAGCCGTAGCATAGAATTTCAGAAGCTAAACAGAAGGCTAAATGAGTTGTGCTGTTTTGAGAATGTTTGGATTCACTTTCTCTGAGAAGAAAGATGTTCTCATAGCAAAACTTCCCCTATGAAGTATGATTATATGAGGTATGATTATATTTATAGAAAGTAAGTACTTAACATCTTGTTAACCCCTTTTTGTTCTTCTGTTTTCCTAGGAGATACTGGAGCTGGAATCATTTTTCTTAGCATATAGTCCTTTAACTACATATTCAGTGATGAGTACTTGTTGGTTCTTTTTGTCTTCCACTCAAACATGAGCTCTCATCTTCTCAAAAATATTTTATTTACTAGAACACCATCTCTCTGTGTACATTATGGAACTTTTCCATGCAGTTTTCCATGTATTCGTATGTGGATGCTGAAGATTAGGCAGAGGTTTAGCCTTTGGTGTTCTAACATAGCAGCTGTGAGCGTGCAGAGTATGGGGGGAATGGATGACAAAACGACCAGTGTTACAGATTTTGTCCCTAAATAATGTCTCGCTTTCTCTCTTTTGGAGGCAGAATACTGCCTGAGACTGTTAGTGAGACCCAGTAGGGTGTATCTGAAGATCACACAATGAATAGATGTTACTACCTTCCCACACTTGTGCTGTGTTTCAGCTTACGTGTTCATGTGGCGTCTGAGCTTGAGGTTTTACACTGTAACTTTAGAAACCTCGAGATATTTTGGAGGTCTAATGCATAGCCTAATCTTTACTCCTTTTAAATATTTACAGCCTAGGAAACAACAAAGCAAAACTAAAACTGGAGAAAGTATTCCATTAAGATGCAAAGCTGAAGACAATTATTTGTCACGTCGATGTACTAGGAGCCTCACTTCATTAAATGAATCTGAGGTTAGTATGAAACTTCAGATCTGAAAATGTTGTGATTGTATTGCTTTTGATAAGGAATGAGTAGGAAAAGATCTCATGTTCTCTAAACAATTCCCAAGTTTTAATTTATTTATCCCTTTCAAGGTGATCAGATCACCTGTTTTTATAGCCTTTGATAGGAATAAAAGCTGTTGAAACAATTGTGTGATGAATTTTTGTCAGGTGCTGTTGAAAACTCTCCTCATGTTAATGCTTATGAAGTGGCTCATGATTAGATAAGTTACTTGGAAAAAATTCATGGAGCCACTGAAACGGGCACAGCAAATTGAACTTATTTTCTTCCTCTGCAGGATTTCTGGATATTGTTTTGTTAGCAGATGATGTTAATCATTCCTATATAAGTTTTTAATTGCTAACTTTCATAAAATAGCAGTTACATATATTTTAAAAACAAAGTATTTATTAACCAACTTAATTCTTGGAAATACAGTGGGTGGTGATACTCCATTCAGATTCTTAGCAGAGCCTGATAAAGTGGCTCTGACTACTTTTTGTCTTTCTACAATCTTTGGTAACTTTTTGAGAGGAAGAAGACTCCCCTCAGGGGGTTGGAACAGTGTAAGTAGTAAAAGCTGCTAGTCTGTGTTTGGGACACTGGAGTTTGCTAGTTACTAGCAGCAGTAGAAGCAGCCATCTACCATTTTCTGATGTCCCCAGCAGCCTGTCTTCCATGTGTTCAACCAGCATCTGAACTCATTTTTTATATGCTAGCTGAATTCCTGCCATAGAGAAGGAGGAGTTCAGGTGATCTCAGTTCTGACTTTGTTGTTCCTGTTGAGAAAAACAGGATTGGGTGGATTGTGGACAGTAAGTGCTGCTGGGGAAATGCATACTGACATTTCTCTGTCACTTAGCTGTGCATTTGCTGCCATTTGACCATGAGCAGGTACATGATAGCCTTCAGCTTAAGTACGGTGTCATTGCTTGAATGTCTGTATTCTCTCCAGGGAAAAGATAGCAATGGAGTTCTTTAATGACTTGTACTGGGCTTGCACCTTGCCAGCTGGACCTTACTTATGTAAATAACATCTCTAGTGTAGAAGAGGAATGGCAAATTCCCTAAGATTAAGCTGGAAGTTAATCGAACACTTGAATCAAATGCTCCTGTTCCTGCCCAGTTCTGACGCAGCAGAGTTGAGATGAAGAAAATCGTGTCAGTTCTACCACCATTCTCTATTAAAAAAAAGTGTAGTTGTCTGTGCCCTTGAGAAAAAATGACTTGTAAAGTATCAGGCTCAGTTTAACATGGAGAACTTTTTTTGTGATCATAGATTGGAAATAATTTTAAATGTAACAAGTTCTAGGAAAGAGGGGTAAAACTCTGCTGAAACTGAAATAGACTCCTTCTGTTACAAGTGTTCTTACAGCAGGAAAATCGAATGCTTACATATCCTTTTCCAGATGCTTTATAGCTTTTTAATCTCATGGCTACCTTAACACTTGCACTTAAAATTCTTCTGTGCTATCAGGAGCATTTGGAAACTGTCCTCGACTCTTCTGGAGTGTCCGCAGAAAATGGCAAAACTAGTCGGTTCCCAAAACCGGAGCTGGAAATCCCACTGACACTTCTGCAACCTGATAAGACGGAGATAAAGCAGCACGGCAGCATGATACCTTTAGGAGTGAAAATGCCTAAGGCAAAAAAGAAAAGAAGTGATGACATGGATGAGGTATGACCTAGACCCAACAGAAAACAAAATAATAAAAAAAAAAATATGCATGGCAGTTATTAAAAACAGATGTTCACATGTGATAGCAGTATCCTTGGCATGGTCAGAGTATGAGTAGTAGATTTTTCCCATCTGTTGTTTCACATGTTCACATCTCTGTTGAACAGAAATCCGGAAAAGACTACTTCCTGAGAAAGCGAGTACATGCTTCAAGACTGACTAAAAAGAAGGATGAAACACTGCAAAAAGTTGGAGATTTTATTCAAAGCTCTCCTTCTATTATACACTCTAAAGGTTGGTGTAGAATAAGTTTTATTCCATGTTTTCTAGACATTGTAGAATGGCTTGTTTCTGCTGTAGGCTATTAATGTATGTGTTCTTAGACTTGTCTGCCATGTTAAGTTGTCCTTTGATTTATGAAGTAAATGCATTTATTCGTCTCTTCAGAGATTCATTATTACATTTGTGAAAACCTACAAGTATACAGAGAAAGTTGGTTCTGTCTTGTGCTTCTGTCAGCACGAAAGTTAGGCCTGTTGTTTAACTCCTGCTGAAGTTTCTGACTTCCAGCGACTTCTGAGCCATGATTGTCTTTCATACTCCATTTTAATGCGTGCTTTAAGCTGCCGTACCTGAACCTATAAACAGTTTCAGCTATAGAAGCAATAAAGAACCTCGATGAACAAATACAATTTCTGAGTATTTTCACTTAAATTTTACGTGTCATTTATAAACCAAGTTTGTTACGAAGCTTTTTTTGCATTCATTGATTTAAAGACTCACAAAACCAGTAAGTTGATTGGTTTATGTATCAAAACAAATTTCTTCTAGCCAAGAAGCTGATGTCAGCAGTAAGTTCTCCTAAATCAAATGAACCTGAAAGTCTCGAAGAAGGAGAGACCAAGCCAAAACGATCCAAAAGGAAGCTGTATTCAACTGTCGTTTCTGGCCCTCTAGATATACCTGCTTCTTCGGTAAGCGATTATACTGTAGTCTTGGCTTAAAATAAACTACTAAGGAGTCCAAACAGACTGGAGGTTTCATCTATTTGCAGGGGGACGTTGAAAGTACTGAGGTATTTCTTTATTCTACCAAGTCATTCTTGTTGGTCTTCCTGCTGTTCTGTTTTATTTTGTCCTCAAAGATCTCTGTGTTTGGCTGGCTTACAGTTTACTAAGTAGGTGATGTAGCAATCACGGAGATGTCTTCTAATTTGGAATCATAGATAATTTCAGTGTGTCGGTGTGGGATTATTCTATTACACGCTTTTCTAGAGCAAAACTTAGACAGCTTTTTAGGTATGCTTAAACTATGATCTCCTGTCTAAGCCAACTTGCAAAGGATCTGATGTGCCAGTTTCATGACTCTGTCGGCAGCTATTGTGCTAAGAACATTCTTGCTTTGTTGGAACTGCATCTTTTAATTATATTAGAGTCCTTTTTCTTTTCCGC
Source organism: Coturnix japonica (assembly GCF_054131305.1). Classification (NCBI taxonomy): domain Eukaryota; kingdom Metazoa; phylum Chordata; class Aves; order Galliformes; family Phasianidae; genus Coturnix; species Coturnix japonica. The sequence goes on along the minus strand of NC_140671.1, from coordinate 21,574,527 downwards.
AAAGTGATCATTTGCCCATACTGTAATATCCCTCTGAATTTTTTGATGATTTGACGAATGATAGGGGCAGAAACCAAAATGTTATTTTTTTTTGTTAGAGGATGAAGAAGATGAGACAATTTCTTCTCTCACTGTAGTTCTGAGAACATGGAACTGAACCGAGAACTGAAATTCTGGGCAAGTCATAGCTACAGGGATTGAGGCTAAAAATGTTTTCTGAACGCTTCATGTTTCACAAAACAAGTATTATAATACTCTTTTGAAAACAAGTATTTCAAAATGAAAGCTGCCTTCAGGCTTTCCTCAGACGTGTGTGCTTTTTTAAGATAAACAGGATTTTGTACATTCTTCATATTTGTTCCTTGTGATTAAGCTGCATTAAAATGATCTCGGTATCCCATAGTTTTCTGAATAAAATATAATAAGCAAATGCCATTCTGAAATCCATTTAGGGGAAGAAATATGTTTGCGTGTGTCAAGAAGAGCTTGTCAGTCTTGTGTGAAAAGATGAGTAACTTTTGAAATGTTTTCTTCAGGAATCTGAGGAACAAAAGAAGGAAAGTGATCATCTGATCATCAAGCGACGGCTGAGATCCAGAACAGCTAAAAAACCTTGAAGAAGCGTGTTTGTTCCCCTTTCTCAGGACATACTTTTATCATATTATTAAAACTGGTTGTTAATAAACAGTAACAGTTACTCCGTTGTGTTCTTAAATTTGTATATAGGTGTTTGTTGCAGAACGGCGGGAGAAAAGCAGACGACCACACCTGTCATTGACATATGATCAGCGAATCTCATTTATTCCTTGCCTGCATGTACCTTTATAATACGGATAATTAGCTCATACATATTGCAAAAGTGGAGCTCATCATTGGTTCCCAATAACATACTATCCCCGAGTATCTTAACAGCTTGTTATCAACTGAAAGCTACTCCCTTGCTGAGTTCCCAGAACCATGGCTAGTTTCTCACCATCCCAGGGCATCCTGTTGTTCTTGCTCTCCTTGCAGGTGTTATGGCTGCTTGCTTAGCTGCACCGTGTTTACGACCCTTCTCAGCTAACTAGCTGTAAAAAACACTCTCAGGAGAAAGGATAAAGCAACACTAAAAGAGAAAAGCAGCAGTGAAAGGGAAAAGCAAGACTAAAAGGGAAAAGCAGCAGTGAAAGGGAAAAGCGGCAGTGAAAGGGAAAAGCGGCAGTGAATGGGAAAAGCAGCAGTGAAAGGGAAAAGCAAGACTAAAAGACAACAGGGAAGTGAAGGTGACTCTTGTGCAGATGTCATGGTTTTGTAATTTTCATTAAAAACCAGTGAAGACTAATGTGGCCTCATAGCGCTCAATGGAGTCCCAGGGGAGATAGTGGGAATGAATAGGGGTTCACATCTGTATGCCCCGAGGCTGGTGCTCGCTTCTCTGACTGTGGCTTTAGGCTCCAGAGTTGATGTTGGCTTCCCTTACTGTGGCTTTATGGCCCAGGGCCAGTGCCGGCCTCATGGGCTGGGGCTTCTGCCAGCTGGATACAGCTGCTGGCTGAACTGGCCAGGATGGAGCCTTCCCTGTGCAGCCTCCCATGTGCATATCCACCCCAAGAATGGAAGTCTTCCTTCTATGCGTACCCCATTCCACCACAATGAGGAAACCAAACCATTTAGGCACCTGAAATGCTTCTGCTCCTGCAGTCTGGCAGAAAGCAATGCCCTCTGTCTCATGCCATCTCTGCACAAACTGGAAAGGAATGGGGAGACATATGTCAGATCCAATGGGACAGGACTTCACTGGCTGCAGTTTAATAGCAAATCACCCCAGCTCTTGTTGCCCTCTATTGCTGGGTACCCCTTGCCCCTGGCCACTGGATTTCCCCGCATGCATCCTTCCTTGGAGCTAAGTGTGCCTTTCCCAGCAGCAAGCAGCGAGCTGGAGTCAGCACCAAACCCAAAACCTCCTTGTGCCTTTTCCTGTCCTTCTTTCACACATCGTCTTTTAGTTTCAGAAAATATGGCCAGACCCCAACGAAACAAGAGCTCTAAAACAAAGCAGCTGCTTTATTTTCCTCCTCCCCTTTCCTCATCTACACCCCGCAGAAAGACCATTTGCCAAGTAAGGGATGCAGCGATCAGGTGTATGAGGGGCAAAGCGAATCAAGCTTAATTTCAAAGGCTTGTCTCTTCCACGTGACTTCCCTGAGGTCTGATACAATCGTACAGCCATAGAAAGTGCAGTGCTAAAGGTGTGAAGTTAAGGGATCATCACTGTCACGATAAAAGTCATAGCATGGAAGATTTAGCGATGGCATGCTGACTAGAAGGAAAAAACAACACTTACCTTGGAGCTTGTTCATTTTCCCTCCTATCATTGGATATCTTATCATCATCTACGTAGCTCTGAGGTTGGCCAAAGCCTGTTGCCATGAGCTTTGCTAAACGCAACAGTGCTGTGGCTCAGAGGTATTACACCGGCACATAGCATAGGAGAACTCCATAACCCAAGTGTCAAGGGAAGAAGAAAGGGGAACTGTTACAATTAATTACGTTCACTAAATTGGTAATTGTAGGCTTCTTGTCACACACTACTGCCTACAGCAAAACAGCACAGATGTTGACAACTGTGATTTCTGCATACAAGCAACCACTCGAGGCTGAGCACACTCTCCTGTCTCTTTGCCATGCCTAGGAAGACCCAGAAGAGCTCAGTGTTCTCTTGCTGTTAGTTTACATCCTCCAAGCACTTCCAAAGGCACGCTGCTCTGTAGAAAAAGCTGAGCTGCCCAGAAAGTTTGTGCAGGAAGAAGGCAGCAGTGTCAGTGCACGTCATCCTGGGGGATCTGAAAGCATTTGTGAAGAGAACAGGGAAAGAAGAGGGAAGAGAGCAAAACCAACAGGCACTAGCACTGCTGCCCGCAGGGGGCGGGGCTTGAGGCAGGGCCTGTGCCAGAGGGGGGGCCTGGCACAGTTAGGGCCAGCTCAGGGCCCAGAGCAGAGGGGGAGCAGGCAGAGGCAGGGCCTTGGGGCCCAGGATGGAGGAGAACCAGGCACAGCTGGGGCCAGCTCAGGGCCCAGAGCAGAGGGGGACCAGGCACAGCTGAGGCCACTGCAGGGCCCAGGTGAGAGGGGAACCCAGCACAGTCGGGGCTGCTTTGGGGCCTGGGCCGGAAGGGGGCCGGGCACAGCCAGGGCCTATCCCCCTTTTTTGCACATATGAAATGCTCCCAGCTGTGCTGCACAGCAGAACATCTTTCAATGGAGATGAAAGCCTGTGAAATGAAAGAATCCTTTCTTATTTCTTTCACATTTGTGTTTGTTGACTGCAGTTCCAACCAGGTGGACTCGCAGTGTCTTGCAAGTGACACCTGGAAGCAGGTACAGACTGGAGACACAGCACCCTCAATGTCCAGGTGAGTAACAGCAGCCAAGGAGGCCTTTGGGCTCTGCAGGGTCCAAGTGTGGAGCATTACACACAGGAACAGCTGAGTATAAAGACAGTGGCAGAGCTGCAGAGCTTGCCATAGTAGAGAGCCACAGTGGCTCAGCTCATTTCCCACAGTAACGCAGGAAATAAGAGCCATGAGGGAAATGCAGATGCCTTCTGCTCCCATCAGAGGGGAGGAATGAGCTGCACTTCCACAGAGACATTCCTCTCACAGCCACTCACACCTCAGGTGTGGAGGGACGAGCTGGGGCTGCTGGTGGCAGCTGTGGAACACTGCCATCTGTGGTGCTCCATCCTACCCTGGAGGGGCATGTAGAGCTGAGGACCTTTGTCACTGCACAAATGACTGCAAGCAGAGATGTAGCAGAGGGAACATAAAGCATTTAATAACTTATACAAAGCAATGAGTAATAGAAATGACAGTATTTCCAACCAAATATCCCCCATCCTAGCAGTTGTATCTGATCTCTACAATCCCACCCAAACAATTTCCCAGCCCCCTCCAATTCCTCCTCACTATCCCACCCCTGAATTTCCCTCCCCCAATTCCCACACAGTAATTGCCCACACTAATTACCAGTATGCAGGGCATAGAGAACACCTGTTCCTTGTGTGCAGACACCTGAAAAAAAGAAGTGGCAGGGAACTGGAGGTTTGTAGCAGGTTGTGGAGGCTCTGCATAGAACGTAACCCCAGACCACAACCCCATCAGCTGCTGGAGCAGCATCATCCCTGTCATTGGGGGATGTTGCCAGTGGTGGATAGGGACACAGGGAGAAGCCACACCTTGGTGTAGCTCTGATCTGCTCATGTCCAGTCCAATCCTCTATAGCACTTTCCATCTTCTGTCCTTTGTTCTTAACCGTATCCTTCCTTCTCTTCTGCTCTTTTCCTTTCTTTTAGGTGTCTTACCTGTATCTGCTTTTCCCCTCTTCTGTTCTTTTACTGCTCTGGTCAGCCTCCAGTGTCTGCACCGCAACTCTAGGTTTTGGGATGGAGAAAGGTACACAGGGCATAGGTTTGTACAAGAAAAGCTCTCTAGCTGTGCCCAACAGATGACAAAAAGGAGTCCTCAGGACCACAAAGGCAGCTTGTTTCTCCAAAGGCCACAGCGTAAGCTCGTGTAACTGGGAAGGACTCTGTTATACATCTCCTAAAAGTGCCTTTGAATGAATAATTTTCTGGTCTTGTTTCCAATTGTTGCTCAGAGGAAATGAAGTTTTTATCCTTGTATCTTTGCAGGAAGACAGAGAGGATGGAACCTGTCTGGTGAAATGCTCAGGTGCTGTTTCCTTCCTTGCACCAACAGCCTGTTTGTGTCCACACGATGCCAGTTGTCCTCCTGACAGTTTCTACCGGTCCTTCTCCGAGTCCTTCTGCTAAGCACTGCTATTTCTGTATCCTCGGGGCCCTATTAGGACTAAAAAGAGGAGCGGATAACAGATGGAAGGATCTGGCCTTCTGCTGGGTGATAGCCGCCTGCATGTCCTGTTCTTGCTTTCTCTTTTCCTCAGGTGGCATTGTGCTTCCCAAGGAGCATATGGACCTTTTAGATGGGAGTGCGCAGCAAGGAACACATGGGGTCTCATCTTCCTCCCTGCTCTACATCTGAGTGAGGGACACTGTGACCTGCTCAGGAGGCAAGATGTCATGTCAGGGAGGTGTGTTTGTGTGTTTTCCTTTTTTTTTTTTTTTTATATTTCTTTGTATTGCTCATTTGCAAGAGATTGTGAATTCTCCTGGTTCAAACTGCAGTTGGCTTAATCAAATGTGTAAGAAATATATAAGGGCTGCTGAGGCCAGGCTGGAGTTGCGTTTCTTTATGAACTGGGGTGTTGCTGCAGATGCACTTATCTCCTGTTTTGTCTCTTTTGTGGCTGTTCAAGAATATTAGATTGTGCTATGTCAGTGTTTGTTGCCATCCTTCTTTCTCTTCTCTGTCTTGCAGGTCAGCTCGTGCTGGAAGTTGATGGTATCACTGTATGAATGGAGGTCAGTTTAGGAGCAGCTGCTGATGGAAGGAATCAAAACCAAGCTAATAAATGGAAGCATCTCCTGGTAAGGTGTCAGAGGTGGCAGTAATGATGTCTGTCATCGTTAAAACCAGAGGGCAGGCTCATCCGAGTGCTTGCTGACTGATACTTCGGAGTATCTCGTTCTCCAGCTGAACGATAAAGCTAAACATGCTGAGCCGTTACAGCTTGTGCTGAAGTTGTGAATGTGCCCCCAGATGTTTCCTTTAGTGGTAAATCATGTTCTGGCACTGTGGTAGCCCTATCTCTGTCATGATCTGGAGCACCATGTCTTGTTGCGAGCCTTGTGTGCCTGTTTCCATGAACTTTGCTTTCTTTCTCTCTTCAGAGTAAGGGCAGGGTGCTTCCTTGCTTTTGGTGGATTCATCCAGGAGGCTGTTAGAAGGCCAAATGCAATGTTCATTACATGGAGGGACAGGATGGGAATGGACTGTCGTTGCCACCAGGCAAAAGTGAGTTTCTTATGTCATGAATGATATAATTTTGATTGCTGTGCCTACCTGCCTGCTCCCTGTGCTTGTTCCTTTTACCTTTCAGTGCTTCTTTTCCCTTGCTTTGATGCTTTTCCCTTTCAGGGCTCCTTTTCTCTTTCAGTATTGCCTTTGCCCTTTATGTACTCCTTTTCCCTATCAGTGTTACTTTATGCTGTTCCTTTCCCTTTCGGGGCTCCTTTTCCCTTTCAAGGCTGCTTTTCCCTTTCAGGGCTGCTTTTCTTTATCAGTTCTCCTTTTCCCTCTCACGGCTCCTTTTCCATTTCAGGGCTCATTTTCTTTATCAGTTCTGCTTCTCACTTTCACGGCTCCTTCTCCCTTTCAGTGCTGCATTTTCTTGTTCCTTTTCCCTTTCAGTGCTGCTTTTCTGTGCTCCTTTTCCCTTTCACTGCCGCTTTTCCCTTTCACTGCTGCTTTTCCCTTTTAGTCTTGCTTTTCCCTTAGTCTTGCCTTTCCCTTTTAGTCTTGCCTTTCCCTTTTAGTCTTGCTTTTTCCTTCCATTGCTGCATTTCCCTTTCCCTGCTGCTTTTCCCTTTCCCTGCTGCTTTTCCCTTTCCCTGCTGCTTTTCCCTTTCCCTGCTCCTTTTCCCTTCCCTGCTGCTTTTCCCTTTCCCTGCTGCTTTTCCCTTTCCCTGCTGCTTTTCCCTTTCCCTGCTCCTTTTCCCTTCCCTGCTGCTTTTCCCTTTCCCTGCTGCTTTTCCTTTTCCCTACTGCTTTTCCTTTTCCCTTTCATGCTGCTTTTCCTTTTTCCTGCTGCTCTTCCCTTTCACTGCTGCTTTTCCCTTTCACTGCTGCTTTTCCCTTTTAGTCTCGCTTTCGCCTTTTAGTCTTGCTTTTCCCTTTCAATGCTGCTTTTCCCTTTTAGTCTTGCTTTTCCCTTTCACTGCTGCTTTTCGTTTTCACCGCTGCTTTTCCTTTTCACTGCTGCTTTTCCCTTTCACTGCCGCTTTTCCCTTTCCTTGCTGATTTTCCCTTTTAGTCTTCCTTTTCACTTTTAATCTTGCTTTAACCTTTTAGTCTTCCTTTTCCCTTTCATGCTGCTTTTCCCTGTAACTGCTGCTCTTCCCGTTCACTGCTGCTCTTCCCGTTCACTGCTGCTCTTCTCGTTCACTGCTGCTCTTCCCTTTCACTGCTGATTTTCCCTTTCACTGCTGATTTTCCCTTTCACCGCTGCTTTTCCCTTTCACTGCTGCTTTTCCCTTTCAGTCTTGCTTTTCCCTTTCACTGCTCTTTTTCCTTTTCACTGCTGCTTTTCCCTTTCCTTGCTGATTTTCCCTTTTGGTCTTCCTTTTCACTTTTAATCTTGTTTTTCCCTTTTAGTCTTCCTTTTCACTTTTAATCTTGCTTTTCCCTTTTAGTCTTCCTTTTCCCTTTCATGCTGCTTTTCCGTTTCCCTGCTGCTTTTCCGTTTCACTACTGCTTTTCCCTTTCAGGGCTGCTCTTCCCTTTCACTGCTGATTTTCCCTTCCATTGCTGCTTTTCCCTTTTAGTCTCGCCTTTCCCTTTTAGTCTTGCTTTTCCCTTTTAGTCTTGCTTTTTCCTTCCATTGCTGCTTTTCCCTTTCACTGCTGCTTTTCCCCTTCCCTGCTGCTTTTCCCCTTCCCTGCTGCTTTTCCCCTTCCCTGCTGCTTTTCCCCTTCCCTGCTGCTTTTCCCCTTCCCTGCTGCTTTTCCTTTTCCCTGCTGCTTTTCCTTTTTCCTGCTGCTCTTCCCTTTCACTGCTGCTCTTCCCTTTCACTGCTGCTCTTCCCTTTCACTGCTGCTTTTCCCTTTCTCTGCTGCTTTTCCCTTTTAGTCTCGCTTTTCCCTTTCAATGCTGCTTTTCCCTTTTAGTCTTGCTTTTTTCTTTCACTGCTGCTTTCCCCTTTCACTCCTGCTTTTCCTTCTTAGTCTTGCTTTTCCCCTTTTAGTCTTGCTTTTCCCTTTTAGTGCTACTTTTCATTTTTAGTCTTCCTTTTCCCTTTCATGCTGCTTTTCCCTTTCCCTGCTGATTTTTCCTTTCACTGCTGCTTTTCCCTTTCAATCCTGCTTTCCCTTTCACTGCTGCTTTTCCCTTTCAGTCTTGCTTTTCCCTTTCACTGCTGCTTTTCCCTTTCAGTCTTGCTTTTCCCTTTCACTGCTGTTTTTCCTTTTCACTGCTGTTTTTCCCTTTCAAAGCTGCTTTTCCCTTTCCTTGCTGATTTTACCTTTTAGTCTTCCTTTTCACTTTTAATCTTGCTTTTCCCTTTTAGTCTTCCTTTTCCCTTTCACTGCTGCTCTTCCCTTTCACTGCTGCTCTTCCCTTTCACTGCTGATTTTCCCTTCCATTGCTGCTTTTCCCTTTTAGTCTTGCTCTTCCCTTTCCCTGCTGCTCTTCCCTTTCCCTGCTGCTCTTCCCTTTCCCTGCTGCTCTTCCCTTTCCCTGCTGCTCTTCCCTTTCCCTGCTGCTCTTCCCTTTCACTGCTGCCCTTCCCTTTCACTGCTGTTCTTCCCATTCACTGATGCTCTTCCCTTTCACTGCTGCTTTTCCCTTTCACTGCTGCTTTTCCCTTTCACTGCTGCTTTTCCCTTTCATTGCTGCTTTTCCCTTTCACTGCTTCTTTTTTCTTTTAGTCTTGCTTGTCCCTTTCACTGTTGCTTTTTCCTTTCATTGCTGCTTTTCCCTTTCACTGCTTCTTTTCCTTTTCACTGCTGCTTTTCTCTTTCACTGCTGCTTTTCTCTTTCACTGCTGCTTTTCCCTTTTATTCTTGCTTTTCCCTTTTAGTCTTGCTTTTCCCTTTTAGTCTTGCCTTTCCCTTTTACTCTTGCCTTTCCCTTTTAGTCTTGCCTTTCCCTTTTAGTCTTGCTTTTCCCATTCACTGCTGCTTTTCCATTTCCCTTCTGATGCTTTTCCCTTTCACTGCTGATTTTCCCTTTCACTGCTGCTTTTCCCTTTTAGTCTTGCTTTTCCCTTTTAATCTTGCTTTTCCCTTTTAGTCTTGATTTTCCCTTTCTGTGCTGGTTTTCCCTTTCACTGCTGCTTTTCCCTTTCACTGCTGCTTTTCCCTTTCACTGCTGCTTTTCCCTTTCACTGCTGCTTTTACCTTTACCTTCTGCTTTTCCCTTCCACTGCTTCTTTTCCTTTTCACTGCTGCTTTTCCCTTTCACTGCTGCTTTTCCCTTTTGTTCTTGCCTTTCCCTTTTAGTCTTGCCTTTCCCTTTTAGTCTTGCCTTTCCCTTTTAGTCTTGCCTTTCCCTTTTAATTTTGCCTTTCCCTTTTAGTCTAGCCTTTCCCTTTCAATGCTGCTTTTCCCTTTCACTGCTGCTTTTCCCTTTCACTGCTGCATTTCCCTTTCACTGCTGCTTTTCCTTTTCAATTCTGTTTTTCCTTTCACTGCTTCTTTTCCGTTTCACTGCTGCTTTTCCCTTTTAGTCTTGATTTTCCCTTTTCGTCTTGCTTTTCCTTTTTAGTCTTGCTTTTCCCTTTCACTGCTGCTTTTCCCTTTCACTGCTGCTTTTTTCTTTTACTCTTGCATTTACCCTTCACTGCTGCTTTTCCCTTTCACTGCTGCTTTTCCCTTTCACTGCTGCTTTTCCCTTTCACTGCTGCTTTTCCCTTTCCCTTCTACTTTTCCCTTTCACTGCTGCTTTTCCCTTTCACTGCTGCTTTTCCCTTTCACTGCTGCTTTTCCCTTTCACTGCTGCTTTTTCTTTTTAGTCTTGATTTTCCCTTTTATTCTTGCTTTTCCCTTTTAGTCTTGCTTTTCCCTTATAGTCTTGCCTTTTTCTTTTAGTTTTGCTTTTCCCTTTCACTGCTGCTTTTCCCTTTCACTGCTGCTTTAACCTTTTAGTCTTGCTTTTCCCATTCACTGCTGATTTTCCCTTTTTGTCTTGCTTTTCCCTATCACTGCTGCTTTTCCCTTTCACTGCTGATTTTCCATTTCACTGCTGCTTTTCCCTTTCACTGCTGCTTTTCCCTTTCACTGCTGCTTTTACCTTTTAGTCTTGCTTTTCCCTTTCACTGCTGCTTTTCCCTTTCACTGCTGCTTTTACCTTTTAGTCTTGCTTTTCCCTTTCACTGCTGCTTTTACCTTTTAGTCTTGCTTTTCCCTTTCACTGCTGCTTTTCCCTTTCACTGCTGCTTTTCACTTTTACTCTTGCTTTTCCCTTTTAGTCTTGCTTTTCCCTTTTATTCTTGGTTTTCCCTAATAGTCTTGCCTTTCTCATTTAGTGTTGCTTTTCCCTTTTAGTGTCGCTTTTCCCTTTTAGTCTTGCTTTTCCCTTTTACTCCTGCTTTTCCCTTTCACTGCTGATTTCCCTTTTAGTATTGCCTTTCTTTTTACTGCTGCTTTTACCTTTCACTGCTGCTTTTCCCTTTCACTGCTGCTTTTCCATTTTAGTCTTGCTTTTCCCTTTCACCGCTGCTTTTACCTTTTAGTCTTTTTTCCCTTTCACTGCTGCTTTTCTGTTTCACTGCTGCTTTTGCCTTTCACTGCTGCTTTTCCCTTTTAGTCTTGCTTTTCCCTTTTACTCCTGCTTTTCCCTTTCACTGCTGCTTTTCCCTTTCACTGCTGCTTTTCCCTTTTGGTATTGCTTTTCCCTTTTAGTCTTGCTTTTCCCTTTGATTCTTGCTTTTCCCTAATAGTCTTGCTTTTCTCTTTTAGTCGTGCTTTTCCCTTTTAGTCTTGCTTTTCCCTTTAGTCTTGCTTTTCCCTTTTAGTCTTGCCTTTCTCTTTTAGTCTTGCTTTTCCCTTTCACTGCTGCTCTTCCCTTTCGCTGCTGCTTTTCCCTTTCGCTGCTGCTTTTCCCTTTCCTTGCTGATTTTACCTTTTAGTCTTCCTTTTCACTTTTAATCTTCCTTTTCCCTTTTAGTCTTCCTTTTCCCTTTCACTGCTGCTCTTCCCTTTCACTGCTGCTCTTCCCTTTCACTGCTGCTCTTCCCTTTCACTGCTGCTCTTCCCTTTCACTGCTGCTCTTCCCTTTCACTGCTGATTTTCCCTTCCATTGCTGCTTTTCCCTTTTAGTCTTGCTTTTTCCTTTCCCTGCTGCTTTTCCCTTTCCCTGCTGCTTTTCACTTTCACTGCTGCTCTTCCCTTTCCCTGCTGCTCTTCCCTTTCCCTGCTGCTCTTCCCTTTCCCTGCTGCTCTTCCCTTTCCCTGCTGCTCTTCCCTTTCCCTGCTGCTCTTCCCTTTCCCTGCTGCTCTTCCCTTTCCCTGCTGCTCTTCCCTTTCACTGCTGCCCTTCCCTTTCACTGCTGTTCTTCCCATTCACTGATGCTCTTCCCTTTCACTGCTGCTTTTCCCTTTCACTGCTGCTTTTCCCTTTCATTGCTGCTTTTCCCTTTCACTGCTTCTTTTTTCTTTTAGTCTTGCTTGTCCCTTTCACTGTTGCTTTTTCCTTTCATTGCTGCTTTTCCCTTTCACTGCTTCTTTTCCTTTTCACTGCTGCTTTTCACTTTCACTGCTGCTTTTCTCTTTCACTGCTGCTTTTCCCTTTTATTCTTGCTTTTCCCTTTTAGTCTTGCTTTTCCCTTTTAGTCTTGCCTTTCCCTTTTACTCTTGCCTTTCCCTTTTAGTCTTGCCTTTCCCTTTTAGTCTTGCTTTTCCCATTCACTGCTGCTTTTCCATTTCCCTTTCTGATGCTTTTCCCTTTCACTGCTGATTTTCCCTTTCACTGCTGCTTTTCCCTTTTAGTCTTGCTTTTCCTTTTTAGTCTTGCTTTTCCCTTTTAATCTTGCTTTTCCCTTTTAGTCTTGATTTTCCCTTTCTGTGCTGGTTTTCCCTTTCACTACTGCTTTTCCCTTTCACTGCTGCTTTTCCCTTTCACTGCTGCTTTTCCCTTTCACTGCTGCTTTTCCCTTTCACTGCTGCTTTTACCTTTACCTTCTGCTTTTCCCTACCACTGCTTCTTTTCCTTTTCACTGCTGCTTTTCCCTTTCACTGCTGCTTTTCCCTTTTAGTCTTGCTTTTCCCTTTTAGTCTTGCTTTTCCCTTTTAGACTTGCTTTTTTCTTTTAGTCTTGCTTTTCCCTTTTATTCTTGCTTTTCACTTTTATACTTGCTTTTCCCTTTTAGTCTTGCCTTTCTCTTTTAGTCTTGCTTTTCCCTTTCGCTGCTGCTCTTCCCTTTCGCTGCTGCTCTTCCCTTTCGCTGCTGCTTTTCCCTTTCGCTGCTGCTTTTCCCTTTCGCTGCTGCTTTTCCCTTTCGCTGCTGCTTTTCCTTTTCACTGCTGCTTTTCCCTTATAGTCTTGCCTTTCCCTTTTAATTTTTCCTTTCCCTTTTCGTCTTGCTTTTCCTTTTCACTGCTTCTTTTCCCTTTCACTGCTGCTTTTTCTTTTTAGTCTTGATTTTCCCTTTTATTCTTGCTTTCCCCTTTTAGTCTTGCCTTTCTCTTTTAGTCTTGCTTTTCCCTTTCACTGCTGCTCTTCCCTTTCGCTGCTGCTTTTCCCTTTCGCTGCTGCTTTTCCCTTTCGCTGCTGCTTTTCCCTTTCCTTGCTGATTTTACCTTTTAGTCTTCCTTTTCACTTTTAATCTTCCTTTTCCCTTTTAGTCTTCCTTTTCCCTTTCACTGCTGCTCTTCCCTTTCACTGCTGCTCTTCCCTTTCACTGCTGCTCTTCCCTTTCACTGCTGATTTTCCCTTCCATTGCTGCTTTTCCCTTTTAGTCTTGCTTTTTCCTTTCCCTGCTGCTTTTCCCTTTCCCTGCTGCTTTTCACTTTCACTGCTGCTCTTCCCTTTCCCTGCTGCTCTTCCCTTTCCCTGCTGCTCTTCCCTTTCCCTGCTGCTCTTCCCTTTCCCTGCTGCTCTTCCCTTTCCCTGCTGCTCTTCCCTTTCCCTGCTGCTCTTCCCTTTCACTGCTGTCCTTCCCTTTCACTGCTGTTCTTCCCATTCACTGATGCTCTTCCCTTTCACTGCTGCTTTTCCCTTTCACTGCTGCTTTTCCCTTTCATTGCTGCTTTTCCCTTTCACTGCTTCTTTTTTCTTTTAGTCTTGCTTGTCCCTTTCACTGTTGCTTTTTCCTTTCATTGCTGCTTTTCCCTTTCACTGCTTCTTTTCCTTTTCACTGCTGCTTTTCACTTTCACTGCTGCTTTTCTCTTTCACTGCTGCTTTTCCCTTTTAGTCTTGCTTTTCCCTTTTAGTCTTGCCTTTCCCTTTTACTCTTGCCTTTCCCTTTTAGTCTTGCCTTTCCCTTTTAGTCTTGCTTTTCCCATTCACTGCTGCTTTTCCATTTCCCTTTCTGATGCTTTTCCCTTTCACTGCTGATTTTCCCTTTCACTGCTGCTTTTCCCTTTTAGTCTTGCTTTTCCTTTTTAGTCTTGCTTTTCCCTTTTAATCTTGCTTTTCCCTTTTAGTCTTGATTTTCCCTTTCTGTGCTGGTTTTCCCTTTCACTACTGCTTTACCCTTTCACTGCTGCTTTTCCCTTTCACTGCTGCTTTTCCCTTTCACTGCTGCTTTTCCCTTTCACTGCTGCTTTTACCTTTACCTTCTGCTTTTCCCTTCCACTGCTTCTTTTCCTTTTCACTGCTGCTTTTCCCTTTCACTGCTGCTTTTCCCTTTTAGTCTTGCTTTTCCCTTTTAGTCTTGCTTTTCCCTTTTAGACTTGCTTTTTTCTTTTAGTCTTGCTTTTCCCTTTTATTCTTGCTTTTCACTTTTATACTTGCTTTTCCCTTTTAGTCTTGCCTTTCTCTTTTAGTCTTGCTTTTCCCTTTCACTGCTGCTCTTCCCTTTCGCTGCTGCTTTTCCCTTTCGCTGCTGCTTTTCCCTTTCGCTGCTGCTTTTCCCTTTCCTTGCTGATTTTACCTTTTAGTCTTCCTTTTCACTTTTAATCTTCCTTTTCCCTTTTAGTCTTCCTTTTCCCTTTCACTGCTGCTCTTCCCTTTCACTGCTGCTCTTCCCTTTCACTGCTGCTCTTCCCTTTCACTGCTGATTTTCCCTTCCATTGCTGCTTTTCCCTTTTAGTCTTGCTTTTTCCTTTCCCTGCTGCTTTTCCCTTTCCCTGCTGCTTTTCACTTTCACTGCTGCTCTTCCCTTTCCCTGCTGCTCTTCCCTTTCCCTGCTGCTCTTCCCTTTCCCTGCTGCTCTTCCCTTTCCCTGCTGCTCTTCCCTTTCCCTGCTGCTCTTCCCTTTCCCTGCTGCTCTTCCCTTTCACTGCTGTCCTTCCCTTTCACTGCTGTTCTTCCCATTCACTGATGCTCTTCCCTTTCACTGCTGCTTTTCCCTTTCACTGCTGCTTTTCCCTTTCATTGCTGCTTTTCCCTTTCACTGCTTCTTTTTTCTTTTAGTCTTGCTTGTCCCTTTCACTGTTGCTTTTTCCTTTCATTGCTGCTTTTCCCTTTCACTGCTTCTTTTCCTTTTCACTGCTGCTTTTCACTTTCACTGCTGCTTTTCTCTTTCACTGCTGCTTTTCCCTTTTAGTCTTGCTTTTCCCTTTTAGTCTTGCCTTTCCCTTTTACTCTTGCCTTTCCCTTTTAGTCTTGCCTTTCCCTTTTAGTCTTGCCTTTCCCTTTTAGTCTTGCTTTTCCCATTCACTGCTGCTTTTCCATTTCCCTTTCTGATGCTTTTCCCTTTCACTGCTGATTTTCCCTTTCACTGCTGCTTTTCCCTTTTAGTCTTGCTTTTCCTTTTTAGTCTTGCTTTTCCCTTTTAATCTTGCTTTTCCCTTTTAGTCTTGATTTTCCCTTTCTGTGCTGGTTTTCCCTTTCACTACTGCTTTACCCTTTCACTGCTGCTTTTCCCTTTCACTGCTGCTTTTCCCTTTCACTGCTGCTTTTCCCTTTCACTGCTGCTTTTACCTTTACCTTCTGCTTTTCCCTTCCACTGCTTCTTTTCCTTTTCACTGCTGCTTTTCCCTTTCACTGCTGCTTTTCCCTTTTAGTCTTGCTTTTCCCTTTTAGTCTTGCTTTTCCCTTTTAGACTTGCTTTTTTCTTTTAGTCTTGCTTTTCCCTTTTATTCTTGCTTTTCACTTTTATACTTGCTTTTCCCTTTTAGTCTTGCCTTTCTCTTTTAGTCTTGCTTTTCCCTTTCGCTGCTGCTCTTCCCTTTCGCTGCTGCTCTTCCCTTTCGCTGCTGCTTTTCCCTTTCGCTGCTGCTTTTCCCTTTCGCTGCTGCTTTTCCTTTTCACTGCTGCTTTTCCCTTATAGTCTTGCCTTTCCCTTTTAATTTTTCCTTTCCCTTTTCGTCTTGCTTTTCCCTTTCACTGCTGCTTTTCACATTCACTGCTGCTTTTCCTTTTCACTGCTTCTTTTCCCTTTCACTGCTGCTTTTTCTTTTTAGTCTTGATTTTCCCTTTTATTCTTGCTTTCCCCTTTTAGTCTTGCCTTTCTCTTTTAGTCTTGCTTTTCCCTTTCACTGCTGCTTTTCCCTTTTAGTCAATCTTTTCACTTTCACTGCTGCTTTTCCCTTTTAGTCTTGCTTTTCCCTGTCACTGTTGCTTTTCCCTTTCAGTCTTGCTTTTTCCATTCAGTCTTGCTTTTCCGTATCAGTCTTGCTTTTCCCTTTCACTGCTGCTTTTCCCTTTTAGTCTTGCTTTTCCTTTTTAGTCTTTCTTTTTTCTCTTTGTCTTGCTTTTCCCTTTTATTTTTGCTTTTCACTTTTATTCTTGCTTTTCACTTTTAGTCTTGCCTTTCCCTTTTAGTCTTGCCTTTCCCTTTTAATCTTGCTTTTCCCTTTCACTGCTGCTTTTCCCTTTCAGTCTTGCTTTTCCCTTACAGTCTTGCTTTTCCCTTTCACTGCTGCTTTTCCCTTTCACTGCTGCTTTTCCCATTCACTGCTGCTTTTCCCTTAAATCTTGCTTTTCCCTTTCAGTCTTGCCTTTCCATTTCAGTCTTGCTTTTCCATTTCACTGCTACTTTTCGTTTTCACTGCCGCTTTTGTCTTGCTTTTCCCTTTTAGTCTTGCTTTTCCCATTCAGTCTGCTTTTCCATATCAGTCTTGCTTTTTCCCTTTCACTGCTGCTTTTCCCTTTCAGTCTTGCTTTTCCCTTTCACTGCTGCTTTTCCCATTCACTGCTGCTTTTCCCATTCACTGCTGCTTTTCCCTTTCACTGCTGCTTTTCCCTTTCACTGCTGCTTTTCCCATTCACTGCTGCTTTTCCCTTTCACTGCTGCTTTTCCCTTTCACTGCTGCTTTTCCATTTCACTGCTGCTTTTCCATTTCAGTCTTGCTTTTCCCTTTCACTGCTGCTTTTCCCTTTCACTGCTGCTTTTCCCTTTCACTGCTGCTTTTCCCTTTCACTGCTGCTTTTCACTTTCACTGCTGCTTTTCCCTTTCACTGCTGCTTTTCCATTTCACTGCTGCTTTTCCCTTTCACTGCTGCTTTTCCCTTTTGTTCTTGCTTTTCCCTTTTAGTCTTGCTTTTCCATTTCACTTCTGCTTTTCCTCTTTCATTGCTGCTTTTCCCTTTTAGTCTTGCTTTTCTCTTTTCACTGCTGCTTTTCCCTTTCAGTCTTGCTTTTCCCTTTTACTCTTGCTTTTTCCTTTTAGTCTTTCTTTTCCCTTTCAGTCTTGCTTTTCCCTTTCAATCTTGCTTTTCCCTATCAGTCTTGCTTTTCCCTTTCACTGCTGCTTTTCCCTTTCACTGCTGCTTTTCCCTTTCACTGCTGCTTTTCCCTTTCACTGCTGCTTTTCCATTTCACTGCTGCTTTTCCATTTCAGTCTTGCTTTTCCCTTTCACTGCTGCTTTTCCCTTTCACTGCTGCTTTTCACTTTCACTGCTGCTTTTCCCTTTCACTGCTGCTTTTCCATTTCACTGCTGCTTTTCCCTTTCACTGCTGCTTTTCCCTTTTGTTCTTGCTTTTCCCTTTTAGTCTTGCTTTTCCATTTCACTTCTGCTTTTCCTCTTTCATTGCTGCTTTTCCCTTTCAGTCTTGCTTTTCCCTTTTACTCTTGCTTTTTCCTTTTAGTCTTTCTTTTCCCTTTCAGTCTTGCTTTTCCCTTTCAATCTTGCTTTTCCCTATCAGTCTTGCTTTTCCCTTTCACTGCTGCTTTTCCCTTTCACTGCTGTATTTCCCTTTCACTGCTGCCTTTCCCTTTTAGTCTTGCTTTTCCGTTTCACTGCTGCTTTTCCATTTCAGTCTTGCTTTTCCATTTCACTGATGCTTTTCCCTTTCTCTGCTGCTTTTCCCTTTCACTGCTGCTTTTCCCTTTCACTGCTGCTTTTTCCTTTTTGTCTTGCTTTTCCCTTTTAGTCTTGCCTTTCCCTTTTAGTCATGCTTTTCCCTTTCACTGCTGCTTTTCCCTTTCACTGCTGCTTTTTCCTTTTTGTCTTGCTTTTCCCTTTTAGTCTTGCCTTTCCCTTTTAGTCATGCTTTTCCCTTTCACTGCTGCTTTTCCCTTTCACTGCTGCTTTTCCCTTTCACTGCCGCTTTTCCCTTTTAGTCTTGCTTTTCCCTTTCACTTCTGCTTTTCCCTTTCACTGCTACTTTTCCCTTTCACTGCTGCTTTTCCATTTCACTGCTGATTTTCCCTTTCACTGCTGATTTTCCCTTTTAGTCTTGCTTTTCCCTTTCACTGCTTCTTGTCCGTTTCACTGCTGCTTTTCCCCTTCAGTCTTGCTTTTCCCTTTAGTCTTGCTTTTCCCTTTCACTGCTGCTTTTCCCTTTCTCTGCTGCTTTCCCCTTTTAGTCTTGCTTTTCCCTTTTAGTCTTGCTTTTCCCTTTTATTCTTGCTTTTCACTTTTGGTCTTGCTTTTCCATTTTAGTCTTGCTTTTCCATTTTAGTCTTGCTTTTCCATTTTAGTCTTGCTTTTCCCTTTCAGTCTTTCTTTTCCCTGTAACTGCCGCTTTTCCCTTTCTCTGCTGCTTTTTTCTTTCACTGCTGCTTTTCCCTTTCATAGCTGCTTTTCCATTCACTGCTGGTTTTCCATTTCACTGCTGATTTTCTCTTTCACTACTTATTTTCCCTTTCACTGCTGATTTTCCCTTTTAGTCTTGCTTTTCCCTTTCACTGCTGCTTTTCCCTTTTAGTCTTGCTTTTCCCTTTCACTGCTCCTTTTACCATTTAGTCTTCCTTTCCTCTTTCACTGCTGATTTTCCCTTTCACTGCTGCTTTTCCCTTTTACTGCTGCTTTTCCCTTTTTATTCTTGCTTTTCCCTTTCACTGCTGCTTTTCCCTTTTTATTCTTGCTTTTCCCTGTCACTGCTGCTTTTCCATTTTAGTCTTTCTTTTCTTTTTCAATGCTGCTTTTCCCTTTTAGTCTTGCTTTTCCGTTTCACTGCTGCTTTTCCCCTTCAGTCTTGCTTTTCACTTTCAGTCTTGCTTTTCCCTTTTTGCACTTGCTCAGTGTAAGCACTGAGATGAGGCCAACCCCCAGCTCACTACATCCTCCCTTCAGGAAATTCTAGAGAATTGTGGCACAGGACATTCTGACTGTTAGACTGTTATAATCCCTGCAGTGAAACCACAGTTGAATGCTCTTTTTTTCTGAGCGCAGTGTACTGTGCAGGTGTATCTCAGCATCTGCTGAGCGTGGTTACTGCTCTTTGTGTGACTCTTTGTCATGCTGAACATCAGCATGAATGTCTTCAGCTATTTCCATGCATTTTACTTACCTGTTGAATCCTGTCTTACAGTAAGGGCCTATCGCAGGATTCAGGAACTTCAGCAACTTCTGGAAATTTCCTACAGCAACTACAGACAGCTGGGAGGAATAACTGAGGAGGAGAGGAAGATGAAAAAAGAGGAAAAGGAGTTTAAGAAGTAAGGCCAACATTATAATGTGTTCCATTTTAGTGCATTTTTTAAGGGTACTTTACACTCAGATTGCTTTGGCCATTCTGCCTTTTTCACTTAGTGAATTTAGCCAGGCTTAAAAGAAAAGGACTTCAGGCCATTTGTGGGCTCCTGCCATGAGGATCAACACTGCAGTACAACACAAATGACTGATGGCTCCATTCTTCTTGTGCTTGTGCAGGATGACAGCCTGCACAAGAAGACATCCCTAACTCTACCTCTGCCTGTCAAACATTTGGCTATGTGCTGTTCTTAGTCACTGTAGATGAACATGTCCTTAACGTGCTTGGGCCTCCTCAAACCCATGTCACAAGTGATGTGCAATTAGTGGAGGCCAGAGAGCATCATCTCTAGGTCCATCCCTAGGACCTTCTGAAACTGAAGTAGTGGTTCTCAGGTGGTCAGTTGCTGTTATATATAGGTATAGATCAGAATTAGGTCTCAGCTAAGCAGTTTTGGGAATTTAATAGTTAATTTAATAGCCACTGTGAATGTGACTGATGTGACCTGTGCAACTGGCTCAACCAGTGCTTCAGCTTCCTTTTAGAAGTGTCATGCAGTCTCTCATTTGATTGTTCCAAATCACTTCGGAAAGTGTGCACAGGAGCCAGCTGCTGCTGGGGGCGGAGCTGGGTTTCGTCCCATCCGGAGCCCGGCGCTGGTTCGCTGCGCAGGGAGACGTCTCCATCTCGCGGTCAGAAGAGTCGAGCACAGCTGACTCTATGGTAGTCAAAGCAGTCGACGCAGGAGCTTTTACAAAGGGTCCCGAGCCAGGAGTACGCTGCATTTGAGCTGTTTTCTGCTCTCACTAGCCTGCTCCTTAAAACACTCTTGGAGCGGACTGGGCACGGCTGGCTGTTCTTGATGCTGTTTGTCCCCTTTGTGTTTTGCAGGACCGTGAGGGAGCTGGAGGCTCAGCTGGAATCCGAGCGAGTCAGGAGGGAAAACCTGGAGAGCCAGCTGGATGGCTGCCGAGCCGAGATCGGCCGCCTCAGGGAGAGCCGGGATAGAGCCCGCAGCCCTGCTGCTTTGCCTCCGGTTAGTGGGATGGATGGCAGCCCTGCTGCTCTGCCTCCGGTTAGTGGGATGGATGGCAGCCCTGCTGCTTTGCCTCTGGTTAGTGGGATGGATGGCAGCCCTGCTGCTCTGCCTCCGGTTAGTGGGATGGATGGCAGCCCTGCTGCTCTGCCTCCGGTTAGTGGGATGGATGGCAGCCCTGCTGCTCTGCCTCCGGTTAGTGGGATGGATGGCAGCCCTGCTGCTCTGCCTCCGGTTAGTGGGATGGATGGCAGCCCTGCTGCTCTGCCTCCGGTTAGTGGGATGGATGGCAGCCCTGCTGCTTTGCCTCTGGTTAGTGGGATGGATGGCAGCCCTGCTGCTCTGCCTCCGGTTAGTGGGATAGATGGCAGCCCTGCTGCTCTGCCTTCGGTTAGTGGGATGGATGGCAGCCCTGCTGCTTGATCTCGCTAAGATTGTGAGGTGTGGTGCAAGGAAATTCTGGAGTGAGTATGTTAACAGCTTTCAGCTTGGGACACTGAAGTGAGCTGCAGCCTTTGCTACATTCTGAACTGAGAGGTTATCAGTTTGTCCCGGACAGAGAATATGAATTCTCTGTATTTAGAAAAGGGAGTGAAATGGTCCTTGAATGCTTCCATGGTGACTGGCTGCTGGCTGTTCATCTTGCTGGGTAGCTGATGCCCAGTTCAGACTGGACTGGGGACTTTAGGAGTTGTCCCCCCATTCCCCAGCTGCCACAGGTCATAGTAGCTACCACGCATATTGCAGGATCACTCTTTTGCATCAGAACTCTCCTTCAGAATGGGTTTATTCTCCCCCCTTTTGTCCCAGGCTGGAAATAGAGTTAGTGGAGGCCTGTATTACAGCATTGCTGTGTGCAGTGGCTGAATTCAACAACTGGTCTCATGTCATCTTAATTATCAAACCCACTGACAGCAAAGCAGGTGCAGATAGGTTGACTTACTTAGAAAACAGAACTAATTCTTCTGCCTGTTGGAATAAGGAGTGAAGAAAGACAGTGCTTACTGCGTGCATTCCTTTTCTCTTCTGTATCCAGGATTAAGTCTTCTTTGCTATCTGTACTCCCTTCCACACCATGTCTTTCAAAAAATGCTATGTTGCTTGCATCCAGTTCTTCATCACTAGAGTTACCATCTCCAGTTCTTTGGGTCAAAAGTTCCACAGCTGCTAGCTGGGCAAATCTGCACAGAGAACAGTTAACCTACACTGATATAACCCTGTAACCTATAAGCACACAGCCATGCCCCCCACATGAGATAGAAACTCTAAAACACTTTGTGTTCCTGTCCAGAGGACAGTGTTTCAGGATCTGAGGAAGCATTAGTGCACAAACCATGAGCAGCAATCTCCTTTCCACAGCGCTCTGCCTCACTGAAATCTTATTACAGCGACTCCCACTTCAGAAACATGTTTTGCTTTGTAGGATTTCTTAACTGAATCTCATCAGCAACTACATTACTTTTATCAAATAAAAATCAACCAGCCTTCTCTAGCTCCCATTTGCTCTGTACAGCTGGAGCACACAGGCTCGCAATTTTCCTTTTGCAGATCCAATAGTTTTCATCTTTCATGCCTGACCTTGCTCAAAATAAATAAGTAAAAAATAAACGTTCAGACTTTTACAGCTACGATGTGGCTTTGCTTATCAGTGTAGTTCAAGGGCTTGATTAGTTCTTGCTTCATCACCAAAAATCAGGAGTAATTACAACAAAGCTGACTTGATATTTAAATAGTAAAATAAATGTTGAACAAAAGAGCTGTGGCATGTACTGCTACCTCTTGGCTACGTCCTTTGGAGTCTCTCCAGCATCATCTGTAATGTCACAGTCAGCCCCCATTTCAATCAACCACTGCAAGCAATGGATATGCCTTTGTCCTGCAGCTGGGGGAAGAAAGGTAAACACAAGTCAGCCATGTACAGCAGCGTTTTGAACTTCCTACTTCCCCTTTCTGTCATGGTTTAACATGACATAATTTGGGTTCATTAAGACCACAAAGGAGAGATGCTATTTCAGAGAATATGTGAGTATATTGATTTTTAGGGAATATCACACAGAGTGGGTTTGAACCTTTTTCTGGTCCCTGAAATGTACGTGCAACTCTTTCTGTACGTGAGCTTTCTGTACTAAATGTTCTCAGTCCCATGCATCAGCACGGCTACTGCCCACACTGCATGGTCCCCAGTAATGATGTCTCACATATGGAAGATTGTCCTTGGCATGTCTGTCTGAAACCAGCGAGCCTTTTTCTTAAGGTAAAACAGATCTGCCTCTGACAGCACCCCATTGGGAGATGTGTCAGACTAAAACAAGGAAATGTACTGATAATCAGCCATAAAAGTTCTCCGTAACGGAAACACTGGAGGTGAAGTTTGGGGGTGAAACAATTGTTGGCTAGAAACTATCCAAGAAAAGGTAGTGGGAAGAAATGTGAAGGAATGTAAAGTTTTTCTCTACATGTTTTAAAAAATTCTGCCATTTTTTCTCTGAGCAAAACGAATTATGGGAAATTGTGTTAAAAGTATATTACAGGAATACCTCTATCTTTTCTTTGCCATTTCTATTTGGATACAAATTGTTTTCTTTTTAAAACAAACTGTTAATAGCAGGACTAGGGGAAATGGTTTTAAGTTAAAAGAGGGAAGATTTAGGTTGGATGTTAGGGGGAAGTTCTTCACTAGGAGAGTGGTTAGGGCCTGGAACAGGCTGCCCAGTGAGGTTGTGGATGCCCCGTCCTTGGAGGTGTTCAAGACCAGGTTGGACAGGGCCCTAGGCAACCTGATCTAGTAAAGGTGTATGTTTGGTGGCCCTGCCAGGCAGAGGGTTGGAACTACATGGTCCTTGAGGTCCCTTCCAACCCGGGTCATTCTGTGATTCTGTGATTCTGTGATTCTGTGTTCTATCTTGACTTCAGCTTGGTTATTTTGTTGTTAAAGTGACCCCTGCATATGCATATGTCATTAAATGTTTTTCAAGGTTGCTCCTTCAGGCCTTCAGAAAATGAGATGCTGGTTTTCATTAAGTTTATCTAATGAGCAGCCAGTTGAAAATTTAAGTAAAGAAGCCAGCAATAAACAGTAAAAAGCTCAAACACTGATCATAATTACTTACCTTTGTGCATGAGAGTGGATCCCTTATCATCCCGCTCATTAATATTGATTGCTCCACAACTCACTAATCTTCTGAGTTCTAACAAGTCCCCTCTGAAAGCAGCGTCATGAGCTGGGAAATCTAAAACTGAAAATGAAATGCATGTTTCTGAGCAGATGCCAGTAATTCCACAAAACCTGCTCATATTTGTCTCAATTTGCATCTTTGATAACAACTCACTCACAGGCATTCCATAGCAAGGTTAATGCACCTTTAATTAGCTAAAATGCAGCTGCATATCTAGGATTGTTCATCACAGACTTGACTAAACTTCACTTGGTTACGTCTACAGGCATCTTATACAGCTGAGTGATTAATTTCACAAATCTGAACTAAGAAGTATACCTTTATTTTATAGCTAATGTTTATTACTGGCGGTAACAGTAGTCATCTACCTATTCAGATTTCCATAGTCTAAACAAATACATAAACTATACTACTTCTCCCCCTCTACTCAGCTCTTGTGAGGCCCCATCTGCAGTACTGCATCCAGACCTGGGGTCCCCAGTACAGGAAGGACATGGAGCTCTTGGTGCGGGTCCAGAGGACGGCCACTAAGATGATCAGAGGGCTGGAGCATCTGTCCTATGAGGAAAGGTTGAGGGAACTGGGCTTGTTTAGATTGGAGAAGAGAAGGCTCAGGGGAGACCTTGTTGTGGCCTTCCAGTCCTTGAAAGGAGCATATAAACTGGAGGGGAAATGGCTGTTTATGAGGGTGGACAGTGATAGGACAAAGGGGAATGGTTTTAAACTGAGGCAGGGCAGATTTAGGTTAGATATTAGGAGGATATTTTTCACACAGAGGGTGGTGACGCACTGAACAGGTTGCCCAAGGAGGCTGTGGATGCCCCATCCCTGCAGGCATTCAAGGCCAGGCTGGATGTGGCTCTGGGCAGCCTGGTCCGGTGGCTGGTGACCCTGCACATAGCAGTGGGGTTGAAACTGGATGATCACTGCAGTCCTTTTCAATCCAGGCCATTCTATGATTCTACGATTCTTGTTTAAAAACTATTCATGCAGGCCATTTGATTTTTCTGGTTATTTTTTATAGGTGGAGCGTGTTAGTGTTTATACCTGTAAGCACAATGACAAAAGACTAGCAGATAGGGAAATCATGTGTCTGGGAATAGTAGAGAGGTGAAGGTGCAGTGCTCATATCCTTGTTCTGTTCAGCGTCCTCCTCTGAAACCTCACCACCCTCGTGTCCTTTGCTATACTGACTGCAGTAGTATTCCTGGTTAGCAAGTAACCTTAATTTCAGTGGGATCTTTCCAGGCTAAGCAGTTATTGAGAATCATGAACAGGCAAATCTGCAAACTCATTGATTCTGGATCTCTGCTGGAGTCTAGGCAGAACATGGGCAACTTGGTACAACAACTCATATTGCAACACAATGTGAGAAGCTTTATTCTGATTATTGTAAATACTATTTATGAAGTTGAGCAGAGTATCCCAGTCTAGCTGTCAGTAAGAGCCACAAGCATCCTAAGCAACAGTCATACCTTACAATAGCAATATATAAAGGTTATAGTTCTGCTCATACAAGATTTCAGAATCGAGTGCTTCATAGAATTACTATGTCTATTTTAACAGTAAATTTTAATCAACTTTTAAGATTTGATACCTACTCACCTTCCTGTGTCTCTGGATGCTCCCCCTCTTTTTCCACACTGTCAATATATTGCAGAATATTGTCTTTATAGAACCTCTCAGCCAAGTCCCTTGGAGTCTCTCCATGGTCATTCCTTGCTTTTAAAGTGTGCATAACACTGGCCATTTTACTGACCAGGAACTTAAAGCAATGCAGGTGTCCTTCCACTGCTGCCAAATGAGCTATGGAACAAGGGGAAACCAAGTATGTTAGAGCAGGGTATTGCTGACCACCAGGAAGGCAGTGTTTCCACCAACTGTTAGATCTAGTGTCCAACACTGCACAGTGGGAGGGAGCAGGCAGCTGGATACGGAATGCTCAGCTCCTATCCAGGACAGAGTTCAGCTATAGGCAAAGGAGGTAAAAGAAAGCTGTCAAAAACAGGATCTGAAAAGAAAATGCCCTGTCAGAGCTGACTGCAGCCAACACATCATGACACTGCCAAGAGACCCCAGAGCAACAACTAGGGATGCACTGGTGGGGTCTTCTGTTTCCCATGGAATGTTTACTCCTTAGCAGCTGTGATCTGGCCTCTCTCTCCTAGATAAGACAACAGAGGGATTGAAAGAGGAGTCTTTGGTTAGGAGTTAGGGCACCTGTTTCAGTCCCACATCCATTGCACCACTCCCAACAAACTGCATCACACCTCTGCAGCTCCATTACTTCACCTTATAAAATGACAGTGACATTCACTTTATTGGGAAGAGCTTTGGAGGTACGTCCCCTGATATTCCCATTAATATGTAGATGTATTCAATGCACTTCTATTACAGTTTTAACATTTACAGTTGTGGAGAGTTGTGTGAGCAGGAGCTGTTCTGACCCAGCGCAGCACTGACTGCTTCCCTATATGGCAGAAGTGCTCCCTCCCCTGTCCTTTAGGCTACTCTGAGCTTTAGTTATTCAACACCAGTAGAGTGCCGGGCCTGTAGCAAAGTAAGAGGTACAAAATATATGTTTGTTATTATGTAATAAATCATAGTCTCCAGTCCCATCAATGGGAAGAAGTTGCAAAATAAACACAGTTATTATGCAACGTATTATCACCCCATGTATTAACATAATATAGATTATCACCCCACGTATTAACTCAGTATGCATTATCACTCCATCAAAATGCTCTGACTGACATTCTGTGGGCAAAAGAGTTATGTATTTCTGATTATCTTCATAGTTGCTAATGATGTATCCAGGACAAGTCCCCTAAGCTAACTTCTGGCACATCACAGAATCACAGAATCACAGAATTATCAAGGTTGGAAAAGACCTAGAAGATCATCTAGTCCAACCATTACCAATACTTCCTGGCTAAATCATATTCCTCAGCACAACATCCAAACATTCCTTGAACACTCCCATGGTTGGTGACTCCACCACCTCCCTGGGCAGTGCATTCCAATGCCTCATCACCCTTTCCGAGAAAGTAATACTTCCTAATGTCCAGCCTGAACCTCCCCTGGCGCAGCTTAAAACCATTCCCTCTAGTTCTATCACTGATTACACGAGAGAAGAGGCCAACCCCCAGCTCACTACAACCCCCCTTCAGGAAGTTAAAGAGAGCAATAAGGTCTCCCCTGAGCCTCCTCTTCTCCAGGCTGAACATGCAAAAGTTGCAGTGTTACAATTCTTGAGCTTTAGGAGCATAGATTTGCAACCTCAGTAAATTCCTGTCAGTACTTTCAGATTAAATTATAGCACTGGCCAGCTAATCTTGAAGCTGAATTATATAAAGATGATTTAAGTTGACAGTGGTATGTAGAGCACAGCACTTCTGTTAATCTTTTATTAACAGTGTTACAATGCATTTTCTTTCTTCTGGATGATAACAGAAGCAAGTGCAAACTGAGCTACCTTCTATGTTGTCACCAGAGCACCTAGCATCATGATTCTTTATTGCCTGAGCCACTACACCAGATGTCCTGCTGGGATGTAAGAGCCCCAGGTCCTTTAACAAAGCCTGGGTTTGCAGAACAGAACATAGACATCAGTTTTCTGGGTAAATGGCACTCGGCAGAGGATAAAATATTTTAAAATGGATTTAAAGAATAAATCTAAACCTGCAAACAAGTTATAGAGGTAAGAAAATAGGCTATTTAGAACAAATAATATGACAAACCTTAAGAAGGCAAATGTTAAAGGGGAAACGATGTAACAAGAATAAAGGGTTGAAAGACAGCATTCACCTTACAGAGTAATTTGAGGCAGTAGCGTGGTAAGCAAAGGGACAGTGGAGAAACTATGAAGGGCAAGAAACAAAGAGTGCTCATTTTTTGTGCTAAAGTGGCTACACACAGGATTTTGAAGAGAGTACAGACTATAGATAACACAGAAATACTGGTATGCCATAAATCAAGATGGAGAAATCAGAGGTAAATGAGAACAAGGGTTTTACCAAGCCAGTTAAGAAGTAGTTGGATGCAAAAGCTTGCATATGAACATGCCAGAATCTGATCACACTGGCACAGCTGTTCAAGCTTGGCATACATTCAAAAAGGAGCAGATAGCAGCAGAACCTGCCTGCTGCCCCACCTGCCCTTCTCCTCCTATGATCTCCATTGGCACAGGCACAGGGAATGCCCACCTACACAGCACTCAGTCAGGCTGTGCCTGCTTCTGATGTGAGTTATGCCAGCTCCCAGGAGCTCTGAGCCTTGCCAGCAGCAGTGGGAGCTGAACAGGATACTGCTGCCAACCAACAAGTACTTTGGGATTTATGTATTCCCCCATCATTATAAAAATAGAATAACGAGGTTGATAGCATGGAACAAATCATACAGTCATCGGTTAGGTTTGGAAAGGACTTTAGAGACCATCCATGGGCAGGGAGGCAGTGATGCTTCCCACTAGACCAGGCTGCCCAAAATGCCACCTGACCTGGCCTTGAACAGCTCCAGAGACTTGGAATCACAGAATGACATGTTCAGTTGGAAGGGACCTCAAAGATCACCCAGTTCCTACCTCCTGCCATGGGCTGCCTGCCCCCCAACAACTCAGGCTGCCCAGGGTCCATCCAACCTGACCCTGAGAACCTCCAGGGATGGGGCACCCACAGCTCTCTGGGCAGCCATGCCAGGGCCTCAGCACCCTGTGAGTAAAGAATTTATTCCTACCATTTAATCTCCTTTTTTAGTTTTAAGTGGTTCCCTTCTGTCCTACCAAACCATTATCTATTGTCCTATCAGTGCTGCTGGTGTGTTTTATATATGATGTGCTAGAGTTATCACATCCACAACAAGGGCTGAAAAACCAAATGATTATTCCTGACATACCTGGAAGGTTTCCATCAGTATCCACATCACCTATGCATGCTCCCCATCTAACAAGAAGCTGCAAACAGCCCAAGCGACCATGAAAAGCAGCATAATGAACAGGCTTCCAGTCATTCCTGTCTGCTGCGTTTACATTCTAAAACAAAAGCTGCAGGTTAGTTTATGAAGCTTAGACATGAGACATTCTATAAATAAGTATCAACAGTTCATTGTGCTACTTTATTTAAACAAAATCAAATATTTCTCCAAATTCAAGCCACGAAAGCGGCATAAGACGTATTTCTCACAGGTTCGTGGCTTCATTGAAATAAAACACACATAAAAGTTGTGTTTTCAGACATCTACCACCGTGTTAGTCATTATATAATACACAACTGGATTTTTTTAACATCTTACGATTAAAAAAATGCAAATTTACACTACAAATAAATTCACAGCGTCACCAATGAGAATGTACCAACAGAGGTTAATCTATAGTCCCAAACCTCAGTTAGTGAGGGGTTTGGTATGGAAAAGGATACCAGACTCTGGCTCTGCATTAGGGAATTGCAGGTAGAAGGCTCTCACCGCTCCACTTCGCAGTATGGTTTGCAATGTGTACGACTGCCCATGGGCTGCACCCGCGGTCATCTCGAGCTTCTAGGTTTGCTCCATTTATTAACAAAGCCTACAAGAAATGCAAAGCTCACAGGCTGAAAGAGCAAACACTGTCTCACAGGGTGACTTGAGATGGTCAGCTGGGTTCCTCTGATAAATCTGATAGCACAGAGGGAACAAACGAGTGCAGTCATTTTACCAGTGACTTGGTTTCAGCTGTAAAGACACAGAGCCAGCTCCAGTAGGAACACTTTCAGCTGATCTTCATGAGGAAGTGTCCAAACCAAAGGCCTGCCTTCCTTTTGCTGGAGAGTGAATATCTCTACATACCTGCACGCAAGCATCCTGCCCACAGATTGCCGCAAGGTGAGCTGCTGTCCAGCCTCTGACTGTCACACGTGTCACATCAGCTCCATGCCAGAGCAACCAGTGAAGGCACTGCGCAACCAAAAACAAGCTCTTATTCATTTAATAAACTCTTATTCCATAACAATTCTTATAACTCATCTGAGGCAAATGCTAACTATAAATCAACAGTAGATGTTACATTTCAAACAGTGTTAGGAAATGACATGGTCTCAAGGCTTCATCCAAGGGCACAAAAAGCACAACCAACCTACTAATTGCAATGACTTGCAGTGTGCCTTCTTTATCTTACAATTCCATACTTAAAATGCAGACTGTGAGAGCGTTCATGTGGCATGAGGTAAAAACACTGGGGAAAAATGGTGCAAAGATGCTCATTTGAAGTCCAGCTAAAATGAACAGCAGGAAAGATGCCATGAATCAAATGTAAAGCCTCAGTTCATTTATTAGGCTTTCTTGAGTATATGTAATCCCATCTCTCCTCTCACCCATCACAGATTATTTTAACTTTATTCACCTTTTTTTCAGCAGGTGTTATTGCTTTCCATGGAAAGCTTAAAGAACAATTAAGAAAATAATAAACTACAAAACTAGTTAAAGCTTTTTGTTACACATCATTACTATTTACTGTCTTCTTTTAGGCTAGTCTCCAGCTCTCTTTCCTTTGGGACTTCATTTTTTATACGGTTATTTACAGCCTTGCTGTTTCAAAGTAAGATCGCTATAAACATTGCACAAGGAGGCTGTAACAGGAAGGTGAATGTGCTGAATGCAGCAGCTCAGTCCTTCTGGAAATCAAATCATTTCTGCATCAACAGTCAGTGTTCTTGCTTATGAAAATGAACTGTATTTGAACTGTTTCTGTAGAGAATGAGGCATGGGACAGAACACTGGGAAATGAACAAACATTTCTGTGTCACTTCTCGCTTGGCTCAGTCACTTTCAGAATATTAAACATATCCTTATGGATTTTCCAAGTGTTCTGAGTGAAGGGGAAAACACAAGGACAAAAGAAGGTAATGAGGCTAGAAGGGGAGACCAGAAGGCACACCTTGTTTGGTGTTAGAAAAGCTCTGATTTTGTAAAATCTGAGGACACTGATTACATAAACTGCCTGGGGCTTCAGAAAGGTAAAATGTAGTCCTAACAAACTGCACATCTTTCCTTAGTGAATACCTTAAATCAGAAAAAAAGAGCAGGCAGAGATTATAGATCTAGCTTGATCAAAGCTAGCAATGTTGTGTTCAGCCTCTCCCCAGAGGAAAACGTTAACCCATAAAACCTTGCTGTGTCCAAACACTAACATAAACAGGGGAGGCATGGCTGTTTTCAAGGGTAGATATTTTTAGGACAAGGGGGGATGAATTTAAACTGAGACAGGGGAGGTTTAGGTTAGAGATTAGAGGGAAGTTTTTCACACAGAGGGTGGTGACAGGTTGCTCAGGGAGGCTGTGGATGCCCCATCCCTGCAGGCATTCAAGGCCAGGCTGGATGTGACTCTGGGCAGCCTGGTCTGGTTGTTGCCAACCCTGCAGGTGGTTGAAACTGGATGATCATTGTGGTCCTTTTCAACCCAGGTTATTCTATGATTTTATGATTTTACCTCCAGGCTTCCAGAGTGTGCAGCACAGTGCAATGGTGTGAACTTGTGGACTAAATCCACCTCGTCGATAGAGGCTCCACGTTTTATCATTAATGCAAGCTGTTCTACATCACCAGCTTTCACTGCCTCATGTACACTGGTGTAAGTTTGCTTCTTCCTGACATCTAGTGAGGGATAATAAAAGCATTAGCCAGCTCAGTCACATTTCAGAGAGATGAAAGAAGTGATGAATCAAATAAGCATCAGGGTGACAGTTTATAAGAACCAGACAACAGTGTAACCTATGAGAGGGTAACTTGTATCAGCACAAGTCTTTAGCCCTTTGTGTTTCCCAGAAGCAAACCAATATTCAAGAACCTGAAAGAGCCACGTCCCCTGCAGCCACAGATAAAGAACAGGACAGCAGAGAAACTCCATCTATGTATACAGATGCTGGATCAAGTCCAACCCAATGCTGGCTCTCTTCCTAAACTGTTTCATCAATCACGCCTTCAGGTGTTCAGCCATTGCTCCTCAGGGGCTCTGCATGGCCACACTCCTTACTGCCACCCAAGGACACGGCACACCAAGGGCCCTTCGCTAAGTAGGCAAACCTTGCTAATAGGACATAAGGTCATGCAGATGCTCTTGACTGAGCTGAACCTATCAGTTAAAGCTGCTACATAAAAGCAATGCTTTATACAATGTGTTAGTCATCCTGCTCTGTTCTGCTGCTATACCCATAGCACTGCTCTGGCACAGGTTACTTTGTTAGAAACCTAGTATTTTTCTCCCACCAAAGTCAATAGTGTTTTCGTGGACTTCAGTGGCTCAGAATCAAACTCTGAATGTAGACACAGCGTGGTCCAAAAAAAAAAACAAAACCATCACCAGGCCATGGGATCAAATAGTCTGTATTTTCCTTCAGGCCTAGTTACTGTTTGACACTGTAACTGTAAACAATGGGAGCTGGATATCTAAATCCTCTTGCAACATTTTGGCATTTTGCCTATATTTGCCAATAAAAATAAGTGATGTAAGTAGTTTTAATGGCTGGGATGGCTAACTTGAGATAGCTAAGCATATGAGTAAGCCAAAACAATTGATAATCACCTTCTGGAGTAGTCATCATTCTGGAACCAAAACGCACCAACACTCTTTGATTAAATTTCAGGCTCTAAGAAGTCTTGAAGAGGCAGGTTGTTGTTCTGCAAGTCAAGCATACACAGAAATATTGGTCTTAAGTTATTAGAGCCTCAGTTTTCCTGCCCGTGGAGAAGAAATTGAGGCAACAGTTCAAATAGTTATAAATGTGAGATCAAAAATGTTAAAGCATATCAATGAGTTGCTGCTCAAAGGTGCCTGGCGTACATAAAAGCAGAAATTATGATGAAAACAGCTGACGTTGTTTACCAGTACTTATACCTTTTCCCATGTAGTCTGTAGCATGAAAGTAATGCTTGGCCAGATTCAGCACTGCCACAGAGAGGAAAAGAGGGGGTTAAACTGTTTCATTAAGCAAAGCTGAGTGTTGTATCACACCCTGGTGTACCATCACTTCACTCCCATTCCCCCCAGTGCCAGGCTGTACCACTGCCCTGCCCAGAGGCAGCAAAACAGTGCATGAACCAACACCAGCTGCAACTCAGAACAGCTCATGTTGGAAGGGACCTCCTGGGGTCCATGTTTTTAAATAGAACTTAAGTCATGCAGCATTCTGGTGTTGTGTTTTTTAAACAAAGCATCACTAGGACCTGATTTTCCCCCAAGGGAGAGACTTCTCACGATGCCAGGTGAGGGTTACAGACTTCAGCACGGTGATGCAGGCTGACATCAGAAGCATATCTAGCCAACCAGACTGCTTGCCAGAGCACAAATGTGCTTAACACCACGTACCAGTGCAATGGGTTCAAGGTAATATTTACTGTTTTTTAATCCAGAACAATTTTGCCCTCTTTTTTCTTCCAGAAGGGGCAATGAACTACAGCTGTGTGCAGGTGGGTGCCAAGCTGCAGCCCCATGGCTCAGGCACCACGAGCACAGCTGGGACTGGAGTTTAATGAACAGCTGTTAACACAAACTCCCTACAAAACACAACCAGTTTTGAGAGCAAGTGATATTTTCCATAACTTCAGTGCACTTTGTTATCAAATGCTTGTTCCCTAGTTGCCCTGTAGAAAGAAGTAGATAAGAGAGTAAGTGTTACAATGGTACTTAGCCAGAATTCACCCAAGAAATTACTCAGCCTGAGGGAAGGAGACAGTGTTAGGTTTTCCCTACATCTCCATAACACACAAAAATAAGCCATTGTGGTGCTTTTTGGCAGCAGTTGAAGGGGATGAGGCACAAAACCACACAGTGGGCAAAGACCGAGGTCCTGAGCCCTGTGTGGGGTTATAACCCCATCCCGGCAGTGCCCGTGGGGGTTATGCCACCTTTCTCCACGTGTTTGGCAAATATCGATTAGTCTGGGGTATTTTAGGTGGGCCCAATACGAAATATGAAGTTAACTAACGGGCAAAACAACTGAGGAGAGCCGGAAAGCGCGGGCACAGCCGCCCCGCGGGCGTCCCCCTCACGGCCGATGGGGGGAAGCGGGACAAGGAGCAGCACAGCCCGGCCCGGCCGTCAGGGGAGGACGCGGGGATAAGGCCGCGGGCGGAGCGGTCTCACTGGCCGGAATAGGGCTGGAGCCGCGTTCTCCTCTTCTTCCAGTCCTTCCCCCACACTGCAGCAGGGTTGCTATGGGCGCAGTCCTCGCGGGAGGAAAATGGCGGGCGGCCATGGCGGCTCAGGAGGACGGGCCCTGCCCCACAGTGATGCGGGAGGTTGCTGTGGCTCCTCTCAGAATCATGAAGGCCACTTCCCTCAGTGCCACAGCACTTCCCCAGCAGCCTGTGCCAATGCATCACTGCTTTTAGACCGGATTTTCCCTGTATCAAACCTCTCACTGCAGCCTTACATAAAGGTGTGGGTTATTGCTTGAGGTCTGGTTGTCAAAGTTCACAGCTGATACTTACAACATGCACTGGGATGAATTTGGATTTTCTGAGTACCCGACCTTGCAAGAGCCATCTATCCTAAGACAGTGACATTTCCTCTGACTTTTAGATGAAATCCACCCCTGCCCCTGAAATCCACACCTGGCAAAATGCATTTTTATCCCAAGACAAACACCCTATGACTTACACTTCCATGCATACATACCTATGCAGCTTACTGCCCATCCCACAAACACACCCAACCACACAAACCCACTACAGAAAGGAAAGAGACTGACACAAACATATGCTTCAATTTTATTTATTACATTTAAGAAATATTAACATCTCAGGATATCTGGTTTATCACCTAAATTCAGTCATAAGCAACGAAAAAATTTAAAAAAAAAAAATTTTTAAAAAAACTTCAAATGAGCATTCTTATATTCATACCTCCCCTGTAAAGAAAAGTTTGTCCAGCTGTATTAAACTCTTATGTGTGACTAATGGGAAAATATATCATTGAAGATGTCTCAGCTACCAGGCATCCTGGTTTGTTAATGGTCTGTTGGCACTTGTGTTCACAACTGAGCAACTCTGGTTGCTTTGTTAAATTCTGGCATTTCTACCCAAAACGGTCTTATGGTTACTTGTTTTAATATCTGGATATGTAAAAGATTGTTCAAGTTAAGGTTAAGAAGAAATCTAGGATTTTATCTTGAGAAGTCCCAGCATTGCTTCCCTTGATCACCCGCTTATGAAATAACTGAAGGAAGTTGCTTGCTTTTACTTTTCTGAATCTGATTCAGCAACAGGTTTAAAACTGAGGTCTTTTTATTTCCATTTAAACTGAAAAAAGTACAGAAACGCTGTCTTTGTTTGATGGTGTGCATAAACATTACGCTCCCCGTATATAGCAAAAATAGGTTTTATTTATAATTTACATCTCCACAAGTGAAAATTGTACATTTTTTACATATACAATTTCATTCCATTAAATTTTCACACATCTACAGAATTTTCACACAATGACACCTGAAACAGTGCAGGCAATAAGAAATTTAAATACAAAAATGTATTTATTAACCAAACAGTCGCTGAGGCCCTGCCTCAATTTGAGTGCTTTTATTTCCTATAAAAAGTATCTGCTTTCCAGAATTAACACAGGAGCTCTTCTGTAAAAAAAAAAAAATCAAACCTCATTCTAAACAGACTCATCTGGTTCTGTTTTAACATCTATAGAGGCAGGTGTGCTCTCTTCTGCACAGGCAGCAGGGGTGCCATCAGGTTCTTCTTTCACTTGAGGTGAGTCACAGGACTCATCCGTTTCCTGTTTAACAATGTTCAACATAATATGTAGGGGATTTTCTACAGGGGTCTTGCTGGGAGAGGGTGTGCAATCAGATGATGATGTCTATAAAACAAACATTCACACAGCATTAACACATTGTTCAAACAACCATTTTTTTTTACCTTCTTTTCCTTTCTGTCTCTTTCAAAGCGCAAACATGTGGGCAAGCAGAGCACTCAAAATCCAAACTTCCACTTATTACTTTCTACTTTATCTAATAATACAAAGTTACTATATCATAGCATTACTTTTCCATAATTACTATCAAACGGTATTATCCTCACAGCGATGAAATGCTTAATATGTTACTGTAAAATATTCCCAACTATTCCCCCCACTGTTAGCTCCCAAGTCATAACAAATTTAACATATACTAACACTCATTTTTTCCGTTTCTTAAAATTCTTAAGATTACACATGTTAACAATAAAATCATAATGGCTTCACTTTAGTCTCACCTATATAACACGAAAGCTGTCATGGATACATCATAGCTAACTCTAACTATACATTACAAACTTGCCATTCCCAAGGCATTCCCTCTGATTCTTTGCCTAGGCACATGCAAGAGGAACTGATTCTGCAGACCTGCTCTATATAAAGACAGTGATCAAGCAAACAAACTGAAAGCAAAATAGTTTAAAAATATATATATATGAAAGTAAAGGTTTTCTTACGTTTCGGTAATCTTCATAGCAGGATGGATGGTAAATCTGGAAAATAATTGTTAACCATTTAAATACATTAGGGATACAGTAAAAGCACCAGTCATAAACAGAACAAATCCAAATCACACTATTCCTCCAGGACAACAATGTGTAGAACAAGTATGGTGTCAAATGTGACTGGGAAGATATCTGGTGTATGCTTAGTTAGGAAAAGCCATCATATAAAAACCTTGCTTAGCACAGGGAAATAACTGGACCAAAACCAACACCTACACTCACAGAACATTCACAGAACAGAATGGGTGGAAGGGACATCTGGAGCCGAGCTGCCCAGCACCACATCCTTTGGCTTTTGAAGGCCTCCAAAGAGAAACAGGCTCCACCACTGGGCTCTTTCCAGCACGGTCTCTCTTGTAATGAGGGGCCCAGAAGTGGACCCAGTAATCCAGGCAGACTCAACAATGCTAAGTAGAGAAGATCACCTTCATTTATCTTTTAGCAACATATTACGATGGAAGCCTATTGAGCCTGTACTAATGATCCCAGGACTTCAAGCATGTCCAAAGGTTGAGATATTTATACAACTAGAAGCAGGAAAACTAACAGGGGAGTCCTTCAGAAAAGATGGGTCACTGTGGTCTATTTCTGTAATTCTTCTCTTACGCTTTTGTTTTGCTTTTTAATATAAATGAGTGCCACGTAACAAGATTGGATTACCTTCTCATGCATTCTGATAGCATTCTTTAGATGCCACTCTTCCTCTTCCTCATCCCAGTACTGCTCAAACTGCTCCCGGCAGATTTCACACCTCTGAAAGTTATTGAAGTAACATGATAGATACATGGTGTTATTAAAGCCATTACTGAACACCAACATCAAGAACTTGGCTAGTAACAGTCACATATATATATACATTAAGATAACACGAAAACTACATTTTACCTCCACGCTTCCAAAATATCTTTAAGAAAATGTTAATAGAAATTATTTGAGTACAGTTGGTAGAATGAGCAACAACATTTGTCAATTGAAAAAGTTAAGTCTTGTCCCTTTAACAAGGAAGTCTCAGCAAGACACTCTGTAACAATCTAATGCTGTTTTACTGTCAATTAAGACAATCTGGTGCAGGGATTTAGTTTATTTCATGGCATCTTCCAAAACTCAACTCTGAGTTAGAGTGAGAACTGCACAAAGCATTAACACCCTTCACACTCCTCTGCAAAATAAACAGCGACCTCTGAGAACAAGGCACAAGACTTGAATCTACTTACAGACCATATGGGTTACAGCAGGAAAACTGGAACTCACCTCAACTGCTCCAGCTGGTCCAGCAGGCACACTCTGAAACTGCTTTTCTTTTGCAGCTTTTTCAAAGAACTGGCTTTTTGCACGCTCCTCTAGGTCAGCTATTTCTTCAAACTCAATCCAATCCTAAGGACAATAATTCAATCACAATCACAAACAGCCAGAAATCATTAAAAAATACGTTTGAAAAAAAAAAAAAAAAAAAAGAAAAGAAAAATGGAATCCCTGAAGTAACAGATATAATCAGCCTTAGTTCGTTAAACTGAAACAGTCTGCGAAAGGCCATTATACTTCAACTTCCATTTCATTCTTAGTCCAACCAAAGCAGTACGGATAACTCCAAGCTGCTTATTGTTCACCACATAACAGCCTTTTCTTTTGGCAAGTATGTCTGATATATCAAGTAGTTTTCATACATCACTGATCACCAAACTCCAATGGTAATACAACTTCAATCTCAATCCCACTCCATGTATGTGAAACACCAAACCCAGCCCTAATTAACAAGGCCCAGGTCCTGCATTGCTCACCGTTACGCTGTAGTACCACCTTCTGTGTGTAATTTTTCGGCGAACGTCTTTTTTCGAACGGTTCTGGCGATAGTGCCAATCTAAATGGTCTGCATAAACGTCTGTCTTTGAAGTAGTAAATCTCATTCCACACGAGCAGCACTGAATTCCAGTGTATAGTTGATTTATAACACTATCATAACGCCTAGAAAAACAAAAAGAAGTTAACATTTCTTTGGAAAGAAATTGGAAGTTTCTCAGTAAGTTGTTTCAAGTGACCTCAGGAGTAGAAGAAAAGCATGATTGTCCTATAAGGTTAAAGCATTTGACAGTCAAACCACTCATGTAAGTACATTAAAAAGCATTCAAATAAGCATGAACTACTCACAGTGAACACACTAGCATTGTTATATCACACCTACTCAATCGCCTTGGATTAACCGCCTAGATACCACCATGCCATTATTCCTAGTGCAGAGTAAGCTCATGCTGCAATACGCACTGACTGAGTTCTTCAACTTTAAAGTTCGTGAGGTCTGGGACATCGTGATCACCCTGGTCATCATCCTCCTCTTCAGCTGCTGGCTGCGCCGATGTTTCATTCGCTTCTTTAAAAGAAAGAATTTCATCAAAATTTCAGCTCATTTTCAGAACAAAATAAGGTGCACCTGGATATTATTTTTATTCAAATACTAATAAATATAACCTGACTACGTTAACCTGAATGTGTATAAGAGTTGAGTCAGTCTCATAGCTTTAAAAAGCGTACAAAAGACAGTATGCAACTCCAAATGGCAATTTAACATGACTCTACTTCATCTAAGCTTCTGGCACTAAAATTCAGTATTTAGAGAGAGACAAATATTTCAGAGACTGACAGGAATCTGATTAGAATCACTGACAAGTTATTGAGGTGGGGCACCAAAAAAAAAAAAAAGAAATGGAGGCTCTAAATAGCTTAAAAGATACATTTAGAAAGTTAATAATTCACTTTATCACACGCACCAAATGGTTTCCCACAAAGATCCATTTAAGAAAAAAGAATGCAATAGTTCACATAGTTCTTACATTTCACTTTACACTTCAGCTACGCATAAACTGGAGAGTCAGAATGTAATGAAAGCTACATACGTGCTGAAGTGGAATCCGTTCTTGACAGTTTGAGGATTCCTGTCGACAACAGTTTAGCAAACAATTCGTTGACATCGAGCTGACCAACGTGGTTATCAGGATATGAATGTGGAACTGCTCCTCCTAGGAGAGGGGAAATAAGGTCACAACACTCAAGGAAACCAAAGGTTAGCATAAAAAAAAAATCACCTCCATCAGCATTTCACAACACTCTTTTCCTTCTACCCCTTTTTACTTCCATTTTTAACTTCAATCTACTCATCCACTTCAGTTTGCCTCATACGCAGCCTTTGCCTCATTTCTGCCCCTACAACTTCCTTCCTAATGTGTTTTGAAATGCCATCTACCTGTTTTCTACTGAAATTCCCATGGAAAACGTAGTATTTTCTTGTTCTGTGCTTAAAGATCTCATGAGAATCCATCTACTTGTATCATTTACAACTTGATACAAGACTTTTATTACTAACAATTAATATAGTGGGAATGTGTATTCAGCCTGGCCAACTGAGGTGCCCTTCTGCTATGTGAAAAGCAATCCAAAAATTGGTTTCAGTGGTTCTGTTTTGTTTTAAAGTGTAACTACATACCAAAACCACGCAGTTAAAGCACTCACTGCTTGAGAGAAACCCCTGGAGAGATGACAGTACTCCTGAAACCCCACCTACTGCCATCTCACAGAGAAGGATGCCCTTTAGTGTACAAGGACCCACGGCACCATCGCCGTACAGCACTAATTTTTGTGGTCATGAACAGAGAACAGTCCAAAGGACACAGAAGGAAGTTAACTATTACAGTACCTGCAGGGTTCTGAACAAAGCTTCCAGGATTTGGTAGATACTGTTGACCTTGGCCATAAGGTCCTGTCTGAGCAGACATGTGCGAAACCTGTAAAATTAAGCATTTATGCAATCTTGGCAAGGCAATTTGTTTTTAATTATTCCATCATTAACCTCTACACACTTCTCAGTACAAACTTTTCTTCTACTTGCGCATCCTTCAAGCACATTTTCCACTTAAAGTATTTCAAAGCAATCCTTTTCACCAAAAAAAAAGGGCTAATAACAAAAGAAACTGGTAAACGTTCACCAAGATCACAATGAGGTTTTATCTAATAACTGAGATAGTACCCATGACATGAAATGCATCCTGAAAGATGGATTTTCAGCAAGCCAGCTGCAAGAAACTTCAGAAAGAAAATAAATTTTTACAGCACGCTTGTAGTATGTCCCCTACAACCTCCAATCTACTGGGAGGACATTGTTTTCACTGATTTACAATTACTTTCTCCTTTAGAAGAGAGCGCTTCCAAGAAGCAACAGCAAGGACAACTGACACCATAAAGCCTGCCAGTGCCATGATCATTCTTCAGAAGCTATAGCTTAAAAGCCTGCATCTTTCTCAGCTGCTCCCAAGTTATGGTTGTCTCCAAAAAGACTGCAATTATTTTGGTTCATTTTAATTCTAAACCTCTCAGAAAAAGTAATTACATATATTCGCTTCAATAATCTGTCATGATTTGTAGGTAACATGCTTTGTGTAAGAGAAAACATCGCATTCTTCCTATTACTTAATTCATTTTCAAATAAAAGATACTGATGTCAGTGCAATATCCTCAGCTATAAAATGGTTGCAAAGAACTGGCTTTTAATTTCTAAAAACAAAGACTTAACAAATAGCAATGCCTGCCCCTTTTTCCTTGAATCATCCAGATACTACTTAAGGGTATTTTTAGTCTGCAAAAAAAATGCTTTTAGAGGAAAAACTGCTAATTTTCTACACAAGAATACTTCTCAAAGTAAATTATTTACTAGAATCAGTTCTTACCTGATGACCTCCCATTGACATAATATTGAAGTTTCCGTATTGTGAACCTTGAAGTTTGTCGTCAAAGTAATGTCCGGATGCTC
Organism: Coturnix japonica; assembly: GCF_054131305.1. Lineage (NCBI taxonomy): Eukaryota > Metazoa > Chordata > Aves > Galliformes > Phasianidae > Coturnix > Coturnix japonica. Next base: position 21,534,385 of record NC_140671.1, on the reverse strand, counting down.
TCAATGCAAAATTCTGTGCTCCTGGGCCAGCTGGCCCACTGAAATTTGGTCCTAGTGAACTGTCAAACATTTCAGGCCTTTGGAACTGCATTCCATGAGCTGGTCCGCTGTAGCCCTGTCCGGGATGGTCAACAAACGGACCACTTTGTCCATATGGCGACATCTCTAATCGTGAGGCAGGATGGCTAGCTATATTTTCAAAACGTGAACCATGAAGGCCAAGGGGCAGGTCAAATCTTGAGGCAGGCTGGTGAGGGCCATCAAATCTTTGAGGTATGGCTGCATCAAATCGTGGCTGTGCGGGCTGGCCAGGAGCCCTTTCAAATCTTGGGCCGGGCTGTCCATGAATTCCATAAAATCTTTGCAAAAGAGACAGTTGTCCAGGTTGACCATCAAAGCCAGCATGACAGCCATCAAATCTCGGACCGGTCCGTCCCATAGGACCATCAAATCTAAGTCCACCAATGCCCTGGTGCACTGGTCCATCAATCAACCTGGGCCCTACACCTGGCTGCCCATGTGGCCCCTCAAATCTGAGGCCGCTTCCAGGTTGACCATGGGGCCCCAATGGCTGTAAATGCGGACCCTCAAACCTGAGACCACCTTGACCATGAGGCCCCAAGGGATGACCATGTGGTCCTCCCTCAAACCTGAGACCACCTCCTGGCTGACCTCGAGGCCCCAGAGGTTGACCATGAGGTCCCTCAAACCTGAGACCACCTGAAGGCTGACCACGGGGTCCCTCAAACCTGAGACCAACTCCAGGTCTTTTGAATCTAGGACCACCAACAGGCTGGCCTGCAGGCCCCTCAAACCGCAATGGTCCAAGAGGTCCCTCAAGCCTCAAAGGACCTCCCCCACCAACCTGTCCGTGAGGTCCTTCAAACCTGAGAGCCCCTGCCAGCTGCCCTGGTGGCCCATCAAATCTTAGGGATCCAGCTCCCCCTGCTCCTGCCAGGGGCCCATCAAACTGAGAAGCACCTGCCCCCACCAAAGGGCCCTCAAATCTCAGAGCAGCTTGTCCAGTCGGTCCATCAATTCTAGAACTTGAACCAGCAGTAGGGCTATCGATAAAAGGACTTCCTTGTCCATCTGCCCCAACTCTTGCAGCAGATGGTCTAGATGAGCCATCAAATAAAGGTCTGTCTTCCATTAGTGCACTTATTCTCGGCTTTGCTTCTATGCCTCCAAATCTTGACCCTGGACTGTCAGGAAATGGTTCTTTATCTGGATCTTCGTATCTAGCTCTTTTGAAACGTTCATTGAATGGTGATCTTGGTTCATCTCGAACACCTGAAAGAGGAGAAAATAAAAGATAAGGCACTGTACAGAGAAGGACCTAGGTGTCCTGGTGGACAAAAGGTTGACCATGTATCAACAGTAGGCCCTTGTGGCCAACGAGACCAATGATAAACCTAGAGTGCGTTAAAAAGAGCACGGCCAGCAGGTCAAGGGAATAATAGATGAGGTCAGGCTCTTTTCAGCAGTGCTCAGCGACAAGATAAGGTGCAATGGGAACCAAACTGTAACATAGAAAGTTCCATAAAAACATAAAGAAAAAAGACAAAACACTTTACTCTGAGGGTTAAAGAGCACTGGAACGAACTGCCCAGAAAGGTTTTCCTTCTCCAGAGATAATCATAATCTGCCCAGACACTTTCCTACTCTAAGGTACTTGCTTTAGCACTGGGGCGTTGGACTATGTATCTCCTACAACTCAACAATAACTACTTGCAAAAGGATTGCAAATTATTTGACATCTGTAAAATAAGGCAAAAATACATACCAGATTTCCCAAGCAGCTGTCTTTCTTCACGGTTATCAAACCTACAGACTGCATCACCATCGATCTTCTGGAACTCTGTAGTACCTTTTCCCTGCTGTCTGAGAGCATCTCTGAATTCATCTGATTCTCCCCAGTTGTCATAAGGGTCGAAGTTTTTCGAACCCCTTCCTCCTTTAGTAGCATTTTGTTCCTCAAGCCTTCGTCGACCCTCCAGAGGTGAAAGGTTATCAGCAAAGGGTCTGCTGGTGCCACTTACAGGAGAGTGTCGTCTTGATCTTTCTCCAAAGGGTTCTTTTCTTTCAAACTGCACTCCACACTTTGCTTTCGCTTGCTCACAGTCCACAGAGAGCAATGCATCAGGTACATGATAATCCAAAATATCATCAGGATCCAAGAGATCAAGTCTTGACAATGAATGCTGAACTTGTGTCCTCTTCAGTTTAGTTTTATGCTCATAGTATGTTAACTCCGCATCCGACAGAAGAGGCTTCCTTTTCAAAGAGCCTTTTTCATCTGTAGGGCTATCCCACACATTACATCTGTGCTTTCCTTCCTGGTACTGGAACAGCTGTAGAATCTGATGAGCTACCACAAGGAACTCGTCTTGTGTTATTTCACCAGATGCTAAGCGGTCATTGGCCTGTAAAATAAAGTTTGGATTTCTAAGAAGAAAAGCAAAGCACAACTATATCCAAGACACCTCTACAAATCAATCAATCAGTATTACCTTTTTAAGTAATTCTCTCTTGCTTGCAGACGTCAGTTCTTTGGGAATTTGCAAATTGGCATCCACACTTAACCGGTGTTGCTGTTTCGGTGCTCGGGGTGACAGAATTCCTTTAGCAGCAGGCCAGTTTTCTCGGTGTTGTTGGTGAGGGGATTTACCAACTGCTTGGTGTTCTTCAGTCTGCTGAGAGCTGTGAATAGGAACACGTTTAAAACACAAGTTAGTTATTTATTCAGGATGTATTACATCTCTATCAGAACCGATCATGGTAAAACATCACTATCGATTCAGAAAGTATGCATAATTGCCATTTTTCACTACAAGCAAATTATGAATCTCAATCAAGAACTTCTGTCAGCATGGGCTGTCTGAATGTTTCCTCCCAAACCTAACTGTACTTCAGCCAAGAGCAGAATTTCCACTTACTTCAGAGAGAATTTGTTTGAAATATGGTAACTTACTTTTTATTTTCCTCCCAACCGGGTTTCCACCTCTTGCCTGCTTTGGATCCCTGCCAATTCTCTACATTCTCCTTTGGATCAGGAGAACCTTTTGTAGAATGCTGACTTGCTGTTTCTTGGGGCCTGTCTTCTTGGCTTTTTTTCACCCTCCTTGGATCTCGCACCTCTTGCTTAACATTTCGCTTATTAGAATTTCTTTCATCTCTTGCCCCTTGTGAGGCTTCTTCAGCAGGAGACTGTTCAGCGCCAATCTGGCATATCTTTCCAATTTTAGGAGTTGAAGAAGTGGGAGATAAACTCCTGAGTCTTCTTTTGGGTGATCTCCTCTCTCTTCGTTTTGGAGAATGTGTAGATGGTGACCGTGACTTAGGAGAACGGGATCGTGACCGTTTTCTAGTACTGGATCTCCCTTGTTTTCCACCCTGTTTTTCTGATTCTTCTGTAGTCACGTCTTGTTTCTGGACAACACCATTAATTGTTTTATTCCTGCTGCCTACTGGTCTATGCTCAGATGTCTTATGCTCTTCTTTTTCTTTTTTCTCTGTATTTCTCCTCTTTTCTTTCACCTCATCCCCTTTGCTCTCTGTCTTTTCTTGAAGATGTTTTTTCAGTCTTGGATCCCGTTTACTCATTTCAGATACTTTTGTGCTTTCAGATTCTTGGGTTTTAGTATCTTTAGTATTGGGAAGCTTGTTTTTCAAAGGAGATGGAGATTTAGACTTCGTTTCCAACTGATCAGGTTCTTTCTTTTGTGGTTTTTCACTTGCTTTCATTTTCTCTGGCTTTGTTGAGCTTTGTTTTTCAGACTGGGATGTTTTGCTCGCCTTGGTATCAGACTGACCAGATGCGCTTGGTGGAAATTCTTTCCTATGGGACTGATCTTTAGCATGAGAAGAATGTTGTGACATTCTATTAAGTCGAGGATCTCTATTTACTATTTTGACATCGTGAAGTGGAGGACTTGGGGATGGTTTGATCTTCTCAGACTGTAACGAAGCCTGAGTAGGCGTCTTAACGGCCATGTGAGGTGTCTGGGACACATGTGGCTTGGAAGGCGCTGGAACTGAAGGTATAGAAGATGATCCTTGCTGAACACTAAGAGAAACAGCCTGAAATAAGGTGACAAGAAAAAAAAAATAGCATTAATCTGTGTGATACAACACCTGCACAGAGATGATCATGTTCTGTTTTGAAAACAAAGATGAAAATAGAAATGTTTTGAAGTTGTTATCAGACTAATCCATTTAACTGAAAATGACCCATTCATTCCTCATCGCAGCAATTAAAATAACATAGTACCAACACAAAAGGCGAAGATCAAGTACAAAGTCAATACTACAAGGTCAACGCAGCAAAAAAAATCAATGAAAGCACACCTCAATACAGCTTTAGTTTTTCTATACATTCCTCCTTTCCAAGACAACTAAACGGCCAAGCATGTTTATATATTTTCATTTCTACACTTCTACGATATTTCACTTTAGTATCATCAACTTTCAACACAAGATGACTTTCAATTATGAATGTAAAAACAAAACAGGTTTAACTGCCACCGCCTTCAGATTGTGACAGCCACCACCCTCAATGTCACCCTCAGATTGTGACATCAAACCAACCTGACGTAATGAAGACAGAAACTGCCTTGACATTTCCAACGATCAGGATTCCCCGTTCCTTATGGAAATACTCAATTTTCTAAGCGCAAATGTATTCAAAAAAAGCCTTGTTTATGGTGAGCCACAAAAAGAGGTGGAAGACACATCACAGGCAGACATAATTTTCAAGATGAGAACAAAAGACCACAAACCTTTTTTAACCTGTTCTGAATGTAATCCTTAAGATTTTTATGTAACAATTACTGGTCTAGAGGACCAGATCAACTTGCACTACTCTAGTCCTAAAACAGCTCCTCTTGTCTAAACTTAACTGCAGTTACCAGTATAGACGCTAAGGTACGACCAAACAAAGTGAGACCGAACTATGGACCATTCACCAACTATCCTACTCACCAACTGTGCTTTAGTCTGTTCCAACTCCAGCATTTTTTGCTGAAGTTCTAACAACTGTTTTTGCTTCGCAAGCAATTGCTGCCTTATCAGTTGCTCCTGTGTCAAATTCTTTTGTATTTCTGGAACAGCTGGAGGAGTAGAGGCACCAGAAGTGACAGCAGAGGTAGATGCAGTAGATTCCTCTGGCTAAAAATTGAACATAAGGTTACATTCAACATCTTAATGGATCCAGCTAACTCCATCTCTCTTAACTGCTAGTGTGATACAAAACTGGGACTTAGCTTGCACAAGTTAATGACTGCATTTTTTATGCAAAATACAAACAAAACAATTTCTGCTCCTCTAGGAATTGCCTACTGTCATAGGATTAACTGTGCCACCATGACAGAATATGGCATTTAACATAAATGTTTGGAAATCTAGAATTCAAGTTATAAATACTTACAATAAGCCCCTTAAATACTGAGTCCATAAATTCTTCTTGCCTGTCTCCAGAGATCAGATGCTTTATTCTTATCACACTACGTTTGTCAAAAGCAGCATACAAACAACAAAAACAACACGTACTGCCATCTGTTCATACAGTAGGTATAGAGACTTACCGATTTATTTAAAAACTTAGGATTCACATGGATGCTAGAAGTATTCACATTTGGGGGCAGAGGTTTAATTGGCCAAGCAGGATCTAATGAGTTGACTCTGACGTCAAGTGCATACAGTTTCTTCAAAGGAAAAATATTGTCCCATGTGGAGCGTAATTTAAATAAACTTTTCCTAGTATTTGCATCCACCTAAAACAATAAAACAATTCTATGGCTTGTTAAGTTAATATAAAACAACCTATACTTTTCTGTAGAACTTAAGATCTCATATGCTTTATATTCTTACCAAAGTTATCATTTTAACACAACGAACTGGCTACAAAGAACTTGTAAGTGGTGTACATTGATACATCTACACCAACAGAATCGGTAACAGAAGTTCAAATGCGGACATGTGAAGGTTTAATTGTCCGTTCTCTGAGAACGTTCGTTCTCTGAGAATTTTCTTTCAGCTTTTCCATTACCAAAATTCTCATTTTACTTGGCCAATTTCTGTCAAAAAAAATACAGCGACAAAAATATCCAAAGAAAATGCCTCTGAAACAATACAGTAACTCAAATGTTCGTGCTGAGCGGCACACAGCAACAACAACCAAATCAGAGAACAACAAACTTTCTGAACAGAGAAAGTGTTTTGTTGAGCTGTTTAATCACTGAAGGTTTTTTTCCCCCTAATAAATCCAACAAAAGGTGTATGAGTCAAAACGAACTCAAGTACATTTCAGTTCAACTGCAAAATCAGACCCATAAATCAAGCACTAATAGTGCTACAACCCATTTTCTCTTTGCAATCAGATGTAGCAATTAAGCTCAAAACTCACATTAAAGAAAAAATTCAATTAATCTCATAACTCAAGTAGTTAATTTAAACAAATGGAAAACATCTGCTGACAAAACACATGCTGCTGCTAGCTCAACCATTACACATTGACCCTTTTTTTTTGGCTTTTCAACCTTTTTCGGGCTACAGTTTTATTTTAGGTGTCACATTAAGACACGTTGTCCAGAAAGTTCAGAAGTTCTTTGAAAAAGAGGGCAGGAACTTCAATAAAAGTAACTCATACTTAGCTAATATGGGTGGGAGGTGCCTCTACACAACTTTCAGTGTGAGGGTATCAAGTTCACTGCTGCCATGACTGAGCCAGTTTCTGACATCGCTAAGTGTTTAAAGATACCTTCAGTGATCATTTACTGATAAAACAGAATCTCTAGCAATGTCAGGGTGAGAATTTCATCTTGCGATATCATGAGTTATCTAAAGTGACTGACACTTTACATATTTAATATCAATTTAATAGTTCTAGTTAGCTTATTGGACAGTTAACTACAAAACTCAGCAAATGAATTACCCAGAGCTTCAGCTGCAAGTTTAAATGCAACTATGTGAAAGAACACAAACCAATATTGGAAAAATAAGTAAATGCCTGCCTATCTACTCTATACAAAGGAGTTCAATATCTCTGAGCTCACTATTACAATCTACCCCTTATTTAGTCACTCATTGTACACCTGAAAAACAGATATAAAACATTCTGGGGTCACAGATCCTCGCTGCTATGCAATAACAAATACACCAAAGCTCCACTTATCTCATTCAGATGCAGTGCCACTTTGTTATGTTAGGGCATACAGGAAACCACAGAAATTAACCATTAATTCAACTTAAACCCATTCAAGTCCAGTCTTTCAAAAGCCGGACTTGGATTTGCCATTCTCATTGAGGAATAAGCACAATTACTTCACTGGGTTTAAAGACTTAGGAAAATAAAAAAAAAAGTGAATACATTTGGCAGCAATTTTCAACACTGAATGAAATTAAAATGGGTATCTTTAACGTAACAAAGCAATAATATACTCTCACAACCTCCCCCCCTCGCCCATCATGTTTTTTAATCACAGACCACTTGAAGAATATCAGCTGCTAGTGGTATTTGTTGCAATTTAAGCACCCATTTTTCACACCAAAAATTAAGTGAATCAGACAAATCTAACTCAGAGAGCTCAGAAAACCTCTAAGAAACTGATTCTCAATATATTCCTGACACAAAGACTAACTACTTCCTTAAAAAATAAATCAGCAATTCATAATTAACTGTTCTACTAACTTAACTTACAGGCTTGACAACAGCAGGAATGCCCTTCCACATTATAGATACAGTATTTGCCATTCATAAAAAGCAATTAGTTCTTCTGGTTCGGTACCCAAGAAAACCCAAAGCTGAGAGCATGTATTTATTTTACCAGGAACAACTTTGCTTAAATACAGAACTTTTCTGAAAGTGTATATATACCTTTTCAAATACACAAATAAATGTTGCAACTAGGTTTTTAGTAAATGCAGTAAGATACTCTCTTCCAACTTTCTTGACAATGGAATCCATAAGGTACATAACAGGAAGCTTCTCTGACGCAGGAGCCTGGAGTAATAAGAAGAAACTGAGAAGTTTAGTACAACAAAGACATACGTTAAACTATATATAAAGGGATTACCAATCCCAGAAATACAGACCTCTCTTTTGGGTTGCCACTATCCACACCAAGGGATTTGCTTGGGATTTTGGTTTTGGTTTATACAAAAACTTAAAAACTTAAATCTGGAAAATCAATACTCAGTTCAAAGTATAATGCGGTGGGTCTACCACAGAGAAAAGGAACAACTTGGGTTAATCCTGTTTGTCTCAAAGCTTTGGGGTGAAAAAAGGGGAAAAAAAAAAAGAAAAAAGAAGCCCACAAGACAGTATTACTGCTAGTGTACTGAGTGCAGCCTTTCAAAACCCACTGGAGAAAGTAACTTGAAATGAGCAGGAAGCCATCGCTAGCACTTCAAGGAACTTCTAAAAAATAGTTTATCACTTGGACCTCCCGAATGCTGCTTTTCTCCATCTCACGGAACACAAATCAGATTTCCTGTGAACAGCCCGAGTTAGAGAACTTCGGTAGTAGCAGATTATACGTTGAACATCACAGTCCTTTCACAAGCCACACGCAGAAAAGGTCACAACTATATCACTGTAATCCAAGGGAACGGAGCAAGCAGTCCCAGTCTCTGTTGGCACTTCATGTGTTTGGGAGTAGTTAGAAGTAATCACACAGAAATTAAGGAAGCCTACTTCAAAATGTGACAGCATTAGTTTAGCAGTGCCCTCCTTCCAACATCAGCTACTCAGGTGGCACAGTCTAAGAACCGTGACTTCAAAAGAGTTGGGTTATTTAAGTCTTCATTTTTTGGTAATGTTTATTATGTTCTCTAGCCCATGTTCCAATAACCACACAATGGAATCCCAGATTTGAACCTCTTGTTTTCAGGTGATCTAGACAGTACCCCCTAAGCAAAGAAAGAGACCCACACAGAGCTAAACCAACAGCAGGGAGGCTCCGCATACCACCAGAACACACAGAATGCTAACGCTGAGCTCAGCACAACAGAATTCCCACTCTTCTTTCAAATAACGTATGAAAGCTATTGTTGGAAATGTGTGGCTTTGGTTTTTTTTTTATTAGTTTCCTAAAAAAAACTTAAAAAAAAAAAAACAACTGAAAATCAAACCATAATCAAACCCCGAGTCACAAACTTGCAAAGAAAAAAAAGACTTTAAAAACCAACTTTGTACACAAAATGGGTCTCAGAAACAAACTCTGCACTATACAATGGTAAATAAAAAGACAAATACATATTTCACACTTTTTATTTACATATTTTTTTATCATAGCAGTCACGCATCTCAGAGCCATTAATTCAGTCGTAAAGCAGAGCACTCCAGTTTTACACTAAACAAAACTGCCTCCAGGCAACACTTTTTAAAAGTGGCTTAAGCAAAGGAGAGCACTTTCCCCCCAAAAAAACAACTAAGAAAACTTGCCTTGAATAAACCACAGTCACAAATAGTAACTAAGGCAAAACTAACCATTGATACAAGATTAAAGACAGCTTTCAAAAGAAGGAGGAAAAAAAAATTAAAAACACACTTCAGGGCAGGCTCTAAAACACCCAGAAATGAAGAAATTTGACAGCATTGATATTTATCACATGTTATATACATCCACCACTGCCCTTTAGGAGATATAATGGTGAGATCTATTCAATTATGACGTCACCTCCCCAAGGAATGGCAAAGCTTGGCCACTGGTAGCATTTAAAACTAGACTGGAAGAGGTCTGTGGAACGCTAAAGAGCCATCCTGCATTGGTAGAAAGACAGATTAAATAATGTAAGAGATCTTTCCCTCCCCAGCATTAAGACAATACAATTCTCACCATTATAAACAGTGATTTAAAGCCAAAGGGGGGAAAAAAGGGCCTATATTAGAGGGAGCCTGGTATTAGAGGGAGCAAGGGAGACAATGGGGAAGGGGTGACTGGCAAGAACACACGGTGGATTGAAGAAATAACCCTTTTCTTACAGAAAGCTGCAATAGAAAGGTACAGTAACCCCCCACCCCGCCCCTGTCCGTGTTCTGAGGCTGACCGATGTCAGCAACTGCCTGGGTTGGGCTCAGAGGGAGCCTCCTCTTTCCCTTCCTTTTCTATCACGTGCCTTTCAGACGCCATGTTAGGATCCTACAGGCTTTTCTACACAGTCGGGGAGAATTTCTTCTTCCCATCCTCACCAAATCAACCTCGCTAACCAAGACACGTGAAGATAACACAGCACTCGCTTTACTTAGGGCAAACAGCCACCTGCAAGCCAAATGGGTTACCCCAAGCCCACATCGCTTTCTCTAAGCAGAAAACACAAGAATCACCAGACCAGCAACACACACACTTCCCTACTAAGAGCAGATGATCGCCTTTCACCTCAAAACTTCCCTGCAAGATCAGTCCCCCACCCTTACTCCTCCAGTTAATATCTCACTGGGAAAATAACCTTATCTTTCAAACTACAAACAATACTTTAAAATAAATCATTATAATTAGCCTTTCTAAAGCAGACGATTTCTGTGCTATAAACTCAACCTTATTTATATTCCTTCACGCTACCTGGATATAAATTGGGGGGGGGGAAACAACAAACCTGCACAAGGTCAGGCTCTCGCTAACGAGACTTATAAAATCGTTATCTACGTTAGAAATTGCTAAATTCAACGGTTTCGACACCAGTTTAAAGGGGAAAACTCAGTTCCAAGGGCGAGGCTCTGCCCAGTCATGGCCGGGCCGCCATGTTGCATCTGTTACCGAACCCAAGGGACCCCAACCCGTCCAGGTGCCCTCGGGTCTCCTGTTCCCTACGGGGTGTGGGAATAAGGGGCAGCCCTCAGCCTGGCCAGGAAGGGAGGGGTAAAAGGCCGCTTAGGGGAGGGCCATGCTCCCTGCCGAGCCACGCTGTCCTCCGCTTGCTCCCAACGACGACCCCCGGGCCTGCTGCCCCCACCCCCCTCCCTCAGCTCTCCCTGCTCCCCCCATTGCCATCTCTGACCCTGGGAGCACCTCACTCGAGGCCCCGAGCCCTGCTCCCCTTCCCTCCCCCTCCCAGCCTCGGCCCCGCTGCCTCCCTCTCTCGGGCCCTCCTTCTCTCCCTGCCTCCTCCGTCCCTCAGCCCTTTCTCCTGACACCGGCCAGTCCCCCCAGCAGTATAGGTAGGAGTAGTAGGCGGTTGAATATAAAACCTTGGCGATTTGCGCCTCGATCAGGGAGACGATGTCCTTGGCGAAGGGCACGTTCTCCTTGGCCAGGATGGTCAGCATGTTGATGTGAGGTTTGCTGTTGAACGTCAGGCCCTCCAACAATGACTGGTAATCGCGGCACGTGTCCTCCCGGGCCTCGCTGCTACCAGCGCTGCTCTCCGGGGCCGACATGTTCCTCCGACCGGGGCCCGCACCAGGACCCGACCCACCGACCGACGGCCCCCTCTCCGCGATTCCCCTGCCGCCTCCGCCGCCGAGCGACGCTTCCCCCCCTCCGCTGCTGCTGGGCTCCTCTACCGCATCCTCCGAGCTGCGGCTCCGCTGCTTAATGACGCTGCTAATGCCGTCCGGATCGCCGATGCGCTTCCGACCACCGCCAGCTCAAGTCTCAACGCTCACAAAATGGCGGCGGCGGCTACGGCTCGTGAACCGCTTCCTCCAACCGTTGCGTCATGTGAAATTGGGCTGAGGGAAAAAAGGGGCCGGCAGCTTGGAATGCCCCTTTTGTTCGCTCAGCGCGTCCCCATTGGGTGACGCTCAACCGCTCCGCATGCGATTGGCTCGACCTGAAGAACGTGAATGTGATTCGCTGGACCATCTCAATCTACAGATGATTGGTTGCTATGGCCAAAAACCCGCCCTCACCTCTGCGTTCAGACTTACGATTGGTTGTTTTTCCCCACTCCCCTCCTCTAACTCCCCGGGCCAATCCCTCCCGCCTTCCCCTTCAGCCCTCAGTTCTGATTGGTGCTCTGCTGCGATCCCGCCTTTCCTCCTCACCCTCCACAGAGTCACACAGAATCAGTCACAGAATGACCCGGGTTGGAAGGGACCTCAAGGATCATGTAGTTCCAACCCCCTGCCTAGCAGGGCCACCAAACATAAACCTTTACTAGATCAAACATACACATTTACTAGATCAAACATAGATCTTTACTAGAACAGGTTCGCTATTGGCCAGCCGTTGTTGTGGTAACGCGGCTTTCCGTAGTCGTAGTAACAAAGCCTGCTCATGATATTCTCCCAAAGATAATAATAAAGCTTGTGGAAATAAACTCAGTGGCGAAGTGTTTTCTCCACAGCCCTTCCAAAATGCTGCTCCTTTATGAGGAAACAAAACTGAACTTGATGCCTCTATGAGACAGGCAGGGCAGCCAGGCCTGATAGGTAGATAGAAATACTATCATAGAATCACCAAGGTTGGAAAAGACCTAAAGCATCATCCAGTCCATCCACCTACCACCAGTATTTGCCCACTAAACTGTGGTAAGAAGCCATTCAAGAATTAAGTACTTTCCCAAACATCTAAGGTTGCAGATACTACCAGAGTAAAACACCGTAGGTTTTCAAACATCAGTTTAATTACATGTAGATTACCTCACTGTACTGTAGGTTTTCGAACATCAGTTTAATTACATGTAGATCACCTCACTGTACATGAGCTCAAGTCCTTTGTTCTCCAGCCCAGATTCACTTAAGGAAGCAGACGGTGTTTCTCTGTGGTTCACAGAATCACAGAATTATCAAGGCTGGAAAAGACCTGGAAGATCATCCAGTCCAACCATCACCGATACTTCCTGGCTAAATCATATTCCTCAACACCACATCCAAGTGTTTCTTGAACACTCCCATGGTCGGTGACTCCACCACCTCCCTGGGCAGTGCATTCCAATGCCTGACTACCCTTTCTGAGTAGTAAAATTTCCTCCCAAAGGAGGAAATACTGTTTTCCCCAAAGGGGAAAAGGAGCCCTGCAAGGGGAAAAGGAGCCCTGCAAGGGGAAAAGGAGCCCTGCAAGGGGAAAAGAGCAAGGAAAAGCAGCCCTGAAAGAGAAAAGCATTACAGAATTGGAAAAGGAGCCCTGCAAGGGGAAAAGGAGCCCTGCAAGGGGAAAAGAGCAAGGAAAAGCAGCCCTGAAAGAGAAAAGCATTACAGAATTGGAAAAGGAGCCCTGTGTAGAGAGTGTTTTTTACAGCTAGCTGAGAAGTGTCGTAAACACGGTGCAGTTAATCAAGCAGCCATGCCACCTGCAAGGACAGTGAGATCAACAGGATGCCCTGGGATGGTGAGAAACTAACCATGGTTTTGTGAACTCGGCAAGGGAGTAACTTTCAGGATGATAACAACAAGCTGCAAAGATACTCGGGGATGGTATGTAATTGGGAACCAATGAAGAGCTCCACATTTGCAATATATATGAGCTAATTATCCGTATTATAAAGGTACACGCAGCCAAGGAATAAACGAGAATAGCTGATCATATGTCAATGACAGGTGTGGTTGTCTGCTTTTCTCCTGCCTTATGTGGATCGTCATTTTGAGGCTTCCCCAGTGCTCAAGGAACAGCCTATGGTTAATGTTTGGAATATGGCCACAGGACTTTGGGACTGTTCCCTACCACTGACAACTTGGGGTTGTGAATATGCTTGTATTTCCACAGGGACTGGCCCTATGTGGGTTCCAGCATGATATCTTCGGTCTCATCTGAAGGCAGAAAATAGCATCCAGCCTTCATAGTAATTGTAATTGTGTGTTTCTTACTTAGTGATATTGCTTTGTAACTTGCTGTGTTATAGATAATATTAGTAATAGTTTGACATAGTGTGTGATTTTCTGTTTTACCAATGCAGTCTCAAGATTTAGAGTTTAAGGCATTAGCTAGGATGTTGTGTGCTTCTTCTATTTTAGTAATAGATCAGATGTATATTAAACAGGATTTGATCTAATCAATACTAGAATCTACAGGAATAGCTCTTTTAATGTTTTAGTACTGTTTGGTTATGATGTTATTAGCCTATTAGTTAGCTTTTCTTAATTTGCAAAGACAAAACCTGGAAAGGAATCCCAGACAAAGAGATGACCCTGTATCATAGAATAGATACCTCTCTTACATCCAACTAATTGGGATTTTTGAAATATAACCATGCATCATTTTAGACAAAAGTGCTCGCTAATAGAACTAAATTTGATAGTTTATTCTGTTTTCCAAGCAGATGTTCCACTTGGGCTCTATATCACGCACTGGCCAGGCGGATGTGGTGTACAACTGGAAGAAATCCTTCAGACCCTGAATGCAGGAGAGAATCTGTGATGGGTGAGAGAGGAAATGTGCACCTTGAAGCAGGGGACGCCCTGCTGGCACTACCTGTCGTATCCACCACCAGCATGGCTTGCTGTTTCTCAAGGGTCAATAAGTAATAATGCCCCTAGTGATACTCTAGTACGTTTGTCCTCTAAAATTGGTTCTATTTGACATGCTACTTCATAAAATTGCACGATCATTAATCAATTATTAGCCCGGATAACTCAGTCGGTAGAGCATGGTTATGAGCATCTTAAAAGCATTTATTGCACAAATTTTAGTGGTCATTAAAATCAATATATCAGAGTATATGAAAATTGAAGACTTTTCCTGATCAGTTACAGATTAACACAATGGGACCCTCATGGATTTATTTTCAGGTTACAGAAACTTAGGTTGCAGTACAAACATGTTTGTTCTTTTTAGTGGGTTTAACAGTAATGTTGTTATGTTGTATTTGACTTGTCTCTTTTTTCACTTTTAGAGTATTGTCAATCGAGGCCTTGATTGAGTTATAATAGTTATGTTATTAATTTAAGTAGTGTTGCTATTCTATAGGCAGTATTGTAAGAAAAATTCTACGGAGCGTCCGTCATGGATCCAGATGAGAAGTTCACAAAACAGCAGCTATGAAGCAGGATAAAACTACATGAGAACTGATTGAACAAATGAACTGAACTGCTTGTTAAATATGATTAATCGGTCGTTAAATCAAACCCTTTTTCAGCCTAAAAGAAAACAGGGGAAATGTAGAGTGTGTTTTTTACAGCTAGTTAGCTGAGAAGGGTCGTAAACACGGTGCAGCTAAGCAAGAAGCCATAACACCTGCAAGGACAGCAAGAACAACAGGATGCCCTGGGATGGTGAGAAACTAGCCATGGTTCTGGGAACTCAGCAAGGGAGTAGGTTTCAGTTGATAACAACAAGCTGTTAAGATACTCGGGGATAGTATGTAATTGGGAACCAATGATGAGCTCCACTTTTGCAATATGTATGAGCTAATTATCCGTATTATAAAGGTACAAGCAGCCAAGGAATAAATGAGATTTGCTGATCATATGTCAATGACAGGTGTGGTCGTCTGATTTTCTCCCGCCGTTCTGCAACAAACACCTATATACAAATTTAAGAACACAACGGAGTAACTGTTACTGTTTATTAACAACCAGTTTTAATACTACGATAAAAGTATGTCCTGAGAAAGGGGAACAAACACTCTTCTTCAAGGTTTTTTAGCTGTTCTGGATCTCAGCCGTCGCTTGATGATCAGATGATCACTTTCCTTCTTCTGTTCCTCAGATTCCTGAAGAAAACATTTCAAAAGTTACTCATCTTTTCACACAAGACTGACAAGCTTTTCTTGACCCACGCAAACATATTTCTTCCCCTAAATGGATTTCAGAATGGCATTTGCTTATTATATTTTATTCAGAAAACTATGGGATACCGAGATCATTTTAATGCAGCTTAATCACAAGGAACAAATATGGAGAATGTACAAAATCCTGTTTATCTTAAAAAAGCACACACATCTGAGGAAAGCCTGAAGGCAGCTTTCATTTTGACATACTTGTTTTCAAAAGAGTATTATAATACTTGTTTTGTGAAACATGAAGCGTTCAGAAAACATTTTTAGCCTCAATCCCTGTAGCTATGACTTGCCCAGAATTTCAGTTCTCGGTTCAGTTCCATGTTCTCAGAACTACAGTGAGAGAAGAAATTGTCTCATCTTCTTCATCCTCTAACAAAAAAAATATAACATTTTGGTTTCTGCCCCTATCATTCGTCAAATCATCAAAAAATTCAGAGGGATATTACAGTATGGGCAAATGATCACTATGCTGAACAGAAAAAGGACTATAATATAATTAAAAGATGCAGTTCCAACAGAGCAAGAATGTTCTTAGCACAATAGCTGCCGACAGAGTCATGAAACTGGCACATCAGATCCTTTGCAAGTTGGCTTAGACAGGAGATCATAGTTTAAGCATACCTAAAAAGCTGTCTAAGTTGTGCTCTAAAAAAGCGTGTAGTAGAATAATCCCACTCCGACACACTGAAATTATCTATGATTCCAAATTAGAAGACATCTCCGTGATTGCTACATCACCTACTTAGTAAACTGTAAGCCAGCCAAACACAGAGATCTTTGAGGACAAACTAAAACAGAACAGCAGGAAGACCAACAAGAATGACTTGGTAGAATAAAGAAATACCTCAGTACTTTCAACCTCCTCCTGCAAATAGATGAAACCTCCAGTCTGTTTGGACTCCTTAGTAGTTTATTTTAAGCCAAGACTACAGTATAATCGCTTACCGAAGAAGCAGGTATATCTAGAGGGCCAGAAACGACAGTGGAATACAGCTTCCTTTTGCATCGTTTTGGCTTGGTCTCTCCTTCTTCGAGACTTTCAGGTTCGTTTGATTTAGGAGAACTTACTGCTGACATCAGCTTCTTGGCTAGAAGAAATTTGTTTTGATACGTAAACCAATCAACTTACTGGTTTTGTGAGTCTTTAAATCACTGAATGCAAAAACAGCTTCGTAACAAACTTGGTTTATAAATGACACGTAAAATTTAAGTGAAAATACTCAGAAATTGTATTTGTTCTTCGAGGTTCTTTATTGCTTCTATATCTGAAACTGTTTATAGGTTCAGGTACGGCGGCTTAAAGCACGCAATAAAATGGAATATGAAAGACAATCATGGCTCAGAAGTCGCTGGAAGTCAGAAACTTCAGCAGGAGTTAAACAACAGGCCTAACTTTCGTGCTGACAGAAGCACAAGACAGAACCAACTTTCTCTGTATACTTGTAGGTTTTCACAAATGTAATAATGAATCTCTGAAGAGACGAATAAATGCATTTACTTCATAAATCAAAGGACAACTTAACATGGCAGACAAGTTCTCTAAGAACACATACATTAATAGCCTACAGCAGAAACAAGCCATTCTACAATGTCTAGAAAACATGGAATAAAACTTATTCTACACCAACCTTTAGAGTGTATAATAGAAGGAGAGCTTTGAATAAAATCTCCAACTTTTTGCAGTGTTTCATCCTTCTTTTTAGTCAGTCTTGAAGCATGTACTCGCTTTCTCAGGAAGTAGTCTTTTCCGGATTTCTGTTCAACAGAGATGTGAACATGTGAAACAAGAGCATTGTTTAAACTTCATTTTAGTTCAACGTTATTTTAAGTTGACATTTTGAGCTTTACTACTGACACCTCTGTTCATTATGCTGATGATACCACAACGGCAAGTAATGTAGACAATTTTATACCCTTTAGGGAGTTGTCAAAATCTCAGCTATTTCAAGGCATACGTTTCTTAAAGTTTCTTAATAAGGCAGTAGTTTCTTTAAAAGTAGCTCCCAAGCTGTGGAGTTGTTTCTTACATAAGCTGTTCTAATTACATAAAATAAACAAACATACAAAACAGAAGACAACAGATGGGAAAAATCTACTACTCATACTCTGACCATGCCAAGGATACTGCTATCACATGTGAACATCTGTTTTTAATAACTGCCATGCATATTAATGATATGAACCTTAGTTTAATACAAGGGCTTCACTTACAAAAGCACACAATAATACACTAAAGCTTCTCTTCCCAACTATTCAGTGTGCAATATCCTTCCCTCCAAATCATTACACAGTACAGCCATTACACGCTCTGGGGACAGACTGACTTGCCCTTTGGTTAGCTTATGGAATTTAATAGGAAGAGCTCATAAGCATGTAAGATTCCCATTCAGGTATACACATAAGGATAAGACACTGCTTCTTTCGTGTGACCACACAATTACAGGAAGTCCCAAGCTAGCTTCAAAACTAGAACAAAAACCAACCATTTTCTCGTCACTTGCAGAGGGTGAATTAAAAGCCATGACAGATTTTGTATTTTTCGTGTTCTCACTTTTCACAAAATCCTGGGAAAATAAGACAAGTTTCAGCCATGATTCTTTTGGAAAGAACAACTGATGTCACAAAAGTGAACACTTTAAACACTTTTGCTAATAGTAGGGAAGTATTTGCTAGTGGTAACTATTCCACTGTAAATCAAATAATAAATAAGCATTCAATTATAAAAACAGGACATTAAGATATCAGTATTAGACATCTCATGATGTCTAAAAAGCTGATTTATGTCTACAGGTTTCAAAGAAAATACACAATGGAGTTAAGAGGAATTCCCTTCTCTTAAACCATTATCACTGAGCTTGGCTATTAGTTTTGTTCATTAAAGCAGTTCATTGATTAAATTCTTCAACTACTTTACTGAGGTAGAAATAGCATTTTTTAAATGCTTAAATGAGAATGGTAAAAAGGCATCAGATATTTTGTTTTCTGTTGGGTCTAGGTCATACCTCATCCATGTCATCACTTCTTTTCTTTTTTGCCTTAGGCATTTTCACTCCTAAAGGTATCATGCTGCCGTGCTGCTTTATCTCCGTCTTATCAGGTTGCAGAGGTGTCAGTGGGATTTCCAGCTCCGGTTTTGGGAACCGACTAGTTTTGCCATTTTCTGCGGACACTCCAGAAGAGTCAAGGACAGTTTCCAAATGCTCCTGATAGCACAGAAGAATTTTAAGTGCAAGTGTTAAGGTAGCCGTGAGATTAAAAAGCTATAAAGCATCTGGAAAAGGATATGTAAGCATTCGATTTTCCTGCTGTAAGAACACTTGTAACAGAAGGAGTCTATTTCAGTTTCAGCAGAGTTTTACCCTTCTTTCCTAGAACTTGTTACATTTAAAATCATTTCCAATCTATGATCACAAAAAAAGTTCTCCATGTTAAACTGAGCCTGATACTTTACAAGTCATTTTTTCTCAAGGGCACAGACAACTACACTTTTTTTTAATAGAGAATGGTGGTAGAACTGACACGATTTTCTTCATCTCAACTCTGCTGTGTCAGAACTGGGCAGGAACAGGAGCATTTGATTCAAGTGTTCGATTAACTTCCAGCTTAATCTTAGGGAATTTGCCCTTCCTCTTCTACACTAGAGATGTTATTTACATAAGTAAGGTCCAGTTGGCAAGGTGCAAGCCCAGTACAAGTCATTAAAGAACTCCATTGCTATCTTTTCCCTGGAGAGAATACAGACATTCAAGCAATGACACCGTACTTAATCTGAAGGCTATCATGTACCTGCTCATGGTCAAATGGCAGCAAATGCACAGCTAAGTGACAGGGAAATGTCAGTATGCATTTCCCCAGCAGCACTTCCTGTCCACAATCCACCCAATCCTGTTTTTCTCAACAGGAACAACAAAGTCAGAACTGAGATCACCTGAACTCCTCCTTCTCTATGGCAGGAATTCAGCTAGCATATAAAAAATGAGTTCAGATGCTGGTTGAACACATGGAAGACAGGCTGCTGGGGACATCAGAAAATGGTAGATGGCTGCTTCTACTGCTGCTAGTAACTAGCAAACTCCAGTGTCCCAAACACAGACTAGCAGGTTTTACTACTTACACTGTTCCAACCCCCTGAGGGGAGTCTTCTTCCTCTCAAAAAGTTACCAAAGATTGTAGAAAGACAAAAAGTAGTCAGAGCCACTTTATCAGGCTCTGCTAAGAATCTGAATGGAGTATCACCACCCACTGTATTTCCAAGAATTAAGTTGGTTAATAAATACTTTGTTTTTAAAATATATGTAACTGCTATTTTATGAAAGTTAGCAATTAAAAACTTATATAGGAATGATTAACATCATCTGCTAACAAAACAATATCCAGAAATCCTGCAGAGGAAGAAAATAAGTTCAATTTGCTGTGCCCGTTTCAGGGGCTCCATGAATTTTTTCCAAGTAACTTATCTAATCATGAGCCACTTCATAAGCATCAACATGAGGAGAGTTTTCAACAGCACCTGACAAAAATTCATCACACAATTGTTTCAACAGCTTTTATTCCTATCAAAGGCTATAAAAACAGGTGATCTGATCACCTTGAAAGGGATAAATAAATTAAAACTTGGGAATTGTTTAGAGAACATGAGATCTTTTCCTACTCATTCCTTATCAAAAGCAATACAATCACAACATTTTCAGATCTGAAGTTTCATACTAACCTCAGATTCATTTAATGAAGTGAGGCTCCTAGTACATCGACGTGACAAATAATTGTCTTCAGCTTTGCATCTTAATGGAATACTTTCTCCAGTTTTAGTTTTGCTTTGTTGTTTCCTAGGCTGTAAATATTTAAAAGGAGTAAAGATTAGGCTATGCATTAGACCTCCAAAATATCTCGAGTTTTCTAAAGTTACAGTGTAAAACCTCAAGCTCAGACGCCACATGAACACGTAAGCTGAAACACAGCACAAGTGTGGGAAGGTAGTAACATCTATTCATTGTGTGATCTTCAGATACACCCTACTGGGTCTCACTAACAGTCTCAGGCAGTATTCTGCCTCCAAAAGAGAGAAAGCGAGACATCATTTAGGGACAAAATCTGTAACGCTGGTCGTTTTGTCATCCATTCCCCCCATACTCTGCACGCTCACAGCTGCTATGTTAGAACACCAAAGGCTAAACCTCTGCCTAATCTTCAGCATCCACATACGAATACATGGAAAACTGCATGGAAAAGTTCCATAATGTACACAGAGAGATGGTGTTCTAGTAAATAAAATAGTTTTGAGAAGATGAGAGCTCATGTTTGAGTGGAAGACAAAAAGAACCAACAAGTACTCATCACTGAATATGTAGTTAAAGGACTATATGCTAAGAAAAATGATTCCAGCTCCAGTATCTCCTAGGAAAACAGAAGAACAAAAAGGGGTTAACAAGATGTTAAGTACTGACTTTCTATAAATATAATCATACCTTTTCATTTACAGAGTCATTCCTTCTACTTTGTCTTTCTTCAAGTAAAGGTATTTCTGGCAAACACTGAGGGCTACTGTGGTTAATGCGTTGTTTTAATTCCTTTATAAAGTCATCTTTGTCAGCCAGTTCTTTTCTTAACTCTTCTATCACAGTTGCATTATCCTAATAAACAGTAAAAACTGCTGAGTTGTGGGATTGGCAAAAGGAATTAACACACACAAGCAGTATTGCAATTACTTAGTAGCATCAGTTTTAGAATTGCAGGCTAGAACACTTAACTATTCAAGAACAGTAACATTTCACGGATTTGTACGGTCACTGTTACAAGTGCAGTAGTCACAGAATTGCCTGGGAAGTTGTAATACAATATATTTTGATTCTTCTATTTTACTTATGTGCTTCAGCCTTCATCTCTCTTAAGATATAATAACCTGAGCTTTTATTTGTTCCCAAATCCTCGGTACTGTGAGAAAGTCGGCAGTTGTAGGGGAAGTTTTGCTATGAGAACATCTTTCTTCTCAGAGAAAGTGAATCCAAACATTCTCAAAAGAGCACAACTCATTTAGTCTTCTGTTTAGCTTCTGAAATTCTATGCTACGTCTTAGATTGGCTATCCTGATTAAAAGCTGGATGTTGAAATAAGAAATGCAACTTCCAGAGATCATCCCCCCTCTGCTTTTTGATGCTTCCCTTAATCTCTCTCCACGTCCCCTTCTGTCTTTTCATGCCATTGTAGATACTACCTCAGAGAAAGCAAAGAAAGTAAGAAACCTGAGACAGAACTACTGTCTGAGTATTGAGCCTAGCTTGGGATCCGGAAATGCTGTGAATTATCGGAAAAAGCTACAGATGTCCAGTCTGACTGTAGGATCATAAGCATCAAACTGACATCTGCTTATCTGAACTACTGAAAAAATTGAAATTTTAGTAATTAACAGAAATTCTGTTTCTGAAGAACAAAAATAAAATCTGGTGCTTTTTTTGGTTAGTTGCACATGATGTCAATACGACAGTGTTCAAGAACAGAACCACACCCAGAATACAAAGAGCAGGTACAGGAGTCTTACAGAATTTATGGGTAGCTAATCAGGTAGGAGGAAAGGAGAGCTGACCTTGCTTGAATCCTTTAAGGCAGATTGTCTCAGTTCTGCTATTTCTGTCTCTTTTTGTATGGCATTAGAAGCCAAAGTTTTGAGCTGTTCTTCCAAAGCTTCTACTAACTGATCTCTCTCCTCACGCCACTTTTGAATATTATGGTCCTTTTCCTCCAGCTCCTATATTTCATGTTGAAAGAAAAGCATACACAGTAGAAACAAGCAGAATTTTTAAGACAGCCTAGAATTAATAAGTTTTTCATATAGCATAAATAAGGACTCAAGCTGATAAAAAGAGTTTATGGTAAGACATTTCAATTAACATATCGTGATGTCACTCAACAAGATCAGGTTATATGCATGTATTACATATGTATTTACTATGCAGATTATTGTATTTAAAGCAATCTGCCAGTGCTCTGTAGTGACTAATTATTTGAATATCTTTCATGGTCTACCGCTAATTTCAGTTGGCCACTTTCATTTTGCTCCATTTTTATTTTTTTTTTTGACCTTTTTCCTGTTGCTTGGAAAACCTGCATCATTCATTTAATAAAAATTAAGAGCAAGAAAAATACCTGTTTAAGTTGTTGGATAGTATAGTCTTTATAATCCAGCTCATCCTTAAACTGGTTATTAATCCTTTCAAGTTCATCCATCCTGTTCCTGAGGGATTCCTCCACAGAACGCATCGTGGACACCTGTAATGTAAGCACAGCTCACGGTTAATTAAAAGACTTCTGTAATCCAACCTGGCCAAATACTTCTTTGTTAAATAAAGAGGAATTCACAAACAAGTGCTGAGTAGGAAAATGACAGCAAGTGCAAGGTTACCAAGGAAGACATGAATTCATTTTTAAGCTTCAATTTTCCACCCCAAGCACACCCAATAAACTTTCAGACTAAGATCCTGCAAAATGGGTTTTAAGATATCTTCTTGTTTAATAATTAAATTTTAACTATTAACATCACTGAAGCTGAAATTGAGGAAAAAAAATATACATGCTTATATTAAAGAGCCTCTGGAAATTAGTCTATTTCTCTTCAAGTAAATAGCATTCTTCTTCCCAGTTATCAGCGTTTTTTCACAAGACTTAGGTTTTAAGCTTTGGAGTTACCACGGATACCAATGGCAAGTCACCAGTAACGTAGAGATAATAACAAGTCCCCTCCAGAGGCAGATTAGCTATTCTCTTCACAAACCTTATTCCAGACTACCAACCAACTTTACTTTCCTCTGTTCATTATCTATGCGAAACCATGTTTTAACTTCTGGTCCCCTCTAGAGCTTCAATGGCAACTTTACCTAAGATTTGCTGCTAGCCACACTAGTGTGAAATTTCCAGCTTCATAGTTAAAGTTTGAGAAGTTTTAACAGCAGAAAGCCAAGCATAATCTTACAGAAAAAAATATCTCAGTTGACTACAAACCTTGCTTTGTACTTGCTGAATTTGTTTCTCGGCATCAGAATGTTTGTCTTTTAGATCTGCATACTCTTCTTCTTTCCTCTGCAAATCTTTTTTCAAATTCAGTACAAGGGCAGAACTCTCAGAATATTTTCTAGCCTTATGTTAAAAATAAAGAGACAAAGAACATTACTGTTACACATCTCATGGAAACAGCAATTACAGCTTCATCCATGCCCTGCCTGTTGGTTTCTATTTGTAAATAGACTCTTAAATCTATCTAGACCAGTGACAAGATTTAAACAATTACTTTTGAATTTCAGCTTGCTTCTCATAATCAGATGCTGAAGCAATAAATTATTCAGATGCTATTCTGAGGGATATACAACAAAACCACCAGCAATCCCCATATTATTCTTTATTTCCTTGCACACTCCTGTTTTCCCTTGGAACTCAAGTAGCATACCGAAGCATCCTAAAGTAGTAGTTTGGCCATTGATAAGCATGCAGATGCATTAAGTCAAAGGGATGTTCCCATTAACTATTTTTAACTCTAGTTCATTCTCAAAGGGCTCTAAGTTAACTCAGTGGTTACTTACGATTCTATACGTTGCACTTTCTCCATTTCACTCTTTTCCTTTTCCCGAAGAGAATGTTTCATCTGTTCCAAGCTTTCATTTAAAGCCAAACTTTTGAGCTGTTCTTCCAAAGCTTCTACTAACTGATCTCTCTCCTCACGCCACTTTTGAAGATTACGGTCCTTTTCCTCCAGCTGGGCAACAAGTCTTTCCTAAATGAAGAACAGATGAACAGTGAACATCACCTACTACACACTGAACTGTTCTAACACTTCGGTAGTTAGCACCGTTTTACAGTCTTAGTAAATGTATGATCTCTTCAAGATCCACAGGAGCTCTAGAACTAGTTGCACTACAAACCTACAGAAGCAAAACCATGCTTCTATTAGACAACCTACATTACTCTCCTTGTGAAAAAATATTAGAATTATTTAAGAACTTCAATTTGCTCATTTAATGATTACTAATGAGCTTTAGGAAAATAAAGTCACAAAGTGATAATAATACTAAGCTCCTCACATCCTTCTATGCTGCTTGCAGGTCCAGAAAGTCGGGACTAACTACTTCCAGATGTAAAAAAAGCTTTGCAGAATGTACAGATTCACATGTTTAAGAAGTTACATGACAAGAGCCCAGCAAACAGCTCAAGTAACTCAAGTGACTTTGTTATCAGTCACTATTTGGAAAGTGATAAAGGAGCAAAACTGTGGCCGTTTGACCAAGTATTTTTATTCAGTATCTGGAGAGAAGTTTGTGGGGTTTCTTTAGAAACTCAATTGCCTTTTCTTCCTTATAAAGGCTTAAAGGCCTTCTGCTTTGCAGAAAAGAGAACAAACAAAAGCTATTGTACAAAATACTTTCTTAGCCTCATTAAATAGTGATCTATTTTTCAACTGTAATTTTCTTATTGATGTCCCACATACGTGACATTTCATTATGCACTTATGAAAGATCTTTCTTTTTGTGGCCCCCCCATTCCTTCCTTTTCCAAATCAAGCAGTTCTCATATGGGCTTTGGCGCATAAGAAAGCAAGGGGACTTGGACAAGCTGCTCTTATGCACCCTTACTGTTAATACTTGGTATGTAGTTGTCTCCAAACTACAGGCACCAGAAAACTCTGCCAGGACCTCATCACTTACAGTTTCTGCTTGTTGCTTTCCATAATGTTGTCGGTCCTCAGCAAATTGTTTCATTTCTTTGTTGCAAAGATTCTCAGCTTCTTTTATCTGATTTAGGAGCTCTTCTTTCTCCTCCAGCCACTTTTTTCTATCAGTTTGATACTTAGTCTCACTTTCCTATTTCAAAGAAACCAAAAATGAAATAGTGAGTCATTAAGGAATAAAAGTTTTAAAAGCCAGGTCATCATTAAATAGACTTGTTTCTGCAAGATAACAGAAACATTAGCAGTTTTTACTACAGAATATTCCCAAAGGCAGGTATTGGATAATCATTAGTTCTTTTCCATTAAAAAATAATCATTTCCAGTATTTCTTATTCAGACTGGAGAGCCCCCATAAAACATCTCTTTTTCTTTATAAATGTTCACACAAGCTTTACAGAACTTACACCAAAAGTCAGTATAAGAAAAACTCTTTTAACTTAAAAACTTCTAACACTTTACGCTGCCTTGCAGCAGTTGTAGAAAAACTTGCAGCTCCTTCAGGGTTGAAAGACAAAGAAAAGCAACATAGTTTACACTGTAGGAGTAGTCTCCTTTCCTATCAAACCTACTGGCAGACATTCTCATATATAGGACAGAGCACCTGAGAAACTGCTTGGAAAAAATAAAAGTCTTTTAACCAAGGAAAATTAGTAGACCCGCAGCCCAACAAAAAAGGCTTCCTGGTGATAAAGTTAGATGATGATTTCGATAGCTTATATTAGTTGCCCAAGCAACTAACAGAAAACAGTTTTGACAAATACACCGTAAGTTACAATTTGCTTTGAGTTAGTATTCCTTTCTTGCAAACAACAATTGTATAAGTATACTCTGCTTATAGCACATTGACGTGGTATAGAATGAAGCAATGAATGTTCAACTTTCCCCTCTTCTTGAAAAAGTGAATTGGCTCTGCGCATTAAAAAAAAATATCATGAATAAGCTTACTCAAGGTGAAGGAGGAAAGAAGTTCAGAACCATTCCACTAACAGAGTGGATGTAACCTATTGTATACTCACGGAGAAAACTCC
The DNA here is from genome assembly GCF_054131305.1 of Coturnix japonica. Lineage (NCBI taxonomy): Eukaryota > Metazoa > Chordata > Aves > Galliformes > Phasianidae > Coturnix > Coturnix japonica. The sequence goes on along the minus strand of NC_140671.1, from coordinate 21,507,988 downwards.
CACTGCCAGCCCATTACTTTTATTTAAAAAAACAAACAAACAACAACAACAAAAAATAACATCAGATGGGATAAGACAACTAACTGTTCAGAGGCCAGCAAAAGAAGCACTGCTCATGGCAGCATAATGTAGGGAAGGCTACACTTCCTATACTATGGGGGCATCAGTGATGCCATTCTTAACGTACCACAAAAAAGCTGCACCTGGTCCCTATTGCATGTTGCACTGCAGCTTTTACAGGAAGTTTCTGTAATCAATATAACAGTTTACTTTATCAAGTTACAACTTTGAAGTTAAGTTACCTCCAGCTCTTTTTGCAGCTTTATTAATTCTTTACTGTTTTCATTCAAATTTGCCTCATCACTTTCGTTGTTCTTTTGCTGCCAGTCACTATTGCTCTGGTATTCCAGCTCACTGTATTTCTGTTTCCATGCAATCAGTTCTACTCAATACACAAAATGAGGTTAGATAGCATATCATTTCAAATATATATTTGAAATACCACACCAATGACTTTTTACTAAAGCTGCTTCGGTTTTATCTGCTACAGACATAAAGAAATAACAGAAGCCTTTAACTACAAGAGAGTTGTTGTTTACTATGGAACGTTAATGCCTAAGTAACAGTTACATGAAAATGGAAGTGGCTATCACAGTACGTCTAAACCCCTTTTGCATCCCTGCTCCCTTTCCCTGGAAAGATTACCTGAAGCTAATTTTTGGTTCTCTTCTAACTGAGCTTGAAGCATTTCATCTTGTTCAAGCTGCACTTCCTCTTGTTCTTCTAATGTCATCCGCATAACTTCAATTGTTCTATCCCTTGCACACAGATCTGAAGGTTTGAAAATTTACAGATGAACTCCCTACTAGCTCCCATTATTCTCAAATCAAGATTCTCCCATGACCAAAAGCTCTTTTAAAAGAAATAGAGCATCTCCATTGAAATATTTACATACAAATATATGCAGACATGTTTTAAAATCGAAACACAGAAGACTCAAAGTCATTAGCAATATGACAACATTTACACGGATATTCCACACACACACACACAAATAATGGCTCACCGTCACATAGTTGGTCATAGTCTTTGGAGATATCTTCCATCCTCTCAGTTTCCACCAGCTCCTATATTTCATGTTGAAAGAAAAGCATACACAGTAGAACAAGCAGAATCTTTAAGACAGCCTAGAATTAATAAGTTTTTCAAATAGCATAAATAAGGACTCAAGCTGATAAAAAGAGTTTATGGTAAGACATTTCAATTAACATATCGTGATGTCACTCAACAAGATCAGGTTATATGCATGTATTACATATGTATTTACTATGCAGATTATTGTATTTAAAGCAATCTGCCAGTGCTCTGTAGTGACTAATTATTTGAATATCTTTCATGGTCTACCACTAATTTCAGTTGGCCACTTTCATTTTGCTCCAATTTATTTTTTTTTTTTGACCTTTTTCCTGTTGCTTGGAAAACCTGCATCATTCATTTAATAAAAAATAAGAGCAAGTAAAATACCTGCTTAAGTTGTTGGATATAGAAGTCTTTATAATCCAGCTCATCCTTAAAATAGTTAATAACCCTTTCAAGTTCATACGTCTTGATCCTGAGGGATTCCTCCACAGAACGCATCGTGGACACCTGTAATGTAAGCACAGCTCACGGTTAATTAAAAGACTTCTGTAATCCAACCTGGCCAAATACTTCTTTGTTAAATAAAGAGGAATTCACAAACAAGTGCTGAGTAGGAAAATGACAGCAAGTGCAAGGTTACCAAGGAAGACATGAATTCATTTTTAAGCTTCAATTTTCCACCCCAAGCACACCCAATAAACTTTCAGACTAAGATCCTGCAAAATGGGTTTTAAGATATCTTCTTGTTTAATAATTAAATTTTAACTATTAACATCACTGAAGCTGAAATTGAAGAAAAAAAATATACATGCTTATATTAAAGAGCCTCTGGAAATTAGTCTATTTCTCTTCAAGTAAATAGCATTCTTCTTCCCAGTTATCAGCGTTTTTTCACAAGACTTAGGTTTTAGGCTTTGGAGTTACAAACCTCGCTTTGTACTTGCTGAATTTGTTTCTTGGCATCAGAATGTTTGTCTTTTAGATCTGCATACTCTTCTTCTTTCCTCTGCAAATCTTTTTTCAAATTCAGTACAAGGGCAGAACCCTCAGAAAGAATATTTTCTAGCTTTATGTTAAAAATAAAGAGACAAAGAACATTACTGTTACACATCTCATGGAAACAGCAATTACAGCTTCATCCATGCCCTGCCTGTTGGTTTCTATTTGTAAATAGACTCTTAAATCCATCTAGACCAGTGACAAGATTTAAACAATTACTTTTGAATTTCAGCTTGCTTCTCATAAGCAGATTCTGAAGCAATAAATTATTCAGATGCTATTCTGAGGGATGTACAACAAAACCACCAGAAATCCCCATGTTATTCTTTATTTCCTTGCACACTCCTGCTTTCCCTTGGAACTCAAGTAGCATACCAAAGCATCCTAAAGTAGTAGTTTGGCCATTGATAAGCATGCAGATGCATTAAGTCAAAGGGATGTTCCCATTAACTATTTTTAACTCTAGTTCATTCTCAAAGGGCTCTAAGTTAACTCAGTGGTTACTTACGATTCTATACGTTGCACTTTCTCCATTTCACTCTTTTCCTTTTCCCGAAGAGAATGTTTCATCTGCTCCAAGCTGTTTTTCAGCTGCATAACTTCTTGAATCAGATTTGCTTCTTTGCTACTTAACTCTTCAAACTTTTTGTCTGCATTTGCAGACTTCTCCTGCAGAGTTGCTGTAACTGTCTCCAGATTAACAATAATAGATTCTTTTTCTTTAAGTAATTCATTGAGTTTTGACACATTGTCTTCCATTGTCTTGGAAGCCTCCAGGCGATATTCAAGCTCTCTTATTTTTACCTCACAGTTGGCAACTTCCTCCTGAAATTGTGCAATCACTCTCTGATCTTCTGCAGTCTTTTCTTCAAAGTCCTGAGTTTTCTTTTCTATTTGCTCATGTAACTGATTCACAAGATCATCTTCCTGACTAGTGTGAGTTGTAATCTCACATAGCTTCATTACAAGTTGATGATTATGATTTTCAGCATTATTCAGTCCCGCCTTTAGGTTTTCATTGTCTTGAAGCAGTGCTTTGATGTGCTGACTTTTTTGTGAGGAAACATCAACAATACTTCTGCATACTTCCCAAATCCTTTCAAGACTATAGTTAAAGGAGAGGTCCTGCACAAGATCTGAGATGGAAGAAGTCTGTGACTGAATGCATGCAGAACTAATTTGAGATGTCCCTGGCTCATCTTTTTCACAGTCTGAGGAATCCTTTACACTGACAAAGTCAGTACCGATGGCGTGAAACTCTAAGTGACATTTGTATAATTCATCTAATTTGGTCCGCATTTCTTTTACTTGTGACACTTTATCAATTATACATTCTTTGGCAACTTCTATGTTGTTAGTTAGTTGGGCATTTTTGTCTTCTAGTGTCATATTTATAGATTTCTGTTCATCCAGTTCAGAAGCAATTTCCCGATAGTCAGCTTGACCCTGCAGAATTTGTTCACGGAGGACATCAGCTGTTTCTTCAGAAAAAGAAAGCTCAATACGCAGGCTTGTTACCTGCTTACTGAAATCTTCTTTTTTATTTTTTTCTCTTCTGCATTGTTCTTCAAGCACAGTTAAATGACGTTCCAAGATTTCAGTTCTTTCCCTCAGTGCTAGTACTTCCTTTCGGTACGCGGAGCACTTTTGTTTCATGTGTTCAATTGTCTTTTGCTCTACAGTGTTCTTTTTCTTTCTCTCATTTACAACTACTGTAAAACAAACAAACAAACAAACCAAAAAAAAAAGGGGAAAAGGAATGTAGCTCAGATTGATTAAAATCATTATTACATAGCAGTTCACAACACCAAGTAGCAACTTCTAAGTGAAAAACTGTCACAAATATGCAAGCCATGCCCTCACATCACATAGTATTTGATACTAGTGAAGGAATTAAAGTCCTCTGAACACGTAATCAGGTGCCTCAGATTTCTATACAGAATTAACAGCAAAAGGTTTTCAGTCTGGAAGAACACTTTTACCATGGCACTACTCAAACCTTCCACTCCACACCAGTAGAAAATCTAATTAGATTTAAGAAACATGGGAACGAGATAGATAATTCACAGCTATATTCTTTCTATCTTCCGTGCTTCAGCAACCCCTATAAGGCAGCCAGGAATCACTCCATCTACATCTAAATGGTAGATAAACAGTTCTCTAAGAAATTTCATTCCAACTCACAGTCCTCTTACTTTCAAAAGAAAGATAAAACCCTGGACAAGTTGATCACTTAAGTGTTGATATCTGTCTCTCTTATTCAGTTGATCTCTAAACAAAATATGAGGATTCCTACTTCTGTCCACACTTACTCTTTTGCATATAAAGTTCACTCATAAAGTTGTACAAATTTGCAGATTCAAGTTTCCATAAATATTCCATTAGCTTGGGGCTGTTTTTTTCTTTAACTGGTGAGCAATTAGCTAAAATCACATGCATTTTCTTTCTATCAAAAGCGACTTCTGCTGTATTTCATCATTGCTTTAGAATCCAGTTATGTCTATTCCATAATATGCATACTTTAAGTATTAAAAAAAATAAATATAAGTCAAGACTTACTAGGGATTGGGTCACCACAACAATATATTCCATGGTGATTCTTGTACAGTCCTTTTATTACTACAACTACAGAAATGCAGAATTTTATAGCACCCACGTGCAGCCTGCATTACATACAGATTCACATGTACTGCATGGAAACAGCCTCTTAACTCATCTAAGGAGTTTTATATACAGCCCTCAACTGATTTAAAAGTCATACTGAAGAAACAGCAGTGGCATATTCCACCCCAAACCAGGTTTTGGGTTTTGACTGCTGCTCCCAGCAACACTAGTGAGGGGAATATGATTTATAAGTAATCTAAACACTTTATGCTGAAAACAACAAGCAAGCACGAAAGCAAGATAAATAAGACTAGGGAGAAGATGTGTAATGTTCAGTCTAGAAGCTCCTTACACAGGAAGTAGGGAAAAAGCATTATTACAGAGCATAGGAAACAAGACCTAAAAGCTCAGAGAATGGTGTAAATACCCTGAACTTGAAGCTGAGATAACCTAGCATCTCCTAAAACACTTCTGCTCGTGCTACTTATATAACTAATTCTACAAAAGAACCAGCACAACATACCTGTGCTCATTGTTCTACTGTGTATATTTAACATAGCTAAAGAATATATATTAAGAGGTTTTTGAAATTGGACGCTATTAATACTCACAAATAGAAGAAAATTTTAACATGATTGAATACTCAGTACTTCTTAACAGAAAACTTCACGCTGACATTGTGACTATCAGCTACCCATTTTAATTCCTATGTGGAGCATTGCTGTCATTAATTTTTAAATGAGAGCTTTGGTCATATGATTAGAACAAACCCACTACTATTTGGAGTATGGAGGAGTCCACATCCCTCCCTCAGTCTCTGGTAAGATGCTTATATGTGATGCCATTCAGTGGTCACATTAGGATTCAATATTTATGCCAAATAAAGGCAGCAGGGACAAATCATCCAAGAACAGCATCTCATCCAAAGAAGGCCTTGACTTTCTCCCTTGCACATATTTTGCAAGAGGAATACAAGAAAGGAAGGGAATACAGCTAAGTTTTAGATTTTTCCCTTCTACATTGTATATGCCTTCCATAATTCTAGGAACACTGATGATCAGCTGTGCCCAGAAGTGAAGTTAAATGCATCAGAGCTTATCCAAACCATTTTGCTCAAATATTGCCCATGAGCGAGCAATTAGCAGGTCGTCAACAATTTTGATAGTTGCTTCAGGAAAAACAAAACAAACAAACAAAAAAAAGCACTTGAGCAGCTGATGCTACTCAGAAGATCAGCAACAGCAGTTGAAACAATCCTAAAGAAACTGCTTTAAAACTATTACCAAATCTGCAAGTGCATCAACAGATGAGGAAAAAGCAGCAAAAAGGAAAAAAATAGTGCAAAAAACTTTTAAGCATTCAAAAATGAACAGCAGAGGACCTTCTGATAAAGGGATATTTACATAACAGTTACTTCTATTTACAGTTTAACACAGTGGCTTTTCTCCTTATACCATAAGGTACGCGCTTCACAGCCTTTTGCTTCCGATTCGGAATAGGAAGCAATTTATGGTTTTGGAAGACACCCTGTTCAACGATGGAAGAAACTGTACCTTTCTTTGGAGGTGGCTCTTCCACAGTAGGCTTATCTTCATCAGTACTGCGCTTTCTTCCCACTTCCAACTCAGTTTTCTCTTGTTTCAGTGCTTTAACTGAAAGCACTGAAAATTGGCTGCTTTCAGTTCCTTTATTAGTGTTCTCTTCTGCCGGTTCTGCTTTAATGGTAGTTAAATGGTAGGTAGTCTTTTCCTGTATTGATATAAGATCAGTTACATTGAAGCTTAACAAAAGGAGCACTTAAGTCTCAGTAATCTTCTGTAGGCAAATATTTACACAAAACCATACAGCTAAAATATTTACCCGGTGACTCTATAGACATCAGTTACAATGTTGACAAATCTCAATAGCAGACAGAACAAGTACACCTTCAGATAATGACAAGTGCAATACTTGGTAGAGTATACAAGGGAAAGCAAGAGCCTAGCAGGTCACAGAGTAAAAGACTTGCACACAATCAAGAGTTTACCAGTTTATCAAAGAATTTCCTGTTTCCAAGAAGTCAACAAAATTACAAACATGGTCAAAGAGCAAATGGTCAGCTCTCATACAAGTTCATCACATCACACTTCTGCTAAGCTGCTAAAATCACTTTCATCGTGACAGATATAATCCAACCTTAAAGCTTACTCAGCTCTGTCACGCATATTTCAGATTGTGTCCTTGACCACAAGTGAAGCTTGTTTTCAGAGCTACTTCAGGCTACCAAACATCAAAAAATGAACAAAAACCACCAGAAGTGGTATGCACACATACTTAATCAAGCTAGTCTTCACATATTCAGTAGCTCGCGGTACATTAGTCAGGATAAAGTTTTATGGACTGCATAGAACGTGGAGATATCCTGACCATTCATACTCGTACTTCCAACTCTACTCAAGATACTTTTACTGTTGCTCTTCCTCTGATGTAGGAGTGTGAGGCAGGAGTTAGTGGAACACACTGATATTTTTGTTGTTTGTGTTAACAACAACTACCTTCAGATAAATTTGAATTGTTTACAATTTCAAGCGAGTACCAGCTACATACAGAAAATCAGTTTTCCAAAAATGTGTTGATTACAAGCATAGAATTAGTGTTTTCCTTTTTTTGTATAAGGATACGGAGATGTGTAAAACTCACATAATCTTTTACTTTTTCTTCTAAATGAGATTTTAAGTCTTGTAGCTCTGTAATAATGTCATCTTTCTGCACCATGATGTCCATTAGCTCTCGAATCCTTTCATTTTGTGCATTCATTTTCTTGGAAATAAAAAATAAAAAAATTCAGTCATCAGTTTCTAATGTAGTGTTAAGTAGCTGAATTACACAATGCATTAAAGGCAAATTCAGTTAAGCTAAGCTCGGTAAGAAATCTATTAATGGAGCGTACTGGAATAGCATTTTAAGCTACCACAAGTTGGTATTAAAACAATTTTACACAACATCTTCTTGATAAAGTTACCTCAGTTGCTTCTTTAAGTTGCTCATCAGACTCATCCAATTTAATCATCTGCATTTCAAAGTCTGTAACACACAGAAAAGGTTGTATTACATAAGTAGCCAATAGATAGTTTATTAAGTAATCAATTTTTCCAGATATTCTAATGTTTAGGTAGCTTTTGAACAGATTAATTAATTTGCATGTGGTCTTCACTTATTGGGATTGATTCAAAAGTTTTCTATATTTCTTGGAACGAAAACATTGCATCAACAAGACATAAAGAAGAGTAGAGATTACAATATAAAAGTAAAAATCAAGATATAGACATTTAACCCCATACTTACGAAAGTGTAAAGCTGCTAGTTGCAGTTTAAAGGAGAGGGGGAAAAAAAGAAAAGAAATAACCAAAAACTGTGGAATTGCTGAACCTGAATTTACACAAGGAACAAACTATCACTTATCTACAGGCTATGGTTCCAAAGGTAGAACATCTCCTCTAATTCCTACTCAAACTGGTTATTTCTCTTTTAGATTAATGAACTATTTCTGTCTTCTACCTTTCACATCGCATAACTCACCTTTGTTCTTCTGCATCAGCTCTTCTTCAGTTTTAAGTAGTTTGGTGTTTTTCTCTGTTAGCTCTTCTTTGGTCTCCATCAGTTCAAAGTTAGTTTTCTCCAGCTGCTTTTCAAACCAGCCAGTATCTTCCTTCGGGTCCCCCAGGGATACAATGGAACTATGTGCTGCCTCAGCTTGCTCTTTAATATCCATGACATCATAATGCACAGAATCAAGAATGCCCTCAGGATCAACACAGGTGTCAGGCACTATGCTATGTTCTCCACGCTGAAACGTAATTTATAATCAGTTAAAACTGGTGAATAGCTGACTACATAATAGCTGTTATTTCTACAGATAGTCTGGATAGCCACTATGAACACAGCCATACAAGAAGTTTTTAATTTCAGCTTCAAAACCCACCTCACAAATTCACATAGAACATGACAGTGATTCATATGGGGGGAAGATAAGTGGCATTCTAGTAACAGCTAATATATTTTATAGTATTTGATGTTTGGTCACTACTTAAACCAGTTTTCAAGAAAGTACAAAGGAGTTATTGCAGACTCCAATCCTGCTTTTAACCTCAAGAGTTTCACTAGGCAAACCATGTACAAGAACTGCCACTTCATGCAGCCATAGATTTCTGCTTTTTTTATGTTTTGAGTTTCCAGTTGCATTCAATGCAACTGATCATCATCTTTTCAGTTCTTTGTCTTGCAGCGCCACATCACCCTCATAGGCTGCTCCCTCTACTTTCACACTTAACCTCTTTCAGGTAAGGCCACAATCCAAGGGCACACATCCATCAATTGTGCTTCAAACACAAACTCCCAGCACTTCAAAGTTTTCCATCAAGACTGTAGCACTGATCTGACAGCTTAACTTCTTCAGTGTTATATCATAGCACTCACTCCTACCCATTCCGCTTAACCCCCACTTTCCCACTGAAGCATCTGATGGCCATAACACAGCTTTTCAAACTCTTTACTGCTCCACTTCTTTTGTCAACACTTGAACTGGACAATATTCAAAATTACAACGGCAGCAACATATGCGGTAGCTGGATTTGCTTTCCTACATGGGATCATATTTTGAGAAGAGAGAAAAATTAAGTAAATAGCATAAAATCTCCTCCAGATGTAACAAGTTGCTTCTTGATAGGTTGAATACTTTTTAGGAATGAGATTCTCAGAAGATGCTTCTGCCCTCACGCCCCAAAGAAACACAAAGACCCCAGTAGAGATTTTTAGAAAACTCTGTAGGAAAATTAAGCTCAACTAAAACACTAAATTAAAAAACCTGACTGCTGTATGGAGACAAACACCCAGATTCACTACAGATACTACACAAATACATTCATATTCTTAGAAGAACAGAATTTTTTCTTTAAATGCAAATCATAAGTACTGATCAACAAAATAGACTACAACATACTCACTTTTTGTGCAATAGCTGAGAATCTTAGCACATTGAGTGTTTCTTCATAGGTTGAAGCACACTGGCTGATGTTTGCTAACATGTGTATCTTCCCTTTTCCACTGAAGAATCCCTGAAGAAAGTGTGTTAACTTACTTTCACTAAACGGTATGTACTGCTGCACCCTTTGAAGACAAAAACCACAACAAATCCCATTAGCAGAAGTTAACAGCTTCATTTCAATGTGAGAGCTATCCAAGTGGAAGACAACACATTAATAACTGCACTAGTCTTTAAATCATTTTGAGTTGTGGGTTGTTTTGAATTTAATCTTTTTGCTAGTTTGCAGACAGGTTGTATGATTGTTCCAGCTACTATGCAGCCATTATCTTCTTAGACAACCCACAAGAACATTTAAAACAAAAAGTACATTCAACATCCAGCCTAAGATAGGTCATACAGCCTCATGTTAGCTTAAATTCTCTCTCACCTTTCTCTTTCCCTTACCACATCTGGCAAACTGACCTATCTACTTCTAAGAAAACAGTACCCAACAAAATCAGAGATAACCACTCTCTCAGTATATTGTCTCTAGGAAAGGACAATAGTAAATACTTTGGAAATAAAGAAGCATATACTTATCACAACATCTCTGGTGTTTCCTAAACCAAGGTTAAGTCACTGAATCAAACAGCTGGTGATGTACAGAAAATTAGGAGAGAACTCCTAAAGTGTGACTAAACACACTGTTCTCCAGTGAGGTTACCTGCTGGACTCTTTACAGCTACTGAATTCTGCAAACAGAGCTAAAAGCTTCATATAGCTACGCTCCTGTCACAACACACGTGACCCATAAGTAGCTTTAGTGCAGGAGTGGTAAATGAGTACTTATTTTAAAGAAAATTGCTATCAAAGTCATCACTACATTTCCCCCATATTGTTAAAATTTCAAGTGATCAGGACCAACAAATAAAACAGTTCTGAATAAATCAAAGCACTTTAAGCAGCAGCTAATTTTAAGGAATCCTTCTTCCCTAGAAAGGACAGACAGATAAGAGACTAATCCAGTAGCAAGGCCTATTTTCATCTACTTTTAAGCATAACAGAATTTGAATAGGCTACCAGGCACAGTGTGGCATTTCATGAACACAGAGCTCACCTAATCTTTGGGACAGAAAGACACCTTCAAATGAGAATCAGCAGAGAATTCTGCAATTATATCCAGCTGTGACTGTAAATAAATACTACATTGTTTAAAATACAGAAAGCTCTGTCTGCACTCATTTAGAGCACAACCTCAGACAGAAGTAGCAAGCAGGCTTTCTTCTCTCTGAATTTGGTTAGCTAGATCAGAAAGAATGATGAAGTTGCATCAAGGTTTGGAAAAAAATATATATATATGTATATATGTAATTATATATATCTATATGTATATATGTAATTATATATATCTATATATATATTTTTTTTCCAAATTATATATATATATATATATATTCTGACCATGTCTCTTGGCTAGAACAAAGCACAGCAATATCCCTGAGGAAAACTGTTACAGCAGAACTAAATGATAAATGCAACTAACTAAGGAGGAAAAGGTCTATCATTTCACACATTTAAAGTGAAAATAGTGAAAACAAATTTTATAATCTGCCCCAGGACTTGTTTGAGAAGGCAAGGCCAGAAAAAAAAAAACAAAAACCACAACGCTAATTTGCTTAAGTCTATGATAACACATTCAGAAATTTAGAACTGGAATGGTTTTATTTGAAAAAACAAACAAACAAACAAACAAAAAACAACAACAAAAAGAAGGCAAGTTTATAGATCACTTTCTTAGATCATTAAGTCTTCACACATCTGCAGAAGCCTACAGATAGTTTTCACTCATAACATAGTTTCGTACTCTGCATTTTAAACAATAGTTTAAACATTGTACATGATATCTGAAATCTACAACTAGTTTACAGTTTGTACAAGGACTTACTTTGACTGCTGACTGATCTTGAGTGCACTAATACACTTGCTTAGAGTTAGGAGAGATGCATTGATATTTCCACTCTCTTTCAGTCTGTCACCTTCATTGCACGTCTTGGTATTCCTTTCTGAACCAGCAAGATCACACAGTGATAATCTGAAGGCAGATAAGGAAAATTAAGTTTTCTTGCCTTTGAATGTACATTGATTATTTATCATTTCCAACACAACCACTCCTCCTAGGGGAACAATTTCTTGAACCCTTTCATGCTTTTTAATGTTGCTTTCCTAGTGAAGTTGCACACTACTTCCTGCCAAACTCTTTTCCAACACAGCTTCCATTTTTCTGCCATATTCTTCCTTCTGAGGATTTACGTTAGTTCAGAAGTTGAGTGAGAAGGATAAAGGAACACTGTGTGGAACTGTGTGGAACCTCTGCTTGTCTAGATGACGAATATCTGTCTACAGACCTGTCTAAAGACCTCTCCTCAGAGACTTGCCCAAAAGGCCAGACCCATTATTCCTGTGTGGCAGGCTGACTCACAGAACAGCAGGCTTCTCTTCACGGCGCATCACGTGGACACAAACAGGCTGCTGCTGCAAGGAAGGGAATTTCTCCTGAGCGTCTCACCACAGACGCTTCCTCTGCTCTGCTTTCCTGCAAAGACACGAGGATGAAAGCATCAGTTCCTCCGTGCAACGAATGGCAGCAACTCCAAAAAATCCCCCATTCAAAAGCAGTTCCCAGAGACGCACAATGGAGTCCTGCACAGTTAACACAAGCTTTCACTTCGGCCTTTGGAGAAACAAGCAGCCATGGTGGTAATGGTTCCCAAGGGCTCCATTTGATCACCTTTCGGGCACAGTGTGAGAGCTTCTCTCCTACAAATCTATGCCCCGAGTACCATTCTCCACTCCAAAACTAATTCCGACATAGATCTGCGGTGCAGGCATTGGATGCTGACCAGAACAGGAGAAGAGCAGGAAATGGGAAGAGCGGATACAGGTAAGACAGAACTAAAGGAGCAGAAAAGCAGAAGAGAGGAATGAGAAAGGATGCAGGTAAGAAAGAAGAGCAGCAGACAAAAAGGGCAACACAGGAAAGGACCAGAGACAGGCAAGGCAGAAAAACAAAGGGAAGAGGAGAAGAGCAGAAGAAAAAGGAGAGGGTGAAGGTAAGGAAGATGCACAGACGAGAAGAGCAGAAAGGGAGATGAGCGGATAGAGGTAAGGCAGAAAGGCACAAGTAGAGAGGAGCTGAAGAGGAGAAGAGTGAATGGCTGCATGGCAGAAGGACGGAAGACGGGAAGAGAGGACAGCGGTCAGTGAGAAGTGAAGAAGATAAAAAGAGCAGAAGGGAGGAAGAGAGGGCAGAAGAGCAGAGAAGGAAAAGCGGCCTGGAGCAGAAAAGCAGAGAGTGGTCGGAAGAGAAGAACAGTAGAGAATGAGAGGTGCAAAGAGGATGCAGTGAAGTGGGAAGAGCAGATGAGAAGAACGGGAGAGGATGCGGGTAAGAAAGAAAAGCAGAAGAGGAGTAGACGTGCACAAGAGGAGTGAGCATCCAAGGAAAGAAAAAGAGCAGAAGAGCTGAAGAGGAGAGGAGAAGAGTCAGGGAGAAGAGCTGAAGGTTGGATGGTGGATGAGGAAAGGGAAGCAGCCTAGAGGGAAGAGCAGCAAAGACACTGCGGTGTGTTCTGCCCCAAGACACATTGGAAGCCAGGAGAAAAGGTCCACGCTCTCAGGTTAGAGATGGGACGGGAAGGATGTTTGGGTCTGACAAATGGAACCATGGCAAGCCTGGGGGAAAGGGGCTGAGCCCAACGGCCACAGAAGCCCCGCTGGAGGAGGGGCTCCCCTAACTGCCACTCTCCAGCTGTCATGGCAGGTAAGGCAGCAGGCTCCCCCTGCTCCCGTGCTTCAGCTGGCCCCAGATGAAGCCCCAGATCCCAGCTGAAGCCCCACATGCCACCCTTGTGAGCCACATCTCAGCCCAGCAGCCCAGCAGCCCAGATCTCAGCCCAGTGCCCCTTCTGGCCTTTCCCCACAGAGAGAATCCCTCGAGGAGCGCAGACGGTGCCTGTGACGCCTGAAGCCACTTTTCCACAAGCCACTGTGCCGCCACCGGACCCCGCCTAGATGCAGCCCACCATCCGCGGACCGATGCCGGTACCACCCCAACCCCTCCCTGTCCCCAGTGCCACCCACCTGGTGCCTCAGGCCTCTGTCTGGCCTGGGGTACCAGGTGTCTGGGGACAGGCAGCACAGCAGCTCCCACCTGGGGGGCTGCCCCCAACTGCGGGGCTGCACTCACCGCTGCTGCAGCTGCTGCCTGGGGGGCTGCACCCACCAATGGCTCCCCCCGCTGCCCCTGCTCACTGCTGGGGACATCCCCTGCTGGCAGGGACGCTGCTGCCCCAGCAGCCCATGGGGCTGTGGCCTGGGGCCGTGCCCCATGCAGAGCCCCCGCAGCCCGCAGGCACCTGCCTGCCGCAGGCCCCTGGCCGCCCCGGCCCCCCGCCACTTCTTTTGCAGGTACCAGCACTGCAGCAGCACGTGCTCCCCGTGCCCTGCACCCTGCCCGCCAGCTGGGAGCCGCCCATGGAGCCCTTGCAAGACGCCGTGCTGCTCATGGAGGACCAGGGGCACGCAGCGCCCACCCATGGCTGCCCCCATCCTGACACGGCTCTGCTCACCTGCAGCGCTGCCACGCCGCAATCAGGCCGTGAGTTCAGGGGCTGCATAGCGGGCGGCTGGCTGTGGGAAAGCTGCCGGCATTGCCCCACTGGGGATCTTCTGGCTTTTCCAGCAGGGACAACAAGCGCAGGCACCCCGCAGGACACAGCAGACATGGATCATCTGCTGGCATGGATCGACCACGGTGAGTTTGTTGGCAGCAGAGCTGGCCAGGCTTGGTGGTACCCAGTGCTCCCAGCTGTGGGAGAGCTGCCAGCATTGCCCCACTGGGCAATGGATTTTCTTCCTTCCCCAGAAGTCACATCCGAGACCGCCATCCTGGACAACAGCGCAGACTTTGACCAGCTGCTGACATGGATCAGCCAGGGTGAGTTTGGGGGCAGCAGAGCTGCTGGGGGGGTGTCTGCACCGAGTGGCTGAGTGGGAAAGCTGGCACTGCCCCACTGGGGATTTTCTTCCTTCCTTTTCCAGAAGAGACACCCAGCAGCAACAGACGTGAGGACGACATGGAAATGAACAGTTTCCTCACCTGCATTCTTGGTGAGTTTGTGGCTTACAGAGGTGATTAACGGGTAGCTGTCTGCACCCAGCAGGTGTGGGAAGGCTGCCATCATCCTTCTGCTCTGGGGGATGCTCTTGCTTTTTCAGAAGCGACGAGTGCTCTGGAGGTCCCCCAGCACAACCAGGGCCTGCCTGCAGTCACAAGAGAGGGGACCAAAGAGAACGAGAATAACACAGAGCACCCTGACTCCCTGGGGGTCAGCAGGGAGCTCAGCAAAGAGCCCGATCCTGAATCAGGGCTCCTCGCAAACCTGCTCTGGCGGCAGCCAGCATCGCCTGAGCTGCCTGAGCCGACCCCCCTGGCTGCCCCCGCACCTCCGTCACCCCGCACCGCACATCTGATGGAAGAGGCGCGGCGGAGGCAGCCCCGGGTGCATCTCAGACGCCTGGCACTGCCACCCGGGTGCATCTCCTGCCAGCTGGCAGACAAGGACAAGCAGCACAGGGACAGCAGCCAGCCGGCCAAGCACCCCGTGCCTCCTCTGATGCAAACTGGACAGCTCATGGAGGAGGCACGGCGAAGGCAGCCCTGAGTGCTTCTCACCCGCCTGGCACTGCCCACCCCACTGGCTGCCCCCGCACCTCCGTCGCCCTGCACTGCACACCTGATGGAGGAGGCACGGCGGAGGCAGCCCCGGGTGCTGCTCAGCCGCCTTTGACTGCCACCCGGCTGCATCTCCTGCCAAATGGCAGACAAGCAGCACGGGGACAGCAGCCAGCCGGCCAAGTGCCCAGCACCCACCTGCACCACCACAAGAGGCCAGAGCAGCGGGCACAAGCAGCACACTGGCAGCCAGTGTCCCCGCCACAACCAGGAAGCCACCGCGCTGCCAGCACGTTCCAGGCCACAACCACCGGCGCCAGGCAGAGCTGCCTGTGTCAGCACGGCGGCCGGCAGGAGGACTCGGTGCCCATCACACCCCAACAGCGGCTCCAGCAGGAGTGGACCAGGAAACCGGCCCACTTGGTGGAGCAGGAGACGTGGCCGTAACCAACCAAGGTGCCTCCCTGTAGCCCTGGGCTCCTGGCCGGCCCCCACCACACCCAGAGAGCAGCGGCAGTGTTCCAGGGGCACCAGCACCAGGCCCAGCCCTACCCCTCCCAAACTGGGCTGTCCGCAAACGGCATCTTGGACTGGGGCACTGCGGGGCTGTGAAGCTGATGGACCGACAAAGCGTTGCACTGTCAAAGCTCCGGGCTGGGAAATGCTGGGTGGGGGGTGGGAAATGGTTGGGGGGGGAAGGGGTGGGAATTCTTGGGGTGGCCAATATTAGGGTGGGAATTGGGGGTGGCTGGTGGGTGGGAATTGGGGGTGGGGAATTTTTGGGGTGGGGGAGTGGTTGGGGGGCGGGAGTTTGGGGTGGGAATTCGTGGGAATTGGCGGTGGGACCTTTTTGGGGTGGGCAATGAAATGGCTGTACTCTGCTACTGGTGGGGTGGGAATCTGGGGGGCCGTTGTAATACCAGAAGAATTTTACAGAGCAGCAGCCATGCATCAAGAGAAGGGCTTCACAGAGCAGCAGCTGTGGAGGGAGAAACAGCATGAGAACCAAGGAAACCTCTAGGAAAAGAATGAGTAGCTTGCGGCTTTCAAGGGGGGTCTTTGAAGGGGAGGTTGTTATTGCAGTAGCTTTCCTCCAATTGGTGTGTATGGTTTTAAACGCCCTCGTCTGTCTGCTATATAAGCATGGCTTTTCGGGCAGTCGATGGACGCAGCCATATTTAACCATACTGCTGTCTGGCTGTTTGTCCTAGCACGCTGACCTTTTGCCTTCAGGTTCTCCAACTACTGTCTCAGGAACCAGAGTTATTAGGCATTATCCAGGTTATCATGTGCTTCTACTATGTTAATAGATTAGATGTGAATCCAATGGGGTCTGATGTTACCAATGGTGCTGGAATCTGCGGGAATAATAATTGAATGTATTAGTAATGCTCGGTTATGATGCTATTACCTCTCTTATATCCAACTAATTTGGATTTTTCAAATATGACCACACATCACTTGAGAGGAAGGCGCACGCTCATAGAACTGAATGGGAGAGTTGATTTCATTTTCCAAGCAGGTGTTCCACTTGGGCTCTATATCACGCACTGGCCATGCAGATATGGAGTACAACTGGAAGAAATCCCTCAGACCCTGAATGCAGGAGAGAATGTGTGGTGGGTGAGAGAGGAAAGGTGCACTTTGAAGCAGGGGACGCCCTGCTGGCACTGCCTGCCGCATCCACCACCAACACGGTTTGCTCTTTATCCTGCTCCACAGCTGCTGCTCTGTCAAGTCCTTCTCTTGATCCATGGCTGCTGCCATTCTTCTTGGATTACAACAGGGGGCTGGGAGGTTTTTGGCAGAGGGAGGGAAGTCGATTGGGGGTGGGAGTTTGAGGGGGTAAGATCAGAAAGGATTGTTAGGGTGGGAAATGGTTGGGAGTACTGTCATTTCTTGACTGTTTGGTATGTTCAATTATTAAATGTCTTTGCCATATTTCTGCCTGCCTGCGGCCGTTCCTTCAGTTACAAAGCCCACCTCCCCAGGCCCCCGGGCCCACCTTCAGGGCAATGTGAAAGGGCAGCAGAAAGGGCAGTGTCGCAGATCTGCCACCACCATTGGACCCATCCCTCCCCTCCTCAGTCAGTTCTGCGTGGGAATGGAGGGATGAGAAAGGGGGATGGACGGGAATTCTGGGAGAGCTGAGTGGCTCAGCCTGGAGTGGAGGAGGCTCACTGCCATCCCAGACACAGCCATCAGTCCCCAGGTGCAGAGAGGACTGAGCCAGGCTGCACCCTGCAGCACCCAGCAGCAGGATCCCAGTCTGAGGCCTGCCTAGGTCGTGTGGCTGCGCTGCAGGCTGAGCTATGGAGAAAGCCCCACTTGGAGATTTCTTCGCTCCCTGAATGTTCCCCCCTTTCTCCATCTTGCTCTGCTCCATCCCCAGCCGCAGCCCGGCGTCCCCGACATGTTGCTGTGCTGGCAGAGCTGGACTTGGCCCTTGACCTGTACAGGCCCCTGTCCCCACCTGTCGGATATCCACCTTGCCTTCTCACCCCTCTCTCTAGATCCAGTTCATGCCCCATCTATCTCACCTCCATGTCCCACCTACGTCCTCTCTACGTCTTTTGGTCTCCCCCAAACCACCCTCACGGTGCCTTACCTCCTGGCAGGCTCAGGGAAGGAGCACCCGGTGCCCTGAGCCCACAGGCCCAGCCCTGCACAGCACTGCACACAGCACTGTCATGGCGGCGCCCGGTGCTGCCGCACAGCATCCTGGGAGTGGTAGTTCCTGCGGGGCCTGCAGCTCCCAGCAGGCCCTGCAGCTCCCAGCAGGCCCGGGCGAGGGCAGAGGGGAGCAGTGCTGTCAGCCGGGAGCTCGCCCAGAGAGCCCGATGTTCGGAGCACTTCACACCAGGAACTTTGGACTCGGCTGCTTCTGTCCACAACGTCCCTGAGCTGCTCAGGAAGCACAACTGTCTCACCCTCTGACAGCTGGGCTGTGCAAAGGAGGCTGCAGTTGCAGGCTCAGCTCTGCCCTGTTCCAGCAATGCACTTCCTTACAACTGGAGCACTGTCACGCTTGCTTCTTGCTTCAACGGAGCAATCGCCCACCGCTTTGCACACCTCTGTGCTCGTGCAAATGGCCACCACCCCATCCCTGCACACACACACACACACACACACACACACACACACACACACACGTACCACCCCATCCCTGCACACACACACACACACACACACACACACACACACACGTGCCACCCCATCCCTGCACACACACACACACACACACACACACACACGTATCACCCCATCCTTGCACACACACACACACACACACACACATACATGTACCACCCCATCCCTGCACACACACACACACACACACACACACACACACACACACACACGTACCACCCCATCCCTGCACACACACACACACACACACACACACACACGTGCCACCCCATCCCTGCACACACACACACACACACACACACGGACCACCCCATCCCTGCACACACACACACACACATGTACCACCTCATCCTTGCACACACACACACACACACACACACACACACACACACACACGTACCACCCCATCCCTGCACACACACACACACACACACACACACACACACACACACACAGACCACCTCGTCCTTGCACACCCTCCCACATGCGTGCACAAATCTCTGCAGTGCATGGACACACCCGTGCACACCCACATGTGTGCAACCCCAGCACTGTCCACAGCTCCGTGCACGCTCATTTGTGCATGAAGACGTGCACAGCATTGGTCACAGCCATGTGCATACACAGAAGTGTGCAAGAAACACAGCACACCTGCAAACACCTTTTTGCACACATGAATGTGCAGCGCACACCCTGACATTCAGCCCCATCCTTGCACACACACACGTGAAAGAACATCCCTTCACACACTGCTTAGGCACGTGCATCCACATGCTTGCAGACGCTCTGCACATCCACGTGCAAATACCATCCAGGAACACTTTTGCGTCTTCACACATGTACAACCCCACCCCTTTGCACACCCCTCTGCTCATACCAATGTACACAACCCCATCCTTGCACTCCATGCACGTGCATGCACACACATTTCCCACCCATCCTGCACACACTCACACTTGCACTCACACACTTTTGCTACCCCACTTCTCCGCACACTCCTGTGTACACGCACTTCTGCAGCTGCTTTTCCCATCCAGCAGCCGGCAATGCTCCAACCTGAGGCGTGCCTGGCTGTGAGAGGAACGTCTCAGTGGAAGCGTGGCTGTTCCTCCCCTCTGACGGGGCAGATGGCGTGGGACAGAAGAGGAAAGCAGAATGTGCCCACACTTTCTTTGTGGCTCCTAGTTCCTGTCTTATGGTGGGAAATGAGCTGAGCCTCTCTGCCTCTCTATGATGCTCAGCTCTGTACCTCTGCCATCATCTCTATACACAGATGTTTCTTGATGCAATGCTCCACACAATGAACCTGCAGATCCCAAAGGAATCCACATCCATCTGAGGGACGTATTGGCCTTAAACCTGTAATACAGTGATTACTAAGGGATGGGTTGCTGGAACATGGCTGTCACCTTTCAATACCCCCATTTTGCCAGTTAAAAAAAACCGATGGTTCCTACTGATTAGTGCAAGATTTGAGAAAAATGAATGACATAGTACAAAATATAGTGGCTCCAAACCCATATACCTTGATGAGCAAAATCCCAAATGGGAACAGGCGGTTCAGTGTTATAGATCGAAAGGATGCCCTTTTGGTCTTGTCCATTGGATCTGAAAGCAGAGACATATTTGCCTTTGAGTGGGAAGATCCTGAGCGTGGGCGGAAACAACAGTATTGGTGGACAGTTCTAGCCCAGGGGTTCACAGAGTCACCCAATTGGTTCGGGCAAACCTTGGAACAAATATTAGAACATTTTCGGCCACCAGAGGGAGCATAACTCCTACAAGATGTAGGTGACCTCGTGTTGTCAGGGTCAGAGAAGGTGGGAGTTAAAAGAGCCACAAATGAACTGCTAAACTTCCTGGGGAAACAAGGACTGAGAGTATCAAAGAATAAGCCACAGTCCGTGGAAAGAGAAGCCAAGTCTTTGGGACACCTGGTCTCTGAGGGAAAGTATAAAATAACCCCAGGGAGGATTCAGGGAGTTATCGAGCTACCCATGCCCAGAACAAAGAGGGAACTGAGAAAATTCCTGGGGGTAGTAGGATATTGCAGACTCTGGATAGAGGCATATGCTCAGAATATCAAGGGCTGATACCTTAAGTTATTAGATGAAGAACCCAACATGCTTCAGTGGACTACTGAAGAGAAGGAACTAAGAAAAGAATTAAAACAAGGACAAATTACAGCCCCAGTCCTAGCTCTTCCTGCCTTGAAGCCCTTCCAGCTTTTTGTTACTGTAGATCGAGGGGCAGCACTGGGAGTGCTAACCCAGGAATGGGGACATAAGCGTCAACCAGTGGCATACCTATCTAAATTGATAGATCCAGTATCACAAGGGTGGCCAGAGTACATCCAAGCTGTAGCAGCAACCGCCCTTCAGGTAGAAGAGAGCAGAAAATTGACCTTTGGAAGGCAATTGGTAGTCACAGCCCCAGACCAGGTTAGAACTATTCTAACTCAAAAACTCATCCTCGCGCTCCCCAGCTGCATGCATACATGCACCACCATTCCTGCACTCCCTGCCTGCACACACACACACACACACACACACGTACCACCCCGTCCCTGCACACACACACACACACACACACACACACACGTACCACCCCAGCCCTGCACACACACACACACACACACACACACACGTACCACCTCGTCCTTGCACACCCTCCCACATGTGTGCACAAATCTCTGCAGTGCATGGACACACCTGTGCACACCCACGTGTGTGCAGCCCCAGCACTGCCCACAGCTCCGTGCACACTCATTTGTGCATGAAGAGGAACGTCTCAGTGGAAGTGTGGCTGTTCCTCCCCTCTGACGGGGCTGGTGTGGGACAGAAGAGGAAAGCAGAATGCGGCCACATTTTCCTCGTGGCTCCTAGTTCCTGTCTCACCATGGTAAACAAGATGAGCAACTCTCCCTCTCTGTGATGCTTAGCTCTGTACCTCTGCCATCATCTCTATACTCAGATGCTCCTGCATGTAATGCTGCACACAGTGAACCTGCAGGTCCCAAAGGAATCCTTGGCTGCTCTCCCTCACCTGGAGGTTGCAGGGTGCTGGGCCTCCTGCCTGTACCTCCTTCCAGGTGTCATTTGCCAGACCCTGTATGTCCAGCTGGTTGGAACTGCAGTCAGCTAACACAAACAAGATGTATGAAAGTAGTCTTTCCGTTTCCCAGGCATTCATCTTTATAAAAACATGTTGTGCTGTGAAGCACAGCAGGAAGCAACTCAACTGTGCAACAAATACTTGGAGCCTTGTTTCATCCCTCCCTAACCTCACTGAAAGGCTGACTGACACCTGCTTGCCAGCGGTGACTGTGGGTCTTTCCTCAGAGTCCAGAGCACATTAATCTCTTCTGATACTCACACTCATTCGTGTTTCTTTTGCAGTTGCTGTTGCATTCATCAGGAAGGAAATGCACTGCGCTTATTCTGGTGCATGTGCAGGCTCACTCTGCAGTGCCCAAGATGCCTTCATGAGGAGGAAAGGCAGCAAAGCCCTCTGCCAGCAGGGCCATGGAATCGTATGTCTACGGCATGACATCTCAGCAGAGCACTCACTGCACCTGCTCCTCCCTGCTGAAATACACGGCCACCTCCACAAAGCTCGAGTCTCCTGCAAGCAAGCAAGAAACGCCAGTGCCAGTGGCTTTTCTGTCCCCGGCACACAAATGCTGGCTGAGAGCATCTTGCTGTCTCCCTGCGCTCCCATCTCTTGCCCCTTGCCTTCTCCAAAACCTTCCCTGGAGAACCAGGCTGATCAAGTCCATGCTCATCAGCATCTCCCACAGGTACTGTTCCAGCTCTTGCTGTCTTTTTGGCCTTCTCATCCACCGGCATCCCTCTGTCTGAGTCTCACCAGCTTTGTCACCAGAAGAGATTTCAACACTCGAGAATGAAGAACGCACATCTGGCTCCAAGGAATGTAACTCTCCTATCTCCCAGAGATCCACGCCCTGTGTGTGCCATCTCACCTGGTCGTGAGCATCCCTCACAGCCAGCCAGAAAAGCAAGCAGAGGCTGAGACCAAGAAACCCCTCCCTGATGTGCAGCTCTCTGACAGTTTCTCTTTACACAGAGTGCTGGCCGCAGCCGTGTGCATTATCACACACACTTGTATGGGCAGTTGGTGTCTAGACGTGAAGGAGTCTTGCTAAGTGCCCTGCTGACATGTAGGGACAGAAAGAAAATTTCAAGGGGGAGCTGGAACATGTACATAAAGGATGTACGGACCTACAGTTAAGGATGTGGATTTGCATCTGAGTCTGTGCCTGCAGACGATGCAAGCGCTATGCATTGTCACCCAGTGGAAATGATCAAACAGCTGCTTTGGGACAGACTGTCTGTAGGGCTCAGGAAGTGCGGCCTTCCAAGGTGCTTAAGGTGTCCCAAAGAACAGAGGCAAGCAGTGATGATTCCTTTCTCTCTTCATTCTAATACTTGTAGGTAGAGCGCTTGAGAAAGACTTTGGAGGCTTTCCTCAGCCTCTACCTTTCCTTGTACCTTTACAAAAGCAGACTGTCTAAAAACAAGAAGACTGGACACACTTTTTGGGTTTGGTTATTTTTATTAGTATTTTTTTAATGTTATAATATATATAATATAATATTATTTATCATTGTATTTATTATATTATATATATTATGTATATAATGTATATTATGTATATTATAATATATATTATATAATCATATATTATAATATATATAATATATAAATAACATATAATATATAAATTTTTTAAAATTGTTTTGGTGTTTTTGTTGTTTTTTGTTGTTTTTTGTTGTTTTAGTCCAGTCCAATGTAATAAATTCTCAGTCTTACAAGGGATGAATTTTTAAGGCCTTCCTGCTGATGGACCACACTCCACTTGAACATCAAGTGGAGCATGAGGTAGCCTTCATCCAGAAAGGTGGAATCTTGATGGGATGTTGCTGTCTTATGGAGAGGAATCTCGGCGTCCCCCAGGCTGAGCCAACACACGGACACAGATTTCTGGATGGTGACCATCACTTTCTGCCCCTGCTCCTGCTGCCTGGTCTCTCTTCATCATCGGTATCCAGCAGGAGATCACGAAGCCCTGGAGGCACGGTGGTATCCAGGTCATCGTCTGAAACTTCTTCCACCAGATTGGAAGGGACCAGTCCTCTTGTGCCGTCCGTCAGCTCTCCCAGAAACCAGCCATCCTCATCCATGTCTCCACAGATGTAAACGTATTGTCCAGCTGTCAGTGGAAGCTCGTTTTCTGGGTCCTCATTAGGGCCCTCATAAGGATTTTGTAGCTGTGACGAGCTAAGAATCTTCATTTTGGTGGTGATGGTCTGCGAAGATGTAGATGCAGACTGCCACTGGCCACTCTTTTGACTCCCCCGGCTTTTCCTGGGGATTGGGGCATTCCTGTTTGGGATTTCTGTGTGGCCTCAGCTTTTTCCCCATCTCCTGGAGCTGTGTGCATTTTTCCTCCAGACGCTTGCTGAGCGCTCCAAGCTTGATGTCAGCCTGCTGGAGGTCTCTCAGCAGGTGGTTCTGGGCCTTCAGGGCCTGGCAGTGCCTCTCCAGGTTGCTCAGGGCTTGTTGGAGGTAGCTGCACTGCTCCAGCAGCTTGCTGCTTGTGCTGCCTGGGAACCCCGGGTCTTCCTTGGCCATCTCATTCTCCTTTTCCAGATGCTGTCCCTGCAGCTGGTTGATGTCCTCTGCCTTCTCTGTGGCCTCTTTGGATGTGGAAGAGGCCTCCTTGAGCTGCTGGACTATTTCCAGCAGCTGCTGGGTACGGAGGCAGAGCGTACGCATCTTGTCCTTGAGCCACTCCACCTCCTCCCACATCTGCTGAGAGCTTCTGCTCTTCTCTTCAAGGAGGCTGCACCGTCTCTGCAGCTCCTTCAGCTTACTCAGCAGATGGGTGTTCTGCTCCTGCTGCTCCCTGCGCTCAGGTGGGCAGGCCTCTTGTTGCTCTGTAGCCTGAACACCCACCTCTGCTACAGCCCGATGGCAGGCCCTGGCCCTGTTGAAGAAGACGCGTGGCTGCCCCTCCATGTGCTCCAGGATGTACTGCAGGAAGCGTCTTCTCTGCTCCTGCAGCTCACACTGGAGGCGCTTGCTCTCCACGGCCTGCTCTGCACGGGACTTCCAGCAGAGCTGCCGCTGGACTTCCTGCTGCATTCTGCGGTCCGCTCTGCTGCTGTCGCTCCTCAGCAGCGCCTCCGCCAGCTGCCGCTGCAGTTGCCATGCCTGGCGGATGGTGTCGTTGCGCCGCTTCTGCAGCAGCTCCTGCATCTGGCGCAGCTGGGCCTCCTTCTCCTGCAGCAGTTGGCATATCTCTGCTTGCCACTGCCTCAGGCTCTGCTCCCGCAGGCGCTGCAGCTTTGACACCCGCACCCGCTCCCACTTGGAGCGCAGTTTGTCGGCCAGCAGCTGCCGCTCCCGCTCTGCCGCCTCCTGCCGCTCACATCTCTCAGCAGCGCAGCGGCGCTGCAGCTCCTGGGAGCGGAGCCGCTCGCCCTCCAGCTGGGCCTGCAGTGCCTTCAGCTCCTGCCTCTTCTCCTCCCGCTGCGCAGGGCAGGTGGGGGGCTGTGCCGGGCCCCGGCGGGGAGAGGGCCGGCTGCCCGGGAGCCCCAGGTCTTCCTTGGCTGTGTCTGGCACCTAGAACCAGAAAATCATAGAATAACAGAATGGTTTGTGTAGGAAGGGGCCTTCAAGACTCTCCCGTTCCAAGCCCATGCCAAGGGCAGGGACAACTTCCACTAGGTCAGGTTGCCCAAAGGTGCGTCCAGCCTGGCCTGGGGCACTGCCAGGCGTGTGGCAACCACAGCCTCTCTGGGCAGCCTGTGCCAGCGCCTCTGCCCCCTCATGGTGTCCTGTCTTCTTATATCTCATCCAGATCTCCCCTCTTCTACTTTCAGGGCATTGTCCTTTGTTGTATCACTACCCTCCCTTACAACCAGTACATCTCCAGCTTTCCCCAGTTCTCCTTCAGGCACTGGAGGGCCGCTCTGTGGTTTCTCCAGAGCCTCCCCTCCCCAGGCTGAACAATCCCCACTCTCTCAGTGTGTCATCTCACCTGGACATGAGCATCCTTCACGGCAAGTCGACTGGAGCCCTGCTCTGCACGGTGGCAGTGCAGAGCTCCCTCTTTTTCCTGGGAGCAGGACATTGCGTTACGGAGCACGTCTGCCCAGCTCCCCACGATGTAATAGGTGAAGAGCCTCCTCTCCAGCTCCAGCTGATGCTGGAGGTGGCGGATGCAGGCGGGCTGCTCACCATCCGTCTCCCAGCGCAGCTTGCTGAGGACGTCCTGCAGCTGGGCATGGGCCGCCTCGCTGCTGGGGGGGTTCCTCAGCACCTTGGCCAGCTGCTGCTGCAGCTCCCGAGCCTGGCACAGGGCTGCATCGCAATCACGCTGCAGCAGCTCCTTTGTCGCGCGCAGCTCGGCCTCCTTCCAGAGCAGCAGCTGCCGGGTCCCCGTCGCCCGCTGCCGCTGCTCCCACTCCTTCAGCTGCTGCTCTTCCTGGGCCTGCTGCTTCTCCCAGGCACAGCGCAGTTGGTCGGTCAGCAGCTGCCGCTCCCGCTCTGCCGCCTTCTGCAGTTCACATCTCTCGGCAGCCCAGCGGCGCTGCAGCTCCTGGCAGTGGAGCCGCTCGCCCTCCAGCTGGGCCTGCAGCACCTCCAGCTCCCAGCTGTTCTCCTCCTGCTGCACAGGATGAGCTCACATAGTGGTGCAGATGAAGAGGTATTGTACAAGCCATTCACTGTGCGGGCTATATTCATCTCTATAGCCGAACCATGCCAAGTCAGTGAAAGAAGTAACTTGCTGGATTCTAAAATAGTTTTGCTTGAGAACGGTGCTGTTGCCAACTCTAGTTGTTACAAAATGAACTACACCAGAGAGAGAAGGAAAGGGCAGCAAAGTTTTATATTTCTTTAGGCAGATCTGACTTCAGCTAACCCAGCACGAGGTACGATCCCAACAACTGAACAATGCAGGGCAGCAGCTGCTTTGAAAGTTGCTTTACCAATCTGCCGATTACTTTTTACATCTAATTGCAGTCTTTATCTTCCGACCGGGAACTGAAGATCCAGAGGCAGAGAAAATATTTTTTCCATTAGTCCTATGAATAGAAACCGGTAGCACAGAGTTAGGACAACGCAGAGTTAGCGCAACGACACATCATCAGTAGGGTAAAACTAACCTGTCTCACGACGGTCTAAACCCAGCTGACGTTCCCTACTGTTAGCTGACAGTTCAGTAGCAGCACTGAGCAGATATTCCAGAACAACTGTTTTATCATCTGGCTGCTCACTGCTCAGCAGCTGGCAACAGACAACGTATGATGAACGGGAAGAGAGTTCCAGAAACCAAAAGCAATGAAATCTCTCTCATTCAGCAGGTAAGCAGCAGCGTAACAGCTCAATTCAGATCTTATTTTTCAAGAACACTTCTCATGGCTGCATGATATTTCTGAGAGCTGTGCTGCTATAAAGCCATCGTTGCCTACTTAGCCAGTCACACTAACAGAGCGAGGATAGATGCTGTCCTTAGACATAAATTCCGAAGTACATCTGAGCACCTCACAATTTAACATCAGTAGAGGCTGCCTGCGCTCCACAGATAGTACCAAAAGCTCAAGTGAAAATCTGATTTGGTCTCTTACCCCACTGTAAACGTTGCAGGTTGGCTGAATGAAAATCCTGAAGAGCCGGAAGGTTGTACTGATGCTGCCGGTGCAGGAGGATTTGCACCAAAAGTAAATACTTCTGGGTTACTCGTGAAGTTGAAATTAGAAGTACTACTCCCAAACTGGAATACGGGACCTGAGAAAGACAGGGTAGAAGGAGAAGGGAATAAGAAAGTTGAAATTTGAGTTTGTTCTTTCCAGGAAAGTCCTCCCCTCCTTCCTCCCACCACCTCTAACATACATTGCTTAGACCTTGCTCAAGGCGGCACAGCTTGGGGTGGGAGGGAGGTTTACCAGAAATGCTAAGTTACAACAGGAACAACACCTAGACAACATCATTTGTTTCAGTAGAGCATCATAAAGAGATTTTTAGACTGCTGGCAAATTGCTAAGGAACTGTCTGCTGCTACCTGTACTGCCATTAGTCTATGGCTGCATGCACACAATATACAACAATGTACAACCTATTGGTGAAGGTAGTGTACCTCTCCGGCAGTAAGGAATCAGATGCAAAATACTTAACCCTGTGTCTACTCCCTCTATGGAGGGCAATTCTTACAGTAGAGTATGTACAAAAGGCAGAAGTAATTTCATTCACTAAACTTCAGCTGCACTTCATGGAAACCAACTCACTGACTAACCAAGCTCTCTTTGAGACCTGAAACGAAAAGGATGGTCAACACTCACCAGCATTGGAGGCGCCGGAGCCAAAACCTGGCTGTTGGCTCGATTGCTGTCCAAACACAGTACTGCTTGTCACAGAGCCGAAGGCAGGAGGCGCAGGCTGAGAGCCAGATGAAATCAGTGATGTCGACAAAGATCCAAAGCTGGGAGCATTTGGCTGGCCAGGGCCCTGGCTCTGGCCAAATGCTGGTAGCTGACTGGCACCAAATGCTGGTCCAGCAGCAGGCGCTGAAGACCCAGACCCAAAGACAAATGTAGAGGATGACCCTAAAGGAAAAGAAGAGAAATTTCAGTATGTGCTGAGTTGTTTTGTTTGTTACAGAGCTTTATGTTTGCAGCCAAGTAGGTAAAACAACAAACAGCACCTCATTCATGATAGGAATCCTACCTTTTCTTGTAAGTTACATGAAAAACAGCATACTTAAAGGAGTCAGACAATGCACACCTCAAACACGGGTTGTCTAGACTCAAATTACTGTTAGCCATTCAGGCTCTAGAAGCAGGCTCCCACAAATAGCACAGGCTAATTTGTATTACTAAGATTATTTATACCACGGGTAAAGAACACTCACTCACTTATTTGTATTATTTTAAGCGTTCAAAACACAGCTCCTGATCTACTAGAATGAGGAGAACGCCAATCTTTCCTCTCATAAGCAACTGCACCCCTTCCTCATCCAAATGTTTACAATTATCAATTTCTGGAGACCACATCAGGCTTGCAGGGACCTAACTGAGCTACCAGAATAATTCTGTCTCTCCATATAATAGCAAACAAGCTCATTCAATTAGCTGCTTTGGTTCTGCATGGCCAGCAGAAATAATGAGAAAAAAATACAGGACTGAGCTGTGACTTCAAACATACACATTTCTGCTGAGCAAAAAGAGACCTTCTAAATAGCGCTATTAATCTAAATGCAATTTAAGCAGACGTCACGCAACATAAAAATACCAACTGCTGCAACGTAACTCGGAATGGCTGATTGTTTTTCCAGGAAGGAAAACAGAAGTTAAGACGGACTAAAAGGCATTCCAGTACTTTTATGAAGATTTGAAGATTATGAAGACCAAGAAAATGAAGGACTGGCTATCGTGCTCATTAGAAGTCACGCTTTACAAAGCAGCAGCTGCATATATCAATACTGTGTTTGCAATATACACTTGTGAAGGGTGGATAGTACAAATCTTGATGTTATTTACAACGCTTGAAGAGTTTTAGGTATGGGAGAGAAAAATTCAAGTTAAAACTAACTTTTAACCTTCAGCACTGGATGGATACTGAGAAGAGGGAAATTCATTCTCACAATGACAAGTTCCTATGCAAATGAAAGCCAGTAAAGGATTATCCAATGCACAAAATATCACCACAGCCAGTTGATCCCTAAACTGTATTTCCCAGACTGCCTCAAAACTTGACCTGAGCCCCAAGCATTAGCACTGTTTATATATTGTTGGATGTAAATATTCACTACTTTTCTCAATTTCCACGCATTTTCCCTACCTGTTCTCCAGGAAACACTCTTTCCCTGCTCCACTTTTGTGATCTAAGAGCAAAAACAAAAGCACCTGCTTAAATGTACCTGTTGAACTCGATGTGGCCGTGGCTCCAAAGGTAAAGCCAGAACTTGCTGCATTGCTACTGTTGGCTCCTGAACCGAAGACAAATGGATTAACTGCTGCACCAGTGGTGGAAGATGTGGTGGTGGGTTTGTTTTCTTGAGAGAAGCCAAATGACTGAGATGCTGTAGATTCTGCAGAATTGCCAAAAGCGGTGCTGCTCACAGTGTTGCTGGCTTGCCCAAACACAAAGGGAGTGGGAACTGGTGCAGGGTTGGAGGAAGAAGTGACGCTGCCAAACAGGCTGCTGCTGTTGGCTGAAGTGGCAGGTACGGCTGCGCTGGAGGAACTAGAGCTCAAGAAGCTGAAGGATGGCTTTGCTGCTCCTTGATCTGAGAGGGAGAACAGAACATAAAACGCTGCAAGACGGCAAACCAAGCGCAACAGAGAGACCCTGTTCCAGCCACTGTACAAGGAGAAATGCTGGACGATGTCTCAACTATTATCCAGCTACTGTGGATTACATAAAATCCATGTTTAATACACTGATCGCTGCCATGTGCAATGAAAGGAATGGGAGAATTGTGAAGAATGATGACACCACCACAGTTCTAGGCTTTAGTAGTTACGGACACCAAGCACTGGCTATAACAACTGGAACCAGAATGAACCAGTACATCTCAGCTCCTCAAACAAAACTATTCTTCAGATGCTCTGAGAAGAACAACATGCATTACCTGCAACACTTCTGTAGTTTGCTAAATAACACAGCAAAAAAAAAAAACAACCCACAGTGGTACAGCTGCTTTTGTAGCCTCTCCTGAAATTACAGCCCTGTGCCTACAGCCCTAAAGCTGGCTAAGCCCATCATCCTGCAGCCTCACTCTTTTGGCTTAAGCTCACTGTAATTCAGTACTTTCAAGACCTGCTTTTGGGAGCCACAGAGAACAGCCCCCTGTTACAGAACTGTCACAAAGTACTGAGTGCAATTTTACATTTAAAGTTATCTTTTAAAGTATGCAGTTCTTCAGCTTTCCCTAAGCTTCTGCTCTCTCATTATTACACCTGACCCTGTTCTTGATTTCCCACTGCTGTTTTTCCAGAAGTTACGGACCCTTTTCATCTATGCCACTTTTAAGGGACTCTCTACTGTGCTGAAGAAGGCTCGTTAAAATCTCATTTTTACACAAGGTGTTTCATCAAATTTCCATGGTTAAATCAAACTCCAGAACTTCAACTCAATCATAAGAACCATAACCCCATGCATTGCTTTTATTCTCTCTGTTCCTTCCCTTATAACTTCCAAAGTTAGTAGAAGTGAGTAATGAACGCTGTTCTGCAAACCATGGCTGATAAGTCATGAAATCAGAATCAGAATTCTTCCACATGGCAATTGTTACTAAAATCTTTCAGCCCGCTCTTTCAGAAGGTTAAAGATGCACAAAACTGTGTAGTACCTATTAAGCAATTTCCACACCTTCATGGCAGTAAATTGCAGCAGCACAGTTGCAAGAACACATGAATGAGACACCTCCTCACATCCCCTTTCACTATGAAAACCATCGCATGAGGCCTCTGTCACCACGCTAAAGACTGTACCACCAACTATGCTGCTAGCACAGAAACCATACAAACCATCCATGCTCATGTGGGATGCAATACAGGTTCCTTAATGTGTGACATTATGTATATATTTTTTGTCTAAACCTAGTCTTAAAACTCACTGAAATCAAAACAGGAATTCTACTAATTGTCTATACGTCAACAACTGGAACACAAATCACACTGCACAGAGTAATTAAGCTTTTTCTAAAGCTCCAGTACATGAACCCAGCAACTCCTACAGATTCTGTAACTTATGACTTCAGAGGTACCATCTGAGGGACTTAGACAACTGAAGACAAAAGATATTCTGCTTACCTGAAGTATTGGCTTGGGCCCCAAATGAAAAAGTTGGCTTTGCCTGCTCAGTTTCTTTCTCCGATGGTTTAACAAAGCTGAAGTTGAACATAGGTTTTGCTGTGCTTTCTTCTTTGGTACATTCAGGCTGCCCAACGGAAAAGACAGGTTGTGCCTTTGACTCTTCATTCTCAACTTTCTTCCCAAACAGTAACGGAGGAGCAGAACTGACAGAATCCTGTTTCTCTTCTGTCCTTCCCAAAACAAACTGCGAGGCAGGAGCCGACTCCGCGTTACCAAAAGAGAAGCCTCTCTTTGCTGCAGGAGTTTCGTCCTTTTTCTCATCTGATTTCTTAAATGCAAAAGAAGCTGATGCAACTTCATTTTCTGCCACAGTTCCAAAACCAAACCAGACATTTGCAAGTCTAAGACTGACAATCAAAAAACTGCATTTTTCTCTCCAAACTGCAATACAACTCTGACTTACTCAACTCAGTATGAACTAACACCAGTTAATTTCATGAGCACCACAGAAGTTAACTTGCAAAAGAGCAGATACAGACTCATACAGGAAAGCATTTATAGCATACAACATAGATTCACCTTGTTCATCACTGATGTTGAAACAGTGCTTGGTGACGATGAGACAGTACTGCTAGTCAGAAAACTAAAGTTGAATGGAGCCAGAGATGCAGTACTGATGGGTAGGGATATTTTTGGGAGTACCGGTTCCTCCACTTCCTAGAGTTGTAAAGTAAAATTTTTCTCTTTTACAAAACATGCTACTTTCTCATCCTGCTCCGCTCTGATTCGCTACAACAGCGAATTTGGAACAAATATAACATTTAAAGTATTGTGTACTGAACCCACACAACAAAACACAAAATACCTACAAAGAAAACTACAGATGAAAGAACATTACTCTGGTAAATCCAGCCTATACCACATGTAAGGATGCAAATCATATATCAGTACATCTTAAAAACAACAGCGTTTGTTCTTGCCTTTTAAGCTATTTGATAACCAAGACTGAATGAGTTAGGGTTTAAATGAGAACTGCCAATCTAATCACAGGCTGCACAGAAGCACCAAGATCTAAATAGAAATGAATGACTAAGCAGAGGGATAAATTGGTACTACAGACATTCAAGCGTATCCTACGACTTACAAGTGTTTCACTATTATGGTCTGAAAAGTTAATGGAACTTAGCTATTTTTATCTGCATCACTATTTTATTTGAATTACATAAACATACTCCATTGTTTATGATTTCTTTATATTGCATCAGCTAAAAGACCAACATAAAGACTGACACTAAAGATACAGTCATAGGCAGCTCAGATAACATCCAATCAGAAAAATAATCTTGAATATTTGTGGCTACAGTTTGATAAAATAGATCTTTTCCCCTTAAAACAGGAAAAAAACCCTTTCACTACAAGTTCAGTAAGTATCAGCAATCCTAAGTCATCATTAGCAGACATGCAGAACACCATTTTCTAATTCTCTTTTGGACTCCTGGCCCGTACAAGACTTAAACAGGAAAGAATAAATTCAATAAACTTTGTTTACATACTTGACACTTGTTTCAAGTATCGCTGCATTATAGAAACCATACAAACCTCCACCAAAACATTCCTACTCTTAGGATTCATTCATTTAACTGCTAGCGGGAAACTTCCTAGTACGAGGAATCTCCAGCGTAGCAGAACTACCAATTCAGAACTTCATAAGCAAGGTTCAGAGTAAGTAAATACGAGTTTGCTCTGAAACCCACAAGAAAAAATCCTAAGGCTGCATTCTTATCATTTACTATGAGGCAATAAAACTGATATACTTCAGTCATCTCAAAGACAACAATCAATGCAAGAGTCACCTACCTGTTCTTGTCCAGACTTTGACACGTAGTGCACTCCTCTTACCCTTCTCATCTTGCCAACACCACTTACTCCTGAAGACAGACCATTGGATGCAGGAGTACTGAATTTGGGGTAGGTTGAATTGCTAGCACTGAATAACAACACATGGGATGGGGTTTAAAAAAAAAAAAAAAAAAGGAAAGAAAAATAAGAAAAAATTGTCAATTTCTTTTTGAGCTATTGTAGCCATCATTAGTCCTTGAAATGAAACCTCTTCATCAGAATCAGAAGAAACAGTTAAGCTGCTTCAAAAGTTCCTAAATGCCGGTAAATACAATTACTGCTATATAGAAAATCAAGTTTTAAAAAAGAACAGGAAGGAAAATGACATACATAAAGTTGCAACATCCATATGGAAATAATGACTAAGCCAGAAGACCTGAAATAGAACAGCTGATTCATATCGATAATTTCTAATGTTTCTTTTAATTAGCCCAGACGTGGACTGGTTCTCCAGTTCTGTGATAAACATTAACTCTACAAGGATATAAAAAGAACAACTCATGAAAATACACAAAAAGTGCACATATGCACATAAGGGAAACACCGCCAACAGCAGAGCAAGCCTTTAAGATGGCAAGAAGTTTGAGAAGCAGCTCAGGCTTTTATGTGGCCATCAGCAGGAACAGCAGAGGTGTTTGGCTATGCCAACATTCCAGAAGTCTTTTCAGACACGAACACAGATCCCTTTTGTAATGCATACAAAGGCATTTCTCTGTTTATTATGAAAGCCTAGATCAAAACCAGAAAGATTTCCCAATGCAAGTGGTTAAGAGAAGAAAACGTACCCCAAACCAGAAGTGAAATAAGAAATAACATCAGAAGTACTGTGGCAACAAAATGAAATATCCCTGGGAAAAAAAAATAAATCATTATATCAATGCTTATCCCATCAGTTGTTAAAGTAATCTATTAGTTGACATTGGAAGACACCAGGTCCAGTTTCTGGAAGACTGAGGAAAAGAATCAGTCTAAACTTGTCAGACACTTGAAAGCAGCTTGATTAGCACTGTAACTGTTGAGGGGAAGCCAGATCCCTAAGGCCATAAAGCTCAGGCTTTTCTCTAAACCAAACTGTCAGTCAATCAGAATTCTGAAAAAAGTCTTATGTCAAAATAGATATTTGTACAGACAACTATAGCCTGCATATAATAGTCTGTTATCCCTCTTTCTCTTAACGCGTATCAGCTTCAAGGGGCAAAGACATTTGTCAGGCTTCAAGTAAATCCATCCCACAACCAGGCAAGTTTAAAGAACAAATAGCCCTTTGTAAGTTGAAAATAGTTTAACCAGTATGCCAGCTTATCTACTCTATGGACAAAAAGTAAGACACTGCAACATTGCAATAGTGCAATAAACATTGCGTACAAAATAAAATGCAGTATGTATTCTGAATCTCTACATGGAGGAGTAGAATGGATTTCAACAAAAGACGATTCAGAGCTGTTTGGAATGAAACCACAAGTCAAACTGAACGCCTCTTTTCATTAAGACCAAAACCTTAAAGCCAACCTCTCACACCCCTGACAAGGCAGCTGCTGTGAAGTCATACTTTTAAATGCCAAATCAAAGCGCTGAGGTGTTGTTTTGTTGGTTGTTTCATTTTGTTTTTTATTATGAGCCAAAGAATGCCCCAGGCCACACTGGAATTGCTTGGCAGATGAACAGAGCCCTGTTACTGTTGTTTGAAGAGAAAAATCCACACCCTAAAAGGTAACCTTAGAGTGCAAAGTGCCTTCAGTCAAGCTTTACAGAACAAACTATTAGTCCAGAAAGGAAAGCTATTGACGTTATCTGGAGAACTCATCCTACCTACCTAAACCAAGTAAGCAGTATAGCACAGATCAATCTCCTCTGGACAATTACAACTGTTAACTCCCTGAGAACTTCGTTTTAGGAACAAGCTGGCACTTGGCCTCAAAAGGTTCTGTAAAGCTCCGGGTTCTCATCCTAACTAAAACTAATAGGTCTTACTCCAGAGAATATCAAGATGGATAAATGGTTCCATTGCCAATAAGTAAACTGATAAACTACAGAATATCTGCCAAAGTGAAATTTCTTACATTGTAGACTTCATTGAAGTGAAAACTAAACTGTCTTTACTTCCTAAAGAAAAAAAGGCCTCCAATAGCAAATACTCTTTCTGCAGATACAGCATCGTAACTATAATGCTACAGTGCAATGGAAAACACAGCAATGACAGCAGGGTAGCTAAGTTCTAGGCTACAGAAAGTGAAGATAATCCCAAATGCAGCAGCCATGGATGTAGAAACAAAGTAAAAAAGCTGCTTGCCCTTGGAAGGCCTCAGGCAGGCAGGGATCTCCAGCAAGATACCCTCACCTCCACTGCCAACCCTTAAACAAGGTCTGGCTCCACACTCCTTCTGGTCACTGAGGTGCACTGCAGGTACCTGAGCTCACCTGGGTTGGCCCTGCCTCCCCCATCAGGTGCTCAATCACTGCTTCAGGCTGTGACTTAGCATTTCCACTACAATGACATACCTTGTTTCCAATCTTCCTATCCTACTAAGGATACAGACATGGGAAAGAAATCATTTCTGATACATCACTGATAATCTAATTTTCTTCTTGTTTATCTTCCTTCCAATCTTAAAAACAAATTTTTTTTCAAACTTATATTGATCTTCAAATGTGATTTAGACTTTACAGCTCTCAAAATACAGAATTCTTGTTCCCATTACTGAGAATTGTTACTGCGTTTTCTAAGAGACATAGAGGCAGAACATAGTGACAAAGGAGACAGTTTTCTTCATACAAGTTAGTCTTAAATTAATAGATCTGTCATACCTTTCAGATGGTTCTACACGCTGTTCTTCAGGCAAACTCTTCTCTTTCATTTCCTGCAAATTATTTCAAGATTTAGCTGAAGATATATACTATATGCAAAGTAAAGACAATGACTCGTATTGTTTTTTTGTATTTTTGTTTGCTAGCTTTTTAATTTATACCACTAAATACACCTCTAGCTAATAAATCTCGTTCCCTAATTCAGTATTCTAGGTACAGCTCAGCTACATTTGGGGGCTAAAACAAGTACTGCTGCTTCTCTTTGCATCGAGGATGAACTGACAGAACAGTTAACCACATCTGTCAAACTCTCTACCAAAGAACATAATTAAACAAAACATAACGATAATAGTATTGCATGGTAGGGAATCAAATCAAGTTGTTAATAAAGCTAGTGCTAGTTTACCGACCCTTAAAAAGGGCTTCAGTTATATCATTTATCAAAGAACAAAACAGAACAGCACAACCTTCCCTCCCCAAAAAAACCCAAGCAGTTGCAGCTATGCTCTTTTTTAGAACTCTTCTAAAGAAAGATTATGCTGGCTAAATGATACAGAGATTGAGAGGTTTCAAAGCAGTAATTAATCAGAAATGACCGTCCACTTTCATCTCTTCCCTATAAGGTCCACAGATTTAACACCGGGCCATTTTTACACTCAGACCAATACTGGGAATGCGGTGGTTTTTCAGAAAGAAAAACATAAAGAAAACTTTGTGTACAGGAGGATACAAAAGGAAAATGTCGCTTCTGTCTTTTAATATTCTTTCACTGAAAACAACCTGATCCTACAGTACATCATTACATTGTGAAACAACCACAAGCAACTTAATCATTCCAAAAATGTAATTAAATCCAGAAAAACTCAACCTATTTCTCAGTAGTTCCCACAGTTTTAATGCATATCCCAAATGTACTAGCAGTACACTCTGCAAAGAAAGAACATCTCGGTATAGGAATTGGTCAGAAACATTCCAGGCAGGTAAGGGCTGCAAAATTTACTTACTTTGTGCTTTGTATCTACTCTCTGGTGAATTTTGCTAGAATCAGCAGATGGAGTCAGAGATGGCTTGACATAACGGGCCAGAACTCCTGACAGAGAGATTGCCTTTGGTGTCACCACTCTTTGAACAGGTGGATGCTGAGATTCCATCTTAGAAAGGGAAGCGATAATCAATTTATTCTTTCATGCACCAAAACTAACTGCACTATTTATGGATGAAAACATTTACAGAACTATAAACATCCTATTAGTCTTGGAACTCAACTCTAAATGCATTCAACTCACAGAGGGAAATCACCAGAAAACCAGAGATCAAGTCCAGAAAGCTACACAGAAGCTACATAGAAGTAGCCAAAGCTTGACTAAATCTCATTTCAAACTTTGGCACTTAGTTTCATAGACAAAACAATTCACACTACCATAACCAAAATAACTCATGTTCC
Source organism: Coturnix japonica (assembly GCF_054131305.1). Taxonomy (NCBI): domain Eukaryota; kingdom Metazoa; phylum Chordata; class Aves; order Galliformes; family Phasianidae; genus Coturnix; species Coturnix japonica. Next base: position 21,470,367 of record NC_140671.1, on the reverse strand, counting down.
TACAATAGTCCCCTCTTTTCCTCTGCCTACACTGTGATAGTTTTTACTAGCTTAACCCATTGATTTATCATTCAAAGCATTAAGCAACTGATAGGGCCTTCTGAGCTACATACTACATAGATTTTCCTCCTACAGAGCCAAACAAACAGTAGAGCAAAAAGTAAAAAATGTTGTCAAATAATATTAAATTAATCTCATTCACTAATATGTCATCTAACATTTTAGATTTGTACTAAATAGATTTAAAGTACTTTAACTTCCCTGTTCAAAGTATTGCCCAGTTAGCTGTTCAGTACACCAAGAGCTATTCTGTCTGGTGCAGATCCTTGAAATAAGTGAAATGCCACATACATCACTGCTACCCACTGCAAAAGTTTTGCCTGAGCGTACAAGAGCTCTGTCAACCACACGCTCACTTCAGCAGGAAAACGGAGAGCCATGTCCTTCACAAATAATTGTTTTCATCACGGGCCACCCTTCTCCTGCCAAATATTATGAATCCTAGTATTGTGAACAGACAGTCTATCTCCTTTTACCCAGTGACAGCTGTGTGCAACATTCGTTTACTGCCTGACAACTTCAAGCTCCCTGTTGCAAATTTGGCAGATCTTTCTTAATGCCTTATCACAGGTGTGGTTCTACAATTTGACTGAGAATTCACACCAGATTTGCTTGCAGTTAATTGGGTAACAAGCTGTACTTTATTTTCAATAATCTTGCAATTTAGCACACGGCAAAAAGAAGGTGCAGGAAGTCTCAGATGTTTGGAAACTCTGAAGTGATTGTAAACTTAATTATACACCGATCAAGGGATTGTATAAAGGACAGAAATTAACAGTTTTCTTTCTCGTTATCTGGATGGTGATAGTAAACAGAAGTATTCTTTTTCTGTGCTTGAATCAACACAGAAGCCTGCACAAAATCTGTATGACCACTCAATCATTACTTTGCTATCTGTGATAATTTCTTTAAGATCAAGCTTTCCTAAATAGGAATTTTAACACACAGCTTCACTCCAAGATGCAGAACAAGACAAAACCACTTTATGCACTCTAGGAAAGTTGTTTCTTCATTTGACATATCAAGACACCACCACACAAAGATCACATAAATGTTTAACCTGAGTAATCTTCACAGCTCTTCATTTAGTGGAGGCAGAATGGCACTTTTTAGCTACACAACCAAGACATGAATTTATAACTGTAATGCTAACATTAACTTGTACTCATGCATACATTGCCACCGAGGTTTGTGAAATTTCTTGTGATAGCACTGAAGCAAAGACAATTTCTCAGCTTAAGACGTTCCTGGTTCTTACCTGTTTTCGTGGGGAATGGAAGCCCGTGATATACAGCACACTTCTGTCCACAGGCTAAGGGAAAAAAAGAAAGCCCAAATATTAGAGTTGTTTTTTTTCCCTGAGAGAGGGTTTCATGCAATAGGTTTGGTGGTCAACTTACAGAAGACAGTGGACTGGTAACAGAAGATGGAATTCTTTTAGCATCCTGTGGAAAAAATAATGCAATAAATTAAACAGGGCTCAACATAGGGAAGACTTTCATTCTTTACTGGCACATCTACTAAGTTTTACTAATATATTAAAAGGAGTGCTGCTTACTGCCAGAGGACTTGACATCTTCTCTAGTGACTGCAGGATGCGCCGTGCTGTGGAACTCGTCACACCATAGGATTGCACGTTTGCTTGTTTAGCTTTCATTTGCCTTACTGGTGTCTGAAAAAACAACATTGTAATTGTCATGCTGTTCAATTTTGAGTTAAACACACGTGTATTTTATGGCCCCAGGCTACACGAACAATATAACCAATATTCTCCGATGACAGAGAAAAACGCATTCGCTGGGAGCTCAAGACAATGAAAAAACATTCTGAGTTATAGCAGTTTAACTGGGTCTCCAATACATCTTGCACAGGGGATAAAACAAAAACAAGAAGCCCATATGTGTAGAAAGTAAAGATGGAAGATGTTATGACTGCCGGTGTCTCTGAAGCAGTAATTAGGAAAACTGAACTGAAGCAAAGGCTTGTGATCCAGACAGCGCTTTCACTAACAACACAGACCTCAGGAGTTTCATGATGGTACAATACCATCTTTAAATCAGTGTATATAACCACAACCAGGAGTTTTTAGTTCTACTTCTCTCTTGCCTGCATCCAGACATCTTAGGGAGACCTCCAAGGAAGAGACTCGACAGCCTCTGAATAGCCTGTATCAATGTTCCATCACCTTCACAGCACAGAAGTGCTTCCTGGTATCTACATGGAACCTCCAGTGTTCCAGTTTGTGCCCAATGACTCCTGTCCCAGCACTAGGCAACACTGAAAAGAGACCAGTGCTTCACCCTTTTGGCATCCACTCTTCAAGGATTTACAGACACTGATGAGATCTCCCTAAACAGGCCCGGCTCTCTCAGCCTCTTCCCACAAGAGAGGTGTTCCAAACCCCTCATCACCTTGGTGGCCTTCTGGACTCTCCTCAGTATGTTGCTGTAATCCACAGCATACAGGAATAAGTAAGCTACTGTCTCCTTTAAAAGCCTAATATTTTGGTTCCTATTTTCAGTATAACCTACAGTTACACTGCAAAAAGTTTAAATAACTGATCATAGAGGGCTCCCAGATTTCAGGAAGTTTTAAAAACAAGTTTTCAAGGTTTCCCATACATCAGAAACTTGCACTCTAGCTATTAAGAGTTGTCAGCATTCATTTACAGCTTCATTTCAGAACACCAAGAACTCTTATGGGCAAATAACTCTTTTCAAGAACAGTGCGAAACATTAAAAGAAAAAAGAATGCTACTGTTCACCTCGAGACTGGCATTTAGTCCTGCATGCTCCTCTCAGTATTAGAACAAAGGATCTGTAATGCTAATTCTAGATACAGTAAAGAGCAAACAGCCTCATACAATTTATTCATAGCATGAGCATAGATATGATTGTGTAATTTCTACAGATAAATATCAGACAGGTCTGACCACTGCAGCTTTTGCTACTATAAGCACAAGTTTTCAGTGTTGTGCTGTCATTGTTCTAATTGCATGACGTTATTTTAACGTGATACAGTTAGAGGTATACAACAGCACTCAAATGGAATATTTTTAAAGACTTAACAGAGGAAATCCCAACTACAAACATCTAGCTTTAACAGTCATTCTCCTTCATTCCAACAAATACTTACATAATAACCATTAAAATAATTTGAATAACAATTGCCATTTAAACTTCTGCTCTTGTAGGCAAAGAGGGAAGAATAGGAGCTGTTGCCACATTCTTGGCTCCCCTCTCAAAGCTACAGTGCTACTTTAATATTTCAACCACAATTTCTTACCACACTGTTTTTCTCTTACCTGATAAGGAGCAGCTCGCACTTTTGTCTGCCTTGCAGCTGCAGCCCTTCCACCATAAGTGGTCTTTCCAGGGAAAAATGGAGAGTCTCCAAGCTGGCTTGTCTTAAAGACAGAAGTGTTTCCAAGCGTCTATAGAAACATAGCATGGTAACTGGTCAGTAAAATGGGTATGCATTTCAAATGATTAAAACAAATACTGTGCAGTACTTACAGGAGAGAGAGCTCCAAAAGCAGATAAATTGAATGCAGGTTTCTTTGAATTAGACGCAGAATGTTGGGTGAGGGAATGAGATCTTTCAGCTTCTGCGGACCAGAGCAGTGGTGCTGAATTATTTTTTGAAACTGCGGTATCTGCCAAAAAGACAAACACTGGATATAAAAGCCTCGAGGACAAAAAGAACTCCCGTTATTAAGGATCACACTGACCTAAGCTCTTTAATACAAAAATCATTCCTTAGTGAACTCAGCATAAAACACGGCAGCACTGACAGCTGAAGCCTTCTCTCAAGAAAGGCCAGAAAAGCAGCTCAAAACTTGCACAGTCAGAATAGTTCCTTTATCTGCTCTTTGTGAAACACAAGAAAACAACCTGCATTGCCATTTGTCACCTGTAGTTACTCACTAGCTGTCTGTTGGACAGTAGCTCTTCCTTCTAAGCAATAAACCTAGTTGTTGAGCTAAAGCAATTCACTTTCACTTGCTACCATCCCAGTTCAATATTTACATACAACTAGCTGAGAGTGGGTAAATCAGAACTGATTTTTTTTGTAATACCAAGGTCTCATAATGCACTTCTGAACACAGTTACATTAAAACGTTGACTGAAACAAATACTTCTAAAACACTAAAAATAAAATGCAATTCTCACTTCCAAAGTTGACATTCACTTATTTACTAAGTTGATGAGGAATATGAATGGATGCAAAGTATTTCACATGATGTAAAAATTACACTAAAGCCTAAAAAAAATATGAAAATTACCTTTCTCAGATGCTCTACAGGAGAAGCCACTAGTTGCTGAGATGTTATCATCATCGTGCTGAGAGGTAGAATCTTTTATTTCTTTTACTAGAGACAGTCCAGGATTGCCAATGCCAAGTGAAGAAGATGTAGAGGGCTGACAGGGTGGCACAGTGGAATCTGACACGTTACAGTTCAAATGGCCCCGATGAAGAGAGGGCCTCGTTAATACAGCTGAACAGTTCAATGCTGATCTTCTCGTGGATGGTTCTAAATACAAACAGGGAGACGATTAGCTTTCCTATAGACGAGCTCATAGAAGCCAAAATCTGTTTTCTATCAACAGTCAAGCTATTGCCAAGATCTAAGCACAAAAATAGAGAAGCCAAATTTAACTTCTTCCTCATCCAGATAGAGTTTCAACTGTGTGACTATAACAGCAACACTACTTGCAATTCTGAGTATTAATATCACATTAAGAAGAAGTTAATTACGGGGCTTTACAACACCGGGCCCTGACTTCATGCTCAAGTACTTCAACACTGGATCTTTAACTAAATCAAACATACAGACTCCTTCCTCTTGCATGAAAAGCTTGCAATAAACTTTCCAAAATTTGAGACCATGCAGCAAATTGCAGACAACACTGCCGTTTACATAATCTCAGTACATTAGTTTGAATACAACATGAAAATGAATGTTTGCAGTACTTTTTATTTTTCCTTCCCAAACAAATCTACAAATCAGGTCATGCCACATGTAAACATTATCTCCTATCCATAAACTTTGGAGATTTTAAGTCAAGAAACAAGTAAGCATGTTTTCCTCTGGAACCAAAGGGTCAACAAACACTGCCAGTGGCCTGGAGGGGGTGGCCTCACAGCTACAAGTTGCTGAGTGAACAGGACTACTAATAAATATCTTGCCTGATGAAAGTTCACTCTCTCAGGAATCCTGGGAATTCAAAAGATTCTGAGCCGCTCTCCCCTTGATACTTGCACTGAAGCTTAAACTAGCTAGTTCAATCCTCATTACCGCTGCTGTAGCACTAATCAGTTCTCTGAAACATTAGCAGATTATGAGGACAGTATTGCTTGACAGTTTATTGGCCAAGCAAGGAATACATGCTGTAGCACGTAGGTATCTCAGAGCTGAAGAAATACATATTTCTAAAATTGCAGTAATAACTAATCTTAAACAAAAAACTGAAATATAGCAAGTAACATACACAGACAGCAACATAAGCTAGCAGAGGTCCCACACGGTCCACCTGCTTCCGATATTCTGGACTTAATAAGTTTGCTGCGCAGCTGTTCTTACTAAAAGGTCCTTTCACACAGTCCTGTAGAAAAGCCAACACACGCTCCTCAGTCATGAAGACATTATCTATTCCTCTATTCATACTTATTTCCTCAGGTCCTCTTTGTCGCCTGGGAGAAGAGGCCAAACCCCTCCTCATCACAACCTCCCTTCAGGAAGTTGTAGAGTGCAATGAGGTCTCCCCTGAACCTCCTCTTCTCCAGGCTAAACAATCCCAGCTCCCTGAGCTGCTCCACATAAAACTTGTGCTCCAGACCCCTCACCAGTTTTGTTGCCCTTCTCTGGATGTGTTCCAGGGCCTTGATGTCTTTCTTGTAGTGAGGAGCCCAAAACTGAACACAGTACTCAAGATGTGGCCTCACCAGTGCTGAGTACCATTGTTTACAATTACATGGCATTGGAGGCAAAGATACTTCCTCATTGTTTTTGACTCTGACAACAGAAGCAACCGACTTTCCACATTATCTACGATTACCTTTACATGCTCAGACTAAACTACTTTCCTTATTAAAAGATAAGTTCCCCCAACAGCTATCAAAGAGGAACCCAATTGAAAGCACACGCAAATTCACACAGCACGACTACAGAACCAGTGGGAGGAACCTGATTTAAAACAAAGATGAATTTTTAACATAGTACAGAGGCTGCAAGTCTCTGCCAAGAGTCCAAATATCTTTTCAAAGACAACAGCCTAGATACTAACACATATCTTAATTTTATTGAATATTGTAAAAATAATGTAATATATCACATGCATGAGTTCCCCAGCTCGCTATTAAGCTAACAAGGAGCTTTACTAAATTGATCAAAGTCCAAAAAGTAATAAACAAATAAAAAAATAAATAAAATTTTAAAAATCAAGACATGAGAAGAAATGTTTCCTCTGCCATTCTGGAATCTACTTTTTGTTTTCAGGACTTCAAAACAAATTAATGTTTTTAACTGCCTAAGGCAGTTAGACAAAGTCTAACAGGTCTTCTAAAAAATAAAACAGAAAATACAATTTAGCACACTTGTGAGTATTTTCAACGTTTCCTCCCTGACTAATAGAGTACATGAAGTCAACGGACGGCTTCCAAGAGTTGTAAGTTCTGTGCTTTACAACTGTATTTACAGTTTAAAGCTAAGAGACAGTTTCACAAACTGTTGTTTTGAGGTTTGGGTGGTTTTTTTGTTAACTTGCGGAGGAGGGGCTGATTTTAATTACATCAAAAACCCTCTTAGCAAATTCCTTTGGTTATTTAGATTTGAAACCAGAAATCTGTGAGGAAATAGAGATAACCAGAACACTATATGATTTTTCACATACCTTCCAGGTTAATTCCTGCTGGTTCAGGCGTGACTCTCCCATCGGTCATTATGGTATCTTCATCTCCACAATCGTGATGATAATTTACTGGATTCTCTTCCTGGTTTGTAGATTCATTTGTATCTGCACATTCATCTTCACTTTTATTAAAATACTTCTGTAGACCTCCTGGTACAATGTTTTTCACTGACTCCGTCATTCTGCTAATGATTCCCTGCTTGAAAGAAGAAATGCTTCTTTAATTACAGAAACAGACAACAGCATATGCTGGGATACAATCTTCCACAAACCTCAAAGACAAGAATAAGATGCAAGAGTTTGATCCTAAGTGTAGGATTGCTATGCTTCTGGGATGCCTAAAATTTCCCTAATATTAATTTCTGACTAACTATTAATATTCAAAGTTCCGAAGCTTCCATCAGAGTCAATTCACAAGGCCACCAGGAAACTATTTCTACATAACTCCTCATCTACATACTTGTTTCACAACTCTTCCTCCACACACTCCATTGGAAACCACCTAAAACAGAAGCTCAGCAGTTACCTGCAGTGATAGTGAGGATCATTGTATCTGCTATCATTCCCTGAAAACTTTAGCATCCCTTTCTGTCAAATCTCAACCACAGGCAGACAATCACTTGCAGCACTCCTTCTCGCACTGCTGACAACCATGGAGCTGCTTGGCTCCTTACACTACAAGCAAACATGAAGGCTGACTCAGCAACTCCAACACTGAAAACCAAGAACTGACACAAGAGTGAATGGAATTCAGCAAAAAAAATCTGTTGCTAACGGGCACATTTTTCCTAATGATCTGATATTCTATTGTTTATTTGCACAAGGACAGAATAAATACCCGTGGACAGTTTGAACCACACAGGATACCATGGAATGAACACATCCATCACAATTACTACCTTAAAATGCACACGACTACGAAATGCTCAGAATGATGCTATTCTCTTATATGCTAAGCCTCAGCTTCCCTGCAGAAACCACAAATGCAGATGATGCCAGAGTTCACAAGCAGTTCAACGCAAGGTGTCAGCAGAGCGGCTCCTTCTAATCCCCCAGCCCCTTATTTACACCCTTTTCCCTGACACACTTCACTTTTTACCAGGGCTACCAATGAAAGAGCATTGGGACAAATCAGACAGGATAATATTTGCAAAAAAGAGCAAATGCTCAGGACACAAACAGCACCCAGGGCTGCGTTCCTTCACAAAAGGCACTGCTTCATGTAGTCAGTAGAAACTGACTCAACAACTTGAGTTCAAGAAAGAGAAGAACTGGGTCCTGCAGAGGCAGGGCAATGAGCAGGTTTACCCGCTTCCCTTCATGGCATCTTACTGATGAGAGGGTGCACAACCACCAGAGGCCGTTGTCAAAAACTCTGTTATCTTCTAGAACTCCCTTGCTGAACAGATGTGAGGGACCTGCCACCTCAACGGCATCCTCTAAACGACTGGAATACTTGATGGTGAACACACACATTTTGTTGTTGGCTGAGTCTCCACCCACAGAGCAAGGCTCCAACTCAAGACAACACTGGATCCAAGAATGTGGTGGAAAATCTTTTTCACCTTTGTTTCGTCTATTCTTTCACTGTTTCTCCCCTCGATCTCTTCCCATTTGTTTCCATCACCTCCAGGGATAATGACTCCACCACCTTCATGGACAGCCTGTTCCAATGCCTCATCACTATTTTAGAGGAGAAATTTTTCTTAATATCCAACCTGAACTTCCCCAGGTGCAACTTAAGACCATTACCTCTCATTCTATCACTAGTTACCTGGGAGAAGAGCCCAACTCCCACCTGGCTACAACGTCCACTCAGGTCACTGTAGAGAGAAATGAGGTCTCTCCTGAGTAGCCTTCTCCAGACAGAACAATACCCCAGTTCCCACAGACATTCCCCATAAGACCTGTGCTCCAAATCCTTCACAGCTTTGTTGCCCTTCTCCGGATGTGCTCCAGGGCCTCAACATCTCTCTTGTAGTGAGGGGCCCAAAGCCAAACACAGTATTTGAGGTGAGGCCTCATCAGAGAGACGATCACTCCCCTACTCCTGCTGGCAACGCTAGTTCTGATACAAGCTGGGATGCCATTTGCCTTCTTGGCCACCTGGAGACACTGCTGGCTCACGTTCAGCCAGCTGTTGACTAGCACTTCCAGATCATTTTCTTCCTTACAGCTTGCCAGCCATACTGCCCCAAGCCTGTAGCACTGCATGGGGCTGTTGTGAGCAAAATTGGTCTCAATGAACGTCATACAACTGGCCTGAGCCCATCAATCCACGTGGTGACCAATGCATATGGTGAAGTAAATCAAATACAAGTAAAACGCTACCTGTGTTTATTTCACTTACAACTTCCAAGCTGATTTCATTACAAAAAAAATACATAATGAATCTTACAATTCCTGGAATATACTGGGCAATGCATGCAAAGCAGAAAAAAGGAAACAACCCAAGAAACAGACGTGCTTCATTTTATAACAAGACTTACTTGTGAAATGCTCACCCCTCACCTCTTCACACCACAGTTACTTACCAGGCCCTCCCTTGTCACCTGAACTCACTAGACATACGCCCAATGTGTTGCCGCACAAAAACTCTTCTGGTGCCAGCCCTGTGCTCAGAGGAAGGGCAGCTCTGTAGTTCCTCATTGCTACTGGCCTGGGAGGCTCTGAAACGTGATACGGTGACAGGGAGAATCCAAACCGTGAGTAGCAGCAATTTGGTCAGTGAATACGTTTTGGTCCTTCAGCAGATTCAGAATTAACTCACTGATTTCAGCAGTTTGAAAGCTGCTCTCAGTTCCAGCAGTTGTCTGCTGATGTTAAATGCACTCACACGCTAAGCTCATCTGAAAACAGCAGCGGCAGGAAAGCAGAACAAAACACAGAACGTGGAGAAGAGATCCAATAGCTTATGAACAGGTATTTACAACAGCTCCTCGAACATGGTACCCCCCAAGCACCTGCAGCACTGCTGGGTATGTCTCCACCAACACATACATGCACCACCACAGCAACAGTAACTACAGCTGCAGCTCAGAGGCTCGCTGCCTTGGGATGCGACTCCAAACAAATGATGTGCTGTAGGCACCCAAGAGTAAGCAAGCAGGTGGCCTAATTTACTACTTTGAAACACCATTTTCTGAAATGGTTGATATAAAGAAATAAAAGCCAATAGCCAACAGAACTCAGGCTCCTTCCATCCCCCACATTACCCGGTGCCAGCTCTGGCGCAGCAGGCTGCTCTCCTTACTAGCTGAATTTGTTAATCTGGCAAAAAGCGCATGTTTCTCTGCTGGACTAATGAGTTCAGCTGGCGCAGTGCAACGAAAATGGCTCAGGAGAAAGAGAAATATCGGGCAGCAGGACAAGATAAAGAAGCAGCAAGACCTTCCTTTGAGCAAATATCCACAGATACACAACCATGGACAGCCGTACCAGGCCTGCTTCAAACCAACTCAGCCAGAATTTCACCTTCAGCTTGCAACAGCTCACTATTTAGTTACAGTGGTGATAATGCAAAAGCAAGGACAGAAATGGAAATGTGACATGGTTGTCTCCTGCAGCAGCACAGATGCAGAATGGCTCCGAACTCGCCGTGCTCTTTTCCTTTAGGGAGTGGTTTCAATCTGGATGTAGGACAGCAGAGTTTGATATTTCATTTAGAAAACAGACAATAAAACTTATGACTTAATAAGAACAATATGTTACAGGAATGTCATCAATTATACGACAGTGGAAAAAAACAACTATTTAAGGCAACTGGACTAGTACAACTTTACTTCCAAAGACCACGAAGAAGGGTTTACGCTTTCAGATGCCAGTACTTCCTTCTTATAGTGATAAACGAGCCTTTCTTAGTCCAGCTCTAGAATGAACACCCAGGGACACTGGTGCTGTTCTGCATTCTGGCACTGCCTGCAGATTTCCAGCAGGAAGACGACAGCCCATCATCATCACTTCCATCCGAGTGCAAAAAGCCAGTGTATGGTGTGCTCCTGTATGTAAACCAGCATGTAACTATAGCTTAAATCCTAGTGACACCACGGATGCCCCGTCCTTGGAGGTGTTCAAGACCAGGTTGGACGGGGCCCTGGGCAACATATTTCTGGCCACGTGCCTTCTCCACAGTACATCTGACAGAATCAAGAGCATCTCTCAAACGTAAGTGGATCTCTAAATACCATTATCTTACCACTACCAAACAAAAAAGATTGTCACTGCACAGAGATTTACTCAGTGGCTGTAGATAACAGCATACAGTTCTACAAATCTGTATGTATTCTGCAGCTTTGCATACTATCACAGTGAATACTTAAGGCTGATGTTACAGCAGCTGTGATATTAGAATGACCACATGCCCGGTGCAGATGAAGAGTTTTAATCTTTGGTTGATACCTTAGAGACAAGCAGAGGTAGAGCACTAAGAGGGGAAGGAGCCACGAGACCCAGTTCACACAGAAAAGAGTTTGTCTCAAAGCAGAGCTACAGCTTCAAAGCAAAGTCAGCTATTTTTTCAGGACACACTTGCACAACTCCTTCCAACAGCAGCGTTATGGAGACAAAAATAAACAGCCTTACCAAGGAGAAAGAAAATTTTCTGCTGGCACAGGTATTTGCAAAGCAAGCATGTGTGTTAAAACTGTAGCTTTAAGCCTAGTTCCAGAGGTATAAATGTTAACAAACACATTTTTTTCTGCAACAAAAGTAGAGATTATCATGAGCCTATGCTTACTTTAAAAAAGATCACAGAATCACAGAGTTGAAGGGGTTGGAAGGGACCTCTAGAGATCATCGAGTCCAACCCCCCTGCCAAAGCAGGTTCCCTACACCACGTCGCACAGCTCGGCGTCCAGGCGGGTCTTGAATATCTCCAGAGAAGGAGACTCCACCACCTCCCTGGGCAGCCTGTTCCAGTGCTCCGTCACCCTCACCGTAAAGAAGTTATTGCACACATTCGTGCAGAACTTCCTATGCTGTAGTTTCAACCCATTACCCCTAGTCCTATCCCCATGCACTAGATGGCAATCACAACCATGCCAAGCACGCACAGAGACACTATAATTAAATGCCAAGTGCAATTAGAAGATGAGTTACAGAATCTCAAAAGGAACTGCCGCCCTGAAAACGTCAGTGCTACCGTCAGTGCTACCGCCCCACCACAATAGCTTTAGTGCTGTGCCACTTCCTAGACAGCAGAAAAATGACTTCAGGTCTTCTCTTGTCGAAAGAAGGGGAATATATCTGTATTCCCTCCAATAACAACAAAGAAAAGCAAACGTTATAGTTGAGAGGATCTTTTAATTAATGAGTGTTTTTTGTAAAATAATCTAGAATACCACTATGACAAACACTGCATCAGCAAGTTGCAAAATGACTTACGCTTCAGGCAGTCAAACAAGCCAGTTCCTGCTCGCCTTGGCCCCATTTTCAGATGACCCATCTGCCTTGGCTTTAAAGGGCTCTGTAATCTTCCAGTCCCTTTCACTAACAGAGGTGAGGGAGTAACAGCCTGAAGTGGTGACGCATAGAAGTGAGTACGAAGCTTATGCAGACCAGGATGTCATTGGTGTCCTTGGCCACACTGATGGCTCATGTTCATCTGCCCATTGACTAACACCTCCAGTTCCTTTTCTGCTGGACAGCTTTACAGCCACACTTTCCCCAACCTGTACCACTGCATGGGGTTGTTATACCCCAACAAAACAAGGTTCCTGTCAGCCCACTACTGTCTAGAAACACTGCAGCCTTGCCCTTCAGCATTCGGACATTGCCCCCTTAAGTTTGCTGTCACCCAGGAGCCAGCTGGGGGTGCATGCCCTTCTCTTGTCCCTGTTGCTTCCTAAAGACCTAAAACAGAATTAGTCCAAATATCAACCCCCAGGAGATTCTTAACAATTGGCTGTCAGTGTCCCTCAGCAGCACAGATCACAACCCTTTAAGGCCAATGGTCAGCTAGTCTGGCCCAACCACGTGGCAGTCTACTTGATGAGCATGTATTTCACCAATCTGTCTACACAAATAATAGAGAAGACCATGCTGAGGTCCTTGCTGATCTCTGGGTGAGCCATGCTGACTGAGCCAGCCATCCATCCTGCTTATGTTAAATTTGTTACACAGTGCTGCCGTAGCAGTCATGCTGATCCAAAATAGCTCCGCTCAAACTTCTTCAGGTAAGCAGAAGAAATGTGGTGCTCTACCCTCAGTCTTCTGAATCAGCAGCTCAGTTCCCACACAGCAGGGAAGCAAGAAGCAATGCTAATTACCGACTGGAGGAATAAACAACACGGAGGAAATGATGAGCCGCTGGCAAATGAAGGCCATGTCAGTGTCCCAGCTAAGGGACCATTCTTTCATCTACTTTAAAATCTTCTGTCTGAAGACACCGCTCACTAAGATTGCTCTCCTCCAACACTTAGCCCCCAAGGCTGTCGTGAAAACACTTTGCAAGACAGAAATCAAAATATTCATAAAATGGGACAGCAATCAGATTCTACTGCTTGTCGTACCACTGACAGCACTGCCAGCTTCAGTGAGGGAAAACTGTCAGCATCTCAGCTAAGGTCTTCCCAACCAGGATACGACGCCGCTCCAAAGCCAAGTATTAGATTTAAACACCTGTTTTGCTAATACAATTTGATATTGTTGGAACAGAGACGAAACATCATTTAAGGATGATGATTCAATTAGTTCTGGAAGTTCACAAACATTGAGCCCGATGTGCTCACCTGCTACTAAATCAAAACCAGCAGAGAGACATACAAGTGTAAACACAACCACTTCAGCACACTTTGCGGTATAATCCTATTGGTAAGAATGAAACCGATAGCCATACTTGCTTAGCTCTCCATGGACATTCTTAATAGATTAAGTATTTTTATAGATTAAGATTTTCCCTCCTAAGATTTACAAGAACTAACTTACATTACTCAACAGGATATTCTAGGAACTTTCTGCATGATTTCAAGATCTCATCCCCAAATAAACCCAGCAGTTTATAAAACTCCTGCCCACTGCTTGCAGGCACTGCACACCACGGAAATCCCAGACATAAATCAAGTGCGAGTTTATAACTGGCCCATGTTCATTACAGAATCTAGTGATAATGCAATGATTCAGGCATTGCTGCAGACAGTGGAAGTTCCCAATCCCATAACTACTCTGTCCTTACGTGACATCGCATGTGACACTAAACTTCATCCATCCAATCAGAGCTGCTTTACAATCAGGACACACAGAAAATGCACCTCTCATCTTTCTGGTATCATCCCAAGGACGTCAGAATCAGACTGATCACAAATATGTAGCAACTCCTGCTGGTTTCTTCCACGCTAATCAGTACATCTACACAAAACAGCAAAGCTAAACCTAAAACTAACAATAAGAACACAGAGATATCATATAGATATTTAATAAGTTAATAATGTCAACAGATATCCCATTAACACACCCACCCTAGTAATTGCAGTCATCATCCTACTTAAATGACCAGGACAACCCAGCATTTAAAGCACTTCCAGCCACATCCAGGAGATGAAACCCACATGCCAGGAACAACAGGTCCCTTGCTGTACCATACTGAGCCCTCAGAGCAAATACATGACTTTAGGCCAAGTGTCCACACTCTTCAGGTAGTGCTGAATGAGGATGGATGTTTCAGCACGAGGCAGCTGACTGAACAGGTCGTTTGCCAAGTATGGCGTTACCAAAAGTCAACACAAACAGCATGGAGCTGTCGTCATTCAGCCACTAGGAAAACCCAGTTGCTGAGAGGAACTCCTAAATGTTACCTGCAGAATGCCTCACCTAGAAATACAGAAGGGCCCTTTTGGCTCTGAGGACTGCCAACCAGGAATCATTCACAGTGGAAGAGTCTGTATCCCCTTTACTTAGTAAGGCTGCTACTTCTCATTTGTTTGATAACAAAGCCAATGACGGTGCCCTTTGTTGTAAGGCAGGAGGGAAAGCACCATGGTTTAAGTTCCTTCACTTCTGGGACAATCAGCATCCCTATCTCCATCCCCCAGGACAGCACATGAATTGCAAGTCACCAGCATTCTTCTCCAGACTGCATCTGCTCACCTTTCCTATTACGGCTGATTTTAAAAAGGCACTAGACTTTAAAACAAACAAATAAAAGCATAATGAAGCATGGTTCGAAAGATTAATCATCAAGCATATGGGCAGGAAATACTAGGCTTTGGATGCTTGCTGCAGGAACATCTAATGTAAAATGAGTAACAAGTTCTGAAACCCTGGACCAGAGCCTGCACACCTCCATTCTTGGAGGGCAGCATTTTCTTACATATCCTCTTTCTGGCTCAGTGAATCACGCTTTCTTTTTCTGGATAGCAGCACAGCTTCAACCAGGAGAGCTGAAGCTAACGCGCAGCTTGACGGCTGGGATATCTGCCTGCAAAGTGGAAGATGTGGGTTGATTGCTCCAGGCAAAAAAAGGAAACTGAAGCGGGGTCTACCACATTTTGAACAAACGCTATAACTAATAGCCTTTAAAAAGCATCAGCACCTCCTCTTGCAAACGCCTTCCTAAGCTGTCACTGTGTTTTGTAGAAGACTGACTGCAGCATATATTGGAGACGATTGGAGAATTCCCACCTGACTAAAATCCCCAAGAACAACAGTTAAATTACAACACCCAGAAAGTAGATGGTGATGAGCTTGGCATCCCGCTAATCATCCCCCTAATCATCCCCATACAAGTGGGGAAAAAAGAAGGAATTGGATTTCCCAGAGATTCAAAGCTGCCTGCTATACTGCCCAGAGTGCCCAGTCACCCTCAGAGCTTGACAGTAAGAGACCAAGGGTTTTTGGGGCCACTATTTTGACCGTGA
Source organism: Coturnix japonica (assembly GCF_054131305.1). NCBI lineage: Eukaryota > Metazoa > Chordata > Aves > Galliformes > Phasianidae > Coturnix > Coturnix japonica. The sequence goes on along the minus strand of NC_140671.1, from coordinate 21,454,544 downwards.
GCATCTCAAGCAGGTCTACTCAAGTGAATCTACTTAATGATAAAAGCTGGAAGGGGAATGATCAGAATCAGGTATGACTTCAAGATAAAATTGCGCTGATCGCTTTCGAGTCCTCCTGAATTCATCACTGAGACTAATAAATCACAGATCCCCTGTGGAGAGCAAACCTTATATTGAAAACAGGAACAAATGTTCATTAATTTCAATTTCAACTTTGTTGTCAGTTAGCTACCTACCTAGAGCTCATTCTTTTATGTAATATGAGTTTACACTACTCATACGGTTAAAAAGCTATTCACTATAATAAGAGCATCTCTCAGTCCATCATTTACTAACCCACTACAGCTTCCCGTTCCAACAAGCTACTCTTGATCTAGTCTACACGTTGGCTCTGCAGCACCCACTACCAGGGCAGAACCCACAGACATAGAATCACAGAATCATAGAATGGCCCGGGTTGAAAAGGACCACAATGATCATGTAGTTTCAACCCCCCTGCTATGTGCATCCAGCCTGGCCTTGAATGCCTCCAGGGATGGGGCATCCACAGCCTCCTTGGGCAACCTGTTCCAGTGTGGCACAAACCCTCTGCGTGAAAAACTTCCTCCTAATATCTAACCTAAACCTCCCCTGTCTCAGTTTAAAACCATTCCCCTTTATCCTATCGCTATCCACCCTTGTAAACAGCCATTAAACATCCATCTCTCAGCACAGGTTTATGCTTAAACAAACCTACTGAGAAATTCCTCTAGATATCAGACAACAGCAGAGCTAGGAAGCCACCTCTGCCGATTACTTTAAACACAAGCATGAAGCTTATCAGACGCACTATCAGTGCAGGAAATACACAGCAACTTCAACACTGATTCAGTCAGAGCTTTCAGCACTGTCAGCGCGGCGATGCTCCACACAAAGTGCTGCCAGCCTCACGTGGACAGCATCGCTCAGTCAATGGAGCACGCGAGACTCAGCGCTCCTTTAAAGAACAGGACGCTGATCGGGCACAACCATACGAAGCCAGCGGGCACTGGGCACCCACAGGCACTGGGTACCAACATACTCCCCTCCCGCTCCTCGGGCCGCTCAGAGGGGCTGTAACCTCCCGGCCTTTGTTCCCCACACCCTCCATTCCCGGGCCGCACGCGGAGCGCGGGGCGGGTGAAGATGAGGGAAGGGCCGCTCCCGTCCCCGCTCCCTCCCGCCGGGCGGTGAGGCCTTTTCCCCGCCGGTCCCGCCGCCGGCACCAAGGGGAACAAAAGGGGCCGCCCTCCCGCCCCTCACCCGCCGCCTCGCACGTGGGGACCGAGAGAGGGTCGGCCCCGCTCCGCCGCTCCTCACCTGCCTGCTCCTGCAGTACGGAGGATTCGCGGTGCCCAGGTGGTACCGCCGGGTCCGGATCTTGCCGCCGCCGCCGGCGCCGGCTCCTCCTCCCGCTCCTCCGCCGCCACCCGAGGCCATGCTGGGATGCAGCCCCTCAGCTGCCCTCCTTTCCGCCGGGCTGCTCCCTCGCTCTGCGCCTTCACCGCCCGCCAAGCCACGCGCCGCGTGGCCTGGAAGGCCCCTGTCGGCCTGCCCCTGCTCCTCCCCTCCGCCCCACTCTCCAAAGCTCCGCTCCGCCGGCCTTTCCGCTCCGCCTCTCCTCAGCCGGGCGCGCCTCAACCCCGAGCCCCGCTGCCTCGCGACCTTCGCCCGCTGCCGCCTCGCGCTCTGGGCGCCGGCCGGCCCCGCGCTGCCCGCCCGCCCGCTTGCCCCTACCCCACTCCGGGCTCCGGCTCCGACCAACCACACCAAGCTGCCCGCTTGTCACCAGGAAGCGCCGAAGCGTCAGCAACCACGACGGACCGGCATGCACAGCGAACACGGGTGGAGGCGGGGCTGCGTGGGAAAGCACGGCGAGAACGTGGGCGAGTGGGCTGCAAACACGCAGAAATGGAAGCGCCTCAGAAAACGCGTCCGGCACGGGACTCGGCCTGAAGTGCGCCTTTCCCCTGTGAAGTGGGAAGGAATAGAACGTTCGATTGTGCCATCGTGTTGCCGTGGTGTTGGAAGGGCAACGGTGCAGCTCTACCGCCCGTTTAGAACGCTGCTTTGGGGAGTGGGCACAGCAGGGAGGCACGGCGCCTACAGTGCACAGAATTCAACACAGAATCAACAAGGTTGGAAAAGACCTTCTTATAGGTCTTTTCCAACCATTCCCAATACTTCCCAGCTAAATCATATTCCTCAACACCACATCCAAACGTTTCTTGAACACTCTCATGGTCGGTGACTCCACCACCTCCCTGGGCAGTGCATTCCAATGCCTGACTACCCTTTATGAGAAGTAATATTTCCTAATGTCCAGCCTGAATCTCCCCTGGCACAGCAGAGGAAGCAGAGGAAGCACTCAAACGTGCTTCCTCGTGCACAGAACACGCTCAAAGTTGTGTGGAATAGAATGTTGCATAGAATATCTTCATGTGGAAGGGACACAGAAGGTGACTGAGGCCATCACAGGGAGCCCTTGGATTGCTCGCAGCCCTCCCACCTTTCCCCAGTAAAAGTCCACACAAAGTGAGCACTGAAGGAACTGCTGCAGGAGTCTCAGTCCAAAGCTTTGCAATAAATCCTCGCTTGTAGTTGCATGCTTTTTTGTTGCTGTCATTTTAAACCCCCCTCCGGTGTTTTCAGAGCCATCCTCCAGGATCTGTTAGCTCTCAGTTCTCGTGTACTGCCATACAAAGCACTTTTGAAACCCCTGGTGAGCAGAATTACACCCTGCACTTTCAGAGCTTCCCCCCCACACACACTGTCAATACACGTTGAGCAGCAGCAGGATAGCTCCTATCAACACCCTCCCTGCAGAACATGGAAGGCCTCATCTTTAGTCAATAGTCAAGAACACGACTATCATGCTCAACTCTAATTTCCTCTGTAAATTCAAACGCTGCTTTATTTATTTCACTTCCGTTTTTCTCCTTTAGAACAATTTCTAAACAAGTGACAGGCCTTGAATGACACTCACGACTCCGAAATATCTGCAGGTGTAGTCAGTGCCCATTAACACGTGTCACTTCAGTTAATTGTTGCTAAAAGTGAGCCGAAACAAAAAAAAAAAAAAAAAAAAAGGCAAATATATATATGCATCCAGCAGAATGATAGTGATCATCGCCATTTGATCAGTCTTCCCTGTGAGTCATATCTGCACGTTACTTTGAGGTAGCGCTAGAAAGAAGCGGTTGGTCCAGAGCATCCCTGCAAAAAGAAACATTCATGGCTTAAGTACCATTTACTATTCATGCATCCTCTTAAGAACCCTTTAACCTTTCTCCATAGCTGTTTTTTCCTCTCTCATTGACTTAGAGATTAATAGTAGCCCCTCAAACCTTCCTGATCAGAGAAGAGATAGGAAACACCCCACTATTATTCTTGAAGAAACTAGCAGGTTTTGTGTAAAGGTACCCCCTGCTGCAGCTGTATCCAATGGAAAGAGTTTACAAAACCATTACTGGATACTCCTATAGGAAACCTCAAACAATGGGGTGGCCACAGACTTTTTCTCTGAGGCTCACATGCTTTGGTCATAGGCCACAACTGCACCAGACTAAGTGAAATCACATACACATAAAGTGGCAAACCTTGTAAGCTTTTGAAGCTGTAACACTGCCATCCAAATTCAAGAGGCCTACACCTACTGTCTTGAGTTTCTCCCCTTCAACAACTCCATATATACACACAAGCAAGTTATTTCCCTCTAGATTCTCTCTGCTTTATCTCTCACCTCTAGCTCAAGTCATGCTCCTGTTACTAAATCCCCTCAACCTAATCCTTTAAAGATCACCAGCTCACACAAGGGAATGGCCCAACAAATTCCTGTGCCCAGCTCCAGTGCTTCTCTGCTTTAGAGAGAGCCAGCTGCAATTGCTGAAACTGATGCCCCTACCCCACCTCCATATATGTATACCTACATCACACATAGTAGTAGGGAACTGCCTCACCTGGCATTAGCAGCTTCCACAGCTACTGCCACAGCAATTTCTGCTCTTAGAATATTCTGTTTCCAACCTGACCTATTTATCATTATATATATTGTGAAGTAACAAGTAATCCAATACACAGAGGGTTAACTAGATCCAAGGCCTAGAAAATCATTGATACCTTCCAAGATGAGTAGTTTAAAGGCACAAGATTGCTAGCTCAAAGCTAAGTTTTCCTCCCTTCTCTCACCTGCTTTGAATACAGTCATCACTTAAGGTTTTGTAACTTCATAACTAAAACACCTAGTCATCAGGAATACCACAGAAATAATCAAGGACAGGCAGGAAATTAAAGCACTGTTATTAGGATATTTGTGTTTATGGTTGCCTCCTTTAAGTCAACAAGTTATCTCCAATAATTTCTAGGTTGAAAAGCATATTGTATACATACGTATACAATATGTATATTGTAAATGTACAAAGTGTGAGCTGAGAAGTCTAACACTAAGGAGGGTAAGCAAAAGCTGAATGCTGAGGCTGAGATTGACAGCGGGGATCATCCTTAGTCCACAGAACTTTTACAGCTATGGCAGCTGAAGCCTGCACTTCTGTATGCTTAAAATATCAGATTTATAAACCAATTTGAACTGACTTTCACATTAATAATGGTGCCAGACTCCTGCAGGAGGAAGGGAACACAAGGATTTTCATGACAAAACCCAGGAACAATCTCCCACCTTATGCTGTTACGCTAAACAAGTAGTCTACAAGTGAGTGTTAGGTTTTGCCAGTGTCCTAACACACTCATATAAAAATAAAGATGAATGAGATATCTTTACTACCCCAATTAAATGCCATAAGCCAGAAGAGAACGTCCTACACATACATAAGAGTGAAGTCCCTTGCTGGCAGGTTTGCAGGTTTGTTTCTTTAGAAACAAGAGTAAACAAAAACATCTTTCGTGGCACAATCCAACAAGAACAGAACACATCCACTTCTGCCACAAACAACAACTTCCAACCTTCATGAATCTAAGAATCTTTAACATTCAGCCCACTTTGCAACTTTTAGTTACACTTTATAAAGCAGATCTGTCACTGAAAAAAGGACTGTGGAAGCCCAACACTGTCTGCAATTGCTAACATGCTCAGAAAGGACAGATTTAGTATTTGATACCCAAAAAAAGAAAACCTGCACTTCAGAACTGAAATGCTAAAGTTGCAGTTACCACAGGTAAGTAAGGATGTCACTGGTGTATCGCTGGATCCAGAACGCTTTGCCGATTTTACAACAGGAACACTAAAGGTAAACCCAGTCTGCTACAAAAAAGAAAGGTTTTTCAGAGTCAGAAACCTAAGAAACTTTAATGAAATTCACACACAAGCACAGATCTGAAAGCAAGTCTCCAAATTTTTTGCTATACATACTGGATGATTAATTATAAGGCAGAAAGCCACATAATTGTTTTCCCCACTAGCACAGCCACCTCTGTCTTAATGGTCCGCAATACTCTACTAAATGTCTGATAAAAAGTTGAGCTTTTTCATTTTACTTACAGACAATGGAGGTAGCACTTCTGCCTCAGTAGATTTCACAATTGGAGATGAAAATCTGAACACAGGACTGCCAACGTTACTTGTTGGTTGTACCTGTATTTTCAAAAGAATGAAAGGTTTATATCTAAGAGCAGCAACTACCTGAATTCAGAATGCAACACAAGTTTTGCAGTGAAGTTCAGAAATCTGGTGTTTTAGTTATTTCTAATCCACAGATTAGAGGAATAATAAAACAAAATGAAGTCTGCGAGTGAGTCTACAAGACATCATCTTTAAAACCAAATCACACAAACCAAGAGAAAAAGATGAGATGCTAATTAGGTCTAAATAGATGGAAAAGCAGGAAATTGAAGACATCTCTAAACTCAGCTCTACTAAAGAACTTCCTCAACAGGTTAAAGCAGATATTTGCTTCAAAAAATGCAAAACTATTTCAAGTATTCTAGAACAATTAATGTTTTTTCCTATATAGTAATATTCCAATTATTGCACCCTAGGCTCATTCTATGCAAGGCTTGAATGATCACCTTATGCTACCTCTAATTCAGTAACTTCATATCATGGCATAACCATAGTAGGCAGTTACTCACTCCCTCAAACATACTCCCATTATTCCCCCTTCCCTCCTGGCCCCATGTTTAGTGCCAAGCATGATGCTATCGGTATGGCTCATCCCTTTGGTCACACGGGACCGAGCCCTCTTCCAGCCCTTGTGCACCACAGCCTTCTTGTTGCCAGGGCTGCCTGAGAAGCAGAAATGGCCTTGATGCTGCGTAAGCACTACACAACAACAGCTGAACACCGGTCTGTTATCAACACTGTTTTCATCACAGACTGGCAACTTTTCATAGCTACTATAAAGAAAATTAACTCTATCTCTGACAAAATCACTATGACGAACTTGGCATAAAATCCCACCTCCCCAAAATTCCATAGTGTTTGAACAGTTATCTTTAACCAGACATTTGCAAGTCTAAGACTGACAATCAAAAAACTGCATTTTTCTCTCCAAACTGCAATACAACTCTGACTTACTCAACTCAGTATGAACTAACACCAGTTAATTTCATGAGCACCACAGAAGTTAACTTGCAAAAGAGCAGATACAGACTCATACAGGAAAGCATTTATAGCATACAACATAGATTCACCTTGTTCATCACTGATGTTGAAACAGTGCTTGGTGACGACGAGACAGTAGTGCTAGTCAGAAAACTAAAGTTGAATGGAGCCAGAGATGCAGTACTGATGGGTAGGGATATTTTTGGGAGTACCGGTTCCTCCACTTCCTAGAGTTGTAAAGTAAAATTTTTCTCTTTTACAAAACATGCTACTTTCTCATCCTGCTCCGCTCTGATTCGCTACAACAGCGAATTTGGAACAAATATAACATTTAAAGTATTGTGTACTGAACCCACACAACAAAACACAAAATATCTACAAAGAAAACTACAGATGAAAGAACATTTACTCTGGTAAATCCAGCCTATACCACATGTAAGGATGCAAATCATATATCAGTACATCTTAAAAACAACAGCGTTTGTTCTTGCCTTTTAAGCTATTTGATAACCAAGACTGAATGAGTTAGGGTTTAAATGAGAACTGCCAATCTAATCACAGACTGCACAGAAGCACCAAGATCTAAATAGAAATGAATGACTAAGCAGAGGGATAAATTGGTACTACAGACATTCAAGCGTATCCTACGACTTACAAGTGTTTCACTATTATGGTCTGAAAAGTTAATGGAACTTAGCTATTTTTATCTGCATCACTATTTTATTTGAATTACATAAACATACTCCATTGTTTATGATTTCTTTATATTGCATCAGCTAAAAGACCAACATAAAGACTGACACTAAAGATACAGTCATAGGCAGCTCAGATAACATCCAATCAGAAAAATAATCTTGAATATTTGTGGCTACAGTTTGATAAAATAGATCTTTTCCCCTTAAAACAGGAAAAAAAACCTTTCACTACAAGTTCAGTAAGTATCAGCAATCCTAAGTCATCATTAGCAGACATGCAGAACACCATTTTCTAATTCTCTTTTGGACTCCTGGCCCGTACAAGACTTAAACAGGAAAGAATAAATTCAATAAACTTTGTTTACATACTTGACACTTGTTTCAAGTATCGCTGCATTATAGAAACCATACAAACCTCCACCAAAACATTCCTACTCTTTGGATACCTTGAAAATTGTAATACCAGGCAGAGGAGAGATGTGGTTAAGCAGATAAATCAGCATATTCTTTCATATAATTTAAACTATAGAAATGAAATTGCAGTGAAATTCATGGCTTCCATAGCAGTTGTTACAAGATTTCCTCTTCTTGTATGGTATTCATGGGAAAAAGAAAGAAAGAAAAAAAAAAAAATAGTGTGTTATTAAAAGCAATGGGAGATTTAGTTGAGCAGTGAAAATATTTAGTTCAGCATCTTGTTATGCTACACACTATTTTTGAGTTCCCTCTAATCATTTCCTATGGTGGAACATGATGAAGAACTGGGCCCCCTACTTAACATATTTCCCATTGCTACCAAGGTAAAAGGTCGCCAATACACAGGAATGTTCACCTAACAACATGAGTCATGCAAATATCATCCTTTACCTGAAGGCAAATTCCTGCCCCTTAATATTTAAATCCCATCTAGCTTTCACTGATTTCTAAACATCACATCCTTCAAATATTCAGAACACACTGAGGGACAAAAAGTCCCTCTCTTTTTTCCTTCCCCTGTCTAATAGGATTTTTCACTTATTTTACCAAAGCAAAATGTTGGCAGAGAAAAAAAAGTCAATTAAAACAAGTTCCCTCCTTTGGCAAAGATGTTCACACTAAAGACAGAGCTGAAGACAGCCACTACTATATCTGACTTTAGAGACCTCAACTCTACTGAGACATCTTGTCTAGTACATGGTGCATTTAATGCATAATAGCAGTATATAATGCACTCAAGCTCACTAACCAAGGGACCATGTAAAATCCACTCTCCTCCACCCTTAGCTAACAACTATTCAGTAAGGATAGAGTAATTCTTAAATCTGCATTCTCCTCCAACTTTGTCATGGCCGTAGTTGATGCCACTGTCTCCTTGGAATTCACAGCTCAAAAATTTCTCTTTAAGACTGGTGCCCTTTCTCTCTCTTCTGAAGAAATGAGACAAGTAGGTTTGATTATTTGTTTTTAAATCGCTGCCAAGTGGTACAACTTTTCAGATGACCTTCTTGGAACAGGACCAATATGGGAAGTAGGTTCAGAGCCTTGCCAGGGTAGTCTGCTCTTAGACAGGTGAGGGAGAGCAACGAATGACTTGAATTCCAAAGAAATATTCCATTTACCTATATTTGTCCCCAGAAGCTCTGTTCTTGTTCTGACACTGTTAGAAACAAACAATAATACAGCCACAGAAGCCTGCTGGCATAAACACATCAGATGGAGAGCAGAATCAAGCCCACTGAATCTTTTATTGCAGTCACTGAGATGATACAGCTACATGGCAGTGCTATAGCTATCAGCTGCAACAAAGCTACCTGGAACACAGTCATTTTTCATAAAACATTCTCTATCCAAACAGTGGAAGAAAATAGGAACAAAGAACCATTTCTTCCAGATCAGCAGAACTTCGCTTCTACCAGGTCTGAACCACAGTGCAAGTCTGCTTTCACAGACACAAAGGTTAGTCCACAAAATACTAGTCCAGTTTCTAAGGCAGAGACAAAGCTTGCAGTGGTGATAGAGTGTTTAACTTGGGTTTCCAGTATGGTAGCACCACAAAGGTCCAAAGGCTTTTGGCCCTGAAGACCTTTTACTCCATTTTGAGTATAACATACAGAAATCCTTCCTTTAGACTTAACACCAAAACTTTGGAGAGCTCCAAATAGTTCGGGGAATAACAAAACCCAGCAAAGAAAAGTCAGGCCAATTACAAGCATGCCTTGCTCACTGTAGATTCAACCAAGTGCTTGGATCAGATCAAGAAAAAGCAGAACGATACACTTTTCCCCGATACTTCTGTCTGCTCATTCCCTCTCTGCCCTGGAGCAGTCAATTACACATTAAGAGAGCACAGCAAAGACACCACTCTCAGCTGTAACTGCTTTTGCAAGGCCACATCTTCTGTCTCAGAAATCCCAGGCCACAGTCTGCTAATTGCTAACAGGCTGAAGAGAGCTTTGCAACCCCTTAATGATAATAACCCTGACAAGCCAAAGAACAAGGCCGACAGTGAAAGGAAAGAGACCTAAGTGTCACTCGTTTCCTTGCAGAGGCATTGCCAAGGAGAAAGTGTTTAAGAATTTGCAAATGCAACTGAGCAGTACAGCTTGCAGAGGTGTTGGAGAGTGTTCACAGTCAGCCTAAGGCATGGTGGCAGCACCCAGGCAGGCATGGAGGACATGGGGACAGCACCACTGTGCTACGTGGGGCTCTTACACCTCATCCTGAGATTGCTCTAAGGGTCAGCACCACTCATTCCTGCCTTATCCCTGTTTCTGACCACATTTTGCTTTGGTTGTGATGGCTTTGGGATCCTTTGACTGACTTCCAATTGTTTTTCGGCCACTCCATATCTGACATTTTGACTCCTCAGATGTTTGATTTTGGCTTGTATGTTCTGCAATGCCCTATTCCTACATCCACCCTCACTGTGCTTTCCTGTGTTTCTTTGAGTCCTAATCAGGAGGCTGTCTGAACTGATAAATGCCCCCCAAGGCATGGTCCCAGCTGCAGGAATACAGTTCTGCAACCTTTTACTTTTATGTTTCAGCTGCATCCTATTCTGTCTCAACTCAATTTATAAGCCAGTGTTCATGGAACACCTGTGGAATTTCTGAAGTGCATTTACATGTGATTGTTGGCTTGTACTTCAGGCAACAGAAGCAAATAAAAACTGAAATTCATTGCAATGACCTAGAGGTACAGGAAAGCAGACCTTGAGTCTTAATCACTTGAACACGCCATGAATGACTTAACAAATTAATATTAAAAACTGTAGGAAATACAAATCCTTCTCAAAATAATGTTCTAAACAGCAGAGAGTGGTAAAGAAGAGTATTTATGCTTCTGTTCTACACAATTAATATTATTTACTACTTCAAAAGAAAATTACTGACAAAGCTGGCTACAACATAAACATAATCTAAATTTGTTGTCAGCTAATAGAGGCCATGTGCGCCATCACCTGGATGTGAGAAAATGATCAATTTTCCTGTTACTTCTGACTACAATGTCTCAGCAAGATACAGAAAATAAGAAGTTTTCCTGCCTTGTCCTTCTCCTTCAGAGCATTTTCATTTAGTTCATATTCACATTGTTTAAAAACAGAGCAAACTCACGCTGGTCATGCTGGAACCACTTAACCACTCTAGTGTTTTACTGGAGCCTATTCTCCCTCTGCATTGGAGACTTCTGAGCTATAGGGAAGCTGGAAGAAGATTCAAAACACTGAACAAAAACAGATGGTTGAGAATGGTGTGCTAGAATAACTCCCAAACACAAACACATAGGAGAAAAGTCATGTTAGGTTTAAAAAGAGAGAATACTAACCAGGTCCCAGAAAAGTCTGAAAAGCTGTATTATGTTTTTAAGTATAAGAAACAATAATTCACCAAACTTTCCAGACATAATTTGATGATGCTTCTGTCTCAGGTGCAGAGAGAAGAAGAATTTGTTTAAAGTGTGCCAAATAATTCACCATGATATTAAGTTATGCCATCTGGAAATGGGATATAGAACTCAGATTTCTCTCAAGATCAGATTTAGAGAAAGCATCTCATACTTTGATAGGCCATTTAAAAGCAAACATCTTACAGCCGACCCCAGATGCTTTCTCTATTTGTATCAAGTGCTTATTAAAGCTCCTCATCATAAGTAGGTTTTTGTTTTCCAGTCTTTTTATTTCCAAGGGCAAACACAGATGGTGCACAGCAGCATAATGCAGGAAGGACTCAGGCTGAGAATGAGCAGCAGTGTGGCAGAGGGCTGTCCCACGTGGGGTGAAGCTCAGGCCTTGCAAGCAGGAAGATTTCTGGTCATGCAGCATTTGCTAATAAGCAAATGTCCTGTAAGCACAGTCTCGTGGCTTCAAGGTACTGCAGTTTTTCCTCAGAGTCCAATAAAGACCCATCAGGGATAAGCAGCATTAAAGAAAATTCTAGTTAAATAATAGTGAAAAATGTGGATCAGAACTGAAACTGGGGCCCATAAAGGGTATGGAATACTCATCCTTGGAGATTTTTAAAACTTGATTAGACAAGAATTCCAGTAACCTGGTTTAGCTTTGAAACGTACCCTCCTTTGAGCAAGGCATTGGACCAGAGGACCCAAAGGTCCCTTCCAACCTGAATTATTCAATACAGCTAAGTGGCACTAGCTGTACTGATGCAGAGCATTGGGAAAAGACAGGCAGGTAAGATTTGCAAAATCTGTCAGCCTCAAGATATCAAACTTACACTTGCAGGGCAAAGCAACAATGGAAGTAAGTTTCATCATCCTTCCCCACCAACAGCAGTATCACAGGTATCCCACTGATCCTTCTCCCCAGCCTCTGACTCATCCATAGCATGCTCTTTATGGCAGGGCTGAAGTAAGAAAATCCATTTCCCTATACCCTTTCTCTGCTCTTTCCTCCAGTACCTCCCTAGCAAAATTTCACATTCCCACTGCGTTCACCTGAGCTCCGAATGCCTAACAAGAAATGCAAAAGCATCTAGCAATCATAATAGGTGTTAAAATCCTGCACGTTGTTTTTACCTGGTGTAACAAGCAACCATGAGGCATTATGCAACTGACCCAATTTGAGGCATTTAACATACCAAGGCTTAGCAAAGAGTGCCTGCTACAATCTACAGATTCTGTTCCCAATGAAAATCAGTAGCCCTGTTACTGGAGGCAGAGCCAGACCCGACACGTCAGTGCCGCCTATCCATATTTCTAAATAAGTTGTGCAGGAAACATATTAGTTTCTAATCTTGGTGCTTCAGTGCCTAAATGAGCCTCATCACCATAGCAAGAGATGGCTTCAGAATCTTTAATGCAGTTATTTTCACAAGTCCTCTGAGAAATAGAGGAGGACAGCTGTCCCCATTTCACAACTGTGCAACTGCCAGGCAAAGAGGCAAAGTAATTTGCCCCAAATCCTGCAGGGAATGTATGGAGAGCAGGATGTCAGGGCATCAGGTTTCCCAGCCTTCCTACACATGCTCCAACCTACCCCATCCTTACTGCTAAAAGTACTTCCTACATCTATGGATACAGGAGCATGGCCTTTAAAAAAATGGCTTTTCTATTTGAAAGCTTGGGTCTCCTAAAAGGCTGGCCTGTCTCTGCAGGGAGATGACCTACAGAGGAGGTCCAAAGGGCAGTGGAAAATGGACTTGGCCAATTCATTAAGCCGGAAAGCAGTGATGCCGTGTGTAAATCTCACAAGTTTCATAGCGTTTTAAGAGGCTGCTAAGGGTTCTAATTCTGTAATTCCTTTCTGTTGTATTTGGCAAGCATCTGGCTTTTACTCTGTCCACAGTGTGCACTCCAGGGAACAACACATTAAGGAAGCCAGCAAAACCAATACTTGTCCAGTTGTTCTGGATGTGTCAGATCACAGCAGATTTTCCCAGGCAGGCGCAAACTCTGCAGAAAGCCATATCTCCCCTTCCAATGTCATCTGAACCTGTATTTTGTTTTAATTCAGTCTATTCTCCTTCCCAGGCATAAAACTTAAATTTCCAAATTTGGGATATTCTGATCATGTCCTTCTATGTTGAGCTGTTTCAGCACAATTCATTGCCCAATCAAGATAGGTTTCTAAACCCATTTTACGTTGTTCTGTTTCCTCTCAAAGTTCAGACATTCTCTTGATTCTCTTATTTATAATGGCTTATAGGTAAAACAAATTTAACTCATGCAATTTGTACCTCTATTTTATGAGGGGAAAAAAAAAAAAAAAAGAAGAAGAAGAAGAAGAAAAAAAGAAGTAAGACAAGGTTCATTTATCAATATAATCTTTTTCGTTTACAATTAGCATCGGAGTTGTATACAAAACATCTCAGCCCTAAAATGCCTCTACTTATCACAGCAGTCTACACTGTTTATATTTATGGGGCAATTTGCACAAATGCCTTCAGACTGATGCGGCATTTATATTTATTTCATTTTTCTACTTCTGGTATTTTGTGTTCCTCTTCCCTTTATATTGCCTTTTTGAGAAACCTGCTTCATTCATCTCTCAGGAAGAACTGCTTTAAGAGAGGCAGATGGGAGCACCTATAAAGTGAAATATCGAAACTGTCTCTACATGACATAAGCGTCCTCCTGGTACTGCTGAATATTACAGCTTTTAAAAGTCATGTTTTACTTTGGAAATAGAAGCAATTACTTTTAATTGTAGTTCTCAGCATGAAAAACTTGGAAAAGGGATGTTTTTCTCCTCTTCAAGTCAGATCCTTATATTAAAAACAGAAACACTTCAGCACACACTGAGAAACAGGCCATAGTTACCCTAGGAATATACAGCAGCAGCACCGTTAAGCATGACTGCATTAAAAAGATATGTTAAGTGTGAAGTTGCCTTAGGTTTATCTTGGCTGTCTTAACTCTGATGAGATTAGAGTTGCAGAAGCAAATGCAAACTGCCTGTCCCTGTTTTACTACAATAAACTTGGAGCTTCTTTAAACTACCAAAACATGTCAGTGCTTCACTGTATTGCCCTGTTCTGAATGTTATAACTTGGTTCTTCAGTTATGGAGAAGGAGTTGAAAACCACGACAGATGCTTTAAACTAAAGATGGATTGCAGAGCTACACCACTCAAGACAACTGATGCTAGGAACAGAGTTCAGCTCAGGCTACGCAATTGACCTCTTCAGTTCAAATATGCTGTGATGAAGTCTATCAAGCAGTCTGCTACCAAAGAAAAAAAAGTCAAGGCAGCACAGAGGACAACACGAGGATGCTGTGGCAAAAATAGACATAGAAACCAAAGGATTCATGTCTATGGTGTGGAACAGTTAAACAAATGGACTTCTTGATGGATGTCCCAGCAATGGGGATTAGTGTTGCTTTTGTAACACTAAACTGAAGGTTTAGTTCAAAGGTTGAACGTCCACATGCTCATATACAGAAAGTGTAAAAATGACCTGTCTCCCTTCATAGGGGTGGAAATTAAACAGCATTAACTAGTAACTACTTACTGTGGCATCACACACCATCGAAGAGAGAAAATAGAAGTACTTTAAAACATATGAGGCGCATAACAATTTGATGAACAGGCAAATTCAGCAGCCTTTGCCTGAAGTTGAACAAAACAGGTTTCACGTGTCAGTTTGCATTTATGGTTACTAACAACAGCTATTGGCAAGGATTAGGTCACCAAAAGTAATTTAGATGATAGAGCACGGCTGGAGTGGCATACTCCCAATCCATTTTCATTCCGTGTATTAAAACAAACTTCCCTTAGATTTCTACTTGCATTTCTCTGAAACAGTCTCACTAGAAGATAGCACAATTGAATTAACAACTGCTTATATCAAATGCATTTTTCTTGCATGTTCTACCTGCCCAGAGGTATGTCTGAAAGTGGACCAGAGTTTAATGGAGATGAATTTAAAGAGCACCTAGAGACAAGCAACCACTAGTCACCATTATCCTTCATTTAAATAGGTATTGGAAAACAGTATCAAAATAAATTGCTTATTTGAAAGACCTTGGAATCAGTTTCCTATCCGAATTCCGTACTATTTAATTAAGGAACAATACCATTAAAGTGTGGGTTGTCACCCTCCGACACTGTGTTCAACAGAAAATTGAAAACCAGAATGCCTGCCTACGCTGTTGAAACCCAGTGTCAAACACATTAGAGATTTGCTGATTTATAAAGCAACAGACAGAGAAAAACAAAAAAAAAAATACAATTAGAAGCCTTAGAAACTATCCTATTTCATGAAAATAGTTCTGTGTATCTCAATAAAGAGAAACAATGGTTGTAAAAAGAGATAGTGTCTCAAGAGGTTGCCCTCATTTATATGAGATTGTCATCACAGACGCATTTTATGAAGGAGTAGACAACTTATTCTCACAAACACACAAAGAAAGGATATACATGGCACTCAGTCTGCCCTCTTGCCTGAATGGGACTGGGAGAAAACAGCTGGTGCAGACTGAGACTATGAACATGGAACAGCCAAAACAGATGCATCTGTCAATTCCTGACAGTCTAAATGCTATTGAGAATATCTCACACATTGGAA
The DNA here is from genome assembly GCF_054131305.1 of Coturnix japonica. Taxonomy (NCBI): domain Eukaryota; kingdom Metazoa; phylum Chordata; class Aves; order Galliformes; family Phasianidae; genus Coturnix; species Coturnix japonica. Next base: position 21,438,774 of record NC_140671.1, on the reverse strand, counting down.
GGAGCAGTGCAGAGCATCTCAAACATAAGTCAAGCACTTTGAGCAGAGCTGCCTACTAAGTTGAGCATAGTAGCTTTGGTTAGAAGGTGACAATGAGCAGCACACTGAAGGTCACATCTCGATACACTTTCTCAAAAGAGACACATCTCAAAAGATTTACATGTATGGTTGGTGTTAGGAGCAACGGAAATTTAGAGCTGGTACAGTAGAAAAGCCTGTTCAGGTAAAGGTTCAGATGCTGTACTCCCTAGTATTAATTCAGAATCTCTGTTTTATTCTGTGGCCTAAATTCACACTCATACTGATGAAAGCAGTAGAAAACTTCTTGATTTACTTATTTTTCAATCTTGCTCCTCACAACAAAAAGCAAACTTAGCAGCTTCTGACCAAAGCAAATTGGAGGTTCTGCAGTTAATATTGCCTTCACATTAGTGCACATACATAAAATGCCCCTTGCTCTTCCCACTGCTCATGCAGTCACATTTTGCAGTCTATTCAGCAGGTGATGCAGTAACAACTGAACACTGATAAAACCTTGACACTAGCTTACCAAGAAGGCTTGGGCGCAAAGCTAAGCAGCAGCACGTATCCTTACTTTCAGCAGATGGACAGAACTACTTCCAGAGAGCTCCCTGGGGAGCCCTTGGCCAAGAAAAGCTGCAGATTTCTAAATGGGCTTTACCAGTTACTCTGCTCTTGCTGTCACAAAGGTCCTTCTCTCAGTTGCTTTCCTCTTTAAGCCAGCAGTAAGGCACCTCAGCAAATGTCCAACCACGTGAGATGGCAAAAATTCTGCAAACATCTATGAAGATTACAGGCATGTCATGGGGAGGTGCTACAGAGGAGAAACTTCTTCACTAGTTTAGTTGGTTGGGATGAAGTAGGTAATGAAGTAGATAATACACATAACAAGCTTTCCTGGTATCCTGCAGGCATAGACATAACTGACTTCAGAGATGAGCTGAAAATAGTGACATAACTGAGCATACTTCCAGTATAAGTGATACAAATATTTCAGCTTTATTACATCTGCTGCTTAGCAATCGGGGAGGTAAAAATCCATGCTTCTTTGGCTTCAGAGTGACTTCACATGCTGAACTGCCTTCAGTTCTAGTTAGTAGATAGCAAATTTTGCTTTATGTTAATAAAATGGACAGAGTTTAAAGACAAGTAAGACACATGAAGTAAAGGAACTCATCTATAAGGGAGAATTAAGAGTCTCCATAACCTGTCCAAACCACTGGATGACACACTTTTGCTTCTTCTGCACTTCCATACCAGAAACCACTTTGTTAGTCTGCCCTTCTGATTCTATCTGTCACACAGCAACAAAATGCAATGGAATATTGGTGGGAATTTTCATTCTCTACTGCCGTACCACCACCATCTGCCTCTAATGTTGTAGGCCAACAAAGTAGGAAGCATTATTTTTGAAGCAGACCTCATATTTCACCAATGTGGATGAATTATCATTAGTTTTGTTCAAAATTAATTTTAGGTGGAATATATGCAGCAAAATAAGAAACCTTTTCCTCTGATGAGAACCTTCCTGCGAACTCCAGAAGCATGAAGCTCAGACTGAGCTTCCCTGTGTCGATGGATCAGCACGAGTTCCATACAGAGCAATTTCATACACTGCTGCATCAGATCTCTTAGAAACAGTACACTTGATATCTTAAGTATTTCTTGATAGTGATTCGTATTAGGCAGTAGAACATCCTCCTGAGAAAAGATAAGGCAGCCTTATTGTTGAGAGCATATCAAACCAGGAGAGCACAATACTAGAAACCATAGTCCAGAGAATAAAACCTGTAACAGCCTTGTTGATGACTGAATAAGGCTATTCCATCTTTAATATCTCCAGCGATGCACAAGCCCTTAGGAAAGCAAAACGGATTCATATCTAACAAGTCACAATATTAAATTCATATTTTGGAGGAAAGAAAAAAAAAAAAAAAGGGAATTCTTCTTGCTATCCTAAAGATAAAATGAGGTCTATCTAACTACTAGCACTACTGTGGGACTTTAGGACTAAATTTTAAACAATCTGCCATTCTAATATAAAATATGAACAAAACTACTGAATGCTAATTTTTTCTGAACTAATACTTGACATATTTCTCCTTCCTTTATTCACATTTTTCTTCTCCTTCTTTTCCACTGTAAGTGGACTCACATAAATACTGTTCCATTACCTAAATTCCCAGTCCAAATTACAGCAGTTATTCCTCTAAGGAATTGCTGAGTTCTGAATAATAAGATCTTAGTGAGCTTTCAGCAAGAAACCAGAGAACAAGGTGCTCCTCTAAAGCAATATCAGAATTGATTTCTTTACATATGTCAGAAACAACTGGAAAGAAAATGTATTAAGTACAGCACTGTCAGCCACAATCGACTGAAAGCCTGAAAGACTGGGGGAAAGAAATTGCTAATCCAGGACCCTCAGAGTCTTCTTGACGCCTACTTTTCACAGAAGATCCAGCTGTTCTAGAATTCAAGCTGACCAAAGCTTTCAGAAAGAAGACTGCGAAAAACTGTGGCCAACCCAATATTCAGAAATATGGAACAAACAGATGCCAAGAACCCAATCTACCCTTTTCAGAAAACATGCCAAATATCGTTCTCTACTTTCCTGTATTCCCTCCTGTATAAACTTGCTTTTTTTATTTTTATTTTTTTTTAAGAAGGATAAAGAAATGGTTATATAAAAGCACACAGAAAATGGCTTAATTTAAAGAAAAGCTGTGCTCTAAAAGACCAGGAATACTTCACTTATGCTTGTAGAAAAGCATCATAAGCTACTCAAGTAACTCCCAGACCATTTAATTTCAGTAAAAATCACCTGAAGGAAAAACCTGTGAATGAATATCATGATTCCTAGCAGAAACAGCTGGCTTTACACCAGAGCTAAGCCCTCCATCTCCATCCACTACATAGAGTGAAGCAAGACCAAGGAATGCAGATCATGCCCAGAAAACAACCTCAAAATACAAGCGTGAAATAACCACAGCCTATGCCATTTCCTCCCCTTACTTCAATCTTTTACCAACTTCTGATAAATTAAATTAATTTTAAAAAGCAAGAGAAGTTAAAGCATCGGAATGAACATACTGAGTTGATCTCTCTCTTCCCAGATGTACTGGTTGCTACCAATTTCCCGTGAACTTATCTATGTTAGCCAAATAGGCACCTGAATAGCAACAGGTTCTCCTTATGCCACAGCAAAATGAGAGTGCAGAGTGCATAAAACTGTTATTAAATGGAGCCAGAATCTGTCAAACAGTCCTTAGATAAGTGACTCAAGAGGAAAAATGATTTGGGACAAAGGCTATGCCTTTTTTGTTACTGTTGTTCCAAAACACTTTCCTTGTGGGTATTAACAGTTCAACGTGAGTTCCTCCTGTTTCAATCCTTAGCTGTTTTTTTCTTCCTTTTGAAGTTTTGCCCAATCACTTATAATAATAATGAATAATTTACTAAAAGAAAATCAAAGAAAACATAAGTCTGTCTTAATATTGGCATGTCAAATGATGTTTAACAGTTTTAAAGAAATCTAAGGGACTCCTAGAAATAAAGTATAAACTCAAAGGGCATTTGATGGAAACTTCAAGAACAACTTGTGAGTGGTTTTTTCATGTTTTGTATTTGCACCTATGTGGCATATTAACTTGGTACCAGCCTGCACATGCAGACCCCAGAAAATTATGCATGAATGCTCTGTGTCCTATCATTTATAGGGAGCAAGTTCCAAACACACTGCCTACTTTTTTCCTTGTCAAATGGCATACACAAGAGGCAATGTTTACCATATTTATAACACAATGTTCACGTTTGTAAGGCTTAAATCCTACCTGTGGCAGCAAAATTTTTCTGTGCTCAAGTTACTCATGTCCCCTCGTTAACTCTTTACTACAATTGGTGCCTCATGGCAGACAAGCAAAAATCTAAATTCCTGCATTAAGGTGTCATAAATCACAGTGTGGCAGACTCAGATTACACCAGGATTCATGCAGGCTTTTAAAAAATTGCATAGTCAGAATGAGCAAGCTAACTGCTGGGAAGTTAAAAACCATGGCATCTCTTTGCGGCAGCTTTTCCTCTTCTGGTCTGTGTCCGGACAGCTTCTTAAAGCTGATCGCACATTCATGTGTTCAAAACTAATAGTGACAAAAGCAAAAAGATAAACAAAGAGACATAGCAAGTTCTCTTAAAGCATTCTGAATTCATAAAAAATTAAGGTGATAAACAAGAAGTACAAAGATCATGCTCCTTTAAAATAAGAAGGCTCATCACGAAAGAAAACTCAAACGACAGTCACCTCACAACAGAAATATCCTGGTTTTCAATGTTTCTTTGACTATTCAAGCGCTCCAACAGCCAATAAGATCAAAACACTATGTATTTTTAGTAAGGTACCCAAATTTGACGTATTTCATAACAAAAACTCTCAGAGAGCATTCTTGTTCTTCTATGTCAGCTACTGCATTTGCATCAGTTTAAGGGCAAAGTTCTTCTAGTTCAGAAGAGAGCAAGCAGTGCGTCATAGAATGGCTCAGGTTGGAAAGGACCTTAAAGAAAATCCAGTTCTAATTCTCCTTAATATTCTTAATATTTTTTTCCCCACTGAAAAGGACCGTGCTTAGTAGAAAAAGGTTTAGATACCAGTCCCATGAGGTCCTTCGACAGTGCTAGTACTTATTTTTCTCCTTCACAAGGTCATTTAAATTTCAAACATTAATTGACGTGGTCCTTCATGTCAAAAGAAAACAAACTTTTTGTCACTCAGTCCATAGGTTTCAGATTACTTCTCAATGAAACATCTCCTTACACATTTTATATACATTCACCCAAAATGGTACATGAAAAGAGGTAGATGTTCCTATCTTCAAGGAGCTTAATTCATCTTGCATTTTATACCCCTCTGGACAGGAATTAAATAAAAAATACCCAAAAAGAAGCATAGAACTTTCATATGACACGGGAGGAAGAAGGCCCAAAATGAAATTATACTCCAAATAGAACAGAAATACAAGCAAGCACTAGCGAGGGGACAGTTCATCTTTTTGCAGTAGAATTTTCATCTTCAGCCAGGAATTGCTGCCCCTGAGCCTTCAAAGCTAGCTGAAAGAGAGAAGCCTCAAAACCACTTGCTGGGAGACAGCATCAATTCAGCCACAACTCAAATAGGACAGTCCTTATGCAAGTCACAAGGCAAGTCTGATACTCAGTAGCACTTTGAAAGCAGTAACAAAACATCCATTCACTTATGTGGGTGCCATTTTCTACATAGTGCCAGTACAGCATTCAATTGGGCGATATTCTGTGACAGTAGATATGCTCTCCATACAAGTGAAGGTGTAAGAATCATAAAGTACCTTTGTCTGGAGATCAGCTAGAGCTGAACTGTTGTTGGTAATGCACTACATTTTCTCCACTGAGTGCTAATAACTTGATGTATGTGCATTTGACTTCTGTTTTGTATCTCTTCCAAAACAGAAAAACAAGACACTGGATGTAAGAAGTAACTTTTTTACTCTAAGATAAATCTACTCCAAGATGGCTTATGAAAATGGCTAAAGCACAGTGTTATGTACAGGAATAAAATTTATACACTTACTAATACAAACTTCACTTTACTAAAAAACAGAAAAAAAATATATATTTTTAATCTTGCATAATAAAAAACCATGTAACTTTCCTTTACACCAGCAGCATATGTCCAACTAAATACTTGGATAGAAAATTGTTTCTTATTTTACCTTCTTCAAACTACTTGATAAACAAATCTTAAAACAGATTCCATACACTGGCAGTGAAAATTCATTAACAAAGGTTTCCCTCAGCATCTAAATCAGAGTGATCGTGGGTAACACAAAATCATAGATTCATGAAGGCCGAAAAAGATCTCCAAGATCACCAACTTCAAGAGGCAGAGGGAAGCAGGAAATTTTATTGAATAATAAAACGTGCAGCACGTGAGGCTGGCGCATAGTGATGAGCAAGCAGTGGATGACGCCGTCGCTGTGGGACGGGTGGTGATGTCCCCCAGTGAAGGCGAGGCCCAGCAACACGGCCAAGCCCTGGTCTGTGACATCTCCGTGCGATGGATTGTGACTGCTTGGCCCACGCTGCTCCAATGCGGGCTCAGCAGCCCAGCCCAGCAGTTCGTGCCTGGCCTCCAACCGAGCGAGTGCGCGAGGACTGGAGTGTGGACAGGGCGAGTTTTGGAGCTGGAACGTGATCTGGGTGTTGCTTGCGCAGCACTCAGCCGCCGTCCCAGAGCCTCTTGAGCTGTACCCCGACCCTGCTGGTTGCAGGCGTCTGGGACATCTAGGAGAGGAGCGTGCAGCAGCGCAGGTGGGCAGCGTGGCAATGCCTGACGCCAGAAGCTGGGGGTGCTTCTTGAGGGCCCCTCCCCAGGCCGGCCTATGCCCGTGGGGACATGGCCTCCGCAGTGGCAGGAGGGGAACAGGGACCGGGAGGGTTTGCTGATGAGAGACTGGGACAGTGAGTGACCGTGGCCTCTCTCTGTCTTTTGCAGTTGGTGACACCGTCTTTCTGCCTGCTGCAGCACCTGTGAGGGGAGCAGCTTCCCGACCTCAGCTCTCCCCAGCCCACCGAACAGCCCGGGCCATGGATGCGACATCCGACTGGACCTGCCCCATCTGTGGGCAAGTACGGGAGGATGTGGCTTACGTGACCCCCTGCCAGCACCAGCTGTGCTACGGCTGTGCCGTCTGGTGGGCACAGAAGAAGCCGAGTTGTGCCATATGCGGGCACAAAGTCGCCACCATCCGATACTCGGTGAGGTCGGACGAGGATTACCTGGAGTGTGCTGTCCCGCAGCCCGCAGCGCACTCAGGTGACGGCCTGCAGGACGAGCAGGGGCCTGCAGAGCCGGTGCTCATCCCAGCTGAGCACAACTTCCCAGCCGAGGTCTGGGCTGCCTTCTTCCAGCAACATCCGGAAGACCTCGGACCCCTGCTCCGATGGCTGCAGGGAGAGATCCAGCAGGTGTCCAGCGACGACTGGTGGGAAGTCTACGTGGCACAGTGCACCACCGTGAACTTCCTGTGCCAGCACGGGCTGGACCAGGAGGCCTTGGTGCAGGCGCTGCAGATGACCACCAGTGGTGACGTGGTGCCCTTCGTCAGAAGGCTCATCGGCATCGCTGCAGCCCTGTACGGCCCCACCATCCGCCACCAGCTGGACCACCAGGACACCCGTGCTGCTGGAGGGAGGGAGGACAGTCCTGCAGCCAGCACCAGCACCAGCACCTCCCATCAGGAGCCTCCTGCCTCGGGCCCAGGCCGCTCCACCAGCACCGCAGGGCCCAGCACGGAGCCAGGGCAGGCGGCCACAGCGGGTCCCTCTTCCCAGGGCAGGGACCGCTCGTCTGGGGGGCCCCGGCGCCCCCCGAAGAGGAAGGCCCGCAGCAGCCCCCAGGACTCTGCGCCGCCCTGCAAGAGGCGGCCCCGGCGGCGGCACTAGGCCGGCACCGCAATGCTGTCACAGCACGGCTCCAGCAGGCCGGGAGCCCAACATCTGCCTCTCGGCCTGCTGCTTATAATACCTAATAAACATCCCTTAAAACTTAGAACAAAAAGTCTCTGTGTTTTTGACAAGATTGCTGGCGCTGCTGTTCCTACCCATGCTACCCATGCTGCTTTCTCCATATTTCTGTCCTTATAGATAGAGGGTGTTAAATTTCATCTTTGAAATTTAGGACCGTAAATCAGCACTCCTGATATTACTAATAAAAGAGACAAAGACCCTAATAAGCAGAAGATGGGCCAATTATGATTGCATGTGATGACACTGCGTGATGACATCACAAAATCAGACCCCGTCCCAAACCATCCCACTGTGAGTAATGCAGGAACTCATCAGAGGAAGGAAAACACACGAAACACTAAAGAATCAAACTCCAATCCAATAGCAGCACATAGCCTTGAGTGATACCCTTGGTTTTTGAAACATTTAAGTTACATCATGATCTTTTTTTACTTGAATCCCCCGATTTTTTTAAAATGGAGAACAGCTTCATATGTGATACCTCAATTTGCTTTTAAAAAAACTCCAAATAGCACAAGGCTCCTGTGGCTGTTCAAGGGAACACAGGAAAAATGAGAATTAATCTCGTATTATTCAATGAAGTGAAACACCGTAGCAAGCACACCTGTAATAGACTTTCTGCCCAGTTCAGCAGCCCGACCAGCTTCAACAGGGATGAGGTGCCAACCATGGCAGAAGAGCTGCATCTATTCCACCTTCATTGTGGATCACGCATCATCTGGTGATGAACTGGCAGAGCCTACGGCAGGGCCCTGTGGCATCAGCCCATCTGGGGGGACCCAATGAGCCTCCAAGAGGAAGGCCAGTAACTACTAGGATCTGCCATCACCAAGGAAGACTCCACCCCGCCAGCAGCAGCAATACAACAGTGGTGGAGCTGGCAAGACTGGGGCTGTGTGGCAGCTGGGACACAAATCAGCTCCCATGGACTCCTGTCATTGCTGTCCACTTCCACCATGGAAATCAAGCAGAAACAGAGATGCAGAATCATGTTGGTGCTGCCAACAGCATAGTGGTCATTGCCTCCCTACCCCAAATGCTTTCTCCCCTTTTTCCTGCTGCTGTGCCACTGTTACATTTCAGGCAGGATCCCCGTGGGTCTCAGTGAAGGGAAGAGCAAATTTCTGCAACTGAGGAGAAAAATCACCAGGCTCTTTCATAGATGGTGCCAACCATCTGGACAGTAAGTTAGAGTTCTGCTGGACACTAGGCAGAACCAGCAGGGAGCCCTGGCCACTAAGGTGAATGGTGTCCTGGGCTACATGAGGGCAAGTGCTGCCAGCAAGTGAAAGGTGGTGATCCTGCCCCTCTGCTCAGCTCCCAAATGCTGCACCTAGAGTTAGGCAGCCTAGCACATGATGGGATAAAGATGCCAAATTCTGTGATGTCTCTTTGTGGATCTAGTTCAGCTTTACAGAAAGAAAAGGCCACAAGCGTAAAAACGAATCAAGTTGGCCTAATTTTATTATGAACTTGCATCAAGAGTGGGAGCAAGACAAGAAAAAGCCACCAAGAAAATGTAAGGAAATAGATTCTGGTAAAATACACTTTTCTTTTTGATATCTGCAACATATGCATGTAGTGCAGAGCCAACAAAATCCATCAAATTCAGCAATGGCTGCATACATGACCATGCATATGTTGATTCACAAAATAAATAAGAAATCCTAGTTCAATTCTGCATCTGATGACGGTACTCATATTAGCAAACAACTCTCTGGATACCGAAAATTGATTATTTCCTTCCTCACATAGCCACCTTGGATATTTGAAAAACATTACCACATCCCACCCTGTCACCTTCCCTCTATGCTGAGAAATTGCTTCATTCAGGTGTGTCTTTCCCACTTTGATTATTCTCTTCTGTGAGCTCTCTATAGTTTGTTCACATCTTTCTTTAGCGTGATATCCAAAACTGAGTAAACCACACCAGGTGAAGAGTTTGGCAGTATCTCAGGTTCTCAGCAAAGCAATTACTTCCCATTTCTGCATCCTAGAATTATCTTCTTTTGTTTGTTTGCTTTGTGTGGGGAGGTGACTTTACAAGCTTCCCCTTCCTATTGGTCTGTTTTCCAAAATGCTTATCAGTCTTATCAGTTTGCATAGATCAGCAACTGCAAAGTGCACAGCTGTAAAGAGTATTTTTCCTACTTTCTCTTGAAACTTTGAGACATTTACTTTAACTGTACAGCTACATGATCTTTCAATGTATTCTCATGCACATTTCTCCCTTTCATTCTCAACATGCAATATGTGGATTACTTTATTATTTCACAGATTTCAGCTGACCAATACCACTTGCAGTAAAAGAATCTCCTTACATGTACATACATAGATACTTATACCTATGTACACACCACATATATGACGCATACAAGTTTTCACATGTATGTATACACGCACTTAGATATTGTGAATGCACCCCTATTCCATACCTTGTATTTGCTTATTATATTATTGCATTGCTGACAGCTCAAATGCAATATTCTTTCCAAAAATTCGCTCGCAAGGGCAATTACACAAGACATTATTTGGAGTCCTGAAGGAGGAAAGGAATAGAGTTAAATACGCTTGAGAAATACATCCATCAAAAAAATCAAGCCTGGATTTTTCCATGACAGAAGGCATGCTTAACACAAGGAAGAGTGCAGAGGCTGACATAAATTCGCCCCTAAAGGCCACTTTAAACTCCTTGCTCAATTTCAGTCTAGGACTCCTGTGGAAGTTATGTTTCCTCTGGGCTCAGTGATGGCCCTCTGCACGAAGGGAAGTTCAGCCACCTAGGATGACCCCTGTACCACTGCAATCACACCATGCTGTAGAAGCAGCCCAAAGGAGAAAGTCCAAGATATGCATCAGTGGGATTGTTGGGAAAGCAGACCTAACTTAATGTCACTTTGTATAATAATGAAAATAAAAGGTCTTTCTTATACGTGGTAGCAAAAAGAGAATACAAAAGGGTCCTGTACACTTCAGACACTCATCAGCAGCATGGGGTAAGTGGTTCGGGGCTGCTCTTCCTGGTTTAGAACTGAGGCTCCCTCTCCAGGCATATTTACAGCCAGAGAGAAGAGCTGTAAAGAAACCACCAAATCACTTCTGTTTTGACAAAAATAAACTACCAGAAACTTTCAAACAGCTTTGTTGTATCTTTTCCTTCAATTGCTGCATGCGTCAACAGGAAGACTTATCTCCTCAACTGGGTATTGGATTAAGCTCATATAAGCAGAAATAAAAGAGGAAATCATAATCATGTGAGGCCTAAAATACTTGGCCTCCTGGTCTCTGGAAAGACAAGTCCCATTTATCAACAAGAGGCAGTTTTATAACCCGGAACAAACTTAGGTCAGTGGTAATATTTGTAGGCATGTACCCACACAGCAATAAAAAGGTTAAAATACTTCAGTGGTGCGGCTATAAGAACTCCAACAATTTTTATTTCCCTGGCCTTTCCTTAGAAAGATTCTGGGAGATGTACCCCCTGGAGTATAAATTAAGGAATAAAATCTCTAAGCTTGTACAAGCACTCTCTGGATATTATTGGTACAAGATAGAAGAGGAAACAAGTAATGTTCAAGAGTAAAAACAATGCTGTGGTTAATCAAACTGGGGTGGGGAGGGGAAGAATCCTTCTTGTCTTCAGTATAACTGTGGCATTTACTTTTATTTTAATGTGAAATATGTCTTCCCCACAAGAGACTTAGGATTGACAATTATAAGAGGAAAAAGAATGTTTTAACACTTTATATTCTTATAAATCAGTGTTTGTCTGTGATGTTAAACCCCTCCTGCCTTATGAATCACCAGCCTTACAGGTAGAGCAGAGCATTCCAGAAGAACCCCAGACTCATCTTAAATTGGACCATAAACCCATTCATGCATCAACTGTATGGAAAATGTCCTCACATAAAGCAAATGAATGGAATAACACTCATTCGGCCATCACAAAGAGGAACTTGATGCATTTAAAATGACAAGCTAACAGAGCCATCAGCAGCCAAAACTAAGAAGCTTAGTTTCTACAAAGTTTTGATCCAAAGCACAGCTCTGCACTCTGTGTGCATTTTCCAAGGATTTTTGCTTTGTGGGAGCACGCACAAGACCCATCTTCTTCAATGAGACACCTCTGCTCAAGAAACTAATGTGAACTCATTCTTTTTTATTATTCTACCTCTCCATCAGTTAATTGGGTCAGGAGGTAGTTAGGAGGGAGAGAGGAAGAAAAAGACATAGCAGCAAGTGCAGCACAAGCGCACGGTTTTCATTTAGTTTTCAGTGGTCTTCTACAGGAAAAAGAAGAATTGTAATCACTGTCCTTACTTAGCAAACCACAGAAAACTGAGGAACCATGGTCTGAGCTAACATTATACATTCAGTTCACCAGGTTCACTTAGGAAGACCAGAAAAAGTCTCCTGTACGCTGAAAATAGTAAACAGCTGAGCCCACACGATTACTTTCCCTCTTTCTTGCCTTTCTATGCCTTTCATATCATTCACGGAATATCATTTCCATTCCTGCACAACCAGCTGGGCTTTGTGCAGCATCAGCAGCAGCTCAAGCAGACAGAGGAAAATCAGCCTTGTTAACAGCACAGGACCAAGGCAAATCTTGGTTTTCATTTGCTCATAAAACACCTGATATTCACTCTGCAAAGAGAGGCGGAAATCTCAGGGTGATAGGACTGTGGGGTCCTATCACCAGGGGAAAATGTATCCTTTTACAATTCATGGGATCTGAACAGATGTCCAGAAAATTAACTTACTAATGTTGTTGGACCCATAGCTGGTTCTTTCACCTCCCTGCAGTCCTACTTTTGCCGTGCCTCTGTGTTTGCCTGGGTAAGGCACTTTGCTTTCCATCTGCAAAGCATCAGTCCCATGCAGTCCCTGCCAGGCTGAAGCCCTTGCTGTTGTTTCTCGCCACATGAAAAGAGTGGCTGGATCCAGAAGACAGAAAATGGAGCAAAAACACCTGCGTGTGCTGTGTGCCAAACCAAACTGCAACAGGACTTCATTAAAAGTTTTCAGCCTGAAAGGTAACTCCCATTTTACCACAGTGTCAAGAAACATTTTTTCAGTAGGACCACAGTCACAGTACCAGGCACATGGCTCAGTGAAACAACAAAATCCCATTGGATTTTGCTGCTTCCCTTGCTTTTTCATTTTTTTAACCACTTTTATGTTCAATGTGTCTACTCTAAAGGGCAGAGATTTGAAACAGTTGGTTCTATGTCCTACTTATTAGAGTCCTTTAAGTTACACAGTATGCACAGTGAGCTTAATTATGAGACAATGATAGGAAATTAAATTTTTCCAAAGAGCAGTAGACGTTAAAAATGAAAATGTGATGTTTAATTTGCAAATGGACTAAAAATGTGAATTATTAATGGAAGAAGTAACTCAACTTATAGTGGTCTCAAAGATAATGGCTCTATTATTTTTTAAAACCAATATACTATTAGTCCTGCATCGGCTAATAAATAAAAATAAGCAGCAAGACCAGCAAAACCACTAACAACCTCCCATTACAGGAAGGAATGCTGCAAAAATAAGATGCATAGGCAAGGATGATTAATACCAGCGTAAGGGAGCATGCACTTTGTGTAGACCTCCACGTTTAGAAGAAACTCTGAACAGTATGGACACCTGTGATATTCTCACCCCAGACAATTAATCAGACCAATGTACTTCAAGAGAAAAATTGACCAGATGTGAAGGGGTCTGGAGCACCAGCCAAAACTGAGAGATTCTACGTACCCAGCAACAGTGTTTGTGCTCACTGGGTCATTCTTGCCAAAAGTTGGAGTGCAAAAGAGCTTCTAATACTAGCAAATAAAAGTTGGTTCACCATAGAGTAAAAAAATATATATATAACAATGACTGGGGAATCTTTGTTGAAGCTGAACATCCTGGCCTCCTTCCCTGTGTTCCACAGGAAAAAGATTGTTTGTTATCAGAATGCCTTTATAAGAAGAGTCATAAATTCATTACAACCATGCAAGAAATATCTCTATCACATCACTGTCTGTAAGCTAATTGTACAAGACTCCATTCATGTTAAACACAAGGAAGACAAACCAAGAAAACACTGAAATAGCTTCAAAAAAGAAACAGAAACCCAGTTGCGCCGCTATGCAGTAGAAATTCCTTCAAATCTGATAAGGTACTAAAATCTCTGATAAAAACAGTAATGGCCAGAAGGGTGACCGAATTTCTGATGCACCTCATCCACTGTCACAGTGCACTGAGACATGAGCAAACTACAACCCTGCTCAGTTTAAGACGCTTGGGAAGCAGATCACAGGATAAAAATCCAAGTACATAACGTCTTTTTGTTACTGTTGTCAATCAGACTGCATCTTTTAAAAAGTACATGTAGCTGGTCACAGAACAATTATATCCAATTTTATTAAAATAAAGAGAAAATGCTCCTCAGAATAACACTATCTAAAAGCTCTTCAAAAAGTAGTAACATAATTCAAGGAAATACGACTTTTACTATCTTCCCTTCAGAGAAAACCAATGTAGATGTTACTGCTTACTTTGTCCTCGATAAGGAAAACTATGAAAGCACAGAATCATTAAATGCCTTGTGTTAGAAGGGACATCAAGGATCACCAACTTCCAACGCCCCACTGCAGGCAGGGTTGCCAGCCACTAGATGCTGGTAAACGCTTCAGCATCACCGAATAGGTTTCACACATAAAATTCTTTCCAAAAATTTCCCAGAATTTCCAAGGGGAAAGCACTGGAAGTGTCTGCACCAATACTGGCAGAGTTTGATTTCAGTAAATTAAAATGTTTCTCCTCCCTGTGTGCTCACACTCTAATAAAACACATATGGAAAATAGTGAAAATATTCAGAGAAGCAAAATTTTCTTTGATTATGATGATTCATTGAAAGCAAAATCAAATCTGTTATTAGCCATTAGAGTCTAAACGCTATGATGAATGTCTGGGATTTACATGGCACTTTGCATCTTCAGAGTACTGTAATTAATTACTCTTACACTGTGCGGCATTGTTTTCACACAAGGCTCTCTCCAAGACCAACTAGATGTTAATTATAAGGGCCCCTCTCCTCAGATGGCATAATACAGTAAGACTCTGTTCATGTACCTAACACTGATATCAAACAGTGCTCTACTGAACCCTGCAATGACATAGCAGCACTTCTGATGCTTTTTATTAAAATCTCCCTCTAAATATGTTTTAAAGGGTTTTCTTTCTTTTTTTAATAAGAGAAAGCTCCAGAGGGAGCCCATGCACAAAGAATATATACATAAAATAGCTTCCAGACTAATAGTAAAACTGTGTGCAGAAAGTTCTTCAAATCTATTGTTGAGGTTTCAAGGCAATCTATATAGGGAACTATAAATTCCAATATATGGAATAATGCTCCAAAGAACTTTTACAAAAACAGGGCTTAACATTGTTTTATTTAGTGCACGTATGTCAATAAACAGAAAGAAAAAACACTACAGAGTTGTAATGGAAAGAATCTCCAATATCAAAGATATTAAATCTCTGCCTCAGATAGAGAAGAGCTCAGGATAGCCTGTGGTTAGTTACTCATGGGAGATGAGAGACATCTAAAAGAAATATTAAAATAACAGTAAGAGATTGGGGGCTGAAGAGGAATGGCTATATTGCAGCACCCCAGGACAAGTATCCAGAAAGCCATCCAGCCAGAAAGCCATCCAACAACAGCCTGCCACAGAATACATCAAGGTAATCAGGTGCACAATGGACTGCTTTTCTACCTCGCCTCTGTCAAGAACTGTTCCATGAAATATATCTTACATTCTGTTCTCACATATACACAATTCATCAGCTTTCTCTGGAACTCCTCTTTCTTCTCTAGCCCTTTCTGACACTGCAGATTAGGCCCTCTCCTAAGGCCTCTTCCTCTCTGTTTCAGTCCCCATGGAATTAAAGAACCAAACCCCTCTACTAGCATTTCACTTTAAGTCTACAGAGAATTTGAGCCAGTTTGGAGACTTAATAAAAAGGTTAACCCAAAGGAGAAAGCGCAAGAAGAGTAAAACAGTGAAGACAAAGATATTTCAGACAATGCCACAATGACATTCCTCTAAGGACTGGTGTTGAGAAGGAGCATCTCATTCCCTTCTCCTCCAGCACTTGCATAACATTCCTCATCTTAATCATTGTGAACCTTCACATCTTCATTTTACAGCCAGGAAAACCCAAAGCTAGAAGTTCAGTAAATGAGTTGTCCCAGATTAGAACACACGTCAGGGAACAAATCAGAAGAACTCCACAGTTACTCTCTCTAGATCCCAGCCTGAGCATTGTTGATCTTAGTGAAATTTGGGCTCCTTCTCTTCAAAATATCCACTATTGCTTTGCTTTGGCTAGAAACTACAAATCCTCCAGCAACTAGTCTTAAGACAATTTACCATATGGGTTCCCTTCTGATATTAAGTGTTCTTCTAGCCCCAAACTCTCCAGTGGACTTCAGTTTACAGTTACTGTGGAGTATCAGGCAGCAAGGGCAATAGCAACAGTTCCTCAATGGACATCGATTTTAGCATGCTCTTTGCTAAGAGCAGAGATGCACAAACATACAGATGAACTAAAATAATGCTATTGCTTTGTCTCGTTTGGAAGGGCTACAGGGAAAAAGAAAAAACTACCCGAGTGAAGAATGGAAATATTTGCTATGTTTGACAGGGGAAGCATGATTAAAAAGCACTGACGCTGAAATAATGACTAAACTCTATCAAGACTAACACACACACCAGCTCATACCACAAGTACGTACCACAATTTGTAATGTGGGTAAGAACATATAAAAGCCATCCTGTCTCAAGGCACACCTTATAACTTGTGGCTATTACCATTAAAAAGACATTTCCCAGAATATCTCACAAGACTCAAAGAGGTAGAGTTGCCTATCAATGCATCTCTGGAAATGGGCCTGCCAGCAGACGCCCCTACATAACCATCACTTCTCTGCTTGCTTGCTCAGTACTCTCTTGAAATTCCCACCCTACACGAACTTCACTAAGAGTACTTCAACCAGGTGTAGCTTGGGTCAGAACATATTGGGATCCTCCCTTGTGCCTAATTCAGTGGCAGATGAGAGCACTGTCCCTGTAACTCAGGCCTGAAAGGGTCTTGTGGTCTTTCTGTCAGGTTTCAGAAACACACTGCAGAAAATGAACTTAACAGCCCCATTCAAACATGTGAGGTCCCAGGCAGATCAGCAGCAGTGAGGTGAGTCTGGCCCTCCTGGGATCGTTTCAGTGCCCCTCACCTCAAGGCAGCACCTACTGCATTATCCATGAGGTGCCAGCATGAACATCAGAAACAATGTAATACAACTTTCTGATCATAGAATCACAATGTTGGGAAGGACCTACAAGATCATCTAGTCCAACTGTCCTCCCATTACCATTGCTACCACAAGCTACTAAACCATATCTCATAGCTCCTCATCCAGACGCCTCTTGAACACTGCCAGGGACGGCGACTCCATCACCTCCCTGAGCAGCCATTCCAGTGCCTGACCACTCTTTCAGATAAAAAGTTCCGTCTTATGTCCAGTCTAAACCTCCTCTGGTACAACTTATGGCCATTTCCTTGGGTCCTGTTTGTTGCCTGGGAGAAGAGGCCAAGCCCCTCCTCATCACAACCTCCCTTCACAATGAAACCTTCAGGCTGGAATCAGATAACCCCCCTCTCAGAGACAGGCTCCCAGGTCTGCATATAAGAGAAGAGATGCTCTGCAATTTGATATTCCCCCAATCAATGACATTTACATGCCTTTATTCACAGACTCCTTCTGATTGTTTTTTTATAGCCCGCACCTGTGCCCATAAAACCCCCAGCCGAACGCTGATCATCATTTATCTTCCCTTTCGCTCTGCCAAACACCAGAGGTAATTTCTTAGTCAAAAGATAACCTGCTTCTCTTTTTTTAATTTTTTCCCTTCATTTCTACATAATTTCTGAACACCTGTGCTTTATGTTGTACTGCAAAACATCAGGCAATTAAAAACTTAGAGAACAAGTGAAAACAAAGCTTGTCTGTACACAGAGAATTATACATTAGACAGTAATGGCTACACTGCAGCCATGAGTTAAGACATTAATTTACACGTGTATTCAGCGCTAAAAATTGTTGGGATTTTTTATGTTTAGACTTTAAATTCCAAAGTAAAGAAATTCAAAAGTGAAGTACCCATGGCAACCTTAATTCTATTCATCTTACCCTCGGATGCAGCATTTGTTCAGCAATTACATACTCCTGAGTAAAGCTGTGCCTCCCAGATGATGGTAAAGCAAGGTTAAAGAATTCTCAAAATTAATAAAGTCCTCCCATACACTTGTAAGATTTACAGCTAGGGGCATTCTAAACATTAAAAAGGAAGAAGAACTTTCTTAGTCTTGTGTAGGAAAAACATGTTAATTGCCATCAAATAATTTTCATCTCCACTACACTTTTACTTTTCTTATTCCTTTTCACATTGCCCTCGGTCTCTCAGTGTGAGAAAGAAGCAGCATCTTAGTCATCACAGCACTGGACGCTGGGTTTCTGCGTCTTGGTATGTGCTCCAGTGAGAGCTGAAAAGCAGCATTTGCCATGATCGTTAGGGGATTTTTCCTAACTTCCCCCACTGAATGTTTTTATAATGATTTGTTTAAGTGAGTCAAGTATCATGAGGATGTTTAAGATACAGAGAACCACATCATAAATTCACAGGAATTTTACTATTTATTTCTAGCCTAGTTTTCTAATAGTAGTGTGCTGATATATTCATGCTGTCTGTCCAGCAAATGTGCAAACTGCAAGTCCTCCCCTATCATTTGAGTTCAGTAGCTAACTTCACCCGAATTTGAAAGGGGAGGGTATAGCCTCTAACATAACTGAGTTCTTACAAGTTTAGTGGATGCGTAGGCAGAGTAGAGAAGACAGAAATCAGCACAGCCAGCAACACTCCAGAAGAGAGACAAGCAGAGCAGAGCCGTCTCCCATTCTGCTTTACAGCAGCCAGGTGGCATTAACATACTGACAATGCAAGGCTTCAGGTCAGCCATGGGGTTACTGCAGTAGTGCGGGCAGGAGGGACAAATCACGGGTTCTCCTATTGGCAACATTCTCCAACGCTGCCAATAAGCAAGATTTTTCAGCCATACTGTTTCCTCAGAAAAGTCTAATGCCTCAGTGGATTGAGGTGTTCTCAGCTAAGGGGCACCGTGCTTGATGGAAAGATTTATGTAGCCACACAACAAAGGGCAGCAGAATGAGAATGTTAGGGCAATTGATACACTTCGAGAAGGGGCTACAGATTACAGAGTTACTGCCGCATTCATCCCAGCAGACACACAAGGCAGCAAGAGGAGACCACTACTCCAAATACACTGCTAAGGCTGAACAAAGAGTTGTATTACTCAAAAAAAAAGTGCATTACTAATATCACAATCATATTAGATAAAAAATAAAATAACAGGATTTTCACTTCTCCCTGCTAGGAAAAAAAAAAAAAAAAAAAAAAAAAGAAAGAATAATACTCAGCGTTAACTCTGACAATGACAAAATGCATTGGTAATAATTAACATAGTCCTCATTGTAACTTTAGTGACAGTGTGGGAAGTTGCAACTGAAAAATACTCCTCAGCCACCCAATATTCCACAGGACTCTGATCGCAGTTTGGGGCACATAGCAGCACTGCTCCAGAGTCTCAAGGAGCTCTTAGATGGCCCAGTTCCTTGAGAAAGAGCATCTGATACTGAAAAGTATTTTGTGGAGATCTTACACATGTAAAGAAATTTCAGTCGTGCTCAGAATCTAGATAGGTCACATCTACATCTGTCTTCTACAGTCAAAGCTACAAGCTCTTTCTGTGGGCGGAAAGAGCTATGAGCAGCCCTCACTATACACCAAAGAGTAAATGAGACCAAGGAGTACACAGAGAGAAACCCATCTCCCTTGCTTCAGCCCAGTGCCACTCAACAATTCTGAGCAAAGGTGTCTTCCAAGAGGACTGCAGGTAGGAAGCAAAGCAAATGAAGTTCTGTATACTCGGACACATTTCTCTCCTAATAACAAATATTTGAGGCCACAAATGCCCATCTCTTCCCCACCCCTTTATCCTCATGATGGGTTCCCACCTAGTGGGACCAGGCTGTGCTACTCTAAATTCTGCTTCAGCCCCCTCAGGCCCAAGAATTGTTCCTCTTGGATGAGAGGGACATTTCCCTCCTGAGCCTTCCCCAGCCTCCTCTCAGCAGCAGCTAAATCCTACTATTGGCCCAAGGTCAAGAAGGACCTGCTGGGGATCTGTTGTGCTAACAGGAGGCTGCTGGACCATTATCCTTGTGATGTGAGGGACTTCCTTGCCTTTAAAAGCCATGCAGAGCCCGGAGACTGCTCGCAGCCTCAAAAAGATGGGTAGTTGTGTGGGCTGTTTCACTGGAGTAACCAAGGAGAGGCACCGGAAACCTGATGCAGGAGAGTAAACCAAAAAGCATGGAGATCCTTCTGAAGGTAGACAGGTCAGCTAGGAAGGGCATACAGCAGAGGAGGGTGGAAGGCAGCAGCAGGGAGAAACTTAGAGGGCCAAAGCCAGGATAGGATGCAGAGCATTAAATGTTCAATGGAGTTTCAATTTGAAACCCCCACTTCCCATTGTGGTTTCTTCAGCCATGCCCAGAGGTTGTCCATCAGTTGCTTCTCAGGACAGGGTACATAAGCACTCTCCAGGCATACAAGAAAATGAGTTTCTCTCACAAAACACAGAGTCCATTACTCTCCAGCAAACGCAGAAGACTCAGAAAACGCTACCTTGGCTCTGTTAGCAAGTTTATCAGTTTCAGCTCTCACAGAAGCCACACCATTCACATGAGCAGCAGTGCCATTCTCAGACATTTTGTTCTCATTTGAAAAGGGTGATGCTACAGGCAGCTCCAGCTGATGACAGTTGCCAAGCTCTGCGTGCATCACACCTGTGTTCTGAAAGAAGCAGCACTTTCCCCAAACAGGTGAAGAGAGGGAAGCTCACACATCTTCTCTGCTAGCCATCTAGCTGTTAGTGTAGCTGCAGCCCATTCCTCTAAAGTTCCAGTAAAGAAAGCATGTTGAGAGATGTCCTACAGATGAGGGAGCACCGAAGGGGGCCGCCTTGATTAAACCAGGTTGTTCTGCTGAGAGTCCTCAACGCACGCTCTTGGTTATGGCTGTTAGAGCTGCAGCAGGGTGACATGAATTGCCTTTTATCTAATTGGAAAACTCCCACAGAGTTTAGAAGTACTCATTTAGACAGGCAAATCAATAAAGGAAATGGTAAGTGTGAGAATATAGTGAGACTATAGAGTCTATGTGGGTCCTGTATGCTTCTGCTTTAAAAAGGTTAACTCTTGCCTTCAAGAGTTTACTGCAATGCCAGCACTTGGAAAACAGCAAAATGGGTAGGTTCTACCCAAAATTTCAGTGAGTAAGTTGGTGGCTGTATATAAGGGCAAGACAACAAGTTTTCTGTTAGAGACCAGAAATTCAAGAAGAGTCACAGAAATTCAGAAGACATTGCAGAGAAGGAGGGAGAGAGGGAAAACTAATCTTGAATGTTACAGCTCTGAGGCTGGCAATGAGATCAGAAGTTTTATTAAAAGGAAAAGGGAGCAAAACCTGATTTGCAAAATAGTAAGGGCTAGAGCTGCATTTCTACGGAGTTCTGCTGTCACAAGGAACATTGGGATAAGGGAAATGAGCAGAGAAATTACTCCTGCTTTCTCACCTAAGAGCTTTCCTTGTCCTTTCACATCCACCTTCATCAGGGGCTCTGCAAATCCCCACCCACAGAGCCGCTCCAAGACTTCAAAACCATTAAGAATAGTTATTTAGTTGCTTAAAAACTCTAGGTTTCAAGGAAAATCACAAGAAAAAGCCCACAGTTCTTACAGTTGCTTGGTTTAGAATTAGTTTTGTTTTTCTTATTTCTCTCTGGCATTCCTTCTCCTAAATCTCCAATCACTTTCACAACAGGCTTATGCTGAGTAGCTTCAGGCAGCTGAGGAAAAAAAAAACAACAACCTGTTTAGCAATGTAAGTTATCGCTTCTCCCACCAATGCTAATAGGAGTTTTGTGCATAAATCAGGCACACACTGATGGGAGGAGAGATCGTGAAATCTATGTCTGTTTTTTTATCCACTGCAGTGAGGGTTTTATTCTCCTCTAATTTACACCAAAATATTGGTCTCAGGAGGAATACTTCTGACACACCTGGTATAAGACAGAGGAGAACTAGGCCCATGGGGTGATAGCAGATAATTCAACATCTTCATCCAGTGACAAAAGGCAAGTATATTAGAGTACCACAGACTGACTCATAGTGGCTTCTTAGAAGCCAACAGCATGGGATAGGCTGGGATTCATGGTCCAGCCTCATCCATCCTTGCCTTACCATCCCTCTTCTCCACTACAGTCTGGCAGCCACACGTTCAGCCCTTCCACACATCACAGACATACAGATAGCCTGGTACTGCCTCACTGGAGGACAACTGGTTAGAAAAAAGGTCTGAGAGGGAGTAGACAGAACTGACAACCACTTCAGACTGAGTATGAAACCTCTGCTAATAACCACTGCATGAGGCACGATTCCACAGAGCTCACTGTGTATTTTTCAGTATAGGACTACTAAAACAGGACATCCCTTGCTTCCTTCTTGCTCCTACTTAGAAACATCAAGAAAGTCTTCATGCAGTGACCTCTCCAAGCCAGTTCTAGGGAAAGAGAGTGCACAAAACAAATGTAACACTGACCATTTTTATCTGGCAAAATTCTGATGCCTCTGGACTGCCAATAGCATCTTTTAACATTGGCTTTCATGATGCCCTCCAAAATATCTGGTAGGTCAGAAGGCAGTCACCTCTGCCAAACACATATCAGGGTTTGCAGCATAGGTCACTGAGGCCAGTATTTCTTTTTCCCTAATGTGGGTAACTGGAGGCAGAACAAATGTCTTAAGAGAGAAATATCATGACCAAGAGAGCCTAATGGAATACAACTATAGCTGGGATGATCAGGAGCTTCCTAATTGGCATATAAGTGCACAAAAGTAATCTTTTGGGGAGAAGGTCTACTTTCATAACAGTAGACCTACTAAAGATTGTGAGAAAACACTCTGTTTTTTAAATATATATGTATATTATCAGGATTTTGTGTAAGGTTTTATATATGTATACGATATATGATAGCTTGAATTCCTTTGTTCATGTTTTCTTTAAAGCCAAAGTTTTATTGATCAGCATTAACAAGCAAAAATAAACAGCCTCTTTAAAAAAAAAAAAAAAGGTACTTTTTATTGTACTTATGTTCAGTTGGAGAAGGAAACACATAATAAAATTAATTGATTTTTCATGAGTTTCGTTTCTTACTGACAAAGTGCGTATTTTAATAAGGACTTTATCTCCCCTTCCTTGATCCTACACTGAAGTCATGATCCCGTACTTTGGACATCAGTCTGTTGCCATGGAAATGATCATAATATCGCTCAAAAAAATGAAGTATTATGATTTCACTGCAGGATCAAGGAGAGATAAAATGATAGGCTGCAAGGGATCAAGTCTTCAAGCTGCAAAAGCCTTAGTTACTAACAAAAAGAACATTTACGAAAAACGTCCAATGTAAATTCCCTTACATCTTGCAATGTTCAAAAATTATTTTTCCCCCTATTTATTTTTTAAAGCACTAATTTCAGAGATCATAAGAACTCCGTTTCTCTTCTTTTGATCTGCGGTCCCACCCTCAATTTGAAATGCACCTTTTCTATGAATGGATCCTGGTCATCTTTCATTCCATTCCTATTCAGTGCCCACATAGAACCTTCCCACCCAATGTGTTGTACCACATTATTACTTAAAGGACTAATATTTTATTCAGAAAAATTAATGCAATTGAAAACAATCATTTAGTTCGGGTGATGTGTGTGATGGGAAAGGTTGGCACGTGCCAGATCTTACTTCGAAATGGAAATAGTACACGGCTAGCATAACACAGATATCATTAAGTTCCCTCTAAACCTCAAAGCACATACTTTTAGACACCAAGTATTCCCAGTACTGTAATTTACCTCTAAAGAGGTAAAATGAACCCTCCTGTTCATTTTCACCATCTGCCACAGCACTTCTTCGTACTTGTTAAGAACAATGTTAGATCTTTTCCGAGAAGTTCAGGGAGCCAACCCGAGAACACACTCTTCAGAGATGTCCAGGCCACTTTCAGATGTCACACAAATCCAAAGGTCCAGACTTTGAGGCCTTCTCTTGTATCAAACACTTACTGAAACCTGAAGCTTCATCCCCAAAGGCCTGCACAGATGAATTAAAAACTCAGAATAAGTTTTCAAAGTCTCAAATTTTAATGGCTCACAAGGGGACCTGCAGGAAGGTAGGTTCTACTGTACTTCACTGATGTCATTCCCGATAGGAGCAACAACATCACAAGGGCAACAAACACACTTTGAAAGACTCCAGAAGAGAGTTGTGACCTTAATAATTTGCTTTCAGGCCTTATCTGTTTTGACGAGCTCTGTTCTAGTGACCACTTTGAAGGGTTGCCAAGAGCCAGAGAAGGGAAGAGAACAGGTGCTGCTAACAGAATTCAACTTTAGACTTTGAGCTTTAACAAGCATGACTTTCTCCCAGAATCTGTCAGCTTTGGCAGCTCTCTTAAGAGCTCCTTTCCACATATCCCACATCAAACAGTTTCCCCTACAACCCTGCCACAGGAAGAAAATAGGATTTGTAGTGGTAACAGACAATACAAAAGGTGCTGGAAGAAAGATTAGGGAGAAAGGAGGAAAAGAAATGGTTGAGATAAGAGTGTTCTCCTTCATGGGTTCTCTCATTTTCTTTGGGATGGAAAAAAAAGTCTTTATTTTGAACCCCAACATAAACACTTAAACATAAGCATAAACAAGCTTATGAGCTTGTGATTGCTTCTGAATTCACACGAATACAGCTTGAGTTTCTCAACATTACTAAATCTTCCAAGTGAGAAAGCCTAGAGCATCTGTATTACATACCAAAAGACTATTCACTCCCATTAAGAAATCACTGATTTTTTCTGCCTCCAGATGTGTTTTAAGCTGCTGAGAAGCCTCAGAATTGAGCAGATTAATGCATTCTAAATGTCATTTGACAAAGGGCACTGCTGCCAATGGTTCATTCACACTGTACAGATTTAATTATCTAAATGAAGTACACTCCAAGAAGTGCACGTTGGGCTTTTTTTGTTCTTTGCAGTTGTGTTTTATTGTTGTTTTTTCTGTTATCTTTAAAAACAAAAAAACACTCCACTTCAGTTTGTATTTTTCCATTCTAATTGAAATTAATTTCCCTGGCTGTTTTATTTTTGAAAACACCTGGAACAGGGCTATTATTTCAAAGAGGTAATTATGAAATTAGAAAGATAACTACGATACTTACTTCTTTAATTACGGATATAAATAGGGACTTTAATGCAGAAATTGCTTACAGACATCTTCCTGGATTGCGCTGGAAGAAAACTGCAGTATCTGCTGCTCATCTAATTCCAAGGAGATACGAACCAAGATGAAATGAAGAGGTTGCTATATCTGCTGGAGTTCTGTCTGAAACTCTGACAAGGCCCTTGCCTCTCATAGTTCTGCTTTGGCAACCAGAGCAAAAATTGCTGGTTTTGGTTTTGCCACACAGGAGTGTGCTAAAGGAAGGTGACACTGGTGGTGTTTAAGAGCAGGTGAGATAAGCCCACCCCAGGCACAAAATGGCCACAGTTGGTGTGGGGCTGCCCAAGGCCTTTGGGTCTTCTCCCAGGCCCACAGCACTGTGCATTTGGGTCTCCAGACCAGGAACACCCAGCATAGACCTGAGAGACAGCAGCAACACAGCCAACAATCAGAGCTAAGTGCAGTTATTCACCAGTCCTGTTCAAAGCCCTCTGTTATTTTAGCCGGCCGTAGCAACAGCTATAATTAGGCACTCTTAACACAGCACAGTGCTTTTCAGAAATCAAGGCCCTTTCCTCCTCCACAAGAGCCGTGTCAAGGGGCAGCTTCCACTAGTGCTGGCTGCTGACCCCTCTCTGACATGACTTGATCGTTTGCAGTTATTGATCTCAGCTCTTTTTTCTCCCAAGCCACCTGCCAGGTAATAAAAATCTGCATCAGAATGCAAGGCACACAGGGTGCTGAGAGCCAGCAGCAACATTTGTCTTACAGACCTGGAAACCTGGCAGTGTCGATAGGGGCCAGTTATCACAGCGCTGTGTGATCTTTCTGCTGAGGCTGTAAATAACTTCCATCAGCATCCGAATAGGGACAGAGAGAATCTGCCACATTAACTACAGAAGCGAAGTGCTGCTTTGTCAATGGCAGAAGACACTGTTAAGCAACATAAACAGCGTTGACAAGATCTCTAAAGACTCCCTGAGTTTAAAAGGGAAGGTTTAGGATGCTGAACTTTTGATGCACCATCATTAATCGAGCCTTGCCTTTCTTCTGAATGTGTTTGTATGCATGCCCAATGCAAGCATTTCAAAATGTTTTAATTGAGTCCTATAAGGGTACATGACATTTCACTCCTAGTCTCACTCAGATGGCAAAATTCTGGATCCTTTTGCTCTCCAAAGCACCTCCATATGCCAGTGGAAACAAACAGATCCACTGTTTGAGATAAAAGCATGTGGGCGCTACAGGGATCTGCCTCTTTTCCTACTTACTCTTTCCTCCAGTGTGCAACCCCAGCAAGTGCTTTACATGGCTTTGTACCTGCATTAAACCCCACCTTCCAAAAGCCCACATTGTGCCAATTTTACACTGAAAAGTCAGTGTAGTAAGCCAGCATAATGATGTAATAAAAGTGATGAAGAACTAGAGTTAGTGCCAATGCTTTTGCCAAAGAAGGCTTACAGATCTGACTGACTGCTTTTCCTATTCCCATTCCAGATCTCTAGCCCTGAATGAGCTAAAGTAAGCTGCAAGAGAAGACAGATTCAGTAAAAATTAGGCAGAAAAATAAGGGGGGGGGAAGGAGAGAAATATAGGCAAACTCACAACAGCTGTTCTTCAGCGTGGCACACAGATTTACACAGATTCAAAGTGTGGAAACCAAAGAAAAACAAAGCAAAGGTCCATGCTTACAGAAGAAACTAGTTAGTCTGGGTCTTTGAGGTACAAACTAGACCATACATTTTACAAGGAAAACCCAAACTCCAAATGCATTTTGCTAATCCTCAGACCTTCAAAGATCTTTCCTGCAGTTCTGCCTGTCTCATCACCTGGAGTCTATTAAACATTGTTCACTGAAGAAACTATTCGTCATGAGGGTGAAATTTGCTGAATTTACTAGTGTTTTATGAATCTACAAGAACCACAATCTAGAAGACACATCAGGACACATTTGATCCCATTTTGCTACCTTATATAAATCAGCTGTAAGCTCAAAGGTGGAATGGTTTTGTACAGTCTCTTCATTTTCAGCAAGATACATTGAAAGTAAGCCTGGAATATGAACGTATTTTTATGCCAAGTGTATTGGCTAGCTTTGGGAACTGATAACACACGTACCAGACTTCCATTTCATCTCAATTTCTTTTATAGATAGTGATTAAAGCCTGTTGTAGTTAAAGGGGTTTCTGAATGCACATATAGAATGATTCAGTGGTTTCGCTCAAGTTTTTGGATGACAGTGGTCCATTCTAATACCACTAAGCTCAGGAGGGATGGGGCAGGGGAAGAGGGAAGTAAACTTATATTTAATCTCCATGAGTAACTATCTCTCAGTAATTGTCAATGAAGTATCCCTGGTGGTGTAGACACAGAAGTTGACAAGACAGTGGGCTTTTTCCTTATTAATACATTCAGATCTAGAGGACCTTTTCTTGCTATCCCAATCTAGTCCCTTTAATAAACAGTAAATTATCTGTTTAGAAATAATCTTTGCTTCAGTCTAGTTGTTTAAAGCATTGCATCAGGAGACATATTACTCATCTTCTTACTTCAGATAGATCTACGATGCACAGATAAATGGATGGTCATATATTTAAGGAAGATTTTAAATGCATTTTTTAGTAGATGTCAAAAAGGATAGCATTTTATAACCAAAAAATGAACACTGGAAAAAAACAGAAGCAGACATGCTGAGAAAAGTCCAGTCTGCTGTTTTTGTAGATCACAGAATAATCTGACATAGGTTAGGAAATTTCTTTTAACCACTGTCTGTGCCGCCCTTAAACCTTAATGGAGTACAAAGATTACCTTCCAAAACTTAGGACCGCATATTACTTAAGCTTTTCTGGCCAAGTTTTTTCCCCTTTTCTTCAACGTGATTAGAAATATGAAAAGATTTGAACCACTGGAGCTAAGGACTGAGTTCTCCTTTACACAAAAGTAAAATGAGGCAGAACTCCAAAGAGAACACATCTCCAAAACTGAATAGATTGCACCAAACAATCCTTATCTTGAGGTTATGTTTTCCTACTGAAAAACAATAAAAAAACTCACTTATCTAACAATTTCAAATGGGTAGCTTATGAGATCCAGCACTTTGGGGCCACAGAATATATATATTTTTTAAATGAACTGAATTTATGAAAGTACTTACATTGCATCATTACTCTCAGAGCTAAAATCCTTAACTTAGAATAGAGACTTGAAGCCAGATTTGCTCCTAAAAGCAAGATTTTTCTGGGGAATGTAGTTATTAGTTATCTCCCTGGAAAGTTGCAACTCAGAAAACTTCACTCAATTGCAGCCCTTTCCTGGAAGAAATTAAGCTCCTTATTCATTTTCTTATTTGACTGGAAATTGTCATATCTGAAATTATTCTTCAGAGCCTGCCCAGGAAGGCCACAATGGTAATGGTGCAAAGCCAGGCTGGAATGAGCGCAGCTAAGGCTGCACCCCAGCTCTTCTTTCCATTGTCTCTCTTTAGGGAGATTCAAAACTAATTCTCCAAAATGAGTGTTGCAGACACCTGCTTAAATGGAAGGCACCCAAAGCTCTGCCTCTTGAAGCTGTGATACCATGCAGGAAGGAACCCTCAAGACATCAAGGACTCAAGTCCCTGCCCTGTCCTCCACAGAACCTAAGAGGGGTATCTTTTCTGTATTCTGTTACAGAGGCATGCAATGCCAGTTTTTTTAGTCAAGAATCCTCCCACCATCATCCCCATTGGGAAAAATAAAATAAAATAAAATAAAATAAAATAAAATAAAATAAAATAAAATAAAATAAAATAAAATATAAAAAAATCACATATAGCATTAGTGGAGGCCTCTCCACCAAGTACCCAATCCAGAACCAGTAGAAGCAAAAAAAGCACCTTCTCTCCTAGACTTTTTACTCAGATGTAGCAAAGGAGTTTCCTACAGCCTGTCACCTAATGCAGAACTCAGCAATGATGAAGTAACACAAATCAGTATCACCCAAGGATTCTACCTTGTTTATCATACAAGATCTACAAATTCTGCAAATTTAGACCGATTTCAGTAACTGCATCTTCAAAAGCCAAGATGGTACACATACTACACTGTCACATTGTTGCATGACCTCTAACACCCATTGTATTTCAAATTATTTTCCAGCATTACTAATGCTGAAGAGCACATATTTTCAAGTTCTCATTCCCTTTTTCTTTTGAGATACTTTGATGACTCATATTACGAAGTCTTATTACAACACAAGTATGATTCTGCTCTATCAACACTTGCGTTCAAACTGGATCCCCAGTGAATTAAAAGTCATATACTTCACATACAGCTGCAGAGCCTGATACAGCTCCTCTACTGAAAACTGAGTCACTTCCAGATGAGACTTGAAGCCAACAGTGTTAGAAGACTCGCTCAGTCTTCTGTGCACACACACACAACCAGACACAAAGCTCTCCCAGTTTCAGCACTATTCTTTTTATAGGCATTTTATAAAATCATTGAGCTTTGGTTTTTTTTAAGTGACATTTCTGACACCAGCAGCCAAGAAAAAAAAATAAAACTGAAGTTAAAGCTGTTGTTCTACATTTAATGTGCTGCATTGTGAGGCAACACGGGTCACATATCTGCATCTGTCACTTTGAAATGCGTCTGGCAGGTCTTGACAAAAAACAAAGATCAATAAGGTAAAAGGCATAGCTGGACATTACAAGCAGTGCTGGCCATCACCGCCTGGTCCCCAGGCTGACAACACTTGTGCACTCTGTGAAATGTCCTAAGTTGCAACAAAGCCTCCTATGCAAGCATGGTTTTTGTTTTAGTTTGGTTTTCTGTCTTTGTTCACTTTTCAAAGCTCATTCTAACATGGTTTCATAACCAAAAAAATAAAAAAGATAAAGTTTCTTGTTTTGTATAATTTGGCTTCCTCAGATTTGCTAATTCTGCTGAATTCTCCTAGTAACTGCCTCACTATGTAGCACGCAGCAGAGGTCTGATACCTTCCCTACTGAGACAAGTAGCATTGCCTTCTCCTTTGGGCTCTCCATACTCTTCCAAATTATTCTGATTGATATAGACCTCGATCCATGCTAATTATGCAGAGCTTCCCTTATAAAGTGCAGTTGCCATAGGAACAGTACCAGGTGAACAGGTGCGTGGAAAGCTGTGATATATTAAATGACAGCTACCCTCTGCCACTGCGATGCAGATTGCCATTCTCAGGGTTTATTTATAGCAGGTAGTAATTAATCTGTGTGAATCTCATTTCATTGAGAAGGAAAAAACAAAAACGCACAGAATCATTAGCAAGATTCCTAATTACATCCATACCTTTGATTCTCAGAATTTTGTTGCCATCAGACAACCCTAACACAGAACTACTGGATTATTATTTGTGTGGAGCTGTCATTATGAGAAACTCTAAGCTGTCACCTGTAACAAATACCTTCTTACAGCTACCACATTAAAACTTGCATTAGCGTTGCTGCAGTGGAGCAACAAAATAGTTTTTACCCTTTAAAAAAGTAAAGAAACAAAAAGGAGATATAAGCTTTAGTTGGCTTTTAAATGGAGGCTCCTAATTCTGGAATGGGAATCAAGTGTACAGAAACCTGAATTTAGCCCAGACACCAACTATTTCTGTGCCTGAAGCAAGCCCCTTAACCTCCGTTTCTCAGTCACTGTCTCTCAGGTGTTAGGTGAACTAAGAGCAAACAGTCTGAAAGCACTTCAAAGATGAAAAAAAGACTCGTTATGCTATGAAAGGGATAAGCACTGTAATTTAAATGACTGCATGAAGTAGACTTATCTACCAGGCATACCAGGCATGACTCAGCCTGGTGTCTTAGAGCTGCTTGCGTAAAGTAGATAAGCTTGAGAAGACAAAACTAAACTACATTTTCTGTGGCTGATGAGAACAATGATTCTCATAGCGAGGCAATACTAGCACCAGGTAGAGTACGTGGATCTTGCCTGTGTCTCAGTTTTCATCCTCTTGCTTTCTTATTATTATGTTTATGATCACAGCAAACACTCCAAGAAAATAGAAGTGATAGAAAATGATCACATTCTCAAAACACTCTTCTAAAAGTTTTGTCAGTACACATCTCAGATGAAAACATACAGTGATTCCCAGTCGCTGTTAGGGATGCCGTTGGAAACATTCTTACAGGCAAGTGTTAGAATCACAGCAGTGTTATGGGATACCCTGCAGAACATTATTCTAGAAATCATGCAAAGGATCCACATCAAGATTTAATTTCAGCTACATTCCAAAACAGCATTTCGTTCGTGGTTCACCAGGTTCATATTAGAACCCTGTAGGCAACAGGTAAACTTGCAGTTCTAAGATAAAGCAAAAAATCACAATGATGTAGCAATTACTCATTTCTTGAATAGACCCAGTTAAATCACAGCATGAAAAATGAAGGCTACATTGGTATATGCCTAACCTGCTGGGAAATCCTCCCATGATAAAATCCTTCTTGAGAATATAAATATTTCACAGAAATGGGTTACACATGGTCTGAACCCTGATATTAATCACTGCCTACTCAGACCATGACCTAGTTTTTAAGCTAAGCACATTCCACCTTTGCAACAGGCTCTACCAAGCTTAGTTCTGATGCTGGATAATACAGGGCAATAGAGAGAACATAACTCCTGCTATTGAGAAACTAAATCCCCTTTTACTGAGTCTTATACTAGACCTGCCTATATTTGATCAAATCCAAGAGATCTGATGAACATGAATTGAAATTCATTAGCAGTGTTTCCACATCATTATAGAAAATGAGGTCTCAGAACAATGGAAATGAGTTACTCTTGCAGACGAGACTGTTTCCACATCCAGGCTTGCGTGCTAAAGCTTTCTTCCAACTGGCCAGGAAGACCCACACCATTCTTAGTCTCAAGCAGATATTGCCCTGTTAGACCAGGCACAGCTGGAGAATGGGATGCTGTAACTTTAACTGCTGCTTGTATCCAGCATGAGTCAGGGACACTGAGCAGCCTGCAGACAGTTTATATGTGCTTTGTACCAGTTAAAATGTTGCTAAACTGGGCAAACCCAAACAGATTTCATCCTACTTCACGCAGCAAGAGAGGCCTGAGTATTAATGCAAAACTTTAGTTGGCAGGATATCAAACCTGAACCTCTCAAATCAGCTCATTGCTCAAAAATCCCCATTCAGGCCAATTTTTTTCCTAAGTGTTCCCTGCCTAATTAAAGATCCCAGCCTAATTCACAGGTCAGAATTCCTCATGTTTTCCTACATCTGCCACAGGCCTCAAAAAATGAAAGAACACAGAGGCCAGCTTGGCAATTGGGAGCTCACATCTACTGGATGTTAACATGTAACCTCACAAGTTTCATCAGTTCCTTCAAAATCACTTCTTTTATCCCCAGTACCTGAATTGTCAGCTAGGAGAAGCTGCTGATAGCTTCTGAAGCTTACTGCATTACGTACTTGGTCTTCAAAACCAAAACCACATGGAGAACTGACCTTTGTAAACATGCTTTTTTCACTGTCTCTTCCTGATGCTGCTCCTTTGCTTACTGCACCTCACCATGGAGTCTAGTCCCAGTCAGACTGCAGCTTCCCCCAATAGGACCTCTCTCATTTTTAATCACACAACCACAGAACAGCAATAGTTCATAATGTAGTATATAACAGAGTTATGGTCAATCAAGGACATGGGCAAGAAAAGCACTGAATGGAAAGAGAAAATACTTCATTCTCCCCACCTCTTGCTAAGAGATGTTGGGGGGAAAAAAAAAAAAAAAGACAAATTCTTTTACACCCAGGAGCTTGTCTTCTTTTTCCTTCCAACTCTACCCATTAGTTTAATAAAAGACAGTACTTGCTTTGCCTAATAATTATTAGGTCTAATGTCAAGAGAGTTAAGGTCTTAGTTAAACTCTATTTAAGCAGGATTTTAAATTTAAGCATGCAAACTTAGCACTCTTTACTGTGAGAGATCCCTTGTGTGCCCGTGTAAAAGAAGAAGGTGGACTGTATGGGTCACTGCTAGAACTCATTTAGAAATAGCAACCTGGATTATTTTTTTCTCCTCTCCCTTAGCAAAACCAGAAATATTAAAATGCAACACATGATTTCCACTAAGGCATTGGTTTTTACATGAAGCATATCAAGTACTCCATTTTGAACGCCTCTTCAGGGTCTCCCTTCTAAAGAAGCATCATGCAGTTCTAAGCTAAGGACCATACAACAGCCCTCTTCTGCAAATTCACATTCAGCTTGTGATTACTGTGTCACTTTTTCTAGGTGACACGACGTTTCTGCATCCAGAGGACAAGAGGAAAAGTTTTTCTGTTCTGCTAACGCAGGTTCCAAAGGTC
Source organism: Coturnix japonica (assembly GCF_054131305.1). Classification (NCBI taxonomy): domain Eukaryota; kingdom Metazoa; phylum Chordata; class Aves; order Galliformes; family Phasianidae; genus Coturnix; species Coturnix japonica. The sequence goes on along the minus strand of NC_140671.1, from coordinate 21,405,404 downwards.
TGATTCCTTATGAATCCATAAAAACAATCTCACAAGAGTTAACGCAGAATCAAAACTTATCACAGACTGATTACACCGCTGGGAAAATTGTCAGTAAAGGAAAAAGGGACCCACTATAATAACCCACATTCAAATTCCACTGCATGGCTGAAAAAGAGTCAGCTAGAATGACATCCAAACTAAACTTAGATTTGTGCAATCTGTGGAAAATACGTAATAGCCATCAAGGTTTGGGTCCAGCAAACTTCTGGACAATTAAGGAAACCTTTTGTTGTTGTTTTGTTTTTAAATCAACAGGATTAACAACACACAGGAAATGGTCTTTATGAAGAAATCCAAGGCCTGCCTATCCAACTGTCTGTACAATTCATTGTCCGGTTTACTTCATGCTAACTTTGTCTTTCAGCCAAGCCAGCAAAGAGTTTCTCTATAATATTTACAAGAAAGCTTCGTTTCATTTCAGTCCTTTCCCCCAATCCCAAAAGGAAACTTCTCTTTTCTTCATTGAACACACTCCCCTTTTACATTGCTTTGATAATTCCCACTTCATTGGCCTTTGTCAGAACTGTCATCTTTTCACTTCTGGAAAACCTTACTGGGATGTATCTCGGGACATGGCATCAGTGACACTTTAGTGACCACAGAGTTTGCTGTTGAATGAGCCCAACCTGCTGACCCTCAGATTAGAAGTTAGGTACCACAGCAGGTCTCTGCTAGAGCTTCAGAGCAAGCAGCAAAACAGTAAAACATTTGGTAGGGAAAGGAGAGGCATCATGAAATAGCACAAACTTTCAATATATGCAGAGACAGGAGGAAAGCTATCCATTGCAAATATTGTATCATTTCGGTTTATTTTCCAATCAGCCTCATCTTTCTCTTGCTTACCAGATTACTGCAAGGCACGGCTGCAGTTGTCCCAGGGCTCCCAGGCTCTGAAGGCAGCTTTCACTGAAGAGAATGGATTTTCCTCATAAGGATCCTCACCCTGCCTGGAAACTCTCAGTCAAGCATGCTCTGTGTGCCATGCACCCTGAACCAACTAGTTTAGACCATGCTTGTTTAGACAAAGAAAAAGGAAAGATCAGATCAAATTTCACTGGGATGTTTGAAGCCACTGAGGACTGCCAGTCCCACAGATGGCAAGCCTAGAAGAAACAACCAGCAGAAAAAATTAAGGGCACAATTATCTCAGAAGATACAATTGTTACAAGGTACGAGTGCACTGTATCCTAAAAATTTATGAAGAAACTTAAATTTATATTTATATACATGTATATATATATATACATACATACATGTATGTATACATATATATATACATACATACATGTATGTATGTATATATATATATATACATGTATATAAATATAAATTTAAGTTTCTTCATAAATATACATACATGTATATAAATATAAATTTCAGTTTCTTCATAAATACATAAAATAGATATTCAAAGAAAAGAGATGAGAATTCAGAGCCATCAGCTGCTATGGGACATCGATAGTCCATTGTGATGCAATTCCTGATCATTTTAGCTAATAAGCCAATAGACTGATCTACCCATGCAATCCCTGCAAACCCAGCTCTGTGCTCAGCAGGCATTTTGCAGAGGATATTGCATCTTTTTTACTGCAGCTTGAAGTAGATCAAAATTCAACCTCAGCAGAGGCACAACCAACAGCTGCTGCTCCCTAGCACAGAAAAAAGCCATTGGAGTGCTTTTCAAAGCTAACCTTCTCAAGCTTGTGCCTGTGACCTGCTCCCCTCTCCATTCTGACCTCACCCAGGAAGCTTGCCTTCCTTGTAGCACATTCATTTTGTCTCTTTTGCATGGGTTGTACAGGCTGCTGTGTTTTCTTTTCCATCCACATCTTCACCCTCATCCTTCCCCCTACCTTTTTTTTTACTTCTTTTTTTATACTGTGCAGGCAAGCTGCCAGCATTAACACTTTGGTTAAGGACTAAGCTCAATCACTGGCCTGTTTCAATACAAATCCCTGAGCTGCTCTCCTGGGGGAAACAGGTTCTTCACTCCCCACTCCTCATTCAGTTTTCCCTCAGGAAACACCCGGCAGGGAACAGGCAGGGACTGGCACTGTACCCCGGAAGGACAGAGGAATAACTGGCTCAGACACTGCCCTCAGACCCAATGCACCTTCGTTCAGTGAGAAATAAGGTAAGCAAATAAAAAAGCAGGGGAGAAGTTTCTCACCGCTTGCCCTACTCTGCTTTTGGGACATGCATCCAAATAGCTCAGAACTGTTCATACAAACACCTCATAGTGTGCACATCTCCATTAAATCAACACAGAAGCTTTTCCAGATAAATCTTCTCTGGAGAACAAACTTGGAAAACACGTGATTCTATTTCTTTCCTCACCTCATTAATTAATGTGGGAGCGTTGTCTGACTCCCACATCCAGATCTGCTGCTGAACTGGTCTCTCTGGGCTGCTCTGCACATTGAGGCTCTTCTCACACATTACCACATGCCTCCTGCTCATCGAGATTCAAGTGCAAAACTCACACATCTATTTTTTTGTCTGTTTACCGATCAAGACGAAGGTATCCTAAATTGACCTTTTCAGGAATTGCTGTCTTTAATACAGTTACTCCTCTAAGAAGCCCAGCCCTACACAACCCTATCAGAGTAGAGAAACAAAACAAAAAAGGGAGAGTGGTGCCCAAGGTTCATGTTCTCCTCCACCTGCATACAAACCATTCTCACTGGATTCTGTCCTTGAAGCAGCTTTTACGCCAGCCTGCAGCCCGCTGTCTCTTGGGCAGAGTGCTTGTACTTCCAAACACAAACACCTTCCTGCAGGAGAGCAACTCTCAGCAGTTCTCCTCTACTCTTGTTGTCTCAAGCATAGCAACCTTGTTTAGTACGACTGAATATTAAGACAGTCTTAAAAACATGTTCTTATCTTCCTCCTTGCCCCACAATTGCTTCTAACTAATGTCTTCACTGATGTAGCAAAGTTATAAGCAATTAGTAAGTTCTAAATAAGGTGATTTGGCTTGCTGCAGGTTTTTGTTCTGAATTTAAAACTTAAGCATTTTTTCAGTGCCAGCCCGTTGCCTCCAACAGTCAAGACAAACAACCAAGGAGCGAGTTTTAGGACTGAGTCTCCCCTCACCTTAAGAATTCTAATCCACACCTTTTCACAGCACCCAGGTATACCTTGCCAGTGCCTGATTATTCCAGGTCACTCAAACCCTAGCTAGTGTGCGCACAACTCACCAAGGCAGACTGCTGGCTTCTTGCCCCCTCAAATCATCTTCCCAGCTCCAAGGCAGTCACAGGACACACTCAAGATGTGTTTCATGAATAAACTTGTTTGGAGTCACAATGCCCAAACAGGTCACAGAATTAGTCCAAGAAATAAACTGATGTGGGGCAGAGGGAGTGACGTCTTCTTTTTCACCCAGGTCATCTCAAGAGTCAGCTTTCCAGCACAGACCTGCAAACTGCAGCACAAGGCACCTGAACCACATGCCAGCTTTCTCCCTGAGGAAAATAGATAGCAGAGCCAATCCGACTCCTTCAGAGAAGAGCAGCTAGTCAGACAGAAGGAGAGAAGGGACTACTAAAAGCTGAGCCAATCCAGCAATAGGAAGCCAAGTCAAATCCATAAAGATATGTCCTTGGTTTTGGATTTTGGCTTGTTTTAAGGATTTTTCTCAGTGGTGTTCATGTTTGGTGAACTTTTTGTTGTTGTTGTTCTTGTGTTTTGTTTTTTAAAGATAGTGTTCTTGAAGAGTTAAACTCACTCAAGTTCATTTTACAATGAAATCGGAATGTTTTAGATGGAAACAACCTCTTATAAGTGTAATCCTATATTCCTAATAAGCAGAATTAACAGTTCTAGGACCATTGTTCTCTCACACACTGTAATGGAGAGCATTATACCAGCAATGGACCATCTGGAACAACAGGCAGGGAGAGCCTTGGAGGATCAGAATGGATAACCATTTGCAGACTACATGGTTTTGGGGGAGTGAGACTTTAATAGCAGAGTGCAAGCATCTGTTTTCCCAGATACATGATCTGATTTGAACCATGACTCTTTGATACTGGTACCTACTGTTTTACTAGAGCCAAGTGGCTCTAAACAATGTCTATTCAGTTACTGCTAAAGAGAAATAAACAAATTAACAAGCTTATTTTCAATAAAGTTTAGAATTGGAAGAAGAATCTACTTATGTTGTGTAAATCTCCAGCTAGAAATTAAAATATCTGGACTTGGTTTAATTACATTTTGAATGTGGCCCCCAATAGGACTCTGTAACCTTTAGGGTTTAATAACTTCAGCTCATTTAATGTCCTTTCATTACATTACTGTAGCAATCCAAGAGTGAGGTTTGAAAACTAAAACTCTGTGCTTCCTCCTGGGCTTTCCCATATGTTCACCATCTTTAGCTTAGACTCCCAGGATACTCACGCCAGGTCTTACAAAATTGCCTTAGCAGAACAGAAAAATATCTTCTTTCACTTTATTCTATATACTTATTCTTTGTAGAGGAAGGAAAGGGGGAAAAAAGTTTGCCAAGCAATGCTCTGCTGAGTACCTACAGAAGATCCTGCCTAACTTCATGGAGAAAATCCAGGCAGCTCTCCTCATCCAGCCCCAGGAATAGGTCAGATAGCAAGGTACAGGCCCAAGACTGGCTGCTATGTTATGACCTGTTAAAAGACAGATTGCCCGACTTAAAACCTGCCACTAATAACCATGAATTTGAAAAACTCTGGATGAAGAGTCATAGAATTAACCAGACTGGAAGAGGCTTTTGGAGGTTGCATAATCCAACCATGCTCAAAACAGGGCTAACTTGCCCTAGTTGTAACAGCAAAGGACCCATTTGACAAAGTCTCCTACAGCACCTCCACTTCTCTCCTATGCATTATGTCAAACGAAGTGTTTTAGAATGTGGTTCTTGTGCTGACAGGCAGAATTAAAACATCTGGAGACTACATTTTCACATCTATGAACTCTAATGTCAAGGCAAAAATCATACTGGTGTGCAGGAAAGCAGAACCACAGAAATGCAGAGCGGGAGGCCAGTAGATGGGAAGCACCTCACTGCAGGAACCACTCTGTGCTGACACCACAGGTGGGATGCACATCACTGAGCTTCAGAGCTGATGACTGTGATACAAACATCTACTCTCCCTCCATAATCAGTGGAAAGAAATAAACCTCTCAGGCACAATTAATCTGACCTATTTAAGTGTTGCTTTAAGATAGCAGGAATTGCACTCGAGAATCTACTGACTGTCCTGATGTGATCTCCACTGACTCTAAAGAGACATAGTTGTAAGGAGATGAATCCTACCCAGTGATTGCTTTTACTCACAGCAAACCTTAAAATAGAAATAATGTGCATATGTGAACAAAGCAGGGGTGGAATATACCTTTCAAAGCCAATACCACTCAATGGAGACTGTAAAAGGATAGCGTTTCTCTTACAGTGAATAGATACAAATCTGTACAAAAGACTATCTAAAAATACATAGACATACACTTATAAGTGTTTCTCAGAGTTCCTTTCAACTACAATTTCTGCATCTCCAGGCAGCTGTCCCCCTTCATTAACAAGTGCGAATACATATCGAGATGCCTCTGCTCCACAAACAAACTGAATTCATGCTTTTACTTTACAGGGTGCTTTAAGAAAAAATATATATGTGTATATATATATATATATATTTTAATGACACTTCATTAATTTTTTTTCCTAAATCCTGTTCATAATAAACTAATTTCTCATGGCCCAATAACAGTGTGGATAGGAGGATGTTCTCTCCATGGATTAACATCAGGACTGTAAGTCCCAGTGCCACAATTTGGCCATGCCCACACAGACAAGTACTCTTCCCTCATTTGCCACTAAGGAAAGATTAGGACATCGTTTAATTTCTAGACTGTTCTAAATCCAGAACTGCTAGAAACAGAAAAGACCAAGATTCTTTTGATTCAGAGCTACTAGATATTGGAAAACACTGTGAAATTAATGCAACAGCCCAGAAAGGGAATGCAGTACATGGAGTGCTAACGCAAAGATATAGAGTCTGCTGGCATATTTTTTCTTGTCTAAAAGCAGCCATAAGGAAGAGGAGCTCTTCAAAGCTCAAAGCCCAAGAGGACATAGCAGTTGCAATGCTCCACTACGAAATGAGAAATGCATGCAGGACATTTCAGCCCTATTGTGAACCTATTTCCTAAGAGAAGGTCAACTCAGAGAGGCACGGAGGGTATTCAAAAGGCAAAAGCTTTTGACCCACAGGAGCTGTTGCTATGCCTGATATGGCTCTGAACAAAGACAACTAAATCCAGGTATTATACACATATAGAGAACTTATACTTGAGTGCATAAAATAGCCACTAGGGCAATTACCATTTAAAACCATAAAGGCAATGTTATAACAGAAGTCTAGTGTTGAACATCCTCTAAATATTATGGATATAAGTTAAGGTTTTAAGCCTGATACCTACTCCACTACAAAATGAACGTGAAAACTGCAGCACCAGACTATAATCCGACGTAGGTTTAATCAAGACTGAAATTTGTCACTACAGACCTACATTTAATTTAACAAATACATAGGTGAAACATCTGTGAATCTACCACGGCAAGTTTCAACTTGATGTTATGCTCCCCATGTTTAACACAGGCCAAAAAGACAAAGCTCTGATGATGGAAAGCCTCAAATCAGGAACAAACAGCTCCAGATTTGTATGGCTTTGTACTGCTGCCACAGCACCCATATATGTCATTTATGTATACAAATCCACTCATACACACTGCTGAGCTATTACCAAATCTTGAAAGGAATTTCCCAGCTGCACAAAAATGAACTACCACTTAGGCTAGCAAATGAATTTGTATGTGCAGCAATAACATCTGATTGATGTCACTGTCACATTCTCTTTAGTTTCAGAGAATTTGATAACCCCATCAGATACTGCTGCTGTGAGGAGAATCCCTATTTGTTAATCCAAATGGCATCTGTTACTGGAAAAAAGTAGAGACATCATTCCTCAAAGATGCAGTTCATATACTGTTGTTCATATATTCCCAGCTAGACATGATTTCAAGTACTCTGAAGATTAAAGAGGAGCTGTTTTGTGTTTCAATTAAGAAACAATTTGAATCAAACAATCAGCTTGCCTGCTCCTAAGGAATTATATTCTCGGTACATATATTTATGCCTACACAAATTACCTTTTGTGCATTCTCCTGAGTGTGTGTGGCATGTAGCTGTGTGTTGAGCTGCCCAGTGGGTGCTGGCAGACACCATACCTCTGTACTCATATTTGGGAGGAAGACGTACCAGCAGCTGCCCCTAAGAAGTGTATTTATTGATGCTTGTACGCAAGTATGTCATGATGACCCATCGCTTCAGTTTTTCCTTCTGATCTCTTCCCCTCCCCTGCTGAAGGCATAACAGTCCTTGAAGTATAGTTTTAAAGCAGATAAATGATTTCATTTAGGACTCGCCATAGATCCCTTTTTGTATCCCAAGCTATCAAGACCAGACACTATCCTCTTCAATTCTGCTAAAAGAGCAGAATGATACAAGTACAAGAACAGAGGTAAAAGTTGAATATGACAAGATTCATGTTATAGTCAGACATCAATTATATTACAAAAGCATTTTCATTTGTGTCTCTAACAGCTCTAGAAATAAACAAAAGGAAGGCACATATGATTTAAAAGTTACATCCGATTTTTAAAAGCCTGCTTTAAAAGTTCTGATTCCTATAACATATGTAAGAGCATTGAAAGTGGAAGAAGCACATGACTCTAAATAAGTACACGAAGATTTAATGCAATACAGGGTAGGCAGTGTAACTGCCATTAGTGAAGTTGCAAGAGCAATTGACCTTATAGGACAATGATATTTTAAGTGTCTATAAACTGGTAGTAAAGATGTTTCAACATTAAGTGCCCATATAAGACTTCAATAATGTTTGCGGGTTTTTTTTTGAGTACTTCATGTTTTACTACACTGCATTTCTGGTAATAACAGAGCAAGTAAAACACAGCTTAAGATTTATAGCTTAAGATGGTCAAGAAATAAAGTCAAAGTTTTCTTTAAACGTAAATTATTTCTGCTCTCAAAAAATAACCTTAAATATCCATTGTTCACTATGCTCTCAATAAAGCAGTCTTTAATGAGACACTAAAATTTGTTTGTGGAGACTTGTTTTGTAACAGCACTGAGGACAAATCTATTCTAGCGTCATGTACAACCGTAACAGTGTTCCCTTTAACTTATCATCTTACACTACATTTTTAAATTAGAAAGACCAGATTATCTTTAACTAGCTAGTCAGCTGCAGCTGATGCGCTGAGGACCCCACAACTTCAGGTTTCTCACTCATATTGTGAGAATGGCTCTTCCTTACAGTTTCAAGCACCCAGGACTGACGAATGAAAACCTAACATGATGCACTCTGCCACAGCTACTGAATGAAATCTTGAGTGTGCAAAGCATCTGACCCAAAGCCCAGATGTAGACATGAGAGGCGTGCAAAGCGTTTCCATTCAGAAATGAGCATAACAAAGCAACTTTGATTTCCCATGAATCTGACGTCCAGGATGATCAGAAGGGTGAGCGAGCACAGTGATTTTCAACCTGAGATCCATCATCCAGAGACACTGAGCCTGTTGGCCCAAGCCCCATCATCAACTAATGCAATGTGGGACTCTTACAGATGCCATGAATTCTGCAGGTTTCATTAAATGCCAGCAACTGACCAAAACATTCATAGGACTGCTCGTAAGTGTGGAATTTTGAAAGGCACAAGTTTCCCAGCCAATCAGACTAGTTTTCATATCTCCTGAGCATTATGTACCAGCATTTCCTATTTCCCTCTGATATTTTTATAATAGAAATTTATTACAAGAATTTAAATTAGCATCAACAAGATTAGTTAAGAGGTTTGTGACTTTACTAGTTTCTAGAGCATCCCCCTCATGTGATTTGACACGTGGCTGAAATTGGTTAAATTAAGTCAATGAAAAAGGGCTTGCATTACATATTTTGTTCAATTGCATCTATGCAGATTCACAAATTCTTCTTGCTTATAAAATGAAAGAGTCTGAAGTTAAATTGGATTTTATGTCATTTCCTTTAGGTTCTGCCCATACGTTAGTACAGTGAGGTTACAAGAGTGTTCATGAAGAGCAAAACTGCTTTCCAGTTATGATTCTATGAGACTGGGCTCTTCCTACCTCCTCTCTTCACAGCAACAATGTGAAATTTAATTTAATCTATTTCAGAACTGCAAAGACAAGTACTTTTTTAGCAAAGCATAAGAGGGTTATCACTTTGAAGAACCACATTAGGCACTGTAGTTCAGTCTTACACAAGAGATTAATTGACATGTGCTGTAGATTAATCAGAATAAGGCTTTTCATTACGAGTGGCCAAACATAACCAAATCACTTTGGAAGCAAATTACTGACTTGCCTAGAAATATATATGCAACAATTGCAAGTTTATTATTGCTGCTTGATGAAATGAAACAGCCTTTCAAAAACATTTACCTTGATTCTACATGAACCTCCTCTCACCTGCAGAATGCCTACATTAAAACTAAAACTAATCAAAAGCTACTCCGCACTCAACAGAGTACTAAGTTGTCAAGCACAACTGGCATTCTCCTCTCAACAGCAGTGCTTGAGTCAAATTTCTGGCTGAAAAGGCTGCATCCTTTCATATACATCCAGTTGATAAACTGTGTTCTACAAAGAGAAGTTTAATGAACAGGAAGAAAAGAAATGGAAATAGGAAAAAGAAACCACAGTTCTCCTTTTGTAGTATAGCCTTGTAACAAATAGTGCAGCGAAGAATATAGAAATTCTGATCTTTTGTCACCTGTCAAGGAATCCAAAGGAGGCAATACATGTTGTTGACACTGTGAAACCCAAACTTTTTCGTCTGACTCTCACACCCACTTTGCCCATTTTCCAATTGTTTTTAAATAAGGTCTGGAAAAAGCCCATAGAGCTACCACAGACTAAGAGCACAATTTAGGGCTGTAACACAACTGAAAGCACAACTACAACAGCAGAGGAGCAAGATCACAGGCTGCAACAAGTGAGGATTTGCTCAAACACAGCAGACACAGAAATAAAGAAAAGTAGCTACTTACTTTGAGAAGGCCTCGGGTATACAGGAATCTCCAACAAGATATCCTCACCTTCACCACCAACCCTCAAATGAGGTGTTGGAAAGGGTAGATCTTGGCTCCAGCCCTTCCAATCACTCAGACACATTACATGCCCTTAAGCTCCCCTGGTTAGGCCCTGCCTTCCCACCAGGAGCTCCGTCACTGGTGCAGGCTGTGACTCAGCAGTTCTGCTTCAAGAGTATCTATGGGGAATGAAATAGAGAGAAACTTACCAACCACTGCACCGTGAAATTCCACAACATGAAGAGTATTTTCCTGAGTGCCACACCACAAAAGAAAAACCTTCATACACGTGTCCCATTTTTTCATAGGCTATTACTTTTGTTACATGCTTCACCCACCAGAAGGCAAGTTCTAGTTCAAATTCATTTTGATTCAAGTTAATTAGCATCCTTTTCATGGAAAATTATCCTGTGTAACTGCTGACATGTCAGTGCATCACATACTTGTTGATCTTTGCTTGGAAGCGGAGAAAATACATTTTTATGGCATTTCAAAAGAAAAGTACATCCACGTGGAAAAAAAAAAAATCACACACTTGACTATAAAACACAAAAGAACTTCACGTGTACCAAAGCAGCAGCATCTGTACACTCAGCCCAGAAAATAATGTTTATTTCCTGTGTTAAGTGCAAGTTTCTAGCACAAATTTACTTGGTGCAATTTTGTTCTGGAAAAAAAAAAGAAAAAAAGTTAAAAACTGTTTGGATACACAGTGAAATCAGATGCAGTACATCTTTATTTTTAATGGAATAATAATTGTACCCAAATTTCATATTCAGCCTTTGAAACATTTACCAGGAAAAAAAAAAAAAAACCAAAGGTGTGCTGTGAAGGTTTTTTCAGCATGACTCATATTGCTGTCATAAGAGTAAAAAAGTTTGAATTGATTTTGGTTGTATTGTTTCTTTATCTATAGCAATTGTCTGTCCTCTACTATCTATCTGGCCACCTACTACTTGTGTCAAACGAAGAGATCATCTAGCAAGTGACCCCTGACTTTGATTAGGACACTGATTGCACTATTACCTGATTGCATATTTGTATTCCTTGTAAAAGAGTCTGAACTACAAGAAGAAAGTATCTAAGCTCAATTTTGAATGAAATATTTTTGTTTTGTTTTGCAATAGATTCACCTCTCCTAGCACCTATATCACACCATCCTCTAGAAGTAAACAAGTGTAAGCCTTAAGTGAGATCTGATTTTGTCACTTATCATCTAGACACAAATGGACACAGAGCAGTCTTGTAAATAAACTTACAGATAAACAGGTAAAGGGCAAAGACCAAAGATTTCAAAACAAGGTTTATATGAATAACGTGTCCTCTCTGTGAACTCTGTTTGACAGTGGATTGTGCACATATGGGTTTTCCAGGGCATAGGACAAGATATGTCAGTCAGAATAAGGTCATGAGCCCAAATGCTGACAACTACATTGCATGTGGAACACAGAGCTCAAATGCCAAGACTGGGACTCACCTTCTGGCATAAACCACCCACAAATCCCAGAGCCAGCAACTACCAGCAACTCATGAGAAATGAAGCTTGCCAGCACGGGTACAACCTGGAAAACAAATCAAGGACTGATTGGCCAGAAATTTATTCCCACGTAAGGAGTATGTTATTTGATTCCCATGCCATTGTTCTTCTTTTCAGAGGAGAAGCTGAGTTATTCAAGCTCAGTTTCTCTTTGTACTTATTCAGTTCATTAGTTAATGAAGGCTTCCTTATATTAGTTAAATTCAGCCACCATTCATCTACCTGTTCCAGAGTTCACAACAGATGCCCTCTGGCACTTCACAAAGACCAGAATCTGCCTCAAAACAGGAATAATATATCTTATGAAAATGGAGATGCTATTGTTCATATCCTTTACCCCTGACCTATTTCCTCTGCACTCACAGGGCTGACCTGTTCTCTATAATTTTATACTGACTAAAGCAGTAAAAGGCTGAAGTTTATTGTAATATTCCATCAGTCTTTGTTTAGCCAGAAAGGAGGAAACTGCATTCAATCTGTTTGGGTTCTTACTCAATAGTGAAGAGCTCTGTACTCATCCAAAAGCTGCGGGTTCCTCTTCCTCACTAGCAAACACTGATAGTCAGTTCCCTTCCTCAGGTCTTTTAATCCCTATTCTGCTACTACACACACCAGCTTCATTTATACCCCTACAGGCCACCTTCAGCTCTTCTCTTTCAGTCTTAATTAAAGCAAGTGGGTGCTGCCTACCTGTAAATCTTTCCCAGACTCAAAGCTGCTTCTTCTTCTCTTATTTTAGAGATGCTGATGCACACATTTTCATACTCCCAAACTGACTATCCTTGCTGGCAATCCTAACTCATTGTTTAACAGTTTGTACGGAGCAAACTCTGAATAACGCACTGATGTGTCAGTTATGTGGGGTGGCCACAAACTGCTTGCTGACATTCTTGGCAGTGCCAACACACTGCCTGCCTCTTAGCTAACTTAAGTGCTGCTGATTGTTAAAAACTCCACACTGACACCATGAAATGTGGGAAAAGGTACAGAGCTGTGGACACCACCTCACTGTGGGAGCAAAGGGGAGCCCTGCTGGTGGAGTCTTACTGATATTCAATCCCCACAAAAAAACAGAGCTTATTCCTACTCAGAATGTAACTGATCCAAGGCTTTGCAAACTTCCTACTTAAAGATTAGAGACTGCCTGACTCTAACATGGGCCATCCCAACCGTCTCAGTGAATAATGGTGCTGATTATGGATCAAAGTCTGGTAACTCAGCTTTTCCATCAGCAAACCCACAGAGGGCTGCTTTCAGTCACCTTTCTGACCAGGGTGTAGGATTGCGCACCAGAAAGTTACCACGTCATTCACTTTCCGTGCTTGAATGTGAACTTCAGGATTCTGCCTTAAATATCCCCAGCTTAGGCATAACCCACTGCTCACTTGTTTTGAGAGCTTCTCTCCTGATTTGCTCAACACAGCAGACATAGTTATTTCCTAATTGCAGACAAGCTCCAGATGTAGGTCAGGGAGTATTTAGCTAGAGGAGGCTAATAAAACAAGTCCCCAAGTGATGGGCTTGTCTTTGTTTCCCTGACATTGCTTACTTTTGAACATCAGAGACTACGAGACTGTTTTGGTACAGGAAGTATGTTATGGCTGATGTAGCATAACAAATACTAGCTCTACATCCTTCTATTTAGGCTTCAATAATGTCAGAGGGCAGAAGTGACAATCAATGTATTTTGCATTCAGCAGAGATGACAGGCAGCTAAGAGCAATGGACAGACACAACATGGCAGAACAGAAGGTACTTGCCTGGAATAAATATCGTCTTTGCTCCAGGCCTTCAAGAAATAACATTTCCGGTTTAGATTAATTCGTAATGCACAATGTATGATTGCAGACCTTGCTTTTGTACACAGACCTGGCCTTAAACATTGTTTGAACTGGTGTTGTCAGTCCTTTCTTGATCATTAAATTTATTTCCTAAAACTTAAGAAGCGTAAATGAAAGGCAGCTTCTGAAAAACAGTATTCAACATTTTTATGGAAAGTAGGTTTCTGGCTCTGCTCTTACTAATGCACCCTTCAATCATAAATAATAAAACTGGTGAGTTCTATCTCTTTCAGAAAAGTTAGACGGAACTATCACCCAGTGTATACAAAATAGGGCTTCAAAGACACCCGCTCTGTAACATAATAGAAGAAATGGTGCTGAATGATGGATGGGAATCAGTTAAACTGATTTCTGGGACACGTTGTGCATTAATAAATCAGAGGCTGTGTGTTCACTGAAAGAAGCGTAGGAGGCACATTAAGAACTTTTACGGGAGTAAAGAAAAAAAAAGTTAACACTGTATTTCAAAGGAACCTACAGGAGGATTAGTACTAAAATCTTTTTATGAGCACTAATTCTGAGCACTTACATGAAGATCAAGAAAATAGTCAGCTCCACAGGAAATCCTGGAAGTTAATTTTTTTAGAAGACACTGCCGCATTTCACTGCATTTAATGACAACCACGCGCTATTTCTGAAGCGCTCTTGCCCAGCTCACAGCAAAGGTATTAGTTCCAACACTGATTGCTAATTCTAACACTACAAAAACACCTTCCTGCTTAGCAAGAACACAGCTTCAGAAACCAAGAGAAAAGCACTGAAACTAGAATCAAATATACACCTTCATCATGGATCCCAAGAAGTGCCCGCTGCAACACTATATTGTGAGCAGAGAGAGAAGCCTACAAGTCCTCGTGACTTGAGTCTGCAGACAACCTCAGTGCTATCTTATCTTCACCTTCCAAGTGGCTGGCTGAACTACATTTAAAAAGGAGGAAGAAAAAAAAAGAAATAAAACTCCTCCCAACCTGAATCAAAGATTGACTCCTTGCAGCTCCCAGGGACACAGAACTTGTGTAGGCAGAGAAATTTCACCGGAAAAAGGAAAAAAAACCAGATATTTTGTCTTATTCATTTACAGAACGACCCTGCTGCTAATAGCACATTGAGGGTGCTGTTAGAGGCTACAGAGCAAAATGATTAAGACAACCATAGAACAGCTATATGCTAGGGAAACAACATTTCAGTTAATAAGACAAGATGGTGCAGAAGTCTGTGAACACAGAACCACTCTTCTGTCAATAAACTCTTACCCTGTTTTCCTACTTTATTCAATTACAGACTCTTAGAATAGATGTACCACCATATAGTGGGCTTATATACCATTCAGTTAAGGTAACCTAACCATAAATACTTCCATGATTTCAGTTAATTGGAAAAAAAAAAACACGGTAAGTGAATACAAAATATGTCCTTCATTTACTGTCATTGTAATATAGTCGAGCTACAACACAATCTTCATTTAGGCAGCTCTAGGTACTAGACCACTTTCAGCAATGGACATTTTATAGCACAAAGAAACACGGGTTTCTTGAAAGCACTCCTGCATCAAAAGCTTAGCATTGTTATGGTGTGTGCATTTTAATGGAGTGGATTGTGTTGTGTGTTCATCCTACAGCTCATAGGAGACACATTTTCTAGAAAGCTAGAGGTTAGACAGCATTCTTAAGATGAAGAGCAGGCTGTTATGAGAAAACATAAAAACATGATTTGAGACAACTAAACTAGAAATTTAGAAATATATTGTAAGGCTTATAAATAATTGAAAAGAGAATGTTCCAAAGTTTTGATGTGTCATAAAAGCTTAGTTTGGAAGGTGATGAAATTATTTCAATTAAACAGAACAAATGTCAGCCGTGAATGCCTAAGCATTTTAATGTATTCATCCTGTAAAAGTACGGTGCATGCTGAGGCACGGAGGTGGTAGGGGCTCGCACAAAGGCAAGTTATTTGTGAATATAATTTGGACTGTACAAGAAATACGTTCCCAGACTGAGGAAGAGTTTCTCAATACAAAATCTGTAAAAGCTCCAGTGTTGCAGTAGAAACACTGACTTCAGAATGACAATATACAAAGATGAGGATGCAAATGGTCCAAAGCTACCGAAACAGTTTGGTCATAGCAACAGAAAAAAAAAACTTCTTTAACTTGATCCTAATGCATATAAAACAGTTTTGGAACAGACTGATTCCATCGTCTTAAATGGTAGCACTCCCCACCCTGTAAAGGATACAATATTTTGTCTAACATAGGAGAAATATCTAAGTACCTAGTCAGTCCAAAGACAACATTCCCCTCAAGCAAAAACATGAACAAGGCAAAGAAGCTACGCACAAACAAATACAGTGGGTAAACCTGGTACTCAGATTATTTCCCTTTAAGAAAAAGTGACCAGAGAAAGAAAATAATCAGAAGGCAACAAGCTTTAAAGTAAACAAAAACAACCTGCTGCTTGGGCACTTCAGAAACTATCAACTGTAGGACCCCAAAAGCACTTCAGAATTACAGCTGGTTTTGATACCATTTCTTCTTCTTTGAGCCTGATTCCCTCAACCAACCATGTCATTGAACTTGATACCAGATTTATCATATTTGCTAAATAGTGAGCATACATTACATACAGGTGAGTAAACAACCTGTGATGGTGCCCAATACTCCAACCTGTGGAATCCAGAGATCCCAAGCTACAGACTGTGTCATATGCATGTATTCAGTATGCTGATGTACAATGTGCATTGTTAGTTATGATACATTTTCAATTTGGCTGCATCTAACAGCAGCACCATGGACTCAGCTGATGTTATATTACCTGTAGATGAAGGTCTTAGGAAGGTGGCTTTGTCACATTGTAGAGTGAGAACCAAAATCAGTACTTCAGGAAAGGTCTCTTTCAGGCAACTTCGTATTCTTACACATCTTCCTGTAGGAGAGCAAATAAATGGATGATACTTGTAGCTGCTCACAGCAGTTCCTAAACACCTAAGAACAAATGGATTTGAGTTATGACAATCATATCAAACAGACAAACATACAGAAAAATATAATACAAGCTCGAAGCACTAAAGAAGAGTGTTTATTACTGGTATTTAGCTTCTCCCAGTATCTTCCAGTCATTCTATCCAGCCAAAAACCAAAGCTTCCAGATCATACAAATAAAACCTGATTCCTTTGCTCCACAGTAATAATAATGTACTGGACTATATTTCATAGAACTTATTTGTGTCCTGCGAAACAGACTTCTCCATGACTGCCTGTTGTTAATAACCTCTCATGGGCTCACGGGAAACCTCAGTTTATGGCACAGCGGGAGAAATGTCTCCAAATAATAGTTTCTTTTTAAACTTCTTTGGCAATCCAGCCAGGTGCACCAACCTCACTAAGGAACAGGGATAGAGTTCCATCTAAGAGACTGTCAGATGAGTGGTAACTCACAAAGCCAAGGAAAATGGGTATTTGGTAGGTAAAATCAGGCCTGTTGGAGACTTCACATGGGACAACTGGAAATATCAAAGGCTTGTTGAAGTGCAAGACTGAGCACAGCAAACTGAGAACAGACTACAGTAATAGCACTTAGGGAATGGTGGAAGCTGTTACACAATCATTACAAACAGAAAGAAGGCAAAACACTGCAGGTATTCAGCAATTTGTAAGAAACAGCAGCCTCTGACAGGGTGTGAGCTATGTAGACAAAGAATGATTATGGATCTTCAGGCTACAAATGAAATTCATTCCTAGGATTCAAGTGGAGACCAAGCCAAACTTTTGTGAAGAAAACTAGGAGGAGGTCTCTTCATCACACAGAGAGAGGAACAAATTGTGACACTTAAAAAAAAAAAAAAAAAAGTCATGAGAAGCATAGAAAAGGGGGGAAAAAATCTTTCAATAATAATAGATGAGTCCAGAATAATCAAATGAAACACTTGGAAAATTTAGATATATGCAGCCATAAGCATAAAGCATAAGCATAAAACTACTTAAATCTGCTTTTAATTTCTATTGTAATTTTTATCTGCCCAAAATGGCTATTAGAGTTTGCTGAACAGCACAGTCATTGATATGTTGATACATGATTACACAAGGCACAATGTCACATTTGGCAATCCAAATCCTAATTAATGAACAGTCCTTGAAATAATACTAACTCGAATGATCAAAATTTAAAGTGATGAGCTTGCAGAAGGAAGCAGCATCCCATGATTTCTTTTCCACTGAACCATGAGATCTACAGGAACAAAATAGAAAATGAAAAATAAGGTTTTATGCAATCAAATTAAAGACAAAAGCAGAGAAGAAAAAAAACAATAACAGTTTCTTTATCATCCCGAGCACTGGTAGTAAGAGTAACTTATTCCTCATAGCCTGGAATGTCATGGCTGAAGCTGGAATCGAGAAATCAACAAGTCACAATCAGCATCTGGTTGATGGCCAGAAGGATGCTCAACATGTATTCCGGTATTAAAGACAATCTACAAGCAGATAATAACGTTGCAGCTTGCCTTGCCTAATGGTGTCCAGTGAATCCATATTTCACATCCCAGCCACACTTCTTGCACAGCCATCCTTTACATGAGGATTTCATACATTACAGAGGTAGTTAATCCGACACCAGCAGAAAGCACTTCCAGGCCTCCCATACATGCAGCAACCTATAGTAGCAGTAGCTGCATTCAACTTATAAAACTAAAACCAAGAGCCTCCTATTTCTAGGAATATATTATATGGCGAGGTACAGAGTAAATGAACAATAACTTGTATCTTTTCCTATGTATCATGGATTTAAGTTTTAATGAGAGCAGGAAAAAAAAACAAACACTTTTATAGAGGATTTTACTAAGATGAGTGACACTGTTCTAATTACATTGAATAATCTTGAACCAAAGAATTTTTTCCATTTCATGCCTTTAATGGATTTAAAGAAAATAAAAAATAAAAAAGAAAGAAAAAAAGAAACCCACAAATTACCTTAAGAACTGAATAGTTCTGACGATTAACAATATTTAACCAGAAAAATACTTCAAAGACATAAAGCATCTTTCCAAAATCCCATTCACCCAGCCAACAGGAACAAGCAGGTTGGTTCTGCAGAACAACTAGCAAGGATATGGCCTGCCTCACTGATTTCCACAGCAAAGCTGACTTATCCCAAGGAAGACAGTGAAATGGCATCTGAACTCCTTACAGAAATGTGAAGGAGAACTCTACGGGTGATTTTAAGGAACTCATCTGAGTTCAGACTCCTTCCACAGCATCCTGCTGAAGACCAAGGAGATTTTTTTGCCTAAGGCCCTGAAGCCAGCTGCTGTGACAGCCTGTGCAATGGGGCAAAGACATATCTGATTGCTCTGGATCTGGATCTTCAGGATGTTAGGTCTCACAAAAACTGCTCAGTTGCCTTTTTCAAGGGGCAGGAAAACCCATAGGAATGATACCAAAGCTTTGGTCAGTTACCTTGACATTTCCTATAATACAAGCCAGGTTAAAAAAAAAAATAACAGGAAAAAAAAAATTAACAGAAATCTAACATTTGCCTTGCTTCTAATGTTGAAGGACAAATGAACAAAAATAGAAGTGTGGTTTTCTCTTTAATCTTCTCATTTGAGGACCAGACCTAAGAGGTTTCTCACTCTATTCTGCAGTTTTAGACGAGACAACCCTGTGATGAAGGCTCTGCTCTTTGAAGAATCCTTCAGACCTCACATTCTCAGAGGAGAATACAGACAGAGGGACACATTTGCTACAAAATCCTCCCCCTTCTGCATGGCACTCCAGCTACTTTCAGATCTTGGTCCTTTTCTCAACCTTTGGGAATACCCTATTTAGCTTCAGTAAGGATGCAGTTTGGGTAGTATTTCCTCACTACCATCTTCTCCCCTCCTCTACTGAGTGCCCCAATTTCACTGAACATGCTTGAAGTATAGATGTCTCTGTGAGAAAGTTATTAAAAAAAAACCAAACCAAATCACATTATATCCACAGTCAGGTCACAGACTGAAGAGGTAAGATCTGGACTAGAAGCACTGCTGACTTCCTAAATCAGTTTCACAAACCACACCAAGCATTCCACTGCTCTGCGCCAGCCACCCAAAAGATAAACTGAGGAGGGAAAAGAGAAATAAAGATAAGGCGTGATCACCACGAAGAGGAGAACTGTACACTCAGACACAGAGCGCCTCTACAGTGACACAGGTTCATGCAGATAAATGCATTTCCTCAGCACTTCAATAGAGATCAATAGCAATCCCTTGAGATAAACACCGCAAACAATATGCCACCACAGGAATAAATCAGAAGATTAGAAGCAGAAAGGATTATTTATGTTAAAGAGCTGCATTGCGTTTATTCCTTGGTTTGTGCAGCAGGTTTCTGAACGTCTCTGAGGAATTCTAAACTGTTCACTTAAGGACTGCTCATTACTTATAGCACTGAAAGGCAGCCACCCCAGGCCCGCTCTCTAGCCTCCACTAGCAATAGAGCCAGCATTGTTATCGTACATTGTGCTTTCCTTGAAGATGTGGCCATGGTTTTCAGATTATACAAAGAAAAGTCTCAGTCCTTTATTGCATAAGGAGAAACATGAATGCACCCTTATGCCAAAAAACTTGATAGCTACAGGACTGACAGCTGGTGTGAGAGCATGATGACACCACTCACTCACCACCTCCCCTCCAGTTGTTTCACCAAATACGACAGTCTTAGCAGACCCTGGCCTGTAGCCTTGGTAGAGGCAGATTTGTCCAGGACAGGTTTATGCAAGATCAGGTATTTCCACTGGATGTAAGACACTTTCAAGCTGGCATCTAAGAAACGCATCCTATGGAGAGAGTTTATCAGGGCTCCTAAAAGCAGTTTACAGTAATGGAAAACCAGTTCCTTAAAAGACAATAAAATAAAATAAAATAAAATAAAATAAAATAAAATAAAATAAAATAAAATAAAATAAAATAAAATAAAATAAAATAAAATAAAATAAAATAAAAATAGAAATAGGAAGAAATCACACACAGCACAAGTGTTCCTCATGAAAGGTGCTAAGCCTTTGCAGTGCTGCAAGGAGTGCTGTTTCGTACAGTCCTGTTTTTAATTCAATTATCTCAAGCTCTGCTGGAGGTAAGGAAATGCTGTTTTGACACAAAGGCTTTGACTTCATATGGTATACAAGGCTAGAGATGGTAATGTTGGGCCTTCAGAAAGCTTCAACTAAAGTCACAAAATTCAATGAAAAATAGTATGGATTTTCCTTTTTGATAGGCGCAAGGATTATCTTCCATCACTAGAAAAAGCTATAAAGTTATATTCTGTGAGAATACCTTGAATTGATATTTCAAAGGGCTTCTTTTGAAAGAATGATTTATAGATCACAAAGATCAATGGGTCTTTTATCAAAGAAAATGGATTCCTTTTCTGAACCACAAAGAAAAGAATAATGACATCCTAGACCATATTTTTGAAAGTTGTGTACAGCCAAGAAGACAATAGCTACAGCAGGTTACCACTTTACAGCAATGCGAACAACTCACTAATTACAGATGAAGTCCTTATGGTGCTTTGTGGAAGCCAGAAAGCAAAAGTTATAGTGCAGGAAAATTCACACTGAGAGTTATCTTACTCACTCAGCACATATTAAAAATTACATGGAGGTTTTCACTAATAAGTGCATATGACATAATAGAAAAATGGATACAAGTGTGCCAGTGTGCACACTTCATATCTTACCAGAACTCAAAACATGCATTTATGTTAAAGCATGCTCCCTGTATGAATTTTAAGTTACCTACTTCTTGACCACATCCCCTCCTCAGCTCAGCAATGAAATTCCTATCAAGTTTTTATTTGGATAGCCTGGATAGACAGGCTTTCCAAAATTATTTTCAGTGCTCAATGTGGTGGTACAGTTGATCTATTTCCATCATTTCATGCGCATCTGCTAAAGCATTACTCATCACAGCAGACATGAGATTCCCCCATTAGTTTCCTATAGAAAGTTCCTCCAACCCACCAAGCCCCAACCTTTTTCTGCAGCTCATGAGCTCACAGAACAGTCTAACCCATAACCCTTGGCACTCAACAACTGAGCTAAGTCAGGCTTAGCAAGCAAGAAGAAAAAGAGCATATTAAAATAACATAATGCAACCTGCAGCACGGTTTTTTTATTAGCTTAATCAAATAGACATGATAGTAAAGAAGATAAAATTAAGAGTAAATCCTTACACAAGTTTATCCCTTAGATTCCCAAGATATCCAAGGACAACATTATTTCTCCAATATTTTTATCAGTGCTTATTCCTCTAGTGCAGCATCACATTTTGCAAAGGGTACAGTCACAGGTAAGAAAAATCTTACTTCTTTGCTGCTTCCCTTTGTCTTTTTACTCTTCTTGTCGTCGAAAGCTTTGTTCTTTTGGGTTAATGTGGCATGTCTCCAACACAGCCTTGGAAAATGACTATAATGTGATTTGGGTTTGGTGTCATTAAACCTGATTACCAGGGAGTGCTCATGAAAATCCATAATTACCACACAAAACAAAAGAGACTTTTGTTTTTGTTTTGCTGGGGAACAACAAAGAGCTTCACTTCAATTTAACTATTTGGAGTACTCAAGAAAAGTTAGTCATATTTTTCTCCCTCTGCACTTCTCTGGGCTTTGTAAATATCATAAAATACCAAAATCTGCTGAAAACATCAATCTTCTCTCAAAACTGATTTCTTATATAATGCCAAATATACAGTCTTTATTTAAAAAAAATAAATAAAAATAAAAAGCCCTAGAGAACATAATGCGTCTTGATGGATGTGCTAGTGCTTTGGGTACAAGCTGGACTTTATGATTAGATCTATAATAGTGGAGGAAAAAAAGAAAAGTTGGCAATATCAGTGTAGTAAGCATTCAGATAATCGAACTGCCTCACCCCCCAGAACAGCAGTGTTGCAGGAGACATTAACCAGTAGCATGGTTCTCCTCCCCAGTTTTGGGGCAGTTCTACTACCATGGCTGATGGACAAGTGATGTCCACAAACCAGGAAAAGCTGGTTTAAGAGGCTTATAGTCTCTCCAGTTGTGTTAGATTAGAAGTTTATGTGGCCACAACCCTGGTTTTAAGCTAGTGGGTGTTCTTGAGCTACAAATGCCACAGACTCCTCCCCAAGCAGCTGTTACATCTGCATCCGGGGTTGTTCACCACAGGGTAAATACTGCCCCATTTTGACACTGAGACACACCAGGAATACCTGTGCAAAGCTTGCTGAACTCCATTCAGACACTTGATTAACTGTCCTCTATCTACCTGAACAGCAGGGTCTGTAGGCTGGGAAGCTGCCCTTGAAGTGCTCTAACATGCAAATTCAGCGCTGTAGGTGGAAACACTTGCTGTAAAATAATATTTGAGGAACTATCCAGCCCTAGGCAGTGAAGCTAAAAGACACTGACAATCTCAGTTGTAAAGTGAGAAATGTAAGAGGTAGACCAAAGTCACCTTCACGGTGTATGAGAGAAGTAAGCAAACTCTCTGTTGATTATATTAGAAGCAGGTAAAATTCCACTCACACATTTGCCCTCCACATGCAGGATGATCACGCTATCTAAATATGTGAAAAATAGCAAGTTTACTGCAGAAGCTCTTGGCTTGCCTCTCATGCACAGATTTGTAGGTACATGCAAGTACAGCTGATAGATTAGCTAGCTAAAAATTCCACCACTCCCTTCTGATCCAGTTTCGATTAATTCATTAGAAACAAATACCTGCATATCCTCCCCCTGGACAGTTCCCTTTCAGCCCCACTGTATCAGAGACTTAAACACTGGGAGCCAGGTGAGAGCTTCCTAAAGCTGGAAACTGTCAGCAGTTCAGACTGAAAAAAGCCAGACAAACGGCTCCTGCATTTTCTAACCACTGAGAAGCTTTGGCTGCATGAGAGGTATTTAAGGCACCAAAAAGCTGTATGGTCATGTACAAAAGCACCAAATAACCCAGAGTTTCCATTTGCTTTCCAGTGAAAAAGAAAGCAGAACCTAGCTTACAATATGAAGGTGCATACAACAGACCTGGAGAGCTTTATCACACAAATCGAGTTGGTGGAAACAACCTCTTACACTTGCCACTTCCCCGTCATCTAAGAGTATTAAAAACAAATGAAAACCCCACCTGTTGGATTAACATTGAACCCGGACAAGGGACGATCACTTAATTTAGTAGAAAGTTTAAAACAACCTTCAAGTATCGTCAGCAAAGGCAGTGTAGAAATTCTCCTTTTTGCATGACACAGTTCTGACAATTAGCCGAAAACTGCAATTACCAGTTCTTTGCTTTATTATTTGTGAAGAACCTAAACTTTCTGAGGATGATAAATGGCCTCGTGGAAAATGCAATGCTCAGTTCTGCTAAATTTGCACTTTTCTGTTGTTTTTTTTTTGTTCTTGTTTTTTCTTTTTCTTTTTTCCTTTAACTATTCTTCCATGTCATCTTTGAAGAGAAAGAGGCAGGGGCTGCTGGGGGAAACAAGGCAACAGGACACATATCAGGGCAGAAAATGGCAGGGAATGGTTTAGAGAAGAACACAGAGCTGTTCTCATTTAGCTCGCTGACCAGGGCCAAGGCATATTCCTACACCTTCATTAATTAAACAGAAAAGTTAACATTGTTAGCAACATTAAGAACAAAACCTCATTTAAATTGTTCTGAAACAAAATTAAAAATAAAAAAATAAAAAAGCCGATATATTCAGAGGATGACCTTTGAGAATTCTGGCTTCATTAACATTTCAAACAGCAAAGCAAAAATTAAGACAGGAAATAGAATTACAGAGCTATTTGACTGCAGAAGTATATATCATTAGCATGCCCATAATTAACAGGATACCAGTGTTTGTCCCATTGTCTCTGCTAATAATGGTGTAACATGCAAATGGGATTTCTTCTAAGAAATTTAAAGGGGATATTTAAGTTCATTCCACGTTTTAAGCATACAAGCACAGCCAGACAAGCCCCTTTCTGCTCTGTGAAAGGGATCTTAGATGCCAGCTGCTGTGCTTGAGGCACAAAGGCCAGCTATCCAAGGTCAGACATCTTTTCCCACCTCACCACAGCAGTTAATTCTTTGGGGAGCTACCAGTGACCCACTCAAGTGTCATGAAAAGCAGTTCAGAGGCTAACATCACCCATCAACATGATGCCCTACAGGATAGCAGATATCATTCCTCTTACGGGGATCATATTCCTTAGACATGACAGCACAGCTCTGCCTGTCTCTTGTTCAAAATGCTGAGCTCCCATGACATCTGTCCATGACAGTTGTAAGCAGCCACACATCTCCACCGCCCTTACAGTGCTTGTAACTGAGCCTGCTCTTATAAATGCTTCGGGACTTGGGATCCTGAAGCAAAAGGAGAAAAAGGCATAAAAAATAAAGCTTTACAGGCAAAATACAATTGACCACCCTATGTTAACAAAGGACTCCACTCTGGCCTAATTCACTAGAATAAGACATGAGTGCAACACACTGAAATCAGACTGAGCTGAAGTGCTACCAGGAGTCTTCCTCTGGCATAAATCAGTGAAAATGTCCACCTTTGGGCAGCACACTTGGATCCTTCATTAGACTGCAAACAACCAATTGATGTACTGTTTCCCCACCAGGCAGATAACAAGCTCCTCCTCCTTTACAGGGCAGTGTGCATGGGTTGGTTCATAGTTATCACCCCACTCTTAAGATCATTTCTGCTGTTTTCCCAGTCATACTCAGTAGTCCTCACTGCTGTGAAACATTGCTCTGATATTCTGCCCAGTCTCAATTTCATTCTCTTTCCCTGTGTTAGATCTTCTCAAACAGATGCTCTTCATGGTGTTTGTACTCCCAAGCTGTGGCACCTGGAGGCTGCCTGATTGTAAACTGACAGGATGTAGCATTTTTCCATCTCTCTTTCATCAGATCAGCCTGAAAATCTGGTAAGATCCATCTCTGCCTTGTGATAGAGAGGCGAGACTCAGCTCGGAGTTTCTGAAAGGATCCTGCTTCTTCCGAGGGCACAAGTAAAGGCTGGGTGTGAGGGAGACTTGAAGCATTGCTGCCAGCCCTATAATTCTACGATTAAACAAGTTACATAATTTCAGTCTATTCCCTCTTTACCTCTTTTCCATGCAAACAGCCTGAAGTAGCACGGAATGCAGCTTATTGACTTGTAAGGAATGGGATGGAGAGGGGTAGAGGATTATCCATCACCTCCCTTTCTTTACATTACATCAGGGCATCATTTAGATTATAAGTTTGCTTACAAACTCCTTGATAAAAAAAAATCAGACAGATACTTAGCTGGTCAGCTGCTTTGGTTGCATAATAAACATGGACAGAATTTCTCATCCTCAAGCCATTGTTACAGCACAAACAAACTAAGGGCTAAGGAAATAATTACTGTGGGGCTGAGAGACTCAATAAACAGCAGAAGCTGTGGGATGAACCAGATTTGTTGATCCCAGCAGATAACTACAATTAGGATGTAATATTTCCTTAAGTTTTTGTTTACCCCTTTATTGTTTATCAGTATTAAAAAGGCAATTTATACTTTGCAGTTCTCTAGATTGACCAGTGTATTTCACAGCAGGCAGGTGAGATTAAACTGTCCATCACCACAAGCTGTCCTTTCCCTGTTCTTATATTATCAAAGCCTATTGAGATTAGAGCCATAGGAAACTGGAGGAAATGCGTTCATTTGCTTCAAGTTCATAAGCTTATGAAGTTTGATTCCTACACACCTGTAGTCTTCTTTAATAAAAAAGCAAAATCCCAGAAGTTCCTTCAATGGTAATGAAAGAATTTAAGACTGAGAAACATTATATGCATTTTCTGAACTTTTCCGAGACATCACAGAATGTCTTCCCAGAGTGCCCTAACACAGCAGCCAATTGGAAAAGAAACCTCCTAGAGGCTGACCTGTTTAAATGGGGAAGCCATTTATCCCGCTTGGCAAGATCACAAGAAAAGCTTCAAGCTGCTTTACTTTTCACAGATCCCTTACCCAGCGTCTCCCTCACAAAGCAGTCAGAAGAGTGGTCTGCAGGTGAGGGACGCTTCAAAACGCTTCACTGGCTCCACATATGAGCACCCAAAGAAAGTCTTTCCATGACACATCAGAAAGCTGAACGGATTTCTGTCTGGAGAAACTCTCTGCACTTTCCTAGGGGTCTGAACCAAAACTTTGAAGCCAGGGAAAACCATATATAAAATAGATTAGGGCTATAGCTGAGTTTGAACCCATGGAACAGAAAGATAAATAAATAAGAATACACTGAAATAAATAGACTCATTATAGTTGCAACATATCTTGTTCTAGTCAGCTTAGGCTGTAGGATTAAACTGACCAATAGACCTTTTTAAGACTCTGGCAGTCTGGAGCCATGACCACTGAGCTGGGGAGCCTGTTCCAGTGCCCAGCCTCCCCATGGCTGAAGCCTTTTCCTGATATCCAACCTGAACCTCCCCTGTGTTATTATATAGTTAACATTCAGGTAAATTACTTAGCATGAGCTAATTCAAGTCATAAAATCCACAGGACATCTTGACACCATGACAAAGAGAACAGCATAAGGAAGCAAGGAAAGAATAAGAAATTGCCCACAGAAAACTGCCCATGGAGCTCTGTGTCAGAACGTAGGCATATTGCATAGCTTTATTTCTAGTGTAGGCAGAATCTGTCTTTTTCTTTCTAGACCTCTTGTCAAGACCAGAGAAGTGGCTCTTCCAACCAGAGAAACTTGGGGAAAGAAGGCACTCTGGGCTGCCACATCCTTTTCTGCTCTCTGTGCTGATCAAACTTGGCCAAACTTTACCTTTGGATGCTCACTGACAAGTCCCTATTAGCACAGAATTAAAAGAATTTATGTGAGCATTTTTCTTAGAAGCCTCTACTAGATACCCTTTATAATTCCTAGTCAAAACCTCCTTTCTTCCCACTAAAGCCCCCTGCCACTTAAAAAGGAGAACTGCCTCAGGACAGATGTATCCCTACTGAGAAACCACTGAACACTTCCTGTCCATCCCTTAACTCATGAGTCACATCCTCTGGGGTGTCAGTCAAACACACTGAAATTAAAAGCTTTCACAGCTTGGAGAACACAATGAAAAGGCAGAAATGTGAAAGAGTGAAGGACTGAAAATAGTTGCTCCTCAATATGATTGATTTTTAAATCCCCCGCTTCACACATATTAAGCAGCAGTCCTGCATATCCAGATGTATGTTTCAGTCAAGATGAATGGGCTCAATAAATCCAGTAAACAGGAAACTGTTGAGGACAGGTGGGCATAATTCTTTTTTCCAGCTCCAGTCTGCTAATTGATAAAGTATACGACTGTTGGCAGTTCATTTTTCTCACCCATTTACAGGAACTACAGCTACATATTCTTATGAAACTCCTCAGCAGCTTTAGACTGCAGAAGCAGGGGAATGGGGGAAGCAAAACCTTGCAGTTTGATAAACATACTGGAGCTAAGTGAAGATCTAATCTGGTACTATGATGGCTGACATTTTTGAAGGGTGAGACCTTTAGACAGAATCTACATCCAGATGCTTCTGTTTTCAGAAGTGGCCAAAATACACATCCTTGTGCTTTGCCCTCCCACCCTCAGATCTGGTAGCTCACAGTGCAGGATGTGTTTGAGGACATCTTTGGTGGGATCAAAACCAGACCTCACAATAATCACATTCAAGTTAATTGCTGCTATTGTGCTTGAGCACAACATCGACTGGAAGTGTCCAAATAAGTACTTTCATTTGGTGCTGTGCAAACTTAAAATTCATTGAGAGCGTCTCCTACCAATGACTCATCTGCAGCTATGGCGAAAACAAAAGGTGCCACATGGGTTTCATTGTCACATTTTCTAAAGGGAGAATTGCCCAAGTGCAAAGACGAGACCAGCTTTCAAAAATAGTACAGCAAGATGTATCAGTGAAAAACACTGTCAGCAAAGTATTTGTTTCCCAGAGCAGGCAAGGACTAACACTACAGAAGCCATCTTATAAAGAAGACTATGAAGAATAGCAGACATTCTTCCTGGCAGGATTCAGAAAATGATACGTTACTGGAATGCATGGCACAAACAGAAACGAAGAAGCACAGCCAAGATGAGATTCGGAGTCTATGTTTGCAAGGAGCTTTTACACAGTAAGGGGACACGCTTGAGATTAACAGAGAAGCTTATTAACAGTAAGCCACCTTTCTATACTTACAGAAGTATCAAATCTAATGAGCAGAGGCAATGCCACAGCAGCAGTCCACAGAAGGACCTCAAGTCCCAGGAAAGAATCCAGACTTCAAGGGGCACATGCTGAGTGTGTTCCACAACTTAGCACTAACCCTGTCTGCTCATCCAATATTGTTCAGCAGCAGCAGCCATCTCAGTAGTCTGTCTACTTGTTAAAGTTCACAGACAGCAACGGGAGAACCAAAATCAGTTTCCAGGAAGATATATTACAAAAAGAAACAAGCCCAGCAGTAAGAAAAAAAAATCCCCATCCACTGGTACTGTTGAGTACCAGTCTCCCTGCATAGATGTTAATGGGCAATAACAAGGAATTTTCATTCCCACAGACTTCATGTGTTTGAACCTCATCAAGTATACTTACAGCAACATAAGTAATGTGAAAGAAAAGGCAAACCCTGCGCTGTGACAGACATCCATGTCACCTTTCTGGTCAGGCTAACAGCTGGGCAACCAGCAAAGAAACCAGCTGGGAGGCAGCCAGGCTTGTTATCCTGCAGTAAAGATGCCATAATTTAGCAGGCACAAAGAGAAATCAGAAAGATTTATTTGAGACACTTGAGAGACCCCAGATAGTTTGTGGTAAAGGAGGAAGAAAAAAATAACTGATTTTTCAGTTCTTAAATGGAAGGGGTAAGATTGGGCCAAACACCTGCAGACATGAGCAGCAGTCACCCCTCTTCAGAGGCACAAATTAATCCACACAGAGCCCACGTGCAGCAGCAGGAGATACAGCCAG
The DNA here is from genome assembly GCF_054131305.1 of Coturnix japonica. Classification (NCBI taxonomy): domain Eukaryota; kingdom Metazoa; phylum Chordata; class Aves; order Galliformes; family Phasianidae; genus Coturnix; species Coturnix japonica. Next base: position 21,375,836 of record NC_140671.1, on the reverse strand, counting down.
AGCTCTCTAGCTCTAGAAGGAAACTGTAGATGACTAACTGAGGGCCAAATAGTATTATCATTATTCACGTTGCCTGGTATATTACGCTGTGAGCGGTCCCTTTGGTTTCAATTAGTTGTTATCCTGATGGGTGCTGACTTAATAGCAGATAAATGCCCTTCCTTGGCAAGTGCTGAAATACCACCTTACGTGTTCCTACTGGATGCCTTATTGCTTTGCAGCTCATCAGTGCACTTGAACTGATCTCAAATAGGTCTCAATGCTATACCTCTTGCTTCAGAAGCCAGCTTTTTCCAGAGATGCATACCTTGACCATCAGCAGGACCCAGAGGAGCAGCTGGCCCAGGAACAACCCCAGCACTGAAGCCGTAAAGTTCATGGATTGCTATCCCTCATCTTCTGCAAGGTACATGTTGGTGAAGTGTGGCCAGGAGGAGGAGGCTGGAGAAAACATTTTTGATGTCTCAGTTTTAAGAGAGAGATAGAGAGGTGCTGCAGTGTTAGTTACAGCAGAGCCAGTGAGCTCAGAAGCCACCCCACGTGTTTCAAAATGGAGCTGTTCTGATTTTATATATGCCCTCTGCACAGGGCTGTGTGAGGGTCAAACAATCCTAAACAAAAATACTGAAGATAAACATAAACCTCCAGGAAGAAACATTTGTAAGAATCAGCTGCTACTTTTTCATTTCATAGCTTTTTAGGAGACTTTTACTGAAGGTTTTTTCATGGCTTCAAAAAAGCATGTTAAACACAGACTGGATGCCTTGTATTTATTATGCAGCCACTCTAGCTTGCATGGGAACAAGACTTTGTTTTGCATTACATTTTTCTCCTAACATCTCCATTTGTATACAACACTAATCTTGCTCCGTAGCAGGAACAGACTGACATAATGTCTTCTAAAACTGCATGTTTTTCAATTCCAGAGAGGAAAAAAATAAGAAAAAAGAAAGACCAACTTATTATTTTCTCCTCCTCCACCCCCATCTTCAACAGACAAAGCAGTTTTCCTATGACCCCAAGGAGCACAGGCCAACAGAGAGTCATCAGCAGAGCAAGCCTGGGGGCAGCAACATTATAGAAAAAGTTGAAGCCTTTGATGAGAAGTTCCCTTTTCATCTGTAACTTTAAGCTCTATCAATTGCTCAAACTGCTTTTTTCACCTCTGATGACTTTGCTGAGCAGAATGGACTTTTCAGCACCAGAGTGCCTAGGAAGACCCCAGAGGTAAAGCTCCAGGTAATATCTCCTACACAGGAGAAAGCAAAGCATGCTCCCAGCAACACCCACAATGGTCAGCAGGGATTGGATGGTCATGCACAGCTTGTTTTCTTCTTTCCAGCTGCTCTGTTGGGCCTACCTGACAGGTGGGTAAGAGGATTTATCTCCCCTGTGGTAAGTAGGAAAGTTACATAGGAGTTCAAATTACAAAAGTTTTGACTGTATCATGTGCCTGTTCCAGCCTAAGTCTTAAGTAGCTGTCTGACAAACAACAGGTGCTTCTGCTAGCAAAACACATGAGGAAAGATGGGAAAAACAGTCCAAGGGAAATAAGAGGGGAAAGGCTTTACATCTTATGTGCCTTCCTCAGGACTTTATTGGTTGCAGGCTCACCATTAGATGCAGACTGGCTAGATACTGGGGAAAGCAGCCTAGCTCACTATGTCCACCTTGGAGCCAGTGACTTGTATTTTTACTCATGTATTTTTTAATGACTGAGGCCAAAAAACTGCTGGTGTAGATCTAGGAGATGCCAGTGACACCAGCTGGGGACAGCTAATAGAAATGTGTCTAAGTTCGTCTGCAAGAGACCATCAGAAGCCGAGGGAATGAAGAAGAGGAAAAACACAAGTTATTCACAGCATGAACTAGGCACTTCCTACGCAGTCACTCATGGAAATAAATAGTCCCATTTTGACTCTCAGCCATTTATAATCACAGAAGAATTGAAGCCTTGTTACCTTAGAAGCTTGTAGACATTTAATCACTCTAAACCTCATCATTCTTTGAAAAAGCAGCTGACTGGCTCCTTTCCTCTTAACCATAATGCTGAACCTTGGTCTATGCATGCATAGCTCAGTTCAGAGCAGGGAGACCCGCACAACCCCAGCAACATCCAAGCATCTTTTCTCACACAGGGCTTTGGATGACCCAGAAAAGCTGGTAAAACAAGCAGAGATTTTCCTAATTAAATGGAGAGCATCAAAAGTAATCTAAGTTCTTAGAGAAATGTTACAGTGTTTATAAAGGGAAGATGATGCTGTTCAAACTGCTCCTGTGAGGACCACAGGAGCAGCAAGTTTCCAGCATCTGGAGTATGTTTGTCTACTAGATACTTAGTAATATATCTATGTACACTTATTAAAAGTGAAAACATATACAAGCCTTGGCAGTCTAGACACCCGCTGTGGATTTAACACATACTGCTTCTATGCCCATTTATTTTCTCACATGCCTAGAGCGCACCCAACAAAGCCCAGAAGGCTTCAAGAAAAACCTTCTAGGGTGCAATACCACTGCCATAGGCAGAGGTAGAAAATAAATGACATCAGGTGCTTTGGGAACATTAGTGGTGCTGCAGGCCGAGACGCAGGCAGTGGAAAATAAATACAGCTAAGCAGCGGGAAGTAGATTACTTCTGCTCCTTCAGGTTTCCCACAGGGGAAGGGGATGGGAAATACAAGGCTAGAAAGGACTCCCAGAGTTACCAACACCCCTAGTTTCCAACTGAGGAAGTTATCCTCTTTCCTTTCAAACTCTTCAGCTCACCCTGCTAACATTGGGAAAAGCAAGCAGCGAGCTCTGGTGGAGTCCTGCACACCGGCTACCACCCACACCCCAGCTGGCAGCTCCAGGGCTGAGATATCTTGGCCAGAGAAAGGAAAAGAAAGCCTCAGGTGGAGCTCTTCTTGACTTGTAAAGCTGACACAACAGAGACTTGGCTAGCTTTAGCACATCAAGCAGGCAAGTTCCAGCCATGTGTCCTGCATAGCGCAAGTCTTGCATGGTGGAGCAGGAGAGAGGAGGCACCCAGACATCTTTTGCCAACCAAACTTGTGTTAAACAGAGCTAGGTACCCACCAAAACAGCATACATACACATACCTGCATGATCTGTAGCAGCTATCCTTTGGTGCAGACCTCAGAAGGGCTGAAACAGGGCCTGGGCAGGGGTGGGTAAAGGCCACAGGTGAGGCCTCACACAGCTGTTGGGGCAGAGGGGCCAGCGTGGCACTGGGAGGGGTCTTGCAGCCACCCTCACTCTCTGATGTCCCTCCTTTGCTCACACCAAGGAGTAGTTCACCACTTTTTCAAGTTAGTAGTCAGAAAAAATGCCGCCTCTAAGCATGTCCTTACCAGCTGTAGGCCCGCCCTTGGGGAGGCTGTTGGAGAGCCCGGATTGCCAGCGCAGTGAATGTATGGCACCTAGGAACTGTTAAATCACTCTTCATCAATGATAATCTCTGCAATTGCCTTAAACAAGAGCAGCTTTTGAACAGTCCTCACAGGATGAAAATGCATGAAGACAAATCTTTGTACACTAACAGCCTTCCTACCCACCTGCCTGCACATTCTGCATTGTGCAGGGCAATGACTGCTCCCGAGGATTCAGACTTCCCTCTCTTACGGCTTTTTAAGCCACATAATCCCACAGGAAATTTAGCTATCTTTTAAAAAGCAAAAGGAGAGAAGAGAACACAAACCTCCAGCCCTCCAGCCCTTAGAAAATAGTCCCACAGACACCTCAAAATTCCAAGATAGGGTGAGGAGAACTAATTTGTTTTTTCTTGTTTAAATCTCACACTATGACATTTTTTGCAGCTGGCAGTGTGCTCAGCACTCTTCAGCAGAGCAGCCTTTCTGCATGCTGCAGTACTACCTCTGTGTCACAGGCAAGAGAAAGGCAGAAAGAAATGCATAAGCCTCTCCCCAGTTTCCTCCCATTCTCCTAAGACCTGTGGGTGAACCATTGAACCAGTTGTTTGGAAAATTTCTGCTCCAGCAGGCTTATTCAATCATCCCAAAAAGAGACAGAGGCGAATCTTCAGCTCTCTCATTTTGAATTCACTGGGGCATTCCCCTGTGGAATGTCTCAAAGTACCGAGGGACACAGCCTCTATTTTATCAGCAGCCAAAATGATGCTCCCTGACGTCCCTTCCTATTCTGGTACTGAACCACCTTACAGCCTCTCTCCCCTGGGCCCCTTTCCTCAGCCCACACAGACACTGGCCAGCACAGAGAGCTCATGGACCTGTGGAAGCAATGTTTCTGCACCAGCTGATCCATGGGCAGCACTTGCTCATATGAAGAGCCTCCTCCTGCAGCCCTGTGCAGACAGCTGGGAGCTGTCACCCTTTGCCTTGCGAAGGCCTAAAACAGACGAAGTCTATTTGCTGCTGTAGCATCACTGAAGTAGCAGAATCCTCAGCAGGGTGATGGGAAAGCAAACAGTGAACTGATGGGCAGGACATCCACAGCCTCTCAGGGCTCTGTGTGAGATGCCTACTTTGTTGTCTCGAGGGAGGCGTGCTGCCTGAGGAGCCCATCTTATAAGAAAGCTGTATTTTTAAAAGCTATTTAAAAAAAAAAAGTCTTTCTAAAAAGGATGAGGGATCAGTGAAGTACAAAAAAAGGAGCTGTAATGAAAAGTGCATGAAAAAAACGGGATAGTAAGGAACAGAGAAACTATGCAAGCTCATTGGAGGTTGCTTTTCTTACCACATGTGAGTCTCCCATGGTTTGTTAGTAGAACCTATACCTGCAAGCAGGCACGGAGAAAGCCCACTGTTGTTAACACTGGGTAACCTCTTCACCTGTACTTGAGTTAGATGAGACTTCACACCAAGAACAAAAGAGAAATACCTTTTTGGCACAGCACAGCCGTGCACTTGCACGTCTTGCCTGCAGCCAAAATGTCAAGCACGGCTGCAATAGGCAACCTCTAAGATCACCTTACCTTGAAATTTGGTTTCCTGAAAAATAGGGGGGCAAAATTTACCAGATGCTTTGTCAGATACTCGCTAAAATAACATCATCTCACAATTGTCAAATGCCCACGGATTGAAAGGGTGAGCAGCAAACTCAGCTGGCTCTATTAAGAACCTTATGGAATTTTTGCATGAGTTTGTCCTACTGAAAATAGGGCTTTAGTTATGCTTGGAAGGAGGTGAAGAGATTGTTGTTTCTGCGTTTCATGCGGAAGAGCCTGAAGCACACCCAGTGACATTGCATTTCACTTACCTTTAAGCTCTGAATCTACCTCTGGGGACCATAAAGTTCATGCTGAGAAACAAAAACAGCAGAAGAAAGGCACTTCTGAGACAACATCAGAATATTTGAGAAACTCGATGGGGAGGCAGAGAGCACAGGAGTTTGCCATGCAGTCCTCTTGTCAGGAGTCTTTCAGAGAGGGGTGGATCTAGCAAATTAATATTACTGGGATGATAAAGTTTCTATCACACTGGGAATGAAAAGGAAATCGCCCAGTAACAAAAACAGAGATGGAAAAAGATGCTAAGAGAACTTCACTGCAGCACTTTGCTTTCCTGTAATGCTTTCCCCTTGTCTCTGTGCTGGTTTCTTTTGATCTGTGGGTCTTCCTTTGTGTCAGCTCACAGTGGGCTGCCAGGAGGCTCAGAGTGGAGCAAATCAATTGGTTTGTGTGCAGGCTGGGAGGAGGTGGCAAGGTGGTTTCCAGGGACTGGCACAGCGAGAGAAAGAGTTGCCTTGGCCTTTCTCTACTGGCATCCCAGTGCTGCCATAGCAGAAAAACTTTGAACCAGAAGGTGTGCCAGCAATGCCCATGCTGTAGATCTGGCCAGCTTGGAAAGCACCAAGTAGGCTGGCAAAGTGTTTGTGCCATCTCCTTGGCATCATTGCCAAAACAGTAACGCAGAACCTAAAACTGGTGATGCTTCAGAAAAGAGAGAACAGCAACAGCCCACCAAATCTGTCTTCAGAGCACGGGAAGCCATACCCAAAATTCTGCTCCAGCTGACATCGCAAAGGGAAGCTTCATGTCTCTCTTCAACTCCTAACGCCCCACACAGGGAGAAGGAAGGGAGGCTGCTGCCCATCCCTATGAGCCTTGGCCTTTTGCCTAGGTGTCACAGTGCTGCAGAGGGAAGAAGGACCTTTCCCAAAATGAACTTTCTTATTATCACTATGACTTTTTAGAAATAAGCCAGTGGTTTCTGCTGAGAAATATTGCACTTTTTGTTAGTCAATAAGAAAGGCAATTGAAATCCCATTGCAGCCTCCAGCATGTAACACTCTGAAGGTTAGCTTCAAATGTTTCCCAGTGCAGAATTAACCAGAACATACATCATCGCTTTTACAGGCAGCATCATTTCTGATATCTCCAAAGATAACAGTATGGATCAGGGGGATTATCGTGGCATTAGCTGCTCTGATTACCTTCCCTACAGTTTAATAACAAGAGCACTTAGACTGTAGGTGTATCAACAGAGTTTTAGATTTGCGAGCAAGGAAAGTTGGGGGTTATTAGCAGAACAAGAGGAAAGAAAAGGTCATGCACTGCAATGTGCCTCTCAGGATGCAGCTGACATATTCAGTGGGGCAGGGAAGTGATTTTTCACTACAGCGTCATGAGTATTTTGACGAGAAGCAGTAAGGACTTTGAAGATCCATCTTGTCACATCCGGGCTGCTTTGGCTGCAAACTTAACCCATTAGAAAATAAGGCAACCACATTTGGCAACATCACCGCCTTTTAAAAACCTTACCTACGCTCTGCACACAGTTCACTTTGCTCCTGTTTATCTGCCTCTGTCTACAGTGACAATCCTGGATTGCACTGGTTTTATTTTAATCAGGAAGCAGACATTACTTCCCTGGAAATAAAAAGCCAGAAGATGGGGTCTCTGAAAAATGGTGTCTACTAGCTCCACTATCACTCCTCCTGCCCGACACCTTCCCCAAGGAGCTTCACTGCTCTCCCCAGAGGAACCACAGAATCACAGAATGACCCGGGTTGGAAGGGACCTCGAGGATCATGTAGTTCCAACCCCCCTGCCTAACAGGGCCACCAAACATACACATTTACTAGATCAGGTTGCCCAGGGCCCCGTCCAACCTGGTCTTGAACACCTCCAAGGACGGGGCAAGGAACCAACTGGTTGGTATTTTACTGTGGAAAACAGAGGGGTTGCTGAAGAACCTTACAGCTAAAATTACAAGCTACCAATGAGATTAAACATTTTTCCCAGGTGCACTTACCAAAGATAATATAGAATAAGTTTACATTTCTATTGTTCCTGCTCTCTCTGCTTGTTAAAGTGCAGAAGACAATCCGTGGTTGCTTATTTTGTATCTAAGCAACTGTCAGACTCTATATCTACTAATAAGAAAGGGTATAATTATATGCTGCTACTTTAATTAGCAGCAGATGCCTATGTTTATGAAGTAAAATGTAAGATTTTCTGAAGTGCAGTCTTGCTTATATGCAAATTGCAAGAGCACTTTCATGGGTTTTTAAAGCTTTTAGTGGGCCCGGGCAGCTCAAGTGGGGAAGGGCACGGGGTTCACACAACACACTGTTGGTGCTTCAGTGCTTTGCTGCCCCAAAGGCCTGTTTGGGAAAGCTGTGAGGTGAGGGCATCCTTCCGACACCACCAGCACTGGAGCAAAGCAGGTAGCTGCCCTGAGCCAAAGGGCAAAAGCTGCCTGCTTTGGGCACCTGCTATAGTGCCCTGGAGACGCAGCTGCAAAGCAGCTGAGATGGGGAAGAATCCTTAACGTCAATTCTTGATCTCATTGAGGTGCTTCAGCAGCACATATTGATGCAATGCAGCATTTCTTTTCAGAAGAAATAACAGCAGGACTATTGCTGAGGGGCTCTGCATGTAAGAGCAGACGAGAGCACCAACAAAACAAAATGAAACCCCGTCTCCATGCAAACATGTGCAGGCACAGTATATAAATGAGAATAACCTTGTCCAGGATAGAAAATACTTGTTAGATGAGTCTCTAATTTCTGTTATTCTGTATTTTTAGTCTTGTTTCCATAGAAACAGCACTTGTGATGGTACTGTCCTGCAAGGTAGCAAATGGATATACATAAGTGTATGTTCGTATATGCATTCCCTCCTACCTCCTGAAGCTTTGAATGTATTTGCCAGCAAAGTTGGAAGTTCCACAGATAGCCAGATGCAACCAGTTCTGGGAGAGCATCTGGGTAAGGAAGAAGTGATTGTGCAGTTCCCCAGCCAAAGAAATCTCATCAGAGGGCAGAGAGCCTGCCAAGAGGGGAACAAGAGGTGGGCCATGCCATTACTGCCGCATCTCCTTGAGCCTCTGTAGCAAAGCTCATCCTCGCATGGACACCAGCCTTACTGTCAGCCGTGAGCCACATGTCCATGGGAAATCTGCTCCCATGTCTGGAAATCAAGACTCCCGTTCAGACGCTGGGAAATTGCAAGAATCCCATGTGAAGGCTCAGCGCACCAACATAAAAACTGATGTCCGTCTTCCTTCTTTGCCCATCTTTTGGGGTCTCTTGCCTTGCTATGCATGCAATTCACAGATAAAAGGTGGAGCAGCCAACCAAATTTGGCCCATTTCTTCAGCAAAATCCACTGTGCTACCTCTCATGGCCTTACATGCCAGATAAAGGACAGGTCAGATCACCTATCTAAATTAGAGAGAAATGCTGATTGTCTGCACTCATATTTCTCATTCTAGAAAGTTACTGAATCCTTTAGCATACCTTTATATTCCTAGATCTTACACCCCTCTGTAGTGGGTGTTATTCCAATCACAAGACTTAAGTTACACAAGACTGCACCCTAGCAGGCAGCAAGGGCTTGCAAGCACACAGCCCTTGCCTTTGTCTTCTCTTCCTGCAATTTCTAATCCCTAATCCACCCTCTGTGAGAGTTGGCAGCCACGGCTGTGCTTGCTGCAGTGCAGGCTGGCAGCAGAGACTCACGCCAGATTCTTTCCCACAGAGCCCGGGTTTGCTCTCGCTCTCACTCCTCAGTGGTCAGTTCTCACTGAAGGTCACCCCAACAGAAAATGTCTGTTTGTGCTTGGCCTTCACGCACGTGGTGTTGAGGCAGCGCTCCTTTAGCAGGTACTGCTACGCGCACATATGGAGCAGAGGAAGCTGGCGGAGTGATTAAACTGCATTAAAATGATCTCGGTATCCCATAGTTTTCTGAATAAAATATAATAAGCAAATGCCATTCTGAAATCCATTTAGGGGAAGAAATATGTTTGCGTGGGTCAAGAAGAGCTTGTCAGTCTTGTGTGAAAAGATGAGTAACTTTTGAAATGTTTTCTTCAGGAATCTGAGGAACAAAAGAAGGAAAGTGATCATCTGATCATCAAGCGACGGCTGAGATCCAGAACAGCTAAAAAACCTTGAAGAAGCGTGTTTGTTCCTCTTTCTCAGGACATACTTTTATCGTATTATTAAAACTGGTTGTTAATAAACAGTAACAGTTACTCCGTTGTGTTCTTAAATTTGTATATAGGTGTTTGTTACAGAACGGCGGGAGAAAAGCAGACGACCACACCTGTCATTGACATATGATCAGCAAATCTCATTTATTCCTTGGCTGCGTGTACCTTTATAATACGGATAATTAGCTCATACATATTGCAAAAGTGGAGCTCATCATTGGTTCCCAATTACATACTATTCCCGAGTATCTTAACAGCTTGTTGTTATCAACTGAAAGCTACTCCCTTGCTGAGTTCCCAGAACCATGGCTAGATTCTCACCATCCCAGGGCATCCTGTTGTTCTTGCTGTCCTTGCAGGTGTTATGGCTGCTTGCTTAGCTGCACCATGTTTACAACCCTTCTCAGCTAACTAGCTGTAAAAAACACTCTCTACATTTCCCCCGTTTTCTTTTAGACTGAAAAAGGGTTTGATTTAACGACCGATAAATCATATTTAACAAGCAGTTCAGTTCATTTGTTCAATCAGTTCTCATGTAGTTTTATCCTGCTTCATAGCTGCTGTTCTGTAAACTTCTCATCTGGATCCATGATGGACGCTCCGTAGAATTCTTCTTACAATACTGCCTATAGAATAGCAACACTACTTAAATTAATAACATAACTATTATAACTCAATCAAGGCCTCGATTGACAATACTCTAAAAGTGAAAAAAGAGACAAGTCAAATACAACATAACAACATTACTGTTAAACCCACTAAAAAGAACAAACATGTTTGTACTGCAACCTAAGTTTCTGTAACCTGAAAATAAATCCATGAGGGTCCCATTGTGTTAATCTGTAACTGATCAGAAAAAGTCTTCAATTTTCATATACTCTGATATATTGATTTTAATGACCACTAAAATTTGTGCAATAAATGCTTTTAAGATGCTCATAACCATGCTCTACCGACTGAGTTATCCGGGCTAATAATTGATTAATGATTGTGCAATTTTATGAAGTAACATGTCAAATAGAACCAATTTTAGAGGACAAACGTACTAGAGTATCACTAGGGGCATTATTACTTATTGACCCTTGAGAAACAGCAATTCATGTTGGTGGTGGATGCGACAGGTAGTGCCAGCAGGGCGTCCCCTGCTTCAAGGTGCACATTTCCTCTCTCACCCATCACAGATTCTCTCCTGCATTCAGGGTCTGAAGGATTTCTTCCAGTTGTACACCACATCCGCATGGCCAGTGCGTGATATAGAGCCCAAGTGGAACACCTGCTTGGAAAACAGAATAAACTATCAAATTTAGTTCTATTAGCGTGCACTTTTGTCTAAAATGATGCATGGTTATATTTCAAAAATCCCAATTAGTTGGATGTAAGAGAGGTATCTATTCTATGATACAGGGTCATCTCTTTGCCTGGGATTCCTTTCCAGGTTTTGTCTTTGCAAATTAAGAAAAGCTAATTAATAGGCTAATAACATCATAACCAAACAGTACTAAAACATTAAAAGAGCTATTCCTGTAGATTCTAGCATTGATTAGATCAAATCCTGTTTAATATACATCTGATCTATTACTAAAATAGAAGAAGCACACAACATCATAGCTAATGCCTTAAACTCTAATTCTTGAGACTGCATTGGTAAAACAGAAAATCACACACTATGTCAAACTATTACTAATATTATCTATAACACAGCAAGTTACAAAGCAATACCACTAAGTAAGAAACACACAATTACAATTACTATAAAGGCTGGATGCTATTTTCTGCCTTCAGATGAGACCAAACATATCATGCTGGAACCCACATAGGGCCAGTCCCTGTGGAAATACGAGCATATTCACGACCACAAGTTGTCAGTGGTAGGGAACAGTCCCAAAGTCCTGTGGCCATATTCCAAACATTAACCATAGGCTGTTCCTTTAGCACTGGGGAAGCCTCAAAATGACGATCCACATAAGCTGTATGTCTATGAACACGATTCAAAAACTTCAGCACAAGCAAAACAAGCAAAACCTTGCATAATATTTTCAAAAAATTCAGCACAAGCAAAGCAAGCAAAACCTTGCATAATATTTCTTGTAGTGTGTCTCCCATATTCCCCCTTTTTTGTTTAATAATAAGAATGGATTTCAATGTTTGATAAATGTGATCAGTGATAGCTTGTTCAGTGGGAGAATGAGCAATGGCTGTAGTATGTTTAACACACCCTTCTTGGAGGAAAGTTTGAGTGGCCTTAGAGGTATATGCATGCCCATTATCTGTTTTTGTAGTATGTGGGATTCCCATAGCAGCATAAGCAGATAACCAGTGTTTACGGGTGTCATGACTGTGTTCACCTGTATGTGCTGTGGCAAATACGTAAGAAGAATGAGTATCTATTGTTATATGTGCATATTTTAGACAGCCAAATTCAGGAACGTGAGTGACATTTGTCTGACACAGTTGAAGAGGTGCTGTGCCACATGGATTTGTCCCAGTTTGAGGCAAAGAGGTATCAGTCAAATTATGTAGCCGGTATTCAGTCACAAACACTGTGTATTGCGTAGGAGAGAGGATCATCCTTAACACAGTTTTCCAATCGTGAGGGGTCATAGAGTAACTGTCACTGTTTGCAACCAAAAGATTGTATGTAAAGGCTGACTGAACTCCGTATGTTCTCACTGACTCCCTTAGCTCCTTCACTGCCTCACAAGGAAGGGATTCGAAATGGGGGACCTGATTAGGAAAGGTTTGCAACGTGTCAGCATCACCCCTTAATATTGTTTCTTTCCTGTCTTGCTCTAAGACATCACAGTACGCTGTAGGGAAATTTGTCGTTCATGCTCCCTTCAAAGTATCATCAGGAGGAAATGCGTCCGATTCTCTTTCTGGATCTACAGGACCGGGGTCACAACGATCCCCTGGTTTTGGTCCGTCCGTGTCTTTCACCACGTTACACGCGGGCTGCACAGACGCAGCCACGCACGACGAGGGGGGGGCGGCACGGCGAGGCGCAGAGAACGACGTGGGCGGAGCAGAGGGCGGGGGCACGATGAGCGACGTAAACGGACTGAAGGGCGGGGGGGGCGTAGAGGCCGACAACGCGGCCAGCGACATGGGGGGGGCGGCAGGCGGCCGCTGGCTGGGAACGGCTGGTTGTGTCGGAGCGCGGCCGCTGTTCTTTCTCCCGCTGGGCTGGAGGTTTCTTGACCGGCGACGGCAGGTGACGGTGTTGTGGTTGTCCGAGCGGCAGTTCTGGCACCACACACCAACAGCTTGGCAATTCCGTCGCAAATGTCCCTTAACGCTGCACCGGAAACATTTAAAAGAGGTGCTTGGGCCTGCACTGGTTACCGCAGATGCTTGTAAGGGTGCAAGAGCTGCTGACACTTGATTCTGAGAAGCCTCAGCCTGTGCCTTTAATCCTGCCCCTAGCTCTTTAATAGCCTCAACTATGAAAGCCTGAGCCCCTGTGGGAACGCTTGATAATCTGTGTAACGCCTCCTCTATTGTCCAGTTACTCCTCAAAGTACTTAGAATGCCACGAGCTGTAGCATTACAATTCTGAAGTGCACAATGTTTTAGCATTATTTCCCTCATGTACTCTGGTACTCCAGCCTTCTCTATGGCTCCGGCTACCTTATCTAGAGGCGCTCCAAAATCCTCATTTCTTCCCTGCTGGGAAGAAAATTGCTTAGCAGTATCTTCACCCTGTTCATCAATATACCATGAGAAAAGACCTTTCATCTCATCTCATTTGATGTATGTATGTTGCAGAACGGCGGGAGAAAAGCAGACGACCACACCTGTCATTGACATGATCAGCGAATCTCGTTTATTCCTTGGCTGCGTGTACATTTATAATACGGATAATTAGCTCATACATATTGCAAAAGTGGAGCTCATCATTGGTTCCCAATTACATACCATCCCCGAGTATCTTAACAGCTTGTTGTTATCATCCTGAAAGCTACTCCCTTGCTGAGTTCCCAGAACCATGGCTAGTTTCTCACCATCACAGGGCATCCTGATGTTCTCACTGTCCTTGCAGGTGTTATGGCTGCTTGATTAACCGCACCGTGTTTACAACCCTTCTCAGCTAACTAGCTGTAAAAAACACTCTCTACAGGACTCCACAGATTACCTTCAGAATTCATCAGTTAGTTCTGTTTCCTTTCTGAGTGCATATCAACCTGAGCAAATGAATTGAATGACGTGGCTTGTTAGTCTGGTAAAAACTCTGCTGTTCAGTGGAACTTGGTCCATTTGTAAGCAGGACTTTGTGCATCTCTGCAGGACAGCAGAAAACCCTTCGTGCTAATCATGATGCCAAGAAGCAGAATGCAGCAAATGGCAGATGATCCAACTGCTTCAGGTGTTCATTGCCTTAAAACTGTGAATAGTTTTGGACTGAGAGCTTGTAAGCAGAACGGAGCTCTTAAAGCTGTCAGAGATTATTTCTGCACTGTTCAATTCTATCTGCATAACATACATAGGATCTCAGAACTGCATTGCTTGAACTGGTGGAACTTGTTGAAGTGAACTGGGATGAGCAAGTTTTAGAACTTAGTCAGAATGCTGTAAAAATGGATAATCTCATGAGTATTAAGGTACAGGATTGCTATTTCTGCACTGAATTTGTTTTTATTTTACATGGCTGTGATCTGAAAGTTGCTTGAAACGCAGGCACCTAGGCACTGATGTGTAACTGAATTTCACACATGATAGGTCCTGAAATATCCTGGAATCTAAATCTCTGACTTGTTTTAAGTCTGCTGCTTGAGTATAATCAGGGTCATAGTGTCTGTCTGCAGTGTTTCTTTCCCTGTAATGCTCCACATCATTTCATTTTGGGAATATTGAAGGAAATGGACTATGTGCCATAACTGTTGTTAGAACAAACTATGCCTGGTGTGATCTTATGCATAGGTTCTGTAACTGCTCTTCACAGCTCAAGTGTTTGACCTTCCTTTTGGTGAAGTGATGAAATACTGCTGGTTTCTATTTGTGCTTCTAGGCACCTTGAAGCTCTTAGGAATAGAACAATTGTCTCCAGTTCTTTTCAGTGATATCAGTAACAACTCGAGTGCTGCTGCCCACTAGGTAGACCCAAAGAAGCGGATTACAGTGAAACAACACACGAGCTGGACCTGCACGAGGATCACTTTCAAGACAGTGGCTCTGTTGCTTGAAGCCTATTTGCTTCTTCCTGCCGCCACTCTATTACCAAGTATCAACAACCTCTTTCATGATTCAACTTGCAAACGTTTGACACTAACCCTTGTGTTTCTATGCCTTCCTAGGTGATTCGAGCCCTTGTCAACCCCAAAGATCCAAACCAAGTAGTGATGTGCAGTGTGTTTCCATCAATGGAGAGTTCTTATTAAGCACGAATCGCTGCAATTCGGATGACAGCCTACCACATGGTAACAGTGATGGACACAAGGGGCTCATCCACGTTCATGCTCTCATATCTCCTGGCTCTGCTGAAGCTCCTGACCTGAGCCTGCCAGACACAGCAGTCACCTGCCTGGATTGTGACCCAGCGCCTTTGCAGTGCTGCCCATCCCAAGCACAGCCCGAGTGCCCCAACAGCAGCACCACCATGCAGGAGCAGGGCAGCATCAGTGAGGTGAAGCTGAGCATCTTAGATGGGGACTTAGAGTCAGGCTGCCAGTCCCAGGCACCAGGCAGCAGCACAAGCTCTGAGCCACTCTCATCTTGACAAGAGGAGTCCCAACCTCACCCTTGACCTCTCAAGCCCTCCTGTCTTTTATTGAATAAAGTCACTCTCATGCTCAGTCATTGCCTTGACTGCATTCCGAGTCTTCATTCACAGGGACTGGGATGAATGCAACAAACAGCAAGGCAGCTCAGCTTGCAGCACTCTGGCTGTGGGGTTCGTGCAGGCAGAGCTCTGGGTTCCCATTTTGCCTGGCTTTGGGATGTCTGCATCAAGATCTCTACCATTTTGTATGGGAGCAAATAACCTCTAGCATCCAGGTTGCTGCTCATGATAATCCCAGTCTTCCTGGCTGTCGCTTTGTGATACTTTTCAAAGCCTTCTGATACTCTTTGATGCCTTGGCTGCTCCCTAACACCTCTGTCCTCCTGCCATGTTGACTCACGTCTCCCACTTTTAAGCTGGCTTTGCAGATCATCTCCAGCCCTGTCATCATCACGCTGCAGCAGGAGGTGCTCACCTGGCCCAATGTCTGGCAGTACTGCTTGTTCTGCAGATGAGCAGCTGCCTCCTCATCTCTTCAGCTACAGTAGTTTTTCTCAGGGCAGTTAGATGCAGTCATGCTCCTCTGGATTTGGTGTGTTAAATCCATGCTGCATGGCAGCAGTCAGTGCAATACAAAGGTGTTCTGTGTGCCACAGCATTTCTCAAGCGGCTGCCAAAGGTAGAAGCACAACACAGCACCATCCTTCTGACAGTAATGTCTGTGAGTGTTAGACATGTGAGCACTGCATCATCCCCAGCGTGTCAGTGCTTTTCCACACCAACCTGACTCTCACACTCTGCACTGAATGTAACTCTGCTCTTGTGGAGACAAATGCTTTCTGTCACATCCTCCATCCCTGCAACCATTTGCCGGTAGGCAGCTCTTGCAGAAGAATCAAGCAGCAGAACCTTTTGCTCACCCTACAGCATGCAAATGCTATGAAAGCAGAAATAACCTGGCGTGCTCTGGGTCTGCAAGGCTGCACAGATGGGAGAGGTAGATTGTGTTTTTGCAGTGGAGGTTTCCAGTATTTTCAGTACATAGTGTAGGCCCTAACTGAATGTATAACCCTCTTGTAAAACAGCTGTATAAGTAGTTTTTGCACCAAGAAAGTTGCTGAACAGAGTTAAGTTCAGACTGGGGGCATTCTGACATGGGTAGAATTGAGACAAGCACAAGATAAATACACAGGGTGGGTAGAGCCCAGCACAGGACAGAATGAATGTACTGACTTTTGGAAACATTGCCCTTCTCTCTCTGCAGAAAAGTACAAGGCAGACCTAAAAACAAGAGGTTGGTAATTGACCTTATATGGAAATGAATCCTAGCCACAGTCTCGAGGAGTCTGTGAGCCTGAGATGCTCAACCAATGAGAGCCATGAGAGCATCACCTGCATTGGGTTTAGGGCACAGAACAGAATTGATTTCACTGACTGGTGTGCAATTTCTCCCTTGCCAACAGGGGATGTGTGCGCAGTATTGCAGTAATGAATAAGCACTTCTGCTATCGCTGCCATCTTTGCCTAACTAGAAATCTTTGACTTTGAGAGTTTCTCACACAAGGGGAGAGGGTAAGAAAGTAAAGAGGCACAGAAAACTAAGGGAAACTGCTCTTCTTATCTATAAAAATTGATACAATTGATGCTGTCGTGCATTTTTTAATTTATTTTTAATTTTTTGCCAATGTCAGTTAGATTGTTTTAAAATATCCACACACCAAAATCTGACTACCAAGCAAATGTAATGAAAATGAAATGAAGGTGAGTTAGCGGGAAGCACAAGGCCATATTATATTAGGCTCTAGCTAATTTACAGGCAGTCACTGCACGAAGAGGTAGATCTGAGTTGCACATTATATGATTATTACAAAGATTAAGGAAATCTGAAGCTTTCAATATATTTTTTTAATGCTTTTTTCATTTCATTTTTTAAACCCCTGACCCAGACCCCAACCCTCACAGGAGCTGTAAAGATAACAGCATTAACCCGCAATGTAACTCTAATCCTAACCCTTACCCTGATTCTAAAATCGTCCCTAACTCCAAATGCAACAACAAAAATGATGCTAGAAGTTTGTAGCAAAAGGAACCTTAACCCTGATCATAATAAAAAAAAAAAAATTCATTATGGTAACAATAATCTTTACCTTAAGAGTAATATTAATCAGAGCCCAGATGATGCCTGCATCCAATCAGAAGCATGCTTTGTATTATTTAAGAGTTGTATTTTTTCCAATGAACTCTCTCTATTATCACGTTTATAAAGTAACAGAGTCTGTTCTTTTTCTCCTGACACTATGCCTTACTCCTGACATCCCCTGGAAATGACCCAGATAGGGCACCATCAAAGTAATGCTAATAGTAATGACAACCCTAAGGGTATCTCTAGCCTCAGTGTTAATGGGACGCTAACAACAATCCCAACAGCCTTAAACATTCTGGTGGTGTGGAAGAGGTGCTGCCTTGCACATGCTGGGCAGTCCCATTGCCTGTTAAATGCAGGCGGCAGCGTAGAAACATGATGCCCGTGGTCAGAATGCCCTGTGGCAGATCCTGGCACCGGAGAACTGACCGGAGAACCATGAGAGAACTGACAACAAATCACTCGACATCAGAACCGACCCAGTGGTTATTTACAAGCCTTGGGTGACCCAGACAGGATCTCAGAGTGGTGAATGTAGGTACAGAAGTTGTTACTACTCTGTTTCCTTCTAAAAGCTGCTCAGCTGCTTTGCGTTTCAGACCATCCCTGGCTTCACTGTGTGCATCTGTCCAATTGATAACAGGTGTTTTTTTTTCATCTCAGAAGTTGGGGGGGCGGGAAGGAGGGGAAAGGGACATAAATTACAATTACTCATTTATTTATTGACAGACATTCAAGTTTGCTACGTTTGGAGAAGTTCTTATTTGTTTGCTGTGGTTTGTTTTTTTCTTTTTTTCTTTTTTTTTTCCCCCTTCCCTCCTCTTCCATCTTTGTGTTCTTCCCCTATAATCAAAAGAGAACGGATCCCCAGGGTCTGTCCCGCAGACGTTCTTTCCGTGGTCTCTGCTGCCACCTGCTGGCCAATACACGGAACTGCCACTGTTGGGCGTTTGGTGCCGCAGGAAGCACAACGCAGATCTGAGTTCTGACCGGTCTACGCAGCAAATCCGCCAATCTTTATTGTGATAAGCCCTCCACATGGCATTGCGCATGCACTCGAACACGCAACAGGCACAGATTTCTCCTAACTCCTTGAGGAGTTATCACCATTCAGAGCCTGCATCTGGCCATAGGCACTCTTGTCTCCTCATCAATTGGGCAGCCTGTTGTATTACAGCATCTGAGGGCCACTGGGGGGTTCAGTATGGATAACATAGACCCATCCTGATGTAAAGGTGATGGCTGTAGGATGAGATCCCTCGTTCCTGATGAAAAATTTATTGACTGGGCTCTCAAAATCATCTTCATAGATTGCCTCTTTCATGCCTAATTCTCTAATATAATTTTGTTAGTCCTCCATAGAGGACCACAGGCTGATATTTAATGGTATGTCATTCTTATTTGGCCATGTTATATGACACACAGCCATAAATCATTCACTGATCAAATGGCTATCCTCATTATGTTGGACAGAGCATACAGTCTTTGCCTGAGGGCAGGGTGAGTAGTAATGGATGTCAGTTTTGAAATTTCCAGTCCATTCACCACAGCGCTTTCTGCCCCCATGTCCCATAACCAGAGCAGCTATGCTGGCATGCTCTCTTGGTTTCTGTCTAAACCACTGTACTATATCCATCAGTTCAGCTGCTGTATTATGGGCAGCAGGGTTTGGGGGGTTGGACACTGGTCAGGGCACTCCCACCAGCCTATCCTGCAATTTTTTTTTTTCATTTTTGGGTTACAATCAGTCAGATCTCAAATAGATCTAGTCCAAATGGAACCTCAAAATCTGACCTTTTAGTGCCTTCATTTACAGAGTCCATTTTATACAGATTCCCTGTACAGGGTCCCCATGGTCTTCCAGAGAGATGTTCCTGATCTTCCATAGGAGAATGATTGAATTAGGTTTTTTCCCCATCAAAACTGCCACCTGTCTTTCCAGTTTTTCAACACTATCATTCAATAGCTGATTTGCATCAGCCTGAGCCTCTTCAGTTATGTTCAGACAGTTCAAGGCCATCAGCAGTGGCCATGCCACCATGAACACAGCTAACTCTCATTCTCAAGTTGTAAGTATGTCTTTGCTAAGACCATGGAAATACTCAGTCAGGTGGGCCAGGGACTCATGGACCCTCCCTCCGTCCCACACAGGGCCCCATTTTTCAGTGACAGAAGCAATGCTGCATTTTGAGGATCCTAGGAATCCCAGGACATGCCCTGACAAAAGGTCATTCAAAGGGGTAGTCTTTCCCCATCCAAACCACCCCATGATATTCACAGAATCACAGAATTGTAGGGGTTGGAAGGGACCTCCAGAGACCATTGAGTCCAACCCCCCTGCCAAAGCAGGTTCCCTACACCACGTCGCACAGCTCGGCATCCAGGCAGGTCTTGAATATCTCCAGAGAAGGAGATTCCACAACCACCCTGGGCAGCCTGTTCCAGTGCTCTGTCACCCTCACCGTAAAGAAGTTCTTGCACACATTAATGCGGAACTTCCTATGCTGAAGTTTCAGCCCGTTACTCTTAGTCCTGTCCCCACGCACTACTGAAAAGAGACCAAACTCACTACTATGGCTCCCACACTTCAGGTATTTATAAACCTGGATCAAGTCCCCTCTCAGCCTTCTTTTTTCAAGGCTAAACAGACCCAGTTCACTTAGTCTCTCCTCATAGGGGAGATGCTCCAGGCCCTTCACCATCTTTGTGGCCCTCCGCTAAACTCTTTCCAAGAGATCCCTGTCTTTTTTGTACTGGGGAGTCCAGAAATGGACACAGTATTCCAGATGAGGCCTCACCAGGGCAGAGTAGAGGGGGAGGATCACCTCTTTCGACCTGCTGGACACGCTCTTTTTAATGCACCCCAGGATGCCATTGGCTTTTTTGGCTACAAGGGCACACTGCTGGCTCATGGTCAATCTGTCATCCACCAGGACGCCCAGGTCCCTCTCAGCAGAGCTCCTCTCCAGCAGCTCATCCCCCAGCCTGTACTGGTGCATGCAATTATTTCTACCCAGGTGCAAGGCTCTACACTTGCTTTTGTTAAACCTCATCCGGTTTCTTACTGCCCAGCTCTCCAGCCTGTCCAGGTCTCGCTGAATGGCAGCACAGCCTTCAGGTGTGTCAGCCAATCCTCCCAACTTCGTGTCATCAGCAAACTTGCTGAGGGTGGTCATTGATGAAGATGTTGAACAAGACCGGACCCAGCACAGACCCCTGGGGGACGCCGCTAGTTACAGCCCTGCAGCCAGACACTGCACCACCAACGACAACCCTCTGTACTCTGCCAGTCAGCCAATTCTCAACCCACTTCACTGTCCACTCACCTATCCCATACTTCCTCAACTTTGGTATAAGTATGTCATGGGAGACTGTATCAGTTATAGAGGTTATAGAGTTCAATTCCTGTAGTCAATTTGGCGGCCCAGGTGGGACCAGCTCTGTTCGCTGCAGGACCAGCTGAGAGGGAGACACTTTTGGCGCACCCTGAGATTTCTCTGAAGGACTCCCTTCCTCACCTGATCACTGCAGGGACAGACAAGGACCACCCATAGGTGGACCAGGTATGTGTATGGTAAGTGGAGCCCATATGTCTTGAGGAGACATCCTACACAGTTTACAGCCATACGTGCTGCTCCCAGGGAGGTGAGCTCATGGCTTTGGTTGCCAGCTGGGGTAGGAAGACTCTTTGGGTGAGTTCCTATGAAAGGGAACTGTATGTCATATGAATGGAAACAAGAACAAATACTCTCTCCTATGTGGTTGGCAATAGGAGGGACCTAGGTTGGTGTCTCCTACGGGTATGGGATATAGTGGATAGCCTGTCAAATGGTAGCCTGGGTTCTCCAAGGTGTAATCATGGGGCTTATAGGTTGTATGTTCAATATTATCATCTGCTTTAAGTGTTTGGTACCGTGTGTCAAGCCGACTCTCGGAAAAACATTAACGTTTGCAACTGGTCGACCAGAGTATGAGTGTTATTAAGATTCCAGCTAGAAAACGTTGTCAGCATTGTGTAGTATGAATAAACCATGGTTTTTGATCTAAATGTCAGAGTGAGTGTGGTGTGAGTGAGACACAGAACAGCTGCAGGGTGAGTGCCGAGTCCCGACCCGTGTTTCCTTCCTCCTGTGAGGGAAATGGCCAGACACGGACAAAGTGAAAGACTGTGTTGTCTGTCCACTCATATGTACTTTCTGCTTGTATGTAAGAAGACAGGAGTTTGTACTCTGTAGATTAGTAAGATTGTCCTGAGGAGAGGTGTACAT
Organism: Coturnix japonica; assembly: GCF_054131305.1. NCBI lineage: Eukaryota > Metazoa > Chordata > Aves > Galliformes > Phasianidae > Coturnix > Coturnix japonica. The sequence goes on along the minus strand of NC_140671.1, from coordinate 21,354,284 downwards.
TCCACTTGACCAATGAATGTCAACCCATTTATGTAATACTATGTACTGCTTGCGAGGAAGTGTGTGAGGGAGGTGGTTCAATCAGTGCTGGTTCTGTGGCACAGTGTTTATAACTGAAGAATACAGACTGTATTAAGGGAGTTTATGTGCACTGAAGAACTGTACTGTTTGACAAACTGTTTTGATGGTATAAGAAAGTGTAATTGTTAATGATATATGAAAGTGTACTTGAGGGAATGTGGAAGTGTATCTGAGCATAGAAACAGAGGAAGCATTTACAGAGGAAAAAGGGTTAAAGCAAGTTTACCTGCACTGACGTGAGAGCAACACCCTGCACCGCTGCCCTCTGAGCTGAGCAGAGCAGAGCAGAGACACAGTCCCCATGTATCAGGTAGTGTTATTCTGCTTACCAAATGAATGAGTTCACTACAGAAGAGGTAAATCTTCCCCTCTGCTCCATCTGTGGCATACTCTGGAGTTCAAGGCATTGCAAAGCTATGGCACATCTACTTTCTTTCAATGATGACACCTTAGTGTGCTCTGGGCTCTCATTTCAATTGCATCTATAGAAGTCTAGGGTCATACCAGCTGACAGGAAGCTGGCAAATGTTGTCTCATTGTAAGGAAGAGCAAGAAAGATGACACGGGCAATTATGGACCTGCCAGTCCAGAGCCTGGTAAAATTATGGAGAAAATGATGGTGGGAGTTATGGAAAAACAGCTGAAGGACAATTCTGTCATTGGCTGCAGCCAACACAAGTTTGTGAGGCAAAGGTCCTGTTTAATTTAAGCTCATTCTGTGACACAGTTATCCGTTTAGTTGACCAAGGGAAGCCAGTTGATGTAATCCTTGAGGATTTCAGTGGAGATTTTGACACTGTTTCTCACAACAACCTTCTGGACAGAATGTTCTGCATATGGCTAGACAGAAACACAATGTGGTGGGTGAGCAGTTGGCCAGTAGGTCAGTCCCAATGGATTATAGTCAGTGGGTTCCATCAGGCTGGTAGATGATCACTGTCGGGGTCCCCAGGGTTCCATTTGGGGGCCACTTTCCTTTCGTGTTTATGCAGATGACTTGAATGCAGGACTAGAAGATGTTCTGAGCAAGTTTGCTGATAAGACCAGATGAGGAGGTGCTGTTGCCTCCACTGAGGGTGGAGAGGACTTGCACAGAGATATGTGGACAAGTCAGAGAAGTGGGTACCAGTTGGTACTAAGCACCAAGTGCATAAAGTATAACAAGAACAAGTGCCTGATTGTGCACCTGGGTAGGGGCAATGCAGGACATACACACTGACTGGATATGGGACACTGGAGAGGAGTCTGAGTGGAAAGGATTGGGGTGCTGGTCAGCATCACACTGAATGTGAGTCAGCAGTGTGCCAAGGCAGCCAGGAAAGCCAACAGTCCCCTGGAGTGCATGAAGCAACATATTGCCAGCTGGGTGAGGGAAAGGATCGTCCCTCTCTGCTCTGCATTGCTACTGCCTCACTAGCAGCACTAGGTGCACTTCTGGGCACCGCAGAACATAAAGGACATCAAACTCTGGGAGAATGTGCAAAGGAGGGCACTGGAACTGAGAGATGTGAAATTCAGAGTTTCACAGGGATTGACTGCTTGTTCACACTGGGCCCTTCTCACATCCCTTCTCACATCCTGCAATGAAACATAGGTCTCATATGGGACATGATACTCACAGCGTCCTTGCACCACATGTAGAGCCTGGGATCTTCTGTCCCCATGTCTTTCATTTAACATCATACAGACCTCCAACCCATTGCCCCAGGAAATGCCCGGAGCCAACATGAGATACAGGACCTCTCTACCACTGGTCTTGTAATCAGGGCTTGACCTGTCTGCTTCGTAAGGCAAAGGAGAGGTTTCTTAGCATGCCAGTGCCTTTGCCTGCCTGTAGTCATGGCTTCCAGTTATCTTCTCTAACAAGTCCCTTGGGAAGCTTGCTTGTTAATGTTCCTCAGTGGGTCCATTAATACTCCAAGAAACTTCACTGTTACTTCTGACTTTGTCTTGTTGAGCACTTTGTGCAAACTTCTCTCTGCACTGGAGGCTGATGAACTCAGCATCAAATGCACCCTGGGACCATTATAACCTAAAGAATCTCCTGTGCCTTATGCCATCTTGTTATCTTCTTCAGGTTATCAGAACTTGTTCAGCAAAAAGGAGGGATATCTGGAGAGAGCTTAAAGAGAAAGAATCCATTATAAATTTATTGTCTCTTTATTTATAGCTGGGTTTAAAGCAGCACTGTGCAACTGATACCAATCCAGGATGTCCCAATGAGTTCTGTACTGTTACTGTGTTGACAAAGGTCCTTCTCAACCTCCCCACACAATTTCTGCTCACAATGGACTTATGGGACTTGCATCACTTTTCTTCACATCACTCTTCTCCTCTGCATTCATCCGCTCAGTGTTAAAACTGCTTTGCACCAACTCCCACTGGCTTTCCTCAGAGAACCAGCTGCACATGGAAAAGGAAAGATTTCTCTTTTTTATCTGGCCAGCAAATGGAAGGAAAGGTGATGCAATTGAATGAACAGTAAAACACAGTGATCAACTGCATGCCATGTTCAAGCGGCATCTATTGAAGTTTGTATTTCATATGGAATATTTTTAAAAGAAATGATTTAGACTGAGGTAGCATAGGATAGATTGAATCACAGTGAAGGAGTTGACAACAGAGGCCATCAGACTCTGGGAGATGGAGCAAATTCCAGTAATCTCCCTGGGGTAGATAAGCCAGGTAGTTGAGAGGTATCAACTTAAAACTGAACAGGACTTGTGAGTATTTCACACATTGAGAATGCTTAACACATTCTCATTTATTTATATCTTTGTCTTCAACTCATATTTTTAACTTTTACTGACATTAATGAACATCTTTTAGACATTGTGCTTTAAAAAAATTAAAAAGAAAGACAATGAGAAAAAGAAGCAAAAGAAGGAAAAGAAAAAAGAAGATAAAGAAAAATAAAAAAAAAGTAAAAGAAACAGAAAAAAAAGAAAAAGAGAAAGGAAGAGGAAAAGGAAAAAGAAAGAGAAAGAGAAAAAGAAAAGGAAAAAGAAAAAGAAAGGGAAAAATAGAAAGAGAAAGAGAGAAAGAAAGAGAAAAAGAAAAGATAGGAAGGGATAGATAGAATTATGGTGAAGGATTTGACAACACAGTCAATCAGACTTTGGAGAGACAGAGCAAATTCAAGTAATCTCCTTGAAAGTCAGAAATCAGACAGATAATTGGGAGGTATCTGACTGAACAAGGATGGGGAAATATGGCAGGCAGTGGGAGGAGCGTGAGTCCAAATGGTCTGCTGAAAACATGCCCTTAACCACGGCCATTTATTCAGGACAGCTCCAGACACCTGAAAAATGAGGGACATCAAATAGGCAGCAGGGAAGAGCAGCGGCAGACACCAGGCTTTAGTCGCAGGGCAATGGCAATGGCACCACTGTCTGTGTCTCTGTACCTGAAGGCATTTGAATTATAGGGAAAAAAAAAAAAAAACAAAGAAAAAAAAAGACACAAAATACCTACAAATTATCATATTTACAACTAAAAATGGATCAAGACTCATGAGAATTTCTCATGATAAAAAGGCTTAACACATTTTCATTGATTTCTTTGTCTTCGATTCTTTGTTTCAGTTTTATTGACATGTATGTTCATCTTTTAATCTTACAGCCTCAAAACAAACAAACAAACAAACAAACAAATAAAAAAAATTAGATCAATTTGTCTTTTGCACGTGGCCTGATGCCCCTCTCACCTTCACAATTCCCACTAGACCTTCATTGCCAGAGAGTATGAGATCCAGCAGAGCACCTCTCCTCTTTGGTTCCTCCACTGCTTGGTCAAGAAGCTGCCATCTGTGCTCTCCATGGATCTGCTGGATGCCACATGCCCTGCTGTGCTGTCCCTGCTGCAGATAATGGAGTGAAAAAGGCTCCCAAATAGGACAATGGCCTGACAACATGAGTACTCCCATGTGTTTGCAGAGGGCACTTTCTACTTGCTCTCCCTGATCAGGAAGACAGGAACAGACACTGTTGGTCTCCTCTGTTTGCCATTTCCATTAGCTCTGACCTGTCTGCTCTTCCATCCCCAGGCAGAGCTCTGTGCACTCTCACAGAGGACAGTCGCCCTTCCTTGTCTCCTCGCCAACCCATCATAAAGAATCTGTATCCCCCTTGTGCTACAGTGCAGTTGTGGAAGCCATTAAACTGTGCCACTGTGGTCCAAACAAGAGCTCAGGAGGCATGTAACTCTACAAAGATTTCTAGCTCCTCAAGTCTTGTTGTTCTCATTAGTGCAATAATACAGAAGTAAACATACTCATTGGAAAGCATCACTGGACAGAGCCTGACTGGATAGCTCATCTATGGTATTACTGTGAAGAAGGTGGCACACAGGCTTTAGATCCATCGTGGGTCTTGAAGTTGACACAGCAGCACAGACACATCATGGGCATGGCTTTCCTGAAGGCCCTGTGCTACATTTACAGCTGCATGTGAGCGTGTGGGAGAGCCCAGAGACACTAGGCTGCTTCTGAAGCCATTCACTTGAGAGCCTACTGAAAACTGAGGTTATATCTGTTGAAGAATAAAGATGTATGTTATCTTTGTATTGCCTTAAGCTCCAGAATATGCCTCAGATGGAGAATAGAGAAAGATCTGGCTCTTCTTTTGTGAGCTCATCCATTTAGTCAGCTGTGTAACTCTGCATTCTCAGTGGAGGTGGAGACAAAGGCACCATGAAGTGCCCTAAACGCTGGGGTCTGTTGTCATTCAGGATGGTCGATAATACCTCTGTTCCCTCTCTGCTCCGCAGCTGATGCCCAGGAAGGAGGTGTCTGTCTCAGGGATTTACCACACAGTTTATAAGCACTGGAACACATCCAGGAGCAGCCCAGGCACCTTGGGCATCACCCAGAGTCTGTGTGTGAGCAACTGCCTCCCTGCTGAAGGACCGAGGACTCAGAGCAGGAGCTCACATGCAGGCAACTCCTTGTGCACTTCTGAACTGAACCAGAGGAATCCTAATGATACTGTGTGTCCATGGGGAGTTGAATCCCATTTCAGCCCCAGGGTTTCCCATTAGGGATGAGACTCCTGCACTGCCTCAGTTAAATCACTGCCCTGCACAGGGGAAGTCCACCTCACTCTGTCCTTTCCTGTATGTCCATTTTGTTTCATCACAGGATCTCAGTTATCAGGTCTGGAATCAGTCACTGACCACTGTACATTTGGTGTTTAATTCATCAGATTTCAAAGTACAATCATGATGTGGCTGTTTTTCAGGATCTGTTGGCCAAGAGGACACAGGGACATCTCAGGGGAGACGAGTGGGAAGGATAAAGTATGACATCCTCTGCTGCTGAGCTGGGCCGGGCTCCTGGGACACAGGGAGCTCATACAAGTGGGCAGTGCTGCAGACAGACAGTTGTGCCCAGGAGCAGCTCTGGTGCACAGCACAGCCTGCAGGTGACAGAAGGAGAGGAGAGAAAGGGGAGAGAGCTTACAGGATGTGTACTGTGTGAGCAGGCTGTGAGCACACAGCAGGAACATTGCTCACAGACCATGAAAAGGTAAGTCTCACTGCTGACCATGCAGCTGCTTTTCATAGAGGGTTAACCAAACCAGGGACATCCCGTAGAAGATCTTGCTGCAGGCACTGCATGTTTCTTTACTGTGGAAAAAGCCTTCTGCTCCACCCGAGGGCTTCCATACTGCAGTGTCAGAGCACAGCCATGAGTGTCTGCACTCAGCCTGCCCGGGGAGCTGCCCAGGGCGCTGCGGGGAGACGTGTGGGGGGAAGGAGCCCCCCGGCAGGGCTTGTGCTGCCACAGCTGCTGCCTGGGGCAGGGGATCACAGCTCCACTGCACTACTGAATGTTTGTGAAGGCCCTTTGCAAGAGGAGTGCCAAGGCAAGGGATTTTCCATATCTTGATCTGAGCGAAGGCAGAAAGGACTGGAGGTGGAAATCTAATAGAGGCTGTAAAATTTAAAACACAGCTATGTTACTCCCAAATATTTCTTTAATCAATTGCTTGTTTTGTGAACAGCCAAACAGGTTGTGCTTTCAGCCTCTCGTTTCTAAAAGGAAAGAATCAGTTCATGTTTTTCTTGTTTTCTGCAGACTTGAATAGTGCACTTATCCTGCAAACAGGCATATTTGACTAAAACATATTGAAGTGCAAAGAGGCTGGGGTTGGGGGCACTAAGAACAGTTGGAGTGAAGATATGAGACATGTAAAGAGTTACCAAGAGGAAAATATTCAGGAGTCTGGGATATGATTATGAAATGAGAAAAAGTAAGAGCTCCTTAATCTTCTATTTCTTTAGGGATGGTGAAGCTCATGAATATAAATTCAAGTTATGGAGTTAAATGAAAATTACCCAAAGGTAAATGAAAACATTTCACAGTACAGCGGGAGGAGTGTCTCTGAGAATTGCCTGGACTTGTCATTATCTTCTGCACTCTGAGTAGGACTCCAAGCCCAACAACAGCAGATGCCCAACAGCAGCTCCATCAGCGAGTTCCTCCTGCTGCCGTTGGCAGACACGCGGCAGCTGCAGCTCCTGCACTTCTGGCTCTTCCTGGGCATCTACCTGGCTGCCCTCCTGGGCAACGGCCTCATCAGCACAGCCGTAGCCTGCGACCGCCGCCTGCACACCCCCATGTACTTCTTCCTCCTCAACCTGGCCCTCCTCGACCTGGGCTGCATCTCCACCACTCTCCCCAAAGCCATGGCCAACGCCCTCTGGGACACCAGGGCCATCTCCTACACAGGATGTGCTGCACAGCTCTTTTTCTTCTCCTTCTTCCTCTCAGCAGAGTATTCCCTTCTCACCGTCATGTCCTATGACCGCTACATTGCCATCTGCAAGCCCCTGCACTACGGGACCTTGATGGACAGCAGAGCTTGTGCCACCATGGCAGCAGCTGCCTGGGGCACTGGGGTTCTCTTTTCCCTGCTGCACACTGCCAGTACGTTTTCACTGCCTCTCTGCCAAGGCAATGTTGTCAACCAGTTTTTCTGTGAAATCCCCCAGATCCTCAAGCTCTCCTGCTCAGAATCAAATCTCAGGGAAGTTGTGTTCCTCAATTTTAGTATCGGTTTAGTTTTTGGGTGCTTTGTTTTCATATTTGTGTCCTATGTGCAAATCTTCATGGTCGTGCTGCGGATGCCCTCTGAGCAGGGAAGGCACAAAGCCTTCTCCACGTGCCTCCCTCACCTGGCTGTGGTCTCCCTACTTACCATCACTGGGTTTTATGCCTACCTGAAGCCACCCTCTGTCTCCTCTCCATCCATGGACCTGATGGTGGCAGTTCTGTACTCAGCTGTGCCACCAGCAGTAAACCCCCTCATCTACAGCATGAGGAACAGGGAGGTCAAGGATGCTGTGAGGAAAGTGATTACTAGATGTTTTTCAAATGCAGTGAATTGCCTGTCTTTTGGAATTTATGACTTGTAATGCAGCTTTTTACAGAATCGCTCTCTCTCTCATTGTTTGTTTGTTTCATGCCACTTAGTATGTGTAATTTATTCTGCTTATTATGATGTTTTTAAATACTGTAATGTTTTTCACTAAAACCTCATTATTAAAACCAATTCTTATTCAGCCTTTACCTTTGTATTGTAGCCCAAATACACTGTGCATAATGAACCAGGCTCTCTGTGAACCTTAAAAGAATAAAGGACGTGCAGTTACTCTGTCTGTCCTCCTTCTTGTCAGACATTTCTGGAGCTGTTGGGGTCGGATGTTCTCAGAAACCCACAATCCAGCAGGAAGCGCACAGCTATTCATCAAATTGTGTGTTGACTTCAGCCTGCAACAGTTTCCAGCTGGTCCCTTGCCCAGTGTTCCCCATAACGCTGACAATGGAGTTTCAAAATATTCTTTTCTCATCTGACCTGACATCCTGCTTACCCAAGCCCCTCTGTAATAGTTGAGCCTTAGATTGTCCCCTTGTTCAAACTCAATCCCCCTTTTCTTAGACTTTGCAAATACTTTTGCTAGATTACTACATTCTGGGAAAGGGAAGATTTCAAATAACTTCCGCTCTCCACTTTCTGTCTTAGCTTGTGCTTTTTCTATTCTTCACAGCTATTCCCACTGGTTTTACACTGCCGTAATGCACACCTCATTTCAACATACATTAAAACAAGCAAGATGACTGCAGTAATACAAAGCAACAAAGAGCTGCTTCAGCCATGCAAACTGTGGTAGCCAAGCAGTGAGTTTTTCACACAATTTGGTAAATCCAAATAAAGTATCATCTATCGATACTTGATGAAGTAGTTTAGTATGTTCCCATATTGCCTGGAGACCAGATTCTCTCTTCTGTTGTTTTAAGAGATGTAGTTAATCCAGTCCACATTGTTGTTAATTGTCACCCACCAGAACAGTGATTCAAACCCTGCAGCAATTGGATTTCTTGCCTTAAATTTATCACAGAAACCTCTGAGCATTCCCATCAAATCTATATCTATATACAGCATTATCAAATGAGAACCCTAAGCTCCTTTTGTTCCTTCTGGGGGTGTGTGACATCCCCTTCGTGAATGCCAGGGTGAATGGTAGAGCTCGTTGAGCAAGCACACAGGTACCTCCCCAGTAAGATGGGAGAGTGGACTGTAAGATCTTCCCACAGGCCGCAACAGCACCAGAGATCTGCTCTACAGATTCCCAATCTCAAATAGTTTCCTGCTGAATCTTCCATGACATTCAAGGTCTCACTGCATAGGGAGATATTCCCTGTAGTCCTGGTAGCTCTTACACCCTGTCTTGAGAGGCAAACTGTATGGTTACCCAAGGCCATGGGGAATGCAGGAGGGGTTTTGGCATCCACCTCAGGCATTGGAGAGAGCAGTAAAGATAGCGATTTACAGGCTCTGTTTCCCTAAGCGGCTTTCTCCTGATACAGGAGACAAATGGTGGCAGATGAGCAGAAGGTGGATTGCCAAATGGTTTAAGACCCCATCACTTGTGCATGGAACCCACTCTATATTGTACTGGTCAGGACAACAGGGGGAGATGTCTGGGGGAGATGAGCTGTGCAAAAGGAGGTGAGCTTGAACATAGAGCTGCATCTCCCATGGGAATGGTTCCATGGCAGGCTGGGAGCAGGGTGTGGTGGGCGGCACATTGCTGAGTGGCTGCTGACAGAGTACTGCACTGAGATGGGGGCACCTGATGTCTCCTTTCTTGTCAGGAAGAACTAAAAACTCATTGGGGAATGCATTCTGTCCATCTGGCGTAATAGGAAAGTGCAGCATTGTCACATCCACAGGCGGCAGGACACCAGCATCCACAGTTTCTTTCTGACTGACAGCTGAGAATTTGACAGCCTCTACGACCTCATCACCCACCACCGGGAGACGCTGCTGTCATACAACAAACTTGAGATGAGGCTGACAGAGCCGGTGCCTCAGTCCAACCCTTGCAGCAACACAGTCTGGGTGCCATGGGATGGTACAAGAGGGACCATGCCAATTCCCCTGATGATTTTGTAAGCGGTGTATAGGGATATGCTACCAATGGATATAAATCCTCCACAATTCTGTTGATAACCCTTGAATCTTGTAGTATCTGGTAGTTCCTGTACATTTTTCTAATCATGAGGATGGGTGAGTTGTATTTTTGACTCACTCCACCAACATCCAGAGTTTCTGAAAATGATCAATTATTGGCTGGATTTCTTTCCTGTCTTTGAATATGAGGAAGAACTGTTTAATCCAAACTGGCTGAGCTCCCTGCTTTATTCTGAATGCCATTGGTGCTGCAGCCTTAGCCCTTCCTTGAGTTTGCACAACAAACACCCCAGGGTGAACATGATCACTTACTTCATCTGAAATCCCAGTCCCTGCAGGGGTAGTGATCAGTGCAAAACTAAGCAGTTCTATTAACTGTTCTTCTTTTACTTCAGACTCCAGTTTTCCTTTAGACTTTATTTCAACTTCCATTTTTTCTAGTAATTCTTGCCCTAGCAAAGGCTTTGGTGAATGTGGCATCTACAAACCTTTGTGTATTCCTACCTGTTTACCTAGAATAAATTGTAAATTCTTAAGAAAGCAAGACTTTTCACTTTGGGGCAATAGTTTCTGCTGCTGTTAAAAAGCCATTTATGCATAGTAAGAAGCACCCATATCCACCAGGAAATAAACCACCTTATCCTGCTTCCCTAGCTACAATTTCACCAGTGGATCTGCTAGGGTAAACTTTGAAATCAGAGAAGGTTCCCTCTCACTTAGCTTGGTAGGATTTCTCCACCAGTGTCCCACTGCAGTTTGCACACTGCTTTCGTTCCAGTTGGGCAGAGAAATCTTGGGGTGAGCCGAAAGTGTTCCCCCTCTCAGCTGATCCAGCAGCCGAACAGAGCAGGTCCCATCTGGGTCACCAAACTGACTTGTGGAATCAAACTCTGAAACCCAGAGTTAGGTTATAAAGCAGGGATGTGTTTATTCAGAGCAGGGTACAAAGGGGAATCACTCCTCCTGTCTTGCACACAAGCATGCAGAATCATTATATATTTCAAAACCAAGCTCATACATATTCAACAAATCTACAGGAACTCATCTACATATTCATAGGCAGTAGATGCATGTTTTTGCTACATGTTCTGCAGTTGCTCCATGCTCTGGACAGCTCCCGCTGTCACTCCACCCCTCATAATGAGCTCTGCAGTCACTCCTGCTACAGGTCCTGTAGCTGTTCCAAGTATTGTGATAAGGAAATGAAACAAATTCCTCCAAAGGGAGGTGAACTGTGCCAGGAGGTTCAGCCCTGTGGTCACTCCAACCCCTCCAAAGAGCCCAATGGCTGCTCCAATTCAGTCACAGGTCCTGTGGTGATTGCAGCTTTGGCAATGAGCTCTGCACTTGTTCCAGTTCCTGCAATACCCCGACAGCTGCTTAAGCTCCTACAGTGAACCCTGTGGCTGTTAAAACCCCTGCAACAAGTCCTGGACTTGCAAACAGCTTTGCATACGTATTATTATCTGTGCATATATGTTTGCTAATTCATATGTTGTATATATGAGAAAATATTCTAAATATATTATGTATATATAAATACATTTGTCATAATTATTATCATTTTCTTTTTATCTCAACCCATAAACTTTAAACCACAGCACTGCCCTGAGTCCCTTACAGATCTCCTTGGGACTCTTCAATCTGACCTAGTCACACAGTAAAGAGCACCAAAACATCTCGAAGCATTTTCAGGGAGCAGCTCCTGAAATATATTCCTTACACCAGCATTGGAAGAGGCCTCCAGTTCTCTGGTCCTTCTCTGAAGGGGCCCTGTTGTTATGGCAGTACCAGCAAGGAGACCAGCTCTGACACAGTCGTTCGTATTGCTGGCTACTGACTGCAGCCCCGGAGTGCTGCTGTAGAGACAACTGGACTGTTTTGAGATACATAGGACCTTCAGGCCTGCACAAATGAGAGGACTTCAGAGCATTGTGGTAGTGTAAATAGAGCAGGATTTAAAAGAGCACTATGTTCTGCTGTCTGCGGCTGTACCTCCCTAAGACCCAAACAAGGTAGCAAGAGAGAAGGGCTAAGGAATAGTAAATTTTGAAAGCTTTTTAGGTATCTTTTAACCTATTCAGGAGATCTGTTTACATGAGCTCTTGGAGTGAGAAAAAAGAAAGTGGGTAGGAAAGAAGTGAAATAATTTGCAAATTTTTTTTCCTACAGATTGCTGTACCATTCACAATCAAACAATGATGTATCAATAAAACATAAAGAACCATCACTGGGAACTATGTGAGGAAGATGTGCACATTATTGAAGCTGGAATAGTGCTTATTGCAACACCTTCCAGAGAGCCTGCTTGATCTCTCTGTTCCTCATACTGTAGATAAGAGGGTTCAGTGATGAAGGCACTACTGAGTACAAAAGTGCCACCACCAGGTCCATGGATGGGGAGGAGATGGAGGGGGGCTTCAGGTAGGAAAAAATGCCAGTGCTGACAAATAAGGAGACCACAGCCAGGTGAGGGAGGCACGTGGAGAAGGCTTTGTGCCGTCCCTGCTCAGAGGGCATCCTCAGCACAGTAATGAAGATCTGCACATAGGACACCACTATGAAAACAAAGCATCCAAAGACTAAACTGGCACTAAAAATGAGAAACACAACTTCCATGAGATTTGATTCTGAGCAGGAGAGCTTGAGGATCTGGGGGATTTCACAGAAAAACTGATTCACAACATTCCCATGGCAGAGAGGCAGTGAAAACGTACTGGCAGTGTGCAGCAGGGAATTGAGAACCCCAGTGCCCCAGGCAGCTGCTGCCATGGTGGCACAAGCTCTGCTGTCCATCAAGGTCCCGTAGTGCAGGGGCTTGCAGATGGCAACGTAGCGGTCATAGGACATGATGGTGAGAAGGGACAACTCTGCTGAGAGGAAGAAGAGAAAGAAAAAGACCTGTGCAGCACATCCTGTGTAGGAGATGGCCCTGGTGTCCCAGAGGGCGTTGGCCATGGCTTTGGGGAGAGTGGTGGAGATGCAGCCCAGGTCGAGGAGGGCCAGGTTGAGGAGGAAGAAGTACATGGGGGTGTGCAGGCGGCGGTCGCAGGCTACGGCTGTGCTGATGAGGCCGTTGCCCAGGAGGGCAGCCAGGTAGATGCCCAGGAAGAGCCAGAAGTGCAGGAGCTGCAGCGGCCGCGTGTCTGCCAACGGCAGCAGGAGGAACTCGCTGATGGAGCTGCTGTTGGGCATCTGCTGTTGTTGGGCTTGGAGTCCTGTTCAGAGTGCAGAAGATAATGACAAGTCCAGACCATTCTCAGACACACTCTTCCTGCTATACTATGAAATGTTTTTATTCTCTTACAACTGTGTACATTTAGCACCATTACTTGCATTCAATTTCATGTATTTCAGCATTCCTTAAGCAGAAGCAGCATATGGAGCTCTAACCTTCCTTTTATTTTCTTATGCCTTCTCCCTGGATATTTTCATCTGTTTCATGTCTCATATCTTTACCCCAAGTGCTCTTAGAGCCCTTTACCCCAGCTTCTGTGGCATTCAGTTTCAGTTAGAAAATGCTGCCTGTTTGTAGGATAAGTGAATTATTCACGCCTACAGAAAATGATGATAATTCCATCTTTCGAGAAAGGGGAGACTGAAAGCACATCATGTGTGAGTGTTCACAAAACAAGCAATTGATTGACGAAAAATTCTCAGAACTCTTATTGCCCCTTTTAGATTTCTGACTCCAAACCTCTTTGCCTCAGAACAGGAAATGGAAACCCCCTGCCTTGGCTCTCCTCTTGCAAAGTGCCCTCACAAACATCCTGTTGTGCAGTGGAGCTGTGATCCCCTGCCCCAGGCAGCAGCTGTGGCAGCACAAGCCCTGCTGGGGGGCTCCTTCCCCCACCCGTCTCCCCGCAGCGCCCTGGGCAGCTCCCCGGGCAGGCTGAGTGCTGAGCCTGGCAGGCGGCAGAGTCCCATACCCGGCACACAGCCCCTGGGGCACAGCAGGGACCCTGCTCTGCAGGACAGCCCTGGGCACCCGTCTCAGCTGGAGCAGAAAGCTTTTTCCACAGTAAAGAAACATGCAGTGCCTGCAGTCAGATCTCCTATAGGATGTCCCAAATTAAGTTGTCCCTCTATGAAAAGCAGCTCACGGTCTGCAGTGAGACTTACCGTGTCATGGTCTGTGAGCAATGCTCCTGCAGCAAGCTCACAGCCCACTCACACCACACACATCCTGGAAGCTCTCTCCCCTTTCTCTTCTCTTCTTCTGTCACCTGCAGGCTGTGCTGTGCACAAGAGCTGCTCCTGGGCACAGATGTCTCTCTGCAGCTCTGCCCTCATTTATGAGCTCCCTGTGTCCCAGGAGCCTGTCCCAGCTCAGCAACAGATTATGTCATTTTTATCCTTCCCACTCATCTCCCCTGAGATGTCCCTGGGTCCTCATGGCCAATAGCTACTAAAAGACAACAGCATCATGACTGTGAGTTGAAATTCGCTCAATTAACCACCACATGTCCAGTGATCAGTGACTGATTGGAGACATATGGGGAGTGCTCCCATTGATCGTTTGATGAAACAATAAGGGCAACCAGACAAGGAAGGCAAGGTTTGGACTTTCCCTGTGCAGGGCAGTGATCCAGCTGAGGCAGTGCAGGAGTCTCATCCCTTGACAGAAATCCTGGAGATGAAATGGGATTCAGCTCCCTACACACCCACAGGAGCTGGGATTCCTCTGGTTCAGTTCAGAAGTGCACAAGGAGTTGCCTGCATGTGAGCTCCTGCTCTGAGTCCTTGGTCCTTCAGCAGGGAGGCAGTTGCTCACACACAGACACTGGGTGATGCCCAAGGTGCCTGGGCTGCTCCTGATGTGTGCCAGTGCTTGTAAACGATGTGGGAAGTCCCTGAGACAGACAGCTCCTTCCTGGGCATCAGCTGAGGGCCAGACAGGGGATAGCACTGGCTGTCTAATGAATTCACATGCAGCTTCAAAAGCAGCACAGGGCCTTCTGGAAAGCCATGCCCATGGTGTGTCCATGCTGCTACGTCAGCTCCAAGACCAACGATCTGTCAAATGTTTGTGTGCCACCTTCTGCACACTGATACCATAGATGAGCTATCCAGTAAGGCTATGTCCAGTGATGCTTTTCAATTAGGATGTTTACTTCTGTGCTTTTGCACTAATGCAAACACCAACACACAAGAAGCTAGAAATCTTGGTAGAGCTGCAGTCCTGAGCTCCTGTTTGGACCATGGGGACACAGTTTAATGGCTTCCACAACTGCACTGTAGCACAAGGGGGATACCAAGTCTTTAGGATGGATGGGCGAGGAGATAAAGAAGGGCGACTGCCCTCTGTGAGAGTGCACTGAGCTCTGCCTGGGGATGGCAGAGCAGTCAGGTCAGAGCTAATGGAAATGGCCAACAGAGGAGACCAACAGTGTCTGTACCTGGCTTCCTGATCAGGGACAGTCAATGGAAGGAGCCCTCTGCAGACAGATGGGAATCTGATGTTGTCTGTCCCTTGTCCCATTTGGTGGCCTTTGTCACTCCATTATCTGCAGCAGGGACAGCACAGCAGGGCATGTGCCATCCAGCAGATCCATGGAGAGCACAGATGGCAGCTTCTTGACCAAGCAGTGGAGGAACCAAAGAGGAGAGGTGCTCTGCTGGATCTCATACTCACCGGCATTGAAGGACTTGTGGGAACTGTGAAGGTCAAAGGGGCATCAGGCCATGTGCAAGATGCAAATGTATCTCTTTTTATTTATTTATTTATTTTGAGGCTGTAAGCTTAATAGTTGATCATAAATGTCAATAAAACTGAAACAAATAATTGAAAACAAAGATGGAAATCAATGAAAATGTGTTAACCCTTCTCAACATGAAAAATTCCCATGAGTCTTGTTCCATTTTAAGTTGTAAATATGAATCTTTGAGGTGATTTGATGTCTTTTTTTTTTCTTTTATTGAAACTACAATGTTTTCCAGAACTGTGTTCGCTGGACACAAATGTCTTCAGATTCAGAGACACAGACAGTGGTGCCAGTGCCAATGCCCTGTGACTATAGCCCGGTGCCCAGCACTACTCTTCCCTGCTGCCTCTTTGATGTGCCTCATCCTCCAAGTTTTTTCAGCTCTCCTAAAGAAATGGGTTGGAGGTCTGTATGATGTTAAATGAAAGACGTGGGGACAGAAGATCCCAGGCTCTACATGTGGTGCAAGGACGCTGTGATGTTCATGTCCCATGTGAGACCTATGTTTCATTGCAGGATGTGAGAAGGGATGTGAGAAGGGCCCAGTGTGAACAAGCAGTCAATCCCTGTGAAACTCTGAACTTCAGATCTCTCAGTTCCAGTGCCCTCCTTTGCACATTCTCCCAGAGTTTGAAGTCCTTTATGTTCTGCGGTGCCCAGAAGTGCACCTAGTGCTGCTAGTGAGGCAGTAGCAATGCAGAGCAGAGGGATGATCCTTTCCCTCACCCAGCTGGCAATAAGTTGCTTCATGCACTCCAGGGGACTGTTGTCTTTCCTGGCTGCCTTGTCACACTGCTGACTCACATTCAGTGTGATGCTGACCAGCACCCCAATCCTTTCCAGTCAGACTCCTCTCCAGTGTCCCATATCCAGTCAGTGTGTATGTCCAGCGTTGCCCCTACCCAGGTGCACAATCAGGCACTTGTTATACTTTATGCACTTGGTGCTTAGTACCAACTGGTACCCACTTCTCTGACTTGTCCACATCTCTCTGCAAGTCCTCTCCACCCTCAGTGGAGGCAACAGCACCTCCTCATCTGGTCTCATCAGCAAACTTGCTCAGAACGTCTTCTAGTCCTGCATTCAAGTCATCTGCATAAACATGAAAGGAAAGTGGCCCCAAAATGGAACCCTGGGGACCCCGACAGTGACCATCTACCAGCCTGATGGAACCCACTGACTATAATCCTTTGGGACTGACCTACTGGCCAACTGCTCACCCACCACATTGTGTTTCGGTCTAGCCGTATGCAGAACATTCTGTCCAGAAGGTTGTTGTGAGAAACAGTATCAAAATTTCCACTGAAATCCTCAAGGATTACATCAACTGGCTTCCCTTGGTCAACTAAACGGATAACTGTGTCACAGAATGAGCTTAAATTAAACAGGACCTTCGCCTCACAAACTTGTGTTGGCTGCAACCAATGACAGAATTGTCCTTCAGCTGTTTTTCCATAACTCCCACCATCATTTTCTCCATAATTTTACCAGGCTCTGGACTGACAGGTCCATAATTTCCCATGTCATCTTTCTTGCTCTTCCTTACAATGAGACAACATTTGCCAGCTTCCTGTCAGCTGGCATGACCCTAGACTTCTATAGATGCAATTGAAATGAGAGCCCAGAGCACACTAAGGGGTCATCATTGAAAGAAAGTAGATGTGCCATAGCTTTGCAATGCCTTGAACTCCAGAGTATGCCATAGATGGAGCAGAGGGGAAGATTTGCCTCTTCTGTAGTGAACTCATTCATTTGGTAAGCAGAATAACACTACCTGATACACGGGGACTGTGTCTCCACTATTCTCTGCTCAGCTCACAGGGCAGCGGTGCAGGGTGTTGCTCTCATGTCAGTAAAGGTAAACTAGCTTTAACCCTTTTTCCTCTGTAAATGCTTCCTCTGTTTCTATGCTCAGATACACTTCCACATTCCCTCAAGTACACTTTCTTATATAATTAAGAATTACACTTTCTTATACCATCAAAACAGTCCATCAAACAATACAGTTCTTCAGTTCACATAAACTCCTTTAATACAGTCTGTATTCTTCAGCTATAAACACTGTGCCACAGAACCAGCACTGACTGAACCACCTCCCTCACACACTTCCTCACAAGCAGTACATAGTATTACATAAATGGGTTGACACTCATTGGTGGTGGAATGTACACCTCTCCTCAGGACAATCTTACTAATCTACAGAGTACAAACTCCTGTCTTCTTACATACAAGCAGAAAGTACATATGAGTGGACAGACAACACAGTCTTTCACTTTGTCCGTGTCTGGCCATTTCCCTCACAGGAGGAAGGAAACATGGATCGGGACTCGGCACTCACCCTGCAGCTGTTCTGTGTCTCACTCACACCACACTCACTCTGACATTTAGATCAAAAACCATGGTTTATTCATACTACACAATGCTGACAACGTTTTCTAGCTGGAATCTTAATAACACTCATACTCTGGTCGACCAGTTGCAAACGTTAATGTTTTTCCGAGAGTCGGCTTGACACACGGTACCAAACACTTAAAGCAGATGATAATATTGAACATACAACCTATAAGCCCCATGATTACACCTTGGAGAACCCAGGCTACCATTTGACAGGCTATCCACTATATCCCATACCCGTAGGAGAGACCAACCTAGGTCCCTCCTATTGCCAACCACATAGGAGACAGTATTTGTTCTTGTTTCCATTCATATGACATACAGTTCCCTTTCATAGGAACTCACCCAAGGAGTCTTCCTACCCCAGCTGGCAACCAAAGCCATGAGCTCACCTCCCTGGGAGCAGCACGTATGGCTGTAAACTGTGTAGGATGTCTCCTCAAGACATATGGGCTCCACTTACCATACACATACCTGGTCCACCTAGGGGTGGTCCTTGTCTGTCCCTGCAGTGATCAGGTGAGGAAGGGAGTCCTTCAGAGAAATCTCAGGGTGTGCCAAAAGTGTCTCCCTCTCAGCTGGTCCTGCAGCGAACAGAGCTGGTCCCACCTGGGCCGCCAAATTGACTACAGGAATTGAACTCTATAACCTCTATAACTGATACAGTCTCCCATGACATACTTATACCAAAGTTGAGGAAGTATGGGATAGGTGAGTGGACAGTGAAGTGGGCTGAGAACTGGCTGACTGGCAGAGCGCAGAGGGTTGTTGTTGGCGGTGCAGTGTCTGGCTGGAGGGCTGTAATTAGTGGCGTCCCCCAGGGGTCTGTGCTGGGTCCGGTCTTGTTCAACATCTTCATCGACCACCCTCAGCAAGTTTGCTGATGACACGAAGTTGGGAGGATTGGCTGACACACCTGAAGGCTGTGCTGCCATTCAGCGAGACCTGGACAGGCTGGAGAGCTGGGCAGTAAGAAACCAGATGAGGTTTAACAAAAGCAAGTGTAGAGTCTTGCACCTGGGTAGAAATAATTGCATGCACCAGTACAGGCTGGGGGATGAGCTGCTGGAGAGGAGCTCTGCTGAGAGGGACTTGGGCGTCCTGGTGGACGACGCATTGGCCATGAGGCAGCAGTGTGCCCTTGTAGCCAAAAAAGCCAATGGCATACTGGGGTGTATTAAAAAGAGCGTGTCCAGCAGGTCGAAGGAGGTGATCCTCCCCCTCTACTCTGCCCTGGTGAGGCCTCATCTGGAATACTGTGTCCAGTTCTGGGCTCCCCAGTACAAAAAGGACAGGGATCTCTTGGAAAGAGTCCAGCAGAGGGCCACAAAGATGGTGAAGGGCCTGGAGCATCTCCCCAATGAGGAGAGACTGAGGGAACTGGGTCTGTTTAGCCTTGAGAAAAGAAGGCTGAGAGGGGACTTGATCCAGGTTTATAAATACCTGAGGTGTGGGGGCCATAGTGGCAAGGCTGGTCTCTTTTCAGTAGTGCGTGGGGACAGGACTAAGGGGTAATGGGATGAAAGTACAGCATAGGAAATTCCACACGAATGTGCGCAAGAACTTCTTTGCAGTGAGGGTGACGGAGCACTGGAACAGGCTGCCCAGGGAGGTGGTGGAGTCTCCTTCTCTGGAGATATTCAAGACCCACTTGGATGCCTACCTGCGTGACATGGTGTAGGGAGCCTGCTTTGGCAGGGGGGTTGGACTTGATGATCTCTAGAGGTCCCTTCCAACCCCTACGATTGTGTGAGTCTGTGATTCTGTGAGTAATAGGCACCTGAGAGTGCAGAGTTATTCAGCTGACCAAATGGATGAATACACCAAAAGAAGAGACAGATCTTTCTCTATACGTCTAGTGAAAATTCCAGAGCTTATGCCATTCCAAAGCTGTGACAAACACACATTCTGTCACTGATGGCACCTTTCTTTGTTTTGGGCTCTCATTTAAATGGCATTTCCGTGGGGTCTCAAGCACACCCTAAGCCAGCTGGCAAAAGCAGCTGAGAACCTTCAGGAAATCCATGTCCTGGTAGTGTCAGTGCTTGCTGGACAACTGTGAGCCCCACAATGGGTCTCGTTCCTGTGTGGCACCTTCTGAACAGCAGTACCATGTTGTAGATGCGAGACCAAGCCAAGCTAAATCTAGTCATGCTTCTTGAAAGAGATGCTTTCTGAAGAGTCTTTACACTAATGAGAAGACCACAAACATTCACTCAGTAAGCTCGAAATCACTGTGCATTTTCAGGCCTACAGTCTTGTTTGTCTCGCAGAGACATGGTGGGATGGTTCCTACCTCTTAGCTGTAGCAAATGGCATAGAGAATCTTTTTGACGGATGTCCAAGGAAGATGAGGAATGGCTGCTGCCCTCTGTGAGAGGGCACTGAGCTCTGCCTGGGGATGGCAGAGGAGCCAACTGAGAACTGATGGAAAGGTCTCAAAGAGGAGAGTGGCATATTCTGTTCCTTGCTTCCTGATCAGGAAGAACAAGAGGAGGGGGACAGGCAGGTATCTGAGTTACAGCTCAGATGGAATTGTTTTCTTCAGACTGCCTGCTATGGTGCAGTGTTTTGGTTCTAGGAGAAAACCACTGATAACACTCTGATGTTTACTGCTGCTGCTAAGCAGTGTTCTACAAAGCCAAGGCCATGGTCAGTGGAGAGCACATGGAACTGGGAGGGAACAGAGTGAGGACAGCTGACTGAAAGTGGCCAAAGGGACGTTCTCCGTCACCTGACAGCAAGCAGAAATTGTATTGAAAGGGGTGGGAGTTCATCTCAGTCTCTTCACTGCCCAGGGTCCAGCTGAGCATCAGTCTGGTGGTGCTGAGCAAGTGCTTGTGCATCAGTTGTTACATACAATTCCATATCAACGGATATATAGTGATAACTATTACTTCCCTCCTTTTATCTCTCTTAGTAAATTGCTTTGTTACAACCCACAAGCTGTACTTTTTTTTCCCAGTTCTCTTCCCCATCCCACAGTGAATGGGGCAGTGCACCAAGCACTGTGTGCTGCTGAGCCACATGTTGGGTTCAACAACCACTGTCATTTTGGTGCCTGATGTGAGACTCCAAGGGTAGAGATAACAGCACAACTGTCCAGAGTGAGATAACTCAGGGCTTTGTGGGAGTTGGAAAAGTGCAGGCCATGATGCTGATTGTTTCCCTATTTGTGGAGCTTGCTGAGTCTTCTCATGAAGCTTCACTGCACAGCTCCTTACTTGGTGCTTGGTTGCTGGATTAGGGTATTTATTTTGCTATGCTGTTTGAACTCAGTTTGTACCATGATAAAATTGGCAGCTGACAAAGTGAAGTTCTGTGCACTTTCAGCTCTGTGGCCATTTTTGGGTTTTAGAAGTAATATTGTCAGTATGATTAGGAATTACACAATTTACAGTGTCGCCCCTGTGAGCCCGGGGGTGTTCAAGGAGTGACTGGATGTTGTGTTGAGGGACATGGTTTATTGGGAACTATTGGTAATAGGTGAACGGTTGGACTGGATGATCTTTTAGGCCCTTTCCAACATTGGTGATTCTATGAATCTATGACTGAGATTAAACATTTATTCAGGAATATCACTGAGAGATCTGCCCCAAGGTGAGAAGGCTCTGCATGGCAGAGGGTGTGGGACGGTCTGGGCAGCTGCCTGGAGCGGTGGGCACCCCCAGGGCTTTGGAACTTCATCTCTGAGCAACTGCAGGATCCTGAGAAACTGGTAGAATAGTGGGGGCAGGTCTGCTGTGACTCTGGTAATCCCCAAGATACACACATGACTGCAGTGTGCCAGATCCAGAGAGCTGGATCTGCTGACAGTGCTGCAACCTCTGCAACTCCTGGCACAGACCCTGCAGCAGCTCCAAGGTTTTGCTACACATCCTGCAGTTGCTCCAAGCTCTGGGACAGATCCCACTGTCACTCCATCCCTCATAATGAGCTCTGCAGTCACTCCTGCTACGGGTCCTGTAGCTGTTCCAAGTATGGTAATAAGAAAATGGTACAAATTCCTCCCAAGGGAGGAAGTACAGCCCTGCGGTGGCTCCAACCCCTCCAATGAGCCCAGTGGCTGCTCCAACATAGTCACAGGTCCTGTGGTGGTTTCAGCTCTGGCAATGAACTCTGAAGTCACTTCAACTCCTGCAACAGCCTGACAGCCACTTCAGCTCCTACAGTGAACCCTGTGGCTGTTAAAACCCCTGCAACTAGTCCTGGACTTGCAAACAGATGCGCACAGGGATTAGTTCATATATGTTTGCAATTGCATATGTTGTATATGTGTGAAAATACACTAAATATATTATATATGTATAAATACATTTGTCATAATTATTATCCTTTTCTTTTTCTCTTTGTCTCAACCCATAAACCTTAAACCACAGCACTGCCCCGAGACGCTTACGGATCTCCTTGGGACTATTCAATCTGATCTGGTCACACACTGAATAGCATCAGAAGATCTCGAGGTTTTCTCAGGGAGCAGCTCCTGATGTATATTCCTTACACCAGCTTTGGAAGAGGCCTCCCTCCAGTTCTCTGGTTCTGCTCTAAAGGGGCCCTCTTGTTATGGCAGTGCCAGCAAGGAGACCAGCTCTGACACAGCCGTTCGTATTGCCGGCCACTGACTGCAGCCCTGGATTGCTGCTGTAGAGGCAACAGGACTGTCGTGAGACACACAAGACCTTCAGGACTGCAGAAATGAGAGGACTTGAGAGCACTGTGGTGGTGTAAGGTGATCAGAAATTAAAAGAGCACGTTGAGCTGCTGTCCGTGGCTGTACCTCCCCAAATCCAGACAAAGTAGCAAAAAAGAAAAGCTAAGTAAAATCTATTTTGAAACATTTTTAGGTATATTTTAACGTATTCGGGGAATCTGGATACATGTTTACATGAGCTCCTAAAGTGACAAAATGGAAATTAGGTAGGAAAGAAGTGTAATACATTTTTATTTATAAGTCCAATAACAGTTTTTTTGCACGTTGCTATATCTCACATAATCAAACAATCAAAGATGCATAAAACATGAAGAACCATCACTGGGAATCCTATGAGGAAGTTGTGCAATTTATGGAAGCTGGAATAGTGCTTATTGCAACACCTTCCTTATAGCGTGCTTGATCTCCCTGTTCCTCATGTTGTAGATAATAGGGTTCAGTGTTGGAGGAACCACTGAGTACAGAAGTGCCACTGTCAGATCCAGGAGCGGGGAGGAAAAGGATGGGGGCTTCAGGTGGGCAAAAAAGGCAGTGCTGAGAAAGAGGGAGACCACGGCCAGGTGAGGGAGGCATGTGGAGAAGGCTTTGTGCCGTCCCTTCTCAGAGGGCATCCTCAGCACAGCCAGGAAGATCTGCACATAGGACAACACTATGAAAACAAAGCAACCAAAGGCTAAACTGGAACCAAAAATGAGAAGCACAATTTCCCTGAGATTTGATTCTGAGCAAGAGAGCTTGAGGATCTGGGGGATTTCACAGAAAAACTGGTCCACAACATTGCCTTGGCAGAGAGGCAGTGAAAACGTACTGGCAGTGTGCAGCAGGGAATTGAGAACCCCAGCACCCCAGGCAGCTGCTGCCATGGTGGCACAAGCTCTGCTGTCCATCAAGGTCCCGAAGTGCAGGGGCTTGCAGATGGCAACGTAGCGGTCATAGGACACGATGGTGAGAAGGGAATACTCTGCTGACATGAAGAAGGAAAAGAAAAAGAGCTGTGCAGCACATCCTGTGTAGGAGATGGCCCTGGTGTCCCAGAGGGCGTTGGCCATGGCTTTGGGGAGAGTGGTGGAGATGCTGCCCAGGTCGAGGAGGGCCAGGTTGAGGAGGAAGAAGTACATGGGGGTGTGCAGGCGGCGGTCGCAGGCTACGGCTGTGCTGATGAGGCCGTTGCCCAGGAGGGCAGCCAGGTAGATGCCCAGGAAGAGCCAGAAGTGCAGGAGCTGCAGCTGCCGCGTGTCTGCCAACGGCAGCAGGAGGAACTCGCTGATGGAGCTGCTGTTGGACATCTGCTGTTGTTGGGCTTGGAGTCCTGCTCAGAGTGCAGAAGATAATGACAAGTCCAGACCATTCTCAGACACACTCCTCCTGCTATACTATGAAATGTTTTTATTCTCTTACAACAGTGTACATTTAGCACCATTACTTGCATTTATTTTAATGTAGTTCAGCATTCCTTAAGCAGAAGCAGCATATGGAGCTCTAACCTTCCTCTTATAATCTTATCCCTTCTCCCTGGATATTTCCTTCTGTTTCTTGTCTTATCTTTACCCCAAGTGCTCTTAGAGCCCCCTACCCCAGCTTCAGTGGCATTCAGTTTCAGTTAGATAACGCTACCTGTTTTTATGATAAGTGAATTATTCATGCCTGCAGAAAATGAAGATAATTACAATTGGTTCCATCCTTAGGGAAGGGGTAGACTGAGAGCACATCATGTGTGACTGTTCACAAAACAAGCAATTGATTGATGAAAAATTCTCAGATATCTGACAGCCCCTTTTAGATTTCTGACTCCAATCCTTTTTGCCTCAGAACAGGAAATGGAAACCTCCTGCCTTCGCTCTCCTCTTGCCAAGGGCCTTCGCAAACATACTATTGTGCAGTGGAGATGCAGTCTCCCTGCCCCAGGAAGCAGCTGTGGCAGCACAAGCCCTGCTGGGGGCTCCTTCCCCCCACACATCTCCCCGCAGCGCCCTGGGCAGCTCCCCGGGCAGGCTGAGTGCTGAGCCTGGCAGGCGGCAGAGTCCCATACCCGGCACACAGCCCCTGGGGCACAGCAGGGACCCTGCTCTGCAGGACAGCCCGGGGCACCCGCCTGCAGCCCCGGCTGCACGGCCTGCAGCCGTGCTGGGACACGCAGCCCTCAGGGCTGTGCTCTGACACTGCAGCATGGTAACCCTGAGCTGGAGCGAAAGGCTTTTTCCACAGTAAAAAGCATGCAGTACCTGCAGATGGATGTGCTATGGAATGACCAAGATTAAGTTAACCCTCTATGAAAAGCAGCTGCATGGTCTTCATTGAGACTTACCCTGTCATGTTCTGTGAGCAAACCTCCTGCAGTGAGCCCGAAGCCCTCTCACACCACACACATCCTGTAAGCTCTCTCCAGTTTCTCTCCTCTCCTTCTGTCACCTGCAGGCTGTGCTGTGCACGAGATCTGCTCCTGGGCACAGCTGTCTCTCTGCAGCACTGCTCAGTTTTATGAGCTCCCTGTGTCCCAGGAGCCTGGACAAGCAAGCAGCAGATGATGTCATTTTTATCCTTCCCACTCATCTCCCCTGACATGTCCCTGGGTCCTCATGGCCAACAGCTCCTGAAAGACAACAGCGTCATAACTGTGCTTTGAAATCCGCTCAATTAACCTCCACATGTCCAGTGGTCAGTGACTGATTGGAGACATATAGCGAGTACTATCAGAGTTCGTTTGATGAAGCACAAAGAGCACCTAGACAAAGACGGGGAGGTTTGGACTTTCCCTGTGCAGGGCAGTGATCCAGCTGAGGCAGTGCAGGAGTTTCATCCCTTGACAGAAATCCTGGAGCTGAAATGGGATTCAGCTCCGTACACACCCACAGGAGCTGGGATTCCTCTGGTTCAGTTCAGAAGTGCACAAGGAGTTGCCTGCATGTGAGCTCCTGCTCTGAATCCTCGGTTATTCAGCAGGGACGTAGCTGCTTGCACACAGACACTGGGTGATGCCCAAGGTGCCTGGGCTGCTCCTGATGTTTGCCAGTGCTTGTAAACTGTGTGGGAAGTCCCTGTTCTCTGCTGGATCTCATACTCTCCGGCAATGACAGTCTGGTGGGAACTGTGAAGGTCAATGAGGCATCAGGCCAAGTGCAAGACGCAAATGGATCTCTTTTTATTTATTTATTTATCTATCTATCTATCTATTTATTTATTTGTTTGTTTGTTTGTTTGTATTTAGGCCGTAAGCTTAAAAGATGTTCATTAATGTCAGTCAAACTGAGACAAAAAATTGAAAACAGATATCAAAATCAATGAATATGTGTTAACCCTTCTCAACATGAGAAATTCTCATGAGTCTTGTTTAATTTTAAGTTGTACATATGAATCTTTGGTGTGATATGATGACTTTTTTTTTTATTTTTTAGTTCTTTTTCTGAAACTACGATGTTTTCCACAACTGTGTTTGTTGGACACAAATGCCTTCAGGTTCAGGGACACAGACAGTGGTGCCAGTGCCAGTGCCCTGTTATGAAGTCCTGGCGTGGCCATTGCTCTTCCCTGCAGCCTATTTGATGTCCCTCATCCTCCAGATTTCTTCAGCTCTCCTAAATAAATGGCCGTGGTTAAGGGCATGTTTTCATCAGGCCACTTAGACACATGCTCCTGCCACAGCCTGCCAGATTTCCCCATCCCTTGCTCTTTGTTCAGTCAGATACCTCCCAATTATCTGTCTGATTTCAGATTTTTAGGGGGATGACTCAAATTTGCTCAATCTCGCCAAGGTCTGATGGACTGTGTTGTCAACTCCTTCACTGTGATTCTATCTAGCCCTTCCTATCTTTTCTTTTTCTCTTTCTTTTTTTTTCTATGTCATTTCCTTTTCCTTTTCCTTTTTCACTTTCTTTTTTTTCCCTTTTTCTCTTTCTCTTTCTCTTTCCCTTTCTCTTTCTCTTTCTCTTTCTCTTTCTCTTTCTCTTTCTCTTTCTCTTTCTCTTTCTCTTTCTCTTTCTCTTTCTCTTTCTCTTTCTCTTTCTCTTTCTCTTCTCTTTCTCTTCTCTTTTTTTTTAATTTTTCATGCTTTTAAAAAAAGCATGAATTCTGAAAGATGTTCATTAATGTCAGTAAATGTGAAAAAAAGTTGAAGATAAATAGAAATCAAGAAGAATGTGTTAGCCCGTCTCAATTTCTGAAATACTCACGAGTCCTGTTCAATTTTAAGTTGATACCTCCCAACTCCCTGGCTGATCTATCCAGGGTGATTACTGGAATTTGCTCCATTCCTCAAAAGTCTGCTTTCAACTCCTTCACCGTGATTCTATCTATCCCATCCTATCTGTTTCTAACTCATTTCTTGTGCAGATATTCCCTATGAAAGATAAACCTCAATAGAAGCACCTTGGACATGGCATGCAGTTGATCACTGTGTCTGACTGTTCATTCAATTGCATCACCTTTCCTTCTGTTTGTTGGACGTAAATAAAGAGAACACTTTCTTCTTCCATGTGCAGCTGATTCTCTGTGGAAAGCCAGTGGGAGTTGGTACAAAGGAGGTTTAATACTGAGCGGGTGACTGCAGAGGAGAAGAGTGATGTGAGGAAAAGTGATGCAAGTCCCATGAAGCCAATGTGAGTAGAAGTGGGGTGGGGAGGTTGAGGAGGAACTTTGTCCACACAGAAACGGAATAGAACTCATTGGGGACATCCTGGATTGACATCAGTTGCAAAGTGCTTCTTTTACTTCCTGTATAGAACAAACAATAAATAAATAGACAATAAATGCATTTTGGATTCTTGCTCTTTAAGCTGTCTCCATTTTGCTGAACAAGTTCTGAAAACCTGGAGAACAGGAAGGCACAAGGCACAGGAGGCTCTTTAGGTTATAATGGGCCCCAGTGAGCATTTGGTGCTGCATCCATCAACTTCCAGTGCAGAGAGAAGTTTGCACAAAGAACTCAGCAAGACAAAGTCAGAAGCAACAGTGAAGTTTCTTGGAGTATTAATGGGCCCACTGAGGGCCATTAGCAAGCAACCTTCCTTAGTCGCTAGTTAGGGCAGATAATTGGAAGCCATGACTCCAGTGAGGCAAAGGCACTGGCATGGTGGCTCTGATGCTAAGAAAATCCTTCTTTATCTTAAGAAGCAAACAGGACAAGCCCTGCTTCCCAGACCTTTGGCAGGGAGATCCTGTCTCTCATGTTGGCTCAGGGCCCTTCCTGGGGCAGTGGGATGGAGGTCTGTATGAAGTTAAATGAAAGACATGGGGACAGAAGATCCCAGGCTCTACATGCGGTGCACGGATACTGTGAAGTTCATATCCCACTTGTGTCCTGTGTCTCATCGCAGGATGTCGGATGTGAGAAGGGCACAGTCTGAAGAAGCAATCAGTTCCAATGAAACTCTGAACTTCAGATCTCTAAGTTCCAGTGCCCTCCTGTGCACACCCTCCCATAGTGTGATGTTTTCTATGTTCCGCTTTGCCCAGAAGTGAACCCAGTGCTCCATGTGAAGCTGCAGCAGCGCAGAGCAGAGAGGGACAATCCTTTCCCTTACCCAGCTTGCAAGAAATTGCTTTATGCACTCCAGGGGACCGTTGGCTATCCTGGCTGACTGGGCACACTGCTGACTCACTTCCAAATTGATGTTGAGCAGGACCCCCAATCCTTCTCATTCAGACCACTCTCCAGTGTCCCATATCCAGTCAGTGTTTATGTCCAGTGTTGCCCATACCCAGGTGTACAATCAGGCACTTGTTCTTGTTATGCTTTATGCACTTGGTGCTTAGTACCAACTGGTACCCACTTCTCTGACTTGTCAACATCTCTTTGCAAGTTTTGTCCACCCTCAGTGGAGGCAACTGCACCTCCTCATCTGGTCTCATCAGCAAACTTGCTGAGAACATCTTCTAGTCCTGCATGCAAGTCATCTGCATAAACATGGAAGAGAAGTGGCCCTACAATGGAGCCCTGGGAACCCTGATAGTGACCGTCTACCAGGCTGATGGAACCCATTGACTATAATCCTTTGAGCCTGACCTATTGGCCAACTGCTCACCCACCACATTCTGTTTCTGTCTAGCCGTATGCAGGACATTCTGCCCAGAAGGTTGTTGTGAGAAACAGTATCAAAGGCTCTACTGTAATCCTCAAGGATAACATCATCTGGCTTCCCTGGTACAACTAAATGGACAACTGTGTCATAAAGGGACCTGAAGTTAAACAGGACCTTCCCCTCGGGAACTTGCGTTGGCTGCAACCAATGACAGAATTGTCATTCAGCTGTTTGTCCATAACTCCCACCATCACTTTCTCCATAATTTTATCAGGTGCTGGAGTGAGACTGACAGGTCCATAATTGCCCCTGTCATCTTTCTTGCTCTTCCTTACAATGAGACAACATTTGCCAGATTCCCGTCAACTGGTATGACCCTAGACTTAATTAGATGCCATTGAAATGAGAGCCCAGAGAATACTAAGGTGTCATCATTGCAAGAACATAGATATGCCATAGCTTTGCAGTGCCTTGAACTCTGGAGTATGCCACAGATGGAGCATAGAGAAAGACTGGCCTCTTCTGTTGGTAAGCAGAATAACACTGCGTGATACATGGGGACTGTGTCTCTTCTGCTATGCTCTGCTCGCAGGGGAAAGGTGGAGAGGGTTGCTCTCATGTCAGTGCTCATATGTGAGGTGTGGGTTCAAAGTGGAGAGACTAGGCTCTTTTCAGCAGTGTGTGGAGACAAGACAAGGGGAAATGGAACAGAAACTGAAGCATAGGAAGTTCTGCATGAATGTGTGCAAGAACATCTTTACAGTGAGGGTGATGGAGCCCAGGAACATACTGCCCAAGAGGTTGGGGAGTCTCCTTCTCTGGAGATATTCAAGACCCGCCTGGACGCCCACCTGTGTGCCTACCTGGTGTTCCCCAGGGGTCTGTTCTGGGGCCTCTCCTCTTCAGTATCTTTATTGATGACCTGGATGAGGGCACTGAGTGCATCCTATGTAGGTTTGCAAATTACACCAAATTGGCTGGGAGTGTGGATCTTCCTGGAGTTAGCAAGGCCCTACTGAGGGATCTGGACAGGCTGGAGAGCTGGGCTGAAGCCAATGGGATGAGGTTCACCAAGACCAAATGCCAAGTCCTGAACTTTGGGACCTGGAATGGACTTCCTAGGTTGGAGGTGGTGAATTCAGTGACCCTGGAGGCATTCAAGGAATGATTGGATGTTGTGTTGAGGGCCATGGATTTGTGGGAGCTATTGGTGATAGGTGTCCAGCTGGACTGGATGATCTTTTAGGACTTTTCCAACCTTGGTGATTCTATGATTCTATGATATCCCATCCTTGTATGAGTGCCCTCTTTGAGCAAACACTCTCTGGGAGGACTCAGCACATGTCTGGAATTAGTCACTGACCACTAAATCTGTTGAATTTAACACCATATTGGGTCATGAGAAACAAGTCCTGTGGCAGCATGGCACCCCAGAAAGAAGAGTCTGATAACGGGATGACTTTCAAAAATTCCCTTATAAATACTTGGGCCAAAGATCATGGCATTGTTTGGATTTATCATATCCCCTACCATGCACCAGCTTCTGATAAAGAAGATCAATACAATGGGTTGTTGAAATCTATGTTGTAAGCAATGGGTGGTGGAACACTGAAGCACTGGGTAAAGCATTTGGCAGTAGCCACTTGGTTGGTCAGTACTAGAGGATCAGTCAGTTGTGATGGTCCTAGCCAATCCAGCCCCTGTATACTGCAGAGGGAGATAAGGTCACTGTTGTTCATCTAAAGAACATGTTGGGAAAAGCTGTTTGGGTCCTTCCAGCCTCTGTAAAGGGCAAACCTGTCTGTGGAACTGTTTTTGCCCAGGGACCTGGGTGCGCTTGGTGGGTGATGCAGAGAGATGGGGATGTTCAATGTGTACCACAAGGGAATTTGATGTTGGGGGAGTGCAGTCAGTAATTCCGTGTATATATATGTCTCATAGTCTCATAGTCTCGTGCGGGTAGGAAGGGACCTTAGAGATCATCGAGTCCAACCCCCGAGATTTGAGTTTCTGTGTAGCACAGTGGCACTTCTACCACTTGCGCCACAGGGGGGATTCAAACCCGGGCCACAGTGTTGCAAGGCGGCATTCCTACCACTGCGCCACCGGGGTAGTATAAAGAACTGTGTGCGTAATGCATTTTAATTACTGTTTATTTGCATTCAGATGTGTTTTCTAAGCATGATATAGTGATGTAGAATTGAGGGTGGAATATCTTGGTTTTGTCATTTTTCCTATTGGTATTCCATATATAGTAGTTAGTAAGACAAGTTTTCCTCCTTAGGTCGTTGCTGCTGCTCTGTTTGTTTCCTTGAGCCCAGCTCCCATCTCCCCCATTCCTTTTTCCCTTCCCATTTGTTTGGGGCCATGGGGCCCACGGGCCTACTGCTCCCCCTGTCGTGGACACTGACTGATCTAGATAACTCTATGACAGTGCCAGCAAGGAGACCAGCCCTGACACAGCCGTTCATATTGCTGGCTACTTACTTCTGTCCTGAAGTGCTGCTGTAGAGACAACAGAACTGTTGTGAGACACACAAGGCCTGCAGAAATAAGAGGTCTTGAGAGCACTGTGGCTGTATAAAGGGAGCAGAATTGAAAAGGGCACGTTCTGCTGCTGTCCATTGCTGTAACGCCCCAGACCCAGACAAGGTAGGAAGAGAGAACAGAGAAGGAAAAGTCGATTTTTAAAGCTTATTATTAATCTCTTAACCTATTCATGGAATATGGTTCCACGTTTCTTTGAGCTCCTGGAGTAAGAAAATGGAAATTTGGTAGGAAAGAGGAAGTGAAATAAACTGCAACTTATTTGCAGATTACAGTATTACAAAAAATCAAAAATACAAAAATAATGGAACATAAAGAACCATCACTGAGAGTTGTGTGAGGAAGATGGGCACTTTATGGAAGCTGGAATAGTGCGTATTGCAACAGTTTGCTGAGAGCCTGCTTGATCTCCCTGTTCCTCGTGCTGTGGATAATAGGATGGAGTATTGGAGGAAACAAAGAGCAGAAGTGCCACTGTCAAATCCAGGGGTGGGGAAGAAACAGAGTGAGGTTTCAGGTAGGCAAAAAAGGCAGTGCTGAGAAAGAGGGAGACCACAGCCAGGTGAGGGAGGCACGTGGAGAAGGCTTTGTGCCGTCCCTGCACAGAGGGCATTCTCAGCACAGCAAGGAAGATCTGCACATATGACACAACTATGAAAACAAAGCAACCAAAGGCTAAACTTACACTAAAAATGAGAAACACAACTTCCCTGAG
Source organism: Coturnix japonica (assembly GCF_054131305.1). Classification (NCBI taxonomy): domain Eukaryota; kingdom Metazoa; phylum Chordata; class Aves; order Galliformes; family Phasianidae; genus Coturnix; species Coturnix japonica. The sequence goes on along the minus strand of NC_140671.1, from coordinate 21,322,641 downwards.
ATTTGATTCTGAGCAGGAGAGATTGAGGATCTGGGGGATTTCACAGAAAAATTGGTTGACAACATTGCCTTGGCAGAGAGGCAGTGAAAATGTGCTGGCAGTGTGCAGCAGGGAATTGAGAACCCCAGTTCAAGTCCTGAACATTCTCAGAGACACTCCTCCTAATATGCTTTGAAATGTTTTCATTCTTCTATGATAATATTCATTTGGCAACACTAATTGAATTTAACTTCATTAAGTTCACCATTCTATAAGCAGAAGAAGCCTATGGAGTTTTAACCTTCCTTTCATCTTCTTATCCCATCTCCCTGGACTTTTTCATCTTTTTTGTGTCTCATATCTTTACCCTCACTGCTCTTAAAATCTTCAGTCCCAGCCTTTGTGCCCTTCACTTTCTGTTCAGGAAAACATGCCTATTTGCAATATAAGTGCATTATTCTTGTCAACAAAATTGATAATCTCAAATAGTTTCCACCCGTGGAAAGGTTCCTTTTTGTGAATGGAGAGGCTGAAAACACTTCACATGTGACAGTTCACATAACAAGCAATTGACTGAAGAAGAATTAGGAGTCTCAGAGCTGTGTTTATATTTGACAGACTCTTTGATTTCTGCTTCCAATCCTTTCCCCTTCCATCCAAACAAGAAATAGAAAATTGCTACCTTGGCTCTCCTCTTGCAAAGTACCCTCAGAAACCTTCTGTTGTGCAGTGCAGCTGTGATCCTTCTGCCCCAGGCAGCAGCTGTGGCAGCACAAGCCCTGCCGGGGGGCTCCTTCCCCCCACCCGTCTCCCCGCAGCGCCCTGGGCAGCTCCGCGGGCTGGCTGAGTGCTGAGCCTGGCAGGTGGCAGAGTCCAATACCCGGCACACAGCCCCTGGGGCACAGCAGGGACCCTGCTCTGCAGGACAGCTGTGGGCACACACCCGCAGCCCTGTCTGCAAAGCCTGCAGCCTTGCTGAACACGCAGCCCTCAGGGCTGTGCTCTGGCGCTGCAGCACAGAAGCTCTCATCTGGAGCAGAAGGCTTTTTCCAGTGTAAAGAAACATGCAGTGCCTGCGGCCATGTCTTCTATGGGATGTCCCACATAGAGATAACTCTCTATCAATAGCAGCTGCATGGTCTGAAGTGAGACTTACCGTGTCATGCTCTGTGAGCAATGCTCCTGCAGGAAACTCAGAGCCTCCTCACACCTCACGCATCCTGGAAGCTCTCTCCTTTTTCTCTTCTCTCCTTCTCGGAGATGTAGGCTGTGCTGTGCACAAGAGCTGCTCCTGGGCACAGCTGTCTCTCTGCAGCACTGCCCACTTGTATGAGTCCCAGGAGCCCGCCCAGATCAGCACACCAGAGGATTGGAGTTTCTCTTCCTCACTGCTTCCCCAGGAGATTTTTCCGGGGCTCCATGGCTGAAAGCTCTTGATAGACAGCAGGCTCATCTCTGCTAAATGCACTTGGGGTGGGAGGAGAGGAGACAAAGAAGTCGGAGGAGAACGGTTCAAGAAGGTCCACGGTTGTTGCTGTAACCTCAGCCTTAATGGATCCTAAATCCCCTGTGGCACCAGTTTTGATGAAACTGTCCAGCATTACATCAAGGAGATCTGTGCTCTGTTCAAGACTTCCCCATATTTAAGCCTGAATAGAAGGATACATCTGCTTTTCATTTATTGTCAGTTATAGAATTAGCAAAGATAGCAGTGACTTGCTGGTGCTTTGCATTGTCATTGTGTTTGCAGAATCAGACCAGATTGGACAATCAGGGAGTCATATACTCCAGACAAAGATGGTTCAGTTCACGACTAGATTTCATAAATCATGAAATAGAATCTTCCATGAACTCTAGGGTAAGACCTCTACAATGCCTGTCCTTGGAACTTTCACTTCTGCTCAACCATGTGGCATCTCATTTCTGGAAAGAGTTGGCCACTCTGACTTCCCACCAGGAGAATGGCGTGATATGCCTGGCCTTCGCATCTGTAGGGGACCCTTTCTCACTCTGCTGGTTTGGTGTTCCCCTCCCTGGATATTTCTTGAAGCCAGGGAACTACAGCACGAGACCTAATATCTCAGTTATGACCTTCAATGTGTCGGTAAACACCACTGACAACCTGACATGCCATAACCCTTGGCAATCCCTCATTTACACCTACTCAGTGGCTGTGTCTTGCAACATGCCAGGGGCATTTCGAGTGCTGGCGGATGAGGAGGATGAGGAAGAGGAGGAACTTCAGAGGGTGCTGCTCCACCCTCCATTGGCCACTAACCAAGGCCACCGGGATCACAGTAATGACTGAGGTTCTTAACATGCTCAAAAGGAATAGAACCTCCGACAGGGAAAAAAACACCACTACCGCCATGCAGAGAGTGAAGGATGCTGTGCAGAGGCTCTTAGAAAAGAAAGGGTACATCAGTCACGACTGGTGCTCATGTGGCTGGAAATTGGCTCTGTGACCTTATGCTTTACACCGACTATTCTCTAGTTCATCCAAGGACTCATCAGGATGCAGGTGGTGGCTACGCAATACGTGTTGCTTGCAATCCAGTAGTCATAAGTGCCATAGTTGAAGCTGTGATGTGATTGACGTGTTTTATCATGGAATTCTCTCCAGAGCTCACTCCGTGACAGCGGGAATATACACAGGGAGCGAAGGAACAAAGTACCTCCCTGCTCTAGCAGCACGGTACTGCATGGAGGCACAGCCTGTCCACATGCGCCCCAAGAGAGGGGACGGTGAGGGAGATTGCGAATGGGAATTTCCCCCTAGGGAGGGAAAAAATTTAAAAAAAAGCAACGATCTGAGAACAAGCGGCATTTTAATGAACCCTGTGACACTAAACAGCAAAGAGAGATTTTCAACAAGGAGAAAAACAAGTCCAAATCTCACCAATGGGCTGCGGGAAGTGGGAAGTTCCAACCACGCTGTCTCCTGCAGGGAACCGGGTTAAACCTTGACACCTTCCTGACCTTCCCTCCAGTGCTACTTCCTTCCCCCCATGCCCATTTAAGGCAGTCCACAGAAAAAGAAAAGAAAGAAAAACTTGTCTTCTTAACTCCCATTATCCCACATGATGTTCTGATGTGGAATAGCAACACCAACCACATTACAAAACTACAACAGTGAGCTTTCCCAGCCTCGCTCACTAACCAGCCGAAGCCTGCCTTGCTGTATGGATGTGGTCCCACTGGGCAGAAGCTCTGCTGTATGAACCCTCAGGGCTGCGGAGACAGGCCTGTCAGGACTGAGCCTCACCAGGCTGTGCTGCAGCCTGCTGGCTGGGCCAGACCAGTCGGGCCCCTTGGAGTCCATTTTGAGATCCCACAGCGCACACGGGAGCCCTGCCTTTGGAAGCAGCCGCTTCAGCCCTGCTGAATGTCTGTCATTGGTTGCAGCCAACACAAGTTCCAACGGAGATGGTCCTGTTTAACTATAGATCCTTTTATGACATGGTTATCCATTTAGCTGAACAAGAGAATCCAGTTGATGTTATCCTTGAGGATTTCGGTAGATCTTTTCAGGCTATTTCTCACAGCACCCTTCTGGACAGAATGTACTGCATATGGCTAGACAGAAACATAATGTGGTAGGTGAACAGTTGGCCAATAGGTCAGGCCCAAAGGACTATAGTCAGTGGGTTCATTAAGGCTGTTAGATATTCACTATCAGGGTTCCCCAGAGCTCCACTTTAGGGCCACTTCTCTTTCATATTTTATGTATGACTTGAATGCAGGACTAGAAGATGTTCTGAGCAAGTTTGCTGATTTGACCAGATGAGGATGTGATGTTTCCTCCACTGAGGGTGGAGAGGACTTGCAGAGAGATGTGGACAAGTCAGAGAAGTGGGTACCAGTTGGTACTAAGCACCAAGTGCATAAAGCGTAACAAGAACAAGTGCCTGATTGTGCACCTGGGTATGGGCAACCCTGGACACACTGCCTGGATATGGGACACTGGAGAGTGGTCTGACTGAAAAGGGTTGGGGGTCCTGGTCTGCATCAAATTGAATGTGAGTCAGCAGTGTACCCAGGCAGCCAGGAAAGCCAACGGTCCTCTGGATTGCATCAAGCAAGTTATTGCCAGCTGGGTGAGGGAAAGGATTGTCACTGTATTCTCTGCACTGCTGCAGCCTCACCTGGAGCACTGGGTGCACTTCTGGGCAATGCAGAACATCAAAAACATCAAACTATGAGAGAGTGTGCACAGGAGGGCACTGGAACTGAGAGATCTGAAGTTCAGAGTTTCATTGGGATAGACTGCTTGCTCAGACTGGGCCCTTCTCACAACCCGCAACCTGCAATGAAACACAGGGCACACATGGGACATGAACTTGACAGTATCCTTGCACGCAATGCAGAGCCTGGGATCTTCTGTCCCCATGTCTTTCATTTAACATCATACAGACCTCCATCCCACTGCCCCAGGAAGGGTCCTGAGCCAACATGAGACCAGATCTCCATGACAAGGGTATGGGGATCAGGGCTTGGCCTGTCTATTTCGTAAGGCAAAGGAGGGGTTTCTTAGCATTAGAGCCACCATGCCAGTGCCTTTCATTGCCTGTAATCTTGTCTTCCAATTATCTTCTCTAACAAGTCCCTTGGGAATCTTGCCTGTAATGTCCCTCAGTGGGCCCATTAATACTCCAAGAAACTTCACTGTTACTTATGACTTTGTCTTGCTGAGCACTATGTGCAAACTTCTCTCTGCACTGGAGATTGATGGACTAAACATCAAATGCGCCCTGGGGCCCATTATAACCTAAAGAGCATATTGTGTCTTGTGCCTTTCTGTAATCTTCTTCAGGTTTTCAAACTTGTTCAGCAAAATGGAGAGTTATCTAGAGAGAGCTTAAAGAGCCAGAATCCAGCAGACATTTATAGTTTATTAATTTACAGTTATAAAGAAGATGTTAAAGCCGCTCTGTACAACTCCTTGTACACATCTTAGCTGAACCAGAGGAATCCCAGCTCCTGTGGGTCCGTGGGGCGCTGAATCCCATTTCAGCCCCAAGGTTTCCATCTGGGGATGAGGTGCCTGTACAGCCTCTGCTGGATCACTGCCCTGCACAGGGGAAGTCCAACCCTCCTTCTTGTTGTCTGGGTGCAATTTTTGTTTCATCAAACACTCCCTGGTACGATTCACCTCATGTCAGGAATTGTCTGGTGGATAATTGAGCAGATTTCAAAGCACACTGTTGTCTTTCAGGAGCTGATGGCCATGAGGACCCAGGGATATCTCAGGGGAGGTGAGTGGGAAACATAAAAACTGACATCATCTTATGCTGAGCTGGACCAGGCTCCTGGGACACAGGGAGCTCATAAAAGTGTGCAGCTCTTTAGAGAGGCAGCTATGCCCAGGAGCAGCTCTTGTGCACAGCACAGCCTGCAGGTGACAGAGGAGAGGAGAAAAATTGGAGAGAACTTGGAGGATGGGTACTGTGTGAGAAAGCTGTGAGCACCCAGCAGGAGCAATGCTCACAGACCATGACATGGTAAGTCTCTTGCAGTAGGTAATGCAGCTGCTTTTAATAGAGGATTATATAAATGTGGGACATCCCATAGAAGACATGGCCACAGGCACTGCATGTTCCTTTACTGTGGAAAAAGACTTCGGTTCCAGCTGAGGGCTTCTGTGCTGCAGTATGAAATCACAGCCCTGAGGGCTGCGTGTCCCAGCACGGCTGCAGGCTGTGCAGCCGGGGCTGCAGGAGGGTGCCCAGGGCTGTCCTGCAGAGCAGGGTCCCTGCTGTGCCCCAGGGGCTGTGTGCCGGGTATGGGACTCTGCCGCCTGCCAGGCTCAGCACTCAGCCTGCCCGGGGAGCTGCCCAGGGCACTGCGGGGAGACGTTTGGGGGAAGGAGCCCCCCGGCAGGGCTTGTGCTGCCACAGCTGCTGCCTGGGGCAGGGGATCACAGCTCCACTGCACAACAGTATGTTTCTGAGGGTACTTTGCAAGAGGAGAGCCAATGCAGCGGGTTTCAATTTCCTGTTCTGGGGGAATGCAGAAAGGATTGGAGGCAGAAATGTAAAAGGGCCTGTCACAGCTCCGAGAATTTTTCTTCAATCAATTGCTTGTTTTGAGAACAGTCACACATGATGTGCTCTCAGTATCCCATTTCCTGAAGGATGGAACCAATTGAAAATATCCCTACTTTCAGTAGACATGAATAATTAACCTGCAAGCAGGCAGCTTTTTAGAATTTACACTGAATGGCACAGAGGCTGTTTTGGGGCTCTAAGAGCAGTTGGGTTAAAGATATGAGACATGAAGCACATGAAAATATCCAGGGAGGAGGAATAAGAAAATAAGAGGAAGGTTAGAGCTCCATATACTGATTCTGCTTAAGAAATGCTGAACTGCATGAAATTAAATGCAAGTAATGGTGCTAAATGTACACTGTTGTAGGAGAATGAAAACATTTCATAGTATAGCAGGAGGAGTGTCTCTGAGAATGGTCTGGACTTGTCATTATCTTCTGCACTCTGAGCAGGACTTCAAGCCCAACAACAGCAGATGCCCAACAGCAGCTCCATCAGCGAGTTCCTCCTGCTGCCGTTGGCAGACACGCGGCAGCTGCAGCTCCTGCACTTCTGGCTCTTCCTGGGCATCTACCTGGCTGCCCTCCTGGGCAACGGCCTCATCAGCACAGCCGTAGCCTGCGACCGCTGCCTGCACACCCCCATGTACTTCTTCCTCCTCAACCTGGCCCTCCTCGACCTGGGCAGCATCTCCACCACTCTCCCCAAAGCCATGGCCAACGCCCTCTGGGACACCAGGGCCATCTCCTACACAGGATGTGCTGCACAGCTCTTTTTCTTTTCCTTCTTCCTCTCAGCAGAGTATTCCCTTCTCACCATCATGTCCTATGACCGCTACGTTGCCATCTGCAAGCCCCTGCACTACGGGACCTTGATGGACAGCAGAGCTTGTGCCACCATGGCAGCAGCTGCCTGGGGCACTGGGGTTCTCAATTCCCTGCTGCACACTGCCAGTATGTTTTCACTGCCTCTCTGCCAAGGCAATGTTGTGAACCAGTTTTTCTGTGAAATCCCCCAGATCCTCAAGCTCTCCTGCTCAGAATCAAATCTCAGGGAAGTTGTGTTTATAATTTTTAGTGCCAGTTTATTCTTTGGATGCTTTGTTTTCATAGTGGTGTCCTATGTGCAGATCTTCCTTGCTGTGCTGAGGATGCCCTCTGAGCAGGGACGGCACAAAGCCTTCTCCATGTGCCTCCCTCACCTGGCCGTGGTCTCCCTGTTTCTCACCACTGGCTTTTTTGCCTACCTGAAGCCCCCGTCCATTTCCTCCCCATCCATGGACCTGATGGTGGCACTTCTGTACTCAGTGGTGCCTCCAGCAGTAAACCCTCTCATCTACAGCATGAGGAACCATGAAGTCAAGAATGCTGTGAGGGAAGTTATGACCAGATGTGTTTTAAATGCAGTGAATTGCCTGTCTATTGGAATTCATGACATGTAATGCGGCTTTTTACTGTTGCAAACTCTGTTTTGTTTCAATCGATTTTTATAAGTGTAATGTATTAAATCTTATTCTTTTTTTTAAAAATACTGTAATGCTCTTTACTAAAATGTCATTATTCAAATCAATTCCTCTTCAGCTTGTAACTTCTTAGTGTAGCCCAGACGCACTGTACATAATGAATCAGGCTCTCCATGAACCTTAAAAGAATTGAGGACGTGCAGTTACGCTGTCTGTCCTCCTTCTTGTAAGACATTTCTGGAGCTGTTGGGGTCGGATGTTCTCAGAAGCCCACAATCCAGCCGGAAGCACATGGCTGTTCATCAAACTGTGCATTGAGTTCAGCCTGCAACCGTTTCCAGCTGGTCCCTTGCCCAGTGTTCCCCGTAATGCTGACAATGGAGTTTCAAAATATTCTTTTCTTATCTGACCTGACATCCTGCTTACCCAAGCCCCTCTGCAATAGTTGAGCCTTAGATTGTCCCCTCGTTCAAACTCAATCCCCCTTTTCTTAGACTTTGCAAATACTTTTGCTTGATTGCTACATTCTGGGAAAGGGAAGATTTCAAATAACTTCCGCTCTCCACTTTCTGTCTTAGCTTGTTCATTTTGTATTCTTCATAGCTATTCCCACTGGTTTTACACTGCCATAATACACACCTCATTTCAACGTACATTAAAACAAGCAAGATGATTGCAGTAATACAAAGCAATAAAGAGCTGCTTCAGCCATGCAGAATCACCCAAATGTCTCCACAGAGCATTTAAAGGCAGTGGAGCTCAGGTAGGCTCTCTTGGTTTCCCTTCTGAATTCTGCTAGGTTGCATCGCTTGGTAGCTCTCAGAAGCTGTCAGTGACCACAGACTGGAAAATTGCAATTGGTCTCAGTTCACACAGCTGGCTGGTTTGTCTCAGGCTAATCCTGAACTGTCTCAAGCGACTGCTTTGGAGCTCTACAAAACAGCAACTTCAGAGATCTCTTTCTATTACTAAGTTTTTGAAAGAGCAATTTGCTCTGTTAATTATCCATCATTTCTGTGCAGTCTGTTTTGTCAGACTTGTCTCTAGATTCCAAGTTGTATGTGAAGAGTTGTTTGCACTGTAATGCACAATGTACTAAAAATTGAGAGATGAAAATGTGAAGAGTTTTTCCAGCTTTGATTTCATGTCTGGAATTTTGGAACCCACTACTTGCAGTTGTTAATCTGTCCAAACTGGTCTGGTTTGGAATGCCCTCGTACTTCTTGAATCGCTCTGCTGTTAAAGGCGGAGCAATTCCTACAAGTGCCATGGCCCCACTGTTGTTCTAATTCTTATTTCTTTGTTTTCCACACACTGCTTTTCAAGCCTCCTTTTTCTTTACAGTCAAAGTGAGAACTGCACTGTGAGGTGTCTGAACCTTGTTGTGCCTATACATAAATAGAACAGCAGCAAAGCCTGACAGGTGACTGTGCTGACAGCTCTCATAGCCAGTAACACGTAACTGTGCTAAATCCCTTGTGACGGCTTTGATTTCATTTTTGCCAGTGAAATCCTTGTAAAAGGAACTGCAGCAGTGTGATGAGCTAAGGTGAAGATGCTGGTTTTAGTAGTGCTCTAAGCTGAGTGGAAGAACAATTGAATGAGGGTTATATGCTTTCTCTGGGACGATAAGGTTTTTTTTTTCCTGAGGGAAAGAGCCAGCTTTTCATGGGCTATATGTGGGCTTTGGCAAGGGCAGACAATCCAGTCTGTCAGGAAGCCATTTGAGGTGCTTCAGGTTTGTAAGCTTGTCTTTTTGTTTTTCAGGCGGATATTTGGAGCATGGGTGTACTGCTGTATGCTCTGCTGTGTGGGTTTTTCCTTTGGATGATGACAATATGATGGCACTCTACAGGAGGATACCAGTGGGTATCAGTGCTGCTAGAATACACTGAGAAGGGAAATAGCTGAGCTTGACAAGAGGCCTTGCTTTTTGGATGGCAGAACATGCTGAGCTGTGGGTAGAAAGGCCTGTCTGCTGAATATTGTCCCTGTTTTTCTGCTTTGTCTACCAGTATTTTGTGGATTTGGTTCTACACTTGGTTGGCCTATGTGGCACTGTAGCCTGATTCTGTACCATGATAGCATACGGAATTTAAGGAGAAGTATTTTCTTGCCAATGGGCTGGATATTTTTGTATCTGGTTCTTCAACTGGCTGCTCCCTATACTATCTGTAGTAAAAATATAGACACATCATTTGATTTCCCTGAAATGAATGTTCCTAAATGCCAGCTCTTCTCATGTCTACAAAGATCAAAGTTCTGCATTTGCTATTAGAATTTCCTCTTCCAGAATCAGGAGGTAATGTAGGACCCCACAGATTGCTTTCAGAATCCAACAGTTAGTTCTGTTTCCTTTCGGAGTGCATAACAACCTGAGCACATGAATTGAATGACGTGGTTTTTTAGTCTGGTACAAACTCTGCTGTACACTGAAACTTGGTCCATTTGTAAGCAGGACTTTGTCCATCTCTGCAGGACAGCAGAAAACCCTTTGTGCTAATCATGATGCCAAGAAGCAGAATGCAGCAAATGGCAGATGATCCAACTGCTTCAGGTGTTCATTGCCTTAAAACTGTGAATAGTTTTGGACTGAGAGTTTGTAAGCAGAACGGAGCTCTTAAAGCTGTCAGAGATTATTTCTGCACTGTTCAATTCTATCTGCATAACATACATAGGATCTCAGAACTGCATTGCTTGAATTGGTGGAAATTGTTGAAATGAACTGGGATGAGCAAGTTTTAGAACTTAGTCAGAGTGCTGTAAAAAATGGATAATCTCATACGTATTAAGGTACAGGATTGCTATTTCTGCACTGAATTTGTTTTTATTTTACATGGCTGTGATCTGAAAGTTGCTTGAAACGCAGGCACCTAGGCACTGTTGTGTAACTGAATTTCACACATGATAGGTCCTGAAATATCCTGGAATCTAAAACTCTGACTTGTTTTAAGTCTGCTGCTTGAGTATAATCAGGGTCATAGTGTCTGTGTGCAGTGTTTCTTTCCCTGTAATGCTCCACATCATTTCATTTTGGGGATATTGAAGGAAATGGACTATGTGCCATAACTGTTGTTAGAACAAACTATGCCTGGTGTGATCTTATGCATAGGTTCTGTAACTGCTCTTCACAGCTCAGGTGTTTGACCTTCCTTTTGGTGAAGTGATGAAATACTGCTGGTTTCTATTTGTGCTTCTAGACACCTTGAAGCTCTTAGGAAGAGAACAATTGTCTCCAGTTCTTTTCAATGATATCAGTAACAGCTCGAGTGCTGCTGCCCACTAGGTAGACCCAAAGAAGCAGATTACAGTGAAACAACACACAAGCTGGACGTGCATGAGGATCACTTTCAAGACAGTGGCTCTATTGCTTCAAGCCTATTTGCTTCTTCCTGCCGCCACTCTATTACCAAGTATCAACAACCTCTTTCATGATTCAACTTGCAAATGTTTGACACTAACCCTTGTGTTTCTATGCCTTCCTAGGTGATTCGAGCCCTTGTCAACCCCAAAGATCCAAACCAAGTAGTGATGTGCAGTGTGTTTCCATCAATGAAGAGTTCTTATTAAGCACGAATCGCTGCAATTCGGATGACAGCCTTCCACATGGTAACAGTGATGGACACAAGGGGCTCATCCACGTTCATGCTCTCATATCTCCTGGCTCTGCTGAAGATGCTGACCTGAGCCTGCCAGACACAGCAGTCACCTGCCTGGATTGTGACCCAGCACCTTTGCAGTGCTGTCCATCCCAGGCACAGCCCGAGTGCCCCAGCAGCAGCACCACCATGCAGGAGCAGGTCAGCATCAGTGAGGTGAAGCTGAGCATCTTAGATGGGGACTTAGAGTCAGGCTGCCAGTCCCAGGCACCAGGCAGCAGCACAAGCTCTGAGCCACTCTCATCTTGACAAGAGGAGTCCCATCTTCACCCTTGACTTCTCAAGCCCTCCTGTCTTTTATTGAATAAAGTCACTCTCATGCTCAGTCATTGCCTTGACTGCATTCCGAGTCTTCATTCACAGGGACTGGGATGAATGCAACAAACAGCAAGGCAGCTCAGCTTGCAGCACTCTGGCTGTGGGGTTCGTGCAGGCAGAGCTCTGGGTTCCCATTTTGCCTGGCTTTGGGATGTCTGCAGCAAGATCTCTACCATTTTGTATGGGAGCAAATAATCTCTAGCATCCAGGTTGCTGCTCATGATAATCCCAGTCTTCCTGGCTGTCGCTTTGTGATACCTTTCAAAGCCTTTTGATACTCTTTGATGCCTTGGCTGCTCCCTAACACCTCTGTCCTCCTGCCATGTTGACTCACGTCTCCCACTTTTAAGCTGGCTTTGCAAATCATCTCCAGCCCTGTCATCATCACGCTGCAGCAGGAGGTGCTCACCTGGCCCAATGTCTGGCAGTACTGCTTGTTCTGCAGATGAGCAGCTGCCTCCTCATCTCTTCAGCTACAGTAGCTTCTCTCAGGGCAGTTAGATGCAGTCATGCTCCTGTGGATTTGGTGTGTTAAATCCATGCTGCATGGCAGCAGTCAGTGCAATACAAAGGTGTTCTGTGTGCCACAGCATTTCTCCAGGGGCTGCCAAAGGTAGAAGCACAACACAGCACCATCCTTCTGACAGTAATGTCTGTGAGTGTTAGACATGTGAGCACTGCATCATCCCCAGCGTGTCAGTGCTTTTCCACACCAACCTGACTCTCACACTCTCTGCACTGAATGTAACTATGCTCTTGTGGAGACAAATGCTTTCTGTCACATCCTCCATCCCTGCAACCATTTGCCGGTAGGCAGCTCTTGCAGAAGAATCAAGCAGCAGAACCTTGTGCTCACCCTACAGCATGCAAATGCTATGAAAGCAGAAATAACCTGGCATTCTCTGGGTCTGCAAGGCTGCACAGATGGGAGAGGTAGATTGTGTTTTTGCAGTGGAGGTTTCCAGTATTTTCAGTACATAGTGTAGGCCCTAACTGAATGTATAACCCTCTTGTAAAACAGCTGTATAAGTAGTTTTTCCACCAAGAAAGTTGCTGAACAGAGTTAAGTTCAGACTCGGGGCATTCTGACATGGGGAGAATTGAGACAAGCACAAGATAAATACACAGGGTGGGTAGAGCCCAGCACAGGACAGAATGAATGTACTGACTGTTGGAAACATTGCCCTTCTCTCTCCGCAGAAAAGTACAAGGCAGATCTAAAAACAAGAGGTTGGTAATTGACCTTATATGGAAATGAATCCTAGCAACAGTCTCGAGGAGTCTGTGAGCCTGAGATGCTCAACCAATGAGAGCCATGAGAGCATCACCTGCATTGGGTTTAGGGCACAGAACAGAATTGATTTCACTGACTGGTGTGCAATTTCTCCCTTGCCAATAGGGGATGTGCGCGCAGTATTGCAATAATGAATAAGCACTGCTGCTATCGCTGCCATCTTTGCCTAACTAGAAATCTTTGACTTTGAGAGTTTCTCACACAAGGGGAGAGGGTAAGAAAGTAAAGAGGCACAGAAAACTAAGGGAAACTGCTCTTCTTTATCTTATCTATAAAAATTGATATGATGCTGTTGTGCATTTATTTTTTAAATTTTATTTTTAATTTTTTGCTAATGTCAGTTAGATTGTTTTAAAATATCCACACACCAAAATCTGACTACCAAGCAAATGTAATGGAAATGAAATGAAGGTGAGTTAGCGGGAAGCACAAGGCCATATTATATTAGGCTCTAGCTAATTTACAGGCAGTCACTGCACGAAGAGGTAGATCTGAGTTGCACATTATATGATTTCCACAAAGATTAATGAAATCTGAAGCTTTCAATTTTTTTTTTTTTATTATTCTTTTTTCATTTCATTTTTAAACAACTGAACCAGACCCCAACCCTCACAGGAGCTGTAAAGATAACAGCATTAACCCGCAATGTAACTCTAATCCTAACCCTTACCCTGATTCTAAAATCGTCTCTAACTCCAAATGTAACAACAAAATTGATGCTAGAAGTTTGTAGCAAAAGGAACCTTAACACTGATCGTAATCCAAAAAACAATCATTAAGGTAACAATAATCTTTACCTTAAGAGTAATATTAATCAGAGCCCAGATGATGCCTGCATCCAATCAGAAGCATGCTTTGCATTATTTAAGAGTTGTATTTTTTCCAATGAACTCTCTCTATTATCACGTTTATAAAGTAACAGAGTCTGTTCTTTTTCTCCTGACACTGTGCCTTACTCCTGACATCCCCTGAAGATGACCCAGATAGGGCACCATCAAAGTAATGCTAATAGTAATGTCAATCCTAAGGGTATCTCTAGCCTCAGTGTTAATGGGACGCTAACAACAATCCCAACAGCCTTAAACATTCTGGTGGTGTGAAAGAGGTGCTGCCTTGCACATGCTGGGCAGTCCCATTGCCTGTTAAATGCAGGCGGCAGCGTAGAAACATGATGCCCGTGGTCAGAATGCCCTGTGGCAGATCCTGGCACCGGAGAACTGACCGGAGAACCATGAGAGAACTGACAACAAATCACTCGACATCAGAACCGACCCAGTGGTTATTTACAAGCCTTGGGTGACCCAGACAGGATCTCAGAGTGGTGAATGTAGGTACAGAAGTTGTTACTACTCTGTTTCCTTCTAAAAGCTGCTCAGCTGCTTTGCGTTTCAGACCATCCCTGGCTTCACTGTGTGTATCTGTCCAATTGATACCAGGTGGTTTTTCATCTCAGAAGTTGAGGGGGGCGGGAGGGAGGGAAAATGGACATCAATTCAATTACTCATTTATTTATTGACAGACATTCACGTTTGCTACATTTGGAGAAGTTTTATTTGTTTGCTGTGGTTTGGTTTTTTCTTTTTTTCTTTTTTTTTTTCCCCTTCCCTCCTCTTCCATCTTTGTGTTCTTCCCCTATAATCAAAAGAGAACGGATCCCCAGGGTCTGTCCCGCAGACGTTCTTTCCGTGGTCTCTGCTGCCACCTGCTGGCCAATACACGGAACTGCCACTGTTGGGCGTTTGGTGCCGCAGGAAGCACAACGCAGATCTGAGTTCTGACCGGTCTACGCAGCAAATCCGCCAATCTTTATTGTGATAAGTCCTCCACATGGCATTGCGCATGCACTCGAACACGCAACAGGCGTAGATTTCTCCTAACTCCTTGAGGAGCAGGCAAGCAGAACAACTGAGCGCACCACTGCTTGTGATTGGGCCACCCCCATCATAGAGATGTGTGTTAGATCTTTTACCCACCCCTGGACTGGCCTTGTTGTTTAACGATAACCTCTGAAATCTGAGTTACTGGTTCTACCACCTGTAGTGTAGAATAGGTAGCCAATAAATGCTTTTCAGCTGTGATGTATCTTTATTCTGCTCCATGCCAAACCTGTGACCAAAACCTCATAGGGGTTCACAAAGAACTCTGGCTCTGCCAGAGCCCCCATCCAGACCCTTCTTGAGTTACATTCACATCTAGTTTGGCTGAAAAGGTTGGACTATAAATACTCAGTGCTTGGGCCTGTTTAACAGATATTTTTTCCTGATTATGCTGTCCATCAATCTTTTAAAACTGAACTCCTGTTCTAATCTGGTCTTTAAACATTTGTTGTCTCAAGACCCTAATGGGTCCAGACTGGATTACCTTAGGGGCTGGACGCCTAAGTCATGGCAGCAGATGGTTCTCTGACCTTTTCACCACTATTCAGAGCCTGCATCTGGCCGTAGGCACTCTTGTCTCCCCATCAATTGGGCAGCCTGTTGTATTACAGCACCTGAGGGCCACTGGGGGGTTCAGTATGGATAACATAGACCCATCCTGATGTAAAGGTGATGGCTGTAGGATGAGATCCCTCGTTCCTGATGAAAAATTTATTGACTGGGCTCTCAAAATCATCTTCATAGATTGCCTCTTTCATGCCTAATTCTCTAATATAATTTTGTTAGTCCTCCATAGAGGAACACAGGCTCATATTTAATGGTATGTCATTCTTATTTGGCCATGTTATATGACACACATCTATCCTCATTATGTTGGACAGAGCATACAGTCTTTGCCTGAGGGCAGGGTGAGTAGTAATGGATGTCAGTTTTGAAATTTCCAGTCCATTCACCACAGCGCTTTCTGCCTCCACGTCCCATAACCAGAGCAGCTATGCTGGCATGCTCTCTTGGTTTCTGTCTAAACCACTGTACTATATCCATCAGTTCAGCTGCTGTATTATGGGCAGCAGGGTTTGGGGGGTTGGATACTGGTCAGGGCACTCCCACCAGCCTATCCTGCATTATTTATTTTTTTTTTCATTTTAGTGTTACAATCAGTCAGATCTCAAATAGATCTAGTCCAAATGGAACCTCAAAATCTGACCTTTTAGTGCCTTCATTTACAGAGTCCATTTTATACAGATTCCCTTGTACAGGGTCCCCATGGTCCTCCAGAGAGATGTTACTGATCTTCCATAGGAGAATGATTGAATTAGGATTTTTCCCATCAAAACTGCCACCTGTCTTTCCAGTTTTTCAACACTATCATTCAATAGCTGATTTGCATCAGCCTGAGCCTCTTCAGTTATGTTCAGACAGTTCAAGGCCATCAGCAGTGGCCATGCCACCATGAACGCAGCTAACTGTCATTCTCAAGTTGTAAGTATGTCTTTGCTAAGACCATGGAAATACTCAGTCAGGTGGGCCAGGGACTCATGGACCCTCCCTCCGTCCCACACAGGGCCCCATTTTTCAGTGACAGAAGCAATGCTGCATTTTGAGGATCCTAGGAATCCCAGGACATGCCCTGACAAAAGGTCATTCAAAGGGGTAGTCTTTCCCCATCCAAACCACCCCATGATATTCACAGAATCACAGAACTGTAGGGGTTGGAAGGGACCTCCAGAGAACACTGAGTCCAGCCCCCTGCCAAAGCAGGTTCCCTACACCACGTCGCACAGCTCGGCATCCAGGCAGGTCTTGAATATCTCCAGAGAAGGAGATTCCACAACCACCCTGGGCAGCCTGTTCCAGTGCTCTGTCACTCTCACCATAAAGAAGTTATTGCACACATTAGTGCAGAACTTCCTATGGTCCAGTTTCTGTCTGTTTCCCCTTGTCCCGTCTCCACACTGCTGAAAAGAGTCTGGCCTCACCACTTTGCCCCCCACACCTCAAATATTTATAGACCTGGATCAGGTCCCCTCTCAGCCTTATTTTCTCAAGGCTAAACAGACCCAGTTTGCTTAGTCTCTCCTCATAGGTGAGATGCTCCAGGCCCTTCAACATCTTTGTGGCCCTCCACTGGACTCTTTCCAAGAGATCCCTGTCCTTTTTGTACTGGGGAGCCCAGAACTGGACACAATATTCCAGATGAAGCCTCACCAGGGCAGAGTAGAGGGGGAGGATCACCTCCCTGGACCTGCTGGACACGCTCTTTTTAATGCACCCCATAATGCCATTGGCTTTTTTGGCTACAAGGGCACACTGCTGGCTCATGGTCAATCTGTTGTCCACCAGGACGCTCAGGTCCCTCTCAGCAGAGCTCCTCTCCAGCAGCTCATCCCCCAGCCTATTCCAGAGCATGCAATTATTTCTACCCAGGTGCAAGACTCTACATTTGCTTTTGTTAAACCTCATCTGGTTTCTTACTGCTCAGCTCTCCAGCCTGTCCAGGTCTCGCTGAATGGCAGCACAGCCTTCAGGTGTGTCAGCCAATCCTCCCAACTTCGTGTCATCAGCAAACTTGCTGAGGGTGGTCATTGATGAAGATGTTGAACAAGACCGGACCCAGCACAGACCCCTGGGGGACGCCGCTAGTTACAGCCCTGCAGCCAGACACTGCACCGCCAACGACAACCCTCTGCACTCTGCCAGTCAGCCAATTCTCGACCCACTTCACTGTCCACTCACCTATCCCATACTTCCTCAACTTTGGTATAAGTATGTCATGGGAGACTGTATCAGTTATAGAGGTTATAGAGTTCAATTCCTGTAGTCAATTTGGCGGCCCAGGTGGGACCAGCTCTGTTCGCTGCAGGACCAGCTGAGAGGGAGACACTTTTGGCGCACCCTGAGATTTCTCTGAAGGACTCCCTTCCTCACCTGATCACTGCAGGGACAGGCAAGGACCACCCATAGGTGGACCAGGTATGTGTATGGTAAGTGGAGCCCATATGTCTTGAGGAGACATCCTACACAGTTTACAGCCATACGTGCTGCTCCCAGGGAGGTGAGCTCATGGCTTTGGTTGCCAGCTGGGGTAGGAAGACTCTTTGGGTGAGTTCCTATGAAAGGGAACTGTATGTCATATGAATGGAAACAAGAACAAATACTCTCTCCCAGGTGGTTGACAATAGGAGGGACCTAGGTTGGTCTCTCCTACGGGTATGGGATATAGTGGATAACCTGTCAAATGGTAGCCTGGGTTCTCCAAGGTGTAATCATGGGGCTTATAGGTTGTATGTTCAATATTATCATCTGCTTTAAGTGTTTGGTACCGTGTGTCAAGCCGACTCTGGGAAAAACATTAACGTTTGCAACTGGTCGACCAGAGTATGAGTGTTAAGATTCCAGCTAGAAAAGATTGTCAGCATTGTGTAGTATGAATAAACCATGGTTTTTGATCTAAATGTCAGAGTGAGTGTGGTGTGAGTGAGACCCAGAACAGCTGCAGGGTGAGTGCCGAGTCCCGATCCATGTTTCCTTCCTCCTGTGAGGGAAATGGCCAGACACGGACAAAGTGAAAGACTGTGTTGTCTGTCCACTCATATGTACTTTCTGCTTGTATGTAAGAAGACAGGAGTTTGTACTCTGTAGATTAGTAAGATTGTCCTGAGGAGAGGTGTACATTCCACCCGACCAATGAGTGTCAACCCATTTATGTAATACTATGTACTGCTTGTGAGGAAGTGTGTGAGGGAGGTGGTTCAGTCAGTGCTGGTTCTGTGGCACAGTGTTTATAGCTGAAGAATACAGACTGTATTAAGGGAGTTTATGTGAACTGAAGAACTGTACTGTTTGACAAACTGTTTTGATGGTATTAGAAAGTGTAATTGTTAATGATATATGAAAGTGTACTTGAGGGAATGTGGAAGTGTATCTGAGCATAGAAACAGAGGAAGCATTTACAGAGGAAAAAGGGTTAAAGCAAGTTTACCTGCACTGACATGAGAGCAACACCCTGCACCGCTGCCCTGTGAGCTGAGCAGAGCAGAGCAGAGAC
This sequence comes from Coturnix japonica, assembly GCF_054131305.1. Classification (NCBI taxonomy): domain Eukaryota; kingdom Metazoa; phylum Chordata; class Aves; order Galliformes; family Phasianidae; genus Coturnix; species Coturnix japonica. The sequence goes on along the minus strand of NC_140671.1, from coordinate 21,303,957 downwards.
ACAGTCCCCATGTATCAGGTAGTGTTATTCTGCTTACCAAATGAATGAGTTCACTACAGAAGAGGCAAATCTTCCCCTCTGCTCCATTTGCGGCATACTCTGGAGTTCAAGGCATTGCAAAGCTATGGCACATCTACTTTCTTTCAATGATGACGCCTTTGTGTGCTCTGGGCTCTCATTTCAATTGCATCTAAAGAAGTCTAGGGTCATGCCAGCTGACAGGAAGCTGGCAAATGTTGACTCATTTTAAGGAAGAGCAAGAAAGATGACATGGGCAATTATGGACCTGCCAGTCCAGAGCCTGGTAAAATTATGGAGAAAATGATGGTGGGAGTTATGGAAAAACAGCTGAAGGACAATTCTGCCATTGGTCGCAGCCAACACAAGTTTGTGAGGCGAAGGTCCTGTTTAATTGAAGCTCATTCTGTGACACAGTTATCCGTTTAGTTGACCAAGGGAAGGCAGTTGATGTAATCCTTGAGGATTTCAGTGGAGATTTTGATACTGTTTCTCACAACAACCTTCTGGACAGAATGTTCTGCATATGGCTAGACAGAAACACAATGTGGTGGGTGAGCAGTTGGACAGTAGGTCAGTCCCAAAGGATTATAGTCAGTGGGTTCCATTGGGCTGGTAGATGGTCACTGTCGGGGTCCCCAGGGTTCCATTTTGGGGCCACTTTCCTTTCATGTTTATGCAGATGACTTGAATGCAGGACTAGAAGACGTTCTGAGCAAGTTTGCTGATAAGACCAGACGAGGAGGTGCTGTTGCCTCCACTGAGGGTGGAGAGGACTTGCAGAGAGATGTGGACAAGTCAGAGAAGTGGGTACCAGTTGGTACTAAGCACCAGGTGCATAAAGTATAACAAGAACATGTGCCTGATTGTGCACCTGGGTAGGGGCAATGCTGGACATACACACTGACTGGATATGGGACACTGGAGAGGAGTCTGAGTGGAAAGGATTGGGGTGCTGGTCAGCATCACACTGAATGTGAGTCAGCAGTGTGCCAAGGCAGCCAGGAAAGCCAACAGTCCCCTGGAGTGCATGAAGCAACTTATTGCCAGCTGGGTGAGGGAAAGGATCGTCCCTCTCTGCTCTGCATTGCTACTGCCTCACGAGCAGCACTAGGTGCACTTCTGGGCACCGCAGAACATAAAGGACTTCAAACTCTGGGAGAATGTGCAAAGGAGGGCACTGGAACTGAGAGATGTGAAATTCAGAGTTTCACAGGGATTGACTGCTTGTTCAGACTGGGCCCTTCTCACATCCCTTCTCACATCCTGCAATGAAACATAGGTCTCATATGGGACATGAACCTCACAGTGTCCTTGCACCACATGTAGAGCCTGGGATCTTCTGTCCCCATGTCTTTCATTTAACATCATACAAAATTCCAACCCATTGCCCCACGAAATGCCAGGAGCCAACATGAGATACAGGATCTCTCTACCACTGGTCTTGTAATCAGGGCTTGACCTGTCTGCTTCGTAAGGCAAAGGAGAGGTTTCTTAGCATGCCAGTGCCTTTGCCTGCCTGTAGTCATGGTTCCAGTTATCTTCTCTAACAAGTCCCTTGGGAAGCTTGCTTGTAAATGTTCCTCAGTGGGCCCATTAATACTCCAAGAAACTTCACTGTTACTTCTGACTTTGTCTTGTTGAGCACTTTGTGCAAACTTCTCTCTGCACTGGAGGCTGATGAACTCAGCATCAAATGCGCCCTGGGACAATTATAACCTAAAGAATCTCCTGTGCCTTATGCCATCTTGTTATCTTCTTCAGGTTATCAGAACTTGTTCAGCAAAAAGGAGGGATATCTTGAGAGAGCTTAAAGAATCCATTATAAATTTATTGTCTATTTATTTATAGTTGGATTTAAAGAAGACATTAAAGCAGCACTGTGCAACTGATACCAATCCAGGATGTCCCAATGAGTTCTGTACTGTTACTGTGTTGACAAAGGTCCTTCTCAACCTCCCCACCCAATTTCTGCTCACAATGGACCTATGGGACTTCCATCACTTTTCTTCACATCACTCTTCTCCTCTGCATTCATCCGCTCAGTGTTAAAACTGCTTTGCACCAACTCCCACTGGTTTTCCTCAGAGAACCAGCTGCACATGGAAAAGGAAAGATTTTTTTATCTGGCCAGCAAATGGAAGGAAAGGTGATGCAATTGAATGAACAGTAAAACACAGTGATCAACTGCATGCCATGTTCAAGCTGCATCTATTGAAGTTTGTCTTTCATATGGAATACTTTTAAAAGAAATGATTTAGACTGAGATAGGATAGGATAGATTGAATCACAGTGAAGTAGTTGACAACAGAGGCCATCAGACTCTGGGAGATGGAGCAAATTCCAGTAATCTCCCTGGGATAGATCAGCCAGGTAGTTGAGAGGTATCAATTAAAATTGATCAGGACTTGTGAGTATTTCACACATTGATATGGGTTAACACATTCTCATTGATTTCTATCTTTGTCTCCAACTCTGTTTTTCACTTTTACTGACATTAATGAACATCTTTCAGAATTCGTGCCTTAATAAAAAAGAGACAGTGATTGAGAAAAAGAAAAAGTATAAGAAGAACAAGAAAAAGAATAGATAGGAAGGGATAGATCAAATCACAGTGAAGGAGTTGACAACACATTCCATCAGACTTTGGGGAGATGGAACAAATTCCAGTAATCCCCCTGAAAGTCAGAAATCAGACAGATAATTGGGAGGTGTCTGACTGAACAAAGAGCAAGGGATGGAGAAATCTGGAGGGCAGTGGGAGTAGTGTGTGCCCAAATGGCCTGCTGAAAACATGCCCTTAACCATGGCCATTTATTTAGGAGAGCTGAAAACACTTGGAGGATGAGACACATCAAATAGGCAGCAGGGAAGAGTAGTGCTGGGCACCGGGCTATAGTCACAGGGCATTGGCACTGGCACCGCTGTCTGTGTCTCTGAATCTGAAGGCATTTGTGTCCAGCGAACAGAGTTCTGGAAAACATTGTAGTTTCAGTAAAAGAAAAAAAAAGACATCAAATCACCTCAAAGATTCATATTTACAACTTAAAATGGAACAAGACTCATGAGAATTTTTCATGTTGAGAAGGGTTAACACATTTTCATTGATTTCCATCTTTGTTTTCAATTATTTGTTTCAGTTTTATTGACATTTATGATCAACTATTAAGCTTACAGCCTCAAAATAAATAAAAAGAGATACATTTGCATCTTGCACATGGCCTGATGCCCCTTTGACCTTCCACAGTTCCCACAAGTCCTTCCATGCCGGTGAGTATGAGATCCAGCAGAGCACCTCTCCTCTTTGGTTCCTCCACTGCTTGGTCAAGAAGCTGCCATCTGTGCTCTCCAGGGATCTGCTGGATGCCACATGCCCTGCTGTGCTGTCCCTGCCGCAGATAATGGAGTGACAAAGGCCACCAAATGGGACAAGGGACAGACAACATCAGATTCCCATCTGTCTGCAGAGGGCAACTTCCATTGACTCTCCCTGATCAGGAAGACAAGAAAAGACACTGATGGTCTCCTCTGTTGGCCATTTCCATTAGTTCTGACCTGTCTGCTCTTCCATCCCCAGGCAGAGCTCAGTGCACTCTCACAGAGGGCAGTCGCTCTTCCTTGTCTCCTCGCCCATCCATCCTAAAGACACTGTATCCCCCTTGTGCTACAGTGCAGTTGTGGAAGCCATTCAACTGTGTCCCCATGGTCCAAACAGGAGCTCAGGCCTGCAGCTCTACCAAGATTTCTAGCTTCTTGTGTGTTGGTGTTTGCATTAGTGCAAAACCACAGAAGTAAACATCCTAATTGAAAAGCATCACTGGACATAGCCTGACTGGATAGCTCATCTATGGTATCAGTGTGCAGAAGGTGGCACACAGGCATTAGAGCGATTGTGGGTCTTGGAGGTGACGTAGCAGCACGGACACACCATGGGCATGGCTTTGCTGAAGGCCCTGTGCTGCACTTGTAGCTGCATGTGAATTCACCAGACAGCCGGTGCTATCCCCTCTCTGGCCCTCGGCTGATGCCCAGGAAGGAGCTGTCTGTCTCAGGGACTTCCCACACGGTTTACAAGCTCTGGCACACATCAGGAGCAGCCCAGGCACCTTGGGCATCACCCAGTGTCTGTGTGTGAGCAACTGCCTCCCTGCTGAAGGGCCGAGGACTCAGAGCAGGAGCTCACATGCAGGCAACTCCTTGTGCACTTCTGAGCTGATCCAGAGGAATCCCAGCTCCTGTGGGTGTGTAGGGAGCTGAATCCCATTTCAGCTCCAGGATTTCTGTCAAGGGATGAGGCTCCTGCACTGCCTCAACTGGATCACTGTCCTGCACAGGGAAAGTCCAAACCTCACCTTCCTTGTCTGGGTGCCCTTAGTGTTTCATCAAACGATCTCTGGGAGCACTCCCCATATGTCTCCAATCAGTCACTGACCACTGGACATGTGGTGGTTAATTGAGCAGATTTCAAAGCATAGTCATGACGCTGTTGTCATTCAGGAGCTGTTGGCCATGAGGACCCAGGGGCATGTCAGGGGAGATGAGTGGGAAGGATAAAAATGACAGAATCTGTTGCTGAGCTGGGCCGGGCTCCTGGGACACAGGGAGCTCATAAATGCGGGCAGAGCTACAGAGAGACAGCTGTGCCCAGGAGCAGCTCTTGTGCGCTGCACAGCCTGCAGGTGACAGAAAAAGAAGAGAGAAACTGAAGAGAGCTTGCTGGATGTGTGTGGTGTGAGCGGGCTGTGAGCTCTCTGCAGGAGCATTGCTCACAGACCATGACAAGGTAAGTCTCACTGCAGACCATGAGCTGCTTTTCATAGAGGGTTAACTTAATTTGGGATATCCCATAGCAGATCTGGATGCAGGCACTGCATGTTTCTTTACTATGGAAAAAGCCTTCTGCTCCAGCTGAGGGCTTCCCTGCTTCAGTGTCAGAGCACAACCGTGAGGGCTGCATGTCCCAGCACGGCTGCAGGCTGTGCAGCTGGGGCTGCAGGCGGGTGCCCAGGGCTGTCCTGCAGAGCAGGGTCCCTGCTGTGCCCCAGGGGCTGTGTGCCGGGTATGGGACTCTGCCGCCTGCCAGGCTCAGCACTCAGCCTGCCTGGGGAGCTGCCCAGGGCGCTGCGGGGAGACTTGTGGTGTGAGGGAAGGGAGCCCCCCTTGCAGGGCTTGTGCTGCCACAGCTCTTGCCTGGGGCAGGGGGATCACAGCTTCACTGCACAACAGGATGTTTCTAAGGTTGTTTTGCAAGAGGAGAGCCAAGGCAGGGGGTTTCCATTTCCTGTTCTGAGGAAAAGAGGATTGGAAACAGATATCTAAAAGGAGCTATCAGAGATCTGTGAATTTTTCTTCAATAAATTCCTTGTTTCCTGAACAGTCACACGAGACGTGCATTCAGTCTCCCCTTTCTCAGAAGATGGAACCAGTTGTAATTATCATCATTTTCTCTAGGCACGAATAATTCACTTATCCTACAAACAGGCAGCATTTTCTAACTGAAACTGAATGCCAAAGAAGCTGGAGTAGGGGGTGCTAAGAGCAGTTGGGGTAAAGATATGAGACATGAAACAGATGAAAATATCCAGGGAGAAGGGATAAGAAAAGAAGAGGAAGGTTAGAGCTCCAAATGCTTCTTCTGCTTAAGGAATTCTGAAATACATGAAATTAAATGCAAGTAATAGTGCTAAATGTACACTGTTGAAAGAGAATTTAAAAATTTCATATTATGGCAGGAGGAGTGTGTCTGAGAATGGTCTGGACTTGTCATTATCTTCTGCACTCTGAACAGGACTCCAAGCCCAACAACAGCAGATGCCCAACAGCAGCTCCATCAGCGAGTTCCTCCTGCTGCCGTTGGCAGACACGTGGCAGCTGCAGCTCCTGCACTTCTGGCTCTTCCTGGGCATCTACCTGGCTGCCCTCCTGGGCAACGGCCTCATCAGCACAGCCGTAGCCTGCGACCGCCGCCTGCACACCCCCATGTACTTCTTCCTCCTCAACCTGGCCCTCCTCGACCTGGGCTGCATCTCCACCACTCTCCCCAAGGCCATGGCCAACGCCCTCTGGGACACCAGGACCATCTCCTACACAGGATGTGTTGAACAGCTCTTTTTCTTTCTCTTCTTTGCCTCAGCAGAGTATTCCTTTCTCACCATCATGTCCTATGACCGCTATGTTGCCATCTGCAAGCCCCTGCACTACGGGACCTTGATGGACAGCAGAGCTTGTGCCACCATGGCAGCAGCTGCCTGGGGCACTGGGGTTCTCTATTCCCTGCTGCACACTGCCAGCACGTTTTCACTGCCTCTCTGCCAAGGCAATGTTGTGAACCAGTTTTTCTGTGAAATCCCCCAGATCCTCAAGCTTTCCTGCTTAGAATCCTACCTCAGGGAAGTTGTGTTTATAATTTTTAGTGCCAGTTTATTCTTTGGTTGCTTTGTTTTCATAGTGGTGTCCTATGTGCAGATCTTTGTGGCTGTGCTGAGGATGCCCTCTGAGCAGGGACGGCACAAAGCCTTCTCCACATGCCTCCCTCACCTGGCCATGGTCTCCCTGTTTCTCAGCACTGCCTTTTTTGCCTACCTGAAGCCCCCCTCCATTTCCTCCCCACTCCTGGATCTGACAATGGCACTTCTGTATGCAGTGGTTCCTCCAACACTGAACCCTGTTATCTACAGCATGAGGAACAGGGAGATCAAGCACGCTCTGAGGAAGATGTTGCAATACGCACTATTCCAGCTTCCATAAAATGCACAACTTCCTCACAGGATTCCCAGTGATGGTTCTTCATGTTTTATGCATCTTTGATTGTTTGATTATGTGAGATATAGCAACGTGCAAATATATATATATATATTATTGAACTTATAAATAAAAATGTATTACACTTTTTTCCTACCTAATTTCCATTTTTTCACTCCAAGAGCTCATGTAAACATGTATCCAGATTCCCCGAATATGTTAAAAGATACCTAAATAGGTTTCAAAATAGACTTTTACTTAGCTTTTCTTTTTTCCTACTTTGTCTGGATTTGGGGAGGTACAGCCACAGACAGCAGCTCAACGTGCTCTTTTCATTTCTGATCTCTTTACACTACCACAGTGCTCTCAAGTCCTCTCATTTGTGCAGTCCTGAAGGTCTTGTGTGTCTCACGACAGTCCTGTTGCCTCTACAGCAGCAATCCAGGGCTGCAGTCAGTAGCCGGCAATATGAACAGGTCTGTCAGAGCTGGACTCCTTGCTGGCACTGCCATAACAAGAGGGCCCCTTTAGAGCAGGACCAGAGAACTGGAGGGAGGCCTCTTCCAAAGGTGGCGTAAGGAATATACATCAGGAGCTGCTCCCTGAGAAAACCTTGAGATCTTCTGGTGCTCTTCACTGTGTGACCAGATCAGATTGAATAGTCCCAAGGAGATCCGTAAGCATCTCGGGGCAGTGCTGTGGTTTAAGGTTTATGGGTTGAGACAAAGAGAAAAAGAAAAGGATAATAATTATGACAAGTGTATTTATACATATATAATATATTTAGTGTATTTTCACACATATACAACATATGCAGTTGCAAATATATATGAACTAATCCCTATGCGCATCTGTTTACAAGTCCAGGAGAAGTTGCAGGGGTTTTAACAGCCACAAGGTTCACTGTAGGAGCTGAAGTGGCTGTTGGGCTGTTGCAGGAGTTGAAGTGACCTCAGAGTTCATTGCCAGAGCTGGAACCACCACAGGACCTGTGACTATGTTGGAGCAGCCACTGGGCTCATTGGAGGGGTTGGAGTGACCACAGGGCTGAACCTCCTGGCACAGTGCACCTCACCTGGGAGGAATTTGTTTCACTTTCTTATCACTGTACTTGGAACAGCTACAGGACCTGTAGCAGGATTGACTGCAGAGCTCATTATGAGGGGTGGAGTGACAGTGGGATCTGTCCCAGAGCTTGGAGCAACCACAAGGCATGTAGCAAAACCTTGGAGCTGCTGCAGGGTCTGTGCCAGGAGTTGCAGAGGCTGCAGCACTGTCAGCAGATCCAGCTCTCTGGATCTGGCACACTGCAGTCATGTGTGTATCTTGGGGATTACCAGTGCCACAGCAGACCTGCCCCCAATATTCTACCAGTTTCTCAGGATCCTGCAGTTGCTCAGAGATGAAGTTCCAAAGCCCTGGGGGTGCCCACCGCTCCAGGCAGCTGCCCAGACCGTCCCACACCCCCTGCCATGCAGAGCCTTCTCACCTTGGGGCAGATCTCTCAGTGTTATTCCTGAATAATTGTTTAACCTCAGTCCTAGAATCATAGAATCACCAATGTTGGAAAAGGCCTAAAAGATCATCCAATCCAACCGTTCACCTATTACCAATAGCTCCCACTTAACCATGTCCCTCAACACATTATCCAGTCTCTCCTTGAATACCCCTGGGCTCCCAGAGATGACAGTGTAAATTGTGTATTTCCTAATCATACCAGCAATATTACTTCCAAAACCCAAAGATGTCCAAAGAGCTGAATGTGCACAAAACTTCACTTTGCCAATTTTATCGTGGTACAAACCAAGGTCAAACAGCATAGCAAAATAAATACCCTAATCCAGCATCCGGAGTTGACAAATAATGCAGCAGGGAAAACAAGCAGCAAGCAAGGAGCTGTGCAATGCAGCTTCATGAGAAGACTCAGCAAGCTTCACAAATAGGGAAACTATCAGCACCATGGCCTGCACATCTCCAACTCCCACAAAGCCCTGTCCACTCTGGACAGATGTGCTGTTACCACAACCCTTGGAGCCTCACATCAAGCACCAAAATTATGGTGGTTGTTGAACCCAACATGTGGCTCAGCAGCACACAGTGCTTTGTGCACTGCCCAATTCCCAGTGGGATGGGGATGAGAACTGGGAAAAAAAGTACAACTTCTGGGTTGTAACAAAACAGTTTACTAAGAGAGATAAAAAGAGAGGAGTAATAGTTATCACTATATATCCTTTGATATGGAATCGTATGTAACACCTGATGCACAAGCAGTTGCTCAGCACCACCAGACTGATGCTCATCTGGACCCTGGGCAGTGAAGAGACTGAGATGAACTCCCACCCCTTTCAATACAATTTCTGCTTGCTGTCAGCTGATAGAGAACGTCCCTTTGGCCACTATCAGTCAGCTGTCCTCACTCTGTTCCCTCCCAGCTCCATGTGCCCTTTACTGACCATGGCCTTGGCTCCGTACAACACTGCTTAGCAGCAGCTGTAAACATCAGAGTGTTATCAATGATTTTCTCCTAGAACCAAAACACTGCACCATAGCAGGCAGTCTGAAGAAAAAAAATTCATCTGAGCTGTAACTCAGATTCCTGCCTGTCCCCCTCTTCTTGTTCTTCCTGATCAGGAAGCAAGAAACAGAATCCGCTGCTCTTCTTTTTGAAACCTTTCCATCAGTATTCAGGTGGCTCCTCTGCCATCCCCAGGCAGAGCTCAGTGCACTCTCACAGATGGCAGCAGCCTTTCTTCATCTTCATTGCCTAATCGTAATGAAGAGTCTGTACCTACTTTGCTACAGTTCAGAGGTGGGAACCATCCCACCATGTCTCTGTGAGACAAACAAGACCCTAGGCCTGCAAAGGCACAGAGATTTGGAGTTCGCTGAGTGAATGTTTGTGGTCCTCTCATTAGTGTAAGGATTCTTCAGAAAGCATCCCCTTCCAGAAGCATGTTTTGATTTAGCCTGTCTGGGCCTTGCATCTACACTGTGGTACTGGTGTTCAGGGCCTTGCTCAGAAGCAGCACCCTGCATGAAAGGAAATGCTCTGTGGTTTTCTCTTGATTTGTCCCGTTTATTTCCCATGCTACCCGCACTGGTCTACAGGCACTTTAGGGCAGCAGCAGGTTTTGGTTACCCCCAGAGGGTACACAGTAAGATTTAGGACGGGGTATTGGCAACAAGACTTTCTCTGAGGAATCCTCACACAATCCTATAGAACAACTCAGAGGCTTTCCATTCAATCTCCAACAGCAACAACATCCCTCAGCCCTTCTCTGTCACATCCAATTCCCCACCCTTCCCCCTTTGGACCTGGTTTAAAGCCCTTTAATCAATCAGTGCAGGAGCATTTCAGATGGGGTCATGGAGGAGGCAGACTGCCATTCTTGGGGTGGCCATTTTCCCAGGAGGGCATGGTGGGAGGGCTTTGTCCCATCGGTTCAACCAACACTTGCATCCACCCAGCAGAAGGCTGTGCCCTCTGTGTCCCACTTGAACTCTGCATGGAGCTTACAGTTGGCAGTGACATGGCTGAGAAGCTCTGGGCATGGATTAAGCGACAGGGAAGTATTGTGCCTTCCTAACTTCCTCCCTGCATACCTTAGCAACTTCCTTGTAATCTCCCCAAGTACCCAGCCCCTTCTTCGAGAGGGCGTAGATTCTCTTTTTCTTCCTTAGTCTCAATAGTTTTTCCCAGTTCATCTGCACTGGTCTTCTTCCCCTATGGCTCACCTTATGGCATTCAGGGACAGCCTGATCTCGTGCCTTTAAGATTTCCATCTTGAGGCGTGTCCAGGCTTCCTGGACCGCTTTACCCATAAGGAGCGACTCCCAAGGGACCTGTGCTACAAGTGCCCTGAACAGGTCAAAGTCCGCCCTCTAGAACTTCAGGATAGTAGTTTTGCTAGTCACCCTTCTGACATCTCCAAGAATAGAGAATTCTACCATTTCATGGCCACTCTGCCCAAGACAGTCCTCAGCCTTCTCAACTCCTACCAGTCCTTCACTGTTAGTGAAGAGCAGGTCTAGCAAGGAACCACCCCTGGTAGGACTTCATACCAGCTGTGTAAGGAAGCTGTCTTCTATACAATCTAGAAACCTCTTGGACTGATTCCTCTGCTCTTTATTATATTCCCAGCATATATCAGGGAAGTTGAAGTCTCCCAAGAGAATGCGTGCTGGCGATCGTGCGACTTCAGTAAGCTGCTCATAGAATGCCTCACCCATCAATTAGGCGGTCTATAAGAGACTTTTAGCAAGATGTCACACCTACAGGTCTTTCCCCTGATCCTTACAAACATGCACGCATCTTGATGGTTCTGAAGCCCAAGCTCTTCAACATCAAAACTCTCTTTAATATAAAGGGCCACACCACCACCCTTCCTTCCTCATCTATCCCTTCTGAAGAGCTTGTAACCATCCATCACAGCAATCCAGTCATGGCAGTGGTCCCACCATGGGTCGGTAATAGCAACTAGGTTATGGTTTGTCAGATGCACAGTTGCTTCCAGCTCCTCCTGCTTGTTGACCAAGCTCCTTGTGTTGGTGTAGACACTTCAGCTGAGGCATCTGCCTCTCTCCCAACTCAAGAAGAGTTCCCCTAGGCTTATCTCTGGTGAGCCCTGTTTTGTCCCCTCCCCCATCGTAGCTAGTTTAAAGCTCTTTCGATAAGCCCCACTACCTTCTGTGCTAGGATTCACTTCCCCTTTGGGACAGTTGGGTTCCATTCATGGATAACAGACCATGGGCCAAGTAAACTGTCCTGTGATCAAAGAACTCAAAGTTTCTGGCTCAGTACCAACCTCTGAGACAATTGTTCATTGCTTTGCTTTCCAAGCCTGCTCTGTGTCCCTCACTGCCCCTGAAGGTATAGAACAAAAAATCACTTGATCTCCCACTTTGTGGACTAAATGGCCTAAATTCCTGAAATCTCTTTTTATAGTTTCTAGTCTTATCTAAGAAATTTCATCACTGCCCACCTAAACTATGAGTAATGGAAAATAATCAGTGGACCTAACCAGCATTGGGAGTTTCCTCATTATGTCCCTGACCTGCAGCCAAGAAGGCAGCAGACTTCCTGACAACTCGGGTCCAGTCTGCAAATGGGGCCCTCTATTCCTCTGAGAAGGGAGTCACCCACCACGGCCACCCTTCTTTCTTTCATGGCAGAGGAAGTCACAAGGCTTGGTAGTGACTGCCTTGCATTAGGCTCCCTCCTAGGCAGATCCTCCATTGCCTCCCCATTCTTATCTCCTTCAGATTTCAGAGTGTCAAACCTGTTGCTTAGAGGGAGCAGGGGTAGAGGGCTAGGCAGGCATGGGGGGGCTCCTGTGATGTTGAGTTGGGACTCTCTTCCAACCCTCCTCATCAGTCAGGTCTGTCCGACTGTGACAGGGCAGGGAGTCAACCACTTTTCTGGGGGTATCTGCCTGGCAGCCTTCCCTCGGGGATGCCAGCAAGTCACTCCACCAGCCCATCTCCTGATCACACACCCTGATGGTGAATTCTGAGTAAAACCTTGAGTAAAGTGAGAGTTCACCTAGAGAAAAGTATGAGTAGAAACCTGGATTGACGTGAGGGTAAACCCAGAGTAAAACCAGGATCCCATCCATCATCATGCTCGGCCTCTAAGGGGAACATTTTCCAGTGTTGCTGTGTAAAAATATAGGTTCCTCACATCTAAACTATGTCTCCCCTTTTTAATTTAAATCCATTTCCATTTGTCCTGTTATCAACAGACCATCCCATCCTTATTCTAGCGTTAGGCATCTCATCCTCAGATGGAAACCCTGGGGCTGAATTGGGATCAGTTTTTCAAAGAACCACGGGGGCTTCAAGTTCACCTAGCTGAGTTCAGATATGCACAGTGAGGTGTCTGTGTGTGAGTCCCTCATCTGAATCCTTGGTTTTTATTCCACAGCGACTGCACTGCTCGTACACAGTCTCTCAGTGATGCCCAAGGTGCCTTGGGTGATCCTAGTTTTGTGCTAGTGCTTGTAAACTGTGACGGAAAATCTATGAGATAGACACCTCCTTCTGGAGCATCAGCTGAGGGCCAGAAGGGAGGTATTCTTGACCATCCTAAATACCACCTCAGCCACGTGCTTAGGGCACCCATTGTGTCTTTTGCACCTGACCCCATGGAGTACGTAGTGATATTCAGCTTACTGAAAGGATGAGCTCAGAACAGAAGAGGCAGATTTTCCTCTCTGCTCCATCTGTGGCATAGTCTGGATTTCAAGGCATTGCAAAGCTATGGCACATCTACGTTCTTGCACTGATGACACTTCAGCATGCTCTGGGCTTGCATTTCAATGGCATCTAATAAATCTAGGGTCATACCTGTTGACAGGAAGCTGGCAAATGTTGTCACATTGTAAGGAAGAGCAAGAAAGATGACAGGGGCAACTATGGACCTGTCAGTCTCACTCCAGTGCCTGGTAAAACTATGGAGAAAATGATGGTGGGAGTTATGGAAAAACAACTGAAGGACAGGTCACAGACAACACAAGATACAGAGGGGAAGGTCCTATTTAATTTCAGGTCTTTTTATGACACCTTTATCCATTGAGCTGAACAAGGGAAGGCAGTTGATGTAATCCTTGAGGATTTCAGTAGAGCTTTTGATACTATTTCTCCAGCACCCTTCTGGACAGAAATTCCTGCATACAGCTAGACAGAAACAGAACGTGGTGTGTTGTAATACAAGAAGAATTTTACAGAGCAGCAGCCATGGATTGAGATAAGGAGTTCACAGAGCAGCAGCTATGGAGCAGGATGAACAGCATGAGAACAAAGAACATCTCTAGGAAAAGAATGAATGGCTCGTGGCTTTGAAGGGGGGTTATAGGGTTGTTATTGCAGTAGCTTTCCTCCAATTAGCGTGTGTGATTTTTGGACGCCCTTGTCTGTCTCCTATAAAAGTCTGGCTTTTCGGGCAATAAATTGACGCGGCTATATGTAACTATATTGGTGTCTGTTTGTCCCAGCACGCTGACATTTTGCCTTTCAGGTTCACCAGCAGTGGTGGGTGAGCAGTTGGCCAGTAGTTCTGTCCCAAAGGATTATAGTCAGTGGGTTCCATCGGGCTGGTAGATGGTCACTGTCAGAGTTTCCCAGGGCTCCACTTTAGGGCCACTTTCCTTTCATGTTTATGCAGATGACTTGCATGCAGGACTAGAAGATGTCCTGAGCAAGTTTGCTGATGAGACCAGATGAGGAGGTGCTGTTGCCTCCACTGAGGGTGGAGAGGACTTGCAGAGAGATGTGGACAAGTCAGAGAAGTGGGTACCAGTTGGTACTAAGCACCAAGTGCATAAAGTATAACAAGAACAAGTGCCTGATTGTGCACCTGGGTATGGGCAACCCTGGACATACACACTGACTGGATATGGGACACATGAGAGAGGTCTGACTGAAAAGTATTGGGGGTCCTTCTCAACATAAAATTGGAAATGAGTCAGCACTGTGCCCAGGCAGCCAGGAAGGCCAACGGTACCCTGGAGCGCATAAAGCAATTTATTGCCAGCTGGGTGAGAGAAAGGGTTGTCCCTCTTTGCTCTGCATTGCTACAGCCTCACCTGGAGCACTGGGTGCACTTTTGGGCAATGCAGAACATAAAGAACATCAAATTGTCTGCCCAATTGATGGGGAGACAAGAGTGCCTACGGCCAGATGCAGGCTCTGAATAGTGGTGAAAAGGTCAGAGAACCATCTGCTGCCATGACTTAGGCGTCCAGCCCCTAAGGTAATCCAGTCTGAACCCATTAGGGTCTTGAGACAACAAATGTTTAAAGACCAGATTAGAGCAGGAGTTCAGTTTTAAAAGATCGATGGACAGCATAATCAGGAAAAAATATCTGTTAAACAGGCCCAAGCACTGAGTATTTTCAGTCCAACCTTTTCAGCCAAACTAGATGTGAATGTAACTCAAGAAGGGTCTGGATGGGGGCTCTGGCAGAGCCAGAGTTCTTTGTGAACCCCTATGAGGTTTTGGTCACAGGTTTGGCATGGAGCAGAATAAAGATACATCACAGTTGAAAAGCATTTATTGGCTACCTATTATACACTACAGGTGGTAGAACCAGTAACTCAGATTTCAGAGGTTATCGTTAAACAACAAGGCCAGTCCAGGGGTGGGTAAAAGATCTAACACACATCTCTATGATGGGGGTGGCCCAATCACAAGCAGTGGTGCGCTCAGTTGTTCTGCTTGCCTGCTCCTCACGGAGTTTGGAGAAATCTATGCCTGTTGCGTGTTCGAGTGCATGCGCAATGCCTTGTGGAGGGCTTATCACAATAAAGATTGGCGGATTTGCTGCGTAGACCGGTCAGAACTCAGATCTGCGTTGTGCTTCCTGCGGCACCAAACGCCCAACAGTGGCAGTTCCGCGTATTGGCCAGCAGGTGGCAGCAGAGACCACGGAAAGAACGTCTGCGGGACAGACCCTGGGGATCCGTTCTCTTTTGATTATAGGGGAAGAACACAAAGATGGAAGAGGAGGGAAGGGGGAAAAAAAAAGAAAAAAAGAAAAAACCAAACCACAGCAAACAAATAAAAATGTCATGTTTCTACGCTGCCGCCTGCATGTAACAGGCAATGGGACTGCCCAGCATGTGCAAGGCAGCACCTCTTTTACACCACCAGAATGTTTAAGGCTGTTGGGATTGTTGTTAGCGTCCCATTAACACTGAGGCTAGAGATACCCTTAGGATTGACATTACTATTAGCATTACTTTGATGGTGCCCTATCTGGGTCATTTCCTGGGGATGTCAGGAGTAAGGCACAGTGTCAGGAGAAAAAGAACAGACTCTGTTACTTTATAAACGTGATAATAGAGAGAGTTCATTGGAAAAAATACAACTCTTAAATAATACAAAGCATGCTTCTGATTGGATGCAGGCATCATCTGGGCTCTGATTAATATTACTTTTAAGGTAAAGATTATTGTTACCTTAATGATTGTTTTTAGGATTATGATCAGGGTTAAGGTTCCTTTTGCTACAAACTTCTAGCATCATTTTTGTTGTTACATTTGGAGTTAGGGACGATTTTAGAATCAGGGTAAGGGTTAGGATTAGAGTTACATTGCGGGTTAATGCTGTTATCTTTACAGCTCCTGTGAGGGTTGGGGTCTGGGTCAGGGGTTTAAAAAATGAAATGAAAAAAAAATTAAAAATATATTGAAAGCTTCAGATTTCCTTAATCTTTGTGGAAATCATATAATGTGCAACTCAGATCTACCTCTTCGTGCAGTGACTGCCTGTAAATTAGCTAGAGCCTAATATAATATGGCCTTGTGCTTTCCGCTAACTCACGTTCATTTCATTTTCATTAAATTTGCTTGGTAGTCAGATTTTGGTGTGTGGATATTTTAAAACAATCTAACTGACATTGGCAAAAAATTAAAAATAAATAAATAAATGCACGACAGCATCAATTGTATCAATTTTTATAGATAAGATACAGAAGAGCTGTTTCCCTTAGTTTTCTGTGCCTCTTTACTTTCTTACCCTCTCCCCTTGTGTGAGAAACTCTCAAAGTCAAAGATTTCTAGTTAGGCAAAGATGGCAGCGATAGCAGAAGTGCTTATTCATTACTGCAATACTGCGCACACATCCCCTGTTGGCAAGGGAGAAATTGCACACCAGTCAGTGAAATCAATTCTGTTCTATGCCCTAAACCCAATGCAGGTGATGCTCTCATGGCTCTCATTGGTTGAGCATCTCAGGCTCACAGACTCCTCGAGACTGTGGCTAGGATTCATTTCCATAGAAGGTCAATTACCAACCTCTTGTTTTTAGGTCTGCCTTGTACTTTTCTGCGGACAGAGAAGGGCAATGTTTCCAAAAGTCAGTACATTCATTCTGTCCTGTGCTGGGCTCTACCCACCCTGTGTATTTATCTTGTGCTTGTCTCAATTCTCCCCATGTCAGAACGCCCCCAGTCTGAACTTAACTCTGTTCAGCAACTTTCTTGGTGGAAAAACTACTTACACAGCTGTTTTACAAGAGGGTTATACATTCAGTTAGGGCCTACACTATGTACTGAAAATACTGGAAACTTCCACTGCAAAAACACAATCTACCTCTCCCATCTGTGCAGCCTTGCAGACCCAGAGCACGCCAGGTTATTTCTGCTTTCATAGCATTTGCATGCTGTAGGGTGAGCAAAAGGTTCTGCTGCTTGATTCTTCTGCAAGAGCTGCCTACCGGCAAATGGTTGCAGGGATGGAGGATGTGACAGAAAGCATTTGTCTCCACAAGAGCAGAGTTACATTCAGTGCAGAGTGTGAGAGTCAGGTTGGTGTGGAAAAGCACTGACACGCTGGGGATGATGCAGTGCTCACATGTCTAACACTCACAGACATTACTGTCAGAAGGATGGTGCTGTGTTGTGCTTCTACCTTTGGCAGCCGCTTGAGAAATGCTGTGGCACACAGAACACCTTTGTATTGCACTGACTGCTGCCATGCAGCATGGATTTAACACACCAAATCCAGAGGAGCACGACTGCATCTAACTGCCCTGAGAAAAACTACTGTAGCTGAAGAGATGAGGAGGCAGCTGCTCATCTGCAGAACAAGCAGTACTGCCAGACATTGGGCCAGGTGAGCACCTCCTGCTGCAGCGTGATGATGACAGGGCTGGAGATGATCTGCAAAGCCAGCTTAAAAGTGGGAGACGTGAGTCAACATGGCAGGAGGACAGAGGTGTTAGGGAGCAGCCAAGGCATCAAAGAGTATCAGAAGGCTTTGAAAAGTATCACAAAGCGACAGCCAGGAAGACTGGGATTATCATGAGCAGCAACCTGGATGCTAGAGGTTATTTGCTCCCATACAAAATGGTAGAGATCTTGCTGCAGACATCCCAAAGCCAGGCAAAATGGGAACCCAGAGCTCTGCCTGCACGAACCCCACAACCAGAGTGTTGCAAGCTGAGCTGCCTTGCTGTTTGTTGCATTCATCGCAATCCCTGTGAATGAATACTCAGAATGCAGTCAAGGCGATAATTGAGCATGAGTAACTTTATTCAATAAAAGACAGGAGGGCTTGAGAGGTCAGGGGTGAAGATGGGACCCCTCTTGTCAAGATGAGAGTGGCTCAGAGCTGGTGCTGCTGCCTGGTGCCTGGGACTGGCAGCCTGACTCTAAGTCCCCATCTAAGATGCTCAGCTTCACCTCACTGATGCTGCCCTGCTCCTGCATGGTGGTGCTGCTGCTGGGGCACTCGGGCTGTGCTTGGGATGGGCAGCACTGCAAAGGCGCTGGGTCACAATCCAGGCAGGTGACTGCTGTGTCTGGCAGGCTCAGGTCAGCATCTTCAGCAGAGCCAGGAGATATGAGAGCATGAACGTGGATGAGCCCCTTGTGTCCATCACTGTTACCATGTGGAAGGCTGTCATCCGAATTGCAGCGATTCATGCTTAATAAGAACTCTCCATTGATGGAAACACACTGCACATCACTACTTGGTTTGGATCTTTGGGGTTGACAAGGGCTCGAATCACCTAGGAAAGCATAGAAACACAAGGGTTAGTGTCAAACGTTTGCAAGTTGAATCATGAAAGGTTGTTGATATTTGGTAATAGAGTGGCGGCAGGAAGAAGCAAGTAGGCTTGAAGCAGCATAGCCACTGTCTTGAAAGTGATCCTCATTCAGGTCCAGCTCGTGTGTTGTTTCACTGTAATCTGCTTCTTTGGGTCTACCTAGTGGGCAGCAACACTCGAGTTGTTACTGATATCATTGAAAAGAACTGGAGACAATTGTTCTATTCCTAAGAGCTTCAAGGTGCCTAGAAGCACAAATAGAAACCAGCAGTATTTCATCACTTCACCAAAAGGAAGGTCAAACACCTGAGCTGTGAAGAGCAGTTACAGAACCTATGCATAAGATCACACCAGGCATAGTTTGTTCTAACAACAGTTATGGCACATAGTCCATTTCCTTCAATATCCCCAAAATGAAATGATGTGGAGCATTACAGGGAAAGAAACACTGCACACAGACACTATGACCCTGATTATACTCAAGCAGCAGACTTAAAACAAGTCAGAGTTTTAGATTCCAGGATATTTCAGGACCTATCATGTGTGAAATTCAGTTACACAACAGTGCCTAGGTGCCTGCGTTTCAAGCAACTTTCAGATCACAGCCATGTAAAATAAAAACAAATTCAGTGCAGAAATAGCAATCCTGTACCTTAATACTCATGAGATTATCCATTTTTTATAGCACTCTGACTAAGTTCTAAAACTTGCTCATCCCAGTTCACTTCAACAATTTCCACCAATTCAAGCAATGCAGTTCTGAGATCCTGTGTATGTTATGCAGATAGAATTGAACAGTGCAGAAATAATCTCTGACAGCTTTAAGAGCTCCGTTCTGCTTACAAACTCTCAGTCCAAAACTATTCACAGTTTTAAGGCAATGAACACCTGAAGCAGTTGGATCATCTGCCATTTGCTGCATTCTGCTTCTTGGCATCATGATTAGCACAAAGGGTTTTCTGCTGTCCTGCAGAGATGGACAAAGTCCTGCTTACAAATGGACCAAGTTTCAGTGTACAGCAGAGTTTGTACCAGACTAAAAAGCCACGTCATTCAATTCATGTGCTCAGGTTGTTATGCACTCCGAAAGGAAACAGAACTAACTGTTGGATTCTGAAGGCAATCTGTGGGGTCCTACATTACCTCCTGATTCTGGAAGAGGAAATTCTAATAGCAAATGCAGAACTTTGATCTTCGTAGACATGAGAAGAGCTGGCATTTAGGAACATTCATTTCAGGGAAATCAAATGATGTGTCTATATTATTACTACAGATAGTATAGGGAGCAGCCAGTTAAAGAACCAGATACAAAACATCCAGCCCATTGGCAAGAAAATACTTCTCCTTAAATTCTGTATGCTACCATGGTACAGAATTAGGCTACAGTGCCACATAGGCCAACCAAGTGTAGAACCAAATCCACAAAATACTGGTAGACAAAGCAGCAAAAACAGGGACAATATTCAGCAGACAGGCCTTTCTACCCACAGCTCAGCATGTTCTGCCATCTGAAAAGCAAGGCCTCTTGTCAAGCTCAGCTATTTCCCTTCTCAGTGTATTCTAGCACCACTGATACCCACTGGTATCCTCCTGTAGAGTGCCATCATATTGTCATCATCCAAAGGAAAAACCCACACAGCAGAGCATACAGCACTACACCCATGCTCCAAATATCCGCCTGAAAAACAAAAAGACAAGCTTACAAACCTGAAGCACCTCAAATGGCTTCCTGACAGACTGGATTGTCTGCCCTTGCCAAAGCCCACATATAGCCCATGAAAAGCTGGCTCTTTCCCTCAGGAAAAAAAACCTTATCGTCCCAGACAAAGCATATAACCCTCATTCAATTGCCCTTCCACTCAGCTTAGAGCACTACTAAAACCAGCATCTTCACCTTAGCTCATCACACTGCTGCAGTTCATTTTACAAGGATTTCACTGGCAAAAATGAAATCAAAACCGTCACAAGGGATTTAGCACAGTTACGTGTTACTGGATATGAGAGCTGTCAGCACAGTCACCTGTCAGGCTTTGCTGCTGTTCTATTTATGTATAGGCACAACAAGGTTCAGACACCTCACAGTGCAGTTCTCACTTTGACTGTAAAGAAAAAGGAGGCTTGAAAAGCAGTGTGTGGAAAACAAAGAAACAAGAATTAGAACAACAGTGGGGCCATGGCACTTGTAGGAATTGCTCCGCCTTTAACAGCGATTCAAGAAGGATGAGGGCATTCCAAACCAGACCAGTTTGGACAGATTAACAACTGCAAGTAGTGGGTTCCAAAATTCCAGACATGAAATCAAAGCTGGAAAAACTCTTTGCATTTACATCTCTCAATTTTTAGTACATTGTGCATTACAACGGAAACAATTCTTCACATACAACTTGGAAGCTAAAGACAAGTCTGACAAAACAGACTGCACAGAAATGATGGATAATTAACAGAGCAAATTGCTCTTTCAAAAACTTAGTAATAGAAAGAGATCTCTGAAGTTGCTGTTCTGTAGAGCCCCAAAGCAGTCGCTTGAGGCAGTTCAGGATTAGCCTGAGACAAACCAGCCAGCTGTGTGAACTGAGACCAATTGCACTTTTCTAGTCTGTGGCCACTGACAGCTTCTGAGAGCTACCAAGCAATGCAACCTAGCAGAATTCAGAAGGGAAACCAAGAGAGCCTACCTGAGCTCCACTGCCTTGAAATGCTCTGTGGAGAGGGAAGGGAAAGAGGGGAAAACAAACACCGCTCTACATCCCTCTGAGCCAATAGACACTTTGCCCTGGATTAGCTCTGGTGCTGCATAAGCTGGGCTTCCACAGCATGTGTTCAGGCGGTAATCAAGGCCTCCCTGGAAGAACACAAAAAATAGAGAGAAACGTTTGCTTTAACAGAGTTTATGTCTTCTGGTCATAACACTTCAGAAGCCTCAGAGGCTTCTTCTCCTGTGCATATTTTCATTCATCTTAGATTTTGCTTTCATTCAATGTGACCTCTCTAGGCAAATATTGTCTAAGACCATGAGTATCCCATAAATGTGCAGATCTCAAGCTGCTCACTTATCTAGTACCCTTCGCATGATGCTTTATTTTCCTCAGCTGATCATCTAGATTGTGCCTGTTGATTGTGCAACAACAGCCTGTTGGTCTCGATTACGTGTGAGAGGCTCTAACTTTGGCCAGGAAAAATCATTTGAGGATAAGTAATTATCTGGGACTCAGTAAGTCTTCCCATGCTTTCATAACAGCAGAGATACACACACACACAAACTCGTGGAACCCCACTGCTTTGCACAATCCTGTGCACACTCACATGTGTCATGCACTGATTTCCCAGCCAGTCCTCGTAGGGTCTCTTACTTAGGACAGGAGTGCAGGGGAGCAGCCAGAAGCTGTTTGCATTCCCTGCTGTCTGCTGGGCAGCTTTGCTGGAGATGCTTGAGTTGCTTTGTTTTTCCTTGGGAGGTGGGAAGGAGCTTTGGGTTGGAGGCACATCCCGTGCCAGAGCATCCCAATGGCACGTGTGGGGCACTGATCTGCAGCAGAGGAAGGGGACGAGGTCCCAGCACAGCTCTGCACCATGCTCTGCCACACTGGGCAGCTTGTTCCTGGCTCAGCAGCGTCATCAGACAAGAAGCAGGGAAGGAAATCAAGGATGGGGGGTACCATCAAACGCAGTTAGTGCATGCCTGTGCAAGACAAACAGACCCAGAGCTTGCAGGTTGTTCTTGCTTTTGTAGCATTTGTGTGCTGTAGCTGAGCAAAAGGTTCTGCTGCTTGAATATTCTTCTGCAAGAGCCGCCTACCGGTAAATGTCTGCAGGGATGTACTTGGTGTGCACGTCTGAAGCCATTTGAGAACCTAGTCGTTCTTGCTGCAGGACCCCTGTCTTCTGTTAAAAGCTGAACGGTCCCCAGAGCACCTGTTTCCATCAGCTACCACCATCCAAAGCAGCCAGCCTTCTTACAGTCACCTGGCCCAAACATCCCTTTTGCTCTACACTTGATTCATGCAAGAGATGGGAGCTTGGCACGCACACCATCCTTCCAACAGCACATCCCAGCAGCAAGGGATCACAGCGCTGGCACAGCTGAAACAAAAAGGGTGTGTGAGTTTCCTGTTAGCACTCAGTGTGAACAAATCTACCACTGAGCAACACCGTGAGCCCCCACTCACCTCAGCACAGGTCAACCTGTAACCCCAGCCTTCCCCTATCCATGTGCAAACGCACACCCATTCACCACCCTGCCTGCTTTGCACACTCCCATGCACGCACCGCATCGTGTGCCCTCCTTTGCATTCACAGACGTGTGCCAACCACCCCTGGGAACACGTATTTGCCTACACCTTCCACAAACACCCCTTTGTGTACACCTGTGTGCAACCCAACTCCTCAGCACACGCACACGTTTGTGCCACCCTGTCCACGCACTCACCATGTGCCCTCCAGCACCCAAGGATTGCAGAGATGCTCCAGACTGTGCCAGAAATGGAATCTCAGAGTGCTGGGACATTATTGATCACTAAGGAAAACACTTAGAAGGAAAACTCTGCAGAAGCTGTAATTACTGGGCACAGTTAGCTTTCCTATGGCTCAGCTGGAGGAGGCGGGTGCTCTCATACATCTGAGACACTCGCACAATGTTGGGATCATTCTGATGGAAACTATGTCTTCAGATATCATGGTTAAAACCATCCAAGATGATCATGCAGAGCCTTAGCTCTTGAGCAGCACTTCTTCCCCACCCTTCACTACTCCAAGCAGCTCCAACAAACTTCTCAGAAGAAATCCAGGCCAGCACAGACCTGGCAGACCAGAACCAAGTGCAGCTGGTGGGACGGCAGTGCCCACTCCTTGCTTCCACCCTGCTCCAGCAGGTTAAGGAGTCTGAGCCTCACTGGCCTTTGACAGCTCAAGACTCTCAGCACCTCATGCCAACATTTCTCACTAAGATACACCTCAGGCATTGAATTCTCTTCTCACTACCTCCTCCCAGTCCTCCCGTAACAACAGAAACCATTCAGATTCTACAGCAAACTACAGCATCTGCACTGCAAGAGCACACTGAACCACCTGCAACAATGAAACATGGTTTTGGAGAGTGGGTTTGAAAACACACCTTTAGACAGCTGTCTCCCTGTAGCCAACAGGAAAACAAGAAGGAAAAGAAGAGTCCAGCCTGAAACATGCCCATGCTACTAGCCCAGGTTTTTCACAGTCAATGCAGAATCCATCCTGTTCTTGAGGTAACAAATGACCAGTGAGTCTCCCGTTGCTCCACCCCTTCTCCTTCAAAGCCCGAAAAAGAAAGAATAAACAAGCAGAAGAAACCCAGACGTACCTTTCCACACACAGAGCAGAAAGTGGAACAGCAGTTGTCTCCTTCCTGAGACATGGTGGGGAGCATCCCAGAGGAAGCCCAAGTTCTTTGCTTCTCTCCACAGGGACTTCAAGCACTCTTGGCAAGAGCTGCTTTTGTTCTTTCTTCAATTGCTTCCATCACCAGAATCTCCTTTGGAAAAGGAACCCGAATGAAAGAATCAACAAATGAAAAAGAATGAGCAATAACCACTTTACCAGCTTTCTTCTGACACTCAATTTAGACTCTTGACTCGGGCAAGGTCTTAAAATCAGCTGGTTACAAGAACTATCCCAAAATATATCCAGCTTCTGTACAGCTGCTGTTATTTCTGACAGCGAGTGTAATCACAGAATCATAGAATGGCCCGGGTTGGAAGGGACCTCAAGGATCATGAAGATCAATCACCTCCCTGTCCCTGCTGGCCATCCCCTCTTCTGATGGAGCCCAGGGGACCATTTGCTCTCTGAGCTGAAAGAGCACGCTGATGGCTCACGTTCTGTTTTTCATCCACCAGGACCCCCAGGTCCTTCTCTGCGGGGCTTCTCTTAAGGACTGCTCCTCCCAGTCTGTAGAAATGCCTGGGATTCCTCCAGCCCAAGTGCAAAACCTTGCACTTTGCTGTGTTGAACCTCATTAGATTCACGTAGGCCAACCTCTCGGTTGAGCTCCCTCTGAATGGCATCCCTTCCTTCCACTGTGTCAGCCGCACCACTCAGCAAACAGCAGAGGGTGCACTCCATTGCATCATTGGTGTCTCTGATAACCATGTAAAAAAGCACTGGTCCCAAGACAGACTCCTGGATGACACCACTTGTTATCGGCCTCCACCTGGACATCAAACCATGAATCACCACCCTCTGTCCTCTACAAAACCTCTTTGTCTTCTGCTCCTGCTGCAGCTGCAATGGCTGCACCAGCATGACTCACGTGTTTGACAATCCTCCAGCTCTGGCCTAGCCATGCACAGCAGCAGTCTGTCTCCCTCCCAGCTCACTCACCAGTGTGCTGCTGTGCCCCAAATTCAGTGCAGCAGCATTGAGAGCAGGCAGCACCCATCACCCTCCTCTAACTCTCTCTGCCAGCTGCGATGAGGACTGACACAGCACGCCCACCCCAGCCCAGCTTTTCTGCTGAGACACCTCCCAGCAACCACCCAGCACCAATCCCAGTTGCTGCAAACTGTCTGAGAGCCTGCTGGAGTGCACTGACAATAACTTTGTGGGCCAAGCATTAAGCACACCAAGCAGAAGGGAAGCATTACTAGACATGGTGCACAGCAGGGGTTAAGACTGGAGGTGGTCAGGGCTGTAGTGACCATGCCCTCCTAGAGTTCCTCATCTCAAGGAATGCGGGCCTGGCAAAAAGCAAAGTCAGGACCCTGAGCTTCAGGAGAGTCAGCTGCAGGCTGTTCAAAGAATTCTTGCATGAGAGACACTGGAAAACTGTTTTTAGGGGTAAAGGAATGGAAAAGAGATGGTAACTTTCTCAGAAAACCTTTCTCAGAGCTGGAGCTCTGAGCTCCATCCCGACCACACGAAACACAGCAGAGGAGGCAGGAAAGCAGCATGGCTGAACCTGCTGGTTACAGGGAGCAACAAGAAGGAAATGGAGAAACAGCGGAAACGGAGACATGCAGCCTGGTTGCTTTGGTGGCCTTCTACAGTGGAGTGACAGCATCAGTAGGGAAAGGAAAAGCAACTGACATCACTCAGCCAGACTTTTGCAAGGCCTTCGATGTTGAGCAAGTTTCCTGTTAGAACTCAGTGTGAACAAATCTACCACTGAGCAACACCCTGAGCCCCCACTCACCTCAGCAGAGGTCAGCCTGCACCCCAGCCTTCCGCCTATTCTGCTCCATTGATGGAAGCACACCGGGCATCATTGCTACTCACCCGACAATGATGATAGGGGCAGAAAAGGGAATTCCTCTTTACCTTTCAGATGAAAAATTGATGACTGTGTGGAATCTTCCCAGTACAGCTGCAGGGCCTTCCTTTACTTGTATCCTGTTGCTCCGTGTCACAGTGGGAGAGCTGCTCTGGCCTCTCCTCTCAGCCTGTGCCTCCTGCAGTGTGAGCAGCTTTGTGGATAGAGGAGACACCCACACAGACTTGGGCCTGGATAGAGAACTGTGCCCTACAACATAGGTACATTTACATCATGCACTTTTCCTTGTGTGTGAGCAATCCTTGCTCTTTTCAGATGGTACTATGAGCGTGTGACACCCCAAACACATATTTAGCATCTGTCCATATCATTAAGGCTCTCGTCAAGGCAGTTATTTCAGCCTTCTGAGGGGTAGTCCCCACGGCTGATGGTTGTGCTTCCATTCCCTGCTCAGTAGCAGTTACTGCATGTCCTGCCTTACAGCCTCCTTGTCTCACAAAACTGCAGCTGCTGGTAAACCAGGCGTCTTCTGCATCTTCTAAGGGTTTGTCCTTCAGCTCCGACCGACTGGATGTAATGTGCAGCATCAGTTGTTTCAAAGCAGTGATGTCATCCTGGTTCTCCACCAGGGGAGTTCCGCTAAGGAAAGATACTGGGTTGGCAATAGTAGTTACAATTATTTCTATATCACCCTGCTCTACCAGGATGGCCTGGTATTTCGGGAATCTTTGGGGTGAAAACCAATGTCCCCCTTTTGCCTCCAATACAGTAAACACTGCATGAGATATTAAAACTGGTATCCTTTGGCCCAGTGTAGATTGATGGGCTTCTTGAATATTGAGCACCAGTGCACCCTGGATATCCCTTACTCACTTCAAGCTGTTTCAAGTTTACCATCAGTCCGTAGCTGTGTATACATGGTCGGCCCCCTCCTGTCATTCCTGGCAACGTATGGAGTTCCTTGGCAGTTTGCAGCTCAGGGGTTGAGCAGATGGCTTCTTTCTTGGCAGTCCTTAAGGTTCAAAGTCCAGCTGTCATCTCCTATCCCAAATACGTCACTTGCTGCTGAGTTATTTGTGCTTTCTGTAAACCAAGAAACTCAGCAAACTCTCAGTCTATTGTACACAGTCCTTTTGTTGCTGTGGCACCCACGTGCTCCAGTAAAGTTCCACCCTAGGATGGAGGATCCCAGGTCTCAGGCTCACGAGTTGACCAGTTCTCAACAATCATTCAGCTGTTCTCACAACCCTGGGTAACACTGTCCAGGTTCACTGAGTCTCTTCTCCCTCTATTAGGGAGAACAGATACACGCAAGTACTCGTATGCTATCATGAGGAATCCAGTAGGTTACATTTAATTTAGAAGCATGATGCAATCAAAAGCTCGCTTAAATAAAAGCATACCCTTTTCTTTCACTCAAAATAATAGCCCAGAAAAAAATAAAAACAAAACAAAACCCTCATCATAATTGTTAAAGAAATTATCTACTAGATCTCGATGGAGAGTGGAGACACATGCTAGTTTTAGGAACACAGCACTTATCTCATTATCTGAATGCATCTCAAGGCATGCTCCTTGTGAAACTGTGAGAACTTCTATCATTAACAGACGTGTACCATGCCCTGATATATGGTTAAACCGCTTGCAGTACACTGTCAGATGTACAGGCTGGCAGCTGTATGTGCTGTGACCAAATAAACCCCACACTGAAACCTTTCAGAATTTTAGGACCTACAAGTATTGCATTCATATTAAAAGTAAAAAATTCCTAAGCTACACATGTTCTAGGTTTCCATTTGTTAGATACAACATACCTTTGGAAGTAGGCGCCTGAAAGGATATGCCTTCTACTTGCTTCTCTGTCTGGCTCTTCGAAAAGAAGGCCTTTGGAGCAGGAAATGCAAAGGGCATCTCATTTCTTAACGCTGACTCTGCATCAACATTCTCTGTGTTTGCACGCTTCTTAGATGCCACTTTTCTTGTCACTGGAGTTGACAGTGTGAATTCCATATCACCCAGTTGAGTAGCATGCCTCGAATGCTGCCAGAGATGGAACAAAAGGTTTTCTGATCACAGCCGGAGAAGTTACTGTCAAAGAAATTCTAACAGCTGAGAAGGTCAGACACAATGCTTATAAAAATATCATACATTATTTGGCTATTGAACAAAACAGTTGAAAACTCTGATTCTCTCCTAGAATAAGTTCGTTTCTTATAGACTGTCAAACACCATTTTTTGATTTGTTCATCTCAATTCTCCATTGAGGATTAACCCTCACCAGCTTATCTAACCATAAATATGAATTATCACTTGGTTTAGTTAAAAATTTGAATAATATCACAGTGGATTTTGTTGTCCAACACAGTAAGATTGAATTTCTTTCGGTACCTTTCAACCTCTGCCTACCTCCAGCCTAACTCCAGAATCTTATTAACTGTGCCTTATCTCTTCCCATTGTGTTTTAAAATCCTCACTGACTCCTTTACTTGTTCCCTTGCTTGCTGTTTCTGTGCAAACCAAACACTGGAGTTAGGGATCGCGTCAAACCAACCATGGCCTACAGGTAGAAGGCAACAAAATTTATGCTTAACATACTCTAGATTTCTAGATTAAGAGCTGTATTTTTTCTGTAAGAAACTAGCTGTACATCTTCACACACCTGCTTTGTTTTCTGAGTATTTAGATCGAGTGGAGATTCTTCAAACACTGAAGCTACATCAGAAAATTCCATGGATCCAAACGCATCTGGCACATGGCTGCAGTCTGGCACATCTTCATATGTCAGAGCCTTTTCAGACAGAAATGTTCCATCGAGATTCTTTTGCAGAATTAGAAGGAGGATTTCATCAGAAGATTTCATCACTAAAGTCTATATAAGATTGCTTTGCAAGTTCCAAACTATGGCTAACAGCTAATGGAAGTCCACAGGCCAGAAGCAACAACTTTTATATTATGTTCTTAATATTCTAATTGTTGATATGACGTTCATATCAAGAGCAGAAGGGAAATTACTCTTAGAGCTCAAGTCATCTTTCACAGCCTGCGTCAACAAGAGCAGCACCTCACAGCCTTTGGTTTCAAGACCCGGACCACAAGCTAGCTAATGATTTTACACAGAATTCCAGAGTTCAAGTCACTGTTTACATTAGGGCTGAAATTGTACTGAAAGCCTTCAAGTTCATCACACTTAATTATCACTGGCACCACACATAACTCCACGTTACATATTTGATCACACGCAACCTGGCAACTTCAGACAATTCCCAAAGCACTCCACTTGCACTTGGCTACTAAAGTACAGAAAAAGGAATTAACATCAGAAATAGCTGCAGTCAAAACCATCTAAGGATCCAAGTCTCCAGGAAACAAGGAAAGCAAATCCTCTCCAGGACTGTGTTCTAAAAGGAAACAGATCAGAAAGGTGAGTTCTTCCCCCCTTTGACCACCCACTCATGTAACGTCCATGTCATTTCTAAGTATGCTGCCCAGACCAAGACTGAGGATGCTTCAGAAGAAGACCTTCCCTGCTAAGCCAAACAGAACAAGTAAGGTACCAAAATATGTAGAGCCAAACATGGAAAGGTGCTATAAGAAGGTAAGCAGCACAAGAGACCAACAGGAATGCTTACACAATCCAAACAATGCACAATGTCTGTTCCACAAGCTGCCAAGAGGAATGTGTGCAGTACTCACAGCGTACCATGTACACTGCTTACTGCAGTCATACAACTTCGTAGGACCAGACCAACTTACTGAAACATTTTAATGAACAGACCGAACTGTATGGAACTAGGAGGACAAGTGGTGAGAGACCACAGGCTGAATGCAAGCCAGCAGTGTGCTCTGACAGAAAAGAAGTACAACAAGATCATCAGCTGCATTAAAAAGCAGCACAACCAGACCAGGACAAGTCATTCCTGCTTCAACACTCACTGGACCACATCTACAATACTGTATCTGGTTTTTGGCCAGGAAGGATAACAACCTGAAGCAAGTTCTGGGGATGACCTCCAGCCTGTGCAGGGGGCTGAAGCTCCCACTCAGAGAAGAGAAGCTGGGGAGAATGATTTTTGTTCAGAGTGCCTTCCAGTAGCCTTAGATAGAGGGATTTCATAAGATGCCTAGGAAAATGCTCGTGCTGTAATGATTTGCTTTACTGAGAGATACCAGCAGCTTACAAAATGCCAAGCTCTAACCTATTGGTGAGGAAATATTCAAGCCTTCCAGTACCTAACCTGTGCTTCATGTCTTCAGTGACAGAAAATCCATTGGATGGGGCCAGAGGAATGCATCTCACCCCATACCCTCTGTACAGCCACCATTTGTTTAAAGGATCACTCTTCCTTGAGGCACAAAACTAGAGCAGGTTACACAACAGACTGACACCACAAGGGCTTCTCTCGAGATACAAACTGCAGCAAAGAGCATCACAAAAATGGGAAACCAACACTCAGATCAGATCTGTGTCTCTGCTCCGCTCATTAGGAGCATCATGTT
Organism: Coturnix japonica; assembly: GCF_054131305.1. Lineage (NCBI taxonomy): Eukaryota > Metazoa > Chordata > Aves > Galliformes > Phasianidae > Coturnix > Coturnix japonica. Next base: position 21,273,910 of record NC_140671.1, on the reverse strand, counting down.
TTACTCCCCTTTCAGAGGAAGATACTTCTTCAAGGATAACAAAATCCAGCTCAGCTACACAACACAGTACCAAATAGCAATAATTATCTAACATTTCCTGTAGGGAAAGAATCCTAAGCACAAGTTATTCTCTGAGTTTCAGCTGGGACTGAATTATTTTCTTCAGTGTCTGATATAATACTACGTTTTCATTCTAGAGAAACAATGGAGATAGCGCAGTGATGCTTACAGTTGCTGCCAGGCAGCGTTGTACAGAGCCACAGTCAATCTCAGCTGAGAGCCCAAGGAAGTGAGAAGGAACAGAACTAGGACAGCTGACTTAAACTGGCCAAAGGATATTCCATACTATATGACATATTGTGGAAGGAGTTTTGAAGGGGGTATAACTTCATGTAAATCTCTTCCACTACTAGGAGGCTAACTGGACACTGATTGGTAGGTGGTGAGCAATTGCTTTTGCATTCATCATAACTATTATCCTTTTCTCTATCTCAGTACATAATTCTATCTCAACCCATGAGTTCTACTTTGTGTTACTTCTCCCCCCTTCAGTTCTCTCCTGCAATCCACTGGAATGGAGTGGAGTACTGTAACTCTCTCTGCCAACAGAAAAATAAAAACACATTCATTATTATTTATGGAAGACTGACTGCAGTTCAGGCTCACTGGTTTGAGGTCTCTGGGCATAACCCTGACTGTGAACAGAAGCAATTGCTGAAACAATATGTCAAAAAAAGACTGGAGCTTCCTCTTCCAAAAGGTGGCCCTTAGAAACAATGCAATCAAACAGCTTCCCTGTAAGATAAGGTTATCTGAAAATGCATTTAGAGAGTATCAGAGAAAGGTAAGTAACAATGACAGCACAGAAAGCAGAAACTATTTCTTACCTCTACGACTATAAATATTTCTTTGGTGTCTCTCTTACGTGATCCAATGGGCAAACATGTTGATGACTTCAGTTCTTCATGGCATCAATTTCTGTTTTAGCATGAGGCAAGTCATCCTTAAGAGACCATAAAAGCAAGCGATGAGATTGCTAACTACTGTGACATACCAGGTACCACATCTGACTGCTGTGAAACATAACAAGCACATACGGGACAGTACACAATTCAACATCAACTCAGCAATGACTGACATCACTCCCATAGAAATTCTGAAACAGAGCTGTGAAAAATGAAAAACAAAACATTCAGCATTTTCATTGGCATTTTGGTAAAGTTGCTGTAATAATGTAACAATAATGTAATGTAATGTAATGATGTAATAACTTCCTCCATTTTACAGCCAGAGAATACTGCCCTCTGAACAACGAGGAAGAAGATTTGTGGTGCTCTGTTAAACTTTTTCCAGCTCTACAGCATCTTTCAAAAGGCAATGGGACCAGTAGGCTGCATTCGTATGTACCATCCCACCTGCCCCCGTGTTCTTGAGAACTCCACAACTCCAACAGAAGATATTCTCATATTTAAATGCCTTTTGGCTTACCCCTACAGTAACTTTCTCCATGATTTTTAGTGCAACTTTTTCACCAGTAAGAAGATGCCGCATAAGATTTACGTTTGCAAAACCACCTACAAATCAAAAGACAGATGCTTAAAGTTGAGTGTGATTTCTTCTCTAATATAATATTACAATTTCCAACTGGTTTAAAAAACGAATTTCAAATTTATACAAATGAAACCTGACTTAGAGAACTGACAAGAGCTGTTAATCTATTCTCAGATTAATTCTAGAGTGGTGAGACAGACTGTTAGGCGTGCTGTTTCTGTACAAAGATGACACTTACCCGTTCCAACTGTTTCATGGAATTCCTAGTACTTGAGAATTTCCTCGTAGTCACTGACAGACATCCTGAATGTGCAAGAACTGAAGATCCTCCAAGCACGTGCAATGAGGAAGTGCCAGCAGTGTTCACATCCTACTTAGGACATATTCTTAGAGGCAGAAGGGACACTCGTGGCAGATCCAGCAATGCTCATCTTCTCACCAACGTGCATCCCCCTCTCACCCAGCAACAACAAAACACAGTGCATGAAGCTGGCTTCACTTAGGTTAACAATATGGAACATCCCTCAGGGCTTTGTGCCACAGAGCAGTAGCAGGGCTGGACTACAGCTTGAGGAAGCAGTGGAAGCCTTTCCCTGTATGGTTACAGTGTCCCTGCACGCACCCCACAGCCAGAGCGTTGCAAGCTGAGCTGTCTTGCTGTTTCTTGTACTCATCCCAATCTCTGCGAATGAAAACTCAGAATTCAGTCAAGGCGTTGATTGAGCACGAGCGTGCCTTTATTCAATAGGAAAAAGGAGGGGGTGTGAGGTCTGGAGGAAAGATGGGACTTATTCTCTGTTGTCTGACGAGAGTGTCTCAGAAGTCGTGCTGTTGCCCGGAGCCTGGGACTCTTGGCCTGATTCTACCTCCCCCTCCAAGATGTTTGGCTTCTCCTCTGTAATGCTGACCTGAGCCTGCATGGTTGTGCTGCTGTCGGGGCACTCGTGCTGTGCTTGGGCTGGGCTGTCCTCGAAAGGCACTCGGTTCAGGCTGGTGCCTGAGGAGTCTGGCAGGCTCAGGTCAGCAGCTTCAGCAGGTATGGGATGAACGAGAGCTTCAACGATGATGGCATTCTTCTCTTTATAACTGATGTTATACGGAAGGCTTTCATCTGAACTGCAGTATCCTGTGCTTAGTAACAGTTCTTCATTGATGGAATCACAGGAAGCTGCATCGTAACATGCCTGGCGTCTTGGAGATATACAAGGGCTCGGGTCACCTAGGAAGGAGTAGATGCACAGCAGTTAGTGTCAAAGTTTCACAAGATGAATCATGAAACAGGTTCTTGACATTTGGCTATGCAGTGATGGTGGGCAGAAGCAAATAGGCTTCTAGCAACAGTGTCACTGCCTTGAAAGTGATCCTCGTGCAGGTCCAGCTCTTGTGTTGACAAGAGACTCATTTGGGAAAGACAGGGGTCAACTGAAGATGTCAGGCACAGGCTTGAATGCCAGAAGGATGTACAAGCCCACTGAAAGCATGAATTCTACCTGTGTTGCTGACAAGCAGTGATTTGAAAGCTGGATTTGCATGCTTACCTGCCAGGACCAAGACTTCAGCTTCAGAGGGCTCCCTGGCACTGCTCTGCAGTTGGTTCTCGGCCACAGGGGATGGTTTGCCCAGGCAGAAGCAGGAACGCCAACTGCAAGCTGCTGACTCTTCCCTCTTACTGGGAGAACTCATTCTGCAGAGAAAACAGAGCAGGCTGTCAGTTGTGGTGCAGGGTGAGGGAAGAGCTGCACCGAACCCTTGCCAATAGTTGCCTGTTCCTGGCAATGCCTGGTTTCTGCTGAAACACAGCTTAGAAAAGCGCTCTGTTTCAAACAGCAGAGGATGCTTCCATTCCTACAGCTCAGCCCTCAAGTCCTGTTGGCTAAATACCTCTCAACGATGTCAAGCAGGGACATGGATCCCGAGAATGTTGGAGGCTCAGGCTGCTTCGCTCTCCTGGGGCGGGCCTTCACCAGGGAACGAAGGCAGGAGATGAACTTGCCCCGCTTCTTGGGCTCTGTGCAACAAAACAAAGAAACAAGTTCATTTCAGCCCTGGCTCGGTTGCACGAGGCCGAGTGCAACACATTCAACAGAACACGTAACAACAGAAAGCATGTTCCCAACAAAGACACGCAAGAACGAATTTTCCCCATCCCTGGAGGTGCCCAAGGAGCTTAATGCAGTTCTCTTTCTAAGCTTGCTAAACTCGGGCATTAATGAACCCCCTGAAAGCCACGTTCAGACCCCATTTTACTAACCCGCATTGTCAAATGTAAAATACGCACCTGGCTTTGGCAATGAATGTAGGATGGACTCAGGCAGTTTTCCCCTGATGAGTTCCACGCACTCACCAGGGAAAAAACCAACCTGTAATAAGAACAAAAAGACAGGTGGGCATTAGCCCAAGCCCAGAGCCAAAGGGAAGGTCCTCTGACACCGACACAGGGCAACTGTTTGCATCCAGAAGCCATCCTGTGCAGGAAGAGCAGCTCCAACCGGAGATTCCCGACTCTACTGAAGCTGTACTCTCTAGTCAAAAATGTGTGCCTACCTCAAAGCCAGGCTTGCCTCTCCAAAAGGGGCTCATCTCCTTTGGTGGCATATCAACAATGCACACGATGTCTCCAACCTGCAAAAGATTGAAACATCAATCCCAGCTTCAGCACAGCTAAAACAAAAGCCTTCTTCTACGACACAAAATATGAGAGTATTCCCGAGGCGTTCACACTCTATACTACTCTCTGTGCACAACAACAAGGAACGCCTGGAACTGCTTACCTCCAGAGAGAGCTCATCCGGCCCCTGGGCGATGTGGCTCCTAATAACATGGGCTGCCGCAATCGCTGGTACGTTTAAAGATGACATAGCACGCACCAGCTGCGGCTCCCGCATGTTATCAGCCTGCAAAACAGAGCACAGGCCGTGGTCAGGAGATGAGGACAAACCAGGAGGATTTCAAGGTGAGGAGCACATCTGCAGAGAAAGCTGCAGCAAATGCGCTCTATCCTTATCAGGAGCACTTCAGAAGGAGCTGCACGTCTCATCACAGTTATTTCCCTTCCTGGTGTGCATTGCCAGGCCATGCAAAGATGCATCTCTCTCTACCCAGACTAATCAGCAATGGCACTGGCGCAGACAGCTGGCCAGGCCCTTTTTGGCCCATTCTTTCCTGCAGGAGAGTACATCTGCAGCTCCTTCTAATGGTTCAACACAGGGAACAAAGACCGGCCAGAGCTTCATACTGTACCTCCGTCGCCGCCACCTCAGGCTCACGGCTGATCCCACTGCACGCAGCACCCATCACAGCAAGTGTGAACAGCTGGAACAGAGCAGAAACACACTTCTGTTTTCTCTATTCACACAGCACAGTATGGACAGACTTCTTCAGAGCTACCCGCGCATACCCTGCGGCAAAACCATGCGGGGGGACAAATCATGGCACGTACCTGGCAGTGAGATCACCTCAAGCTATCTGCAGCAGTTGTCGCTTTGCTCGGATGGAATGAGAGCAAAAGCTGCACCGAGGCAGTGGGCGGAGGGTGAGGAGAGGAGAGAGAAAGAGCAGGTCAGTGAGCAGGGCTAAGACATCCATGGAATAACACACACAGCACAACCGTCCCATCCACTTGCTGCAAGACATGCTGAGTCTCAGGCTACGTGATGCCTGTCCGCCCAGCAACTTTACAATGCTTCCACTACTGAGCAAAGACAATGGAAGAAGCACGGGACAGGTGCCAACTTTACGGATACCCCCTTTGGAACGTGTGTACCAGGGGAAAATTATGTCTGATGGTCAAGAGTAAGCAATACGGTGCTGTGAGCTCCGACAGCCAGCAGTTCTCAACACCTCACTGCCCACCCATCCATCCCACGTCAGCTCAGCTTACCTACAAGCTGCTGCGCACGACGGTGAGAAGAAAAAGGCAATAAAGGCACTAACTAAAGGCACTAACTAACGGCACTAACTAAAAATACTAACTAAAAGCACTAACTAAAGGCACTAACTAACGGCACTAACTAACAACACTAACAACACTAACAACACTAACTAACAACACTAACTAACAACACTAACTAACAACACTAACTAACAACACTAACGACACTAAACGCACAAGAACAACAAATCAAGCAACCACTCCGACCACTAGCTCACCCACATAGGAACACAGAACGCACCGCTCCTCCCCTCATTCCAGACGCTTATGACATCACCAACGGCCAACAGCCTGGTCCACCATGACCCCCCACAAGGCGGGGAGCCAAGACCACGTGGTCACATCTGATTCCAACACGGCACCACAACATTCCAGGACTCAGTGTGGGCTTGGAATTCTATCCTGGTGTGGCAGCGCAATGGGAGGTGTTAGGGCACAGCTGAAGAGCTGACAGACAATGGACGTTTCCAAAGGAGGGTGCCAGATTAACTCTCAGCATTCTCTTGCGGGGCTCTTAGGAATGCTTCAAACCCATTTTCACTGCCTAGCTCATTTCTAGAAAGTCCAGTTGAGAAATGCTCACTTTGTCTGGGGAACGCCTCTATGCATCATGAATGAAAAAAAAAATAAAATGGGCACGCGACCCTATGAAACTTACCTCTCTGCTCTTGCTGTCAGCCAGACACCTCAGATGAGCATGACGTGTCCCTGCTCCTGAATGAAGATCCACCCAAGTCTGTGTTCCTCTCTGCTCCATCTCTGGGTCTAAAAGAAACACAGACAGAGATGATTACAAGATCCTTTGTGCAGATGAAAGCACAGAGTGCACACGAATTCTCTTTAGCAAGAACTACTACTTGAGAATGCATAGAATCCACACATAAATTTACTTTCTCTTTAACCCTTTTTCCTTTGTACATGATTCCACTATTTATACCCTCAATTAATGATTCATACTGCACATGATGTTATGATGTAGAATATTGACAGCAACAGCACAAAACTATGACAGAATCCACAGACAGTTTTTTGAGAGGTAGTATGAAAGATGAACAGAAAGCAAATAGATTCATTAAAATAACCTTGTTAATCCTCTCCCCGTCAAAAAAGGAAGACTTTTGGGCACTGTTACCAGCAGCTCCTAGAACACCTTGCACCACAAACTGCGGCACATACATTTTCTTCCCACAGGTCCCTCACCTCCCTCATTAGTGTCAGATTCACTCAGGTTAAAATACATGGATCAGAACAGCCATTCAGTTCTGCTTAGGCAGGATCCCACCGCCGGGATGTCTCCCAGTCCCATTCCCTGCTTTTCCCAGCACCAGTTGGGGAAAGGAACAGCAACTGACATCACCTACCCAGACTTCTGCAGGGCCTTCCATTTGGTCTCACATCACAGCGAGAAGCAGGAGAGCTCTCGTGGTACAAGAGAGTGGTGGGCTGGAGAAATAAAGGCTGCCTCTAAGATGGTGCTTCAAACAACATGTGGAACTGGACATGAGACATGAAAGACAGGGCTACATGCCCCAAAAGGGGGGAAGTTCCAGTTGCTGCAAGCCATCGAGGTAACCAATAGAGGGGCCCTGACTACAGCCTGGGCGGGGAAAGGGACAACAGAGTATACTGGGCTGTGTGGATTAAGTGGCCTGGCACATCTCAACCACAGAAATATAAAGCCTTGGTGGACACTGGTGCACAATGCACACTGATGCCCTCAAGTCATCAAGGGACACAACCAATATAGATCCATGGAGTGACTGGGGGTTCCCAAGAATTGACTATGTTGGAGGCCGAAATAAGCCTCAATGGTAAAAACTGGCAAAAACACCCTACTGTGACTGGTCCAGAGGCTCCATTTATTTTGGGTATTGATGACCTTAGGATGAGATATTTTAAGGATCCCAAGGGCTATCGATGGGCCTTTGGGATAGCTGCTGTTAACACAAACTGTGTTAAGCAGCTGTCAGCTTTACCTGGTCTGTCAGATGATCCTTCTGCTGTGGGGTTGCTCCAGGTAAAAGACCAAGTGGTACCAATTGCCACCAAAGTGGTACAAGACAGCAGTTCCGCACCAATAGGGACTCATTGCTCCTCATTCACAAGCTAATTCGCCAATTAGAGAATCAGGGATTGATTAGCAAAACTCACTCGCCTTTTAACAGCCCCATATGGCCAGTGCGTAAAGCCAATGGAGAATGGAGGCTGACGCTGGATTACCGTGGCCTGAATGAATTCACACCTCCATTGAGTGCTGCTGTACCAGACATGATAGAACTCCAGTATGAACTGGAGTCAAAAGAAGCAAGGTGGTTTGCCATCATTGACATTGCTAATGCCTACTTTTCCATCCCATTGGCTGCAAAATGTAGGTCACAGTTTGCTTTTACCTGGAGAGCTGTTCAGTATACCTGGAACTGTTTACCTCAAGGGTGGAAGCACAGCCCAACCATTTCCATTGGTTGATCCAAGCTGTCTTGGAACAGGGTAATGCTCCCGAACACTTGCAGTATATTGATGATATTGTCGTGTGGGGCCATACAGCAGCAGAGATTTTCAAGAAAGGAAAACAGATAATCCAAATTCTTTTGAAAGCTGGTTTTCCCATTAAGCACAGCAAGGTGAAGGGGCCTGCCCAGGAAATCCAGTTTTTAGGTGTAAAACGGCAAGATGGGCATCGACACATCCCAGCAGATGTGACTGACAAAATCACTGCTATGTCTCCGCCCACCAACAAGAGAGAGACCCAATCTTTTCTGGGAGTAGTGGGCTTTTGGAGAATGCATGTCCCAAACTACAGCCACATAGTGAGCCCCCTCTATCAGGTAACACGGAAGAAGAATAATTTCTCATGGGGTCCTAAGCAGCAGCAGGCTTTTGAGCAGATAAAACAAGAGATAGCCCATGCCGTGGCCTTGGGGCCAGTACGGACGGGACAGGATGTGAAAAACATAATCTACACTGCTGCTGGAGAAAAAGGTCCCACTTGGAGTTTGTGGCAAAGAGCTTCAGGAGAGACCCAAGGCCGACCCCTGGGATTTTGGAGTCGAGCATATAAAGGGTCTGAGGAGCGCTATGCTTAAACTGAGAAGGAGATCTTAGCCGTGTATGAGGGGGTTCGGGCTGCTTCTGAAGTAGCTGGGACTGAGGTTCAGCTCCTTCTAGCACCTCGCTTGCCTGTGGCCCCCCTGTCACGAACACAGGTAAATTTTTGTTTAAACCGTGACAACTACCCAGAATGCTGCATCAGGGAATTTTTGCCTAGAACTTTAGAGAACTATTTTTAACTGAGAAAGGTCAGAGATAGAAAGTTCACACTGATTTCTGGGTCACCAGCCTCACCGTACATCAGCATTTTTGGTTTTTAAATGATACATAAAGTTCTCAATGGCACTGCTCTAGTTGGTAGTTCTTTCCCTTTCCATGCAGCTCGCTCTGTGCATGGCTTGTGAACCGCTATTCAGGCCAGACAGCTGCAGCCCCAAAGACCTGCCATAAATGTACAAATTCTACCAGGATAATGTCTTGGGAGTGGAGAAACAGGATGCGCAGTCATATGGCTCTCACACATACCTTGTACAACCATCTTGGCTCTGGACTGGGCATCACCAATGTCACAGGTGTACACGTCACTGTCACTTTTCTCCAGATTTCTTATGCTCAGCTGCAGGTCTCGTCCTTTCTGTGCCATCTCGTATTTCCTGCCAGGCCTGAGCTCAGCAATGCCTTTCCTCCATATGACGGTGTATGAGCATTTCTCGCACTGAAATGAAAAAATTGTAGTTCCACTTTCTTCAGTTTTCAGATCTGAAAGTTCCTTGATAAAGTAATTAGGTTTTTCTGGAAGGAAAAGAGGGGGATGAGGGTGTGGGACAAAGGGATTTGTTACCCGAACAAGACTCAAGCATACAGAGGTGTCCTGAATCTCCTTTGCCCTCACTTCTAGAACATCACATAGAGATGCAAAGAATCTAAGAAGTCCACAGAGTCCACCCATTTACATAGGCTTGATCATTCCAGAAGATATCTGGAAAGTTTAATACCATTATACATGCGCTGGTAGGATCTCATCTGATCAACTGCATATAGTTTAGATTACACATATTCAATATAGACTAATTCAGATTGCCATATTTTCTTGGCTCACTAACACCCAAGATCATAGAATCATAGAATGATCACAGAATCATAGAATGGCCTGGGTTGAAAAGGACCTCAAAGATCATCTAGTTTTAAAGCCCCTGCCAAGGGGTCACCAACCACCAGACCAGGCTGCCCAGATCCACGTCACACTGGAGAATCATTCAGTTTCCAGATTATTTTAAGGAAAAGATTTTAATCCATCATATTTTCTGAAAACTAAGAATTGATCCTGCTCAAGGAAACAGAAGAGAAAAACATCACCCACAGGCTGCAGATATTTACCTCGACTTCTCTACATGCCATCCCCAGTGTGCTTTTCAACTCACCTTGCAGTAACCCTGGCTTTTGTTTCAGAGTCCTCTGTCTCACAGGTGTACTCCCTGCTGTCCTTGGCAGTAGAATCATGGATGATCAGAATGGCCCCAGTTCCCTCCTGCTGCAAGTCGTACTTCTGGCTTTTTCTGATTGCTTTGCCATCCTTGTACCAACTGATGTTCACATCTGTTTCGACAGCTCACAGCTTAGGCTGATGTCCTGCCCTGCTGCTGCTGTCGTATCCTCCAGCTGTTTTGTAACCTCAGTAGCTTTTTCTGGAAGAAAACATGCTTTTTAAGTAACACACACACGGTAGGATGCCTTTCTCAGAATACACGCATCTACATGCTGGAGATAAGTTAGAGAGGCATTTGCAACAGAGGCCATCATAAAGCCAGCAGTAATCTGCAAAGTACAGACAATAGAATTCAAGGCACCATTTATTCTCTCTTAAATCTACCAAATTGAGGATGATGAACCATGACTGAAAACTGCCTCTTTCTTCTCTCCACTCATCACACTGGGAGCCTCAGATGATGCTCTCAGATGCACATGTTCTAGATAGGAATTTGTTGTACAGCTAGATGATGTGAAGGCCATCCCTTCAGCTTATACTTAGAGGATATTTGCTCCCACAGTTCCCTCAACAGATCATTCCTGATTTACTGGTAATGGAACAAGCTGGAGTGAGATGCCCATTTCCAACACTACCCCAGTGCTTTGGGTAGTTCTCACATTTGTGTCAAATGGTTCCTCCTTTTACTTATTTTTAAGAGAAATTCTCAGTGCTTCAAGGTTCAAGTAGAAGGTTGCTATTCACTTTAACCATATTATGAGTTAGCTCTCACGACAATCTTATCAGAAGACAGTTGAAGGAATCAGACCCCAGAATCTCTCCCATCTCATTACCTTTCACAGACTGAGAGGCTTTGGAGGTTAGACCACGGGCAGTAAAAATGACTTCCCCAGCGTCAGTAGGAGTCACACTTTTGATAAGGAGAGTATATTTCCAACCCAAGTTAGAAGCTTTAAATCGCCCACCACTTTCCACTCTGCTTCCATTCAGTGTCCAGTTGAACTCATCAATGCTTTCATGGGACAGAATGCATTCAAAAGTACAATCTTCTCCCTCCTGGATTTCAGTGTTTTTCAGCCGTTTGCTAATGCCAATATTCAGCTCTGGAAGATAAGAGATAGGTTAGTATGAGGTTTATATGGAGAAAAGGCATTTGTGACTGACGTGAGTAGCAGGACTGGTGTTTTAACTCAGGATTTGCAGAACATGGCTGCGTTCCTCACTGATGTATTCTCTAAGACATTCTCCACTCAGAATTACCAGAAAGCTATAAAAAAAAGAGACGTGAATCTCTTGGCTTTGCTCTGGAAGAACTACAAGGAGAGCAGCTCAGTCCATGGAGCAGAATGAAGATTCAATGAGCTACAGAGGGAAAAACCTAACAGAGAGGACAACTCTAGGAAGCTGGGTGAGAAAAAGGGTTTTGCCTATGACAAGAAATTAACTGTTTCTATTAGCTCTTTTGTTACCATCCTACCCCTACTGGTGTTCAAACCATTTCTCCATTTTAGGGATGTTTAGAAAGGAAACATTTCCAGGACATTCTTGACATGTTTGGTGATTTTCATGGCAAAAGGAGATACATTTACATCAAAAGCAATGGGAATTTTCCAGACATCACTGCGCTACATTGCAGTAATACACTTCTATTGTAGAAACTATTAAGGCTCGTGGGGGAATAGGTGTAAGACATAGTGACCACACTGAATGTGCTTTTAGCACTCCTTTACTTTCCACAGTACTTACCCTGAACGCTGACCTTTGACTTGGCAACATCAGTGCCAATATCACAGGTATAGAAACCTGCATCTGGCTTCTCGAGGTCATGGAGAAGGAGTCATAGGGTCTTCCCAGACTGTACCAGCTCATACTTGTTGCCAGAAGTGAGCACATCACCGTCCTTTTTCCTCACTGGTTTGACCTTCTCTTTAGAGACTTCACATTCCAATTTAATCACACCCCGCTCCTCACCAAAAACATCATCCAAGGACTTCATGAAGACAGCAGGCTTCTCTGCAATTAAACAGGCAAAACAGAACAACGTGATACAGAAGTTGAGACATTTCCAGTTGTGTTCAGATTTTTAAAGAGGTATCAATAAATCTTTACCATTACTGACGACACCAATATAGAACCTAAAGCGGTTTCATGTCTCTTGACAGAATGCGCTTTAAGGAATTCTGAACTAATCAGTAGGAGAATACAGGGAACAGGAGGGACAGCCTGCATTGCTGTGGGTGGGACTGATATCATATGAAGTTATTGGGATGCAGCTCTTCTAAAGCTGGAGAGCTGGCATTGCCCTCACATGGAGCAGAGCTCATACAGCAGGCCACAGGATTAAGAGGATAAGCTGCTGAACACTTTTGATTTTCCTCTTTTATTGACTCCTTTTATCTATCTTCTATTTCACACATCAAATGTTTATACTGGGGAAAAAACATCCACCAAATGCAAAGGAAAGGAGAAAGAGGAAATCCTTCAAACTCTGAGCGCTTAGAATAAAAGAGCTTAATTGCTGGGGAGAGCAGATTAGAATCACAGTATCCTTAGAATTGGAAGAGACCCTTAAAGGCCATCTAGCCCAGCTCCCCTGCAATAAACAGGGACATTCACAGCTAGATCAGGTTGTTCACAGCCTGGTCATTAGTCATTCCAGAGGCAAAACACACACTGAATGATCTCTCCCTGCAGTCATAAATCCTTGGGGCAACAGCATTGACACTGCATGTTACTGAAGCAGTAAAAGAAATTGCTCTTGTAACTCTCCTTGTGTTAAGTAAAACGATGATAAAAAGCAATGGAATGCTTTGGCAGGACACCAAAACCATCCTCCTTCGTTGATATCTGCTGCAATGGAACCTTCCACTGGAAGAAAGCCCCTGATGACTTGTCACCCCAGAGAGGTGAGCTTTAGAAGCAGGACTGCTGCACAACAGAATGAACTGGAGCTCCTTAGCATCTCTTGCATCCAGGAGGGCTGTGATCAGACCCACCTCTCACCTTCAGGCGCGCGCTTTCTGACACCTTGTCTGACTTCACTGTCACTGTGCCAGCATCCTCAGGCTTAACCTGCTTCATTGTCAGTGTGCAGCAATTGCCAGCGTTCTTGATTTCATTGTAATTGTTGGTGTAAAGGTGGTTGCCATTCAGGAACCATTCCACGTCCTCGTCATTATGGGACAGCTCGCAGGAGAAGACAGCAGAGCTCTCTTCTTCAATTTCCACATCCTGCAGGTGCTTCGTTACTTCTACATTGCGGGCTGTGGGGAAACAAGGTGAACTGTTACCACTAGTCTATCAGCGTCAGTTCCATGAGGTATTTTGCTAGTGTATGTTGCTCAGCATCCGCCTCCCCAGCTTTTGATGCTCTTCTTAAGAAGTGAAGTGGAAGAGGCCGTCCCAAATCAAAGTTCAGTTCTTTCAGAATCGTGATCTGCATTTCTCTAACATCAGCACTGCTGTAGGTATTATCAGTAATATAAACAAAGTCTGCTACATCAGGAGAGTACATCTCTTCGTATTTTGAGGCTAGAAGCAGCGCTGTCACTATGTATGTGACACTACTAACGCATACTGGGATGTGGTAGAATGGTTAGACTAGATGATCTTTGTGTAATCTTCTCAGTGAAGTTTATACATTTATAAAGTTAGCAGGAGAGAACGGCAGAAATCAACCAAGAGAAGAGAAATCTGAGGTGAAACAGGACATGGAAGAGGCCACCCTCCCTGCTCATACCTTCAGCTGTCAGCGTGGCCTCAGTATCTGCAATTCCCGCCTTGCACTTGTACACACCAGCATCACTCTAAAGATAAAACAAACGATTGCCTATAGGGAATGCCATTGACTACATTTCTATAAAGTAATACTGTATATTATCTACCAAATGCAAGGTCCAGCTCTTGTTCTGTGCTTATTAAACTGCTCCCAGTTAAGGCTTTTATTCAAATAAGAGTGAGTTGAAAATATAACAAGTACTTTAGGATGTGAATGGAGACTCTTACGCTGCAACGGGAAAACAGGAGATAAAAAGCCTGCAAATTTCTTTCAGATAAAATCAATGACAAACTGCATCAAATTTAGGTGCTACCAAACTTAAACTTGTCTACTTCAGAAATACAATTAATTTCACCTGATTTGACTTCTTTGGAATAGCCAAGGACAAAACCACAGCTCTTTAGATCTGAATAGTAAGCACATCACAACTATTCAAACACATATTTTACTGAGATGCAGCTGTCTCATTTAGTGTCCAACGACTTTGAACTGGAAATGGAGCAGAACCTCCAGACACACACACAATATTTCAACGACCCCAGTGAAGGAAGACTGTATGTTAATTAATTCTTCATCTTCATGATGTAAACCAAGCCAGGATATGTTACCTCTGACGAGCAGATTGGCTGTGGATTTGGATTTGCCAATTGAGAACTGAATGGTGCCTGTCATATCAGTGGTGGTTTTCAGTATGGTCAGCCGGTGGATGGTGCCTTCTTGCTGCATAATAAAGGTTATGCCAGCCTGTAAGACTTCCCCACGTAGATACCACTTGGGAAGTTTCACAGAAGGAATGGATATCTCGCATTCAAATTTGGCTTCTTCAGGCTCAGTCACATCCTCATCACACAGCTCCTTTACTAGATTAATGGATTGCTCTTTAAGAAGGATGGAACAAGAGAAAGTAGAGATTTAGAAGGAATGTAAAAAACCCTTACATTATCACCCTACTTACTCACGTCAGCATTACTGCACATGAACACTACACCTATCAGCTCAAAATGCCTTAAAACATCATTAAAAAAATAGTAGAAACAAAGGAATGTTGTTATGAAGTCAGACAATAAGACTGACAACCTGAAGAGAGCCCAGATCTTCTGATTCCCAGTCCAACATCCAAATCAAACCATGACCTTCCCATCCCAATATCAAACTCCTCGCATTACGAAGTGGAATAGAGGTTCAATGAAACACGGACATTGATAATTACTTTGGTTAAATACAGCAACTTAGCTCTGAACAACAAGTTTTCTCCTAGTAAAGGTCCCTGTAGCTCAAATGTAATGGCTCTACTTAGGATAAATTCATTTTCCAGGATGTTCTTGCCCTTATAATTGTAACAAGAAAAATATCGGTGGACTTTGGGAAAACAAAAAACCCTCTGAATTTAAATATACATTTAATTTGCATTTTGTTTTCAAAGTAAGCGAGAATGGCTTTTGTATAAATCTATCTGCATTCCACTGCCTTTATTTTATTTTATTATTATTACTATTTTTACCTTCAACAAAGAAATGAGCACTGCTTTTATCATCAAAAACATCACAAGTGTATGTATCCTCATCTTCATAATTCGCATCGTTGATGATGAGTTTCTGATACACGCCATCGCTCAAAATTTCATATTTGTCACTGGGATGAATTTCAAGATCCTTTTTGTACCACTTCACTTTAGCATTGGCACGAGACACCTGGCACTCCAGGAATCCCCGATGCTTTTCAAGTGCAATCTTATCTTGCAGAGGCTTCACAGTTCTCTCAGGCAGCTCTAAAAAGAGGAAAACAAACAAACAAATATATGTGTGTATGTATGTATGTATGTATGTATATACACACATTATATATATACATACGTATATATACACATTATATATACACATATGTATATATATACATATGTATATTATCTATATATATATTGATCAATATATTTTATATATATATATGTTATATATATATATAATGATCAGCACAGTTTCTGTGAGAGAGGCTAACTCAGTAGTGATAGTTCTTCTATGAATGATTACTTAGATGGTGACGCTTTGTTAAGCACTTGATCTAACGCACAGCAAATAAAGAGCTAATTAAAAGAAGACCTGTTATCCCTATTTTACCACTTGGATGGCTAAATTTCAGAGGTAAGGAGTAATTTTCTCAGCACTGTACAGCAGTGAAGTGGCAAAGCTGGGGACTGAACTCTTGAGTAGTGTGCTAACTCAAATGTCTCCCTTTTCTTCATCACACTTAACATCATATATATACCCTAACATTTTATATATTAAAAAAAAACATCCCTGTGCTCTTTTCCTGTGCCTAATACAACTCCTCCAATCTCTGTGCTCTGCCAGGAGGGACATGTCTAAATAGGGTGGCAGATACACGCAGGAGATAAATATTTCCACTTCCCTCAGCCAACACTGCTCTGAATTTCTATGGGACACGTCGTTGGATGAAAAGGCATTTGACAAAGAAGGAAAAGAAAAAGTTTAGTCTGCTGTGTCATTCTCTTGGTAGCCAGAATAACTAACCCTCGCCAGTGTTAGTTCAAAGAATAGGCAGATTTTATCTCCTGACATGAGCAGTAATTCAAAGAAGCCCGTATATGATCCTGTATCCTGCATATTCACTGCAGGCAGGCAAAGACATTATGAGATAAGGGAGATCTACACATCACTCGTTATGAACACCTCATAAAGATAAAACCACACACAAGGGGAGAGTTTATGAAGAGGACTACTCTTGGACTGCTTTCCAAGAGGCATCAATTAGTAACTCCCTTCGCTCATTTTTCACACTACTCTACAGTGTCCTCCTGAGCCCCCTTACTCCTGTTGCCAACTGCTGATGCAGGGAATCCTGAGGAACCAAGGATTCATAGTTGTTCCATCAGTAGTCCTTGGTCAGCTCTCCCTCCCTGCCCCTTCTGTTTTGATCCCACTAACCAAATTTTAGTTAGTCTGAAAAGAGGATGGAAACCTCCGCAGAAATTAGTTTCTAAATATCTTGCAATGGGCAGCTTGTAGGAGCCCCATCTCAATGCCCACAGCACAGGAGGCAGGACTGCTTAGCCCATGCACTAGTGCATTTACCAGCACAGATGTAAGCCCAGATCTATGCACACCAAATCCAGGCTCTCAGTTTGCACAAGGAGGCATCCATGGAGCTGAAGTATTAGGCAGATATTGTGGTGGGGCAGCAGTTATTGAGACGCCAGACAGAAAGGACACAGATAACGTGGCAACTCAGCTTTACCATTATGACTGCTGATGGAACATCTAATTTCACTGCTCAAAAGAGAACTTCCATATAACTGGAAAGGATGAAATTCACAGGGGAAACCACACACAGACACACACAAAAGCAATACAAAGGAGATGAAGGATGGTTCACATACTGGTGATTCACTCTGAGACGCAAGCAAATGAAAGAGTATCCCCAACCATTTGCCTCCCCAAATGCTAAATACATAAACACTCCTTGCAGTGATAGCTCTGCCAGACGTGAGTAAAACCTTACAGGGTCTATCAGTTTAACTTCAGAAATTCATTACACCACCAAAAACAGACCATCGTGTCCAGGCTGGTCCATTTCAGCTCTTCAAACCTGTCGGTAAAACTGCCCGAGAGCTGAAATGCTTACCAGCAAAAGCTAAAAACTGTAAATCAAATGTAATAAGCTGGCTTTGTCTACTGTATAGAAATGATGCCTGAAAAAAGAAAAGAAAAAAAAAAAAAAAAGAACCTAAACCAGAACAAATGGAATGGCTGCATAAAACAGCCAGTACTGAAACTGCAACGCAACCTGGTTGCAGACTGAGAGAGAAAATGAGAGTTCACCAAAGTCATGGGACAGGACACATGTTCATGTTCATGCTAACACTGAACCCAAGTGGCCACATGAGGACAGCATCTAGTAGGTAATCAGAAAAAAGCATCCTTTCAGAAGTCCCTTTGGCAGGTGGCATTTACCAGGGCACAGCAGACCCGTGTGTTCAGTAACCAGTCTGATGCTTCAGAGCCTGGTGATGAGCTACAAACTGGGGTTTAACCAGTGCAACACAAGGAGGGAAAATCTGTCTTGAGCATAAAGAAGAAAGAGAAAGGTATCCAAAAGGACTAACGAAGAAATGCTCAAACTGCCCAGGAAGCATTTTTTCCTGTGGTGCAAAACACAGTTTATTTGCTCATTCAGGTAAACATACCACGAACCTTTAGGGTAGCTGATGTCTTGTCTTCAGCTGCTTGGCACGTGCATGTTCCCTGATCTTCATATTCACACTTGTGAAAAATGAGACTTCTCTTATTTCCCTGGGAAGTAATGCCCACTTTTTGGAGCTCCTTCCCATCCTACAAGGGAAAATATCAAGTCAGATCTCCATGAGTCCTTCCATCTCTGCACTGAGCAAAGGGAGCCTTCAGATCTATGCTTAATTCACCCACTCCCCTAGAATTAATGGAACTGTGCTTACTGGAACATATGTTGAAGCTTAAGCACAGTGCAGTGTTTTCAACATGTAGGAATGGCTATAGAACATGCAGAAATTCTGGCTGACCTATGACAGCTTAAAGCACTGCGGAGGACTGTTAACAAGCTCGTTTGGACATCACCTTGAATAAATGACATTATCCCCAAGTAAGGGAAGGAACAGCTGAGCACCGGGGAGGTACACAAAGGGCCAGAGCAAATTCTCACACTGTCACGTGCAAAGAAAACTGAAATTTCACCCTAAAACCAAGTTCACAACAAGGCTACAAAATCCTGGCTGACAATTTCTGTGTTAGAGTTGAAGCTCAAGACTGTGCTCCAACCAACAATATTTTGTGCAGCAAGACCTCAGGAGTTCACATGAAACCCAAAACAAACTTCCATTTCAACTTGATAAATGAACTCAGGACATAATATCAAAGAGGGCTGATCTGGGCAAGTAAAAGAGCATAAAGAAAAGAGAGCAGTGCAAAAGCTATCAAGCAAAAGCTCAGACTTGCATCCCTTGGAAGTGAAATTAAAGGCTCTCATTCATTTCCAGAGAAGTCAGAAAGGAAAATACCATTACATGCCATACCTTGAACCACTTGACGTCTACCTTGGGCCTGGACAGCTCACACTCAAATGTGACCTTGTCCTTCTGAGTGATGCTAATGTCTGCCAATGGTTTGCTGATTTTCACAGGCAGTTCTGAGAAGGAGAAAGAAGGATGTGGATTTAGTTGGGAATTAGGTCTCTAGGAGCATCTGGCATAAGGAATAATGAAAGGCAGTGCCTACTCTCCATGCTTACTAGAACATGTCATTAACAACAAAAAAACCTATTGTTTTGAGCACATTATCATTACTTGTGCTAGGGACAATCATGTTACAACAATCCTCTTGATATCTGAGGGATACTCTGGTGGCAATGGCCCAGTGCATAACATTCTTTGCAGCTGGAAGGAAAGCTGGTTCTGCTGTTCAAGTCATCTGGGACAGGAGCAGATAATCACACCTTGCACCAACCAATACCTGTCACAGTGAGCCTCCCCGATGAATTAATGCCTTCTGCTTTAAAGGAAATGAGTCCTGCATCTTCAAGGGTCACAGAAGAAAGTGTCAAGGAATGTTTCTTCCCCTGGACACCCATCGTGATATTTGGTGCAGGCTTCAGCCGCACGCCGTCCTTCTGCCAAGTCCCTTCCACATCCTCATGGGACACCTCCACCGAAAAGGTGACAGTTCCCTTCTCAGGGAATTCCAGGGGCTGCAGACCTTTCACCAGCTTCATCTGCACCACTGAAAGACAATGGGGAGAGGTTGGAGATTTCACACCAGCATCTGAGAAATAGAATCATCAAAGGAATCAGAGAAAGGTTTAGGTTGGAAGGGACCTTTGAGATCATCCAGTTCCAAACCCCCTGCTGTAGGCAGGGATGCTTCCCTCTACACCAGATTGCACAAAGCCCCATCCAGCCTGGCCTTGAATGCTTGAATAGCATCAGGACTTCCAAAACAAGTTACTTCCCTCTTCCTCTCCCAGGTACACTATCTGCCAATTAAGCAACAGCCTTTGCAAAGAAGAAATCTTGTTCATAACCAGGTCCATGGGTGCTCTTAAATCAATCCTTCCAGATGGAAAAAAGATTTCAGGTGGTCTCCTAGATTTTACCCCTTTTTGTGTTGCACACAAGACTGAAAAAAAAATTACTTTTGCAAAGTTCTTCTTGTCATAAGGAAACAAACATTTGGGGAATGGCAGAACGAGGTAAAATTTACCTTCACGTCATTTGAAATTTCACTCTCATGTTCTTGGTGTGGTTTCTCCTATAATTATTTGGACTAATTAAGCTTTTCCCTGATGAAAGACTAGAAGTATATCACAAGAAGGACCAACTTACCCATGACCTTTTATTTGTCTTACTCAAGCATCTCCTCCTGACCAGAACTGACAATAAAATATTCAGCCAGACTACAGGTTTGAGCATCTGAGTTGTTTCTAGGATCTCCTGCAAACTTAAGCTTGGAACACACACTTGCCTTTTGAATAAGTGTCTTTTATAGTGCAATAAAACAACAGGTTTTCACATGGCTATTCCTCATTTACCTTGCTCTGAAATCATTCTCAAACCATGAGGGATCAGTCCAGGAAGAAGGAGAGGAGAGGGGAAGTGAAAGGGGAAGTCCACGGTTCTCTAATATCAGGCTTCTTAGCCTAAAGCTCAACAGCAAATAGCAGTCCACTTGCCCACATTGCTAGACTCCGAGCATTTAAAGAACATCAGCTTACCTCATTATGAGCTCTAACACAGCCAAAGAAATTAATATATTCAAATATTCTCTTGAGTGATGAGAAATATGGAGCATAACTTCAGACTTCTGCTGTTAAACTCTCACTTCTATCATAAACCAGGGCAAGAGTTCAATGCTGTTTTAGATGGAGGACACATATTTTAAATAACTCGTCTCATTAAGGCTTGGATTCCCTACTACAATTAGCTAAATTCCAGTTTGGATCATGCTTCACCTTGGATCACTTAGGGCTTCAGCCACTTAATGGAACTAACTCAGTTAAAGGTCAGGGGTAAAATAAAAACTCTCTTGGACTAGCAGAGAGATTTGCAATGGAGTAACTGAAGTAAGGATGGGAGACTGAAGGTGTTGGGGAAGACATCCAGGCTTTAGCTACAGGGCATGCATGCAGAATCACAAAACAAAGGCCAGTCAGAGAAATCAGAGCTTCGTGAGAATTAAGGTGAGGTTGTTTCTACATGCCCACCCTATCTGCCAGTGTAAAACCTGCCAGTGAAAAAAAGGAAAGCTACATATAGGTGGGGAGAATTGTTGGTGAAATTATTTGTGATATTTTTGCTAATAATATGCTCAAAATCCTGGAGCAAGACTTCAAGTTAAGCAACTCAGTCTGTGTAAGTAGACTTACAGAAGGGAACCATAAAGCTTATGGAAGGGAACTGTCAAGCTAATCCACAGCTAAAACAGAGTAGAGACGAATTGCAGGAGCTTGTTTACTTTGCACAAGTGTGAGCTTTAACCACTGCTGAGCTCCTAGTACAAAAGTCTGAACCAATGCAACAAACCAACCCGTCCATGTTGTACGACAGAATGTACTGACACCACCAGAACACAAAATCCTATGGCTGAAAATACCCGCAAAAATCATCCAGCCCTTCTCCATTGCTCCAGGACATGCTCAGCTCTTTGTGCCCCAGATATTTCACTAACCTTTCCTGAAACCCACAGTGAAGGCTTCAAAGCCCCTCCAAATGACTTATCCACTCATCCAACCATTAAAAAGCTTTTTTGTTGTAGAACTTGCATCTTTGTTATTGCAATTGAAGTCCATTATTTCTGCACAGAGAACAGATTGTTTGCTTCCACTTTCTAAGAGCCTTTTATGTACTCAAAGCCTGCTATCAAGCCTTTCAGTACCTGTTGATGACCTACACAGCAGCAATTGGTGGCAGGGGCTTTGTAGACAAAAATCAGATAGACCTTCAATTCTGTCCTTGTCCATTCCGTAGCAAACATGACAAAAGGATGCAGGAAATAGGACAGAAGTACAGGGCTACAGCTGAGACACCGTTAGCTTACTTGAAAGGAAAGCATCCATAGATAGATGCACTGTTGTGTTTTTATTTTTATTTTTTCATTTAACTCTGACTGCTTATAAAGAGATGCTTTGAAAGACATGCTTTGTAGAGAAGAACAGATGGATAAGCAGGGAATAGGTTGCTAATAGCCTTACAGATGAAGAAAAACAGACTGCACCAGAGTGAGAAATTCCAGAGGAGAATCAGCTAAGAGCTTATGTCAATGACATGGCTGAGGGCTGCTGGGAAGACCGCCCTCTCTTTCACCTTATTTCAAGCATTACAATGGTGTCCAAGCCCAGGGCTGTGTCTCCCTGCCCCCATGGCATGTAGGGCTGGCAGTAGCCACTGTGATAATAGAGAAGACCTGAATCCAAGTTCAAATCACATCCAGTGTCTTTACAGACCTTGCAATCATTCCACTTACTTTCCACATTGATCTTGGCTTGCCTCTTGTCGTCAGGACTCTTGCAGCAGTAAAAGCCCCTGTCTGCAAAGGAGATGTCCTTAACTATCAAGATATGCTTTGTTCCCTCAGCTTTGATCTCTGTTTTTTTCACTGGCCTTCAATACAATGCTGTTCCTCATCCACTTGACTTCTGCAGGCTTGCTCAGCTCTACCTCCAGGGTCACTGTGTCTCTCTCTCTTCAACAGTTTTAGGCTCCAGTTTCTTCTTGAATGAGACTGAGGCCTCTGATCAATGTGAAGAAATAACAGTAAGAACACAGAGAATCCACAAAACAGTTTTTTTATAAAGAATTTAAATGGTGGTTCCAGTGCCAGTGCATTCAGGGGAACCCTACTTAAGGAAGCAAAATTCCATATCGTCACCATAACCAGAGGAAAGGCAATATGAAACCCACAAACCACAGCACCAGTGACAGCCTATCAATGGGGCATTACAGCCCCTTACCTCGGACTCTGAGATTGGCTGTGCTTTCTACGCCCTCAGCACTGGCAGAGATTTCAGCTGCATCTTCCAGTGTCAGATCGGTGATGGTGAGGCTGTGGTTGGTGTCCTTCTGTGAGATCACGAGTTTCTTACTGGCTTCAATCTTGACACCATTCCTGAACCAGGTGACCACAGCATCACTGGGAGAAACAGTGCACTTTGTCATCAATTTATAAGCAATGAGCCGATAATGTTCCAATTAGAAACTTTTATTAATTGTAGCGGGTAAAACAAAAAGGCAATTCAGCGCTGGGCGACAGGGGAATCCTCGTTCCTCCAACTGCCGCACCTTCCCGTCCCTTGCAACTTCTTTTGTAAGGTCCATCCCGAGTGTATTGTCCTTTAATTGGTCGGTCGTGATCGTGCCACTTGGTGTGTCATTCCTTGGTTGGTCCTTCTGTGAAACTTTGTATCCATCGGGGCGCGCTTTGCCTGTAACTACGCAGAGTACACAATCTACCCATAAAATTAGAGTGCTCTGCAACCCTTGTGGCCTCCATATTCCACCATCACATCCCGGTCCTAATGAACAAGCACTCCACCACAATGCTACCACATCCCGGTCTTAATGAGCAAACATTTTATCACAGTCCCCCCTTTTCTTTTATTGTACTATTTTGTTTTGCTCATTAAACCGTTTTAGTTCTTGTCGACTCCTGGGCTCTTTTTCTTTGTTCTAACTGTTTTCTTAGTTCAGGCATTGTATCTATTGCTACCCCCGTTTGATCAACGTAGGTGCAACATTGTTCTTTAAGAGCCACACATAGTCCCCCTTGCTGCAATAGGAGAAGATCCAACCCCCTTCTATTTTGTAACACTACTTCTGATGGGACCACTTAAATGGCTCATGTGTCTGTACCTCTGATCTACCACCCCCGGGTGATCTTTAGGGGTTCCTGCATCATATGGCATTCCGTATAACATTTCGAAGGGAGATATTCCTATGTCAGCCCGGGGCTGGGCCCTAAGGTTTAAGAGGGCAAGGGGAATGCATTTTATCCATGAGAGCTTAGTTTCTAGTGTTAATTTGGCCAATTGCTTTTTTAGTTCCCCATTCATTCTCTCTACTCGCCCTGAACTCTGTGGGTGCCAGGGAGTATGTTCTTCCCACTTTATTCCCAAGGCTTCAGCTATATTTCTAGTGATTCTTGATGTAAAGTGTGGTCCTTGATCTGAATCTATTACTTCTGTTACCCCATACCTAGGGATGATTTGCTCGAGTAATATTTTTGTTACTACCTGAGCTGTTGCTTTAGTTGTGGGGAATGCCTCTACATAATGTGTGAGGTGGTCTATTATGACTAATACATATTTATATCTTCCTACTTTAGGAAATTCGGTAAAGTCAATTTGGACTCTAGAAAATGGCCTAGTGGCCAAGGGTCTTCCCCCCATAGGCAGTTTTCTTTGTACGGCTCTGTTTATCTTTAAGCACGTAATACATCCTTGAGTAATATGTCTAGCTAAATTATGTAGGCCTATACACATGTACTTAGTGGCAAAATGATCTATTAAAGCTTGGCTTCCCCAGTGGGTCCGTTCGTGCAACTGGGTCAGCACCTGAGATGCTATTGACTTAGGCAGTACCTCTCTCCCGTCAGCTAGATACCACCTCCCTTCTGTGTTTTTAGTTATTCCCATTTGATTCAGTTTTTGTTCTTCCTTCGGTGTAAACGAAGGGGCCTCATCATGTGTCAATTCTTCCTGCCTCTCCTGCCTCAGGACCAGTTCCCTGAGGGCAGCTTGCTTAGCTTCTAGGTCTGCTGCATTATTTCCTCTAGTCTTGTAATCGGTCCCCTGTTGGTGTCCTCTAAGGTGTACCACCGCTATCTTCTTTGGTTTTCGTAGGGCCACTAAGAGTTGCTTTATTAATTCTTGATGTATTAAGTCCTTTCCTTGGGAATTTATCAATCCCCTTTCTTCCCAAATCTTCCCAAAGGTATGTATTACCCCATAACTATATTTGGAATCGGTATAGATAGTGCCCTCTTTTCCCTGTAATCTTTTTAGTGCCTGTAAAACAGCATACAGCTCGCAAGCTTGAGCTGACCAAGTGTTACTCAAGGGTCCTGATTCCAATACCCGGAGGGTCTTTCCATCTACTATTGCATAACCTGATCTTCTCTTTCCCTCCACTACTCTAGAGGATCCATCCACAAATAATTTTTCCCCTTCTCTTAATTCTTCTTCTTCTAAATCTGGTCTGATTTTTGTTTGTTCTTCTATCGTATGTAAACAGTTATGAATGAGTCCCACATTTTCGGGTTTTCCATATAAGAATTCTGCAGGATTCTGGAGACTTGTGGTCTCCAGGGTTAAGTTAGGGGCTTCCAGTAAGATACCCTCATACTTTAGAAGACGAGAATCAGATATCCATTTTTCAGCTTTTTGTTGGAGCACATTTCTAATATTGTGGGGAGATAGTACCTTTATATTGCTGTTAAAAGTAATTTTCCTGGCTTCTTCTACCAATAACGCACACCCAACAATTGCTTGTAAGCAAGTGGGCCATCCTCGGCTCACAGGGTCTAATAATTTTGACAAATATCCAACGGGTTTCTTCTTCCCTGCCCAATCCTGTGTTAAAACCCCATACGCTGTACCACTGTCTATGTTAACGAATAAATAAAAGGGTCTTTTTAAGTCAGGCAGGCTCAAGACAGGGGCATTGATGAGATCCTCCTTCAGCTTTTGTAGATTCTCTTCATCTTGTCTATCCCACTTTATTAATCCATCGGTACTGAGCTTTTGATATAGGAACTTTACTTTACTGCTATAATTTTCGATCCATTGTCTACAATATCCCACTAATCCCAGCAATTGTCTTATTTGTCTCTTATTGCTTGGCGACGTCAGGGACAATATTCCTTGTATCCTTTCAGGATCTATCTTCTTTTCTCCTTTACTCAGGTAATGCCCTAGATATCTAACCTCCTCTTCCACAAATTGCAATTTCCTTTTTGATACTTTAAGTCCTTTCAGTCCCAAAAAGTTCAGCAATTTAATACTTTCTTTCCGAACCTTTCCCTCATCCTCTCCAGCAATTAATAGATCATCTACATACTGTATTAATTTGGTATCAGGATCTAGCTGATACTCTTGCAGGATCTGTTCTAGGGCTTGTCCAAACAAATTAGGGGATTCTGTGAAGCCTTGGGGGAGTACAGTCCACCTTAATTGCTGTTTTCTGTTAGTATCTGGGTCTTCCCACTCAAATGCAAAAAAAATCGCGGCATGTCTCATCTAAAGGGCAAGCCCAAAAAGCATCTTTTAAGTCTATGACACTATACCACAAGTTGTCGGGCCCTAATTTACTTAGCAATGTATAGGGATTAGCTACAACTGGGAACCTAGATACAGTGCGCTTGTTAATTTCCCTCAGATCATGAACCAACCGATATGTTCCATCAGGTTTCTTTACCGGTAATATAGGGGTATTAAATGGGGACATACAGGGTTCCAGTAATCCTTTGCTCACTAATCTATCTATTTCTGGTTGGAGACCCCTCCTTCCTTCCAGGGAAATAGGATATTGTTTTATTTTTACTGGGATTTCAGGATTCTTGATTTTTACCGTGAAAGGGGGTATTTTTAGTTGTCCCACACTCTCGGGGGTATACCAGACATCAGAATTGATCTCTTGTTCATCTTCTACCCTAAGAGGGCAGAGTTTGATTCTCAATTCTTTATTCTCTACTTCTAGTCCTATGCCTAATGCAATAATCAGATCCCGTCCTAACAAATTGAACTCCGCTTCAGGCAGTATCAAGAAATCACCCAACCCCACTTTGGACTCTGCTTCTATCATTACATTTTTAACTATTCCTACTGTAAAAGGTTCTCCCTTTGCTCCTATTACTTTGGTAGTTTCCCGGGAAGGTTTGCATCCGAGGGGGATCTGTTGTATAGTAGACCTTTCTGCTCCTGAATCTACTAGAAACTCTACCTCCTCAGCTTGGGGACCAATTTTCAATTTTATCAAGGGCTCCTGTTGTTTCTGGGTCCCCAATATATAGAGCCCCTGACACCCCTAGTCTTCTTGGAAGGACTTTTCGTCTCTCATTCTAACCCTGCAGTCCCTCTTCAGGTGTCCCTTTTTCCTGCAATAATAGCATATTCTCTCCTCCTCCCTGTTTTCAGGCTTCCTAAATTTTTGCTGTCCTGGAATTCGATTTTGCGTCCATCCCCCCATTTTCCTTTCCAATTCCCTACTTTCTCTGACCGCTGCTACCATCATCCTAACCTGCCTATTATGTCTTTCTTCCTCCCTTCTTACATATACCTTCTGAGCTTCCCTCAAAAGTTCATCAAGCCCCCGATCCTGCCAATTTTCTATCTTTTCTAGTTTCTTGCGGATATCTTCCCAAGCCTTAGCTACGAACTGTGTTTTGAGCAGAGCCTGGCCTATCGGTGTATCGGGATCCAATCCTGAATATAGTTGTAAATTCTTGCGTAACCTTTCTAGCCATTCAGTGGGTGTTTCCTCCTTCTTTTATCTTTCATTAAAAGCTTTATTTATATTCTGACCTCTTGGGACTGCCTCCCTAATGACCTGGCTAATGATAGTTCGCAGGTCCTGCATGTGAGTCCTATGATGTTGATTTTGATGGTCCCATTGCGGATTCTGTAAGGGCCATTTAATATCCGCAGCGGGCCCGTGGGCATGTTGAGCATCCCAAATGCGCATCCCTGCACGCCTAATCATACCTCTCTCTTCTGCTGTGAACAGTATACTTAGAATAGATTGTAGTTCCTCCCAGGTATAAACATTTGGCCCTAAGAACTGATCTACTCTGTCTGCCACCCCCAGGGGATCTTCTAGTATATTACCCATTTCCTTCTTAAAATCTCTAACATCCCCTGAATTTAAGGGCACTGATATAAACCCCATCTGAGGTTGTGGACCTCCCATGGGCATTTCTCTTAAAGGGTAGAGGTTATTTTGTCGTGCCTTTGCCCGTGTCACAGGCCCTCCCCCTTCTATCTTTTGTACTTCTCCCTCTCTCGAATCCATCTGCCCATGATCCAACTGAGGAGGAGAAGGTAGGGGAATTGCTGGTGGTAAAGCATATGGTGGGGGTCCCACTAAGGCCTCCTCTTCCCTTCGAGGCTTACGTTTTTCGACATCTTTTTCTTTTCGTGTCAAATTAAAAATGGGGACTCCTAAACCCTCTGGGCGAGTGACCCATACTGCTGCATAGTCACTTTCTTCTTGATTGAAAGGGGTTTTGGAGTTTACCCAAAAATTTAATTGCTGTTGTACCCAATCTTCATTAGAACCATACTTAGGCCACCATACTGCCGGGCCAATTTGTTGTCCGCTCCAAATTTCTATACAATAATAAATCATCTTTGCTTTATCTTTATTTCTTGTTCCTGGATAGTGCGTCCAGGCAATTAGCATGAACCCTAGAGGTGAGTCCTTAGGAATGGATGGTCGTTTAGAAGGGGTGGGTGGTTTAGTTTTACACTGCCCCATCTCGTTCTTTACTTCTTGCTCTCTTGTTTTATTCAACGTCTGTAGCTCCCCCTAGTGCCCGTAGCTCTAGGGGAACACCTAAATAATAATCATCCCTAGTGCCCGTAGCTCTAGGGGAACACCTAAATAATAATCATCATCCCTAGTGCCCGTAGCTCTAGGGGAACACCTAAATAATAATCATCCCTAGTGCCCGTAGCTCTAGGGGAATACCAAAGAATAACCCTCCATAGAGCCCATAGCCCTAGGGGTTGTGGTGGTGAAAGGGTCCCGCTTATACCCTGTACCCACCCTTCGGCGTGCCCTCACTCAGTGTTGCATTCACTCGCTTCCCCCAGGTCGTGGCCCACGCCCTCGCGGGCAATGGGAACCGCACTACTGTGGGGTCCGCACTCGCTCGGGTTAGTGCCGGCTGCCGGCCCCCCTTCACAAGCACACAACACTCGCCACACGCCGGATTCCCAACCCAGACCGGACTATACTCACCTGTCCTGCGTCTTCGTCCGGACTTTCGTGCACGAAATTTAAAGGGTTAACCGGTTTTTCCTTGCCTTTGTGTTTTAAATTTCGGATCGTCGGCAGGAGTAGGGCGGGAGGATAGGAGCCGAGGCCGCCTATTTAGGCGGGGCGCCCCCTCAGGCTCGTACCCACGCCAGTATTCCCGTCCGAGTCACGGCGCCAAATTGTCATCAATTTATAAGCAATGAGCCGATAATGTTCCAATTAGAAACTTTTATTAATTGTAGCGGGTAAAACAAAAAGGCAATTCAGTGCTGGGCGACAGGGGAATCCTCGTTCCTCCAACTGCCGCACCTTCCCGTCCCTTGCAACTTCTTTTGTAAGGTCCATCCCGAGTGTATTGTCCTTTAATTGGTCGGTCGTGATCGTGCCACTTGGTGTGTCATTCCTTGGTTGGTCCTTCTGTGAAACTTTGTATCCATCGGGGCGCGCTTTGCCTGTAACTACGCAGAGTACACAATCTACCCATAAAATTAGAGTGCTCTGCAACCCTTGTGGCCTCCATATTCCACCATCACATCCCGGTCCTAATGAACAAGCACTCCACCACAATGCTACCACATCCCGGTCTTAATGAGCAAACATTTTATCACACACTTGAACACAGCCTCTTTGCCTTCTTCAGAAGCCACGTGGTTGAGGCTCGTAACAAATTTCACCACCCTGGGAGCTGATGGAGAAGAAGAAACCACTTAGGAGCACATAAAAGATGTGTCCCTAAGTGTATGAGCTCGTTTATGTTTGAGCACCTTCAAAGAGCCAACAGAGTCAATGATTTTATTGGAAGCATCAGATTTTATGACTCGCAGAAAGTGATCACCATAACTCACACTCACACCCCCTGTCTGTAGAGGAGATCCTCCTTGCATCTACAAAGATGCAAGAAGAAAAGAGGCAAAGAAGGGGAAAAAAAAATCCCATCTTACATTTGGGATGCTTAATTCCAGCCTTGAAGGCTGATTTGCCCACTTAACTGCTGTGCTCTTCAGAAGCAGTTGTTCCACAGTTATTTTGAGAGAAAGAAATTTTGTACTTGGCTCTTAACACAGAGAACAGCATAAACACACAAATGAACTCAGCTTTGCAGTGTTGTAATGGCTGATGAGGGAAGCCAAGGATCCTTCCACACTGTCAGCCTTCATTTCCAGAGACATACCTTTGGGGGTGATGCTAATGCTGCTCTTGTCATCTCTGGACTCACAGAAGTACTCTCCCTCGTCCTCAGCCTGGATCCCTCTTATTGCCAGAGTTCTTCTGACCCCTTCCTCATCAATCTGGAAACGTTTGCTAGGTTTGATCTCAACTGCATTCCTGCACCACCACCACCTTCCCTTTGGCATGGCTCACTTCCTCTTCCTCTAAGCCACATAAACAGCTGCTTAGTGCTCCCAAAGCGAATGCTCACCAGTTGTTTCCAACTTGAAGGTCATCTTCTGGCCAGCAGCCTCGCAGATGTATTCTCCAGCATCTTTCTTCTCCAGCTGCTCCACAACCAGACGCCGTGTTTTGCCCACAGATTCCATTCTGAACTTTCTGGAGGAGGCAAGCAGTCTTCCATCCTTGTACCATTTTACTTCGCTTGGATCCTGTGCTACTTCACAGCTGAGGGAGGCACTTGCTGTCAGGGCAGCACTCACCTCTTTCTGCACCTTCTCCTGGTTTATAAACACAGGTTTTGGCTCTGAGGGAAGAAAAGAAAAAGTATTGACTGAGGGACTGACATGTGAGCATCTTGCAGGTCTTTATATACCGGTTGGAACAGGTTTAGGTTACCACTTGTGCCCAAACTAATAGCCTTCACTAGAGAATATCAGCTCTTCTGTTGAAACTAAGTGTCAAATCTAGGCAAGAAAGAACCTAGGAACTGAAGGAACCAAGAGGGTCCTTGAACACCAGTCCCATGGTTGCAAGTCACTATGCAAACATATTGAACCCAAAAGAACATCTGTCCTGCAGGCAACCAAAACCTGAGTTCCTTTTACTTAAGACCCACTGTGAAACATCAAAACACATAAACATGTGATAGTCAAACCACTGGCTGCCTTTTCATGACCCAGAACAGTACTCCTGGCTTCCTGAACAGACTCCTCATGGCCTCTACCATTGCCACAACTGTGACTGTCAAAGGCACAAAGGAAATATGCTCACCAACGCAGTCCTTTGTTCTTTGTGTGTGATTTCCAGATATCTATTTTACTTTGAGCTCTGGGAATAGTCAGCTCTACCAGGTCTCTTACTGGGAGTAGCAGACTCACCTATCCAGATGCAGCCTCCAACATAAAGGCATAGTAAAAAGGCAGTGTACTACTAGGAGAAGTTCCTGCTTCTCCTGCCATGAAAGGCTGCACGTACAACATGCACTCCAGCCTCACTGCACATACTTATCTTAGTCAAATGTTTCGGTGAACAGGAATTACAGTTTGGGATCTCAGGCACAGGAGAGATTTGAATAATATCTTGAATATTGCTTCCATTGTACATATATCAGTAATTATTATTCTACAGAAGGACTGAAACAGCACTTTGTGCGAGACTAAAACCAAATACTTTCTACAAACCCAGGCAATCAAGTCTAGGGAAAAAACCTCAGCACAGACTACTGCATCTGGATCACTGTATAATAGAAACTAGATATTACTTTACTGTTCTCTGCTGTATTTCAGACAACACCTGTCTTACCTGTGACATGAATCTTGAAGGTGAGTTTCTGGCCAGCAGCCTCGCAGCTGTACTCCCCTGCATCTTTCTTCTCCACCTGGCTCACCACCAGCCGACGCTGTTTGCCCTCTGACTCCACCTTGAACATCTTGCTCCAGGTGATCAGTTTCCCCTCCTTGTACCACTTCACCTCCATCTTCTCCTGGGCCACCTCGCAGCTCAGCGTGGCATTTTGAGTCAGTACAGCCTTCCCCTCCTCTTGTACCTTGTCCTTGTTTGTAAACACGTCTTCTTTCTCTGCAGGGACATCACAACAGCCACACGGTTTTGCTGTAGTCTGCTGCAGAGCTTACTCCAGTTCCCCATTTTCACTATACTTGCCCTTCACAGGGAGCATCGTGATGCCTCATTATGACAGGAAAACACTTTTCCCTCTATTTTGCCTTGGGAAATGATAGGCATATACCTCTGCCCCCCCACAGCCCCACACCCCCCTTTGCCCCCCCACAACGGCCACTCCCGCCCACTGCGGCTCAGCCAATCGGAGCTGGCGGAGCTGCTGCTGCCCAATGGGAGGCCGGGGGAGGCCGGCGCTGGGACGGGGAGAGGAGAGAAGAGACAGAGGCAGCACTGAGGTGGGATGGGCTGATGGGAAGTGCGGGGAGGACAGGGGGGTGTGGGGCTGTGGGGGGGGCAGAGGGGGATGTGGGGCTGCAATGTGTCAGCGTCAGGAGCACAGGTGAAGGCAGCTGAGCTGTGTGAGCAGTTGTGTTTGAGTCTGGCTGCAGCTCTCTTAGACCCCACTGAAGGGCTGAGTGCCACTGGGAAAGGATCCCTGTGTTGAGGGCTATGATTTAACTGGGAAGTATTGGTGATGGTTGGACTGGATGATCTTATAGGTCTTTTCCAACCTTGATAATTCTATGGAGTTGTAGCAGATTGTGGGTGTGTAGGTGTGGTATATATATGTACATCTATGGGAATATCCGTATGAAAAAGATAGATCCATGCGTGTTCTGGGCTGCACTGAAAAAGGGGTGGCCAGCAGGAGAGGGAGGTGATTGTCCCCTCCTGCTCAGCTCTTGTGAGGCCATATTTGCAGCACTGTGTCCAGGCCTGGGAAGGATGTGGAGCTGTTGGGGTGGGTCCAGAGGAGGGCCACTGTGATGGTCAGAGGGCTGGAGCAGCTCTCCTATGAGGAAAGGTGGAGGGATCTGGGCTTGTTTAGCCTGGAGAAGAGAAGGCTGCGGGGAGACCTCATTGTGGCCTTTCAGTACTTGAAGGGAGCATATAAACAGGAGGGGGAATGGCTGTGTATGAGGGTGGATAGTGATAGGAGAAGGGGGAATGGTTTTAAACTGAGACAGGGGAGGTTTAGGTTGGATCTTAGGAAGGTGTTTTTCGCCATGTTCACACCATTTTCAGTGAGCTGGATGAGTCTGTTGTTGGCATTTTAATACCATTTACCAGTCAGGCAATATGTATGGAGTATTTGGCTCTCTCTACAGTCATGAATGTTTGAGTATCTTCAACATGTGGCTCATTGCTTCCATTTCAGGCTGCCCAGAGAAGCTGTGGATGCCTGTCCTTGGTGTTGAAGGCGAGGCTGGATGGGTGATGGGCAGCCTGAGCTGGTTAGTGGGCAGCAAGCCCATGGCAGGGTGTTTAGAACTGGATGATCTTGAAGGTTTCTTCAAACACAAGCCCTCCCGTGATCCTATGATTCTGTGATTTCATTCAGGTTTATGAAGATGAGATGAGTTCTCCTGAATGCGCTGCTCTCCATAGGATTATACTTGGAGTTTTAAATTATAATTGGGTGACTTAAACCAGACACCAAACTTTCTGATGGCCAAAATGAAATGAAATCAATCCTTTACTGTGTCAGTAGTCTGTAACCAGAGCCCATCAGGTAATTCCCAGCCTCCTGCCTGTATCAGTGGCTGCACACAGTGAAAAAGTCTGATGGGATTTTAACCTCTAAAACGTTCCAAAGCAACCAGAGGGTGAATATATTCACTGTGCAAATACCTGCAGGAATAAGCTTCATGTATGTCCTCAGGTACCACAGTAGTTAATGGTGGGACTCAGTAGGTCATGCTGAAAGTTGAGTCTGCTGATCTTGAAGGTCTTTTCCAGCCTACATGACCTTATGCTAATATTTCTGTATTTATTTCTGTTCAGCTCCCCGAAAACCTCCCACCCAGCCCCCAACTGACCCCGTGGTGAAAAATAAAACAGAAACCTCAGTGACGCTGGCATGGTCCCCTCCAAAGATGCAACGCCCCATTCCAATCGATGGCTACATTGTGGAACCCAATAAACTAACTGGCTTCACCTGGGTGAGGTGCCACGAGTCTCATGTCCCTGTCCCAGAGTTCACGGTGAGCAATCTGTCTGAAGAGGCTGATGATCAGTTCCGAGTGTCTGCAGTCAATGCGCATGGACAGAGCCCGTCTCTGGAATTCCCAGGGAGCGTGCACCTTGGTAAGCACAAAAACCCCAATGGAAATTGGGTCAGTGTGTGCTGAGCAGCTGTGTTGGTTCCCTAAAGATGTTTCCTTTGACTTTAAGGATAGTAGTGCATTAACACACCAAAGGCTTTCCCTTATTCCTAGTTCTCCTATCTCCTATCAACTTCCAGCTACCACTAAAGTGATACAAGTTCTGTTTCTGTGACAGAGACATGAAAATCCTTATCTCTTGATATCTCACATGTGCAAGAGGCAGAACTTTCTGTAACAGATCTTAAGCATAGAAGTGCTTCTTCCAGCACTCATGCAAAGGGAGAAGTAGAAATGTACCTATGATTTAATCTTCCATCTTTAGATGAGATACCAGACTTGCATCTCAAGAGCATTAAGACATCCATGTTGTTGTTCCTCAGAACCAGTCCTGGCTGTGAAATCCCCCCTAACAACTGGTGAAGCTGTACCTGGAGGGGATGCCATGTTTACTATTGACCTTACAACAACATGTTGCGGCACTTGGTACCTCAATGGTAAAGTCTTACAGGAAAGCGAGACCTGCATCATCAAGAGAACCCAAACTACTCACAGCCTAATCATAAAGAACATCACCAAGAACGATGATGGAGCAGAAGTGAAATTTGTTACCAAAAATGTTGATGTCAGCACCAAGATGAGAGTGAGAGGTATTTGCTTTGATCCTTCTCCTTTCCTCTTCCAGTCAAGGCATAGTTGCTGTGATCTGATGATTAGAACTGGGGCTGCAGGCATTCACTGACTGTACCAAATACCTGAAATTGCATCCCATGGACTGACGTGAGTCCTGGTAATGACCTAAACATGATAGCACTGAGTGTAGGGTAAGCCAGTCTACCCAGCTGCTTGGTATCTGAACCAGATTGCTTCATGCCAGCTGATGAATGTCTGCAGTTCACAGCTATTGGCCAGTGCATTCAGTCAGCAGGTTTACCACTGCATCACCATAGAGCAGTATTTTCAGCTCCAGGTTCAGACAGCCTTTCTGATTGCACTGGAATAGTTTAGAAGTAGGGGAGCAATCATTCCAATATTATCTCTATCAATCAGCTTTGCATGACAAAATAGAACAAATAAACATTCATGATGGGAGGAGCTGTTTGTCATTGGGTGTAAACCTCTGCAGAAGCATGTTTAGAGCATTCTTAATCAGTAGAAGGAGATGTTTGGTTGATTTTTACTTAGTAAATCCTGCAAGAAGACCAAATGAAATATCTTGAATTGCTCAGCACTGACACAATGATGAGTGCAGGAACAGAAGGTGATACTTTTTCAGAGATGTTGCAGCAAACATTGACCACGTTAGCCTGATATCAATTGAAATAACGAGGCCTTTGCTCCTGACAGGTGCTGCAGTGAGATTTACCAAGAAGAGCAAAGATGTAGAAAAGATCTCCGCTCGGCTGCGTGAGGAAGCCAAACTGCAGGCTGAGCTTTCAGACACAGGCGCTACTGTGGAGTGGATGAAGGATGGGAAGGAGCTCAGGGCCAGTGAAAACTATGAACTGCACATTGAGGGGAAGAAACACACCCTGAAAATTCACAGTGTCTCAATGGATGATGCTGGAAGTTGTCAGTGCATCTGTGAGGGGGATAAAATGCTCTATCAGCTTTCAGTGAAAGGTATGTGACAGTCTGGGCTGTCCTCTTCCTGCCCAGGGCCAGCAGACTGCATTCACCTGACTCCCCGACAGTCCAGCTGTTGTCAGACAGCATCTGGGGTGTTTTCAGTGGCTGTTTTGACTTGAACTGGCCAATCTGCTTTGTAGAGCCATTTGATTTCTGTGTTCTGTCCTGTGATTCGTCCCTAAGATATAGAGGAAGTCAAGGGAAAGAGAGGAAAAAGAGCATCCCAGCCTTCCTGCTCTTCTCTCAGGGTGGCCACGAGAGATGATGTAAAATGCTCTTTTTGTAGCAGTGATCCCAAATGTAGAAGAGACCTGTGAAGAGTCACAGGGATGTTTACTTAGCTGTCATTCCATGGTGGGCTTTTTCTGACACGGATGTAGAGAGAAACTGAACTTTCCTACGCAGGTCTCTGTTTTGCTGCAGGGTGTAGGTCTGATCTCTGAGATCCACACGCTGGGCCTTGATTGCAATAAATGAGAGCCCTTTGTTTGCTCCAGTGGAAGACTTTCCATTTCTGCAGTACCCTCTGCAGATGACACAAATGCAAATGCACCTTCTTCCCAGCAACAATTGCCTTTTTTTTTTTTCCACTGAGTATGCATGAGGCTCTTCATCATATTCTGCTGTCTTGTCACCCTTGTTGGTCCATGGAGAAACAACAAAGCCCTAGAGTAGTGTATGCACTTTGGCATTGGAGAGCTTACTTAATTGCTTCTTCTCAAAGAACAAACTCCAGAGAGGCATGGAGACAGCTCCAAACAGAATTGAATAATGGGACTAAATTGATGGAGAGCAGAACTTCCTGCCAAGGCTTGTCAGCTAGTCTTAATTTTGCTTTTCTTCTCTCAGTCATGTTAGCATAATATTTCATACTGGCAGGTCTGCCCCCAGAATTAATTGAATTAGCTGGTGGACGTTTCCATGTGCTTTGCACTGTAATGTGACTATCAAATGAGTAATCAATGCTGTTATTTTAATATATGTGCTGGCAAACTTTAAGACAAACAACTGCTGTTGGTAGCTTGGTTACTGCAGAATTAGCTTTCGTGTATCTCATAGATAGGGAAGAGACCCTTAAGGGTCAGCTAGTTGGACTCCCCTGCAATGAACAGGGGCACCGCAGCTCCATCAGGTGCTCTGAGCCCTGTCCATCCTGACTTTGAACATCCTCAGGCTCACCAATCTTATACCCATGCCACACACTCGCAGTATTTCACCATTCAGCATCGCCACTTGTATCTTCTCTTGCTGTAAACCAGAGCTAGCTGGTAAATCATCTGCTGTGCGGGTCAGCTGTGTCTCTCCCATGGGCATCACGTGGCTGCTGGGAGGCTCTGAAGAGCTGCAGCCAGAGGTGTGTCACCCGCTGGGCCTCGTGCCCAAAGGAGCCCACAGGAAAGTGTTGTTGCAGTTTGTCATGCACTGCACTGCCATGAGACTTGACGTGCCAGACATCCTCTGACACGTGAGCTCCTGCATCCAGGCAGGACATCTGAGACGTCTCCTTCAGCCTGACGTGGCTGCAGTTTCACACTGGTTTTACTAAGGAAGGAGAAGGCACGTGGATGAAACTCTTTTCCTGCCCTTCCTGGCATTAGCTCATAGTACAAGTAAAGCACTGTCAGGTCAAGCCTGGAGGAGTAATGCTTGTCACTGACATGTTCCTGTTCAGGGTGGAGCTGGAGGGTAAAATAACACAAGAAATTGTCATTGAAATTCAATATCTGTGAAATTCAGCTGGCTGCATTCACAGAACCTGGCGTTAAGATCTGTTTTCTGGTTTCTATCTTGAGCCTATTTTCCATAACCCAGTCCTCAGTTATGAACTGAAGCTCTACTGAAAGCCTTTCGCTGTGTATGCTCATGCTGCAGTGCAGCGCTTGTGACCTTTAACAGCACATTCACGTTCCTCTGATCACAGGATCCTTAAGGTTGATTAAGACCCTCTAGTCCGACTGCTCACCCATCACCACCATGATGCTCACCATCAGCTTAGCTAAAAACTCAGCAGAGATGATAGATCAAGCACAACACTGGATATGGGATGGCTAGAGATTCCTAAGATATTGAAAGATTGCTTGCAGGTGATGTTGGCTCAGGTATTCACCCTGCATCCCACCTCCTGCTCTGTTTGGTTGAGAATCATGCATTCTGCAATTTCACTTTGTAATTCAAAGACCCTGGCTTTATCTGTTGAAAAACTGATCTAAAACAAGCCAAGAAGACTCCGTTGGAACTGGTTGATGCAGAACAAAGGCATCCCCAAAGGACAAGTTGCACTGTTTGATGAACATTATTGGATGAGAGCTAAGCTAAGATTTAAAAAGTTCTGGGGCTGTCTCTGAGCATCAAATACAGAGGAAGCCTGCATGATTCCCTGAGAATGGATACCTCCTACTTTGGTGTTGGGTTAAGGGAACACTAGCAGTAACTCCTATCACAAAATGTCACATGGCTCAGACAAAATGCCATCAAGAGGGCTTAATTAGGAGCACCAAATGGTCACAAGATGGTTTAGGGCAGGGAAGTAATCTATCTATGTGATATTGGTTGGTGCTATTAGTTCTTCACAGCTTGACTCTAGAGGGACTGTTCTTCTTTGGTCACCTAGTTTTAAAAGAATAGATGGCTCCTGTCTATTACAATTTTTAAGGCATTATTTGTTCACTGATGCCATAAATGTGCCTGGCATAGCAATTGGCCTTGGTGTATTCAGTGACTGAAAGCAACAGTTGTTGCTCTAAGAAATGCAGTACTAAGCTAGGTCTGCCTGTAGCTGGCAGCCATCAGCTTGCTCCTCAGGCAGGTTCTGTGTGGATGGAATGAAGGGCATGAAATACTGATGTGCTCATCAAACGCTGCTTGTTACCTTAGAGATAAAGTGTTGAATAGGTTTGTTCATGTATTGCAAACACGTTACTTAGCTGCCTTCATTTTAGCTTCAGAAGAACATGTGCAGAATACAGAATTGATCAAAAGAAATAAGAACTGTCTGCATAGAACTTACTCTTTCCTTACACAGGAGAATCAAACAGATGTTTGTATGTAAGTACCCCCAGAGGTGAAACTCGATCACCCAAATGTAATGAGCAGAGACATTACAATCAGTTCTAACTGTATCTTCTTGCTGTGCTGAATAAGCCTGAGTCAGGATGTAAACCACTTTCTCTTTTTTTTTTCAGATGAAGCCATTAATTCTGTCAACAAGCCCAAAACGACTCCAGAAATATCAGTCAGTCCTTCTGAAGACCTGGAGCTGGTGTGTGAGGTGTCAGCTGCAAGCGGAGCTGTCGTATGGAAGAAAGATCAAACAGAGGTGAAGCAGGACCAGAGGACAACCATCATCTCCCAGGGGACGCACCGCAAGCTCATGGTCAAAAATGTGACCCTGAAAGACCAAGGGAGCTACAGCTGTGAAACAAAAGATGACAAAGCAACATTCCAAGTGAAAGTCAGAGGTGAGAAAATGCTTGGAAACCCAGAGATAAAGGAACGCTTC
Organism: Coturnix japonica; assembly: GCF_054131305.1. Classification (NCBI taxonomy): domain Eukaryota; kingdom Metazoa; phylum Chordata; class Aves; order Galliformes; family Phasianidae; genus Coturnix; species Coturnix japonica. The sequence goes on along the minus strand of NC_140671.1, from coordinate 21,234,798 downwards.
ATTTTGTGTGTCTTGCATTTGGAGGATCAACTGAATGCCTCTCTGATGCAAAACACTTTGGCTATAGGACTTTCTTTGTCATCTAGTGTCATAGCAACACTTTTCTACATGTGCTTTTCCATCCAGGAATGAATTACTGCAACAAACCATAGGCAAGGAGGGTAACTTGTGCAGCTCTTGTAGTCAGCTGGTGTCTGCAGGGTTACAGTGCAAGCGCACACCAGGCATGCAAGGAGTGAGAAAAGGGGAGGTGTTTGAAGAGATCTGGTTACAAAATTGGAAGGACACAATGAGGTGGAAAATGCCACTAATCAGACTCATAAATGGCCTGGGTTGCAAAGGCCCACGGTGCTCATCCAGTTCCAACCCCCTTCTTCCTATGTGCAGGGTTGCCAAGCAGCAGCCCAGGCTCCCAGAACCACATCCAGCCTGGCCTTGAATGCCTGCAGGGATGGAGCATCCACAGTCTCCTTGGGCAACCTGTTCTAGAGGGCCGTTCCCTTCCGATTTACTGGAAATGTAGAGAGACATCAGAAGAAAAAAAGAGAAGGGAGGAGGTTCAGCAGTGCATGCAGGTGTTCTAAATCTCATGTCCAAATCTGCTATCAGACTGCGAAATGTTTAGATATATGATATGATATGATGTGATATGATAGGATATGATATGATATGAAGTGATATGCCTATTATTTCCCAAAGGAAGATAGAGGGGAAAGTATTTTCCTGTCTTAATGAGGCATCACAATGCTCAATGTGAAGGGCAAGTATAGTGAAAACGGGGAACTGGAGTTAGCTCTGCAGCAGACTACAGCAAAACGGTGTGACTGTTGTGATGTCCCTGCAGAGAAAGAAGACGTGTTTACAAACAAGGACAAGGTACAAAAGGAGGTGAAGGCTGTACTGACTCAAAATGCCACGCTGAGCTGCGAGGTGGCCCAGGAGAAGACGGAGGTGAAGTGGTACAAGGAGGGGAAACTGATCACCTCGAGCAAGAAGTTCAAGGCTGAGTCAGAGGGCAAACAGCGTCGGCTGGTGGTGAGCCAAGTGGAGAAGAAAGATGCAGGGGAGTACAGCTGCGAGGCTGCTGGCCAGAAACTCACCTTCAAGATTCATGTAACTGGTAGGAAACACATTTTGGTTGATATTCTTTGATTATTCCATAGTCTGGCTGTGGAAACGTCTGTGTGAACGTGTCCTCTTTATTCTGACATGAAACTGTTTTGGGGAGGATGAAAATAAATGCTTACAAACATGCAGCTAAAATGATTATTTGTTTTTAACAGTGTTTCATCCAGCTCTTCCCCTAGGACTACTTTTATCATCAGCTGTCCATGGATGTCCAACTGTGATTTGTACAATGTGCAACACTGCTCTGCCAGTTGATATTTCAACAGTAGTAGTTACAGATCTCTACTGTGGCTGCACTGAGAAGGTTTGGTTGTTGGTAAAAGTAAGAACTTTTAGTCAGAGGCATTGCACTTGCCTTTGGTTTGTTGAATCCCATGTTGACGACCATTCGTTCCATGTTCTGTAAATGTAATGACCAGTCATGAATCCATTGATACCTTTCTAATTGTACGTTTCTCATTAGTCTGAGGGTTTAGAACAGAGACAGATCTCTCACTCCAGCTGCAGTAGAGATTGCTCTGGTGTCAGTATATTTTGCACAAGATCCGGTAAATTTTAACTTAGACTCCAGATAGCCATGGGCACATCAGCTGCATTCGGAGTGACCATTAGTGAGCTGGCTGATGACGAGGGTTTGTCTTCTGTTTTATTTGTAGCTGCACTCTACAGGTTTTTGCTCATAAGTCAGCTTGTTCTCTGTTAACTTTACAGTTCTCGTCTTGTATTCTGAGCTGATTAGGACAGGGAATCTGTTTTCTCCTCTTCTTTCTTATGGCAGTGAACACATTGGAGCTTAATCCTGGTCAAGGTTTGGCATTTGATCAGCTATGTGGAGGAGCAACTGTACTGGGAGTCTACTGCCTTTCTGCTCACACAGACCTGGTGTCCTTGCAGGGCATAGCTTGCGTTCTGTTCCCTTGTAAAGGTCACAGTCTTTGCTCTCTCCATCTTGGGGCATTCTGCTCCTTCAGTCCCTGGTGTGCAATATATCTCTGCTCCTGTAGTAGACAGTTTTGCTGCTGCCTGTGGTGTAGACTCTAAACCATCAGCTCTTACTATTCCCACACCACGTGGATGTGATTCTGGGGCCTTTGGATCTGTTCCGTGAGTTGTGTCGCTCATGCTTTTGGCTCAGGAAACTGGCAGTTTCAGCAAATAGTGGTTTACAGAAAGGGTAGATTTGGGAGGTATCTGTCAGAGCAAATGAAACATGAACGTTGACAGAAAGACTATGGCAACAGCTGGAATCAACCAAGTTAATCCTCAGCAGCCAAAGCCAGCCCACGTCTTATTGCAGAGGTGTAGGGAGAAAACCCAGAAATGTAGTGCTTTTACACTTGAATTTTGCTAGCTGAGGGCTATTATTAGCTGTTTGCCTCAGAAACCAAAGGTTTTCTGTTCTCTTTCAGACCGGATGAGCTCATGGCTGCACAGGGTAATGTAATACCTCCTCCTCTGCCATACGTGGAGAGTGCTTGCTTAGCTACCGTTTCTCATGTGTACCACCGTAACATGACGTGCAAGTCCAGCCCTCACTGCAAAATGATGTGGTGTGAAAGTCAGGAGGGATTATGAGTACTCTTGGAGTGGTTGGCTCTTTCACTACAGAAATCCTCATCTTACTAGCTTCTCCCAAAGTGCAATGGCTTTCTGAGTCTTAATTTCTCCTCTTACCATTGCACTCAGAAAGCTTTTCAGGGTTCCTCTACCCCAGGGTTCCACTGGTAGCACAGAACAATCCCATTTTAAGGACATGTTGAATGTTAGGTGCTCAGTGTTGAGCATTATGGGACGCAGATTAGACCTTCTTGCTTAAAAGAAACAAGTGCTGCACACCTTGGAAGCCTATAGAAAACAAGAGTAAAAAGGGCTGATTCTGCCATCTCATTATCTCAGTATTTGTGGTGCATGCTGAAATCCTTATTTGAAGTGGGCCAAAGCTCCATTGCATTTGTGAGAAGTTTTGCATCACCTGGTTGGTCTAGGCCATGTTTGTTGTCTTGCTAATAAGCAACCCTTCTGATCTTCATCAAATCATTGTGGTTGGAAAAGACCACAAAGATCCCCACATCCAGCCTCAACCCATCCCACCATGCACACTGCCCACGTCCCTCAGTGCCACATCTCCATGGTTATTGAACACTTCCAGGGATGGTGACCCCACCACCTCCCTGCAAAGCTGTGCCACCACATCACCATTCCTCTTCAGAAGAAGTTTTTCTTAACATCCAACTTGAACCTTCTCTGAAAATCATCAGTCAAAACAGGGGCTGTTTAAGATGGGCGGAGAGAATGATGCTTCTACAGTCAGTACAAGGAGGGAGATCAAATGTAGAGTGTGTCAACTGCATTCTTGCATTGGCTTGCTGCCCTGCTCCCTCGCCTTCAGTGGACTGCAGTGCTGGTGGTAGAGCTGTGGTGTGAATCCTGGGATTGCACGTACTGCAACGGTCAGCAGCACAGCAACTTGAGCTGAACTTACCCTCCTGGGCAGCTGCTGCCACTCAGAATTCAGACAGCATGCAGAGGAGAAAGTCATGAAGGAAGGGAAAGGGATGGCAGCAGAAGGCTTCACAGAGTGACAGCGGGGAGGAAGGAGATAGGGGACAGGTCATGGAAGGGTTTGCCATGACTGCTGGGGAGCAGGAGCCTTCCCGGTCACCTGAGCTGGGTATGCCTGAATATGCTTGCATGAATGATCTGAATGAGTGGTCTTCCATGTCTCCACTGCAAATAAAAGGCAATGTCAATCCCCCTCACACCTGCTAGTCCTGCATTCATGCTTGGAGCCTCTGTCTTGGTATCAGCATCAGGACCCTGGGATCTTTCCTGGGACCCAAACAAGCATAGGAAGCTTATTCAAAATTGCTCTGCTGTTAGAAGCTGGCTAGCACTAGAGAAGTCCATGATGTAAGTGCGTCAGAAATATTCTGCACTTCTACAGCCTTTTGTAGGGCAAACCATGGAATAGAAATGGAAGCCCATTTATTTAGGGTTTATCTGTTCTCCCACGACTCAAATAGGAACTAGCATGAACGCTCTCAGCAACCAGTTGTTGGTAAAAGGAGAACCAGATAAAACAGTCATTAAAGTAATCAATAAAAGATTCAATGTATCAATCGTTCCCACTTAGCAAAGTGATTAACTGAATCACCTTAACTGAAGTGTGTATGCCTAACTAATTACACTTGCTATCTCTCTGATGCTAACTCCATTTGTTGACACAAAGGGTAAGGTGGGCTTTAAACACTTTCTTCTATATGTGTTGGTATTAAGAGGAGATGACCTCAGCCAGTTCTCTGAAGAATCAGGGGTTGCTGAGAGTACAAAACCATGCTTTATGCATAAAACTGAGCTACAAAATCTAATGTAGGCCAAATATTCACCATATTAAGGGCTATATCATTACCAAAGGGTAGAGTCAAAAGATGGTTTTCTGCTCTTAAATTTCTATGGTTTCCTGATTTTGAGGTCTTCATAATTGAGCTGTACTTGGCTGATATCCAGTGCAGAGTGGAGCAATATCAAAAAGACAGACAGATGAAGATCTGTCATTGTCTTCATTAGAAGAAATCTGAAAATTAGGAGTCCAAGCTGATAGTAAAGACTACCCAGAGGGATGTGATGACCATATGGACTGTGCTGAGATGCATTATAATGTGTGATAAACACTGTGAAGCAGAGTTGCTCCAGGAAATGGTCCAATACAACATAGAAGCAACTTTTAATGTCTTCCAGTCACAAGTTGCTCATATCTAATGTATATTTTACCCAATGTTTTCCAGTTCAATTCCAGAAGCAGAGGATGCCTTTATCAACAAGCAGAATGTGCAGAAGGAGGTGAAGGCTGCACCAACAGAAAATGCCACGCTGAGCTGCGAGGTGACCCAGGAGAAGACGGAGGTGAAGTGGTACAAGGAGGGGAAACTGATCACCTCGAGCAAGAAGTTCAAGGTGGAGTCAGAGGGCAAACAGCGTCGGCTGGTGGTGAGCCACGTGGAGAAGAAAGATGCAGGGGAGTACAGCTGCGAGGCTGCTGGCCAGAAACTCACCTTCAAGATTCATGTCACAGATGAGAGAAATTGTTTCGACTGTATTGAACCCCCCAACAAAGAAGGAGGGGAAAGTTAAGTGGTTTGACACATTTAACCCCAGCATTCAGTGATGTAGACGGTGCTTAAATTCTGTTTAATTTGTGTACATTCCTGTTTGCCTTCTGAAGCTATGAACACAGAGGACTTGGGTAGCCTCAGCTTAAGACAGGCTGGAAATAATTTGGGAATTTCCCTGGGGATCTCAAGTAGATGCAATGATAGCAAAATGAGAAGTCAATAATTACAGGGGAAATTAAAGAATATTAAAGATATCTTCAGGGCACAAGCACACCCCTGCAAATGCTTCTTCCTAAATAGTCTCAGAGACAGCATTTGGTCACAATGCTAGACGGCGGCATTGGTTGTTTCTATTAAATTAAAGAAACCTGCAACTAAAAAGGTTTTCCAGTATTTTCTTTTGTTTTCTTCTCTATAGCAGGTACAAAAGAAATGCTTAAAAATAGAAAGGCTTCAAGCTGGTGCTTTTCATTCCAAAATGGAGGAAGACAGGCGTTCTATTTATGAAGAGAGTCTGATAAGAAAGTGGAAAAAGGCTTTTTACCAGGGTCTGTAGCAACATAAGAAGGGGCAATGGTTTCAAAAGTGAAGAGAGTAGACTCAGTTTGGACATGAGAAAAGTTCTTTATGATGAGGGTGGTGATACACTGGAACAGATTGTCCAGTGCAGGTTGTGGGTGACTCATCATTGTAGTGTCCAAGGGCAGGCTGGATGGGGACCCTGGGCAGCCTCATTTAGTGAATGATGTCCCTGACCACGGCAAGAGGTTGGACTGGATGATCTTTAAAGCTTCCTTCTATACCCAAACCGTTCTATGATTCCATAGGGGAAACCATTTTATTACTGCCTCTGAAAACTCAGGAGATATTAGAATTGTTTTCAGAAATAAGTAGGTGAGAAAAATACATTTCCTCACTATGACTTAATCACAAACAGAATTTAACCTTGACCCCTCACCTGGCTTTTGCTGGCAAAGCAACTTACAACTGTCAGCTTGTTTGGACAATTTAATGCCTGTCCCCTTGTATGAAACAGACTTTTCAATGACTGCGTATGCTGGTGTGCTGCTGGACAGTGGGGAAAGGGGTGTTTTTTAATTTTTGAAGATTTTGGAACATGATACTGGTGGAAATGAAAACAAGTTTAGGGCTATCTAAGCTGTTTTGGTCTGGCAGGGAGGAAGTTCTTCACTGGCAATTGATATAGTTCAGATGTTGGCATTCAGTTCATAGCACTGTCAGGAAATGTGAGTGGGAAAGCTGTCCTCAATGGTACAGTCCAAAGACTAATTTGGGCATTTGGGGAAGGCTGTGTAGAAAAGATTCATGTCTTAAATGTGCCCGTTTGCCTTCAATTCCAGAAGCAGAAGATGCTTTTATCAACAAGGAGAAGGTGCAGAAGGAGGTGAAGGCTGCAACAACAGAAAATGCCACGCTGAGCTGCGAGGTGGCCCAGGAGAAGACGGAGGTGAAGTGGTACAAGGATGGGAAACTGATCACCTCGAGCAAGAAGTTCAAGGCTGAGTCAGAGGGCAAACAGCGTCGGCTGGTGGTGAGCCAGGTGGAGAAGAAAGATGCAGGGGAGTACAGCTGCAAGGCTGCTGGCCAGAAACTCACCTTCAAGATTCGTGTCACAGGTAAGACAGGTGTTGTATGAAATACAGCAGAGAACAGTCAAGTAAAATCTAGTTTCTATTATACAGTGATCCAGTTGCAGTAGTCTGTGCTGAGGTTTTTCCCCTATACTTGATTGCCTGGGTTTGTAGAAAGTATTTGGTTTTAGTATGGCACAAAGACCTGTTTCAGTCTGTCTGTAGAATAATAATTACTGATATATGTACAGTGGAAGCAATATTCAAGATATTATTCAAATCTCTCCAGTGCCTGAGATCCCAAACTGTAATTCCTGTTCACCTAAACATTTGACTAAGATAAGTATGTGCAGTGAGGCTGGAGTGCATGTTCTACGTGCAGCCTTTCATGGCAGGAGAAGCAGGAACTTCTCCTAGTAGTACACTGCCTTTTTACTATGCCTTTATGTTGGAGGCTGCATCTGGATAGGTGAGTCTGCTACTCACAGTAAGAGACCTGGTAGAGCTGACTATTGCCAGAGCTCAAAGTAAGATAGATATCTGCAAATCACACACAAAGAACAAAGGACTGCGTTGGTGAGCAGATTTCCTTTGTGCCTTTGACAGTCACAGTTGTGGCAATGGTAGAGGCCATGAGGAGTCTGTTCAGGAAGCCAGGAGTACTGTTCTGGGTCATGAAAAGGCAGCCAGTGGTTTGACTATCACATGTTTATGTGTTTTGATGTTTCACAGTGGGTCTTAAGCAAAAGGAACTCAGGTTTTGGTTGCCTGCAGGACAGATTTTCTTCTGGGTTCAATATGTTTGCATAGTGACTTGCAACCATGGGACTGGTGTTCAAGGACCCCCTTGGTTCCTTCAGTTCCTGGGTTCTTTCTTGCCTAGATTTGACACTTTGTTTCAACAGAAGAGCTGATATTCTCTATGAAGGCTATTAGTTTGGGCACAAGTGGTAACCTAAACCTGTTCCAACCTGTACATACAAACCTGCAAGATGGTCTCATTTCAGTCCTTCTGTTTTTCTTTTCTTCCCTCAGAGCCAAAACCTGTGTTTATAAACCAGGAGCAGGTGCAGAAAGAGGTGAGTGCTGCCCTGGCAGCAAGTGCCTCCCTCAGCTGTGAAGTAGCACAGGATCCAACTGGAGTAAAATTGTTCAAGGATGGAAGACTGCTTGCCTCCTCCAGAAAGTTCAGAATGGAATCTGTGGGCAAAACACGGCGTCTGGTTGTGGAGCAGCTGGAGAAGAAAGATGCCGGAGAATACATCTGCCATGCTGCTGGCCAGAAGATGACCTTCGAGCTGGAAACAACTGGTGAGCATTCAGAAATTCTCAGCCAGGATTTTGTAGCCTTGTTGTGAACTGGGTTTTAGGGTGAAATCTGAGTTTTCTTTGCACCTGACAGTGTGAGAATTTGCTCTGGCCCTTTGTGTACCTCCCTGGTGCTCAGTTGTTCCTTCCCTTACTTGGGGATAACGTCATTTATTCAAGGTGATGTCCAAACGGGCTTGTTAACAGTCCTCTGCAGTGCATTAAGCTCTCATATGTCAGCCAGAATATATGCTTGTTCTATAGCCATTCCTACATGTTGAAAACACTGCACTGTGCTTAAGCTTCAGCATATGTTCCAGTAAGTACAGTTCCATTAATTCTAGGGAATTGGGTGAATTAAGCATAGATCTGAAGGCTGCCTTTGCCCAGTGCAGAGATGGAAGGACTAATGTAGATTTGACTTGATATTTTCCCTTCTAGGATGGGAAGGAGCTCTGTCAAAGTAAAAAAGTGGGCATTACTTCCCAGGGAAATAAGAGAAGTCTCATTATTCACAGGCGGTGAACTCTCATTTTCTCTCTCAGTCTGCAACCAGGCTGGGTTGCTGTTTCAGTACTGGCTGTTTTATGCAGGAACTCTGCTCCTGAGGTTAATCCAAGTTGTATCCAGGCCCTTCAGAAGGAAAGGGAAATAGCAGCACAGAAATATGGTCTGATTCTGACATAAATAAGTGCAGACCTAGAGAGTTAAAAGGGATTGTGTGATGTTCAAGGGACTTTGAAGCAAAGATGTCCCCTAGGTAAGATTTGTGGCTGACATTCCCTATACATTGTGGGCACACAAGCTAAGGAGAGACTAGTGATGAGCATGCAGAGAAGCCAATGGTTCAGACAGGTTTGTAGTGACACGACATTGTAGAGTTCTGTCTAGTTCTCCTTGGCATAGTTTGGAAAATAAAGATGAGGAGATTGGTGGTAACCAATATGGCTTCATCAAGGTCAAGCCATGCCTGACAAACTTGGTGGCCTTTCATGATGGAGTAACAGCATCAGTGGATAATGGGAGAGCAACTGACATCATCTACTTGGACTTGTGCAGAGCATTTGATCCCGTCCTGCATGACATCCTGGTCACCAAACTGGAGAAAAATGGTTTTGATGGATGGACCAGTTGCAGGATAGGGAACTGTCTGGATGGTCACACTCAGAGAGCTGCAGTCAATAGCTCAGTGTCCAGGTGGAGGGTGTTGTTGGGACCAGTGTTATTGAACATTTTTGTAGGCAACATGGAGAGTGGAATCAAATGCAGCCTCAGCAAGTTTGCAGATGACACCAAGCTGAGCGGTGCTGTTGATGTGCTAGAGGGAAGGGATGCTACTCAGAGGGACCTGGACAGGCTGGAGAGGTGGGCCCTTGGCAGCCTCATGAACTTGAGTGTGGCCAAGTACAAGGCCCTGCACCTGGGTCAGGGCAATCCCAAGCACAGGCACAGGCTTAGAGGAGAATGATTTGAGAGAAGCCTTGACCCTGAGGAGAAGAGTTGGTGTGGAGGGAGGTGTCCCTGCCTATAGCAGGGGCATTGGAACTAAATGACCTTAAAGATTCAGTCAGTTCTATTGTTTTTCTATACTTAATTTTGCTTGAAAGGTTTTAGAATAAATGAGATTCTGGTTTCCATGAAAACTGTTTGCAGGGAGCTCCATTGTAGCTAGTAAGTCTATCTTTAAGTTCAAGGGCAATAATGCATTGACTGTGTTGAAGAAAGAAATGACTCAGGAATGGATGATGGTTTAGAATAAAACATAATCCTACTTATTTTCTATGCAAATATGTGTAAGGAAAAGATGCTGCACTCAGTTCTGGAAATACCCTGACAAATATATCTCTAGTATTTCACAGCTGGAGATATCAAGATTGTTAAACCACTGGAAGATGTGGAAGTGAATGAATATGGGAGTGCATCTTTTTGTCTGTGAGATTTCACACGATGAGGTTCAGACCCAGTGGTACAAAGATGACAACAAGCTGAAGGCTGATGACAACATCAGAATGCGGCAAGATGGTAGGGTGTAAGAGGGAGATCTTTCTCCTGAGTGGGGGGTGGGTTGGAGATGAAGCAGAAAGGACATCTGAAATGAAGTGAAGAAGGTTCAGAAGGGAGTTCCCCTTTTGTTTTGGGACTGAGGTTAGGGTGGAACAAGTGACATGGACCAGCTAACATCATTTGCAAGAATGTCAAAAAAGTTGAACGCCACCAGGACCTTTGACAGAAATAAAAACTCCTACCTACCTACCTTTCTGCCCACAAAATATCCAGCTAGTCTTTTGGGTTTTACTTTTGCTAAGTAGAACAGATTATTTTCTTACGAGGTTGATTTTCTACTTTTAAACTTCAGATTTGTGTTTGAACGTTGAGGGATAAAAAACATAGCTTGACTTTTTCTTCATTTTCTCTGTCTGTTTGAAAAGAGCACAGGGTTGGTTTTGTTTTGTTTTTTTAATATATGCAATATTAGGGTATATATATGATGTTAAGTGTGATAAAGAAAAGGGAGACATTTGAGTTAGCACACTACTCAAGAGTTCAGTCCCCAGCTTTGCCACTGTTACCATTATAAGGGCAAGAACATCCTGGAAAATGAATTTCTCCTAAGTAGAGTCATTACATTTGAGCTACAGAGACCTTTACTAGGTGAAAACTTGTTGTTCAGAGCTAAGTTGCTGTATTTAACCAAAGTAATTATCAATGTCTGTGTTTCACTGATCCTCTATTCCATTTCGTAATGCGAGGAGTTTGATATTGGGATGGGAAGGTCATGGTTTGATTTGGATGTTGGACTGGGAATCAGAAGATCTGGACTCTCTTCAGGTTGTCAGTCTTATTCTCTGACTTCTTAACAACATTCCTTTCTTTAGAATATTATTTAATGATGTTTTAAGGCATTTTGAGCTGATAGGTGTAGTGTTCATGTGACTTCTTAACAACATTCCTTTCTTCATATTATTTTTTAATGATGTTTTAAAGGCATTTTGAGCTGATAGGTGTAGTGTTCATGTGCAGTTATGCTGATGTAAGTAGGGTGATAATGTAAGGGTTTTTTACATTCCTTCTACATCTCTGCTTTCTCTTGTTCCATCCTTCTTAAAGAGAAATCCATTAGTCTAATAAAGGAGCTGTGTGATGAGGATGTGACTGAGCCTGAAAAAGCCAAGTTTGAATGCGAGATATCCATTCCTTCTGTGAAACCTCCCAAGTGGTATCTACATGGGAAGTCTTACAGGCTGGCAGAAACTTGATTATGCAGCAAGAAGGCACCATCCACCAGCTGACCATACCGAAAACCACCACTGATATGACAAGCACCATTCAGTTCTCAATTGGCAGATCAAAATCCACAGCCAATCTGCTTGTCAGAGGTAACATATCCTGGCTTGGTTTACATCATGAAGATGAAGAATTAATTAACGTACAGCCTTCCTTCACTGGGGTCTTTGAAATATTGTGTGTGTGTCTGGAGGGTCTGCTCCATTTCCATTTAAAAGTCGTTGGACACTAAATGAGACAGCTGCATCTCAGTAAAAGATTTGTTTGAATAGCTGTGATGTACTTACTATTCAGATCTGCAGAGCTGAGGTTTTGTCCTTGGCTATACCAAAGAAGTCAAATCAGGTGAAATTAATTGTATTTCTGAAGTAGACAAGTTTAAGTTTGGTAGCACCTAAATTTGATGCAGTTTGTCATTGATTTCACCTGAAAGAAACTTCCAGGTTTTTTATCTGCTGTTGTCCCCAGCGTAAGAGTCTCCATTCACACCCTAAAGTACTTGTTATATTTTCAACTCACTCTTATTTGAATAAAAGCCTCAACTGGGAGCAATTTAATAAGCACAGAACAAGAGCTGGACCTTGCATTTGGTAGATAATATACAGTATTACTTTATAGAAATGTAGTCAATGGCATTCCCTATAGACAATCTTTGGAGTGGTTCAAAAAACCATTGTGAACATCACATTATTAGGAATGGAATACACGCAAGAGACTTTCCTCTTCTTCCAATTGTCCTCATCCTTTCTTCTCTTCCACCCCTGCTTTGCAGATTACCATATACAAATCACCAGGAAGTTGGAGGACAAGACAGCTTTGGAATGTCATTCTGTCATCCTGTCCTGTGACTTCAGGCCTTCTCCAAAGGTTGTGAAATGGTTCAAGGGCCACACACTCATCAAGCCCTCTGAGAAGTACAAGATCAAGAGGAATAAGCATTCAGCAGAGCTCAAGATTCTGAAGCTGAAGCCCGATGATGCTGGTGTGTACAAGTGCAAGGCAGGAATTGCAGAGACTGAGGCCACGCTGACAGCTGAAGGTATGAGCAGGGAGGGTGGCCTCTTCCATGTCCTATTTCACCTCAGACTTCTCGTCTTGAGGTTGATTTCTGCCGTTCTCTCCTGCTAACTTTATAAATGTATAGTCTTCACTGAGAAGATTACACAAAGATTATCTAGTCCAACCATTCTACCACATCCCAGTATGATTTATAGTAACAGTGGTAACAGTTCACCTTGTTTCCCCACAGCCTGCAATGTAGAAGTAACGAAGCACCTGCAGGATGTGGAAATTGAAGAAGAAAGCTCTGCTGTCTTCTCCTGCGAGCTGTCTTATGATGACGAGGACGTGGAATGGTTCCTGAATGGCAACCTCCTTTACACCAACAATTACAATGACATCAAGAACATTGGCAATTGCTGCACAATGACAATGAAGCAGGTTAAGCCTGAGGATGCTGGCACAGTGACAGTGAAGTCAGACAGGGTGTCAGAAAGCGCACCTGAAGGTGATAGGTGGGTCTGATCACACCCCTCCTGGATGTAAGAGATGCTAAGGAGCTCCAGTTCATTCTATTGTGCAGCAATCCTGCTTCTAAAGCTCACCTCTCTGGGGCTCAGATAGCCACCAAAGTCATGATGGGCTTTCTTCCAGTGATTTATGGAATTAAGGATTTATGACTGCAGGGAGAGATTATTCAGTGTGTGTTTTGCCTCTGGGATGACTAATGACCAGGCTGTGAGCAACCTGATCTAGCTGTGAATGTCCCTTTTTATTGCAGGGGAGCTGGGCTAGATGGCCTTTAAGGGTCTCTTCCAATTCTAAGGATACTGTGATTCTAATCTGCTCTCCCCTGCAATTAAGCTCTTTTACTCTATGCGCTCAGAGTTTGAAGGATTTCCTCTTTCTCCTTACTTTTGCATTTGGTGGAAGTTTTTTCCCCAGTATAAAAATCTGATGTGTGAAATAGAAGACAGATAAGAGTAGTCAATAATACAGGAAAATCAAAAGTGTTCCTCTTAATCCTGTGGCCTGCTGTATGAGCTCTGCTCCATGTGAGGGCAATGCCAGCTCTCCAGCTTTAGAAGAGCTGCATCCCAGTTACTTCATATGATATCAGTCCCACCCAAAGCAATGCAGGCTGTCCCTCCTGTTCCCTGTATTCTCCTACTGATTAGTTCAGAATTCCATAAAGCGTATTCAGTCAACAGACATGAAACCGCTTTAGGTTCTATCTTGGTGTCGTCAGTAGTGGTGAAGATTTATTTATCCCTCTTTAAAAATCTGAAAGCAACTGGAAATGTCTGATCTTCTGTATCATGTTGTTCTGTTTTGCCTGTTTAATTGCAGAGAACCCTGCTGTCTTCATGAAGTCCTTGGATGATGTTTTTGGTGAGGAGCGGGGTGTGATTAAATTGGAATGCGAAGTCTCTATATAAAGAGAAGGTCAAACCAGTGTGGAAAAAGGACGGTGTTGTGCTCCCTTCTGGCAACAAGTATGAACTGGTACAGTCTGGGAAGACCCTATGTCCCCTTATCCATGACCTCGAGATGTCAGATGCAGGTTTCTATACCTGTGATATTGGCACTGATGTTGCCAAGTCAAAGGTCGGCATTCAGGGTAAGTACTGTGGAAAGTAAAGGAGTGCTGAAAGCACATTCAGTGTGGTCACTATGTCTTACACCTATTCCCCCTTGAGCCTTAATAGTTTCTACAATAGAAGTGTATTACTGCAATTTAGTGCAGTGATGTCTGGAAAATTCCCATTGCTTTTGATGTAAATGTATCTCATTTTGCCATGGAAATCACCAAACACATCAAGAATGTCCTGGAAATATTTCCTTTCTAAACATACCAAAAATGGAGAAATGGTTTGAACACCAATAGGGGTAGGATGGTAACAAATGAGCTAATAGAAACAGTTAATTTCTTGTCATAGGCAAAACCCTTTTTCTCACGCCGCATCTTAGAGTTGTCCTCTCTGTTAGGTTTTTCCCTCTGTAGCTCATTGAATCTTCATTCTGCTCCATGGACTGAGCTGCTCGCCTTGTAGTTCTTCCAGAGCAAAGACAAGAGATTCACGTCTCTTTTTTTTATAGCTTTCTGGTAATTCTGAGTGGAGAATGTCTTAGAGAATACATCAGTAAGGAACACAGCCATGTTCTGCAAATCCTGAGTTAAAACACCAGTACTGCTACTCACATATGTCACAAATGCCTTTTCTCCATATAAACCTCATACTAACCTATCTCTTATCTTCCAGAGCTGAATATTGGCATTAGCAAACGGCTGAAAAACACTGAAATCCAGGAGGGAGAAGATTGTACTTTTGAATGCATTCTCTCCCATGAAAGCATTGATGAGTTCAACTGGACACTGACTGGAAGCAGAGTGGAAAGTGGTGGGCGATTTAAAGCTTCTAACGTGAGTCGGAAATATACTCTCATTATCAAAAGTGTGACTCCTACTGACGCTGGGGAAGTCGTTTTTACTGCCCGTGGTCTAACCTCCAAAGCCTCTCTGTCTGTGAAAGGTAATGAGATGGGAGAGATTCTGGGGTCTGATTCCTTCAACTGTCTTCTGATAAGATTGTCGTGAGAGCTAACTCATAATATGGTTAAAGTGAATAGCAACCTTCTACTTGAACCTTGAAGCACTGAGAATTTCTCTTAAAAATAAGTAAAAGGAGGAAACATTTTACACAAATGTGAGAACTACCCAAAGCACTGGGGTAGTGTTGGCAATGGTCATCTCACTACAGCTTGTTCCATTAACAGTAAATCAGGAATGATCTGTTGAGGGAACTGAGGGAGCAAAAATCCTCTAAGTATAAGCTGAAGGGATGGCCTTCACATCATCTAGCTGTACAACAAATTCCTATCTAGAACATGTGCATCTGAGAGCATCATCTGAGGCTCCCAGTGTGATGAGTGGAGAGAAGAGAGAGGCAGTTTTCAGACATGGTTCATCATCCTCAATTGGGTAGATTTAAGAGAAAATAAATGCTGCCTGGAATTCTATTGTCTGTACTTTGCAGATTACTGCTGGCTGTAGGATGGCGTCTGTTGCAAGTGCCTCTCTAACTTATCTCCAGCATGTAGATGCGTGTATTTTGAGAAAGGCATCCTACCCTAAGTGTATGTTACTCAAAAAGCAATGTTTTCTTCCAGGAAAACCTACTGAGGTTTCAAAACAGCTGGAGGATAAGACAGCAGCAGCAGGGCAGGACATCAGCCTGAGCTGTGAGCTGTCAAAACCGGATTTGAACATCAGGTGGTACAAGGATGGCAAAGCAATCAGAAAAAGCCAGAAGTACGACTTGCAGCAGGAGGGAAGTGGGGCCATTCTGATCATCCATGACTCTACTGCCAAGGACAGTGGGGAGTACCCCTGTGAGACAGAGGACTCCATAACAAAAGCCAGGGTCACTGTGCAAGGTGAGTTGAAAAGCACACTGGGGATGGCATGTAGAGAAGTCGAGGTAAATATCTGCAGCCTGTGGGTGATGTTTTTCTCTTCTGTTTCCTTGAGCGGGATCAATTCTTAGTTTTCAGAAAATATGATGGATTAAAATCTTTTCCTTAAAATAATCTGGAAACTGAATGATTCTCCAGTGTGATGTGGATCTGGGCAGCCTGGTCTGGTGGTTGGTGACCCCTTGGAGGGGGTTTGAAACTAGATGATCTTTGAGGTCCTTTTCTACTCAGGCCACTCTATGATTCTGTGATCATTCTATGATTCTATGATCTTGGGTGTTAGTGAGCCAAGAAAAGATGGCAATCTGAATTAGTCTATATTGAATATGTGTAATCCAAACTATATGCAGTTTATCAGATGAGATCCTACCAGCGCATGTATAATGGTATTGAACTTTCCAGATATCTACTGGAATTATCAAACCTATGTAAATGGGTGGACTCTGTGGTCTTCTTAGACTCTTTGCATCTCTATGTGATATTCTGAAATGAGGGCAAAGGAGATTCAGGACACCTCTGTATGCTTGGGACTTGTTGGGGTAACAAATCCCTTTGTCCTACACCCTCATCCTTTTTTTTTTCCTTCCAGAAAAACCTAATTACTTTATCAAGGAACTTTCAGATGTGAAAATTGAAGAAAGTGGAAGTGCACTTTTTACATGTCAGAGCGAGAAAGCCGCATCCTTCGTCATATTATCAAGACATTATCCTGGTAGAATTAGTACATTTATGGCAGGTCTTTGGGGCTGCAGCTGTCTGGCCTGAATAGCAGTTCACAAGCCATGCACAGAGCAAGCTGCACAGAAAGGGAAAGAACTACCGACTAGAGCAGTGCTATTGAGAACTTTATGTATCATTTAAAAACCAAAAATGCTGATGTACGGTGAGGCTGGTGACCCAGAAATCAGTGTGAACTTTCTATCTCTGACCTTTCTGAGTTACAAATAGTCCTCCAGAGTTCTAGGCAAAAATTCCCTTATGCTGCATTCTGGGTAGTTGTCACGGTTTAGACAAAAATCTACCTGTGTCCGTGACAGGGGGGCCGCAGGCAAGCGAGGTGCTAGAAGGAGCTGAACCTCTGTCCCAACTACTTCAGAAGCAGCCCAAACCCCCTCATACACGGCTAAGATCTCCTTCTCAGTTGGAGTGTAGCACTCCTCTGACCCTTTATATGCTCGACTCCAAAGTCCCGGGGGTTGGCCTTGGGTTTCTCCTAAAGCTCTTTGCCACAAACTCCAAGTGGGACCTTTCTCTCCAGCAGCAGTGTAGAGGATGTTCTTTACATCCTGTCCCGTCCGTACTGGCCCCAAGGCCACGGCACGGGCTATCTCTTGTTTTCTCTGCTCAAAAGCCTGCTGCTGCTCAGGACCCCATGAGAAATTATTCTTCTTCCGTGTTACCTGATAGAGGGGGCTCACTATGTGGCTGTAGTTTGGGACATGCATTCTCCAAAAGCCCACTACTCCCAGAAAATATTGGGTCTCTGTCTTGTTGGTGGGCGGAGACATAGCAGTGATTTTGTCAGTCACATCTGCTGGGATGTGTCGATGCCCATCTTGCCATTTTACACCTAAGAACTGGATTTCCTGCGCAGACCCCTTCACCTTGCTGCGCTTAATGGCAAAACCAGCTTGCAAAAGAATTTGGATTATCTGTTTTCTTTTCTTGAAAATCTCTGCTGCTGTATGGCCCCACACGACAATATCAACAATATACTGCAAGTGTTCGGGAGCAGTAAAAGTATTCATGCTTTATATGACGTTATGATGTGGAATACTGATAGCAAAATTACGAAATTATTAAACCATGACACCCTGGTATTTTTCTTTTTTTTTTCTTAAATATTTTCCTTTTTACTATTTAAATGTTATGGGCACATCTTGTAGAAACACAAGGCTGTTTACAAAGAAGTGCATGCTGTGTTGCTGTATGATGAGCAAGATACATCTATTCTTCATCTAGCTAGAATAGTTGCTGAGCCTTAAGAACAGTTTCAGAAAGCTTTGGGAATTTGGGCGTTTTCCTTGTTTCTGCAACACAAAATGAAAATTTACGCTGTATACAAAGAAAAGGGGAGTCCGAACTTGTACGTTAAATTTGAAGGAGATCAATCTGGGGTAATATTTAAAAAAAAAAAAAAAAAAAAAAAAAGGGGGAGTGTGGTCATCAAATACTATAAAATATATTAGCTGTTACTACTAGAATGCCACTTATCTTCCCCCCATACGAATCACTGTCATGTTGTATGTAAATTTGTGAGGTGGGTTTTGAAGCTGAAATTAAAAACTTCTTGTATGGCTGTCTTCATAGTGGCTATCCAGACCATCTGTAGAAATAACAGCTATTATGTAGTCAGCTATTCACCAGTTTTAACTGATTATAAATTACGTTTCAGGGTGGAGAACATAGCATAGTGCCTGACACCTGTGTTGATCCTGAGGGCATTCTTGATTCTGTGCATTATGATGTCATGGAAATTAAAGAGCAAGCTGAGGCAGCACATAGTTCCATTGTATCCCTGGGGGACCCGAAGGAAGATACTGGCTGGTTTGAAAAGCAGCTGGAGAAAACTAACTTTGAACTGATGGAGACCAAAGAAGAGCTAACAGAGAGAAACACCAAACTACTTAAAACTGAAGAAGAGCTGATGCAGAAGAACAAAGGTGAGTTATGCGATGTGAAAGGTAGAAGACAGAAATAGTTCATTAATCTAAAAGAGAAATAACCAGTTTGAGTAGGAATTAGAGGAGATGTTCTACCTTTGGAACCATAGCCTGTAGATAAGTGATAGTTTGTTCCTTGTGTATATTCAGGTTCAGCAATTCCACGGTTTTTGGTTATTTCTTTTCTTTTTTCCCCCTCTCCTTTAAACTGCAACGAGCAGCTTTACGCTTTCGTAAGTATGGGGTTAAATGTCTATATCTTGATTTTTACTTTTATATTGTAATCTCTACTCTTCTTTATGTCTTGTTGATGCAATGTTTTCGTTCCAAGAAATATAGAAAACTTTTGAATCACTCCCAATAAGTGAAGACCACATGCAAATTAATTAATCTGTTCAAAAGCTACCTAAACGTTAGAATATCTGGAAAAACTGATTACTTAATAAACTATCTATTGGCTACTTATGTAATACAACCTTTTCTGTGTGTTACAGACTTTGAAATGCAGGTGATTAAATTGGATGAGTCTGTTGAGCAACTTAAAGAAGCAACTGAGGTAACTTTATCAAGAAGATGTTGTGTAAAATTGTTTTAATACCAACTTGTGGTAGCTTAAAATGCTATTCCAGTAGGCTCCATTAATAGATTTCTTACCGAGCTTAGATTAACTGAATTTGCCTTTAATGCATTGTGTAATTCAGCTACTTAACACTACATTAGAAACTGATGACTGATTTTTTTTTATTTTTTATTTCCAAGAAAATGAATACACAAAATGAAAGGATTCGAGAGCTAATGGACATCGTGGTGCAGAAAGATGACATTATGACAGAGCTACAAGACTTAAAATCTCATTTAGAAGAAAAAGTAAAAGATTATGTGAGTTTTACACATCTCCGTATCCTTATACAAAAAAAGAAAAACACTAATTCTATGCTTGTAATCAACACATTTTTGGAAAAGTGATTTTCTGTATGTAGCTGGTACTCGCTTGAAATTGTAAACAATTCAAATTTATCTGAAGGTAGTTGTTGTTAACACAAACAACAAAAATATCAGTGTGTTCCACTAACTCCTGCCTCACACTCCTACATCAGAGGAAGAGCAACAGTAAAAGTATGTTGAGTAGAGTTGGAAGTACGAGTAGGAATGGTCAGGATATCTCCACGTTCTATGCAGTCCATAAAACTTTATCCTGACTAATGTACTGCCAGCTACTGAATATGTGAAGACTAGCTTGATTAAGTATGTGTGCATACCATTTCTGGTGGTTTTTGTTCATTTTTTGATGTTTGGTAGCCTGAAGTAGCTCTGAAAACATTTATAGTTAATTCTGTCACTCAGATCTCTAACCTTGTAAGCTTAGCAACTTGACCCTTCTTAGTCTTTGACTGTCTGCATCACTGCAACTTAGTATTTCCATGGTATTAAAGCTGACTGTGATGAGTAGTCATGTCCTCACCTATTACTTCTTCCAAGAACAAGGCTCCAACTCTATCTGTGAGATTGTGTGGCCTGAACACTTCTGAGGCTTTTCTTTTCATAAGCTACTAAAGATGAATAATCAGTCCTTGGCAGTGCCAGCATGGCTTAACAATCGTCATCTTGTAAGTAAGGAAGCTTCACTTGTGGTCAAGGACACAATCTAAAATATGCGTGACAGAGCTGAGTAAGCTTTAAGGTTGGATTATATCTGTCACGATGAAAGTGATTTTAGCAGCTTAGCAGAAGTGTGATGTGATGAACTTGTATGAGAGCTGACCATTTGCTCTTTGACCATGTTTGTAATTTTGTTGACTTCTTGGAAACAGGAAATTCTTTGATAAACTGCTAAACTCTTGATTGTGTGCAAGTCTTTTACTTTGTAACCTGCTAGGCTCTTGCTTTCCCTTGTATACTCTACCGAGTATTGCACTTGTCATTATCTGAAGGTGTACTTGTTCTGTCTTCTATTGAGATTTGTAACTGATGTCTATAGAGTCACCGGGTAAATATTTTAGCTGTATGGTTTTGTGTAAATATTTGCCTACAGAAGATTACTGAGACTTAAGTGCTCCTTTTGTTAAGCTTCAATGTAACTGATCTTATATCAATACAGGAAAAGACTACCTACCATTTAACTACCATTAAAGCAGAACCGGCAGAAGAGAACACTAATAAAGGAACTGAAAGCAGCCAATTTTCAGTGCTTTCAGTTAAAGCACTGAAACAAGAGAAAACTGAGTTGGAAGTGGGAAGAAAGCGCAGTACTGATGAGGATAAGCCTACTGTGGAAGAGCCACCTCCAAAGAAAGGTACAGTTTCTTCCATCGTTGAACAGGGTGTCTTCCAAAACAATAAATTGCTTCCTATTCCGAATCGGAAGCAAAAGGCTGTGAAGCGCGTACCTTATGGTATAAGGAGAAAAGCCACTATGTTAAACTGTAAATAGAAGTAACTGTTATGTAAATATCCCTTTTTCAGAAGGTCCTATGCTGTTCATTTTTGAATGCTTAAGAATAAAAGTTTTTTGCACTATTTTTTTCCTTTTTGCTGCTTTTTCCTCATCTGTTGATGCACTTGCAGATTTGGTAATAGTTTTAAAGCAGTTTCTTTAGGATTGTTTCAACTGCTGTTGCTGATCTTCTGAGTAGCATCAGCTGTTCAAGTGCTTTTTTTTGTTTGTTTGTTTTGTTTTTCCTGATGCAACTATCAAAATTGTTGATGACCTGCTAATTGCTCGCTCATGGGCAATATTTGAGCAAAATGGTTTGGATAAGCTGACTTGCGGAATCAAACTCTATAATCCAGAGATGGGTTATAAAGCAGGTATGTTTATTCCAGCGTTGCGCAGCGCCGGGTGCAAGGGGGATAGCTCCTCCAAACTTGCACACCGTAAAGAGAAAAGTGTGTTACAGATATAGGTTAAGCTAATACATAATCAATAGTCTCCTCCTCAGTTTGATTACATATTCATTACATTCCCTATGGCCCCGTTCCCCGCGACCCCATTCCCTCATTCCCCCTGACCCCATTCCCCGCGACCCTTGCCGATGTTTTGGGGTGAAATTCTTCTTCTGTTTTCTTCTTGGTGTTATCTGCTGTTATTGTTCTCCCATGTCGGCATCATCTTGCCCGGGGGGGGGATCTAATCCTTCTAGTCAGAGGTCTCCGGATATCTTTATTGCCCTCTTCTCTGGCTTTATTTTGACTAAGTGTCTGCAATTCCCCCTTTCCCTGCACTTTTAAATGTACAGTTACCCTTTGTCTTGGTTTCTGTGAAGTTTCCCTTTCCCTTTCTATAGCAAAGTGTTACCTTACCACCATTTTGAGGCTTTGCTCACTCTTCAAAGCTCTGATGCATTTAACTTCACTTCTGGGCACAGCTGAGCATCAGTGTTCCTAGAATTACGGAAGGCATATACAATGTAGAAGGGAAAATCTAAAACTTAGCTGTAGTCCCTTCCTTTCTTGTATTCCTCTTGCAAAATATGTGCAAGGGAGAAAGTCAAGGCCTTCTTTGGATGAGATACTGTTCTTGGATGATTTGTCCCTGCTGCCTTTATTTGGCATAAATATTGAATCCTAATGTGACCACTGAATGGCATCACATATAAGCATCTTACCAGAGACTGAGGGAGGGATGTGGACTCCTCCATACTCCAAATAGTAGTGGGTTTGTTCTAATCATATGACCAAAGCTCTCATTTAAAAATTAATGACAGCAATGCTCCACATAGGAATTAAAATGGGTAGCTGATAGTCACAATGCCATCATGAAGTTTTCTGTTAAGAAGTACTGAGTATTCAATCATGTTAAAATTTTCTTCTATTTGTGAGTATTAATAGCATCCAATTTCAAAAACTGCTTAATATATATTCTTTAGCTATGTTAAATATACACAGTAGAACAATGAGCACAGGTATGTTGTGCTGGTTCTTTTGTAGAATTAGTTATATAAGTAGCACGAGCCAAAGTGTTTTAGGAGATGCTAGGTTATCTCAGCTTCAAGTTCAGGGTATTTACACCATTCTCTGAGCTTTTAGGTCTTGTTTCCTATGCTCTGTAATAATGCTTTTTCCCTACTTCCTGTGTAAGGAGCTTCTAGACTGAACATTACACATCTTCTCCCTAGTCTTATTTATCTTGCTTTAGTGCTTGCTTGTTGTTTTCAGCATAAAGTGTTTAGATTACTTATAAATCATATTCCCCTCACTAGTGTTGCTGGGAGCAGCAGTCAAAACCCAAAACCTGGTTTGGGGTGGAATACGCCACTGCTGTTTCTTCAGTATGACTTTTAAATCAGTTGAGGGCTGTATATAAAACTCCTTAGATGAGTTAAGAGGCTGTTTCCATGCAGTACATGTGAATCTGTATGTAATGCAGGCTGCACGTGGGCGCTACAGCAGAAGTCGCTTTTGATAGAAAGAAAATGCATGTGATTTTAGCTAATTGCTCACCAGTTAAAGAAAAAAACAGCCCCAAGCTAATGGAATATTTATGGAAACTTGAATCTGCAAATTTGTACAACTTTATGAATGAACTTTATATGCAAAAGAGTAAGTGTGGACAGAAGTAGGAATCCTCATATTTTGTTTAGAGATCAACTGAATAAGAGAGACAGATATCAACACTTAAGTGATCAACTTGTCCAGGGTTTTATCTTTCTTTTGAAAGTAAGAGGACTGTGAGTTGGAATGAAATTTCTTAGAGAACTGTTTATCTACCATTTAGATGTAGATGGAGTGATTCCTGGCTGCCTTATAGGGATTGCTGAAGCACGGAAGATAGAAAGAATATAGCTGTGAATTATCTATCTCGTTCCCATGTTTCTTAAATCTAATTAGATTTTCTACTGGTGTGGAGTGGAAGGTTTGAGTAGTGCCATGGTAAAAGTGTTCTTCCAGACTGAAAACCTTTTGCTGTTAATTCTGTATAGAAATCTGAGGCACCTGATTACGTGTTCAGAGAACTTTAATTCCTTCACTAGTATCAAATACTATGTGATGTGAGGGCATGGCTTGCATATTATGACAGTTTTTCACTTAGAAGTTGCTACTTGGTGTTGTGAACTGCTATGTAATAATGATTTTAATCAATCTGAGCTACATTCCTTTTCCCTTTTTTTTGTTTGTTTGTTTGTTTGTTTTACAGTAGTTGTAAATGAGAGAAAGAAAAAGAACACTGTAGAGCAAAAGAAAATTGAACGCATGAAGCAAAAGTGCTCCGCGTACCGAAAGGAAGTACTAGCACTGAGGGAAAGAACTGAAATCTTGGAACATCATTTAGCTGTGCTTGAAGAACAATGCAGAAGAGAAAAAAATAAAAAAGAAGATTTCAGTAAGCAGGTAACAAGCCTGCGTATTGAGCTTTCTTTTTCTGAAGAAACAGCTGATGCTCTCCGTGAACAAATTCTGCAGGGTCAAGCTGACTATCGGGAAATTGCTTCTGAACTGGATGAACAGAAATCTATAAATATGACACTTGAAAACAAAAATGCCCAACTAACTAACAACATAGAAGTTGCCAAAGAATATATAATTGATAAAGTGTCACAAGTAAAAGAAATGCGGACCAAATTAGATGAATTATACAAATGTCACTTAGAGTTTCACGCCATCGGTACTGACTTTGTCAGTGTAAAGGATTCCTCAGACTCTGAAAAAGATGAGACAGGGACATCTCAAATTAGTTCTGCATGCATTCAGTCACAGACTTCTTCCATCTCAGATCTTGTGCAGGACCTCTCCTTTAACTATAGTCTTGAAAGGATTTGGGAAGTATGCAGAAGTATTGTTGATGTTTCCTCACAAAAAAGTCAGCACATCAAAGCACTGCTTCAAGACAATGAAAACCTAAAGGCGGGACTGAATAATGCTGAAAATCATAATCGTCATTCAGAGAGTTAGGACGCTCCTTCCTGCTAAACAGAGAAACAGAGAGAGAGGGAAAGCCAATCTGTTAGCTGTTTACGAGCTTCATACACAAAAGAAACAGCACACTAGCTCATGCAAAATGTTAGTCATTAGAAACTGAACAGCACTCCTTGCCCCAGCTTAGCAGTTGTGTGGATTCCCAAACCCACAGCTCCATGGTGCTGTTTGTTCAGACCCAGAGTGTCTACAGGTAGAGCCAACCATCTGCCTAGAAAGTCAAATGGGGTCAAGTGACCAGGACAGGCACAACTGACATCAGCACCCCCATGCAGTGTTTGAAGGAAAAGCAAAAGTGCAAAGAAACCGAGCAAATTCAAACCAATGTGTCCTTTGAGAAATGGGTGCACCGTGGGAAAACGCCACAGCAGACAATCCCACAACAAAATGGGCATCATTGAACGAAGAAAGAGGCTGAAGTGAGTCACCTACACGCCACTTCTGCACATTCCACCCCAAACCTGGTTTGCACCAACAGCAGAAATCAGTGGGTTTTGGATCACTTCTAATACTAAGCAAGAGAAGTAATACTTGCATTCTGTGATTCCTCCTCCATATCCAACTACAGTCTTCTCAAAATTCAGAATTTATACAAACTTATAAATAAATGCATCACTCATAAAGCCAGATGTCTGTATTACTTTTTCTTTATCACTCTCCTTTCTGGCAAGTGCAGGTGACCAGCAAGCTGTGGATTTGATTCTCAATATGGAAGCTGGCACAGATTTGGGGACCAAGTTCCAGTGGGAGAAAATGTAGAGCAAGCAGTGGAGGTGGAAACTCAAAAAAGAAAGTAGCTTGTCAGCATGAACACTCCAGAAACAGGGCAGCAGTCAACACCTCCTTGCAAGACACCGATCTGCTTCCCTGCTCCATCAGGCTCCATGCCAGCCCAGTACAGCACTGCTCCTGGACACAGCAATCATTTCACCAAGACTCAGCTCAGCTACCACCGTCACACAGTGGGACCGGCAGCCTCCAGCAGTCCCTTCAACCCAACCTGTTCTGTGATCCTGTGATCTGTGACCACGGGTGAAAAACAACTGCAGCTGCATCTGAGGCTGCCCCAGGACTGACTCAAACACACTGACATGGCAGGGGCAGAAAAGAGTTCATTTACAAAGTGAAAGCAAAATGTCTAACGGAAGAGACCAATGCTCAGCCTTTCCATTCTGAGCACTGTCCAGCTGACACGGCGCACTGCACCGCTGTGCCAGCATGGCTCCTGCTTGGAATGGCTGCTTTCTGTGCCCCATCAAGGAAAAACTGCAGGAAAGATAACTTCAGTTTCACAGTCCTGACGTTGGTGTTACCAGTCCCCAGAGTAGTTCAGAATATCCTCAGGGTTGCTATAAATTTTCAGTGCTGACTACAGCCCTTTGGAGTGACTTTCATACACCCACGTCCTTCTGGTCCAGGGGGACTCTGAGCACTTGGTTAGTTCCACCTCATGTTGTGAGGAAAACAGCAAAAGCCTCTATAAGGGCTTGCAGTAGCCAAAACCTGGATCAGAATGCTCCTCCTGTAAGACCTTAAAGCTTAGAAAATGTAACAGAACTACTAGGTTTGCCATCATTGCAAGGTGGCAACAGCCCTCTTTGTAGGCTGAGGGTGCAGAACTCACTGCCTCAGCCAAAGTCAGATGTGCATTCTGACAGTTACTGGTGACACGCATTTCCTGCCCTGCTTAGAAAAGAGGTGTATTTTGTGCTCATATAGGAAGTGCTCAAGAAACGTGTAGATGCAGTAGGCAGGGCATGGTTTAGAAGGGAAATATTAGTGGTAGGTGGACACTTGGATCATTGGGGATCTTTTCCAACCTTGGTGATTTGATGATTCTAATTTAAAGGAGAAAAGAACACTTTTTAAAGTAATCTGGAAGGTGAAGTGCAAATGTCCAATCACACAGGGATGATCCCAGTTTGGAATCCAGCCTCTGCCCCTTCTGCTTTGGGTGCATGAGCTCCTTCCTGATGTAGCAGCTTGCTGGCTCCCTCTGCACCAGCCAAGGGAAGTGTGCCATGTGAGTGAATCTAATGCAGATGTCAGTACACAAAGAGGGCAAATAGGCCAGCACAGAACCTTTCAGCATCACACCACGACCACCCAACAGCAACCTCCAGAACTATGATTAACAAATAGCAGTAGGATTTACCTTTTCCTCCATGACTGGCGATGACTGCAGCGACAAACGTAACAGCCTAAACAGAGCAGCAATTGCACAAAAAGCAAGACAAAAAAAAAACAACAAAAAAACACAACAACAACTATTAGAGAATGAAGGTCATGCAAACATGCAGCCCTATCAGAGACAGCGAATGCATGCACTTTTATTCATACTACTTGGAGGTGTGCACTGTACCCATTCCCCTCCTCAGATGGCAGCAGACACACACACCCCCCAGCAGTTCTTGCACCATCTTCTCTCAAGTGACAAGGAAGCACCCTTGGTGCATTTACAGCCTTATGCAAATATGTATTTACACAGTCTACCATATAAAACACACCCAAGCACATCCACAGGTGAAGGTTAACCAAATGCACTCACAAACATGTAGGAAGACATTGAGAGATTACACCCATATCCCCCCCAAAACACATCAGTGTACCAACTCACAAGTGCTGGTGTTCACCCACACGCAGCTGTGCAGACACAGGACCACACAACCCTCAAAGGCACAAACATACACAAATACAGCACACATGAACAGCCCAAAGCTTGAAATGAAGGAAAACGACCCACTTCCCAGCTGCTGTTCCTACAGATTCAGATGGAGGCCTGGCAAGGGCTGTGACAGACACAGCGAGCTGCTCTTTCTTCCCATTCTTCCAGGAACTAGCAACACGTTACATGGAATAGCATCCCTCCAACATAGAGACAATCCTCAGTGCAAGGTTTGTCCTTCATACCAGAGAACAGGGTGTGGGGGGGCAACCAGCCTAACACACTCCAACCATTACAGCTGTGATCAGGATTGGTTTGGGGCAGAGGAAAACAGAAACAACCTATTGAGGGAGCTGTCAGGAACACACACTCTCACAATCCTAACAACCTACTGGTTCTTTTCACCCCATATCTTCTCTTTCCATACCCATCATGCCTGCCTCCATTCACCTACAGAGGCCACCATCCAGCTTCTGCTCTTCTTTCCTTGTATAGATTTCTATATTTTTCCACTGGTCTGCTAGAAAAGCATTACCTTCAGATGGGAAAGGGTTACACTGTATTCTGTAATCAGTTTTATTTTTCTAAGCCACTCTCTGACATGACACCAATTTACTGCTCTGCAGAAAACACAGCACTGAGAACTTACTATATGGAAAGAACTCAGCCAGATCAGAATGTTCCTATTCCAGTTCCTTTTAGATCCGCTACAGATTTGTGCTGTCCTTCAGAGTTTGTGCAGGAGAAAGCCTAGATAAGTGTCATGGTTTTGTAATTTTGTAATTTTGCTATCAGTATTCCACATCATAACATCATGTCAAGTATGGATACTTCTGTTGAATGTGCAGTCCACAGAAGAAGACTACATATCCCAGAGAACAACAGGAGTAACAATAAGTCACGGGACCAGGACTCTATATAATCTCGTTCCCAGGCTGGAGTGCCCTCCTTCTTCTCTCGAACTTCTCGGAGAGTGGGAAGCGTTCCAGCCGTGTCGCCTAGAGTTCACAGTAGGCCTCTCGGTTTTCGGAGACTCTCTCTCTCTCTCTGTTTCGTTCGATTTTGTTAGCCTTAATTATATTATATTGTGTTATCTTGTATTTCGATATCATATTTAGTAAAATAAGTTTTTCCTCCTTAGATTGTCGCTGTTTTATCCCACTCCCCTTTTCCCCCTCCTTTCCAGGCCCCGGGGGGGGGGCGTGGGGTGGCTTCCCCTGTCACGGGCATAGGTAAATCTAAGTAACCCGTGACAGATTTTTTGGTGGAGAATGCGGGCATAGAGCTTTTTAGCTTTTAGAACAACTCTCTCTTTGCTCTTAAAGAGCTTCGTTACGGGAGTGTTGGGAGTGTTATCTTTCCGTAGCTGCTCACAGAGAACGTGACCTTGAAATACCAGACAAATTGTCAACATTAAGGGCTGCTGCACATTCTCAGCATTGCTATCTAACTTTTGTGTAGAAAACAAAGGGATTTCTTTCTCCCTTAGAGCAAAGCTAGCTAGCTCTGACTTTTACAGAGCCTGCCAGCTATGAATCCACTCTTCATCCCAGTTGCTCTGTTTAAGGGATTGAAGGCAATTATGATCTTCTTAAAGTATTGGTCAACTATTAACACCATAATTTGGTGTTGTGGAATTGTGCAGATATATAGCCTAATAAGGTGGATACTGATGGAGACACCTGCCTGGTACTTTTACAAGATGTGGTATGGTCAGAATTTTGGCATCTACATCTCAGACGGAATTGTGAATCTTACAAACACTTGCATCCCAGATGGAACAGGCAATTTTACAAATACTTGCATCCCAGATGGAACAGGCAATTTTACAAACGCCACCATGTTTAATTCATTGTACAGGCTAAAAAAACCCTTTTTATTTGGGTTGCACTCTCAGATTTCCACACGCTTTTCAATAACTGAGATAGGGTTCATACTTGCACTCATGTTATCACTATCAATGCATGCATATATGTTCCTATGCATTCGTTCTATGCGGAAGTCTCCTCCAGAACCAGAGAATGATGACTGGCAGGGAATATGGAAAGGTTTAGGAAAAGTCTTAGAAGCATGGGGACCCGCAGTGTCATGGGATTTCACTCTTGAACACCTAAGGGACCCTAAGAAATTAAGTGAGTATTTGGGTCAGAGATCTAAGGAGGTAAACCTTATGTGGGGTTTGGCTTATGCATACCGTGCTTTGTATCATACTATTCTGGAGAGAGAGAGTTTCCGATCTGAGATTCAAGCCCAAGTTAATTCTGATCAGTCACAGGAG
The DNA here is from genome assembly GCF_054131305.1 of Coturnix japonica. NCBI lineage: Eukaryota > Metazoa > Chordata > Aves > Galliformes > Phasianidae > Coturnix > Coturnix japonica. The sequence continues at coordinate 21,205,378 of NC_140671.1, read as the reverse complement.
GCATCAGTAGCAATATCAGTTGCCCCTGTGGAAGGCAAGAAATGGAAACGGGTGTCCATGCGTCTAGAACGAAAAGAAGGAGAAGCACAGGGAGGGGCTGCAGAAGACCCAGGTGCCGGGCATGGAGCAGTACCGAAAAAAGCAAAGGCAAAAACCAAGAGGCATGAAGAAGAGACTGATGATGAGGAGGAAATCACCTATTGTCGACCTCTGAAGCTGACTGAAATCCAAGGCTCAAGAAAGGAGTTCACACGGCGTCAAGATGAAGGTATCCTTGCTTGGTTGCTTCGCTGCTGGGACAACGGGGCCAACAGCTTGTCTCTAGATGGTAATGAAGCTCGCCAACTAGGAAGCATTGCCCAAGATGCAGGTATCGACAGAGGGATTAGCAGATGTTCGGATGGAGCTGCCACTCTCTGGTTGCGGCTGTTAGAAGCCGTGAGAGAAAGGAACCCCTATAAGGATGCTTTGAAGCCTAAATTTGATAGTTGGAATACCGTCCAAAAAGGTATTCAGCGCCTGAGGGAATTGGCCATGGCGAAAATGTTGTACAGCCCTGATCCAAGCGAACTTGACCCTGAGAGAGTGAGGGCCGATCCTGACATGTGGCAGAAAATCACAAGTACAGCACCAGAGAGAATTGCACAGTCATTGGTATCAGGATCTAAAGGATTCGTGGACAGATGGCCCCGAGTTGTTGAGCTGATTATAATGCTTCAAACCATCGATCAGCAGCTCCCCCAACTGCATGCCGCAGTTTCTGCCATCTCACGGCTAGAAAACCGAGTAGATGAAATGTGCAAGAAATTGTTTCCATCAACTAATTGTAATGATCCTGTAATAGTATCAGAAACAACTGATGAAGGTCAATCCTCGTACGGGCCACCAGGTCTAATGAAGGATCTGATCAAACTAGTCCAGTCCTACTCCCCACCTGCATCATCAAAAGTCTCAGCTGTTAAACGCACACGCTTCCCAGCTCGAGCAAAGAACAACAGTACGATTGCACCGCGTGTTTCCATGTGGCGCTACCTACGTGACCGTGGAGAAGACATGAGGAAGTGGCATGATCAGCCTACTTCTGCACTACGAGCACGGGTGAAAGAACTGCTAGACATACCAACCACCAGTGGAGTTGCTCCAGTCATCACAGGTAACCAATAGAGGGGCCCTGCCCTCAGTCAGGGGAGGGAAAGGGATAATAGAGTTTATTGGACTGTGTGGATTCGATGGCCTGGCACATCAGAACCACAGGAATATAAGGCGCTGGTGGATACCGGTGCACAGTGCACCCTAATGCCCTCCAGTCATGAAGGGACAGAATCAATCCATATTTCTGGAGTGACTGGGGGCTCTCAAGAATTGACTGTGCTGGAGGCTGAAATAAGCCTCACTGGCAAAGACTGGCAAAAACATCCTATTGTGACTGGCCCAGGGGCTCCATGTATACTAGGTATTGATTACCTCAGAAGGGGGCATTTCAAGGATCCTAAGGGGTATCGATGGGCCTTTGGGATAGCTGCTGTAGACATGGACAACATTAAGCAGCTGTCTGTTTTGCCTGGCCTGTCAGAGGACCCGTCTGTTGTGGGGCTGCTACGAGTAAAAGAGCAGCAGGTACCGGTTGCTACAAAGACAGTGCACAGACGGCAGTATCGCACCAACAGGGATTCCTTGCTCCCCATTCATGATTTGATTCGCCAGTTGGAGAATCAGGGAGTGATCAGTAAAACTCACTCACCTTTTAACAGTCCCATATGGCCAGTGCGTAAAGCCAGTGGAGAATGGAGGCTGACAGTAGACTACCGTGGCCTGAATGAGGTCACACCCCCATTGAGCGCTGCTGTGCCGGACATGTTGGAACTCCAGTACGAGCTGGAGTCAAAAGCAGCCAAATGGTATGCCACCATTGACATTGCCAATGCCTTCTTTTCTATTCCTTTGGCCGCAGAATGCAAGCCACAGTTTGCCTTCACCTGGAGGGGCATTCAGTATACTTGGAACCGTTTGCCCCAGGGGTGGAAACACAGCCCAACCATTTGCCATGGGTTGGTCCAAACTGTACTGGAACAGGGTGGTGCTCCTGAACACCTGCAGTACATTGATGACATTGTTGTGTGGGGCGATACAGCAGAAGAAGTTTTCACAAAAGGAGAGCAGATAATCCGGATTCTTCTACAAGCTGGCTTTGCTATTAAGCGAAGCAAAGTAAAAGGACCTGCCCAGGAAATTCAGTTCTTAGGTATAAAGTGGCAGGATGGACGTCGTCACATCCCAGCAGATGTGATCGACAAAATCACTGCCATGTCTCCACCAACTAGCAAGAAAGAGACACAATCTTTCCTGGGTGCAGTAGGCTTTTGGAGGATGCACATTCCAAACTACAGCCTCATTGTAAGCCCCCTTTATCAGGTAACGCGGAAGAAGAATGATTTTGCATGGGGCCCTGAGCAGCAGCAGGCTTTTGAACAGATTAAACAAGAGATAGCCCGTGCTGTAGCCCTGGGGCCAGTACGGACTGGACAGGATGTAAAGAACATCCTCTACACTGCTGCTGGAGAGAAAGGCCCTACTTGGAGTTTGTGGCAAAGAGCCTCAGGAGAGACCCGAGGCCGACCCCTGGGATTCTGGAGTCGATCATATAAGGGGTCTGAAGAGTGCTACACTCCGACTGAGAAGGAGATCTTAGCCGCGTATGAGGGGGTTCGGGCTGCTTCCGAAGTAGTCGGGACTGAAACACAGCTCCTTTTGGCACCTCGACTGCCAGTGCTGAACTGGATGTTCAAAGGACAGGTTCCCTCCACCCATCATGCTACTGATGTCACCTGGAGCAAGTGGATTACGCTGATTACACAGCGAGCGCGAATGGGAAACCTCAATCGTCCAGGAATCCTAGAGGTAATCATGGACTGGCCTGAAGATAAAAAGTTTGGAACATCACCAGCAGAAGAGGTGTCACGTGCTAAAGAGGCCCCACCATACAACGAATTACCAGAAAATGAAAAGAAATATGCCCTATTCACAGACGGATCATGTCGCATTGTAGGGAAACATCGCAAATGGAAAGCTGCTGTGTGGAGCCCCACACGACAGGTTGCAGAGGCCACTGAAGGTAAGGGAGAATCAAGTCAGTTTGCAGAGGTAAAAGCTGTCCAGCTGGCCTTAGATGTTGCTGAACGGGAGAGGTGGCCAATGCTGTATCTTTATACTGACTCATGGATGGTGGCAAATGCCTTATGGGGGTGGTTACAGCGGTGGGAACAAAATAACTGGCAACGGAGGGGAAAATCTGTTTGGGCCGCTGAACTATGGAAGGACATTGCTTCCCGAACAAAGAATATGGTTGTAAAGGTGCGTCATGTGGATGCACATGTGCCCAAAAGTCGGGCTACTGAAGAACAACAAAACAACCATCAGGTAGATAAAGCTGCTAGAATTGAGGTGGCTCAAATCGACTTGGATTGGCAGAATAAGGGCGAATTATTTCTAGCTCGATGGGCTCATGAGACCTCAGGCCATCAAGGAAGAGACGCAACATATAAGTGGGCCAGAGACCGAGGGGTGGACTTAACCATGGACGCTATTGCGCAGGTTATTCATGATTGTGAAACATGTGCCATAATTAAACAAGCCAGAAGGATGAAACCTCTCTGGGAGGAAGGGCGATGGCAAAAGTATAAATATGGGGAGGCGTGGCAGGTTGATTATATCACCTTGCCACGATCTCGCAGTGGTAAGTGTTATGTACTCACTATGGTAGAGGCAACCACTGGGTGGCTTGAAACATACGCAGTACCCCATGCAACTGCTCGAAACACCATATTAGGTCTTGAGAAACAAGTCCTGTGGCGACATGGCACCCCAGAAAGAATTGAATCTGATAATGGGACACATTTCAAAAATTCTCTTATAAATACTTGGGCCAAAGATCATGGCATTGAGTGGATTTATCATATTCCCTACCATGCACCAGCTTCTGGTAAAATTGAACGATATAATGGGTTGTTGAAAACTATGTTGAAAGCAATGGGTGGTGGAACATTTAAGCACTGGGAGAAGAATCTGGCAGAAGCCACTTGGCTGGTCAATACTAGAGGATCTGTCAATCGTGATGGTCCTAGTCAATCTAGCCCCCTACACACTGTAGAAGGAGATAAGGTCCCTGTTATACATGTAAAGAACATGTTGGGAAAAGCTGTTTGGGTCCTTCCAGCTTCTGGAAAGGGCAAACCTATCCGTGGAACTGTCTTTGCCCAGGGACCTGGGTGCACTTGGTGGGTAATGCAGAAGGATGGGGATGTTCAATGTGTGCCACAAGGGAATTTGATGCTGGGGGAGTGCAGTCAATAATTTTATGTATCTATATATATATATATATGTTTGCATGTGTAGTGTATTTTAGTTATTATAGTTGTACATTTAGTTATGTTACATGCAATTCTACTATTTAGCTATCACAATTTTACATACGTGTATATATATGTATATATATGTATATATTAACCATGATGTAATAATGTAGAATAAGGGGTGGAATGTCATGGTTTTGTAATTTTGTAATTTTGCTATCAGTATTCCACATCATAACATCATGTCAAGTATGGATACTTCTGTTGAATGTGCAGTCCACAGAAGAAGACTACATATCCCAGAGAACAACAGGAGTAACAATAAGTCACGGGACCAGGACTCTATATAATCTCGTTCCCAGGCTGGAGTGCCCTCCTTCTTCTCTCGAACTTCTCGGAGAGTGGGAAGCGTTCCAGCCGTGTCACCTAGAGTTCACAGTAGGCCTCTCGGTTTTCGGAGACTCTCTCTCTCTCTCTGTTTCGTTCGATTTTGTTAGCCTTAATTATATTATATTGTGTTATCTTGTATTTCGATATCATATTTAGTAAAATAAGTTTTTCCTCCTTAGATTGTCGCTGTTTTATCCCACTCCCCTTTTCCCCCTCCTTTCCAGGCCCCGGGGGGGGGGCGTGGGGTGGCTTCCCCTGTCACGGGCATAGGTAAATCTAAGTAACCCGTGACAATAAGTCTCTCTGCCTCTGGAGTTTAGGGTATAACTGCTTCAAACTGCTATATTGCTGCCCCTGAAACACTGCTGGATATTCTCCATGGCAGGAGAGCTGAGCTGCTCTCTGCAGAACAAAAGAAACAGGACCACACACTGACACTTGGCTTCCTGCAATGCTGCACCCTGCCAGCTCAGCAATTCCCAGCTCCCCCTGTTCCCAGCTGAGACATGGAGATGGCAACAAGACAGAAACGCACACATCAGCACAGTGTGTGCGCCTGCGAGCTTGAAAAATCTGTCACGGTTTGAACTAAAAATCCACCTGCGTCCGTGACAGGGGCCGTGGGCCCCGGAGGGGCCCTGGGCCGAAAGGAAAAAAAGTTAATTAGGAAAAGAAAACAGCGGCAACGATCTAAGGAGGCACACTTATTTACTAAATACTATATCGAAATACAGGATAATAAAATATAATATAATATAATTGAAAATTGAGCTAACGAATCAGACAAAATAAGAGAGAGAATGAGTCCCGTAACCGAGAGGCCTACTGTGAAATTTAGGCGAGACGGTGAAGGCTCCCACACACTCCCCTGAACGCCAGAACTCGAAAGACGTCAGTCTGTTCTGCAACAGAGTTAATATAGAGTCCAGGTCCCGTGACCCATCGTGTTGCTCTCTGGGAGATGTAGTCTTCTTCTGTAAGTAGCACATTCAGTAAAATTATTCATGCTTTATATGATGTTATGATGTGGAATACTGATAGCAAAAATTACAAAATTATTAAACCATGACATTCCACCCCTTATTCTACATCATTACATTATGTTTATACATACATACACACTCATATGTATAATTGTGAATAATCAGCAACCTTATTTTTCTCAACAATTTATATTTATTCCATACAAATCCCTAAGTTGAGAACAAAACTCTATAACCTAATTGAAATATTTTCTGAGACTCTACCTATATATCTACAAGAAAATCATTGGCTGCACTCCCCCAACATCAAATTCCCTTGTGGTACACATTGAACATTCCCATTTTTGTCCATCACCCACCACGTGCACCCAGGTCCCTGGGCAAAGACAGTACCCCGGAGAGGTTTGCCCTTTCCAGACGCTGGAAGGACCCAAACTGTTTTTCCCAACACACTTTTTATGTGTACTACAGGAACCTTATCTCCCTCCACGGTACGTAGGGAGCTGGATTGGTTAGGACCATTACGATTACTAGATCCTCGAGTGTTGACCAACCAGGTGGCTTCTGCTAAATGGTTCTCCCAGTTTTTGTACGTTCCACCACCCATTGCTTTCAACATAGTTTTCAACAACCCATTGAATCTTTCAATCTTACCAGAAGCTGGTGCATGATAGGGAATATGGTAAATCCACTCAATGCCATGATTTTTGGCCCAAGTGGTTACAAGAGAATTTTTGAAATGAGTCCCATTATCTGATTCAATTCTTTCTGGAGTGCCATGCCGCCACAGGATTTGCTTTTCCAACCCTAATATGGTGCTTCGGGCGGTAGCATGGGGTACTGCGTATGTTTCAAGCCACCCAGTGGTTGCTTCCACCATGGTGAGTACATAATGCTTACCATTGCGAGATCGTGGCAAGGTGATATAATCAACCTGCCATGCTTCTCCATATTTATACTTTTGCCATCGCCCTTCCCCCCAAAAAGGTTTCATCCTCTTGGCTTGTTTAATTATGGCGCATGTTTCACAATCATGAATAACTTGAGCAATAGCGTCCATAGTTAAGTCCACCCCTCGGTCTCTGGCCCACTTGTATGTCGCATCCCTTCCTTGATGACCTGAAGTCTCGTGGGCCCACCGAGCTAGGAATAATTCACCCTTGTTCTGCCAGTCCAAGTCTATTTGAGCCACCTCAATTTTAGCAGCTCGATCAACCTGATGGTTATTTTTATGTTCTTCAGTAGCCTTACTTTTAGGCACATGAGCATCTACATGGCGCACCTTTACAACAATGTTCCTTATTCGGGCAGCAATGTCTTTCCACAGTTCAGCAGCCCAAACAGGTTTACCCTTTCGTTGCCAATTATCATCTTCCCACTGTTGCAACCACCCCCATAAGGCATTTGCCACCATCCATGAATCAGTATAAAGATGAAGCATTGGCCACCTCTCCCGTTCAGCCACATCTAAAGCCAGCTGAACAGCCTTTACCTCTGCGAATTGACTTGATTCTCCTTTACCTTCAGTGGCCTCTGCAACTTGTCGTGTGGGGCTCCATACAGCAGCTTTCCATCTGCGATGCTTCCCTACAATACGACATGATCCATCTGTGAATAGGGCAAATTTCTTTTCGTTTTCTGGTAGCTCATTGTATGGTGGTGCCTCTTTAGCACGTGATACCTCTTCTGTAGGTGGTTTTTCAATTTTTTTACTCTCAGGCCAGTCCATGATCACTTCTAGAATTCCAGGACGGCTGAGTTTTCCCATTCGAGCTCGTTGAGTAATTAATGAAATCCACTTACTCCAAGTGGCATCAGTAGCATGATGGGTGGAGGGAACCTGTCCTTTAAACATCCAGTTTATTACTGGCAAGCGAGGTGCTAGAAGAAGCTGAACCTCTGTCCCAACTACTTCAGAAGCAGCCCGAACCCCCTCATACACGGCTAAGATCTCCTTCTCAGTCGGAGTGTAGCGCTCCTCAGACCCTTTATATGCTCGACTCCAGAATCCTAGGGGTCGGCCTCGGGTCTCTCCTGAGGCTCTTTGCCACAAACTCCAAGTGGGACCTTTCTCTCCAGCAGCAGTGTAGAGGATGTTCTTCACATCCTGTCCCGTCCGTACTGGCCCCAAGGCCACGGCACGGGCTATCTCTTGTTTTACCTGCTCAAAAGCCTGCTGCTGCTCAGGACCCCATGAGAAATTATTCTTCTTCCGTGTTACCTGATAGAGAGGGCTCACTATGTGGCTGTAGTTTGGGACATGCATTCTCCAAAAGCCCACTACTCCCAGAAAAGATTGGGTCTCTGTTTTGTTGGTGGGCGGAGACATAGCAGTGATTTTGTCAATCACATCTGCTGGGATGTGACGACGTCCATCTTGCCATTTTATACCTAAGAACTGGATTTCCTGGGCAGGCCCCTTCACCTTGCTGCTCTTAATGGCAAAACCAGCTTGCAAAAGAATTTGGATTATCTGTTTTCCTTTCTGGAAAACCTCTGCTGCTGTATGGCCCCACACTACAATATCATCAATATACTGCAAGTGCTCAGGAGCATTACCCTGTTCCAAGACAGCTTGGATCAACCCATGGCAAATTGTTGGGCTGTGCTTCCACCCCTGAGGTAAACGGTTCCAGGTATACTGAATACCTCTCCAGGTAAAAGCAAACTGTTGCCTACATTTTGCAGCCAATGGAATGGAAAAGAAGGCATTAGCAATGTCAATGGTGGCATACCACCTAGCTTCTTTTGACTCCAGTTCATACTGGAGTTCTAGCATGTCTGGTACAGCAGCACTTAATGGAGGTGTGACTTCATTCAGGCCACGGTAATCTACCGTCAGCCTCCATTCCCCACTGGTTTTACGCACTGGCCATATGGGGCTGTTAAAAGGCGAGTGAGTTTTGCTAATCACTCCCTGATTTTCTAATTGGCGAATTAGCTTGTGAATGGGGAGCAATGAGTCCCTATTGGTGCGGTACTGCCGTCTGTGAACCACTTTGGTGGCAATTGGTACCACTTGGTCTTTTACCTGGAGCAACCCCACAGCAGAAGGATCATCTGACAGACCAGGTAAAGTTGACAGCTGCTTAACACCGTTTGTGTTAACAGCAGCTATCCCAAAGGCCCATCGATACCCCTTGGGATCCTTAAAATGTCCCATCCTAAGGTAATCGATTCCCAGTATACATGGAGCCTCTGGACCAGTCACAATAGGGTGTTTTTGCCAGTTTTTACCAGTGAGGCTTATTTCGGCCTCCAACATAGTCAATTCTTGAGAACCCCCAGTCACTCCATGGATATATATTGGTTGTGTCCCTTGGTGACTTGAGGGCATTAGGGTGCACTGTGCACCAGTGTCCACCAAGGCTTTATATTTCTGTGGTTGAGATGTGCCAGGCCACTTAATCCACACAGTCCAGTATACTCTGTTGTCCCTTTCCCCCCCCTGGCTGGGGGCAGGGCCCCTCTATTGTTTACCTCGGTGGCTTGCAGCAACTGGAACTTTCCCCCTTTTGGAAGAGTTCGCCTTGGTGGTTGTTTTGTACTGTAATTCTTTCACTCGTGCCTGAAGTGCAGAAGTGGATGAATTATACCACCTCTTTATATCCTCCCCATGATTACTCAAGAAATACAACAAAGCAAAACGTATGGTCTTATCGTTGTCATTTGCTTGAATATGAGGACCTCTCTTTTTAATGGTTGAGATTTTCGATGATACGGGTCGAGAGGAACTCATGTTGTTTAGCTTTTTCAATAGGCGATCGTGGGAATCCTGGTCCCCATCATCTGGTACCACCATGGATCCATCTACATCAGGCATGTTAGTCAACATGTCAATAATATCATTTTGTGTTCCCTCCATTCTGTTTAACCTTTCAGCTATTTAGACAATGGCTGAAGTATAACGATTAACTTCTGTGGTGCTTATAAATAATTCAAGCTCCTGAAGTTTAGCAATTAGTTCATTAACAAGGGGTTTCCTTTCCCCTTGGCCATATACTAATGCAAGTGCACTGGCATGCTTTTCTGGAGCAGCCCTTGTAAAGTCACGCCACATTTGTCGTGGTACACGGACTATCTCAGGATCATGTAATTGGTTCGGGTCATTGCGGTTGAAGTGGGAGCTGTATAGCATTTCCACCAGAGCATTTTCTCTCAAAGTTTGGATGCCTTTCTCTATATCAGTCCATTTCCTTTTCTCAGGCTCCAAGTCCCGTTTAAAGGGGAATCTATCTCTTACCGCTATCAACATCCGCTTCCAGAGGGTGTAGGACTGATCTTGGCATGTGCCAATACCTCTGTCCACACGTGCATCTCTGGAAATGCTACCCAGTTGGCGAGCTTCATTGCCATCAAGCCACACACTGCTGGCACCATTGTCCCAGCATCGAAGTAACCAAGTGACCATATGTTCTTTTGGTTGACGTGTGTAATCCTTTCTTAGATCCCGAATTTCACTCAGTTTTAAAGATCTATCAATAATGGTCGTAATACTTTGCTCACCTTTTGCTCTATCAAGAGTCCCAGGTGTTGATGGTGGCAACTGTGTTGATGAGGCTGCCCCATCTATAAGTTTTGACTCGAGAAATTCTCGTAAAGAAAATCTAACTTTTGGCTCCTCTTCATCTGACTCTGACTCTTGTATTATTTCCTCCAGGTAACCCTCCTTCTTTTTCCTCTCTCCTAACTTCCTCTGCTCCTCATACTTCTTCTGCTCCTCTGTCATCTTCTTATACCCCTCTAACATCCTCTGCTCCTCCAACTTCTTCTGGTCTTCTGACTCCCCCTGCTCTCCTGAGTCCCCTTGCTCTCCTGAGTCCCCCTGCTCTCCTGAGTCCTGCTCTCCTAACTCCCTCCGCTCTTCTAACTCCTTCTGCATTTTCTCTAACTGAGTTGAAAATTGTTTTATTTTTCGCCCTCTTACAGGGGCAACCAACATTGTATCTGGTGCCCCTGGTAGTTGGTCAAGGTGTGGTACATACGGTTCAGACTTGGGGATGTTCCCCTTGGACTGGAGGGTGCATAGCTTGGATCGGAGGAGATCGCGCTCGAACTCCAGGGTGTCAAACTCAGCCCTGAGGGCGTTGTACTTGGACTGAATTGTGTCGAACCCGGACTCGAGCGCGTCGTGTTTGAACTGGAGAGTATTGCGCTCAGATTGGACGGCATCGTACATGGTCTGGAGGTTGTTACGATTGATCTTGATAGCATCGAACTGAACCTTGAGGTCGCTGTACATGGACCGGAGGACATCTCGCTCAGATCGGAGGGTGTTACATTCGGACTGAAGGATGTTGTGCTCAGACTGGAGGGTGTTGTAATCAGTCTGGAGGGTGTCACGCTCCGACGGGAGAATGTCGCGCTCAGACTGGGGGCAGCTATTCTCAGTCTGGAGGGCGTTGTGCTCGGACTGGAGAGTGCCGTGCTCGGACTGGAGAGCATTGTGCTCGGACTGGAGAGCGTTGTGCTCGGACTGGAGAGCGTTGTGCTTGGACCGGAGAGTGTTGTGCTCGGACTGGAGAGCGTTGTGCTCGGACTGGAGAGCGTTGTGCTTGGACTGGAGAGCGTTGTGCTCGGACTGGAGAGCGTTGTGCTCGGACTGGAGAGTGTCGTGCTTGGACCGGAGAGCGTTGTGCTCGGACTGGAGAGTGTCGTGCTCGGACCGGAGAGCGTTGTGCTCGGACTGGAGAGCATTGTGCTCGGACTGGAGAGTGTCGTGCTCGGACCGGAGAGCGTTGTGCTCGGACTGGAGGGTGCCGTGCCCGGACTGGAGAGCGTTGTGCTCGGACTGAAGAGTGTTGAGTTTGGATTGCAGGGATTCTTTCTCATACCAATATGTGTCTCGTTGATGTAGGAGGTCTTCTCTCTCAGCTCTGAGACTCTCTTTCTCATACCAGAATGAGTCTCGTTGTTGTAGGAGGTTATTTCTCTCATCAAGGAGACTCTCATTCTCAGCCCTGAGACTCCCTCTCTCAGCATCAAAAACTTCCCTCTCAGAAATGGTATTAAATAAGGCCCGATAAGCATTAGCTAGGCCCCAAGTCATTTGTGCCTCCTGAGATCTGCCTGAGCCACAACATTCCTGTCTCAAATATGCGGTCAAACTCCTAGGATTCTTTAAGTGTTCAGGAGTAAAGCTCCATGACACTAAAGATGTCTGTCTTCTAAAAGTCTCTCCAAAGTCTCTCCACACTCCCTGCCACTCAGTATTCTCTAATTCTAGGGAAGACTTCCTCCTGAGGTTATAAATCCAGATACTGAGTGAGATCACTACAATAACCAACAGTAAATTCAGGGAGATTAATAAGATTGACAGTGTGGTCCACTGGGACAACTGGTCAGTCGAAGACTGCTTAAAGGATGCAAAGAAAAAAGGAAGAGCACGCTCAAAAACCACCATTTCCGTACTATTAGTTGCATTAGTTGCATTAGTTGCTCCCTCTGGAGCTGCATGCAGATACCAAGTAAGCGTTGATAACCATGCTTTCAAATCATTATACATGTTTACAATTCCATAGGAAAAAGTGGCTAGCTTAAACATGCTCCAATATGTTTGGAGCATCACAAAAGAGGAACTAATGAAATGCAGTCCCTGGTAGAACAAACTTACTAGAGGGAACATTTTTTTTCTTTTTTTCTTCAATAGAGAGAAAAAAACTAAAAGAAAACAAAGCTCAGCAGTGTTTATAAAATATACCGGAGTATTGGCAGTCCGCCTGGACTTTCAAGGTCAAGCTTGCAGGCGCAGAATCGCAAACCTAAGATAGCTCCTTAACAAAGAAAAACAACTTGTAGCTCTGTTAAAAGCTAAAAGAGCAACAGAAGAAAACACAGAAAAACAGCAACTCAATATGCCCGCATTCTCCACCAAAATCTGTCACGGTTTGAACTAAAAATCCACCTGCGTCCGTGACAGGGGCCGTGGGCCCCGGAGGGGCCCTGGGCCGAAAGGAAAAAGTTAATTAGGAAAAGAAAACAGCGGCAACGATCTAAGGAGGCACACTTATTTACTAAATACTATATCGAAATACAGGATAATAAAATATAATATAATATAATTGAAAATTGAGCTAACGAATCAGACAAAATAAGAGAGAGAATGAGTCCCGTAACCGAGAGGCCTACTGTGAAATTTAGGCGAGACGGTGAAGGCTCCCACACACTCCCCTGAACGCCAGAACTCGAAAGACGTCAGTCTGTTCTGCAACAGAGTTAATATAGAGTCCAGGTCCCGTGACCCATCGTGTTGCTCTCTGGGAGATGTAGTCTTCTTCTGTAAGTAGCACATTCAGTAAAATTATTCATGCTTTATATGATGTTATGATGTGGAATACTGATAGCAAAAATTACAAAATTATTAAACCATGACACTGTTCTTCCTACAAACATTCATACCTTTCAGGTAGGTGGGAGAGGTGAGTTGGACTGAACAAAGACCTAATCCACCCTGTTTCTCCTTCACCATGGGTGTGCCTAAGAGCTTGTACAGAGACATCTGACAGCAGAGGCACACAGCCCAGCAGAAGTCTCAAACATGGATGTTCTGCAGTTACAGAGCCCATTTTCCTTCAGCATCCTCCCTTCCTTCTAACACAATGTTACGTTACCAACAGCTGTGAACAAAACTCCCGTTCCCCCCAGCAGCCCTGTGTTCACACCAGTAAGGCACCAGCACAGAACCAGAGGCTGACCCCCAAACCTTCCCCTCACAGCACGATGCTCGGGCAGGAGGCCAAGCACTGGCTGGGGAAGGAACATCACGTCTGCAAGGAATCGGGGAGCAGTTTGTGTCTCTCTTGCTCTCTCCTCTGCTGTTTTACAATACACAGCCAAAACCTTGATGATCTGAATTCCTTCCCAGGCACTCCAACCCAGCAAAAGGAAGCCACAGCTTCCAGAGAGCTTATATTGTTTATTTCAAGACCTGACACTTCCTTCCACTTTCTTTATCCCAAACCTAATGGACACACTAGTATTTAAATGTTACGGATCTAAACAAAAGGTACTAAAATAACCTTATTTTTATAAAATAGGAAGAATATTTCTTCTTTTCTTCATTTGAAATTATCTTTTTATATGTGGTTTTAATAGAGTGGTTTTATATACTGCACTTCATTTCCTGCTACTGCCATTCCTTTAAACAGAGGCTGGCTCTGATCACTTTGGTGCTATGAAAACAGAGGGGAAAAAAACAAAGCACTTTCATGGGCATAAGTAGATCTATTGAGTGACTGACTCAGATAAATCTTCCCTTAAGAAACTGGGGAAGAAGTTACATAAAGGCTAATGCGTTTAACTACTCCAGTTTCGCTGGCTATCACACATGCACACAGACACACACAAATGAACACTCTCTTCCATCCCCATCCATTTTATGGATCAGTCTTATACATGATACCTGAGAACACAAACGTTGCTTTCCAGAAGACGTCCATCTGCAGCAGCACAATGAAGTCTAAGCTTTGTAACAGAACACAAAAAACTCCTCTCTGTCAAACCTTAGAGAACTTATCCACAACTCACCCTCAACCCATTACAAAAAGCTTCAGGTACAATCCATGCCCACAGGGAAAGATCCTTTGGTTTCTTTCTCTTGCAAATATGCACTCATTTGATAAGTTCCTGGATGGCAAACATTATATGGAGAGGTTATGGCCCTACCTTCTCCCAGGTACACTGCCCTCAGTTTGATTATTTCCCACAACCTGCTGCATCTTGGATCGTTCGATGTGTTCCACATAGGTCTGGATCATCTGAGAAGAGGAAAAAATACGTGAGGCAAACAGAATAAAACAAAAGACTCCATTGGACTCCATGATCATTATGTGTCCCTTCCAACTTGGGATATTCTGTTATTTCTGTTTTTTGAATATTGTTTTCCAGCATTTACTTCCAATTACTTAAAATTTCTTTTAAAAAGTGCTATCTGATGTTCAGACAGAACCTCCCGTGTTCCGGTTTGCACCCTCTGATTCTTGTTCTGGCACTGGGCACCACTGAAAAGAGCATGGCTTCATCCTCCTTGCACCCTCCCTTCAGATAATGTTGATGCTCTCAAGTTTCTGAAGCTCTAGTCACTGTCAGGATGAAAAACCCAATTCTCTGATGTGGTTTTATGGGTAAGCTAAGAGTTTGTTTATTTGGAAGGAATCAGGCAACAGCTTACCTCTGTGTGACGCTGATGTAAAGCATTATACTCTTTCTTCATTTCTGATTCACGCTCCTCCAGCCGTGAAACTGCCAAGAAAAGATTCCACCCATCAGCTAACATACAGATCTAGACATGCTCCATGCAAGAGAAGCAATGAAACCTGCACTACACTAGTGTGGATATGTCGCACCCTGTAGATTGCTCTGATTTTTATACCAAAGAAAGGGACAGCCACAGATTTCAGGCTTTCCACAAACTACATTAAAACAAACAAGAAAAAACAGCACATGAAGAATATCTGCAAGTATATGCTCATGGAAAGCAAACTACATAATCGTATCTGGTGCACAACTTTGCTTACTCTGATCTGCATAGTTTTTGGTCTTCAGCTCCAACTGTCGAGTCTGAAATTCAAGGTGTTCCACTTGGATTTGTAGCTCTTTCTTCTGCTGTTCCAGTGCATCTTCAAACTCTATGAACTTCTGTACAGGGAAAAACCAGAGAAGGAAGCAAGGATGAGGAACAGACCTAAACGTATTTGACTTTTCCTCTTCTCTCCTCCTATACTATGTGTGCGTATATATACATATATATATGTACACACACAAAAAAAGCAAGAGATAAGAATTTCTATGTGCTTTAAGTTAAAACAGCATTTACTCAAGCTAGAAATACTTATCTTCTAAAATAAAGTAAAAGATGTACTTTGTGTATCATTAAGATATAATCTGCTGGCCAATGCAAGTTATGTAAACCAACACGGTTCCATCATCTTCAACAACACCTTTATCATGCTAGGCTGAATTTGGATTCCTGTTAGTTTTATGTCAGAAAAGCCAAATTCTGTGTCTACGGTCACGCATTTAGAAGTGCCTACGTCAGAAATCTCCTTCAGACATCAGAAAGTTCCCACTATTAATGATGTTGCATCTAAATTTTGCAGGAAGCATACAAGCCTTGTGGAAAACCAACCCACAACCGTCACACCTCACAGTCTCCTTTGCAATCCACTTCCCAGATCTCAGACCAGAGGTTTTTTCAGGCACACATCAGAGAAGGGGTAGAGAGTTACATGGTAAAAACCAGAGCAACTTTGACAGGTGATTCTATAAGGATGGCACATTCAGCTCCAGAGCTGCTAAGAAAAACTTGAGTCTTACTTTTTCAGTTCTGTAAGTTGAGTTATGCCTCAATTGGTGCAGAATGGAAGCAGTGAGTGATGAGACCTCACAGCAAGAAAATCCCGGCCAGTCTTCTCTGGGCATCAGTAAAAAAGAAAAAGTTCTAACCAAGACAGCCACACTGAGCAACAGGCCTAAAGAAGCCATTTCACTTGGTTTGGACTGGTTGAAGCTATGCTAAGAAAAGCAGTATTTCCCTCTGCCCCCTCTCAGGGTTTGCTGGAAGCACTCCATGCTAATGCTCTGTTGACAAACTTCCAATTACAGCCCAGCGCTAAATCCCTCTCCCTTCTCACTTGCTTGGCTTTCACTCTTGTGCAGCTCTCCTGGCACAAGGTGCCCATCTCTTCCCAGCTCCCCACCCAGGCGTGTGCCACCCAGCCAGGCAGGAATTGTGCTTGGAGTAGCAATAAACTTTAACTGACTCTAAGGAAAACATTCACAGAACTCTCAACAGTAAAACAGGAAGCAAAAGAAAGCAGGAGACCAATTTTATCCCCACTATGTAGGTCAACTTTAATAGGATTCCTGGATTTGCTACCGTTGCTTTGGTTTAGTTTAGTGAAACCGATTGGAAGATTAAACATTCCACACTAAGGCTCTTCTTAGTCCTGTCTGTCTTGCAGCCTCAAAGTACTCAAACAAACTGCAAACTAGCAATGAGCCGACCACGTGGAGAAGAAACAGAGACAGCAGCATTAAAAATTAATGCCACTCTAAGTGTTCTCAGGGAAGAAGAGCATCTCAGGTGAGTGCACTGCAGCAATATCCTGCTCCATCTCCTACGGAGATCGAACACCAGCTCTGGGCACAGGGACCCAACGGCTCCTCACTCTGTCTGGCTCCAAAACGCTTCTTGGCTGTTCCTCCATCAGAATCTCCCAGCCAGTGTCTCCCCCTGCATCAGAAAGTCAAGACAAGCAAATAAAGTGGGTGCCGTTGGGAGTGGCCACCCAGCAAGCATGGGGACATGGAGGCACTGTTCTCTAAGGAACTGAGAGAGACCTGAAATCCAGCTGCCCTGGTCCTTATGGGTGACTTCAACATTGCAGATGTTAACTGACAGTAACACACAGCTATCTATTTTCCACACATATGTTTACAAACTGCACCAGAACAGAAGGAAGGGATGCCATGGAGCCTGGACAGGCTCAAGAAGTGAGGTCTCAGGAACGGGTAATTCAAATGATGTTGAAGGGAAAATCTTCCTTTCTTTTCTACCCCACTACAATGAAATCAATGGGTGAACTGGAAGAACAAAGAGCCCACTCCCACTTGTCCTGGGAGAGCAAAGCCGAGCACAGCATTACTATTTTTTCCAATCCCTTCATACTTGCTTTCAAAGGATAATTTTCCAGCAGTTATAGGAGCCAGATATATTTTAAACAGTTAGTAATGATGGAACATGACGCTGCTGTACACATACAAATTAGTGTTGCTGGAGCCTCTCCCTGGATTTCAAGCAGGATCGCTGGTCTCTAACATCTCAGGATAAGGTTACAACCAGCACCATGGTTCACACGCTCATCGTTAAATGGAAAACAACGAGCACAAAATCATCTTAAGTGAAAGAACGAGTATTCCTCTGCAAAGCAGCGGTACACTGGAGATGGCTGAGCTTCCTGCATTACTGGCTTTCAGAGGAAGAAAATGACTAAAAATAGTAGCATGCGGTCAGAAACCATCATATCATATTAACAATAAATCAGACAGAGTGAGCTAGATGTGCATATATGCAGAAATCATATTATAAGGTCTTAATCTGGGCTGGCTGGCAGCACGTATTACATGCTGATGGGAACAGCAGCAGCTCAGCCGTCACCTTACCCTGCAGCTGGGCAGAGAGCAGAGCTGGGATGCACTGCCCGGGAGAACAGGGAGGATGCACAGCTGGATGCACAGCTGGATACACAGCTAGACGCACAGCTGGATGCACAGCTGGATGCACAGCTGGACGCACAGCTGGATGCACAGCTGGACGCACAGCTGGACACACAGCTGGATGCACAGCTGGACGCACAGCTGGATGCACAGCTGGACGCACAGCTGCCTGTGAGGAGGGGGCTGTCTGCAGGGCAGGAAGGACTCACACCGCATTCCACTCCCCACCTGCAGGAAGGCTGTCAGCCAGGGAGCCAATGCAGGCTGTGCAGCCTCCAACTCACAATTTGGGGCAGTAATTAACTGGCAATTCGGGAAGTTACGTTGACAGTATTCTGTCTTAGGAGGCCAAGACAAAGAAATAGGGCAGAACCCACTGGTGGCAGGACGCAGTACTGCCTGGTGGGCAGATGCTTTGAGCTACACCCCACGCTCAAATCTTTGCTATCCTCCCCAAAGAGAAACACTCCTCTGAAGGAACACCTCCACCTGCACAGGAGCACACAGCCTCAGTGAAATAACATCCCCTTGACAACTGCAGCCCTTAAGGGCTTTTGCTTCTCTTGCTAATTTCAAGGATTCACAAGCACATCTTTTATGTGTTAGCTACTTTATAGTTGTAGATTGGTCTTCAAATGCTTCTGTGAAATCAAATGCTGTTATTTTGGCATATATCAATAAAACCATCTCCTGGATTCCTATTCCAAGGGATCTGAGCCTTTTTTTGAAGAATGAGATGCTCTGCCCTTTAAATGCTCTCCATGAAGCAGGCCTGGTGCTATGGCAGAGCCAGGGCAGGCAGATGGGCTCTTCCCAGCCCTGACACAGCTCTGCCCCCGCACACCATGGATCACTGTAGAGGAGCACAAAGGGAGCACGGGCAGCTAACAGAGCTCTTCAAGGCAGCCTTGTGGTAAGTGGGGCTGACAGGGCAGGAGGTGCTACTCAAGTGCAGCAGATGAGACCGGACTGGGAGATGCCACTCATGAAGAGAATCAAAACATCACACAGGAGGAACGAAGCGATGCTGATGGTCAGAGAGGAGCTGGGACTGGGCAAGGGCATGCAAACATCGTGACTGCAATGAGAAGACTTGAGAGAAGGGAGCTGAGCACAAAGCAAAGATGAGCCCCAGGTCAGCTGCAACACAGTGTGAGGAGACAGACAGACGTGCTGCCATCTCCAGCCAACAGGATGTCACACAGGTGAACACGCAGGGTGATCACACCAGATAAATCCTACCATTGTCATTTTGAACAGTGCAACACTCCAATTCATGCTGAAGCCTTCCAGGAAAGCCACCTGCTATTGCAGCCCCACACGCCCAGGGATCAAACCAGGCACAGCCAAGTGTCACCCAAACCAGCTGCACACAGATCCCTCCATGGGGCACTCCAACCTGACCCTCCTCCAGCAGGCAGCGAGCAGAGCTCGGCTCATGCCACCAACACAATGGAGACCAAAGGCAGGACTGGTTTCTATTAATACTTCAAAGGCACAGATATCTCATGGAGGCAGAAGTTACTTGGAGTAAAAGTCAATGCTGGCACAAGAACAAACCAGTAAAAACAGGCTGCAAGTTAAAAAAAAAAAGAAAGTGGAATTCAGGAGGAGGTCACTTTTAGAAGAGCAGACGCAAGAGGTTAAGTAATGGCTTTAAGACAAAGCCTGATACATTTATGAAGCAGCTTCTGTAATGCAACTGCCTGCAGTGCTGAGGAATGGGCTGCTGAGTCAGCAGGTCCCTCCCAGTTCTGTGCTCCTACAAGTGGGTGCCATCCTAACACCCGCTACAGAGCAGGAAGAAAATTCCTATGCAAGGTCCTATGCATAAGCTGCAGATGTCACTAAATAGTGGGAGCTGCTGGCTCCCTGGAGTGTAGGGAGGCCTTGCAGTGAGAGCTTGACGAGTTAGTGGGATGTGCATTAGGCTCCACATGAGGATTAACAAGGGAAGTGCTGTACTCTGCACTGGGACAGGGCAGCCCCAGCTCTGTGCAATGACAGGAGCGGCACAACAGAGGTGCTATAAAGGAAGGGAAGAAGATCGCTCATCTGGAGCAGAAGATCTCGGATTCACATGGGAAAGCTGCACCAAGGGGGGATCTCCAGAAAGAGACCCTTGCCAGCAGCAGTCAGCCCCTAAATGGGCTCTAGGAGAGGTGCAGCCATTACCCTGCGCTCACACAATGCAAAGCAGGTGGAAGAACACGGCAATACTGAAAAGCTGACGCTGTTCCACAGCTTCAGTGTTTTGGAGGTCAAGGAAAAGAAATGTGACATTCTGAGCCCTGCAATCACAGACTGACTGCACTGCTTCATTTCAAGGGACTTCTGACTTCAGTGCTCTTGTCCGGGTGCTTCTGCTGCCCTATTTTAGAGCAAGTGGAAAATATTGAGTCACTCTGCAGTCAAAGTGTCCAGAAAAGCTTCGCTTTTGGCTGAGAGTATTTTGAAAGATACTGAATGCAACCATCCTGGGGAAATGAGTGGCAGAACATGGAGACAGAAACCTCTGCTTCAGAGGAAGGGAAATGAAGGCTGTGCAAGCTGCCCCAATGGAGCAGGACATGGCTGGGTGCACGCTTATGTAAAACAAGATCTGGTGGTTCTGCAGTAGCGGGAACAGGAGGATACGACACAACTTTTATGCCAGAGAATAACATCCACTGCTGGTTTCAGTTCACTTAACATCAATAAACTAACGATGTAATCAGACGCCCATGACATGATATTGCAATACAGGAACAAATTACTTTGTGATCACCGACTCCCAGCTCCCCAGCATTGCTGCAGCTGTTGAAATGATCATTGATACACGCAAAGAACTCAACAGCAAGGGATTGAACATCGCTCCTGGAGGTGGAACCCCCACTGAAGGTGGGGCTGGAAGCTGCAGACCCAGGACAGGCAAAGCACACAGCGCCGAGTGCTGCTCAGGGACGGAGATGGGCTTCCCCTGCTACAGAAGTGCAAGGCGTGCTCTGGTGGGGGGTGCATTTCTCTGCTTACAATGAGCTGACGAACAGCAAAATTCTCTGTAGCATAAGAGATTTTCACTTCCATAACACGTAATCCACTGCACAGGAAGAGGCACACAGGAAACTGCTGCAGGTAATGGTGCGCTTTGGTCACACACAAAGGGAATGACAGCTGTATCTCACACACATGAGCTGATAGCAGAGGCTACACAGGGGGCAAAACCCATTTGTTCTCATAGAAGCACATTATCTATTCCTTTCTGCTAACAAGGCCCTATGCAGATACTTTTTTGCCCATTCAGCTCAGATACGCCTGAGGATGACAGAGTGCTTTTACATCTGCCAACAGCACCGTGCTGTGGGTCCGAGCGTCCCTGCAGGACGTAAATGTTGTCACCACATCTGCTTCCAGGAGCAGGCACAGCAGGAAGCAGCACCCCCTGTACCGGTAAACTGAGAGCAGAAAGATACGAGTCCAAAGATGCAGGATCCATCCATGGGGCTGTTCCACCCCACGCCCCGAGCCCCACTCCTCCCCAGCAGCAGCACATTTCCAAGTATTTAATTCTCAGAAGCTACAAAATACCGGCTTGTGGAATGAAGTCCCACACTTGGAATTGCTTTTCAATCCTTCCCTGCCTTCATATGAATTTGAAAAGATCAGCTGTAAGTTTTATTAACACATACTTGAAACTTAAGGCTACAACCCAAATTGACCAGCATTAGTACAGGGCGATAAATGTCCTGGGCTCACGTCCTCACCATCCAGCACCCAGAGCACCTCCATTGAAATACTGCACGGCGCTTTACTCTGGAGTCATGAAGGGATTTCATTTACCACATCTAAGCAAATCAAAACCCGACTCTGAGCAAGACTCCTGGGACGGAAAAAACCCTCTACTCTCCCAGTGTTAAAACACAGCCAATACAGACGCATACATTCCTTTCCCAGCAGCTTTGCAAAGACATGCTGATGACACGGCAGCATTACACTTCTAGCGGTACCAAGGTGTCCGGCACGTCGCAGACCGGCCCTGCTGGAGGCCGGAGCCGCCCGGCCGCACCTATGGCCAGAAAGATGCCGGTGGTGTCGGCGGACTCGAGCGCTCAGTGCGGAGCAGCTCGCTCAGCTCGGCTCCTTTGTCCCCGCATGAGGCGCTGTGCCCCGATGCCGCCCGCTCCCAGCACCTGCCACAGCCCCGGGGATCCGGGACCCGCAGCACCCGGGGAAAGGCCGCTGAGATCAGACAGGGAACCATCTCCAGGGCAGGGGAAGTACAGGGAAGACATCAACCATCTGAGGGCCGCGTTTAAACCCGAAACCGGCAGGAATCCTCCAGTCATCCCCGTGCAGCCGGTGTTCGAGCTCGGGGCAGCGCAGCAACGCGGAGCCATTCCCAGCTATTCCCAGCCATTCCCAGCTATTCCCAGCCATTCCCAGCCATTCCCCTTCCCCTCTGCACGGGCTGCGCGGAGCGGATGGAGCGGGGCCGGGAGCGCGGCCTGCGATGCGGGTACCGCCGCAGCACATCACATCACATCGTATCACATCATCACATCGCATCGCATCATATCATCGCATCACATTGCATCACATCCCTGACCCTTGGCGCCGCGCACAAGATGGATGCCGGGCCCCGTTGGCGCTGGGCCGCTCTCACTCACCTCCTCGGCCTGTTTGCGCAGCACCTTCTCCCACTCGTACTGTGTGAGCAGCTGCTCATTGTCCTCCTGCAGCAGCTCCAGCTCCACCTCGTGCTCCTGGTTATCGGTCAGCACCGAGTCCAGGTTCTCCAGCACCGTCACCACCAGCGGCATCAGCTCCTTCACCACCTCCTCGTTGTAGCAGTGGATGAGCCGCTCGAACTCACGGTAGATGCTGTTGGCCAGGCCCGACACCCGCTCCGACATCACCGACCCCGAGCAATAGTCGTTGCCCGGGTACCCCCCCACGCCGCCATCATCCAGCTGGATCTCCAGCATCGTGCCAGCCCCACAGCAATGCGCTGCGCCCCGCGTCGATCCGCTCCGTTCCGTTCCGATCCGCTCCGTTCCAATCCGCCACTGCCGAGACCCACCGCGCTCCGCCCGCCAACGGGACCCAATGAGCCGCGCGGCGCCGCCCCGACACCGAGACGCGGCGCTGAGCAGACGGAGCTGCAGCCGGGTGGGGTGGGGCGGAGCTGCGGCATCCCCGTGTGCGCCGCGCGGGCCGCGCTGCCGCCGTGTGCATATATGGAGCCGCCAAGGGGCGGGGGGGGGGGGGAGTCACAGAACGATGCGGGGCCGGAACGAGCCGAGCTGGAGAGTGGCAGGGGAACACCGGGAACACACAACATAACACAACACAACAACACAACACAACAGCACAATACAGCCCGACCCCCAGCCCCGCACGCACCACCCGATCCCGGCGGCGGGGAGCCGAGTCCCGTGAGCTCCGGCAGCGCGGGCCGATATAGGAGCAATATTTCTGGATGGGAGGAGTCAGGAGCTATAAGCTCATTTTGCAGCTCAATTAGTGATGCCCCAAATGCCTCCAGACCTGAACGTCTCTGCCCAGAGCCTGTGAAAACCAGGGCACTCCTGTGCGCCTGCATGTAACAGTAGTTTCAATGTAGGTAATGATCCTTCAAGGTGAAGTGCCTGCGGGTTCTGCAGCAAAAGGGTTTGATGGCCCCATTGAGGCGGGGATGGATCCAGAGAGAAAAACAGGGAAAACTGGCTGCCTGCCGTCCCCTTGGTCACCCCCATAGGACCCCACTGAGCTCCAGGCCCTTCTCAGCTCCATTGCTCCTCTCTGGACACACTCCAGGGTCTCAGAGTCCCTAATGCTCTGAAAAAACAATAAAGGAAGTTGTCCAAGGAGAGGTGAAAAGAACCTCATCGCTTATTCACTGCAGGGAAACATCTTCAGTTTGGGGGGTAAACGGAAGAGAAACGGCTGCATAAAATGACAGCTTACAGACAGGAGGAGGCTGTCAGGTGTCACGGTGTTATTAAAGGCCACAAGAGCACGAAGGGAAGGAGTGCAAGAGTGGGATTAGGGCAGGGGAGCTCCTGAGGGCTGCCAGCAGATCTGCAGCCTGCGTTCGATCTGTGTGAAACCCACATGGCACAGTTTGACTTCAGCACATTGGCACATCCTGAGCACAATGGAGTTATTGGTGCGAGGGCAGTGCCTGGGGGATCCCAGCTATTCCGTGCTGTGTAACAGCAGCAGAAAACAGCTGCAGAGAAACCTCAGAGTGCTCTGTGAGATCTCAGCTGCAGCTTATCTTGGGCTGTGGAGTCTGAGCACAGGGACAGCAGAAATCCATCTCCTGTCCTGCACTGAGCTGGGCCCAGCAGGGCAGGCAAACCAGGGCCTGATCTTTGGGAAGGCTCCTGACGTGGATGTGAGTTAGAGCTCAAAGATGAGTGTGATTCCACAATCATTATTGTCATCCTACAGACTCCACGTTACACAAAGTGGAAGGCACTTAAACCTGCCCTAAAAGCATCATTGCAGTGGGAATATCACATCTCACCCGTGATTCACGGCCTTAAGCCCTGCAAACACTCCATTCTATGTGATGTCATTATACCTAGCTATATTGCTAGCATGCTGTAGATTCGGTGCACGACGACTTTAAAAAGACACATTTAAGGCTTGTCTCACAGAAAGGAAGAAGTGACCATGAAATATTATTATTTCATCTGAGATGTACTTAGTTATGGAATGGAGCACTGATGAATCACGAGGCAGCTCTGCTCCGAGCATCGTGCAGAGGAGCTCATGGGCTTCTCTGGGACTGCAAACCTCCCTCTGAGGAATCTTAACTGCAAGAAACCTGGCCTGAAGGTTTGGTCCCCATTCCCAGTGTTGTGACAAGAGTCACCTCAGTTCTCTGTTACTTTACTTCAGATAACCCCACTGGGTGACCCTTGTGTTGGTCTCTTACAATTGGATCTAGGAGGTGCTGGCTGCCTGTGTTTATGATGAAAGAGCAGCAGTGATGTGGGTCTGTGTGAGGTCACAGTCATTGCTGGGTTGGGAGGGTTTGGCCCCCAGCTGTCGAGCAGAGCTGGTGCTCTGGTGAGCGTGCTGCACACAGACACTGAGCTGTGAGCGTTCCTTGTTGGAGATCATCCTTTGGGAGCCCACTGCAGGCACCGCTGCGGCGTGTGTGTGAGCTGGGCACAGCCCGGACTGACCAGGCCAATAAGGTGAGCTGGGTTTGGTGCTGGGCGGCTGCTGGAAGGAGTCTGAGCAGAACAGCTGGGCTGGGGAGGAGCTCCCAGCTCAATGGAGGCCCTTCCGAGTGGCTGTTTGCAGGGGAAATTGATTCCTTGTGAGATTCTGTCACACGTTTTGGTGAGGATGATGAACTGCCATTACTGCCCTGTGTGATGCTGCAGTGCAATGGAAAGCACAGCAGTGATAATGGGGTATCAAAGTCCTGGGCTGCAGCAGGTGAGGATAAGCCCGAGTGCAGCAGCTGTGGGCACAGAAAGGAAGGAAAAAACTGCTGACCATTGGAAGGGCTCAGGCAGGCAGTGATCTCCAGTCAGACACCCTCACCTGCACTGCCAACCTTTCAGTGATGTCTGGGAGGGGTTTGCATGTGCCTGAGCTGCCCTGGGTTGGCCCTGCCATCCCACCAGGTGCTCAATCTCTGCTTCAAGCCGTGACTGAGCATCGCTGCTACAGCCCTGCAGAACTGCTGCTGGTCCCCAGCCTTTGTTTTAGACATTAGAAGGGAAGGAGAGCACAGACTTCATGGAGTGCAACTTGTGCTTTATTGACCCCCGGATCCAGCACATTTTTAACAGAACCCCCTGAAGTCCTGGTGAGATCCAGGTGCTGAGCTGGGCCGTGGGCTGTGCAGTGACATCACAAGCACAGTGAGCTCACAAGCGCTGCCTGGGGCCGCGGCTGCCACCAGTGAGTGCCAGAGCCGTGAGTGCTGCGCAGAGTGTGGACACGCTGTGTCAGCCCTTGTCCCGGCTGGCAGTGACAGTGGTGGTGGCTGCTGGTGCTACCTGCTCTCACTGACGGTGTTGCCCAGCCATTGCACTGGTGTGTTAGCTGGAAGGGAGGAGAACTGCAGCTGTGCCCGGGTAAGCCAGAACTGGAGGTTTCTCAAACGTGTGAGTGGTAGCACTGCATCCACTGCAGCTGCAGCAAGGGTAGATGATGGAGTCCTTCTCATGGCAGGAACACAAAATGTATGCTGCAAGGTATATAACTGCTGGTGGGATGGAGAACAGCACTTGCTGGGGAAGTCATGACACTTAGACACATATTGGTTCCAGAGCTGGCACAGTTCTTGCAACCAGCTGCTTCCAAGGCATTGCCCTCCTCGAGAGTCCAAACTGCATCAAAAGAAAGCTGGGAAAATGCTTATTCCTCATGATTCTTCCCTTGTAGGCACTTCCTGTAGGGTTCCGGTCCGAGAGGACTCTTTGGGGATCCAAGCAGTTCGAGCACAACCGTCTCTTTGCAAGAGCAGGGAATTCCTCTGGAGATAACCCAGACGGGCTCTGAGAATTTCACCATGTCTCAGCAAAGAGGCGACTGCTACTTCTACTTCTACTCCACCTGCACTAAGGTACGGTTGACTTTCTTCTGCTTGGGTTTTCTTCCATTTCCTCATGTTGAAGAGAAAGGGGTGGAGCAGGGGAGACCTGCTGGTGATGTTACCCTCATAGCGCTGCTAACAGCCTGGGCTAATGGCATGGACACGTTTCAGGCTGTGCTCTTATTTTCCTGTGGTTTCCTTGTGCTTGCAGGGAGACAGCTGCCCCTTCCGCCACTGTGAAGCGGCTCTGGGGAGCGAACGAGTCTGCAGACTGTGGATGGAGGGCGGCTGCTCGAGGAGTAACTGCAAGTTCCGTCACATGAGGATTGATGTGAGTGTTTGCCTAAAGATGTGCTTTCCAGCTTAGTCTACAACACCACTTTTCATGGCTGTGGTTGGGCTGAATGCACTTCTGCAGGCTGGATATGTTTGCTGTGAAAATCTTACTGGTTTCTGTTTCTAGAGGGGACTGGGAGGAGGTAAAGAAGGCAGAGAATTCAGTGCCTTAGGTATATCACAGCGGGAGATGTTTGCATTAGGAGCCAAAAGCATTTTCTCCCCAGATGCAAAAAGCTCGCATTGCTCAGCCTCCTAAAGCTGCTGGAGCTGGGTGGTAGGAGAGAGTGGCACTGCCCTCCTGCCAGCAGGGCTCGGTTGTGCCCTATCGGGCCTTCTCCATCCTGGATTTCTCCAGAGCAGTTCATTCTGGCTGCTTGGAGTAGTGAAAGGAGGGGCAGAAAATGAGGGTACAGAGCTAAGGCTCCACACAATGGTTTCTGATGGCTGTTGGAGCGCGGCATCTCCCTGCAGACCTGATGTGCCTGTTTCCATGGCCCTTCCTTTCCTTCTCTCTGCAGAAGCAGCGCAGTTTGATTCCCTGCTTCTGGGAGAACCAGCCCGGAGGCTGCCAGAAACCACACTGCGCCTTTCGCCACCTGAAGGAACGCGGTGGGAACAGACCGACTGCGCTGCTGAGCCACAGTGAGTGTCCGATGGCGTGAAGCATGAAAGGCTCAATTCTGAATGTCAGTTCTGAGCGGGTGCAGGATGCATGTCACCATTCATTGGGGAGGCAGGGGAGAGTCGTGATAGTGAAATATCCGTCTGTGCTTTGGCTGTCAGAGCAGCGCTGGGCTTTTTCTGGAGTGAGGAAGATGCACTGCAGGTCTGTGCTGACTGCACAGCATTTGGGCAGCGGAAGGCAAATGTAACAAACAGAGCTTGAAAATGTGAAGCTTGTGGTTGACTGTGCTCAAACCTGCCCCCAAAGAGACGCTCATCAATCATTCCTTGTTTCTTTTCTGCCAGAAGTTGACACCAGTGGCCTTCCTCCAAAGAGCGGCCTTGCAAAAAGTCTGGGGAACCAGACAGAGGTTGACAAGGCACCAGAGAGAGGTACAGATACTCAACAGGCTCCTGGGTTTGATGCACTGTTTTTCTACTGAGATCTGACTGTTCTTTCCCGGGACTCTTTGCAGTTGACATCCCAGTTTCCTCCCATGGCCCAGCTGGACTAAAACGCAAACGGTCGGAGGAGGAAAAGGGAAAAGCAGGGGAATCACCCTGCAAGAAAAGAGTTAAAGGTGAGCACGAGGAGCTCGTTACGGTGCCTCAGAAAAGCAGTGCTGTCATTTTGCATTGCTCTCTGTCAGACTTTTCCTTGCCCTGGATTATTACTGAGTGCAGCTATTGGGTTTCTTTGTTCCTTTGTATGCGTTGTTGGTACACAGAGATGACCGTGTGCAAAACATGGCTGAGAATCCCGGACAGGGCAATGCAATTCCACTGGCCAAATGTATTTAACTTTGTGGAAGGGTGGTGGGACTGATAAGAGAACTTGATCTCTCTTGAGGCGCAGCAAGACAGTACCAGCTCTCTCTTCCTTTTACTTTAGGTGGGCGCAGGGTCTCTGTGAGGCCCATTGATTGGAAAAACACCTTCCCCCCAACGCGGAGACAGAAACGAAAAGCAGCAGAAATTCATCCATCTGCTGCTGAGGACGCGGATGAGCCCCCAGCTAAAAAACTACCAATGGTAAGAGCAGTGGCAAAAGCAGTAGTGGATATGAAAGGTTTACATTGCCCTTGAAGAAAAGGAAGAAATTCCAAGTGTTCTACAGCTCTTCTGTTTCCCTTGAAGGCAGCAGATGTCTCACAAGGTACTTGTGGAAACTCTGACCTGTGCTTCATACTCTGTCTTGTTTCTTCCTAGGAGACTCTTGCTTCAGTCCCGCCCGAATACACCGTGCTCAGCACCGAAGTCATAAAGCTTCCAAGCAGGTGATGACCACAACTTGTTCTTCCTTAATGCCCTTTTCCCATCAGACAGAAGTTCTTTCTCTCTGGGGGAAAATGGGGTGTTTGAGATGTGTCATGGCATAATGCAACAAAGGAAGAGGTCATCTGAGATCATTGAAACTGCTTTGTCAAAACCTCTGCTGAGTTCATGGGGAAAAGTACCTCAGCCAGCAAGCAGGATTTTGCAGAGGAAGATTTCTTGACATGTTTACAGACAAAGCATTGAGGGTGGCAATGTGTTTCTGCTACAAAGCCCAGCCCCTGATTGCCAGACTCAAACTGCTCTACTTGAACAGATGAAAAAGGCACCTGCTGGTTTCCTTAACTCCAAAGGCAGCCGCAGGTTAATCGAATCACCATCCCTATGTGGGTGTGAGGGGCGGGAGGGTCAACTACAGACCTCAGAGCTGAAAGCACATCTCAGAAATGTCACGTAGATTGTTCTTTTCCTTCCCACAAGTCTGGAGCTGCTCCCAGGAAGCCACGCAGACCCCATGGCACAGCCAGAGGAATCCAACACTACATCATGTTCCTCACAAGGGGCAGAAAATTAGCAGCTGAGCTGCACAGGGGCGGGGGAAGCAGCCATCACTGAAGACAACAACCTTGAGGAGCTTCTGATGGAGCTCACAGAAGAACTGGAAGGAGAAACTGATGTGACGTTGAGGATGTGGATGAGCTCCTTCTGGACCTGTCCGACATGACGGCTTAACACCATCGCCTGATTGGACAGTTTAAAACAACAACAATTAAAACCAGCCCTGTTCCTTTCCAGCCCTGCTCCTTTTAGTTGTTACTCTGTGGGTATTTCTGAGACTCTGCACAGAGTCTTAAAGCCGAGTCAAAGCAGTGACAATCAGCACTGACTGCATCCTGTTCTGATTTCCTTGTGGCTCTGAGTTCAGGTCCTGCACCCGCCGCCAGCTCTGGGTGCTGCTTCAGCATCGAGGGCACAAAGCTCCTCTGTGGGCACAGAACGGCGTCCATCCAGGGCTGAAACTTCCTCCTTCCTTCACCCTCAGCAAAACTCTGCCTTGGGCCCAATGGGAGCTCTGCTGTTCTGATTTCTTGGGCAACCCTTTGAGAAGGCAGTAACAGTGGGCTCAATAACTGAGGCTGAAGCACAGCACTCAGGGCAGGGGCTCATGGGGGAACACAACGACGGGGGATTCAGGAGCTGGGGGCAAAGCCACTGTGCAGGGAGCGGCCCCAGCAGCCGCCGTGGCTTCGTGGTACCCCGGTGGTCGGGGCCTGGGCGGCCTCTGGAGGCGGCATTGCTGGCACAGCCCTTACGTTCCTTTCCATTCCCTCCCGTTCCCCATCCCATCCCATCCCACCCCATCCCATCCCCATCCCATCTCTATCCCATCCCATCCCATCCCCATCCCCATCCCATCCCACCCCATCCATCCCATCCCACCCCACCCCATCCCATCCCATCCCATCCCATCCCATCCCACCCCATCCCATCCCATCCCCATCCCGTCCCTTTTCGTTCCTCCCCGCCCACCCAGCGGGGAGGATGCGGGATCATCTATGAAGGTGCGGGGCCGGGCAGGGCTGCGGGGTGTCCGTGCTGCAGGTGCCATTGCCATTGCTTTGCCCCATGTTTGGCTTTAGCGTCCTTCTACTCCATCGGATCGGATCGGACCGCGCTCCGCCCGCAGCGCACTGAACTCACCACACCAGGTCTCCGAGCCTCAGACTCACGGCCGCCATCTACCAACACCGCGCAATGCACCACGGGACAGCACAGCACCACGAGGGGCGGGGGCGGCAGAGACGGTGATTGGATAGTAGCGGTCACGTGGGCGGGAGGGCTGTCCTTCTTGCTGCATAATCAAGTTTCTGCCAGCCTGTTAGACTTCCCCACGTAGATACCACTTGGGAGGTTTCACAGAAGGAATGGATATCTCGCATTCAAATTTGGCTTCTTCAGGCTCAGTCACATCCTCATCACACAGCTCCTTTACTAGATTAATGGATTGCTCTTTAAGAAGGATGGAACAAGAGAAAGCAGATATTTAGAAAGAATGTAAAAAACTCTCACATTTGTGTCAAATGGTTCCTCCTTTTACTTATTTTTAAGAGAAATTCTCAGTGCTTCAAGGTTCAAGTAGAAGGTTGCTATTCACTTTAACCATATTATGAGTTAGCTCTCATGACAATCTTATCAGAAGACAGTTGAAGGAATCAGACCCCAGAATCTCTCCCATCTCATTACCTTTCACAGACAGAGAGGCTTTGGAGGTTAGACCACGGGCAATAAAAACGACTTCCCCAGAGTCAGTAGGAGTCACACTTTTGATAAGGAGAGTCTCTTACCAACCCACGTTAGTAGCTTTAAATCGCCCACCACTTTCCACTCTGCTTCCATTCAGTGTCCACTTGAACTCATCAATGCTTTCATGGGACAGAATGCATTCAAAAGTGCAATCTTCTACCTCCTGGATTTCATTGTTTTTCAGCCGTTTGCTAATGCCAATATTCAGCTCTGGAAGATAAGAGATAGGTTAGTATGAGGTTTAGATGGAGAAAAGGCATTTGTGACTGACATGAGTAGCAGTACTGGTGTTTGAACTCAGGATTTGCAGATCATGGCTGCGTTCCTCACTGATGTATTCTCTAAGACATTCTCCTCTCAGAATTACCAGAAAGCTATAAAAAAAAAGAGACATGAATCTCTTGGCTTTGCTCTGGAAGAACTACAAGGAGAGCAGCTCAGTCCATGGAGCACAATGAAGATTCAATGAGCTACAGAGGGAAAAACCTAACAGAGAGGACAACTCTAGGATGCTGCGTGAGAAAAAGGGTTTTGCCTACGACAAGACATTAAATGTTTCTATCAGTTAATTTGTTACCATCCTACCCCTACTGGTGTTCAAACCATTTCTCCATTTTAGGGATGTTTAGAAAGGAAACATTTCCAGGACATTCTTGACGTGTTTTGTGATTTTCATGGCAAAAGGAGATACATTTACTTCAAAAGCAATGGGAATTTTCCAGACATCACTGCGCTAAATTGCAGAAATACAGTTCTATTGTAGAAACTATTAAGGCTCGTGGGGGAATAGGTGTAAGACATAGTGACCACACTGAATGTGCTTTTAGCACTCCTTCACTTTCCACAGTACTTACCCTGAACGCCGACATTTGACTTGGCAACATCAGTGCCAATATCACAGGTATATAAACCTGCATCTGACTTCTCGTGGTCATGGATAAGGGGACATAGGGTCTTCCCAGACTGTAGCAGCTCAAACTTGTTGCCAGAAGTGAGCACAACACCGTCCTTTTTCCACACTGGTTTGACCTTCTCTTTAGAGACTTCGCATTCCAATTTAATCACACCCCACTCCTCAACAAAAGCATCATCCAAGGACTTCATGAAGACAGCAGGCTTCTCTGCAATTAAACAGGCAAAACAGAACAACGTGATACAGAAGTTGAGACATTTCCAGTTGTGTTCAGATTTTTAAAGAGGTATCAATAAATCTTTACCATTACTGACGACACCAATATAGAACCTAAAGTGGTTTCATGTCCGTTGACTGAATGCGCTTTATGGTATTCTGAACTAATCAGGAGGAGAATACAGGGAACAGGAGGGACAGCCTGCATTGCCGGTGGGTGGGACTGATATCATATGAAGTAATTGGGATGCAGCTCTTCTAAAGCTGGAGAGCCGGCATTGCCCTCACGTACAGCAGAGCTCATACAGCAGGCCTCAGGATTAAGAGGATAAGCTGCTGAACAATTTTGATTTTCCTGTTTTATTGACTCCTTTTATCTATCTTCTATTTCACACATCAGATGTTTATAATGGGGAAAAAACACCCACCAAATGCAAAAGAAAGGAGAAAAATGAAATCCTTCAAACTCTGGAGTGCATAGAGTAAAAGAGCTTAATTGCTGGGGAGATCAGATTAGAATCACAGTATCCTTAGAATTGGAAGAGACCCTTAAAGGCCATCTAGCCCAGCTCCCCTGCAATAAACAGGGACATTCACAGCTAGATCAGGTTACTCACAGCCTGGTCATTAGTCATTCCAGAGGCAAAACACACACTGAATGATCTCTCCCTGCAGTCATAAATCCTTGGAGACAACAGCATTGACACTGCATGGCACTGAAGCAGTAAAAAAATTTGCTCCTGTAACTCTCCTTGTGTTAAGTAAAATGATGATAAAAAGCAATGGAATGCTTTGGCAGGACACCAAAACCATCTTCCTTCGTTGATATCTGCTGCAATGGAACCTTCCACTGGAAGAAAGCCCCTGATGACTTGTCACCCCAGAGAGGTGAGCTTTAGAAGCAGGACTGCTGCACAATAGAATGAACTGGAGCTCCTTAGCATCTCTTACATCCAGGAGGGCTGTGATCAGACCCACCTCTCACCTTCAGGCGCGCGCTTTCTGACACCTTGTCTGACTTCACTGTCACTGGGCCAGCATCCTCAGGCTTAACCTGCTTCACTGTCAGTGTGCAGCAGTTGCCAACGTTCTTGATGTCATTGTAATTATTGGTGTAAAGGAGGTTGCCATTCAGAAACCATTCCACATCCTCGTCATCATGGGACAGCTCGCAGGAGAAGACAGCAGAGCTCTCTTCTTCAATTTCCACATCCTGCAGGTGCTTCCTTACTTCTACATCGTGGGCTGTAGGGAAACAAGGTGAACTGTTACCACTGTTACTATAAAGCATACTGGGATGTGGTAGAATGGCTGGACTAGATAATCTTTGTGTAATCTTCTCAGTGAAGTTTATACATTTGCAAAGTTAGCAGGAGAGAACGGCAGAAATCAACCTCAAGAAGAGAAATCTGAGGTGAAATAGGACATGGAAGAGGCCACCCTCCCTGCTCATACCTTCAGCTGTCAGCGTGGCCTCAGTCTCTGCAATTCCCGCCTTGCACTTGTACACACCAGCATCATTGGGCTTCAGCTTCAGAATCTGGAGCTCTGCTGAATGCTTATCCCTCTTGATCTTGTACTTCTCAGAGGGCACGATGGGTGTGTGGCCCTTGAAACATTTCACAACCTTTGGAGAAGGCCTGAAGTCACAGGACAGGATGACAGAATGACATTCCAAAGCTGTCTTGTCCTCCAACTTCCTGGTGATTTGTATATGGTAATCTGAAAAGCAAAGGTGGAAGAGAAGAAAGGATGAGGACAATTGGAAGAAGAGGAAAGTCTCTTGCATCTATTCCATTCCAATTAATTTCATGTTCACAATGGTTCTTTGAACAACTCTAAAGATAAAACAAATGATTGTCTATAGGGAAGGCCATTGATTACATTTCTATAAAGTAATACTGTATAGTATCTACCAAATGCAAGCTCCAGCTCTTGCTCTGTGCTTATTAAATTGCTCCCAGTTGAGGCTTTTATTCAAATAAGAGTGAGTTGAAAATATAATAAGTACTTTAGGATGTGAATGGAGACTCTTACGCTGGGGACAACAGGAGATAAAAAGCCTGCAAATTTCTTTCAGATAAAATCAATGACAAACTGCATCAAATTTAGGTGCTACCAAACTTAAACTTGTCTACTTCAGAAATACAATTAATTTCACCTGATTTGACTTCTTTGGTATAGCCAAGGACAAAACCTCAGCTCTGTAGATCTGAATAGTAAGCACATCACAACTATTCATACAGATCTTTTACTGAGACGCAGCGGTCTCATTTAGTGTCCAATGACTTTGAACTGGAAATGGAGCAGAACCTCCAGACACACACACAATATTTCAAAGACCCCAGTGAAGGAAGAGTGGACATTAATTAATTCTTCATCTTCATGATGTAAACCAAGCCAGGATATGTTACCTCTAACAAGCAGATTGGCTGTGGATTTGGATCTGCCAATTGAGAACTGAATGGTGCCTGTCATATCAGTGGTGGTTTTCAGTATGGTCAGCCGGTGGATGGTGCCTTCTTGCTGCATAATCAAGTTTCCGCCAGCCTGTAAGACTTCCCACGTAGATACCACCTGCGAGGTTTCACAGAAGGAATGGATACCTCGCATTCAAATTTGGCTTCTTCAGGCTCAGTCACATCCTCATCACACAGCTCCTTTACTAGATTAATGGATTGCTCTTTAAGAAAGATGGAACAAGAGAAAGCAGAGATTTAGAAGGAATGTAAAAAACCCTTACATTATCACCCTACTTACTCATGTCAGCATTACTGCACATGAACACTACACCTATCAGCTCAAAATGCCTTAAAACATCATTAAAAAATAATAGAAAGAAAGGAATGTTGTTAAGAAGTCAGACAATAAGACTGCCAACCTGAAGAGAGCCCAGATCTTTTGATTCTTACTCCAACATCCAAATCAAACCATGACCTTCCCATCCCGATATCAAACTCCTCGCATTACAAAATGGAAAAGAGGTTCAATGAAACACGGACATTGATAATTACTTTGGTTAAATACAGCAACTTAGCTCTGAACAACAAGTTTTCTCCTAGTAAAGGTCTCTGTAGCTCAAATGTAATGACTCAACTTAGGAGAAATTCCTTTTCCAGGATGTTCTTGCCCTTATCATTCTAACAGTGGCAAAGCTGGGGACTGAACTCTTGAGTAGTGTGCTAACTCAAATGTCTCCCTTTTCTTTATCACACTTAACATCATATATATACCCTAACATTGTATATATTAAAAAAAACCCAAAACCTGTGCTCTTCTGAAACAGACAGAGAAAATGAAGAAAAAGTCAAGCTATGTTTTTTATCCCTCAACATTCAAACACAAATCTGAAGACTAAAGGTAGAAAATCAACCTCCTAAGAAAATAATCTGTTTTACTTAGCAAAAGTAAATCCCAAAAGACAAGCTGGATATTTTGTGGGCACAAAGGTTGGTAGGTAGGAGTTTTTATTTCTGTCAAAGGTCCTGGTGGTGTTTAACTTCCTTGACATTAAAGCAAAGGATGTTAGCTGGTTTATAACATAATTTAAGCGAAATCATCATCAGAAGCATAGTTACCTTTAACTGTAAGATGGGCACGAGATTCTGCCCTTTATGCTACAAATTTGATTTCTGCTGCATCATTGACTTGGACACGTGTGTAAGTCAGCAAGTAGGTCTTTACTGAAGCAGAGAACCACAGAGTCACTAAGGCTGGAAAAGACCACTAAGGTCATCTAGTCCAACCTCCAACTCATCCCTACCAAACTGTGCTCTTGAGAGCAAACCCACAACTATACTTGGCTTCCTTGAGCAAAGAGTTCTGAGGCACATGGCCAGGCTGAGCATCATCCATCTGGTTTCACAGCATCACTGCCTGTTCTCTCATGTCAATGAAACCACCCATTCCCCCACATCCACATCCCCACCAAAGTGGAATCTAAACATGGCTTCTACAAGGACTGACCGAATGTGGCTGTCGTCACCTTCAAAGTACCTGATACAGAAGGATCACACTCACTGTCAGAGAAAACCTCTTTGGAGAGGTGAACTGACTGCCCTGGTCACCCCCACTTTGGAAAGAACTGCACTCATTTCCTACCTGCTCCTGGCAGTGTGGGATGGTGGGATAGCATCACACTTCCCACACTAAGCTTCCCACCATGTCACTTGTTCCACCATAACCTCAGTCCCAAAACAAAAGGGGAACTCCCTTCTGAACTTTCTTCACTTCATTTCAGATGTCCTTTCTGCTTGATCTCCAACCCACAACCCACCCAGGAGAAAGATCTCCCTCTTACACCCTACCATCTTGCCGCATTTTGATGTTGTCATCAGCCTTCAGCTTGTTGTCATCTTTGTATCACTGGGTCTGAACCTCATCGTGTGAAATCTCACAGACAAAAGATGCACTCCCATATTCATTCACTTCCACATCTTCCAGTGCTTTAACAATCTTGATATCTCCAGCTGTGAAACAGTAGAGACATATTTGTCAGGGTATTTCCAGAACTGAGAGCAGCATCTTTTCCTTACACATATTTGCTTGGAAAATAAGTAGGATTAAGTTTTATTCTAAACCATCATCCATTCATGAGTCATTTCTTTCTTCAACACGGTAAATGCATTATTGCCTTTGAACTTAAAGATAGACTTACTAGCTACAATGGAGCTCCTTGCAAACACTTTTCACGGAAACCAGAATCTCATTTATTCTAAAACTCTTCAAGCAAAATTAAGGTTAGAAAAACAATAGGATGGAATGAATCTTTAAGGTCATTTAGTTCCAATGCCCCTGCTATAGGCAGGGACACCTCCCTCCAGACCAACTCTTCTCCTCAGGGTCAAGGCTTCTCTCAAATCATTCTCCTCTAAGCCTGTGCCTGTGCTTGGGATTGCCCTGACCCAGGTGCAGGGCCTTGTACTTGGCCACACTCAAGTTCATGAGGCTGCCAAGGGCCCACCTCTCCAGCCTGTCCAGGTCCCTCTGGGTAGCATTCCTTCCCTCTAGCACATCAACAGCACCGCTCAGCTTGGTGTCATCTGCAAACTTGCTGAGGCTGCATTTGATTCCACTGGCCATGTTGCCTACAAAAATGTTCAATAACACTGGTCCCAACACCACCCTCCACCTGGACACTGAGCTATTGACTGCAGCTCTCTGAGTGTGACCATCCAGACAGTTCCCTATCCTGCAACTGGTCCATCCATCAAAACCATTTTTCTCCAGTTTGGTGACCAGGATGTCATGCAGGACAGGATCAAATGCTCTGCACAAGTCCAAGTAGATGATGTCAGTTGCTCTCCCATTATCCACTGATGCTGTTACTCCATCATGAAAGGCCACCAAGTTTGTCAGGCATGGCTTGACCTTGATGAAGCCATATTGCTTATCACCAATCACCTCATCTTTATTTTCCAAACAACAAACCTGTCTGAACCATTGGCTTCTCTGCATGCTCATCATTAGTCTCTCCTTAGCTTGTGTGCCCACAATGTATGGGGAATGTCAGCCACAAATCTTACCTAGGGGACGTCTTTGCTTCAAAATCCCTTGAACATCACTCAATCCCTTTTAAATCTCCAGGTCTGCACTTATTTATGTCAGAATCAGACCATATTTCTGTGCTGCTATTTCCCTTTCATTCTGAAGGGCTCGGATACAACTTGGATTAACCTCAGGAGCAGAGTTCCTGCATAAAACAGCCAGTACTGAAACAGCAACTCAACCTGGTTGCAGACTGAGAGAGAAAATGAGAGTTCACCACTTGTGAATAATGAGACTTCTCTTATTTCCCTGGGAAGTAATGCTCACTTTTTTACTTTGATGGAGCTCTTTCCTATCCTAGAAGGGAAAATATCAAGTCAGATCTCCATGAGTCCTTCCATCTCTGCACTGAGCAAAGGCAGCCTTCAGATCTATGCTTAATTCACCCACTCCCCTAGAATTAATGGAACTGCGCTTACTGGAACATATGCTGAAGCTTAAGCACAGTGCAGTGTTTTCAACATGTAGGAATGGCTATAGAAAATTCAGAAATTCTGGCTGACCTATGACAGCTAAAAGCACTGCGGAGGACTGTTAACAAACTCGTTTGGACATCACCTTGAATAAATGACGTTATCCCCAAGTAAGGGAAGGAACAGCTGAGCACCGGGGAGGTACACAAAGTGCCAGAGCAAATTCTCACACTGTCAGGTGCAAAGAAAACTGAGATTTCACCCTAAAACCCAGTTCACAACAAGGCTACAATGTCCTGGCTGACAATTTCTGTGTTAGAGTTGAAGCTCAAGACTCTACTCCAACCTACAATATTTTGTACAGCAAGACCTCAGGAGTTCACAAGAAACCCAAAACAAACTTCAATTTCAACTTGATAATGAGCTCAGGACATAATAACAAAGAGTGCTGATCTGGGCAAGTAAAAGAGCACAAAGAAAAGAGAGCAGTGCAAAAGCTATCAGGCAAAAGCTCAGACTCGCATCCCTTGGAAGTGAAATTAAAGGCTCTCATTCATTTCCAGAGAAGTCAGAAAGGAAAATTCCATTACATGCCATACCTTGAACCACTCGATGTCCACCTTGGGCCTGGACAGCTCACACTCAAATGTGACCTTGTCCTTCAGAGTGATGCTAATGTCTGCCAATGGTTTGCTGATTTTCACAGGCAATTCTGAGAAGTAGAAAGAAGGATGTGTATTTAGTTGGGAATGAGGTCTCTAGGAGCATCTGGCATAAAGAATAATGAAAGGCAGTGCCTACTCTCCATGCTTACTAGAGCTTGAAATTAACAACAATAAAACCTGCTGTTTTGAGCCCATTATCATTACTTGTGCTAGGGACAATCATGTTACAACAATCCTCTTCATATTGGAGGGATATTCTGGTGGCAATGGCCCAGTGCATAACATTCTTTGCAGCTGGAAGGAAAGCTGGTTCTGCTGTTCAAGTAATCTGGGACAGGAGCAGATAATGACACCTTGCACCAACCAATACCTGTCACAGTGAGCCTCCCCGATGAATTCATGCCTTCTGCTTTCAAGGAAATGAGTCCTGCATCTTCAAGGGTCACAGAAGAAAGTGTCAAGGAATGTTTCTTCCCCTGGACACCCATCGTGATATTTGGTGCAGGCTTCAGCCGCACGCCGTCCTTCTGCCAAGTCCCTTCCACATCCTCATGGGACACCTCCACCGAAAAGGTGACAGTTCCCTTCTCAGGGAATTCCAGGGGCTGCAGACCTTTCACCAGCTTCATCTGCACCACTGAAAGACAACGGGGACAGGTTGGAGATCTCACACCAGCAGCTGAGAAATAGAATCACAAAAGGAATCAGAGAAAGGTTTAGGTTGGAAGGGACCTTTGAGATCATCCAGTTCCAACCCCCCTGCTGTAGGCAGGGATGCTTCCCTCTACACCAGATTGCACAAAGCCCCATCCAGCCTGGCCTTGAATGCTTGAATAGCATCAGGACTTCCAAAACAAGTTACTTCCCTCTTCCTCTCCCAGGTACACTATCTGCCAATTAAGCAACAGCCTTTGCAAAGAAGAAAACTTGTTCATAACCAGGTCCATGGGTGCTCTTAAATGGATCCTTCCAGATGGAAAAAACATTTCAGGTGGCCTCCTAGATTTTACCCCTTTTTGTGTTGCACGCAAGACTGAAAAAAAAAATTACTTTTGCAAAGTTCTTCTTGTCATAAGGAAACAAACATTTGGGGAATGGCAGAACCAGGTAAAATTTACCTTCACGTCAAGAAAGTATAAATTTCACTCTCATGTTCTTGGTGTGGTTTCTGCTACAATTATTTGGACTAATTAAGCTTTTCCCTGATGAAAGCCTAGAAGTATATCACAAGAAGGACCAACTTACCCATGACCTTTTATTTGTCTTACTCAAGCATCTCCTCCTGACCATAACTGACAATAAAATATTCAGCCAGACTACAGGTTTGAGCAGCTGAGTTGTTTCTAGGATCTCCTGCAATCATAAGCTTGGAACACACACTTGTCTTTTGAATAAGTCTCTTTTATAGCGAGGTAAAACAACAGGTTTTCACATGGTTATTCCTCATTTACCTTGCTCTGAAATCATTCTCAAACCATATGCCATCAGTCCAGGGAGTAGGGGAATAGAGGGAAAGGAAAAGTGGAAGTCCACAGTCCTCTAAAATCAGGCTTCTTAGCCTAAAGCTCAACAGCAAATAGCAGTCCACTTCCCCACATTGCTAGACTCCGAGCATTTAAAGAACATCAGCTGACCTCATTATGAGCTCTAACATAGCCAAAGGAATTCATATATTCAAATATTCTCTTGAGTGATGAGAAATATGGAGCATAACTTCAGACTTCTGCTGTTAAACTCTCACTTCTATCATCAACCAGGGTAAGAGTTCAATGCTGTTTTAGATGGAGGACTCATATTTTAAATAACTCATCTTGGATTCCCTACTACAATTAGCTAAATTCCAGTTTGGATCATGCTTCACCTTGGATCACTTAGGGCTTCAGCCACTTATTGGAACTAACTTAGTCTACAGAGAAGCTGTTTTCTATAGCAACAATAAGCTGTGATAGCAACTGGATGTCGGGAGAGCACAAATCCCGCAGTTATCCTGTACCAACATCCTCTCCTTCCATCAGAACAGCAAGTTTTTAAACCAGACTCATGCAAGCTTGCATGACACACCTTGTGCAAAACTGTTGGCAGCCATCAGGACAGCCAGTTGCTTCCTGTATAGACACTGTTCCATCAGTTTTGGTTTTTTTGTCTCGCTAGAACAACAGCCAGTGTCTGAAAACTCACACAACTGAAGCAACCACGCTGATATACCACAGTCACTGGAGGTGCTCAAGAGCCACGGGTATGTGGCACTGGGGACGTGGTTAGTAAGTCCAGTGAGGGTGGGCTGGGGTTGGACTCAGCTATCTCAGTGGTCTTTTCCAGCCTTGGGTGCAACTTGTAAGAGGGAATGAAGCAGCAAACTGCCCAGCACTGAGCTGCATTCTTCTGACACGTGGTATCAGTGAACTGCTGTATTTCCCTATCTTCTCTGGTGCTATTCATCTAACCTAACTGAAAAAGTAAGCCAGAACCTAGATATAAATCAGGATCATAGTCACCCGTGGTTGCTTATATATTCAGAAAGATACTCTAGAGGGAAATTCAGTGCATATAAAATTAAAGTAGAAGTTCCTTAGTCAAAAATATTCCACAGCCACATTTTCACCTCGCTAACACTACATTAAAAAGGAGAATCCAAC
This sequence comes from Coturnix japonica, assembly GCF_054131305.1. Taxonomy (NCBI): domain Eukaryota; kingdom Metazoa; phylum Chordata; class Aves; order Galliformes; family Phasianidae; genus Coturnix; species Coturnix japonica. The sequence continues at coordinate 21,163,924 of NC_140671.1, read as the reverse complement.
TTGTGGTGTGGGTCATTGATGTTGTTCCAGGGAGAATTGTGGCTGTTCCATGCCCACAGGGTAGAAGACAGCCAGTCTTCCTCTCAGCCACATAAACAGCTGCTTAGTGCTCCCAAAGGGAATGCTCACCAGTTGTTTCCAACTTGAAGGTCATCTTCTGGCCAGCAGCCTCGCAGATGTATTCTCCAGCATCTTTCTTCTCCAGCTGCTCCACAACCAGACGCCGTGTTTTGCCCACAGATTCCAGTTTGAACTTTCTGGAGGAGGCAAGCAGTCTTCCATCCTTGTACCATTTTACTTCGGTTGGATCCTGTGCTACTTCACAGCTGAGGGAGGCACTTGCTGCCAGGGCAGCACTCACCTCTTTCTGCACCTTCTCCTGGTTTATAAACACAGGTTTTGGCTCTGAGGGAAGAAAAGAAAAAGTATTGACTGAGGGACTGACATGTGAGCATCTTGCAGGTCTTTATATACCGGTTGGAACAGGTTTAGGTTACCACTTGTGCCTAAACTAATAGCCTTCACTAGAGAATATCAGCTCTTCTGTTGAAACAAAGTGTCAAATCTAGGCAAGAAAGAACCTAGGAACTGAAGGAACCAAGAGGGTCCTTGAACACCAGTCCCATGGTTGCAAGTCACTATGCAAACATATTGAATCCAAAAGAACATCTGTCCTGCAGGCAACCAAAACCTGAGTTCCTTTTACTTAAGACCCACTGTGAAACATCAAAACACATAAACATGTGATAGTCAAACCACTGGCTGCCTTTTCATGACCCAGAACAGTACTCCTGGCTTCCTGAACAGACTCCTCATGGCCTCTACCATTGCCACACCTGTGACTGTCAAAGGCACAAAGGAAATATGCTCACCAACGCAGTCCTTTGTTCTTTGTGTGTGATTTGCAGATATCTATCTTACTTTGAGCTCTGGGAATAGTCAGCTCTACCAAGTCTCTTACTGGGAGTAGCAGACTCACCTATCCAGATGCAGCCTCCAACATAAAGGCATAGTAAAAAGGCAGTGTACTACTAGGAGAAGTTCCTGCTTCTCCTGCCATGAAAGGCTGCACGTACAACATGCACTCCAGCCTCACTGCACATACTTAGCTTAGTCAAATGTTTCGGTGAACAGGAATTACAGTTTGGGATCTCAGGCACAGGAGAGATTAGAATAATTACTTGAACACTGCTTCCATTGTACATATACTACTAATTATTGTTCTACAGACAGACTGAAACAGGTCGTTGTGCCATACTAAAACCAAATACTTTCTACAAACCCAGGCAATCAAGTATAGGGAAAAATCCTCAGCACAGACTACTGCAACTGGATCACTGTATAATAGAAACTAGATTTTACTTTACTGTTCTCTGCTGTATTTCAGACAACACCTGTCTTACCTGTGACATGAATCTTGAAGGTGAGTTTCTGGCCAGCAGCCTCGCAGCTGTACTCCCCTGCATCTTTCTTCTCCACCTGGCTCAGCACCAGCCGACGCTGTTTGCCCTCTGACTCCACCTTGAACATCTTGCTCCAGGTGATAAGTTTCCCCTCCTTGTACCACTTCACCTCCATCTTCTCCTGGGCCACCTCACAGCTCAGCGTGGCATTTTCTGTTGGTGCAGCCTTCACCTCCTTCTGCACCTTCTGCTTGTTGATAAAGGCATCCTCTGCTTCTGGAACTGGAAAACATTGGGTAAAATAGACATTAGATATGAACAGCTTGTGACTGGAAGATATTTAAAGCTGCTTCTGTGTCGTATTGGGCCATTTCCCGGAGCAACACTGCTTTACAGTGTTTATCACACATTCTAATGCATCCTCATTACAGTCCATATGGTCATCCCATCCCTCTGGGTAGTCTTTACTATCAGCTGGGACTCCTAATTTTCAGATTTCTTCGAATGAAGACAATGACAGATCTATATATATAGATATATATATACCACACCTACACCCCCAAATCTGCTACAACTCCATATTCTCCCCATATTTGCCCCCGACAGCCCCCAGTAGCCCCATATCACCCTAAGGCCCCCACAACCCTCTATCTCTCCATACACCACCGCTTAAAGCCCCAGACCTGCCCATATCCTCCAATAGCTCCCCACAACCCCTACACACCCTCACAGCCCCCTAGAGCCCCTAGTCCTCCTATGGCCCACCACAGCCCCATATGCCCCCTAGATTCCCCCTCAACTCCCTTTACAGCCCCTCCACAGCTCTATAGAACAGTCTAACAGAACTACCTCTAGTAGAAGCAATCTCCACACAGAGATCCTTTGCCAGTGGCACTCAGCCCTTCAGTGGGGTCTAAGAGAGCTGCAGCCAGACTCAAACACAACTGCTCACACAGCTCAGCTGCCTTCACCTGTGCTCCTGACGCTGACACATTGCAGCCCCACATCCCCCTCTGCCCCCCCCACAACGGCCACTCCCGCCCACTGCGGCTCAGCCAATCGGAGCCGGCGGAGCTGCCGCTGCCCAATGGGAGGCCGGGGGAGGCCGGCGCTGGGACGGGGAGAGGAGAGAAGAGACAGAGGCAGCACTGAGGTGGGATGGGCTGATGGGAAGTGCGGGGAGGACAGGGGGGTGTGGGGCTGTGGGGGGGCAGAGGGGGATGTGGGGCTGCAATGTGTCAGCGTCAGGAGCACAGGTGAAGGCAGCTGAGCTGTGTGAGCAGTTGTGTTTGAGTCTGGCTGCAGCTCTCTTAGACCCCACTGAAGGGCTGAGTGCCACTGGGAAAGGATCTCTGTGTGGAGATTGCTTCTACTAGAGGTAGTTCTGTAAGACTGTTATATAGAGCTGTGCAGGGGCTGTAAAGGGAGTTTATGGGGACTCTAGGGAATGTTTTGTAATGCCTGCTGGGGCTGCAGGCAGCATTGCCTTCCTCCTTAGGGGGCAGGTTTAATCACAAACCTCCCTATTTCCTCTCACAAACGTCCTACAAACCATGTCTGGGCAGTGCTGTCTCGGCCTGGATCTCAGCTCCTGAGACTGTCAGATGTGAAGCAGCAGCAGCTGGGACAGGGCTGGCTCTGTGTGCCCTCTGTGGGTCTGTGGGCACAGAGTGGGGCAGAGGGATGACTGTGAGAGGGAGGAATTGCCCAGCCACTAGAAAGAGGAAATCAGCTGAAAAGGGGAGATTTGAGAAGCACTGAGGCTGTGGCTGTTTGGACAGTAAGAAGAAACCAAGCTGTCACTGTGCAGATGGGAACTCCAGTAGGAGAGCTGTGGTGGCTTTACAGATGGCAGACAGCAGCTGGAGTGTAGAGCCAAGGGTAGGGGGGGGATCTTCCTCTTAGCAATGCCATACAAAGAATGATGCAGACTCCTGCAGGGTCGGCTTTGCTGTGTGACCCTGGGTGGAAGCAGCTGGAAGGTCTCAGCCCTTCTGCGTTATCCCAGGAGCTGGGGCAGTGCTCGGTCTCATCCCACCTCTGCTAATAGCAAATGCAGAATCCCTTATCTGAGTGCCCTTTTCTCTCATGGAGAGTCACCGACCCTGGGAAGTTCAAGAAAAGTTTGGATGTTGTGTTGAGGGCTATGATTTAACTGGGAAGTATTGGTGATGGTTGGACTGGATGATCTTATAGGTCTTTTCCAACCTTGATAATTCTATGGAGTTGTAGCAGATTGTGGGTGTGTAGGTGTGGTATATATATGTACATCTATGGGAATATCCGTATGAAAAAGATAGATCCATGCGTGTTCTGGGCTGCACTGAAAAAGGGGTGGCCAGCAGGAGAGGGAGGTGATTGTCCCCTCCTGCTCAGCTCTTGTGAGGCCCTATTTGCAGCACTGTGTCCAGGCCTGGGAAGGATGTGGAGCTGTTGGGGTGGGTCCAGAGGAGGGCCACTGTGATGGTCAGAGGGCTGGAGCAGCTCTCCTATGAGGAAAGGTGGAGGGATCTGGGCTTGTTTAGCCTGGAGAAGAGAAGGCTGCGGGGAGACCTCATTGTGGCCTTTCAGTACTTGAAGGGAGCATATAAACAGGAGGGGGAATGGCTGTGTATGAGGGTGGATAGTGATAGGAGAAGGGGGAATGATTTTAAACTGAGAAAGGGAAGGTTTAGGTTGGATCTTAGGAAGGTGTTTTTCGCCATGTTCACACCATTTTCAGTGAGCTGGATGAGTCTGTTGTTGGCATTTTAATACCATTTACCAGTCAGGCAATATGTATGGAGTATTTGGCTCTCTCTACAGTCATGAATGTTTGAGTATCTTCAACATGTGGCTCATTGCTTCCATTTCAGGCTGCCCAGAGAAGCTGTGGATGCCTGTCCTTGGTGTTGAAGGCGAGGCTGGATGGGTGATGGGCAGCCTGAGCTGGTTAGTGGGCAGCAAGCCCATGGCAGGGTGTTTAGAACTGGATGATCTTGAAGGTTTCTTCAAACACAAGCCCTCCCGTGATCCTATGATTCTGTGATTTCATTCAGGTTTATGAAGATGAGATGAGTTCTCCTGAATGCGCTGCTCTCCATAGGATTATACTTGGAGTTTTAAATTATAATTGGGTGACTTAAACCAGACACCAAACTTTCTGATGGCCAAAATGAAATGAAATCAATCCTTTACTGTGTCAGTAGTCTGTAACCAGAGCCCATCAGGTAATTCCCAGCCTCCTGCCTGTATCAGTGGCTGCACACAGTGAAAAAGTCTGATGGGATTTTAACCTCTAAAATGTTCTAAAGCAACCAGAGGGTGAATATATTCACTATGCAAATACCTGCAGGAATAAGCTTGTCATGTATGTCCTCAGGTAGCACAGTAGTTAATGGTGGGACTCAGTAGGTCATGCTGAAAGTTGAGTCTGCTGATCTTGAAGGTCTTTTCCAGCCTACATGACCTTATGCTAATATTTCTGTATTTATTTCTGTTCAGCTCCCCGAAAACCTCCCACCCAGCCCCCAACTGACCCCGTGGTGAAAAATAAAACAGAAACCTCAGTGACGCTGGCATGGTCCCCTCCAAAGATGCAACGCCCCATTCCAATCTATGGCTACATTGTGGAACCCAATAAACTAACTGGCTTCACCTGGGTGAGGTGCCACGAGTCTCATGTCCCCGTCCCAGAGTTCACGGTGAGCAATCTGTCTGAAGAGGCTGATGATCAGTTCCGAGTGTCTGCAGTCAATGCGCATGGACAGAGCCCGTCTCTGGAATTCCCAGGGAGCGTGCACCTTGGTAAGCACAAAAACCCCAATGGAAATTGGGTCAGTGTGTGCTGAGCAGCTGTGTTGGTTCCCTAAAGATGTTTCCTTTGACTTTAAGGATAGTAGTGCATTAACACACCAAAGGCTTTCCCTTATTCCTAGTTCTCCTATCTCCTATCAACTTCCAGCTACCACTAAAGTGATACAAGTTCTGTTTCTGTGACAGAGACATGAAAATCCTTATCTCTTGATATCTCACATGTGCAAGAGGCAGAACTTTCTGTAACAGATCTGAAGCATAGAAGTGCTTCTTCCAGCACTCATGCAAAGGGAGAAGTAGAAATGTACCTATGATTTAATCTTCCATCTTTAGATGAGATACCAGACTTGCATCTCAAGAGCATTAAGACATCCATGTTGTTCTTCCTCAGAACCAGTACTGGCTGTGAAATCCCCCCTAACAACTGGTGAAGCTGTACCTGGAGGGGATGCCATGTTTACTATTGACCTTACAACAACGTGTTGCGGCACTTGGTACCTCAATGGTAAAGTCTTACAGGAAAGCGAGACCTGCATCATCAAGAGAATCCAAACTACTCACAGCCTAATCATAAAGAACATCACCAAGAACGATGATGGAGCAGAAGTGAAATTTGTTACCAAAAATGTTGATGTCAGCACCGAGATGAAAGTGAGAGGTATTTGCTTTGATCCTTCTCCTTTCCTCTTCCAGTCAAGGCAGAGTTGCTGTGATCTGATGATTAGAACTGCGGCTGCAGGCATTCACTGACTGTATCAAATACCTGAAATTGCATCCCATGGACTGACGTGAGTCCTGGTAATGACCTAAACATGATAGCACAGAGTGTAGGGTAAGCCAATCTACCCAGCTGCTTGGTATCTGAACCAGATTGCTTCATGCCAGCTGATGAATGTCTGCAGTTCACAGCTCTTGGCCAGTGCATTCAGTCAGCAGGTTTACCACTGCATCACCATAGAGCAGTACTTTCAGCTCCAGGTTCAGACAGCCTTTCTGATTGCACTGGAATAGTTTAGAAGTAGGGGAGCAATCATTCCAATAATATCTGTATCAATCAGCTTTGCATGACCAAATAGAACAGATAAACATTCATTATGGGAGGAGCTGTTTGTCATTGGGTGGAAACCTCTGCAGAAGCATGTTTAGAGCATTCTTAATCAGTAGAAGGAGATGTTTGGTTGATTTTTACTTAGTAAATCCGGCAAGAAGACCAAATGAAATATCGTGAATTGCTCAGCACTGACACAATGCTGAGTGCAGGAACAGAAGGTGATACTTTTTCAGAGATGTTGCAGCAAACATTGACCACGTTAGCCTGATCTAAATTGAAATAACGAGGCCTTTGGTCCTGACAGGTGCTGCAGTGAGATTTACCAATAAGAGCCAAGATGTAGAAAAGATCTCCGCTCGGCTGCATGAGGAAGCCAAATTGCAGGCTGAGCTTTCAGACACAGGCGCTACTGTGGAGTGGATGAAGGATGGGAAGGAGCTCAAGGCCAGTGAAAATTATGAACTGCAAATTGTGGGGAAGAAACACACCCTGAAAATTCACAACATCTCAATGGATGATGCTGGAAGATGTCAGTGCATCTGTGAGGGGGATAAAATGCTCTATCAGCTTTCAGTGAAAGGTATGTGACAGTCTGGGCTGTCCTCTTCCTGCCCAGGGCCAGCAGACTGCATTCACCTGACTCCCTGACAGTCCAGCTGTTGTCAGACAGCATGTGGGGTGTTTTCAGTGGCTGTTTTGACTTGAACTGGCCAATCTGCTTTGTAGAGCCATTTGATTTCTGTGTTCAGTCCTGTGATTTGTCCCTAAGATATAGAGGAAATCAAGGGAAAGATAGGAAAAAGAGCATCCCAGCCTTCCTGCTCTTCTCTCAGGGTGGCCACGAGAGATGATGTCAACAGCTCTTTTTGTAGCAGTGATCCCAAATGTAGAAGAGACCTGTGAAGAGTCACAGGGATGTTTACTTAGCTGTCATTCCATGGTGGGCTTTTTCTTACACAGATGTAGAGAGAAACTGAACTTTCCAACGCAGGTCTCTGTTTTGCTGCAGGGTGTAGGTCTGATCTCTGAGATCCACACGCTGGGCCTTGATTGCAATAAATGAGAGCCCTTTGTTTGCTCCAGTGGAAGACTTTCCATTTCTGCAGTACCCTCTGCAGATGACACAAATGCAAATGCACCTTCTTCCCAGCAACAATTGCCTTTTTTTTTTTTTTTTTTTACACTGAATATGAATGAGGCTCTTCATCATATTCTGCTGGCTTGTCACCCTTGTTGATCCATGGAGAAACAACAAAGCCCTAGAGTAGTGTATGCACTTTGGCATTGGAGAGCTTACTTAATTACTTCTTCTCAAAGAACAAACTCCAGAGAGGCATGGAGACATCTCCAAAGAGAATTGAATAATGGGACTGAATTTATGGAGAGCAGAACTTCCTGCCAAGACTTGTCAGCTAGTCTTAATTTTGCTTTTCTTCTCTCTCTTTGTCATGTTAGCATAATATTTCATACTGGCAGGTCTGCCCACAGAATTAACTGGCACAGGCTGCCCAGGGAGGTGGTGGGATCCCTGGAGGTGTTCAGGAACTGTGGAGATGTGGCCCTGATGGATGTTATCAGGGGGCATGGTGAGGTGGGTTGGGGTTGGAATCAAAGGAGGACCCCCATGTACTTCAGCAGGAAGCACTACTGGTAATAAGACCTTTGGAGCAAATCCTGATAGGGCCACGCTCAGCTGGTCCAGTCCGGAGGCTGTTCCTCCTTACTGCAGTATCTGCAGTGAAAACCAGCACCTGCTTTTGTGTGTCTGGGCTCACATCCAGCAGTGGTGAGGGAACTACAATGATAAGAGACAGTTGCTGAAAAAATGAATGAAATTTGACTGTATGATAGGATGGAGTTAAATGCATTGACAGGATCTCAGGCATCCCAGTGTCCATCAGCTGGCTCTCGAGCTCCTAAAAGACAGGCGTTCTGTAGAACGTTGTTGAATTTGTATTATACATGCGTGTTCTTGGAACTGCAGAACAAATGCATGCATAATCCAGACTTTGATTTTAGCAGCTCTGACTGCGCTGTCTCAACAGACCCAACTCAGCTGTGTGCGCTGTTTTGAAATGATATGTTAACAAGAAGTTGGAAAACAAACTCCATTACCCTGAGTAAAATAGGACCGTGGCCATAGGCTTAAACTTTTGGCTAAGAAAGTGGTGAGATTTTGAATCTTTGAAGTCAATTGTTCCACTGTGTGTTAATAGGGGCCAGTTTCATCATCTAACTTTTGCGCTCCAATTAATTTCCATAAAGGAATTCTGATTTTCTTTTCAGTCCTAAGTGATATCTCCATCTTTTAGGCTCATTTTGTTTGCCAGGGGGTTACAATGCAGTAATAGAACCCCCTCCATTGATTTCCTTCTAGTTTGCTTGTTCCAATTCTTTCCTCAGTTTTCCTATTTTAAACATTTTCTTGAAGCCTTGGGCTTCTTCCTTTGGCTCTGTCCCCTGTACAGTGTATGTCCTTCAACTTGTGGATATAAGGTAATCTGGTATGTGGTTTATAAAAGCTGCCAATTTGCCAGCTTCTGAATTAGAATCCAGCAATTAGAACTGGGATTAAACGTGTACGTTTGGTTTTATGATAAATGAATGCCTCATGGTCAGCAATGTCCCTGCAGTTCTTTACCATCATACATATTTTGTGTGTCCATATTTTGTTTCAGCACTGGCAGACTTCATAAACAAAGAGACAACTGGAGGAGTTATCAGGGCCGTTGCTGGAAAACAAGCTGAATTTGTTTCTGAGACCTCTGAAGCCAGTGTCATGGTGAAGTTGTACAAAAATGGCAAAGAAATCACAACCAGTAAGAAATTCACAATGGAAGATAAAGGGAAAGTGCGTAAGCTTGTGGCTTCAGCTGTAACGAAAGAAGACAAGGGAACGTGCTTCTGCAAAATTGGAGATGACACTCTGATTTTTTGATTGGAAAGTCTCAGGTATGTTTGTGAGGCAAACATGGGATCGCAATCCATGCAAAGCACTTCAGACTTAATTCATTTTATATGTCCAACCCTGTGGGTTTCCAGTATTTAGGACAAAGATTGCATATCTCTATTGAAGCAATTCTGACCTTACTGTTGTCCCTGTGCAAATCCACAGTATGAGCAAATAATGTAACTGTGTTGTGATGAATTCAAGACAGCCTTATCTCCAGCTGGGGCTGGAGACATGACTTGAGCCCTCACATCTGGGCTTCATTCTTCTAGTTCATGAATTGCCTCAGCACTTACATCATCTTTAAACCTCTGACTGAAATGGTCCTAAGTTATTAGCATGGGAATCCTGTCTCCTCTTTTGACAAATTAAACTCCACATTTGGAGAGTTGAGTGTCTCCTGCTGTACCCGAAGGATGTTGTGATCTCTGAGGTGTCTCCCTGAGGTGCTGTAAGCACAGCCATTAGCTCATAGTGCAAGTAAAGCACTGTCAGGTCAAGCCTGGAAGAGTAATGCTTGTCACTGACCTGTTCCAGTTCAGGGTGGAGCTGGAGGGTAAAATAACACAAGAAATTGTCATTGAAATTCAATATCTGTGAAATTCAGCTGGCTGCATTCACAGAACCTGGCGTTAAGATCTGTTTTCTGGTTTATATCTTGAGCCTATTTTCCATAACCCAGTCCTCATTTATGAACTGAAGCTCTACTGAAACCTTTCACTGTGTATGTTCATGCTGCAGTGCAGTGCTTGTGACCTTTAACAGCACGTTCATGTTCCTCTAATCACAGGATCCTTAAGGTTGATTGAGAGCCTCTAGTCCGACTGCTCACCCATCACCACCATGATGCTCACCATCAGCTAGCTAAAAACTCAGCAGAGATGATAGATCAAGCACAACACTGGATTTGGGATTGCTAGAGATTCCTAAGATATTGAAGGATTGCTTGCAGGTTGTGTTGGCTCAGGTATTCACCCTGCATTCCACCTCCCGTTCTGTTTGGTTGAGAATCATGCATTCTGCAATTTCACTTTGTAATTCAAAGACCCTGGCTTTATCTGTTGAAAAACTGATCTAAAACAAGCAGAGAAGACTCCGTTGGAACTGGTTGATGCAGAACAAAGGGATTCCCAAAGGACAAGTTGCACTGTTTGATGAACATTATTGGATGAGAGCTAAGCTAAGATTTAAAAAGTTCTGGGGCTGTCTCTGAGCATCAGATACAGAGGAAGCCTGCATGATTCCCTGAGAATGGATACCTCCTACTTTGGTGTTGGGTTAAGGGAACACTAGCAGTAACTCCTATCACAAAATGTCACGTGGCTCAGACAAAAATGCCATTAAGAGGGCTTAATTAGGAGCACCAAATGCTCACAAGTTGGTCTTAGGGCAGGGAAGTAATCTACCTATGTGATACTGATTGATGCTATTAGTTCTAAACAGCTTGACTCTAGAGGGACCATTCTTCTTTGGTCACCTAGTTTTAAAAGAATAGATGGCTCCTGTCTATTACAATTTTTAACTCATTATTTGTTCACTGATGCCATAAATGTGCCTGGCATAGCAATTGCCCTTGTTATATTCAGTGACTGAAAGCAACAGTTGTTGCTCTAAGAAATGCAATACTAAGCTAGGTCTGCCTGTAGCTGACAGCCATCAGCTTGCTCCTCAGGCAGGTTGTGTCTGGATGGAATGAAGGGCATGAAATACTGATGTGCTCATCAAACGCTTCTTGTTAGCTTAGAGACAAGGTGTTGAATAGGTTTGTTCATGTATTGCAAACACGTTACTTAGCTGCCTTCATTTTAGCTTCAGAAGAACACGTGCAGAATACAGAATTGATTAAAAGAAATAAGAACTGTCTGCATAGAACTTACTCTTTCCTTACACAGGAGAATCAAGCAGACGTTTGTATGTGAGTACCTCCAGAGGTGAAACTCGATCACCCAAATGTAATGAGCAGAGACATTACAATCAGTTCTAACTGTATCTTAATGCTGTACTGAAGAAGCCTGAGTCAGGATGTAAACCACTTTCTCTTTTTTTCTTCAGATGAAGCCATTGATTTTGTCAACAAGCCCAAAACGACTCCAGAAATATTAGTCAGTCCTTCTGAAGACCTGGAGCTGGTGTGTGAGGTGTCAGCTGCAAGCGGAGCTGTCGTATGGAAGAAAGATCAAACAGAGGTGAAACAGGACCAGAGGACAACCATCATCTCCCAGGGGATGCACCGCAAGCTCATGGTCAAAAATGTGACCCTGAGAGACCGAGGGAGCTACAGCTGTGAAACAAAAGATGACAAAGCAACATTCCAAGTGAAAGTCAGAGGTGAGAAAATGCTTGGAATCCCAGAGAGAAAGGAATGCTTCATTTTGTGTGTCTTGCATTTGTAGGATCAACTTGCTGCCCCTCTGGTGCAAAACATTTTGGTCAACTAGTGTCATAGCAACACTTTTCTACATGTGCTTTTCCATCCAGGAATGAATTCCTGCAACAAACCATAGGCAAGGAGGGTAACTTGTGCAGCTCTTGTAGTCAGCTGGTGTCTGCAGGGTTACAGTGCAAGAGCACACCAGGCATGCAAGGAGTGAGAAAAGGGGAGGTGTTTGATGAGATCTGGTTACAAAATTTGAATGACACAATGAGGTGGAAAATGCCACTAATCAGACTCATAAATGGCCTGGGTTGCAAAGGCCCACGGTGCTCATCCAGTTCCAACCCCCTTCTTCCTATGTGCAGGGTTGCCAAGCAGCAGCCCAGGCTGCCCAGAACCACATCCAGCCTGGCCTTGAATGCCTGCAGGGATGGAGCATCCACAGTCTCCTTGGGCAACCTGTTCTAGAGGGCCGTTCCCTTCTGATTTACTGGAAATGTAGAGAGACACGAGAAGAAAAAAAGAGAAGGGAGGAGGTTCAGCAGTGCATGCAGGTGTTCTAAATCTCATGTCCAAATCTGCTGTCAGACTGTAAAATCTTTAGCTTTGTGATATGATGTGAAATGATATGAAATTATATGATATGATATGTTATGATATGAAATGATATGAAATGATATGCCTATCATTTCCCAAGGCAAAATAAAGGGAAAAGTGTTTTCCTGTCATAATGAGGCATCACGATGCTCCCTGTGAAGGGCAAGTACAGTGAAAATGGGGAACTGGAGTTAGCTCTGCAGCAGACTACAGCAAAACGGTGTGGCTGTTGTGATGTCCCTGCAGAGAAAGAAGACGTGTTTACAAACAAGGACAAGGTACAAGAGGAGGTGAAGGCTGTACTGACTCAAAATACCAAGCTGAGCTGCGAGGTGGCCCAGGAGAAGACGGAGGTGAAGTGGTACAAGGAGGGGAAACTGATCACCTGGAGCAAGATGTTCAAGGTGGAGTCAGAGGGCAAACAGCGTCGGCTGGTGGTGAGCCAGGTGGAGAAGAAAGATGCAGGGGAGTACAGCTGCGAGGCTGCTGGCCAGAAACTCACCTTCAAGATTCATGTCACAGGTAAGACAGGTGTTGTCTGAAATACAGCAGAGAACAGTAAAGTAAAATCTAGTTTCTATTATACAGTGATCCAGTTGCAGTAGTCTGTGCTGAGGATTTTTCCCTATACTTGATTGCCTGGGTTTGTAGAAAGTATTTGGTTTTAGTCTCGCACAAAGTGCTGTTTCAGTCTGTCTGTAGAATAATAATTACTGATATATGTACAATGGAAGCAATATTCAAGATATTATTCAAATCTCTCCTGTGCCTGAGGTCCCAAACTGTAATTCCTGTTCACCGAAACATTTGACTAAGCTAAGTATGTGCAGTGAGGCTGGAGTGCATGTTGTGCGTGCAGCCTTTCATGGCAGGAGAAGCAGGAACTTCTCCTAGTAGTACACTGCCTTTTTACTATGCCTTTATGTTGGAGGCTGCATCTGGATAGGTGAGTCTGCTACTCCCAGTAAGAGACCTGGTAGAGCTGACTATTCCCAGAGCTCAAAGTAAAATAGATATCTGGAAATCACACACAAAGAACAAAGGACTGCGTTGGTGAGCATATTTCCTTTGTGCCTTTGACAGTCACAGTTGTGGCAATGGTAGAGGCCATGAGGAGTCTGTTCAGGAAGCCAGGAGTACTGTTCTGGGTCATGAAAAGGCAGCCAGTGGTTTGACTATCACATGTTTATGTGTTTTGATGTTTCACAGTGGGTCTTAAGTAAAAGGAACTCAGGTTTTGGTTGCCTGCAGGACAGATGTTCTTTTGGGTTCAATATGTTTGCATAGTGACTTGCAACCATGGGACTGGTGTTCAAGGACCCTCTTGGTTCCTTCAGTTCCTGGGTTCTTTCTTGCCTAGATTTGACACTTAGTTTCAACAGAAGAGCTGATATTCTCTAGTGAAGGCTATTAGTTTGGGCACAAGTGGTAACCTAAACCTGTTCCAACCTGTACATACAAACCTGCAAGATGGTCTCATTTCAGTCCCTCAGTCAATACTTTTTCTTTTCTTCCCTCAGAGCCAAAACCTGTGTTTATAAACCAGGAGAAGGTGCAGAAAGAGGTGAGTGCTGCCCTGACAGCAAGTGCCTCCCTCAGCTGTGAAGTAGCACAGGATCCAAGCGAAGTAAAATGGTACAAGGATGGAAGACTGCTTGCCTCCTCCAGAAAGTTCAGAATGGAATCTGTGGGCAAAACACGGCATCTGGTTGTGGAGCAGCTGGATAAGAAAGATGCTGGAGAATACATCTGCGAGGCTGCTGGCCAGAAGATGACCTTCAAGTTGGAATCAACTGGTGAGCATTCGCTTTGGGAGCACTAAGCAGCTTTGGTGGGATGTGGTTGGGGTGGAATGGGTGGTTTCATTGACATGAGAGAACAGGCAGTGATGCTGTGAAACCAGATGGATGATGCTCAGCCTGGCCATGTGCCTCAGAGCTCTTTGCTCAAGGAAGCCAAGTGTAGTTGTGGGTTTGCTCTCAAGAGCACAGTTTGGTAGGGATGAGTTGGCGGTTGGACTAGATGACCTTAGTGGTCTTTTCCAGCCTTAGTGACTCTGTGGTTCTCTGCTTCAGGAAAGACCTGCTCTCTGACTTACACACGTGTCCAAGTCAAGGATGCAGCAGAAATCAAATCTGTATCAGAAAAGGCAGAATCTCGTGCCCATCTTACAGTTAAAGGTAATTATGCTTCTGATGACGATTTTGCTTAAATTATCTTATATTATAAACCAGCTAACATCCTTTGCTTTAATGTCTAAGAAGTTAAACACCACCAGGACCTTTCACAGAAATAAAAACTCCTACCTACCTACCTTTCTGCCCACAAAGTATCCAGCTTGTCTTTTGGGATTTACTTTTGCTAAGTAAAACAGATTATTTTCTTAGGAGGTTGATTTTCTACCTCTAGACTTGAGATTTGTGTTTGAACGTTGAGGGATAAAAAACATAGCTTGACTTTTTCTTCATTTTTTCTGTCTGATGTAAAAGAGCACAGGGTTTTTTTTTTAATATATACAATGTTAGGGTATATATATGATGTTAAGTGCGATAAAGAAAAGGGAGACATTTGAGTTAGCACACTACTCAAGAGTTCAGTCCCCAGCTTTGCCACTGTTACAATTATAAGGGCAAGAACTTCCTGGAAAATGAATTTCTCTTAAGTAGAGTCATTACGTTTGAGCTACAGAGATCTTTACTAGGAGAAAACTTGTTGTTCAGAGCTAAGTTGCTGTATTTAACCAAAGTAATTATCAATGTCCGTGTTTCATTGAACCTCTTTTCCATTTTGTAATGCGAGGAGTTTGATATCGGGATGGGAAGGTCATGGTTTGATTTGGATGTTGGAGTAAGAATCAAAAGATCTGGGCTCTCTTCAGGTTGGCAGTCTTATTGTCTGACTTCTTAACAACATTCCTTTCTTTCTATTATTTTTTAATGATGTTTTAAGGCATTTTGAGCTGATAGGTGTAGTGTTCATGTGCAGTAATGCTGACATGAGTAAGTAGGGTGATAATGTAAGGGTTTTTTACATTCCTTCTAAATCTCTGCTTTCTCTTGTTCCATCTTTCTTAAAGAGCAATCCATTAATCTAGTAAAGGAGCTGTGTGATGAGGATGTGACTGAGCCTGAAGAAGCCAAATTTGAATGCGAGGTATCCATTCCTTCTGTGAAACCTCGCAGGTGGTATCTACGTGGGAAGTCTTACAGGCTGGCGGAAACTTGATTATGCAGCAAGAAGGCACCATCCACCGGCTGACCATACTGAAAACCACCACTGATATGACAGGCACCATTCAGTTCTCAATTGGCAGATCCAAATCCACAGCCAATCTGCTTGTTAGAGGTAACATATCCTGGCTTGGTTTACATCATGAAGATGAAGAATTAATTAATGTCCACTCTTCCTTCACTGGGGTCTTTGAAATATTGTGTGTGTGTCTGGAGGTTCTGCTCCATTTCCAGTTCAAAGTCATTGGACACTAAATGAGACCGCTGCGTCTCAGTAAAAGATCTGTATGAATAGTTGTGATGTGCTTACTATTCAGATCTACAGAGCTGAGGTTTTGTCCTTGGCTATACCAAAGAAGTCAAATCAGGTGAAATTAATTGTATTTCTGAAGTAGACAAGTTTAAGTTTGGTAGCACTTAAATTTGATGCAGTTTGTCATTGATTTTATCTGAAAGAAATTTGCAGGCTTTTTATCTCCTGTTGTCCCCAGCGTAAGAGTCTCCATTCACAACCTAAAGTACTTATTATATTTTCAACTCACTCTTATTTGAATAAAAGCCTCAACTGGGAGCAATTTAATAAGCACAGAGCAAGAGCTGGAGCTTGCATTTGGTAGATACTATACAGTATTACTTTATAGAAATGTAATCAATGGCCTTCCCTATAGACAATCATTTGTTTTATCTTTAGAGTTGTTCAAAGAACCATTGTGAACATGAAATTAATTGGAATGGAATAGATGCAAGAGACTTTCCTCTTCTTCCAATTGTCCTCATCCTTTCTTCTCTTCCACCTTTGCTTTTCAGATTACCATATACAAATCACCAGGAAGTTGGAGGACAAGACAGCTTTGGAATGTCATTCTGTCATCCTGTCCTGTGACTTCAGGCCTTCTCCAAAGGTTGTGAAATGTTTCAAGGGCCACACACCCATCGTGCCCTCTCAGAAGTACAAGATCAAGAGGGATAAGCATTCAGTAGAGCTCAGAATTCTGAAGCTGAAGCCCAATGATGCTGGTGTGTACAAGTGCAAGGCGGGAATTGCAGAGACTGAGGCCACGCTGACAGCTGAAGGTATGAGCAGGGAGGGTGGCCTCTTCCATGTCCTATTTCACCTCAGATTTCTCTTCTTGAGGTTGATTTCTGCTGTTCTCTCCTGCTAACTTTGCAAATGTATAAACTTCACTGAGAAGATTACACAAAGATTATCTAGTCCAGCCATTCTACCACATCCCAGTATGCTTTATAGTAACAGTGGTAACAGTTCACCTTGTTTCCCTACAGCCCACGATGTAGAAGTAAGGAAGCACCTGCAGGATGTGGAAATTGAAGAAGAGAGCTCTGCTGTCTTCTCCTGCGAGCTGTCCCATGATGACGAGGATGTGGAATGGTTTCTGAATGGCAACCTCCTTTACACCAATAATTACAATGACATCAAGAACGTTGGCAACTGCTGCACACTGACAGTGAAGCAGGTTAAGCCTGAGGATGCTGGCCCAGTGACAGTGAAGTCAGACAAGGTGTCAGAAAGCGCGCGCCTGAAGGTGAGAGGTGGGTCTGATCACAGCCCTCCTGGATGTAAGAGATGCTAAGGAGCTCCAGTTCATTCTATTGTGCAGCAGTCCTGCTTCTAAAGCTCACCTCTCTGGGGTGACAAGTCATCAGGGGCTTTCTTCCAGTGGAAGGTTCCATTGCAGCAGATATCAACGAAGGAAGATGGTTTTGGTGTCCTGCCAAAGCATTCCATTGCTTTTTATCATCATTTTACTTAACACAAGGAGAGTTACAGGAGCAAATTTTTTTACTGCTTCAGTGCCATGCAGTGTCAATGCTGTTGTCTCCAAGGATTTATGACTGCAGGGAGAGATCATTCAGTGTGTGTTTTGCCTCTGGAATGACTAATGACCAGGCTGTGAGTAACCTGATCTAGCTGTGAATGTCCCTGTTTATTGCAGGGGAGCTGGGCTAGATGGCCTTTAAGGGTCTCTTCCAATTCTAAGGATACTGTGATTCTAATCTGATCTCCCCAGCAATTAAGCTCTTTTACTCTATGCACTCCAGAGTTTGAAGGATTTCATTTTTCTCCTTTCTTTTGCATTTGGTGGGTGTTTTTTCCCCATTATAAACATCTGATGTGTGAAATAGAAGATAGATAAAAGGAGTCAATAAAACAGGAAAATCAAAATTGTTCAGCAGCTTATCCTCTTAATCCTGAGGCCTGCTGTATGAGCTCTGCTGTACGTGAGGGCAATGCCGGCTCTCCAGCTTTAGAAGAGCTGCATCCCAATTACTTCATATGATATCAGTCCCACCCACCGGCAATGCAGGCTGTCCCTCCTGTTCCCTGTATTCTCCTCCTGATTAGTTCAGAATACCATAAAGCGCATTCAGTCAACGGACATGAAACCACTTTAGGTTCTATATTGGTGTCGTCAGTAATGGTAAAGATTTATTGATACCTCTTTAAAAATCTGAACACAACTGGAAATGTCTCAACTTCTGTATCACGTTGTTCTGTTTTGCCTGTTTAATTGCAGAGAAGCCTGCTGTCTTCATGAAGTCCTTGGATGATGCTTTTGTTGAGGAGTGGGGTGTGATTAAATTGGAATGCGAAGTCTCTAAAGAGAAGGTCAAACCAGTGTGGAAAAAGGACGGTGTTGTGCTCACTTCTGGCAACAAGTTTGAGCTGCTACAGTCTGGGAAGACCCTATGTCCCCTTATCCATGACCACGAGAAGTCAGATGCAGGTTTATATACCTGTGATATTGGCACTGATGTTGCCAAGTCAAATGTCGGCGTTCAGGGTAAGTACTGTGGAAAGTGAAGGAGTGCTAAAAGCACATTCAGTGTGGTCACTATGTCTTACACCTATTCCCCCACGAGCCTTAATAGTTTCTACAATAGAACTGTATTTCTGCAATTTAGCGCAGTGATGTCTGGAAAATTCCCATTGCTTTTGAAGTAAATGTATCTCCTTTTGCCATGAAAATCACAAAACACGTCAAGAATGTCCTGGAAATGTTTCCTTTCTAAACATCCCTAAAATGGAGAAATGGTTTGAACACCAGTAGGGGTAGGATGGTAACAAATTAACTGATAGAAACATTTAATGTCTTGTCGTAGGCAAAACCCTTTTTCTCACGCAGCATCCTAGAGTTGTCCTCTCTGTTAGGTTTTTCCCTCTGTAGCTCATTGAATCTTCATTGTGCTCCATGGACTGAGCTGCTCTCCTTGTAGTTCTTCCAGAGCAAAGCCAAGAGATTCATGTCTCTTTTTTTTTATAGCTTTCTGGTAATTCTGAGAGGAGAATGTCTTAGAGAATACATCAGTGAGGAACGCAGCCATGATCTGCAAATCCTGAGTTCAAACACCAGTACTGCTACTCATGTCAGTCACAAATGCCTTTTCTCCATCTAAACCTCATACTAACCTATCTCTTATCTTCCAGAGCTGAATATTGGCATTAGCAAACGGCTGAAAAACAATGAAATCCAGGAGGTAGAAGATTGCACTTTTGAATGCATTCTGTCCCATGAAAGCATTGATGAGTTCAAGTGGACACTGAATGGAAGCAGAGTGGAAAGTGGTGGGCGATTTAAAGCTACTAACGTGGGTTGGTAAGAGACTCTCCTTATCAAAAGTGTGACTCCTACTGACTCTGGGGAAGTCGTTTTTATTGCCCGTGGTCTAACCTCCAAAGCCTCTCTGTCTGTGAAAGGTAATGAGATGGGAGAGATTCTGGGGTCTGATTCCTTCAACTGTCTTCTGATAAGATTGTCATGAGAGCTAACTCATAATATGGTTAAAGTGAATAGCAACCTTCTACTTGAACCTTGAAGCACTGAGAATTTCTCTTAAAAATAAGTAAAAGGAGGAACCATTTGACACAAATGTGAGAACTACCCAAAGCGCTGGGGTAGTGTTGGAAATGGGCATCTCACTCCAGCTTGTTCCATTACCAGTAAATCAGGAATGATCTGTTGAGGGAACTGTGGGAGCAATATCCTCTAAGTATAAGCTGAAGGGATGGCCTTCACATCATCTAGCTGTACAACAAATTCCTATCTAGAACATGTGCATCTGAGAGCATCATCTGAGGCTCCCAGTGTGATCAGTGGAGAGAAGGAAGAGGCAGTTTTCAGACATGGTTCATCATCCTCAGTGGGGTAGATTTAAGAGAGAATTAATGGTGCCTGGAATTCTATTGTCTGTACTTTACAGATTACTGCTGGCTGTAGGATGGCCTCTGTTGCAAGTGCCTCTCTAACTTATCTCCAGCATGTAGATGCGTGTATTTTGAGAGAGGCATCCTACCCTAAGTGTATGTTTTCAAAAAGCATGTTTTCTTTCAGAAAAACCTACTGAGGTAACAAAACAGCTGGAGGATAAGACAGCAGCAGCAGGGCAGGACATCAGCCTGAGCCGTGAGCTGTCGAAACCAGATGTGAACATCAGGTGGTACAAGGATGGCAAAGCAATCAGAAAAAGCCAGAAGTACGACTTGCAGCAGGAGGGAACTGGGGCCATTCTGATCATCCATGACTCTACCGCCAAGGACAGCGGGGAGTACACCTGTGAGACAGAGGACTCTGAAACAAAAGCCAGGGTCACTGTGCAAGGTGAGTTGAAAAGCACACTGGGGATGGCATGTAGAGAAGTCGAGGTAAATATCTGCAGCCTGTGGGTGATGTTTTTCTCTTCTGTTTCCTTGAGCGGGATCAATTCTTAGTTTTCAGAAAATATGGTGGATTAAAATATTTTAGTTAAAATAATCTCTAAACTGAATGATAAATGGCATGAGAAAGCAAAGCTGAGAACTAAGCTCCAGAAGAGAAAACAAAGTCAAGTATGGCATATTTAGAGACAGGTGAAGAACCCTTGAGCGCACTGAGGAGTACTAGCATACTCTGGAATGTCTCTTGGGCTCCCTACAGCACACATACTTGCTCTGGGGCATGTCTGGATGTCTGTAGAGCTAATTGCAGGGCCCTGAGAAACCTCTGGGGCACATTAGGGGGCACTGGTTTCCATGTGAGTGTTTCCAGGTTCCCAGAAGTCAACAGGGAAGCCTTTGGAGACCCCCTGGGAAGACTCAGTGGGGCCCTAGAGTGATGTAGCAGCTTGTGTTGGTTACATCTGCTTGGCAGGGAAGCGATTTCCCTGGTGGGAGCTGACTGACTGGGAGGTGATTCCCTTGGTTTAATTAATTTAATTACCTGGATTATAATTAAATAACACTGTTCAGCGTTCAATCAAGATTATATTTTTCCAAAGTACTGCAGTCGTGCATCTGTAGCAGCTTTCCTAAAATATATCGAGTTTATTCAAAATTCCAGTGATGCTCCTAAAGCACTTGAAGTGCATTTGAGGTGGGGAGTGACAAAACAGTTCTGAGAGAATCATCATCAAATCAGAACATTGGAACGGTAACTAATAGCAGAGATTCTGATAAGAATATTTAAATTTTCAAATTACCTTTTTCTAAAGTTGTATTTCACCAAGTTTCATCAATATGCACACTGAAGAGCTGACTTGCTATGTTTCTTTTTATAAAAAATCATGTGTTACAATTGAGAAAAGAAGGTATAGCATGTAACATCCTCCAAGTAAAGTGCAAAAAACATTTCTTCACAGTTCCAATTAATGTCTTATGTTTTGTTCAGACTCACTAAATGATGTATTTCAGGGTACATCACATGGGAATATAAGAAGACTATTCAGAACAGGAGCTGCAGAGCAAGATGAACAGCATGTGAAGGTAAGGCCGGGAACCAAGGACACAGCTTTTGTGTCACTCAGCCACCTGTGGCAGAGGTCAGGATTTCAGCAGGGATTTCTGCAGACGTTCCTTGAACACCCCCAGGGTGGGTGACTCCACCACCTCCCTGGGCAGTCCATTCCAGTGCCTGGCCACCCTTTCTGAGAAGTAATATTTCCTAATGTCCAGCCTGAACCTCTCCTGCCGCAGCTTGAAAACATTCCCTCTAGTTCTATCAGTAATGACACGAGAGAAGAGGCCGACCCCCAGCTCACTGCAACCTCCCTTCAGGAAGTTATAGAGAGCAATGAGGTTTCCCCTGAGCCACCTCTTCTCCAGGCTGGACATTCCCATCTCCTGCAGCCTCTCCTCATATGGCCCCATTGTGCTCCAGACCCCTCACCAGCTTTGTTGCCCTTCTTTGAACACGTTCCAATGCCTCAGTGTCTTTTTCTCAGTGAGGGGCCACAAACTGGACACAGAATTCGAGTTGTGGCCTCACCAGTGCTGAGTACAGGGGGACAGTCACCTCTCTGCTCCTGCTGGCGTCACTGTTTCTGATGCAAAATGTATGTAAGTGTCACATGTGTGACATCCTTTTTGATGGAGTTCTGTGACTGGAGTTCAACGGATTTGAGAGCTGACTTGAAGCCTGTGGGCATCACCCAGGAGTTGGGGTGAGAGGATGAGGCGTAGGAACAGGAACCTCTTTGGTCGTTATTAACTCCCAACTTTTTGGTCAGGAATCTCTGTGTGTTTCTTTATCATGTAAAGAACAGAGTCATTGTGCAGCTTGTGAATGAATTGATTCACGCCTGCTGATTGGTGCTGTTCTCTACAGGGAGCTGCAATGGAAATGGACACTTGTGGTCCACTGTCCAGCCCCCTCCCGTGTTGGATTTTCTGGGCTTTGAGACACGTCTTCCAGATGCACTTTGTGTTATTTCTGATGTGTTGACCTGTTGAGCTCCAGCCCCAAAGGAGGATTCAAGTACTACCATTGGGAATGTAGTATTTCTTGCTAAACAGAATTCGTGTGCACCCTTGTCTTTTGTCTGCACAAAGGATCTTGTAATCATCTCTGTCTGTGTTTCTTTTAGAGCCAGAGATGGAGCAGAGAGGAACACAGACTTGGGTGAATCTTCATTCAGGAGCAGGGACACGTCATGCTCATCTGAGGTGTCTGGCTGACAGCAAGAGCAGAGAGGTAAGTTTCATAGGGTCGCGTGCCCATTTTATTTTATTTTTCATTCATGATGCATAGAGGCGTTCCCCAGACAAAGTGAGCATTTCTCAACTGGACTTTCTAGCAATGAGCTAGGCAGTGAAAATGGGTTTGAAGCATTCCTAAGAGCCCCGCAAGAGAATGCTGAGAGTTAATCTGGCACCCTCCTTTGGAAACGTCCGTTGTCTGTCAGCTCTTCAGCTGTGCCCTAACACCTCCCATTGCGCTGCCACACCAGGATAGAATTCCAAGCCCTCACTGAGTCCTGGAATGTTGTGGTGCCGTGTTGGAATCAGATGTGACCACGTGGTCTTGGCTCCCCGCCTTGTGGGGGGTCATGGTGGACCAGGCTGTTGGCCGTTGGTGATGTCATAAGCGGCTGGAATGAGGGGAGGAGCGGTGCGTTCTGTGTTCCTTTGTGGGTGAGCTAGTGGTCGGAGTGGTTGGTTGTCTTGTTGTTCTTGTGCCTTTTGTGCCGTTAGTTAGTTAGTTTTGTTAGTTAGTTAGTTTTGTTAGTTAGTTAGTTTTGTTAGTTAGTTAGTGTTGTTAGTTAGTTAGTGTTGTTAGTTAGTTAGTGTTGTTAGTTAGTGTTGTTAGTTAGCGTTGTTAGTTAGTTACTGTTGTTAGTTAGTGCCGTTACTTAGTTAGTTCCGTTAGTTAGTTAGTGCCTTTAGTTAGTTAGTGCCGTTAGTTAGTTAGTGCCTTTAGTTAGTGGCTTTAGTTAGTATCTTTACTGCTTTTTCTTCTCACCGTCGTGTGCAGCAGCTTGTAGGTAAGCTGAGCTGACGTGGGATGGATGGGTGGGCAGTGAGGTGTTGAGAACTGCTGGCTGTTTGAGCTCACAGCACCGTATTGCTTACGGTATGCGCGGGTAGCTCTGAAAAAGTCTGTCCATACTGTGCTGTGTGAATAGAGAAAACAGAATTGTGTTTCTGCTCTGTTCCAGCTGTTCACACTTGCTGTGATGGGTGCTGCGTGCAGTGGGATCAGCCGTGAGCCTGAGTTGGCGGCGACGGAGGTACAGTATGAAGCTCTGGCCGGTCTTTTTTCCCTGTGTTGAGCCATTAGAAGGAGCTGCAGGTGTACTCTCCTGCAGGAAAGAATGGGCCAAAAAGGGCCTGGCCACCCATCTGTGCCAGTGCCATTGCTGATTAGTCTGGGTAGAGAGAGATGCATCTTTGCATGGCCTGGCAATGCACGCCAGAAAGGGAAATAACTGTGATGAGACGTGCAGCTCCTTCTGAAGTGCTCCTGATAAGGACGGAGCGCATTTGCTGCAGCTTTCTTTGCAGATGTGCTCCTCACCTTGAAATCCTCCTGGTTTGTCCTCATCTCCTGACCACGGCCTGTGCTCTGTTTTGCAGGCTGATAACATGCGGGAGCCGCAGCTGGTGCGTGCTATGTCATCTTTAAACATACCAGCAATTGCGGCAGCCCATGTTATTAGGAGCCACGTCGCCCAGGGGCCGGATGAGCTCTCTCTGGAGGTAAGCAGTTCCAGGCGTTCCTTGTTGTTGTGCACAGAATTAGTATAGAGTGTGAACGCCTCGGGAATACTCTCATATTTTGTGTCGTAGAAGAAGGCTTTTGTTTTAGCTGTGCTGAAGCTGGGATTGATGTTTCAATCTTTTGCAGGTTGGAGACATCGTGTGCATTGTTGATATGCCACCAAAGGAGATGAGCCCCTGGTGGAGAGGCAAGCGTGGCTTTGAGGTAGGCACACATTTTTGACTAGAGAGCACAGCTTCAGTAGTGTCTAGAATCTCCGGTTGGAGCTGCTCTGCCTGCACAGGATGGCTTCTGGATGCAAACAGTTGCCCTGTGTCGGTGTCAGAGGACCTTCCCTTTGGCTCTGGGCTTGGGCTAATGCCCACCTGTCTTTTTGTTCTTATTACAGGTTGGTTTTTTCCCTGGTGAGTGCGTGGAACTCATCAGGGGAAAACTGCTCGAGTCCATCCTACATTCATTGCCAAAGCCAGGTGCGTATTTTACATTTGACAATGCGGGTTAGTAAAATGGGGTCTGAACGTGGCTTTCAGGGGGTTCATTAATGCCCGAGTTTAGCAAGCTTAGAAAGAGAACTGCATTAAGCTCCTTGGGCACCTCCAGGGATGGGGAAAATTCGTTCTTGCGTGTCTTTGTTGGGAACATGCTTTCTGTTGTTATGTGTTCTGTTGAATGTGTTGTACTCGGCCTCATCCAACCGAGCCAGGGCTGAAATGAACTTGTTTTTTTGTTTTGTTGCGCAGAGCCAAAGAAACGGGGCAAGTTCATCTCCTGCCTTCGTTCCCTGTTGAAGGCCTGCCCCAGGAGAGCGAAGCAGCCTGAGCCTCCAACATTCTCGGGATCCATGTCCCTGCTTGACATCGTTGAGAGGTATTTAGCCAACAGGACTTGAGGGCTGAGCTGTAGGAATGGAAGCATCCTCTGCTGTTTGAAACAGAGGGCTTTTCTAAGCTGTGTTTCAGCAGAAACCAGGCATTGCCAGGAACAGGCAACTATTGGCAAGGGTTCGGTGCAGCTCTTCCCTCACCCTGCACCACGACTGACAGCCTGCTCTGTTTTCTCTGCAGAATGAGTTCTCCCAGTAAGAGGGCAGAGTCAGCAGCTTGCAGTTGGCGTTCCTGCTTCTGCCTGGGCAAACCATCCCCTGTGGCCAAACGCCAACTGCAGAGCAGTGCCAGGGAGCCCTCTGAAGCTGAAGTCTTGGTCCTGGCAGGTAAGCATGCAAATCCAGCTTTCAAATCACTGCTTGTCAGCAACACAGGTAGAATTCATGCTTTCAGTGGGCTTGTACATCCTTCTGGCATTCAAGCCTGTGCCTGACATCTTCAGTTGACCCCTGTCTTTCCCAAATGAGTCTCTTGTCAACACAAGAGCTGGACCTGCACGAGGATCACTTTCAAGACAGTGACACTGTTGCTAGAAGCCTATTTGCTTCTGCCCACCATCACTGCATAGCCAAATGTCAAGAACCTGTTTCATGATTCATCTTGTGAAACTTTGACACTAACTGCTGTGCGTCTACTCCTTCCTAGGTGACCCGAGCCCTTGTATATCTCCAAGACGCCAGGCATGTTATGATGCAGCATCCTGTGATTCCATCAATGAAGAACTGTTACTAAGCACAGGATGCTGCAGTTCAGATGAAAGCCTTCCGTATAACATCAGTTATAAAGAGAAGAATGCCATCATCGTTGAAGCTCTCGTTCATCCCATACCTGTTGAAGCTGCTGACCTGAGCCTGCCAGACTCCTCAGGCACCAGCCTGAACCGAGTGCCTTTCGAGGACAGCCCAGCCCAAGCACAGCACGAGTGCCCCGACAGCAGCACAACCATGCAGGCTCAGGTCAGCATTACAGAGGAGAAGCCAAACATCTTGGAGGGGGAGGTAGAATCAGGCCAAGAGTCCCAGGCTCCGGGCAACAGCACGACTTCTGAGACACTCTCGTCAGACAACAGAGAATGAGTCCCATCTTTCCTCCAGACCTCACACCCCCTCCTTTTTCCTATTGAATAAAGGCACGCTCGTGCTCAATCAACGCCTTGACTGAATTCTGAGTTTTCATTCGCAGAGATTGGGATGAGTACAAGAAACATCAAGGCAGCTCAGCTTGCAACGCTCTGGCTGTGGGGTGCGTGCAGGGACACTGTAACCATACAGGGAAAGGCTTCCACTGCTTCCTCAAGCTGTAGACCAGCCCTGCTACTGCTCTGTGGCACAAAGCCCTGAGGGATGTTCCATATTGTTAACCTAAGTGAAGCCAGCTTCATGCACTGTGTTTTGTTGTTGCTGGGTGAGAGGGGGATGCACGTTGGTGAGAAGATGAGCATTGCTGGATCTGCCACGAGTGTCCCTTCTGCCTCTAAGAATATGTCCTAAGTAGGATGTGAACACTGCTGGCACTTCCTCATTGCACGTGCTTGGAGGATCTTCAGTTCTTGCACATTCAGGATGTCTGTCAGTGACTACGAGGAAATTCTCAAGTACTAGGAATTCCATGAAACAGTTGGAACGGGTAAGTGTCATCTTTGTACAGAAACAGCACGCCTAACAGTCTGTCTCACCACTCTAGAATTAATCTGAGAATAGATTAACAGCTCTTGTCAGTTCTCTAAGTCAGGTTTCATTTGTATAAATTTGAAATTCGTTTTTTAAACCAGTTGGAAATTGTAATGTTATATTAGAGAAGAATTCACACTCAACTTTAAGCATCTGTGTTTTGATTTGTAGGTGGTTTTGCCAAGGTAAAACTCGGGCGGCATCTTCTTACTGGTGAAAAAGTTGCACTAAAAATCATGGAGAAAGTTACTGTAGGGGTAAGCCAAAAGGCATTTAAATATGAGAATATCTTCTGTTGGAGTTGTGGAGTTCTCAAGAACACGGGGGCAGGTGGGATGGTACATACGAATGCAGCCTACTGGTCCCATTGCCTTTTGAAAGATGCTGTAGAGCTGGAAAAAGTTTAACAGAGCACCACAAATCTTGTTGCTGGTTGTTCAGACGGCAGAATTCTCTGGCTTTAAAATGGAGGAAGTTATTACATCATTACATTACATTACATTATTGTTACATTATTACAGCAACTTTACCAAAATGCCAATGAAAATGCTGAATGTTTTACTTTTCATTTTTCACAGCTCTGTTTCAGAATTTCTATGGGAGTGATGTCAGTCATTGCTGAGTTGATGTTGAATTGTGTACTGTCCCATATGTGCTTGTTCTGTTCCACAGCAGTCAGATGTGGTACCTGGTATGTCACAGTAGTTAGCGATTTCATCGCTTGCTTTTATGGTCTCTTAAGGATGACTTGCCTCATGCTAAAACAGAAATTGATGCCATGAAGAACTGAAGTCATCAACATGTTTGCCCATTGGATCACGTAAGAGAGACATCAAAGAAATATTTATAGTCATAGAGGTAAGAAATAGTTTCTGCTTTCTGTGCTGTCTTTCTTACTTATCTTTCTCTGATACTCTCTAAATGCATTTTCAGATAACCTTATCTTACAGGGAAGCTGTTTGATTGCATTGTTTCTAAGGACCGCCTTTTGGAAGAGGAAGCTCCAGTCTTTTTTTGACAGACTGTTTCAGCAATTGCTTCTGTTCACAGTCAGGGTTATGCCCAGAGACCTCAAACCAGTGAGCCTGAACTGCAGTCAGTCTTCCATAAATAATAATGAATGTGTTTTTATTTTTCTGTTGGCAGAGAGAGTTACAGTACTCCACTCCATTCCAGTGGATTGCAGGAGAGAACTGAAGGGGGGAGAAGTAACACAAAGTAGAACTCATGGGTTGAGATAGAATTATGTACTGAGATAGAGAAAAGGATAATAGTTATGATGAATGCAAAAGCAATTGCTCACCACCTACCAATCAGTGTCCAGTTAGCCTCCTAGTAGTGGAAGAGATTTACATGAAGTTATACCCCCTTCAAAACTCCTTCCACAATATGTCATATAGTATGGAATATCCTTTGGCCAGTTTAAGTCAGCTGTCCTAGTTCTGTTCCTTCTCACTTCCTTGGGCTCTCAGCTGAGATTGACTGTGGCTCTGTACAATGCTGCCTGGCAGCAACTGTAAGCATCACTGCGCTATCTCCATTGTTTCTCTAGAATGAAAACGTAGTATTATATCAGACACTGAAGAAGATAATTCAGTCCCAGCTGAAACTCAGAGAATAACTTGTGCTTAGGATTCTTTCCCTACAGGAAATGTTAGATATTTATTGCTATGTGGTACTGTGTTCTGTAGCTGAGCTGGATTTTGTTATCCTTGAAGAAGTATCTTCCTCTGAAAGGGGAGTAAAACATGATGCTCCTAATGAGCGGAGCAGAGACACAGATCTGATCTGAGTGTTGGTTTCACATTTTTGTGATGCTCTTTGCTGCAGTTTGTATCTCGAGAGAAGCCCTTGTGGTGTCAGTCTGTTGTGTAACCTGCTCTAGTTTTGTGCCTCAAGGAAGAGTGATCCTTTAAACAAATGGTGGCTATACAGAGGGTATGGGGTGAGATGCATTCCTCTGGCCCCATCCAATGGATTTTCTGTCACAAAGATCATTCTCCCCAGCTTCTCTTCTCTGAGTGGGAGCTTCAGCCCCCTGCACAGGCTGGAGGTCATCCATAGAACTTGCTTCAGAGTTTGTTTCAGGTTGTTATCCTTCCTGGCCAAAAACCAGATACAGTATTGTAGATGTGGTGCAATGAGTGTTGAAGCAGGAATGACTTGTCGTGGTCTGGTTGTGCTGCTTTTTAATGCAGCTGATGATCTTGTTGTACTTCTTTTCTGTCAGAGCACACTGCTGGCTTGCATTCAGCCTGTGGTCTCTCACCACTTGTCCTCCTAGTCCCCAGGTCCTTTCCAACAGATACAAGCTAGTATTTCCCACCTGGGATATTGGAAGATGGGAACTTGCCAGCAGTCAGTGAAGATCTCTGAGACAGCGAGAGCGAGCGAGCTTTGAGTAGACTGGGAACCACTGTCCACAGCAGGAAATAAGAGAAGAGAAAAGATGTTTCCTTGGGCACTTGGGTGGAAATCATTCCTGACTGCTTTCTCATCCACCGGGAAAATCTGCTGATTGACAATTTGAAGCTGATAGACTTTGGACTCTGTGCAAAGCCAAAGGTAAGAGTATCTGTTAAATCAAATACAATGTGCCCCCAAGTAATGCATGTTTGACCACCGTATGCAACAGGGGCTTGTCCAAACAAACTCCTTAAAATCAAGCTGTTTCTGTGGCTGACATGTCATTGCATCTTGTTTGGATTGGCCTGAACTGTATGAGAGTGGTTAACAGATTGCTCAGAAGCACAGGTAGATAATTTTCTCTAGCTAGACTCCCTGTTTTCATAGTCTAAGCTGTAGATAATCTTGTAGGTATATCACCTGTCTTATGCAAGGGTCTGTAATAGGAGCATGGGGTTGGTGTGCCTAAGGAACGCTCTAAGGAACTGCATGTAGGATGAGATTGTGGATAGAATAAAATGACTTTTGCAGGTGACGTACAAATCCTGTGATTGCATATGCTTGAACTGAATTGTTTCTTGATCTTCAAACTGATTTCCAGAAGCCTTTATTAACATGTAAGATGGGTGCTGGTAAGAAAGAATGGGAAGACTGCCTTACTGATTCCAAGAGAATTACTTGTCCTCAAATGATTTTTCCTGGCCAAAGTTAGAGCCTCTCACAGGTAATCGAGACCAACAGGCTGTTGTTGCACAATCAACAGGCACAATCTAGATGATCAGCTGAGGAAAAGAAAGCATCATGCCAAGGGTACTAGATAAGTGAGCAGCTTGAGATCTGCACATTTATGTGATACTCATGGTCTTAGACAATATTTGTTTAGTGAGGTCACATTGAATGAAAACAAAATCTAAGATTAATGAAAATATACAAAGGAGAAGAAGCCTCCGAGGCTTCTGAAGTGTTATGACCAGAAGACATAAACTCTGTTTTTGAAAGAGCAATTTGCTCTGTTAATTATCCATCATTTTTGTGCAGTCTGTTTTGTCAGACTTGTCTTTAGCTTCCAAGTTGTATGTGAAGACTTGTTTGCACTGTAATGCACAATGTACGAAAAATTGGGAGATGAAAATGTGAAGAGTTTTTCTATCTTTGATTTCATGTCTGGAATTTTGGAACCCACTACTTGCAGTTGTTAATCTGTCCAAACTGGTCTGGTTTGCAATGCCCTCATACTTCTTGAAAAGCTCTGCTGTTAAAGGCGGAGCAATTCCTACAAGTGCCATGGCCCCACTGTTGTTCTAATTCTTGTTTCTTTGTTTTCCACACGCTGCTTTTCAAGCCTCCTTTTTCTTTACAGTCAAAGTGAGAACTGCACTGTGAGGTGTCTGAACCTTGTTGTGCCTGTACATAAATAGAACAGCAGCAAAGCCAGACAGGTGACTGTGCTGACAGCTCTCGTAGCCAGTAACATGTAACTGTGCTAAATCCCTTGTGACTGCTTTGATTTAATTTTTGCCAGTGAAATCCTTGTAAAAGGAACTGCAGCAGTGTGATGAGCTAAGGTGAAGATGCTGGTTTTAGTAGTGCTCTAAGCTGAGTGGAAGGGCAATTGAATGAGGGTTATATGCTTTCTGTGGACAATAAGGTTGTGGTGCTGTTGGGGTGGGTCCAGAGGAGGGGCCACTGTGATGATCAGAGGGTTGGAGCAGCTCCCCTATGAGGAAAGGCTGGATTGTGGCTCTGGGCAGCCTGGTCTGGTGGTTGGCGACCCTGCACATAGCAGGGGGTTGGAACTGGATGATCTTTGAGATGCTTTTCAACCCAGGCCATTCTATGACTGTACAGTTCCATACTGGAACAAAGATAAAATGGTAACTATGTAAAACATGGAGTCAAACCTGTGTGATTTGTCCACACCAGGAGGTGAATAGAAAACAATTTGTAAGCTACAAAGCTGCTTGCATGAAAGGAAAAGAAAATAAAACTACAAGAAAAAGGGAAAACCTTTCTTCCTGAAAATAGGAAGAATAATGGACCTGACATGAAATTTGGGTGAAGCTGCCTGATTTTATGAAGCTATTCCCATTATTTTCTTGGTGCTGTGTTTCCCAAATGAGTGGTTTCTGGCTGTGCTGCAGCACCAGTCTGCATGTGAACATCAGCTCTATTCACCATCTGGGAAGATTAGGACTTCCCTTCTCCCACCAGCACCACTGAATTACAGTTACTCAGTGGTTAAACAAAGGAATCCTTAAAGAAGGGTTTACAGCTGTCGTGTTATCTGAAGTGCTTGGGGCATTCTGATGCTATTAAGCTCTATGTATTAACAAGTTCAAAAAGAAAAGGTAGGCATCTGATTGTTGTGACAGTTTCTAAGTTATTTGGAAAGCTGTACCACCCAACCACTCCTTCTGTTTGATGGAGGTGACAAAGCTCAGTTTAATTTCTGACTGCTGTTTAAATCCTGAAGCTGGAGCTGGTTCCTGGAGCAGAAAAAGCTCGGAAGCTGTCCCTCCTACAAGCAGGCACCTCTGAGCAAAATATGACATCTCGTTTTCTGATGGTAAGGTCAGGAGATCTGATTCTAGCGTCTAGCTTTCGGCTTCATGCTATGTTAGTGGGACCTTTGGCATCTAGCACTGACCAACAGCGACTGACAGGCTGGTAACAGTGCACCCCAAAACAGTTATGTGTCTATTTATGTTATGAGGGAAAATTGCATTGCATTGAGATTTCCTATTTTTACACTTTGCAGATCTAACTCGCTGCTGGAAGAATCCTGTACGCCTTGTTCACACCATTTTCAATGAGCTGGATGAGTCTGTTGTTGGCATTTTAATACCATTGACCAGGCAGGCAATATGTATGGAGTATTTGGCTCTCTCTACAGTCATGAATGTTTGAGTATCTTCAACATGTGGCTCATTGCTTCCATTTCAGGCTGCCCAGAGAAGCTGTGGATGCCTGTCCTTGGTGTTGAAGGCGAGGTTGGATGGGTGATGGGCAGCCTGAGCTGGTTAGTGGGCAGCAAGCCCATGGCAGGGTGTTTAGAACTTAATGATCTTGAAGGTTTCTTCCAACCCAAGCCCTCCCGTGATCCTATGATTCCATGATTTCATTCAGGTTTATTAAGATGAGATGAGTTCTCCTAAATGCGCTGTTCTCCATATGATTATAATTGGAGTCTAGATGGGTGACTGAAACCAGACACCAAACTTTCTGATGGCCAAAATGAAATGAAATCAATCCTTTACTGTGTCAGTAGTCTGTAACTAGAGCCCATCAGGTAATTCCCAGCCTCCTGCCTGTATCAGTGGCTGCACACAGTGAAAAAGTCTGATGGGATTTTAACCTCTAAAATGTTCTAAAGCAACCAGAGGGTGAATATATTCACTATGCAAATACCTGCAGGAATAAGCTTGTCATGTATGTCCTCAGGTAGCACAGTAGTTAATGGTGGGACTCAGTAGGTCATGCTGAAAGTTGAGTCTGCTGATCTTGAAGGTCTTTTCCAGCCTACATGACCTTATGCTAATATTTCTGTATTTCTTTCTGTTCAGCTCCCAGAAAACCTCCCACCCAGCCCCCAGCTGACCCCGTGGTGAAAAATAAAACAGAAACCTCAGTGACACTGGCATGGTCCCCTCCGAAGATGCAACGCCCCATTCCAATCGATGGCTACATTGTGGAAGGCAATAAACTAACTGGCTTCACGTGGGTGAGGTGCCACGAGTCTCATGTCCCCGTCCCAGAGGTCACGGTGAGCAATCTGTCTGAAGAGGCTGATGATCAGTTCCGAGTGTCTGCAGTCAATGCGCATGGACAGAGCCCGTCTCTGGAATTCCCAGGGAGCGTGCACCTTGGTAAGCACAAAAACCCCAATGGAAATGGGTCAGTGTGAGCTGAGCAGCTGTGTTGGTTCCCTAAAGATGTTTCCTTTGACTTTAAGGATAGTAGTGCATTAACACACCAAAGGCTTTCCTTTATTACTAGTTCTCCTGTCAACCTCCAGCTACCACTAAAGTGATACAAGTTCTGTTTCTGTGACAGAGACATGAATATCCTTATCTTTTGATATCTCACATGTGCAAGAGGCAGAACTTTCTGTAACAGATCTTAAGCATAGAAGTGCTTCTTCCAGCACTCATGCAAAGGGAGAAGTAGAAATGTACCTATGATTTAATCTTCCATCTCTAAATGAGATACCAGACTTGCATCTAAAGAGCATTAAGACATCCATGTTGTTCTTCCTCAGAACCAGTCCTGGCTGTGAAATCCCCCCTAACAGCTGGTGAAGCTGTACCTGGAGGGGATGCCATGTTTACTACTGATCTTACAACAATGTGTTGCAGCACTTGGTACCTCAGTGGTAAAGTCTTACAGGAAAGCGAGACCTGCATCATCAAGAGAATCCAAACTACTCACAGCCTAATCATAAAGAACATCACCAAGAATGATGGTGGAGCAGAAGTGAAATTTGTTGCCGAAAATGTTGATGTCAGCACCAAGATGAGAGTGAGAGGTATTTGCTTTGATCCTTCTCCTTTCCTCTTCCAGTCAAGGCAAAGTTGCTGTGATCTGATGATTAGAACTGGGGCTGCAGGCATTCACTGCCTGTACCAAATACCTGAAATTGCATCCCATGGACTGTTGTGAGTCCTGGTAATGACCTAAACATGACAGCACTGAGTGTAGGGTAAGCCAGTCTACCCAGCTGCTTGGTATCTGAACCAGATTGCTTCATGCCAGCTGATGAATGTCTGCAGTTCACAGCTCTTGGCCAGTGCATTCAGTCAGCAGGTTTACCACTGCATCACCATAGAGCAGTACTTTCAGCTCCAGGTTCAGACAGCCTTTCTGATTGCACTGGAATAATTTAGAAGTAGGGGAGCAATCATTCCAATAATATCTCTATCAATCAGCTTTGCATGACAAAATAGAACAAATAAACATTCATGATGGGAGGACCTGTTTGTCATTGGGTGGAAACCTCTGCAGAAGCATGTTTAGAGCATTCTTAATCAGTAGAAGGAAATGTTTGGTTGATTTTTACTTAGTAAATCCGGCAAGAAGACCAAATGAAATATCTTGAATTGCTCAGCAGTGACACAATGATGAGTGCACGAACAGAAGGTGATACTTTTTCAGAGATGTTGCAGCAAACATTGACCACGTTAGCCTGATATCAATTGAACTAACGAGTCCTTTGCTCCTGACAGTTGCTGCAGTGAGATTTACCAATAAGAGCAAAGATGTAGAAAAGATCTGCGCTCGGCTGCGTGAGGAAGCCAAACTGCAGGCTGAGCTTTCAGACACAGGCGCTACTGTGGAGTGGATGAAGGATGGGAAGGAGCTCAAGGCCAGTGAAAAATATGAACTGCACATTGTGGGGAAGAAACACACCCTGAAAATTCACAACGTCTCAATGGATGATGCTGTAAGTTGTCAGTGCATCTGTGAGGGGGATAAAATGCATGAGTTTGCATGATGAGGCTCCTCATCATCTTCTGCTGGCTTGTCACCCTTGTTGATCCATGGAGAAACAAGAAAGGCCTAGAGTAGTGTATGCACTTTGGCATTGGAGAGCTTACTTAATTGCTTCTTCTCAAAGAACAAACTCCAGAGAGTCATGGAGACATCTCCAAACAGAATTGAATAATGGGACTAAATTGATGGAGAGCAGAACTTCCTGCCACGGCTTGTCAGCTAGTCTTAATTTTGCTTTTCTTCTCTCTGTCATGTTAGCATAATATTTCATACTGGCAGGTCTGCCCAAAGAATTAAATGAATTAACTGATGGACGTTTCCATGTGCTTTGCACTGTAATGTGACTATCAAATGAGTAATCAATGCTGTTATTTTAAAATCTGTGTTGGCAAGCTGTATGACAAACAGCTGCTGTTGGTAGCTTGGTTACTGCAGAATCAGCTTTCGTGTATCTCATAGATAGGGAAGAGACCCTTAAGGGTCAGCTAGTTGGACTCCCTTGCAATGAACAGGGGCACCGCAGCTCCATCAGGTGCTCTGAGCCCTGTCCATCCTGACTTTGAACATCCTCAGGCTCACAAATCTTATACCTATGCCACACACTCGCAGTATTTCACCATTCAGCATCGCCACTTGTATCTTCTCTTGTTGTAAATCAGAGCTAGCTGGTAAATCATCTGCTGTGCGGGTCAGCTGTGTCTCTCCCATGGGCATCACGTGGCTGCTGGGAGGCTCTGAAGAGCTGCAGCCAGAGGTGTGTCACCCGCTGGGCCTCGTGCCCAAAGGAGCCCACAGGAAAGTGTTGTTGCAGTTTGTCATGCACTGCACTGCCATGAGACTTGACGTGCCAGACATCCTCTGACACGTGACCTCCTGCATCCAGGCAGGACATCTGAGATGTCTCCTTCAGCCTGACGTGGCTGCAGTTTCACACTGGTTTTACTAAGGAAGGAGAAGGCACGTGGATGAAACTCTTTTCGTGCTCTTCCTTCCAGACCTTTCAACCTGTGATCCATGCTGGTGGAAAAACAGAGATCTCAGCAACATCCATCCTTTTCAGGGAGGTTGGGAAGAGGAGATGGTGTTATCCCATAAAGGGAGGTGGGGAACTCGCACAGGCTGCCCAGGGAGGTGGTGGGATCCCTGGAGGTGTTGAGGAACTGTGGAGATGTGGCCCTGATGGATGTTATCAGGGGGCATGGTGGGGTGGGTTGGGGTTGGAATCAAAGGAGGACCCCCATGTATTTCAGCAGGAAGCACTACTGGTAATAAGACCTCTGGAGCAAATCCTGGTTGGGCCACGCTCAGCTGGTCCAGTCCGGAGGCTGTTTCTCCTTACTGCAGTATCTGCAGTGAAAACCAGCACCTGCTTTTGTGTGTCTGGGCTCACATCCAGCAGTGGTGAGGGGACTACAATGATAAGAGACAGTTCCTGAAAAAATGAATTAAATTTGACTGTATGATAGGATGGAGTTAAATGTATTTACAGGATCTCAGGTATCCCAGTGTCCATCAGCTGGCTCTCGAGCTCCTAAAAGACAGGCGTTCTGTAGAACGTTGTTGAATTTGTATTATCCATGCGTGTTCTTGGAACTGCAGAACAAATGCATGCATAATCCAGACTTTGATTTTAGCAGCTCTGACTGCGCTGTCTCAACAGACCCAACTCAGTTGTGTGCGCTGTTTTGAAATGATATGTTAACAAGAAGTTGGAAAACAAACTCCATTACCTGGAGTAAAATAGGACCGTGGCCTTAGGCTTAAACCTTTGGCTAAGACAGTGGTGAGATTTTGAATCTTTGAAGTCAATTATTCCACTGTGTGTTAATAGGGGCCAGTTTCATCATCTAACTTTTGCGCTCCAATTAATTTCCATAAAGGAATTCTGTTTTTCTTTTCAGTCCTAAGTGTTATCTCCATCTTTTAGGCTCGATTTGTTTGCCAGGGGGTTACAATGCAGTAATAGAACACCCTCCATTGATTTCCTTCTAGTTTGCTTGTTCCAGTTCTTTCCTCAGTTTTCCTATTTCAGACACTTTCTTGAAGCCTTGGGCTTCTTCCTTTGGCTCTGTCCCCTGTACAGTGTATGTCCTTCAACTTGTGGAGATAAGGTAATCTGGTACGTGGTTTATAAAAGCTGCCAATTTGCCGGCTTCTGAATTAGAGTCTAGCAATTAGAACTAGGAATAAACGTGTATCTTTGGTCTTATGATAAATGAATGCCTCATGGTCACCAATGTTCCTGCAGTTCTTTACCATCATACATATTTTGTGTGTCCATATTTTGTTTCAGCACTGGCAGACTTCATAAACAAAGAGACAACTGGAGGAGTTATCAGGGCAGTTGCTGGAAAACACGCTGAATTTGTTTCTGAGACCTCTGAAGCCAATGTCATGGTGAAGTGGTACAAAAATGGCAAAGAAATCATGACAAGTAAGAAATTCACAATGGAAGATAAAGGGAAACTGCATAAGCTTGTGGCTTCAGCTGTAACGAAAGAAGACGAGGGAACATCTGCAAAATTGGAGATGACACTCTCATTTTTGATTGGAAAGTCTCAGGTAAGTTTGTGAGGCAAACATGGGATCACAATCCATGTAAAGCACTTCAGACTTCATTCATTTTATTTGTCCAGCCCTGTGGGTTTCCAGTATTTAGGACAAAGATTGCATAGCTCTATTGAAGCAATTCTGACCTTACTGTTGTCCCTATGCAAATCCACAGGATGAGCAAATAATGTAACTGTGTTGTGATGAATTCAGGACAGCCTTAGCTCCAACTGACGCTGGAGTCATGACTTGAGCCCTCACATCTGGGCTTCATTCTTCTAGTTCATGAATTGCCTCAGCACTTACATCATCTTTAAACCTCTGACTGAAATGGTCCTAAGTTATTAGCATGGGAATCCTGTCTCCTCTTCTGACAAATTAAACTCCACATTTGGAGAGTTGAGTGTCTCCTGCTGTACCCAAAGGATGTTCTGATCTCTGAGGTGTCTCCCTGAGGTGCTGTAAGCACAGCCATTAGCTCATAGTACAAGTAAAGCACTGTCAGGTCAAGCCTGGAGGAGTAATGCTTGTCACTGACATGTTCCTGTTCAGGGTGGAGCTGGAGGGTAAAATAACACAAGAAATTGTCATTGATATTCAATATCTGTGAAATTCAGCTGGCTGCATTCACAGAACCTGGCGTTAAGATCTGTTTTCTGGTTTCTATCTTGAGCCTATTTTCCATAACCCAGTCCTCATTTATGAACTGAAGCTCTACTGAAAGCCTTTCGCTGTGTATGCTCATGCTGCAGTGCAGCGCTTGTGACCTTTAACAGCACATTCACGTTCCTCTGATCACAGGATCCTTACGGTTGATTAAGACCCTCTAGTCCGACTGCTCACCCATCACCACCATGATGCTCACCATCAGCTAGCTAAAAACTCAGCAGAGATGATAGATCAAGCACAACATTGGATTTGGGATTGCTAGAGATTCCTAAGATATTGAAGGATTGCTTGCAGGTGGTGTTGGCTCAGGTATTCACCCTGCATCCCACCTCCTGTTCTGTTTGGTTGAGAATCATGCATTCTGCAATTTCACATTGTAATTCAAAGACCCTGGCTTTATCTGTTGAAAAACTGATCTAAAACAAGCCAAGAAGACTCCATTGGAACTGGTTGATGCAGAACAAAGGCATCCCAAAAGGACAAGTTGCACTGTTTGATGAACTTTATCGGATGAGAGCTAAGCTAAGATTTAAAAAGTTCTGGGGCTGTCTCTGAGCATCAAATACAGAGGAAGCCTGCATGATTCCCTAAGAATGGATACCTCCTACTTTGGTGTAGGGTTAAGGGAACACTAGCAGTAACTCCTATCACAAAATGTCACATGGCTCAGACAAAAAAGTCATCAAGAGGGCTTAATTAGGAGCACCAAATGGTCACAAGATGGTCTTAGGGCAGGGAAGTAATCAATCTACGTGATATTGGTTAGTGCTATTAGTTCTTAACAGCTTGACTCTAGAAGGACTGTTGTTCTTTGGTCACCTAGTTTTAAAAGAATAGATGTCTCCTGTCTATTACAATTTTTAACGCATTATTTGTTCATTGATGCCATAAATGTGTGTGGCATAGTAATTGGCCTTGGTATATTCAGTGACTGAAAGCGACAGTTGTTGCTCTAAGAAATGCAGTACTAAGCTAGGTCTGCCTGTAGCTGACAGCCATCAGCTTGCTCCTCAGGCAGGTTCTGTCTGGATGGAATGAAGGGCATGAAATACTGATGTGCTCATCAAACGCTGCTTGTTAGCTTAGAGACAAGGTGTTGAATTGGTTTGTTCATGTATTGCAAACAGGTTACTTATCTGCCTTCATTTTAGCTTCAGAAGAACATGTACAGAATACAGAATTGATTAAAAGAAATAAGAACTGTCTGCATAGAACTTACTCTTTCCTTACACAGGAGAATCAAGCACACGTTTGTATGTGAGTACCTCCAGAGGTGAAACTCGATCCCCCAGATGTAATGAGCAGAGACATTACAATCAGTTCTAACTGTATCTTAATGCTGTGCTGAATAAGCCTGAGTCAGGATGTAAACCACTTTCTCTTTTTTTCTTCAGATGAAGCCATTAATTCTGTCAACAAGCCCAAAACGACTCCAGAAATATCAGTCAGTCCTTCTGAAGACCTGGAGCTGGTGTGTGAGGTGTCAGCTGCAAGCGGAGCTGTCGTATGGAAGAAAGATCAAACAGAGGTGAAGCAGGAGCAGAGGACAACCATCATCTCCCAGGGGACGCACCACAATCTCATGGTCAAAAATGTGACACTGAAAGACCAAGGGAGCTACAGCTGTGAAACAAAAGATGACAAAGCAACATTCCAAGTGAAAGTCAGAGGTGAGAAAATGCTTGGAATCCCAGAGATAAAGGAACTCTTCATTTGGTGTGTCTTGCATTTGGAGGATCAACTGACAGCCTCTCTGGTGCAAAACACTTTGGCTATAGGACTTTCTTTGTCATCTAGTGTCATAGCAACACTTTTCTACATGTGCTTTTACATCCAGGAATGAATTACTGCAACAAACCATAGGCAAGGAGGGTAACTTGTGCAGCTCTTGTAGTCAGCTGGTGTCTGCAGGGTTACAGTGCAAGAGCACACGAGGCATGCAAGGAGTGAGAAAAGGGGAGGTGTTTGAAGAGATCTGGTTACAAAATTTGAATGACACAATTAGGTGGAAAATGCCACTAATCAGACTCATAAATGGCCTGGGTTGCAAAGGCCCACAGTGCTCATCCAGTTCCAGCCCCCTTCTTCCTATGTGCAGGGTTGCCAAGCAGCAGCCCAGGCTGCCCAGAACCACATCCAGCCTGGTCTTGAATGCCTGCAGGGATGGAGCATCCACAGTCTCCTTGGGCAACCTGTTCTAGAGGGCCGTTCCCTTCTGATTTACTGGAAATGTAGAGAGACATCAGAAGAAAAAAAGATAAGGGAGGAGGTTCAGCAGTGCATGCAGGTGTTCTAAATCTCATGTCCAAATCTGCTATCAGACTGCGAAATATTTAGCTTTATGATATGATATGATGTGATATGATATGATATGATATGATATGATATGAAATGATATGCTTATCATTTCCCAAGGCAAAATAGAGGGGAAAGTATTTTCCTGTCTTAATGAGGCATCACGATGCTCCCTGTGAAGGGCAAGTATAGTGAAAATGGGGAACTGGAGTTAGCTCTGCAGCAGACTACAGCAAAACGGTGTGACTGTTGTGATGTCCCTGCAGAGAAAGAAGACGTGTTTACAAACAAGGACAAGGTACAAAAGGAGGTGAAGGCTGTACTGACTCAAAATGCCACGCTGAGCTGCGAGGTGGCCCAGGAGAAGACTCACCAAGATTCATGTCACAGGTGAGAGAAATTGTTTGGACTGTATTGAACCCCCCAACAAAGAATGAGGGGAAAGTTAAGTGGTTTGACACATTCAGCCCCAGCATTCAGTGATGTAGACCGTGCTTAAATTCTGTTTAATTCATGCACTGTTTTGTTTGCCTTCTGAAGCTATTACTGCAGAGGACTTGGGTAGCCTCAGCTTAAGATGGGCTGGAAATAACTGGGGAATTTCCCTGGGGATCTCAAGTAGATGCAATGATAGCAAAATGAGAAGTCAATAATTACAGGGGAAATTAAAGAATATTAAAGATATCTTCAGGGCACAAGCACACCTCTGCAAATGCTTCTTCCTAAATAGTCTCAGAGACAGCATTTGGTCACAATGCTAGAAGGCAGCATTGGTGGTTTCTATTAAATTAAAGAAACCTGCAACTAAAAAGGTTTTCCAGTATTTTCTTTTGTTTTCTTCTCTATAGCAGGTACAAAAGAAATGCTTAAAAACAGAAAGGCTTCAAGCTGGTGCTTTTCTTTCCAGAAATGGAGGAAGACAGGCGTTCTATTTATTAGGAGAGTCTGATAAGAAAGTGGAAAAAGGCTTTTTACCAGGGTCTGTAGCAACATAACAAAGGGCAATGGTTTCAAAAGTGAAGAGGGTAGACTCAGTTTGGACATGAGAAAAGTTCTTTATGATGAGGGTGGTGATACACTGGAACAGATTGTCCAGTGAAGGTTGTGGGTGACTCATCATTGGGAGTGTCCAAGGCCAGGCTGGATGGGGACCCTGGGCAGCCTCATTTAGTGAATGATGTCCCTGACCACGGCAAGAGGTTGGACTGGATGATCTTTAAAGCTTCCTTCTATACCCAAACCATTCTATGATTCCATATGGGAAACCATTTTATTACTGCCTCTGAAAACTCAGGAGATATTAGAACTGTTTTCAGAAATAAGTAGGTGAGAAAAATACATTTCCTCACTATGACTTAATCACAAACAGAATTTAACCTTGACCCTCACCTGGCTTTTGCTGGCAAAGCAACTTACAGCTGTCAGCTTGTTTGGACAATGTAATGCCTGTCCCCTTGTAAGAAACAGACTTTTCAATGACTGCGTATGCTGGTGTGCTGCTGGACAGTGGGGAAAGGGGTGTTTTTTAATTTTTGAAGATTTTGGAACATGATACTGGTGGAAATGAAAACAAGTTTAGGGCTATCTAAGCTGTTTTGGTCTGGCAGGGAGGAAGTTCTTCACTGGCAATTGATATAGTTCAGATGTTGGCATTCAGTTCATAGCACTGTCAGGAAATGTGAGTGGGAAAGCTGTCCTCAACAGTACAGTCCAAAGACTAATTTGGGCATTTGGGGAATGCTATGTAGAAAAGATTCATGTCTTAAATGTGCCCATTTGCCTTCAATTCCAGAAGCAGAAGATGTTTTTATCAACAAGGAGAAGGTGCAGAAGGAGATGAAGGCTGCACCAACAGAAAATGCCACACTGTGCTGCGAGGTGGCCCAGGAGAAGACGGAGGTGAAGTGGTACAAGGAAGGGAAACTGATCACCTCGAGCAAGAACTTCAAGGTGGAGTCAGAGGGCAAACAGCGTCGGCTGGTGGTGAGCCAGGTGGAGAAGAAAGATGCAGGGGAGTACAGCTGCGAGGCTGCTGGCCAGAAACTCACCTTCAAGATTCATGTCACAGGTAAGACAGGTGTTGTCTGAAATACAGCAGAGAACAGTAAAGTAAAATCTAGTTTCTATTATACAGTGGTCCAGTTGCAGTAGTCTTTGCTGAGGTTTTTTCCCTATACTTGATTGCCTGGGTTTGTAGCAAGTATTTGGTTTTAGTATGACACAAAGACCTGTTTCAGTCTGTCTGTAGAACAATAATTAGTAGTATATGTACAATGGAAGCAGTGTTCAAGTAATTATTCTAATCTCTCCTGTGCCTGAGATCCCAAACTGTAATTCTTGTTCACCGAAACATTTGACTAAGCTAAGTATGTGCAGTGAGGCTGGAGTGCATGTTGTACGTGCAGCCTTTCATGGCAGGAGAAGCAGGAACTTCTCCTAGTAGTACACTGCCTTTTTACTATGCCTTTATGTTGGAGGCTGCATCTGGATAGGTGAGTCTGCTACTCACAGTAAGAGACCTGGTAGAGCTGACTATTGCCAGAGCTCAAAGTAAGATAGATATCTGCAAATCACACACAAAGAACAAAGGACTGCGTTGGTGAGCATATTTCCTTTGTGCCTTTGACAGTCACAGGTGTGGCAATGGTAGAGGCCATGAGGAGTCTGTTCAGGAAGCCAGGAGTACTGTTCTGGGTCATGAAAAGGCAGCCAGTGGTTTGACTATCACATGTTTATGTGTTTTGATGTTTCACAGTGGGTCTTAAGTAAAAGGAACTCAGGTTTTGGTTGCCTGCAGGACAGATGTTCTTTTGGGTTCAATATGTTTGCATAGTGACTTGCAACCATGGGACTGGTGTTCAAGGACCCTCTTGGTTCTTTCAGTTCCTAGGTTCTTTCTTGCCTAGATTTGACACTTAGTTTCAACAGAAGAGCTGATATTCTCTAGTGAAGGCTATTAGTTTGGGCACAAGTGGTAACCTAAACCTGTTCCAACCTGTAAATACAAACCTGCAAGATGGTCTCATTTCAGTCCTTCCGTTTTTCTTTTTTTCCCTCAGAGCCAAAACCTGTGTTTATAAACCAGGAGCAGGTGCAGAAAGAGGTGAGTGCTGCCCTGGCAGCAAGTGCCTCCCTCAGCTGTGAAGTAGCACAGGATACAACCGAAGTAAAATGGTTCAAGGATGGAAGACTGCTTGCCTCCTCCAGAAAGTTCAGAATGGAATCTGTGGGCAAAACACGGCGTCTGGTTGTGGAGCAGCTGGAGAAGAAAGATGCTGGAGAATACATCTGCCATGCTGCTGGCCAGAAGATGACCTTCAAGTTGGAAACAACTGGTGAGCATTCAAAAATTCTCAGCCAGGATTTTGTAGCCTTGTTGTGAACTGGGTTTTAGGGTGAAATCTCAGTTTTCTTTGCACGTGACAGTGTGAGAATTTGCTCTGGCCCTTTGTGTACCTCCCCGGTGCTCAGCTGTTCCTTCCCTTACTTGGGGATAACGTCATT
Organism: Coturnix japonica; assembly: GCF_054131305.1. Classification (NCBI taxonomy): domain Eukaryota; kingdom Metazoa; phylum Chordata; class Aves; order Galliformes; family Phasianidae; genus Coturnix; species Coturnix japonica. Next base: position 21,120,564 of record NC_140671.1, on the reverse strand, counting down.
TATTCAATGTGATGTCCAAACGGGCTTGTTAACAGTCCTCTGCAGTGCTTTAAGCTGTCATAGGTCAGCCAGAATTTATGCATGTTCTATAGCCATTCCTTCATGTTGAAAACACTGCACTGTGCTTAAGCTTCAGCATATGTTCCAATAAGCACAGTTCCATTAATTCTACGGAATTGGGTGAATTAGGCATAGATCTGAAGGCTGCCTTTGCCCAGTGCAGAGATGGAAGGACTAATGTAGATTTGACTTGATATTTTCCCTTCTAGGATGGGAAGGAGCTCCGTCAAAGTAAAAAAGTGGACATTACTTCCCAGGGAAATAAGAGAAGTATCATTATTCACAGGCGGTGAACTCTCATTTTCTCTCTCAGTCTGCAACCAGGTTGGGTTGCTGTTTCAGTACTGGCTGTTTTATGCAGGAACTCTGCTCCTGAGGTTAATCCAAGTTGTATCCAGGCCCTTCAGAAGGAAAGGGAAATAGCAGCACAGAAATATGGTCTGATTCTGACATAAAGAAGTGCAGACCTGGAGAGTTAAAAGGGATTGTGTGATGTTCAAGGGATTTTGAAGCAAAGATGTCCCCTAGGTAAGATTTGTGGCTGACATTCCCCATACACTGTGGGCACACAAGGTAAGGAGAGACTAGTGATGAGCATGCAGAGAAGCCAATGATTCAGACAGGTTTGTAGTGACACGACATTGTAGAGTTCTGTCTAGTTCTCCTTGGCATAGTTTGGAAAATAAAGATGAGGTAATTGGTGGTAACCAGTATGGCTTCCTAAAATTCAAGCCATGCCTGACAAACTTGGTGGCCTTTCATGATGGAGTAACAGCATCAGTGGATAATGGGAGAGCAACTGACATCATCTACTTGGACTTGTGCAGAGCATTTGATCCTGTCCTGCATGACATCCTGGTCACCAAACTGGAGAAAAATGGTTTTGATGGATGGACCAGTTGCAGGATAGGGAACTGTCTGGATGGTCACACTCAGAGAGCAGCAGTCAATAGCTCAGTGTCCAGGTGGAGGGTGGTGTTGGGACCAGTGTTATTTAACATTTTTGTAGGCAACATGGAGAGTGGAATCAAATGAACCCTCAGCAAGTCTACAGATGACACCAAGCTGAGCGGTGCTGTTGATGTGCTAGAGGGAAGGGATGCTACTCAGAGGGACCTGGACAGGCTGGAGAGGTGGGCCCTTGGCAGCCTCATGAACTTGAGTGTGGCCAAGTACAAGGCCCTGCACCTGGGTCAGGGCAATCCCAAGCACAGGCACGGGCTTAGAGGAGAATGATTTGAGAGAAGCCTTGACCCTGAGGAGAAGAGTTGGTCTGGAGGGAGGTGTCCCTGCCTATAGCAGGGGGACTGGAACTAAATGACCTTAAAGATTCAGTCAGTTCTATTGTTTTTCTACCCTTAATTTTGCTTGAAATGTTTTAGAATAAATGAGATTCTGGTTTCCATGAAAACTGTTTGCAGGGAGCTCCATTGTAGCTAGTAGGTCTGTCTTTAAGTTCAAGGGCAATAATGCATTGACTGTGTTGAAGAGAGAAATGACTCAGGAATGGATGATGGTTTAGAATAAAACATAATCCTACTCATTTTCTATGCAAATATGTGTAAGGAAAAGATGCTGCACTCAGTTCTGGAAATATCCTGACAAATATGTCTCTACCGTTTCACAGCTGGAGATATCAAGATTGTTAAACCACTGGAAGATGTGGAAGTGAATGAATATGGGAGTGCATCTTTTGTCTGAGATTTCACACGATGAGGTTCAGAGCCAGTGGTACAAAGATGACAACAAGCTGAAGGCTGATGACAACATCAGAATGCGGCAAGATGGTAGGGTGTAAGAGGGGGATCTTTCTCCTGAGTGGGGGGTGGGTTGGAGATCAAGCATATAAGACATCTGAAATGAAGTGAAGAAGGTTCAGAAGGGAGTTCCCCTTTTGTTTTGGGACTGAGGTTAGGGTGGAACAAGTGACATGGTGGGATGCTTAGTGTGGGAAGTGTGATGCTATCCCACCATCCCACACTGCTGGGAGCAGGTAGGAAATGAGTGCAGTTATTTCCAAAGTGGGGGTGAACAGGGCAGTCAGTTCACCTCTCCAAAGAGGTTTTGTCTGACAGTGAGTGTGATCCTTCTGTATCAGGTACTTTGAAGGTGACGACAGCCACATTTGGTCAGTCCTTGTAGAAGCCATGTTTAGATTCCACTTTGGTGGGGATGTGGACGTGGGGGAATGGGTGGTTTCATTGACATGAGAGAACAGGCAGTGATGCTGTGAAACCAGATGGATGATGCTCAGCCTGGCCATGTGCCTCAGAGCTCTTTGCTCAAGGAAGCCAAGTGTAGTTGTGGGGTTGCTCTCAAGAGCCCAGTTTGGTAGGGACGAGCTGGAGGTTGGACTAGATGACCTTAGTGGTCTTTTCCAGCCTTAGTGACTCTGTGGTTCTCTGCTTCAGGAAAGAGCTACTCGCTGACTTACACACGTGTCCAAGTCAAGGATGCAGCAGAAATAAAATCTGTAGCAGAAAAGGCAGAATCTCGTGAATCTTGTGCCCATCTTACAGTTAAAGGTAATTATGCTTCTGATGACGATTTTGATTAAATTATCTTATGTTATAAACGAGCTAACATCCTTTGATTTAATGTCAAGGAAGTTAAACACCACCAGGACCTTTCACAGAAATAAAAACTCCTGCCTACCTACCTTTCTGCCCACAAAATATCCAGCTTCTCTTTTGGAATTTACTTTTGCTAAGTAAAACAGATTATTTTCTTAGGAGGTTGATTTTCTACGTTTAGACTTCAGATTTGTGTTTGAACGTTGAGGGATAAAAAACATAGCTTGACTTTTTCTTCATTTTCTCTTGCTGTTTGAAAAGAACACAGGGTTTTGGTTTTTTTTTTAATATATACAATGTTAGGGTATATATATGATGTTAAGTGTGATAAAGAAAAGGGAGACATTTGAGTTAGCACACTACTCAAGAGTTCAGTCCCCAGCTTTGCCACTGTTACAATTATAAGGGCAAGAACTTCCTGGAAAATGAATTTCTCCTAAGTAGAGTCATTACATTTGAGCTACAGAGACCTTTACTAGGTGAAAACTTGTTGTTCAGAGCTAAGTTGCTGTATTTAACCAAAGTAATTATCAATGTCCGTGTTTCATTGAACCTCTTTTCCATTTCGTAATGCGAGGAGTTTGATATTGGGATGGGAAGGTCATGGTTTGATTTAGATGTTGGACTGGGAATCAGAAGATCTGGGCACTTTTCAGATTGTCAATCTTATTGTCTGACTTCTTAACAACATTCTTTTCTTTCTGTTATTTTTTAATGATGTTTCAAGGCATTCTGAGCTGATAGGTGTAGTGTTCATGTGCAGTAATGCTGGTGTGAGTAAGTGGGGTGATAATGTAAGGGTTTTTTACATTCCTTCTAAATCTCTGTTTTCTCTTGTTCCATCCTTCTTAAAGAGCAATCCATTAATCTAGTAAAGGAGCTGTGTGATGAGGATGGGACTGAGCCTGAAGAAGCCAAATTTGAATGTGAGATATCCATTCCTTCTGTGAAACCTCCCAAGTGGTATTCCTACATGGGGAAGTCTTACAGGCTGGCAGAAACTTGATTATGCAGCAAGAAGGCACCATCCACCAGCTGACCATACTGAAAACCACCACTGATAATGACAGGCACCATTCAGTTCTCAATTGGCAAATCAAAATCCACAGCCAATCTGCTTGTCAGAGGTAACATATCCTGGCTTGGTTTACATCATGAAGATGAAGAATTAATTAACGTACAGTCTTCCTTCACTGGGGTCTTTGAAATATTGTGTGTGTGTCTGGAGGGTCTGCTCCATTTCCATTTAAAAGTCGTTGGACACTAAATGAGACAGCTGCATCTCAGTAAAAGATCTGTTTGAATAGTTTTGATGTGCTTACTATTCAGATCTACAGAGCTGACGTTTTGTCCTTGGCTATAGCAAAGAGGTCAAATCAGGTGAAATTAATTGTATTTCACAACTAGACAAGTTGAAGTTTGGTAGCACATAAGTTTGATGCCATTTCTCATTGATTTCATCTGAAAGAAACTTCCAGGCTTTTTGTCCGCTGTTGTCCCCAGCGTAAGATTATCCATTCACATCCTAAAGTACTTGTTATATTTTTAACTCACTCTTATTTGAATAAAAGCCTCAACATTTGGGAGCAATTTAATAAGCACAGAACAAGAGCTGGAGCTTGCATTTGGTAGATAATATACAGTATTACTTTATAGAAATGTAGTCAATGGCATTCCCTATAGACAATCGTTTTTTTTATCTTTAGAGTGGTTCAAAAAACCATTGTGAACATGAGATTAATTGAAATGGAGCAGACGCAAGAGACTTTCCTCTTCTTCCAATTGTCCTCATCCTTTCTTCTCTTCCAGCCCTGCTTTGCAGATTACCATATACAAATCACCAGGAAGCTGGAGGACAAGACAGCTTTGGAACGTCATTCTGTCATCCTGTCCTGTGACTTCAGGCCTTCTCCAAAGGTTGTGAAATGGTTCAAGGGCCACACACCCATCGTGCCCTCTGAGAAGTACAAGATCAAGAGGGATAAGCATTCAGCAGAGCTCAAGATTCTGAAGCTGAAGCCCAATGATGCTGGTGTGTACAAGTGCAAGGCAGGAATTGCAGAGACTGAAACCACGCTGACAGCTGAAGGTAAGAGCAGGGGGGGTGGTCTCTTACATGTCCTATTTCACCTCAGATTTCTCTTCTCTTGGTTGATTTCTGCCGTTCTCTCCTGCTAACTTTATAAATGTATAATCTTCACTGAGAATACTACACAAAGATCGTCTAGTCCAACCATTCTACCACATCCCAGTATGCTTTATAGTAACAGTGGTAACAGTTAACCTTGTTTCCCCACAGCTCGCAATGTAGAAGTAACGAAGCACTTGCAGGATGTAGAAATTGAAGAAGAGAGCTCTGCTGTCTTCTCCTGCGAGCTGTCCCATGATGACGAGGACGTGGAATGGTTTCTGATTGGCAACCTCCTTTACACCAATAATTACAAGGACATCAAGATCGTTGGCAATTGCTGCAAACTGACAATGAAGCAGGTTAAGCCTGAGGATGCTGGCCCAGTGACAGTGAAGTCAGACAAGGTGTCAGAAAGCGCGCGCCTGAAGGTGAGAGGTGGGTCTGATCACAGCCCTCCTGGATGTAAGAGATGCTAAGGAGCTCCAGTTCATTCTATTGTGCAGCAGTCCTGCTTCTAAAGCTCACCTCTCTGGGGTGACAAGTCATCAGGGGCTTTCTTCCAGTGGAAGGTTCCATTGCAGCAGATATCAACGAAGGAAGATGGTTTTGGTGTCCTGCCAAAGCATTCCATTGCTTTTTATCATCATTTTACTTAACACAAGAAGAGTTACAAGAGCAATTTCTTTTACTGCTTCAGTAACATGCAGTGTCAATGCTGTTGTCTCCAAGTATTTATGACTGCAGGGAGAGATCATTCAGTGTGTGTTTTGCCTCTGGAATGACTAATGACCAGGCTGTGAGTAACCTGATCTAGCTGTGAATGTCCCTGTTTATTGCAGGGGAGCTGGGCTAGATGGCCTTTAAGGGTCTCTTCCAATTCTAAGGATACTGTGATTCTAATCTGATCTCCCCAGCAATTAAGCTCTTTTACTCTATGCACTCCAGAGTTTGAAGGATTTCATTTTTCTCCTTTCTTTTGCATTTGGTGGGTGTTTTTTCCCCATTATAAACATCTGATGTGTGAAATAGAAGATAGATAAAAGGAGTCAATAAAACAGGAAAATCAAAATTGTTCAGCAGCTTATCCTCTTAATCCTGAGGCCTGCTGTATGAGCTCTGCTGTACGTGAGGGCAATGCCGGCTCTCCAGCTTTAGAAGAGCTGCATCCCAATTACTTCATATGATATCAGTCCCACCCACCGGCAATGCAGGCTGTCCCTCCTGTTCCCTGTATTCTCCACCTGATTAGTTCAGAATACCATAAAGCGCATTCAGTCAACGGACATGAAATCGCTTTAGGTTCTATACTGGTGTCGTCAGTACTGGTAAAGATTTATTGATCCCTATTTAAAAATCTGAAAGCAACTGGAAATGTCTCAACTTCTGTATCACGTTGTTCTGTTTTGCCTGTTTAATTGCAGAGAAGCCTGCTGTCTTCATGAAGTCCTTGGATGATGTTTTTGTTGAGGAGCGGGGTGTGATTAAATTGGAATGCGAAGTCTCTAAAGAGAAGGTCAAACCAGTGTGGAAGAAGGACGGTGATGTGCTCACTTCTGGCAACAAGTATGAGCTGGTACAGTCTGGGAAGACCCTATGTCCCCTTATCCATGACCTCGAGAAGTCAGATGCAGGTTTCTATACCTGTGATATTGGCACTGATGTTGCCAAGTCAAATGTCGGCGTTCAGGGTAAGTACTGTGGAAAGTGAAGGAGTGCTGAAAGCACATTCAGTGTGGTCACTATGTCTTACACATATTCCCCCACGAGCCTTAATAGTTTCTACAATAGAAGTGTATTACTGCAATTTAGCGCAGTGATGTCTGGAAAATTCCCATTGCTTTTGATGTAAATGTGTCTCATTTTGCCATGAAAATCACCAAACACGTCAAGAATGTCCTGGAAATATTTCCTTTCTAAATTTCCCTAAAATGGAGAAATGGTTTGAACACCAGTAGGGTAGGATGGTAACAAATTAGCTAATAGAAACATTTGATTTCTTGTCATAGGCAAAACCCTTTTTCTCACACAGCATCCTAGAGTTGTCCTCTCTGTTAGGTTGTTCCCTCTGTAGCTCATTGAATCTTCATTCTGCTCCATGGGCTGAGCTGCTCGCCTTGTAGTTCTTCCAGAGCAAAGACAAGAGATTCACGTCTCTTTTTTTTAATAGCTTTCTGGTAATTCTGAGTGGAGAATGTCTTAGAGAATACATCTGTAAGGAATGCAGCCATGTTCTGCAAATCCTGAGTTAAAACACCAGTACTGCTACTCATGTCAGTCACAAATGCCTTTTCTCCATATAAACCTCATACTAACCTATCTCTTACCTTCCAGAGCTGAATAGTGGCATTACCAAACGGCTGAAAAACACTGAAATCCAGGAGGGAGAAGATTGTACTTTTGAATGCATTCCGTCCCATGAAAGCATTGATGAGTTCAACTGGACACTGAATGGAAGCAGAGTGGAAAGTGGTGGGTGATTTAAAGCTTCTAACGTGAGTCGGAAATATACTCTCATTATCAAAAGTGTGACTCCTACTGACGCTGGGGAAGTCGTTTTTACTGCCCGTGGTCTAACCTCCAAAGCCTCTCTGTGAAAGGCAATGAGATGGGAGAGATTCTGGGGTCTGATTCCTTCAACTGTCTTCTGATAAGATTGTCGTGAGAGCTAACTCATAATATGGTTAAAGTGAATAGCAACCTTCTACTATAACCTTGAAGCACTGAGAATTTCTCTTAAAAATAAGTAAAAGGAGGAACCATTTGACACAAATGTGAGAACTACCCAAAGCACTGGGGTAGTGTTGGAAATGGGCATCTCACTACAGCTTGTTCCATTAACAGTAAATCAGGAATGCTCTGTTGAGGGAACTGTGGGAGCAAATATCCTCTAAGTATAAGCTGAAGGGATGGCCTTCACATCATCTAGCTGTACAACAAATTCCTATCTAGAGCATGTGCATCTGAGAGCATCATCCGAGGCTCCCAGTGTGATGAGTGGAGAGAAGAAAGAGGCAGTTTTCAGACATGGTTCATCATCCTCAATGGGGTAGATTTAAGAGAGAATAAATGCTGCCTGGAATTCTATTGTCTGTACTTTGCAGATTACTGCTGGCTGTAGGATGGCGTCTGTTGCAAGTGCTAGGTTATCTCAGCTTAAAGTTCAGGGTATTTACACCATTCTCTGAGCCTTTAGGTCTTGTTTCCTATGCTCTGTAATAATGCTTTTTCCCTACTTCCTGTGTAAGGAGCTTCTAGACTGAACATTACACATCTTCTCCCTAGTCTTATTTATCTTGCTTTAGTGCTTGCTTGTTGTTTTCAGCATAAAGTGTTTAGATTACTTATAAATCATATTCCCCTCACTAGTGTTGCTGGGAGCAGCTGTCAAAACCCAAAACCTGGTTTGGGGTGGAATACGCCACTGCTGTTTCTTCAGTATGACTTTTAAATCAGTTGAGGGCTGTATATAAAACTCCTTAGATGAGTTAAGAGGCTGTTTCCATGCAGTACATGTGAATCTGTATGTAATGCAGGCTGCACGTGGGCACTATAAAATTCTTCATTTCTGTAGTTGTAGTAATAAAAGGACTGTACAAGAATCACCATGGAATATATTGTTGTGGTGACCCAATCCCTAGTAAGTCTTGACTTATATTTATTTTTTTTAATACTTAAAGTATGCATATTATGGAATGGACATAACTGGATTCTAAAGCAGTGATGAAATACAGCAGAAGTCGCTTTTGATAGAAAGAAAATGCTTGTGATTTTAGCTAATTGCTCACCAGTTAAAGAAAAAAACAGCCCCAAGCTAATGGAATATTTATGGAAACTTGAATCTGCAAATTTGTACAACTTTATGAGTGAACTTTATATGCAAAAGAGTAAGTGTGGACAGAAGTAGGAATCCTCATATTTTGTTTAGAGATCAACTGAATAAGAGAGACAGATATCAACACTTAAGTGATCAACTTGTCCAGGGTTTTATCTTTCTTTTGAAAGTAAGAGGACTGTGAGTTTGAATGAAATTTCTTAGAGAACTTTTTATCTACCATTTATATGTAGATGGAGTGATTCCTGGCTGCCTTATAGGGATTGCTGAAGCATGGAAGATAGAAAGAATACAGCTGTGAATTATCTATCTCATTCCCATGTTTCTTAAATCTAATTAGATTTTCTACTGGTGTGGAGTGGAAGGTTTGAGTAGTGCCATGGTAAAAGTGTTCTTCCAGACTGAAAACCTTTTGCTGTTAATTCTGTATAGAAATCTGAGGCACCTGATTACGTGTTCAGAGGACTTTAATTCCTTCACTAGTATCAAATACTATGTGATGTGAGGGTATGGCTTGCATATTACGACAGTTTTTCACTTAGAAGTGTCTACTTGGTGTTGTGAACTGCTATGTAATAATGATTTTAATCAATCTGAGCTACATTCCTTTTCCCTTTTTTTTGTTTTTTGTTTGTTTGTTTGTTTTACAGTAGTTGTAAATGAGAGAAAGAAAAAGAACACTGTAGAGCAAAAGACAATTGAACACATGAAACAAAAGTGCTCCGCGTACCGAAAGGAAGTACTAGCACTGAGGGAAAGAACTGAAATCTTGGAACGTCATTTAGCTGTGCTTGAAGAACAATGCAGAAGAGAAAAAAATAAAAAAGAAGATTTCAGTAAGCAGGTAACAAGCCTGCGTATTGAGCTTTCTTTTTCTGAAGAAACAGCTGATGCCCTCCGTGAACAAATTCTGCAGGGTCAAGCTGACTATCGGGAAATTGCTTCTAAACTGGATGAACAGAAATCTATAAATATGACACTAGAAGACAAAAATGTCCAACTAACTAACAACATAGAAGTTGCCAGAGAATATATAATTGATAAAGTGTCACAAGTAAAAGAAATGCGGACCAAATTAGATGAATTATACAAATGTCACTTAGAGTTTCACGCCATCGGTACTGACTTTGTCAGTGTAAAGGATTCCTCAGACTCTGAAAAAGATGAGACAGGGACATCTCAAATTAGTTCTGCATGCATTCAGTCACAGACTTCTTCCATCTCAGATCTTGTGCAGGACCTCTCCTTTAACTATAGTCTTGAAAGGATTTGGGAAGTATGCAGAAGTATTGTTGATGTTTCCTCACAAAAAAGTCAGCACATCAAAGCACTGCTTCAAGACAATGAAAACCTAAAGGCGGGACTGAATAATGCTGAAAATCATAATCGTCAACTTTGATCTAATTGTTCTGCTACTCTTACAGAATCTTCAATTAAAGATTTCATTTCCTTCTTAAAATTTCTAATTTCTCCACTAGTGAGTGGGGAGTTCACATAGCATATTTGTCCTTGTCCCAATGGGACCTCCCATAAGGGGTACACTGAGGTGCTGGTACAGCTAGTGTCTGGGAAAGGAGAAATTTTTATGTCCCTTTTACATTGTTTTAATTCTCTCCTGAGCCCAGCATGCCCCTCTTTTCTGTGAAATGTCCCTGTGTGCTTTACCATTTCCTCTTACTGGGGCAGCGCCTGTCTCCCTTTGTGCTACATTGGGGTTATATGGGGGGGAGATTCTCAGGAGGGTCCCATTGATTAGTTCCTTTTTCTAATTCCTCTCCTTCCTGGTCCGGGCCTTTTTCTTTTTACTAATCACAGGCTGGTTTCTTGTATCCAACAGGCAGCATATTCTGATTCCTCCTTTGAAAAGGGGTTTTGTTCTTTACATATAAATTCGAGATCTGAGAAACCCAACCTTCACCAGATCTGTATTTTGGCCAAATACTGATTTTCCCTGTAGTGGATCTCTAGGCCATATCTAACACAATATTTAAACATCTTTTCCCTATCCTTTTTCCTGGTTTTGGGATCATTTTAACCCGTCCTCCAACTTATATACTAACCACCAATGATTACATTATTTGATGAGGGTGTTCTTGCTTAGAGTCCCTCCTGGTTCCCCAGCAATATCCCTCTGATATGCCAATATACATCCTAAGAGATTTTCTTAGGTATCTCTTTCCCTTATGTTCCTACACACATGAGGAGTGGGAACAATGGTTCAAAAACAAATTTCATAAAGTTAACATGTTAAAGCGGAGGTAACACAACCCTATTGTTTCTCTAATCTGGATCATTATCACATTGAAACCGTGGTATTTTCTACAACAAAAGCAACAGGGTCTCGATACTAATTGTGGTTTGCCTTTTGTGGGCTTTTACCCCGCAGGATCATCTGCTTCTGTCTTTAGTGAAAGGACTCTCCCTCAGCAATCCCAGACCCTGGAGGTTGATGAGAGAGTCCAGGGAATGGGAGATTTCCCTTTAGTCGGGGAAGAGGTGGTCTGTGAGTGCCTAGGAAACATTAAGGTCGATAAATCCATGGGACCTGATGGGGTGCATCCGCGGGTGCTGAGAGAGCTGGCGGAGGTCGTTGCTGAGCCGCTCTCTGTAATCTATCAGAGGTCTTGGAGAACTGGGGAGGTGCCTGAAGACTGGAGAATGGCCAGTGTCAGTCCAGTCTTCAAAAAGGGCAAGAAGGAAGACCCGGGTAATTATAGGCCGGTCAGCCTCACCTCTGTCCCAGGGAAGGTGATGGAACAGCTTGTGCTGGATGCCATCTCCAGACAACTGGGTGATAAGGAGGTTATCAGGAGTACTCAGCATGGGTTCACCAAGGGGAGGTCGTGCTCGACCAACCTGGTGGCCTTTTATGAAGATGTCACTAGCTGGGTGGACAGGGGGAGGGCGGTAGATGTAGTCTACCTTGATTTCAGTAAGGCTTTTGATACTGTCCCCCATGACATCCTTATAACAAAGCTGAGGAAGTATGGGATAGGTGAGTGGACAGTGAAGTGGGTCGAGAATGGGCTGACTGGCAGAGTGCAGAGGGTTGTCGTTTGCGGTGCGGTGTCTGGCTGGAGGCCTGTAACTAGCGGCGTCCCCCAGGGGTCTGTACTGGGTCCGGTCTTGTTCAACATCTTCATCAACGACCTTGATGAGGGGATAGTGACCACCCTCAGCAAGTTTGCTGATGACACGAAGTTGGGAGGATTGGCTGACACGCCTGAAGGCTGTGCTGCCATTCAGCGAGACCTGGACAGGCTGGAGAGCTGGGAAGCAAGAAACCGGATGAGGTTTAACAAAAGCAAGTGTAGAGTCTTGCACCTGGGTAGAAATAATTGCATGCACCGGTACAGGCTGGCGGAAGACCTTCTGGAGAGGAGCTCTGCTGAGTAAGACCTGGGCGTCCTGGTGGACGACAGATTGGCCATGAGCCAGCAGTGTGCCCTTGTATCCAAAAAGGCCAATGGCATCCTGGGGTGCATTAAAAAGAGCGTGTCCAGCAGGTCGAAGGAGGTGATCCTCCCCCTCTACTCTGCCCTGGTGAGGCCTCATCTGGAATATTGTGTCCAGTTCTGGGCTCCCCAGTACAAAAAAGACAGGGATCTCTTGGAAAGAGTCCAGCAGAGGGCCACAAAGATGGTGAAGGTCCTGGAGCATCTCCCCTATGAGGAGAGACTTAGAGAACTGGGTCTGTTTAGCCTTGAGAAAAGAAGGCTGAGAGGGGACTTGATCCAGGTTTATAAATACCTGAGGTGTGGGGGCCATAGTGGCAAGGCTGGTCTCTTTTCAGTAGTGCGTGGGGATAGGACTAGGGGTAATGTGATGAAAGTACAGCATAGGAAGTTCCACACAAATGTGTACAAGAGCTTCTTTACAGTGAGGGTGACGGAGCACTGGAACAGGCTGCCCAGGGAGGTGGTAGAGTCTCCTTCTCTGGAGATATTCAAGACCCACTTGGATGCCTACCTGCGTGACATGGTGTAGGGAGCCTGCTTTGGCAGGGGGGTTGGACTTGATGATCTCTAGAGGTCCCTTCCAACCCCTAAGATTGTGTGAGTCTGTGATTCTGTGAGTAATAGGCACCTGAGAGTGCAGAGTTATTCAGCTGACCAAATGGATGAATACACCAAAAGAAGAGACAGATCTTTCTCTATACGTCTAGTGAAAATTCCAGAGCTTATGCCATTCCAAAGCTGTGACAAACACACATTCTGTCACTGATGGCACCTTTCTTTGTTTTGGGCTCTCATTTAAATGGCATTTCCGTGGGGTCTCCAGCACACCTTAAGCCAGCTGGCAAATGCAGCTGAGAACCTTCAGGAAATCCATGTCCTGGTAGTGTCAGTGCTTGCTGGACAACTGTGAGCCCCACAATGGGTCTCGTTCCTGTGTAGCACCTTCTGAACAGCAGTACCATGTTGTAGATGCGAGACCAAGCCAAGCTAAATCTAGTCATGCTTCTTGAAAGAGATGCTTTCTGAAGAGTCTTTACACTAATGAGAAGACCACAAACATTCACTCAGTGAGCTCGAAATCACTGGGCATTTGCAGGCCTACGGTCTTGTTTGTCTCGCAGAGACATGGTGGGATGGTTCCCAACTCTTAACTGTAGCAAATGGGATAGAGACTCCTTATGACAGATAGCCAAGGAAGATGAGGAAAGGCTGCTGCCATCCATGAGAGTGCACTGAGCTCTGCCTAGGAATGGCAGAGGAGCCAGCTGAGAACTGATGGAAAGATCTCAAAGAGGAGAGTGGCATATTCTGTTCCTTGCTTCCTGATCCAGAAGAACAAGAGGAGGGGGACAGTTATAGCTAGTATGGAATTGTTTTCTTCAGATTGTCTGCTGTGGTGCAGTGTTTTGGTTCTACAAGAAAAAAACACTCTGATGTTTATCGCTGCTGTTAAGCAGTGTTGTACAGAGCCAGTGCCATAGTCAGTGGAGAGCTCAAGGAACTGAGAGGGAACAGAGTGAGGATAGATGCCTTAAAGTGGCCAAAGGGACGTTCCATACCATCTGACAGCAAGCAGAAGGAGTAGTGAAAGAGGTGGGAGATCATTTCACTCTCCTCTGATGCTCGGGGCGAGCTGGGCATCAGTCTGGTGGTGCTGAGCATATGCTTGTGCATCAGTTGTAATGTACTATCCAATATATCTGAATATATAGCCGTAATGATTATGCCTCTCCTTTCATCTCTCTTAGTAAATACCTTCATTTCAACTCACTAGTTTTACTTTTGCCCCCCACCCCCCCAGTTCTCCAGTTCTCTTCCCCATCCCACTGGGAATGGGGCAGTGCACAAAGCACTGTGTGCTGCTGAGACACCTGTTGGGTTCAACAGCCACCATCATTTTGGTGCCCGATGTGGGGCTCCAAGGGTTGAGTTAACAGCACATCTGTCCAGAGCAAGATAACACAAGGATTTGTGGGAGATGGAGAATTGCAGGCCATAATGATGATTGTTTCCCTATTGGTGGAGCTTGTTCCAATAGCTCCTGAGGATTTTGACTATCTGTGGGATGCCCAAACCAGCACGCTCCCATTGCTACGTGTGATTAATGTGTTTCAGGTTATGTCTGAGGTTAAAATATCCTTCAGGAATATCATTGAGAGATCTGCCCCAAGGTGAGAAGGCTCTGCATGGCAGGGGGTGTGGGACGGTCTGGGCAGCTGCCTGGAGCAGTGGGCACCCCCAGGGCTTTGGAACTTCATCTCTGAGCAACTGCAGGATCCTGAGAAACTGGCAAAATATTGGGGGCAGTTCTGCTGTGGCACTGGTAATCCTAAAGAGACACACATGACTGCAGTGTACCAAATCCAGAGAGCTGGAAATGCTGACAATGCTGCAGCCTCTGCAACTCCTGACACAGACACTGCAGCAGCTCCAAGGTTTTGCTACACATCCTGCAGTTGCTCCAAGCTCTGGGAAAGATCCTGCTGTCACTCCATCCCTCATAATGAGCTCTGCATTCACTCCTGCTACAGGTCCAGTAGCTGTTCCAAGTATTGCTATAAGAAAATGAAACAAATGCCTCTCAGGTGTGGTGCACTGTGCCAGGAGATACAGCCCTGTGGTCTCTCCAACCCCTCCAATGAGCCCAGTGGCTGCTCCAACTTCAGCCCCAGGTCCTGTGGTGATTCCAGCTCTGGCAATGAGCTCTGCAGTTGCTCCAACTCCAGCAACAGCCCAACAGTCACTTCAGATCCTACAGTGAACCCTGTGGCTGTTAAAACCCCTGCAAAAGGTCTTGGACTTGCAAAAAGATATGCATATAAATTATTATCTATGCATATGTGTTTGCAAATTAATATGTTGTATATATGTAGTAATATAATATGTATTTTATATGTATAAATATATTTCTCATAATTGTTATACTTTCTCTTTTTACCACAATGCGTATAATTTAAACCACAACACTGAGTCTGTCCCCATCTTGAGTCCTGTCTTGAGTCTGTCCCAGTCACTCAGTGAAGAGCACAAAAAGATCTCAGGGTCTTCTCAGGGAGCAGCTCCTGAGGTATATTCCTTACACCGGCTTTGGAAGAGGCCTCCAGTTCTCTGGTCCTGCTCTAAAGGGGCTCTCTTGTTATGGCAGTACCAGCAAGGAGACCAGCTCTGAAACAGCCGTTCGTATTGCTGGCTACTGACAGCATCCCCAGAGTGCTGCTGCAGAGAAATAAAGACTGTTATGAGACACACAAGACTTTCAGGCCAGCACAAATGAGAGGACTTGTAAAGAGAGGCATTGTAAAGAGAGAAGGAAAGAAAAGAGAATGTTGTACTGCTATCTGTGGCTGTACCACCCCAGACCCAGACAAGGTAGAGAAGACCTAAAGAAAAGTCTACTTAGAAAGATTTTTAGGTACCTATTAATCTATTCAGTGAATCTGGTTCCATGTTTACATGAGCTCTTGGAGGGAGAAAATGGAAAGTAGGTAGGAAAGAAGTGAAATAAATTTTTATTTATCAGTTCAGTAATATTTTTTGTGGGTTACTATATCACACACAATCAATCAATCAATCACAGATGCATAAAATATAAAGAGCCATCACTGGAAATCATGTGAGGAAGACGTGATTTATTGAAACTGGAATACTACAAATTGCAAAACCTTCCTGAGACCGTGCTTGATCTCCCTGTTCCTCATGCTGTAGATAACAGGGTTCAGTGTTGGAGGAACCACTGCGTACAGAACTGCCAATGTCAGATCCAGGAGTGGGGAGGAAATGGAGGGGGGCTTCAGGTAGGCAAAAACAGAGGTGCTGAGAAAGAGGGAGACCACGGCCAGGTGAGGGAGGCACGTGGAGAAGGCTTTGTGCCGTCCCTGCTCAGAGGGCATCCTCAGCACAGCCACGAAGATCTGCACATAGGACACAACTATGAAAACAAAGCAGCCAAAGCCTAAACTGGCACTAAAAATGAGAAATGCAATTTCCCTGAGATTTGATTCTGAGCAAGATAGCTTGAGGATCTGGGGGACTTCACAGAACAACTGGTTGACAACATTGCCTTGGCAGAGAGGCAGTGAAAACGTACTGGCAGTGTGCAGCAGGGAATAGAGAACCCCAGCGCCCCAGGCAGCTGCTGCCATGGTGGCACAAGCTCTGCTGTCCATCAAGGTCCCGTAGTGCAGGGGCTTGCAGATGGCAACGTAGCGGTCATAGGACATGATGGTGAGAAGGGACAACTCTGCTGACATGAAGAAGGTAAAGAAAAAGAGCTGTGCAGCACATCCTGTGTAGGAGATGGCCCTGTTGTCCCAGAGGGCGTTGGCCATGGCTTTGGGGAGAGTGGTGGAGATGCTGCCCAGGTCGAGGAGGGCCAGGTTGAGGAGGAAGAAGTACATGGGGGTGTGCAGGCGGCGGTCGCAGGCTACGGCTGTGCTGATGAGGCCGTTGCCCAGGAGGGCAGCCAGGTAGATGCCCAGGAAGAGCCAGAAGTGCAGGAGCTGCAGCTGCCGCGTGTCTGCCAACGGCAGCAGGAGGAACTCACTGATGGAGCTGCTGTTGGACATCTGCTGTTGTTGGGCTTGGAGTCCTGCTCAGAGTGCAGAAGATAATGACAAGTCCAGACCATTCTCAGACACACTCCTCCTGCTATACTGTAATTTTTTTCTTTCCCTTAAGAAAATGTTCATTTAACTCCAGAACTTGTATTTATTTTCATGAATTTCACCATCCCTTAAGGAGTAGAAGATAAAGGAGATCTTACATTTTTCTCATTTCCTAATCACATCCCAGCATCCTGGATGTTTTCCACTTTATTGCAGCTGTTCTTTGAGACCCCAGACCCAGCATCTGTGCACTTCAATTTCTCTTAGAGAAATCTGCCTGTTTGCAGGAGGAATCAACTATTAATATCTGCAGAATTCAATAAGTTAAACTGATTGTTTCCGTTTAGAAAGGAGAGGCTGAAAGCACAACCTTGCTCTTTGACTGTTCAGAGAACAACCGATGGATTGACAAAACATTTGCTCATTTCAGAGCTGTGTTTAAATTAGACATACACTTTTAGATTTCTGCCCCCAGTCCTTTTTGCCTTCGCTCAGAACAGGAAATGGAAAATCCCTGCCTTGGCTCTCCTCTGGCAAAGCAACCTCACAAACATCCTGTTGTGCAGTGGAGCTGTGATCCCCTGCCCCAGGCAGCAGCTGTGGCAGCACAAGCCCTGCTGGGGGGCTCCTCCCCCCACCCGTCTCCCCGCAGCGCCCTGGGCAGCTCCCCGGGCAGGCTGAGTGCTGAGCCTGGCAGGCGGCAGAGTCCCATACCCGGCACACAGCCCCTGGGGCACAGCAGGGACCCTGCTCTGCAGGACAGCCCTGGGCACTCGCCTGTAGCCCCGGCTGCACAGCCTGCAGCCGTGCTGGGACATGCAGCCCTCAGGGCTGTGCCCTGACTCTGCAGCACGGGAGCCCTCAGCTAGGGCAGAAGGCTTTTAACACAGTAAAGAAACATGCAGTGCCTGAAGCCAGATCTGATACGGGATGTCCCTGATTTGGTTAACCCTCTATGAAAAGCATCTGCATGGTCTGTAGTGAGACTTACTATGTCATGCTCTGTGAGTAATGCTCCTGCTGTGTGCTCCCAGCCTGCTCACACCGTACACATCCTGGAAGCTCTTTCCCCTTTCTCTCCTCTCCTTTTGGGAGCTGCAGGCTGTGCTGTGCACAAGAGCTGCTCCTGGGCACAGCTGTCTCTCTGCAGCACTGCCCACTTGTATGAGCTCCATGTGTCCCAGGAGCCCGGCCCAGCTCAGCAGCAGAGGATGTCATGTTTATCCTTCCCACTCTTCTCCCCTGAGATGTCCCTGCGTCCTCTTGGCCAACAGATCCTGAAAAACAGCCACATCATGATTGTACTTTGAAATCTGATGAATTAAATACCAAATGTACAGTGGTCATTGACTGACTCCAGACCTGATAACTGAGATCCTGTGATGAAACAAAATGGGCATACAGGCAAGGACAGAGAGAGGTGGACTTCCCCTGTGCAGGGCAGTGATTTAGTTGAGGCAGTGCAGGCGTCACATCCCTAATTGGAAACCCTGGGGCTGAAATGGGATTCAGCTCCCCATGGACACACAGTATCATTGGGATTCCTCTGGTTCAGCTCAGAAGTGCACAAGGAGTTGCCTGCATGTGAGCTCCTGCTCTGAGTCCTCAGTCCTTCAGCAGGGAGGCAGTTGCTCGTACACAGACACTGGGTGATGCCCAAGGTGCCTGGGCTGCTCCTGATGTGTGCCAGAGCTTGTAAACCGTGTGGGAAATCCCTGAGATAGACACCTCCTTCCTGGGCATCAGCTGAGGGCCAGAGAGCGGATAGCACTGGCTGTCTGGTGAATTCACATGCAGCTGCAAGTGCAGCACAGGGCCTTCAGCAAAGCCATGCCCATGGTGTGTCCATGCTGCTACGTCACCTCCAAGGCCCACAATCGGTCTATTGCCTGTGTGCCACCTTCTGCGCACTAATACCATAGATGAGCTATCCAGTCTGTCTAAGTCCAGTGATGCTTTCCAGTGAGGATATTTACTCCTGTATTTTTGCACTAATGCAAACACCAACGCACAAGAAGCTCGAAATCTTGGTAGAGCTGCAGGCCTGAGCTCCTGTTTGGACCACAGGGACACAGTTGAATGGCTTCCACAACTGCACTGTAGCACAAGGGGGATACAGAGTCTTTAGGATGGATGGGCGAGAAGACAAGGAAGAGCGACTGCCCTCTGTGAGAGTGCACTGAGCTCTGCCTGGGGATGGCAGAGCAACCAGGTCAGAGCTAATGGAAATGGCCAACAGAGGAGACCATCAGTGTCTGTACCTGTCTTCCTGATCAGGGAGAGCAAGTGTAAGGAGCTCTGCTGAGAGGGACCTGGGCGTCCTGGTGGACGACAGATTGACCATGAGCCAGCAGTGTGCCCTTGTAGCCAAAAAGGCCAATGGCATCCTGGGGTGCATTAAAAAGAGCGTGTCCAGCAGGTCGAAGGAGGTGATCCTCCCCCTCTACTCTGCCCTGGTGAGGCCTCATCTGGAATATTGTGTCCAGTTCTGGGCTCCCCAGTACAAAAAAGACAGGGATCTCTTGGAAAGAGTCCAGTGGAGGGTCACAAAGATGGTGAAGGGCCTGGAGCATCTCCCCTATGAGGAGAGACTTAGGGAACTGGGTCTGTTTAGCCTTGAGAAAAGAAGGCTGAGAGGGGACCTGATCCAGGTCTATAAATATTTGAGGTGTGGGGGGCAAAGTGGTGAGGCCAGACTCTTTTCAGCAGTGTGTGGAGACGGGACAAGGGGAAACAGATAGAAACTGGACCATAGGAAGTTCTGCACTAATGTGTGCAATAACTTCTTTATGGTGAGAGTGACAGAGCACTGGAACAGGCTGCCCAGGGTGGTTGTGGAGTCTCCTTCTCTGGAGATATTCAAGACCTGCCTGGATGCTGAGCTGTGCAACATGGTGTAGGGAACCTGCTTTGGCAGGGGGGCTGGACTCAATGGTCTCTGGAGGTCCCTTCCAACCCCTACAATTCTGTGATTCTGTGAATATCATGGGGTGGTTTGGATGGGGAAAGACTACCCCTTTGAATGACCTTTTGTCAGGGCATGTCCTGGGATTCCTAGGATCCTCAAAATGCAGCATTGCTTCTGTCACTGAAAAATGGGGCCCTGTGTGGGACGGAGGGAGGGTCCATGAGTCCCTGGCCCACCTGACTGAGTATTTCCATGGTCTTAGCAAAGACATACTTACAACTTGAGAATGACAGTTAGCTGCGTTCATGGTGGCATGGCCACTGCTGATGGCCTTGAACTGTCTGAACATAACTGAAGAGGCTCAGGCTGATGCAAATCAGCTATTGAATGACAGTGTTGAAAAACTGGAAAGACAGGTGGCAGTTTTGATGGGGAAAAAACCTAATTCAATCATTCTCCTATGGAAGATCAGTAACAACTCTCTGGAGGACCATGGGGACCCTGTACAGGGAATCTGTATAAAATGGACTCTGTAAATGAAGGCACTAAAAGGTCAGATTTTGAGGTTCCATTTGGACTAGATCTATTTGAGATCTGACTGATTGTAACCCAAAAATGAAAAAAAAAATTAAAAAAAAATGCAGTATAGGCTGGTGGGAGTGCCCTGACCAGTGCCCATAATACAGCAGCTGAACTGATGGATATAGTACAATGGTTTAGACAGAAACCAAGAGAGCATGCCAGCATAGCTGCTCTGGTTATGGGACATGGAGGCAGAAAGCGCTGTGGTGAATGGACTGGAAATTTCAAAACTGACATCCATTACTACTCACCCTGCCCTCAGGCAAAGACTGTATGCTCTGTCCAACATAATGAGGATAGCCATTTGATCAGTGAATGATTTTTGGCTGTGTGTCATATAACATGGCCAAATAAGAATGACATACCATTAAATATCAGCCTGTGGTCCTCTATGGAGGACTAACAAAATTATATTAGAGAATTTGGCATGAAAGAGGCAATCTATGAAGATGATTTTGAGAGCCCAGTCAATAAATTTTTCATCAGGAACAAGGGATCTCATCCTACAGCCATCACCTTTACATCAGTATGGGTCTATGTTATCCATACTGAACCCCCCAGTGGCCCTCAGATGCTGTAATACAACAGGCTGCCCAATTGATGGGGAGACAAGAGTGCCTGCAGCCAGATGCAGGCTCTGAATGGTGGTGAAAAGGTCAGAGAACCACCTGCTGCCATGACTTAGGCGTCCAGCCCCTAAGGTAATCCAGTCTGGACCCATTAGGGTCTTGAGACAACAAATGTTTAAAGACCAGATTAGAGCAGGAGTTCAGTTTAAAAAGATCGATGGACAGCATAATCAGGAAAAAATATCTGTTAAACAGGCCCAAGCACTGAGTATTTATAGTCCAACCTTTTCAGCCAAACTAGATGTGAATGTAACTCAAGAAGGGTCTGGATGGGGGCTCTGGCAGAGCCAGAGTTCTTTGTGAACCCCTATGATGTTTTGGTCACAGGTTTGGAATGGAGCAGAATAAAGATACATCACAGTTGAAAAGCATTTATTGGCTGCCTATTCTACACTACAGGTGGTAGAACCAGTAACTCAGATTTCAGAGGTTATCGTTAAACAACAAGGCCAGTCCAGGGGTGGGTAAAAGATCTAACACACATCTCTATGATGGGGGTGGCCCAATCACAAGCAGTGGTGCGCTCAGTTGTTCTGCTTGCCTGCTCCTCAAGGAGTTAGGAGAAATCTGTGCCTGTTGCGTGTTCGAGTGCATGCGCAATGCCATGTGGAGGGCTTATCACAATAAAGATTGGCGGATTTGCTGCGTAGACCGGTCAGAACTCAGATCTGCGTTGTGCTTCCTGCGGCACCAAACGCCCAACAGTGGCAGTTCCGTGTATTGGCCAGCAGGTGGCAGCAGAGACCACGGAAAGAACGTCTGCGGGACAGACCCTGGGGATCCGTTCTCTTTTGATTATAGGGGAAGAACACAAAGATGGAAGAGGAGGGAAGGGGGAAAAAAAAAAAAAGAAAAAAAGAAAAAAAAAAGCCACAGCAAACAAATAAAAACTTCTCCAAACGTAGCAAACGTGAATCTCTGTCAATAAATAAATGAGTAATTGAATTGATGTCCGTTTCCCCTCCCCCCTCTCTCCCCCCAAACTTCGGAGATGAGAAAAAACACCTGGTATCAATTGGACAGATGCACACAATGAAGCCAGGGATGGTCTGAAACGCAAAGCAGCTGAGCAGCTTTTAGAAGAAAACAGAGTAGTAACAACTTCTGTACCTACATTCACCACTCTGAGATCCTGTCTGGGTCACCCAAGGCTTGTAAATAACCACTGGGTCGGTTCTGATGTCGAGTGATTTGTTGTCAGTTCTCTCATGGTTCTCCGGTCAGTTCTCCGGTGCCAGGATCTGCCACAGGGCATTCTGACCACGGGCATCATGTTTCTACGCTGCCGCCTGCATTTAACAGGCAATGGGACTGCCCAGCATGTGCAAGGCAGCACCTCTGTCACACCACCAGAATGTTTAAGGCTGTTGGGATTGTTGTTAGCGTCCCATTAACACTGAGGCTAGAGATACCCTTAGGATTGACATTACTATAAGCATTACTTTGATGGTGCCCTATCTGGGTCATTTCCAGGGGATGTCAGGAGTAAGGCACAGTGTCAGGAGAAAAAGAACAGACTCTGTTACTTTATAAACGTGATAATAGAGAGAGTTCATTGGAAAAAATACAACTCTTAAATAATACAAAGCATGCTTCTGATTGGATGCAGGCATCATCTGGGCTCTGATTAATATTACTTTTAAGGTAAAGATTATTGTTACCTTAATGATTGTTTTTAGGATTATGATCAGGGTTAAGGTTCCTTTTGCTACAAACTTCTAGCATCATTTTTGTTGTTACATTTGGAGTTAGGGACGATTTTAGAATCAGGGTAAGGGTTAGGATTAGAGTTACATTGCAGGTTAATGCTGTTATCTTTACAGCTCCTGTGAGGGTTGGGGTCTGGGTCAGGTGTTTAAAAAATGAAATGAAAAATGAATTAAAAAAATATATTGAAAGCTTCAGATTTCCTTAATCTTTGTGGGAATCATATAATGTGCAACTCAGATCTACCTCTTCGTGCAGTGACTGCCTATAAATTTGCTAAGGCCTAATATAATATGGCCTTGTGCTTTCCGCTAACTCACCTTCATTTCATTTTCATTAAATTTGCTTGGTAGTCAGATTTTGGTGTGTGGATATTTTAAAACAATCTAACCGACATTGGGTAAAAATTAAAAATAATTTAAAAAAATCACGACAGCATCAATTGTATCCATTTTTATAGATAAGATAAAGATGAGCAGTTTTCCTTTGTTTTCTGTTCCTCTTTACTTTCTTACCCTCTCCCCTTGTGTGAGAAACTCTCAAAGTCAAAGATTTCTAGTTAGGCAAAGATGGCAGCGATAGCAGCAGTGCTTATTCATTACTGCAATACTGCGCACACATCCCCTGTTGGCAAGGGAGAAACTGCACACCAGTCAGTGAAATCAATTCTGTTCTGTGCCCTAAACCCAATGCAGGTGATGCTCTCATGGCTCTCATTGGTTGAGCATCTCAGGCTCACAGACTCCTCAAGACTGTTGCTGGGCTGCTCCTGATGTGTGCCAGTGCTTATAAACCGTGTGGGAAATCCCTGAGATAGACAGCTCCTTCCTGGGCATCAGCTGAGGGCCAGAGAGGGGATAGCACCGGCTGTCTGGTGAATTCACTCACAGCTGCAAGTGCAGCACAGGGCCTTCAGCAAAGCCATGCACATGGTGTGACCGTGCTGCTACGTCACCTCCAAGATCCACCTCGGTCTAATGTTTGTGTGCCACCTTCTGCACACTGATACCATAGACGAGCTATCCAGTCCGGCTATGTCCAGTGATGCTTTCCAGTGAGGATGTTTACTCCTGTATTTTTGCACTAATGCAAACACCAACACACAAGAAGCTAGAAATCTTGGTAGAGCTGCAGTCCTGAGCTCCTGTTTGGGACACAGTTGAATGGCTTCCACAACTGCACTGTAGCACTAAGGGGACACAGAGACTTTAGGATGGATGGGCGAGAAGACAAGGAAGGGTGAATGCCCTCTGTGAGAGTGCACTGAGCTCTGCCTGGGGATGGCAGAGCAGCCAGGTCAGAGCTAATGGAAATGGCAAACAGAGGAGACCATCAGTGTCTGTACCTGTCTTCCCTGATCAGGGAGAGCAAGTGGAAGGTGCCCTCTGCAGACAGATGGGAGTCTCATGTTGTCTGGCCATTGTCCCCTTTGGGAGCCTTTTTCACTCCAGTATGTGCTGCAGGGACAGCACAGCAGGGCATGTGGCATCCAGCAGATCCCTGGAGAGCACAGATGGCAGCTTCTTGACCAAGCCATGGAGGAACCAAAGAGGAGAGGTGCTCTGCTGGATCTCATACTCTCCAGCATGGAAGGTCTGGTGGGAATTGTGAGGGTGAAAGGGGCATCAGGCCACGTGCAAATGACAAATGGTTCTCTTTTTATTTTTATTTATTTATTTATTTATTTATTTATTTATTTATTTATTTATTTTGAGGCTGTAAGCTTAAAAGATGAATATATATGTCAATAAAACTGAAACAAAGAATTGAAGACAAAGATAGAAATCAATGAAAATGTGTTAACCCTTTTTAACATGAGAAATTCTCATGAGTCTTGTTCCATTTTTAGTTGTAAATATGAGTCTTTGTAGGGATTTTGTGTCTTTTTTTTTTTTTTTTTTTCCTTTAATTCAGATGCTTTCAGGTACAGAGACACAGACAGCGATGCCAGTGCCATCATTGCCCTGTGACTAAATCCCGGCGCCCACCGCTGCTCTTCCCTGCTGCCTATTTGATCCCTCATCCTCCAGGTGTCTCCAGCTGTCCTAAATAAATGGTCGTGGTTAAAGGCATGTTTTCAGCAGGCCATTTAGACACATGCTCCTGCCACAGCCTGCCAGATTTCCCCATCCCTTTCTTATTGTTCAGTCAGATACCTCCCAATTATCTGTCTGATTTGTGACTTTTAGGGGGATGACTAAAATTTGCTCCATCTCACCAAAGACTGATGGACTGTGTTGTCAACTCCTTCACTGTGATTCTATCTATCCCTTCCTATCTTTTCTTTTTCTCTTACTTTTTCTTTTTCTATGTCGTTTTCTTCTCCTTTTCCTTCTCCTTTTCCTTTTCCTTTTCCTTTTCCTTTTCCTTTTCCTTTTCCTTATCCTTTTCCTTTTCTTTTTCCTTTTCCTTTTTCTTTTCCTTTTCTTTTTCCTTTTCCCTTTCCATATCCTTTTTTTTCCCTTTTTCTATTTCTATTTCTTTTTTTTTCTCTTTCTCTCTTTCATTTTTTCATGCTTTAAAGAAAGCATGAAAATTAATGTCAGTAAAAGTGAAAAAAAGAGTTGAAGACAAAGATAGAAATCAAGAAGAAAGTGTTAACCAGTCTCAGTGTGTGAAATACTCACGAGTCCTGTTCAATTCTAAGTTGATACCTCCCAACTCCCTGGCTGATCTATCCAAGGGAGATTACTGAAATTTGCTCCATTCCTCCAAAGTCTGTTGTCAAATCCTTCACCGTGATTCTATCTGTCCCATCCTATCTGTTTCTAACTCATTTCTTGTGCAAATATTCCCTATGAAAAATAAACCTCAATAGAAGCTGCTTGGACATGGCATGCAGTTGATCACTGTGTTTTACTGTTCATTCAATTGCATCACCTTTCCTTCTGTTTGTTGGCCATAAATAAAGAGAATTCTTTCTTTTTCTGTGTGCAGCTGGTTCTCTGTGGAAAGCCAGTGGGAGTTGGTACAAAGGAGGTTTAACACTGAGCTGGTGACGGTAGAGGAGAAGAGTGATGTGAGGAAAAGTGATGCAAGTCTCATGGGGCCAGTATGAGTAGGAGTGGGATGGGGAGGTTGAGGAGGAACTTTGTCAACACAGTAACAGTACAGAACTCATTGGGACATCCTGGATTGACATCAGTTGCAAAGTGCTTCTTTAACTTCTTATATAAATCCAAATATAAATAAATAGACAATAAATGCATTTTGGATTCTTGCTCTTTAAGCTCTCTCCATTTTGTTGAGTAAGTTCTGAAAACGTGAATAAGGTAACAGGAAGGCACAAGTCACTGGTGGCTCTTTAAGTTATAATGGGCCCCAGGGCACATTTGATGCTGAGTCCATCAACCTCCAGTGTAGAGAGAAGTTTGCACAGAGTGCTCATCAAGACAAAGTCATAAGTAACAGTGAAGTTTCTTGGAGTATTAATGGGCCCACTCAGGAACATTAACAAGAAAGCTTCCCAAGGGACTTGTTAGAGCAGATAATTGGAAGCTAAGACTACAGGCAGGCAAACGAACTGGCATGGTGGCTGTGATGCTGAGAAACCCCTCCTTTGTTTTATGAAGCAGAAAGGCCAAGCCCTGATCCCCAGACCCTTGGCAGGGAGGACCTCATGCTGACTAAGGATCCTTACTGGAACAGTGAGTTGGAAGCCTGTATGATGTTTAATGAAAGACATGGGGACAGAAGATCCCAGGCTGTGCATGGGGTGCAAGGACAGTGTGAAGATCATCTCCCATATGTGCCCTGTGTCTCGTTGCAGGATGTGGGATGTGAGAAGGGCCTAGTGTGAACAAGCAGTCAATCCCAATGAAACTCTGAACTTCAGATCTCTCAGTTCCAGTGCCCTCCTGTGCACACTCTCCCATAGTTTAATGCATTTTATCTTCTGTGGTGCCCAGAAGTGCACCCAGTGCTCCAGGTGAGGCTGTAGCAATGCAGAGCAGACAGGGATGACCCTTTCCCTCACCCAGAAGGCAATAAAGTGCTTGATGCACTCCAAGGGACCGTTGGCCTTCCTGTCAACTGTCATGATTCTTAACGTACTTAGATGCAATTGAAATGAGAGCCAAGAGCATACTAATATGTCATCATTGAAAAAACGTAGGTGTGCCATAGCTTTGAAATGCCTTGAACTCCAGAGTATGCCAGAGATGGAGCAGAGCAGAAGATTTGCCTCTTCTGTGGTGATCTCATCCATTTCGTAAGCAGAATAACACTACTTGCTACATCGGGACAGTGTCTCTGCTCTGCTCTGCTCTACTCTACTCTGCTCTGCTTGCAGGGGATTGGAGTGGGGGGTTGCTCTTATGTCAGTGCAGATAAACTCACTTTCTCTTTAATCCTTTTTCCTCTATAAAAGATTCCACTATTTGTACTCAAAGACACACTTCCACGTTCCCTCAACTACACTTCCATATGCCATTAACAGTTATGCTTTCTTATACCATCAAAACAGTTTGTCAAACAATACAGTGCTTCAGTTCCCACAAACACCCTTAATACCATATATCTTTCCATTAACAGTTTGTATTCTTCAGTGATAAACACCTTGCCACAGAACCAGCACTGATTGCCCCCCCTCACTCTCACACTTCCTCACAGGTAGAACATAGTATTACATAAATAGGTTGACACTCATTAAATAGGATAATAAAAAAGGCTTTTGAAATTATGTTAAGAATAAAATGAAGACTAGTGAGACTGTGGGTCCCTACTAAGTGAGGGGGGTGTTCTGGTAATGGGGGATGTTGAGAAGGTGGAGATACTGAAGGCCTACTTTGCTTCTGTCTTCAGTGTAAAAGCTCTCCTTCAGGAATCCCAGACCCTGGAGCTTAGTGAGAGGGTATGGGGAATGGAGGACTTGCCTTTAGTCAAGGTAGAGTTGGCCCATGAGTGCCTAGGCCACGACAATACTCAGAAATCCATGTGTGCTGAGGGAGCTGGCAGAGATGACTGCAGAACCACTCTCTATCATCTTTGAGAGGACTTGGAGAATGGGGGAGGTGCCTGAAGACTGGAGGATAGCCAGTGTCAATCCTGTCTTCAAAAATGTGTATGAAGGAAGATCTGGGTAACTACAGGCCAGAGAGCCTCACCTCTGTCCCTGGAAAGGCGATGGAACAGCTTGTGCTGAATGCCATCTTCAGACAGTTGGAAGAAAAGGAGGTTATCAGGAGTTGTCAGCATGGGTTTACCAAGTGGAGGTCATGTGTGACCAACCTGGTAGCCTTCTATAACACTGTTGCTGGCTGGGTGGATGGGGAGAGAGCGGTAGATGTTGTCTACCTTGATTTCAGCAAGGCTTTTGATACTGTCTCCCACAATATCCTTATAACAAAGATAAGGAAATGTGGGAAAGATGAGTGAACAGTGAGGTGGGTTGAGGACTGTCTGACTGACAGAGCACAGAGGGTGGTCATTGTCAAAGCAGAGTCCATTTGGAGACCTGCAAGTAGCGGTGTTCCCCAGGTGTTGGTGCTGAGCCTGGTCTTGTTCAGCTTCTTCATAAGTGACCTTGACAAGGGGATAGTGGCCACCCTCAGCAAGTTTGCTGATGATTGGCTGACACGCCTGAAGGCTGTGCTGCCATTCAGCGAGACCTGGACAGGCTGGATAGATGTGCAGCAAGAAACCAGACGAGGTTCAATGAAAGCAAGTGTAGAGTGTTGCACTTAGGAAGGAATAATTGCACACACCAGGACAGTTTGGGGAATGAGCTGCTGGAGAGGAGCTCTGTAGAGAGGGACCTGGGTGTCATGATGTCAGTGTGTGGAAATATGAGTAGGGGAACTGAACAGAAACTGGAGCATAGGAAGTTCTGCGCGAATTTGTGCAAGAACTTCTTTATGGTGAGGGTGATGGAGCACTGGAACAGGCTACCCGAGGGGGTTGTGTTGTATCCTTCACTGGAGATATTCAAGACCCGCCTGGACGCCCACCTGTGTGCCTACCTGGTGTTCCCCAGGGGTCTGTGCTGGGGCCTGTCCTCTTCAATATTTTTATTGATGACCTGGATGAGGGCACTGAGTGCATCCTATGTAGGTTTGCTGATTTCACCAAATTGGCTGGGAGTGTGGACCTGTCTGTCATTAGCAAGGACCTACTGAAGGATCTGGACAGGCTGGAGATCTGGGCTGAAGCCAATGGGATGAGTTTCACCAAGACCAAATGCCACGTCCTGAACTTTGGGACCTGGCATGGACTGCCAAGGGTGGGGGTGGATTCACCGACCCTGGAGGTGTTCCAGGAATCATTGGACGTTGTGTTGAGGGCCATGGATTTGTGGGAGCTATTGGTGATAGGTGACCAGCTGGATTGAATGATCTTTTAAATCTTTTCCAAACTTGGTGTTTCTATGATTCTATGGTATCCTGTCCCTGTCTGTGTGCACCTTTTTGCTTTAGCAAACACTCTCTGAGAGGCTTAACCACATGTCAGGAATTTGTCACTGACCACCTGAAATCTGTTGTTAAATTCAACAGATTTCAAAGCACAGTCATGATGCTGTTGACTTTCAGGAACTGTTGGCCATGATGATGCAGGGAAATCTCAGGGGAGACAAGTGGGAAGGATAAAAATGACATCCTCTACTGCTCAGCTGGGTTGGGCTCCTAAAACACAGGGAGCTCATAAAAGTGGGCAGAGATGTAGAGAGACAGCTGTGCCCAGGAGCAGCTCTTGTGCACAGCACAGCCTGCAGGTGACAGAAAGAGAGGAGAGAAATTGGAGTGAGCTTACAAGATATGTACCGTGTGAGCGGGCTGTGAGCTCTACGAAGGAGCATTGCTCACAGACCACAACACGGTAAGTCTCATGCAGTAGGCAATGCAGCTGCTTTTAATAGAGGGTTAACAAAATATGCGACATTCCATAGCAGACTGGCAGCAGGTAATGCATGTTTCTTTACTGTGGAAAAAGCCTTCTGGTCCAGCTGAGGGCTTCTGTGCTGCAGCATAAGATCTACGGGGTGTGTGTGTGGGGGGGAGCTGCATGTCCCAGCACGGCTGCAGGCTGTGCAGCCGGGGCTGCAGGCGGGTGCCCAGGGCTGTCCTGCAGAGCAGGGTCCCTGCTGTGCCCCAGGGGCTGTGTGCCGGGTATGGGACTCTGCCGCCTGCCAGGCTCAGCACTCAGCCTGCCCGGGGAGCTGCCCAGGGCGCTGCGGGGAGACGGGTGGGGGGAAGGAGCCCCCCGGCAGGGCTTGTGCTGCCACAGCTGCTGCCTGGGGCAGGGGATCACAGCTCCACTGCACAACAGTATGTTTCTGAGGGCACTTTGCTTGAGGATAGCCAAGGCAGGGGGTTTCCTTTTCCTGTTCTGAGGGAATCTTAATTTTCAGTAGACATGGATAATTCACTCAATCTGCAAACAGGCAGCTTTTTAGGATTCACACTGAATGGCACAGAGGCTGTTTTGGGGGCTCTAAGAGCAGTTGGGTTAAAGATATGAGACATGAAGCACATGAAAATATCCAGGGAGGAGGGATAAGAAAAGAAGAGGAAGGTTAGAGCTCCATATGCTTCTTCTGCTTAAGGAATGCTAAAATACATGAAATTAAATGCAAGTAATGGTGCTAAATGTACACTGCTGTAGGAGAATTAAAACATTTCATAGTATAGCAGGAGGAGTGTCTCTGAGAATGGTTTGGACTTGTCATTATCTTCTGCACTCTGAACAGGACTCCAAGCCCAACAACAGCAGATGCCCAACAGCAGCTCCATCAGTGAGTTCCTCCTGCTGCCGTTGGCAGACACGCGGCAGCTGCAGCTCCTGCACTTCTGGCTCTTGCTGGGTATCTACCTGGCTGCCCTCCTGGGCAACGGCCTCATCAGCACAGCCGTAGCCTGCGACCGCCGCCTGCACACCCCCATGTACTTCTTCCTCCTCAACCTGGCCCCCCTTGACCTGGGCTGCATCTCCACCACTCTCCCCAAAGCCATGGCCAACACCCTCTGGGACACCAGGGCCATCTCCTACGCAGGGTGTGCTGCACAGCTCTTTTTCTTTCTCTTCTTCCTCTCAGCAGAGTTGTCCCTTCTCACCATCATGTCCTATGACCGCTACGTTGCCATCTGCAAGCCCCTGCACTACGGGACCTTGATGGACAGCAGAGCTTGTGCCACCATGGCAGCAGCTGCCTGGGGCGCTGGGGTTCTCAATTCCCTGCTGCACACTGCCAGTACGTTTTCACTGCCTCTCTGCCAAGGCAATGTAGTGAAACAGTTTTTCTGTGAAATCCCCCAGATCCTCAAGCTCTCCTGCTCAGAATCAAATCTCAGGGAAACTGTGTTTCTCAATTTTAGTATCAGTTTAGTATTTGGCTGCTTCGTTTTCATAGTGGTGTCCTATGTGCAGATCTTCATGTCCGTGCTGAGGATACCCTCTGAGCAGGGACGGCACAAAGCCTTCTCCACGTGCCTCCCTCACCTGGCCGTGGTCTCCCTATTTCTCAGCACTGGCTTTTTTGCCTACCTGAAGCCCCCGACCATTTCCTCCCCACTCCTGGATCTGACAGTGGCACTTCTGTATGCAGTGGTTCCTCCAACACTGAACCCTATTATCTACAGCATGAGGAACAGGGAGATCAAGCACGCTCTCAGGAAGGTGTTGCAATACACACTATTCCAGCTTCCATAAAATGCACAACTTTCTTATATGATTCCCAGTGTTGGTTTTTTATGTTCTATGCATCTTTGGTTGTTTGATTATGTGAGATATAGCAACGTAAAAAAAAAAAAAAAAAAAAAAAAAAAAATTGAACTCATAAATAAAAATGTATTACACTTCTTTCCTACCTAATTTCCATTTTTTCACTCCAAGAGCTCATGTAAACATGTATCCAGATTCCCTGAATACGTTAGAAGATGCCTAAAATGTTTTCAAAAAAGACATTTGCTTAGGTTTTCTTTCTTCATACTTTGTCTGGATTAGGGGAGGTACAGCCGCAGACAGCAGCTCAACGTGCTCTTTTCATTTCTGATCTCTTTACACCACCACAGTGCTCTCGAGCCCTCTCATTTGTGCAGTCCTGAAGGTCTTGTGTGTCTCACGACTGTCTGTTGCCTATACAGCAGAAATCGAGGGCTGCAGTCAGTAGCCGGCAATATGAACAGGTCTGTCAGAGCTGGTCTCCTTGCTGGCACTGCCATAACAAGAGGGCCCCTTTAGAGCAGGTCCAGAGAACTGGAGGCCTCTTCCAAAGCTGGTGTAAGGAATATACCTCAGGAGCTGCTCTCTGAGAAGACTTCAAGATATTCTGGTGCATTTCACTGACTGCCAGGGATAGTTTCAGAAGTCCAAGGAGATCTGTAAGGGACTCAAGGCAGTGCTGAGGTTTAGAATCTGTGGTCTAAGGTCAAGATAAAAAGAAAACGATTATAAATATGATAAATGCATATATACATATCTTATATATATAGTATATTTTCACATATATACAATATAGGCAGTGGCTAACATATGTGCATGTACTAGTACATATACATATGATACATAGATGATAATTGTTTATATGCATATCTGTTTGCAAGTCCAGGACCTGTTGCAGGGTATTTAACAGCCCCAAGGTTCACTGTAGGAACTGGAGAGGCTCTTTTCCTATTGCAGGAGTTGGAGCAATTGCAGAGCTCATTGCCAGAGCTGAAATCACCGCAGGACCTGTGACTGAAGTTGGAGCAGCCACTGTGCTCATTGGAGGGGTTGGAGTGACCACAGGGGTGTACCTCCTGGCACAGTGCACCTCCCTTGGGAGGAATTTGTTTCATTTTCTTATAGCAATACTTGGAACAGCTACAGGACCTGTTGCAGGAGTGACTGCAGAGCTCATTATGAGGGGATGAGTGACAGCGGGATCTGTCCAGAGCATGGAGCAAACGCAGGACATGTGGCAAAACCTTGGAGCTGCTGCAGGGTCTGTGCCAAGAGTTGCAGAGGCTGCAGCACTGTCAGCATTTCCAGCTCTCTGGATCTGGCACACTGCAGTCATGTGTGTTTCTTGGGGGCTACCAGAGCCACAGCAGACCTGCCCCCAATATTCTACCAGTTTATCAGGATCCTGCAGTTGCTCAGAGATGAAGTTCCAAAGCCCTGGGGGTGCCCACCACTCCAGGCAGCTGCCCAGACCATCCCACACCCCCTGCCATGCAGAGCCTTCTCACCTTGGGGTAGATCTCTCACTGATATTCCTGAATAATGTTTAACCTCAGTCACAGAATCATAGAGTCACCAAGGTTGGAAAAGGCCTAAAAGATCATCCAGTCCAACCATTCATAGGTCATTATCCATATAGGCTATTACCTATAGCTCCCACTTAACCATGTCCCTCAACACAATATCCAGTCACTCCTTGAATACCCCTGGCTCCCAGAGAAGACAACGTAAAATGTGTAATTCCTAATCATACCAACAATATTACTTTCAAAACACAAAGATGACCACAGAGCTGAATGTGCACAAAACTTCACTTTGTCGGCTGCCAATTTTATTGTGATATAGACCAAGGTCAAACAGCATAGCAAAATAAATACCCTAATCCAGCCCCCAGAGCTGGCAAACAGTACAGCAAGGAAAACAAGCAGCAAGCAAGGAGCTGTGCAATGCAGCTTCATGAGAAGACTCAAAAAGCTCCACAAATGGGGAAACAATCAGCATAATGGCATGCAGTTCTCCAGCTCCCACAAAGACCTGTGTTAACTCACTCAGGACAGATGTGCTGTTATCTCAACCCTTGGAGCCTCTCATCGGGCACCCGAATGATGGTGGTTGTTGAATCCAGCATGTGGCTCAGCAGCACACAGTGCTTTGTGCACTGCCCAATTCCCAGTGGCATGGAGATGAGAACTGGGGAAAAAAAGTACAACTTGTGGGTTGTAACAAAGCAATTTGAAAAAAGAGATAAAAGCAGAGGTGTAATAGTTATCACTATATATCCATTTATATGCAGTAGTAACAACTGATGCACAAGCGCTTGCTCAGCATCACCAGACTGATGCTCAGTTGGGCACTGGGAAGACAAGAGAGTGAGATAAACTGCCACCCCTTTCAATACAATTTCTGCTTGCTGTCAGGTGCTACAAAATGTCCCTTTGACCACTTCCAGTCAGCTGTGCGCAGTCTGTTCCCTCCCAGCTCCTTGAGCCCTCCACTGACCATGGCCTTGGCTCTGTACAATGCTGCTTAGCAGCAGCTGTAAACATCAGAGTGTTATCACCGTTGTTTTTCTCTTAGAAACAAAAAACTGCACCATAGTAGGCAGCCTGAAGAAAACAATTCCATCCCAGCTGTAACTCAGATACCTGCCTGTCCCCCTCCTCCTCTTGTCCATCCTGATCAGGAAGCAAGGAACAGAATCTGCTGCTCTCCTCTCTGAGCCATTTCCATCAGTTCTCAGCTGGCTCCTCTGCCATCCCCAGGCAGAGCTCAGTGCACTCTCACAGATGGCAGCAGCCTTTCCTAATTGTTCTTGGCCATCCATCATAAAGAATTGGTATCTGCTCTGCTACAGTTCAGAGGTGAGAACCATTCCACCATGTCTCTGTGAGACAAACAAGACCCTAGGCCCGCAAAGGCACAGAGATTTGGAGTTCGCTGAGTGAATGTTTGCGGTTGTCTCATTAGCGTAAAGACTCTTCAGAAAGCATCCCCTAACAGAAGCATGTTTTGATTTAGCCTGTCTGGGTCTTGCATCTACACTGTGGTACTGGTGTTCAGGGCCTTGCTCAGAAGCAGAAGCCTGAATGAAAGGAAATGCTCTGTGGTTTTCTCTTGAGTTGTCCCGTTTATTTCTCATGCTACCCGCACTGGTCTACAGGCAATTTTGGGCAGCAGCAGGTTGGGGTTACCCCCAGAGGATACACAGTAAGATTTAGGATGGGGTATTGGCAGTAAGACCTTCTCTGAGGAATCCTCCCACAGTCCTATGGAACAACTCAGAGGCTTTCTCTGCAATCTCCAAATCCAACATCATCCCTCAGCCCTTCTCTGTCACATCCAGTTCCCCACCCTTCCCCATTTGGACCTGGTTTAAAGCCCTTTAATCAATCAGTGCAGGAGCATTTCAGATGGGGTCATGGAGGAGGCAGACTGCCATTCTTGGGGTGGCCATTTTCCCAGGAGGGCATGGTGGGAGGGCTTTGTCCCATCTGGTTCCACCAACACTTGCATCCACACAGCAGAAGGCTGTGCCCTCTGTGTCCCACTTGAACTCTGCATGGAGCTTACAGTTGGCAGTGACATGGCTGAGAAGCTCTGGGCATGGATTAAGGGACAGGGAAGTAATGTGCCTTCCTAACTTCCTCCCTGCATACCTTAGCAACTTCCTTGTAATCTCCCCAAGTATCCTGTCCCTTCTTCCAGAGGGCGTAGATTCTCTTTTTCTTCCTGAGTCTCAATAGTTTTTCCCAGTTCATCTGCACTGGTCTTCTTCCCCTATGGCTCACCTTATGGCATTTAGGGACAGCCTGATCTTGTGCCTTTAAGATTTCCATCTTGAGGAGTGTCCAGGCTTCCTGTACCCCTTTACCCATAAGGAGCGAATCCCAAGGGACCCGTGCTACAAGTGTCCTGAACAGGTCAAAGTCCGCCCTCTAGAAGTTCAGGATAGTAGTTTTGCTAGTCACCCTTCTGACATCTCCAAGAATAGAGAATTCTACCATTTCATGGTTGCTCTGCCCAAGACAGTCCCCAACCTTCTAAACTCCAACCAGTCCTTCACTGTTAGTGAAGAGCTGGTCTAGCAAGGAACCACATCTGCTGGGCCTTCATACCAGCTGCGTAAGGAAGCTGTCTTCCATACAATCTAGAAACCTCTTGGACTGCTTCCTCTGTTCTTTATTATATTCCCAGCATATATAAGGGAGGTTGAAGTCTCCCAAGAGAATGAGTGCTGGCAATCTTGCGACTTCAGTAAGCTGCTCATAGAATGCCTCACCCATCAATTAGGCGGTCTATAAGAAACCTTTAGCAAGATGTCACACTTACAGGCCTTTCCCCTGATCCTTACAAACATGCACTTCATTCTGAAGCCCAAGCTCTTCAACATCAAAACTCTCTTTAATATAAAGGGCCACACCACCACCCTTCCTTCCTCATCTATCCCTTCTGAAGAGCTTGTAACCATCCATCACAGCACTCCAGTCATGGCAGTGGTCCCACCATGGGTCGGTTATAGCAACTAGGTCATGGTTTTTCGGATGCACAGTTGCTTCCAGC
Source organism: Coturnix japonica (assembly GCF_054131305.1). Taxonomy (NCBI): domain Eukaryota; kingdom Metazoa; phylum Chordata; class Aves; order Galliformes; family Phasianidae; genus Coturnix; species Coturnix japonica. The sequence goes on along the minus strand of NC_140671.1, from coordinate 21,084,865 downwards.
TCCTCCTGCTTGTTGACCAAGCTGCGTGCGTTGGTGTAGACGCACTTCAGCTGAGGCATCTGCCTCTCTCCCAGTTCAAACAGCATTTCCCTAGGCTTATATCTGGTAAGCCCTGTTTTGTCCCCTCCCCCATCGTAGCTAGTTTAAAGCTCTTTCGATAAGCCCCGCTACCGTCTGTGCTAGGATTCACTTCCCCCTTTGAGACAGTTGGGTTCCATTCATGGATAACAGACCATGGGCCAAGTAAACTGCCCTGTGATCAAAGAACTCAAAGTTTCTGGCTCAATACCAACCTCTGAGACAACTGTTCATTGCTTTGCTTTCCAAGCCTGCTCTGTGTCCCTCACTGCCACTGAAGGTATAGAACAAAAAATCACTTGATCTCCCACTCTGTGAACTAAATGGCCTAAATTCCTGAAATCTCTATTCATAGTTTGTAGTCTTATCTAAGAAATTTCATCACTGCCCACCTAAACTATGAGTAGTGGAAAATAATCAGTGGACCTAACCAGCATTGGGAGTTTCCTTGTTATGTCCCTGACCTGCAGCCAAGAAGGCAGCAGACTTACTGACAACTCAGGTCCAGTCTGCAAATGGGACCCTCTATTCCTCTGAGAAGGGAGTCACCCACCACGACCACCCTTCTTTCTTTCATGGCAGAGGAAGTCACAAGGCTTGGTAGTGACTGCCTTGCATTAGGTTCCCTCCTAGGCAGATCCTCCATTGCCTCCCTATTCTTATCTCCTTCAGATTTCAGAGTGTCAAACCTGTTGCTTATATGGATCAGGGGTCGAGGGCTAGGCAGGCATGGGGGGGCTCCTGTGATGTTGAGTTGGGACTCTCTTCCAACCCTCCTCATCAGTCAGGTCTGTCTGACTGTGACAGGGCAGGGAGTCAACCACTTTTCTGGGGGTATCTGCCTGGCAGCCTTCCCTCGGGGATGCCAGCAAGTCACTCCACCAGCCCATCTCCCGATCACACTCCCTGATGGTAAATTGTGAGTAAAACCTTGAGTAAAGTGAGAGTTCACCTAGACAAAAGTATGAGTAGAAACCTGGATTGACGTGAGGGTAAACCCAGAGTAAAACCAGGATCCCATTCATCATCATGCTCAGCCTCTAAGGGGAACATTTTCCAGTGTTGCTGTGTAAAAATATAGGTTCCTCACATCTAACCTATGTCTCCCCTTTTTAATTTAAATCCGTTTCCATTTGTCCTGTTATCAACAGACCATCCCATCCTTATTCTAGCGTTAGGCATCTCATCCTCAGATGGAAACCCTGGGGCTGAATTGGGATCAGTTTTTCAAAGAACCACGGGAGCTGCAAGTTCACCTAGCTGAGTTCAGATGTGCACAGTGAGGTGTCTGTGTGTGAGTCCCTCATCTGAATCCTTGGTTTTTATTCCACAGCGACTGCACTGCTCGTACACAGTCTCTCAGTGATGCCCAAGGTGCCTTGGGTGATCCTAGTTTTGTGCTAGTGCTTGTAAACTGTGACGGAAAATCTATGAGATAGACAGCTCCTTCTGGAGCATCAGCTGAGGGCCAGAAGGGAGGTATTCTTGGCCATCCTAAATACCACCTCAGCCACGTGCTTAGGGCACCCATTGTGTCTTTTGCACCTGATCCCATGGAGTACATAGTGATATTCAGCTTATCGAAAGGATGAGCTCAGAACAGAAGAGGCAGATTTTCCTCTCTGCTCCATCTGTGGCATAGTCTGGATTTCAAGGCATTGCAAAGCTATGGCACATCTATGTTCTTGCAGTGATGACACTTTAGCATGCTCTGGGCTTGCATTTCAATGGCATCTAATAAATCTAGGGTCATACCTGTTGACAGGAAGCTGGCAAATGTTGTCACATAGTAAGGAAGAGCAAGAAAGATGACACGGGCAACTATGGACCTGTCAGTCTCACTACAGTGCTTGGTAAAATTTTGGAGAAAATGATGGTGGGAGTTATGGAAAAACAACTGAAGGACAATTCTGTCATTGGTCACAGACAACACAAGATACAGAGGGGAAGGTCCTATTTAATTTCAGGTCTTTTTATGATACCTTTATCCATTGAGCTGAACAAGGGAAGGCAGTTGATGTAATCCTTGAGGATTTCAGTAGAGCTTTTGATACTATTTCTTCAGCACCCTTCTGGACAGAAATTCCTGCATACAGCTAGACAGAAACAGAACGTGGTGTGTTGTAATACAAGAAGAATTTTACAGAGCAGCAGCCATGGATTGAGATAAGGAGTTCACAGAGCAGCAGCTGCGGAGCAGGATAAACAGCATGAGAACCAAGGACATCTCTAGGAAAAGAATGAATGGCTCGTGGCTTTGAAGGGGGGTTATAGGGTTGTTATTGCAGTAGCTTTCCTCCAATTAGCGTGTGTGATTTTTGGACACCCTTGTCTGTCTCCTTTAAAATCATGGCTTTTCGGGCAATAAATTGACGCAGCTATATGTAACCATATTGGTGTTTGTCTGTTTGACCCAGCATGCTGACAATTTGCCTTTCAGGTTCACCAGCAGTGGTGGGTGAGCAGTTGGCCAGTAGTTCTGTCCCAAAGGATTATAGTCAGTGGGTTCCATTGGGCTGGTAGATGGTCACTGTCAGAGTTCCCCAGGGTTCCATTTTGGGGCCACTTTCCTTTCATGTTTATGCAGATGACTTGCATGCAGGACTAGAAGATGTTCTGAGCAAGTTTGCTGATGAGACCAGATGAGGAGGTGTTGTTGCCTCCACTGAGGGTGGAGAGGACTTGCAGAGAGATGTGGACAAGTCAGAGAACTGGGTACCAGTTGGTACTAAGCACCAAGTGCATAATGCATAACAAGAACAAGTGCCTGATTGTGCACCTGGGTATACCTGGACATAAACACTGTCTGTATATTGGACACATGAGAGACGTCTGACTGAAAAGGATTGGGGGTCCTGCTCAACTTAAATTTTAAGTGAGTCAGCAGTGTGCCCAGCCAGCCAAGAAGGCCAACAGTCCCCTAAAGTGCATCAAGCAATTTATTGCCAGCTGGGTGGGAGAAAGGTTTGTCCCTCTTTGCTCTGCACTGCTACAGCCTCACCTGGAGCACTGGGTGCACTTCTGGGCAATGCAGAACATAAAGAACATCAAACTATGGGAGAGTGTGCACAGGAGGGCAATGGAACTGAGAGATCTGAAGTTCAGAGTTTCACTGGGATTGACTGCTTGTTCAGACTGGGCCCTTCTCACACCCCACATCCTGTGATGAGACACAGGGCACATGTGGGATATGAACTTTAACAGCATCCTTGCACCACATGCAAATGCTTTTCCCAGTGCTTCAGTGTTCCACCACCCATTGCTTTCAACGTAGTTTTCAACACCCCATTGTATCTTTTAATTTTACCAGAAGCTGGTGCATGGTAGGGGATATGATAAATCCACTCAATGCCGTGAACTTTGGCCCGAGTATTTATTAAGGGAATTTTTGAAATGTGTCCCATTATGAGACTCAGTTCTTTCTGAGGTGTCATGTCTCTATAGGACTTGTTTCTAACAACCCAATATTGTGTTTCTGGCAGTAGCATGGGGTACTGCGTATGTTTCAAGCCACCCAGTGGTTGCTTCCACCATGGTAAGCACAAAACACTTATCACTATGAGATCCTGGCAAGGTGACGTCATTCACCTGTCACTCCTCCCCATATTTATACTTTTGCCTTGGCCTTCCCCCCAGAGAGGCTTCATATTCTTGGCTTGTTTAATTATGGCACATGATTCACAGTCATGAATAACCAGTGCAATAGCATCCATAGTTAAGTCCACCCCTCAGTCTCTAGCCCAGTTATATGTTATGTCCATTCCTTGATGGCCTGAGGTCTCATGGAACCATCAAGCTTGAAATAATTCACTCTTGTTCTGCCAGTCCAAGTCTATTTGAGCCACCTCAATTCTGGCAGCTCGACCTACCTGATGGTTGTTTTGTTGTTCTGCAATAGCCCGACTCTTGGGCAAGTGTGCATCCACGTGACACACCTTTACAATCATATCTTTTTTTTGAGCAGTTATGTTTTCCTACAGTTCAGCAGCCCAAATAGGTTTACACCTCCGTTGCCAGTTATTTTGTTCCCACTGCTGTAACAACCCCCATAAGGCATTTGCCACCATCCATGAGTCAGTATAAAGATACAGCATTGGCCACCTCTCCCGTTCAGCCACATCTAAGGTCAGCTGGACAGCTTTTACCTCTGCAAACTGACTTGATTCTCCTTTACCTTCAGTGGCCTCTGCAACCTGTCGTGTGGGGCTCCAAACAGCAGCTTTCCATCTCCGATGCTTCCCTACAATATGAAATGATCCATCAGTGAAAAGAGCATATTTCTTTTCATTTTCTGGTAGTTCGATGTATGGTGGAGCCGCTTTAGCACATGACACCTCTTCTCCTGGTGATGTTCCAAACTTTTTATCTTCAGGCCAGTTCATGATCACTTCTAAAATTCCTGGACGATTGAGGTTCCCCATCCGCGCTTGTTGTCTAATCAGTGCAATCCACTTGCTCCAGGTGGCATCGGTAGCATGATGGGTGGAGGGAACCTCCCCTTTCAACATCCGGTTCATCATTGACAGTCGAGGTGCCAGAAAGAGCTGCATTTCAGTACCAGCTACTTCGGAAGCAGCCCGAGCCCCCTTATACGTGGCTAAGATCTCCTTCTCAGTTGGAGTGTAGCACTCTTCAGACCCCTTGTACGCTCAGCTCCAGAATCCCAGGGGTCGGCCTTGGGTCCCTCCTGAGGCTCTTTGCCACAAACTCCAAGTGGGACCTTTCTCTCCAGCAGCAGTATAGAGGATGTTCTTTACATCCTGTCCAGTCCGTACTGGCCCCAGGTCCACGGCACAGGCTATCTCCTGTTTAATCTGTTCAAAAGCCTGCTGCTGCTCTGGGCCCTATGCAAAATCATTCTTCTTCTGCATCACCTGATAAAGGGGGCTTACAATGAGGCTGTAGTTTGGAATATGCATCCTCCAAAAGCCCACTGTACCCAGGAAAGATTGTGTCTCTTTCTTGCTAGTTGGTGGAGACATGGCAGTGATTTTGTCAATCACTGTTGGGATGTGATGACATCCATCCTGCCACTTTATACCTAAGAACTGAATTTCCTGGGCAGGCCCTTTTACTTTGCTTCACTTAATAGCAAAACTGGCTCATAGAAGAATTTGAATTATTTGCTCTCCAGCACAGCAGCACTCAGTGGGGGTGTGACCTCATTCAGGCCACGGTAGTCTACTGTCAGCCTCCATTCTCCACTGGCTTTACGCACTGGCCATATGGAGCTGTTAAAAGGTGAGTGAGTTTTACTGATCACTCCCTGATTCTCCAACTGGCGAATCAAATCATGAATGGGGAGCAAGGAATCCCTGTTGGTGCGATACTGCCGTCTGTGCACTGTCTTTGTAGCAATCAGTACCTGCTGCTCTTTTATTTTTACTCGTAGCAGCCTCACAACAGACGGGTCCTCTGACAGGCCAGGTAAAAATGACAGCTGCTTAATGTTGTCCGTATCTACAACAGCGATTCCAAAGGCCCAGTGATACCCCTTAGTATCCTTGAAATGCCCTCTTCTGAGGTAATCAATACCAAGTATGAACGGAAACCCTGGACCACTCACATAGGATGTTTTTTCCAGTCTTTACCAGTGAGGCTTATTTCAGCCTCCAACACAGTCAATTCTTGAGAGATATCCAGAAATATGGATTGATTCTGTCCCTTCATGACTGGAGGGCATTAGGGTGCACTGTGCACCGGTATCCACCAGTGCCTTATATTTTTGTGGTTCTGATGTGCCAGGCCATCAAATCCACACAGTCCAATAAACTCTATTATCCCTTCCACTCCCTTGACTGAGGGCAGGGCCCCTCTATTGGTTACCTGTGATAACTGGAGCAGCCGTACTGGTGGTTGGACTGTTTTGTAGTTCCCTCACCCGTGCTCATAGTACAGGAGTAGGCTGGTCATGCCACTTCCTCATGTCTTCTCTGTGGGCACATAGGTAACACCACAAGGAAACACGTGGTGCAATTGTACTGTTGTTCCTTGCTCGATCTGGAAAGCGTTTGTGTCTAATAGCTGAGAATTTTAATGATACACATGAAGGCTTTATGATCATTAATTTCTTTACGATCTCTTGCCTTCAACTGAAGCAGCAGCTAGGCCAATTACCAAGTGACACCAAGGAGATGAAGTGGCAAAATGGCGATTTATTGAAACAGACACATCCTTATATAACCTACGCCTTTTTGTCTACACCCACTGTATTACACTAAGATTCTTCCAGAATATGGGGAAGGGACTGTCACATCACAACAAGCTACCGTCCCAGCTGTCCCAACAGCGAAGCAACCAGGTAACAAGAGATTCATTCTGGTGCCGTGTGTACTCCTTTCTTACGCCTTGGATTTCAGTCATCTTCAGGGGTCGACAAACAGTAATAGAGATTTCCTCCTCATCACTCTCTTCTTCATGCCACTTTTCCTTTTGCCTTTCTCGGTGCTGATCCAAACCTGTCACCTGGATCTTCTGTTGACTCCTCCTCCACTTCTTTTTTCCGTTCTAGACGTGAGGACATCCATTTCCATTTCTTGCCTTCCACAGGGGCAACTGATATTGTTACTGGTGCCTCCTGTGACTGATCAAAATTGACTTGGGGATTTCACTTTTTGGCTTGAACCTCAGCTCGGAAACTCTCTCTTTTCGGAACAGTGTTCTATAGAGCACGGTAAGCACAAGCCAAGCCCCAAATAAGTCGTACCCCCTTGGACATCTCCAGGGATGAACAGGGCATAAACCTCAATGTCTAAAAGCAACAAACCTACAAGCATCATTCCCCATTGGTTCCCCTAGAAACTGTACCAAGAAATTACCAACAAGCCATTTTTGGACTCTTCTAGACCTGTTTTATACCAGCTGTGTGGTATTCACACTTAATGTCTGGCAAGTTGAAGTCACCATAAGGACAAGAGTGCCTGATCCACAGGTACCTCTCAGGTCCTTAAAGAATACATCATCAGTGTCATCATCCCAGGCTGGTGGCCTATGGTAGATGACACTTCACTTCCTCTCCCACAACTGCCCTGCCTGTCACTGATGGTCAGTAACAGTCCATCAGGACACAACAGGCACAGGGCTCTTCCCAACACATTTTGCTAATGCCAATGACACTGCAGCTATGGGACAGAGCCAAGACTTCCAGCTGCTCTACCTACTTCCACCTACTGTGAATTGGTGTATAAACATTTCAAGTGTGCTTCACTGTACCCTATTACTCATGGAAATGTCGGAAGGATCTCAGTAACACACAATCCCTAAAATTCTGGAGACTTCTCCCATGGTTTATCACCAGTGAGCCTGGTTTTATTTCTTTTCACACTTCAAATCATATGCACCCTTCATCCTCCTTCAAAACCAGCGCCATTGCCTCCCCACGCCCAACACAGGCATGTTTTGGTCACCATGGGACATTCTAACGGTCACAACTGCCACAGCTTTCTGATGTCACAAACCACCTCCCTGACAACCGCTATAAATACAGGGACCCTGACAACAGAACATCAGTCTTCAGTAGACTCGCGACTTGGTTGCACGCTTGTGGCCCAAGGAGCAATTCAAAAAGTCCCTTCCCACCTTTTGTGTTGTCCCTCGTGGAGGAGGATGGATCCTCCTCCACCAAAGAAGCCGCGGCTTCAGGGGAGCAGCAGCAAACCTGAGCCGATGGATGTCGATCCACCTGAGAGCAGCGTCGAGCCCATGGAGGTGGACATCCCTCTGGAAGAGGAACCCATGGAGGTGGATCCACCTCCATCGAGGCAGGGCAGGCACCACAACATCGTGTCTGCCTGGCGACGCTGCTACATCCATCGGCGGCGCACCAGGGGCTCTCCATTTCCATCTTGGCGTTGAAATGGCACCATCCGCCAGAGAGCCCCTGCGCCAGCTGCTGCTCCCTGCCGCCCTTTCTTCCCCGCCCTCCATCCTCAGCCTTCCCCAAGACCTCTCACCTCTTCTTCCCCTAACTCTGAGGAGACGGGAAGGACTGGCACTGCTGTCCTACAAGCTGCTGCACCGGGACAAGACAAGGAGTCCAACAGATGGCTTTCAGCTTCCTGCAGCCTCCAGCTGAGCCCTGACAAGAGGGCAGGACTGGGACTGGTGTCCTCTCAGCTGCTGCACCACCACAGCACGAGGAGTCCAGCGGACGGCCCCGAGCTCCCTGCGGCCTCCAGGCGCTGGCACAGAAGCTACAGAGGCGGCTGTTCCTTTGGAGAAGCAGAGGACTTGGCTTTGGATGGGAAGAAGGGCTCAAGGGCAGCATGAAGGTCCACCGCAGTTGCTCCACTGGGACTTTTGTTTCAACACTGGGCCACAACCGATTTAAAAGGACAACACAAAATAATAACAATAAAAACCTGAGCAATTCTTAAAAAAGCAAAACCAGTCTGTGCCTCTCCATGTGGGTACTTGAGGGTCTGCCCAGGCACGGCCTGTGCTCGGTGCTGGGCCCAGAAGGCCCAGGGGGGACAAGGGCGGTGATGATCTCCCGGCACGGCCCCCACCGGGCACGGAGCTGCGGCCTCCGCAGCCTCAATAACCGCCGCAGCCGCCCGGACGCGGCTCCGCATCCAACGTGCGGCCGGGCCTCGGGCTGCAGGGCTGCCCGGCTCTGTCAGCGCCCGACGGCAGCAGCAGGAACCGCTGCGGGAGCTGCACCCAACCCGTGTCCCCGCCCTCGAGGCAGACGCAGCTCCTCCCAGCTGAGGCGCTGAACACGTGCTGACACGTTTCAAAGTGGACAGTAATTAAAAGAAACGTGCTCCATGCCGTAGTTTCTTTCCTTAACACGACCTGTTCATTACAGCAACCCACGAACAGCGGATGGGTTTGACTTCCTAAGCCAGAATCTAAACTATCAATTTCTGCTATAGGACTGAGACCCCCCTACACAAGCACAGAACATCCTGCATTCTCTCCTTCCTCAAAGGAAATTTGGATCTTCAGACATAAGAGGACAAAGCAACATGTCTGTCACCCATTAAGCACTCTTACCTACTTCCTTTATATATATATATAATATATATAAAGGTCAGCTGGATATATACATACATACATATGTATATGTATATGTATATGTATGTATGTATATATCCAGCTGAGCTTTGAAGTTCATGGGTTGAGCATCCTTAGCAGTGTAGCCATTGAAATAGGCTGCAGTAGCCACATATGCTGCAATGCAAGTACCAACTCAGTAAATGCTGGTTTCTGAGCTGCTGCTGAATCCCAGGCTCTTCTGGGCTATGTGTCCAACAGGTCATTTACAAATCACCTTTGGATAACCGCAAAACCCACAGACAGTAACACCAGAGAGCAGTAAAAAACATGGATATGCAGTAAATATGCAAACAAACCATCAGAGAACAAGTACTGAGGAAAGAACTAGAAACGGAGGAAAGGAAATGTTCAGCCACAGAGTTATTGTGCTTGTGATAATAATCCTCCTATCCAAGATATGAGAAATCCAACTTCCTAGGAGATGGCTTTGAGAAGTGAAATAAAGCTGCATTCAGCAGCAGTGGACAGAACACATCTGGTGCTTCTATTATAGGCAGAAATTAATACCCAGGTAGAAATAACCATAAATCAGTCTTACTTAGCTCATGAGCTGAAATACCAGCCTTTACATAAGAATACATCTTTGGCATTTCCAATCTTGTACGTCACTGTGATAAAAAGTCAGCCCTGTCAGTTAATCCTGGTCTGCTAATCAGGCAACCTGAGAAGAGGAGCTCACATCCCATCATTCCACATCTGAAGCAGCAGTGTGATGGAAGCTGCTCTGCTTACAGTGTGCATACAAATCTCTTTCCTACTTTTCCAACCCCTAGGTTTTAAATGGAGTACAGGATAATACTAAAAACATCTTAGGTCTGCTATTCATCAATAGCCGTGACATGAGAAAAGGGAACACTCACGTGTCCTGGCCTTCAATTTCTACCTATATCCAGTAGGAAAAAAATCCTTGAGCAGGAAAGAAATTTTTGGCCCACGGATACAATAAAGAGGCAGCCATTCTGCTTCACACTTGAAAGCTTCCAACTTACCCTGACACAAAGATTGCTGTGATGTGATATTTCTGTTTCATTTGAATCTCTTGCAAAATGTCAGTCAGTTTGGGAACATCCCGCAGCTGGATCAGATGCAACAGGAATAGAACACCCCAGTCCCAGAGCTATTCAAGAGTTGGATTTCTGCCTCAGCAACTGGAATACCAATAATGACTCCAGGTTCAGCTTGTCAATGGTACTAAGGTGAGGCCCACACAGCCACAAGCATGGTCTATCCCCTCGTATAGAAAAGAACCACTGAGAAAGAACTTGTGCCACAACAGCTGTGTTCAGGAGCACAGAATGACAGAGTAAGCCTGGCTTTATCCAATTTGACACCTGAATATCAGTGCTCACAGAGATCATCTATAGCCAAGCAAAGACAAAGGGAAATTGCTCTCTTTCATTAGTGACAGACTGCTTCTACCTCAAAACTTCCTTTTCCCAGTCCAGAACTGCAGTATTAATCAAATGGGAATAGAAAGGATTTTCTTTGATGAGTACCTCATGCTGATGGCAAACAGCTGAAGCTAAGTAGATGCAACCCTTACACATTAAAGATAGCAGAGCTGTGAGCTTCTCTCTGTTGTGTTTCAGTCTCAGAAGGTGTATTTTTATGAATGAACACCTGCATAGGAAGCAGAGGTGATGCTTGGTTTGTGCCAGCGTCTTGCTGGAGGCTCAGGGCCTTCCCCACTCCCAGCCCTGGCGGAGCAGCCCCCCACTTGCTGCTCCAAGTTCTAAATTTGCCATTGAATTCTAAACATTAAAACAAACCTTGGTATTCCTTCCATGAATGTATCAGCAGTTGTTTAGTTTAGCATTTCTATCTTTGAATTTTTAGCAAACTTCTGCTTTAGTTCATTCTCAATGCTTGCAATAGCAAGGACTGAGTTCTGTATCTGGATGTCATTTTGTCCACTCCAGGCAAGGCTTTTGTCAGCTGATAGTCGTAGCTGATATGCTTATACTGACCTATTTAGAATCTCAAATGGTTATAAAAGATGGGAAGCTTTTCAAAAGGCACTTCCAGAAGTGTTATTCAAAAGTAGAATGGTCCCATTTGTCAGAAATGTACGTTTGCCCTTTAGCACAGACCTGGTGCATATAATTGCTGACAAACTCCTTTCAAACCAGCTGCTCTCTTTGGGTTTCCATTGCCAACACTGAAAACACACTTTGATCTCAGTGCAGAGGGCATCCATTTTGCTTTAAGCTGCTCAAGAAGAAGAGGAAGTTGATCGTCCCTGGCACCAGCAGCCACCACTGGCTTCTCTTCATTGGAACATGCTCTTAACACATCTTCAATCTTGATAGACTTTAATTTGCCGTAAGGAAGAGAAGGGCAGGAATGAAATGCCTGTGCTGAAGGAGCACAGGATGAGCCCTACAGTGTGAACCGCTGTCATGGTTATGAGGTTTCCTTGCTGCTTTCAAACCATTTTGGATTGTGTTTTAGTACAATTGCTGCACATCCTTTTCTTTTTGTCCTAGCGTAGGTAACCTTGGAGATAAATTGTTCGTGAATCAGCAAATAGTTGCATGTGTTCTTAAGATTTTCTGAAGTGAGATATTTACATCCTTAAATAATCCTAAGAGGAAACAGGTGGCTCTTCAATGTACTTGTGGCTTTTTCAATTACATGCTCAGGCTCACAGAACAGGCACTCAGGGGAGGGTGGTTAGTTGCTGTGTAATTGCCCTGCCATGGTAGGCAGTGTTAGAATAGCACTGAAATCTCCCTTACTAAACAGGAATGCATTGGTTTGCTTGTATGCAATTTGTACTATGGTATTGGTCTTGAATAGCTTTGCATTTGAATGCAAGCTGAACACATTTATTTCCATCTACTTTCACAGTTTACTTTGCATCCAGATTATAAGAACTTGTATGCACATTATGCTACAGACTAAAGAATGTAAATGGGGGCTGTTCTGGGATACACTGAGCAACTGAAACAAGAAACAGGTCTCAAGTCCTCGCCTTTCTCCCAAAGCAACAGAAAAACACTGTAGCTTGGATGGGTGCTGTGGAGATGGTACTGAGATCATTACATCAGAAACACGACCAAAGAGATGAAGGAAATCGGGGTTAGGAAGCAATACATTAATTATTTCTTCATCAAAAAGGGCCTTAAGCAGTCCATGCAAACAGGAGGGTAAAAAAGCGTGCACTGGCATTCTGACACAGGTGCTTTTTATGGTCCCTGTACAATGCCTTGGAGATTTCTCTGTCAGTCAAACTAAAGGCATTCGGATTTGCTCGTTATCTAATGCATCCAAATGAGTTTCATGAGGTCTGGAGACTGAAAGCACATTTGTAAATTAGCAGCTACTGACCTGTGATTGGCCTTCAATGAGTGTGATCAATAGAGTGGTCAGTACCAGAGAGGATTAAAGACTGAAATTCTTCGAGCAAGTCCCAGTGAGATCAATCACATCGTGATCAGAAGTCCCCGAACTATTTTACAACAGATTTCCTTTTAAATACAGCTTTTCCTTAGACTTTTTTTTTTTTTGGCCACCTGTTACTCAAGGCCTTTTAACTAAAAACCTGTTGTAAAATGAACAAGCACAACAAGACATGTGCTGTCACACTGCTCCAATCATCCACCACATCCATTCTGTTTCCATGCAAGAGGTTCTGTATGACAACCACTCCTCCTGAAGCAACACGTTTTGAACTGGCATCCTTCTAACCCATCAACACAAATGCTCACACGTTTGTTCATATCTAAGACCCGATATCAGAAAAAGTGACAGAAAAATATAAATGATCCTCTTTTCCAAAACATTACACTTACACAAACATGAAATTTAAATTAGCTCTGCCTCAGGACCACAGATCATTAAGATAATGTCCTCTGTCTCTGTAAAGCATGCTGTAGGAAATGAGCTGGCACTGCAATTTCCGTTCTAATCTTAAATGCCCCAGGCAGAGGTTACTAATTCTAATACATTTCCCAAGACTGAGGTTTATAATTATTATTTTGCTTTTGCTTTCTTTATTTCCATTCAACTATTCATAGCCATATTCTCGGTGTCATCCCAAATTCTTCTTCCCTCTCAATGTTTACAAATGTGTAAATTATTAATTTTCACTCTCTGCCCAGATGTTGGCCAATAGAGGCACAACACGTACATCTAATTACCTCTCCACAACCCACGTTTCTTTCCAGTTCCCTGAGCATTTGGAGTACTATTATTTCTAATCCTTCCAACTTTGCAGCATCTTGAAGATACCTGTGGATTACAACAGCGTGTTCATGAATGCAGCTTCTTCCCTTCGCATCTCTTCATGCTTCAAGCAGAACATGAGATGAGATGGGATGCCCCATCCCTGGAGGCATTCAAGGCCAGGCTGGTTGTGGCTCTGGGCAGCCTGGTCTGGTGGTTGGTGACCCTGCAGATAGCAGGGGGTTGAAACCAGATGGTCATTGTGGTCCTTTTCAACCCAGGCCATTCTATGGTTGTAAGATTCTATGTGCCTCTAAGACCCCTAAGGTCGGTAGGTCCAGCAGTCATTGATGCTGGGAAGCAGGCAGCTACCTGCCTCTTTTTGTCCTCCTTTTGAACTCAGCATCCAAAAATACTGTGAAAAAGAAGTATCTGAAAATGAATTTTAATGCCAAAGTTTGTGCATTATGTGGGGACAATGAGGAAGCATAGACAAATGTCACAAATAAATGATGAGGAAACAAATTTATCAAACAGGCATGGGGGGAGATGGGATGAGAGCTGGGCAGAATGTTTGCAGAACCACTAGAGAAAGGGTCAGATATTTCAAACAGTGCGGACAGAAACAGAGAGCTTGGAAGGTATTTCTGATTGGAAATGGCAGGGAAATTCTAATCTATCCCTTTCAATCACTTCCCAAAACCCTTCTAAAGTTTGTTTATTCAAATGAAGGACTTGGGCCAAAATGTAACCGGAGACATTTACTGCAGCCCAAATCTCAGTTCTAATTCTGAAACAGCAATTACATCTGTGCTGAGATATGCCAGTTTTGCTTTAGAAAGCAGCAAAATACAGGATTCAGAATCCATTTGATTCAATTCAGAAGTTCCCGTGGTACATAAATTAGTTTCACTTCTTTCTCTAATATTCAGCATCAAAATTAAGGGTGCCTCCTATTCTGGGAGCACAAACCGACTGCTGCATGTTTCCTGCTGATCTTACCAAGAACTTCAAGAAACTTTATCCCCACTGAACACCAATGAGCATAAGACTCTGTTTTCTCCCATTTTTATAGTGGCTAATTAGCACGTCGTTGCAAGAGGTTAATAATCTACTGTCTTCCAAGGAGATGTTTGTTTAACAGTCAAAAATCAGCACATGGTTCACATCATTCACTGAAGCAATCAGAACACACTCCAGTCAACACCATTTATCAATGTCAACCCGAGGAGCAATTATATTTCATCCAAGCAAAAATAAACAGGCATCACAGATTGGATGGCACACAAACTACCAGCTGGAAGGCTCTCACCAAGTCCCCACTGACAACCAGTTGTACGCAGGTATTGGTGCTGGCAAGGGAATGGACTTGGTTGGAGTAATTAGAAAACAAAATTAGAACATGCTTGAAGAAGGTAAGTGAAGAACATAAAGCCTGGATGATGAAAAGGAAAAATAACAACATCAACATATATAATTCTGTGCTGTAAAGCCAGCATAACCCCACTAATATAAGCTCTCTGGTGGATGCAAGGGGAAGGACTCCGATGTAGGTTATTTTATGAAGCTAACACATGGAATCACAAGCCTATTAAACATTCAGCACTCTTCTCTGCTTAATACCAGCCACAATATGCTTTATTGCCTAATGTTTATCTCAAAGTGGTACCTGGAGAATCCAGTCAAGGTTAATGCACTGACATGCACAGAGCTCCATGAAGTCATAGGGGCTACTGAGTGATTTAGAATATATTAAGAGAAGTCAAACAGAAAAAGCAGGTAAGATACATATGCATTTGTGTACATTTTATTCTTATAAGGAATATAAGCTAACACCACATGTACCTACTGCTTTGAGAGCCTTATGGCTTTCAGCCACTTCTAACCACACTACCTAAATTTCCCCTCTAAGACCTGCTTTCCTTGCTCTTATGTATGAATCTGGTTCTCAATAGCAACAAAACACTCCAAGCAGGAAATTACTAGATATTAATGAATTTCTCAGGTGGTTTAAGCCACTTAATCTTTGGCCTCATGCCTTATAGTAACACCCAAGGCAGACTATAATCACCCTGAAATGCACTGCTTGATGTGTCTTTATTGCTTAATTATCAAGGTGAGATGCTCATATTTAATTAGGCATTTAATCATAAACACACAACTCTAAGCATTGCTACCAAAAAAAGTTTACTTAGATAAATAATTTCTATTTTTGTTGTTGATGTTCCATTCTTGCATGATACCGAATTATACTTCGGAGCACAGCTGTTACCTTTGCCAAATGGATCTTGAAGCAGAAACTATACCAAGCTTTGGCTTATAGACATTAATGTTAGGTCAAACTGCAAAGCTGCCATTTAACCTGACTGCATCTCTCTATGCTCACTATAGACATGGGAAATAAATTACTCTCTTCTTTCCTTTAATGTTCTTGAAGAACACTATGTGCTTTACATGCTGTTCTCCAGACAAAACCACCCTAATGATTAATCTTGCCTTCCAGACCTCTGATTGTTCTTAATGCTTTCCCTTGGGCTCTTCCTATTGCTTTCCAGGTCTTACTTTGCAACATCCAATACTGGATTTGATTCTTCAGCTGCAGCCTTATTAATGCCTTATTACAATTGAGAGATAACAATGGTAAGGGGAACTCGGCTCAACAGCTGAAAGTTATGATGGAAAACAAAGTTTGTCCCTGACAGAGGTTAAAAGATTCAGGGTTAGCATGCAAAGATGTGGCTGTCCAGACTGACCTGCTTCTGGGACAACAGGCATCGTTTTTTCATAGGGTAAGAAGGGTGGCAGAGACCATTTCAGCCCATTCCACACACACTTGAACAGATACACACCGTACTGCAAGTTTTCCACAGACTTCAAGTACTGATTGCAGCATCTGAAGCTTGCCTAGAAACAACAGCTGACTGTAAAAGCAACATACAACAAGCCTTGGGAGATTAATTATTCCATTTTTAATAATAATTAGGGCACCACGAGCACAACTCTGAGATCTTAACCTCTGCTAATATTTCCACTGGGTGCTGTGACTGCAGTCACCACACGTTACAGTTCCACCCTGGCTCCTTCCCTGCTCCACAGCCTGTGGTATTTCAGCTTTAATTGACTCAAAAAGAGCAATAATGAAATTCTACAACTCCATTTTTAAAAATTCAAGTGGCTTTCTTAGCATTTCTTATGAGGAGGAATAGATTGAAGCAGTCCATTGCACTCACGCTTCCCTTTCCAAGCTAACTCACTACTTTTTCCACATACATCCACATGCCACTGAAGGAATGAATGGTATCTGATTGGGATGACTTGGGGAGGGCAGAATCCTGCCCTCCTGAGTGTTTGCACTACAGAAGAGCCTCCTGTAGCACCAGCTGGGCAAGCACGTGCCCCACATCTATCCCATGGGATAGAACTGCATCATTGCAAGAACCACTTCAAACCCTACTGGGAAACTTGTTTCCTTTCCTTGAAAGTTCCAAAGTGGGGAAACAAAAGAAGAAAACATCTCTCACCTGTTTGTTTCTACCATGTGCCAATCAAGTCGCTACCACCTACACAACGATTCCTTTTTTGCTGCCTCCCCATCAGCAAATAGATGAAGGATATTGATTTGACTGGCAGAGAAATAAACAGAGAGATTCAGCTTCACTAAACTTTAATATAATATAATTTCAAGTTAAATACGTTCTGGACTGGTATCCAACAAAGCAGTGCTTCTAAATCTGAAAAAACTGATTCCACTTGAAGAACGATTACAGGAGATGGAGAGCAGGAAGGACAAGCATATTTCACTTGAAGGCCAGAGGCAGATAGATTGAGTAAAAACAAAGTACAAAGTCTTACACCAATGCCTGAGGAAAGGTCCTCTCAGCTCATAACCAATATTGAGTTTGTCTGACGTTTGCAATGTATTTACATGAAAGCCCAGCTTCTACTCCATGGAGCACAAGGAGAAATCAATCTCAGCGTATAGAGATAATTACAGTGACCACTCCGATACAGACCAGAATTAATAACAGCATTAAGAGGAAAGGATAATCTGAATTTCTGCTCCTCTAATCTCATCCCTCCCACAACCACTGAAGCACTGCAGCATTGCAGAACATGGGCTGGTAAGTATCCTGAAACAACATGAAATTAATTCAAGCATCCACTCCCCTCACAGTGTCCCCCAAGTCCATTATAGTCCCTGAAACATCCTCTCCCCCAGAGATCTGTGTGTGTAGCCCACTGCTCCAGGGGCAGCATGAATATAAACCTCCAGGTTTTCATACAAAGCCGAACTTTCAGATGAAAGACAAGAGAAGCTTTCAGATGCTGCTGTGGAAACCAAGCAACCAAAGGTTAGGAGCAGTGAGATGCTTGTGATCAAGTGCGCTCACACACAGCTCTTGATTGCACAGAATGCAAGAACCAAGGGAGAAATTTTAGTATAAAGGACTACAGGCCATGCTTCTAGAAGCAGCATTATCCCAAAAGCCACACAAAGGTAATTAGCAAGACTTCAAGCAGCCAGGCCCACACAGCCCATAGAGAACATCAGCCCAGCTTGGCCAACAAGACTATTTTTGTTCTCACGCTGAGCACAGCACCCTCCCCTTGCACCCCACATTCCCAAACAGACACAGCCGGCACCTCCAGCCCCAGATTTGTCCCCCAGGTCAGTGTTACCCACATCCCTCATGCCCCTTCCCCATAGCTGTCCCAGGAGGAGCAGTGCTGTCCCATGCAGCCTTGCCCTGGGGTCCATTTGGAGCACAGCAAAAAGCCATAGGGACACAACACAACCTTCAGGCACAGACTCTCTTCTGCCTCCAAACACACACAGCTCTCCGTGGATAACAAGCTCAGAGTACCAACAGAACTCTCGTCTATGAAAAGCAATAGAAAGCAGCACAAACAACCACGAAGCAAATCTGTTTCAGAGTAACAAGAGATCTTTGTTTAAGAAAACAAAGCCAAACAAACGCACACAGAACCCACCAAAGTTGTGAGCTGAAGCACCAGCCAGAACACACAATGTGTGTGGATTCCACTTCTCTACTACTGACAGTCCTCAGCATCTGCCCAAACGGTGCCACCAGCTAATCCTACATACTTCCCACTGCTACAGTGCAGAGGATGGAGTCAGAATGGATACAAGGATGAAGAATGAGTAGTATTGCAAACATGTATCAACACTGGTACTCTAAAGCACAGTAAATCTGCTGCATAGCTGTGCAGATACCGCGATGTTGGCTCGTTTTTAAGAAGTTGCCAGAATGATGTGCACGAGAGCAGCAGAGAAACGGGGCATCCTTTGTGTGCAAACACTCTCACAGCGGGTGTGTAAAACCTTGGCAACCCCAAGTGGTCCACAGATGTTAAACACTATTAGATCACTTTAGGGGAAGATCATGAAGCACTGCTCTGTCAGATGCACAGCTGCTGTTCCAGAAAATTTCAGATTAGAAGGACACATTTTTTAACAGTAAGGGTGATTAAACGCTGTAGCAGAACACGATGGGGGAGAGCTGCATCCTCCGCATCTCTGTGTTTGAGATGAATCTCTTAAAGACACGCGCAAGCTAAAATCTGTTCGGTTTGATAACAGTCACAGTCCATTTCTAAGCTGTAAGAGAGAGAAAATAAGTAAAGAAGGAGCAGAAGTGCCTGTCAGGAGGCGTGGGAGCAGATGGCCTCTCCTACAGCTCATTCCTGGGAACCAACAAGTTATAGGGATGGTTACAGTACATGGTTCACTTTACAGCCTTCTGAACTTTGTGTCTTAAAAGGACGAGAAGAAACTGCTGAAGCTGAGCGGCATCCTTGGGTGATTCGATCCTTAATCATCACATAATGCCCCATGGTTTCAACACTGCAAATAGGAGGAAGGTAATAAATTTGCTGTTGCGGAAAACGGGAAGCCAAACATCCTGGGATAGACTGCTTCAATAAAAATCAGAGCAGTGGCTGAGCTTAGGAAAACTCATATGAGAAAGTATTTACTGAAACCTGATGGTTAGATGAAGAGCTTTAACATTCAAGCAGGAAGCTCCATGAGATTTAATAAACAAGCAGAAGAGCAAAGAGAAGCAAGAAGATACAGATCAATAATCCTTCAGAAAATGACTACATTCCTTGATTTAGAGGAACACATGAAAGGGAGACCCCCAAAAAGCTGAAAAGCAGTCTTAATAAAACAGTTCTAATAAGGTTGCTGATGAAAACAACCAGACTATTAAGTGTACCCATTGCTGAGATTAATATAGACAAAACCTACACTAATATTGTTTATATGTTCACATGCCAGGATTTATTTCTAGAAGAAAACAAACCAACAAGAGCATGCTTGTTGATTCATCCAATATTGTTACTCTTCTATTAATTCCTCTGTACCACTGGAGTAGCAACAATCACAGGCAAAGCAAGAAAAGATCTTTGAAGAAACATTGTGATCTGACAGAAATGATGCTCCATCTCTAGAGGATGGTCAAGGTTTCCAGCTGGAAAATCAAGTGTTGGCAAAGAGTACAGAGAAAGGAAGGAAAAGAGAAGGGAAACCAGCAGATCTATTAAAGCTGAAAATATGCAATGGTTTCCTCCCCTAAACCAAAAATAGCACAATTATCATATGCAAAGGCTAGATTGACACCCATTGGCCTCAGAGGTTTTACACAGCATGTTGCATCACGCGTTTTACAAGATCTCCCTTAGGATGTTAATGTGGTTCAGTGGGCCACAAAAGGGAGTTTGCTTCTCAGAGAACTGAAGACCCATTTTATCCAGCTTCTGTGTTTTGTGAGGAAGAATTTTGTGGAAATGGCTTGAGAAGTCAAGTCTACAGAGACACATGATGTTAAAATTGCCTCATTTTAGATAACGTAACACTACTGTTCTTAACAAACATTTCCTATGGTATGACAAGCCCTAGATTGAGTTTGAACTATTCTTCTGTTTCTAGCAGAAGTGACTGCCATGGCATGATTGGGAATGCAAAGAGGATTTCAATAAAGCACTTAATCTGTTCAATCTTCCATACACAAGTCCAGAGCTGTAAGAACTTCACCTAACTATAAGACGAAATAAAACCACATTGTTTCAATCTCACAGCTCCTGCTTCCATCACCACCCCAAATGAAGTCTCATGTCCAGTTCTCCCATCCCTAAAGGTTACATATCTAACCTGGGCAGTTGTTCTCTTCACCAGGCCAACCCACAAAACAGAGCTGCAGTGTGCTCAGAGCAATATGTTTGGGACCAATGATCCTTCCACAGAGTAGCACAGATCTGAGCATATTACATAAAAAAAGGACTTGTTCAAGACAACTATTCCACATTGAATGAGTGCTTTAAAATTATATTCTATGTAGGAAAAAAAAACAAACCATGTACGATTTTGTTTTGGATACATGTTTTACTGCTGTTGCTTTCAAAAACAAAAAAGCCATTTTGCGATTACCTTCCTACATAATCAGAAAAATCTTGCCAGTACAAAGCTAAAATATTCTGTTGCTTAGTAGTTCTCATCTCTTAAAACAAGACGGCACAAAGGGACTTAGCACAGCCTCAGAAGCAAACAGTGCATTATTTCAGCATGCTTTCAGAAACAATAATCTCATCTTTACCAGCACTGAGCTTTAGAGCTTATACATCTGTGCAACTGAATGTTTTTATGGCTCTTATAAGATCGTTAGTCACTTTCTTACATCCCTTCTTTTCTTTCACGATAACAAATGAACGTGTCAGCTATACAAGAGGAATTCTCAGACCCTGATGCTATGTTTAGTTCCACAGAAGCACCAGCAGATCTCACGTGCCTCATGGTCATTCACATGCTCAGATGCTGTGGGTACAGTTAACACCTGGAAGCCATAACACCATTTACACGCTTACAGAAATTCATAGTAATTAAACGTCAGGTAATTAATCCCTTAACACTGTGACCACACTTTCTTTTTCTCCCCTTGAAATCCCACTGTCACAAGGACAGTGAAAACAGAGCGCTGGTCCTAGAGAAACACTAACCAGAATAAACAGCCATTGCTTCAGGACTGATCTGTGCTTAGCTGTGGTCTACAGACAGCATTTGTAGAATCATGGTGGGAGACAAGGAGGCAAAGATGTGGCAATTCTGCTTCTTCCATCACTTTCATTTCTCTGCTGTTGTATGGCATGGCAATTCTGAAAGCCTCGTTTCCTCAGAACCTCAGCACTAAGCCTCAGAATGTTGGTACCTTCTGGCAGGTTTACTTTGCCTTGGAGCATCAAATGACAGAATGGTTTGTGTAGGAAAGGACCTTTCAGATCATGTAGCTCCAATCCCCTGCTATAGGCAGGGACACCTTGGGTAACCTATGGCAAATTCTCTACTTTTGATTCCAAATCTTTCAAACAACATTGATATTCATCTTAGTTGTCTAAAGCACTCTGATCTGAGGCAGCAAGGCACACGCTAACTGGACAGGATCGAGTGATCTGCCTTTTCCAGCACAGCTGTTTACGCACTGTATGCTGGAGCCTATTTAAACAGCAAACCAGAAGGAAAAAAACAACAGAATGAATCAGCATCAGAACCTCTGTCAGATATCTATTATTTTATGGAACAGAGGTAGGGAAGGGAGTTTAGCAGAGATCAGCTGATAATACTGTTAAGCTGCACTTCCTAAACTTACAATTTCTGTTCATACAGACAGACATTACCCGAATTTACAAGTGTCCTCAGAGTAATATGTATTACAAATTGGCTTCATAAAGCATCTGAACAGGCAGAAGAAAAACTCGTGCTACTCTTCCATAAGGGCAGAAAAATGCCCCAAAACGTGCAGAACTCTCATACAACTCAAGTTTTAAGGGGTGCGTGTGCTTAATTATTTGCTGAGTTAATCAGCAAAGGCTGCCTTCAGAGGTAGGACAGCACAGTCTAATAATGCTTCAGATGAAGATCTCCATGATGCTAAATATACAGAAACCATTACCCCCCCCCTTCTTCCCCACCATTTCCCAAGATTTCTTAAGCTGGAATAAGTCAGAACAAACACAAGCTGCATCCTGTGACTGATGGAACAAGAGATATTGATGAGGAGGATGTAAAAACCCAAATCCATCAGACAGGGTTTATTTATTGAAGTTGAAAGGCTTATCAATGCTCTGCAGCTTGGAGCATGCAGCCCATTCCAGCTGATGCAGGAAAGAAAACATCCCAAGGAGTTGCACTAGAACTCTCCCTCAGCAGAAGGAAGCTGAACCTGCTGCTCTGAACTGCTTAGTGAATTAATGTGTTACTTCTGCCAACTCCTAATGCAAAAAGAAGTCACACGTGACTGCCAGAGAACAGCTTCCCCCTCCAAAAACCTGAACAACCCCATTCCCAGCAAACCCAACCAAAAGCCATCTTTTTTCCTGAAAACATAACATGAGAAAGATATAAGGACTACTTATGCAAGGTATTTTATTTGATTTATAGATGGTTGCATCTCTTGCTACACAAGCCACACCGTGAGTGATAAATTACAGGGATGCATGAAATTACAGAGTACACGTTGTCAGAGATGCCAAGCGAAGATGCAAAGTGCATCCATTCACAACAGCCAGTGGAAATGAAGCTCTTTTTGTTTGAAACGTTCCTAGGTGTACAAGTTCCCTGTGTCTGATTTGTTAGTTTGGGGTTTTCAAGGAGGAAAGGAAAGAGAATACTCTCTTCATGCTCTAGCTATAGAGACTCAGATAAGCAACAGTAGTGCTTAAAGAGTGCTGGTACACCTCAGAAGAGTTCTGCAGCTTTCCTAGGGTTATCCCAAGCACTGAACTGCTGCTGCTGCTCATCCTGTGCATCCTCAGACAGTGGTCTGGGTCCTACCCAGAGATGATCACTTATTCTCTCTTCCACCTTCCTTGCTTGCCAAGAGCCACATGCACCAAGTCCAAGGTGAGAAGCCCAGCTGAGAGGCAGTGTTTGCTCAGCACTAGCACTGCATTGGTGCACTGACAGCTTCTGGACCAAACACCTATGGCCTGCAGGTATATGACAGGAACCAGTGCTAAGTGAACAGTTTGGGGGTAGACTAGATGACCTTAGTGGTCTTTCCAACATTAATGCTTCTAATTCAACAACCACGTGCCCTGCTGACAGGGCACTCACTGACTCCTATCCACATGGATCTCCAGCAAGGCAGAGCTGAGCACAAGGCAGCCCAGTGTCCATACATGCTCTCTTGCTCTTGCAGGGTTGACAGCAAGCAGTAATTTCTAGAGGTAGACATCCTTCGGTCCCTGTCACAGGCCTCCCTGGAGACCAGAAGTCTCCTCATCCTCTGAAAGATGGCTTAGAACCCCAAAGGGAACTGAAAAACCCACCTGATAAATAAGGAAAGCACAAAAGAAACACACCCATGGGGTATTAAGAGTTAAAGAACTGAAGGGAGCAAAGTAGATTTAGTTTTCTTTTTCCCATAATAAGGACCATAATTTACACAATAGTAAAAGTCTCACATGCAAATGCAAACATCACTATAATCCCTATTAAGAAAGCACACAGAGAAATTAAAGCAAGCTTAACTAAGCAGTGTTTGTGAATATTAATGAGCCTAAAAAGCTAAATCCAAGCTTTAAAAGTTCTTTAATATAAAAAAAAAAGCAAAAAGAGGATTGTTTTCAAACTGATTTGTATTTTAAACTGGATGCTTTGCATGCGAAATGCAAGAAGAACCAACTATCTTGCCCTAGAAAAGCTTCAAAAATGAATACAACAAAGATCTTTAAAAACATCCGGATATCTGGATGGAGTCAGCATTTAAGCTGATACACTGAGCTGGGGATGTCACCGGACAGCAGCTCATTCCAAATCTCCACGCTGCATTTCTATACAGAGATCAAAAGAATGCATATATTTCTTCCTTCCTGTCAGAGCCCCCAGAAGTGAGGCTTTTCCACCTGACAAGTGGAAGCAATGCAATTCGCCGCCCACTGAAGTTTAGGACAAATGCGGAACGGCTTTCACATCTCGCTGGCAGCTCGGGATGGGTTTGGTGAGTGTTGTACAGCCCTCACTTCAAATGGAATGCTTTGAAATCCCACCAACTCCAGGGAGGAACAGAAAGCATGTCAGCCAGGATCCACTTAATTCTTAATGTGTTGGTAACGCAGAGATCTACGCCACCTCTGCTGGCTGCAAAGACAGTAAAGAGACAACAGTACTTGTATTCTGCACGTCATCTCACCCTCATGTATGTGTCTGGGTGAGAGGAATCACCCCTGAGAACCACCAGCTCCTCTCCACTGATTTTTAAAGAGAATTGAGGACTTACTCTAGTGCAGTCCACAGTCCAGCTGTCTACAGTGCTGTCATGGTTTAATAATTTTGTAATTTTTGCTATCAGTATTCCACATCATAACATCATATTAAGCATGAATAATTTTACTGAATCTGCAACTTACAGAAGAAGACTACATCTCCCAGAGAACAACACGATAGGTCACGGGACCTGGACTCTATATTAACTCTGTCGCAGAACAGACTGACGTCTTTCGAGTTCTGGCGTTCAGGGCAGTGTGTGGGAGCCTTCAGCCGTTCGCCTAGATTTACAGTAGGCCTCTCGGTTACGGGACTCATTCTCTCTCCTATTTTGCTTGATTCGTTAGCTCAATTTTCAATTATATTGTATTATATTGTGTTATCCTGTATTTCGATATAGTATTTAGTAAATAAGTGTGCCTCCTTAGATCGTTGCCGCTGTTTTCTTTTCCTAATTAACTTTTTCCTTTCGGCCTAGGGCCCCTCCGGGGCCCACGGCCCCCTGTCACGGACGCAGGTGGATTTTTAGTTCAAACCGTGACAGATTTTGGTGGAGAATGCGGGCAAATTGAGTTGCTGTTTTTCTGTGTTTTCTTCTGTTGCTCTTTTAGCTTTTAACAGAGCTACGAGTTTTTTCCCTGTTAAGGAGCTATCTCGTGTTTGCGATTCTGCACCTGCGAGCTTGACCTTGAAAGTCCAGGCGGACTGCCAATACTCCGGTATATTTTATAAATACTGCTGAGCTTTGTTTTCTTTTACTTTTTTCTCTCTATTGGAGGAAAAAAAAATGTTTTCTCTACTAAATTTGTTTTACCAGGGACTGTGTGCCATTGGTTCCTTTTTTGAGACGCTCCGAACATATTGGGTCATGTTTAAGCTAGCCACTTTTTCTTATGGAGCTATACAATTGTATAATGGATTGAAAGCATGGTTAGCAATGCTCACTTCGTATCTGTATACAGCTCCAGAAGGAGCAACTAATGCAACTAATTATACAGAAATGGTGATTTTTAAGCGTGCTCCTCTTTCTTTCTATGAATCCTTTATGCAGTTTTTGAATGATCAGTGGGCCACACTCTCAATCTCCCTGATCTTACTGTTGATTATTGTAATAATCTCACTCAGTATCTGGATTTATAACATCCGGAGGAAGTCTTCTCTAGAACCAGAGAATACTGAGTGGCAGGGAGTGTGGAGAGGCTTTGAAGAGATTCTCAAAGGACAGACATCTTCAGTGTTATGGAGCTTCACTCCTGAACACTTGAAGAATCCTGAGAGTTTGATTGCATATTTGAGGCAGGAATGTTGTGGCTCAGGCAGATCTCAGGAGGCACAAATGATTTTGGGCCTAGCTAATGCTTATCGGGCCTTAGTCAATACCATTCCTGAGAGGGAAGTTTTTGAAGCTGAGAGAGAGAGTCTCAGGGCCGAGAAGGAGAGTCTTAGAGCTGAGGCAGAAAAACTTTGGACTGAGAAGGTAGAGAGAGAAAAAGCTTTTGAAGCTGAGAGAAAAGATCTCCTGTACCAACGAGACTCAATCTGGTACGAGAAAGAGAATCTTAGAGCTGACGCAGAAAAACTTTGGGATGAGAAAAGCTCCCTGCAATCCCAACTCAACACTCTCCAGTCCGAGCACGACACTCTCCAGTCCGAGCACAGCGCCCTCCGGTCCGAGCACGACACTCTCCAGACTGAGCGCGATGCCCTCCGGTCCGAGCACGACACTCTCCAGTCCGAGCACAGCGCCCTCCGGTCCGAGCACGACACTCTCCAGTCCGAGCACAGCGCCCTCCGGTCCGAGCACGACACTCTCCAGTCCGAGCACAGCGCCCTCCGGTCCGAGCACGACACTCTCCAGTCCGAGCACAGTGCCCTCCGGTCCGAGTACAACACTCTCCAGACTGAGCGCGATGCCCTCCGGACCGAGCACAATGCCCTCCAGACCGAGCACAACACTCTCCAGTCCAAGTATGACGCCGTCCAGTCTGAGTGCGGCACCCTCCAGGCCAAGCATGATGCCTTCCAATCCAACTGCGACACCCTCCAGTCCGAGCACAACACTCTTCAGTCTGTGCATAATGCCCTCCGGTCCGAGCATAACGCTCTTCAGACTGAGCACAATGCCCTCCGGACCGAGCACAACACTCTTCAGTCCGAGCATAATGCCCTCCAGTCCGAGCATAACGCTCTTCAGACCAAGCTCAACACTCTCCAGACTGAGCACACTGCCCTCCAGGCCGAGCATAACGTCCTCCGGCTCGGGTACAACACTCTCCAGTCCAACTACAACAGCCTCCAGACTGAGCTTGGTGCCGTCCAGTTTGAGCGGAACGCTCTCCGAGACCAGCTATGTGCCCTCCAGGGTGAGTTGAATGTATTTAACCAACTACCAGGGGCACATGTAGTCCAATCTGACCAGCCACCGGGGGCACAGGTAGTCCAATTGGACCAACCATCTGGGACACCAGATACAATGTTGGTTGCCCCTGTAAGAGGGCGAAAGACAAAACAAGTTTCAACTCAGTTAGAGAAAATGCAGAAGGAGTTAGAAGAGCGGAGGGAGTTAGGAGAGCAGGACTCAGGAGACTCAGGGGAGCAGGGGGAGTCAGAAGACCAGAAGAAGTTGGAGGAGCAGAGGATGTTAGAGGGGTATAAGAAGATGATAGAGGAGCAGAAGATGATAGAGGAGCAGAAGATGATAGAGGAGCAGAGAAAGTTAGGAGAGAGGAAAAAGAAGGAGGGTTACCTGGAGGAAATAACACAAGCATCAGGGTCAGGGTCAGAGTCAGAAGAGGAGCCAAAAGCTAGTTTTTCTTTACGAGAATTTCTCAAGTCCAAACTTGTAGATGGGGCAGCCTCATCAACACAGTTGCCACCATCAACACCTGGGACTCTTGATAGAGCAAAAGGTGAGCAAAGTATTACGACCATTTGTCATGGTTTAATAATTTTGTATTTTTTGCTATCAGTATTCCACATCATAACATCATATAAAGCATGAATAATTTTACTGAATCTGCAACTTATAGAAGAAGACTACATCTCCCAGGGAACAACACGATAGGTCACGGGACCTGGACTCTATATTAACTCTGTCGCAGAACAGACTGACGTCTTTCGAGTTCTGGCGTTCAGGGCAGTGTGTGGGAGCCTTCAGCCGTTCGCCTAGATTTACAGTAGGCCTCTCGGTTACGGGACTCATTCTCTCTCCTATTTTGCTTGATTCGTTAGCTCAATTTTCAATTATATTGTATTATATTGTGTTATCCTGTATTTCGATATAGTATTTAGTAAATAAGTGTGCCTCCTTAGATCGTTGCCGCTGTTTTCTTTTCCTAATTAACTTTTTCCTTTCGGCCTAGGGCCCCTCCGGGGCCCACGGCCCCCTGTCACGGGCGCAGGTGGATTTTTAGTTCAAACCGTGACAGATTTTGGTGGAGAATGCGGGCAAATTGAGTTGCTGTTTTTTCTGTGTTTTCTTCTGTTGCTCTTTTAGCTTTTAACAGAGCTACGAGTTTTTTTCCCTGTTAAGGAGCTATCTCGTGTTTGCGATTCTGCACCTGCGAGCTTGACCTTGAAAGTCCAGGCGGACTGCCAATACTCCGGTATATTTTATAAACACTGCTGAGCTTTGTTTTCTTTTACTTTTTTCTCTCTATTGGAGGAAAAAAAAAAAAAAAAATGTTTTCTCTACTAAATTTGTTTTACCAGGGACTGTGTGCCATTGGTTCCTTTTTTGAGACGCTCCGAACATATTGGGCCATGTTTAAGCTAGCCACTTTTTCTTATGGAGCTATACAATTGTATAATGGATTGAAAGCATGGTTAGCAATGCTCACTTCGTATCTGTATACAGCTCCAGAGGGAGCAACTAATGCAACTAATTATACAGAAATGGTGATTTTTAAGCGTGCTCCTCTTTCTTTCTATGAATCCTTTATGCAGTTTTTGAATGATCAGTGGGCCACACTCTTAATCTCCCTGATCTTACTGTTGATTATTGTAATAATCTCACTCAGTATCTGGATTTATAACATCCGGAGGAAGTCTTCCCTAGAACCAGAGAATACTGAGTGGCAGGGAATTGAAGAGATTCTCAAAGGACAGACATCTTCAGTGTTATGGAGCTTCACTCCTGAACACTTGAAGAATCCTGAGAGTTTGATTGCATATTTGAGGCAGGAATGTTGTGGCTCAGGCAGATCTCAGGAGGCACAAATGATTTTGGGCCTAGCTAATGCTTATCGGGCCTTAGTCAATACCATTCCTGAGAGGGAAGCTTTTGAAGCTGAGAGAAAAGATCTCCTGTACCAACGAGACTCAATCTGGTACGAGAAAGAGAGTCTTAGAGCTGACGCAGAAAAACTTTGGGATGAGAAGGTAGAGAGAGAAAAAGTTTTTGAAGCTGAGAGAAAAGATCTCCTGTACCAACGAGACTCAATCTGGTACGAGAAAGAGAATCTTAGAGCTGACGCAGAAAAACTTTGGGATGAGAAAAGCTCCCTGCAATCCCAACTCAACACTCTCCAGTCCGAGCACAGCGCCCTCCGGTCCGAGCACAACACTCTCCAGTCCGAGCACGGCGCCCTCCAGTCCGAGCACGACACTCTCCAGTCCGAGCACGGCGCCCTCCAGTCCGAGCATGACACTCTCCAGACTGAGCGCGATGCCCTCCGGTCCGAGCACGACACTCTCCAGTCCGAGCACAGCGCCCTCCGGTCCGAGCACGACACTCTCCAGTCCGAGCACAGCGCCCTCCGGTCCGAGCACGACACTCTCCAGTCCGAGCACAGCGCCCTCCGGTCCGAGCACGACACTCTCCAGTCCGAGCACAGCGCCCTCTGGTCCGAGTACAACACTCTCCAGACTGAGCGCGATGCCCTCCGGACCGAGCACAATGCCCTCCAGACCGAGCACAACACTCTCCAGTCCAAGTATGACGCCGTCCAGTCTGAGTGCGGCACCCTCCAGGCCAAGCATGATGCCTTCCAATCCAACTGCGACACCCTCCAGTCAGAGCACAACACTCTTAAGTCTGTGCATAATGCCCTCCTGTCCGAGCATAACGCTCTTCAGACTGAGCACAATGCCCTCCGGACCGAGCACAACACTCTTCAGTCCGAGCATAATGCCCTCCAGTCTGAGCATAACGCTCTTCAGACCGAGCACAATGCCCTCCAGACCAAGCTCAACACTCTTCAGACTGAGCACACTGCCCTCCAGGCTGAGCATAACGTCCTCCGGCTCGGGTACAACACTCTCCAGTCCAACTACAACAGCCTCCAGACTGAGCTTGGTGCTGTCCAGTTTGAGCGGAACGCTCTCCGAGACCAGCTATGTGCCCTCCAGGGTGAGTTGAATGTATTTAACCAACTACCAGGGGCACATGTAGTCCAATTTGGCCAGCCATTGGGGGCACATGTAGTCCAATCTGACCAGCCACCAGGGGCACAGGTAGTCCAATTGGACCAACCATCTGGGACACCAGATACAATGTTGGTTGCCCCTGTAAGAGGGCGAAAGACAAAACAAGTTTCAACTCAGTTAGAGAAAATGCAGAAGGAGTTAGAAGAGCGGAGGGAGTTAGGAGAGCAGGACTCAGGAGACTCAGGGGAGCAGGGGGAGTCAGAAGACCAGAAGAAGTTGGAGGAGCAGAGGATGTTAGAGGGGTATAAGAAGATGATAGAGGAGCAGAAGATGATAGAGGAGCAGAAGATGATAGAGGAGCAGAAGAAGTTAGAGGAGCAGAGAAAGTTAGGAGAGAGGAAAAAGAAGGAGGGTTACCTGGAGGAAATAACACAAGCATCAGGGTCAGGGTCAGAGTCAGAAGAGGAGCCAAAAGCTACTTTTTCTTTACGAGAATTTCTCAAGTCCAAACTTGTAGATGGGGCAGCCTCATCAACACAGTTGCCACCATCAACACCTGGGACTCTTGATAGAGCAAAAGGTGAGCAAAGTATTACGACCATTATTGATCGATCTTTTAAACTGAGTGAAATTCGAGATCTAAGAAAGGATTACACACGTCAGCCAAAAGAAAATATGGTCACTTGGTTACTTCGCTGCTGGGACAATGGTGCCAACAGTGCATGGCTCGATGGCAGTGAAGCTCGCCAACTGGGTAGCATTTCCAGGGACCCACGTGTGGACAGAGGTATTGGCACATGCCAAAATCGGTCCTACACCCTCTGGAAGCGGATGTTGATAGCAGTAAGAGATAGATTCCCCTTTAAAAGGGACTTGGAGCCTGAGAGAAAGAAATGGACTGATATTGAGAAAGGTATCCAGTTTTTGAGAGAAAATGCTCTGGTGGAAATGCTATACAGCCGCGAGTTCAATCGTAATGATCCAGACCAATTACATGATCCCGAAGCAGTCCGCGTTCCACGACAAATGTGGCGTGACTTTACAAAAGCAGCTCCAGAAAAGCATGCCAGTGCACTTGCATTAGTATATGGCAAAGGGGACAGGAAACCCTTTGTGAATGAACTAATTGGCAGACTTCAGGAACTTGAATTATTTATAAGCGCCACAGAAGTTAATCTGTATACTTCAGCCATTGTCAAAATTGTGGAAAGGTTAAACGAAGTGGAGGGAACACAAAATGATATTATTGACAAATTGGCTAATGTGCCTGATGTAGATGAATCCACGGTGGTACAAGATGATGGAAACCAGGATTTCCACAATCGCCTATTGAGGAAGCTAAACAACATGAGTTCCTCTCGACCTGTATCATCGAAAATCTCAACCATTAAAAAGAGACGTCCTCGTATTCAAGCAAATGACGATGATAAGTCACCTCGAATCAACAATGAGACTACACGTCTTGCCTTGTTGCTTTTCCTCTGTAGTCATGGGGAGGACATGAAGAAGTGGTGTAATTCATCCACTTCTGCACTTCAGGCACGAGTGAAAGAATTACAAGGTGAAACAACTACCAAGGTGAACTCTTCCAAGAAGGGGAGAGTTCCAGTTGCTGCAAGTCAACGAGGTAAACAATAGAGGGGCCCTGCCCCCAGCCAGGGGGGGGAAAGGGACAACAGAGTATACTGGACTGTGTGGATTAAGTGGCCTGGCACATCTCAACCACAGAAATATAAAGCCTTGGTGGACACAGGTGCACAATGCACCCTAATGCCCTCAAGTCACCAAGGGACACAACCAATATATATCCATGGAGTGACTGGGGGTTCCCAAGAATTGACTATTTTGGAGGCCGAAATAAGCCTCACTGGTAAAAACTGGCGAAGGCACCCTATTGTGACTGGTCCAGAGGCTCCATGTATACTGGGAATCGATTACCTTAGGATGGGATATTTCAAGGATCCCAAGGGGTATCGATGGGCCTTTGGGATAGCTGCTGTAAACACAAATGGTGTTAAGCAGCTGTCAACTTTACCTGGTCTGTCAGATGATCCTTCTGCTGTGGGGTTGCTCCAGGTAAAAGACCAAGAGGTACCAATTGCCACCAAAGTGGTTCACAGACGGCAGTACCGCACCAATAGGGACTCATTGCTCCCCATTCAAAAGCTAATTCGCCAATTAGAAAATCAGGGAGTGATTAGCAAAACGCACTCGCCTTTTAACAGCCCCATATGGCCAGTGCGTAAAACCAGTGGGGAATGGAGGCTGACGGTAGATTACCGTGGCCTGAATGAAGTCACACCTCCATTAAGTGCTGCTGTACCAGACATGCTAGAACTCCAGTATGAATTGGAGTCAAAAGAAGCTAGGTGGTATGCCACCATTGATATTGCTAATGCCTTCTTTTCCATCCCATTGGCTGCAAAATGTAGGCCACAGTTTGCTTTTACCTGGAGAGGTATTCAGTATACCTGGAACCATTTACCTCAGGGGTGGAAGCACAGCCCAACAATTTGCCATGGATTGATCCAAGCTGTTTTGGAACAGGGTAATGCTCCTGAGCACTTGCAGTATATTGATGACATTGTGGTGTGGGGCCATACAGCAGCAGAGGTTTTCAAGAAAGGGAAACAGATAATCCAAATTCTTTTGAAAGCTGGTTTTGCCATTAAGCGCAGCAAGGTGAAGGGGCCTGCCCAGGAAATCCAGTTCTTAGGCATAAAATGGCAAGATGGACGTCGTCACATCCCAGCAGATGTGATTGACAAAATCACTGCTATGTCTCCGCCCACAAATAAAACAGAGACCCAATCTTTTCTGGGAGTAGTGGGCTTTTGGAGAATGCATGTCCTAAACTACAGCCACATAGTGAGCCCCCTCTATCAGGTAACACGGAAGAAGAATAATTTCTCATGGGGTCCTGAGCAGCAGCAGGCTTTTGAGCAGATAAAACAAGAAATAGCCCGTGCCGTGGCCTTGGGGCCAGTACGGACGGGACAGGATGTGAAGAACATCCTCTACACTGCTGCTGGAGAGAAAGGTCCCACCTGGAGTTTGTGGCAAAGAGCCTCAGGAGAGACCCGAGGCCGACCCCTAGGATTTTGGAGTTGAGCATATAAAGGGTCTGAGGAGCGCTACACTCCGACTGAGAAGGAGATCTTAGCCGTGTATGAGGGGGTTCGGGCTGCTTCTGAAGTAGTTGGGACAGAGATTCAGCTTCTTCTAGCACCTCGCTTGCCAGTAATAAACTGGATGTTTAAAGGACAGGTTCCCTCCACCCATCATGCTACTGATGCCACTTGGAGTAAGTGGATTTCATTAATTACTCAACGAGCTCGAATGGGAAAACTCAGCCGTCCTGGAATTCTAGAAGTGATCATGGACTGGCCTGAAAGTAAAAAAATTGAAACACCACCTACAGAAGAGGTATCACGTGCTAAAGAGGCACCACCATACAATGAGCTACCAGAAAACGAAAAGAAATTTGCCCTATTCACAGACGGATCATGTCGTATTGTAGGGAAGCATCGCAGGTGGAAAGCTGCTGTATGGAGCCCCACACGACAAGTTGCAGAGGCCACTGAAGGTAAAGGAGAATCAAGTCAATTTGCAGAGGTAAAGGCTGTTCAGCTGGCTTTAGATGTGGCTGAACGGGAGAGGTGGCCAATGCTTCATCTTTATACTGATTCATGGATGGTGGCAAATGCCTTATGGGGGTGGTTGCAACAGTGGGAGGATGATAATTGGCAACGAAAGGGTAAACCTGTTTGGGCTGCTGAACTGTGGAAAGACATTGCTGCCCGAATAAGGAACATTGTTGTAAAGGTGCGCCATGTAGATGCTCATGTGCCTAAAAGTAAGGGTACTGAAGAACATAAAAATAACCATCAGGTTGATCGAGCTGCCAAAATTGAGGTGGCTCAAATAGACTTGGACTGGCAGAACAAGGGTGAATTATTCCTAGCTCGGTGGGCCCATGAGACTTCAGGTCATCAAGGAAGGGATGCAACATATAAGTGGGCCAGAGACCGAGGGGTGGACTTAACTATGGACGCTATTGCTCAAGTTATTCATGATTGTGAAACATGCGCCATAATTAAACAAGCCAAGAGGATGAAACCTCTTTGGGGGGAAGGGCGATGGCAAAAGTATAAATATGGAGAGGCATGGCAGGTTGATTATATCACCTTGCCACGATCTCGCAATGGTAAGCGGTATGTACTCACCATGGTGGAGGCAACCACTGGGTGGCTCGAAACATACGCAGTACCCCATGCTACCGCCCGAAACACCATATTAGGGTTGGAAAAGCAAATCCTGTGGCGGCATGGCACTCCAGAAAGAATTGAATCAGATAATGGGACCCATTTTAAAAATTCCCTTGTAACCACTTGGGCTAAAAATCATGGCATTGAGTGGATTTACCATATTCCCTATCATGCACCAGCTTCTGGTAAGATTGAACAATTCAATGGGTTGTTGAAAACTATGTTGAAAGCAATGGGTGGTGGAACGTATAAAAACTGGGAGAACCATTTAGCAGAAGCCACCTGGTTGGTCAACACTCGAGGATCTAGTAATCGTAATGGTCCTAACCAATCCAGCTCCCTACGTACCGTGGAGGGAGATAAGGTTCCTGTAGTACACATAAAGAGTGTTGGGAAAAACAGTTTGGGTCCTTCCAGCATCTGGAAAGGGCAAACCTCTCCGGGGTACTGTCTTTGCCCAGGGACCTGGGTGCACATGGTGGGTGATGGACAAAAATGGGAATGTTCAATGTGTACCACAAGGGAATTTGATGTTGGGGGAGTGCAGCCAATGATTTTCCTGTAAATATATAGGTAGAGTCTCAGAAAATATTTCAATTAGGTACAGAATAGTTCAATTAGGTATAGGACTTAAGATAGAGTGGATTAATGTTAAGGAAACACTTTTTCTCTATATACCTTAATTAGGCATTCTGTAAGCAAGTTTTCCATCTGGACTCTATATCCTGCACTGGCCATGCATGTGTAGAGCACACATGGAAAGAAGTATAAGTCAAAAGGAAATCTGCTGTGGTGGCTGGGAAAGGATGAGTGCACCTTGATGTGGGGGACGCCCTACTAGCGCTGCCTTTCCCCTCTACCGCTGACATGTTTTCCTTTTTCTGGCAGTTTTGCCATTTTCTCAAAATTAATAAATAGTAGGTTAGGTTATAGAGTTTTGTTCTCAACTTAGGGATTTGTATGGAATAAATATAAATTGTTGAGAAAAATAAGGTTGCTGATTATTCACAATTATACATATGAGTGTGTATGTATGTATAAACATAATGTAATGATGTAGAATAAGGGGTGGAATGTCATGGTTTAATAATTTTGTATTTTTTGCTATCAGTATTCCACATCATAACATCATATAAAGCATGAATAATTTTACTGAATCTGCAACTTACAGAAGAAGACTACATCTCCCAGGGAACAACACGATAGGTCACGGGACCTGGACTCTATATTAACTCTGTCGCAGAACAGACTGACGTCTTTCGAGTTCTGGCGTTCAGGGGAGTGTGTGGGAGCCTTCAGCCGTTCGCCTAGATTTACAGTAGGCCTCTCGGTTACGGGACTCATTCTCTCTCCTATTTTGCTTGATTCGTTAGCTCAATTTTCAATTATATTTTATTATATTGTGTTATCCTGTATTTCGATATAGTATTTAGTAAATAAGTGTGCCTCCTTAGATCGTTGCCGCTGTTTTCTTTTCCTAATTAACTTTTTCCTTTCGGCCTAGGGCCCCTCCGGGGCCCACGGCCCCTGTCACGGACGCAGGTGGATTTTTAGTTCAAACCGTGACAGTGTAGTTGCCATAGGAACAGTACCGGGTGAACAGGTGCGTGGAAAGCTGTGATATATTAAATGACAGCTACCCTCTGCCACTGCGATGCAGATTGCCATTCTCAGGGTTTATTTATAGCAGGTAGTAATTAATCTGTGTGAATCTCATTTCATTGAGAAGGAAAAAACAAAAACGCACAGAATCATTAGCAAGATTCCTAATTACATCCATACCTTTGATTCTCAGAATTTTGTTGCCATCGGACAACCCTAACACAGAACTACTGGATTATTATTTGTGTGGAGCTGTCATTATGAGAAACTCTAAGCTGTCACCTGTAACAAATACCTTCTTACAGCTACCACATTAAAACTTGCATTAGCGTTGCTGCAGTGGAGCAACAAAATAGTTTTTACCCTTTAAAAAAGTAAAGAAACAAAAAGGAGATATAAGCTTTAGTTGGCTTTTAAATGGAGGCTCCTAATTCTGGAATGGGAATCAAGTGTACAGAAACCTGAATTTAGCCCAGACACCAACTGTTTCTGTGCCTGAAGCAAGCCCCTTAACCTCCGTTTCTCAGTCACTGTCTCTCAGGTGTTAGGTGAACTAAGAGCAAACAGTCTGAAAGCACTTCGAAGATGAAAAAACGACTCGTTATGCTATGAAAGGGATAAGCACTGTAATTTAAATGACTGCATGAAGTAGACTTATCTACCAGGCATACCAGGCATGACAGAGCCTGGTGTCTTAGAGCTGCTTGCGTAAAGTAGATAAGCTTGAGAAGACAAAACTAAACTACATTTTCTGTGGCTGATGAGAACAATGATTCTCACAGCGAGGCAATACTAGCACCAGGTAGAGTACGTGGATCTTGCCTGTGTCTCAGTTTTCATCCTCTTGCTTTCTTATTATTATGTTTATGATCACAGTTAGCAGCAAACACTCCAAGAAAATAGAAGTGATAGAAAACGATCACATTCTCAAAACACTCTTCTAAAAGTTTTGTCAGTACACATCTCAGATGAAAACATACAGTGATTCCCAGTCGCTGTTAGGGATGCTGTTGGAAACATTCTTACAGGCAAGTGTTAGAATCACAGCAGTGTTATGGGATACCCTGCAGAACATTATTCTAGAAATCATGCAAAGGATCCACATCAAGATTTAATTTCAGCTACATTCCAAAACAGCATTTCGTTCGTGGTTCACCAGGTTCATATTAGAACCCTGTAGGCAACAGGTAAACTTGCAGTTCTAAGATAAAGCAAAAAATCACAATGATGTAGCAATTACTCATTTCTTGAATAGACCCAGTTAAATCACAGCATGAAAAATGAAGGCTACATTGGTATATGCCTAACCTGCTGGGA
Organism: Coturnix japonica; assembly: GCF_054131305.1. Classification (NCBI taxonomy): domain Eukaryota; kingdom Metazoa; phylum Chordata; class Aves; order Galliformes; family Phasianidae; genus Coturnix; species Coturnix japonica. The sequence goes on along the minus strand of NC_140671.1, from coordinate 21,047,725 downwards.
AATCCTCCCATGATAAAATCCTTCTTGAGAATATAAATATTTCACAGAAATGGGTTACACATGGTCTGAACCCTGATATTAATCACTGCCTACTCAGACCATGACCTAGTTTTTAAGCTAAGCACATTCCACCTTTGCAACAGGCTCTACCAAGCTTAGTTCTGATGCTGGATAATACAGGGCAATAGAGAGAACATAACTCCTGCTATTGAGAAACTAAATCCCCTTTAACTGAGTCTTATACTAGACCTGCCTATATTTGATCAAATCCAAGAGATCTGATGAACATGAATTGAAATTCATTAGCAGTGTTTCCACATCATTATAGAAAATGAGGTCTCAGAACAATGGAAATGAGACTCTTGCAGACGAGACTGTTTCCACATCCAGGCTTGCGTGCTAAAGCTTTCTTCCAACTGGCCAGGAAGACCCACACCATTCTTAGTCTCAAGCAGATATTGCCCTGTTAGACCAGGCATAGCTGGAGAATGGGATGCTGTAACTTTAACTGCTGCTTGTATCCAGCATGAGTCAGGGACACTGAGCAGCCTGCAGACAGTTTATATGTGCTTTGTACCAGTTAAAATGTTGCTAAACTGGGCAAACCCAAACAGATTTCATCCTACTTCACGCAGCAAGAGAGGCCTGAGTATTAATGCAAAACTTTAGTTGGCAGGATATCAAACCTGAACCTCTCAAATCAGCTCATTGCTCAAAAATCCCCATTCAGGCCAATTTTTTTCCTAAGTGTTCCCTGCCTAATTAAAGATCCCAACCTAATTCACAGGTCAGAATTCCTCATGTTTTCCTACATCTGCCACAGGCCTCAAAAAATGAAAGAACACAGAGGCCAGCTTGGCAATTGGGAGCTCACATCTACTGGATGTTAACATGTAACCTCACAAGTTTCATCAGTTCCTTCAAAATCACTTCTTTTATCCCCAGTACCTGAATTGTCAGCTAGGAGAAGCTGCTGATAGCTTCTGAAGCTTACTGCATTACGTACTTGGTCTTCAAAACCAAAACCACATGGAGAACTGGCCTTTGTAAACATGCTTTTTTCACTGTCTCTTCCGGATGCTGCTCCTTTGCTTACTGCACCTCACCATGGAGTATAGTCCCAGTCAGACTGCAGCTTCCCCCAATAGGACCTCTCTCATTTTTAATCACACAACCACAGAACAGCAATAGTTCATAATGTAGTATATAACAGAGTTATGGTCAATCAAGGACATGGGCAAGAAAAGCACTGAATGGAAAGAGAAAATACTTCATTCTCCCCACCTCTCGATAAGAGATGTTGAGGGAAAAAAAAAAAAAAAAAAGACAAATTCTTTTACACCCAGGAGCTTGTCTTTTTTTTCCTTCCAACTCTACCCATTAGTTTAATAAAAGACAGTACTTGCTTTGCCTAATAATTATTAGGTCTAATGTCAAGAGAGTTAAGGTCTTAGTTAAACTCTATTTAAGCAGGATTTTAAATTTAAGCATGCAAACTTAGCATTCTTTACTGTGAGAGATCCCTTGTGTGCCTGTGTAAAAGAAGAAGGTGGACTGTATGGGTCACTGCTAGAACTCATTTAGAAATAGCAACCTGGATTATTTTTTTCTCCTCTCCCTTAGGAAAACCAGAAATATTAAAATGCAACACATGATTTCCACTAAGGCATTGGTTTTTACATGAAGCATATCAAGTACTCCATTTTGAACGCCTCTTCAGGGTCTCCCTTCTAAAGAAGCATCATGCAGTTCCAAGCTAAGGACCATACAACAGCCCTCTTCTGCAAATTCACATTCAGCTTGTGATTACTGTGTCACTTTTTCTAGGTGACACGACGTTTCTGCATCCAGAGGACAAGAGGAAAAGTTTTTCTGTTCTGCTAACGCAGGTTCCAAAGGTCTGATTCCTTATGAATCCATAAAAACAATCTCACAAGAGTTAACGCAGAATCAAAACTTATCACAGACTGATTACACCGCTGGGAAAATTGTCAGTAAAGGAAAAAGGGACCCACTATAATAACCCACATTCAAATTCCACTGCATGGCTGAAAAAGAGTCAGCTAGAATGACATCCAAACTAAACTTAGATTTGTGCAATCTGTGGAAAATACGTAATAACCATCAAGGTTTGGGTCCAGCAAACTTCTGGACAATTAAGGAAACCTTTTGTTGTTGTTTTGTTTTTAAATCAACAGGATTAACAACACACAGGAAATGGTCTTTATGAAGAAATCCAAGGCCTGCCTATCCAACTGTCTGTACAATTCATTGTCCGGTTTACTTCATGCTAACTTTGTCTTTCAGCCAAGCCAGCAAAGAGTTTCTCTATAATATTTACAAGAAAGCTTCATTTCATTTCAGTCCTTTCCCCCAATCCCAAAAGGAAACTTCTCTTTTTTTCATTGAACACACTCCCCTTTTACATTGCTTTGATAATTCCCACTTCATTGGCCTTTGTCAGAACTGTCATCTTTTCACTTCTGGAAAACCTTACTGGGATGTATCTCGGGACATGGCATCAGTGACACTTTAGTGACCACAGAGTTTGCTGTTGAATGAGCCCAACCTGCTGACCCTCAGATTAGAAGTTAGGTACCACAGCAGGTCTCTGCTAGAGCTTCAGAGCAAGCAGCAAAACAGTAAAACATTTGGTAGGGAAAGGAGAGGCATCATCAAATAGCACAAACTTTCAATATATGCAGAGACAGGAGGAAAGCTATCCATTGCAAATATTGTATCATTTCGGTTTATTTTCCAATCAGCCTCATCTTTCTCTTGCTTACCAGATTACTGCAAGGCACGGCTGCAGTTGTCCCAGGGCTCCCAGGCTCTGAAGGCAGCTTTCACTGAAGAGAATGGATTTTCCTCATAAGGATCCTCACCCTGCCTGGAAACTCTCAGTCAAGCATGCTCTGTGTGCCATGCACCCTGAACCAACTAGTTTAGACCATGCTTGTTTAGACAAAGAAAAAGGAAAGATCAGATCAAATTTCACTGGGATGTTTGAAGCCACTGAGGACTGCCAGTCCCACAGATGGCAAGCCTAGAAGAAACAACCAGCAGAAAAAATTAAGGGCACAATTATCTCAGAAGATACAATTGTTACAAGGTACGAGTGCACTGTATCCTAAAAATTTATGAAGAAACTTAAATTTATATTTATATACATACATAAAATAGATATTCAAAGAGAAGAGATGAGAATTCAGAGCCATCAGCTGCTATGGGACATCGATAGTCCATTCTGATGCAATTCCTGATCATTTTAGCTAATAAGCCAATAGATTGATCTACCCATGCAATCCCTACAAACCCAGCTCTGTGCTCAGCAGGCATTTTGCAGAGGATATTGCATCTTTTTTACTGCAGCTTGAAGTAGATCAAAATTCAACCTCAGCAGAGGCACAACCAACAGCTGCTGCTCCCTAGCACAGAAAAAAGCCATTGGAGTGCTTTTCAAAGCTAACCTTCTCAAGCTTGTGCCTGTGACCTGCTCCCCTCTCCATTCTGACCTCACCCAGGAAGCTTGCCTTCCTTGTAGCACATTCATTTTGTCTCTTTTGCATGGGTTGTACAGGCTGCTGTGTTTTCTTTTCCATCCACATCTTCACCCTCATCCTTCCCCCTACCTTTTTTTTTACTTCTTTTTTTATACTGTGCAGGCAAGCTGCCAGCATTAACACTTTGGTTAAGGACTAAGCTCAATCACTGGCCTGTTTCAATACAAATCCCTGAGCTGCTCTCCTGGGGGAAACAGGTTCTTCACTCCCCACTCCTCATTCAGTTTTCCCTCAGGAAACACCCGGCAGGGAACAGGCAGGGACTGGCACTGTACCCCGGAAGGACAGAGGAATAACTGGCTCAGACACTGCCCTCAGACCCAATGCACCTTCGTTCAGTGAGAAATAAGGTAAGCAAATAAAAAAGCAGGGGAGAAGTTTCTCACCGCTTGCCCTACTCTGCTTTTGGGACATGCATCCAAATAGCTCAGAACTGTTTATACAAACACCTCATAGTGTGCACATCTCCATTAAATCAACACAGAAGCTTTTCCAGGTAAATCTTCTCTGGAGAACAAACTTGGAAAACATGTGATTCTCTTTCCTCACCTCATTAATTAATGTGGGAGCGTTGTCTGACTCCCACATCCAGATCTGCTGCTGAACTGGTCTCTCTGGGCTGCTCTGCACATTGAGGCTCTTCTCACACATTACCACATGCCTCCTGCTCATCGAGATTCAAGTGCAAAACTCACACATCTATTTTTTTGTCTGTTTACCGATCAAGACGAAGGTATCCTAAATTGACCTTTTCAGGAATTGCTGTCTTTAATACAGTTACTCCTCTAAGAAGCCCAGCCCTACACAACCCTATCAGAGTAGAGAAACAAAACAAAAAAGGGAGAGTGGTGCCCAAGGTTCATGTTCTCCTCCACCTGCATACAAACCATTCTCACTGGATTCTGTCCTTGAAGCAGCTTTTACGCCAGCCTGCAGCCCGCTGTCTCTTGGGCAGAGTGCTTGTACTTCCGAACACAAACACCTTCCAGCAGGAGAGCAACTCTCAGCAGTTCTCCTCTACTCTTGTTGTCTCAAGCATAGCAACCTTGTTTAGTACGACTGAATATTAAGACAGTCTTAAAAACATGTTCTTATCTTCCTCCTTGCCCCACAATTGCTTCTAACTAATGTCTTCACTGATGTAGCAAAGTTATAAGCAATTAGTAAGTTCTAAATAAGGTGATTTGGCTTGCTGCAGGTTTTTGTTCTGAATTTAAAACTTAAGCATTTTTTCAGTGCCAGCCCGTTGCCTCCAACAGTCAAGACAAACAACCAAGGAGCGAGTTTTAGGACTGAGTCTCCCCTCACCTTAAGAATTCTAATCCACACCTTTTCACAGCACCCAGGTATACCTTGCCAGTGCCTGATTATTCCAGGTCACTCAAACCCTAGCTAGTGTGCGCACAACTCACCAAGGCAGACTGCTGGCTTCTTGCCCCCTCAAATCATCTTCCCAGCTCCAAGGCAGTCACAGGACACACTCAAGATGTGTTTCATGAATAAACTTGTTTGGAGTCACAATGCCCAAACGGGTCACAGAATTAGTCCAAGAAATAAACTGATGTGGGGCAGAGGGAGTGACATCTTCTTTTTCACCCAGGTCATCTCAAGAGTCAGCTTTCCAGCACAGACCTGCAAACTGCAGCACAAGGCACCTGAACCACATGCCAGCTTTCTCCCTGAGGAAAATAGATAGCAGAGCCAATCCGACTCCTTCAGAGAAGAGCAGCTAGTCAGACAGAAGGAGAGAAGGGACTACTAAAAGCTGAGCCAATCCAGCAATAGGAAGCCAAGTCAAATCCATAAAGATATGTCCTTGGTTTTGGATTTTGGCTTGTTTTAAGGATTTTTCTCGGTGGTGTTCATGTTTGGTGAACTTTTTGTTGTTGTTGTTCTTGTGTTTTGTTTTTTAAAGATAGTGTTCTTGAAGAGTTAAACTCACTCAAGTTCATTTTACAATGAAATCGGAATGTTTTAGATGGAAACAACCTCTTATAAGTGTAATCCTATATTCCTAATAAGCAGAATTAACAGTTCTAGGACCATTGTTCTCTCACACACTGTAATGGAGAGCATTATACCAGCAATGGACCATCTGGAACAACAGGCAGGGAGAGCCTTGGAGGATCAGAATGGATAACCATTTGCAGACTACATGGTTTTGGGGGAGTGAGACTTTAATAGCAGAGTGCAAGCATCTGTTTTCCCAGATACATGATCTGATTTGAACCATGACTCTTTGATACTGGTACCTACTGTTTTACTAGAGCCAAGTGGCTCTAAACAATGTCTATTCAGTTACTGCTAGAGAGAAATAAACAAGTTAACAAGCTTATTTTCAATAAAGTTTAGAATTGGAAGAAGAATCTACTTATGTTGTGTAAATCTCCAGCTAGAAATTAAAATATCTGGACTTGGCTTAATTACATTTTGAATGTGGCCCCCAATAGGACTCTGTAACCTTTAGGGTTTAATAACTTCAGCTCATTTAATGTCCTTTCATTACATTACTGTAGCAATCCAAGAGTAAGGTTTGAAAACTAAAACTCTGTGCTTCCTCCTGGGCTTTCCCATATGTTCACCATCTTTAGCTTAGACTCCCAGGATACTCACACCAAGTCTTACAAAATTGCCTTAGCAGAACAGAAAAATATCTTCTTTCACTTTATTCTATATACTTATTCTTTGTAGAGGAAGGAAAGGGGAAAAAAAGTTTGCCAAGCAATGCTCTGCTGAGTACCTACAGAAGATCCTGCCTAACTTCATGGAGAAAATCCAGGCAGCTCTCCTCATCCAGCCCCAGGAATAGGTCAGATAGCAAGGTACAGGCCCAAGACTGGCTGCTATGTTATGACCTGTTAAAAGACAGATTGCCCGACTTAAAACCTGCCACTAATAACCATGAATTTGAAAAACTCTGGATGAAGAGTCATAGAATTAACCAGACTGGAAGAGGCTTTTGGAGGTTGCATAATCCAACCATGCTCAAAACAGGGCTAACTTGCCCTAGTTGTAACAGCAAAGGACCCATTTGACAAAGTCTCCTACAGCACCTCCACTTCTCTCCTATGCATTATGTCAAATGAAGTGTTTTAGAATGTGGTTCTTGTGCTGACAGGCAGAATTAAAACATCTGGAGACTACATTTTCACATCTATGAACTCTAATGTCAAGGCAAAAATCATACTGGTGTGCAGGAAAGCAGAACCACAGAAATGCAGAGCGGGAGGCCAGTAGATGGGAAGCACCTCACTGCAGGAACCACTCTGTGCTGACACCACAGGTGGGATGCACATCACTGAGCTTCAGAGCTGATGACTGTGATACAAACATCTACTCTCCCTCCATAATCAGTGGAAAGAAATAAACCTCTCAGGCACAATTAATCTGACCTATTTAAGTGTTGCTTTAAGATAGCAGGAATTGCACTCGAGAATCTACTGACTGTCCTGATGTGATCTCCACTGACTCTAAAGAGACATAGTTGTAAGGAGATGAATCCTACCCAGTGATTGCTTTTACTCACAGCAAACCTTAAAATAGAAATAATGTGCATATGTGAACAAAGCAGGGGTGGAATATACCTTTCAAAGCCAATACCACTCAATGGAGACTGTAAAAGGATAGCGTTTCTCTTACAGTGAATAGATACAAATCTGTACAAAAGACTATCTAAAAATACATAGACATACACTTATAAGTGTTTCTCAGAGTTCCTTTCAACTACAATTTCTGCATCTCCAGGCAGCTGTCCCCCTTCATTAACAAGTGCGAATACATATCGAGATGCCTCTGACTCCACAAACAAACTGAATTCATGCTTTTACTTTACAGGGTGCTTTAAGAAAAAATATATATGTGTATATATATATATATATATATTTTTTTAATGACACTTCATTAATTTTTTTTCCTAAATCCTGTTCATAATAAACTAATTTCTCATGGCCCAATAACAGTGTGGATAGGAGGATGTTCTCTCCATGGATTAACATCAGGACTGTAAGTCCCAGTGCCACAATTTGGCCATGCCCACACAGACAAGTACTCTTCCCTCATTTGCCACTAAGGAAAGATTAGGACATTGTTTAATTTCTAGACTGTTCTAAATCCAGAACTGCTAGAAACAGAAAAGACCAAGATTCTTTTGATTCAGAGCTACTAGATATTGGAAAACACTGTGAAATTAATGCAACAGCCCAGAAAGGGAATGCAGTACATGGAGTGCTAACGCACAGATATAGAGTCTGCTGGCATATTTTTTCTTGTCTAAAAGCAGCCATAAGGAAGAGGAGCTCTTCAAAGCTCAAAGCCCAAGAGGACATAGCAGTTGCAATGCTCCACTACGAAATGAGAAATGCATGCAGGACGTTTCAGCCCTATTGTGAACCTATTTCCTAAGAGAAGGTCAACTCAGAGAGGCACGGAGGGTATTCAAAAGGCAAAAGCTTTTGACCCACAGGAGCTGTTGCTATGCCTGATATGGCTCTGAACAAAGACAACTGTTAAATCCAGGTATTATACACATATAGAGCACTTATACTTGAGTGCATAAAATAGCCACTAGGGCAATTACCATTTAAAACCATAAAGGCAATGTTATAACAGAAGTCTAGTGTTGAACATCCTCTAAATATTATGGATATAAGTTAAGGTTTTAAGCCTGATACCTACTCCACTACAAAATGAACGTGAAAACTGCAGCACCAGACTATAATCCGACGTAGGTTTAATCAAGACTGAAATTTGTCACTACAGACCTACATTTAATTTAACAAATACATAGGTGAAACATCTGTGAATCTACCACGGCAAGTTTCAACTTGATGTTATGCGCCCCATGTTTAACACAGGCCAAAAAGACAAAGCTCTGATGATGGAAAGCCTCAAATCAGGAACAAACAGCTCCAGATTTGTATGGCTTTGTACTGCTGCCACAGCACCCATATATGTCATTTATGTATACAAATCCACTCATACACACTGCTGAGCTATTACCAAATCTTGAAAGGAATTTCCCAGCTGCACAAAAATGAACTACCACTTGGGCTAGCAAATGAATTTGTATGTGCAGCAATAACATCTGATTGATGTCACTGTCACATTCTCTTTAGTTTCAGAGAATTTGATAACCCCATCAGATACTGCTGCTGTGAGGAGAATCCCTATTTGTTAATCCAAATGGCATCTGTTATTGGAAAAAAGTAGAGACATCATTCCTCAAAGATGCAGTTCATATACTGTTGTTCATATATTCCCAGCTAGACATGATTTCAAGTACTCTGAAGATTATAGAGGAGCTGTTTTGTGTTTCAATTAAGAAACAATTTGAATCAAACAATCAGCTTGCCTGCTCCTAAGGAATTATATTCTCGGTACATATATTTATGCCTACACAAATTACCTTTTGTGCATTCTCCTGAGTGTGTGTGGCATGTAGCTGTGTGTTGAGCTGCCCAGTGGGTGCTGGCAGACACCATACCTCTGTACTCATATTTGGGAGGAAGACGTACCAGCAACTGCCCCTAAGAAGTGTATTTATTGATGCTTGTACGCAAGTATGTCATGATGACCCATCGCTTCAGTTTTTCCTTCTGATCTCTTCCCCTCCCCTGCAAATCTCTGCTGAAGGCATAACAGTCCTTGAAGTATAGTTTTAAAGCAGATAAATGATTTCATTTAGGACTCGCCATAGATCCCTTTTTGTACCCAAGCTATCAAGACCAGACACTATCCTCTTCAATTCTGCTAAAAGAGCAGAATGATACAAGTACAAGAACAGAGGTAAAAGTTGAATATGACAAGATTCATGTTATAGTCAGACATCAATTATATTACAAAAGAATTTTCATTTGTGTCTCTAACAGCTCTAGAAATAAACAAAAGGAAGGCACATATGATTTAAAAGTTACATCCGATTTTTAAAAGCCTGCTTTAAAAGTTCTGATTCCTATAACATATGTAAGAGCATTGAAAGTGGAAGAAGCACATGACTCTAAATAAGTACACGAAGATTTAATGCAATACAGGGTAGGCAGTGTAACTGCCATTAGTGAAGTTGCAAGAGCAATTGACCTTATAGGACAATGATATTTTAAGTGTCTATAAACTGGTAGTAAAGATGTTTCAACATTAAGTGCCCATATAAGACTTCAATAATGTTTGCGGGGTTTTTTTTGAGTACTTCATGTTTTACTACACTGCATTTCTGGTAATAACAGAGCAAGTAAAACACAGCTTAAGATTTATAGCTTAAGATGGTCAAGAAATAAAGTCAAAGTTTTCTTTAAACGTAAATAATTTCTGCTCTCAAAAAATAACCTTAAATATCCATTGTTCACTATGCTCTCAATAAAGCAGTCTTTAATGAGACACTAAAATTTGTTTGTGGAGACTTGTTTTGTAACAGCACTGAGGACAAATCTATTCTAGCATCATGTACAACCGTAACAGTGTTCCCTTTAACTTATCATCTTACACTACATTTTTAAATTAGAAAGACCAGATTATCTTTAACTAGCTAGTCAGCTGCAGCTGATGCGCTGAGGACCCCACAACTTCAGGTTTCTCACTCATATTGTGAGAATGGCTCTTCCTTACAGTTTCAAGCACCCAGGACTGACGAATGAAAACCTAACATGATGCACTCTGCCACAGCTACTGAATGAAATCTTGAGTGTGCAAAGCATCTGACCCAAAGCCCAGATGTAGACATGAGAGGCATGCAAAGCGTTTCCATTCAGAAATGAGCATAACAAAGCAACTTTGATTTCCCATGAATCTGACGTCCAGGATGATCAGAAGGGTGAGCGAGCACAGTGATTTTCAACCTGAGATCCATCATCCAGAGACACTGAGCCTGTTGGCCCAAGCCCCATCATCAACTAATGCAATGTGGGACTCTTAGAGATGCCATGAATTCTGCAGGTTTCATTAAATGCCAGCAACTGACCAAAACATTCATAGGACTGCTCGTAAGTGTGGAATTTTGAAAGGCACAAGTTTCCCAGCCAATCAGACTAGTTTTCATATCTCCTGAGCATTATGTACCAGCATTTCCTATTTCCCTCTGATATTTTTATAATAGAAATTTATTACAAGAATTTAAATTAGCATCAACAAGATTAGTTAAGAGGTTTGTGACTTTACTAGTTTCTAGAGCATCCCCCTCATGTGATTTGACACGTGGCTGAAATTGGTTAAATTAAGTCAATGAAAAAGAGCTTGCATTACATATTTTGTTCAATTGCATCTATGCAGATTCACAAATTCTTCTTGCTTATAAAATGAAAGAGTCTGAAGTTAAATTGGATTTTATGTCATTTCCTTTAGGTTCTGCCCATAGGTTAGTACAGTGAGGTTACAAGAGTGTTCATGAAGAGCAAAACTGCTTTCCAGTTATGATTCTATGAGACTGGGCTCTTCCTACCTCCTCTCTTCACAGCAACAATGTGAAATTTAATTTAATCTATTTCAGAACTGCAAAGACAAGTACTTTTTTAGCAAAGCATAAGAGGGTTATAACTTTGAAGAACCACATTAGGCACTATAGTTCAGTCTTACACAAGAGATTAATTGACATGTGCTGTAGATTAATCAGAATAAGGCTTTTCATTATGAGTGGCCAAACATAACCAAATCACTTTGGAAGCAAATTACTGACTTGCCTAGAAATATATATGCAACAATTGCAAGTTTATTATTGCTGCTTGAGCAAATGAAACAGCCTTTCAAAAACATTTACCTTGATTCTACATGAACCTCCTCTCACCTGCAGAATGCCTACATTAAAACTAAAACTAATCAAAAGCTACTCCACACTCAACAGAGTACTAAGTTGTCAAGCACAACTGGCATTCTCCTCTCAACAGCAGTGCTTGAGTCAAATTTCTGGCTGAAAAGGCTGCATCCTTTCATATACATCCAGTTGATAAACTATGTTCTACAAAGAGAAGTTTAATGAACAGGAAGAAAAGAAATGGAAATAGGAAAAAGAAACCACAGTTCTCCTTTTGTAGTATAGCCTTGTAACAAATAGTGCAGCGAAGAATATAGAAATTCTGATCTTTTGTCACCTGTCAAGGAATCCAAAGGAGGCAATACATGTTGTTGACACTGTGAAACCCAAACCTTTTCGTCTGACTCTCACACCCTCTTTGCCCATTTTCCATTTGTTTTTAAATAAGGTCTGGAAAAAGCCCATAGAGCTACCACAGACTAAGAGCACAATTTAGGGCTGTAACACAACAGAAAGCACAACTACAACAGCAGAGGAGCAAGATCACAGGCTGCAACAAGTGAGGATTTGCTCAAACACAGCAGACACAGAAATAAAGAAAAGTAGCTACTTACTTTGAGAAGGCCTCAGGTATACAGGAATCTCCAACAAGATATCCTCACCTTCACCACCAACCCTCAAATGAGGTGTTGGAAAGGGTAGACCTTGGCTCCAGCCCTTCCAATCACTCAGACACATTACATGCACTTAAGCTCCCCTGGGTAGGCCCTGCCTTCCCACCAGGAGCTCCGTCACTGGTGCAGGCTGTGACTCAGCAGTTCTGCTTCAAGAGTATCTATGGGGAATGAAATAGAGAGAAACTTACCAACCACTGCACCGTGAAATTCCACAACATGAAGAGTATTTTCCTGAGTGCCACACCACAAAAGAAAAACCTTCATACACGTGTCCCATTTTTTCATAGGCTATTACTTTTGTTACATGCTTCACCCACCAGAAGGCAAGTTCTAGTTCAAATTCATTTTGATTCAAGTTTAATTAGCATCCTTTTCATGGAAAATTATCCTGTGTAACTGCTGACATGTCAGTGCATCACATACTTGTTGATCTTTGTTTGGAAGCGGAGAAAATACATTTTTATGGCATTTCAAAAGAAAAGTACATCCACGTGGAAAAAAAAAATCACACACTTGACTATAAAACACAAAAGAACTTCACGTGTACCAAAGCAGCAGCATCTGTACACTCAGCCCAGAAAATAATGTTTCTTTCCTGTGTTAAGTGCAAGTTTCTAGCACAAATTTACTTGGTGCAATTTTGTTCTGGAAAAAAAAAAAATGTTAAAAACTGTTTGGATACACAGTGAAATCAGATGCAGTACATCTTTATTTTTAATGGAATAATAATTGTACCCAAATTTCATATTCAGCCTTTGAAACATTTACCAGGGAAAAAAAAAACAAACAAAGGTGTGCTGTGAAGGTTTTTTCAGCATGACTCATATTGCTGTCATAAGAGTAAAAAAGTTTGAATTGATTTTGGTTGTATTGTTTCTTTATCTATAGCGATTGTCTGTCCTCTACTATCTATCTGGCCACCTACTACTTGTGTCAAACGAAGAGATCATCTAGCAAGTGACCCCTGACTTTGATTAGGACACTGATTGCACTATTACCTGATTGCATATTTGTATTCCTTGTAAAAGAGTCTGAACTACAAGAAGAAAGTATCTAAGCTCAATTTTGAATGAAATATTTTTGTTTTGTTTTGCAATAGATTCACCTCTCCTAGCACCTATATCACACCATCTTCTAGAAGTAAACAAGTGTAAGCCTTAAGTGAGATCTGATTTTGTCACTTATCATCTAGACACAAATGGACACAGAGCAGTCTTGTAAATAAACTTACAGATAAACAGGTAAAGGGCAAAGACCAAAGATTTCAAAACAAGGTTTATATGAATAACGTGTCCTCTCTATGAACTCTGTTTGACAGTGGATTGTGCACATATGGGTTTTCCAGGGCATAGGACAGGATATGTCAGTCAGAATAAGGTCATGAGCCCAAATGCTGACAGCTACATTGCATGTGGAACACAAAGCTCAAATGCCAAGACTGGGACTCACCTTCTGGCATAAACCACCCACGAATCCCAGAGCCAGCAACTACCAGCAACTCATGAGAAATGAAGCTTGCCAGCACGGGTACAACCTGGAAAACAAATCAAGGACTGATTGGCCAGAAATTTATTCCCACGTAAGGAGTATGTTATTTGATTTCCATGCCATTGTTCTTCTTTTCAGAGGAGAAGCTGAGTTATTCAAGCTCAGTTTCTCTTTGTACTTATTCAGTTCATTAGTTAATGAAGGCTTCCTGATATTAGTTAAATTCAGCCACCATTCATCTACCTGTTCCAGAGTTCACAACAGATGCCCTCTGGCACTTCACAAAGACCAGAATCTGCCTCAAAACAGGAATAATATATCTTATGAAAATGGAGATGCTATTGTTCATATGCTTTACCCCTGACCTATTTCCTCTGCACACACAGGGCTGACCTGTTCTCTATAATTTTATACTGACTAAAGCAGTAAAAGGCTGAAGTTTATTGTAATATTCCATCAGTCTTTGTTTAGCCAGAAAGGAGGAAACTGCATTCAATCTGTTTGGGTTCTTACTGAATAGTGAAGAGCTCTGTACTCATCCAAAAGCTGCAGGTTCTTCTTCCTCACTAGCAAACACTGATAGTCAGTTCCCTTCCTCAGGTCTTTTAATCCCTATTCTGCTACTACACACACCAGCTTCATTTATATCCCTACAGGTCACCTTCAGCTCTTCTCTTTCAGTCTTAACTAAAGCAAGTGGGTGCTGCCTACCTGTAAATCTTTCCCAGACTCAAAGCTGCTTCTTCTTCTCTTATTTTAGAGATGCTGATGCACACATTTTCATACTCCCAAACTGACTATCCTTGCTGGCAATCCTAACTCATTGTTTAACAGTTTGTACGGAGCAAACTCTGAATAACGCACTGATGTGTCAATTATGTGGGGTGGCCACAAACTGCTTGCTGACATTCTTGGCAGTGCCAACACACTGCCTGCCTCTTAGCTAACTTAAGTGCTGCTGATTGTTAAAAACTCCACACTGACACCATGAAATGTGGGAAAAGGTACAGAGCTGTGGACACCACCTCACTGTGGGAGCAAAGGGCGGTAGGAATCCCGCATTGCAACACCGGGGCCTGGGTGTTCGAATCCCCCTGTGGCGCAAGTGGTAGAAGTGTCGTTCTGCTACACAGAGGCTTGAATCCCGGGGGTTGGACTCGATGATCTCTAAGGTCCCTTCCAACCCGCACGAGACTATTGCTAATTGCTATTGCTAAAGGGGAGCCCTGCTGGTGGAGTCTTACTGATATTCAATCCCCACAAAAAAACAGAGCTTATTCCTACTCAGAATGTAACTGATCCAAGGCTTTGCAAACTTCCTACTTAAAGATTAGAGACTGCCTGACTCTAACATGGGCCATCCCAACCGTCTCAGTGAATAATGGTGCTGATTATGGATCAAAGTCTGGTAACTCAGCTTTTCCATCAGCAAACCCACAGAGGGCTGCTTTCAGTCACCTTCCTGACCAGGGTGTAGGATTGCGCACCAGAAAGTTACCACGTCATTCACTTTCCGTGCTTGAATGTGAACTTCAGGATTCTGCCTTAAATATCCCCAGCTTAGGCATAACCCACTGCTCATTTGTTTTGAGAGCTTCTCTCCTGATTTGCTCAACACAGCAGACATAGTTATTTCCTAATTGCAGACAAGCTCCAGATGTAGGTCAGGGAGTATTTAGCTAGAGGAGGCTAATAAAACAAGTCCCCAAGTGATGGGCTTGACTTTGTTTCCCTGACATTGCTTACTTTTGAACATCAGAGACTACGAGACTGTTTTGGTACAGGAAGTATGTTATGGCTGATGTAGCATAACAAATACTAGCTCTACATCCTTCTATTTAGGCTTCAATAATGTCAGAGGGCAGAAGTGACAATCAATGTATTTTGCATTCAGCAGAGATGACAGGCAGCTAAGAGCAATGGACAGACACAACATGGCAGAACAGAAGGTACTTGCCTGGAATAAATATCGTCTTTGCTCCAGGCCTTCAAGAAATAACATTTCCGGTTTAGATTAATTCGTAATGCACAATGTATGATTGCAGACCTTGCTTTTGTACACAGACCTGGCCTTAAACATTGTTTGAACTGGTGTTGTCAGTCCTTTCTTGATCATTAAATTTATTTCCTAAAACTTAAGAAGCATAAATGAAAGGCAGCTTCTGAAAAACAGTATTCAACATTTTTATGGAAAGTAGGTTTCTGGCTCTGCTCTTACTAATGCACCCTTCAATCATAAATAATAAAACTGGTGAGTTCTATCTCTTTTTCAGAAAAGTTAGACGGAACTATCACCCAGTGTATACAAAATAGGGCTTCAAAGACACCCGCACTGTAACATAATAGAAGAAATGGTGCTGAATGATGGATGGGAATCAGTTAAACTGATTTCTGGGACACGTTGTGCATTAATAAATCAGAGGCTGTGTGTTCACTGAAAGAAGCGTAGGAGGCACATTAAGAACTTTTACGGGAGTAAAGAAAAAAAAAGTTAACACTGTATTTCAAAGGAACCTACAGGAGGATTAGTACTAAAATCTTTTTATGAGCACTAATTCTGAGCACTTACATGAAGATCAAGAAAATAGTCAGCTCCACAGGAAATCCTGGAAGTTAATTTTTTTAGAAGACACTGCCGCATTTCACTGCATTTAATGACAACCACGCGCTGTTTCTGAAGTGCTCTTGCCCAGCTCACAGCAAAGGTATTAGTTCCAACACTGATTGCTAATTCTAACACTACAAAAACACCTTCCTGCTTAGCAAGAACACAGCTTCAGAAACCAAGAGAAAAGCACTGAAACTAGAATCAAATATACACCTTCATCATGGATCCCAAGAAGTGCCCGCTGCAACACTATATTGTGAGCAGAGAGAGAAGCCTACAAGTCCTCATGACTTGAGTCTGCAGACAACCTCAGTGCTATCTTATCTTCACCTTCCAAGTGGCTGGCTGAACTACATTTAAAAAGGAGGAAGAAAAAAAAAGAAATAAAACTCCTCCCAACCTGAACCAAAGATTGACTCCTTGCAGCTCCCAGGGACACAGAACTTGTGTAGGCAGAGAAATTTCACCGGAAAAAGGAAAAAAAAACAGATATTTTGTCTTATTCATTTACAGAACGACCCTGCTGCTAATAGCACATTGAGGGTGCTGTTAGAGGCTACAGAGCAAAATGATTAAGACAACCATAGAACAGCTATATGCTAGGGAAACAACATTTCAGTTAATAAGACAAGATGGTGCAGAAGTCTGTGAACACAGAACCACTCTTCTGTCAATAAACTCTTACCCTGTTTTCCTACTTTATTCAATTACAGACTCTTAGAATAAATGTACCACCATATAGTGGGCTTATATACCATTCAGTTAAGGTAACCTAACCATAAATACTTCCATGATTTCAGTAAATTGGAAAAAAAAACATGGTAAGTGAATACAAAATATGTCCTTCATTTACTGTCATTGTAATATAGTCGAGCTACAACACAATCTTCATTTAGGCAGCTCTAGGTACTAGACCACTTTCAGCAATGGACATGTTATAGCACAAAGAAACACGGGTTTCTTGAAAGCACTCCTGCATCAAAAGCTTAGCATTGTTATGGTGTGTGCATTTTAATGGAGTGGATTGTGTTGTGTATTCATCCTACAGCTCATAGGAGACACATTTTCTAGAAAGCTAGAGGTTAGACAGCATTCTTAAGATGAAGAGCAGGCTGTTATGAGAAAACATAAAAACATGATTTGAGACAACTAAAATAGAAATTTAGAAATATATTGTAAGGCTTATAAATAATTGAAAAGAGAATGTTCCAAAGTTTTGATGTGTCATAAAAGCTTAGTTTAGAAGGTGATGAAATTATTTCAATTAAACAGAACAAATGTCAGCCGTGAATGCCTAAGCATTTTAATGTATTCATCCTGTAAAAGTACGGTGCATGCTGAGGCACGGAGGTGGTAGGGGCTCGCACAAAGGCAAGTTATTTGTGAATATAATTTGGACTGTACAAGAAATACGTTCCCAGACTGAGGAAGAGTTTCTCAATACAAAATCTGTAAAAGCTCCAGTGTTGCAGTAGAAAACACTGACTTCAGAATGACAATATACAAAGATGAGGATGCAAATGGTCCAAAGCTACCGAAACAGTTTGGTCATAGCAACAGAAAAAAAAACTTCTTTAACTTGATCCTAATGCATATAAAACAGTTTTGGAACAGACTGATTCCATCGTCTTAAATGGTAGCACTCCCCACCCTGTAAAGGATACAATATTTTGTCTAACATAGGAGAAATATCTAAGTACCTAGTCAGTCCAAAGACAACATTCCCCTCAAGCAAAAACATGAACAAGGCAAAGAAGCTACGCACAAACAAATACAGTGGGTAAACCTGGTACTCAGATTATTTCCCTTTAAGAAAAAGTGACCAGAGAAAGAAAATAATCAGAAGGCAACAAGCTTTAAAGTAAACAAAAACAACCTGCTGCTTGGGCACTTCAGAAACTATCAACTGTAGGACCCCAAAAGCACTTCAGAATTACAGCTGGTTTTGATACCATTTCTTCTTCTTTGAGCCTGATTCCCTCAACCAACCATATCATTGAACTTGATACCAGATTTATCATATTTGCTAAATAGTGAGCATACATTACATACAGGTGAGTAAACAAGCTGTGATGGTGCCCAATACTCCAACCTGTGGAATCCAGAGATCCCAAGCTACAGACTGTGTCATATTCAGTATTCAGTATGCTGATGTACAATGTGCATTGTTAGTTATGATACATTTTCAATTTGGCTGCATCTAACAGCAGCACCATGGACTCAGCTGATGTTATATTACCTGTAGATGAAGGTCTTAGGAAGGTGGCTTTGTCACATTGTAGAGTGAGAACCAAAATCAGTACTTCAGGAAAGGTCTCTTTCAGGCAACTTCGTATTCTTACACATCTTCCTGTAGGAGAGCAAATAAATGGATGATACTTGTAGCTGCTCACAGCAGTTCCTAAACACCTAAGAACAAATGGATTTGAGTTATGACAATCATATCAAACCGACAAACATACAGAAAAATATAATACAAGCTCGAAGCACTAAAGAAGAGTGTTTATTACTGGTATTTAGCTTCTCCCAGTATCTTCCAGTCATTCTATCCAGCCAAAAACCAAAGCTTCCAGATCATACAAATAAAACCTGATTCCTTTGCTCCACAGTAATAATAATGTACTGGACTATATTTCATAGAACTTATTTGTGTCCTGCGAAACAGACTTTTCCATGACTGCCTGTTGTTAATAACCTCTCATGGGCTCACAGGAAACCTCAGTTTATGGCACAGCGGGAGAAATGTCTCCAAATAATAGTTTCATTTTAAACTTCTTTGGCAATCCAGCCAGGTGCACCAACCTCACTAAGGAACAGGGATAGAGTTCCATCTAAGAGACTGTCAGATGAGTGGTAACTCACAAAGCCAAGGAAAATGGGTATTTGGTAGGTAAAATCAGGCCTGTTGGAGACTTCACATGGTACAACTGGAAATATCAAAGGCTTGCTGAAGTGCAAGACTGAGCACAGCAAACTGAGAACAGACTACAGTAATAGCACTTAGGGAATGGTGGAAGCTGTTACACAATCATTACAAACAGAAAGAAGGCAAAACACTGCAGGTATTCAGCAATTTGTTAGAAACAGCAGCCTCTGACAGGGTGTGAGCTATGTAGACAAAGAATGATTATGGATCTTCAGGCTACAAATGAAATTCATTCCTAGGATTCAAGTGGAGAGCAAGCCAAACTTTTGTGAAGAAAACTAGGAGGAGGTCTCTTCATCACACAGAGAGAGGAACAAATTGTGACACTTAAAAAAAAAAAAAAAAAAGTCATGAGAAGCATAGAAAAGGGGGGAAAAAATCTTTCAATAATAATAGATGAGTCCAGAATAATCAAATGAAACACTTGGAAAATTTAGATATATGCAGCCATAAGCATAAAGCATAAGCATAAAACTACTTAAATCTGCTTTTAATTTCTATTGTAATTTTTATCTGCCCAAAATGGCTATTAGAGTTTGCTGAACAGCACAGTCATTGATATGTTGATACATGATTACACAAGGCACAATGTCACATTTGGCAATCCAAATCCTAATTAATGAACAGTCCTTGAAATAATACTAACTCGAATGATCAAAATTTAAAGTGATGAGCTTGCAGAAGGAAGCAGCATCCCATGATTTCTTTTCCACTGAACCATGAGATCTACAGGAACAAAATAGAAAATGAAAAATAAGGTTTTATGCAATCAAATTAAAGACAAAAGCAGAGAAGAAAAAAAACAATAACAGTTTCTTTATCATCCCGAGCACTGGTAGTAAGAGTAACTTATTCCTCATAGCCTGGAATGTCATGGCTGAAGCTGGAATCGAGAAATCAACAAGTCACAATCAGCATCTGGTTGATGGCCAGAAGGATGCTCAACATGTATTCCGGTATTAAAGACAATCTACAAGCAGATAATAACGTTGCAGCTTGCCTTGCCTAATGGTGTCCAGTGAATCCATATTTCACATCCCAGCCACACTTCTTGCACAGCCATCCTTTACATGAGGATTTCATACATTACAGAGGTAGTTAATCCGATACCAGCAGAAAGCACTTCCAGGCCTCCCATACATGCAGCAACCTATAGTAGCAGTAGCTGCATTCAACTTATAAAACTAAAACCAAGAGCCTCCTATTTCTAGGAATATATTATATGGCGAGGTACAGAGTAAATGAACAATACCTTGTATCTTTTCCTATGTATCATGGATTTAAGTTTTAATGAGAGCAGGAAAAAAAAACAAACACTTTTATAGAGGATTTTACTAAGATGAGTGACACTGTTCTAATTACATTGAATAATCTTGAACCAAAGAATTTTTTCCATTTCATGCCTTTAATGGATTTAAAGAAAATAAAAAATAAAAAAGAAAGAAAAAAAGAAACCCACAAATTACCTTAAGAACTGAATAGTTCTGACGATTAACAATATTTAACCAGAAAAATACTTCAAAGACATAAAGCATCTTTCCAAAATCCCATTCACCCAGCCAACAGGAACAAGCAGGTTGGTTCTGCAGAACAACTAGCAAGGATATGGCCTGCCTCACTGATTTCCACAGCAAAGCTGACTTATCCCAAGGAAGACAGTGAAATGGCATCTGAACTCCTTACAGAAATGTGAAGGAGAACTCTACGGGTGATTTTAAGGAACTCATCTGAGTTCAGACTCCTTCCACAGCATCCTGCTGAAGACCAAGGAGATTTTTTTGCCTAAGGCCCTGAAGCCAGATGCTGTGACAGCCTGTGCAATGGGGCAAAGACATATCTGATTGCTCTGGATCTGGATCTTCAGGATGTTAGGTCTCACAAAAACTGCTCAGTTGCCTTTTTCAAGGGGCAGGAAAACCCATAGGAATGATACCAAAGCTTTGGTCAGTTACCTTGACATTTCCTATAATACAAGCCAGGTTAAAAAAAAAAAAATAACAGGAAAAAAAAAAAATTAACAGAAATCTAACATTTGCCTTGTTTCTAATGTTGAAGGACAAATGAACAAAAATAGAAGTGTGGTTTTCTCTTTAATCTTCTCATTTGAGGACCAGACCTAAGAGGTATCTCACTCTATTCTGCAGTTTTAGACGAGACAACCCTGTGATGAAGGCTCTGCTCTTTGAAGAATCCTTCAGACCTCACATTCTCAGAGGAGAATACAGACAGAGGGACACATTTGCTACAAAATCCTCCCCCTTCTGCATGGCACTCCAGCTACTTTCAGATCTTGGTCCTTTTCTCAACCTTTGGGAATACCCTATTTAGCTTCAATAAGGATGCAGTTTGGGTAGTATTTCCTCACTACCATCTTCTCCCCTCCTCTACTGAGTGCCCCAATTTCACTGAACATGCTTGAAGTATAGATGTCTCTGTGAGAAAGTTATTAAAAAAAAACCAAACCAAATCACATTATATCCACAGTCAGGTCACAGACTGAAGAGGTAAGATCTGGACTAGAAGCACTGCTGACTTCCTAAATCAGTTTCACAAACCACACCAAGCATTCCACTGCTCTGCGCCAGCCACCCAAAAGATAAACTGAGGAGGGAAAAGAGAAATAAAGATAAGGCGTGATCACCACGAAGAGGAGAACTGTACACTCAGACACAGAGCGCCTCTACAGTGACACAGGTTCATGCAGATAAATGCATTTCCTCAGCACTTCAATAGAGATCAATAGCAATCCCTTGAGATAAACACCGCAAACAATATGCCACCACGGGAATAAATCAGAAGATTAGAAGCAGAAAGGATTATTTATGTAAAAGAGCTGCATTGCGTTTATTCCTTGGTTTGTGCAGCAGGTTTCTGAACGTCTCTGAGGAATTCTAAACTGTTCACTTAAGGACTGCTCATTACTTATAGCACTGAAAGGCAGCCACCCCAGGCCCGCTCTCTAGCCTCCACTAGCAATAGAGCCAGCATTGTTATCGTACATTGTGCTTTCCTTGAAGATGTGGCCATGGTTTTCAGATTATACAAAGAAAAGTCTCAGTCCTTTATTGCATAAGGAGAAACATGAATGCACCCTTATGCCAAAAAACTTGATAGCTACAGGACTGACAGCTGGTGTGAGAGCATGATGACACCACTCACTCACCACCTCCCCTCCAGTTGTTTCACCAAATACGACAGTCTTAGCAGACCCTGGCCTGTAGCCTTGGTAGAGGCAGATTTGTCCAGGACAGGTTTATGCAAGATCAGGTATTTCCACTGGATGTAAGACACTTTCAAGCTGGCATCTAAGAAACGCATCCTATGGAGAGAGTTTATCAGGGCTCCTAAAAGCAGTTTACAGTAATGGAAAACCAGTTCCTTAAAATAAAATAAAATAAAATAAAATAAAATAAAATAAAATAAAATAAAATAAAATAAAATAAAATAAAATAAAATAAAATAAAATAAAATAAAATAAAATAAAATAAAAATAGAAATAGGAAGAAATCACACACAGCACAAGTGTTCCTCATGAAAGGTGCTAAGCCTTTGCAGTGCTGCAAGGAGTGCTGTTTTGTACAGTCCTGTTTTTAATTCAATTATCTCAAGCTCTGCTGGAGGTAAGGAAATGCTGTTTTGACACAAAGGCTTTGACTTCATATGGTATACAAGGCTAGAGATGGTAATGTTGGGCCTTCAGAAAGCTTCAACTAAAGTCACAAAATTCAATGAAAAATAGTACGGATTTTCCTTTTTGATAGGCGCAAGGATTATCTTCCATCACTAGAAAAAGCTATAAAGTTATATTCTGTGAGAATACCTTGAATTGATATTTCAAAGGGCTTCTTTTGAAAGAATGTTTTATAGATCACAAAGATCAATGGGTCTTTTATCAAAGAAAATGGATTCCTTTTCTGAACCACAAAGAAAAGAATAATGACATCCTAGACCATATTTTTGAAAGTTGTGTACAGCAAAGAAGACAATAGCTACAGCAGGTTACCACTTTACAGCAATGCGAACAACTCACTAATTACAGATGAAGTCCTTACGGTGCTTTGTGGAAGCCAGAAAGCAAAAGTTATAGTGCAGGAAAATTCACACTGAGAGTTCTCTTACTCACTCAGCACATATTAAAAATTACATGGAGGTTTTCACTAATAAGTGCATATGACATAATAGAAAAATGGATACAAGTGTGCCAGTGTGCACACTTCATATCTTACCAGAACTCAAAACATGCATTTATGTTAAAGCATGCTCCCTGTATGAATTTTAAGTTACCTACTTCTTGACCACATCCCCTCCTCAGCTCAGCAATGAAATTCCTATCAAGTTTTTATTTGGATAGCCTGGATAGACAGGCTTTCCAAAATTATTTTCAGTGCTTAATGTGGTGGTACAGTTGATCTATTTCCATCATTTCATGCGCATCTGCTAAAGCATTACTCATCACAGCAGACATGAGATTCCCCCATTAGTTTCCTATAGAAAGTTCCTCCAACCCACCAAGCCCCAACCTTTTTCTGCAGCTCATGAGCTCACAGAACAGTCTAACCCATAACCCTTGGCACTCGACAACTGAGCTAAGTCAGGCTTAGCAAGCAAGAAGAAAAAGAGCATATTAAAATAACATAATGCAACCTGCAGCACGGTTTTTTTATTAGCTTAATCAAATAGACATGATAGTAAAGAAGATAAAATTAAGAGTAAATCCTTACACAAGTTTATCCCTTAGATTCCCAAGATATCCAAGGACAACATTATTTCTCCAATATTTTTATCAGTGCTTATTCCTCTAGTGCAGCATCACATTGTGCAAAGGGTACAGTCACAGGTAAGAAAAATCTTACTTCTTTGCTGCTTCCCTTTGTCTTTTTACTCTTCTTGTCGTCGAAAGCTTTGTTCTTTTGGGTTAATGTGGCATGTCTCCAACACAGCCTTGGAAAATGACTATAATGTGATTTGGGTTTGGTGTCATTAAACCTGATTACCAGGGAGTGCTCATGAAAATCCATAATTACCACACAAAACAAAAGAGACTTTTGTTTTTGTTTTGCTGGGGAACAACAAAGAGCTTCACTTCAATTTAACTATTTGGAGTACTCAAGAAAAGTTAGTCATATTTTTCTCCCTCTGCACTTCTCTGGGCTTTGTAAATATCATAAAATACCAAAATCTGCTGAAAACATCAATCTTCTCTCAAAACTGATTTCTTATATAATGCCAAATATACAGTCTTTATTTAAAAAAAATAAATAAAAATAAAAAGCCCTAGAGAACATAATGCGTCTTGATGGATGTGCTAGTGCTTTGGGTACAAGCTGGACTTTATGATTAGATCTATAATAGTGGAGGAAAAAAAGAAAAGTTGGCAATATCAGTGTAGTAAGCATTCAGATAATCGAACTGCCTCACCCCCCAGAACAGCAGTGTTGCAGGAGACATTAACCAGTAGCATGGTTCTCCTCCCCAGTTTTGGGGCAGTTCTACTACCACGGCTGATGGACAAGTGATGTCCACAAACCAGGAAAAGCTGGTTTAAGAGGCTTATAGTCTCTCCAGTTGTGTTAGATTAGAAGTTTATGTGGCCACAACCCTGGTTTTAAGCTAGTGGGTGTTCTTGAGCTACAAATGCCACAGACTCCTCCCCAAGCAGCTGTTATATCTGCATCCAGGGTTGTTCACCACAGGGTAAATACTGCCCCATTTTGACACTGAGACACACCAGGAATACCTGTGCAAAGCTTGCTGAACTCCATTCAGACACTTGATTAACTGTCCTCTATCTACCTGAACAGCAGGGTCTGTAGGCTGGGAAGCTGCCCTTGAAGTGCTCTAACATGCAAATTCAGTGCTGTAGGTGGAAACACTTGCTGTAAAATAATATTTGAGGAACTATCCAGCCCTAGGCTGTGAAGCTAAAAGACACTGACAATCTCAGTTGTAAAGTGAGAAATGTAAGAGGTAGACCAAAGTCACCTTCATGGTGTATGAGAGAAGTAAGCAAACTCTCTGTTGATTATATTAGAAGCAGGTAAGATTCCACTCACACATTTGCCCTCCACATGCAGGATGATCACGCTATCTAAATATGTGAAAAATAGCAAGTTTACTGCAGAAGCTCTTGGCTTGCCTCTCATGCACAGATTTGTAGGTACATGCAAGTACAGCTGATAGATTAGCTAGCTAAAAATTCCACCACTCCCTTCTGATCCAGTTTCGATTAATTCATTAGAAACAAATACCTGCATATCCTCCCCCTGGCCAGTTCCTTTTCAGCCCCACTGTATCAGAGACTTAAACACTGGGAGCCAGGTGAGAGCTTCCTAAAGCTGGAAACTGTCAGCAGTTCAGACTGAAAAAAGCCAGACAAATGGCTCCTGCATTTTCTAACCACTGAGAAGCTTTGGCTGCATGAGAGGTATTTAAGGCACCAAAAAGCTGTATGGTCATGTACAAAAGCACCAAATAACCCAGAGCTTCCATTTGCTTTCCAGTGAAAAAGAAAGCAGAACCTAGCTTACAATATGAAGGTGCATACAACAGACCTGGAGAGCTTTATCACACAAATCGAGTTGGTGGAAACAACCTCTTACACTTGCCACTTCCACATCATCTAAGAGTATTAAAAACAAATGAAAACCCCACCTGTTGGATTAACATTGAACCCAGACAAGGGACGATCACTTAATTTAGTAGAAAGTTTAAAACAACCTTCAAGTATCGTCAGCAAAGGCAGTGTAGAAATTCTCCTTTTTGCATGACACAGTTCTGCCAATTAGCCGAAAACTGCAATTACCAGTTCTTTGCTTTATTATTTGTGAAGAACCTAAACTTTCTGAGGATGATAAATGGCCTCGTGGAAAATGCAATGCTCAGTTCTGCTAAATTTGCACTTTTCTGTTGGTTTTTTTTTGTTCTTGTTTTTTCTTTTTCTTTTTTCCTTTAACTATTCTTCCATGTCATCTTTGAAGAGAAAGAGGCAGGGGCTGCTGGGGGAAACAGGGCAACAGGACACATATCAGGGCAGAAAATGGCAGGGAATGGTTTAGAGAAGAACACAGAGCTGTTCTCATTTAGCTCGCTGACCAGGGCCAAGGCATATTCCTACACCTTCATTAATTAAACAGAAAAGTTAACATTGTTAGCAACATTAAGAACAAAACCTCATTTAAATTGTTCTGAAACAAAATTAAAAATAAAAAAATAAAAAATAAAAAAGCCGATATATTCAGAGGATGACCTTTGAGAATTCTGGCTTCATTAACATTTCAAACAGCAAAGCAAAAATTAAGACAGGAAATAGAATTACAGAGCTATTTGACTGCAGAAGTATATATCATTAGCATGCCCATAATTAACAGGATACCAGTGTTTGTCCCATTGTCTCTGCTAATAATGGTGTAACATGCAAATGGGATTTCTCCTAAGAAAGTTAAAGGGGATATTTAAGTTCATTCCACGTTTCAAGCATACAAGCACAGCCAGACAAGCCCCTTTCTGCTCTGTGAAAGGGATGTCTCCATGCCTGCCTGCCTGCCCTCCCAGACTCCCACAAAACAATTGCAGAGGGAGGGCACCAGCTGCTGTGCTTGAGGCACAAAGGCCAGCTATCCAAGGTCAGACATCTTTTCCCACCTCACCACAGCAGTTAATTCTTTGGGGAGCTACCAGTGACCCACTCAAGTGTCATGGAAAGCAGTTCAGAGGCTAACATCACCCATCAACATGATGCCCTACAGGATAGCAGATATCATTCCTCTTACGGGGATCATATTCCTTAGACATGACAGCACAGCTCTGCCTGTCTCTTGTTCAAAATGCTGAGCTCGCATGACATCTGTCCATGACAGTTGTAAGCAGCCACACATCTCCACCGCCCTTACAGTGCTTGTAACTGAGCCTGCTCTTCTAAATGCCTCGGGACTTGGGATCCTGAAGCAAAAGGAGAAAAAGGCATAAAAAATAAAGCTTTACAGGCAAAATACAATTGACCACCCTATGTTAACAAAGGACTCCACTCTGGCCTAATTCACTAGAATAAGACATGAATGCAACACACTGAAATCAGACTGAGCTGAAGTGCTACCAGGAGTCTTCCTCTGGCATAAATCAGTGAAAATGTCCACCTTTGGGCAGCACACTTGGATCCTTCATTAGACTGCAAACAACCAATTGATGTACAGTTTCCCCACCAGGCAGATAACAAGCTCCTCCTCCTTTACAGGGCAGTGTGCATGGGTTGGTTCATAGTTATCATCCCACTCTTAAGATCATTTCTGCTGTTTTCCCAGTCATACTCAGTAGTCCTCACTGCTGTGAAACATTGCTCTGATATTCTGCCCAGTCTCAATTTCATTCTCTTTCCCTGTGTTAGATCTTCTCAAACAGATGCTCTTCATGGTGTTTGTACTCCCAAGCTGTGGCACCTGGAGGCTGCCTGATTGTAAACTGACAGGATGTAGCATTTTTCCATCTCTCTTTCATCAGATCAGCCTGAAAATCTGGTAAGATCCATCTCTGCCTTGTGATAGAGAGGCGAGACTCAGCTCGGAGTTTCTGAAAGGATCCTGCTTCTTCCGAGGGCACAAGTAAAGGCTGGGTGTGAGGGAGACTTGAAGCATTGCTGCTAGCCC
The DNA here is from genome assembly GCF_054131305.1 of Coturnix japonica. Taxonomy (NCBI): domain Eukaryota; kingdom Metazoa; phylum Chordata; class Aves; order Galliformes; family Phasianidae; genus Coturnix; species Coturnix japonica. The sequence continues at coordinate 21,020,086 of NC_140671.1, read as the reverse complement.
TATAATTCTACGATTAAACAAGTTACATAATTTCAGTCTATTCCCTCTTTACCTCTTTTCCATGCAAACAGCCTGAAGTAGCACGGAATGCAGCTTATTGACTTGTAAGGAATGGGATGGAGAGGGGTAGAGGATTATCCATCACCTCCCTTTCTTTACATTACATCAGGGCATCATTTAGATTATAAGTTTGCTAACAAACTCCTTGATAAAAAAAAATCAGACAGATACTCAGCTGGTCAGCTGCTTTGGTTGCATAATAAACATGGACAGAATTTCTCATCCTCAAGCCATTGTTACAGCACAAACAAACTAAGGGCTAAGGAAATAATTACTGTGGGGCTGAGAGACTCAATAAACAGCAGAAGCTGTGGGATGAACCAGATTTGTTGATCCCAGCAGATAACTACAATTAGGATGTAATATTTCCTTAAGTTTTTGTTTACCCCTTTATTGTTTATCAGTATTAAAAAGGCAATTTATACTTTGCAGTTCTCTAGATCGACCAGTGTATTTCACAGCAGGCAGGTGATATTAAACTGTCCATCACCACAAGCTGTCCTTTCCCTGTTCTTATATTATCAAAGCCTATTGAGATTAGAGCCATAGGAAACTGGAGGAAATGCGTTCATTTGCTTCAAGTTCATAAGCTTATGAAGTTTGATTCCTACACACCTGTAGTCTTCTTTAATAAAAAAGCAAAATCCCAGAAGTTCCTTCAATGGTAATGAAAGAATTTAAGACTGAGAAACATTATATGCATTTTCTGAACTTTTCCGAGACATCACAGAATGTCTTCCCAGAGTGCCCTAACACAGCAGCCAATTGGAAAAGAAACCTCCTAGAGGCTGACCTGTTTAAATGGGGAAGCCATTTATCCCGCTTGGCAAGATCACAAGAAAAGCTTCAAGCTGCTTTACTTTTCACAGATCCCTTACCCAGCGTCTCCCTCACAAAGCAGTCAGAAGAGTGGTCTGCAGGTGAGGGACGCTTCAAAACGCTTCACTGGCTCCACATATGAGCACCCAAAGAAAGTCTTTCCATGACACATCAGAAAGCTGAACGGATTTCTGTCTGGAGAAACTCTCTGCACTTTCCTAGGGGTCTGAACCAAAACTTTGAAGCCAGGGAAAACCATATATAAAATAGATTAGGGCTATAGCTGAGTTTGAACCCATGGAACAGAAAGATAAATAAATAAGAATACACTGAAATAAATAGACTCATTATAGTTGCAACATATCTTGTTCTAGTCAGCTTAGGCTGTAGGATTAAACTGACCAATAGACCTTTTTAAGACTCTGGCAGTCTGGAGCCATGACCACTGACCTGGGGAGCCTGTTCCAGTGCCCAGCCTCCCCATGGCTGAAGCCTTTTCCTGATATCCAACCTGAACCTCCCCTGTGTTATTATATAGTTAACATTCAGGTAAATTACTTAGCATGAGCTAATTCAAGTCATAAAATCCACAGGACATCTTGACACCATGACAAAGAGAACAGCATAAGGAAGCAAGGAAAGAATAAGAAATTGCCCACAGAAAACTGCCCATGGAGCTCTGTGTCAGAACGTAGGCATATTGCATAGCTTTATTTCTAGTGTAGGCAGAATCTGTCTTTTTCTTTCTAGACCTCTTGTCAAGACCAGAGAAGTGGCTCTTCCAACCAGAGAAACTTGGGGAAAGAAGGCACTCTGGGCTGCCACATCCTTTTCTGCTCTCTGTGCTGATCAAACTTGGCCAAACTTTACCTTTGGATGCTCACTGACAAGTCCCTATTAGCACAGAATTAAAAGAATTTATGTGAGCATTTTTCTTAGAAGCCTCTACTAGATACCCTTTATAATTCCTAGTCAAAACCTCCTTTCTTCCCACTAAAGCCCCCTGCCACTTAAAAAGGAGAATTGCCTCAGGACAGATGTATCCCTACTGAGAAACCACTGAACACTTCCTGTCCGTCCCTTAACTCATGAGTCACATCCTCTGGGGTGTCAGTCAAACACACTGAAATTAAAAGCTTTCACAGCTTGGAGAACACAATGAAAAGGCAGAAATGTGAAAGAGTGAAGGACTGAAAATAGTTGCTCCTCAATATGATTGATTTTTAAATCCCCCGCTTCACACATATTAAGCAGCAGTCCTGCATATCCAGATGTATGTTTCAGTCAAGATGAATGGGCTCAATAAATCCAGTAAACAGGAAACTGTTGAGGACAGGTGGGCATAATTCTTTTTTCCAGCTCCAGTCTGCTAATTGATAAAGTATACGACTGTTGGCAGTTCATTTTTCTCACCCATTTACAGGAACTACAGCTACATATTCTTATGAAACTCCTCAGCAGCTTTAGACTGCAGAAGCAGGGGAATGGCGGAAGCAAAACCTTGCAGTTTGATAAACATACTGGAGCTAAGTGGAGATCTAATCTGGTACTATGATGGCTGACATTTTTGCAGGGTGAGACCTTTAGACAGAATCTACATCCAGATGCTTCTGTTTTCAGAAGTGGCCAAAATACACATCCTTGTGCTTTGCCCTCCCACCCTCAGATCTGGTAGCTCACAGTGCAGGATGTGTTTGAGGACATCTTTGGTGGGATCAAAACCAGACCTCACAATAATCACATTCAAGTTAATTGCTGCTATTGTGCTTGAGCACAACATCGACTGGAAGTGTCCAAATAAGTACTTTCATTTGGTGCTGCGCAAACTTAAAATTCATTGAGAGCGTCTCCTACCAATGACTCATCAGCAGCTATGGCGAAAACAAAAGGTGCCACATGGGTTTCATTGTCACATTTTCTAAAGGGAGAATTGCCCAAGTGCAAAGACGAGACCAGCTTTCAAAAATAGTACAGCAAGATGTATCAGTGAAAAACACTGTCAGCAAAGTATTTGTTTCCCAGAGCAGGCAAGGACTAACACTACAGAAGCCATCTTATAAAGAAGACTATGAAGAATAGCAGACATTCTTCCTGGCAGGATTCAGAAAATGATACGTTACTGCAATGCATGGCACAAACAGAAATGAAGAAGCACAGCCAAGATGAGATTCGGAGTCTATGTTTGCAAGGAGCTTTTACAGAGTAAGGGGACACGCTTGAGATTAACAGAGAAGCTTATTAACAGTAAGCCACCTTTCTATACTTACAGAAGTATCAAATCTAATGAGCAGAGGCAATGCCACAGCAGCAGTCCACAGAAGGACCTCAAGTCCCAGGAAAGAATCCAGACTTCAAGGGGCACATGCTGAGTGTGTTCCAAAACTTAGCACTAACCCTGTCTGCTCATCCAATATTGTTCAGCAGCAGCAGCCATCACAGTAGTCTGTCTACTTGTTAAAGTTCACAGACAGCAACGGGAGAACCAAAATCAGTTTCCAGGAAGAAATATTACAAAAAGAAACAAGCCCAGCAGTAAGAAAAAAAAATCCCCATCCACTGGTACTGTTGAGTACCAGTCTCCCTGCATAGATGTTAATGGGCAATAACAAGGAATTTTCATTCCCACAGACTTCATGTGTTTGAACCTCATCAAGTATACTTACAGCAACATAAGTAATGTGAAAGAAAAGGCAAACCCTGCGTTGTGACAGACATCCATGTCACCTTTCTGGTCAGGCTAACAGCTGGGCAACCAGCAAAGAAACCAGCTGGGAGGCAGCCAGGCTTGTTATCCTGCAGTAAAGATGCCATAATTTAGCAGGCACAAAGAGAAATCAGAAAGATTTATTTGAGACACTTGAGAGACCCCAGATAGTTTGTGGTAAAGGAGGAAGAAAAAAATAACTGATTTTTCAGTTCTTAAATGGAAGGGGTAAGATTGGGCCAAACACCTGCAGACATGAGCAGCAGTCACCCCTCTTCAGAGGCACAAATTAATCCACACAGAGCCCACGTGCAGCAGCAGGAGATACAGCCAGAGCTCTCTAGCTCTAGAAGGAAACTGTAGATGACTAACTGAGGGCCAAATAGTATTATCATTATTCACGTTGCCTGGTATATTACGCTGTGAGCGGTCCCTTTGGTTTCAATTAGTTGTTATCCTGATGGGTGCTGACTTAATAGCAGATAAATGCCCTTCCTTGGCAAGTGCTGAAATACCACCTTACGTGTTCCTACTAGATGCCTTATTGCTTTGCAGCTCATCAGTGCACTTGAACTGATCTCAAATAGGTCTCAATGCTATACCTCTTGCTTCAGAAGCCAGCTTTTTCCAGAGATGCATACCTTGACCATCAGCAGGACCCAGAGGAGCAGCTGGCCCAGGAACAACCCCAGCACTGAAGCCGTAAAGTTCATGGATTGCTATCCCTCATCTTCTGCAAGGTACATGTTGGTGAAGTGTGGCCAGGAGGAGGAGGCTGGAGAAAACATTTTTGATGTCTCAGTTTTAAGAGAGAGATAGAGAGGTGCTGCAGTGTTAGTTACAGCAGAGCCAGTGAGCTCAGAAGCCACCCCACGTGTTTCAAAATGGAGCTGTTCTGATTTTATATATGCCCTCTGCACAGGGCTCTGTGAGGGTCAAACAATCCTAAACAAAAATACTGAAGATAAACATAAACCTCCAGGAAGAAACATTTGTAAGAATCAGCTGCTACTTTTTCATTTCATAGCTTTTTAGGAGACTTTTACTGAAGGTTTTTTCATGGCTTCAAAAAAGTATGTTAAACACAGACTGGATGCCTTGTATTTATTATGCAGCCACTCTAGCTTGCATGGGAACAAGACATTGTTTTGCATTACATTTTTCTCCTAACATCTCCATTTGTATACAACACTAATCTTGCTCCGTAGCAGGAACAGACTGACATAATGTCTTCTAAAACTGCATGTTTTTCAATTCCAGAGAGGAAAAAAATAAGAAAAAAGAAAGACCAACTTATTATTTTCTCCTCCTCCACCCCCATCTTCAACAGACAAAGCAGTTTTCCTATGACCCCAAGGAGCACAGGCCAACAGAGAGTCATCAGCAGAGCAAGCCTGGGGGCAGCAACATTATAGAAAAAGTTGAAGCCTTTGATGAGAAGTTCCCTTTTCATCTGTAACTTTAAGCTCTATCAATTGCTCAAACTGCTTTTTTCACCTCTGATGACTTTGCTGAGCAGAATGGACTTTTCAGCACCAGAGTGCCTAGGAAGACCCCAGAGGTAAAGCTCCAGGTAATATCTTCTACACAGGAGAAAGCAAAGCATGCTCCCAGCAACACCCGCAATGGTCAGCAGGGATTGGATGGTCATGCACAGCTTGTTTTCTTCTTTCCAGCTGCTCTGTTGGGCCTACCTGACAGGTGGGTAAGAGGATTTATCTCCCCTGTGGTAAGTAGGAAAGTTACATAGGAGTTCAAATTACAAAAGTTTTGACTGTATCATGTGCCTGTTCCAGCCTAAGTCTTAAGTAGCTGTCTGACAAACAACAGGTGCTTCTGCTAGCAAAACACATGAGGAAAGATGGGAAAAACAGTCCAAGGGAAATAAGAGGGGGAAAAGCAGCAGGGAAAGGGAAAAGCAGCAGGGAAAGGGAAAAGCAGCAGGGAAAGGGAAAAGCAGCAGGGAAAGGGAAAAGCAGCAGGGAAAGGGAAAAGCAGCAGGGAAAGGGAAAAGCAGCAGGGAAAGGGAAAAGCAGCAGGGAAAGGGAAAAGCAGCAGGGAAAGGGAAAAGCAGCAGGGAAAGGGAAAAGCAGCAGGGAAAGGGAAAAGCAGCAGGGAAAGGGAAAAGCAGCAGGGAAAGGGAAAAGCAGCAGGGAAAGGGAAAAGCAGCAGGGAAAGGGAAAAGCAGCAGGGAAAGGGAAAAGCAGCAGGGAAAGGGAAAAGCAGCAGGGAAAGGGAAAAGCAGCAGGGAAAGGGAAAAGCAGCAGGGAAAGGGAAAAGCAGCAGGGAAAGGGAAAAGCAGCAGGGAAAGGGAAAAGCAGCAGGGAAAGGGAAAAGCAGCAGGGAAAGGGAAAAGCAGCAGGGAAAGGGAAAAGCAGCAGGGAAAGGGAAAAGCAGCAGGGAAAGGGAAAAGCAGCAGGGAAAGGGAAAAGCAGCAGGGAAAGGGAAAAGCAGCAGGGAAAGGGAAAAGCAGCAGGGAAAGGGAAAAGCAGCAGGGAAAGGGAAAAGCAGCAGGGAAAGGGAAAAGCAGCAGGGAAAGGGAAAAGCAGCAGGGAAAGGGAAAAGCAGCAGGGAAAGGGAAAAGCAGCAGGGAAAGGGAAAAGCAGCAGGGAAAGGGAAAAGCAGCAGGGAAAGGGAAAAGCAGCAGGGAAAGGGAAAAGCAGCAGGGAAAGGGAAAAGCAGCAGGGAAAGGGAAAAGCAGCAGGGAAAGGGAAAAGCAGCAGGGAAAGGGAAAAGCAGCAGGGAAAGGGAAAAGCAGCAGGGAAAGGGAAAAGCAGCAGGGAAAGGGAAAAGCAGCAGGGAAAGGGAAAAGCAGCAGGGAAAGGGAAAAGCAGCAGGGAAAGGGAAAAGCAGCAGGGAAAGGGAAAAGCAGCAGGGAAAGGGAAAAGCAGCAGGGAAAGGGAAAAGCAGCAGGGAAAGGGAAAAGCAGCAGGGAAAGGGAAAAGCAGCAGGGAAAGGGAAAAGCAGCAGGGAAAGGGAAAAGCAGCAGGGAAAGGGAAAAGCAGCAGGGAAAGGGAAAAGCAGCAGGGAAAGGGAAAAGCAGCAGGGAAAGGGAAAAGCAGCAGGGAAAGGGAAAAGCAGCAGGGAAAGGGAAAAGCAGCAGGGAAAGGGAAAAGCAGCAGGGAAAGGGAAAAGCAGCAGGGAAAGGGAAAAGCAGCAGGGAAAGGGAAAAGCAGCAGGGAAAGGGAAAAGCAGCAGGGAAAGGGAAAAGCAGCAGGGAAAGGGAAAAGCAGCAGGGAAAGGGAAAAGCAGCAGGGAAAGGGAAAAGCAGCAGGGAAAGGGAAAAGCAGCAGGGAAAGGGAAAAGCAGCAGGGAAAGGGAAAAGCAAGACTGAAAGGGAAAAGCAAGACTGAAAGGGAAAAGCAAGACTGAAAGGGAAAAGCAAGACTGAAAGGGAAAAGCAAGACTGAAAGGGAAAAGCAAGACTGAAAGGGAAAAGCAAGACTGAAAGGGAAAAGCAAGACTGAAAGGGAAAAGCAAGACTGAAAGGGAAAAGCAAGACTGAAAGGGAAAAGCAAGACTGAAAGGGAAAAGCAAGACTGAAAGGGAAAAGCAAGACTGAAAGGGAAAAGCAAGACTGAAAGGGAAAAGCAAGACTGAAAGGGAAAAGCAAGACTGAAAGGGAAAAGCAAGACTGAAAGGGAAAAGCAAGACTGAAAGGGAAAAGCAAGACTGAAAGGGAAAAGCAAGACTGAAAGGGAAAAGCAAGACTGAAAGGGAAAAGCAAGACTGAAAGGGAAAAGCAAGACTGAAAGGGAAAAGCAAGACTGAAAGGGAAAAGCAAGACTGAAAGGGAAAAGCAAGACTGAAAGGGAAAAGCAAGACCAGAAGGGAAAAGCAGTTGTGAAAGGGAAAATCCACAATGAAAGGGAAAAGCAAGACTAAAATGGAAAATCAGGACTGAAAGGGAAAAGCAAGACTAAAATGGAAAATCAGGACTGAAAGGGAAAAGCAAGACTAAAATGGAAAAGCAGCAGGGAAAGGGAAAAGCAGCAGGGAAAGGGAAAAGCAGCAGGGAAAGGGAAAAGCAAGACTAAAAGGGAAGAGCAGCAGTGAAAGGGAAAAGCAAAACTAAAAGGGAAAAGCAAGACTAAAAGGGAAAAGCAAGATTAAAAGGGAAAAGCAAGACTAAAAGGGAAAAGCAAGACTAAAAGGGAAAAGCAAGACTAAAAGGGAAAAGCAAGACTAAAAGGGAAAAGCAGCAGTGAAAGGGAAAAGTAAGACTAAAAGGGAAAAGCAAGACCAAATGGGAAAAGGAAGACCAAATGGGAAAAGGAAGACCAAATGGGAAAAGGAAGACCAAATGGGAAAAGGAAGACCAAATGGGAAAAGGAAGACCAAAAGGGAAAACCAGCAGTGAGAGGGAAAAGCAGCACTAAAAGGGAAAAGCAAGACTAAAAGGGAAAAGCAAGACTAAAAGGGAAAAGCAAGACTAAAAGCGAAAAGTAAGACTAAAATGGAAAAGCAGCAGTGAAAGGGAAAAGCAGCAGTGAATGGGAAAAGCAAGACTGAATGGGAAGAACAAGAGTGAAAGGGAAAAGCAAGTCTAAAAGGAAAAAGCAGCAGTGAAAGGGAAAAGCAGCAGTGAAAGGGAAAATTAGAAGTGAAAGGGAAAAGCAGCAGCGAAAGGGAAAAGCAAGACTAAAATGGAAAAGCAGCAGTGAAAGGGAAAAGTAGCACAGAAAAGCAGCAGTGAAAGGGAAAAGGAACAAGAAAATGCAGCCCTGAAAGGGAGAAGGAGCCCTGAATGGGAGAAGCAGAACTGATAAAGAAAAGCAGCCCTGAAAGGGAAAAGCAGCCGCGAAAGGGAAAGGAACAGCATAAAGCAACACTGATAGGGAAAAGAAGTACAAAAAGGGCAAAGCACTGAAAGAGAAAAGGAGCCCTGAAAGGGAAAGCATCAAAGCAAGGGAAAAGAAGCGCGGAAAGGTAAAAGGAACAAGCACAGGGAGCAGGCAGGTAGGCACAGCAAAGCAGCAAGCAAAGACCAATCTGTCAGAGGGGGCCTGCTAACAGGAAGCCCAGCTATTGCCCTCCCAAAGAAACTCCACCATTTTGACAGCCAAAACAGAAACTACGGTTTCGGTTCTCATGACTCTTCCCTGCGCTCCCAAATAAATGGTTTCGTGACATCCTCTACCACACTGCAACTGCTCAGAATAATCAAAATTATATCATTCATGACATAAGAAACTCACTTTTGCCTGGTGGCAACGACAGTCCATTCCCATCCTGTCCCTCCATGTAATGAACATTGCATTTGGCCTTCTAACAGCCTCCTGGATGAATCCACCAAGAGCAAGGAAGCACCCTGCCCTTACTCTGAAGAGAGAAAGAAAGCAAGGTTCATGGAAACAGGCACACAAGGCTCGCAACAAGACACGGTGCTCCAGATCATGACAGAGATAGGGCTACCACAGTGCCCGAACATGATTTACCACTAAAGGAAACATCTGGGGGCACTTCACAACTTCAGCACAAGCTGTAATGGCTCAGCATATTTAGCTTTCTTATCGTTCAGCTGGAGAACGAGATACTCCGAAGTATCAGTCAGCAAGCACTCAGATGATCCTGCCCTCTGGTTTTAACGATGACAGACATCATTACTGCCACCTCTGACACCTTACCAGGAGATGCTTCCATTTATTAGCCTGGTCTTGATTCCTTCCATCAGCAGCTGCTCCTAAACTGACCTCCATTCATACAGTGATACCATCAAATTCCAGCACGAGCTGACCTGCAAGACAGAGAAGAGAAAGCAGGATGGCAACAAACACTGACATAGCACAATCTAATATTCTTGAACAGCCGCAAATGAGACAAAACAGGAGATAAGTGCATCTGCAGCAACACCCCAGTTCATAAAGAAATGCAACTCCAGCCTGGCCTCAGCAGCCCTTATATATTTCTTACACATTTGATTAAGCCAACTGCAATTTGAACCAGAAGAATTCACAGTCTCTTGCAAATGTCACCGTAAAGCAGAATAGGACACAGCAAAAGAAAAAAAAAAAAAAAAGAAAAAAAAAAAAAAAAGAAATATAAAGAAAAAAGCAAGCCAAAAACCAGGGAATCAAAGTTTAAAAAACCACAGAAAACAAATAGAAAAAAAACACATACTATCTGTAACAGCAGAAAGACTAGCACAGTGTGAATATACTACAAAGGTAAGGAAAGAATGGCTCACCCACCACTGAGGATGGAAGTGCACAGAACAAACTCCACAGAGGAGAAACCATCAAAAACAATTCCACCCAGGGGCAGTCAGCCTTCAAAAATGAGCTGTAAGAGAGGTGCAGCCAGGCTCCATCCCTTCCAGTCACTCAGCTGCATTGGCCTCACCTGCACTAACCAGGGCTGACCAGGTCCCTTCCCTAGGTGATAATCAGTGGCTCAGACTGTGATTCAACAGTTCTCATACAGCGTATCTAAAGAAAAATAACAAAGCATAGATGAAAAACACAACAACAAATAAACCATGAAGGATTTTAGGAAATAACACAGAATTAAAAAAAAATAATAATAATAATAAAAGCAAAGAAAAAATAATAAACCAAACAAAAGAAAAAAAACTAAGACAAGGAAAAACAGAAAAAAACTTATAAAAAAAAACAAAAAACAAAATACAAAAAACAAAAAACAAAAAAAAAAAACACGACATAGAAAACACCAAATAGGAAAGAAAACCATAGAGCTGCAAAGGAAAAAAAATAACACAGCAAAGCAAAGCACAGATGATAAAAAACAACAAGGAAAACACACCTCCCTGACATGACATCTTGCCTCCTGAGCAGGTCACAGTGTCCCTCACTCAGATGTAGAGCAGGGAGGAAGCTGAGACCCCATGTGTTCCTTGCTGCACACTCCCATCTAAAAGGTCCATATGCTCCTTGGGAAGCACAATGCCACCTGGGGAAAAGAGAAAGCAGGAACAGGACATGCAGGCGGCTATCACCCAGCAGAAGGCCAGATCCTTCCGTCTGTTATCCGCTCCTCTTTTTAGTCCTAATAGGGCCCCGAGGATACAGAAATAGCAGTGCTTAGCAGAAGGACTCGGAGAAGGACCGGTAGAAACTGTCAGGAGGACAACTGACATCGTGTGGACACAAACAGGCTGTTGGTGCAAGGAAGGAAACGGCACCTGAGCATTTCACCAAACAGGTTCCCTCCTCTCTGTCTTCCTGCAAAGATACAAGGATAAAAACCTCATTTCCTCTGAGCAACAATTGGAAACAAGACCAGAAAATTATTCATTCAAAGGCACTTCTAGGAGATGTATAACAGAGTCCTTCCCAGTTACACGAGCTTACGCTGTGGCCTTTGGAGAAACAAGCTGCCTTTGTGGTCCTGAGGGTTCCTTTTTGTCATCTGTTGAGCACAGCAAGAGAGCTTTTCTTGTACAAATCTATGCCCTGTGTACCTTTCTCCATCCCAAAACCTAGAGTTGCGGTGCAGACACTGGATGCTGACCAGAGCAGTAAAAGAACAGAAGAGGGGAAAAGCAGATACAGGTAAGACACCTAAAGGAAAGGAAAAGAGCAGAAGAGAAGGAAGGATACGGTTAAGAACAAAGGACAGAAGATGGAAAGTGCTATAGAGGATTGGACTGGACATGAGCAGATCAGAGCTACACCAAGGTGTGGCTTCTCCCTGTGTCCCTGTCCACCACTGGCAGCATCCCCCAATGACAGGGATGATGCTGCTCCAGCAGCTGATGGGGTTGTGGTCTGGGGTTACGTTCTATGCAGAGCCTCCACAACCTGCTACAGACCTCCAGTTCCCTGACACTTCTTTTTTTTCCAGGTGTCTGCACACAAGGAACAGGTGTTCCCCATGCCCTGCATACTGGTAATTAGTGTGGGCAATTACTGTGTGGGAATTGGGGGAGGGAAATTCAGGGGTGGGATAGTGAGGAGGAATTGGAGGGGGCTGGGAAATTGTTTGGGTGGGATTGTAGAGATCAGATATGACTGCTAGGATGGGGAATATTTGGTTGGAAATACTGTCATTTCTATTACTCATTGCTTTGTGTGATAAGTTATTAAATGCTTTATGTTCCCTCTGCTACATCTCTGCTTGCAGTCATTTGTGCAGTGACAAAGGTCCTCAGCTCTACATGCCCACCTCCAAGGTAGGATGGAGCACCACAGATGGCAGTGTTCCACAGCTGCCACCAGCAGCCCCAGCTCGTCCCTCCACACCTGAGGTGTGAGTGGCTGTGAGAGGAATGAATGTCTCTGTGGAAGTGCAGCTCATTCCTCCCCTCTGATGGGGGCAGAAGGCATCTGCATTTCCCTCATGGCTCTTATTTCCTATGTTACTGTGGGAAATGAGCTGAGCCACTGTGCCTCCCTACTATGGCAAGCTCTGCAGCTCTGCCACTGTCTTTATACTCACCTGTTCCTGTGTGTAATGCTCCACACTTGGACCCTGCAGAGCCCAAAGGCCTCCTTGGTTGCTGTTACTCACCTGGACATTGAGGGTGCTGTGTCTCCAGTCTGTACCTGCTTCCAGGTGGCACTTGCAAGACACTGCGAGTCCACCTGGTTGGAACTGCAGTCAACAAACACAAATGTGAAAGAAATAAGAAAGGATTCTTTCATTTCACAGGCTTTCATCTCCATTGAAAGATGTTCTGCTGTGCAGCACAGCTGGGAGCATTTCATATGTGCAAAAAAGGGGGATGGGCCCTGGCTGTGCCGGGCCCCCTTCCGGCCCAGGCCCCAAAGCAGCCCCGACTGTGCTGGGTTCCCCTCTCACCTGGGCCCTGCAGTGGCCTCAGCTGTGCCTGGTCCCCCTCTGCTCTGGGCCCTGAGCTGGCCCCAGCTGTGCCTGGTCCTCCTCCATCCTGGGCCCCAAGGCCCTGCCTCTGCCTGCTCCCCCTCTGCTCTGGGCCCTGAGCTGGCCCTAACTGTGCCAGGCCCCCCTCTGGCACAGGCCCTGCCTCAAGCCCCGCCCCCTGTGGGCAGCAGTGCTAGTGCCTGTTGGTTTTGCTCTCTTCCCTCTTGTTTCCCTGTTCTCTTCACAAATGCTTTCAGATCCCCCAGGATGACGTGCACTGACACTGCTGCCTTCTTCCTGCACAAACTTTCTGGGCAGCTCAGCTTTTTCTACAGAGCAGCGTGCCTTTGGAAGTGCTTGGAGGATGTAAACTAACAGCAAGAGAACACTGAGCTCTTCTGGGTCTTTCTAGACATGGCAAAGAGACAGGATAGTGTGCTCAGCCTCGAGTGGTTGCTTGTATGCAGAAATCACAGTTGTCAACATCTGTGCTGTTTTGCTGTAGGCAGTAGTGTGTGACAAGAAGCCTACAATTATCAATTTAGTGAACGTAATTAATTGTAACAGTTCCCCTTTCTTCTTCCCTTGACACTTGGGTTATGGAGTTCTCCTATGCTATGTGCCGGTGTAATACCTCTGAGCCACAGCACTGTTGCGTTTAGCAAAGCTCATGGCAACAGGCTTTGGCCAACCTCAGAGCTACGTAGATGATGATAAGATATCCAATGATAGGAGGGAAAATGAACAAGCTCCAAGGTAAGTGTTGTTTTTTCCTTCTAGTCAGCACGCCATCGCTAAATCTTCCATGCTGTGACTTTTATCTTGATAGTGATGATCCCTTAACCTCACACCTTTAGCACAGCACTTTCTGTGGAGATTCCCACCAGTGACAAAGTATTAGTGCCGCTTTTCTGCCTGTTTCTTTTTTGTCTGTATTTTCCAGAATGTGGGTATTTCTTTCATTGCCCACAAACACTGCCCAGTGCAGGAGGAGGCAGGGACAAGAGTCAGGAGCAAGGGCAGAATAGTTTCTCTGTTAGTGAATGGAATGCCATTGTTTTCTGCATATGGACTTGCCATAGTGCTTCTTACAAGGCCTAACAGTGGGATGAAATGTGCCCTGAAGCAGGTGTGCTTGCAGGAAGGCAAAAGAGAATTGCAAATAATGCTAAGGGGGGCCAGTAAGATGATCAGAGGGCTGGAGCACCTTTCCTGTGAGGACAGGTTGAGGGAACTGGGCTTGTTGTGCTTGGAGATGAGAAGGTTCCAGGGAAACCTCACTGTGGCCTTCTAGTATTTGAAAGGAGTGTATAAACAGGCAGGGGAATGCCTGTTTACGAGGGTGGATAGTGATAGAACAAGGGGGAATGTTTTTAAAGTGATACGGGGACGTTTAGGTTGGATATTAGGTTGATGTTTTTCACACAGAGGGTGGTAACGCACTGGAACAGGTTGCCCAGGGAGGTTGTGGATGCTCCATCCCTGGACAGATTTCAGGCCAGGCTGGATGTGGCTCTGGGCAGCCTGGTCTGCTGGTTGGAGACCCTGCACACTGTGGTCCTTTTCAACCCAGGCTATTCTATGAGTCTATGGCTGTACAATTGTATCAGACCTCAGGGAAGTCACGTGGAAGAGACAAGTCTTTGAAATTAAGCTTGATTCGCTTTGCCCCTCATACACCTGATCACTGCATCCCTTACTTGGCAAATGGTCTTTCTGTGGGGTGTAGATGAGGAAAGGGGAGGAGGAAAATAAAGCAGCTGCTTTGTCTTAGAGCTCTTGTTTCGTTGGGTCTGGCCATATTTTCTGAAACTAAAAGACGATGTGTGAAAGAAGGACAGGGAAAGGCACAAGGAGGTTTTGGTTTTGGTGCTGACTCCAGCTCACTGCTTGCTGCTGGGAAAGGCACACTTAGCTCCAAGGAAGGATGCATGCGTGGAAATCCAGTGGCCAGGGGCAAGGGGTACCCAGCAATAGAGGGCAACGAGAGCTGGGGTGATTTGCTTTTAAACTGCAGCCAGTGAAGTCCTGTCCCATTGGATCTGACATATGTCTCCCCATTCCCTTCCAGTTTGTGCAGAGATGGCATGAGACAGAGGGCATTGCTTTCTGCCAGACTGCAGGAGCAGAAGCATTTCAGGTACCTAAATGGTTTGGTTTCCTCACAGAATCACACAGAATCACAGAATTACCCGGGTTGGAAGGGACCTCAAGGATCATGTAGTTCCAACCCCCCTGCCTAGCAGGGCCACCAAACATACGCCTTTACTAGATCAGGTTGCCCAGGGCCCTGTCCAACCTGGTCTTGAACACCTCCAAGGACGGGGCATCCACAACCTCCCTGGGCAGCCTGTTCCAGGACCTAACCACTCTTCTAGTAAAGAACTTTCCCCTAACATCCAACCTAAATCTTCCCTCCTTCAACTTAAAACCATTTCCCCTAGTCCTGCTATTATCAGCCCTTTCGAAGAGTTTACTCCCCTCCTGGGAGTAAGTTCCCTTCAGGTACTGAAAGGCTGCAATGAGGTCACCCCGCAACCTTCTCTTCTCCAGGCTGAACAAACCCAACTCCCTCAGCCTGTCCTCATAGGGGAGGTGCTCCAGCCCCCTGATCATCTTCGTGGCCCTCCTCTGGACCCTTTCCAAAATCTCCATGTCTTTTTTGTACTGAGGGCTCCACACCTGGACACAATACTCCAGATGGGGCCTCACAAGAGCAGAGTAGAGAGGGACGATCACCTCCCTATCCCTGCTGACCACCCCTCTCCTGATGGAGCTCAGGATCCCTTTTGCTTTCTGAGCTGCCAGAGCGCACTGCTGGCTCATGTTAAGTTTCTCATCCATCAGGACCCCCAGGTCCTTCTCTGCCGAGCTGCTCTCAAGGACCACTCCTCCCAGCCTGTACAGGTGCCTGGGGTTCTTCCAACCTAAGTGCAAAACCTTGCACTTTGCCGTGTTGAACCTCATTAGGTTCACTCAGGCCCACCTTTCAAGCCTGTCAAGGTCCCTCTGAATGGCATTCCTTCAACTGCACCACTCAGCTTAGTGTCATTGTGCACACACACCCATGTGGACAAATTCTGTATAATCATCTCCTCACTCTGGTGATAAAATCTCCCCGAAGAAGGATCCTGCAGCTCCACCATGGAACCTTCTAACTGAGGAAGAGGACCTTTGGTGAAGAAAAGAGCACTTGGGCAGTATGAGTCTCCAAGCACATGTGCTTCGTGTCTCCAGGCTGCTGCTGAGACCCAAAGGTGCTGTAAATCCATATAACTACCTTCACTTTTGCAGTATGACTGAATTAGACACAGAAATATGGATAAAAGAGGCATTAAAATCAGAGCAGTTGGCTTTCAAGGCACACAGCTTTCAAAATGGCTCGGAGAGCAGAGCAAACTCTTTGCAAGTAACTATTACCACACAGTTCCATTTGGCTAAGTCAAAACATGTGCATTCTATTCGAGTATGATGATCTTTACATGCAGTTTATAACTGTAAAAAGGTATGTTTCAACTTGGGGAGAGGGGAGCTGTGGTGAGAGCCATGGTTTGGAATCCTTCAGGGCCAGCATGCTTATCTGTGAGTCTGAGGGAGACGCCTCCAGGCCAAAGCAGGTGCTACAGAGAGAAAGGTTTGACACAAATGGTTTTATTTGACTGCTAGAGACAAATGAGTAGGAAGAAGCTATGATTTCTTTGCTGACTGCTGGTAAATCAGAACTGCAGACTGTAGGAGAGCTTAAAGGAGCAGTAGTAGGAGTGTGAATGAATGCTCTCTGTTCTGCACTAGGATGGATGTGTGACCAGCATGACATACCAATCTTCCACTCCCAAATCATGCTTTCCTGGAGGGCCTTCAAAACACTCTCACTGAGCCAAAAAAGACACTTTCTGGGCAGGGAAGGTCCCCAGAATGCCCATAGCCCCACCTGAGCACCTGACACTGGCACTCTGTGCCTGCCTCACTGAGCCTCTTTGTATTTTCACCTCTGCCCAGCATCATGTAGAAGGGCTGCCAAGGGCTGTGTGCCTGCGTGCTCCCCTTGTGACAGCATTGTGTTGTAGGTGCCAACAAAGGGAAAGCACGGACAGTGCAAAGTAGCTGATAATTGCATTAAATGGGACTGTTTTGGCAGCACTTTGATTGTGTGCTGAACATACTTACACGGATCTTCATTAATTTAGGGGCTGAAGAGAGGCTGCAGCTCATTGCACAACATTCAGAGGTTCCCTCCCACATGCAAACGCATCTTTTGAAAAGCCAAGCCTTGATCTCGTTTGAGGTACCTTAGAAAATTTAACTGCAGTGGATCTGCTGAAGCTGAATTATTTGTGGAGAGAACATATTACATGTCTTCCCTTAGATCTAGTCACTACTTATCTCACATGTGCTGTTGTATTAGACAGAAAAAGCACAAAATGGTGTACTTCCTCTTGTTCCAAAGGAAGTGACAGTCGTTATTCTTTCCAGCAAATCTAATTGCATCAATTGTTTCTCACACAATACTCACAATTAAGGTTTCCAAAAGAACAGCTAAACTATAAAGCAGAGGGGAGCTGTTATTCACAGGTGTTGGATTAGATCTAATTTATGAATGTAGCAGAAGCTACTTAGATGCGGGTGCTTAAAGCACATTCCTTCCCCCTATATTCTGAAAGAATACTTAGACCACTGAAGGATATTTCAATACCCTGAGCTTTTCCTGGAAATGCTTGAATATGGCGTAGGCAAACGAGAGATAAAGGAGAATCTTATAGCACAGGCAGATGACTAATGATGGTGCAAGCCATAAAAAAACACAGGACTACTAACAAGGGAATGGAGATCAGCTGAGTAACCAAAAGAACCGGGTTTCAAATATTCATTTTTACACAAATGCAATTGTGATAGAGTAGGTGCATTATTCCGAGGGAAGGCAGAAAGTGAGATAGAGTAAAAGCTCTGCACTGTGCTGGTCACAGCACATTCAGCATTTTGCAAGCAGCTCCCAGCTGCATAGAATTGAGCAACACACCCATGAGCAGCCCACAGCACTGGAGGTGCTGCTGCCCTGCTGTCACCTACAGGTTGTGCTTAAAAGTACTACTATATGTGAATACTTATGCTGCAGCTCTCTCCAGCTCCTCCAGATCTGAGCAAGACTGGATCAAAGAAGGGTAAGGTGCCCTGTTTTTTGAGGCAGCAAGGTTTTTTATTCATAGGGGAAAAGAGGTGTAGTCCAACATGAACATGTGCCTCTAAAATCTTTGTCAGTCTTCAAGGGAGGGAGCTGGAATTTCATCTGATTAATTTTTCCCCACTCTCAGTTCTCAGGAGGGTCACCGGCTGAGGAACTGGCAAAACTCTTTTCCCATTTTGTTTTCAACCTTTACCTTTTGTCAGCTCACTCTGCATCTTCTAGATCCCAGCCACCCCCAGTTTCCAAACACACCACCTTCTCACCCATCCTCTGCTCATACATGAGGTACCGCCAGCTGATGTTTATTCAGCTCAGAGAACAGCAGCGTATCTAACGGTCTTTAGTTATTAAGACCATAAATCTTACCATGTGCTCACACCAAGACAATCTGGTACCATCACCCTTTCAGGTCATGCAGCAAAGCACTTGTTTGACTGCTTTTGAAAGATTCTTTTTCTTGCACTATCCCCTCAATACTCTTCATGTTATCTAGATGAGAACAAGCCACATCTGCTTACATCTCCTTCCAGATGTAACAGCCCTGGCAATCCTAAGGCATACTTCCTGATTGCACTGCTGCAACCAGCATTACACATACAGTATTGCATAATGTAGCCAAGTGTGGGAACAACCACACAGCCACAGGCAAGCTGTCACCTCAAAAGGAAAGTTCCTTCATGTTTTTCATGGCGCTGGGACTGCAGAGTGCATAAGTGAATTCAACATTCTCTGTATTATTACCAGAATTCAACAGGGATGGAACCTTTACAGCACAAATAATTTTGTTTGAGCACAGGCTTTGAAGACTATAAACTATTTGACCATTGAACGAGTTAGAAAATAAATTCTAAGTCTTGAAATATTCTCTACATACTTAGGAGTAAAATGCCCTACATTTTGAGCAGTTCTGTTGGCAACACTGTGAGGTTGCTACCTCTGGCTTTGCACGTGCTCTTGAACCAGGAGGAGGATCTGTGCTCTTGTCCACTTAGAGAGCATTTGTGCTTTTTCTCATGAGTTTCCATTCTTTCCATGCTAAAGAGGGAAGGTGATGTGCCTGTAAACATGTTGTAGTTTAAACCTTCTGGTGCTGCACGCAGGTGCTGTGGGAGGGATTACCTTGTTTGTGGCAGTCTGGGCTGGGGGTGTGTTTGTGTGAAGATCTGCAAGGTGATATTTGCTCCTCCCAGACTTCTTATGGGACATGCACGCATGCAAGCAAATATGTAAAAGAAAACCCACTTCAGGTGTGTTGCATTGCTCCAAAGGAGTGTAAGAAAGGAAAACACCAGTTACATAATAGAAGTATTCTCAAGAAGGAATTGTTTAATCACAAACACCTTTCAGTCTTAATAAAACTAAATTAGATCTTCTCTAACAGATCAGCATTTTATCCACAGTTGTTATACACACAAAAAAAGAGAAAAAAGTAGATTATCGTTTTAAAATGTAGCACTGCTATTATAAAAGAAAGGCTGGATGTTCTGCTGGTACAGCTTCTCCCTCACAGTTTAGCATTAAACTGTGTCAGCATCTTCTCTAGCTTCAATGCTACCTTTAATCCTTAATTTTCCTGACATGAAGGCCATGGTTGGCTTTAGTTTACCTAAAAAGAAGACACAGAATCATCAGGAAAAGGAAAGGAACTGCAGATTGCGATATCATATAGTAGTTACTTTGCTACCAAGTTCTACTGTAAAAGCATCAGAAAAGAGGTTCAACAGATTGACTGGATGCTTTCTGAAGCTACACTCTGAAAAGTTCAATAGCTACTGAACAAAGCAGTAGATATTTTTATTATAAAATCATGGACTCACAGAGTGACTTACGTTGGAAGGGAATTTAAAGGCCATGCACTTCCAGCTACAGCTCATCCAATTCCAAGACCACAAAGAGAGGTGAGCCTGTCAGCTCATCCATCAGCAAGATGTTTCCTGCCACCAGTAGCTGCCTCAGTTCTGCCAAACCCGTTTGTTACTCACCAGTGAACATCTTCACAAAGTCGCCACTCGACATGCTCATCACAACATCAGCTGCTGCAGGAGGCTTCCCAAACCCAGCACTCCCACTGCTGGTTTTCAGGTCAAGGTACCAAGTGCCTCCTTCATCACCTGAGTGGAACAGGGAGAACCTGTGGCAGCACCACAAGGACTGATGTGCCCTGCCCTTTGCTACCCCCGCCTGCTTTTCTCTCCCATCTTCGTGCTAGACGTGCTGGAGGTGCTGTGCCAGAAGCTGCCCCGCGCTCTCTGTGCAGACAAGGTCAGCCCCAGCAGATGCCCCACAATGCCACAGTGTCAGGGGACAAGGCAGTGGCTGCTGGTGGAGCTGGAGGCAGCAGGGGTTTGGAACAGAACTACCATGCTGACCCTGTGCA
Source organism: Coturnix japonica (assembly GCF_054131305.1). Taxonomy (NCBI): domain Eukaryota; kingdom Metazoa; phylum Chordata; class Aves; order Galliformes; family Phasianidae; genus Coturnix; species Coturnix japonica. The sequence goes on along the minus strand of NC_140671.1, from coordinate 21,000,163 downwards.
GCACGGCCAGCAGGGTGACACAGCAGAAATGAAACACCAGGAAAACACACCACAGTCCCCAAAAGAGCAGCACATGCTGCTGATGCAGAAAGCATCTCCCTGTGACAACAGCAGCAGGGTAAATCCCACATGTGCTGAAGTTGGCTCTGAAAGGCAGCATCTTACAGAGCACACCCAAAGATGTCCCTGTTCCTAGACCAGTTATAAAAGACAAGTATTTACATGTGAAAATACAGACTGACTCTTGCTAGAAAAGTGAGCATTTGAGAATTTTACAAGTGATGGTCTTACCTGACAATTCAAACTGAAAGACGCCCTGCGTGGATTTCACTGTTTCTTTATTGAGTTCTCCCTGAATAACCCATAATGTTTCTGCAACAGGCCCCGCTGAAGCTGATTCTTTATTAAGCTTGGCTCCACCTGATGCCTGTGAAGCACCTAAAAGAAATAGATGGATTCTCTGTAAAATGCTGGAACACTCTATCTCACTTATCTTTCTAAGAATATATATGTTTTCAGCAGTTCTTCTGCAAAAGCTTCTAAGGTGTGAATCAATTCACTACTTTAATCAGCAACTTTGTACACTGCAGTGAATGTGCTCATTTAACATTAAGAAAGAGCATTTGCAATTTATAAGGCATGTAATGCTTAGCAGCCCCTAAAAGCCATGCAGAAGGTCAGTGTATCAGGAAATAATTATTCTACTCAGTGAATTGCTACTGTGTTGGAGATCTGGGCAGTTGGCAGTATCAGTTCCTGGCAGAAAAGTCTAAGTGCGCACTCACAAATAGTATTTTCAAGGGAACTGGGCTCTTTTCAAACTTAGCCTCTTTCTTTCCTATATTTGTTTTGGCACTCCTATAAAACATATCCAGTATTCCTATTTGCCCTCCAATAGAAACATCACTATTCTGAAAAAGTGAACCTGATGCTTTTGTAAAAAAACAACTTCTCTATTTCATCTTGTAGACATTCACATCATGTACGACTGTGAGAACTTCATGTAGGAATAGAAGCTTCTCAAGTTCTCACACTGCAAGAAAGATGTAACACTCCTGCAAAATATGCTGATTGCTTGTGATTTTTTTACAGCAATATTTACTCATAATCTTCATGCCACTTAACTCTGGTGGTAAAAAGCAAAAAGGTTGTTCAAAACAAGGTGCTGATTATGAACTGTGAAAGTTGCAGACACTAAAGTCACTTCCATAAATCAAACAGCCCAAATACAATAGATTTTGCCACATAGCTTGAATGTAGTCCAAAAGTAACTTGAAATAGAGGAGGCATTCATTATCATCACAAATAATCGACATGTACATGCAGAGGTTGCCCTTCCACGGCCTTCTGATTATGTGGCTGTCATGTCAGTTTCAGCATCCAAGAAGAAGTCAGGCATCAGGGGGTGACCTAAAGGGGAGTTGAACAATAACAGTAAGCCCAAGTAAGGGTGAACAGCACAAACAGGAATCCATTCTGAAGGCAACAGCACCTCAATTTACCAGTAAATGAACTACAGGTTGAAAGAAGACGAGGTGACATGTTTAGGTTCTGGTACATTTAAAATCAGACCCAGAAGCCTCTTACAAATTCAGTCAGAAACATCTGAAGATGAAGAAACACTATCTCACTATTTGGTAAATAGTAATACATGCGCTTATAGTGCAGGTCTATTTTCTTTTTGCTAATGGGTTTAAAAAAAAAAAAAATATATATATATATATATATATATATATATATATATATATATATTTATATAGGCATTGATTATTAGAGCCTCAGTGGACTATTATGTGCTTTCCCAGAATCCACATTCTCAAACGTGAGGCAAAGCATCTTTTGACTGAGTCAAAGGAATATATCCATATTCCCCATATGGCCTTCCTTCCTTCGCAAGCTTCTCATTTTAAAGATCTCTTTTACCTGGTGCAATTGCATAGACATCAAAATCCTTAACGCCTTCTTCTCTCAGTAGAACTTCATCAATAATGAAGTTTCCAGTGAAAGTTTTCGGCTTTGTTAAAATGCAATATGCAGCATCTGCAATTATGTCAGTTTTTCTGCACTGCTTCTCTATTCCGGATCCTCCCAGCATATCCATAGCAGCTGTATGTATGGCTGGAAAATTCAGAGGACAGGAAATTACAAGTTTAACACTAATGACATCACATACTCATCTCTTTGGCAAATGCATAAACTTTATTCTCCTCTCACATGAAAGTAAATCATGAGAAGACTAAACTGTGAAATACCATCAACCAGCGAAGAATGGTCAACCAGCAAACAATCCTCAAAGTGTAAAGATTCCCTTACTTGAAAAGTATTAAAGGAACCAAAAGAGGAATAAAGGGAAGAACTCCTTGTAATATTCATATTATTCAATGCTTCTATCAATACTTTCCACACAAAGACTTCCTCTGGCTTTATTCAGGACATGAAAAACTAACAGGACAACTATCTTTCTCAAAGTGAATGTGCATCAGCAATTAACATTTTCTGTAGCCATTACCATACTGAAAATCTCAATTTTAGACCCACAATAACTTGTGAGATAACAAAGTGACTCTAAGTTAAAGATGAGAAACCCAATAGCACAAACTCAAACTTTTCCTGGCTTATGCTCCTCTACTTTCACATTACAGCCAATTATTATTGTTCTAAATATAGCAAAACTATGGGCAAAGACTGATATGAAAAACCATCTACTGTCCTGCAATCTGCACATCCTTCCATCTATTTCATACAAAGTGCTGCTGGTTTTCCATTAATTCATACATACAGCATCTTCCACTTTGACCCTGCAGTACCTCTACTACTCATTCACACTCTTACATCCTTTTGGCAGGCTACCTCTTTCACTTTTAGTAAAATCGAGAGCTCGTAACATCTCACTATCAGCATATTTTCTTGTTTCAAGGAGCTGGATGAACCAATAGAACCATACTAGCACAGTGTCGATCTCCAGCATTGAAGCTGATCACATATATATGATGTTCTTTAAATTAAAAACTTTGTAATTGTAATGTAGATACTACAGAAGTCACCTCTCTCACTCTCTAAAGTAGTTAACTTTTGTTTTGGCAGATAAACCTTTCAAAACAACATTTTTCTTCCTAGACTGAACATTACTAACTTTTATACTTCAGAACATGAACAGTTTTCATCAAGGAAACACTGATACATACAAATTTTGAAAGCTCACTTACTGCTTCTAATGCTTTCAAGACACTGGTCTCTTTGTTCAGCAGCTACCAAACCTTCAACAGCAGCCCTGGTCCTCACTGACCCATGGACAATAAACTGGAGCTAGTATAAGATGGGCACACCAAGTTATTTTTCTGCTATGCGGCCCTTCAGTGTGCTGTGACTTGCAAGAAGGGTTGGATGGTTGTGTGAAAAAGCAATTGATTTCCCACTCAGCCCAAACTTTTTTTTTTTTTACATCTACAGAGGTACATATCTTGTCAGCTTCATCTATTTCCTGGCAATCTAACTAGCTGGGGATTCTAAATATTAACATAAATGTCCAATACTACTCAGGGATGGTGTGCAAACCAAAGTTTGAGTCATGTTGAAAGGAGCAGTGACAAGACAGGAGAAAAAGCAGAATGTGCTCAGGCTGAAGGCAAGTTTAAGTGAAAATAGGAAGGCAACAGTGAGAACTAGGAAAGAAAGCCAATACCCACACAACATCTTTGATCACAAAAAAATACACAGAAGTGCTCGGTGTTCTGAATCAGTCCTAAATAAGACCACCTGTATAGGACAAAACACAACAATTCAAAATAATCACCTGTTTTAGGCCATAAAACATTGACAGCAACTTCTCCTTTAAATTCTTCTGCCATTCCCAAGACACACATGGACATGCCATATTTAGAAATTGTGTAGGCTACAAAAAGCACACAAAAATCCCATATTTAGTAGGATACATATTTAGTCTACACATAGAATTTTACTTTTGAAGGATGTAAGTCATGGAAAAATCAACTTTCTGGGGTCAAAGCATCATCTTCCTAGAGTACAGAAACTCTCCCAGCTCCTACCACCCCCTTCAGATACAAACTGACCCTTTTACATGAGTATTGAATTGGGGAGGGAAAAAAAAAAGGAAAAAAGCACGTTGTAAATCCTTTTTGTATACTCTGAGAAGAGGATGTTGCAGAGAAGGAACATGGACTTGCAAGAGGAGTTTAACCATGTTCCAAGTGTTGAAGTTTAAAAGATAATCCACAGGTTTAAGATGAGCAACATATGTTCTAGCCCAAAGACGCAATTGGGGCCTCCTTCACTCCTCAAAGATAATTTCTATTTAAAAAGACAGCAATGAGTTTTATCGCTATCAAATCAAATGTGGAAGCATAGAGAAAAAAAGATTTTGCCTTCCTATCTCTATTGGGAATAGAAAACATGGTGTAGTATTAAGAAATCCTATGAAAAACTCTTATCTCTTACCTGCAGAACCTTCTTGGAAATATAAAGGCCACGCTAGGGGCATGAGATTTGTACTGTGTTTTATCAGAAAACAATTTTCTTTCACCTTTTCTTTCAGTGCAAAACACTCTGAGGAACCATTCCTGTCAGTCTCTTGTGAGCACTAAAAACACAATATCTGGAATTCTTGGCTGGCGCTCCTGCACACGTCATTAGTTACTCACACATTTCTCAACACATAACAGCAAAGGCAATGGATGCTACTTACCACAGTGATTTTTGAACCACGTGGGTTTCATATTCAGAGGTGGGCTGAGATTCAGGATATGAGGGTTCTTACTTTTCCGTAAGTGGGGAAGGCACGCTTTAGACCTGGAAGAGAGGAATCAAGCAAGACAGTCATCTCTTATTTTACAGAACATTTACCACTACAGCAGAGCAGTAGTTTCACTTTCACAAAGGTCCAATGGTGAGCTGAAACCCTTCCCTTGTAATCAAGTATTTAACTGATGAAAAGAACAGAAAAAAAACCTGTCCTATCTCACTTATCTCAGGAATAGCATTCATGTCTAACAGCTGGGCTGCATCCTCCAAGCTGTGCAGCAACTTCTACTAAAGCAGATATTCCAGATGTTCGGAAGCAATAGTCTCCTTGTAATAGTTCTGGAAAGGGAGTAAACCATGATGTGCTAACAAGCCAGATTACCAGTGTAGAGAATCATCTAGTCCCATATTTCTTACCTTCTGCTCACATATTTATCTCATTTTTAAAACCACATTTGAAAAATAATACAGTATATATGCGTTTAGTTATTATTACTCTCTGCACCAAGATCTCAGACAAACTGAGACAGCATTAAACATTTTGTCAAAATGGCTTTGCCTCAGCACTTACGTGAGGTAGGTTCCTCGTACGTTGACATCCATCATAAGATTGACCTTCTTGGTTTCTGTTTCCAAAGTGCCGGTCAAAGAGATGGCGCTTGCATTGTTCACCAAAATATCAATCCCTGGTTTTAAAGTAAGTCACCTCACATTAGCAGTGAAATAAGAAAAAACAGGAGTAAAGCAGGTTAGGCTGTTCTTTCCTCTTCTTCTTCATTGAATAATCTGCTTGGTAGACTCCCCTGCCCCTCAGCATACCTCCAAATGTCTTCACAGCTTTCTCCACGACGCTGATAATTTGCTCTTCTTGCCTCACATTAACGATGCATGGCAATGCCTTTCCTCCAGCTGCTTCAACTGCGTGATTAGAAAAAAGCACACTTAGAATTTGTCTCTCAGACTGCACAAACTGACTACTGAGATTTTCTCATTCAGTGAATGCATTAAAAATTACACCTTTCAAACTCTGACACTTTCACATACTGCATAATGAATAGGGATGCCACAACAAAATCCTAACACTGAGAATGTACATGGCTCACCACACATTTTAATTAACATAACATTTTTACCTTTATGCACATGTGTATTCATTAACATCAAACTTCAATACCTCACAGAATTCCTGGGAGGCAGGAGAAGCACTTGGGCTCATTCTTTTAAAGCTGAATGGGAGCTAGGAGAGTCAGAGCAGTTTCCCACTCATACGCAAGAACTAAGCAATGACACACACACACAGCTCACAGTCTGAAGCCCACCCTGATTACAACTTACTCTCTTCTGCAGCTGTGTAGATAGTCCCAGATAGTTTAGGATGGGGCTCTGCTGTCTTGGCAGCAATCACAATGTTTGCACCATCCCTGGCAGCCTTCAGAGCAATGGCTTTGCCAATTCCCCGACTCGCACCAGTGATGAAGAGCGTGCAGCCTGCTAGTTTCCTGAAGATGTGAAGGAGGTAGAGGGGAAACAAGAGGGGGAACAAAGCAAAATCTGGAACTCAGTGACATCTTGCAGTCTTTGGGGACAAAAACAATCACTGCAGTCTTAGCAAGAGGCAACTGCCTTCAACATTTTACAAGGAAATCAGACCCAAAATACAGAATAAATGGATAAAGCTACAGAAAAGCCTTTCACCACCACTGAAGACTTTTTGTACAATAATCCAAGGCTGCCCACAACAGAACTGCTGCATTCTCCAAAAGCAGAAAAGGAGTGACCTCTAAAAACAACAAAACCAACCAATTCTAACGTTTTGATACTCAGTGCAGCTCTCTGTAATTTAATTCTTTTGGCCCTCTGAACACAGAGGACCAGTAGCTCAACACGCTGTAAAGGCAAAGTCCAGGATCACAATCCCAATGCAGGGTGCCAAAGACAAGAGCCAAAAATCAGATTTTCAAAAATGACCATGATTTTCCTTAAGGCTTTCACAGTAAAACTCAGTTTGCAAGTAACTGCATTTAACCCAATAAATCCCCACAAGTCTGTCCAACCAACCAGCAGGCTGACACAGCTGTGCAAACGACTTGTGACTGAGCCCCTGTGTACAAAGGTGTCACACAGAGTGGAAGCACCAGTGAGATAAAAAGGAACTGGGAAAATTGCATGAGCATATCAGCACAGTGTGAGGAGAACCAAAGTTCACCTGCAGCTGAGACTTGCAAGGGAAGCCAGTGGCAACTTGTTTATCTGCTATAATGTGGGTAGAAAGAGCATGAACAAGGAAATAGCGTTGCTGAGTGGCATGGGTGATTCAGTGAGAGCAGACACTGGTAGTGCCTTGCTTAGGAACATGGTTTACCAGGACATGAGAAACTAGCCATAGATGAGAGGTAATCTTAGAACTTGGAAGGTTGGAAAAGACAATATAGTCCAACCTTCAACCCATCCCCACTATGGCCACTAAACCATGTCCTTCAGTGCCACATCTAAACCCTTCCTGAACATCACCAGGGATGGTGACTTCACCACTTCCCTGGGCAGCATGTTCCAATGCATCATCAATCTCAGTAGGTAAAATCAAGCCTGGTGAACCTGATTGACTTCTGTGATAGAATGAAAGGATTTGAGGCCAAAGTGATAACAGCTGACACCATTCACATTAGCAAAGCTTTCATTACCATCTCTCAAAATACTTTTGTATCCAAGTAAATACATAATAGTCTGGATGGTTGAACAGCCTAAGGGGTAAGAGAAATGTTAACTGGACAGGTTCAGGGAGTTAGAATCATGCAAGTGGGCTCCTTTTGCAGCAGGCACGGCCGCAACCAGGGCAGCCCACAGGCTGCACCGTGGGCGCTTTCTGCACTCGTACAGGATCTCATGACTACTGCTTGCAACACATGGGAACGAATAAGGTCAACGTATGTCCCCGTTCATTAGCAGCGCAGAAATAACGCCGCAGCAGTCACTCAATTCAGATTCCGCAGCACACCCACAGCCGCAGTTTGCCCTCCGGACGTGCACACAGCTCGGCCCGTGAGCAAACAGCACCGAGCGGGACTCCGGGTCCGACCCAGCCGCTCCGGGGCCACCGTGCCCGGCCACGGCCTCCACCCCGCGTCCCATCGCCCTCAAGGGGCTGCGGAGCACGCGTCTGTCCCTCTGCCCGGCCCCGGCCCCAGCTCTGCCCCGGCAGCTCCTGTGGCTCGGAGCTCACGGCCCTGCCGAAGGAAGGAGGAAAGCCCAGGTCGCCTTATCCAGTGTTGGGCAGCATGGCGGCATGGCTATGGGGAGGCTGTCGGCTCGGCATGGGACGCGCTCCCCGCTCACACCGCCCTCCACGCAGCCACGGCCTGGGGAGCTGGGCAGAGCCAGGGCCGAGCAGGGCGGGATGAGGGGCGGGTGATGGAAGTATCGGGATGAGTTCCCTGTGGGAGTACACCTCGTTCAACCAAGCCAAAGCCTTGCACGTTTTCACTGGCAAAATTAAAATCGCATCTGAGATCTCGCCCTCAAGGAAAGGAGTGAATGACCAAACTGAAGTGACCAAACTGAAACGATTTATTATTGAAACAACCTGTCCTTATAACTATTGGTCTATCCACTACCACCTCGGGCCACTATGCGGGTGCCGACATGACCCCACTGCAGGGCGCTCACTTGTCATCTTCATCACTGTCATCTCCATCGGTGCGCAGCCAGCAGCCTTCCTCTACCCAGACAGAGCTGGTGAAAGGTGGGCGCTGCGGGTCCTCCCAAGGCTCCCACTCCTCTGGCATCACCGTTACTTCATGCTGTATGTTCACTGTGAGCGATAAGGAGTGGAAAAGCAGGCCGGCCTCAGGAGCATGCTGCTCTTGCTCTCTTGGGCGCCAGGGAAGTTCCTGCAGCTCTGGGTTGCGTGGCAAGCTGTCTCCCATGTAAGATGAAGCGGTGAACGACAAGGAAGTAGAAATGTCTCCAGGGCTCCAGCCGCTGTTTGGTGGCAGCAGGGACGGGTCCAGAGGCTGGTTCATTCCCCAAGCTGCTGCAGCACGCATTGGCCGGCTGTGAGAGGCTCGAGCTCGGCATCGGCTGTGGTTTCTCCTTCGGCGCTTGGGAGGCCGGGGTCCCCTGGCTGCAGCCGCCTGGGTGCCGGCTGCTGGACCCGCTGCCTGCAGGCAGCCCCTGCGGGAGCAGGAGCAGCAGCAGCAGCAGGAGCAGCAGCAGGGGCCCGTCTCGGCTCTCCTTCTCCGGGCAGATCTCGGCCTGCGCTGCTCGAGGAGCCGAGAGCTCTCTCCTCCGAAGATTCAAGGATAAAAACTTCATTTCCTCTGAGCAACAATTAGAAACAAGACCAGAAAATTATTCATTCAAAGGCACTTCTAGGAGATGTATAACAGAGTCCTTCCCAGTTACACGAGCTTACGCTGTGGCCTTTGGAGAAACAAGCTGCCTTTGTGGTCCTGAGGGTTCCTTTTTGTCATCTGTTGAGCACAGCAAGAGAGCTTTTCTTGTACAAATCTATGCCCTGTGTACCTTTCTCCATCCCAAAACCTAGAGTTGCGGTGCAGACACTGGATGCTGACCAGAGCAGTAAAAGAACAGAAGAGGGGAAAAGCAGATACAGGTAAGACACCTAAAAGAAAGGAAAAGAGCAGAAGAGAAGGAAGGATACGGTTAAGAACAAAGGACAGAAGATGGAAAGTGCTATAGAGGATTGGACTGGACATGAGCAGATCAGAGCTACACCAAGGTGTGGCTTCTCCCTGTGTCCCTGTCCACCACTGGCAACATCCCCCAATGACAGGGATGATGCTGCCCCAGCAGCTGATGGGGTTGTGGTCTGGGGTTACGTTCTATGCAGAGCCTCCAGAACCTGCTACAGACCTCCAGTTCCCTGACACTTCTTTTTTTTCCAGGTGTCTGCACACAAGGAACAGGTGTTCTCTATGCCCTGCATACTGGTAATTAGTGTGGGCAATTACTGTGTGGGAATTGGGGGAGGGAAATTCAGGGGTGGGATAGTGAGGAGGAATTGGAGGGGGCTGGGAAATTGTTTGGGTGGGATTGTAGAAATCAGATATGACTGTTAGGATGGGGGATATTTGGTTGGAAATACTGTCATTTCTATTAGTCATTGCTTTGTATAAGTTATTAAATGCTTTATGTTCCCTCTGCTACATCTCTGCTTGCAGTCATTTGTGCAGTGACAAAGGTCCTCAGCTCTACATGCCCACCTCCAAGGTAGGATGGAGCACCACAGATGGCAGTGTTCCACAGCTGCCACCAGCAGCCCCAGCTCGTCCCTCCACACCTGAGGTGTGAGTGGCTGTGAGAGGAATGTCTCTGTGGAAGTGCAGCTCATTCCTCCCCTCTGATGGGGGCAGAAGGCATCTGCATTTCCCTCATGGCTCTTATTTCCTGCGTTACTGTGGGAAATGAGCTGAGCCACTGTGCCTCCCTACTATGGCAAGCTCTGGAGCTCTGCCACTGTCTTTATACTCAGCTGTTCCTGTGTGTAATGCTCCACACTTGGACCCTGCAGAGCCCAAAGGCCTCCTTGGCTGCTGTTACTCACCTGGACATTGAGGGTGCTGTGTCTCCAGTCTGTACCTGCTTCCAGGTGGCACTTGCAAGACACTGCGAGTCCACCTGGTTGGAACTGCAGTCAACAAACACAAATGTGAAAGAAATAAGAAAGGATTCTTTCATTTCACAGGCTTTCATCTCCATTGAAAGATGTTCTGCTGTGCAACACAGCTGGGAGCATTTCATATGTGCAAAAAAGGGGGATAGGCCCTGGCTGTGCCGGGCCCCCTTCCGGCCCAGGCCCCAAAGCAGCCCCAACTGTGCTGGGTTCCCCTCTCACCTGGGCCCTGCAGTGGCCTCAGCTGTGCCTGGTCCCCCTCTGCTCTGGGCCCTGAGCTGGCCCCAGCTGTGCCTGGTCCTCCTCCATCCTGGGCCCCAAGGCCCTGCCTCTGCCTGCTCCCCCTCTGCTCTGGGCCCTGAGCTGGCCCTAACTGTGCCAGGCCCCCCTCTGGCACAGGCCCTGCCTCAAGCCCCGCCCCCTGTGGGCAGCAGTGCTAGTGCCTGTTGGTTTTGCTCTCTTCCCTCTTCTTTCCCTGTTCTCTTCACAAATGCTTTCAGATCCCCCAGGATGACGTGCACTGATACTGCTGCCTTCTTCCTGCACAAACTTTCTGGGCAGCTCAGCTTTTTCTACAGAGCAGCATGCCTTTGGAAGTACTTGGAGGATGTAAACTAACAGCAAGAGAACACTGAGCTCTTCTGGGTCTTTCTAGACATGGCAAAGAGACAGGAGAGAGTGCTCAGCCTCGAGTGGTTGCTTGTATGCAGAAATCACAGTTGTCAACATCTGTGCTGTTTTGCTGTAGGCAGTAGTGTGTGACAAGAAGCCTACAATTATCAATTTAGTGAACGTAATTAATTGTAACAGTTCCCCTTTCTTCTTCCCTTGACACTTGGGTTATGGAGTTCTCCTATGCTATGTGCCGGTGTAATACCTCTGAGCCACAGCACTGTTGCGTTTAGCAAAGCTCATGGCAACAGGCTTTGGCCAACCTCAGAGCTACGTAGATGATGATAAGATATCCAATGATAGGAGGGAAAATGAACAAGCTCCAAGGTAAGTGTTGTTTTTTCCTTCTAGTCAGCACGCCATCGCTAAATCTTCCATGCTGTGACTTTTATCTTGATAGTGATGATCCCTTAACCTCACACCTTTAGCACAGCACTTTCTGTGGAGATTCCCACCAGTGACAAAGTATTAGTGCCGCTTTTCTGCCTGTTTCTTTTTTGTCTGTATTTTCCAGAATGTGGGTATTTCTTTCATTGCCCACAAACACTGCCCAGTGCAGGAGGAGGCAGGGACAAGAGTCAGGAGCAAGGGCAGAATAGTTTCTCTGTTAGTGAATGGAATGCCATTGTTTTCTGCATATGGACTTGCCATAGTGCTTCTTACAAGGCCTAACAGTGGGATGAAATGTGCCCTGAAGCAGGTGTGCTTGCAGGAAGGCAAAAGAGAATTGCAAATAATGCTAAGGGGGGCCAGTAAGATGATCAGAGGGCTGGAGCACCTTTCCTGTGAGGACAGGTTGAGGGAACTGGGCTTGTTGTGCTTGGAAAAGAGAAGGCTCCAGGGAAACCTCACTTTGGCCTTCTAGTATTTGAAAGGAGCATATAAACAGGCAGGGGAATGGCTGTTTACAAGGGTGGATAGTGATAGGACAAGGGGAATGGTTTTAAAGTGATACGGGGATGTTTAGGTTGGATATTAGGTTGATGTTTTTCACACAGAGGGTGGTGACACACTGGAACAGGTTGCCCAGGGAGGTTGTGGATGCTCCATCCCTGGACAGATTTCAGGCCAGGCTGGATGTGGCTCTGGGCAGCCTGGTCTGCTGGTTGGAGACCCTGCACACTGTGGTCCTTTTCAACCAAGGCTATTCTATGAGTCTATGGCTGTTTTTAACACCAAAATGCAACTTGGCTTGTAATTGTTTCTAAAATGATCTGGTTTGTCCTGTTTGGAATGTGATATTTCTACAGCAGAAGGATGCAGAAGTGAAAAGGCTCGAAACACTACTGAAGGAAATTGCCGAATGTCAGGACAACCTCGAGGAAGCAAATGAATCCATAAGAAAACCATCGAGATGAATTATTTCCTATGGCCAGACCGCGGGGGGGCAACGAGGCGGCCGCCACCCACCCCCCATCTCCGTCCCCTTCATCCAACACGAAGGGGGTGATGATGGCGGGGGGCCGAGCCCCTTCTCACACCAACTGGCTTTCGGGTTCCCCCCCCAGCGTTTCCCACATGGTGTCGAACATGCGGCGTCACCTGGAGGCGTCCCAAGGGGGGGGGAGGGTCGCAATTGAGCCGCTACGGGTAAAGGAAGGGGGGGCAAAGAGGAGTTGGAGACACCCCCCACCACCAGGGGCCTTAGGAGCTGAATAGGGCATTGACCGGGAGGAGTGGGGGGGGGGGGAAAGCGGGAGGGGCACAGGGTGAGCCTTAATTCTGCTCCCCCCGACTCCAACCGCACCGATCAGCCCTGAGCCCCCCCCCCATCTGCAGCAGCAGCGCCAGGATGTGGAGGCGATGAGGCGGGGTCGCGTCGTAGGGCTCCAAACGGAGGCAAAGCCGTAACCCCCCTCCGGGGCTCCCCATCATGCCAAAGCCCTCCCGTAACCCCCCCAGGCTCCGGGCGGCCAAACGCCGCAGGTAGCGGCTGCACGCTTTGGGCCGGGGGGGGCCGGGCGCCTGAGCCAATACTCTCAGGTATCCCTGCAGCCCCCCTTCGTTTTGGGTGGTGGTGGGGGGGCGCCCACGGGGGTACACGAGCAGCAGCAGCAGCAGCTCCACCTGTAGGGGGGGGACACACAGCCCTCCGTGGAGACACAGCTGACACGTCCCCACCCCTCTGAGGATCCCCCCCCCCGGGATCGCCTTCCTCCGGCTCTGTAGGCCATAGGAACCAAAGCGAGGGCGGAACGCCAGTGAAGCGGATCGCGTTTCGCAGGGGACTCATTTCCGCAGAGCACGCGTTCCCTCCGGGGGAGCGGGTTACGGCACGGACCCATTGGGGATAATGGGGGGAAGGGGGAGTGGAGACCGGAGAGGCCTGACCTGGTTGCGTGGGGCGGAGGGGGGGGAACGGCAGAGGGAGCGGAAGAGGTTTGTGGGCTGAGGGCCGGCAACAGCCGCCCCCAAGGCTCCAGCATGGTTTAAGGGGGTATTTTGGGGCTAAGGGGTGGATTTGGCGTCCATAGGGTGGGTTTTGGGTGTATTTGGGGGCTGAGGGGTGGATTTGGGGTCCATAGGGTGGGTTTGGGGGGTATCTGGGGGTTATGGGGTGGCCTTTGGGGGTTTTAAGGTGGGCTTGGGGGTGTGTTTGGGGGCTGTGGGGTGGGATTAGGGTGCAGTGGGGTGGGTTTGGGATCTATAGGGTGGGTTGGGGGAGGTATTTGGAGTCAGTGGGGGCACTCTAAGACCCCAGTTTAATGGGGGGGGGCGGGGGGGTCTCTTTGGAACCAAATTGGGTTGAAGGGGAAGGGGCGTGGGGCTTCAAGCACAGCCCCGATGGGTGGCAGAAGACTGAAAGGACAGAGCGGGAGGGGTCTGCCTGAGTGGCTGATGGCTTTGGGGCCGCATCCCGCCAGCCTGAGCCAGGAGCCTGGGCTGTAATGCAGCCTTCCCCACAGACAGCTGATGGGCTGCCCCATGGCTCTCTGGAGACGTGGAGAGGGACCAGCCCTGTGAACTGGGGGGCTCCTGGCCTCCCCATCCCTCTCTCGGGCAGCCACAAACAAACAGCGATCCTTTGGCGTTAGGGAATGGGCTCTCATTGGGTCACCCCCATGCACATCCCAGCCCACAGCCTCCAGCCTCACCTGTAGGCAATGCTCTCCCTCTGCAGAGAGCTCCGTCTCCTTCGCAACTGCCCGCTGTCAACACTTGCAGTGCTCAGGCTTCTGGTGTAGGTTGGAGTCATGTCAAATCTCACTGCAGTTGGGAAGGAAGAGGAGATTCGCCATCAAGCCTTTGGCTCGCTCACTAGCAGCACTCAGGCCTGTTCCCAGAGCCAGCCCTGAAACCATCTCTGTCCCCACTCCTCCTTTCTGCAGCTCAGCTCTGTTTTGGGGCTGCAGGAGGGACATTGGCTATGGGAAAGAGGACCTGGCTGGTGACAAGAAGGCAGCAGAATGCCCTCCAGTGGGGGAGGGCAGGGCCTGAGATCCCCACATCCTCCTGCCATAGCCAGGGATGGGGGTACGTCACACCCAGCACTTCCCTTTTGGACAGGCCAACCATTATCTAAGGGGAAGAAGCCATGCTGAGCCGGCAGGAAGGTTTGAAACAAGTGAGAGCCCTGGGATGATGGTCAGCAAGAGACTGCCCACCTCCAGTTGGTTGCCTGTGCCGTGGAAAGGAGCTGGAAGCCACTTTACCTTTCCTGCCCTTGGAAAGAGGTGGCAAAGTCTCATCTTTTTTTGGCTTCCATGCCCCAGAGAAGCTCCCGGAGGACTTGCGGTGTATCAGGGGCGGCAGTTTGGGGACCAATTCCATTTGAAACCTGTAAGGGAGGAGAGGGCAGTGAGCGGCGTGACGCAGTGCAACAGCAATCCTTGCTGCTTGCTTGTTTGCTCACAGGCACGTTTTCATGTTGCAGGAAGGCTTTCTAAAGCTGTTAGCAGGGTCACTTGGGATAGGAGGAGGGGAAACAGTTTCAGGCAGAAAGAGGGAAGATTGGCTTTGGATGGTGTCACGGGTTACTTAGATTTACCTGTGCCCGTGACAGGGGAAGCCACCATGTGGGCCCCCCCCCCCGGGGCCCGGAAAGGAGGGGGAAAAGGAGAATGGGATAAAACAGCGGCAATCTAAGGAGGAAAAACTTACTTTACTAAATATGATATCGAAATACAAGATAACACAATATAATATAATTGAGGCCAACAAATCAAACGAAACAGAGATATGTTGCAATATGTATGAGCTAATTATCCGTATTATAAAGGTACACACAGCCAAGGAATAAATGAGATTCGCTGATCATATGTCAATGACAGGTGTGGTCGTCTGCTTTTCTCCCGCCATTCTGCAACAAACACCTATATACAAATTTAAGAACACAACGGAGTAACTGTTACTGTTTATTAACAACCAGTTTTAATAATACGATAAAAGTATGTCCTGAGAAAGGGGAACAAACCAGCTTCTTCAAGGTTTTTTAGCTGTTCTGGATCTCAGCCGTCGTTTGATGATCAGATGATCACTTTCCTTCTTTTGTTCCTCAGATTCCTGAAGAAAACATTTCAAAAGTTACTCATCTTTTCACACAAGACTGACAAGCTCTTCTTGACCCACGCAAACATATTTCTTCCCCTAAATGGATTTCAGAATGGCATTCGCTTATTATATTTTATTCAGAAAACTATGGGATACCGAGATCATTTTAATGCAGCTTAATCACAAGGAACAAATATGGAGAATGTACAAAATCCTGTTTATCTTAAAAAAGCACACACATCTGAGGAAAGCCTGAAGGCAGCTTTCATTTTGAAATACTTGTTTTCAAAAGAGTATTATAATACTTGTTTTGTGAAACATGAAGCGTTCAGAAAACATTTTTAGCCTCAATCCCTGTAGCTATGACTTGCCCAGAATTTCAGTTCTCGGTTCAGTTCCATGTTCTCAGAACTATAGTGAGAAAAGAAATTCTCATCTTTTTCATCCTCTAACAAAAAAAAATAACATTTTGGTTTCTGCCCCTATCATTCGTCAAATCATCAAAAAATTCAGAGGGATATTACAGTATGGGCAAAAGATCACTATGCTGAACAGAAAAAGGACTCTAACATAATAAAAAGATGCAGTTCCAACAGAGCAAGAATGTTCTTAGCACAATAGCTGCCGACAGAGTCATGAAACTGGCACATCAGATCCTTTGCAAGTTGGCTTAGACAGGAGATCATAGTTTAAGCATACCTAAAAAGCTGTCTAAATTGTGCTCTAGAAAAGCGTGTAGTAGAATAATCCCACTCCGACACACTGAAATTATCTATGATTCCAAATTAGAAGACATCTCCGTGATTGCTACATCACCTACTTAGTAAACTGTAAGCCAGCCAAACACAGAGATCTTTGAGGACAAAATAAAACAGAACAGCAGGAAGACCAACAAGAATGACTTGGTAGAATAAAGAAATACCTCAGTACTTTCAACCTCCTCCTGCAAATAGATGAAACCTCCAGTCTGTTTGGACTCCTTAGTAGTTTATTTTAAGCCAAGACTACAGTATAATCGCTTACCGAAGAAGCAGGTATATCTAGAGGGCCAGAAACGACAGTGGAATACAGCTTCCTTTTGCATCGTTTTGGCTTGGTCTCTCCTTCTTCGAGACTTTCAGGTTCATTTGATTTAGGAGAACTTACTGCTGACATCAGCTTCTTGGCTAGAAGAAATTTGTTTTGATACAGAAACCAATCAACTTACTGGTTTTGTGAGTCTTTAAATCACTGAATGCAAAAAAAGCTTCGTAACAAACTTGGTTTATAAATGACACGTAAAATTTAAGTGAAAATACTCAGAAATTGTATTTGTTCATCGAGGTTCTTTATTGCTTCTATAGCTGAAACAGTTTATAGCTTCAGGTATGGCAGCTTAAAGCACGCATTAAAATGGAGTATGAAAGACAATCATGGCTCAGAAGTCGCTGGAAGTCAGAAACTTCAGCAGGAGTTAAACAACAGGCCTAACTTTCGTGCTGACAGAAGCACAAGACAGAACCAACTTTCTCTGTATACTTGTAGGTTTTCACAAATGTAATAATGAATCTCTGAAGAGACGAATAAATGCATTTATTCATAAATCAAAGGACAACTTAACATGGCAGACAAGTCTAAGAACACATACATTAATAGCCTACAGCAGAAACAAGCCATTCTACAATGTCTAGAAAACATGGAATAAAACTTATTCTACACCAACCTTTAGAGTGTATAATAGAAGGAGAGCTTTGAATAAAATCTCCAACTTTTTGCAGTGTTTCATCCTTCTTTTTAGTCAGTCTTGAAGCATGTACTCGCTTTCTCAGGAAGTAGTCTTTTCCGGATTTCTGTTCAACAGAGATGTGAACATGTGAAACAAGAGCATTGTTTAAACTTCATTTTAGTTCAACGTTATTTTAAGTTGACATTTTGAGCTTTACTACTGACACCTCTGTTCATTATGCTGATGATACCACAACGGCAAGTAATGTAGACAATTTTACACCCTTTAGGGAGTTGTCAAAATCTCAGCTATTTCAAGGCATACGTTTCTTAAAGTTTCTTAATAAGGCAGTAGTTTCTTTAAAAGTAGCTCCCAAGCTGTGGAGTTGTTTCTTACATAAGCTGTTCTAATTACATAAAACAAACAAACATACAAAACAGAAGACAACAGATGGGAAAAATCTACTACTCATACTCTGACCATTCCAAGGATACTGCTATCACATGTGAACATCTGTTTTTAATAACTGACATGCATATTTATGATATGAACCTTAGTTTAATACAAGGGCTTCACTTACAAAAGCACACGATAATACACTAAAGCTTCTCTTCCCAACTATTCAGTGTGCAATATCCTTCCCTCCAAATCATTACACAGTACAGCCATTACACGCTCTGGGGACAGACTGACTTGCCCTTTGGTTAGCTTATGGAATTTAATAGGAAGAGCTCATAAGCATGTAAGATTCCCATTCAGGTATACACATAAGGATAAGACACTGCTTCTTTCGTGTGACCACACAATTACAGGACGTCCCAAGCTAGCTTCAAAACTAGAACAAAAACCAACCATTTTCTCGTCACTTGCAGAGGGTGAATTAAAAGCCATGACAGATTTTGTATTTTTCGTGTTCTCACTTTTCACAAAATCCTGGGAAAATAGGACAAGTTTCAGCCATGATTCTTTTGGAAAGAACAATTGATGTCACAAAAGTGAACACTTTAAACACTTTTGCTAATAGTAGGGAAGTATTTGCTAGTGGTAACTATTCCACTGTAAGTCAAATAATAAATAAGCATTCAATTATAAAAACAGGACATTAAGATATCAGTATTAGACATCTCATGATGTCTAAAAAGCTGATTTATGTCTACAGGTTTCAAAGAAAATACACAATGGAGTTAAGAGAAATTCCCTTCTCTTTAACCATTATCAATGAGCTTGGCTGTTAGTTTTGTTCATTAAAGCAGTTCATTGATTAAATTCTTCAACTACTTTACTGAGGTAGAAATAGCATTTTTTTAATGCTTAAATGAGAATGGTAAAAAGGCATCAGATATTTTGTTTTCTGTTGGGTCTAGGTCATACCTCATCCATGTCATCACTTCTTTTCTTTTTTGCCTTAGGCATTTTCACTCCTAAAGGTATCATGCTGCCGTGCTGCTTTATCTCCGTCTTATCAGGTTGCAGAGGTGTCAGTGGGATTTCCAGCTCCGGCTTTGGGAACCGACTAGTTTTGCCATTTTCTGCGGACACTCCAGAAAAAGGACCTCTTTGGACACATTGCTCTAGTGCTTCACTACCCTTGTCATTGGAAAACCTTTCTTATGTCCAATCTAAATCTCAACTCTTATAGTATGAAACCATTTCCCCTTCTCCTACCAGCCTCACAACAGAGGCTGATAAAGAGTCTGTCTCCTTTCTTAAAGCCCCTCTTTCAATACTGAAAGGCTGCTATCAGGTCTCCTCAGAGCCTTCTCCAGTCTTAACAGCCCCAGTTCTCTCAGCCTCTCTTCACAGAGGAGGTGTTCCGTCTCTTAAACCTGTAGTACTGCATGCAGTTCTGGGTTCTTCAGTTCAAGAAAAACAGGAAACTACTGGAGAGAGTTCAGTCAAGGGCCATGAAGATGTTTAGGGGTGTGGAGCATCTCCCTGAGAGACTGAAAGGCTGAGAGATGTGGGCCAGTTCAACCTGGGGAAGAGAAGACTGAGGGGATTTTATTAATGCTTGTAAATATCTGCAGGGTGGGTGACGAGAAGCTGCGGCTAAGCTTTTGTCAGTGGTGTCCAGTGCTAGGAGAAGGATCAAACAGGCACAAACAGGAACACAGGAAATTCCATGTGAACATGGAGAAAAATGTCTTTACTTTGAGTGTGACAGAGCACTGGAACAAGCTTGTGGAGACTCCTGTATTGATACTCAAAACATGTCTTCACTCTTGCCTATGCAGCTTACTGTAGTGAACGTGCTTTAGCAGAGGGGTTGAACAAGATGATCTGCAGAGGTCCTTTCTAATCCCTATGAACCTGTGATTCTGTAATGCAGAACAGATTTTAGATTTCCATCTTTGGATGTATTCAAATTCTGAGCCACATCCCAAGGAACGTGGTTTAGTGGTCAATTTAGCCCTGCTTCAATTGTATGGTTAGGTGGATTATCTCCAAAATCTCTTCCACATAAATTATTGTATAATTCTATTAGTAGATACAGTATGTTGTCTATATAAAAAGAAATATATAAATAGGGTTTGCAGTTCTTGTTGTTAATGTTTTTGTTTTCCTAGAGAAAGAATCTTACAGATGTGTAAAACTAGTTTCTATCACACAGGAATGTTCAGTGGAAAACTTTAGCCAGATTGTCTTCCCTTGAATTGCCAGGTTTTGTTAATAGCAATTTCC
Organism: Coturnix japonica; assembly: GCF_054131305.1. Taxonomy (NCBI): domain Eukaryota; kingdom Metazoa; phylum Chordata; class Aves; order Galliformes; family Phasianidae; genus Coturnix; species Coturnix japonica. The sequence goes on along the minus strand of NC_140671.1, from coordinate 20,980,223 downwards.
AAGCTATTTTTTTAGTTGATATCTTTGGGGACTGCTACCACTCCTGTTTCCCAACACAAAGTTCATCCAGCATAAATGCTAAAACAGTGTTGCCCCTTACTTGATGTTGCTTATGGTTTTTCTATTTTATTTCTCTGCATTTTCTAATGAAAAATAGATCACTTGATTACTTGTAATATGATTTATGAGCCAGTGATAGGAAAATGTAAAATTCCAACCTGAAACGGAAAAAAAAACATTAACAAACTCTCCTAGCCATTTAATAGATAAATATCCAGTCATTTGAAAGTAGATCTGGAACTTGTGTATATATTTTACATAAAAGAATCTTGCTAATTAGTGGTGGGGACGTAAAAGATTTAGTGTCATGTTCCATAAATATACTTAAAATAGCATTTTAATGAGCATTTACCATTTTGTAACATAGCTCTCAAGAAGGAAATCCATGTGTGCAGAATATAGCAAACAGTAAATAGAATTTATGCTTCACTGCAAAGTCCATTAAACCTGTCAAGCACCAGATAGATCTCTGGAGTTACAGTGTGGCCTGAGATGTCATCCCCTGTTGTAGACTACACAGGCTATACAGAGTGCAGTACAGAACTATCTCTGTGTGCCTTAAATCATCCAGTACTCATTAAACAGATAGCTTCAGTGTTGGTGATGTTCTCTGATTTGTATTGACATGGATCATTAATATCTTGAAACATTTAGGAGCTAACAAAATTATTATATGAAAAACCAAAGTCATGTCATAATATCAGTTTTGAATAGGCCTGTAGTAATTAAAGAGAATTCAGACTGTAAAGCAGTTTTGTAATGTTACTCTTCCTGTTACAAAAGAACGGTGTTTAAAAACATGCTGTTTCCTTCAGTGGAATTCAACAGTCTATAATAAAGAACTGAAATTATTTGACTGAGTAATAGCATGTAATTGATAGCCAACATGATCATGTTGATAGTAAAAGCCAGATTAAACTACGTGTGCATTTGATAATGTAGGGTTTAGTCAGTGATTATTTTATGGCTGTTGATGAATTAGGACACAGTTACATTTTAATAATTTAGTACTGATAAATAAAGTTATGAGAACTTACAGTCATTTATCCTCTGTACAGTAGTATTTGTATTTGATTTTTCAACATTAAAGTTATATCAACTTTATTAAGAGTTTTGTACACCATTGTTTTCATTAGAATAAGATTCCATTTCACTGAAATGGGAACATCTTTGGTTAAGGATCCAGGATGTGCAATGCAAATGTATGTGAAAACTAGACTTTACAGTGTAAAGAAATTACTAATCAGAATAACTGGAGTCATACTATTTTGTAGGTTGCACAAATACTTCAAAACATTGGTGCAAACATTTCAGATGAATGATTTGAAGAAATATGGAAGCAAGCCTGTATGAAACAAGAAAAAGAAGAGGTATGTGTAGAAGATATCAGAAATATACTGTATGAGATGCATTCATCAGAATCAAAAGATAGTTGCTAAATCCAGTCTCTGAGCTCTGCATTTATTTAAATTGACATCAGTCATAATTCTGGTGCTAAATGCAATAAATATTTTCTGATATACGTGCTTACATAACTGGAATTCACTGCTTCTGGTCTTCCTGAATAGTGCTTTCACCAAGGATATATGTCCACGCCTTGAAGGACAGGCTGGTCGGGTGGAACTCAGCAATGTTCGAGTACCTGAAGCAGGCCTACGGGACTCATATGGGAAGCATAAAAGATCTTTGGGACAGAACTTAGTGTTTCAGACACTCGACGCGCTGTAGCATCCCCAAAGCAGAACCACCACTCAGAGCTGCTGGCATTGCAGCAATGCAGGAGTGGAGCCCAGGCAGGCCCTGGCTCAGCCTGCAGCTGGCTGGTGGGGGAGTTAACTTGCATGCTCTGATTGCAGTGACAGCCCCAAGGCAAGAAGCACCACCAGAACAGGGCTGCCCCTGCTAGAACTGCCTTGGCTTGTGGGCACTGGAGATACTGAGCCCCAGTGGAGCTGGGGCTGGAACCCAGCACTGCCTAGACCCAGGGATGGGAAGGAAGGTATGGGGGGATAGGTGCCTGGGAGAAGACAACCCTGTGCTTCCAGTCCCAGATGCAAACTACCTTGTGAAAAGCATAGAATAACCACACTGAGAAATGTCTATGAGATCTTCAATTTTTATTGAGCTGGCCTCTGAGGACCAGAGTTAGCACAAGGGGATCACGTTTGCCTACTTCTGCGGCATCTTTGGGGCTGGCTGTGGGCATTCTCAGCCTGACGTCCCCAGGTGCGGCTTTGCACCTGGGCTGGCCCTCGTCGCCTGGACTGGCTCCTGTGGTGTCTATGGAGCTGGCCCCGGGATTCTGGAGGCCGATGTTCCACAGGGGAGCGGCTCCGTGTCTGGGCCTGCTGCCTGGTCTGTCTTCTGCGACCAGCCGCTGGGGAATCCGCTGATGGCCACAGTGCTCCCCTTCTGGTGTAGTGTTGGGAGCCACTCTCAGCCCTTGCAGCTGGTGCCTGGCTCCTCCTGGAGAGCCTCTGGGGATGGCTGTGGGAATCCAGGGCCTGAGAATGTATTGGAGAGCGGCTTCGTGTCCGAGTCCGCTCTCCCAGTCTGGACCTGCGGCAGCCAACTGCCAGGGAAGCCCTTGAGGACCGTGATGCCCTCTGCCTGGATGATGTTGTGGGGCATCTGTCAGCATGGCTGCTCCCATGGTAACCTCGGGGATGATTATGGATGTCTTCATCCATTTGGGCTGTCCCGGGCAGGCTGGACTGGCTGCCGCTCTCAGGAACCTGAGAACTGTGAACAGGCCCTGTTGCTGCCTGTCTGTCAATGCTGGAGCTGCTGCTCACCGGTAATGTGGATTCGTGGGATGGCAGCAGTCCACGCTGGATGTCAGTGCTGGGGACGGTGACCTCTGAGTTGACACTCGAGGCTGTAAGCAGAGGCAGGAAAGTCAGCAGGATGGACCTCTTGCCCTGGTGTGGCCAGAGAGACTTTGGCCAGGCTGCCCCACATACCCACTGTCAGGCCTTGCCTGCCCCCCGCCTGGCTATTTGCTTCTTACCGGTGCCCACACCAACACAGGCTTTGCACTCCCAAGCATCTGCGTCGTTGCTCAGGTAGGAGCAGTGCCGGTGAGTGCCTTCCGCAGCACAAGAGCTGCACAGGAGCAGCTCCCAGGGCCTGGAGAAACAAACGGGTTGTGTCTGTGAGGACAAAGGCAGCTGAGCCAAGGATGCTCGTTCCGATAGCCTGTGGTGAAGCTGAGATCCCATGTGTAGCCCCAGAGGGCTGCTGAGGTAACTCACCCCTCTCCCTCTGCCTGCTCCCTGCCTAGTGGGTAAAGGCAATCACTGGCATCGCAGCGCTCGTGTCTCAATCCCAGCGATGCGTATGCGTTGTCATCCTCCCACGTTGGCCCGCTGCCAGAGAATGGAGAATACGTGATGAGCTCCCACTGCCCCTGGACTAAGGCTGACCCAGAGCAGCACTGTTCTTCTACCCCAATCCCATTTCCAGCTTCTCTGTAAGACTGAGGGCAGCCAGGGTTCATGGGCAGCCTAGGGCTTTGCCTGCGTGAGCACTCCCTGGGCAGGTGCAGCTCTGGTGCCCTCATGTCTCAAGAGCCAGAAGAAAAACACCAACCTGAGTGGGATTCGGATGCCCATGACAAGCATGTCGGATAGAAAGGCATCCGTATCTCTGCAGAGGGGGCACTGAAAGCAGTTGACGCCTGCACGGATGGCCTGTCCCTGTAGCAGAAACACAGTCAGTGGGAGTGGGAGCAGGCTCGGGTGCTGTTGGCAGCCCGCTGCTTCTTGCCCGCTGTTTGAGGAGAGGGCTCCTACCTGGATGCAGGCCCGGTGGAACCAGGCGTGCTTGCAGGCTGGGCACACCAGGGTGAGGTAGGACTTCTTGTCCTCCACTGGCTCCATGCAGATAATGCAGTTGGTATTCTGCTCTGGAGCCGCCTCCGCAGCCTGCTTAGGGCTGTGCTGCTGGCAGAATGAACTGGGGGAAGACAGAAGGGACAAGCAAGGTGAGGAGAGCTGCAAGGGGGGGCAGAAGAACAGGAAGGAGCCCTGGGCCTTGGCCCTGGCTCTGCAGGCTGCTGAGAGGTGTCACAGCAGGTTCCTCACTTTCTTGGCTTGTACTGAAAGCAGGGGTTGTAGGCTCAGGTGAGGCCTGGCAGCCCTTACCTGTGCTCTCCAAAGTACTGGGTGACACATTCACCCTGCCGGGTACAGGACAGATGGAAACTCTGTTCACAGCCCGTCTCTGCACAGGTGATGGGGGCCCCCAGTTCGCCACAAATGAAGCAGTGCTGGAAGGAGCAGAGCAGCGTCATCAGGAGCAAGCTCAGGGCCTTTGCTGCTGGACCTCCTGCCTCTGGGCAGGGCTCAGGACACAGGATGCAGGCCGGGATGGCTTCCTCAGGACCAGGCTGAGCTTGAGGAGCCACTCCTGGCCCAAACCAGCCTGCTCCAGTCAAGTCCTCACCTTGTGCTCCGCTTCCTGGATTACGCGTTGGACGTCTTCTGGGGTCACCTCTGCCGTTCTGTCGACAATTCTTGCCTGCTGGAAAAGGCCGTTGGAAAATGCCTGTTCAAGAGAAAAGAGCAGGATGGTGTGAGGACAGAAAGGAAGGAAGCATTGCTTGGAGGAAGGCGAAAGGAGGGAGCCCCGGGGGAACTCACCATACAGAACGCATGAGCACATATCCCAAACTCCAGCTGCTTGGGCCCACAGATGTCCGGATCGGCATCGGTCTGGCCGCACAGCATGCATGCTGGAGAGGAGAGAGCAAAAGCAGTGAGCACGGTGCAGGGCCAGGTGTCCCTGAGGGCTGTCCCCAGGGGCCTGCACTGTGCCTGCCCTGCTGGATAAGGGATGGGGCTGAAGGCAGTGCAGGGAAACGGAGCATTGAGAGCCCATTGGTCCCAGCAGGCAGCCACAGGCCAAGCGGGTCCCCCAAGGCCAAGGAGCAGAGGGGCCCTGCCTGCAGTGGCTGGGGAGTCCCAGAGCACACCTGCCTACCCGCTTAGCCACAGGCTGAGCATCATAAGGCCTGTGCCTGGCAGCGTGGAGCTGCTAACAGGGATACTTGTCTCTCACCAGGTTCCCACAAGCGGGGAGCGTCCCGAATCCATGAGAACGTGTCGCGCATCGTCAGCGAGCACTTGCAGAGTTTCAGCTCCGGCAGCGCTGGGCTTTCTCCTCCGCACGCACCTCTGCCAACTCTGAGGGAGAAGCAGGATGAAGGTGAGTTTACAGCTCAGTCCTCTGAGGGGTGGGCAGCCTCAGGCAGCCCCTTCGTCCCTGCCCTCTCCGCACCTCACCAAGTCAGAACTTAGTGGTTCAGGCACTCGACACACTGTAGCATCCCCAAAGCAGAACCACCACTCAGACCTGCTGCCATTGCAGCAATGCCATTGCATGAGTAGAGTACAGGCAGGCACTGGCCAAGCCCACAGCTGGCTGGTGGGGTGGTGTGGGAGGCAACTTTCATGCCATGAATGCAGTGACAGCCCCAAGGCCAGAAGCACCACCAGAACAGAGCTGCCCCTTCTATCACGGCCTTGACCTGTGGGCACTGGAGATACGGAGCCCCAGTGGAGCTGGGGCTGGAGCCCAGCACTGCCTAGACCCAGGGATGGGAAGGAAGGTATGGGGGGATAGGTGCCTGGGAGAACACAACCCTGTGCTTCCAGCCCCAGGCACATGCTACCTTGTGAAAAGCGTACAAGAACCTCACTGAGAAATGTGTATAAGATCTTCAGTTTTTATTGTGCTGGCCTCTGAGGACCAGAGCTAACATGTGTTGGTCATGTTCGCCTACTTCTGTGGCATCTTTGGGGTTGGCTGTGGGCATTCTCAGCCTGACGTCCCCAGGTGCGGCTTTGCACCTGGGCTGGCCCTCGTCGCCTGGACTGGCTCCTGTGGTGTCTATGGAGCTGGCCCCGGGATTCTGCAGGCCGACGTTCCACAGGGGAGCGGCTTCGTGTCTGGGCCTGCTGCCTGGTCTGTCTTCTGCGACCAGCCGCTGGGGAATCCCCTGATGGCCGCAGTGCTCCCCTTCTGGTGTAGTGTTGGGAGCCACTCTCAGCCCTTGCAGCTGGTGCCTGGCTCCTCCGGGAGAGCCTCCGGGGATGGCTGTGGGAATCCAGGACCTGAGATTGTATTGGAGTGCGGCTTCGTGTCCGAGTCCGCTCACCCAGTCTGGACCTGCAGCTGCCAACTGCCAGGGAAGCCCTTGAGGACCGTGATGCCCTCTGCCTGGATGATGTTGTGGGGCATCTGTCAGCATGGCTGCTCCCATGGCAACCTCGGGGATGATTATGGATGTCTTCATCCATTTGGGCTGTCCCGGGCTGGCTGGACTGGCTGCCGCTCTCAGGCACCTGGGAACTGTGAACAGGCCCTGTTGCTGCCTGGCTGGCAGTACTGGAGCTGCTGCTCTCAGGAACTGTGGAGTCGTGGGATGGCAGCAGTCCACGCTGGCTGAGAGTGCTGGGGCCGGTGACCTCTGAGTTTACACTGGAGGCTGTAAGCAGAGGCAGGAAAGTCAGCAGGATGGACCTCTTGCCCTGTTGTGGCCAGAGAGTCTCTGGCCAGGCTGCCCCATGCACCCACTGTCAGGCCTTGCCTGCCCCCCGCCTGGCTATTTGCTTCTTACCGGTGCCCACACCAGCACAGGCTTTGCACTCCCAAGCATCTGCGTCATTGCTCAGGTAGGAGCAGCGCCGGTGAGTGCCTTCCGCAGCACAAGAGCTGCACAGGAGCAGCTCCCAGGGCCTGGAGAAACAAACGGGTTGTGTCTGTGAGGACAAAGGCAGCTGAGCCAAGGATGCTCGTTCCAATAGCCTGTGGTGAGGCTGAGATCCCATGTGTAGCCCCAGAGGGCTGCTGAGGTAACTCACCCCTCTCCCTCTGCCTGCTCCCTGCCTAGTGGGTAAAGGCAATCACTGGCATCGCAGCGCTCGTGTCTCAATCCCAGCGATGCGTATGCGTTGTCATCCTCCCACGTTGGCCCGCTGCCAGAGAATGGAGAATACGTGATGAGCTCCCACTGCCCCTGGACTAAGGCTGACCCAGAGCAGCACTGTTCTTCTACCCCAATCCCATTTCCAGCTTCTCTGTAAGACTGAGGGCAGCCAGGGTTCATGGGCAGCCTAGGGCTTTGCCTGCGTGAGCACTCCCTGGGCAGGTGCAGCTCTGGTGCCCTCATGTCTCAAGAGCCAGAAGAAAAACACCAACCTGAGTGGGATTCGGATGCCCATGACAAGCATGTCGGATAGAAAGGCATCCGTATCTCTGCAGAGGGGGCACTGAAAGCAGTTGACGCCTGCACGGATGGCCTGTCCCTGTAGCAGAAACACAGTCAGTGGGAGTGGGAGCAGGCTCGGGTGCTGTTGGCAGCCCGCTGCTTCTTGCCCGCTGTTTGAGGAGAGGGCTCCTACCTGGATGCAGGCCCGGTGGAACCAGGCGTGCTTGCAGGCTGGGCACACCAGGGTGAGGTAGGACTTCTTGTCCTCCACTGGCTCCATGCAGATAATGCAGTTGGTATTCTGCTCTGGAGCCGCCTCCGCAGCCTGCTTAGGGCTGTGCTGCTGGCAGAATGAACTGGGGGAAGACAGAAGGGACAAGCAAGGTGAGGAGAGCTGCAAGTGGGGCAGAAGAACAGGAAGGAGCCCTGGGCCTTGGCCCTGGCTCTGCAGGCTGCTGAGAGGTGTCACAGCAGGTTCCTCACTTTCTTGGCTTGTATTGAAAGCAGGGGTTGTAGGCTCAGGTGAGGCCTGGCAGCCCTTACCTGTACTCTCCAAAGTACTGGGTGACACATTCACCCTGCCGGGTACAGGACAGATGGAAACTCTGTTCACAGCCCGTCTCTGCACAGGTGATGGGGGCCCCCAGTTCGCCACAAATGAAGCAGTGCTGGAAGGAGCAGAGCAGCGTCATCAGGAGCAAGCTCAGGGCCTTTGCTGCTGGACCTCCTGCCTCTGGGCAGGGCTCAGGACACAGGATGCAGGCCGGGAAGGCTTCCTCAGGACCAGGCTAAGCTTGAGGAGCCTCTCCTGGCCCAAACCAGCCTGCTCCAGTCAGGTCCTCACCTTGTGCTCCGCTTCCTGGATTACGCGTTGGACGTCTTCTGGGGTCACCTCTGCCGTTCTGTCGACAATTCTTGCCTGCTGGAAAAGGCCGTTGGAAAATGCCTGTTCAAGAGAAAAGAGCAGGATGGTGTGAGGACAGAAAGGAAGGAAGCATTGCTTGGAGGAAGGCGAAAGGAGGGAGCCCCGGGGGAACTCACCATACAGAACACATGAGCACATATCCCAAACTCCAGCTGCTTGGGCCCACAGATGTCCGGATCGGCATAGGTCTGGCCGCACAGCATGCATGCTGGAGAGGAGAGAGCAAAAGCAGTGAGCACGGTGCAGGGCCAGGTGTCCCTGAGGGCTGTCCCCAGGGGCCTGCACTGTGCCTGCCCTGCTGGATAAGGGATGGGGCTGAAGGCAGTGCAGGGAAACGGAGCATTGAGAGCCCATTGGTCCCAGCAGGCAGCCACAGGCCAAGCGGGTCCCCCAAGGCCAAGGAGCAGAGGGGCCCTGCCTGCAGTGGCTGGGGAGTCCCAGAGCACACCTGCCTACCCGCTTAGCCACAGGCTGAGCATCATAAGGCCTGTGCCTGGCAGCGTGGTTGCTGCTAACAGGGATACTTGTCTCTCACCAGGTTCCCACAAGCGGGGAGCGTCCCGAATCCATGAGAACGTGGCGCGCATCGTCAGCGAGCACTTGCAGAGTTTCAGCTCCGGCAGCGCTGGGCTTTCTCCTCCGCACGCACCTCTGCCAACTCTGAGGGAGAAGCAGGATGAAGGTGAGTTTACAGCTCAGTCCTCTGAGGGGTGGGAGCCCTCCTCCCACTGTCAGCCTCAGGCAGCCCCTTCGTCCCTGCCCTCTCCGCACCTCACCAAGTCGCACTGAATCAGGGCCTGAGCTTGGCCACGGTTGTTCTGTTTGCAGGCGCCTGGGTCACAGTGGCCGCTCCCTGCCACCCACTGTGACAGAGTCGCCGCTGCCCGGGGGGTGAAGGTGAAGGCCCTCAGAACCCAAGCAGGACACTGTCGGCTGTGTCTAGACTAAAGGGCTGGGCTTCTCCCTGATTTCTTCTCCGATGGGCCCAAATGTGTTTGTGCTGCTACAGGAACTGTGTGACTCACGCACCCTCCTGACATATCCAGAATGTTTTAATAAAAATCACATTAAAAAAATAACAACATATCTTTTCTTCTGTAACCTACCTCTGACATGTATTTTACATGTGGTCAAAGGCCATTCTTCTTCACTCATTATGGATTTGGCAGGTCCTTGCGTGGCTTAAATGGTGGACACGCATGCTTGAAAGGATTATGGCTGCACACAGCAGCAAAGTCTACTTGTTGTGTATTTGATTGCCATTGCAATACGCATGCAAGACCTCAGAAAGTCTTAATTGCTGCGACACAGCCAGTTAGGTCTGTGCAGTTTCCCAGTCATTTGCTTCCCTTTGTTCAGTGCTTTGGGCTTGCAGCGGACATATTCTGATTTCACTGTTGACACTTTCTATCTTTATGAATTTATGATAGGTTAATAAGCTTCAGAGATGCAAGCTCACGACTTCTGTGTTTCTTGTGGGCAAGGGCAATGCCCAAGGCAAACTTTTCTTGAAAAGGAGGAGAGCAACGTTCACTGTGAATGAAAAGTTAAGCTTTCTGAGAAGAAACACTCATATTTTGCTGTTGAGTGCATTTTCTATACATAGCGGCTGTGTTATAAGGTCAGAGAGACTGGGAAGAACTTGACTTAGAGTTCTTAGATGGAACAAGTAATCAGGAAATCTTGACAAAGTTGCCTGTTTTGGTAATAACAAAACAAAATAGTGAGTTCTAAAATTATTTGGTCAAATATCCTTCTTAGACTTTTAGTAAAAATAGACAGTGGCTAAAAGACCCGGCCCATTCAGACACTTTGCACACTCTCTTTTTTCATCACTAGTCACCACCTGTTTCACCCAAGGAATGGTATATTTTATAAATAATGTGTTTTTACTTGGTTCCACTTAAGTAGAGCTCCTCTTGATTTTATTTGATTTGAAATGTGTTGAGTTTCCAGTGACAGAGTTGGAAGAGCTTCCTTCCTGTAAGACTTTTATTCTCTCCCAACGCCTTGCCGGGAATACCGAATTTCAGTAGTGGAGAGCACCTGTTAAAGTTAGGGCTGAAGCTTTGAATATACAAAGTTCTGTGTTACTAATTTTATGTTTCTGTTTGGTATTTTCTGCACGTGAGTATTGCGTAGATACGCATTACATAGATACGACAGATTTGACCGAGACTTGTGCTGTGTAAAGCAGCTGCTGGACTCAGTTATTCCCTTTACTGTTGTCCAGTGGAACAGCGCCTCTGTGCAATGACTCGTTTTTGGGATGCTGAAAGATCTGGTCAACCGTGTTCCATGGAAATCTGTGTAATACAAGCAAACGTAGACCTTGCCTCTATAGGTGCTGCACAGGTAACATAACTGTATGTCGTTAAAGGATTAAAGACCATATTCTCTTTTTCTTCCCAGTAAGTTAAGATTGCTGGGAATTGCCTATTTTGATCATTTTTTAGAAAGATGTGCTTACATAACCAGAATGTGCTGGTTTTGATCTCTCAGAATCACCCCTTCACCTCGTGTCTATATGATTATTTCTGCCATCATTACGGTGAGTTTCCGAAGGAAGAAAAGAGGATGCAGCATTCTTACAATATTTTCTACTTTTTTTGTTGTTGTTGTTGTTGTTGTATTTATTTATTTATTTGTTTGTTTGTTTGTTTGTTTGTTTTCCCTGAAATACAGCTCCTAACACATTAGGTCTAGCCCCTTTATTAATTTATTTTTTTCTTTTAATTAATTTTAAGACATTTTCGGTGTTATTATCGTTGAATGGAATGACATCTAGCACTGTTTTGAATGTTCTGTTAGTTCTTGTCAGCAAAGTGATAGCAGAGAACTGGCTAGGGTAAGTTACTAGATGTGCTTAAAAATCCACAGGTTGCGGTGCTTCACATTGTGGTACTTAGTCATGGGTGTTGGACCTGTAGTGTTGTCATGATGTAGCCTCTGTTAAGAATCCATGAATGAAATACAAATCTAAATGCCCAGTAGCATTGCTGAGGACTCCCATTGTCTATGGCAGCTATTAGTTGGTAGCGTTCACTTTGATAGTGTTCACATTGACAGTGAAGAAAAATAGATCAGATATTTTAAAGAATATTAGAAGGTGCTATAGAAACACAGGCCATGTGGTCAGAAAAGCCTGGGAGAGCTTTCATTTAGAGCACTAACTGTTCACCTGTGTCTAAACATTGACGTGTGATCAGTTCTGCCTGGGCTGCAACCAGGGCGTGAGTAGGGTGCAGCGTAGTGCTAACTCAAATCATGGCAAATCATTTTATGAATTCTGATACACTGGATAAACACAGTCCTGTGAATAGCAAAACATACGCACCTGTGCATTCCATTTTAATTAAGCAATTTGGGAATGGTTTTCAGGAGTGCCTAAAAAATAACTGATGTTTTTGGAGTATTTGTGTCTCCATTGTCAGTTGACTTAAAGACATTCTCAAATGGAATGTAGGGAGTTGCCATCAGATATTCAAATCAAACAATTGATTGCGTCTCTTTACCAGGTTCCTATAAGCCCCATCCTACCAGAGAAACAATCTCTGGCTTCCCAGTCGTGCCTTGTATGTGTCATCGCTCTTTGGCCGTGCATACATTTGGATCTATTTTCAAGAATGAGCCACAGAGAGAGTAAAATCTCATCAAAGATCTCTGACCAACAACTCCTTGAGACCTCCCTAAGAACTGTAATAGAATCACAGAATGACCCGGGTTGGAAGGGACTTCAAGGATCATGAAACTCCAACACCCCTGCCCGGCAGGGCCACCAATCTTCCATGTTTACTAGATTAGGTTGCCCAAGGCCCCATCCAACCTGGCCTTGAACACCTCCACCGACGGGTCATCCACAACATCCCTGGGAAGCCTTTTCCAGGACCTCACCACTCTCCTAGTAAAGAACTTACCCCTAACATCCAACCTAAATCTTCCCTTTTTCCACTTAAAACCATTTCCCCTTGTCCTACTATTATCAGTCCTTTCAAAGAGTTTTCTCCCTCCCTGTTTATAGGTACCCTTCAGGTACTGAAAGGCTGCAGTGAGGTCACCCTGCAGTCTTCTTTTCTCCAGGCTGAACAAGCCCAGCTCCCTCAGCCTGTCCTCATAGGACAGGTGCTCCAGCCCCCTGACCATCCTCATGGCCCTCCTCTGGACCCTCTCCAACAGCTCTATGTCTTTCTTGTACTGAGAGCTCCATACCTGGACACAGTATTGCAGATGGGGCCTCACAAGAGCAGAGTAGAGAGGGACAATCACCTCCCTATCCCTGCTGGCCACCCCTCTCCTGATGGAGCCTAGGATCCCATTTGCTTTCCAAACTGCAAGAGCACACTGCTGACTCATGTTAATTTTCTCATCTATCAGGACCCCCAGGTCTTTCTCTGCCGAGCTGCTCTCAAGGACTGCTCCCCCCAGTCTTTACAGGTGTCTGGGGTTCTTCCAGCCCAAGTGGAGAACTTTGCACTTTGCCATGTAGAACCTCATTAGGTTTACCCGGGCCCACCTTTCAAGCCTGTCAAGGTCCCTCTGAATGGCATCCCTTCCTTCCTCCATGTCCACCACATCGCTCAGCTTGGTGTCATCAGCAAACTTGCTGTGAGCGCACTCCATTCCATCGTAGATGTCATTGATAGAGATGTTAAAGAAAACCGGTCTCAGGACAGATCCCTGGGGGATGCAACTTGTTACTGGCCCCCACCTGGACATAGAGCCATTGATCACCACCCTCTGTCTGCAGCCTTTCAACCACTTTCTTATCCATCAAGTGATTCTCCCATCAAATCCACATCCCTCCAAATTGGAGATGAGGATTCAGTGAGGGAACCGTGTTAAAGGCCTTGCTCAAGTCCAGGTAAATTACATCGGTCGCCTTCCCTTCGTCAGTCAATGCCATCACTTCGTCATAGACAGACACAAGTAACCACTTCCATCAAAGTAGACCGATGCATTAGTTTCACAAGGAACAGGTTATTGTCTCCCACTATTATTATATCTTTTGTTGCTCTCTCTTTTGAAGGTATTTCAATGAAAACATAAAGAATCTGTTGGTTGAGTACACTGGATACATTACGTGTATTATATGCAGCCCAAAACAATTCTTCTTCACCAAAGAAGAAATCCCAGCCTGTGGTGTATGTATGTTGTATCATCACTCAAGGAAACCAAAACCTGGGGACTGAGAGAAAGGAGGCAATGCATCAACCAACAGAGCCAAACTCAAAACAGGAATGGCACGCTTTCTTAAGATAGGTGTAGCAGGATGGTGTAGATGAAGAATAACAAGTTATGGACTGAGCATTAAACCTTTGTGAGCTTAAGCCAATAAAGGAGAAGGAGAATTCTTGGAATGGAACCTATAACGGCAAACTGCCTTTATTCAATTGAAAGCAGCTCTAACGTTTCAAATCTCGAAAAGCCTTTTGACTGACACGTGCACGGAAGGTGTCACCCTGTTCTGGACGTGCTAAAAGAACACACTGGCTCATGGAAGATATTTCAGGCCCATGGGATATTTCTGCAGACAGCTGCATCAAGAAGGTGATGGGTGGCCATTGTATATACAAGAAGTGTTATCAGCTGTAGTGTTCATACAGGAACAACAGAGTAGTAGAGGATTCTGCTCCTCTACTCCGCTCTTGTGGGTATACTGCACCCAGTTCCGGGGCATCCATCACAAGGACATTGGAAGAGGGCCACGAAGATCATCAGAGGCTGCAACACCTCCTCTCTGCCAAAAGGCTGAGAATAAACTGGCTCCTCTGCCTGGAGACGGAGCCCGGGTGTACCTGAAGCAAGCCTAAAGGACTCATATGGGAAGCATAAAAATGACTTTGGTACAGAACTTAGTGGTTCAGGCACTCGACACACCGTAGCATCCCCAAAGCAGAACCACCACTCAGACCTGCTGCCATTGCAGCAATGCCATTGCATGAGTAGAGTACAGGCAGGCACTGGCCAAGCCCACAGCTGGCTGGTGGGGTGGTGTGGGAGGCAACTTTCATGCCATGAATGCAGTGACAGCCCCAAGGCCAGAAGCACCACCAGAACAGAGCTGCCCCTTCTATCACGGCCTTGACCTGTGGGCACTGGAGATACTGAGCCCCAGTGGAGCTGGGGCTGGAACCCAGCACTGCCTAGACCCAGGGATGGGAAGGAAGGTATGGGGGGATAGGTGCCTGGGAGAACACAACCCTGTGCTTCCAGCCCCAGGCACATGCTACCTTGTGAAAAGCGTACAAGAACCTCACTGAGAAATGTGTATAAGATCTTCAGTTTTTATTGTGCTGGCCTCTGAGGACCAGAGCTAACATGTGTTGGTCATGTTCGCCTACTTCTGTGGCATCTTTGGGGTTGGCTGTGGGCATTCTCAGCCTGACGTCCCCAGGTGCGGCTTTGCACCTGGGCTGGCCCTCGTCGCCTGGACTGGCTCCTGTGGTGTCTATGGAGCTGGCCCCGGGATTCTGCAGGCCGACGTTCCACAGGGGAGCGGCTTCGTGTCTGGGCCTGCTGCCTGGTCTGTCTTCTGCGACCAGCCGCTGGGGAATCCCCTGATGGCCGCAGTGCTCCCCTTCTGGTGTAGTGTTGGGAGCCACTCTCAGCCCTTGCAGCTGGTGCCTGGCTCCTCCGGGAGAGCCTCCGGGGATGGCTGTGGGAATCCAGGACCTGAGATTGTATTGGAGTGCGGCTTCGTGTCCGAGTCCGCTCACCCAGTCTGGACCTGCAGCTGCCAACTGCCAGGGAAGCCCTTGAGGACCGTGATGCCCTCTGCCTGGATGATGTTGTGGGGCATCTGTCAGCATGGCTGCTCCCATGGCAACCTCGGGGATGATTATGGATGTCTTCATCCATTTGGGCTGTCCCGGGCTGGCTGGACTGGCTGCCGCTCTCAGGCACCTGGGAACTGTGAACAGGCCCTGTTGCTGCCTGGCTGGCAGTGCTGGAGCTGCTGCTCTCAGGAACTGTGGAGTCGTGGGATGGCAGCAGTCCACGCTGGCTGAGAGTGCTGGGGCCGGTGACCTCTGAGTTTACACTGGAGGCTGTAAGCAGAGGCAGGAAAGTCAGCAGGATGGACCTCTTGCCCTGTTGTGGCCAGAGAGTCTCTGGCCAGGCTGCCCCATGCACCCACTGTCAGGCCTTGCCTGCCCCCCGCCTGGCTATTTGCTTCTTACCGGTGCCCACACCAGCACAGGCTTTGCACTCCCAAGCATCTGCGTCATTGCTCAGGTAGGAGCAGCGCCGGTGAGTGCCTTCCGCAGCACAAGAGCTGCACAGGAGCAGCTCCCAGGGCCTGGAGAAACAAACGGGTTGTGTCTGTGAGGACAAAGGCAGCTGAGCCAAGGATGCTCGTTCTGATAGCCTGTGGTGAGGCTGAGATCCCATGTGTAGCCCCAGAGGGCTGCTGAGGTAACTCACCCCTCTCCCTCTGCCTGCTCCCTGCCTAGTGGGTAAAGGCAATCACTGGCATCGCAGCGCTCGTGTCTCAATCCCAGCGATGCGTATGCGTTGTCATCCTCCCACGTTGGCCCGCTGCCAGAGAATGGAGAATACGTGATGAGCTCCCACTGCCCCTGGACTAAGGCTGACCCAGAGCAGCACTGTTCTTCTACCCCAATCCCATTTCCAGCTTCTCTGTAAGACTGAGGGCAGCCAGGGTTCATGGACAGCCTAGGGCTTTGCCTGCGTGAGCACTCCCTGGGCAGGTGCAGCTCTGGTGCCCTCATGTCTCAAGAGCCAGAAGAAAAACACCAACCTGAGTGGGATTCGGATGCCCATGACAAGCATGTCGGATAGAAAGGCATCCGTATCTCTGCAGAGGGGGCACTGAAAGCAGTTGACGCCTGCACGGATGGCCTGTCCCTGTAGCAGAAACACAGTCAGTGGGAGTGGGAGCAGGCTCGGGTGCTGTTGGCAGCCCGCTGCTTCTTGCCCGCTGTTTGAGGAGAGGGCTCCTACCTGGATGCAGGCCCGGTGGAACCAGGCGTGCTTGCAGGCTGGGCACACCAGGGTGAGGTAGGACTTCTTGTCCTCCACTGGCTCCATGCAGATAATGCAGTTGGTATTCTGCTCTGGAGCCGCCTCCGCAGCCTGCTTAGGGCTGTGCTGCTGGCAGAATGAACTGGGGGAAGACAGAAGGGACAAGCAAGGTGAGGAGAGCTGCAAGGGGGGGCAGAAGAACAGGAAGGAGCCCTGGGCCTTGGCCCTGGCTCTGCAGGCTGCTGAGAGGTGTCACAGCAGGTTCCTCACTTTCTTGGCTTGTACTGAAAGCAGGGGTTGTAGGCTCAGGTGAGGCCTGGCAGCCCTTACCTGTGCTCTCCAAAGTACTGGGTGACACATTCACCCTGCCGGGTACAGGACAGATGGAAACTCTGTTCACAGCCCGTCTCTGCACAGGTGATGGGGGCCCCCAGTTCGCCACAAATGAAGCAGTGCTGGAAGGAGCAGAGCAGCGTCATCAGGAGCAAGCTCAGGGCCTTTGCTGCTGGACCTCCTGCCTCTGGGCAGGGCTCAGGACACAGGATGCAGGCCGGGATGGCTTCCTCAGGACCAGGCTGAGCTTGAGGAGCCACTCCTGGCCCAAACCAGCCTGCTCCAGTCAAGTCCTCACCTTGTGCTCCGCTTCCTGGATTACGCGTTGGACGTCTTCTGGGGTCACCTCTGCCGTTCTGTCGACAATTCTTGCCTGCTGGAAAAGGCCGTTGGAAAATGCCTGTTCAAGAGAAAAGAGCAGGATGGTGTGAGGACAGAAAGGAAGGAAGCATTGCTTGGAGGAAGGCGAAAGGAGGGAGCCCCGGGGGAACTCACCATACAGAATGCATGAGCACATATCCCAAACTCCAGCTGCTTGGGCCCACAGATGTCCGGATCGGCATCGGTCTGGCCGCACAGCATGCATGCTGGAGAGGAGAGAGCAAAAGCAGTGAGCACGGTGCAGGGCCAGGTGTCCCTGAGGGCTGTCCCCAGGGGCCTGCACTGTGCCTGCCCTGCTGGATAAGGGATGGGGCTGAAGGCAGTGCAGGGAAACGGAGCATTGAGAGCCCATTGGTCCCAGCAGGCAGCCACAGGCCAAGCGGGTCCCCCAAGGCCAAGGAGCAGAGGGGCCCTGCCTGCAGTGGCTGGGGAGTCCCAGAGCACACCTGCCTACCCGCTTAGCCACAGGCTGAGCATCATAAGGCCTGTGCCTGGCAGCGTGGAGCTGCTAACAGGGATACTTGTCTCTCACCAGGTTCCCACAAGCGGGGAGCGTCCCGAATCCATGAGAACGTGGCGCGCATCGTCAGCGAGCACTTGCAGAGTTTCAGCTCCGGCAGCGCTGGGCTTTCTCCTCCGCACGCACCTCTGCCAACTCTGAGGGAGAAGCAGGATGAAGGTGAGTTTACAGCTCAGTCCTCTGAGGGGTGGGCAGCCTCAGGCAGCCCCTTCGTCCCTGCCCTCTCCGCACCTCACCAAGTCAGAACTTAGTGGTTCAGGCACTCGACACACTGTAGCATCCCCAAAGCAGAACCACCACTCAGACCTGCTGCCATTGCAGCAATGCCATTGCATGAGTAGAGTACAGGCAGGCACTGGCCAAGCCCACAGCTGGCTGGTGGGGTGGTGTGGGAGGCAACTTTCATGCCATGAATGCAGTGACAGCCCCAAGGCCAGAAGCACCACCAGAACAGAGCTGCCCCTTCTATCACGGCCTTGACCTGTGGGCACTGGAGATACGGAGCCCCAGTGGAGCTGGGGCTGGAGCCCAGCACTGCCTAGACCCAGGGATGGGAAGGAAGGTATGGGGGGATAGGTGCCTGGGAGAACACAACCCTGTGCTTCCAGCCCCAGGCACATGCTACCTTGTGAAAAGCGTACAAGAACCTCACTGAGAAATGTGTATAAGATCTTCAGTTTTTATTGTGCTGGCCTCTGAGGACCAGAGCTAACATGTGTTGGTCATGTTCGCCTACTTCTGTGGCATCTTTGGGGTTGGCTGTGGGCATTCTCAGCCTGACGTCCCCAGGTGCGGCTTTGCACCTGGGCTGGCCCTCGTCGCCTGGACTGGCTCCTGTGGTGTCTATGGAGCTGGCCCCGGGATTCTGCAGGCCGACGTTCCACAGGGGAGCGGCTTCGTGTCTGGGCCTGCTGCCTGGTCTGTCTTCTGCGACCAGCCGCTGGGGAATCCCCTGATGGCCGCAGTGCTCCCCTTCTGGTGTAGTGTTGGGAGCCACTCTCAGCCCTTGCAGCTGGTGCCTGGCTCCTCCGGGAGAGCCTCCGGGGATGGCTGTGGGAATCCAGGACCTGAGATTGTATTGGAGTGCGGCTTCGTGTCCGAGTCCGCTCACCCAGTCTGGACCTGCAGCTGCCAACTGCCAGGGAAGCCCTTGAGGACCGTGATGCCCTCTGCCTGGATGATGTTGTGGGGCATCTGTCAGCATGGCTGCTCCCATGGCAACCTCGGGGATGATTATGGATGTCTTCATCCATTTGGGCTGTCCCGGGCTGGCTGGACTGGCTGCCGCTCTCAGGCACCTGGGAACTGTGAACAGGCCCTGTTGCTGCCTGGCTGGCAGTACTGGAGCTGCTGCTCTCAGGAACTGTGGAGTCGTGGGATGGCAGCAGTCCACGCTGGCTGAGAGTGCTGGGGCCGGTGACCTCTGAGTTTACACTGGAGGCTGTAAGCAGAGGCAGGAAAGTCAGCAGGATGGACCTCTTGCCCTGTTGTGGCCAGAGAGTCTCTGGCCAGGCTGCCCCATGCACCCACTGTCAGGCCTTGCCTGCCCCCCGCCTGGCTATTTGCTTCTTACCGGTGCCCACACCAGCACAGGCTTTGCACTCCCAAGCATCTGCGTCATTGCTCAGGTAGGAGCAGCGCCGGTGAGTGCCTTCCGCAGCACAAGAGCTGCACAGGAGCAGCTCCCAGGGCCTGGAGAAACAAACGGGTTGTGTCTGTGAGGACAAAGGCAGCTGAGCCAAGGATGCTCGTTCCAATAGCCTGTGGTGAGGCTGAGATCCCATGTGTAGCCCCAGAGGGCTGCTGAGGTAACTCACCCCTCTCCCTCTGCCTGCTCCCTGCCTAGTGGGTAAAGGCAATCACTGGCATCGCAGCGCTCGTGTCTCAATCCCAGCGATGCGTATGCGTTGTCATCCTCCCACGTTGGCCCGCTGCCAGAGAATGGAGAATACGTGATGAGCTCCCACTGCCCCTGGACTAAGGCTGACCCAGAGCAGCACTGTTCTTCTACCCCAATCCCATTTCCAGCTTCTCTGTAAGACTGAGGGCAGCCAGGGTTCATGGGCAGCCTAGGGCTTTGCCTGCGTGAGCACTCCCTGGGCAGGTGCAGCTCTGGTGCCCTCATGTCTCAAGAGCCAGAAGAAAAACACCAACCTGAGTGGGATTCGGATGCCCATGACAAGCATGTCGGATAGAAAGGCATCCGTATCTCTGCAGAGGGGGCACTGAAAGCAGTTGACGCCTGCACGGATGGCCTGTCCCTGTAGCAGAAACACAGTCAGTGGGAGTGGGAGCAGGCTCGGGTGCTGTTGGCAGCCCGCTGCTTCTTGCCCGCTGTTTGAGGAGAGGGCTCCTACCTGGATGCAGGCCCGGTGGAACCAGGCGTGCTTGCAGGCTGGGCACACCAGGGTGAGGTAGGACTTCTTGTCCTCCACTGGCTCCATGCAGATAATGCAGTTGGTATTCTGCTCTGGAGCCGCCTCCGCAGCCTGCTTAGGGCTGTGCTGCTGGCAGAATGAACTGGGGGAAGACAGAAGGGACAAGCAAGGTGAGGAGAGCTGCAAGTGGGGCAGAAGAACAGGAAGGAGCCCTGGGCCTTGGCCCTGGCTCTGCAGGCTGCTGAGAGGTGTCACAGCAGGTTCCTCACTTTCTTGGCTTGTATTGAAAGCAGGGGTTGTAGGCTCAGGTGAGGCCTGGCAGCCCTTACCTGTACTCTCCAAAGTACTGGGTGACACATTCACCCTGCCGGGTACAGGACAGATGGAAACTCTGTTCACAGCCCGTCTCTGCACAGGTGATGGGGGCCCCCAGTTCGCCACAAATGAAGCAGTGCTGGAAGGAGCAGAGCAGCGTCATCAGGAGCAAGCTCAGGGCCTTTGCTGCTGGACCTCCTGCCTCTGGGCAGGGCTCAGGACACAGGATGCAGGCCGGGAAGGCTTCCTCAGGACCAGGCTAAGCTTGAGGAGCCTCTCCTGGCCCAAACCAGCCTGCTCCAGTCAGGTCCTCACCTTGTGCTCCGCTTCCTGGATTACGCGTTGGACGTCTTCTGGGGTCACCTCTGCCGTTCTGTCGACAATTCTTGCCTGCTGGAAAAGGCCGTTGGAAAATGCCTGTTCAAGAGAAAAGAGCAGGATGGTGTGAGGACAGAAAGGAAGGAAGCATTGCTTGGAGGAAGGCGAAAGGAGGGAGCCCCGGGGGAACTCACCATACAGAACACATGAGCACATATCCCAAACTCCAGCTGCTTGGGCCCACAGATGTCCGGATCGGCATCGGTCTGGCCGCACAGCATGCATGCTGGAGAGGAGAGAGCAAAAGCAGTGAGCACGGTGCAGGGCCAGGTGTCCCTGAGGGCTGTCCCCAGGGGCCTGCACTGTGCCTGCCCTGCTGGATAAGGGATGGGGCTGAAGGCAGTGCAGGGAAACGGAGCATTGAGAGCCCATTGGTCCCAGCAGGCAGCCACAGGCCAAGCGGGTCCCCCAAGGCCAAGGAGCAGAGGGGCCCTGCCTGCAGTGGCTGGGGAGTCCCAGAGCACACCTGCCTACCCGCTTAGCCACAGGCTGAGCATCATAAGGCCTGTGCCTGGCAGCGTGGTTGCTGCTAACAGGGATACTTGTCTCTCACCAGGTTCCCACAAGCGGGGAGCGTCCCGAATCCATGAGAACGTGGCGCGCATCGTCAGCGAGCACTTGCAGAGTTTCAGCTCCGGCAGCGCTGGGCTTTCTCCTCCGCACGCACCTCTGCCAACTCTGAGGGAGAAGCAGGATGAAGGTGAGTTTACAGCTCAGTCCTCTGAGGGGTGGGAGCCCTCCTCCCACTGTCAGCCTCAGGCAGCCCCTTCGTCCCTGCCCTCTCCGCACCTCACCAAGTCGCACTGAATCAGGGCCTGAGCTTGGCCACGGTTGTTCTGTTTGCAGGCGCCTGGGTCACAGTGGCCGCTCCCTGCCACCCACTGTGACAGAGTCGCCGCTGCCCGGGGGGTGAAGGTGAAGGCCCTCAGAACCCAAGCAGGACACTGTCGGCTGTGTCTAGACTAAAGGGCTGGGCTTCTCCCTGATTTCTTCTCCGATGGGCCCAAATGTGTTTGTGCTGCTACAGGAACTGTGTGACTCACGCACCCTCCTGACATATCCAGAATGTTTTAATAAAAATCACATTAAAAAAATAACAACATATCTTTTCTTCTGTAACCTACCTCTGACATGTATTTTACATGTGGTCAAAGGCCATTCTTCTTCACTCATTATGGATTTGGCAGGTCCTTGCATGGCTTAAATGGTGGACACGCATGCTTGAAAGGATTATGGCTGCACACAGCAGCAAAGTCTACTTGTTGTGTATTTGATTGCCATTGCAATACGCATGCAAGACCTCAGAAAGTCTTAATTGCTGCGACACAGCCAGTTAGGTCTGTGCAGTTTCCCAGTCATTTGCTTCCCTTTGTTCAGTGCTTTGGGCTTGCAGCGGACATATTCTGATTTCACTGTTGACACTTTCTATCTTTATGAATTTATGATAGGTTAATAAGCTTCAGAGATGCAAGCTCACGACTTCTGTGTTTCTTGTGGGCAAGGGCAATGCCCAAGGCAAACTTTTCTTGAAAAGGAGGAGAGCAACGTTCACTGTGAATGAAAAGTTAAGCTTTCTGAGAAGAAACACTCATATTTTGCTGTTGAGTGCATTTTCTATACATAGCGGCTGTGTTATAAGGTCAGAGAGACTGGGAAGAACTTGACTTAGAGTTCTTAGATGGAACAAGTAATCAGGAAATCTTGACAAAGTTGCCTGTTTTGGTAATAACAAAACAAAATAGTGAGTTCTAAAATTATTTGGTCAAATATCCTTCTTAGACTTTTAGTAAAAATAGACAGTGGCTAAAAGACCCGGCCCATTCAGACACTTTGCACACTCTCTTTTTTCATCACTAGTCACCACCTGTTTCACCCAAGGAATGGTATATTTTATAAATAATGTGTTTTTACTTGGTTCCACTTAAGTAGAGCTCCTCTTGATTTTATTTGATTTGAAATGTGTTGAGTTTCCAGTGACAGAGTTGGAAGAGCTTCCTTCCTGTAAGACTTTTATTCTCTCCCAACGCCTTGCCGGGAATACCGAATTTCAGTAGTGGAGAGCACCTGTTAAAGTTAGGGCTGAAGCTTTGAATATACAAAGTTCTGTGTTACTAATTTTATGTTTCTGTTTGGTATTTTCTGCACGTGAGTATTGCGTAGATACGCATTACATAGATACGACAGATTTGACCGAGACTTGTGCTGTGTAAAGCAGCTGCTGGACTCAGTTATTCCCTTTACTGTTGTCCAGTGGAACAGCGCCTCTGTGCAATGACTCGTTTTTGGGATGCTGAAAGATCTGGTTGTCATGGTTTTGTAATTTTGCTATCAGTATCAGTATTCCACATCATAACATCATGTAAAGTATGGATACTTCTATTGGATGTGCAGTCCACAGAAGAAGACTACATATCCCAGAGAACAACAGGGTTAATGATAAGTCACGGGACCAGGACGCTGTATAATCTCGTTCCCAGGCTGGAGTGCCCTCCTTCTTCTCTCGAACTTCTCGGAGAGTGGGAAGCGTTCCAGCCGTGTCGCCTAGAGTTCACAGTAGGCCTCTCGGTTTTCGGGGACTCTCTCTCTCTGTTTCGTTCAATTTGTTAGCCTCAATTATATTATATTGTGTTATCTTGTATTTCGGTATCATATTTAGTAAAATAAGTTTTTCCTCCTTAGATTGTCGCTGTTTTATCCCACTCCCTTTTTCCCCCTCCTTTCCGGGCCCCGGGAGGGGGGCCCACGGGGTGGCTTCCCCTGTCACGGGCATAGGTAAATCTAAGTAACCCGTGACAGATTTTTTGGTGGAGAATGCGGGCATAGAGCTTTTTAGCTTTTAGAACAACTCTCTCTTTACTCTTAAAGAGCTTCGTTAGGGGAGTGTTATCTTTTCGTAGCTGCTCACTGAGAACGTGACCTTGAAATACCAGACAAATTGTCAACATTAAGGGCTGCTGTACATTCTCAGCACTGCTATCTAACTTTTGTGTAGAAAAAAAGGGATTTCTTTCTCCCTTAGAGCAAAGCTAGCTAGCTCTGACTTTTACAGAGCCTGCCAGCTATGAATCCACTCTTCATCCCAGTTGCTCTGTTTAAGGGATTGAAAGCAATTATGATCTTCTTAAAGTATTGGTCAACTATTAACACCATAATTTGGTGTTGTGGAATTGTGCAGGTATATAGCCTAATAAGGTGGATACTGATGGAGACACCTGCCTGGTACTTTTATGAGATGTGGTATGGTCAGAATTTTGGCACCTACATCCCAGATGGAATTGTGAATCTTACAAACACTTGCATCCCAGATGGAATTGCGAATCTTACAAGTACTTGCATCCCAGATGGAACAGGCAATTTTACAAACACCACCATGTTTAATTCATTGTACAGGCTAAAAAAACCCTTTTTATTTAGGTTGTACTCTCAGATTTCCACACGCCTTTCAATAACTGAGATAGGGTTCATACTTGCATCCATGTTATCACTATTAATGAATGCATATATGTTCCTATGCATTCGTTCTATGCGGAAGTCTCCTCCAGAACCAGAGAATGATGACTGGCAGGGAATATGGAAAGGTTTAGGAAAAGTCTTAGAAGCATGGGGACCCGCAGTGTCATGGGATTTCACTCTTGAACACCTAAGGGACCCTAAGAAATTAAGTGAGTATTTGGGTCAGAGATCTAAGGAGGTAAACCTTATGTGGGGTTTGGCTTATGCATACCGTGCTTTGTATCATACTATTCTGGAGAGAGAGAGTTTCCGATCTGAGATTCAAGCCCAAGTTAATTCTTATCAGTCACAGGAGGCATCAGTAGCAATATCAGTTGCCCCTGTGGAAGGCAAGAAATGGAAACGGGTGTCCACGCGTCTAGAACGAAAAGAAGGAGAAGCACAGGGGGGGGCTGCAGAAGACCCAGGTGCCGGGCATGGAGCAGTACCGAAAAAAGCAAAGGCAAAAACCAAGAGGCATGAAGAAGAGACTGATGATGAGGAGGAAATCACCTATTGTCGACCTCTGAAGCTGACTGAAATCCAAGGCTCAAGAAAGGAGTTCACACGGCGTCAAGATGAAGGTATCCTTGCTTGGTTGCTTCGCTGCTGGGACAACGGGGCCAACAGCTTGTCTCTAGATGGTAATGAAGCTCGCCAACTAGGAAACATTGCCCAAGATGCAGGTATCGACAGAGGGATTAGCAGATGTTCGGATGGAGCTGCCACTCTCTGGTTGCGGCTGTTAGAAGCCGTGAGAGAAAGGTACCCCTATAAGGATGCTTTGAAGCCTAAATTTGATAGTTGGAATACCGTCCAAAAAGGTATTCAGCGCCTGAGGGAATTGGCCATGGCGAAAATGTTGTACAGCCCTGATCCAAGCGAACTTGACCCTGAGAGAGTGAGGGCCGATCCTGACATGTGGCAGAAAATCACAAGTACAGCACCAGAGAGAATGGCACAGTCATTGGTAACAGGTTCTAAAGGGTTCGTGGACAGATGGCCCCGAGTTGTTGAGCTGATTATAATGCTTCAAACCACCGATCAGCAGCTCCCTCAACTGCATGCCGCAGTTTCTGCCATCTCACGGCTAGAAAACCGAGTAGATGAAATGTGCAAGAAATTGTTTCCATCAACTAATCGTAATGATGATCCCGTAATAGTATCAGAAACAACTGATGAAGGTCAATCCTCGTACGGGCCACCAGGTCTAATGAAGGATCTGATCAAAGTATTCCAGTCCTACTCCTCACCTGCATCATCAAAAGTCTCAGCTGTTAAACGCACACGCTTCCCAGCTCGAGCAAAGAACAACAGTACGATTGCACCGCGTGTTTCCATGTGGCGCTACCTACGTGACCGTGGAGAAGACATGAGGAAGTGGCATGATCAGCCTACTTCTGCACTACGAGCACGGGTGAAAGAACTACTAGACATACCAACCACCAGTGGAGTTGCTCCAGTCATCACAGGTAACCAATAGAGGGGCCCTGCCCTCAGTCAGGGGAGGGAAAGGGATAATAGAGTTTATTGGACTGTGTGGATTCGATGGCCTGGCACATCAGAACCACAGCAATATAAGGCACTGGTGGATACCGGTGCACAGTGCACCCTAATGCCCTCCAGTCATGAAGGGACAGAATCAATCCATATTTCTGGAGTGACTGGGGGCTCTCAAGAATTGACTGTGCTGGAGGCTGAAATAAGCCTCACTGGCAAAGACTGGCAAAAACATCCTATTGTGACTGGCCCAGGGGCTCCATGTATACTGGGTATTGATTACCTCAGAAGGGGGCATTTCAAGGATCCTAAGGGGTATCGATGGGCCTTTGGGATAGCTGCTGTAGATATGGACAACATTAAGCAGCTGTCTGTTTTGCCTGGCCTGTCAGAGGACCCGTCTGTTGTGGGGCTGCTACGAGTAAAAGAGCAGCAGGTACCGATTGCTACAAAGACAGTGCACAGACGGCAGTATCGCACCAACAGGGATTCCTTGCTCCCCATTCATGATTTGATTCGCCAGTTGGAGAATCAGGGAGTGATCAGTAAAACTCACTCACCTTTTAACAGTCCCATATGGCCAGTGCGTAAAGCCAGTGGAGAATGGAGGCTGACAGTAGACTACCGTGGCCTGAATGAGGTCACACCCCCATTGAGCGCTGCTGTGCCGGACATGTTGGAACTCCAGTACGAGCTGGAGTCAAAAGCAGCCAAATGGTATGCCACCATTGACATTGCCAATGCCTTCTTCTCTATTCCTTTGGCTGCAGAATGTAAGCCACAGTTTGCCTTCACCTGGAGGGGCATTCAGTATACTTGGAACCGTTTGCCCCAGGGGTGGAAACACAGCCCAACAATTTGCCATGGGTTGGTCCAAACTGTACTGGAACAAGGTGGTGCTCCTGAACACCTGCAGTACATTGATGACATTGTTGTGTGGGGTGATACAGCAGAAGAGGTTTTCACAAAAGGAGAGCAGATCATCCAAATTCTTCTACAAGCCGGCTTTGCTATTAAGCGAAGCAAAGTAAAAGGACCTGCCCAGGAAATTCAGTTCTTAGGTATAAAGTGGCAGGATGGACGTCGTCACATCCCAGCAGATGTGATCGACAAAATCACTGCCATGTCTCCACCAACTAGCAAGAAAGAGACACAATCTTTCCTGGGTGCAGTAGGCTTTTGGAGGATGCACATTCCAAACTACAGCCTCATTGTAAGCCCCCTTTATCAGGTGACGCGGAAGAAGAACGATTTTGCATGGGGCCCTGAGCAGCAGCAGGCTTTTGAACAGATTAAACAAGAGATAGCCCGAGCTGTAGCTCTGGGGCCAGTACGGACTGGACAGGATGTAAAGAACATCCTCTATACTGCTGCTGGAGAGAAAGGCCCCACTTGGAGTTTGTGGCAAAGAGCCTCAGGAGAGACCCGAGGCCGACCCCTGGGATTCTGGAGTCGATCATATAAGGGGTCTGAAGAGTGCTACACTCCAACTGAGAAGGAGATCTTAGCCGCGTATGAGGGGGTTCGGGCTGCTTCCGAAGTAGTCGGGACTGAAACACAGCTCCTTTTGGCACCTCGACTGCCAGTGCTGAACTGGATGTTCAAAGGACAGGTTCCCTTCACTCATCATGCTACCGATGTCACCTGGAGCAAGTGGATTACGCTGATTACACAGCGAGCGCGAATGGGAAACCTCAATCGTCCAGGAATCCTAGAGGTAATCATGGACTGGCCTGAAGATAAAAGGTTTGGAACATCACCAGCAGAAGAGGTATCACGTGCTAAAGAGGCCCCACCATACAACGAATTACCAGAAAATGAAAAGAAATATGCCCTATTCACAGACGGATCATGTCGCATTGTAGGGAAGCATCGCAAATGGAAAGCTGCTGTGTGGAGCCCCACACGACAGGTTGCAGAGGCCACCGAAGGTAAGGGAGAATCAAGTCAGTTTGCAGAGGTAAAAGCTGTCCAGCTGGCCTTAGATGTTGCTGAACGGGAGAAGTGGCCAATGCTGTATCTTTATACTGACTCATGGATGGTGGCAAATGCCTTATGGGGGTGGTTACAGAGGTGGGAACAAAACAACTGGCAACGGAAGGGTAAATCTGTTTGGGCCGCTGAATTATGGAAGGACATTGCTGCCCGAACAAAGAATATGGTTGTAAAGGTGCGTCATGTGGATGCACATGTGCCCAAAAGTCGGGCTACTGAAGAACAACAAAACAACCATCAGGTAGATAAAGCTGCCAAAATTGAGGTGGCTCAAATTGACTTGGACTGGCAGAATAAGGGTGAATTATTTCTAGCTCGATGGGCTCATGAGACCTCAGGTCATCAAGGAAGAGACGCGACATATAAGTGGGCCAGAGACCGAGGGGTGGACTTAACCATGGACGCTATTGCGCAGATTATTCATGATTGTGAAACATGTGCCATAATTAAACAAGCCAAAAGGATGAAACCTCTCAGGGAGGAAGGGCGGTGGCAAAAGTATAAATATGGGGAGGCATGGCAGGTTGATTATATCACCTTGCCACGATCTCGCAGTGGTAAGTGTTATGTACTCACTATGGTAGAGGCAACCACTGGGTGGCTTGAAACATACGCAGTACCCCATGCAACTGCTCGAAACACCATATTAGGTCTTGAGAAACAAGTCCTGTGGCGACATGGCACCCCAGAAAGAATTGAATCTGATAATGGGACACATTTTAAAAATTCCCTTATAAATACTTGGGCCAAAGATCATGGCATTGAGTGGATTTATCATATTCCCTACCATGCACCAGCTTCTGGTAAAATTGAACGATATAATGGGTTGTTGAAAACTATGTTGAAAGCAATGGGTGGCGGAACATTTAAGCACTGGGAGAAGAATCTGGCAGAAGCCACTTGGTTGGTGAATACTAGAGGATCTGTCAATCGTGATGGTCCTAGTCAATCTAGCCCCCTACACACTGTAGAAGGAGATAAGGTCCCTGTTGTACATGTAAAGAACATGTTGGGAAAAGCTGTTTGGGTCCTTCCAGCTTCTGGAAAGGGCAAACCTATCCGTGGAACTGTCTTTGCCCAGGGACCTGGGTGCACTTGGTGGGTAATGCAGAAGGATGGGGATGTTCAATGTGTGCCACAAGGGAATTTGATGCTGGGGGAGTGCAGTCAATAATTTTATGTATTTATATGTATATATGTTTGCATGTGTAGTGTATTTTAGTTATTATAGTTGTACATTTAGTTATGTTACATGTAATTCTACTGTTTAGCTATCATAATTTTACATACGTGTATATATATGTATATATATATTTACCATGATGTAATAATGTAGAATAAGGGGTGGAATGTCATGGTTTTGTAATTTTGCTATCAGTATCAGTATTCCACATCATAACATCATGTAAAGTATGGATACTTCTATTGGATGTGCAGTCCACAGAAGAAGACTACATATCCCAGAGAACAACAGGGTTAATGATAAGTCACGGGACCAGGACGCTGTATAATCTCGTTCCCAGGCTGGAGTGCCCTCCTTCTTCTCTCGAACTTCTCGGAGAGTGGGAAGCGTTCCAGCCGTGTCGCCTAGAGTTCACAGTAGGCCTCTCGGTTTTCGGGGACTCTCTCTCTCTGTTTCGTTCAATTTGTTAGCCTCAATTATATTATATTGTGTTATCTTGTATTTCGGTATCATATTTAGTAAAATAAGTTTTTCCTCCTTAGATTGTCGCTGTTTTATCCCACTCCCTTTTTCCCCCTCCTTTCCGGGCCCCGGGAGGGGGGCCCACGGGGTGGCTTCCCCTGTCACGGGCATAGGTAAATCTAAGTAACCCGTGACAGATTTTTTGGTGGAGAATGCGGGCATAGAGCTTTTTAGCTTTTAGAACAACTCTCTCTTTACTCTTAAAGAGCTTCGTTAGGGGAGTGTTATCTTTTCGTAGCTGCTCACTGAGAACGTGACCTTGAAATACCAGACAAATTGTCAACATTAAGGGCTGCTGTACATTCTCAGCACTGCTATCTAACTTTTGTGTAGAAAAAAAGGGATTTCTTTCTCCCTTAGAGCAAAGCTAGCTAGCTCTGACTTTTACAGAGCCTGCCAGCTATGAATCCACTCTTCATCCCAGTTGCTCTGTTTAAGGGATTGAAAGCAATTATGATCTTCTTAAAGTATTGGTCAACTATTAACACCATAATTTGGTGTTGTGGAATTGTGCAGGTATATAGCCTAATAAGGTGGATACTGATGGAGACACCTGCCTGGTACTTTTATGAGATGTGGTATGGTCAGAATTTTGGCACCTACATCCCAGATGGAATTGTGAATCTTACAAACACTTGCATCCCAGATGGAATTGCGAATCTTACAAGTACTTGCATCCCAGATGGAACAGGCAATTTTACAAACACCACCATGTTTAATTCATTGTACAGGCTAAAAAAACCCTTTTTATTTAGGTTGTACTCTCAGATTTCCACACGCCTTTCAATAACTGAGATAGGGTTCATACTTGCATCCATGTTATCACTATTAATGAATGCATATATGTTCCTATGCATTCGTTCTATGCGGAAGTCTCCTCCAGAACCAGAGAATGATGACTGGCAGGGAATATGGAAAGGTTTAGGAAAAGTCTTAGAAGCATGGGGACCCGCAGTGTCATGGGATTTCACTCTTGAACACCTAAGGGACCCTAAGAAATTAAGTGAGTATTTGGGTCAGAGATCTAAGGAGGTAAACCTTATGTGGGGTTTGGCTTATGCATACCGTGCTTTGTATCATACTATTCTGGAGAGAGAGAGTTTCCGATCTGAGATTCAAGCCCAAGTTAATTCTTATCAGTCACAGGAGGCATCAGTAGCAATATCAGTTGCCCCTGTGGAAGGCAAGAAATGGAAACGGGTGTCCACGCGTCTAGAACGAAAAGAAGGAGAAGCACAGGGGGGGGCTGCAGAAGACCCAGGTGCCGGGCATGGAGCAGTACCGAAAAAAGCAAAGGCAAAAACCAAGAGGCATGAAGAAGAGACTGATGATGAGGAGGAAATCACCTATTGTCGACCTCTGAAGCTGACTGAAATCCAAGGCTCAAGAAAGGAGTTCACACGGCGTCAAGATGAAGGTATCCTTGCTTGGTTGCTTCGCTGCTGGGACAACGGGGCCAACAGCTTGTCTCTAGATGGTAATGAAGCTCGCCAACTAGGAAACATTGCCCAAGATGCAGGTATCGACAGAGGGATTAGCAGATGTTCGGATGGAGCTGCCACTCTCTGGTTGCGGCTGTTAGAAGCCGTGAGAGAAAGGTACCCCTATAAGGATGCTTTGAAGCCTAAATTTGATAGTTGGAATACCGTCCAAAAAGGTATTCAGCGCCTGAGGGAATTGGCCATGGCGAAAATGTTGTACAGCCCTGATCCAAGCGAACTTGACCCTGAGAGAGTGAGGGCCGATCCTGACATGTGGCAGAAAATCACAAGTACAGCACCAGAGAGAATGGCACAGTCATTGGTAACAGGTTCTAAAGGGTTCGTGGACAGATGGCCCCGAGTTGTTGAGCTGATTATAATGCTTCAAACCACCGATCAGCAGCTCCCTCAACTGCATGCCGCAGTTTCTGCCATCTCACGGCTAGAAAACCGAGTAGATGAAATGTGCAAGAAATTGTTTCCATCAACTAATCGTAATGATGATCCCGTAATAGTATCAGAAACAACTGATGAAGGTCAATCCTCGTACGGGCCACCAGGTCTAATGAAGGATCTGATCAAAGTATTCCAGTCCTACTCCTCACCTGCATCATCAAAAGTCTCAGCTGTTAAACGCACACGCTTCCCAGCTCGAGCAAAGAACAACAGTACGATTGCACCGCGTGTTTCCATGTGGCGCTACCTACGTGACCGTGGAGAAGACATGAGGAAGTGGCATGATCAGCCTACTTCTGCACTACGAGCACGGGTGAAAGAACTACTAGACATACCAACCACCAGTGGAGTTGCTCCAGTCATCACAGGTAACCAATAGAGGGGCCCTGCCCTCAGTCAGGGGAGGGAAAGGGATAATAGAGTTTATTGGACTGTGTGGATTCGATGGCCTGGCACATCAGAACCACAGCAATATAAGGCACTGGTGGATACCGGTGCACAGTGCACCCTAATGCCCTCCAGTCATGAAGGGACAGAATCAATCCATATTTCTGGAGTGACTGGGGGCTCTCAAGAATTGACTGTGCTGGAGGCTGAAATAAGCCTCACTGGCAAAGACTGGCAAAAACATCCTATTGTGACTGGCCCAGGGGCTCCATGTATACTGGGTATTGATTACCTCAGAAGGGGGCATTTCAAGGATCCTAAGGGGTATCGATGGGCCTTTGGGATAGCTGCTGTAGATATGGACAACATTAAGCAGCTGTCTGTTTTGCCTGGCCTGTCAGAGGACCCGTCTGTTGTGGGGCTGCTACGAGTAAAAGAGCAGCAGGTACCGATTGCTACAAAGACAGTGCACAGACGGCAGTATCGCACCAACAGGGATTCCTTGCTCCCCATTCATGATTTGATTCGCCAGTTGGAGAATCAGGGAGTGATCAGTAAAACTCACTCACCTTTTAACAGTCCCATATGGCCAGTGCGTAAAGCCAGTGGAGAATGGAGGCTGACAGTAGACTACCGTGGCCTGAATGAGGTCACACCCCCATTGAGCGCTGCTGTGCCGGACATGTTGGAACTCCAGTACGAGCTGGAGTCAAAAGCAGCCAAATGGTATGCCACCATTGACATTGCCAATGCCTTCTTCTCTATTCCTTTGGCTGCAGAATGTAAGCCACAGTTTGCCTTCACCTGGAGGGGCATTCAGTATACTTGGAACCGTTTGCCCCAGGGGTGGAAACACAGCCCAACAATTTGCCATGGGTTGGTCCAAACTGTACTGGAACAAGGTGGTGCTCCTGAACACCTGCAGTACATTGATGACATTGTTGTGTGGGGTGATACAGCAGAAGAGGTTTTCACAAAAGGAGAGCAGATCATCCAAATTCTTCTACAAGCCGGCTTTGCTATTAAGCGAAGCAAAGTAAAAGGACCTGCCCAGGAAATTCAGTTCTTAGGTATAAAGTGGCAGGATGGACGTCGTCACATCCCAGCAGATGTGATCGACAAAATCACTGCCATGTCTCCACCAACTAGCAAGAAAGAGACACAATCTTTCCTGGGTGCAGTAGGCTTTTGGAGGATGCACATTCCAAACTACAGCCTCATTGTAAGCCCCCTTTATCAGGTGACGCGGAAGAAGAACGATTTTGCATGGGGCCCTGAGCAGCAGCAGGCTTTTGAACAGATTAAACAAGAGATAGCCCGAGCTGTAGCTCTGGGGCCAGTACGGACTGGACAGGATGTAAAGAACATCCTCTATACTGCTGCTGGAGAGAAAGGCCCCACTTGGAGTTTGTGGCAAAGAGCCTCAGGAGAGACCCGAGGCCGACCCCTGGGATTCTGGAGTCGATCATATAAGGGGTCTGAAGAGTGCTACACTCCAACTGAGAAGGAGATCTTAGCCGCGTATGAGGGGGTTCGGGCTGCTTCCGAAGTAGTCGGGACTGAAACACAGCTCCTTTTGGCACCTCGACTGCCAGTGCTGAACTGGATGTTCAAAGGACAGGTTCCCTTCACTCATCATGCTACCGATGTCACCTGGAGCAAGTGGATTACGCTGATTACACAGCGAGCGCGAATGGGAAACCTCAATCGTCCAGGAATCCTAGAGGTAATCATGGACTGGCCTGAAGATAAAAGGTTTGGAACATCACCAGCAGAAGAGGTATCACGTGCTAAAGAGGCCCCACCATACAACGAATTACCAGAAAATGAAAAGAAATATGCCCTATTCACAGACGGATCATGTCGCATTGTAGGGAAGCATCGCAAATGGAAAGCTGCTGTGTGGAGCCCCACACGACAGGTTGCAGAGGCCACCGAAGGTAAGGGAGAATCAAGTCAGTTTGCAGAGGTAAAAGCTGTCCAGCTGGCCTTAGATGTTGCTGAACGGGAGAAGTGGCCAATGCTGTATCTTTATACTGACTCATGGATGGTGGCAAATGCCTTATGGGGGTGGTTACAGAGGTGGGAACAAAACAACTGGCAACGGAAGGGTAAATCTGTTTGGGCCGCTGAATTATGGAAGGACATTGCTGCCCGAACAAAGAATATGGTTGTAAAGGTGCGTCATGTGGATGCACATGTGCCCAAAAGTCGGGCTACTGAAGAACAACAAAACAACCATCAGGTAGATAAAGCTGCCAAAATTGAGGTGGCTCAAATTGACTTGGACTGGCAGAATAAGGGTGAATTATTTCTAGCTCGATGGGCTCATGAGACCTCAGGTCATCAAGGAAGAGACGCGACATATAAGTGGGCCAGAGACCGAGGGGTGGACTTAACCATGGACGCTATTGCGCAGATTATTCATGATTGTGAAACATGTGCCATAATTAAACAAGCCAAAAGGATGAAACCTCTCAGGGAGGAAGGGCGGTGGCAAAAGTATAAATATGGGGAGGCATGGCAGGTTGATTATATCACCTTGCCACGATCTCGCAGTGGTAAGTGTTATGTACTCACTATGGTAGAGGCAACCACTGGGTGGCTTGAAACATACGCAGTACCCCATGCAACTGCTCGAAACACCATATTAGGTCTTGAGAAACAAGTCCTGTGGCGACATGGCACCCCAGAAAGAATTGAATCTGATAATGGGACACATTTTAAAAATTCCCTTATAAATACTTGGGCCAAAGATCATGGCATTGAGTGGATTTATCATATTCCCTACCATGCACCAGCTTCTGGTAAAATTGAACGATATAATGGGTTGTTGAAAACTATGTTGAAAGCAATGGGTGGCGGAACATTTAAGCACTGGGAGAAGAATCTGGCAGAAGCCACTTGGTTGGTGAATACTAGAGGATCTGTCAATCGTGATGGTCCTAGTCAATCTAGCCCCCTACACACTGTAGAAGGAGATAAGGTCCCTGTTGTACATGTAAAGAACATGTTGGGAAAAGCTGTTTGGGTCCTTCCAGCTTCTGGAAAGGGCAAACCTATCCGTGGAACTGTCTTTGCCCAGGGACCTGGGTGCACTTGGTGGGTAATGCAGAAGGATGGGGATGTTCAATGTGTGCCACAAGGGAATTTGATGCTGGGGGAGTGCAGTCAATAATTTTATGTATTTATATGTATATATGTTTGCATGTGTAGTGTATTTTAGTTATTATAGTTGTACATTTAGTTATGTTACATGTAATTCTACTGTTTAGCTATCATAATTTTACATACGTGTATATATATGTATATATATATTTACCATGATGTAATAATGTAGAATAAGGGGTGGAATGTCATGGTTTTGTAATTTTGCTATCAGTATCAGTATTCCACATCATAACATCATGTAAAGTATGGATACTTCTATTGGATGTGCAGTCCACAGAAGAAGACTACATATCCCAGAGAACAACAGGGTTAATGATAAGTCACGGGACCAGGACGCTGTATAATCTCGTTCCCAGGCTGGAGTGCCCTCCTTCTTCTCTCGAACTTCTCGGAGAGTGGGAAGCGTTCCAGCCGTGTCGCCTAGAGTTCACAGTAGGCCTCTCGGTTTTCGGGGACTCTCTCTCTCTGTTTCGTTCAATTTGTTAGCCTCAATTATATTATATTGTGTTATCTTGTATTTCGGTATCATATTTAGTAAAATAAGTTTTTCCTCCTTAGATTGTCGCTGTTTTATCCCACTCCCTTTTTCCCCCTCCTTTCCGGGCCCCGGGAGGGGGGCCCACGGGGTGGCTTCCCCTGTCACGGGCATAGGTAAATCTAAGTAACCCGTGACACTGGTCAACCGTGTTCCATGGAAATCTGTGTAATACAAGCAAACGTAGACCTTGCCTCTATAGGTGCTGCACAGGTAACATAACTGTATGTCGTTAAAGGATTAAAGACCATATTCTCTTTTTCTTCCCAGTAAGTTAAGATTGCTGGGAATTGCCTATTTTGATCATTTTTTAGAAAGATGTGCTTACATAACCAGAATGTGCTGGTTTTGATCTCTCAGAATCACCCCTTCACCTCGTGTCTATATGATTATTTCTGCCATCATTACGGTGAGTTTCCGAAGGAAGAAAAGAGGATGCAGCATTCTTACAATATTTTCTACTTTTTTTTTTGTTGTTGTTGTTGTTGTATTTATTTATTTATTTGTTTGTTTGTTTGTTTGTTTGTTTTCCCTGAAATACAGCTCCTAACACATTAGGTCTAGCCCCTTTATTAATTTATTTTTTTCTTTTAATTAATTTTAAGACATTTTCGGTGTTATTATCGTTGAATGGAATGACATCTAGCACTGTTTTGAATGTTCTGTTAGTTCTTGTCAGCAAAGTGATAGCAGAGAACTGGCTAGGGTAAGTTACTAGATGTGCTTAAAAATCCACAGGTTGCGGTGCTTCACATTGTGGTACTTAGTCATGGGTGTTGGACCTGTAGTGTTGTCATGATGTAGCCTCTGTTAAGAATCCATGAATGAAATACAAATCTAAATGCCCAGTAGCATTGCTGAGGACTCCCATTGTCTATGGCAGCTATTAGTTGGTAGCGTTCACTTTGATAGTGTTCACATTGACAGTGAAGAAAAATAGATCAGATATTTTAAAGAATATTAGAAGGTGCTATAGAAACACAGGCCATGTGGTCAGAAAAGCCTGGGAGAGCTTTCATTTAGAGCACTAACTGTTCACCTGTGTCTAAACATTGACGTGTGATCAGTTCTGCCTGGGCTGCAACCAGGGCGTGAGTAGGGTGCAGCGTAGTGCTAACTCAAATCATGGCAAATCATTTTATGAATTCTGATACACTGGATAAACACAGTCCTGTGAATAGCAAAACATACGCACCTGTGCATTCCATTTTAATTAAGCAATTTGGGAATGGTTTTCAGGAGTGCCTAAAAAATAACTGATGTTTTTGGAGTATTTGTGTCTCCATTGTCAGTTGACTTAAAGACATTCTCAAATGGAATGTAGGGAGTTGCCATCAGATATTCAAATCAAACAATTGATTGCGTCTCTTTACCAGGTTCCTATAAGCCCCATCCTACCAGAGAAACAATCTCTGGCTTCCCAGTCGTGCCTTGTATGTGTCATCGCTCTTTGGCCGTGCATACATTTGGATCTATTTTCAAGAATGAGCCACAGAGAGAGTAAAATCTCATCAAAGATCTCTGACCAACAACTCCTTGAGACCTCCCTAAGAACTGTAATAGAATCACAGAATGACCCGGGTTGGAAGGGACTTCAAGGATCATGAAACTCCAACACCCCTGCCCGGCAGGGCCACCAATCTTCCATGTTTACTAGATTAGGTTGCCCAAGGCCCCATCCAACCTGGCCTTGAACACCTCCACCGACGGGTCATCCACAACATCCCTGGGAAGCCTTTTCCAGGACCTCACCACTCTCCTAGTAAAGAACTTACCCCTAACATCCAACCTAAATCTTCCCTTTTTCCACTTAAAACCATTTCCCCTTGTCCTACTATTATCAGTCCTTTCAAAGAGTTTTCTCCCTCCCTGTTTATAGGTACCCTTCAGGTACTGAAAGGCTGCAGTGAGGTCACCCTGCAGTCTTCTTTTCTCCAGGCTGAACAAGCCCAGCTCCCTCAGCCTGTCCTCATAGGACAGGTGCTCCAGCCCCCTGACCATCCTCATGGCCCTCCTCTGGACCCTCTCCAACAGCTCTATGTCTTTCTTGTACTGAGAGCTCCATACCTGGACACAGTATTGCAGATGGGGCCTCACAAGAGCAGAGTAGAGAGGGACAATCACCTCCCTATCCCTGCTGGCCACCCCTCTCCTGATGGAGCCTAGGATCCCATTTGCTTTCCAAACTGCAAGAGCACACTGCTGACTCATGTTAATTTTCTCATCTATCAGGACCCCCAGGTCTTTCTCTGCCGAGCTGCTCTCAAGGACTGCTCCCCCCAGTCTTTACAGGTGTCTGGGGTTCTTCCAGCCCAAGTGGAGAACTTTGCACTTTGCCATGTAGAACCTCATTAGGTTTACCCGGGCCCACCTTTCAAGCCTGTCAAGATCCCTCTGAATGGCATCCCTTCCTTCCTCCATGTCCACCACATCGCTCAGCTTGGTGTCATCAGCAAACTTGCTGTGAGCGCACTCCATTCCATCGTAGATGTCATTGATAGAGATGTTAAAGAAAACCGGTCTCAGGACAGATCCCTGGGGGATGCAACTTGTTACTGGCCCCCACCTGGACATAGAGCCATTGATCACCACCCTCTGTCTGCAGCCTTTCAACCACTTTCTTATCCATCAAGTGATTCTCCCATCAAATCCACATCCCTCCAAATTGGAGATGAGGATTCAGTGAGGGAACCGTGTTAAAGGCCTTGCTCAAGTCCAGGTAAATTACATCGGTCGCCTTCCCTTCGTCAGTCAATGCCATCACTTCGTCATAGACAGACACAAGTAACCACTTCCATCAAAGTAGACCGATGCATTAGTTTCACAAGGAACAGGTTATTGTCTCCCACTATTATTATATCTTTTGTTGCTCTCTCTTTTGAAGGTATTTCAATGAAAACATAAAGAATCTGTTGGTTGAGTACACTGGATACATTACGTGTATTATATGCAGCCCAAAACAATTCTTCTTCACCAAAGAAGAAATCCCAGCCTGTGGTGTATGTATGTTGTATCATCACTCAAGGAAACCAAAACCTGGGGACTGAGAGAAAGGAGGCAATGCATCAACCAACAGAGCCAAACTCAAAACAGGAATGGCACGCTTTCTTAAGATAGGTGTAGCAGGATGGTGTAGATGAAGAATAACAAGTTACGGACTGAGCATTAAACCTTTGTGAGCTTAAGCCAATAAAGGAGAAGGAGAATTCTTGGAATGGAACCTATAACGGCAAACTGCCTTTATTCAATTGAAAGCAGCTCTAACGTTTCAAATCTCGAAAAGCCTTTTGACTGACACGTGCACGGAAGGTGTCACCCTGTTCTGGACGTGCTAAAAGAACACACTGGCTCATGGAAGATATTTCAGGCCCATGGGATATTTCTGCAGACAGCTGCATCAAGAAGGTGATGGGTGGCCATTGTATATACAAGAAGTGTTATCAGCTGTAGTGTTCATACAGGAACAACAGAGTAGTAGAGGATTCTGCTCCTCTACTCCGCTCTTGTGGGTATACTGCACCCAGTTCCGGGGCATCCATCACAAGGACATTGGAAGAGGGCCACGAAGATCATCAGAGGCTGCAACACCTCCTCTCTGCCAAAAGGCTGAGAATAAACTGGCTCCTCTGCCTGGAGACGGAGCCCGGGTGTACCTGAAGCAAGCCTAAAGGACTCATATGGGAAGCATAAAAATGACTTTGGTACAGAACTTAGTGGTTCAGGCACTCGACACACCGTAGCATCCCCAAAGCAGAACCACCACTCAGACCTGCTGCCATTGCAGCAATGCCATTGCATGAGTAGAGTACAGGCAGGCACTGGCCAAGCCCACAGCTGGCTGGTGGGGTGGTGTGGGAGGCAACTTTCATGCCATGAATGCAGTGACAGCCCCAAGGCCAGAAGCACCACCAGAACAGAGCTGCCCCTTCTATCACGGCCTTGACCTGTGGGCACTGGAGATACTGAGCCCCAGTGGAGCTGGGGCTGGAACCCAGCACTGCCTAGACCCAGGGATGGGAAGGAAGGTATGGGGGGATAGGTGCCTGGGAGAACACAACCCTGTGCTTCCAGCCCCAGGCACATGCTACCTTGTGAAAAGCGTACAAGAACCTCACTGAGAAATGTGTATAAGATCTTCAGTTTTTATTGTGCTGGCCTCTGAGGACCAGAGCTAACATGTGTTGGTCATGTTCGCCTACTTCTGTGGCATCTTTGGGGTTGGCTGTGGGCATTCTCAGCCTGACGTCCCCAGGTGCGGCTTTGCACCTGGGCTGGCCCTCGTCGCCTGGACTGGCTCCTGTGGTGTCTATGGAGCTGGCCCCGGGATTCTGCAGGCCGACGTTCCACAGGGGAGCGGCTTCGTGTCTGGGCCTGCTGCCTGGTCTGTCTTCTGCGACCAGCCGCTGGGGAATCCCCTGATGGCCGCAGTGCTCCCCTTCTGGTGTAGTGTTGGGAGCCACTCTCAGCCCTTGTAGCTGGTGCCTGGCTCCTCCGGGAGAGCCTCCGGGGATGGCTGTGGGAATCCAGGACCTGAGATTGTATTGGAGTGCGGCTTCGTGTCCGAGTCCGCTCACCCAGTCTGGACCTGCAGCTGCCAACTGCCAGGGAAGCCCTTGAGGACCGTGATGCCCTCTGCCTGGATGATGTTGTGGGGCATCTGTCAGCATGGCTGCTCCCATGGCAACCTCGGGGATGATTATGGATGTCTTCATCCATTTGGGCTGTCCCGGGCTGGCTGGACTGGCTGCCGCTCTCAGGCACCTGGGAACTGTGAACAGGCCCTGTTGCTGCCTGGCTGGCAGTGCTGGAGCTGCTGCTCTCAGGAACTGTGGAGTCGTGGGATGGCAGCAGTCCACGCTGGCTGAGAGTGCTGGGGCCGGTGACCTCTGAGTTTACACTGGAGGCTGTAAGCAGAGGCAGGAAAGTCAGCAGGATGGACCTCTTGCCCTGTTGTGGCCAGAGAGTCTCTGGCCAGGCTGCCCCATGCACCCACTGTCAGGCCTTGCCTGCCCCCCGCCTGGCTATTTGCTTCTTACCGGTGCCCACACCAGCACAGGCTTTGCACTCCCAAGCATCTGCGTCATTGCTCAGGTAGGAGCAGCGCCGGTGAGTGCCTTCCGCAGCACAAGAGCTGCACAGGAGCAGCTCCCAGGGCCTGGAGAAACAAACGGGTTGTGTCTGTGAGGACAAAGGCAGCTGAGCCAAGGATGCTCGTTCCAATAGCCTGTGGTGAGGCTGAGATCCCATGTGTAGCCCCAGAGGGCTGCTGAGGTAACTCACCCCTCTCCCTCTGCCTGCTCCCTGCCTAGTGGGTAAAGGCAATCACTGGCATCGCAGCGCTCGTGTCTCAATCCCAGCGATGCGTATGCGTTGTCATCCTCCCACGTTGGCCCGCTGCCAGAGAATGGAGAATACGTGATGAGCTCCCACTGCCCCTGGACTAAGGCTGACCCAGAGCAGCACTGTTCTTCTACCCCAATCCCATTTCCAGCTTCTCTGTAAGACTGAGGGCAGCCAGAGTTCATGGGCAGCCTAGGGCTTTGCCTGCGTGAGCACTCCCTGGGCAGGTGCAGCTCTGGTGCCCTCATGTCTCAAGAGCCAGAAGAAAAACACCAACCTGAGTGGGATTCGGATGCCCATGACAAGCATGTCGGATAGAAAGGCATCCGTATCTCTGCAGAGGGGGCACTGAAAGCAGTTGACGCCTGCACGGATGGCCTGTCCCTGTAGCAGAAACACAGTCAGTGGGAGTGGGAGCAGGCTCGGGTGCTGTTGGCAGCCCGCTGCTTCTTGCCCGCTGTTTGAGGAGAGGGCTCCTACCTGGATGCAGGCCCGGTGGAACCAGGCGTGCTTGCAGGCTGGGCACACCAGGGTGAGGTAGGACTTCTTGTCCTCCACTGGCTCCATGCAGATAATGCAGTTGGTATTCTGCTCTGGAGCCGCCTCCGCAGCCTGCTTAGGGCTGTGCTGCTGGCAGAATGAACTGGGGGAAGACAGAAGGGACAAGCAAGGTGAGGAGAGCTGCAAGTGGGGCAGAAGAACAGGAAGGAGCCCTGGGCCTTGGCCCTGGCTCTGCAGGCTGCTGAGAGGTGTCACAGCAGGTTCCTCACTTTCTTGGCTTGTATTGAAAGCAGGGGTTGTAGGCTCAGGTGAGGCCTGGCAGCCCTTACCTGTACTCTCCAAAGTACTGGGTGACACATTCACCCTGCCGGGTACAGGACAGATGGAAACTCTGTTCACAGCCCGTCTCTGCACAGGTGATGGGGGCCCCCAGTTCGCCACAAATGAAGCAGTGCTGGAAGGAGCAGAGCAGCGTCATCAGGAGCAAGCTCAGGGCCTTTGCTGCTGGACCTCCTGCCTCTGGGCAGGGCTCAGGACACAGGATGCAGGCCGGGAAGGCTTCCTCAGGACCAGGCTAAGCTTGAGGAGCCTCTCCTGGCCCAAACCAGCCTGCTCCAGTCAGGTCCTCACCTTGTGCTCCGCTTCCTGGATTACGCGTTGGACGTCTTCTGGGGTCACCTCTGCCGTTCTGTCGACAATTCTTGCCTGCTGGAAAAGGCCGTTGGAAAATGCCTGTTCAAGAGAAAAGAGCAGGATGGTGTGAGGACAGAAAGGAAGGAAGCATTGCTTGGAGGAAGGCGAAAGGAGGGAGCCCCGGGGGAACTCACCATACAGAACACATGAGCACATATCCCAAACTCCAGCTGCTTGGGCCCACAGATGTCCGGATCGGCATAGGTCTGGCCGCACAGCATGCATGCTGGAGAGGAGAGAGCAAAAGCAGTGAGCACGGTGCAGGGCCAGGTGTCCCTGAGGGCTGTCCCCAGGGGCCTGCACTGTGCCTGCCCTGCTGGATAAGGGATGGGGCTGAAGGCAGTGCAGGGAAACGGAGCATTGAGAGCCCATTGGTCCCAGCAGGCAGCCACAGGCCAAGCGGGTCCCCCAAGGCCAAGGAGCAGAGGGGCCCTGCCTGCAGTGGCTGGGGAGTCCCAGAGCACACCTGCCTACCCGCTTAGCCACAGGCTGAGCATCATAAGGCCTGTGCCTGGCAGCGTGGTTGCTGCTAACAGGGATACTTGTCTCTCACCAGGTTCCCACAAGCGGGGAGCGTCCCGAATCCATGAGAACGTGGCGCGCATCGTCAGCGAGCACTTGCAGAGTTTCAGCTCCGGCAGCGCTGGGCTTTCTCCTCCGCACGCACCTCTGCCAACTCTGAGGGAGAAGCAGGATGAAGGTGAGTTTACAGCTCAGTCCTCTGAGAGGTGGGAGCCCTCCTCCCACTGTCAGCCTCAGGCAGCCCCTTCGTCCCTGCCCTCTCCGCACCTCACCAAGTCGCACTGAATCAGGGCCTGAGCTTGGCCACGGTTGTTCTGTTTGCAGGCGCCTGGGTCACAGTGGCCGCTCCCTGCCACCCACTGTGACAGAGTCGCCGCTGCCCGGGGGGTGAAGGTGAAGGCCCTCAGAACCCAAGCAGGACACTGTCGGCTGTGTCTAGACTAAAGGGCTGGGCTTCTCCCTGATTTCTTCTCCGATGGGCCCAAATGTGTTTGTGCTGCTACAGGAACTGTGTGACTCACGCACCCTCCTGACATATCCAGAATGTTTTAATAAAAATCACATTAAAAAAATAACAACATATCTTTTCTTCTGTAACCTACCTCTGACATGTATTTTACATGTGGTCAAAGGCCATTCTTCTTCACTCATTATGGATTTGGCAGGTCCTTGCATGGCTTAAATGGTGGACACGCATGCTTGAAAGGATTATGGCTGCACACAGCAGCAAAGTCTACTTGTTGTGTATTTGATTGCCATTGCAATACGCATGCAAGACCTCAGAAAGTCTTAATTGCTGCGACACAGCCAGTTAGGTCTGTGCAGTTTCCCAGTCATTTGCTTCCCTTTGTTCAGTGCTTTGGGCTTGCAGCGGACATATTCTGATTTCACTGTTGACACTTTCTATCTTTATGAATTTATGATAGGTTAATAAGCTTCAGAGATGCAAGCTCACGACTTCTGTGTTTCTTGTGGGCAAGGGCAATGCCCAAGGCAAACTTTTCTTGAAAAGGAGGAGAGCAACGTTCACTGTGAATGAAAAGTTAAGCTTTCTGAGAAGAAACACTCATATTTTGCTGTTGAGTGCATTTTCTATACATAGCGGCTGTGTTATAAGGTCAGAGAGACTGGGAAGAACTTGACTTAGAGTTCTTAGATGGAACAAGTAATCAGGAAATCTTGACAAAGTTGCCTGTTTTGGTAATAACAAAACAAAATAGTGAGTTCTAAAATTATTTGGTCAAATATCCTTCTTAGACTTTTAGTAAAAATAGACAGTGGCTAAAAGACCCGGCCCATTCAGACACTTTGCACACTCTCTTTTTTCATCACTAGTCACCACCTGTTTCACCCAAGGAATGGTATATTTTATAAATAATGTGTTTTTACTTGGTTCCACTTAAGGAGTAGAGCTCCTCTTGATTTTATTTGATTTGAAATGTGTTGAGTTTCCAGTGACAGAGTTGGAAGAGCTTCCTTCCTGTAAGACTTTTATTCTCTCCCAACGCCTTGCCGGGAATACCGAATTTCAGTAGTGGAGAGCACCTGTTAAAGTTAGGGCTGAAGCTTTGAATATACAAAGTTCTGTGTTACTAATTTTATGTTTCTGTTTGGTATTTTCTGCACGTGAGTATTGCGTAGATACGCATTACATAGATACGACAGATTTGACCGAGACTTGTGCTGTGTAAAGCAGCTGCTGGACTCAGTTATTCCCTTTACTGTTGTCCAGTGGAACAGCGCCTCTGTGCAATGACTCGTTTTTGGGATGCTGAAAGATCTGGTCAACCGTGTTCCATGGAAATCTGTGTAATACAAGCAAACGTAGACCTTGCCTCTATAGGTGCTGCACAGGTAACATAACTGTATGTCGTTAAAGGATTAAAGACCATATTCTCTTTTTCTTCCCAGTAAGTTAAGATTGCTGGGAATTGCCTATTTTGATCATTTTTTAGAAAGATGTGCTTACATAACCAGAATGTGCTGGTTTTGATCTCTCAGAATCACCCCTTCACCTCGTGTCTATATGATTATTTCTGCCATCATTACGGTGAGTTTCCGAAGGAAGAAAAGAGGATGCAGCATTCTTACAATATTTTCTACTTTTTTTGTTGTTGTTGTTGTTGTTGTATTTATTTATTTATTTGTTTGTTTGTTTGTTTGTTTGTTTTCCCTGAAATACAGCTCCTAACACATTAGGTCTAGCCCCTTTATTAATTTATTTTTTTCTTTTAATTAATTTTAAGACATTTTCGGTGTTATTAT
Source organism: Coturnix japonica (assembly GCF_054131305.1). Lineage (NCBI taxonomy): Eukaryota > Metazoa > Chordata > Aves > Galliformes > Phasianidae > Coturnix > Coturnix japonica. Next base: position 20,935,694 of record NC_140671.1, on the reverse strand, counting down.
CGTTGAATGGAATGACATCTAGCACTGTTTTGAATGTTCTGTTAGTTCTTGTCAGCAAAGTGATAGCAGAGAACTGGCTAGGGTAAGTTACTAGATGTGCTTAAAAATCCACAGGTTGCGGTGCTTCACATTGTGGTACTTAGTCATGGGTGTTGGACCTGTAGTGTTGTCATGATGTAGCCTCTGTTAAGAATCCATGAATGAAATACAAATCTAAATGCCCAGTAGCATTGCTGAGGACTCCCATTGTCTATGGCAGCTATTAGTTGGTAGCGTTCACTTTGATAGTGTTCACATTGACAGTGAAGAAAAATAGATCAGATATTTTAAAGAATATTAGAAGGTGCTATAGAAACACAGGCCATGTGGTCAGAAAAGCCTGGGAGAGCTTTCATTTAGAGCACTAACTGTTCACCTGTGTCTAAACATTGACGTGTGATCAGTTCTGCCTGGGCTGCAACCAGGGCGTGAGTAGGGTGCAGCGTAGTGCTAACTCAAATCATGGCAAATCATTTTATGAATTCTGATACACTGGATAAACACAGTCCTGTGAATAGCAAAACATACGCACCTGTGCATTCCATTTTAATTAAGCAATTTGGGAATGGTTTTCAGGAGTGCCTAAAAAATAACTGATGTTTTTGGAGTATTTGTGTCTCCATTGTCAGTTGACTTAAAGACATTCTCAAATGGAATGTAGGGAGTTGCCATCAGATATTCAAATCAAACAATTGATTGCGTCTCTTTACCAGGTTCCTATAAGCCCCATCCTACCAGAGAAACAATCTCTGGCTTCCCAGTCGTGCCTTGTATGTGTCATCGCTCTTTGGCCGTGCATACATTTGGATCTATTTTCAAGAATGAGCCACAGAGAGAGTAAAATCTCATCAAAGATCTCTGACCAACAACTCCTTGAGACCTCCCTAAGAACTGTAATAGAATCACAGAATGACCCGGGTTGGAAGGGACTTCAAGGATCATGAAACTCCAACACCCCTGCCCGGCAGGGCCACCAATCTTCCATGTTTACTAGATTAGGTTGCCCAAGGCCCCATCCAACCTGGCCTTGAACACCTCCACCGACGGGTCATCCACAACATCCCTGGGAAGCCTTTTCCAGGACCTCACCACTCTCCTAGTAAAGAACTTACCCCTAACATCCAACCTAAATCTTCCCTTTTTCCACTTAAAACCATTTCCCCTTGTCCTACTATTATCAGTCCTTTCAAAGAGTTTTCTCCCTCCCTGTTTATAGGTACCCTTCAGGTACTGAAAGGCTGCAGTGAGGTCACCCTGCAGTCTTCTTTTCTCCAGGCTGAACAAGCCCAGCTCCCTCAGCCTGTCCTCATAGGACAGGTGCTCCAGCCCCCTGACCATCCTCATGGCCCTCCTCTGGACCCTCTCCAACAGCTCTATGTCTTTCTTGTACTGAGAGCTCCATACCTGGACACAGTATTGCAGATGGGGCCTCACAAGAGCAGAGTAGAGAGGGACAATCACCTCCCTATCCCTGCTGGCCACCCCTCTCCTGATGGAGCCTAGGATCCCATTTGCTTTCCAAACTGCAAGAGCACACTGCTGACTCATGTTAATTTTCTCATCTATCAGGACCCCCAGGTCTTTCTCTGCCGAGCTGCTCTCAAGGACTGCTCCCCCCAGTCTTTACAGGTGTCTGGGGTTCTTCCAGCCCAAGTGGAGAACTTTGCACTTTGCCATGTAGAACCTCATTAGGTTTACCCGGGCCCACCTTTCAAGCCTGTCAAGATCCCTCTGAATGGCATCCCTTCCTTCCTCCATGTCCACCACATCGCTCAGCTTGGTGTCATCAGCAAACTTGCTGTGAGCGCACTCCATTCCATCGTAGATGTCATTGATAGAGATGTTAAAGAAAACCGGTCTCAGGACAGATCCCTGGGGGATGCAACTTGTTACTGGCCCCCACCTGGACATAGAGCCATTGATCACCACCCTCTGTCTGCAGCCTTTCAACCACTTTCTTATCCATCAAGTGATTCTCCCATCAAATCCACATCCCTCCAAATTGGAGATGAGGATTCAGTGAGGGAACCGTGTTAAAGGCCTTGCTCAAGTCCAGGTAAATTACATCGGTCGCCTTCCCTTCGTCAGTCAATGCCATCACTTCGTCATAGACAGACACAAGTAACCACTTCCATCAAAGTAGACCGATGCATTAGTTTCACAAGGAACAGGTTATTGTCTCCCACTATTATTATATCTTTTGTTGCTCTCTCTTTTGAAGGTATTTCAATGAAAACATAAAGAATCTGTTGGTTGAGTACACTGGATACATTACGTGTATTATATGCAGCCCAAAACAATTCTTCTTCACCAAAGAAGAAATCCCAGCCTGTGGTGTATGTATGTTGTATCATCACTCAAGGAAACCAAAACCTGGGGACTGAGAGAAAGGAGGCAATGCATCAACCAACAGAGCCAAACTCAAAACAGGAATGGCACGCTTTCTTAAGATAGGTGTAGCAGGATGGTGTAGATGAAGAATAACAAGTTACGGACTGAGCATTAAACCTTTGTGAGCTTAAGCCAATAAAGGAGAAGGAGAATTCTTGGAATGGAACCTATAACGGCAAACTGCCTTTATTCAATTGAAAGCAGCTCTAACGTTTCAAATCTCGAAAAGCCTTTTGACTGACACGTGCACGGAAGGTGTCACCCTGTTCTGGACGTGCTAAAAGAACACACTGGCTCATGGAAGATATTTCAGGCCCATGGGATATTTCTGCAGACAGCTGCATCAAGAAGGTGATGGGTGGCCATTGTATATACAAGAAGTGTTATCAGCTGTAGTGTTCATACAGGAACAACAGAGTAGTAGAGGATTCTGCTCCTCTACTCCGCTCTTGTGGGTATACTGCACCCAGTTCCGGGGCATCCATCACAAGGACATTGGAAGAGGGCCACGAAGATCATCAGAGGCTGCAACACCTCCTCTCTGCCAAAAGGCTGAGAATAAACTGGCTCCTCTGCCTGGAGACGGAGCCCGGGTGTACCTGAAGCAAGCCTAAAGGACTCATATGGGAAGCATAAAAATGACTTTGGTACAGAACTTAGTGGTTCAGGCACTCGACACACCGTAGCATCCCCAAAGCAGAACCACCACTCAGACCTGCTGCCATTGCAGCAATGCCATTGCATGAGTAGAGTACAGGCAGGCACTGGCCAAGCCCACAGCTGGCTGGTGGGGTGGTGTGGGAGGCAACTTTCATGCCATGAATGCAGTGACAGCCCCAAGGCCAGAAGCACCACCAGAACAGAGCTGCCCCTTCTATCACGGCCTTGACCTGTGGGCACTGGAGATACTGAGCCCCAGTGGAGCTGGGGCTGGAACCCAGCACTGCCTAGACCCAGGGATGGGAAGGAAGGTATGGGGGGATAGGTGCCTGGGAGAACACAACCCTGTGCTTCCAGCCCCAGGCACATGCTACCTTGTGAAAAGCGTACAAGAACCTCACTGAGAAATGTGTATAAGATCTTCAGTTTTTATTGTGCTGGCCTCTGAGGACCAGAGCTAACATGTGTTGGTCATGTTCGCCTACTTCTGTGGCATCTTTGGGGTTGGCTGTGGGCATTCTCAGCCTGACGTCCCCAGGTGCGGCTTTGCACCTGGGCTGGCCCTCGTCGCCTGGACTGGCTCCTGTGGTGTCTATGGAGCTGGCCCCGGGATTCTGCAGGCCGACGTTCCACAGGGGAGCGGCTTCGTGTCTGGGCCTGCTGCCTGGTCTGTCTTCTGCGACCAGCCGCTGGGGAATCCCCTGATGGCCGCAGTGCTCCCCTTCTGGTGTAGTGTTGCAAGCCACTCTCAGCCCTTGCAGCTGGTGCCTGGCTCCTCCGGGAGAGCCTCCGGGGATGGCTGTGGGAATCCAGGACCTGAGATTGTATTGGAGTGCGGCTTCGTGTCCGAGTCCGCTCACCCAGTCTGGACCTGCAGCTGCCAACTGCCAGGGAAGCCCTTGAAGAAAGTGATGCCCTCTGCCTGGATGATGTTGTGGGGCATCTGTCAGCATGGCTGCTCCCATGGCAACCTCGGGGATGATTATGGATGTCTTCATCCATTTGGGCTGTCCCGGGCTGGCTGGACTGGCTGCCGCTCTCAGGCACCTGGGAACTGTGAACAGGCCCTGTTGCTGCCTGGCTGGCAGTGCTGGAGCTGCTGCTCTCAGGAACTGTGGTGTCGTGGGATGGCAGCAGTCCACGCTGGCTGAGAGTGCTGGGGCCGGTGACCTCTGAGTTTACACTGGAGGCTGTAAGCAGAGGCAGGAAAGTCAGCAGGATGGACCTCTTGCCCTGTTGTGGCCAGAGAGTCTCTGGCCAGGCTGCCCCATGCACCCACTGTCAGGCCTTGCCTGCCCCCCGCCTGGCTATTTGCTTCTTACCGGTGCCCACACCAGCACAGGCTTTGCACTCCCAAGCATCTGCGTCATTGCTCAGGTAGGAGCAGCGCCGGTGAGTGCCTTCCGCAGCACAAGAGCTGCACAGGAGCAGCTCCCAGGGCCTGGAGAAACAAACGGGTTGTGTCTGTGAGGACAAAGGCAGCTGAGCCAAGGATGCTCGTTCCGATAGCCTGTGGTGAGGCTGAGATCCCATGTGTAGCCCCAGAGGGCTGCTGAGGTAACTCACCCCTCTCCCTCTGCCTGCTCCCTGCCTAGTGGGTAAAGGCAATCACTGGCATCGCAGCGCTCGTGTCTCAATCCCAGCGATGCGTATGCGTTGTCATCCTCCCACGTTGGCCCGCTGCCAGAGAATGGAGAATACGTGATGAGCTCCCACTGCCCCTGGACTAAGGCTGACCCAGAGCAGCACTGTTCTTCTACCCCAATCCCATTTCCAGCTTCTCTGTAAGACTGAGGGCAGCCAGGGTTCATGGGCAGCCTAGGGCTTTGCCTGCGTGAGCACTCCCTGGGCAGGTGCAGCTCTGGTGCCCTCATGTCTCAAGAGCCAGAAGAAAAACACCAACCTGAGTGGGATTCGGATGCCCATGACAAGCATGTCGGATAGAAAGGCATCCGTATCTCTGCAGAGGGGGCACTGAAAGCAGTTGACGCCTGCACGGATGGCCTGTCCCTGTAGCAGAAACACAGTCAGTGGGAGTGGGAGCAGGCTCGGGTGCTGTTGGCAGCCCGCTGCTTCTTGCCCGCTGTTTGAGGAGAGGGCTCCTACCTGGATGCAGGCCCGGTGGAACCAGGCGTGCTTGCAGGCTGGGCACACCAGGGTGAGGTAGGACTTCTTGTCCTCCACTGGCTCCATGCAGATAATGCAGTTGGTATTCTGCTCTGGAGCCGCCTCCGCAGCCTGCTTAGGGCTGTGCTGCTGGCAGAATGAACTGGGGGAAGACAGAAGGGACAAGCAAGGTGAGGAGAGCTGCAAGTGGGGCAGAAGAACAGGAAGGAGCCCTGGGCCTTGGCCCTGGCTCTGCAGGCTGCTGAGAGGTGTCACAGCAGGTTCCTCACTTTCTTGGCTTGTATTGAAAGCAGGGGTTGTAGGCTCAGGTGAGGCCTGGCAGCCCTTACCTGTACTCTCCAAAGTACTGGGTGACACATTCACCCTGCCGGGTACAGGACAGATGGAAACTCTGTTCACAGCCCGTCTCTGCACAGGTGATGGGGGCCCCCAGTTCGCCACAAATGAAGCAGTGCTGGAAGGAGCAGAGCAGCGTCATCAGGAGCAAGCTCAGGGCCTTTGCTGCTGGACCTCCTGCCTCTGGGCAGGGCTCAGGACACAGGATGCAGGCCGGGAAGGCTTTCTCAGGACCAGGCTAAGCTTGAGGAGCCTCTCCTGGCCCAAACCAGCCTGCTCCAGTCAGGTCCTCACCTTGTGCTCCGCTTCCTGGATTACGCGTTGGACGTCTTCTGGGGTCACCTCTGCCGTTCTGTCGACAATTCTTGCCTGCTGGAAAAGGCCGTTGGAAAATGCCTGTTCAAGAGAAAAGAGCAGGATGGTGTGAGGACAGAAAGGAAGGAAGCATTGCTTGGAGGAAGGCGAAAGGAGGGAGCCCCGGGGGAACTCACCATACAGAACACATGAGCACATATCCCAAACTCCAGCTGCTTGGGCCCACAGATGTCCGGATCGGCATAGGTCTGGCCGCACAGCATGCATGCTGGAGAGGAGAGAGCAAAAGCAGTGAGCACGGTGCAGGGCCAGGTGTCCCTGAGGGCTGTCCCCAGGGGCCTGCACTGTGCCTGCCCTGCTGGATAAGGGATGGGGCTGAAGGCAGTGCAGGGAAACGGAGCATTGAGAGCCCATTGGTCCCAGCAGGCAGCCACAGGCCAAGCGGGTCCCCCAAGGCCAAGGAGCAGAGGGGCCCTGCCTGCAGTGGCTGGGGAGTCCCAGAGCACACCTGCCTACCCGCTTAGCCACAGGCTGAGCATCATAAGGCCTGTGCCTGGCAGCGTGGTTGCTGCTAACAGGGATACTTGTCTCTCACCAGGTTCCCACAAGCGGGGAGCGTCCCGAATCCATGAGAACGTGGCGCGCATCGTCAGCGAGCACTTGCAGAGTTTCAGCTCCGGCAGCGCTGGGCTTTCTCCTCCGCACGCACCTCTGCCAACTCTGAGGGAGAAGCAGGATGAAGGTGAGTTTACAGCTCAGTCCTCTGAGGGGTGGGAGCCCTCCTCCCACTGTCAGCCTCAGGCAGCCCCTTCGTCCCTGCCCTCTCCGCACCTCACCAAGTCGCACTGAATCAGGGCCTGAGCTTGGCCACGGTTGTTCTGTTTGCAGGCGCCTGGGTCACAGTGGCCGCTCCCTGCCACCCACTGTGACAGAGTCGCCGCTGCCCGGGGGGTGAAGGTGAAGGCCCTCAGAACCCAAGCAGGACACTGTCGGCTGTGTCTAGACTAAAGGGCTGGGCTTCTCCCTGATTTCTTCTCCGATGGGCCCAAATGTGTTTGTGCTGCTACAGGAACTGTGTGACTCACGCACCCTCCTGACATATCCAGAATGTTTTAATAAAAATCACATTAAAAAAATAACAACATATCTTTTCTTCTGTAACCTACCTCTGACATGTATTTTACATGTGGTCAAAGGCCATTCTTCTTCACTCATTATGGATTTGGCAGGTCCTTGCGTGGCTTAAATGGTGGACACGCATGCTTGAAAGGATTATGGCTGCACACAGCAGCAAAGTCTACTTGTTGTGTATTTGATTGCCATTGCAATACGCATGCAAGACCTCAGAAAGTCTTAATTGCTGCGACACAGCCAGTTAGGTCTGTGCAGTTTCCCAGTCATTTGCTTCCCTTTGTTCAGTGCTTTGGGCTTGCAGCGGACATATTCTGATTTCACTGTTGACACTTTCTATCTTTATGAATTTATGATAGGTTAATAAGCTTCAGAGATGCAAGCTCACGACTTCTGTGTTTCTTGTGGGCAAGGGCAATGCCCAAGGCAAACTTTTCTTGAAAAGGAGGAGAGCAACGTTCACTGTGAATGAAAAGTTAAGCTTTCTGAGAAGAAACACTCATATTTTGCTGTTGAGTGCATTTTCTATACATAGCGGCTGTGTTATAAGGTCAGAGAGACTGGGAAGAACTTGACTTAGAGTTCTTAGATGGAACAAGTAATCAGGAAATCTTGACAAAGTTGCCTGTTTTGGTAATAACAAAACAAAATAGTGAGTTCTAAAATTATTTGGTCAAATATCCTTCTTAGACTTTTAGTAAAAATAGACAGTGGCTAAAAGACCCGGCCCATTCAGACACTTTGCACACTCTCTTTTTTCATCACTAGTCACCACCTGTTTCACCCAAGGAATGGTATATTTTATAAATAATGTGTTTTTACTTGGTTCCACTTAAGGAGTAGAGCTCCTCTTGATTTTATTTGATTTGAAATGTGTTGAGTTTCCAGTGACAGAGTTGGAAGAGCTTCCTTCCTGTAAGACTTTTATTCTCTCCCAACGCCTTGCCGGGAATACCGAATTTCAGTAGTGGAGAGCACCTGTTAAAGTTAGGGCTGAAGCTTTGAATATACAAAGTTCTGTGTTACTAATTTTATGTTTCTGTTTGGTATTTTCTGCACGTGAGTATTGCGTAGATACGCATTACATAGATACGACAGATTTGACCGAGACTTGTGCTGTGTAAAGCAGCTGCTGGACTCAGTTATTCCCTTTACTGTTGTCCAGTGGAACAGCGCCTCTGTGCAATGACTCGTTTTTGGGATGCTGAAAGATCTGGTCAACCGTGTTCCATGGAAATCTGTGTAATACAAGCAAACGTAGACCTTGCCTCTATAGGTGCTGCACAGGTAACATAACTGTATGTCGTTAAAGGATTAAAGACCATATTCTCTTTTTCTTCCCAGTAAGTTAAGATTGCTGGGAATTGCCTATTTTGATCATTTTTAGAAAGATGTGCTTACATAACCAGAATGTGCTGGTTTTGATCTCTCAGAATCACCCCTTCACCTCGTGTCTATATGATTATTTCTGCCATCATTACGGTGAGTTTCCGAAGGAAGAAAAGAGGATGCAGCATTCTTACAATATTTTCTACTTTTGTTGTTGTTGTTGTTGCATTTATTTATTTATTTATTTATTTGTTTGTTTGTTTTCCCTGAAATACAGCTCCTAACACATTAGGTCTAGCCCCTTTATTAATTTATTTTTTTCTTTTAATTAATTTTAAGACATTTTCGGTGTTATTATCGTTGAATGGAATGACATCTAGCAATGTTTTGAATGTTCTGTTAGTTCTTGTCAGCAAAGTGATAGCAGAGAACTGGCTAGGGTAAGTTACTAGATGTGCTTAAAAATCCACAGGTTGCGGTGCTTCACATTGTGGTACTTAGTCATGGGTGTTGGACCTGTAGTGTTGTCATGATGTAGCCTCTGTTAAGAATCCATGAATGAAATACAAATCTAAATGCCCAGTAGCATTGCTGAGGACTCCCATTGTCTATGGCAGCTATTAGTTGGTAGCGTTCACTTTGATAGTGTTCACATTGACAGTGAAGAAAAATAGATCAGATATTTTAAAGAATATTAGAAGGTGCTATAGAAACACAGGCCATGTGGTCAGAAAAGCCTGGGAGAGCTTTCATTTAGAGCACTAACTGTTCACCTGTGTCTAAACATTGACGTGTGATCAGTTCTGCCTGGGCTGCAACCAGGGCGTGAGTAGGGTGCAGCGTAGTGCTAACTCAAATCATGGCAAATCATTTTATGAATTCTGATACACTGGATAAACACAGTCCTGTGAATAGCAAAACATACGCACCTGTGCATTCCATTTTAATTAAGCAATTTGGGAATGGTTTTCAGGAGTGCCTAAAAAATAACTGATGTTTTTGGAGTATTTGTGTCTCCATTGTCAGTTGACTTAAAGACATTCTCAAATGGAATGTAGGGAGTTGCCATCAGATATTCAAATCAAACAATTGATTGCGTCTCTTTACCAGGTTCCTATAAGCCCCATCCTACCAGAGAAACAATCTCTGGCTTCCCAGTCGTGCCTTGTATGTGTCATCGCTCTTTGGCCGTGCATACATTTGGATCTATTTTCAAGAATGAGCCACAGAGAGAGTAAAATCTCATCAAAGATCTCTGACCAACAACTCCTTGAGACCTCCCTAAGAACTGTAATAGAATCACAGAATGACCCGGGTTGGAAGGGACTTCAAGGATCATGAAACTCCAACACCCCTGCCCGGCAGGGCCACCAATCTTCCATGTTTACTAGATTAGGTTGCCCAAGGCCCCATCCAACCTGGCCTTGAACACCTCCACCGACGGGTCATCCACAACATCCCTGGGAAGCCTTTTCCAGGACCTCACCACTCTCCTAGTAAAGAACTTACCCCTAACATCCAACCTAAATCCTCCATTTTTCCACTTAAAACCATTTCCCCTTGTCCTACTATTATCAGTCCTTTCAAAGAGTTTACTCCCTCCCTGTTTATAGGTACCCTTCAGGTACTGAAAGGCTGCAGTGAGGTCACCCTGCAGTCTTCTTTTCTCCAGGCTGAACAAGCCCAGCTCCCTCAGCCTGTCCTCATAGGACAGGTGCTCCAGCCCCCTGACCATCCTCATGGCCCTCCTCTGGACCCTCTCCAACAGCTCTATGTCTTTCTTGTACTGAGAGCTCCATACCTGGACACAGTATTGCAGATGGGGCCTCACAAGAGCAGAGTATAGAGGGACAATCTCCTCCCTATCCCTGCTGGCCACCCCTCTCCTGATGGAGCCTAGGATCCCATTTGCTTTCCAAACTGCAAGAGCACACTGCTGACTCATGTTAATTTTCTCATCTATCAGGACCCCCAGGTCTTTCTCTGCCGAGCTGCTCTCAAGGACTGCTCCCCCCAGTCTTTACAGGTGTCTGGGGTTCTTCCAGCCCAAGTGGAGAACTTTGCACTTTGCCATGTAGAACCTCATTAGGTTTACCCGGGCCCACCTTTCAAGCCTGTCAAGATCCCTCTGAATGGCATCCCTTCCTTCCTCCATGTCCACCACATCGCTCAGCTTGGTGTCATCAGCAAACTTGCTGTGAGCGCACTCCATTCCATCGTAGATGTCATTGATAGAGATGTTAAAGAAAACCGGTCTCAGGACAGATCCCTGGGGGATGCAACTTGTTACTGGCCCCCACCTGGACATAGAGCCATTGATCACCACCCTCTGTCTGCAGCCTTTCAACCACTTTCTTATCCATCAAGTGATTCTCCCATCAAATCCACATCCCTCCAAATTGGAGATGAGGATTCAGTGAGGGAACCGTGTTAAAGGCCTTGCTCAAGTCCAGGTAAATTACATCGGTCGCCTTCCCTTCGTCAATCAATGCCATCACTTCGTCATAGACAGACACAAGTAACCACTTCCATCAAAGTAGACCGATGCATTAGTTTCACAAGGAACAGGTTATTGTCTCCCACTATTATTATATCTTTTGTTGCTCTCTCTTTTGAAGGTATTTCAATGAAAACATAAAGAATCTGTTGGTTGAGTACACTGGATACATTACGTGTATTATATGCAGCCCAAAACAATTCTTCTTCACCAAAGAAGAAATCCCAGCCTGTGGTGTATGTATGTTGTATCATCACTCAAGGAAACCAAAACCTGGGGACTGAGAGAAAGGAGGCAATGCATCAGCCAACAGAGCCAAACTCAAAACAGGAATGGCACGCTTTCTTAAGATAGGTGTAGCAGGATGGTGTAGATGAAGAATAACAAGTTACGGACTGAGCATTAAACCTTTGTGAGCTTAAGCCGATAAAGGAGAAGGAGAATTCTTGGAATGGAACCTAGAACGGCAAACTGCCTTTATTCAATTGAAAGCAGCTCTAACGTTTCAAATCTCGAAAAGCCTTTTGACTGACACGTGCACGGAAGGTGTCACCCTGTTCTGGACGTGCTAAAAGAACACACTGGCTCATGGAAGATATTTCAGGCCCATGGGATATTTCTGCAGACAGCTGCATCAAGAAGGTGATGGGTGGCCATTGTATATACAAGAAGTGTTATCAGCTGTAGTGTTCATACAGGAACAACAGAGTAGTAGAGGATTCTGCTCCTCTACTCCGCTCTTGTGGGTATACTGCACCCAGTTCCGGGGCATCCATCACAAGGACATTGGAAGAGGGCCACGAAGATCATCAGAGGCTGCAACACCTCCTCTCTGCCAAAAGGCTGAGAATAAACTGGCTCCTCTGCCTGGAGATGGAGCCCGGGTGTACCTGAAGCAAGCCTAAAGGACTCATATGGGAAGCATAAAAATGACTTTGGTACAGAACTTAGTGGTTCAGGCACTCGACACACTGTAGCATCCCCAAAGCAGAACCACCACTCAGACCTGCTGCCATTGCAGCAATGCCATTGCATGAGTAGAGTACAGGCAGGCACTGGCCAAGCCCACAGCTGGCTGGTGGGGTGGTGTGGGAGGCAACTTTCATGCCATGAATGCAGTGACAGCCCCAAGGCCAGAAGCACCACCAGAACAGAGCTGCCCCTTCTATCACGGCCTTGACCTGTGGGCACTGGAGATACTGAGCCCCAGTGGAGCTGGGGCTGGAACCCAGCACTGCCTAGACCCAGGGATGGGAAGGAAGGTATGGGGGGATAGGTGCCTGGGAGAACACAACCCTGTGCTTCCAGCCCCAGGCACATGCTACCTTGTGAAAAGCGTACAAGAACCTCACTGAGAAATGTGTATAAGATCTTCAGTTTTTATTGTGCTGGCCTCTGAGGACCAGAGCTAACATGTGTTGGTCACGTTCGCCTACTTCTGCGGCATCTTTGGGGCTGGCTGTGGGCATTCTCAGCCTGACGTCCCCAGGTGCGGCTTTGCACCTGGGCTGGCCCTCGTCGCCTGGACTGGCTCCTGTGGTGTCTATGGAGCTGACCCCGGGATTCTGCAGGCCGACGTTCCACAGGGGAGCGGCTTCGTGTCTGGGCCTGCTGCCTGGTCTGTCTTCTGCGACCAGCCGCTGGGGAATGTCTTCCCTTGAATTGCCAGGTTTTGTTAATAGCAATTTACAAGCATTTTTTAGTTGATATCTTTGGGGGCTGCTAGCACTCCTGTTTCCCAACACAAAGTTCATCCAGCATAAATGCTAAAACAGTGTTGCCCCTTACTTGATGTTGCTTATGGTTTTTCTATTTTGTTTCTCTGAATTTTTTAATGAAAAATAGATCACTTGATTACTTGTGATATGATTTATGAGCCAGTGATAGGAAAATGTAAAATTCCGAACTGAAATGGAAAAAGAAACATTAACAAACTCTCCTAGCCATTTTAATAGATAAATATCCAGTCATTTGAAAGTAGATCTGGAACTTGTGTATATATTTTACATAAAAGAATCTTGCAAATTAGTGGTGGGGATGTAAAAGATTTAGTCTCGTGTTCCATAAATATACTTAAAATAACATTTTAATGAGCATTTACCATTTTGTAACATAGCTCTCAAGAAGGAAATCCATGTGTGCAGAATATAGCAAACAGTAAATAGAATTTATGCTTCACTGCAAAGTCCATTAAACCTGTCAAGCACCAGATAGATCTCTGGAGTTATAGTGTGGCCTGAGATGTCATCCCCTGTTGCAGACTATACAGGCTATACAGAGTGCAGTACAGAACTATCTCTGAGTACATTAAATCATCCAATACTCATGAAATAGATTGCTTCAGTGTTGGTGATGTTCTTTGATTTGTATTGACATGGATCATTAATATCTTGAAACATTTAGGAGCTAACAAAATTATTATATGAAAACTCAAAATCATGTCATAATATCAGTTTGTGAATAGGCATGTAGTAATTAATGGGAATTCAGACTGTAAAGCAGTTTTGTAATGTTACTCTTCCCGTTACAAAAGAACGGTGTTTAAAAACATGCTGTTTCCTTCAGTGGAATTCAACAGTCTATAATAAAGGACTGAAATTATTTGACTGAGTAATAGCATGTAATTGATAGCCAACATGATCATGTTGATAGTAAAAGCCAGATTAAACTACGTGTGCATTTGATAATGTAGGGTTTAGTCAGTGATTATTTTATGGCTGTTGATGAATTAGGACACAGTTACATTTTAATAATTTAGTACTGATAAATAAAGTTATGAGAACTTACAGTCATTTATCCTCTGTACAGTAGTATTTGTATTTGATTTTTCAACATTAAAATTATATCAACTTTATTAAGAGTTTTGTACACCATTGTTTTCATTAGAATAAGATTCCATTTCACTGAAATGGGAACATCTTTGGTTAAGGATCCAGGATGTGCAATGCAAATGTATGTGAAAACTAGACTTTACAGTGTAAAGAAATTACTAATCAGAATAACTGGAGTCGTACTATTTTGTAGGTTGCACAAATACTTCAAAACATTGGTGCAAACATTTCAGATGAATGATTTGAAGAAATATGGAAGCAAGCCTGTATGAAACAAGAAAAAGAAGAGGTATGTGTAGAAGATATCAGAAATATACTGTATGAGATGCATTCATCAGAATCAAAAGATAGTTGCTAAATCCAGTCTCTGAGCTCTGCATTTATTTAAATTGACATCAGTCATAATTCTGGTGCTAAATGCAATAAATATTTTCTGATATACGTGCTTACATAACTGGAATTCACTGCTTCTGGTCTTCCTGAATAGTGCTTTCACCAAGGATATATGTCCTCGCCTTGAAGGACAGGCTGGTCGGGTGGAACTCAGCAATGTTCGAGTACCTGAAGCAGGCCTACGGGACTCATATGGGAAGCATAAAAGATCTTTGGGACAGAACTTAGTGTTTCAGACACTCGACGCGCTGTAGCATCCCCAAAGCAGAACCACCACTCAGAGCTGCTGGCATTGCAGCAATGCAGGAGGGGAGCCCAGGCAGGCCCTGGCTCAGCCCGCAGCTGGCTGGTGGGGGAGTTAACTTGCATGCTCTGATTGCAGTGACAGCCCCAAGGCAAGAAGCACCACCAGAACAGGGCTGCCCCTGCTAGAACTGCCTTGGCTTGTGGGCACTGGAGATACTGAGCCCCAGTGGAGCTGGGGCTGGAACCCAGCACTGCCTAGACCCAGGGATGGGAAGGAAGGTATGGGGGGATAGGTGCCTGGGAGAAGACAACCCTGTGCTTCCAGTCCCAGATGCAAACTACCTTGTGAAAAGCATAGAATAACCACACTGAGAAATGTCTATGAGATCTTCAATTTTTATTGAGCTGGCCTCTGAGGACCAGAGTTAGCACAAGGGGATCACGTTTGCCTACTTCTGCGGCATCTTTGGGGCTGGCTGTGGGCATTCTCAGCCTGACGTCCCCAGGTGCGGCTTTGCACCTGGGCTGGCCCTCGTCGCCTGGACTGGCTCCTGTGGTGTCTATGGAGCTGGCCCCGGGATTCTGCAGGCCGATGTTCCACAGGGGAGCGGCTTCGTGTCTGGGCCTGCTGCCTGGTCTGTCCTCTGCGACCAGCCGCTGGGGAATCCGCTGATGGCCACAGTGCTCCCCTTCTGGTGTAGTGTTGGGAGCCACTCTCAGCCCTTGCAGCTGGTGCCTGGCTCCTCCTGGAGAGCCTCTGGGGATGGCTGTGGGAATCCAGGGCCTGAGAATGTATTGGAGAGCGGCTTCGTGTCCGAGTCCGCTCTCCCAGTCTGGACCTGCGGCAGCCAACTGCCAGGGAAGCCCTTGAGGACCGTGATGCCCTCTGCCTGAATGATGTTGTGGGGCATCTGTCAGCATGGCTGCTCCCATGGTAACCTCGGGGATGATTATGGATGTCTTCATCCATTTGGGCTGTCCCGGGCAGGCTGGACTGGCTGCCGCTCTCAGGAACCTGAGAACTGTGAACAGGCCCTGTTGCTGCCTGGCTGTCAATGCTGGAGCTGCTGCTCACCGGTAATGTGGATTCGTGGGATGGCAGCAGTCCACGCTGGCTGTCAGTGCTGGGGACGGTGACCTCTGAGTTGACACTCGAGGCTGTAAGCAGAGGCAGGAAAGTCAGCAGGATGAACCTCTTGCCCTGGTGTGGCCAGAGAGACTTTGGCCAGGCTGCCCCACATACCCACTTTCAGGCCTTGCCTGCCCCCCGCCTGGCTATTTGCTTCTTACCGGTGCCCACACCAGCACAGGCTTTGCACTCCCAAGCATCTGCGTCGTTGCTCAGGTAGGAGCAGTGCCGGTGAGTGCCTTCCGCAGCACAAGAGCTGCACAGGAGCAGCTCCCAGGGCCTGGAGAAACAAACGGGTTGTGTCTGTGAGGACAAAGGCAGCTGAGCCAAGGATGCTTGTTCCTACAGCCTGTGGTGAGGCTGAGATCCCATGCGTAGCCCCAGAGGGCTGCTGAGGTAACTCACCCCTCTCCCTCTGCCTGCTCCCTGCCTAGTGGGTAAATGCAATCACTGGCATCGCAGCGCTCGTGTCTCAATCCCAGCGATGCGTATGCGTTGTCATCCTCCCACATTGGCCCACTGCCAGAGAATGGAGAATACGTGATTAGATCCCGCTGCCCCTGGACTAAGGTTGACCCAGAGCAGAACTGTTCTTCTACCCCAATCCCATTTCCAGCTTCTCTGTGAGGCTGAGGGCAGCCAGGGTTCATGGGCAGCCAGGGACCCGGCCTGCCTGAGCACTCCATGGGCAGGCAGAGCTCTGGTACCCTCATGTTTCAAGAGCCGGCAAGAAAACACCAACCTGAGTGGGATTCGGATGCCCATGACAAGCATGTCGGATAGAAAGGCATCCGTATCTCTGCAGAGGGGGCACTGAAAGCAGTTGACGCCTGCACGGATGGCCTGTCCCTGTATCATAGCAGAAACACAGTCAGTGGGAGTGGGAGCAGGCTCGGGTGCTGTTGGCAGCCCGCTGCTTCTTGCCCGCTGTTTGAGGAGAGGGCTCCTACCTGGATGCAGGCCCGGTGGAACCAGGCGTGCTTGCAGGCTGGGCACACCAGTGTGAGGTAGGACTTCTTGTCCTCCACTGGCTCCATGCAGATAATGCAGTTGGTATTCTGCTCTGGAGCCGCCTCCGCAGCCTGCTTAGGGCTGTGCTGCTGGCAGAATGAACTGGGGGAAGACAGAAGGGACAAGCAAGGTGAGGAGAGCTGCAAGTGGGGCAGAAGAACAGGAAGGAGCCCTGGGCCTTGGCCCTGGCTCTGCAGGCTGCTGAGAGGTGTCACAGCAGGTTCCTCACTTTCTTGGCTTGTATTGAAAGCAGGGGTTGTAGGCTCAGGTGAGGCCTGGCAGCCCTTACCTGTACTCTCCAAAGTACTGGGTGACACATTCACCCTGCCGGGTACAGGACAGATGGAAACTCTGTTCACAGCCCGTCTCTGCACAGGTGATGGGGGCCCCCAGTTCGCCACAAATGAAGCAGTGCTGGAAGGAGCAGAGCAGCGTCATCAGGAGCAAGCTCAGGGCCTTTGCTGCTGGACCTCCTGCCTCTGGGCAGGGCTCAGGACACAGGATGCAGGCCGGGATGGCTTCCTCAGGACCAGGCTGAGCTTGAGGAGCCTCTCCTGGCCCAAATCAGCCTGCTCCAGTCAGGTCCTCACCTTGTGCCCCGCTTCCTGGATTACGCGTTGGACGTCTTCTGGGGTCACCTCTGCCGTTCTGTCGACAATTCTTGCCTGCTGGAAAAGGCCGTTGGAAAATGCCTGTTCAAGAGAAAAGAGCAGGATGGTGTGAGGACAGAAAGGAAGGAAGCATTGCTTGGAGGAAGACGAAAGGAGGGAGCCCCGGGGGAACTCACCATACAGAACGCATGAGCACATATCCCAAACTCCAGCTGCTTGGGCCCACAGATGTCCGGATCGGCATCGGTCTGGCCGCACAGCATGCATGCTGGAGAGGAGAGAGCAAAAGCAGTGAGCACGGTGCAGGGCCAGGTGTCCCTGAGGGCTGTCCCCAGGGGCCTGCACTGTGCCTGCCCTGCTGGATGAGGGATGGGGCTGAAGGCAGTGCAGGGAAACGGAGCATTGAGAGCCCATTGGTCCCAGCAGACAGCCCCAAGGCCAAGGAGCAGAGGGGCCCTGCCTGCAGTGGCTGGGGAGCCCCAGAGCACACCTGCCTACCCGCTTAGCCACAGGCTGAGCATCATAAGGCCTGTGCCTGGCAGCGTGGAGCTGCTAACAGGGATACTTGTCTCTCACCAGGTTCCCACAAGCGGGGAGCGTCCCGAATCCATGAGAACGTGGCGCGCATCGTCAGCGAGCACTTGCAGAGTTTCAGCTCCGGCAGCGCTGGGCTTTCTCCTCCGCACGCACCTCTGCCAACTCTGAGGGAGAAGCAGGATGAAGGTGAGTTTACAGCTCAGTCCTCTGAGGGGTGGGTGCCCTTCTCCCACTGTCAGCCTCAGGCAGCCCCTTCGTCCCTGCCCTCTCCGCACCTCACCAAGTCGCACTGAATCAGGGCCTGAGCTTGGCCACGGTTGTTCTGTTTGCAGGCGCCTGGGTCACAGTGGCCGCTCCCTGCCACCCACTGTGACAGAGTCGCCGCTGCCCGGGGGGTGAAGGTGAAGGCCCTCAGAACCCAAGCAGGACACTGTCAGCTGTGTCTAAACTAAAGGGCTGGGCTTCTCCCTGATTTCTGCTCCGATGGGCCCAAATGTGTTTGTGCTGCTACAGGAACTGTGTGACTCACGCACCCTCCTGACATATCCAGAATGTTTTAATAAAAATCACATTAAGAAAATAACAACATATCTTTTCTTCTGTAACCTACCTCTGACATGTATTTTACATGTGGTCAAAGGCCATTCTTCTTCACTCATTATGGATTTGGCAGGTCCTTGCATGGCTTAAATGGTGGACATGCATGCTTGAAAGGATTATGGCTGCACACAGCAGCAAAGTCTACTTGTTGTGTATTTGATTGCCATTGCAATACGCATGCAAGACCTCAGAAAGTCTTAATTGCTGCGACACAGCCAGTTAGGTCTGTGCAGTTTCCCAGTCATTTGCTTCCATTTGTTCAGTGCTTTGGGCTCGCAGCGGACATATTCTGATTTCACTGTTGACACTTTCTATCTTTATGAATTTATGATAGGTTAATAAGCTTCAGAGATGCAAGCTCACGACTTCTGTGTTTCTTGTGGGCAAGGGCAATGCCCAAGACAAACTTTTCTTGAAAAGGAGGAAAGCAACGTTCACTGTGAATGAAAAGTTAAGCTTTCTGAGAAGAAACACTCATATTTTGCTGTTGAGTGCATTTTCTATACATAGCGGCTGTGTTATAAGGTCAGAGAGACTGAGAAGAACTTGACTTAGAGTTCTTAGATGGAACAAGTAATCAGGAAATCTTGACAGAGTTGCATGTTTTGGTAAAAACAAAACAAAATAGTGAGTTCTAAAATTATTTGGTCAAATATCCTTCTTAGACTTTTAGTAAAAATAGACAGTGGCTAAAAGACCCGGCCCATTCAGACACTTTGCACACTCTCTTTTTTCATCACTAGTCACCACCTGTTTCACCCAAGGAATGGTATATTTTATAAATAATGTGTTTTTACTTGGTTCCACTTAAGGAGTAGAGCTCCTCTTGATTTTATTTGATTTGAAATGTGTTGAGTTTCCAGTGACAGAGTTGGAAGAGCTTCCTTTCTGTAAGACTTTTATTCTCTCCCAACGCCTTGCCGGGAATACCGAATTTCAGTAGTGGAGAGCACCTGTTAAAGTTAGGGCTGAAGCTTTGAATATACAAAGTTCTGTGTTACTAATTTTATGTTTCTGTTTGGTATTTTCTGCACGTGAGTATTGCGTAGATACGCATTACATAGATACGACAGATTTGACCGAGACTTGTGCTGTGTAAAGCAGCTGCTGGACTCAGTTATTCCCTTTACTGTTGTCCAGTGGAACAGCGCCTCTGTGCAATGACTCGTTTTTGGGATGCTGAAAGATCTGGTCAACCGTGTTCCATGGAAATCTGTGTAATACAAGCAA
Source organism: Coturnix japonica (assembly GCF_054131305.1). NCBI lineage: Eukaryota > Metazoa > Chordata > Aves > Galliformes > Phasianidae > Coturnix > Coturnix japonica. The sequence goes on along the minus strand of NC_140671.1, from coordinate 20,916,281 downwards.
ACGTAGACCTTGCCTCTATAGGTGCTGCACAGGTAACATAACTGTATGTCGTTAAAGGATTAAAGACCATATTCTCTTTTTCTTCCCAGTAAGTTAAGATTGCTGGGAATTGCCTATTTTGATCATTTTTAGAAAGATGTGCTTACATAACCAGAATGTGCTGGTTTTGATCTCTCAGAATCACCCCTTCACCTCGTGTCTATATGATTATTTCTGCCATCATTACGGTGAGTTTCCGAAGGAAGAAAAGAGGATGCAGCATTCTTACAATATTTTCTACTTTTGTTGTTGTTGTTGTTGCATTTATTTATTTATTTATTTGTTTGTTTGTTTGTTTTCCCTGAAATACAGCTCCTAACACATTAGGTCTAGCCCCTTTATTAATTTATTTTTTTCTTTTAATTAATTTTAAGACATTTTCGGTGTTATTATCGTTGAATGGAATGACATCTAGCAATGTTTTGAATGTTCTGTTAGTTCTTGTCAGCAAAGTGATAGCAGAGAACTGGCTAGGGTAAGTTACTAGATGTGCTTAAAAATCCACAGGTTGCGGTGCTTCACATTGTGGTACTTAGTCATGGGTGTTGGACCTGTAGTGTTGTCATGATGTAGCCTCTGTTAAGAATCCATGAATGAAATACAAATCTAAATGCCCAGTAGCATTGCTGAGGACTCCCATTGTCTATGGCAGCTATTAGTTGGTAGCGTTCACTTTGATAGTGTTCACATTGACAGTGAAGAAAAATAGATCAGATATTTTAAAGAATATTAGAAGGTGCTATAGAAACACAGGCCATGTGGTCAGAAAAGCCTGGGAGAGCTTTCATTTAGAGCACTAACTGTTCACCTGTGTCTAAACACTGACGTGTGATCAGTTCTGCCTGGGCTGCAACCAGGGCGTGAGTAGGGTGCAGCGTAGTGCTAACTCAAATCATGGCAAATCATTTTATGAATTCTGATACACTGGATAAACACAGTCCTGTGAATAGCAAAACATACGCACCTGTGCATTCCATTTTAATTAAGCAATTTGGGAATGGTTTTCAGGAGTGCCTAAAAAATAACTGATGTTTTTGGAGTATTTGTGTCTCCATTGTCAGTTGACTTAAAGACATTCTCAAATGGAATGTAGGGAGTTGCCATCAGATATTCAAATCAAACAATTGATTGCGTCTCTTTACCAGGTTCCTATAAGCCCCATCCTACCAGAGAAACAATCTCTGGCTTCCCAGTCGTGCCTTGTATGTGTCATCGCTCTTTGGCCGTGCATACATTTGGATCTATTTTCAAGAATGAGCCACAGAGAGAGTAAAATCTCATCAAAGATCTCTGACCAACAACTCCTTGAGTCCTCCCTAAGAACTGTAACAGAATCACAGAATCACAGAATGACCCGGGTTGGAAGGGACTTCAAGGATCATGAAACTCCAACACCCCTGCCCGGCAGGGCCACCAATCTTCCATGTTTACTAGATTAGGTTGCCCAAGGCCCCATCCAACCTGGCCTTGAACACCTCCACCGACGGGTCATCCACAACATCCCTGGGAAGCCTTTTCCAGGACCTCACCACTCTCCTAGTAAAGAACTTACCCCTAACATCCAACCTAAATCTTCCCTTTTTCCACTTAAAACCATTTCCCCTTGTCCTACTATTATCAGTCCTTTCAAAGAGTTTTCTCCCTCCCTGTTTATAGGTACCCTTCAGGTACTGAAAGGCTGCAGTGAGGTCACCCTGCAGTCTTCTTTTCTCCAGGCTGAACAAGCCCAGCTCCCTCAGCCTGTCCTCATAGGACAGGTGCTCCAGCCCCCTGACCATCCTCATGGCCCTCCTCTGGACCCTCTCCAACAGCTCTATGTCTTTCTTGTACTGAGAGCTCCATACCTGGACACAGTATTGCAGATGGGGCCTCACAAGAGCAGAGTAGAGAGGGACAATCACCTCCCTATCCCTGCTGGCCACCCCTCTCCTGATGGAGCCTAGGATCCCATTTGCTTTCCAAACTGCAAGAGCACACTGCTGACTCATGTTAATTTTCTCATCTATCAGGACCCCCAGGTCTTTCTCTGCCGAGCTGCTCTCAAGGACTGCTCCCCCCAGTCTTTACAGGTGTCTGGGGTTCTTCCAGCCCAAGTGGAGAACTTTGCACTTTGCCATGTAGAACCTCATTAGGTTTACCCGGGCCCACCTTTCAAGCCTGTCAAGGTCCCTCTGAATGGCATCCCTTCCTTCCTCCATGTCCACCACATCGCTCAGCTTGGTGTCATCAGCAAACTTGCTGTGAGCGCACTCCATTCCATCGTAGATGTCATTGATAGAGATGTTAAAGAAAACCGGTCTCAGGACAGATCCCTGGGGGATGCAACTTGTTACTGGCCCCCACCTGGACATAGAGCCATTGATCACCACCCTCTGTCTGCAGCCTTTCAACCACTTTCTTATCCATCAAGTGATTCTCCCATCAAATCCACATCCCTCCAAATTGGAGATGAGGATTCAGTGAGGGAACCGTGTTAAAGGCCTTGCTCAAGTCCAGGTAAATTACATCGGTCGCCTTCCCTTCGTCAATCAATGCCATCACTTCGTCATAGACAGACACAAGTAACCACTTCCATCAAAGTAGACCGATGCATTAGTTTCACAAGGAACAGGTTATTGTCTCCCACTATTATTATATCTTTTGTTGCTCTCTCTTTTGAAGGTATTTCAATGAAAACATAAAGAATCTGTTGGTTGAGTACACTGGATACATTACGTGTATTATATGCAGCCCAAAACAATTCTTCTTCACCAAAGAAGAAATCCCAGCCTGTGATGTATGTATGTATTTTGTATCATCACTCAAGGAAACCAAAACCTGGAAAGGAGAAGAGAGAAAGGAGGCAATGCATCAACCAACAGAGCCAAACTCAAAACAGGAATGGCACGCTTTCTTAAGATAGGTGTAGCAGGATGGTGTAGATGAAGAATAACAAGTTATGGACTGAGCATTAAACCTTTGTGAGCTTAAGCCGATAAAGGAGAAGGAGAATTCTTGGAATGGAACCTAGAACGGCAAACTGCCTTTATTCAATTGAAAGCAGCTCTAACGTTTCAAATCTCGAAAAGCCTTTTGACTGACACGTGCACGGAAGGTGTCACCCTGTTCTGGACGTGCTAAAAGAACACACTGGCTCATGGAAGATATTTCAGGCCCATGGGATATTTCTGCAGACAGCTGCATCAAGAAGGTGATGGGTGGCCATTGTATATACAAGAAGTGTTATCAGCTGTAGTGTTCATACAGGAACAACAGAGTAGTAGAGGATTCTGCTCCTCTACTCCGCTCTTGTGGGTATACTGCACCCAGTTCCGGGGCATCCATCACAAGGACATTGGAAGAGGGCCACGAAGATCATCAGAGGCTGCAACACCTCCTCTCTGCCAAAAGGCTGAGAATAAACTGGCTCCTCTGCCTGGAGACGGAGCCCGGGTGTACCTGAAGCAAGCCTAAAGGACTCATATGGGAAGCATAAAAATGACTTTGGTACAGAACTTAGTGGTTCAGGCACTCGACACACTGTAGCATCCCCAAAGCAGAACCACCACTCAGACCTGCTGCCATTGCAGCAATGCCATTGCATGAGCAGAGTACAAGCAGGCACTGGCCAAGCCCACAGCTGGCTGGTGGGGTGGTGTGGGAGGCAACTTTCATGCCATGAATGCAGTGACAGCCCCAAGGCCAGAAGCACCACCAGAACAGAGCTGCCCCTTCTATCACGGCCTTGACCTGTGGGCACTGGAGATACTGAGCCCCAGTGGAGCTGGGGCTGGAACCCAGCACTGCCTAGACCCAGGGATGGGAAGGAAGGTATGGGGGGATAGGTGCCTGGGAGAACACAACCCTGTGCTTCCAGCCCCAGGCACATGCTACCTTGTGAAAAGCGTACAAGAACCTCACTGAGAAATGTGTATAAGATCTTCAGTTTTTATTGTGCTGGCCTCTGAGGACCAGAGCTAACATGTGTTGGTCACGTTCGCCTACTTCTGCGGCATCTTTGGGGTTGGCTGTGGGCATTCTCAGCCTGACGTCCCCAGGTGCGGCTTTGCACCTGGGCTGGCCCTCGTCGCCTGGACTGGCTCCTGTGGTGTCTATGGAGCTGGCCCCGGGATTCTGCAGGCCGACGTTCCACAGGGGAGCGGCTTCGTGTCTGGGCCTGCTGCCTGGTCTGTCTTCTGCGACCAGCCGCTGGGGAATCCCCTGATGGTCGCAGTGCTCCCCTTCTGGTGTAGTGTTGGGAGCCACTCTCAGCCCTTGCAGCTGGTGCCTGGCTCCTCCGGGAGAGCCTCCGGGGATGGCTGTGGGAATCCAGGACCTGAGATTGTATTGGAGTGCGGCTTCGTGTCCGAGTCCGCTCACCCAGTCTTGACCTGCGGCTGCCAACTGCCAGGGAAGCCCTTGAGGACCGTGATGCCCTCTGCCTAGATGATGTTGTGGGTAATCTGTCAGCATGGCTGCTCCCATGGTAACCTCGGGGATGATTATGGATGTCTTCATCCATTTGGGCTGTCCCGGGCTGGCTGGACTGGCTGCCGCTCTCAGGCACCTGGGAACTGTGAACAGGCACTGTTGCCGCCTGGCTGGCAGTGCTGTAGCTGCTGCTCTCAGGAACTGTGGAGTCGTGGGATGGCAGCAGTCCATGGTGGCTGTCAGTGCTGGGGACGGTGACCTCTGAGTTGATATTGGAGGCTGTAAGCAGAGGCAGGAAGGTTAGCAGGATGGGCCTCTAGCCCTGGTGTGGCCAGAGAGTCTCTGGCCAGGCTGCCCCATGCACCCACTGTCAGGCCTTGCCTGCCCCCCGCCTGGCTATTTGCTTCTTACCGGTGCCCACACCAGCACAGGCTTTGCACTCCCAAGCATCTGCGTCATTGCTCAGGTAGGAGCAGCGCCGGTGAGTGCCTTCCGCAGCACAAGAGCTGCACAGGAGCAGCTCCCAGGGCCTGGAGAAACAAACGGGTTGTGTCTGTGAGGACAAAGGCAGCTGAGCCAAGGATGCTTGTTCCCATAGCCTGTGGTGAGGCTGAGATCCCATGCGTAGCCCCAGAGGGCTGCTGAGGTAACTCACCCCTCTCCCTCTGCCTGCTCCCTGCCTAGTGGGTAAAGGCAATCACTGGCATCGCAGCGCTCATGTCTCAATCCCAGCGATGCGTATGCGTTGTCATCCTCCCACGTTGGCCTGCTGCCAGAGAATGGAGAATACGTGATGAGCTCCCACTGCCCCTGGACTAAGGCTGACCCAGAGCAGCACTGTTCTTCTACCCCAATCCCATTTCTAGCTTCTCTGTAAGACTGAGGGCAGCCAGGGTTCATGGGCAGCCTAGGGCTTTGCCTGTGTGAGCACTCCCTGGGCAGGTGCAGCTCTGGTGCCCTCATGTCTCAAGAGCCAGAAGAAAAACACCAACCTGAGTGGGATTCGGGTGCCCATGACAAGCATGTCGGATAGAAAGGCATCCGTATCTCTGCAGAGGGGGCACTGAAAGCAGTTGACGCCTGCACGGATGGCCTGTCCCTGTAGCAGAAACACAGTCAGTGGGAGTGGGAGCAGACTCGGGTGCTGTTGGCAGCTCACTGCTTCTTGCCCACTGGTTGAGAAGAGGGCTCCTACCTGGATGCAGGCCCGGTGGAACCAAGCGTGCTTGCAGGCTGGGCACACCAGGGTGAGGTAGGACTTCTTGTCCTCCACTGGCTCCATGCAGATAATGCAGTTGGTATTCTGCTCTGGAGCCGCCTCCGCAGCCTGCTTAGGGCTGTGCTGCTGGCAGAATGAACTGGGGGAAGACAGAAGGGACAAGCAAGGTGAGGAGAGCTGCAAGGGGGGCAGAAGAACAGGAAGGAGCCCTGGGCCTTGGCCCTGGCTCTGCAGGCTGCTGAGAGGTGTCACAGCAGGTTCCTCACTTTCTTGGCTTGTATTGAAAGCAGGGGTTGTAGGCTCAGGTGAGGCCTGGCAGCCATTACCTGTACTCTCCAAAGTACTGGGTGACACATTCACCCTGCCGGGTACAGGACAGATGGAAACTCTGTTCACAGCCTGTCTCTGCACAGGTGATGGGGGCCCCCAGTTCGCCACAAATGAAGCAGTGCTGGAAGGAGCAGAGCAGCGTCATCAGGAGCAAGCTCAGGGCCTTTGCTGCTGGACCTCCTGCCTCTGGGCAGTGCTCAGGACACAGGATGCAGGCTGGGATTGCTTCCTCAACCAGGCTGAGCTTGAGGAGCCTCTCCTGGCCCAAACCAGCCTGCTCCAGTCAGGTCCTCACCTTGTGCTCCGCTTCCTGGATTACGCGTTGGACGTCTTCTGGGGTCACCTCTGCCGTTCTGTCGACAATTCTTGCCTGCTGGAAAAGGCCGTTGGAAAATGCCTGTTCAAGAGAAAAGAGCAGGATGGTGTGAGGACAGAAAGGAAGGAAGCATTGCTTGGAGGAAGGCGAAAGGAGGGAGCCCCGGGGGAACTCACCATACAGAACGCATGAGCACATATCCCAAACTCCAGCTGCTTGGGCCCACAGATGTCCGGATCGGCATAGGTCTGGCCGCACAGCATGCATGCTGGAGAGGAGAGAGCAAAAGCAGTGAGCACGGTGCAGGGCCAGGTGTCCCTGAGGGCTGTCCCCAGGGGCCTGCACTGTGCCTGCGCTGCTGGATGAGGGATGGGGCTGAAGGCAGTGCAGGGAAACGGAGCATTGAGAGCCCATTGGTCCCAGCAGGCAGCCACAGGCCAAGCGGGTCCCCCAAGGCCAAGGAGCAGAGGGGCCCTGCCTGCAGTGGCTGGGGAGTCCCAGAGCACACCTGCCTACCCGCTTAGCCACAGGCTGAGCATCATAAGGCCTGTGCCTGGCAGCGTGGTTGCTGCTAACAGGGATACTTGTCTCTCACCAGGTTCCCACAAGCGGGGAGCGTCCCGAATCCATGAGAACGTGGCGCGCATCGTCAGCGAGCACTTGCAGAGTTTCAGCTCCGGCAGCGCTGGGCTTTCTCCTCCGCACGCACCTCTGCCAACTCTGAGGGAGAAGCAGGATGAAGGTGAGTTTACAGCTCAGTCCTCTGAGGGGTGGGAGCCCTCCTCCCACTGTCAGCCTCAGGCAGCCCCTTCGTCCCTGCCCTCTCCGCACCTCACCAAGTCGCACTGAATCAGGGCCTGAGCTTGGGAACGGCTGTTCTGTTTGCAGGCGCCTGGGTCACAGTGGCCGCTCCCTGCCACCCACTGTGACAGAGTCGCCGCTGCCCGGGGGGTGAAGGTGAGGGTCCTCAGCACCTAAGCAGGACGCTGTTGGCTGTGTCTATGCTGACGCTGGGTGCTTGCCAGACTGCAGGAAGTAGGATTGCTTGCCTCCACGTACTGGCATTGCTCCTTTTGCCATTAGCACAAATGGAGCTTTTCCTAGGACATGGTTGCAGCCCTGGAGCCTTCCTAGGTCAGCCTTTCTCTTGTCCCCAGTTTCAGCTCTCATGGACAGGAAAGGTCCCGGACTGACAGAGTAGCAGAAGGACACCAGCCCGAGTGGGGTTGACATCCCCACATTGTGCATGTCTGAGCACGCTTAATATGGCGATTTTAGTTTTGATGCGAGGGCATTGGCTGCAGAGACCGCCCACGGTCTGAGCCTATGGCTGCAGCATAAGTACAGTTATGAGGAGTGTGGCCTGGTGCTGCTGAGTGCTACTGTGGCCACAAGGTGTGGGCTGGGCTTCTCCCTGATCTCTGCCCCAGTGGGCCCAGGTGTGTTTGCACTGCTGCAGGAACCGTGTGACGCACACACCCTCCTGACACATCCAGAACATTTTAATAAAAATGATATAAAAATAATGACAGTTTTTTCTTCTGTAACCATGTTCAATGGAAATCTGTGTAATTCAATCAAATGTAGACCTTGCCTCAATATGTGCTGCACATGTAACATCACTGTGTGTCTGCAAAGGATTAAAGTCATTAAAGTCCTTTTTTTTTTTTTTTTTTTTTCCCAGGAAGTTAGGATTTCTGCAATTTGCCAATTCCAGTTGTTTTGCTAAGTACATTTTTTCAGTGTGCCTTTTCATATTTGAGTGGACATTGTTTTTTTTTTAAAGTGTTTTTTGTTGTTATTGTTTGATTGTTTATATCATTCTGTGCTGTAATTTTGGTGGTAAGTGTAGTTCCCCGAAGTACTATTTATGTTTCTGCCTTGCCAACAAAAATGAATAAGTGATATGTTTTTTTTAGTGGCTTATATCACCTTATTTGTTGATGTTTGTTGTTAGGCGATATTTTTTGGAAATATGGCTATTTGCATTTGACAGCATGTCATCAGGCACCATCTGCTTGTGGATTTTACCTTGTTGAATGGCCAGAATACTTCTCTAACAGATGGGCATTGTTTTAGGCATGACAGAGATCCACAAGGTGCAACATAGTTGGTTCGTTGGGTAGGTTCTTAATTTTGTTTCTCTTCAAAACTTTATTTTGAATGTGCCATCAGAAAGTATGCAAACGTGTATGAATGATTTAACTTCTTTGATCATTATTAATCTGTACTGGGAAAGGTTAGTTGCTATGAATCTTTTGTATAGTTATATTGTGGCTTGTGAAGGCTGATAAGGCTCTGCTTAGAGCAGCATCCTTGTGATACACAGTTGTCTGCTCCATGCAGATGTAGTCCTCTGTGACTTGGTTTGTAGCTGCAAATAAAATCTGTCAAGTGGATTTGATTCTTGTTTGCATGTTGCTTTGAAAACAGAACTTGGTTCAGTTTTCTCTCCTGGACAGTCTTTTTTCATTCATAAATGTCACATTATGTTACAGAAAGCAAAGCAAATTTTTAAGCTGCTAGTGAGATATATTTATTATATTGATATGTAAGCTATCTCTTACATCATTGATAGGCCACAAACTTGTACTAACATTGTGAAAATAAAGATCATATCCAGTCTGTTAGCTTTTTTTGGTTGCCAGGTCTCCTGATCTGGAGCCAAAGCTTATTCTATCTGCCAGTATTTCATTTGCTGATGAATCACTGTGGGAGTGTAGAATGATGCTATCTCTGTATTGTTTTGGTCTTCCTATTTGAGTGGATTTATATGGGTAACAAAACAGCATTTGTAGGATGACTTGCTTTGTCAAAGCACAGTACCACTAAAGGACAAATGTAAATGGATGCCAGACTTCTGAAATAAGCATCTCTTTTGCACTTCTTATTTATACTATCTTTAGCATGAAAAGCAGTATAAAAAAATCCTGAGGAAAAGTGATGTAATGATTCATCACCTTATTTTAACTAGACTTAAAGTACAGTAAAAATAGTGATGATGATGTGTAGTGGTTTTTTAGGTCCTCTTTTGCTTTTACTCTATAGACTGGGAAATAAACCCTATTTGCACATTTTTGGGGGACCCTTAACTTAAAACATTAGGAATGTCCTTGAATGCACTCAGGCATATAATTTTCTATCACAGATCTGTCTGCTTTTCTTTTCCAAAGTTAGTCACACAGGTGTTAAGTAAATCAGTCAACTCATGTTAAAACATTATCAGTGTTTAATTCATTGGTGTTTAAGACAGTATGCAGATATTCTCTAAAGCTGCTTCAACATGAAGCTTAATATTAACAGGGAGGAAATCATAACCAACATCTCAGATATCACAATAAGTATTTCCTACTTGAATAACAATTTCTTTAAACTTTTTTTATTATTATTATTTTAATTTTTTTAATGACTGGAAACAATAGCAGTTGACTGATCATATTGTCGTAGAAGGTACTTGTACTTCATTACTGACTCATTATTTCTTCAAGCTATTTTCCACCATTTGTTGCATTTATCAGCTTTTCCAGCTCAGAGAATTTTCTTAAGGATAATATTGAATGCAGTAGAGTAGGAATGAACACGCAGCCTAATAACGTTTGCAGATAGTTGGAGATGTGCTGCCAGTGTTCCAGTGTCATGGTTATTAGTCTTATTAGTTGAGTATGAAAAAGAGATGGGATATGATTGAAGAAATCAGCACAGCAAATATTTGTTCATAAAACTAGGCCTGGATCAGACAAGTGATGATTACTTCCATTTTTACTGCTTCTTCAGAGAGAGAATTAGGAAAGTAGAGGGTTGTCCTGAATGGAACTTTGCATGAACTGAAAAAGTCTGAGCCCAGGGCTTGGAACAAAAGAAAACTCATTTCCAGTTCTCCCTCTGGTTAACCAATTAACAGAATGGGTGGGGGGAAAAAACCTACTTGGAATGAAAATACTCCAAAGTTTTCTATGCTGTAATGTGTTTTCTATGGGTTATTCCTTCCTTCAGTTGAAGAAAAACAAAACAAAGCAAAACAACAACATTAAAAAAAAAAAAAAGAAAAAGAAAAAGAAAAAGAAAAAGAGGAAAGAAAGCAGGCTCTCTACTCTTTTTCTTTTCTCCACTGAAGAAAGAAGGAAAAAAACAACGATAAGAAAACAGAAAAAAAGTAGGGAAACTTAAATTTAATAATAAATGAAATATTTATTTTCCAATAAAAGAAATATTTGCATGAAAGTAGCTTTTATTTTACTTTGATTGTAAGAATGAAGTTTGAAGGAACTCTTCAGTCAGCTCCATCAATTTCTGCCAAAGAATCTACAAGAAAGAAAGCTGTAGTCATTAAGGAAATTTCTCAAAGTCTGTTGTCCTTTTCCAGAAGACAGCTTAAGAAAAGAAGCATTTTACTTGTCTGCAGGGTAGTAGATATTATCCATTATTAAAAGATGATTTGAATAGTTGAGAACTTGCGTATTGGACTGTATGATCATTCTGTTTGGATGACAGAATTGTGTAACCCAACTCCCCAGCATGTGGAAATGCAACACTTTTTTAGGGAAAGACATTTATACGTTTAGTTATGTATTTGTTTTACAACTATAAGTCCAATGATTAAGAAACAAAACAAAACAAAACAAAAACCTGTAGAAGACTGTAGAATTTATCTAGAAGTTATTATGTATGTAGTAATTAAATAATTTTAACAGATAGATTTTCCCTTAAAGTAGAAAGCAAGTCCTGAATTTCAACATCAGTCTTTTCAAATACAAAGAGTGCATTTGTAATACAGAAGGCACATGAGGTGTTCAGGTAGTATTCTGCTATCCCAAGAGGCATGGAAGGAATAATTCCCTGTTAAGAGAAAGTTAGGGAAGGAGTAAGAAAAACAAAATGTGTTCTTCTTACACTCTTACACTGTTAAAGAAACTTCCACACAAGGGATTTCATTCTGTCAGTCACCTAATTAGAAAATAGTAAGTGAAGGCTAAAAGATGACTGTGTCCTTACACGATTTTTCTTTATACATTGAAGAAATACTGTCAAGACTCAGAGTGCTTCTTATATATGACTCATGAACTAGAATAATTTATTCTGCTGATTTTTTATCTTGAATGACAGTAGAAATAAGCTTATAAGTGATTATTCTCCACTTAGTTGTTAGTTGTGCAATGGAACACAATATTTTATTCTTTCTAACCACACATTATCACTTTATTGATTATAGTCTTGCTCCTCTACTAAGGAAATGAAGAAAATATGGATGCCTTGAATATTTTGAGGTGTTTTGTACAAGCAGGATGCTATGTTGTATTGCTTCAATCCATTTTTCTGACATGAGAGCAGCAACAGCTCCTTGAATTTCTGACAAAAGTAAAAAAGCACAACTTTTCTTCTTTTTCCTTTTCCTTTTCCTTTTCCTTTTCCTTCTCCTTTTCCTTTTCCTTTTCCTTTTCCTTTTCCTTTTCCTTTTCCTTTTCCTTTTCCTTTTCCTTTTCCTTTTCCTTTTCCTTTTCCTTTTCCTTTTTTCTTTTCCTTTCCCTTTTCCCTTCCTCTTTTTTTTCTTTTCTTTTCTTTTATTATTATTATTATTATTATTATTATTATTATTATTATTAATTTTACTATATAGAGTTCATTCACATCCTTAACATTAGCCTGAAATTTCAGGTAGACTTTTTTTTTTTTTTTTTTTATTTCTGTTTTTCATCCAGCAGTAAAGAATACATCACATTTTTAACTATAAATATGATGAATGTGATACGTTTTGAAATAAACTAGTTGGTCATGTTAAACACAAAATCTCTATTCCTGTCACTTAGCTGCAGACAATTTATCAAAGGAACAGATTGCCTAAGGCAACCTTTATATTAAATAGAAGAAAAGATGTGCACTTCTATGGCAGCTCAGTTTTCAAGCGTCTTTCTCACTTGTCAGAGTTTAAGGTAAGATTCATAATCACTTTGGTGCAGAAGTCCAGCACACAAGCTTGATGGGATGCTTCCAAACTCAGCACTTAATTTACTGTATTCTGCCTCCAGTCCTTCTTTGTATCTTCCTCATATGCATACACGGGATTACTATGTGAAAGAGGATAATTTTCTTTGAGATTGCTTTACTTGTGAATTTGATGGACTGCATTTTTTTCCACTGAATGACTTACTCTGTAGCAAAATGTTGGCTCAACATTTGCTTTTAATGAGCCATAACTTAGAGCTATTTTATTAAGTACTATTTTTACTAGGTGGCAGTAGGAGGACTGAGAAGCCAGAGTGAAAAATCTCTTGTCCCAAAATAAAATTTAAGTGTTAACGTTCCACCTCTGATTTTTGATTGAATATTGATGTAGCAGAAAAATGCAATTTTTTTTCTTTCTTCTGTGGTGTCTCCTTATGATTTCCCTTCTGAATTTAGCAATGACAGAAGCTTTGGCTAAAAACAATAATTATTTCATCGGTAGGGGGCATTCTTGTATTTCCAGAACAGGAAAGAAATACAGCTCTGTTACTGTTCAGCTGTGCTGAATAGCATGCACAGCAGCAGCATTCAGCACAGAAAGACTTGAGAATATGAATAGCAACTGTTAACTGAAGGTTAGAATTACTTAACTCTGCATATTCTGAAAATCAGGTGAGATAAACACGTTCCACTTCTGTTGAATGGTAGAAGTAAACTGAAGAATAATGGAGATAATTATGTCCTTTTCTCTGTACTGAATTTTAAAGGGAAACATTAATTTGGGGATACTTAGTATTGCATGTTCATTCTGGTCCATATAACCTTGTTCTGTGATTCCTGACTATTGTACTGTCTAAGAAAAAAAAGACACCTTATCATACCTTCTCAGTCACCATGCAGTCATATAATTGATAATATTTCCTTTGTAGCATTTGTATGACTTGAGTTGTGCTGAGATTTCACCGTGCAAATTTAAGCAGGTTGCAGACTTTCAATCAAGTTGAATAAGTCTTAAAACAATCTGGAACTACTAATGCAGATGAAACTGGGAATATTTTTGTCTGTGAGGGTTAGCATCTCCCTATTGATAATAGCCTTGTATTTAAGCTCTGATCTTCAGGGAACATAATATTTTACCATTGTTAGAAAAAAATGAGAAACTTGTATTAAAAAGAATCACGTCCCTTTAAGGGCAAGTTTGTGATCTGATCTATGTACCAGCTATGGTGAATGGCTAGCATAGCAGTTAAAATTATATAATGGGAAAAAAATAATGAAATCTTTAATGGACCTCCAGAAGTCACAGTATGTCTTATGTATTACAGTAGCACTTAAAAATAGCCTAACAATTACCTAAAAAGCCCAAGCATCAGTGAATGCTATATTAGAAAAATATTCAAACAAAAAGCTTTAAATTTTTTTGATGGATTTATTTATTTGTTTATTTTTAACCAGCAATAATATGAAACACTTCTAGACTGAAAGAACGGAAAAATGACTTTAAAAATCTTTTAAACTGTTTATCATATTGTACTACTGTTACCCTTTGTAACAAATCAATTTTTCAGTTAATCATTTGGCTCTGTAATACTTAATTACAGCATTTTCATTCATTTGATTTTCATTACTGAGTGATTATTGATTTAGCATATTCTGGAAATGTTGTTTCTGTTTTGATTCTCATATCATCTCAATGATAAACTTTCTTCCCAGTGTAGTGTAAGCTAATTCACCCATTAATAGACTCATGTTAAATATCTGCCCTTGGGAACTGTTGCAGAGCAGGTGAGCAGAGCTGTGGAATGTTTCTAGCTCTCAAGTTTCAGCTTTGTTAATACCTGTTCATCTTTCTCCAGAGAAAACAAAACAAAACTAAAATAAACTGAACAGAAAATCAATTAAATTGTTCCCTTATCAAGCAGATCCTGAGAGTGTATCTATATATTTGTTAAATCCTCATCTGCAAAATTTTGCAAATAAAAACCTAGACTTGAAGCCAGAAGAAATCTTCCCCTATTATCACAGAGACAGGAGAATGAAGTATAAAAACTGTCTTGTGTTCAAAAGAACTTTTAAGTAAGGAACAGGAGATTTTTTTTTAAAGGCTCACCTGAATTACTTTTAAGAGGTCTGGTATTTCAAAGGAAAGGCTATCAGCACTTTCTAAAAGTAAATGCCATTAGAGTTCCTCACAGAGTAACTGGAAATGTAGGCACTCAAAGGCAAGAGATATTTCAAGCAATATAGGTCTTCATATTACCTTACTCTTATTCTTTCAGTGATTCATACTCTAACTTTGGTGTAGGGCTCCCGAATTTGATTTCTGCTTTAAAAGTAGTAAAAAAGAAGCAAGTCCCTAAGTGGATAGGAAACTTAAAAAATTGAGCTCAGTCCTCCATTTGAGTGTTACTTATTTTGATTAATACTGGAGAGAATAAAGTCCTTGTTCTGAAGTTTCCACTTTGCCCCACATTTTGCTTGTAACATTTTCTTGAAGGTCAATGAAATATTTTTTTGATTTCAGCAGAAAGAACACTACAATTGAATGGGTATTTTGTCTTGGGCTGAAACTACCCTTGCGGGTGAACAGCAATCATGCTTTTCTTGCAAAAGCTTATCTTCTCCAGTGCCATCCAACAGCAAAATCCTGCAGTTCTTGCATAGAAGTCTCCATATTAGCAAGTGCTCCTGCCTCTGGCACTGCTGCAGAAAATGATGGTACTGACACAGAAGTGGCTGACAGGCTGACAATGAATATTAATCTGTGGACACGTGGTTCACGGTCAGACCATTGTGTTCGTCATTTGAGCTGTGTTCTATTCTTTGTTCACTGTGTAACCCTATATGTGGAAAAGATTATTTCATTAAGGTTTATTTACCTAACAACTGTTTTTGTACAGTAGTTTAAAATTATTTCAGATGCTCTCCTAAGCATGATTAATTGGGGTAAATAGAAGTTATTTTATTGAAAGATGAAAAATTATTTCTTTTTCTAATTTATGCTGTTGAATTTGTTCACTGCCAAGGATTTCATCTCTGCGTCTAGTTCCAAAATTATACTGTATTTCTTAATTCCCACGTTTCTTTCTACAAACTCATTTCTGACATCTGTCCCACAGTTCCTACTGCTCTCTCATCTATCTTGTGATGAATACTTTTGTTTACATTTTCTCTAACAAACTAGTGTTCTGCCTTCACTTTGCTTTCTTCTCACTATTGGCTTTTCTCCTCCTTTCCCTGAATCTGCCTTGTATCATATTCCTTTATATTATTCTCCAAAATAATTCTAAAATCCCTTTTCCATTGTACAATGAACAATGTCTCGTTATTTTTCATGTATGTCTCCAAATCCTGTAATCTTTTTCTGTGAAGTTTAAGTGCCTACTCTTGTATTTTGCTTGTTTTACATCTCTCTGAACCACACTTCCCTTTCCCTTTGCCTTTACTTGTGTCCTTAATACTTTAACTACTCCTATTACTATTTTTATGTCTTTCCTTATCAAATTCTTGACACAAAAACTATTTCACTATGTACCAAATGGTTTCCTTCTCTATATTTGGATTATTCCTTCCTAAAAATAAAAATCTTGTGCTACATGAGACAGCACATCCTAGCTCCCAATAACAAAAAATATCTCAGTGCGAGGGAATATAGGATTCAGAGATGCTGTCAGCTACTGGAAGAAACAATATTTTCAAGCTCAGGGCCACCACCTGTCTGATTAATGTAGAAACGTAAAGTTAAATTAGATTTGCCAGCCTGAAATAGTTGCAAAATTCTGGCACTGTTTGCCTTAGACAACACTGAAAACGCAGGATATTTGTGGGAGCAAAATATTTCTTTCAAAATACACAAATATGTGTATAAACTTTTGTAAAGGATAAAATTTAGAAATAATTATCTCATTGCCAGTGTTGACAGTACTGTCTGTATATATCTTCAGGACAATAGAACAAAATAAGGTGATATTTTATATGATTATGATATTTTTAAATGAAAAATAGATGTTATTGTTAAATATCTTTGTCATTTCAAATGATAAGCAAAACAATAATTACTATTTTAAACACATTGTCTTTAAGCCTTACCTGAAATACAGCTATTGGCCCATACATCAGGCATTGATGCATATCCAGTAGGTGATTTATTTATTTTTTCTAAAAAAAATAGAATAGATATACTAAGGCATGCTAGGTATATTGTCTAGAAAAAAATTCAGTTACTCAAGTTTCATAAAGATAGATTATATGGAACAAAGACTAACAGAGAAATTGGGAATTTTTAATGTAACTTTGTTTTATAAAAAGCTGTTTTTCACTTTTAGGTTTTTACTATATCAAGATTAGAATTCCTTTATATTCATAAATATATGTGTATGTATAGCTTTCTCATAAAATTTGTTCAATTTGTCTAAACCGAAAGGATAATTCAACATAAACGTTTTGTTTTGTTTTGTTTTATGATAGAATAGTGTTTTCCATAACAACCAAGAATTGGCAGAGTTGGACAAACTTTGGTAGATAAGAATTTTAAAAGAAAAGTGGAACTACTTAGAGTGTTTACAGTTATTTTTCACTTCTGAAACACAAGCTCATTTTTTTGTAAATTAAGTGGTAATAGAAATTGTTGCATATTTCTGCTGGTTTTGGCCAACCTGGCCATCTTTTCCTCTAAAATCCCATACTCACCTCTAGTCTTGTTTGCTGTTTCTACCATGTGTGTGTCATTGTTTTATGATTTTTGGTTACTGGTATTCCACATCATGACACCATGTTATCAACGTGTTATCAACACACACTGAAAAAGTTTGAATAACCTACCCTCAGTCTAAGAGGGGATGCACCTAGGAAGATTTACAGCTGTTTGCCTTAACTGAAAACATCAGCCAGAAACAAAGACCAAAAAAAAAAAAAAAGAAAAAAAGAAAAAAATAGAGGCTTTTCATTCCTCCTCCTCCCTCCTCTTCTATACTATTTCTTTAAAATTAGATTGAGAATTTATTCAGGTGTTCTTGTTAATACTACCTGTTCTGTTTTGGTGGAAGAAAGGGTGGAGAGTGAAATATAGCTATGGTAAATCAAGTTTCTGCTTTTCCTTAGTCTCCTATTTTTTCCGTTTTGTGGTGGAATAATACTGCATTCTAAGATTTCAGAAGGAATGAGAGGAGGTATGCAGTATTCTTAGCAGTCTTCTCAGTGTTGTTAATTCCTGTGGTATTTGTGTAGTTTCTTTGCTTTTGACTCAAGCTTCAGTCCTGGGGTTAAGTGAAAGAATTCTGACTTTTTTTTTCTTTTTCTTTTTTTTTTCTTTTCAACAAAAGCTTTTCTTATTCTTATGATTTAAAATAAGTATCTGAAATTCTGACTAGCATCTATGGTATAGATAAAGGATGGAGCTATTTTTCCTAATTCCTAGAAATAATTATTGAAGTATGTATCAAATGCACTACGAAGTATCATTCAAATTGGGAAAATAATCCTTGAAATTGGGACATATATATGTGAGCTGACAGCCTGAAACATGAGTTTTGAGGATGCCTATTTCTTTGTTTTTTTTCCTTTTTCACTTGACCCTAACAAGCTGCCTTAGTAAAGATCAAAGCAGTTTTAATCAAACTATATTTCTGTTTATTCTCTTCAGAAGTTTTTTTTGTTTATTAATATTTATGAATTCTGAAAACTCTTGTCTCAGTGTAAGTGACTGTGCAACCTTACACCCCCAGTGGCTGTATAAAATGCTACCATCTGGCTTTCATAACATTTTTTATCTTCCTTGTATAATAGTTCACATCTGTGACAATATCATTTTCAGAACCATGCAGAGAAGGACCTTCTGTATCTGAAACGATTACTATGTAGATGACAGTAGAGTAAGTGAATTTTCAATATGTGAGCTTTTTGCTTTTAATTAGTTATGTTACCTATGTAAATCATAGAATTATAGAATCATTAAGATTTGAAAAGTCCTCTAAGATCATTTAATCTAATGGTCCATGGTTGTATCTTGGTATAAAATCAGGCAACACTACCATTCTTGCTGGTATCCTGGATGTAGAATTCAGCTGTTCAAGACAGTGTTTTTTTATGGTTTTTAGTGCTATCTTCAGACATGGAGGCTCCATGATAACTTATGATTTGTGCCTCTGAGGTGTCTGGACCCCATGTGTTAGGAGTTTTGAGTGCATGTTATTCAGCTTAAGGAAAAAAAAAACCAAACAATAAACCCAAAACTATGTTTCTTAAACCAGATGGTCACATTCCGACAGTTCCGAATTTGAGTTCTATGAGACAAAAGAGAAGAGGATGAGATGGCTTATTCCTCTTTCTTGTATGCATGTAGGACATGTTTGCAGGACACTTTGGCTGCTTAACTGCTCCAAAGGCAGGGCTGCTGCTCTTTCTCCATCAAGGAATAGTTCCTCTCTCCTCTCTCCTCTCTCCTCTCTACAGGTTCTACAGCTGATAGCCATGTGCATTGACTTTTATATCTAGGGACTGTGTCTTTTGAACCGTATTTGATACCTAGTGGCTAAATCCTATATATTTTTTTCTTTCCCCAGCACTTTAGTATCCTCTTAAAAACTACCTGCAGCTTAGTAAAGAATATAGCAAAAGTCATTGTTCCTTTAAAATGGGCAAGGTCCTACTGGTAGGAAAGTATTCTTCACTGATGCACTATTTAAGTAGGGTTGTCGGGTATGCTATTTATTAGATATGTTTTGAGTTCATAGAGTATCTGAACTTCTGACATTCCTTGAGATATTTATCCTCTCTTTATAGTCTGGAGTCAAAGGTGCTGATATCTGTCTTCTAAATCTTCATTCTCCCCCAGTGACTTGTGTAAAGTCACATGAAGCAGAGGGAGATAACCCAGAGTGTTCATTCTGGAATCTTTTGAATTACAGCTCAGAGTCCGAAATGCTGAGCTATCCTCTTTTATTGCAGAAAGGAGAAGTACTGACAAGTTAAGTATTGAAACAGTCCTAAAAGTAAATGTCAGTTTTTTACATTCATCTTCTGGAACAAAAATTTGCCTAACATTTAAAAGGTGGAAACAGTCCTGGGAATTTTAACAGTGCTATTACAGCAGTAATTAAGGTTCTGCTAAAAAAAGAATATTGAGAAATGTCATGTTCTATATTGCATCATGCTTCTCTTCAGAACATGATGTGGCTAGAATAAAATTATTAACTCCATGTGGGGTTTTCAGAATAATCAGTTGATTGATCAACTACATGCTTCAAAGCACTAAAATCATCTCTCAATTTTCTTTCTTTCATGTAAAGACTGGTACAGCAAAATAATGAACTAATCTGGTGCAAATGACAAATAATTTCTGTGTTTTTAAGCTTTTAACAATGAAAAGAGCATCTACAATTCTACTGACACTGAGAAAATGAAGAAAAAATGAGTAATCTTGACTCTCCTGATGAGTTCAGAAATCAGTAGAATATTGCCTAGATGAATACTTAAGCTACTAGATTATCATTATGATTAATTCACCATGAAATGTGATTTGAAGTCCAGAATGTTAGCCAAAAACTCTTTGGGTCTTTGTTCCTGCAAAAATAAAAGAAGAGGAAATAAATAATTTGCTGCAGTATGAATGAGTCTGAATAATATTCTGAGTATTTTGAATATTCTCTAATCTCTATTTTGCCTCTAACGTTTGCAGTATTTTCTCAGGGCAAATTTAAATGCTTTTGTGAAAAATAAAAATAAAAATAAAAATAAAAATAAAAATAAAAATAAAAATAAAAATAAAAATAAAAATAAAAATAAAAATAAAAATAAAAATAAAAATAATAATCTGCTCCAAAATATTGCTTACTTCTACGTTCCTCCATGTGTTTTAAGGAGTTTATAGAGAGTTAATTGCAAGTGTGAACTTCCTTGATAAGCTTGTAGACTGTTGAAGGAAGCAAGGGAGTGGTGATCTGCTGGCTGTGGCTTGCCAGTGATTTAGAATCAAATTTTTTGTGGATTAGAGGTGGGTTTTAAGAATCATTGTGGAATCAGGGGCAGTAGGTTTGTCATGCAGGAGATTTTTTGGGGTATTGCTTTGCTTGGTGGACCTCGAGGGGAAAAATTTATGGTTTCTTGGGTTTCTTTGTACTACTGTTCATCCAAGAGACTACAGGTGCTAGAAAATGCAAAATACTGGAGTCAGACTGTGATGAACTGTCTCTGGTTTATGTACATTTCCCATGTTGTCTTTTACATAATCTTATCTGTCACTGTAAAGATGATTTCTACAAAAAGAAAATATTATGATCTTTTGCTGAGGCTTTCAGCAGCTTGTAATAAGTTTTGTAACAAAAAGCAGTTAAACCAAAATGTGTGCAAATGGTTGTATATGCCTAGTTATGCTCTTGCTTGGGTCAGAAGAATGGTGTTTAGTTTATGGAGATCACCTGTGAAGGGAAAAGATTAATATTTAGCTATTTGTGTTTCTACCAGGTGTCATTTTGCACTCAGTCTTTTAATATTACTTGTGATTTTCTTTTAAATAACAATCTTGTAAGTCTGGAGAACTAGGAAATGAGAAGAAAATCTAGGATCTCTTTAGCAGTTAGACAAAATAACACAGGTAACTGGGCTGGTTGCCTTGACACTGACACCAATTAGGCAAAATGACTGAGTCTGTTATGGGATGCAGTCAGTAATATTAGCAAAGTTAATGCCAGTCAGCATGGTGTCATGGAAAACAGGTTGCCTGTAGTATTTTCTTTTGATTTAGATTGGACATGCTAAAAGAGACAACTTTCACTTACTTTTACTTACAACAGTGCTGGTATGCAGTGTTAATTTCCTTGGAATGAACTGAATGTACAGGTGACATATAAGAAGCAAATTCCAATGAGGTCAACTCATGATAATTTTAAATATAGATGTGCTCCATTAAGTGGCTGTTTTCTAAAGGAGTTCCCTTACTATTAACTGGTGTTTGTTTGTTTGCTTGCTTTTTTTTTTTTTTTTTTTTTTTTTTTTTTTTTTTTTTTTTTAATGGGTGTTGTGGGTGAAAGCACAGAATAATTGCTGGCTTAATGGGAAGAATGGGAACAAATGAAAGTAGTACCATGTGCTTGAGAAATGGAGACTGCAGCGTACTTGAAAGTTAAAAGGCTGCAGAATGCAGTGTATTACCAATAATCATTGCTTAAAAATATTTGTATATCTGTTCTATATTTACATAGAAGCATTTAGGTAAACATATCCAAAAACATGTCCATAAAAGCCATCACTGGCAAATATCTGACTGAATTTTCTTCATAGAAAGTGAATGATCTCAATGTTTCATTACTTTATGCACTGTAATTTGCCTTGTGCATGAGGGGAAGACACAGATTACCAGTATTATGTAGAACATCTTTATTCATTAGTCTGTAATTACTAGCTTAACTGCTGAAACAACTCAGGCTCATGCCATTCAATTGTACGTACCTTGATGGAGCCTCAGCAGACTGGCCAGCTCCAGTGGACCAGAACCAGAGCTGAAGGGATGTTTGTGTACTCTAGGCTTCTCCATTGTTTCTTGGAGTCCTGTTCCAGCAGGTAGTTTTACTTTCCAAAACCTTCAGCTACACCACATTTCATCTTCCTCTGAAAGTGGTCTTTCTGAACAACTTCTACTGTGTTTTGAAAGACCAGAAAGCAAGTAACACCACCCCAAGCTTTAGAGTCCTTAACTGATACTTTTCAGCAAAAAAGACTGATTTCCCATGACTTTTGCCAAACAATGACAAAAATTAATGTATACTGGAGACCCAGTTTGTGTAGAATGGTTTATGCTTAGAAGTTAAAAGCTTTCAGAAATTTTGAATATAGATAGCATTTTTATTTTTTTTTTCCACTTCAGATAATGAGCAAATATTAATTTTGTGGAGGCAGAAATTTAGTTTTGCAGAGTTGCATGCTTATTGGAACTCTTGGCTTGTTTGAGGGAAAGTTTCTTGATTAAATCGCCTACATGTCATTCAGTTTTTTGGTGATGGTGGTTATTTTTTTGTTTTAAAGTTTTGTTCCAAATTTTTAATATCATCTTAAAATTAGTTTTTGAGTGGTTATTACTGATAGACTGAAAAATAAGGATAATTTACTAAAAGCTTTTTGGAAAATGTTAGTACAGTACTTGTAAGAAACTTCATCAAAATCTTTGAGAAAGGATACCTTTTGAACCTGTTTTGTCATTTGTATGTGGAAAGGGAAAAACCTCACTGAAGGTGTTGTCATGCCCTTTCAGAAGCTGTTAAGCTCTTCAGTTGTTTTTGTTAATTTGTTCCAAATATGTCGTCAAACTTATGGAACTAAAATCTTGGTAAGAAACATACCTGTGTGGGTTTTGTTTTGGTGACACATGACAAAGAGAATACAGTCAAATAAGAGCAGTAAAAAAGATCCTAGAAGTATATTTGAGAATGCCTTTTGCATAAAGCACTCTCCAAAAGGGGTCTTAGAAGTAAGAAAAATTGCAAATTGTTACTTTTTCCCTGAATATGGAGGAATTTTTGTTTGCTAAGTATTTCTGTGAATGAATTGCATCAAAGAAATGGCTGTACATAAACATCTCCTTCTAGAAAGAGGCATGAGGGAGGTAGGAATTATTTTCTGAAAACAATATAAGAAAAATCTTGTGCAGCTCTGAAATAGATCAATATGGCTGAGCTCATCTAAACACTGCAGGAAAAATAGTGAACATAATGATTTTAAATTGTACTTCACAAAAGCAGGAGTTAACTCTAAATTCAATACACATCCAGGTTTATTCAGTGTATAGTGCTGATAAATGTCTTTAATCAAGCATTAATATTCCAAGCTTTCACACAGATCAGTGAAGTTTATCTGAGATATAGAGCCAGGTAATGCAACTGGGTTGCAAAAATCAGCTTAAAATACAGACAGCTTGCAAAAATGTGAACATCACAAGGCACGTTATAACCTTGAAAGCACTTGCTCTCTTATAAGGTAAAGAGCAGGTGGCCAACTGAAAAAAATTGAAAAGGCAGTTTTATGGGAAACAAATGTGTGATTCTTCCATAATCTCTCTGATATACCTGGTGTGGAAAATGCTGGCAATGCTTGTAATTAATTCAGTCACGGTGATCTTTGCTTAGCTATTTATAGTTACTGATGTAATTAGAATCTCCCAAAGCACTGTTACAAACCATTTTACATGGAAATAAATAGCTGATGCTAGCAATCAGAGTGGCGAGAAACCACCTGAATAGCTGAAAAGGATTCAATATCTGGAGAAGATTTGGCTGTTCCTGGAAGCAGAGTGTCTGTGTTCCTGCTTGTACCTGCTGGGCTTGACCCAGCTCTCTACCTGTCTAGTACAAACGTATTTTGAGAGCTTCCAGCAGAGGTCAGAGGAATGCTGAGGCAAAATCTATAATTCTGTGGAGTACATAACTGAGAAACAAAATCAAAATAAAGTACATCAGACTGTATAAAATACAGTGCTCTGGAGGGTCATGCCCATCTTGTCCTTACATTGGACTGGTGTGGCACATTTGACAGCTCCTCAGTGATTGGGTCACTAGTTAGTGTTTGAGGAGCTCACAGTATAAAGAACTGTTCCAGATACTATAAGTTGGGATTGGCTCTGCTACTCGTAGAGAAGCCTTGGTAGGTATTCCCTATAATTGCCAAGTTTCCAAGACCTCTCACTGCCACAGGGAAGACTGTGCTTCATTTGCTGGGTCTGTCACTGGTAATGCTACTGTGACCATCATCTGCAAGAGCAGCTGTGGCATTGGTCAGTGTCTCATCCTCCCTCACCCTTTCTGACCTATGCTGAAAGCAAAAGAGAAGATGGCATATACTGATGCCAGAGATCAGTGCCAGCAACTGCTATGACAAAATGACAAGTGACAGTATGTGGTGGGTGACAGTCATAACCAACGGGTCAGATGGGAGTTGGTACTTGTGAGCAGCTGTTCTGCAAAGCAGGAGAGACAATTGGCAGGCACTGTGTAGCAGATGACAGAACTACAACAACACTCTGCTTCC
The DNA here is from genome assembly GCF_054131305.1 of Coturnix japonica. NCBI lineage: Eukaryota > Metazoa > Chordata > Aves > Galliformes > Phasianidae > Coturnix > Coturnix japonica. Next base: position 20,892,015 of record NC_140671.1, on the reverse strand, counting down.
TAGAAAATGAATCCATGTTGCTTTTCAAAGAAAACAGAAACTAACAACAAAAAACCTGAATTACAGGCAAATGTATTTCTTTCTCAAGTGTTGTAATAAAATGACAATATTTTACTCTTATATTTGTCATAAAAAACACCCAAGGCAAATCTGAATGAGGAACTTTCATGGAAGCCAGTTAGGAGTAGCATAAGCACTCTTGTCTGTGACTGAGTATTAGGTATTTAATTAAAAAAAAAAGAAAAAAAAAAGTGTGATATTTCCATTTTTTCCAGTCACTAGGGACTTCTCTGGACACCCATGACATTTTAAATATAATAGAGAATGATTTGGCAACTATAACAGCCAGTTACTGGACTATAGGTTGTATGTAATGAATTCCCAGACTTGTGTATGTGAATACTATGTGTATTCAGGTTACTCAAGTGGTCTTGATCCCAGTCTTCATTGGCAGTGAGAAAGGCTTTGCTCCCTCAGCCCTTTTCTTGATGTTCAGGGTCTTGAGAGGTGTGAGGAAAGTGATTACCACTGGAAACTGTAGGGAAAATGTTTTAGTTATTAGTCAAAATGTGTAAATCGTTTTGTGAACATTGTATAGTTGTATTTGACTTCAAACAAAATGAGGTGACCAAGAGCACTGATGTCAGTGGGAATGTCCTCTGTGTCACTGAAGAATCCATGCATGACTTTCCATGAGCCTAACAAGTAGGAGGGAAGGAGGGGTAGGTTTGTTGTCTTCCTCTGTAAATCCGTATCTGCCTAGAAGAAACGTTCAGAAATGGCATAGATTGAAACTGCTGCCAACAGGAAAGAACTTATGATTAAAGAAAATAAGCCTTGTCTTTTGGCAGCTTATTCAGAAATTGTATAGAATGTGAAGCAAAACATCAAACACATAAAATACAAAATAGATATTTTCTGCAGGTTGTCTTTTTTTTTTTTTTTTTAATTTATTTCCCTTTATTATAACATTTTAAAACAGCAATTTGCTCAGTATTTCAGGTGATGTTATATGTGTGTTTTGTGAATCCATAAACAGAGAGAGAAAAAATTGAAATTTGGTGTATAGTTTGTGTGTGTGACAAGCAATCTTCTATTTTCATCAGTAAGGGGCATCTGGTTGTCAGGGTCTATTTCAGGCCATCTGGTCAAGGAGTGCCTGTTGACAAGATCTTGCTTCAGCTGCAAGAGGCATCACACTGGAAGCCTCTCATCCTAGATGGTCTGATAGTGTGTGATAAGACAAGGGCAAATGATTTTGAACAAGAAATTTTTTAGTCAGAGCATGGTGAGGCACTAGAACAGGCTGCCCAGAGACATTGTGGATGCCCCATCTCTGGAGGCATTTATGGTTGGATAGGGCCACTGGGCAGCCTGATCAAGGGGTTGGCAACCCTGCATATGGCAGGGGATTTGGATCTAGATGATCTTTGAGATCCCCTCCCACCTGAACTGTTCTGTGATTCTGTTTCACGCAAGATTAACTCATTAATTTTCCAACGAGCAGTAAGACTCTGGAACTTCTAAAGGAAAGATGGATTTTTGAAATTCAGTGTGCTCAAACTAATTACGAGGCCATAAAATTTTATTCAGCGCTGAAGTTATACAAACTCTTTGTTTGAACTGTGATACTGCATTGGCTGAGAATGGTCTGATTGATTTTAGTAACTTGTTGAAGTAGGACATGGATGAGTAGCTGCAAAACTAGACATTCATTAGACTTATTTTCCAAATATCTTTGTTCTGACTGGGAATGTGAATACTCTCTACCATTTCAGATGTGACTTCCCATCTAATCTGATGTTGTGATTCCTGTGTCTAAATGTGAAAAAAAAATGGAGTCAGGCATTTAAATGAACACAACTCATTTGTAATTACTCTAATGACATTTATAACTAGAATGACTACTCTTTGCTCTCTGTTCTTTAAAGGTGTTCTTGGGGGAAGGCTGCTTGCTGTTACAGCTCTCAGTCTTCTGCTCCTTCTCCTCATGATGTTCTATAGACATCAAGAAACTTATAGCAAAGCTTATAAATTCTCCTGCTAAAAAATGCTGCTTCTCTCACACCTTGCTGTGTATCAGGTCACTGAATTCATACTGAGATCAGGACCTGTGAGAAAACAAGTAGACTCCATTATAACATGCTAAAAGGCACAGAAGGATCTGAGTGAGAGGTTTTTGTGACCTCACCCACTAGCTTGGTAGGGCCATTGCATACTGTGCAAGGATGCTCAGCTGTGGAGACCTGTACTAATACAGCTCTGGTCAGAGTGATTATATTACCAGGATGCTCTTTGGTTTTTTTTTCCAGTTTCTTGTACAGAAGACTTTTTGAGGGATATCTTTAAAATTGAGTCACAGAAGAAATGACCAGAACAAAAGGGTACCTTTTTGAGGATCAGCTTGAACCCTCAGGCTTACTCCTGAAATAGTCTCTACCAGACATGGTTCATTTTTGTGCCCTAAGAAAAAAAAAAAGTTGGTAGTTGATTCCCGACCTTGCAACTAAGATTGTTGTATTCAAGAAGTGGGTTATGTTAAATGGATAATTAGAAACTTCTCCCTATTTTTTTAAGTTCACTCCTTTATGTGAATAGTTGAGTTCGATGAGATATTCCAATAGAGGAAACCATTGCAGAAACAAGACCCGAGAGCTGGATAAACAGTGTTCCAGAGGCACTTATCTACAAGATAACTTCCATCAAAGTTTTCTTCCCTTCTGCTTTTTACCTGTACTTTGCTTTCAATTAGTGAATGCTACAGTTTTTGATTTTTTTTTTATTTTTCTTTTTTTGTAATTTGACAGTATCACTGTACTTCCGCAATTGAAGAAAAATAATTTAAATAACTTGCTTAATTTTTTAGTTACTGTAAGGTTTCTTCATTCTGGAATTTATACTAAAATACAGTGACTAATTGTAAGTGTGATGTCATGAATGAACAGTTAAATTACAGCTTTGTGTGTGTGTCTGTGTGTGTGTGATATAACTAATCATACTTTAGTTTAGCAATGTTGATTAGAGATCAATTTATCTTCCTTTTCTCTCTCTAAACTTTCTGTAAACTTTGCTTTTATGATGTTAAGCATAAAGGATATTAAAAATATTAGTATTCAACCTAGCTTACATGAAGCCATGCTTCCCAACAAAATTACAGAATTCGTAGGACAGAGTTAGAAAGGAATTCAGCACAGCCTATCTTATAATTAGGTTCAGGGCATGAGCAGTCAACTGTAGTAATCAGCAAATGATTTACACACATCTCGTCCTTTTTTTCTTCTGCCTCTATTTTCCTACAGTTCTTCCTTCTCCAAGTCACCTAAAACTCTTCCTTTTCCCGCATTCTGTTAATCCTATAAACATGCCACGATAATCCCTAAAGACTCATCCTTAGCATGCATTCCACACCTCTAGGCAGCAACACTGGTGATGCAGAGGACTGCTTTTAAATAACTTATCTTGACCAGTTTCATATCTAGACACTGGAGCTCATGGCTATCCAGATACACATGCTCAAATGAATCAGTTCTAATGTGATAGGGATCCATCTCCCTCTTAAAACTCCTTTGTAATTGAGGAACAGAGTCAAAGACCACAACTCTTCACATTTCTCCAGAAGACTTGGGCCTGTACCTGCCCCTTTTCCCTGGCTATATGAGTCCTGCCGCATCTTTTAAACTGCATTTTAATCCCTTTTCTGTCTCTGAAACATAAGCCTCAGCAGTCTCAGTAGAGAGCCAAGCTCTGAAAAGGCTGTGTGTCCTAAGATCAGTATCCTGGGGAGCCTATTTGCAGTCAAAGGCTTTTCTGCAACAAAGGCAGCTGATCTTTACAAATGTGTGGTAGGATTTTTTCTCTCCTTTTGTAAATGACAGTTCCCTAGGATTAAAGGTGCTGCTTTTCTATGTGTTTCATAGGGAGCCAATTAATATTGATTTGTGTGATTTCTGTTTGTTCCCCCATGCCCCAGCTCTTTTCTCACATTGGAGAATAGGATGGTAGATGAGTCATCCTTTCAGCTTTCCAATCCTTATTTTACCTGCTACTTTTGAAGCTCCTGATAAACTGTCAGGATTTGTTGATATTTCTAATAGGGAGACAGGGCACTGCTATGAAAACGCAAGTAGTACTGTTACTAATACAGTAAGTTTCAGTAATTCTAACTCCCAGAAATGGCATCAACAATAATTTACTTTTCTGTATATAACTTTTTTTTTTTTTTTTGACAGTATTGCAAATTAGATAGTTATCTATAGAAATTATCCAAGTAGTTTGGTATTTCCACAAGAACAGCACAGCTACATGAGTAGCAATGCTTTTATGAAAAAAATGAACAAGCAAACAATCTCAGCAGCAATCCTGATCAAAAATGCACTTTCTAACAGCAATCATTATAATTAATTGGAAATTTATCTAAATGAATGCACTATTAGTTTACTCTAAAGATTGGGGTGGGATGTGACTCTTGCTTGTGATGATTTAAAAAATTCTGTAGGATCCATTTGAGTGTATTTTCTAAATATCAGTTGTTATGGTTTTGTAATTTGGTTGGTGTTGGTATTCCACATCAGAACACCATGCCTAATAATGGGAGTAAAGGGGACAAGTTTTTTTTTCTGTGGACTGCCTTAAATGGGCATGTGGGGAGCGGCACTGGAGGGGAAGTGGGGAAGAGGACGGGGTTGCTGGCCCAGCTCCCTGCGAGGAGACAACGCGGTCAGAGCTTCCCACCTCCCACAGCTCCATTGGTGAGATTGGGGACTTGGTATTCTCTTTGTTAAAACTCTCTTGTTGTTGTTTAGCGTTATTAGGTTATTAAACTGCCGTTCGTTCTCAGATCACCTTTTTCCTCCTTCATTTTTTTAGACCCAATCGCAGTCTCCCTTCCCTGTTCCCACTGTCCCAGAGTGAGCTCTAGAGAGAACTCCGTGACATCAGTGTAAATAAATTTATTATTTTCTGGTATTAATAGTAATTTTATTATTTTTTGGTAGGCATGGAGAGACCTTATTGAAGCAGTGAAGGGACTGTACTTTAACCTTGTAATGGCCATTCTATAGATGAATGAATAGAGAGTAGAGTAGGCAAAGTAGTCTCTAAGGCTGTGGATTCATAGCAAAGCCCTGCATGCTTACCCTTTGAAACAAGTTATCAGACAGTTAACAGCAAAAATACACTTGGCCAAAATTTGATTTACATTCTCAGCCTTGGAGCTTTTTGATGGGTATGAACTTAATGGAAGTCTGGGACTGTGTAAACAACAAAAGAGAACCTATTCTTGTCAAGCAGTGTGATTTCAATGCAGTGTACTTGGCTGCAACACAGAAAATGTTTCTTTCTTGAATTAGATCAGCTCTGTGGGGTTAGGAAAATCACTTTCTATGTGCTTCATTTATCTTTCTGAAAAATTATGTTTATCTTACATTATCATGAGCTTCATAGTCAAGATAAAAGCTGATATAATCTGTGGAGTACCCACTTTCAGAACATCATGGAACAAGGCACACTTGCCTTGTCAGTCTGTTCCTTTGGGCACAGATAGATAGGTTCAACATCCTACCTAATTTCTTGGCTTAGAAGAATCAAATGCTCTTGTAGTTAAAGATAAATATCGCTCATATTTGAGCAAAGCAGTTTGATTGATCTGATGATAAGATTTATCTGCAGTTTCTTTTGAATATTTATAGACAGCTTTTTTTCCCCTCTTTTCTTCCCCCTATAATAGATCTGGGACTCAGCTTCCTTGACACAGGCAACTCCCAAAATCCAGCTCTCACTAAGCAATTATCTTTTTATTTCTTCACCAAAGCAGCATACACAAGGTTCTCTTCCTTTGTATCCATGCAACCCTCCAAAGCCCCTGCTATGTAAGTGCCCTTAACATGGCTTGTTTATCTCCTGGGTGCAACTCAATCACAGAATCACAGAATCACAGAATGACCCAGGTTGGAAGGGACCTCAAGGATCATGTAGTTCCAACCCCCCTGCCTGGCAGGGCCACCAAACATACACATTTACTAGATCAGGTTGCCCAGGGCCCCGTCCAACCTGGTCTTGAACACCTCCAAGGACGGGGCATCCACAACCTCCCTGGGCAGCCTGTTCCAGGGCCTAACCAATCTCCTAGTGAAGAACTTCCCCCTAACATCCAACCTAAATCTTCCCTCTTTCAACTTAAAACCATTTCCCCTAGTCCTGCTATTGTCAGCCCTTTCGAAGAGTTTACTCCCCTCCTGGGTGTAAGTTCCCTTCAGGTATTGAAAGGCTGCAATGAGGTCACCCCGCAACCTTCTCCAGGCTGAACAAGCCCAACTCCCTCAGCCTGTCTTCATAGGGGAGGTGCTCCAGCCCCCTGATCATCTTTGTGGCCCTCCTTTGGACACTTTCCAAAATCTCTATGTCTTTTTTGTACTGAGGGCTCCACACCTGGACACAGTACCACACCTGGACACAGCACTGTTTTTTTCCTTCAGCCAAGTTTCCTGCAGTCTCATTACTGCCTTGTCCTACCTTATTATCTAGATCCTTGCTGGACAGATATGAAGTTAATGAAACTCTTTCCTAGACAACAAAAAGGGGCTACTTAAGTCTTTACAAAAAATAAAAAAGTCCAAGCTTCTGAACTATGTTCCTCCAGAGGAAATCAAACTTGGAACTTTTTTGAAGGGAGTAAAAGTGAACTAAAATTCAACACTTAAATAGGCAGAATCCTGTATGACATTCCTGATAAACTGCGGCATCAGAATCCCAGAGATATCTATTTCATGATTACTGTTGGCTTGTATTTGTTCTAAATGCTACATAGACTTGTGAAGATCCTGTGCTTTTAGTTTTTCTATCATTGGTAAAACTTCATTTTCAATACTAGAGTTCCTAGAAGAGTAGTCACTTGAATGATTTTCCCCACCTGCTGAAGAACAATTACATTTTAAAATGAAGATATACTTAAGGCCTTTTTTTCCTATTCAAAGGTTTCTAATTTTGTGTTTAATCAATTGAGTTGAATCAAAGATCAGAGTTGAAATAATTCAGTCTATGCCTTTGTCTTTATTCTGCTTGCAGGCAGGGTTAGATTGTGTCTTCCCTCACAAGCAAGGTTTTAGATTTAATAATTTTTCTGTATAATTGTTAAGAGGACAGAAATAGTTTCATGTTGTTCAGAAATGATCAGTATAACTGAGGTATATCTCTATCAGAATAAAATGACTCCTTGTCCTCAAATTACAGTCTTTCCAATAGAATTTGAAAAATAAATCCTCTTATTTTTATTTTCCTTATTTGCTTATCAAGCAAGTTGAACATAGTTAACAAACAGAATTTGGAGACAAGGTTTTTCCATTTTATCCTCACTTAATCCATTCCTGGAAAAAAATACTGTACAAGTTTCCCTTTTAGAAATTATTTGAAGGAAATTTTACTGACAATTCCAGTGTTCTTGCACAAATATTTTGCAGAAAACACTTAATTTCAGATACCTTGTCTATTTGCTAGGGGTTTCCAGCATGCTTTCTCCAACAGAAAGAGCTTATTATTTTCTTCGATATACTAGATGGCCTTTGGAAGATCAGCTGTATCTTCTTCTGATAACTTTTTCTTCTCAGCCCTCTAGTTCCTCACTTTACACTTTTAATTTATGAATTCTACCTGCCCTTATTTTTAGGTGAAGTCAGCCTTTGCATTATTCTTTTTTTTCCTATTGCTTTTCATGCTTTTCTCCTATCTGTAGTCACACTCAAAGTTTAGAAGTTGTCCTCTCTGACTTCTCTGCTTATTACTTGAATTTTATCCTTCCTTGTACTTTCTTATCTCCTTTGGTACTTCTCATCCTTCCTCACCTGCTATACCAAATCATTCTGCTGCCTCTAGTTTATTAGTACCTGTACGATGAGCTGCTCATTTGGGAGAGTTTGAGCCATAGGACACAGTTCCATCTAAAAAAAAGTCATGACCTCCCCAAGCCCCTGTTCTTACCTTTGTGTCTGACTCTGCATCTCAATCAGTATATCTGACACAATTTCAGAATTGCTGTGTCAGAAGTGATCAAAGTCACCATAATCCTTCTCTAATGATTAGATGTAACCAGCCTATATCAGTATTTACATCTTCACCTCTGATCTTTATATAGTTGGCCAAATTTTTGACAGTTTTCCTCTCATTAAATGGATTTTGCAAGGTAGAAGTTGTCAAAATAAGTAGGACAGCAGCTTCTGGCACCATTTGTTAGTATGTTCTGACTCGAATGCCATCCTTAGAAGCACAGGCACAGATATTTGTGTTATCTTTGGCTACTGCTCACTCTGAACTGTGCATGGCAAATTTTCAGGGGAAAGAAAATGTAGTCAGGGAAGAAAGTCTATTATTGCAGTTCCTTAACAATTTGTGCAGTTTTTCTGGGGGGTCAATGTTTGCACTTATGTTGTTATTCTAGGTCTTCTGTGATCCCTGAATCAAATAAGCCTCAGTGTGGGCTGCTGAAGGAGTGTACTTGATGGAGGTCATGAGTTCATATGTGTGTGCTCTGAATCTGGAAAAAAGAAAGAAGGCTGATTGTCAGAACTTGCTTTATTTCCTCAAAAAATAACAGCCCATAAGGATAAACTTTTGCAAAATTCCATTTGTATTCCATTGAATTATTCAGCTTCCATTTAATGGAATATAGTCTGAGTGATGATTGTCCTCAGGATTGCACCATGTTCAGAAACTGTGTGTGTATGTAATCAGTCCAGGAAATCCTCCTTCTTACCTAAAATTGACAGTCAAATTATTGTGATATAAAATTAGTTCTGTGAGTTTTGAATAAAATACAAGGACCAGACTCAATGTTGTGATGCTGATAATGGTGCCCTGTACTCTGTCTTATAGGTAACACTGAAGGACACAAGACCAGGAGTGGATCAGCCAGGTTCACATGTTTGGTGTCAGTCAGAACAGAAATTGAAATGCTAGTCATCTCATTTAAATGTAGGCTAAACTTCTAATATCCTCCTGGGTTTTCTAAATATTTTGCCTGAAAGAGAACTAGAAGAAAGCCAACACAGAAATACCATGTGTTTCATGGCCAGAATCAGCCAGATTTGCAGCCTCCTTTTATGATATAAAAACAGGCTCTTTTTTTTTTTTTAAATGATACTAATTTATTTATTTTTTTAACTTCTATGATATTAATCAGGCTCCTTTTATGATATTAATTTGGTATTGCAGAAACCTATTATATTTCAAGAAAGATCTAGTCGTAGTATTCACTGAAACAGAATCATACTGTACAAATACACAGATTCACATATTAACTCTTCCTTATTACACACTGCTTCAAAGAAATATTGTATAGCTATACAGTGCAGATTAAGCATAAGATAACAGCACTTTAAATGGGTATTATACCTTTCAAAGCACCTAAAGCAAGTGTTTAGTGTTATCTACTGTTTCCATGTTCTGTAGTCTCTCTTGGTTTAATCATGATTGAAAGTTGTGGATTATAAAGTTCTTTGTCTTTCTCAGTATGCACAAATGGATTCCACTGAGGCAGAACTCACAGGAATTAAAATAAAATAAGAATTAAAAAGAGAAAAATAATTTCAGATAAAGTAAACCAAGTCAAGGCTCTGGGAAATGCTGGTTCAGTAATGATGACAAGATAACTGTAAAGAGTGATTATCAGAAGCTATTTATATACAGTATACATCAAGAGCATAATGCACTGAAGGGAAGAAGAAATTCTTGTGCTGTTAGTGTGCATAGTGGCAGCTATATATAGCATCTCTTCTGTACTCTACAGAGGATTGTTTGTGAAAGCTGATATAATATCTTTAGAAATAGGAGCCATTTGTCTGCCTGCAAGCAGGAGAAAGCATGAAACAATATCACAGTCAAGCTTCTGTCAGTACTCTTGAATTGCTTTTCAAGGACATTATATGACAGATGACGCCTTTTGAGAGTTTTGCATGCTGACTTTACAGTTCCAGCTTTTCAGTGTGTCCATGGAGAATGACTCTGTCCTGAAACCCTCCCATTTTGGCTATTAGGCCTCATGGCTTTGGAGTAGGAACAGTCTTGTACCATGCTTGATTGTGATTAAATAGATCTCTTATGTTGAAATATTGTAATGATAATAGTACTCTAAAGCAGTATATAAACTAGCAGAAAAGTTCAGAAAGGGTTCTGTCTTTGTGTTTTTAAGTCTACTTCTCAGTTATCTTTAGAATCAGAATCTTTCTTAACTTCATTAAATACCTCCAACCTTGTTTTGAAGGTCCTTGTGCAAGCCTTGATTTTCTTTCTTCACATGTTCCTTAATGCAGTAAATTTCTAATCAGTTGTCTGTAGAGGTTATCTTTATTACCTGAAGAACTAGCAAATCACACAAACATTTTTTCCACCCAAATCTATTCTAAACACACTTCTACTGAGTAGAGATTTCATATCTTGTGCTCAGCAGTGCTGTTGTTTGATTAGATGTCTTTGAAGGTCTTGGAAGATTTAGAGAAGGCCTAATATTATGCAGTTCTTGTCTTCCCCCAGAGACCCTAATAAAGGAAAGAGGTGACAGGAAGAAGTCACTAAGCATCCTCTCTTTCTAGGATGACTTGAAGTTTTCAACACTGAATTGCTGCTTCTAAAGATCAGTTCTTAAAATAATTAATTCCCTTTCAAAACTGGGTAGATAAAACTGAGGTCATTGGGAGTATGGTCAGATCTGTTCTGCAAGTCTTACCTAGCAGTTCAATTTCTAACTGTGGTCATCTATTATGTACTGAATTATTTCTGAATTGTAATACCATGAAAAATGCAAGCAAATTATTCAGTTTAGCTGTAATGTAAAAATTTACTTTCAGATTCAAAAGATAGATATTCAGCATTATTTCATGCACAGTTTTCTTTTCTTAAATGGCCTACATCATTGTGTATTGGTTTGGTTAGGAAATAGAATCTGTATATTATCCTCATTCTGTTCAGCCAGGTCATGGGTTTTTTTGTTTTTGGTTTTGTTTTTTTTCTGCAATATTTGTTTTAATTACTATAGTGGCATGAGATATTCTTAACAACATGATATCTTCCATTAAACCCATTGTAATAAAACACAGCAGGTCAGCATTCTACTCTGCAATCAATCTTCTAGTGATTGGGTTGCTGACAAAGTAATATATCAGCAATCAAGAGGATAGAGGGGAGCCTATTTTACATCTGTAATGGCCACTGAAGCGTGAAAATTACCTGTGAATGCATATGCTGATACTGCTTAGATCCAGATATTCCTTTTCCCCTTCACGTATCCTTACCTTCCAAGATACCAGAAACTATTTTAACTGATGATCAGCCATTAAGTTGTGTGTTTTGTGGAAAGCACTCTAAAGTTATTGGAGAAACTAAAAGGAAATGTACTAATAATGTTTTCCTATTGGAAGTTTAAGCTTAACAGGGAAAAGTATCATTGTAGCATACGTGTTAAATATACTGTGTTAATGACAGGCAATTTACTTACCATTACCAGCTACCTCTGATTTTTTTGTAGCTGTTCTTCTTTTCCATATTATTACCACATTTCTTTTAGGCATCCTTGTTTAGGTTATTGGGGAAGTGCTGCGATACTGGTTCACCTTATGTAAAGCATAGCAAGAAGAGCATGATGGCTGTATTTTAAGGTTCTGCTAGTACAAGTAAATATAGAGAAAAGGACAAGACTCAACATATTTAAATGTTTCTCTTGTTTTAAAGGTAGGCTTTCTAGGTGGTGAAGTAGCATGGTAGGACAGTGTGAGGAAGCAGCTCTTGACCATATGTGAGCAGTTAAATAGGAGAACTCTGTTGTCCTGTAATTAGTTTAAAATATTATTAACCCCGTAGTGTCTTAAATAAATGTGAACACAAAATGTAAGCTTCATGTGAAAAATTTAGATTTTTAAATGACTGGCAAATACTTTTTGATTTATCTGGTCTAATTTATTTTTATAAAATTCCTTCCCTTCTTTCTCTGTCACTGGATTGTTTCTTTCCATTGTTTTGAAGCAAGTATGACTGTCACAGAAATGAAAATCAAAATCAGTTCAGACTTGCAGGACTGATACTGCCCACTCATTCTCTTAGAAGGACTAAGATTTATACTTAAAAATTAAACCTTTCCTAGGTGGAAAAAAGTCAGAATATAGTTGAAGAAGTTTTGTTTGTTTGTTGTTGTTGTTGTGTCCCCTCACATAAAGCAATGTTTTTTTAAGTGCTACTTTTAACATTTTTTTGCACTAAACTATTCATCTGTGCCTAATAATGAATGATTTCTGCAGTGCAGGGCATAGCATGAACTATGCAGAACTGCCTATTCATTTGCTCTTAAATGAGTTTTATTTTCTTTCTAGCACATTCTAACATTCCTTATGAGAAAAATACTTTAGATGAAATTTCAGGTGCCCTGCATTGACTCTCATTACTAAGATTTAATTACACTGACAAGATCACAGGTAAATTAGGAATATGTGTGCATGTGTGTATGTGTAAGCATCAAATTAAGAACCTAAACAATTTTTTAGGACATGTGTGTACAATAACACCAATTTTAGTTTTGCATAAGGGACTCCCTAAAATAACCTAAATGACATAAAACTAAGTTTGATGGGTTAAATTTGGCCAAACCATTTTATTTTTTTCCTTCACTCATGCCACCTTTCAGTGACTAGTGCACATCTTCAGAGTAATTTTATTTTGGTGTTTAATGGCACAAATAAGATTGTAGAGAGGGAATTTCTTGTCAAATATATTAAGGTGATTCTCTCATGTTCAAAATAGCTTCAATCTAATGTCCACTTAAATAAGCAAAAAACTTTTCAGTAAAAATAAATGTATAGTTATTTTGTCTTAGTTGGTGTACTGTACCTAAATGTGATGTAGATCTTCAGGAGATCCATCATATCAGAGAGTGCCATCTAATGTAATCTAGTTCTGCTTGTACACTTAAAAAATGTAAGAAGTGATTAGATGTATGTATATTTACTTATACTATGACAGCTTCCATTTCCCCTGTGTCATGTTTTCAAGATAGAGTATCTCAGGGAATCATCTGCACAGTTGCGTTGATTTGAAGTTTAGATTTTTAGGTTTTGCAAGTCTGTAGTGGAGGGAATAGGTAGCGTGACTGATTTTCTTCTTCACTTCCTGAAGCTTCACCAGTTCTTCTAGACAAGATGCTTTATCAAAGTTTCTGAGACTCTTAATAAAACAACATAATAAGAAAAATACCACACTGTAGCTATTTTTCTAATGAAAAGAGAGCTGTCACTTTTGAGAAAGAGGAACCCATGGGCAAACACTTGAAAATCTCCCATTTTACTTTGTTCATGGAGTTGTCTTTTTGAAACTGTAAAAGGCCTCCTAGCAACAGCTAGATTAGTATGATTCACATCTTTCTTTAGTTTTACAATAGCTTGCTATTACACAGAAAGCCAGATAAGAAACATGGTTTATTTGACAGGCAAAAGAAATTGTATATTTTCTTTTGTTGTGAGTTTTAATAACTTTTCTGTTTGAATTATTTTCATCACAAGTATTGATATGAAGGTCTAAGAATGTTTTAAAATTAGTTAATCAGTTTTAGAACTAAATTTGGTTGAGAGAAGGAAGATCTGCTTCAGCCATGTTTGACTTTCTTTGTACCTCAGAAAATCCATCCACTTTACATCAGTGCTATGGGCTTTAAACTCCATTTAACGCAGACAGTGACAAAAGATGTGTTTTGTGATTTCTTTTGTAGTTCAATTTTATTTGTTTATTTCTTTTAGTGGTTAGCGTGAGAGGTAGATTGTGATTTTGCAGTGAAAGTTTCCAGTTGTTTTTGTATGTAGCGAAGGATAAGTAACCTTTTACCAAAAAAACTGCTGAACAGAGTGAAGTTGAGACAGGGGTGTTTTGACCTAGGTAAAATTGGCACAGGCACTAGGACAAAGGAGAGACAGGATGAGTGAAAATGTTGCCCTCCTATTGCTATAAAAAGTACAGAGTATACCCAAAGAGAATGGGTTGGTAACAGACATTGTATGGATGCGTAACGTAGCTATGGAAGTGCATCGGAAGACTATGAGCTTGAGATGCTCAACCAGTGAGTGCCAGGAGAAGCTTTACCTGTGTTTGACCCGAGGTATATAATGGAATGGATTTCACTGACTAGCTGCGCAGTTTCTCCCTTGTCAGTAGTGGCTGTGAGCCCATTATTGCACTAATGAATAAACTGCTCTTCACAGAGATCTTTGCCTGATTAGAAATTTTTGATCTTGTGCATGTTTCGTGCATTAGTACCAGGTAAAAGTACTGAATTCTAAGTAGGGATGAGATCACAACATTTCCCAAGGTGGATCACACATGTATTTTCTTTAGAAGCTAGTAGTTACCTGAACAGAGGTCACAGAATCATGGAATTATAAGGGTTGGAAGAGACCTCTGGAGATTATCTAACCCAACTTCCTGCTAAAGTAGGTTGCCCAGGAAACATTCAGGAAGGTTTTGAACATCTCCAGAGAAGGACTCCCCTCTCAGCCTTCCCCAGGCTAAACAGATCTCTCAGCCTTTCCTCATAAGGGAGATGCTCTATGCCTCTAATCATCTATGTGATCCTCTGCTGGACTCTCTCCAGTAGCTCCAGTAGCTGTCTTTCTTGAACCGGGGAGCCTGGAACTGGACAAAATACTCTAGATGTGACCTCACCATGGCACAGTAAAGGGGAGGATCACCTCCCTCGACTTGTTGGACTTGTTGGCCACACTTTTTAATGCATCCCAGGATACCATTGAGCTTTTTGGCCAACTTGTCCACCAGGATACCCAGGTCCTTCTCTGCAGAACTCCTTTCCAGCAGGTCAGTCTCTAAGCTGTACTGATGCAAATGATTATTCTTCTCCAGGTGTAGGACTCTGCATCTGCCATTGTTGAATCTTATCAGGTTTCTCTCTGCCCAACTCTCAAACTGTCCAGATCTGACTGAATGTCAGTACAGATTTCTGGTGTGTAGACCACTCCTCCCAGCTTTGTATCACCAACAATCTTCCCGAGAGAACAGTCTATTCCTTCATCCAGATGAACTGTTCTTACAGTAAGATGGTTCCTAGCAAAGAAATGTAAAATTTCCTCTGGACAAAAATGTGAAGACACTGGTAGGGCCTTGTGGCTGTGGTAGTAGTACATGAATCAGAACCAACTCTTTCTGTCTATGACTTTTTGTGTCTTTACAGTGAAAATACAAGAAAAAAAATATTATTTTGATAGAGATTAAATGAGATTAAATGGCATTAAAACAGTGGGTTAACCATAACTGTTTTGGGTTATCCATAACTGTTTCAGAGCCACACGTCTTTGTATTTCGGTATTTCAGTCAGATACTGTTTTAGAATCCCGGGGTGGATATGTACAGTCTCCAGAGTGTACTCAGCTTTGTGATACCATAATATTGTGTGTAGCTTGTTCCATTCCGTTTGTGCTGGATAGGAGTGACATCGAATGGACTGGAGAAAAATACATTGATTTTTACTTTAAGGTCTTATCCATCTGGGACATGCACCTTTACTTTGTCAGCTTATGTATTTCTGCAAAAACTGTTGAACACTTCTTGGAAAAGATCATTGAATGCTTGATTTTTAACTTATGACATGACAGGCAGGAATATGCTATCAATAACCAGGGAGAAATGTATTGAACGTAGCATTAGTGAAGAGTCTCTCATGAAATTATATATTGTGGTTTCTTTCAGGGTAGAAGTTGGGTACCTCTTATTATTAACATTTCAGCCATGGTCTAAAAGGTTTGTGGGGTTGCTTTTTATTTTTTTTTTTTGCATTTTTCCTAATAAACAGTACCTATTATTTTCATATTCTTAAAGCAAAACAGTTTTTTTGCTTATTCATATATTAAAAAAATACCAAACATCAGCCTTCAAGTTTCAGGCTTTCATTTTGTTTATTTGTTTGTTTATTTATTTTACTTTGGAGAATAAAGAACTAAGAACAGAAGTTTTCATTGCACTGATTGTGAAGCAATCAAGCATTTTATTTAATCAGATATTTAATACCATAGGAATCAGGGAAGGATTGTGGTGTTTTTTTTTTCGCAGCATTGAAAATAGAAACAGTGCCTTTTGTAGTCTGTATCAGTGGTCCTTATCTGTCACTTTAACATAGCTAAAAACCTATTAAGAATGAAAAACCTATTAAGAATTCTTCCTTTCAAAATATTTCTATCATGCTTCATTACTTTGTGATACATTGCACCGCAATAATTCACCAGCTTTTGGTGCTGATGTATATATCATCTTACTATGGTTCTGAAATGTTTCCTAATTCACAGAGAAAAACTAAAAGTGTCCTGAACTTATAAAATCCTGTAATGACTTGGAAGCTAATCTTCTGTTACTTTTAATCACTTGAGTATTGAATGTCCTCTTAAAACTGGCTAGCTGTTTGAATTACAGGTTGCAGTCAGATCTGGAATTTTGTTGAGCAAAATTCAATTAAAGTGATTTTAGCCTTTTCTGGTCGATATAAACTCTTCCTTTCTCTCTTCCTTTATTTGTAATTTAGAAATAATAGAGTAGCGCACATTTACTTTTTTTTTTTTTTTTTCTTTTTTCCTCTTTGCCTTCAGTGAGCATATTACAGAATATCTCCACTGGTGTCATAGACTTTTGTCTGAAGTTCTAGCCTACTATTGCCCTGTGAACAGCTGTAGAAAAATGATGCCTGTGGCCATGGAGAACACAATAAGGTCTATATCAGTAATTGCAATATTACATAATTACAAATATTACATAAGTTCTATGTAATATCAGCAATTACATAAAACAGAAAAAAAAAATCAAAACATGGTGTTGAGAGGGGTCACTTCAAAATATCTTAAAGCTAAAGTCAGGAATTTCTTCTGAGTGCATAAAGTTGTTTCTATTTTTCATCATAAATAAACCAACCCAAGTGAAAGTTTAAATTATTGGGAGCTAATATACTAAAAAGGGCTACAGGTCATGAATTTTTCTTTTCAAATTTCCTCCAGCTTTTTTCTTAACAAATGTTGTCAGTAAAAGTACTGTTAGTCTCCCAATAATCTTACCAGAGTATTTCAATAATATTTTTCATTTAAGTTAACAAAAGTAACCTCTAAAACTGGCAAAATCCCAGCCATTCAAAACTCCCCAGTTCTTTCTGGAACTGGACAGACAAATAAATTACTCATAAGTAGAGAACCCAAGAGGACTTCCAGTAGTAAAACCCACTAATGGAGCTCCTGCAAAATCTGCAAATGGTGTGGTGCTAATTTGTTAAAGGAAGAATATGTAACTAGTGGTGTTTAACTACACATAAAAGTAAATACTTTTCTTGTAGATGCACATGTATAGTTGGATATTATTAGGTACATGTGTGCTGTTGTCCTAGTTTCAGCTGGGATGTAATTGTTTTCTTCAGAGTGTCTGGTATGGTGCCATGTTTTTGGTTCTAGGAGAAAAACAGTGTTGATAACACACTGATGTTTATAGTTGCCACTAAGCAGTGTTGTACTGGGCCAATGCAATTCTCAGAGAAGCTGTGAGGGAGCAGAATTAGGTCAACTGATTTTAACTGGCTCTTGCTAGTTTTATCTCTAATCACCAATTTTGCTTTTTTCCCAGTTCTCTCCCCCATGCTGCTCGGGAGTGAATGAATGATTATATGGTGCTCAGCCACTTGCTGAGTTAAACCACAAGTATACACCATACTTACTGATTCTAGAGAGACAGAGTGGACAGAACAACTGTGTACTGAGCTTTCTCCATAAAGTAGTGAGGAACCTTTATGCTCAGAATGTATTGTCTGAATCTAAATCTCTGGATCTCCTTACTTACTATATTTGCATGGAATCCTTAAGAAGTGCTTGCAGTGCTGCTCAAAGCATTGCTATCCTAAATATTTACATTATACTGGCATTTAGTTATTTAAGGAACATAAACTGGAAATACAGTTACTTCAGGTTGGATAGGCTAAGGGAGGAACTGCAGTTTTTTCTTTCCTGGGTCACTTTATATAAATTAAGATCTCCTTGAAAATCAAGCTAACAAACACAGTGTGAGAGTTCAGATGGCTGGAAAACAAAGGAAAAAGACATAACCCCCAGCTTTGAGCTTAGGTGGATCTATTTCTATAATTTTTTATTATTTTTTTTTTTAAGTGGGAAAAAAGTAGTTTTTCATCACTGTGCACATTAGTTCTGTCCTTTCTTTGTGCAGCATTTGATGAGCTGTAATTGTATTCTTGGCATTCACAATGAAGCACATTAATTTTGCTTCTAAGTCTCTTAAAATTCAAAAGAGAAATATGCAAATGGTTCAGGAGGAAATATGTAATTTAGAAGAGGTGTTATATGGGATTCTTTTTCCTAATAGAAAGAATAGAAAGTTAATTGTCTTTTCAGAACTATATTCATCATGATAAATCAAAACTATATTCATCATGATAAATCAAAACTATATTCATCATGATAAATCAAGAATCTATTTCCTCCTCAAACTTTGAAACTTTGAAATTCCTTTTTTTTTTTTTTTTTTTCCCCAGATCCTAATGAGATTCTAGCAGGGATTGAGGGAGTTCCTGTTGTTATTCTTGTTATTTAGCTGCATATGTAACTCCTTGATAATATGGATATATGGATTATACCCTTATGGATTTACTTAAAAATGAAACCATTCTGCTGATATTAACTGAATTAAGTTAGAAACACAGGGAGCAGACTAACTCTGTTCTTACAGCCTCTTTGTAAATAGATCTGCCAGTAGACCCTGGCTATGTCAGGGGTACAGAATATGATCAAGTATATCTACAGAAAGGAGATTTTTGAATTGACACAGCTCTCATTATAATTCTGGGAGACAAGTTTGCTTGTCAGGACGTATAACTTTTAGCAGGCTGTGAAAAAATTAGAATATAAAATTATTTTAAATTTACATATACTGCTGATGACCATACAAAAGATTATGTATACTACATATAGGCTACCTTTCTGAGTGCCATCTACTTAAATTTGCAGAAGTGCCTTCATGTTCCTTCCTGTGGCATGCATGAATAAGGAAAACCCATGTAGAATGTCCCACTGATTATTTGATGGGCAAGATCCATATGTGTGGCATTTGAAGGCTTGTAACTCACACTGGTTTGAATAATTTCTGTCTGTCTGTGATTTAATATGTAATGATAGGAATTATATTGTGACAGGGTCTAGATAGAGTCACTTGAGTGAAGCTGAAATGGGATTAGGGATGGACAGATGGGTTAAATTCTCTCAGCTTTTGTCCCTCAGCCCTCTAGTCAGTTCAAATTCCAATACCAATCCAATCAGGACTTTTCTTTCACCTCCCTTTTGAATGGGGTAGCATGTTGATGAGGTGAGGAAAGATGTCTTTTCAAACAAAAAACCCGCAAAATTTTGTCATTTCTGTGTGTCACCTTTGGAGGTTGGACATGCATTTTTTCCAAACACTCTTCAATTGATTTTAGCTTGATGGCAATTCAGATGTATATTAAAGTCTGTTGCTCGTTCATTGAACACTTCCAGGGTCGGTGACTCCACCTCCTCCCTGGGCAGTCCATTCCAGTGCCTGACCACTCATTCAGAGAAGTAGTATTTCCTAACATCCATCCTGAACATCCCCTGGCACAGCTTGAAGCCATTCCCTCTAGTCATATCACGAGTTACATGAGAGAAGAGGCTGAGCCCCAGCTCACTACAACCTCTACTTGGGTAGTTATAAAGAGCAATAAGGTCTCCCTGATCCTCCTCTTCTCTAGACTAAACAACCCTAGCTCCTTCAGCCATTCCTTATAAGGCCTGTCCTCCAAACCCCCCACCAGCTTTGTTGCCCTTCTTTGAACACACTCCAGGGCCTCAATGTCTTTCTTGTAGTGAAGGGCCCAAAACTGGACACAGCACTGGAGGTGCACTCAAGGTGCAGCCTCACCAGAGCTGAATACAGAGGGACAATCACTTTCCTGTTCCTGCTAGCAGTGCTGTTTCTGATGCAAGCCTTCTTGGCCACCTGGGCACACTGCTGGCTCATGTTCAGCTGAGCATCAATCAATACCCCCAGGTAGTATGTAGTAAACCCTGTGTAGTTTCCCCTACACAGTTTTCCAACCATTCTGCCCCAAGCCCATAGCATTGCCTGGGGTTGTTGTGGCCAAAGTGCAGGACCTGGCATTTGGTTTGTTGAACCTCATCCAGTTGGCTTCAGCCCAGCTATCCAGCCTGTCCTGATCCCTCTGTAGGGCCTCGCTATCCCCTGGAGGATCAACACTTCCAGCCAACTCAGCGGCATCTACAAACTTACTGGGCGCTCAGTCAATGCCCTCATCCAGGACATCAATAAAGATATTGAAGAGCACCAACCCCTGGGGAACACCACTTGTGACCAGTCACCAGTTGGATTTATCTCCATTCACCACCACTCTCTGAGCCCAGCCCTCCAGCCAGCTCCTTACCCAGCCAAGAGTGTACCAGTCCAAGCCACGGGATTCCAGCTTCTGCATGAGAATACTGTGGAGAGACAGTGTCAAAGGCTTTGCTGAAATCTAGGTAGACCACATTAACAGCCTTTATTCGTGTCATCGCTTTTTGGTCATAAGCACATTTGTCAATAACTATTTTGAGGGATGAAGTACATGAAGAGTAAAATTTCATCAAAAATATCTGACAAACACTTTGAGAAATCACAAAGAATGGCAACCACTGCCATCAAACCAGACATTTCAGAGCAACATAAAATATCTACTAATTATAGTATATATATATATATAATATAAGTAATATATGTATATTACTATGTCACTCTATTACTTTATATATTTATATGTATTGTGTATATATATTACTATATTGCATTAATTTATTACTATATATATACATATATTATGGTATATAATAACTATACTGTATATTTTACAAGTGCTTCTCTGAGAGTAAAACCTCTTGTTTTATTACATTGACCTCTGGTCACCTCTGTTGGTACAGCTTTTGATGAGAATGGCATGCAGGCTCTCGAGCATGGGTCCTCATGGCCTCTACCATTGCCACAACTGTGACTGTCAAAGGCACAAAGGAAATATGCTCACCAACGCAGTCCTTTGTTCTTTGTGTGTGATTTGCAGATATCTATCTTACTTTGAGCTCTGGGAATAGTCAGCTCTACCAGGTCTCTTACTGTGAGTAGCAGACTCACCTATCCAGATGCAGCCTCCAACATAAAGGCATAGTAAAAAGGCTACTACTAGGAGAAGTTCCTGCTTCTCCTGCCATGAAAGGCTGCACGTAGAACATGCACTCCAGCCTCACTGCACATACTTATCTTAGTCAAATGTTTCGGTGAACAGGAATTACAGTTTGGGATCTCAGGCACAGGAGAGATTTGAATAATATCTTGAATATTGCTTCCATTGTACATATATCAGTAATTATTATTCTACAGACAGACTGAAACAGGTCTTTGTGCCATACTAAATCCAAATACTTTCTACAAACCCAGGCAATCAAGTCTAGGGAATGAAACTCAGCACAGACTACTGCAACTGGATCACTGTATGATAGAAACTAGATTTTACTTTACTGTTCTCTGCTGTATTTCAGACAACACCTGTCTTACCTGTGACATGAATCTTGAAAGTGAGTTTCTGGCCAGCAGCCTCGCAGCTGTACTCCCCTGCATCTTTCTTCTCCACCTGGCTCACCACCAGCCGACGCTGTTTGCCCTCTGACTCCACCTTGAACTTCTTGCTCAAGCTGATCAGTTTCCCCTCCTTGTACCACTTCACCTCCATCTTCTCCTGGGCCACCTCGCAGCTCAGCGTGGCGTTTTGAATCAGTACAGCCTTCACCTCCTTCTACACCTTCTCCTTTTTGATGAAAGCATCTTCTGCTTCTGCAGATTGGGAGAGCATTTAGGATGCACAACAACATTCTCACTGTCCAATGTGTTCAAAACCAAACGCAAAATGCTGCTTGTAACAACTTCATGTATGTTTGTAATTTTGGAATGGTCTCATTCATACTAAACATGAATCAGATTAAATACGTTCTGTCTACCAATGACCCAACACTTCATCGCCCATTACTATGCTATATATATTCTTCATATCTTTAAATATCCTTCACATTCATATCATCAAATATTTTTCATACCTTCAATATTTTGAAATAATTAAGGTTTCTGAGCAATTATTTTCCTTATTTAATCCCAGGGCGGTTTCTAAAATAGCTCCTTGCAATCTCCCTCCATAAGCAGATGGGAATATACTAATGTAGCAGAGAAGGATGCATTACATGGATCTCTTGAGATCAATTTTAACAATTTCTCTGTGGTTCTTAGAGCTTTGATTAAATTGTCCCTAAAAAAACTATTTTTAGAGGGGGGCAATATGATTTCATTCATCAAAAATTGGAAGCCAAAGCAAACACCAAATATAAGCATGTCGTGCTCAGTCATATACAGGTGTCAGGAATTACACTCTAGAAAAGCAGTGCTGATTTACATATTTCTTATTCAAAACTGAAATGCCATTTACACAGAACAATGTGCAGTATTGATATGACTCCTGATAAGGTGTTCGTTTCTGTCCTTGTCAACAGGAGTACTTCTTGCACTGAATACCTACAAACCAATCTCATTTTTTACCAAATCCTCAATATTGTAAATAAGGTTTAGATACTGAAACTCAGAGGCCACTGCTAATTCTCAGTAGTAAAGAATATGACATCATGAAACAAGTTAACTGCACTTAACTTCAGCCACCTGAGAGTTAGGGTTGATCTTGGTTCCCACAGTAAAACATTCAAGCTTCAGTTTCCCAATGAGACTGAGGGATTTGAATCTGTGCTGTACTGAGTGGTGACCTTCAGTGGAAGGCAGTGGGTGACTCACCTCACCCTACAGCAGATGGTGGCAGCTCACTCCTCAGACTATACTGACTACAACTGACCATAATCCAGTTGCCCACAGTCAGGCATCTTGGGCAATTCCACATGCTCTGTGCATCCAAGATGTCTTCACGAGGCTGGAAAATCTACACGTCACTCTCAGGAGAGCCTTTTATAACACAGCAGCTGGACGCCAGCAGGGATCTGTAGAGAACTTCAGGTATAACTGGAAACCAAGTGTGACTCATGGGCCATTCTGTGATGAGAAACATCTCTCTCACCTGTGACATGAATCTTGAAGGTGAGTTTCTGGCCAGCAGCCTCGCAGCTGTACTCCCCTGCATCTTTCTTCTCCACCTGGCTCACCACCAGCCGACGCTGTTTGCCCTCTGACTCCACCCTGAACTTCTTGCTCAAGCTGATCAGTTTCCCCTCCTTGTACCACTTCACTTCAGTCTTCTCCTGCACCACCTCGCAGCTCAGCGTGGCATTTTGAGTCAGTACAGCCTTCACCTCCTTTTGTACCTTCTGCTTGTTGATAAAGGCATCCTCTGCTTCTGGAACTGGAAAACATTGAGTAAAATAGACATTAGATATGAACAGCTTGTGACTAGAAGACATTAAAAGTTGCTTCTATGTTGTATTGGGCCATTTCCCGGAGCAACACTGCTTCACAGTGTTTATCACACATTATAATGCATCCTCAGCACAGTCCATATGGTCATCCCATCCCTCTGGGTAGTCTTTACTATCAGCTGGGACTCCTAATTTTCAGATTTCTTCGAATGAAGACAATGACAGATCTTCATCTGTGTGTCTTTTTGATATTGCTCCACTCTACACTGGAGATCAGCCAAATACAGCTCAATTATTAAGTGAAGACCTCAAAATCAGGAAACCATAGAAATTTAAAAGCAGAAAACCATCTTTTGACTCTACTCTATGGCAATGATATAGCCCTTAATATGGTGAATACTTGGCCTACATTAGATTTTGTAGCTCGGTTTTATGCATAAAGCATGGTTTTCTACTCTCAGCAACCCTTGATTCTTCAGAGAACTGGCTGAGGTCATCTCCTCTTAATACCTAAAACATATAGAAGAAAGTGTTTAAAGCCCACCTTACCCTTTGTGTCAACAAATGGAGTTAGCATCAGAAAGATATCAAGTGTAATTAGTTAGGTATACACATATCAGTTAAGGAATACACATATCAGTTAAGGTGATTCAGTTAATCACCTTGCTAAGTGGGATCGATTGATATGTTGAATCTTTTATGGATTACTTTAATGACTGTTTTATCTGATTCTCCTTTTACCAACAACTGGTTGCTGAGAGCGTTCATGCTAGTTCGTATTTGAGGCGAGGGAGAACAGATAAAACCTAAATAAATGGGCTTCCATTTCTATTCCATGGTTTTCCCTACAAAAGGCTGTAGAAGTGCAGAATATTTCTGACGCACTTACATCATGGACTTCTCTAGTGCTAGCCAGCTTCTAACAGCAGAGCAATTTTGAATAAGCTTCCTATGCTTGTTTGGGTCCCAGGAAAG
Organism: Coturnix japonica; assembly: GCF_054131305.1. Lineage (NCBI taxonomy): Eukaryota > Metazoa > Chordata > Aves > Galliformes > Phasianidae > Coturnix > Coturnix japonica. The sequence goes on along the minus strand of NC_140671.1, from coordinate 20,867,572 downwards.
ATCCCAGGGTCCTGATGCTGATACCAAGACAGAGGCTCCAAGCATGAATGCAGGACTAGCAGGTGTGAGGGGGATTGACATTGCCTTTTATTTGCAATGGAGACATGGAAGACCACTCATTCAGATCATTCATGCAAGCATATTCAGGCATACCCAGCTCAGGTGACCGGGAAGGCTCCTGCTCCCCAGCAGTCATGGCAAACCCTTCCAGGACCTGTCCCCTATTTCCTTCCTCCCCGCTGTCACTCTGTGAAGCCTTCTGCTGCCATCCCTTTCCCTTCCTTCATGACTTTCTCCTCTGCATGCTGTCTGAATTCTGAGTGGCAGCAGCTGCCCAGGAGGGTAAGTTCAGCTCAAGTTCCTGTGCTGCTGACCGTTGCAGTACGTGCAATCCCAGGATTCACACCACAGCTCTACCACCAGCACTGCAGTCCACTGAAGGCGAGGGAGCAGGGCAGCAAGCCAATGCAAGAATGCAGTTGATACACTCTACATTTGACCTCCCTGCTTGTATTGACTGTAGAAGCATCATTCTCTCCGCCCATCTTCAACAGCCCCTGTTTTGACTGATGATTTTCAGGAGAGGTTCAAGTTCGATGTTAAGAAAAACTTCTTCTGAAGAGGAATGGTGATGTGGTGGCACAGCTTTGCAGGGAGCTGGTGGGGTCACCATCCCTGGAAGTGTTCAATAACCATGGAGATGTGGCACTGAGGGACGTGGGCAGTGTGCATGGTGGGATGGGTTGAGGCTGGATGTGGGGATCTTTGTGGCCTTTTCCAACCGCAATGATTTGATGAAGATCAGAAGGCTTGCTCATTAGCAAGACAACAAACATGGCCTAGACCAACCAGGTGATGCAAAACTTCTCACAAATGCAATGGAGCTTTGGCCCACTTCAAATAAGGATTTCAGCGTGCACCACAAATACTGAGATAATGAGATGGCAGAATCAGCCCTTTTTACTCTAGTTTTCTATAGATTTCCAAGGTGTGCAGCACTTGTTTCTTTTAAGCAAGAAGGTCTAATCTGCGTCCCATAATGCTCAACACTGAGCACCTAACATTCAACATGTCCTTAAAATGGGATTGTTCTGTGCTACCAGTGGAACCCTGGGGTAGAGGAACCCTGAAAAGCTTTCTGAGTGCAATGGTAAGAGGAGAAATTAAGACTCAGAAAGCCATTGCACTTTGGGAGAAGCTGGTAAGATGAGGATTTCTGTAGTGAAAGAGCCAACCACTCCAAGAGTACTCATAATCCCTCCTGACTTTCACACCACATCATTCTGCAGTGAGGGCTGGACTTGCACGTCATGTTACAGTGGTACACATGAGAAATACAGCAACGGTAGCTAGGCAAGCACTCTCCACGTATGGCAGAGAAGGAGGTATTACATTACCCTGTGCAGCCATGAGCTCATCCGGCCTGAAAGAGAACAGAAAACCTTTGGTTTCTGAGGCAAACAGCTAATAATAGCCCTCAGCTAGCAAAATTCAAGTGGAAAAGCACTACATTTCTGGGTTTTCTCCCTACACCTCTGCAATAAGACGTGGGCTGGCTTTGGCTGCTGAGGATTAACTTGGTTGATTCCAGCTGTTGCCATAGTCTTTCTGTCATTGTTCATATTTCATTTTCTCTGACAGATACCTCCCAAATCTACCCTTTCTGTAATCCACTATTTGCTGAAACTGCCAGTTTCCTGAGCCAAAAGCATGAGCTACACAACTCACGGAACAGATCCAAAGGCCCCAGAATCACATCCACGTGGTGTGGGAATAGTAAGAGCTGATGGTTTAGAGTCTACACCACAGGCAGCAGCAAAACTGTCTACTACAGGAGCAGAGATATATTGCACATCAGGGACTGAAGGAGCAGAATGCCCCAAGATGGAGAGAGCAAAGACTGCAACCTTTACAAGGGAACAGAATGCAAGCTATGCCCTGCAAGGACACCAGGTCTGTGTGAGCAGAAAGGCAGTAGACTCCCAGTACAGTTGCTCCTCCACATACCTGACCAAATGCCAAACCTTGACCAGGATTAAGCTCCAATCTGTTCACTGCCATAAGAAAGAAGAGGAGAAAACAGATTCCCTGTCCTGATCAGCTCAGAATACAAGACAAGAACTGTAAAGTTAACAGAGAACAAGCTGACTTACGAGCAAAAACCAGCAGAGTACAGCTACAAATAAAACAGAAGACAAACCCTCGTCATCAGCCAGCTCACTAATGGTCACTCAGAATGCAGCTGATGTGCCCATGGCTATCTGGAGTCTAAGTTAAAATTTACCGGATCTTGTGCAAAATATACTGACACCAGAGCAATCTCTACTGCAGCTGGAGTGAGAGATCTGCCTCCGTGCTAAACTCTCAGACTAATGAGAAACGTACAATTAGAAAGGTATCAATGGATTCACGACTGGTCATTGCATTTACAGAACATGGAACGAATGGTCGTCAACATGGGATTCAACAAACCAAAGGCAAGTGCAATGCCTCTGACTAAAAGTTCTTAGGACACCAACAACCAAACCTCAGTGCAGCCACAGCAGAGATCTGTAACTACTACTGTTGAAATATCAACTGGTAGAGCAGTGTTGCACATTGTATAAATCACAGTTGGACATCCATGGACAGCTCATTATAAAAGTAGTCGTAGGGGAAGAGCTGGATGAAACACTGTTAAAAACAAATAATCATTTTAGCTGCACGTTTGTAAGCATTTCTTTTCATCCTCCCAAAAACAGTTTCATGGCAGAATCAAGAGGACACATTCATACAGACGTTTCCACAGCCAGACTATGGAATAATCAAAGAATATCAACCAAAATGTGTTTCCTACCAGTTACATGAATCTTGAAGGTGAGTTTCTGGCCAGCAGCCTCGCAGCTGTACTCCCCTGCACCTTTCTTCTCCACCTGGCTCACCACCAGCCGACGCTGTTTGCCCTCTGACTCAGCCTTGAACTTCTTGCTCCAGGTGATCAGTTTCCCCTCCTTGTACCACTTCACCTCCGTCTTCTCCTGGGCCACCTCGCAGCTCAGCGTGGCATTTTGAGTCAGTACAGCCTTCACCTCTTTTTGTACCTTGTCCTTGTTTGTAAACACATCTTCTTTCTCTGAAGGGACATCACAACAGTCACACCGTTTTGCTGTAGTCTGCTGCAGAGCTAACTCCAGTTCCCCGTTTTCACTATACTTGCCCTTCACAGAGAGCATCGTGATGCCTCATTAAGACAGGAAAATACTTTCCCCTCTATTTTGCCTTGGGAAATGATAAGCATATCATTTCATATCATATCATATCATATCATATCATATCATATCATATCATATCATTTCATATCACATCATATCACATCATATCACAAAGCTAAACATTTCTCAGTCTGATAGCAGATTTGGACATGAGATTTAGAACACCTGCATGCACTGCTGAACCTCCTCCCTTATCTTTTTTTCTTCTGATGTCTCTCTACATTTCCAGTAAATCAGAAGGGAACGGCCCTCTAGAACAGGTTGCCCAAGGAGACTGTGGATGCTCCATCCCTGCAGGCATTCAAGGCCAGGCTGGATGTGGTTCTGGGCAGCCTGGGCTGCTAATTGGCAACCCTGCACATAGGAAGAAGGGGGTTGGAACTGGATGAGCACTGTGGGGCTTTGCAACCCAGGCCATTTATGAGTCTGATTAGTGGCATTTTCCACCTAATTGTGTCATTCAAATTTTGTAACCAGATCTCTTCAAACACCTCCCCTTTTTACACTCCTTGCATGCCTGGTGTGCTCTTGCACTGTAACCCTGCAGACACCAGCTGACTACAAGAGCTGCACAAGTTACCCTCCTTGCCTATTGTTTGTTGCAGTAATTCATTCCTGGATGGAAAAGCACATGTAGAAAAGTGTAGCTATAACTCTAGATGACAAAGAAAGTCCTATAGCCAAAATGTTTTGCACCAGAGAGGCTGTCAGTTGATCCTCCAAATGTAAGACACACAAAATGAAGCGTTCCTTTATCTCTGGGATTTCAAGCATTTTCTCACCTCTGACTTTCACTTGGAATGTTGCTTCGTCATCTTTTGTTTCACAGCTGTAGCTCCCTTGGTCTTTCAGGGTCACATTTTTGACCATGAGCTTGAGGTGCGTCCCCTGGGAGATGATGGTTGTCCTCTGGTCCTGCTTCACCTCTGTTTGATCTTTCTTCCATACGACAGCTCCGCTTGCAGCTGACACCTCACACACCAGCTCCAGGTCTTCAGATGGACTGACTGATATTTCTGGAGTCGTTTTGGACTTGCTGACAAAATTAATGGCTTCATCTGAAGAAAAAAAGAGAAAGTGGTTTACATCCTGACTCAGGCTTATTCGGCACAGCATTAAGATACAGTTAGAGCTGATTGTAATGTCTCTGCTCATTACATTTGGGTGATCGAGTTTCACCTCTGGAGGTACTCACATACAAACGTGTGCTTGATTCTCCTGTGTAAGGAAAGAGTAAGTTCTATGCAGACAGTTCTTATTTCTTTTAATCAATTCTGTATTCTGCACATGTTCTTCTGAAGCTAAAATGAAGGCAGCTAAGTAACGTGTTTGCAATACACGAACAAACCTATTGAACACCTTGTCTCTAAGCTAACAAGCAGCGTTTGATGAGCACATCAGTATTTCATGCCCTTCATTCCATCCAGACAGAACCTGCCTGAGGAGCAAGCTGATGGCTGTCAGCTACAGGCAGACCTAGCTTAGCATTGCATTTCTTAGAGCAACAACTGTTGCTTTCAGTCACTGAATATACCAAGGCCAATTGCTATGCCAGGCACATTTATGGCATCAGTGAACAAATAATGCATTAAAAATTGTAATAGACAGGAGCCATCTATTCTTTTAAAACTAGGTGACCAAAGAAGAACAGCCCCTCTAGAGTCAAGCTGTGAAGAACTAATAGCACCAACCAATATCACATAGATAGATTACTTCCCTGCCCTAAGACCATCTTGTGACCATTTGGTGCTCCTAATTAAGCCCTCTTGATGGCTTTTTTGTCTGAGCCATGTGACATTTTGTGATAGGAGTTACTGCTAGTGTTCCCTTAACCCAACACCAAAGTAGGAGGTATCCATTCTCAGGGAATCATGCAGGCTTCCTCTGGATTTGATGCTCAGAGACAGCCCCAGAACTTTTTAAATCTTAGCTTAGCTCTCATCCAATAATGTTCATCAAACAGTGCAACTTGTCCCTTGGGGTTGCCTTTGTTCTGCATCAACCAGTTCCAACGGAGTCTTCTTGGCTTGTTTTAGATCAGTTTTTCAACAGATAAAGCCAGGGTCTTTGAATTACAAAGTGAAATTGCAGAATGCATGATTCTCAACCAAACAGAACGGGAGGTGGGATGCAGGGTGAATACCTGAGCCAACACCACCTGCAAGCAATCCTTCAGTATCTTAGGAATCTCTAGCCATCCCAAATCCAGTGTTGTGCTTCATCTATCATCTCTGCTGAGTTTTTAGCTAGCTGATGGTGAGCATCATGGTGGTGATGGGTGAGCAGTCAGACTAGAGGGTCTTAATCAACATTAAGGATCCTGTGATCAGAGGAACGTGAATGTGCTGTTAAAGGTCACAAGCGCTGCACTGCAGCATGAGCATACACAGCGAAAGGCTTTCAGTAGAGCTTCAGTTCATAAATGAGGACTGGGTTATGGAAAAGAGGCTCAAGATATAAACCAGAAAACAGATCTTAATGCCAGGTTCTGTGAATGCAGCCAGCTGAATTTCACAGATCTTGAATTTCAATGACAATTTCTTGTGTTATTTTACCCTCCAGCTCCACCCTGAACAGGAACATGTCAGTGACAAGCATTAGTCCTCCAGGCTTGACCTGACAATGCTTGACTTGTACTATGAGCTAATGCCAGGAAGAGCAGGAAAAGAGTTTCATCCACGTGCCTTCTCCTTCCTTAGTAAAACCAGTGTGAAACTGCAGCCACGTCAGGCTGAAGGAGACGTCTCAGATGTCCTGGCTGGATGCAGGAGGTCACGTGTCAGAGGATGTCTGGCACGTCAAGTCTCATGGCAGTGCAGTGCATGACAAACTGCAACAACACTTTCCTGTGGGCTCCTTTGGGCACGAGGCCCAGCGGGTGACACACCTCTGGCTGCAGCTCTTCAGAGCCTCCCAGCAGCCACGTGATGCCCATGGGAGAGACACAGCTGACCCGCACAGCAGATGATTTAGCAGCTAGCTCTGGTTTACAGCAAGAGAAGATACAAGTGGCGATGCTGAATGGTGAAATACTGCGAGTGTATGGCATGGGTATAAGATTGGTGAGCCTGAGGATGTTCAAAGTCAGGCTGGACAGGGCTCAGAGCACCTGATGGAGCTGCGGTGCCCCTGTTCATTGCAGGGGAGTCCAACTAGCTGACCCTTAAGGGTCTCTTCCCTATCTATGAGATACACAAAAGCTGATTCTGCAGTAACCAAGCTACCAACAGCAGTTGTTTGTCTTACAGTTTGCCAGCACAGATTTTAAAATAACAGCATTGATTACTCATTTGATAGTCACATTACAGTGCAAAGCACATGGAAACGTCCATCAGCTAATTCAATTAATTCTGTGGGCAGACCTGCCAGTACAAAATATTATGCTAACATGACTGAGAGAAGAAAAGCAAAATTAAGACTAGCTGACAAGCCTTGGCAGGAAGTTCTTTTCTCCATCAATTTAGTCCCATTATTCAATTCTGTTGGGAGGTGTCTCCATGTCTCTCTGGAGTTTGTTCTTTGAGAAGAAGCAATTAAGTAAGCTCTCCAATACCAAAGTGCATACACTACTCTAGGGCTTTGTTGTTTCTCCATGGACCAACAAGGGTGACAAGCCAGCAGAAGATGATGAAGAGCCTCATGCATACTCAGTGTAAAAAAAAAAAAAAAAGGCAATTGTTGCTGGGAAGAAGGTGCATTTGCATTTGTGTCATCTGCAGAGGGTACTGCAGAAATGGAAAGTCTTCCACTGGAGGAAATGTGGCCGCATTCTGCTTTCCTCTTCTGTCCCACACCAGCCCCGTCAGAGGGGAGGAACAGCCACGCTTCCACTGAGACGTTCCTCTTCATGCACAAATGAGCGTGCACGGAGCTGTGGACAGTGCTGGGGCTGCACACACGTGGGTGTGCACAGGTGTGTCCAAGCACTGCAGAGATTTGTGCATGCATGAGGAAGGGTGTGCAAGGACGAGGTGGTCTGTGTGTGTGTGTGTGTGTGTGTGTGTGTGTGTGTGTGTGTGCAGGGATGGGGTGGTATGTGTGTGTGTGTGTGTGTGTGCGCGTGTGTGCAGGGATGGGGTGGTACATGTGTGTGTGTGTGTGTGTGTGTGTGCAGGGATGGGGTGGTACGTGTGTGTGTGTGTGTGTGTCTGCAGGGATGGGGTGGTACGTGTGTGTGTGTGTGTGTGTGCAGGGATGGGGTGGTACGTGTGTGTGTGTGTGTGTGTGTGTGTGCAGGGATGGGGTGGTACGTGTGTGTGTGTGTGTGTGTGTGTGCAGGGATGGGGTGGTACGTGTGTGTGTGTGTGTGTGTGTGTGTGTGTGTGCAGGGATGGGGTGGTGGCCATTTGCACGAGCACAGAGGTGTGCAAAGCAGTGGGCGATTGCTCCGTTGAAGCAAGAAGCAAGCGTGACAGTGCTCCAGTTGTAAGGAAGTGCATTGCTGGAACAGGGCAGAGCTGAGCCTGCAACTGCAGCCTCCTTTGCACAGCCCAGCTCTCAGAGGGTGAGACAGTTGTGCTTCCTGAGCAGCTCAGGGACGTTGTGGACAGAAGCAGCCGAGTCCAAAGTTCCTGGTGTGAAGTGCTCCGAACATCGCGCTCTCTGGGCGAGCTCCCGGCTGACAGCACTGCTCCCCTCTGCCCTCGCCCGGGCCTGCTGGGAGCTGCAGGGCCTGCTGGGAGCTGCAGGCCCCGCAGGAACTACCACTCCCAGGATGCTGTGCGGCAGCACCGGGCGCCGCCATGACAGTGCTGTGTGCAGTGCTGTGCAGGGCTGGGCCTGTGGGCTCAGGGCACTGGGTGCTCCTTCCCTGAGCCTGCCAGGAGGTAAGGCACCGTGAGGGTGGTTTGGGGGAGACCAAAAGACGTAGAGAGGTCGTAGGTGGGACATGGAGGTGAGATAGATGGGGCATGAACTGGATCTAGAGAGAGGGGTGAGAAGGCAAGGTGGATATCCGACAGGTGGGGACAGGGGCCTGTACAGGTCAAGGGCCAAGTCCAGCTCTGCAAGCACAGCAACATGTCGGGGACGCCGGGCTGCGGCTGGGGATGGAGCAGAGCAAGATGGAGAAAGGGGGGAACATTCAGGGAGCGAAGAAATCTCCAAGTGGGGCTTTCTCCATAGCTCAGCCTGCAGCGCAGCCACACGACCTAGGCAGGCCTCAGACTCTGCTCCTGCTGCTGGGTGCTGCAGGGTGCAGCCTGGCTCAGTCCTCTCTGCACCTGGGGACTGATGGCTGTGTCTGGGATGGCAGTGAGCCTCCTCCACTCCAGGCTGAGCCACTCAGCTCTCCCAGAATTCCCGTCCATCCCCCTTTCTCATCCCTCCATTCCCACGCAGAACTGACTGAGGAGGGGAGGGATGGGTCCAATGGTGGTGGCAGATCTGGGACACTGCCCTTTCTGCTGCCCTTTCACATTGCCCTGAAGGTGGGCCCGGGGGCCTGGGGAGGTGGGCTTTGTAACTGAAGGAACGGCCGCAGGCAGGCAGAAATATGGCAAAGACATGTAATCATTGAACATAGCAAACAGTCAAGAAATGACAGTATTCCCAACCATTTCCCACCCTAACAATCCTTTATGATCCCACCCCCTCAAAATCCCACCCCCAGTCGACTTCCCTCCATCTGCCAAAAACCTCCCAGCCCCCTGTTGTAATCCAAGAAGAATGGCAGCAGCCATGGATCAAGAGAAGGACTTGACAGAGCAGCAGCTGTGGAGCAGGATAAAGAGCAAACCGTGTTGGCGGTGGATGCGACAGGCAGTGCCAGCAGGGCGTCCCCTGCTTCAAAGTGCACCTTTCCTCTCTCACCCACCACACATTCTCTCCTGCATTCAGGGTCTGAGGGATTTCTTCCAGTTGTACTCCATATCCGCATGGCCAGTGCGTGATACAGAGCCCAAGTGGAACACCTGCTTGGAAAATGAAATCAACTCTCCCATTCAGTTCTATGAGCGTGCGCCTTCCTCTCAAGTGATGCGTGGTCATATTTGAAAAATCCAAATTAGTTGGATATAAGAGAGGTAATAGCATCATAACCGAGCATTACTAATACATTCAATGATTATTGCCGCAGATTCCAGCACCATTGGTCACATCAGACCCCAATGGATTCACATCCAATCTATTAAATTAGTAGAAGCACACGATAACCTGGATAATGCCTAATAACTCTGGTTCCTGAGACAGTAGTTGGCGAACCTGAAGGCAAAAGGTCAGCCCGCTAGGACAAACAGCCAGACAGCAGTATGGTTAAATATGGCTGCGTCCATCGACTGCCCGAAAAGCCATGCTTTTATAGCAGACAGACGAGGGCGTTTAAAACCATACACACCAATTGGAGGAAAGCTACTGCAATAACAACCCCTGGTCAAAGACCCCCCTTGAAAGCCGCGAGCTACTCATTCTTTTCCTAGAGGTGTCCTTGGTTCTCATGCTGTTTCTCCCTCCACAGCTGCTGCTCTGTGAAGCCCTTCTCTTGATGCATGGCTGCTGCTCTGTAAAATTCTTCTGGTATTACAACGGCCCCCCAGGTTCCCACCCCACCAGTAGCAGAGTACAGCCATTTCATTGCCCACCCCAAAAAGGTCCCACCGCCAATTCCCACAAATTCCCACCCCAAACTCCCGCCCCCCAACCACTCCCCCACCCCAAAAATTCCCCACCCCCAATTCCCACCCACCAGCCACCCCCAATTCCCACCCTAATATTGGCCACCCCAAGAATTCTCACCCCTTCCCCCCCCAACCATTTCCCACCCCCCACCCAGCATTTCCCAGCCCGGAGCTTTGACAGTGCAACGCTTTGTCGGTCCATCAGCTTCAGAGCCCCGCAGTGCCCCAGTCCAAGATGCCATTTTGCGGACAGCCCAGTTTGGGAGGGGTAGGGCTGGGGCTGGTGATGGTGCCCCTGGAATACTGCCGCTGCTCTCTGGGTGTGGTGGGGGCCAGCCAGGAGCCCAGGGCTACAGGGAAGCGCCTTGGTCGGCTACAGCCACGTCTCCTGCTCCACCAAGTGGGCCGGTTTCCTGGTCCGCTCCTGCTGGAGCCGCTGTTGGGGTGTGATGGGCACCGAGTCCTCCTGCCGGCCGCCGTGCTGACACAGGCAGCTCCGCCTGGCGCCGGTGGTTGTGGCCTGGAACGTGCTGGCAGCGCGGTGGCTTCCTGGTTGTGGCGGGGACACTGGCTGCCAGTGTGCTGCTTGTGCCCGCTGCTCTGGCCTCTTGTGGTGGTGCAGGTGGGTGCTGGGCACTTGGCCGGCTGGCTGCTGTCCCTGTGCTGCTTGTCTGCCATTTGGCAGGAGATGCAGCCGGGTGGCAGTCAAAGGCGGCTGAGCAGCACCCGGGGCTGCCTCCGCCGTGCCTCCTCCATCAGGTGTGCAGTGCTGGGCGACGGAGGTGCGGGGGCAGCCAGGGGGGTGGGCAGTGCCAGGCGGGTGAGAAGCACTCGGGGCTGCCTTCGCCGTGCCTCCTCCATGAGCTGTCCAGTTTGCATCAGAGGAGGCACGGGGTGCTTGGCCGGCTGGCTGCTGTCCCCGTGCTGCTTGTCCTTGTCTGCCAGCTGGCAGGAGATGCACCCGGGTGGCAGTGCCAGGCGTCTGAGATGCACCCGGGGCTGCCTCCGCCGCGCCTCTTCCATCAGATGTGCGGTGTGGGGCGACGGAGGTGCGGGGGCAGCCAGGGGGGTTGACTCAGGCAGCTCAGGCGATGCTGGCTGCCGCCAGAGCGGGTTTGCGAGGAGCCCTGATTCAGGATCGGGCTCTTTGCTGAGCTCCCTGCTGACCCCCAGGGAGTCAGGGTGCTCTGTGTTGTTCTTATTCTCTTTGGTCCCCTCTCTTGTGACTGCAGGCAGGCCCTGGTTGTCGCTTCTGAAAAAGCAAGAGCATCCCCCAGAGCAGAAGGATGATGGCAGCCTTCCCACACCTGCTGGGTGCAGACAGCCACCCGTCAATCACCTCTGTAAGCCACAAACTCACCAAGAATCCAGGAGAGGAAACTGTCCATTTCCATGTCGTCCTCACATCTGTTGCTGTTGGGTGTCTCTTCTGGAAAAGGATGGAAGAAAATCCCCAGTGGGGCAGTGCCAGCTTTCCCACTCGGCCACTCAGTGCAGACACCCCCCCAGCAGCTCTGCTGCCCCCAGACTCACCCTGGCTGATCCACGTCAGCAGCTGGTCAAAGTCTGCGCTGTCGTCTTGAATGGCCGTCTCAGATGTGACTTCTGGGGAAGGAAGAAAATTCATTGCCCAGTGGGGCAATGCTGGCAGCTCTCCCACAGCTGGGAGCACTGGGTGCCACCAAGCCTGGCCAGCTCTGCTGCCAACAAACTCACCGTGGTCGATCCATGCCAGCAGATGATCCATGTCTGCTGTGTCCTGCAGGGTGCCTGTGCTTGTTGTCCCTGCTGGAAAAGCCAGAAGATCCCCAGTGGGGCAATGCCGGCAGCTTTCCCACAGCCAGCCGCTGTATAGCCTCTGAACTCACCGCCTGATTGCGGCGTGGCAGCGCTGCAGGTGAGCAGAGCCGTGTCAGGATGGGGGCAGCCATGGGTGGGCGCTGGGTGCCCCTGGTCCTCCATGAGCAGCACGGCGTCTTGCAAGGGCTCCATGGGCGGCTCCCAGCTGGCGGGCAGGGTGCAGGGCACGGGGAGCACGTGCTGCTGCAGTGCCGGTACCTGCAAAAGAAGTGGCGGGGGGCCGGGGCGGCTGGGGGCCTGCGGCAGGCAGGTGCCTGCGGGCTGCAGGGGCTCTGCATGGGGCACGGCCCCAGGCCACAGCCCCATGGGCTGCTGGGGCAGCAGCGTCCCTGCCAGCAGGGGATGTCCCCAGCAGTGAGCAGGGGCAGCAGGGGGAGCCATCGGTGGGTGCAGCCCCCCAGGCAGCAGCTGCAGCAGCGGTGAGTGCAGCCCCGCAGTTGGGGGCAGCCCCCCAGGTGGGAGCTGCTGTGCTGCCTGTCCCCAGACACCTGGTACCCCAGGCCAGACAGAGGCCTGAGGCACCAGGTGGGTGGCACTGGGGACAGGGAGGGGTTGGGGTGGTACCGGCATCGGTCCGCGGATGGTGGGCTGCATCCAGGCGGGGTCCGGTGGCGGCACAGTGGCTTCAATGAAAGTGGCGTCAGGCGTCAGAGGCACCGTCAGCACTCCTCGAGGGATTCTCTCTGTGGGGAAAGGCCATAAGGGGCACTGGGCTGAGATCTGGGCTGCTGGGCTGCTGGGCTGAGATGTGGCTCACAAGGGTGGCATGTGGGGCTTCAGCTGGGATCTGGGGCTTCAGCTGGGGCCAGCTGAAGCACGGGAGCAGGGGGAGCCTGCTGCCTTACCTGCCATGACAGCTGGAGAGTGGCAGTTAGGGGAGCCCCTCCCCCAAGGGGGCTTCTGTGACCGTTGGGCTCAGCCCCTTTCCCCCAGGCTTGCCATGGTTCCATTTGTCAGACCCAAACATCCTTCCCGTCCCATCTCTAACCTGAGAGCGTGAACCTTTTCTCCTGGCTTCCAACGTATCTTGGGGCAGAACACACAGCACTGTCTTTGCTGCTCTTCCCTCTTGGCTGCTTCCCTTTCCTCATCCACCATCCAACCTTCAGCTCTTCTCCCTGACTCTTCTCCTCTCCTCTTCAGCTCTTCTGCTCTTTTTCTTTCCTTGGATGCTCACTTCTCTTGTGCACGTCTACTCCTCTTCTGCTTTTCTTTCTTACCTGCATCCTCTCCCGTTCTTCTCATCTGCTCTTCCCACTTCACTGCATCCTCTTTGCACCTCTCATTCTCTACTGTTCTTCTCTTCCGACCACTATCTGCGCTTCTGCTCCAGTGAGCTTTTCCTTCTCTGCTCTTCTGCCCTCTCTTCCTTTCTGCTCTTTATCTCTTCTGCACTTCTCACTGACCGCTGTCCTCTCTTCTCGTCTTCCGTCCTTCTGCCATACAGCCATTCACTCTTCTCCTCTTCAGCTCCTCTCCACTTGTGCCTTTCTGCCTTTCCTCTATCCGCTCATCTCCCTTTCTGCTCTTCTCCTCGTCTGCACGTCTTCCTTACCTTCACCTTCTCCTTTTTCTTCTGCTCTTCTCCTCTTCTGCTCATCTCCTCTTCCCGTTGTTTTGCTGCCTTGCCTGCCTCCGCTCCTTTCCTGTGTTGCCCCTTTTGTCCGCTGCTCTTCTTTCTTACCTGCATCCTTTCTCATTCCTCTCTTCTGCTCTTCTTTAGTTCTGTCTTACCTGTATCCGCTCTTCCCATCTGCTGCTCTTCTCCTGCTCTGCTCAGCGTCCAATGCCTGCACCGCAGCTCTATATCAGAATTACTTTTGGGGTGGAGAAAGATACTCATATATTTGTGTGTGATTTTATATGATTGAATGGGAAAAGGAACTAGTTAAAGACATCTGTATTGAAGGACATGTTCTCAACATGACCAGTACTTCTCTAAGAACCAAAATGATGGAAAATATGAGCTAAGCTTTTAGTGTTTGCTTGAAGTTCTTCTGGAGTGAGACAGTCAAGTCTGCAGCTCACAAAAGGTTGTCATAGCTCTTGGCACACTGTACCTCATCCTAAATCCGGCTTGCTATCTACTGCGACTGAAACTTTTGAAGTGGAATGGAGATTGCTGCAGGATGGGGAATAAAAATCTGCTGGTCTTGCTGCTGCCAGTATATATGTACAGACTTTAGACTGCTGGGATATAGTGATTGCTGTCCTGTTTATCTGACTTGTGAAGTTTTACATCCTAAATATATTTTGCTGATCATTTCATTCACGTTAGTGAACAGTATAAATTAACATTCTGTGCACTAGAAGATTATGTTATGTGGGGTAAGTTTTCTCCATTCAGAAAGAGATGATAATTTTCACGTTGCTGCAACAGTTAAGTTTTGGCATAGAGGTTAAGGGCTCTGTAGAGCGAAAATCTCAAGCAGATACCATACCTGGTGTTCTCAAGTGACTGTACATTTTTATTTTCTAAGTTTGGTCATGACCCTAATACAGAGTTCACTACTGGAAATGAAGACACACATGTCTCATAACAGGAAAAATCAAACAAATAAACAACAACAAAATAACCCCACAGCAACAAGAACAAAACCATTAAGCTTACAAGATTCTTTTTAATGGAAATGAAGTAACAGGTTGGAGAAATCTGTTTGTTCGTCCTGTATCAGGAACAGCAGGGGGCAAATAGAAGTAGTTCCTACTTCCAGCAGCTCAACTGCAGCAGGAAAAGCTGGGAATGCAGAAGGAGTGAGAAGATCCAAACAACAGCACAGCATTTTAATATGAGTTTTTCCTGGTGAGTGTTGAGCATTTCTGAACATTGTTCTTAATGTGTTATTAAGTTAAAAGATCATAAAATCACAGAACAGTTTGGGTTGGAAGGAACCTTAGAGATCATCTTATTTCAACGCACCCTGCTGTGGACAAGGACACCCCCCACTATACCAGGTTGCTCAAAGCACTATCCAGCCTGGCCTTGAACATTTCCAGAGAGGGTGCGTCCACAACTTCTGTGAATTCCCATAGGACCCTTATTAATAATCTTTGATTGTGTGTGAGTGTGTGCAGGGATGGGTGGTAAATGCGTGTGCACGCATGTGCATGGAGTGCAAGGATGGGGTTGCACACATTCATATGAGCGGAGGGGTGTGCAAAGGGGTGGCGTTGCACGTGCATCAGTGTGTAAGCAAGGAAGAGGTGGCACAATTGTGTGTTGGTGGTACGTGTGTGTGTGTGTGTGTGTGTGTGTGCAGGCAGGGAGTGCAGGAATGGTGGTGCATGTATGCATGCAGCTGGGGAGCGCGAGGATGAGTTTTTGAGTTAGAATAGTTCTAACCTGGTCTGGGGCTGTGACTACCAATTGCCTTCCAAAGGTCAATTTTCTGCTCTCTTCTACCCGAAGGGCGGTTGCTGCTACGGCTTGGATGTACTCTGGCCACCCTCGTGATACTGGATCTATCAATTTAGATAGGTATGCCACTGGTTGACGCTTATGTCCCCATTCCTGGGTTAGCACTCCCAGGGCTGCCCCTCGATCTACAGTAACAAAAAGCTGGAAGGGCTTCAAGGCAGGAAGAGCTAGGACTGGGGCTGTAATTTGGCCTTGTTTTAATTCTTTTCTTAGTTCCTTCTCTTCAGTAGTCCACTGAAGCATGTTGGGTTCTTCATCTAATAACTTAAGGTATCAGCCCTTGATATTCTGAGCATATGCCTCTATCCAGAGTCTGCAATATCCTACTACCCCCAGGAATTTTCTCAGTTTCCTCTTTGTTCTGGGCATGGGTAGCTCGATAACTCCCTGAATCCTCCCTGGGGTTATTTTATACATTCCCTCAGAGACCAGCTGTCCCAAAGACTTGGCTTCTCTTTCCACGGACTGTGGCTTATTCTTTGATACTCTCAGTCCTTGTTTCCCCAGGAAGTTTAGCAGTTCATTTGTGGCTCTTTTAACTCCCACCTTCTCTGAACCTGACAACACGAGGTCACCTACATCTTGTAGGAGTAATGCTCCCTCTGGTGGCCGAAAATGTTCTAATATTTGTTCCAAGGTTTGCCCGAACCAATTGGGTGACTCTGTGAACCCCTGGGCTAGAACTGTCCACCAATACTGTTGTTTCCGCCCACGCTCAGGATCTTCCCACTCAAAGGCAAATATGTCTCTGCTTTCAGATCCAATGGACAAGACCAAAAGGGCATCCTTTAAATCTATAACACTGAACCGCCTGTTCCCATTTGGGATTTTGTTCATCAAGGTATATGGGTTTGGAGCCACTATATTTTGTACTATGTCATTAATTTTTCTCAAATCTTGCACTAATCAGTAGGAACCATCGGTTTTTTTTAACTGGCAAAATGGGGGTATTGAAAGGTGACAGACATGTTCCAGCAACCCATCCCTTAGTAATCACTGTATTACAGGTTTAAGACCAATACGTCCCTCAAATGGATGTGGATATTGTCTCTGTCTTATGACTTCATATTTTGCTTGCATTTTTATTTTCAAAGGGGTTATTTTTAATCCCCCTCTATTTCCTTCTTTGACCCAAACCACAGGGTCTATCCCTCTCTCATCTGCCTCAGTTAATACATTTATTGATACAGTAATTCCATCTTGACACGTTGTTGTTTGTATTCCTGGTTTCATCATGAGATGTCTCCCCAGCAAGTTAGTCCCTGCATCAGGTACATAGAATAATTGTCCTGTGATTGCTTTAAACCCCAGTTTCAACTCGATACTTTCATCCCATTTCCCTCTACCCCATTTATCTTTAAGGTCTCATTTCTTAATTTGAGTCCTGACTCCTTATGGGCCAGCGATGAACAAGCTGGCCCTGTGAAAACACAACTTTTTCCCCTTCAGGTCCCACTTTTATATTTACCAGGGGCTCCTGGTGGGACCACAGTTTTGAAAGCCCCGGACCCCCCTATTCTGAATTCAAAGCAGCTGGTAACTTTTCCTCTCTCTTCCGTTCTGGGCAGTTTTTCTTTATGTGTCCTGGCTGACCACACCAGAAGCATTTCCCTACACTTGGCTGCAACTGGGGCCTCACCTTCTCCCTGCCTCCCTCCAGGGCACAACCTTCCTCCAATTTTCTTTTCCCTATTACCACTCTTTGTTTCACCACCTGTTCTGCCATGGAAACCATTAACTTTGCCTTTTGTTTTTCCTTCTCATCTCCCCTTCTAACGTACACGCTCTGAGCCTCTCGTAAGATCTCCTCCAGAGACCTCTTACTCCATCCTTCTGTCTTCTGAAGCCTCTTTTGCACATCTGGCTGCGCCTTGGTTACAGAGTTAACTTTTAGAAGCCCTTGGGCTACAGGATCCTCAGGATTCATTCCCGAGTATTTTCTCATTTTATCTCTAAGCCTTTCCAGAAAATCACTGGGGGGTTCTTCCCTGTCCTGCTGAATCCCAAATGCCTTGGTAAGATTCGGGGACTTGGGTACTGACTGCCTCCCTAATCCCAGCCATTATTATGTCTCACCGATATTTTGCCGATGTTGTGCATTATTACTATCCCAGCTGGGGTCTTCCACTGGCTATTTTTGCTCTGCTGGTACCACTCCAGGACGCCCAGGAGGGTTATTCTTTTCCCACTCTTGTGTAGCTGCTCGCCTAATCATGCCTCTTTCTTCTCCAGTAAACAACATATCCATAATAGACATCATTTCCATCCACGAGTACAAATTTGGCCCCAGAAATTGATCTAATTGTTCTGCTACTCTTATAGGATCTTCAGTCGAGGATTTCAATTCCTTTATAAAATGTCTGACTTCTGCAAATGACGCCAGGAAGGAAGCACAGGCAGGAGGCCCAGCACCCTGCAACCTCCATGTGGGGGAGAGCAGCCAAGGATTCCTTTGGGATCTGCAGGCTCATTGTGTGGAGCATTGCGTCAAGAAACATCTGTGTATAGAGATGATGGCAGAGGTACAGAGCTGAGCATCATAGAGAGGCAGAGAGGCTCAGCTCATTTCCCACCATAAGACAGGAACTAGGAGCCACAAAGAAAGTGTGGGCGCATTCTGCTTTCCTCTTCTGTCCCACGCCATCTGCCCCGTCAGAGGGGAGGAACAGCCACGCTTCCACTGAGACGTTCCTCTCACAGCCAGGCACCCCTCAGGTTGGAGCATTGCCGGCTGCTGGATGGGAAAAGCAGCTGCAGAAGTGCGTGTACACAGGAGTGTGCGGAGAAGTGGGGTAGCAAAAGTGTGTGAGTGCAAGTGTGAGTGTGTGCAGGATGGGTGGGAAATGTGTGTGCATGCACGTGCATGGAGTGCAAGGATGGGGTTGTGCACATTGGTATGAGCAGAGGGGTGTGAAAAGGGGTGGGGTTGTACATGTGTGAAGATGCAAAAGTGTTCCTGGATGGTATTTGCATGTGGATGTGCAGAGCGTCTGCAAGCATGTGGATGCACGTGCATAAGCAGTGTGTGAAGGGATGTTCTTTCACGTGTGTGTGTGCAAGGATGGGGCTGAATGTCAGGGTGTGCGCTGCACATTCATGTGTGCAAAAAGGTGCTTGCAGGTGTGCTGTGTTTCTTGCACACTTGTGTGTATGCACATGGCTGTGACCAACGCTGTGCACGTCTTCATGCACAAATGAGCGTGCACGAAGCTGTGGACAGTGCTGGGGTTGCACATGTGGGTGTGCACGGGTGTGTCCATGCACTGCAGAGATTTGTGCACGCATGTGGGAGGGTGTGCAAGGACGAGGTGGTACGTGTGTGTGTGTGTGTGTGTGTGTGTGTGTGTGTGTGCAGGGATGAGGTGGTACGTATGTGTGTGTGTGTGTGTGTGTGTGTGTGTGTGCAGGGATGGGGTGGTACGTGTGTGTGTGTGTGTGTGTGTGTGCAGGGATGGGGTGGTACGTGTGTGTGTGTGTGTGTGTGCGTGTGTGCAGGGATGGGGTGGTACGTGTGTGTGTGTGTGTGTGTGTGTGTGCAGGGATGGGGTGGTACGTGTGTGTGTGTGTGTGTGTGTGTGCAGGGATGGGGTGGTGGCCATTTGCACGAGCACAGAGGTGTGCAAAGCAGTGGGCGATTGCTCCGTTGAAGCAAGAAGCAAGCGTGACAGTGCTCCAGTTGTAAGGAAGTGCATTGCTGGAACAGGGCAGAGCTGAGCCTGCAACTGCAGCCTCCTTTGCACAGCCCAGCTCTCAGAGGGTGAGACAGTTGTGCTTCCTGAGCAGCTCAGGGACATTGTGGACAGAAGCAGCCGAGTCCAAAGTTCCTGGTGTGAAGTGCTCCGAACATCGGGCTCTCTGGGCGAGCTCCCGGCTGACAGCACTGCTCCCCTCTGCCCTCGCCCGGGCCTGCTGGGAGCTGCAGGGCCTGCTGGGAGCTGCAGGCCCCGCAGGAACTACCACTCCCAGGATGCTGTGCGGCAGCACCGGGCGCCGCCATGACAGTGCTGTGTGCAGTGCTGTGCAGGGCTGGGCCTGTGGGCTCAGGGCACCGGGTGCTCCTTCCCTGAGCCTGCCAGGAGGTAAGGCACCGTGAGGGTGGTTTGGGGGAGACCAAAAGACGTAGAGAGGACGTAGGTGGGACATGGAGGTGAGATAGATGGGGCATGAAGTGGATCTAGAGAGAGGGGTGAGAAGGCAAGGTGGATATCCGACAGGTGGGGACAGGGGCCTGTACAGGTCAAGGGTCAAGTCCAGCTCTGCAAGCACAGCAACATGTCGGGGACGCCGGGCTGCGGCTGGGGATGGAGCAGAGCAAGATGGAGAAAGGGGGGAACATTCAGGGAGCGAAGAAATCTCCAAGTGGGGCTTTCTCCATAGCTCAGCCTGCAGCGCAGCCACACGACCTAGGCAGGCCTCAGACTCTGCTCCTGCTGCTGGGTGCTGCAGGGTGCAGCCTGGCTCAGTCCTCTCTGCACCTGGGGACTGATGGCTGTGTCTGGGATGGCAGTGAGCCTCCTCCACTCCAGGCTGAGCCACTCAGCTCTCCCAGAATTCCCGTCCATCCCCCTTTCTCATCCCTCCATTCCCACGCAGAACTGACTGAGGAGGGGAGGGATGGGTCCAATGGTGGTGGCAGATCTGGGACACTGCCCTTTCTGCTGCCCTTTCACATTGCCCTGAAGGTGGGCCCGGGGGCCTGGGGAGGTGGGCTTTGTAACTGAAGGAACGGCCGCAGGCAGGCAGAAATATGGCAAAGACATGTAATCATTGAACGTAGCAAACAGTCAAGAAATGACAGTATTCCCAACCATTTCCCATCCTAACAATCCTTTCTGATCCCACCCCCTCAAACTCCCACCCCCAATCAACTTCCCTCCCTCTGCCAAAAACCTCCCAGCCCCCTGTTGTAATCCAAGAAGAATGGCAGCAGCCATGGATCAAGAGAAGGACTTGACAGAGCAGCAGCTGTGGAGCAGGATAAAGAGCAAACCGTGTTGGTGGTGGATGCGGCAGGCAGTGCCAGCAGGGCATCCCCTGCTTCAAAGTGCACCTTTCCTCTCTCACCCACCACACATTCTCTCCTGCATTCAGGGTCTGAGGGATTTCTTCCAGTTGTACTCCATATCCACGTGGCCAGTGCGTGATACAGAGCCTAAGTGGAACACCTGCTTGGAAAATGAAATCAACTCCCCCATTCAGTTCTATGAGCGTGCGCCTTCCTCTCAAGTGATGCGTGGTCATATTTGAAAAATCCAAATTAGTTGGATATAAGAGAGGTAATAGCATCATAACCGAGCATTACTAATACATTCAATGATTATTGCCGCAGATTCCAGCACCATTTGTAACATCAGACCCCATTGGATTCACATCCAATCTATTAACATAGTAGAAGCACAAGATAAGCTGGATAATGCCTAATAACTCTGGTTCCTGAGACAGTAGTTGGCGAACCTGAAGGCAAAAGGTCAGCCCGCTAGGACAAACAGCCAGACAGCAGTATGGTTAAATATGGCTGCGTCCATCGACTGCCCGAAAAGCCATGCTTTTATAGCAGACAGACGAGGGCATTTAAAAACCACACACACTAATTGAAGGAAAGCTATTGCAATAACAACCCTAAAACCCCCGTTGAAAGCCCCGAGCTACTCATTCTTTTCCTAGAGGTGTCCTTGGTTCTCATGCTGTTTCTCCCTCCACAGCTGCTGCTCTGTGAAGCCCTTCTCTTGATGCATGGCTGCTGCTCTGTAAAATTCTTCTGGTATTACAATGGCCCCCCAGATTCCCACCCCAATAATTCCTTCCTCCAAATTGCAACACTGAATTTCAGAGTGTAACATTATCAGAGTACAATTTCTCCCCCAGAATTGCCACCGCACCAAGTTCCCTCCTCATCTCCCTTTCTGCTCTTCTCGTCTGCGCGTCTTCCTTACTTTCACCCTGTCCTTTTTCTTCTGGTGATGGAGATCTTCAGGCTGGAGGAGCTCTTGTCTTGCTGCAGCCACCCCAGCATCCCTTGCCAGCTGTGCTGTGCCCAAACTCATCCTCGCTGATCCATGCCAGCCGATCATCGATGTCAGCCATGTCCTCCGGGCTGCCTGCGCTTGTTGTCACTGCTGGAACAGCAGTCTGGAAAAGGCAATCTGGAAAAGTAAGTTCTTTGTACTTGAAAACTTCTCAGTTCCTTCTGATCTCGATATACAAAGTAGTTCCAAGTCCCTGTAGCTTTTGTGTTTTCTTTTGCAGAAGGATTCTGTGATTCTGTGTGATTCTGTGATCTTTGAGATCCTTTTCAACCCAGGCCATTCTATGACTGTACAGTTCCATACTGGAACAAATATAAAATGCTAACTATGTAAAACATGGAGTCAAACCTGTGTGATTTGTCCACACCAGGAGGTGATTAGAAAACAATTTGTAAGCTACAAAGCTGCTTGCTGGAAAGGAAGAGAAAATAAAACTACAAGAAACAAGGAAAACCTTTCTTCCTGAAAATAGGAAGAATAATGGACCTGCCATGAAATTTGGGTGAAGCTGCCTGATTTTATGAAGCTATTCACATTATTTTCTTGGTGCCGTGTTTCCCAAATGAGTGGTTTCTGGCTCTGCTGCAGCACCAGTCTGCATGTGAATATCAACTCTACTCTCCATCTGGGAAGATTAAGACTTCACTTCTCCCACCAGCACCACTGAATTACAGTTACTCAGTGATTAAACAAAGGAATCCTTAAAGAAGGGTTTACAGCTGTCGTGTTATCTGAAGTGCTTGGGGCATTCTGATGCTATTAAGCTCTATGTATTAACAAGTTCAAAAAGAAAAGGTAGGCATCTGATTGTTGTGACAGTTTCTAAGTGATTTGGAAAGCTGTACCTCCCAACCACTCCTTCTATTTGATGGAGGTGACAAAGCTCAGTTTAATTTCTGACTGCTGTTTAAATTCTGAAGCTCGAGCTGGTTCCTGGAGCAGAAAAAGCTCGGAAGCTGTCCCTCCTACAAGCAGGCACCTCTGAGCAAAATATGACATCTCAATTTCTGATGGTAAAGTCAGGAGATCTGATACCAGCGTCTAGCTTTCGGCTTCATGCTGTGTTAGTGGGACCTTTGGCATCTAGCACTTAATGATCTTGAAGGTTTCTTCCAACCCAAGCCCTCCCATGATCCTATGATTCTGTGATTTCACTCAGGTTTATTAAGATGAGATGAGTTCTCCTAAATGCACTGTTCTCCATATGATTATATTTGGAGTCTTAAATTATAATTGGGTGACTTAAACCAGACACCAAACTTTCTGATGGCCAAAATTAAATGAAATCAATCCTTTACTGTGTCAGTAGTCTGTAACTAGAGCCCATCAGGTAATTCCCAGCCTCCTGCCTGTATCAGTGGCTGCACACAGTGAAAAAGTCTGATGGGATTTTAACCTCTAAAATGTTCCAAAGCAACCAGAGGGTGAATATATTCACTATGCAAATACCTGCAGGAATAAGCTTGTCATGTATGTCCTCAGGTACCACAGTAGTTAATGGTGGGACTCAGTAGGTCATGCTGAAAGTTGAGTCTGCTGATCTTGAAGGTCTTTTCCAGCCTACATGACCTTCTGCTAATATTTCTGTATTTATTTCTGTTCAGCTCCCAGAAAACCTCCCACCCAGCCCCCAGTTGACCCCGTGGTGAAAAATAAAACAGAAACCTCAGTGATGCTGGCATGGACCCCTCCGAAGATGCACTGCCCCATTCCAATCAATGGCTACATGTGGAACCCAATAAACTAACTGGCTTCACGTGGGTGAGGTGCCACGAGTCTCATGTCCCCGTCCCAGAGTTCACGGTGAGCAATCTGTCTGAAGAGGCTGATGATCAGTTCCGAGTGTCTGCAGTCAATGCGCATGGACAGAGCCCGTCTCTGGAATTCCCAGGGAGCGTGCACCTTGGTAAGCACAAAAACCCCAGTGGAAATGGGTCAGTGTGTGCTGAGCAGCTGTGTTGGTTCCCTAAAGATGCTTCCTTTGACTTTAAGGATAGTAGTGCATTAACACACCAAAGGCTTTCCCTTATTCCTAGTTCTCCTATCTCATATCAACCTCCAGCTACCACTAAAGTGATACAAGTTATGTTTCTGTGACAGGGACATGAATATCCTTATCTTTTGATATCTCATATGTGCAAGATCTGTAACAGATCTTAAGCATAGAAGTGCTTCTTCCAGCACTCATGCAAAGGGAGAAGTAGAAATGTCCCTATGATTTAATCTTCCATCTCTAAATGAGATACCAGACTTGCATCTAAAGAGCATTAAGACATCCATGTTGTTCTTCCTCAGAACCAGTCCTGGTTGTGAAATCCCCCCTAACAACTGGTGAAGCTGTACCTGGAGGGGATGCCATGTTTACTATTGACCTTACAACAACGTGTTGCGGCACTTGGTACCTCAATGGTAAAGTCTTACAGGAAAGCGAGACCTGGATCATCAAGAGAACCCAAACTACTCACAGCCTAATCATAAAGAACGTCCCCAAGAAGGATGATGGAGCAGAAGTGAAATTTGTTGCCAAAAATGTTGATGTCAGCACCAAGATGAGAGTGAGAGGTATTTGCTTTGATCCTTCTCCTTTCCTCTTACAGTCAAGGCATAGTTGCTGTGATCTGATGATTAGAACTGGGGCTGCAGGCATTCACTGACTGTACCAAATACCTGAAATTGCATCCCATGGACTGACGTGAGTCCTGGTAATGACCTAAACATGATAGCACTGAGTGTAGGGTAAGCCAATCTACCCAGCTGCTTGGTATCTGAACCAGATTGCTCCATGCCAGCTGATGAATGTCTGCAGTTCACAGCTACTGGTCAGTGCCTTCAGTCACCAGGTTTACCACTGCATCACCATAGAGCAGTACTTTCAGCTCCAGGTTCAGACAGCCTTTCTGATTGCACTGGAATAGTTTAGAAGTAGGGGAGCAATCATTCCAATAATATCTCTATCAATCAGCTTTGCATGACAAAATAAAACAAATAAAGATTCATTATGGGAGGAGCTGTTTGTCATTGGGTGGAAACCTCCGCAGAAGCATGTTTAGAGCATTCTTAATCAGTAGAAGGAGATGTTTGGTTGATTTTTACTTAGTAAATCCGGCAAGAAGAACAAATTAAATATCTTGAATTGCTCAGCACTGACCCAGTTATGAGTGCAGGAACAGAAGGTGATACTTTTTCAGAGATCTTGCAGCAAACATTGACCACGTTAGCCTGATATCAATTGAAATAACGAGGCCTTTGCTCCTGACAGGTGCTGCAGTGAGATTTACCAATAAGAGCAAAGATGTAGAAAAGATCTCCGCTCGGCTGCGTGAGGAAGCCAAACTGCAGGCTGAGCTTTCAGACACAGGTGCTACTGTGGAGTGGATGAAGGATGGGAAGGAGCTCAAGGCCAGTGAAAAATAGGAACTGCACATTGTGGGGAAGAAACACACCCTGAAAATTCACAGCGTCTCCATGGATGATGCTGCAAGTTATCAGTGCATCTGTGAGGGGGATAAAATGCTCTATCAGCTTTCAGTGAAAGGTATGTGACAGTCTGGGCTGTCCTCTTCCTGCCCAGGGCCAGCAGACTGCATTCACCTGACTCCCCGACAGTCCAGCTGTTGTCAGACAGCATCTGGGGTGTTTTCAGTGGCTGTT
Source organism: Coturnix japonica (assembly GCF_054131305.1). Taxonomy (NCBI): domain Eukaryota; kingdom Metazoa; phylum Chordata; class Aves; order Galliformes; family Phasianidae; genus Coturnix; species Coturnix japonica. Next base: position 20,842,752 of record NC_140671.1, on the reverse strand, counting down.
TTGACTTGAACTGGCCAATCTGCTTTGTAGAGCCATTTGATTTCTGTGTTCTGTCCTGTGATTCGTCCCTAAGATATAGAGGAAATCAAGGGAAAGATAGGAAAAAGAGCATCCCAGTCTTCCTGTTCTTCTCCCAGGGTGGCCACGAGAGATGATGTCAACAGCTCTTTTTGTAGCAGTGATCCCAAATGTAGAAGAGACCTGTGAAGAGTCACAGGGATGTTTACTTAGCTGTCATTCCATGGTGGGCTTTTTCTTGCACAGATGTAGAGAGAAACTTAACTTTCCCACGCAGGTCTCTGTTTTGCTGCAGGGTGTAGGTCTGATCTCTGAGATCCACACGCTGGGCCTTGATTGCAATAAATGAGAGCCCTTTGTTTGCTCCAGTGGAAGACTTTCCATTTCTGCAGTACCCTCTGCAGATGACACAAATGCAAATGCACCTTCTTCCCAGCAACAATTGCCTTTTTTTTTTTTTTACACTGAGTATGCATGAGGCTCTTCATCATATTCTGCTGGCTTGTCACCCTTGTTGATCCATGGAGAAACAACAAAGCCCTAGTGTATGCACTTTGGCATTGGAGAGCTTACTTAATTGCTTCTTCTCAAAGAACAAACTCCAGAGAGACATGGAGAAAGCTCCAAACAGAACTGAATAATGGGACTAAATTGATGGAGAGCAGAACTTCCTGCCAAGGCTTGTCAGCTAGTCTTAATTTTGCTTTTCTTCTCTCAGTCATGTTAGCATAATATTTCATACTGGCAGGTCTGCCCCCAGAATTAACTGAATTAGCTGATGGACGTTTCCATGTGCTTTGCACTGTAATGTGACTATCAAATGAGTAATCAATGCTGTTATTTTAAAACCTGTGTTGGCAAGCTGTAAGACAAACAACTGCTGTTGGTAGCTTGGTTACTGCAGAATCAGCTTTCGTGTATCTCATAGATAGGGAAGAGACCCTTAAGGGTCAGCTAGTTGGACTGCCTGGCAATGAACAGGGGCACCGCAGCTCCATCAGGTGCTCTGAGCCCTGTCCAGCCTGACTTTGAACATCCTCAGGCTCACCAATCTTATACCCATGCCACACACTCGCAGTATTTCACCATTCAGCATTGCCACTTGTATCTTCTCTTGCTGTAAACCAGAGCTAGCTGGTAAATCATCTGCTGTGCGGGTCAGCTGTGTCTCTCCCATGGGCATCACGTGGCTGCTGGGAGGCTCTGAAGAGCTGCAGCCAGAGGTGTGTCACCCGCTGGGCCTCGTGCCCAAAGGAGCCCACAGGAAAGTGTTGTTGCAGTTTGTCATGCACTGCACTGCCATGAGACTTGACGTGCCAGACATCCTCTGACACGTGACCTCCTGCATCCAGGCAGGACATCTGAGACGTCTCCTTCAGCCTGACATGGCTGCAGTTTCACACTGGTTTTACTAAGGAAGGAGAAGGCACGTGGATGAAACTCTTTTCCTGCTCTTCCTGGCATTAGCTCATAGTACAAGTAAAGCACTGTCAGGTCAAGCCTGGAGGAGTAATGCTTGTCACTGACATGTTCATGTTCAGGGTGGAGCTGGAGGGTAAAATAACACAAGAAATTGTCATTGAAATTCAAGATCTGTGAAATTCAGCTGGCTGCATTCACAGAACCTGGCGTTAAGATCTGTTTTCTGGTTTATATCTTGAGCCTATTTTCCATAACCCAGTCCTCATTTATGAACTGAAGCTCTACTGAAAGCCTTTCGCTGTGTATGCTCATGCTGCAGCGCAGCGCTTGTGACCTTTAACAGCACATTCACATTCCTCTGATCACAGGATCCTTAAGGTTGATTAAGACCCTCTAGTCCGACTGCTCACCCATCACCACCATGATGCTCACCATCAGCTAGCTAAAAACTCAGCAGAGATGATAGATCAAGCACAACACTGGATTTGGGATGGCTAGAGATTCCTAAGATATTGAAGGATTGCTTGCAGGTGGTGTTGGCTCAGGTATTCACCCTGCATCCCACCTCCTGTTCTGTTTGGTTGAGAATCATGCATTCTGCAATTTCACTTTGTAATTCAAAGATCCTGGCTTTATCTGTTGACAAACTGATCTAAAACAAGCCAAGAAGACTCCGTTGGAACTGGTTGATGCAGAACAAAGGCATCCCCAAAGGACAAGTTGCACTGTTTGATGAACATTATTGGATGAGAGCTAAGCTAAGATTTAAAAAGTTCTGGGGCTGTCTCTGAGCATCAGATACAGAGGAAGCCTGCATGATTCCCTGAGAATGGATACCTCCTACTTTGGTGTAGGGTGAAGGGAACACTAGCAGTAACTCCTATCACAAAATGTCACATGGCTCAGACAAAATGCCATCAAGAGGGCTTAATTAGGAGCACCAAATGGTCACAAGATGGTCTTAGGGCAGGGAAGTAATCTATCTATGTGATATTGATTGATGCTGTTAGTTCTTAACAGCTTGACTCTAGAGGGACTGTTCTTCTTTGGTCACCTAGTTTTAAAAGAATAGATGGCTCCTGTCTATTACAATTTTTAAGGCATTATTTGTTCACTGATGCCATAAATGTGCCTGGCATAGCAATTGGCCTTGGTATATTCAGCTCGGCGTCCAGTCGGATCTTGAATATCTCCACAGAAGGAGACTCCACCACCTCCCTGGGCAGCCTGTTCCAGTGCTACGTCACCCTCACCGTAAAGAAGTTCTTCCGCATCTTCGTGCAGAACTTCCAATGCTGAAGTTTCATCCCATTACCCCTAGTCCTGTCCCTACACATTACTGAAAAGAGACCAGCCACGCCACTATGGCACCCACACCTCAGGTATTTATAAACCTGGATCAAATCCCCTCTCAGCCTTCCCTTCTCAAGGCTAAACAGACCCAGCTCGCTAAATCTCTCCTCATAGGGGAAATGCTCCAGGCCCTTCACCATCTTAGTGGCCCTCCGCTGGACTCTTTCCAAGAGATCCCTGTCTTTTTTGTACTGGGGAGCCCAGAACTGGACACAGTACTCCAGAGGAGGCCCCACCGGGGCAGAGTAGAGGAGGAGGATCACCTCCCTCGACCCGCTGGCCATGCTCTTTTTAATACACCCCAGGATGCCATTGGCCTTTTTGGCCACTAGGGCACACTGCTGGCTCATGGTCAATCTGTCGTCCACCAGGACGCCCAGGTCCCACTCAGCAGAGCTCCTGTCCAGCAGCTCTTCCCCCAGCCTGTACTGGTGCATGCAATTATTTCTCCCTAGGTGCAAGACTCTACACTTGCTTTTGTTAAACCTCATCTGGTTTCTTACTGCTCAGCTCTCCAGCCTGTCCAGGTCTCTCTGAATGGCAGCACAGCCTTCAGGCGTGTCAGCCAATCCTCACAACTTCGTGGCATCAGCAAACTTGCTGAGGGTGGTCACTATCCCTTCATCAAGGTAACTGATGAAGATGTTGAACAAGACCGGACCCAGCACAGACCCCTGGGGGACGCCGCTAGTTACAGGCCTCCAGCCAGATTCCGCACCACCAACGACAACCCTCTGCACTCGGCCAGTCAGCCAATTCTCGACCCACTTCACCGTCCACTCATCTATCCCATACTTCCTCAGCTTTGTTATAAGGATGTCAAGGGGGACAGCATCAAAAGCCTTACAGAAATCAAGGTAGACTACATCTACCACTCTCCCCCTGTCCACCCAGCTAGTGACATCTTCATAAAAGGCCTACAGGTTGGTCGAGCACGACCTCCCCTTGGTGAACCCATGCTGAGTACTCCTGATAACCTCCTTTTCTCCCAGTTGTCTGGAGATGGCATCCAGCACAAGCTGTTCCATCACCTTCCCTGGGACAGAGGTGAGGCTGACTGGCCTATAATTACCCGGGTCCTCCTTCTTGCCATTTTGAAGACAGGAGTGACACTGGCCGTCCTCCAGTCTTCAGGCACCTCCCCAGTTCTCCAAGACCTCTGATAGATTACAGAGAGCGGCTCAGCAACGACCTCCAGCAGCTCCCTCAGCACCTGTGGATGCACCCCATCAGGTCCCAAGGATTTATGGACCTTAATGTTTCCTAGGCACTCACAGACCACCTCTTCCCTGACTAAAGGGAAATCTCCCATTCCCCACACTCTCTCATTAACCTCCAGGGCCTGGGATTCCGGAGGGAGAGCCCTTTCACTAAAGACAGAAGCAAAAAAGGCGTTCACTATTTCCACCTCCTCAGCATCCCTCCTCTCCCTGGAAGCACTCAAGGCCAGGCTGGATGTGTTGTGAGCAACCTGGTCTACAGCGAGGTGTCCCTGTCTATAGCAGGTTGGAACGAGGTGATCTTAAGGGTCCCTTCCAACACAAACCATTCTAAGATTCTAGGACAGAAAAACAGGCCAGCTCTCCCACATTGTTTCAGTGTCATTTACTTATTAAACAAGCTCTGGGACAACCCGAGAAGGTATTTGTTCCACGTGCAGCATCACCTGTGATAGAAACCAAGGAAGCCTACAGCAGGCCTCAGGACTCAGCAAGCCTTTTTGGCTCAAAGCAGGGCCAGCTGGAGCAGCTTACCACGAGTGCACCCAGAAGGGCCTCCATGCAGCTGCAGGCTTGCCGCATGTCATTGCATGTCATTGTGATGCAACAGTGGGTGAGCGTGACATAAAGCTGCAGGCTGGAACTCCGGCTGGGGTGGCCTCAGTTCGCTGCTGCTGGAGCGAGAGGTGGTAGCGGAGGGTTGCAGCTCTCAGAGAGTTCCTACCAGGAGCCATGGAGTGCTGTTGCAGTGCTGGATTCCGAAATCCAGATGAATTTCTGAGCAGAGCGGGGAAGAGCGGAAAGGTGAGCGCTGCTACATCAAGAGAGAGCTGAGTGCAGTAGCCTGGGGTATGCAGGGCTGCTCTGGGGCTGTAGATGCTCTCCAGAGGCTGAGGGACACTTCTCCTCATGCTGGTGCTGGAGAAGGCTTGCAGGGAATCGCACCTCTCTGCACATCCCAGCATCGGTTACAGAAGTGGGGAGGGAGCTGCCAAAGGGAGCGGAGGTGGGCTGGAGAGGGGAATGGAGTGTCTGAGTGTCCAAGCGTGTCTTTGTCTTTCTAGCTCCGACCCAGAGGACAGGAAGTTGGAGCAGGAGGTAGCTGGCTGTTGGACCTTCCACTCGGGGTTAAAATCCCTGTGCAGCCCGGCACCAAGCTCCTTTTCGCCAGGAGAAAGCTGGGGGAAAAGGTGAGAGGAGTAAGGAAGCGTCAAAAAGGGCTCTTGTTTCCTGGGGTTGCCGCCATGCCAAGGAGGCCTTGTGTTGGGATGCCAATCCCATGTGTTGGGATGCTGGGGCCAGGCATCCATCAGGCACAGAAATGTGGAGACCGGGTCGTTCCTGGAGGAGGGTGCAACCCTCTGCTCTCCCTCTTGGAGGACTTAGGAAAACCCAGACATGACTGTTTGGGAAAGAGGCAAGAGGCCAGCCTGTGGGTGTGAGCAGCTTGGAAGTGTCTCTGTCTCTTTGCTGCTCTCTCCTTCCCCATTCACACTCTACAACACATCTCTTCCAGCTCCACCAGCCTTCTCCTCAGTTTGACCTGAGAGATCCGTACAGTCGCAATCTGTGCACAGAGTACAACAGCCTGCATGACCCGCATCTGCGGGAGTTCCACAACCGCAAAAACAACCTGCGGAACCTGAAGAAACGGGGCTTGGTCACCGAGGATGGCGACGTAAGTTTGGCTGTTGGGCTGACCAACACGGGTCTCCTCAGGAGGGCTTTCCAGTCTGCCAGGCAGGGGCCTGACACTACAGCCATCTGTCATTGTCTCTTCTGTAGGTTGTCTGCACTCTGAAGGAGTTCAACGAGTACAGGCAGTACCTGACCAGGCTGAAGCTGGAGAAAAAGCAAGCAAAGAGGCGAGAAGAGGTAGGCAAAGCCCAGTATTGGTAGGCACGTGTCAGCAGCATGGCACTGAGGGCACGGGCTTTACTTGATGGATCTGAGGGAGATGGGGAAAGCAGAAAAGGTGAGGGGCGGGCTGGTGGTCTAGGCATTGAGGCATGGAAAGGACAGCTCAGCTCAGAGCTGAGCTAGCACAGCGTGCTGGTGTGAAGGCAGCCTGGAAAGTTGCTTGCTTACAAGCAGAGCACTGTGGCAGCCGTTCTCTTCTGCCCTCATTGCAAGGCTGAAGCAGTGTGCTTGCCCTCTTCTGCGTAAAGCAGCATTACTTAGGGTGGGAAGCACTCTCTAAGACAAGACCAAGCATAAACCCTCTGTTCCCTTCCAGGATGAGCTTCTTCGGGAGATTTCCAATTTGAAGAAATCGATCCACAGACTACAGATGGCCAGGGACAAGTTCCAGCCCGGTCCCGTGGATTACATTGCGGGTTCGAAAATCAGACCCACAATGCTTCATAAACCAGCTGGCCCCTCTCCTTCATGCTATAATCTTCTGTCTGGACAATGCAGAAGGAATGTGGCTTTGATGGAGCGTGGCCTTCAGGGAGACTCATGGAGCACAGGGCGTGCAATGAAGCTGCCTGAGAAGTCACCCAAACCTGCGTTGGGCAGGGAAGGCTCCAAACTCCCCAGAATCATCCAGACTACTTCTGCGTCAACAACAAACTCCAAACTCCCCAGAAGCATTCGTACTGCTTCTGACCCAACAGCAAACTCCAGAGTCCCCAGAATCATCCAGACTACTTCTGCGTCAACAACAAACTCCAAACTCCCCAGAAGCATTCGTACTGCTTCTGACCCAAAAACAAACTCCAGAGTCCCTAGAAGCATCCAGGCCCCAGTGAAGGGAAAAGGAAAAAAAGGGGAAAACAAGTAGAGAGATTGGCCAAAAACCAAAACAGTGGCAACAAATTAGTTTTAATTGGCTTAATTAATTTTAATTTGTTTAATTCGTTTTAATTTGTTTAATTAATTGACCAAAGATGATACCAGAATGCAAGATAACACACTACAGTACAATATATCATAATTAGTATCAGAATTAGAATTAAAACCAATAAAAAAAATTAAAAAAATAACATTACAAAGTGTGTCCGAAAACTGAAGTCCTTATTCTAAAGCCGAGGTGAGACAACCCAGGGAGTTCTCGTGCTGCTGGGATCAAAAAGGAAAGGGGAGATCAAGTGATATACGGATGGCTTTTATCTTTTGCACTGAACATAAAGGGTGACAGAGCAGCAAGCAATCCTCTGGGGGATGTAGTTGTTCTCTGCTGGGGGTACATGCAGTGTTACAGGCTTGGGACAGAATGGCTGGATGACTGTGAAGAGGAAAGGGACCTGGGGCTGTTGGTCAATGCTCTGCTCAACATGAGCCCACAGTGTGCCCAGGTGGCCAAGAAGGCCAAGGGCATCCTGGCCTGTATAAGAAACAGTGTGGCCAGCAGGAGCAGAGAGGTGATCATCCCTCTGTACTCAGCTCTGGTGAGGCCGCATCTCAAGTACTGTGTTCAGTTTTGGGCTCCTCACTACAAGAAGGACATGGAGGATGAGGTCCTCACAGGGGACTTCAACCACCCTGATATCTGTGGGAGGGACAACACAGCATTGCACCAGAAATCAAAGAGGTTTCTGGAATGTGCTGATGATAACTTCCTCTTCCAAGTAGTATGGGAACCTCAAAGATCAGGTTAGGAAAGCTAAAACCCAGGCAGAACTAAATCTAGCTGGGGACAGAAAGGGGAACAGGTATATCAGTGATTAAAAAGAAGGTAAGCGAGGATGTGGGCCCTCTCTGGAAGGCAACTAGAGGCCTGGTCATGAGGAATACAGAGAGAGCTGAGGTGCTCAATGACTTCTTTGCTTCAGGCCTCACTGGCAAGTGCTCTAGGCCCAGAGCCCAAACTGCAGAAAGCAACAGTAAAACTTGGAGAAGGTGGATCTGTAAGTGCTGTAAGTGAAGATGAGGTTCTAGACCATCGAAAGAATCTGAAGCTGCACAAGTCCAAGGGATCCATCCGCAGGTTCTGAGGGAACTGGTGGATGAACTTGCCAAGCCGCTGTGCATCGTATTTGAAAGGTCATGGCAGTCTGGCGAAGTTCCCACTGATCAGAAAAGGGGAAACATAACCCCCCTATTCCGGATCGGGAAAAAAGAAGATCCAGGGAACTACAGGCCAGTCAGTCTCACCTCTGTGCTTGGTAAGATCGCGGGGTAGATCCAACTGAAGGCCCTACTGCACCACACGGAAAAATAAAGACAAGGTGGCTGGTGGTAATCAAAATGGTTTCACCATGGGCAAGTCAGACGTGACAAACTTGGTGGCCCATGTCAACTTCATGAAGTTCAACAAGGACAAGTGCCCTGAGTTGGGGAAATCTCAAGCACAGATAAAGGTTGGGTGGAGAATGGCTTGAGAGCAGCACCGAGGAGAAGGATTTGGGGGTCTCAGATGATTCAGCACGAGGTGGCAGTGTACGCTTGCGGCCTGGAAGGCCAAATATATCCCAGGTTTCATCAAGAGAAGTGTGACCAGCGAGTCGAGGAGGCGACTCTGCCCCTCCGCGCTGCTCCCGTAAGACCCCACATGGAGTACTGCGTCCAGCTCTGGGGACCCCAACACAAGGACACTGTGCTGTTGGAGCAGGTCCAGATGAGGGAAATGGAGATGATCAGAGGGCTGGAGCACCTCCCCTAGAAGGACAGGCTGAGAGAGCTGGGGCTCTTCAGCCTGGAGAAGAGAAGGCTCCAGGGGGACCTTATAGCAACCTCCCAGTATCTGAAGGGAGTGCATAGGAAAGCTTGGGAGGGACTTTTTATAAATGCATGTAGTGACAGGATGAAGGGAAATGGTTTTAAACTGGAAGAGGGTAGATTTAGAATACATACCAGGAAGAACTTTACTGTGAGGGTGGTGAAACACTGGAACAGTCTTCCCAGTGAGGCTGTGGTTGCCTCACAGAATCACAGAATTGCAGGGGTTGGAAGGGACCTCTAGAGATCAATGAGTCCAACACTCCTGGAAAGCAGGCTCCCTACACCACGTCGCACAGCTCGGCGTCCAGTCGGATCTTGAATATCTCCACAGAAGGAGACTCCACCACCTCCCTGGGCAGCCCGTTCCAGTGCTACGTCACCCTCACCGTAAAGAAGTTCTTCCGCATCTTCGTGCAGAACTTCCAATGCTGAAGTTTCATCCCATTACCCCTAGTCCTGTCCCTACACATTACTGAAAAGAGACCAGCCACGCCACTATGGCACCCACACCTCAGGTATTTATAAACCTGGATCAAATCCCCTCTCAGCCTTCCCTTCTCAAGGCTAAACAGACCCAGTTTGCTAAATCTCTCCTCATAGGGGAAATGCTCCAGGCCCTCCACCATCTTAGTGGCCCTCCGCTGGACTCTTTCCAAGAGATCCCTGTCTTTTTTGTACTGGGGAGCGCAGAACTGGACACAGCACTCCAGAGGAGGCCCCACCGGGGCAGAGTAGAGGAGGAGGATCACCTCCCTCGACCCGCTGGCCATGCTCTTTTTAATACACCCCAGGATGCCATTGGCCTTCTTGGCCACAAGGGCACACTGCTGGCTCATGGTCAATCTGTCGTCCACCAGGACGCCCAGGTCCCACTCAGCAGAGCCCCTCTCCAGCAGCTCTTCCCCCAGCCTGTACTGGTGCATGCAATTATTTCTCCCTAGGTGCAAGACTCTACACTTGCTTTTGTTAAACCTCATCTGGTTTCTTACTGCTCAGCTCTCCAGCCTGTCCAGGTCTCTCTGAATGGCAGCACAGCCTTCAGGCGTGTCAGCCAATCCTCACAACTTCGTGGCATCAGCAAACTTGCTGAGGGTGGTCACTATCCCCTCATCAAGGTCGCTGATGAAGATGTTGAACAAGACCGGACCCAGCACAGACCCCTGGGGGACGCCGCTAGTTACAGGCCTCCAGCCAGATTCCGCACCACCAACGACAACCCTCTGCACTCGGCCAGTCAGCCAATTCTCGACCCACTTCACCGTCCACTCATCTATCCCATACTTCCTCAGCTTTGTTATAAGGATGTCAAGGGGGACAGCATCAAAAGCCTTACAGAAATCAAGGTAGACTACATCTACCACTCTCCCCCTGTCCACCCAGCTAGTGACATCTTCATAAAAGGCCTACAGGTTGGTCGAGCATGACCTCCCCTTGGTGAACCCATGCTGAATACTCCTGATAACCTCCTTTTCTCCCAGTTGTCTGGAGATGGCATCCAGCACAAGCTGTTCCATCACCTTCCCTGGGACAGAGGTGAGGCTGACTGGCCTATAATTACCCGGGTCCTCCTTCTTGCCATTTTGAAGACAGGAGTGACACTGGCCGTCCTCCAGTCTTCAGGCACCTCCCCAGTTCTCCAAGACCTCTGACAGATTACTGAGAGCGGCTCAGCAACGACCTCCAGCAGCTCCCTCAGCACCTATGGATGCACCTCATCAGGTCCCAAGGATTCATATTCAGTGACTGAAAGCAACAGTTGTTGCTCTAAGAAATGCAATACTAAGCTAGGTCTGCCTGTAGCTGACAGCCATCAGCTTGCTCCTCAGGCAGGTTCTGTCTGGATGGAATGAAGGGCATGAAATACTGATGTGCTCATCAAACGCTGCTTGTTAGCTTAGAGACAAGGTGTTAAATAGGTTTGTTCATGTATTGCAAACATGTTACTTAGCTGCCTTCATTCTAGCTTCAGAACAACATGTGCAGAATACAGAATTGATTAAAAGAAATAAGAACTGTCTGCATAGAACTTACTCTTTCCTTTACACAGGAGAATCAAGCACACGTTTGTATGTGAGTACCTCCAGAGGTGAAACTCGATCACCCAAATGTAATGAGCAGAGACATTACAATCAGTTCTAACTGTATCTTCATGCTGTGCTGAATAAGGCTGAGTCAGGATGTAAACCACTTTCTCTTTTTTTCTTCAGATGAAGCCATTAATTCGGTCAACAAGCCCAAAACGACTCCAGAAATATCAGTCAGTCCTTCTGAAGACCTGGAGCTAGTGTGTGAGGTGTCAGCTGCAAGCGGAGCTTTCATATGGAAGAAAGATCAAACAGAGGTGAAGCAGGACCAGAGGACAAGCATCATCTCCCAGGGGACGCACCGCAAGCTCATGGTCAAAAATGTGACCCTGAAAGACCAAGGGAGCTACAGCTGTGAAACAAAAGATGACAAAGCAACATTCCAGGTGAAAGTCAGAGGTGAGAAAATGCTTGAAATCCCAGAGATAAAGGAACGCTTCATTTGGTGTGTCTTGCATTTGGAGGATCAACTGACAGCCTCTCTGGTGCAAAACATTTTGGCTATAGGGCTTTCTTTGTCATCTAGTGTCATAGCAACACTTTTCTACATGTGCTTTTCCATCCAGGAATGAATTACTGCAACAAACAATAGGCAAGGAGGGTAACTTGTGCAGCTCTTGTAGTCATCTGGTGTCTGCAGGGTTACAGTGCAAGAGCACACCAGGCATGCAAGGAGTGAGAAAATGGGAGGTGTTTGAAGAGATCTGGTTACAAAATTTGAATGACACAATGAGGTGGAAAATGCAAATAATCAGACTCATAAATGGCCTGGGTTGCAAAGCCCCACAGTGCTCATCCAGTTCCAAACCCCTCCTATGTGCAGGGTTGCCAACCAGCTGCCCAGGCTGCCCAGAACCACATCCAGCCTGGCCTTGAATGCCTGCAGGGATGGAGCATCCACAGTCTCCTTGGGCAACCTGTTCTAGAGGGCCGTTCCCTTCTGATTTACTGGAAATGTAGAGAGACATGAGAAGAAAAAAAGATAAGGGAGGAGGTTCAGCAGTGCATGCAGGTGTTCTAAATCTCATGTCCAAATCTGCTATCAGACTGTGAAATGTTTAGCTTTGTGATATGATATCATATCATATGAAATGAAATGATATGCTTATCATTTCCCAAGGCAAAATAGAGGGGAAAGTATTTTCCTGTCTTAATGAGGTATCACAATGCTCCCTGTGAAGGGCAAGTATAGTGAAAACGGGGAACTGGAGTTAGCTCTGCAGCAGACTACAGCAAAACGGTGTGACTGTTGTGATGTCCCTGCAGAGAAAGAAGACGTGTTTACAAACAAGGACAAGGTACAAAAAGAGGTGAAGGCTGTACTGACTCAAAATGCCACGCTGAGCTGCGAGGTGGCCCAGGAGAAGACGGAGGTGAAGTGGTACAAGGAGGGGAAACTGATCACCTCGAGCAAGAAGTTCAAGGTGCAGTCAGAGGGCAAACAGCGTCGGCTGGTGGTGAGCCAGGTGGAGAAGAAAGGTGCAGGGGAGTACAGCTGCGAGGCTGCTGGCCAGAAACTCACCTTCAAGATTCATGTAACTGGTAGGAAACACATTTTGGTTGATATTCTTTGATTATTCCATAGTCCGGCTGTGGAAACGTCTGTGTGAATGTGTCTTGATTCTGCCATGAAACTGTTTTTGGGAGGATGAAAAGAAATGCTTACAAACGTGCAACTAAAATGATTATTTGTTTTTAACAGTGTTTCATCCAGCTCTTCCCCTACAACTACTTTATCATCAGCTGTCCATGGATGTCCAACTGTGATTTGTACAATGTGCAACACTGCTCTACCAGTTGATATTTCAACAGTAGTAGTTACAGATCTCTACTGTGGCTGCACTGAGAAGGTTTGGTTGTTGGTGTCCTAAGAACTTTTAGTCAGAGGCATTGCACTTGCCTTTGGCTTGTTGAATCCCACGTTGACAACCATTCATTCCATGTTCTGTAAATGTAATGACCAGTCATGAATCCATTGATACCTTTCTAATTGTACGTTTCTCATTAGTCTGAGGGTTTAGAACAGAGGCAGATCTCTCACTCCAGCTGCAGTAGAGATTGCTCTGGTGTCAGTATATTTTGCACAAGATCTGGTAAATTTTAACTTAGACTCCAGATAGCCATGGGCACATCAGCTGCATTCTGAGTGACCATTAGTGAGCTGGCTGATGACGAGGGTTTGTCTTCTGTTTTATTTGTAGCTGCACTCTACTGGTTTTTGCTCATAAGTCAACTTGTTCTCTGTTAACTTTACAGTTCTCGTCTTGTATTCTGAGCTGATCAGGACAGGGAATCTGTTTTCTCCTCTTCTTTCTTATGGCAGTGAACACATTGGAGCTTAATCCTGGTCAAGGTTTGGCATTTGATCAGCTATGTGGAGGAGCAACTGTACTGGGAGTCTACTGCCTTTCTGCTCACGCAGACCTGTTGTCCTTGCAGGGCATAGCTTGCGTTCTGTTCCCTTGTAAAGGTTGCAGTCTTTGCTCTCTCCATCTTGGGGCATTCTGCTCCTTCAGTCCCGGGTGTGCAATATATCTCTGCTCCTGTAGTAGACAGTTTTGCTGCTGCCTGTGGTGTAGACTCTAAACTATCAGCTTTTACGTTTCCCACACCATGTGGATGTGATTCTGGGGCCTTTGGATCTGTTCCGTGAGTTGTGTAGCTCATGCTTTTGGCTCAGGAAACTGGCAGTTTCAGCAAAGAGTGGATTACAGAAAGGGTAGATTTGGGAGGTATCTGTCAGAGAAAATGAAATATGAACGATTACAGAAAGACTATGGCAACAGCTGGAATCAACCAAGTTAATCCTCAGCAGCCAAAGCCAGCCCACGTCTTATTGCAGAGGCGTAGGGAGAAAACCCAGCAATGTAGTGCTTTTACACTTGAATTTTGCTAGCTGAGGGCTATTATTAGCTGTTTGCCTCAGAAACCAAAGGTTTTCTGTTCTCTTTCAGACCGGATGAGCTCATGGCTGCACAGGGTAATGTAATACTTCCTCCTCTGCCATACGTGGAGAGTGCTTGCCTAGCTACCGTTGCTGTATTTCTCATGTTTACCACTGTAACATGACGTGCAAGTCCAGCACTCACTGCAAAATGATGTGGTGTGAAAGTCAGGAGGGATTATGAGTACTCTTGGAGTGGTTGGCTCTTTCACTACAGAAATCCTCATCTTACTAGCTTCTCCCAAAGTGCAATGGCTTCCTGAGTCTTAATTTGTCCTCTTACCATTGCACTCAGAAAGCTTTTCAGGGTTCCTCTACCCCAGGGTTCCACTGGTAGCACAGAACAATCCCATTTTAAGGACATGTTGAATATTAGGTGCTGAGTGTTGAGCATTACGGGATGCAGATTAGACCTTCTTGCTTAAAAGAAACAAGTGCTGTACACCTTGGAAACCTATAGAAAACTAGACTAAAAAGGGCTGATTCTGCCATCTCATTATCTCAGTATTTGTGGTGCACGCTGAAATCCTTATTTGAAGTGGGCCAAAGCTCCATTGCATTTGTGAGAAGTTTTGCATCACCTGATTGGTCTAGGCCATGTTTGTTGTCTTGCTAATAAGCAAGCCTTCTGATCTTCATCAAATCATTGTGGTTGGAAAAGACCACAAAGATCCCCACATCCAGCCTCAACCCATCCCACCATGCACACTGCCCACGTCCCTCAGTGCCACATCTCCATGGTTATTGAACACTCCCAGGGATGGTGACCCCACCACCTCCCTGCAAAGCTGTGCCACCACATCACCACTCCTCTTCAGAAGAAGTTTGTCTTAACATCCAACTTGAACCTTCCCTGAAAATCATCAGTCAGAACAGGGGCTGTTGAAGATGGGCGGAGAGAATGATGCTTCTACAGTCAATACAAGCAGGGAGATCAAATGTAGAGTGTATCAACTGCATTCTTGCATTGGCTTGCTGCCCTGCTCCCTCGCCTTCAGTGGACTGCAGTGCTGGTGGTAGAGCTGTGGTGTGAATCCTGGGATTGCACGTACTGCAACGGTCAGCAGCACAGGAACTTGAGCTGAACTTACCCTCCTGGGCAGCTGCTGCCACTCAGAATTCAGACAGCATGCAGAGGAGAAAGTCATGAAGGAAGGGAAAGGGATGGCAGCAGAAGGCTTCACAGAGTGACAGCGGGGAGGAAGGAGATAGGGGACAGGTCCTGGAAGGGTTTGCCATGACTGCTGGGGAGCAGGAGCCTTCCCGGTCACCTGAGCTGGGTATGCCTGAATATGCTTGCATGAATGATCTGAATGAGTGGTCTTCCATGTCTCCACTGCAAATAAAAGGCAATGTCAATCCCCCTCACACCTGCTAGCCCTGCATTCATGCTTGGAGCCTCTGTCTTGGTATCAACATCAGGACCCTGGGATCTTTCCTGGGACCCAAACAAGCATAGGAAGCTTATTCAAAATTGCTCTGCTGTTAGAAGCTGGCTAGCACTAGAGAAGTCCATGATGTAAGTGCATCATAAATATTCTGCACTTCTACAGCCTTTTGTAGGGCAAACCATGGAATAGAAATGGAAGCCCATTTATTTAGGGTTTATCTGTTCTCCCACGCCTCAAATAGGAGCTAGCATGAACGCTCTCAGCGACCAGTTGTTGGTAAAAGGAGAATCAGATAAAACAGTCATTAAAGTAATCAATAAAAGATTCAATGTATCAATCGATCCCACTTAGCAAAGTGATTAACTGAATCCCCTTAACTGAAGTGTGTATGCCTAACTAATTATACTTGCTATCTTTCTGATGCTAACTCCATTTGTTGACACAAAGGGTAAGGTGGGCTTTAAACACTTTCTTCTATATGTGTTAGGTATTAAGAGGAGATGACCTCAGCCAGTTCTCTGAAGAATCAGGGGTTGCTGAGAGTAGAAAACCATGCTTTATGCATAAAACCGAGCTACAAAACCTAATGTAGGCCAAGTATTCACAATATTAAGGGCTATATCACTGCCATATGGTAGAGTCAAAAGATGGTTTTCTGCTCTTAAATTTCTATGTTTTCCTGATTTTGAGGTCTTCATAATTGAGCTGTATTTGGCTGCTCTCCAGCGTAGAGTGGAGCAATATCAAAAAGACACACAGATGAAGATCTGTCATTGTCTTCATTAAAAGAAATCTGAAAATTAGGAGTCCTAGCTGATAGTAAAGACTACCCAGAGGGATGGGATGACCATAGGGACTGTGCTGAGGATGCATTATAATGTGTGATAAACACTGTGAAGCAGTGTTGCTCCAGGAAATGGTCCAATACAACATAGAAGCAACTTTTAATGTCTTCCAGTCACAAGTTGTTCATATGTAATGTATATTTTACCCAGTGTTTTCCAGTTCCAGAAGCAGAGGATGCCTTTATCAACAAGCAGAAGGTGTAGAAGGAGGTGAAGGCTGTACTGACTCAAAATGCCACGCTGAGCTGCGAGGTGACCCAGGAGAAGACGGAGGTGAAGTGGTACAAGGAGGGGAAACTGATCACCTCGAGCAAGAAGTTCAGGGTGGAGTCAGAGGGCAAACAGCGTCGGCTGGTGGTGAGCCAGGTGGAGAAGAAAGATGCAGGGGAGTACAGCTGCGAGGCTGCTGGCCAGAAACTCACCTTCAAGATTGATGTCACAGGTGAGAGAAATTGTTTTGACTGTATTGAACCCCCCAGCAAAGAAGGAGGGGAAAGTTAAGTGGTTTGACACATTCAACCCCAGCATTCAGTGATGTAGATGGTGCTTAAATTCTGTTTAATTTGTGTACATTCCTGTTTGCCTTCTGAAGCTATGAACACAGAGGACTTGGGTAGCCTCAGCTTAAGACAGGCTGGAAATAATTCGGGAATTTCCCTGGGGATCTCAAGTAGATGCAATGATAGCAAAATGAGAAGTCAATAATTACAGGGGAAATTAAAGAATATTAAAGGTATCTTCATGGCACAAGCACACCCCTGCAAATGCTTCTTCCTAAATAGTCTCAGAGACAGCATTTGGTCACAATGCTAGACGGCAGCATTGGTGGTTTCTATTAAATTAAAGAAACCTGCAACTAAAAAGGTTTTCCCGTATTTTCTTTTGTTTTCTTCTCTATAGCAGGTACAAAAGAAATGCTTAAAAATAGAAAGGCTTCAAGCTGGTGCTTTTCTTTCCAGAAATGGAGGAAGACAGGCGTTCATTTATTAGGAGAGTCTGATAAGAAAGTGGAAAAAGGCTTTTTACCAGGGTCTATAGCAACATAACAAAGGGCAATGGTTTCAAAAGTGAAGAGGGTAGACTCAGTTTGGACATGAGAAAAGTTCTTTATGATGAGGGTGGTGATACACTGGAACAGATTGTCCAGTGCAGGTTGTGGGTGACTCATCATTGGAGTGTCCAAGGGCAGGCTGGATGGGGACCCTGGGCAGCCTCATTTAGTGAATGATGTCCCTGACCACGGCAAGAGGTTGGACTGGATGATCTTTAAAGCTTCCTTCTATACCCAAACCATTCTATGATTCCATAGGGGAAACCATTTTATTACTGCCTCTGAAAACTCAGGAGATATTAGAATTGTTTTCAGAAATAAGTAGGTGAGAAAAATACATTTCCTCACTATGACTTAATCACAAACAGAATTTAATCTTGACCCTCACCTGGCTTTTGCTGGCAAAGCAACTTACAGCTGTCAGCTTGTTTGGACAATTTAATGCCTGTCCCCTTGTATGAAACAGACTTTTCAATGACTGCGTATGCTGGTGTGCTGCTGGACAGTGGGGAAAGGGGTGTTTTTTAATTTTTGAAGATTTTGGAACATGATACTGGTGGAAATGAAAACAAGTTTAGGGCTATCTAAACTGTTTTGGTCTGGCAGGGAGGAAGTTCTTCACTGGCAATTGATATAGTTCAGATGTTGGCATTCAGTTCTGTATGGGAGATCACAATGTGAACCACTGATTGATCAGCTGAGGCAAGTGTGGGGTCAGCTGTGGGAGCACAGGTGAAAGTTATGTAGCTGTGCTCCCTGGAGGGGTGGAGTTCAACTCCACCTCCTCTGAGACCTCATTTAAGGGCTGACCCTCACTGAGGCAGCATCTCGTGGAGATCGCTTGCCAGGGAGGATTGTCTCAGCTCTGGTGAGTTCCCTTTTCCTTATATCTTCTGTATTTCTACCATTTTGCTTGTAATTGCTATCCTTGTTAGTACCAGCATAGTTACTGCCAATACAAGTTCATAGCACTGTCAGGAAATGTGAGTGGGAAAGCTGTCCTCAACGGTACAGTCCAAAGACTAATTTGGGCATTTGGGGAAGGCTGTGTAGAAAAGATTCATGTCTTAAATGTGCCCATTTGCCTTCAATTCCAGAAGCAGAAGATGCTTTTTTCAACAAGGAGAAGGTGCAGAAGGAGGTGAAGGCTGCACCAACCGAAAATGCCACACTGAGCTGCGAGGTGGCCCAGGAGAAGACGGAGGTGAAGTGGTACAAGGAGGGGAAACTGATCACCTCGAGCAAGAAGTTCAAGGCTGAGTCAGAGGGCAAACAGTGTTGGCTGGTGGTGAGCCAGGTGGAGAAGAAAGATGCAGGGGAGTACAGCTGCGAGGCTGCTGGCCAGAAACTCACCTTCAAGATTCATGTCACAGGTAAGACAGGTGTTGTCTGAAATACAGCAGAGATCAGTAAAGTAAAATCTAGTTTCTATTATACAGTGATCCAGTTGCCGTAGTCTGTGCTGAGGTTTTTCCCCTATACTTGATTGCCTGGGTTTGTAGCAAGTATTTGGATTTAGTATGGCACAAGGACCTGTTTCAGTCTGTCTGTAGAATAATAATTACTGATATATGTACAGTGGAAGCAATATTCAAGATATTATTCAAATCTCTCCAGTGCCTGAGATCCCAAACTGTAATTCTTGTTCACCGAAACATTTGACTAAGAAAAGTATGTGCAGTGAGGCTGGAGTGCATGTTCTACGTGCAGCCTTTCGTGGCAGGAGAAGCAGGAACTTCTCCTAGTAGTACACTGCCTTTTTCCTATGCCTTTATGTTGGAGGCTGCATCTGGATAGGTGAGTCTGCTACTCACAGTAAGAGACCTGGTAGAGCTGACTATTCCCAGAGCTCAAAGTAAGATAGATATCTGCAAATCACACACAAAGAACAAAGGACTGCGTTGGTGAGCATATTTCCTTTGTGCCTTTGACAGTCACAGTTGTGGCAACGGTAGAGGCCATGAGGAGTCTGTTCAGGAAGCCGGGAGTACTGTTCTGGGTCATGAAAAGGCAGCCAGTGGTTTGACTATCACATGTTTATGTGTTTTGATGTTTCACAGTGGGTCTTAAGCAAAAGGAACTCGGGTTTTGGTTGCCTGCAGGTCAGATGTTCTTTTGGGTTCAATATGTTTGCATAGTGACTTGCAACCATGGGACTGGTGTTCAAGGACCCTCTTGGTTCCTTCAGTTCCTAGGTTCTTTCTTGCCTAGATTTGACACTTAGTTTCAACAGAAGAGCTGATATTCTCTAGTGAAGGCTATTAGTTTGGGCACAAGTGGTAACCTAAACCTGTTCCAACCTGTACATACAAACCTACAAGATGGTCTCATTTCAGTCCTTCTGTTTTTCTTTTCTTCCCTCAGAGCCAAAACCTGTGTTTATAAACCAGGAGAAGGTGCAGAAAGAGGTGAGTGCTGCCCTGGCAGCAAGTGCTTCCCTCAGCTGTGAAGTAGCACAGGATCCAACTGGAGTAAAATGGTACAAGGATGGAAGACTGCTTGCCTCCTCCAGAAAGTTCAGAATGGAATCTGTGGGCAAAACACGGCGTCTGGTTGTGGAGCAGCTGGAGAAAAAAGATGCTGGAGAATACATCTGCGAGGCTGCTGGCCAGAAGATGACCTTCGAGCTGGAAACAACTGGTGAGCATTCAGAAATTCTCAGCCAGGATTTTGTAGCCTTGTTTTGAACTGGGTTTTAGGGTGAAATCTCAGTTTTCTTTGCACCTGACAGTGTGAGAATTTGCTCTGGCCCTTTGTGTACCTCCCCGGTGCTCAGCTGTTCCTTCCCTTACTTGGGGATAACATCATTTATTCAAGGTGATGTCCAAACGGGCTTGTTAACAGTCCTCTGCAGTGCTTTAAGCTGTCATATGTCAGCCAGAATTTATGCGTGTTCTATAGCCATTCCTACATGTTGAAAACACTGCTCTGTGCTTAAGCGTCAGCATATGTTCCAGTAAGTACAGTTCCATTAATTCTAGGGAATTGGGTGAATTAAGCATAGATCTGAAGGCTGCCTTTGCCCAGTGCAGAGATGGAAGGACTAATGTAGATTTGACTTGATATTTTCCCTTCTAGGATGGGAAGGAGCTCTGTCAAAGTAAAAAAGTGGGCATTACTTCCCAGGGAAATAAGAGAAGTCTCATTATTCACAGGCGGTGAACTCTCATTTTCTCTCTCAGTCTGCAACCAGGCTGGGTTGCTGTTTCAGTACTGGCTGTTTTATGCAGGAACTCTTCTCCTGAGGTTAATCCAAGTTGTATCCAGGCCCTTCAGAAGGAAAGGGAAATAGCAGCACAGAAATATGGTCTGATTCTGACATAAATAAGTGCAGACCTAGAGAGTTAAAAGGGATTGTGTGATGTTCAAGGGACTTTGAAGCAAAGATGTCCCCTAGGTAAGATTTGTGGCTGACATTCCCCATACATTGTGGGCACACAAGCTAAGGAGAGACTAGTGATGAGCATGCAGAGAAGCCAATGGTTCAGACAGGTTTGTAGTGACACGACATTGTAGAGTTCTGTCTAGTTCTCCTTGGCATAGTTTGGAAAATAAAGATGAGGTGATGGTGGTAACCAATAGGGCTTCATCAAGGTCAAGCCATGCCTGACAAACTTGGTGGCCTTTCATGATGGAGTAACAGCATCAGTGGATAATGGGAGAGCAACTGACATCATCTACTTGGACTTGTGCAGAGCATTTGATCCCGTCCTGCATGACATCCTGGTCACCAAACTGGAGAAAAATGGTTTTGATGGATGGACCAGTTGCAGGATAGGGAACTGTCTGGATGGTCACACTCAGAGAGCAGCAGTCAATAGCTCAGTGTCCAGATGGAGGGTGGTGTTGGGACCAGTGTTATTTAACATTTTTGTAGGCAACATGGAGAGTGGAATCAAATGAACCCTCAGCAAGTTTGCAGATGACACCAAGCTGAGCGGTGCTGTTGATGTGCTAGAGGGAAGGGATGCTACCCAGAGGGACCTGGACAGGCTGGAGAGGTGGGCCCTTGGCAGCCTCATGAACTTGAGTGTGGCCAAGTACAAGGCCCTGCACCTGGGTCAGGGCAATCCCAAGCACAGGCACAGGCTTAGAGGAGAATGATTTGAGAGAAGCCTCGACCCTGAGGAGAAGAGTTGGTGTGGAGGAAGGTGTCCCTGCCTATAGCAGGGGGACTGGAACTAAATGACCTTAAAGATTCAGTCAGTTCTATTGTTTTTCTACCCTTAATTTTGCTTGAAAGGTTTTAGAATAAATGAGATTCTGGTTTCCATGAAAACTGTTTGCAGGGAGCTCCATTGTAGCTAGTAAGTCTATCTTTAATTTCAAGGGCAATAATGCATTGACTGTGTTGAAAAGGGAAATGACTCAGGAATGGATGATGGTTTAGAATAAAACATAATCCTACTTATTTTCTATGCAAATATGTGTAAGGAAAAGATGCTGCACTCAGTTCTGGAAATACCCTGACAAATATATCTCTACTGTTTCACAGCTGGAGATATCAAGATTGTTAAACCACTGGAAGATGTGGAAGTGAATGAATATGGGAGTGCATCTTTTGTCTGTGAGATTTCACACGATGAGGTTCAGAGCCAGTGGTACAAAGATGACAACAAGCTGAAGGCTGATGACAACATCAGAATGCAGCAAGATGGTAGGGTGTAAGAGGGGGATCTTTCTCCTGAGTGGGGGGTGGGTTGGAGATCAAGCATATAAGACATCTGAAATGAAGTGAAGAGGGTTCAGAAGCGAGTTCCCCTTTTGTTTTGGGACTGAGGTTTAGGTGGAACAAGTGACAGGTGGGAAGCTTAGTGTGGGAAGTGTGATGCTATCCCACCATCCCACACTGCCAGGAGCAGGTAGGAAATGAGTGCAGTTATTTCCAACGTGGGGGTGAACAGGGCAGTCAGTTCACCTCTCCAAAGAGGTTTTGTCTGACAGTGAGTGTGATCCTTCTGTATCAGGTACTTTGAAGGTGACAGCGGCCACATTCGGTCAGTCCTTGTAGAAGCCATGTTTAGATTACACTTTGGTGGGGATGTGGACATGGGGGAATGGGTGGTTTCATTGACATGAGAGATCAGGCAGTGATGCTGTGAAACCAGATGGATGATGCTCAGCCTGGCCATGTGCCTCAGAGCTCTTTGCTCAAGGAAGCCAAGTGTAGTTGTGGGTTTGCTCTCAAGAGCACAGTTTGGTAGGGATGAGTTGGTGGCTGGACTAGATGACCTTAGTGGTCTTTTCCAGCCTTAGTGACTCTTTGGTTCTCTGCTTCAGGAAAGAGCTACTTGCTGACTTACACACGTGTCCAAGTCAAGGATGCATCAGAAATAAAATCTGTAGCAGAAAAGGCAGAATCTCGTGAATCTTGTGCCCATCTTACAGTTAAAGGTAATTATGCTTCTGATGATGATTTTGATTAAATTATCTTATGTTATAAACGAGCTAACATCCTTTGCTTGAATGTCAAGGAAGTTAAACACCACCAGGGCCTTTCACAGAAATAAAAACTCCTACCTACCTACCTTTCTGCCCACAAAACATCCAGCTTCTCTTTTGGAATTTACTTTTGCAAAGTAAGATGGATTATTTTCTTAGGAGGTTGATTTTCTACGTTTAGACTTGTGTTTAGATTTGTGTTTGAACGTTGAGGGATAAAAAACATAGCTTGACCTTTTCTTCATTTTCTCTTGCTGTTTGAAAAGAACACAGGGTTTTGGTTTTTTTTTTTTTAATATATACAATGTCAGGGTATATATATGATGTTAAGTGTGATAATGAAAAGGGAGACATTTGAGTTAGCACACTACTCAAGAGTTCAGTCCCCAGCTTTGCCACTGTTAAAATTATAAGGGCAAGAACTTCCTGGAAAATGAATTTCTCCTAAGTAGAGTCATTACATTTGAGCTACAGAGACCTTTACTAGGTGAAAACTTGTTGTTCAGAGCTAAGTTGCTGTATTTAACCAAAGTAATTATCAATGTCCGTGTTTCAATGAACCTCTTTTCCATTTCGTAATGCGAGGAGTTTGATATTGGGATGGGAAGGTCATGGTTTGATTTAGATGTTGGACTGGGAATCAGAAGATCTGGGCTCTTTTCAGGTTGTCAATCTTATTGTCTGACTTCTTAACAACATTCTTTTCTTTCTATTATTTTTTAATGATGTTTCAAGGCATTCTGAGCTGATAGGTGTAGTGTTCATGTGCAGTAATGCTGACGTGAGTAAGTGGGGTGATAATGTAAGGGTTTTTTACATTCCTTCTAAATCTCTGCTTTCTCTTGTTCCATCCTTCTTAAAGAGCAATCCATTAATCTAGTAAAGGAGCTGTGTGATGAGGATGTGACTGAGCCTGAAAAAGCCAAATTTGAATGCGAGATATCCATTCCTTCTGTGAAACCTCCCAAGTGGTATCTACGTGGGGAAGTCTTACAGGCTGGCAGAAACTTGATTATGCAGCAAGAAGGCACCATCCACCAGCTTGCCATAGCGATAACCACCACTGATATGACAAGCACCATTCAGTTCTCAATTGGCAAATCCAAATCCACAGCCAATCTGCTTGTCAGAGGTAACATATCCAGGCTTTGAAAACACTGCACTGTGCAAAGATCTGTTTGAATAGCTGTGATGTGCTTACTATTCAGATCTACAGAGCTGAGGTTTTGTCCTTGGCTATACCAAAGAAGTCAAATCAGGTGAAATTAATTGTATTTCTGAACTAGACAAGGTTAAGTTTGGTAGCACCTAAATTTGATGCAGTTTGTCATTGATTTCATCTGAAAGAAACTTGCAGGCTTTTTATCTGCTGTTGTCCCCAGCATAAGAGTCTCCATTCACACCCTAAAGTACTTGTTATATTTTCAACTCACTCTTATTTGAATAAAAGCCTCAACAATTGGGAGCAATTTAATAAGCACAGAACAAGAGCTGGACCTTGCATTTGGTAGATAATATACAGTATTACTTTATAGAAATGTAGTCAATGGCATTCCCTATAGACAATCGTTTGTTTTATCTTTAGAGTCGTTCAAAGAACCATTGTGAACATGACATTAATTGGAATGGAATACACGCAAGAGACTTTCCTCTTCTTCCAATTGTCCTCATCCTTTCTTCTCTTCCACCCCTGCTTTGCAGATTACCATATAGAAATCACCAGGAAGTTGGAGGACAAGACAGCTTTGGAACATCATTCTGTCATCCTGTCCTGTGACTTCAGGCCTTCTCCAAAGGTTGTGAAATGGTTCAAAGGCCACACACTCATCAAGCCCTCTGAGAAGTACAAGATCAAGAGGGATAAGCATTCAGCAGAGCTCAAGATTCTGAAGCTGAAGCCCGATGATGCTGGTGTGTACAAGTGCAAGGAATTGCAGAGACTGAGGCCACGCTGACAGCTGAAGGTATGAGCAGGGGGGGTGGTCTCTTACATGTCCTATTTCACCTCAGATTTCTCTTCTTGGGGTTGATTTCTGCCGTTCTCTCCTGCTAACTTTATAAATGTATAATCTTCACTGAGAAGATTACACAAAGATCATCTAGTCCAACCATTCTAACACATCCCAGTATGATTTATAGTAACAGTGGTAACAGTTCACCTTGTTTCCTCACAGCCCGCAATGTAGAAGTAACCTGCAGGATGTAGAAATTGAAGAAGAGAGCTCTGCTGTCTTCTCCTGCGAGCTGTCCCATGATGACGAGGACGTGGAATGGTTCCTGAATGGCAGCCTCCTTTACACCAACAATTACAATGACATCAAGAACGTTGGCAATTGCTGCAAACTGACAATGAAGCAGGTTAAGCCTGAGGATGCTGGCACAGTGACAGTGAAGTCAGACAAGGTGTCAGAAAGCGCACCTGAAGGTGATAGGTGGGTCTGATCACACCCCTCCTGGATGTAAGAGATGCTAAGGAGCTCCAGTTCATTCTATTGTGCAGCAGTCCTGCTTCTAAAGCTGACCTCTCTGGGGTGACAAGTCATCAGAGGCTTTCTTCCAGTGGAAGGTTCCATTGCAGCAGATATCAACGAAGGAGGATGGTTTTGGTGTCCTGCCAAAGCATTCCATTGCTTTTTATCATCATTTTATTTAGCACAAGGAGAGTTACAAGAGCAGTTTCTTTTACTGCTTCAGTAACATGCAGTGTCAATACTGTTGTCTCCAAGGATTTATGACTGCAGGGAGAGATCATTCAGTGTGTGTTTTGCCTCTGGGATGACTAATGACCAGGCTGTGAGCAACCTGATCTAGCTGTGAATGTCCCTTTTTATTGCAGGGGAGCTGGGCTAGATGGCCTTTAAGGGTCTCTTCCAATTCTAAGGGTAATGTGATTCTAATCTGCTCTCCCCAGCAATTAAGTTCTTTTACTCTATGCGCTCAGAGTTTGAAGGATTTCCTCTTTCTCCTTTCTTTTGCATTTGGTGGAAGTTTTTTCCCCAGTATAAACATCTGATGTGTGAAATAGAAGATAGATAAAAGGAGTCAATAAAACAGGAAAATCAAAAGTGTTCAGCATCTTATCCTCTTAATCCTGTGGCCTGCTGTATGAGCTGTGCTCCGTGTGAGGGCAATGCCAGCTCTCCAGCTTTAGAAGAGCTGCATCCCAATTACTTCATATGATATCAGTCCCACCCACCGGCAATGCAGGCTGTCCCTCCTGTTCCCTGTATTCTCCTACTGATTAGTTCAGAATTCCATAAAGTGCATTCAGTCAACACACATGAAACCGCTTTAGGTTCTATATTGGTGTTGTCAGTACTGGTAAAGATTTATTTATCCCTCTTTAAAAATCTGAAAGCAACTG
Source organism: Coturnix japonica (assembly GCF_054131305.1). Classification (NCBI taxonomy): domain Eukaryota; kingdom Metazoa; phylum Chordata; class Aves; order Galliformes; family Phasianidae; genus Coturnix; species Coturnix japonica. Next base: position 20,816,953 of record NC_140671.1, on the reverse strand, counting down.
GAAATGTCTCAACTTCTGTATCACATTGTTCTGTTTTGCCCTTTTAATTGCAGAGAAGCCTGCTGTCTTCATGAAGTCCTTGGATGATGTTTTTGGTGAGGAGCGGGGTGTGATTAAATTGGAATGCGAAGTCTCTAAAGAGAAGGTCAAACCAGTGTGGAAGAAGGACGGTGTTCTGCTCACTTCTGGCAACAAGTATGAGCTGGTACAGTCTGGGAAGACCCTATATCCCCTTATCCATGACTTCGAGAAGTCAGATGCAGGTTTCTATACCTGTGATATTGTCCGTGATGTTGCCAAATCAAAGGTCGGCGTTCAGGTTAAGTACTGTGGAAAGTAAAGGAGTGCTGAAAGCACATTCAGTGTGGTCACTATGTCTTACACCTATTCCCCCGTGAGCCTTAATAGTTTCTACAATAGAAGTGTATTACTGCAATTTAGCGCAGTGATGTCTGGAAAATTCCCATTACTTTTGATGTAAATGTATCTCATTTTGCCATGAAAATCACCAAACACATCAAGAATGTCCTGGAAATATTTCCTTTCTAAACATCCCTAAAATGGAGAAACGGTTTGAACACCAGTAGGGGTAGGATGGTAACAAATTAGCTAATAGAAACATTTAATGTCTTGTCGTAGGCAAAACCCTTTTTCTCACGCAGCATCCTAGAGTTGTCCTCTCTGTTAGGTTGTTCCCTCTGTAGCTCATTGAATCTTCATTGTGCTCCATGGACTGAGCTGCTCTAATTGTAGTTCTTCCAGAGCAAAGACAAGAGATTCACGTCTCTTTTTTTTTTATAGCTTTCTGGTAATTCTGAGTGGAGAATGTCTTAGAGAATACATCAGTAAGGAATGCAGCCATGTTCTGCAAATCCTAAGTTAAAACACCAGTACTGCTACTCATGTCAGTCACAAATGCCTTTTCTCCATATAAACCTCATACTAACGTATCTCTTACCTTCCAGAGCTGAATAGTGGCATTACCAAACGGCTGAAAACCACTGAAATCCAGGAGGGAGAAGATTGTACTTTTGAATGCATTCTGTCCCATGAAAGCATTGATGAGTTCAAGTGGACACTGAATGGAAGCAGAGTGAAAAATGGTGGGCGATTTAAAGCTTCTAACGTGAGTCGGAAATATACTCTCATTATCAAAAGTGTGACTCCTACTGACGCTGGGGAAGTCGTTTTTACTGCCCGTGGTCTAACCTCCAAAGCCTCTCTGTCTGTGAAAGGTAATGAGATGGGAGAGATTCTGGGGTCTGATTCCTTCAACTGTCTTCTGATAAGATTGTCGTGAGAGCTAACTCATAATATGGTTAAAGTGAATAGCAACCTTCTACTTGAACCTCGAAGCACTGAGAATTTCTCTTAAAAATAAGTAAAAGGACAAAACATTTTACACAAATGTGAGAACTACCCAAAGCACTGGGGTAGTGTTGGAAATGGGCATCTCACTACAGCTTGTTCCATTAACAGTAAATCAGGAATGATCTGTTGAGGGAACTGTGGGAGCAAAGTAAGAGCTATACTCTAAGTATAAGCTGAAGGGATGGCCTTCACATCATCTAGCTGTACAACAAATTCCTATCTAGAGCATGTGCATCTGAGAGCATCATCCGAGGCTCCCAGTGTGATGAGTGGAGAGAAGAGAGAGGCAGTTTTCAGACATGGTTCATCATCCTCAATTGGGTAGATTTAAGAGAGAATAAATGCTGCCTGGAATTCTATTGTCTGTACTTTGCAGATTACTGCTGGCTGTAGGATGGCGTCTGTTGCAAGTGCCTCTCTAACTTATCTCCAGCATGTAGATGCATGTATTTTGAGAGAGGCATCCTACCCTAAGTGTATGTTACTCAAAAAGCAATGTTTTCTTCCAGGAAAACCTACTGAGGTTTCAAAACAGCTGGAGGATAAGACAGCAGCAGCAGGGCAGGACATCAGCCTGAGCTGTGAGCTGTCAAAGCCGGATTTGAACATCAGGTGGTACAAGGATGGCAAAGCAATCAGAAAAAGCCAGAAGTACGACTTGCAGCAGGAGGGAAGGAACTGGGGCCATTCTGATCATCCATGACTCTACTGCCAAGGACAGTGGGGAGTACCCCTGTGAGACAGAGGACTCCATAACAAAAGCCAGGGTCACTGTGCAAGGTGAGTTGAAAAGCACACTGGGGATGGCATGTAGAGAAGTCGAGGTAAATATCTGCAGCCTGTGGGTGATGTTTTTCTCTTCTGTTTCCTTGAGCAGGATCAATTCTTAGTTTTCAGAAAATACGATGGATTAAAATCTTTTCCTTAAAATAATCTGGAAACCGAATGATTCTCCAGTGTGATGTGGATCTGGGCAGCCTGGTCTGGTGGTTGGTGGCCCCTTGACAGGGGGTTTAAAACTAGATACTCTTTGAGGTCCTTTCCTACTCAGGCCACTCTATGATTCTGTGATCATTCTATGGTTCTATGATCTTGGTTGTTAGTGAGCCAAGAAAAGATGGCAATCTGAATTAGTCTATATTGAATATGTGTAATCAAAACTATATGCAGTTTATCAGATGAGATCCTACCAGCGCATGTATAATGGTATTGAACTTTCCAGATATCTACTGGAATTATCAAACCTATGTAAATGGGTGGACTCTGTGGACTTCTTAGATTCTTTGCATCTCTATGTGATGTTCTAGAAGTGAGGGCAAAGGAGATTCAGGACACCTCTGTATGCTTGAGACTTGTTCGGGTAACAAATCCCTTTGTCCCACACCCTCATCCCCCTCTTTTCCTTCCAGAAAAACCTAATTACTTTATCAAGGAACTTTCAGATCTGAAAACTGAAGAAAGTGGAACTACAATTTTTTCATTTCAGTGCGAGAAATGCTCATACACCGTCATATGGAGGAAAGGCATTGCTGAGCTCAGGCCTGGCAGGAAATACGAGATGGCACAGAAAGGACGAGACCTGCAGCTGAGCATAAGAAATCTGGAGAAAAGTGACAGTGACATGTACACCTGTGACATTGGTGATGCCCAGTCCAGAGCCAAGCTGGTTGTACAAGGTATGTGTGAGAGCCATATGACTGCGCATCCTGTTTCTCCACTCCCAAGACATTATCCTGGTAGAATTTGTACATTTATGGCAGGTCTTTGGGGCTGCAGCTGTCTGGCCTGAATAGCGGTTCACAAGCCATGCACAGAGCGAGCTGCACGGAAAGGGAAAGAACTACCAACTAGAGCAGTGCCATTGAGAACTTTATGTATCATTTAAAAACCAAAAATGCTGATGTACGGTGAGGCTGGTGACCCAGAAATCAGTGTGAACTTTCTATCTCTGACCTTTCTGAGTTAAAAATAGTTCTCTAAAGTTCTAGGCAAAAATTCCCTGATGCAGCATTCTGGGTAGTTGTCACGGTTTAAACTAAAATTTACCTGTGTTCGTGACAGGGGGGCCACAGGCAAGCGAGGTGCTAGAAGGAGCTGAACCTCAGTCCCAGCTACTTCAGAAGCAGCCCGAACCCCCAAATACACGGCTAAGATCTCCTTCTCAGTTTAAGCATAGCGCTCCTCAGACCCTTTATATGCTCGACTCCAAAATCCCAGGGGTCGGCCTTGGGTCTCTCCTGAAGCTCTTTGCCACAAACTCCAAGTGGGACCTTTTTCTCCAGCAGCAGTGTAGATTATGTTTTTCACATCCTGTCCCGTCCGTACTGGCCCCAAGGCCACGGCATGGGCTATCTCTTGTTTTATCTGCTCAAAAGCCTGCTGCTGCTTAGGACCCCATGAGAAATTATTCTTCTTCCACGTTACCTGATAGAGGGGGCTCACTATGTGGCTGTAGTTTGGGACATGCATTCTCCAAAAGCCCACTACTCCCAGGAAAGATTGGGTCTCTGTCTTGTTGGTGGGCGGAGACATAGCAGTGATTTTGTCAGTCACATCTGCTGGGATGTGTCGATGCCCATCTTGCCGTTTTACACCTAAAAACTGGATTTCCTGGGCTGGCCCCTTCACCTTGCTGCGCTTAATGGGAAAACCAGCTTGCAAAAGAATTTGGATTATCTGTTTTCCTTTCTTGAAAACCTCTGCTGCTGTATGGCCCCACACGACAATATCATCAATATACTGCAAGTGTTCGGGAGCATTACCCTGTTACAAGACAGCTTGGATCAACCAATGGAAATGGTTGGGCTGTGCTTCCACCCTTGAGGTAAACAGTTCCAGGTATACTGAACAGCTCTCCAGGTAAAAGCAAACTGTGACCTACATTTTGCAGCCAATGGGATGGAAAAGTAGGCATTAGCAATGTCAATGATGGCAAACCACCTTGCTTCTTTTGACTCCAGTTCATACTGGAGTTCTATCATGTCTGGTACAGCAGCACTCAATGGAGGTGTGAATTCATTCAGGCCACGGTAATCCAGCGTCAGCCTCCATTCTCCATTGGCTTTACGCACTGGCCATATGGGGCTGTTAAAAGGCGAGTGAGTTTTGCTAATCAATCCCTGATTCTCTAATTGGCGAACTAGCTTGTGAATGAGGAGCAATGAGTCCCTATTGGTGCGGAACTGCTGTCTTGTACCACTTTGGTGGCAATTGGTACCACTTGGTCTTTTACCTGGAGCAACCCCACAGCAGAAGGATCATCTGACAGACCAGGTAAAGCTGACAGCTGCTTAACACAGTTTGTGTTAACAGCAGCTATCCCAAAGGCCCATCGATAGCCCTTGGGATCCTTAAAATATCTCATCCTAAGGTCATCAATACCCAAAATACATGGAGCCTCTGGACCAGTCACAGTAGGGTGTTTTTGCCAGTTTTTACCATTGAGGCTTATTTCGGCCTCCAACATAGTCAATTCTTGGGAACCCCCAGTCACTCCATGGATCTATATTGGTTGTTTCCCTTGGTGACTTGAGGGCATTAGGGTGCATTGTGCGCCAGTGTCCACCAAGGCTTTATATTTCTGTGGTTGAGATGTGCCAGGCCACCTAATCCACACAGCCCAGTATACTCTATTGTCCCTTTCCCCGCCCAGGCTGTAGTCAGGGCCCCTCTATTGGTTACCTCGATGGCTTGCAGCAACTGGAACTTCCCCCCTTTTGGGGCATGTAGCCCTGTCTTTCATGTCTCATGTCCAGTTCCACATGTTGTTTGAAGCACCATCTTAGAGGCAGCCTTTATTTCTCCAGCCCACCACTCTCTTGTACCACGAGAGCTCTCCTGCTTCTCGCTGTGATGTGAGACCAAATGGAAGGCCCTGCAGAAGTCTGGGTAGGTGATGTCAGTTGCTGTTCCTTTCCCCAACTGGTGCTGGGAAAAGCAGGGAATGGGACTGGGAGACATCCCGGCGGTGGGATCCTGCCTAAGCAGAACTGAATGGCTGTTCTGATCCATGTATTTTAACCTGAGTGAATCTGAAACTAATGAGGGAGGTGAGGGACCTGTGGGAAGAAAATGTATGTGCCGCAGTTTGTGGTGCAAGGTGTTCTAGGAGCTGCTGGTAACAGTGCCCAGAAGTCTTCCTTTTTTGACGGGGAGAGGATTAACAAGGTTATTTTAATGAATCTATTTCCTTTCTGTTCATCTTTCATACTACCTCTCAAAAAACTGTCTGTGGATTCTGTCATAGTTTTGTGCTGTTGCTGTCAATATTCTACATCATAACATCATGTGCAGTATGAATCATTAATTGAGGGTATAAATAGTGGAATCATGTACAAAGGAAAAAGGGTTAAAGAGAAAGTAAATTTATGTGTGGATTCTATGCATTCTCAAGTAGTAGTTCTTGCTAAAGAGAATTCGTGTGCACTCTGTGCTTTCATCTGCACAAAGGATCTTCTAATCATCTCTGTCTGTGTTTCTTTTAGACCCAGAGATGGAGCAGAGAGGAACACAGACTTGGGTGGATCTTCATTCAGGAGCAGGGACACGTCATGCTCATCTGAGGTGTCTGGCTGACAGCAAGAGCAGAGAGGTAAGTTTCATAGGGTCGCGTGCCCATTTTATTTTATTTTTCATTCATGATGCATAGAGGCGTTCCCCAGACAAAGTGAGCATTTCTCAACTGGACTTTCTAGAAATGAGCTAGGCAGTGAAAATGGGTTTGAAGCATTCCTAAGAGCCCCGCAAGAGAATGCTGAGAGTTAATCTGGCACCATCCTTTGGAAACGTCCGTTGTCTGTCAGCTCTTCAGCTGTGCCCTAACACCTCCCATTGCGCTGCCACACCAGGATAGAATTCCAAGCACACACTGAGTCCTGGAATGTTGTGGTGCCGTGTTGGAATCAGATGTGACCACGTGGTCTTGGCTCCCCGCCTTGTGGGGGGTCATGGTGGACCAGGCTGTTGGCCGTTGGTGATGTCATAAGCGGCTGGAATGAGGGGAGGAGCGGTGCGTTCTGTGTTCCTTTGTGGGTGAGCTAGTGGTCGGAGTGGTTGGTTGTCTTGTTGTTCTTGTGCCTTTTGTGCCGTTAGTGCTGATTGTTGGTGTTGGCAGTTGGTGTTGGCAGTTGGTGTTGGCAGTTGGTGTTGGCAGTTGGTGTTGGCAGTTGGTGTTGGCAGTTGGTGTTGGCAGTTGGTGTTGGCAGTTGGTGTTGGCAGTTGGTGTTGGCAGTTGGTGTTGGCAGTTGGTGTTGGCAGTTGGTGTTGGCAGTTGGTGTTGGCAGTTGGTGTTGGCAGTTGGTGTTGGCAGTTGGTGTTGGCAGTTGGTGTTGGCAGTTGGTGTTGGCAGTTGGTGTTGGCAGTTGGTGTTGGCAGTTGGTGTTGGCAGTTGGTGTTGGCAGTTGGTGTTGGCAGTTGGTGTTGGCAGTTGGTGTTGGCAGTTGGTGTTGGCAGTTGGTGTTGGCAGTTGGTGTTGGCAGTTGGTGTTGGCAGTTGGTGTTGGCAGTTGGTGTTGGCAGTTGGTGTTGGCAGTTGGTGTTGGCAGTTGGTGTTGGCAGTTGGTGTTGGCAGTTGGTGTTGGCAGTTGGTGTTGGCAGTTGGTGTTGGCAGTTGGTGTTGGCAGTTGGTGTTGGCAGTTGGTGTTGGCAGTTGGTGTTGGCAGTTGGTGTTGGCAGTTGGTGTTGGCAGTTGGTGTTGGCAGTTGGTGTTGGCAGTTGGTGTTGGCAGTTGGTGTTGGCAGTTGGTGTTGGCAGTTGGTGTTGGCAGTTGGTGTTGGCAGTTGGTGTTGGCAGTTGGTGTTGGCAGTTGGTGTTGGCAGTTGGTGTTGGCAGTTGGTGTTGGCAGTTGGTGTTGGCAGTTGGTGTTGGCAGTTGGTGTTGGCAGTTGGTGTTGGCAGTTGGTGTTGGCAGTTGGTGTTGGCAGTTGGTGTTGGCAGTTGGTGTTGGCAGTTGGTGTTGGCAGTTGGTGTTGGCAGTTGGTGTTGGCAGTTGGTGTTGGCAGTTGGTGTTGGCAGTTGGTGTTGGCAGTTGGTGTTGGCAGTTGGTGTTGGCAGTTGGTGTTGGCAGTTGGTGTTGGCAGTTGGTGTTGGCAGTTGGTGTTGGCAGTTGGTGTTGGCAGTTGGTGTTGGCAGTTGGTGTTGGCAGTTGGTGTTGGCAGTTGGTGTTGGCAGTTGGTGTTGGCAGTTGGTGTTGGCAGTTGGTGTTGGCAGTTGGTGTTGGCAGTTGGTGTTGGCAGTTGGTGTTGGCAGTTGGTGTTGGCAGTTGGTGTTGGCAGTTGGTGTTGGCAGTTGGTGTTGGCAGTTGGTGTTGGCAGTTGGTGTTGGCAGTTGGTGTTGGCAGTTGGTGTTGGCAGTTGGTGTTGGCAGTTGGTGTTGGCAGTTGGTGTTGGCAGTTGGTGTTGGCAGTTGGTGTTGGCAGTTGGTGTTGGCAGTTGGTGTTGGCAGTTGGTGTTGGCAGTTGGTGTTGGCAGTTGGTGTTGGCAGTTGGTGTTGGCAGTTGGTGTTGGCAGTTGGTGTTGGCAGTTGGTGTTGGCAGTTGGTGTTGGCAGTTGGTGTTGGCAGTTGGTGTTGGCAGTTGGTGTTGGCAGTTGGTGTTGGCAGTTGGTGTTGGCAGTTGGTGTTGGCAGTTGGTGTTGGCAGTTGGTGTTGGCAGTTGGTGTTGGCAGTTGGTGTTGGCAGTTGGTGTTGGCAGTTGGTGTTGGCAGTTGGTGTTGGCAGTTGGTGTTGGCAGTTGGTGTTGGCAGTTGGTGTTGGCAGTTGGTGTTGGCAGTTGGTGTTGGCAGTTGGTGTTGGCAGTTGGTGTTGGCAGTTGGTGTTGGCAGTTGGTGTTGGCAGTTGGTGTTGGCAGTTGGTGTTGGCAGTTGGTGTTGGCAGTTGGTGTTGGCAGTTGGTGTTGGCAGTTGGTGTTGGCAGTTGGTGTTGGCAGTTGGTGTTGGCAGTTGGTGTTGGCAGTTGGTGTTGGCAGTTGGTGTTGGCAGTTGGTGTTGGCAGTTGGTGTTGGCAGTTGGTGTTGGCAGTTGGTGTTGGCAGTTGGTGTTGGCAGTTGGTGTTGGCAGTTGGTGTTGGCAGTTGGTGTTGGCAGTTGGTGTTGGCAGTTGGTGTTGGCAGTTGGTGTTGGCAGTTGGTGTTGGCAGTTGGTGTTGGCAGTTGGTGTTGGCAGTTGGTGTTGGCAGTTGGTGTTGGCAGTTGGTGTTGGCAGTTGGTGTTGGCAGTTGGTGTTGGCAGTTGGTGTTGGCAGTTGGTGTTGGCAGTTGGTGTTGGCAGTTGGTGTTGGCAGTTGGTGTTGGCAGTTGGTGTTGGCAGTTGGTGTTGGCAGTTGGTGTTGGCAGTTGGTGTTGGCAGTTGGTGTTGGCAGTTGGTGTTGGCAGTTGGTGTTGGCAGTTGGTGTTGGCAGTTGGTGTTGGCAGTTGGTGTTGGCAGTTGGTGTTGGCAGTTGGTGTTGGCAGTTGGTGTTGGCAGTTGGTGTTGGCAGTTGGTGTTGGCAGTTGGTGTTGGCAGTTGGTGTTGGCAGTTGGTGTTGGCAGTTGGTGTTGGCAGTTGGTGTTGGCAGTTGGTGTTGGCAGTTGGTGTTGGCAGTTGGTGTTGGCAGTTGGTGTTGGCAGTTGGTGTTGGCAGTTGGTGTTGGCAGTTGGTGTTGGCAGTTGGTGTTGGCAGTTGGTGTTGGCAGTTGGTGTTGGCAGTTGGTGTTGGCAGTTGGTGTTGGCAGTTGGTGTTGGCAGTTGGTGTTGGCAGTTGGTGTTGGCAGTTGGTGTTGGCAGTTGGTGTTGGCAGTTGGTGTTGGCAGTTGGTGTTGGCAGTTGGTGTTGGCAGTTGGTGTTGGCAGTTGGTGTTGGCAGTTGGTGTTGGCAGTTGGTGTTGGCAGTTGGTGTTGGCAGTTGGTGTTGGCAGTTGGTGTTGGCAGTTGGTGTTGGCAGTTGGTGTTGGCAGTTGGTGTTGGCAGTTGGTGTTGGCAGTTGGTGTTGGCAGTTGGTGTTGGCAGTTGGTGTTGGCAGTTGGTGTTGGCAGTTGGTGTTGGCAGTTGGTGTTGGCAGTTGGTGTTGGCAGTTGGTGTTGGCAGTTGGTGTTGGCAGTTGGTGTTGGCAGTTGGTGTTGGCAGTTGGTGTTGGCAGTTGGTGTTGGCAGTTGGTGTTGGCAGTTGGTGTTGGCAGTTGGTGTTGGCAGTTGGTGTTGGCAGTTGGTGTTGGCAGTTGGTGTTGGCAGTTGGTGTTGGCAGTTGGTGTTGGCAGTTGGTGTTGGCAGTTGGTGTTGGCAGTTGGTGTTGGCAGTTGGTGTTGGCAGTTGGTGTTGGCAGTTGGTGTTGGCAGTTGGTGTTGGCAGTTGGTGTTGGCAGTTGGTGTTGGCAGTTGGTGTTGGCAGTTGGTGTTGGCAGTTGGTGTTGGCAGTTGGTGTTGGCAGTTGGTGTTGGCAGTTGGTGTTGGCAGTTGGTGTTGGCAGTTGGTGTTGGCAGTTGGTGTTGGCAGTTGGTGTTGGCAGTTGGTGTTGGCAGTTGGTGTTGGCAGTTGGTGTTGGCAGTTGGTGTTGGCAGTTGGTGTTGGCAGTTGGTGTTGGCAGTTGGTGTTGGCAGTTGGTGTTGGCAGTTGGTGTTGGCAGTTGGTGTTGGCAGTTGGTGTTGGCAGTTGGTGTTGGCAGTTGGTGTTGGCAGTTGGTGTTGGCAGTTGGTGTTGGCAGTTGGTGTTGGCAGTTGGTGTTGGCAGTTGGTGTTGGCAGTTGGTGTTGGCAGTTGGTGTTGGCAGTTGGTGTTGGCAGTTGGTGTTGGCAGTTGGTGTTGGCAGTTGGTGTTGGCAGTTGGTGTTGGCAGTTGGTGTTGGCAGTTGGTGTTGGCAGTTGGTGTTGGCAGTTGGTGTTGGCAGTTGGTGTTGGCAGTTGGTGTTGGCAGTTGGTGTTGGCAGTTGGTGTTGGCAGTTGGTGTTGGCAGTTGGTGTTGGCAGTTGGTGTTGGCAGTTGGTGTTGGCAGTTGGTGTTGGCAGTTGGTGTTGGCAGTTGGTGTTGGCAGTTGGTGTTGGCAGTTGGTGTTGGCAGTTGGTGTTGGCAGTTGGTGTTGGCAGTTGGTGTTGGCAGTTGGTGTTGGCAGTTGGTGTTGGCAGTTGGTGTTGGCAGTTGGTGTTGGCAGTTGGTGTTGGCAGTTGGTGTTGGCAGTTGGTGTTGGCAGTTGGTGTTGGCAGTTGGTGTTGGCAGTTGGTGTTGGCAGTTGGTGTTGGCAGTTGGTGTTGGCAGTTGGTGTTGGCAGTTGGTGTTGGCAGTTGGTGTTGGCAGTTGGTGTTGGCAGTTGGTGTTGGCAGTTGGTGTTGGCAGTTGGTGTTGGCAGTTGGTGTTGGCAGTTGGTGTTGGCAGTTGGTGTTGGCAGTTGGTGTTGGCAGTTGGTGTTGGCAGTTGGTGTTGGCAGTTGGTGTTGGCAGTTGGTGTTGGCAGTTGGTGTTGGCAGTTGGTGTTGGCAGTTGGTGTTGGCAGTTGGTGTTGGCAGTTGGTGTTGGCAGTTGGTGTTGGCAGTTGGTGTTGGCAGTTGGTGTTGGCAGTTGGTGTTGGCAGTTGGTGTTGGCAGTTGGTGTTGGCAGTTGGTGTTGGCAGTTGGTGTTGGCAGTTGGTGTTGGCAGTTGGTGTTGGCAGTTGGTGTTGGCAGTTGGTGTTGGCAGTTGGTGTTGGCAGTTGGTGTTGGCAGTTGGTGTTGGCAGTTGGTGTTGGCAGTTGGTGTTGGCAGTTGGTGTTGGCAGTTGGTGTTGGCAGTTGGTGTTGGCAGTTGGTGTTGGCAGTTGGTGTTGGCAGTTGGTGTTGGCAGTTGGTGTTGGCAGTTGGTGTTGGCAGTTGGTGTTGGCAGTTGGTGTTGGCAGTTGGTGTTGGCAGTTGGTGTTGGCAGTTGGTGTTGGCAGTTGGTGTTGGCAGTTGGTGTTGGCAGTTGGTGTTGGCAGTTGGTGTTGGCAGTTGGTGTTGGCAGTTGGTGTTGGCAGTTGGTGTTGGCAGTTGGTGTTGGCAGTTGGTGTTGGCAGTTGGTGTTGGCAGTTGGTGTTGGCAGTTGGTGTTGGCAGTTGGTGTTGGCAGTTGGTGTTGGCAGTTGGTGTTGGCAGTTGGTGTTGGCAGTTGGTGTTGGCAGTTGGTGTTGGCAGTTGGTGTTGGCAGTTGGTGTTGGCAGTTGGTGTTGGCAGTTGGTGTTGGCAGTTGGTGTTGGCAGTTGGTGTTGGCAGTTGGTGTTGGCAGTTGGTGTTGGCAGTTGGTGTTGGCAGTTGGTGTTGGCAGTTGGTGTTGGCAGTTGGTGTTGGCAGTTGGTGTTGGCAGTTGGTGTTGGCAGTTGGTGTTGGCAGTTGGTGTTGGCAGTTGGTGTTGGCAGTTGGTGTTGGCAGTTGGTGTTGGCAGTTGGTGTTGGCAGTTGGTGTTGGCAGTTGGTGTTGGCAGTTGGTGTTGGCAGTTGGTGTTGGCAGTTGGTGTTGGCAGTTGGTGTTGGCAGTTGGTGTTGGCAGTTGGTGTTGGCAGTTGGTGTTGGCAGTTGGTGTTGGCAGTTGGTGTTGGCAGTTGGTGTTGGCAGTTGGTGTTGGCAGTTGGTGTTGGCAGTTGGTGTTGGCAGTTGGTGTTGGCAGTTGGTGTTGGCAGTTGGTGTTGGCAGTTGGTGTTGGCAGTTGGTGTTGGCAGTTGGTGTTGGCAGTTGGTGTTGGCAGTTGGTGTTGGCAGTTGGTGTTGGCAGTTGGTGTTGGCAGTTGGTGTTGGCAGTTGGTGTTGGCAGTTGGTGTTGGCAGTTGGTGTTGGCAGTTGGTGTTGGCAGTTGGTGTTGGCAGTTGGTGTTGGCAGTTGGTGTTGGCAGTTGGTGTTGGCAGTTGGTGTTGGCAGTTGGTGTTGGCAGTTGGTGTTGGCAGTTGGTGTTGGCAGTTGGTGTTGGCAGTTGGTGTTGGCAGTTGGTGTTGGCAGTTGGTGTTGGCAGTTGGTGTTGGCAGTTGGTGTTGGCAGTTGGTGTTGGCAGTTGGTGTTGGCAGTTGGTGTTGGCAGTTGGTGTTGGCAGTTGGTGTTGGCAGTTGGTGTTGGCAGTTGGCGTTGGCAGTTGGCGTTGGCAGTTGGCGTTGGCAGTTGGCGTTGGCAGTTGGCGTTGGCAGTTATTGCCTTTTTCTTCTCACCGTCGTGCGCAGCAGCTTGTAGGTAAGCTGAGCTGGCGTGGGATGGATGGGTGGGCAGTGAGATGTTGAGAACTGCTGGCTGTCGGAGCTCACAGCACCGTATTGCTTACTCTTGACCATCAGACATAATTTTCCCCTGGTACACACGTTCCAAAGGGGGTATCCGTAAAGTTGGCGCCTGTCCCGTGCTTCTTCCATTGTCTTTGCTCAGTAGTGGAAGCATTGTAAAGTTGCTGGGCGGACAGGCATCACGTAGCCTGAGACTCAGCATGTCTTGCAGCAAGTGGATGGGACGGTTGTGCTGTGTGTGTTATTCCATGGATGTCTTAGCCCTGCTCACTGACCTGCTCTTTCTCTCTCCTCTCCTCACCCTCCGCCCACTGCCTCGGTGCAGCTTTTGCTCTCATTCCATCCGAGCAAAGCGACAACTGCTGCAGATAGCTTGAGGTGATCTCACTGCCAGGTACGTGCCATGATTTGTTCCCCCACATGGTTTTGCCACATGGTATGTGAATGTAGTTCTGAAGAAGTCTGTCCATACTGTGCTGTGTGAATAGAGAAAACAGAAGTGTGTTTCTGCTCTGTTCCAGCTCTTCACACTTGCTGTTATGGGTGCTGCGTGCAGTGAGATCAGCCGTGAGCCTGAGGTGGCGGCGACAGAGGTACAGTATGAAGCTCTGGCCGGTCTTTGTTCCCTGTGTTGAACCATTAGAAGGAGCTGCAGATGTACTCTCCTGCAGGAAAGAATGGGCCAAAAAGGGCCTGGCCAGCTGTCTGCGCCAGTGCCATTGCTGATGAGTCTGGGTAGAGAGAGATGCATCTTTGCATGGCCTGGCAATGCACACCAGGAAGGGAAATAACTGTGATGAGACGTGCAGCTCCTTCTGAAGTGCTCCTGATAAGGACAGAGCGCATTTGCTGCAGCTTTCTCTGCAGATGTGCTCCTCACCTTGAAATCCTCCTGGTTTGTCCTCATCTCCTGACCACGGCCTGTGCTCTGTTTTGCAGGCTGATAACATGCGGAAGCCGCAGCTGGTGCGTGCTATGTCATCTTTAAACGTACAAGCGATTGCGGCAGCCCATGTTATTAGGAGCCACGTCGCCCAGGGGCCGGATGAGCTCTCTCTGGAGGTAAGCAGTTCCAGGCGTTCCTTGTTGTTGTGCACAGAGAGTAGTATAGAGTGTGAACGCCTCGGGAATACTCTCATATTTTGTGTCATAGAAGAAGGCTTTTGTTTTAGCTGTGCTGAAGCTGGGATTGATGTTTCAATCTTTTGCAGGTTGGAGACATCGTGTGCATTGTTGATATGCCACCAAAGGAGATGAGCCCCTGGTGGAGAGGCAAGCGTGGCTTTGAGGTAGGCACACATTTTTGACTAGAGAGCACAGCTTCAGTAGTGTCTAGAATCTCCGGTTGGAGCTGCTCTGCCTGCACAGGATGGCTTCTGGATGCAAACAGTTGCCCTGTGTCGGTGTCAGAGGACCTTCCCTTTGGCTCTGGGCTTGGGCTAATGCCCACCTGTCTTTTTGTTCTTATTACAGGTTGGTTTTTTCCCTGGTGAGTGCGTGGAACTCATCAGGGGAAAACTGCCCGAGTCCATCCTACATTCATTGCCAAAGCCAGGTGCGTATTTTACATTTGACAATGCGGGTTAGTAAAATGGGGTCTGAAGGTGGCTTTCAGGGGGTTCATTAATGCCCGAGTTGAGCAAGCTTAGAAAGAGAACTGCATTAAGCTCCTTGGGCACCTCCAGGGATGGGGAAAATCCGTTCTTGTGTGTCCTTGTTGGGAACATGCTTTCTGTTGTTACGTGTTCTGTTGAATGCGTTGCACTTGGCCTCGTCCAACCGAGCCAAGCCTGAAATGAACTTGTTTCTTTGTTTTGTTGCACAGAGCCAAAGAAACGGGGCAAGTTCATCTCCTGCCTTCGTTGCCCGTTGAAGGCCCGCCCCAGGAGAGCGAAGCAGCCGGAGCCTCCAACATTCTCGGGATCCATGTCCCTGCTTGACATCGTTGAGAGGTATTTAGCCAACAGGACTTGAGGGCTGAGCTGTAGGAATGGAAGCATCCTTTGCTGTTTGAAACAGAGCGCTTTTCTAAGCTGTGTTTCAGCAGAAACCAGGCATTGCCAGGAACAGGCAACTATTGGCAAGGGTTCGGTGCAGCTCTTCCCTCACCCTGCACCATGACTGACAGCATGCTCTGTTTTCTCTGCAGAATGAGTTCTCCCAGTAAGAGGGCAGAGTCAGCAGCTTGCAGTTGGCGTTCCTGCTTCTGCCTGGGCAAACCTTCCCCTGTGGCCAAACGCCAACTGCAGAGCAGTGCCAGGGAGCCCTCTGAAGCAGAAGTCTTGGTCCTGGCAGGTAAGCATGCAAATCCAGCTTTCAAAACACTGCTTGTCAGCAACACAGGTAGAATTCATGCTTTCAGTGGGCTTGTACATCCTTCTGGCATTCAAGCCTGTGCCTGACATCTTCAGTTGACTCCTGTCTTTCCCAAATGAGTCTCTTGTCAACACAAGAGCTGGACCTGCACGAGGATCACTTTCAAGGCAGTGACACTGTTGCTAGAAGCCTATTTGCTTCTGCCCACCATCACTGCATAGCCAAATGTCAAGAACCTGTTTCATGATTCATCTTGTGAAACTTTGACACTAACTGCTGTGCATCTACTCCTTCCTTTGTGACCCGAGCCTTTGTATATCTCCAAGACACCGGGCATGTTACGATGCAGCTTCCTGTGATTCCATCAATGAAGAACTGTTACTAAGCACAGGATGCTGCAGTTCAGATGAAAGCCTTCCGTATAACATCAGTTATAAAGAGAAGAATGCCATCATCGTTGAAGCTCTCGTTCATCCCATACCTGCTGAAGCTGCTGACCTGAGCCTGCCAGACTCCTCAGGCACCAGCCTGAACCGAGTGCCTTTCGAGGACAGCCCAGCCCAAGCACAGCACGAGTGCCCCGACAGCAGCACAACCATGCAGGCTCAGGTCAGCATTACAGAGGAGAAGCCAAACATCTTGGAGGGGGAGGTAGAATCAGGCCAAGAGTCCCAGGCTCCGGGCAACAGCACGACTTCTGAGACACTCTCGTCAGACAACAGAGAATGAGTCCCATCTTTCCTCCAGACCTCACACCCCCTCCTTTTTCCTATTGAATAAAGGCACGCTCGTGCTCAATCAACGCCTTGACTGAATTCTGAGTTTTCATTCGCAGAGATTGGGATGAGTACAAGAAACAGCAAGACAGCTCAGCTTGCAACGCTCTGGCTGTGGGGTGCGTGCAGGGACACTGTAACCATACAGGGAAAGGCTTCCACTGCTTCCTCAAGCTGTAGTCCAGCCCTGCTACTGCTCTGTGGCACAAAGCCCTGAGGGATGTTCCATATTGTTAACCTAAGTGAAGCCAGCTTCATGCACTGTGTTTTGTTGTTGCTGGGTGAGAGGGGGATGCACGTTGGTGAGAAGATGAGCATTGCTGGATCTGCCACGAGTGTCCCTTCTGCCTCTAAGAATATGTCCTAAGTAGGATGTGAACACTGCTGGCACTTCCTCATTGCACGTGCTTGGAGGATCTTCAGTTCTTGCACATTCAGGATGTCTGTCAGTGACTACGAGGAAATTCTCAAGTACTAGGAATTCCATGAAACAGTTGGAACGGGTAAGTGTCATCTTTGTACAGAAACAGCACGCCTAACAGTCTGTCTCACCACTCTAGAATTAATGTGAGAATAGATTAACAGCTCTTGTAAGTTCTCTAAGTCAGGTTTCATTTGTATAAATTTGAAATTCGTTTTTTAAACCAGTTGGAAATTGTAATATTATATTAGAGAAGAATTCACACTCAACTTTAAGCATCTGTGTTTTGATTTGTAGGTGGTTTTGCCAAGGTAAAACTCGGGCGGCATCTTCTTACTGGTGAAAAAGTTGCACTAAAAATCATGGAGAAAGTTTCTGTAGGGGTAAGCCAAAAGGCATTTAAATATGATAATATCTTCTGTTGGAGTTGTGGAGTTCTCAAGAACACGGGGGCAGGTGGGATGGTACATACAAATGCAGCCTACTGGTCCCATTGCCTTTTGAAAGATGCTGTAGAGCTGGAAAAAGTTTAACAGAGCACCACAAATCTTCTTCCTCGTTGTTCAGAGGGCAGTATTCTCTGGCTGTAAAATGGAGGAAGTTATTACGTTATTACATTACATTACATTATTGTTACATTATTACAGCAACTTTACCAAAATACCAATGAAAATGCTGAATGTTTTACTTTTCATTTTTCACAGCTCTGTTTCAGAATTTCTATGGGAGTGATGTCAGTCATTGCTGAGTTGATGTTGAATTGTGTACTGTCCCGTATGTGCTTGTTATGTTTCACAGCAGTCAGATGTGGTACCTGGTATGTCACAGTAGTTAGCAATCTCATCGCTTGCTTTTATGGTCTCTTAAGGATGACTTGCCTCATGCTAAAACAGAAATTGATGCCATGAAGAACTGAAGTCATCAACATGTTTGCCCATTGGATCACGTAAGAGAGACACCAAAGAAATATTTATAGTCATAGAGGTAAGAAATAGTTTCTGCTTTCTGTGCTGTCATTGTTACTTACCTTTCTCTGATACTCTCTAAATGCATTTTCAGATAACCTTATCTTACAGGGAAGCTGTTTGATTGCATTGTTTCTAAGGACCACCTTTTGGAAGAGGAAGCTCCAGTCTTTTTTTGACATATTGTTTCAGCAATTGCTTATGTTCACAGTCAGGGTTATGCCTAGAGACCTCAAACCAGTGAGCCTGAACTGCAGTCAGTCTTCCATAAATAATAATGAATGTGTTTTTATTTTTCTGTTGGGAGAGAAAGTTACAGTACTCCACTCCATTCCAGTGGATTGCAGGAGAGAACTTAAGGCGGGAGAAGTAACACAAAGTAGAACTAATGGGTTGATTGAATTGATAGAATTATTTACTGAGATAAAGGATAATAGTTATGATGAATGCAAAAGCAATTGCTCACCACCTACCAATCAGTGTCCAGTTAGCCTCCTAGTAGTGGAAGAGATTTACATGAAGTTCTACCCCCTTCAAAACTCCTTCCACAATATGTCATATAGTATGGAATATCCTTTGGCCAGTTTAAGTCAGCTGTCCTAGTTCTGTTCCTTCTCACTTCCTTGGGCTCTCAGCTGAGATTGACTGTGGCTCTGTACAACGCTGCCTGGCAGCAACTGTAAGCATCACTGCGCTATCTCCATTGTTTCTCTAGAATGAAAACGTAGTATTAAATCAGACACTGAAGAAAATAATTCAGTTCCAGCTGAAACTCAGAGAATAACTTGTGCTTAGAATTCTTTCCCCACAGGAAATGTTAGATAATTATTGCTATTTGGTACTGTGTTGTGTAGCTGAGCTGGATTTTGTTATCCTTGAAGAAGTATCTTCCTCTGAAAGGGGAGTAAAACATGATGCTCTTAATGAGCGGAGCAGAGACACAGATCTGATCTGAGTGTTGGTTTCCCATTTTTGTGATGCTCTTTGCTGCAGTTTGTATCTAGAGAGAAGCCCTTGTGGTGTCAGTCTGTTGTGTAACCTGCTCTAGTTTTGTGCCTCAAGGAAGAGTGATCCTTTAAACAAATGGTGGCTGTACAGAGGGTATGGGGTGAGATGCATTCCTCTGGCCCCATCCAATGGATTTTCTGTCACTGAAGTCTTGAAGCACAGGTTAGGTACTGGAAGGCTTGAATATTTCCTCACCAATAGGTTAGAGCTTGGCATTTTGTAAGCTGCTGGTATCTCTCAGTAAAGCAAATCATTACAGCACGAGCATTTTCCTAGGCATCTTATGAAATCCCTCTATCTAAGGCTACTGGAAGGCACTCTGAACAAAGATCATTCTCCCCAGCTTCTCTTCTCTGAGTGGGAGCTTCAGCCCCCTGCACAGGCTGGAGGTCATCCCCAGAACTTGCTTCAGGTTGTTATCCTTCCTGGCCAAAAACCAGATACAGTATTGTAGATGTGGTCCAGTGAGTGTTGAAGCAGGAATGACTTGTCGTGGTCTGGTTGTGCTGCTTTTTAATGCAGCTGATGATCTTGTTGTACTTCTTTTCTGTCAGAGCACACTGCTGGCTTGCATTCAGCCTGTGGTCTCTCACCACTTGTCCTCCTAGTTCCATACAGTTCGGTCTGTTCATTAAAATGTTTCAGTAAGTTGGTCTGGTCCTACGAAGCAGTATGACTGCAGTAAGCAATGTACATGGTGCGCTGTGAGTACTGCACACATTCCTCTTGGCAGCTTGTGGAACAGACATTGTGCATTGTTTGGATTGTGTAAGCATTCCTGTTGGTCTCTTGTGATGCTTACCTTCTTATAGCACCTTTCCATGTTTGGCTCTACATATTTTGGTACCTTACTTGTTCTGTTTGGCTTAGCAGGGAAGGTCTTCTTCTGAAGCATCCTCAGTCTTGGTCTGGGCAGCATACTTAGAAATGACATGGACGTTACATGAGTGGGTGATCAAAGGGGGAAAGATCTCACCTTTCTGATCTGTTTCCTTTTAGAAGACAGTCCTGGAGAGGATTTGCTTTCCTTGTTTCCTGGAGACTTGGATTCTTAGATGGTTTTGACTGCAGCTATTTCTGATGTTAATTCCTTTTTCTGTACTTTAGTAGCAAAGTGCACGTGGAGTGCTTTGGAATTGTCTGAAGTTGCCAGGTTGCTTGTGATCACATATGTAACGTGGAGTTATGTGTGGTGCCAGTGATAATTCAGTGTGATGAACTTGAAGGCTTTCAGTAGAATTGCAGCCCTAATAGAAACAATGACTTGAACTCTGGAATTCTGTGTAAAATCATTAGCTAGCTTGTGGTCCGGGTCTTCAAACCAAAGGCTATGAGGTGCTGCTCTTGTTGACACAGGCTGTGAAAGATGACTTGAGCTCTAAGAGTAATTTCCCTTCTGCTCTTGATATGAACGTCAAATCCAAAATTACAGTATTAAGAACATAATATAAAAGTTTTTGCTGCTGGCTTGTGGACCTGCATTAGCTCTTAGCCATAGTTTGGAACTTGCAAAGCAATCTTATTTAGATTTTAGTGATGAAATCTTTTGATGAAATCTTTCTTTTAATTCTGCAAAAGAATCTCAATGGCACATTTCTTTTCAGTCTGAAAAGGCTCTGACATAATGAAGATGTGCCAGACTGCAGCCATGTGCCAGATGTGTTTGGATCCATGGAATTTTCTGATGTAGCTTCAGTGTTTGAAGAATCTCCGCTCGATCTAAATACTCAGAGAACAAAGCAGGTGTGTAAAGATGTAGTGCTAGTTTCTTACAGAAAAAATATAGCACTTAATCCAGAAATTTACTTCTCATTGTATATAGTGCTTACTCCATACTTCAGTATCTAGTAAACCTTGACCGAAGTAAGATACAGATTGAGCAAAGTATGTTAAGCATAAATTTTGGTGCCTTCTACCTGTAGGCCATGGTTCATTTTACAAGAACCCTAACTCCAGTGTTTGGTTTGCACAGAAATAGCAAGCAAGGGAACAAGTAAAGGAGTCAGTGAGGATTTTAAAACGCAATGGAAAGTGATAAGGCACAGTTGATAAGATTTTGGAGTTAGGTTGGATGTACACAGAGCTTTAAAGAGGAAGAATCTTCAGGAATAGTCAGCATGGATTGACCAAGGGCAAATTGTACTTGACCCACCATTGCTAGGTGAGCTTCTGCTTTAAAGCATCAAGCTGCATAAAGAAGGCAGTTTTAAAAGCAAGCTTACCAATTCGTTTTTAACCAGTGATTTTTTCAGGAAGGAAAGCTTATAGATGCTGTTTGCTAATGGAAGATGGAGAGAGGAAAAGCAAGAGAAAGGCATGATGTGTGCATAGCCACCACATCCCATCTGCAGCGTTCTCCCCCTCTGCAAACGAGGAGCAGCTCATCAAGCTTGGCCTGGGCCATGGAAAGGGAGCATGCTAACATCTGGGCCAACCCAAACGAGTTAGTTCTGCAGGTTGGTTGTTTTCTGCTGTTTGTCTCACGTCCTGTTGCTCAGCGGTAGATTTGTTCATGTTCAGTGCCAACAGGAAACACCCAACAGGTGGGGTTTGCGGAGAAAGAGGTCCTGCAGGTCTTGTGTGACACCCATGGAACCGTAGCGAGGCTGCATGTGTGTAAAACACCAGGAATCAACAGAGGTGTGAAGGTGAGCTGTGGGCTGCAGTACCACAGGAAGGGATGTGTGTGCTCTGGGTTTGGATGCTTCTGTGTGTTTTAAGTGACTGAGATACCACTGCTCAGTCTGTTTGAGTGTATAGAAGAAGTGTAACATCCATTCTGATGGAGTATTGTGAACGGAGCCCTGTGGGTTTGAGACCTGCCTTTAAGCTTGTGGGCATCATCCAGGAGTTGGGGATGGGGCAAGGGAAGTTGGGGTGAGGGATGAAGCGTAGGAACAGAAACTTCTTTGGTCCATATTAACTCCTCCCTTTTTTGATTAGGAATCGATGTGGGTTTCTTTTATAAAGAAACAGACTCATCGTGAAGCCTGTGAATGAATTGATTCACGCCTGCTGATTGGTGCTGTTCTCTACAAGGAGCTTCAGTGGAAATGGACACTTCTGGTCCACTGTCTGGCCCCCTCCTATGTGCTCAGATCAGCCAAGTTGTCAAGGCCTGGCTCTTGGTTGGTGAGTTGTGCCAAGGTCAGAGAGTTGGATTTTCTGGGCTTTGAGACACGTCTTCAAGATGCACATTGTGTTATTTCTGATGTGTTGACCTGTTGAGGTCCAGCCCCAAATGAGGATTCAAGTACTACCACAGCAGGAATGGTTTAGATTGGAACTGGAATGCAGAAGGTTGGAGTCAGCAGGAGCAGGGAATCGATCATCCCCCTGTACTTGGCACTGGTGAGTCCTCACCTTGAGTTCTGTGTTCAGTTCTTGGCCCCTCACTGCAAGAAGGACACCGAAATCCTGGGATATGTCCAAAGAAGAACACTGAAGGTGTGAGGTGTCTAGAGCACAAGTCTTTTAGCAAGCACTATCTTAAAGGCAGCCTTGATTTCTCCAGCTCCAAGCTTTGTGCCACAAGAGCTCTCCTGCTTCTAACTGTGATGTGAGACCGTATGGAAGGCTCTGCAGAAGTCCTTCCTTTTCTTGACTGTATTTTGTGTGGCTTTGGACTTGTTTTCATCTTCCTCAAAGCCCTCTGCCCAATTCTGTGTCCTTCTCTGCAGCCATGAATTCAATATGGAGCAGGTTCCTGAGCTCAGCGTCCAAGACATTCACAGCGTGAGCTCCCTGTGTAAGATGTATTTCAGGGAGCTCCTGAACCCTCTGCTGACTGAGCAGCTGTATGCCAGGATCTCTATAAGCTCAGGGCAATGTCTTGGAAATGACACGTACCAGTTCCCTGGCCATCCTGGTTAGTGGTTGTAGCAGTGCCCCAGCTCTGAGGTCTTCTTTCTGTTAGCCCCATGAGTCACGTCTTTGCCACATCCTGCCTCTCACTGATGGCACTTGTGGTGGTGCCAGGAGGTGCTTATTTAAGCTATTCACAATGGTTGTGAGAATTCCTTTTCCTTTGCTGTTCTCCTGCTATTGGTAGAATGGGGTTAATAGCAAAGTGGACTTGGAGACGAATGCCTGCTGCGAGGAGCTGCACTGTGCAATCAGGCTGTAAAGCTGCCCAGTGCTTGCACCGCTTGGCCTTGATGGCACGGGCTGTGTGTATAATCAGGAGGGGTGTTAACTCTTTGAAAGGGCCGATAATATCAGTTCAAGAGGAAATGGTTTTATGTTGAAAGAGGGAAGATTAACGTTGGATGTTAGGGGAAAGTACTAGGAGAGTGCTGAGGTCCTGGAACAGGCTGCCCAGGGACATTGTGGATCCCCCATCCGTAGAGGTGTCCAAGGCCAGGTTAGATGTGGCCCTGGACAGCCTGGTCTAGTAAATGTGGAAGATAGGTGGCCCTGCCAGGCAGGGAGTGGAGCTTCATTATCCTTGAGGTCCCTTCCAACCCGGGTCATTCTGTGTTTCTGTGTTCCCCAGATGCCTCTTGGAAGGCATCAAGTCTGCCTCAGTGCTGACCACCAGTGCACTGTCCCCATGGGACTTAATAAGACACTTGATTTCTCTGGCAGGGATCTGCTCGGTGATAAACATGCATGCTAAGAACTTAGCGATAGTGTGGGCTCCAAACCTCTTAAGGTAAACTTCTTCTTCCATTTCAACACGATGCTTAGTTCTGCTGTCCCCCAACCCAGGTGCACAATTTCTAGATGACAGTTTCTACTCACTTGTTTAGCTGGGACTGCTGTGTCTCTGATCATCCAGGAGAATTAGTGGCATCACATCAGTGGCATCGCTGTTTGCCCACTGCGGAAGTCTCCAGAGCCCAGCTTGACAGTTTTTGGCTACAGAAATTCAGACTTGGGGAAGTGACCTCGGGGAAATGACTTGTAAGATCTGCCTTTTCTTCAGATCCCAGCAGAGCCAATCTTCCTGCGCATGAAAAGCTGCTTGCATGGAGCTGCAGATACAGTCAGCTGTTGTGGAATTACTCATCAGCCACACAGATGTCATCTTCTGCTCCAAATCCACACCAGCCATGGGAGAGGGAGTAGGTGAGCATCTTCCTCCATTAGCTTGATCTTGATCTGACAGCTTCATCCAATCCAGGGCTTCTCCAAGACCTTTGAAAATTCTATTACTGTTGAGGAGACAGCAGGCTTCTGGGCTTAGATTAGAATATGGTGCCCCATTCCTGGATCCTTAGTGTGTCCAAACACAAACCTTACATGGAGAAAACCATCACTGCTGTTAAGATTTTTTGCAAGCAGTTGAAGCTTGATTGAAATGTGGCAGCAAAGCTTTCTGAAATCCCAGACCCCTAGTTTTTCTAGGATTTTTGTTTGCCTGTTTTTGATACAGTGAGCTGCTCTTAATTGTGGCTGTGTCCTTTGCCACGAGCATACCTCTGAGCACACGGTTATTTTGAGCTCCTCTTCTTCCAGTGTCTCGGATAAGCAAGTCTGAGAGAAATGCAGAACTGGGATGGCTGTGCTGCTGCTTCCTCCTCCATCTCACCTGTGGTTTTCCCTTGCAGGGCACAGTTCTCTGCCTGGGCCCAAGTCTGTGTGGGTGTCTCCATCCACAAAGCTGCTCACACTGCAGGAGGCACAGGCTGAGAGGAGAGGCCAGAGCAGCTCTCCTGTAGCAACACGGAGCAGCAAGATACAAGTGGAGGAAGGGCCTGCAGCTGTACTGAGGAACTTCAACGCAATCATTGATTTTCCATCTGAAAGGTAAAGAAAGAGGAATTCCCTTTCCAGCCCCTATCATCATTGTTCAGGTGATTTCTATTGGTTTATTTTTTGTCCATTATATCTCCAAGCACTCAACTAAAAAACAGTTGCACTATGGGCTCAGTTCAGCCACACAAGGTGCCTTTCCTTCCTGGTTGGGCAGGCAGTCACAAGATGCAGAAAGCCACGCTGGTGTCTATCCTGGCCTGTGCTGCCTGTACCTGGAAACACTGGGGTTTTCCAGATTTCAGGGCCACGCACCTGAAACCAATTGCGCTTCTCCTGTAAGCAGAGCTGTTGGTCGGACTTGCTGGCACTAGAAATTAAAGATGGCAGTGAGCTGAGGCCAAGGAGGTGTTAACGTAAGAGTCAGAGATGCTTTTGAGCTTCCCTTATGGCTGCACCATTCCTCAGAAAGCAGTTACGCCTGCCAGCTCCTTTCCTGCTGCTGAGCCTTTGCTCACATGCTCCGCATCTTGCTTGACACGGTTGAGAGGAATGTAGCCAGCAGGACTTGAGGGCTGAGCTGTAGGAATGGAAGCATCCTCTGCTGTTTGAAACAGAGCGCGTTTCTAAGCTGTGTTTCAGCAGTAAGCAGGCAGTGCCAGGAGTAGGGAACTGCTGGCAAGGGCTCGGTGCAGCTCTTCCCTCACCCTGCACCACGACTGCTCTGTTTTCTCTGCAGACCATGTTCTCCCGGCAAGAGGAAGGAATCACCTGCTGGCAGTTGGTGTTCCTGTTTCTGCCTGCGCAAACGATCCCATATGGCCAAACACCAATTGCAGAGCAGTGCCAGGGAGCCTTCCAAAGCAGAACGCGTGGTCCTGGCAGGTAAGGGTGCAAATCCAGCTTTCAAAGCACTGCTTGTCAGCAACATGGGTAGAATTCATGCTTTCAGTGGGCTTGTACCTCCTTCTGGCGTTCAAGCCCATACCTGACATCTTCAGCTGACCCCTGTTTTCCCAAAGGATGAAAAAGGCTTTCTCTGAAGCCTTTGCCTCCATGGGCAGAGGAAGTTGGATGCTAACCCCTGTGTATCCACTCCTTCCTAGGTGAATCGAGCTCTTGTGAACCCAGAAGAGCCAGGTCAAGTGCTGATTGCTCAGAGAGTGCTTCCATCAACAGAGACCTCATGGGAAGCACAAGTTGCTGCAATTCAAATGAGAGCCTCCCGTGTGCCAGCAGCGACGGAGAGCAGGAGGTCATTGTTCAGGCACTCATTTCTCCCAGCTCTGCTGAAGGGGCTGATCTGAGCCTGCCAGAAAACACAGTCACCAGCCTGGACTGTGGCCTGGTGCCTTTGCAGAGCAGCCCAGACCAAACACAACCCGAGTGCCCCAACAGCGGCACCTCCAAGCAGGACGAAGTCACTGTCACTGAGGAGCAGCCGAGCCTCTTGGAGGGGGACTTGGAGTCAGGCCTCCAGTCCCAGGCACCCGGCAGCAGCACGAGCTCCGAGCCACTCTCTCCTCAACAGCAAAGGATGAGTCCTGTCTTTCCAAGTGACTAAAGGCACGCTCATGCTCAGTCAACGGGATGGGGTGTTGGAAGAAGAAATGCTTAGAAGAGAAAATTTCCAGTGTTCATTTTAAAATATGGCATTTTTAAAAAGAGAAGAAGATAGAATAAGCAGATGTTGACAGATTAAGGGCACCTCATCAAATTTTGGGAAAGTCCATCTTGAGGAAACTTGGATAAGAGCAGAAAATAACTGTTTATGGATATACCCAATCACTAAAAATACCACCCTGAGTGCCAGCTCATGGCCCCAGACCCTTTTCTTCATTTCAAGAGCTGTCATCACAGAGGGCATCTTCCTGAGCTGGAGACCCTGAAGTAAAAGAATCCTTGGTCCTCAGTTAGTCCATGTAACTGATTTGCCTCGGAGCTGTGAACGTCACGGTGCACTGCTGAAAAACTGGCAGAGTTCCCCTGGAAACCCTGATTTGAATTCAGCAAAGTTCATCAAATCCAACAAGATTCAGAGGAAATGTTACAGGAACAACGAGTTGATATTTTCTCTGAAACTTCCTGGTAGGAGCACTAGAAATGTGGTCAGAAGTCTTTGTGGCATATGTAGGCCTCTTTTAAGAGATCAACATCACCTTTTGCAAAACAGAAAGATGTGGTGATTCATTCACATGAATACTGTGTCTGAACTCCACTTGTACCTGCCAAAGATCCTGCTACCTTCTCAGCTCAGTGAAGATTTGGCCTGCTGTCTGCCCTGAATTATGGTATGGTCTTACCAGATTTTCCGAGTGAAATAACACATGACCAAACACTGCTCCTACTTCAGAATATATCCTGAGTTCATCCCACCTAATACAGACAGAATCATCTTATGCTCTGTTATTAGAGTATGAGAGATGGTTTGCATTGTTGACTAAACATACTTTTAGCACCATAGAACCATAGAATATCCCAGTTTGGAAGGAACCCAAAAAGATCATCAAGTACAACTCCTGGATCCACACAGGACTACCCAAAAATCAGACCCTGTGTCTGAGAGCACTGTCCAAAATACTTCCTGAAATCTGGCAAGCTCAGTGCTGTGACTACTTAATCTGGGGAGGCTGTTCCAGGGCCCAATCACCCTAAATCTTACTTCACTGATTCCTGAGAATTTCTTGGATGACCACGTTCCTATGTCATATGTATCCAGGTTAGATTGCATGAACCAAGCAGATCAATGTGATCTCATCCTCAACAATTTTGCATAAACCTAAAAGCACTGAGTTTTGTAAATGGGAAAGAAACACAAAGCAGACGCAGTTCTTATTCAAACTATAAAATGTCTAGGTGTTTCATGGGAAAAATAAATTTATATTGAACATATTTATATGTAAATTTTATTGTACAATAGAAATAAAAGAACATTAAAAACAATGAGAAACGTGCTGTTGTTTTATTCGTCTTCACAATGATGATGAAGAAAATTAAGTACAGAAGGATTTGGCCCAATATTCACTGACTTGTGTTGTCCCAGATTAGACTTCTCTAAGTGTAAACTCAGAGACTACTGTCTTGATGTTCAGATGTCCTTTGCCCAAACCAGTGGGGTTGCTCAGGTGTGTATAGGTCTGTGGGTATGTGTGCAAGGGCGAGCATGCACATATATGTGTGTGCACAGGGGTGTGCAGAGTGTTGGAGCTGCACAAGGACATTGTGGTACCGGTGTGTGCGTGCACTTTGGGAGTGAAAGGAAGGGGTTACACATGTGTGTCTAATGTCTGGACTGTGGCAGCAAAGAGGCTGCAGTGTTGTTCTCTGTAGGAAGAGGCCAGTAGTTGCCCCATGTCAGACAGAACCAGTTCAAGTGCTGGCCAAAGCTGAGTCAAGGAGTGATGCTGCTGGCACTTCTGTGATAACTTTGTTAAGGAAGGTTCAAACCACTGCATAGCATATGTGAGAGCTATGAGCAAGAATGATGTGAGACAAACAGCCCTGCAGTCACCAAGGTCAGTGAAGAAGGAGGAGAGGAGGCTTAGTGGACATGGTGGTGATGGACTGATGATTGGGCTGGATGATCTAAGTGGTCTTTTCCAGCTCTCATGATTCTATCATTCTGTGACAGGTGATGTTAGTTTTGTTGACAGGTTCAGCAAGGTGAACTGGGACCAGAGGTACATCCCAAAACCTTTGAGTTGCTGGACTGGAGATAATCTTCCCAAAATAACTAATGAAAATAGTAGAACCATAAAAGGAATTTCTTTATCACTACGAGAAAAAGGGAGGGATCCTTTGGCTAATGAAGGCCTGATTTGGCAAAGCCAGAGACAGTTTGCTTTGCACCACATTTATTTGACTTTCCAGAATGGTGTACTTACTTTCCAGGTATTTCTAAACAGTGATTTTTTATTTCCAAACATGGCTAACAGCAGGTTAAAAATTCTTTTCTTTGTTTCCTTTCTGCTAAGAATGAATGAATTTAATGTGGTCTTTTTCGTGCTTCCTTCTTTACGAAGGAGACAGCTGCTGCATCATGGCAAACAAACATTCAGATGGTTTGGAGAACAAGTCCTTACATAGACTACAGTGTACAGCAATAAAGGGCACACACAGCAACATGCAAGACATTCATTCAGCCTCCAAACACTTCTCCCTGTTGACCAATTCAGAACATATTAAACCATTTAAGAAGGGCATTAAGCTTTAGAGTTGATGGGACGTTTTATACCTTGTACTTTTCTCCAACTCCCATAGTAAGCAAGGAAAAACAGAACAATAATAATAAAATCATATACAAAACAAACAAAGAAAGAAACATACAAGCAGAAAACGCTGACAGAAAAAGAATATACCTCGCAAGGTGTCAGGATCCTTTATATCTAATCCTCAAGGCAGAGGATGAAAGCTTTGTCTTTTCTAGGTAACTTGTGGCTAAGACTGGGAGCTGGGAGGACTTTATACTTTCCCTGACCCGGTGGTATGTAAACTAAATACAGAAGGTAGTCAAATAACTATAACATATGTAACATATGTTTATATATGTTTATATATGTTAAACATATTTATATATATGTATTTTTAAATCCCAGACCTTAAGCCTGAAGTTCCTTGAATGGCTGGAGCTTTTAAATAGTGTTTTGATAGAAATTCTCTCAGCTATCTAAGAGTGCAGCTGGTCAAATCCACAAGCAAGCACGAACGATAAGCTTCATTTATAAGAGCAAACACAGAAGAACAACATGGAGGGAATAGTTGTTAGTTTCTTGAGTGAACTAACCCAGGCACCGTGTAGCCTCTACTATTGCTGTTCCTGAAGGAGAATCTGTTCCTCCCTTTATTTCTGAGCTTCACCCACCTCTACCACCTCTCACAAGAAGTGTGTTTTGGGGGAATATTCATATGGAGTCGAAAGGAGCTGGCTGTTCTATCCAATCAAGAATGGGAAGGCATATGACCTGTAGATTAGAAGATAATCCAAATATTTTACAAGAAATCTCTCCATTTATTTTAACAGCTCACTTGGAAGCTGTGGAAGAATTATCACCTATTTACAAACAAGACAGTGAGAGATAAAATTCCATTGTACAGTGAAATCCATGAGATAACAAAGACAGAAAGTCAGTAAGTCCATCTGCCACAGCAAGCAGCAAGCAAACCCCATCACTTTGGTTTTTGCCCGAAAATAAGAGTAAGGTTTGTATGTGTTGGAACAGAACAGCACTGAATGAACTGCAATGGAACCAAACTTTAAATTGCACACCTTGCTTCTGAAATTTGAGGAACTTGATGTGCAGAAGCAGCTCGTGAATGCTGAGTTTACAACAGCAAACCTGAAACTACTTTGAATGAGAGGGAAGAAGCAGAAGCTAATTGTGGCAGGGTGATTCTCTTCATTTAATGCTTCCATTTTCTGTTTTGCCAGGGTTCACTGGATTTCATTTAACGTGAGGTTCTTAATGACTATTATATGTATCCATTTAGAGTGTCATTTAGCCAAAGTCTTTCTGAAACAGACAGGCCTTCCTGTTCTGGACTGTGAACACCTTGTAAGTTTTGCCTCTTCTGCCTTTGCCTCGTCTCTCAGTGGGTTCAACTTCTTTATTCAGTCCTAACTAAGTTTGGCCTGTAGGAAATGGAGAATATTCTCATCTGCTAGAGAAAGATGGCTTTAGAAACTTGGGATGTTTCACGGCACTGAGAGACCCTCCTGCTGCCTGCTTATCTTCTGTGATTTTGCTTCTCATAGAATCATAGAATCACAAGGTTGGAAAGGACCTACAAGATCATCCAGTCCAACCGCCCTCCCATCGCCGTTGCTGCCACAACCACATCTCATAGCTCCTCATCCAGACACCCAGAGCGTATAGTAAAAAGGAAAGTGAGAAATTAAAATTTCCTCAGCAAAGCTTCAGTCATACCAATAGTGGAGGGTAAGACCAGCTCCCGTGGGGCTTCACAGTCAGATTAGTACAAAACTATTCTCAAAAAGGATGCCATCACCTCTTGTAGGCTGAGCTGCCATATCTGCGGCACCTGCTGTGATTCTGGTGGTGGACAGCTGATTGATTCAGAGATGGCTATTTGTGCCAAAGCATTATTTCCATTTCTATGACATGCAGAACAGAAAACAATCATGGCACTCATTGCCAACTTCTTTTTCATAGAGCAGTGCTTATCAGAGGACTTCACTTGTCTCTCCTTCCTGAGCCTTGTTTCATCTGTTCTGCTTGTGGTGGGGCTATGAAAAACTCATCTGATTGCTGTCCGCTTTTGGACTGATGCCCTATTGAGACAGGAGCTCACCTTCCTTTTCTAAAGTCCTGAAGCTTTAGAGATTCTTTTGGTAGCAATATGAATCAGTTTCTACAGATCGTTTTAGCTTTTGTACTGAGGAAGGATTCCACCACTCTGATAGTCAGCACGCCAGTTACTGTGATGTGCAGCTGAACTGGGCTTTCCTACCTCCTCGTGGTTTGCTGCTGTGCCCGTGCAGAGCTGCAGCTGGGTGGAGTGAGACGCTGTGGTTAGGCTGCTACATGTAGGAGGTGCTAGAATCTCTTTGTTTAAATTTATGATGTTTTGAGAACTTGTAATTGCATAATATTCTGTGCCTGCTATAGATGAAATAAAAGAATGGATTTCTTTTGTTTTTCCTGGAGGATGAGATGTATAAGCCAGGCAACCCATGTCCTGTGGCATGCTGAAAGAGGAAAGCATGCAGATTTCTACATATTTGTGTCTGCAACTTACAGCAGAGTGGTTTTGGTTATCAGATGTTAGTCTTAAAAACTGAGATTAAATCTGAGATATACGTTATGTCCCAACTGCTCTGCAGCTTTACTTATCTGAACAAACTTTTGTATTTGGCTTGATAACAAATGAGGCAAGAAAACGCCTTCCTGGCACTCTGAGATTCCTGCCTAGAGAGCTTTGCTTATGTTTGTTTTTTAAGGCCTGTGTGCTTGAGGTAGATTTAAACTATGTGACAATCTTGGGTGCTTTTTCCCTCTTAAAAAAAAACCTATTTCACACGCTTTTATAGCAAACTTGCAAATGTGACCTACATTTCCCCCAAAATTGGGCTGCAAATGAAAGGAACCAGGGAGTCTCTGAAGACTTTTATCAGTATTCCTCCTGCCTCCTTGTGCTGCGGATAGCAGGCTCATAACTGATTCTTGAACATGTGAGGCTGTCTCATAAACCTGTTCTTTCAGAAGTATTTATGTTAAGAATGACTTTGCACACATCCCCTTAACACCCAGGTCCAACACTCTGGCTGTCAGTGTTCATTCTGAACAACCTAAGGAGGTTCTGCTTTCCTTTATGATAGGTTTTCTTTGCAATCATTTTCAGATTAATGCAGACATAAGTTATTAACTAGAATTTCTTCTATTGGTAAAATGTGCGAACCACGAGGGTATTAGTATTATTTGTTCTATTAAATGTGCTTTAACCACTGTCAGACTGTGCAAACAATAACATGAATCAGTCTCACGGTGTGACTGGAACAAGGCTTTGTTTGCAGAAAGAAGAAATGTGCCCTACTGCAGCCTGGTGTGAGGACGTGGGAGCACCTGATTCCTGGTTTCGTTGTCTGCTGGCGTCATTTTGAAGTGTAGTTTGACCACTGTGAACAGACAGCTCACTCTTGGCAGCTGGTGCCTCTAACATTTAATTCTCGTGTATCGGTTCTTGTCTGCTTGGGTATTTTTCCCTGCTATATGGATACTTAACAATGTTGTTCGTAGGTTTTCACGTTCTTCTAGGCTGTACTCCTTCATCCTTCTATTTGCCTTTACTCTGGCAAGTACTAGTTAGACCATAATTGTGTTGTGATAATTGCTTAGTTGGATTTATTTTTATTGGTACAGCAACTGCTGGTATCAAAAGTTGAGCACAGTATCGTTGAAACAAGGTAGCATGTGAGATAACTCCCAGTAAACCTTTAAAATGAAAGTAAATACCCATAATTAAACTATAGCTTGTGTGTGTTTGCACAGGACGAGGGTGGAGTGGCAGACTGGAGTTGCCCTCCCCAGGCACGTCATGGTTACGCTGAAGCACAGAGGGAAAGTTCCATGTCCTGGATGGCTTTACAGTGTCACAACATAGTTGTTGAGCCATGCAGCTTCACAGAGAGATGGCAAAATGCTTCTCCTTCCCAACTGTGTCATGCTGAGAGAGCGTTTGGTGGGAATAGCACTTCTACGTTGATCTTGCCAAATAATAAGTGGACCAAACTCCTGCTTGTGCTCATAGCAGAGTTGTCCCTTAACAAAGTTGCTTGTAGGCAGTTGAGCTGAGGGTCCCCCCTGAGTTGACATCCTGAGGATAATCTGGTAAAGGTGGCATGTGGGAGCCCTGAGCATGGCGTGCTCTCCGGGGGGTGTTTTCACTGACAAGAAAAATTACAGCCTCAGGATAAGCAGAAAGAGATGGAAGATGTTTTCTTGAATTGTCACAGCTGAAATCTGGCTAAAATCTATACTCCCTTTGCAAGGTTTCATTTGTTCTGCTATCTTGACAGGTAAGAGGCTTGGGCATTTTTGCATCTTGTTTTTTGTGATGTGAATTTGTTTTGCATTTTTTTTAGTATCAATAAA
The DNA here is from genome assembly GCF_054131305.1 of Coturnix japonica. Classification (NCBI taxonomy): domain Eukaryota; kingdom Metazoa; phylum Chordata; class Aves; order Galliformes; family Phasianidae; genus Coturnix; species Coturnix japonica. The sequence goes on along the minus strand of NC_140671.1, from coordinate 20,784,633 downwards.
TTACAGGTTTTCAGTCTGTTTTCTAGAAGACCAGGAGGGAATTGCTCGTCTTAGTCATCGTAGAGTCATACACAAAACAAAGTTTCATCTGGTTGTGAAGCTTAAAGCGTGCTGCTGCACAATTAGAAAGCAATTGCTTTGTACTGGGAGTGTAACAGCACTCCCAGTTCTCACTTCATGTCTGCCTGTAAAGTACAAAGTTGTCAGTGCTGTTGGAGGTGCCCTGAGGGATGATGCTGACAGTTGTGTTGATGTTCCCTAGCAGCTCTGAAAAAAAGCATTCAGCGCTCTCTCCTTTATTTTTAATACAGTGATGTCACGTACATGTATCGGTGTTTAAATGCCTTTCATGTTGGGAAGTGGGATGTAGGGATATATTCAGTTTCAGGTTCCTTTTGATGAGTAATTTCATAGGCTTCTTTAGAAAGCAGGGCTTCTTTACTAGCAATTTAGAGCACTTGACCAAGACTTCTCTTTTGACTCATCTGTAGCGGACTGTGTTTCTTTGCACTTTGTAGAGGGACCCAAAAGCAAATGGTGAGAAGACCTCATGGCTGCCATAGGGAGAAAAACCAACCAGCGCCACCCCGACCACACCTGAGCTGTTTGTTACCAAATGTCTGTAATGTCAGTTTCATTGGACTGACTGGGAGCAGCCAGAAAGTCTGAGCAGGGCCACTGCTATGTAGACAAGCACTCTGTATGCAGGACTGCCACAGCTGAAGGTGAGACCATGTGTTTGTGTAGGTGCTGATTTCTGACGTGGATCCTTGATGTGGACAGCTGAGCAGAACTTAACTAATGGGGTGCTTTTGTGAAGTGGAAGGAAGAGCTGCACAAGCAGCACAGTGCTGCACCAGAGCAGGTTCACACTGGATTTGGGGAGAAATTTCTCTCCAGCAGTGTCCAGGAGGCGTTAGGACAGTGTCCTCAACGTGAACTGACTTGTGCTCAGCCCTGAAGCTGTCATGCAGTTAGACCTGATTATCTTTGTAGGCCTCCTCCCCCGATCTGCTATAAACACGATGAATTTTCTTCCTCTTTTCTTCAGATTACATAAGCTCAGTGAAGGGTTTCTGTGCTTGAGAGAGATGCAGGATAAGAGCACAACAGCACAAGGTCTGCCTTTTGGCAGCTGGAGCTGTGATAATTCCAACATGCATGAAATGGCCTGATGTGCAGCGATTTAATTAATTGTGATTGCAGTCACATTTGGAGTTCAAGAGTTGCAGTTTGCATTTTGTCTGTGTCTTTTCTGGACCACGTGCAATTAAGTTTGAAATATTTCAGCATAATGTATGTAAGTGTACGATGAAGGACACTGCAGTTGCTCTTTTGAAGGTAAACATGTCTGTGTGTCCCTGTGTGTAGGTCCTGAAGCTGATCAGACATACTGTCAATAGTAACATCTTACAGATCAAGCTTGCTTGAGTTCTGATTCCAGTGATGTGGAGATGGGAGGAACAAAAGATATCAAAGCGCTGTTGCTATTCAGAAACATTCAGGTCTTGATTTTAGAAGTACTACTTCACCTTCTTTCTCTGTAAGATGAAAATAAAACCAGTTACCTGTTGTTTTAAGTTCACTGCTGTCTCTAGGGGAAATCTTTCCTTACTGTTATATATTAATAGATTAAGTTCATCTGCAGGGCAAGTAGAAAGAACGGCAAAGACAAAGAAACCACACCTGGGTCTGCAGGAGCTGAATTAGTGGAGGTTCCCAGCTGCTGCTGCTCAGGAGGCATCACCCATAGAGCACAGGCTTGCAGGATATGATGCCTAATTGCTTGTTCAGTTTGTTTCAGAATAGCCTGTTATGTTTGAAGGACTTTTGTAGAACATGAAGTAAATTGATATTTTCCTTCTTGTTTGCATAAGTCCTCAAATTCTTGGCTTCCCAGGCTTTGATTGGAGGAGGTGCAAGACAAAGGAGCAGCATCTGAAAGGCACAGCTTTGTGGAAAGGCTCTTACTGTTCTGTCAGGACCTTAATGCAGCACTGCACAACACTGCAGAGCACTGCAGTGAAATGGCTGAGGTACTTGATCAGGCTTTACCTTCAAGGGTCAGTGTTCCTCATAATGAGAAACAGAAGGGTTTTTCGCTGTGGGAAAAACACTATAAAGAGCAATTAGAGCACAGAACCCTGAGCTGCATCTGCTGCAGGCTTCATTCCAAAGTGTTGAAGTCTGGAAGAATTCACTAAGTTACTGTGCGGTGTCAGCTCAGACATATGTAAAGTACAGGTAAGGATCTTCAAATACAAAACCACTCACATTAATAATCCCCAGGGGACATGAAGGAATGCAGGTCTCGGTGAAGGCAAACAGCATCTGTAGGCAGAAGGCCACGCATCAGAGACCTTTTCTTGTTGTTTGCTTGCATTGTAAGTGAAACATCTAAAATGACACTCCCAGAGGAGAATTATACCCAGGCAGTGGTGCACAGGCATGTATTAAAGTGCTCTTAGTACTTGTAAACACAATCAAATCAGATGGAAACATAGTGCAGAGTTCACTTCCAAAGGTCTTGAAGTTTGTTATTTTTCAGGCAAGATCTGATTGCTCAGGGTGTCAGTTTCATCACTATCAGGATGATTTCCCTCCTGAAGCAGAATCTGTTCGTCCCAGTCTCACAGGAAGGCTGAGGCTCACAGTCCTCATTTCCACATAGGGAAAACGGTCTTGTATTTTGTATTTTGCAAGTGTAGCTGCAGGAGAAAGTAGATCAAGTCTGTCTTTGATGCCAGGAATGAAGTACGAGGAACTGTGCTCGTTTCCCAGTTAAGGGCCATCAAGGTAATTAGACATCTTGAAGTACATTATACTTGGTAGATCAGAATATTGCATCTCATTTAAATGTCAGTGGGGTCTTTTGGTGTTTTTTCTGCATCCATATTATTTTGTTTCCTTGTCTTTTGTTCTTTCTAGGGCTCATGTGCTTCTGTTACTGTCTGATTCCTTTCTCTGCTGTTGTTGTTTAAGGTTTTCAGGTATCAGGTGGAATATTTTCCATGAGTGAGTCCACAATAATAGTTTAAATGTCTGTGGGATTTTTTTCCATGGTGCACAGCAGAGGTTAAAGCAGTTCATCTGTCCTTGCACTTGAGGCCTGATTTATGCGTCCTAGCCTTCCACTCGTGACCAGCTGCTGTTCTGTAAGGTGCTTTCCTAAATAGCTCAAGTAAAATCTGAGCTTCATAAATAGGGAGCAAGACGATTGTTTAACAAGGAATGCTACTGTTTTCCGAATCCTATTATGTTCTTTATCAAGTACACTTGTCATGTGAGCCCTTTTACTTTCTCTTGGTGCTTTACTGTAAACAGAAGAAGTAGATTTGAGAGACCAGAGGAGGAAAAACATCAGGATGTTGTGTTCTCACTGGGTGAAACTTTGCAGAAGTGTGGAAGAACACATTGTTCATCATGTGATTCTTCCCTGTTGTGTTTGCTCTCATGCTCACATCGAATGACCGTCAAATTCCAGCTTCAAACCGGCACAGCATCACAGCTGATGGTTTTGCTGTTCAAGTTATTGGAAGTCTTATCTGAACTATGAAAAGTAGGGATTCTTTGCTTTCTGAACATATGGAGTGTGTTTGAGTCACAGCTCGATGCTTTTGTCCCTCAGCTGTGGCAGCTAGAAACTTCTCTTACGTGATAGCTGCCATTCTTCTGCAGGCATCTGAATTTGACACCTCAGTTTTCAGGAGAAAAGTCTTCAGTTATTAATATTGCTTACTATGATTATAGCTGATAAGGAGCCCTTGTCACCAACCCTGCGTGGATTCAGAAAATGAATGATCTGAAAAAAAACAAACATGACAGCCATAAGGGGGAAAGAAGAAGTAGAATGTATGACTGAATAATGTAGGCAGTGGCACAGAGTAGGTGGCTTATTACTGTAATTTCTTAAATGTTGGTTGTGAGCTTATTTTGGGAGAGGCTTACGTAAATCAAAAGGGAAGGATGGTCTTTGATCAATCAACAGGTGAGCAACTGTGGGTGAGGGATGCTGGTGAGGAGTCAAGCTGATTGAAGAGATTGATGAGGGTGTAGGAGATATTTAGCATAAAGAAATCTTTGGACTAGGACAGAAAGTCCAGCCCAAGTTAGAATGATCTCAGTCTGTAAGTTCCTTCCTTAGTGGATTTTGCTGGCTAGAGATTTCAGATGTTTTCTTCCTGGCAATAAAATAGTTTCCTTCTAGGGGAAAAAAAAACCCAAAACATAACTGTAAACCCCACAGGATTATGATATCACAGATGTGAGAACTACTGACAGAGACTGCTGGATCTCCTTCATGGAATGGCTTTTAAACAGAACCAGGCGCAACCTTTTGTTTCTTTACGCTGCCCGTGGTTTGTCCTTTTACTCTGGGCTCCTTAGTACTGAATGTGCAGCTCCAGGGTTCTTCAGGAATGAATCAAGTGAAATGATGGATAATTCTCATGTTCTCTTTAAACGGCGAATAACAGAATTTTCATTTCTCCTAAATATTTCTGAGACAAAATAGTTAAGGACAGTGGAAGTGGTATTTCAAGTTACACTGCCAAAACATATCACAGTACAGTGCTACTGGCCTGGTTTTCCATTCTGGTCACCATTCCAATCACCAACATGCTGATCCTGTCTCCAGTGTCAGTCTTTGTGCAGTGCTGTTTTGCGCACTAAACAGGCAGTGTGCTGCCCTCCACACCACCCACGAAGGAGCTATGTGTGTGCATCAATGTGCTTCTGACACATTCTGTGATGGAAGTCACTATGCCTTAGGCCATTAAATAGATATGGTCTGAATTTGATTTTTTGTACTGATAAAGTTAGTGTTTCTGTCACTCTATGCCAGTAGTCCGGTGACTGGACTTAGAAAGCATGTCAGTTTGCTCCTGTAATTGCACCTAACTTTGAAGAATAATTGATTTTCAATACCATTGTTCCATAGTGCTCCTCAAATATTTCACAAATTAAATTCCATTTGAAATGCTTCAGGCAATCTGAAAGAGGAAACTCCCCTTAAAAATACCTGTTATGCAGAGTTTTCTAACTTCCTTGTTTGTCTGGCAGTGATTCAGCCTGGTTGATGCTGACTCAGTTATAACTCTTGTATGTGACTCTTTATGTTCCTGTTTTCATGCTTTTGTTTTATTGAGGGACTGGTTCTTCTGGTCATGGGTTTACATACTGTGACTCAGGTGCAATGCAGACAACACGGCAGTTACAGGAGAAAGCCTGTTAATATCAGGTATGTTAGTACTTACGTTTTCCTTGTGCCTTTAGCTGAGAAATTCATACAGTCATAGAATGCTTTGGGTTGAAAGGGGCCTTAAATTTCCAACTCCCTCCAACAGCTGGTTGTCTCCCACAAGGACAGGCTGCCCTCATCCAGCCTGGCCTTGGCCATCTCTAGGGTTGGGCACCCACAGCTTCTCCAGACAACAGTGCCAGGGCCTCACTGCCCTCTGAATAAAAAGACACACGAGGGTTGAGCAGGTGATCCAAGACAGCTGGCACAGCTTCACCAAGGGTAGATTGTGCCTGACCAACCTGGTGACCTGGTGACCTATGATGGAGTGTTGGCATCACTGCACAAAGGGACAGCAACTAATGGCATCTACCTGGGATCCTGCAAAGCCTTTGGCACGGCCCCTTATGCTCTGCTCTTGTATGGCCCCAGCTGGGGTAGTGCGTCCAGGTTTGGGGTCTTTAACGCAGGAAAACTGTGAACTTCTAGCGATGGTCCAGAGGAAGCCATGAGGATGCTCGAGGGCTGGAGTGCTGCTGCTATGATGACAGGCTGAGGGAGCTGGGCTTTTCAGTCCGGCTTCAAGGAGACCTCGCTATGGCTTTACAATACTTAAACATAAGTAGGAGGGGAATAACATTTTTACACAAGTGATAGGACAAGGAGGAACTTCCTTTGTATGCCCAGCAGAGGCAACGCTTCGCCCGCCCGGTGCCAGCCCTTGGTGCTCCTTGTGCCCCACTCCGCTCGCTCAGAGCTGCGTGCCGCTGCCGACTTGGAGCGGTGTCAGACGCGCCGCGGATGCTTTGTAATTTTAATGCTAAAATGGAGCTGTGCCCGAGGGCTTGCACGCACGTGCCAGGAGGTGGAAAAACAGCAAGCAAACAAACGCGGCCTTTCCAGCGGTGTCGGGGCTCCCTCAACTCTGCCGCAGGCAGGAGCCGCCTTCTTTGTTTTACTCCGTGTTTGGCTTTTCAGATGTTGGAGCGCTCTGCCTTTCATTAGTCTTGGATATGGTGAGGACAGGCCGTATCTGTTGGCTCCCAAGGGCTAAGAACCAAATGTTTAGCTGCTCTGGATAAACCTGGCATTGAAAGTATGTTTGTACAGCTGTCACCTTTGTCCCTATGGCTATTTATTGTCTCCTGTGGTCAGTGGGTGTTTCTCGTGCATCTTTCGGAGGACAGCCCGGGAAGGGACACACCTTGTGGGAAAGGTTCTTGAAGTCTGTGCCCTTTTGACACTGTCCCGAGTGGAGCAATGTCCTGAAAACCTGCATTTTCCTCAGCCAGCATCTAAAGTTCAAAAGTACAGTTGAAAGTTAAGGACAGAGAAGTCGGGTTTTTTGAATTCCTTCTTATAAATGCATCAGTGTAGGTGTGTGCTGGAAGGGATTCAGAACGAATGCTGTCTTTCTCAGAGCTCTGTGCACAGCACAGATTCAGTGCAGCCGCCTCAGGTACCTTCCAGCATTCTGTCAGTCCTGCTTTCTTTCTGAACAGCAGCTGTTTAACACTGACCTGTTTGCCTTGGGGATTTCTGCAGAGGTGCTTTTCACATCCAGTGAGTTCACTTTTGCTTTGAAGACTGCAAAGCCATGTTTTGCTGTTGACGCTGGGTGAGTGTACAGTAAGAATGAAGTGACACAAAAGGCTCAGCTGACCTCACCTCTGCCTTATAAGAACGTGTTCTGCTCGTTGGGGGTGCCAGTAAAGCAGTTCTGTCAAGTGCATTTGTCAGCAAGAGTTACCAGCCCTCGTTTAGAATCAAGGGTTGCGCAGATTAATTGCGTAGTAGTTTAGCTGTGCTCAGTGCAAGGAGTGCAGGAGTTGAATATCACTGAGTAACCGCAGGGGAACCCCGAGTTAATCAGTGTTCCTGCTGATGGTGAGCAGTACTGCATCACTCAGCAGAGCTGCTGCAGGAGTCCTTTGCAGCCTCCTATTTTTAGACCTCGGAGGAGGGCTGTGTCCATCGTCACACACGGTGACTAACCCTCCTGGAGTGCTCTGTGGGCCTATAAATACTGGGTGTGCTATTTCAGTCTCAGTACCTGTGAGGCAGATCGGTGCGTGAGGGCAGCTCTGTGCTGCTGAGGGCAATGTTCCGTCCCACACCTGCCCTCAGGTTACAGCTGGGCTGTGCTGCTGGGCTGTGCTCACACACAGAACCAACCCAGGCGGCTCTCGTTTCTGAGCCCTTGTAAGACAAATCTTGGCCAGTGAGAGTTTCTAAGGGAGATCTGCCCAGTCTGGAGGCGGAATGCTTCCAGCTGTTCATTGCAAACAGCAGACCTGCACTGAAGGATGTTACTGTTCTTAGCACTGTATATTGTGTGCGGTCTCATTGCTGTAAAATAACATATATGTACATATGTTTTAAGATATTGGAGTATCCCTACTGTTGTGGAAGTGTGTACTTAGGCAAGCATTATAAGTGCGAATGCAGCTATTTAACATGCACATGTAGCACTTCATCACTATTGTGATCCTATAATACAGCTGGCTGGTCTTTTTAATTCAGCTGGAGTACTTATCAGGAAAAGAGCTGAACTGGACTTGTATCTCACTTGCTGCTGTCTTGTAATATTGGCCCTTCTGCTTAAATTTAGCCCATCTGTATTCATATTCTCAACCAGTGACCAGCCTCTTCCTTTTGCTGTGTATGCGGCAGTGCCCAGCTACAGGCAAGGTAAGTGAACTTATAGGGCTGCTCTGTCTTTCTGTTCTTATTAAAGTACAAGCTGGATGAAGATTTCAGGGCTGTTTTGTGAGCTCTGACAACTTAAATGTGCTTAATGTTGCCAGGGAGAGCAAAGGAAAACTGTTCTTTTTATGTAGGTGTTGAGATGAAGATTTGCTGTGATGCTCTCAGCTTTGCGGAGGAACTTCTAAAAGTTCCTAATGTAGATTGCACCAGGTGAGCAACCTGGAAATTAAAAAGCCTTTGTTCCCATCTGCAGCTTTGAACAGATCACGTGCACTGCAGCAACTTACAGATCCTGAAACAGGCAAAGAAATAGAAAAAAAAAAAAAAGTTCAGTCTTTTGCTGTAGTCACTGAGCTGCATTGGATTCCTTCTGGCAATGCTGTATAGCAGCTGCTCTGTCAACTGCAAGACAGCAAAGTTGTGTCTTTTTAAAGATGGGGCTGTGTCTGTATGTCGGGTCTGCACGACGAGGGTTTGATGGCAGCTGCAGCAGTGACCTCTGGTGGTCTCCAGCAGCTGCCCCAGCTCAGCTCAGAGCCAGATCCACCCAGGACTAGAAGGGTGGTGCTGGTGGCCTGAGCTGAGCCTGAGCAGTGCTGTCTATGCTCTGGGGATGTGGGGAAGGTGTTTGCATTTGCTTTAGCTCTCACTGCTCTGATTTGTTACCAGCCGGTAATAAATTACAGCAATCAGTCTATGCTGAGTGTTTTGACGGTGACAGTAACTGGTGATTGACCTCCCTGTCCTTACCTCAACCTGTGAGATTCCTTTTCCTCCATCCTATTTCCCCCCTGTTCTGTTGAGGAGTGGAGCATGGTGCGGTGGAGCTGAGCTACCTGTTGCTGGATCACAACAGTGTGTGTGTGCTGCTGGGAACCTGTGTGAGGATTCCACCATCATTTTAAAAGAAATCTGAGCAGTGGGAGGACGTTTAAGGAGGGAGCTGAGGGGCTGCTGGGAGCGGCATTCTGACCAGCACAGCTGCAAAAACATGAAACTTTTTCCCTGAAGATTTGGAGGAAAATGTTGGTGTTTCCTGTTGCAGCAAGTCCTGGGAATGTGTAAATGGAGCAGAGAAAGAGAAGGGAGCCTTCATCCTGCCCAGCCGTATTTCTGAAGGTGGTTTGCAAAGCCTCTGAGTTATACAGTATTATCACAGAGTCCCCCCTCCTCCTTTTTTTTCCCTCCATTCTGACAGCTTAGATTTGGGTGGGAGAATTTTGCCCTCTTGCTCTCACCCTTCTTAATATTCTGCAGTAACTGGAATAAAAACATATAAAACTCATCATGCTCTTCTAATACAGAACAATGTGGCCTACAGCCTTCTGGAAGGAAAACTTGCATCGGCTTAGAGTATAAATGAAGAAGCTTGAGGCAGAAATTAAGAAGTAACACAAATCATCGGCATTTCTGATGGTACAGAAATGTGAATAGAAGGGCCGTGTTTCACTTGGAGATCATAAGCTCAGTCAGTGTGTCAGCGGGGTGACACGTTAGTGTGCAAGGTGTGCTCAGGACAAACGGGGGCTTCCATGTGCTTTCTTTTGTTGCATCTTTTGAGCGAGCTTTCTGCTTCAGGAGCTCTGTGAGGGGGCTTAATGGCTTTCTGCTGGTTCTCTGTTATATAGTCACGTAGCTCTTCCCTTTCTATCTTTTCCCTTGGCATTAGGGAGCAGCTTCTTGCTGTTTGCAGAGGTAATAACCAGCGGGTTACTTAGCACAGCACTTTCTATATAGTGAGAACATTCCACAGTGGGTAGGTGTTCTGCTTCACCAGGCAGAGTGCATCACAGAGCATCTGTTTAACGTGCGATTAAGAACCTATGAAGCTTGATAGATCAACTGCCCGGGGAAATAAAGTTCACTTTGTTTGGAAGCAAAGACAGAAGTGGAGCACTGTGTTCACAGTAAGGTTTGTACTTCTTTCCCCTTTTTAAGAAGAATAAGAAAAACAACTGAGCACCTGCCTGGCAGAATAGTTGTTCTCAGTCATATGAATGGTAGTAACTACTTTTGGGATGTTGTCTTAGATCTTCAGCACTTCAGTAGTGTTTAGCATCTGATTTAGGCCTTAAAAGGTATGCAAATCAGTATTGGTACTCCCCAGAACCTCTTCTCTAGGCTGAACAAGCCCAGCATCCTCAGCCTGTCTTTACCCGGGAGGTGCTCCAGCCCCCTGAGCATCCCAATGGCCCTGCTCTGGGCCGGCCCCATCAGCTCAGGGTGCAGAAAATGAAATCCTTCTGGGCAAACGTAAGCCGTGGTATTACTGCACTGATTTCATTTGCCCTACATGTTTGCTTTGGATTTTATGCGGGGTCTCATACGGGTTTTATGCTAATCATGCTAATGGTTTTGCAGAAGAAAACGTCTTAGAAGCACAATTTCCTTGTAGTATCTAAATCTCCGTCATGTAGAACAGTCCCAGGTTGTACATTACCTACAGACAAGGCCGCATTTAAATGCAGAATAACTGGGGGAAGAACCTGTCTTTACAGTGGGGTTGGGAGCACGTGATTAATGAGCTGGAAGACTTGCTGGAGCTGAGCCCTGACAGTGACCGTTCTTATTCCTGCTCCAGATAACATTATGCTTGCTCCATTTTATTGGCACACATGAAACACCTAAGCATGGTGCCGTTGCATCCCTCCTACTATACTAGGATAGTTGCCACCACAAATTACTGGGTCATGACTGACCGAGAAGGGCAGGGCTTGGTCTCTTGTACCTTTTTATGGTATTGCAAATAGCTATGCAGTCATCCTGGAGGAACAGTGAAAGAAAACAAATTACAGGCTAAGCCAGTCTGCCGGTGTCTCGGTGCAAGAGTTTGTTTATGTTAGTTTCACTCTGCCAGTTCTTCCAGAAAAAGGAAATACAGGGAATGCTGCCGTATCAACAAGATCTTCAGCAGGTGTAAGGTTACCAGTGAAATAAGCCACCTGGGAGTGCGCCCTGGGTGCTGCACTGGGGTAGAACAGTTAAAGACACTCGATGGTTCCTTCCTTGGATAGGAACGGGGAAGTGGACTAAATGAATGTGAAGTTCAGCTGGGACAAACACGCTTCTCCAGAAAATCATAGAATGACCCAGGTTGGAAAAGACCTTGAAGACCATCAAGTCCAACCGCAGCCTAACCAGTACCCTAACTCTAAAAACCCTCCGCTAAATCATATCCCTGAGCACCACATCCAGACGGCTCTTAAACACATCCAGGTGCAAACAAAGAATCCTCTATAGAAACGCAGTCCAGCAGAGAGAGATTTGAGAGATGCAGTGACTTATAGCCTTACTAAAACAGAACCATGTGAGCTGTGATCCTCAGGAACAGCACAAGTGCTGTCCTGGCCTGCAGCGTCACTGTCCTTTATGTCTCATGGTACCCGTTTTCTCTGTAAAATGTGTGTATTGTCAGCAGTTCTTAGTCTGTTCTTGTTACAGTTAATAAAAGATAGGATAGAATATTTTAGCTAACCATTGCCATGGGGTGTGGTTTATTTTAGCTCTCTGCTGAGTTATTTCTGAGAATGGCCATCCTTCTTTCAAACATGTTTTACGTTTTGTTCCTATTCTCAGATACCGGCTTCTGCTGAAGTCTTTGCAGGGCTATGCAAATGCTAGTTTTAGCTCTAAATAGCTTCTCTATTTATTCAGAACTAAAGATTTGTGGCAAGACAAGCTTTTTTAAGAGCAAGTCTGTATCTTAGAACCAGTGATTTGGCTGCTGTGCAAGAGTTGAACTGACCCTAACCGATGCAGGTGAGGATTGGCCTCTGCATGTCCCACATCTCTGCCTCATCTCTGGAGGCGAATGGTGCCTTCAAGGCCAGGTTGGATAGGCAGCCTGAACTAAGGGGTGGAGACCAACCCAGCCCATGGCAGGAGGTTTGGAGCGAGATGATCTTTAAGGTCCTTTCCAATCCAAGCCTTTCTATGTATCTGGGACAAATAGGCACAAATAAGCAGTTAGATGAATGATTACAGTCAAAACTGTGGTCATTCCTGAACAGGCTGTTTGCTCTGGGAAAAAAAGGGGTGATGAAAAATATATGGTATGAAGTTCCATGACTGCTGACGTTCTCAAGCCCCATAAATAGTCCGTGACTGCAAACACAAATTCAGATTTGTTAATCAGCCCAATCCCTGGAGAGAAATGGGAGAAAACTGTATCGCAGATACTGCATCCATCATTGGTGTCATTACTGTCGCTTCCTATTTGCTCTAATAAAGAGACAGAGACCTAGAAAAGGAGTCTAAGGCTGTGATTGGCAGCACAGGGAGGAACCTTTGCAAAATGGAGCCAGCTTGTTTCCAAGTCACTTCAAAACTAACAAGCTTTCTGCTACTTTTAGACTGCAAAATATGTAATGTCTCCTGTGCTCACCCTGATACACGGGGTGCTTTTATCGTCATTCTCATCACAGTCATGCTTTAAGAAACCTCAGAAATATTGTCTTATCTGTCATAAAATCTAACCTTTTATAATAGCTACCAAAACTCTTAATTCGTGGCTGCTCTGCTTCATAGCAGGATTATGGTTTCAATTTAAGAGGAAAGAAAAAAAAAGCAGTTTGCCCAAGATTAGTGACAAGAGGCAGCAGTTTCAGTAGCAGCTATAGCCATTAAGAGTGCTTTCTTGCTAAGCCCTGTCACCTTTCTTTTAAGACAAGTGTTTCTGCATCTTTTTGATCCTGTAGTCTATAAAACAGTACCATATTTATTTGGCACACTTGTGTTTTTCTTGTTAGTCAGATTTTTCTCCTTTCTAACTTGAAGGCTGTAAACTGTTTCCAGTCAGTCTGATGCTTAAGGGCCAGGAGCCTAATGAGAACAAACGAGAGGCTAAATTTTGCTTTTGCTTACAGTGGGTTTGTGCCAGAAAAACTCAGCTGAAGTTACTGGAGTAGAGTTACCCTTGTGCAAAGCCAGAGTAATAGAGTGACCTGGATTAATTCCACTCCATTAATTACAACTTTCCCTCTAGTCTGATTTTCTCATTTCAGCAGTAATAAAGGCTGGTAGCGAGAGGGACTATCAGAATGAAGACTATGGTTTTTCATTTCCACCTTACAAACGATGCTGACTTTCTGTGTGCTTTAGTGACCCGTTACCTTTCCTGTTCACAGCTGACTGTAACGTTCAGTCACCTTCAAATCACAAAACAGACACTGGACACTCAGCAGTGGAAAGGAATCAGAACAGATGGACATTTACATAGGTTAATAGCTGCTAAAAACAATTCACTGCAGCAGTTCTGGAATTAACTTTCCAGTAATTGTAGAGCTGCTTGAGAACCTGCATAATTTCAGAGTGCCACGTTTGGACCAGCAGCTGAGTGTCCATGTAGTAGAGCTATAGAACAGGGACTTCTCATTGTCAAGATTTAGTTGGACTGTGGATGGATTTGGAAGTCGAAAGCTGCTTGATTTCGGTCATCCTAGCACAGAAAACAGGCAGCTTTCCCAAAGACATCCAACCCAAGAACGTCAGTAAGGAAGAGTACAGAGCACTTTCTGCAGGCGGTGCTGCACAGACTTGGAGTAGTTGCTGGCACTCACTTGGCAGTTCTCTTCTGCAGGGATGAACCTGTCCACTGCCACGGACTGAGCCTGTTTATTAATACTGGGTGTGGGCACAGATTTTAACCATATTAAACCCAAACAACAAAAGCTAACTGTCGTTAACCTTCTTGGCCTGTATCCCTAAAACAGTTCTATCTAAAGCTGGAATACTCACGCCAGTAGGCAAGAGCAGCAAGGCAGGAGCAAGACTGTGGGTGGTGAGAACAGATGCAGCACGCAGAAATATTTTAATGCTGCAGTTTTACTTTAGCATGGAGGCGGGCTGTGTGTGTTTGGGCAATGCTGTGAGCCAGGAGAAGAGCCCCAGGCTGCCACCCACATTTGTCAGTATTCTCACAAGGGGAAAAAAGAGAATATTTTCTGTGGGGGGTGGGCTGAGGCCAAACACCCCATGGTGAGGCTGGGAGGAGTCTTTATAAAGTCTCAAATAGGTTGTGGATTTTTGGAGGGTTTCCTCCCCTGCCCCAAGTTTTTATGTGCATGTTTGTTTCACGGTTTGTGGTGGGTTGGCTTTTGTCAGATCTGCAGCATGGCTATTTCTGTACAAGTTATTAAACAGTAAAAAGGGAGAGAAAAGGAAGGCTGTTTTCAGTCTTGGAGGACTTTGTTACAAAAGCAAACATTAGAGTTTAATAGATTTTCACGGATGTGAAAACAGCTCCAGCAGGGGAGCTGAAGAGAGGATGGTGGATAAGATTCTGAAAGAGTTTTTGACTGCTCAGCCTCTGATCAAACCTGGCTGCTAACAGCATCAGTGGGGCCAAGCAATCACAGGTGTGTGTCTGTACACCACTTCCTTGTCTTCGAAGTACACAGTGCTTTGTGGGTATGTAAAAGGACCATGAATCTCTGAATGCTGCGTGCATCCTGGATGACTTCAATGAACGTTGGGTACTTTCCACTGTGCAGGTGTACGTGTGAGCTCTGATGCTCATCGTTTTATAATGCAACAGGAAAGATCTCAAGAACCCCTCTGTGAGTGAAGATCAGTCAGTCAAGACTGCTGTGATCTTTGTGACCTGACTGTCCTGGCTGCTTTCAAAAAGCACCGTAAGGATACTGGCTGTTAAACCCCTGTGCTGTATGACATGTGTGTGCTCCCTGCTTCTATACACAAGTCACTAAGCAGCGCGTCCCTCATTCCAGTGAGTGGCCATGTGAATTACTAGCAAAACTGCTCGTAGTTGTGGACAGCTCATCCTTGCTGTTTAGCTGAGAAGTTAAAGCAGTAAACTGAAAACATCATTTGTCCTTTCAGCCTCAGCTTTTTCAGTCTGTTTCCCAGAGAGGTGAAAGTAGCTGCGTTGGCTGCCTCAGTACATGTCTTCCCATGCATCTCCTGGGAGCACTGTGCAGAGTTCTACTTGTGCTTACTCTTTGCTTGGAGGAGGGAGCAGCCTTAATGAGTCCTGTGAGAGTCATTCTTAGGTTTTTGCCTTGGAAAACGAGAGGATCAGAGGCATGCTATGAAGGAGCTGGCGTGCTCCTTCAGTGACAGAAAGGGAGACAGATGGTGAGCTTTGGTTCTTGAAACCTCCATCCATTTCTGCAAGGAGAGGACATTCATTCTTTTAGGCTTTCTGCATTATTTCAGTCTCTAAATGCAGTTAACAGTTTCACTTAGTGAAGTGTGCTTTAATTCCTGTCCTGTGCCTTCCAGCTGTAATGCTTGAGCAGTGGAAATGCTGTGTTTTCCCCAGGGGGGGAAGACGGTCTTGTGAAGGACAAAGTGTTTGGGAACCATTGGGATGAAAAGGAAGTTCAGGAACCGCATGGCGTAAGTTTCAAAGAAAATCCCCAGGATGGTTTTTTAATCTTATAAAGGAATGATCTGCTCCACTTCTCCCTTATTTGTGACTTGTGTTTAGTTATGTCGGTGTGTGCTGTAAGGTGTGCTGCTTCAGTTGACGTTACCCAGGCTGAAAACACCAGAGGAGAGCAACAAGGATGAGACAGTATCGTGGAATACAGTGCAGTTTATAGCATGCATGTGCTGTACAAGCATTCTGACTATCAATATGCTTTCCTTGTTGTCCATAAAATTCCTCTCATTCACTTCCAGGAGAAGACTGGGAAGTCCTTCTTTTCCACGTGTTGTCTGTTCACCTTACAGACTGCATTGGAATAGTTAGACTGACATTTCTATTTATGCACAGCTGGGTACAGGATGGGCAGTAACACACGAAGCTGTCTCGGATTTGCCCACCTGGCTCTGGTGATGTCAGCACATTTCGGTCCCTGTAGCAGTTCAGTGCTGCTGGTTTTTGCACTCTGCCGGTCAAACACTTCAGAAATAGTTGCAGAGGAGAGTTCTGTGTTTTTTTGTTTTGAATCCACCTCGGTGTGTGTGGGGGAGGCAGCTCTCGGCCCTACACTGACTGCTTTGGCAGACCCATCCAGTTTCCTCTGTAG
Organism: Coturnix japonica; assembly: GCF_054131305.1. NCBI lineage: Eukaryota > Metazoa > Chordata > Aves > Galliformes > Phasianidae > Coturnix > Coturnix japonica. The sequence goes on along the minus strand of NC_140671.1, from coordinate 20,768,691 downwards.
TGTTCTCCACATGTGGTTGTGAAATCCAGTGGCTGACCTCTTTTCTAAATACTGAGTCACCATTCTTTTAAAATAAGTGATGCCAGAATTCTCCCTTGTTTTCAGGACCTTTCTTTCTACTTCTGCAAGTATTGAGCATTTCTCCCTTGTCCATTCTGCACAATCACTTTTCAAGTAACTTTATTATTCTTTTTGCTTTACTGTGTTCTGGTGTAAGTAACTGTTTGGTTTGTCTTCCAAGCAAAAGATCTGCTAACAAAGACTGCTTTCCTTCAGCAATGCAGGAGCAGCCACCGAGGAGTGTGCTGTGCCCCACAGTTAGCACAGAGCGTGTTCTTCACGTGGGCACACCTTCTGTGTGTAGAACACGGACAGTAACGATGGTGTTAGCAAAGATGAAGTGTTCTGTTTTCTCAGTTCAGTTCTGAGCAAATAGCTGATATGTCTTCACTGCACTACCCAGCTGGAACCACCTGATGTCCTGCATTATTAACGTGGTTAAATGGTATTGCGTGTAAGTAAATGTCTTAGCTTGGCCTCTTGCTAATGATGCTAGACTTTGGCTCAGAGGTAAAAAGGGACCAAATGTAAGCCTGGGCTGCAAAACAGCCAGCAGACTGAATGAGTTCACTTTTTATTGGTGAGTCATCATGTGCTTCAAGAAAATGACACGCAAAGCTCATAGCAGCCTCACATGGATTTGGTTGAAAAACCCAGTGTTGCACAGTGAAAAGGGCTGCTCACCCTTTTATCTGTATGGTTTAACAAGGCAAGTCTGATTTTGGGCCTCCCCTGTTGCAAATTACACATTCCACTCTCTGTACCGCTGATCTGATCTCATTGTTAAGCACCACAGTTCTCTCTTTTGTTTTAATAATCACACAAAGGTCTGGAAAACTGCCATAATTCAATAAAAAAGCAAGGCTGACTTCATGGTTTCCTGGCTAGCTCTCTCCTAGGCTGCAGTGAACCTGCATATACCCTTCGGAAACGTTACTGACAACATTACGGGGTTTTGTTCTGTACAATGTAATGTTTGTGAGAGGATGAAGTGATTCAAGTCACAGGCCCGGGGTATGGTGTCACTGCAGTAGTCAGAAGTGGCATTTGTGCCTTGCTGCTCCCATAGGGATGCTGTGGGGCTCTGTTTCTGTTGGAAAGATTTCAGGTTCGCCACAGACAGAGAACAGGTTTTTGCTTTCTGTATTGTGCTTTCAGCATAATTGATCGCATCAGGTTTTGTGTGCGGATGGACAGGAGTTTGCTCCACATCAGACATGGAATGTTAGGAGTATGGTGTGCACGGAGGATGTCAGTGCTGGTTTAGCCTCAGACATGGGGTCAGAGCCTCTTCTTTGAACCTCTCCACATTCCTCAGGATGCGATGGGAGTGTTCTACCGCTTAGAACAGCCTGAGGTGACTCCTGAAGTGTCTCTTACGATGAACCTTCGGTACTATTGGATTCTCAGAAAAGAGTCTTACATTTTAGGTAGGATGATAAGGCACAGATAAAATGAGGTGGTGAAGTTGTATTGTACGGGCTGCTCCAAAAGTAATGCCTGCCGTTTATTTCCATGGGAACTGCACCGGGTGCAAAGAGCACAACAGCACAGTTGTGTGGAGCAGTGTCAGCTACAAAGCGCCGTGTCTCAGCACTGTCACTACCAGCAGCTCCGTGTTTTGGCCAGCAAAGAACAAGAGCCGAATGCGGCGCTGCTAAAAGCTGCATGGCCAGATCTGGGGCTTTTCTTTCCTGTCCGTGCCCCCAGTGCTGCAATGCACCACATCACTGCGCTCACACGCGCTGCTTGTGCTCCATCCACATTCACAAGTGGAGCTGGACGCCTCTGGCTGCCATTTCCCCGCACACTGAGGCCGTACATTGTATCGCTGCACACCCCGCTGTGTCACCCCGCCGCCACCTGCTGACAGGCACCACACGGGTCGGGTTCAGCTCTGCTGCCGTCCGCCCCCTCGTGACGTCATCGCAGCGCGACGCCGTCCTTCCGGCCGGTCGCTCGGTGTCATGGCGGCCGTCGGTGCTCTCCGTCAGACCGCCCGCCTGGCCTCGTCCAGCGCCCTGCTGCAGGTGCGGGCCGACCCGGGACCCCCGGCCCCGCCTCCTCCCGCTCCTCGCCCTCCTGGGCGGCGCCCGCGGGAGCCGGCCCGGCCCCCCGGCAGCGCTTTCCTCCCCCGTTCCCCCGCAGGTGCTGTTCCGGGCGGTCACCTTCGGGCTGAACGCGCTGACGCTGCGCTACCTGTCCAGGGAGCTCCTCGGCGTCGTCAGCGTGAGGTGACGCCGCGCTGCCCCGGCAATGGGAGCCGCCGGGAACCGCCTCTGGTGGCCGGGTTTCCTTGGCACGGAGCGGGGCCGACCCCGTGTCCCGTCGTGTCTCCCGCAGGCTGACGCTGCTCTATTCCACCGCGGTGTTCCTGGCCAGGGAGGCGTTCCGCAGGGCCTGCTTGAGAGGCGGCGCGGAGCGGAGCTGGGCCGCGACCATCAACCTGCTGTGGCTGACGTGAGAGCGGCTCCGCTTTGCTTTAGAGCTCACTCCTGGTTCCGGCTGGAGGAGGCGGCGGGTCCTGCAGCGGGACCTGCACGAGGCGGCCCGTGTCTGCAGCCCGTGTCTGCACTGCATGCCGTGCATGTTTTCTTCTGCTGACTCCACTGCCGTTGCCTGGAAGGCTCACTGTAACAGTTACATTGGGGCTATCAGACTCATAGCTGCAAGTAGTAGCTCGCACTGACAGGTTTTACACCAAAACTTGTAGCTACAATAGCAATGAGTTTGTCTGATCTCTTTCGACATACGTAAAGTACAGCAGCGTGGGAAATTTGAATCAGATTTTCTCTTGTTCTTTTTTCTGCTGAAGGAAACCTGACTGTTTTTACATTAACTTTTTAGAGTCCCTCTTGGTGTCTTCTGGTCTGTTTTCCTGGGCTTCGTCTGGCTGCACGTACTTGAAGTTCCGGATCCATCCGTGGTTCCTCACTATCAGGCTGGCGTGGTGGCGTTTGGCCTCTCTGCAGTTGTTGAGCTTCTAGGGGAGCCATTCTGGGTTTTAGCCCAGGCTCACCTGTTTGTAAGGCTTAAGGTTAGTAGGGAAGCTGTGAGCATAGGGCTGTGTGGGACGGAGAAACTTCGTGCTGAAAAAGTGACGTAATGGAAATGAAGACCAGATTCCTGAACTGGATCTGTGCATGTTCAGGGGTGCTTAAAAAACAAATGAAGCTATGGTTTGCTTCGTGCTGTACGATGTAGTCATAATGTATTTGTAACGTTAATTTGCTCCTGTTTAAAAAAGGAAGTTAATTTGTTTAGAAGTTACCTCCCTAATGCTCATTAAATGTATAATCACAAGTGTTGCTCAGAGGGAGGCACAGACGCCTTCCACACTTCTGCTTTTCACTGTCGGTGTGAGGCTGTGAAATGCAGCAGCTGGGGTCACGATTGTGCCAAGCAGGATTTACTCCCATGTGGGTCCCACACAAGGGAGCGGGGCAGTGTGATGGGGGAAAAGTGCCGTATAAGACTTGAGAATGTGCAGAGATGCTGCAGCGTGAGGTGGTCAATGCAGCAGCAGAACTGTGGTAGCCACACTGACTGTGAATGCCTTACAGGTCCTTTGTGGGTTGTGTGTGTGAAACTGGAGTGCTTTGCCTTCCTGTAGGTGGTTAAGCTGGCAAAAATGAGCGTTGTCTATTTTCTCTTTCTTGAAGGTAATTGCTGAAAGCCTTTCGATAGTGTCAAAATGCACTTTGACAGTTATCTTAGTCATCCTTTATCCGCAATGGGGCTTCACATTTTTTCCTTGGCTCAGGTAAGTTTCCTGTATTCTGTATATAAATTCTTGCTCTGAAATGTTCTTTGCTGCTGTCTGTGACATTTAACCTGCTAGATAACACTGAGGAGGTGAGAGAATGTTCCTCCGAGGTGAGGGTTTAAATGTGAAGGATTTTGGTGATAGACGTTACTTGGCGCGTTGAGCCCAGTCAGTTTAATGGGCACCTTTGTTGTGTGCCTAAAGGTACATTTTGTGAATAAGGTTGTTACGTTGTGTGTGCTTTAGCTGTTCTTGAGGGCAGAGGGCTGTGATGCTGATCTGCTGATTAAAATGAATTTAAATCAACAGTACTCTGTGTGTGGGGAGGGGAGTTACAGTAACGCCTTCAGCTAGGTTCAGAGTTGACAGGAGGAAGAACTGCCTTCACTTCTTACTGAGTTCTCACTCATTCTTTGTTTTTTTCCTTCCTTGTCTTTCCAGCTTTTGTACACCAGTGTTCTGGTGCTGTGCTATGTGGTTTGTTTTGCAAAGTTCTTGGGGTCTCCTGAAGCAACAAAGAAGTCATTTCCGATTACAAGAATGAAAGGCCTGTTACCTAACTGGATGGCGGATAAGGTAGGTCACACAGTTCATTCTTAAGTCTTTGACGAGAGCGCTTTGAAAACTGGAGTTGATGGAGTGACTGAGAGATTATTTCTGCTCCTGGACACCATGGCTGGTTAGGAAGCATGGTTGCATAAAATTCCATTCACAGTTGTTGCATTCAAATCCTTGTCAGAAAACCACAGTGAACCTGGAGCTCTTTGTTTCTGGGCCTCGTTGGCTGCCTCATCTGTTGATTGGAGATGGAACATTTACAGTGTTAAAGGGAGTGAGCTGGTATCAGGTAGAAGAGAATCCAGGGTTGTCTTACAGAGCTGGTACTTCAACTTCTCCTCAGACAGAACGTGGTGGTGCACAGCGTCCTGCAGATACTCAGATCTCTGATGTCCTCCAAAAAGGAAATGGGGCAAAGAAAGAAATGAAAAGGCAAAGATGAGGAAGAGACTGAGAGATTGAGGACATGAAGGCAGTTCTGTCTTGTGAGGCTTGCAGGAGTGCTTTGAAGAGCACTGAAAGATGTACAGTACTGTGAGGGGCAGAGTTATATTGGTCTGCTAAACAACTTTTCCCCCTCTCTGGTTACTGTTGAGTGATTTACTCTGTAGAAAACTTATGCAGTTCCTTTGTGTATCTGCAAAGATGGTGATTTTCCACAAGGGAGAAAGTCAGCCAGACCAGGGTGACGCTGCTTCTTTGATTTTGCAGGCTTTCCTTAACTGGAAGGAAGCATGGCTGACTTGGAGCTTCTTCAAACAGTCCTTCCTGAAGCAGATTTTGACAGAGGGTGAGGCTCGATGTGTGGGAATGCTGGGGGAAGAAAAGTGGATGCAGGTCACAAAATGGACAAGGAGCCTGGGAAGGCTGGGAGGGGATGGTGGTCAGAGCGGCACCAGCAGGTGTTGGCAACCCAGGTGCAGTTACGGAAGGTTTGTGGAGGATCAGAACTGTACCGTCCTGCTGGACATGTCTCTGGAATGCGTCCTGTTAGCAGGGCCTGGACACACACGGGGAGAGATGTGGGGGTTTGTCCTTACTTCTGTGTTTTCAACTTCAGGTGAGCGATACGTGATGACTTTTCTGAATGTGATAAACTTTGGCGATCAGGGTGAGTGTGGCGATGCTGTGCAACAATGACATCATTTTCTAGTTGCTCCTTTTTGTCTGCTTCTGAAAATACTGAAAATATTAGAAACCATTTGAAAATAACATGAAAATGTTGGAGGATTTCAGTGGCGCTGGGACGTTGAGGTGCATTTCAGAGAATGATGGGTAAATGGTTATTAAATATAACACACACCAAAAAACAAGAAACAAAACCAGAGCAACTTGTTTGAGGGTCGTGGATTTAAGGAATGCTTCTCCCTTGGATCAAAACTTGGCAGTTGTGCCTCTTCTGCTGTGCGTCTTGTTTCTGTTTTAAAAACTTGGAAGGAGGCAGCATAGTATCTGATACATTGCAGTTCCTTCTCTTCATTTTCTTGGCCCTGTTGTCTTCCTTTGCAGTCTGTTAGCTGTTACAGCAGGAACACTGTTGTTTGTAGCATCACATCTCCAACTGAATGTGCTCCATAAAAGCAGTGTCCTTACAGAGTAATGAATGGCAGCAGCAGTTCAGGTGACAGCACTGGCTGCGCCACAGGCTGATTCTCTTGCATCTGGATCTTTTATCTTCCTCTGTAGTAAGAACTGAAGGGGCTGCCTGGGGGTGTCTGGGGCTATTGCTAGATTTGCTCTAATGCTGCATTAAGTTCCCCTGGTTCTCTCTTTGTTTATCAGAAATGTGGAATAGGAATTTGTGCCAGAAAAAAAGTGACAGCTTGTTGGTGTGTTTTGTTTGTGAAGGTGTGTATGATATCGTGAATAATCTCGGGTCGCTGGTGGCCAGGTTCATCTTTTTGCCTATTGAAGAGAGTTTTTATGTCTTTTTCGCTCAAGTATTGGAAAGAGGGAAGAATGTAAAGGATCAGAAGCAGGTACGTTTGTTAGTATTGGTTCCACATGAAATGCTTACCTTCTGTTGGAGATCAATTGTATCAGGAGTGTGACTGACGTGTGTTTAAATTACTGAGTGTAAAGATATTTGGAAAGAAACTTGAAGTGGAGACCATGCCGAAGGAGTCTGGACAAAAAGCAAATGGATAAAAAGGTAGCGAAGTAGGAGTTACGAGGTGCAATGACATAATGCTGCATTGTCTGGTAATTGAAGTTAAAATCCTCTACTCCAACAGCATGGTGCTTGTGCACCATGTCTGTGCAGCTGTGCTGAGGCAATTACTGTAGGTTCAATCTCTTTCCAGCAAATAAGTGGCACTTGACAATATTTGACTGACTTGAAAATACAACAGGCTGGTAAGCATTGAGCGCTTCAGAGGGTGCCCTTTCCAGAGGAAGACAGCTGTGTTTTGGCTGAGCTTTGGGATTGTTTGCGCAGTAACGATGGTTACATGAAGGAGAGGTTTCTGTATGCTCTAGAAGAAATTCTTGGTCAGATAGGAAGGTCCCAGTCAGCCAAGTGTCGTGTCTCATGTTAATGGTAGGCTGACAGAGGTGTACCTGTGTGTGTGTTTGACGTGGAGTGTTCATGGTGTGTTTGTGTGTGGGCTTATCCCGTGCACCTGGCAGGAGGTTTGACTCCTCATGAGGGGTGTGGGCAGCTGCATCTTACCATGTACAGAACTCACAAGTGGCTCCTTATGCTGTGGCGAAACTTGTAGTCCAGTGTAACAATGAAGACGTGGCCCTTTTGGTGATTCAGGCTGTGGCCCTGGGCAAATGCTGTGCTTTTCTTTGCTATTTACTGGCTGCTGTTTGCCCCTTTCCTTAAGCCCTGAAACAGAGCTGTCAATGGCTGATCTTTGTTGAGAGTTCTGCATATAATACGGAAGAGAATAAGAATACCTGAGCACAGCTGGAAGCCAGGACCAAGTGTGTAGGTGTGTCAATACCAAAAAATAGTCTTGGCTGTGCCTTGCATTGTGCCAGTGGACTTTTTCCCCCTGGAACAGTTTCTCTTGGTGACAGCAGCAGTTGTGCTGGTTCTAGTTCGTGTAATTGACTGCTGGGTTTTGTTGTTTTGTTTCTGTTTTTTTCTCCAGGATGATGTTGCTATGGCTTCGAATGTGTTAGAACTGCTGTTGAAGCTGGTGCTTCTGATTGGCCTTACCATTGCTGTTTTTGGATGTGCCTTTTCTCAGCTGGCTCTGGATATTTATGGAGGTTCAATGCTCAGTTCTGAAACAGGTAAAAAGCTTTAGCTGTGTTTTTTGTTTCTCAGCTCTGTTCTGAGCTCTTGGCTCGGTCAGCTTTCTGTCTGAAAAAAATCAGCTCAGGTTAAAAGGAGCTTCAAGTAGCCTCATTCTGGTAGAATTATTTGATTGCTTTGCCCTCCTGTAGATGCATGCATTTAGAATATTCCAACTGTAGCACCACAGCTCCCAAAGTTACCTGCAGGGATGCTTGCAGAGGCTGGAATGTAGCCCAGCAGTAGTTTTAACAATATTAGGAGGTTTACAAGGAAGGAAGGATAAAGCATTGGCTTTTCCTGACTTGTGTCACGTGTACCAGCTTATGGCCCAATAAATACAACCACCACTTTTGTGGAGGAGATCTTGTCTGTTACATTAATAGCTGCTGCCGCCTTGTACTTTGAGTTTGGGTTCCCCTTGCTTTGTTTATTCTGTTTGTCATCTTGTCAAGATGTCCAGACCAGAAGCTTCTCAAAGGGACACAGAAGTTGCTGTTATCATCGGTGATAATGTTACAGCTTCTGTTGTGGAGTATGAAACTGTGGCTTTATAAAAGAAATAATGATCTCTTTATCCTTGTAATGCTTCTGTCTTTATTTTGTTGTAGGTCCCGATCTTCTCCGGTGCTACTCGTTGTATGTCCTATTTCTTGCTGTCAATGGAGTAACAGAATGTTTCACGTTTGCTTCGATGTGCAAAGAAGAAGTGGACAGGTGAGGAGTACCCCCAGTGCATCTGTGTGTGATTTGCATGGAGTTAAGCATGCAAATGGGGAACAATTGTTCTGCTTGGATATTCGCTTGGAAATGCTTTTCTGTTACTGAGAAGGCAGTTTCTTTTTGCAGTCGTTTTAAGGACTGTGTGCAGAACTCGATGTAAAAGCTTTAGTTTAAACCTTTGGGTAAAAAGGATCCGAACTGACAAGGTTATTAGCTTTAATACACAGCAAACTGGGAAAGTAATTTAATGTGAAGTCTTATTTTCTGTACATGTACGTGAATAGAAGCTTCAGTTTTTAAGGTGGACTGTTATGTTAAACTCCTTAAAGTCTTGCAGCTGTTAAAACTTCTCAGTCACAGTTTCTATAGATCACATTTGGGATGACATGAGTTCAGTGGTTTATCGGCCTTGAGGAGAGCTCTGGACAAGATGACTTCCTGTGATGTTTTGCAGCCTGGATGTTTTCTTGGTTCTCTGTTGTGGTGTGTTGGCACTGCAACCTGATGGCTGCCATCGGACTTGTTTCACTTCTGTGGCTGTTGTCTATTACAGCTCTGTTCCAAATTAATTAGGCCTTTATTTTTTTTAGGTCATTAATTAAAAGAGATCCTCTTTTAGCAGTTTAGCAATTGAGCAATTCTTTTTAGATGTGCAAGGACTGCTTTTGTCCCCCTTTCCAAGTGTGATCTTCTCTTTAAAGCCACTGTTTGGAGCAGGACTAAGTGTCACCCTATTGAGCGTTATTGTTCTTCAGTACCGAATAGAGAAGGAAAAAGTCCTCAGTGTTTGATACTGCTAATTATTGTTAGTAGGTTTTCTGAAGTGAATGCACAGGTGAATAGTAGGATAGAATTTCCTTCACTTAAAGTAGTTGTTGGTTTAGTTTACTCAACGTATTTTTCATTCTTGTGCTGCATTTCTTTTCTCAGCCTTGCCGGCTGTTAGCAGATGACAGGAGTTGTTGCTCCCATGTTTTAGAAAGCGAATGGATTTTTATCTTCTGAAAATGAGTTTAGTAATTAAAAGGTGCAACTGCATATGTTGTTTATATTGTTTCTTCTTCCTAGGTACAATTTTGTTATGCTGGCCTTGTCCTTCGTGTTCCTGTGCATCTCTTATTTCTTGACCCGCTGGCACGGAAGTGTTGGCTTCATCCTTGCCAACTGCTTTAATATGGGTATTCGCATTGCTCACAGCATCCAGTACATCTATGAGTACTTCAAGGAAAGCTCCTACAGACCTTTGACAGGCTTGCTTCCCTCACCGTTTTTAATACTCGCTTATGTCATAAGTGGAGGAATTACTGTTTATTCAGAGGTAAGTATCTGCCTCGGGATGTTCCTTTCACTGCGGAGGTTTGTCAGATGGCTTCATTACCAGAAGGAAAGAAATATTATCAACAGGAAAGGCTTACAACCATAGCCTTGGAGATTTCCATTACATCTTGCAAGGCTGCGTATAGATCTATTAAAAATGAAACAAAGACATGCAATTATATTGATCTTCAGATGTGTGCCTGCTTGCCTTCTCCAGGTGGCAGAGAACTGTGTACCTAATGAGTCAGACAGTTCTGCTGGCCATCTGTATATCCACATTCTTAGTTCTTGGTAATTGATGGTGATAGTGCAAAGAAATGGTCACTAAAGATTCGGTTAAAAAAATAAAAACGCAGTGCAGGGGGAATAAAACAACAACATCTATCATGTATGTAGCTGGCCTACCTTGTGCCAACTGGTTTTCCTTCAGTTGCTGGTTCCCTTTGTTTTAGGCATTCTTCTGCTGCGATAAGGGTTGGATGTCAAGGCTGATTCACATCAGCATTGGGGCGCTGTGCTTTGCAGCTACCACCATTACCATGTTCTGCACAGAGACCAAGCTGGTCCACTTTGTCAGAAGCCAGTTCCTCTCCCAGTATATGAAGAAAGGAACATGAAATGCTCGTGGGCAGAATAATTCTTGTTCGTGGCTGCAATTATGGAGGGTTGTATTCTTTGCACGGGTCTGCCTGGATAAAGGTTTCCACATGAGTTTGTTGGAAGTATTGATAGTGACAGTATAAGTGGTTGCTGACTAAACTACTCTGTACAGTGAAAGAGAGCCGAGTAATTTTCTCTTCATGCATCATTCGTTCTTAGCTTTTCTTCCAACAGCCTCGTTGGTGATGAAGGTCTGTAGTGCACCTGCCTGACATGAACTGATGGCCAGAATTAATGTGGGGAGCTCCCATTCTTACTGGTAGGGAGACATATATGAAGGCATTGTATGGCTTACGTCTTAATTAACATGTAATTAAGAATACCCTTATTGAGGATGGTGGGCTGTTGAAAAAGTTAGCAAAGAAATGGTTTGATGTTGAAAAACAAAAACCAGAACCAAAACCTGAAGCAAACACTGGAGCGAGGACCAAGCACAAAACCAGTACCAAAGTGGAACGTAATGCAGCGCAGAAAAACCTGAGTTATCGGTGCCCTGAAGTGAGAAGCATTAAACAGACAGTTCTGGTACTTGCAGGGAAGCTACTGGAATATGCAGCGTGTCCAAGTCCAAGCTGGCTGTGTGAGTTTACTTCTGTCAGCATCATTCATGTAAGGAGAGAATCGATTAGCTTGTCAGAAATGCTCTGAAGCTTTTCTCTAGACAGAAGTGTGGTGGGTTTTTGAGCAGTGCCGAACAACAGCTGTGAATTACAGTCACGTCCAAGTTCCAGAAGGTAGAGTTAAATATCATTGACTTCACTGCTGTTCTGTTCCTACCTGAGGTGATCAGTGCAGTTATGAGCAGATTTGTCTCGCCTTTCTGCAAAGTGGAACGTTGTGTATGTTGAATGAGATTTCCTTCTGGGTTTGTGCGTGTTGGATCTCTTGCTTTTGGATTAAAAAAATGCTGCTTTTTCTTACAATGAGGTTTTTCATCTGGTTGCTCCTTTTTGTGTTTGTTATAAACCTTTGTGTTGATTTAATTTATTGAAAATGTCAATGCTCAGAAGCAATAAAGCATTGAATTTTGTTTCCTAAGGGCGCCATGTCGTATTGCTGGTCTAAGATGTGACTTCAGAGCATACGAGCAGCACGTTGTAACAACCAGCATTCCCTTCACATGGTTTGAGTGGAGCAGGAAATGCCGAGTGTGCTGAGACGTACAGCATGAAGACTTCACTGTCATCACATAGCAAACTCCACAGGTCCTGAGACAGCTCTAGAAGCATCTTCACTTCCAATGGCAGTGAGGAGTTGGTACCAATGGACAGAGCTGACGGGGTGAAATGCTTTCTGGTATCACTGTGGTACCGTTAGAAATGTTTGGTTCTGTTAGAAATGTTTTCTTAACTGTCGCCTCCAAATCCGGCGACAAGTCAAGGCTGCGTGTGAAAGTACCGTGCCTCCGCACATGGGGAACAGATGAGACTCACACACAGTGCGTAATGCCAAAAGAACGAATTTAATGCCTTGCAACAAATAGTATATACCAGTACATGTGACCGCCCCCATCAGGTACTTGTGACCTCCCTGACTCCAGCCCAGGTGCACCCAACAGCTTTGTCTCAAGTGATGCACGGTCATAGTTTACAAATCCTGATGAGCGGGCTGAAAGGAAGTGATCACACTATGATACAGGAACATCCCCTTCACCCGAGATTTCTGTCCAGGTTTTGTCTTCTCCAATTTAGAAAAGGCTCATTGGTAGGCTAACAGCATTGTAACCAGCATTACTAACACATCAAATGCCTATTCCCATAGATTCCAGCATTCGTAACATTAGATCCTATTTGATTCACATCCAATTTATTAATAAAATAGAAGCACACTGGATAATAACCTGGATAATGCCTAATAATTGCAGTTCCTGAGACTGCATTGGAAATGCTAGAAATTCTCCCATTATGTCGCTCCGCTGTTATCTGCAGTATAACAGGTTACAAAGCAGCACACGGGCCCAGTCACTATGAAAACTGGATACTAGGGCCAGTCCTAACGACTCCCATTTACTTTCCAAAAGCACAATTTGTGCGGGCGATGGGGCAAAGGGAAGTGATGTGCCCGAGGAGTGGGGCTGAGCAGCAGGCAGGAGATGCTGGGAGCTTTGCAGGGCGCTCAGCTGTCTGCCCGGGAGGAGCGCCACCTCCTCCATGTGCCACGGAGCCTGGTGGAGAGCTGCCCAATGGCTCCTTGTGGATGTGGCCTCGTTTCCTTCAGGATCTTCAGCGTCTGAAGGGCCAAGGAAGCGACAGCTGGACAGGGGTCATGCTTCATTCCCTGAAGGCCTGCGATAAGAGGAACAGAGAGGCATGATGACCCAGCTCTCCCCTCTGGCAGGAGGGAGCGAGGGACAGGCATGTCACCTGCTGGCTGCCCCAACATCCCACTCCCTGGCTTACTTTGGTAGATGTGCTCTCTGTCAGCCCGCTGCTCATCCCTCATGTGCCGCCCTAAGAGCCCTGCGAACACAAAGCCCCGTCAGCGACCCCCGCTGTTCCGTGGGTGCAGCATGGAGGGCCGGGGATGGGGGAAGCTCAGCCTCGTGGCTCACCGATGAACCTCACGGCCTCCAGTCGCAGGGTTTCCTGCAGGCTCTGCAGGTAGAGCAGGCAGTCGCCCAGGTAGTCCTGCGCTGCACTCTGTCTCCTCCTCTTGGTCAGCTGAAGAGGGAAGAATGTGAGGTCAGTGCAGGCTGGTCCCGACCCTGTCCTGGGGTGTGGGAATGGGCATACTGTTGCGCATACACACCATGCAGTCGCTGATCTGCCAGAACTGCTCTGTCTGCACCAGGTGCTCCAGCTTCCTCCAGCGCAGGAACCGTGCAGCACCAAGGAGGGCTTTCTGGGAGGCCTGCCAAAGAGCTGAGATAGCACCGCAGCCCGAGCAGCCGCAGAGCCCGTGTCCCCAGAGCCCCTCTGCAGGGAGGATGCAGCAGCAGGGGCTGATGCTGCTGTGGGCTGCAGTACTCTTGATGTATGGGGGGCACCACGGGAGCAGCATCACCCTCCCCCAGATGAACCTGATTCCCACCTTGGACACGTTCTCTTCCTCATCGTGCAGGTGTAGATACAGCAGGACCAGGTTCCTGCACACCGTCTTCTGCATCTTCCTCTTTTCTTGGCCCTCCACAAAGCTCAGCGTTTTGAGGAAGAAGTCGATGGAGAGCTGACGCACCGTGCCGGACTCCTGTGGAGGAGGAAGGAAGGACATCTGTGTCAGCAGCTCCAAGTCCATGGCAAGCAGGGACAGCACCACCAGTGAAGTGGGGGCAAAATCTCCGAGCTGAGAGGATGCAGATCTTGAGGATGCCCTCAGAACTGCTCCAAAGTGTGCAAGCTCTGCCCAGCGGAAAGTCTGCCCAGGACCACGCAGTGCCTGAACCTGGTGAGCGGCCAGGAAAGTCCCCTGGTGCGCTGTCACAAGGCAGCAGGCATGGGCACGCTGGGCTGGCAGCCACATCCCTCGTGTGCTGGACTCCCTATCATCCTTACATCGTTAAGCAGAGCTGGGAGCTTGCCGGCCAGCTCCAGAGCCATGACGCTGAGCTTAACCTCCTTCAGGAGGTGCAGCAGGTTGCTGAATATTGGTAGGGCCGTGGCACGGATGTCACTATCTGCATCCTGCAGCTGCTCCATGATGCACGGCAGGAAGATGATCATTGTCCTTGCCTGTGGGGAAAAACACCCCATCCTTTAGGTACGGCAGCAAGCGTAATGAGGGCAAGGCTACTCCAGTACCAGCCCTGAATAGCAGGCAGTGATGGGGTGGGCAGAGCGCACCAGCTCCTCACTGCCTGAAGAGTTGCCGAGTTGTACATGGCCCCGCTACAGCCCCATGGCAGGCCCAGCCCAACCTGTGGCATTCCTGGCCACCCATGCTCACCGTGTCCTGCCTCTTGCTGAGCTGCAGGATGCCCCTGAGCACCAGCTGCTGCATGCCCACCCTCTTGCTCTGCAGATAGTGGGCAAAGATTCCTATGATGCGGTGCAGCTCTTTGCTGAGGTCCATGCATTCCAGCATCTGCAACAACACACGTGGCTCTTAGTGCTGGATCTAACAGTCAGCTTGGGGAAAGACAGCAGGCCCCGAGGGAGGCAGCAGGGCTCGTGCTGCCAGTGGCCTTGCAGCCTCCAGTGTTCTCTGCTTCTGCAGCTGTTGCTCACCTCAACGAGGAAGACCATGGCCACCATATCCCAGGAGTAGAAGTTGGTGCTGAGCAGCTCAACCAGCTGCTGGAAGATGGGGTCACGCAGAGCAGCAGGCAGTTCCCTCATCACCCTGCAGGGATAAGAAGGCACCGTGAGCCCTGAACCAGGCAGACGCAGCTCTGGCTGTGCAGCCCTCTTGCCACTGCTGCAGGGGCCACAGGCTCTGGTGCTGTGGCTGCAGTTTGGCTGAGAACTGGGGACCCCCGTGACACCACAAGGAAGGGCTCCCACCTGGCCACCACCTGCACACCCTGGAGGTGGGTCACAGTGCTGAGAAGCGCGTCCCAGCCCCCCTGCTCCTGGATGGCCTCCATCTGCTTCTGGAGGCCCACGCTGCAGAGCAGCACCTTCAAGGACTGCACCGCGGACCTGCAGGTGGAGAAGGGTGCGAGTCACATCAGGAGCCCCAGCACCGGGTCCCTGGGTGCAGCAGGGGGACGGGGATGTGGCACCTGATGGGAGTGAGCTGGTGCTGCTGTTGCCCCTCCCAGAAGATTTCCACCTCCTGCAGCGTCAGCTCCGTGGTGAAGGACACTTGCAGGAGAAGGGCTGGGAAGAGCTGGGGGAAGATGGCTTCAGCCTCCTTGAGGACCAGAGGCAGCTGGAGTATCTCTGGTAGGATCCTTGCTGCCTGCAGAAAGCACCCGGATATGATTCTTGCCCTGTCCCCTGGGTTTCCACCCCGTCTCTAGAAGTGTAGGGATGGAGAAAGGGAGGGGGGGGGAGGGAGACCCCCAGAGCCCCAGGCAGGTCTATGGATGCATCCCAGGGCAGGAAGAAGGCTCGGGGGTGGACAGGGAAGGGGAGTGGGGACTCAGCTGGGGTTCAGCTGGCAGAATGAGGAACTCACGGCCAGGGCAAGGACACGTGGCCTCTCCTTGATGAATGGGGAGGTGTGCTGCAGAGTGTGGTTTATGAGCACTTGGAACACCTCCTGCAGCACCGTCTTCACGGTTGAAGACTCTGAGAGCATTTCCCTCCACATGGTGACAGCAACTCTGCAGGTCCCCAGGGCTGTCAGCGTGGCTGCTCCTGCCTGGCTGATGGCCGTGGGGTGGGGAGGGGGGGGGAGAGGAGCCCTGAGGGCTGTGGCCCCATACCTGGAGCAGGTGAGAGAGCAGACCAGCAGGCTGCTGACCATCTCCTTTGGGAATTTGCTGGCCAGCACAAGCAAGGCCCTGCTCAGGCTTTCAAGAGCTGGCTTGGCTTTGATGGAAGGCAGGCTGCTGTGGATCGCCTTCACAATCTTTTGCACCTGGAGGGGGGGAGCATGGGTGAGAATGGGATGGCACCAGAGCAGGGCCCTGCTGCCATCCCCACTGCTGCCTGCCGGCCAAGCGCAGTGCCAGGGATGGAGCAGAGCCCCCAGGGCTGGAGCGGAGGCAGCAGCAGGTTCCCACCTGCTGTGGAGGGAAGCGAGCCTCTCCTGCGAGCACATCCACCATGTGGGCAGCCAGCTGGGTGCTGTGGAGGCTCGGTGCTTTCATGCTCTCAATGGCTGTGAGTAAAATGTTGACCTTTTCAGGGTACAGGAGGTATTTCAGAAGGACCTGTGGGAGGGAGGAGAGGAGGGATGACTTATCCTCTGCTTGGCTGCTCAGCTGTGCAGGTGTCCCAGGAGAACTGGGAGCAGAGGCTGTGCTGGGTGATGCCAGGGATATGAAGCGTGAGGGCCCCAAAGGCACCAGGGCTGCTCGGGGACAGTGCGTGCACTCTTCCTGACACTGCAGGCCTGGGTTCTCCTGTGGGCTCAGGGTTTGCTCTTTGTACCTCGAAGATATTTCTGGCTCTGTCCTCACGGGAAACCTCCTGGTGGAGCGAAGTTTGGCTGTCCCAGAGCTGTGGTACTGTGCGCTCCTCCGGTTGCCATGGCAGTCCTGGACAGGAGCACACACGGTGTCAGTGAGGGGTCTGGGCATCTGGAGGGACCTAGCCCAACACAACTCCTCTCACTTGGGGCAGCGATGAAGATGAAAAGCTGATGAACAGCATTAATCGCCTCATCTCTGGTCCTGTCATCCGTGGAAGTGCAGGACAGGATGAGGTGTCCGACCAGCTTTCCCAGCACGGGGAAGCGTTGGTTCTCCTGGCACTTGTGCTGGAACACCGCGGTTCCAACGAAGCAGGTGCACAGCTGGGGAGAGAGGCAGCACGGCTGAGTGGGCAGCAGGGCCCAGCCCAGGCTCTGTGCAAGCCTGGACACAGGTGGGCTCTGGCTGGGGAGCCAGGATGTGGTCCCAGAGCTGAGCGCGCCGGGACTCCCTACCTCAGGCAAGACGCAGGTGTTGCTGAAGGCGAGCAGCCTGGCAATGCACACCACAGCCCTCTCCTCCACGGCCGCCAGCTGGCACGTGGTGAAGGGCAGCAGGAGCTGTGGAGAGAAAAGTTGCTGTTGTGCCCACAGCACGGGGCACTCGTCCTTCCCCTTGCTCCCCAGCTGCAGCGGGGTGGGTGGTTGCGTCCCTGTCCTGCTGCAGCCCTGCCATCTTCCCGCTGCTCCCCACCCATCCCTCTAACACCACACGGGCTAGTTTTGGGCCAGCACCCCCTGCCCGCAGCAGGCCCTGGGGGGACCTCGTGTGGATCCCTCCTTTGTGGCCTTGAACCATCCCCGCAAACCCCAGCGTTGCCACATCCAAACCTCCATGATGTTCTGCAGCTCCACGAGGACAAAGCGGCCAGCGCTGCTCACCAGCACCTGCAGCAGGTGGTGCAGGGCTTCCATGGTCTGCAAAGGAGGACAGGGGTCAGGACGGCCTGCCCTGCTGCGTCCTGCTGGCAGCAGAGGGGCATCCCGGGTGCTGGTGCCCAGGAAGCGTCCCCAGGGCTCAGCTGATGCGCACCTCCACGTAGAGTGCCGCATCCAGGTCCGCGTCGTCCTCGTAGCGAGGGAGGTGGAGGACGCTGCCGAGGCAGGCACGCAGGAGACCGTTCTTCTCCTCTGGAAGCAGCCATGCTCCACTGCGAGGGGAGAGAGGGCAGAGGTGTGATGCTCCGCTCAGCACCCTGTGCCCTGCAGCCTGTCCCGCTCAGGGCCCCGGCTGGGACCAATGCCTCCACGCTGGCAAAGCCGTGCTGGGGCAGTACCTCATGGCGGCGATGGTGCTCATGGCCTGCTGCCGGAGCTCCGTGTCCAGGTGCTCGGCGGGCTCCTCCTGCAGCAGCGCCTGTGGGCACAGCGGGATGGGATGGGATGGGATGGGATGGGATGGGATGGGATGGGATGGGATGGGATGGGATGGGATGGGATGGGATGGTGCAGTGTGCCCTGCTTGGTGTGCAGAGCCCAAGCACCCCATCCAGGCCCCCAGTCCTGGCCCTCGTTCAGGGCTCCCCAGTGATCCTGCAGTGGAAGGGCTGTGCCCTCAGCTCAGCCCTGCAGTGCTCCATTACCTCAATGCACAGCACCACCTTCAGCACGTAGTCACACAGCTGGCTGTGGACCACGCTGTCCGTGATGGCAGCTGTGCAGGCAGTGCGGACGCAGGCCAGAAAGCGCAGCTTCTGTTCCTGTGTCTGAGACAGGAGGGGAGTTACAGGGGTTGGCATCGGGGGACCCCGGCACCCTCTGGGCACAGCCGGGCAGGGGCAGCCATGGAAGCACAGAGTGCACACTACCTGCGGTCTGCATGCACAGCAGGCGTCGATGTAGCTCAGGGGATCCTCGTCCTGAGGTGACACGACGGAGGCAAAAGGATCCTCAGCTGAGCCCACGGGCCCCTGCTGGGGCTGCACCCCATGCACCTCGCCGGGCCCCTGCGGGGCCGTGGGGGTGCGGGATGCTCCGCGCCTCTCTGGCCAAGCCTCTCGAACTCGGAGTGGGGGTCTCTGCTCCATCTCGCAGCGAGGAACAGCGGCGAATGAGCCTCGTGTTCCAGCTCTGCCTCCTGGTGGTCAAAGCCCCTTGTAACGGGGCTGTGATCTCACCCCGTTCCATCCGCCTCCACATAGAACCCCTCCTCTTGCCCTGGGCTTGCCCCAGAGCCCCACAGCCGTCCCTGTCCTTGGGCAGGTTCGGTCTGGAAGGAGCCCTTGTATTCACTGTGTGTGTTTGCCACAGCTGCAGTGTTGGGATCCGGGAGTCCTTCTTCAGTCCATCCCCGCATCCCCCCCTGTCAAATTAAACCATGTTCTGGTCTCCATTGGGACGGAGTTGATTTTCCCTTCTTGGCATCTGGTGCTCTGTTTCGGCTTTAGGAGAAAAACAGTGTTGGTAACGCAGCAGTGTTTCTAGCTGTTGCTGAGCTAGATGGGATGGGATGGGATGGGATGGGATGGGATGGGATGGGATGGGATGGGATGGGATGGGATGGGATGGGATGCGATGGGATGGGATGCGATGGGATGGGATGGGATGGGATGGGATGGGATGGGATGGGATGGGATGGGATGGGATGGTGCAGTGTGCCCTGCTTGGTGTGCAGAGCCCAAGCACCCCATCCAGGCCCCCAGTCCTGGCCCTTGTTCAGGGCTCCCCAGTGACCCTGCAGTGGAAGGGCTGTGCCCTCAGCCCAGCCCTGCAGTGCTCCATCCCTGCAGGCATTCAAAGGCAGGCTGGATGTGGCTCTGGGCAGCCTGGTCTGGTGGTTGGCGACCCTGCACATAGCAGGGGGTTGGAACTGGATGATCTTTGAGATGCTTTTCAACCCAGGCCATTCTATGACTGTACAGTTCCATACTGGAACAAAGATAAAATGCTAACTAAGTAAAACATGGAGTCAAACCTGTGTGATTTGTCCACACCAGGAGGTGATTAGAAAACAATTTGTAAGCTACAAAGCTGCTTGCATGAAAGGAAAAGAAAATAAAACTACAAGAATAAGGGAAAAACTTTCTTCCTGAAAATAGGAAGAATAATGGACCTGACATGAAATTTGGGTGAAGCTGCCTGATTTTATGAAGCTATTCCCATTATTTTCTTGGTGCTGTGTTTCCCAAATGAGTGGTTTCTGGCTGTGCTGCAGCACCAGTCTGCATGTGAACATCAACTCTATTCACCATCTGGGAAGATTAGGACTTCCCTTCTCCCACCAGCACCACTGAATTACAGTTACTCAGTGGTTAAACAAAGGAATCCTTAAAGAAGGGTTTACAGCTGTCGTGTTATCTGAAGTGCTTGGGGCATTCTGATGCTATTAAGCTCTATGTATTAACAAGTTCAAAAAGAAAAGGTAGGCATCTGATTGTTGTGACAGTTTCTAAGTGATTTGGAAAGCTGTACCACCCAACCACTCCTTCTGTTTGATGGAGGTGACAAAGCTCAGTTTAATTTCTGACTGCTGTTTAAATTCTGAAGCTCGAGCTGGTTCCTGGAGCAGAAAAAGCTCGGAAGCTGTCCCTCCTACAAGCAGGCACCTCTGAGCAAAATATGACATCTTGATTTCTGATGGTAAGGTCAGGAGACCTGATTCCAGCGTCTAGCTTTCGGATTCATGCTATGTTAGTGGGACCTTTGGCATCTAGCACTGACCAACAGCAACTGACAGGCTGGTAACAGTGCACCCCAAAACAGTTACGTTTCTATTTATGTTATGAGGGAAAATTGTATCGCATTGAGATTTCCAGTTTTTACTCTTTGCAGATCTAACTAGCTGCTGGAAGAATCCTGTACGCCATGTTCACACCATTTTCAATGAGCTGGATGAGTCTGTTGTTGGCATTTTAATACCACTGACCAGGCAGGCAATATGTATGGAGTATTTGGCTCTCTCTACAGTCATGAATGTTTGAGTATCTTCAACATGTGGCTCATTGCTTCCATTTCAGGCTGCCCAGAGAAGCTGTGGATGCCTGTCCTTGGTGTTGAAGGCGAGGTTGGATGGGTGATGGGCCGCCTGAGCTGGTTAGTGGGCAGCCAGCCCATGGCAGGGTGTTTAGAACTGGATGATCTTGAAGGTTTCTTCCAACCCAAGCCCTCCCGTGATCCTATGATTCTGTGATTTCATTCAGGTTTATTAAGATGAGATGAGTTCTCCTAAATGCGCTGTTCTCCATATGATGATAATTGGAGTCTAGATGGATGACTTAAACCAGACACCAAACTTTCTGATGGCCAAAATGAAATGAACTCAATCCTTTACTGTGTCAGTAGTCTGTAACTAGAGCCCATCAGGTAATTCCCAGCCTCCTGCCTGTATCAGTGGCTGCACACGGTGAAAAAGTCTGATGGGATTTTAACCTCTAAAATGTTCAGAATCAGCCAGAGGGTGAATATATTCACTATGCAAATACCTGCAGGAATAAGCTTGTCATGTATGTCCTCAGGTACCACAGTAGTTAATGGTGGGACTCAGTAGGTCATGCTGAAAGTTGAGTCTGCTGATCTTGAAGGTCTTTTCCAGCCTACATGACCTTCTGCTAATATTTCTGTATTTATTTCTGTTCAGCTCCCAGAAAACCTCCCACCCAGCCCCCAGTTGACCCCGTGGTGAAAAATAAAACAGAAACCTCAGTGATGCTGGCATGGACCCCTCCGAAGATGCACTGCCCCATTCCAATCAATGGCTACATGTGGAACCCAATAAACTAACTGGCTTCACGTGGGTGAGGTGCCACGAGTCTCATGTCCCCGTCCCAGAGTTCACGGTGAGCAATCTGTCTGAAGAGGCTGATGATCAGTTCCGAGTGTCTGCAGTCAATGCGCATGGACAGAGCCCGTCTCTGGAATTCCCAGGGAGCGTGCACCTTGGTAAGCACAAAAACCCCAGTGGAAATGGGTCAGTGTGAGCTGAGCAGCTGTGTTGGTTCCCTTAATATGTTTCCTTTGACTTTAAGGATAGTAGTGCATTAACACACCAAAGGCTTTCCCTTATTCCTAGTTCTCCTATCTCATATCAACCTCCAGCTACCACTAAAGTGATACAAGTTATGTTTCTGTGACAGGGACATGAATATCCTTATCTTTTGATATCTCATATGTGCAAGATCTGTAACAGATCTTAAGCATAGAAGTGCTTCTTCCAGCACTCATGCAAAGGGAGAAGTAGAAATGTCCCTATGATTTAATCTTCCATCTCTAAATGAGATACCAGACTTGCATCTAAAGAGCATTAAGACATCCATGTTGTTCTTCCTCAGAACCAGTCCTGGCTGTGAAATCCCCCCTAACAACTGGTGAAGCTGTACCTGGAGGGGATGCCATGTTTACTATTGACCTTACAACAACATGTTGCGGCACTTGGTACCTCAATGGTAAAGTCTTACAGGAAAGCGAGACCTGGATCATCAAGAGAACCCAAACTACTCACAGCCTAATCATAAAGAACATCCCCAAGAAGGATGATGGAGCAGAAGTGAAATTTGTTGCCAAAAATGTTGATGTCAGCACCAAGATGAGAGTGAGAGGTATTTGCTTTGATCCTTCTCCTTTCCTCTTACAGTCAAGGCATAGTTGCTGTGATCTGATGATTAGAACTGGGGCTGCAGGCATTCACTGACTGTACCAAATACCTGAAATTGCATCCCATGGACTGACGTGAGTCCTGGTAATGACCTAAACATGATAGCACAGAGTGTAGGGTAAGCCAATCTACCCAGCTGCTTGGTATCTGAACCAGATTGCTCCATGCCAGCTGATGAATGTCTGCAGTTCACAGCTACTGGTCAGTGCCTTCAGTCACCAGGTTTACCACTGCATCACCATAGAGCAGTACTTTCAGCTCCAGGTTCAGACAGCCTTTCTGATTGCACTGGAATAGTTTAGAAGTAGGGGAGCAATCATTCCAATAGTATCTCTATCAATCAGCTTTGCATGACAAAATAAAACAAATAAAGATTCATTATGGGAGGAGCTGTTTGTCATTGGGTGGAAACCTCCGCAGAAGCATGTTTAGAGCATTATTAATCAGTAGAAGGAGATGTTTGGTTGATTTTTACTTAGTAAATCCGGCAAGAAGAACAAATTAAATATCTTGAATTGCTCAGCACTGACCCAGTTATGAGTGCAGGAACAGAAGGTGATACTTTTTCAGAGATCTTGCAGCAAACATTGACCACGTTAGCCTGATATCAATTGAAATAACGAGGCCTTTGCTCCTGACAGGTGCTGCAGTGAGATTTACCAATAAGAGCAAAGATGTAGAAAAGATCTCCGCTCGGCTGCGTGAGGAAGCCAAACTGCAGGCTGAGCTTTCAGACACAGGTGCTACTGTGGAGTGGATGAAGGATGGGAAGGAGCTCAAGGCCAGTGAAAAATAGGAACTGCACATTGTGGGGAAGAAACACACCCTGAAAATTCACAGTGTCTCAATGGATGATGCTGGAAGTTGTCAGTGCATCTGTGAGGGGGATAAAATGCTCTATCAGCTTTCAGTGAAAGGTATGTGACAGTCTGGGCTGTCCTCTTCCTGCCCAGGGCCAGCAGACTGCATTCACCTGACTCCCCGACAGTCCAGCTGTTGTCAGACAGCATCTGGGGTGTTTTCAGTGGCTGTTTTGACTTGAACTGGCCAATCTGCTTTGTAGAGCCATTTGATTTCTGTGTTCTGTCCTGTGATTCGTCCCTAAGATATAGAGGAAATCAAGGGAAAGATAGGAAAAAGAGCATCCCAGCCTTCCTGCTCTTCTATCAGGTTGGCCACGAGAGATGATGTAAACAGCTCTTTTTGTAGCAGTGATCCCAAGTGTAGAAGAGACCTGTGAAGAGTCACAGGGATGTTTCCTTAGCTGTCATTCCATGGTGGGCTTTTTCTTACACAGATGTAGAGAGAAACTGAACTTTCCCACGCAGGTCTCTGTTTTGCTGCAGGGTGTAGGTCTGATCTCTGAGATCCACACGCTGGGCCTTGATTGCAATAAATGAGAGCCCTGTGTTTGCTCCAGTGGAAGACTTTCCATTTCTGCAGTACCCTCTGCAGATGACACAAATGCAAATGCACCTTCTTCCCAGCAACAATTCCTTTTTTTTTTTTTTACACTGAGTATGCATGAGGCTCTTCATCATATTCTGCTGGCTTGTCACCCTTGTTGATCCATGGAGAGACGAGAAAGCCCTAGAGTAGTGTATGCACTTTGGCATTGGAGAGCTTACTTAATTGCTTCTTCTCAAAGAACAAACTCCAGAGAGGCATGGAGACAGCTCCAAAGAGAATTGAATAATGGGTATAAATTTAAGGAGAGCAGAACACCCTGCCAAGGCTTGTCAGCTAGTCTTAATTTTGCTTTTCTTCTCTTTCTTTGTCACGATAGCATAATATTTCATACTGGCAGTTCTGCCCACAGAATTAACTGGCACAGGCTGCCCGGGGAGGTGGTGGGATCCCTGGAGGTGTTCAGGACCAGTTCTTGGGACCAGTACTTTTTTACATGGTTATCAGTGACACCAATGATGCAATGGAGTGCACCCTCTGCTGTTTGCTGAGTGGTGCGGCTGATGCAGTGGAAGGAAGGGATGCCATTCAGAGGGAGCTCAACTGAGAGGTTGGCCTAGGTGAATCTAATGAGGTGGAACACAGCAAAGTGCAAGTATTGCACTTGGGCTGGAGGAATCCCAGGCATCTGTACAGCCTGGGAGGAGCAGTCCTTAAGAGAAGCCCCGCAGAGAAGGACCTGGGGGTCCTGGTGGATGAAAAACAGAACGTGAGCCATCAGCGTGCTCTTGCAGCTCAGAGAGCAAATGGTCCCCTGGGCTCCATCAGAAGAGGGGATGGCCAGCAGGGACAGGGAGGTGATTGATCTTCATGATCCTTGAGGTCCCTTCCAACCCGGGCCATTCTATGATTCTGTGATTACACTCGCTGTCAGAAATAACGGCAGCTGTACAGAAGCTGGATATATTGTGGGACAGTTCTTGTAACCAGCTGATTTTAAGACCCTGCCAGAGTTGAGAGTCTAAATTGCATGTCAGAAGAAAACTGGGAAAGTGGTTATTGCTCATTCTTTTTCATTTGCTGATTCTTTCTTTAGGGATCCTTTTCCAAATGAGATTCTGGTGCTGGAAGCAGTTGAAGAAAGAACCTAAGCAGCTCTTGCCAAGAGTGCTTGAAGTCCCTGTGGAGAGAAGCAAAGAACTTGGGCTTCCTCTGGGAT
This sequence comes from Coturnix japonica, assembly GCF_054131305.1. Lineage (NCBI taxonomy): Eukaryota > Metazoa > Chordata > Aves > Galliformes > Phasianidae > Coturnix > Coturnix japonica. The sequence continues at coordinate 20,744,126 of NC_140671.1, read as the reverse complement.
GCTCCCCACCATGTCTCAGGAAGGAGACAACTGCTGTTCCACTTTCTGCTTTGTGTGTGGAAAGGTACGTCTGGGTTTCTTCTGCTTGTTTTTTCTTTCTTTTTCTGGCTTTGAAGGAGAAGGGGTGGAGCAAGGGGAGACCCACTGGTCATTTGTTACCTCAAGAACAGGATGGATTCTGCATTGACTGTGAAAAACCTGGGCTAGTAGCATGGGCATGTTTCAGGCTGGACTCTTCTTTGGCTGCTTGGTTTCCTTTTGGCTACAGGGAGACAGCTGTCTAAAGGTGTGTTTTCAAACCCACTCTCCAAAACCATGTTTCACTGTTGCAGGTGGTTCAGTGTGCTCTTGCAGTGCAGATGCTGTAGTTTGCTGTAGAATCTGAATGGTTTCTGTTCCTAGGGGAGGACTGGGAGGAGGTAGTGAGAAGAGAATTCAATGCCTAAGGGGAGGGGAGATCGGGGATTGGTGGGAGAGGGAGCCAATAGGAGGGAGAGAGAAGTTGGGCGCAGGGTGATGGTAACATCCCTGTGTGACGTCATAATGCTCCTTTGTGACATCATAATGCTCCTTTGTGACGTCATAATGCCCCTTTGTGACATCATAATGCCCCTTTGTGACATCATAACGCCCCTTTGTGGCGTCACAATGCCTCTTTGTGACATCACAATGCCCCTTTGTGACATCATAATGCTTCTTTGTGACATCACAATGCTTCTTTGTGATGTCATAATGCTCCTTTGTGATATCACAATGCCCCTTTGTGATGACATAATGTCTCCCCTTTGTGACGTCACAATGCCCATTTGTGACATCATAATGCTTCTTTGTAATGTCATAATGCCTCTTTGTGACATCATAACGATCCTTTGTGACGTCATAATACCCCTTGGTGACATCATAATGCTTATTTGTGATGTCATAATGCCCCTTTTTGACATCATAATGCCCCTTTGTTACCTCATAATGCCCCTTTGTGACATCATAATGCTTATTTGTGACATCATAATGCCCCTTTGTGACATCATATCACCCCTTTGTGATGTCATACTACCCCATATGAAGTCCAGGCAGAGTCAAAACTTATGGACCTGCACGAGGATCACTTTCAAGACAGTGGCTCTGTTGCTTCAAGCTTATTTGCTTCGTCCTCTCTATTACCAAGTATCAACAACCTCTTGCATGATTCAACTTGCAAACGTTTGACACTAACCCTTGTGTTTCTGTGCCTTCCTAGATAATTCGAGCCCTTGTCAACCCCAAAGATCCAAACCAAGTAGTGATGTGCAGTGTGTTTATTGAATAAAGTCACTCTCATGCTCAATCATCGCCTTGGCTGCATTCCGAGTCTTCATTCACAGGGATTGGGATGAATGCAACAAACAGCAAGGCAGCTCAGCTTGCAATGCTATGGCTGTGGGGTTCGTGCAGGCAGAGCTCTGGGTTCCCATTTTGCCTGGCTTTGGGATGTCAGCAGCAAGATCTCTACCATTTTGTATGGCAGCAAATAATCTCTAGCATCCAGGTTGCTGCTCATGATAATCCCAGTCTTCCTGGCTGTCGCTTTGTGATACCTTTCAAAGCCTTTTGATACTCTTTGATGCCTTGGCTGCTCCCTAACACCTCTGTCCTCCTGCCATGTTGACTCATGTCTCCCACTTTGAAGCTGGCTTTGCAGATCATCTCCAGCCCTGTCATCATCACGCTGCAGCAGGAGGTGCTCACCTGGCCCAGTGTCTGGCAGTTCTGCTTGTTCTGCAGATGAGCAGCTGCCTCCTCATCTCTTCAGCTACAGTAGTTTTTCTCAGGGCAGTTAGATGCAGTCACGCTCCTCTGGATTTGGTGTGTTAAATCCATGCTGCATGGCAGCAGTCAGTGCAATACAAAGGTGTTCTGTGTGCCACAGCATTTCTCCAGGGGCTGCCAAAGGTAGAAGCACAACACAGCACCATCCTTCTGACAGTAATGTCTGTGAGTGTTAGACATGTGAGCACTGCATCATCCCCAGCGTGTCAGTGCTTTTCCACACCAACCTGACTCTCACACTCTGCACTGAATGTAACTCTGCTCTTGTGGAGACAAATGCTTTCTGTCACATCCTCCATCCCTGCAACCATTTGCCGGTAGGCAGCTCTTGCAGAAGAATCAAGCAGCAGAACCTTGTGCTCACCCTACAGCATGCAAATGCTATGAAAGCAGAAATAACCTGGCGTGCTCTGGGTCTGCAAGGCTGCACAGATGGGAGAGGTAGATTGTGTTTTTGCAGTGGAAGTTTCCAGTATTTTCAGTACATAGTGTAGGCCCTAACTGAATGTATAACCCTCTTGTAAAACAGCTGTATAAGTAGTTTTTCCACCAAGAAAGTTGCTGAACAGAGTTAAGTTCAGACTGGGGGCATTCTGACATGGGTAGAATTAAGACAAGCACAAGATAAATACGCAGGGTGGGTAGAGCCCAGCACAGCACAGAATGAATGTACTGACTGTTGGAAACATTGCCCTTCTCTCTCCGCAGAAAAGTACAAGGCAAACCTAAAAACAAGAGGTTGGTAATTGACCTTCTATGGAAATGAATCCTAGCAACAGTCTGGAGGAGTGTGTGAGCCTGAGATGCTCAACCAATGAGAGCCATGAGAGCATCACCTGCATTGGGTTTAGGGCATAGAACAGAATTAATGTCACTGACTGGTGTGCAATTTCTCCCTTGCCAACAGGGGATGTGCGCGCAGTATTGCAGTAATGAATAAGCACTGCTGCTATCGCTGCCAGCTTTGCCTAACTAGAAATCTTTGACTTTGAGAGTTTCTCACACAAGGGGAGATGGTAAGAAAGTAAAGAGGCACAGAAAACTAAGGGAAACTGCTCTTCTTTATCTTACCTATAAAAATTGATACAATTGATGCTGTCGTGCATTTTTTTTTTAATTATTTTTATTTTTTTTTTTGCCAATGTCAGTTAGATTGTTTTAAAATATCCACACACCAAAATCTGACTACCAAGCAAATTTAATGAAAATGAAATGAAGGTGAGTTAGCGGAAAGCACAAGGCCATATTATATTAGGCTCTAGGAAATTTACAGGCAGTCACTGCACGAAGAGGTAGATCTGAGTTGCACATTATATGATTCCCACAAAGATTAATGAAATCTGAAGCTTTCAATATATTTCCCCTATAATCAAAAGAGAACGGATCCCCAGGGTCTGTCCCGCAGACGTTCTTTCCGTGGTCTCTGCTGCCACCTGCTGGCCAATACACGGAACTGCCACTGTTGGGCGTTTGGTGCCGCAGGAAGCACAACGCAGATCTGAGTTCTGACCGGTCTACGCAGCAAATCCGCCAATCTTTATTGTGATAAGCCCTCCACATGGCATTGCACACGCACTCGAACACGCAGCAGGCATAGATTTCTCCTAACTCCTCGAGGAGCAGGCAAGCAGAACAACTGAGCACTGCAGCACTGCCACCCCCATCATAGAGATGTGTGGTAGATCTTTTACCCACCCCTGGCTTTTTTGGCTACAAGGGCACACTGCTGGCTCATGGTCAATCTGTCGTCCACCAGGACACCCAGGTCCCTCTCAGCAGAGCTCCTCTCCAGCAGCTCTTCTTTCTGCTTACACAAGGAAGATAGTCTTGTCAATGCAGAGAAATGAATCACAGAATCACAGAATGACCCGGGTTGGAAGGGACCCCAAGGATCATGAAGCTCCAGCCCCCCTGCCTGGAAGGGCCACCAAACTTCCATGTTTACTAATGAAATAAATGAAATAAATGACAAAATTTCCTTTCAGAGAGTTGCATTCACACCTTGACTTAGGTTTGTACAGCCAGTTGCTGACTTGTTTCTTTTTGTAAATCTGTTGATGCACGCACAAAAAATGGATCAGAGCACGGGGTCTTATCTGGAGATGGGAAAACAATTGGATAAACAGAAAATTGTTATTTGCAAGTTTTGCAGATCTGTAAGTGGCTTTTCAAGAGATTGTACCACTTCTGCACATTGATTGTCTGACAGTTTCCCTATGATTTTACTTAAAAATGAAGAAGCAATGAAAAGCTCTGAACTCTGTGGGTGTGCATGGCTGGCTCTGCCCTTCTCATAGAGGAGAAAATCAACATTTTCACCCCTGGTTCCTACACTTAGATAAAATCCCCTCCACTTACCTGCAATTTTCCTATGTGTGGAAACAGCCTGACCTCAGATGGGGTGAAGCAGCTTCTATTTGTCCTTTCTCATTATTGAGGAAATAATCTGTATTCTTGGTATCACATCATTCACATGAATACTGTGTCTGAACTCCACTTGTACCTGCCAAAGATCCTGCTACCTTCTCAGCTCATGTCATGGTTTAATAATTTTGTATTTTTTGCTATCAGTATTCCACATCATAACATCATATAAAGCATGAATAATTTTACTGAATCTGCAACTTACAGAAGAAGACTACATCTCCCAGGGAACAACACGATGGGTCACGGGACCTGGACTCTATATTAACTCTGTCGCAGAACAGACTGACGTCTTTCGAGTTCTGGCGTTCAGGGGAGTGTGTGGGAGCCTTCAGCCGTTCGCCTAGATTTACAGTAGGCCTCTCGGTTACGGGACTCATTCTCTCTCCTATTTTGCTTGATTCGTTAGCTCAATTTTCAATTATACTGTATTATATTGTGTTATCCTGTATTTTCGATATAGTATTTAGTAAATAAGTGTGCCTCCTTAGATCGTTGCCGCTGTTTTCTTTTCCTAATTAACTTTTTCTTTTCGGCCTAGGGCCCCTCCGGGGCCCACGGCCCCCTGTCACGGACGCAGGTGGATTTCTTAGTTCAAACCGTGACAGATTTTGGTGGAGAATGCGGGCAAATTGAGTTGCTGTTTTTTCTGTGTTTTCTTCTGTTGCTCTTTTAGCTTTTAACAGAGCTACGAGTTTTTTCCCTGTTAAGGAGCTATCTCGTGTTTGCGATTCTGCACCTGCGAGCTTGACCTTGAAAGTCCAGGCGGACTGCCAATACTCCGGTATATTTTATAAACACTGCTGAGCTTTGTTTTCTTTTACTTTTTTCTCTCTATTGGAGGAAAAAAAAAAATGTTTTCTCTACTAAATTTGTTTTACCAGGGACTGTGTGCCATTGGTTCCTTTTTTGAGACGCTCCGAACATATTGGGCCATGTTTAAGCTAGCCACTTTTTCTTATGGAGCTATACAATTGTATAATGGATTGAAAGCATGGTTAGCAATGCTCACTTCGTATCTGTATACAGCTCCAGAGGGAGCAACTAATGCAACTAATTATACAGAAATGGTGATTTTTAAGCGTGCTCCTCTTTCTTTCTATGAATCCTTTATGCAGTTTTTGAATGATCAGTGGGCCACACTCTTAATCTCCCTGATCTTACTGTTGATTATTGTAATAATCTCACTCAGTATCTGGATTTATAACATCCGGAGGAAGTCTTCCCTAGAACCAGAGAATACTGAGTGGCAGGGAATTGAAGAGATTCTCAAAGGACAGACATCTTCAGTGTTATGGAGCTTCACTCCTGAACACTTGAAGAATCCTGAGAGTTTGATTGCATATTTGAGGCAGGAATGTTGTGGCTCAGGCAGATCTCAGGAGGCACAAATGATTTTGGGCCTAGCTAATGCTTATTGGGCCTTAGTCAATACCATTCCTGAGAGGGAAGTTTTTGAAGCTGAGAGAGAGAGTCTCAGGGCCGAGAAGGAGAGTCTTAGAGCTGAGGCAGAAAAACTTTGGGCTGAGAAGGTAGAGAGAGAAAAAGCTTTTGAAGCTGAGAGAAAAGATCTCCTGTACCAACGAGACTCAATCTGGTACGAGAAAGAGAGTCTTAGAGCTGACGCAGAAAAACTTTGGGATGAGAAGGTAGAGAGAGAAAAAGTTTTTGAAGCTGAGAGAAAAGATCTCCTGTACCAACGAGACTCAATCTGGTACGAGAAAGAGAATCTTAGAGCTGACGCAGAAAAACTTTGAGATGAGAAAAGCTCCCTGCAATCCCAACTCAACACTCTCCAGTCCGAGCACAGCGCCCTCCGGTCCGAGCACGACACTCTCCAGTCCGAGCACGGCGCCCTCCGGTCCGAGCACGACACTCTCCAGTCCGAGCACGGCGCCCTCCAGTCCGAGCACGACACTCTCCAGTCCGAGCACGGCACCCTCCAGTCCGAGCATGACACTCTCCAGACTGAGCGCGATGCCCTCCGGTCCGAGCACGACACTCTCCAGTCCGAGCACAGCGCCCTCCGGTCCGAGCACGACACTCTCCAGTCCGAGCACAGCGCCCTCCGGTCCGAGTACAACACTCTCCAGACTGAGCGCGATGCCCTCCGGACCGAGCACAATGCCCTCCAGACCAAGCTCAACACTCTCCAGACTGAGCACACTGCCCTCCAGGCCGAGCATAACGTCCTCCGGTTCGGATACAACACTCTCCAGTCCAACTACAACAGCCTCCAGACTGAGCTTGGTGCTGTCCAGTTTGAGCGGAACGCTCTCCGAGACCAGCTATGTGCCCTCCAGGGTGAGTTGAATGTATTTAACCAACTACCAGGGGCACATGTAGTCCAATTTGGCCAGCCATTGGGGGCACATGTAGTCCAATCTGACCAGCCACCGGGGGCACAGGTAGTCCAATTGGACCAATCATCTGGGACACCAGATACAATGTTGGTTGCCCCTGTAAGAGGGCGAAAGACAAAACAAGTTTCAACTCAGTTAGAGAAAATGCAGAAGGAGTTAGAAGAGCGGAGGGAGTTAGGAGAGCAGGACTCAGGAGACTCAGGGGAGCAGGGGGAGTCAGAAGACCAGAAGAAGTTGGAGGAGCAGAGGATGTTAGAGGGATATAAGAAGATGATAGAGGAGCAGAAGATGATAGAGGAGCAGAAGATGATAGAGGAGCAGAAGAAGTTAGAGGAGCAGAGAAAGTTAGGAGAGAGGAAAAAGAAGGAGGGTTACCTGGAGGAAATAACACAAGCATCAGGGTCAGGGTCAGAGTCAGAAGAGGAGCCAAAAGCTACTTTTTCTTTACGAGAATTTCTCAAGTCCAAACTTGTAGATGGGGCAGCCTCATCAACACAGTTGCCACCATCAACACCTGGGACTCTTGATAGAGCAAAAGGTGAGCAAAGTATTACGACCATTATTGATCGATCTTTTAAACTGAGTGAAATTCGAGATCTAAGAAAGGATTACACACGTCAGCCAAAAGAAAATATGGTCACTTGGTTACTTCGCTGCTGGGACAATGGTGCCAACAGTGCATGGCTCGATGGCAGTGAAGCTCGCCAACTGGGTAGCATTTCCAGGGACCCACGTGTGGACAGAGGTATTGGCACATGCCAAAATCGGTCCTACACCCTCTGGAAGCGGATGTTGATAGCGGTAAGAGATAGATTCCCCTTTAAACGGGACTTGGAGCCTGAGAGAAAGAAATGGACTGATATTGAGAAAGGTATCCAATTTTTGAGAGAAAATGCTCTGGTGGAAATGCTATACAGCCGCGAGTTCAATCGTAATGATCCAGACCAATTACATGATCCTGAAGCAGTCCGCGTTCCACGACAAATGTGGCGTGACTTTACAAAAGCAGCTCCTGAAAAGCATGCCAGTGCACTTGCATTAGTATATGGCAAAGGGGACAGGAAACCCTTTGTGAATGAACTAATTGGCAGACTTCAGGAACTTGAATTGTTTATAAGCGCCACAGAAGTTAATCTGTATACTTCAGCCATTGTCAAAATTGTGGAAAGGTTAAACGAAGTGGAGGGAACACAAAATGATATTATTGACAAATTGGCTAATGCGCGTGATGTAGATGAATCCACGGTGGTACAAGATGATGGAAACCAGGATTTCCACAATCGCCTATTGAGGAAGCTAAACAACATGAGTTCCTCTCGACCTGTATCATCGAAAATCTCAACCATTAAAAAGAGACGTCCTCGTATTCAAGCAAATGACGATGATAAGTCACCTCGAATCAACAATGAGACTACACGTCTTGCCTTGTTGCTTTTCCTCTGTAGTCATGGGGAGGACATGAAGAAGTGGTGTAATTCATCCACTTCTGCACTTCAGGCACGAGTGAAAGAATTACAAGGTGAAACAACTACCAAGGTGAACTCTTCCAAGAAGGGGAGAGTTCCAGTTGCTGCAAGTCAACGAGGTAAACAATAGAGGGGCCCTGCCCCCAGCCAGGGGGGGGAAAGGGACAACAGAGTATACTGGACTGTGTGGATTAAGTGGCCTGGCACATCTCAACCACAGAAATATAAAGCCTTGGTGGACACTGGTGCACAATGCACCCTAATGCCCTCAAGTCACCAAGGGACACAACCAATATATATTCATGGAGTGACTGGGGGTTCCCAAGAATTGACTATGTTGGAGGCCGAAATAAGCCTCACTGGTAAAAACTGGCGAAGGCACCCTATTGTGACTGGTCCAGAGGCTCCATGTATACTGGGAATCGATTACCTTAGGATGGGATATTTCAAGGATCCCAAGGGGTATCGATGGGCCTTTGGGATAGCTGCTGTAAACACAAATGGTGTTAAGCAGCTGTCAACTTTACCTGGTCTGTCAGATGATCCTTCTGCTGTGGGGTTGCTCCAGGTAAAAGACCAAGAGGTACCAATTGCCACCAAAGTGGTTCACAGACGGCAGTACCGCACCAATAGGGACTCATTGCTCCCCATTCAAAAGCTAATTCGCCAATTAGAAAATCAGGGAGTGATTAGCAAAACGCACTCGCCTTTTAACAGCCCCATATGGCCAGTGCGTAAAACCAGTGGGGAATGGAGGCTGACGGTAGATTACCGTGGCCTGAATGAAGTCACACCTCCATTAAGTGCTGCTGTACCAGACATGCTAGAACTCCAGTATGAATTGGAGCCAAAAGAAGCTAGGTGGTATGCCACCATTGATATTGCTAATGCCTTCTTTTCCATCCCATTGGCTGCAAAATGTAGGCCACAGTTTGCTTTTACCTGGAGAGGTATTCAGTATACCTGGAACCGTTTACCCCAGGGGTGGAAGCACAGCCCAACAATTTGCCATGGATTAATCCAAGCTGTTTTGGAACAGGGTAATGCTCCTGAACACTTGCAGTATATTGATGACATTGTAGTGTGGGGCCATACAGCAGCAGAGGTTTCCAAGAAAGGGAAACAGATAATCCAAATTCTTTTGAAAGCTGGTTTTGCCATTAAGCGCAGCAAGGTGAAGGGGCCTGCCCAGGAAATCCAGTTCTTAGGCATAAAATGGCAAGATGGACGTCGTCACATCCCAGCAGATGTGATTGACAAAATCACTGCTATGTCTCCGCCCACAAATAAAACAGAGACCCAATCTTTTCTGGGAGTAGTGGGCTTTTGGAGAATGCATGTCCCAAACTACAGCCACATAGTGAGCCCTCTCTATCAGGTAACACGGAAGAAGAATAATTTCTCATGGGGTCCTGAGCAGCAGCAGGCTTTTGAGCAGATAAAACAAGAAATAGCCCGTGCCGTGGCCTTGGGGCCAGTACGGACGGGACAGGATGTGAAGAACATCCTCTACACTGCTGCTGGAGAGAAAGGTCCCACCTGGAGTTTGTGGCAAAGAGCCTCCGGAGAGACCCGAGGCCGACCCCTAGGATTCTGGAGTCGAGCATATAAAGGGTCTGAGGAGCGCTACACTCCGACTGAGAAGGAGATCTTAGCCGTGTATGAGGGGGTTCGGGCTGCTTCTGAAGTAGTTGGGACAGAGGTTCAGCTTCTTCTAGCACCTCGCTTGCCAGTAATAAACTGGATGTTTAAAGGACAGGTTCCCTCCACCCATCATGCTACTGATGCCACTTGGAGTAAGTGGATTTCATTAATTACTCAACGAGCTCGAATGGGAAAACTCAGCCGTCCTGGAATTCTAGAAGTGATCATGGACTGGCCTGAGAGTAAAAAAATTGAAACACTACCTACAGAAGAGGTATCACGTGCTAAAGAGGCACCACCATACAATGAGCTACCAGAAAATGAAAAGAAATTTGCCCTATTCACAGACGGATCATGTCGTATTGTAGGGAAGCATCGCAGATGGAAAGCTGCTGTATGGAGCCCCACACGACAAGTTGCAGAGGCCACTGAAGGTAAAGGAGAATCAAGTCAATTTGCAGAGGTAAAGGCTGTTCAGCTGGCTTTAGATGTGGCTGAACGGGAGAGGTGGCCAATGCTTCATCTTTATACTGATTCATGGATGGTGGCAAATGCCTTATGGGGGTGGTTGCAACAGTGGGAAGATGATAATTGGCAACGAAAGGGTAAACCTGTTTGGGCTGCTGAACTGTGGAAAGACATTGCTGCCCGAATAAGGAACATTGTTGTAAAGGTGCGCCATGTAGATGCTCATGTGCCTAAAAGTAAGGCTACTGAAGAACATAAAAATAACCATCAGGTTGATCGAGCTGCCAAAATTGAGGTGGCTCAAATAGACTTGGACTGGCAGAACAAGGGTGAATTATTCCTAGCTCGGTGGGCCCATGAGACTTCAGGTCATCAAGGAAGGGATGCAACATATAAGTGGGCCAGAGACCGAGGGGTGGACTTAACTATGGACGCTATTGCTCAGGTTATTCATGATTGTGAAACATGCGCCATAATTAAACAAGCCAAGAGGATGAAACCTCGTTGGGGGGAAGGGCGATGGCAAAAGTATAAATATGGAGAGGCATGGCAGGTTGATTATATCACCTTGCCACGATCTCGCAATGGTAAGCGTTATGTACTCACCATGGTGGAGGCAACCACTGGGTGGCTCGAAACATACGCAGTACCCCATGCTACCGCCCGAAACACCATATTAGGGTTGGAAAAGCAAATCCTGTGGCGGCATGGCACTCCAGAAAGAATTGAATCAGATAATGGGACCCATTTTAAAAATTCCCTTGTAACCACTTGGGCTAAAAATCATGGCATTGAGTGGATTTACCATATTCCCTATCATGCACCAGCTTCTGGTAAGATTGAACGATTCAATGGGTTGTTGAAAACTATGTTGAAAGCAATGGGTGGTGGAACGTATAAAAACTGGGAGAACCATTTAGCAGAAGCCACCTGGTTGGTCAACACTCGAGGATCTAGTAATCGTAATGGTCCTAACCAATCCAGCTCCCTACGTACCGTGGAGGGAGATAAGGTTCCTGTAGTACACATAAAGAGTGTGTTGGGAAAAACAGTTTGGGTCCTTCCAGCATCTGGAAAGGGCAAACCTCTCCGGGGTACTGTCTTTGCCCAGGGACCTGGGTGCACATGGTGGGTGATGGACAAAAATGGGAATGTTCAATGTGTACCACAAGGGAATTTGATGTTGGGGGAGTGCAGCCAATGATTTTCCTGTAAATATATAGGTAGAGTCTCAGAAAATATTTCAATTAGGTACAGAATTGTTCAATTAGGTATAGGACTTAAGATAGAGTGGATTAATGTTAAGGAAACACTTTTTCTCTATATACCTTAATTAGGCATTCTGTAAGCAAGTTTTCCATCTGGACTCTATATCCTGCACTGGCCATGCATGTGTAGAGCACACATGGAAAGAAGTATAAGTCAAAAGGAAATCTGCTGTGGTGGCTGGAAAAGGATGAGTGCACCTTGATGTGGGGGACGCCCTACTAGCGCTGCCTTTCCCCTCTACCGCTGACATGTTTTCCTTTTTCTGGCAGTTTTGCCATTTTCTCAAAATTAATAAATAGTAGGTTAGGTTATAGAGTTTTGTTCTCAACTTAGGGATTTGTATGGAATAAATATAAATTGTTGAGAAAAATAAGGTTGCTGATTATTCACAATTATACATATGAGTGTGTATGTATGTATAAACATAATGTAATGATGTAGAATAAGGGGTGGAATGTCATGGTTTAATAATTTTGTATTTTTTGCTATCAGTATTCCACATCATAACATCATATAAAGCATGAATAATTTTACTGAATCTGCAACTTACAGAAGAAGACTACATCTCCCAGGGAACAACACGATGGGTCACGGGACCTGGACTCTATATTAACTCTGTCGCAGAACAGACTGACGTCTTTCGAGTTCTGGCGTTCAGGGGAGTGTGTGGGAGCCTTCAGCCGTTCGCCTAGATTTACAGTAGGCCTCTCGGTTACGGGACTCATTCTCTCTCCTATTTTGCTTGATTCGTTAGCTCAATTTTCAATTATACTGTATTATATTGTGTTATCCTGTATTTTCGATATAGTATTTAGTAAATAAGTGTGCCTCCTTAGATCGTTGCCGCTGTTTTCTTTTCCTAATTAACTTTTTCTTTTCGGCCTAGGGCCCCTCCGGGGCCCACGGCCCCCTGTCACGGACGCAGGTGGATTTCTTAGTTCAAACCGTGACAGCTCAGTGAAGATTTGGCCTGCTATCTGCCCTGAATTGTAATGCCAAGTATTGGCTTTTATTTAGTTTTTCCAGCAACGTTTTGTTACATTGAAACCTGCTTTTCTATTTTAACTATCACCACCACTTTGCTGTGATCAGTGGAGATGAAAGTTTATCCTGTGGATATATTATGCCTTGAGGAAACAAATGACTCCCTGACACTCAACCATCTCTCATTTTCAATATCCTTAAACAATTCTCTCACTGACTTCCTGCTGTTCATCTTCATGGCATCTCGCTCAAGCTGAAACCCATCAGAAATTCAAAAAGGTGCCACTTATCCTAAAGACCGGGAGGTGGGAGCTGATTTTACAGTTCAGTGTGAAAGAACATGAATGAGAGGAAGCAAGTCTTGAGAAACAACTTCACCAGCTGGAGTCAAACAGGCACATCTGGAAAGGACTGTCAGATGCAGCTTTTTCACTTATCAATTCAGATCCAAGCATGACATTCAGAAGACAAACGCAAAGTGATGCTGAGGGAAATAGAGAACTGTGGTAGAGGTCATGAAATACTGAGACAAACACAGGGTTTAAAAAGAGATTTTCAATAAAAGAACTACATAATTTCAAGTTGTATATTTTTCTCAGGTTGTATTACATGTCTAATGTCTGGATGTGGCAGCAAAGAGGCTGCAGTGTTGTTCTCTGTAGGAAGAGGCCAGTAGTTGCCCCATGTCAGACAGAACCATTTCAAGTGCTGGCCAAAGCTGAGTCAAGGAGTGATGCTGCTGGCACTTCTGTGATAACTTTGTTAAGGAAGGTTAAAACCACTGCATAGCATATGTGAGAGCTATGAGCAAGAATGATGTGAGACAAACAGCCCTGCAGTCACCAAGGTCAGTGAAGAAGGAGGAGAGGAGGCTTAGTGGACATGGTGGTGATGGACTGATGATTGGGCTGGATGATCTAAGTGGTCTTTTCCAGCTCTCATGATTCTATCATTCTGTGACAGGTGATGTTAGTTTTGTTGACAGGTTCAGCAAGGTGAACTGGGACCAGAGGTACATCCCAAAACCTTTGAGTTGCTGGACTGGAGATAATCTTCCCAAAATAACTAATGAAAATAGTAGAACCATAAAAGGAATTTCTTTATCACTACGAGAAAAAGGGAGGGATCCTTTGGCTAATGAAGGCCTGATTTGGCAAAGCCAGAGACAGTTTGCTTTGCACCACATTTATTTGACTTTCCAGAATGGTGTACTTACTTTCCAGGTATTTCTAAACAGTGATTTTTTATTTACAAACATGGCTAACAGCAGGTTAAAAATTCTTTCTTTTCTTTGTTTCCTTTCTGCTAAGAATGAATGAATTTAATGTAGTCTTTTTCTTGCTTCCTTCTTTACGAAGGAGACAGCTGCTGCATCATGGCAAACAAACATTCAGATGGTTTGGAGAACAAGTCCTTACACAGACTACAGTGTACAGCAATAAAGGGCACACACAGCAACATGCAAGTGTGTAGTCCAACCACTGACTCATCCCCACCACACCCACTAAATCATGTCCCTCAGTGCTATATCAGGGACTGCACCACTTCCCTGGGCAGCCTGTTCCAAAGCATTGCAACCCCATCTGGGAATCATTTTTTCCTAATACTGAACCTCTCCTGGCACAACTTAAGGACATTACCTCTGGTTCTACGACTATCAAAAAGAGAATTCAGTAGATATAAACAGAAACTTATCCACCTGATATCTGATAACAGACACTGGGGTCCTGTTTCCTTTCTGTTAACCTAATCCATGGCAATGAAAATTGGCACTAAAAATCTTCAGCTACAGGACAAGAGGTAATGGCCTCAAGTTGCACTAGGGGAGTTTCAGGTTGGATAGTAGAATAAATTTCTTCTCATCAAGAGTAGCAGTGCACTGGAACAGGTTGCCCAGTGTGATAAAGTGTTTGCTCATTAAGACCAGGATGTGGTCTTAGGAAAATTGATGATCATTATGGTCCTTTTCAACCCAGGCCATTCTGTGATTCTATGATATGCCTTGAATAGCTGAGACAATGCATCCTTTCTTGTTTCCCTCTCTGTGTTACACAGAGACAAGACTGATGGTGAACTGCCAGCACTGCTGAGCAGAGATGCAGCTTTAGTCTTCATTTGTGTGCATGCTTTTCTACAGGCCCACGCACTGCTAACATCACAGAAGATGAAAGTGGTTTTAATCAGAGCAGAAAACGTGGAGAAAAATATCACACTGTAGCCAATAAAGAAAAACTTTCAGTGATACTCAGTTCAGAAGGCATTCATTCTGGCCTCCTTTGTAGTTTGTTTCGTTTAGGCTCTTTTTGTTGTTATTACTGTTGTTCAGTTTTCTGCTAGAAAGAGACTAAATGAATGGAAATTGATTGGTGTATCTAAAGTTATGTACAGGGATAACAATAATAATAATAATTCTATAATCAGTGATTCCCGTCTCACAGTAACCTTGAAGATAGAAATGTCAACATGGATGCATGGATACACCACTGTATAAACGAGCATTGCAGTCATTTCAACTTTTACCTGTTGAAATTCTTTTGTGGAGTAAAATTCAGAAGGCAAAATCAGCCCAGTCAAAGACATGTCCCTGTAAGGTAGTCTCGTAGAGAGAAGCATGCCGTACTTGTTATGAGAGAAGAGTTGACGTCTACACTTGAAATGCCTGCCAATTTAAGCAGGCAAATCGATACTCATGGTATTGTCTTGCTGCTCAGCTTTTTCTGACTCCCTATGTAGACCAGCCCTAGGCAGAGAGGTAGGGTACATTCTTATGTGCATCCCATAGTTTTAGATATAGTCTCAGTACAGCTTTTTGACAGAGCAAAGTAACTCCTCAAACAACTACCTCCCATTCTTTCAGTAGACTGCTGAAATCCCATTGAGCACATTGTCTTTCGCTGGCCCTGCACAAGGGATTCTCTGAGAAATTTCAGGCAAAAATGTTAATTCCCAACAATCTCTAGCTAAATTTAATATAAGGGTAAGACTTGTACGGCATATCTACAGAATCACAGAAGCGTTAAGGTTGGAAAAGAGCACTAAGATCATCTAATCCAACCATCCAACCATCACCACCATGCCTGCTAAATCTTGTCTGTTAGTGTCACAGGGAGCATGAGTTGAGATGGAGAAGACAGAAAGGGAGTAGACGTGTTCAGGGTATTCCTGCCACCCTTTCTAATGACACAGCTGTGCCATTGGCAGTCCCAACTTCATATATGCAAACCAAACAACTTAGCCAGTGTTTTCCTAGCCATACTGAAAAGAAGTCTTCAGTATTCACAGAATTAAAGAATCATTAAGGTTGGAAAAGACCTCAAAAGATCAAGTCCAACCATCAATCATATTGCCAAGGAATACTGTGTTAGTAAGACAGTTCAATACATACCATCTGTCTGTGGATTGCATCACAGGTGTCTGGATACAAAACCTACTGTGCCCTTACCCCATACCTTTCTGTTCCATTGCCTCCAGCAGTGGGTTCCTAAAATTTGCATTAGATATAATGTGAAAGCAGTATGATACTCAGCAAGTTGAACTTTGTAAAGCACCACAAGCATTAAAGGCATTCAGTAACCAGTAACTGCTGCTCCTGAGCATGGGCTCAGGTCCATTTTGATACTTAGGCTGGCTTTCGCAAAGGCTGAGGAAATTCTTTCCTTTACAAACAATTAGAGAAATCATGTGTGTATCCATGCACAGCCTGTTCTCCACCAAGGCAAAACGTAAGTCAATTGCTAGTACCACTAATCTTAGAAATGGCAGGCTTCCTCATCCTACAGTTTAATTCTTGGCAGTTTTGATAGATTTCTAAGGCAGAGGTAAATAATCTTGAAGAGTCTTTTAAGGTGATTGTGCCAGCATCAAACCACCCTCATTTAAATATACAAAGAAATCTAAGGTACAGTACTGAATGGGAAAGAAAGGAATTCAGCAATGACATTCAGCACAAGTTTGGAACTCATTCAGTCATGACCCCAGTGGAAGAGTTCAGACTAAATATCTCAATGAATTTCACTGTTTCTTGTTTAAGTAGTGATTACATGAGGGCAATAGGATTCTATGTCCCAACTGTTGGCTGAGTGATGCACTTGACTATTAATCTAGAGTTACAATGCAGGTTAATGCTGTTATCTTTACAGCTCCTGCGAGAGTTGGGGTCTGGGTCAGGTGTTTAAAAATGAAATGAAAAAAGAATTAAAAAAATATATTGAAAGCTTCAGATTTCCTTAATCTTTGTGGGAATCATATAATGTGCAACTCAAATCTACCTCTTTGTGCAGTGACTGCCTGTAAATTTGCTAGAGCCTAATATAATATGGCCTTGTGCTTTCCGCTAACTCACCTTCATTTCATTTTCATTACATTTGCTTGGTAGTCAGATTTTGGTGTGTGGATATTTTAAAACAATCTAACTGACACTGGCAAAAAATTAAGAATAAAAAAAAAAAAAAAAAAAAGGAACGACAGCATCAATTGTATCAATTTTTATAGATAAGATAAAGAAGAGCAGTTTTCCTTAGTTTTCTGTGCCTCTTTACTTTCTTACCCTCTCCCCTTGTGTGAGAAACTCTCAAAGTCAAAGATTTCTAGTTAGGCAAAGATGGCAGCGATAGCAGCAGTGCTTATTCATTACTGCAATACTGCGCGCACATCTCCTGTTGGCAAGGGAGAAATTGCACACCAGTCAGTGACATTAATTCTGTTCTATGCCCTAAACCCAATGCAGGTGATGCTCTCATGGCTCTCATTGGTTGAGCATCTCAGGCTCACAGACTCCTCCAGACTGTTGCTAGGATTCATTTCCCCTGGAGAAATGCTGTGGCACACAGAACACCTTTGAATTGCACTGATTGCTGCCATGCAGCATGGATTTAACACACCAAATCCAGAGGAGCGTGACTGCATCTAACTGCCCTGAGAAAAACTACTGTAGCTGAAGAGATGAGGAGGCAGCTGCTCATCTGCAGAACAAGCTGTACTGCCAGACATTGGGCCAGGTGAGCACCTCCTGCTGCAGCGTGATGATGACAGGGCTGGAGATGATCTGCAAAGCCAGCTTCAAAGTGGGAGACATGAGTCAACATGGCAGGAGGACAGAGGTGTTAGGGAGCAGCCAAGGCATCAAAGAGTATCAAAAGGCTTTGAAA
Organism: Coturnix japonica; assembly: GCF_054131305.1. Lineage (NCBI taxonomy): Eukaryota > Metazoa > Chordata > Aves > Galliformes > Phasianidae > Coturnix > Coturnix japonica. The sequence continues at coordinate 20,726,555 of NC_140671.1, read as the reverse complement.
GGTATCACAAAGCGACAGCCAGGAAGACTGGGATTATCATGAGCAGCAACCTGGATGCTAGAGATTATTTGCTCCCATACAAAATGCTGCAGACATCCTAAAGCCAGGCAAAATGGGAACCCAGAGCTCTGCCTGCACGAACCCCACAGCCATAGCATTGCAAGCTGAGCTGCCTTGCTGTTTGTTGCATTCATCCCAATCCCTGTGAATGAAGACTCGGAATGCAGCCAAGGCGATGATTGAGCATGAGAGTGACTTTATTCAATAAAAGACAGGAGGACTTGAGAGGTCAAGGGTGAAGATGGGACTCCTCTTGTCAAGATGAGAGTGGCTCAGAGCTGGTGCTGCTGCCTGGTGCCTGGGACTGGCAGCCTGACTCTAAGTCCCCATCTAAGATGCTCAGCTTCACCTCACTGATGCTGACCTGCTCCTGCATGGTGGTGCTGCTGTTGGGGCACTCGGGCTGTGCTTGGGATGGGCAGCACTGCAAAGGCACTGGGTCACAATCCAGGCAGGTGACTGTGGTGTCTGGCAGGCTCAGGTCAGGAGCTTCAGCAGAGCCAGGAGATATGAGAGCATGAACGTGGATGAGCCCCTTGTGTCCATCACTGTTACCATGTGGAAGGCTGTCATCCGAATTGCAGCGATTTGTGCTTAATAAGAACTCTCCATTGATGGAAACACACTGCACATCACTACTTGGTTTGGATCATTGGGGTTGACAAGGGCTCAAGTCACCTAGGAAGGCATAGAAACACAAGGGTTAGTGTGAAATGTTTGCAAGTTCAATCATGAAAGAGGTTGTTGATATTTGGTAGTAGAGTGGCGGCAGGACGAAGCAAATAAGCTTGAAGCAACAGAGCGACTGTCTTGAAAGTGATCCTCGTGCAGGTCCATAAGTTTTGACTCTGTCTGGACTTCATATGGGGCAGTATGACATCACAAAGGGGTGATATGATGTCACAAAGGGGCATTATGCCGTCACAAATAAGCATTATGACATCACAAAGGGGCATTATGACTTTAAAAAGGGGCATTATGACGTCACAAAGGGGCATTATGATATCAGAAAAGGACATTATGACGTCACAAAGGGGCATTATGATGTAACAAAGAAGCATTATGACATCACAAAGGGGCATTATAACATCACAAAAGAACATTATGATGTCACAAAGGGGCATTATGACATCACAAAGGAGCTTTATGACATCACAAAGGAGCTTTATGATGTCACAAAGAGCATTATGACGTCACAAATGGGTATTATGACATCACAAAGGGGCATTATGATATCAGAAAAGGACATTATGATGTCACAAAGGGGCATTATGATGTCACAAAGGAGCTTTATGATGTCACAAAAGGCATTATGATGTCACAAAGGGGCATTATGATGTCACAAAGGAGCTTTATGACATCACAAAAGAGCTTTATGACGTCACAAAGGGGCTTTACGACGTCACAAAGGAGCTTTATGACATCACAAAGGAGCACTGCGACGTCACAAAGGGGTATTATGACATCACAAAGGGGCATTATGACATCCGAAACTGACATTATGACGTCACAAAGGGGCATTATGATGTCACAAAGGAGCTTCATGATGTCACAAAGGGCATCATGACGTCAAAAGGCGCATTATGACGTCACAGAGGGCATTATGACGTCACAAAGGGACATTATGACGTCACGAAGAAGCATTATGACATCACGAAGGAGCTTCATGACATCACAAAAGGACATTATGATGTCACAAAGGGGCATTATGACGTCACAAAGGAGCTTAATGACATCACAAAGGAGCTATATGATGTCACAAAGGGGCATTACGACGTCACAAAGGAGCTTTATGACGTCACAAAGGAGCATTATGACATCACAAAGCGGCATTATGACATCAGAAAAGGACATTATGACGTCACAAAGGGGCATTATGACGTCACAAAGGGACATTATGACGTCACAAAGGCGGCATTATGATGTCACAAAGGGGCATTATGATGTAACAAAGAAGCATTATGACATCACAAAGGGGCATTATGACATCACAAAGGGGTGTTAACATCACCCTGTGCCCAACTCCTCTCTACCTCCTATTGGCTCCCTCTCCCACAAATCCCCGCTCTCCCCTCCCCTTAGCCCCGCCCCCCGCCCCCGTTAGACCCCGCCCTGCCCCTCACACCTCACTCCCTACCGCCATCTTGCCCCGCTCCGCTCACCCACCTGCCCGGTGTCGCCCGGCCCGAACCGGGAACGGCTGAAGGGACGGGGAGGGCAGCAGAGATGGGGACGGGGTCTAGGGCGGCCATTCTGAGAGACAGCCCTTCTGAGGGCTGAGCTGCAGGGCAGTGAAGAAACCCACCCGTGACCAGGGTCACATCAAAGCTGCATGAGGCTGTGTTACTAAACACGGTGCCACACGGCCTGCAAAACCATGCGGGGGGGACAAAACATGGCACGTACCTGGCAGTGAGATCACCTCAAGCTATCTGCAGCAGTTCCTTGTCGCTTTGCTCAGATGGAATGAGAGCAAAAGCTGCACCGAGGCAGTGGGTGGAGGGCGAGGAGAGGAGAGAGAAAGAGCAGGTCAGTGAGCAGGGCTAAGACAGTCATGGAATAACACACACAGCACAACCGTCCCATCCACTTGCTGCAAGTCATGCTGAGTCTCAGGCTACGTGATGCCTGTCCGCCCAGCAACTTTACGATGCTTCCACAACTGAGCAAAGAAGAGCTGCACCAAGCCCTTGGATGATGGATTCCCTGCTCCTGCTGGCTTCAGCCTTCTGCATTCCAATTCCAATCTAAACCATTCCTGCGGTGGTAGTACTTGAATCCTCATTTGGGGCTGGACCTCAACAGGTCAACACATCAGAAATAACACAACGTGCATCTGGAAGACGTGTCTCAAAGCCCAGAAAATCCAACTCTCTGACCTTGGCACAATTCACCAACCAAGAGCCAGGCCTTGACAACTTGGCTGATCTGGGCATGCGGGAGGGGGGCAGACAGTGGACCACAAGTGTCCATTTCCACTGCAGCTCCCTGTAGAGAACAGCACCAATCAGCAGGCGTGAATCAATTCATTCACAAGCTGCACAATGACTCTGTTCTTTACATGATAAAAAAACACACAGAGATTCCTGACCAAAAAGTTGGGAGTTAATAACGACCAAAGAGGTTCCTGTTCCTACGCCTCATCCTCTCACCCCAACTCCTGGGTGATGCCCACAGGCTTCAAGTCAGCTCTCAAATCCACTGAACTCCCGTCACGGAACTCCATCAAAAAGGATGTCACACATGTGAAACTTACATACATGAGAATGTATGTATCAGAAACACTGATGCCAGCAGGAGCAGAGAGGCGATTGTCCCCCTGTACTCAGCACTGGTGATGCCACAACTCGAATTCTGTTTCCAGTTTGTGGCCCCTCACTGCAAAAAAGACACTGAGGCATTGGAACGTGTTCAAAGAAGGGCAACAAAGCTGGTGAGGGGTCTGGAGCACAATGGAGCCATATGAGAAGAGGCTGCGGGAGCTGGGAATGTCCAGCCTGGAGAAGAGGTGGCTCAGGGGAGACCTCATTGCTCTCTAAAACTTCCTGAAGGGAGGTTGCAGTGAGCTGGGGGTCGGCCTCTTCTCTCATGTCATTACTGATAGAACTAGAGGGAATGGTTTCAAGCTGCGGCAGGAGAGGTTCAGGCTGGACATTAGGAAATATTACTTCTCAGAAAGGGTGGCCAGGCACTGGAATGGACTGCCCAGGGAGGTGGTGGAGCCATCCCACCTGGGGGTGTTCAAGGAATGACTGGATGTTGTGTTGAAGGACGTGGTTTATTGGGAGCTATTGGTAATAAGAGAACGGTTGGACTGTTCTTTTAGGTCTTTCCCAACCCTGGTGATTCTATGATTCTGTGATTCATACACTAAGAAGCAAGGAGAGGCTCTTTTGTTAAATCTTTCAATAGAGAGAAGAGTTGATATCTGCTTCTCCCAACAACAGAAACACGGAAACAACTTTCCAAGCCCACCTGCCATACAGTAGGCAGAAAACGCACATTGTAAAGGAGCACGCACATCCCCTCTGGCATAAGTCGAGCCCAAAACCCACCTTCAGATCTCTGTGCATTTCCCTTGTTTTACACCAATGCAGCCTCGCTGCAGCTCCGTGGGTGTCACACAAGGCCTGCATGTCCTCTTTCTCCGCAAACCCCACCCTCAGGCCTTGCTCTGTGAGGATTGACACCTGAGCAAAAACAAGCACTAAGAACGAGAGTAAAGCACACTGGATTCGCCCTGGCCTGGCCCAAGCCACAGTCCTACCAGACAGACCCTGGAATGAAAACTGCTCCACAAACCACAGATGGACACCAGCACACAAGAAGTTGATCGGATACAATCCCATGCAAGCACCAAGCCTCCTAAGGAAGCTCTTTGCCATCAGCTCCTTCATCGCCTTTCCTTCTCACCTCAATCTTAAAGTGGCTTCAACATCTGCCAGCACATCTTACCACGCACCTGCTCATCACACAGTGCTTCAACAGCAACAAATTTGCTTCCGGGGCCCTCCTTCAACTCACTGTGCTAACACTCATGATTCAAATTACACAGAAATCCTAGCAGAAGTTCTCAGTGAGAACTGCACCTAACATTCCTCCTTCTACAAGCAACAGCCACAACAAGTGGTCATGAAAATGCTTTCATCAAAAAGAAGCAGAGACGGCACGGCAGGACAGATGTACTCTGTGTGCATGTCTGAAGCCTTTTGAGAACCTAGTCGTTCTTCCTGCAGGACCCCTGTCTTCTGTTAAAAGCTGAACGGTCCCCAGAGCACCTGTTTCCATCAGCTGCCACCATCCAAAGCAGCCAGCCTTCTTACAGTCACCTGGCCCAAACATCCCTTTTGCTCTACACTTGATTCACAGAATCACAGAATTGTAGGGCTTGGAAGTGATGGGAGCTCGGCATGCACACCATCCTTCCAACAGCACATCCCAGCAGCAAGGGATCACAGCGCTGGCACAGCTGAAACAAAAAGGGTGTGCGAGTTTCCTGTTAGCACTCAGTGTAAACAAATCTACCACTGAGCAACACCGTGAGCCCCCACTCACCTCAGCACAGGTCAACCTGTAACCCCAGCCTTCCCCTATCCATGTGCACATGCACACCCGTGTGCCACCCTGCCTGCTTTGCACACCTCCATGCACACACCGCATCGTGTGCCCTCCTTTGTATTCACAGACGTGTGCAAACCACCCCTGGGAACACGTACGTGCCTACACCTTCCACAAACACCCCTTTGTGTGCACCTGTGTGCAACCCAACTCCTCAGCACACGCACACGTTTGTGCCACCCTGTCCACGCACTCACCACGTGCCCTCCAGCATCACTGCTGCCTCCTCTGGTACCAGACCCGCAGATGCTCCAGAGCTCATTAGCATGGACTTCCTTCCTCCCCTCAGCAGCTGCTCCTGCACTCACCTTCATTCCTACTCAGATACCGGCTGCTTCCAGCACCAGCTGACCTGCAAGACACAGAAAGGAAAGGTGGGAGTCATGCAAATCCCCAAGAAGCCCAAGGCTGCATCACCACCACGTATGGCAGCCTCAGGAAGTCAGCTGCAACTACAGACTTTGTCAGAATGGAAACAGGCACCATCAATTAAGTGTGACCTCTGAACTCATTGCCACCATCAGAAACAGGCACTGAAATCGCTCACTTCACTGCAGCTGGTTACCTCCTGATTTTGGGAAAATGCAGACACGGAATTGAAGGACACCAGCAAAGTGACATCTACTTCATTGTAGGTGGTTAAGCTTGGAAGCAGGACTTGAGCAAGAAAAGCTTCTCAGCTCCTTGTAAGGCACTAAGTGATGGGATGATTTCCCATCCCTGCAGAAATCCTGACCTCTGCCACAGGTGGCTGAGTGACACAAAAGCTGTGTCCTTGGTTCCCAGCCTTACCTTCTCATGTCGTTCATCTTGCTCTGCAGCTCCTGCTCTGAATAGTCTTCTTATATTCCCACATGATGTACCCTGAAATACATCATTTAGTGAGTCTGAACAAAACATAAGACATTAATTGGAACTATGAAGAAATGTCTTTTGCACTTTACTTGGAGAATGTTCCATCCTATAACTTCTGCTCTCAATTGTAACACATGATTTTTTATAAAAAGAAAGATAACAAGTCAGCTCTTCAGTGTGCACATTGATGAAACTTGGTGAAATACAACTTTAAGAAAAGGTAATTTGAAAACTTCAATATTCTTATCAGAATCTCTGCTATTAGTTACCGTTCCAATGTTCTGATCTGATGATGTGTCTCTCAGAGCTGTTTTGTCACTCCCCCCCTCAAATGCACTTCAAGTGCTTTAGGAGCATCACTGGAATTTTGAATAAACTCGATATATCTTAGCAAAGCTGCTACAGCTGCACAACTGAAGTACTTTGGAAAAAAAAGAAATCTTTAATGAACGCTGAACAGTGTTATTTAATTATAATCCAGGTAATTAAATTAATTAAACCAAGGAAATCACCTTCCAGTCACTCAGCTCTCACCAGGGAAATCGCTTCCCTGCCAAGCAGATGCAACCAACACAAGCTGCTACATCACTCTAGGGCCCCACTGAGTCTTCCCAAGGGGTCTCCAAAGGCTTCCCTGTTGACTTCTGGGAACCTGGGAACACTCACATGGAAGCCAGTGCCCCCTAATGTGCCCCAGACGTTTCTCAGGGCCCCACAATTAGCTCTACAGACATCCAGACATGCCCCAGAGCAAGTATGTGTGCTGTAGGGAGCCCAAGAGACATTCCAGAGCACCCTAGTACTCCTCAGTGCACTCATGGATGCTTCACCTGTCTCTAAATATGCCCTACTGGACTTTGTTTTCTCTTCTGGAGCTTTCCTTAGTTCTCAGCTTTGCTTTCTCATGCCATTTATCTCGCTCCACAGCTTTTGCTCGCAATATTCTCTCTTGCATTCCCACCTTCCAACAGAATCACAGAATTGTAGGGGTTGGAAGGGACCTCTAGTGATCATTGAGTCCAACCCCCCTGCCATGGCAGGTTCCCTACACCACGTCGCACAGGTAGGTGTTCAGGCGGGTCTTGAATATCTCCAGAGAAGGAGACTCCACCACCTCCCTGGGCAGCCTGTTCCAGTGCTCCGTCAGCCTCACCGTAAAGAGGTTCTTGCACACATTTGTGCGGAACTTCCTATGGAGAAGTTTCAGCCCATTACCCCTAGTCCTGTCCCCACGCACTACTGAAAAGAGACCAGCCGTGCCACTATGGCCCCCACACCTCAGGTATTTATAAACCTGGATCAAATCCCCTCTCAGCACCGCCAACGACAACCCTCTGCACTCTGCCAGTCAGACAGTTCACGACCCACTTCACTGTCCACTCATCTATCCCATACTTCCTCAGCTTTGTTATAAGGATGTCGTGGGGGACAGTATCAAAAACCTTTCTGAAATCAAGGTAGACTACATCTACCACTCTAGCCCCGTCCACCCAGCTAGTGACATCTTCATAAAAGGCCACCAGGTTGGTCAAGCACGACCTCCCCTTGGTGAACCCATGCTGAGTACTCCTGATAACCTCCTTATCACCCAGTTCTCTGGAGATGGCATCCAGCACAAGCTGTTCCATCACCTTCCCTGGGACAGAGGTGAGGCTGACTGGCCTATAATTACCTGGCTCTTCCTTCTTGCCCTTTTTGAAGACTGCAGTGACATTGGTCATCCTCCAGTCTTCAGGCACCTCCCCAGTTCTCCAAGACCTCTGAAAGATTACAGAGAGCAGCTCAGCAGTGACCTCCACCAGTTCTCTCAGCACCCGTGGATGCACCCCATGCACCCATCCCATGTATTTATGGACATTAATGTTTCCTAGGCAATCACAGACCACCTCTTCCCTGACTAAAGAGAAATCTCCTATTGTCCAGACTCTCTCATTAACCTCCAGGGTCTGGGACTTCTGAGGGAGAGCCTTTTCACTAAAGACAGAAGCAAAGAAGGCATTCAGTGTTTCTGCCTTCTCAGCATCCTCTGTTATCAGAACGCCTTCCTCCCCCCCTTGTTTTTTGTTTATTAGCAAACTATTAATATACTACAAAATAATAGCACTAATTACTAAGTAACATCACCATGCCAGCATCCCGACCACCTGCTTTAGAGATTTCTCCTTCATTTTGTGCAACACTTCAAAAACTGCAAAGGAAAAAAGCAAGTACAGAAAGTACAGAACCAGGACACCACTTCCCTCAGGATTTTACAGTCTCATTCATGTCTCACAGATGGAGGCCCTGACAACAAGAGCTGTGTCTGTCCATAACAAGGACTCACCTCTGCAGGTGCAGGGGCAGCTCTCAGAGAAGCCTTCTTCATTTCTGCTTTCTTCTCTTTTTGTCTTTTGACTGGGAGGTGGTGTTGATCTGCCTGAGGGAAGGGAGGCCCCTTCAGAGAGATCTAGATAAGCTGGATCAACCTCACTGGGCTGAGGTGAATGGGATGTGGTACACCCAGGCCAAGTGCCAGGTCCTGCACTTTGGCCACAATAACCCCATGCAGCGCTATAGGCCTGGGGCTGAGTGGCTGCAGGACTGTGCAGAGGAAATGGACCTGGGGCTGTTGGTCGATGCTCAGCTGAACATGAGCCAACAGTGTGCCCAGGTGGCCAAGAAGGCCCATGGCATCCTGGCCTGTCTAAGAAATAGTGTGGCCAGCAGGAGCAGAGAGGTAATCATCCCCTTGGACTCAACACTGGGGAGGCTGCGCCTCAAGTCTTATGTTCAGTTTGGGGTTCCTCGCTACAAGAAAGTCATTGAGGCACTGGAACTTGTACATGGAAGTCTGTCCCTCGAGCAGCTCCCATTCATCATCAGCTCCCATTCTGAACCCCACTGTGCAAAACAGCAAAACTTCTACTGCAAATGGCTGCAGTCACCAAAGCTCAGCCCACTATCCAGGTATCAGCCTTCTCCCTTCTGTTTTCCATCTTAGCCCATAGTTTTGCTTCCAGAAATGGAACTCCTCTTTAACAGCCAAAACACAAACTAATACATCACTTTCACTGCTCCTTCCCACACCCCCATAGGAATGGTTACCTGACATCCCCTACAGCACAGCACCTGCTCACAAGTATCATTCAAACTCTATTCTTTCATACTTCTTGAGAGAGGACGGTAAAAACTCACTTATGCATGGCGGTAAGGACAGTCTGTCCCCATCACATCCCTCTGTGTGCTGAAAGCTGCCATTGGATCTCTTGCAGCCTGCTGGCTGCTGCTCACAAACACAGGGAACTGCACCACACTGATTCTAAAGAGAGAAAGGAAGAAACTCTGGTGGGAATGAGCACCCAAGGTTTGCAGAGATGCTCCAGATTGTGACAGAGATGGAATCTCAGAGTGCTGGGACATGATTGATCACTAAGGAAAACACTTGGAAGCACATTCAATCTGCAGAAGCTGTAATTACTGGGCACAGTCAGCTTTCCTATGGCTCATCTGGAGGAGGCGGGTGGTCTCACACATCTGCTCAGGGGCTTCAGCTGAGACACTTGCACAATGCTGGGATCATTCTGATGGAAACTATGTCTTCAGATACCATGGTTAAATCCATCCAAAATGATCAAGCCGAGCCTTAGCTCTGGAGCAGCACTTCTTCCCCACCCTTCACTACTCCAAGCAGCTCCAACAAACTTCTCAGAAGAAATCCAGGCCAGCACAGACCTGGCAGACCAGAACCAAGTGCCGCTTGTGGGACGGCAGTGCCCACTCCTTGCTTCCACCCTGCTCCAGCAGGTTAAGGAGTCTGAGCCTCACTGGCCTTTGACAGCTCAAGACTTTCAGCACCTCATGCCAACATTTCTCACTAAGATACACCTCAGGCATTGAATTCTCTTCTCACTACCTCCTCCCAGTCCTCTCCTAGGAACAGAAACCATTCAGATTCTACAGCAAACTACAGCATCTGCACTGCAAGAGCACACTGAACCACCTGCAACAATGAAACATGGTTTTGGAGAGTGGGTTTGAAAACACACCTTTAGACAGCTGTCTCCCTGTAGCCAAAAGGAAACCAAGCAGCCAAAGAAGAGTCCAGCCTGAAACATGCCCATGCTACTAGCCCAGGTTTTTCACAGTCAATGCAGAATCCATCCTGTTCTTGAGGTAACAAATGACCAGTGGGTCTCCCTTTGCTCCACCCCTTCTCCTTCAAAGCCAGAAAAAGAAAGAAAAAACAAGCAGAAGAAACCCAGACGTACCTTTCCACACACAGAGCAGAAAGTGGAACAGCAGTTGGTCTCCTTCCTGAGACATGGTGGGGAGCATCCCAGAGGAAGCCCAAGTTCTTTGCTTCTCTTCACAGGGACTTCAAGCACTCTTGGCAAGAGCTGCTTTGGTTCTTTCTTCAACTGCTTCCATCACCAGAATCTCCTTTGGAAAAGGAACACTAAAGAAAGAATCAGCAAATGAGAAAGAATGAGCAATAACCACTTTCCCAGCTTTCTTCTGACATGCAATTAAGACTCACGACTTGGGCAAGGTCTTAAAATCAGCTGGTTACAAGAACTGTCCCAAAACATATCCAGCTTCTGTACAGCTGCCGTTATTTCTGTCAGTGAGTGTAATCACAGAATCATAGAATGGCCCGGGTTGGAAGGGACCTCAAGGATCATGAAGATCAATCGCCTCCCTGTCCCTGCTGGCCATCCCCTCTTCTGATGGAGCCCAGGGGACCATTTGCTCTCTGAGCTGCAAGAGCACGCTGATGGCTCACGTTCTGTTTTTCATCCACCAGGACCCCCAGGTCCTTCTCTGCGGGGCTTCTCTTAAGGACTGCTCCTCCCAGGCTGTAGAAATGCCTGGGATTCCTCCAGCCCAAGTGCAAAACCTTGCACTTTGCTGTGTTGAACCTCATTAGATTCACCTAGGCCAACCTCTCGGTTGAGCTCCCTCTGAATGGCATCCCTTCCTTCCACTGCATCAGCCGCACCACTCAGCAAACAGCAGAGCGTGCACTCCATTGCATCATTGGTGTCACTGATAACCATGTTAAAAAGCACTGGTCCCAAGACAGACTCCTGGATGACACCACTTGTTATCAGCCTTCACCTGGACATCGAACCATGAATCACCACCCTCTGTCTGTGGCCTTTCAACCAATCCCTTATCCACCAGGTGGTCCACCTGTCAAATCCACATCCCTCCAGTTTAGAGATAAGGATTTGGTGGAGGGCCATGTCAAAGATCTCGCTCAAGTCCAGGTCAATGAAATCTGTTACCTTCCTTTTGTCCACAAATGCTGTCACTCCATCATAGAAGAGCACCAGATTGGTTAGGCATGGCCCTCCCCTGCTAAAGCCACGCTGGCTGTCTTGGATCACATGCTCATTCCTTATATGATCAAGCATGTCTTTGAGGCAGATCTGTTCTTCAGCATTTTCATCACAGTTCTACATTTGAATCAAATAATTGGTGTTGCTGCCACCAAGAAAACCTCTTTGTCTTCTACTCCTGCTGCAGCTTTCACCAGAAGCAAAGGGAGAGGCCACCTCCTAGATCCAAATTTTAAGAAACCAACACCCAATAGGTGTCATCTGAAGTAAAATAGGAGAGAAATCAAGATGACTCTTCTGCATCCAGCTTGGATCACTCCCTCACTCAGGCACACCACCATCAGATCAAGGAGATGCTGCCTTCAGCTTAGAGACTGTATGGGAAATCACAGCTTGAACCTCTGATTAATCAGCTGAGGCAAGTGTTGGGTCAGCTGCGGGAGCACAGGTGAGAGTAATCTAGCTGTGCTCCTGGAAGGGGTGGACCTCGACTCCACCTCCTCTGAGACCTCATTTAAAGGCTGACCACCACTGAGGCAGCATCTCTTGGAGATTGCTCCCCAGTTTAGACTGCCTCAGCTTTCTGGTCAAAACATCGACATTGGTGAGTTTTCCTTTGCTAACAACCTTTGACTATTTACCACCATCTTGGTTAACATCTTTTTATTAGCCACCCTTACAGAGACCATAAGGGTTTGGGCTTCCAAACTCTCAGCAAGCATTTGGATCAGCCAGCTTCCTGCTGGGGAGCCCCCTGCATCACTGCTGCCTCCTTTGGTACCGTACCTGCAGATGCTTCAGAGCTCATTAGCATGGACTTCCTTCCTCCCCTCAGCAGCTGCTCCTGCACTCACCTTCATTCCTGCTCAGATACCGGCCGCTTCCAGCACCAGCTGACCTGCAAGACACAGAAAGGAAAGGTGGGAGTCATGCAAATCCCCAAGAAGCCCAAGGCTGCATCACCACCACATATGGCAGCCTCAGGAAGTCAGCTGCAACTACAGCCTTTGTCAGAATGGAAACAGGAATCGTCAATTAAGTATGACCTCTGAACTCATTGCCACCATCAGAAACAGGCACTGAAATCGCTCACTTCACTGCAGCTGGTTACCTCCAAATTCTTTTACTTTTAGGAAAATGCAGACACGGAATTGAAGGACACTAGAAAAGTGACATCTACTTCCCCATAGGTGGTTAAACTTGGAAGCAGGACTTGAGCAAGAAAAGCTTCTCAGCTCAGAATCACAGAATTATCAAGGTTGGAAAAGACCTAGAAGATCATCTGGTCCAACCATTGCCAATACTTCCCGGATAAATCATATTCCATACATCACATCCAAACGTTTCTTGAACACTCCCATGGTCGGTGACTCCACCACCTCTCTGGGCAGTTCATTCCAGTGCCTGACTACCCTTTCTGAGAAGTAATATTTCCTAATGTCCAGCCTGAATCTTCCCTGGCGCAGCTTAAAACCATTCCCTCTAGTTCTATCACTGATTACTCGAGAGAAGAGGCCAACCCCCAGCTCACTACAACCTCCCTTCAGGACGTTATAGAGAGTTATAAGGTCTCCCCTGAGCCTGCTCTTTTCCAAGCTGAACAATCCTAGTTCCCTCAGCAGCTCCTCGTAAGGTTTGTGCTCCAAATCCCTCACTACCTTCGTAGGTGAAGACATTCCAGAACCGCAAGGTTTTCCTGCATGGAGAGGCTCAAAACTGAATAGGTCAGACCTCCTCCTCTCCATCATTGCTGTCACGTGAAAGGCTGTCCTTGGAACTGCAGTGACTCATGCATCCTAACTGCACTCCATTGATGGAAGCACACCGTGCATCATCGCTACTTGCCGGGGTGTTCCTGCACTGGCAAGGGATGGATTCACCTGGAAAGAGTAGATACACAGCAGTTAGTGTAAACTTTCACTATCCAAGGAGGCAAAGGCTTGGTGCTGCCTGTCAAGCAGGTTTCAAGCAGCTTGCGAGACTCATTTGGGAAAGACAAGTGTCAACCAAAGATGTCAGGCACGGCTCGAACGCAGGAATACAGAAAGAGGTACAAGCCCACTGAAAGCATGAATTCTACCTGTGTTGCTGACAAGCAGTGTTTTGAAAGCTGGATTTGCACCCTTACCTGCCAGGACCAAGACTTCAGCTTCAGAGGGCTCCCTGGCACTGCTCTGCAGTTGGTTCTCGGCCACAGGGGATGGTTTGCCCAGGCAGAAGCAGGAACGCCAACTGCCAGCTGCTGACTCTGCCCTCTTACTGGGAGAACTTGGTCTGGAGAGAGAAAACAGAGCATGCTGTCAGTCGTGGTGCAGGGTGAGGGAAGAGCTGCACTGAGCCCTTGCCAATAGTTGCCTGTTCCCAGCACTACCTGGTTTCTGCTGAAACACAGCTTAGAAAAGCCCTCTGTTTCAAACAGCAGAGGACGCTTCCATTCCTACAGCTCAGCCCTCAAGTCCTGCTGGCTACATTTGCTTTTCTCTGGGGCTGGATTCTATATGAATTTGGTCTTGTCCCACATAACACAGCCAAACAACTTCTCAGCCTGACATTTTATTGAGTCTGGCCCTCCAGAATAATTGGTGCACTAACAAGCTCACAACATGCTTGATTAAAGCACGGAATTAAAAAGAAAGTCAGCCAAACAGAGGGTCACATAGAACAAGAAATGACAAATAAACACTCCTGAAAGGCTACGTACTGCAAACAGAGGGAACGGTGCGGAACAGGCTGGGTAGGGTTTATTCCACATCGAGCACAACAAAATCTGCACTAAAATGGGATGGGGGAATTCCATTCCACCACCAAATACAGGTGTCTCCAAGAGGCAAAAAAAAAAAAAAAGAAAAAGAAAAAAAACAACCCAGAAGTTTGAACTTCAGAAGTTCAGTTCCTTTTCCCATTTCTGTTACTGTGAAGAAAATAATGCCATTTGTGTCCAAACTAAGGGCAAAAGCAATAAGTAACTCACATGACAAATGCACAGGTGTTGAATCTTCAGCATCCATTAAATCCAAGTTCCTTGTTTTTGTGGGTTTTTGTGTGTGTGTTCTGCTTTGTGTTGTGGCATTTATTTATTTATTTATTTGTTATTTTTTAGTCAAAAGTTATTAGCAAAGGAAAACTCACCAATGTCGATGCCTTGACCAGAAAGCTGAGGTAGTCTCAACTGGGAAGCAGTCCCCACATCCCCCTCTGCCCCCCCCCACAATGGCCACTCCCGCGCACTGCAGCTCAGCCAATCGGAGCCGGCGGAGCTGCCGCTGCCCAATGGGAGGCCGGGGGAGGCCGGCGCTGGGACGGGGAGAGGAGAGAAGAGACAGAGGCAGCACTGAGGTGGGATGGGCTGATGGGGAGTGCGGGGAGGACAGGGGGGTGTGGGGCTGTGGGGGGGCAGAGGGGGATGTGGGGCTGCAATGTGTCAGCGTCTGGAGCACAGGTGAAGGCAGCTGAGCTGTGTGAGCAGTTGTGTTTGAGTCTGGCTGCAGCTCTCTTAGACCCCACTGAAGGCCTGAGTGCCACTGGGAAAGGATCTCTGTGTGGAGATTGCTTCTACTAGAGGTAGTTCTATCAGACTGTTCTATAGAGCTGTGCAGGGGCTGTAAAGGGAGCTGAGGGGGACTGTAGGGGGGATATGGGGCTGTGGTGGGCCATAGGAGGACTAGGGGCTCTAGGGGGCTCTGAGGGTGTGTAGGGGTTGTGGGGAGCTATTGGAGGATATGGGCAGGTATGGGGCTTTAAGGGGTGGTGTATGGAGAGATAGAGGGTTGTGGGGGCCTTAGGGTGATATGGGGCTACTGGGGGCTGTCGGGGGCAAATATGGGGAGGAATATGGAGTTGTAACAGATTGTGGGGGTGTAGGTGTGGTATATATATATCTATATATATAGATCTGTCATTGTCTTCATTCGAAGAAATCTGAAAATAAAGAGTCCCAGCTGATAGTAAAGACTACCCAGAGGGATGGGATGACCATATGGACTGTGCTGAGGATGCTTTATAATGTGTGATAAACACTGTGAAGCAGTGTTGCTCCAGGAAATGGCCCAATACGACACAGAAGCAACTTTAAATATCTTCCAGTCACAAGCTGTTCATATCTAATGTCTATTTTACCCAATGTTTTCCAGTTCCAGGAGCAGAGGATGCCTTTATCAACAAGCAGAAGGTGCAGAAGGAGGTGAAGGCTGCACCAACAGAAAATGCCACGCTGAGCTGCGAGGTGGCCCAGGAGAAGACGGAGGTGAAGTGGTACAAGGAGGGGAAACTGATCACCTCGAGCAAGAAGTTCAAGGTGGAGTCAGAGGGCAAACAGCGTCGGCTGGTGGTGAGCCAGGTGGAGAAGAAAGATGCAGGGGAGTACAGCTGCGAGGCTGCTGGCCAGAAACTCACCTTCAAGATTCATGTCACAGGTAAGACAGGTGTTGTCTGAAATACAGCAGAGAACAGTAAAGTAAAATCTAGTTTCTATTATACAGTGATCCAGTTGCAGTAGTCTGTGCTGAGGTTTTTTCCCTAGACTTGATTGCCTGGGTTTGTAGAAAGTATTTGGTTTTAGTATGGCACAAAGACCTGTTTCAGTCTGTCTGTAGAATAATAATTACTGATATATGTACAGTGGAAGCAATATTCAAGATATTATTCAAATCTCTCCTGTGCCTGAGATCCCAAACTGTAATTCCTGTTCACAGAAACATTTGACTAAGATAAGTATGTGCAGTGAGGCTGGAGTGCATGTTGTACGTGCAGCCTTTCATGGCAGGAGAAGCAGGAACTTCTCCTAGTAGTACACTGCCTTTTTACTATGCCTTTATGTTGGAGGCTGCATCTGGATAGGTGAGTCTGCTACTCACAGTAAGAGACCTGGTAGAGCTGACTATTCCCAGAGCTCAAAGTAAAATAGATATCTGGAAATCACACACAAAGAACAAAGGACTGCGTTGGTGAGCATATTTCCTTTGTGCCTTTGACAGTCACAGTTGTGGCAATGGTAGAGGCCATGAGGAGTCTGTTCAGGAAGCCAGGAGTACTGTTCTGGGTCATGAAAAGGCAGCCAGTGGTTTGACTATCACACATTTATGTGTTTTGATGTTTTACAGTGGGTCTTAAGTAAAAGGAACTCAGGTTTTGGTTGCCTGCAGGACAGATGTTCTTTTGGGTTCAATATGTTTGCATAGTGACATGCAACCATGGGACTGGTGTTCAAGGACCCTCTTGGTTCCTTCAGTTCCTAGGTTCTTTCTTGCCTAGATTTGACACTTTGTTTCAACAGAAGAGCTGATATTCTCTAGTGAAGGCTATTAGTTTGGGCACAAGTGGTAACCTAAACCTGTTCCAACCTGTACATACAAACCTGCAAGATGGTCTCATTTCAGTCCTTCTGTTTTTCTTTTTTTCCCTCAGAGCCAAAACCTGTGTTTATAAACCAGGAGCAGGTGCAGAAAGAGGTGAGTGCTGCCCTGGCAGCAAGTGCCTCCCTCAGCTGTGAAGTAGCACAGGATCCAACCGAAGTAAAATGGTACAAGGATGGAAGACTGCTAGCCTCCTCCAGAAAGTTCAGAATGGAATCTGTGGGCAAAACACGGCGTCTGGTTGTGGAGCAGCTGGAGAAGAAAGATGCTGGAGAATACATCTGTGAGGCTGCTGGCCAGAAGATGACCTTCGAGCTGGAAACAACTGGTGAGCATTCAGAAATTCTCAGCCAGGATTTTGTAGCCTTGTTGTGAACTTGGTTTTAGGGTGAAATCTCAGTTTTCTTTGCACCTGACAGTGTGAGAATTTGCTCTGGCCCTTTGTGTACCTCCCCGGTGCTCAGGTGTTCCTTCCCTTACTTGGGGATAACGTCATTTATTCAAGGTGATGTCCAAACGGGCTTGTTAACAGTCCTCTGCAGTGCTTTAAGCTGTCATAGGTCAGCCAGAATTTATGCATGTTCTATAGCCATTCCTACATGTTGAAAACACTGCACTGTGCTTAAGCTTCAGCATATGTTCCAGTAAGTACAGTTCCATTAATTCTACGGAATTGGGTGAATTAGGCATAGATCTGAAGGCTGCCTTTGCCCAGTGCAGAGATGGAAGGACTAATGTAGATTTGACTTGATATTTTCCCTTCTAGGATGGGAAGGAGCTCCGTCAAAGTAAAAAAGTGGACATTACTTCCCAGGGAAATAAGAGAAGTATCATTATTCACAGGCGGTGAACTCTCATTTTCTCTCTCAGTCTGCAACCAGGTTGGGTTGCTGTTTCAGTACTGGCTGTTTTATGCAGGAACTCTGCTCCTGAGGTTAATCCAAGTTGTATCCAGGCCCTTCAGAAGGAAAGGGAAATAGCAGCACAGAAATATGGTCTGATTCTGACATAAAGAAGTGCAGACCTGGAGAGTTAAAAGGGATTGTGTGATGTTCAAGGGACTTTGAAGCAAAGATGTCCCCTAGGTAAGATTTGTGGCTGACATTCCCCATACATTGTGGGCACACAAGGTAAGGAGAGACTAGTGATGAGCATGCAGAGAAGCCAATGATTCAGACAGGTTTGTAGTGACGCGACATTGTAGAGTTCTGTCTAGTTCTCCTTGGCATAGTTTGGAAAATAAAGATGAGGTAATTGGTGGTAACCAGTATGGCTTCCTAAAATTCAAGCCATGCCTGACAAACTTGGTGGCCTTTCATGATGGAGTAACAGCATCAGTGGATAATGGGAGAGCAACTGACATCATCTACTTGGACTTGTGCAGAGCATTTGATCCCGTCCTGCATGACATCCTGGTCACCAAACTGGAGAAAAATGGTTTTGATGGATGGACCAGTTGCAGGATAGGGAACTGTCTGGATGGTCACACTCAGAGAGCAGCAGTCAATAGCTCAGTGTCCAGGTGGAGGGTGGTGTTGGGACCAGTGTTATTTAACATTTTTGTAGGCAACATGGACAGTGGAATCAAATGCAGCCTCAGCAAGTTTGCAGATGACACCAAGCTGAGCGGTGCTGTTGATGTGCTAGAGGGAAGGGATGCTACCCAGAGGGACCTGGACAGGCTGGAGAGGTGGGCCCTTGGCAGCCTCATGAACTTGAGTGTGGCCAAGTACAAGGCCCTGCACCTGGGTCAGGGCAATCCCAAGCACAGGCACAGGCTTAGAGGAGAATGATTTGAGAGAAGCCTTGACCCTGAGGAGAAGAGTTGGTGTGGAGGGAGGTGTCCCTGCCTATAGCAGGGGGACTGGAACTAAATGACCTTAAAGATTCAGTCAGTTCTATTGTTTTTCTACCCTTAATTTTGCTTGAAAGGTTTTAGAATAAATGAGATTCTGGTTTCCATGAAAACTGTTTGCAGGGAGCTCCATTGTAGCTAGTAAGTCTATCTTTAAGTTCAAGGGCAATAATGCATTGACTGTGTTGAAGAGAGAAATGACTCAGGAATGGATGATGGTTTAGAATAAAACATAATCCTACTTATTTTCTATGCAAATATGTGTAAGGAAAAGATGCTGCACTCAGTTCTGGAAATATCCTGACAAATATATCTCTACTGTTTCACAGCTGGAGATATCAAGATTGTTAAACCACTGGAAGATGTGGAAGTGAATGAATATGGGAGTGCATCTTTTGTCTGAGATTTCACACGATGAGGT
Source organism: Coturnix japonica (assembly GCF_054131305.1). NCBI lineage: Eukaryota > Metazoa > Chordata > Aves > Galliformes > Phasianidae > Coturnix > Coturnix japonica. The sequence continues at coordinate 20,707,574 of NC_140671.1, read as the reverse complement.
TCAGAGCCAGTGGTACAAAGATGACAACAAGCTGAAGGCTGATGACAACATCAGAATGCGGCAAGATGGTAGGGTGTAAGAGGGGGATCTTTCTCCTGAGTGGGGGGTGGGTTGGAGATCAAGCATATAAGACATCTGAAATGAAGTGAAGAAGGTTCAGAAGGGAGTTCCCCTTTTGTTTTGGGACTGAGGTTAGGGTGGAACAAGTGACATGGTGGGATGCTTAGTGTGGGAAGTGTGATGCTATCCCACCATCCCACACTGCTGGGAGCAGGTAGGAAATGAGTGCAGTTATTTCCAAAGTGGGGGTGAACAGGGCAGTCAGTTCACCTCTCCAAAGAGGTTTTGTCTGACAGTGAGTGTGATCCTTCTGTATCAGGTACTTTGAAGGTGACGACAGCCACATTTGGTCAGTCCTTGTAGAAGCCATGTTTAGATTACACTTTGGTGGGGATGTGGACGTGGGGGAATGGGTGGTTTAATTGACATGAGAGAACAGGCAGTGATGCTGTGAAACCAGATGGATGATGCTCAGCCTGGCCATGTGCCTCAGAGCTCTTTGCTCAAGGAAGCAAAGTGTAGTTGTGGGGTTGCTCTCAAGAGCCCAGTTTGGTAGGGACGAGCTGGAGGTTGGACTAGATGACCTTAGTGGTCTTTTCCAGCCTTAGTGACTCTGTGGTTCTCTGCTTCAGGAAAGAGCTACTCGCTTACTTGCACACGTGTCCAAGTCAAGGATGCAGCAGAAATAAAATCTGTAGCAGAAAAGGCAGAATCTCGTGAATCTTGTGTCCATCTTACAGTTAAAGGTAATTATGCTTCTGATGACGATTTTGATTAAATTATCTTATGTTATAAACGAGCTAACATCCTTTGATTTAATGTCAAGGAAGTTAAACACCACCAGGACCTTTCACAGAAATAAAAACTCCTACCTACCTACCTTTCTGCCCACAAAATATCCAGCTTCTCTTTTGGAATTTACTTTTGCTAAGTAAAACAGATTATTTTCTTAGGAGGTTGATTTTCTACGTTTAGACTTCAGATTTGTGTTTGAACGTTGAGGGATAAAAAACATAGCTTGACTTTTTCTTCATTTTCTCTTGCTGTTTGAAAAGAACACAGGGTTTTGGTTTTTTTTTTAATATATACAATGTTAGGGTATATATATGATGTTAAGTGTGATAAAGAAAAGGGAGACATTTGAGTTAGCACACTACTCAAGAGTTCAGTCCCCAGCTTTGCCACTGTTACAATTATAAGGGCAAGAACTTCCTGGAAAATGAATTTCTCCTAAGTAGAGTCATTACATTTGAGCTACAGAGACCTTTACTAGGTGAAAACTTGTTGTTCAGAGCTAAGTTGCTGTATTTAACCAAAGTAATTATCAATGTCTGTGTTTCATTGAACCTCTTTTCCATTTCGTAATGCGAGGAGTTTGATATTGGGATGGGAAGGTCATGGTTTGATTTAGATGTTGGACTGGGAATCAGAAGATCTGGGCACTTTTCAGATTGTCAATCTTATTGTCTGACTTCTTAACAACATTCTTTTCTTTCTATTATTTTTTAATGATGTTTCAAGGCATTCTGAGCTGATAGGTGTAGTGTTCATGTGCAGTAATGCTGGTGTGAGTAAGTGGGGTGATAATGTAAGGGTTTTTTACATTCCTTCTAAATCTCTGCTTTCTCTTGTTCCATCCTTCTTAAAGAGCAATCCATTAATCTAGTAAAGGAGCTGTGTGATGACTATGTGACTGAGCCTGAAGAAGCCAAATTTGAATGCGAGATATCCATTCCTTCTGTGAAACCTCCCAAGTGGTATTCCTACGTGGGGAAGTCTTACAGGCTGGCAGAAACTTGATTATGCAGCAAGAAGGCACCATCCACCAGCTGACCATACTGAAAACCACCACTGATATGACAGGCACCATTCAGTTCTCAATTGGCAAATCAAAATCCACAGCCAATCTGCTCGTCAGAGGTAACATATCCTGGCTTGGTTTACATCATGAAGATGAAGAATTAATTAACGTACAGTCTTCCTTCACTGGGGTCTTTGAAATATTGTGTGTGTGTCTGGAGGGTCTGCTCCATTTCCATTTAAAAGTCGTTGGACACTAAATGAGACAGCTGCATCTCAGTAAAAGATCTGTTTGAATAGTTTTGATGTGCTTACTATTCAGATCTACAGAGCTGACGTTTTGTCCTTGGCTATAGCAAAGAGGTCAAATCAGGTGAAATTAATTGTATTTCACAACTAGACAAGTTGAAGTTTGGTAGCACATAAGTTTGATGCCATTTCTCATTGATTTCATCTGAAAGAAACTTCCAGGCTTTTTGTCCGCTGTTGTCCCCAGCGTAAGATTATCCATTCACATCCTAAAGTACTTGTTATATTTTTAACTCACTCTTATTTGAATAAAAGCCTCAACATTTGGGAGCAATTTAATAAGCACAGAACAAGAGCTGGTGTCATGGTTTAATAATTTTGTAATTTTTACTATCAGTATTCCACATCAAGGTGCACTCATCCTTTCCCAGCCACCACAGCAGATTTCCTTTTGACTTATACTTCTTTCCATGTGTGCTCTACTCATGCATGGCCAGTGCAGGATATAGAGTCCAGATGGAAAACTTGCTTACAGAATGCCTAATTAAGGTATATAGAGAAAAAGTGTTTCCTTAACATTAATCCACTCTATCTTAAGTCCTATACCTAATTGAACTATTCTGTACCTAATTGAAATATTTTCTGAGACTCTACCTATATATTTACAGGAAAATCATTGGCTGCACTCCCCCAACATCAAATTCCCTTGTGGTACACATTGAACATTCCCATTTTTGTCCATCACCCACCATGTGCACCCAGGTCCCTGGGCAAAGACAGTACCCCGGAGAGGTTTGCCCTTTCCAGACGCTGGAAGGACCCAAACCGTCTTTCCCAACACGCTCTTTATGTGTACTACAGGAACCTTATCTCCCTCCACGGTACGTAGGGAGCTGGATTGGTTAGGACCATTGCGATTACTAGATCCTCGAGTGTTGACCAACCAGGTGGCTTCTGCTAAATGGTTCTCCCAATTTTTATACGTTCCGCCACCCATTGCTTTCAACATAGTTTTCAACAACCCATTGAATCGTTCAATCTTACCAGAAGCTGGTGCATGATAGGGAATATGGTAAATCCACTCAATGCCATGATTTTTGGCCCAAGTGGTTACAAGGGAATTCTTGAAATGAGTCCCATTATCAGATTCAATTCTTTCTGGAGTGCCATGCCGCCACAGGATTTGCTTTTCCAACCCTAATATGGTGTTTCGGGCGGTAGCATGGGGTACTGCGTATGTTTCGAGCCACCCAGTGGTTGCCTCCACCATGGTGAGTACATAACGCTTACCATTGCGAGATCGTGGCAAGGTGATATAATCAACCTGCCATGCCTCTCCATATTTATACTTTTGCCATCGCCCTTCCCCCCAAAGAGGTTTCATCCTCTTGGCTTGTTTAATTATGGCGCATGTTTCACAATCATGAATAACTTGAGCAATAGCGTCCATAGTTAAGTCCACCCCTCGGTCTCTGGCCCACTTATATGTTGCATCCCTTCCTTGATGACCTGAAGTCTCATGGGCCCACCGAGCCAGGAATAATTCACCCTTGTTCTGCCAGTCCAAGTCTATTTGAGCCACCTCAATTTTGGCAGCTCGATCAACCTGATGGTTATTTTTATGTTCTTCAGTAGCCTTACTTTTAGGCACATGAGCATCTACATGGCGCACCTTTACAACAATGTTCCTTATTCGGGCAGCAATGTCTTTCCACAGTTCAGCAGCCCAAACAGGTTTACCCTTTCGTTGCCAATTATCATCCTCCCACTGTTGCAACCACCCCCATAAGGCATTTGCCACCATCCATGAATCAGTATAAAGATGAAGCATTGGCCACCTCTCCCGTTCAGCCACATCTAAAGCCAGCTGAACAGCCTTTACCTCTGCAAATTGACTTGATTCTCCTTTACCTTCAGTGGCCTCTGCAACTTGTCGTGTGGGGCTCCATACAGCAGCTTTCCATCTGCGATGCTTCCCTACAATACGACATGATCCGTCTGTGAATAGGGCAAATTTCTTTTCGTTTTCTGGTAGCTCATTGTATGGTGGTGCCTCTTTAGCACGTGATACCTCTTCTGTAGGTGGTGTTTCAATTTTTTTACTCTCAGGCCAGTCCATGATCACTTCTAGAATTCCAGGACGGCTGAGTTTTCCTATTCGAGCTCGCTGAGTAATTAATGAAGTCCACTTACTCCAAGTGGCATCAGTAGCATGATGGGTGGAGGGAACCTGTCCTTTAAACATCCAGTTAATTACTGGCAAGCGAGGTGCTAGAAGAAGCTGAACCTCTGTCCCAACTACTTCAGAAGCAGCCCGAACCCCCTCATACACGGCTAAGATCTCCTTCTCAGTCGGAGTGTAGCGCTCCTCAGACCCTTTATATGCTCGACTCCAAAATCCTAGGGGTCGACCTCGGGTCTCTCCTGAGGCTCTTTGCCACAAACTCCAGGTGGGACCTTTCTCTCCAGCAGCAGTGTAGAGGATGTTCTTCACATCCTGTCCCGTCCGTACTGACCCCAAGGCCACGGCACGGGCTATTTCTTGTTTTATCTGCTCAAAAGCCTGCTGCTGCTCAGGACCCCATGAGAAATTATTCTTCTTCCGTGTTACCTGATAGAGAGGGCTCACTATGTGGCTGTAGTTTGGGACATGCATTCTCCAAAAGCCCACTACTCCCAGAAAAGATTGGGTCTCTGTTTTATTTGTGGGCGGAGACATAGCAGTGATTTTGTCAATCACATCTGCTGGGATGTGACGACGTCCATCTTGCCATTTTATGCCTAAGAACTGGATTTCCTGGGCAGGCCCCTTCACCTTGCTGCGCTTAATGGCAAAACCAGCTTTCAAAAGAATTTGGATTATCTGTTTCCCTTTCTTGGAAACCTCTGCTGCTGTATGGCCCCACACTACAATGTCATCAATATACTGCAAGTGTTCAGGAGCATTACCCTGTTCCAAAACAGCTTGGATTAATCCATGGCAAATTGTTGGGCTGTGCTTCCACCCCTGGGGTAAACGGTTCCAGGTATACTGAATACCTCTCCAGGTAAAAGCAAACTGTGGCCTACATTTTGCAGCCAATGGGATGGAGAAGAAAGCATTAGCAATATCAATGGTGGCATACCACCTAGCTTCTTTTGACTCCAGTTCATATTGGAGTTCTAACATGTCTGGTACAGCAGCACTTAATGGAGGTGTAACTTCATTCAGGCCACGGTAATCTACCGTCAGCCTCCATTCCCCACTGGTTTTACGCACTGGCCATATGGGGCTGTTAAAAGGCGAGTGCGTTTTGCTAATCACTCCCTGATTTTCTAATTGGCGAATTAGCTTGTGAATGGGGAGCAATGAGTCCCTATTGGTGCGGTACTGCCGTCTGTGAACCACTTTGGTGGCAATTGGTACCTCTTGGTCTTTTACCTGGAGCAACCCCACAGCAGAAGGATCATCTGACAGACCAGGTAAAGTTGACAGCTGCTTAACACCATTTGTGTTTACAGCAGCTATCCCAAAGGCCCATCGATACCCCTTGGGATCCTTGAAATATCCCATCCTAAGGTAATCGATTCCCAGTATACATGGAGCCTCTGGACCAGTCACAATAGGGTGCATTCGCCAGTTTTTACCAGTGAGGCTTATTTCGGCCTCCAACATAGTCAATTCTTGGGAACCCCCAGTCACTCCATGGATATAAATTGGTTGTGTCCCTTGGTGACTTGAGGGCATTAGGGTGCATTGTGCACCAGTGTCCACCAAGGCTTTATATTTCTGTGGTTGAGATATGCCAGGCCACTTAATCCACACAGTCCAGTATACTCTGTTGTCCCTTTCCCCCCCCTGGCTGGGGGCAGGGCCCCTCTATTGTTTACCTCGTTGACTTGCAGCAACTGGAACTCTCCCCTTCTTGGAAGAGTTCACCTTGGTAGTTGTTTCACCTTGTAATTCTTTCACTCGTGCCTGAAGTGCAGAAGTGGATGAATTACACCACTTCTTCATGTCCTCCCCATGACTACAGAGGAAAAGCAACAAGGCAAGACGTGTAGTCTCATTGTTGATTCGAGGTGACTTATCATCGTCATTTGCTTGAATACGAGGACGTCTCTTTTTAATGGTTGAGATTTTCGATGATACAGGTCGAGAGGAACTCATGTTGTTTAGCTTCCTCAAGAGGCGATTGTGGAAATCCTGGTTTCCATCATCTTGTACCACCGTGGATTCATCTACATCAGGCACATTAGCCAATTTGTCAATAATATCATTTTGTGTTCCCTCCACTTCGTTTAACCTTTCCACAATTTTGACAATGGCTGAAGTATACAGATTAACTTCTGTGGCACTTATAAATAATTCAAGTTCCTGAAGTCTGCCAATTAGTTCATTCACAAAGGGTTTCCTGTCCCCTTTGCCATATACTAATGCAAGTGCACTGGCATGCTTTTCTGGAGCTGCTTTTGTAAAGTCACGCCACATTTGTCGTGGAACGCGGACTGCTTCAGGATCATGTAATTGGTCTGGATCGTTACGATTGAACTCGCGGCTGTATAGCATTTCCACCAGAGCATTTTCTCTCAAAAATTGGATACCTTTCTCAATATCAGTCCATTTCTTTCTCTCAGGCTCCAAGTCCCTTTTAAAGGGGAATCTATCTCTTACCGCTATCAACATCCGCTTCCAGAGGGTGTAGGACCGATTTTGGCATGTGCCAATACCTCTGTCCACACGTGGGTCCCTGGAAATGCTACCCAGTTGGCGAGCTTCATTGCCATCGAGCCATGCACTGTTGGCACCATTGTCCCAGCAGCGAAGTAACCAAGTGACCATATTTTCTTTTGGCTGACGTGTGTAATCCTTTCTTAGATCTCGAATTTCACTCAGTTTAAAAGATCGATCAATAATGGTCGTAATACTTTGCTCACCTTTTGCTCTATCAAGAGTCCCAGGTGTTGATGGTGGCAACTGTGTTGATGAGGCTGCCCCATCTACAAGTTTGGTCTTGAGAAATTCTCGTAAAGAAAAACTAGCTTTTGGCTCCTCTTCTGACTCTGACCCTGACCCTGACGCTTGTGTTATTTCCTCCAGGTAACCCTCCTTCTTTTTCCTCTCTCCTAACTTTCTCTGCTCCTCTAACTTCTTCTGCTCCTCTATCATCTTCTGCTCCTCTATCATCTTTTTATACCCCTCTAACATCCTCTGCTCCTCCAACTTCTTCTGGTCTTCTGACTTCCCCCGCTCTCCCGAGTCCCCTGAGTCTCCTGAGTCCTGCTCTCCTAACTCCCTCCGCTCTTCTAACTCCTTCTGCATTTTCTCTAACTGAGTTGAAACTTGTTTTGTCTTTCGCCCTCTTACAGGGGCAACCAACATTGTATCTGGTGTCCCAGATGGTTGGTCCAATTGGACTACCTGTGCCCCCGGTGGCTGGTCAGATTGGACTACATGTGCCCCCAGTGGCTGGCCAAATTGGACTACATGTGCCCCTGGTAGTTGGTTAAATACATTCAACTCACCCTGGAGGGCACATAGCTGGTCTCGGAGAGCGTTCCGCTCAAACTGGACAGCACCAAGCTCAGTCTGGAGGCTGTTGTAGTTGGACTGGAGAGTGTTGTACCCGAACCGGAGGACGTTATGCTCGGCCTGGAGGGCAGTGTGCTCAGTCTGGAGAGTGTTGAGCTTGGTCTGGAGGGCATTGTGCTCGGTCTGAAGAGCGTTATGCTCGGACTGGAGGGCATTATGCTCGGACTGAAGAGTGTTGTGCTCGGTCCGGAGGGCATTGTGCTCAGTCTGAAGAGTATTATGCTCGGACCGGAGGGCATTATGCACAGACTGAAGAGTGTTGTGCTCGGACTGGAGGGTGTCGCAGTTGGATTGGAAGGCATCATGCTTGGCCTGGAGGGTGCCGCACTCAGACTGGACGGCGTCATACTTGGACTGGAGAGTGTTGTGCTCGGTCTGGAGGGCATTGTGCTCGGTCCGGAGGGCATCGCGCTCAATCTGGAGAGTGTTGTACTCGGACCGGAGGGCGCTGTGCTCGGACTGGAGAGTGTCGTGCTCGGACCGGAGGGCGCTGTGCTCGGACTGGAGAGTGTCGTGCTCGGACCGGAGGGCGCTGTGCTCGGACTGGAGAGTGTCGTGCTCGGACCGGAGGGCATCGCGCTCAGTCTGGAGAGTGTCATGCTCGGACCGGAGGGCGCCGTGCTCGGACTGGAGAGTGTCGTGCTCGGACCGGAGGGTGCTGTGCTCGGACTGGAGAGTGTCGTGCTCGGACCGGAGGGCGCCGTGCTCGGACTGGAGAGTGTTGAGTTGGGATTGCAGGGAGCTTTTCTCATCCCAAAGTTTTTCTGCGTCAGCTCTAAGATTCTCTTTCTCGTACCAGATTGAGTCTCGTTGGTACAGGAGATCTTTTCTCTCAGCTTCAAAAGCTTTTTCTCTCTCTACCTTCTCATCCCAAAGTTTTTCTGCGTCAGCTCTAAGACTCTCCTTCTCGTACCAGATTGAGTCTCGTTGGTACAGGAGATCTTTTCTCTCAGCTTCAAAAACTTTTTCTCTCTCTACCTTCTCAGTCCAAAGTTTTTCTGCCTCAGCTCTAAGACTCTCCTTCTCGGCCCTGAGACTCTCTCTCTCAGCTTCAAAAACTTCCCTCTCAGGAATGGTATTGACTAAGGCCCGATAAGCATTAGCTAGGCCCAAAATCATTTGTGCCTCCTGAGATCTGCCTGAGCCACAACATTCCTGCCTCAAATATGCAATCAAACTCTCAGGATTCTTCAAGTGTTCAGGAGTGAAGCTCCATAACACTGAAGATGTCTGTCCTTTGAGAATCTCTTCAATTCCCTGCCACTCAGTATTCTCTGGTTCTAGGGAAGACTTCCTCCGGATGTTATAAATCCAGATACTGAGTGAGATTATTACAATAATCAACAGTAAGATCAGGGAGATTAAGAGTGTGGCCCACTGATCATTCAAGAACTGCATAAAGGATTCATAGAAAGAAAGAGGAGCACGCTTAAAAATCACCATTTCTGTATAATTAGTTGCATTAGTTGCTCCCTCTGGAGCTGTATACAGATACGAAGTGAGCATTGCTAACCATGCTTTCAATCCATTATACAATTGTATAGCTCCATAAGAAAAAGTGGCCAGCTTAAACATGACCCAATATGTTCGGAGCGTCTCAAAAAAGGAACCAATGGCACACAGTCCCTGGTAAAACAAATTTAGTAGAGAAAACATTTTTTTTTTTTTTCCTCCAATAGAGAGAAAAAAGTAAAAGAAAACAAAGCTCAGCAGTGTTTATAAAATATACCGGAGTATTGGCAGTCCGCCTGGACTTTCAAGGTCAAGCTCGCAGGTGCAGAATCGCAAACACGAGATAGCTCCTTAACAGGGAAAAAACTCGTAGCTCTGTTAAAAGCTAAAAGAGCAACAGAAGAAAACACAGAAAAAAAATAGCAACTCAATTCCCCCCCAGCATCTCCACCAAAATCTGTCATGGTTTGAACTAAAAATCCACCTGCGCCCGTGACAGGGGCCGTGGGCCCCGGAGGGGCCCTAGGCCGAAAGGAAAAAAATTAATTAGGAAAAGAAAACAGCGGCAACGATCTAAGGAGGCACACTTATTTACTAAATACTATATCGAAATACAGGATAACACAATATAATACAATATAATTGAAAATTGAGCTAACGAATCAAGCAAAATAGGAGAGAGAATGAGTCCCGTAACCGAGAGGCCTACTGTGAATCTAGGCGAACGGCTGAAGGCTCCCACACACTCCCCTGAACGCCAGAACTCGAAAGACGTCAGTCTGTTCTGCGACAGAGTTAATATAGAGTCCAGGTCCCGTGACCTATCGTGTTGTTCCCTGGGAGATGTAGTCTTCTTCTGTAAGTTGCAGATTCAGTAAAATTATTCATGCTTAATATGATGTTATGATGTGGAATACTGATAGTAAAAATTACAAAATTATTAAACCAGGACAGCTGGACCTTGCATTTGGTAGATAATATACAGTATTACTTTATAGAAATGTAGTCAATGGCATTCCCTATAGACAATCGTTTTTTTTATCTTTAGAGTGGTTCAAAAAACCATTGTGAACATGAGATTAATTGAAATGGAGCAGACGCAAGAGACTTTCCTCTTCTTCCAATTGTCCTCATCCTTTCTTCTCTTCCAGCCCTGCTTTGCAGATTACCATATACAAATCACCAGGAAGCTGGAGGACAAGACAGCTTTGGAACATCATTCTGTCATCCTGTCCTGTGACTTCAGGCCTTCTCCAAAGCTTGTGAAATGGTTCAAGGGCCACACACCCATCGTGCCCTCTGAGAAGTACAAGATCAAGAGGGATAAGCATTCAGCAGAGCTCAAGATTCTGAAGCTGAAGCCCAATGATGCTGGTGTGTACAAGTGCAAGGCAGGAATTGCAGAGACTGAAACCACGCTGACAGCTGAAGGTAAGAGCAGGGGGGTGGTCTCTTACATGTCCTATTTCACCTCAGATTTCTCTTCTCTTGGTTGATTTCTGCCGTTCTCTCCTGCTAACTTTATAAATGTATAATCTTCACTGAGAATACTACACAAAGATCGTCTAGTCCAACCATTCTACCACATCCCAGTATGATTTATAGTAACAGTGGTAACAGTTAACCTTGTTTCCCCACAGCCCGCAATGTAGAAGTAACGAAGCACTTGCAGGATGTAGAAATTGAAGAAGAGAGCTCTGCTGTCTTCTCCTGCGAGCTGTCCCATGATGACGAGGACGTGGAATGGTTTCTGAATGGCAACCTCCTTTACACCAACAATTACAAGGACATCAAGAACGTTGGCAATTGCTGCAAACTGACAATGAAGCAGGTTAAGCCTGAGGATGCTGGCACAGTGACAGTGAAGTCAGACAAGGTGTCAGAAAGCGCACCTGAAGGTGAGAGGTGGGTCTGATCACACCCCTCCTGGATGTAAGAGATGCTAAGGAGCCCCAGTTCATTCTATTGTGCAGCAGTCCTGCTTCTAATGCTCACCTCTCTGGGGTGACAAGACATCAGGGGCTTTCTTCCAGTGGAAGGTTATATTGCAGCAGATATCAACGAAGGAGGATGGTTTTGGTGTCCTGCCAAAGCATTCCATTGCTTTTTATCATCATTTTACTTAACACAAGAAGAGTTACAAGAGCAATTTCTTTTACTGCTTCAGTAACATGCAGTGTCAATGCTGTTGTCTCCAAGTATTTATGACTGCAGGGAGAGCTCATTCAGTGTGTGTTTTGCCTCTGGAATGACTAATGACCAGGCTGTGAGTAACCTGATCTAGCTGTGAATGTCCCTGTTTATTGCAGGGGAGCTGGGCTAGATGGCCTTTAAGGGTCTCTTCCAATTCTAAGGATACTGTGATTCTAATCTGATCTCCCCAGCAATTAAGCTCTTTTACTCTATGCACTCCAGAGTTTGAAGGATTTCATTTTTCTCCTTTCTTTTGCATTTGGTGGGTGTTTTTTCCCCATTATAAACATCTGATGTGTGAAATAGAAGATAGATAAAAGGAGTCAATAAAACAGGAAAATCAAAATTGTTCAGCAGCTTATCCTCTTAATCCTGAGGCCTGCTGTATGAGTACGTGAGGGCAATGCCGGCTCTCCAGCTTTAGAAGAGCTGCATCCCAATTACTTCATATGATATCAGTCCCACCCACCGGCAATGCAGGCTGTCCCTCCTGTTCCCTGTATTCTCCTCCTGATTAGTTCAGAATTCCATAAAGCGCATTCAGTCAACGGACATGAAATCGCTTTAGGTTCTATACTGGTGTCGTCAGTACTGGTAAAGATTTATTGATCCCTATTTAAAAATCTGAACACAACTGGAAATGTCTCAACTTCTGTATCACGTTGTTCTGTTTTGCCTGTTTAATTGCAGAGAAGCCTGCTGTCTTCATGAAGTCCTTGGATGATGTTTTTGTTGAGGAGCGGGGTGTGATTAAATTGGAATGCGAAGTCTCTAAAGAGAAGGTCAAACCAGTGAGGAAAAAGGACGGTGTTGTGCTCTCTTCTGGCAACAAGTATGAGCTGGTACAGTCTGGGAAGACCCTATGTCCCCTTATCCATGACCTCGAGAAGTCAGATGCAGGTTTCTATACCTGTGATATTGGCACTGATGTTGCCAAATCAAAGGTCGGCGTTCAGGTTAAGTACTGTGGAAAGTGAAGGAGTGCTGAAAGCACATTCAGTGTGGTCACTATGTCTTACACATATTCCCCCACGAGCCTTAATAGTTTCTACAATAGAAGTGTATTACTGCAATTTAGCGCAGTGATGTCTGGAAAATTCCCATTGCTTTTGATGTAAATGTGTCTCATTTTGCCATGAAAATCACCAAACACATCAAGAATGTCCTGGAAATATTTCCTTTCTAAATTTCCCTAAAATGGAGAAATGGTTTGAACACCAGTAGGGTAGGATGGTAACAAATTAGCTAATAGAAACATTTGATTTCTTGTCATAGGCAAAACCCTTTTTCTCACACAGCATCCTAGAGTTGTCCTCTCTGTTAGGTTTTTCCCTCTGTGGCTCATTGAATCTTCATTCTGCTCCATGGGCTGAGCTGCTCTCCTTGTAGTTCTTCCAGAGCAAAGACAAGAGATTCACGTCTCTTTTTTTTAATAGCTTTCTGGTAATTCTGAGTGGAGAATGTCTTAGAGAATACATCAGTGAGGAACGTAGCCATGTTCTGCAAATCCTGAGTTAAAACACCAGTGCTGCTACTCATGTCAGTCACAAATGCCTTTTCTCCATATAAACCTCATACTAACCTATCTCTTTCCTTCTAGAGCTGAATAGTGGCATTACCAAACGGCTGAAAAACACTGAAATCCAGGAGGGAGAAGATTGTACTTTTGAATGCATTCCGTCCCATGAAAGCATTGATGAGTTCAACTGGACACTGAATGGAAGCAGAGTGGAAAGTGGTGGGTGATTTAAAGCTTCTAACGTGAGTCAGAAATAGGCTCTCCTTATCAAAAGTGTGACTCCTACTGACGCTGGGGAAGTCGTTTTTACTGCCCGTGGTCTAACCTCCAAAGCCTCTCTGTGAAAGGCAATGAGATGGGAGAGATTCTGGGGTCTGATTCCTTCAACTGTCTTCTGATAAGATTGTCGTGAGAGCTAACTCATAATATGGTTAAAGTGAATAGCAACCTTCTACTTGAACCTTGAAGCACTGAGAATTTCTCTTAAAAATAAGTAAAAGGAGGAAACATTTTACACAAATGTGAGAACTACCCAAAGCACTGGGGTAGTGTTGGAAATGGGCATCTCACTACAGCTTGTTCCATTAACAGTAAATCAGGAATGCTCTGTTGAGGGAACTGTGGGAGCAAATATCCTCTAATTATAAGCTGAAGGGATGGCCTTCACACCATCTAGCTGTACAACAAATTCCTATCTAGAGCATGTGCATCTGAGAGCATCATCCGAGGCTTCCAGTGTGATGAGTGGAGAGAAGAAAGAGGCAGTTTTCAGACATGGTTCATCATCCTCAATGGGGTAGATTTAAGAGAGAATAAATGCTGCCTGGAATTCTATTGTCTGTACTTTGCAGATTACTGCTGGCTGTAGGATGGCGTCTGTTGCAAGTGCCTCTCTAACTTATCTCCAGCATGTAGATGCATGTATTTTGAGAGAGGCATCCTACCCTAAGTGTATGTTACTCAAAAAGCAATGTTTTCTTCCAGGAAAACCTACTGAGGTTTCAAAACAGCTGGAGGATAAGACAGCAGCAGCAGGGCAGGACATCAGCCTGAGCTGTGAGCTGTCAAAACCGGATTTGAACATCAGGTGGTACAAGGATGGCAAAGCAATCAGAAAAAGCCAGAAGTATGACTTGCAGCAGGAGGGAAGTGGGGCCATTCTGATCATCCATGACTCTACTGCCAAGGACAGTGGGGAGTACCCCTGTGAGACAGAGGACTCTGAAACAAAAGCCAGGGTCACTGTGCAAGGTGAGTTGAAAAGCACACTGGGGATGGCATGTAGAGAAGTCGAGGTAAATATCTGCAGCCTGTGGGTGATGTTTTTCTCTTCTGTTTCCTTGAGCAGGATCAATTCTTAGTTTTCAGAAAATATGATGGATTAAAGTCTTTTCCTTAAAATAATCTGGAAACTGAATGATTCTCCAGTGTGATGTGGATCTGGGCAGCCTGGTCTGGTGGTTGGTGACCCCTTGGCAGGGGGTTTGAAACTAGATGATCTTTGAGGTCCTTTTCTACTCAGGCCACTCTATGATTCTGTGATCATTCTATGATTCTATGATCTTGGGTGTTAGTGAGCCACGAAAAGATGGCAATCTGAATTAGTCTATATTGAATATGTGTAATCAAAACTATATGCAGTTTATCAGATGAGATCCTACCAGCGCATGTATAATGGTATTGAACTTTGCAGATATCTACTGGAATTATCAAACCTATGTAAATGGGTGGACTCTGTGGTCTTCTTAGACTCTTTGCATCTCTATGTGATATTCTGAAATGAGGGCAAAGGAGATTCAGGACACCTCTGTATGCTTGGGACTTGTTGGGGTAACAAATCCCTTTGTCCTACACCCTCATACTTTTTTTTTTCCTTCCAGAAAAACCTAATTACTTTATCAAGGAACTTTCAGATGTGAAAATTGAAGAAAGTAGAAGTGCACTTTTTACATGTCAGAGCGAGAAAGCCGCATCCTTCGTCATATGGAGGAAAGGCATTGCTGTGCTCAGGCCTGGCAGGAAATACAAGAGGGCACAGAAAGGACGAGACCTGCAGCTGAGCATAAAAAATCTGGAGAAAGGTGACAGTGATGTGTACACCTGTGACATTGGTGATGCCCAGTCCAGAGCCAAGCTGGTTGTACAAGGTATGTGTGAGAGCCATATGACTGCGCATCCTGTTTCTCCACTACCAAGACATTATCCTGGTAGAATTTGTACATTTATGGCAGGTCTTTGGGGCTGCAGCTGTCTGGCCTGAATAGCAGTTCACAAGCCATGCACAGAGCAAGCTGCACGGAAAGGGAAAGAACTACCGACTAGAGCAGTGCCATTGAGAACTTTATGTATCATTTAAAAACCAAAAATGCTGATGTACGGTGAGGCTGGTGACCCAGAAATCAGTGTGAACTTTCTATCTCTGACCTTTCTGAGTTAAAAATAGTCCTCCAGAGTTCTAGGCAAAAATTCCCTTATGCTGCATTCTGGGTAGTTGTCACGGTTTAAACAAAAATCTGTGTCCGTGACAGGGGGGCCACAGGCAAGCGAGGTGCTAGAAGGAGCTGAACCTCTGTCCCAACTACTTCAGAAGCAGCCCAAACCCCCTCGTACACGGCTAAGATTTTCTCAGTTGGAGTGTAGCACTCCTCAGACCCTTTATATGCTCGACTCCAAAGTCCCGGGGGTTGGCCTTGGGTTTCTCCTGAGGCTCTTTGCCACAAACTCCAAGTGGGAGCTTTCTCTCCAGCAGCAGTGTAGAGGATGTTCTTTACATCCTGTCCTGTCCGTACTGGCCCCAAGGCCACGGCACGGGCTATTTCTTGTTTTCTCTGCTCAAAAGCCTGCTGCTGCTTAGGACCCCATGAGAAATTATTCTTCTTCCGTGTTACCTGATAGAGAGGGCTCACTATGTGGCTGTAGTTTGGGACATGCATTCTCCAAAAGCCCACTACTCCCAGAAAAGATTGGGTCTCTGTCTTGGTGGTGGGAGGAGACATAGCAGTGATTTTTTCAATCACATCTGCTGGGATGTGTCGATGCCCATCTTGCCATTTTACACTTAAGAACTGGATTTCCTGGGCAGACCCCTTCACCTTGCTGCGCTTAATGGCAAAACCAGCTTGCAAAAGAATTTGGATTATCTGTTTTCTTTTCTTGAAAATCTCTGCTGCTGTATGGCCCCACACGACAATATCATCGATATACTGCAAGTGTTCGGGAGCAGTAAAATTATTCATGCCTTATATGATGTTATGATGTGGAATACTGATAGCAAAATTACAAAATTATTAAACCATGACACCCTGGTATTTTTCTTTTTTTTTTTCTTAAATATTTTCCTTTTTTTTTTATTAAATATTTTCCTTTTTACTATTTAAATGTTATGGGCACATCTTATAGAAACACAAGGCTGTTTACAAAGAAGTGCATGCTGTGTTGCTGTATGATGAGCAAGATACATCTATTCTTCATCTAGCAGGAATAGTTGCTGAGCCTTAAGAACAGTTTCAGAAAGCTTTGGGAATTTGGGCGTTTTCCTTGTTTCTGCAACACAAAATGAAAATTTACGCTGTATACAAAGAAAAGGGGAGTCCGAACTTGTACATTAAATTTGAAGGAGATCAATCTGGGGTAATATTTAAAAAAAAAAAAAAAAAAAAAAAAGGGAGTGTGGTCATCAAATACTATAAAATATATTAGCTGTTACTAGAATGCCACTTATCTTCCCCCCATACGAATCACTGTCGTGTTGTATGTGAATTTGTGAGGTGGGTTTTGAAGCTGAAATTAAAAACTTCTTGTATGGCTGTCTTCATAGTGGCTATCCAGACTATCTGTAGAAATAACAGCTATTATGAAGTCAGCTATTCACCAGTTTTAACTGATTATAAATTACGTTTCAGCGTGGAGAACATAGCATAGTGCCTGACACCTGTGTTGATCCTGAGGGCATTCTTGATTCTGTGCATTATGATGTCATGGATATTAAAGAGCAAGCTGAGGCAGCACATAGTTCCATTGTATCCCTGGGGGACCCGAAGGAAGATACTGGCTGGTTTGAAAAGCAGCTGGAGAAAACTAACTTTGAACTGATGGAGACCAAAGAAGAGCTAACAGAGAAAAACACCAAACTACTTAAAACTGAAGAAGAGCTGATGCAGAAGAACAAAGGTGAGTTATGCGATGTGAAAGGTAGAAGACAGAAATAGTTCATTAATCTAAAAGAGAAATAACCAGTCTGAGTAGGAATTAGAGGAGATGTTCTACCTTTGGAACCATAGCCTGTAGATAAGTGATAGTTTGTTCCTTGTGTATATTCAGGTTCAGCAATTCCACGGGTTTTGGTTATTTCTTTTCTTTTTCCCCCCCTCTCCTTTAAACTGCAACTAGCAGCTTTACGCTTTCGTAAGTATGGGGTTAAATGTCTATATCTTGATTTTTACTTTTATATTGTAATCTCTACTCTTCTTTATGTCTTGTTGATGCAATGTTTTTGTTCCAAGAAATTTAGAAAACTTTTGAATCACTCCCAATAAGTGAAGACCACATGCAAATTAATTAATCTGTTCAAAAGCTACCTAAACATTAGAATATCTGGAAAAATTGTTTACTTAATAAACTATCTATTGGCTACTTATGTAATACAACCTTTTCTGTGTGTTACAGACTTTGAAATGCAGGTGATTAAATTGGATGAGTCTGTTGAGCAACTTAAAGAAGCAACTGAGGTAACTTTATCAAGAAGATGTTGTGTAAAATTGTTTTAATACCAACTTGTGGTAGCTTAAAATGCTATGAATGCTCAGGATATCTCCGCGTTCTATGCAGTCCATAAAACTTTATCCTGACTAATGTACTGCGAGCTACTGAATATGTGAAGACTAGCTTGATTAAGTATGTGTGCATACCACTTCTGGTGGTTTTTGTTCATTTTTTGATGTTTGGTAGCCTGAAGTAGCTCTGAAAACATTTATAGTTAATTCTGTCACTCAGATCTCTAACCTTGTAAGCTTAGCAACTTGACCCTTCTTAGTCTTTGACTGTCTGCATCACTGCAACTTAGTATTTCCATGGTATTAAAGCTGACTGTGATGAGTAGTCATGTCCTCACCTATTACTTCTTCCAAGAACAAGGCTCCAACTCTATCTGTGAGATTGTGTGGCCTGAACACTTCTGAAGCTTTTCTTTTCATAAGTTACTAAAGATGAATAATCAGTCCTTGGCAGTGCCAGCATGGCTTAACAATCGTCATCTTGTAAGTAAGGAAGCTTCACTTGTGGTCAAGGACACAATCTAAAATATGCGTGACAGAGCTGACTAAGCTTTAAGGTTGGATTATATCTGTCACGATGAAAGTGATTTTAGCAGCTTAGCAGAAGTGTGATGTGATGAACTGGTATGAGAGCTGACCATTTGCTCTTTGACCATGTTTGTAATTTTGTTGACTTCTTGGAAACAGGAAATTCTTTGATAAACTGGTAAACTCTTGATTGTGTGCAAGTCTTTTACTTTGTAACCTGCTAGGCTCTTGCTTTCCCTTGTATACTCTACCAAGTATTGCACTTGTCATTATCTGAAGGTGTACTTGTTGTGTCTGCTATTGAAATTTGTAACTGATGTCTATAGAGTCACTGGGTAAATATATTAGCTGTATGGTTTTGTGTAAATATTTGCCTACAGAAAATTACTGAGACTTAAGTGCTCCTTTTGTTAAGCTTCAATGTAACTGATCTTATATCAATACAGGAAAAGACTGCCTACCATTTAACTACCATTAAAGCAGAACCGGCAGAAGAGAACACTAATAAAGGAACTGAAAGCAGCCAATTTTCAGTGCTTTCAGTTAAAGCACTGAAACAAGAGAAAACTGAGTTGGAAGTGGGAAGAAAGCGCAGTACTGATGAAGATAAGCCTACTGTGGAAGAGCCACCTCCAAAGAAAGGTACAGTTTCTTCCATCCTTGAACAGGGTGTCTTCCAAAACAATAAATTGCTTCCTATTCCGGATAGGAAGCAAAAGGCTGTGAAGCGCGTACCTTATGGTATAAGGAGAAAAGCCACTGTGTTAAACTGTAAATAGAAGTAACTGTTATGTAAATATCCCTTTTTCAGAAGGTCCTATGCTGTTCATTTTTGAATGCTTAAGAATAAAAGTTTTTTGCACTATTTTTTTCCTTTTTGCTGCTTTTTCCTCATCTGTTGATGCACTTGCAGATTTGGTAATAGTTTTAAAGCAGTTTCTTTAGGATTGTTTCAACTGCTGTTGCTGATCTTCTGAGTAGCATCAGCTGTTCAAGTGCTTTTTTTTGTTTGTTTGTTTGTTTTGTTTTTCCTGAAGCAACTATCAAAATTGTTGACGACCTGCTAATTGCTCGCTCATGGGCAATATTTGAGCAAAATGGTTTGGATAAGCTCTGATGCATTTAACTTCACTTCTGGGCACAGCTGAGCATCAGTGTTCCTAGAATTACGGAAGGCATATACAATGTAGAAGGGAAAAATCTAAAACTTAGCTGTAGTCCCTTCCTTTCTTGTATTCCTCTTGCAAAATATGTGCAAGGGAGAAAGTCAAGGCCTTCTTTGGATGAGATGCTGTTCTTGGATGATTTGTCCCTGCTGCCTTTATTTGGCATAAATATTGAATCCTAATGTGACCACTGAATGGCATCACATATAAGCATCTTACCAGAGACTGAGGGAGGGATGTGGACTCCTCCATACTCCAAATAGTAGTGGGTTTGTTATAATCATATGAGCAAAGCTCTCATTTAAAAATTAATGACAGCAATGCTCCACATAGGAATTAAAATGGGTAGCTGATAGTCACAATGTCAGCATGAAGTTTTCTGTTAAGAAGTACTGAGTATTCAATCATGTTAAAATTTTCTTCTATTTGTGAGTATTAATAGCGTCCAATTTCAAAAACCGCTTAATATATATTCTTTAGCTGTGTTAAATATACACAGTAGAACAGTGAGCACAGGTATGTTGTGCTGGTTCTTTTGTAGAATTAGTTATATAAGTAGCACGAGCAAAAGTGTTTTAGGAGATGCTAGGTTATCTCAGCTTCAAGTTCAGGGTATTTACACCATTCTCTGAGCTTTTAGGTCTTGTTTCCTATGCTCTGTAATAATGCTTTTTCCCTACTTCCTGTGTAAGGAGCTTCTAGACTGAACATTACACATCTTCTCCCTAGTCTTATTTATCTTGCTTTAGTGCTTGCTTGTTGTTTTCAGCATAAAGTGTTTAGATTACTTATAAATCATATTCCCCTCACTAGTGTTGCTGGGAGCAGCAGTCAAAACCCAAAACCTGGTTTGGGGTGGAATACGCCACTGCTGTTTCTTCAGTATGACTTTTAAATCAGTTGAGGGCTGTATATAAAACTCCTTAGATGAGTTAAGAGGCTGTTTCCATGCAGTACATGTGAATCTGTATGTAATGCAGGCTGCACGTGGGCGCTATAAAATTCTGCATTTCTGTAGTTGTAGTAATAAAAGGACTGTACAAGAATCACCATGGAATATATTGTTGTGGTGACACAATCCCTAGTAAGTCTTGACTTATATTTATTTTTTTTAATACTTAAAGTATGCATATTATGGAATGGACATAACTGGATTCTAAAGCAATGATGAAATACAGCAGAAGTCGCTTTTGATAGAAAGAAAATGCATGTGATTTTAGCTAATTGCTCACCAGTTAAAGAAAAAAACAGCCCCAAGCTAATGGAATATTTATGGAAACTTGAATCTGCAAATTTGTACAACTTTATGCGTGAACTTTATATGCAAAAGAGTAAGTGTGGACAGAAGTAGGAATTCTCATATTTTGTTTAGAGATCAACTGAATAAGAGAGACAGATATCAACACTTAAGTGATCAACTTGTCCAGGGTTTTATCTTTCTTTTGAAAGTAAGAGGACTGTGAGTTGGAATGAAATTTCTTAGAGAACTGTTTATCTACCATTTAGATGTAGATGGAGTGATTCCTGGCTGCCTTATAGGGATTGCTGAAGCAGGGAAGATAGAAAGAATATAGCTGTGAATTATCTATCTCGTTCCCATGTTTCTTAGATCTAATAAGATTTTCTACTGGTGTGGAGTGGAAGGTTTGAGTAGTGCCATGGTAAAAGTGTTCTTCCAGACTGAAAACCTTTTGCTCTTAATTCTGTATAGAAATCTGAGGCACCTGATTACGTGTCCAGAGAACTTTAATTCCTTCACTAGTATCAAATACTATGTGATGTGAGGGCATGGCTTGCATATTACGACAGTTTTTCACTTAGAAGTTGCTACTTGGTGTTGTGAACTGCTATGTAATAATGATTTTAATCAATCTGAGCTACATTCCTTTTCCCTTTTTTTTGTTTGTTTGTTTGTTTGTTTTACAGTAGTTGTAAATGAGAGAAAGAAAAAGAACACTGTAGAGCAAAAGACAATTGAACACATGAAACAAAAGTGCTCCGCGTACCGAAAGGAAGTACTAGCACTGAGGGAAAGAACTGAAATCTTGGAACATCATTTAACTGTGCTTGAAGAACAATGCAGAAGAGAAAAAAATAAAAAAGAAGATTTCAGTAAGCAGGTAACAAGCCTGCGTATTGAGCTTTCTTTTTCTGAAGAAACAGCTGATGTCCTCTGTGAACAAATTCTGCAGGGTCAAGTTGACTATCGGGAAATTGCTTCTGAACTGGATGAACAGAAATCTATAAATATGACACTAGAAGACAAAAATGCCCAACTAACTAACAACATAGAAGTTGCCAAAGAATATATAATTGATAAAGTGTCACAAGTAAAAGAAATGCGGACCAAATTAGATGAATTATACAAATGTCACTTAGAGTTTCACGCCATCGGTACTGACTTTGTCAGTGTAAAGGATTCCTCAGACTGTGAAAAAGATGAGCCAGGGACATCTCAAATTAGTTCTGCATGCATTCAGTCACAGACTTCTTCCATCTCAGATCTTGTGCAGGACCTCTCCTTTAACTATAGTCTTGAAAGGATTTGGGAAGTATGCAGAAGTATTGTTGATGTTTCCTCACAAAAAAGTCAGCACATCAAAGCACTGCTTCAAGACAATGAAAACCTAAAGGCGGGACTGAATAATGCTGAAAATCATAATCGTCAACTTGTAATGAAGCTATGTGAGATTACAACTCAGACTAGTCAGGAAGATGATCTTGTGAATCAGTTACATGAGCAAATAGAAAAGAAAACTCAGGACTTTGAAGAAAAGACTGCAGAAGATCAGAGAGTGATTGCACAATTTCAGGAGGAAGTTGCCAACTGTGAGGTAAAAATAAGAGAGCTTGAATATCGCCTGGAGGCTTCCAAGACAATGGAAGACAATGTGTCAAAACTCAATGAATTACTTAAAGAAAAAGAATCTATTATTCTTAATCTGGAGACAGTTACAGCAACTCTGCAGGAGAAGTCTGCAAATGCAGACAAAAATTTTGAAGAGTTAATTAGCAATGAAGCAAATCTGATTCAAGAAGTTATGCAGCTGAAAAACAGCTTGGAGCAGATGAAACATTCTCTTCGGGAAAAGGAAAAGAGTGAAATGGAGAAAGTGCAACGTATAGAATCGTAAGTAACCACTGAGTTAACTTAGAGCCCTTTGAGAATGAACTAGAGTTAAAAATAGTTAATGGGAACATCCCTTTGACTTAATGCATCTGCATGCTTATCAATGGCCAAACTACTACTTTAGGAAGCTTTGGTATGCTACTTGAGTTCCAAGGGAAAACAGGAGTGTGCAAGGAAATAAAGAATAATATGGGGATTTCTGGTGGTTTTGTTGTCCATCCCTCAGAATAGCATCTGAATAATTTATTGCTTCAGCATCTGATTATGAGAAGCAAGCTGAAATTCAAAAGTAATTGTTTAAATCTTGTCACTGGTCTAGATAGATTTAAGAGTCTATTTACAAATAGAAACCAACAGGCAGGGCATGGATTAAGCTGTAATTGCTATTTCCATGAGATGTGTAACAGTAATGTTCTTTGTCTCTTTATTTTTAACATAAGGCTAGAAAATATTCTTTCTGAGAGTTCTGCCCTTGTACTGAATTTGAAAAAAGATTTGCAGAGGAAAGAAGAAGAGTATGCAGATCTAAAAGACAAACATTCTGATGCCGAGAAACAAATTCAGCAACTACAAAGCGAGGTTTGTAGTCAACTGAGCTATTTTTTTCTGTAAGATTATGCTTGGCTTTCTGCTGTTAAAACTTCTCAAACTTTAACTATGAAGCTGGAAATTTCACACTAGTGTGGCTAGCAGCAAATCTTAGGTAAAGTTGCCATTGAAGCTCTAGAGGGGACCAGAAGTTAAAACATGGTTTCACATAGATAATGAACAGAGGAAAGTAAAGTTGGTTAGTAGTCTGGAATAAGGTTTGTGAAGAGAATAGCTAATCTGCCTCTGGAGGGGACTTGTTATTATCTCTAAGTTACTGGTGACTTGCCATTGGTATCCGTGGTAACTCCTAAGCCTAAAACCTAAGTCTTGTGAAAAAACGCTGATAACTGGGAAGAAGAATGCTATTTACTTGAAGAGAAATAGACTAATTTCCAGAGGCTCTTTAATATAAGCATGTATATTTTTTTTCTTCAATTTCAGCTTCAGTGATGTTAATAGTTAAAATTTAATTATTAAACAAGAAGATATCTTAAAACCCATTTTGCAGGATCTTAGTCTGAAAGTTTATTGGGTGTGCTTGGGGTGGAAAATTGAAGCTTAAAAATGAATTCATGTCTTCCTTGGTAACCTTGCACTTGCTGTCGTTTTCCTACTCAGCACTTGTTTGTGAATTCCTCTTTATTTAACAAAGAAGTATTTGGCCAGGTTGGATTACAGAACTCTTTTAATGAACCGTGAGCTGTGCTTACATTACAGGTGTCCACGATGCGTTCTGTGGAGGAATCCCTCAGGAACAAGATGGAAGAACTTGAAAGGATTAATAACCAGTTTAAGGATGAGCTGGATTATAAAGACTTCTATATCCAACAAATTAAGCAAATATTTTACTTGCTCTTAATTTTTATTAAATGAATGATGCAGGTTTTCCAAGCAGCAGGAAAAAGGTCAAAAAAAAAAAAAATTGGAGCAAAATGAAAGTGGCCAACTGAAATTAGTGGTAGACCATGAAAGATATTCAAATAATTAGTCACTACAGAGCACTGGCAGATTGTTTTCAATACAATAATCTGCATAGTAAATACATATGTAATACATGCATATAACCTGATCTTGTTGAGTGACATCATGATATGTTAATTGAAATGTCTTACCATAAATTCTTTTTATCAGCTTGAGTCCTTATTTATGCTTTATGAAAAGCTTATTAATTCTAGGCTGTCTTAAAGATTCTGCTTGTTTTTACTGTGTATGCTTTTCTTTCAACATGAAATATAGGAGCTGGTGGAAACTGAGAGGATGGAAGATATCTCCAAAGACTATGACCAACTATGTGACGGTCAGCCATTATTTGTGTGTGTGTGTGTGTGTGGAATATCCGTGTAAATGTTGTCACATTGCTAATGACTTTGAGTCTTCTGTGTTTCGATTTTAAAACATATCTGCATGTATTTGTATGTAAATATTTCAATGGAGATGCTCTATTTCTTTTAAAAGTGCTTTTGGTCATGGGAGAATCTTGATTTGAGAATAATGGGAGCTAGTAGGGAGTTCATCTGTAAATTTTCAAACCTTCAGATCTGTGTGCAAGGGATAGAACAATTGAAGTTATGCGGATGGCATTAGAAGAACAAGAGGAAGTGCAGCTTGAACAAGAAGAAATGCTTCAAGCTCAGTTAGAAGAGAACCAAAAATTAGCTTCAGGTAATCTTTCCAGGGAAAGGGAGCAGGGATGCAAAAGGGGTTTAGACGTACTGTGATAGCCACTTCCATTTTCATGTGACTGTTACTTAGGCATTAACGTTCCATAGTAAACAACAACTCTCTTGTAGTTAAAGGCTTCTGTTATTTCTTTATGTCTGTAGCAGATAAAACCGAAGCTGCTTTAGTAAAAAGTCATTGGTGTGGTATTTCAAATATATATTTGAAATGATATGCTATCTAACCTCATTTTGTGTATTGAGTAGAACTGATTGCATGGAAACACAAATACAGTGAACTGGAATACCAGAGCAATGGTGACTGGCAGCAAAAGAACAACGAAAGTGATGAGGCAAATTTGAATGAAAACAGTACAGAATTAATAAAGCTGCAAAAAGAGCTGGAGGTAACTTAACTTCAAAGTTGTAACTTGATAAAGTAAACTGTTATATTGATTACAGAAACTTCCTGTAAAAGCTGCAGTGCAACATGCAATAGGGACCAGGTGCAGCTTTTTTGTGGTACGTTAAGAATGGCATCACTGATGCCCCCATAGTATAGGAAGTGTAGCCTTCCCTACATTATGCTGCCATGAGCAGTGCTTCTTTTGCTGGCCTCTGAACAGTTAGTTGTCTTATCCCATCTGATGTTATTTTTTGTTGTTGTTTGTTTGTTTTTTTAAATAAAAGTAGTGGGCTGGCAGTGGGAGTTTTCTAAGTGAGTATACAATAGGTTCCATCCACTCTGTTAGTGGAATGGTTCTGAGCTTCTTTCCTCCTTCACCTTGAGTAAGCTTATTCATGATATATTTTTTTAATGCACAGAGCCAATTCACTTTTTCAAGAAGAGGGGAAAGTTGAACATTCATTGCTTCATTCTATACCACGTCAATGTCCTATAAGCAGAGTATACTTATACAACTGTTGTTTGCAAGAAAGGAATACTAACTCAAAGCAAATTGTAACTTACGGTGTATTTGTCAAAACTGTTTTCTGTTAGTTTCTTGGGCAACTAATATAAGCTATCGAAATCATCATCTAACTTTATCACCAGGAAGCCTTTTTTGTTGGGCTGCGGGTCTACTAATTTTCCTTGGTTAAAAGACTTTTATTTTTTCCAAGCAGTTTCTCAGGTGCTCTGTCCTATATATGAGAATGTCTGCCAGTAGGTTTGATAGGAAAGGAGACTACTCCTACAGTGTAAACTATGTTGCTTTTCTTTGTCTTTCAACCCTAATGGAGCTGCAAGTTTTTCTACAACTGCTGCAAGGCAGCGTAAAGTGTTAGAAGTTTTTAAGTTAAAAGAGTTTTTCTTATACTGACTTTTGGTGTAAGTTCTGTAAAGCTTGTGTGAACATTTATAAAGAAAAAGAGATGTTTTATGGAAGCTCTGCAGTCTGAATAAGAAATACTGGAAATGATTATTTTTTAATGGAAAAGAACTAATGATTATCCAATACCTGCCTTTGGGAATATTCTGTAGTAAAAACTGCTAATGTTTCTGTTATCTTGCAGAAACAAGTCGATTTAATGATGACCTGGCTTTTAAGACTTTTATTCCTTAATGACTCACTATTTCATTTTTGGTTTCTTTGAAATAGGAAAGTGAGACTAAGTATCAAACTGATAGAAAAAAGTGGCTGGAGGAGAAAGAAGAGCTCCTAAATCAGATAAAAGAAGCAGAGAATCTTCGCAACAAAGAAATGAAACAATTTGCTGAGGACCGACAACATTATGGAAAGCAACAAGCAGAAATCGTAAGTTATGAGGTCCTGGCAGAGTTGTCTGGTGCCTGTAGTTTGGAGACAACTACATACCAAGTATTAACAGTAAGGGTGCATAAGAGCAGCTTGTCCAAGTCCCCTTGCTTTCTTATGCGCCAAAGCCCATATGAGAACTGCTTGATTTGGAAAAGGAAGGAATGGGGGGGCCACAAAAAGAAAGATCTTTCATAAGTGCATAATGAAATGTCACGTATGTGGGACATCAATAAGAAAATTACAGTTGAAAAATAGATCACTATTTAATGAGGCTAAGAAAGTACTTTGTACAATAGCTTTTGTTTGTTCTCTTTTCTGCAAAGCAGAAGGCCTTTAAGCCTTTATAAGGAAGAAAAGGCAATTGAGTTTCTAAAGAAACCCCACAAACTTCTCTCCAGATACTGAATAAAAATACTTGGTCAAACGGCCACAGTTTTGCTCCTTTATCACTTTCCAAATAGTGACTGATAAAGTCACTTGAGTTACTTGAGCTGTTTGCTGGGCTCTTGTCATGTAACTTCTTAAACATGTGAATCTGTACATTCTGCAAAGCTTTTTTTACATCTGGAAGTAGTTAGTCCCGACTTTCTGGACCTGCAAGCAGCATAGAAGGATGTGAGGAGCTTAGTATTAGTATCACTTTGTGACTTTATTTTCCTAAAGCTCATTAGTAATCATTAAATGAGCAAATTGAAGTGGAGGTTCTAAAATAATACTAATATTTTTTCACAAGGAGAGTAATGTAGGTTGTCTAATAGAAGCATGGTTTTGCTTCTGTAGGTTTGTAGTGCAACTAGTTCTAGAGCTCCTGTGGATCTTGAAGAGATCATACATTTACTAAGTCTGTAAAACGGTGCTAACTACCAAAGTGTTAGAACAGTTCAGTGTGTAGTAGGTGATGTTCACTGTTCATCTGTTCTTCTTTTAGGAAAGACTTGTTGCCCAGTTGGAGGAAAAGGACCGTAATCTTCAAAAGTGGCGTGAGGAGAGAGATCAGTTAGTAGAAGCTTTGGAAAAACAGCTCAAAACTTTGGCTTCTAATGTCATACAAAAAGAGACAGAAATATCAGAACTGAGACAATCTGCCTTAAAGGATTCAAGCAAGGTCAGCTCTCCTTTCCTCCTACCTGATTAGCTACCCATAAATTCTGTAAAACTCCTGTACCTGCTCTTTGTATTCTGGGTGTGGTTCTGTTCTTGAACACTGTCGTATTGACATCATGTGCAACTAACCAAAAAAAGCACCAGCTTTTATTTTTGTTCTTCAGAAACAGAATTTCTGTTAATTACTAAAATTTCAATTTTTTCAGTAGTTCAGATAAGCAGATGTCAGTTGGATGCTTATGATCCTACAATCAGACTGGACATCTGTAGCTTTTTCTGATAATTCACAGCATTTCCGGATCCCAAGCTAGGCTCAATACTCAGACAGTAGTTCTGTCTCAGGTTTCTTACTTTCTTTGCTTTCTCTGAGGTAGTATCTACAATGGCTTGAAAAGACAGAAGGGGACGTCGAGAGAGATTAAGGGAAGCATCAAAAAGCAGAGGGGGGATGATCTCTGGAAGTTGCATTTCTTATTTCAACATCCAGCTTTTAATCAGGATAGCCAATCTAAGCCGTAGCATAGAATTTCAGAAGCTAAACAGAAGACTAAATGAGTTGTGCTCTTTTGAGAATGTTTGGATTCACTTTCTCTGAGAAGAAAGATGTTCTCATAGCAAAACTTCCCCTACAACTGCCGACTTTTTCACAGTACCGAGGATTTGGGAACAAATAAAAGCTCGGGTTATTATATCTTAAGGGAGATGAAGGCTGAAGCACATAAGTAAAATAGAAGAATCAAAATATATTGTATTACAACTTCCCAGGCAATTCTGTGACTACTGCACTTGTAACAGTGACCGTACAAATCCGTGAAATGTTACTGTTCTTGAATAGTTAAGTGTTCTAGCCTGCAATTCTAAAACTGATGCTACTAAGTAATTGCAATACTGCTTGTGTGTGTTAATTCCCTTTGCCAATCCCACAACTCAGCAGTTTTTACTGTTTATTAGGATAATGCAACTGTGATAGAAGAGTTAAGAAAAGAACTGGCTGACAAAGATGACTTTATAAAGGAATTAAAACAACGCATTAACCACAGTAGCCCTCAGTGTTTGCCAGAAATACCTTTACTTGAAGAAAGACAAAGTAGAAGGAATGACTCTGTAAATGAAAAGGTATGATTATATTTATAGAAAGTCAGTACTTAACATCTTGTTAACCCCTTTTTGTTCTTCTGTTTTCCTAGGAGATACTGGAGCTGGAATCATTTTTCTTAGCATATAGTCCTTTAACTACATATTCAGTGATGAGTACTTGTTGGTTCTTTTTGTCTTCCACTCAAGCATGAGCTCTCATCTTCTCAAAAATATTTTATTTACTAGAACACCATCTCTCTGTGTACATTATGGAACTTTTCCATGCAGTTTTCCATGTATTCGTATGTGGATGCTGAAGATTAGGCAGAGGTTTAGCCTTTGGTGTTCTAACATAGCAGCTGTGAGCGTGCAGAGTATGGGGGGAATGGATGACAAAACGACCAGCGTTACAGATTTTGTCCCTAAATAATGTCTCGCTTTCTCTCTTTTGGAGGCAGAATACTGCCTGAGACTGTTAGTGAGACCCAGTAGGGTGTATCTGAAGATCACACAATGAATAGATGTTACTACCTTCCCACACTTGTGCTGTGTTTCAGCTTACGTGTTCATGTGGCGTCTGAGCTTGAGGTTTTACACTATAACTTTAGAAAACTCGAGATATTTTGGAGGTCTAATGCATAGCCTAATCTTTACTCCTTTTAAATATTTACAGCCTAGGAAACAACAAAGCAAAACTAAAACTGGAGAAAGTATTCCATTAAGATGCAAGGCTGAAGACAATTATTTGTCACGTCGATGTACTAGGAGCCTCACTTCATTAAATGAATCTGAGGTTAGTATGAAACTTCAGATCTGAAAATGTTGTGATTGTATTGCTTTTGATAAGGAATGAGTAGGAAAAGATCTCATGTTCTCTAAACAATTCCCAAGTTTTAATTTATTTATCCCTTTCAAGGTGATCAGATCACCTGTTTTTATAGCCTTTGATAGGAATAAAAGCTGTTGAAACAATTGTGTGATGAATTTTTGTCAGGTGCTGTTGAAAACTCTCCTCATGTTAATGCTTATGAAGTGGCTCATGATTAGATAAGTTACTTGGAAAAAATTCATGGAGCCACTGAAACGGGCACAGCAAATTGAACTTATTTTCTTCCTCTGCGGGATTTCTGAATATTGTTTTGTTAGCAGATGATGTTAATCATTCCTATATAAGTTTTTAATTGCTAACTTTCATAACATAGCAGTTACATATATTTTAAAAACAAAGTATTTATTAACCAACTTAATTCTTGGAAATACAGTGGGTGGTGATACTCCATTCAGATTCTTAGCAGAGCCTGATAAAGTGGCTCTGACTACTTTTTGACTTTCTACAATAAAAAAAAGCATTAAAAACAAGCATTAAAAAATGCTATTTCTACCTCAGTAAAGTAGTTGAAGAATTTAATCAATGAACTGCTTTAATGAACAAAACTAATAGCCAAGCTCAGTGATAATGGTTTAAGAGAAGGGAATTTCTCTTATCTTCATTGTGTATTTTCTTTGAAACCTGTAGACATAAATCAGCTTTTTAGACATCATGAGATGTCTAATACTGATATCTTCATGTCCTGTTTTTATAATTGAATGCTTATTTATTATTTGATTTACAGTGGAATAGTTACCACTAGCAAATACTTCCCTACTATTAGCAAAAGTGTTTAAAGTGTTCACTTTTGTGACATCAATTGTTCTTTCCAAAAGAATCATGGCTGAAACTTGTCTTATTTTCCCAGGATTTTGTGAAAAGTGAGAACACGAAAAATACAAAATCTGTCATGGCTTTTAATTCACCCTCTGCAAGTGACGAGAAAATGGTTGGTTTTTGTTCTAGTTTTGAAGCTAGCTTGGGACTTCCTGTAATTGTGTGGTCACACGAAAGAAGCAGTGTCTTATCCTTATGTGTATACCTGAATGGGAATCTTACATGCTTATGAGCTCTTCCTATTAAATTCCATAAGCTAACCAAAGGGCAAGTCAGTCTGTCCCCAGAGCGTGTAATGGCTGTACTGTGTAATGATTTGGAGGGAAGGATATTGCACACTGAATAGTTGGGAAGAGAAGCTTTAGTGTATTATCGTGTGCTTTTGTAAGTGAAGCCCTTGTATTAAACTAAGGTTCATATCATTAATATGCATGGCAGTTATTAAAAACAGATGTTCACATGTGATAGCAGTATCCTTGGCATGGTCAGAGTATGAGTAGTAGATTTTCCCATCTGTTGTCTTCTGTTTTGTATGTTTGTTTATTTTATGTAATTAGAACAGCTTATGTAAGAAACAACTCCACAGCTTGGGAGCTACTTTTAAAGAAACTACTGCCTTATTAAGAAACTTTAAGAAACGTATGCCTTGAAATAGCTGAGATTTTGACAACTCCCTAAAGGGTATAAAATTGTCTGCATTACTTGCCGTTGTGGTATCATCAGCATAATGAACAGAGGTGTCAGTAGTAAAGCTCAAAATGTCAACTTAAAATAACGTTGAACTAAAATGAAGTTTAAACAATGCTCTTGTTTCACATGTTCACATCTCTGTTGAACAGAAATCCGGAAAAGACTACTTCCTGAGAAAGCGAGTACATGCTTCAAGACTGACTAAGAAGGATGAAACACTGCAAAAAGTTGGAGATTTTATTCAAAGCTCTCCTTCTATTATACACTCTAAAGGTTGGTGTAGAATAAGTTTTATTCCATGTTTTCTAGACATTGTAGAATGGCTTGTTTCTGCTGTAGGCTATTAATGTATGTGTTCTTAGAGAACTTGTCTGCCATGTTAAGTTGTCCTTTGATTTATGAAGTAAATGCATTTATTCGTCTCTTCAGAGATTCATTATTACATTTGTGAAAACCTACAAGTATACAGAGAAAGTTGGTTCTGTCTTGTGCTTCTGTCAGCACGAAAGTTAGGCCTGTTGTTTAACTCCTGCTGAAGTTTCTGACTTCCAGCGACTTCTGAGCCATGAAGTCTTTAAGCTGCTTTAAGTTGCCATATCTGAAGCTATAAACTGTTTCAGCTATAGAAATAATAAAGAACCTTGATGAACAAATACAATTTCTGAGTATTTTCACTTAAATTTTACGTGTCATTTATAAACCAAGTTTGTTACGAAGCTTTTTTTGCATTCAGTGATTTAAAGACTCACAAAACCAGTAAGTTGATTGGTTTATGTATCAAAACAAATTTCTTCTAGCCAAGAAACTGATGTCAGCAGTAAGTTCTCCTAAATCAAACGAACCTGAAAGTCTCGAAGAAGGAGAGACCAAGCCAAAACGATGCAAAAGGAAGCTGTATTCAACTGTCGTTTCTGGCCCTCTAGATATACCTGCTTCTTCGGTAAGCGATTATACTGTAGTCTTGGCTTAAAATAAACTACTAAGGAGTCCAAACAGACTGGAGGTTTCATCTATTTGCAGGAGAAGGTTGAAAGTACTGAGGTATTTCTTTATTCTACCAAGTCATCCTTGTTGGTCTTCCTGCTGTTCTGTTTTATTTTGTCCTCAAAGATCTCTGTGTTTGGCTGGCTTACAGTTTACTAAGTAGGTGATGTAGCAATCACGGAGATGTCTTATAATTTGGAATCATAGATAATTTCAGTGTGTTGGAGTGGGATTATTCTACTACACGCTTTTCTAGAGCACAACTTAGACAGCTTTTTAGGTATGCTTAAACTATGATCTCCTGTCTAAGCCAACTTGCAAAGGATCTGATGTGCCAGTTTCATGACTCTGTCGGCAGCTATTGTGCTAAGAACATTCTTGCTCTGTTGGAACTGCATCTTTTAATTATATTAGAGTCCTTTTTCTGTTCAGCAAAGTGATCATTTGCCCATACTGTAATATCCCTCTGAATTTTTTGATGATTTGACGAATGATAGGGGCAGAAACCAAAATGTTATATTTTTTTTGTTAGAGGATGAAGAAGATGAGACAGTTTCTTCTCTCACTGTAGTTCTGAGAACATGGAACTGAACCGAGAACTGAAATTCTGGGCAAGTCATAGCTACAGGGATTGAGGCTAAAAATGTTTTCTGAAAGCTTCATGTTTCACAAAACAAGTATTATAATACTCTTTTGAAAACAAGTATTTCAAAATGAAAGCTGCCTTCAGGCTTTCCTCAGATGTGTGTGCTTTTTTAAGATAAACAGGATTTTGTACATTCTCCATATTTGTTCCTTGTGATTAAGCTGCATTAAAATGATCTCGGTATCCCGTAGTTTTCTGAATAAAATATAATAAGCAAATGCCATTCTGAAATCCATTTAGGGGAAGAAATATGTTTGCGTGGGTCAAGAAGAGCTTGTCAGTCTTGTGCGAAAAGATGAGTAACTTTTGAAATGTTTTCTTCAGGAATCTGAGGAACAAAAGAAGGAAAGTGATCATCTGATCATCAAGCGACGGCTGAGATCCAGAACAGCTAAAAAACCTTGAAGAAGCATGTTTGTTCCCCTTTCTCAGGACATACTTTTATCGTATTATTAAAACTGGTTGTTAATAAACAGTAACAGTTACTCCGTTGTGTTCTTAAATTTGTATATAGGTGTACAGTGTCTCTCTGACAGTTTCAAACTGACTCCATTGAGGCTGAAATAAATACAAGCTTTCTTAAGCTGTGTTTGGATTTTATTGTGGTTAAGGGTTTATTTATTTTTGTCTTGCCTCCCCTGTATAGGAACAGTATCTCTAGGTCTGATTGCTATTTACCCATTGTGCAGTAATAACTGTACTTGTTCAGGATGGCCTGGCTTGCTTTTTTCACGTGACTGCTGTACTTAGCAGAACTCTGGCAGAGAGAAGAGCATGAATACACATTAATATTTATGTATACTTAATTTTTGGGCCTTTTTAAAGAATTTTCTTTGGAGAGACGATGGTGCCAATTCCTCAGTGTGGAAGAAAGGTGCTTTCCCTCACTTGTGCAAATTCAGCTTTAAATTAATAAACTTAGAAAAATAAACCCAATACATTTGGGGGGAATTCTAATATCCCAAATACTGTTCTCCCCCTCAGTGAGCTTTGAACCTTTAGATGCTGTTGGATGAATTAGCTGAAAGGTTCTCAGCTGGCAGTATGTCCTTGTGTTGTCTCCAAGTCCAACAGTTCCTATAGATTCAATTGCTCAGGAGGTAAAAACATGGATGAAAGCCGACTTGGGTGAATATTTGAGAGTTTGATGGGAGTGAATTGCCTTAAAAGCAGCTGGTGATAGAACAATATACTGATTGTATTTAAAAAAACCCACAATCGTACTATTTGTTGCTGTGCCGATAAGCTTTCTCCTTGCTTGTAGGCTTGTGAGATCCAGGTTTGCAGAAAACAATCTGTGAAAAATCATGGGAATCATGTGGTTTTATGCTCAGCAATCTCATTAAAAACTTGAACTGACTTTTAGAAGCTTTTCTCCATGGTGTTAGCTGGACAAATCTGCATGTGGATGTCAACATGGAGGCTTTTATTGACCTGGACTAGAAAACAGCATTCGTACCTACCAGGTGAGATGGGCAGCTACTGCACAGGTACACAGAAGAAACTGATGGAAGCATAAGTACTTGAAATCACCCTCCCTCCTATTTATTGACCTATATATGTGAATGCCGTGCATGAATGCCTCATAGCCAGATGTCAAAATGGAACAATGCTGCCTGAAGTGGTTGGTGACAATATGGAAGACGGTTCTGATTAGCTGCAGTTTGCAAATTACTTGCAAATATTTCATATCCAGAAGACTGCAATTTATCAGCCATGCAATATTGGAGGCAAAGTCATTGCAGGGGATGGGAGTGATCTACTTGTTCCAGAAGCTGTTAATAGAGCTCTCATTGCTACTGGGTACATCATGATATACACTTAATTACACTACTTTTCAAATGGTATTTTTATTATGAGAACAGCCTCATTGCTGCCTGCTGCTGCATGGGAAAAGTAGTTGCACACTTGGTATAATTATATGTGGTTCTCTGCTGCAAAACTGACCTTTTACAAAACGTCACATGTGGTGTTTGGCAAGTCTCAGGCTTGCCTAATTTCTGTGCATTTTCGTAAGGCACAGCAAGTGCAGAAAACAGGTCGCTTTGTTTAGGGAAAAGAAAAACCAACCACAAATGTTTAGCTGACTTGCGGAATCAAACTCTATAATCCAGAGATGGGTTGTAAAGCAGGTATGTTTATTCCAGCGTTGCGCAGCTCCGGGTGCAAGGGGGATAGCTCCTCCAAACTTGCACACCGACTTGTAAAGCCGTGATACAGAAAGCAGGCAGAAGAAACATCCTTCAAATCCAGAAGGTAAACTCCACCTATTCATTCCTTAACTGGGTTAATAAAGTGCATGGATTTGCCACCACTGAGTGTATGCATTCAACAATTCTACTACTTGCCTTCAAGTGTTGTACCAAACTACAGCACTTGCTATCAAAAATTTTTGCAAAATTGGAGTCCAAACTCCAGAAAGTCTTCTATCCTTCTACAGTTCTGTATCCTTATAGGGTACCACTTTACCCTGACTGGGCAATCTCTTGCTTTTAACTTCTATTCAGGGCTTCATGTTTGGCCCTGATGCCCACACCCCTAAGTGCATCATGTTTGATATTGCTGTGACTCCTGGGGTACAACATTGTTTTTCCCCATTTGTGCTAATGTCAGACTTACAGTTTTGTCACGGGTTACTTAGATTTACCTATGCCCGTGACAGGGGAAGCCACCCCACGCCCCCCCCCCCCGGGGCCTGGAAAGGAGGGGGAAAAGGGGAGTGGGATAAAACAGCGACAATCTAAGGAGGAAAAACTTATTTTACTAAATATGATATCGAAATACAAGATAACACAATATAATATAATTAAGGCTAACAAAATCGAACGAAACAGAGAGAGAGAGAGTCTCCGAAAACCGAGAGGCCTACTGTGAACTCTAGGCGACACGGCTGGAACGCTTCCCACTCTCCGAGAAGTTCGAGAGAAGAAGGAGGGCACTCCAGCCTGGGAACGAGATTATATAGAGTCCTGGTCCCGTGACTTATTGTTACTCCTGTTGTTCTCTGGGATATGTAGTCTTCTTCTGTGGACTGCACATTCAACAGAAGTATCCATACTTGACATGATGTTATGATGTGGAATACTGATAGCAAAATTACAAAATTACAAAACCATGACATTCCACCCCTTATTCTACATTATTACATCATGGTTAATATATACATATATATACATATACATGTATGTAAAATTGTGATAGCTAAATAGTAGAATTGCATGTAACATAACTAAATGTACAACTATAATAACTAAAATACACTACACATGCAAACATATATATATATATATAGATACATAAAATTATTGACTGCACTCCCCCAGCATCAAATTCCCTTGTGGCACACATTGAACATCCCCATCCTTCTGCATTACCCACCAAGTGCACCCAGGTCCCTGGGCAAAGACAGTTCCACGGATAGGTTTGCCCTTTCCAGAAGCTGGAAGGACCCAAACAGCTTTTCCCAACATGTTCTTTACATGTATAACAGGGACCTTATCTCCTTCTACAGTGTGTAGGGGGCTAGATTGACTAGGACCATCACGATTGACAGATCCTCTAGTATTGACCAGCCAAGTGGCTTCTGCCAGATTCTTCTCCCAGTGCTTAAATGTTCCACCACCCATTGCTTTCAACATAGTTTTCAACAACCCATTATATCGTTCAATTTTACCAGAAGCTGGTGCATGGTAGGGAATATGATAAATCCACTCAATGCCATGATCTTTGGCCCAAGTATTTATAAGAGAATTTTTGAAATGTGTCCCATTATCAGATTCAATTCTTTCTGGGGTGCCATGCCGCCACAGGACTTGTTTCTCAAGACCTAATATGGTGTTTCGAGCAGTTGCATGGGGTACTGCGTATGTTTCAAGCCACCCAGTGGTTGCCTCTACCATAGTGAGTACATAACACTTACCACTGCGAGATCGTGGCAAGGTGATATAATCAACCTGCCACGCCTCCCCATATTTATACTTTTGCCATCGCCCTTCCTCCCAGAGAGGTTTCATCCTTCTGGCTTGTTTAATTATGGCACATGTTTCACAATCATGAATAACCTGCGCAATAGCGTCCATGGTTAAGTCCACCCCTCGGTCTCTGGCCCACTTATATGTTGCGTCTCTTCCTTGATGGCCTGAGGTCTCATGAGCCCATCGAGCTAGAAATAATTCGCCCTTATTCTGCCAATCCAAGTCGATTTGAGCCACCTCAATTCTAGCAGCTTTATCTACCTGATGGTTGTTTTGTTGTTCTTCAGTAGCCCGACTTTTGGGCACATGTGCATCCACATGACGCACCTTTACAACCATATTCTTTGTTCGGGAAGCAATGTCCTTCCATAGTTCAGCGGCCCAAACAGATTTTCCCCTCCGTTGCCAGTTATTTTGTTCCCACCGCTGTAACCACCCCCATAAGGCATTTGCCACCATCCATGAGTCAGTATAAAGATACAGCATTGGCCACCTCTCCCGTTCAGCAACATCTAAGGCCAGCTGGACAGCTTTTACCTCTGCAAACTGACTTGATTCTCCTTTACCTTCAGTGGCCTCTGCAACCTGTCGTGTGGGGCTCCACACAGCAGCTTTCCATTTGCGATGCTTCCCTACAATGCGACATGATCCGTCAGTGAATAGGGCATATTTCTTTTCATTTTCTGGTAATTCGTTGTATGGTGGGGCCTCTTTAGCACGTGATACCTCTTCTGCTGGTGATGTTCCAAACTTTTTATCTTCAGGCCAGTCCATGATTACCTCTAGGATTCCTGGACGATTGAGGTTTCCCATTCGCGCTCGCTGTGTAATCAGCGTAATCCACTTGCTCCAGGTGACATCGGTAGCATGATGGGTGGAGGGAACCTGTCCTTTGAACATCCAGTTCAGCACTGGCAGTCGAGGTGCCAAAAGGAGCTGTGTTTCAGTCCCGACTACTTCGGAAGCAGCCCGAACCCCCTCATACGCGGCTAAGATCTCCTTCTCAGTTGGAGTGTAGCACTCTTCAGACCCCTTATATGATCGACTCCAGAATCCCAGGGGTCGGCCTCGGGTCTCTCCTGAGGCTCTTTGCCACAAACTCCAAGTAGGGCCTTTCTCTCCAGCAGCAGTGTAGAGGATGTTCTTTACATCCTGTCCAGTCCGTACTGGCCCCAGGGCTACAGCACGGGCTATCTCTTGTTTAATCTGTTCAAAAGCCTGCTGCTGCTCAGGGCCCCATGCAAAATCATTCTTCTTCCGCGTTACCTGATAAAGGGGGCTTACAATGAGGCTGTAGTTTGGAATGTGCATCCTCCAAAAGCCTACTGCACCCAGGAAAGATTGTGTCTCTTTCTTGCTAGTTGGTGGAGACATGGCAGTGATTTTGTCGATCACTGTTGGGATGTGATGACATCCATCCTGCCACTTTATACCTAAGAACTGAATTTCCTGGGCAGGTCCTTTTACTTTGCTTCGCTTAATAGCAAAGCCAGCTTGTAGAAGAATCCGGATTATCTGCTCTCCTTTTGTGAAAACTTCTTCTGCTGTATCGCCCCACACAACAATGTCATCAATGTACTGCAGGTGTTCAGGAGCACCACCCTGTTCCAGTACAGTTTGGACCAACCCATGGCAAATGGTTGGGCTGTGTTTCCACCCCTGGGGCAAACGGTTCCAAGTATACTGAATGCCCCTCCAGGTGAAGGCAAACTGTGGCTTGCATTCTGCGGCCAAAGGAATAGAAAAGAAGGCATTGGCAATGTCAATGGTGGCATACCATTTGGCTGCTTTTGACTCCAGCTCGTACTGGAGTTCCAACATGTCCGGCACAGCAGCGCTCAATGGGGGTGTGACCTCATTCAGGCCACGGTAGTCTACTGTCAGCCTCCATTCTCCACTGGCTTTACGCACTGGCCATATGGGACTGTTAAAAGGTGAGTGAGTTTTACTGATCACTCCCTGATTCTCCAACTGGTGAATCAAATCATGAATGGGGAGCAAGGAATCCCTGTTGGTGCGATACTGCCGTCTGTGCACTGTCTTTGTAGCAACCGGTACCTGCTGCTCTTTTACTCGTAGCAGCCCCACAACAGACGGGTCCTCTGACAGGCCAGGCAAAACAGACAGCTGCTTAATGTTGTCCATGTCTACAGCAGCTATCCCAAAGGCCCATCGATACCCCTTAGGATCCTTGAAATGCCCCCTTCTGAGGTAATCAATACCCAGTATACATGGAGCCCCTGGGCCAGTCACAATAGGATGTTTTTGCCAGTCTTTGCCAGTGAGGCTTATTTCAGCCTCCAGCACAGTCAATTCTTGAGAGCCCCCAGTCACTCCAGAAATATGGATTGATTCTGTCCCTTCATGACTAGAGGGCATTAGGGTGCACTGTGCACCGGTATCCACCAGTGCCTTATATTCCTGTGGTTCTGATGTGCCAGGCCATCGAATCCACACAGTCCAATAAACTCTATTATCCCTTTCCCTCCCCTGACTGAGGGCAGGGCCCCTCTATTGGTTACCTGTGATGACTGGAGCAACTCCACTGGTGGTTGGTATGTCTAGCAGTTCTTTCACCCGTGCTCGTAGTGCAGAAGTAGGCTGATCATGCCACTTCCTCATGTCTTCTCCACGGTCACGTAGGTAGCGCCACATGGAAACACGCGGTGCAATCGTACTGTTGTTCTTTGCTCGAGCTGGGAAGCGTGTGCGTTTAACAGCTGAGACTTTTGATGATGCAGGTGGGGAGTAGGACTGGACTAGTTTGATCAGATCCTTCATTAGACCTGGTGGCCCGTACGAGGATTGACCTTCATCAGTTGTTTCTGATACTATTACGGGATCATTACAATTAGTTGATGGAAACAATTTCTTGCACATTTCATCTACTCGGTTTTCTAGCCGTGAGATGGCAGAAACTGCGGCATGCAGTTGGGGGAGCTGCTGATCGATGGTTTGAAGCATTATAATCAGCTCAACAACTCGGGGCCATCTGTCCACGAACCCTTTAGATCCTGATACCAATGACTGAGCAATTCTCTCTGGTGCTGTACTTGTGATTTTCTGCCACATGTCAGGATCGGCCCTCACTCTCTCAGGGTCAAGTTCACTTGGATCAGGGCTGTACAACATTTTCGCCATGGCCAATTCCCTCAGGCGCTGAATACCTTTTTGGACGGTATTCCAACTATCAAATTTAGGCTTCAAAGCATCCTTATAGGGGTACCTTTCTCTCACGGCTTCTAACAGCCGCAACCAGAGAGTGGCAGCTCCATCCGAACATCTGCTAATCCCTCTGTCGATACCTGCATCTTGGGCAATGCTTCCTAGTTGGCGAGCTTCATTACCATCTAGAGACAAGCTGTTGGCCCCGTTGTCCCAGCAGCGAAGCAACCAAGCAAGGATACCTTCATCTTGACGCCGTGTGAACTCCTTTCTTGAGCCTTGGATTTCAGTCAGCTTCAGAGGTCGACAATAGGTGATTTCCTCCTCATCATCAGTCTCTTCTTCATGCCTCTTGGTTTTTGCCTTTGCTTTTTTCGGTACTGCTCCATGCCCGGCACCTGGGTCTTCTGCTGCCCCCCCCTGTGCTTCTCCTTCTTTTCGTTCTAGACGCATGGACACCCGTTTCCATTTCTTGCCTTCCACAGGGGCAACTGATATTGCTACTGATGCCTCCTGTGACTGATCAGAATTAACTTGGGCTTGAATCTCAGATCGGAAACTCTCTCTCTCCAGAATAGTATGATACAAAGCACGGTATGCATAAGCCAAACCCCACATAAGTTTTACCTCCTTAGATCTCTGACCCAAATACTCACTTAATTTCTTAGGGTCCCTTAGGTGTTCAAGAGTGAAATCCCATGACACTGCGGGTCCCCATGCTTCTAAGACTTTTCCTAAACCTTTCCATATTCCCTGCCAGTCATCATTCTCTGGTTCTGGAGGGGACTTCCGCATAGAACGAATGCATAGGAACATATATGCATGCATTGATAGTGATAACATGAATGCAAGTATGAACCCTATCTCAGTTATTGAAAAGCGTGTGGAAATCTGAGAGTACAACCTAAATAAAAAGGGGTTTTTTAGCCTGTACAATGAATTAAACATGGTGGTGTTTGTAAAATTGCCTGTTCCATCTGGGATGCAAGTATTTGTAAAATTGCCTGTTCCATCTGGGATGCAAGTGTTTGTAAGATTCACAATTCCATCTGAGGTGTAGATGCCAAAATTCTGACCATACCACATCTCGTAAAAGTACCAGGCAGGTGTCTCCATCAGTATCCACCTTATTAGGCTATATATCTGCACAATTCCACAACACCAAATTATGGTGTTAATAGTTGACCAATACTTTAAGAAGATCATAATTGCTTTCAATCCCTTAAACAGAGCAACTGGGATGAAGAGTGGATTCATAGCTGGCAGGCTCTGTAAAAGTCAGAGCTAGCTAGCTTTGCTCTAAGGGAGAAAGAAATCCCTTTGTTTTCTACACAAAAGTTAGATAGCAATGCTGAGAATGTGCAGCAGCCCTTAATGTTGACAATTTGTCTGGTATTTCAAGGTCACGTTCTCTGTGAGCAGCTACGGAAAGATAACACTCCCAACACTCCCATAACGAAGCTCTTTAAGAGCAAAGAGAGAGTTGTTCTAAAAGCTAAAAAGCTCTATGCCCGCATCCTCCACCAAAAAATCTGTCACGGGTTACTTAGATTTACCTATGCCCGTGACAGGGGAAGCCACCCCACGCCCCCCCCCCCGGGGCCTGGAAAGGAGGGGGAAAAGGGGAGTGGGATAAAACAGCGACAATCTAAGGAGGAAAAACTTATTTTACTAAATATGATATCGAAATACAAGATAACACAATATAATATAATTAAGGCTAACAAAATCGAACGAAACAGAGAGAGAGAGAGTCTCCGAAAACCGAGAGGCCTACTGTGAACTCTAGGCGACACGGCTGGAACGCTTCCCACTCTCCGAGAAGTTCGAGAGAAGAAGGAGGGCACTCCAGCCTGGGAACGAGATTATATAGAGTCCTGGTCCCGTGACTTATTGTTACTCCTGTTGTTCTCTGGGATATGTAGTCTTCTTCTGTGGACTGCACATTCAACAGAAGTATCCATACTTGACATGATGTTATGATGTGGAATACTGATAGCAAAATTACAAAATTACAAAACCATGACAAGTTTTTAAACAGTCAATATTGTTGGACCCTTAGCTCCAGTTTTATTAAATTTCTTGCCAGAGCAACCTGGCAGGTACAAGAATTTCTGTATTCCTACTTAGTTTATATTTAATTAATCCAAAAAAAACGTAAACCTTTTCTTGTTGGGCAGTAGCTTCTATTACTGTTACAAAACCATCTATGAGTAGTAAGAAGCACCCATATCCACCAGAAAATAAATCTCTTTATCCTGCTTCCCTAGATGCAATTTCCCATTGCAGTTTGCACACTGCTTTCCTTTCAGTGGGGCGGAGCCCTCCCTGGGCACTTCAAGCCCCCACTCCCCCCACCTCTCCCTGAGGGGATCTCTGGGTCCTACGGCCCTATTCTGGCACCACAACAGTAACAGCTGTTATTATCACCAATTCCCTTACTATCTGTTTGTCAATCAGTTTTGTTTTGTTTTCATAACGTTCACCTCTTTTCAGTCCTGACATCCCTGTTATACCTTGCCAGCCCTTACTCCTCCAGCCTGTGTCTGTCCCAAACTCTCTCACTTTCCAAACTCTCATCATTACAAAAACTACTAACATCCTATTTCAGTTTCACCTCCTTCTCTCCAGGTGTCCAGTGCTAACACTGGGATTTCAGTTTTCCTACATCTCTGCACATGAAGGCTATTCTCACTTCCATTGCCCCCTCCTCCCCACCTCCCCCCTTTGCTGCTTACAGCAACAGTCTCCATACCCGGCTCTCTCTCACTCCAAGAGTTCTTGCAAGGGGGGGGGAAACAATACAGGGAGTTGCTCTCATACCAGCACACATAAACTCACTTTCTCTTTAACACTTTTTCCTTTGTACACGATTTCTCTATTTGTACCTTCAGTCACACTTCCACACACCCTCAATTATACTTTCTGTATACCAATAGCAATTACACTTTCTTATACCATCAAAGCAGTTTGTCCCATTCCCTTCAAAACCCACGTATCAAACAGTACAATTTTTCAGTTTCCACAAACTAAAATTCCACAATCTTCCACAAACTAAACAATTACCCTTCAGGTACTGAAAGGCTGCAATGAGGTCACCCCACAACCTTCTCTTCTCCAGGCTGAACAAACCCAACTCCCTCAGCCTGTCCTCATAGGGGAGGTGCTCCAGCCCCATGATCATCTTCCTGTCCCTCCTCTGGACCCTTTCCAAAATCTCCATGTCTTTCTTGTACTGAGGGCTCCACACCTGGACACGGTACAACAGATGGGGCCTCACAAGAGCTGAGTAGAGAGGGACAATCACCTCCCTATCCCTGCTGACCACCCCTCTC
Source organism: Coturnix japonica (assembly GCF_054131305.1). NCBI lineage: Eukaryota > Metazoa > Chordata > Aves > Galliformes > Phasianidae > Coturnix > Coturnix japonica. The sequence goes on along the minus strand of NC_140671.1, from coordinate 20,664,444 downwards.
CTGATGGAGCCCAGGATCCCATTTGCTTTCCGGGCTTCCAGAGCGCCCTGCTGGCTCATGTTAAGTTTCTCATCTATCGGGACCCCTAGGTCTATCTCTGCCGAGCTGCTCTCAAGGACAACTCCTCCCAGCCTGTACAGGTGCCTGGGGTTCTTCCGGCCCAAGTGCAAAACCTTGCACTTTGCCGTGTTGAACCTCATTAGGTTCACCCGAGCCCAGCTTTCCAGCCTGTCAAGGTCCCTCTGAATGGCATCCGTTCCCTCCACCGTATCGACCACACCACTCAGCTTAGTGTCGTCAGCAAACTTGCTGAGGGTGCACGCCATTCCCTCATCGATGTCATTAATAAAGATGTTAAAGAGCACCGGTCCCAAGACAGACCCTTGAGGGACGCTGCTCGTTACCGGCCTCCACCTGGACATAGAGCCATTGACCACCACCCTCTGTCTGCGGCCTTTCAAGCAATTGCTTATCCATCAAGTTGTCCACCCATCAAATCCACTTCCCTCCAATTTGGAGATGAGGATGTGGTGGGAGACCATGTCAAAGGCCTTGCTCAGGTCAGGTAACTGACATCAGTCACCTTCCCTTTGTCCACCAACATTGTCACTCTTTCATAGAAGGCCACAATATTAGGTAAGTATGACCTTCCCCTGCTGAAGCCGTGCTGGCTGTCTCGGATCACATGCTCATTCTTTATGTGATTGAGCATGTTGTCCAGCAGGATCTGTTTCATGATCTTCCCAGGCACAGAGGTGAGACTCACCAGCCTGTAGTTCCTTGGGTCCTCCCTGCTCCCCTTCTTATATATGGGAGTGACGTGACCCATCCAGCTGCAGCTCAGCACAATGCTGCCATGCCATGTGCAGGGTGCCTTCCATCCAGCTGCAGCTCAGCCCAGTGCTGCCATGACTAGTGCAGGGTGCCCTCATTCTGCAGATCAACCCAATGCTGCCTTGCCATTTGCCATGTTCCCACCCTCTACAGCCCAGCCAATGCTGCCATGCCATGTGCAGGGTGCCCCCCATTCAGCTGCATCTAGACCGAATGCAGCCATAACTTGTGCAAGGTGACTTCAGTCTGCAGCTCAGACAAATGCTGCCATACCATATTCATTGTACCATCCAGATGCAGCTGAACCCAATGCTGCCATGACTTGTGCAGGATGCCCTCCATCCATCTGCATCTCAGTCCAATGCTGTCAAACCATGCGTAGGGCACACTCCAGATGCAGCTCAACTCAATGCTGCCATGCCATGTGCAAGGTGCATTGCAGCTGCAGCTCAACAAAAATGTGCCATGTCATGTGAAGGGTACCCTCCAGATACAGGTCAACCCAATGCTGCCATGCCATGTGTAGGGTGCACTCCAGCTGCAGCTCAAACCAATGCTGCCATGCCATTGGCATGGTGCCCTCCTTCCAGCTGCAGATCAACCCAATAGTGCCATGTCATGTGCAGGGTGATCTCCATCCAGATGCAGCAAAACCCAATGCTGCCATGCCATATGCCGGGTGCCCTCCAGATGCTGCTCAACCCAATATTGTCATGCCATGGGCATTGTGAACTCCATCCAGATGCAGCTCAAACTAAGGCTGCCATGACATGTGCAAGGTGCCTTCCATCAAACTGCAGGTCAGTCCAATGCTGCCATGCCATTTGCAGGATGCTCTCCAGATGCAGATCGACCCAATGCTGTCTTGCCTTGTTCAGGGTGTCATCCAGATGCAGCTCAACCCAATGCTGCCATGCCATGTTCAGGGTGCCCTCCAGATTCAGGTCAACACAATGCTGCCATAAATAGTGCAGGGTGCCATGCACATGCAGCTCAATCCAATGCTGCCATGCCATGCGCAGGGTGCCCTCCATCCAGCTGCAGCTCGGCGTAATGCTACCATGCTGTGTGCAGGGTTCCCGCCCTTTGCAGCTCAACCCAATGCTGCCGTGCCATATGTATGGTGCCATCAAGCTGCAGCTCAATCCAATGCTGCTATGCCATGTGCAGGGTGCCCTCCGGATGTTGCTCAACCTACTGTTACCATGCCATGGACATTATGAACTCCACCCAGATGCAGCTCAAACCAGGGCTTTTATGCCATGTGCAGGGTGCCTTCCATCAAGCTGCAGGTCAGTCCAATGCTGCCATGCCAAGCGAAGGGTGCCCTCCAGATACAGGTCAACACAATGCTGCCGTGACTAGAGCAGGGTGCCCTCCCTTTGAAGCTCAATCCAATGCTGCCATAGCATGTGCAGGGTGCCCTACCTCTGCAGATTAACCCAATACTGCCATGGCATGTACAGGGTGCCCTCCGTCTGCAGCAAAACCAATGATGCCATGTCATTTGCAGGGTGCCCTCCATCCAGCTGCAGCTCAACCAAACGCTCCCATGCCATGTGCAGGGAGCCCTCCAGTGGCAGAACAACCCAATGCTGCCATGCCATGTGCAGGGTGCCTTCCATCCAGCTGCAGCTCAATCCAATGCTTCCATGCCACGTTCAGGGTACCCTCCCTCCTTCTACAGCTCAACGCAATGCTACCAGGCCATGTGCAGGGTGCCCTCCAGCTGCAGCTCCACCCAATGCTGCTTTGCCATATGCAGGGTGCCACACCCAGGTGCATCTCATCCCAATGCTGCCATGCCATGTGCGGGGTGCCCTCCATCCAGCTTCAGCTCAGCCTAAGGCTGCCATGCCATGTGCACTGTGCCCTCCAGTTGCAGCTCAACCCAATGCTGCCATTTCTTGTGTAGGATTCCCTCCATCAACATGCAGCTCAACCCAATGCTGCCATGCCATGTGCAGGGTGACCTCCAGATGCAGCTCAACCCAATGCTGCCATGCCATGTGCAGGGTGACCTCCCTTTGGAGCTCAGCCCAATGCTACTATGCCATGTGCAGGGTGAACTCCATGCAGCTGCTGCTCAGCCTAATACTGCTATGCCATTTGCAGGGTGCCTTCCAGTTGCAGCTCTGCCCAATGATGCCATGCCATGTGCAGGGTGCCCTACCTCTGCACCTCAACCCAATGCTGCCGTGCCATGTGCAGGGTGCTCTCCAGATGCTGCTCAACCTACTGTTTCCATTCCATGATCATTGTGAACTGCATCCAGATGCAGCTCAAACCAAGGCTATTATGCCATGTGCAAGTTGCCCTCCATCCAGCAGTTCTTCCTAAAGCTGCCGTGCCATGTTCAGGGTGCCATCGATGCAGCTCAAGCTCAACCCAATGCTGCCATGTGATGGGCAGGGTGCCCTCCAGGTGCAGCTCAATCCAATGCTGCTATGCCATGTGCAGGGTGCCCTCCATCCATATGCAGGTCAACCCAATGCTGCCATGCCATGTGCATGGTAACCTCCATCAACATGCAGCTCAACCCAATGCTGCCATGCCATTTTCAGGGTGCCCTCCAGATGCAGGTCAACCCAATGCTGCCATAACTAGTGCAGGATGTCATGCACATGCAGCTCAATCCAATGCTGCCATGCCATTGGTAGGGTGCCATCCTTCGAGTGGCAACTCAGCCTAATACTGCCATGCCATGGGCAGGGTGCCCTCCCATTGCAGCTCAACCCAATGCTGCCATGCCATGTGCAGGGTACCCTCCATCCAGCTGCAGCTCGTCATAATGCTGCCATGCCGTGTGCAGGGTGCCTGCCTTCTGCACCTCAACCCAGTGCTGTCATGCCATGTGCAGGTTGCCGTCCATCAACATGCAGCTCAACCCAAAGCTGCCATGCCATGTGCAGGGTGCCCTCCAGATGCTGCTCAACCTACTGTTGCTATGCCATGGACATCATGAACTTCATCCAGATGCACCTCAAACCAAGGCTTTTATGCCATGTGCAGGGTGCCTTCCATCAAGCTGCAGGTCAGTCTAATGCTGCCATACCATGTGCAGTGTGCCCTCCCTTCTGCAGCTCAACTCAATGTTGCCATGCCATATTCAGGGTGCTTTCCAGCTGCAGCTCAACTCAAAACTGCCATGCTGTGGGTAGGCTGCCCTCCTGAAGCTCAACAAAATGCTGCCATGCCATGTGCAGGGTGCCCTCCATCCAGCTACATCTCAGCCCCATGATGCTGTTACAGTGTGCTTTAAATAGTAGTAGCTATCTAGTACAAAGACTACTTTGGTCTCTTGTGTGTGTGATAAAAGCAGAGATGAGACAAACGTCCCATTTCTTCTGCAAAGGCTCAAGATAGAAAGGGATAAAAAAAAATTTGTATAAAAATATAACTGCAGATTTCCCCTTCTTAGAAGGACCTCCCACTGACTATATCATTGTCCGTCTCATGTAGGATATTGGATTCAGGATCTATAGCAGTGAGCTGTGTTAGTATTGAATCTCATTTGATGTAATAAACCTTCCTTCTCCCTTACCCGCTTGGTCTTTCCAGTCCTTTTCATATGGTTGTAGCCCCCCCATAGTTCTGACCATAGAAGGATGCATAATTCACTGCCCTCTCTGTGGCAACATGGGGACCTACATGTGCTATAGGAAATGCAGATGTTTGTTTTGCAAATACAGCTCCTTCTTCCCCCCCATTATGCACGTATGTCGTATGGCCCATTTTATATGTTTGCTATTTGCTTGCTGTTGTTCTCCATAGGTGGACCCATTTACAGTGAACTTTTTCATCAATAAATATTTCTATTGAGCAGACTTAAGATCTGGAATTATTTCAGGGTTTTTTTTAGTGTACGAAATACAGGTTTGGAAATAAGCTCTCTCAAAATGGGAGAGAAGAAAACGGGGGAAAGGATTTAATCTGTAGTGGAAAAGTGCATCATGAATGGTTGTCAGTGGACATTTTCAAGGCTGTAGGAAAAGGAGGACGTTAAAGCAGAGAGTAGAGTTTCAAATCTTGCAGAATTAACTGTGTAGCAAAATCAGTGCTTCAGGAAGAGGGAGCTTTCAGAACCTGTCTTTAATTTTCACATGGGAGCTTTTCTTGCAGGATGCGATGAGGGCTGGCGTGTCTCTTGGAATGTATACGGATAGCAAACTCGGTGTCTATGGGCTCCAATTTCCCCAAAAGAATTTAAATAAACCTTTCTCAAGCCAATCCGAGCTAACAGTACAGTAAGAAAATGTGCTCTGTGTCTATATGGAGCTTGGAAAAAATGGAATTTTTCTCTGATGTGTCAGGCAAAGCTGGCTTCAGTGAGTGTGCAGATGTGAGATTTTGCTTCAAGAACTGGAAAAGACTGAGGCTTGACTGCAGGCAGTAGGCAAACCAGCAACCCTTTTCAGTTTGTTTTAAGCATATGATGTGTGTAGGTCTGAAGGATATTAAGTTGATAAGAATTTTATGGCAATGGGGTGCCTGGTGAGTTCTGGGTTCTAGCTGCAGAAAGAGCTGTATTGTGAATGCAACTCCCAGTTTTACAGCAGAGGCTCCATGAGATCAAGCCAAAAGGAATGTCCTCACCAGAAGCCAATTAAAGCCTGTTGTAACGAGGAGATCCAAAGATATTATATTAATCTGTAAAGTATGGTAACTAATGGAGCAACTTGAAGATAATATGCCGTGGCCATGGGAATTAGGGTAGCCAAATCCTCTACATCAATGCCATCAATATACACCAAGAGAGGTTCTAAAATTCACCTGCCTCTGCTGTAGGTTACCGACTCAGAGGAAGCAATGAAAACTTGGATCCCAGTAATTTCCAGCACAGTTTTTCAGACCATTGAAGTACTATTATTCCTACTCGAGGAGATTTGTGGACAAAAGCACCAAATCCCATCCCCAAACACAGTAATTGTATTTTGAGTGCCTCCTTCAGTCTCTTATCAATCCCTTTGCCTTCATAAGGGGTGTGCATTTCTTGATCCTGAAAGATGCAGTGTCTCCTAAAGCACTGCCCAGCTGTGCCAGGCAGTGGGAAAGGTGAGAACTGTTGTTTTGAATTGTAAAATCACCCTATTCATAATGCATGAAAGGACCTGTGCCACCGCATAGTGTTTCAGTCCTCCTGCAGCTCTGGAAAATTGGACAACTTCATAGTCTTTTATGAAAATATAATGTATCTTTGCTGCCTTTTGAGTAGTAAATTATGAATTTGAAAGTGACAAATATTAGCAAGCTGCCTTTATTGCTAACAAAACCAAAAGAGAAAAGGAGTCTGCAGAGCCTTAAGCAGAATGTTTAATAACTTTTGTGATTACTGTTTCCCAGAGGTGATGTGTATAATATGTACTTTTCCTCTTTCATTTTATCAAAACACTTATGCTGGAGACCACTGTTGTGTCTCTGCATTCCTGAACTTCTTTGTCAATTAGGGGTTATAGAGGTTTGAGCAAGCACAGTAAAAGCAAAGCTGTGAAGGCTTCAGCATCCTTTAAAAGAGAGTTGCACTACTTCAGCTTGGCCCAAAATTATGTAAATAAGCAGTGAGGTGCTGAAAGTCTGCAGTAGCAGCTGTGACAGAAACATTTTGCAGATGGATGGTGAATAATAGTAGATCATGCCAAAACAGACTCCATCTTCGGGGTATTCAGGTAGAAGAAAATTCATTTTCGCTGATGGCTTTGGTATCTTGACATAGAGACATTCATAGGATTTTATATACAAATTGATTGTTGAATAAAATTTCAAGAGATAGCATTCTTAACTTCAAGTATAAAAGCAATATTTTTGGACTTAGCACACAGAGTGCAGTTGTAGTTGATGTGAAGGAAGAACAGAGGATGGGCAGCAGCATGTGTGCTCCTGGGACAAGCACTCAAGGAGCTCGCCAAGGCTGTGGTTCTCAAGTCAGTGATAACAGGATGAGGTTGCAAGATACATTTAGGATGATATCATGCAAACAAGGAACATTTCTTTTGAATGAAAACACCAGAGCTGGAGCGAAAGCTGAGTTCCCACTGAACTAAGGAATGGGTCCCACAGCTTCTAGACTGAATTACATCTATTTCTTTGCATCTGTTTTTGTAAATGCAGAAAGAACTGCTCAGAATGGTTTAACATCAAGGAACCAATGCTGCAGACTGTTATCCATGCTTGGATGAATGCTGGTCAAGGATGCGGATCAAATCACCAGCAACCATCTACTCTGCAAGGCCAAAGCCAACCATAAAGAACAGCTGCGCTATGGAGAAAAGGAGGAGTTTTCATCCTTTCATCAAGCTATCAGTTACAGAACACAAATGCAATTAAAGTAAGTATTAAAAGAGTGATCCTAACTTTTGGCATTGGTAAATAGCTCAGCTAAAGCAGTGCACATTTGCTGTTATTACGTAGGTTTGCTGCGAGGTGGGTTCTAGGCAGCATCTGGATCCAAAACTGGTTGGTTCCTTGTAACAAAGCTCAAGCTACAGTCAGACAAACGTATTGAAACCTAGTATGAGCTTTGCTGCCTGCAGTTTGGGGTGGGCTGTCTCCAGTTTCACTTCTCTTTAATATATGGAAAAGTATTCAAACTCTGAGTGTTGCTTTGAGGGTAATCTTCACCATTCCTAAAGACATCTCAAGTGCATTGAAGCACCTACACTTCCTGGTCTCCAGCTTGCTCCCTCTTTACTCTCATCCTGGCTTCTCTCCAGTCATGGCTTTGTACTGCACTTCATAGCACCTCTGAGTGAGAAAATGTATTCTAGCTTCCATCCTAAATCTGACTTCATCACCCTTTTTTTCCCCCTAAACTTCAGTTTTTTTCTGTTTTGGTTCTTGGGTTCCCTTAAACATATAGGAAGATAAGTGGAACATGTTGTCAGTCTAAAGGTTTTCTGCTCTTGGGTAAGGTGATACAGTTTTGCCCACTGACAACTTGTCTTATTGGTAACCTCATAGTTTGTGTAATCAGAAAGCATAGTATTAGCTTCACAGACTCAAAGCAGAGAACAGATGCCTGAGAAAGGGAGGTGGAAAGTCACTTGAACTGTTTTTATTACCGGCTGTAGAAAGCCCAGGAAGGTTCCAAATTTGGAGATGGGAAGTAAGACATGATGCTATTTTTATTTGCCTGCTGTCCTGAGAATAGAACAACCAGTGGAATGATGCCCCAAAGTCATTTCTGGTACAGATGTACTTATGTTGTTAAGATCTACTAAAAGCCTGGATTTTCAGTGCTTAAATTCAATTGAAAATATGCCTAGGGACTCAAACTGCACAGACTTGCTGAGAAGTTTGTTTTGAGGGAACTTCTTCGTGGGATGCTCTCTCATGGAGCAACCCCCAAAATATCTCATAATTTTAGGGCAAGGAATTGCTCTAAGTCATCACAGAAGCTCTTCGGCAGCACAGTTTGGTGCTGGTGATAAAATACACATAGCTTTTTCATCTTGAAATATTTGGTATTTTAAAAAAGAAGACAGTGTTATTTACTTCCCCCTTTGTCCCCCCCAGTGGATGGTGTTGCTTATGTGCTGTTGGCAGATGGGATGTGGATCATTTTAATTAGATTTTATTGGACTGTTATACGGCCCATAATTGTGATCATTACTCATTTTCACTGTGGTTCAGATAGATCCTCTATTTAGACATGATGATATTTTGATGAGACAAGACCCATGTAACTTGTTATGTTCGGGGCCAGTAGCCAAAGCAGTGGAATTGGGTGTTTTCACACCATAAAAATTAGAGTAGATTAATAAAGGACGTAATGGTCAATTTGTGTTTCTAATTGTGCTCAGACTGCGTATGCTATGAGCAGAGTGTCTCCTTGGGCTGCTGGGTTCTGCTGCAGGCTTTTGCAGCCAAAGGAAGGGAGATGTGGCAAGGGGACAGGGGTTAGAAGCAAGGTCTGAGCTGCGAATGGATCCATGATCCAACAGATGCTTTTGTGAGGCTGTGTCCTTTTCTCAGATAGGACTGTCTGCTTACCTCCACTCCATGGTCTCCTTATTGCTTGGTGATCAGAATCAGCTTTCGTCTCCTGGCTATCCAGAAGCACAACTGGCATTTTGGATGTAATACTTCTGGAGTATGGAGCTGCCTCTCCTTTTGTGCCCTGAGGAACGCTGGTCATACATTGGCAGGGATCATGGTTCAAGGATGTTGGAAGAAAGATGTAGGTTTTGACATCTTCTGACCTCAACTACACTGTGTTTGCAGATGTTTGTGTTGGAGAGTTGAAAGTATTGGGGACTGTGGGCTTTGGGGTGCAATATTAGCAGCAGCTGATGCACAGATGTTAACTGAACTGCAAATATCTCCATCCCAGTAACAAAATGGTGAATATAGTTCAGTAAAGCAATCAGCCACCTCCCTCCAGCTGCCTGGTTTGTGTGTAGAGCCTTTCTCTACTTTTACTTTATCTGTCTCCTCCTCCTTTTAAACAGGGGATGAAACAAAGCAGAATATTCCAACAAATGGATACAGCTGACTTAAAGATCACTTTATTAGCCATTATGCTCTTGTTTATGGTCAATGATTGTCTTACGCTTGAAAAATAAGTAGTGCTCCAAATAAAATGCTTCCTGTGAAGAGTCAGTTAGAAACTCAGTCGCTTCGTTCTGCCTAGTGGTAAATATTCTAATTTATTAATAAAATGCCTTTTTTTTCCTTCTTGGAATTGGATGAGCTCACCCTAGAACACTGTTTTTCTCTTTCATTTAGTTCTAATAGACTCCAAATCAATGTTACTGTATAGGATGAGAGAACCTTTCCTAACAAGAGAATAATAGTCACTAAATTCTGGTGTGAATTTTCACAGAATGAAAGCGTACTAAAATGGATGAAACATCATGTTTCATTTTCTCATGCTGATTTTTCAAGTGAATAATTGCGAGCCATGATTAATGTCACCCCAGAAATCTGGCATGCTTATTTGTGAACATATTAATGAGTCTAGTTTTATTATTATTCAACCAACTCTAATGCCTCAGTGTGAGCCTTACATTTCCCAGTGTTTCTATCCTTATCCTTACAGAACTTTTTTTCTTCTCATTGGTTTTGCAATCCAGATTTTAAAGGCAGTAACTTTTGGCTTTTCAGGACTTTTAACAGTCCCCTTTGTGCTGATGGTGCTATGGCAGAAACTGCTTTCCTTGTGCCATTTAATCTTAATGTATATATGTGGGATAGGCAAAATAATTACACTAAGAGCGCTGGATGAATCTTTTATTTGGTTCTTAAATGCTCAGATAAAGAACATTACTCATTAAAACTGAATCTGTTGGGTGGAAAATTCATGCACATTTTCGCTGCAAACCAACCAGGAAGCCTTTCCGAGTTGAATGTTTTAGGGGAGTGAAACATGCATTGGTTTTGCCCTTTGGTGTGTATACAGTTTGAATAGACAGTGATGTTTTTGTTCTCTTATCTCAAATACATGTTGGGAATCGGAAGGGTAGAGCAAAGGGGAACAAAGGTGATGTAAAAATGCAAAATAATTAGTCACACTCTATGGAGATGCGAACTTTGGATTCTTCAGCTTGGAAAAGGAATCTCTGCTGTTATAGAAGTGAATAAAAGCCTGAGCTGCCAGGAGGAAACATGTAGGGAGAACCTGATCATTGCGTTTCTCACAAGAGAAAATGAAAGACATCATAATGATTTATCAGGTTGCAAATTTAATATAAACAAAAGATGATACTTTTTTCATATGACATATGGTTATATTAAGGAGCTGTTTGCCATGCAGTAATGGGAGATGGAAGTTTGCCTGGGTTCCGGTATCCTGATACATGGGAATAATGTTACCACTAGATACTGAATATGTTGTTACGTATCTTGCTAAGGCTGCTTGACTTGCTCCTACTTTTTGTTTTTCCCAGGCTGGCTGCTGGTTGGAGGAAGGTCACAGAATCAGATGGGCTTTTAGCTGCCCCATTTCTGTCATTAATTGTAATGATTTCAGGAGGGATGTGAAAAGGATCCCCCAAGGCCTGACATCTCATTGATTTCCCCATCAGTGTACCAAAGGGTCCAAGAAGCAGTTATCTTGGAGGTTAACACCTTCAGGACTGCACTTGCTGCCACCTGGATGAGTTTGTTCCAGCAAAGCCCCGCTGAGGTCTTTGAGAAATACTTGCATGCAAGTCGCTGCAAAATCTGAGTTCATTTCTGCATTGCCAAGGATGAAAAGGGGAGCATGTCTCAGAATGGCAGAGAGGAAGGTAAGGAAGAGGGGACTGTCAGCAGCAAGAAAAGTCCTGCTTTACCTACCGAGAACAAATCGGACTAGGAAATATCTGGCAGAGTTCACAATAATTCAGACATTGTCCCAGACCTTAATTGCTGGCACAGGCAACCGTGTCTTTGGTAGGAGGGAGGTGGATCATGTCTGTGTGCTCCATCTGCTGCCTGCAGAGACGGGAACATTCCAGGCCAGGTGTTGCTGAGCATTGCTCTTGTCTAGCAGCAAGATAAGTTTAATTAAAGGGCTAATTATTCCCATTCTGGAACGGACCTATTCGTTGTACTTGCAATTGCTTTCTAACTCTCTTCCTCTGGTGTTCATGAATTATACATTTATCTTCCATTGTCACATTACTGACTTGTTTTGCTTAAGTCTTTGGTGTGTGTGAAAATTGGAAACAAAGGGAATTGGCGAGACTTGAGTTTAGGTGATACTTCATTGTATCACCTAATAATCACCTAATAATCACCTAATGTCATTCATGACATTTGTCAGCACAAAAAGGCACTTCATGCTGGCTTTCTAACTTTCTTGTGCAATAGGTATTTTACAGTTGTGGTAACGAAGGGCTCCTATCAGTGGGGAATTGGACCCAGATGTTTGTGTTCTGCTACAACTGTTAAGAGCATCAGGCAAAACTTTTCTTCCAGTTCAACAAGGAGTAACCCACTGATGTCCAAAGAGCTGCTGGATTTACTTCAGGAAGGCAGTCCACTGGAATATGTCTGATTTGAAGTGTTATTCTTTTACATTCAGTTTAAAGTCTTTAATGTAACCTATGCTTGCTTTCTTTGGCTCCGCGGGTCATGCAGAGCTTTGAATCTTTGCACTACTAGTAGCAGATGATAGTTTTCTCTGCCAAAATGTTACAGACTTGCTCATTAAGATGCTGTGTTCTTGTGGGTTACCTTCCTTTTGACATTTTTGGACATTACTCAAAAACAGCCAGTCTGGGTGAAACATTGGTTTAGAGCCATACCTTCCTCCTCACTCTTTGGAAACCTGCTGTCCTTTTGTAGGGTCCACAGAAAGGATGGTCATAGATCACCCTGTTGACAGTGCAGAGCTATTTGTTGGAAACAGGAGTAATTCAAGTCAAATCTATTCTGAAAAATGAGCAGCTTAATTGCATTTTCACTCTTTTCTACCATACAGTGAGGACTTTGGTTTCTGCACGTCCTGGAGGACTGGAAAGAGAGAGGGAATCTTCCTGTGCCTAGTTTTGTACCTATGACATCTTACATTAAACATAAATGACTACTTTTATCTAGAGCAGGAATTTTATTTCATGTCTTTTTAGGCCTTTTGTCAGTTAAAGCTTTGAACCAGGTCAAACCTACATGTGAGATTTTTCTCCCTCCACGTAGCCAAACTTCAAAAGACATGTTACTCACCCCATTTTAGTGTTCAAGGCTTGCATTAATTAACCACGAAAGGCATCTTCCATTCCTTTTCCTTTCTTTCTTTTCCCTGGAAGCAGTTTTTATCTTAATCATGGAGCCAGGAGAACCATCACTAGGATGGATAAGGATATACACACAGTGTCGGTAACCTGAATATAATCTCTGAATATTCCATGACTCTGTAATGTCTGTCATGCTGGGATTGAGCCCTGGTGCTGATGAACTGCCTGGGGCACTGTGTTGCAAATGCATTCTTTCACAAGATAAAGCAAAGCGGAGAAAACCATATAATGAATTCCAGTCATGTAACATTATGGACTAAGCAGAAGTGCCACTCCTTTACTAGGATAGTTGTAAGAAGACATTTTTGAAACCACATAGCTCAAATGATAGCAGCCACCAGCCAAAACCCCAAAATATTTCTGCATATGAAACAGGCACATGTGGAATACATGGAAAAGCTACGGACTGGTTTATAAACTATATTTGTAGAAAGACCATGAAATTGGAAAGTGATAGCATTGCAAAATATACTGCAAATATAGTTTTGTCAGAAAAACTAGAGGGAGGATTTGGATCTGAGTGTTGATCAGAAGAGCCACAGTGTGGGCAATTCTGCACAGCAATCTCTTCTCATATTTAATGCCATGGAAGGGAACAAGGGACATTCAGTGTCCTTTGTGAACAGACAGGATCTGCTCATTGACTCCGCTGTTAGTCCTTTTTCCCCTTACACAAGAGGAAAACTTGCAAGTACCCAAATTTTTTGCTAACTACTGAGGACAAAAGGGGATGAAAATAATCTGCAATCTCTTGAAACCTATGCAAGCTATCTAGGATATACAGCACTGTGACAGGGCATAACTAAGCTCTGAGATCTCCTGTCTAAGTTTTCAATGTAAATACGTCTAACATGCATCCCATAAGTACAATTGAAGGCTGGAGAGAGATAAAACCCCAAACCACAATTAAACATTTTTGCACCACGGGAAGACTGGAAGATGTAAAATGGTGGCAGTGGGGCTCAGACTTGGCAGTATTTATGTGAGGAGACATTGATTTGTTTCAGCTTGTGTTTTGAAAATACGGTGTTTCAGCAGAGGTTTATTGTTGATGCATTTGTTGTGAAACCAAAGAAAACGTACATGAAGTTCTTGTCAAAACCATCATGGGAAGGAAAAGGGCAGCCAAAAGTCGAGGAATGGGCGTTCAGGGGCTTGTCAGAGAAGTCAGATGTATTTGAATGTATGGGTCCGAGAGAATCCACCCAAAGGTGAATTTCAGACCTGTGGGTTTGAAGGAACAAGGTGAGAATCTGAAAAATCAGCATGGGTTTATGAAGGGCAAATCATGCTTGAGCAGCACAGCTGCCTTTGGTTAAGAAATAACTGAATGGGTATAGCACAGGACAAAGCGGCCCATCTTATTTATGGAACTAAAACCATAGCCTAGTGCTGGCAACAGTATGGAGCAGCAGGTGGGATCAGAGGGCCCTTCCAACCATCATTTCCTAGATTTTGTGGGTTGCTGAGCTGAAGCAAACGAGGAGCTGTGAAAACATTTGTATGACTTGGTATGGTACTCAGCTATTCAGTGCCATGAGGAGCTATTAGTTTTGGGAAGAGTTCTAGTATATACATTTCTGTAAGAAGAGAGGTTTGTTCCAAATGTTCATAGGAAAAACCAACCTTCTTTAATAGAATGCGGTCAGAGAAAGAGTTTATAATCAGGAAAGAAACCTGGCCTGTCATGGGTCAGCAAGGACCAAAAGCTAGGAACCCAGATTATTTATATTACCAGTGTCTTAAAATAATTTAAACTTCAGTCAGTTTTCAAAGCTTCCAAAAACATTAATCCACAACAATGTAGAACTCAGAGATCTCCAGCTTTCATTTCCACAGCCTGTGCCACTCAGGCTGAGCTGGGTGCAGAGAGGCCAGGGTGTGAGCAGGATGGATAAATGCTGCCCTTATCCACGCATCAGATCCTGCATGTAGAAATCCTTTGTATTCGTTATTCATGAATGCAATATGGCATGAGGATCCATGATCTTTATGGACAATGAATTCTGAACTCCCTGGGAGAGGAGAATATTTGCCTGTAGAAACCCGAGTCCAAGAACTGAACGTGCCCAGCTGGGGAAAGCACACACAGAAATAGTCTCTTGTTTCTGGCTGCAGCTCATACAGGCAGATCGCTTATTTACCTCATCTAAATATTTGACCTTTATGCTTTTTGGAAATTGTATTTTTTTTTCTTTTTCTTCTTAATTATGTGGAAGGAGCACCTCCTTTCAGTGCTCTGATGGACTTCTCTATAAATAGCCCCTCACATCCCAGAACTTCACAATGAAACCTGCAGCAAAGTCAGCATCCTGAGGACTTTTTAAGCCTGAGATGGGAACCACGTGGAGTTTAATCATTAATCACCAGCCTTTAATTAACAGCTCTGGGCTTTGAACAAAAGGTGCTTGCTGCAAGGCTGCTGAGGGGCCCTGAGCTCTTCTGTGCGCTTTCATTTGAGGGACCCAGTGGCATTCCTAAAGGGGGCTGTTGGAGTAACCTTCTCCTTGTGGGAAGGGGTCACGCTTCCCAAGAAGAGCAGATGTTTGTGGCCCAATCTCCATTTTCACAACTGCCCTGCTGGCAGGCTGGAGGTCTGAGATGGCTCAGTGCAGGGATGCTACCAGTTCCCTAAGCCCTACTTTGCTCTGGAAAGGACTTGAGCATCTCCAGAGCCTTGTTGCCTCCATCAGGTGAGGTGGGCTTTAACCAAAGGAAAGAGGAAAGTTGCTCCAGGCTTGGAAAATTTTATAGGGGAGTGTTCAAAATTGAGCACTTGGGAGAGAAAGAAAACATTGCTATAAAAGTTGACTCAGCCAATATTTTCTACATTCTTGCTGCTGTGATTGAAGATATTTGTTTTTAATATAGGTTTCTCCCATTTGTAGTCTGGCTTTCCTGTAGTAAAAACTAAAGGGCAGATCCTCAGCTGATATAAATTGGCTCCACTGAAGTTAATGGAGCCATGCTGGTTTGTACCAGCTGAGGGATCTGGCTTGTGCTGCAGTGCTCCATACCCCCATTATCCTGCCATGATTACGATACTAATTCAGTAAAATGGCTTCACAGTGTAATAAAACCAACCCAGAGCATGGAAGATGAAAGGACTCCCTTCTCCATTTGACCTGGTATTTTTCAACAGAATGTTTTCCCTTATTTTCTCTTTTGTTAGGAAATGCTCTAAACTTTTTGCTTGCTTTCTTGCTTTTTGGCTTCAGCACGAAGGCTGTGTGTGTGCAGAAAGCATGTGGCACATGCAGTGGTGTGATGGGTCAGGGCACAGTGTGCCTCGTGCAAGGGAACGAATTGGTTCTTCAAAGGGCAGGGCTGATCCTGCAGAGCAGCTAAAGCCCTGAGCTAACCTTGACTCCTGAAAAATGGGAGTTATCATACTCCAGGGCAGAGCATTGATCATTTTACTCATTCTCTGCCCTGTGTAGTTTTTCTTGATCTGCCTGTGGTGGAAGACGCAGCCCAAGAAGCTCAATAAAGCTGCATCCACTTCTGTCACAGGGGAAAAAGACATGTTGGTGGCTTTCCTCCTTGTGATCAGCTCTTCAGCTATAGCAGAAAGGTGAGCAGTGGGGAGCAGGACGAGCTGTGCTATCTGGTTGCTTGGAGCTGTTGAAAACCGAAGGGAATAAAGAGACACAGAGATCTGAATAAAGGCAGACAGATGCATGGCTGGATCCCTAGGATGAAATGTTTTGTTTGCCACAGCGCAGCTGAACTGCACAGAGGTTTTGTTCTGAACCAGGAGGGAGTTTCACAGGGATGTTGCTAAATGGAGGCAGTAAATTTAACTTTAAAGGGCCGTGAATGGAGGCTTTTGGCTAAAAGCTGAAGTGCTGTTACTTTTTACTGGGCCTGTTTAACTCCACTTGGAACAGGACAGTGTGTTTGTCTTATAAGGCTCCTGGAATGCTTGGCCTGTGTGTCCTGCTCCTGGCAGAGTAGCAACGAGCCATAAAGGTGAGTGTGTGCCAGCCTGGCCCTTCTGTGCTAAAGGAAATACAAACAGATCTCACCTGTGGCTTAGGGAGAGCTGTGGGTGTAAGTGCTGGGAGCAGGGCTGTGCCATGGCAGCACAGTTTTAACTGTCATAATAGCTAAAGGGTTCAAAGGCAGTCAAAATGTCCAATGTCCAGAATTGGCAGGTTTGCTTGAATCCTGCTCCCAGACCTGTGCTAATCCTCTAATATCATTGTAATAATCCTGATTCAAAGAAGGGTTTTCTTACCAGCTCATCATTTCGAAACAGTCTGAGCCTTCTTGTAGTATTATCCAATTTAAAACTGTTTAAACCTTCTGCTTCTTTTAGGGAAAAACATGCGTTTTGCACCAAAGTCTGCTCAGAAGCAGCAAAACCTCTCATGCTCATATCTATTAGTGTCTCGTTGCAAGCAATTTTAAAACATGCCCTGTGTTTGGATTGTGTTTGAGACTCGGTTATTTGTTGTGGGTTTAGCAGACTGCAATCACCCACTTAAGGTGGAACTTGGCCACCTTCATTCCTTTCCTCCCAATGCTAAGGAAGCATCCAAAATTCTTGTATTTGGCACAGGTTGGCAGTGGATGCTGTCCCAGACTGAGAGGACCATTCCTCATGTTGTGCGGTTGTGGTCTGAGTGTCTTGGCAGTGGGAAGCTCTGTTTACCAAGAAAGATGGACCCAAGCTGCCTGGCTGAGGGGACAGGAGCATGCACACAGGCCTTACCTGTGGGGTAAGTGCACCCTTTTCTTGCATTAATTGGAGAAAAGAATTAATGATCTGGAAAGCTCTGCAGAACACAGGTGTCTGTGTCCTTAACCAAGCATTGGTGGCCAAGTGATGGCTGTGCAGAGCCCAGGGAGCCTCTGTGCCCCCAGTGATTGAGCACTGTTCCTGAGAAGGGGAGGCAGAGCTGGAGCAGTGGGTGCGGGCAGCCATCACTAGACCTAATCAGGCAAGGAAAAGCTTTGGAGCATATGGACCCCAATGTGTGGTCCAAGTGCAACAGCTTGGTGAGTGTCCTGCAGGGAGACTTTTACTAGCGCTGCAACAATAATTCATCACTGCCTGAAGGCTTGATGGGTCTGGTACTCCTTGTCTTAATTGACCTCGGCTGGAGACCTGCGTTTCAGTCCAGCTTAGTCACAAAGGACTTGGTCTGTACCTGGGCCTTAAAGAGGATATTTATCAGAAAAATCATATGATTAATGGAACTGAGTGATGTTCGCTTGAGAGTGGATGGGAATTTAATTAACAGAGTAGGGATTTTGGCAGGTGTGAAGTGCTGAGATCGATGATGTCTGGGGGACAGAGCACCCCAAGCCCCACTGTTGTGCAGCCATAGGCTGGGAGCTCAGGGTGGGGGGCTGAGAGAAACACAGTGCCAGAGTCTGGGCTTGTATGTGGGTAACACATGGTGTGCAGCTTGTTAAGCCCTCACACCACAGTGCCCAAATTGCCATTGCTGCCAGCCCTCTCAGAAAGGGCAAGGATAAAAAGGAAGCTGATACCCCCAAGTAAATGGTGATGGAGGGGGAAGAACAAGTGAAGAAATAATCAGAAAACTCCCAAAGCTTACTTTCTTGCCTGCTTCTTTTTCCCCACTCTTTTTCTTTTTCCCTCCATGTCAACACCAAACAAGACAGGACTAAAATTAATGGGGAAAGCAGCAATTAGCAAATTAGGTTAGCGGTGTGTTGCAGTGTGCCATGGCTGCCAGGTGTGAGGGGCTCTGGCAGTATATTTATTAATGGCTGTCAGAAAAGTGACACTTTGATGAATGAAGCTGGGTAATCGGCACCCTCCGACAGCGAGCACTGAGAGGCCTCAACATGCTAAACTGCAAAATCAAACCTTTTTTAACCCCCATACAAAAATACAACAACAGAAATTGCTGCAAGAGGAGTGTGTTTTTCCATCGGGGCTGGAATTCATGTTCTCCCCTAAATACCTCCTTTCTGTAACTTGCTGGGAGGAGTTGTCAGCATGGAAGGTTTTCCCTTTCCTTCAAATATGGGCCTCAAGAGTTTATAAATGCAGGCAGCTTAAAAGTATGTTTTGTTTTGGGTATATATGGCAACCCTATTAAAGGCAAGGGTCCTGTGCTCGTGCTTTTTGGCCTTTGCCCTTTAAACATGATGGTATCAGTAATCTACAGACTGAGATGGTGTGTTAGGTATCGTTTTCTCTTGACTGGTGGTCAGCACTTCTCCTCATTAGTGCCACTGATGTGTGATGTCCAGGAGCCCACGCTGCCTACAGGAAGAGAGAAAATGCAACAATATGTAAGGTTAAATGTGTCAGATGAAACTTCACCTGCAGCACTGTTGCATACTGAAGTTTCCACTCTTGATAACCTCAGCTGTGGGCATCTCCCTTCTGATGAATGTGTGTGTGCTGCGGGACATCAGCTGCCGTGCTCCCAAGTGAGCATGGCTATATGGTATAATGGCAGGGTGCATTGCTGGTCACTTGGTGAATGGGAATTCAGAATTACTGGCCAACAAGATGTGAGTTTAGAAGTTCTCTTCAGGAAAAAAAGACCACAACAGAACTGTACTGAAGTTGTTGAGGAGATCAGCCCAGCTGCTGGGATAGCATCTGGATTAAAGATTGCTCTGCAAAATGCTGCACTATGTGAAATATTTCTTCCAAGTTTTCAGGCTTTGCATTGCACGCCGGAGGTAAGTTCTGTGCACTGCTTTGATAGCTCAGCACAAGGTTGCTCAAATCCCCCAATTCCATAGAGAAATTGAATACCTTTCTACAAAATCTTGGTTCTGGGTTTGGCCAGCTAAAAGGACTGTGTAAGTTTTGATTAAAAACATGAGAATCAATGTAAGTCATATCCCAGGCATTCATCTGGTCTTCTAGTTTGAAATGAAGCTGAGTGATCTGTGTGGAGTTACTTGCCAGGATCTGTGGGCTTGTTAAGTTTGAATTGGCTCTTGTAGCAGATCTGAAATTATTCTCTTATGCTTTAATAATTGTATTTAGTTTCCTAATTTGGCCGCTGAGTTTATCAAAAGATAATTGAACTTTTAAAAACATAATCTGATCGGGCTGTAGGAAATACTTTAAAATAAACTTCTTCTGAGACTTTGATCTGTTTTCACGCCCTCTCTCACGAAAGCAGCCTGTCTGCAGGGCTCCAACCTGCTGAGGTGCGTGTTCCTAAACCAGGCAGTTCTTGAGCAGAACCGGGTTGCTCCCTGTATGCAAAGGAAGCCAGCAGCTCCCTGCCAAGACAAACTCTGGCTGCATGGACTGCTCCTGGGTGCAGCCACCTGCCTGCATGCTCTGCCTGGGTGCAAAAATCCCCTTGTAAATGATTCCAGGGAGCAAGAGAAATGGCTCTCAAGTCACTTCAGTTTTTTGATACAACTAAAATTGTTACTTAAAGGTCAGAGTATTGTTTTCTTGTGCACTGAGAAGGGGATCAGTTGCCTTGCATGGAGCTGTGGGCTCAGTTCTCCTGGGCAGTTTGGGTTCCTTGCGAGCTGTGGTTTCAAGTGATGTGAGCTTTCCTGCCTTCTGCTGTTGGCTTCCGTCGAACAGGCATGTTTTCCCTTTTTGGTGAGACTTAACCCAATTCCTGAAGTTCTTATAAGCAGTTCCTGAGTTTTGGGGGTAATGGAGTGTGGTTCTCCAGTTTCAGTGATAGCATGTAGAAGTTTATGGGCCCACTGCAGGCCTGTAAACTCAGGTTTTCCAGGTCCTACATTAGCACATTAACTACTGGGCTGTTTTTCCTGCTCACCTACCTGACTTCCTTCCTGTTTTAAAAAGGATTTGCTGCTTTTCATGTTCTCCATTTTATGAATTTGCAAAGACTTCTGTCATTGTATAAGCATGCACCAAACAGTTTATTTTCACTTACTTCAGTGCTTATGGTTTATATTTACTTCCCATTGACTTGCTCAGGACTCAGCCCAGGGAAGACCTCTGACTTTCCTCTTGGTCTGTGACATGGCTGGGAGGCTCCCAGCCCAGCAAGCAATCACTGCACCAAAGCTCAAGGAGTAAGCAAATATGAATGATTGTCCAGGCTGAGCTTGTCTTGGTTTTTAAAGGGGAAACACTGCTTGAAGTTCCCTCTGTGAGTGCCAGGAGGGTGAAATCACCCACTGCTCACTGTGGCTCTGCTGCACAAATGGTCTCTAGGCACCTGCAGTGCTGCCCCTCACAGCTCTGTCCATCCCCTCCATATAGACATGAAGGTTTGTCCATGACTTGTTCCACCTGCACAAGCTATTTTCTGATTCCTTGTCACTGTCAGCTCAGTAGCGCTGTCATTTTCCAGATACGTGGTGTGTAATTAATGAGAATGTCATTTCCAGATTGTTTCAAAAACTAGATTCAGCATCTGAGAAATTATTTCACTCAGTGCCTTAAGATAGCTCGTTCATTCAGAAAGCTATCTTGGCTGCTTGATTTGAGGGGAGTTGTGGAGGGAAGCAGCTGTGCTTATATTATTAAGGACTGCCAGCTTTGAACTCTTCATGCAGATGCAAAGCATGGGTTCACGTGCTGCCAACCAGGCAGCTGGGTGACAGGGCAGGGGAGGGATGTGCCCAAATTGCATCAGCCCTGGCCATGACAGCCTCATGTCTGTGTGTTGTGAGGATGGTCTCCTTGTGGTGGTCTCTGGGGGCAGCAGTTGCATGCTGCAGGGCTGGAGGGATAGGAGGACACATTGTAAGTTGGCTTTGTCCACTCGCTGCCCCTGGGGGCTCACCAGGCTGGGCAGAGGTGTTGGCCAGGATATAAGTATTTTATTAGATCTATTATTTCTTTCATGGGGGCAATAAGTCTGCTTTACGTGAGACCTCGAGTGACTCTGTATGGAGCACAGAGATTGGTTTTAGCCACCTTTGCTCCCCAGGACATTGCTGTCCAAAGCACTGGAAGACTGTGCCCAGGTGCAGGCTCCAGTGATGCATGGCATATAGCCATGGCAAGGGCATCTCCCTTGGGTTCTTACTAAGAGCTGTGTTTGGGGCTCATTTAGGGTTATTCTCTGCCATTTTTCTCCTGAGCAAACATCTCCAACTGTGGCCTCTCCACTGAGGCTTATATTGCTCTATACTTTAATTTTATTTTGCTGTTTGTAAAATGAGGGGTGAAGGGAAGGACTTTGTCAGCAAATGCTTCTTTGCCTCCTTCCTGCCTCAGTGGGTTAAAGCAGCATTCCCCCAGCTGATAATGCCTTCAGGCATTCCAGCAATGCTTTGCTATGAGCTCTGCAATGCCCCTCATGTCCTACAGGCTGGCCAAGGCTTTGCCTCCGTGTGCTGGGGTGGGTTTGTGTTTCTACGTTTTATATGTTTAATTTTTATATATTTGAAAGTAATTATTGGAAAACAATGAAGTGGTTGCTTCCATCAATTTTCTGTGGTTATTTTATTCCCAATAATCTTCAGGTGCCTCTTGAATGGGTGAGATTTGCACAGAGCTAAGCGTGTGCATGTTTCCGTGTTTTCTGTGATATACGGAGCTCTGGTGCTGCAGCTGCCATTAGTGTTAATGGGCTAAAAACCCCCCACATCAAGCTGAGAATACACTCCTGCTAATTGTGTACCAGCAGTCCCCTGAGACCTCTGTGAGAATGATGCATCCGAGGATAGGCGCTTCCAATGGTAGGTTGCTTTGGGATAAATAAATAAGGGGCTAAAGTTAGACGCTGGGTCAGTGCCAGCATTATAACACAGGGAAATCGGCTAACGGCCATGCCAACCTTTATCCTCTTGGTCCTGGCCTGGTCCACTGCTGCACGGTACCATCTTCTGAGCCATACATCACTACTCAGCCTCACCTTGATGTATGATGCCCATAGATCCTTATAGCGGGAGTGCACTCTGATGTATTGCGCCAATACATCATGGACAGGGATCGCCCAAGTGATGTATTAGTGCCCTGAGAATGTATTACTCAAACGCTGGTATTGTTCAGGGATAAAGCCAAGCCAAGGAGTGGATTCAATTTAATTACAGCGCAGATGATAATCCAGAGCCAGCAGCACTTTGATGCTGAGATGCTGGCACCCTGTGGAAATATGAGTTGCGACTCTGGTGCTGTTGAGTCACATCGCAGTGTGCCATGAGAGGAGGTGCCGTATTTTAAGGGAATGGTCATTTTTCAGAGAAATATAGGTGGACCATTTCAAGAACTCCATGGAGAGCAATGTGGCTGCGTGTAAGAACTCCTGAGCAGCAGAGAAGGGACGTGGTGGTGCAGGTGAGACACGGGGACCTTTCTGGAAGGCTCTGAATCCAACCTGCTTGCAAATATTTCTGTTGTTTTTGGCAGAATGACATGATGAGAAATTTGGAGAGATGATTCTGTAGTTTCCTTGGATTGTCTTATATAGATGCCATAAAAAAAACACCTGGAGAAAAAACACTCAGGCCATTAAAAGCAGCCCTGATTATTAAGGGTGGGAAAACCACCTAATGATGCAGTCAAAAAAAGATGGAGAGCCAGGAGGAGGAAGATGGCAGCAGTATTTGGCTCATGTTCATCGTTCTATATCTATAAATGAGTGCATTTTCTAACAAAGGTAAATACAGTTTTGCAGATGAGACGCTTTCAGCACAAACAGATGAAGTGACTTGTGCAAGGTCACATAGTGAGCTGGTGGCAGGGCCTGGAAGAGAATCCAACTGATCTGACTCAGTTCTCCTCCGACATCCCTAATTTTGGATGCAGAATGGAGAAGGCTTAGTCTGCTGCACAGGAACAGTGGATGCTCCCAAGAAAGTGAGTTCCTTGCAGAGCTCCTCAGTTGTCCTTCCCTGCCATAGCCATACCTGCAGGTAAAGCAGCACAAATAGTTTTCTGTTAGTTGGCTGCTTAAAATACAAGAGAGAGGCAGTATTATTCAGGAATTCATACTCCTTCTTGCAGCTCCTGAGCTTTCTGAATTTGGAGAAGAGCATGTGGTGATTCTGAGTGTGTTCACAGAATCACAGAATGGGCTGGGGTTGAAAAGGCCCAAAATGCTCATCTAGTTTTAACCCCCCTGCTATGTGCAGGGTCGCCAAGCACCAGACCAGGCTGCCCAGAGCCACATCCAGCCTGGTCTTGATTGCCACAACCTCCTTGGGTTCCTTCAGGGCTCATCCTTATCGTGCTCCAGGACACACACCAATGTCCCCATCTATGTGTGACCTAGGAAGCTGTTGAGTCCTCCTCTGTTGTGTGGCCTCCTCCTGTGACTGGTTCATCACCACTTGTCAGCAGAGCCCGTGGTTCACAGTCATCCCTATCGCCCTGTGATAACCATAGTAAACATTTCTATAAACAGATTTTTCTCCTGTCCAAGTCATCTTGCTTACTCAGCTGTTTTATTTTTAATAGAAAGGCATGTTGATGCTAAGCAGATTTTTTTTTCTTCTTCTTCAAATCTCTATTAAACATAAAAAGATGCTGTGTCTGAATAAAAAGAAAAGGTGCCCATTAGATATTTTTAAAGCTTCCAAAAATAGTCTCAAGTCTGCGACAAAGATTATTGAGTGGGAATATTGCAGACAGTGGTTCTGCAATGGAGACAATCATGGCTCCATGCGCTTTTGGCTGGGAGCTACAAGGAGGGGGACTCGTAGGACAAAGACCTCAAAAGGAATGAGTTTACTGAGGGGCTGCTCTTTAGATGGTGAAACCACAGCACTGCACAAGTAGTTCTGCTGGTGATCTCATGTCTCTTTTCCCTTCTGGGTTTGCAACTGCCCTTTGAGGCTGGCATCTCATTGCTGGAATTCAGTCTTTGCTGGAGACCTGCAGCCCCACTGCGAGAAGCACTGCTGTGCAGTACAGGGGTGACAAGGGAAGGCAGTGAGTTCTCTGTCTGGAATTTCTGAGTATAAAGGCAGAAGGAAAATGGACTGCTGATTTTTGCCTTGTAAGCACAATTGATGTTTGACTTGAAAAAAAGTATAACTTGGGTTATTGTTTCTGCCGCTGCACCCTCGGGTCAGAGCACTGCCATATAAGCAGTTGGTTCAGAGCAAGAGGGGAGGCAGAAACTTGGAGGGGAAAGAAGCACATGGGAGTGGAGCTGTCCCAGCAGGGTTCCCAATGCTTTCTTTCTCTCCCATCGTGAAGGCTTTTGTTTCCTTACTTGTGGCAAATGCCAAATCTACCGCTTGTGCTTTAATGCCTGGTGAGAGGGGAGAGGTCTCCAGAGAAACCATGAAAATGGGGAAAGATAAACTGGTGATTATTGAAATGACAAAATATTGCATTGGTGAATGCTGAATGGCTTATATGGAGAAGAGAGCGTTGCAGAATGGAGGGAGCTCTTTTATTGTTTGCACTTAGGAAAAAAAAAAAAGGGATAGTAAATATTCGCCTGCATTGATCACACAGTGAGTAGTTTGCTGTGCCAAAGCAGCCTGCATCAGTGCTCAGGGTTAGTGCTTATTGCAGGTGAACTGCCCATGCAAATGGTGGGTAGTTTGGAGGAGCACAGGTAGTTTTCATCCTGTATGGGCAGACACGAAGGTTGGTTCTGGTGGGCTTTGTTGGCCCTCAAAGCAGAAAAGGAACAAAATGGGACTGAGCAGTGGATAAGGATTTGAGGCTCAGTTCTTATTTCTCCTGTAAATACCATGTATCCCCTCAATAAAACTGATTTATGGCTTTTAGCCATGGTTCCTCACCTGTAAAATTGGGATAAATACTTCCTTTGTGCCCCATTTATTTACATGGTCGTCTCTTCCTATCTAACACCGCGCTTGGTGCAGCGGGGCCTCCTTCCTTTCTCAGCACTCCATGTGGAATTTATATTGCAGCAATCCTTGTAACTATCAGCAAAAGAAAATTACTGCAGACAGGCCTGAGGTCCCAGTGCTTCAGCTCTGCTCTGATAGTGCTGCTGGCTGTGGTTTGGTGGCTGTCCCCTGCCCGTGGCTCTCAGCGTGTACCCACAGCTGTCAGTGTGAATGACAGATTAACAAATGCACAGTGGCTTTGTTCCTCACTGTGCTGCCCCAGTGCCACGCTGGGTCTGCAGTGCAGAGGGATGCATGGCATTGTCTCACCCACTAACACTCTGTCTGGTAACTGGCAAAAGCAATGCTTTTCACCCGTTGCAATGGGTGTGCTGTAGAAAATGAAGACCGTAGGGATGTGAGGGTCTTGTTTAATTTGTTTTATTTCTTAATCCAAGAGTAAGAGAATGCAAAACTTCCAAGCTGAAAGGCTTTGTGCTCTGCTTGCTCCAGGAGATATTAGTGAGGGATCAGCTGGGTTCACCAGTCTCCACAAGGTACCTTTGTTTATGGATGAGGCCGTGCAGTTGGGGATCAGAGGTTGTGCATAGCTGCTGTAGAGCACGCTGGGCTGCAAAAAGTCGGGCACCAGAGATTAATTTCTTGGTTTCTTAGAGCCAAGGTTTAATAGCAGACCTGGGGAGGACAGTGATTGAGCTCACAACCAGCAGAACCTATAGTTCAGGTCAAGTGAAAGGAAGGAGCTAAGAGACTCAGCATGCTGCTTGCAGGAGGAATTCTAATGGCTTCATGGTATGGGGTCTGCACAAGGCATACAGGAGCTAGTGCCCGGGCTGCACCATGAAGCCTGCACAGCCCCGACCCCCTGCTCACTGCCCTGCTCTCAGCTGGGCATGGAAAGAATAAATCTGGAAGGGAACAAGAGAAAACAGAAAACGCTGGCAGTTTTTCAGTAGGGAGAATGGTGTGTTTGAGCTGCAGTGGAGAGGGACAGCTTTTGGTTCTAACTTTTTGAGTTGCATACTTCAACAAACAGTGTAAATTTGGCAGGATGAAGGCTGGGTGACCTATTCTGGCTGGATCGAGGACTGATTCTGAAGCTGGGATTTAACTCAGCTCTGACATTTCATGCTGCTATTCCATTCCACTTCAGTTTCAAAGTTTTCAGACTTTTTTTTTTTTAAAGATGTGCCCTTTATGTAACTCATTTAATTGTGTCTAACTACACGGTGATTTTTTTCCCCTCCCTACCTTCACAAATGCGATTGGATATACATGTAGATCTTAACTTATAGCATATATTACAGTAGGGGCAAGAGAATCTGCCTTGAGCTTTCATATTTATCCTGAATAAGGCTGTACCAACTGGTTCTGCCTTAAATTCTCTACCTCAAAGTCTCCTGGTGTTCTGTTTTCTCAGGAAGGAAACAGGTTGCACTGAACGCAAACTGCGCGGCATGGATTTACTCGTTAGACACAGATGGGATTCCTCTATCAAAGTACTCTTGTGTTGTCTGCATTCATTACACTCACTAGAAAAGCTATTGACATGACAGCATTCTCCTGTTAGGTTTTTTCCTGCTCTTTTAGAAGTGCCTGTTGGGTTGCAGTGGCCTGAAAATGCAGTGACCAAGATTAGAGGTTTGGACCTTGAGAGCCACAGGAGAGGAGCTTTCAATGTCTTCTGTATTTGTTATGATCAATTCATAGTGACTTGAGTCTGCAAATGAAGACGTTCTTATGAAATGTTTTTGATTTTATGCATTTTGATTCTGGTATTAAGTAGTGTGAGAAAAGCAAATCAGTCTTTTTGTTTGGCTGCTGGTTTAACGTCCAGTTCACATTAGCAGGATGCAAGGAATCTGGATGCTTGTTTGGAAGCCACTTATGAGATGTTCAATTTCCTTCTATGGAAGGAAATACTGGAGAAGACTTCTAATCTTATGATTCAAAGCATGAATCAGTCCCCAGATTGGATCTGTGCCTGCAGCAGTAAAAGGGGCAGATTGTCACAGGGTTGCTGCTTTGTTCTTCTCTGGAGCACCCTGTACAGCTGCTATCAAAGGCAGAAGAGCAGCATCAATGGAACCTGCTCTGCTCAATGCAAGCTCTGAGTCTGGTGATTTTCAGCAGCATGTCATCTTAAATATATATATTTTTTCTTTTCTCTTTCTTTATTAGTTTCATGTTCCAGCTGACTTCCTCCAAGAGAGGAACATGCTTTCCCATCAGAACTACCTGAAACACCTGAGTTCATTGGGACTGGAAGAAAACTGTCTCAGAGACAAAGATACACAGCTTCCCTGGATTGCTGGCTACATGCCTGATCTGAGGTCTGTGGTCATTTACTTTGCAATGGATTTTTCACTTTTCATTTGCCTTGTATAGGTATCACCAAATGGTTTATGCTTTCTGCTTTGCACTGTCTTTTTTGGGGGGAAAAACTACACAACAGCTCTGCACACTCCTTGTGCTGATAATCCCTGATGTGGCTGAACTGAAACAACACCCAGCCTGTGCCACTTAGCTGCTGCTGGACAGGACAATGCAGTGATGGTGGTATTTGAGGGAATGATATTCTATCACAAAGGGAATTTGTTACAACCATAATTTTACCAACACAAACGCAGAGAACAGCACTGATCTGAAAAGCCAGAGCCCTGCCTGTGAGTGAGCACAATCTGCAGATGGAGAGAAGCAACTTTCTGATTTCACTGCTAAACTTCCCCTCCTCAAACCAAAACAGTTTAATCAGTCAGATTCCTGTTTAATGAGTTGCACTGCTGCCTCTAACCAGGACAGTATCTTAGATGATGGAAATAATGGTTTCAGTAAGACTTACTGTGATCTCATTACCCCATAGATGGCCTGTGTACGTTCTTCCCCTGCCTCTACCACTCACCTTCACAAGCAGGACCCCAAGTTTGAGACTGAACCCCTCTGGCTGTGTGAGCTGCCACATGAAGGTGCTTTCCTGCACACTGTCCTCTAGTTGCTGCCATCAAGCAGTTGGTAAAGTCTGCAGCTTGCGGACAACTTTTCTTGCCAACCATGCATTACAGAGGGCTAATTGTAAAAGTGGTGCACCTGCTGGCTCCCTTGGTGGCTGGAGCCAACAGGAAAAAAAAAAAAAAAAAAAAAAAAAAAGTAATAGTAATTTATTAATGATCAAGTCACAAATAGTAATGAAAACAATAGGAGCATCTGAAGGAAGCGCTGCCGGGGGCAGAGGTGCAGGTGCTCTGTGCCCTGAGCAGGCTTGTCGGCATTTTTATAAAGCTACTTTACAACCCTTATTAATTTCCTACTGCTTTCTGTGTACCCCCTGCCCCTTTGCAAATGTTTTGCCTGCACGACAGGCTCAGCATTTCTTGTTGTAGGTGATAAAATAGCTGTCACCCTGTGGAGGGAGAAAGGAGGCAAATAAAATAAAATCAAATAAAAATGTTAGGTCCAGGGAAACAAAGCAGAGGAAGCAAAGCATTTCGGAGCAAACAAATGAGTTCTAAGGGAGACGCTGAGTCGGCACAGGGAGAGCGATGATGGGAGCTGAGCTGAGGAATGGGGAAAGATTGGGGATAGCAAGAGCTGGAGGGCGAGGGTGGCTCTGCTGAAAGTGAGGCAGGGCTTTGTGCATGGCCCTGGGTTTCAAAGGAGACTGTATGTACAGCCAGCGCCATCCATGAGGAGTTTGGGATCTGAAAATCCCAGCCGTAGTCTGAATAACTGCACTGCATTGGCAAGGTGAGAATTTGTTTAAGTAAGGAGAACAGAAGGCATATGAGCAACACCAGTTCAGGTGACATCCCCATACCAGGTGTCTTAAGTAGACATGGTAGAGATTAAGTAGACATTAAGTAAAGATGGTCGTGCTGTATCTCAAAATACAGTTTCTATATCCATATCAGAATCCATGCTAGAGCTGATAGAAGGCAGATAGAGCAGACACCAACCAGCCCAGTGTTGTTCTTTGAGCCGTAGGTAGGGTCTGCAGTGCTCCTTAGGGGTATATCTGCTAATGTAATATAGCAGTTTAATTCAGCTTGCAACAAAATAAAGCTGAACTAAGTGGAAAACTCTAGAGCTGCGATGGCTTAATTGCTCATACATGAGTCTTTACTATGCAATTTGGAAACTTTAGGCCATGGGAACTTGCTTCTGTGTTCTTGAGCCCATGAACTGCCTTAGTCTGTGGGTCTAACAACAATCAGCTCATAAAATGCTGTGAGTGCAGATTTCAGAGGTCAGCCTGAGTCCGTACCCAATCCATGTGGCTCCTGTGCCCTGCATTCGGCGCTCCAACGAGGTCAGTGAGCTGTCGAGCACACAGTCAGTGCTCTTTAAGCTACTGTGAATCTACCCCTGCTTTCTCTTTTCCCTTTTCTCATTCTCTCCTTGCTCTCACACACCCCCAAATCACAAACCCTCACACCAATGCCAGAAGCCTCTGAGGCTGTCGTAAGCCTGCAGTTATCTGCATTAGGAATAAAGCTGCCATTTTTAAAGCTTTTATACTTTTTATTCTTAACTCCACAGGACCCAGGAATCTTTTCCTGAAGTTAATGTGAATTCAGGGGGTGCGTGTTTTAAGAACTGAGCTGGGTCCTGTAAAAAAGGTAAGAACCAGCAGTTGGCAATGCTAATTATTGCCCGGTGATTTGAGGGGACCTGCACAACGTGCTAACGTGCCTATGATGACACACAGCATGATACATGGGGAAAGGTGAAGGCAAGGCTCGTATATCCCCATAACACTGAAGGCATATTTCCCTCTCTAATAACTTACAAACAGTCACCATTTGCTGTCTGCAAAATTAAACTCTCATCTCCTCCAGCCTGCTGATCTGGTGCACAGATATAGGATTTTAAGCTTCTCTATTGAAAAATGTCCCTGCAAAGCTGTCCATCAGAACTCCCGCTGCTTTCCAGACAGTATTATTAATAAGTTCTTCCTATCAGAAATGGGACCCTTTTAGAGCTCAGATAAGGTTTTTTTCCCTGTTAACCAGCTGGGCTGCTTGGCTGTGGACAAATGCCATGATGAATGACGGGTCAAGGATGGAGCAGGCTGATTTCTCTCCGAGCCTGACCTTGTCTCTGGTGTGACATCTGAAATGACAGGTGCATTAAAAAGTTATTTATGTAGGGGAGCTGCGATGCATTGTACCCTTTGCAAGGTAGCACCCAGTTTTGCAAGAGTATTAGAATAAAGGCTGCCTCTGTGTCTGCTGCCTCTTGTACTGCTGGCTTTCTGTAAGCAGCTGCTGTGAAAGCAAGAGGAGAAGCACGGAGCGTTTTTTAGTGCACAGAGGATGCTCTGGAAACTGAAAGGCAAAAAAGGGAGCAGGGTCTGAGAGCAGCAGCAGCAGACAGCTTCCCAGCAAATCACCTGCGTGTCTGCAGATTACTTGCCTGGAACAGCAGTAATCAGCTCTGGAAATGCACCTGAAGGGTTCTGGGCTGTTGAAGGGCCAATGTTGTGGATAAAATGCAGCACTGAGGATTAAATGATTTCTACTGTTCAGCTCTTTATGGCCTCAGTGCACTTGTAAGACATTCTCTGTTGAATCTCAGACTCTTTGTGAGTAGTTGTGCTGTGGCTCCCTTCTGTCTTTACTGTTGCTGAAATTAAAGGGACACTTCTGGCTTTGTCCTTCTTCCTGTAGGACACATAAGTGGAACTGTAACCATCCTGTGAACAGTCACTTCATTCTGGGAGATGAATAGTTGCTGAATGGCAAGAGATCGCAGCCTAAATCTCCAGAAAAATGCATGCAAACCCTATCAGGTTTCTATTGTCATCTGCCTGACATTGTGCTCCAAGTAGGAAATAGGAAAGGCAATAGGAAAGCTGCCTGTGTTTTGAAATCCAGAGCTTTCTCTGGACAAATAACACACTTGCTGTTGCATGGCCAAATGAGGACACAACATCCTATGGCACAGATTAAGTTGTAGAGCAGGGTTCATGGAAGAGCCCATGTGCAGTGATTTCTGCATCCTTCTGAGTGCTGATCAGATTAATGAGGACCACAGAAACATTGGAAAACTGTCGTAGTGACACATCAGTATCCTGTTAGCTTCAACAGAATTACAGCATTTGATATCAGCTCTTCCTTCCTTGCTGTTTCTCCACCCCTCCAAAACACCCCCTGAAACACTTGCAGGAGAAATTGTAAATTTCTTATTTTGTATAATGGGACTGTTAGAAGAGCTGCATGTTGGTGTGTGTCCAACTCACATTAACTTCAGTTTTGGGCTGCAGCCATACTCGAGTGACTTTGCAAGTCTTTTCTGACTGTCCAATTAAAGTTGATGCGTGCAGTAAATCTGCAGTATCCAGACAGTATTTGATATCTCCATTTTGGATCAGTGGTTGGGTCTGGGAAGTGGATGAAGCTTGCCTGAAGGCAGCATCTGCAAGTTGTTTTTTTTTCATCAGAAAAATGAATGGTCTGGTATAATGAATGATTTTGTATAATATCAAAGAAAGAGAGTATCAGCTGTGCACATCATATGCAGTATTGATTGCAAGTACGCTCATTAATTTGTGTGGTACAGGAAATTCCAGCCAAGGTTAGGAGAGCTTTGCTCTGTAGTGGAGCTGTGACTCCTATTGCCTTCAAAGAGATTTGAATCAGGTTGCAAACAACCAAAATTCATACTTCAGTTATTTCGCTATAGAAGTGTGTTGTCACAGACGACTTTGTAGACTTCTGGTAGAACAGCAAGGAAAAATGGAAATGTCCTGTCCCTGTTTGAGCCTGCTTAAGGGTTTGATCTGTACAGTTTCGCTGCTCTGGGCAAATGTAGGATGCATGGTGGAACTCTGTTCTCATTGTAGCACAACAAAAGAGAGGAGCTGGGGAGGGGAGGGAGAAGGTATGTTTTCCACCATGGCCTGTTTAAAACATTATGAGCTACCTCTCTTCCATCATGAGTCGTGGTTTAAAGCTACTGCCCAGGGGCATAAAAATCAACTCCTAACAACTTCCAGTGGGACCACTATTCCATCAGTGCTCCCATCAAATGTTGACTCCATGATCAATATTCACCCTCTTTCTTCGTTAATCATCAGTCTTCATTCATTTCTTTGTAACTTCCTGCTGACAGGGGCACTGTTCATACAGCAGCTGGTAGGGAAAACAGAACGAGCTGAACTGCTGCACGCAAGCTGTGAAGGGAAAAAGCCACAACAGTGCATTGTGTCAGCTCAAAATGATTCCTACGGATGCAGCTTTTTCTTTTCTCCTTGCCCTATATGCTCAATTTTCAATAGACGTTGTGAGGCAGGACCTTCAAACAATCCGTGGTTACTATCGCACTGCTTTACCTTGAGTGCCATTGGCACTTGGTAATTTAGAGCAGGAACTCTGCTGATGAAGAGTGAACTGTCAGAATTTGGCTTGTCAAATAAAATCTGTGTACAATCCTAAAATAGACAGTTTTGCAATTAACGCTTGCACTGTGATTTGCCAACAGGAAGCCCACTCCCAGCTTTGCCACAGTCCTCCTGAAGACCTTGTGTGTGAGACCAAACCTCTTCCCCATTGCCCAGCCTATGAGCTGAGAAGAGCTGCTGATTTCTCTATCATTCTGACTCTTTGGGCAGCTAATATTGCCCTTCTGCAGCACAGGGATCCTGTCCAAGATGCTCAAGGGGTACAAGCTCTGCACCAAGGCAATACTATTCTGCACAGCCAAGGAAGTTACTTCTTCCTCCCACTAATTTATTCCCCAAAAAGCTGCAGTAGATGCTGCCACGTTTACAAGTACACAGATATTTGCTCTCAGTGCCAGTCAATGAATGCTGCAGCTATGCAGTGTGACTGGAACACCATTGAAGATAATTCCATTTACTTGTGTGAGGGGCCCAATAATTAAATTTGGACATTATTCCTTTAATTACTACAATTTCGGATCACGGTTAGTATTCTTCTAAACTGATGTGATTTCATGCTAAATGTAGGATGCAAGTCTGTCCTTGCTCAGACCCCTCAGCATTCTGGAGTAAGATCCTGCACTGTTGGTTTTTGCAGACCTACAATATGACGTAGCTCCTGGTGCAGGAAAAAAGCATTGGATGGTTCAAGCCTTGTGATACTTCACTGAGAAGCTGTGCTGTTTTTTTAAGCCCTGTGCTATGCTTGTTCTTCATGCTAAATGGTGTTTTGATCATTTGTATTATAATAATTCATACTAATTAATTTGTAATTCCTAAATTAAGTGCACATGGGTTTCAAGCAGAGAGGTTACACTCAGGTTAACTATTGATTTTGGTCTTTGCTGTGAAGAAATTTAGATCTCATGTCTGTCAGATTTAAGACAGCCATCTTGACATCTATTAAGAGAGAGATACAGTTAAGAATCAGATTTTGTGCCTGAAAATATGCTTGCCTGGTGACTTTTGGGATCTGTTCTGCACACAGTACTGCATTCCTTAAGGCACCAACTGCTATACGTGCTGCAGTGCCACTCAGCAGTGAATTGGTGCTCTTGCAGATGCTGATATTATTAATGTCTTCTCAAAGAAACTGTGATTTTAAGAAAATCCAAGTTGAGTAGAGTCTCTATGAAATAAACAGCTGTTTTAAATACATATGATGCTTTTGCACCCTGCGGAGTAATGCTTTAAACAACCACTTCCAAACTGCAAAGGAAAATAAGGTGTTTGATTTGTTTTCGCTTCTTTCCAGCACATTTTCTTTCAATGAATAGATAGAGATTTTAACAACTTAATCATTCTGGTGGACTTGGAAGGAATTTGGCTGGATGCTACTGGCAAACTCCTCAAACCTGAGGCTGGAGGTGCCACAGTCCGTGTGTTCTGGATCGAAGGGACAGAAGGCAGCTGCTCATGGTTATGGATAGCTGGACGTATAGAGTGCTCTGAGCATCAGGAACAGTTTCCAACCATGTAGAAAGAAGAGTTTCCTTGAACATGGTCACAATCTCATGTTGCTCTTGTGCCTATAGGAGTATGAATTCTGGAGTGGGGGGAAAGATAAGACTTTGCCGGGGAAGTAAATGTTCCCATTTGCAATAAGCACGATAGATTTTGCTTATTTCCTTTTCCCTCTATTCGATGGAGAGGAGTTCGATTACTTTTGGATACATTTTCTTTTGCATAAGCTTTTCATGCGCTGTGTTTTGAGTGATGTGACCACTAGAGAGCAGACTTAGCCTAGTAACAGGAGTTAATTAGTTCTTGGCCTCTTCATTTCCTCCTGTCCCCTTTCCCCTCCCCCTGAATACACAGGCAGAGGGGGTTTGGGTGGCTCTGAGCTTGCCTCCAACGCTGTGCAATCTTAGGCCTAATTAAAACGCCTCAGACGGCCTGAACCCCGCATTAAAATTTGATGAGGAATTGATCAGCTAAGCAAACAGGAAATTTAGCTGTGTGAGTGAAGGTAATGTTTGCTCAAATGTGTAATGAGGTCCATGGGGAATATTTATGGGGACCTCAGTGACAGTTTCAGCAGTTCCTTCTCCTTGAAGTCATCTTCCCTACCTGCCCTCTCTGTTATGAGGCTGTAGGCAGAAGGGAATCCAACACCGCGTCAGCCGGGCGGTGGAAAATGGTCTGTGTGTGGCTGCGATGGTGCCATGGAAAGGTCTGCAAGAGGAGCTGTGAAACTGCAACCTGACTTCTTTAAAAACATCAGTGGCTCCATAATGTAAGGAGTTGTGTAGCACAATTGCTGGTGGAACTCCTTGCAGCGTGTTAGAAAGCAAACCGGCCTCCTAAAAGGGTCAGGTGTTGTGTTACAGCAGATGCTACCTTTATCTCCATGGACTGCAGGATAAGCTATACATGCTGTCAGCACAGGTATTTGGAGGCAAGGCGGTACGTTCACAGGGTAGGGAGCAATGCCCTCCTCAGCACATCTTATCTATTTCTAATAATCAGTAAAAGTGTAAATGCCTTCTACTTGCAGCAAACAGATAAATTTACATGCTTCTTATTTATCACTACTCTGTCAAACATAAATCAGCATGAGAGAGTCTTAACCTAAGCTGTTACTGACGGGTAAGATCACCCTCACACCTGTATCTGCAAGTCACTGCTGTTGCCCTCAGCTCCTGGCAGAGGCTTTGCAAAGATGTAGGGCTCTGCATTCAGGGCTCACACAGGCCCCGAGCTGCAGATGTGCTCGTCCCAGCCGTAGGACTTCCTGTGGTTCCTTCTTGTACCACTCGTGGCTACTTTTGACTGGTTGCAATTAAAGTTGAAGCTGACACTGTAAGGACTTGGAGCGAAAAGCAGAAGGATGGGCAGCCAACAGTCTGTGCCCAGTGGAACAAAGTAGGAAGGAGATATGATGGGTGTCTTGGTGTGAGCCCTGCAGATGGGTGAACATGGTGGTTGCAAGCCAGTGCTTTGCTTTCTAATGCAGCCGAGCTGTTCAACCTTGTGGCTTATCTGGTCTGCACTGTGTGAAGATGAATTGTCATGGGCCACAATGAAGAGCCGAAAGGACCCCGTAATAAATGTAAAGGGAGCACTTTGCTACTGAAAGGGAAAGGGGGCCTCATAGAAACCAAAGCAAAGGGTACTTACAGATAGATTATTTTGAGGGGGCAGAGGGGGAACAAATCATCATATACAACATTATATATGGTTTATATAAGTAATACAATTTATTTAGTGTATTGTTTTAAATAAAAACTGGGAAAGATACAAGATCATAAAACTGTTGGGATACCAGACCTTGTATTTCTGAAAGAAATGCATTGGTCTGGTTTGGTGACAGTGGCTGCCATTCCCAGTACGGCCATGTTTGGTTGTTGTGAGTGACGGGTGTGCACTGGGGCCAAACTGAGATTCACTGCCATGATGGCAGGGGATGGCTGCAGGATGGGGTGGGTTGTTTGCAGGTTGGGATAGGAAAGGGAAGCTGCTTACAGTGACGGTGGGAGTTTCCGTCACTGAATGCAGCATGAGAAGTTGGCAGAGCTGTAGTATTTCTTCTGCCAATAAAATCCAGGTAGGTTTGCTTAGTCCAAAGCAT
Organism: Coturnix japonica; assembly: GCF_054131305.1. Lineage (NCBI taxonomy): Eukaryota > Metazoa > Chordata > Aves > Galliformes > Phasianidae > Coturnix > Coturnix japonica. The sequence goes on along the minus strand of NC_140671.1, from coordinate 20,628,164 downwards.
GTGTGTGGTGGCTTTCGCTGTATACATCTTCTAGGTGTTGCAGCAACAGCAGGGATGGATTAGTGCAAGAGAGGGTGATTTTTCTTCCATTCTGGTGGCAAAAATCGAGGGGAGCTGTATGTCCCATTTCAGGTGCACTCTAATTTCTTGACAGTGCCCAGCACCCTGTGCACCCTGTGTGTGGCAGGAGGGCGATCCCAGCCCTGTGCTCGTGGTGGTGATGTTCAGCTCTTCGATCTCTCAGCCGCTGTTGGCTGTGCTCTGTGCAGTGTGCGTCTCTGTGGTACCGGCAGCCCTGTCCTGGGCACTGTGTGCTGAGCAAGGCTGATGAGCGGGGAGTGGAAGGATGAGCTGGAGCTGCCGGTATGTTGTCCAGCGCGGTGCAGGGCAGTGATGCTGAGCGAGAGCTGAGGCCAAGAGCTGTGCAGCGCCTCAGCCTCTCTCCCGGCCGCGCTTTCCGTCCCCGTTGCCGTTCCTTGCTGAGGTTGGGCCGCCCGCTCACACCTGGGGCCCGTCGTGGTGCCGCGCGTGGTCTCCGGCGGCCATCTGCCGCTCCTGGGCCACCCGCCTCAGCCATTCCCTGTCCTCTTCTTCGCGGGGTGGCTCCTCGAAGCGGCTGCGCTGGTTGGGGTCCCCGTGCCAGGAGTTGCTGCGCACCAGCGGGCGGGGGGGCCTGGAGGGGCTGCGCTGCGTGCGCCGTGCTGGGACGCTGCGGGAGCGATGGGCAGATCTTGATCTCGTCTGCCGCCGCTCCCTGGTGCGCTGCAGCCTTCCCCGGGGCCGGCGGGTCGGGGGGCGACCCGAGGGGCGCCAGCTGAGGCGCAGCATGCCGGTGATTAACCCCCGGCACAGGGGGCAGTTGGGCGTGTTGGCCGTCCAGTGCTGGATGCACTCCCTGCAGAAGATGTGCCTGCAGGGCAGAGCGCGGACGGCATCCTCCATGGGGCCCAGGCAGATGGGGCACGGCTCCTCGTGGGCCTCCGCCGGCCACGTCCACGTCTCCCTCCTCCTCCGGTTGGAAGCCGCCTCCCGGCTCATGGCTGCGGCTGCCCTGGCGCTGTGTGGCTCCAAGGATGGATTTGGGTGAAGCTGCCTCTTGCAGAGCAGTCAGCAGCCTCCAGGCCTCAGCGCCTGTCAGGTGTCCTACCTGTGGCAGACAGCTCGTGTGCCACCGGCAGGAGCTCTGAGCTCTGGGGATCCTCCAATGGGATCCTCAGTGACTCGCAGTCCTCTCGCAGGACTCTGATGTCTCTCGCACTGGCAAGGTCTCAGTGTCTCGTGCTCCCACAGGAGACGTTCACACCTCGAGAGTCGCCAGCAAGACTCAATGCGGGCTGGGCCCGCTGGCTATGGGTAGGCACCCGGCCCACTGTGAGGTCACGGGGCCACTGTGACCCTGCGCTGCCATCACAGACTGCACAGATAGGTGGAGGTTTGCTGTCCGGTGGTTGTGGTGTTGATATTTGTGGTGTTTTCCAGCCAGAGTCCACCCAAGGGCTTTCACTGGGACATTTTCACTAACAGTGAGAATAAATCATCTATTGAAGCTAGAAATGTAACAGATTTGTGGATGTTGTTGCTCAGTGCTGTAGCTGTGATCGTGCTGGTATTTGGTAGCAGTGCTAGCAAAGCAAATGCTATCATGGGTGTTTTTCAGCAGGAAGTGAAGGGGCAGTGCTTACCAAGAAGGGATCCCTGTCTTGGTGGGGAAAGAGCAGTCCAGCTTCTCTGTTTCTCTTGTCTCCTTAATCTCTCATCCCGCCCCTCCTCTGCACCTTCCAGGACTTTCACTCACATCCCAACCTTCTCTCTTCCCTTTTTGGATGGCTTTTAACATGACTTGGGTGGAGGGTTGTGAACATCAGACTCATGTTTATAGCTTGTTCTTATTGGAGTGTGTCGTACTACTTGGGAATATGAACTTTGATATTAAACTTCTGCCTCCTGCATATCAGTTGTTAGCCATCAGTTCTCCTGTCTTGTTTGTTGGTGGGTTGTGGGGGGAATATTTTCTTTCCTCTCCCTTTTCTGTCCAGTGTACTTTGGAAGCATCTCTTAGTCTGCAAGGCCCTTGCCAACGTTGCTTCCATGGGGCTTTTCTGCAGGGCTGCTTTCCTGCTGGTCATTCTTCACGTGCCCTGGTGCCTCAGGTTGTTCCTCTCCAAGGGCAGGACTTTGCCCTTCCCCTTGGTACAATCTTGAGATTCCCCTCAAGCCATTTCTTCAGCCCGTCCGGCTCCCTCCGGATGGCTGCACGGCCTTCTGCTGCATCAGCTGCTCCTCCCAGTTTGGGATCCTGCGTTGCCCTGTGAGGGTACGCTGTGTTCCATCACCCAGAGCATCCTTGGGGCTCTTCTATGGGACTGGACCCACTTTTGTCCCCTGTGAAGATGCCAACAGGGTGGCTGCAGTTCTCCCACATTCAGGCAGAGCAGCAGAGGTATAGAGATGTGAGGAGGAACAGATGAATCTGCTTTGCATTGGCTGCATGTTGCCTTGAGTCATTTTCCAGGTGCAGGTGAAGTTGCTTCATGGCACAGGTACTACTGTCCCCCAAACACCTACAGTTGCTGATGGCCCTGCTAGCGTGTAAACATCTCATGCTGCCATCTGAGTGTGGTCACTCAGCTTGCAGCCCTGTCTCTGAGCTTCGTTTCCCTTCCTCAGGATCTGGCCTCATGTCAGGAACTCGTGTTTCACTCCTCTATCTTGTACATGTGAATTGCTACATATTAACAGCCTGAGGCTTCAATATTCCAATCCCAACAGACTTTCCTGGTAACAATTCTAAGCACAACTGCATCTCTCTGTATTCTTGGGCTCATGTCATGGCTTAGGTTGGAAAGGACCTTAAAGCCCACTCACTTCCAGCCCTTTGCCATGGCCAGGGTTTCCGTGCAGCTGCTCAGGCATCACGGGCTCCATCCAACTTGGCCTTGGAAGCCTTTGGGGTTGGGGCACCCACACTTCTCTGGGCAGCAGTGCCAGGGTCTCACCGCCCTCTGAGTAAAGAAATTTCCCTTTGTGTAAAACCTGATTGTCCCTTGTTTTGCTTAAAAACCTTTCCACTTGTCCTGTCTCTGTCTGACAGTGGTAAATGTTGCTCTCCATCCTGTTAAGCTCCCTTTAAATACTGGTAGACTTAGAATCCAGAACCAAGAGGTGTGACATTTGCTTGTAAGCATATCTGTGTGCAGGCTGACTGCCTGCATGGGCAGGTGAGCCTTACAGGCAGTAATGAGCTGCTTGTTGGGGCAGAGTCACTGCCATGATGGCAGGGGATGGCTGCAGGATGGGCTGGGCTGTGTGGCTGTGGGTTGCAATGCAAAAGGGAAGCTGTTTACAGCAATGGTGCGAATTACTGTCACTGAATTGTCTGTGTGCTGCTGCACAAAGCCATGTGCACAACAAACCCGCTCTGTCTTCAGCATGGTGCTACACTGTGCCATTTCAGTGTGCGTATTTAATTCAAGAGTAGCTGTATTTAATTCCTGTCTGCAGCAGATTAGAAAAGTTGAGGCCTGGCAAACCAATCACACTGCAGCCTGCCTCTGGTGGGAGCTCCGGCCACCCGGCCTCGTTTGTTTGCACAGGGGAAGTGTTGTAGAAACCAAAAAGTGTGCTTGAAGTTGAATCTGATCATTTGTGTTGTAGCTGGGGGTCACATGTTGTCATCCAGCTTAATGTCCGTTACCAAACGTGCTGCTTCCAGCCTCGCTGACACTTTGGCTTATGAGATGTGGCATTGAACAAAACACTGGAATTGCTGGGAGCTGCCGACTGACTTGGGTTGGAAGGGACCCTGGGATGCCTGTTGTCTGTGGTGCCCCGTAGACTCGTGCACGTTCAGTCTTATCAGGTACCTGTGGCAGCCTCTGCTATGGCCGTGCCAAGTCCACCTCCCTGGCAGCCCCACACTGCCCTGCTTGCAGCAGCAGCCCCAGCAGGGCAACTGCAGGCAGAGAGCTGGCACCCAACACGGGGGCTCTGGGCATAGGGGAGAGATGGGCACCAGGGAAGGGTTCCTACTGGAGGAGTTGAGTCTGATGGTCTGATGGTGTTGAGATTAACCAACTCTAAGCAGGCCATTTTACATAGAGTGCTGGCACCCAGTTTGGTGTTATCCATCTGAGGGTTTGGAGTCTCAGTGTTCTGGGAGTAAAGTGCTGAAAAGCTGTGGCACCTGGGTGTCTAAATCGTTTTCTTTTTGACAGTCTTAGGCTGTTCTGTTCCTAGCCGTCAAAGTCACGGTGGTGGATCTGACTGGATGGAGTTGCATCACAAAGCAGGCGTCAGCCTAAGCAGCATTAGAGACCTGTTCAATATGTTCGTTTATCATTTGCAATGAAATGTCTTTGTACCTCACAGCAGTGGCAAGTCGTCAAAGTAGGGAGGAGAGATGATGGGTGTCTTGGTGTGAGCCCTGCAGATGGGTGAACATGGTGGTTGCAAGCCAGTGCTTTGCTTTCTAGTGCAACAGACCTGTTCAACCTTATGGCATATCTGGTTTGCACTGTGTGAAGATGAATTGTCATGGGCCACAATGAAGAGCTGAAAGGACCCCGTAATAAATGTAAAGGGAGCACTTTGCTACTGAAAGGGAAAGGGGGCCTCATAGAAACCAAAGCAAAGGGTAGTTACAGGTAGTTTATGTTGAGGGGGCAGAGGGGGAACAAATCATCATATACAACATTATATATGGTTTATATGAGTAATACAATTTATTTAGTTGTTTTTTTAAATAAAATCTGGGAAAGATATAAGATCATAAAACTGTTGGGATACCAGACTTTGTATTTCTGAAAGAAATGCATTGGTCTGGTTTGGTGACAGTGGTTGCCATTCTCAGTAAGGCCATTTTTGGTTGTTGTGAGTGACAGGTGTGCACTGGGGCCAAACTGAGATTCACTGCCATGATGGCAGGGGATGGCTGCAAATTTCACTTCTGCTCCATCATCGTTCTTAGTGACGTTCTTTATGATTAGGCTGTGAGTACTTTGGGTTCTCTTGATGATGCAGGTCTCGCTTTCCTGTAAGACTTTACTATTGGGTAGTATTGGGTTTAATACTGGGTGATAAGGAGGTTATCAGGAGTACCCAGCATGGGCTCACCAAGGGGAGGTCGTGCTCGACCAACCTGGTGGCCTTTTATGAAGAAGTCACTAGCTGGGTGGACAGGGGGAGGGCGGTAGATGTAGTCTACCTTGATTTCAGTAAGGCTTTGGATACTGTCCCCCATGACATCCTTATAACAAAGCTGAGGAAGTATGGGATAGATGAGCGTACAGTGAAGTGGGTCGAGAATGGGCTGACTGGCAGAGTGCAGAGGGTTGTTGTTGGCGGTGCGGTGTCTGGCTGGAGGCCTGTAACAAGCGCCGTCCCCCAGGGGTCTGTGCTGGGTCCGGTCTTGTTCAACATCTTCATCAACGACCTTGATGGGGGATAGTGACCACCGTCAGCAAGTTTGCTGATGACACGAAGTTGGGAAGATTGGCTGACACACCTGAAGGCTGTGCTGCCATTCAGCGAGACCTGGACAGGCTGGAGAGCTGGGCAGTAAGAAACCGGATGAGGTTTAACAAAAGCAAGTGTAGAGTCTTGCACCTGGGTAGAAATAATTGCATGCACCGGTACAGGCTGGGGGAAGAGCTGCTGGAGAGGAGCTCTGCTGAGAGGGACCTGGGCGTCCTGGTGGACGACAGATTGACCATGAGCCAGCAGTGTGCCCTTGTAGCCAAAAAAGCCAATGGCATACTGGGGTGCATTAAAAAGAGTGTGTCCAGCAGGTCGAAGGAGGTGATCCTCCCCCTCTACTCTGCTCTGGTGAGGCCTCATCTGGAATATTGTTTCCAGTTCTGGGCTCCCCAGTACAAAAAGACAGGGATCTCTTAGAAAGAGTCCAGCAGAGGGCCACTAAAATGGTGAAGGGCCTGGAGCATCTCCCCTGTGAGGAGAGACTAAGCAAACTGGGTCTGTTTAGCCTTGAGAAAAGAAGGCTGAGAGGGGACCTGATCCAGGTCTATAAATATTTGAGGTGTGGGGGGCAAAGTGTTGAGGCCAGACTCTTTTCAGCAGTGTGTGGAGACGGGACAAGGGGAAACAGACAGAAACTGGACCATAGGAAGTTCTGCACTAATGTGTGCAATAACTTCTTTATGGTGAGAGTGACAGAGCACTGGAACAGGCTGCCCAGGGTGGTTGTGGAATCTCCTTCTCTGGAGATATTCAAGACCTGCCTGGATGCCGAGCTGTGCGACGTGGTGTAGGGAACCTGCTTTGGCAGGGGGGTTGGACTCAATGGTCTCTGGAGGTCCCTTCCAACCCCTACAATTCTGTGATTCTGTGAATATCATGGGGTGGTTTGGATGGGGAAAGACTACTGTTTTGAATGACCTTTTGTCAGGTCATGTCCTGGGATTCCTAGGATCCTCAAAATGCAGCACTGCTTCTGTCACTGAAAAATGGGGCCCTGTGTGGCACGGAGGGAGGGTCCATGAGTCCCTGGCCCACCTGACTGAGTATTTCCATGGTCTTAGCAAAGACATACTTACAACTTGAGAATGACAGTTAGCTGCGTTCATGGTGGCATGGCCACTGCTGATGGCCTTGAACTGTCTGAACATAACTGAAGAGGCTCAGGCTGATGCAAATCAGCTATTGAATGATAGTGTTGAAAAACTGGAAAGACAGGTGGCAGTTTTGATGGGGAAAAAACCTAATTCAATCATTCTCCTATGGAAGATCAGTAACATCTCTCTGGAAGACCATGAGGACCCTGTACAAGGAAATCTGTATAAAATGGACTCTGTAAATGAAGGCACTAAAAGGTCAGATTTTGAGGTTTCATTTGGACTAGATCTATTTGAGATCTGACTGATTGTAACCCAAAAATGAAAAAAAAAATTAAAAAAAAATGCAGGATAGGCTGGTGGGAGTGCCCTGACCAGTGTCCACCCCCCAAACCCTGCTGCCCATAATACAGCAGCTGAACTGTTGGATATAGTACAGTGGTTTAGACAGAAACCAAGAGAGCATGCCAGCATAGCTGCTCTGGTTATGGGACATGGAGGCAGAAAGTGCTGTGGTGTATGGACTGGAAATTTCAAAACTGACATCCATTACTACTCACCCTGCCCTCAGGCAAAGACTGTATGCTCTGTCCAACATAATGAGGATAGCCATTTGATCAGTGAATGATTTATGGCTGTGTGTCATATAACATGGCCAAATAAGAATGACATACCATTAAATATCAGCCTGTGGTCCTCTATGGAGGACTAACAAAATTATATTAGAGAATTAGGCATGAAAGAGGCAATCTATGAAGATGATTTTGAGAGCCCAGTCAATAAATTTTTCATCAGGAACGAGGGATCTCATCCTACAGCCATCACCTTTACATCAGGATGGGTCTATGTTATCCATACTGAACCCCCCAGTGGCCCTCAGGTGCTGTAATACAACAGGCTGCCCAATTGATGAGGAGACAAGAGTGCCTATGGCCAGATGCAGGCTCTGAATGGTGGTGGAAAGGTCAGAGAACCATCTGCTGCCATGACTTAGGCGTCCAGCCCCTAAGGTAATCCAGTCTGGACCCATTAGGGTCTTGAGACAACCAATGTTTAAAGACCAGATTAGAGCAGGAGTTCAGTTTAAAAAGATCGATGGACAGCATAATCAGGAAAAAATATCTGTTAAACAGGCCCAAGCACTGAGTATTTATAGTCCAACCTTTTCAGCCAAACTAGATGTGAATGTAACTCAAGAAGGGTCTGGATGGGGGCTCTGGCAGAGCCAGAGTTCTTTGTGAACCCCTGTGAGGTTTTGGTCACAGGTTTGGCATGGAGCAGAATAAAGATACATCACAGTTGAAAAGCATTTATTGGCTACCTATTATACACTACAGGTGGTAGAACCAGTAACTCAGATTTCAGAGGTTATCGTTAAACAACAAGGCCAGTCCAGGGGTGGGTAAAAGATCTAACACACATCTCTATGATGGGGGTGGCCCAATGACAAGCAGTGGTGCGCTCAGTTGTTCTGCTTGCCTGCTCCTCAAGGAGTTAAGAGAAATCTATGCCTGCTGCGTGTTCGAGTGCATGCGCGATGCCATGTGGAGGGCTTATCACAATAAAGATTGGCGGATTTGCTGCGTAGACCGGTCAGAACTCAGATCTGCGTTGTGCTTCCTGCGGCACCAAACGCCCAACAGTGGCAGTTCCGTGTATTGGCCAGCAGGTGGCAGCAGAGACCACGGAAAGAACGTCTGCGGGACAGACCCTGGGGATCCGTTCTCTTTTGATTATAGGGGAAGAACACAAAGATGGAAGAGGAGGGAAGGGGGAAAAAAAAAGAAAAAAAGAAAAAATCAAACCACAGCAAACAAATAAAAACTTCTCCAAACGTAGCAAACGTGAATCTCTGTCAATAAATAAATGAGTAATTGAATTGATGTCTGTTTCCCCTCTCCCCCGCTCCCCCCAACTTCCGAGATGAAAAAACACCTGTTATCAATTGGACAGATGCACACAGTGAAGCCAGGGATGGTCTGAAACGCAAAGCAGCTGAGCAGCTTTTAGAAGAAAACAGAGTAGTAACAACTTCTGTACCTACATTCACCACTCTGAGATCCTGTCTGGGTCACCCAAGGCTTGTAAATAACCACTGGGTCGGTTCTGATGTCAAGTGATTTGTTGTCAGTTCTCTCATGGTTCTCCGGTCAGTTCTCCGGTGCCAGGATCTGCCACAGGGCATTCTGACCACGGGCATCATGTTTCTACGCTGCCGCCTGCATTTAACAGGCAATGGGACTGCCCAGCATGTGCAAGGCAGCACCTCTTTCACACCACCAGAATGTTTAAGGCTGTTGGGATTGTTGTTAGCGTCCCATTAACACTGGGGCTAGAGATACCCTTAGGATTGACATTACTATTAGCATTACTTTGATGGTGCCCTATCTGGGTCATTTCCAGGGGATGTCAGGAGTAAGGCACAGTGTCAGGAGAAAAAGAACAGACTCTGTTACTTTATAAAAGTGATAATAGAGAGAGTTCATTGGAAAAAATACAACTCTTAAATAATACAAAGCATGCTTCTGATTGGATGCAGGCATCATCTAGGCTCTGATTAATATTACTCTTAAGGTAAAGATTATTGTTACCATAATGATTGTTTTTGGATTATGATCAGGGTTAAGGTTCCTTTTGCTACAAACTTCTAGCATCATTTTTGTTGTTACATTTGGAGTTAGAGATGATTTTAGAATCAGGGTAAGGGTTAGGATTAGAGTTACATTGCGGGTTAATGCTGTTATCTTTACAGCTCCTGTGAGGCTTGGGGTCTGGGTCAGGTGTTTAAAAATGAAATGAAAAAAGCATAAAAAAAATATATTGAAAGCTTCAGATTTCCTTAATCTTTGTGGGAATCATATATTGTGCAACTCAGATCTACCTCTTTATGCAGTGACTGCCTGTAAATTTGCTAGAGCCCAATATAATATGGCCTTGTGCTTTCCACTAACTCACCTTCATTTCATTTTCATTACATTTGCTTGGTAGTCAGATTTTGGTGTGTGGATATTTTAAAACAATCTAACTGACATTGGCAAAAAATTAAAAATAATAAAAAAATGCACGACAGCATCAATTGTATCAATTTTTATAGATAAGATAAAGAAGAGCAGTTTCCCTTAGTTTTCTGTGCCTCTTTACTTTCTTACCCTCTCCCCTTGTGTGAGAAACTCTCAAAGTCAAAGATTTCTAGTTAGGCAAAGATGGCAGCGATAGCAGCAGTGCTTATTCATTACTGCAATACTGCGCGCACATCCCCTGTTGGCAAGGGAGAAACTGCACACCAGACAGTGACATTAATTCTGTTCTATGCCCTAAACCCAATGCAGGTGATGCTCTCATGGCTCTCATTGGTTGAGCATCTCAGGCTCACAGACTCCTCCAGACTGTTGCTAGGATTCATTTCCATATAAGGTCAATTACCAACCTCTTGTTTTTAGGTCTGCCTTGTACTTTTCTGCGGACAGAGAAGGGCAATGTTTCCAAAAGTCAGTACATTCATTCTGTCCTGTGCTGGGCTCTACCCACCCTGTGTATTTATCTTGTGCTTGTCTCAATTCTCCCCATGTCAGAATGCCCCCAGTCTGAACTTAATTCTGTTCAGCAACTTTCTTGGTGGAAAAACTACTTAACACAGCTGTTTTACAAGAGGGTTATACATTCAGTTAGGGCCTACACTATGTACTGAAAATACTGGAAACCTCCACTGCAAAAACACAATCTACCTCTCCCATCTGTGCAGCCTTGCAGACCCAGAGCATGCCAGGTTATTTCTGCTTTCATAGCATTTCCATGCTGTAGGGTGAGCAAAAGGTTCTGCTGCTTGATTCTTCTGCAAGAGCTGCCTACCGGCAAATGGTTGCAGGGATGGAGGATGTGACAGAAAGCATTTGTCTCCACAAGAGCAGAGTTACATTCAGTGCAGAGTGTGAGAGTCAGGTTGGTGTGGAAAAGCACTGACACGCTGGGGATGATGCAGTGCTCACATGTCTAACACTCACAGACATTACTGTCAGAAGGATGGTGCTGTGTTGTGCTTCTACCTTTGGCAGCCCCTGGAGAAATGCTGTGGCACACAGAACACCTTTGTATTGCACTGACTGCTGCCATGCAGCATGGATTTAACACACCAAATCCAGAGGAGCATGACTGCATCTAACTTCCCTGAGAAAAACTACTGTAGCTGAAGAGATGAGGAGGCAGCTGCTCATCTGCATAACAAGCAGCACTGCCAGACACTGGGCCAGGTGAGCACCTCCTGCTGCAGCGTGATGATGACAGGGCTGGAGATGATCTGCAAAGCCATCTTAAAAGTGGGAGACATGAGTCAACATGGCAGGAGGACAGAGGTGTTAGGGAGCAGCCAAGGCATCAAAGAGTATCAGAAGGCTTTGAAAAGTATCACAAAGCAACAGCCAGGAAGACTGGGATTATCATGAGCAGCAACCTGGATGCTAGAGATTATTTGCTCCCATACAAAATGTCTTGCTGCAGACATCCCAAAGTCAGGCAAAATGAGAACCCAGAGCTCTGCCTGCATGAACCCCACAGCCAGAGTGTTGCAAGCTGAGCTGCCTTGCTGTTTGTTGCATTCATCCCAATCCCTGTGAATGAAGACTCGGAATGCAGCCAAGGTGATGACTGAGCATGAGAGTGACTTTATTCAATAAAAGACAGGAGGACTTGAGAGGTCAAGGGTGAAGATGGGACTCCTCTTGTCAAGATGAGAGTGGCTCAGAGCTGGTGCTGCTGCCTGGTGCCTGGGACTGGCAGCCTGACTCTAAGTCCCCATCTAAGATGCTCAGCTTCACCTCACTGATGCTGCCCTGCTCCTGCATGGTGGTGCTGCTGTTGGGGCACTCGGGCTGTGCTTGGGATGGGCAGCACTGCAAAGGCGCTGGGTCACAATCCAGGCAGGTGACTGTGGTGTCTGGCAGGCTCAGGTCAGGAGCTTCAGCAGAGCCAGGAGATATGAGAGCATGAACGTGGATGAGCCGCTCGTGTCCATCACTGTTACCATGTGGAAGGCTGTCATCCGAATTGCAGCGATTCGTGCTTAATAAGAACTCTCCATTGATGGAAACACACTGCACATCACTACTTGGTTTGGATCTTTGGGGTTGACAAGGGCTCGAATCACCTAGGAAGGCATAGAAACACAAGGGTTAGTGTCAAACATTTGCAAGTTGAATCATGAAAGGGGTTGTTGATACTTGGTAATAAAGTGGCGGCAGGAAGAAGCAAATAGGCTTCAAGCAACAGAGCCACTGTCTTGAAAGTGATCCTCATTCAGGTCCAGCTCGTGTGTTGTTTCACTGTAATCTGCTTCTTTGGGTCTACCTAGTGGGCAGCAGCACTCGAGCTGTTACTGATATCATTGAAAAGAACTGGAGACAATTGTTCTATTCCTAAGAGCTTCAAGGTGTCTAGAAGCACAAATAGAAACCAGCAGTATTTCATCACTTCACCAAAAGGAAGGTCAAACACCTGAGCTGTGAAGAGCAGTTACAGAACCTATGCATAAGATCACACCAGGCATAGTTTGTTCTAACAACAGTTATGGCACATAGTCCATTTCCTTCAATATTCCCAAAATGAAATGATGTGGAGCATTACAGGGAAAGAAACACTGCACACAGACACTATGACCCTGATTATACTCAAGCAGCAAACTTAAAGCAAGTCAGAGTTTTTGATTCCAGGATATTTCAGGACCTATCATGTGTGAAATTCAGTTACACAACAGTGCCGAGGTGCCTGCGTTTCAAGCAACTTTCAGATCACAGCCATGTAAAATAAAAACAAATTCAGTGCAGAAATAGCAATCCTGTACCTTAATACTCATGAGATTATCCATTTTTTACAGCACTCTGACTAAGTTCTAAAACTTGCTCATCCCAGTTCACTTCAGCAAGTTCCACCAATTCAAGCAACGCAGTTCTGAGATCCTGTGTATGTTGTGCAGATAGAATTGAACAGTGCAGAAATAATCTCTGACAGCTTTAATAGCTCCGTTCTGCTTACAAACTCTCAGTCCAAAACTATTCTCAGTTTTAAGGAAATGAACACCTGAAGCAGTTGGATCATCTGCCATTTGCCGCATTCTGCTTCTTGGCATCATGATTAGCACAAAGGGTTTTCTGCTGTCCTGCAGAGATGGACAAAGTCCTGCTTACAAATGGACCAAGTTTCAGTGTACAGCAGAGTTTGTACCAGATTAAAAAGCCACGTCATTCAATTCATGTGCTCAGGTTGTTATGCACTCCCAAAGGAAACAGAACTAACTGTTGGATTCTGAAGGCAATCTGTGGGGTCCTACATTTCCTCCTGATTCTGGAAGAGGAAATTCTAATAGCAAATGCAGAACTTTGATCTTTGTAGACATGAGAAGAGCTGGCATTTAGGAACATTCATTTCAGGGAAATCAAATGATGTGTCTATATTTTTACTACAGATAGTATAGGGAGCAGTCAGTTGAAGAACCAGATACAAAAAATCCAGCCCATTGGCAAGAAAATACTTCTCCTTAAATTCTGTATGCTATCATGGTACAGAATTAGGCTACAGTGCCACATAGGCCAACCAAGCGTAGAACCAAATCCACAAAATACTGGTAGACAAAGCAGCAAAAACAGGGACAATATTCAGCAGACAGGCCTTTCTACCCACAGCTCAGCATGTTCTGCCATCCGAAAAGCAAGGCCTCTTGTCAAGCTCAGCTATTTCCCTTCTCAGTGTATTCTAGCACCACTGATACCCACTGGTATCCTCCTGTAGAGTGCCATCATATTGTCATCATCCAAAGGAAAAACCCACACAGCAGAGCATACAGCACTACACCCATGCTCCAAATATCCACCTGAAAAACAAAAAGACAAGCTTACAAACCTGAAGCACCTCAAATGGCTTCCTGACAGACTGGATTGTCTGCCCTTGCCAAAGCCCACATATAGCCCATGAAAAGCTGGCTCTTTCCCTCAGGAAAAAAAGCCTTATCGTCCCAGAGAAAGCATATAACCCTCATTCAATTGCCCTTCCACTCAGCTTAGAGCACTACTAAAACCAGCATCTTCACCTTAGCTCATCACACTGCTGCAGTTCCTTTTACAAGGATTTCACTGGCAAAAATTAAATCAAAGCCATCACAAGGGATTTAGCACAGTTACGTGTTACTGGCTACGAGAGCTGTCAGCACAGTCACCTGTCTGGCTTTGCTGCTGTTCTATTTATGTAGAGGCACAACAAGGTTCAAACACCTCACGGTGTAATTCTCACTTTGACTGTAAAGAAAAAGGAGGCTTGAAAAGCAGTGTGTGGAAAACAAAGAAACAAGAATTAGAACAACAGTGGGGCCATGGCACTTGTAGGAATTGCTCCGCCTTTAACAGCGATTCAAGAAGGATGAGGGCATTCCAAACCAAACCAGTTTGGACAGATTAACAACTGCAAGTAGTGGGTTCCAAAATTACAGACATGAAATCAAAGCTGGAAAAACTCTTCACATTTTCATCTCTCAATTTTTAGTACATTCTGCATTACAGTGCAAACAACTCTTCACATACAACTTGGAAGCTAAAGACAAGTCTGACAAAACAGACTGCACAGAAATGATGGATAATTAACAGAGCAAATTGCTCTTTCAAAAACTTAGTAATAGAAAGAGATCTCTGAAGTTGCTGTTTTGTAGAGCCCCAAAGCAGTCGCTTGAGGCAGTTCAGGATTAGCCTGAGACAAACCAGCCAGCTGTGTGAACTGAGACCAATTGCACTTTTCTAGTCTGTGGCCACTGACAGCTTCTGAGAGCTACCAAGCAATGCAACCTAGCAGAATTCAGAAGGGAAACCAAGAGAGCCTGCCTGAGCTCCACTGCCTTTAAATGCTCTGTGGAGAGGGAAGGGAAAGAGGGGAAAACAAACACCGCTCTACATCCCTCTGAGCCAATAGACACTTTGCCCTGGATTAGCTCTGGTGCTGCATAAGCTGGGCTTCCTCAACATGTGTTCAGGCGGTAATCAAGGCCTGCCTGGAATAACACAAAAACTAGAGAGAAATGTTTGCTTTAACAGAGTTTATGTCTTCTGATCATAACACTTCAGAAGCCTCAGAGGCTTCTTCTCCTGTGTATATTTTCATTCATCTTATATTTTGCTTTCATTCAATGTGACCTCTCTAGGCAAATATTGTCTAACACCATGAGTATCACATAAATGTGCAGATCTCAAGCTGCTCACTTATCTAGTACCCTTGGCATGATGCTTTATTTTCCTCAGCTATTCATCTAGATTGTGCCTGTTGATTGTGCAACAACAGCCTGTTGGTCTCGATTACCTGTGAGAGGCTCTAAATTTGGCCAGGAAAAATCATTTGAGGATAAGTAATTATCTGGGACTCAGTAAGTCTTCCCATGCTTTCATAACAGCCGAGATACACACACACACAAACTCATGGAACCCCACTGCTTTGCACAATCCTGTGCACACTCACATGTGTCATGCACTGATTTCCCAGCCAGTCCTCGTAGGGTCTCTTACTTAGGACGGGAGTGCAGGGGAGCAGCCAGAAGCTGTTTGCATTCCCTGCTGTCTGCTGGGCAGCTTTGCTGGAGATGCTTGGGTTGCTTTGTTTTTCCCTGGGAGGTGGGAAGGAGCTTTGGGTTGGAGGCACATCCCGTGCCAGAGCATCTCGATGGCACGTGTGGGGCACTGATCTGCAGCAGAGGAAGGGGAGGAGGTCCCAGCACAGCTCTGCACCATGCTCTGCCACACTGGGCAGCTTGTTCCTGGCTCAGCAGCACCATCAGACAAGAAGCAGGGAAGGAAATCAAGGATGGGGGGTACTATCAAACGCAGTTAGTGCATGCCTGTGCAGGACAAACAGACCCAGATCTTGTGGGTTGTTCCTGCTTTTGTAGCATTCGTGTGCTGTAGCTTAGCAAAAGGTTCTGCTGCTTGAATCTTCTTCTGCAAGAGCCACCTACCAGTAAATGTCTGCGGGGATGGAGGATGTGACAGAAAGCATTTGTCTCCACGACAGCGTAGTTACACTTGGTCTAGAGAGTGTGAGAGGCAGGCAGCACTGCCTGATGTTGGTCAGGGCGAGCTCCTCCTGCCGCAGCACGATGATGGCAGGGCTGGAGATGATCTGCAGGGACAGCTCACAGGTGGGAGCCAGGAATGGACACGGCGGGAGGACAGAGGTGTTAGGGAGCAGCTACGGCATCAAAGAGCATCAAAAGGCCCTGAAAAGCATCACAGAGCTACAGCCGGGAAGCTTGAGGTTTTCATGAGCAGCATCCAGGATGCTAGAGACTATTTTCTGCCATACACAACGGCAGCAGAGCTCTCGCTGCAGGCATCCCAAAGTCAGGCAAAATGGGAACACACCCAGAGCTCGGCCGCGCAAACCCCACAGCCAGAGTGTTGTAAGCTGAGCTGCCTTGATGTTTCTTGCACTCATCCCAATCTCTGCGAATGAAAACTCGGAATTCAGTCAAGGTGTTGATTGAGCACGAGCGTGCCTTTATTCAATAGGAGAAAGGAGGGGGTGTGAGGTCTGGAGGAAAGATGGGACTCATCCTCTCTTGTAATCATGAGAGCTGCTCAGAGACCGTGCTGTTGCCCAGAGCCTGGGACTCGTGTCCTGATTCTGTGCCCCCCTGCGAGATGCTCAGCTTCTCCTCGGTGATGCTGACCTGAGCCTGCATGGTGGTGCTGCTGTCGGGGCACTCGGGCTGTGCTTGGGCTGGGCTGCACTGCAGAGACATTGAGTCCAGGCTGGTGCCTGAGGAGTCTGGCAGGCTCAGGTCAGCAGCTTCAGTATGGATGGGATGAATGAGCGCTTCAACGATGATGACATTCTTCTCTTGATAGCTGATGTTATACGGAAGGCTTTCATCTGAACTGCAGCATCCTGTGCTTAGTAACAACTCTTCATTGATGGAAGATGCGTCATCGTAACATGCCCTGTGTCTTGGGGATATACAAGGGCTCGGGTCACCTAGGAAGGAGTAGATGTACAGCGGTTAGTGTCGAACGTTCGCAAGATGAACCATGGAGATTCTTGCCATTTGGCTATGTAGTGGTGGTGGGCAGAAGCAAATAGGCTTCTAGCAACAGTGTCACTGTCTTGAAAGTGATCCACGTGCAGGTCCAGCTCTTGTGTTGACAAGAGACTCATTTGGGAAAGACAGGTGTCAACTGAAGATGTCAGGCATGGACTTGAACGCCAGAAGGAGGTACAAGCCCACTGAAAGCATGAATTCTACCTGTGTTGCTGACAAGCAGTGTTTTGTAAGCTGGATTTGCACCCTTACCTGCCAGGACCAAGACTTCAGCTTCAGAGGGCTCCCTGGCACTGCTCTGCAGTCGGCGTTTGGCCACAGGGGATGGTTTGCCCAGGCAGAAGCAGGAACACCAACTGCCAGCTGCTGACTCTGCCCTCTTACTGGGAGAACTCATTCTGCAGAGAAAACAGAGCATGCTGTCAGATGTGGTGCAGGGTGAGGGAAGAGCTGCACCGAGCCCTGGCCAAAAGTTGCCTGTTCCGGGCATTGCCTGCTTTCTGCTGAAACACAGCTTAGAAACGCCCTCTGTTTCAAACAGCAGAGGATGCTTCCATTCCTACAGCTCAGCCCTCAAGTCCTGTTGGCTAAATACCTCTCAACGATGTCAAGCAAGGACATGGATCCGGAGAATGTCGGAGGCTCAGGCTGCTTCGCTCTCCCGGGGCTGGCCTTCACCAGGGAACGAAGGCGGTTGATGAGCTTGCCCCATTTCTTTGGCTCTGTGCAACAAAACAAAGAAACCAGTTCATTTCAGGCCTGGCTCGGTTGGACGAAGCTGAGCGCAACGCATTCGACAGAGCATGTAACAACGGGAAGAACATTCCCAACAAGGGCACGCAAGAATGGATTTTCCCCATCCCTGGAGGTGCCCAAGGAGCTTAATGCAGTTCTCTTTCTAAGCTTGCTGAACTTGGGCATAAACAAACCCACTGAAAGTAGCGTTCTGACCCTATTTGACTAACTTGCGTTGTCAAATGTAAATTAAGCACCTGGCTTTGGCAATGAATTGAGGAGGGAATAGGGAACTTTTCCGCTGATGAGTTCCATGCACTCACCAGGGAAAAGCCCAACCTGTAATTAGAACAAAAAGACAGGTGAGCATTAGCCCGAGCCCAGAGCCAAAGGGAAGGTCCACTGACAGTGACACAGGGCAACTGTTTGCATCCAGCAGCCATCCTGTGCAGGCAGAGCAGCTCCAAGCTGAGATTCCCAACTCTACTGAAGTTGTGCTCTCTAGTCAAAAACGTGTGTCTACCTCAAAGCCACGCTTGCCTCTCCCCCAGGGGCTCAGCCTGTTGATATGTCCTCATATCAACAATGCTCACCAGATCTCCGACCTGCAAGAGATTGAAACATCAATCCCAGATTCAGCAAATCTGGTAGGAAAACAAAGCAGAAAGGACTGCCCTCTTCTATGCACAACAACAAGGAACGCCTGGAACTGCTTACCTCCAGAGAGAGCTCATCTGGCCCCTGGGCAACGTGGCTCTTAATAACATGGGCTGCCGCAATCGCTGGTACGTTTAAAGATGACAAAGCACGCACCAGCTGCGGCTTCTGCATGTTATCAGCCAGCAAAACAGAGCACAGGCCGTGGTCAGGAGCTGAGGACAAACCAGGAGGATTTCAAGGTGAGGAGCACGTCTGCAGAGAAAGCTGCAGCAAATGCGCTCCGTCCTTATCAGGAGCACTTCAGAAGGAGTTGCACGTCTCATAGCTCTGGAGCAGCACTTCTTCCCCACCCTTCACTACTCCAAGCAGCTCCAACAAACTTCTCAGAAGAAATCCAGGCCAGCACAGACCTGGCAGACCAGAACCAAGTGCAGCTTGTGTGACGGCAGTGCCCACTCCTTGCTTCCACCCTGCTCCAGCAGGTTAAGGAGTCTGAGCCTCACTGGCCTTTGACAGCTCAAGACTTTCAGCACCTCATGCCGACATTTCTCACTAAGATACACCTCACGCATTGAATTCTCTTCTCACTACCTCCTCCCAGTCCTCCCCTAGGAACAGAAACCATTCAGATTCTACAGCAAACTACAGCATCTACCCTGCAAGAGCACACTGAACCACCTGCAACAATGAAACATGGTTTTGGAGAGTGGGTCTGAAAACACACCTTTAGACAGCTGTCTCCCTGTAGCCAAATAGAAACCAAGCAGCAAAAGAAGAGTCCAGCCTGAAACATGCCCATGCTACTAGCCCAGGTTTTTCACAGTCAATGCAGAATCCATCCTGTTCTTGAGGTAACAAATGACCAGTGGGTCTCCCCTTGCTCCACCCCTTCTCCTTCAAAGCCAGAAAAAGAAAGAAAAAACAAGCAGAAGAAACCCAGACGTACCTTTCCACACACAAAGCAGAAAGTGGAACAGCAGTTGTCTCCTTCCTGAGACATGGTGGGGAGCATCCCAGAGGAAGCCCAAGTTCTTTGCTTCTCTCCACAGGGACTTCAAGCACTCTTGGCAAGAGCTGCTTTTGTTCTTTCTTCAACTGCTTCCATCACCAGAATCTCCTTTGGAAAAGGAACCCTAGAGAAAGAATCAGCAAATGAAAAAGAATGAGCAATAACCACTTTCCCAGCTTTCTTCTGACATGCGATTAAGACTCTTGACTCGGGCAAGGTCTTAAAATCAGCTGGTTACAAGAACTGTCCCAAAATATATCCAGCTTCTGTACAGCTGCCGTTATTTCTGACAGCAAGTGTAATCACAGAATCATAGAATGGCCCGGGTTGGAAGGGACCTCAAGGATCATGAAGATCAATCACCTCCCTGTCCCTGCTGGCCATCCCCTCTTCTGATGGAGCCCAGGGGACCATTCGCTCTCTGAGCTGCAAGAGCACGCTGATGGCTCACGTTCTGTTTTTCATCCACCAGGACCCCCAGGTCCTTCTCTGCGGGGCTTCTCTTAAGGACTGCTCCTCCCAGGCTGTAGAAATGCCTGGGATTCCTCCAGCCCAAGTGCAAAACCTTGCACTTTGCTGTGTTCAACCTCATTAGATTCACCTAGGCCAAACTCTCGGTTGAGCTCCCTCTGAATGGCATCCCTTCCTTCCACTGCGTCAGCCGCACCACTCAGCAAACAGCAGAGGGTGCACTCCATTGCATCATTGGTATCACTGATAACCATGTAAAAAAGCACTGGTCCCAAGACAGATTCCTGGATGACACCACTTGTTATCGGCCTCCACCTGGACATCGAACCACGAATCACCACCCTCTGTCTGTGGCCTTTCAACCAATCCCTTATCCACCAGGTGGTCCACCTGTCAAATCCACATCCCTCCAGTTTAGAGATAAGGATGTGGTGGAGGGCCATGTCAAAGATCTTGCTCAAGTCCAGGTCAATGACATCTGTTCCTTCCTTTTGTCCACAAATGCCATCACTCCATCATAGAAGGCCACCAGACTGGTTCGGCATGGCCTTCCCCTGCTAAAGCCACGCTGGCTGTCTTGGATCACATGCTCATTCCTTATGTGATCAAGCATGTCTTTGAGGCGGATCTGTTCTTCACCATCTTCATCACAGTTACACATTTGAATCAAATAATTGGTGTTCCTGTCACGAAGAAAACCTCTTTGTCTTCTACTCCTGCTGCACTTCTGTGCTTTCACCAGAAGCAAAGGGAGAGGCCACCTCCTAGATCCAAATTTTAAGAAACCAACACCCAATAGGTGTCATCTGAAGTAAAATAGCAGAGAAATTAAGATGACTCTTCTGCATCCAGCTTGGATCACTCCCTCACTCAGGCACACCACCATCAGATCAAGGAGATGCTGCCTTCAGCTTTGAGACTGTATGGGAAATCACAGCTTGAACCTCTGATTAATCAGCTGAGGCAAGTGTTGGGTCAGCTGCGGGAGCACAGGTGAGAGTAATCTAGCTGTGCTCCCAGAAGGGGTGGACCTTGACTCCACCTCCTCTGAGACCTCATTTAAAGGCTGACCACCACTGAGGCAGCATCTCTTGGAGATTGCTCCCCAGTTGAAACTGCCTCAGCTTTCTGGTCAAGGTATCGATATTGGTGAGTTTTCCTTTGCTAACAACCTTTGACTATTTACCACCATCTTGGTTAACATCTTTTTATTAGCCACCCTTCCAGAGACCATAAGGGTTTGGGCTTCCAAACTCTCAGCAAGCATTTGGATCAGCCAGCTTCCTGCTGGGGAGCCCCCTGCATCACTGCTGCCTCCTTTCGTACTGGACCTGCAGATGCTTCAGAGCTCATTAGCATGGACTTCCTTCCTCCCCTCAGCAGCTGCTCCTGCACTCACCTTCATTCCTACTCAGATACCGGCCGCTTCCAGCACCAGCTGACCTGCAAGACACAGAAAGGAAAGGTGGGAGTCATGCAAACGCACAAGCCCAAGGCTGCGTCACCACCACGTATGGCAGCCTCGGGAAGTCAGCTGCAACTACAGCCTTTGTCAGAATGGAAACAGGAATCGTCAATTCAGTGTGACTTCTGAACTCATTGCCACCATCAGAAACAGGCACTGAAATCGCTCACTTCACTGCAGCTGGTTACCTCCAAATTCTTTTACTTTTAGGAAAATGCGGACACGGAATTGAAGGACACTAGAAAAGTGACATCTACTTCCCCGTAGGTGGTTAAACTTGGAAGCAGGACTTGAGCAAGAAAAGCTTCTCAGCTCAGAATCACAGAATTATCAAGGTTGGAAAAGACCTAGAAGATCATCTGGTCCAACCATTGCCAATACTTCCCGGATAAATCATATTCCATACATCACATCCAAACGTTTCTTGAACACTCCCATTGTCGGTGACTCCACCACCTCCCTGGGCAGTTCATTCCAGTGCCTGACTACCCTTTCTGAGAAGTAATATTTATTAATGTCCAGCCTGAATCTTCCCTGGCGCAGCTTAAAACCATTCCCTCTAGTTCTATCACTGATTACTTGAGAGAAGAGGCCAACCCCCAGCTCACTACAACCTACCTTCAGGAAGTTATAGAGAGTTATAAGGTTTCCCCTGAGCCTTTTCTTCTCCATGCTGAACAATCCTAGTTCCCTCAGCTGCTCCTCGTAAGTTTTGTGCTCCAGACCACTCACTACCTTCGTAGCTGAAGACGTTCCAGAACCGCAAGGTTTTCTTGCATGGAGGGGCTCAAAACTGAATAGGTCAGACCTCCTTCTCTCCATCATTGCTGTCACGTGGAAGGCTGTCCTTGAAACTGCAGTGACTCATGCATCCTAACTGCACTCCATTGATGGAAGCACACCAGGCATCATCGCTACTTGCCGGTGGGTTCCTGTGCTGGCAAGGGATAGATTCACCTGAAAGAGTAGATACACAGCAGTTAGTGTAAACTTTCACTATCCAAGGAGGCAAAGGCTTGGTGCTGCCTGTCAAGCAGGTTTCAAGCAGCTTGCGAGACTCATTTGGGAAAGACAGGAGTCAACCAAAGATGTCAGGCACGGGCTCGAATGCAGGAATACAGAAAGAGGTACAAGCCCACTGAAAGCATGAATTCTACCTGTGTTGCTGACAAGCAGCTTTTTGAAAGCTGGATTTTCACCCTTACCTGTCAGGACCACGACTTCTGCTTCCCTGGCACTGCTCTGCAGTTGGCATTTGGCCACAGGGGATGGTTTGCCCAGGAATAAGCAGGAACGCCAACTGCCAGCTGGTGATTCCTTCCTCTTTCTGGGAGAACATGGTCTGGAGAGAGAAAACAGCATGTTGTCAGTCGTGGTGCAGGGTGAGTGACAAGCTGCACCGAGCCCTTGATGACAGTTGCCTGCTCCTGGCAATGCCTGGTTTCTGCTGAAACACAGCTTAGAAAAGCCCTCTGTTTCAAAGATTCATTCAGAGATGCTTCCATTCCTACAGCTTAGCCCCCAAAAGTCCTGCTGGCTACATTCCTCTCAACCATTTTGAGCAAGATGCAGAGCATGTGAGCAAAGGCTCAGCAGCAGGAAAGGACAGGAGCTGGCAGGCGTAACTGCTTTCTGAGGAACTGGGCAGCCATAAGGGAAGCTCAAAAGCATCTCTGACTCTTACGTTAACACCTCCTCGGCCTCAGCTCACTGCCATCTTTAATTTCTAGTGCCAGCAAGTCTGACCAACAGCTCTTCTTACAGGAGAAGTGCAATTGGTTTCAGGTGCGTGGCCCTGAAATCTGGAAAACCCCAGCGTTTCCAGGTACAGGCAGCACAGACCAAGATAGACACTAGCGTGGCTTTCTGCATCTTGTGACTGCCTGCCCAACCAGGAAGGAAATGCACCCTTGTGTGGCTCCTCTGAGCCAGTAGGGCAACTGTTTTTTAGTTGAGTGCTTGGAGATACAATGGACAAAAAATAAACCAATAGAAATCACCTGAACAATGATGATAGGGGCTGGAAAGGGAATTCCTCTTTCTTTACCTTTCAGATGGAAAATCAATGATTGCGTCGAAGTTCCTCAGTACAGCTGCAGGCCCTTCCTCCACTTGTATCTTGCTGCTCTGTGTTGCAACAGGAGAGCTGCTCTGGCCTCTCCTCTCAGCCTGTGCCTCCTGCACGGTGAGCAGCTTTGTGGATGGAGAGACCCACACAGACTTGGGCCCAGGCAGAGAACTGTGCCCTGCAAGGGAAAAACACAGGTGAGACGGCAGAGGAAGCAACAGCACAGCCATCCCAGTACTGCATATCTCTCAGAATTGCTCATCCGAGCCACTGGAAGTAGAGGAGCTCAAAATAACCATGTGCTCAGTGGTATGCTCGTGGCAAAGGACACAGCCACAATTAAGAGCAGCTCACTGTATCAAAAACAGGCAAACAAAAATCCTAGAAAAACTAGGGGGCTGGGATTCCAGAAAGCTTTGCTGCCACATTTCAATCAAGCTTCACCTGCTGGCAAAAAATCTTAACAGCAGTGATGGTTTTCTCCAAGTAAGGCTTGTGTTTTGACACACTAAGGATCCAGGAATGGGGCACCATATTCTAACCTAAGCCCAGAAGCCTGCTGTCTCCTCGACAGTAATAGAATTTTCAAAGGTCTTGGAGAAGACCTGGATTGGATCAAGGTGCCAGATCAAGATCAAGCTAATGGAGGAAGACACTCACCTGCTCACTCTCCCACGACTGGTGTGGATTCGGAGCAGAAGATGACATCTGTGTGGCTGATGAGGAATTCCACCACAGCTGACTGAGTCTGCAGCTCCATGCAGGCAGCTTCAATGGCGCAGGAAGATTGGCTCTGCTGGGATCTGAAGAAAAGGCAGATCTTACAAGTCATTTCCCCAAGGTCATTTCCCCAAGTCTGAATTTCTGTAGCCAAAAACTGTCAGGTTGGGCTCTGGAGACTTCCGCAGTGGGCAAACAGCGATGCCACTGACGAAATTATCCTGGATCATCAGGGACACAGCAGTCCCAGCTAAACAAGTGAGTAGAAACTGTCATCTAGAAATTGTGCCCCTGGGGTTGGGGGAGAGCAGAACTAAGCATCGTGTTGAAATGGAAAAAGAAGTTTACCTTAAGAGGTTTGGAGCCCACTCTATCGCTAAGTTCTTCACGTGCATGTTTATCACCGAGCAGATCCCAGCCAGAGACACCAAGTGTCTTATTAAGTCCCATGGGGACAGTGCACTGGTGGTCAGCACTGAGGCAGACTTGATGACTTCCAAGAGGCATCTGGGGAACACAGAATCACAGAATGACCCGGGTTGGAAGGGACCTCAAGGATCATGAAGCTCCATTCCCTGCCTGGCAGGGCCACCTATCTTCCACATTTACTAGGCTGCCCAGGGCCACATCTAACCTGGCCTTGAACACCTCTACAGATGGGGGATCCACAACGTACCTGGGCAGCCTGTTCCAGGACCTCAGCACTCTCCTAGTAAAGAATCTCCCCCTACCACCCAACGTAAATCTTCCGTCTTTCAAATTAAAACCATTTCCCCTTGTCTTGCTATTATCAGCCCTTTCAAAGAGTTAACACCCCTCCTGATTATACACACAGCCTGTGCCATCAAGGCCAAGCAGTGCAAGCTCTGGGGGGCTTTACAGCCTGATTGCGCAGTGCAGCTCCTCGCAGCAGGCATTTGACTCCAAGTCCCCTTTGCTATTAACCCCATACTATCAATAGCAGGGGAACAGCAAAGGAAAGGGAATTCTCACAACCATTGTGAATAGCTTAAATAAGCACCTCCTGGCACCACCACAAGTGCCATCAAGTGAGAGGCAGGATGTGGCAAAGACGTGACTCATGGGGCTAACAGAAAGAAGACCTCAGAGCTGGGGCAATGCTGCAACCACTAGCCAGGACGCCCAGGGAACAGGTACGTGTCATTTCCAAGACACTGCCCTGAGCTTACCAAGAATTTGGCATAGAGATGCTTAGTCAGCAGAGGGCTCGGGAGCTCCCTGAAATACATCTTGCACAGGGAGCTCACGCTGTGAATGTCTCAGACACTGAGCTCGGGAACCTGCTCTGAATCGAATTCAAGGCTGCAGAGAAGGACACAGAATTGGGCAGAGGGCTTTGGGAAAGACGAAAACAAGTCCAAAGCCACACAAAATACAGTCAAGAAAAGGAAGGACCTCTGCAGAGCCTTCCATATGGTCTCACATCACAGCGAGAAGCAGGAGAGCTCTTGTGGCACAAAGCTTGGGGCAGGAGAAATCAAGGCTGCCTCTAAGATAGTGCTTGCAAAGAGACTTGTGCTCTAGATACCTCATACCTTCAGTGTTCTTCTTTGGACACATCTCAGGATTTCAGTGTCCTTCTTGCAGTGAGGGGCCAAGAACTGAACACAAAACTCAAGGTGAGGACTCACCAGTGCCAAGCATAGGGAGATGATTGATTCCCTGCTCCTGCGGTCTCCAACCTTCTGCATTCCAATTCCAATCTAAACCATTCCTGCTATGGTATTACTTGAATCCTCATTTAAGGCTGGACCTCAACAGGTCAACACATCAGAAATAACACAGTGTGCATCTGGAAGACGTGTCTCAAAGCCCAGAAAATCCAACTCAAAATCAAACTCTACCCTTGGTACATTTACATCACGCTCTTTACCTTGTGTGTGAGCAATACTTGCTCTTTTCAGATGGTACTATGAGCATGTGGCATCCCAAACACATAGTTAGCATCTGTCCATATCATTAAGGCTCTCGTCAAGGCAGTTATTTCAGCCTTCTGAGGGGTAGTCCCCACGGCTGATGGTTGTGCTTCCATTCCCTGCTCAGTAGCAGTTACTGCATGTCCTGCCTTAAAGCCTCCTTGTCTCACAAAACTGCAGCTGCTGGTAAACCAGGCGTCTTCTGCATCTTCTAAGGGTTCGTCCTTCAGCTCCGAACGACCGGCTGCAATGTGCAGCTTCAGTTGTTTCAAAGCAGTGATGTCATCCTGGTTCTCCACCAGGGGAGTTCCGCTAAGGAAAGATACTGGGCTGGCAATAGTAGTTACAATTATTTCTATATCACCCTGCTCCACCAGGATGGCCTGGTATTTCGGGAATCTTTGGGGTGAGAGCCAATGTCCACCTTTTGCCTCCAATACAGTAAACACTGCATGAGATATTAAAACTGGTATTCTTTGGCCCACTGTAGATTTATAGGCTTCCTGAATATTGAGCACCAGTGCACCCTCGCTATCCCTTACTCACTTCAAGCTGTTTCAAGTTTACCATCAGTCCGTAGCTGTGTATCCATGGTCGGCACCCTCCTGTCATTCCTGGCAACGTATGGAGTTCCTTGGCAGTTTGCAGCTCAGGGGTTGAGCAGATGGCTTCTTTCTTGGCAGTCCTTAAGGTTCAAAGTCCAGCTGTCATCTCCTATCCCAAATATGTCACTTGCTGCTGAGTTAGTTGTGCTTTCTGTCAACCAAGAAACTCAGCAAACTCTCAGTGTATTGTACACAGTCCTTTTGTTTTGGTGGCACCCACGTGCTCCAGTAAAGTTCCACCCTAGGATGGAGGATCCCAGGTCTCAGGCTCACGAGTTGACCAGTTCTCAACAATCATTCAGCTGTTCTCACAACCCTGGGTAACACTGTCCAGGTTCACTGAGTCTCTTCTTACTCTGTTAGGGAGAACAGATACACACAAGTACTCGTATGCTATCATGAGGAATTCAGTAGGTTACATTTAATATAGAAGCATGTTGCAATCAAAAGCACGCTTAAATAAAAGCATACCCTTTTCTTTCACTCAAAATAATAGACCAGAAAAAAATAAAAACAAAACCCTCATCATGAATGTTAAAGAAATTATCTACTAGATCTCGATGGGAAGTAGAAGCACATGCTAGATTTAGGAGCACAGCACTTGTCTCATTATCTGAATGCATCTCAAGGCATGATCCTTGTGAAACTGTGAGAACTTCTATCATTAATAGACGAGTACCGTGCCCTGATAGATGGTTAAACTGCTTGCAGTGCACTGTTAGATGTACAGGCTGGTGGCTGTATGTGCTGTGACCAAATAAACCCCACACAGAAATCTTTCAGAATATCAGGACCTACAAGGATTGCATTCATATTTAAAGTAAAAAATTCCTAAGCTACACATGTTCTAGGTTTTCATTTGTTAGATACAACATACCTTTGGAAGTAGGCGCCTGAAAGGGTATGCCTTCTACT
The DNA here is from genome assembly GCF_054131305.1 of Coturnix japonica. Taxonomy (NCBI): domain Eukaryota; kingdom Metazoa; phylum Chordata; class Aves; order Galliformes; family Phasianidae; genus Coturnix; species Coturnix japonica. Next base: position 20,600,950 of record NC_140671.1, on the reverse strand, counting down.
TGCTTCTCTGTCTGACTCTTTGAAAAGAGCAGGAGCAGGAAATGCAAAGGGCAGCTCATTTCTTAACGCTGACTCTGCATCAACATTCTCTGTGTTTGCACGCTGCTTAGATGCCACTTTTCTTGTCACTGGAGTTGACAGTGTGAATTCCATATCACCCAGTTGAGTATCATGCCTCGAATGCTGCCAGAGATGGAACAAAAGGTTTTCTGATCACAGCCGGAGAAGTTACTGTCAAAGAAATTCTAACAGCTGAGAAGGTCAGACACAATGCTTATAAAAACATCATACACTACTTGTCTATTGAACAAAAGAGTTAAAACCTCTGATTCTTTCCTAGAATAAGTGCGTTTCTTATAGACTCTCAAATGCCATTTTTTATTTGTTCATGTCAATTCCCCATTTACGATTAACCCTCACCAGCTTATCTAAACATAAATATGAATTATCACTTGGTTTAGTTAAAAATTTGAATAATATCACAGTGGATTTTTTTGCACAACACAGTAAGATTGAATTTCTTTCGGTACCTTTCAACCTCTGCCTACCTCCAGCCTAACTCCAGAATCTTATTAACTGTGCCTCATCGCTTCCCATTGTGTTTTAAAATCCTCACTGACTCCTTTACTTGTTCCCTTGCTTGCTGTTTCTGTGCAAACCAAACACTGGAGTTAGGGATCACGTCAAACCAACCATGGCCTACAGGTAGAAGGCAACAAAATTTATGCTTAACATACTTCTTTGCTCAATCTGTATCTCCCTTTGGTCAAGGTACACTAGATACTTAAATATGGAGTAAGCACTAGATACAATGAGAAGCAGATTTCTGGATTAAGTGCTGTATTTTTTCTGTAAGAAACTAGCACTACATCTTCACACACCTGCTTTGTTCTCTGAGTATTTAGATCGAGTGGAGATTCTTCAAACACTGAAGCTACATCAGAAAATTCCATGGATCCAAACACATCTGGCACATGGCTGCAGTCTGGCACATCTTCATATGTCAGAGCCTTTTCAGACTGAAATGTTCCATTGAGATTCTTTTGCAGAATTAAAAGGAAGATTTCATCAGAAGATTTCATCACTAAAATCTAAATAAGATTGCTTTGCAAGTTCCAAACTATGGCTAACAGCTAATGGAAGTCCACAGGCCAGCAGCACAAACTTTTATATTATGTTCTTAATACTGTAATTGTGGGTTTGACATTCATATCAAGAGCAGAAGGGAAATTACTCTTAGAGCTTCAAGTCATCTTTCACAGCCTGTGTCAACAAAAGCAGCACCTCACAGCCTTTGGTTTGAAGACCCAGACCACAAGGCAGCTAATGATTTTACACAGAAATCCAGAGTTCAAGTCATTGTTTACTTTAGGGCTGCAATTCTACCGAAAGCCTTCAAGTTCATCACACTGAATTATCACTGGCACCACACATAACTCCACGTTACATATGTGATCACAAGCAACCTGGCAACTTCAGACAATTCCAAAGCACTCCACGTGTACTTGGCTACTAAAGTACAGAGAAAGGAATTAACATCAGAAATAGCTGCAGTCAAAACCATCTAAGAATCCAAGTCTCCAGGAAACAAGGAAAGCAAATCCTCTCCAGGACTGTGTTCTAAAAGGAAACAGATCAGAAAGGTGAGTTCTTCCCCCCTTTGACCACCCACTCATGTAACATCCATGTCATTTCTAAGTATGCTGCCCAGACCAAGACTGAGGATGCTTCAGAAGAAGACCTTCCCTGCTAAGCCAAACAGAACAAGTAAGGTACCAAAATATGTAGAGCCAAACGAGGAAAGGTGCTCTAAGAAGGTAAGCATCACAAGAGACCAACAGGAATGCTTACACAATCCAAACAATGCACAATGTCTGTTCCACAAGCTGCCAAGAGGAATATGTGCAGTACTCACAGCGCACCATGTACATTGCTTACTGCAGTCAAACTACTTCGTAGGACCAGCCCAACTTACTAAAACATTTTAATGAGCAGTCCGAACTGTCTGGATCAGCACGGTTCACTTGGAGGGGACCTTCATAGATAAACCTGAAGAGGTGAGGCGACTGCACTATCTAAACCTTAAAGCATATAGGACCTTAAAGCATAAGCTTAAAGCATAGAAGCATGACCAGCAGGTCAAGGGAGGTGGTGCTGCCCCTCCACACTCCTCTCATTGAAACCCCATCTGGAGCACTGCACGCAGTTCTGGAGCCCTCAACACAAGAAGGACTTGGAGATGTTCAGGCAGGTCCAGAGGAGGGCCATGAAGGTGATCAGAGAGGGCTGAAAGCACCTCTACTATGTGCACAGGCTGAGAGAGATGGGGCTCTTCAGCCTGGAGAAGACTCCAAGGAGACCTTAGAGTGGCCTTCCAGTATCTGAAGAGGGCCTACAGGGAAGGCTGGGGAGGGACTTTTTATAAGGGCAGGTAGCAACAGAATGAGGGGAAATGGCATTACATGGGAAGAAGGTAGATTAGGATTGGATATTAGGAAGAAATGCTTTACTGTGGGTGTGGTGAGACACTGGAGCAGGTTGCCCAGCAAGGCTCCAATATGATTGCTTTGCAAGTTCCAAACTATGGCTAACAGCTAATGGAAGTCACAGAATCACAGAATCACAGAATCGTAGGGGTTGGAAGGGACCTCTAGAGATCATCGAGTCCAACCCCTCTGCCAAAGCAGGCTCCCTACACCATGTCACACAGGTAGGTGTCCAGGCGGGTCTTAAATATCTCCAGAGAAGGAGACTCCACCACCTCCCTGGGCAGCCTGTTCCAGTGCTCCGTCACCCTCACTGTAAAGAAGTTCTTCCGCACATTTGTGCGGAACTTCCTATGCTGTACTTTCATCCCATTACCCCTAGTCCTATCCCCACGCACTACTGAAAAGAGACCAGACTCACCACTATGGCTCCCACACCTCAGGTATTTATAAACCTTGATCAAGTCCCCTCTCAGCCTTCTTTTCTCAAGGCTAAACATATGCAGTTCCCTAAGTCTCTCCTCATTGGGGAGATGCTCCAGGCCCTTCACCATCTTAGTGGCCCTCCGCTGGACTCTTTCCAAGAGATCCCTGTCTTTTTGTACTGGGGAGCCCAGAACTGGAAACAATATTCCAGATGAGGCCTCACCACGGCAGAGTAGAGGGGGAGGATCACCTCCTTCGACCTGCTGGACACGCTCTTTTTAATACACCCCAGTATGCCATTGGCTTTTTTGGCTACAAGGGCACACTGCTGGCTCATGGTTAATCTGTTGTCCACCAGGACGCCCAGGTCCCTCTTAGCAGAGCTCCTCTCCAGCAGCTCTTCCCCCAGCCTGTACTGGTGCATGCAATTATTTCTACCCAGGTGCAAGACTCTACACTTGCTTTTGTTAAACCTCATCCGGTTTCTTACTGCCCAGTCCTCAGTCCAGCAGAAAAAACTTTTATATTATGTTCTTAATATTCTAATTGTGGATTTGACGTTCATATCAAGAGCAGAAGGGAAATTACTCTTAGAGCTCAAGTCATCTTTCACAGCCTGTGTCAACAAGAGCAGCACCTCATAGCCTTTGGTTTGAAGAGCCGGACCACAAGCTAGGTAATGATTTTACACAGAATTCCAGAGTTCATGTCATTGTTTATGTTAGGGCTGCAATTCTACTGAAAGCCTTCCAGTTCATCATACTTCATTATCAATGGCACCACAGATACCTCACAAAGAAGCATTATGACATCACAAAGGGGCATTATGATGTCAGAAAGGGCATTATGACATCACAAAGGAGCATTATGACATCACAAAGGGGCATTATGACGTCACAAAGGAGCATTATGACATCGCAAAGAAGCATTATGACATCACAAAGGGGCATTATGACGTCAGAAAGGGCATTATGACATCACAAAGGAGCATTATGACATCACAAAGGAGCATTATGACGTCACAAAGGAGCATTGTGACATCACAAAGGGCATTACGATGTCAGAAAGGGCATTACGTCGTCACAAAGGGCATTATGACGTCACAAAGAAGCATTATGACATCACAATTTGGAATTATGACATCAGAAAGGCTCATTATGACATCAGAAAGGGGCATTATGACGTCAGAAAGGGCTGTTATGACGTCAGAAAGGGGTGTTATGACATCACAAAGGGGTGTTATGACGTCACAAAGGGGCATTATCACGTCACAAAGGGGCATTATCTCGTCACAAAGGGGCATTATGATGTCTCAAATGGCATTATGATGTCACAAAGGGCATTATGACGTCACAAAGGGGCATTAAGACTAAGAGTAAAGGTTGGAACAGCTTGTAGAATAGACCAATCTTCATCACTTCATCCTCCCATAAGAAAAGAGCAGCTGTAAAAAAGGACACAACTTGCAGGCTTCTACCTCCTTACCTTTCACTTCTAGAATTCTAAAACTAACTGAGAAGTATTAATACGCTGAGTATGGCCTAAGTAAGGCATATTTTCTATTCATTCTACTCCCAATCTCTTGGCCTCTTCATCTTGTACAACACTTTGCCACAGAACTGGGCAGTTCTGGGACACACAGCAGCAGAGGGGATTGTCTTAATCACCTTCCTCCCTATCTCTTTCTCTGCTCTTCAGAACATCCCATGCCTGCTTTCAGCTTCTGCTCACTGACACAGATCAGGTGATGAGGTGCGCAAAGATGAACAAAATCTATACAGAAGTTCCTTAGTAAAAATATTCCACAGCCACATTTTCACCTCGCTACCACTACATTAAAAAGGAGAATCCAATTAGTGGTGTGGATCATTGATGTTGTTCCAGGGGGAACTGTGGCTGTTCCATGCCCACAGGGTAGAAGACAGACAGTCTTCCTCTAAGCCACATAAACAGCTGCTTAGTGCTCCCAAAGCGAATATCAGCTCTTCTGTTGAAACAAAGTGTCAAATTTAGGCTAGAAAGAACCGAGGAACTGAAGGAACAAAAAGGGTCCTTGAACACCAGTCCCATGGTTGCAAGTCACTATGCAAACATATTGAACCCAAAAGAACATCTGTCCTGCAGGCAACCAAAACCTGAGTTCCTTTTACTTAAGACCCACTGTGAAACATCAAAACACATAAACATGTGATAGTCAAACCACTGGCTGCCTTTTCATGACACAGAACAGTACTCCTGGCTTCCTGATGGAAGGTTGGGAACATGCAGCCAAAGGGACAGGATCAAAGGCCTCCCTGAAATCTAGAAAGACTACATCCTTTTCCTTCATACACTGAGTCGGTGGCCTTATCATAGAACAAGATTTGATGACCAAGACCGGTTGCACACATGCTCCCTCACCGATGTTTAGGCCACCAGACTGTTTACCCAGGCAGAGCTTCAGCACACAGAGGCATTTTGACCTGAACCTTGTGCTGAACTCTAAAACTTACCCCCAGGCTTCCTGACTGTGTGGTACTGGCACGTCCTGTTTGGGATGGAATTCTCAAGGGAATGTGCTTGCCACGAGCCTTCTTAGACTGAAGCAAGAGATAGGTTGCCACAACTGGTCGTAATTCTGCTAGAAAACAAGAGGATGTAGATCTCTTCAGAAACATTGTCAGTACAAAGAAAATTTCTGCATGTCTGCCATATTTTCCCCTTGATGTGCAACCTTCACGTCTGATCACATTAGGGTAGTTTCAGGCCTCAGCTGATTCACACAATATGTCTGAGATAAAGAAGCAGACTATTCTCATTTTTGCTTGAAAGTTAGTGTATTGTACAATTGCTGGAAGTGAAAACTAAAGCTGGTGCCAGAATCTCTCTACTGAAGTGAATGGCAAAGCTCCTACTAATTCAGTTTGCACAGCATTTCAGCTGGACTCCCATTTCTGGGGGCAAGTTCCAGCCCAGCTCCAAGGAGCATCGACATTCAGCTGGATTTTCAGCAGCTTTTTGACTACTATGAGAACTGTGGGTACAATGCTTGACAGACTCAGTGTAGTATAATAAGCTTGAATTACTTATCAGGCATTAGAAGTCCTTTGAGTTAAGACTGTGAAAATATCACAGACGTGAACGGAAGAACGTTTTTCCCTTGTAGGTCGATTGTTCTCTTTATTCCCTGTACCTAAAAAAGAAGTAACAGTGACTCCACAAACGATCTCGCCTAGATAAAACTTATATTTTATATCTAGTCTTACTAAGGTTATATGGAAATCTTAACAACCCTTCAAATTCTACCACTTTCTATTTAATAGAAAGACAACTCAATTGCAAGAGACAACTTTCAGATTCAGTTTAATGCCAGAGTACCCATCATGTTTTAAATCTCTTCTACACCTTGGAATGTCATTATTGACATTTATACAGCATCTCTAGCAGCACTCAGTTCAGCTTTTCCCATTTATTTTCAAAAGTTACTGGAATTAATTCATTTTCTGAAGTATTTGTGAACTGTAATTCCCCAAATTTGCTTGGTTGTCCTACCTGACGTGTTGATATTTTCCACCTATTAGTGAAATATTTCAAAGCAGGGAGTTAAGCCAGCATGTGACATCTGCTGTTCATCCATCAGTTTCTGTTTTGAGTCTGCCTGGACTTCCAGAGATTCATAAGGATTTCAGCATGGTAGAATATAACAGAAAGGCTGAGAAAACACAATTAAAGGAGAAAAAAGGAATAAATGTGAACTTCAGAAATGTAGTTATTAGGTAGACTATGAAGTTCTGCAGTGGTACCTTACCTCTGAAAGGTGTGAAATATTTCATGTTTGAGAATAAGTGAGTGTTAGAGTCTGTTCATACAGTAAGGTTATTTACTGTAGTAGCGGGCTTAAATACAGAGAATTACTGACATACGTTTATTACGTCTGACGTTAATGCTGATCTACTCTCTCTTCTCTTGTTGTGAAACACAGAAAGCTGTTACACAGTCTTCATCAAGGTGTCCCAGCTGCACGAATAAGACCTATACTGAGGAAACAGCTTTCAAGTCATCTCACAGCCCAATCTCACCGTGGTAGTGTTCTGCTGTGCAGCAGTCAATAATTAGCCATGATTTCAGATGTTTTTTAAATAGTTAGTGTTATGGCTACATATTACAAGGAGTAAACAGGAAGAGTCATCCAACTTCAGCAACTAGTCCCTCTGTGGCAACAGGTCCTGAGTTCTGAATTCAAGTACAAAAGCCTGTCAGCAGATGAGACCTTTTACTAGAGCAGAAGTGACGCTTCTATCTCTTCTTGATTCCTAGTTCCATGGCGTGCACAGCATGCTGTGCTGCATGCACAGCACAGCTGTTCTTCAGAGCAACAGTGGCACCCAGTGACCAACAGCAGCCATTGTCTGCAAATACACAGCAACTTCCCAGGATCTGCAGCAACAATCTCCCCACACACTCCACTTCACACAGACACTATGACCCTGATTAGACTCAAGCAGCAGACTTAAAACAAGTCAGAGTTTTAGATTACAGAATATTTCAGGATCTATAATGTGTGAAATTCAGTTACACAACAGTGCCTAGGTGACGGCATTTCAAGCAACGTTTAGATCACAGCCATGTAAAATAGAAACAAATTCAGTGCAGAAATAGCAAGCCTGTACCTTAATACCCATGAGATTATCCATTTTTTACTGCATTCTGACTAAGTTCTAAAACTTGCTCATCCCATTTCACTTCAACAAGTTCCACCAGTTCACGCAACGCAGTTCTGAGATCCTGTGTATGTTAGGCAGATAGAATTGAACAGTGCAGGAATAATCTCTGACAGCTTTAAGAGCTCCATTCTGCTTACAAACTCTCAGTCCAAAACTATTCACAGTTTTAAGGCAATGAACACCTGAAGCAGTTGGATCATCTGCCATTTGCTGCATTCTGCTTCTTGGCATCATGATTAGCACAAAGGGTTTTCTGCTGTCCTGCAGAGATGGACAAAGTCCTGCTTACAAATGGACCAAGTTTCAGATTAACAACTGCAAGTAGTGGGTTCCAAAATTCCAGACATGAAATCAAAGCTGGAAAAACTCTTTGCATTTACATCTCTCAATTTTTAGTACATTGTGCATTACAACGGAAACAATTCTTCACATACAACTTGGAAGCTAAAGACAAGTCTGACAAAACAGACTGCACAGAAATGATGGATAATTAACAGAGCAAATTGCTCTTTCAAAAACTTAGTAATAGAAAGAGATCTCTGAAGCTGCTGTTTTGTAGAGCCCCAAAGCAGTCGCTTGAGGCAGTTCAGGATTAGCCTGAGACAAACCAGCCAGCTGTGTGAACTGAGACCAATTGCACTTTTCTAGTCTGTGGCCACTGACAGCTTCTGAGAGCTACCAAGCAATGCAACCTAGCAGAATTCAGAAGGGAAACCAAGAGAGCCTACCTGAGCTCCACTGCCTTTAAATGCTCTGTGGAGAGGGAAGGGAAAGAGGGGAAAACAAACACCACTCTACATCCCTCTGAGCCAATAGACGCTTTGCCCTGGATTAGCTCTGGTGCTGCATAAGCTGGGCTTCCTCAACATGTGTTCAGGCGGTAATCAAGGCCTGCCTGGAATAACACAAAAAATAGAGAGAAATGTTTGCTTTAACAGAGTTTATGTCTTCTGGTCATAACACTTCAGAAGCCTCAGAGGCTTCTTCTCCTGTGGATATTTTCATTCATCTTAGATTTTGCTTTCATTCAATGTGACCTCTCTAGGCAAATATTGTCTAACACCATGAGTATCACATAAATGTGCAGATCTCAAGCTGCTCACTTATCTAGTACCCTTCGCATGATGCTTTATTTTCCTCAGCTGATCATCTAGATTGTGCCTGTTGATTGTGCAACAACAGCCTGTTGGTCTCGATTACCTGTGAGAGGCTCTAACTTTGGCCAGGAAAAATCATTTGAGGATAAGTAATTATCTGGGACTCAGTAAGTCTTCCCATGCTTTCATAACAGCCGAGATACACACACACACAAACTCATGGAACCCCACCGCTTTGCACAATCCTGTGCACACTCACGTGTGTCATGCAGTGATTTCCCAGCCAGTCCTCGTAGGGTCTCTTACTTAGGATGGGAGTGCAGGGGAGCAGCCAGAAGCTGTTTGCATTCCCTGCTGTCTGCTGGGCAGCTTTGCTGGAGATGCTTGGGTTGCTTTGTTTTTCCTTGGGAGGTGGGAAGGAGCTTTGGGTTGGAGGCACATCCCGTGCCAGAGCATCCCAATGGCACGTGTGGGGCACTGATCTGCAGCAGAGGAAGGGGAGGAGGTCCCAGCACAGCTCTGCACCATGCTCTGCCACACTGGGCAGCTTGTTCCTGGCTCAGCAGCGTCATCAGACAAGAAGCAGGGAAGGAAATCAAGGATGGGGGGTACTATCAAACGCAGTTAGTGCATGCCTGTGCAAGACAAACAGACCCAGAGCTTGCAGGTTGTTCCTGCTTTTGTAGCATTTGTGTGCTGTAGCTGAGCAAAAGGTTCTGCTGCTTGAATCTTCTTCTGCAAGAGCCGACTACCGGTAAATGTCTGCGGGGATGTACTCGGTGTGCACGTCTGAAGCCATTTGAGAACCTAGTCGTTCTTGCTGCAGGACCCCTGTCTTCTGTTAAAAGCTGAACGGTCCCCAGAGCACCTGTTTCCATCAGCTACCACCATCCAAAGCAGCCAGCCTTCTTACAGTCACCTGGCCCAAACATCCCTTTTGCTCTACACTTGATTCATGAAAGAGATGGGAGCTTGGCACGCACACCATCCTTCCAACAGCACATCCCAGCAGCAAGGGATCACAGCACTGGCACAGCTGAAACAAAGAGGGTGTGTGAGTTTCCTGTTAGCACTCAGTGTGAACAAATCTACCACTGAGCAACACCGTGAGCCCCCACTCACCTCAGCACAGGTCAACCTGTAACCCCAGCCTTCCCCTATCCATGTGCAAACGCACACCCATTCACCACCCTGCCTGCTTTGCACACCCCCATGCACACTCTGCATCGTGTGCCCTCCTTTGCATTCACAGACATGTGCCAACCACCCCTGGGAACACGTACGTGCCTACACCTTCCACAAACACCCCTTTGTGTACACCTGTGTGCAACCCAACTCCTCAGCACACGCACGCGTTTGTGCCACCCTGTCCACGCACTCACCACGTGCCCTCCAGCACCCAAGGATTGCAGAGATGCTCCAGACTGTGCCAGAGATGGAATCTCAGAGTGCTGGGACATTATTGATCACTAAGGAAAACACTTGGAAGCATATTCAATCTGCAGAAGCTGTAATTACTGGGCACAGTTAGCTTTCCTATGGCTCAGCTGGAGGAGGCGGGTGCTCTCATACATCTGAGACACTCGCACAATGTTGGGATCATTCTGATGGAAACTATGTCTTCAGATATCATGGTTAAAACCATCCAAGATGATCATGCAGAGCCTTAGCTCTTGAGCAGCACTTCTTCCCCACCCTTCACTACTCCAAGCAGCTCCAACAAACTTCTCAGAAGAAATCCAGGCCAGCACAGACCTGGCAGACCAGAACCAAGTGCAGCTGGTGGGACGGCAGTGCCCACTCCTTGCTTCCACCCTGCTCCAGCAGGTTAAGGAGTCTGAGCCTCACTGGCCTTTGACAGCTCAAGACTTTCAGCACCTCATGCCGACATTTCTCACTAAGATACACCTCACGCATTGAATTCTCTTCTCACTACCTCCTCCCAGTCCTCCCCTAGGAACAGAAACCATTCAGATTCTACAGCAAACACATCTACCCTGCAAGAGCACACTGAACCACCTGCAACAATGAAACATGGTTTTGGAGAGTGGGTTTGAAAACACACCTTTAGACAGCTGTCTCCCTGTAGCCAAAAGGAAACCAAGCAGCCAAAGAAGAGTCCAGCCTGAAACATGCCCATGCTACTAGCCCAGGTTTTTCACAGTCAATGCAGAATCCATCCTGTTCTTGAGGTAACAAATGACCAGTGAGTCTCCCTTTGCTCCACCCCTTCTCCTTCAAAGCCCGAAAAAGAAAGAATAAACAAGCAGAAGAAACCCAGATGTACCTTTCCACACACAGAGCAGAAAGTGGAACAGCAGTTGTCTCCTTCCTGAGACATGGTGGGGAGCATCCCAGAGGAAGCCCAAGTTCTTTGCTTCTCTCCACAGGGACTTCAAGCACTCTTGGCAAGAGCTGCTTTTGTTCTTTCTTCAATTGCTTCCATCACCAGAATCTCCTTTGGAAAAGGAACCCTAGAGAAAGAATCAGCAAATGAAAAAGAATGAGCAATAGCCACTTTACCAGCTTTCTTCTGACACTCAATTTAAACTCTTGACTCAGGCAAGGTCTTAAAATCAGCTGGTTACAAGAACTGTCCCAAAATATATCCAGCTTCTGTACAGCTGCCGTTATTTCTGACAGCGAGTGTAATCACAGAATCATAGATTGGCCTGGGTTGGAAGGGACCTCAAGGATCATGAAGATCAATCACCTCCCTGTCCCTGCTGGCCATCCCCTCTTCTGATGGAGCCCAGGGGACCATTTGCTCTCTGAGCTGCAAGAGCACGCTGATGGCTCACGTTCTGTTTTTCATCCACCAGGACCCCCAGGTCCTTCTCTGCGGGGCTTCTCTTAAGGACTGCTCCTCCCAGGCTGTACAGATGCCTGGGATTCCTCCAGCCCAAGTGCAAAACCTTGCACTTTGCTGTGTTCAACCTCATTAGATTCACCTAGGCCAACCTCTCGGTTGAGCTCCCTCTGAATGGCATCCCTTCCTTCCACTGCATCAGCCGCACCACTCAGCAAACAGCAGAGGGTGCACTCCATTGCATCATTGGTGTCTCTGATAACCATGTAAAAAAGCACTGGTCCCAAGACAGACTCCTGGATGACACCACTTGTTATCGGCCTCCACCTGGACATCAAACCATGAATCACCACCCTCTGTCCTCTACAAAACCTCTTTGTCTTCTACTCCTGCTGCAGCTGCAATGGCTGCACCAGCATGACTCACGTTTGACAATCCTCCAGCTCTGGCCTAGCCATGCACAGCAGCAGTCCGTCTCCCTCCCAGCTCACTCACCAGTGTGCTGCTGTGCCCCAAATTCAGTGCAGCAGCACTGAGAGCAGGCAGCACCCATCACCCTCCTCTAACTCTCTCTGCCAGCTGCGATGAGGACTGACACAGCACACCCACCCCAGCCCAGCTTTTCTGCTGAGACACCTCCCAGCAACCACCCAGCACCAATCCCAGTTGCTGCAAGCTGTCTGAGAGCCTGCTGGAGTGCACTGACAATAACTTTGTGGGCCAAGCATTAAGCACACAGAAGGGAAGCATTACTGGACATGGTGCACAGCAGGGGTTAAGACTGGAGGTGGTCAGGGCTGTAGTGACCATGCCCTCCTAGAGTTCCTCATCTCAAGGAATGCGGGCCTGGCAAAAAGCAAAGTCAGGACCCTGAGCTTCAGGAGAGTCAGCTGCAGGCTGTTCAAAGAATTCTTGCATGAGAGACACTGGAAAACTGTTTTTAGGGGTAAAGGAATGGAAAAGAGATGGTAACTTTCTCAGAAAACCTTTCTCAGAGCTGGAGCTCTGAGCTCCATCCCGACCACACGAAACACAGCAGAGGAGGCAGGAAAGCAGCATGGCTGAACCTGCTGGTTACAGGGAGCAACAAGAAGGAAATGGAGAAACAGCAGAAATGGAGACATGCAGCCTGGTCGCTTTGGTGGCCTTCTACAGTGGAGTGACAGCATCAGTAGGGAAAGGAAAAGCAACTGACATCACTCAGCCAGACTTTTGCAAGGCCTTCGATGTTGAGCAAGTTTCCTGTTAGAGCTCAGTGTGAACAAATCTACCACTGAGCAACACCCTGAGCCCCCACTCACCTCAGCAGAGGAAAGCCTGCACCCCAGCCTTCCGCCTATTCTGCTCCATTGATGGAAGCACACCGGGCATCATTGCTACTCACCCGACCAATGATGATAGGGGCAGAAAAGGGAATTCCTCTTTACCTTTCAGATGAAAAATTGATGACTGTGTGGAATCTTCCCAGTACAGCTGCGGGGCCTTCCTTTACTTGTATCCTGCTGCTCCGTGTCACAGTGGGAGAGCTGCTCTGGCCTCTCCTCTCAGCCTGTGCCTCCTGCAGTGTGAGCAGCTTTGTGGATAGAGGAGACACCCACACAGACTTGGGCCTGGAGAGAGAACTGTGCCCTACAACATAGAATAGCCCTTGGTACATTTACATCATGCTCTTTTCCTTGTGTGTGAGCAATCCTTGCTCTTTTCAGATGGTACTATGAGCGTGTGACACCCCAAACACATATTTAGCATCTGTCCATATCATTAAGGCTCTCGTCAAGGCAGTTATTTCAGCCTTCTGAGGGGTAGTCCCCACGGCTGATGGTTGTGCTTCCATTCCCTGCTCAGTAGCAGTTACTGCATGTCCTGCCTTAAAGCCTCCTTGTCTCACAAAACTGCAGCTGCTGGTAAACCAGGCGTCTTCTGCATCTTCTAAGGGTTCGTCCTTCAGCTCCGACCGACTGGATGTAATGTGCAGCATCAGTTGTTTCAAAGCAGTGATGTCATCCTGGTTCTCCACCAGGGGAGTTCCGCTAAGGAAAGATACTGGGTTGGCAATAGTAGTTACAATTATTTCTATATCACCCTGCTCTACCAGGATGGCCTGGTATTTCGGGAATCTTTGGGGTGAAAGCCAATGTCCCCCTTTTGCCTCCAATACAGTAAACACTGCATGAGATATTAAAACTGGTATCCTTTGGCCCAGTGTAGATTGATGGGCTACTTGAATATTGAGCACCAGTGCATCCTGGATATCCCTTACTCACTTCAAGCTGTTTCAAGTTTACCATCAGTCCGTAGCTGTGTATCCATGGTCGGCACCCTCCTGTCATTCCTGGCAACGTATGGAGTTCCTTGGCAGTTTGCAGCTCAGGGGTTGAGCAGATGGCTTCTTTCTTGGCAGTCCTTAAGGTTCAAAGTCCAGCTGTCATCTCCTATCCCAAATACGTCACTTGCTGCTGAGTTATTTGTGCTTTCTGTCAACCAAGAAACTCAGCATACTCTCAGTCTATTGTACACAGTCCTTTTGTTGCTGTGGCACCCACGTGCTCCAGTAAAGTTCCACCCTAGGATGGAGGATGCCAGGTCTCAGGCTCACGAGTTGACCAGTTCTCAACAATCATTCAGCTGTTCTCACAACCCTGGGTAACACTGTCCAGGTTCACTGAGTCTCTTCTCCCTCTATTAGGGAGAACAGATACACACAAGTACTCGTATGCTATCATGAGGAATCCAGTAGGTTACATTTAATTTAGAAGCATGATGCAATCAAAAGCTCGCTTAAATAAAAGCATACCCTTTTCTTTCACTCAAAATAATAGCCCAGAAAAAAATATAAACAAAACAAAACCCTCATCATAATTGTTAAAGAAATTATCTACTAGATCTTGATGGAGAGTGGAGACACATGCTAGTTTTAGGAACACAGCGCTTATCTCATTATCTGAATGCATCTCAAGGCATGCTCCTTGTGAAACTGTGAGAACTTCTATCATTAACAGACGTGTACCGTGCCCTGATATATGGTTAAACCGCTTGCAGTACACTGTCAGATGTACAGGCTGGCAGCTGTATGTGCTGTGACCAAATAAACCCCACACTGAAACCTTTCAGAATTTTAGGACCTACAAGGATTGCATTCATATTTAAAGTAAAAAATTCCTAAGCTACACATGTTCTAGGTTTCCATTTGTTAGATACAACATACCTTTGGAAGTAGGCGCCTGAAAGGATATGCCTTCTACTTGCTTCTCTGTCTGGCTCTTCGAAAAGAAGGCCTTTGGAGCAGGAAATGCAAAGGGCAGCTCATTTCTTAACGCTGACTCTGCATCAACATTCTCTGTGTTTGCACGCTGCTTAGATGCCACTTTTCTTGTCACTGGAGTTGACAGTGTGAATTCCATATCACCCAGTTGAGTATCATGCCTCAAATGCTGCCAGAGACGGAACAAAAGGTTTTCTGATCACAGCCGGAGAAGTTACTGTCAAAGAAATTCTAACAGCTGAGAAGGTCAGACACAATGCTTATAAAAATATCATACATTATTTGGCTATTGAACAAAACAGTTGAAAACTCTGATTCTCTCCTAGAATAAGTTCGTTTCTTATAGACTGTCAAACGCCATTTTTTGATTTGTTCATCTCAATTCTCCATTGAGGATTAACCCTCACCAGCTTATCTAAACATAAATATGAATTATCACTTGGTTTAGTTAAAAATTTGAATAATATCACAGTGGATTTTTTTGCACAACACAGTAAGATTGAATTTCTTTCGGTACCTTTCAACCTCTGCCTACCTCCAGCCTAACTCCAGAATCTTATTAACTGTGCCTTATCTCTTCCCATTGTGTTTTAAAATCCTCACTGACTCCTTTACTTGTTCCCTTGCTTGCTGTTTCTGTGCAAACCAAACACTGGAGTTAGGGATCACGTCAAACCAACCATGGCCTACAGGTAGAAGGCAACAAAATTTATGCTTAACATACTTCTTTGCTCTATCTTCATCTTCCTTTGGTCAAGGTACACTAGATACTTAAATATGGAGGAAGCACTAAATACAATGAGAAGCAGATTTCTAGATTAAGAGCTGTATTTTTTCTGTAAGAAACTAGCTGTACATCTTCACACACCTGCTTTGTTTTCTGAGTATTTAGATCGAGTGGAGATTCTTCAAACACTGAAGCTACATCAGAAAATTCCATGGATCCAAACGCATCTGGCACATGGCCGCAGTCTGGCACATCTTCATATGCCAGAGCCTTTTCAGACAGAAATGTTCCATCGAGATTCTTTTGCAGAATTAGAAGGAGGATTTCATCCGAAGATTTCACCACTAAAGTCTAAATAAGATTGCTTTGCAAGTTCCAAACTATGGCTAACAGCTAATAGAAGTCCACAGGCCAGCAGCACAAACTTTTATATTATGTTCTTAATATTCTAATTGTTGATATGACGTTCCTATCAAGAGCAGAAGGGAAATTACTCTTAGAGCTCAAGTCATCTTTCACAGCCTGTGTCAACAAGAGCAGCACCTCACAGCCTTTGGTTTGAAGACCCGGACCACAAGCTAGCTAATGATTTTACACAGAAATCCAGAGTTCAAGTCACTGTTTACATTAGGGCTGCAATTCTACCGAAAGCCTTCAAGTTCATCACACTTAATTATCACTGGCACCACACATAACTCCACGTTACATATGTGATCACACGCAACCTGGCAACTTCAGACAATTTCCAAAGCACTCCACTTGCACTTGGCTACTAAAGTACAGAAAAAGGAATTAACATCAGAAATAGCTGCAGTCAAAACCATCTAAGAATCCAAGTCTCCAGGAAACAAGGAAAGCAAATCCTCTCCAGGACTGTGTTCTAAAAGGAAACAGATCAGAAAGGTGATTTCTTCCCCCCTTTGACCACCCACTCATGTAACGTCCATGTCATTTCTAAGTATGCTGCCCAGACCAAGACTGAGGATGCTTCAGAAGAAGACCTTCCCTGCTAAGCCAAACAGAACAAGTAAGGTAGCAAAATATGTAGAGCCAAACGAGGAAAGGTGCTCTAAGAAGGTAAGCATCACAAGAGACCAACAGGAATGCTTACACAATCCAAACAATGCACAATTTCTGTTCCACAAGCTGCCAAGAGGAATGTGTGCAGTACTCACAGCGCACCATGTACATTGCTTACTGCAGTCATACTGCTTCGTAGGACCAGCCCAACTTACTAAAACATTTTAATGAGCAGTCCGAACTGTCTGGATCAGCACGGTTCACTTGGAAGGGACCTTCACAGATAAACCTGAAGAGGTGAGGCGACTGCACTATCTAAACCTTAAAGCATATAGGACCTTAAAGCATAAGCTTAAAGCACAGAAGCATGACCAGCAGGTCAAGGGAGGTGGTGCTGCCCCTCCACACTCCTCTCATTGAAACCCTATCTGGAGCACTGCACGCAGTTCTGGAGCCCTCAACACAAGAAGGACTTGGAGATGTTCAGGCAGGTCCAGAGGAGGGCCATGAAGGTGATCAGAGAGGGCTGAAAGCACCTCTACTATGTGCACAGGCTGAGAGAGATGGGGCTCTTCAGCCTGGAGAAGACTCCAAGGAGACCTTAGAGTGGCCTTCCAGTATCTGAAGAGGGCCTACAGGGAAGGCTGGGGAGGGACTTTTCATAAGGGCAGGTAGCAACAGAATGAGGGGAAATGGCTTTACGTGGGAAGAAGGTAGATTAGGTTTGGATATTAGGAAGAAATGCTTTACTGTGGGTGTGGTGAGACACTGGAGCAGGTTGCCCAGCAAGGCTCCAATATGATTGCTTTGCAAGTTCCAAACTATGGCTAACAGCTAATGGAAGTCCTCAGTCCAGCAGCACAAACTTTTATATTATCTTCTTAATATTCTAATTGTGGATTTGACGTTCATATAAAGAGCAGAATGGAAATTACTCTTAGAGCTCAAGTCATCTTTCACAGCCTGTGTCAACAAGAGCAGCACCTCACAGCCTTTGGTTTGAAGACCTGGACCACAAGCTAGCTAATGATTTTACACAGAATTCCAGAGTTCAAGTCATTGTTTATGTTAGGGCTGCAATTCTACTGAAAGCCTTCCAGTTCATCACACTTCATTATCAATGGCACCACAGATACCTCACAAAGAAGAATTATGACACCACAAAGGGGTATTATGACGTCAGAAAGGGCATTATGACATCACAAAGGGCATTATAAATCACAAAGGAGCATTATGACATCACAAAGGAGCATTATGACGTCTCAAAGAGCATTATGACGTCACAAAGGACATTATGACGTCACAAAGTAGCATTATGACATCACAAAGAAGTATTATGACATCACAAAGGGGAATAATGACGTCAAAAAGGGTCATTATGACGTCTGAAAGGGGCATTATGACGTCACAAAGGGGTGTTATAACATCACAAAGGGGTATTGTGACATCACAAAAGAGCATTAAGACATCACAAAGGGGCATTAAGACGTCACGAAGGGGCATTATGACATCACAAAGGAGCCTTATGACGTCTCAAATGGCATTATGACATCACAAAGGGCATTATGACGTCACAAAGGGGCATTAAGACATCACAGTGGGTCATTATGACGTCAGAAAGGGGCATTATGACATCAGAAAGGTGCATTATGATGTCACAAGGGGGTGTTATGATGTCACAAAGGGGCATTATGACGTCACAAAGGGGTGCTGGGAAAAGATCTCTGTGTGGAGATTGCTTCTACTAGAGGTAGTTCTATAAGACTGTTATATAGAGCTGTGCAGGGGCTGTAAATCTGTCTGCAGAGGGTGATGATCAGTTCCGAGTGTCTGCAGTCAATGCTCATGGACAGAGCCCATCCAACCTGGCCTTGAATGCCTGCAGGCCTTGAATGGGGCATCCACAACCTCCTTGGGCAACCTGTTCCAGTGCGTCACCACCCTCTGAGCAAAAAACATCTACCTAAGATCCAACCTATACCTCCCCAGTCTCAGTTTTAAACCATTCCCCCTTGTCCTATCATTATCCACCCTCATAAACAGCCATTCCCCCTCCTGTTTATACGCTCCCTTCAAGTACTGAAAGGCCACAAGGAGGTCTCCCCACAGCCTTCCATTCTCCAGGCTAAACAAGCCCAGATCCCTCCACCTTTCCTCATAGGAGAGCTGCTCCAGCCCTCTGATCATCACAGTGGCCCTCCTCTGGACCCCCCCCAACAGCTCCACATCCTTCCCAGGCCTGGACACAGTGCTGCAAATAGGGCCTCACAAGAGCTGAGCAGGAGGGGACAATCACCTCCCTCTCCTGCTGGCCACCCCTTTTTCAGTGCAGCTCAGAATACACATGGATCTATCTTTTCCATACGGATATTCCCATCTGTGTACATATATATACCACACCTACACCCCCACAATCTGCTACAACTCCATAGAATTTTCAAGGTTGGAAAAGACCTGGATGATCTTATGATCTTATGATCTCAGATCTTATGATCTGGATGATCTTATGATCATCCAGTCCAACCATCACCAATACTTCCCAGTTAAATCACATCCCTCAACACAACACCCAAACTTTTTGTGAACTTCCCAGGGTCGGTGACTCTACATGAGAGAAAAGGGCACACAGATAAGGGATTCTGCATTTGCTATTAGCAGAGGTGGGATGAGACCGAGCACTGCCCCAGCTCCTGGGATAACGCAGAAGGGCTGAGACCTTCCAGCTGCTTCCACCCAGGGTCTCACAGCAAAGCCGACCCTGCAGGAGTCTGCATCATTCTTTGCATGGCATTGCTAAGAGGAAGATCCCCCCCCTACCCTTGGCTCTACACTCCAGCTGCTGTCTGCCATCTGTAAAGCCACCACAGCTCTCCTACTGGAGTTCCCATCTGCACAGTGACAGCTTGGTTTCTTCTTACTGTCAAAGCAGCCACAGCCTCAGTGCTTCTAAAATCTCCCCTTTTCAGCTGATTTCCTCTTTCTAGTGGCTGGGCAATTCCTCCCTCTCACAGTCATCCCTCTGCCCCACTCTGTGCCCACAGACCCACAGAGGGCACACAGAGCCAGCCCTGTCCCAGCAGCTGCTGCTTCACATCTGACAGTCTCAGGAGCTGAGATCCAGGCCGAGACAGCAATGCCCAGACATGGTTTGTAGGACGTTTGTGAGAGGAAATAGGGAGGTTTGTGATTAAACCTGCCCCCTAAGGAGGAAGGCAATGCTGCCTGCAGCCCCAGCAGGCATTACAAAACATCCCCATTTACAGGAGGGTTTTAAATAACACAATTCAGGAACTACAACTGCACAAATTCCCGCATGCCCTGCAATAACTTTGGGAATGGACAAGGTTCTACCACCTGTGCAATGCCATAGAAATAACAACCATCCACCTGTAAACCTCCATCCTCTCCCCTGCTGCACAAAGGGAAGCTCAACAGCAGTGCACAAATGTCCCAGCAATGTCTGAGCACTGCTCTGTGCATCCCAACCTGCTCATCCCATCCACTCCTGGCTGGGCAGCAGGATTGGGGTGGCACATTGCAATGGGCACAGAGGAACATGGAAGCCCCACACATGTGAGGAAGGGGCTGGCTGTGCTCCACACTCACGTTATCAGACGTGATTTGCCCTTCTGTGGGGAGCCTCTGCTCTTTCCCAGCTCATCCTCCAGCGTCTGGGACTCCAGGATCTCATTCAGGCTGTTGTTGGCTGCGGGGCAGCTCCATGAAGAGCCGCCCCTCCACCGACCGGCACACAACAGCCGCTCCCGCGCACTGCGGCTCAGCCAATCGGAGCCGGCGGAGCTGCCGCTGCCCGATGGGACCCCCCCCCCTCCACATATTGACCCCCAGACGAGGAAGAGGAGGAGGAGAGCGACGAGGAGCTGCCGCAGGAGCTGACGTTGGGGCGGGGGGGCAACGCGGGGGGGGGTCGGCAGTGGGGGGTGGAGGAGGGGGTGGGGCCGCGTTACCCCCGGACCCCGTGGACCCCCCCCCCCAGCCAAAGTGCTGCTCTACGACTCCCGCGGGCTCTTTGTGCAGCCGCTGCCCTCCAGTTATAGGACACCCCCCCCCCCCTATATTGCGCTTTGCTCACCCCCACCCCCCAACTCCGGAACCCCCCCCCACTCACCACATCACCCCCTACCCCCCCGGGTGGGGTGATGGGGGTGGGGTCGACGATTTGCCGTAAGCCGCGCCGGGATCGTGTGACAAACCCCCCCCCCCATCAAGCTGTCGGGGGGGTGGGCTCAGCCGTAAGGATAAAGCGGGGGGGTTAATGACGGGGGGGGGGGCAGCGCTATAGGGAACGCAACTAATCTAAGCCCCCCCCCCCCCCATTAACACCCCATTGTGTGTGGGGGTGGTGGGGGTGGGGCACACAATAACCCCCCCAAAGGCCAAACAGCCCCAACCCCCCCCCTCAAAGCCGCTGCCTTACGCTGTGCCCCCCTTGCATGAAGGGGCCCCCCCCATCGATTGAGCCCCCCCCAATCCCATCTATAGTTGAGAGCTATGCTTTTTGTAACCCCCCCTTTTTAAAGCCCGACCCCCCCCCCAATGTTGTGCACGTTGTGCTGCCCCCCATGAGCCCCTGACCCCCCCCCTTAAAAGATGGGGTGTGGGGGGGTGGTCTCGGACCCCCCCTCCTTTAAACGATGGGGTGGGGGGGGGATTGTCACTGCCCCCCCCCCCCCCCCACCAAAATGGACACCCCCCTTTTAAGGGCTGGGGGGGGGGGGTGAAGGTGGTCTCGGCCCCCCCCCCATTAAAACGGACCCCCCACCCCTTTAAAGGATGGGTGGGGGTCGGATACGGCCCCCCCCCGGTGCTGTGTGTGTATGTGGCCCCCTCCCTGTTTTGCCCCCCCCCCGTGTCGGAGTGTGCTGGGAAAGGATCTCTGTGTGGAGATTGCTTCTACTAGAGGTAGTTCTATGAGACTGTTATATAGAGCTGTGCAGGGGCTGTAAATCTGTCTGCAGAGGCTGATGATCAGTTCCAAGTGTCTGCAGTCAATGCGCATGGACAGAGCCCGTCTCTGGAATTCCCAGGGAGCGTGAACCTTGGTAAGCACAAAAACCCCATGAGCAGCTGTGTTAGTTCCCTAAAGATGTTTCCTTTGACTTTAAGGATAGTAGTGCATTAACACACCAAAGGCTTTCCTTTATTATTAGTTCTCCTATCTCCTATCAACCTCCAGCTACCACTAAAGTGATACAAGTTCTGTTTCTGTGACAGAGACATGAATATCCTTATCTTTTGATATCTCACATGTGCAAGAGGCAGAACTTTCTGTAACAGACCTTAAGCACAGAACTGCTTCTTCCAGCACTCATGCAGAGGGAGAAGTAGAAATGTACCTATGATTTAATCTTCCATTTCTAATTGAGATACCAGACTTTCATCTAAAGAGCATTAAGACATCCATGTTGTTCTTCCTCAGACCCAGTCCTGGCTGTGAAATCCCCCTAACAACTGGTGAAGCTGTACCTGGAGGGGATGCCATGTTTACTATTGACCTTACAACAACATGTTGCGGCACTTGGTACCTCAGTGGTAAAGTCTTACAGGAAAGAGAGACCTGCATCATCAAGAGAACCCAAATTACTCACAGCCTAATGATAAAGAACGTCACCAAGAACGATGATGGAGCAGAAGTGAAATTTGTTGCCAAAAATGTTGATGTCAGCACCAAGATGAGAGTGAGAGGTATTTGCTTTGATCCTTCTCCTTTCCTCTTACAGTTAAGGCATAGTTGCTGTGATCTGATGATTAGAACTGGGGCTGCAGGCATTCACTGACTGTACCAAATACCTGAAACTGCATCACCTGGACTGACGTGAGTCCTGGTAATGACCTAAACATGATAGCACTGAGTGTAGGGTAAGCCAATCTACCCAGCTGCTTGGTATCTGAACCAGATTGCTTCATGCCAGCTGATGAATGTCTGCAGTTCACAGCTATTGGCCAGTGCATTCAGTCAGCAGGTTTACCACTGCATCACCATAGAGCAGTACTTTCAGCTCCAGGTTCAGACAGCCTTTCTGATTGCACTGGAATAGTTTAGAAGTAGGGGAGCAATCATTCCAATAATATCTCTATCAATCAGCTTTGCATGACAAAGTAGAACAAATAAACATTCATTATGGGAGGACTTGTTTGTCATTGGGTGGAAACCTCTGCAGAAGCATGTTTAGAGCATTATTAATCAGTAGAAGGAGATGTTTGGTTGATTTTTACTTAGTAAATCCGGCAAGAAGACCAAATGAAATATCTTGAATTGCTCAGCACTGACACAATGATGAGTGCAGGAACAGAAGGTGATACTTTTTCAGAGATGTTGCAGCAAACACTGACCACGTTAGCCTGATATCAATTGAACTAACGAGGCCTTTGCTCCTGACAGGTGCTGCAGTGAGATTTACCAAGAAGAGCAAAGATGTAGAAAAGATCTCCGCTCGGCTGCGTGAGGAAGCCAAACTGCAGGCTGAGCTTTCAGACACAGGCGCTACTGTGGAGTGGATGAAGGATGGGAAGGAGCTCAAGGCCAGTGAAAATTATGAACTGCACATTGTGGGGAAGAAACACACCCTGAAAATTCACAGCGTCTCAGTGGATGATGCTGGAAGATGTCAGTGCATCTGTGAGGGGGATAAAATGCTCTATCAGCTTTCAGTGAAAGGTATGTGACAGTCTGGGCTGTCCTCTTCCGGCCCAGGGCCAGCAGACTGCATTCACCTGACTCCCCGACAGTCCAGCTGTTGTCAGACAGCATCTGGGGTGTTTTTAGTGGCTGTTTTGACACACTGGCCAATCTGCTTTGTAGAGCCATTTGATTTCTGTGTTCTGTCCTGTGATTCGTCCCTAAGATATAGAGGAAATCAAGGGAAAGATAGGAAAAAGAGCATCCCAGCCTTCCTGTTCTTCTCTCAGGGTGGCCACGAGAGATGATGTAAACAGCTCTTTTTGTAGCAGTGATCCCAAATGTAGAAGAGACCTGTGAAGAGTCACAGGGATGTTTACTTAGCTGTCATTCCATGGTGGGCTTTTTCTGACACAGATGGAGAGAGAAACTGAACTTTCCCACGCAGGTCTGTGTTTTGCTGCAGGGTGTAGGTCTGATCTCTGAGATCCACACGCTGGGCCTTGATTGCAATAAATGAGAGCCCTTTGTTTGCTCCAGTGGAAGACTTTCCATTTCTGCAGTACCCTCTGCAGATGACACAAATGCAAATGAACCTTCTTCCCAGCAACAATTGGCTTTTTTTTTTTTAACACTGAGTATGCATGAGGCTCTTCATCATATTCTGCTGGCTTGTCACCCTTGTTGATCCATGGAGAAACAACAAAGCCCTAGAGTAGTGTATGGACTTTGGCATTGGAGAGCTTACTTAATTGCCTCTTCTCAAAGAACAAACTCCAGAGAGGCATGGAGACAGCTCCAAACAGAATTGAATAATGGGACTAAATTGATGGAGAGCAAAACTTCCTGCCAAGGCTTGTCATCTAGTCTTAATTTTGCTTTTCTTCTCTTTGTCATGTTAGCATAATATCTCATACTGGCAGGTCTGCCCCCAGAATTAACTGAATTAGCTGATGGACGTTTCCATGTGCTTTGCATCATTACTATCAAATGAGTAATCAATGCTGTTATTTTAAAATCTGTGTTGACAAGCTGTAAGACAAACAACTGCTGTTGGTAGCTTGGTTACTGCAGAATTAGCTTTCGTGTATCTCATAGATAGGGAAGAGACCCTTAAGGGTCAGCTAGTTGGACTCCCCTGCAATGAACAGGGGCACCGCAGCTCCATCAGGTGCTCTGAGCCCTGTCCAGCCTGACTTTGAACATCCTCAGGCTCACCAATCTTACACCTATGCCACACACTCGCAGTATTTCACCATTCAGCATCGCCACTTGTATCTTCTCTTGCTGTAAATCAGAGCTAGCTGGTAAATCATCTGCTGTGCGGGTCAGCTGTGTCTCTCCCATGGGCATCACGTGGCTGCTGGGAGGCTGTGAAGAGCTGCAGCCAGAGGTGTGTCACCCGCTGGGCCTCGTGCCCAAAGGAGCCCACAGGAAAGTGTTGTTGCAGTTTGTCATGCACTGCACTGCCATGAGACTTGACGTGCCAGACATCCTCTGACACGTGACCTCCTGCATCCAGGCAGGACATCTGAGACGTCTCCTTCAGCCTGACGTGGCTGCAGTTTCACACTGGTTTTACTAACGAAGGAGAAGGCACGTGGATGAAACTCTTTTCCTGCTCTTCCTTCCAGACCTTTCAACCTGTGATCCATGCTGGTGGAAAAACAGAGATCTCAGCAACATCCATCCTTTTCAGGGAGGTTGGGAAGAGGAGATGGTGTTATCCCATAAAGGGAGGTGGGGAACTCGCACAGGCTGCCCAGGGAGGTGGTGGGATCCCTGGAGGTGTTGAGGAACTGTGGAGATGTGGCCCTGATGGATGTTATCAGGGGACATGGTGGGGTGGGTTGGGGTTGGAATCAAAGGAGGACCCCCATGTATTTCATCAGGAAGCACTACTGGTAATAAGACCTTTGGAGCAAATCCTGGTAGGGCCACGCTCAGCTGCTCCAGTCTGGAGGCTGTTCCTCCTTACTGCAGTATCTGCAGTGAAAACCAGCAGCTGCTTTTGTGTGGTTGGGCTCACATCCAGCAGTGGTGACGGGACTACAATGATAAGAGACAGTTCCTGAAAAAATGAATGAAATTTGACTGTATGATAGGATGGAGTTAAATGTATTGACAGGATCTCAGCCATCCCAGTGTCCATCAGCTGGCTCTCGAGCTGCTAAGAGACAGGTGTTCTGTATAACGTTGTTGAATTTGTATTATACATGCGTGTTCTTGGAACTTCAGAACAAACGCATGCATAATCCAGACATTGATTTCAGCAGCTCTGACTGTGCTGTCTCAACAGACCCAACTCAGTTGTGTGTGCTGTTTTGAAATGATTTGTTAACAAGAAGTTGGAAAACAAACTCCATTACCTGGAGTAAAATAGGACCGTGGACTTAGGCTTAAACCTTTGGCTAAGACAGTGGTGAGATTTTGAATCTTTGAAGTCAATTATTCCACTGTGTGTTAATAGGGGCCAGTTTCATCATCTAACTTTTGCGCTCCAATTAATTTCCATAAAGGAATTCTGTTTTTCTTTTCAGTCCTAAGTGATATCTCCATCTTTTAGGCTCGATTTGTTTGCCAGGGGGTTACAATGCAGTAATTGAACACCCTCCATTGATTTCCTTCTAGTTTGCTTGTTCCAATTCTTTCCTCAGTTTTCCTATTTTAGACATTTTCTTGAAGCCTTGAGCTTCTTCCTTTGGCTCTGTCCCCTGTAGAGTGTATGTCCTTCAACTTCTGGTGATAAGGTAATCTGGTACGTGGTTTATAAAAGCTGCCAATTTGCCAGCATCTGAATTAGAATCTAGCAATTGGAACTAGGATTAAACGTGCACGTTTGATCTTATGATAAATGAATGCCTCATGGTCACCAATGTCCCTGCAGTTCTTTACCATCATACATATTTTGAGTGTCCATATTTTGTTTCAGCACTGGCAAACTTCGTAATCAAAGAGACAACTGGAGGAGTAATCAGGGCCGTTGCTGGAAAACAAGCTGAATTTGTTTCTGAGACCTCTGAAGCCAGTGTCATGGTGAAGTGGTACAAAAATGGCAAAGAAATCACAACCAGTAAGAAATTCACAATGGAAGATAAAGGGAAACTGCATAAGCTTGTGGCTTCAGCTGTAACGAAAGAAGACGAGGGAACATCTGCAAAATTGGAGATGACACTCTGATTTTTGATTGGAAAGTCTCAGGTAAGTTTGTGAGGCAAACATAGGATCACAATCCATGTAAAGCACTTAAGACTTAATTCATTTTATTTGTCCAACGCTGTGGGTTTCCAGTATTTAGGACAAAGATTGCATAGCTCTATTGAAGCAATTCTGACCTTCCTGTTGTCCCTATGCAAATCCACAGTATGAGCAAATAATGTAACTGTGTTGTGATGAATTCAAGACAGCCTTAGCTCCAGCTGGGGCTGGAGTCACGACTTGAGCCCTGACATCTGGGCCTCATTCATCTAGTTCATGTATTGCCTCAGCACTTACATCATCTTTAAACCTATGACTGAAATGGTCCTAAGTTATTAGCATGGGAATCCTGTCTCCTCTTTGGACAAATTAAACTCCGTATTTGGAGAGTTCAGTGTCTCCTGCTGTACCCGAAAGACATTGTGATCTCTGAGGTGTCTCCCTGAGGTGCTGTAAGCACAGCCATTAGCTCATAGTGCAAGTAAAGCACTGTTAGGTCAAGCCTGGAGGAGTAATGCTTGTCACTGACATATTCCTGTTCAGGGTGCAGCTGGAGGGTAAAATAACACAAGAAATTGTCATTGATATTCAATATCTGTGAAATTCAGCTGGTTGCATTCACAGAACCTGGCGTTAAGATCTGTTTTCTGGTTTCTATCTTGAGCCAATTTTCCATAACCCAGTCCTCATTTATGAACTGAAGCTCTACTGAAAGCCTTTCGCTGTGTATGCTCATGCTGCAGTGCAGCGCTTGTGACCTTTAACAGCACATTCACGTTCCTCTGATCACAGGATCTTTAAGGTTGATTAATACCCTCTAGTCCGACTGCTCACCCATCACCACCATGATGCTCACCATCAGCTAGCTAAAAACTCAGCAGAGATGATAGATCAAGCACAACACTGGATTTGGGATGGCTAGAGATTCCTAAGATACTGAAGGATTGCTTGCAGGTGGTGTTGGCTCAGGTATTCACCCTGCATCCCACCTGCTGTTCTGTTTGGTTGAGAATCATGCATTCTGCAATTTCACTTTGTAATTCAAAGATCCTGGCTTTATCTGTTGAAAAACTGATCTAAAACAAGCCAAGAAGACTCCGTTGGAACTGGTTGATGCAGAACAAAGGCATTCCCAAAGGACAAGTTGCACTGTTTGATGAACATTATTGGATGCGAGCTAAGCTAAGATTTAAAAAGTTCTGGGGCTGTCTCTGAGCATCAAATCCAGAGGAAGCCTGCATGATTCCCTGAGAATGGATACCTCCTACTTTGGTGTAGGGTGAAGGGAACACTAGCAGTAACTCCTATCACAAAATGTCACATGGCTCAGACAAAATGCCATCAAGAGGGCTTAATTAGGAGCACCAAATGGTCACAAGATGGTCTTAGGGCAGGGAAGTAATCTATCTATGTGATATTGATTGATGCTATTAGTTCTTAACAGCTTGACTCTAGAGGGACTGTTCTTCTTTGGTCACCTAGTTTTAAAAGAATAGATGTCTCCTGTCTATTACAATTTTTAACGCATTATTTGTTCACTGATGCCATAAATGTGCCTGGCATAGTAATTGGCCTTGGTATATTCAGTGACTGAAAGCAACAGTTGTTGCTCTAAGAAATGCAGTACTAAGCTAGGTCTGCCTGTAGCTGACAGCCATCAGCTTGCTCCTCAGGCAGGTTCTGTCTGGAGGAATGAAGGGCATGAAATACTGATGTGCTCATCAAACGCTGCTTGTTAGCTTAGAGACAAGGTGTTGAATAGGTTTGTTCATGTATTGCAAACACGTTACTTAGCTGCCTTCATTTTAGCTTCAGAAGAACATGTGCAGAATACAGAATTGATTAAAAGAAATAAGAACTGTCTGCATAGAACTTACTCTTTCCTTACACAGGAGAATCAAGCAGATGTTTGTATGTGAGTACCTCCAGAGGTGAAACTCGATCACCCAAATGTAATGAGCAGAGACATTACAATCAGTTCTAACTGTATCTTCATGCTGTGCTGAATAAGCCTGAGTCAGGATGTAAACCACTTTCTCTTTTTTTCTTCAGATGAAGCCATTAATTCTGTCAACAAGCCCAAAACGACTCCAGAAATATCAGTCAGTCCTTCTGAAGACCTGGAGCTGGTGTGTGAGGTGTCAGCTGCAAGCGGAGCTGTCGTATGGAAGAAAGATCAAACAGAGGTGAAGCAGGACCAGAGGACAACTATCATCTCCCAGGGGACGCACCGCAAACTCATGGTCAAAAATGTGACCCTGAAAGACCAAGGGAGCTACAGCTGTGAAACAAAAGATGACAAAGCAACATTCCAGGTGAAAGTCAGAGGTGAGAAAATGCTTGAAATCCCAGAGATAAAGGAATGCTTCATTTTGTGTGTCTTGCATTTGGAGGATCAACTGACAGCCTCTCTGGTGCAAAACATTTTGGCTATAGGACTTTCTTGGTCATCTAGTGTCATAGCAACACTTTTCTACATGTGCTTTTCCATCCAGGAATGAATTACTGCAACAAACAATAGGCAAGGAGGGTAACTTGTGCAGCTCTTGTAGTCATCTGGTGTCTGCAGGGTTACAGTGCAAGAGCACACCAGGCATGCAAGGAGTGAGAAAAGGGGAGGTGTTTGAAGAGATCTGGTTACAAAATTTGAATGACACAATGAGGTGGAAAATGCCAATAATCAGACTCGTAAATGGCCTGGGTTGCAAAGCTCCACAGTGCTCATCCAGTTCCAAACCCCTCCTATGTGCAGGGTTGCCAACCAGCTGCCCAGGCTGCCCAGAACCACATCGAGCCTGGCCTTGAATGCCTGCAGGGATGGAGCATCCACAGTCTTTTTGGGCAACCGGTTCTAGAGGGCCGTTCCCTTCTGATTTACTGGAAATGTAGAGAGACATCAGAAGAAAAAAAGATAAGGGAGGAGGTTCAGCAGTGCATGCAGGTGTTCTAAATCTCATGTCCAAATCTGCTATCAGACTGCGAAATGTTTAGCTTTGTGATATGATGTGATATGATATGAAATGAAATGATATCCTTATCATTTCCCAAGGCAAAATAGAGGGGAAAGTATTTTCCTGTCTTAATGAGGTATCACAATGCTCCCTGTGAAGGGCAAGTATAGTGAAAACGGGGAACTGGAGTAAGCTCTGCAGCAGACTACAGCAAAACGGTGTGACTGTTGTGATGTCCCTGCAGAGAAAGAAGACGTGTTTACAAACAAGGACAAGGTAGAAAAGGAGGTGAAGGCTGTACTGACTCAAAATGCCACGCTGAGCTGCGAGGTGGCCCAGGAGAAGACGGAGGTGAAGTGGTACAAGGAGGGGAAACTGATCACCTTGAGCAAGAAGTTCAAGGTGGAGTCAGAGGGCAAACAGCGTCGGCTGGTGGTGAGCCAGGTGGAGAAGAAAGGTGCAGGGGAGTACAGCTGCGAGGCTGCTGGCCAGAAACTCACCTTCAAGATTCATGTAACTGGTAGGAAACACATTTTGGTTGATATTCTTTGATTATTCCATAATCTGGCTGTGGAAACGTCTGTGTGAATGTGTCTTGATTCTGCCATGAAACTGTTTTGGGGAGGATGAAAAGAAATGCTTACAAACGTGCAGCTAAAATGATTATTTGTTTTTAACAGTGTTTCATCCAGCTCTTCCCCTACAACTACTTTATCATCAGCTGTCCATGGATGTCCAACTGTGATTTGTACAATGTGCAACACTGCTCTACCAGTTGATATTTCAACAGTAGTAGTTACAGTTCTCTACTGTGGCTGCACTGAGGTTTGGTTGTCGGTGTCCTAAGAACTTTTAGTCAGAGGCATTGCACTTGCCTTTGGCTTGTTGAATCCCACGTTGATGAGCATTCATTCCATGTTCTGTAAATGTAATGACCAGTCATGAATCCATTGATACCTTTCTAATTGTACGTTTCTTATTAGTCTGAGGGTTTAGAAAGAGGCAGATCTCTCACTCCAGCTGCAGTAGAGATTGCTCTGGTGTCAGTATATTTTGCACAAGATCTGGTAAATTTTAACTTAGACTCCAGATAGCCATGGGCACATCAGCTGCATTCTGAGTGACCATTAGTGAGCTGGCTGATGACGAGGGTTTGTCTTCTGTTTTATTTGTAGCTGCACTCTGCTGGTTTTTGCTCGTAAGTCAGCTTGTTCTCTGTTAACTTTACAGTTCTTGTCTTGTATTCTGAGCTGATCAGGACAGGGAATCTGTTTTCTCCTCTTCTTTCTTATGGCAGTGAACACATTGGAGCTTAATCCTGGTCAAGGTTTGGCATTTGATCAGCTATGTGGAGGAGCAACTGTACTGGGAGTCTACTGCCTTTCTGCTCACACAGACCTGGTGTCCTTGCAGGGCATAGCTTGCGTTCTGTTCCCTTGTAAAGGTTTCAGTCTTTGCTCTCTCCATCTTGGGGCATTCTGCTCCTTCAGTCCCTGGTGTGCAATATATCTCTGCTCCTGTAGTAGACAGTTTTGCTGCTGCCTGTGGTGTAGACTCTAAACCATCAGCTCTTACTGTTCCCACACCACGTGGATGTGATTCTGGGGCCTTTGGATCTGTTCCGTGAGTTGTGTAGCTCATGCTTTTGGCTCAGGAAACTGGCAGTTTCAGCAAAGAGTGGATTACAGACAGGGTAGATTTGGGAGGTATCTGTCAGAGAAAATGAAATATGAACAATGACAGAAAGACTATGGCAACAGCTGGAATCAACCAAGTTAATCCTCAGCAGCCAAAGCCAGCCCACGTCTTATTGCAGAGGTATAGGGAGAAAACACAGCAATGTAGTGCTTTTACACTTGAATTTTGCTAGCTGAGGGCTATTATTAGCTGTTTGCCTCAGAAACCAAAGGTTTTCTGTTCTCTTTCAGACCGGATGAGCTCATGGCTGCACAGGGTAATGTAATACCTCCTCCTCTGCCATACGTGGAGAGTGCTTGCCTAGCTACCGTTGCTGTATTTCTCATGTGTACCACTGTAACATGACGTGCAAGTCCAGCCCTCACTGCAAAATGATGTGGTGTGAAAGTCAGGAGGGATTATGAGTACTCTTGGAGTGGTTGGCTCTTTCACCACAGAAATCCTCATCTTACTAGCTTCTCCCAAAGTGCAATGGCTTTCTGAGTCTTAATTTCTCCTCTTACCATTGCACTCAGAAAGATTTTCAGGGTTCCTCTACCCCAGGGTTCCACTGGTAGCACAGAACAATCCCATTTTAAGGACATGTTGAATGTTAGGTGCTGAGTGTTGAGCATTACGGGATGCAGATTAGACCTTCTTGCTTAAAAGAAACAAGTGCTGCACACCTTGGAAATCTATAGAAAACTAGTGTAAAAAGGGCTGATTCTGCCATCTAATTATCTCACTATTTGTGGTGCACGCTGAAATCCTTATTTGAAGTGGGCCAAAGCTCCATTGCATTTGTGAGAAGTTTTGCATCACCTGGTTGGTCTAGGCCATGTTTGTTGTCTTGCTAATAAGCAAGCCTTCTGATCTTCATCAAATCATTGCAGTTGGAAAAGACCACAAAGATCCCCACATCCAGCCTCACCCCATCCCACCATGCACACTGCCCACGTCCCTCAGTGCCACATCTCCATGGTTATTGAACACTTCCAGGGATGGTGACCCCACCACCTCCCTGCAAAGCTGTGCCACCACATCACCATTCCTCTTCAGAAGAAGTTTTTCTTAACATCCAACTTGAACCTCCCCTGAAAATCATCAGTCAGAACAGGGGCTGTTGAAGGTGGGCGGAGAGAATGATGCTTCTACAGTCAATACAAGCAGGGAGATCAAATGTAGAGTGTATCAACTGCATTCTTGCATTGGCTTGCTGCCCTGCTCCCTCGCCTTCAGTGGACTGCAGTGCTGGTGGTAGAGCTGTGGTGTGAATCCTGGGATTGCACGTACTGCAACGGTCAGCAGCACAGCAACTTGAGCTGAACTTACCCTCCTGGGCAGCTGCTGCCACTCAGAATTCAGACAGCATGCAGAGGAGAAAGTCATGAAGGAAGGGAAAGGGATGGCAGCAGAAGGCTTCACAGAGTGACAGCGGGGAGGAAGGAGATAGGGGACAGGTCCTGGAAGGGTTTGCCATGACTGCTGGGGAGCAGGAGCCTTCCCGGTCACCTGAGCTGGGTATGCCTGAATATGCTTGCATGAATGATCTGAATGAGTGGTCTTCCATGTCTCCACTGCAAATAAAAGGCAATGTCAATCCCCCTCACACCTGCTAGTCCTGCATTCATGCTTGGAGCCTCTGTCTTGGTATCAACATCAGGACTGTGGGATCTTTCCTGGGACCCAAACAAGCATCGGAAGCTTATTCAAAATTGCTCTGCTGTTAGAAGCTGGCTAGCACTAGAGAAGTCCATGATGTAAGTGCGTCAGAAATATTCTGCACTTCTACAGCCTTTTGTAGGGCAAACCATGGAATAGAAGTGGAAGCCCATTTATTTAGGGTTTATCTGTTCTCCCACGCCTCAAATAGGAACTAGCATGAATGCTCTCAGCAACCAGTTGTTGGTAAAAGGAGAATCAGATAAAACAGTCATTAAAGTAATCCATAAAAGATTCAACATATCAATCGATCCCACTTAGCAAAGTGATTAACTGAATCACCTTAACTGAAGTGTGTATGCCTAACTAATTACACTTGCTATCTTTCTGATGCTAACTCCATTTGTTGACACAAAGGGTAAGGTGGGCTTTAAACACTTTCTTCTATATGTGTTAGGTATTAAGAGGAGATGACCTCAGCCAGTTCTCTGAAGAATCAGGGGTTGCTGAGAGTAGAAAACCATGCTTTATGCATAAAACCGAGCTACAAAACCTAATGTAGGCCAAATATTCACCATATTAAAAGCTATATCATTACCATAGGGTAGAGTCAAAAGATGGTTTTCTGCTCTTAAATTTCTATGGTTTCCTGATTTTGAGGTCTTCATAATTGAGCTGTACTTGGCTGATATCCAGTGTAGAGTGGAGCAATATCAAAAAGACAGACAGATGAAGATCTGTCATTGTCTTCATTAGAAGAAATCTGAAAATTAGGAGTCCAAGCTGATAGTAAAGACTACCCAGAGGGATGGGATGACCATAGGGACTGTGCTGAGGATGCATTATAATGTGTGATAAACACTGTGAAGCAGAGTTTCTCCAGGAAATGGTCCAATACAACATAGAAGCAACTTTTAATGTCTTCTAGTCACAAGCTGTTCATATCTAATGTATATTTTACCCAATGTTTTCCAGTTCCAGAAGCAGAGGATGCCTTTATCAACAAGGAGAAGGTGCAGAAGGAGGTGAAGGCTGCACCAACAGAAAATGCCACGCTGAGCTGCGAGGTGACCCAGGAGAAGACGGAGGTGAAGTGGTACAAGGAGGGGAAACTGATCACCTCGAGCAAGAAGTTCAGGGTGGAGTCAGAGGGCAAACAGCGTCGGCTGGTGGTGAGCCAGGTGGAGAAGAAAGATGCAGGGGAGTACAGCTGCGAGGCTGCTGGCCAGAAACTCACCTTCAAGATTCATGTTACAGGTGAGAGACATTGTTTTGACTGTATTGAACCCCCCAACAAAGAAGGAGGGGAAATTTAAGTGGTTTGACACATTCAACCCCAGCATTCAGTGATGTAGACGGTGCTTAAATTCTGTTTAATTTGTGTACATTCCTGTTTGCCTTCTGAAGCTATTAACACAGAGGACTTGGGTAGCCTCAGCTTAAGACAGGCTGGAAATAATTGGGGAATTTCCCTGGGGATCTCAAGTAGATGCAATGATAGCAAAATGAGAAGTCAATAATTACAGGGGAAATTAAAGGTTATTAAAGATATCTTCAGAGCACAAGCACACCCCTGCAAATGCTTCTTCCTAAATAGTCTCAGAGACAGCATTTGGTCACAATGCTAGAAGGCGGCACTGGTGGTTTCTATTAAATTAAAGAAACCTGGAACTAAAAAGGTTTTCCCGTATTTTCTTTTGTTTTCTTCTCTATAGCAGGTACAAAAGAAATGCTTAAAAATAGAAAGGCTTCAAGCTGGTGCTTTTCTTTCCAGAAATGGAGGAAGACAGGCGTTCTATTTATTAGGAGAGTCTGAAAGAAAGTGGAAAAAGGCTTTTTACCAGGGTCTATAGCAACATAAGAAGGAGCAATGGTTTCAAAAGTGAAGAGGGTAGACTCAGTTTGGACATGAGAAAAGTTCTTTATGATGAGGGTGGTGATACACTGGAACAGATTGTCCGGTGAAGGTTGTGGGTGACTCATCATTGGAGTGTCCAAGGCCAGGCTGGATGGGGACCCTGGGCAGCCTCATTTAGTGAATGATGTCCCTGACCATGACAAGAGGTTGGACTGGATGATCTTTAAAGCTTCCTTCTACACCCAAACCGTTCTATGATTCCATAGGGGAAACCATTTTATTACTGCCTCTGAAAACTCAGGAGATATTAGAACTTTTTTCAGAAATAAGTAGGTGAGAAAAATACATTTCCTCACTATGACTTAATCACAAACAGAATTTAACCTTGACCCTCACCTGGCTTTTGCTGGCAAAGCAACTTACAGCTGTCAGCTTGTTTGGACAATTTAATGCCTGTCCCCTTGTATGAAACAGACTTTTCAATGACTGCGTATGCTGGTGTGCTGCTGGACAGTGGGGAAAGGGGTGTTTTTTAATTTTTGAAGATTTTGGAACATGATACTGGTGGAAATGAAAACAAGTTTAGGGCTATCTAAGCTGTTTTGGTCTGGCAGGGAGGAAGTTCTTCACTGGCAATTGATATAGTTCAGATGTTGGCATTCAGTTCATAGCACTGTCAGGAAATGTGAGTGGGAAAGCTGTCCTCAACGGTACAGTCCAAAGACTAATTTGGGCATTTGGGGAATGCTGTGTAGAAAAGATTCATGTCTTAAATTTGCCCGTTTGCCTTAAATTCCAGAAGAAGAAAATGCCTTTATCAACAAGCAGAAGGTGCAGAAGGAGATGAAGGCTGCACCAACAGAAAATGCCACGCTGAGCTGCGAGGTGGCCCAGGAGAAGACGGAGGTGAAGTGGTACAAGGAGGGGAAACTGATCACCTGGAGCAAGAAGTTCAGGGTGGAGTCAGAGGGCAAACAGCGTCGGCTGGTGGTGAGCCAGGTGGAGAAGAAAGATGCAGGGGAGTACAGCTGCGAGGCTGCTGGCCAGAAACTCACCTTCAAGATTCATGTCACAGGTAAGACAGGTGTTGTCTGAAATACAGCAGAGAACAGTAAAGTAAAATCTAGTTTCTATTATACAGTGATCCAGGTGCAGTAGTCTGTGCTGAGGTTTTTTCCCTATACTTGACTGCCTGGGTTTGTAGAAAGTATTTGGTTTTAGTATGGCACAAAGACCTTTTTCAGTCTGTCTGTAGAATAATAATTACTGATATATGTACAATGGAAGCAATATTCAAGATATTATTCAAATCTCTCCTGTGCCTGAGATCCCAAACTGTAATTCCTGTTCACCGAAACATTTGACTAAGCTAAGTATGTGCAGTGAGGCTGGAGTGCATGTTCTACGTGCAGCCTTTCGTGGCAGGAGAAGCAGGAACTTCTCCTAGTAGTACACTGCCTTTTTACTATGCCTTTATGTTGGAGGCTGCATCTGGATAGGTGAGTCTGCTACTCACAGTAAGAGACCTGGTAGAGCTGACTATTCCCAGAGCCCAAAGTAAGATAGATATCTGCAAATCACACACAAAGAACAAAGGACTGTGTTGGTGAGCATATTTCCTTTGTGCCTTTGACAGTCACAGGTGTGGCAATGGTAGAGGCCATGAGGAGTCTGTTCAGGAAGCCAGGAGTACTGTTCTGGGTCATGAAAAGGCAGCCAGTGGTTTGACTATCACATGTTTATGTGTTTTGATGTTTCACAGTGGGTCTTAAGTAAAAGGAACTCAGGTTTTGGTTGCCTGCAGGTCAGATGTTCTTTTGGGTTCAATATGTTTGCATAGTGACTTGCAACCATGGGACTGGTGTTCAAGGACCCTCTTGGTTCCTTCAGTTCCTAGGTTCTTTCTTGCCTAGATTTGACACTTTGTTTCAACAGAAGAGCTGATATTCTCTAGTGAAGGCTATTAGTTTGGGCACAAGTGGTAACCTAAACCTGTTCCAACCTGTACATACAAACCTGCAAGATGGTCTCATTTCAGTCCTTCTGTTTTTCTTTTCTTCCCTCAGAGCCAAAACCTGTGTTTATAAACCAGGAGCAGGTGCAGAAAGAGGTGAGTGCTGCCCTGGCAGCAAGTGCCTCCCTCAGCTTTGAAGTAGCACAGGATCCAACCGAAGTAAAGTGGTTCAAGGATGGAAGACTGCTTGCCTCCTCCAGAAAGTTCAGAATGGAATCTGTGGGCAAAACACGGCGTCTGGTTGGAGCAGCTGGAGAAGAAAGATGCTGGAGAATATATCTGCGAGGCTGCTGGCCAGAAGATGACTTTCGAGCTGGAAACAACTGGTGAGCATTCAGAAATTCTCAGCCAGGATTTTGTAGCCTTGTTGTGAACTGGGTTTTAGGGTGAAATCTCAGTTTTCTTTGCACCTGACAGTGTGAGAATTTGCTCTGGCACTTTGTGCACCTCCCCGGTGCTCAGCTGTTCCTTCCCTTACTTGGGGATAACGTCATTTATTCAAGGTGATGTCCAAACGGGCTTGTTAACAGTCCTCTGCAGTGCTTTAAGCTGTCATATGTCAGCCAGAATTTATGCATGTTCTATAGCCATTCCTACATGTTGAAAACACTGCACTGTGCTTAAGCTTCAGCATATGTTCCAGTAAGTACAGTTCCATTAATTCTAGGGAATTGGGTGAATTAAGCATAGATGTGAAGGCTCCCTTTGCTGAGTGCAGAGATGGAAGGACTAATGTAGATTTGACTTGATATTTTCCCTTCTAGGATGGGAAGGAGCTCCGTCAAAGTAAAAAAGTGGGCATTACTCCCCAGGGAAATAAGAGAAGTCTCATTATTCACAGGTGGTGAACTCTCATTTTCTCTCTCAGTCTGCAGCCAGGTTGGGTTGCTGTTTCAGTACTGGCTGTTTTATGCAGGAACTCTGCTCCTGAGGTTAATCTAAGTTGTATCCAGGCCCTTCAGAAGGAAAGGGAAATAGCAGCACAGAAATATGGTCTGATTCTGACATAAAGAAGTGCAGACCTGGAGAGTTAAAAGGGATTGTGTG
Source organism: Coturnix japonica (assembly GCF_054131305.1). Lineage (NCBI taxonomy): Eukaryota > Metazoa > Chordata > Aves > Galliformes > Phasianidae > Coturnix > Coturnix japonica. The sequence continues at coordinate 20,563,373 of NC_140671.1, read as the reverse complement.
ATGTTCAAGGGATTTTGAAGCAAAGATGTCCCCTAGGTAAGATTTGTGGCTGACATTCCCCATACACTGTGGGCACACAAGCTAAGGAGAGACTAGTGATGAGCATGCAGAGAAGCCAATGATTCAGACAGGTTTGTAGTGACACGACATTGTAGAGTTCTGTCTAGTTCTCCTTGGCATAGTTTGGAAAATAAAGATGAGGTGATGGTGGTAAGCAATATGGCTTCCTCAAGGTCAAGCCATGCCTGACAAACTTGGTGGCCTTTCATGATGGAGTAACAGCATCAGTGGATAATGGGAGAGCAACTGACATCATCTACTTGGACTTGTGCAGAGCATTTGATCCCGTCCTGCATGACATCCTGGTCACCAAACTGGAGAAAAATGGTTTTGATGGATGGACCAGTTGCAGGATAGGGAACTGTCTGGATGGTCACACTCAGAGAGCTGCAGTCAATAGCTCAGTGTCCAGATGGAGGGTGGTGTTGGGACCAGTGTTATTTAACATTTTTGTAGGCAACATGGAGAGTGGAATCAAATGCAGCCTCAGCAAGTTTGCAGATGACACCAAGCTGAGCGGTGCTGTTGATGTGCTAGAGGGAAGGGATGCTACCCAGAGGGACCTGGACAGGCTGGAGAGGTGGGCCCTTGGCAGCCTCATGAACTTGAGTGTGGCCAAGTACAAGGCCCTGCACCTGGGTCAGGGCAATCCCAAGCACAGGCACAGGCTTAGAGGAGAATGATTTGAGAGAAGCCTTGACCCTGAGGAGAAGAGTTGGTGTGGAGGGAGGTGTCCCTGCCTATAGCAGGGGGACTGGAACTAAATGACCTTAAAGATTCAGTCAGTTCTATTGTTTTTCTACCCTTAATTTTGCTTGAAATGTTTTAGAATAAATGAGGTTCTGGTTTCCATGAAAACTGTTTGCAGGGAGCTCCACTGTAGCTAGTAAGTCTGTCTTTAAGTTCAAGGGCAATAATGCATTGACTGTGTTGAAGAGAGAAATGACTCAGGAATGGATGATGGTTTAGAATAAAACATAATCCTACTTATTTTCTATGCAAATATGTGTAAGGAAAAGATGCTGCACTCAGTTCTGGAAATACCCTGACAAATATATTTCTAGTGTTTCACAGCTGGAGATATCAAGATTGTTAAACCACTGGAAGATGTGGAAGTGAATGAATATGGGAGTGCATCTTTTGTCTGTGAGATTTCACAAGATGAGGTTCAGACCCAGTGGTACAAAGATGACAACAAGCTGAAGGCTGATGACAACATCAGAATGCGGCAAGATGGTAGGGTGTAAGAGGGGGATCTTTCTCCTGAGTGGGGGGTGGGTTGGAGATAAGCATATAAGACATCTGAAATGAAGTGAAGAGGGTTCAGAAGGGAGTTCCCCTTTTGTTTTGGGACTGAGGTTAGGGTGGAACAAGTGACATGGTGGGATGCTTAGTGTGGGAAGTGTGATGCTATCCCACCATCCCACACTGCCGGGAGCAGGTAGGAAATGAGTGCAGTTATTTCCAAAGTGGGGGTGAACAGGGCAGTCAGTTCACCTCTCCAAAGAGGTTTTGTCTGACAGTGAGTGTGATCCTTCTGTATCAGGTACTTTGAAGGTGACGACGCCCACATTTGGTCAGTCCTTGTAGAAGCCATGTTTAGATTCTGCTTTGGTGGGGATGTGGACGTGGGGGAATGGGTGGTTTCATTGACATGAGAGAACAGGCAGTGATGCTGTGAAACCAGATGGATGATGCTCAGCCTGGCCATGTGCCTCAGAGCTCTTTGCTCAAGGAAGCCAAGTGTAGTTGTGGGTTTGCTCTCAAGAGCACAGTTTGGTAGGGATGAGTTGGAGGTTGGACTAGATGACCTTAGTGGTCTTTTCCAGCCTTAGTGACTCTGTGGTTCTCTGCTTCAGGAAAGAGCTACTCGCTTACTTGCACACGTGTCCAAGTCAAGGATGCAGCAGAAATCAAATCTGTAGCAGAAATGGCAGAATCTCGTGCCCATCTTACAGTTAAAGGTAATTATGCTTCTCATGACAATTTTGATTAAATTATCTTATGTTATAAATGAGCTAACATCCTTTGCTTTAATGTCAAGGAAGTTAAACACCACCAGGACCTTTCACAGAAATAAAAACTCCTACCTACCTACCTTTCTACCCACAAAATATCCAGCTTCTCTTTTGGAATTTACTTTTGCTAAGTAAAACAGATTATTTTCTTAGGAGGTTGATTTTCTACGTTTAGACTTCAGATTTGTGTTTGAACGTTGAGGGATAAAAAACGTAGCTTGACTTTTTCTTCATTTTCTCTTGCTGTTTGAAAAGAGCACAGGGTTTTGTTTTTTTTTTTAATATATACAATGTTAGGGTATATATATGATGTTAAGTGTGATAAAGAAAAGGGAGACATTTGAGTTAGCACACTACTCAAGAGTTCAGTCCCCAGCTTTGCCACTGTTACAATTATAAGGGCAAGAACTTCCTGGAAAATGAATTTCTCCTAAGTAGAGTCATTACATTTGAGCTACAGAGACCTTTACTAGGAGAAAACTTGTTGTTCAGAGCTATGTTGCTGTATTTAACCAAAGTAATTGTCAATGTCCGTGTTTCATTGAACCTCTATTCCATTTCGTTATGTGAGGAGTTTGATATTGGGATGGGAAGGTCATGGTTTGATTTAGATGTTGGACTGGGAATCAGAAGATCTGGGCTCTTTTCAGGTTGTCAGTCTTATTGTCTGACTTCTTAACAACATTCTTTTCTTTCTATTATTTTTTAATGATGTTTCAAGGCATTCTGAGCTGATAGGTGTAGTGTTCATGTGCAGTAATGCTGACGTGAATAAGTAGGGTGATAATGTAAGGGTTTTTTACATTCCTTCTAAATCTCTGCTTTCTCTTGTTCCATCCTTCTTAAAGAGCAATCCATTAATCTAGTAAAGGAGCTGTGTGATGACTATGTGACTGAGCCTGAAGAAGACAAATTTGAATGCGAGATATCCATTCCTTCTGTGAAACCTCCCAAGTGGTATTCCTACGTGGGGAAGTCTTACAGGCTGGCAGAAACTTGATTATGCAGCAAGAAGGCACCATCCACCAGCTGACCATACCGAAAACCACCACTGATATGACAAGCACCATTCAGTTCTCAATTGGCAAATCCAAATCCACAGCCAATCTGCTTGTCAGAGGTAACATATCCAGGCTTGGTTTACATCATGAAGATGAAGAATTAATTAACGTACAGCCTTCCTTCACTGGGGTCTTTGAAATATTGTGTGTGTGTCTGGAGGGTCTGCTCCATTTCCAGTTCAAAGTCGTTGGACACTAAATGAGACAGCTGTATCTCAGTAAAAGATCTGTTTGAATAGCTGTGATGTGCTTACTATTCAGATCTACAGAGCTGAGGTTTTGTCCTTGGCTATACCAAAGAAGTCAAATCAGGTGAAATTAATTGTATTTCTGAACTAGACAAGTTTAAGTTTGGTAGCACCTAAATTTGATGCAGTTTGTCATTGATTTCACCTGAAAGAAACTTCCAGGCTTTTTATCTGCTGTTGTCCCCAGCATAAGAGTCTCCATTCACACCCTAAAGTACTTGTTATATTTTCAACTCACTCTTATTTGAATAAAAGCCTCAACAATTGGGAGCAATTTAATAAGCACAGAACAAGAGGTGGACCTTGCATTTGGTAGATAATATACAGTATTACTTTATAGAAATGTAGTCAATGGCATTCCCTATAGACAATCGTTTGTTTTATCTTTAGAGTCGTTCAAAGAACCATTGTGAACTTGACATTAATTGGAATGGAATACACGCAAGAGACTTTCCTCTTCTTCCAATTGTCCTCATCCTTTCTTCTCTTCCACCCCTGCTTTGCAGATTACCATATACAAATCACCAGGAAGTTGGAGGACAAGACAGCTTTGGAACATCATTCTGTCATCCTGTCCTGTGACTTCAGGCCTTCTCCAAAGGTTGTGAAATGGTTCAAGGGCCACACACCCATCGAGCCCTCTGAGAAGTACAAGATCAAGAGGGATAAGCATTCAGCAGAGCTCATGATTCTGAAGCTGAAGCCCGATGATGCTGGTGTGTACAAGTGCAAGGCAGGAACTGCAGAGACTGAGGCCACGCTGACAGCTGAAGGTATGAGCAGGGAGGGTGGCCTCTTCCATGTCCTATTTCACCTCAGATTTCTCTTCTTGAGGTTGATTTCTGCCGTTCTCTCCTGCTAACTTTATAAATGTATTATCTTCACTGAGAAGATTACACAAAGATCATCTAGTCCAACCATTCTACCACATCCCAGTATGATTTATAGTAACAGTGGTAACAGTTCACCTTGTTTCCCCACAGCCCGCAATGTAGAAGTAACGAAGCACCTGCAGGATGTGGAAATTGAAGAGAGCTCTGCTGTCTTCTCCTGCGAGCTGTCCCATGATGACGAGGACGTGGAATGGTTCCTGAATGGCAACCTCCTTTACACCAACAATTACAATGACATCAAGAACGTTGGCAATTGCTGCACACTGACAATGAAGCAGGTTAAGCCTGAGGATGCTGGCACAGTGACAGTGGAGTCAGACAAGGTGTCAGAAAGTGCGTGCCTGAAGTTGATAGGTGGGTCTGATCACACCCCTCCTGGATGTAAGAGATGCTAAGGAGCACCAGTTCATTCTATTGTGCAGCAATCCTGCTTCTAAAGCTCACCTCTCTGGGGTGAAAAGTCATCAGAGGCTTTCTTCCAGTGGAAGGTTCCATTGCAGCAGATATCAACGAAGGAGGATGGTTTTGGTGTCCTGCCAAAGCATTCCATTGCTTTTTATCATCATTTTACTTAACACAAGAAGAGTTACAAGAGCAATTTCTTTTACTGCTTCAGTAACATGCAGTGTCAGTGCTGTTGTCTCCAAGGATTTATGACTGCAGGGAGAGATCATTCAGTGTGTGTTTTGCCTCTGGGATGACTAATGACCAGGCTGTGAGCAACCTGATCTAGCTGTGAATGTCCCTTTTTATTGCAGGGGAGCTGGGCTAGATGGCCTTTAAGGGTCTCTTCCAATTCTAAGGGTACTGTGATTCTAATCTGCTCTCCCCAGCAATTAAGCTCTTTTACTCTATGCGCTCAGAGTTTGAAGGATTTCCTCTTTCTCCTTTCTTTTGCATTTGGTGGAAGTTTTTTCCCTAGTATAAACATCTGATGTGTGAAGTAGAAGATAGATAAAAGGAGTCAATAAAACAGGAAAATCAAAAGTGTTCAGCAGCTTATCCTCTTAATCCTGTGGCCTGCTGTATGAGCTCTGCTCCATGTGAGGGCAATGCCAGCTCTCCAGCTTTAGAAGAGCTGCATCCCAATTACTTCATATGATATCAGTCCCACCCAAGGCAATGCAGGCTGTCCCTCCTATTCCCTGTATTCTCCTACTGATTAGTTCAGAATTCCATAAAGTGCATTCAGTCAACACACATGAAACCGCTTTATGTTCTATATTGGTGTCGTCAGTGCTGGTAAAGATTTATTTATCCCTCTTTAAAAATCTGAAAGCAACTGGAAATGTCTCAACTTCTGTATCACATTGTTCTGTTTTGCCCTTTTAATTGCAGAGAAGCCTGCTGTCTTCGTGAAGTCCTTGGATGATGTTTTTGGTGAGGAGCGGGGTGTGATTAAATTGAAATGCGAAGTCTCTAAAGAGAAGGTCAAACCAGTGTGGAAGAAGGACGGTGTTCTGCTCACTTCTGGCAACAAGTATGAGCTGGTACAGTCTGGGAAGACCCTATATCCCCTTATCCATGACTTCGAGAAGTCAGATGCAGGTTTCTATACCTGTGATATTGGCAGTGATGTTGCCAAATCAAAGGTCGGCATTCAGGGTAAGTACTGTGGAAAGTAAAGGAGTGCTGAAAGCACATTCAGTGTGGTCACTATGTCTTACACCTATTCCCCCACGAGCCTTAATAGTTTCTACAATAGAAGTGTATTACTGCAATTTAGCACAGTGATGTCTGGAAAATTCCCATTGCTTTTGATGTAAATGTATCTCATTTTGCCATGAAAATCACCAAACACATCAAGAATGTCCTGGAAATATTTCCTTTCTAAACATCCCTAAAATGGAGAAATGGTTTGAACACCAGTAGGGGTAGGATGGTAACAAATTAGCTAATAGAAACATTTAATTTCTTGTCATAGGCAAAACCCTTTTTCTCACGCAGCATCCTAGAGTTGTCCTCTCTGTTAGGTTGTTCCCTCTGTAGCTCATTGAATCTTCATTCTGCTCCATTGACTGAGCTGCTCTAATTGTAGTTCTTCCAGAGCAAAGCCAAGAGATTCACGTCTCTTTTTTTTTTTTATAGCTTTCTGGTAATTCTGAGTGGAGAATGTCTTAGAGAATACATCAGTGAGGAACGCAGCCATGTTCTGCAAATCCTGAGTTAAAACACCAGTACTGCTACTCATGTCAGTCACAAATGCCTTTTCTCCATATAAACCTCATACTAACGTATCTCTTACCTTCCAGAGCTGAATAGTGGCATTACCAAACGGCTGAAAACCACTGAAATCCAGGAGGGAGAAGATTGTACTTTTGAATGCATTCTGTCCCATGAAAGCATTGATGAGTTCAACTGGACACTGAATGGAAGCAGAGTGGAAAATGGTGGGCGATTTAAAGCTTCTAACGTGAGTCGGAAATATACTCTCATTATCAAAAGTGTGACTCCTACTGACGCTGGGGAAGTCGTTTTTACTGCCCGTGGTCTAACCTCCAAAGCCTCTCTGTCTGTGAAAGGTAATGAGATGGGAGAGATTCTGGGGTCTGATTCCTTCAACTGTCTTCTGATAAGATTGTCGTGAGAGCTAACTCATAATATGGTTAAAGTGAATAGCAACCTTCTACTTGAACCTCGAAGCACTGAGAATTTCTCTTAAAAATAAGTAAAAGGACAAAACATTTTACACAAATGTGAGAACTACCCAAAGCACTGGGGTAGTGTTGGCAATGGTCATCTCACTACAGCTTGTTCCATTAACAGTAAATCAGGAATGATCTGTTGAGGGAACTGTGGGAGCAAATATCCTCTAAGTATAAGCTGAAGGGATGGCCTTCACATCATCTAGCTGTACAACAAATTCCTATCTAGAACATGTGCATCTGAGAGCATCATCCGAGGCTCCCAGTGTGATGAGTGGAGAGAAGAAAGAGGCAGTTTTCAGACATGGTTCATCATCCTCAATTGGGTAGATTTAAGAGAGAATAAATGCTGCCTGGAATTCTATTGTCTGTACTTTGCAGATTACTGCTGGCTGTAGGATGGCGTCTGTTGCAAGTGCCTCTCTAACTTATCTCCAGCATGTAGATGCATGTATTTTGAGAGAGGCATCCTACCCTAAGTGTATGTTACTCAAAAAGCATGTTTTCTTCCAGGAAAACCTACTGAGGTTTCAAAACAGCTGGAGGATAAGACAGCAGCAGCAGGGCAGGACATCAGCCTGAGCTGTGAGCTGTCAAAACCGGATTTGAACATCAGGTGGTACAAGGATGGCAAAGCAATCAGAAAAAGCCAGAAGTACGACTTGCAGCAGGAGGGAACTGGGGCCATTCTGATCATCCATGACTCTACTGCCAAGGACAGTGGGGAGTACCCCTGTGAGACAGAGGACTCCATAACAAAAGCCAGGGTCACTGTGCAAGGTGAGTTGAAAAGCACACTGGGGATGGCATGTAGAGAAGTCGAGGTAAATATCTGCAGCCTGTGGGTGATGTTTTTCTCTTCTGTTTCCTTGAGCAGGATCAATTCTTAGTTTTCAGAAAATATGATAGATTAAAATCTTTTCCTTAAAATAATCTGGAAACTGAATGATTCTCCAGTGTGATGTGGATCTGGGCAGCCTGGTCTGGTGGTTGGTGACCCCTTGGAGGGGGTTTGAAACTAGATGATCTTTGAGGTCCTTTTCTACTCAGGCCACTCTATGATTCTGTGATCATTCTATGATTCTATGATCTTGGGTGTTAGTGAGCCAAGAAAAGATGGCAATCTGAATTAGTCTATATTGAATATGTGTAATCAAAACTATATGCAGTTGATCAGATGAGATCCTACCAGCGCATGTATAATGGTATTGAACTTTCCAGATATCTACTGGAATTATCAAACCTATGTAAATGGGTGGACTCTGTGGTCTTCTTAGACTCTTTGCATCTCTATGTGATATTCTGAAATGAGGGCAGAGGAGATTCAGGACACCTCTGTATGCTTGGGACTTGTTGTGGTAACAAATCCCTTTGTCCTACACCCTCATCCTTTTTTTTCCCTTCCAGAAAAACCTAATTACTTTATCAAGGAACTTTCAGATGTGAAAATTGAAGAAAGTGGAAGTGCACTTTTTACATGTCAGAGCGAGAAAGCCGCATCCTTCGTCATATGGAGGAAAGGCATTGCTGAGCTCAGGCCTGGCAGGAAATACAAGAGGGCACAGAAAGGACGAGACCTGCAGCTGTGCATAAAAAATCTGGAGAAAAGTGACAGTGACATGTACACCTGTGACATTGGTGATGCCCAGTCCAGAGCCAAGCTGGTTCTACAAGGTATGTGTGAGAGCCATATGACTGCGCATCCTGTTTCTCCACTACCAAGACATTATCCTGGTAGAATTTGTACATTTATGGCAGGTCTTTGGGGCTGCAGCTGTCTGGCCTGAATAGCGGTTCACAAGCCATGCACAGAGCAAGCTGCACGGAAAGGGAAAGAACTACCGACTAGAGCAGTGCCATTGAGAACTTTATGTATCATTTAAAAACCAAAAATGCTGATGTACGGTGAGGCTGGTGACCCAGAAATCAGTGTGAACTTTCTATCTCTGACCTTTCTGAGTTACAAATAGTCCTCCGGAGTTCTAGGCAAAAATTCCCTTATGCTGCATTCTGGGTAGTTGTCACGGTTTAAACAAAAATCTACCTGTGTCCGTGACAGGGGGGCCAAAGGCAAGTGAGGTGCTAGAAGGAGCTGAACCTCTGTCCCAACTACTTCAGAAGCAGCCCAAACCCCCTCATACATGGCTAAGATCTCCTTCTCAGTTGGAGTGTAGCACTCCTCAGACCCTTTATATGCTCGACTCCAAAGTCCCGGGGGTTGGCCTTGGGTTTCTCCTAAAGCTCTTTGCCACAAACTCCAAGTGGGACCTTTCTCTCCAGCAGCAGTGTAGAGGATGTTCTTTACATCCTGTCCTGTCCGTACTGGCCCCAAGGCCACGGCATGGGCTATCTCTTGTTTTCTCTGCTCAAAAGCCTGCTGCTGCTCAGGACCCCATGAGAAATTATTCTTCTTCCGTGTTACCTGATAGAGGGGGCTCACTATGTGGCTGTAGTTTGGGACATGCATTCTCCAAAAGCTTACTACTCCCAGAAAAGATTGGGTCTCTGTCTTGTTGGTGGGAGGATACATAGCAGTGATTTTTTCAATCACATCTGCTGGGATGTGTCGATGCCCATCTTGCCATTTTACACCTAAGAACTGGATTTCCTGGGCAGACCCCTTCACCTTACTGCGCTTAATGGCAAAACCAGCTTGCAAAAGAATTTGGATTATCTGTTTTCTTTTCTTGAAAATCTCTGCTGCTGTATGGCCCCACACGACAATATCATCAATATACTGCAAGTGTTCGGGAGCAGTAAAATTATTCATGCTGTATATGACGTTATCATGTGGAATACTGATAGCAAAATTACAAAATTATTAAACCATGACACCCTGGTATTTTTCTTTTTTTTTCTTAAATATTTTCCTTTTTTTTTTCTTAAATATTTTCCTTTTTACTATTGAAATGTTATGGGCACATCTTACAGCAACACAAGGCTGTTTACAAAGAAGTGCATGCTGTGTTGCTGTATGATGAGCAAGATACATCTATTCTTCATCTAGCAGGAATAGTTGCTGAGCCTTAAGAACAGTTTCAGAAAGCTTTGGGAATTTGGGCGTTTTCCTTGTTTCTGCAACACAAAATGAAAATTTACGCTGTATACAAAGAAAAGGGGAGTCCGAACTTGTACGTTAAATTTGAAGGAGATCAATCTGGGGTAATATTTAAAAAAAACAAAAAACAAAAAAAAAAAAAGGGAGTGTGGTCATCAAATATTATAAAATATATTAGCTGTTACTAGAATGCCACTTATCTTCCCCCCATACGAATCACTGTCATGTTGTATGTGAATTTGTGAGGTGGGTTTTGAAGCTGAAATTAAAAACTTCTTGTATGGCTGTCTTCATAGTGGCTATCCAGACTATGTGTAGAAATAACAGCTATTATGTAGTCAGCTATTCACCAGTTTTAACTGATTATAAATTACGTTTCAGGGTGGAGAACATAGCATAGTGCCTGACACCTGTGTTGATCCTGAGGGCATTCTTGATTCTGTGCATTATGATGTCATGGATATCAAAGAGCAAGCTGAGGCAGCACATAGTTCCATTGTATCCCTGGGGGATCCGAAGGAAGATACTGGCTGGTTTGAAAAGCAGCTGGAGATAACTAACTTTGAACTGATGGAGACCAAAGAAGAGCTAACAGAGAAAAACACCAAACTACTTAAAACTGAAGAAGAGCTGATGCAGAAGAACAAAGGTGAGTTATGCAATGTGAAAGGTAGAAGACAGAAATAGTTCATTAATCTAAAAGAGAAATAACCAGTCTGAGTAGGAATTAGAGGAGATGTTCTACCTTTGGAACCATAGCCTGTAGATAAGTGATAGTTTGTTCCTTGTGTATATTCAGGTTCAGCAATTCCACGGTTTTTGGTTATTTCTTTTCTTTTTTCCCCCCCTCTCCTTTAAACTGCAACTAGCAGCTTTACGCTTTCGTAAGTATGGGGTTAAATGTCTATATCTTGATTTTTACTTTTATATTGTAATCTCTACTCTTCTTTATGTCTTGTTGATGCAATGTTTTCGTTCCAAGAAATATAGAAAACTTTTGAATCACTCCCAATAAGTGAAGACCACATGCAAATTAATTAATCTGTTCAAAAGCTACCTAAACATTAGAATATCTGGAAAAATTGATTACTTAATAATCTATTGGCTACTTATGTAATACAACCTTTTCTGTGTGTTACAGACTTTGAAATGCAGGTGATTAAATTGGATGAGTCTGTTGAGCAACTTAAAGAAGCAACTGAGGTAACTTTATCAAGAAGATGTTGTGTAAAATTGTTTTAATACCAACTTGTGGTAGCTTAAAATGCTGTTCCAGTAGGCTCCATTAATAGATTTCTTACCGAGCTTAGCTTAACTGAATTTGCCTTTAATGCATTGTGTAATTCAGCTACTTAACACTCCATTAGAAACTGATGACTGAATTTTTTTTATTTTTTATTTCCAATCTCAATCAAGGTGCAGAAAGATGACATTATTACAGAGCTACAAGACTTAAAATCTCATTTAGAAGAAAAAGTAAAAGATTATGTGAGTTTTACACATCTCCGTATCCTTATACAAAAAAAGGAAAACACTAATTCTATGCTTGTAATCAACACATTTTTGGAAAACTGATTTTCTGTATGTAGCTGGTACTCGCTTGAAATTGTAAACAATTCAAATTTATCTGAAGGTAGTTGTTGTTAACACAAACAACAAAAATATCAGTGTGTTCCACTAACTCCTGCCTCACACTCCTACATCAGAAGAAGAGCAACAGTAAAAGTATGTTGAGTAGAGTTGGAAGTACGAGTATGAATGGTCAGGATATCTCCACGTTCTATGCAGTCCATAAAACTTTATCCTGACTAATGTACTGTGAGCTACTGAATATGTGAAGACTAGCTTGATTAAGTATGTGTGCATACCACTTCTGGTGGTTTTTGTTCATTTTTTGATGTTTGGTAGCCTGAAGTAGCTCTGAAAACATTTATAGTTAATTCTGTCACTCAGATCTCTAACCTTGTAAGCTTAGCAACTTGACCCTTCTTAGTCTTTGACTGTCTGCATCACTGCAACTTAGTATTTCCATGGTATTAAAGCTGACTGTGATGAGTAGTCATGTCCTCACCTATTACTTCTTCCAAGAACAAAGCTCCAACTCTATCTGTGAGATTGTGTGGCCTGAACACTTCTGAGGCTTTTCTTTTCATAAGCTACTAAAGATGAATAATCAGTCCTTGGCAGTGCCAGCATGGCTTAACAATCGTCATCTTGTAAGTAAGGAAGCTTCACTTGTGGTCAAGGACACAATCTAAAATATGCGTGACAGAGCTGACTAAGCTTTAAGGTTGGATTATATCTGTCACGATGAAAGTGATTTTAGCAGCTTAGCAGAAGTGTGATGTGATGAACTTCTATGAGAGCTGACCATTTGCTCTTTGACCATGTTTGTAATTTTGTTGACTTCTTGGAAACAGGAAATTCTTTGATAAACTGGTAAACACTTGATTGTGTGCAAGTCTTTTACTTTGTAACCTGCTAGGCTCTTGCTTTCCCTTGTATACTCTACCGAGTATTGCACTTGTCATTATCTGAAGGTGTACTTGTTCTGTCTGCTATTGAAATTTGTAACTGATGTCTATAGAGTCACTGGGTAAATATTTTAGCTGTATGGTTTTGTGTAAATATTTGCCTACAGAAGATTACTGAGACTTAAGTGCTCCTTTTGTTAAGCTTCAATGTAACTGATCTTATATCAATACAGGAAAAGACTACCTACCATTTAACTACCATTAAAGCAGAACCGGCAGAAGAGAACACTAATAAAGGAACTGAAAGCAGCCAATTTTCAGTGCTTTCAGTTAAAGCACTGAAACAAGAGAAAACTGAGTTGGAAGTGGGAAGAAAGCGCAGTACTGATGAAGATAAGCCTACTGTGGAAGAGCCACCTCCAAAGAAAGGTACAGTTTCTTCCATCGTTGAACAGGGTGTCTTCCAAAACAATAAATTGCTTCCTATTCCGGATAGGAAGCAAAAGGCTGTGAAGCGCGTACCTTATGGAATAAGGAGAAAAGCCACTGTGTTAAACTGTAAATAGAAGTAACTGTTATGTAAATATCCCTTTTTCAGAAGGTCCTATGCTGTTCATTTTTGAATGCTTAAGAATAAAAGTTTTTTGCACTATTTTTTTCCTTTTTGCTGCTTTTTCCTCATCTGTTGATGAACTTGCAGATTTGGTAATAGTTTTAAAGCAGTTTCTTTAGGATTGTTTCAACTGCTGTTGCTGATCTTCTGAGTAGCATCAGCTGCTCAAGTGCTTTTTTTGTTTGTTTGTTTTGTTTTTCCTGAAGCAACTATCAAAATTGTTGACGACCTGCTAATTGCTCGCTCATGGGCAATATTTGAGCAAAATGGTTTGGATAAGCTCTGATGCATTTAACTTCACTTCTGGGCACAGCTGAGCATCAGTGTTCCTAGAATTACGGAAGGCATATACAATGTAGAAGGGAAAATCTAAAACTTAGCTGTAGTCCCTTCCTTTCTTGTATTCCTCTTGCAAAATATGTGCAAGGGAGAAAGTCAAGGTCTTCTTTGGATGAGATGCTGTTCTTGGATGATTTGTCCCTGCTGCCTTTATTTGGCATAAATATTGAATCCTAATGTGACCACTGAATGGCATCACATATAAGCATCTTACCAGAGACTGAGGGAGGGATGTGGACTCCTCCATACTCCAAATAGTAGTGGGTTTGTTCTAATCATATGACCAAAGCTCTCATTTAAAAATTAATGACAGCAATGCTCCACATAGGAATTAAAATGGGTAGCTGATAGTCACAATGTCAGCATGAAGTTTTCTGTTAAGAAGTACTGAGTATTCAATCATGTTAAAATTTTCTTCTATTTGTGAGTATTAATAGCATCCAATTTCAAAAACTGCTTAATATATATTCTTTAGCTATGTTAAATATACACAGTAGAACAATGAGCACAGGTATGTTGTGCTGGTTCTTTTGTAGAATTAGTTATATAAGTAGCACGAGCAAAAGTGTTTTAGGAGATGCTAGGTTATCTCAGCTTCAAGTTCAGGGTATTTACACCATTCTCTGAGCTTTTAGGTCTTGTTTCCTATGCTCTGTAATAATGCTTTTTCCCTACTTCCTGTGTAAGGAGCTTCTAGACTGAACATTACACATCTTCTCCCTAGTCTTATTTATCTTGCTTTAGTGCTTGCTTGTTGTTTTCAGCATAAAGTGTTTAGATTACTTATAAATCATATTCCCCTCACTAGTGTTGCTGGGAGCAGCAATCAAAACCAAAACCTGGTTCGGGGTGGAATATGCCACTGCTGTTTCTTCATTATGACTTTTAAATCAGTTGAGGGCTGTATATAAAACTCCTTAGATGAGTTAAGAGGCTGTTTCCATGCAGTACATGTGAATCTGTATGTAATGCAGGCTGCATGTGGGCGCTATAAAATTCTGCATTTCTGTAGTTGTAGTAATAAAAGGACTGTACAAGTATCACTATGGAATATATTGTTGTGGTGACCCAATCCCTAGTAAGTCTTGACTTATATTTATTTTTTTTAATACTTAAAGTATGCATATTATGGAATGGACATAACTGGATTCTAAAGCAATGATGAAATACAGCAGAAGTTGCTTTTGATAGAAAGAAAATGCTTGTGATTTTAGCTAATTGCTCACCAGTTAAAGAAAAAGCAGCCCCAAGCTAATGGAATATTTATGGAAACTTGAATCTGCAAATTTGTACAACTTTATGAGTGAACTTTTTATGCAAAAGAGTAAGTGTGGACAGAAGTAGGAATCCTCATATTTTGTTTAGAGATCAACTGAATAAGAGAGACAGATATCAACACTTAAGTGATCAACTTGTCCAGGGTTTTATCTTTCTTTTGAAAGTAAGAGGACTGTGAGTTGGAATGAAATTTCTTAGAGAACTGTTTATCTACCATTTAGATGTAGATGGAGTGATTCCTGGCTGCCTTATAGGGATTGCTGAAGCACGGAAGATAGAAAGAATATAGCTGTGAATTATCTATCTCGTTCCCATGTTTCTTAAATGTAATTAGATTTTCTACTGGTGTGGAGTGGAAGGTTTGAGTAGTGCCATGGTAAAAGTGTTCTTCCAGACTGAAAACCTTTTGCTGTGAATTCTGTATAGAAATCTGAGGCACCTGATTACGTGTCCAGAGAACTTTAATTCCTTCACTAGTATCAAATACTATGTGATGTGAGGGCATGGCTTGCATATTATGACAGTTTTTCACTTAGAAGTTGCTACTTGGTGTTGTGAACTGCTATGTAATAATGATTTTAATCAATCTGAGCTACATTCCTTTTCCCTTTTTTTTGTTTGTTTGTTTGTTTTACAGTAGTTGTAAATGAGAGAAAGAAAAAGAACACTGTAGAGCAAAAGAAAATTGAACACATGAAGCAAAAGTGCTCCGCGTACCGAAAGGAAGTACTAGCACTGAGGGAAAGAACTGAAATCTTGGAACATCATTTAGCTGTGCTTGAAGAACAATGCAGAAGAGAAAAAAATAAAAAAGAAGATTTCAGTAAGCAGGTAACAAGCCTGCGTATTGAGCTTTCTTTTTCTGAAGAAACAGCTGATGCCCTCCATGAACAAATTCTGCAGGGTCAAGCTGACTATCGGGAAATTGCTTCTGAACTGGATGAACAGAAATCTATAAATCTGACACTTGAAAACAAAAATGCCTAACTAACTAACAACATAGAAGTTGCCAAAGAATGTATAATTGATAAAGTGTCACAAGTAAAAGAAATGCGGACCAAATTAGATGAATTATACAAATGTCACTTAGAGTTTCACGCCATCGGTACTGACTTTGTCAGTGTAAAGGATTCCTCAGACTGTGAAAAAGATGAGCCAGGGACATCTCAAATTAGTTCTGCATGCATTCAGTCACAGACTTCTTCCATCTCAGATCTTGTGCAGGACCTCTCCTTTAACTATAGTCTTGAAAGGATTTGGGAAGTATGCAGAAGTATTGTTGATGTTTCCTCAGAAAAAAGTCAGCACATCAAAGCACTGCTTCAAGACAATGAAAACCTAAAGGCGGGACTGAATAATGCTGAAAATCATAATCGTCATTCAGAGAGTTAGGACGCTCCTTCCTGCTAAACAGAGAAACAGAGAGAGAGGGAAAGCCAATCTGTTAGCTGTTTACGAGCTTCATACACAAAAGAAACAGCACACTAGCTCATGCAAAATGTTAGTCATTAGAAACTGAACAGCACTCCTTGCCCCAGCTTAGCAGTTGTGTGGATTCCCAAACCCACAGCTCCATGGTGCTGTTTGTTCAGACCCAGAGTGTCTACAGGTAGAGCCAACCATCTGCCTAGAAAGTCAAAGGGGGTCAAGTGACCAGGACAGGCACAACTGACATCAGCACCCCCATGCAGTGTTTGAAGGAAAAGCAAAAGTGCAAAGAAACCGAGCAAATTCAAACCAATGTGTCCTTTGAGAAATGGGTGCACCGTGGGAAAACGCCACAGCAGACAATCCCACAACAAAATGGGCATCATTGAACGAAGAAAGAGGCTGAAGTGAGTCACCTACATGCCACTTCTGCACATTCCACCCCAAACCTGGTTTGCACCAACAGCAGAAATCAGTGGGTTTTGGATCACTTGTAATACTAAGCAAGAGAAGTAATACTTGCATTCTGTGATTCCTCCTCCATATCCAACTACAGTCTTCTCAAAATTCAGAATTTATACAAACTTATAAATAAATGCATCACTCATAAAGCCAGATGTCTGTATTACTTTTTCTTTATCACTCTCCTTTCTGGCAAGTGCAGGTGACCAGCAAGCTGTGGATTTGATTCTCAATATGGAAGCTGGCACAGATTTGGGGACCAAGTTCCAGTGGGAGAAAATGTAGAGCAAGCAGTGGAGGTGGAAACTCAAAAAAGAAAGTAGCTTGTCAGCATGAACACTCCAGAAACAGGGCAGCAGTCAACACCTCCTTGCAAGACACCGATCTGCTTCCCTGCTCCATCAGGCTCCATGCCAGCCCAGTACAGCACTGCTCCTGGACACAGCAATCATTTCACCAAGACTCAGCTCAGCTACCACCATCACACAGTGGGACCGGCAGCCTCCAGCAGTCCCTTCAACCCAACCTGTTCTGTGATCCTGTGATCTGTGACCACGGGTGAAAAACAACTGCAGCTGCATCTGAGGCTGCCCCAGGACTGACTCAAACACACTGACATGGCAGGGGCAGAAAAGAGTTCATTTACAAAGTGAAAGCAAAATGTCTAACGGAAGAGACCAATGCTCAGCCTTTCCATTCTGAGCACTGTCCAGCTGACACGGCGCACTGCACCGCTGTGCCAGCATGGCTCCTGCTTGGAATGGCTGCTTACTGTGCCCCATCAAGGAAAAACTGCAGGAAAGATAACTTCAGTTTCACAGTCCTGACGTTGGTGTTACCAGTCCCCAGAGTAGTTCAGAATATCCTCAGGGTTGCTATAAATTTTCAGTGCTGACTACAGCCCTTTGGAGTGACTTTCATACACCCACGTCCTTCTGGTCCAGGGGGACTCTGAGCACTTGGTTAGTTCCACCTCATGTTGTGAGGAAAACAGCAAAAGCCTCTATAAGGGCTTGCAGTAGCCAAAACCTGGATCAGAATGCTCCTCCTGTAAGACCTTAAAGCTTAGAAAATGTAACAGAACTACTAGGTTTGCCATCATTGCAAGGTGGCAACAGCCCTCTTTGTAGGCTGAGGGTGCAGAACTCACTGCCTCAGCCAAAGTCAGATGTGCATTCTGACAGTTACTGGTGACACGCATTTCCTGCCCTGCTTAGAAAAGAGGTGTATTTTGTGCTCATATAGAAAGTGCTCAAGAAACGTGTAGATGCGGTAGGCAGGGCATGGTTTAGAAGGGAAATATTGGTGGTAGGTGGACACTTGGATCATTGGGGATCTTTTCCAACCTTGGTGATTTGATGATTCTAATTTAAAGGAGAAAAGACAACTTTTTAAAGTAATCTGGAAGGTGAAGTGCAAATGTCCAATCACACAGGGATGATCCCGGTTTGGAATCCAGCCTCTGCCCCTTCTGCTTTGGGTGCATGAGCTCCTTCCTGATGTAGCAGCTTGCTGGCTCCCTCTGCACCAGCCAAGGGAAGTGTGCCATGTGAGTGAATCTAATGCAGATGTCAGTACACAAAGAGGGCAAATAGGCCAGCACAGAACCTTTCAGCATCACACCACGACCACCCAACAGCAACCTCCAGAACTATGATTAACAAATAGCAGTAGGATTTACCTTTTCCTCCATGACTGGCGATGACTGCAGCGACAAACGTAACAGCCAAAACAGAGCAGCAATTGCACAAAAAGCAAGACAAAAAAAAAAAACAACAAAAAAACACAACAACAACTATTAGAGAATGAAGGTCATGCAAACATGCAGCCCTATCAGAGACAGCGAATGCATGCACTTTTATTCATACTACTTGGAGGTGTGCACTGTACCCATTCCCCTCCTCAGATGGCAGCAGACACACACACCCCTCAGCAGTTCTTGCACCATCTTCTCTCAAGTGACAAGGAAGCACCCTTGGTGCATTTACAGCCTTATGCAAATATGTATTTACACAGTCTACCATATAGAACACACCCAAGCACATCCACAGGAGAAGGTAACCAAATGCACTCACAAACATGTAGGAAGACATTGAGAGATTACACCCATATCCCCCCCAAAACACATCAGTGTACCAACTCACAAGTGCTGGTGTTCACCCACACGCAGCTGTGCAGACACAGGACCACACAACCCTCAAAGGCACAAACATACACAAATACAGCACACATGAACAGCCCAAAGCTTGAAATGAAGGAAAACGACCCACTTCCCAGCTGCTGTTCCTACAGATTCAGATGGAGGCCTGGCAAGGGCTGTGACAGACACAGCGAGCTGCTCTTTCTTCCCATTCTTCCAGGAACTAGCAACACGTTACATGGAATAGCATCCCTCCAACACAGAGACAATCCTCAGTGCAAGGTTTGTCCTTCATACCAGAGAACGGGGTGTGGGGGGGCAACCAGCCTAACACACTCCAACCATTACAGCTGTGATCAGGATTGGTTTGGGGCAGAGGAAAACAGAAACAACCTATTGAGGGAGCTGTCAGGAACACACACTCTCACAATCCTAACAACCTACTGGTTCTTTTCACCCCATATCTTCTCTTTCCATACCCATCATGCCTGCCTCCATTCACCTACAGAGGCCACCATCCAGCTTCTGCTCTTCTTTCCTTGTATAGATTTCTATATTTTTCCACTGGTCTGCTAGAAAAGCATTACCTTCAGATGGGAAAGGGTTACACTGTATTCTGTAATCAGTTTTATTTTTCTAAGCCACTCTCTGACATGACACCAATTTACTGCTCTGCAGAAAACACAGCACTGAGAACTTACTATATGGAAAGAACTCAGCCAGATCAGAATGTTCCTATTCCAGTTCCTTTTAGATCCGCTACAGATTTGTGCTGTCCTTCAGAGTTTGTGCAGGAGAAAGCCTAGATAAGTCTCTCTGCCTCTGGAGTTTAGGGTATAACTGCTTCAAACTGCTATATTGCTGCCCCTGAAACACTGCTGGATATTCTCCATGGCAGGAGAGCTGAGCTGCTCTCTGCAGAACAAAAGAAACAGGACCACACACTGACACTTGGCTTCCTGCAATGCTGCACCCTGCCAGCTCAGCAATTCCCAGCTCCCCCTGTTCCCAGCTGAGACATGGAGATGGCAACAAGACAGAAACGCACACATCAGCACAGCTGTTCTTCCTACAAACATTCATACCTTTCAGGTAGGTGGGAGAGGTGAGTTGGACTGAACAAAGACCTAATCCACCCTGTTTCTCCTTCACCATGGGTGTGCCTAAGAGCTTGTACAGAGACATCTGACAGCAGAGGCACACAGCCCAGCAGAAGTCTCAAACATGGATGTTCTGCAGTTACAGAGCCCATTTTCCTTCAGCATCCTCCCTTCCTTCTAACACAATGTTACGTTACCAACAGCTGTGAACAAAACTCCCGTTCCCCCCAGCAGCCTGTGTGCACACCAGTAAGGCACCAGCACAGAACCAGAGGCTGACCCCCAAACCTTCCCCTCACAGCACGATGCTCGGGCAGGAGGCCAAGCACTGGCTGGGGAAGGAACATCACGTCTGCAAGGAATCGGGGAGCAGTTTGTGTCTCTCTTGCTCTCTCCTCTGCTGTTTTACAATACACAACCAAAACCTTGATGATCTGAATTCCTTCCCAGGCACTCCAACCCAGCAAAAGGAAGCCACAGCTTCCAGAGAGCTTATATTGTTTATTTCAAGACCTGACACTTCCTTCCACTTTCTTTATCCCAAACCTAATGGACACACTAGTATTTAAATGTTACGGATCTAAACAGAAGGTACTAAAATAACCTTATTTTTATAAAATAGGAAGAATATTTCTTCTTTTCTTCATTTGAAATTATCTTTTTATATGTGGTTTTAATAGAGTGGTTTTATATACTGCACTTCATTTCCTGCTACTGCCATTCCTTTAAACAGAGGCTGGCTCTGATCACTTTGGTGCTATGAAAACAGAGGGGAAAAAAACAAAGCACTTTCATGGGCATAAGTAGATCTATTGAGTGACTGACTCAGATAAATCTTCCCTTAAGAAACTGGGGAAGAAGTTACATAAAGGCTAATGCGTTTAACTACTCCAGTTTCGCTGTCTATCACACATGCACACAGACACACACAAATGAACACTCTCTTCCATCCCCATCCATTTTATGGATCAGTCTTATACATGATACCTGAGAACACAAACGTTGCTTTCCAGAAGACGTCCATCTGCAGCAGCACAATGAAGTCTAAGCTTTGTAACAGAACACAAAAAACTCCTCTCTGTCAAACCTTAGAGAACTTATCCACAACTCACCCTCAACCCATTACAAAAAGCTTCAGGTACAATCCATGCCCACAGGGAAAGATCCTTTGGTTTCTTTCTCTTGCAAATATGCACTCATTTGATAAGTTCCTGGATGGCAAACATTATATGGAGAGGTTATGGCCCTACCTTCTCCCAGGTACACTGCCCTCAGTTTGATTATTTCCCACAACCTGCTGCATCTTGGATCGTTCGATGTGTTCCACATAGGTCTGGATCATCTGAGAAGAGGAAAAAATACGTGAGGCAAACAGAATAAAACAAAAGACTCCATTGGACTCCATGATCATTATGGGTCCCTTCCAACTTGGGATATTCTGTGATTTCTGTTTTTTGAATATTGTTTTCCAGCATTTACTTCCAATTCCTTAAAATTTCTTTTAAAAAGTGCTATCTGATGTTCAGACAGAACCTCCCGTGTTCCGGTTTGCACCCTCTGATTCTTGTTCTGGCACTGGGCACCACTGAAAAGAGCATGGCTTCATCCTCCTTGCACCCTCCCTTCAGATAATGTTGATGCTCTCAAGTTTCTGAAGCTCTAGTCACTGTCAGGATGAAAAACCCAATTCTCTGATGTGGTTTTATGGGTAAGCTAAGAGTTTGTTTATTTGGAAGGAATCAGGCAACAGCTTACCTCTGTGTGACGCTGATGTAAAGCATTATACTCTTTCTTCATTTCTGATTCACGCTCCTCCAGCCATGAAACTGCCAAGAAAAGATTCCACCCATCAGCTAACATACAGATCTAGACATGCTCCATGCAAGAGAAACAATGAAACCTGCACTACACTAGTGTGGATATGTCGCACCCTGTAGATTGCTCTGATTTTTATACCAAAGAAAGGGACAGCCACAGATTTCAGGCTTTCCACAAACTACATTAAAACAAACAAGAAAAAACAGCACATGAAGAATATCTGCAAGTATATGCTCATGGAAAGCAAACTACATAATCGTATCTGGTGCACAGCTTTGCTTACTCTGATCTGCATAGTTTTTGGTCTTCAGCTCCAACTGTCGAGTCTGAAATTCAAGGTGTTCCACTTGGATTTGTAGCTCTTTCTTCTGCTGTTCCAGGGCATCTTCAAACTCTATGAACTTCTGTACAGGGAAAAACCAGAGAAGGAAGCAAGGATGAGGAACAGACCTAAACGTATTTGACTTTTCCTCTTCTCTCCTCCTATACTATGTGTGCGTATATATACATATATATATGTACACACACAAAAAAAGCAAGAGATAAGAATTTCTATGTGCTTTAAGTTAAAACAGCATTTACTCAAGCTAGAAATACTTATCTTCTAAAATAAAGTAAAAGATGTACTTTGTGTATCATTAAGATATAATCTGCTGGCCAATGCAAGTTATGTAAACCAACACGGTTCCATCATCTTCAACAACACCTTTATCATGCTAGGCTGAATTTGGATTCCTGTTAGTTTTATGTCAGAAAAGCCAAATTCTGTGTCTACGGTCACGCATTTAGAAGTGCCTACGTCAGAAATCTCCTTCAGACATCAGAAAGTTCCCACTATTAATGATGTTGCATCTAAATTTTGCAGGAAACATACAAGCCTTGTGGAAAACCAACCCACAACCGTCACACCTCACAGTCTCCTTTGCAATCCACTTCCCACATCTCAGACCAGAGGTTTTTTCAGGCACACATCAGAGAAGGGGTAGAGAGTTACACGGTAAAAACCAGAGCAACTTTGACAGGTGATTCTATAAGGATGGCACATTCAGCTCCAGAGCTGCTAAGAAAAACTTGAGTCTTACTTTTTCAGTTCTGTAAGTTGAGTTATGCCTCAATTGGTGCAGAATGGAAGCAGTGAGTGATGAGACCTCACAGCAAGAAAATCCCGGCCAGTCTTCTCTGGGCATCAGTAAAAAAGAAAAAGTTCTAACCAAGACAGCCACACTGAGCAACAGGCCTAAAGAAGCCATTTCACTTGGTTTGGACTGGTTGAAGCTATGCTAAGAAAAGCAGTATTTCCCTCTGCCCCCTCTCAGGGTTTGCTGGAAGCACTCCATGCTAATGCTCTGTTGACAAACTTCCAATTACAGCCCAGCGCTAAATCCCTCTCCCTTCTCACTTGCTTGGCTTTCACTCTTGTGCAGCTCTCCTGGCACAAGGTGCCCATCTCTTCCCAGCTCCCCACCCAGGCGTGTGCCACCCAGCCAGGCAGGAATTGTGCTTGGAGTAGCAATAAACTTTAACTGACTCTAAGGAAAACATTCACAGAACTCTCAACAGTAAAACAGGAAGCAAAAGAAAGCAGGAGACCAATTTTATTCCCACTATGTAGGTCAACTTTAATAGGATTCCTGGATTTGCTACCGTTGCTTTGGTTTAGTTTAGTGAAACCGATTGGAAGATTAAACATTCCACACTAAGGCTCTTCTTAGTCCTGTCTGTCTTGCAGCCTCAAAGTACTCAAACAAACTGCAAACTAGCAATGAGCCGACCACGTGGAGAAGAAACAGAGACAGCAGCATTAAAAATTAATGCCACTCTAAGTGTTCTCAGGGAAGAAGAGCATCTCAGGTGAGTGCACTGCAGCAATATCCTGCTCCATCTCCTACGGAGATCGAACACCAGCTCTGGGCACAGGGACCCAACGGCTCCTCACTCTGTCTGGCTCCAAAACGCTTCTTGGCTGTTCCTCCATCAGAATCTCCCAGCCAGTGTCTCCCCCTGCATCAGAAAGTCAAGACAAGCAAATAAAGTGGGTGCCGTGGGAGTGGCCACCCAGCAAGCATGGGGACATGGAGGCACTGTTCTCTAAGGAACTGAGAGAGACCTGAAACCCAGCTGCCCTGGTCCTTATGGGTGACTTCAACATTGCAGATGTTAACTGACAGTAACACACAGCTATCTATTTTCCACACATATGTTTACAAACTGCACCAGAACAGAAGGAAGGGATGCCATGGAGCCTGGACAGGCTCAAGAAGTGAGGCCTCAGGAACAGGTAATTCAAATGATGTTGAAGGGAAAATCTTCCTTTCTTTTCTACCCCACTACAATGAAATCAATGGGTGAACTGGAAGAACAAAGAGCCCACTCCCACTTGTCCTGGGAGAGCAAAGCCAAGCACAGCATTACTATTTTTTCCAATCCCTTCATACTTGCTTTCAAAGGATAATTTTCCAGCAGTTATAGGAGCCAGATATATTTTAAACAGTTAGTAATGATGGAACATGATGCTGCTGTACACATACAAATTAGTCTTGCTGGAGCCTCTCCCTGGATTTCAAGCAGGATCGCTGGTCTCTAACATCTCAGGATAAGGTTACAACCAGCACCATGGTTCACACGCTCATCGTTAAATGGAAAACAACGAGCACAAAATCATCTTAAGTGAAAGAACGAGTATTCCTCTGCAAAGCAGCGGTACACTGGAGATGGCTGAGCTTCCTGCATTACTGGCTTTCAGAGGAAGAAAATGACTAAAAATAGTAGCATGCGGTCAGAAACCATCATATCATATTAACAATAAATCAGGCAGAGTGAGCTAGGTGTGCATATATGCAGAAATCTTATTATAAGGTCTTAATCTGGGCTGGCTGGCAGCACGTATTACATGCTGACGGGAACAGCAGCAGCTCAGCCGTCACCTTACCCTGCGGCTGGGCAGAGAGCAGCGCTGGGATGCACTGCCCGGGAGAACAGGGAGGATGCACAGCTGGATGCACAGCTGGACGCACAGCTGGACGCACAGCTGGATGCACAGCTGGACGCACAGGTGCCTGTGAGGAGGGGGCTGTCTGCAGGGCAGGAAGGACTCACACCGCATTCCACTCCCCACCTGCAGGAAGGCTGTCAGCCAGGGAGCCAATGCAGGCTGTGCAGCCTCCAACTCACAATTTGGGGCAGTAATTAACTGGCAATTCGGGAAGTTACGTTGACAGTATTCTGTCTTAGGAGGCCAAGACAAAGAAATAGGGCAGAACCCACTGGTGGCAGGACGCAGTACTGCCTGGTGGGCAGATGCTTTGAGCTACACCCCACGCTCAAATCTTTGCTATCCTCCCCAAAGAGAAACACTCCTCTGAAGGAACACCTCCACCTGCACAGGAGCACACAGCCTCAGTGAAATAACATCCCCTTGACAACTGCAGCCCTTAAGGGCTTTTGCTTCTCTTGCTAATTTCAAGGATTCACAAGCACATCTTTTATGTGTTAGCTACTTTATAGTTGTAGATTGGTCTTCAAATGCTTCTGTGAAATCAAATGCTGTTATTTTGGCATATATCAATAAAAGCATCTCCTGGATTCCTATTCCAAGGGATCTGAGCCTTTTTTTGAAGAATGAGATGCTCTGCCCTTTAAATGCTCTCCATGAAGCAGGCCTGGTGCTATGGCAGAGCCAGGGCAGGCAGATGGGCTCTTCTCAGCCCTGACACAGCTCTGCCCCTGCACACCATGGATCACTGTAGAGGAGCACAAAGGGAGCACGGGCAGCTAACAGAGCTCTTCAAGGCAGCCTTGTGGTAAGTGGGGCTGACAGGGCAGGAGGTGCTACTCGAGTGCAGCAGATGAGACCGGACTGGGAGATGCCACTCATGAAGAGAATCAAAACATCACACAGGAGGAACGAAGCGATGCTGATGGTCAGAGAGGAGCTGGGACTGGGCAAGGGCATGCAAACATCGTGACTGCAATGAGAAGACTTGAGAGAAGGGAGCTGAGCACAAAGCAAAGATGAGCCCCAGGTCAGCTGCAACACAGTGTGAGGAGACAGACAGACGTGCTGCCATCTCCAGCCAACAGGATGTCACACAGGTGAACACGCAGGGTGATCACACCAGATAAATCCTACCATTGTCATTTTGAACAGTGCAACACTCCAATTCATGCTGAAGCCTTCCAGGAAAGCCACCTGCTATTGCAGCCCCACACGCACAGGGATCAAACCAGGCACAGCCAAGTGTCACCCAAACCAGCTGCACACAGATCCCTCCATGGGGCACTCCAACCTGACCCTCCTCCAGCAGGCAGCGAGCAGAGCTCGGCTCGTGCCACCAACACAATGGAGACCAAAGGCAGAACTGGTTTCTATTAATACTTCAAAGGCACAGATATCTCATGGAGGCAGAAGTTACTTGGAGTAAAAGTCAATGCTGGCACAAGAACAAACCAGTAAAAACAGGCTGCAAGTTAAAAAAAAGAAAGTGGAATTCAGGAGGAGGACACTTTTAGAAGAGCAGACGCAAGAGGTTTAAGTAATGGCTTTAAGACAAAGCCTGATACATTTATGAAGCAGCTTCTGTAATGCAACTGCCTGCAGTGCTGAGGAATGGGCTGCTGAGTCAGCAGGTCCCTCCCAGTTCTGTGCTCCTACAAGTGGGTGCCATCCTAACACCCGCTACAGAGCAGGAAGAAAATTCCTATGCAAGGTCCTATGCATAAGCTGCAGATGTCACTAAATAGTGGGAGCTGCTGGCTCCCTGGAGTGTAGAGAGGCCTTGCAGTGAGAGCTTGACGAGTTAGTGGGATGTGCATTAGGCTCCACATGAGGATTAACAAGGGAAGTGCTGTACTCTGCACTGGGACAGGGCAGCCCCAGCTCTGTGCAATGACAGGAGCGGCACAACAGAGGTGCTATAAAGGAAGGGAAGAAGATCGCTCACCTGGAGCAGAAGATCTCGGATTCACATGGGAAAGCTGCACCAAGGGGGGATCTCCAGAAAGAGACCCTTGCCAGCAGCAGTCAGCCCTTAAATGGGCTCTAGGAGAGGTGCAGCCATTACCCTGCGCTCACACAATGCAAAGCAGGTGGAAGAACACGGCAATACTGAAAAGCTGACGCTGTTCCACAGCTTCAGTGTTTTGGAGGTCAAGGAAAAGAAATGTGACATTCTGAGCCCTGCAATCACAGACTGTCTGCACTGCTTCATTTCAAGGGACTTCTGACTTCAGTGCTCTTGTCCGGGTGCTTCTGCTGCCCTATTTTAGAGCAAGTGGAAAATATTGAGTCACTCTGCAGTCAAAGTGTCCAGAAAAGCTTCGCTTTTGGCTGAGAGTATTTTGAAAGATACTGAATGCAACCATCCTGGGGAAATGAGTGGCAGAACATGGAGACAGAAACCTCTGCTTCAGAGGAAGGGAAATGAAGGCTGTGCAAGCTGCCCCAATGGAGCAGGACATGGCTGGGTGCACGCTTATGTAAAACAAGATCTGGTGGTTCTGCAGTAGCGGGAACAGGAGGATACGACACAACTTTTATGCCAGAGAATAACATCCACTGCTGGTTTCAGTTCACTTAACATCAATAAACTAACGATGTAATCAGACGCCCATGACATGATATTGCAATACAGGAACAAATTACTTTGTGATCACCGACTCCCAGCTCCCCAGCATTGCTGCAGCTGTTGAAATGATCATTGATACACGCAAAGAACTCAACAGCAAGGGATTGAACATCGCTCCTGGAGGTGGAACCCCCACTGAAGGTGGGGCTGGAAGCTGCAGACCCAGGACAGGCAAAGCACACAGCGCCGAGTGCTGCTCAGGGACGGAGATGGGCTTCCCCTGCTACAGAAGTGCAAGGCGTGCTCTGGTGGGGGGTGCATTTCTCTGCTTACAATGAGCTGATGAACAGCAGAATTCTCTGTAGCATAAGAGATTTTCACTTCCATAACACGTAATCCACTGCACAGGAAGAGGCACACAGGAAACTGCTGCAGGTAATGGTGTGCTTTGGTCACACACAAAGGGAATGACAGCTGTATCTCACACACGTGAGCTGATAGCAGAGGCTACACAGGGGGCAAAACCCATTTGTTCTCATAGAAGCACATTATCTATTCCTTTCTGCTAACAAGGCCCTATGCAGATACTTTTTTGCCCATTCAGCTCAGATGCACCTGAGGATGACAGAGTGCTTTTACATCTGCCAACAGCACCATGCTGTGGGTCTGAGCGTCCCTGCAGGACGTAAATGTTGTCACCACATCTGCTTCCAGGAGCAGGCACAGCAGGAAGCAGCACCCCCTGTACCTGGTAAACTGAGAGCAGAAAGATACGAGTCCAAAGATGCAGGATCCATCCATGGGGCTGTTCCACCCCACGCCCCGAGCCCCACTCCTCCCCAGCAGCAGCACATTTCCAAGTATTTAATTCTCAGAAGCTACAAAATACCGGCTTGTGGAATGAAGTCCCACACTTGGAATTGCTTTTCAATCCCTCCCTGCCTTCATATGAATTTGAAAAGATCAGCTGTAAGTTTTATTAACACATACTTAAAACTTAAGGCTACAACCCAAATTGACCAGCATTAGTACAGGGCGATAAATGTCCTGGGCTCACGTCCTCACCATCCAGCACCCAGAGCACCTCCATTGAAATACTGCACGGCGCTTTACTCTGGAGTCATGAAGGGATTTCATTTACCACATCTAAGCAAATCAAAACCCGACTCTGAGCAAGACTCCTGGGACGGAAAAAACCCTCTACTCTCCCAGTGTTAAAACACAGCCAATACAGACGCATACATTCCTTTCCCAGCAGCTTTGCAAAGACATGCTGATGACACGACAGCATTACACTTCTAGCGGTACCAATGTGTCTGGCACGTCGCAGACCGGCCCTGCTGGAGGCCGGAGCCGCCCGGCCGCGCCTATGGCCAGAAAGATGCCGGTGGTGTCGGCGGACTCGAGCGCTCAGTGCGGAGCAGCGCGCTCAGCTCGGCTCCTTTGTCCCCGCATGAGGCGCTGTGCCCCGATGCCGCCCGCTCCCAGCACCTGCCGCAGCCCCGGGGATCCGGGACCCGCAGCACCCGGGGAAAGGCCGCTGAGATCAGACAGGGAACCATCTCCAGGGCAGGGGAAGTACAGGGAAGACATCAACCATCTGAGGGCCGCGTTTAAACCCGAAACCGGCAGGAATCCTCCAGTCATCCCCGTGCAGCCGGTGTTCGAGCTCGGGGCAGCGCAGCAACGCGGAGCCATTCCCAGCTATTCCCAGCCATTCCCAGCCATTCCCAGCTATTCCCAGCCATTCCCAGCCATTCCCCTTCCCCTCCGCACGGGCTGTGCGGAGCAGATGGAGCGGGGCCGGGAGCGCGGCCTGCGATGCGGGTACCGCCGCAGCACATCACATCACATCGTATCACATCATCACATCGCATCGCATCATATCATCGCATCACATTGCATCACATCCCCGGCCTTTGGCGCCGCGCACAAGATGGATGCCGGGCCCCGTTGGCGCTGGGCCGCTCTCACTCACCTCCTCGGCCTGTTTGCGCAGCACCTTCTCCCACTCGTACTGTGTGAGCAGCTGCTCATTGTCCTCCTGCAGCAGCTCCAGCTCCACCTCGTGCTCCTGGTTATCGGTCAGCACCGAGTCCAGGTTCTCCAGCACCGTCACCACCAGCGGCATCAGCTCCTTCACCACCTCCTCGTTGTAGCAGTGGATGAGCCGCTCGAACTCGCGGTAGATGCTGTTGGCCAGGCCCGACACCCGCTCCGACATCACCGACCCCGAGCAATAGTCGTTGCCCGGGTACCCCCCCACGCCGCCATCATCCAGCTGGATCTCCAGCATCGTGCCAGCCCCACAGCGATGCGCTGCGCCCCGCGTCGATCCGCTCCGTTCTGTTCCGATCCGCTCCGTTCCAATCCGCCGCTGCCGAGACCCACCGCGCTCTGCCCGCCAACGGGACCCAATGAGCCGCGCGGCGCCGCCCCGACACCGAGACGCGGCGCTGAGCGGACGGAGCTGCAGCCGGGTGGGGTGGGGCGGAGCTGCGGCATCCCCGTGTGCGCCGTGCGGGCCGCGCTGCCGCCGTGTGCATGTATGGAGCCGCCAAGGGGCGGGGGGGGGGGAGTCACAGAACGATGCGGGGCCGGAACGAGCCGAGCTGGAGAGCGGCAGGGGAACACCGGGAACACACAACATAACACAACACAACAACACAACACAACAGCACAATACAGCCCGACCCCCAGCCCTGCACGCACCACCCAATCCCGGCGGCGGGGAGCCGAGTCCCGTGAGCTCCGGCAGCGCGGGCCGATATAGGAGCGATATTTCTGGATGGGAGGAGTCAGGAGCTATAAGCTCATTTTGCAGCTCAATTAGTGATGCCCCAAACGCCTCCAGACCTGAACGTCTCTGCCCAGAGCCTGTGAAAACCAGGGCACTCCTGTGCGCCTGCATGTAACAGTAGTTTCAATGTAGGTAATGATCCTTCAAGGTGAAGTGCCTGCGGGTTCTGCAGCAAAAGGGTTTGATGGCCCCATTGAGGCGGGGATGGATCCAGAGAGAAAAACAGGGAAAACTGGCTGCCTGCCGTCCCCTTGGTCACCCCCATAGGACCCCACTGAGCTCCAGGCCCTTCTCAGCTCCATTGCTCCTCTCTGGACACACTCCAGGGTCTCAGAGTCCCTAATGCTCCGAAAAAACAATAAAGGAAGTTGTCCAAGGAGAGGTGAAAAGAACCTCATCGCTTATTCACTGCAGGGAAACATCTTCAGTTTGGGGGGTAAACGGAAGAGAAACGGCTGCATAAAATGACAGCTTACAGACAGGAGGAGGCTGTCAGGTGTCACGGTGTTATTAAAGGCCACAAGAGCACGAAGGGAAGGAGTGCAAGAGTGGGATTAGGGCAGGGGAGCTCCTGAGGGCTGCCAGCAGATCTGCAGCCTGCGTTCGATCTGTGTGAAACCCACATGGCACAGTTTGACTTCAGCACATTGGCACATCCTGAGCACAATGGAGTTATTGGTGCGAGGGCAGTGCCTGGGGGATCCCAGCTATTCCGTGCTGTGTAACAGCAGCAGAAAACAGCTGCAGAGAAACCTCAGAGTGCTCTGTGAGATCTCAGCTGCAGCTTATCTTGGGCTTTGGAGTCTGAGCACAGGGACAGCAGAAATCCATCTCCTGTCCTGCACTGAGCTGGGCCCAGCAGGGCAGGCAAACCAGGGCCTGATCTTTGGGAAGGCTCCTGACGTGGATGTGAGTTAGAGCTCAAAGATGAGTGTGATTCCACAATCATTATTGTCATCCTACAGACTCCACGTTACACAAAGCGGAAGGCACTTAAACCTGCCCCAAAAGCATCATTGCAGTGGGAATATCACATCTCACCCGTGATTCACGGCCTTAAGCCCTGCAAACACTCCATTCTATGTGATGTCATTATACCTATATTGCTAGCATGCTGTAGATTCGGTGCACGACGACTTTAAAAAGACACATTTAAGGCTTGTCTCACAGAAAGGAAGAAGTGACCATGAAATATTATTATTTCATCTGAGATGTACTTAGTTATGGAATGGAGCACTGATGAATCACGAGGCAGCTCTGCTCCGAGCATCGTGCAGAGGAGCTCATGGGCTTCTCTGGGACTGCAAACCTCCCTCTGAGGAATCTTAACTGCAAGAAACCTGGCCTGAAGGTTTGGTCCCCATTCCCAGTGTTGTGACAAGAGTCACCTCAGTTCTCTGTTACTTTACTTCAGATAACCCCACTGGGTGACCCTTGTGTTGGTCTCTTACAATTGGATCTAGGAGGTGCTGGCTGCCTGTGTTTATGATGAAAGAGCAGCAGTGATGTGGGTCTGTGTGAGGTCACAGTCATTGCTGGGTTGGGAGGGTTTGGCCCCCAGCTGTCGAGCAGAGCTGGTGCTCTGGTGAGCGTACTGCACACAGACACTGAGCTGTGAGCATTCCTTGTTGGAGATCATCCTTTGGGAGCCCACTGCAGGCACCGCTGCGGCGTGTGTGTGAGCTGGGCACAGCCCGGACTGACCAGGCCAATAAGGTGAGCTGGGTTTGGTGCTGGGCGGCTGCTGGAAGGAGTCTGAGCAGAACAGCTGGGCTGGGGAGGAGCTCCCAGCTCAATGGAGGCCCTTCCGAGTGGCTGTTTGCAGGGGAAATTGATTCCTTGTGAGATTCTGTCACACGTTTTGGTGAGGATGATGAACTGCCATTACTGCCCTGTGTGATGCTGCAGTGCAATGGAAAGCACAGCAGTGATAATGGGGTATCAAAGTCCTGGGCTGCAGCAGGTGAGGATAAGCCCGAGTGCAGCAGCTGTGGGGCACAGAAAGGAAGGAAAAAACTGCTGACCATTGGAAGGGCTCAGGCAGGCAGTGATCTCCAGTCAGACACCCTCACCTGCACTGCCAACCTTTCAGTGATGTCTGGGAGGGGTTTGCATGTGCCTGAGCTGCCCTGGGTTGGCCCTGCCATCCCACCAGGTGCTCAATCTCTGCTTCAAGCCGTGACTGAGCATCGCTGCTACAGCCCTGCAGAACTGCTGCTGGTCCCCAGCCTTTGTTTTAGACATTAGAAGGGAAGGAGAGCACAGACTTCATGGAGTGCAACTTGTGCTTTATTGACCCCCGGATCCAGCACATTTTTAACAGAACCCCCTGAAGTCCTGGTGAGATCCAGGTGCTGAGCTGTGCCGTGGGCTGTGCAGTGACATCACAAGCACAGTGAGCTCACAAGCGCTGCCTGGGGCCACGGCTGCCACCAGTGAGTGCCAGAGCCGTGAGTGCTGCGCAGAGTGTGGACACGCTGTGTCAGCCCTTGTCCCGGCTGGCAGTGACGGTGGTGGTGGCTGCTGGTGCTACCTGCTCTCACTGACGGTGTTGCCCAGCCATTGCACTGGTGTGTTAGCTGGAAGGGAGGAGAACTGCAGCTGTGCCCGGGTAAGCCAGAACTGGAGGTTTCTCAAACGTGTGAGTGGTAGCGCTGCATCCACTGCAGCTGCAGCAAGGGTAGATGATGGAGTCCTTCTCATGGCAGGAACACAAAATGTATGCTGCAAGGTATATAACTGCTGGTGGGATGGAGAACAGCACTTGCTGGGGAAGTCATGGCACTTAGACACACATTGGTTCCAGAGCTGGCACAGTTCTTGCAATCAGCTGCTTCCAAGGCATTGCCCTCCTCGAGAGCCCAAACTGCATCAAAAGAAAGCTGGGAAAATGCTTATTCCTCATGATTCTTCCCTTGTAGGCACTTCCTGTAGGGTTCCGGTCCGAGAGGACTCTTTGGGGATCCAAGCAGTTCGAGCACAACCGTCTCTTTGCAAGAGCAGGGAATTCCTCTGGAGATAACCCAGACGGGCTCTAAGAATTTCACCATGTCTCAGCAAAGAGGCGACTGCTACTTCTACTTCTACTCCACCTGCACTAAGGTACGGTTGACTTTCTTCTGCCTGGGTTTTCTTCCATTTCCTCATGTTGAAGAGAAAGTGGTGGAGCAGGGGAGACCTGCTGGTGATGTTACCCTCATAGCGCTGCTAACAGCCTGGGCTAATGGCATGGACATGTTTCAGGCTGTGCTCTTATTTTCCTGTGGTTTCCTTGTGCTTGCAGGGAGACAGCTGCCCCTTCCGCCACTGTGAAGCGGCTCTGGGGAGCGAACGAGTCTGCAGACTGTGGATGGAGGGCGGCTGCTCGAGGAGTAACTGCAAGTTCCGTCACATGAGGATTGATGTGAGTGTTTGCCTAAAGATGTGCTTTCCAGCTTAGTCTACAACACCACTTTTCATGGCTGTGGTTGGGCTGAATGCACTTCTGCAGGCTGGATATGTTTGCTGTGAAAATCTTACTGGTTTCTGTTTCTAGAGGGGACTGGGAGGAGGTAAAGAAGGCAGAGAATTCAGTGCCTTAGGTATATCACAGCGGGAGATGTTTGCATTAGGAGCCAAAAGCATTTTCTCCCCAGATGCAAAAAGCTCGCATTGCTCAGCCTCCTAAAGCTGCTGGAGCTGGGTGGTAGGAGAGAGTGGCACTGCCCTCCTGCCAGCAGGGCTCGGTTGTGCCCTATCGGGCCTTCTCCATCCTGGATTTCTCCAGAGCAGTTCATTCTGGCTGCTTGGAGTAGTGAAAGGAGGGGCAGGAAATGAGGGTACAGAGCTAAGGCTCCACACAATGGTTTCTGATGGCTGTTGGAGCGCGGCATCTCCCTGCAGACCTGATGTGCCCGTTTCCATGGCCCTTTCTTTCCTTCTCTCTGCAGAAGCAGCGCAGTTTGATTCCCTGCTTCTGGGAGAACCAGCCCGGAGGCTGCCAGAAACCACACTGCGCCTTTCGTCACCTGAAGGAACGCGGTGGGAACAGACCAACTGCACTGCTGAGCCACAGTGAGTGTCCGATGGCGTGAAGCATGAAAGGCTCAATTCTGAATGTCAGTTCTGAGCGGGTGCGGGATGCATGTCACCATTCATTGGGGTGGCAGGGGAGAGTCGTGATAGTGAAATATCCGTCTGTGCTTTGGCTGTCAGAGCAGCGCTGGGCTTTTTCTGGAGTGAGGAAGATGCACTGCAGGTCTGTGCTGACTGCACAGCATTTGGGCAGCGGAAGGCAAATGTAACAAACAGTGCTTGAAAATGTGAAGCTTGTGGTTGACTGTGCTCAAACCTGCCCCCAAAGAGACGCTCATCAATCATTCCTTGTTTCTTTTCTGCCAGAAGTTGACACCAGTGGCCTTCCTCCAAAGAGCGGCCTTGCAAAAAGTCTGGGGAACCAGACAGAGGTTGACAAGGCACCAGAGAGAGGTACAGATACTCAACAGGCTCCTGGGTTTGATGCTCTGTTTTTCTACTGAGATCTGACTGTTCTTTCCCGGGACTCTTTGCAGTTGACATCCCAGTTTCCTCCCATGGCCCGGCTGGACTTAAACGCAAACGGTCGGAGGAGGAGAAGGGAAAAGCGGGGGAATCGCCCTGCAAGAAAAGAGTTAAAGGTGAGCACGAGGAACTCATTACGGTGCCTCAGAAAAGCAGTGCTGTCATTTTGCATTGCTCTCTGTCAGACTTTTCCTTGCCCTGGATTATTACTGAGTGCAGCTATTGGGTTTCTTTGTTCCTTTGTACGCGTTGTTGGTACACAGAGATGACCGTGTGCAAAACATGGCTGAGAATCCCGGACAGGGCATTGCAATTCCACTGGCCAAATGTATTTAACTTTGTGGAAGGGTGGTGGGACTGATAAGAGAACTTGATCTCTCTTGAGGCGCAGCAAGACAGTACCAGCTCTCTCTTCCTTTTACTTTAGGTGGGCGCAGGGTCTCTGTGAGGCCCATTGATTGGAAAAACACCTTTCCCCCAACGCGGAGACAGAAACGAAAAGCAGCAGAAATTCATCCATCTGCTGCTGAGGACGCGGATGAGCCCCCAGCTAAAAAACTACCAATGGTAAGAGCAGTGGAAAAAGCAGTAGTGGATATGAAAGGTTTACATTGCCCTTGAAGAAAAGGAAGAAATTCCAAGTGTTCTACAGCTCTTCTGTTTCCCTTGAAGGCAGCAGATGTCTCACAAGGTACTTGTGGAAACTCTGACCTGTGCTTCATACTCTGTCTTGTTTCTTCCTAGGAGACTCTTGCTTCAGTCCCGCCCGAATACACCGTGCTCAGCACCGAAGTCATAAAGCTTCCAAGCAGGTGATGACCACAACTTGTTCTTCCTTAATGCCCTTTTCCCATCAGACAGAAGTTCTTTCACACTGGGGGAAAATGGGGTGTTTGAGATGTGTCATGGCATAATGCAACAAAGGAAGAGGTCATCTGAGATCATTGAAACTGCTTTGTCAAAACCTCTGCTGAGTTCATGGGGAAAAGTACCTCAGCCAGCAAGCAGGATTTTGCAGAGGAAGATTTCTTGACATGTTTACAGACAAAGCATTGAGGGTGGCAATGTGTTTCTGCTACAAAGCCTAGCCCCTGATTGCCAGACTCAAACTGCTCTACTTGAACAGATGAAAAAGGCACCTGCTGGTTTCCTTAACTCCAAAGGCAGCCGCAGGTTAATCGAATCACCATCCCTATGTGGGTGTGAGGGGCGGGAGGGTCAACTACAGACCTCAGAGCTGAAAGCACATCTCAGAAATGTCACGTAGATTGTTCTTTTCCTTCCCACAAGTCTGGAGCTGCTCCCAGGAAGCCATGCAGACCCCATGGCACAGCCAGAGGAATCCAACACTACATCATGTTCCTCACAAGGGGCAGAAAATTAGCAGCTGAGCTGCACAGGGGCGGGGGAAACAGCCATCACTGAAGACAACAACCTTGAGGAGCTTATGATGGAGCTCACAGAAGAACTGGAAGGAGAAACTGATGTGACGTTGAGGATGTGGATGAGCTCCTTCTGGACCTGTCTGACATGACGGCTTAACACCATCGCCTGATTGGACAGTTTAAAACAACAACAATTAAAACCAGCCCTGTTCCTTTCCAGCCCTGCTCCTTTTTGTTGTTACTCTGTGGGTATTTCTGAGACTCTGCACAGTCTTAAAGCCGAGTCAAAGCAGTGACAATCAGCACTGACTGCATCCTGTTCTGATTTCCTTGTGGCTCTGAGTTCAGGTCCTGCACCCGCCGCCAGCTCTGGGTGCTGCTTCAGCATCGAGGGCACAAAGCTCCTCTGTGGGCACAGAATGGCGTCCATCCAGGGCTGAAACTTCCTCCTTCCTTCACCCTCAGCAAAACTCTGCCTTGGGCCCAATGGGAGCTCTGCTGTTCTGATTCCTTGGGCAACCCTTTGAGAAGGCAGTAACAGTGGGCTCAATAACTGAGGCTGAAGCACAGCACTCAGGGCAGGGGCTCATGGGGGAACACAACGACGGGGGATTCAGGAGCTGGGGGCAAAGCCGCTGTGCAGGGAGCGGCCCCAGCAGCCGCCGTGGCTTCGTGGTACCCCGGTGGTCGGGGCCTGGGCGGCCTCTGGCGGCGGCATTGCTGGCACAGCCCTTACGTTCCTTTCCATTCCCTCCCGTTCCCCATCCCATCCCATCCCACCCCATCCCATCCCCATCCCATCTCTATCCCATCCCATCCCATCCCCATCCCATCCCACCCCATCCATCCCATCCCATCCCACCCCATCCATCCCATCCCATCCCATCCCATCCCATCCCATCCCATCCCATCCCATCCCATCCCATCCCATCCCATCCCATCCCCATCCCGTCCCTTTTCGTTCCTCCCCGCCCACCCAGCGGGGAGGATGAGGGATCATCTATGAAGGTGCAGGGCCGGGCAGAGCTGCAGGGTGTCCGTGCTGCAGGTGCCATTGCCATTGCTTTGCCCCATGTTTGGCTTTAGCGTCCTTCTACTCCATCGGATGGGATCGGACCGCACTCCGCCCGCAGCGCAGCGCACTGAACTCACCACACCAGGTCTCCGAGCCTCAGACTCACGGCCGCCATCTTACCGACACCGCACAATGCACCACAGGACAGCACAGCACCACGAGGGGCGGGGGTGGCGGAGACGGTGATTGGACAGTAGCGGTCACGTGGGCGGGAGGGCTGTCCTTCTTGCTGCATAATCAAGTTTCTGCCAGCCTGTAAGACTTCCCCACGTAGAAACCACTTGGGAGGTTTCACAGAAGGAATGGATATCTCGCATTCAAATTTGGCTTCTTCAGGCTCAGTCACATCCTCATCACACAGCTCCTTTACTAGATTAATGGATTGCTCTTTAAGAAGGATGGAACAAGAGAAAGCAGATATTTAGAAAGAATGTAAAAAACTCTTACATTATCACCCTACTTACTCACGTCAGCATTATTGCACATGAACACTACACCTATCACCTCAAAATGCCTTAAAAAATCATTAAAAAATAATAGAAAGAAAGGAATATTGTTAAGAAGTCAGACAATAAGACTGACAACCTGAAGAGAGCCCAGATCTTCTGATTCCCAGTTCAACATCCAAATCAAACCATGACCTTCCCATCCCAATATCAAACTCCTCGCATTACAAAATGGAAAAGAGGTTCAATGAAACACGAACACTGATAAATACTTTGGTTAAATACAGCAACTTAGCTCTGAACAACAAGTTTTCTCCTAGTAAAGGTCTCTGTAGCTCAAATGTAATGACTCAACTTAGGAGAAATTCCTTTTCCAGGATGTTCTTGCCCTTACCATTCTAACAGTGGCAAAGCTGGGGACTGAACTCTTGAGTAGTGTGCTAACTCAAATGTCTCCATTTTCTTTATCACACTTAACATCATATATATACCCTAACATTGTATATATTAAAAAAAACCCAAAACCTGTGCTCTTCTGAAACAGACAGAGAAAATGAAGAAAAAGTCAAGCTATGTTTTTTATCCCTCAACATTCAAACACAAATCTGAAGACTAAAGGTAGAAAATCAACCTCCTAAGAAAATAATCTGTTCTACTTAGCAAAAGTAAATCCCAAAAGACAAGCTGGAGATTTTGTGGGCACAAAGGTAGGTAGGTAGGAGTTTTTATTTTTGTCAAAGGTCCTGGTGGTGTTTAACTTCCTTGACATTAAAGCAAAGGATGTTAGCTGGTTTATAACATAATTTAAGCGAAATCATCATCAGAAGCATAGTTACCTTTAACTGTAAGATGGGCACGAGATTCTGCCCTTTATGCTACAAATTCGATTTCTGCTGCATCATTGACTTGGACACGTGTGTAAGTCAGCAAGTAGGTCTTTACTGAAGCAGAGAACCACAGAGTCACTAAGGCTGGAAAAGACCACTAAGGTCATCTAGTCCAACCTCCAACTCATCCCTACCAAACTGTGCTCTTGAGAGCAAACCCACAACTATACTTGGCTTCCTTGAGCAAAGAGTTCTGAGGCACATGGCCAGGCTGAGCATCACCCATCTGGTTTCACAGCATCACTGCCTGTTCTCTCATGTCAATGAAACCACCCATTCCCCCACATCCACATCCCCACCAAAGTGGAATCTAAACATGGCTTCTACAAGGACTGACCGAATGCGGCCACCGTCACCATTAAAGTACCTGAGACAGAAGGATCACACTCACTGTCAGACAAAACCTCTTTGGAGAGGTGAACTGACTGCCCTGGTCACCCCCACTTTGGAAAGAACTGCACTCATTTCCTACCTGCTCCTGGCAGTGTGGGATGGTGGGATAGCATCACACTTCCCACACTAAGCTTCCCACCATGTCACTTGTTCCACCCTAACCTCAGTCCCAAAACAAAAGGGGAACTCCCTTCTGAACTTTCTTCGCTTCATTTCAGATGTCCTTTCTGCTTGATCTCCAACCCACCCCCCACTCAGGAGAAAGATCTCCCTCTTACACCCTACCATCTTGCCGCATTCTGATGTTGTCATCAGCCTTCAGCTTGTCGTCATCTTTGTACCACTGGCTCTGAACCTCATCGTGTGAAATCTCACAGACAAAAGATTCACTCCCATATTCATTCACTTCCACATCTTCCAGTGGTTTAACAATCTTGATATCTCCAGCTGTGAAACACTAGAGATATATTTGTCAGGGTATTTCCAGAACTGAGTGCAGCATCTTTTCCTTACACATATTTGCATAGAAAATAAGTAGGATTATTGTTGTATTAGGCGAAATCGGACCCTCGGGATGTAACGTGATAGGCCCTCCCCTGCTGGGTCATGCATATGTATAAAAGATAAGGATGAAACTGGATACCTATATAAGGGACCCTCACATTCCAATAAACGCCATTTTACCGCTCACCATAATGGTGTAACAAACAGCTGTGACTTGGTCGGGGCCGTCGATACACATTCACAAAGGGACTTGACTTTCCAGGTTACCAGATCGAGGTAGCAAATGGTGCCCCGTGTGAGGCAAAGTCCTGGAGGTGAGTGTGCGACGGCTAAAACCGCGCTGACGGACGCGGTATCCACGGTTCGAGCCCGTGGAAGCACTCTCGGTGGGGTGCAAAGGGGAATGCAGCGCTGCGCCTATCCTACGGCCGATAGTTCGTAGAAGACCAGGAAGACTTCAGGTCTCTGGGTAAATGTATTCCGTCATTAGAGTAGTATTGCAACTTTGTAAAACCTACTATGGTAGGAAAGCTACGCCTTCTAAGAAGGACACTGCAGTCGTCATTAGTTGTCTTGAAAAGGAGAGGGAGCTTTCCTCTCCTCGGGTGATTTTGGATCACAATAAGTGGGACTCTTTAACTTTTTCGCTCTTTGAGCACGCAATGAATGAGCAAAAAGCTTCTGAGTTCAAAACGTGGGCATTGGTGCTACGGGCATTGAAAGCGGCTCGGAAAGAGGGGAAGACTGAAACTCAGGTTGGGACGGCGGAATGTGGGTCGGGAAGCTTTTTCTCTTGCAGATGCGAGGATTTGAAAGACAAAGACAAGGTGACGCGAGCCATCCCGACCGCACCCATCACTCCGGCTGAACAACGAGCAGACGGCCCCGTCCAGCAGCATTCCACACATTCCACATCCTTATCTCTTGACCAGGAGAAGCCTTCCTCTGAGGCCCCATATCGGTATCCAAAGCAACCGGTATCTTCTGCACTCCTTCGCCCATCCTTGGGGGTGGGGAAGGGGAGTGAGCAGGGGCGGGAGGATGGGTCCCTTCCTCGAGATGGGATGTGTTGTGGGTGTGGTTCCGCCCCGGGGGGCGGGGTGGATAGGACTAACCAAGATGGAAGCCAATCCGCATCAGCAGGGGCGGAGGCAGAGGCGTTCCTAATCATCATAACCCTTCCCCAAGAGGGTGGGCTACTGGTCCAGCTCTACCTGGGGGGAGGGAGAGGGG
This sequence comes from Coturnix japonica, assembly GCF_054131305.1. NCBI lineage: Eukaryota > Metazoa > Chordata > Aves > Galliformes > Phasianidae > Coturnix > Coturnix japonica. The sequence continues at coordinate 20,522,912 of NC_140671.1, read as the reverse complement.
AGAACAAGAGCGACCAAGTCTCGGATTGGTCAAAGATAAGGGAGGCATTCCTTTTTATCGTTAATTGGGGGCCCGGTCAGGGGGCCCCGGGCTCGAGTGGAGTCTCTGAAGCTGGAACAAGTCCAGCTGACGAGCGAGCCACGGCAGCCCGAGTTGGTGTCGGTTAAACTCCTGCTGACAACTTGGAGGAGAGGAAGAATACTTAGGATAAACTGTATTGATTATTGTCATATTGTCACTGTCTTTGTGATTGTTAAATGTTTATGGTATATGAAAGTATAAATGCAAATGGTGTATGGAACTGTTAATGTTATAGGGATGTGTAAACATGAATGCTATATGGAAGTGGAATTATTAATGTTACATGGAAGTGTAATTGAGGGTTCGAGTAGTGGAATTATGAAAAACAAAAAACAGCAAAAGGTTACAGAAGAACAGTGAGTTAAAATACTGAATGTGACCTGCTCTAGCCAGAGAAGTTTAAGTGCCAGCAAGAGAACGCAAACCCCTGCGCTGCCCCCCCCCCCCCCCCCCCCCGCCCCTCTCCTCCGCCGCTTGTGAAAGTAAACAAATCGTTACTTCCGAATGGGGACAAAAGCAAGACATTAGAAGTATCTCTTGCTAGTCAGAGCAAGAATGTCTTCATTTTCTCCCAATAATATACATATTGAGGGAACTAGGGTAGGGTTCTTGGACAAATTTGTTGATGGAGCTTGAAATTGTATGGAGGGGGAATTCTGGTGGTGGAGTTGGATGGAACGGTGGCAGCTTTACTAGAGCAGGTCCTGAAGATCCCAGGATGAGTTTTGCCCGTAGTGGGCTGAATGCAATGTGCACACAGCAGTGCAAAGGTATTTGTTTTCTGACAGTTTCAGGTGCATCTCACTCTGTACTGCATCAAGAATTATTACCCATTGATGATTTTTGTAACTATAGTAGGAGTAGGTCAACAAGAAAAAGCTTACCAATTAAAAGAAAAAAGAAGGGAGCTAAGGGTGAAGCAAGTAACAATAGAAATAAGTAACTATAGCTGTAAATAACTTTCTGTGAGTAGTTCGTATTGTAGAGAGATCTAATATAGTGGTTTGTTATGTTTTAAGAGCAGGTGTTTCACCTGGGCTCTGTATCATGCACTGGCCATGCATATATGGAGTACATGTGAAAAAAACCTGCACAGGAGAGAATCTGTGATGGGTGAGAAAGGCAAAGTGCACTTTGAAGCAGGGGACGCCCTGCAGGCACTGCCTATCACATTCACTACTATTGTATTCCTTCTCTCTCCTTTTGGTGGTTTGCCACCTCATAGTTATCGATAAGTAATAATACATTAGCTTAGAAATTTTCATTTATAGAATTGTCTAAAATGAATGCTGGAATGAGTGTGTATATGTCAACTCAAAAATTATGATGTTACATGTAATCTTCTGTTTAGTGTATTATCAGTGAAGGTTTTGATTGAGTGATGGTTATGTTAACATTTAAGTCCCCTGCAGCTCAGCGACACTGGGCCACTGCCATCATGGTCCTTGGTGTGCTGCGACACATCAAGACAGACAATGGCTCGTGCTTCATCTCAAGATCTACTTAAAGAGCATTGGGGAATATCTCATTCAACAGGCATCGCTGGGAATTCCCAGGGGCAAGCATTGTGGAAAGGGCCAACTGTCTCCTGAAGGACAAGATAGGTGTCCTTGGGGAGCGGGAAGGTCACAGAAGTAGGATCTTGGTAGCCCAGCAGGCGGATGTATTGGCACAGCACATTATGCAATCAATCATTTTGAACAAAGAGGTTATGCCACAGTAAAGGACAGAGAATCGGGAAAAATTTTATGGATCCCATCGAGGAAAGTAAAATCTGATGCAGTGATCACCCAAAAGGGCGGTCTGGGAGAAACAGAAAACTAATCGAATGCTGAGTACTTTTCTTTCAGGCATGCTGTTTTACAGAATAGAGCTGCAATGGATTTCCTGCTGCTGGCTCAAGAGGCACAGGTGCAAGGACTTTGAATGAGAAAATGGAGTTCCAGCAGATATATGAGAAGCTTTGAGCAGAAGGATGAACTGTATAATATAACCAAAGATGCCTTGGACATATTGATTAGAACACCACTAACATTATTACACACTGCACCACATACCTCTGCATGTTTACGTCACTTTTTAAATAACTCACCACAAAAATTTATATAAGTACTAACACTTTTATATACTAGGATTAGGATTGGAGCTTGCGTTGTAACGGGGCATGGTTTTGTTAAGCATGGGGAGAGGGAGATGTTGTATTAGGCGAAATCGGACCCTCGGGATGTAACGTGATAGGCCCTCCCCTGCTGGGTCATGCATATGTATAAAAGATAAGGATGAAACTGGATACCTATATAAGGGACCCTCACATTCCAATAAACGCCATTTTACCGCTCACCATAATGGTGTAACAAACAGCTGTGACTTGGTCGGGGCCGTCGATACACATTCACAAAGGGACTTGACTTTCCAGGTTACCAGATCGAGGTAACAGATTATGTTTTATTCTAAACCATCATCCATTCCTGAGTCATTTCTCTCTTCAACACGGTAAATGCATTATTGCCCTTGAACTTAAAGACAGACCTACTAGCTACAATGGAGCTCCCTGCAAACAGTTTCCATGGAAACCAGAATCTCATTTATTCTAAAACCTTTCAAGCAAAATTAAGGGTAGAAAAACAATAGAACTGACTGAATCTTTAAGGTCATTTAGTTCCAGTCCCCCTGCTATAGGCAGGGACACCTCCCTCCACACCAACTCTTCTCCTCAGGGTCAAGGCTTCTCTCAAATCATTCTCCTCTAAGCCTGTGCCTGTGCTTGGGATTGCCCTGAGCCAGGTGCAGGGCCTTGTACTTGGCCACACTCAAGTTCATGAGGCTGCCAAGGGCCCACCTCTCCAGCCTGTCCAGGTCCCTCTGAGTAGCATCCCTTCCCTCTAGCACATCAACAGCACCGCTCAGCTTGGTGTCATCTGCAAACTTGCTGAGGCTGCATTTGATTCCACTCTCCATGTTGCCTACAAAAATGTTAAATAACACTGGTCCCAACACCACCCTCCACCTGGACACTGAGCTATTGACTGCAGCTCTCTGAGTGTGACCATCCAGACAGTTCCCTATCCTGCAACTGGTCCATCCATCAAAATCATTTTTCTCCAGTTTGGTGACCAGGATGTCATGCAGGACGGGATCAAATGCTCTGCACAAGTCCAAGTAGATGATGTCAGTTGCTCTCCCATTATCCACTGATGCTGTTACTCTATCATGAAAGGCCACCAAGTTTGTCAGACATGGCTTGACCTTGATGAAGCCATATTGGTTACCACCAATTACCTCATCTTTATTTTCCAAACTATGCCAAGGAGAACTAGACAGAACTCTACAGTGTTGTGTCACTACAAACCTGTCTGAACCATTGGCTTCTCTGCATGCTCATCACTAGTCTCTCCTTAGCTTGTGTGCCTACAAACAATGTATGGGGAATGTCAGCCACAAATCTTACCTAGGGGACATCTTTGCTTCAAAATCCTTTGAACATCACACAATCCCTTTTAACTCTCCAGGTCTGCATTTAGTTATGTCAGAATCAGGCCATATTTCTGTGCTGCTATATCCCTTTCCTTCTGAAGGGCCTGGATACAACTTGGATTAACCTCAGGAGAAGAGTTCCTGCATAGAATCATAGATTTACCCAGGTTGGAAAAGACATTGAAGATCATCAAGTCCAACCGCAGCCTAACCAGTACCCTAACTCTAAAAACCCTACACTAAATCATATCCCTGAGTACCACATCCAAAAGGCTCTTAAACACAACCAGGGATGGTGATTCAACCACCTTTCTGGGGAGCCTATTCCAGTACCTAAAATCTCTAGTATCTAAATCTCTCTAAAAGAGCACAGGTATTAATCTGACCAGAAAGGTTCCTGTTTGTTCATAAAATGAGCCTTTTCCGCTCCATCTTGCATAGGCCACTGGGCACAGGGTAGCTGGGAGACCACAGAAAAAGTGGTTCTGTGAGCAATAGGGAAACTACTGCCTAATCCAACTCCTCCAATCTCTGCGCTCTGCCAGCATGTCTAAATAGGGTGGCAGATACACACAGGAGATAAATATTTCCACTTCCCTCAGCCAACACTGCTCTGAATTTCTATGGGACACACAGTTAGATGAAAAGGCATTTGACAAAGAAGGAAATGAAAGAGTTTAATCTGCTGTGTCATTCTCTCGGTAGCCAGAATAACTAACCCTCGCCAGTGTTAGTTCAAAGAATAGGCAGATTTTATCTCCTGACATGAGCAGTAATTCAAAGAAGCTGGTATATGATCCAGTATCCTGCATATTCACTGCAGGCAGGAAAAGACATTATGAGATAAGGGAGATCTACACATCACTTGTTATGAACACCTCATAAAGATAAAACCACACACAAGAGGAGAGTTTAGGAAGAGGACCACTCTTGGACTACTTTCCAAGAGGCATCAATTAGTAACTCTCTTCGCTCATTTTTCACACTACTCCACAGTGTCCTCCTGAGCCCCCTTACTCCTGTTGCCAACTGCTGATGCAGGGAATCCTGAGGAACCAAGGATTCATAGTTGTTCCATCAGTAGTCCTTGGTCAGCTCTCCCTCCCTGCCCCTTCTGTTTTGATCCCACTAACCAAATTTTAGTTAGTCTGAAAAGAGGATGGAAACCTCCGCAGCAATTAGTTTCTAAATATCTTGCAATGGGCAGCTTGTAGGAGCCCCATCTCAATGCCCACAGCACAGGAGGCAGGACTGCTTAGCCCATGCACTAGTGCATTTACCAGCACAGATGTAAGCCCAGATCTATGCACACCAAATACAGGCTCTCAGTTTGCACAAGGAGGCATCCATGGAGCTGAAGTATTAGGCAGATATTGTGGTGGGGCAGCAGTTATTGAGACGCCAGACAGAAAGGACACAGATAACGTGGCAACTCAGCTTTACCATTATGACTGATGATGGAACATCTAATTTCACTGCTCAAAAGAGAACTTCCATATAACTGGAAAGAATCAAATTCACAGGGGCAACCACACACAGACACACACAAAAGCAATACAAAGGAGATGAAGGATGGTTCACATACTAGTGATTCACTCTGAGACGCAAGCAAATGAAAGAGTATCCCCAACCATTTGCCTCCTGAAATGCTAAGTATATAAACTCATTGCTGTGATAACTCTGCCAGACGTGAGTCATACACTGTAAAACCTTATGGGGTCAATCAGTTTAACTTCATAAATTCATTACACCAACAAAAACAGACCATCGTGTCCAGGCTGGTTCATTTCAGCTCTTCAAAGCTGTTGGTAAAACTGCCTGAGAGCTGAAATGCTTACCAGCAAAAGCTAAAAACTGTAAATCAAATGTAATAGGCTGGCTTTGTCTACTGTATAGAAATGATGCCTGAAAAGAAGAAAATAAAAAAGAACGTAAACCAGAACAAATGGAATGGCTACATAAAACAGCCAGTACTGAAACAGCAACCCAACCTGGTTGCAGAATGAGAGAGAAAATGAGAGTTCACCAAAGTCATGGGACAGGACACATGTTCATGTTCATGCTAACACTGAACCCAAGTGGCCACATGAGGACAGCATCTAGTAGGAAATCAGAAAAAAGCATCCTTTCATACGTCCCTTGGGAAGGTGGCATCTACCAGGGCACAGCAGACCCATGTGTTCAGTAACAAGTCTGATGCTTCAGAGCCCAATGATGAGCTACAAACTGGGGTTTAACCAATGCAACACATGGAGGGAAAATCTGTCTTGAGCATAAAGAAGAAAGAGAAAGGTATCCAAAAGGACTAACCAAGAAATGCCCAAACTGCCCATGAAGCATTTCTTCCCGTGGTGCAAAATACCACAAGAGGATTTATTTGCTCTTTCAGTTAAACATAAAATGAACCTTTAGGGTAGCTGATGTCTTGTCTTAGGCTGCTCAGCATGTGGATGTTCCCTGATCTTCATATTCACACTTGTGAATAATGAGACTTCTCTTATTTCCCTGGGAAGTAATGCCCACTTTTTTACTTTGACAGAGCTCCTTCCCATCCTAGAAGGGAAAATATCAAGTCAGATCTCCATTAGTCCTTCCATCTCTGCGCTGAGCAAAGGGAGCCTTCAGATCTATGCTTAATTCACCCACTCCCCTAGAATTAATGGAACTGTGCTTACTGGAACATATGCTGAAGCTTAAGCACAGTGCAGTGTTTTCAACATGAAGGAATGGCTATAGAACATGCATAAATTCTGGCTGACCTATGACAGCTTAAAGCACTGCGGAGGACTGTTAACAAGCCTGTTTGGACATCACCTTGAATAAATGACGTTATCCCCAAGTAAGGGAAGGAACAGCTGAGCACCAGGGAGGTACACAAAGTGCCAGAGCAAATTCTCACACTGTCAGGTGCAAAGAAAACTGAGATTTCACCCCAAAAACCCAGTTCACAACAAGGCTACAAAATCCCGGCTGAGAATTTCTGTGTTAGACTTGAAGCTCAAGACTGTACTGTAGTTCAACCAACAATATTTTGTGCAGCATGACCTAAAAAGTTCACAATAAAACCAAAACAAACTTCAATTTCAACTTGATAAATGAACTCAGGACATAATAACAAAGAGTGCTGATCTGGGCAAATAAAAGAGCATAAAGAAAAGAGAGCAGTGAAAAAGCTATCAAGGAAAAGCTCAGACTCGCATCCCTTGGAAGTGAAATTAAAGGCTCTCATTCATTTCCAGAGAAGTCAGAAAGGAAAATACCATTACATGCCATACCTTGAACCACTTGACGTCCATGTTGGGCCTGGACAGCTCACACTCAAATGTGACCTTGTCCTTCTCAATGACGCTACTGTCTGCCAATGGTTTGCTGATTTTCACAGGCAATTCTGAGAAGGAGAAAGAAGAATGTGGATTTAGTTGGGAACTTAGTTTTGTTCATAACCAGGTCCATGGGTGCTGTTAAATGGATCCTTCCAGATGGAAAAAACATTTCAGGTGGCCTCCTAGATTTTACCCCTTTTTGTGTTGCACGCAAGACTGAAAAAAAAAATTACTTCTGCAAAGTTCTTCTTGTCATAAGGAAACAAATATTTGGGGAATGGAAGAACCAGGTAAATTTTTCCTTCACGTCAAGAAAGTATAAATTTCACTCTCATGCTCTTGGTGTGGTTTCTGCTATGATTATTTGGACTAATTAAGCTTCTCCCTGATGAAAGCCTAGAAGTATATCACAAGAAGGACCAACTTACCCGTGACCTTTTATTTGTCTTACTCAAGCATCTCCTCCTGACCAAAACTGACAATAAAAGATTCAGCCAGACTACAGGTTTGAGCAGCTGAGTTGTTTCTAGGATCTCCTGCAATCTCAAGCTTGGAACACACACTTGTCTTTTGACTAAGTGTCTCTTATAGTGCAGTAAAACAACAGGTTTTCACACGGCGATTCCTCATTTACCTTGATCTGAAATCATTCTCAAACCATGTGGGATCAGTCCAGGGAGAAGGGGAGGAGAGGGGAAGGGAAAGGGGAAGTCCACAGTCCTCTAAAATCAGGCTTCTTAGCCTAAAGCTCAACAGCAAATAGCAGTCCACTTCCCCACATTGCTAGACTCCGAGCATTTAAAGAACATCAGCTGACCTCATTATGAGCTCTAACATAGCCAAAGGAATTCATATATTCAAATATTCTCTTGAGTGATGAGAAATATGGAGCATAACTTCAGACTTCTGCTGTTAAACTCTCACTTCTATCATAAACCAGAGTAAGAGTTCAATGCTGTTTTAGATGGAGGACTCATATTTTAAATAACTCATCTCATTAAGGCTTGGATTCCCTACTACAATTAGTTAAATTCCAGTTTGGATCATGCTTCACCTTGGATCACTTAGGGCTTCAGCCACTTATTGGAACTAACTCAATTTGTCTACAGAGAAGCTGTTTTCTATAGCAACAATAAGCTGTGATAGCAACTGGATGTCGGGAGAGCACAAATCCCGCAGTTATCCTGTACCAACATCCTCTCCTTCCATCAGAACAGCAAGTTTTTAAACCAGACTCATGCAAGCTTGCATGACACACCTTGTGTAAAACTGTTGGCAGCCATCAGGACAGCCAGTTGCTTCCTGTATAGACACTGTTCCATCAGTTTTGGTTTTTTGTCTCGCTAGAACAACAGCCAGTGTCTGAAAACTCCCACAACTGAAGCAACCACGCTGATATACCGCAGTCACTGGAGGTGCTCAAGAGCCACGGGTATGTGGCACTGGGGACGTGGTTAGTAAGTCCAGTGAGGGTGGGCTGGGTTGGACTCAGCTATCTCAGTGGTCTTTTCCAGCCTTGGGTGCAACTTGTAAGAGGGAATGAAGCAGCAAACTGCCCAGCACTGAGCTGCATTCTTCTGACACATGGTATCAGTGAACTGCTGTATTTCCCTATCTTCTCTGGAGCTATTGATCTAACCTAACTGAAAAAGTAAGCCTGAACCTAGATATAAATCAGGATCATAGTCACCCATGGTTGCTTATATATTCAGAAAGACACTCCAGAGGGTAATTCAGCGCATCTAGAAATTAAAGTAGAAGTTCCTTAGTCAAAAATATTCCACAGCCAGATTTTCACCTCGCTACCACTACATTAAAAAGGAGAATCCAACTTGTGGTGTGGGTCATTGATGTTGTTCCGGGGGGAATTGTGGCTGTTCCATGCCCACAGGGTAGAAGACAGCCAGTCTTCCTCTAAGCCACATAAAAAGCTGCTTAGTGCTCCCAAAGCGAATGCTCACCAGTTGTTTCCAACTTGAAGGTCATCTTCTGGCCAGCAGCCTCGCAGATGTATTCTCCAGCATCTTTCTTCTCGAGCTGCTCCACAACCAGACGCCGTGTTTTGCCCACAGATTCCATTCTGAACTTTCTGGAGGAGGCAAGCAGTCTTCCATCCTTGTACCATTTTACTTCTGTTGGATCCTGTGCTACTTCACAGCTGAGGGAGGCACTTGCTGCCAGGGCAGCACTCACCTCTTTCTGCACCTTCTCTTGGTTTATAAACACAGGTTTTGGCTCTGAGGGAAGAAAAGAAAAAGTATTGACTGAGGGACCGAAATGAGACCAACTTGCAGGTTTGTATGTACAGGTTGGAACAGGTTTAGGTTACCACTTGTGCCCAAACTAATAGCCTTCACTAGAGAATATCAGCTCTTCTGTTGAAACAAAGCGTCAAATCTAGGCAAGAAAGAACCTAGGAACTGAAGGAACCAAGAGGGTCCTTGAACACCAGTCCCATGGTTGCAAGTCACTATGCAAACATATTGAACCCAAAAGAACATCTGTCCTGCAGGCAACCAAAACCTGAGTTCCTTTTACTTAAGACCCACTGTGAAACATCAAAACACATAAACATGTGATAGTCAAACCACTGGCTGCCTTTTCATGACCCAGAACAGTACTCCCGGCTTCCTGAACAGACTCCTCATGGCCTCTACCATTGCCACAACTGTGACTGTCAAAGGCACAAAGGAAATATGCTCACCAACGCAGTCCTTTGTTCTTTGTGTGTGATTTGCAGATATCTATCTTACTTTGAGCTCTGGCAATAGTCAGCTCTACCAGGTCTCTTACTGTGAGTAGCAGACTCACCTATCCAGATGCAGCCTCCAACATAAAGGCATAGTAAAAAGGCAGTGTACTACTAGGAGAAGTTCCTGCTTCTCCTGCCATGAAAGGCTGCACGTAGAACATGCACTCCAGCCTCACTGCACATACTTATCTTAGTCAAATGTTTAGGTGAACAAGAATTACAGTTTGGGATCTCAGGCACAGGAGAGATTTGAATAATATCTTGAATATTGCTTCCACTGTACATATATTACTAATTATTGCTCTACAGACAGACTGAAACAGGTCTTTGTGTCATACTGAAACCAAATACTTTCTACAAACCCAGGCAATCAAGTCTAGGGAAAAAACCTCAGCACAGACTACAGTGATCCAGGTGCAGTATAATAGAAACTAGATTTTACTTTACTGTTCTCTGCTGTATTTCATACAACACCTGTCTTACCTGTGACATGAATTTTGAAGGTGAGTTTCTGGCCAGCAGCCTCGCAGCTGTACTCCGCTGCATCTTTCTTCTCCACCTGGCTCACCACCAGCCGACGCTGTTTGCCCTCTGACTCTACCTTGAACTTCTTGCTCGAGGTGATCAGTCTCCCCTCCTTTTATCACTTGACCTCTGTGATAAAATGTTTGCTCATTAAGACCGGGATGTGGTAGCATTGTGGTGGAGTGCTTGTTCATTAGGACCGGGATATAATGGTGGAATATGGAGGCCACAAAGGTTGCAGAACACTCTAATTTTATGGGTAGATTGTGTACTCTGCGTAGTTACAGGCAAAGCGCGCCCCGATGGATACAAAGTTCCACGGAAGGACCAACCGAGGAACGACACACCAAGTGGCACGATCACAACCGACCAATTAAAGGACAATACGCTCGGGATGGACCTTACAAAAGAAGTTGCAAGGGACGGGACGGCGCGGCAGTTGGAGGAACAATAATCCCCCTGTCGCCCAGCGCTGAATTGCCTTTTAGTTTTACCCGCTACAATTAATAAAAGTTTATAATTGGAACATTATTGGCTCATTGCTTATAAATTGATGACAACCTCCATCTTCTCCTGGGCCACCTCGCAGCTCAGCGTGGCATTTTTCTGTTGTTGCAGCCTTCACCACCTTCTGTACCTTCTCCTTGTTTGTAAATACAAATTCTGGCTCTGAAAAGAGAGAGATACATTAGTTTGGCCTCTTGAAAGAAGAGCAGGTTTTGGGGAAGGAGTCAGAAAAATGAATCAGTTCTCCCAGTCTGATGCCCCAAGAGAATGATGTGGAGAGAAGTTGTGCAATTTATGGATGCCCCATCCCTGAAAACATTCAAGTCTAGGCTGGATGGGTGTTAGAGCAACCTAGTCTCAAAGAATGTGTTCCTCTCCAGGACAGAGACTGGAACTGGATGATCCTCCAGGTCCCTTCCAACAAAAGGCATTCTGTGATGCTTCTTGTATGACTCTCATGACTCTTTCGTCCCCTAGCTGCCATTTACTTATGTCTTCAAAACATCAACTTATACAAAACATTCCTGTAGTATTCTCTCCCATGCTAAATGAGCCCTTCCAAGACAAAAACATGTTACATAGAGCACACCCCCTAGTGCTTGACACAAAGCCCCTGTTCTGAAACTTCCTGAGACGCAGCTGCATTGCAGAGTTGTTCTAGTGGTACAGGCACGTGGGAATGGAGAAGTGCAATCAGAACTTTCTTGTCTATGGCCTCATTCCCACAGCAAAAGGAAATTCCTGAAGATTTTAAAAGATGGAGCTGCCTCACAACTGTATTTAGAATAATTTGTTCAATTTCCTCATCAGAAATTAACCACCCCAAAGTTCAGCTCCAAAAATTTTAAGCATAGCAGGGAAAACTTACAAACTAATGACCGTTTTCTAAAACATTCTAGAATGAAAGGCCAAAATGTGTTCTCTCTCACCTGTGACATGAATCTTGAAGGTGAGTTTCTGGCCAGCAGCCTCGCAGCTGTACTCCCCTGCATCTTTCTTCTCTACCTGGATCACCACCAGCCGACACTGTTTGCCCTCTGACTCCACCTTGAACTTCTTGCTCGAGGTGATCAGTTTCCCCTCCTTGTACCACTTCACCTCCATCTTCTCCTGGGCCACCTCGCAGCTCAGCGTGGCATTTTGAGTCAGTGCAGCCTTCACCTCCTTTTGTACCTTGTCCTTGTTTGTAAACACGTCTTCTTTCTCTGCAGGGACATCACAACAGTAACACCATTTTGCTGTAGTCTGCTGCAGAGCTTACTCCAGTTCCCCATTTTCATTATACTTGCCCTTCACAGGGACCATCATGATGCCTCATTAAGACAGGAAAATACTTTCCCCTCTATTTTGCCTTGGGAAATGAATAGGCATATCATTTCATATCATATCATAAATCTAAACATTTCGCAGTCTGATAGCAGATTTGGACATGAGATTTAGAACACCTGCATGCACTGCTGAACCTCTTCCCTTCTCTTTGTTTCTTCTGATGTCTCTCTACATTTCCAGTAAATCAGAAGGGAATGGCCCTCTAGAACAGGTTGCCCAAGGAGACTGTGGATGCTCCATCCCTGCAGGCATTCAAGGCCAGGCTGGATGTGGTTCTGGGCAGCCTGGGCTGCTGGTTGGCAACCCTGCACATAGGAAGAAGGGGGTTGGAACTGGATGAGCACTGTGGGCCTTTGCAACCCAGGCCATTTATGAGTCTGATTAGTGGCATTTTCCACCTCATTGTGTCATTCAAATTTTGTAACCAGATCTCATCAAACACCTCCCCTTTTCTCACTCCTTGCATGCCTGGTGTGCTCTTGCACTGTAACCCTGCAGACACCAGCTGACTACAAGAGCTGCACAAGTTACCCTCCTTGCCTATTGTTTGTTGCAGTAATTCATTCCTCGATGGAAAAGCACATGTAGAAAAGTGTTGCTATGACACTAGATGACAAAGAAAGTCCTATAGCCAAAATGTTTTGCACCAGAGAGGCTGTAAGTTGATCCTCCAAATGCAAGACACACAAAATGAAGTGTTCCTTTATCTCTGGGATTCCAAGCATTTTCTCACCTCTGACTTTCACTTGGAATGTTGCTTTGTCATCTTTTGTTTCACAGCTGTAGCTCCCTTGGTCTTTCAGGGTCACATTTTTGACCATGAGCTTGCGGTGCGTCCCCTGGGAGATGATGGTTGTCCTCTGGTCCTGCTTCACCTCTATTTGATCTTTCTTCTATACGACAGCTCCGCTTGCAGCTGACACCTCACACACCAGCTCCAGGTCTTCAGAAGGACTGACTGATATTTCTGGAGTCGTTTTGGACTTGCTGACAAAATTAATGGCTTCATCTGAAGAAAAAAAGAGAAAGTGGTTTACATCCTGACTCAGGCTTATTCAGCACAGCATTAAGATACAGTTAGAACTGATTGTAATGTCTCTGCTCATTACATCTGGGGGATCAAGTTTCACCTCTGGAGGTACTCACATACAAACGTGTGCTTGATTCTCCTGTGTAAGGAAAGAGTAAGTTCTATGCAGACAGTTCTTATTTCTTCTAATCAATTCTGTATTCTGCACATGTTCTTCTGAAGCTAAAATGAAGGCAGCTAAGTAACCTGTTTGCAATACATGAACAAACCAATTCAACACCTTGTCTCTAAGCTAACAAGCAGCGTTTGATGAGCACATCAGTATTTCATGCCCTTCATTCCATCCAGACTGTATTGGCAATAACTATGCTGGTATTAACAAGGATAGCAATTACAAGCAAAATGGTAGAAATACAGAAGATATAAGGAAAAGGGAACTCACCAGAGCTGAGGCGATCCTCCCTGGTGAGCGATCTCCAAGAGATGCTGCCTCAGTGAGGGTCAGCCCTTAAATGAGGTCTCAGAGGAGGTGGAGTCGAACTCCACCCCTCCAGGGAGCACAGCTACATAACTTTCACCTGTGCTCCCACAGCTGACCCCACACTTGCCTCAGCTGATCCATCAGTGGTTCACATTGTGATCTCCCATACACTCCACCCCTTCACAACGTGAACCAATGATTAGGTGAGTTCCCCTTATTACAGAGACCCAATCACGACGCTGATACAATCTCCCGTCGCATTAGATGTTGATATTATTCAAATGATGATGATTGGATGGGTGTTTATGATCTTCCATGGGCCAGTGCTTGATAGATGTTACCGGAGACAAATCATCTTGAAGTGCAGGTCCGTCTGCGTTTCATCAGTCCAGAGTAATGGTCCTAGAGGCTTAGAATCAATCTTAAGGGGAGTAATATAGATGTTTCAAGGGTACTAGGAGGGGAAGATCCGCCCTCCAGGGCAAGATACAGGCCGTATTCTTATCTTGGGTCAATACTTCTGCTTGTACTGGATTATGTCCCGGCCTCCGATACCATACCCTCTGGCCAGATATCTGTGGCTGTATAACTATATCTGGCACCAGAGGAGGAGTCTTGATCTGCCATAGGGACATAATAGGTGTTCCTTTAGCAATAAAGGCCGGAGTATTGACCACGATGTCAGTAGGCCATGTACCTATCACCAAGGGGGTGACTGAACCTCCCACCTCCAATAATCTCCCCCAAGGTGCAAGTAGGCCACACCATTTGGGTCCTACCTGCACCTTCCAAGGCCAATTTATCTTATGGATTCCCGGTTCTAAATTCTCAGGGGCAGGGAGCAGAAGATTATTTTCAGTACCAACCTGCGGTTTTACCTTATTATCGGTGCCTGTAATTTGGATCCTAAGAGGGGAGGCCCATATAGTTTGTAACATTTTCAGGGCACTGGGTCTGCCATCCCGAGGTCTTTCATTCAGGTCCCGCACGGTTTCATATAATCTTTTTGTCCACCCCTGCAGGGACTGAGAGTCTGTTTTCAGGGCAGCCTTAAGGATACCATTATAACGTTCAATAAGGCCTGCCCCTGTTGGGTTATATGGCAGGTGGAATCGCCATTCAATGTTGTTTTCTTCTGCCCAGCGCTGTATCATCGCTCCAGTGAAGTGAGTCCCTTGGTCACTCTCGATAACTTGAGGTGTCCCGTATGCAGACATCAGTTTAGTAAGTGCCTTAATTGTGTATGCTTGATTTGCCTTTGGTACAGGATAGGCTTGCAGCAGTCCACTTACAGTGTCAACGCAGGTCAGGGCATATCTCGCCCCCTCAGACCGAGGGAGGGGCCCAATGTAGTCGACCTGCCATCTCTGAAGAGGACTATATCCTCTAGCAATGTGGGATGTTGTTTCAGGCAACGGTCTCGGTCTCATCTTTGAGCAAGCATCGCAATCCTGACATGCTTGAACGATATCAGATAGTTGTACAGGCAGCCCCCATGCTTTAGCAGCTGCCCACATTATCTTCTGTCCAGCATGCCGTAGCTTCTGATGTAACCAACGGGCAATATTTTCAGATTGTGAATTCTCAATCCATCGGATTCGGGCCAGTGTGTCAGCTTCATCATTTCCTGGTGACTGCAAGGGTTGATGACCAGAGACATGGTAGACACATACTGTCCTGTGTTTGACCGTATTCCAAATGTCTACCCACATGTCTTTACCCCAAATCGGTCGGGCGTGGATAGTCCATTCCTGGGTAGCCCATTGCGTAATCCACAGAGTGAGCCCCCGGTACACAGCCCAACTATCTGTACAGATGTTCAGGACGCCGTCACCAGGTTCTTTAGTTATAACCATCCACACGGCTCGCAATTCTGCCCATTGGCTGCTTTGACCATCCCCCTCATCAAACCAGATGGTCTCAGTAGAGGGATGGTATGCTATTGCTCGCCACTTGCTCGGGTTGCCTCTGCTGGACCCATCCGTATACCAGGCATCTTCAGGAATAGGATATCTTCCTTCCTGAACGGGACTCTTCTCTGGTGGAGCAACCATCGGTTCTTTTGATGTATCACTGTGATACGTCACTGGGCCTAGGATCTTCTGTAGTTCTTCTTTAAGTGGAGATGAAGACAGACTGCTTCTCTGGCTTAGATAGGCGACCCATCGTGCCACCGTTTGTGCTTGGGCCACCCCCGTCTTAGGAAGGTGAGTCAAATCTCTCACCCACCCCTGGATTGGTAATGAAGTCTTAACTATGACCTCTGCTGTTTGCGTTATCGGCTCTACTGCTTGTAATGCCGAATAGGCAGCCAATAACTGTTTCTCAATCATGCTATATCGTTCTTCTGCTCCGTGCCAAACCTGAGACCAGAATCCAATGGGGGTTCGAACAGAACTCTGGCGTTGCCACAGGCCCCAGCCAAAACCATCTTGAGTAACATGAACATCTAGTTCAGCTGGGAGGGTCGGATCAAATATACCCAACGCCTGAGCTTGTTTAACTGCCAGTTTTGCCTGTTGGAAAGCATCCTGTTCTATCTTTCCCCAATTCCATGATTGACCCTTCTTTGTAAGCTTGTATAATGGCCTTAATAGCTGAGCTAAATGAGGTATAAAGGAGCGCCAATACCCCAATATACCCAAACATTCTTGCAATTGTTTTGATGTTGTAGGGACTGGAAACGCTTGGACTTTATCTACTACCGCACTGGGTAGTACTTTGGTTTTCCCGGACCAAATTACTCCCAGGAATTTTACAGATAGCCCCGGACCTTGCACCTTCTGTGGCTTTATAGCCCACCCTCTTTTCTGCAGGTAAGCTATCAACAAATCTGCTGCTTGTCTCACCGCCTCTAACGAATCGGATGTTAACAGGAGGTCATCAATATAATGATATAAATTGACATTATTTGGCTTTTCCCACTTAGCCAGATCACGTGCCACTAAATTATGACAAAAAGTGGGCGAATGTACGTACCCTTGGGGTAGGACCTGGAAAGTCCATTGCCTCCCTTCCCATGTAAATGCAAACTGATCTTGCGATTCTTCACTGATTGGAATACTGAAGAATGCATTCGCCAAATCCAAGACACAGTGATATGTTTTGATTTCCCTGCTTAGTGTGTCCATTAGGGAGGCAATATTGGGTACAGCCGCATGAACAGGTGGCGTGACCTTATTTAATTCCCTATAGTCTACTGTCATCCTCCATGTTCCATCCAGTTTTCGCACTGGCCATATTGGGGAGTTATATGGGCTATGTGCAGGCCTTATAATACCCACTCTTTCTAATTCCTGCACCGTCTTTGTTATTTCATCCTGCCCACCCGGGAGTCTGTACTGTTTCACATTAGTAATCCGGCGTGGCTTCGGCAAACAAATAGGCTCATGTTTTGCATGGCCTCTCAATATTGTCTGGATTGCCCGGATACTAATGCATCTCTGCCGCAATCGGAACTCTCCCACTGTTGTATGGAGAGCCAGACCCCACAGGATATCAATTCCTAATATATACTCTGGAATTGGGGCAATGGATACCTTGTACTCCCGTGGTGGAAGACGCCCGACCCCCAGTTTTACCCAGGTTTGGGTGACCGGAATGGTTTGTCCCCCAAAACCTCCAATCATCACTCTATTACCTTTAAATTTAGTTGGGTCTCCATATATTATAGATGTCTCTGCCCTGGTATCAACTAGGGCCATAACCTTCTGTATATTCTTTCGGGACCAGTATATCGTCAGTTCCACATAGGGCCTCCGGTCCCGTCTAGAGGCCCTAGGAGGACTGACATCCCTCGTCAAGCCATGAACTGAGCCAGATTCAAGTCTTTTACCTCCGATACCTCTGGTGTCATAACCCGAGGCACCTGAGGTGGCTTCTTTTTCCTATTTGGAACTATAAAATCTTCTAAATTCCATGTTGTTGTTGGTCGCCGCTCTATAAATCTTATCCCTGGCCTTTTGGGTTTATTCTGAAATTTTTGTTCATCCTTCAGTTGCTTCCACAACTGAAGGAGAACCTGATTGGGCTGCCCATCAATTTTTGAAAACTGAACGCCTGCCCGGAGCAGATCATTAAACATTTGTTTCCGGGATACCCTAACAGGTCCTGCCCGAGAAGTTCGCGGGGCCGATCTTCTGGCTCGCACTATTGGAAAAGCCTCGGCATCCTCAATCACCCTGATATTGCGCTTAGCTCGTAAACGCTCAGTTTCTCCGAGGTCTGCTACCAATTGGGTGGCTTGTTGGACTACTGCCTCTGCGGATACTACTGGATTAAGTATGGAAACCAAGGTTCCATACATATGAGAGGGTGCTTACTGTAAAATTAGGTCCCTCATTCCCGCAGAAAATTTAACCATATCAGGGCTATCGAATGTGTCTTCGTAGATAGCCTCTCTCATACCTAATTCGCGTATATAATTTTGAAGGTCTTCCATAGAAGACCACATCCCTGTGTTTACTGGCATGTCAGTTTTATTTGTCCACACCATGCGGCAAGCAGCCATTATCCATTCTACAATTGAATGGTTTTCTTCAGGGAACTGAGTCCCAGCATACAGTCTCTGCCGAAGGGCAGGATGTACTGTTATTGTGGCCAACTTAGATACTTCGGGGCCACTAACCAGTACACTATCTGCCCCTGAATCCCATAACCGTAATAACCAAGCCGGAACACTTTCCCTTGGCCTTTGCCTAAATCGTTGCACTAGGTCCATGAGTTCAGTAGGCGTATATGGACGGGCTGTTACATGTAAAACAGATTTGGCAGGGGGCCATTGATCAGGAGGCACTCCTGCTGGTCGATCTTGAATTTTCTTTGTTTTTTGAGTTATTACTGGACGGACTTCTAGTGAGTCCGTCTCAGATGGTTTTTCTAGATCAGATTTAGTGATCTTATTTTGATTCATTTCTTCAGGATCTTGATCGTCATTAAATGAAATGTATCTAATTTGAGGGTTGGAGGAAGAAAATGACGGTTTTTTTCCTGTCAATAGATTGATCTCACCCTCCAATTTTTCAATACGGGCCTTTAACAATTCATTTTCATGTGCAATGTTGTTTGATTTTATCTCTGCCCGATTTAAAGCATTTAATAATGGCCAGGCTGCCATAGATGCAGCCATTCGCTTTTCTTTTGTAATTAAGATATCTTTTTGTAGTCCTAGAAAGTAATCAGTTAGACAATAGGCGTCCATGTTATTTGGTACTCTTAAAGGGCCCCATTGTTCAATAATTGTTGCTAATTGGTAATATGGGGACGCCTCAAAACCTGGAATTTGTCCAGGAAGGCATGTCCCTAAGGGGGTGGTCTTCTCCCCCTTGTACCAATTAAAGATTTTCCACACAAAGGACATTTTTTTTTTTTCCTTATATTTCTAGATGCCAAGTCAGTGGCTCCTGCCTGGCTTGCCAAATGTATTGGCAATAACTATGCTGGTATTAACAAGGATAGCAATTACAAGCAAAATGGTAGAAATACAGAAGATATAAGGAAAAGGGAACTCACCAGAGCTGAGGTGATCCTCCCTGGTGAGCAATCTCCAAGAGATGCTGCCTCAGTGAGGGTCACCCCTTAAATGAGGTCTCAGAGGAGGTGGAGTCGAACTCCACCCCTCCAGGGAGCACAGCTACATAACTTTCACCTGTGCTCCCACAGCTGACCCCACACTTGCCTCAGCTGATCAATCAGTGGTTCACATTGTGATCTCCCATACACAGACAGAACCTGCCTGAGGAGCAAGCTGATGGCTGTCAGCTACAGGCAGACCTAGCTTTGTACTGCATTTCTTAGAGCAACAACTGTTGCTTTCAGTCACTGAATATACCAAGGCCAATTACTATGCCAGGAACATTTATGGCATCAGTGAACAAAAAATGCGTTAAAAATTGTAATAGACAGGAGCCATTTATTCTTTTATAACTAGGTGACCAAAGAACAACAGTCCTTCTAGAGTCAAGCTGTTAAGAACTAATAGCATCAATCAATATCACATAGATAGATTACTTCCCTGCCCTAAGACCATCTTGCGACCATTTGGTGCTCCTAATTAAGCCCTCTTGATGGCATTTTGTCTGAGCCATGCGACATTTTGTGATAGGAGTTACTGCTAGTGTTCCCTTAAACCTACACCAAAGTAGGAGGTATCCATTCTCAGGGAATCATGCAGGCTTCCTCTGTATTTGATGCTCAGAGACAGCCCCAGAACTTTTTAAATCTTAGCTTAGCTCTCATCCAATAATGTTCATCAAACAGTGCAACTTGTCCTTTGGGGATGCCTTTGTTCTGCATCAACCAGTTCCAACGGAGTCTTCTTGGCTTGTTTTAGATCAGTTTTTCAACAGATAAAGCCAGGGTCTTTGAATTACAAAGTGAAATTGCAGAATGCATGATTCTCAACCAAACAGAACAGCAGGTGGGATGCAGGGTGAATACCTGAACCAACACCACCTGCAAGCAATCCTTCAATATCTTAGGAATCTCTAGCCACCCCAAATCCAGTGTTGTGCTTGATCTATCATCTCTGCTGAGTTTTTAGCTAAGCTGATGGTGAGCATCACGGTGGTGATGGGTGAGCAGTCAGACTAGAGGGTCTTAATCAACCGTAAGGATCCTGTGATCAGAGGAACGTGAATGTGCTGTTAAAGGTCACAAGCGCTGCACTGCAGCATGAGCATACACAGCGAAAGGCTTTCAGTAGAGCTTCAGTTCATAAATGAGGACTGGGTTATGGAAAATAGGCTCAAGATATAAAACAGAAAACAGATTTTAACGCCAGGTTCTGTGAATGCAACCAGCTGAATTTCACAGATATTGAATTTCAATGACAATTTCTTGTGTTATTTTACCCTCCAGCTCCACCCTGAACAGGAACATGTCAGTGACAAGCATTACTCCTCCAGGCTTGACCTAACAGTGCTTTACTTGCACTATGAGCTAATGGCTGTGCTTACAGCACCTCAGGGAGACACCTCAGAGATCACAATGTCCTTCGGGTACAGCAGGAGACACTCAACTCTCCAAATGTGGAGTTTAATTTGTCCAAAGAGGAGACAGGATTCCCATGCTAATAACTTAGGACCATTTCAGTCATAGGTTTAAAGATGATGTAAGTGCTGAGGCAATACATGAACTAGATGAATGAAGCCCAGATGTCAGGGCTCAAGTCGTGACTCCAGCCCCAGCTGGAGCTAAGGCTGTCTTGAATTCATCACAACACAGTTACATTATTTGCTCATACTGTGGATTTGCATAGGGACAACAGGAAGGTCAGAATTGCTTCAATAGAGCTATGCAATCTTTGTCCTAAATACTGGAAACCCACAGCGTTGGACAAATAAAATGAATTAAGTCTGAAGTGCTTTACATGGATTGTGATCCTATGTTTGCCTCACAAACTTACCTGAGACTTTCCAATCAAAAATCAGAGTGTCATCTCCAATTGTGTAGATGTATGTTCCCTCGTCTTCTTTCGTTACAGCTGAAGCCACAAGCTTATGCAGTTTCCCTTTATCTTCCATTGTGAATTTCTTACTGGTCTTGATTTCTTTGCCATTTTTGTAGCACTTCACCATGACATTGGCTTCAGAGGTCTCAGAAACAAATTCAGCTTGTTTTCCAGCAACGGCCCTGATTACTCCTCCACTTGTCTCTTTGATTACGAAGTTTGCCAGTGCTGAAACAAAATATGAAGACACAAAATACATATGATGGTAAAGAACTGCAGGGACATTGGTGACCATGAGGCATTCATTTATCATAAGATCAAACGTGCACGTTTAGTCCTAGTTCTAATTGCTAGATTCTAATTCAGAAGCTGGCAAATTGGCAGCTTTTATAAACCACGTGCCAGATTACCTTATCTCCACAAGTTGAAGGACATACACTGGACAGGGGACAGAGCCAAAGGAAGAAGCCCAAGGCTTCAAGAAAATGTCTAAAATAGGAAAACTGAGGAAAGAATTGGAACAAGCAAACTAGAAGGAAATCAATGGAGGGGGTATCTATTACTGCACTGTAACCCCCTGGCAAACAAATCGAGCCTAAAAGATAGAGATATCACTTAGGACTGAAAAGAAAAACAGAATTCCTTTATGGAAATTAATTGGAGTGCAAAAGTTAGATGATAAAACTGGCCCCTATTAACACACAGTGGAATAATTGACTTCAAAGATTCAAAATCTCACCACTGTCTTAGCCAAAAGTTTAAGCCTAAGGCCATGGTCCTATTTTACTGAGGGTAATTGAGCTTGTTTTCCAACTTCTTGTTAACATATCATTTTAAAACAGCGCACACAACTGAGTTGGGTCTGTTGAGACAGCGCAGTCAGAGCTGCTAAAATCAAAGTCTGGATTATGCATGCATTTGTTCTGCAGTTCCAAGAACACGCATGTATAATACAAATTCAACAACGTTCTACAGAATGCCTGTATTTAGGAGCTCGAGAGCCAGCTGATGGACACTGGGATGACTGAGATCCTGTCAATACATTTAACTCCATCCTATCATACAGTCAAATTTCATTCATTTTTTCAGGAACTGTCTCTTATCATTGTAGTCCCGTCACCACTGCTGGATGTGAGCCCAACCACACAAAAGCAGCTGCTGGTTTTCACTGCAGATACTGCAGTAAGGAGAAACAGCCTCCAGACTGGACCAGCTGAGCGTGGCCCTACCAGGATTTGCTCCAAAGGTCTTATTACCAGTAGTGCTTCCCGATGAAATACATGGGGGTCCTCCTTTGATTCCAACCCCAACCCACCCCACCATGCCCCCTGATAACATCCATCAGGGCCACATCTCGACAGCTCCTGAACACCTCCAGGGATCCCACCACCTACCTGGGCAGCCTGTGCCAGTTAATTCTATGGGCAGACCTGCCAGTATGAAATATTATGCTAACATGACAAAGAGAGAGAAGAAAAGCAAAATTAAGACTAGCTGACAAGCCTTGGCAGGAAGTTCTGCTCTCCATCAATTTAGTCCCTGTGACTCTTCACAGGTGTTTTCTACATTTGGGATCACTGCTACAAAAAGAGATGTTGACATCATCTCTTGTGGCCACCCTGACAGAAGAGCAGGAAGGCTGGGATGCTCTTTTTCCTGTCTTTCCCTTGATTTCCTCTATATCTTAGGGACGAATCACAGGACAGAACACAGAAATCAAATGGCTCTACAAAGCAGATTGGCCAGTTCAAGTCAAAACAGCCACTGAAAACACCCCAGATGCTGTCTGACAACAGCTGGACTGTCGGGGAGTCAGGTGAATGCAGTCTGCTGGCCCTGGGCAGGAAGAGGACAGCCCAGACTATCACATACCTTTCACTGAAAGCTGATAGAGCATTTTATCCCCCTCACAGATGCACTGATAACTTGCAGCATCATCCATTGAGTCGTTGTGAATTTTCAGGGTGTGTTTCTTCCCCACAATTTGCAGTTCATAATTTTCACTGGCCTTGAGCTCCTTCCCATCCTTCATCCACTCCACAGTAGCGCCTGTGTCTGAAAGCTCAGCCTGCAGTTTGGCTTCCTCACGCAGCCAAGCGCAGATCTTTTCTACATCTTTGCTCTTCTTGGTAAATCTCACTGCAGCACCTGTCAGGAGCAAAGGCCTCGTTATTTCAATTTATATCAGGCTAACGTGGTCAATGTTTGCTGCAACATCTCTGAAAAAGTATCACCTTCTGTTCCTGCACTCATCATTGTGTCAGTGCTGAGCAATTCACGATATTTCATTTGGTCTTCTTGCTGGATTTACTAAGTAAAAATCAACCAAACATCTCCTTCTACTGATTAATAATGCTCTAAACATGCTTCTGCAGAGGTTTCCACCCAATGACAAACAGGTCCTCCCATCATGAATGTTTATTTGTTCTACTTTGTCATGCAAAGCTGATTGATAGAGATATTATTGGAATGATTGCTCCCCTACTTCTAAACTATTCCAGTGCAATCAGAAAGGCTGTCTGAACCTGCAGCTGAAAGTACTGCTCTATGGTCATGCAGTGGTAAACCTGGTGACTGAATGCACTGGCCAATAGCTGTGAACTGCAGACATTCATCAGCTGGCATGCTTGCACGTTGTTGTAAGGTCAATAGTAAACATGGCATCCCCTCCAGGTACAGCTTCACCAGTTGTTAGGGGGGATTTCACAGCCAGGACTGGGTCTGAGGAAGAACATGTATGTCTTAATGCTCTTTAGATGCAAGTCTGGTATCTCATTTAGAGATGGAAGATTAAATCATAGGTACATTTCTACTTCTCCCTTTGCATGAGTGCTAGAAGAAGCACTTCTGTGCTTAAGATCTGTTACAGAAAGTTCTGCCTCTTGCACATGTGAGATATCAAAAGATAAGGATATTCATGTCTCTGTCACAGAAACAACTCGTATCACTTTAGTGGTAGCTGGAGGTTGATAGGAGATAGGAGAACTAGGAATACAGGAAAGCCTTTGGTGTGTTAATGCACTGCTAACCTTAAAGTCAAAGGAAGCATCTTTAGGGAACCAACACAGCTGCTCAGCACACACTGACCCATTTCCATTGGGGTTTTTGTGCTTACCAAGGTGCACGCTCCCTGGGAATTCCAGAGACGGGCTCTGTCCATGCGCATTGACTGCAGACACTCGGAACTGATCATCAGCCTCTTCAGACAGATTGCTCACCGTGAACTCTGGGACGGGGACATGAGACTCGTGGCACCTCACCCAGGTGAAGCCAGTTAGTTTCTTGCATTCCACAATGTAGCCATCGACTGGAATGGGGCGGTGCATCTTCGGAGGGGACCATGCCAGCGTCACTGAGGTTTCTGTTTTATTTTTCACCACGGGGTCAGTTGGGGGCTGGGTGGGAGGTTTTCTGGGAGCTGAACAGAAATAAATTTCAGAAATATTAGCATAAGGTCATGTAGGCTGGAAAAGACCTTCAAGATCAGCAGACTCAACTTTCAGCATGACCTACTGAGTCCCACCATTAACTACTGTGGTACCTGAGGACATACATGACAAGCTTATTCCTGCAGGTATTTACATAGTGAATATATTCACCCTCTGGTTGCTTTGGAACATTTTAGAGGTTAAAATCCCATCAGACTTTTTCACTGTGTGCAGCCACTGATACAGGCAGGAGGCTGGGAATTACCTGATGGGCTCTAGTTACAGACTACTGACACAGTAAAGGATTGATTTCATTTCATTTTGGCCATCAGAAAGTTTGGTGTCTGGTTTAAGTCATTCATCTAGACTCCAATTATAATCATATGGAGAACAGCGCATTTAGGAGAACTCATCTCAAAAAACCTGAATGAAATCATAGAATCATAGGATCACAGGAGGGCTTGGGTTGGAAGAAAACATCAAGATCATTCAGTTCTAAACACCCTGCCATGGGCTGGCTGCCCACTAACCAGCTCAGGCTGCCCATCACCCATCCAACCTCGCCTTCAACACCAAGGACAGGCACCCACAGCTTCTCTGGGCAGCCTGAAATGGAAGCAATGAGCCACATGTTGAAGATACTCAAATATTCATGACTGTAGAGAGAGCCAAATACTCCATACATATTGCCTGCCTGGTCAATGGTATTAAAATGCCAACAACAGACTCATCCAGCTCATTGAAAATGGTGTGAACATGGCGTACAGGATTCTTCCAGCAGCTAGTTAGATCTGCGAAGTGTAAAAACATGAAATCTCAATGCGATACCATTTTCCCTCATAACATAAACAGACACATAACTGTTTTGGGGTGCACTGTTACCAGCCTGTCAGTTGCTGTTGGTCAGTGCTAGATGCCAAAGGTCCCACTAACACAGCATGAAGCCGAAAGCTAGACGCTGGAATCAGATCTCCTGACCTTACCATCAGAAACTGAGATGTCATATTTTGCTCAGAGGTGCCTGCTTGTAGGAGGGACAGCTTCCGAGCTTTTTCTGCTCCAGGAACCAGCTCCAGCTTCAGAATTTAAACAGCAGTCAGAAATTAAACTGAGCTTTGTCACCTCCATCAAATAGAAGGAGTGGTTGGGTGGTACAGCTTTCCAAATCGCTTAGAAACTGTCACAACAATCAGATGCCTACCTTTTCTTTTTTAACTTGTTAATACATAGAGCTTAATAGCATCAGAATGCCCCAAGCACTTCAGACAACAGGACAGCTGTAAACCCTTCTTTAAGGATTCCTTTGTTTAACCACTGAGTAACTGTAATTCAGTGGTGCTGGTAGGAGAAGGGAAGTCCTAATCTTCCCAGATGGTGAATAGAGTTGATGTTCACATGCAGACTGGTGCTGCAGCAGAGCCAGAAACCACTCATTTGGGAAACACAGCACCAAGAAAATAATGGGAATAGCTTCATAAAATCAGGAGCTTCACTCAAATTTCATGTCAGATCTATAATTCTTCCTATTTTCAGGAAGAAATGATTTCCCTTTTTCTTGTAGTTTTATTTTCTTTTCCTTTCCAGCAAGCAGCTTTGTAGCTTACAAATTGTTTTCTAATCACCTCCTGGTGTGGACAAATCACACAGGTCTGACTCCATGTTTTACATAGTTAGCATATTATATTTGTTCCACTATGGAACTGTACAGTCATAGAATGGCCTGGGTTGAAAAGGATCCCAAAAATCATCCAGTTCCAACCCCCTGCTATGTGCAGGGACGCCATCCACCAGACCAGGCTGCCCAGAGCCACATCCAGCCTGGCCTTGAATGCCTGCAGGGATGGGGCATCCACAGCCTCCTTGGGCAACCTGTTCCAGTGCGTCACCACCCTCTGAGTGAAAAACATCTTCCTAAGATCCAACCTGATCCACAACCCCTACACACCCTCAGAGCCCCCTAGAGCCCCTAGTCCTCCTATTGCCCACCACAGCCCCATATGCCCACTAGAGTCCCCCTCAACTCTCTTTACAGGCCCTGCACAGCTCTATATAACAGTCTTATAGAACTACCTCTAGTAGAAGCAATCTCCACACAGAGATCCTTTCCCAGCACACTGCGCCACGGGGGGAGCAAAACGGGGGGGGGCACATACACACACAGCGCCGGGGGGGCCCGTAACCGACCCCCACCCATCCTTTAAAGGGGTGGGGGGTCCGTTTTAATGGGGGGGGGGGGCGAGATCACCTTCACCCCCCACCCCCCCATCCCCACCCCATCCTTTAAAAGGGGGGTGTCCATTTTGGTGTTGGGGGGCAGTGACAATCCGCCCCCCCACCCCATCGTTTAAAGGAGGGGGGGTCCGAGACCACCCCCCCCCACCCCATCTTTTAAGGGGGGGGGTCAGGGGCTCATGGGGGGCAGCACATCGTGCACAACATTGTGGGGGGGGGGGGCTTTAAAAGGGGGGGGTTACAAAAAGCATAGCTCTCAACTATAGATGGGATTGGGGGGGGCTCAATCGATGGGGGGGGGCCCTTCATGCAGGGGGGGCACAGCGTAAGTCAGCGGCTTTGAGGGGGGGTGTTGGGGCTGTTTGGCCTTTGGGGGGGTTATTGTGTGCCCCACCCCCACCACCCCCACACACAATGGGGTGTTAATGTGGGGGGGGGGGGCTTAGATTAGTTGCGTTCCCTATAGCACTGCCCCCCCCCGTCATTAACCCCCCCGCTTTATCCTTACGGCTGAGCCCCCCCCCGACAGCGCCCCATTCATCTTGATGGGGGGGGGGGGTTTGTCACACGACCCCGGCGCGGCTTACGGCACATCGTCGACCCCACCCCACCCCCCATAACCCCACCCGGGGGGGGAGGGGGCGATGTGGTGAGTGGGGGGGGGGTTCCGGAGGTGGGGGTGAGCAAAGCGCAATATGGGGGGGGGGGTCCTATAACTGGAGGGCAGCGGCTGCACAAAGAGCCCGCGGGGGTCGGAGAGCAGCACTTTGGCTGGGGAGGGTCCACGGGGTCCGGGGGTAATGCTGCCCCACCCCCTCCCCCACCCCCCACTGCCGACCCCCCCCCCCGCGTTGCCCCCCCGCCCCAACGTCAGCTCCTGCGGCAGCTCCTCGTCGCTCTCCTCCTCCTCTTCCTCGTCTGGGGGGTCAATATGTGGGGGGGGGGTCCCATCGGGCAGCGGCAGCTCCGCCGGCTCCGATTGGCTGAGCCGCAGTGCGCGGGAGCGGCTGTTGTGTGCCGGTCGGTGGAGGGGCGGCTCTTCATGGAGCTGCCCCGCAGCCAACAACAGCCTGAATGAGATCCTGGAGTCCCAGACGCTGGAGGATGAGCTGGGAAAGAGCAGAGGCTCCCCACAGAAGGGCAAATCACGTCTGATAACGTGAGTGTGGAGCACAGCCAGCCCCTTCCTCACATGTGTGGGGCTTCCATGTTCCTCTGTGCCCATTGCAATGTGCCACCCCAATCCTGCTGCCCAGCCAGGAGTGGATGGGATGAGCAGGTTGGGATGCACAGAGCAGTGCTCAGACATTGCTGGGACATTTGTGCACTGCTGTTGAGCTTCCCTTTGTGCAGCAGGGGAGAGGATGGAGGTTTACAGGTGGATGGTTGTTATTTCTATGGCATTGCACAGGTGGTAGAACCATGTCCATTCCCAAACTTATTCCAGGGCATGCGGGAATTTGTGCAGTTGTAGTTCCTGAATTGTGCTATTTAAAACCCTCCTGTAAATGGGGATGTTTTGTAATGCCTGCTGGGGCTGCAGGCAGCATTGCCTTCCTCCTTAGGGGGCAGGTTTAATCACAAGCCTCCCTATTTCCTATCACAAACGTCCTACAAACCATGTCTGGGCATTGCTGTCTCGGCCTGGATCTCAGCTCCTGAGACTGTCAGATGTGAAGCAGCAGCAGCTGGGACAGGGCTGGCTCTGTGTGCCCTCTCTGGGTCTGTGGGCACAGAGTGGGGCAGAGGGATGACTGTGAGAGGGAGGAATTGCCCAGCCACAAGAAAAAGGAAATCAGCTGAAAAGGGGAGATTTGAGAAGCACTGAGGCTGTGGCTGCTTTGACAGTAAGAAGAAACCAAGCTGTCACTGTGCAGATGGGAACTCCAGTAGGAGAGCTGTGGTGGCTTTACAGATGGCAGACAGCAGCTGGAGTGTAGAGCCAAGGGTAGGGGGGGGATCTTCCTCTTAGCAATGCCATGCAAAGAATGATGCAGACTCCTGCAGGGTCGGCTTTGCTGTGTGACCCTGGGTGGAAGCAGCTGGAAGGTCTCAGCCCTTCTGCATTATCCCAGGAACTGGGGCAGTGCTCGGTCTCATCCCACCTCTGCTAATAGCAAATGCAGAATCCCTTATCTGAGTGCCCTTTTCTCTCATGTAGAGTCACCAACCCTGGGAAGTTCACAAAAAGTTTGGGTGTTGTGTTGAGGGATGTGATTTAACTGGGAAGTATTGGTGATGGTTGGACTGGATGATCATAAGATCATCCAGATCATAAGATCTGAGATCATAAGATCATAAGATCATCCAGGTCTTTTCCAACCTTGAAAATTCTATGGAGTTGTAGCAGATTGTGGGGGTGTAGGTGTGGTATATATATGTACACAGATGGGAATATCCGTATGGAAAAGATAGATCCATGTGTGTTCTGGGCTGCACTGAAAAAGGGGTGGCCAGCAGGAGAGGGAGGTGATTGTCCACTCCTGCTCAGCTCTTGTGAGGCCATATTTGCAGCACTGTGTCCAGGCCTGGGAAGGATGTGGAGCTGTTGGGGGGGGTCCAGAGGAGGGCCACTGTGATGATCAGAGGGCTGGAGCAGCTCTCCTATGAGGAAAGGTGGAGGGATCTGGGCTTGTTTAGCCTGGAGAATGGAAGGCTGTGGGGAGACCTCATTGTGGCCTTTGAGTACTTGAAGGGAGCGTATAAACAGGAGGGGGAATGGCTGTTTATGAGGGTGGATAATGATAGGACAAGGGGGAATGGTTTAAAACTGAGACTGGGGAGGTATAGGTTGGATCTTAGGTAGATGTTTTTTGCTCAGAGGGTGGTGACACACTGGAACAGGTTGCCCAAGGAGGCTGTGGATGCCCCATTCAAGGCCTGCAGGCATTCAAGGCCAGGTTGGATGGGCTCTGTCCATGAGCATTGACTGCAGACACTTGGAACTGATCATCACCCTCTGCAGACAGATTTACAGCCCCTGCACAGCTCTATATAACAGTCTTATAGAACTACCTCTAGTAGAAGCAATCTCCACACAGAGATCTTTTCCCAGCGCCCCTTTGTGACATCATAATGCCCCTTTGTGACATCATAACACCCTTTGTGACATCATAATGCACCTTTCTGATGCCATAATGCCCCTTTCTGACGTCATAATGACCCATTGTGATGTCTTAATGCCCCTTTGTGACGTCATAATGCCCTTTGTGATGTCATAATGCCATTTGAGATGTCATAAGGCTCCTTTGTTTTCATAATGCCTCTTTGTGACGTGATAATGCCTCTTTGTGACGTCATAATGCCCTTTGTGACGTCTTAATTCCCCTTTGTGATGTCTTAATGCTCTTTTGTGATGTCACAATACCCCTTTGTGATGTCATAACACCCCTTTGTGACATCATAATGCCCCTTTCAGACGTCATAATGACCCTTTTTGACGTCATAATTCCCCTTTGTGATGTCATAATGCTTCTTTGTGGTGTCATAACGCCCTTTGTGACGTCATAATGCCCTTTGAGACGTCATAATGCTCCTTTGTGATGTCATAATGCTCCTTTGTGATTCATAATGCCCTTTGTGATGTCATAATGCCCTTTCTGACGTCATAATGCCCCTTTGTGGTGTCATAATGCTTCTTTGTGAGGTATCTGTGGTGCCATTGATAATGAAGTGTGATGAACTGGAAGGCTTTCAGTAGAATTGCAGCCCTAACATAAACAATGACTTGAACTCTGGAATTCTGTGTAAAATCATTAGCTAGCTTGTGGTCCGGGTCTTCAAACCAAAGGCTGTGAGGTGCTGCTCTTGTTGACGCAGGCTGTGAAAGATGACTTGAGCTCTAAGAGTAATTTCCCTTCTGCTCTTTATATGAACGTCAAATCCACAATTAGAATATTAAGAAGATAATATAAAATTTTGTGCTGCTGGACTGAGGACTTCCATTAGCTGTTAGCCATAGTTTGGAACTTGCAAAGCAATCATATTGGAGCCTTGCTGGGCAACCTGCTCCAGTGTCTCACCACACCCACAGTAAAGCATTTCTTCCTAATATCCAATCCTAATCTACCTTCTTCCCATGTAAAGCCATTTCCCCTCATTCTGTTGCTACCTGCCCTTATGAAAAGTCCCTCCCCAGCCTTCCCTGTAGGCCCTCTTCAGATACTGGAAGGCCACTCTAAGGTCTCCTTGGAGTCTTCTCCAGGCTGAAGAGCCCCATCTCTCTCAGCCTGTGCACATAGTAGAGGTGCTTTCAGCCCTCTCTGATCACCTTCATGGCCCTCCTCTGGACCTGCCTGAACATCTCCAAGTCCTTCTTGTGTTGAGGGCTCCAGAACTGCGTGCAGTGCTCCAGATGGGGTTTCAATGAGAGGAGTGTGGAGGGGCAGCACCACCTCCCTCGACCTGCTGGTCATGCTTCTGTGCTTTAAGCTTATGCTTTAAGGTCCTATATGCTTTAAGGTTTAGATAGTGCAGTCGCCTCACCTCTTCAGGTTTATCTGTGAAGGTCCCTTCCAAGTGAACCGTGCTGATCCAGACAGTTCGGATTGCTCATTAAAGTGTTTTAGTAAGTTGGGCTGGTCCTACGAAGCAGTATGACTGCAGTAAGCAGTGTACATGGTGCACTGTGAGTACTGCACACATTCCTCTTGGCAGCTTGTGGAACAGAAACTGTGCATTGTTTGGATTGTGTAAGTATTCCTGTTGGTCTCTTGTGATGCTTACCTTCTTAGAGCACCTTTCCTCGTTTGGCTCTACATATTTTGGTACCTTACTTGTTCTGTTTGGCTTAGCAGGGAAGGTCTTCTTCTGAAGCATCCTCAGTCTTGGTCTGGGCAGCATACTTAGAAATGACATGGACGTTACATGAGTGGGTGGTCAAAGGGGGGAAGAACTCACCTTTCTGATCTGTTTCCTTTTAGAACACAGTCCTGGAGAGGATTTGCTTTCCTTGTTTCCTGGAGACTTGGATTCTTAGATGGTTTTGACTGCAGCTATTTCTGATGTTCATTCCTTTTTCTGTACTTTAGTAGCCAAGTGCAAGTGGAGTGCTTTGGGAATTGTCTGAAGTTGCCAGGTTGCGTGTGATCACATATGTAACGTGGAGTTATGTGTGGTGCCAGTGATAATTAAGTGTGATGAACTTGAAGGCTTTCAGTACAATTTCAGCCCTAATGTAAACAGTGACTTGAACTCTGGAATTCTGTGTAAAATCATTAGCTAGCTTGTGGTCCAGGTCTTGAAACCAAAGGCTATGAGGTGCTGCTCTTGTTGACGCAGGCTGTGAAAGATGACTTGAGCTCTAAGAGTAATTTCCCTTCTGCTCTTTATATGAACGTCATATCAACAATTAGAATATTAAGAACATAATATAAAAGTTGTTGCTGCTGGCCTGTGGACTTCCATTAGCTGTTAGCCATAGTTTGGAACTTGCAAACCAATCTTATTTAGACTTTAGTGGTGAAATCTTCTGATGAAATCTTCCTTCTAATTCTGCAAAAGAATCTCGGTGGAACATTTCTGTCTGAAAAGGCTCTGGCATATGAAGATGTGCCAGACTGCAGCCATGTGCCAGATGCGTTTGGATCCATGGAATTTTCTGATGTAGCTTCAGTGTTTGAAGAATCTCCACTCGATCTAAATACTCAGAAAACAAAGCAGGTGTGTGAAGATGTACAGCTAGTTTCTTACAGAAAAAATACAGCTCTTAATCTAGAAATCTGCTTCTCATTGTATCTAGTGCTTACTCCATATTTAAGTATCTAGTGGACCTTGACCAAAGGAAGATAAAGATAGAGCAAAGAAGTATGTTAAGCATAAATTTTGTTGCCTTCTACCTGTAGGCCATGGTTGGTTTGACGTGATCCCTAACTCCAGTGTTTGGTTTGCACAGAAACAGCAAGCAAGGGAACAAGTAAAGGAGTCAGTGAGGATTTTAAAACACAATGGGAAGCGATAAGGCACAGTTAATAAGATTCTGGAGTTAGGCTGGAGGTAGGCAGAGGTTGAAAGGTACCGAAAGAAATTCAATCTTACTGTGTTGGACAACAAAATCCACTGTGATATTATTCAAATTTTTAACTAAACCAAGTGATAATTCATATTTATGTTTAGATAAGCTGGTGAGGGTTAATCCTCAATGGAGAATTGAGATGAACAAATAAAAAAATGGTGTTTGACAGTCTATAAGAAACGAACTTATTCTAGGAGAGAATCAGAGTTTTCAACTGTTTTGTTCAATAGCCAAATAATGTATGATATTTTTATAAGCATTGTGTCTGACCTTCTCAGCTGTTAGAATTTCTTTGACAGTAACTTCTCCGGCTGTGATCAGAAAACCTTTTGTTCCGTCTCTGGCACCATTCAAGGCATGATACTCAACTGGGTGATATGGAATTCACACTGTCAACTCCAGTGACAAGAAAAGTGGCATCTAAGAAGCGTGCAAACACAGAGAATGTTGATGCAGAGTCAGTGTTAAGAAATGAGCTGCCCTTTGCATTTCCTGCTCCAAAGGCCTTCTTTTCGAAGAGCCAGACAGAGAAGCAAGTAGAAGGCATATCTTTTTAGGCGCCTACTTCCAAAGGTATGTTGTATCTAACAAATGGAAACCTAGAACATGTGTAGCTTAGGAATTTTTTACTTTTAATATGAATGCAGTACTTGTAGGTCCTAAAATTCTGAAAGGTTTCAGTGTGGGGTTTATTTGGTCACAGCACATACAGCTGCCATCCTGTACATCTGACAGTGCACTGCAAGCGGTTTAACCATATATCAGGGCATGGTACACGTCTGTTAATGATAGAAGTTCTCACAGTTTCACAAGGAGCATGCCTTGAGATGCATTCAGATAATGAGATAAGTGCTGTGTTCCTAAAACTAGCATGTGTCTCCACTCTCCATCGAGATTTAGTAGATAATTTCTTTAACAATTATGATGAGAGTTTTGTTTTGTTTTTATTTTTTTCTGGGCTATTATTTTGAGTGAAAGAAAAGGGTATGCTTTTATTTAAGCGAGCTTTTGATTGCATCATGCTTCTAAATTAAATGTAACCTACTGAATTCCTCATGATAGCATACGAGTACTTGCGTGTATCTGTTCTCCCTAATAGAGGGAGAAGAGACTCAGTGAACCTGGACAGTGTTACCCAGGGTTGTGAGAACAGCTAAATGATTGTTGAGAACTGGTCAACTCGTGAGCCTGAGACCTGGGATCCTCCATCCTAGGGTGGAACTTTACTGGAGCACGTGGGTGCCACAGCAACAAAAGGACTGTGTACAATAGACTGAGAGTTTGCTGAGTTTCTTGGTTTACAGAAAGCACAACTAACTCAGCAGCAAGTGACGTATTTGGGATAGGAGATGACAGCTGGACTTTGAACCTTAAGGACTGCCAAGAAAGAAGCCATCTGCTCAACCCCTGAGCTGCAAACTGCCAAGGAACTCCATACGTTGCCAGGAATGACAGGAGGGTGCCGACCATGGATACACAGCTACGGACTGATGGTAAACTTGAAACAGCTTGAAGTGAGTAAGGGATATCCAGGGTGCACTGGTGCTCAATATTCAAGAAGCCCATCAATCTACACTGGGCCAAAGGATACCAGTTTTAATATCTCATGCAGTGTTTACTGTATTGGAGGCAAAAGGGGGACATTGGCTTTCACCCCACAGAATCACAGAATCACAGAATTACCCGGGTTGGAAGGGACCTCAAGGATCATGTAGTTCCAACCCCCCTGCCTAGCAGGGCCACCAAACATACGCCTTTACTAGATCAGGTTGCCCAGGGCCCCGTCCAACCTGGTCTTGAACACCACCAAGGACGGGGCATCCACAACCTCACTGGGCAGCCTGTTCCAGGACCTAACCACCCTTCTAGTAAAGAACTTTCCCCTAACATCCAACCTAAATTTTCCCTCCTTCAACTTAAAATCATTTCCCCTAGTCCTGCTATTATCAGCCCTTTCGAAGAGTTTACTCCCCTCCTGGGAGTAAGTTCCCTTCAGGTACTGAAAGGCTGCAATGAGGTCACCCCGCAACCTTCTCTTCTCCAGGCTGAACAAACCCAACTCCCTCAGCCTGTCCTCATAGGGGAGGTGCTCCAGCCCCCTGATCATCTTCCTGTCCCTCCTCTGGACCCTTTCCAAAATCTCCATATCTTTTTTGTACTGAGGGCTCCGCACCTGGACACAGTACTCCAGATGGGGCCTCACAAGAGCAGAGTAGAGAGGGACGATCACCTCCCTATCCCTGCTGACCACCCCTCTCCTGATGGAGCCCAGGATCCCATTTGCTTTCCGGGCTGCCAGAGCGCACTGCTGGCTCATGTTAAGTTTCTCATCTATCAGGACCCCTAGGTCTTTTTCAGCCGAGCTGCTCTCAAGGACAACTCCTCCCAGCCTGTACAGGTGCCTGGGGTTCTTCCGGCCCAAGTGCAAAACCTTGCACTTTGCTGTGTTGAACCTCATTAGGTTCACCCGAGCCCAGCTTTCCAGCCTGTCAAGGTCCCTCTGAATGGCATCTGTTCACCCCAAAGATTCCCGAAATACCAGGCCATCCTGGTAGAGCAGGGTGATATAGAAATAATTGTAACTAATATTGCCAACCCAGTATCTTTCCTTAGCGGAACTCCCCTGGTGGAGAACCAGGATGACATCACTGCTTTGAAACAACTGATGCTGCACATTACATCCAGTCGGTTGGAGCTGAAGGACGAACCCTTAGAAGATGCAGAAGACGCCTGGTTTACCAGCAGCTGCAGTTTTGTGAGACAAGGAGGCTTTAAGGCAGGACATGCAGTAACTGCTACTGAGCAGGGAATGGAAGCACAACCATCAGCCGTGGGGACTACCCCTCAGAAGGCTGAAATAACTGCCTTGACGAGAGCCTTAATGATATGGACAGATGCTAAATATGTGTTTGGGGTGTCACACGCTCATAGTACCATCTGAAAAGAGCAAGGATTGCTCACACACAAGGAAAAGAGCGTGATGTAAATGTACCTATGTTGTAGGGCACAGTTCTCTATCCAGGCCCAAGTCTGTGTGGGTGTCTCCTCTATCCACAAAGCTGCTCACACTGCAGGAGGCACAGGCTGAGAGGAGAGGCCAGAGCAGCTCTCCCACTGTGACACGGAGCAGCAGGATACAAGTAAAGGAAGGCCCCACAGCTGTACTGGGAAGATTCCACACAGTCATCAATTTTTCATCTGAAAGGTAAAGAGGAATTCCCTTTTCTGCCCCTATCATCATTGGTCGGGTGAGTAGCAATGATGCCCGGTGTGCTTCCATCAATGAAACAGAATAGGCGGAAGGCTGGGGTGCAGGCTGACCTCTGCTGAGGTGAGTGGGGGCTCAGGGTGTTGCTCAGTGGTAGATTTGTTCACACTGAGTTCTAACAGGAAACTTGCTCAACATCGAAGGCCTTGCAAAAGTCTGGCTGAGTGATGTCAGTTGCTTTTCCTTTCCCTACTGATGCTGTCACTCCACTGTAGAAGGCCACCAAAGCGACCAGGCTGCATGTCTCTGTTTCCGCTGTTTCTCCATTTCCTTCTTGTTGCTCCCTGTAACCAGCAGGTTCAGCCATGCTGCTTTCCTGCCTCCTCTACTGTGTTTCGTGTGGTCGGGATGGAGCTCAGAGCTCCAGCTCTGAGTAAGGTTTTCTGAGAAAGTTACCATCTCTTTTCCATTCCTTTACCCCTAAAAACAGTTTTCCAGTGTCTCTCATGCAAGAATTCTTTGAACAGCCTGCAGCTGACTCTCCTGAAGCTCAGGATCCTGACTTTGCTTTTTGCCAGGCCTGCATTCCTTGAGATAAGGAACTCTAGGAGGGCATGGTCACTACAGCCCTGACCACCTCCAGTCTTAACCCCTGCTGTGCACCATGTCCAGTAATGCTTCCCTTCTGCTTGGTGTGCTTAATACTTGACCCACAAAGTTATTGTCAGTGCACTCCAGCAGGCTCTCAGACAGCTTGCAGCAACTGGGATTGGTGCTGGGTGGTTGCTGGGAGGTGTCTCAGCAGAAAAGCTGGGCTGGGGTGGGCGTGCTATGTCAGTCCTCATCGCAGCTGGCAGAGAGAGTTAGAGGAGGGTGATGGGTGCTGCCTGCTCTCAATGCTGCTGCACTGAATTTGGGGCACAGCAGCACACTGGTGAGTGAGCTGGGAGGGAGACGGACTGCTGCTGTGCATGGCTAGGCCAGAGCTGGAGGATTGTCAAACGTGAGTCATGCTGGTGCAGCCATTGCAGCTGCAGCAGGAGTAGAAGACAAAGAGGTTTTGTAGAGGACAGAGGGTGGTGATTCATGGTTTGATGTCCAGGTGGAGGCCGATAACAAGTGGTGTCATCCAGGAGTCTGTCTTGGGACCAGTGCTTTTTTACATGGTTATCAGAGACACCAATGATGCAATGGAGTGCACCCTCTGCTGTTTGCTGAGTGGTGCGGCTGACGCAGTGGAAGGAAGGGATGCCATTCAGAGGGAGCTCAACCGAGAGGTTGGCCTACGTGAATCTAATGAGGTTGAACACAGCAAAGTGCAAGGTTTTGCACTTGGGCTGGAGGAATCCCAGGCATTTCTACAGACTGGGAGGAGCAGTCCTTAAGAGAAGCCCCGCAGAGAAGGACCTGGGGGTCCTGGTGGATGAAAAACAGAACGTGAGCCATCAGCGTGCTCTTGCAGCTCAGAGAGCAAATGGTCCCCTGGGCTCCATCAGAAGAGGGGATGGCCAGCAGGGACAGGGAGGTGATTGATCTTCATGATCCTTGAGGTCCCTTCCAACCCGGGCCATTCTATGATTCTGTGATTACACTCGCTGTCAGAAATAACGGCAGCTGTACAGAAGCTGGATATATTTTGGGATAGTTCTTGTAACCAGCTGATTTTAAGACCTTGCCCGAATTGGGGGTCTAAATTGCATGTTAGGAGAAAGCTGGTAAAGTGGCTATTGCTCATTCTTTTTCATTTGCTGATTCTTTCATTCGGGTTCCTTTTCCAAAGGAGATTCTGGTGATGGAAGCAATTGAAGAAAGAACCAAAGCAGCTCTTGCCAAGAATGCTTGAAGTCCCTGTGGAGAGAAGCAAAGAACTTGGGCTTCCTCTGGGATGCTCCCCACCATGTCTCAGGAAGGAGACAACTGCTGTTCCACTTTCTGCTCTTTGTGTGGAAAGGTACGTCTGGGTTTTCTTCTACCTGTTTTTCTTTTTCTGGCTTTGAAGGAGAAGGGGTGGAGCAAGAGGAGACCCACTGGTCATTTGTTACCTCAAGAACAGGATGGATTCTGCATTCACTGTGAGAAACTTGGGCTAGTAGCATGGGCATGTTTCAGGCTGGACTCTTCTTTTGCTACTTGGTTTCCTTTTGGCTACAGGGAGACAGCTGTCTAAAGGTGTGTTTTCAGACCCACTCTCCAAATCCATGTTTCATTGTTGCAGGTGGTTCAGTGTGCTCTTGCAGGGTAGATGCTGTAGTTTGCTGTAGAATCTAAATGGTTTCTGTTCCTAGGGGAGGACTGAGAGGAGGTAGTGAGAAGAGAATTCAATGCCTTAGGTGTATCTTAGTGAGAAATGTTGGCATGAGGTGCTGAAAGTCTTGAGTTGTCAAAGGCCAGTGATGCTCAGACTCCTTAACCTGCTGGAGCAGGGTGGAAGCAAGGAGTGGGCACTGCCGTCACACAAGCTGCACTTGGTTCTGGTCTGCCAGGTCTGTGCTGGCCTGGATTTCTTCTGAGAAGTTTGTTGGAGCTGCTTGGAGTAGTGAAGGGTGGGGAAGAAGTGCTGCTCCAGAGCTATGAGACGTGCAGCTCCTTCTGAAGTGCTCCTGAGAAGGACGGAGCGCATTTGCTGCAGCTTTCTCTGCAGATGTGCTCCTCACCTTGAAATCCTCGTGGTTTGTCCTCAGCTCCTGACCACGGCCTGTTCTCTGTTTTGCAGGCTGATAACATGCAGAAGCCGCAGCTGGTGCGTGCTATGTCATCTTTAAACGTACCAGCATTTGCGGCAGCCCATGTTATTAAGAGCCACGTCACCCAGGGGCCAGATGAGCTCTCTCTGGAGGTAAGCAGTTCCAGGCATTCCGTGTTGTCGTGCATAGAAGAGGGCAGTCCTTTCTGCTTTGTTTTCCTACCAGATTTGCTGAATCTGGGATTGATGTTTCAATCTCTTTCAGGTCAGAGATCTGGTGAGCATTGTTGATATGAGGACATATCAACAGGCTGAGCCCCTGGTGGAGAGGCAAGCGTGGCTTTGAGGTAGGCACACGTTTTTGACTAGAGAGCACAACTTCAGTAGAGTTGGGAATCTCAGCTTGGAGCTGCTCTGCCTGCAACGGATGGCTGCTGGATGCAAACAGTTGCCCTGTGTCACTGTCAGTGGACCTTCCCTTTGGCTCTGGGCTCGGGCTAATGCTCACCTGTCTTTTTGTTCTAATTACAGGTTGGGCTTTTCCCTGGTGAGTGCATGGAACTCATCAGCGGAAAAGTTCCCGATTCCCTCCTCAATTCATTGCCAAAGCCAGGTGCATAATTTACATTTGACAACGCGAGTTAGTCAAATAGGGTCAGAACGTTACTTTCAGGGGGTTTGTTTATGCCCAAGTTCAGCAAGCTTAGAAAGAGAACTACAGTAATCTCCTTGGGCACCTCCAGGGATGGGGAAAATCCATTCTTGCGTGTCCTTGTTGGGAATGTTCTTCCCGTTGTTACATGCTCTGTCGAATGCATTGCGCTCAGCTTCGTCCAACCGAGCCAGGCCTGAAATGAACTGGTTTCTTTGTTTTGTTGCGCAGAGCCAAAGAAATGGGGCAAGCTCATCAACGGCCTTTGTTCCCTGGTGAAGGCCAGCCCCGGGAGAGCAAAGCAGCCTGAGCCTCCGACATTCTCCGGATCCATGTCCTTGCTTGACATCGTTGGGAGGTATTTAGCCTTCAGGACTTGAGGGCTGAGCTGTAGGAATGGAAGCATCCTCTGCTGTTTGAAACAGAGGGCGTTTCTAAGCTGTGTTTCAGCAGAAAGCAGGCAGTGCCCAGAACAGGCAACTTTCGGCCAGGGCTCGGTGCAGCTCTTCCATCACCCTGCACCACGTCTGACAGCATGCTCTGTTTGCTCTGCAGAATGAGTTCTCCCAGTAAGAGGGCAGAGTCAGCAGCTGGCAGTTGGTGTTCCTGCTTCTGCCTGGGCAAACCATCCCCTGTGGCCAAACGCCAACTGCAGAGCAGTGCCAGGGAGCCCTCTGAAGCAGAAGTCTTGGTCCTGGCAGGTAAGGGTGCAAGTCCAGCTTACAAAACACTGCTTGTCAGCAACACAGGTAGAATTCATGCTTTCAGTGGGCTTGTACCTCCTTCTGGCGTTCAAGCCCGTCTTGATCCCTGTCTTTCCCAAATGAGTCTCTTGTCAACACAAGAGCTGGACCTGCACGTGGATCACTTTCAAGACAGTGACACTGTTGCTAGAAGCCTATTTGCTTCTGCCCACCACCACTACATAGCCAAATGTCAAGAATCTCCATGGTTCATCTTGTGAACGTTCGACACTAACTGCTGTACATCTGCTCCTTCCTAGGTGACCCGAGCCCTTGTATATCCCCAAGACGCAGGGCATGTTACGATGACGCATCTTCCATCAATGAAGAGTTGTTACTAAGCACAGAATGCTGCAGTTCAGATGAAAGCCTTCCGTATAACATCAGCTATCAAGAGAAGAAGGTCATCATCGTTGAAGCCTTCATTCATCCCATCCCTACTGAAGCTGCTGACCTGAGCCCACCAGACACCTCAGGCACCAGCCTGGACTCAATGTCTCTGCAGTGCAGCCCAGCCCAAGCACAGCCCGAGTGCCCCGACAGCAGCACCACCATGCAGGCTCAGGTCAGCATCACCGAGGAGAAGCTGAGCATCTCGCAGGGGGGCACAGAATCAGGACACGAGTCCCAGGCTCCGGGCAACAGCACGGTCTCTGAGCAGCTCTCATGATTACAAGAGAGGATGAGTCCCATGTTACCTCGATCTGGTAACCTGGAAAGTCAAGTCCCTTTGCGAATGTGTATCGACGGCCCCGACCAAGTCACAGCTGTTTGTTACACCATTATGGTGAGCTGTAAAATGGCGTTTATTGGAATGTGAGGGTCCCTTATATAGGTATCCAGTTTCATCCTTATCTTTTATACATATGCATGACCCAGCAGGGGAGGGCCTATCACGTTACATCCCGAGGGTCCGATTTCGCCTAATACAGCATCTCCCTCTCCCCATGCTTAACAAAACCATGCCCCGTTACAACGCAAGCGCCGATCCTAATCCTAATATATAAAAGTGTTAGTACTTATATAAATTTTTGTGGTGAGTTATTTAAAAGGTGACGTAAACATGCAGAGGTATGTGGTGCAGTGTGTAATAATGTTAGTGGTGTTCTAATCAATATGTCCAAGGCATCTTTGGTTATATTATACAGTTCATCCTTCTGCTCAAAGCTTCTCATATATCTGCTGGAACTCCATTTTCTCATTCAAAGTCCTTGCACCTGTGCCTCTTGAGCCAGCAGCAGGAAATCTATTGCAGCTTTTTTCTGTAAAACAGCACGCCTGAAAGAAAAGTACTCAGATTTCGATTAGTTTTCTGTTTTTCCCAGACCGCCCTTTTGGGTGATCACTGCATCAGGTTTTATTCTTCTTGACAGGACCCATAAAATTTTTCCGATTCTCTTTCCTTTACTGTGGCATAACCTCTTCGTTCAAAATGATTGATTGCATAATGTGCTGTGCCAATACTTCTGCCTGCTGGGCTATTGGGATCCTACCACTGTGACCTTCCCACTCCCCAAGGACACGTATCTTGTCCTTCAGGAGACGGTTGGCCCTTTCCACAATGCTTGTCCCTGGGAATTCCCAGGGATGCCTGTTGAATGAGATATTCCCCAATGCTCCTTGAGTAGATCTCGAGATGAAGCACGAGCCATTGTCTGTCTTGATGTGTCGCAGCACACCAAGGACCACGATGGCAGTGGCCCAGTGTCGCTGAGCTGCAGGGGACTTAAATGTTAACATAACCATCACTCAATCAAAACCTTCACTGATAATACACTAAACAGAAGATTACATGTAACGTCATAATTTTTGAGTTGACATATACACACTCATTCAAGCATTCATTTTAGACAATTCTATAAATGGAAATTTCTAAGCTAATGTATTATTACTTATCGATAACTATGAGGTGGCAAACCACCAAAAGGAGAGAGAAGGAACACAATAGTGATGGATGCGATAGGCAGTGCCTGCAGGGCGTCCCCTGCTTCAAAATGCACTTTGCCTTTCTCACCCATCACAGATTCTCTCCTGTGCAGGTTTTTTTCACATGTGCTCCATATATGCATGGCCAGTGCATGATACAGAGCCCAGGTGGAACACCTGCTCTTAAAAGATAACAAACCACTATATTAGATCTCTCTACAATACAAACTACTCAGAAAAGTTATTAACAGCTATAGTCACTTATTTCTATTGTTACTTGCTTCACCCTTAGCTCCCTTCTTTTTTCTTTTAATTGGTAAGCTTTTTCTTGTTGACCTACTCCTACTATAGTTACAAAAATCATCTATGGGTAGTAATTCTTGATGCAGTACAGAGTGAGATGCACCTGAAACTGTCAGAAAACAAATATCTTTGCACTGCTGTGAGCACATTGCATTCAGCCCACTACGGGCAAAACTCATCCTGGGATCTTCAGGACCTGCTCTAGTAAAGCTGCCACCGTTCCATCCAACTCCACCACAATTCCCCCTCCATACAATTTCAAGCTCCATCAACAAATTTGTCCAAGTCCCTACCCTAGTCCCCTAAATGTGTATATTATTGGGAGAAAATGAAGGCATTCTTGCTCCGACTAGCAAGAGATACTTCTAATGTCTTGCTTTTGTCCCCATTCAGAAGTAACGATTTGTTTACTTTCGCAAGCGGCGGAGCCGAGGGGCGGGGGGTAAGCAGTGAGGGGGGGCAGCGCGGGGGTTTGCGTTCTCTTGCTGGCACTTAAACTTCTCTGGCTAGAGCAGATCACATTCAATATTTTAACTCACTGTTCTTCTGTAGCCTTTTTCCTGTTTTTTTGTTTTTCATAATTCCACTACTCGAACCCTCAATTACACTTCCATGTAACATTAATAATTCCACTTCCATATAGCATTCATGTTTACACATCCCTATAACATTAACAGTTCCATACACCATTTGCATTTATACTTTCACATACCATAAACATTTAACAATCACAAAGACAGTGACAATAATCAATACAGTTTATCCTAAGCATTCTTCCTCTCCTCCAAGTTGTCAGCAGGAGTTTAACCGACTCCAACTCGGGCTAAAGTAGCTCGCTCGTCAGCTGGACTTGTTTCTGCTTCAGAGGCTCCACTCGAGCCCGGGGCCCCCTGACCGGGCCCCCAATTAACGATAAAAAGGAATGCCTCCCTTATCTTTGACCAATCCGAGACTTGGTCGCTCTTGTTCTCCCCTCTCCCTCCCCCCAGGTAGAGCTGGACCAGTAGCCCACCCTCTTGGGGAAGGGTTATGATGATTAGGAACGCCTCTGCCTCCGGCCCCGCTGATGCGGATTGGCTTCCATCTTGGTTAGTCTTATCCACCCCGCCCCCCGGGGCGGAACCACACCCACAACCCATCCCATCTCGAGGAAAGGACCCATCCTCCCGCCCCTGCTCACTCCCCTTCCCCACCCCCAAGGATGGGCGAAGGAGTGCAGAAGATACCGGTTGCTTTGGATACCAATATGGGGCCTCAGAGGAAGGCTTCTGCGGGTCAAGAGATAAGGATGTGGAATGTGTGGAATGCTGCTGGACGGGGCCATCTGCTCGTTGTTCAGCCGGAGTGATGGGTGCGGTCTGGATGGCTCCCGCCACCTTGTCTTTGTCTTTCAAATCCTCACATCTGCAAGAGAAAAAGCCTCCCGACCCAATTCCCAAAGCAGCCCCAAGCCGAGTCTTCCCTTTCCGAGCCGCTTTCAGCGCCCCAAGCACCAACCCCCACGTTTTGAACTCAGCATCTTTCTGCTCATTCATTGCGCGCTCACAGAGCGAAAAAGTTAAAGAGTCCCGCTTATTGTGATCCAAAATCACCCGAGGAGAGGAAAGCTCCCTCTCCTTTTCAAGACAACTAATGACGACTGCAATGTCCTTCTTAGAAGGCGTAGCTTTCCTACCATAGTAGGTTTTACAAAGTTGCAATACTACTCTAATGACGGAATACATTTACCCAGAGACCTGAAGTCTTCCTGGTCTTCTACGAACTATCGGCCGTAGGATAGGCGCAGCGCTGCATTCCCCTTTGCACCCCACCGAGAGTGCTTCCACGGGCTCGAACCGTGGATACCGCGTCCGTCAGCGCGGTTTTAGCCGTCGCACACTCACCTCCAGGACTTTGCCTCACACGGGGCACCATTTGTTACCTCGATCTGGTAACCTGGAAAGTCAAGTCCCTTTGCGAATGTGTATCGACGGCCCCGACCAAGTCACAGCTGTTTGTTACACCATTATGGTGAGCTGTAAAATGGCGTTTATTGGAATGTGAGGGTCCCTTATATAGGTATCCAGTTTCATCCTTATCTTTTATACATATGCATGACCCAGCAGGGGAGGGCCTATCACGTTACATCCCGAGGGTCCGATTTCGCCTAATACAGCAGTCCCATCTTTCCTCCAGACCTTACACCCCCTCCTTTCTC
Source organism: Coturnix japonica (assembly GCF_054131305.1). NCBI lineage: Eukaryota > Metazoa > Chordata > Aves > Galliformes > Phasianidae > Coturnix > Coturnix japonica. Next base: position 20,478,575 of record NC_140671.1, on the reverse strand, counting down.
CTATTGAATAAAGGCACGCTCGTGCTCAATCAACGCCTTGACTGAATTCCGAGTTTTCATTCGCAGAGATTGGGATGAGTGCAAGAAACTGCAAGGCAGCTCAGCTTACAACACTCTGGCTGTGGGGTTTGTGCGGCCGAGCTCTGGGTGTGTTCCCATTTTGCCTGACTTTGGGATGCCTGCAGCGAGAGCTCTGCTGCCGTTGTGTATGGCAGCAAATAGTCTCTAGCATCCTGGATGCTGCTCATGAAAACCCCAAGCTTCCTGGCTGTGGCTGTGATGCTTTTCAGGGCCTTTTGATGCTCTTTGATGCCGTGGCTGCTCCCTAACACCTCTGTCCTCCCGCCGTGTCCATTCCTGGCTCTCACCTGTGAGCTGTCCCTGCAGATCATCTCCAGCCCTGCCATCATCGTGCTGCGGCAGGAGGAACTCGCCCTGACCAACATCAGGCAGTGCTGCCTGCCTCTCTCACTCTCTAGACCAAGTGTAACTACGCTGTCATGGAGACAAATGCTTCTGTCACATCCTCCATCCCTGCAGACATTTACCGGTAGGTGGCTCTTGCAGAAGAAGATTCAAGCAGCAGAACCTTTTGCTCAGCTACAGCACACAAATGCTACAAAAGCAGGAATAACCCGCAAGCTCTGGGTCTGTTTGTCTTGCACAGGCATGCACTAACTGCGTTTGATGGTACCCCCCATCCTTGATTTCCTTCCCTGCTCCTTGTCTGATGGCGCTGCTGAGCCAGGAACAAGCTGCCCAGTGTGGCAGAGCATGGTGCAGGGCTGTGCTGGGACCTCCTCCCCTTCATCTGCTGCAGATCAGTGCCACACACGTGCCATCGAGATGCTCTGGCACGGGATGTGCCTCCAACCCAAAGCTCCTTCCCACCTCCCAAGGAAAAGCAAAGCAACCCAAGCATCTCCAGCAAAGCTGCCCAGCAGACAGCAGGGAATGCAAACAGCTTCTGGCTGCTCCCCTACACTCCTGTCCTAAGTAATAGACCCCATGAGCACTGGCTGGGAAATCAGTGCATGACACATGTGAGTGTGCACAGGATTGTGCAAAGCAGTGGGGTTCCATGAGTTTGTGTGTGTGTGTATCTCTGCTGTTATGAAAGCATGGGAAGACTGCCTTACTGAGTCCCAGATAATTACTTATCCTCAAATGATTTTTCCTGGCCAAAGTTAGAGCCTCTCACAGGTAATCGAGACCAACAGGCTGTTGTTGCACAATCAACAGACACAATCTAGATGAATAGCTGAGGAAAATAAAGCATCATGCCAAGGGTACTAGATAAGTGAGCAGCTTGAGATCTGCACATTTATGCGATACTCATGGTCTTAGACAATATTTGCTTAGTGAGGTCACATAGAATGAAAGTAAAATAGAAGAAGTGCAATTGGTCTCAGTTCACAGCTGGCTGGTTCGTCTCAGGCTAATCCTGAACTGCCTCAAGCGACTGCTTTGGTGCTCTACAGAACAGCAACTTCAGAGATCTCTTTCTATTACTAAGTGTTTGAAAGAGCAATTTGCTCTGTTAATTATCCATCATTTCTGTGCAGTCTGTTTTGTCAGACTTGTCTTTAGCTTCCAAGTTGTATGTGAAGAATTGTTTCCGTTGTAATGCACAATGAACTAAAAATTGAGAGATGAAAATGTGAAGAGTTTTTCCAGCTTTGATTTCATGTCTGGAATTTTGGAACCCACTACTTGCAGTTGTTAATCTGTCCAAACTGGTCTGGTTTGGAATGCCCTCATCCTTCTTGAATCGCTGTTAAAGGCGGAGCAATTCCTACAAGTGCCATGGCCCCAGTGTTGTTCTAATTCTTGTTTCTTTGTTTTCCACACACTGCTTTTCAAGCCTCCTTTTTCTTTACAGTCAAAGTGAGAACTGCACTGTGAGGTGTCTGAACCTTGTTGTGCCTCTACATAAATAGAACAGCAGCAAAGCCTGACAGGTGACTGTGCTGACAGCTCTCGTAGCCAGTAACATGTAACTGTGCTAAATCCCTTGTGACGGCTTTGATTTCATTTTTGCCAGTGAAATCCTTGTAAAAGGAACTGCAGCAGTGTGATGAGCTAAGGTGAAGATGCTGGTTTTAGTAGTGCTCTAAGCTGAGTGGAAGGGCAATTGAATGAGGGTTATATGCTTTCTCTGGGACGATAAGGTTTTATTTCCTGAGGGAAAGAGCCAGCTTTTCATGGGCTATATGTGGGCTTTGGCAAGGGCAGACAATCCAGTCTGTCAGGAAGCCATTTGAGGTGCTTCAGGTTTGTAAGCTTGTCTTTTTGTTTTTCAGGCGGATATTTGGAGCATGGGTGTAGTGCTGTATGCTCTGCTGTGTGGGTTTTTCCTTTGGATGATGACAATATGATGGCACTCTACAGGAGGATACCAGTGGGTATCAGTGGTGCTAGAATACACTGAGAAGGGAAATAGCTGAGCTTGACAAGAGGCCTTGCTTTTCGGATGGCAGAACATGCTGAGCTGTGGGTAGAAAGGCCTGTCTGCTGAATATTGTCCCTGTTTTTGCTGCTTTGTCTACCAGTATTTTGTGGATTTGGTTCTACACTTGGTTGGCCTATGTGGCACTGTAGCCTAATTCTGTACCATGATAGCATACAGAATTTAAGGAGAAGTATTTTCTTGCCAATGGTCTGGATTTTTTGTTTCTGGTTCTTCAACTGGCTGCTCCCTATACTATCTGTAGTAAAAAATACAGACACATCATTTGATTTCCCTGAAATGAATGTTCCTAAATGCCAGCTCTTCTCATGTCTACAAAGATCAAAGTTCTGCATTTGCTATTAGAATTTCCTCTTCCAGAATCAGGAGGTAATGTAGGACCCCACAGATTGCCTTCAGAATCCAACAGTTAGTTCTGTTTCCTTTCGGAGTGCATAACAACCTGAGCACATGAATTGAATGACGTGGCTTATTAGTCTGGTACAAACTCTGCTGTACACTGAAACTTGGTCCATTTGTAAGCAGGACTTTTTCCATCTCTGCAGGACAGCAGAAAACCCTTTGTGCTAATCATGATGCCAAGAAGCAGAATGCGGCAGATGATCCAACTGCTTCAGGTGTTCATTTCCTTAAAACTGTGAATAGTTTTGGACTGAGAGTTTGTAAGCAGAACGGAGCTCTTAAAGCTGTCAGAGATTATTCCTGTACTGTTCAATTCTATCTGCCTGACATACACAGGATCTCAGAACTGCATTGCTTGAATTGGTGGAACTTGTTGAAGTGAACTGGGATGAGCAAGTTTTAGAACTTAGTCAGAATGCAGTAAAAAATGGATAATCTCATGAGTATTAAGGTACAGGCTTGCTATTTCTGCACTGAATTTCTTTTTTTTTTACATGGCTGTGATCTGAAAGTTGCTTGAAACGCAGGCACCTAGGCACTGTTGTGTAACTGACTTTCACACGATAGGTCCTGAAATATCCTGGAATCAAAAACTCTGACTTGTTTTAAGTCTGCTGCTTGAGTATAATCAGGGTCATAGTGTCTGTGTGCAGTGTTTCTTTCCCTGTAATGCTCCACATCATTTCATTTTGGGAATATTGAAGGAAATGGACTATGTGCCATAACTGTTGTTAGAACAAAGTATGTCTGGTGTGATCTTATGCATAGGTTCTGTAACTGCTCTTCACAGCTCAGGTGTTTGACCTTCCTTTTGGTGAAGTGATGAAATACCGCTGGTTTCTATTTGTGCTTCTAGGCACCTTGAAGCTCTTAGGAATAGAACAATTGTCTCCAGTTCTTTTCAATGATATCAGTAACAGCTCGAGTGTTGCTGCCCACTAGGTAGACCCAAAGAAGCAGATTACAGTGAAACAACACACGAGCTGGACCTGAATGAGGATCACTTTCAAGACAGTGGCTATGCTGCTTCAAGCCTACTTGCTTCTTCCTGCCGCCACTCTATTACCAAGTATCAACAACCTTTCATGATTCAACTTGCAAATGTTTGAAACTAACCCTTGTGTTTCTATGCCTTCCTAGGTGATTCGAGCCCTTGTCAACCCCAAAGATCCAAACCAAGCAGTGTCTTTCCATCAATGGAGAGTTCTTATTAAGCATGAATCGCTGCAATTCGGATGACAGCCTTCCACATGGTAACAGTGATGGACACAAGGGGCTCATCCACGTTCATGCTCTCATATCTCCTGGCTCTGCTGAAGCTCGTGACCTGAGCCTGCCAGACACAGCAGTCACCTGCCTGGATTGTGACCCAGCGCCTTTGCAGTGCTGCCCATCCCAAGCACAGCCCGAGTGCCCCAGCAGCAGCACCACCATGCAGGAGCAGGGCAGCATCAGTGAGGTGAAGCTGAGCATCTTAGATGGGGACTTAGAGTCAGGCTGCCAGTCCCAGGCACCAGGCAGCAGCACCAGCTCTGAGCCACTCTCATCTTGACAAGAGGAGTCCCATCTTCACCCTTGACCTCTCATGCCCTCCTGTCTTTTATTGAATAAAGTCACTCTCATGCTCAGTCATCGCCTCGACTGCATTCTGAGTCTTCAATCACAGGGATTGGGATGAATGCAACAAACAGCAAGGCAGCTCAGCTTGCAATGCTATGGCTGTGGGGTTCGTGCAGGCAGAGCTCTGGGTTCCCATTTTGCCTGGCTTTGGGATGTCTGCAGCAAGATCTCTACCATTTTGTATGGGAGCAAATAATCTCTAGCATCCAGGTTGCTGCTCATGATATATCCCAGTCTTCCTGGCTGTCACTTTGTGATACTTTTCAAAGCCTTCTGATACTCTTTGATGCCTTGGCTGCTCCCTAACACCTCTGTCCTCCTGCCATGTTGACTCACGTCTCCCACTTTTAAGCTGGCTTTGCAGATCATCTCCAGCCCTGTCATCATCACGCTGCAGCAGGAGGTGCTCACCTGGCCCAATGTCTGGCAGTACTGCTTGTTCTGCAGATGAGCAGCTGCCTCCTCATCTCTTCAGCTACAGTAGTTTTTCTCAGGGCAGTTAGATGCAGTCATGCTCCTCTGGATTTGGTGTGTTAAATCCATGCTGCATGGCAGCAGTCAGTGCAATACAAAGGTGTTCTGTGTGCCATAGCATTTCTCCAGGGGCTGCCAAAGGTAGAAGCACAACACAGCACCATCCTTCTGACAGTAATGTCTGTGAGTGTTAGACATGTGAGCACTGCATCATCCCCAGCGTGTCAGTGCTTTTCCACACCAACCTGACTCTCACACTCTGCACTGAATGTAACTCTGCTCTTGTGGAGACAAATGCTTTCTGTCACATCCTCCATCCCTGCAACCATTTGCCGGTAGGCAGCTCTTGCAGAAGAATCAAGCAGCAGAACCTTGTGCTCACCCTACAGCATGCAAATGCTATGAAAGCAGAAATAACCTGGCATGCTCTGGGTCTGCAAGGCTGCACAGATGGGAGAGGTAGATTGTGTTTTTGCAGTGGAAGTTTCCAGTATTTTCAGTACATAGTGTAGGCCCTAACTGAATGTATAACCCTCTTGTAAAACAGCTGTATAAGTAGTTTTTCCACCAAGAAAGTTGCTGAACAGAGTTAAGTTCAGACTGGGGGCATTCTGACATGGGTAGAATTGAGACAAGCACAAGATAAATACACAGGGTGGGTAGAGCCCAGCACAGCACAGAATGAATGTACTGACTTTTGGAAACATTGCCCTTCTCTCTCTGCAGAAAAGTACAAGGCAGACCTAAAAACAAGAGGTTGGTAATTGACCTTATATGGAAATGAATCCTAGCAACAGTCTTGAGGAGTCTGTGAGCCTGTGATGCTCAACCAATGTCAGCCATGAGAGCATCACCTGCATTGGGTTTAGGGCACAGAACAGAATTGATTTCACTGACTGGTGTGCAGTTTCTCCCTTGCCAACAGGGGATGTGCGCGCAGTATTGCAATAATGAATAAGCACTGCTGCTATCGCTGCCATCTTTGCCTAACTAGAAATCTTTGACTTTGAGAGTTTCTCACACAAGGGGAGGGGGTAAGAAAGTAAAGAGGCACAGAAAACTAAGGGAAACTGCTCTTCTGTATCTTATCTATAAAAATTGATACGATGCTGTCGTGCATTTTTTAATTTATTTTTAATTTTTTGCCAATGTCAGTTAGATTGTTTTAAAATATCCACACACCAAAATCTGACTACCAAGCAAATGTAATGAAAATGAAATGAAGGTGAGTTAGCGGAAAGCACAAGGCCATATTATATTAGGCTCTAGCAAATTTACAGGCAGTCACTGCACAAAGAGGTAGATCTGAGTTGCACATTATATGATTCCCACAAAGATTAAGGAAATCTGAAGCTTTCAATATATTTTTTTTAGTCTTTTCTCATTTCATTTTTTAAACACCTGACCCAGACCCCAACCCTCACAGGAGCTGTAAAGATAACAGCAATAACCCACAATGTAACTCTAATCCTAACCCTTACCCTGATTCTAAAATCGTCCCTAACTCCAAGTGTAACAACAAAAATGATGCTAGAAGTTTGTAGCAAAAGGAACCTTTAACCTGATCATAATCCAAAAAACAATCATTAAGGTAACAATAATCTTTACCTTAAAAGTAATATTAATCAGAGCCCAGATGATGCCTGCATCCAATCAGAAGCATGCTTTGTATTATTTAAGAGTTGTATTTTTTCCAATGAACTCTCTCTATTATCACTTTTATAAAGTAACAGAGTCTGTTCTTTTTCTCCTGACACTATGCCTTACTCCTGACATCCCCTGGAAATGACCCAGATAGGGCACCATTAAAGTAATGCTAATAGTAATGTCAATCCTAAGGGTATCTCTAGCCTCAGTGTTAATGGGACGCTAACAACAATCCCAACAGCCTTAAACATTCTGGTGGTGTGAAAGAGGTGCTGCCTTGCACATGCTGGGCAGTCCCATTGCCTGTTAAATGCAGGCGGCAGCGTAGAAACATGATGCCCGTGGTCAGAATGCCCTGTGGCAGATCCTGGCACCGGAGAACTGACCGGAGAACCATGAGAGAACTGACAACAAATCACTCGACATCAGAACCGACCCAGTGGTTATTTACAAGCCTTGGGTGACCCAGACAGGATCTCAGAGTGGTGAATGTAGGTACAGAAGTTGTTACTACTCTGTTTTCTTCTAAAAGCTGCTCAGCTGCTTTGCGTTTCAGACCATCCCTGGCTTCACTGTGTGCATCTGTCCAATTAATACCAGGTGTTTCTTCATCTCGGAAGTTGAGGGGGGCGGGGGAGAGTGGAAACAGAAATCAATTCAATTACTCATTTATTTATTGACAGACATTCACGTTTGCTACGTTTGGAGAAGTTTTTATTTGTTTGCTGTAGTTTGTTTTTTTCTTTTTTTCTTTTTTTTTTTCCCCCTTCCCTCCTCTTCCATCTTTGTGTTCTTCCCCTATAATCAAAAGAGAACGGATCCCCAGGGTCTGTCCCGCAGAGGTTCTTTCCGTGGTCTCTGCTGCCACCTGCTGGCCAATACACGGAACTGCCACTGTTGGGCGTTTGGTGCCGGAGGAAGCACAACGCAGATCTGAGTTCTGACCGGTCTACGCAGCAAATCCGCCAATCTTTATTGCGATAAGCCCTCCACATGGCATTGCGCATGCACTCGAACACGCAACAGGCATAGATTTCTCCTAACTCCGTGAGGAGCAGGCAAGCAGAACAACTGAGCGCACCACTGCTTGTGATTGGGCCACCCCCATCATAGAGATGTGTGTTAGATCTTTTACCCACCCCTGGACTGGCCTTGTTGTTTAACGATAACCTCTGAAATCTGAGTTACTGGTTCTACCACCTGTAGTGTATAATAGGTAGCCAATAAATGCTTTTCAACTGTGATGTATCTTTATTCTGCTCCATGCCAAACCTGTGACCAAAACCTCATAGGGGTTCACAAAGAACTCTGGCTCTGCCAGAGCCCCCATCCAGACCCTTCTTGAGTTACATTCATATCTAGTTTGGCTGAAAAGGTTGGACTATAAATACTCAGTGCTTGGGCCTGTTTAACAGATATTTTTTCCTGATTATGCTGTCCATCAATCTTTTTAAACTGAACTCCTGCTCTAATCTGGTCTTTAAACATTAGTTGTCTCAAGACCCTAATGGGTCCAGACTGGATTACCTTAGGGGCTGGACGCCTAAGTCATGGCAGCAGATGGTTCTCTGACCTTTTCACCACCATTCAGAGCCTGCATCTGGCCATAGGCACTCTTGTCTCCCCATCAATTGGGCAGCCTGTTGTATTACAGCACCTGAGGGCCACTGGGGGGTTCAGTATGGATAACATAGACCCATCCTGATGTAAAGGTGATGGCTGTAGGATGAGATCCCTCGTTCCTGATGAAAAATTTATTGACTGGGCTCTCAAAATCATCTTCATAGATTGCCTCTTTCATGCCTAATTCTCTAATATAATTTTGTTAGTCCTCCATAGAGGACCACAGGCTGATATTTAATGGTATGTCATTCTTATTTGGCCATGTTATATGACACACAGCCATAAATCATTCACTGATCAAATGGCTATCCTCATTATGTTGGACAGAACATACAGTCTTTGCCTGAGGGCAGGGTGAGTAGTAATGGATGTCAGTTTTGAAATTTCCAGTCCGTTCACCACAGCGCTTTCTGCCTCCATGTCCCATAACCAGAGCAGCTATGCTGGCATGCTCTCTTGGTTTCTGTCTAAACCACTGTACTATATCCATCAGTTCAGCTGCTGTATTATGGGCAGCAGGGTTTGGGGGGTTGGACACTGGTCAGGGCACTCCCACCAGCCTATCCTGCATTTTTTTTTTTTCATTTTAGGGTTACAATCAGTCAGATCTCAAATAGATCTAGTCCAAATGGAACCTCAAAATCTGACCTTTTAGTGCCTTCATTTACAGAGTCCATTTTATACAGATTCCCTTGTACAGGTTCCCCATGGTCTTCCAGAAAGATGTTCCTGATCTTCCATAGGAGAATGATTGAATTAGGTTTTTTCCCCATCAAAACTGCCACCTGTCTTTCCAGTTTTTCAACACTGTCATTCAATAGCTGATTTGCATCAGCCTGAGCCTCTTCAGTTATGTTCAGACAGTTCAAGGCCATCAGCAGTGGCCATGCCACCATGAACGCAGCTAACTGTCATTCTCAAGTTGTACGTATGTCTTTGCTAAGACCATGGAAATACTCAGTCAGGTGGGCCAGGGACTCATGGACCCTCCCTCCGTCCCACACAGGGCCCCATTTTTCAGTGACAGAAGCAGTGCTGCATTTTGAGGATCCTAGGAATCCCAGGACATGCCCTGACAAAAGGTCATTCAAAGGGGTCGTCTTTCCTCATCCAAACCACCCCATGATATTCACAGAATCACAGAATTGTAGGGGTTGGAAGGGACCTCCAGAGACCATTGAGTCCAACCCCCCTGCCAAAGCAGGTTCCCTACACCACGTCGCACAGCTCGGCATCCAGGCAGGTCTTGAATATCTCCAGAGAAGGAGATTCCACAACCACCCTGGGCAGCCTGTTCCAGTGCTCTGTCACTCTCACCATAAAGAAGTTATTGCACACATTAGTGCAGAATTTCCTATGGTCCAGTTTCTGTCTGTTTCCCCTTGTCACTCCTCCACACACTGCTGACAAGAGTCTGGCCTCACCACTTTGCCCCTCACACCTCAAATATTTATAGACCTGGATCAGGTCCCCTCTCAGCCTTCTTTTCTCAAGGCTAAACAGACCCAGTTCCCTCAGTCTCTCCTCATAGGGGAGATGCTCCAGGCCCTTCACCATCTTTGTGGCCCTCCGCTGGACTCTTTCCAAGAGATCCCTGTCTTTTTTGTACTGGGGAGCCCAGAACTGGACACAATATTCCAGATGAGGCCTCACCAGGGCAGAGTAGAGGGGGAGTATCACCTCCTTCGACCTGCTGGACACGCTCTTTTTAATGCACCCCAGTATGCCATTGGCTTTTTTGGCTACACGGGCACACTGCTGGCTCATGGTTAATCTGTCGTCCACCAGGACGCCCAGGTCCCTCTCAGCAGAGCTCCTCTCCAGCAGCTCTTCCCCCAGCCTGTACTGGTGCATGCAATTATTTCTACCCAGGTGCAAGACTCTGCACTTGCTTTTGTTAAACCTCATCCGGTTTCTTACTGCCCAGCTCTCCAGCCTGTCCAGGTCTCGCTGAATGGCAGCACAGCCTTCAGGTGTGTCAGCCAATCCTCCCAACTTCGTGTCATCAGCAAACTTGCTGAGGGTGGTCATTGATGAAGATGTTGAACAAGACCGGACCCAGCACAGACCCCTGGGGGACGCCGCTAGTTACAGCCCTGCAGCCAGACACTGCACTGCCAACGACAACCCTCTGCACTCTGCCAGTCAGCCAATTCTCGACCCACTTCACTGTCCACTCACCTATCCCATACTTCCTCAACTCTGGTATAAGTATGTCATGGGAGACTGTATCAGTTATAGAGGTTATAGAGTTCAATTCCTGTAGTCAATTTGGCGGCCCAGGTGGGACCAGCTCTGTTCGCTGCAGGACCAGCTGAGAGGGAGACACTTTTGGCGCACCCTGAGATTTCTCTGAAGGACTCCCTTCCTCACCTGATCACTGCAGGGACAGACAAGGACCACCCATAGGTGGACCAGGTATGTGTATGGTAAGTGGAGCCCATATGTCTTGAGGAGACATCCTACACAGTTTACAGCCATACGTGCTGCTCCCAGGGAGGTGAGCTCATGGCTTTGGTTGCCAGCTGGGGTAGGAAGACTCCTTGGGTGAGTTCCTATGAAAGGGAACTGTATGTCATATGAATGGAAACAAGAACAAATACTCTCTCCCAGGTAGTTGACAATAGGAGGGGCCTAGGTTGGTCTCTCCTACAGGTATGGGATATAGTGGATAGCCTGTCAAATGGTAGCCTGGGTTCTCCAAGTTGTAATCACGGGGCTTATAGGTTGTATGTTCAATATTATCATCTGCTTTAAGTGTTTGGTACCGTGTGTCAACGGTCACGTTGACACGTTGACAGCCAGCACGGCTTCACCAGGGGAAGGTCATGCTTAACTAATCTTGTGGCCTTCTATGATGGAGTGACGGCGTTGGTGGATGAAGGGAAGGCGACCGATGTCATTTACCTGGACCTGAGCAAGGCCTTTGACATGGTCCCCCATCACATCCTCATCTCCAAATTGGAGGGAGGTGGATTTGATGGGTGGACAACTAGATGGATAAGCAATTGGTTGAAAGGCCGCAGACAGAGGGTGGTGGTCAATGGCTCTATGTCCAGGTGGAGGCCGGTAACGAGCGGCGTCCCTCAAGGGTCTGTCTTGGGACCGGTGCTCTTTAACAACATAGTAAGATTGTCCTGAGGAGAGGTGTACATTCCACCTGACCAATGAATGTCAACCCATTTATGTAATACTATGTACTTCTTGTGAGGAAGTGTGTGAGGGAGGTGGTTCAATCAGTGCTGGTTCTGTGGCACAGTGTTTATAACTGAAGAATACAGACTGTATTAAGGGAGTTTATGTGAACTGAAGAACTGTACTGTTTGACAAACTGTTTTGATGGTATAAGAAAGTGTAATTGTTAATGATGTTTGCCTTTTGGTACCATGGCAATCACCTAACAGACTATAACTAGTGATTGAAGGGAAAATGAAGGAAAAAGGGTTGATGGATAGGATGGCAGAAAGTCCTTAAATACACTGTCGGTCAGGTTGCACCTTCAGGAAATAAAAATGCAGAGAGGCTTTTATTGTAAAAGTGAGGCTGTAGGGATAATATAACAGAAACTATCAGTGCCTTGATTTGTTTCCTTTGTACTTGCTGTGCTGGAGTCATTTCTGAAAAAAAAAAAATGATGTCTTTTATTTTTATAGCATTCCCTTCCCTTGTAGCCTGGTGTAAAAGGTGCAGCCAACACCAAGGTCATCCCTTCCCCTTCTTGACCAGCAGGAGACAGGGTAGACTGTAACAAGATTAGTGTCTCAGCTGCTCTGTCATTTTGTAGTGTTGCAGGTCACCCCATCGGAGCTGGGGAATTTGTATTGCGGCAGAGTAGGAGTGTGTTTGGTAGAGCAGGCGTTGAAGGCCGTTCTTGAAACGCAGTCCTGTAAATCCTGGCCTCTGGCAGCCCAAGCTGTTTAGTTATGTTTTATGAATCAGGTCATATCGTGTCTGTCACAGCTTCCAGATGCCGAACTCCTTCTGTGACAGCTTTGTCAAGTGTTTTGAAAGGGCAAAAAAAAAAACAACAGCTCGAGGGTCACCGTGGAGGGTAATGCAACGTGCAGGAATTGTTTTTCACAAAGAGCGACTGGCCAGGGGCAAAAGAAGAGTGAGAAATATGAAGAAAGAGGGGGCCTCGGTGGCTGTGGTGCCCTCACTATCCATCATCTCCCGTGTTTAGCACTAACAGACTGTGAATGAGCAATCCACGTAGTGACGTGGAGTCTCTGTACTAACATAGGTGGCGGGCCTGCAAGCAATGCAGAATGTGGATAGACTTGAAACAGCATCCCTGCTCTTAAGTGGTGACTTGCTGCTTAATTTCCTTTACATCTTCCCCTTGCAATCAGAACGCTCTCTGGGCCCACCTTCAAGCTTGTCAAGTGTCTTTCCCACCAGTTGGGATATTACTTGCAATGCAGATACTGTGACCTTATTTGTTAGCTTGTCAAGATATAACTTGAAATTGGGCTCAGCTAAGATACAATAATTGCTGTTTGCACAGGGGGTGATGCTGGCGAGATGCTCCCCATGAGGCCATCTGCTAACCTGTCTCAAATGTAATTTAATAGAAGTCAAATAAAATAAATCAAATTAAAGCATGCAGCTAATGCATGCAAGCTCTGAAATGAATTTGGATTACAAGCAGGCAGTGAGACTAAATAGTTGGTTTCTTCATCCATGAAGAAGGCATGCTGGATAAGACAGTAAACAGAAATAATTGAAGGAGACTCTCAGATTTTGAGGTTGATGGGATATTAGATGACAGGGAGAGATTACTGATATAAGAAGGTTTTTGTTACTAGTATATTCTTGTAGTTAGAAATCGTGAGTTAGAAGTCTTTACAAACAATGTGTTGATGTGCGAAGCTTTGTTAGATGTAGCAGGAAGATAAATCATCTTTGCAGTGCTTGCTGTTAGCTTGTCACGACTGTGATTTACAGGGATTTTCTTTTATTTAAATAAGTGTTTCCTTTAAAAGCATTCCGATAGTTTACAGAGCGGAAGATGAAGTGGCAGCGAATGCTCTGAAATAGAACTGTTTCATTGCAAGTGCTTCATTTCAAGTAAGGATTTGTTCAGACTGTGAAGAATGGCTGAGCTGCAGTGGAAGGATTCCTTGGCAACATAAATTGGAAGAGTTCTGCTAGGAAAATGTTGGGTTGAATATACAAGGAGGCACCAGAATTGGAGAAACATATCAGGCAGTATCAGCTTCACAAACATATAGTGTAAGTCTGCATTGTTTGTAGTAGGCATCAGAAATTCAAACTGATCAGCAGCCATCATTCATGCTGTTAAATTATTTGACAAAAAAGAACCTTCTGGAGATTGTATTCAAAACAGAATATCACTTATGAAGATAGGAATTAAAGAACAAACTGATCTCTTGTGTGAAAACTCCCACTTTAATGATACATAGCGTGTTATTAAGGAAAAGCAATTGGGTGCTGGACATTGTGTTCACTTCTGTTAGTTTTCCTTCTGGAGCTGATAAGACTGTTTCACAACCTGACTCCTTTATTCAGGTATACCTTTATTCCATGCTTTGTAGCAACTTCTGGGGCAAAAAATTATATATATATATATATATATTTCATTTGTCCAACCTTCCTACTAGTAGACCTAAGAGGAGACAGTTTTCCTCTGCCCAGTAGTCTTCCTGGCTTGATGTTCCACTCCCAATAGTGATTGATGTAGAAAGGTGTGATTCATCAGAAATCTCTTCACTGAATGGAAGATCTTCCTGATCTCATGGTGGCTGCACAGTGTCTTGGCATACACACACTGGTTGAAATTTCCTCATGCTATCTACTTTATTGCAATGGCGAATCTTGCTTTATCTATCTTTCTGCCAAGTATGCTGAGATTCTGATTATGCCATAGGATCTCAGTTGCCTGATCATCTTGATGATATGTAAGTATTGCTTAGTTCTGAGCTTGCCTGTGAGCTCCAAGGTTCATCCGTGTTCTCTTGGAAAACTGATGTTCTGTCCATGATCTAAACAGCTACTGAGGAGCCTTTGATTTGAGGGTTTGAACACAAGCTGTTAAAACACTGCAGTGTTTCCAAGTCGCTCTTTAGCCAGGGGAATACAGATTAGGAGCAGCCACTAACATTGAATTGACAGTTCTCCTAAACACTTTTTTTTTTTACGTGCGTGATCAAGTTCCATTAATCATGTTTTAGACACAAACACTGGCTCATTCCACTTAATTCTTTATCAAGACAACACTGTATATCTAGAAGTAAGCTTGTCCAGGCTGAAGGATACATCAGTCCTCACCATTGGAGGGTGGGCAGCAGGACTCCCTGAAAGACCTTCTACGTTATTCCCCTACTTTCAATTTCTTACTCAATTCTCTGAGTTCATCTGAGCTCTTGCTGTCAAGATAAGATTAATTGTTATGAACTGGGAGACAGTTCTTGCTTATTAGTCTCTTTATATGGGAAGAGAGAATTGCTTTTGGGATATTCTACAATATGGGGTGTTGTATTAGGCGAAATCGGACCCTCGGGATGTAACGTGATAGGCCCTCCCCTGCTGGGTCATGCATATGTAAAAAAGGTAAGGATGAAACTGGATACCTATATAAGGGACCCTCACATTCCAATAAACGCCATTTTACCGCTCACCATAATGGTGTAACAAACAGCTGTGACTTGGTCGGGGCCGTCGATACACATTCACAAAGGGACTTGACTCTCCAGGTTACCAGAACAAATGGTGCCCCGTGTGAGGAAAAGTCCTGGAGGTGAGTGTGCGACGGCTAAAACCGCGCTGACGGACGCGGTATCCACGGTTCGAGCCCGTGGAAGCACTCTCGGTGGGGTGCAAAGGGGAATGCAGCGCTGCGCCTATCCTACGGCCGATAGTTCGTAGAAGACCAGGAAGACTTCAGGTCTCTGGGTAAATGTATTCCGTCATTAGAGTAGTATTGCAACTTTGTAAAACCTACTATGGTAGGAAAGCTACGCCTTCTAAGAAGGACATTGCGGCCGTCATTAGTTGTCTTGAAAAGGAGAGGGAGCTTTCCTCTCCTCGGGTGATTTTGGATCACAATAAGCGGGACTCTTTAACTTTTTCGCTCTGTGAACGCGCAATGAATGAGTTCAAAACGTGGGGGTTGGTGCTTGGGGCGCTGAAAGCGGCTCGGAAAGGGAAGACTCGGCTTGGGGCTGCTTTGGGAATTGGGTCGGGAGGCTTTTTCTCTTGCAGATGTGAGGATTTGAAAGACAAAGACAAGGTGGCGGGAGCCATCCAGACCGCACCCATCACTCCGGCTGAACAACAAGCAGACGGCCCCGTCCAGCAGCATTCCACACATTCCACATCCTTATCTCTTGACCAGGAGAAGCCTTCCTCTGAGGCCCCATATCGGTATCCAAAGCAACCGGTATCTTCTGCACTCCTTCGCCCATCCTTGGGGGTGGGGAAGGGGAGTGAGCAGGGGCGGGAGGATGGGTCCTTTCCTCGAGATGGGATGGGTTGTGGGTGTGGCTCCGCCCCGTGGGGCGGGGTGGATAGGACTAACCAAGATGGAAGCCAATCCTCATCAGCGGGGGCGGAGGCGGAGGCGTTCCTAGTCATCATAACCCTGCTGGTCCAGCTCTACCTGGGGGGAGGGAGAGGGGAGAACAAGAGCGACCAAATCTCGGATTGGTCAAAGATAAGGGAGGCATTCCTTTTTATCGTTAATTGGGGGCCCGGTCAGGGGGCCCCGGGCTCGAGTGGAGCCTCTGAAGCAGAAACAAGACCAGCTGACGAGCGAGCCACGGCAGCCCGAGTTGGAGTCGGTTAAACTCCTGCTGACAACTTGGAGGAGAGGAAGAATGCTTAGGATAAACTGTATTGATTATTGTCACTGTCTTTGTGATTGTTAAATGTTTATGGTATGTGAAAGTATAAATGCAAATGGTGTATGGAACTGTTAATGTTATAGGGATGTGTAAACATGAATGCTATATGAAAGTGGAATTATTAATGTTACATGGAAGTGTAATTGAGGGTTCGAGTAGTGGAATTGTGAAAAAAAAAAAAAAAAAAAAAAAAAAAAACAAAAACAAAAACGGGAAAAAGGTTACAGAAGAACAGTGAGTTAAAATATTGAATGTGACCTGCTCTAGCCAGAGAAGTTTAAGTGCCAGCAAGAGAATGCAAACCCCCGCGCTGCCCCCCCCCTCACTGCTTACCCCCCGCCCTCGGCTCCGCCGCTTGCGAAAGTAAACAAATCGTTACTTCCGAATGGGGACAAAAGCAAGACATTAGAAGTATCTCTTGCTAGTCGGAGCAAGAATGCCTTCATTTTCTCCCAATAATATACACATTTAGGGGACTAGGGTAGGGACTTGGACAAATTTGTTGATGGAGCTTGAAATTGTATGGAGGGGGAATTGTAGTGGTGGAGTTGGATGGAACGGTGGCAGCCGTACTAGAGCAGGTCCTGAAGATCCCAGGATGAGTTTTGCCCGTAGTGGGCTGAATGCAATGTGCACACAGCAGTGCAAAGATATTTGTTTTCTGACAGTTACAGGTGCATCTCACTCTATACTGCATCAAGAATTACTATACTACCCATAGATGATTTTTGTAACTATAGTAGGAGTAGGTCAACAAGAAAAAGCTTACCAATTAAAAGAAAAAAGGGGGAGCTAAGGGTGAAGCAAGTAACAATAGAAATAAGTGACTATAGCTATTAATAACTTTTCTGAGTAGTTTGTATTGTAGAGAGATCTAATATAGTGGTTTGTTATCTTTTAAGAGCAGGTGTTCCACCTGGGCTCTGTATCATGCACTGGCCATGCATATATGGAGTACATGTGAAAAAGCCTGCACAGGAGAGAATCTGTGATGGGTGAGAAAGGCAAAGTGCACTTTGAAGCAGGGGACGCCCTGCAGGCACTGCCTATCGCATCCACCACTACTGTGTTCCTTCTCTCTCCTTTTGGTGGTTTGCCACCTCATAGTTATCGATAAGTAATAATACATTAGCTTAGAAATTTCCATTTATAGAATAGTCTAAAATGAATGCTGGAATGAGTGTGTATATGTCAACTCAAAAATTATGATGTTACATGTAATCTTCTGTTTAGTGTATTATCAGTGAAGGTTTTGATTGAGTGATGGTTATGTTAACATTTAAGTCCCCTGCAGCTCAGCGACACTGGGCCACTGCCATCGTGGTCCTTGGTGTGCTGCGACACATCGAGACAGACAATGGCACGTGCTTCATCTCGAGATCTACTCAAGGAGCATTGGGGAATATCTCACTCGACAGGCATCCCTGGGAATTCCCAGGGACAAGCATTGTGGAAAGGGCCAACCGTCTCCTGAATGACAAGATACGTGTCCTTGGGGAGGGGGAGGGTCACAGAGGTAGGATCCTGGTAGCCCAACAGGCAGAAGTATTGGCACAGCACATTATGCAATCAATCATTTTGAACGAAGAGGTTATGCCACAGTAAAGGACAGAGAATCAGGAAAAATTTTATGGGTCCCGTCAAGAAGAATAAAACCTGATGCAGTGATCACCCAAAAGGGCGGTCTGGGAAAAACAGAGAACTAATCGAAAGCTGAGTACTTTTCTTTCAGGCATACTGTTTTACAGAATAAAGCTGCAATGGATTTCCCGCTGCTGGCTCAAGAGGCACAGGTGCAAGGACTTTGAATGAGAAAATGGAGTTCCAGCAGATATACAAGAAGCTTTGCGTGGAAGGATGAACTGTATAATATAGCCCAAGATGCCTTGAAAATACTAACTAAAGAAGCACTAACATTATTACACACTGCACCACATACCTCTGCATGTTTACGTCACTTTTTAAATAACTCACCACAAAAAATTTATATAAGTACTAACACTTTTATATACTAGGATTAGGATTGGAGCTTGCGTTGTAACGGGGCATGGTTTTGTTAAGCATGGGGAGAGGGAGATGTTGTATTAGGCGAAATCGGACCCTCGGGATGTAACGTGATAGGCCCTCCCCTGCTGGGTCATGCATATGTAAAAAAGGTAAGGATGAAACTGGATACCTATATAAGGGACCCTCACATTCCAATAAACGCCATTTTACCGCTCACCATAATGGTGTAACAAACAGCTGTGACTTGGTCGGGGCCGTCGATACACATTCACAAAGGGACTTGACTCTCCAGGTTACCAGAACAATGGGGTAGGTAGACTTGGACAGCAGTGATTCCCCAATTGAGGTCCTTTATTGAGAAGCTCTTGGTGAAATGAAGTGTTAGAAGGTGTATTTTCTAGACTTTGTTTTCTTTCCTTTTTCTCTTTTCCTATGAGTTTTTTAGGTGTAACAAGACACACAAGTTCATACTCTCCCAGCTTGCTAACTGAGGAGAAATGCAGGATAATATTTTAAGAAACATTCCCTGTCAGAATATTTCTAGAGCGGTGGAGTGATAAATATCAAATCAACTGAAGACCAAGAATTTAATTTTTCCCATCTGAGCCAATCTACGATGCTTTTTATCTTGACAAAAAATTGATATTTTATCCCTTTGATAATGGGAGGCTCTGATTTCACTTCCTTTTAATATATCTCATTTCTTATGAGCCATTCCCTGAGGAAGACCTCAAGTCAGAGGCAGAGATGGATCTGTACCTCTTAAAGACACAACCCATGTTTAAGAATGAGCACTGCTTTATGCTGCTGGTGGGATTAGGTGGGTTTAAATTCTTCTCTTTACTACAGAATGTGTCTCACGTAGAGCAGAAGAGCTCGAGGGACTACACAACACAGCTTGTTTCCCTGTTAAATTTGGCTGGTAGTCCCAATGGTGAAAGAAATAGTGACAGGTGCTCTGTTTTCCACGCCCATCGTAGGGCCAACAGGTATCATTTCATGTCCCACGCTGATCTTAGCTTCATGGAGTAAAGAAACACTGGGCAAAACATTGAATCATTTGCACACCGTTCCTCACCTGCCCAGATTCCCACAAGGTGCTTTTCCAGAAAAAATAAGGGCTTCAGGGGTAGATCCATAGGAATGAGTAAGAAAACAAATGCCTGTCGGGTTATCTCTGTCTCCAGCCTCTGTGAGGCTGTTATGTACAGAATGGCTTCTAGTGCTCAGGGCAATGTATATTTAATGTTAACTTCTACTTCTCCACGGGGGAAACTCTTCCATATAATTCACTGATATTCAACTTCTGCAAAGTTTCGTCCTGTTAACCCTGGCTTCGCCATAGTTGAGTGTTCTAAGCAACTACTTTTGGTACTGTGCCTGTTCTCTGAGTGATGGCAATGAAGGGCAGGGGAATGCTGCACTGGGGTGAAGGCTGTCTCTCATAAGGAGAAGAAATGGGTTGAGGTGTAAGTCAGCGTGAGAGACGTTTACTCCTGGAGTGTGCCCTGGGTGCATCCTATTGTTTGTGATCGCTACTGCAGACTGTCCATCTGCTACCCTTGATTTCTACAGAGAAGCTATTAATGACATCCACAGAGCTGGGGATGTGGCCCATGGGCAGCTTATGGCTCAGAATTCAAAGCTCTGCTGCTCTGCCCTGAAGATGCAAAGTCAGCTTGATCCCTTTAGGGATCTCAGATAGGCAGAGGTTTCTCTAGCTGAGAATGTCACCAGAAAGTGCAGAGGAGTTGTTGTTCTCACAATATAGAAATATGCCCTGCAAATGAGATAGATGGGCTATGAGTGAGCAGTGTATGTGTAGGATAAAATGCAAAATAAAGGGTGAAAATATTGCTGTTTTGAGGCTGAAACCTTATTAAAGTCCTGTCTGTCCGATTTGGGCAAATTCTTTCTAAAGTATCATGTGTCACCAAAATCCCATTAAACTGTCACATAAATTATCAGAGTTTCCTTTTCCCATCAGCGTGGATTACCCAGGGAGATATTTTTATGACAATGGAAACTTTCTCAGTCTGCTTCTCCTGCCTGATTTCATTTCAGATGAAATCCTTCTCTCAGAAAATAGCCAGTGGATTTCATAGCTCTGTGGATTTCTTTGCTTTGCCTTTGCAGCACTTATCCTGCAGGTCTCTGCTGCTCTCGTGTCCTGCCTATACTTCATTTTACGTATGGGACAGTTTAGGGCAATGGTTCCACTGCTTTGCTCATCCTGAATGAGCATATTGTTGCAGTCTGTTTTATGGATCTCCAGTGTCTTCTGCATCTGCTGACTGCATCTTCTACTGTTTCTACAAGGCAATCTATGTTTTTCTCACATAGACTGAAAAACATATGGACTGATGATTAGTAGTAGAAAATACATGCTAGTAGGAAATACTTGGATACCTGAAATTACCTGGTGCTGCAGGAAAAAAAATAATCTCAAGCCAATCTCAGAATCCAAGAGTTGGTTTCAGTGGTATAGAGGGCATTCTTGGACCTAATTTCTAAACCTGTAGCTAGGATGACCTATGTGATAATAGACTTAGGACTGATTCTACTCTGAGCTCTGTGGTGGAGTATCTTCATACAGAACTTTTATAGACAAAGACTAGCGGGAGGGTAGTGTAAATATGGAGGCACACATGAATGCAGTCAAGTTACTGTAGATAGGTTTAGCAGATAGACAATAACACTGTTGTTTCTTCTCTGTTCATCTTTCCTTTTCTAGCTTAAAATCCATTTTCCCTAATTTTCTTAATACATTGTTAACACCAAACATGTTATCGTTCCTTAATGGCTTTTTCACCAGTTTAAATTTTTAAACTTTGGTGGCCAGCAGTAGACACCATACTTAAGCAAGTTGTTTTTGTTCATTGGGTTGAACAAGGTGGGGAAAAAAAGACCAATAGAACAGCATTACTTGTGTTAGCTGAGACATTGATGTTAGTGTGTCCCAGAAGGAGAAATGTCATTTTTGGGAATTTATTTACATCATCAGCTCATCCAGTATAATCCCCAGTTGTTTTTGGCAGTAATCCTTGCTAGCCAGCTGTCCTCCGTCTTAATTTGATTCCGATGGAATTTGTCTCAATACTCTGTCTCTGGATATTGCCGCCAGGCTAGACTGAGAATGTGTGGCATACAATCGTGGATGGGAACGTTCTTACCCTACAGTAAATGCAAGGTTAGTTTGTGATGAGTACCTGTGAAGCTAACATTAGCAGCAATATAATAGGTATGCAGTTTAAATTTTGAAACTCAGTTGTATATGCATAGCTCAGAGGACTGGCAGAGTGAGATAAAGAATGCCAATGAATGTTGAGTTGCATATCTGGTTCAAAATGCAGTGGTTGTAATATCATGCTATACTAATGCAGATGCAACTGCTTAGATGGAGATGTTAGTTAAAAACTTAAACAGTATTCAAAGCATTGAGGACTTTAAGCACTGTGGTTTCTCAGCAATGAGGTTCCTAAGCATTGAGGTTTCTAACCAATGAGGATTCTAAGCTAAGCATTGAGGATTCTACACATTGTGGTTTCTAAGCATTGAGGATTCTAAGTTAAGCATTGAGTATGCTGAGCATTGAGTATGCTAAGCATTGAGGATTCTAAGTATTGAGGTTTCTAAGTGTTGAGGATTCTAAGCTAAACATTGAGGAATCTAAGTACTGAGTATTCTAATCATTAAGGATTCTAAACATTGAGGATTCTAAGCTAAGCATAGAGAATGCTAAGCGTTGAGGTTTCTAAGCATTGAGGATTTGAAGCTAAGCATTGAGGATGCTAAGCATTGAGGATGCAAAGCACTGAAGATTCTAAGCTAAGCATTGAGGATTCTAAGTATTCTGTATTCTAATCATTAAGGTTTCTAACCATTGAGGATTTTAACCACATAGGTTTCTAAGCAATGAGGTTCCTAAGCGTTGAGAATTCTAAGCAAAGCATTGAAGATTTTAAGCATTGAGGTTTCTAAGCAATGAGGATTCTAAGCATTGAGGTTTCTAAGAATTAAGGTTTCTAAGCAAGGAGGATGCTAAGCATTAATGTTTGTAAGCATTGAGGATGCAAATCATTGAGGATGCAAAGCATTGCGGTTTCTAAGCAGGGAAGTTTCTAAGCATTGAGGTTTTTTAGCTAAGAAAACAGGATGCTAAGCATTGAGCTTTCTAAGCATTAAGGATTCTAAGCATTGAGGATTCTAAGCTAAGCATTGAGGATGTTAAGCATTGAGGTTTCTAAACTTTGAGTATGCTAAGCATTGAGGATTCTAAGCACTGAGTAAGCAAGGAGATTTCTAAGCATGGAGGAATCTGAGCATTGTGGATTCTGAGCTAAGCAATGACGATTCTAGGCATTGAGGTTTCTAAGCATTGAGGAATCTAAGCATTCAGGTTTCTAAGCATTGAGGTTTCTAAGCTTTAAGGACTTTATGCATTGAGATTTCTAAACATTAAGGACGCTAAGCATTGAGGATTCTAATCATCAAAGGTTTCTAAGCATTGATGTTTCTAAGCATTGAGGATGCTAAGCATTGAGGATTCTAAGCATTGAGGATGATAAGCAATAAGGACTCTATGCATTGAGGATTCTAAGCGTTCAGGTTTCTAAGCATTGAGGTTTCTAAAAATAAAGGACTATAAGCATTGAGGTTTCTATGCTTTAAGGGCTCTACGCCTTGAGGATTCTATGCCCTGAGGATTCTACGCCCTGAGGATTCTACGCCTTGGGGATTCTACGCCTTGGGGATTCTACGCCTTGAGGATTCTACGCCCTGAGGATTCTACGCCTTGGGGATTCTACGCCTTGGGGATTCTACGCCTTGAGGATTCTACGCCCTGAGGATTCTACGCCTTGGGGATTCTACGCCCTGAGGATTCTACGCCCTGAGGATTCTACGCCCTGAGGATTCTACGCCTTGAGGATTCTACGCTAAGCATTGAGGACTCTAAGCATTGACGTTTCCAATCATTAAGGATACTAAGCATTGAGGTATCTAAGCCATGAGGATTCTAAGCATTGATGATTCTAATCTAAGCATTGAGGATGCTAAGTTTTGAGGTTTCTAAGTTTTAAGGACTCTGTGCATTGAGGTTGCTAAGCACCGAGGATTCTAAGCATTGAGTATTCTAAGCTAAGCATTGAGGATGCTAAGCATTGAGGATGCTAAGGATTGAGTTGTTTAAGCATTGAGGATTGTAAGCAAAGCATTGAGGATTCAAAGCTTTAAGGTTTCTAAGCATTGAGGATTCTACCCAAAGCATTGAGGATGCTAAACATTGAGGATGCTAAGGATTAAGGATTCTAAGCATTGAGGTTTCTAAGCATTGAGGATTCTAATCTAAGCATTGTGGATGCTAAGCATTGAGGATGCTAAGCATTGCGGATTCTAAGCATTGAGGATGCTAAGTATTGAGGCTGCTGAGCTTTGAGAATGGAAAGCAATGAAGATTCTAAGCATTGAGGGTTCTAAGCATTGATGATTCTATGCTATGCATTGAGCATGCTATGCCATGAGGTTTCTAAGCATTGAGGTTTCTAAGCTGAGCATTGAGGATTTTAAGCATTGAGGTTTCTATGCATTAACGACTCTATGCATTGAGCTTTCTAAGCAGTGAGGTTACTAAGCATTGAGGATTCTAAACATTGACGTTTCTATGCTTTAAGTTTTCTATGCATTGAGGTTGCTAAGCATTAAGGACTCTATGCATTGTGGTTTCTAAGCTTTGTGGTTTCTATGCAATAAGGTTTCTCATCGTTGAGGATTCTAAGCAATGAGGTTTCTAAGCATTGAGGTTTCTAAGCTTTGAGGTTTGTAAGCATTGAGGATGGTACACATTGAGGATTCTAAGCTAAGCACTGAGGACTCTATGCATTGAAGTTTCTAAGCATTGAGTTTTCTAAGCATTGAGGATTCTAAGCATTGAGGGTTCTAAGCATTGAGGGTTCTAAGCATTGAGGACTCTATGCATTGACGTTTCTAAGCATTGAGCTTTCTAAGCATTAAGGACTCTTTTCATTGAGGATTCTAAGCATTGGGAATTCTATGCATTGAGGATACTAAGCATTCAAGATGCTAAGCATTGAGGATTCTATGGTAAACATTGAGGGTTCTAAGCATTGACGATTCTAAGCACTGAGGATACTAGGTTAAGCATTGTGGGTTCTATGAATTGAGGTTTCTAAGCATAAATGTTTCAAGCATTAAGGACTCTGTGCATTGAGGTTTCTAATCATTAAGGATGCTAAGCATTGAGGATGCTAAGCATTACGGATTCTAAGACATAAAGATTCTATGCATTGAGGATTGCAAGGTTTGAGAATGCTAAGCACTGAGGATTCTAAGCATTGAGGTTTCTAAGCATTAAGGACTCTAATCTTTGGGAATTCTAAGCATTGAGGATTTTAGGCATTGAGGATTCTGAGCATAGCATTGTGGATTCCAAGTATTGAGGATTCTAAGCATTAACGACTCAATGCATTGAGGTTTCAAAGCATTGAGGGTGCTGAGCAATGAGGATGCTAAGCACTGAGGATTCTAAGCTTTGAGGTTTCTAAGCCTTAAGAAGTCTAAGTACTGAGCTTTCTAAGCATTGAGGATTCTAAGCATTAAGGACGCTATGCAGTGAGGTTTCTTAGCATTAAGGATGCTAAGGATTGAGGTTTCAAAGCAAGAAAGTTTCTCAGCGTTGAGGATTCTAAGGAATGCGGATTCTACGCATTGAGAATTCTATGCATTGAGGTTTATAAGCTAAGCATTGAGGATGCTGTGCATTGAGGATTCTAAGCATTGAGGATTCTAAGCTATGCACTGAGGTTTCTAAGCATTAGGGATGCTAAGCATTGAGGTTTCAAAGCAATAAGTTTTCTCAGCGTTGAGGATTCTACGCATTGAGGATTCTATGGAATGAGGTTTCAAAGCAAAGAATGGAGGATGCTAAGCAATGAGGTTTCTAATCATTGAGTATTCTAAGCTAAGCATTGAGCATACTAAGGATTGAGGATGCTAAGCATTACGGTTTCTAAGCATTGAGGATTCTAAGCTATGCAGTGACGATGCTAAGTATTGAGGTTTCTAAGCTTTAAGGGCTCTAATCATTGGGGGGATTCTAAGCATTGAGGATTCTAGGCATTGAAGGTTCTAAGTTGAGCATTGAGGATGCTAAGCGTTGAGGATTCTAAGCACTGAGGATTCGAAGATTAAGGATTCAAAGCATTGAGGATTCTATGCATTGAGGATTCTAAGGTATGAATTGAGGATGCTATGCATTGAGGTTTCTAAGCATTAAGGACTGTACGCATTGAGGTTTGTAAGCATTAGGGATGCTAAGCATTGAGGTTTCCAAGCAATAAAATTTCTCAGCGTAGAGGATTCTAAGGTATGAGGATTCTACGCATTGAGATTTCTAAGCAATGCATGGAGGATGCTAAGCACTGAGGATTCTAAGCATTGAGGATTCTAAGCTAAGCATAGAGCATACTAAGGATTGAGGATGCTAAGTATTGAGGTTTCTAAGCATTAAGGACTCTGTGCATTGAGGATTCTAAGCATTGAGGATTCTAAGCATTGAGGATTCTAAGCTAAGCATAGAGCATACTAAGGATTGAGGATGCTAAGCATTGAGGTTTCTAAGCATTGGGAATTCTACGCATTGAGGATGCTAAGCACTGAGGATTCTAAGCATTGAGGTTTCTAAGCAGTGAGGATTCTAAGCTAAGCACTGAGGATGCTAAGTATTGAGGTTTCTAAGCATGAAGGACTCTGTGCATTGACGATTCTAAGCATTGAGGATTCTAAGCATTGAGGATTCTAAGCATTGAGGATTCTAAGCTAGGCATTGAGGATGCTAAGCATTGAGGATGCTAAGCATTGAGGATTCTAAGCATTGAGGATTCTAAGCCAAGCATTGAGTTTTCTAATCTTTGAGGTTTCTAAACATTAAGGCCTCTATGCATTGAGGTTTGTAAGCATTAGGGATGCTAAGCATTGAGGTTTCAGAGCAATAAAATTTCTAAGCAATGAGGATTCTGCGCATTGAGGTTTCTAAGCAATGCATGGAGGATGCTAAGCATTGAGGTTCCTAAGCAGTGAGGATTCTGAGCTTTGAGTATTCTAAGCAAAGCAATGAGGATGCTAAGCATTGAGGATGCGAAGCAATGAGGATTCTAAGCATTGAGGATTCTAAGCTATGTAATGAGGATGCTAAGCATTGAGGATGCTAAGCATTGAGGATGCTAAGCAATGAGGATGCTAAGCATTGAGGATTCTAAGCATTGAGGATTCTAAGCATTGAGGATTCTAAGCTATGCATGGAGGATTCTAAGCATTGAGGATTCTAAGCATTGAGGATTCTAAGCCAAGCATTGAGTTTTCTAATCTTTGAGGTTTCTAAGCATTAAGGCCTCTATGCATTGAGGTTTGTAAGCATTTGGGATGCTAAGCAATGAGGTTTCAAACAATAAAATTTCTCAGCATTGCCGTTTGTAACCATTGAGGATTCTAAGCATTGAGGATTCTAAGCTAAGCATAGAGCATACTAAGGATTGAGGATGCTAAGCATTGAGGTTTCTAAGTATTGGGGATTCTACGCATTGAGGATGCTAAGCACTGAGGATTATAAGCATTGAGGTTTTTAAGCAGTGAGGATTCTAAGCTAAGCACTGAGGATGCTAAGTATTGAGGTTTCTAAGCATTAAGGACTGTGTGCATTGAGGTTTCTAAGCATTGAGGATTCTAGGCATTGAGGATTCTAGGCATTGAGGATTCTAAGCATTGAGGATTCTAAGCCAGACATTGAGGATTCTAAGCATTGAGGATTCTAAGCATTGAGGATTATAAGCATTGAGGTTTTTAAGCAGTGAGGATTCTAAGCTAAGCACTGAGGATGCTAAGTATTGAGGTTTCTAAGCATTAAGGACTCTGTGCATTGAGGATGCTAAGCATTGAGGATGCTAAGCATTAAGGCCTTTAAGCATTGAGGTTTCTAAGCATTAAGGATGCTAAGCATTGAGGATGCAAAGCATTGCGGTTTCTAAGCAGGGAAGTTTCTAAGCATTGAGGTTTTTTAGCTAAGAAAACAGGATGCAATGCATTGAGCTTTCTAAGCATTAAGGATTGTAAGCATTGAGGATTCTAAGCACTGAGTAAGCAAGGAGATTTCTAAGCATGGAGGAATCTGAGCATTGTGGATTCTGAGCTAAGCAATGACGATTCTAGGCATTGAGGTTTCTAAGCATTGAGGAATCTAAGCATTCAGGTTTCTAAGCATTGAGGTTTCTAAGCTTTAAGGACTTTATGCATTGAGATTTCTAAACATTAAGGACGCTAAGCATTGAGGATTCTAAGCATTGAGGATTCTAAGCTAGGCATTGAGGATGCTAAGCATTGAGGATGCTAAGCATTGAGAATTCTAAGCATTGAGGATTCTAAGCCAAGCATTGAGTTTTCTAATCTTTGAGGTTTCTAAACATTAAGGCCTCTATGCATTGAGGTTTGTAAGCATTAGGGATGCTAAGCATTGAGGTTTCAGAGCAATAAAATTTCTAAGCAATGAGGATTCTGCGCATTGAGGTTTCTAAGCAATGCATGGAGGATGCTAAGCATTGAGGTTCCTAAGCAGTGAGGATTCTGAGCTTTGAGTATTCTAAGCAAAGCAATGAGGATGCTAAGCATTGAGGATGCGAAGCAATGAGGATTCTAAGCATTGAGGATTCTAAGCTATGTAATGAGGATGCTAAGCATTGAGGATGCTAAGCATTGAGGATGCTAAGCAATGAGGATGCTAAGCATTGAGGATTCTAAGCATTGAGGATTCTAAGCATTGAGGATTCTAAGCTATGCATGGAGGATTCTAAGCATTGAGGATTCTAAGCATTGAGGATTCTAAGCCAAGCATTGAGTTTTCTAATCTTTGAGGTTTCTAAGCATTAAGGCCTCTATGCATTGAGGTTTGTAAGCATTTGGGATGCTAAGCAATGAGGTTTCAAACAATAAAATTTCTCAGCATTGCCGTTTGTAACCATTGAGGATTCTAAGCATTGAGGATTCTAAGCTAAGCATAGAGCATACTAAGGATTGAGGATGCTAAGCATTGAGGTTTCTAAGTATTGGGGATTCTACGCATTGAGGATGCTAAGCACTGAGGATTATAAGCATTGAGGTTTTTAAGCAGTGAGGATTCTAAGCTAAGCACTGAGGATGCTAAGTATTGAGGTTTCTAAGCATTAAGGACTGTGTGCATTGAGGTTTCTAAGCATTGAGGATTCTAGGCATTGAGGATTCTAGGCATTGAGGATTCTAAGCATTGAGGATTCTAAGCCAGACATTGAGGATTCTAAGCATTGAGGATTCTAAGCATTGAGGATTATAAGCATTGAGGTTTTTAAGCAGTGAGGATTCTAAGCTAAGCACTGAGGATGCTAAGTATTGAGGTTTCTAAGCATTAAGGACTCTGTGCATTGAGGATGCTAAGCATTGAGGATGCTAAGCATTAAGGCCTTTAAGCATTGAGGTTTCTAAGCATTAAGGATGCTAAGCATTGAGGATGCAAAGCATTGCGGTTTCTAAGCAGGGAAGTTTCTAAGCATTGAGGTTTTTTAGCTAAGAAAACAGGATGCAATGCATTGAGCTTTCTAAGCATTAAGGATTCTAAGCATTGAGGATTCTAAGCACTGAGTAAGCAAGGAGATTTCTAAGCATGGAGGAATCTGAGCATTGTGGATTCTGAGCTAAGCAATGACGATTCTAGGCATTGAGGTTTCTAAGCATTGAGGAATCTAAGCATTCAGGTTTCTAAGCATTGAGGTTTCTAAGCTTTAAGTACTTTATGCATTGAGATTTCTAAACATTAAGGACGCTAAGCATTGAGGATTCTAATCATCAAAGGTTTCTAAGCATTGATGTTTCTAAGCATTGAGGATGCTAAGCATTGAGGATTCTAAGCATTGAGGATGATAAGCAATAAGGACTCTATGCATTGAGGATTCTAAGCGTTCAGGTTTCTAAGCATTGAGGTTTCTAAAAATAAAGGACTATAAGCATTGAGGTTTCTATGCTTTAAGGGCTCTACGCCTTGAGGATTCTATGCCCTGAGGATTCTACGCCCTGAGGATTCTACGCCTTGGGGATTCTACGCCTTGGGGATTCTACGCCTTGAGGATTCTACGCCCTGAGGATTCTATGCCTTGGGGATTCTACGCCTTGGGGATTCTACGCCTTGAGGATTCTACGCCCTGAGGATTCTACGCCTTGGGGATTCTACGCCCTGAGGATTCTACGCCCTGAGGATTCTACGCCCTGAGGATTCTACGCCTTGAGGATTCTACGCTAAGCATTGAGGACTCTAAGCATTGACGTTTCCAATCATTAAGGATACTAAGCATTGAGGTATCTAAGCCATGAGGATTCTAAGCATTGATGATTCTAATCTAAGCATAGAGGATGCTAAGCATTGAGGATGATAAGCAATAAGGACTCTATGCATTGAGGATTCTAAGCGTTCAGGTTTCTAAGCATTGAGGTTTCTAAAAATAAAGGACTATAAGCATTGAGGTTTCTATGCTTTAAGGGCTCTACGCCTTGAGGATTCTACGCCCTGAGGATTCTACGCCCTGAGGATTCTACGCCTTGGGGATTCTACGCCTTGGGGATTCTACGCCTTGAGGAATCTACGCCCTGAGGTTTCTACGCCTTGGGGATTCTACGCCTTGGGGATTCTACGCCTTGAGGATTCTACGCCCTGAGGATTCTACGCCTTGGGGATTCTACGCCCTGAGGATTCTACGCCCTGAGGATTCTACGCCCTGAGGATTCTACGCCTTGAGGATTCTACGCTAAGCATTGAGGACTCTAAGCATTGACGTTTCCAATCATTAAGGATACTAAGCATTGAGGTATCAAAGTCATGAGGATTCTAAGCATTGATGATTCTAATCTAAGCATTGAGGATGCTAAGCATTGAGGATGATAAGCAATAAGGACTCTATGCATTGAGGATTCTAAGCGTTCAGGTTTCTAAGCATTGAGGTTTCTAAAAATAAAGGACTATAAGCATTGAGGTTTCTATGCTTTAAGGGCTCTACGCCTTGAGGATTCTAAGCCCTGAGGATTCTACGCCTTGGGGATTCTACGCCCTGAGGATTCTAAGCCCTGAGGATTCTACGCCCTGAGGATTCTTCGCCTTGGGGATTCTACGCCTTGGGGATTCTACGCCTTGGGGATTCTACGCCTTGAGGATTCTACGCCTTGGGGATTCTACGCCTTGAGGATTCTACGCCTTTGGGATTCTACGCCTTGGAGATTCTACGCCTTGGGGATTCTACGCCTTGAGGATTCTACGCCTTGGGGATTCTACGCCTTGGGGATTCTACGCCTTGGGGATTCTACGCCCTGAGGATTCTACGCCCTGAGGATTCTACGCCTTGAGGATTCTACGCTAAGCATTGAGGACTCTAAGCATTGACGTTTCCAATCATTAAGGATACTAAGCATTGAGGTATCTAAGCCATGAGGATTCTAAGCATTGATGATTCTAATCTAAGC
Organism: Coturnix japonica; assembly: GCF_054131305.1. Lineage (NCBI taxonomy): Eukaryota > Metazoa > Chordata > Aves > Galliformes > Phasianidae > Coturnix > Coturnix japonica. The sequence continues at coordinate 20,447,921 of NC_140671.1, read as the reverse complement.
ATTGAGGATGCTAAGCATTAAGGATGCTAAGCATTGAGGATTCTAAGCATTGAGGATTCTAAGCATTGAGTATTCTAAGCACTCAGGTTTCTAAGCAGTGAGGATTCTAAGCTAAGCACTGAGGATGCTAAGTTTTGAGGTTTCTAAGTTTTAAGGACTCTGTGCATTGAGGTTGCTAAGCACCGAGGATTCTAAGCATTGAGTATTCTAAGCTAAGCATTGAGGATGCTAAGCATTGAGGATGCTAAGGATTGAGTTGTTTAAGCATTGAGGATTGTAAGCAAAGCATTGAGGATTCAAAGCTTTAAGGTTTCTAAGCATTGAGGATTCTACCCAAAGCATTGAGGATGCTAAACATTGAGGATGCAAAGGATTAAGGATTCTAAGCATTGAGGTTTCTAAGCATTGAGGATTCTAATCTAAGCATTGTGGATGCTAAGCATTGAGGATGCTAAGCATTGCGGATTCTAAGCATTGAGGATGCTAAGTATTGGGGCTGCTGAGCTTTGAGAATGGAAAGCAATGAAGATTCTAAGCATTGAGGGTTCTAAGCATTGATGATTCTATGCTATGCATTGAGCATGCTATGCCATGAGGTTTCTAAGCATTGAGGTTTCTAAGCTGAGCATTGAGGATTCTAAGCATTGAGGTTTCTATGCATTAACGACTCTATGCATTGAGCTTTCTAAGCAGTGAGGTTTCTAAGCATTGAGGATTCTAAACATTGACGTTTCTATGCTTTAAGTTTTCTATGCATTGAGGTTGCTAAGCATTAAGGACTCTATGCATTGTGGTTTCTAAGCTTTGTGGTTTCTATGCAATAAGGTTTCTCATCGTTGAGGATTCTAAGCAATGAGGTTTCTAAGCATTGAGGTTTCTAAGCTTTGAGGTTTGTAAGCATTGAGGATGGTACACATTGAGGATTCTAAGCTAAGCACTGAGGACTCTATGCACTGAAGTTTCTAAGCATTGAGTTTTCTAAGCATTGAGGGTTCTAAGCATTGAGGGTTCTAAGCATTGAGGACTCTATGCATTGACGTTTCTAAGCATTGAGCTTTCTAAGTATTAAGGACTCTTTTCATTGAGGATTCTAAGCATTGGGGATTCTATGCATTGAGGATACTAAGCATTCAAGATGTTAAGCATTGAGGATTCTAATGTAAACATTGAGGGTTCTAAGCATTGACGATTCTAAGCACTGAGGATACTAGGTTAAGCATTGTGGGTTCTATGAATTGAGGTTTCTAAGCATAAATGTTTCAAGCATTAAGGACTCTGTGCATTGAAGTTTCTAATCATTAAGGATGCTAAGCATTGAGGATGCTAAGCATTACGGATTCTAAGACATAAAGATTCTATGCATTGAGGATTGCAAGGTTTGAGAATGCTAAGCACTGAGGATTCTAAGCATTGAGGTTTCTAAGCATTAAGGACTCTAATCTTTGGGGATTCTAAGCATTGAGGATTTTAGGCATTGAGGATTCTGAGCATAGCATTGTGGATTCCAAGTATTGAGGATTCTAAGCATTAACGACTCAATGCATTGAGGTTTCAAAGCATTGAGGGTGCTGAGCAATGAGGATGCTAAGCAATGAGGATTCTAAGCTTTGAGGTTTCTAAGCCTTAAGAAGTCTAAGTACTGAGCTTTCTAAGCATTGAGGATTCTAAGCATTAAGGACGCTATGCAGTGAGGTTTCTTAGCATTAAGGATGCTAAGGATTGAGGTTTCAAAGCAAGAAAGTTTCTCAGCGTTGAGGATTCTAAGGAATGCGGATTCTACGCATTGAGAATTCTATGCATTGAGGTTTATAAGCTAAGCATTGAGGATGCTGTGCATTGAGGATTCTAAGCATTGAGGATTCTAAGCTATGCACTGAGGTTTCTAAGCATTAGGGATGCTAAGCATTGAGGTTTCAAAGCAATAAGTTTTCTCAGCGTTGAGGATTCTACGCATTGAGGATTCTATGGAATGAGGTTTCAAAGCAAAGAATGGAGGATGCTAAGCAATGAGGTTTCTAATCATTGAGTATTCTAAGCTAAGCATTGAGCATACTAAGGATTGAGGATGCTAAGCATTACGGTTTCTAAGCATTGAGGATTCTAAGCTATGCAGTGACGATGCTAAGTATTGAGGTTTCTAAGCTTTAAGGGCTCTAATCATTGGGGGGATTCTAAGCATTGAGGATTCTAGGCATTGAAGGTTCTAAGTTGAGCATTGAGGATGCTAAGCGTTGAGGATTCTAAGCACTGAGGATTCGAAGATTAAGGATTCAAAGCATTGAGGATTCTATGCATTGAGGATTCTAAGGTATGAATTGAGGATGCTATGCATTGAGGTTTCTAAGCATTAAGGACTGTACGCATTGAGGTTTGTAAGCATTAGGGATGCTAAGCATTGAGGTTTCCAAGCAATAAAATTTCTCAGCGTAGAGGATTCTAAGGTATGAGGATTCTACGCATTGAGATTTCTAAGCAATGCATGGAGGATGCTAAGCACTGAGGATTCAAAGCATTGAGGATTCTAAGCTAAGCATAGAGCATACTAAGGATTGAGGATGCTAAGTATTGAGGTTTCTAAGCATTAAGGACTCTGTGCATTGAGGATTCTAAGCATTGAGGATTCTAAGCATTGAGGATTCTAAGCTAAGCATAGAGCATACTAAGGATTGAGGATGCTAAGCATTGAGGTTTCTAAGCATTGGGAATTCTACGCATTGAGGATGCTAAGCACTGAGGATTCTAAGCATTGAGGTTTCTAAGCAGTGAGGATTCTAAGCTAAGCACTGAGGATGCTAAGTATTGAGGTTTCTAAGCATTAAGGACTCTGTGCATTGAGGATTCTAAGCATTGAGGATCCTGAGCTTTGAGGATTCTAAGCTAAGCATTGAGGATGCTAAGCATTGAGGACGCTAAGCATTGAGGATGCTAAGCATTGAGTATTCTAAGCATTGAGGATTGTAAGCTATGCATTGAGAATTCTAAACATTGAGGATGTTAAGCATTGAGGATTCTAAGCATTCAGGTTTCTAAGCTATGCATTGAGGATTCTAAGCATTGAGGATTGTAAGCATTCAGGTTTCGAAGCAGTGAGGATTCTAAGCTAAGCACTGAGGATGCTAAGTATTGAGGTTTCTAAGCATGAAGGACTCTGTGCATTGACGATTCTAAGCATTGAGGATTCTAAGCATTGAGGATTCTAAGCAAAGCATTGAGTTTTCTAATCTTTGAGGTTTCTTTACAATAAGGCCTCTATGCAATGAGGTTTGTAAGCATTAGGGATGCTAAGCATTGAGGTTTCAGAGCAATAAAATTTCTAAGCAATGAGGATTCTGCGCATTGAGGTTTCTAAGCAATGCATGGAGGATGCTAAGCATTGAGGTTCCTAAGCAGTAGGGATTCTGAGCTTTGAGTATTCTAAGCAAAGCAATGAGGATGCTAAGCATTGAGGATGCGAAGCAATGAGGATTCTAAGCATTGAGGATTCTAAGCTATGTAATGAGGATGCTAAGCATTGAGGATGCTAAGCATTGAGGATGCTAAGCAATGAGGATGCTAAGCATTGAGGATTCTAAGCATTGAGGATTCTAAGCTTTGAGGATTCTAAGCATTGAGGATTCTAAGCTATGCATGGAGGATTCTAAGCATTGAGGATTCTAAGCATAGAGGATTCTAAGCCAAGCATTGAGTTTTCTAATCTTTGAGGTTTCTAAGCATTAAGGCCTCTATGCATTGAGGTGTGTAAGCATTTGGGATGCTAAGCAATGAGGTTTCAAACAATAAAATTTCTCAGCATTGCCGTTTGTAACCATTGAGGATTCTAAGCATTGAGGATTCTAAGCTAAGCATAGAGCATACTAAGGATTGAGGATGCTAAGCATTGAGGTTTCTAAGTATTGGGGATTCTACGCATTGAGGATGCTAAGCACTGAGGATTATAAGCATTGAGGTTTTTAAGCAGTGAGGATTCTAAGCTAAGCACTGAGGATGCTAAGTATTGAGGTTTCTAAGCATTAAGGACTGTGTGCATTGAGGTTTCTAAGCATTGAGGATTCTAGGCATTGAGGATTCTAGGCATTGAGGATTCTAAGCATTGAGGATTCTAAGCCAGACATTGAGGATTCTAAGCATTGAGGATTCTAAGCATTGAGGATTATAAGCATTGAGGTTTTTAAGCAGTGAGGATTCTAAGCTAAGCACTGAGGAAGCTAAGTATTGAGGTTTCTAAGCATTAAGGACTCTGTGCATTGAGGTTTCTAAGCATTGAGGTTTCTAAGCATTGAGGTTTCTAAGCATTGAGGATTCTAGGCATTGAGGATTCTAAGCATTGAGGATTCTAAGCTAGACATTGAGGATTCTAAGCATTGAGGATTCTAAGCATTGAGGATTTTAAGCATTGAGGATGCTAAGCATTGAGGATGCTAAGCATTGAGGATTCTAAGCCAAGCATTGAGTTTTCTAATCTTTGAGGTTTCTAAACATTAAGGCCTCTATGCATTGAGGTTTGTAAGCATTAGGGATGCTAAGCATTGAGGATTCAAAGCAATAAAATTTCTAAGCAATGAGGATTCTACGCATTGAGGTTTCTAAGCAATGCATGGAGGATGCTAAGCATTGAGGTTCCTAAGCTGTGAGGATTCTGAGCTTTGAGGATTCGAAGCTAAGCAATGAGGATGCTAAGCAATGAGGATACTAAGCATTGAGGATTCTAAGCTATGTAATGGGGATGCTAAGCATTGAGGATTCTAAGCATTGAGGATTCTAATCTAAGCATAGAGCATACTAAGGATTGTGGATGCTAAGCATTGAGGTTTCTAAGCATTGGGGATTCTACTCATTGAGGATGCTAAGCACTGAGGATTATAAGCTTTCTGGTTTGTAAGCAGTGAGGATTCTATGGTAAGCACTGAGGATGCTAAGTATTGAGGTTTCTAAGCATTAAGGACTCTGTGCATTGAGGTTTCCAAGCATTGAGGATCCTGAGCTTTGAGGATTCTAAGAATTGAGGATGCTAAGCATTGAGGATTCTAAGCTAAGCATAGAGCATACTAAGGATTGAGGATGCTAAGCATTGAGGATTCTAAGCATTGAGGATTCTAAGCATTGAGGATTCTAAGCATTGAGGTTTGTAAGCATTTGGGATGCTAATCCATGAGGTTTCAAACAATAAATTTTCTCAGCATTGAGGTTTGTAAGCATTGAGGATTCTAAGCATTGAGGATTCTAAGCTAAGCACAGAGCATACTAAGGATTGAGGATGCTAAGCATTGAGGTTTCTAAGGATTGGCGATTCTACGCATTGAGGATGCTAAGCACTGAGGATTATAAGCATTGAGGTTTCTAAGCAGTTAGGATTCTAAGCTAAGCATTGAGGATGCTAAGTATTGAGGTTTCTAAGCATTAAGGATTCTGTGCATTGAGGTTTCTAAGCATTGAGGATCCTGAGCTTTGAGGATTCTAAGATATGCATTGAGGATGCTAAGCATTGAGGCTGTTAAGCATTGAGGATGCTAAGCATTGAGTTTTGTAAGCTAAGCATTGAGGATGCTAAGCATTGAGGATTCTAAGCATTGAGGATACTTAGCATTGAGGATTCTAAGCATTGCGGATTCTAATCTAGGCATTGAGGATTCTAAGCATTGAGGATTGTAAGCTAGGCATTGAGGATTCTAAGCATTGAGGATTCTAAGCATTGAGGTTTCTAAGCAAAGCTTTGAGGATTCTAAGCATTGAGGATTCTAAGCATTGAGGATGCTAAGCATTGAGGATGCTAAGCATTGAGGATTCTAAGCATTGAGGATTCTAAGCATTGTGGATGCTAAGCATTGAGGATTCTAAGCATTGAGGATTCTAATCTAGGCATTGAGGATTCTAAGCATTGAGGATTCTAAGCATTGAGGTTTCTAAGCAAAGCATTGAGGATGCTAAGCATTGAGGATGCTAAGCATTGAGGATGCTAAGCATTGAGGATTCTAAGCATTGAGGATTCTAGGCATTGAGGATGCTAAGCATTGAGGATGCTAAGCATTGAGGATTCTAAGCCAAGCATTGAGTTTTCTAATCTTTGTTGTTTCTAAACATTAAGGCCTCTATGCAGTGAGGTTTGTAAGCATTAGGGTTGCTAAGCATTGAGGTTTCAGAGCAATAAAATTTATAAGCAATGAGGATTCTGTGCATTGAGGTTTCTAAGCAATGCATGGAGGATGCTAAGCATAGAGGTTCCTATGCAGTGAGGATTCTGAGCTTTGAGGATTCTAAGCTAAGCAATGAGGATGCTAAGCATTGAGGATGCTAAGCATTGAGGATTCTAAGCATTGAGGTTTCTAAGCTAAGCATTGAGGATGCGAAGCATTGAGGATTCTAACTATTGAGGATTCTAAGCTATGCATGGAGGATTCTAAGCATTGAGGATTCTAAGCATTGAGGATTCTAAGCCAAGCATTGAGTTTTCTAATCTTTGAGGTTTCTAAACATTAAGGCCTCTATGCATTGAGGTTTGTAAGCATTAGGGATGCTAAGCATTGAGGATTCAAACAATAAAATTTCTCAGCATTGAGGTTTGTAAGCATTGAGGATTCTAAGCATTGAGGATTCTAAGCTAAGCATAGAGCATACTAAGGAATTAGGATGCTAAGCATTGAGCATACTAAGGATTTAGGATGCTAAGCATGGAGGAATCTGAGCATTGTGGATTCTGAGCTAAGCAATGACGATTCTAGGCATTGAGGTTTCTAAGCATTGAGGATTCTAAGCATTGAGTTTTCTAAGCTAAGCATTGAGGATGCTAAGCATTGAGGATTCTAAGCATTGAGGATTCTAAGCATTGAGGATTCTAAGCATTTAGGATTCTAATCTAGGCATTGAGGATTCTAAGCATTGAGGATTCTAAGCCTTGAGGAATCTAAGCATTGAGGTTTCTAAGCTGAGCATGGAGGATTCTAAGTATTGAGGATGCTAAGCATTGAGGATGCTAAGCATTGAGGATGCTACGCATTGAGGATGCTAAGCATTGAGGATGCTAAGCATTGAGGATTCTAAGCATTGAGGATTCTAAGTATTGAGGATTCTAAGCTAGGCATTGAGGATTCTAAGCATTGAGGTTTCTAAGCAAAGCATTCAGGTTTCTAAGCATTGAGGATGCTAAGCATTGAGGATGCTAAGCATTGAGGATGCTAAGCAATGAGGATGCTAAGCATTGAGGATGCTAAGCATTAAGGATTCTAAGCATTGAGGTTTCTAAGCTAAGCATTGAGGATGCGAAGCATTGAGGATTCTAACTATTGAGGATTCTAAGCAATGCATGGAGGATGCTAAGCATTGAGGATTCTAAGCATTGAGGATTCTAAGCTATGCATGGAAGATTCTAAGCATTGAGGATTCTAAGCATAGAGGATTCTAAGCCAAGCATTGAGTTTTCTAATCATTGAGGTTTCTAAGCATTAAGGCCTCTATGCATTGAGGTTTGCAAGCATTTGGGATGCTAAGCAATGAGGTTTCAAACAATAAAATTTCTCAGCATTGAGGTTTGTAAGCATTGAGGATTCTAAGCATTGAGGATTCTAAGCTAAGCATAGAGCATACTAAGGATTGAGGATGCTAAGCATTGAGGTTTCTAAGGATTGGCGATTCTACGCATTGAGGATGCTAAGCACTGAGGATTATAAGCATTGAGGTTTCTAAGCAGTTAGGATTCTAAGCTAAGCACTGAGGATGCTAAGTATTGAGGTTTCTAAGCATTAAGGACTGTGTGCATTGAGGTTTCTAAGCATTGAGGATCCTGAGCTTTGAGGATTCTAAGATATGCATTGAGGATGCTAAGCATTGAGGCTGTTAAGCATTGAGGATGCTAAGCATTGAGTTTTGTAAGCTAAGCATTGAGGATGCTAAGCATTGAGGATTCGAAGCATTGAGGATTCTAAGCATTGAGGATTCTAAGCACTGAGGATTCTAATCTAGGCATTGAGGATTCTAAGCATTGAGGATTGTAAGCTAGGCATTGAGGATTCAAAGCATTGAGGATTCTAAGCAAAGCATAGAGCATACTAAGGATTTAGGATGCTAAGCATTGAGGATTCTAAGCATTGAGGATTCTAAGCTATGCATTGAGGATTCTAAACATTGAGGATGTTAAGCATTGAGGATTCTAAGCATTGAGTTTTCTAAGCTAAGCATTGAGGATGCTAAGCATTGAGGATGCTAAGCATTGAGGATTCTAAGCATTGAGGATTCTAAGCATTGAGGATTCTAAGCATTTAGGATTCTAATCTAGGCATTGAGGATTCTAAGCATTGAGGATTCTAAGCCTTGAGGATTCTAAGCATTGAGGTTTCTAAGCTGAGCATGGAGGATTCTAAGTATTGAGGATGCTAAGCATTGAGGATGCTAAGCATTGAGGATGCTAAGCATTGAGGATTCTAAGCATTGAGGATTCTAAGTATTGAGGATTCTAAGCTAGGCATTGAGGATTCTAAGCATTGAGGTTTCTAAGCAAAGCATTCAGGTTTCTAAGCATTGAGGATGCTAAGCATTGAGGATGCTAAGCATTGAGGATGCTAAGCATTGAGGATTCTAAGCATTGAGGATTCTAAGCTATGCATTGAGGATTCTAAACATTGAGGATGTTAAGCATTGAGGATTCTAAGCATTGAGTTTTCTAAGCTAAGCATTGAGGATGCTAAGCATTGAGGATGCTAAGCATTGAGGATTCTAAGCATTGAGGATTCTAAGCATTGAGGATTCTAAGCATTGAGGATTCTAATCTAGGCATTGAGGATTCTAAGCATTGAGGATTCTAAGCATTGAGGATTCTAAGCATTGAGGTTTCTAAGCTAAGCATAGAGGATTCTAAGCATTGAGGATGCTAAGTATTGCGGATGCTAAGCATTGAGGATGCTAAGCATTGAGGATGCTAAGCATTGAGGATTCTAAGCATTGAGGATTCTAAGCATTGAGGATTCTAAGCATTGTGGATTCTAAGCATTGAGGTTTCTAAGCAAAGTATTGAGGATGCTAAGCATTGAGGATGCTAAGCATTGAGGATGCTAAGAATTGAGGATTCTAAGCATTGAGGATGCTAAGCATTGAGGATGCTAAACATTGAGGATGGTAAGCATTGGGGTTTCTAAGCTTTGAGGATGATAAGCATTCAGGATGCTAAGCATTGAGGATGCTAAGCATTGAGGATTCTAAGCATTGAGGATTCTAAGATATGTAATGAGGATGCTAAGCATTGAGGATTCTAAGTATTGAGGTTTCTATGCTAAGCATTGAGAATGCGAAGCATTGAGGATTCTAACTATTGAGGATTCTAAGCAATGCATGGAGGATTCTAAGCATTCAGGATTCTAAGCATTGAGGATTCTAAGCATTGAGGATTCTAAGCATTGAGGATGCTAAGCATTGAGGATGCTAAGCATTGAGGATGGTAAGCATTGAGGATGGTAAGCATTGAGGATTCTAAGCATAGAGCATACTAAGCATTGAGGATGCTAAGCATTGAGGATGCTAAGCATTGAGGATGCTAAGCATTGAGGATGCAAAGCATTGAGGATTCTAAGATTTGAGGATTCTAAGCATTGCGGATTCTAAGCATTGCGGATGCTAAGCATTGAGGATTCTAAGCATTGAGGATTCTAATCATTGAGGATTCTAAGCTATGCATTGAGGATTCTAAACATTGAGGATGTTAAGCATTGAGAATTCTAAGTATTGAGGTTTCTAAGCTAAGCATTGAGGATTCTAAGCATTGAGGATTCTAAGCATTCAGGTTTCTAAGCAGTGAGGATTCTAAGCTAGGCACTTAGGATGCTAAGTATTGAGGTTTCTAAGCATTAAGGATTCTGTGCATTGATGATTTCTAAGCATTGAGGATTCTAAACATTGAGTTTTCTAAGCTAAGCATTGAGGATGCTAAGCATTGAGGATTCTAAGCATGGAGGATTCTAAGCATTGAGGATTCTAAGCTATGAGGATTCTAAGCCAATCATTGAGTTTTCTAATCTTTGAGGTTTCTAAGCATTAAGGCCTCTATGCATTGAGGTTTGTAAGCATTTGGGATGCTAAGCAATGAGGTTTCAAACAATAAAATTTCTCAGCATTGAGGTTTGTAAGCATTGAGGATTCTAAGCATTGAGGATTCTAAGATAAGCATAGAGCATACTAGGGATAGAGGATGCTAAGCATTGAGGATTCTAAGCATTGAGGATTCTAAGCTATGCATTGAGGATTCTAAACATTGAGGATGTTAAGCATTGAGGATTCTTATCATTGAGTTTTCTAAGCTAAGCATTGAGGATGCTAAGCATTGAGGATTCTAAGCATTGAGGATTCTAAGCATTGAGGATTCTAAGCATTGAGGATTCTAATGTAGGCTTTGAGGATTCTAAGCATTGAGGATTCTAGGCATTGAGGATTCTAAGCATTGAGGTTTCTAAGCTAAGCATGGAGGATTCTAAGCATTGAGGATGCTAAGTATTGAGGATGCTAAGCATTGAGGATGCTAAGCATTGAGGATGCTAAGCATTGAGGATGCTAAGCATTGAGGATTCTAAGCATTGAGGATTCTAAGCATTGAGGTTTCTAAGCAAAGCATTGAGGATTCAAAGCATTGAGGATACTAAGCATTGAGGATGCTAAGCATTGAGGATGCTAAGCATTGAGGATTCTAAGCATTGAGGATTCTAGGCATTGAAGATGCTAAGCATTGAGGATGCTAAGCATTGAGGATGCTAAGCATTGAGGATTCTAAGACAAGCATTGAGTTTTCTAATCTTTGTTGTTTCTAAACATTAAGGCCTCTATGCAATGAGGTTTGTAAGCATTAGGGTTGCTAAGCATTGAGGTTTCAGAGCAATAAAATTTCAAAGCAATGAGGATTCTGCGCATTGAGGTTTCTAAGCAATGCATGGAGGATGCTAAGCATTGAGGTTCCTAAGCAGTGAGGATTCTGAGCTTTGAGGATTCTAAGCTAAGCAATGAGGATGCTAAGCATTGAGGATTCTAAGCATTGAGGTTTCTAAGCTAAGCATGGAGGATTCTAAGCATTGAGGATGCTAAGTATTGAAATGCTAAGCATTGAGGATGCTAAGCATTGAGGATGCTAATCATTGAGGATGCTAAGCATTGAGGATGCTAAGCATTGAGGATGCTAAGCATTGAGGATTCTAAGCATTGAGGATTCTAAGCATTGAGGATTCTAAGCTAGGCATTGAGGATTCTAAGAATTGAGGATTCTAAGCATGGAGGTTTCTAAGCAAAGCATTGAGGTTTCTAAGCATTGAGGATGCTAAGCATTGAGGATGCTAAGCATTGAGGATGCTAAGCATTGAGGATGCTAAGCATTGAGGATTCTAAGCATTGAGGATTCTAAGCATTGAGGATTCTAAGCTAGGCATTGAGGATTCTAAGAATTGAGGATTCTAAGCATGGAGGTTTCTAAGCAAAGCATTGAGGTTTCTAAGCATTGAGGATGCTAAGCATTGAGGATGCTAAGCATTGAGGATGCTAAGCATTGAGGATGCTAATCATTGAGGATGCTAAGCATTGAGGATGCTAAGCATTGAGGATGCTAAGCATTGAGGATTCTAAGCATTGAGGATTCTAAGCATTGAGGATTCTAAGCTAGGCATTGAGGATTCTAAGAATTGAGGATTCTAAGCATGGAGGTTTCTAAGCAAAGCATTCAGGTTTCTAAGCAGTGAGGATTCTAAGCTAAGCACTTAGGATGCTAAGTATTGAGGTTTCTAAGCATTAAGGATTCTGTGCATTGATGATTTCTAAGCATTGAGGATTCTAAACATTGAGTTTTCTAAGCTAAGCATTGAGGATGCTAAGCATTGAGGATTCTAAGCATGGAGGATTCTAAGCATTGAGGATTCTAAGCTATGAGGATTCTAAGCCAATCATTGAGTTTTCTAATCTTTGAGGTTTCTAAGCATTAAGGCCTCTATGCATTGAGGTTTGTAAGCATTTGGGATGCTAAGCAATGAGGTTTCAAACAATAAAATTTCTCAGCATTGAGGTTTGTAAGCATTGAGGATTCTAAGCATTGAGGATTCTAAGATAAGCATAGAGCATACTAGGGATAGAGGATGCTAAGCATTGAGGATTCTAAGCATTGAGGATTCTAAGCTATGCATTGAGGATTCTAAACATTGAGGATGTTAAGCATTGAGGATTCTTATCATTGAGTTTTCTAAGCTAAGCATTGAGGATGCTAAGCATTGAGGATTCTAAGCATTGAGGATTCTAAGCATTGAGGATTCTAAGCATTGAGGATTCTAATGTAGGCTTAAAGGATTCTAAGCATTGAGGATTCTAGGCATTGAGGATTCTAAGCATTGAGGTTTCTAAGCTAAGCATGGAGGATTCTAAGCATTGAGGATGCTAAGTATTGAGGATGCTAAGCATTGAGGATGCTAAGCATTGAGGATGCTAAGCATTGAGGATGCTAAGCATTGAGGATTCTAAGCATTGAGGATTCTAAGCATTGAGGTTTCTAAGCAAAGCATTGAGGATTCAAAGCATTGAGGATACTAAGCATTGAGGATGCTAAGCATTGAGGATGCTAAGCATTGAGGATTCTAAGCATTGAGGATTCTAGGCATTGAAGATGCTAAGCATTGAGGATGCTAAGCATTGAGGATGCTAAGCATTGAGGATTCTAAGACAAGCATTGAGTTTTCTAATCTTTGTTGTTTCTAAACATTAAGGCCTCTATGCAATGAGGTTTGTAAGCATTAGGGTTGCTAAGCATTGAGGTTTCAGAGCAATAAAATTTCAAAGCAATGAGGATTCTGCGCATTGAGGTTTCTAAGCAATGCATGGAGGATGCTAAGCATTGAGGTTCCTAAGCAGTGAGGATTCTGAGCTTTGAGGATTCTAAGCTAAGCAATGAGGATGCTAAGCATTGAGGATTCTAAGCATTGAGGTTTCTAAGCTAAGCATGGAGGATTCTAAGCATTGAGGATGCTAAGTATTGAAATGCTAAGCATTGAGGATGCTAAGCATTGAGGATGCTAATCATTGAGGATGCTAAGCATTGAGGATGCTAAGCATTGAGGATGCTAAGCATTGAGGATTCTAAGCATTGAGGATTCTAAGCATTGAGGATTCTAAGCTAGGCATTGAGGATTCTAAGAATTGAGGATTCTAAGCATGGAGGTTTCTAAGCAAAGCATTGAGGTTTCTAAGCATTGAGGATGCTAAGCATTGAGGATGCTAAGCATTGAGGATGCTAAGCATTGAGGATGCTAAGCATTGAGGATTCTAAGCATTGAGGATTCTAAGCATTGAGGATTCTAAGCTAGGCATTGAGGATTCTAAGAATTGAGGATTCTAAGCATGGAGGTTTCTAAGCAAAGCATTGAGGTTTCTAAGCATTGAGGATGCTAAGCATTGAGGATGCTAAGCATTGAGGATGCTAAGCATTGAGGATGCTAATCATTGAGGATGCTAAGCATTGAGGATGCTAAGCATTGAGGATGCTAAGCATTGAGGATTCTAAGCATTGAGGATTCTAAGCATTGAGGATTCTAAGCTAGGCATTGAGGATTCTAAGAATTGAGGATTCTAAGCATGGAGGTTTCTAAGCAAAGCATTCAGGTTTCTAAGCAGTGAGGATTCTAAGCTAAGCACTTAGGATGCTAAGTATTGAGGTTTCTAAGCATTAAGGATTCTGTGCATTGATGATTTCTAAGCATTGAGGATTCTAAACATTGAGTTTTCTAAGCTAAGCATTGAGGATGCTAAGCATTGAGGATTCTAAGCATGGAGGATTCTAAGCATTGAGGATTCTAAGCTATGAGGATTCTAAGCCAATCATTGAGTTTTCTAATCTTTGAGGTTTCTAAGCATTAAGGCCTCTATGCATTGAGGTTTGTAAGCATTTGGGATGCTAAGCAATGAGGTTTCAAACAATAAAATTTCTCAGCATTGAGGTTTGTAAGCATTGAGGATTCTAAGCATTGAGGATTCTAAGATAAGCATAGAGCATACTAGGGATAGAGGATGCTAAGCATTGAGGATTCTAAGCATTGAGGATTCTAAGCTATGCATTGAGGATTCTAAACATTGAGGATGTTAAGCATTGAGGATTCTTATCATTGAGTTTTCTAAGCTAAGCATTGAGGATGCTAAGCATTGAGGATTCTAAGCATTGAGGATTCTAAGCATTGAGGATTCTAAGCATTGAGGATTCTAATGTAGGCTTAAAGGATTCTAAGCATTGAGGATTCTAGGCATTGAGGATTCTAAGCATTGAGGTTTCTAAGCTAAGCATGGAGGATTCTAAGCATTGAGGATGCTAAGTATTGAGGATGCTAAGCATTGAGGATTCTAAGCATTGAGTTTTCTAAGCTAAGCATTGAGGATGCTAAGCATTGAGGATGCTAAGCATTGAGGATTCTAAGCATTGAGGATTCTAAGCATTGAGGATTCTAAGCATTTAGGATTCTAATCTAGGCATTGAGGATTCTAAGCATTGAGGATTCTAAGCCTTGAGGATTCTAAGCATTGAGGTTTCTAAGCTGAGCATGGAGGATTCTAAGTATTGAGGATGCTAAGCATTGAGGATGCTAAGCATTGAGGATGCTAAGCATTGAGGATTCTAAGCATTGAGGATTCTAAGTATTGAGGATTCTAAGCTAGGCATTGAGGATTCTAAGCATTGAGGTTTCTAAGCAAAGCATTCAGGTTTCTAAGCATTGAGGATGCTAAGCATTGAGGATGCTAAGCATTGAGGATGCTAAGCATTGAGGATTCTAAGCATTGAGGATTCTAAGCTATGCATTGAGGATTCTAAACATTGAGGATGTTAAGCATTGAGGATTCTAAGCATTGAGTTTTCTAAGCTAAGCATTGAGGATGCTAAGCATTGAGGATGCTAAGCATTGAGGATTCTAAGCATTGAGGATTCTAAGCATTGAGGATTCTAAGCATTGAGGATTCTAATCTAGGCATTGAGGATTCTAAGCATTGAGGATTCTAAGCATTGAGGATTCTAAGCATTGAGGTTTCTAAGCTAAGCATAGAGGATTCTAAGCATTGAGGATGCTAAGTATTGCGGATGCTAAGCATTGAGGATGCTAAGCATTGAGGATGCTAAGCATTGAGGATTCTAAGCATTGAGGATTCTAAGCATTGAGGATTCTAAGCATTGTGGATTCTAAGCATTGAGGTTTCTAAGCAAAGTATTGAGGATGCTAAGCATTGAGGATGCTAAGCATTGAGGATGCTAAGAATTGAGGATTCTAAGCATTGAGGATGCTAAGCATTGAGGATGCTAAACATTGAGGATGGTAAGCATTGGGGTTTCTAAGCTTTGAGGATGATAAGCATTCAGGATGCTAAGCATTGAGGATGCTAAGCATTGAGGATTCTAAGCATTGAGGATTCTAAGATATGTAATGAGGATGCTAAGCATTGAGGATTCTAAGTATTGAGGTTTCTATGCTAAGCATTGAGAATGCGAAGCATTGAGGATTCTAACTATTGAGGATTCTAAGCAATGCATGGAGGATTCTAAGCATTCAGGATTCTAAGCATTGAGGATTCTAAGCATTGAGGATTCTAAGCATTGAGGATGCTAAGCATTGAGGATGCTAAGCATTGAGGATGGTAAGCATTGAGGATGGTAAGCATTGAGGATTCTAAGCATAGAGCATACTAAGCATTGAGGATGCTAAGCATTGAGGATGCTAAGCATTGAGGATGCTAAGCATTGAGGATGCAAAGCATTGAGGATTCTAAGATTTGAGGATTCTAAGCATTGCGGATTCTAAGCATTGCGGATGCTAAGCATTGAGGATTCTAAGCATTGAGGATTCTAATCATTGAGGATTCTAAGCTATGCATTGAGGATTCTAAACATTGAGGATGTTAAGCATTGAGAATTCTAAGTATTGAGGTTTCTAAGCTAAGCATTGAGGATTCTAAGCATTGAGGATTCTAAGCATTCAGGTTTCTAAGCAGTGAGGATTCTAAGCTAAGCACTTAGGATGCTAAGTATTGAGGTTTCTAAGCATTAAGGATTCTGTGCATTGATGATTTCTAAGCATTGAGGATTCTAAACATTGAGTTTTCTAAGCTAAGCATTGAGGATGCTAAGCATTGAGGATTCTAAGCATGGAGGATTCTAAGCATTGAGGATTCTAAGCTATGAGGATTCTAAGCCAATCATTGAGTTTTCTAATCTTTGAGGTTTCTAAGCATTAAGGCCTCTATGCATTGAGGTTTGTAAGCATTTGGGATGCTAAGCAATGAGGTTTCAAACAATAAAATTTCTCAGCATTGAGGTTTGTAAGCATTGAGGATTCTAAGCATTGAGGATTCTAAGATAAGCATAGAGCATACTAGGGATAGAGGATGCTAAGCATTGAGGATTCTAAGCATTGAGGATTCTAAGCTATGCATTGAGGATTCTAAACATTGAGGATGTTAAGCATTGAGGATTCTTATCATTGAGTTTTCTAAGCTAAGCATTGAGGATGCTAAGCATTGAGGATTCTAAGCATTGAGGATTCTAAGCATTGAGGATTCTAAGCATTGAGGATTCTAATGTAGGCTTTGAGGATTCTAAGCATTGAGGATTCTAGGCATTGAGGATTCTAAGCATTGAGGTTTCTAAGCTAAGCATGGAGGATTCTAAGCATTGAGGATGCTAAGTATTGAGGATGCTAAGCATTGAGGATGCTAAGCATTGAGGATGCTAAGCATTGAGGATGCTAAGCATTGAGGATTCTAAGCATTGAGGATTCTAAGCATTGAGGTTTCTAAGCAAAGCATTGAGGATTCAAAGCATTGAGGATACTAAGCATTGAGGATGCTAAGCATTGAGGATGCTAAGCATTGAGGATTCTAAGCATTGAGGATTCTAGGCATTGAAGATGCTAAGCATTGAGGATGCTAAGCATTGAGGATGCTAAGCATTGAGGATTCTAAGACAAGCATTGAGTTTTCTAATCTTTGTTGTTTCTAAACATTAAGGCCTCTATGCAATGAGGTTTGTAAGCATTAGGGTTGCTAAGCATTGAGGTTTCAGAGCAATAAAATTTCAAAGCAATGAGGATTCTGCGCATTGAGGTTTCTAAGCAATGCATGGAGGATGCTAAGCATTGAGGTTCCTAAGCAGTGAGGATTCTGAGCTTTGAGGATTCTAAGCTAAGCAATGAGGATGCTAAGCATTGAGGATTCTAAGCATTGAGGTTTCTAAGCTAAGCATGGAGGATTCTAAGCATTGAGGATGCTAAGTATTGAAATGCTAAGCATTGAGGATGCTAAGCATTGAGGATGCTAATCATTGAGGATGCTAAGCATTGAGGATGCTAAGCATTGAGGATGCTAAGCATTGAGGATTCTAAGCATTGAGGATTCTAAGCATTGAGGATTCTAAGCTAGGCATTGAGGATTCTAAGAATTGAGGATTCTAAGCATGGAGGTTTCTAAGCAAAGCATTGAGGTTTCTAAGCATTGAGGATGCTAAGCATTGAGGATGCTAAGCATTGAGGATGCTAAGCATTGAGGATGCTAAGCATTGAGGATTCTAAGCATTGAGGATTCTAAGCATTGAGGATTCTAAGCTAGGCATTGAGGATTCTAAGAATTGAGGATTCTAAGCATGGAGGTTTCTAAGCAAAGCATTGAGGTTTCTAAGCATTGAGGATGCTAAGCATTGAGGATGCTAAGCATTGAGGATGCTAAGCATTGAGGATGCTAATCATTGAGGATGCTAAGCATTGAGGATGCTAAGCATTGAGGATGCTAAGCATTGAGGATTCTAAGCATTGAGGATTCTAAGCATTGAGGATTCTAAGCTAGGCATTGAGGATTCTAAGAATTGAGGATTCTAAGCATGGAGGTTTCTAAGCAAAGCATTCAGGTTTCTAAGCAGTGAGGATTCTAAGCTAAGCACTTAGGATGCTAAGTATTGAGGTTTCTAAGCATTAAGGATTCTGTGCATTGATGATTTCTAAGCATTGAGGATTCTAAACATTGAGTTTTCTAAGCTAAGCATTGAGGATGCTAAGCATTGAGGATTCTAAGCATGGAGGATTCTAAGCATTGAGGATTCTAAGCTATGAGGATTCTAAGCCAATCATTGAGTTTTCTAATCTTTGAGGTTTCTAAGCATTAAGGCCTCTATGCATTGAGGTTTGTAAGCATTTGGGATGCTAAGCAATGAGGTTTCAAACAATAAAATTTCTCAGCATTGAGGTTTGTAAGCATTGAGGATTCTAAGCATTGAGGATTCTAAGATAAGCATAGAGCATACTAGGGATAGAGGATGCTAAGCATTGAGGATTCTAAGCATTGAGGATTCTAAGCTATGCATTGAGGATTCTAAACATTGAGGATGTTAAGCATTGAGGATTCTTATCATTGAGTTTTCTAAGCTAAGCATTGAGGATGCTAAGCATTGAGGATTCTAAGCATTGAGGATTCTAAGCATTGAGGATTCTAAGCATTGAGGATTCTAATGTAGGCTTAAAGGATTCTAAGCATTGAGGATTCTAGGCATTGAGGATTCTAAGCATTGAGGTTTCTAAGCTAAGCATGGAGGATTCTAAGCATTGAGGATGCTAAGTATTGAGGATGCTAAGCATTGAGGATGCTAAGCATTGAGGATGCTAAGCATTGAGGATGCTAAGCATTGAGGATTCTAAGCATTGAGGATTCTAAGCATTGAGGTTTCTAAGCAAAGCATTGAGGATTCAAAGCATTGAGGATACTAAGCATTGAGGATGCTAAGCATTGAGGATGCTAAGCATTGAGGATTCTAAGCATTGAGGATTCTAGGCATTGAAGATGCTAAGCATTGAGGATGCTAAGCATTGAGGATGCTAAGCATTGAGGATTCTAAGACAAGCATTGAGTTTTCTAATCTTTGTTGTTTCTAAACATTAAGGCCTCTATGCAATGAGGTTTGTAAGCATTAGGGTTGCTAAGCATTGAGGTTTCAGAGCAATAAAATTTCAAAGCAATGAGGATTCTGCGCATTGAGGTTTCTAAGCAATGCATGGAGGATGCTAAGCATTGAGGTTCCTAAGCAGTGAGGATTCTGAGCTTTGAGGATTCTAAGCTAAGCAATGAGGATGCTAAGCATTGAGGATTCTAAGCATTGAGGTTTCTAAGCTAAGCATGGAGGATTCTAAGCATTGAGGATGCTAAGTATTGAAATGCTAAGCATTGAGGATGCTAAGCATTGAGGATGCTAATCATTGAGGATGCTAAGCATTGAGGATGCTAAGCATTGAGGATGCTAAGCATTGAGGATTCTAAGCATTGAGGATTCTAAGCATTGAGGATTCTAAGCTAGGCATTGAGGATTCTAAGAATTGAGGATTCTAAGCATGGAGGTTTCTAAGCAAAGCATTGAGGTTTCTAAGCATTGAGGATGCTAAGCATTGAGGATGCTAAGCATTGAGGATGCTAAGCATTGAGGATTCTAAGCATTGAGGATTCTAAGCATTGAGGATTCTAAGCTAGGCATTGAGGATTCTAAGAATTGAGGATTCTAAGCATGGAGGTTTCTAAGCAAAGCATTGAGGTTTCTAAGCATTGAGGATGCTAAGCATTGAGGATGCTAAGCATTGAGGATGCTAAGCATTGAGGATGCTAATCATTGAGGATGCTAAGCATTGAGGATGCTAAGCATTGAGGATGCTAAGCATTGAGGATTCTAAGCATTGAGGATTCTAAGCATTGAGGATTCTAAGCTAGGCATTGAGGATTCTAAGAATTGAGGATTCTAAGCATGGAGGTTTCTAAGCAAAGCATTCAGGTTTCTAAGCAGTGAGGATTCTAAGCTAAGCACTTAGGATGCTAAGTATTGAGGTTTCTAAGCATTAAGGATTCTGTGCATTGATGATTTCTAAGCATTGAGGATTCTAAACATTGAGTTTTCTAAGCTAAGCATTGAGGATGCTAAGCATTGAGGATTCTAAGCATGGAGGATTCTAAGCATTGAGGATTCTAAGCTATGAGGATTCTAAGCCAATCATTGAGTTTTCTAATCTTTGAGGTTTCTAAGCATTAAGGCCTCTATGCATTGAGGTTTGTAAGCATTTGGGATGCTAAGCAATGAGGTTTCAAACAATAAAATTTCTCAGCATTGAGGTTTGTAAGCATTGAGGATTCTAAGCATTGAGGATTCTAAGATAAGCATAGAGCATACTAGGGATAGAGGATGCTAAGCATTGAGGATTCTAAGCATTGAGGATTCTAAGCTATGCATTGAGGATTCTAAACATTGAGGATGTTAAGCATTGAGGATTCTTATCATTGAGTTTTCTAAGCTAAGCATTGAGGATGCTAAGCATTGAGGATTCTAAGCATTGAGGATTCTAAGCATTGAGGATTCTAAGCATTGAGGATTCTAATGTAGGCTTAAAGGATTCTAAGCATTGAGGATTCTAGGCATTGAGGATTCTAAGCATTGAGGTTTCTAAGCTAAGCATGGAGGATTCTAAGCATTGAGGATGCTAAGTATTGAGGATGCTAAGCATTGAGGATGCTAAGCATTGAGGATGCTAAGCATTGAGGATGCTAAGCATTGAGGATTCTAAGCATTGAGGATTCTAAGCATTGAGGTTTCTAAGCAAAGCATTGAGGATTCAAAGCATTGAGGATACTAAGCATTGAGGATGCTAAGCATTGAGGATGCTAAGCATTGAGGATTCTAAGCATTGAGGATTCTAGGCATTGAAGATGCTAAGCATTGAGGATGCTAAGCATTGAGGATGCTAAGCATTGAGGATTCTAAGACAAGCATTGAGTTTTCTAATCTTTGTTGTTTCTAAACATTAAGGCCTCTATGCAATGAGGTTTGTAAGCATTAGGGTTGCTAAGCATTGAGGTTTCAGAGCAATAAAATTTCAAAGCAATGAGGATTCTGCGCATTGAGGTTTCTAAGCAATGCATGGAGGATGCTAAGCATTGAGGTTCCTAAGCAGTGAGGATTCTGAGCTTTGAGGATTCTAAGCTAAGCAATGAGGATGCTAAGCATTGAGGATTCTAAGCATTGAGGTTTCTAAGCTAAGCATGGAGGATTCTAAGCATTGAGGATGCTAAGTATTGAAATGCTAAGCATTGAGGATGCTAAGCATTGAGGATGCTAATCATTGAGGATGCTAAGCATTGAGGATGCTAAGCATTGAGGATGCTAAGCATTGAGGATTCTAAGCATTGAGGATTCTAAGCATTGAGGATTCTAAGCTAGGCATTGAGGATTCTAAGAATTGAGGATTCTAAGCATGGAGGTTTCTAAGCAAAGCATTGAGGTTTCTAAGCATTGAGGATGCTAAGCATTGAGGATGCTAAGCATTGAGGATGCTAAGCATTGAGGATTCTAAGCATTGATGATGCTAATCATTGAGGATGCTAAGCATTGAGGATGGTAAGCATTGAGTATTCTAAGCTTTGAGGATGCTAAGCATTGAGGATGCTAAGAATTGAGGATGCTAAGCATTGAGGATTCTAAGCTATGTAATGAGGATGCTAAGCATTGAGGATTCTAAGTATTGAGGTTTCTATGCTAAGCATTGAGGATGCGAAGCATTGAGGATTCTAACTATTGAGGATTCTAAGCAATGCATGGAGGATTCTAAGCATTGAGGATTCTAAGCATTGAGGATTCTAAGCATTGAGGATGCTAAGCATTGAGGATGCTAAGCATTGAGGATGGTAAGCATTGAGGATTCTAAGCATAGAGCATACTAAGCATTGAGGATGCTAAGCATTGAGGATGCTAAGCATTGAGGATGCTAAGCATTGAGGATTCTAAGATTTGAGGATGCTAAGCATTGAGGATTCTAAGATTTGAGAATGCTAAGCATTGAGGATTGTAAGTATTGAGGTTTCTATGCTAAGCATTGAGGATGCGAAGCATTGAGGATTCTTACTATTGAGGATTCTAAGCAATGCAAGGAGGATTCTAAGCATTGAGGATTCTAAGCATTGAGGATTCTAAGCATTGAGGATTCTAAGCTATGCATGGTGGATTCTAAGCATTGAGGATTCTAAGCATTGAGGATTCTAAGCCAAGCATTGAGTTTACTAATCTTTGAGGTTTCTAAGCATTAAGGCCTCTATGCATTGAGGTTTGTAAGCATTTGGGATGCTAAGCAATGACGTTCCAAACAATAAAATTTCTCAGCATTGAGGTCTGTAAGCATTGAGGATTCTAAGCATTGAGGATTCTAAGCTAAGCATAGAGCATACTAAGGATTGAGGATGCTAAGCATTGAGGATTCTAAGCATTGAGGATTCTCAGCTATGCATTGAGGATTCTAAACATTGAGGATGATAAGCATTGAGGATTCTAAGCATTGAGTTTTCTAAGCTAAGCATTGAGGATGCTAAGCATTGAGGATGCTAAGCATTGAGGATTCTAAGCATTGAGGATTCTCAGCATTGAGGATTCTAAGCATTTAGGATTCTAATCTAGGCATTGAGGATTCTAATCATTGAGGATTCTAAGCCTTGAGGATTCTAAGCATTGAGGTTTCTAAGCTGAGCATGGAGGATTCTAAGTATTGAGGATGCTAAGCATTGAGGATGCAAAGCATTGAGGATTCTAAGCATTGAGGATTCTAAGCATTGAGGATTCTAAGTATTGAGGATTCTAAGCTAGACATTGAGGATTCTAAGCATTGAGGTTTCTAAGCAAAGCATTCAGGTTTCTAAGCATTGAGGATGCTAAGCATTGAGGATGCTAAGCAATGAGGATGCTAAGCACTGAGGATGCTAAGCATTGAGGATTCTAAGCATTGAGGTTTCTAAGCAAAGCATTGACGATGCGAGGCATTGAGGATTCTAACAATTGAGGATTCTAAGCAATGCATGGAGGATGCTAAGCATTGAGGATTCTAAGCACTGAGGATTCTAAGCTATGCATGGAAGATTCTAAGCATTGAGGATTCTAAGCATAGAGGATTCTAAGCCAACCATTGAGTTTTCTAATCTTTGAGGTTTCTAAGCATTAAGGCCTCTATGTATTGAGGTTTGTAGGCATTTGGGATGCTAAGCAATGACGTTTCAAACAATAAAATTTCTCAGCATTGAGGTTTGTAAGCATTGAGGATTCTAAGCATTGAGGATTCTAAGCTAAGCATAGAGCATACTAAGCATTGAGGATGCTAAGCATTGAGGATGCTAAGCATTGAGGATTCTAAGCATTGAGGATTCTTAACATTGAGGATGCTAAGCATTGAGGATTCTAAGCATTGAGTTTTCGAAGCTAAGCATTGAGGATGCTAAGCATTGAGGATTCTAAGCATTGAGGATTCTAAGCATTGAGGATTGTAATCTAGGCATTGAGGATTCTTAGCATTGAGGATTCTAAGCATTGAGGATTCTAAGCATTGTGGTTTCTAAGCTAAGCATGGAGGATTCTAAGCATTGAGGATGCTAAGTATTGAGGATGCTAAGCATTGAGGATGCTAAGCATTGAGGATGCTAAGCATTGAGGATTCTAAGCATTGAGGATTCTAAGCATTGAGGATTCTAAGCATTGAGGATTCTAAGCTAGGCATTGAGGATTCTAAGCATTGTGGATTCTAAGCATTGAGGTTTCTAAGCAAAGCATTGAGGATGCTAAGCATTGAGGATGCTAAGCATTGAGGATGCTAAGCATTGAGGATTCTAAGCATTGAGGATGCTAAGCATTGAGGATGCTAAGCATTGAGGATGGTAAGCATTGAGGATTCTAAGCTTTGAGGATGCTAAGCATTCAGGATGCTAAGCATTGAGGATGCTAAGCATTGAGGATTCTAAGCATTGAGGTTTCTAAGCTAAGCATTGACGATGCGAGGCATTGAGGATTCTAACTATTGAGGATTCTAAGCAATGCATGGAGGATGCTAAGCATTGAGGATTCTAAGCATTGAGGATTCTAAGCATTGAGGATTCTAAGCCAAGCATTGAGTTTTCTAATCTTTGAGGTTTCTAAGCATTAAGGCCTCTATGTATTGAGGTTTGTAAGCATTTGGGATGCTAAGCAATGACGTTTACAACAATAAAATTTCTCAGCATTGAGGTTTGTAAGCATTGAGGATTCTAAGCTAAGCATAGAGCATACTAAGGATTGAGGATGCTAAGCATTGAGGATTCTAAGCATTGAGGATTCTAAGCTATCATTGAGGATTCTAAACATTGAGGATGTTAAGCAGTGAGGATTCTAAGCATTGAGTTTTCTAAGCTAAGCATTGAGGATGCTAAGCATTGAGGATTCTAAGCATTGAGGATTCTAAGCATTGAGGATTCTAAGCACTGAGGATTCTAATCTAGGCATTGAGGATTCTAAGCATTGAGGATTCTAAGCATTGAGGATTCTAAGCATTGTGGTTTCTAAGCTAAGCATGGAGGATTCGAAGCATTGAGGATGCTAAGTATTGAGGATGCTAAGCATTGAGGATGCTAAGCATTGAGGATGCTAAGCATTGAGGATTCTAAGCATTGAGGATTCTAAGCATTGAGGATTCTAAGCATTGAGGATTCTAAGCTAGGCATTGAGGATTCTAAGCATTGTGGATTCTAAGCATTGAGGTTTCTAAGCAAAGCATTGAGGATGCTAAGCATTGAGGATGCTAAGCATTGAGGATGCTAAACATTGAGGATGCTAAGCATTGAGGATTCTAAGCATTGAGGATGCTAAGCATTGAGGATGCTAAGCATTGAGGATGCTAAGCATTGAGGATTCTAAGTATTGAGGTTTCTATGCTAAGCATTGAGGATGCGAAGCATTGAGGATTCTAACTATTGAGGATTCTAAGCAATGCATGGAGGATTCTAAGCATTGAGGATTCTAAGCATTGAGGATTCTAAGCATTGAGGATGCTAAGCATTGAGGATGCTAAGTATTGAGGATGGTAAGCATTGAGGATTCTAAGCATAGAGCATACTAAGCATTGAGGATGCTAAGCATTGAGGATGCTAAGCATTGAGGATGCTAAGCATTGAGGATTCTAAGATTTGAGGATGCTAAGCATTGAGGATTCTAAGATTTGAGAATGCTAAGCATTGAGGATTGTAAGTATTGAGGTTTCTATGCTAAGCATTGAGGATGCGAAGCATTGAGGATTCTAACTATTGAGGATTCTAAGCAATGCAAGGAGGATTCTAAGCATTGAGGATTCTAAGCATTGAGGATTCTAAGCATTGAGGATTCTAAGCATTGTGGTTTCTAAGCTAAGCATGGAGGATTCTAAGCATTGAGGATGCTAAGTATTGAGGATGCTAAGCATTGAGGATGCTAAGCATTGAGGATGCTAAGCATTGAGGATTCTAAGCATTGAGGATTCTAAGCATTGAGGATTCTAAGCATTGAGGATTCTAAGCTAGGCATTGAGGATTCTAAGCATTGTGGATTCTAAGCATTGAGGTTTCTAAGCAAAGCATTGAGGATGCTAAGCATTGAGGATGGTAAGCATTGAGGATGCTAAACATTGAGGATGCTAAGCATTGAGGATTCTAAGCATTGAGGATGCTAAGCATTGAGGATGCTAAGCATTGAGGATGGTAAGCATTGAGGATTCTATGCTTTGAGGATGCTAAGCATTCAGGATGCTAAGCATTGAGGATGCTAAGCATTGAGGATGCTAAGCATTGAGGATTCTAAGCATTGAGGATTCTAAGCTATGTAATGAGGATGCTAAGCATTGAGGATTCTAAGTATTGAGGTTTCTATGCTAAGCATTGAGGATGCGAAGCATTGAGGATTCTAACTATTGAGGATTCTAAGCAATGCATGGAGGATTCTAAGCATTGAGGATTCTAAGCATTGAGGATTCTAAGCATTGAGGATTCTAAGCATTGAGGATGCTAAGCATTGAGGATTCTAAGCATTGTTGTTTCTAAGCTAAGCATGGAGGATTCTAAGCATTGAGGATTCTAAGCATTGAGGATTCTAAGCATTGAGGATTCTAAGCATTGTTGTTTCTAAGCTAAGCATGGAGGATTCTAAGCATTGAGGATGCTAAGTATTGAGGATGCTAAGCATTGAGGATGCTAAGCATTGAGGATGCTAAGCATTGAGGATTCTAAGCATTGAGGATGCTAAGCATTGAGGATGCTAAGTATTGAGGATGGTAAGCATTGAGGATTCTAAGCATAGAGCATACTAAGCATTGAGGATGCTAAGCATTGAGGATGCTAAGCATTGAGGATGCTAAGCATTGAGGATTCTAAGATTTGAGGATGCTAAGCATTGAGGATTCTAAGATTTGAGAATGCTAAGCATTGAGGATTGTAAGTATTGAGGTTTCTATGCTAAGCATTGAGGATGCGAAGCATTGAGGATTCTAACTATTGAGGATTCTAAGCAATGCAAGGAGGATTCTAAGCATTGAGGATTCTAAGCATTGAGGATTCTAAGCATTGAGGATTCTAAGCATTGTGGTTTCTAAGCTAAGCATGGAGGATTCTAAGCATTGAGGATGCTAAGTATTGAGGATGCTAAGCATTGAGGATGCTAAGCATTGAGGATGCTAAGCATTGAGGATTCTAAGCATTGAGGATTCTAAGCATTGAGGATTCTAAGCATTGAGGATTCTAAGCTAGGCATTGAGGATTCTAAGCATTGTGGATTCTAAGCATTGAGGTTTCTAAGCAAAGCATTGAGGATGCTAAGCATTGAGGATGCTAAGCATTGAGGATGCTAAACATTGAGGATGCTAAGCATTGAGGATTCTAAGCATTGAGGATGCTAAGCATTGAGGATGCTAAGCATTGAGGATGGTAAGCATTGAGGATTCTATGCTTTGAGGATGCTAAGCATTCAGGATGCTAAGCATTGAGGATGCTAAGCATTGAGGATGCTAAGCATTGAGGATTCTAAGCATTGAGGATTCTAAGCTATGTAATGAGGATGCTAAGCATTGAGGATTCTAAGTATTGAGGTTTCTATGCTAAGCATTGAGGATGCGAAGCATTGAGGATTCTAACTATTGAGGATTCTAAGCAATGCATGGAGGATTCTAAGCATTGAGGATTCTAAGCATTGAGGATTCTAAGCATTGAGGATGCTAAGCATTGAGGATTCTAAGCATTGTTGTTTCTAAGCTAAGCATGGAGGATTCTAAGCATTGAGGATGCTAAGCATTGAGGATGCTAAGCATTGAGGATTCTAAGCATTGAGGGTTCTAAGCATTGAGGATTCTAAGCATTGAGGATTCTAAGCATTGAGGATTCTAAGCTAGGCATTGAGGATTCTAAGCATTGCGGATTCTAAGCATTGAGGTTTCTAAGCAAAGCATTGAGGATGCTAAGCATTGAGGATGCTAAGCATTGAGGATGCTAACCATTGAGGATTCTAAGAATTGAGGATGCTAAGCATTGAGGATGGTAAGCATTGAGGATTCTAAGATTTGAGGATGCTAATCATTCAGGATGCTAATCATTGAGGATGCTAAGCATTGAGGATGCTAAGCATTGAGGATTCTAAGCATTGAGGATTCTAAGCTATGTAATGAGGATGCTAAGCATTGAGGATTCTAAGTATTGAGGTGTCTATGCTAAGCATTGAGGATGCGAAGCATTGAGGATTCTAACTATTGAGGATTCTAAGCAATGCATGGAGGATTCTAAGCATTGAGGATTCTAAGCATTGAGGATTCTAAGCATTGAGGATGCTAAGCATTGAGGATGGTAAGCATTGAGGATGCTAAGCATTGAGGATTCTAAGCATAGAGCATACTAAGCATTGAGGATGCTAAGCATTGAGGATGCTAAGCATTGAGGATGCTAAGCATTGAGGATTCTATGATTTGAGGATGCTAAGCATTGAGGATTCTAAGCATTGAGGATGCTAAGCATTGAGGATTCTAAGCATTGAGGTTTCTAAGCAAAGCATTGAGGATTCTAAGCATTGAGGATACTAAGCATTGAGGATGCTAAGCATTGAGGATGCTAAGCATTGAGGATTCTAAGCATTGAGGATTCTAGGCATTGAAGATGCTAAGCATTGAGGATGCTAAGCGTTGAGGATGCTAAGCATTGAGGATGCTAAGCATTGAGGATTCTAAGACAAGCATTGAGTTTTCTAATATTTGTTGTTTCTAAACATTAAGGCCTCTATGCAATGAGGTTTGTAAGCATTAGGGTTGCTAAGCATTGAGGTTTCAGAGCAATAAAATTTCAAAGCAATGAGGATTCTGCGCATTGAGGTTTCTAAGCAATGCATGGAGGATGCTAAGCATTGAGGTTCCTAAGCAGTGAGGATTCTGAGCTTTGAGGATTCTAAGCTAAGCAATGAGGATGCTAAGCAATGAGGATGCTAAGCAATGAGGATGCTAAGCATTGAGGATTCTAAGCATTGAGGTTTCTAAGCTAAGCATGGAGGATTCTAAGCATTGAGGATGCTAAGTATTGAGGATGCTAAGCATTGAGGATGCTAATCATTGAGGATGCTAAGCATTGAGGATGCTAAGCATTGAGGATGCTAAGCATTGAGGATTCTAAGCATTGATGATGCTAATCATTGAGGATGCTAAGCATTGAGGATGGTAAGCATTGAGTATTCTAAGCTTTGAGGATGCTAAGCATTGAGGATGCTAAGCATTGAGGATGCTAAGCATTGAAAATTCTAAGCTATGTAATGAGGATGCTAAGCATTGAGGATTCTAAGTATTGAGGTTTCTATGCTAAGCATTGAGGATGCGAAGCATTGAGGATTCTAACTATTGAGGATTCTAAGCAATGCATGGAGGATTCTAAGCATTGAGGATTCTAAGCATTGAGGATTCTAAGCATTGAGGATTCTAAGCATTGAGGATGCTAAGCATTGAGGATGGTAAGCATTGAGGATTCTAAGCATAGAGCATACTAAGCATTGAGGTTGCTAAGCATTGAGGATGCTAAGCATTGAGGATGCTAAGCATTGAGGATTCTAAGATTTGAGGATGCTAAGCATTGAGGATTCTAAGATTTGAGGATGCTAAGCATTGAGGATTGTAAGTATTGAGGTTTCTATGCTAAGCATTGAGGATGCGAAGCATTGAGGATTCTAAGTATTGAGGATTCTAAGCAATGCAAGGAGGATTCTAAGCATTGAGGATTCTAAGCATTGAGGATTCTAAGCATTGAGGATTCTAAGCTATGCATGGTGGATTCTAAGCATTGAGGATTCTAAGCATTGAGGAATCTAAGCCAAGCATTGAGTTTACTAATCTTTGAGGTTTCTAAGCATTAAGGCCTCTATGCATTGAGGTTTGTAAGCATTTGGGATGCTAAGCAATGAGGTTTCAAACAATAAAATTTCTCAGCATTGAGGTCTGTAAGCATTGAGGATTCTAAGCATTGAGGATTCTAAGCTAAGCATAGAGCATACTAAGGATTGAGGATGCTAAGCATTGAGGATTCTAAGCATTGAGTTTTCTAAGCTAAGCATTGAGGATTCTAAGCATTGAGGATTCTAAGCATTGAGGATTCTAAGCACTGAGGATTCTAAGCATTGAGGATTCTAAGCATTGAGGATTCTAATCTAGGCATTGAGGATTCTACGCATTGAGGATTCTAAGCATTGAGGATTCTAAGCATTGAGGTTTCTAAGCTAAGCATGGAGGATTCTCAGCATTGAGGATGCTAAGTATTGAGGATGCTAAGCATTGAGGATGCTGAGCATTGAGGATGCTAAGCATTGAGGATGCTAAGCATTGGGGATTCTAAGCATTGAGGATTCTAAGCATTGAGGATTCTAAGCTAGGCATTGAGGATTCTAAGCATTCAGGATTCTAAGCATGCAGGTTTCTAAGCAAAGCATTGAGGTTTCTAAGCATTGAGGATGCTAAGCATTGAGGATGCTAAGCATTGAGGATGCTAAGCATTGAGGATTCTAAGCATTGATGATGCTAATCATTGAGGATGCTAAGCATTGAGGATGGTAAGCATTGAGTATTCTAAGCTTTGAGGATGCTAAGCATTGAGGATGCTAAGCATTGAGGATTCTAAGCATTGAGGATTCTAAGCTATGTAATGAGGATGCTAAGCATTGAGGATTCTAAGTATTGAGGTGTCTATGCTAAGCATTGAGGATGCGAAGCATTGAGGATTCTAACTATTGAGGATTCTAAGCAATGCATGGAGGATTCTAAGCATTGAGGATTCTAAGCATTGAGGATTCTAAGCATTGAGGATGCTAAGCATTGAGGATGGTAAGCATTGAGGATGCTAAGCATTGAGGATTCTAAGCATTGAGGATTCTAAGCATTGAGGATTCTAAGCTATGTAATGAGGATGCTAAGCATTGAGGATTCTAAGTATTGAGGTGTCTATGCTAAGCATTGAGGATGCGAAGCATTGAGGATTCTAACTATTGAGGATTCTAAGCAATGCATGGAGGATTCTAAGCATTGAGGATTCTAAGCATTGAGGATTCTAAGCATTGAGGATGCTAAGCATTGAGGATGGTAAGCATTGAGGATGCTAAGCATTGAGGATTCTAAGCATAGAGCATACTAAGCATTGAGGATGCTAAGCATTGAGGATGCTAAGCATTGAGGATGCTAAGCATTGAGGATTCTATGATTTGAGGATGCTAAGCATTGAGGATTCTAAGCATTGAGGATGCTAAGCATTGAGGATTCTAAGCATTGAGGTTTCTAAGCAAAGCATTGAGGATTCTAAGCATTGAGGATACTAAGCATTGAGGATGCTAAGCATTGAGGATGCTAAGCATTGAGGATTCTAAGCATTGAGGATTCTAGGCATTGAAGATGCTAAGCATTGAGGATGCTAAGCGTTGAGGATGCTAAGCATTGAGGATGCTAAGCATTGAGGATTCTAAGACAAGCATTGAGTTTTCTAATATTTGTTGTTTCTAAACATTAAGGCCTCTATGCAATGAGGTTTGTAAGCATTAGGGTTGCTAAGCATTGAGGTTTCAGAGCAATAAAATTTCAAAGCAATGAGGATTCTGCGCATTGAGGTTTCTAAGCAATGCATGGAGGATGCTAAGCATTGAGGTTCCTAAGCAGTGAGGATTCTGAGCTTTGAGGATTCTAAGCTAAGCAATGAGGATGCTAAGCAATGAGGATGCTAAGCAATGAGGATGCTAAGCATTGAGGATTCTAAGCATTGAGGTTTCTAAGCTAAGCATGGAGGATTCTAAGCATTGAGGATGCTAAGTATTGAGGATGCTAAGCATTGAGGATGCTAATCATTGAGGATGCTAAGCATTGAGGATGCTAAGCATTGAGGATGCTAAGCATTGAGGATTCTAAGCATTGAGGATTCTAAGCATTGAGGATTCTAAGCTAGGCATTGAGGATTCTAAGAATTGAGGATTCTAAGCATGCAGGTTTCTAAGCAAAGCATTGAGGTTTCTAAGCATTGAGGATGCTAAGCATTGAGGATGCTAAGCATTGAGGATTCTAAGCATTGATGATGCTAATCATTGAGGATGCTAAGCATTGAGGATGGTAAGCATTGAGTATTCTAAGCTTTGAGGATGCTAAGCATTGAGGATGCTAAGCATTGAGGATGCTAAGCATTGAAAATTCTAAGCTATGTAATGAGGATGCTAAGCATTGAGGATTCTAAGTATTGAGGTTTCTATGCTAAGCATTGAGGATGCGAAGCATTGAGGATTCTAACTATTGAGGATTCTAAGCAATGCATGGAGGATTCTAAGCATTGAGGATTCTAAGCATTGAGGATTCTAAGCATTGAGGATTCTAAGCATTGAGGATGCTAAGCATTGAGGATGGTAAGCATTGAGGATTCTAAGCATAGAGCATACTAAGCATTGAGGTTGCTAAGCATTGAGGATGCTAAGCATTGAGGATGCTAAGCATTGAGGATTCTAAGATTTGAGGATGCTAAGCATTGAGGATTCTAAGATTTGAGGATGCTAAGCATTGAGGATTGTAAGTATTGAGGTTTCTATGCTAAGCATTGAGGATGCGAAGCATTGAGGATTCTAAGTATTGAGGATTCTAAGCAATGCAAGGAGGATTCTAAGCATTGAGGATTCTAAGCATTGAGGATTCTAAGCATTGAGGATTCTAAGCTATGCATGGTGGATTCTAAGCATTGAGGATTCTAAGCATTGAGGAATCTAAGCCAAGCATTGAGTTTACTAATCTTTGAGGTTTCTAAGCATTAAGGCCTCTATGCATTGAGGTTTGTAAGCATTTGGGATGCTAAGCAATGAGGTTTCAAACAATAAAATTTCTCAGCATTGAGGTCTGTAAGCATTGAGGATTCTAAGCATTGAGGATTCTAAGCTAAGCATAGAGCATACTAAGGATTGAGGATGCTAAGCATTGAGGATTCTAAGCATTGAGTTTTCTAAGCTAAGCATTGAGGATTCTAAGCATTGAGGATTCTAAGCATTGAGGATTCTAAGCACTGAGGATTCTAAGCATTGAGGATTCTAAGCATTGAGGATTCTAATCTAGGCATTGAGGATTCTACGCATTGAGGATTCTAAGCATTGAGGATTCTAAGCATTGAGGTTTCTAAGCTAAGCATGGAGGATTCTCAGCATTGAGGATGCTAAGTATTGAGGATGCTAAGCATTGAGGATGCTGAGCATTGAGGATGCTAAGCATTGAGGATGCTAAGCATTGGGGATTCTAAGCATTGAGGATTCTAAGCATTGAGGATTCTAAGCTAGGCATTGAGGATTCTAAGCATTCAGGATTCTAAGCATGCAGGTTTCTAAGCAAAGCATTGAGGTTTCTAAGCATTGAGGATGCTAAGCATTGAGGATGCTAAGCATTGAGGATGCTAAGCATTGAGGATTCTAAGCATTGATGATGCTAATCATTGAGGATGCTAAGCATTGAGGATGGTAAGCATTGAGTATTCTAAGCTTTGAGGATGCTAAGCATTGAGGATGCTAAGCATTGAGGATGCTAAGCATTGAGGATGCTAAGCATTGAGGATTCTAAGCTATGTAATGAGGATGCTAAACATTGAGGATTCTAAGTATTGAGGTTTCTATGCTAAGCATTGAGGATGCGAAGCATTGAGGATTCTAACTATTGAGGATTCTAAGCAATGCATGGAGGATTCTAAGCATTGAGGATTCTAAGCATTGAGGATGGTAAGCATTGAGGATTCTAAGCATTGAGGATGCTAAGCATTGAGGATGCTAAGCATTGAGGATGATAAGCATTGAGGATTCTAAGCATAGAGCATACTAAGCATTGAGGTTGCTAAGCATTGAGGATGCTAAGCATTGAGGATGCTAAGCATTGAGGATTCTAAGATTTGAGGATGCTAAGCATTGAGGATTCTAAGATTTGAGGATGCTAAGCATTGAGGATTGTAAGTATTGAGGTTTCTATGCTAAGCATTGAGGATGCGAAGCATTGAGGATTCTAAGTATTGAGGATTCTAAGCAATGCAAGGAGGATTCTAAGCATTGAGGATTCTAAGCATTGAGGATTCTAAGCATTGAGGATTCTAAGCTATGCATGGTGGATTCTAAGCATTGAGGATTCTAAGCATTGAGGATTCTAAGCCAAGCATTGAGTTTACTAATCTTTGAGGTTTCTAAGCATTAAGGCCTCTATGCATTGAGGTTTGTAAGCATTTGGGATGCTAAGCAATGAGGTTTCAAACAATAAAATTTCTCAGCATTGAGGTCTGTAAGCATTGAGGATTCTAAGCATTGAGGATTCTAAGCTAAGCATAGAGCATACTAAGGATTGAGGATGCTAAGCATTGAGGATTCTAAGCATTGAGTTTTCTAAGCTAAGCATTGAGGATTCTAAGCATTGAGGATTCTAAGCATTGAGGATTCTAAGCACTGAGGATTCTAAGCATTGAGGATTCTAAGCATTGAGGATTCTAATCTAGGCATTGAGGATTCTACGCATTGAGGATTCTAAGCATTGAGGATTCTAAGCATTGAGGTTTCTAAGCTAAGCATGGAGGATTCTCAGCATTGAGGATGCTAAGTATTGAGGATGCTAAGCATTGAGGATGCTGAGCATTGAGGATGCTAAGCATTGAGGATGCTAAGCATTGGGGATTCTAAGCATTGAGGATTCTAAGCATTGAGGATTCTAAGCTAGGCATTGAGGATTCTAAGCATTCAGGATTCTAAGAATTGAGGTTTCTAAGCAAAGCATTGAGGTTTCTAAGCATTGAGGATGCTAAGCATTGAGGATGCTAAGCATTGAGGATGCAAAGCATTGAGGATTCTAAGCATTGAGGATTCTAGGCATTGAGGATGCTAAGCATTGAGGATGCTAAGCATTGAGGATGCGAAGCATTGAGGATTCTAACTATTGAGGATTCTAAGCAATGCATGGAGATTGCTAAGCATTGAGGATTCTAAGCATTGAGGATTCTAAGCATTGAGGATTCTAAGCTATGCATGGAGGATTCTAAGCATTGAGGATTCTATGCATTGAGTATTCTAAGACAAGCATTGAGTTTTCTAAACTTTGAGGTTTCTAAGCATTAAGGCCTCTATGCATTGAGGTTTGTAAGCATTTGGGATGCTAAGCAATGAGGTTTCAGACAATAAAATTTCTCAGCATTGAGGTTTGTAAGCATTGAGGATTCTAATCATTGAGGATTCTAAGCTAAGCATAGAGCATACTAAGGATTGAGGATGCTAAGCATTGAGGTTTCTAAGCATTGGGGATTCTACGCGTTGAGGATGCTAAGCACTGAGGATTCTAAGCATTGAGGTTTCTAAGCAGTGAGAATTCTAAGCTAAGCACTGAGGATGCTAAGTATTGAGGTTTCTAAGCATTAAGGACTCTGTTCATTGAGGTTTCTATGCATTGGGGATCTGTAGCTTTGAGGATTCTAAGATAAGCATTGAGGATTCTAAGCATTGAGGATTCTAAGCATTGAGGATTCTAAGCATTGAGGATTCTAAGCATTGAGGTTTCTAAGCTTAGCATTGAGGATTCTAATCATTGAGGATTCTAAGCATTGAGGTTTCTAAGCTAAGCATTGAGGATGCGAAGCATTGAGGATTCTAACTATTGAGGATTCTAAGCAATGCATGGAGGATGCTAAGCATTGAGGATTCTAAGCATTGAGGATTCTAAGCCAAGCATTGAGTTTTCTAATCTTTGAGGTTTCTAAGCATTAAGGCCTCTATGCATTGAGGTTTGAAAGCATTTGGGATGCTAAGCAATGAGGTTTCAAACAATAAAATATCTCAGCATTGAGGTTTGTAAGCATTGAGGATTCTAAGCATTGAGGATTCTAAGCTAAGCATAGAGCATACTAAGGATTGAGGATGCTAAGCATTGGGGATTCTAAGCATTGAGGATTCTAAGCTATGCATTGAGGATTCTAAACATTGAGGATGTTAAGCATTGAGGATTCTAAGCATTGAGTTTTCTAAGCTAAGCATTGAGGATTCTAAGCATTGAGGATTCTAAGCATTGAGGATTCTAAGCATTGAGGATTCTAAGCTATGCATTGAGGTTTCTAAGCATTGAGGATTCTAAGCATTGAGGATTCTAAGCATTGAGGATTCTAATCTAGGCATTGAGGATTCTAAGCATTGAGGATTCTAAGCATTGAGGATTCTAAGCATTGAGGTTTCTAAGCTAAGCATGGAGGATTCTAAGCATTGAGGATGCTAAGTATTGAGGATGCTAAGCATTGAGGATGATAAGCATTGAGGATTCTAAGCATTGAGGATTCTAAGCATTGAGGATTCTAAGCTAGGCATTGAGGATTCTAAGCATTGAGGATTCTAAGCATTGAGGTTTCTAAGCAAAGCATTGAGGATTCTAAGCATTGAGGATTCTAAGCATTGAGGATGCTAAGCATTGAGGATGGTAAGCATTGAGGATTCTAAGCATAGAGCATACTAAGCATTGAGGTTGCTAAGCATTGAGGATGCTAAGCATTGAGGATGCTAAGCATTGAGGATTCTAAGATTTGAGGATGCTAAGCATTGAGGATTCTAAGATTTGAGGATGCTAAGCATTGAGGATTGTAAGTATTGAGGTTTCTATGCTAAGCATTGAGGATGCGAAGCATTGAGGATTCTAAGTATTGAGGATTCTAAGCAATGCAAGGAGGATTCTAAGCATTGAGGATTCTAAGCATTGAGGATTCTAAGCATTGAGGATTCTAAGCTATGCATGGTGGATTCTAAGCATTGAGGATTCTAAGCATTGAGGAATCTAAGCCAAGCATTGAGTTTACTAATCTTTGAGGTTTCTAAGCATTAAGGCCTCTATGCATTGAGGTTTGTAAGCATTTGGGATGCTAAGCAATGAGGTTTCAAACAATAAAATTTCTCAGCATTGAGGTCTGTAAGCATTGAGGATTCTAAGCATTGAGGATTCTAAGCTAAGCATAGAGCATACTAAGGATTGAGGATGCTAAGCATTGAGGATTCTAAGCATTGAGTTTTCTAAGCTAAGCATTGAGGATTCTAAGCATTGAGGATTCTAAGCATTGAGGATTCTAAGCACTGAGGATTCTAAGCATTGAGGATTCTAAGCATTGAGGATTCTAATCTAGGCATTGAGGATTCTACGCATTGAGGATTCTAAGCATTGAGGATTCTAAGCATTGAGGTTTCTAAGCTAAGCATGGAGGATTCTCAGCATTGAGGATGCTAAGTATTGAGGATGCTAAGCATTGAGGATGCTGAGCATTGAGGATGCTAAGCATTGAGGATGCTAAGCATTGGGGATTCTAAGCATTGAGGATTCTAAGCATTGAGGATTCTAAGCTAGGCATTGAGGATTCTAAGCATTCAGGATTCTAAGCATGCAGGTTTCTAAGCAAAGCATTGAGGTTTCTAAGCATTGAGGATGCTAAGCATTGAGGATGCTAAGCATTGAGGATGCTAAGCATTGAGGATTCTAAGCATTGATGATGCTAATCATTGAGGATGCTAAGCATTGAGGATGGTAAGCATTGAGTATTCTAAGCTTTGAGGATGCTAAGCATTGAGGATGCTAAGCATTGAGGATGCTAAGCATTGAGGATTCTAAGCTATGTAATGAGGATGCTAAACATTGAGGATTCTAAGTATTGAGGTTTCTATGCTAAGCATTGAGGATGCGAAGCATTGAGGATTCTAACTATTGAGGATTCTAAGCAATGCATGGAGGATTCTAAGCATTGAGGATTCTAAGCATTGAGGATTCTAAGCATTGAGGATTCTAAGCATTGAGGATGCTAAGCATTGAGGATGCTAAGCATTGAGGATGGTAAGCATTGAGGATTCTAAGCATAGAGCATACTAAGCATTGAGGTTGCTAAGCATTGAGGATGCTAAGCATTGAGGATGCTAAGCATTGAGGATTCTAAGATTTGAGGATGCTAAGCATTGAGGATTCTAAGATTTGAGGATGCTAAGCATTGAGGATTGTAAGTATTGAGGTTTCTATGCTAAGCATTGAGGATGCGAAGCATTGAGGATTCTAAGTATTGAGGATTCTAAGCAATGCAAGGAGGATTCTAAGCATTGAGGATTCTAAGCATTGAGGATTCTAAGCATTGAGGATTCTAAGCTATGCATGGTGGATTCTAAGCATTGAGGATTCTAAGCATTGAGGATTCTAAGCCAAGCATTGAGTTTACTAATCTTTGAGGTTTCTAAGCATTAAGGCCTCTATGCATTGAGGTTTGTAAGCATTTGGGATGCTAAGCAATGAGGTTTCAAACAATAAAATTTCTCAGCATTGAGGTCTGTAAGCATTGAGGATTCTAAGCATTGAGGATTCTAAGCTAAGCATAGAGCATACTAAGGATTGAGGATGCTAAGCATTGAGGATTCTAAGCATTGAGTTTTCTAAGCTAAGCATTGAGGATTCTAAGCATTGAGGATTCTAAGCATTGAGGATTCTAAGCACTGAGGATTCTAAGCATTGAGGATTCTAAGCACTGAGGATTCTAATCTAGGCATTGAGGATTCTACGCATTGAGGATTCTAAGCATTGAGGATTCTAAGCATTGAGGTTTCTAAGCTAAGCATGGAGGATTCTCAGCATTGAGGATGCTAAGTATTGAGGATGCTAAGCATTGAGGATGCTGAGCATTGAGGATGCTAAGCATTGAGGATGCTAAGCATTGGGGATTCTAAGCATTGAGGATTCTAAGCATTGAGGATTCTAAGCTAGGCATTGAGGATTCTAAGCATTCAGGATTCTAAGAATTGAGGTTTCTAAGCAAAGCATTGAGGTTTCTAAGCATTGAGGATGCTAAGCATTGAGGATGCTAAGCATTGAGGATGCAAAGCATTGAGGATTCTAAGCATTGAGGATTCTAGGCATTGAGGATGCTAAGCATTGAGGATGCTAAGCATTGAGGATGCGAAGCATTGAGGATTCTAACTATTGAGGATTCTAAGCAATGCATGGAGATTGCTAAGCATTGAGGATTCTAAGCATTGAGGATTCTAAGCATTGAGGATTCTAAGCTATGCATGGAGGATTCTAAGCATTGAGGATTCTATGCATTGAGTATTCTAAGCCAAGCATTGAGTTTTCTAATCTTTGAGGTTTCTAAGCATTAAGGCCTCTATGCATTGAGGTTTGTAAGCATTTGGGATGCTAAGCAATGAGGTTTCAGACAATAAAATTTCTCAGCATTGAGGTTTGTAAGCATTGAGGATTCTAATCATTGAGGATTCTAAGCTAAGCATAGAGCATACTAAGGATTGAGGATGCTAAGCATTGAGGTTTCTAAGCATTGGGGATTCTACGCGTTGAGGATGCTAAGCACTGAGGATTCTAAGCATTGAGGTTTCTAAGCAGTGAGAATTCTAAGCTAAGCACTGAGGATGCTAAGTATTGAGGTTTCTAAGCATTAAGGACTCTGTTCATTGAGGTTTCTATGCATTGGGGATCTGTAGCTTTGAGGATTCTAAGATAAGCATTGAGGATTCTAAGCATTGAGGATTCTAAGCATTGAGGATTCTAAGCATTGAGGATTCTAAGCATTGAGGTTTCTAAGCTTAGCATTGAGGATTCTAATCATTGAGGATTCTAAGCATTGAGGTTTCTAAGCTAAGCATTGAGGATGCGAAGCATTGAGGATTCTAACTATTGAGGATTCTAAGCAATGCATGGAGGATGCTAAGCATTGAGGATTCTAAGCATTGAGGATTCTAAGCCAAGCATTGAGTTTTCTAATCTTTGAGGTTTCTAAGCATTAAGGCCTCTATGCATTGAGGTTTGTAAGCATTTGGGATGCTAAGCAATGAGGTTTCAGACAATAAAATTTCTCAGCATTGAGGTTTGTAAGCATTGAGGATTCTAATCATTGAGGATTCTAAGCTAAGCATAGAGCATACTAAGGATTGAGGATGCTAAGCATTGAGGTTTCTAAGCATTGGGGATTCTACGCGTTGAGGATGCTAAGCACTGAGGATTCTAAGCATTGAGGTTTCTAAGCAGTGAGAATTCTAAGCTAAGCACTGAGGATGCTAAGTATTGAGGTTTCTAAGCATTAAGGACTCTGTTCATTGAGGTTTCTATGCATTGGGGATCTGTAGCTTTGAGGATTCTAAGATAAGCATTGAGGATTCTAAGCATTGAGGATTCTAAGCATTGAGGATTCTAAGCATTGAGGATTCTAAGCATTGAGGTTTCTAAGCTTAGCATTGAGGATTCTAATCATTGAGGATTCTAAGCATTGAGGTTTCTAAGCTAAGCATTGAGGATGCGAAGCATTGAGGATTCTAACTATTGAGGATTCTAAGCAATGCATGGAGGATGCTAAGCATTGAGGATTCTAAGCATTGAGGATTCTAAGCCAAGCATTGAGTTTTCTAATCTTTGAGGTTTCTAAGCATTAAGGCCTCTATGCATTGAGGTTTGAAAGCATTTGGGATGCTAAGCAATGAGGTTTCAAAGAATAAAATATCTCAGCATTGAGGTTTGTAAGCATTGAGGATTCTAAGCATTGAGGATTCTAAGCTAAGCATAGAGCATACTAAGGATTGAGGATGCTAAGCATTGGGGATTCTAAGCATTGAGGATTCTAAGCTATGCATTGAGGATTCTAAACATTGAGGATGTTAAGCATTGAGGATTCTAAGCATTGAGTTTTCTAAGCTAAGCATTGAGGATTCTAAGCATTGAGGATTCTAAGCATTGAGGATTCTAAGCATTGAGGATTCTAAGCTATGCATTGAGGTTTCTAAGCATTGAGGATTCTAAGCATTGAGGATTCTAAGCATTGGGGATTCTAATCTAGGCATTGAGGATTCTAAGCATTGAGGATTCTAAGCATTGAGGATTCTAAGCATTGAGGTTTCTAAGCTAAGCATGGAGGATTCTAAGCATTGAGGATGCTAAGTATTGAGGATGCTAAGCATTGAGGATGATAAGCATTGAGGATTCTAAGCATTGAGGATTCTAAGCATTGAGGATTCTAAGCTAGGCATTGAGGATTCTAAGCATTGAGGATTCTAAGCATTGAGGTTTCTAAGCAAAGCATTGAGGTTTCTAAGCATTGAGGATGCTAAGCATTGAGGATGCTAAGCATTGAGGATGCTAAGCATTGAGGATTCTAAGCATTGAGGATGCTAAGCATTGAGGATGCTAAGCATTGAGGATGGTAAGCATTGAGGATTCTATGCTTTGAGGATGCTAAGCATTGATGATGGTAAGCATTGAGGATTCTATGCTTTGAGGATGCTAAGCATTGAGGATGCTAAGCATTGAGGATGCTAAGCATTGAGGATTCTAAGCATTGAGGATTCTAAGCTATGTAATGAGGATGCTAAGCATTGAAGATTCTAAGCACTGAGGATTCTAAGCATTGAGGATTCTAAGCCAAGCATTGAGTTTTCTAATCTTTGAGGTTTCTAAGCATTAAGGCCTCTATGCATTGAGGTTTGTAAACATTTGGGATGCTAAGCAATGAGGTTTCAAACAATAAAATTTCTCAGCATTGAGGATTCTATGCATTGATGATTCTAAGCTAAGCATAGAGCATACTAAGGATTGAGGATGCTAAGCATTGAGGTTTCTAAGCATTGGGCATTCTACGCGTTGAGGATGCTAAGCACTGAGGATTCTATGTATTGAGGTTTCTAAGCATTACGGACTCTGTGCATTGAGGTTTCTAGGGTTGCTAAGCATTGAGGTTTCCGAGCAATAAAATTTCTAAGCAATGAGGATTCTGCGCATTGAGGTTTCTAAGCAATGCATGGAGGATGCTAAGCATTGAGGTTCCTAAGCAGTGAGGATTCTAAGCTTTGAGGATTCTAAGCTAATCAAAGAGGATGCTAAGCAATGAGGATGCTAAGCAATGAGGATGCTAAGCATTGAGGATGCTAAGCATTGAGGATTCTAAGCATTGAGTTTTCTAAGCTAAGCATTGAGGATGCGAAGCATTGAGGATTCTAAATATTGAGGATTCTAAGCAATGCATGGAGATTGCTAAGCATTAAGGATTCTAAGCATTGAGGATTCTAAGCATTGAGGATTCTAAGCTATGCATGGAGGATTCTAAGCATTGAGGATTATAAGCATTGAGGATTTTAAGCCAAGCAATGAGTTTTCTAATCTTTGAGGTTTCTAAGCATTAAGGCCTCTATGCATTGAGGTTTGTAAGCATTTGGGATGCTAAGCAATGAGGTTTCAAACAATAAAATTT
Source organism: Coturnix japonica (assembly GCF_054131305.1). Lineage (NCBI taxonomy): Eukaryota > Metazoa > Chordata > Aves > Galliformes > Phasianidae > Coturnix > Coturnix japonica. Next base: position 20,406,380 of record NC_140671.1, on the reverse strand, counting down.
TCAGCATTGAGGTTTGTAAGCATTGAGGATTCTAAGCATTGAGGATTCTAAGCTAAGCATAGAGCATACTAAGGATTGAGGATGCTAAGCATTGAGGTTTCTAAGCATTGGGGATTCTATGCGTTGAGGATGCTAAGCACTGAGGATTCTAAGCATTGAGGTTTCTAAGCAGTGAGGATTCTAAGCTAAGCACTGAGGATGCTAAGTATTGAGGTTTCTAAGCATTAAGGACTCTGTGCATTGAGGTTTCTAAGCATTGGGGATCTGTAGCTTTGAGGATTCTAAGCTAAGCATTGAGGATTCTAAGCATTGAGGATTCTAAGCATTGAGGATTCTAAGCATTGAGGATTCTAAGTATTGAGGTTTCTAAACATTCAGGGTTCAAAGCATTGAGGATGCCAAGCATTGAGGATGCCAAGCATTGAGGATGCTAAGCATTGAGAACGCTAAGCATTGAGGATTCTAAGCATTGAGGATTCTAAGCATTGAGGTTTCTAAGCTTAGCATTGAGGATTCTAATCATTGAGGATTCTAAGCATTCAGGTTTCTAAGCAGTGAGGATTCTAAGCTAAGCACTGAGGATGCTAAGCATTGAGGTTTCTAAGCATTAAGGACTCTGTGCATTGAGGATTCTAAGCATTGAAGATTCTAAGCATTGAGGATTCTAAGCATTGAGGATTCTAAGCCAAGCATTGAGTTTTCTAATCTTTGAGGTTTCTAAGCATTAAGGCCTCTATGCATTGAGGTTTGTAAGCATTTGGGATGCTAAGCAATGAGGTTTCAAACAATAAAATTTCTCAGCATCGAGGTTTGTAAGCATTGAGGATTCTAAGCACTGAGGATTCTGACATAAGCATAGAGCATACTAAGGATTGAGGATGCTAAGCATTGAGGTTTCTAAGCATTGGGGATTCTACGCGTTGAGGATGCTAAGCACTGAGGATTCTAAGTATTGAGGTTTGTAAGCATTACGGACTCTGTGCATTGAGGTTTCTAAGCATTGAGGATCCTGAGCTTTGAGGATTCTAAGATATGCATTGAGGATGCTAAGGATTGAGGATGCTAAGCATTGAGGATGCTAAGCATTGAGGTTTCTAAGCTTAGCATTGAGGATTCTAAGCATTCAGGTTTCTAAGCATTGAGGATTCTAAGCCAAGCATAGAGTTTTCTTATTTTTGAGGTTTCTAAACATTAAGGCCTCTATGCTCTGAGGTTTGTAAGCATTAGGGATGCTAAGCATTTAGGTTACAGAGCAATAAAATTTCGAAGCAATGAGGATTCTACGCATTGAGGTTTCTAAGCAATGCATTGAGTATGCTAAGCATTGAGGTTCCAAAGCAGTGAGGATTCTCAGCTTTGAGGATTCGAAGCTAAGCAATGAGGATTCTAAGCAATGAGGATGCTAAGCACTGAGGATTCTAAGCTATGTAATGGGGATGCTAAGCATTGAGGATCCTAAGCATTGAGGATTCTAAGCATTGAGGATTCTAAGCTAAGCATAGAGCATACTAAGGATTGAGGATGCTAAGCATTGAGGTTTCTAAGCATTGGGGATTCTACGCATTGAGGATGCTAAGCACTGAGGATTATAAGCATTGAGGTTTCTAAGCAGTGAGGATTCTAAGCATTGAAGTTTCTAAGCAGTGAGGATTCTAAGCTCAGCACTGAGGATGCTAAGTATTGAGGTTTCTAAGCATTAAGTACTCTGTGCATTGAGGTTCCTAAGCATTGAGGATTCTAAGCATTGAGGATTCTAAGCATTGAGGATTCTAAGCATTGAGGATTCTAACCTAGGCATTGTGGATGCTAAGCATTGAGGATGCTAAGCATTGAGGATGCTAAGCATTGAGGATGCTAAGCATTAAGGATGGTAAGCATTGAGGATTCTAAGCATTGAGGATTTTAATCTAAGCATAGAGCATACTAAGGATTGAGGTTTCTAAGTATTGGGGATTCTACGCATTGAGGATGCTAAGCACTGAGGATTCTAAGCATTGAGGTTTCTAAGCAGTGAGGATTCTAAGCTAAGCACTGAGGATGCTAAGTATTGAGTTTTCTAAGCATTAAGGACTCTGTGCATTGAGGATTCTAAGCATTGAGGATTCTAAGCATTCAGGTTTCTAAGCAGTGAGGATTCTAAGCTAAGCACTGAGGATGCTAAGTATTGAGGTTTCTAAGCATTAAGGACTCTGTGCATTGAGGATGCTAAGCATTGAGGATGCTAAGCATTAAGGATGCTAAGCATTGAAGATTCTAAGCATTGAGGATTCTAAGAATTGAGTATTCTAAGCACTCACTTTTCTAAGCAGTGAGGATTCTAAGCTAAGCACTGAGGATGCTAAGTATTGAGGTTCCTAAGCATTAAGGACTCTGTGCATTGAGGTTTCTAAGCATTGAGGATGTTAAGCATTGAGGATTCTAAGCACTGAGGTTTCTAAGCTAAGCATTGAGTATTCTAAGCATCGAGGATTCTAAGCATTGAGGATTCTAAGCATTCAGGTTTCTAAGCAGTGAGGATTCTAAGCTAAGCACTGAGTATGCTAAGTATTGAGGTTTCTAAGCATTAAGGACTCTGTGCATTGAGGATTCTAAGTATTGAGGATTCTAAGCATTGAGGATTCTAAGCATTGAGGATTCTATGCATTGAGGATGTTAAGCATTGAGGATTCTAAGCATTGAGGTATCTAAGCTAAGCATTGAGGATTCTAAGCATCGAGTAATCTAAGCATTGAGGATTCTAAGCATTCAGGTTTCTAAGCAGTGAGGATTCGACGCTAAGCACTGAGGATGCTAAGTATTGAGGTTTCTAAGCATTAAGGACTCTCTGCATTGAGGTTTCTAAGCATTGAGGATTCTAAGCATTGAGGATCCTAAGCATTGAGGATGCTAAGCATTGAGGATTCTAAGCATTGAGGATTCTCAGCATTCAGGATTCTAAGCTAGGCATTGTGGATTCCAAGCATTGAGGATGCTAAGCATTTGGATGCTAAGCAATGAGGTTTCAAACAATAAAATTTCTCAGCACTGAGGTTTGTAAGCATTGAGGATTCTAAGCATTGAGGATTCTAAGCTAAGCATAGAGCATACTAAGGATTGAGGATGCTAAGCATTGAGGTTTCTAAGGATTGGGTATTCTACGCATTGAGGATGCTAAGCACTGAGGATTCTAAGTATTGAGGTTTCTAAGCAGTGAGGATTCTAAGCTAAGCACTGAGGATGCGAAGTATTGAGGTTTCTAAGCATTAAGGACTCTGTGCATTGAGGTTTCTAAGCATTGAGGATCCTGAGCTTTGAGGATTCTAAGCTATGCATTGAGGATGCTAAGCATTGAGGATGCTAAGCATTGAGGATTCTAAGCATTGAGGATGTTAAGCATTGAGGATGTTAAGCATTGAGGATTCTAAGCATTGAGGATTCTAAGCATCGAGGAATCTAAGCATTGAGGATTCTAAGCATTCAGGTTTCTAAGCAGTGAGGATTCTACGCTAAGCACTGAGGATGCTAAGTATTGAGATTTCTAAGCATTAAGGACTCTGTGCATTGAGGTTTCTAAGCATTGAGGATTCTAAGCATTGAGGATTCTAAGCATTGAGGATTCTAAGCTAGGCATTGAGGATTCTAAGCTAGGCATTGAGGATTCTAAGCATTGAGGATTCTAAGCATTGAGGATTCTAAGCATTGAGGATGCTAAGCATTGAGGATGCTAAGCATTGAGGATTCTAAGCATTGAGGATTCTAAGCATTGAGGATTCTATGCCAAGCATTGAGTTTTCTAATCTTTGAGGTTTCTAAACATTAAGGCCTCTATGCACTGAGGTTTGTACGCATTAGGGATGCTAAGAATTGAGGTTTCAGAGCAATAAAATTTCTAAGCAATGAGGATTCTACGCATTGAGGTTTCTAAACAATGCATGGAGGATGCTGAGCATTGAGGTTCCTAAGCAGTGAGGATTCTGAGCTTTGAGGATTCGAAGCTCAGCTATGAGGATGCTAAGCAATGAAGATGCTAAGCATTGAGGACTCTAAGCATTGAGGATTCTAAGCTATGCATGGAGGATGCTAAGCATTGAGGATTCTACGCGTTGAGGATGCTAAGCACTGAGGATTCTAAGCATTGAGGTTTCTAAGCAGTGAGGATTCTAAGCTAAGCAATGAGGATGCTAAGTATTGAGGTTTCTAAGCATTAAGAACTCTGTGCATTGAGGTTTCTAAGCATTGAGGATACTGAGCTTTGAGGATTCTAAGATATGCATTGAGGATGCTAAGCATTGAGGATGCTAAGCATTGAGGATGCTAAGCATTGAGAATGCTAAGCATTGAGGATTCTAAGCATTGAGGATTCTAAGCTATGCATTGAGGATTCTAAACATTGAGGATGTTAAGCATTGAGGATTCTAAGCTAAGCACTGAGCATGCTAAGTATTGAGGTTTCTAAGAATTAAGGACTCTGTGCATTGAGGTTTCTAAGCATTGAGGATGCTAAGAATTGAGGTTTCTAAGCATTGAGGATACTAAGCATTGAGGATTCTAAGCATTGAGGATTCCAAGCATTGAGGATGCTAAGCATTGAGGATTCTAAGCATTGAGGATTCTCAGCTATGTAATGAGGATGCTAAGCATTGAGGGTGCTAAGCATTGAGGATTCTATGCATTGAGGATTCTAAACATTGAGGATTCTAAGCCAAGCACTGAGTTTTCTAATCTTTGCTGTTTCTAAACATTAAGGCCTCTATGCACTGAGGTTTGTAAGCATTAGGGATGCTAAGCATTGAGGTTTCAGAGCAATAAAATTTCTAAGCAATGAGGATTCTACGCATTGAGTTTTCTAAGCAATGCATGGAGGATGCTATGCATTGAGGTTCCTAAGCAGTGAGGATTCTGAGCTTTGAGGATTCGAAGCTAAGCAATGAGGATGCTAAGCATTGAGGATGCTAAGCATTGAGGATTCTAAGCTATGTAATGGGGATACAAAGCATTGAGGATGCTAAGCATTGAGGATTCTAAGCACTGAGGATTCTAAGATAAGCATAGAGCTTACTAAGGATTGAGGATGCTAAGCATTGAGGTTTCTAAGCATTGGGGATTCTACGCATTGAGGATGCTAAGCACTGAGGATTATAAGCATTGAGGTTTCTAAGCAGTGAGGATTCTATGCTAAGCACTGAGAATGCTAAGTATTGAGGTTTCTAAGCATTAAGGACTCTGTGCATTGAGGTTTCTAAGCATTGAGGATCCTGAGCTTTGGAGATTCTAAGCTATGCATTGAGGATGCTAAGCATTGAGGATTCTAAGCACTGAGGATTCTAAGCAGTGAGGATTCTAAGCATTGAGGATGTTAAGCATTGAGGATTCTAAGCATTGAGGTTTCTAAGCTAAGCATTGAGGATTCTAAGCATCGAGGAATCTAAGCATTGAGGATTCTAAGCATTCAGGTTTCTAAGCAGTGAGGATTCTACGCTAAGCACTGAGGTTGCTAAGTATTGAGGTTTCTAAGCATTAAGGACTCTGTGCATTGAGGATTCTCAGCATTGAGGATTCTAAGCTAGGCATTGTGGATTCTAAGCATTGAGGTTTCTAAGCATTGAGGATGCTAATCATTGAGGATTTTAAGCATTGAGGATTCTAAGCATTGAAGATTCTAAGCATTGAGGATTCGAAGCATAGAGGATTCTAAGCATTGAGGTTTCTAAGCTTTGAGGATTCTAAGCATTGAGGATGCTAAGCATTGAGGATTCAAAGCTATGTAATGAGGATGCTAAGCATTGAGGATTCTAACTATTGAGGATTCTAATCAATGCATGGAGGATGCTAAGCATTGCGGATTCTAAGCATTGGGGATTCTAAGCATTGAGGATTCTAAGCCAAGCATTGATTTTTCTAATCTTTGAGGTTTCTAAGCATTAAGACATCTATGCATTTAGGTTTGTAAGCATTTGGGATGCTAAGCAATGAGGTTTCAAATAATAAAATTTCTCAGCATTGAGGTTTGTATGCATTGAGGATTCTAAGCATTGAGGATTCTAAGCTAAGCATAGAGCATACTAAGGATTGAGGATGCTAAACATTGAGGTTTCTAAGCATTGGGCATTCTACGCGTTGAGGATGCTAAGCACTGAGGATTCTAAGCATTGAGGTTTCTAAGCAAAGGATTCTAAGCTAAGCACTGAGGATGCTAAGCATTGAGGTTTCTAAGCATTAAGGACTCTGTGCATTGAGGTTTCTAAGCATTGAGGATCCTGAGCTTTGAGGATTCTAAGATATGCATTGAGGATGCTAAGGATTGAGGTTTCAGAGCTTAGCATTGAGGATTCTAATCATTGAGGATTCTAAGCATTGAGGATTCTAAGCATTGAGGATGCTAAGTATTGAGGTTTCTAGGCATTGAGGACTCTGTGCATTGAGGATTCTAAGCATTGAGGATTCTAAGCATTGAGGTTTCTAAGCTAAGCATTGAGGATTCTAAGCATTGAGGATTCTAAGCATTCAGGTTTCTAAGCAGTGAGGATTCTAAGCAAAGCACTGAGGATGCTAAGTATTGAGGTTTCTAAGCATTAAGGACTCTGTGCATTGAGGTTTCTAAGCATTGAGGATCCTGAGCTTTGAGGATTCTAAGATATGCATTGAGGATGCTAAGGATTGAGGTTTCTGAGCTTAGCATTGAGGATTCTAATCATTGAGGATTCTAAGCATTGAGGATTCTAAGCATTGAGGATGCTAAGTATTGAGGTTTCTAAGCATTAAGGGCTCTGTGCATTGAGGATTCTAAGCATTGAGGATTCTAAGCTGTGAGGATTCTAAGCATTGAGGTTTCTAAGGTAAGCATTGAGGATTCTAAGCATTGAGGATTCTAAGCATTGAGGTTTCTAAGCTAAGCATTGATGATACGAAGCATTGAGGATTATAGCTATTGCGGACTCTAAGCAATGCATGGAGGATGCTAAGCATTGAAGATTCTAAGCATTGAGGATTCTAAGCATTGAGGATTCTAAGCCAAGCATTGAGTTTTCTAATCTTTGAGGTTTCTAAGCATTAAGTCCTCTATGCATTGAGGTTTGTAAGGATTAGGGATGCTAAGCAATGAGGTTTCAAACAATAAAATTTCTCAGCATTTAGGTTTGAAAGCATTGAGGATTCTAAGCATTGAGGATTCTAAGCTAAGCATAGAGCATACTAAGGATTGAGGACGCTAAGCATTGAGGTTTCTAAGCACTGGGCATTCTACTCGTTGAGGATGCTAAGCACTGAGGATTGTAAGTATTGAGGTTTCTAAGCATTAAGGAGTCTGTGCATTGAGGTTTCTAAGCATTGAGGATCCTGAGCTTTGAGGATTCTAAGATATGCATTGAGGATGCTAAGGATTGAGGATTCTAAGCATTGAGGATGCTAAGCATTGAGGTTTCTAAGCTTAGCATTGAGGATTCTAAGCATTGAGGATTCTAAGCATTCAGGTTTCTAAGCATTGAGGATTCTAAGCATTGAGGATGCTAAGCATTGAGGATGCTAAGCATTGAGGATTCTAAGCATTGAGGATTCTAAGCCAAGCATTGAGTTTTCTAATCTTTGTTGTTTCTAAACATTAAGCCCTCTATGCAATGAGGTTTGTAAGCATTAGGGTTGCTAAGCATTGAGGTTTCAGAGCAATAAAATTTCTAAGCAATGAGGATTCTGCGCATTGAGGTTTCTAAGCAATGCATGGAGGATGCTGAGCATTGAGGTTCCTAAGCAGTGAGGATTCTGAGCATTGAGGATTCGAAGCTCAGCAATGAGGATGCTAAGCAATGAGGATGCTAAGCAATGAGGACTCTAAGCATTGAGGATTCTAAGCTATGCATGGAGGATGCTAAGCATTGAGGATTCTAAGCATTGAGGATGCTAAGCATTGAGGATTCTAAGCATTGAGGATTCTAAGCTATGCATGGAGGATGCTAAGCATTGAGGATTCTACGCGTTGAGGATGCTAAGCACTGAGGATTCTAAGCATTGAGGTTTCTAAGCAGTGAGGATTCTAAGCTAAGCAATGAGGATGCTAAGTATTGAGGTTTCTAAGCATTAAGAACTCTGTGCATTGAGGTTTCTAAGCATTGAGGATACTGAGCTTTGAGGATTCTAAGATATGCATTGAGGATGCTAAGCATTGAGGATGCTAAGCATTGAGGATGCTAAGCATTGAGAATGCTAAGCATTGAGGATGCTAAGCATTGAGGATTCTAAGCTATGCATTGAGGATTCTAAACATTGAGGATGTTAAGCATTGAGGATTCTAAGCTACGAACTGAGCATGCTAAGTATTGAGGTTTCTAAGAATTAAGGACTCTGTGCATTGAGGTTTCTAAGCATTGAGGATGCTAAGCATTGAGGTTTCTAAGCATTGAGGATACTAAGCATTGAGGATTCTAAGCATTGAGGATTCCAAGCATTGAGGATGCTAAGCATTGAGGATTCTAAGCATTGAGGATTCTAAGCTATGTAATGAGGACGCTAAGCATTGAGGATTGTAAGCATTGAGGATTCTATGCATTGAGGATCCTAAACATTGAGGATTCTAAGCCAAGCATTGAGTTTTCTAATCTTTGCTGTTTCTAAACATTAAGGCCTCTATGCACTGAGGTTTGTAAGCATTAGGGATGCTAAGCATTGAGGTTTCAGAGCAATAAAATTTCTAAGCAATGAGGATTCTACGCATTGAGGTTTCTAAGCAATGCATGGAGGATGCTAAGCATTGAGGTTCCTAAGCAGTGAGGATTCTGAGCTTTGAGGATTCGAAGCTAAGCAATGAGGATGCTAAGCATTGAGGATGCTAAGCATTGAGTATTCTAAGCTATGTAATGGGGATACAAAGCATTGAGGATGCTAAGCATTGAGGATTCTAAGCATTGAGGATTCTAAGCTAAGCATAGAGCATACTAAGGATTGAGGATGCTAAGCATTGAGGTTTCTAAGCATTGGGGATTCTACGAAATGAGGATGCTAAGCACTGAGGATTATAAGCATTGAGGTTTCTAAGCAGTGAGGATTCTATGCTAAGCACTGAGAATGCTAAGTATTGAGGTTTCTAAGCATTAAGGACTCTGTGCATTGAGGTTTCTAAGCATTGAGGATCCAGAGCTTTGGAGATTCTATGCTATGCATTGAGGATGCTAAGCATTGAGGATTCTAAGCATTGAGGATTCTAAGCAGTGAGGATTCTAAGCATTGAGGATGTTAAGCATTGAGGATTCTAAGCATTGAGGTTTCTAAGCTAAGCATTGAGGATTCTAAGCATCGAGGAATCTAAGCATTGAGGATTCTAAGCATTCATGTTTCTAAGCAGTGAGGATTCTACGCTAAGCACTGAGGTTGCTAAGTATTGAGGTTTCTAAGCATTAAGGACTCTGTGCATTGAGGTTTCTAAGCATTGAGGATTCTAAGCATTGAGGATTCTCAGCATTGAGGATTCTCAGCATTGAGAATTCTAAGCTAGGCATTGTGGATTCTAAGCATTGAGGTTTGTAAGCATTGAGGATGCTAAGCATTGAGGATTCTAAGCATTGAGGATTCTAAGCATTGAGGATTCTAAGCATTGAGGTTTCTAAGCATTGAGGTTTCTAAGCATTGAGGATGCTAAGCATTGAGGATTCTAAGCTATGTAATGAGGATGCTAAGCATTGAGGATTCTAACTATTGAGGATTCTAAGCAATTCATGGAGGATGCTAATCATTGAGGATTCTAAGCATTGGGGATTCTTAGCATCGAGGATTCTAAGTCAAGCATTGATTTTTCTAATCTTTGAGGTTTCTAAGCATTAAGACATCTATGCATTTAGGTTTGTAAGCATTTGGGATGCTAAGCAATGAGGTTTCAAATAATAAAATTTCTCAGCATTGAGGTTTGTAAGCATTGAGGATTCTAACTAAGCATAGAGCATACTAAGGATTGAGGATGCTAAACATTGAGGTTTCTAAGCATTGGGGATTCTACGCGTTGAGGATGCTAAGCACTGAGGATTCTAAGCATTGAGGTTTCTAAGCAAAGGATTCTAAGCTAAGCACTGAGGATGCTAAGTATTCAGGTTTCTAAGCATTAAGGACACTGTGCATTGAGGTTTCTAAGCATTGAGGATCCTGAGCTTTGAGGATTCTAAGCTATGCATTGAGGATGCTAAGCACTGAGGATTCTAAGCATTGAGGATTCTAAGCATTGAGGATTCTAAGCATTCAGGTTTCTATGCAGTGAGGATTCTAAGCTAAGCACTGAGGATGCTAAGTATTGAGGTTTCTAAGCATTAAGGACTCTGTGCATTGAGGTTTCTAAGCTAAGCATTGAGGATGCTAAGCATTGAGGATTCTAAGCATTGAGGATTCTAAGCATTGAGGATTCTAAACATTGAGGTTTCTAAGATAAGCATTGAGGATTCTAAGCATTGAGGATTCTAAGCATTCAGGTTTCTATGCAGCGAGGATTCTAAGCAAAGCACTGAGGATGCTAAGTATTGAGGTTTCTAAGCATTAAGGACTCTGTGCATTGAGGTTTCTAAGCATTGAGGATCCTGAGCTTTGAGGATTCTAAGATATGCATTGAGGATGCTAAGGATTGGGGTTTCTGAGCTTAGCATTGAGGATTCTAATCATTGAGGATTCTAAGCATTGAGGATTCTAAGCATTGAGGATGCTAAGTATTGAGGTTTCTAAGCATTAAGGACTCTGTGCATTGAGGATTCTAAGCACTGAGGATTCTAAGCAGTGAGGATTCTAAGCATTGAGGTTTCTAAGGTAAACATTGAGGATTCTAAGCATTGAGGATTCTAAGCATTGAGGTTTCTAAGCTAAGCATTGATGATACGAAGCATTGAGGATTCTAACTATTGCGGATTCTAAGCAATGGATGGAGGATGCTAAGCAGTGAAGATTCTAAGCATTGAGGATTCTAAGCATTGAGGATTCTAAGCCAAGCATTGAGTTTTCTAATCTTTGAGGTTTCTAAGCATTAAGTCCTCTATGCATTGAGGTTTGTAAGGATTAGGGATGCTAAGCAATGAGGTTTCAAACAATAAAATTTCTCAGCATTGAGGTCTGTAAGCATTGAGGATTCTAAGCATTGAGGATTCTAAGCTAAGCATAGAGCATACTAAGGATTGAGGACGCTAAGCATTGAGGTTTCTAAGCATTGGGCATTCTACGCGTTGAGGATGCTAAGCACTGAGGATGCTAAGTATTGAGGTTTCTAAGCATTAAGGACTCTGTGCATTGAGGTTTCTAAGCATTGAGGATCCTGAGCTTTGAGGATTCTAAGATATGCATTGAGGATGCTAAGGATTGAGGATTCTAAGCATTGAGGATGCTAAGCATTGAGGTTTCTAAGCTTAGCATTGAGGATTCTAAGCATTGAGGATTCTAAGCATTCAGGTTTCTAAGCATTGAGGATTCTAAGCATTGAGGATGCTAAGCATTGAGGATGCTAAGCATTGAGGATTCTAAGCATTGAGGATTCTAAGCCAGGCATTGAGTTTTCTAATCTTTGTTGTTTCTAAACATTAAGCCCTCTATGCAATGAGGTTTGTAAGCATTAGGGTTGCTAAGCATTGAGGTTTCAGAGCAATAAAATTTCTAAGCAATGAGGATTCTGCGCATTGAGGTTTCTAAGCAATGCATGGAGGATGCTGAGCATTGAGGTTCCTAAGCAGTGAGGATTCTGAGCATTGAGGATTCGAAGCTCAGCAATGAGGATGCTAAGCAATGAGGATGCTAAGCAATGAGGACTCTAAGCATTGAGGATTCTAAGCTATGCATGGAGGATGCTAAGCATTGAGGATTCTAAGCATTGAGGATGCTAAGCATTGAGGATTCTAAGCATTGAGGATTCTAAGCTATGCATGGAGGATGCTAAGCATTGAGGATTCTACGCGTTGAGGATGCTAAGCACTGAGGATTCTAAGCATTGAGGTTTCTAAGCAGTGAGGATTCTAAGCTAAGCAATGAGGATGCTAAGTATTGAGGTTTCTAAGCATTAAGAACTCTGTGCATTGAGGTTTCTAAGCATTGAGGATACTGAGCTTTGAGGATTCTAAGATATGCATTGAGGATGCTAAGCATTGAGGATGCTAAGCATTGAGGATGCTAAGCATTGAGAATGCTAAGCATTGAGGATGCTAAGCATTGAGGATTCTAAGCTATGCATTGAGGATTCTAAACATTGAGGATGTTAAGCATTGAGGATTCTAAGCTACGAACTGAGCATGCTAAGTATTGAGGTTTCTAAGAATTAAGGACTCTGTGCATTGAGGTTTCTAAGCATTGAGGATGCTAAGCATTGAGGTTTCTAAGCATTGAGGATACTAAGCATTGAGGATTCTAAGCATTGAGGATTCCAAGCATTGAGGATGCTAAGCATTGAGGATTCTAAGCATTGAGGATTCTAAGCTATGTAATGAGGACGCTAAGCATTGAGGATTGTAAGCATTGAGGATTCTATGCATTGAGGATGCTAAGCATTGAGGATTCTAAGCCAAGCATTGAGTTTTCTAATCTTTGCTGTTTCTAAACATTAAGGCCTCTATGCACTGAGGTTTGTAAGCATTAGGGATGCTAAGCATTGAGGTTTCAGAGCAATAAAATTTCTAAGCAATGAGGATTCTACGCATTGAGGTTTCTAAGCAATGCATGGAGGATGCTAAGCATTGAGGTTCCTAAGCAGTGAGGATTCTGAGCTTTGAGGATTCGAAGCTAAGCAATGAGGATGCTAAGCATTGAGGATGCTAAGCATTGAGTATTCTAAGCTATGTAATGGGGATACAAAGCATTGAGGATGCTAAGCATTGAGGATTCTAAGCATTGAGGATTCTAAGCTAAGCATAGAGCATACTAAGGATTGAGGATGCTAAGCATTGAGGTTTCTAAGCATTGGGGATTCTACGTAATGAGGATGCTAAGCACTGAGGATTATAAGCATTGAGGTTTCTAAGCAGTGAGGATTCTATGCTAAGCACTGAGAATGCTAAGTATTGAGGTTTCTAAGCATTAAGGACTCTGTGCATTGAGGTTTCTAAGCATTGAGGATCCTGAGCTTTGGAGATTCTATGCTATGCATTGAGGATGCTAAGCATTGAGGATTCTAAGCACTGAGGATTCTAAGCAGTGAGGATTCTAAGCATTGAGGATGTTAAGCATTGAGGATTCTAAGCATTGAGGTTTCTAAGCTAAGCATTGAGGATTCTAAGCATCGAGGAATCTAAGCATTGAGGATTCTAAGCATTCAGGTTTCTAAGCAGTGAGGATTCTACGCTAAGCACTGAGGTTGCTACGTATTGAGGTTTCTAAGCATTAAGGACTCTGTGCATTGAGGTTTCTAAGCATTGAGGATTCTAAGCATTGAGGATTCTCAGCATTGAGGATTCTCAGCATTGAGAATTCTAAGCTAGGCATTGTGGATTCTAAGCATTGAGGTTTGTAAGCATTGAGGATGCTAAGCATTGAGGATTCTAAGCATTGAGGATTCTAAGCATTGAGGATTCTAAGCATTGAGGATTCTAAGCATTGAGGTTTCTAAGCATTGAGGTTTCTAAGCATTGAGGATGCTAAGCATTGAGGATTCTAAGCTATGTAATGAGGATGCTAAGCATTGAGGATTCTAACTATTGAGGATTCTAAGCAATTCATGGAGGATGCTAATCATTGAGGATTCTAAGCATTGGGGATTCTTAGCATCGAGGATTCTAAGTCAAGCATTGATTTTTCTAATCTTTGAGGTTTCTAAGCATTAAGACATCTATGCATTTAGGTTTGTAAGCATTTGGGATGCTAAGCAATGAGGTTTCAAATAATAAAATTTCTCAGCATTGAGGTTTGTAAGCATTGAGGATTCTAACTAAGCATAGAGCATACTAAGGATTGAGGATGCTAAACATTGAGGTTTCTACGCATTGGGGATTCTACGCGTTGAGGATGCTAAGCACTGAGGATTCTAAGCATTGAGGTTTCTAAGCAAAGGATTCTAAGCTAAGCACTGAGGATGCTAAGTATTCAGGTTTCTAAGCATTAAGGACACTGTGCATTGAGGTTTCTAAGCATTGAGGATCCTGAGCTTTGAGGATTCTAAGCTATGCATTGAGGATGCTAAGCACTGAGGATTCTAAGCATTGAGGATTCTAAGCATTGAGGATTCTAAGCATTCAGGTTTCTAAGCAGTGAGGATTCTAAGCTAAGCAATGAGGATGCTAAGTATTGAGGTTTCTAAGCATTAAGGACTCTGTGCATTGAGGTTTCTAAGCTAAGCATTGAGGATGCTAAGCATTGAGGATTCTAAGCATTGAGGATTCTAAGCATTGAGGATTCTAAACATTGAGGTTTCTAAGATAAGCATTGAGGATTCTAAGCATTGAGGATTCTAAGCATTCAGGTTTCTATGCAGCGAGGATTCTAAGCAAAGCACTGAGGATGCTAAGTATTGAGGTTTCTAAGCATTAAGGACTCTGTGCATTGAGGTTTCTAAGCATTGAGGATCCTGAGCTTTGAGGATTCTAAGATATGCATTGAGGATGCTAAGGATTGGGGTTTCTGAGCTTAGCATTGAGGATTCTAATCATTGAGGATTCTAAGCATTGAGGATTCTAAGCATTGAGGATGCTAAGTATTGAGGTTTCTAAGCATTAAGGACTCTGTGCATTGAGGATTCTAAGCACTGAGGATTCTAAGCAGTGAGGATTCTAAGCATTGAGGTTTCTAAGGTAAACATTGAGGATTCTAAGCATTGAGGATTCTAAACATTGAGGTTTCTAAGCTAAGCATTGATGATACGAAGCATTGAGGATTCTAACTATTGCGGATTCTAAGCAATGGATGGAGGATGCTAAGCAGTGAAGATTCTAAGCATTGAGGATTCTAAGCATTGAGGATTCTAAGCCAAGCATTGAGTTTTCTAATCTTTGAGGTTTCTAAGCATTAAGTCCTCTATGCATTGAGGTTTGTAAGGATTAGGGATGCTAAGCAATGAGGTTTCAAACAATAAAATTTCTCAGCATTGAGGTCTGTAAGCATTGAGGATTCTAAGCATTGAGGATTCTAAGCTAAGCATAGAGCATACTAAGGATTGAGGACGCTAAGCATTGAGGTTTCTAAGCATTGGGCATTCTACGCGTTGAGGATGCTAAGCACTGAGGATGCTAAGTATTGAGGTTTCTAAGCATTAAGGACTCTGTGCATTGAGGTTTCTAAGCATTGAGGATCCTGAGCTTTGAGGATTCTAAGATATGCATTGAGGATGCTAAGGATTGAGGATTCTAAGCATTGAGGATGCTAAGCATTGAGGTTTCTAAGCTTAGCATTGAGGATTCTAAGCATTGAGGATTCTAAGCATTCAGGTTTCTAAGCATTGAGGATTCTAAGCATTGAGGATGCTAAGCATTGAGGATGCTAAGCATTGAGGATGCTAAGCATTGAGGATTCTAAGCATTGAGGATTCTAAGCCAAGCATTGAGTTTTCTAATCTTTGTTGTTTCTAAACATTAAGCCCTCTATGCAATGAGGTTTGTAAGCATTAGGGTTGCTAAGCATTGAGGTTTCAGAGCAATAAAATTTCTAAGCAATGAGGATTCTGCGCATTGAGGTTTCTAAGCAATGCATGGAGGATGCTAAGCATTGAGGTTCCTAAGCAGTGAGGATTCTGAGCTTTGAGGATTCTAAGCTAAGCAATGAGGATGCTAAGCAATGAGGATGAAAAGCAATGAGGATGCTAAGCATTGAGGATGCTAAGCATTGAGGATGCTAAGCATTGAGGATGCTAAGCATTGAGGATTCTAAGCTAAGCATTGAGGAAGCGTAGCATTGAGGATTCTAACTATTGAGGATTCTAAGCAATGCATGGAGGATGCTAAGCATTGAGGATTCTAAGCATAGAGGATTCTAAGCATGGAGGATTCTAAGCATTGAGGATTCTAAGCATTGAGGATTCTAAGCCAAGCATTGAGTTTTATAATCTTTGAGTTTTCTAAGCATTAAGGCCACTATGCATTGAGGTTTGTAAGCATTTGGGATGCTAAGCAATGAGGTTTCAAACAATAAAATTTCTCAGCATTGAGGTTTGTAAGCATTGAGGATTCTAAGCATTGAGGATTCTAAGCTAAGCATAGAGCATACTAAGGATTGAGGATGCTAAGCATTGAGGTTTCAAAGCATTGGGGATTCTACGCGTTTAGGATGCTAAGCACTGAGGATTCTAAGCGTTGAGGTTTCTAAGCAGTGAGGATTGTAAGCTAAGCACTGATGATGCTAAGTATTGAGGTTTCTAAGCATTAAGGACTCTGTGCATTGAGGTTTCTAAGCAATGAGGATGCTAAGCATTGAGGATGCTAAGCATTGAGGATGCTAAGCAATGAGGATGCTAAGCATTGAGGATGCTAAGCATTGAGGCTGTTAAGCATTGAGGATTCTAAGCATTGAGTTTTCTAAGCTAAGCATTGAGGATGCTAAGCATTGAGGATTCTAAGCATTGAGGATTCTAAGCATTGAGGATTCTAAGCATTGAGGTTTCTAAGCTAAGCATTGAGGATTCTAGGCATTGAGGATGCTAAGCATTGAGGATGCTAAGCATTGAGGATTCTAAGCATTGAGGATTCTATGCTATGCATTGAGGATTCTAAACATTGAGGATGTTAAGCATTGAGAATTATAAGCATTGAGGTTTCTAAGCTAAGCCTTGAGGATTCTAAGCATTGAGGATTCTAAGCATTGAGGTTTCTAAGCAAAGCATTGATGTTTCTAAGCATTGAGGATGCTAAGCATTGAGGATGCTAAGCATTGAGGATGCTAAGCTTTGAGGATGCTAAGCATTGAGGATTCTAAGCATTGAGGATGCTAAGCATTGAGGATGCTAAGCATTGAGGATTCTAAGTATTGAGGTTTCTAAGCTAAGCATTGAGGACGCGAAGCATTGAGGATTCTAACTATTGAGGATTCTAAGCAATGCATGGAGCATACTAAGGATTGAGGATGCTAAGCATTGAGGTTTCGAAGCATTGGGGATTCTACGCGTTGAGGATGCTAAGCACTGAGGATTCTAAGCATTGAGGTTTCTAAGCAGTGAGGATTCTAAGATAAGCACTGAGGATGCTAAGTATTGAGGTTCCTAAGCATTAAGGACTCTGTGCATTGAGGTTTCTATGCAATGAGGATGCTAAGCATTGAGGATGCTAAGCATTGAGGATGCTAAGCATTGAGGCTGTTAAGCACTGAGGATGCTAAGCATTGAGTTTTCTAAGCTAAGCATTGAGGATTCTAAGCATTGAGGATTCTAAGCATTGAGGATTCTAAGCATTGAGGCTTCTAAGCATTGAGGTTTCTAAGCTAAGCATTGAGGATTCTAGGCATTGAGGATGCTAAGCATTGAGGATGCTAAGCATTGAGGATTCTAAGCATTGAGGATTCTATGCTATGCATTGAGGATTCTAAACATTGAGGATGTTAAGCATTGAGAATTCTAAGCATTGAGGTTTCTAAGCTAAGCATTGAGGATTCTAAGCATTGAGGATTCTAAGCATTCAGGTTCCTATGCAGTGAGGATTCTAAGCTAAGCATTGAGGATGCTAAGTATTGAGGTTTCTAAGCATTAAGGACTCTGTGCATTGAGGTTTCTAAGCATTGAGGATTCTAAGCATTGAGTTTTCTAAGCTAAGCATTGAGGATGCTAAGCATTGAGGATTCTAAGCATTGAGGATTCTAAGCATTGAGGATTCTAAGCATTGAGGATTCTAAGCATTGAGGATTCTAATCTAGGCATTGAGGATTCTAAGCATTGAGGATTCTAAGCATTGAGGATTCTAAGCATTGAGGATGCTAAGCATTGAGGATGCTAAGCATTGAGGATGCTAAGCATTGAGGATTCTAAGCATTGAGGATGCTAAGCATTGAGGATTCTAAGCATTGAGGTTTCTAAGCTAAGCATTGAGGACGCGAAGCATTGAGGATTCTAACTATTGAGGAATCTAAGCAATGCATGGAGGATTCTAAGCATTGAGGATTCTAAGCATTGAGGATTCTAAGCATTGAGGTTTCTAAGCAAAGCATTGAGGATTCTAAGCATTGAGGATTCTAATCATTGAGGATGCTAAGCATTAAGGATGCTAAGCATTGAGGATTCTAAGATTAGAGGACGCTAAGCATTGAGGATTCTAAGCATTGAGGATGCTAAGCATTGAGGATGCTAAGCATTGAGGATTCTAAGCATTGAGGATTCTAAGCATTGAGGATGCTAAGCATTGAGGATTCTAAGCATTGAGGATGCTAAGCATTGAGGATTCTAAGCATTGAGGATTCTAAGCCAAGCATTGAGTTTTCTAATCTTTGTTGTTTCTAAACAGTAAGGCCTCTATGCAGTGAGGTTTGTAAGCATTAGGGTTGCTAAGCATTGAGGTTTCAGAGCAATAAAATTTCTAAGCAATGAGGATTCTGCGCATTGAGGTTTCTAAGCAATGCATGGAGGATGCTAAGCATTGAGGTTCCTAAGCAGTGAGGATTCTGAGCTTTGAGGATTCTAAACTAAGCATTGAGGATGCTAAGCATTGAAGATTCTGAGCTTTGAGGATTCTAAGATATGCATTGAGGTTGCTAAGGATTGAGGATGCTAAGCATTGAGGATGCTAAGCATTGAGGTTTCTAAGCGTAGCACTGAGGATTCTAAGCATTCAGGTTTCTAAGCAGTGAGGATTCTAAGCTAAGCACTAAGGATGCTAAGTATTGAGGTTTCTAAGCATTAAGGACTCTGTGCATTGAGCTTTCTAAGCATTGAGGATTCTAAGCATTGAGGATTCTAAGCTAGGCATTGAGGATTCTAAGCATTGAGGATTCTAAGCATTGAGGTTTCTAAACTAAGCATTGAGGATGCGAAGCATTGGGGATTCTAACTATTGAGGATTCTAAGCAATGCATGGAGGATGCTAAGCATTGAGGATTCTAAGCATTGAGGATTCTAAGCTATGCATGGAGGATTCTAAGCATTGAGGATTCTATGCATTGAGGATTCTAAGCC
Organism: Coturnix japonica; assembly: GCF_054131305.1. NCBI lineage: Eukaryota > Metazoa > Chordata > Aves > Galliformes > Phasianidae > Coturnix > Coturnix japonica. The sequence continues at coordinate 20,387,386 of NC_140671.1, read as the reverse complement.
AAGCATTGAGTTTTCTAATCTTTGAGGTTTCTAAGCATTAAGGCCTCTATGCATTGAGGTTTGTAAGCATTTGGGATGCTAAACAATGAGGTTTCAAACAATAAAATTTCTCAGCATTGAGGTTTGTAAGCATTGAGGATTCTAAGCAATGAGGATTCTAAGCTAAGCAAAGAGCATACTAAGGATTGAGGATGCTAAGCATTGAGGATTCTAAGCATTGATGATACTAAGCTATGCATTGAGGATTCTAAACATTGAGGATGTTAAGCATTGAGGATTCTAAGCATTGAGTTTTCTAAGCTATGCATTGAAGATTCTATGCATTGAGGATGCTATGCATTGAGGATGCTAAGCATTGAGGATTCTAAGCATTGAGGATTCTAATCACTGAGGATTCTAAGCATTGAGGATTCTAAGCATTGAGGATTCTAAGCATTGAGGTTTCTAAGCTAAGCATGGAGGATTCTAAGCATTGAGGATGCTAAGCATTGAGGATGCTAAGCATTGAGGATGCTAAGCATTGAGGATTCTAAGCAAAGCATTGAGGATGGTAAGCATTGAGGAAGCTAAGCATTGAGGATGGTAAGCATTGAGGATGGTAAGCATTGAGGATGGTAAGCATTGAGGATGCTAATCATTGAGGATTCTAAGCATTGAGGATTCTAAGCACTGAGGATGCTAAGCATTGAGGATTCTAAGCATTGAGGATTCTAAGCTATGTAATGAGGATGCTAAGCATTGAGGATTCTAAGTATTGAGGTTTATAAGCTAAGCATTGACGATGCGAAGCATTGAGTATTCTAACTATTGAGGATTCTAAGCTAGGCATTGAGGATTCTAAACATTGAGGATTCTACGCATTGAGGATGCTAAGCATTGAGGATTCTAGGCATTGATGATGCTAAGCATTGAGGATGCTAAGCATTGAGGATGCTAAGCATTGAGGATTCTAAGCCAAGCATTGAGTTTTCTAATCTTTGTTGTTTCCAGACATTAAGCCCTCTATGCACTGTGGTTTGTAAGCATTAGGGTTTCTAAGCATTGAGGTTTCAGAGCAGTAAAATTTCTAAGCAATGAGGATTCTGCGCATTGAGGTTTCTAAGCAATGCATGGAGGATGCTAAGCATTGAGGTTCCTAAGCAGTGAGGATTCTGAGCTTTGAGGATTCTAAGCTAAGCAATGAGGATGCTAAGCAATGAGGATACAAAGCATTGAGGATGCTAAGCATTGAGGATTCTAAGCATTGAGGTTTCTAAGCTAAGCATTGAGGATGTGAAGCATTGAGGATTCTAACTATTGAGGATTCTAAGCAATGCATTGAGGATGCTAAGCATTGAAGATTCTAAGCATTGAGGATTCTAAGCATGGAGGATTCTAAGCCAAGCATTGAGTTTTCTAATCTTTGAGGTTTCTAAGCATTAAGGCCTCTATGCATTGAGGTTTGTAAGAATTTGGGATGCTAAGCAATGAGGTTTCAAACAATAAAATTTCTCAGCATTGAGGTTTGTAAGCATTGAGGATTCTAAGCATTGAGGACTCTAAGCTAAGCATAGAGCATACTAAGGATTGAGGATGCTAATCATTGAGGTTTCTAAGCATTGGGGATTCTACGCGTTGAGGATGCTAAGCACTGAGGATTCTAAGTATTGAGGTTTCTAAGCATTAAGGACTCTGTGCATTGAGGTTTCTAAGCATTGAGGATCCTGAGCTTTGAGGATTCTAAGATATGCATTGAGGATGCTAAGGATTGAGGATGCTAAGCATTGAGGATGCTAAGCATTGAGGTTTCTAAGCTTAGCATTGAGTATTCTAAGCATTCAGGTTTCTAAGCATTGAGGATTCTAAGCCAAGCATTGAGTTTTCTTATCTTTGATGTTTCTAAACATTAAGGCCTCTATGCTCTGAGGTTTGTAAGCATTAGGGATGCTAAGCATTGAGGTTTCAGAGCAATAAAATTTCTAAGCAATGAGGATTCTACGCATTGAGTTTTCTAAGCAATGCATGGAGGATGCTAAGCATTGAGGTTCCTAAGCAGTGAGGATTCTGAGCTTTGAGGATTCGAAGCTAAGCAATGAGGATGCGAAGCGTTGAGGATGCTAAGAATTGAGGATTCTAAGCTATGTAATGGGGATACAAAGCATTGAGGATGCTGAGCATTGAGGATTCTAAGCATTGAGGATTCTAAGTTAAGCATAGAGCATACTAAGGATTGAGGATGCTAAGCATTGAGGTTTCTAAGCATTGGGGATTCTATGCATTGAGGATGCTAAGCACTGAGGATTATAAGCATTGAGGTTTCTAAGCAGTGAGGATTCTAAGCATTGAAGTTTCTAAGCATTGAGGATTCTAAGCTAAGCACTGAGGATGCTAAGTATTGAGGTTTCTATGCATTAAGGATTCTAAGCATTGAGGATTCTAAGCATTGAGGATTCTAAGCATAGAGGATTCTAAGCCAAGCATTGAGTTTTCTAATCTTTGAGGTTTCTAAGCATTAAGGCCTCTATGCATTGAGGTTTGTAAGCATTTGGGATGCTCAGCAATGAGGTTTCAAACAATAAAATTTCTCAGCATTGGGGTTTGTAAGCATTGAGGATTCTAAGCATTGAGGATTCTAAGCTAAGCATAGAGCATACTAAGGATTGAGGATGCTAAGCATTGAGGATTCTAAGCATTGAGGATTCTAAGCTATGCATTGAGGATTCTAAACATTGAGGATGTTAAGCATTGAGGATTCTAAGCATTGAGTTTTCTAAGCTAAGCATTGAGGATTCTAAGCATTGAGGATTCTAAGCATTGAGGATTCTAAGCACTGAGGATTCTAAGCATTGAGGATTCTAAGCATTGAGGATTCTAAGCATTGAGGATTCTAAGCATTGAGGATTCTAATCTAGGCATTGAGGATTCTAAGCATTGAGGATTCTAAGCATTGAGGATTCTAAGCATTGAGGACTCTAAGCATTGAGGATTCTAAGCATTGAGGATTCTAATCTAGGCATTGAGGATTCTAAGCATTGAGGATTCTAAGCATTGAGGATTCTAAGCATTGAGGTTTCTAAGCTAAGCATGGAGGATTCTAAGCATTGAGGATGCTAAGTATTGAGGATGCTAAGCATTGAGGATGCTAAGCATTGAGGATGCTAAGCATTGAGGATTCTAAGCATTGAGGATGCTAAGCATTGAGGATGCTAAGCATTGAGGATGGTAAGCATTGAGGATTCTAAGCTTTGAGGATGCTAAGCATTGAGGATGCTAAGCATTGAGGATGGTAAGCATTGAGGATGCTAAGCATTGAGGATGGTAAGCATTGAGGATTCTAAGCTATGTAATGAGGATGCTAAGCATTGAGGATTCTAAGTATTGAGGTTTCTATGCTATGAATTGAGGATGGTAAGCATTGAGGATTCTAACTATTGAGGATTCTAAGCAATGCATGGAGGATACTAAGCATTGAGGATTCTAAGCATTGACGATTCTAAGCATTGAGGATTCTAAGCATTGAGGATGCTACGGATTGAGTATGCTAAGCATTGAGGATGCTAAGCATTGAGGATGGTAAGCATTGAGGATGCTAAGCATTGAGGATTCTAAGCATAGAGCATACTAAGCATTGAGGATGCTAAGCATTGAGGATGCTAAGCATTGAGGATGCTAAGCATTGAGGATTCTAAGATTTGAGGATGCTAAGCATTGAGGATTCTAAGCATTGAGGATGCTAAGCATTGAGGATTCTAAGTATTGAGGTTTCTATGCTAAGCATTGAGGATGCGAAGCATTGAGGATTCTAACTATTGAGGATTCTAAGCAATGCATGGAGGATTCTAAGCATTGAGGATTCTAAGCATTGAGGATTCTAAGCTATGCATTGAGGATTCTAAACATTGAGGATGTTTAGCATTGAGACTTCTAAGCATTGAGGTTTCTAAGCTAAGCATTGAAGATTCTAAGCATTGAGGATTCTAAGCATTCAGGTTTCTAAGCAGTGAGGATTCTAAGCTAAGCACTTAGGATGCTAAGTATTGAGGTTTCTAAGCATTAAGGATTCTGTGGATTGAGGTTTCTAAGCATTGTGGATTCTAAGCATTGAGTTTTCTAAGCTAAGCATTGAGGATGCTAAGCATTGAGGATGCTAAGCATTGAGGATTCTAAGCATTGAGGATTCTAAGCATTGAGGATTCTAAACATTGAGGATTCTAATCTAGGCATTGAGGATTCTAAGCATTGAGGATTCTAAGCATTGAGGATTCTAAGCAGTGAGGATTCTAAGCATTGAGGTTTCTAAGGTAATCATTGAGGATTCTAAGCATTGAGGATTCTAAGCATTGATGTTTCCAAGCTAAGCATTGAGGATGCGAAGCATTGAGGATTCTAACTATTGAGGATTCTAAGCAATGCATGGAGGATGCTAAGCTTTGAAGATTCTAAGCATTGAGGATTCTAAGCATTGAGGATTCTAAGCCAAGCATTGAGTTTTCTAATCTTTGAGGTTTCTAAGCATTAAGGCCTCTATGCATTGAGGTTTGTAAGCATTTGGGATGCTAAGCAATGAGGTTTCAAACAATAAAATTTCTCAGCATTGAGGATTCTAAGCATTGATGATTCTAAGCTAAGCATAGAGCATACTAAGGATTGAGGATGCTAAGCATTGAGGTTTCTAAGCATTGGGCATTCTACGCGTTGAGGATGCTAAGCACTGAGGATTCTAAGCATTGAGGTTTCTAAGCATTAAGGACTCTGTGCATTGAGGTTTCTAAGCATTGACGATCCTGAGCTTTGAGGATTCTAAGATATGCATTGAGGATGCTAAGGATTGAGGATGCTAAGCATTGAGGATGCTAAGCATTGAGGTTTCTAAGCATTAAGGAATCTGTGCATTGAGGTTTCTAAGCATTGAGGATCCTGAGCTTTGAGGATTCTAAGATATGCATTGTGGATTCTAAGCATTGAGGATTCTAAGCATTGAGGATTCTAAGCATTGAGGATACTAAGCATTGAGGATTCTAATCATTGTGGATTCTAAGCATTGAGGATTCTAAGCATTGAGGTTTCTAAGCTAAGCATTGAGGATTCTAGGCATTGAGGATGCTAAGCATTGAGGATTCTAAGCATTGAGGATTCTAATCCAAGCATTGAGTTTTCTAATCTTTGTTGTTTCTAAACATTAAGGCCGCTATGCAATGAGGTTTGTAAGCAATAGGGATGCTAAGCATTGAGGTTTCCGAGCAATAAAATTTCTAAGCAATGAGGATTCTGCGCATTGAGGTTTCTAAGCAATGCATGGAGGATGCTAAGCATTGAGGTTCCTAAGCAGTGAGGATTCTAAGCTTTGAGGATTCTAAGCTAATAAAAGAGGATGCTAAGCAATGAGGATGCTAAGCAATGAGGATGCTAAGCATTGAGGATGCTAAGCATTGAGGATTCTAAGCATTGATGTTTCTAAGCTAAGCATTGAGGATGCGAAGCATTGAGGATTCTAACTATTGAGGATTCTAAGCAATGCATGGAGATTGCTAAGCATTGAGGATTCTAAGCATTGAGGATTCTAAGCATTGAGGATTCTAAGCTATGCATGGAGGATTCTAAGCATTGAGGATTATAAGCATTGAGGCTTTTAAGCCAAGCACTGAGTTTTCTAATCTTTGAGGTTTCTAAGCATTAAGGCCCCTATGCATTGAGGTTTGTAAGCATTTGGGATGCTAAGCAATGAGGTTTCAAACAATAAAATTTCTCAGCATTGAGGTTTTTAAGCATTGAGGATTCTAAGCATTGAGGATTCTAAGCTAAGCATAGAGCATACTAAGGATTGCGGATGCTAAGCATTGAGGTTTCTATGTATTGGGGATTCTACGCGTTGAGGATGCTAAGCACTGAGGATTCTAAGCATTGAGGTTTCTAAGCAGTTAGGATTCTAAGCTAAGCACTGAGGATGCTAAGTATTGAGGTTTCTAAGCATTAAGGACTCTGTGCATTGATGTTTCTAAGCATTGGGGATCTGTAGCGTTGAGGATTCTAAGCTAAGCATTGAGGATTCTAAGCATTGATGATTCTAAGTATTGAGGATTCTAAGCATTGAGGATTCTAAGTATTGAGGTTTCTAAACATTCAGGGTTCAAAGCATTGAGGATGCCAAGCATTGAGGATGCCAAGCATTGAGGATGCTAAGCATTGAGGATGCTAAGCATTGAGGATTCTAAGCATTGAGGACTCTAAGCATTGAGGTTTCTAAGCTTAGCATTGAGGATTCTAATCATTGAGGATTCTAAGCATTCAGGTTTCTAAGCAGTGAGGATTCTAAGCTAAGCACTGAGGATGCTAAGCATTGAGGTTTCTAAGCATTAAGGACTCTGTGCATTGAGGTTTCTAAGCATTGAGGACTCTAAGCATTGAGGATTCTAAGCATTGAGGATTCTAAGCATTGAGGATGTTAAGCATTGAGGATTCTAAGCACTGAGGTTTCTAAGCTAAGCATTGAGGATTCTAAGCATCGAGGAATCTAAGCATTGAGGATTCTAAGCATTCATGTTTCTAAGCAGTGAGGATTCTACGCTAAGCACTGAGGATGCTAAGTATTGAGGTTTCTAAGCATTAAGGACTCTGTGCATTGAGGTTTCTAAGCATTGAGGATTCTAAGCATTGAGGATTCTAAGCATTGAGGATTCTAAGCATTGAGGATTCTAAGCATTGAGGATGTTAAGCATTGAGGATTCTAAGCACTGAGGTTTCTAAGCTAAGCATTGAGGATTCTAAGCATCGAGGAATCTAAGCATTGAGTATTCTAAGCACTCAGGTTTCTAAGCAGTTAGGATTCTAAGCTAAGCACTGTGGATGCTAAGTATTGAGGTTTCTAAGCTTTAAGGACTCTGTGCATTGAGGTTTCTAAGCATTGAGGATTCTAAGCATTGAGGATTCTAAGCATTGAGGATGTTAAGCATTGAGGATTCTAAGCACTGAGGTTTCTAAGATAAGCATTGAGGATTCTAAGCATCGAGGAATCTAAGCATTGAGGATTCTAAGCATTCATGTTTCTAAGCAGTGAGGATTCTACGCTAAGCACTGAGGATGCTAAGTATTGAGGTTTCTAAGCATTAAGGACTCTGTGCATTGAGGTTTCTAAGCATTGAGGATTCTAAGCATTGAGGATTCTCAGCATTGAGGATTCTAAGCATTGAGGATTCTAAGCATTGAGGATTCTAAGCATTGAGGATTCTAAGCATTGAGGATGTTAAGCATTGAGGATTCTAAGCACTGAGGTTTCTAAGTGTCTCGCTCCAATTTAGGAGTGAGGCAAAGGTTCTTTTAATAATGTTATGCCCGGCGTGAGATTAAGAAGAAGAAGCATTCAAATGTTGATCCGACCAGTTTATTGGAAATAATAGACAATTGAGGGGATGGGGAAGGGAGAGTGATGAATGCCAAAATTAGGGTGATGGGGAAGGGAAAGTAGGCGATAGAAAAAGGTGGAAAAGAGCAAGAATTACGTTAAAGCGGGGAATAGTCACCTCCTGGATGCAGCAGCGTCCCGTAGCACGTTGTTAACGTTGGTCCAGGGCAGGGGAGAGCAGCAACGGAGTAGCAGGCTGCAAGCAGCAGATCGGTGAATCGCAGAAAAGACGGTCAGAGTACCGTGGTCTCTAGAAGCAGAGTCTCGGGCAGCAAGGTCCCTCGGAGCAGAGTCTCGAGCAGCAATCCCAGAAGAGAGAATAGGCAGCAGTAGGACAACGGTGGAGGGATCTGAGATCGGATACCTAGATGCCCACTAAAGGTTCTTCAGCATGCAGCCATCTTCTTCAGCATGCAGGCGCTCGCGTAGAGAGGCATCTGGTGTCAGAAAACCTCTCCTAAAATTCGGGGTTTGTCCGTGCCCTTTTTATCCTTCTTTCCAGCCTTCGAGACATTTCGGGACGGCTCGGGTCAGAGTCTTGCGACTTCCTCAGAGCTGTCAATCTTCCTTGAGATGGGCCAACAGGAAAGACCACTTAAGGGCCATTAGTCCTCAGGGATGGCCATCTTCCTTGAGATAGGCCAACACAAAAAGACCACTCAAGGGCCATTGATCAGTATCTTATCTCCCTTTCGTAGCTCCCGGACTTGTCCATCTCCTGCGTGTCTCCATTTCAGCAAACTTTGAGACAGTAATGCAAAAAGCATGGCTTCTTACACCACCCCGTGACTCAAAGTTTGCTTAAAAAATTGACCACTGCTGATCCAGGATGGTGAGAAAAAGATAGCAAGCATGAGGGTAAAGGAAGGTGAAGGTGGGGAATTAAAATGTTTAATACAATCATTACGAAAGATTTCTTGATGTGCTCCACTTCTCCATCACTTAAGGAGGTTACAAAATACATGGACAATACAACACATTGGATAAGTTCAATGAAACATGGTATCATACACAAAACAAACATGAAAGTTGCGACAACACACAATAGATAAAATAAGATGCATTTTACCCACAGTACACCTGGAAGACAGAGAAAAAGGTCAAGGTCTGGACTTTTCCAAGTTTGGACAGGAACACGTATACCATCAGCAATTAGTTTAACTTTACCATTATAAATCTTTAGACAACAGGTGGAATCATCTAATTTGCTACAGACACCACCCTGTGATTCTTCAGGAGGGGTGACACAAATATTACATAATGAATAAAAGATAGAAAGTGAGAAGGAACAGCCATACACTGAAAACAACCATACATTTAACAATAACCAATAGTAATAAATAAACAAGTAAAATAGGGATATTTGTATCAGGAGAACTTTCCACTTGAGCATTTCCAAAGCAGTTCAATTGCTGAGAGATATATACTAGTCTGGCAAGTCTAAGAACTGTTATAGTCACAACATAGTGTAGGATACCCCAGAATTTAAATCGTAGGGAGTAATCCCAGAAACATACACATATCTTATCAAAAACTCAGACACTTTCCAACAACCGTGTTTTGGATGGAACTCCTGGAGTGATGAGACACTGAAAAGCATCAGTGCAAAGGGTTTTATGATAAATTTCACTTTAGTGACCACATCTAATAGATATTAGATAGGTCCCATTGCTCATTTCCCAATTCATTAGGAATTTGGAAACACCATGGAGTTACATGCAAATCACCATCCAAGTTTGACCAAAAGAGGTAAAATAAGGGGTTAGGAGGAATGATTACCACTGTGCAAAGAGTACAAGAAAGCCAGGATAACCTGAAAAAAAAAAAAAACTTGGAACCCAATTGTGAAGTTTAAACAGATCCAAAGACTGATACCAATCACAACTCATAAGTACAGCAAACAAAACATAATACTATTGCAACAAAATATGAAATAAAGAGGTATAACAGTATTCTAGCATGATCACATCTTCAATTTTTCTGTCACAAAACACAAATGGTTAAAATCAGCTACAAGCCATTCTGTTCCGTGAAGGTCCTGCGGGGATCTTCTGTAAAAGAAAACAAGACAACTCGCCCTTTGTGGGCTTTGTTAATACAATTATCTTCTCCTTTTAGTCGTGAGCCTCCTAACAAACATACATCCTTCACCCCCCCCCCCCCCCACCTCCCTCTCATCTGGGGGAGGGGGCGAAAGTATCAACTTTCCTTGGGCTTTTGTTCTGGCCACAAGTTAACTAATTTCTCTAGCCTGACTGTGGGTAATCCATTCATCAAATCTCGTGGAACGCCCTTTTGCCAGCCCAGTGTCCAGAGACGATTACGTTTATGATCAATATTTCTCCTACCTGTTCTTACTGGCAATGAGACCCTTCCAGTTCCACAGAGTTTTGGGCTAGGTGGCCTAGGAGCAAGGGTGGTTGCTGCGAGCCTTACTTCCCTTGGCTCAAATTTACTGGAAGAAGCCACAGGCCCATATTTCCTTTCATAATTAATCAACTCTTGGGCAACCTCCCCCCATGTCCATACCTTATACCCTGATTGCAAATGGCCTGAGGTGCCAGTTCTTTCTAATTCTGTGGCAGAAAAGGGAATTTCTTTAACATTCATTTGAGGATCCAGGTCCTCTCCATTATCAAAGGTATATTCTGTTTTTATTAGAGGGCGCAGAGGGGCTATTGGGGTTTCAAACTTATCAAAATTTTCTTTTGCTTCTTTTAGTTCTTCCTGAGGATACAGTTTTTCTTGTGGTGCACCATGAATATCAGTGTCACCCGTATCTTTATATGTTAAAATTTCCTTAAAAGCCATTTGTAACAAGGCCGAATTATGTCTCTCTCTTTCCAATTGTACTTCTAGATTTCCAATTTGGTTTTGCAAGGCTTTCACGAGTTCTTGGGTTGTTTTAACTGTTTCTTGTAACGAATGTATAGTCTGGTTTTCTGCCTCAAAATGCTGGTCTCGGAACTCCACGGCTGCTTTTAAAGCAGCACCGAGTACTGCACAAATAAATGATTTGCCTTTCCCGGCTCGAGTACGAGCTCCATGTTGTAAAACGCAAATGCGGTCAGAAACAGCCTGCAAATTATACCAATTTTCACGTGCCCAGTCCATCCCTGATGACGATGGCCGAGACGCGTGCTTTTCAAGGATATCAAACAACATATTTTCACCTTCCATATCAGATGTAATTTTACTCACAACCAAAAATCTACAGGCAACGAAATCTACGCTGAGGGAGGAGGCGATTCCTTATCTCCTCAGAGAGGCAAACACTTAACAAAACGAACAACTGCTCAAAACACTCCTTTACACAAAAGACCAAATGACTCAATCAACACTTCCAAAGAAAGTGTAAACACCTCAATCGGTCCTGGCTATTCTGGCAAGCCACAACGAAAAACTTCAACCTCCAAGCAAAAAAAGTTAGAAATAACTTCTAAGTTTCTCAAAAGTAATAAACTTCTTGGAGAAGCACACACCACTTCCACAAGAGGCACACACACAAAACTTTTAAAGCCAAAGGTACGTCACAAGATACTTAAAACCACCACAATGCAAAATAGTCTTCCCAGGGAGGCACACACGTGTAAAACAAAAGCAAACAGTCAAAATTAATTCACTCGTCCCCGAGAGGTAGACATGTAAGAAAGAAAGTTTCAGAATGTGGAGCGGTCTTCCTGGAGAGATGCACACGTGAAATTAAGTTATCAAAACAATCGCTCCTTGCAACTCCAGGAGAAACAGACAGAAAAGTTTTAGAGAAACTGGAAGGATAACACTCTCACGACGGCTATCCTGCCGACTACGCCAATAAAAAATGTCTCACTCCAATTTAGGAGTGAGGCAAAGGTTCTTTTAATAATGTTATGCCCGGCGTGAGATTAAGAAGAAGAAGCATTCAAATGTTGATCCGACCAGTTTATTGGAAATAATAGACAATTGAGGGGATGGGGAAGGGAGAGTGACGAATGCCAAAATTAGGGTGATGGGGAAGGGAAAGTAGGCGATAGAAAAAGGTGGAAAAGAGCAAGAATTACGTTAAAGCGGGGAATAGTCACCTCCTGGATGCAGCAGCGTCCCGTAGCACGTTGTTAACGTTGGTCCAGGGCAGGGGAGAGCAGCAACGGAGTAGCAGGCTGCAAGCAGCAGATCGGTGAATCGCAGAAAAGACGGTCAGAGTACCGTGGTCTCTAGAAGCAGAGTCTCGGGCAGCGAGGTCCCTCGGAGCAGAGTCTCGAGCAGCAATCCCAGAAGAGAGAATAGGCAGCAGTAGGACAACGGTGGAGGGATCTGAGATCGGATACCTAGATGCCCACTAAAGGTTCTTCAGCATGCAGCCATCTTCTTCAGCATGCAGGCGCTCGCGTAGAGAGGCATCTGGTGTCAGAAAACCTCTCCTAAAATTCGGGGTTTGTCCGTGCCCTTTTTATCCTTCTTTCCAGCCTTCGAGACATTTCGGGACGGCTCGGGTCAGAGTCTTGCGACTTCCTCAGAGCTGTCAATCTTCCTTGAGATGGGCCAACAGGAAAGACCACTTAAGGGCCATTAGTCCTCAGGGATGGCCATCTTCCTTGAGATAGGCCAACACAAAAAGACCACTCAAGGGCCATTGATCAGTATCTTATCTCCCTTTCGTAGCTCCCGGACTTGTCCATCTCCTGCGTGTCTCCATTTCAGCAAACTTTGAGACAGTAATGCAAAAAGCATGGCTTCTTACACCACCCCGTGACTCAAAGTTTGCTTAAAAAATTGACCACTGCTGATCCAGGATGGTGAGAAAAAGATAGCAAGCATGAGGGTAAAGGAAGGTGAAGGTGGGGAATTAAAATGTTTAATACAATCATTACGAAAGATTTCTTGATGTGCTCCACTTCTCCATCACTTAAGGAGGTTACAAAATACATGGACAATACAACACATTGGATAAGTTCAATGAAACATGGTATCATACACAAAACAAACATGAAAGTTGCGACAACACACAATAGATAAAATAAGATGCATTTTACCCACAGTACACCTGGAAGACAGAGAAAAAGGTCAAGGTCTGGACTTTTCCAAGTTTGGACAGGAACACGTATACCATCAGCAATTAGTTTAACTTTACCATTATAAATCTTTAGACAACAGGTGGAATCATCTAATTTGCTACAGACACCACCCTGTGATTCTTCAGGAGGGGTGACACAAATATTACATAATGAATAAAAGATAGAAAGTGAGAAGGAACAGCCATACACTGAAAACAACCATACATTTAACAATAACCAATAGTAATAAATAAACAAGTAAAATAGGGATATTTGTATCAGGAGAACTTTCCACTTGAGCATTTCCAAAGCAGTTCAATTGCTGAGAGATATATACTAGTCTGGCAAGTCTAAGAACTGTTATAGTCACAACATAGTGTAGGATACCCCAGAATTTAAATCGTAGGGAGTAATCCCAGAAACATACACATATCTTATCAAAAACTCAGACACTTTCCAACAACCGTGTTTTGGATGGAACTCCTGGAGTGATGAGACACTGAAAAGCATCAGTGCAAAGGGTTTTATGATAAATTTCACTTTAGTGACCACATCTAATAGATATTAGATAGGTCCCATTGCTCATTTCCCAATTCATTAGGAATTTGGAAACACCATGGAGTTACATGCAAATCACCATCCAAGTTTGACCAAAAGAGGTAAAATAAGGGGTTAGGAGGAATGATTACCACTGTGCAAAGAGTACAAGAAAGCCAGGATAACCTGAAAAAAAAAAAAAACTTGGAACCCAATTGTGAAGTTTAAACAGATCCAAAGACTGATACCAATCACAACTCATAAGTACAGCAAACAAAACATAATACTATTGCAACAAAATATGAAATAAAGAGGTATAACAGTATTCTAGCATGATCACATCTTCAATTTTTCTGTCACAAAACACAAATGGTTAAAATCAGCTACAAGCCATTCTGTTCCGTGAAGGTCCTGCGGGGATCTTCTGTAAAAGAAAACAAGACAACTCGCCCTTTGTGGGCTTTGTTAATACAATTATCTTCTCCTTTTAGTCGTGAGCCTCCTAACAAACATACATCCTTCACCCCCCCCCCCCCCCCACCTCCCTCTCATCTGGGGGAGGGGGCGAAAGTATCAACTTTCCTTGGGCTTTTGTTCTGGCCACAAGTTAACTAATTTCTCTAGCCTGACTGTGGGTAATCCATTCATCAAATCTCGTGGAACGCCCTTTTGCCAGCCCAGTGTCCAGAGACGATTACGTTTATGATCAATATTTCTCCTACCTGTTCTTACTGGCAATGAGACCCTTCCAGTTCCACAGAGTTTTGGGCTAGGTGGCCTAGGAGCAAGGGTGGTTGCTGCGAGCCTTACTTCCCTTGGCTCAAATTTACTGGAAGAAGCCACAGGCCCATATTTCCTTTCATAATTAATCAACTCTTGGGCAACCTCCCCCCATGTCCATACCTTATACCCTGATTGCAAATGGCCTGAGGTGCCAGTTCTTTCTAATTCTGTGGCAGAAAAGGGAATTTCTTTAACATTCATTTGAGGATCCAGGTCCTCTCCATTATCAAAGGTATATTCTGTTTTTATTAGAGGGCGCAGAGGGGCTATTGGGGTTTCAAACTTATCAAAATTTTCTTTTGCTTCTTTTAGTTCTTCCTGAGGATACAGTTTTTCTTGTGGTGCACCATGAATATCAGTGTCACCCGTATCTTTATATGTTAAAATTTCCTTAAAAGCCATTTGTAACAAGGCCGAATTATGTCTCTCTCTTTCCAATTGTACTTCTAGATTTCCAATTTGGTTTTGCAAGGCTTTCACGAGTTCTTGGGTTGTTTTAACTGTTTCTTGTAACGAATGTATAGTCTGGTTTTCTGCCTCAAAATGCTGGTCTCGGAACTCCACGGCTGCTTTTAAAGCAGCACCGAGTACTGCACAAATAAATGATTTGCCTTTCCCGGCTCGAGTACGAGCTCCATGTTGTAAAACGCAAATGCGGTCAGAAACAGCCTGCAAATTATACCAATTTTCACGTGCCCAGTCCATCCCTGATGACGATGGCCGAGACGCGTGCTTTTCAAGGATATCAAACAACATATTTTCACCTTCCATATCAGATGTAATTTTACTCACAACCAAAAATCTACAGGCAACGAAATCTACGCTGAGGGAGGAGGCGATTCCTTATCTCCTCAGAGAGGCAAACACTTAACAAAACGAACAACTGCTCAAAACACTCCTTTACACAAAAGACCAAATGACTCAATCAACACTTCCAAAGAAAGTGTAAACACCTCAATCGGTCCTGGCTATTCTGGCAAGCCACAACGAAAAACTTCAACCTCCAAGCAAAAAAAGTTAGAAATAACTTCTAAGTTTCTCAAAAGTAATAAACTTCTTGGAGAAGCACACACCACTTCCACAAGAGGCACACACACAAAACTTTTAAAGCCAAAGGTACGTCACAAGATACTTAAAACCACCACAATGCAAAATAGTCTTCCCAGGGAGGCACACACGTGTAAAACAAAAGCAAACAGTCAAAATTAATTCACTCGTCCCCGAGAGGTAGACATGTAAGAAAGAAAGTTTCAGAATGTGGAGCGGTCTTCCTGGAGAGATGCACACGTGAAATTAAGTTATCAAAACAATCGCTCCTTGCAACTCCAGGAGAAACAGACAGAAAAGTTTTAGAGAAACTGGAAGGATAACACTCTCACGACGGCTATCCTGCCGACTACGCCAATAAAAAATGTCTCACTCCAATTTAGGAGTGAGGCAAAGGTTCTTTTAATAATGTTATGCCCGGCGTGAGATTAAGAAGAAGAAGCATTCAAATGTTGATCCGACCAGTTTATTGGAAATAATAGACAATTGAGGGGATGGGGAAGGGAGAGTGACGAATGCCAAAATTAGGGTGATGGGGAAGGGAAAGTAGGCGATAGAAAAAGGTGGAAAAGAGCAAGAATTACGTTAAAGCGGGGAATAGTCACCTCCTGGATGCAGCAGCGTCCCGTAGCACGTTGTTAACGTTGGTCCAGGGCAGGGGAGAGCAGCAACGGAGTAGCAGGCTGCAAGCAGCAGATCGGTGAATCGCAGAAAAGACGGTCAGAGTACCGTGGTCTCTAGAAGCAGAGTCTCGGGCAGCGAGGTCCCTCGGAGCAGAGTCTTGAGCAGCAATCCCAGAAGAGAGAATAGGCAGCAGTAGGACAACGGTGGAGGGATCTGAGATCGGATACCTAGATGCCCACTAAAGGTTCTTCAGCATGCAGCCATCTTCTTCAGCATGCAGGCGCTCGCGTAGAGAGGCATCTGGTGTCAGAAAACCTCTCCTAAAATTCGGGGTTTGTCCGTGCCCTTTTTATCCTTCTTTCCAGCCTTCGAGACATTTCGGGACGGCTCGGGTCAGAGTCTTGCGACTTCCTCAGAGCTGTCAATCTTCCTTGAGATGGGCCAACAGGAAAGACCACTTAAGGGCCATTAGTCCTCAGGGATGGCCATCTTCCTTGAGATAGGCCAACACAAAAAGACCACTCAAGGGCCATTGATCAGTATCTTATCTCCCTTTCGTAGCTCCCGGACTTGTCCATCTCCTGCGTGTCTCCATTTCAGCAAACTTTGAGACAGTAATGCAAAAAGCATGGCTTCTTACACTAAGCTAAGCATTGAGTATTCTAAGCATCGAGGAATCTAAGCATTGAGTATTCTAAGCACTCAGGTTTCTAAGCAGTTAGGATTCTAAGCTAAGCACTGTGGATGCTAAGTATTGAGGTTTCTAAGCTTTAAGGACTCTGTGCATTGAGGTTTCTAAGCATTGAGGATTCTAAGCATTGAGGATTCTAAGCATTGAGGATGTTAAGCATTGAGGTTTCTAAGCTAAGCATTGAGGTTGCGAAGCATTGAGGATTCTATTGAGGATTCTAAGCAATGCATGG
Organism: Coturnix japonica; assembly: GCF_054131305.1. Lineage (NCBI taxonomy): Eukaryota > Metazoa > Chordata > Aves > Galliformes > Phasianidae > Coturnix > Coturnix japonica. Next base: position 20,371,061 of record NC_140671.1, on the reverse strand, counting down.
AGGATGCTAAGCATTGAAGATTCTAAGCATTGAGGATTCTAAGCATTGAGGATTCTAAGCCAAGCATTGAGTTTTCTAATCTTTGAGGTTTCTAAGCATTAAGGCCTCTATGCATTGAGGTTTGTAAGCATTTGAGATGCTAAGCAATGAGGTTTAAAACTATAAAATTTCTCAGCATCGAGGTTTGTAAGCATTGAGGATTCTAAGCATTGAGGATTCTAACCTAAGCATAGAGCATACTAAGGATTGAGGATGCTAAGCATTGAGGTTTCTAAGCATTGGGGATTCTACGCGTTGAGGATGCTAAGCACTGAGGATTCTAAGTATTGAGGTTTCTAAGCATTAAGGACTCTGTGCATTGAGGTTTCTAAGCATTGAGGATCCTGAGCTTTGAGGATTCTAAGATATGCATTGAGGATGCTAAGGATTGAGGATGCTAAGCATTGAGGATGCTAAGCATTGAGGTTTCTAAGCTTAGCATTGAGGATTCTAAGCATTCAGGTTTCTAAGCATTGAGGATTCTAAGCCAAGCATTGAGTTTTCTTATCTTTGAGGTTTCTAAACATTAAGGCCTCTATGCTCTGAGGTTTGTAAGCATTAGGGATGCTAAGCATTGAGGTTACAGAGCAATAAAATTTCTAAGCAATGAGGATTCTACGCATTGAGGTTTCTAAGCAATGCATTGAGGATGCTAAGCATTGAGGTTCCTAAGCATTGAGGATTATGAGCTTTGAGGATTCGAAGCTAAGCAATGAGGATTCTAAGCAATGAGGATGCTAAGCATTGAGGATTCTAAGCTATGTAATGGGGATGCTAAGCATTGAGGATGCTAAGCATTGAGGATTCTAAGCATTGAGGATTCTAAGCTAAGCATAGAGCATACTAAGGAATGAGGATGCTAAGCATTGAGGTTTCTAAGCATTGGGGATTCTACGCATTGAGGATGCTAAGCACTGAGGATTATGAGCATTGAGGTTTCTAAGCAGTGAGGATTCTAAGCATTGAAGATTCTAAGCAGGGAGGATTATAAGCTAAGCACTGAGGATGCTAAGTATTGAGGTTTCTAAGCATTAAGGACTCTGTGCATTGAGGTTCCTAAGCATTGAGGATTCTAAGCATTGAGGATTCTAAGCATTGATGATTCTAAGCATTGAGGATTCTAAGCTAGGCATTGTGGATGCTAAGCATTGAGGATGCTAAGCATTGAGGATGCTAAGCATTGAGGATGCTAAGCATTAAGGATGCTAAGCATTGAGGATGGTAAGCATTGAGGATTTTAAGCTAAGCATAGAGCATACTAAGGATTGAGGTTTCTAAGTATTGGGGGTTCTACGCATTGAGGATGCTAAGCACTGAGGATTCTAAGCATTGAGGTTTCTAAGCAGTGAGGATTCTAAGCTAAGCACTGAGGATGCTAAGTATTGACTATTCTAAGCATTAAGGACTCTGTGCATTGAGGTTTCTAAGCATTGAGGATCCTGAGCATTGAGGATTCTAAGCGAAGCATTGAGGATGCTAAGCATTAAGGACTCTGTGCATTGAGGATTCTAAGCATTGAGGATTCTAAGCATTCATGTTTCTAAGCAGTGAGGATTCTACGCTAAGCACTGAGGATGCTAAGTATTGAGGTTTCTAAGCATTAAGGACTCTGTGCATTGAGGTTTCTAAGCATTGAGGATTCTAAGCATTGAGGATTCTAAGCATTGAGGATTCTAAGCATTGAGGATGTTAAGCATTGAGGATTCTAAGCACTGAGGTTTCTATGCTAAGCATTGAGGATTCTAAGCATCGAGGAATCTAAGCATTGAGTATTCTAAGCACTCAGGTTTCTAAGCAGTTAGGATTCTAAGCTAAGCACTGTGGATGCTAAGTATTTAGGTTTCTAAGCTTTAAGGACTCTGTGCATTGAGGTTTCTAAGCATTGAGGATTCTAAGCATTGAGGATTCTAAGCATTGAGGATGTTAAGCATTGAGGATTCTAAGCACTGAGGTTTCTAAGATAAGCATTGAGGATTCTAAGCATCGAGGAATCTAAGCATTGAGGATTCTAAGCATTCATGTTTCTAAGCAGTGAGGATTCTACGCTAAGCACTGAGGATGCTAAGTATTGAGGTTTCTAAGCATTAAGGACTCTGTGCATTGAGGTTTCTAAGCATTGAGGATTCTAAGCATTGAGGATTCTCAGCATTGAGGATTCTAAGCATTGAGGATTCTAAGCATTGAGGATTCTAAGCATTGAGGATGTTAAGCATTGAGGATTCTAAGCACTGAGGTTTCTAAGCTAAGCATTGAGGATTCTAAGCATCGAGGAATCTAAGCATTGAGTATTCTAAGCACTCAGGTTTCTAAGCAGTTAGGATTCTAAGCTAAGCACTGTGGATGCTAAGTATTGAGGTTTCTAAGCTTTAAGGACTCTGTGCATTGAGGTTTCTAAGCATTGAGGATTCTAAGCATTGAGGATTCTAAGCATTGAGGTTTCTAAGCTAAGCATTGAGGTTGCGAAGCATTGAGGATTCTATTGAGGATTCTAAGCAATGCATGGAGGATGCTAAGCATTGAAGATTCTAAGCATTGAGGATTCTAAGCATTGAGGATTCTAAGCCAAGCATTGAGTTTTCTAATCTTTGAGGTTTCTAAGCATTAAGGCCTCTATGCATTGAGGTTTGTAAGCATTTGGAATGCTAAGCAATGAGGTTTCAAACTATAAAATTTCTCAGCATCGAGGTTTGTAAGCATTGAGGATTCTAAGCATTGAGGATTCTAACCTAAGCATAGAGCATACTAAGGATTGAGGATGCTAAGCATTGAGGTTTCTAAGCATTGGGGATTCTACGCGTTGAGGATGCTAAGCACTGAGGATTCTAAGTATTGAGGTTTCTAAGCATTAAGGACTCTGTGCATTGAGGTTTCTAAGCATTGAGGATCCTGAGCTTTGAGGATTCTAAGATATGCATTGAGGATGCTAAGGATTGAGGATGCTAAGCATTGAGGATGCTAAGCATTGAGGTTTCTAAGCTTAGCATTGAGGATTCTAAGCATTCAGGTTTCTAAGCATTGAGGATTCTAAGCCAAGCATTGAGTTTTCTTATCTTTGAGGTTTCTAAACATTAAGGCCTCTATGCTCTGAGGTTTGTAAGCATTAGGGATGCTAAGCATTGAGGTTACAGAGCAATAAAATTTCTAAGCAATGAGGATTCTACGCATTGATGTTTCTAAGCAATGCATTGAGGATGCTAAGCATTGAGGTTCCTAAGCAGTGAGGATTCTGAGCTTTGAGGATTCGAAGCTAAGCAATGAGGATTCTAAGCAATGAGGATGCTAAGCATTGAGGATTCTAAGCTATGTAATGGGGATGCTAAGCATTGAGGATGCTAAGCATTGAGGATTCTAAGCATTGAGGATTCTAAGCTAAGCATAGAGCATACTAAGGAATGAGGATGCTAAGCATTGAGGTTTCTAAGCATTGGGGATTCTACGCATTGAGGATGCTAAGCACTGAGGATTATAAGCATTGAGGTTTCTAAGCAGTGAGGATTCTAAGCATTGAAGATTCTAAGCAGGGAGGATTATAAGCTAAGCACTGAGGATGCTAAGTATTGAGGTTTCTAAGCATTAAGGACTCTTTGCATTGAGGTTCCTAAGCATTGAGGATTCTAAGCATTGAGGATTCTAAGCATTGATGATTCTAAGCATTGAGGATTCTAAGCTAGGCATTGTGGATTCTAAGCATTGAGGATGCTAAGCATTGAGGATGCTAAGCATTGAGGATGCTAAGCATTAAGGATGCTAAGCATTGAGGATGGTAAGCATTGAGGATTTTAAGCTAAGCATAGAGCATACTAAGGATTGAGGTTTCTAAGTATTGGGGGTTCTACGCATTGAGGATGCTAAGCACTGAGGATTCTAAGCATTGAGGTTTCTAAGCAGTGAGGATTCTAAGCTAAGCACTGAGGATGCTAAGTATTGATTATTCTAAGCATTAAGGACTCTGTGCATTGAGGTTTCTAAGCATTGAGGATCCTGAGCATTGAGGATTCTAAGCGAAGCATTGAGGATGCTAAGCATTAAGGACTCTGTGCATTGAGGATTCTAAGCATTGAGGATTCTAAGCATTCAGGTTTCTAAGCAGTGAGGATTCTAAGCTAAGCAGTGAGGATGCTAAGTATTGAGGTTTCTAAGCATTAAGGACTCTGTGCATTGAGGTTTCTAAGCATTGAGGACTCTAAGCATTGAGGATTCTAAGCATTGAGGATTCTAAGCATTGAGAATGCTAAGCATTAAGGTTGCTAAGCATTGAGGATTCTAAGCATTGAGGATTCTAAGCATTGAGTATTCTAAGCACTCAGGTTTCTAAGCAGTGAGGATTCTAAGCTAAGCACTGTGGATGCTAAGTATTGAGGTTTCTAAGCTTTAAGGACTCTGTGCATTGAGGTTTCTAAGCATTGAGGACTCTAAGCATTGAGGATTCTAAGCATTGAGGATTCGAAGCATTGAGGATGTTAAGCATTGAGGATTCTAAGCACAGAGGTTTCTAAGCTAAGCATTGAGGATTCTAAGCATCGAGGAATCTAAGCATTGAGTATTCTAAGCACTCAGGTTTCTAAGCAGTTAGGATTCTAAGCTAAGCACTGTGGATGCTAAGTATTGAGGTTTCTAAGCTTTAAGGACTCTGTGCATTGAGGTTTCTAAGCATTGAGGATCCTGAGCTTTGAGGATTCTAAGCTATGCATTGAGGATGCTAAGCACTGAGGATTCTAAGCATTGAGGATTCTAAGCATTGAGGATTCTATGCTAAGCATAGAGCATACTAAGGATTGAGGATGCTAAGCATTGAGGTTTCTAAGCATTGGGGATTCTACGCATTGAGGATTCTAAGCAATGCATGGAGGATGCTAAGCATTGAGGATTCTAAGCATTGGGGATTCTAAGCATTGAGGATTCTAAGCCAAGCATTGATTTTTCTAATCTTTGAGGTTTCTAAGCATTAAGACATCTATGCATTTAGGTTTGTAAGCATTTGGGATGCTAAGCAATGATATTTCAAATAATAAAATTTCTCAGCATTGAGGTTTGTATGCATTGAGGATTCTAAGCATTGAGGATTCTAAGCTAAGCATAGAGCATACTAAGGATTGAGGATGCTAAACATTGAGGTTTCTAAGCATTGGGCATTCTACGCGTTGAGGATGCTAAGCACTGAGGATTCTAAGCATTGAGGTTTCTAAGCAAAGGAGTCTAAGCTAAGCACTGAGGATGCTAAGTATTGAGGTTTCTAAGCATTAAGGACTCTGTGGATTGAGGTTTCTAAGCATTGAGGATCCTGAGCTTTGAGGATTCTAAGCTATGCATTGAGGATGCTAAGCACTGAGGATTCTAAGCATTGACGATTCTAAGCATTGAGGATTCTATGCTAAGCATAGAGCATACTAAGGATTGAGGATGCTAAGCATTGAGGTTTCTAAGCATTGGGGATTCTACGCATTGAGGATGCTAAGCACTGAGGATTATAAGCATTGAGGTTTCTAAGCATTGAGGATTCTAAGCATTGAGGATTCTAAGCATTGAGTATTCTAAGCACTCAGGTTTCTAAGCAGTGAGGATTCTAAGCTAAGCACTGTGGATGCTAAGTATTGAGGTTTCTAAGCTTTAAGGACTCTGTGCATTGAGGTTTCTAAGCATTGAGGATCCTGAGCATTGAGGATTCTAAGCATTGAGGATTCTAAGCATTGAGGATTCTAAGCATTGAGGATTCTAAGCATTGAGGATGTTAAGCATTGAGGATTCTAAGCACTGAGGTTTCTAAGCTAAGCATTGAGGATTCTAAGCATCGAGGAATCTAAGCATTGAGTATTCTAAGCACTCAGGTTTCTAAGCAGTTAGGATTCTAAGCTAAGCACTGTGGATGCTAAGTATTGAGGTTTCTAAGCTTTAAGGACTCTCTGCATTGAGGTTTCTAAGCATTGAGGATTCTAAGCATTGAGGATGTTAAGCATTGAGGATTCTAAGCACTGAGGTTTCTAAGATAAGTATTGAGGATTCTAAGCATCGAGGAATCTAAGCATTGAGGATTCTAAGCATTCATGTTTCTAAGCAGTGAGGATTCTACGCTAAGCACTGAGGATGCTAAGTATTGAGGTTTCTAAGCATTAAGGACTCTGTGCATTGAGGTTTCTAAGCAATGAGGATGCTAAGCATTGAGGATGCTAAGCATTGAGGATGCCAAGCATTGAGGCTGTTAAGCATTGAGGATTCTAAGCATTGAGTTTTCTAAGCTAAGCATTGAGGATGCTAAGCATTGAGGATTCTAAGCATTGAGGATTCTAAGCATTGAGGATTCTAAGCATTGAGGTTTCTAAGCTAAGCATTGAGGATTCTAGGCATTGAGGATGCTAAGCATTGAGGATGCTAAGCATTGAGGATTCTAAGCATTGAGGATTCTATGCTATGCATTGAGGATTCTAAACATTGAGGATGTTAAGCATTGAGAATTATAAGCATTGAGGTTTCTAAGCTAAGCATTGAGGATTCTAAGCATTGAGGATTCTAAGCATTCAGGTTTCTAAGCAGTGAGGATTCTAATCTAAGCATTGATGATGCTAAGTATTGAGGTTTCTAAGCATTAAGGACTCTGTGCATTGAGGTTTCTAAGCATTGAGGATTCTAAGCATTGAGTTTTCTAAGCTAAGCATTGAGGATGCTAAGCATTGAGGATTCTAAGCATTGAGCATTCTAAGCATTGATGATTCTAAGCATTGAGGATTCTAAGCATTGAGGATTCTAATCTAGGCATTTAGGATTCTAAGCATTGAGGATTCTAAGCATTGAGGATTCTAAGCATTGAGGATTCTAAGCTAAGCATTGAGGATTCTAAGCATTGAGGATGCTAAGCATTGAGGATGCTAAGCATTGAGGATTCTAAGCATTGAGGATTCTAAGCATTGAGGATTCGAAACTATGCATGGAGGATTCTAAGCATTGAGGATTCTAAGCATTGAGGATTCTAAGCCAAGCATTGAGTTTTCTAATATTTGAGGTTTCTATGCAATAAGGGCTCTATGCATTGAGGTTTGGAAGCATTTGGGATGCTAAGCAATGAGGTTTCAAACAATAAAATTTCTCAGCATTGAGGTTTGTAAGCATTGAGGATTCTAAGCATTGAGGATTCAAAGCTAAGCAAAGAGCATACTAAGGATTGAGGATGCTAAGCATTGAGGATTCTAAGCATTGAGGATTCTAAGCATTGAGGTTTCTAAGCTATGCATGGAGAATTCTAAGCATTGAGGATGCTAAGCATTGAGGATTCTAAGTATTGAGGATTCTAAGCTAGGCATTGAGGATTCTAAGCATTGAGGATTCTAAGCATTGAGGTTTCTAAGCAAAGCATTGAGGATGCTAAGCATTGAGGATGCTAAGCATTGAGGATGCTAAGCATTGAGGATGGTAAGCATTGAGGATGGTAAGCATTGAGGATGCTAATCATTGAGGATGCTAAGCATTGAGGATGCTATGCATTGAGGATGCTAAGCATGGAGGATTCTAAGCATTGAGGATTCTAAGCATTAAGGTTTGCTAAGCATTGAGGATTCTAAGCATTGAGGATTCTAAGCTATGTAATGAGGATGCTAAGCATTGAGGATTCTAAGTATTGAGGTTTATAAGCTAAGCATTGAGGATGCGAAGCATTGAGTATTCTAACTATTGAGGATTCTAAGCTAGGCATTGAGGATTCTAAACATTGAGGATTCTACGCATTGAGGATGCTAAACATTGATGATTCTAGGCATTGAGTTTTCTAAGCTATGCATTGAAGATGCTATGCATTGAGGATGCTATGCATTGAGGATGCTAAGCATTGAGGATTCTAAGCATTGAGGATTCTAAGCACTGAGGATTCTAAGCATTGAGGATTCTAAGCATTGAGGATTCTAATCTAGGCATTGAGGATTCTAAGCATTGAGGATTCTAAGCATTGAGGATTCTAAGCATTGAGGTTTCTAAGCTATGCATGGAGAATTCTAAGCATTGAGGATGCTAAGCATTGAGGATTCTAAGTATTGAGGATTCTAAGCTAGGCATTGAGGATTCTAAGCATTGAGGATTCTAAGCATTGAGGTTTCTAAGCAAAGCATTGAGGATGCTAAGCATTGAGGATGCTAAGCATTGAGGATGCTAAGCATTGAGGATGGTAAGCATTGAGGATGGTAAGCATTGAGGATGCTAATCATTGAGGATGCTAAGCATTGAGGATGCTATGCATTGAGGATGCTAAGCATGGAGGATTCGAAGCATTGAGGATTCTAAGCATTGAGGTTTGCTAAGCATTGAGGATTCTAAGCATTGAGGATTCTAAGCTATGTAATGAGGATGCTAAGCATTGAGGATTCTAAGTATTGAGGTTTATAAGCTAAGCATTGAGGATGCGAAGCATTGAGTATTCTAACTATTGAGGATTCTAAGCTAGGCATTGAGGATTCTAAACATTGAGGATTCTACGCATTGAGGATGCCAAACATTGAGGATTCTAGGCATTGAGGATGCTAAGCATTGAGGATGCTAAGCATTGAGGATGCTAAGCATTGAGGATTCTAAGCCAAGCATTGAGTTTTCTAATCTTTGTTGTTTCCAGACATTAAGCCCTCTATGCACTGAGGTTTGTAAGCATTAGGGTTGCTAAGCATTGAAGTTTCAGAGCAGTAAAATTTCTAAGCAATGAGGATTCTGCGCATTGAGGTTTCTAAGCAATGCATGGAGGATGCTAAGCATTGAGGTTCCTAAGCATTGAGGATTCTGAGCTTTGAGGATTCTAAGCTAAGCAATGAGGATGCTAAGCAATGAGGATACAAAGCATTGAGGATGCTAAGCATTGAGGATTCTAAGCATTGAGTTTTCTAAGCTAAGCATTGTGGATGCGAAGCATTGAGGATTCTAACTATTGAGGATTCTAAGCAATGCATGGAGGATGCTAAGCATTGAAGATTCTAAGCATTGAGGATTCTAAGCATTGAGGATTCTAAGCCAAGCATTGAGTTTTCTAATCTTTGAGGTTTCTAAGCATTAAGGCCTCTATGCATTGAGGTTTGTAAGCATTTGGGATGCTAAGCAATGAGGTTTCAAACAATAAAATTTCTCAGCATTGAGGTTTGTAAGCATTGAGGATTCTAAGCATTGAGGATTCTAAACATTGAGGATTCTAATCTAGGCATTGAGGATTCTAAGCATTGAGGATTCTAAGCATTGAGGATTCAAAGCCATGAGGATTCTAAGCATTGAGGTTTCTAAGGTAAGCATTGAGGATGCGAAGCATTGAGGATTCTAACTATTGAGGATTCTAATCAATGCATGGAGGATGCTAACCATTGAAGATTCTAAGCATTGTGGATTCTAAGCATTGAGGATTCTAAGCCAAGCATTGAGTTTTCTAATCTTTGAGGTTTCTAAGCATTAAGGCCTCTATGCATTGAGGTTTGTAAGCATTTGGGATGCTCAGCAATGAGGTTTCAAACAATAAAATTTCTCAGCATTGAGGATTCTAATCATTGAGGATTCTAAGCTAAGCATAGAGCATACTAAGGATTGAGGATGCTAAGCATTGAGGTTTCTAAGAATTGGGCATTCTACGCGTTGAGGATGCTAAGCACTGAGGATTCTAAGTATTGAGGTTTCTAAGCATTAAGGACTCTGTGCATTGAGGTTTCTAAGCATTGAGGATCCTGAGCTTTGAGGATTCTAAGATATGCATTGAGGATGCTAAGGATTGAGGATGCTAAGCATTGAGGATTCTATGCTAAGATTGAGGATTCTAAGCATTGAGGATGCTAAGCATTGAGGATGCTAAGCATTGAGGATTCTAAGCATTGAGGATTCTAAGCATTGAGTGTTCTTAGCTTAGCATTGAGGATTCTAATCATTGAGGATTCTAAGCATTCAGGTTTCTAAGCAGTGAGGATTCTAAGCTAAGCACTGAGGATGCTAAGTATTGAGGTTTCTAAGCATTAAGGACTCTGTGCATTGAGGATTCTAAGCACTGAGGATTCTAAGCATTGAGGATTCTAAGCAGTGAGGATTCTAAGCATTGAGGTTTCTAAGGTAAGCATTGAGGATTCTAAGCATTGAGGATTCTAAGCATTGAGGTTTCTAAGCTAAGCATTGAGGATGCGAAGCATTGAGGATTCTAACTATTGAGGATGCGAAGCATTGAGGATTCTAACTATTGACGATTCTAAGCAATGCATGGAGGATGCTAAGCATTGAAGATTCTAAGCATTGAGGATTCTAAGCATTGAGGATTCTAAGCCAAGCATTGATTTTTCTAATCTTTGAGGTTTCTAAGCATTAAGGCCTCTATGCATTGAGGTTTGTAAGCATTTGGGATGCTAAGCAATGAGGTTTCAAACAATAAAATTTCTCAGCATTGAGGTTTGTAATCATTGAGGATTCTAAGCATTGAGGATTCTAAGCTAAGCATAGAGCATACTAAGGATTGAGGATGCTAAGCATTTAGGTTTCTAAGCATTGGGGATTCTACGCGTTGAGGATGCTAAGCACTGAGGATTCTAAGCATTGAGGTTTCTAAGCAGTGAGGATTCTAAGATAAGCACTGAGGATGCTAAGTATTGAGGTTTATAAGCATTAAGGACTCTGTGCATTGAGGTTTCTAAGCAATGAGGATGCTAAGCATTGAGGATGCTAAGCATTGAGGATGCCAAGCATTGAGGCTGTTAAGCATTGAGGATTCTAAGCATTGAGTTTTCTAAGCTAAGCATTGAGGATGCTAAGCATTGAGGATTCTAAGCATTGAGGATTCTAAGCACTGAGGATTCTAAGCATTGAGGATTCTAAGCATTGAGGTTTCTAAGCTAAGCATTGAGGATTCTAGGCATTGAGGATGCTAAGCATTGAGGATGCTAAGCATTGAGGATTCTAAGCATTGAGGATTCTATGCTATGCATTGAGGATTCTAAACATTGAGGATGTTAAGCATTGAGAATTATAAGCATTGAGGTTTCTAAGCTAAGCATTGAGGATTCTAAGCATTGAGGATTCTAAGCATTCAGGTTTCTAAGCAGTGAGGATTCTAATCTAAGCATTGATGATGCTAAGTATTTAGGTTTCTAAGCTTTAAGGACTCTGTGCATTGAGGTTTCTAAGCATTGAGGATTCTAAGCATTGAGTTTTCTAAGCTAAGCATTGAGGATGCTAAGCATTGAGGATTCTAAGCATTGAGCATTCTAAGCATTGATGATTCTAAGCATTGAGGATTCTAATCTAGGCATTGAGGATTCTAAGCATTGAGGATTCTAAGCACTGAGGATTCTAAGCATTGAGGTTTCTAAGCTAAGCATTGAGGATTCTAAGCATTGAGGATTCTAAGCATTGAGGATGCTAAGCATTGAGGATTCTAAGCATTGAGGATTCTAAGCATTGAGGATTCTAAACTATGCATGGAGGATTCTAAGCATTGAGGATTCTAAGCATTGAGGATTCTAAGCCAAGCATTGAGTTTTCTAATATTTGAGGTTTCTATGCAATAAGGGCTCTATGCATTGAGGTTTGGAAGCATTTGGGATGCTAAGCAATGAGGTTTCAAACAATAAAATTTCTCAGCAATGAGGTTTGTAAGCATTGAGGATTCTAAGCATTGAGGATTCTAAGCTAAGCAAAGAGCATACTAAGGATTGAGGATGCTAAGCATTGAGGATTCTAAGCATTGAGGATTCTAAGCTATGCATTGAGGATTCTAAACATTCAGGATGTTAAGCATTGAGGATTCTAAGCATTGAGTTTTCTAAGCTATGCATTGAAGATGCTATGCATTGAGGATGCTAAGCATTGAGGATGCTAAGCATTGAGGATTCTAAGCATTGAGGATTCTAAGCACTGAGGATTCTAAGCATTGAGGATTCTAAGCATTGAGGATTCTAATCTAGGCATTGAGGATTCTAAGCATTGAGGATTCTAAGCATTGAGGATTCTAAGCATTGAGGTTTCTAAGCTATGCATGGAGAATTCTAAGCATTGAGGATGCTAAGCATTGAGGATTCTAAGTATTGAGGATTCTAAGCTAGGCATTGAGGATTCTAAGCATTGAGGATTCAAAGCATTGAGGTTTCTAAGCAAAGCATTGAGGATGCTAAGCATTGAGGATGCTAAGCATTGAGGATGGTAAGCATTGAGGATGGTAAGCATTGAGGATGGTAAGCATTGAGGATGCTAATCATTGAGGATGCTAAGCATTGTGGATGCTATGCATTGAGGATGCTAAGCATGGAGGATTCTAAGCATTGAGGATTCTAAGCATTGAGGTTTGCTAAGCATTGAGGATTCTAAGCATTGAGGATTCTAAGCTATGTAATGAGGATGCTAAGCATTGAGGATTCTAAGTATTGAGGTTTATAAGCTAAGCATTGAGGATGCGAAGCATTGAGTATTCTAACTATTGAGGATTCTAAGCTAGGCATTGAGGATTCTAAGCATTGAGGTTCCTAAGCAGTGAGGATTCTGAGCTTTGAGGATTCTAAGCTAAGCAATGAGGATGCTAAGCAATGAGGATACAAAGCATTGAGGATGCTAAGCATTGAGGATTCTAAGCATTGAGGTTTCTAAGCTAAGCATTGAGGATGCGAAGCATTGAGGATTCTAACTATTGAGGATTCTAAGCAATGCATGGAGGATGCTAAGCATTGAAGATTCTAAGCATTGAGGATTCTAAGCATTGAGGATTCTAAGCCAAGCATTGAGTTTTCTAATCTTTGAGGTTTCTAAGCATTAAGGCCTCTATGCATTGAGGTTTGTAAGCATTTGGGATGCTCAGCAATGAGGTTTCAAACAATAAAATTTCTCAGCATTGAGGATTCTAAGCATTGAGGATTCTAAGCTAAGCATAGAGCATACTAAGGATTGAGGATGCTAAGCATTGAGGTTTCTAAGAATTGGGCATTCTACGCGTTGAGGATGCTAAGCACTGAGGATTCTAAGTATTGAGGTTTCTAAGCATTAAGGACTCTGTGCATTGTGGTTTCTAAGCATTGAGGATCCTGAGCTTTGAGGATTCTAAGATATGCATTGAGGATGCTAAGGATTGAGGATGCTAAGCATTGAGGATTCTATGCTAAGATTGAGGATTCTAAGCATTGAGGATGCTAAGCATTGAGGATGCTAAGCATTGAGGATTCTAAGCATTGAGGATTCTAAGCATTGAGGATTCTAAGCATTGAGGATTCTAAGCTTAGCATTGAGGATTCTAATCATTGAGGATTCTAAGCATTCAGGTTTCTAAGCAGTGAGGATTCTAAGCTAAGCACTGAGGATGCTAAGTATTGAGGTTTCTAAGCATTAAGGACTCTGTGCATTGAGGATTCTAAGCATTGAGGATTCTAAGCATTGAGGATTCTAAGCAGTGAGGATTCTAAGCATTGAGGTTTCTAAGGTAAGCATTGAGGATTCTAAGCATTGAGGATTCTAAGCATTGAGGTTTCTAAGCTAAGCATTGAGGATGCGAAGCATTGAGGATTCTAACTATTGAGGATGCGAAGCATTGAGGATTCTAACTATTGAGGATTCTAAGCAATGCATGGAGGATGCTAAGCATTGAAGATTCTAAGCATTGAGGATTCTAAGCATTGAGGATTCTAAGCCAACCATTGATTTTTCTAATCTTTGAGGTTTCTAAGCATTACGGCCTCTATGCATTGAGGTTTGTAAGCATTTGGGATGCTAAGCAATGAGGTTTCAAACAATAAAATTTCTCAGCATTGAGGTTTGTAATCATTGAGGATTCTAAGCATTGAGGATTCTAAGCTAAGCATAGAGCATACTAAGGATTGAAGATGCTAAGCATTGAGGATTCTAAGCATTGAGGATTCTAAGCTATGCATTGAGGATTCTAAACATTGAGGATGTTAAGCATTGAGGATTCTAAGCATTGAGTTTTCTAAGCTAAGCATTGAGGATGCTAAGCATTGAGGATTCTAAGCATTGAGGATTCTAAGCTTTGAGGATTCTAAGCATTGAGGATTCTAAGCATTGAGGATTCTAATCTAGGCATTGAGGATTCTAAGCATTGAGGATTCCAGGCATGAAGGATTCTAAGCATTGAGGTTTGTAAGCTAAGCATGGAGGATTCAAAGCATTGAGGATGCTAAGTATTGAGGATGCTAAGCATTGAGGATGCTAAGCATTGAGGATTCTAAGCATTGAGGATTCTAAGCATTGAGGATTCTAAGCATTGAGGATTCTAAGCTAGGCATTGAGGATTCTAAGCATTGAGGATTCTAAGCATTGAGGTTTCTAAGCAAAGTATTGAGGTTTCTAAGCATTGAGGATGCTAAGGATTGAGGATGCTAAGCATTGAGGATGCAAAGCATTGAGGATTCTAAGCATTGAGGATTCAAGGCATTGAGGATGCTAAGCATTGAGGATGCTAAGCATTGAGGATTCTAAGCATTGAGGATTCTAAGCTATGCATGGAGGATGCTAAGCATTGAGGATTCTACGCGTTGAGGATGCTAAGCACTGAGGATTCTAAGCATTGAGGTTTCTAAGCAGTGAGGATTCTAAGCTAAGCAATGAGGATGCTAAGTATTGAGGTTTCTAAGCATTAAGAACTCTGTGCATTAAGGTTTCTAAGCATTGAGGATACTGAGCTTTGAGGATTCTAATATATGCACTGAGGATGCTAAGCATTGAGGATGCTAAGCATTGAGGATGCTAAACATTGAGGATGCTAAGCATTGAGAATGCTAAGCATTGAGGATTCTAAGCATTGAGGATTCTAAGCTATGCATTGAGGAATCTAAACATTGAGGATGTTAAGCATTGAGGATTCTAAGCTAAGCACTGAGAATGCTAAGTATTGAGGATTCAAAGAATTAAGGACTCTGTGCATTGAGGTTTCTAAGCATTGAGGATGCTAAGCATTGAGGTTTCTAAGCATTGAGGATACTAAGCATTGAGGATTCTAAGCATTGAGGATTCCAAGCACTGAGGATGCTAAGCATTGAGGATTCTAAGCATTGAGGATTCTAAGCTATGTAATGAGGATGCTAAGCATTGAGGATGCTAAGAATTGAGGATTCTAAACATTGAGGATTCTAAGCCAAGCATTGAGTTTTCTAATCTTTGCTGTTTCTAAACATTAAGGCCTCTATGCACTGAGGCTTGTAAGCATTATGGATGCTAAGCATTGACGTTTCAGAGCAATAAAATTTCTAAGCAATGATGATTCTACGCATTGAGGGTTCTAAGCAATGCATGGAGGATGCTAAGCATTGAGGTTCCTAAGCAGTGAGGATTCTGAGCTTTGAGGATTCGAAGCTAAGCAATGAGGATGCTAAGCATTGAGGATGCTAAGCATTGAGGATTCTAAGCATAGAGGATTCTTAGCCAAGCATTGAGTTTTCTAATCTTTGAGGTTTCTAAGCATTAAGGCCTCTATGCATTGAGGTTTGTAAGCATTTGGGATGCTAAGCAATGAGGTTTCAAACAATAAAATTTCTCAGAATTGTGGTTTGTAAGCTTTGAGGATTCTAAGCATTGAGGATTCTAAGCTAAGCATAGAGCATACTAAGGATTGAGGATGCTAAGCATTGAGGATTCTAAGCATTGAGGATTCTAAGCATTGAGGATTCTAAGCTATGCATTGAGGATTCTAAACATTGAGGATGTTAAGCATTGAGGATTCTAAGCATTGAGTTTTCTAAGCTAAGCATTGAGGATGCTAAGCATTGAGGATTCTAAGCACTGAGGATTCTAAGCTTTGAGGATTCTAAGCATTGAGGATTCTAAGCATTGAGGATTCTAATCTAGGCATTGAGGATTCTAAGCATTGAGGATTCTAAGCACTGAGGATTCTAAGCATTGAGGTTTCTAAGCTAAGCATGGAGGATTCTAAGCATTGAGGATGCTAAGTATTGAGGATGCTAAGCATTGAGGATGCTAAGCATTGAGGATTCTAAGCATTGAGGATTCTAAGCATTGAGGATTCTAAGCTAGGCATTGAGGATTCTAAGCATTGAGGATTCTAAGCATTGAGGTTTCTAAGCAAAGTATTGAGGTTTCTAAGCATTGAGGATGCTAAGCATTGAGGATGCTAAGCATTGAGGATGCTAAGCATTGAGGATGCAAAGCATTGAGGATTCTAAGCATTGAGGATTCTAGGCATTGAGGATGCTAAGCATTGAGGATTCTAAGCATTGAGGATTCTAAGCATTGAGGATTGTAATCATTGAGGATTCTAAGCATTGAGGATTCTAAGCATTGAGGTTTCTAAGCTAAGCATGGAGGATTCTAAGCATTGAGGATGCTAAGTATTGAGGATGCTAAGCATTGAGGATGCTAAGCATTGAGGATTCTAAGCATTGAGGATTCTAAGCATTGACGATTCTAAGCATTGAGGATTCTAAGCATTGAGGATTCTAAGCATTGAGGATTCTAAGCTAGGCATTGAGGATTCTAAGCATTGAGGATTCTAAGCATTGAGGTTTCTAAGCAAAGTATTGAGGTTTCTAAGCATTGAGGATTCTAAGCATTGAGGATGCTAAGCATTGAGGATGCTAAGCATTGAGGATTCCAAACATTGAGGATGTTAAGCATTGAGGATTCTAAGCATTGAGGATTCTAAGCTTTGAGGATTCTAAGCATTGAGGATTCTAAGCATTGAGGATTCTAATCTAGGCATTGAGGATTCTAAGCATTGAGGATTCTAAGCATTGAGGATTCTAAGCATTGAGGTTTCTAAGCATTGAGGATGCTAAGCATTGAGGATGCTAAGCATTGAGGATTCTAAGCATTGAGGATTCTAAGCATTGAGGATTCTAAGCTAGGCATTGAGGATTCTAAGCATTGAGGATTCTAAGCATTGAGGTTTCTAAGCAAAGTATTGAGGTTTCTAAGCATTGAGGATTCTAAGCATTGAGGATGCTAAGCATTGAGGATGCTAAGCATTGAGGATTCTAAACATTGAGGATGTTAAGCATTGAGGATTCTAAGCATTGAGGATTCTAAGCATTGAGGATTCTAATCTAGGCATTGAGGATTCTAAGCATTGAGGATTCTAAGCATTGAGGATTCTAAGCATTGGGGTTTCTAAGCTAAGCATGGAAGATTCTAAGCATTGAGGATGCTAAGTATTGAGGATGCTAAGCATTGAGGATGCTAAGCATTGAGGATGCTAAGCATTGAGGATTCTAAGCATTGAGGATTCTAAGCATTGAGGATTCTAAGCTAGGCATTGAGGATTCTAAGCATTGAGGATTCTAAGCATTGGGGTTTCTAAGCTAAGCATGGAAGATTCTAAGCATTGAGGATGCTAAGCATTGAGGATGCTAAGCATTGAGGATTCTAAGCATTGATGATTCTAAGCATTGAGGATTCTAAGCTAGGCATTGAGGATTCTAAGCATTGAGGATTCTAAGCATTGAGGATTCTAATCTAGGCACTGAGGTTTCTAAGCATTGAGGATGCTAAGCATTGAGGATGCTAAGCATTGAGGATGCAAAGCACTGAGGATTCTAAGCATTGAGGATTCTAAACATTGAGGATGCTAAGCATTGAGGATGCTAAGCATTGAGGATTCTAAGCTATGCATGGAGGATGCTAAGCATTGAGGATTCTACGCGTTGAGGATGCTAAGCACTGAGGATTCTAAGCATTGAGGTTTCTAAGCAGTGAGGATTCTAAGCTAAGCAATGAGGATGCTAAGTATTGAGGTTTCTAAGCATTAAGAACTCTGTGCATTAAGGTTTCTAAGCATTGAGGATACTGAGCTTTGAGGATTCTAAGATATGCATTGAGGATGCTAAGCATTGAGGATGCTAAGCATTGAGGATGCTAAGCATTGAGAATGCTAAGCATTGAGGATTCTAAGCATTGAGGATTCTAAGCTATGCATTGAGGAATCTAAACATTGAGGATGTTAAGCATTGAGGATTCTAAGCTAAGCATTGAGGATGCTAAGTATTGAGGATTCTAAGAATTAAGGACTCTGTGCATTGAGGTTTCTAAGCATTGAGGATACTAAGCATTGAGGATTCTAAGCATTGAGGATTCCAAGCATTGAGGATGCTAAGCATTGAGGATTCTAAGCATTGAGGATTCTAAGCTATGTAATGAGGATGCTAAGCATTGAGGATGCTAAGCATTGAGGATTCTATGCATTGAGGATTCTAAACATTGAGGATTCTAAGCCAAGCATTGAGTTTTCTTATCTTTGAGGTTTCTAAACATTAAGGCCTCTATGCACTGAGGTTTGTAAGCATTAGGGATGCTAAGCATTGAGGTTTCAGAGCAATAAAATTTCTAAGCAATGAGGATTATACGCATTGAGGTTTCTAAGCAATGCATGGAGGATGCTAAGCATTGAAGTTCCTAAGCAGTGAGGATTCTGAGCTTTGAGGATTCGAAACTAAGCAATGAGGGTGCTAAGCATTGAGGATGCTAAGCATTGAGGATTCTAAGCTATGTAATGGGGATACAAAGCTTTGAGGATGCTAAGCATTGAGGATTCTAAGCATTGAGGATTCTAAGCTAAGCATAGAGCATACTAAGGATTGAGGATGCTAAGCATTGAGGTTTCAAAGCATTGGGGATTCTACGCATTGAGGATGCTATGCACTGAGGATTATAAGCATTGAGGTTTCTAAGCAGTGAGGATTCTAAGCATTGAAGTTTCTAAGCAGTGAGGATTCTAAGCTAAGCACTGAGGATGCTAAGTATTGAGGTTTCCAAGCATTAAGGACTCTGTGCATTGAGGTTCCTAAGCATTGAGGATTCTAAGCATTGAGGATTCTATGCATTGAGGATTCTAAGCATAGAGGATTCTACGCCAAGCATTGATTTTTCTAATCTTTGAGGTTTCTAAGCATTAAGGCCTCTATGCATTGAGGTTTGTAAGCATTTGGGATGCTAAGCAATTAGGTTTCAAACAATAAAATTTCTCAGCATTGAGGTTTGTAAGCATTGAGGATTCTAAGCATTGAGGATTCTAAGCTAAGCATAGAGCATACTAAGGATTGAGGATGCTAAGCATTGAGGATTCTAAGCATTGAGGATTCTAAACATTGAGGATGTTAAGCATTGAGGATTCTAAGCATTGAGGATTCTAAGCATTGAGGATTCTAATCTAGGCATTGAGGATTCTAAGCATTGAGGATTCTAAGCATTGAGGATTCTAAGCATTGGGGTTTCTAAGCTAAGCATGGAAGATTCTAAGCATTGAGGATGCTAAGTATTGAGGATGCTAAGCATTGAGGATGCTAAGCATTGAGGATGCTAAGCATTGAGGATTCTAAGCATTGAGGATTCTAAGCATTGAGGATTCTAAGCTAGGCATTGAGGATTCTAAGCATTGAGGATTCTAAGCATTGGGGTTTCTAAGCTAAGCATGGAAGATTCTAAGCATTGAGGATGCTAAGCATTGAGGATTCTAAGTATTGAGGATTCTAAGCTAGGCATTGAGGATTCTAAGCATTGAGGATTCTAAGCATTGAGGTTTCTAAGCAAAGCATTGAGGATGCTAAGCATTGAGGATGCTAAGCATTGAGGATGCTAAGCATTGAGGATGGTAAGCATTGAGGATGGTAAGCATTGAGGATGCTAATCATTGAGGATGCTAAGCATTGAGGATGCTATGCATTGAGGATGCTAAGCATGGAGGATTCGAAGCATTGAGGATTCTAAGCATTGAGGTTTGCTAAGCATTGAGGATTCTAAGCATTGAGGATTCTAAGCTATGTAATGAGGATGCTAAGCATTGAGGATTCTAAGTATTGAGGTTTATAAGCTAAGCATTGAGGATGCGAAGCATTGAGTATTCTAACTATTGAGGATTCTAAGCTAGGCATTGAGGATTCTAAACATTGAGGATTCTACGCATTGAGGATGCCAAACATTGAGGATTCTAGGCATTGAGGATGCTAAGCATTGAGGATGCTAAGCATTGAGGATGCTAAGCATTGAGGATTCTAAGCCAAGCATTGAGTTTTCTAATCTTTGTTGTTTCCAGACATTAAGCCCTCTATGCACTGAGGTTTGTAAGCATTAGGGTTGCTAAGCATTGAAGTTTCAGAGCAGTAAAATTTCTAAGCAATGAGGATTCTGCGCATTGAGGTTTCTAAGCAATGCATGGAGGATGCTAAGCATTGAGGTTCCTAAGCAGTGAGGATTCTGAGCTTTGAGGATTCTAAGCTAAGCAATGAGGATGCTAAGCAATGAGGATACAAAGCATTGAGGATGCTAAGCATTGAGGATTCTAAGCATTGAGTTTTCTAAGCTAA
The DNA here is from genome assembly GCF_054131305.1 of Coturnix japonica. Lineage (NCBI taxonomy): Eukaryota > Metazoa > Chordata > Aves > Galliformes > Phasianidae > Coturnix > Coturnix japonica. The sequence continues at coordinate 20,350,791 of NC_140671.1, read as the reverse complement.
GCATTGTGGATGCGAAGCATTGAGGATTCTAACTATTGAGGATTCTAAGCAATGCATGGAGGATGCTAAGCATTGAAGATTCTAAGCATTGAGGATTCTAAGCATTGAGGATTCTAAGCCAAGCATTGAGTTTTCTAATCTTTGAGGTTTCTAAGCATTAAGGCCTCTATGCATTGAGGTTTGTAAGCATTTGGGATGCTAAGCAATGAGGTTTCAAACAATAAAATTTCTCAGCATTGAGGTTTGTAAGCATTGAGGATTCTAAGCATTGAGGATTCTAAACATTGAGGATTCTAATCTAGGCATTGAGGATTCTAAGCATTGAGGATTCTAAGCATTGAGGATTCAAAGCCATGAGGATTCTAAGCATTGAGGTTTCTAAGGTAAGCATTGAGGATGCGAAGCATTGAGGATTCTAACTATTGAGGATTCTAATCAATGCATGGAGGATGCTAACCATTGAAGATTCTAAGCATTGTGGATTCTAAGCATTGAGGATTCTAAGCCAAGCATTGAGTTTTCTAATCTTTGAGGTTTCTAAGCATTAAGGCCTCTATGCATTGAGGTTTGTAAGCATTTGGGATGCTCAGCAATGAGGTTTCAAACAATAAAATTTCTCAGCATTGAGGATTCTAATCATTGAGGATTCTAAGCTAAGCATAGAGCATACTAAGGATTGAGGATGCTAAGCATTGAGGTTTCTAAGAATTGGGCATTCTACGCGTTGAGGATGCTAAGCACTGAGGATTCTAAGTATTGAGGTTTCTAAGCATTAAGGACTCTGTGCATTGAGGTTTCTAAGCATTGAGGATCCTGAGCTTTGAGGATTCTAAGATATGCATTGAGGATGCTAAGGATTGAGGATGCTAAGCATTGAGGATTCTATGCTAAGATTGAGGATTCTAAGCATTGAGGATGCTAAGCATTGAGGATGCTAAGCATTGAGGATTCTAAGCATTGAGGATTCTAAGCATTGAGTGTTCTTAGCTTAGCATTGAGGATTCTAATCATTGAGGATTCTAAGCATTCAGGTTTCTAAGCAGTGAGGATTCTAAGCTAAGCACTGAGGATGCTAAGTATTGAGGTTTCTAAGCATTAAGGACTCTGTGCATTGAGGATTCTAAGCACTGAGGATTCTAAGCATTGAGGATTCTAAGCAGTGAGGATTCTAAGCATTGAGGTTTCTAAGGTAAGCATTGAGGATTCTAAGCATTGAGGATTCTAAGCATTGAGGTTTCTAAGCTAAGCATTGAGGATGCGAAGCATTGAGGATTCTAACTATTGAGGATGCGAAGCATTGAGGATTCTAACTATTGACGATTCTAAGCAATGCATGGAGGATGCTAAGCATTGAAGATTCTAAGCATTGAGGATTCTAAGCATTGAGGATTCTAAGCCAAGCATTGATTTTTCTAATCTTTGAGGTTTCTAAGCATTAAGGCCTCTATGCATTGAGGTTTGTAAGCATTTGGGATGCTAAGCAATGAGGTTTCAAACAATAAAATTTCTCAGCATTGAGGTTTGTAATCATTGAGGATTCTAAGCATTGAGGATTCTAAGCTAAGCATAGAGCATACTAAGGATTGAGGATGCTAAGCATTGAGGTTTCTAAGCATTGGGGATTCTACGCGTTGAGGATGCTAAGCACTGAGGATTCTAAGCATTGAGGTTTCTAAGCAGTGAGGATTCTAAGATAAGCACTGAGGATGCTAAGTATTGAGGTTTATAAGCATTAAGGACTCTGTGCATTGAGGTTTCTAAGCAATGAGGATGCTAAGCATTGAGGATGCTAAGCATTGAGGATGCCAAGCATTGAGGCTGTTAAGCATTGAGGATTCTAAGCATTGAGTTTTCTAAGCTAAGCATTGAGGATGCTAAGCATTGAGGATTCTAAGCATTGAGGATTCTAAGCACTGAGGATTCTAAGCATTGAGGATTCTAAGCATTGAGGTTTCTAAGCTAAGCATTGAGGATTCTAGGCATTGAGGATGCTAAGCATTGAGGATGCTAAGCATTGAGGATTCTAAGCATTGAGGATTCTATGCTATGCATTGAGGATTCTAAACATTGAGGATGTTAAGCATTGAGAATTATAAGCATTGAGGTTTCTAAGCTAAGCATTGAGGATTCTAAGCATTGAGGATTCTAAGCATTCAGGTTTCTAAGCAGTGAGGATTCTAATCTAAGCATTGATGATGCTAAGTATTTAGGTTTCTAAGCTTTAAGGACTCTGTGCATTGAGGTTTCTAAGCATTGAGGATTCTAAGCATTGAGTTTTCTAAGCTAAGCATTGAGGATGCTAAGCATTGAGGATTCTAAGCATTGAGCATTCTAAGCATTGATGATTCTAAGCATTGAGGATTCTAATCTAGGCATTGAGGATTCTAAGCATTGAGGATTCTAAGCATTGAGGATTCTAAGCATTGAGGTTTCTAAGCTAAGCATTGAGGATTCTAAGCATTGAGGATGCTAAGCATTGAGGATGCTAAGCATTGAGGATTCTAAGCATTGAGGATTCTAAGCATTGAGGATTCTAAACTATGCATGGAGGATTCTAAGCATTGAGGATTCTAAGCATTGAGGATTCTAAGCCAAGCATTGAGTTTTCTAATATTTGAGGTTTCTATGCAATAAGGGCTCTATGCATTGAGGTTTGGAAGCATTTGGGATGCTAAGCAATGAGGTTTCAAACAATAAAATTTCTCAGCAATGAGGTTTGTAAGCATTGAGGATTCTAAGCATTGAGGATTCTAAGCTAAGCAAAGAGCATACTAAGGATTGAGGATGCTAAGCATTGAGGATTCTAAGCATTGAGGATTCTAAGCTATGCATTGAGGATTCTAAACATTCAGGATGTTAAGCATTGAGGATTCTAAGCATTGAGTTTTCTAAGCTATGCATTGAAGATGCTATGCATTGAGGATGCTAAGCATTGAGGATGCTAAGCATTGAGGATTCTAAGCATTGAGGATTCTAAGCACTGAGGATTCTAAGCATTGAGGATTCTAAGCATTGAGGATTCTAATCTAGGCATTGAGGATTCTAAGCATTGAGGATTCTAAGCATTGAGGATTCTAAGCATTGAGGTTTCTAAGCTATGCATGGAGAATTCTAAGCATTGAGGATGCTAAGCATTGAGGATTCTAAGTATTGAGGATTCTAAGCTAGGCATTGAGGATTCTAAGCATTGAGGATTCAAAGCATTGAGGTTTCTAAGCAAAGCATTGAGGATGCTAAGCATTGAGGATGCTAAGCATTGAGGATGGTAAGCATTGAGGATGGTAAGCATTGAGGATGGTAAGCATTGAGGATGCTAATCATTGAGGATGCTAAGCATTGTGGATGCTATGCATTGAGGATGCTAAGCATGGAGGATTCTAAGCATTGAGGATTCTAAGCATTGAGGTTTGCTAAGCATTGAGGATTCTAAGCATTGAGGATTCTAAGCTATGTAATGAGGATGCTAAGCATTGAGGATTCTAAGTATTGAGGTTTATAAGCTAAGCATTGAGGATGCGAAGCATTGAGTATTCTAACTATTGAGGATTCTAAGCTAGGCATTGAGGATTCTAAGCATTGAGGTTCCTAAGCAGTGAGGATTCTGAGCTTTGAGGATTCTAAGCTAAGCAATGAGGATGCTAAGCAATGAGGATACAAAGCATTGAGGATGCTAAGCATTGAGGATTCTAAGCATTGAGGTTTCTAAGCTAAGCATTGAGGATGCGAAGCATTGAGGATTCTAACTATTGAGGATTCTAAGCAATGCATGGAGGATGCTAAGCATTGAAGATTCTAAGCATTGAGGATTCTAAGCATTGAGGATTCTAAGCCAAGCATTGAGTTTTCTAATCTTTGAGGTTTCTAAGCATTAAGGCCTCTATGCATTGAGGTTTGTAATCATTTGGGATGCTCAGCAATGAAGTTTCAAACAATAAAATTTCTCAGCATTGAGGATTCTAAGCATTGAGGATTCTAAGCTAAGCATAGAGCATACTAAGGATTGAGGATGCTAAGCATTGAGGTTTCTAAGAATTGGGCATTCTACGCGTTGAGGATGCTAAGCACTGAGGATTCTAAGTATTGAGGTTTCTAAGCATTAAGGACTCTGTGCATTGTGGTTTCTAAGCATTGAGGATCCTGAGCTTTGAGGATTCTAAGATATGCATTGAGGATGCTAAGGATTGAGGATGCTAAGCATTGAGGATTCTATGCTAAGATTGAGGATTCTAAGCATTGAGGATGCTAAGCATTGAGGATGCTAAGCATTGAGGATTCTAAGCATTGAGGATTCTAAGCATTGAGGATTCTAAGCATTGAGGATTCTAAGCTTAGCATTGAGGATTCTAATCATTGAGGATTCTAAGCATTCAGGTTTCTAAGCAGTGAGGATTCTAAGCTAAGCACTGAGGATGCTAAGTATTGAGGTTTCTAAGCATTAAGGACTCTGTGCATTGAGGATTCTAAGCATTGAGGATTCTAAGCATTGAGGATTCTAAGCAGTGAGGATTCTAAGCATTGAGGTTTCTAAGGTAAGCATTGAGGATTCTAAGCATTGAGGATTCTAAGCATTGAGGTTTCTAAGCTAAGCATTGAGGATGCGAAGCATTGAGGATTCTAACTATTGAGGATGCGAAGCATTGAGGATTCTAACTATTGAGGATTCTAAGCAATGCATGGAGGATGCTAAGCATTGAAGATTCTAAGCATTGAGGATTCTAAGCATTGAGGATTCTAAGCCAACCATTGATTTTTCTAATCTTTGAGGTTTCTAAGCATTACGGCCTCTATGCATTGAGGTTTGTAAGCATTTGGGATGCTAAGCAATGAGGTTTCAAACAATAAAATTTCTCAGCATTGAGGTTTGTAAGCATTGAGGATTCTAAGCATTGAGGATTCTAAGCTAAGCATAGAGCATACTAAGGATTGAAGATGCTAAGCATTGAGGATTCTAAGCATTGAGGATTCTAAGCTATGCATTGAGGATTCTAAACATTGAGGATGTTAAGCATTGAGGATTCTAAGCATTGAGTTTTCTAAGCTAAGCATTGAGGATGCTAAGCATTGAGGATTCTAAGCATTGAGGATTCTAAGCTTTGAGGATTCTAAGCATTGAGGATTCTAAGCATTGAGGATTCTAATCTAGGCATTGAGGATTCTAAGCATTGAGGATTCCAGGCATGAAGGATTCTAAGCATTGAGGTTTGTAAGCTAAGCATGGAGGATTCAAAGCATTGAGGATGCTAAGTATTGAGGATGCTAAGCATTGAGGATGCTAAGCATTGAGGATTCTAAGCATTGAGGATTCTAAGCATTGAGGATTCTAAGCATTGAGGATTCTAAGCTAGGCATTGAGGATTCTAAGCATTGAGGATTCTAAGCATTGAGGTTTCTAAGCAAAGGTATTGAGGTTTCTAAGCATTGAGGATGCTAAGGATTGAGGATGCTAAGCATTGAGGATGCAAAGCATTGAGGATTCTAAGCATTGAGGATTCAAGGCATTGAGGATGCTAAGCATTGAGGATGCTAAGCATTGAGGATTCTAAGCATTGAGGATTCTAAGCTATGCATGGAGGATGCTAAGCATTGAGGATTCTACGCGTTGAGGATGCTAAGCACTGAGGATTCTAAGCATTGAGGTTTCTAAGCAGTGAGGATTCTAAGCTAAGCAATGAGGATGCTAAGTATTGAGGTTTCTAAGCATTAAGAACTCTGTGCATTAAGGTTTCTAAGCATTGAGGATACTGAGCTTTGAGGATTCTAATATATGCACTGAGGATGCTAAGCATTGAGGATGCTAAGCATTGAGGATGCTAAACATTGAGGATGCTAAGCATTGAGAATGCTAAGCATTGAGGATTCTAAGCATAGAGGATTCTAAGCTATGCATTGAGGAATCTAAACATTGAGGATGTTAAGCATTGAGGATTCTAAGCTAAGCACTGAGAATGCTAAGTATTGAGGATTCAAAGAATTAAGGACTCTGTGCATTGAGGTTTCTAAGCATTGAGGATGCTAAGCATTGAGGTTTCTAAGCATTGAGGATACTAAGCATTGAGGATTCTAAGCATTGAGGATTCCAAGCACTGAGGATGCTAAGCATTGAGGATTCTAAGCATTGAGGATTCTAAGCTATGTAATGAGGATGCTAAGCATTGAGGATGCTAAGAATTGAGGATTCTAAACATTGAGGATTCTAAGCCAAGCATTGAGTTTTCTAATCTTTGCTGTTTCTAAACATTAAGGCCTCTATGCACTGAGGCTTGTAAGCATTATGGATGCTAAGCATTGACGTTTCAGAGCAATAAAATTTCTAAGCAATGATGATTCTACGCATTGAGGGTTCTAAGCAATGCATGGAGGATGCTAAGCATTGAGGTTCCTAAGCAGTGAGGATTCTGAGCTTTGAGGATTCGAAGCTAAGCAATGAGGATGCTAAGCATTGAGGATGCTAAGCATTGAGGATTCTAAGCATAGAGGATTCTTAGCCAAGCATTGAGTTTTCTAATCTTTGAGGTTTCTAAGCATTAAGGCCTCTATGCATTGAGGTTTGTAAGCATTTGGGATGCTAAGCAATGAGGTTTCAAACAATAAAATTTCTCAGAATTGTGGTTTGTAAGCTTTGAGGATTCTAAGCATTGAGGATTCTAAGCTAAGCATAGAGCATACTAAGGATTGAGGATGCTAAGCATTGAGGATTCTAAGCATTGAGGATTCTAAGCATTGAGGATTCTAAGCTATGCATTGAGGATTCTAAACATTGAGGATGTTAAGCATTGAGGATTCTAAGCATTGAGTTTTCTAAGCTAAGCATTGAGGATGCTAAGCATTGAGGATTCTAAGCACTGAGGATTCTAAGCTTTGAGGATTCTAAGCATTGAGGATTCTAAGCATTGAGGATTCTAATCTAGGCATTGAGGATTCTAAGCATTGAGGATTCTAAGCACTGAGGATTCTAAGCATTGAGGTTTCTAAGCTAAGCATGGAGGATTCTAAGCATTGAGGATGCTAAGTATTGAGGATGCTAAGCATTGAGGATGCTAAGCATTGAGGATTCTAAGCATTGAGGATTCTAAGCATTGAGGATTCTAAGCTAGGCATTGAGGATTCTAAGCATTGAGGATTCTAAGCATTGAGGTTTCTAAGCAAAGTATTGAGGTTTCTAAGCATTGAGGATGCTAAGCATTGAGGATGCTAAGCATTGAGGATGCTAAGCATTGAGGATGCAAAGCATTGAGGATTCTAAGCATTGAGGATTCTAGGCATTGAGGATGCTAAGCATTGAGGATTCTAAGCATTGAGGATTCTAAGCATTGAGGATTGTAATCATTGAGGATTCTAAGCATTGAGGATTCTAAGCATTGAGGTTTCTAAGCTAAGCATGGAGGATTCTAAGCATTGAGGATGCTAAGTATTGAGGATGCTAAGCATTGAGGATGCTAAGCATTGAGGATTCTAAGCATTGAGGATTCTAAGCATTGACGATTCTAAGCATTGAGGATTCTAAGCATTGAGGATTCTAAGCATTGAGGATTCTAAGCTAGGCATTGAGGATTCTAAGCATTGAGGATTCTAAGCATTGAGGTTTCTAAGCAAAGTATTGAGGTTTCTAAGCATTGAGGATTCTAAGCATTGAGGATGCTAAGCATTGAGGATGCTAAGCATTGAGGATTCCAAACATTGAGGATGTTAAGCATTGAGGATTCTAAGCATTGAGGATTCTAAGCTTTGAGGATTCTAAGCATTGAGGATTCTAAGCATTGAGGATTCTAATCTAGGCATTGAGGATTCTAAGCATTGAGGATTCTAAGCATTGAGGATTCTAAGCATTGAGGTTTCTAAGCATTGAGGATGCTAAGCATTGAGGATGCTAAGCATTGAGGATTCTAAGCATTGAGGATTCTAAGCATTGAGGATTCTAAGCTAGGCATTGAGGATTCTAAGCATTGAGGATTCTAAGCATTGAGGATTCTAATCTAGGCATTGAGGTTTCTAAGCATTGAGGATGCTAAGCATTGAGGATGCTAAGCATTGAGGATGCTAAGCATTGAGGATGCAAAGCACTGAGGATTCTAAGCATTGAGGATTCTAAACATTGAGGATTCTAAGCATTGAGGATGCTAAGCATTGAGGATTCTAAGCATTGAGGATTCTAAGCTATGCATGGAGGATGCTAAGGATTGAGGATTCTACGCGTTGAGGATGCTAAGCAATGAGGATTCTAAGCATTGAGGTTTCTAAGCAGTGAGGATTCTAAGCATTGAGGATTCTAAGCTATGCATTCAGCATTCTAAACATTGAGGATGTTAAGCATTGAGGATTCTAAGCATTGAGTTTTCTAAGCTACGCATTGAGGATGCTAAGCATTGAGGATTCTAAGCATTGAGGATTCTAAGCTTTGAGGATTCTAAGCATTGAGGATTCTAAGCATTGAGGATTCTAATCTAGGCATTGAGGATTCTAAGCATTGAAGATTCTAAGCACTGAGGATTCTAAGCATTGAGGTTTCTAAGCTAAGCATGGAGGATTCTAAGCATTGAGGATGCTAAGTATTGAGGATGCTAAGCATTGAGGATGCTAAGAATTGAGGATTCTAAGCATTGAGGATTCTAAGCATTGAGGATTCTAAGCTAGGCATTGAGGATTCTAAGCATTGAGGATTCTAAGCATTGAGTTTTCTAAGCAAAGTATTGAGGTTTCTAAGCATTGAGGATTCTAAGCATTGAGGATGCTAAGCATTGAGGATGCTAAGCATTGAGGATGCAAAGCATTGAGGATTCTAAGCATTGAGGATTCTAGGCATTGAGGATGCTAAGCATTGAGGATTCTAAGCATTGAGGATTCTAAGCATTGAGGATTCTAATCATTGAGGATTCTAAGCATTGAGGATTCTAAGCATTGAGGTTTCTAAGCTAAGCATGGAGGATTCTAAGCATTGAGGATGCTAAGTATTGAGGATGCTAAGCATTGAGGATGCTAAGCATTGAGGATGCTAAGCATTGAGGATTCTAAGCATTGAGGATTCTAAGCATTGACGATTCTAAGCATTGAGGATTATAAGCATTGACGATTCTAAGCTAGGCATTGAGGATTCTAAGCATTGAGGATTCTAAGCATTGAGGTTTCTAAGCAAAGTATTGAGGTTTCTAAGCATTGAGGATTCTAAGCATTGAGGATGCTAAGCATTGAGGATGCTAAGCATTGAGGATTCTAAACATTGAGGATGTTAAGCATTGAGGATTCTAAGCATTGAGGATTCTAAGCATTGAGGATTCTAATCTAGGCATTGAGGATTCTAAGCATTGAGGATTCTAAGCATTGAGGATTCTAAGCATTGGGGTTTCTAAGCTAAGCATGGAAGATTCTAAGCATTGAAGATGCTAAGTATTGAGGATGCTAAGCATTGAGGATGCTAAGCATTGAGGATGCTAAGCATTGAGGATTCTAAGCATTGAGGATTCTAAGCATTGAGGATTCTAAGCTAGGCATTGAGGATTCTAAGCATTGAGGATTCTAAGCATTGGGGTTTCTAAGCTAAGCATGGAAGATTCTAAGCATTGAGGATGCTAAGCATTGAGGATGCTAAGCATTGAGGATTCTAAGCATTGATGATTCTAAGCATTGAGGATTCTAAGCTAGGCATTGAGGATTCTAAGCATTGAGGATTCTAAGCATTGAGGATTCTAATCTAGGCACTGAGGTTTCTAAGCATTGAGGATGCTAAGCATTGAGGATGCTAAGCATTGAGGATGCAAAGCACTGAGGATTCTAAGCATTGAGGATTCTAAACATTGAGGATGCTAAGCATTGAGGATGCTAAGCATTGAGGATTCTAAGCTATGCATGGAGGATGCTAAGCATTGAGGATTCTACGCGTTGAGGATGCTAAGCACTGAGGATTCTAAGCATTGAGGTTTCTAAGCAGTGAGGATTCTAAGCTAAGCAATGAGGATGCTAAGTATTGAGGTTTCTAAGCATTAAGAACTCTGTGCATTAAGGTTTCTAAGCATTGAGGATACTGAGCTTTGAGGATTCTAAGATATGCATTGAGGATGCTAAGCATTGAGGATGCTAAGCATTGAGGATGCTAAGCATTGAGAATGCTAAGCATTGAGGATTCTAAGCATTGAGGATTCTAAGCTATGCATTGAGGAATCTAAACATTGAGGATGTTAAGCATTGAGGATTCTAAGCTAAGCATTGAGGATGCTAAGTATTGAGGATTCTAAGAATTAAGGACTCTGTGCATTGAGGTTTCTAAGCATTGAGGATACTAAGCATTGAGGATTCTAAGCATTGAGGATTCCAAGCATTGAGGATGCTAAGCATTGAGGATTCTAAGCATTGAGGATTCTAAGCTATGTAATGAGGATGCTAAGCATTGAGGATGCTAAGCATTGAGGATTCTATGCATTGAGGATTCTAAACATTGAGGATTCTAAGCCAAGCATTGAGTTTTCTTATCTTTGAGGTTTCTAAACATTAAGGCCTCTATGCACTGAGGTTTGTAAGCATTAGGGATGCTAAGCATTGAGGTTTCAGAGCAATAAAATTTCTAAGCAATGAGGATTATACGCATTGAGGTTTCTAAGCAATGCATGGAGGATGCTAAGCATTGAAGTTCCTAAGCAGTGAGGATTCTGAGCTTTGAGGATTCGAAACTAAGCAATGAGGGTGCTAAGCATTGAGGATGCTAAGCGTTGAGGATTCTAAGCTATGTAATGGGGATACAAAGCTTTGAGGATGCTAAGCATTGAGGATTCTAAGCATTGAGGATTCTAAGCTAAGCATAGAGCATACTAAGGATTGAGGATGCTAAGCATTGAGGTTTCAAAGCATTGGGGATTCTACGCATTGAGGATGCTATGCACTGAGGATTATAAGCATTGAGGTTTCTAAGCAGTGAGGATTCTAAGCATTGAAGTTTCTAAGCAGTGAGGATTCTAAGCTAAGCACTGAGGATGCTAAGTATTGAGGTTTCCAAGCATTAAGGACTCTGTGCATTGAGGTTCCTAAGCATTGAGGATTCTAAGCATTGAGGATTCTATGCATTGAGGATTCTAAGCATAGAGGATTCTACGCCAAGCATTGATTTTTCTAATCTTTGAGGTTTCTAAGCATTAAGGCCTCTATGCATTGAGGTTTGTAAGCATTTGGGATGCTAAGCAATTAGGTTTCAAACAATAAAATTTCTCAGCATTGAGGTTTGTAAGCATTGAGGATTCTAAGCATTGAGGATTCTAAGCTAAGCATAGAGCATACTAAGGATTGAGGATGCTAAGCATTGAGGATTCTAAGCATTGAGGATTCTAAACATTGAGGATGTTAAGCATTGAGGATTCTAAGCATTGAGGATTCTAAGCATTGAGGATTCTAATCTAGGCATTGAGGATTCTAAGCATTGAGGATTCTAAGCATTGAGGATTCTAAGCATTGGGGTTTCTAAGCTAAGCATGGAAGATTCTAAGCATTGAGGATGCTAAGTATTGAGGATGCTAAGCATTGAGGATGCTAAGCATTGAGGATGCTAAGCATTGAGGATTCTAAGCATTGAGGATTCTAAGCATTGAGGATTCTAAGCTAGGCATTGAGGATTCTAAGCATTGAGGATTCTAAGCATTGGGGTTTCTAAGCTAAGCATGGAAGATTCTAAGCATTGAGGATGCTAAGCATTGAGGATGCTAAGCATTGAGGATTCTAAGCATTGATGATTCTAAGCATTGAGGATTCTAAGCTAGGCATTGAGGATTCTAAGCATTGAGGATTCTAAGCATTGAGGATTCTAATCTAGGCACTGAGGTTTCTAAGCATTGAGGATGCTAAGCATTGAGGATGCTAAGCATTGAGGATGCAAAGCACTGAGGATTCTAAGCATTGAGGATTCTAAACATTGAGGATGCTAAGCATTGAGGATGCTAAGCATTGAGGATTCTAAGCTATGCATGGAGGATGCTAAGCATTGAGGATTCTACGTGTTGAGGATGCTAAGCACTGAGGATTCTAAGCATTGAGGTTTCTAAGCAGTGAGGATTCTAAGCTAAGCAATGAGGATGCTAAGTATTGAGGTTTCTAAGCATTAAGAACTCTGTGCATTAAGGTTTCTAAGCATTGAGGATACTGAGCTTTGAGGATTCTAAGATATGCATTGAGGATGCTAAGCATTGAGGATGCTAAGCATTGAGGATGCTAAGCATTGAGAATGCTAAGCATTGAGGATTCTAAGCATTGAGGATTCTAAGCTATGCATTGAGGAATCTAAACATTGAGGATGTTAAGCATTGAGGATTCTAAGCTAAGCATTGAGGATGCTAAGTATTGAGGATTCTAAGAATTAAGGACTCTGTGCATTGAGGTTTCTAAGCATTGAGGATACTAAGCATTGAGGATTCTAAGCATTGAGGATTCCAAGCATTGAGGATGCTAAGCATTGAGGATTCTAAGCATTGAGGATTCTAAGCTATGTAATGAGGATGCTAAGCATTGAGGATGCTAAGCATTGAGGATTCTATGCATTGAGGATTCTAAACATTGAGGATTCTAAGCCAAGCATTGAGTTTTCTTATCTTTGAGGTTTCTAAACATTAAGGCCTCTATGCACTGAGGTTTGTAAGCATTAGGGATGCTAAGCATTGAGGTTTCAGAGCAATAAAATTTCTAAGCAATGAGGATTATACGCATTGAGGTTTCTAAGCAATGCATGGAGGATGCTAAGCATTGAAGTTCCTAAGCAGTGAGGATTCTGAGCTTTGAGGATTCGAAACTAAGCAATGAGGGTGCTAAGCATTGAGGATGCTAAGCATTGAGGATTCTAAGCTATGTAATGGGGATACAAAGCTTTGAGGATGCTAAGCATTGAGGATTCTAAGCATTGAGGATTCTAAGCTAAGCATAGAGCATACTAAGGATTGAGGATGCTAAGCATTGAGGTTTCAAAGCATTGGGGATTCTACGCATTGAGGATGCTATGCACTGAGGATTATAAGCATTGAGGTTTCTAAGCAGTGAGGATTCTAAGCATTGAAGTTTCTAAGCAGTGAGGATTCTAAGCTAAGCACTGAGGATGCTAAGTATTGAGGTTTCCAAGCATTAAGGACTCTGTGCATTGAGGTTCCTAAGCATTGAGGATTCTAAGCATTGAGGATTCTATGCATTGAGGATTCTAAGCATAGAGGATTCTACGCCAAGCATTGATTTTTCTAATCTTTGAGGTTTCTAAGCATTAAGGCCTCTATGCATTGAGGTTTGTAAGCATTTGGGATGCTAAGCAATTAGGTTTCAAACAATAAAATTTCTCAGCATTGAGGTTTGTAAGCATTGAGGATTCTAAGCATTGAGGATTCTAAGCTAAGCATAGAGCATACTAAGGATTGAGGATGCTAAGCATTGAGGATTCTAAGCATTGAGGATTCTAAGCTATGCATTGAGGATTCTAAACATTGAGGATGTTAAGCATTGAGGATTCTAAGCATTGAGGATTCTAAGCACTGAGGATTCTAAGCATTGAGGATTCTAAGCATTGAGGATTCTAAGCATTGAGGATTCTAATCTAGGCATTGAGGATTCTAAGCATTGAGGATTCTAAGCACTGAGGATTCTAAGCATTGAGGTTTCTAAGCTAAGCATGGAGGATTCTAAGCATTGAGGATGCTAAGTATTGAGGATTCTAAGCTTTGAGGATTCTAAGCATTGAGGATTCTAAGCTAGGCATTGAGGATTCTAAGCATTGAGGATTCTAAGCATTGAGGTTTCTAAGCAAAGCATTGAGGTTTCTAAGCATTGAGGATGCTAAGCATTGAGGATGCTAAGCATTGAGGATGCTAAGCTATAGGATTCAAAGCATTGAGGATTCTAAGCACTGAGGATTCTAGGCAGTGAGGATGCTAAGCACTGAGGATGCTAAGCATTGAGGATGCTAAGCATTGAGGATGCGAAGCATTGAGGATTCTAACTATTGAGGATTCTATGCAGTGCATGGAGATTGCTAAGCATTGAGGATTCTAAGCATTGAGGATTCTAAGCATTGAGGATTCTAAGCATTGAGGATTCTAAGCTATGCATGGAGGATTCTAAGCATTGAGGATTCTAAGCATTGAGGATTCTAAGCCAAGCATTGAGTTTTCTAATCTTTGAGGTTTCTAAGCATTAAGGCCTCTATGCATTGAGGTTTGTAAGCATTTGGGATGCTAAGCAATGAGGTTTCAAACAATAAAATTTCTCAGCATTGAGTTTTGTAAGCATTGAGGATTCAAGGAATGAGGATTCTAAGCTAAGCATAGAGCATACTAAGGATTGAGGATGCTAAGCACTGAGGATTCTAAGCATTGAGGTTTCTAAGCAGTGAGGATTCTAAGCTAAGCACTGAGGATGCTAAGTATTGAGGTTTCTCAGCATTAAGGACTCTGTGCATTGAGGATTCTAAGCATTGAGGATTCTAAGCATTGAGGATTCTAAGCATTGAGGATTCTAAGCAGTGAGGATTCTAAGCATTGAGGTTTCTAAGGTAAGCATTGAGGATTCTAAGCATTGAGGATTCTAAGCATTGAGGTTTCTAAGCTAAGCATTGAGGATGCGAAGCATTGAGGATTCTAACTATTGAGGATTCTAAGCAATGCATGGAGGATGCTAAGCATTGAAGATTCTAAGCATTGAGGATTCTAAGCATTGAGGATTCTAAGCCAAGCATTGAGTTTTCTAATCTTTGAGGTTTCTAAGCATTAAGGCCTCTATGCATTGAGGTTTGTAAGCATTTGGGATGCTAAGCAATGAGGTTGCAAACAATAAAATTTCTCAGCATTGAGGTTTGTAAGCATTGAGGATTTAAGCATTGAGTATTCTAACCTAAGCATAGAGCATACTAAGGATTGAGGATGCTAAGCATTGTGGTTTCTAAGCATTGGGGATTCTACGCGTTGAGGATGCTAAGCACTGAGGATTCTAAGTATTGAGGTTTCTAAGCATTAAGGACTCTGTGCATTGAGGTTTCTAAGCATTGAGGATCCTGAGCTTTGAGGATTCTAAGATATGCATTGAGGATGCTAAGGATTGAGGATGCTAAGCATTGAGGATGCTAAGCATTGAGGTTTCTAAGCTTAGCATTGAGTATTCTAAGCATTCAGGTTTCTAAGCATTGAGGATTCTAAGCCAAGCATTGAGTTTTCTTATCTTTGAGGTTTCTAAACATTAAGGCCTCTATGCACTGAGGTTTGTAAGCATTAGGGATGCTAAGCATTGAGGTTACAGAGCAATAAAATTTCTAAGCAATGAGGATTCTACGCATTGATGTTTCTAAGCAATGCATGGAGGATGCTAAGCATTGAGGTTCCTAAGCAGTGAGGATTCTGAGCTTTGAGGATTCGAAGGTAAGCAATGAGGATGCTAAGCATTGAGGATGCTAAGCGTTGAGGATTCTAAGCTATGTAATGGGGATACAAAGCATTGAGGATGCTAAGCATTGAGGATTCTATGCATTGAGGATTCTAAGCTAAGCATAGAGCATACTAAGGATTGAGGATGCTAAGCATTGAGGTTTCTATGCATTGGGGATTCTACGCATTGAGGATGCAAAGCACTGAGGATTATAAGCATTGAGGTTTCTAAGCAGTGAGGATTCTAAGCATTAAAGATTCTAAGCAGTGAGGATTCTAAGCTAAGCACTGAGGATGCTAAGTATTGAGGTTTCTAAGCATTAAGGACTCTGTGCATTGAGGTTCCTAAGCATTGAGGATTCTAAGCATTGAGGATTCTAAGCATAGAGGATTCTAAGCCAAGCATTGAGTTTTCTAATCTTTGAGGTTTCTAAGCATTAAGGCCTCTATGCATTGAGGTTTGTAAGCATTTGGGATGCTAAGCAATGAGGTTTCAAAGAATAAAATTTCTCAGCATTGAGGTTTGTAAGCATTGAGGATTCTAAGCATTGAGGATTCTAAGCTAAGCATAGAGCATACTAAGGATTGAGGATGCTAAGCATTGAGGTTTCTATGTATTGGGGATTCTACGCGTTGAGGATGCTAAGCACTGAGGATTCTAAGTATTGAGGTTTCTAAGCATTAAGGACTCTGTGCATTGAGGTTTCTAAGCATTGAGGATCCTGAGCTTTGAGGATTCTAAGATATGCATTGAGGATGCTAAGGATTGAGGATGCTAAGCATTGAGGATGCTAAGCATTGAGGTTTCTAAGCTTAGCATTGAGGATTCTAAGCATTCAGGTTTCTAAGCATTGAGGATTCTAAGCTATGCATTGAGGATTCTAAACATTGAGGATGTTAAGCATTGAGGATTTTATGCATTGAGTTTTCTAAGCTAAGCATTGAGGATGCTAAGCATTGAGGATTCTAAGCATTGAGGATTCTAAGCATTGAGGATTCTAAGCATTGAGGATTCTAAGGATTGAGGATTCTAATCTAGGCATTGAGGATTCTAAGCATTGAGGATTCTAAGCACTGAGGATTATAAGCATTGAGGTTTCTAAGCAGTGAGGATTCTAAGCATTGAAGATTCTAAGCAGGGAGGATTCTAAGCTAAGCACTGAGGATGCTAAGTATTGAGGTTTCTAAGCATTAAGGACACTGTGCATTGAGGTTCCTAAGCATTGAGGATGCTAAGCATTGAGGATTCTAAGCATTGAGGATTCTAAGCATTGAGGATTCTATGCTAGGCATTGTGGATGCTAAGCATTGGGGATGCTAAGCATTGAGGATGCTAAGCATTGATGATGCTAAGCATTAAGGATGCTAAGCATTGAAGATTCTAAGCATTGAGGATTTTAAATTAAGCATAGGGCATACTAAGGATTGAGGTTTCTAAGTATTGGGTATTCTACGCATTGAGGATGCTAAGCTCTGGGGATTCTAAGCATTGAGGTTTCTAAGCAGTGAGGATTCTAAGCTAAGCACTGAGGATGCTAAGTATTGAGTTTTCTAAGCATTAAGGACTCTGTGCATTGAGGTTTCTATGCATTGAGGATCCTGAGCTTTGAGGATTCTAAGCGAAGCATTGGGGACGCTAAGCATTAAGGACTCTGTGCATTGAGGATTCTAAGCATTGAGGATTGTAAGCATTCAGGTTTCTAAGCAGTGAGGATTCTAAGCTAAGCACTGAGGATGCTAAGTATTGAGGTTTCTAAGCATTAAGGACTCTGTGCATTGAGGTTTCTAAGCATTGAGGATCCTGAGCTTTGAGGATTCTAAGATATGCATTGAGGATGCTAAGGATTGAGGATGCTAAGCATTGAGGATGCTAAGCATTGAGGTTTCTAAGCTTAGCATTGAGTATTCTAAGCATTCAGGTTTCTAAGCATTGAGGATTCTAAGCCAAGCATTGAGTTTTCTTATCTTTGAGGTTTCTAAACATTAAGGCCTCTATGCACTGAGGTTTGTAAGCATTAGGGATGCTAAGCATTGAGGTTACAGAGCAATAAAATTTCTAAGCAATGAGGATTCTACGCATTGATGTTTCTAAGCAATGCATGGAGGATGCTAAGCATTGAGGTTCCTAAGCAGTGAGGATTCTGAGCTTTGAGGATTCGAAGGTAAGCAATGAGGATGCTAAGCATTGAGGATGCTAAGCGTTGAGGATTCTAAGCTATGTAATGGGGATACAAAGCATTGAGGATGCTAAGCATTGAGGATTCTATGCATTGAGGATTCTAAGCTAAGCATAGAGCATACTAAGGATTGAGGATGCTAAGCATTGAGGTTTCTATGCATTGGGGATTCTACGCATTGAGGATGCAAAGCACTGAGGATTATAAGCATTGAGGTTTCTAAGCAGTGAGGATTCTAAGCATTAAAGATTCTAAGCAGTGAGGATTCTAAGCTAAGCACTGAGGATGCTAAGTATTGAGGTTTCTAAGCATTAAGGACTCTGTGCATTGAGGTTCCTAAGCATTGAGGATTCTAAGCATTGAGGATTCTAAGCATAGAGGATTCTAAGCCAAGCATTGAGTTTTCTAATCTTTGAGGTTTCTAAGCATTAAGGCCTCTATGCATTGAGGTTTGTAAGCATTTGGGATGCTAAGCAATGAGGTTTCAAAGAATAAAATTTCTCAGCATTGAGGTTTGTAAGCATTGAGGATTCTAAGCATTGAGGATTCTAAGCTAAGCATAGAGCATACTAAGGATTGAGGATGCTAAGCATTGAGGTTTCTATGTATTGGGGATTCTACGCGTTGAGGATGCTAAGCACTGAGGATTCTAAGTATTGAGGTTTCTAAGCATTAAGGACTCTGTGCATTGAGGTTTCTAAGCATTGAGGATCCTGAGCTTTGAGGATTCTAAGATATGCATTGAGGATGCTAAGGATTGAGGATGCTAAGCATTGAGGATGCTAAGCATTGAGGTTTCTAAGCTTAGCATTGAGGATTCTAAGCATTCAGGTTTCTAAGCATTGAGGATTCTAAGCTATGCATTGAGGATTCTAAACATTGAGGATGTTAAGCATTGAGGATTTTAAGCATTGAGTTTTCTAAGCTAAGCATTGAGGATGCTAAGCATTGAGGATTCTAAGCATTGAGGATTCTAAGCATTGAGGATTCTAAGCATTGAGGATTCTAAGGATTGAGGATTCTAATCTAGGCATTGAGTATTCTAAGCATTGAGGATTCTAAGCACTGAGGATTATAAGCATTGAGGTTTCTAAGCAGTGAGGATTCTAAGCATTGAAGATTCTAAGCAGGGAGGATTCTAAGCTAAGCACTGAGGATGCTAAGTATTGAGGTTTCTAAGCATTAAGGACACTGTGCATTGAGGTTCCTAAGCATTGAGGATGCTAAGCATTGAGGATTCTAAGCATTGAGGATTCTAAGCATTGAGGATTCTATGCTAGGCATTGTGGATGCTAAGCATTGGGGATGCTAAGCATTGAGGATGCTAAGCATTGATGATGCTAAGCATTAAGGATGCTAAGCATTGAAGATTCTAAGCATTGAGGATTTTAAATTAAGCATAGGGCATACTAAGGATTGAGGTTTCTAAGTATTGGGTATTCTACGCATTGAGGATGCTAAGCTCTGGGGATTCTAAGCATTGAGGTTTCTAAGCAGTGAGGATTCTAAGCTAAGCACTGAGGATGCTAAGTATTGAGTTTTCTAAGCATTAAGGACTCTGTGCATTGAGGTTTCTATGCATTGAGGATCCTGAGCTTTGAGGATTCTAAGCGAAGCATTGGGGACGCTAAGCATTAAGGACTCTGTGCATTGAGGATTCTAAGCATTGAGGATTGTAAGCATTCAGGTTTCTAAGCAGTGAGGATTCTAAGCTAAGCACTGAGGATGCTAAGTATTGAGGTTTCTAAGCATTAAGGACTCTGTGCATTGAGGATGGTAAGCATTGAGGATTCTAAGCATTAAGGATGCTAAGCATTGAGGATTCTAAGCATTGAGGATTCTAAGCATTGAGGATTCTAAGCATTCAGGTTTCTAAGCAGTGTGGATTGTAAGCTAAGCACTGAGTATGCTAAGTATTGAGGTTTCTAAGCATTAAGGACTCTGTGCATTGAGGATTCTAAGTATTGAGGATTCTAAGCATTGAGGATTCTAAGCATTGAGGATTCCAAGCATTGAGGATGTTAAGCATTGAGGATTCTAAGCATTGAGGTTTCTAAGCTAAGCATTGAGGATTCTAAGCATCGAGTAATCTAAGCATTGAGGATTCTAAGCATTCAGGTTTCTAAGCTGTGAGGATTCGAAGCTAAGCACTGAGGATGCTAAGTATTGAGGTTTCTAAGCATTAAGGACTCTGTGCATTGAGGTTTCTAAGCATTGAGGATTCTAAGCATTGAGGATTCTAAGCATTGAGGATGCAAAGCATTGAGGATTCTAAGCATTGTGGATTCTCAGCATTGAGGATTCTAAGCTAGGCATTGTGGATTCCAAGCATTGAGTATGCTAAGCATATGGATGCTAAGCAATGAGGTTTCAAACAATAAAATTTCTCAGCATTGAGGTTTGTAATCATTGAGGATTCTAAGCATTGAGGATTCTAAGCTAAGGATAGAGCATACTAAGGATTGAGGATGCTAAGCATTGAGGTTTCTAAGGATTGGGTATTCTACGCATTGAGGATGCTAAGCACTGAGGATTCTAAGCATTGAGGTTTCTAAGCAGTGAGGATTCTTAGCTAAGCACTGAGGATGCGAAGTATTGAGGTTTCTAAGCATTAAGGACTCTGTGCATTGAGGTTTCTAAGCATTGAGGATCCTGAGCTTTGAGGATTCTAAGCTATGCATTGAGGATGCTAAGCATGGAGGATGCTAAGCATTGAGGATTCTAAGCATTGAGGATGTTAAGCATTGAGGAAGTTAAGCATTGAGGATTCTAAGCATTGAGGTTTCTAAGCTAAGCATTGAGGATTCTAAGCATCGAGGAATCTAAGCATTGAGGATTCTAAGCATTGAGGTTTCTAAGCAGTGAGGATTCTACGCAAAGCACTGAGGATGCTAAGTATTGAGGTTTCTAATCATTAAGGACTCTGTGCATTGAGGTTTCTAAGCATTGAGGAATCTAAGCATTGAGGATTCTAAGCATTGAGGATTCTAAGCTAGGCATTGAGGATTCTAAGCATTGAGGATTCTAAGCATTGAGGATTCTTAGCATTGAGGATGCTAAGCATTGAGGATGCTAAGCATTGACGATGCTAAGCATTGAGGATTCTAAGCATTGAGGATTCTAAGCATTGAGGATTCTACACCAAGCATTGAGTTTTCTAATCTTTGAGGTTTCTAAACATTAAGGCCTCTATGCACTGAGGTTTGTAAGTATTAGGGATGCTATGAATTGAGGTTTCAGAGCAATAAAATTTCTAAGCAATGAGGATTCTACGCATTGAGGTTTCTAAACAATGCATGGAGGATGCTAAGCATTGAGGTTCCTAAGCAGTGAGGATTCTGACCTTTGAGGATTCGAAGCTCAGCAATGAGGATGCTAAGCAATGAGGATGCTAAGCAATGAGGACTCTAAGCATTGAGGATTCTAAGCTATGCATGGAGGATGCTAAGCATTGAGGATTCTAAGCATTGAGGATGCTAAGCATTGAGGATTCTACGCGTTGAGGATGCTAAGCACTGAGGATTCTAAGTATTGAGGTTTCTAAGCAGTGAGGATTCTAAGCGAAGCAATGAGGATGCTAAGTATTGAGGTTTCTAAGCATTAAGAACTCTGTGCATTAAGGTTTCTAAGCATTGAGGATACTGAGCTTTGAGGATTCTAGGATATGCATTGAGGATGCTAAGCATTGAGGATGCTAAGCACTGAGGATTCTAAGTATTGAGGTTTCTAAGCAGTGAGGATTCTAAGCTAAGCAATGAGGATGCTAAGTATTGAGGTTTCTAAGCATTAAGAACTCTGTGCATTAAGGTTTCTAAGCATTGAGGATACTGAGCTTTGAGGATTCTAAGATATGCATTGAGGATGCTAAGCATTGAGGATGCTAAGCATTGAGGATGCTAAGCACTGAGGATGCTAAGCATTGAGGATTCTAAGCATTGAGGATTCTAAGCTATGCATTGAGGATTCTAAACATTGAGGATGTTAAGCATTGAGGATTCTAAGCTAAGCACTGAGGATGCTAAGTATTGAGGTTTCTAAGAATTAAGGACTCTGTGCATTGAGGTTTCTAAGCATTGAGGATTCCAAGCATTGAGGATGCTAAGCATTGAGGATTCTAAGCATTGAGGATTCTAAGCTATGTAATGAGGATGCTAATCATTGAGGATGCTAAGCATTGAGGATTCTATGCATTGAGGATTCTAAACATTGAGGATTCTAAGCCAAGCATTGAGTTTTCTTATCTTTGAGGTTTCTAAACATTAAGGCCTCTATGCACTGAGGTTTCTAAGCATTAGGGATGCTAAGCATTGAGGTTTCAGAGCAATAAAATTTCTAAGCAATGAGGATTCTACGCATTGAGGTATAAAGCAATGCATGGAGGATGCTAAGCATTGAGGTTCCTAAGCAGTGAGGATTCTGAGCTTTGAGGATTCGAAGCTAAGCAATGATGATGCTAAGCATTGATGATGCTAAGCATTGAGGATTCTAAGCTATGTTATGGGGATACAAAGCATTGAGGATGCTAAGCATTGAGGATTCTAAGCATTGAAGATTCTAAGCTAAGCATAGAGCATACTAAGGATTGGGGATGCTAAGCATTGATGTTTCTAAGCATTGGGGACTCTACGCATTGAGGATGCCAAGCACTGAGGATTATAAGCACTGAGGTTTCTACGCAGTGAGGATTCTATGCTAAGCAATGAGAATGCTAAGTATTGAGGTTTCTAAGCATTTAGGACTCTGTGCATTGAGGTTTCTAAGCATTGAGGATCCTGAGCTTTGGGGATTCTAAGCTATACACTGAGGATGCTAAGCATTGAGGATTCTAAGCAGTGAGGATTCTAAGCATTGAGGATGTTAAGCATTGAGGATTCTAAGCATTGAGGTTTCTAGGCTAAGCATTGAGGATTCTAAGCATCGAGGAATCTAAGCATTGAGGATTCTAAGCATTCAGGTTTCTAAGCAGTGAGGATTCTACGCTAAGCACTGAGCTTGCTAAGTATTGAGGTTTCTAAGCATTAAGGACTCTGTGCATTGAGGTTTCTAAGCATTGAGGATTCTAAGCATTGAGGATTCTAAGCATTGAGGATTCTCAGCATTGAGGATTCTAAGCTAGGCACTGTGGATTCTAAGCATTGAGGTTTCTAAGCATTGAGGATGCTAAGCATTGAGGATTCTAAGCATTGAGGATTCTAAGCATAGAGGATTCTAAGCATAGAGGATTCTAAGCATTGAGGTTTCTAAGCTATGTAATGAGGATGCTAAGCATTGAGGATTCTAACTATTGAGGATTCTAAGCAATGCATGGAGGATGCTAAGCATTGAGGATTCTAAGCATTGGGGATTCTAAGCATTGAGGATTCTAAGCCAAGCATTGATTTTTCTAATCTTTGAGGTTTCTAAGCATTAAGACATCTATGCATTTAGGTTTGTAAGCATTTGGGATGCTAAGCAATGAGGTTTCAAATAATAAAATTTCTCAGCATTGAGGTTTGTATGCATTGAGGATTCTAAGCATTGAGGATTCTAAGCTAAGCATAGAGCATACTAAGGATTGAGGATGCTAAGCATTGAGGTTTCTAAGCGTTGGGGATTCTACGCGTTGAGGATGCTAAGCACTGAGGATTCTAAGCATTGAGGTTTCTAAGCAAAGGATTCTAAGCTAAGCACTGAGGATGCTAAGTATTGAGGTTTCTAAGCATTAAGGACTCTGTGCATTGAGGTTTCTAAGCAATGAGGATGCTAAGCATTGAGGATGCTAAGCATTGAGGCTGTTAAGCATTGAGAATGCTAAGCATTGAGTTTTCTAAGCTAAGCATTGAGGATGCTAAGCATTGAGGATTCTAAGCATTGAGGATGTTAAGCATTGAGGAAGTTAAGCATTGAGGATTCTAAGCATTGAGGTTTCTAAGCTAAGCATTGAGGATTCTAAGCATCGAGGAATCTAAGCATTGAGGATTCTAAGCATTGAGGTTTCTAAGCAGTGAGGATTCTACGCAAAGCACTGAGGATGCTAAGTATTGAGGTTTCTAATCATTAAGGACTCTGTGCATTGAGGTTTCTAAGCATTGAGGAATCTAAGCATTGAGGATTCTAAGCATTGAGGATTCTAAGCTAGGCATTGAGGATTCTAAGCATTGAGGATTCTAAGCATTGAGGATTCTTAGCATTGAGGATGCTAAGCATTGATGATGCTAAGCATTGAGGATGCTAAGCATTGACGATGCTAAGCATTGAGGATTCTAAGCATTGAGGATTCTAAGCATTGAGGATTCTACACCAAGCATTGAGTTTTCTAATCTTTGAGGTTTCTAAACATTAAGGCCTCTATGCACTGAGGTTTGTAAGCATTAGGGATGCTATGAATTGAGGTTTGAGAGCAATAAAATTTCTAAGCAATGAGGATTCTACGCATTGAGGTTTCTAAACAATGCATGGAGGATGCTTAGCATTGAGGTTCCTAAGCAGTGAGGATTCTGACCCTTGAGGATTCGAAGCTCAGCAATGAGGATGCTAAGCAATGAGGATGCTAAGCAATGAGGACTCTAAGCATTGAGGATTCTAAGCTATGCATGG
This sequence comes from Coturnix japonica, assembly GCF_054131305.1. Lineage (NCBI taxonomy): Eukaryota > Metazoa > Chordata > Aves > Galliformes > Phasianidae > Coturnix > Coturnix japonica. Next base: position 20,326,676 of record NC_140671.1, on the reverse strand, counting down.
AGGATGCTAAGCATTGAGGATTCTAAGCATTGAGGATGCTAAGCATTGAGGATTCTACGCGTTGAGGATGCTAAGCACTGAGGATTCTAAGTATTGAGGTTTCTAAGCAGTGAGGATTCTAAGCTAAGCAATGAGGATGCTAAGTATTGAGGTTTCTAAGCATTAAGAACTCTGTGCATTAAGGTTTCTAAGCATTGAGGATACCGAGCTTTGAGGATTCTAAGATATGCATTGAGGATGCTAAGCATTGAGGATTCTAAGCATTGAGGATTCTAAGCTATGCATTGAGGATTCTAAACATTGAGGATGTTAAGCATTGAGGATTCTAAGCTAAGCACTGAGGATGCTAAGTATTGAGGTTTCTAAGAATTAAGGACTCTGTGCATTGAGGTTTCTAAGCATTGAGGATTCCAAGCATTGAGGATGCTAAGCATTGAGGATTCTAAGCATTGAGGATTCTAAGCTATGTAATGAGGATGCTAAGCATTGAGGATGCTAAGCATTGAGGATTCTATGCATTGAGGATTCTAAACATTGAGGATTCTAAGCCAAGCATTGAGTTTTCTAATATTTGCTGTTTCTAAACATTAAGGCCTCTATGCACTGAGGTTTGTAAGCTTAGGGATGCTAAGCATTGAGGTTTCAGAGCAATAAAATTTCTAAGCAATGAGGATTCTACGCATTGAGGTTTCTAAGCAATGCATGGAGGATGCTAAGCATTGAGGTTCCTAAGCAGTGAGGATTCTGAGCTTTGAGGATTCGAAGCTAAGCAATGATGATGCTAAGCATTGATGATGCTAAGCATTGAGGATTCTAAGCTATGTTATGGGGATACAAAGCATTGAGGATGCTAAGCATTGAGGATTCTAAGCATTGAAGATTCTAAGCTAAGCATAGAGCATACTAAGGATTGGGGATGCTAAGCATTGATGTTTCTAAGCATTGGGGATTCTACGCATTGAGGATGCTAAGCACTGAGGATTATAAGCATTGAGGATTCTATGCTATGCACTGAGGATTCTAAACATTGAGGATGTTAAGCATTGAGAATTCTAAGCATTGAGGATTCTAAGCATTCAGGTTTCTAAGCAGTGAGGATTCTAAGCTAAGCATTGAGGATGCTAAGCATTGAGGATTCTAAGCCAAGCATTGAGTTTTCTAATCTTTGTTGTTTCCAAACATTAAGCCCTCTATGCAATGAGGTTTGTAAGCATTAGGGTTGCTAAGCGTTGAGGTTTCAGAGCAATAAAATTTCTAAGCAATGAGGATTCTGCGCATTGAGGTTTCTAAGCAATGCATGGAGGATGCTAGGCATTGAGGTTCCTAAGCAGTGAGGATTCTGAGCTTTGAGGATTCTAAGCTAAGCAATGAGGATGCTAAGCAATGAGGATGCTAAGCATTGAGGATGCTAAGCATTGAGGATGCTAAGCATTGAGGATTCTAAGCATTGAGGTTTCTAAACTAAGCATTGAGGATCCGAAGCATTGAGGATTCTAACTATTGAGGATTCTAAGCAATGCATGGAGGATGCTAAGCATTGAGGATTCTAAGCATTGAGGATTCTAAGCTATCCATGGAGGATTCTAAGCATTGAGGATTCTAAGCATTGAGGATTCTAAGCCAAGCATTGAGTTTTCTAATCTTTGAGGTTTCTAAGCATTAAGGCCTCTATGCATTGAGGTTTTTAAGCATTTGGGATGCTAAACAATGAGGTTTCAAACAATAAAATTTCTCAGCTATGAGGTTTGTAAGCATTGAGGTTTCTAAGCATTGAGGATTCTAAGCTAAGCAAAGAGCATACTAAGGATTGAGGATGCTAAGCATTGAGGATTCTAAGCATTGAGGATTCTAAGCATTGAGGATTCTAAGCTATGCATTGAGGATTCAAAACATTGAGGATGTTAAGCATTGAGGATTCTAAGCATTGAGTTTTCTAAGCTATGCATTGAAGATGCTATGCATTGAGGATGCTATGCATTGAGGATGCTAAGCATTGAGGATTCTAAGCATTGACGATTCTAAGCACTGAGGATTCTAAGCAGTGAGGATTCTAAGCATTGAGGATTCTAATCTAGGCATTGAAGATTCTAAGCATTGAGGATTCTAAGCATTGAGGATTCTAAGCATTGAGGTTTCTAAGCTAAGCATGGAGGATTCTAAGCATTGAGGATGCTAAGCATTGAGGATGCTAAGCATTGAGGATGCTAAGCATTGAGGATTCTAAGTATTGAGGATTCTAAGCTAGGCATTGAGGATTCTAAGCATTGAGGATTCTAAGCATTGAGGTTTCTAAGCAAAGCATTGAGGATGCTAAGCATTGAGGATGCTAAGCATTGAGGATGGTAAGCATTGAGGATGGGAAGCATTGAGGATGCTAAGCATTGAGGATGCTAAGCATTGAGGATGCTAAACATTGAGGATTCTAAGCATTGAGGATTCTAAGCTATGTAATGAGGATGCTAAGCATTGAGGATTCTATGTATTGAGGTTTATAAGCTAAGCATTGATGATGCGAAGCATTGAGTATTCTAACTATTGAGGATTCTAAGCTAGGCATTGAGGATTCTAAACATTGAGGATTCTACGCATTGAGGATGCTAAGCATTGAGGATTCTAGGCATTGAGGATGCTAAGCATTGAGGATGCTAAGCATTGAGGATTCTAAGCCAAGCATTGAGTTTTCTAATCTTTGTTGTTTCTAGACATTAAGCCCTCTATGCACTGAGGTTTGTAAGCATTAGGGTTGCTAAGCATTGAGGTTTCAGAGCAGTAAAATTTCTAAGCAATGAGGATTCTGCGCATTGAGGTTTCTAAGCAATGCATGGAGGATGCTAAGCATTGAGGTTCCTAAGCAGTGAGGATTCTGAGCTTTGAGGATTCTAAGCTAAGCAATGAGGATGCTAAGCAATGAGTATGCTAAGCATTGAGGATGCTAAGCACTGAGGATTCTAAGCATTGAGGTTTCTAAGCTAAGCATTGAGGATGCGAAGCATTGAGGATTCTAACTATTGAGGATTCTAAGCAATGCATGGAGGATGCTAAGCATTGAAGATTCTAAGCATTGAGGATTCGAAGCATTGAGGATTCTAAGCCAAGCATTGAGTTTTCTAATCTTTGAGGTTTCTAAGCATTAAGGCCTCTATGCATTGAGGTTTGTATGCATTTGGGATGCTAAGCAATGAGGTTGCAAACAATAAAATTTCTCAGCATTGAGGTTTGTAAGCATTGAGGATTCTAAGCATTGAGGATTCTAAGCTAAGCATAGAGCATACTAAGGATTGAGGATGCTAAGCATTGAGGTTTCTAAGTATTGGGGATTCTACGCGTGGAGGATGCTAAGCACTGAGGATTCTAAGCATTGAGGTTTCTAAGCAGTGAGGATTCTAAGCTAAGCACTGAGGATGCTAAGTATTGAGGTTTCTAAGCATTAATGACTCTGTGCATTGAGGTTTCTAAGCATTGAGGATTCTAAGCATTGAGGATTCTAAGCATTGCGGATTCTAAGCATTGAGGATGCTAAGCCAAGCATTGAGTTTTCTTATCTTTGAGGTTTCTAAACATTAAGGCCTCTATGCACTGAGGTTTGTAAGCAATAGGGATGCTAAGCATTGAGGTTACAGAGCAATAAAATTTCTAAGCAATGAGGATTCTACGCATTGAGGTTTCTAAGCAATGCATTGAGGATGCTAAGCATTGAGGTTCCTAAGCAGTGAGGATTCTGAGCTTTGAGGATTCGAAGCTAAGCAGTGAGGATGCTAAGCAATGAGGATTCTAAGCATTGAGGATTCTAAGCTATGTAATAGGGATGCTAAGCATTGAGGATGCTAAGCATTGAGGATTCTAAGCATTGAGAATTCTAAGCTAAGCATAGAGCATACTAAGGATTGAGGATGCTAAGCATTGAGGTTTCTAAGCATTGGGGATTCTACGCATTGAGGATGCTAAGCACTGAGGATTATAAGCATTGAGGTTTCTAAGCATTGAGGATTCTAAGCATTGAAGTTTCTAAGCAGTGAGGATTCTAAGCTAAGCACTGAGGATGCTAAGTATTGAGGTTTCTAAACATTAAGGACTCTGTGCATTGAGGTTCCTAAGCATTGAGGATTCTAAGCATTGAGGATTCTAAGCATTGAGGATTCTAAGCATTGAGGATTCTAAGCTAGGCATTGTGGATTCTAAGCATTGAGGATGCTAAGCATTGAGGATGCTAAGTATTGAGGATTCTAAGCATAGAGGATTCTAAGCTAAGCATAGAGCATACTAAGGATTGAGGATTCTAAGTATTGGGGATTCTACGCATTGAGGATGCTAAGCACTGAGGATTCTAAGCATTGAGGTTTCTAAGTAATGAGTATTCTAAGCTAAGCACTGAGGATGCTAAGTATTGAGTTTTCTAAGCATTAAGGACTCTGTGCATTGAGGTTTCTAAGCACTGAGGATCCTGAGCTTTGAGGATTCTAAGAGAAGCAATGAGGATGCTAAGCATAAAGGACTCTGTGCATTGAGGATTCTAAGCATTGAGGATTCTAAGCATTCAGGTTTCTAAGCAGTGAAGATTCTAAGCTAAGCACTGAGGATGCTAAGTATTGAGGTTTCTAAGCATTAAGGACTCTGTGCATTGAGGATTCTAAGCACTGAGGATTCTAAGCATTGAGCATTCTATGCATTGAGGATGTTAAGCATTGAGGATTCTAAGCATTGAGGTTTCTAAGCTAAGCATTGAGGATTCTAAGCATCGAGGAATCTAAGCCTTGAGGATTCTAAGCATTCAGGTTTCTAAGCAGTCAGGATTCTACGCTAAGCACTGAGGATGCTAAGTATTGAGGTTTCTAAGCATTAAGGACTCTGTGCATTGAGGTTTCTAAGCATTGAGGATTCTAAGCATTGAGGATTCTCAGCATTGAGGATTCTAAGCTAGGCATTGCGGATTCTAAGCATTGAGGATTCTAAGCGTTGAGGATGCTAAGCGTTGAGGATTCTAAGCATTGAGGATGCTAAGCATTGAGGATGCTAAGCATTGAGGATGCTAAGTATTGAGGATGCTAAGCATTGAGGATTCTAAGCATTAAGGATGCTAAGCGTTGAGGATGCTAAGCATTGAGGATTCTAAGCATTGAGGATTCTAAGCAATGAGGATGCTAAGCTAAGCATAGAGCATACTAAGGATTGAGGATGCTAAGCACTGTGGTTTCTAAGCATTGGGGATTCTACGCGTTGAGGATGCTAAGCACTGAGGATTATAAGCATTGAGGTTTCTAAGCAGTGAGGATTCTATGCTAAGCACTGAGAATGCTAAGTATTGAGGTTTCTAAGAATTAAGGACTCTGTGCATTGAGCTTTCTAAGCATTGAGGATCCTGAGCTTTGGGGATTCTAAGCTATGCATTGAGGATGCTAAGCATTGAGGATTCTAAGCATTGAGGATTCTAAGCATTGAGGATTCTAAGCACTCAGGTTTCTAAGCAGAGAGGATTCTAAGCTAAGCACTGAGGATGCTAAGTATTGAGGTTTCTAAGCATTAAGGACTCTGTGCATTGAGGTTTCTAAGCATTGAGGATTCTAAGCATAGAGGATTCTAAGCATTGAGGATTCTCAGCATTGAGGATTCTAAGCTAGGCATTGTGGATTCTAAGCATTGAGGATTCTAAGCATTGAGGATTCTAAGCATTGAGGATTCTAAGCATTGAGGTTTCTAAGCATTGAGGATGGTAAGCATTGAGGATTCTAAGCATTGTGGATGCTAAGCATTGAGGATTCCAAGCTATGTAATGAGGATGCTAAGCATTGAGGATTCTAACTATTGAGGATTCTAAGCAATGTAAGGAGGATGCTAAGCATTGAGGATTCTAAGCACTGGGGATTCTAAGCATTGAGGATTCTAACCCAAGCATTGATTTTTCTAATCTTTGAGGTTTCTAAGCATTAAGACATCTATGCATTTAGGATTGTAAGCATTTGGGATGCTAAGCAATGAGGTTTCAAATAATAAAATTTCTCAGCATTGAGGTTTGTAAGCATTGAGGATTCTAAGCATTGAGGATTCTAAGCATTGAGGATACAAAGCATTGAGGATGCCAAGCATTGAGGATGCTAAGCATTGAGGATGCTAAGCATTGAGGATTCTAAGCATTGAGGATTCTAAGCATTGAGGATTCTAAGCTAAGCATTGAGGATTCTAAGCATTGAGGATTCTAAGCATTCAGGTTTCTAAGCAGTGAGGATTCTAAGCAAAGCACTGAGAATGCTACGTATTGAGGTTTCTAAGCATTAACGACTCTGTGCATTGAGGTTTCTAAGCATTGAGGATCCTGAGCTTTGAGGATTCTAAGATATGCATTGAGGATGCTAAGGATTGAGGTTTCTGAGCTTAGCATTGAGGATTCTAATCATTGAGGATTCTAAGCATTGAGGATTCTAAGCATTGAGGATTCTAAGCATTGAGGATGCTGAGTATTGAGGTTTCTAAGCATTAAGGACTCTGTGCATTGAGGATTCTAAGCATTGAGGATTCTAAGCATTGAGGATTCTAAGCATTAAGGATTCTCAGCATTAAGGATTCTAAGCAGTGAGGATTCTAAGCATTGAGGTTTCTAAGGTAAGCATTGAGGATTCTAAGCATTGAGGATTCTAAGCATTGAGGTTTCTAAGCTAAGCATTGATGATACGAAGCATTGAGGATTCTAACTATTGCGGATTCTAAGCAATGCATGGAGGATGCTAAGCATTGAAGATTCTAAGTATTGAGGATTCTAAGCATTGAGGATTCTAAGCCAAGCATTGAGTTTTCTAATCTTTGAGGTTTCTAAGCATTAAGGCCTCTATGCATTGAGGTTTGTAAGCATTTGGGATGCTAAGCAATGAGGTTGCAAACAATAAAATTTCTCAGCATTGAGGTTTGTAAGCATTGAGGATTCTAAGCATTGAGTATTCTAAGCTAAGCATAGAGCATACTAAGGATTGAGGATGCTAAGCATTGAGGATTCTAAGTATTGGGGATTCTACGCGTTGAGGATGCTAAGCAATGAGGATTCTAAGTATTGAGGTTTCTAAGCATTAAGGACTCTGTGCATTGAGGTTTCTAAGCACTGAGGATCCTGAGCTTTGAGGATTCTAAGATATGCATTGAGGATGCTAAGGATTGACAATTCTAAGCATTGAGGATGCTAAGCATTGAGGTTTCTAAGCTTAGCATTGAGGATTCTAAGCATTGAGGATTCTAAGCATTCAGGTTTCTACGCAGTGAGGATTCTAAGCTAAGCATTGAGGATGCTAAGTATTGAGGTTTCTAAGCATTAAGGACTCTGTGCATTGAGGTTTCTAAGCTTTGCGGATTCTAAGCATTGAGTTTTCTAAGCTAAGCATTGAGGATGCTAAGCATTGAGGATTCTAAGCATTGAGGATTCTAAGCATTGAGGATTCTAAGCATTGAGGATTCTAATCTAGGCATTGAGGATTCTAAGCATTGAGGATTCTAAGCATTGAGGATTCTAAGCATTGAGGTTTCTAAGCTAACCATTGAGGATTCTAAGCATTGAGGATGCTAAGCATTGAGGATGATAAGCATTGAGGATGCTAAGCATTGATGATGCTAAGCATTGAGGATTCTAAGCATTGAGGATTCTAAGCATTGAGGATTCTAAGCATTGAGGTTTCTAAGCAAAGCATTGAGGTTTCTAAGCATTGAGGATGCTAAGCATTGAGGAATCTAAGCATTGAGGATGCTAAGCATTGAGGATGCTAAGCATTGAGGATGCTAAGCATTGAGGATGCTAAGCTCTGAGGATGCTAAGCATTGAGGATTCTAAGCATTGAGGATGCTAAGCATTGAGGATTGTAAGCATTGAGGATGCTAAGCATTGAGGATGCTAAGCATTGAGGATTCTAAGCATTGAGGATTCTAAGCTATGTAATGAGGATGCTAAGCACTGAGGATTCTATGTATTGAGGTTTCTAAGCTAAGCATTGAGGACGCGAAGCATTGAGGATTCTAACTATTGAGGATTCTAAGCAATGCATGGAGGATGCTAAGCATTGAAGATTCTAAGCATTGAGGATTCTAAGCATTGAGGATTCTAAGCCAAGCATTGAGTTTTCTAATCTTTGTGGTTTCTAAGCATTAAGGCCTCTATGCATTGAGGTTTGGAAGCATTTGGGATGCTAAGCAATGAGGTTGCAAACAATAAAATTTCTCAGCATTGAGGTTTGTAAGCATTGAGGATTCTAAGCATTGAGGATTCTAAGCTAAGCATAGAGCATACTAAGGATTGAGGATGCTAAGCATTGAGGTTTCTAAGTATTGGGGATTCTACGCGTTGAGGATGCTAAGCAATGAGGATTCTAAGTATTGAGGTTTCTAAGCATTAAGGACTCTGTGCATTGAGGTTTCTAAGCACTGAGGATCCTGAGCTTTGAGGATTCTAAGATATGCATTGAGGATGCTAAGGATTGACAATTCTAAGCATTGAGGATGCTAAGCATTGAGGTTTCTAAGCTTAGCATTGAGGATTCTAAGCATTGAGGATTCTAAGCATTCAGGATTCTACGCAGTGAGGATTCTAAGCTAAGCATTGAGGATGCTAAGTATTGAGGTTTCTAAGCATTAAGGACTCTGTGCATTGAGGTTTCTAAGCTTTGCGGATTCTAAGCATTGAGTTTTCTAAGCTAAGCATTGAGGATGCTAAGCATTGAGGATTCTAAGCATTGAGGATTCTAAGCATTGAGGATTCTAAGCATTGAGGATTCTAATCTAGGCATTGAGGATTCTAAGCATTGAGGATTCTAAGCATTGAGGATTCTAAGCATTGAGGTTTCTAAGCTAACCATTGAGGATTCTAAGCATTGAGGATGCTAAGCATTGAGGATGCTAAGCATTGAGGATGCTAAGCATTGATGATGCTAAGCATTGAGGATTCTAAGCATTGAGGATTCTAAGCATTGAGGATTCTAAGCATTGAGGTTTCTAAGCAAAGCATTGAGGTTTCTAAGCATTGAGGATGCTAAGCATTGAGGAATCTAAGCATTGAGGATGCTAAGCATTGAGGATGCTAAGCATTGAGGATGCTAAGCTTTGAGGATGCTAAGCATTGAGGATTCTATGCATTGAGGATGCTAAGCATTGAGGATTCTAAGCATTGAGGATGCTAAGCATTGAGGATGCTAAGCATTGAGGATTCTAAGCATTGAGGATTCTAAGCTATGTAATGAGGATGCTAAGCACTGAGGATTCTATGTATTGAGGTTTCTAAGCTAAGCATTGAGGACGCGAAGCATTGAGGATTCTAACTATTGAGGATTCTAAGCAATGCATGGAGGATGCTAAGCATTGAAGATTCTAAGCATTGAGGATTCTAAGCATTGAGGATTCTAAGCCAAGCATTGAGTTTTCTAATCTTTGAGTTTTCTAAGCATTAAGGCCTCTATGCATTGAGGTTTGGAAGCATTTGGGATGCTAAGCAATGAGGTTGCAAACAATAAAATTTCTCAGCATTGAGGTTTGTAAGCATTGAGGATTCTAATCATTGAGGATTCTAAGCTAAGCATAGAGCATACTAAGGATTGAGGATGCTAAGCATTGAGGTTTCTAAGTATTGGGGATTCTACGCGTTGAGGATGCTAAGCACTGAGGATTCTAAGCATTGAGGTTTCTAAGCAGTGAGGATTCTAAGCTAAGCACTGAGGATGCTAAGTATTGAGGTTTCTAAGCATTAAGGACTCTGTGCATTGAGGTTTCTAAGCATTGAGGATTCTAAGCATTGAGGATTCTAAGCATTGAGGATTCTAAGCATTGAGGATGCTAAGCATTGAGGATTCTAAGCATTGAGGATTCTAATCATTGTGGATTCTAAGCATTGAGGATTCTAAGCCAAGCATTGAGTTTTCTTATCTTTGAGGTTTCTAAACATTAAGGCCTCTATGCACTGAGGTTTGTAAGCATTAGGGATGCTAAGCATTGAGGTTACAGAGCAATAAAATTTCTAAGCAATGAGGATTCTACGCATTGAGGTTTCTAAGCAATGCATTGAGGATTCTAAGCATTGAGGATTCTAATCATTGTGGATTCTAAGCATTGAGGATTCTAAGCCAAGCATTGAGTTTTCTTATCTTTGAGGTTTCTAAACATTAAGGCCTCTATGCACTGAGGTTTGTAAGCATTAGGGATGCTAAGCATTGAGGTTACAGAGCAATAAAATTTCTAAGCAATGAGGATTCTACGCATTGAGGTTTCTAAGCAATGCATTGAGGATGCTAAGCATTGAGGTTCCTATGCAGTGAGGATTCTGAGCTTTGAGGATTCGAAGCTAAGCAATGAGGATGCTAAGCATTGAGGATTCTAAGCATTGAGGATTCTAAGCATTGAGGATTCTAAGCATTGAGGATTCTAATCTAGGCATTGAGGATTCTAAGCATTGAGGATTCTAAGCATTGAGGATTCTAAGCATTGAGGTTTCTAAGCTAACCATTGAGGATTCTAAGCATTGAGGATGCTAAGCATTGAGGATGATAAGCATTGAGGATGCTAAGCATTGATGATGCTAAGCATTGAGGATTCTAAGCATTGAGGATTCTAAGCATTGAGGATTCTAAGCATTGAGGTTTCTAAGCAAAGCATTGAGGTTTCTAAGCATTGAGGATGCTAAGCATTGAGGAATCTAAGCATTGAGGATGCTAAGCATTGAGGATGCTAAGCATTGAGGATGCTAAGCATTGAGGATGCTAAGCTCTGAGGATGCTAAGCATTGAGGATTCTAAGCATTGAGGATGCTAAGCATTGAGGATTGTAAGCATTGAGGATGCTAAGCATTGAGGATGCTAAGCATTGAGGATTCTAAGCATTGAGGATTCTAAGCTATGTAATGAGGATGCTAAGCACTGAGGATTCTATGTATTGAGGTTTCTAAGCTAAGCATTGAGGACGCGAAGCATTGAGGATTCTAACTATTGAGGATTCTAAGCAATGCATGGAGGATGCTAAGCATTGAAGATTCTAAGCATTGAGGATTCTAAGCATTGAGGATTCTAAGCCAAGCATTGAGTTTTCTAATCTTTGTGGTTTCTAAGCATTAAGGCCTCTATGCATTGAGGTTTGGAAGCATTTGGGATGCTAAGCAATGAGGTTGCAAACAATAAAATTTCTCAGCATTGAGGTTTGTAAGCATTGAGGATTCTAAGCATTGAGGATTCTAAGCTAAGCATAGAGCATACTAAGGATTGAGGATGCTAAGCATTGAGGTTTCTAAGTATTGGGGATTCTACGCGTTGAGGATGCTAAGCAATGAGGATTCTAAGTATTGAGGTTTCTAAGCATTAAGGACTCTGTGCATTGAGGTTTCTAAGCACTGAGGATCCTGAGCTTTGAGGATTCTAAGATATGCATTGAGGATGCTAAGGATTGACAATTCTAAGCATTGAGGATGCTAAGCATTGAGGTTTCTAAGCTTAGCATTGAGGATTCTAAGCATTGAGGATTCTAAGCATTCAGGTTTCTACGCAGTGAGGATTCTAAGCTAAGCATTGAGGATGCTAAGTATTGAGGTTTCTAAGCATTAAGGACTCTGTGCATTGAGGTTTCTAAGCTTTGCGGATTCTAAGCATTGAGTTTTCTAAGCTAAGCATTGAGGATGCTAAGCATTGAGGATTCTAAGCATTGAGGATTCTAAGCATTGAGGATTCTAAGCATTGAGGATTCTAATCTAGGCATTGAGGATTCTAAGCATTGAGGATTCTAAGCATTGAGGATTCTAAGCATTGAGGTTTCTAAGCTAACCATTGAGGATTCTAAGCATTGAGGATGCTAAGCATTGAGGATGCTAAGCATTGAGGATGCTAAGCATTGATGATGCTAAGCATTGAGGATTCTAAGCATTGAGGATTCTAAGCATTGAGGATTCTAAGCATTGAGGTTTCTAAGCAAAGCATTGAGGTTTCTAAGCATTGAGGATGCTAAGCATTGAGGAATCTAAGCATTGAGGATGCTAAGCATTGAGGATGCTAAGCATTGAGGATGCTAAGCTTTGAGGATGCTAAGCATTGAGGATTCTATGCATTGAGGATGCTAAGCATTGAGGATTCTAAGCATTGAGGATGCTAAGCATTGAGGATGCTAAGCATTGAGGATTCTAAGCATTGAGGATTCTAAGCTATGTAATGAGGATGCTAAGCACTGAGGATTCTATGTATTGAGGTTTCTAAGCTAAGCATTGAGGACGCGAAGCATTGAGGATTCTAACTATTGAGGATTCTAAGCAATGCATGGAGGATGCTAAGCATTGAAGATTCTAAGCATTGAGGATTCTAAGCATTGAGGATTCTAAGCCAAGCATTGAGTTTTCTAATCTTTGAGTTTTCTAAGCATTAAGGCCTCTATGCATTGAGGTTTGGAAGCATTTGGGATGCTAAGCAATGAGGTTGCAAACAATAAAATTTCTCAGCATTGAGGTTTGTAAGCATTGAGGATTCTAATCATTGAGGATTCTAAGCTAAGCATAGAGCATACTAAGGATTGAGGATGCTAAGCATTGAGGTTTCTAAGTATTGGGGATTCTACGCGTTGAGGATGCTAAGCACTGAGGATTCTAAGCATTGAGGTTTCTAAGCAGTGAGGATTCTAAGCTAAGCACTGAGGATGCTAAGTATTGAGGTTTCTAAGCATTAAGGACTCTGTGCATTGAGGTTTCTAAGCATTGAGGATTCTAAGCATTGAGGATTCTAAGCATTGAGGATTCTAAGCATTGAGGATGCTAAGCATTGAGGATTCTAAGCATTGAGGATTCTAATCATTGTGGATTCTAAGCATTGAGGATTCTAAGCCAAGCATTGAGTTTTCTTATCTTTGAGGTTTCTAAACATTAAGGCCTCTATGCACTGAGGTTTGTAAGCATTAGGGATGCTAAGCATTGAGGTTACAGAGCAATAAAATTTCTAAGCAATGAGGATTCTACGCATTGAGGTTTCTAAGCAATGCATTGAGGATTCTAAGCATTGAGGATTCTAATCATTGTGGATTCTAAGCATTGAGGATTCTAAGCCAAGCATTGAGTTTTCTTATCTTTGAGGTTTCTAAACATTAAGGCCTCTATGCACTGAGGTTTGTAAGCATTAGGGATGCTAAGCATTGAGGTTACAGAGCAATAAAATTTCTAAGCAATGAGGATTCTACGCATTGAGGTTTCTAAGCAATGCATTGAGGATGCTAAGCATTGAGGTTCCTATGCAGTGAGGATTCTGAGCTTTGAGGATTCGAAGCTAAGCAATGAGGATGCTAAGCAATGAGGATTCTAAGCATTGAGGATTCTAAGCTATGTAATGGGGATGCTAAGCATTGAGGATGCTAAGCATTGAGGATTCTAAGCATTGAGGATTCTAAGCTAAGCATAGAGCATACTAAGGATTGAGGATGCTAAGCATTGAGGTTTCTAAGCATTGGGGATTCTACGCATTGAGGATGCTAAGCACTGAGGATTATAAGCATTGAGGTTTCTAAGCAGTGAGGATTCTAAGCATTGAAGTTTCTAAGCAGTGAGGATTCTAAGCTAGGCATTGTGGATGCTAAGCATTGAGGATGCTAAGCATTGAGGATGCTAAGCATTGAGGATTCTAAGCATTGAGGATTCTAAGCTAAGCATAGAGCATACTAAGGATTGAGGTTTCTAAGTATTGATGATTCTACGCATTGAGGATGCTAAGCACTGAGGATTCTAAGCATTGAGTTTTCTAAGTAGTGAGTATTCTAAGCTAAGCACTGAGGATGCTAAGTATTGAGTTTTCTAAGCATTAAGGACTCTGTGCATTGAGGTTTCTAAGCACTGAGGATCCTGAGCTTTGAGGATTCTAAGCGAAGCATTGAGGATGCTAAGCATTAAGGACTCTGTGCATTGTGGATTCTAAGCATTGAGGATTCTAAGCATTCAGGTTTCTAAGCAGTGAAGATTCTAAGCTAAGCACTGAGGATGCTAAGTATTGAGGTTTCTAAGCATTAAGGACTCTGTGCATTGAGGATTCTAAGCATTGAGGATTCTAAGCATTGAGCATTCTATGCATTGAGGATGTTAAGCATTGAGGATTCTAAGCATTGAGGTTTCTAAGCTAAGCATTGAGGATTCTAAGCATCGAGGAATCTAAGCATTGAGGATTCTAAGCATTCAGGTTTCTAAGCAGTGAGGATTCTACGCTAAGCACTGAGGATGCTAAGTATTGAGGTTTCTAAGCATTAAGGACTCTGTGCATTGAGGTTTCTAAGCATTGAGGATCCTGAGCTTTGGGGATTCTAAGCTATACATTGAGGATGCTAAGCATTGAGGATTCTAAGCATTGAGGATTCTAAGCATTGAGGATTCTAAGCACTCCGGTTTCTAAGCAGTGAGGATTCTAAGCTAAGCACTGAGGATGCTAAGTATTGAGGTTTCTAAGCATTAAGGACTCTGTGCATTGAGGTTTCTAAGCATTGAGGATTCTAAGCATTGAGGATTCTAAGCATTGAGGATTCTAAGCATTGAGGATTCTAAGCATTGAGGATGTTAAGCATTGAGGATTCTAAGCATTGAGGTTTCTAAGCTAAGCATTGAGGATTCTAAGCATCGAGGAATCTAAGCATTGAGGATTCTAAGCATTCAGGTTTCTAAGCAGTGAGGATTCTACGCATTGAGGAGTCTAAGCTATGCATGGAGGATTCTAAGCATTGAGGATTCTAAGCATTGAGGATTCTAAGCCAAGCATTGAGTTTTCTAATCTTTGAGGTTTCTAAGCATTAAATTCTCTATGCATTGAGGTTTGTAAGCCTTTGGGATGCTAAGCAATGAGGTTGCAAACAATAAAATTTCTCAGCATTGAGGTTTGTAAGCATTGAGGATTCTAAGCATTGAGGATTCTAAGCTAAGCATAGAGCATACTAAGGATTGAGGATGCTAAGCATTGAGGTTTCTAAGTATTGGGGATTCTACGCGTTGAGGATGCTAAGCACTGAGGATTCTAAGCATTGAGGTTTCTAAGCAGTGAGGATTCTAAGCTAAGCACTGAGGATGCTAAGTATTGAGGTTTCTAAGCATTAAGGACTCTGTGCATTGAGGTTTCTAAGCATTGAGGATTCTAAGCATTGAGGATTCTAAGCATTGAGGATTCTAAGCATTGAGGATGCTAAGCATTGAGGATTCTAAGCATTGAGGATTCTAATCATTGAGGATTCTAAGCATTGAGGATTCTAAGCCAAGCATTGAGTTTTCTTATCTTTGAGGTTTCTAAACATTAAGGCCTCTATGCACTGAGGTTTGTAAGCATTAGGGATGCTAAGCATTGAGGTTACAGAGCAATAAAATTTCTAAGCAATGAGGATTCTACGCATTGAGGTTTCTAAGCAATGCATTGAGGATGCTAAGCATTGAGGTTCCTATGCAGTGAGGATTCTGAGCTTTGAGGATTCGAAGCTAAGCAATGAGGATGCTAAGCAATGAGGATTCTAAGCATTGAGGATTCTAAGCTATGTAATGGGGATGCTAAGCATTGAGGATGCTAAGCATTGAGGATTCTAAGCATTGAGGATTCTAAGCTAAGCATAGAGCATACTAAGGATTGAGGATGCTAAGCATTGAGGTTTCTAAGCATTGGGGATTCTACGCATTGAGGATGCTAAGCACTGAGGATTATAAGCATTGAGGTTTCTAAGCAGTGAGGATTCTAAGCATTGAAGTTTCTAAGCATTAAGGATTCTAAGCTAGGCATTGTGGATGCTAAGAATTGAGGATGCTAAGCATTGAGGATGCTAAGCATTGAGGATTCTAAGCATTGAGGATTCTAAGCTAAGCATAGAGCATACTAAGGATTGAGGTTTCTAAGTATTGGGGATTCTACGCATTGAGGATGCTAAGCACTGAGGATTCTAAGCATTGAGTTTTCTAAGTAGTGAGTATTCTAAGCTAAGCACTGAGGATGCTAAGTATTGAGTTTCCTAAGCATTAAGGACTCTGTGCATTGAGGTTTCTAAGCACTGAGGATCCTGAGCTTTGAGGATTCTAAGCGAAGCATTGAGGATGCTAAGCATTAAGGACTCTGTGCATTGAGGATTCTAAGCATTGAGGATTCTAAGCATTCAGGTTTCTAAGCAGTGAAGATTCTAAGCTAAGCACTGAGGATGCTAAGTATTGAGGTTTCTAAGCATTAAGGACTCTGTGCATTGAGGATTCTAAGCATTGAGGATTCTAAGCATTGAGCATTCTATGCATTGAGGATGTTAAGCATTGAGGATTCTAAGCATTGAGGTTTCTAAGCTAAGCATTGAGGATTCTAAGCATCGAGGAATCTAAGCATTGAGGATTCTAAGCATTCAGGTTTCTAAGCAGTGAGGATTCTACGCTAAGCACTGAGGATGCTAAGTATTGAGGTTTCTAAGCATTAAGGACTCTGTGCATTGAGGTTTCTAAGCATTGAGGATTGTGAGCATTGAGGATTCTCAGCATTGAGGATTCTAAGCTAGGCATTGTGGATTCTAAGCATTGAGGATTCTAAGCAATGAGGATGCTAAGCTAAGCATAGAGCATACTAAGGATTGAGGAAGCTAAGTATTGAGGTTTCTAAGCATTGGGGATTCTACGCGTTGAGGATTCTAAGCACTGAGGATTATAAGCATTGAGGTTTCTAAGCAGTGAGGATTCTATGCTAAGCACTGAGAATGCTAAGTATTGAGGTTTCTAAGCATTAAGGACTCTGTGCATTGAGGTTTCTAAGCATTGAGGTTCCTGAGCTTTGGGGATTCTAAGCTATACATTGAGGATGCTAAGCATTGAGGATTCTAAGCATTGAGGATTCTAAGCACTCCGGTTTCTAAGCACTCCGGTTTCTAAGCAGTGAGGATTCTAAGCTAAGCACTGAGGATGCTAAGTATTGAGGTTTCTAAGCATTAAGGACTCTGTGCATTGAGGTTTCTAAGCATTGAGGATTCTAAGCATTGAGGATTCTAAGCATTGAGGATTCTAAGCATTGAGGATGTTAAGCATTGAGGATTCTTAGCATTGAGGTTTCTAAGCTAAGCATTGAGGATTCTAAGCATCGAGGAATCTAAGCATTGAGGATTCTAAGCATTCAGGTTTCTAAGCAGTGAGGATTCTACGCATTGAGGAGTCTAAGCTATGCATGGAGGATTCTAAGCATTGAGGATTCTAAGCATTGAGGATTCTAAGCCAAGCATTGAGTTTTCTAATCTTTGAGGTTTCTAAGCATTAAGGCCTCTATGCATTGAGGTTTGTAAGCATTTGGGATGCTAAGCAATGAGGTTGCAAACAATAAAATTTCTCAGCATTGAGGTTTGTAAGCATTGAGGATTCTAAGCATTGAGGATTCTAAGCTAAGCATAGAGCATACTAAGGATTGAGGATGCTAAGCATTGAGGTTTCTACGTATTCGGGATTCTACGCGTTGAGGATGCTAAGCACTGAGGATTCTAAGCATTGAGGTTTCTAAGCAGTGAGGATTCTAAGCTAAGCACTGAGGATGCTAAGTATTGAGGTTTCTAAGCAATAAGGACTCTGTGCATTGAGGTTTCTAAGCATTGAGGATTCTAAGCATTGAGGATTCTAAGCATTGAGGATGCTAAGCATTGAGGATGCTAAGCATTCAGGATTCTAAGCATTGAGGATTCTAAGCATTGAGGATTCTAAGCCAAGCATTGAGTTTTCTTATTTTGGGATTTCTAAACATTAAGGCCTCTATGCACTTAGGTTTGTAAGCATTAGGGATGCTAAGCATTGAGGTTTCAGAGCAATAAAATTTCTAAGCAATGTGGATTCTACGCATTGAGGTTTCTAAGCAATGCATTGAGGATGCTAAGCATTGAGGTTCCTAAGCAGTGAGGATTCTGAGCTTTGAGGATTCGAAGCTAAGCAATGAGGATGCTAAGCAATGAGGATGCTAAGCATTGAGGATTCTAAGCTATGTAATGGGGATGCTAAGCATTGAGCATGCTAAGCATTGAGGATTCTAAGCATTGACTATTCTAAGCTAAGCATAGAGCATACTAAGGATTGAGGATGCTAAGCATTGAGGTTTCTAAGCATTGGGGATTCTACGCATTGAGGATGCTAAGCACTGAGGATTATAAGCATTGAGGTTTCTAAGCAGTGAGGATTCTAAGCATTGAAGTTTCTAAGCAGTGAGGATTCTAAGCTAAGCACTGAGGATGCTAAGTATTGAGGTTTCTAAGCATTAAAGACTCTGTGCATTGAGGTTCCTAAGCATTGAGGATTCTAAGCATTGAGGATTCTAAGCATTGAGGATTCTAAGCATTGAGGATTCTAAGCTAAGCATTGTGGATTCTAAGCATTGAGGATTCTAAGCATTCAGGTTTCTAAGCAGTGAGGATTCTAAGCAAAGCACTGAGGATGCTAAGTATTGAGGTTTCTAAGCATTACGGAATCTGTGCATTGAGTATTCTAAGCATTGAGGATTCTAAGCTAGGCATTGAGGATTCTAAGCATTTAGGATTCTAAGCATTGAGGATACAAAGCATTGAGGATGCCAAGCATTGAGGATGCTAAGCATTGAGGATGCTAAGCATTGAGGATTCTAAGCATTGAGGATTCTAAGCATTGAGGATTCTAAGCATTGAGGTTTCTAAGCTAAGCATTGTGGATTCTAAGCATTGAGGATTCTAAGCATTCAGGTTTCTAAGCAGTGAGGATTCAAAGCAAAGCACTGAGGATGCTAAGTTTTGAGGTTTCTAAGCATTACGGAATCTGTGCATTGAGGTTTCTAAGCATTGAGGATCCTGAGCTTTGAGGATTCTAAGTTATGCATTGAGGATTCTAAGCATTGAGGATTCTAAGCATTGAGGTTTCTAAGCTAAGCATTGATGATACGAAGCATTGAGGATTCTAACTATTGCGGATTCTAAGCAATGCATGGAGGATGCTAAGCATTGAAGATTCTAAGCATTGAGGATTCTAAGCATTGAGGATTCTAAGCCAAGCATTGAGTTTTCTAATCTTTGAGGTTTCTAAGCATTAAGGCCTCTATCCATTGAGGTTTGTAAGCATTTGGGATGCTAAGCAATGAGGTTTCAAACAATAAAATTTCTCAGCATTGACGTTTGTAACCATTGAGGATTCTAAGCATTGAGGATTCTAAGCTAAGTTTAGAGCATACTAAGGATTGAGGATGCTAAGCATTGAGGTTTCTAAGTATTGGGGATTCTACGCATTGAGGATGCTAAGCACTGAGGATTATAATCATTGAGGTTTTTAAGCATTCAGGATCCTGAGCTTTGAGGATTCTAAGATATGCATTGAGGATGCTAAGGATTGAGGATTCTAAGCATTGAGGATGCTAAGCATTGAGGATTCTAAGCTTAGCATTGAGGATTCTAAGCATTGAGGATTCTAAGCATTCAGGTTTCTAAGCAGTGAGGATTCTAAGCTAAGCACTGAAAATGCTAAGTATTGAGGTTTCTAAGCATTAAGGACTCTGTGCATTGAGTATTCTAAGCATTGAGGATTCTAAGCTAGGCATTGAGGATTCTAAGCATTGAGGATTCTAAGCATTGAGGATGCTAAGCATTGAGGATGCTAAGCATTGAGGATTCTAAGCATTGAGGATTCTGAGCCAAGCATTAAGTTTTCTAATCTTTGTTTTTTCTAAACATTAAGGCCTCTATGCAATGAGGTTTGTAAGCATTAGGGTTGCTAAGCATTGAGGTTTCAGAGCAATAAAATTTCTAAGCAATGAGGATTCTGCGCATTGAGGTTTCTAAGCAATGCATGGAGGATGCTAAGCATTGAGGTTCCTAAGCAGTGAGGATTCTGAGCTTTGAGGATTCTAAGCTAAGCAATGAGGATGCTAAGCAATGAGGATGCTAAGCATTGAGGATGCTAAGCATTGAGGTTTCTAAGCTAAGCATTGTGGATGCAAAGCACTGAGGATTCTAAATATTGAGGATTCTAAGCAATGCATGGAGGATGCTAAGCATTGAGGATTCTAAGCATTGAGGATTCTAAGCATGGAGGATTCTAAGCATTGAGGATTCTAAGCCAAGCATTGAGTTTTCTAATCTTTGAGTTTTCTAAGCATTAAGGCCTCTATGCATTGAGGTTTGTAAGTATTTGGGTTGCTAAGCTATGAGGTTTCAAACAATAAAATTTCTCAGCATTGAGGTTTATAAGCATTGAGGATTCTAAGCATTGAGGATTCTAAGCTAAGCATAGAGCATACTAAGGATTGAGGATGCTAAGCATTGAGGTTTCGAAGCATTGGGGATTCTACGCGTTGAGGATGCTAAGCACTGAGGATTCAAAGTATTGAGGTTTCTAAGCATTAAGGACTCTGTGCATTGAGGTTTCTAAGCATTGAGGATCCTGAGCTTTGAGGATTCTAAGATATGCATTGAGGATGCTAAGCATTGAGGCTGTTAAGCATTGAGGATTCTAAGCATTGAGGATTCTAATCATTGAGGATTCTAAGCATTGAGGATTCTAAGCATTGAGGATGCTAAGCATTGAGGATTCTAAGCATTGAGGATTCTAAGCATTGGGGATGCTAAGCATTGATGATTCTAAGCATTGAGGAATCTAAGCATTGAGGATTCTAATCTAGGCACTGAGCATTCTAAGCATTGAGGATTTTAAGCATTGAGGTTTCTAAGCAAAGCATTGAGGATTCTAAGCATTGAGGATTCTACGCATTGAGGATGCTAAGCATTGAGGATTCTAGGCATTGAGGATGCTAAGCATTGAGGATGCTAAGCATTGAGGATGCTAAGCCAAGCATTGAGTTTTCTAATCTTTGTTATTTCTAAACATTAAGCCCTCTATGCAATGAGGTTTGTAAGCATTAGGGTTGCTAAGCATTGAGGTTTCAGAGCAATAAAATTTCTAAGCAATGAGGATTCTGCGCATTGAGGTTTCTAAGCAATGCATGGAGGATGCTAAGCATTGAGGTTCCTAAGCAGTGAGGATTCTGAGCTTTGAGGATTCTAAGCTAAGCAATGAGGATGCTAAGCAATGAGGACGCTAAGCATTGAGGATGCTAAGCATTGAGGATGCTAAGCATTGAGGATTCTAAGCATTGAGGTTTCTAAGCTAAGCATTGAGGATGCGAAGCATTGAGGATTCTAACTATTGAGGATTCTAAGCAATGCATGGAGGATGCTAAGCATTGAGGATTCTAAGCATTGAGGATTCTAAGCTATGCATTGAGGATTCTAAGCATTGAGGATTCTAAGCATTGAGGATTCTAAGCCAAGCATTGAGTTTTCTAAGCATTGAGGTTTCAAAGCATTAAAGCCTCTATGCGTTGAGGTTTGTAAGCATTTGGGATGCTAAACAATGAGGTTCCAAACAATAAAATTTCTCATGCTTGAGGTTTGTAAGCATTGAGGATTCTAAGCATTGAGGATTCTAAGCACTGAGGATTCTAAGCATTGAGGATTCTAAGCATTGAGGATTCTAATCTAGGCATTGAGGATTCTAAGCATTGAGGATTCTAAGCATTGAGGTTTCTAAGCTCAGCATGGAGGATTCTAAGAATTGACGATGCTAAGCATTGAGGATGCTAAGCATTGAGGATTCTAAGCATTGAGGTTTCTAAGCAAAGCATTGAGGATGCTAAGCATTGAGGATGCTAAGCATTGAGGATTCTAAGCATTGAGGATTCTAAGCTAAGCATAGAGCATACTAAGGATTGAGGATGCTAAGCATTGAGGTTTCGAAGCATTGGGGATTCTACGCGTTGAGGATGCTAAGCACTGAGGATTCTAAGCATTGAGGTTTCTAAGCAGTGAGGATTCTAAGATAAGCACTGAGGATGCTAAGTATTGAGGTTTCTAAGCATTAAGGACTCGGTGCATTGAGGTTTCTAAGCAATGAGGATGCTAAGCATTGAGGATGCTAAGCATTGAGGATTCTAAGCATTGAGGATTCTAAGCATTGAGGATTCTAAGCATTGAGGATGCTAAGCATTGAGGATGCTAAGCATTGAGGATTCTAAGCATTGAGGATTCTAAGCATTGAGGTTTCTAAGCTAAGCATTGAGGATGCTAAGTAATGAGGTTTCTAAGCATTAAGGACCCTGTGCATTGAGGTTTCTAAGCATTGAAGATTCTAAGAATTGAGTTTTCTAAGCTAAGCATTGAGGATGCTAAGCATTGAGGATTCTAAGCATTGAGGATTCTAAGCATTGAGGTTTCTAAGCATTGAGGATGCTAAGCATTGAGGATGCTAAGCATTGAGGTTTCTATGCACCGAAGATTATGAGCTTTGAGGATTCTAAGCTAAGCAATGAGGATGCTAAGCAATGAGGATGCTAAGCATTGAGGATGCTAAGCATTGAGGATGCTAAGCATTGAGGATTCAAAGCATTGAGGATTCTAAGCTATGTAATGAGGATGCTAACCATTGAGGATTCTAAGTATTGAGGTTTCTAAGCTAAGCATTGAGGATGCGAAGCATTGAGGATTCAAAGCATTGAGGATTCTAAGCCAAGCATTCAGTTTTCTAATCTTTGAGGTTTCTAAGCATTAAGGCCTCTATGCATTGAGGTTTGTAAGCATTGAGGATCCTGAGCTTTGAGGATTCTAAGCTAAGCATTGAGGATTCTAAGCATTGAGGATGTTAAGCATTGAGAATTCGAAGCATTGAGGTTTCTAAGCTAAGCATTGAGGATTATAAGCATTGAGGATTCTAAGCATTCAGGTTTCTAAGCAGTGAGGATTCTAATCTAAGCACTGAGGATGCTAAGTATTGAGGTTTCTAAGCATCAAGGACTCTGTGCTTTGAGGTTTCTAAGCTAAGCATTGAGGATTCTAAGCATTGAGGATTCTAAGCATTGAGGATTCTTAGCTAGGCATTGAGGATTCTAAGCATTGAGGATTCTAAGCCAAGCATTGAGTTTTCTAATATTTGAGGTTTCTAAACATTAAGGCCTCTATGCACTGAGGTTTGTAAGCATTAGGGATGCTAAGCATTGAGGTTTCAGAGCAATAAAATTTCTAAGCAATGGGGATTCTACGCATTGAGGTTACTAAGCAATGCATGGAGGATGCTAAGCATTGAGGTTCCTAAGCAGTGAGGATTCTGAGATTTGAGGATTCTAAGCTAAGCAATGAGGATGCTAAGCATTGAGGATGTTAAGCAATGAGGATGCTAAGCATTGAGGATTCTAAGCATTGAGGATTCTAAGCATTGAGGATTCTAAGCATTGAGGATTCTATGCTAGGCATTGAGGATTCTAAGCATTGAGGATTCTAAGCATTGAGGATTCTAAGCAAAGCATTGAGGATGCTAAGCATTGAGGATGCTAAGCATTGAGGATTCTAAGCATTGAGGATTATAAGCTTTGAGGATGCTAAGCATTGAGGATTCTAAGCATTGAGGATGCTAAGCATTGAGGATGCTAAGCATTGAGGATGCTAAGCATTGAGGTTTCTAAGCACCGAGGGTTCTAAGCTAAGCAATGAGGATGCTAAGCATTGAGGATGATAAGCATTGAGGATTCTAAGCATTGAGGATTCTAAGCTATGTAATGAGGATGCTAAGCATTGAGGATTCTAAGTATTGAGGTTTCTAAGCTAAGCACTGAGGATGCGAAGCATTGAGGATTCCAACTATTGAGGATTCTAAGCAATGCATGGAGGATTCTAAGAATTGAGGTTACTAAGCATTGAGGATGCTAAGCATTGAGGATTCTAAGCATTGAGGATGCTAAGCATTGAGGATGCTAAGCATTGAGGTTTCTAAGCACCGAGGATTTCTAGCTAAGCAATGAGGATGCTAAGCATTGAGGATGCTAAGCATTGAGGATGCTAAGCGTTGAGGATGCTAAGCATTTAGGATGCTAAGCATTGAGGATTCTAAGCATTGAGGAATCTAAGCTATGTAATGAGGATGCTAAGCATTGAGGATTCTAAGTATTGAGGTTTCTAAGCTAAGCACTAAGGATGCGAAGCATTGAGGATTCTAACTATTAAGGATTCTAAGCAATGCATGGAAGATTCTAAGCATTGAGGATTCTAAGCATTGAGGATTCTAAGCCAAGCATTGAATTTTCTAATCTTTGAGGTTTCTAAGCATTAAGGCCTCTATGCATTGAGGTTTGTAAGCATTGAGGATTCTAAGCAATGAGGTTTCAAACAATAAAATTTCTAAGCAATAAGGATTCTACGGGTTGAGGATGCTAAGCATTGAGGATTCTAAGCATTGAGGTTTCTAAGCAGTGAGGATTCTAAGCTAAGCACTGAGGATGCTAAGTATTGAGGTTTCTAAGCATTAAGGACTCTGTGCATTGAGGTTTCTAAGCATTGAGGATCCTGAGCTTTGAGGATTCAAAGCTAAGCATTGAGAATGCTAAGCATTGAGGATTCTAAGCATTGAGGATGCTAAGCATTGAGGATTCTAAGCATTGAGGATTCTAAGCATTGAGGATTCTAAGCTATGCATTGAGGATTCTAAACATTGAGGATGTTAAGCATTGAGGTTTCTAAGCATTCAGGTTTCTAAGCAGTGAGGATTCTAAGCTAAGCACTGAGGATGCTAAGTATTGAGGTTTCTAAGCATAAAGGCCTCTGTGCATTGAGGATTCTAAGCATTGAGGATTCTAAGCATTGAGGATTCTAAGCATTGAGGATTCTAAGCGTTGAGGATTCTAAGCATTGAGGATTCTAAGCTTTGAGGATGCTAAGCATTGAGGATGCTAAGCATTGAGGATTCTAAGCATTGAGGATGCTAAGCATTGAGGATTCTAAGCTTTGAGGATGCTAAGCATTGAGGATTCTAAGCATTGAGGATGCTAAGCATTGAGGATTCTATGCATTGAGGATGCTAAGCATTGAGTATGCTAAGCATTGAGGATGCTAAGCATTGAGGATTCTAAGCATTGAGGATTCTAAGCCAAGCATTGAATTTTCTAATCTTTGAGGTTTCTAAGCATTAAGGCCTCTATGCATTGAGGTTTGTAAGCATTGAGGATTCTAAGCAATGAGGTTTCAAACAATAAAATTTCTAAGCAATGGGGATTCTACGGGTTGAGGATGCTAAGCATTGAGGATTCTAAGCATTGAGGTTTCTAAGCAGTGAGGATTCTAAGCTAAGCACTGAGGATGCTAAGTATTGAGGTTTCTAAGCATTAAGGACTCTGTGCATTGAGGTTTCTAAGCATTGAGGATCCTGAGCTTTGAGGATTCAAAGCTAAGCATTGAGAATGCTAAGCATTGAGGATTCTAAGCATTGAGGATGCTAAGCATTGAGGATTCTAAGCATTGAGGATTCTAAGCATTGAGGATTCTAAGCTATGCATTGAGGATTCTAAACATTGAGGATGTTAAGCATTGAGGTTTCTAAGCATTCAGGTTTCTAAGCAGTGAGGATTCTAAGCTAAGCACTGAGGATGCTAAGTATTGAGGTTTCTAAGCATAAAGGACTCTGTGCATTGAGGATTCTAAGCATTGAGGATTCTAAGCATTGAGGATTCTAAGCATTGAGGATTCTAAGCGTTGAGGATTCTAAGCATTGAGGATTCTAAGCATTGAGGTATCTAAGCATTGAGGATTCTAAGCTTTGAGGATGCTAAGCATTGAGGATGCTAAGCATTGAGGATTCTAAGCACTGAGGATGCTAAGCATTGAGGATTCTAAGCTTTGAGGATGCTAAGCATTGAGGATTATAAGCATTGAGGATGCTAAGCATTGAGGATTCTATGCATTGAGGATGCTAAGCATTGAGTATGCTAAGCATTGAGGATGCTAAGCACTGAGGATTCTAAGCATTGAGGATTCTAAGAATTGAGGATTCTAAGCTATGCATTGAGGACTCTAAGCATTGAGGATGCTAAGCATTGAGGATGCTAAGCATTGAGGATACTAAGCATTGAGGATTCAAAGCATTGAGGATTCTAAGCTATGTAATGAGGATGCTAACCATTGAGGATTCTAAGTATTGAGGTTTCTAAGCTAAGCATTGAGGATGCGAAGCATTGAGGATTCTAAGCATTGAGGATTCTAAGCCAAGCATTCAGTTTTCTAATCTTTGAGGTTTCTAAGCATTAAGGCCTCTATGCATTGAGGTTTGTAAGCATTGAGGATCCTGAGCTTTGAGGATTCTAAGCTAAGCATTGAGGATTCTAAGCATTGAGGATGTTAAGCATTGAGAATTCGAAGCATTGAGGTTTCTAAGCTAAGCATTGAGGATTATAAGCATTGAGGATTCTAAGCATTCAGGTTTGTAAGCAGTGAGGATTCTAATCTAAGCACTGAGGATGCTAAGTATTGAGGTTTCTAAGCATCAAGGACTCTGTGCTTTGAGGTTTCTAAGCTAAGCATTGAGGATTCTAAGCATTGAGGATTCTAAGCATTGAGGATTATTAGCTAGGCATTGAGGATTCTAAGCATTGAGGATTCTAAGCCAAGCATTGAGTTTTCTAATATTTGAGGTTTCTAAACACTAAGGCCTCTATGCACTGAGGTTTGTAAGCATTAGGGATGCTAAGCATTGAGGTTTCAGAGCAATAAAATTTCTAAGCAATGGGGATTCTACGCATTGAGGTTACTAAGCAATGCATGGAGGATGCTAAGCATTGAGGTTCCTAAGCAGTGAGGATTCTGAGATTTGAGGATTCTAAGCTAAGCAATGAGGATGCTAAGCATTGAGGATGTTAAGCAATGAGGATGCTAAGCATTGAGGATTCTAAGCATTGAGGATTCTAAGCATTGAGGATTCTAAGCATTGAGGATTCTATGCTAGGCATTGAGGATTCTAAGCATTGAGGATTCTAAGCAAAGCATTGAGGATGCTAAGCATTGAGGATGCTAAGCATTGAGGATTCTAAGCATTGAGGATTCTAAGCATTGAGGATGCTAAGCATTGAGGATGCTAAGCATTGAGGATTATAAGCATTGAGGATTATAAGCTTTGAAAATGCTAAGCATTGAGGATTCTAAGCATTGAGGATGCTAAGCATTGAGGATGCTAAGCATTGAGGATGCTAAGCATTGAGGTTTCTAAGCACCGAGTGTTCTAAGCTAAGCAATGAGGATGCTAAGCATTGAGGATGATAAGCATTGAGGATTCTAAGCATTGAGGATTCTAAGCTATGTAATGAGGATGCTAAGCATTGAGGATTCTAAGCATTGAGGATGCTAAGCATTGAGGATTCTAAGCATTGAGGATGCTAAGCATTGAGGATTCTAAGCTTTGAGGATGCTAAGCATTGAGGATTCTAAGCATTGAGGATGCTAAGCATTGAGGATTCTATGCATTGAGGATGCTAAGCATTGAGTATGCTAAGCATTGCGGATGCTAAGCACTGAGGATTCTAAGCATTGAGGATTCTAAGAATTGAGGATTCTAAGCTATGCATTGAGGACTCTAAGCATTGAGGATGCTAAGCATTGAGGATGCTAAGCATTGAGGATACTAAGCATTGAGGATTCAAAGCATTGAGGATTCTAAGCTATGTAATGAGGATGCTAACCATTGAGGATTCTAAGTATTGAGGTTTCTAAGCTAAGCATTGAGGATGCGAAGCATTGAGGATTCTAAGCATTGAGGATTCTAAGCCAAGCATTCAGTTTTCTAATCTTTGAGGTTTCTAAGCATTAAGGCCTCTATGCATTGAGGTTTGTAAGCATTGAGGATCCTGAGCTTTGAGGATTCTAAGCTAAGCATTGAGGATTCTAAGCATTGAGGATGTTAAGCATTGAGAATTCGAAGCATTGAGGTTTCTAAGCTAAGCATTGAGGATTATAAGCATTGAGGATTCTAAGCATTCAGGTTTGTAAGTAGTGAGGATTCTAATCTAAGCACTGAGGATGCTAAGTATTGAGGTTTCTAAGCATCAAGGACTCTGTGCTTTGAGGTTTCTAAGCTAAGCATTGAGGATTCTAAGCATTGAGGATTCTAAGCATTGAGGATTCTTAGCTAGGCATTGAGGATTCTAAGCATTGAGGATTCTAAGCCAAGCATTGAGTTTTATAATATTTGAGGTTTCTAAACATTAAGGCCTCTATGCACTGAGGTTTGTAAGCATTAGGGATGCTAAGCATTGAGGTTTCAGAGCAATAAAATTTCTAAGCAATGGGGATTCTACGCATTGAAGTTACTAAGCAATGCATGGAGGATGCTAAGCATTGAGGTTCCTAAGCAGTGAGGATTCTGAGATTTGAGGATTCTAAGCTAAGCAATGAGGATGCTAAGCATTGAGGATGTTAAGCAATGAGGATGCTAAGCATTGAGGATTCTAAGCATTGAGGATTCTAAGCATTGAGGATTCTAAGCATTGAGGATTCTATGCTAGGCACTGAGGATTCTAAGCATTGAGGATTCTAAGCAAAGCATTGAGGATGCTAAGCATTGAGGATGCTAAGCATTGAGGATTCTAAGCATTGAGGATTCTAAGCATTGAGGATGCTAAGCATTGAGGATGCTAAGCATTGAGGATTATAAGCATTGAGGATTATAAGCTTTGAAAATGCTAAGCATTGAGGATTCTAAGCATTGAGGATGCTAAGCATTGAGGATGCTAAGCATTGAGGTTTCTAAGCACCGAGGGTTCTAAGCTAAGCAATGAGGATGCTAAGCATTGAGGATGATAAGCATTGAGGATTCTAAGCATTGAGGATTCTAAGCTATGTAATGAGGATGCTAAGCATTGAGGATTCCAACTATTGAGGATTCTAAGTTAGCATGGAGGATTCTAAGCATTGAGGTTACTAAGCATTGAGGATGCTAAGCATTGAGGATTCTAAGCATTGAGGATGCTAAGCATTGAGGATGCTAAGCATTGAGGATGCTAAGCATTGAGGTTTCTAAGCACCGAGGATTCTAAGCTAAGCAATGAGGATGCTAAGCATTGAGGATGCTAAGCATTGAGGATGCTAAGCGTTGAGGATGCTAAGCATTGAGGATGCTAAGCATTGAGGATTCTAAGCATTGAGGAATCTAAGCTATGTAATGCGGATGCTAAGCATTGAGGATTCTAAGTATTGAGGTTTCTAAGCTAAGCACTGAGGATGCGAAGCATTGAGGATTCTAACTATTGAGGATTCTAAGCAATGCATGGAAGATTCTAAGCATTGAGGATTCTAAGCATTGAGGATTCTAAGCCAAGCATTGAATTTTCTAATCTTTGAGGTTTCTAAGCATTAAGGCCTCTATGCATTGAGGTTTGTAAGCATTGAGGATTCTAAACAATGAGGTTTCAAACAATAAAATTTCTAAGCAATGGGGATTCTACGCGTTGAGGATGCTAAGCATTGAGGATTCTAAGCATTGAGGTTTCTAAGCAGTGAGGATTCTAAGCTAAGCACTGAGGATGCTAAGTATTGAGGTTTCTAAGCATTAAGGACTCTGTGCATTGAGGTTTCTAAGCATTGAGGATCCTGAGCTTTGAGGATTCTAAGCACTGAGAATGCTAAGCATTGAGGATTCTAAGCTTTGAGGATGCTAAGCATTGAGGATTCTAAGCATTGAGGATGCTAAGCATTGAGGATTCTATGCATTGAGGATGCTAAGCATTGAGTATGCTAAGCATTGAGGATGCTAAGCATTGAGGATTCTAAGCATTGAGGATTCTAAGCCAAGCATTGAATTTTCTAATCTTTGAGGTTTCTAAGCATTAAGGCCTCTATGCATTGAGGTTTGTAAGCATTGAGGATTCTAAGCAATGAGGTTTCAAACAATAAAATTTCTAAGCAATGGGGATTCTACGGGTTGAGGATGCTAAGCATTGAGGATTCTAAGCATTGAGGTTTCTAAGCAGTGAGGATTCTAAGCTAAGCACTGAGGATGCTAAGTATTGAGGTTTCTAAGCATTAAGGACTCTGTGCATTGAGGTTTCTAAGCATTGAGGATCCTGAGCTTTGAGGATTCAAAGCTAAGCATTGAGAATGCTAAGCATTGAGGATTCTAAGCATTGAGGATGCTAAGCATTGAGGATTCTAAGCATTGAGGATTCTAAGCATTGAGGATTCTAAGCTATGCATTGAGGATTCTAAACATTGAGGATGTTAAGCATTGAGGTTTCTAAGCATTCAGGTTTCTAAGCAGTGAGGATTCTAAGCTAAGCACTGAGGATGCTAAGTATTGAGGTTTCTAAGCATAAAGGACTCTGTGCATTGAGGATTCTAAGCATTGAGGATTCTAAGCATTGAGGATTCTAAGCATTGAGGATTCTAAGCGTTGAGGATTCTAAGCATTGAGGATTCTAAGCATTGAGGTATCTAAGCATTGAGGATTCTAAGCTTTGAGGATGCTAAGCATTGAGGATGCTAAGCATTGAGGATTCTAAGCATTGAGGATGCTAAGCATTGAGGATTCTAAGCTTTGAGGATGCTAAGCATTGAGGATTCTAAGCATTGAGGATGCTAAGCATTGAGGATTCTATGCATTGAGGATGCTAAGCATTGAGTATGCTAAGCATTGAGGATGCTAAGCATTGAGGATTCTAAGAATTGAGGATTCTAAGCTATGCATTGAGGACTCTAAGCATTGAGGATGCTAAGCATTGAGGATGCTAAGCATTGAGGATGCTAAGCATTGAGGATTCAAAGCATTGAGGATTCTAAGCTATGTAATGAGGATGCTAACCATTGAGGATTCTAAGTATTGAGGTTTCTAAGCTAAGCATTGAGGATGCGAAGCATTGAGGATTTTAAGCATTGAGGATTCTAAGCCAAGCATTCAGTTTTCTAATCTTTGAGGTTTCTAAGCATTAAGGCCTCTATGCATTGAGGTTTGTAAGCATTGAGGATCCTGAGCTTTGAGGATTCTAAGCTAAGCATTGAGGATTCTAAGCATTGAGGATGTTAAGCATTGAGAATTCGAAGCATTGAGGTTTCTAAGCTAAGCATTGAGGATTATAAGCATTGAGGATTCTAAGCATTCAGGTTTGTAAGCAGTGAGGATTCTAATCTAAGCACTGAGGATGCTAAGTATTGAGGTTTCTAAGCATCAAGGACTCTGTGCTTTGAGGTTTCTAAGCTAAGCATTGAGGATTCTAAGCATTGAGGATTCTAAGCATTGAGGATTCTTAGCTAGGCATTGAGGATTCTAAGCATTGAGGATTCTAAGCCAAGCATTGAGTTTTCTAATATTTGAGGTTTCTAAACACTAAGGCCTCTATGCACTGAGGTTTGTAAGCATTAGGGATGCTAAGCATTGAGGTTTCAGAGCAATAAAATTTCTAAGCAATGGGGATTCTACGCATTGAGGTTACTAAGCAATGCATGGAGGATGCTAAGCATTGAGGTTCCTAAGCAGTGAGGATTCTGAGATTTGAGGATTCTAAGCTAAGCAATGAGGATGCTAAGCATTGAGGATGTTAAGCAATGAGGATGCTAAGCATTGAGGATTCTAAGCATTGAGGATTCTAAGCATTGAGGATTCTAAGCATTGAGGATTCTATGCTAGGCATTGAGGATTCTAAGCATTGAGGATTCTAAGCAAAGCATTGAGGATGCTAAGCATTGAGGATGCTAAGCATTGAGGATTCTAAGCATTGAGGATTCTAAGCATTGAGGATGCTAAGCATTGAGGATGCTAAGCATTGAGGATTATAAGCATTGAGGATTATAAGCTTTGAAAATGCTAAGCATTGAGGATTCTAAGCATTGAGGATGCTAAGCATTGAGGATGCTAAGCATTGAGGATGCTAAGCATTGAGGTTTCTAAGCACCGAGGGTTCTAAGCTAAGCAATGAGGATGCTAAGCATTGAGGATGATAAGCATTGAGGATTCTAAGCATTGAGGATTCTAAGCTATGTAATGAGGATGCTAAGCATTGAGGATTCTAAGCATTGAGGATGCTAAGCATTGAGGATTCTAAGCATTGAGGATGCTAAGCATTGAGGATTCTAAGCTTTGAGGATGCTAAGCATTGAGGATTCTAAGCATTGAGGATGCTAAGCATTGAGGATTCTATGCATTGAGGATGCTAAGCATTGAGTATGCTAAGCATTGAGGATGCTAAGCACTGAGGATTCTAAGCATTGAGGATTCTAAGAATTGAGGATTCTAAGCTATGCATTGAGGACTCTAAGCATTGAGGATGCTAAGCATTGAGGATGCTAAGCATTGAGGATTCAAAGCATTGAGGATTCTAAGCTATGTAATGAGGATGCTAACCATTGAGGATTCTAAGTATTGATGTTTCTAAGCTAAGCATTGAGGATGCGAAGCATTGAGGATTCTAAGCATTGAGGATTCTAAGCCAAGCATTCAGTTTTCTAATCTTTGAGGTTTCTAAGCATTAAGGCCTCTATGCATTGAGGTTTGTAAGCATTGAGGATCCTGAGCTTTGAGGATTCTAAGCTAAGCATTGAGGATTCTAAGCATTGAGGATGTTAAGCATTGAGAATTCGAAGCATTGAGGTTTCTAAGCTAAGCATTGAGGATTATAAGCATTGAGGATTCTAAGCATTCAGGTTTGTAAGCAGTGAGGATTCTAATCTAAGCACTGAGGATGCTAAGTATTGAGGTTTCTAAGCATCAAGGACTCTGTGCTTTGAGGTTTCTAAGCTAAGCATTGAGGATTCTAAGCATTGAGGATTCTAAGCATTGAGGATTCTTAGCTAGGCATTGAGGATTCTAAGCATTGAGGATTCTAAGCCAAGCATTGAGTTTTCTAATATTTGAGGTTTCTAAACATTAAGGCCTCTATGCACTGAGGTTTGTAAGCATTAGGGATGCTAAGCATTGAGGTTTCAGAGCAATAAAATTTCTAAGCAATGGGGATTCTACGCATTGAGGTTACTAAGCAATGCATGGAGGATGCTAAGCATTGAGGTTCCTAAGCAGTGAGGATTCTGAGATTTGAGGATTCTAAGCTAAGCAATGAGGATGCTAAGCATTGAGGATGTTAAGCAATGAGGATGCTAAGCATTGAGGATTCTAAGCATTGAGGATTCTAAGCATTGAGGATTCTATGCTAGGCACTGAGGATTCTAAGCATTGAGGATTCTAAGCAAAGCATTGAGGATGCTAAGCATTGAGGATGCTAAGCATTGAGGATTCTAAGCATTGAGGATTCTAAGCATTGAGGATGCTAAGCATTGAGGATGCTAAGCATTGAGGATTATAAGCATTGAGGATTATAAGCTTTGAAAATGCTAAGCATTGAGGATTCTAAGCATTGAGGATGCTAAGCATTGAGGATGCTAAGCATTGAGGATGCTAAGCATTGAGGTTTCTAAGCACCGAGGGTTCTAAGCTAAGCAATGAGGATGCTAAGCATTGAGGATGATAAGCATTGAGGATTCTAAGCATTGAGGATTCTAAGCTATGTAATGAGGATGCTAAGCATTGAGGATTCCAACTATTGAGGATTCTAAGTTAGCATGGAGGATTCTAAGCATTGAGGTTACTAAGCATTGAGGATGCTAAGCATTGAGGATTCTAAGCATTGAGGATGCTAAGCATTGAGGATGCTAAGCATTGAGGATGCTAAGCATTGAGGTTTCTAAGCACCGAGGATTCTAAGCTAAGCAATGAGGATGCTAAGCATTGAGGATGCTAAGCATTGAGGATGCTAAGCGTTGAGGATGCTAAGCATTGAGGATGCTAAGCATTGAGGATTCTAAGCATTGAGGAATCTAAGCTATGTAATGCGGATGCTAAGCATTGAGGATTCTAAGTATTGAGGTTTCTAAGCTAAGCACTGAGGATGCGAAGCATTGAGGATTCTAACTATTGAGGATTCTAAGCAATGCATGGAAGATTCTAAGCATTGAGGATTCTAAGCATTGAGGATTCTAAGCCAAGCATTGAATTTTCTAATCTTTGAGGTTTCTAAGCATTAAGGCCTCTATGCATTGAGGTTTGTAAGCATTGAGGATTCTAAGCAATGAGGTTTCAAACAATAAAATTTCTAAGCAATGGGGATTCTACGCGTTGAGGATGCTAAGCATTGAGGATTCTAAGCATTGAGGTTTCTAAGCAGTGAGGATTCTAAGCTAAGCACTGAGGATGCTAAGTATTGAGGTTTCTAAGCATTAAGGACTCTGTGCATTGAGGTTTCTAAGCATTGAGGATCCTGAGCTTTGAGGATTCAAAGCTAAGCATTGAGAATGCTAAGCAGTGAGGATTCTAAGCATTGAGGATGCTAAGCATTGAGGATTCTAAGCATTGAGGATTCTAAGCTATGCATTGAGGATTCTAAACATTGAGGATGTTAAGCATTGAGGTTTCTAAGCATTCAGGTTTCTAAGCAGTGAGGATTCTAAGCTAAGCACTGAGGATGCTAAGTATTGAGGTTTCTAAGCATTAAGGACTCTGTGCATTGAGGATTCTAAGCATTGAGGATTCTAAGCATTGAGGATTCTAAGCATTGAGGATTCTAAGCGTTGAGGATTCTAAGCATTGAGGATTCTAAGCATTGAGGTATCTAAGCATTGAGGATTCTAAGCTTTTAGGATGCTAAGCATTGAGGATGCTAAGCATTGAGGATTCTAAGCATTGAGGATGCTAAGCATTGAGGATTCTAAGCTTTGAGGATGCTAAGCATTGAGGATTCTAAGCATTGAGGATGCTAAGCATTGAGAATTCTATGCATTGAGGATGCTAAGCATTGAGTATGCTAAGCATTGAGGATGCTAAGCACTGAGGATTCTAAGCATTGAGGATTCTAAGAATTGAGGATTCTAAGCTATGCATTGAGGACTCTAAGCATTGAGGATGCTAAGCATTGAGGACTCTAAGCATTGGAGAGTCTAAGCTAAGCATTGAGGATTCTAAGCATTGAGGATTCTAAGCATTCAGTTTTCTAAGCAGTGAGGATTCTAAGCTAAGCACTGAGGATGCTAAGTATTGAGGTTTCTAAGCATTAAGGACTCTGTGCATTGAGGTTTCTAAGCATTGAGGATTCTAAGCATTGAGGATTCTAAGCATTGAGGATTCTAAGCATTGAGGATTCTAAGCGAGGCATTGAGGATTCTAAGCATTGGGGATTCTAAGCCAAGCATTGAGTTTTCTAATCTTTGAGGTTTCTAAACATTAAGGCCTCTATGCACTGAGGTTTGTAAGCATTAGGGATGCTAAGCATTGAGGTTTCAGAGCAATAAAATTTCTAAGCAATGGGGATTCTACGCATTGAGGTTTCTAAGCAATGCATGGAGGATTCTAAGCATTGAGGTTCCAAAGCAGTGAGGATTCTGACCTTTGAGGATTCTAAGCTAAGAAATGAGGTTGCTAAGCAATGAGTATGCTAAGCATTGAGGATGCTAAGCATTGAGGATGCTAAGCATTGAGGACGCTAAGCATTGAGGACGCTAAGCATTGAGGACGCTAAGCATTGAGGTTTCTAAGCATTGAGGATGCTAAGCATTGAGGATGCTAAGCATTGAGGATTCTAAGCATTGAGGATTCTAAGCTATGTAATGAGGATGCTAAGCATTGAGGATTCTAAGTATTGAGGTTTCTAAGCTAAGCATTGAGGATGCGAAGCATTGAGGATTCTAACTATTGACGATTCTAAGCAATGAATGGAGGATTCTAAGCACTGAGGATTCTAAGCTATGAGGATTCTAAGCCAAGCATTGAATTTTCTAATCTTTGAGGTTTCTAAGCATTAAGGCCTCTATGCATTGAGGTTTGTAAGCATTGAGGATGCTAAGCATTGAGGATGCTAAGCATTGAGGATTCTAAGCATTGAGGATTCTAAGCCAAGCATTGAGTTTTCTAATATTTGAGGTTTCTAAACATTTAGGCCTCTATGCACTGAGGTTTGTAAGCATTAGGGATGCTAAGCATTGAGGTTTCAGAGCAATAAACTTTCTAAGCAATGGGGATTCTACGCATTGAGGTTACTAAGCAATGCATGGAGGATGCTAAGCATTGAGGTTCCTTAGCAGTGAGGATTCTGAGATTTGAGGATTCTAAGCTAAGCAATGAGGATGCTAAGCATTGAGGATGCTAAGCAATGAGGATGCTAAGCATTGAGGATTCTAAGCATTGAGGATTCTAAGCATTGAGGATTCTAAGCAAAGCATTGAGGATGCTAAGCATTGAGGATGCTATGCATTGAGGATTCTAAGCATTGAGGATTCTAAGCTTTGAGGATGCTAAGCATTGAGGATGCTAAGCATTGAGGATGCTAAGCATTGAGGATTATAAGCATTGAGGATTATAATCTTTGAGGATGCTAAGCATTTAGGATTCTAAGCATTGAGGATGCTAAGCATTGAGGATGCTAAGCATTGAGGTTTCTAAGCACCGAGGATTCTAAGCTAAGCAATGAGGATGCTAAGCATTGAGGATGCTAAGCATTGAGGATTCTAAGCATTGAACATTCTAAGCTATGTAATGAGGATGCTAAGCATTGAGGATTCTAAGTATTGAGGTTTCTAAGCTAAGCACTGAGGATGCGAAGCATTGAGGATTCTAACTATTGAGGATTCTAAGCAATGCATTGAGGATTCTAAGCATTGAGGATACTAAGCATTGAGGATGCTAAGCATTGAGGATTCTAAGCATTGAGGATGCTAAGCATTGAGGATGCTAAGCCTTGAGGTTTCTAAGCACCGAGGATTCTAAGCTAAGCAATGAGGATGCTAAGCATTGAGGATGCTAAGCATTGAGGATGCTAAGCATTGAGGATGCTAAGCGTTGAGGATGCTAAGCATTGAGGATGCTAAGCATTGAGGATTCTAAGCATTGAGGAATCTAAGCTGTGTAATGAGGATGCTAAGCATTGAGGATTCTAAGTATTGAGGTTTCTAAGCTAAGCATTGAGGATGCGAAGCATTGAGGATTCTAACTATTGAGGATTCTAAGCAATGCATGGAGGATTCTAAGCATTGAGGATTCTAAGCATTGAGGATGCCAAGCATTGAGGATGCTAAGCATTGAGGATTCTAAGCATTGAGGATTCTAAGCATTGAGGATGCTAAGCATTGAGGATGCTAAGCATTGAGGATTCTAAGCGTTGAGGATTCTAAGCCTAGCATTGAGTTTTCTAATCTTTTTTTCTAAACATTAAGGCCTCTATGCATTGAGGTATGTAAGCATTAGGGTTGCTAAGCATTGAGGTTTCAGAGCAATAAAATTTTTAACCAATGAGGATTCTGCGCATTGAGGTTTCTAAGCAATGCATGGAGGATGCTAAGCATTGAGGTTCCTAAGCAGTGAGGATTCTGAGCTTTGAGGATTCTAAGCTAAGTTATGAGGATGCTAAGCAATGAGGATGCTAAGAATTGAGGATGCTAAGCATTGAGGATTCTAAGCATTGAGGATTCTAAGCATTGAGGATTCTAAGCATTGAGGATTCTAAGCTAGGCATTGAGGATTCTAAGCATTGAGGATTCTAAGCATTGAGGATTCTAAGCATTGAGGATTCTAAGCAATGAGGATACTAAGCATTGAGGATGCTAAGCATTGAGGATGCTAAGCATTGAGGATGCTATGCATTGAGGATTATAAGCTTTGAGGATTCTAAGCTTTGAGGATGCTAAGCATTGAGGATTCTAAGCAGTGAGGATTCTAAGCATTGAGGATTGTAAGCATTGATGATTCTAAGCATTGAGGTTGCTAAGCATTGAGGATGCTAAGCATTGAGGTTTCTGAGCACAGAGGATTCTGAGCTTTGAGGATTCTAAACTAAGCAATGAGGATGCTAAGCATTGAGGATGCTAAGCATTGAGGATTCTAAGCATTGAGGAATCTAAGCATTGAGGATTCTAAGTACTGTGGTTTCTAAGCTATGTATTGAGGATGCGAAGTATTGAGGATTCTAAGCAATGCATGGAGGATTCTAAGCATTGAGGATTCTAAGCATTGAGGATTCTAAGCCAAGCATTGAGTTTTCTAATCTTTGAGGTTTCTAAGCATTAAGGCCTCTATGCATTGAGGTTTGTAAGCATTTGGGATGCTAAGCAATGAGGTTTCAAACAATAAAATTTCTCATCATTGTGGTTTGTAAGCATTGAGGATTGTAAGCATTGAGGTTTCTAAGCTAAGCATTGAGGATTCTAAGCATTGAGGATTCTAAGCATTGAGGATTCTAAGCATTGAGGATTTTAAGCATTGAGGATGCTAAGCATTGACGATGCTAAGCATTGACGATGCTAAGCATTGAGGATTCTAAGCTATGTAATGAGGATGCTAAGCATTGAGGATGCTAAGCATTGAGGATTCTATGCATTGAGGATTCTAAGCTTTGAGCATTCTAAGCATTGAGGATTCCAAGCATTGAGGTTTCTAAGTATCGAGGATTCTAAGCATTGAGGTTTATAAGCATTGAGGTTTCTAAGCATTGAGGATTCTAAGCATTGAGGATTCTAAGCATTGAGGATGCTAAGCATTGAGGATTATAAGCATTGAGGATTCTAAGCATTGAGGATTCTAAGCATTGAGGATTATAAGCTAGGCATTGAGGATTCTAAGCATTGAGGATTCTAAGCATTGAGGATTCTAAGCATTGAGGATTCTAGGCATTGAGGATTCTAAGCATTGAGGATTCTAAGCTAAGCATTGAGGATTCTAAGCATTGAGGATTGTTAGCATTGAGGATTCTAAGAATTGAGGATTCTAAGCATTGAGGATTCTAAGCATTGAGGATTCTAAGCATTGAGGACTCTAAGCTAGGCATTGAGGATTCTAAGCATTGAGGATGCTAAGCATTGAGGATTCTAAGCATTGAGGATTCTAAGCATTGAGGTTTCTAAGCTAAGCATTGAGGATGCTAAGCATTGAGGATGCTAAGCATTGACGATTCTAAGCATTGAGGATGCGAAGCATTGAGGATTCTAAGCATTGAGGATTCTAAGCAATGAGGATTCTAAACATTGAGGTTTCTAAGCTAAGCTTTGAGGATTCTAAGCATTGAGGATGCTAAGCATTGAGGTTTCTAAGCATTGAGGATTCTAAGCATTGAGGATTCTAAGCATTGAGGATTCTAAGCTAAGCATTGAGGATTCTAAGCATTGAGGATTCTAAGCATTGAGGATTCTAAGCTAGGCATTGAGGATTCTAAGCATTGAGGATTCTAAGCATTGAGGATTCTAAGCATTGAGGATTCTAGGCATTGAGGATTCTAAGCATTGAGGATTCTAAGCTAAGCATTGAGGATTCTAAGCATTGAGGATTGTTAGCATTGAGGATTCTAAGAATTGAGGATTCTAAGCATTGAGGATTCTAAGCATTGAGGATTCTAAGCATTGAGGATTCTAAGCATTGAGGATTCTAAGCTAGGCATTGAGGATTCTAAGCATTGAGGTTTCTAAGCTAAGCATTGAGGATGCTAAGCATTGAGGATGCTAAGCATTGACGATTCTAAGTATTGAGGATGCTAAGCATTGAGGATTCAAAGCATTGAGGATTCTAAGTAATGAGAATTCTAAGCATTGAGGTTTCTAAGCTAAGCTTTGAGGATGCTAATCATTGAGGATTCTAAGCATTGCGGATTCTAAGCATTGCGGATTCTAAGCATTGAGGATTCTAAGCATTGAGGTTTCTAAGCATTGAGGATTCTAAGCATTGAGGATTCTAAGCATTGAGGATTCTAAGCATTGAGGATGCTAAGTATTGAGGATGCTAAGCATTGAGGATGCTAAGCATTGAGGATGCTAAGCATTGAGGATTCTAAGCATTGAGGATTCTAAGCATTGAGGATTCTAAGCTAGGCATTGAGGATTCTAAGCCTTGAGGATTCTAAGCATTGAGGATTCTAAGCATTGAGGATTCTAAGCTAGGCATTGAGGATTCTAAGCATTGAGGTTTCTAAGCTAAGCATTGAGGATTCTAAGCATTGAGGATTCTAAGCATTGAGGATTCTAAGCATTGAGGATTCTAAGCATTGAGGTTTCTAAGCTAAGCATTGAGGATGCTAAGCATTGAGGATGCTAAGCATTGACGATTCTAAGCATTGAGGATGCGAAGCATTGAGGATTCTAAGCATTGAGGATTCTAAGCAATGAGGATTCTAAACATTGAGGTTTCTAAGCTAAGCTTTGAGGATTCTAAGCATTGAGGATGCTAAGCATTGAGGTTTCTAAGCATTGAGGATTCTAAGCATTGAGGATTCTAAGCATTGAGGATTCTAAGCTAAGCATTGAGGATTCTAAGCATTGAGGATTCTAAGCATTGAGGATTCTAAGCTAGGCATTGAGGATTCTAAGCATTGAGGATTCTAAGCATTGAGGATTCTAAGCATTGAGGATTCTAGGCATTGAGGATTCTAAGCATTGAGGATTCTATGCTAAGCATTGAGGATTCTAAGCATTGAGGATTGTTAGCATTGAGGATTCTAAGAATTGAGGATTCTAAGCATTGAGGATTCTAAGCATTGAGGATTCTAAGCATTGAGGATTCTAAGCATTGAGGATTCTAAGCTAGGCATTGAGGATTCTAAGCATTGAGGTTTCTAAGCTAAGCATTGAGGATGCTAAGCATTGAGGATGCTAAGCATTGACGATTCTAAGTATTGTGGATGCTAAGCATTGAGGATTCAAAGCATTGAGGATTCTAAGCAATGAGAATTCTAAGCATTGAGGTTTCTAAGCTAAGCTTTGAGGATGCTAATCATTGAGGATTCTAAGCATTGCGGATTCTAAGCATTGCGGATTCTAAGCATTGAGGATTCTAAGCATTGAGGTTTCTAAGCATTGAGGATTCTAAGCATTGAGGATTCTAAGCATTGAGGATTCTAAGCATTGAGGATGCTAAGTATTGAGGATGCTAAGCATTGAGGATGCTAAGCATTGAGGATGCTAAGCATTGAGGATTCTAAGCATTGAGGATTCTAAGCATTGAGGATTCTAAGCTAGGCATTGAGGATTCTAAGCCTTGAGGATTCTAAGCATTGAGGATTCTAAGCATTGAGGATTCTAAGCTAGGCATTGAGGATTCTAAGCATTGAGGTTTCTACGCTAAGCATTGAGGATTCTAAGCATTGAGGATTCTAAGCATTGAGGATTCTAAGCATTGAGGATTCTAAGCCAAGCATTGATTTTTCTAATATTTGCGGTTTCTAAACATTAAGGCCTCTATGCATTGAGGTTTGTAAGCATTAGGGATGCTAAGCATTGATGTTTCAGAGCAATAAAATTTCTAAGCAATGAGGATTCTGCGCATTGAGGTTTCTAAGCAATGCATGGAGGATGCTAAGCATTGAGGTTCCTAAGCAGTGAGGATTCTGAGTTTTGAGGATTCTAAGCTAAGCATTGAGGATTCTAAGCATTGAGGATGTTAAGCATTGAGGATTCTAAGCATTGCGGATTCTAAGCTTTGAGGATTCTAAGCATTGAGGATTCTAAGCATTGAGGTTTCTAAGCAGTGAGGATTCTAAGCTAAGCACTGAGGATGCTAAGTATTGAGGTTTCTTAGCATTAAGGACTCTGCATTGAGGTTTCTAAGCATTGAGGTTTCTAAGCATTGAGGACTCTAAGCATTGAGGACTCTAAGCATTGAGGATTCTAAGCATTGAGGATTCTAAGCATTGAGGATTCTAAGCCAAGCATTGGGTTTTCTAATCTTTGAGGTTTCTAAACATTAAGGCCTCTATGCACTGAGGTTTGTAAGCATTAGGAATGCTAAGCATTGAGGTTTCAGAGCAATAAAATTTCTAAGCAATGAGGATTCTACGCATTGAGGTTTCTAAGCAATGCATGGAGGATGCTAAGCATTGAGGTTCCTAACCAGTGAGGATTCTGAGCTTTGAGGATTCGAAGCTAAGCAGTGAGGATTCTAAGCATTGAGGATGCTAAGCATTGACGATTATAAGAACTGAGGATTCTAATCTATGTAATGAGGATGCTAAGCATTGAGGATTCTAAGCATTGAGGTTTCTAAGGTAAGCATTGAGGATTCTAAGCATTGAGGATTCTAAGCATTGAGGTTTCTAAGCTAAGCATTGAGGATTCTAAGCATTGAGGATTCTAAGCATTGAGGTTTCTAAGCTAAGCATTGAGGATGCGAAGCATTGAGGATTCTAACTATTGAGGATGCGAAGCATTGAGGATTCTAACTATTGAGGATTCTAAGCAATGCATGGAGGATGCTAAGCATTGAGGATTCTAAGCATTGAGGATTCTAAGCTATGCATGGAGGATTCTAAGCATTGAGGATTCTAAGCAGTGAGGATTCTAAGCTAAGCATTGAGGATTCTAAGCACTGAGGATGCTAAGCATTGAGGATGCTAAGCACTTAGGACTAGAAGCATTGAGGATCCTAAGCTATGCATTGAGGATTCTAAACATTGAGGAGGTTAAGCATTGAGGATGCTAAGCATTGAGGTTTCTAAGCACTGGGGATTCTACGCATTGAGGATGCTAAGCACTGAGGATTATAAGCATTGAGGTTTCTAAGCAGTGAGGATTCTAAGATAAGCACTGAGTATGCTAAGTATTGAGGTTTCTAAGCATTAAGGACTCTGTGCATTGAGGTTTCTAAGCATTGAGGATCCTGAGCTTTGAGGATTCTAAGCTAAGCATTGAGGATGCTAAGGATTGAGGATTCTAAGCATTGAGGATTCTAAGCATTGTGGATTCTAAGCATTGAGGATTCTAAGCATTGAAGACTTTAAGCATTGAGGTTTCTAAGCAATAAGGTTTCTCAGCATTGAGGATTCTAAGAAATGAGCATTCTACACATTGAAGATTTTACGCGTTGAGGATTCTAAGCATTGAGGATTCTAAGCTATGCATTGAGGATTCTAAGCATTTAGGACTTTAAGCATTGAGGTTTCTAAGCAATAAGGTTTCTCAGCATTGAGGATTCTAAGAAATGAGCATTCTACACATTGAAGATTTTACGCGTTGAGGTTTCTAAGCATTGAGATTTCTAAGGTATGCATTGAGGATGCTAAGCAATGAGGATGCTAAGCATTGTGGATTCTATGTATTGAGGATTCTAAGCATTAAGTACTCTAAGCATTGAGGTCTCTAAGCTTTAAGGTCTCTATGCATTGAGGTTTGTAAGCATTGAGGATTCTAAGCCAAGCATTGAGTTTTCTAATATTTGAGGTTTCTAAGCATTAAGGCCTCTATGCATTGAGGTTTGTAAGCATTAGGGATGCTAAGCATTGAGGTTTCCAAGGAATAAAATTTCTCAGCGTTGAGGATTCTAAGCTATCAGGATTCTAGGCATTGAGGTGCTAAGCATTGAGGATTTTATGCATTGAGGATTCTAAGCTAAGCATAGTGCATACTAAGGTTTGAGGATGCTAAGCATTGAGGTTTCTAAGCATTGGGGATTCTACGCGTTGAGGATGCTAAGCACTGAGGATTATAAGCGTTGAGGTTTCTATGCAGTGAGGATTCTAAGCTAAGCTTTGAGGATGCTAAGTATTGAGGTTTCTAAGCATTAAGGACTCTGTGCATTGAGGTTTTTAAGCATTGAGGATCCTGAGCTTTGAGGATTCTAAGCTAAGCATTGAGGATGCTAATCGTTGAGGATGCTAAGCATTGAGGATTCTAAGCTATGCATGGAGGATTCTAAGCATTGAGCATTGTAAGCATTGAGGATTCTAAGCCAAGCATTGAGTTTTCTAATCTTTAAGGTTTCTAAACATTAAGGCCTCTATTCATTTTGGTTTGTAAGCATTTGGGATGCTAAGCAATGAGGTTTCAAACAATAAAATTTCTCATCATTGTGGTTTGTAAGCATTGAGGATTGTAAGCATTGAGGATTCTAAGCTAAGCATAGAGCATACTAAGGATTGAGGATGCTAAGCATTGAGGTTTCTAAGCAGTGAGGATTCTAAGCTAAGCACTGAGGATGCGAAGTATTGAGGTTTCTAAGCATTAAGGACTCTGTGCACTGAGGTTTCTAAGCATTGAGGATTCTAATCATTGAGGATTCTAAGCATTGAGGATTCTAAGCATTGAGGATTCTAAGCATTGAGGTTTATAAGCTAAGCATTGAGGATTCTAAGAATTGAGGATTCTAAGCATTGAGGATTCTAAGCATTGAGGATTCTAAG
The DNA here is from genome assembly GCF_054131305.1 of Coturnix japonica. NCBI lineage: Eukaryota > Metazoa > Chordata > Aves > Galliformes > Phasianidae > Coturnix > Coturnix japonica. The sequence goes on along the minus strand of NC_140671.1, from coordinate 20,282,805 downwards.
CATTGAGGATTTTAAGCATTGAGGATGCTAAGCATTGACGATGCTAAGCATTGACGATGCTAAGCATTGAGGATTCTAAGCTATGTAATGAGGATGCTAAGCATTGAGGATGCTAAGCATTGAGGATTCTATGCATTGAGGATTCTAAGCTTTGAGCATTCTAAGCATTGAGGATTCTAAGCATTGAGGTTTCTAAGTATCGAGGATTCTAAGCATTGAGGTTTATAAGCATTGAGGTTTCTAAGCATTGAGGATTCTAAGCATTGAGGATTCTAAGCATTGAGGATTATAAGCATTGAGGACTCTAAGCTAAGCATTGAGGATTCTAAGCATTGAGGATTCTAAGCATTGAGGATTATAAGCTAGGCATTGAGGATTCTAAGCATTGAGGATTCTAAGCATTGAGGATTCTAAGCATTGAGGATTCTAGGCATTGAGGATTCTAAGCATTGAGGATTCTAAGCTAAGCATTGAGGATTCTAAGCATTGAGGATTGTTAGCATTGAGGATTCTAAGAATTGAGGATTCTAAGCATTGAGGATTCTAAGCATTGAGGATTCTAAGCATTGAGGATTCTAAGCATTGAGGATTCTAGGCATTGAGGATTCTAAGCATTGAGGATTCTAAGCTAAGCATTGAGGATTCTAAGCATTGAGGATTGTTAGCATTGAGGATGCTAAGCATTGAGGATTCTAAGCATTGAGGATTCTAAGCATTGAGGATTCTAAGCATTGAGGATTCTAAGCTAGGCATTGAGGATTCTAAGCATTGAGGTTTCTAAGCTAAGCATTGAGGATGCTAAGCATTGAGGATGCTAAGCATTGACGATTCTAAGTATTGAGGATGCTAAGCATTGAGGATTCTAAGCATTGAGGATTCTAAGCAATGAGAATTCTAAGCATTGAGGTTTCTAAGCTAAGCTTTGAGGATGCTAAGCATTGAGGATTCTAAGCATTGCGGATTCTAAGCATTGAGGATTCTAAGCATTGAGGATTCTAAGCATTGAGGATTCCAAGCATTGAGGATGCCAAGCATTGAGGATGCTAAGCATTGAGGATTCTAAGCATTGCGGATTCTAAGCATTGCGGATTCTAAGCATTGAGGATTCTAAGCATTGAGGTTTCTAAGCATTGAGGATTCTAAGCATTGAGGATTCTAAGCATTGACGATTCTAAGCATTGAGGATGCTAAGTATTGAGGATGCTAAGCATTGAGGATGCTAATCATTGAGGATGCTTTAGCATTGAGGATTCTAAGCATTGAGGATTCTAAGCATTGAGGATGCTAAGCATTGAGGATGCTAAGCATTGAGAATGCTAAGCATTGAGGATGCTAAGCATTGACGATTCTAAGCATTGAGGATTCTAAGCATTGAGGATGCTAAGAAATGAGGATGCTAAGCATTGAGGATGCTAAGCATTGAGGATGCTAAGCATTGAGGATTCTAAGCATTGAGGTTTCTAAGCTAAGCATTGAGGATGCGAAGCATTTAGGATTCTAAATATTGAGGATTCTAAGCAATGCATGGAGGATGCTAAGCATTGAGGATTCTAAGCACTGAGGATTCTAAGCTATGCATGGAGGATTATAAGCATTGAGGATTCTAAGCATTGAGGATTCTAAGCCAAGCATTGAGTTTTCTAATCTTTGAGGTTTCTAAGCATTAAGGCCTCTATGCAGTGAGGTTTTTTAGCATTTGGGATGCTAAGCAATGATGTTTCAAACAATAAAATTTCTCAGCATTGAGGTTTGTAAGCGTTGAGGATTCTAAGCATTGAGGATTCTAAGCTAAGCATAGAGCATACTAAATATTGAGGATGCTAAGCATTGAGGTTTCTAAGCATTGGGGATTTTACGCTTTGAGGATGGTAAGCACTGAGCATTCTAAGCATTGAGGTTTCTAAGCAGTGAGGATTCTATGCTAAGCACTGAGGATGCTAAGTATTGAGGTTTCTAAGCATTAAGGACTCTGTGCATTGAGGATTCTAAGCATTGAGGTTTCTAAGCATTGAGGATTCTAAGCATTGAGGATTCTAAGCTAGGCATTGAGGATTCTAAGCATTGAGGTTTCTAAGCTAAGCATTGAGGATTCTAAGCATTGAGGATTCTAAGCATTGAGGATTCTAAGCATTGAGGATTCTAAGCCAAGCATTGATTTTTCTAATATTTGCGGTTTCTAAACATTAAGGCCTCTATGCATTGAGTTTTGTAAGCATTAGGGATGCTAAGCATTGATGTTTCAGAGCAATAAAATTTCTAAGCAATGAGGATTCTGCGCATTGAGGTTTCTAAGCAATGCATGGAGGATGCTAAGCATTGAGGTTCCTAAGCAGTGAGGATTCTGAGTTTTGAGGATTCTAAGCTAAGCATTGAGGATTCTAAGCATTGAGGATGTTAAGCATTGAGGATTCTAAGCATTGCGGATTCTAAGCTTTGAGGATTCTAAGCTAAGCACTGAGGATGCTAAGTATTGAGGTTTCTTAGCATTAAGGACTCTGCATTGAGGTTTCTAAGCATTGAGGTTTCTAAGCATTGAGGATTCTAAGCATTGAGGACTCTAAGCATTGAGGATTCTAAGCATTGAGGATTCTAAGCATTGAGGATTCTAAGCCAAGCATTGGGTTTTCTAATCTTTGAGGTTTCTAAACATTAAGGCCTCTATGCACTGAGGTTTGTAAGCATTAGGGATGCTAAGCATTGAGGTTTCAGAGCAATAAAATTTCTAAGCAATGAGGATTCTACGCATTGAGGTTTCTAAGCAATGCATGGAGGATGCTAAGCATTGAGGTTACTAAGCAGTGAGGATTCTGAGCTTTGAGGATTCGAAGCTAAGCAGTGAGGATTCTAAGCATTGCGGATGCTAAGCATTGACGATTATAAGAATTGAGGATTCTAATCTATGTAATGAGGATGCTAAGCATTGAGGATTCTAAGCATTGAGGTTTCTAAGCTAAGCATTGAGGATGCGAAGCATTGAGGATCCTAACTATTGAGGATTCTAAGCAATGCATGGAGGACGCTAAGCATTGAGGATTCTAAGCATTGAGGATTCTAAGCTATGCATGGAGGATTCTAAGCATTGAGGATTCTAAGCAGTGAGGATTCTAAGCTAAGCATTGAGGATTCTAAGCACTGAGGATGCTAAGCATTGAGGATGCTAAGCACTTAGGACTAGAAGCATTGAGGATCCTAAGCTATGCATTGAGGATTCTAAACATTGAGGAGGTTAAGCATTGAGGATTCTAAGCATTGAGGTTTCTAAGCATTAAGGACTCTGTGCATTGAGGTTTCTAAGCATTGAGGATCCTGAGCTTTGAGGTCTCTAAGCTAAGCATTGAGGATGCTAAGCATTGAGGATTCTAAGCTATGCATTGAGGATGCTAAGCATTGAGGATGTTAAGCATTGAGGATTCTAACCATTGAGGTTTCTAAGCTAAGCATTGAGGATTCCAAGCATTGAGGATTCTAACTATTGAGGATTCTAAGCTAAGCATTGAGGATTCTAAGCATTGAGGATTCTAAGCATTGAGGATGCTAAGCATTGAGGATACTAAGCATTGAGGATTCTAAGCTATGCATTGAGTATTCTAAACATTGAGGATGTTAAGCATATAGGATTCTAAGCATTGAGGTTTCTAAGCTATGCATTGAGGATTCTAAGCATTGAGGATTCTAATCATTCAGGTTTCTAAGCAGTGAGGATTCTAAGCTAAGCACTGAGGATGCTAAGTATTGAGGTTTCTAAGCATTAAGGACTCTGTGCATTGAGGTTTCTAAGCATTGAGGATCCTGAGCTTTGAGGATTCTAACCTAAGCATTGAGGATTCTAAGCATTGAGGATTCTAAGCATTGAGGATTCTAAGTATTGAGGATTCTAATCATTGAGAATTCTATGTATTGAGGATTCTAAGCATTAAGGACACTAAGCATTGAGGTTTCTAAGCATTCAGGTTTCTAAGCTAAGCATTGAGGATGCGAAGCATTGAGGATTCTAACCTTTGACGATTCTAAGCTATGCATTGAGGATTCTAAGCATTGAAGATGCTAAGCATTGAGGATTCTAAGCATTGAGGATTCTAAGCATTGAGGATTCTAAGCATTGAGGATTCTATGTATTGAGGATTCTAAGCATTAAGGACTCTAAGCATTGAGGTTTCTAAGCCTTAAGGTCTCTATGCATTGAGGTTCCTAAGCATTGAGGATTCTAAGCCTAGCATTGAGTTTTCTAATCTTTGATGTTTCTAAGCATTAAGGTCTTTATGCATTGAGGTTTGTAAGCATTAGGGATGCTAAGCAATGAGGTTTCTAAGCATTGGGGATTCTATGCATTGAGGATGCTAAGCACTGAGGATTCTAAGCATTGATGTTTCTAAGCAGTGAGGATTCTAAGCTAAGCACTGAGGATGCTAAGTATTGAGGTTTCTAATCATTAAGGACTCTGTGCACTGTCGTTTCTAAACATTGAGGATGTTAAGCATTGAGGATTCTAAGCATTGAGGATTCTAAGCATTCATGTTTCTAATGAGTTAGGATTCTAAGCTAAGCACTGAGGATGCTAAGTATTGAGGTTTCTAAGCATTAAGGACTCTGTGCATTGACGTTTCTAAATATTGAGGATGTTAAGCATTGAGGATTCTAAGCATTGAGGATTCTAAGCATTGAGGATGCTAAGAATTGAGGATGCTAAGCATTCAGGATTCTAAGCATTGAGGATTCTAAGCATTGAGGATGCTAAGCATTGAGGATTCTAAGCATTGAGGATTCTAAGCATTGAGTATTATAAGCATTGAGGATGCTAAGCATTGAGGATTCTAAGCATTGAGGATTCTAAGCTAAGCATAGAGCATACTAAGGATTGAGGATGCTAAGCATTGAGGTTTCTAAGCATTGGGGATTCTACGCTTTGAGGATGCTAAGCATTGGGGATTCTACGCTTTGAGGATGCTAAGCACTGAGGATTCTAAGCATTCCGGTTTCTAAGCAGTGAGGATTCTACACTTTGAGGATGCTAAGCACTGAGGATTCTAAGCATTGAGGATTCTAAGCATTGAGGATTCTAAGCATTGAGGATTCTAAGCTAGGCATTGAGGATTCTAAGCATTGAGGATTCTAAGCATTGAGGATTCTAAGCATTGAGGTTTCTAAGCTTTAAGGTCTCTATGCATTGAGGTTTCTAAGCATTGAGGATTCTAAGCCAAGCATAGAGTTTTCTAATCTTTGAGGTTTCTAAGCATTAAGGCCTTTATGCATTGAGGTTTGTAAGCATTAGGGATGCTAAGCATTGAGGTTTCAATGCAATAAAATTTCTCAGCGTTGAGGATTCTAAGCAATGAGGATTCTACGCATTGAGGTTTTCTAAGCAATGCATGGAGGATGCTAAGCATTGTGGATTCTAAGAATTGAGGATTCTAAGCTAAGCATAGAGCATACTAAGGAGTGAGGATTCTAAGCATTGAGGTTTCTAAGCAGTGAGGATTCTAAGCTAAGCACTGAGGATGCTAAGTATTGAGGTTTCTAAGCATTAAGGACTCTGTGCATTGAGGTTTCTAAGCATTGCGGATTCTAAGCATTGAGGATTCTAAGCATTGAGGATTCTAAGCATTGAGGACTCTAAGCATTGAGGTTTCTAAGCCTTAAGGTCTCTATGCATTGAGGTTTCTAAGCATTGAGGATTCTAAGCCGAGCATTGAGTTTTCTAATCTTTGAGGTTTCTAAGTATTAAGGCCTTTATGCATTGAGGTTTGTAAGCATTAGGGATGCTAAGCATTGAGGTTTCAATGCAATAAAATTTCTCAGCGTTGAGGATTCTAATCAATGAGGATTCTACGCATTGAGGTTTCTAAGCATTGCATGGAAGATGCTAAGCATTGAGGATTCTAAGCATTGAGGATTCTAAGCTAAGCATAGAGCATACTAAGGATTGAGGATGCTAAGCATTGAGGTTTCTAAGCATTGGGGATTCTATGCATTGAGGATGCTAAGCACTGAGGATTCTAAGCATTGAGGTTTCTAAGCAGTGAGGATTCTAAGCTAAGCACTGAGGATGCTAAGTATTGAGGTTTCTAAGCATTAAGGACTCTGTGCATTGAGGTTTCTAAGCATTGAGGATCCTGAGCTTTGAGGATTCTAAGGACTGAGAATGCTAAGCATTGAGGATTCTAAGCATTGAGGATTCTGAGCATTGAGGATTCTAAGCATTGAAGATTCTAAGCTATGCATTGAGGATTCTAAGCATTGAGAATGCTAAGCATTGAGGAATCTAAGCATTGAGGATTCTAAGTATTGAGGATTCTAAGCTAGGCATTGAGGATTCTAAGCATTGAGGATTCTAAGCATTGAGGATTCTAAGCATTAAGGTTTCTAAGCTAAGCATTGAGGATTGTAAGCATTGAGGATTGTAAGCATTTATGATTCTTAGCATTGAGGATTGTAAGCATTGAGGATTCTAAGCATTCAGGTTTCTAAGCAGTGAGGATGCTAAGCATTGAGGATGCTAAGCATTGAGGATGCTAAGCATTGAGGATTCTAATCCAAGCATTGAGTTTTCTAATCTTTGAGGTTTCTAAACATTAAGGACTCTATGCCTTGGGATTTGTAAGCATTAGGGATGCTAAGCATTGAGGTTTCAGAGCAATAAAATTTCTAAGCAATGAGGATTCTGCGCATTGAGGTTTCTAAGCAATGCATGGAGGATGCTAAGCATTGAGGTTCCTAAGCAGTGAGGATTCTGAGTTTTGAGGATTCTAAGCTAAGCAGTGAGGATTCTAAGCATTGAGGATGTTAAGCATTGAGGATTCTAAGCATTGTGGTTTCTAAGCTAAGCATTGCGGATTCTAAGCATTGAGGATTCTAAGCATTCAGGTTTCTAAGCAGTGAGGATTCTAAGCATTGAGGATTCTAAGCATTGAGGATTCTAAGCATTGAGGATTCTAAGTATTGAGGATTCTATGCCAAGCATTGAGTATTCTAATTTTTGAGGTTTCTAAACATTAAGACCTCTATGCACTGAGGATTCTAAGCATTGGGGATGCTAAGCATTGAGGTTTCAGAGCAATAAAATTTCTAAGCAATGAGGATTCTGCGCATTGAGGTTTCTAAGCAATGCATGGAGGATGCTAAGCATTGAGGATTCTAAGCAGTGAGGATTCTGAGCTTTGAGGATTCGAAGCTAAGCAATGAGGATGCTAAGCAATGAGGATGCTAAGCAATGAGGATGCTAAGCATTGAGGATTCTAAGCATTGAGGATTCTATGCTATGTAATTAGGATGCTAAGTATTGAGGATGCTAAGCATTGAGGATGCTAAGCATTGAGGATTCTAAGCATTGAGGATGCTAAGCATTGAGGATTCTAAGCATTGAGGATTCTAAGCATTGAGGTTTCTAAGCTAAGCATTGAGGATGCGAAGCATTGAGGATTCTAACCATTGAGGATTCTAAGCTATGCATTGAGGATTCTAAGCATTGAGGATTCTAAGCATTGAGGATTCTATGTATTGAGGATTCTAAGCATTAAGGACTCTAAGCATTGAGGTTTCTAAGCCTTAAGGTCTCTATGCATTGAGGTTCCTAAGCATTGAGGATTCTAAGCCTAGCATTGAGTTTTCTAATCTTTGACGTTTCTAAGCATTAAGGCCTTTATGCATTGAGGTTTGTAAGCATTAGGGATGCTAAGCAATGAGGTTTCTAAGCATTGGGGATTCTATGCATTGAGGATGCTAAGCACTGAGGATTCTAAGCATTGATGTTTCTAAGCAGTGAGGATTCTAAGCTAAGCACTGAGGATGCTAAGTATTGAGGTTTCTAATCATTAAGGACTCTGTGCATTGACGTTTCTAAACATTGAGGATGTTAAGCATTGAGGATTCTAAGCATTGAGCATTCTAAGCATTCATGTTTCTAATGAGTTAGGATTCTAAGCTAAGCACTGAGGATGCTAAGTATTGAGGTTTCTAAGCATTAAGGACTCTGTGCATTGACGTTTCTAAATATTGAGGATGTTAAGCATTGAGGATTCTAAGCATTGAGGATTCTAAGCATTGAGGATGCTAAGAATTGAGGATGCTAAGCATTCAGGATTCTAAGCATTGAGGATTCTAAGCATTGAGGATGCTAAGCATTGAGGATTCTAAGCATTGATGATTCTAAGCATTGAGTATTATAAGCATTGAGGATGCTAAGCATTGAGGATTCTAAGCATTGAGGATTCTAAGCTAAGCATAGAGCATACTAAGGATTGAGGATGCTAAGCATTGAGGTTTCTAAGCATTGGGGATTCTACGCTTTGAGGATGCTAAGCATTGGGGATTCTACGCTTTGAGGATGCTAAGCACTGAGGATTCTAAGCATTCCGGTTTCTAAGCAGTGAGGATTCTACACTTTGAGGATGCTAAGCACTGAGGATTCTAAGCATTGAGGATTCTAAGCATTGAGGATTCTAAGCATTGAGGATTCTAAGCTAGGCATTGAGGATTCTAAGCATTGAGGATTCTAAGCATTGAGGATTCTAAGCATTGAGGTTTCTAAGCTTTAAGGTCTCTATGCATTGAGGTTTCTAAGCATTGAGGATTCTAAGCCAAGCATAGAGTTTTCTAATCTTTGAGGTTTCTAAGCATTAAGGCCTTTATGCATTGAGGTTTGTAAGCATTAGGGATGCTAAGCATTGAGGTTTCAATGCAATAAAATTTCTCAGCGTTGAGGATTCTAAGCAATGAGGATTCTACGCATTGAGGTTTTCTAAGCAATGCATGGAGGATGCTAAGCATTGTGGATTCTAAGAATTGAGGATTCTAAGCTAAGCATAGAGCATACTAAGGAGTGAGGATTCTAAGCATTGAGGTTTCTAAGCAGTGAGGATTCTAAGCTAAGCACTGAGGATGCTAAGTATTGAGGTTTCTAAGCATTAAGGACTCTGTGCATTGAGGTTTCTAAGCATTGCGGATTCTAAGCATTGAGGATTCTAAGCATTGAGGATTCTAAGCATTGAGGACTCTAAGCATTGAGGTTTCTAAGCCTTAAGGTCTCTATGCATTGAGGTTTCTAAGCATTGAGGATTCTAAGCCGAGCATTGAGTTTTCTAATCTTTGAGGTTTCTAAGTATTAAGGCCTTTATGCATTGAGGTTTGTAAGCATTAGGGATGCTAAGCATTGAGGTTTCAATGCAATAAAATTTCTCAGCGTTGAGGATTCTAATCAATGAGGATTCTACGCATTGAGGTTTCTAAGCATTGCATGGAAGATGCTAAGCATTGAGGATTCTAAGCATTGAGGATTCTAAGCTAAGCATAGAGCATACTAAGGATTGAGGATGCTAAGCATTGAGGTTTCTAAGCATTGGGGATTCTATGCATTGAGGATGCTAAGCACTGAGGATTCTAAGCATTGAGGTTTCTAAGCAGTGAGGATTCTAAGCTAAGCACTGAGGATGCTAAGTATTGAGGTTTCTAAGCATTAAGGACTCTGTGCATTGAGGTTTCTAAGCATTGAGGATCCTGAGCTTTGAGGATTCTAAGGACTGAGAATGCTAAGCATTGAGGATTCTAAGCATTGAGGATTCTGAGCATTGAGGATTCTAAGCATTGAAGATTCTAAGCTATGCATTGAGGATTCTAAGCATTGAGAATGCTAAGCATTGAGGAATCTAAGCATTGAGGATTCTAAGTATTGAGGATTCTAAGCTAGGCATTGAGGATTCTAAGCATTGAGGATTCTAAGCATTGAGGATTCTAAGCATTAAGGTTTCTAAGCTAAGCATTGAGGATTGTAAGCATTGAGGATTGTAAGCATTTATGATTCTTAGCATTGAGGATTGTAAGCATTGAGGATTCTAAGCATTCAGGTTTCTAAGCAGTGAGGATGCTAAGCATTGAGGATGCTAAGCATTGAGGATGCTAAGCATTGAGGATTCTAATCCAAGCATTGAGTTTTCTAATCTTTGAGGTTTCTAAACATTAAGGACTCTATGCCTTGGGATTTGTAAGCATTAGGGATGCTAAGCATTGAGGTTTCAGAGCAATAAAATTTCTAAGCAATGAGGATTCTGCGCATTGAGGTTTCTAAGCAATGCATGGAGGATGCTAAGCATTGAGGTTCCTAAGCAGTGAGGATTCTGAGTTTTGAGGATTCTAAGCTAAGCAGTGAGGATTCTAAGCATTGAGGATGTTAAGCATTGAGGATTCTAAGCATTGTGGTTTCTAAGCTAAGCATTGCGGATTCTAAGCATTGAGGATTCTAAGCATTCAGGTTTCTAAGCAGTGAGGATTCTAAGCATTGAGGATTCTAAGCATTGAGGATTCTAAGCATTGAGGATTCTAAGTATTGAGGATTCTATGCCAAGCATTGAGTATTCTAATTTTTGAGGTTTCTAAACATTAAGACCTCTATGCACTGAGGATTCTAAGCATTGGGGATGCTAAGCATTGAGGTTTCAGAGCAATAAAATTTCTAAGCAATGAGGATTCTGCGCATTGAGGTTTCTAAGCAATGCATGGAGGATGCTAAGCATTGAGGATTCTAAGCAGTGAGGATTCTGAGCTTTGAGGATTCGAAGCTAAGCAATGAGGATGCTAAGCAATGAGGATGCTAAGCAATGAGGATGCTAAGCATTGAGGATTCTAAGCATTGAGGATTCTATGCTATGTAATTAGGATGCTAAGTATTGAGGATGCTAAGCATTGAGGATGCTAAGCATTGAGGATTCTAAGCATTGAGGATGCTAAGCATTGAGGATTCTAAGCATTGAGGATTCTAAGCATTGAGGTTTCTAAGCTAAGCATTGAGGATGCGAAGCATTGAGGATTCTAACCATTGAGGATTCTAAGCTATGCATTGAGGATTCTAAGCATTGAGGATTCTAAGCATTGAGGATTCTATGTATTGAGGATTCTAAGCATTAAGGACTCTAAGCATTGAGGTTTCTAAGCCTTAAGGTCTCTATGCATTGAGGTTCCTAAGCATTGAGGATTCTAAGCCTAGCATTGAGTTTTCTAATCTTTGACGTTTCTAAGCATTAAGGCCTTTATGCATTGAGGTTTGTAAGCATTAGGGATGCTAAGCAATGAGGTTTCTAAGCATTGGGGATTCTATGCATTGAGGATGCTAAGCACTGAGGATTCTAAGCATTGATGTTTCTAAGCAGTGAGGATTCTAAGCTAAGCACTGAGGATGCTAAGTATTGAGGTTTCTAATCATTAAGGACTCTGTGCATTGACGTTTCTAAACATTGAGGATGTTAAGCATTGAGGATTCTAAGCATTGAGCATTCTAAGCATTCATGTTTCTAATGAGTTAGGATTATAAGCTAAGCACTGAGGACGCAAAGTATTGAGGTTTCTAAGCATTAAGGACTCTGTGCATTGACGTTTCTAAACATTGAGGATGTTAAGCATTGAGGATTCTAAGCATTGAGGATTCTAAGCATTGAGGATGCTAAGAATTGAGGATGCTAAGCATTGAGGATTCTAAGCATTGAGGATTCTAAGCATTGAGGATGCTAAGCATTGAGGATTCTAAGCATTGAGGATTCTAAGCATTGAGGATTCTAAGCATTGAGTATTATAAGCATTGAGGATGCTAAGCATTGAGGATTCTAAGCATTGAGGATTCTAAGCTAAGCATAGAGCATACTAAGGATTGAGGATGCTAAGCATTGAGGTTTCTAAGCATTGGGGATTCTACGCTTTGAGGATGCTAAGCACTGAGGATTCTAAGCATTCAGGTTTCTAAGCAGTGAGGATTCTAAGCTAAGCACTCAGGATGCTATGTATTGAGGTTTCTAAGCATTGGGGATTCTACACTTTGAGCATGCTAAGCACTGAGGATTCTAAGCATTGAGGATTCTAAGCATTGAGGATTCTAAGCATTGAGGATTCTAAGCATTGAGGATTCTAAGCTAGGCATTGAGGATTCTAAGCATTGAGGGTTTTATGCATTGAGGAATCTAAGCATGGAGGATTCTAAGCTATGTAATGAGGATGCTAAGCATTGAGGATTCTATGTATTGAGGATTCTAAGCATTAAGGACTCTAAGCATTGAGGTTTCTAAGCTTTAAGGTCTCTATGCATTGAGGTTTCTAAGCATTGAGGATGCTAAGCCAAGCATTGAGTTTTCTAATCTTTGAGGTTTCTAAGCATTAAGGCCTTTATGCATTGAGGTTTGTAAGCATTAGGGATGCTAAGCATTGAGGTTTTAATGCAATAAAATTTCTCAGCGTTGAGGATTCTAAGCAATGAGGATTCTACGCATTGAGGTTTTCTAAGCAATGCATGGACGATGCTAAGCATTGTGGATTCTAAGAATTGAGGATTCTAAGCTAAGCATAGAGCATACTAAGGAGTGAGGATTCTAAGCATTAAGGTTTCTAAGCAGTGAGGATTCTAAGCTAAGCACTGAGGATGCTAAGTATTGAGGTTTCTAAGCATTAAGGACTCTGTGCATTGAGGTTTCTAAGCATTGAGGATTCTAAGCATTGAGGATTCTAAGCATTGAGGATTCTAAGCATTGAGGATTCTAAGCTAGGCATTGAGGATTCTAAGCATTGAGAATTCTAAGCATTGAGGTTTCTAAGCTAAGCATTAAGGATTCTAAGCATTGAGGATTCTAAGCATTGAGGATTCTAAGCATTGAGGATTCTAAGCATTGAGGATGCTAAGCATTGAGGATTCTAAGCAGTGAGGATTCTGAGCTATGAGGATTCTAAGCTATGTAATGAGGATGCTAAGCATTGAGGATGCTAAGCACTGAGGATTCTAAGCATCGACGTTTCTAACCAGTGAGGATTCTAAGCTAAGCACTCAGGATGCTAAGCATTGAGGATGCTAAGCATTGAGGATTCTAAGCATTGAGGATTCTAAGCATTGAGGTTTCTAACCAGTGAGGATTCTAAGCTAAGCACTGAGGATGCTAAGTGTTGAGGTTTCTAAGCAATAAGTACTCTGTGCATTGAGGTTTCTAAGCATTGAGGATCATGAGCTTTGAGGATTCTAAGCTAAGCATTGAGGATGCTAAGCATTGAGGTTTTAATGCAATAAAATTTCTCAGCGTTGAGGATTCTAAGCAATGAGGATTCTACGCATTGAGGTTTTCTAAGCAATGCATGGACGATGCTAAGCATTGTGGATTCTAAGAATTGAGGATTCTAAGCTAAGCATAGAGCATACTAAGGAGTGAGGATTCTAAGCATTAAGGTTTCTAAGCAGTGAGGATTCTAAGCTAAGCACTGAGGATGCTAAGTATTGAGGTTTCTAAGCATTAAGGACTCTGTGCATTGAGGTTTCTAAGCATTGAGGATTCTAAGCATTGAGGATTCTAAGCATTGAGGATTCTAAGCTAGGCATTGAGGATTCTAAGCATTGAGAATTCTAAGCATTGAGGTTTCTAAGCTAAGCATTAAGGATTCTAAGCATTGAGGATTCTAAGCATTGAGGATTCTAAGCATTGAGGATTCTAAGCATTGAGGATGCTAAGCATTGAGGATTCTAAGCAGTGAGGATTCTGAGCTATGAGGATTCTAAGCTATGTAATGAGGATGCTAAGCATTGAGGATGCTAAGCACTGAGGATTCTAAGCATCGACGTTTCTAACCAGTGAGGATTCTAAGCTAAGCACTCAGGATGCTAAGCAATGAGGATGCTAAGCATTGAGGATTCTAAGCATTGAGGATTCTAAGCATTGAGGTTTCTAACCAGTGAGGATTCTAAGCTAAGCACTGAGGATGCTAAGTGTTGAGGTTTCTAAGCAATAAGTACTCTGTGCATTGAGGTTTCTAAGCATTGAGGATCATGAGCTTTGAGGATTCTAAGCTAAGCATTGAGGATGCTAAGCATTGAGGATTCTAAGCATTGAGGATTCTAACCATTGAGGTTTCTAAGCTAAGCATTGAGGATTCCAAGCATTGAGGATTCTAACTATTGAGGATTCTAAGCTAAGCATTGAGGATTCTAAGCATTGAGGATTCTAAGCATTGGGGATTCTAAGCATTGAGGATTCTAAGCATTGAGGATTCTAAGCTTTGCATTGAGGATCCTAATCATTGAGGATGCTAAGCATTGAGGATTGTAAGCATTGAGGATTCTAAGCTATGCATTGAGTATTCTAAACATTGAGGATGTTAAGCATTGAGGATTCTAAGCATTGAGGTTTCTAAGCTATGCATTGAGGATGCTAAGCATTGAGGTTTCTAAGCAGTGAGGATTCTAAGCTAAGCACAGAGGATGCTAAGTATTGAGGTTTCTAAGCATTATGGACTCTGTGCATTGAGGTTTCTAAGCATTGAGGATTCTAAGCATTGAGGATTCTAAGCATTGAGGATTCTAAGGAATGAGGATTCTAAGCATTGAGGATTCTAAGCATCGAGGATTCTAAGCTAGGCATTGAGGATTCTAAGCATTGAGGATTCTAAGCATTGAGGTTTGTAAGCTAAGCATTGAGGATGCTAAGCATTGAGGATGCTAAGCATTGAGGATTCTAAGCATTGAGGATTCTAAGCATTGAGGATTCTAAGCATTGAGGATTCTATGCATTGAGGATGCTAAGCATTGAGGATGCTAAGCATTGAGGATTCTAAGCCAAGCATTGAGTTTTCTAATATTTGAGGTTTCTAAACATTAAGGCCTCTATGCACTGAGGTTTGTAAGCATTAGGGATGCTAGGCATTGAGGTTTCAGATCAATAAAATTTCTGATCAATGAGGATTCTGCACATTGAGGTTTCTAAGCAATGCATGGAGGATGCTAAGCATTGATGTTCCTAAGCAGTGAGGATTCTGAGCTTTGAGGATTCTAAGCTAAGCAATGAGGATGCTAAGCATTGAGGATTCTAAGCATTGAGGATTCTAAGCTATGTAATGAGGATGCTAAGCATTGAGGATTCTAAGCATTGAGGATTCTAAGCATTGAGGATTCTAAGCATTGAGGATTCTAAGCCAAGCATTGAGTTTTCTAATCTTTGAGGTTTCTAAGCATTTAGGCCTCTATGCATCGAGGTTTGTAAGCATTTGGGATGCTAAGCAATGAGGTTTCAAATAATAAAATTTCTCAGCATTGAGGTTTGTAAGCATTGAGGATTCTAAGCATTGAGGATTCTAAGCTAAGCATAGAGCATACTAAGGATTGAGGATGCTAAGCATTGAGGTTTCTAAGCATTGGGGATTCTACGCGTTGAGGATGCTAAGCACTGAGGATTCTAAGCGTTGAGGTTTCTAAGCAGTGAGGATCCTAAGCTAAGCACTGAGGATGCTAAGTATTGAGGTTTCTAAGCATTAAGGACTCTGTGCATTGAGGTTTCTAAGCATTGAGGATCCTGAGCTTTGAGGATTCTAAGCTAAGCATTGAGGATGCTAAGCATTGAGGATTCTAAGCATTGAGGATTCTAAGCACTGAGGATTCTAAGCATTGAGGATTCTAAGCATCGAGGATTCTAAGCATCGAGGATTCTAAGCTAGGCATTGAGGATTCTAAGCATTGAGGATTCTAAGCATTGAGGATTCTAAGCAATGAGGATTCTAAGCATTGAGGATTCTAAGCATCAAGGATTCTAAGCTAGGCATTGAGGATTCTAAGCATTGAGGATTCTAAGCATTGAGGATTCTAAGCATTGAGGTTTCTAAGCTAAGCATTGAGGATTCTAAGCATTGAGGATTCTAAGCATTCAGGTTTCTATGCAGTGAGGATTCTAAGCATTGAGGATTCTAAGCATTGAGGATTCTAAGCATTGAGGATTCTATGCATTGAGGATGCTAAGCATTGAGGATACTAAGCATTGAGGATGCTAAGCATTGACGATTCTAAGCATTGAGGATTCTAAGCTATGTAATGAGGATTCTAAGCATTGAGGATTCTAAGCTATGCATGGTGGATTCTAAGCATTGAAGATTCTAAGCATTGAGGATTCTAAGCATTGAGGATTCTAAGCCAAGCATTGAGTTTTCTAATCTTTGAGGTTTCTAAGCATTAAGGCCTCTATGCATTGAGGTTTGTAAGCATTTGGGATGCTAAGCAATGAGGTTTCAAACAATAAAATTTCTCAGCATTGAGGTTTGTAAGCATTGAGGATTCTAAGCATTGAGGATTCTAAGCTAAGCATAGAGCATGCTAAGGATTGAGGATGCTAAGCATTGAGGTTTCTAAGCATTGGGGATTCTACGCGTTGAGGATGCTAAGCACTGAGGATTATAAGCGTTGAGGTTTCTAAGCAGTGAGGATTCTAAGCTAAGCACTGAGGATTCTAAGTATTGAGGTTTCTAAGCATTAAGGACTCTGTGCATTGAGGTTTCTAAGCAATGAGGATCCTGAGCTTTTAGGATTCTAAGCTAAGCATTGCGGATGCTAAGCATTGAGGATGCTAAGCATTGATGATTCTAAGCTGAGCGTTGAGGATTCTAAGCATTTAGGTTTCTAAGCCAAGCACTGAGTTTTCTAATCTTTGAGGTTTCTAAGCATTAAGGCCTCTATGCATTGAGGTTTGTAAGCATTTGGGATGCTAAGCATTGGGGTTTCAAAGCAATGAAATTTCTCAGCGTTGAGGATTCTAAGGAATGAGGATTCTAGGCATTGAGGGTTCTAAGAAATGCATGGATGATGCTAAGCATTGTGGATTCTAAGCATTGAGGATTCTAAGCTAAGCATAGAGCATATTAAGGATTGTGGATGCTAAGCATTGAGGTTTCTAAGCATTGGGGATTCTACGCGTTGAGGATGCTATGCACTGAGGATTCTAAGCATTGAGGTTTCTAAGCATTGAGGATTCTAAGCTAAGCACTGAGGCTGCTAAGTATTGAGGTTTCTAAGCATTAAGGACTCTGTGCATTGAGGTTTCTAAGCATTGAGGTTTCTAAGCATTGAGGATTCTAAGCTAAGCATTGAGGATTCTAAGCATTGAGGATTCTAAGCATTTAGGACTTTAAGCATTGAAGTTTCTATGCAATAAGGTTTCTCAGCATTGAGGATTCTAAGAAATGACCATTCTACACATTGAAGATTTTACGCGTTGAGATATCTAAGCTAAGCATTGAGGATGTGAAGCATTGAGGATTCTAACTATTGAGGATTCTATTTTAAGCATTGAGGATTCTAAGCATTGAGGATTCTAAGCTATGCATTGAGGATTCTTAGCATTTAGTACTTTAAGCTTTGAGGTTTCTAAGCAATAAGGTTTCTCAGCATTGAGGATTCTAAGAAATGAGCATTCTACACATTGAAGATTTTACGCGTTTAGGTTTCTAAGCATTGAGGATTTTAAGGTATGCATTGAGGATGCTAAGCATTGTGGGTTCTATGTATTGAGGATTCTATGCATTAAGGACTCTAAGCATTGAGGTTTCTAAGCTTTAAAGTCTCTATGCATTGAGGTTTCTAAGCATTGAGGATTCTAAGCCAAGCATTGAGTTTTCTAATCTTTGAGGTTTCTAAGCATTAAGGCCTCTGTGCATTGAGGTTTCTAAGCATTAGGGATGCTAAGTATTGAGGTTTCCAAGCAATAAAATTTCTCAGCGTTGAGGATTCTAAGCTATGAGGATTCTAGGCATTGAGGTTTCTAAGCAGTGCATGGAGGATGCTAAGCATTGAGGATTCTAAGCATTGAGGATTCTAAGCTAAGCATAGAGCATACTAAGGATTGAGGATGCTAAGCATAGAGGTTTCTAAGCATTGGGGATTCTACGCATTGAGGATGCTAAGCACTGAGGATTATAAGCGTTGAGGTTTCTAAGCAGTGAGGATTCTAAGCTAAGCTCTGAGGATGCTAAGTATTGAGGTTTCTAAGCATTAAGGACTCTGTGCATTGAGGTTTTTAAGCATTGAGGATCCTGAGCTTTGGGGATTCTAAGCTAAGCATTGAGGATGCTAAGCGTTGAGGATGCTAAGCATTCAGGATTCTAAGCTATGCATTGAGGATTCTAAGCAATGAGGATTCTAAGTATTGACGATTCTAAGCTCTGATGTGAGGATGCAACACGTTGAGGTTTCTAAGCATTTAGGGCTCTTATCATTGAGGATTCTAAGCATTGAAGATTCTACGTTGAGCATTTAGGTTTCTAAGCAATGAGGTTTCTAAGCATCGAGGATTCCAAGCATTGAGGTTTCTAAGCTTGGCATTGAGTATTCTAAGTATTGAGGTTTCTCAGTGTTGAGGATTCTAAGCAATGAGGATTGTATGCATTGAGGATTTTATGCATTTAGGGTTCTAAACTAAGCACTGAGGATTCTGAGCATTGAGGGTGCAAAGCGTTGAGGTTTCTAAGCATTGAGGTTACTAAAAATTAAGGTCTCTAAGCTATAAAGTTTCTAATCATTGAGGATACTAAGCATTGAGGTTACTAAAAATTAAGGACTCTATGCATTGAGTTTTTTATGCATTGTGGATGCTAAGCATTGAGGATTCTAAGCTTTGAGTATTATAAGCATTGTGGATTCTAAGCATCGAGGAATCTAAGCTAAGCATTGAGGATGCTAAGGATTGAGGTTTCTCAGCATTGAGTGTTCTAAGGGTTGAGGATTTCAAGCTAAGCATTGCGGTTGGTAAGCATTGAGGTTTCTAGGCATTGAGGATTCTTAGCATTGAGGATTCTAAGCATTGAGGATTCTAAGCATTGAGGATTCTAAGCATTGAGGATTCCAAGCTAGGCATTGAGGATTCTAAGCATTGAGGATGCTAATCATTGAGGATTCCCAGCATTGAGGATTCTAAGCTAAGCATGTAGGATTCTAAGTATTGAGGTTTCTCAGTGTTGAGGATTCTAAGCAATGAGGATTCTATGCATTGAGGATTTTATGCATTGAGGGTTCTAAACTAAGCACTGAGGATGCTGAGCATTGAGAGTGCAAAGCACTGAGGTTTCTAAGCATTTAGGTTACTAAAAATTAAGGTCTCTAAGCTATGAGGTTTCTAATCATTGAGGATACTAAGCATTGAGGTTTCTACGCATTAAGGACTCCATGCATTGAGTATTTTATGCATTGAGGATGCTAAGGATTGAGGTTTCTAAGCATTGAGTGTTCTAAGCTTTGAGGACTTTAAGCTAAGCATTGCGGTTGGTAAGCATTGAGGTTTCTAGGCATTGAGGATTCTATGCTTTGAGGATTCTTAGCATTGAGGATGCTATGCACTGAGGTTTCTGAGTATTTCAGATTCTGAGCATTGAGGATTCTAAGCTAAGCATTGAGGGTGCTAAGCAATGAGGATTCTCAGCATTGAGGATGCTAAGCACTGAGGATTCTCATCATTGAGGATTCTCAGCATTGAGGTTTCTAAGCATTAAGAACTTTAAGCATTGAGGATTCTAAGCATTGATCATTCTAAGCATTAAGGACTCTATGCATTGAGGTTTCTAAGCTTTAAGGGTGCTAAGCATTGAGGTTTCAAAGCAATAAGGTTTCTCAGCATTGAGGATTCTAAGCAATGAGGATTCTAAGCATTGAGGATTCTGCGCATTGAGGTTTCTAAGCTAAACATTGAGGATGCTGAGCATTGAGGATGCAAAGCATTGAGGATTCTAAGCATTGAAGTTTCTAAGCACTGAGGACTCTATGCTTTGAGGTTTCTAAGCATCGAGGTTTCTAAGCATTGAGGATTCTAAGCATTAAGGACTCTATGCATTGAGGTTTCTAAGCACTAAGGACTCTATGCTTTGAGGTTTCTAAGCATTTAGGTTTCTAAGCATTGAGGATTCTAATCATTGAGGATGCTAAGCTAAGCATTGAGGATGCTAAGCATTGAGGATTCTAGGCACTGAGGATTCTAAGCATTGGGGATACGAAGCTACGCAGTGAGGGTGATAAGCATTGAGGTTTCTAAGCATTAAGGACTCTATGCATTGAGATTTTTAAGCATTGATGATGCTAATCATTGAGGATTTTATGCTTTGAGAATGCAAGGCAATGAGCTCTCTAAGCATTGAGGATTCTAAGCATTGACGATTCTAAGCACTGAGGATTCTAAGCATTGAAGATTCTAAACTAAGCATTGAGGTTTCTAAGCAATGAGAATTCTAAGCAATGAGAATTCTAAGCTAAGCATTGAGGTTGCTTAACATTGAGTAAGCTAAGCATTGGGGTGTCTAAGCATTAAGGACTCTATGCATAGAGTTTTCTAAGCATTGAGGATTCTAAGCTGTGCATTGAGGATGCTAAGCATTGATGTTTCTAAGCATTGAGGTTTCTAAGCATTGAGGTTTCTAAGCATTGAGGATTCTCTGTTAAGCATTGGAATTCTAAGCATTGAGGATTCTATGCATTGATTGTTCTAAGCCATCGAGGGACCTAAACATTGAGTGTTCTAAGCATTGAGGATTCTAAGTAAAGCATTGAGGCTTCTCATCATTGAGGATTCTTTGCAGACTTGTTTCCCTATCCTTCGCTATAGGTATGCTTTTGTTTCATCAGGTATTAGTTCACTTGGTTGTTTTTTAGTTGCATCATATGGAATATTAGTCAAATGTGTGTAGAATTTCCATCTGCCTTCAGAATTTGGGATTTTGGGATCTGCCCCAAAATGATTTATAGAACCTGACATTCTAATTTCTTGGAGTTAAGGGGCTGGGGGAATAACCCAGAAAAAGAATAACGAGAATATCCATCTTTAGTAGGATGTTAAACTGTACTATGTCTGGATGCTTTGTACATGTATTGGTCTCTGCAGTCATTTCTAATCATTCTGATTCATTGGTGAGTGAATTCATAAAACTCATCCACTAAGGGATGTTTCCAAGCAACTTGGAGCCTGGAATACCTTCACCCAGCTTTGATGGTAGAAAGCAGTTAACCAAGGTGATTTGTAACATTCACTTCTTTGCCATGAGGACCATTGATAACGCATATCGTGTAAGTGTATTTAAGGGAGGGTTATCTCTCTGATAATTCTGGAAAACAGCAGTGGGCCCTGTCAGACTAGGTAAGCTGCCTCTGCATTAAGATGTGTCTCTTTGAGTAGGATTTTGCCAAATGCAGGGTCAGGAAATAAGGAGGAGGTGGGGTAAATGGAGGAGCATAGTATTACATCGTGGAGTAACTGAAAATGTGACAACTTGGGGAAAGATTTTGGGTGGGGAGCGGAGGAAAGTGACCAACACAGGTTCTGCCTCAGAGCAGTCTCAAGTTTTCTGTGATC
Organism: Coturnix japonica; assembly: GCF_054131305.1. Taxonomy (NCBI): domain Eukaryota; kingdom Metazoa; phylum Chordata; class Aves; order Galliformes; family Phasianidae; genus Coturnix; species Coturnix japonica. The sequence continues at coordinate 20,261,707 of NC_140671.1, read as the reverse complement.
TCAGTATTTGAAGTTGTTTTTTTTTTTTCCTTCTCCTTGAATATATTTGATGTACATCACACCATATCCTGTCTTTGTCAGACTTTGTTTAACTAGGCAGCCTTGGGCAGTTCAGATGTATCCAAGGCAGGATGCAGCCGTGATACACGCAGCAGAACTGCGTTTGATGCTCTTTTTTACACATCATTTGACTCTCAGAATATGCTGTAGAGGTCACACATAATGAAGTTGGGTGGGAATGTTGGCTTTCTTTGTTTATCTCTTATGTCCAGGGGGTAAACTTGAACCTTTGATCTGTGCAGCTCTCATGATAAAGTCATGTTGTATTTAGGAATAAGGGGGAGTGGAGGGAAGGCCTATGTTTTGTGGGCTCTGGCTTGGGGCTGATAGGATGAGAGGTATGCAGAGGCACAGCCAGAATCATTCCAGTCAAGACCTGGATCTAGGTTGAATTTGTCACACGCTCTTTATGATTCCCTTTGACTCCTAATGAAATCCCAGTCTTGTGTCATTTCAAAACCTTGTTCCCTTTCAAACGCTGTGGCCCAAATAGCAGCTTGACAATGCATAGAATTTTAACCCATGTCAGGGCATCTGGAAGTGCACTTCATTTCCCTTCTGTGCCTCTTTTTATGAGGCGAGACATTGATTTGTTAACGGGGTTTCATTCTTTTATTTCAGATTGATCTTTCCCCAACTGATGTCATGATTTCTAACTTCCAAATCAGATAAAATCAAGAGGAAGATCCCTGCAATAGGCAGGAGATTAAGCAACAAGTTAGCAGTACTGTAGGAACAAAGCTCTTATTTTCATGCATATATCCACAGTTAAAATGAATAAAGAGAAGGGAAGGTGGGAGGTGGTTGATACGTTAGATTTATTACTCAAAGGGTTTTTGCTCCATGTTTTGCAAGAGGCATCAGTGCCTTTAATCTCTCATCTCTGGTTTTGTTAGTGGCACGTTATATCCTGGCCATGTCAGAATGTAGCACAGAGTAATGAGACAAGATCTGTTGGATGGGGCTTTATGTAGCACGAAAAGGTTCCTCTGCTCACTCTTTTTATTATTTACATTCCCAGTGAAGGTTACGTGTCATGTGGGCTTTGCAGAGATAAATGGGTAACCTGAGCTTTCTGGCAGCTTCCCCAGGACTTGGGGAGGATTCAGTGTAAGGACTGACTTGGGGATTTTGAAGCATCAAACTCAGTTCTGGGCCCTGAAGGAAACATAGAAGAACATGTGTCTCGGTGTCCTGAGGAGGTGCAGTGTAGCACAAGGTGGTATCAAGGGGCTCTGGACCAAAATTACACTTCAGAACAGTAGGTGTGTCCCAGAGCAGATCAGCAGCACTGGGGTGGCTTCATCAGCACTGCTGTTATGGGGCATAGTGAATCAAGAATGAAGTGTAGCAGCTCAGCTAAGTGCAGAAATCTTGACTATTGCCGGCCAGTTGGTGCCCGGAGATGTGATTTTGGCATTGCAAATATAGCTGTCAGGAGGGGAGTGAAGCTTAGAAAGGGAGTTTTAAGTGGAATAGAGATGTTTCCCCACCTGGATCCTATGGATCCACTATTTCCTGGGGTTTAAAATCAGGACTCTCTAGAAGCTTTTGTCACGTTGAATGTTAGACAGAGGTTTATCAGTCTTGAGGAGAGCAGAATTCACATCTCTGCCAGTCTCACAGTATCCTCAATTAGCTGAATTGTGGCAAACCTTCCATTTCTGAGATGTGAAGACCCTTTCTTGTGGTTTCGTTTTCTCATAGAGTAACTGAAGAAAGAATCGCTCAATTAACATGCTGCATGCTTTCCCAATGTATAGAAGAGACAGGAGTTAAAGCCGTTTTCATCAGTTGCAAGGGAGCATGTTTTATTTTGCTTTGTGCTATTTACAGCTGTTGTCCATTAGGAGTCCTCAAGAGCCTCATTCTCAACTACAACAACACAGTCCCATAAGTTTAGCTCAGCAATGAGCCTGCAAAACAGCACTAAATCATGATGATGGGAGAAAGAAGAAAATGTTTGGAAATAGCAAAATGCAACTGATGCCTTTGTGAAAAGTAGTTTTTGCTTGTTGCTGTTTTAAAGCATTACTAAGGTAGACTGTAATGCACAGCATCTAGCTGGAGCTGAATAGAGGTTGTTTTCTAATATATATATGTTTTTGTAATAAAAAGTAAGCAGAACTCCTAGTATGTCTCTATTGGCTGAAGGGATCTTTTACAGTCCATTAGCGCCTTGGGCACTAATGTATACACAGCAGTGAAAATATACTAATCTCAGGGTAAGGTGCAAGAATGATAAAGGAAAAATAAAGATTAGTACACGGCTATTGAATAGCAGAGTTCTGGTTGCTTTACTGGACCACAGTATGATTGCTCTGTATGAATTCGAGTGGAGACTCTGGTCATGCCCATCAAATGCCTATGAATGGGAAGGGGTGAATGTGGGATTGTTTCCAGACCTGTCTACATCCTTGCAGAGGAGTTGGACCAAGTGACCTTTAAGGATCCTTTCCAACTCAAAAGGTTCTGTGATTCCACCTCTGTGTTTCACATTAATTGAGTAATGATTTGTAAAGCTGTTAGAAAACTGAAGGACTTTAGTACAGCTTTGGGAGCTGAGGACATAGAAGCATAACTTGCTAAATCAGCGTTTGCTTACAAGGATGCTCAGATGATACCTTTGATTGTTTTCTGTCCCTTTACTAGAGAGCCTGTGCTCTGACAGAGCTGCAAAAAACATCATGGCATCGTTGTGATTCCCTGTCAGATAGTGGCTTCCACTAAAGCAAATGTGTCAGGTTGATTTGTGACAGCAGCCTGAGATTGTGAACATTCACAGAAGGATAATTTTAAGACACATCATTGCTTTGTCCTTTTCTTTTATTCTCTATGCTTGGCAGGTGTCTACCTCTGTCTTCTTCCCTTGGCCCATCTGTGGATTTTGCTCAACACAGATGGGATTTTCAAACAATCTGCTGTCAAATTTGGTCTCTTCTGAGCATGTGTATACAGAGAGCTTTTGGAGACGTGTAACTAGGCCAAATGAGGGTGCTTTTTCATGGGAATGGCAAATAACGTATCTGATAGCAAGACAATTTTCTCTGCCAAATTGCTAGTCTGCTTTGCAACAGGGGTTCATTAGGCTCTGTCCATGAACTGTTTAGTAAGATTCTCTCTTAAAAAAAAAAGTTGGCATCGTATCTCTGCAGCTTCTGTGCATAACATCTCCATGCCTTTGCTCTGTTTTACAGACAGTCGTCCTTATGTCTTTCTGATGGCCCGTGTTCATCCTGGTGAAAGCAACGCCAGCTGGGTGATGAAGGGGACCCTGGAGTTCCTTGTGAGCAGTGATCCCATTGCTGATCTCCTGAGGAAATGTTTCATTTTCAAGATTGTCCCCATGCTCAACCCTGATGGAGTCATCAATGGCAAGTGCGTTGTAGTAACATACTTATTGTGAATTTTCACTGGGTTTACCTGCAGGCTTTACTGCTGTATACTTAGCAGGCCTAGTCTTCAGTGTTTTGGGCCAGAATTCCTGTTGCCTTTTGCCTTGTGTTTTATTCATCCTGTGATCAGTCCTGTAAGGAGAATGTAAGTCCTGGATACAGCCCAGTGTGCTGTCTCGTGTGCATCAGATATTCATGGTTCTGTACTGTGTGGGGCCGTAAGGTGTCCCAACTGACTGGGTGAAGTATTAGCGATAGCAGACAAACTGAATCTTACTTGCTGAATGGAAAGTTATCTATTCTGCCAAATCAGCAGGGCAAACTTTATCTGCAAGCTGATATATCTGGGAATAACTGGCTTTAATTAATGCTTTATATAACCTGAATGGGGGAAAGATGTAAGGATCTATTAAATGCTCGTATCTTTATGGAAATGTTTCCGTATTATGAAACTCCCTCCTTCTCCTATCTCCTTTACTCTGTTTCCTCCCACATGCTTCTGAAGAGATTCCAAGTCTTTCTGAGCTTATGAATATACCAGTTTCTTTTTGCATTCTTCAGAGCTGCCTTTACATTGCTCCTACCCACATCATCACTACAACCATTCATCTGGTTTCAGGTCAGGTTGTGCTGATCCGGTGCTGAAGAAACAGGGTAAAGACCTTAAGCAAATCTTGAGCTTATTTGGCCCTAATCTAATTCCTTTCTGTTGTGGTCTGGGCTTCAGCAGAGGGCAGCTTGGAGTGTTCTTAGCCTCTGGTCTGCGACTATGAGCATAGTTTTTTGTGTTCCTGTTCTCCCCAGGACATGAGTGTGTTGTAGTTTAGGCTGTTCAGGGGAGCTGGATGCTGCCCCCGAGTATTGGAAGCTTCTGCTGGCACCAAATGTTTCCTTGATTCTTCCAGACAGCAGAAGCAAAAATGAAAGATTGTGGCTTTCTGTTTTTCCTTTCACTCTGCTTAATTAAAGTTTCCAGCAGATGGAGGGCTGGAGGGAATGTCTGACCTTTTTTCTCCAGCTGTCAGGAGTGAGCATAGCAGAGGAAGGGTCCTCAGGAGGGACAGTGTGGCTTTTGGTGACACCTGGAATGAAGGGTACTGTCTGAGCTCATATCACACAGGAACGTGTGGAGCTTCCACTGTAGTTCAACCTGGTGATGAGTAGGAAAGTTTGGTGTGGGATAGGAGCAGAGGTCCAAGGACTTGGCTATGGCTCTGTAGCTAAGCATGAAGCCTGGGGAAGGGAGAGAACCATTCCATCATGCTCCAATTTAAATGCTGTGCTGTGGGGCCTCCCATGGCTCTGTTGCTCTTGCTTCTTCCCATGTGCTTTTTCAGTGGACTGAGGTGTTCCTGCACAGAAAGAAAAGCTTCTTTTCTTGGCCTAGAGTTTATTGGCAGCTTTTTGGAGATGACTTTTAGTCCCTTGCTGCATGTGGAAGCACATGCAGGTTTCTTTGTCCATTAATGTTCTACTTCATCTAGGTTTAAGTGCTGTATTAAACTCTGTTGTCATTCAAATCACTGCCACAAAGGGAAGCTCTTTTTCCAGGAAAAGGGTCTGTAGGCCATTATTGACTGAGTAGCTGTAAACAGGTCCATACTACTTACTTTTAGGTCTCTGTAGCACATTTCAGGAAGCCACTTATTTGCCTTGAGATTTACAATCACGACTGAATGTGTCAAATCCACTGTTTATTTTGAATCATCACTCATTTCGAATCTTCATGCTTTGAAAGTGCATCTTCTGTACTACCCATCCATCCTTCTGTTATCTGGTATTAATCCTGCTCTAGTCTCGTTACCTCGGTATCTTTATATTTAAAAAAGGGTTGAATTCTTTTCTGTTGGCAGTTCTTTTGAAGCTCCTCACTCTCTCCCTCCTCCCCAGTCCTGTGTGCTGGGGTGTGCATAATGCTTCCCTGCCCGTCACAAAGATGAATGCCATCGCACGGTTACAAAGGATTTCTTCCAGCAGCCCAGCTGTGCCCCTTCCCCAGCTGACTCCCTGCTGCAGGCACAGCTCAGTGGAAGAGTGCTCATCCCAGCAGGATACCGTGCAATCACACTTCGAGAGCCTTGTGCAGCAACAAGACGATCAGGGCCTTGGTATTTGCTTTGGTTAATGTGATCTGAAAGTTGCATGCAGAGAATGTTCCTCTGTCACAGATATGATGGCAGTAATGTGATTATGCTCTGACTGTGTGTGGCTGAGCTAGGAAACAGCCTTCCCTTTCACTCCCTTTCACATCAGTCAGTACTATGAGGATTTATTCCTGTCTGTCAGTGATGGAGAGAGTTGAGTCCTGTTGCTGATGCTAAATGAAGGTAGTGGTGATGCAAGCATGTCTGTATGAGTAAGGCTGTCATCACATAAAAATAAAAATCACTACCCAATATCACATATAATTTGAGTTTGTTCAATCCAGAGAGTACTGATGAGCAGTTGTGTTCTGTGCGACTGTTCTCATGGAATCATTAAGGTTGGAAAAGAAGTCTGTCATCTGGTCCAACCGTCCGCCTACAACCAGTATTGCCCAGTAAACCGTGTCCTGAAGTACCACATCTCCATGTTTCTTTAAGGTCTCCAATGGATGGTGACTCCACCTCCCTGGGCAGCCTTTGCTCTGTCCTGAATAGCAGTCAGATGTAGGGTTTGTCAAATAAATTTCAGCTGATCTGGTAGTGGCTATATATTTTAATGTTAGACACTACTTTTTATTAAGTGCATCCTGTGTGTTGTCACACAGTAGTGTTTGACCACTGCTGGAAATGGGATGCTGCCTCTGATAGATGTATGGTCTGACCTGATATAGTTATTTGTGTGTTTTTTTTCTTCTTTACAAGTAAAAGTAGTCTTAATCTCCAAGAACGGTGCTATAAGATGGTCCAAAGTGACAGGCATTAAATTACTAAAGGGAAAGTGTCCTTGTAGGCTGATTATCTTGCGAAGGCTGTTCTGTGAAAACCCAAGGTATTGGTTGGTGTTCAGCTGACTGTTTTCTCTCATCCCTTTATCGTCTTTTTAAATTAAATCACGGATTAACAGGAAAGCTAGAGAAGGAATTCCATTCTACACAGCGGTGGAGAATCCATGAAGGAGCACAGCACTTTGATTAGGAAACTGCTGAGTTATACTGGGTGAGTGAGAGACCCGTGCTTTGTTCCTGGCTCTGCTGTTGATGAAGTATGTGACCTTGAGCATTTCCCCCTCCTTTTTTTTTCTTTCCCCTGAGTTTTCTTCCTGGGAGGATGAAATAATGACACACCACAACCTTCACACAGCTTGAAATGAGTGAAATATGTGTACCAGGAGCATTTTCTCTTCAATCTAGTTCTTCTGATTCATCCACTAAAACCAGGGTCAGGAAAGGAACTTGTAAAAGCTTATGACAGCACAAACAGTTCTGTTACAAAGAAATACCCAGCACTGTTGGCTGTTCACACTGTTCCACATAAGCTCATTACCACACAGCGGAGCAACAAGTTGCCTGTGCACCAACACTTCTCCATGCAGTTGTGTACCATCTTGTGACCTGCTTTTAGGCTGTCTTCTCTGTGCACATGCTACATACCCTTCTGTCAACAGCTTGTGTATGCAGCCATTCCTCAGTGTCTGCTCACACCTGCATATCTTCTGCACCCACGTACCTGGTGCTCCCATGTGTATGTTAGCAGTCACAACGTGGTAGTCAGCATTTTGTGGGGATTTTTTTGGCTGGACTTCTTCAGAGTCTGCAGTTTCATATAAATATTGCTATTTATTACCCCTGAATTTAGGGTTATTAATTATATCAGTATAACCTAATTTATATCACCATAAACAGCAATAATAAATAGTGCCAAATGCTAACGCGCAGTGCTTGCCAACCGTGCCCGTGTTTAATGAGTGCTTCCCCCCCACTTCCCAGAAGTATTAAATTAAAAATGATTCGGCCTTGCGATATGATTGATCAAACAAGAGGTGGAACTCCTAGATAAGTGCTTTTGTTTTAAAGAATATTTCATCTTCAGACTGCCCATGCACTGTCTATTATGAGCATCCACAGGTCTTGAACTGCCCAATCTCTCTCTTCCAAGTTCATGTCTCTCTCCTCCATTGCCACCTTCTTCCTTTTTCTTTACTCCCTTTCATGTTTCCTCTTTCTTCCCTTCTGTCTGCCCTTTTCTCGCTTTCCTTTCCCTACTGTTGAATCAAAGAAGCTTTTCAATGAGAGGAACTTGATGTGTTTTTGTAAATGAATTGAACCAATCAGTGGAGATGGGAGCCGGTGAGTCTATTTTGGTAAAGGAAGATTAATTTTTTTGGAAGCAGTGTGACTTCTTCGAAGGCATGGGGTAACCATAGTAGCTGTTAGGAAGAGGAAATCCTGATTTGCATTTTGGATTATAGCCATGGACTATTCTTTATCTGGTTTAAAAACACCCTGTTCCCTTCTGCACCTGCCTTCCCACAACACAGGCTGAGTAAGCTTTGCTGCTGCTTATAGGTAAGGCAGGTGAGCTGGGCTTTTTGTTTGTTTCTCTTTATTGATATTCACTCTCACTTTAGTCAGGCTGTTTGTTCCATCCTGTTTTACTTACAGGGCTTTGTTTATTGCGCCCTGGAATCCAGCAGAGAAAAGCTTTAACTCTGACAATTACAGAAATGGAGAGATAGAAACGTCCTCTGAAAGCCCTTTCAGAACACATTTCTATTGCATGCTCTCAGAAGGGAAACTATTAACTATTAATGTTTCCCACTTACTTTTTGAAACAAGGGCCTTTTTTTTTTTCTTTTCTTTTTTTTTTGAAGGATACTTGTAGGAAGAACAGAAGCAAGCTAGTTCTTCTACCCAAAAGCATTATCTGTGTATATAACTTCTATTTCCTCCTATATTATTGTGCACTCTCCTGCACTGAGACATTTTGTTCTCCACGTAGTCAGAGGCAGAGCTGGACATAGACAGCAAACAAGCTAAGGGCCGCACTTGAGGACTCACTTGATGACCCAGAACTGCATCCTTGAGGATTAAATCTTGAAGTAGAGGCACACAAAGCCATGTGGCTGTAGACATCCCTCCTACTCTCCCTTCCCTTCTCTTGTTTGCTTCTCTCTGATCAGAGGGTTAAAGAGGAGTTGAATTCTCAGAATCTAGTCTTGCATATCTAAATGGATGCCATGCACTTTGCAAGCACAATTTAAGGGGTCTCTCCAGACTAGCTGATGTGTGATGCGTGCATTTCTTTAAGGATAGTGCCAACGGTAGTTGGGTAGATGCGTGTGGAAGAACATTTTTGCATAAGATTCAGTCCTTACTCATTTAGAATGGCTGTGCTCTGAGCTCTGTGTTATAAGGTGGTCTATTTGCAAGCGCTGACTCGGGACCTCAGAGCAGATGAAAATGCCATGTCTGAGGAATGCTTGTACTGCATCTGGAATGTGGCTCAGGGAAGTGCTATGAACTGTGGGTGAACTTTCTTTGAGTGCAGTAGATGGTTCTTATCTAAGTGCTGCTCTCTTGCCTCTGGTGTTGCCTCAGCTGTCCCCATAAAGAGGACAGTGATCTTGCACTGGTGGTGAGGCATAACTGGTGAAAATGTGCTTCTTGTTGGCCATCACGGTCTTCTCAGCAGGCCGTCCTGAGAATTTTGGGTGCTTGTTCTTTAGTTCTAGTGAAGAGGGTCTAAGACCACTTATACTTCTTCAAGGCAAGCAGCCTTATTGTTCCTGATAGTCTCAGCAGATTCCCTATAGCAGAAGTCCATGATTTGGAAGGTTAGATCTATAGGATGTGAGGTAATGGCCTCAATTTGCACCAGGGTAGGTTCAGGTTGGATATTAGGCAAAATTTCTTTTTAGAAGGAATGGTGGTGTGTTGGAACAGCTGCCCAGGGAGGTGGTGGAGTCACTGTCCCTTGAGGTGTGCAGGAACCGTGGAGATGTGGCGCTGAGGGATGTCACTGGGCATGGTGGGGATGGGCTGATAGCTTGGCTAAATGGTCTTTCCAACCTTAATGAGTCTATGATGCTATGAAATCTGGCTAGTACATGAACAACATAAGATAAAATATGGGTATGTGATTCTTTAAGTCTTTGCAGCTTCTCCCTTGGTGGACCCAGAACCAGAGTCTGATCCTCCACCAAACTCTTCTCAGTACATCAGTATGCTGTGGGAGATGACCCTATTTCAGACAAAGCCTTTGCCCTGTGCTAACATGGCAGTCCATCCTTGGCTCTCCTATGGTAAACCTCTGTTGGCACGCAGCTACACCCCAGGACTCCTGACAGCACTTCTAATGCAGTATTGTTTATTCCTTCCTTTATCAGCTGGAGCTGTTGGGCTCCCCTGAGTTATTAGATCTATTCGCTCATTGTCAGTGTTTCCTCCTTTGTAAATATGTCCCCATATGTCTCTGCTCCTGAGGAATATGCTTTCTTTTCTATTTACTGCTTTTCCCAGGCACCCACCTCCTCATTGCTCTATCCACCCAGTGGCCCAATAACAGCCACAGAGATAAATAAGCAACATAACTCTTCCTAGCTATTGTTGTTATTGTTGTTGTTGCCGCCCTGCATAGTAATACATATAATAACAAGGAAACAAATCTTATTACTAAAGTAATTACAATAAATAAAAAGCTGAGAAGGGAGATGAAGGAAGGGTCTGTCAGGGGAGTGATTGCAGTAGGGGTTTTTAAAATTTAATTTACTCGAGATGTTCTTTGCTGCTTTATTGATACCCTGCTGAGGGGGCTGCGACTAATTAGCAACCAGCTGTTGTTCTAACACACCCTCACCTAATTTATTGTTTCGTCAAGTCTCTAAAATAGGAGTCTGTCTGCTATCGTTGTCTGTGGGACTCGGCACCAGTCTCATGTCAGCAGTTGGTTTTATTGCTTGGTGCTTCTGTTTTCTGAAAGCTGAGTAGCTGAGACTTTGGGTGCTTTGCTGCCTTTCCTTTTATTTTCCAGCACTTTCCATGCGCTTTCAGGAGGTCGGGCAGGAGAATACGCTCAGTCTCTTGAATTATAAGAGCTTGTCCCAGAGTCCAGAGGCCTGTTATTATAACAGGCCAACACAATGCTAGATTCTGGTAAATTGCCCAGAGGGCTGTGCCACTGTTTGTATGCCTTGGTAGAGACCAAAAAAGACCTCACAGAGGAGGTCTGGCATAGATAGGGCCAAGGGTTTCTTAATATGTAATGTCTATGATCTTGTTCTCTTGCTTGTCAATATCCTATGGAAGTGCTGTACTATTGTTTGCCTTTGGAGAAAACAGTATCATGTCTAAACATCCACAAAAACGAATTAGTTAATGGTCATTTTAAGAACAGGGGGGACCAAATGCATTGTCTCTTGTTTCTTTGGTCTTCCAGTCCCAAAAGCACGCACAGTGTTTGCTCTGAAACAGTAAAGGTTCCCCCCATGAGGTGCCTGCAGCTCCCTCGATGCTTTCATACCCAATCTGTTCAGATTAGTCAAGGTCACTTGGGAATTTCACTGCACTTGAAGATTACTTGATATGAGCTCAGTGATATTAATGTCTTGGACTACTAAACAATTCAGCTTTAAGCCTCAGAAATTATTCCATTTTATATGGCTACTACCTTGTATTTTCAAGGTAGCATGAATATTAGATATGAACACGATGTTCCGTGGGCTCAGAAAGGAATTATTTTTGTTCAGCATTCATGTCTAGTCTCCTGACTGACAACGGGAGTTCATAATCAGATGTCTGCGCTCCTTTGACAGTTCTAAGAGCCAGGAGGCTGATGTACAAAGCTAGCTTTTAGTAAAGTTAATGAGTTGATTGAATTATATTCTTATTTGCATTAGTTTGAGTGTGTATGATTATCTTTTGTTTGTTATTATGCTCATTTAAGTCCATTTGGTAATATATTATTCCCATAGCAATTGTGCCTGTGCTAGGCTCTGTGCAGACAGGCAAGGACCAGCTTGTCTCTTGTTAGGAGCTGATTCAATACTGGCACAGCGTGCTTTAGAATTGGCAAGAACAAAGAGGATACTGGGGTGCTGGCTAATGGATCTGTTGTGAAGGCTAATCCATTTTCTCATGATGTACTTTATGGAGGTGGAAGCTTTTGTAGTTACCGCTTTCCTTCACTGTTTCTTCTTAGGATGGGGGGGAGAATCTCACTGCCGTGACTTCTTCAGCCACCCAGGGAAGATTTGTGAGGTTCAGTATCATCAGTGAAGGGACTGGAGAACGCTGTAAGATGAGGGATTTCTTTATGCTTTCTTGAAATTGTCAGGATGCACCTGCAAACCCTGAACCCAGTTCACCCCATAGTTAAACACTACAATGAGATGTCACACAGATACTAACGAACTTGGATTTTGCATCTGATTCCTGGTTGTGGTAGGCATGGAGTACCGACATAAATGCTGAATGTACTGGGTAGAAGCTCATGTCATGAGTGCAAGGGCTAGTTTTGATCACTTATCTCAAGACCAACTCATCTTACCCAAGTTAATGCCTTTTGGAAGCTACAGATTCAGACTTGGAGTTGTTATTCATGGGATGGGAAAAAAGTCCACAAAATGAAATTGTAAAAACTTCACTTTTATAGATGCAATGAAGAATGTCCAATACTTTACTGCAATATCCACACTACCTGGAAAGCTGAAATTGCCTGGGAATGAAGATTATTGTCTCTCATAATATACCTTCATATATTACTGTGTAATAAATCGAGCAGTATTTCTTTCACCCTGCAAACTGGACATCCCTGGAGTTCCAAGTGACATTTCAAATTTTATACGACCATTCAGTCCCTTTTAAGTATTAAAACACATCATTTTTTGTGATATATGCACAGAAGTTCTTTCTAAAAGCATATGAATAAAAAAACTTGGAGCTTAGTTATGCAAAGGTAGAGCTGCCTTACTGCGTGTTGGCTTTTAAATGTCTCTGTTTAGTTAGCTCGGTATTTTAGCTACTACTGTTCTTTAACATCTCTGTTTCTGTGTTTCTTTTCCGCTCTTCCCTGCCCTCTGTTTCATTTGAATAACAGATTCAATTGAATAACAGCTGGCAAAGTACAGTGGTAGGAGAGCAGATATGTGACTGCCTTGGGTTGGAGAAATGGGCTGGCAATTGGAAAATGGTGTTTTAAAAAATGGGACAAAGAGGCATAACAACAAAAATAAGCTTCATCTGGAAGCCTGTATTTTCAAGATTGCTTGTTCAAAAATGCACCCACAGAGGACCAGCTGAGGTTGAATAGTTCACCTGTGTACATGGTTCATATGATTGCACATGCAATTAGGGTAATTACACGGGCAAATTTTACCCCAGTAGTTTGAGCAAATTGTCACCTTAATTTCTGAAACCAGCTGCATGTCCCAGGGAAGCAGCAAGAGAATGAAAAACAGAAAATTAAGTTGATGCTGGAATGACAAAGAGTGGGAAATCAAAACCTCTCCTGTGACCTGAAAGACAGCACTGCTGGGAGTCAGGGAAAAAAAAGTCAGCCACACTTCTAATGCTGTAAAGCGTTGGAGTCTTAAAGGGATAGAAAAATGAAGAGCTTTTTGAAGTCATCTGGCCCAGAATTTGAGCTGGAGGAAACAATATGAAACAAAAAGAAGAGGGTGAGATGGGCAGCAAAGGGGGCTTCAGTAATGATGACCTTGTGTCTGTATGCACTGTAGAACTACGAAGTTGGTATTTGAACACACCCCAGCTCGGTGATGTTGTGATCCTGTTAGGAACCTTCAGATTAGCACGGTGATACTTCATTGCATGGGAATAGTGATTATTTTGGCATTAAGTTGCTGTAGAGATCTTGCTGTGTTCAGAGCTCAGCCACTCTTCCTTGTACTGTTAGAACTGGCTTGTAAATTCCACAGGTGGATGTGTCCCTGTACGAGGTGCTTAAATATTCCATTACATTCGATAGAGCCTCTTCTGCGTTGTTTGCTTGAGGAAGTAGAGCACAGTGAGGAAGTGGTAGTGGACAATACAGTCTAGATCCTAAACCACCTTTTGGGTCGCTTTGATTTGTCTCCAAAAATGATAAGTACTTAAGGTATAGTTATTATAGTTGAAGAAGTCCTATTACTCCTACTCCTGTAAAGTTATTATGCAGTGACAACGTTCTGGGTGAGTACAGGGGTTCTTTCTATGTATATCACATGGCATCTCAGATGGTAATGTTTCTTTATCTCCCATATCTCTAATTTTTCTCCCCTACATGTTCAGAAGCTCAGCTTTTGATTAAAAAAAATCTATCCTCCATTTAAGGGGCACCTGGTCCCACTGAGCACCATCTAAAGCAAAACTTGCTTCCCAGGTCTATCTCTGGTCTGTGACGTTTCTACCAGTAGATAACAATGATAACAGTAATGTAAACATTGAGGAACATTTTGCATATTCATTGTCTGGTAGTTTAAAGGCTTTTGTATTTTTTTTTAATGTAATTTAAAATATACATTAAAATTTTAAATTATATTAAAAAAAAAAAAAAAGATTTAAAAAAAAGTGTCTATTTTTCTGTCATCCCCCAAATGGTTATGACACATAAGAGGATGTAAAGTGCAGAGCAGCTGAACAATCATAAACTATTTTAATACCACTTAAAAATGAGAAGAAGCAGGAAAAGAGGTTTGGGTATTAATGAAGTTTATTGCACTCGTCTGTCACTTCTACAGAGCATGATTGGGGTTTTAAATCCTTGCTCCAGTGACGTGGAAAAAAACGTGGTGGTCTTTCATCCAAGTCCCTTATAGATGTTATTCTGTCACAGAAATCTCTAGTACCACATTTGAGCTCACGGTGAATTCTATGCTCCAGTGGATGTAATGTTAAGCAAAGCAGTTCTGGATTATATTTGTGGTAGCAGAGCTGTAAAGCAGAGCCTGAAAGTGAAGTCAAGAGTTATAGGAGATTATGGCTGTTACATTTTATTTGAACTTTTTTAGGTGATTCAAGGTAAGCTCCTTGGATTTAGGCTGAGATATCTGGGGAGTCAAGGCTGGAAAGACAGGCCATACTCTGTGGGTTAAACCATTTGCAAGGAATACCCAAACCTCTTTCTAGTTGACCTGTTTAGTGTCTCACTATAAACATATATTAACATTCAGTGTAGAAAGCTCACTGCTGAAGGCAGCAGAGGGGTGACTGTTCCCCACCCCCTCCAAAACATGTCAGGGAAGAAAGCTTGCTTTGGAAGACCTCCATGCCTGGGTGATGCATTGCATGTTTTTGTGTGTGTGCTAGTTTTCAAGTGAAGAGCACCAAAGAACTGCACTAACTGAATTAGCTGTAATTTGTCTCTTTCTGTGATGTGCAGGTGAGGGCACCCTTGAACTGTTCTAGTTCTCTGTCTATCTTTAGACTGATTCGAGCAGCACAGGATCTCATCAAGCATGTAGTCTGTTCAGAGGCAGTGGCTTTGAGCCTCCCAACTCATAATACTAATACAACTGGGAATCTAAATAAAAAGGAGAATGTTAAGAAAAAGTCTCTGTTGCTGTAAGCAGAAATAATCAGAATCAAGTCTATCTTTCCATTATGTGGTTTCTTACAGAAACAAAAGCCCAGCTCGGGGCTGTTACTTATAATGAACTGGTTTGGCCAGTGTTCGTGCCTTTCCCTTTTTTTTGTTGCCATGTGTCAATTCTGACTGTGTGTACTGCTATGACAGCAATTTATTTCTTATATCTTTTGTCCCAAAGGGTGTCAAAGAGCCATAACAAAACTGTATGTACTTTAATGTCAGGCATTGCTTAGTGTGCTACCTTTGGGCTGCTACAGAGTAGTTCTTTATAACCTCTGAACCTGTTGCCTATGAATACAGGACGTTGCTGGATTTAAGCCATCGGGCAAAAGTCACAGCAACTGGGTGTGCAGCAGTTATTGTGAGCTACAGAGTGACTGAAAGAAATCCCTTAGATGCAATCAGACAGTGTCCGTATTCTGTTTTTGTTTTCCCCCAGCATTTTATCCATCTTTGAGAAACACCTGGCAGCTCTGAAACCACAATTGTACTTGCATGATCTCAAGTGGAATGGCTGGTCCCTAAACAGCATGTGTCTACCAAGCACTATGTCTCCACAAACTACCTGCAGGGCATGGTTTCTTGCTTAAGCCTGATGTGAGCTTAAATAAGGAGTTTGCTTTGAGGTTTGCCAAGAAGCGTTTTTGTGTGTAAATGTGTATGCAGCCATAGAGTAATGGAGACCATTTTGACACAGGCTATCAGGATTGAAAGGCTGCAGTTTTGCTTGGAGGTTACGTATACATTTTTATATGCAATTAGTTAAGTTGGGGTTTAGGCATTTAAATGGCCATTTGTGCTCTCACCTTTGAATATTATGCTCATCCTTTGGGAATGAGCTTGTGCAAATTAGGCATGAAAATAAGCATACGTTTTGTGTGCTGTACTGTCAGCATTTTGCTGTATTTGGTAATAAACTCGTATTGATTTATCAGGTTTTTTTTTCCCTCTCTTGATATTTCTGCTGTAATCTGAAGAATGTGAGCTGGTGGCTACAAAGCAGCAGTACAGCAGTGTTTTCCTTTTCCTAGTGACTGACTCCTTTAATTGTTCCTGTAGCATAAGCTCGTATTTCCATCTAACTCTTATTTAGGATACTCTCATGGTGAGTTGGAATTCATCCCTGCTTTGCCTTGTGGTTGAGTAGTGACCAAGACTTGCCCCTAGCTGATTTATCCTTCTTTTATCTTCTTTCCCTTCATACCCACACAAAAAAAGTCTGTCTGTGTACCGAACTGTGAAATACATGGGAATACAGAATTGATATTGTTGGTTCAGAGCTCCATCCTGGAAGCTTCAGAGAAAAAACTGCTTACAGGGGGATGAAGGCCTTTGAAGGGCTTATTAGTGACTTGGCCTATGGGCTTCCTGGGGGCTTGCTAGACTCTGCTGTATCACAACTTTAATGTCTCCACATAAAGTTATCTACTGTGAATACTTAATAAGGGGGATGAAAAGATCAGATCAGTTGATGAAAAGAACAGTTCGAGCTGATGCTAAGTTGCTGCCCCAAAACCTTGAGGATACTGAAATTTGCAATGAAATTTGGAACCTTTGAGTCAGCTGACTTATGATCCATTGTAGCATAATAATATACACTGTTGTTTAATATACCTTCCATGATTCTACTGTTAGAGTAGGCATCAAGACATGAGAGCAGCATTGTGAGTGCCACAAAGGGTAAGAATTTTGTCAGTTAATGTTCATTGAGGAAGAAATTAATCTTTGGTTCTTTCACATTAATAATCCTATTAAGGGTTGGCTTAATGAAGTTTTACTGACTAATTTTCGAGCTGTAATTTGCCTGTGATTCTTTTGAAAATTTTTTAATGAAATGGAAATTTACATAGACTGCACAACAATAACCTAATGAAGTGGCAAATCATATTTTAAAATCACTTGTGATTCCAAATGGCATCTTAATTCTTGGAATTGAAGACCATTCACACTGAGAGGTTCTGAATCATTGAAAGTAAGATGGAGCTTTTTCTAACCCAGGAAATGCTAACGAGTACAAAATGAGTCTGTGAAATGGTTCATGCAAGCTTGGACCAGTTCTGTGTGTTGCTGAAAGAAAATGAAATAGAGAAGATCTGAAAGGAAGCCCTCATCTTCTTGAATGAATGCTATGGAGAGTCTGTGCTTGGGTAGCACAAACATGATACTGCCAGTGAATGCAGCCAGTACCGAGATGGGGCTGCATTCCTACAGACTAATGGCAAAAGAGCCTGGATGGATCATGGTCTGATTGTCATCTCTTAACACTTGAGAGGGAGCGCAAAGAGTGATGAATGTATGTGAGTGTTACAGAGAGCAGAGCTGAGGCCCCAGCAGTGGCTCCAGTCTCCTCTTATGTTTTCACAAATCACCTGGGAACTGACTCAGTGAAATTTTTCATTATAGAGTGATTTCTGATTACTGTAGGTAGCCCAAAACAGGGCCTACTGGGTAATCTCTAGAGGCTTTCCTGGGTGTTTTAACTCCATTCCTTGCCCTTGAAGAGCTGAGATATGCCTCCATTAAGCAGCCGAGTTCAGGAGCTTATCTGCATTGCTTTAAGCTTTCTAGTTTCGCATCAGCCCATTAGAGAACCTCTTTCCTGGGTTGGAAAGGAGAAGGAATTCTTTAGATCTGCCAGTATTTTTCTAATACCTGATGCTCATAGGCTGCTCTTTTTACACTTTAAAATGTCACATTGGATTCCTGATGGAACTGGAGATTTTTATCTTCCTCTTTTCTGCCAGACCTGACATTTTTCTGGTTTTCTTCTACACTGAAGGCTTAATTTCTCACATGTGTGAGACAGAGTGAAAATTAAACAAACAAGCTGGCAGATAGATAGAATGGTTCTTCATGTCTGGAAAGCTGCAATGAGCTGTGACTTAGGAATTACAATGCTTCATATTCAAACTTTTCTTTTTGATGCATTGGGGTGGCACAAGAGCTGACAGTGACATATGGAGAAGGCCCTGTTAGGAGGATTGAGGCTGTTATGTGATAAATGACACAGTATGTCAAAGGACTTCTATTATCCATCATGCTGGCTTCCTCTGAACACGGTCTCATTGAAAAGAGAAGTAGCTGCACGTACAACTGGGGGATGCTGTAATAGGGTCAGTGGTATGCTCCAGAGAAAATAAGAAAGCTGGCAAGTACATGTTTGCGTGGGAATTGATGACTCTGGAGCTTTGAGTTCAGAATTTTCAAGTCAAATTTAATTCAAATATCTGAGGTATCCCCACTGTACATTTGTGTCAAGGATGAGCCCTACCTTCAAAAGAAGCTTTCTCAAAGCTCGCTCACGTATTCAGAAGGCTTCAAAAACCCACCAAGTTTTCAGTGTTGAGAAGCTAAGCTTTCTTAGGAAAAAAAAAGAAAGCTATTTATTATCAAGTTCTGGACTGATGGCATGATTCTGGCTGCTAATAAATCCCCAGAGTTCTCTTATTGCGTTTTTTTAACCTCTGTTGACTGCTTTGACTCTGAAATGCAGTGGAGTAAAAGTTGTGATCTGCGCTTTCCTATATGCAGGAGACATGTAAGTACTGTTGCCCTTATAAATACAAGGGATAAAAAGTACTGCTGACGGAACAAGACTTTGTCTCTCGTGACCTGATACAGAAATATCCTCTGTAAGGCGCCTTCCACCCTTCTTGACCATACAAGTTAAGAATCAGAGCAGGCTTTCACAGCTCTGTGCCTCACACTGGTGGAGAGTCTGTCAACATTTTCCTCTCTCTCATCACCCTTAACCCAACAGTGCCTCCTTGTTTGTATAATCTATGTCAGAATGACGCACGAACTGGGGGCTGTTCAAGAGAAGCGAGGAATGTATGGCACGGCACAGGCACTCATCCTTTTCAACCTCCTTTAGACCATCTCTTTTTGCAGTACCCATAATAGCTGTTTTTTTCCCTGCTTGATTAATGGACCCTCAATAGCTATGTAGTCTATAAACCCAGACAAGACAAGTAGCCTGTCTCTTTTGATCCCTGCACCCTAATAGCCTGATTTTGACTCCGCTTAAGTGGTGTTTATGTGCCCACATGAGCGGTAGTAATTGGTGCAGAATATCAAATGTCACTATTTGACATTTCATTCGTAACAGTAGTATTTAAAGTAAAGGCTTTAACTTGATGATTCATCAGTAGCCAGTGTCAAATGATCTGGGACGGTCGGTATTTTAAAAGTGTCAATCAACAGATGGATCACTCTGGAGATAATTTAATCAGAGCCCATCAGTGAACTGGCCTTAAAAAACAATCCTTCAGGATTATTGTCACAGCCGTATTGTTTAGAAGATGAGAGCGGTGCTTGCTTGGGAGCAGGCTTGGTAGCAGAGTGGCTCCTTCCATAGCTCCTCTAACAAGCCTGTTTCCTGAGAGGATGGAGTTGCAACTTCCTCAGTTGACTCTGCCCTGTAGTTAAATACAGGACTTCAGGCTCTGTTGCTGTTGAGCTGAAAGCTCTGCTTCTTCAGAACAAAATCTGCAAAACACAAACCAGCCTAAATATATAGATAACTTCACCCCCTCCAACTCCTAGCACTGCTGTGCTCTGTTTTATTTGACAGTACAGCTTTTTCTTCACCAACTCTTCATGTGATGAGACGCTTATTTCAGCTGTTGACCCCTATCAGTGACCCCTCACTGGGAGATCAGGTGTAGAGAACCGGGCTATTATCTACCTTCCACTCCTGTGTTTCTAATCAAAGCAGCCGATTTTGCTAATGCATACAGCTGAAGTCACAGTGAGGAAGACCTGGCTGAGTACAGAGAAAAGAAGTGCTTGGAACGGTAGAGCAAGGGGTAAGTAATCCTAAGAGTAAGAAAAATCAAGCTGGGAGAAAAGATGAACAAGCAAAGCAGGGAGAAATGTTAAATTCAGTTTCATATAGAATGTACAGCCATGGCAATCAGTTCGTGGAGTGAGGCAGAGCATCACCCTCCATGCACCTGTCCATCCATGTTCCTTTAGCTTTCATACTCACTGAGGTGTCAGCAGCACGCAAGCGTTGTATTAGATTTTCAGTTTATATATTTAAGATAAAGCAGGTTAAAAAAATGAAATCCAGAGCGGATCTGAGAGGGTTTAGTCCAGGTGAAACACATACTGTGCTCTTCTGACCCAGGCATTGAATTCTTTGACATCTCAGATGCACAGAGTTCTGAGCCCCAATGCATTGGGTTCACAGAAGAGGAGATGGCAGGACTGTCACTTAGCATCTTCTGTTTCAGAACTTACGGTCCGTGCTACTACTGGCAATCACTGTTTACGGTTATTACCTGTAACCAGGTAAACCTTGTTAGAAAGGGCAGTGATGCTTGATAATGTATCAGGCATTGCTGCTGTTCCCTTCCTTGCAGTATTAGCATTGGTTCAATCATTTGAAACTCAGTTCCTTTTCACCATGATGTAGAGCTGTTACTGTTGTCACGTTTGAATGTTTTAACTGCACTTCAGTAATAGGCGAGTGATCCCAGTATCTTATAACCTGGCAGAGCAGGTTGTCAATGGTTTACAATCAGAAATGATTGGCTGGCAGCCCAGGCTGGAAACTGACACTGCCTTTATCTGCCATGGTCTTTGATTTTCATTTTTTTTTTTCTGGTTTAAAGGTCCTGTAGTCTGCTTTTTTGGGGCTGATAAGGTTGTATTGTTAGCCATGAATTTGAGACCAGCTGTTGTCTTCAGTAGTTGGATGTTTCACTGCCTGAGTTATAATTATAGTCCATAAATTGTGTTAGAATACTTGGTAGCAAGGAGCATACTGAAAATGAGATTCTTTTCAATATTTGTGTCACTTTGCAGAAGACAGAGAAAGAAGTATTGTCAAAGGACAAGTGTGTGCTGTTTTTCTTATCTTTCTGGGGCTTTGAGGTGAACGAGAGTTTGTCTGGCATTTTCTCTTGGATTGTACTCGGATAAGCATGTGGCACTACTTGGATTTACAGCATGAACTTTAAGCCAGAACCACCATGCTGCAGAAACTTCACAGCCATAGGAGTGCAGTGTGAATATCTTTTCCACTGAAAGACCCGATTCCTTGTTTGTAACCCTGCAGTGAAGCTGATGGAAGAAGCTCTAAGCAAAGTGCTGGCTCTCTATGTGTAAACAAAACAGCACTGAGAAATCCCCCAAGGTCCAAGCTGTTGGTTTTTCTTATGATTTATACCTTCTCAGTTATGTGAATAGAAACGTAAATATTTATTGTTTTCTTCACTACCTCAGCATACATTTTCTTTCCTTGAGGTGCCCCCAAAGGGAGTGAAATCCCAATTTCTTTGCAGTTCAGAGTCTCTTTTATTTTTGTCTTTTATTTCTTAGCAGAAGTCTTTCTTTCTGTTTGCACTTCAGCTTCTGCCCTTTGTGTGCTGCTTTCCTGCTCTTCCTTTTTTACTCATTTTTTGTTTTGCTAATCCACTGAGATTATTGAAGCATCACATGTCGTTACTGGTAGGTACTGTCCAGAACTCTTTCCAACCCTTTACTTTGTTCTTTGCCAAATATAGCTCGATATTGGCCTATGGTCACAGTTTTATCTCTATGGAATCCATCCATGCTGTCAACTATAGAATCTCTGTCCTAGTAGTTCTTTAATATTTGGAAAATAATTCATCTTCATTCCTATTCAATGCAATGGACTGTATCGTATTTCTTGAGTAGCTTTGTTCCCCATTGGCCTATTCTGTTACAATATTTTCCCTATTACTTATGTAGGACTGTTTTATATTAAATAATAGAGAGCGTTAAGTGGTTTTGTTATTAGTGTTCAGAAATCGTTAGTGTAGCTTATGCTCTCCTCAGACCCAAGTTTAGAAGATATAATCTGTAGTTTTCATTGCTGTGGCAGTTTCCCTTCATCAGCAAGGAAAAAACAAGTGGTGCTTGTAAATTCTCTGTCTAATAATTCAGTGATTACGATATTAGTAACATGTTGTGCAAAACAGGTGGTGGTGGGAGGAAGAACTAGAAGAGAAGAGAAACTGTCAGTCTTGAAAACGGCAGTAGATTTCTTTGTTTCTCCTCCTTGAAACTCATTTGGTTAAGTGAAGTGGGATTGGGTTTGATCGCTTGTTTGAAAAATCACGTTAAATAATCCATTTATCTGCGGGATGTGTGGAAAGGCCTCTGGATTCCATGACTTACTGTAAAGAGCTGTGGGGTTTCACTCTTGGCAACTGCATTTGATGCCACTCATCCCAAATAGGTAAAACGTACCTCAGTGGGGTAGGAAAAGATCTTGATATCATTTAAAAGCCACACTGTGGGGTTTATTTAGATAAAATTAACCAGTATATGCCTTTTTTTTTTCCCCTCTTTCTTTCTATTTTTTCTTCCAGTCGTGCGATATGAATAAAACATTTGCCTGTGTGGAGCTGATTGTAACGCAGTGTTCCTATTGCTTCCAGTAGGGATTTGAGAAGGAAGTTGCTTTTCATATACAGTCCTATCTGGTGGTTAAAAAGATAAACGTCTGGTAGGGAAGATGAATTGTTTCCATATATTTTTCGGTTATATTTCTTAATGGGGCACATTTAAGAAAGAGATGATTGTGTTTATGTAGAATGATGTGTGTCCTATCTGTGGTACATCCAGGTGTTTGAAGGTCATTGATGGATCAACCCCCTAAATGTGAGGCTTCTCTTTGAGCAATACTTTTCACAGTCCATAAGCGTTTCTTCACTGTGGCTTTGAAGTGTACTGAAGATGGTTATTGTTGTTGGAAAGAAGGCATCTTTTCTTTAAAAACGTACAATGTAATGGAAGTTGAAAGGAAGGTAGAAAAGCACAGTGAGGAATTGACAGGCAGCTCTATCTATCACATGACAGTTGTACTCTAACAGGACAAAAGTTGACATTTGCTACAGTCATATTCAATAGGCGACACTGAGTGTCAATATGGAGCTCTGGGCAGTCGTTATAATGGCTATGAGTGGTAAGGGAGAATGACATTTTTGATCTGTTTACTGAGATCATCTTATATCCAGAAACTGAAGGAATAAGAATCTCTACGACTTGGCTCTAAGTAATTTATTTTCATTTGCTCCTCTTATTAATAGAAATCACTTAACATGCACCATAATGCATTGAATGACAACAGTGATATCTTTGGCAGATTCTGAGCCTACAAATGTACTGGAAATGCGTGTTCTGCTGGAAAATCAGACAAAATAGGAAGATACTGAGTTGGTGAACTTTCTTGTTTGCGTTGTTACAGGAAATGATTAAGGAAAACCAACTGATGGCCTTTTGAGTCGCATTCTGTGAAGCATCTCTAGTGCCATCAGCATGATGGGGAAATTGGTCAATAAAGGGGCAGTGGCTTATGGTTGCATTCTGCTTCCCCTGCATTCTGCTGTAGATCTACCATTGCTCTGCTGTAGTAAGTGAAATTAGTTTGCAGGCTGGTAGCGTTACTGGTAGTGTAACCCAATTGTGGTGTGTAAATTCCCCCATTTCCTTTTTTATCTTCCTTAAGAAACTGTAAACTTTATTTGTCAACCAGTCAGAATCTCTCAGTGAAACATCTGGCTGAAACAACTGCTAGCAGATAAAACAAAAACTTCATCACTGCTAAAAACAAGTAGCAAATGTTGTGTATGTGAGGATAGTGATGATAAGGGACCATTTCCTTTGGGAACAACAGAAATGAGGGATGTACCGATGCTTTCTTGCCATTCCAACTTTTGCTAGGACCTGATGTGTACACAAGTGTGCTCTGTTAGAGGATATTAGAGGATATATATTTGCTGTTCAGGAAACCTTCTCTGATAATCTGGCTTAGCCCAAGCCTAGGGTGAGTTTCCCTGCTCCATTTTTTGTTTGTGCTGATGCTTTTTTGACTCAGGGTAAATGGCAGATGAACTGACCCTTCCACTCTATGGCACTATGGTTTTGGTTGTGCATGAGTCATCTACTGGTATTCAGTACTTGGTGGGATGTGACCAGAGTCCTTCCTTACAGTGCTAGCTGATTTTTAGCCCAGGTTAAGTATCCATTAAAATGTAGCCCATGATCTCATGCATAAATGCAAGGCACATCTTCTCCAAATGTAGTGTGGATATTTTCTGTGTGGACATTCTGAGTGTAGTTTGAAACATAGATAAGTGATCAGGTTAATGGAGCAGCAAAGGGATATTTGCAGTTGCAAGCAGAGAGCTAGATAATAATAATAAATCAGTAAGAAACTAAAATTCAAACATCTCTCTTCTTTGATTGCCATTAAGGGATTGTGGCCATTCAATCAGTGGATATACTTTGCATTTGATGAAATCCTGGGATGTGCGTGTAAATAATACTTTGAAAACGTAGTTGACTAAACTACAACTTAAAAGACACATGATTTGACTGTACTGATTTCTATTATTCCTTTGTTCAAATGGCATCTCCCATATTACTGCTGCAGCAAAGCTCTCTCTTCAGAGAGCTTGTCAGTGGTATCATTGCTTCGAGTGCCTCAAGGGTTCTTCTCCTTGCTCTTCCCTTTGCCAACTTTCAGTCACATCTATGACCTCAGCAGGAATGTTATTTGAAGCAATGGCAGTGCTTCAGTTCTTCTAACAACCCTCTGCTAAATCATTTCCCTGAACTCAAAATGGCAATGCATCTGAACCACCGATGGACTTAGTGAAGGGAAAGTATGGGAGAGTTGGGAAGGGCTCAGCCAGATGCCACAGTGAAGCAAAGCTATTGAATATGTGATCATGCAAAAGTATCTTAGCTTCTTCCACCTTTGCCAGCATCTTCAGATGGAATTATCTTAGACGTAAGCTAGATGAAGGAGGTGCATGCACCCTAAAGGGTATATTCAGAAGTATTTCTCATCAAGTATGACATAATATTGAGGAAGAAGACATAAGTCTGTACTTTTGCATGTAACTGTCAGGCTGTTAATTTGTCCCTAGTATCTGTGAACCATCCAACACAGCTACTCTTTTAGACAGCAATCAGTACTCAATGCCACATAGACAGGAAAACCCTAACAGATAAACAAGAGAAAAAGGCACCTGCTTGTTCTGTAATCATTGGAAACTTGCTCAAAGTTGGAGTCATGAGGATTTCCTCTGAGATGTGTCTACTCTGAAATTCAGCTATTATCTTTCTGTTTGAAACCATTATACTTAGGAGGTCACCTCATCACCTCTTCCAGTGGCGTAAAACCACGTTCTTGTGATATCTTCCAAGCAAGTCCTATTCACCTGACTGAGCTGGGAAGCGCTAGAATGAAATAATGCTCAGCAATTTTGAACCATTCCAACACCCACAAAATTTGTGTTTTCCTAACGTTTGCACACAATTGCAGTTACTGCCTTTTTTGCGAGGCAGCAGCTGGGGGCTGAGAGCAGGCAGCTGCAGCCTGCCACAGCCACCGCTGGAGTGCCTGCACATATAAAAATGATGGAACATCCAGCCCCGCAGTTCCTTAATTGCAGCTGGGATTTTGCAGCTGTGGAGTCATACCATGAGAAATACATTCAGTGCTGCCATTCAATGAGCATAATTTTGGGGCCAACAGATTTGCTGTGTGAGAAACGAGCTCTATAAGGCCTAGTTCTTCCTCTTTCTTTTTACCTTGTTGCTATCTCTGTTAGCTTTCTGTTCCTGGTATTTTGCAGCACTCAGGGCTAGAGATAAGCGTCTATCACGCTATCCACCACTAAGGAACTGCTGCTCAGACTGTGAGGAGGTTAAAAAAGTGTTACACCTTAAGAAGAATTAAAGATATTTAGCATTTCACAGCACTATATAGCACTATTAATTATATATATTTGGAATTAAGTTGTTCAAGAAAGGTGGAAGGCTGAAGTTTTTTTCTAGGTCTTCTGCTTCAGGCAATCAATGACTTTGCTTACAAATACACTATAAAGATAAGAAGCTGAGAAAGCACTAATTTACCTAAATTCAAACAGTAACAGCTGAACTACGTTGTTTATATATATAGGAGAAAGATAACTTAGATCTTAAGGTCTTTCCTTTGTTGGTGTTTATTCCTCAGTGTTTTTACAGCCACGGTCAAAATAATTTGCAACATTTATTCCAGTTGATCAGAATGGCCTACTTGAATTTGCACATTGATTTTTGTAGAGGATATTTCTATGAGCTTATCGGTATTGATTAAATGTTATGCAGCTGAGTCTTTAATCTCTCCTGGGTCTGAGAGGGGCGGGATAGCTCAAAGTACAAGGAGTCCTGGAGAAATTCAGAAAAGAAAAACACTATCAGATAACATCAGAAATATTCCAGAGCCTCGTTAGCCTTCCTGCCTCTATTTATGATTCTAAGCACATGGCGTGTTTCTGTTTCAAATCCATCTTCAAACAGAGAATTTTATTCCCCTGTACTTCCCTTCCATGTCATTCTGTGGATAGAAATGCTATGGATGCCCTCCACTGAAAAATATGGTTGGAAGTTGCGTCTAAGGTTGTTTCTTTGCAGTGATGAAATATTGGTCTTTAGAAGGCAGTTTTGAAGCTCTTTTGGTTTAAAGTTGGTGCTTAGCACAATTTCTCCTTCGTGGCATAAGTAGTATTGCCCTGTATGATGCACTTAGCAATAAATCAGTACTGTTATTCACCTGTTAGGTCTGGAAGGTCCATCAAGAATTAAAACATAGAATCATGGGCAAACCCTGCTTTACCCATGAGGTGATGAAAACTGTTTCTCGTATTAGAGAGAAGAAAACTGTAGTGCTCGGTCGTTAACTTAAGTAAAGGTAGACAGTATGGTCCTACTCCTTGTTTAGTGACTGAGCATGTAGAGCAGCCAGCAGACACATGTTGTTTAGTGGCACTGTATCAGCTTTTAAACATGGACCTTTGAAGTAGAAGAGCTATAATGATCCAGTGGTCCTATTAGTGTTCTTATCTTGTACCCTTTTCTCCATGTCTAAATGAGAGAGCTTACTGTGCTGCCCTTTGCTATGTCGTGAGTTATTTCAGCTTTTGATCAGAACCTGAGGTTTTGACTCACTGACGCAGGACAGTGCTTCTAATCTGAAAGTTTTTTAAGTGCTTTATTACCAGAATTGGATGCCGATCATTGATTTTCTTCATAAGTGTCTTCAAACCCATTGATGCCCAAATATCCTTAATTCATTACCCTTCAAGAGATTTTTCCTCTACTTCAATACATTAAAAACAAGGGAAGGGAAGGAAGAGCTATGCAGAAACTCACCAAAATACTTGGAAAAGTTCTGTGTCCTCCATTCTAGAATATTGCTGATATATTCTGATACGTAAAGCTTCCTGATTCAATTGAAGAACAGAGATAAAAACGAATAGTAAGGACCATAAATTAGTTGCCCTGATCCAATATGTTTTAGGAAGCTAGTTAAGAATTTCCTGACTTTGGAAGATGCTGAGTGCTTGCAATTCTATTGAACTTCAATAGGCAGTGATGAGTAGCTCCATATTTTGAAAAATCAGGTCATTTATTTCAGAATTCAAGTAACTTCACTTTACAAATCTGTTTCAAGAGGGATTTTTTTTTGATCGTACGAGCCCCCAATTAAAATTTGCCAATTGCTATGGAAAAAAAAAAAACAGCTTAGATTTCTGCTCACATAAGTATATAAGAACCGCTTACATTTGTTCCTATCTACTGTCCTAGTTTTTCTTTGACTTTTGTTTTTTTCCACTAGAATCTTCCAGCAAAACTGCTGCACTTAATGTGTTTGCCCTGGTTTCTAAGGCAGATCTCCCCTCAAATTCAAATCCTTTTTCTTAGGAGTCTTCATTTTTCTCTATGCGCCCTCACTTTTCTGTGCCAGCTTTACTTACCACTTGCGTGGCATCTCTTAAACACTTGGCCCAATCTCACCATTATGTGAGTTTCCCTGGAGAATTGGGTCTGTTTTGTTTTGTTTTATAGCGATTTTATCAGTTACTGCATTTTATATGGATATTTTAATTATTTTTTTTTTTCCTGAATGTTTTGCAGACATTTACAAGCCCATCAGGTTTCTCCAGTGAATACTTTATTTTAATAAGTGGGTATTGAATGCTTCGTTTAACTTTACTGTTGTGCAGTGCCCAGAGACACTGTGCTTGGATGAGCAGTTACGTAAGTGCAATTTGTTTTAGTGCATCTTTTCGTATCAGAATTAGCATTCAGTTGAGCTTTGAAGTCATGTAGTGCATAAGCATAGGGGGAAAGTAAATAAAACAACTTAGTGCATCTGCAGATATAACCCCAAACTGATTTACTTATCTGTGCCTGCTCACTCTGCTCAGTGACAGATCAGTCCCTCAGATGCTTTTCTAGTGATGGTAGAGCAGCGGTTGCCTGATCTCTGAGGATGCATGGAATGCGTGTCTAGTTCAATAGAAGACATGCATTTCCCTTCAGAGTCAGGTGGAATGCATAACTTGAAAATAAGTCTTTTGTTGTTTTTTCAGTGTTTTGCTCTGGCTTTTTTTCCTATTTTGACATGGAAACTGTATTGCAAACAGACCTGATCTGTAACTATTGCTTATCTCTACAGAAAGGAACACTTATTGCAAAGAAATCAAATTGTTTCATAGGAATTCGTGACTGTTCAGTGGACTAGGCAGGCAGAGCTGGAAATTCTGTGTTCAGAAAGGGGAAAAGCTTGCATTCATGTATATGATTGCTGAGTAACCTGTGAGGAATTATTACTTCATTGCGGGGAGATTGTATTTGTCATGCAAGTAGCCTGTGAAGTTAGTAGGCATCGTCACACAACAGTGTATATATCCTGTTATAGCGGGCATTTCCAGTGGAGCTGTAGGCATCAGTAGCAATATGATCACAATCATATTGGTTTTAAGGCGTGACTGTAAAAAGAAAGGGAGAAAAGTAGGAAGAAAGAAGGGAAAGCTCCTCCAATGTGAGTGATTAGCAAAGTCTAGTGTTACTTTCTTTAACTGTGCCTGCCATGGAGAGGGTGGTTGACAAACTGTGTTCTTGGGTTTGTGTTATTTCATAAGCTACCGCTCAGCATATTTCTGGTAATGGTGCTTTGTCAGTACTCTAATTTACTGACGGAGGAAGTATAGTATGTCTTCATATATGTCAACCTGCAGTCAGTTCCAGCATAAATCACATCACAGTCTCATGTACTGAGATCTCTGCTCGTGCTGCTGTCAGTTTGCTGAAACAAGTCTGATACACAGATCTTTGCAGGCCCCAAACTGAAAAGGGACTCTAGGTTTCCAAAATTGGTTTGTCTTCTGAGGTAGGCGCACAATGTCCTGATCAATGACTAGCAGGAAGCAGGATGTTACAAGCTGGACAAAACCTTTTAGATGATGCTGAACATGATTAGACCAGGATGATGTTAGTGATGGTCCAGAAGGGAACTGTATCATAATATCTTGGACCACAGTCCTTGTGCAGTGTTTGTTTCATTACTCTCATTACTAAAACAAAAGTGCAACGGTTCTTCAGCACTCACTGACAATGTTTTTGGATTACTCCAATTATTCTGTAACTTATTAGCAGAATATTTCTGATTCGTAGCATCTGTTCTGAGGTCTTTTCCTCCCATTCTAATTAACATCTTCAGTTCGCTCTTGCCTGTAGGAATGAGTGCTACCTACTGGACTATGGGGCTGCATAAGGATCCTAGGAAAATTGAACAGATCTGAAGGTATCTCTGCACATTCTATTTATTTTTTATTCTTGGCCTCTACGCAAGGCTCTGCTTGTAGTTCTTATTATTGATCTATGATGCCACACTTTGCTCTTATGTGTCACTTAGTTGGGTTTAAATTTTAGAACAGTC
Organism: Coturnix japonica; assembly: GCF_054131305.1. Classification (NCBI taxonomy): domain Eukaryota; kingdom Metazoa; phylum Chordata; class Aves; order Galliformes; family Phasianidae; genus Coturnix; species Coturnix japonica. The sequence goes on along the minus strand of NC_140671.1, from coordinate 20,231,999 downwards.
ATCTGGAAAATGTATTTCTTAGTGTTCATTTGTATATGGAGATTGCACTGATATAACTACCCGATATTTAAATCAACTCAATTAATGCAATCCATATGTGAGCAATTAGCTTAAGTCAGTTAAGAACCTTTCTTCAGGTATATGAATGTAAACCATATTTAAATTAAGAAAGTGAACAATGCAAGACTTAGAAGCAGGCTGAAGGACATTACTTCAAAAGTAAAATGTTAGTTATTCAGTCCTTTGTCTTGAAACCTCTGGTTCTGGTCTTAATTTTTCACTGATTTGCTACCTTGTTGCATGAGTGTCTTCACTTTTCAATATTTGTGCCTGCAAAATTAGGATCTGCTGAAAGAGTTTGTAGGAGGATGAGGCTGTCTTAAAGAACTGTTTTCTCCCCATGGTAAACTTAAGCTTTTCAATGAGTAATAGTCAAAATTGGAGCCAAATCTTCCCATTTAAAAACATCATTTCCATTTGGAAATGTCATTGCAGTGCCATTTGGGAGTTGCTTGGCTGTCCCGTTGTCCTGGCTTCACCTGCCTCCCCTGCTGCATCTTAATTTGTGCATCTTACTGAATTAGTGTTGTCAGCGCTTTAAGTTGTGTTGTAGGACACGTGGCCCAGACAAAGAGGCGCTTTGGCAGAGAAGAATGAGTACCTTAGAATCCTTAAGTGCACATATTCTGCCATATGCTGAGGGCATCTCTTAAACAGTTTAACATTCTGAACTGGCCAATTTGAAGTTTTGATGGAAAACTCCAAGTTTTGAAGAGAATGAGCTGAGGAAAAGCTATGATTTCCAGCAGGAAGCAGGTACTTGTTAAAAGAAAAATCTTGAGTTGAAAATTACTTTTTCCAGTCAGAACTAGTGACTAAAAATTCTGTTTTGGGCTTTCTTACCAGTGAGAAAGTATTTGAAGTTGTTGCAAAAAGGGTCTAAAGATGACTCAATCTCATGGTAGGTGTCAAGAAACTTTCAGTTTTTAGGTGCTTCCTGAATCCTTATTTACTCCTCCACAAAACAGTACAGATCATCATAACTTGCATTTTCCTCATAAATGACAGTGCAAAGTGTCACCAACTGCAGGTGAATTTGTTCTCATATTTGATAGTTACTGTTGTTGCAGCTAAAATAGTAGAAATCTGATGAGCGTCCTTTCATGTGGAACTGAGGAGGTAGTTTAGCTGTGATAAGGCTGTTAACTCACCTTTTCAGTAGGTCATGTGAACTTCTTGTCTCATTTGATTATGACATTGACAGTGTTAGCTGGGAATTATGCAGATCTCATTCTGTGTCTAACTGGTTTGTGACAAAGTGCGGCTTAATGAAATGTGTCCGCTGAGAGAAAAGGAACTCTCCTATCAGAACAAGGACAGAGACACAGTTACACGGACCAAAAGGAGAAAGCACAGACTAAATCATTTATCTTGGGAAGGAAGAATTGTCCACTGTAAAAAAAATCAGTCAGATGTAGAAGGTGAAACTCTGAAGGCTCGTTATGCTAATTAGCATCAATGCTCTGATGTGGGTAGGCAAGAAGAAGCTGATGGAGTGGTGCTTTAGAACACCATTTGCTCAAGAGGAAGTACAACACATCATGGATTCATTAATCTGTGCTGAAATGGAAAAGTCTTTGAGCAGCAGTGGTCTAAAGTGGTCAGGATCTTTCCAGTGGCCTTGTTCAGTTGGTTGGCAGCCAGATAGTACGAGTGTCATCTAAGAGATAAGCTATGATCAGTAGTGAATTGTTAGCTGCAGTAATGTGGATGGAAACTGCTTTGGTCATTGGTGCCTGTATATATGCCTTGCAGATATTCACCTATATTTCACTGTGAACAAATGAAAATCTGGTAACTTCAATCCCTGAACAAAGAAAGAACATTGCCCCCTTTGTTTCTTGAAGTAAATGGGGAAGGGATCACATTTCTTCAGTGAAACCCCGTGGCTTGCCAAGATGCCCAAGTGAGGTATCCCAGAGGGAACTTTAAGCAGCTCACTTAAATGATGGGAAAGAAGTTTCACTATGAAATTAATGATGCAGCCCAGAGCACAGTAGGAAAACACCTTGCCCTCTTTTTCCCCATCTTTGATTCCAGCTGTAGAGTCCTGTAGTGCTTATCTGTATATTTATCTGCTATAAAATGAAATGGATTATATGAAGAGCTCTACGAAGCAGTACTCAGTACTTCAACATTTCTCTAATGCAATTAAGGCAGATATTTCAGAAAATGGAAGACTGTTAGTTGCCATAAGCTGGTGTTTCATTGGATTGCACACAGTTTAAAGCCTCCAATATTGCTGTTGTTGTGGGGGCTTCCTGTTTCTAGAATGACCATAGACATCGCAGGGCAATGCTGTAATGCAACGACTAGATGGCATTGGATGAGCATCTCCATGGAATAAATGTATGGTGAATGTAGTCAGTTCCAGCGCATGGACTTCAGGCTGTAAAAAAATAATTCTATTTCTGTCACATCTTCCTTTTAATTATGAGGGAGGGCTTTACTGGTTCTGCTGCTTTCCAACATCACTGCCTTGTTCTCTGAAAAGGTTAACAATCAAGAAAATTCACGATTCCACCTGCCCTCTCCACATGTACTCACATCTCAGGTTGATCTGAGCTTTCTTAATTGCAAGACCAAAACACCTTAATGCAAATATTCCTCTTGCTTCCATCCTGGGTAAGCAGTAGTTATTTATAAGTCCAGCATGCTGTGTCTGTCTGAGGCTGCCACATGCTGTTCAACGGCATCCTGATGTTTACTTGTGCCTACTTTCCTTTATAGATATTCTTATCCTGTGCTGGTACTGCTGTCTGCTTTTAAGATGCACAGTGAATGGTGATGTTGCTCTCTACATATCAAACACAATGCATCCCTTTAGATTTCATAGTTCACTGTGCCCCAGGTGCTGTTATTATCAGTCCTGACATCATTCATTTGATATGATGGGCCCTGTCTTTCCATTTATCTGTAATGGACAGGAGATTTTGAATCATTTTATCTTCCAAGCACAGCAACATCTTTTCTTTAAAAAGTGACTTTCCTCTCTTTCCACTTCTCGCTTTCTTCCTGGTCTAATATCTTGTGCATTACATTTATCCCCCCCCGTCTTTATTTCATATTTCCTTTTCCCTTTTGTTTTAGTGGTTTTTTTTTTGTTTTGTTTTGTTTTGTTTTTTGGTGTTTGTTTTCTTTTTTCCCCTCTCCTCCCCATGTGTTCCCTTCTCTCTTTTTCCCCTCTCATTTTTCTTTCCATGCAGGGCATCGAACCAGTCTTACAGCAGCCAACTGAAGGGTTCTGTTGACAATATCAGCCTTGGGTTAGGACTACTTCATGTCTCCCAGTCCAAAGACATTTCAGAATTCAGTACAGTTGGAAGCTGAGGCGCTCAGGGATCTTTTGCTTTGCTCTTAAACCAAGCAGACCTAAGGGTGAGAGAAAAAAAGAGGATGAATCTTCATTAAAACTTGATGTCAGACTTCGAGGTACAAGATTAAAAGCAAGGTCTTAAAATTGCAAACAGACTTAAAATATCATTCTGTTTTTAACTGAATAGGTCCGTGCTTTAGCAACTTAACCTCTTTCTCATTAACTCTCTGTGAGGTGTCCCTGCCTTCAGAGCAAGGTCTAATGCTTCTCTTAGAAGTGCATTTACTGCCTGTGTATTCAGAAGAGAAAACTCAACCTCATCTTTATGACTGTGGTGTATCAATTTGAGATGTTAAGGATCTGGCTTTTTTAGAGTAGTTCTCCCATTTGCAGTTCAGAATGACTACCTGCCTTTATACATCTTTAGAGGTGCGGCTTGCAGAGGTGCAGGAGTATTACTGATGATGTGTACTGATATTTGAAACCAACAGTCATCAACAAATTCACCTGTGGTTGAGTTTTCTTTGCTCACAGCCAGTCACAGGAGAGCTGAGCGTGTTCCATCAAATCTTTGCTTCAGGGTGTGGGCTTGACTACTTTCTGTTCATTTTCCAGGGCTGCATGGCACTAGTATATCTGAAAGGCAGACAACCCAAGCGTTTCTTTCCTCAGACAGTTGTGAGTGCTGGGTGCTTTGCTGTGGATCACTGTGGCAGTGTTTTCTGGCTACGTACGTTTTTAGAACACCTTAGTTATGCTTTGAGGGTCCCATCTTCTACCAGCTCTGTGGCTTTTCCTGAGTTATTCTAGAACTACTTACAGAAACGTTACAGCCCCAGAGTCTGCTTGGAGGAGAAGGTCAAAAGTGTTTGGTCTTGATTGGTGGGAGAGATGTGTGATATTTGCACAAACTACTTCAAATTGTGGAACTGATCCTTTCTACAGTAGCACTAATGGATCGTGTATCTCAAAGGTTGTGGCCGAACGTTTAATGGAGCCACTTCAGTTCTTATGTAGAACAAAGGAGCAAATAGTTTCCTTTTTTCTGTGCTCTGGTAGTCAAGCAGTACCCCAGGAGGCAGCTAACAGCTGTCCCACATGCTGACCCCCGTCAAAGAACTGTTTAAAGGTAGAAAAGGAGGTAGAGCTATAACAGAAGTTCAATCCAAAGCATCAGACTTGTGAGCAAGAGAAATACAATTTAATTACGGGTAATCTGTTTAGAGGTAGAGGTGGGGTTTCCTTTACTCTATTGGAATTCCTTGTGGCAAACATTTTCATCACTTGGTTTGAGCTGCTGGGAGTCCCATCCAGGCTGTCACGTAGTCTCACTAATGCTGCAAAGGAGAGAAGACATAAAGCACTTAAAGCAAATACAGTAGCTTGGAACTACGTTGTGAGAAATGCCTTTGGTTTGAGAAGTGAATTTCATTAAATCTTGCCAAATGTAGAAAGCCAGTCTCAGCTTTCCAGTCTCTTTATTTGCTATCAGCACTTGAGATCAGCTTAATATTTTACCTTCACCCTTGGATGCAGAGCATAACGGACAAAACCATTATCTGCGAATGTCATCGCTATTAGGAGAGGAAGAGAAGGAGGAAAGGAGCAAGGGAACAGAGCTGGTGGGGATCTCCAAAAATAAACAGCCTATAACAGTATGGTCAGAGGGAGTGAGCGAGGTTGGAAAAATCAGTGTCTCATAATTTAATTAAAGTTCTGCATCTCCTTCAGAGCTATGGCTACAGGCTGCCAGGCAGAGGGCTAATATCTAAAGGTCATTCGAATGAGCGAAGATACTAATCACTGGAGGACAAAACTGAACTCTGCCTCCCAGTTCTTGCCTTCTTGGTGAGATTTTACCTTCCTTCCATTATAAATTAGCCTGTGAATGTCATGGGGCAATTGAACTGTCATAGAGTCTCCTCTAGGAAGAACCTCCTTTTGTATCAGAATGATGGAATTGGTAAATTGCAACATGGGCAGAGTAAAGACTGAAGAGTGAGGGTACTGTGACCTATGAACATGTCAGCATGCTGTGTACAAGATGTGCTTGTGAACCAGCCCTACATTCCAGACCACAGTCCATAGCAGAATCTAATGCTGCAATGAGAAACACTGCAATGCAACAGGATCGATTAGTTTTTCTTGCCTCCTTTTCTAAGAGAACATCTAATTTCTTCTTGTGTTCAGAAAGAAGAATAATTTATATATATATTTACAAACTGGCTTTTTGTTTAGTGACTTTTAGAATGGAGTTACGCCTGCTGGAAGGAAACTGTGTATGCACACAAGTTCTTGGCAGAAATACACTTGTAAATCTCAGCTGAGCATCTGTTCTCTTGCAGGTCAGGAAAGGTGAGCCTGCAGGTAACTTTGCCTGAAGGGCTATTAAGAAACATAACAGAAACGGTCATGTTTTTACATAGAATATTTGGTAGAAGCATTCAGTGACTTCTCATGCTTTTGTTACTGGCAATATTTTTCAGCTTTCAGAATGAGCAATGTAGCAGCTGTGGGTTATGAGGAAAAAAGGGAATTCAGGTAACACTGAAACTAGAGTAAAGTCAGAATGAGTCTTGTGATGTTGCCAGAAACCCCAAGATGGCATCAGAGACCTTGTTTTTCTCCATTAGAAACGTATGACATTTTTAGTGGATTTTATTGTTTCTTTGTTTTCCTTTCTTAACCAGTTCTCCATTGTATCTAGTATTTTTTGAAGTATTCCAGCCTTAAGACCTTTTTTCTGCAAGCATTATTTGCAAGGCTCACTGATAACGCTGGATGCAATGCACCCCAGTTGCAATGCGAGATTCTATCTTCAGACCGCCAGATTGTGTCCCCAGGAATACATCTGTACTTATTCTGTGACTAGGAGGCTGGAACAGCAAAGCTGGATGTAACTCTGTAGCTAGAAATTTGTCCAGTACTTACAATAATTAGGCTCTGCAGTGCACACAATCACTAATGAGGGAAATTAGTCAGATTCTGCAAAATTGTACAATGATGTGCTGCTCCTTACAATCAAATATCCTGCAGATTTTTTCACTGATCACTGAGTCAGGAGCAGAATATTTTCAATCCAACTAATGAAAACACTTTCTCAGTGCAAATCTAGGATCCTTATTTAGCTTTTTATCCAGTCTTTGCAGTGAATCTAGGTAATTGTTCCACATAATGATGTAGCATGCATCAAGATCTTCTTGATGTGCTTCAGATAGCTACATTTCTCATGAGCGGAGGAGCTTAAATGAGATATCCAGCTCATCTCATTTAAGTGCATACATATTTCAGGCTGGTCGAAGAGATTCAAGCACCTGTCTTCAATTAGAATGAGTAGGAGTTGGATGTACTTATTTGCTGTGGAGGTTTTGAGAAGCCTTTGCTGTGCACGTAAGCTGGGTGAGTTTTGTAGATAGCGCAGAATTTAGAGCGTTTCCGAAGGTAATTTTGTTTGTAAGTGGTCCTGATTGTGTATGTACTTAAGTAAAGGAAAATCTGCATTTATTTTCAGGGCTGTAACTGTCTGAATTCTGGAAGGAAAGGGGATGATAAAATCTGCATGGTGGTACGCACCTCTGAAATGTACCGACTGTTGATTCATTCCAACCCAGTGTTAAAAGTCTTTGATCTGTGTTTTAATTGGCATTCCCCATCTTTGTGCCAGGTCTTGCCAGAATCAGGAACTCTTTGGAATCAACTTTTGTTTGTGATGTGTTGCTTTGTGATTTCAGCCACCGTTGTTCCTTGAGTGGAGATGATCTGAACAGGCAGTGGCTGACTCCCAGTTCTCAGCTCCATCCAACAATTTACCACACCAAAGGTCTTCTGTATTATCTGCGCAGCATCAACCGGGCCCCTGTGGTGAGTAACTCCCTGTATCTTCTATGGGTTATTGCACGCAGATGGATTATTGCAGTTGTGTCAACAGCCCTGTTTTATGGTTAGAGATGTGGAAAGCATACTATACCGCTATACTTTCATCATTGTGGGGTGTTTTTGAAAGTCTTGGGTTATCTACTGAATCTTCTAACCAACTCCAAACTTCAGAGTCTTCGTGCACCTGCAGAGTGAATACAAATTCCTTACAGCTCCTTAGTATCCTCAAAGTACTTCAGCTAAACTAGATATTGTTAGTAAGTTATTGTTATCTTTCTGGCAATGACAGGAGAAATTCTGTGAAGACATAGTCTGAATGGATCATGCAAAAGCCCAAACTGGAGCAATCTGTGCAATCAGAGAAACACAAGTTAGCTTTCAAAATGGTTGAACTTTTCTGCTGCTTCAGTGAGAAGAAAATGACTTTTTGGGGGAACTACCGGAAGTTCATGAGGGGTGATACTACTGGCATATGTCTGGGATCTGTCCCCATCTGTTCGGTCTTGATGCCCAACAGAATGAATAGTTCTGAGACCTCAGGATAAAAAAAAAACACTGATGGTTTCAAATGTTGATGAACAGAATGGAAGTGGATGGAACAGCAAGTTGGCTTCTTATAGCCCCAGTTAGGCAGGAAATGTCCTAAGATGCACTGTTCACTCTGGTCTTGATGAGAAAATCCTCAGACAAGGTGAAAATGTCTGTGAGTTTCTTTAAGTGAATATTTGTGGAAATATGCTATTTTTGGCCTAAATGACAGCCCTGACATCGAGCTCTGCACTCCAAGGAATCTACTGGAAGTTCAGCTTGTATCTGAGAGTTTATTCCACCTACATTTTCTTTGGGTTTTGAGCTACATCTGATCAGTTTTGTTTTATTGTGCTAATCGTATTGGGCCTTTTTAATTTAAATTTATCATAACCATCCCTGTCACATCCAGATGCATGAAGTTGAACATGCGCCCAGTGGAAGTTTTCATCTTGCTGAGTGAAGTAAGACTATTGATCGTATCATGTCTCTCACTCACAGGCAGTATGTCAGACGTGGTAAACTGATTTTTTCTTTGCCTTTGAAGAGTACATTGATTTTGGTTTATACATGCTCGCAAATGTCTTTTCCCAACTCCAGAAGAAGCTGGATTTCTTCTGCCCTGCACTCACTGCCAAGATGCCATGAAGGCAATTTCACTGATAGCCAAATGACTTCTGTGGAGTGAATTAGTTTAATTTATCTTGGGGATGCGCAAGCAGTTTCTTCAAAGGAAAGGAAAGCTTCTTGAAAGTGAAAAGGAAATAACTTTAAAGTTAGCGGCCTTTCAAACCAAACCCATTTTAATTGGTAACTTCAGCCATAGAAAACAGCCATCTAAGTGCTTTATTTGTTTATTTATTTTTGCTTCTCTTGTTGGTTTTGGAAACCCTAGTAAAAGAAGGGGCTGGATACGCTGTAGTATTGCAACTCTCCACTGAGGGTGGTTTCTTTTCAACTGAGAGCAGCGGGAGTATCAGAGAGCTAAGCTTGGGAGCAGCTAGGACTGAAGGGGAAAGAGATGTTGCTTTTTCCCCTTGAGCATTCGTGGTGAGGAAATGTGCAGTTTGTGAATTACAGTTGACAGTGCACTTGCAGGATGCAACAGGAAAAGTGTAGCTCTTACAGAGGGATCAAGCTGCAGCAAAGAGCAAGTTACTTTTGGAGGGGACAGGAAGATGCTGTTAGGGACCAGGAGACACAAAGCGGTGTTTGCTTTTTGAGATATTCTATCAAGGTTGGAAACAGAATCTGACTGCAAGTACATAGCTTTTTGTGAGCAAAGCATCCTAAACGTGTCTACCTCAGCAGTCTGAGATTGGGTCCTCTCACGAAGCTACTAAGGAAAAAAAAGAGTATTTGCATCCATTTTCTGTCTTGCTTTTCCTTTGTTTTAAAAGCTTCCTGATTCTGTGAGTCATGAGGGGGATTGTTTTTGAGTTTGAAAGCAGTCCTTACCTTTGTGGTGCTCAGTGCTGGCACATTACTTTAAACAGATAAAAATTTGCATGTGTGTCTTGAGTCATACCCCAGTGAACACCAGACTTGGAATTTGACTGTGTGTTGGTATCACAGCTGTACAAGAAGGATAGAGAGAAAAAAGGGGTGGGTAGGTCTCAAGTTTACCTTGTGGTTGCCCAGGCTTAACCCAAGGAAAGTTCTTCATTGGGTGCTGCAACTATAAAATACAGTTTTGTCTTGGCTGAGTGGTGAGGCTTGAGCTACTCTGTAGAATAAAAATAGAGCAGAAGAATGCATTGTAAAAACAAAAACAAAACGATTTGTCATAAACATTGAGAATAACTGCAGTGCTCAGTAAAATTAATTAAAATGTAGGTATATATGATACACAAATGGAATGGAAACATTTCCAGTAGTGTTGACTTCTCTGCTGTGGAGGTGGGTTGCAGTCATGGATTCATCCCATGGCATGAAATAGTGGTGTTACAGAGCCTGGCTTTTACAATGCTTTACTAATATGGAAGGCTTGTTCCAGACTTGTCACTTAAGGATTCACTCTTGAGATGCAGAATTATGGACCTCCTGCTTATCAGGCAGCACAGCTATCTGAGCAGCTGATCATCCCTGTGTGGTTTCTGATAAGTAATCTTTTAGGTAATAATATATGCATCTTGCATGTTAGTAATTCTGTAAATTGGCAGGTAATTGATACCTGGTTGAGCTGGGATCTCTGCCTCAAAATAGAACCACAGCTATAAAACCTTCTTTGATATTCATAGGAGTAAATTCTAGTTGGTACCTGTGGTTAAACTAATCTATGACTGTATTGCTGGAAGCATAGATGGAACGCTAACTGGAAAAATGCCTGTCATTAAAAGAACCAATAAATGCAGCTGTTTAGAAGGGGGCTTTATGGGATAATTCCCTGTTTTTCAGGCAGTTGCTTGAAGTGTAGGACTGCATAAGCCCCATGTGTTGGACTGGGTGATCCTTTTACAGGTCCTGTCCAACTCAGGATGTTCTGTGGCTATAGCAGTCCTGTTAACTAGGACTTGTGGGATGAATCTGCGTGTGAGTGTCTTAGCATCTCCAATCAACGTGCAGCTTGTCAGAGCAGCTGGAGGAATTTAAATGCTCAGTTCCTTAGGTAATTAAACTTCCTGACTGGCTGCAGCTAAACTGAGTTACTGTATAACTACTAAACAAGCATACTAGGGTAAAACTTGCCTTAACAGTTGGTGGAAGAAGTTGATCTATTCCATCTGTTTCTCTCCTCCTGTCTATGTTTATATAAGAATATGTATCTTTCTTCCTCATCTTTTTAATTGATCCACAGTGCTTCCCTACCTTATGACACCTGTCCCTTTGTCTCTGATAGATGCCTCAGAAAACTATTTAAATGATATCACGATGTTCCTTTCTAATCGGCAATGAATATTGCCTTAAAACAAACCAATTTCTTCTCTTTAGAAATCCTTGTCTTTTCACTGCTGGATTTCTGAATGTTTCTGATAAAGACATGGAGAATATATGTAACAGCAGTGTCTATATTGACTTCATATTCCGGAGGGCAATGAGATTGATTATTATTTAACACTTGGGTCAATATTTTCCTCTTGGGTCATTAAATCGTGATTTTCATTTTTATCAAAGTTGATATGTGCCTATGAAGGCAATCAAAACTTCCATTAAAACCTGGAATGTACCTTGTACCTAGTTTATATGATAGCTGACATGAGAGATGGATTAAATAGATACATTACGTTGTGTGGAATCAGATTATTTGTCTGACAAAGATAATGTCCCGTGCTTTATGTCCAGGAATTCATGTAAGTATCTGACCACATACAATACATTTTTACACAACTGCACAATTACATTTTCCTAAACATTGTGTAGCACAGTTTTTGTGTTTAAAGAAGCCAAGGTGATTAATTGCTGGCAAAAGGTGCAGTTTTAAAATCTCCTGAGGCTAATGCTAGAGTTGAGAAGTCAGAGGAGCCCAACAAATTGCTCCGTTGTATCATAAGTTACCATGAACTCTCAGGTTCCTCGGTTGGCATGGAATCTTGCACAGATGTCATGTTTATTTCTGCTGTGGACAGAAATGCACCGGTGTTGACACTGGATTCATGAGATCATGTCAGTTCCAATAGGTAAAACGAGGTACGGCTGACTAACAAAGTTTGACACTGATTATAGGCTTGGCCCAGAGCTCTGCTCTGAGTTTGTCTGAAGAGCACTGACAAAGGTGTAATTCCTCACATACAATCCTCTAGTATTTATAGTGTCTGTTGTGAAGAACCACAAAGCTTACTTCAGTATTACAGATTTTGCCTTTCTTTCCTCCCTAGGTGTTCTGTGACTACCATGGACACTCCCAGAAAAAGAATGTGTTCCTCTATGGTTGCAGTATCAAAGAGACCTTGTGGCAAGCAGGTTGCGTGGTCGACACAGCAGTTATCACAGAAGATGTTGGCTACAGGGTAGGTCTGCTTTGTTCCTTTCTACAGTTGTTGGCATATATGTGCACCTACATCCCTCTTTAAGATGAGGTCAGATCACAAGTTCTGTTGGTAGGTGCAAACTTGTCTTGCAGCAGAGGAGTAGAGATCCAGAAAAGTTTAAATGATTCCTACTATCTTCATGCACCAGATATCTGCGAGAATATTGTCAATAGGTGGATCTCTAATTCATTTCATTAAGATGCTGTTTTGTTGTCACTGCCGCTGACTAATAGAAATGTTGTATTTTTGTGTTTTATAAGTTCCAAGTATACATGTGCTTCTCTCACCCTCAACTCACGAGAAGTCCCCGTGGAAACACTTGTTTCACAAGGAAAAGCAGGAAGGGTGCTTACAGTCAGAACATCGCTTGTTGTATTTGAAATCAGTGGGCTTGAAAAGGCTGAGGATAGTTCACTGTTACACAAACAGAATTCAAATGCTGCTTTCAGCATCTGGTGCCTGTCTTGAATCTGCAATGAAGAAACCAAGAGCAAGCCTCCAAGGGTGTCCAAGAATCTGCAGTGGCCTAGATGAAAGGCTTTGTGATTGCAAAATATGGGAAGTTTCTCTCCTTCCTCCCATGAGTAATTGGGGACGATCCTGCTCTCCATGTATTTACTTCCCAAAAACATGAGCAAAATACCTCAAGAAAATTGTGATTTTTGAACAGCCTTTGCTGTAGCCCTTGATTCGTGGGAGAAAGAGGCATTGTTACTTCCTAATACTTGGCCTCAGATGACATGCGTAGCATTGACATTGGAAAACCCAACTTCAGGATTTCTCCTTTTAATCACCATTCCAGGCCCCTTTGACAGTAATCTCTGAAGGGACCTCAGTAAAGAATCCTAATTCCATTCTGACCAAATGGGAACGGAGGTTTATGGACATGGGCAGCACCCCCGTTTTTGTGCATGCTAAATCCAGCTGTATGAGAGACAGGGAGCATGGTTAAAGTAATGTGTTGTCATAAAAGAATCCTTTGAAAAGATGCGTTTTCACCCTCCCAGAAATACAATTGAAAGGTAATTAATGAGAAAAGCAGAGGGGAAAGAACTATTAGTGTGAAATCCAGTGAAAGCTGGTAAAATGAAAGGAATATTAAATTCAGATTTGATAATGCTTCTAAATGAGTCCTGACTACAGAGACATTACTGTTACCTGCCAGCGTTTTTATTTAATCAAATATAGAAGACTGATTATGCATATAATTTCAATTGTTTTAAAAACTAAACTGGATTAGAGATCTGATTATGGTACTTCATAGCATATATTTACAAAAATCTGTGTGCTGTTTCAGATAAGGACAGAATGAAAACTATCTGAACCTTCACACGCAGTTTAGCTGGATCTCATGATTGTGTTCAGGATTATAATTGTTTGGGTGACTGTGCTTTATTTTTAACCCAGCTCCAGGAAAACCTGGATGTGTTGCTCGGAATCATAATATTTTGCAGCAAATTGTACTTTGAGGGCAATTCAGAAGCAGTGGATGTTTAGTTCAGAGCAAGTAATCAATTTTAAAGATTCCTCTGTTCGGTATTCTCCCAGGAAAAGGAATGCTGTAGTTCTTAATAGCACACTGTAGATCTTGACTTAAGAGTTAGGCTCATGCTGGTCTCAGGTTTGAAATGTAATCTCTCACTTTGTTCCAGTTATCTGTTCACAAGGTTTTTTTCTGCTGATGAATGGACCTTATAGATCTTTATGTCTGTACCTTACAGAACTGGTAGGGTCCATTCATAGCTATAGATTGGATATGCTGAAAATAACATTTACTTTCTTATTACAGAGGTATGTATGATTATGATGTTTGCAGTGGATATTGCAGAACAGTTTAGGCCAAAGATTTTATCTTCTGCGTCAGTCATCCTTTAAGAGAAGACCAGCTATTAAATGTTATTTTCTCAATTTTGATGAAACCAAGCAGTCCTGTACAGAACTGTGATGTAAAGCTCAACAGAGTGGAACTAGAATTGCTTAGAATCAATCAGTTTCACTGATTGTTATTGGAAAGTGAAATTAGCTGGTTGGCTTTCACTGCCCAAACTGAATGAAATTTGAGGGTCAATGCCATTAGCAATGAGCAGAAACTCCTTCTGTATGATTCCATTCCATTCAGAAGTTTAAGAAAGCTGTCATCAAAGAAATAATGAACGTTCTTATTTTACAAGCTCTTCACTGGATGGTCTTTGGGCATGTACTGGGATGCAAGCACAAAGGTTTATATGCACATATGTGCTTTTGTATGTAAATGCCCAATTTCTACACCGAGTACACCTAGTGTTAAGGTATCTACTATATACTTTTACAGTTAGCATGAAGAAGTGTTGCATCCACACTGATAGAAATATTTGATAGCGCTGTGTATTAGCAGTGTTTATAGGCTGCTGTTGAGAAAAATGATTTCTAGAATAAGAAAATCACTCAGAGCTAAGAGGTAATTTTACTGAATTTTCATATTTACTCTTTATTGCCGCTTTCTATACAGAGTGCATTCAATGTACCATTTGATCCCAGATGAGAATAGTTTGGTTTATTTCACAATGCAAGATAGTTAAATGCTAAGCTCTATTTTCCTATAATTATCTGTGACCTTCAGTGGGATTATGCATTCCCCTTCTTTGCTGTGTGCTGTGTTCAAACAAAATTCCTCCTATAGCTGAATCCCTTGTCAAATTGTGAGGAGGAGCTGGAAAGGAAAGAATGGAAACATTGTGTGCTGAGCTATGACTGCAGCCCTCTAGGCAGAACAGGAAAATGTAGTTAATGTTGAAGCAGCTTAAAAAATAAAGCTTCATAAGTGACTTCAGCAGTCCAAAACTATAGGATGTGCAAAGACATCATTTTGGATGGGATGTACCAAATGTACTTACAGCATTTTTGTCTGTGACTGGGGACAAAAAAACAAACAAACACAACAAAACATTAGAATATGAAGATTTCACTTGGGATGAAGATGAGTCCAGTTTGGCACTAACTGGAACTATCACAGTGACAGTTTCTACAGGTAGCTTTGGTGATACGCGCTTTAAACAGCATAGGCCTCTTGTAGATGTATTTGTGATATAAATGCATGTACATCTGTTTGATTCATTTTCTCATTGCTGATACTTTCTTATAGACTCTTCCTAAAATCCTGGACAAAGTGGCCCCTGCATTTGTCATGAACAGCTGCAGCTTCCTTGTAGAAAAGTCCCGCGAGTCAACAGCCCGGGTGGTGGTATGGCAAGAAATGGGTGTGCTGAGGAGCTACACCATGGAGAGCACGTACTGCGGCTGCAGCCATGGTCTCTACAAAGTAAGTACCTCTTCCAAAGAACTACATGGCACACTCCTTCTAATGTGTGTCTAATGAGCTTGGGAGAATAGAGAGTGCTGTTTTTATGCTGTTTGGTATTGCCAGCTTCCTTCTATAATATAAGTGTAGCCATTCTACTGAGTTTCTTCTCAGTTAAATCCTTCCACGATCCTTCACTTTTAATCTTCCATGCCAGGGAAGTAGGTTCCTTGCTACGAGGTTTCATTTGACAGTGAAATAAAAAGAAATTCCAGTCTAATGCCAAAAATATTGAGCTGAATGAAGGAGTGTTTTTGAGATGATACAGACTGTGTCTTTATAATGGTATTCACAGTAGATCTGAGGTAATTAACATGAATATTAGGAGTCGTACACTTCCTGTTGCAGTCTATCTGGGCATTTGCTTGGCTAAACTTAAGAGCCTGCACTGAGAATTCTGCACTTGGAGTTTGTTACTGACAGCCAAAGGTAGCTCATCTATGAGCTGAAGCCACAGCTTTAACTGTGAACTAAATGGAGCTAAATTTCTTACCAAATGATGTTCCAGATACTGTGGGAAGGGCTGTACTTGTGCTGAGTGCATCAGAGACAGGAGCCTCTTGGCACTTTTTAAGTACATGGTTTGAGCTCTGGTAATTGTATTTAGCTGTACATAATTCTCCACTTGCTCAGTTGGTGAATTCTTTTTGTTCCTTTCCCAAACCTGTTGCTTTCCATGGAAGGGATTCTGTGCTCCACCTTATTTCTCCCACTAGGGAGCAATCCTTATCTATACAGCATTAATATGTGGTTAAGGATCCGAAAAGACCCTTAAGGAAAAAGCCATTGTTACAAATAACAATTAATAAGACGTTCAAATTATTCTTTGCAAGTTCTATGTAAATCCTTTTACATTCCATAGAATGTGGCCAGCAAGTACTCAGCTACTGTTTTAACAGTGCTCTACTATACTCACATCATTTCTTAGATAGAAAAGGCAGAAGAAATATCTGAAGATGGTTTAAAGAAAGAGAATATAACTGCCCTGAGCATTACACCTAGTGCTCCCTACTCTGAGAAGTGCTGATGGGGTGCAATAGGTACCACAGGTTGTGGTGGGGTTTTAAATTTCCTTCAGACAGTGGGGAGAAATTCTACCTTGACTAATGTCAGTGGCAAAACTCCTAGTGATCTCCATGGAGAATTTAACTCATTTCCTAGATAATCTGAGTAACATCTAAAAGCAGTTGGACATCAGGTTATATCAGTGTCTAATGATTTGTTCTCTACTTCCTTCAGTATTTTCAACCCAAGTTTGCATAAGTTGTGCCAGCAGATCTAAAATGTTTTATGCAACGTTCTCCCAAGTGCACCACCACTCAGTAAGCTGGTGGTCAGGCTTCTAATGGTGTTGGTAGCAGTTCTGGATCCTGATCTTTGACTTTCTTCCTTCTTGAAAATGGTGAAAATAATGGTGAATGTAGCTGCTTTGCTGACTGTAAACTGAGATACAAACTTCTTGTGCTTGAAGTTGCACATATCTGATAGGGAGTTTGCAAAGGATTTAGGAAAAAACAGAGGAAGGCTTTGTAGAGACTGTAAGAAGCTTAAATATTAAATACACAGGGCTGTCAGGTAAGCCCCCTCTCACCACAGAGCAATGTTGTAGGAGGGCTGAGGTAACCTGTCTGATAGAGAGGCCCAGAAAAGAAGTTCCTAAAGTTTTTCGATTGCACGGTGTGTGGCATATCATGTATAGAAATGTGACTTTCATTTCTAAAGCAGTTTAGTGAGTGAAAAATAAGGCATGAATTTGTTACTAGTGATATGTAAATGAGAAACAGTTGTGACCCCAGCCTCGATTAAAAGTCATTTGATTTCAAATGGGTATGGGGGGAGGGCAGAAATGAGAGCAAAAGAAAAGATGACTTGTCTCTGTTGAATCTCCCTGTCTGTGTGATCAATGGAAATGCAATAAGCCATCTACCCTTAAGGAAGAGAAACATAAAACTAAAGAAACTATTGATCTTATCTAAGGTTTTATTCAACATAAAGAAGAAGAAAAGAAGGGGAAAAAAAATCCTGACTCTCTTTGATTTTGTCTGGATTGTCCAATTGAGTCTTAGAACAGCAGTGTCTCCATTTGAAAGCTGCCTAAAACAAAGCAGTCCATTTCAACAAGGAATTCTCCTTCCTACTTCTACCAGTTTACAATCTCACAATCAAAAAGTAATCAGAAACTGCCTATCATTTCTCTCCCAGTGTGAATGCAGTCTGTATTAACTCCCTCACTGGACCTATTGCCCTCCAGGTTTGTATTACTGTCCTCCTTTTGCAGGATTTTGTTGAGCCATCTTGTCTTATTTGGTTTGCAGAATACTGAATATAAGGCTGTGCCATAGAAAGCTCTATTCAGTACAATCGGGAGCAAATATTGGCCCAAAAGAATCAAATCTGCACTGACGCATATGGATATTCTCCTAAGTTTCTTCAGTGTGATTCATTTTTAAACTGGCATAGCTCTTTGTTTTACCATATCCTATTGTACTACACTTTATTCTTCTTGATTCTTGGCTGACTAGTTAAGACGCCTGTAGTAACGTACTGCACTGGGATGTTCAGATTACTAACTGTATTCACCATCCTACGAGTTTGATGTATTTTGAGCCATGTATACATTTGCGTTCCAAAACAGATATAGTAGAAACATGGCAAATCTCAAAACTCAGCTCCGTGCTCTCTCAGTACATGTGGTGTTGGAAAGGCATTTTCCTTGACATGTTGTGCCTGGTAGAGGAGATGAAGTACTGATGTAAATAGACTTCAGCTTCTTGCTTCAAAGGGATACACGCAACAAGGAGTAACAAATGAGTTTTTAAATTATTCCAGATATTTTGACAGTACCCTTTGAAGGAGATTTTACTGGTGACGTGGATCCCTTTTTGAAGAAAGTCTTTGGGAGAGTCAAGAGAAAAAATTAATTCTGTCCAGTCTAATGCTTCTGAATGAGGGGAATTGAATGCCCCAACTTTTATTATCCGACTTGATGAGAGGGAAAAGCCATCCATTTGCAGAGATGATGGAATCAGGGAGAGCAGCACCGAGCAGAGTGGCCATACGTTCATAAGAAATTGTTGATAGTTGTTCAAAACACCTTTGAAAGGAGGATTTGGGGAATTTCAGGAACGCTCTTCCATAGAACCCATCTTCATGTTGGAAAAGTTTTTCTTCTTTTGAGTCCAACTACTCAATTCACTGAACTGGTAAAGCAAGCTAGAGGTGAGGAAAAACTGATGTTGTTTTGTTGGTTGGTTGGTTGGTTTGATTTGATTTTGCTTGCATTCTCTCCAGTCATTTACAGTAGGAGAAATTAGAGGTAAAATTGTGCCTGATGTAACGGCAGCAATTGGCAGGTGGAGCCTGGCCAGAGTAACTGTCAAAAGTCATGGCCTGTCTAACAATTAGAAGCCCCCATCTCTACAAAACTCACCCCAGATAAATTGTGAGAGTGAATGTCCCTGAAGGTTCTGTGAGCCATCTTCGTGTGAGCGAGGATGTGACATTAGTCATGTAACGTGTGTTCCACAAATCATGTGCCATCTTGCTGAAGTCTGTCTCGTTCTGTTTAGAAGGTTAATAAATTGCATCTTTTTGTTTTTCCTATGCTATACTGGCATAAAACCAAGATAACTTTCTTGTTAGATAAGAGCCAATAGTTTGTATTTCGGAGATGGAAGTACTTAAATGCTGAGGGATAAAAGGACGGAGCTGCTGATAAACGGGTAGCAGAACTGGATGAAAAGCTCTGCATCCTGGCCCCTTATACAGTAACTGCAGAGATGAGAGTCTAATAAATGGGAAGAGCTGCCATTATCCATCCCCTGTAACCTGGCTAGCATTTACTGAATTATTTTATACAAGTAATGAACCAGTGAATTGCCGTGAAAGTGTGGCAGAAATAAAGCAGTATGCCAAGATGAAAGCCTTTCCTCTTGCTACTCTTTCAGAGGTGGACTGCTCTGGTTTGACCCATTTCTGTCCAAAATAACCAAATTGTTACTAATACATCATTTGTCCCTGAAATTGCAGTTCTGTTTCTTTATAGTTATCTATAGGCAATGAAAGATTTTCTTTATCTTCCTTATTATTGCGTATCACATATTATATTTCTGTGGAATTTTTATGTATGCCTTATTCATAAGCAGTTTATTACAGTCGATAGTCAGAAATTGGGTTGTTTTGAGGGAGTTTGCAGTCGCATAACGTTGTCTTACTGGCATACAGAAGCAATGATATTCTTGTATATCATTCTTGTAATTGGATGCCTAGTGCACAAACTTGCAAATAATTTTAATTTGGACTCATGCCAGTATTCAGGCACCAACAGAAATGGTTGCAGCAATGGTCTTGCCACAGAGCGTATTTGATAAGTACTTGCAGAAGGGAAATGAAAAGAGATGGAGTTTATTCTGGGCTTTCTGATGAGCATTCCAGTAAATTGTTTACATCATCTTTGAAATCTGAGGCTTTTCCTATTTCTGGTTTCCATTGTCTCCCACGTTTTACACTTTTCCTAAGTATGAGTAAGTTTCACAAGCATCCAGAAGTTTCTATCCAAAAAATCATCTCTAAAACGTGCATCTAGTGAACCCTCTGAGGCCTGGGCACGTCATTCAAAAGCAGATGCTAAGAAATATAGAAGAATGTTTTTTTGTTTTTTTTTTTCTAAATAGTTCTGCTTCCAGTTCTGGTCCAAAGTGATTCAAATTGGAAGCAGCTGTAATTGTAAGAGAAGTATAAGAGAAAAACAAATAGTTATCTTGTAGTAATCTAAGGAGTGAAGGATTAAATTAAGGTTTTCTGCTCATTGTGTTTTCTTTAGTTGTTGCCCATTGCAAACGTTTGCATCCTGTTTTCCGTATTTTCATGCTCCTTTTGTGCCCACCAATCCTTTTCAGTAAATTGTGATTCAGTTTTCAAGATATTCTAATGGTACCTTTTAGTCTTGACGATTTCACTTAATGCAACGATATAAAGGTTAATGGCATTTAGGAAATGAGCAAAGGCACATGGGAAAGAGCAAACCAACCAGGAGACGGTGAGCATTCATCTTCCTTGGATGGCCAGAGCAACATAATGATTAGTCTGCAAGCACAGCACCAGGGCTTGTGGCTTGCAGCCACAAACCTGTATTTTCTGGTCCTCTTAGGCTGGATTGAGTCAGATGAGCAAAGTCTTGGATGAGAACTCTCCACGGACTTGGCAGAAAAAATGAGTGTTATATCCTAACTCGGATTTTGTTGATATAAACAAAAGGAGAAATGTATATGGCCTTGAACTACAGAGAAATGAAAAATCAGCTGACTTCTCAGCCTTTTGGAACCAATTTCAAAGCTGATCAAATAGGATCTCGACTTCTCCAACTCCTAAATAAACAGAGTAGCACAATCTGAGCCCTTTGGAAGTAATAGCATCTTAAATCAGTTCCTTTGTCTCTGTTGTTGATAGATTATCGAGGGCTGTCTGTCAGTGTAACTGGAGAACAGGTTCCCTCCCTTGTTGTAGTTTGTAATTGCTTTGTGTTTTGTTGTTAGTGGTGTTTTTTAGGTTTTTTTTTTTTTTTTTCTTCAGCACAACAGAAAGTAATGATGGGATGAGGTCATTGTAGATCTGACTTTGCAGAGTTGGAAGCATCTAGTTCTGTGGAGGTACACTAGACATGGATGTATTTGGAACAGCAAAGCAGAGCCATCATGTGCTCCCCTCTTTCTCTCAACTCTTTTCCACTACTGTATATAATCGATCAGTTGCTGTAGCTCTGATGTTTACCACTTCTGTTTGGGGCTTAGTCTTAAAGGGCTTGTTCCAACAAATCCCTGCGTTTCTTTCCTTTTACTTGCAAATGATGTGAGCATCTCCTAGTTAGCAGCTGGTTTATTTGTTAAACCAAGGAACACAGCAGATTCTGTGGGACCCAGGAAAGGAAAACAGATGTTACCTTGATTCTGTACATTTCTGAATGCTGATATTTCTCTTTTTTCCCCTTCCAATATACCATAAACAGCTGATACCTGTTTTGTTTGTTTGTTTTCTCCCTCAACTACTTCTAAACCTTTCTAGATGCTTGGTTGCAGCCCAGTCTTCCCATACTCTTGGGAAGAAAGGTGGTAGTAGGTACAGATTGGAAAGAGTTATCGAGCTGCTTCCCTAGAAGCTTTTTTTTTTATTTCCCTAGGAAATAAAAAGCCTGACTACATGGAATCAGAAATGCAAGTATTCAGTCATACCCATTTTCTGGGAGTTGTGGATGGGATTAGATCGAAGATTCCCAGGTGCTGACATTGCAAACCCAGACAACTTAGATGTTAGAATCAAAAAATTCATTTGCAATTAATTAATTTATGGTTGCATGGAAAAGATGCTGCACTTTGGATGAAATGTTACTCTTTCTGAAGCCCACTGAACAGTTCTGAACGGTGCAGCCTTGAATATAAGTGGGATTTAAGTCTGCTAATGAAAAGAACTCTTGGGAAGGATGTGAGACAGAAAAGCAAAATTCCTAATGAAAACTAGCTGTAGTATTCTGGCAGTGTCTCTTTAAAAGTCTAAATATCATTGCACATCATCCTTTCAAGTTTTCAGTGGAATTACAGCGGCTAGGTTTTTGATTTCTGATGTCTCTCTTGCTTGTTAATCTGGTCCCATGTGGATTTATTGTACAAATCTATTTGGCAGCTGAAAATTGCCCTTTGATGAAGTTCATAGTCTAATCATGAACTCCTCAGGCATGGCAAATAAGAATGGGAGGTTGCAAAAGCACAGGCTAGAGGAGCCACGTTTGTCTTTTACTCTGCATGGATTTTAGAAGCATCTAAATTTCAAAGTCTTTTATACACAGGATTTTCTGCGAAGATTGATTTTTACCCCTCTTAGCATCATAACATTTGCCATGCTGGATCAGACCATTGGTCCATATGATCAGGTATCCTGTCTCATACAGTGTTTGGTTCCTCGTGGCTCCTAAGAGAACAAAACCAGGCTGTAGTGCAACTGATTCAATTACACTAAGACATGGAAAAGAAGAAATAATCCTACCGGCCCACCTGACCTGCCTCCTTTCTGCTTCATATGCTGCAGCATGAGGCCTGATTATTTCGAGGGTGTGGTAATGATAATGAGCAACTTTCTCTGTTGATAATTATGGCACTTTTCTGTCCCCTTTCGTAATATTTTCCCACACGGGATTTCCTGCAGCAGTGAACTCCACTAGTTCATACTAGTGATATTAGTGGTATTGGATATGCTGTCCAATATTGAATGTAAACTATATATTGAAATTTAATCTCACTTCCTCCTCCATTCTGTCCCTCCACTGATTTCTGCACTGTACTTCTCACAGCTGCTGTAGCTCCCAGGTTCTTTAATCTGCTGTTCTCTGCCACATCCACTGTTGTCTTTATTCATGGATGATCCAATCGTAGGTCCCTTGGTCTTGTCAAAAAGAAATCAAACTAACTCTATTCATTCTTGCCAACTTTGAAATCTGTAGGTGCATCCTTTCTTCTTCTTTTTTTTTCTCATCCAGTTCTTGTCTCTTTGGTCTTTCCTTTTTTATGTTCCCAATTGAGATTTATATTTTTTTTTCATATGTGCTAAGCTCCTGTACTGATAGCATTGTCTTTCCTCTTTCCCTTCTTCCACAACACTTATTTCAGCTTATGGTCCCAGAAAGAACCATCAGCTCTTCTGGTTTTGACCTCCTATACTACATAGGCAGCTTTGTACCAAACCCTCGTGTTTGTGTAAGATTTTTCATAGAAGAAAGAATTCAGACTGGATTTGAGAGCATCACATGATTGGAAATCCATCTGGTCCCCTGATATTTTGTTCCAGGGATCAGAAAGTGCTAAATATTATTTCCTTGTATGAATTTGAATTCGTCTGCCTGCTATTTTCAGATGTACTCTAGTTTTTTCTCTGTTGGTTTAAAGAGAGATTTAGTAACTTGCAGGTTCTTCTCTTAAAAATACTTACAATGCAACCAAGTTACCTTTCTGTTTTGATAATTAATTAAAACAGGCTGAATTCTATAATAGTTTGTATGAGAATGTGCAGGTAAGTACCTCTGAATTAGCTAAAGGAGCAAGTGGAAAGTCCTGTGCTAAACCACATTAAGCCACATGTCAACACTCTGAAGCAGAATTAAGGTGGCCTTAATTAAATTTGGCTTAACTCATTTCCAAAGTAAATTAAACCAAACTGAATTGCAAACACTTTAATTCTGAATAACGGAGGAGAAATATGTGTTTCTGAATGTGATAAACTTACAGATGAAAGAGGTTGCTTGTGCTGGGTAATCTATGAGGCAGAGAAGGCAATATGTTTAGACATGATATTTCTGGAGCTTCATGGCTTATCTTTAGGTAAGAGGCTCTGTTGTATACCACATATGGATGACAAAGAGAAACCTGCTATATTCTAATTTTTGTCCAAGGAAGAAATTTTTGATGCATGTGATGCCAGATGGTGGCTATCTGCAAGTGAAGATGCATGGTCAGAAAAGAGAAATTACAGCACACAGCCTATGGAAATGCAGACATTAGGGACAATTAAAAAGTGATTCACATACATACTATAAGTGGGGACAGATGAGAGGTGAACGAGCTGAAGACAGTAGAGATCAAAGAAGTTGTTGGCTACTCATAGTTGTGAGAGAAGGAGAATTTGGAGACATCCAAGTGCTGATGTTTTGCAGTATTTCTTTTACTCTCAGACACTCAAGACAGGCAGCTTCTGGAGTATAGAATATTAATCTTTGATGAATAGCTGCTGAAGTGAGACAAGGAATCGTTAAAATATTTTCAACCAAGTAATTATCATAAGCGAGTTCCACTTAGAAAAATGGACAAAGGAATAAACAAGTGTAAGTGTGATTTGGCGTCACACTTTCTTCTTAAAGCAAACAAATATGATACCAAGAGGAGCTTAGATGATGCATGTGGAAATGAGTGCAGTTGTGTGTCATGGGATACGTACGGTTCTTGGTGAAAAGGAAAGATGTATTATTGTTATTATCTAACAACTTTTTAGAGCTGAAATTGAGAGAAGGAAGAAAAGATGGAAAGGTAATGGTTGTGTAAATGATGGATAAACCGAACTGCTTTCCAGTGGTCATAGAGGAGAGTGGTCATAGAGACTTCTGTCTAGGTGTTATGTACCTGAGATTTTGTGTAGGCAGCAGTAAATTCTATTACAGATTCCGAACATTACAGATGATTATTTTCTAGTACAAAAGATGTTGTATCCAATATAGCTCTATTCTGGACCACACTATGATAGGAAAGGGTGAAATAATCTTCGGTGTGAGAGTTGGTGGTTACCTAGACACCAGTGATCATGACCCAATTACGTTTAATAAGGGCAGAGCGCATCATTTCTATTAACATGTGTTCATGTATGTTTTTCCCTTAATATGGGATAATAGTCCAGGACTGAGGATGTATTATAAATAAAGCAGACCACAAGAGGAAGAAAAAAAAGATTACGGAGGTATTATAAATTTTAAAACCAATGTTTTTAAAATAGATTCTGTTACATATCCCAAAAAAAGCTTAATCAAGAATTGAGAACACATTTAGTTAAAACCCATCTTGGTATAATAGTAAAGAGAAGGTGATAATTAGAGCATAGAGGACAGTGAATCATAACACTGATGAAGAATCTATGTAATAGATGGATTGTCAAGAGGTGGATTTCACTTCTTTTAGTCTGTTTCCTTTTTGCCAGTACTAATTGTTTACTAGAGATTCTGACAGATACGAGTAAACAGTGGTAGAGGCCATTTACCTAATCATGATCAAGATATTCTGAGGTGAAAAATGCATAGGTTAATTCTCTGTGAACAAAAGAAAAAGGGGAAAAAGGGTATCAGCCAAAGTAATGTAGGAATTAGATGTGGGAAGCTAAGAAAGTAACTGAAAATTCATGGCAATTGCTACTAAAGACAGTAAAAAAGAATTCAATGCAATGACTGGAAAAGAAAAAGCTATTCTTCTTATGACGTCTGATCAGAAATGTAACCTAAAACCCAAGGAGTTCTTTCTGAGAAGAGCCGCCTGAAGCCTGGTGTACTTCACAATTAAGTTCTGCCTTGGATTAAATAAGTTTTTCCCAAAGTATTCCTAACCAAATCTCTTACTGCGTGCCACCTCTTCTTGGCTATTGCGAAAAGTTTCCTTTGGTGGTGCTGGAAGTAGCAGGTGAACTTACACAAGAATATTGAATCAGAGATTCACTCAGAAACAAAATGAGAAAGGCGATTTTCAATGAGTTTGAAAACGATATTGCAAATGAGTCTGTGAGAGGAGTACAGCTACATACAATGGGAATAAAAAGCCCTGAAACACTGTCCATTTTGCAGTAGCTTATTCCTGGTAGAGATGACTTCTTTTACTAAGTAGGGTTTTAAGTATGTGTATGTTTTTGCCACATGATCAGAAGGACGGTTAGCATCTCAGTGGGAAGTATTCCTTTAAAAGCTGATGGCCAGCAGGCTACAAGTGGAAAGACTTGTTCTGACTTGGAGATAAATATAAAATGCTGTTAGCTTGTGAGGGAGCTGAGAATTGAATTAAGTAGTTTATTTGATTTGAAATGCTAATTCTGTGTGAAAACAATGGAGGACCAGCACTTGTTAAGATATTTCCTCTGCCGCTTTCTTTTTCTGTTATATTATGCCTTCAATTCCATTGTATTATTGTCTGTCTTGTGTTCTTTTTCCCAGCATTGAGAAGTAATAGAGTTGGATCTGACTTGTCATCTGGGTTGGGGAGAATGGGCTGTACAGCCATGTTGTGATGGCCCAGGGCATGCATGCATGCATCGCCAATTGGCAGTGATGGGAAAAAGGGAGACAGCTCTGTAACGCAGCATAAACACGCTTGAGCAACACAATACCTTGCTCACAACCTTCAGATGTCCTGCACCTGGGTGAACAGGCACCTAAAGTCAACACCGTGGCCAATACTACTGCTTTCCACCAAAGATGAAAGCACTGGATGAGCTATGTGATGGGCTTTATGTTCCCTGCAGTCTGATGGCGCATAGGAAGTTTGCAGCAGGCAGCTGGACACCATTTTCCCAGTGACCTTTTGCGAGCAGCCCTCTTGTCTTTTCTAGTGAGGGAGAATGAAGTAAATGGAGTCTGAAAACAGCTCAGACTGGCTCTGAAATAGTGACCGAAAGGTCGCTTTTCTGATCAAGCCATTGTCTTTGGTGATTGGAAGGGCTTCCAGAGGTCAAAGTGCTGAAGTTTTTCTAAATCAGGAATGCTTTCATGAGCCCCTGTGTGCACTGAAATGGCTGGAATTTCTGCTGGTTCATCAGTTGTAGGTAAATGTATTACATAGGCTGAATATCTGCAGCAAGCTACAGCACTGGTTCTGTGGTTTCATGTATTTGATCATCCCTCGCTCACATCAAATCCTTTAATTTGTGAAGCCTGATGTATGATTATGCTGGGGAGTGATATTAAATGTCAGCTTTGAAAATGGGCCTTGTCACGACTAATACGAAATTCACTCCTGTTGTTAATTTAATGAGATAGAGTGACATGCATCATACATTTATTAAATGACCATAATTATATTTATATTAATGCCAATCTCTGCCCAGGAGAGATTCAGGCCTGGCGTAATGGGACGTGTTCATAATGCAGAAGATCTCTGAATATAGATACAGTGAGAAACTCAGGACTGTAAAACCAAGGCCATGTTGTAGGCTGAGACCGAGTAGCTCTGAGATGCTTGGACAGCATTTTGGGTGGGTGAGGCTGTGAGCTTTGATGGAGGTACATGATTAGAGCTCGTGTCAGACCAACAGCTTTTTGGTTATTCCACATGCTGCAGGATTGGTTGAAATTCATTGAGGTATTGACTTGCTCTTAAATGTAATGCATTTGTATGTTCATTCCCTTTAAAAGGTCAACGAAGCAACTTGACAATTTTTAAAGGTAGCCTGCTGTGTCTGAAGTATATTTAGTTTCATGCTGTCTTCTCTGCAGGATATGATATCGAGTTGTTCTGATGTTATACCGAGCATGTTGTGCATCGTTATGTAGACAAGATCATTGCTCAGACCTAGGAAACAAATAAGAATTGAATTTTTTTTCCGAATCTTTTTTTTTGTACAATTATGTTGTTTTAGGAAAATGGCCCTCAGTTATTGCTCTGGTTTCTTCTATCTGGTTGCATCAATTTCCTGGGAATAAACCAGATTTCTGGGACAGCGGCAGCTCTGCTTGTTGCAGGAGGCAAGAGCAGCCACTACTGAATTCAGTAGCTCCTGTCTGTTGCTTATGCTGATAGTGTCCACTTCTCCTACGCTGCATACTGATGTGTCCCCTGTCTTCACTCTTCTTGTCTGTCACTATAAACAGAGGGGAACAAAGTTGACAGTGTTGGATTGAAGGGCTGTAAGTGGTTATTGATTCCCAGCCTTCTCGCATGCATAGAGGTAGGGTATGTGTTAGAATACAGACACGAGCACACAAGTGGCAATGGCATGTTACTGCCACTGAGTTATGGGATGTGCATAATTGTTCTTTTCAATGCAGTAGCTAGGGGAACATCTGTATGCACACTAGAGGATGTGTTTGTGTGCTGCACTTGGAAGAAGTTGTGCCCAAAGATGTTTGTATGCATGCATTTATTTCTGGTTTTAGGCAGAACACAAAAGGTGTGCAACTGACATGCATATTTATTGCTTTAAATACATGTCTGTATTTTGTGCATCTATGCATAGCACATGTGGCTACCTTAAGGTCTATATTTTCTACGTACAGCTAGAATTATGTTGTGCTGTGTGTCATTCCTTTGTCGTATGACACTGTTTCATGGCTGTCAGTGGAAAGAGAAAAAGGAAGGGATGCATAACTCACCCTTTTGGCCAAACCATTCTTGCAAAGCACTTGTGGGAGCCTGGATTATCTCGTGAAGGGGAAAGGAAGTTCATTTCTAAATGAAAACTGAAAAGAAAAGGTACACAGCAATGATGAAGTTCAGGTTTCATTAGCTTTTGATGTCTGTTCACAGGAAAAAAATCATGTTTCCTTGGTGACCTTTTAATAAATGCAAAGCTAGGTGGGAAATCTGTCCTTCAGTTCCTTTGCATTTGTAACTAATTAAAGGTGTGGAGTGTGGTGTATAGGATTGCAATGAAGCCTGATGTCAGGCAGCACACTCGCAGTGCTGGGGTCTATGGATGTGTGCCTTGCTGTCCTGTGGGCTTCCACGTGCAGAGGAGATGGATGTCTTCTAAGGCTGTTTCGCATCTCCTCTTCTAGCTGAGATTGGAGCAGAAGGGTAAGGTGGGCTCCTCACACTGCGCAGCTCAGTTCTTATATGTATTGACACAAAGGGTGCTAAGGTGGTGGAAAGCAAAACAAAGCAGGCAATTGCTGTCAGTACAGGCTGTCTAAGCTGGTGTGACCTACTGCATTGTAAAGTGAGGGGAAGTGCCTTATTCCTTGTAAAGTATTTTCACTTCTGTTCATCCAGTGTTCATCAAGGTGTTGGAAGGAACGCAGCACATGTTCCTTGACTCTTCTACAGCTTTTTAGTAATATCTTTCTCAGCGTAGGTGTTGCAGAAATTAAACCAATCTGGTTACGTTTTGTGGCATAGGAAGACAGGATAAGCAAGGTTTGCCACAGCAGTGGGTGTTAGAGAAGCTGCTGACAGAAAGCAGAAAAGATAACAGACAGAAGTCAAGTCAGCTTCCATTTAAATACCTTCAACCTCTTGATTCAGAGATACAGTGTGTAAATGGTGAATTGTTTGTCATGTTTTTGATACTCACTGCTTCTGGACAGACATTTGATCTCAGGGTATTCAGGTAACGTTTTAGTGTCTGCCCTTAGTTGGTGTAGCATGAATGATGTCTTCTGTGAATTCATTGGTAGAGAGGAGGAGGAATATTAGCAGAATTTTCTGTGTCTTTTTGGAATAATCTTTAGTGATGCTCTCTGGAAGAGAAAACCTTAGATTTCTGAGTCTGTGTGAAAACATTCAGAGATGAGGGACAGCCCAAAGAGGTGTTGGTTTCATACTGATAAGATCTGGTGTGTTACATGCTGACATGCATCATAAGAATGAGTAGCACCTGACACTTCTGGGCTCACTCCAGATATATAAATGCAGTCCACTTAAGGCCAGGTTGCCTTTGCTTGAGATTCTGACTGGTTGGAATAAATGGGAGTGAAATTTTGTTTATTTCATGTACATTTAATAACACACATTTCAATCCCCAAGGTGCTTCATCAAGTACCCTACTCTTCTCAGTCAGTTCCCCTGATTTCACATGAGGATGTACAGCTGTGATAAGCTGAACTGAATGTGAGGTCTCATAACTCTACAATTTAAACAGTAAGAAGCTTCCAGAAAGGCCAAATCAGTCACTGAAGACCTTCTTTTTAAGACAACCAGAGCAGTCCCAATACAAATCATGTTTTACCCATATTATTTCTGTGTCCGTGTTACAGAGACTTGGCACAAGCCCCAAATACATCTCATTTATATATACACGCTTGACATTAACTGGAAGGGGGAGACTGTGGAAGTGAAGAAAAGACTCATAAAACCTTTAATTCTTGCAATGGCACGTTGGCACTTTTGTGTGCCACAGCTCAGCTACTTGTTGTATAGAGAGAACTCAGCCTATAGGACTGTGTAGGATTTGCATCCTGTTTAGAGGGGAAAGCCAGCAGCAGAGTGCATGGAGAGTACATGCCTATGGTTTTTGAATTACACATTAAATGAGTGTTTGTTCCGCTGGGCTGGGTTTGTGCAGTTAGTATTCATGGGTGCAAACTACAGACTGTGGAAGACTACAATATAAACATGAATGTGGATACACGTGGGTGTGGAAGACAGTCCAATGCATGTTCAAGTGTGCACCAGTGTGTCTGATGAACGTGTAACTTTAATTGTGTCTTTATGGATGGTTGTTGTTTGTTGTAATGCTAGAGTCTTAGAAATGTGTCCCTGTACATCTGTGATCATGTAAATGTGTGTGTATGCACAGATCTATATAAATGCCTGATGAGAAGTGCTCAGGGTTTCCAAGTAGGAGATAACACAGTGTACCAAAATCAGTGGGAAACTCCAGTGCATTCACATTCAGCCATCATTTTGTTCTAAGAAAATGGGGATTTTCCTTCATGAAAGAAGAGGCACAAGTGCAAAAGGGCTTTTGTGGCACTGACTGTGCAGCTGATTGTCAATCTGAGACGGAGGACTTTCCATACGTGCCTTTTTCTTTCACTTACCCTCACAGATGTGACCTCTGGAAAGAAAAGCTAATAAAGCCTTTTTCCCCCCACAGAGAAACACACATAAGAGCTTGGCAGAAACTGCCATTTCTTCAAAGTCATGTCTAACAATTTTTCCACCAGCACCAGCTCTTCCTTTTAGTCTCTGAAAAGAAGGCTTGCCAGTAAAAGTCCAGAAATAACTTCTCTCACTAGAACCCGTGTTTGCCAACAATAGCTAAGGAAAGGGAATCTATTTTTGTATCTGGATTGTAGTGTGAGATAGTTCTGGTGGCCTAATCTAATTGTGGTTTAGGATGTTGTAATCTCTGTATTGAGGTATATGGGAGAAAAATAGTATGTGTGCCTCTTCTGAGAAAAGAATTAGGGTCAGTGCTAGCAGTAGGAGAAATTGAGATAATACCAGATAGTCTCTGTTTGGCAGCCAAGGCCAAGTCTCACTGTCTCCAAGCAAGGTAAGCAGACCAGGCTTCTGAAGAGTACTTGGATTCAGCCACGAGTCCACATTATTAGGCAAGTCCATGGTAGTGTAGCAGATCCAAAGTGAAAACACACGTTAGTAATTCAGGGTGATGTTTGTGGGATCAAACAGCTCAGAAACCACTTGGCAGGTCCACAGTGACAAGGTGATGCTGGGAAGTCAGTTCTGTGAGTCAGAGTCTCACCATAGGGTACACCATATACACACCATAGGGTGTGCTCAGGTAAAAGCATGTAAGCGTTGCTACAGGAGCTACAGACCTGCAGTTTTACAGCAGAGCCCTAAGCTGAAGTGGGGCTCTTAGAATAGGTAGAGGGTATGGGTAAAGGCCCCAGGCGGGTCTGGCTGAGGACCTTTATGGCCTGTTAGTGCTTTCAGAGCTCTGAAAGAATGATTCATTTCACCATCAGAGTATCATGTCTGGGTTGTCTCTGTTCTGTATCAGAACTGTGGAACAGCTGCTAAAAATAAACCTTAGAAAATCTATTCCAGACTTTATACGAGACCCTGTCTGTGTTGAGCAGGAGATCTGGGGTTCATTCAGACAAGTATCTGAAAACCTCACAACCAGCTGGGTGTACTCAACATGTGTGTTAGCTGTTCTGAGTTTTGTAACTTAAGCTATTAATTTAAGGCTTCTGTTCACTCTGACTAGCTAAGATCCTGACAGGGACTTTAATTCACAGGCATAAAGCTCTGACAGTCTCTGCTTCTAACTGCCATAATGGACAAACTTGATGGGCAAATGCGTTTGTTATTTTTCTTAGGAGACAAAAACTGATTCAGGTATTCAGTTGCTGTGATAATAGCTATTCTAATAGAAGCAGACGTCTCCTAGTGTTGTTTCTATCTCTTGCCAATCTTGAGCTTCACCACTCTCCTGAATGTGTAGCTTTTTAGTCCTTCTATTTACTGAAGGTCTGTAGTTGTACACTGCCTTTCTGAGAGAGCTCAGATTCCACTTGTCTGTCCCTAGTGGGCAGGATAGAAGGTACTCCCCTCCCATATGTTCAGGGGCACAACTGCATCTGCAGAGCTTTGAGGTTCTTTGTCAGAGAGTAGTGCTTGCTAGTTACTCTAGAAGCTGCAGGTGACCCAAAACACTGAGCAAGGGACTCCACACTCTCTACAAGTGTGGGATTGGCAGCACATCTGCCTGATAGAAGGTCTTTATCTCACAAGAAAAGAGAGAAGAGGGAAGCAACTGCTGCCGTGATCTCTGCAGCTGCCTGTCATCCTGCCTGAGTGAGTTTGATGTGGTGCTGTTGCTTCTTTACAGAAAAAGACGCAAGTTATTTTAAGACACTCTTATTATTTTTCTTATTTTTTGGAAATCTTAATCTTTTAAAATATGGCAGGATCTCGAATTAGATGCTTCAAACAATTTTGCTTCCAGCAGTGAGGGGTGAAGTGTAGGAGGTAAAGAGAACTGTGGGTTACCTCCCCATCTCTGCTGATGTCCTTCACTAGGTGCCCTTCACTAGGTCACTCCTCCTCTGATTCAGCATCCCTGTTGGCAGCTTGCAGTACTGCTCTCCTATCTCCCAGAGGATATCCTGCGATTAATTGAGGGATGTATCTAAATCGCTTTAGCATGCAAGCCAAAAGTCATAGGGGACAAAGCTGTTACTAGGGCAGGAATAAAGGTCAGACCCTTGCTGACATGGTTGTCTTGATTAATTACTACACTAATCTCTATAACTCCTCTTCAGCAATATAATTTGGCCTCATCCCTTGCTTGTTTGTTGGTTGTTGTGGTTTTTTTTCCTTCCATTTTCTGCAACTTAGTGGTGAGAGAATTACTGAATAAACCCACATGGAAAATGCTACTTCTCTCTTTCCCACCTCTTGGCCAAACCTATGCCTCATTCCCCCTTAGTGTCCTGGGGGAATGTGTCTTAGTGTCCTGGGCAGCCTTAGCTGGTGGGGGCAACCAGCCCATGGCAGACAGTTGGAACTCTGTGATCTTTAAGGACCCTTCCAACCTAAGCTAAGAATCTATAATTCCACGATTCTTAGGGATTTGAGGAGTGATAGACAATTACTTGAATTACTAGGAACATGATGCATGGAACTGGCAAAATCAGTTCATTTGATACTATTTTCCTGCAGCTTTTTTTATGTAGGAAAGTACGAGGTCGGTGCAAGAAATCCTTAGCGTCCCTGTTCTCTGGGTGAAGTGTATTGAAGGGCTGAGCAGCCAACCATGGCTGAGGGCAGGAGGTGCTGGTAGTTTGGATTCTGCGACTAATACAGCTCTCGGGCTCATTGTTTTGGGACAAACACTTTTGAACACAGAGACTGTGCAGAGTCCATTAAGGATCACCAGCAGCATCAGAAGAAGATACAGAGGGGCTTGGAGAGGAGCAGAAGGCAGACTGAGTGAACGTGTGTAGTGAAGGGTAGTGAACCGAACCTGCTTTGGATGAACAAGAGGGAAGATTCCCTCCAGGTTACTGCCCAGTGGGAAATCAAAGAAATGAAGAAAATCACTCCGTGTTTCCTATTCAGCTCCTCATTCGGATCTGTTGTATTTTCCACTCCTCTGTGATTACGTCCGTGTCTCAGTCAGGTATTGTTTTCTGCTTGAGTTGGGAATGTTCCCTAAAGCTGTTCCGAGTGCGCAATACTCTCTCATTCTCTTTCCCAGGCCAATTTTGGAGTGAATTTTGGCAGATTACACAAGTGCAGAGTGTTTACTGTCCTGTCTTACATCATCATTTTCCCGTATCGTTTATTTTTCCTTTGACAGATTTTTAACACTGCCAGTCTAATATGCATCAGAGATTGTCGAGTATTACCATAATGCAGTGTATTGTGGGTAATCCCATGCAAATTGTTCTGTGGAAAGTCATGCTAAATTATCTTCTTGGGGGGAGAAAGGAAAAGGCTTTTGCTTTCATTTATTTTAACCGTTTGTTCTTTGGATTTCAGAGCAGCTGCCAGTGGCAATGATTTAGAACAGTTGTTTGACACTCGGCACCATGTGAGGCGATGCTCCTCCTCAAAAGACATGGTGCTAAATGCATGGCGTTGTGTACTGTGCTAGGTTTATTGTATACGTGTCTCCAGTGTTCACATTTAAAACGTTGGTAGGTTGTCTAAGGAAAAATCTGAGTGTATGTTGGGTTGGCACAGTGAAGGTAGGCATTGCCAATTTTTCCAGCTCCATTGTATGAACATATTGAGGAAATACCAGTTCTTGTGAGCCTGAAGTGCATCAGATGTCTCTTGGAAGAGGCAGATCTGATCATACACGCTCTTGTTTTCTTTTTTTCTTTATTATCAAGGTCATTTGCTTGTAAACTGGCTGCTTTGTTCTTTCTGAGGTCCATATTACTTCCCCAAACCGAGACAGTAATCCTCCTTCTGGATGGAACACTTGATTGTAGTAGAAATGATTGCAGTGTCACAAACAGAGGATTATCGTTTTAAGGGGAAATCATAAAAACAGGTTGAAAAAGACTTCTAAGAAAGAGGCAGCTTGTTCTTATGCAAATTTTCTCAGGTAGTACAGCTGCAAGATAAGAAGTCTTGAAAGCCTATAATCTGGAGTCAGCATCTTCTCTGTTAATACAGGTTTGCCTGCGTCACACTGTGAACGGTCAGTAGGTCTCCAAAGACTCAGAGAAACTTAGTTTATTCTTCTGAGGCCTACATGTCTTTCTCTTTTTGCATGATGCTCTGGAGGTTGAGGCATTACTCAGCTGCTGTGCATTTGCTTCTGGCTGGTCTCCTCTGAAAAAGACAAAGTGGAAATATTCATTGCAGAACAAGAGGAAATATAAGCTGCTTTTGTGTGAGTCACATCAGTTATCCCACTTGATAGAGATAGTTGCCTCCCCCTCACCCTACTTCTGTCTCTCTGATCTTGTTTCCCTTTCTTCAGTCTGTTCCTTACAGCCTTCAAACACCTGATTTCTTTTTCTCTTTCTTTCCAAAAGCACAGTAAGTGGAGAAGTTAAAGTAAGCCTTTGCTTGTGGGATTATAAGAGCAGTAAAGGCTTATAGGTGGTTTGAAGAAGTTTGTGTCTAATTGACACTCATCCTTGGTAAACAAGTCCAAACGTCTGAGCTCATGCTGCTGGTAGGTTCCTTGTGGGCAAGCAACAGGGGCTCATATCTGCTGTAATAATGTAGAATATTCAGTTTTGATCTCTGTTGTTTTTGTTTGCTGGTTCCTTTCTTTTGATACTAATCGTATTCTCAGCCAAAAGAGTGGTTTAAAAAAACCCCATCAGCCATCAGACTACTTGTACCAGCGGACATCTGGGTTGGCAATAAAGTGAGCCTTTGGACTCCGCAGACCTATAAATCCTGGTTAGCAGCTGGTGGCAACTGTTTCACCTGGAGGAACTTATCTTGATGTCTGGCATCTGGTTGTGTGGTCTGTATTCCCAAGACCCTTCACAGGATGTCCCTCCTAACCCAACCTTCTTGTAAAAAGATCATTCTTTCTCCCTGGGCCTTTTGGTAAAATACGTCTGTTAAGGTAACTTTCTGACATATTCAAGCTGCAAGAAGCATCCTGTATCAGAATAATTATGCTAACACCCATTAGAACACAGCCAACAAGCCCCTTCTTTGTACTCCCATCCTTCACCTTCAAAGGGAGCAGTTACCAGGCTGGATTCCTCACCAAACAGTGTGTCTCTTTCCTCTCTGATCTGAACTGGGCACGTATGCCTTTTGTGCTTTCCTGTGTATCCTTGGCTTGGGAAATCAATGGTTTCTTTGTTGCTTTAGAAGTGCTAATACAATGAATTCTGGAATTGTAGTTGCTTACTGTCACTGATCACTTGGAAGTGTGTTAGGTGGGGAAACCAGCTTTGGCAGCTGGCTGAAGATAACCAAAGAGAACTTGTGAAATGAAAAAAGATAGAAAATTGACATGAGGAATCCTTCATAATATAGGGGAAAAGGCGCAGTGTAAGGGGACAGCCATACAATATATGTGAAATTTGAGAAACGAGAAAGGAAGGCTCAGAGCTGCAGATGGCTCTGTGCCCTTACCTCTCACTCATGAGTCTCTTTATGAAGACGTGTTTAAAGTAAATGTTTAAGGAGACCAACAAAGAGAAGGTCTTGGGCTGATCTGTGAATATGTGCATGGCAATTTAACTGCAGGAGCTGGCGTGTGGCGTGGCCCAGGCAAGGGGACTGCCATCGGGTAGAAGTTTTGCTCTGGTGCCAATGGAAGCAGGAGTCAGAGGAAATGAGGGATTTAGTATAGAACAGACTTAGATCTGGAAAAAAGAAGCATGCTCCAAGGCGTAATCAAAAGGCTCTGGAAGGAAACAGTGGACCCTCAGGACTGGAATAATAAGGAATTGTGAAGGCTGAGATTTGGATGCATGCTGGAGCTATTTATGCTGTCCTGGGGCCACAGGCATGTTGGCAGAGCTGGTAGGCAGCCAGGACAGGCACAGAGCAGAATGCTGTGGGACCACTCTGGCTGTTTTATGCAGGAAGACAATGTCTGCACGTTATCTGTCGGTGTTATTTTATATTCAACCAAGGCTACAACACACAGAATCAGGTAAACCTCAGGTTTTATTGCTGTAAGAGTTATAAGGGAACAAAGGAACTGAAGATTCAAACTGGTAAAATCATTAATAATGGCCAGTGGGGTAGATAGCAGACATCTCAAACATGCTAAACAATGTGCTCATTCTGATTCCTTATGTTTTAAAATTTACTCCAGAGGTTGAGAACCACCAAAAAAAGAAAAAACCTACGAGAAACACAAGGGCAGGGAAGCACAGTGACTGAGTTAATTGCCTTGATGGCATGAGTGAAGGGAGATGCAGTATACAAAGTTTGTCATTTGTTAAGACTCATATTTAAGTGAGCAGCATTGGTGGACATCCTAGTTAAGTCAGAACTAAGGAGAAGAGAGTTTCCCTCACCCAAAAGAAA
Organism: Coturnix japonica; assembly: GCF_054131305.1. Classification (NCBI taxonomy): domain Eukaryota; kingdom Metazoa; phylum Chordata; class Aves; order Galliformes; family Phasianidae; genus Coturnix; species Coturnix japonica. The sequence goes on along the minus strand of NC_140671.1, from coordinate 20,195,246 downwards.
TCCCAAAGGGATTGGAGTTTTGGGGTGAGGCACAAAAGGGTCATTTGTATAGTGAAAATCTACTTAAAAGTCTGGAAAAATAGGTGGGATGTATTAATCATCACTGGGGTGGGAAGAAATGGATAGTAAGGTGACTCCAGCTACCACTCTGTTTTGGTCTGTATTTCTTTAATGACTGAGAAATGAGGAGAACAGTAAAATGCTAAGATTTACTGTTTGCAGCTGATATGAATTATACAGTAGGAAGGAGGACAGCAAGACTGTGGTTACGGGAATGGAAGATAAAATACAGACGGTGGCGGGGTAAAGCATGTTTGAAGGAATAGTTTAAAGCATTCAAACACATGGTTGGGTTCTGAATTAGCTCTGACTGTTCAGGAAAACATAAGTAGCGATTAGAAAGACAGCTCAATAAAGATATCTGTGCCATGTGCAGCAGCAACAATAAAGAAGAAAGTGAGTAAGATGCTTGTGTATGTGAGAAAATGTAGGCTTGGAAGATGCTATAATATCCCTATAGACGTGAATGGTAGTACCTCCTTTGGACTGCTTTGTCTGTTATGAGTTATTTTCTTTGTAAGGCAAAAGAGATAATGAAAGGGGGGGCTAGAGGAAGCACACAGTGGCCTGGAAGGCAGATTCGATATGGGAGAGTATTAGTGATACTTGAGCTATTGAGAGAGAAAGGGAAAGAGTGCAGAGAGCTCAGCAGTAACACTCAGCACTGTGCTGGGGAGAGGCTTCACAGTGATGTGGATATTTGGTGGCAGCATAGCAGGAAGCAAACTCGCCACCCCATTAAATTCCACTCCATGTAACGTTGCTATCAGGCCAACATGCAGCTTTGCCGGTCTGCTTGTGTCTGTAATGTGCTAGCATGGGAACAGAGCACCAGAGATCCTGTGGGGCAGACAGCTATCAGGCTGGAGCATGCTGTGATGTCTGGGTCATGCTGTGCTGGCTTCTTTCTAAATGCACTCTAGTGCCTAAATCATTATGTTGGTGCAAAAGTGATACCATGATCCATCATGGGGTCTTATTTTGTATGGGGAAGAAAAGCGTACTAGTGTTGCTGTGTCATTTTGGTCAATACATATTTTCATCACCTCTGGGATGGGCAGAATGGCATATGTTTTATCAGAGTAAGAGGAAAAGGCTTCAAAGCTTTCTATATTGCAGATTATAGTATAGTGAATTTCAAAATAAAATCTACTTTGTAATTTCCCAGTAACTATAAATACTTGCTCTGCTTTAAAGCCACACAGAAAAATAACAAGGTGTTGTGTAACATAGAACAATATGGAGGGCATTTCATGAAAAGATACAATTGGTTCTTTATATAACACATAATTAACCAGGAGAACCTGATAGTGAATGACATTATGGAGACAAATACTGTACTAAGAATGTTCAAAACAGGTTAGACGCTTTCTGAATAGCATCTGTATTTACGTTAGCCAGAATAAACATCATAAATCCTTTTGTTGCCAAGCATGTGGTGATCACCAGCCAGGATTAGGAAGTTATTTAACTCCCACGGTGAAATATGGCCAAATGAGTTAAACTCATAGCTGAAAATGCTTGGGTGGGCCTGGAGTCTGCTCACTTTTCTGTATGCTGAAGTTATTCATACAAGCAGAGAAGTGGAAGTAGAGAGGGAGGAAAAGTGATCCAGGGATTAAACTGCCAATTTAGGACTTGCAAAAATTCAACTTCTTGCTTTCCCAGACTGCTTTTATGAGCTAATTCATTTGACACAGACTCTCAGATGTACTTAGAGCTCCACCTCACATTTAATCTTCAGGCACCTCAGGCTATAACCTGGCTGTGACTTGTTCCAGGTTCCATAGAGTTCACACAGCAGAAGGTGTACGAGTGAGAGAAAGCCGTGGGTAGACTACAGATGAATGTTGAAGGCACAGTCAGATGGGGTAACAGCAGTTAACCTGTTGCCAGTACTGGAACCTGCATTAAAGACAGAAATGTTCTTGAACAAAGCACTTGGTTGTCACCAGTGTAAAGTAGTTTTCTTTTCTTACACTGCCCCAGAATCACTGTATGACCTTGAACAGTTTCCCCATTTCTTCTTCTTGTCTGCCAAGTAGGAGAGTTAATTATCTGGAGCACTATTTGTTTTCTTTCAAGAATTAGCACTTATTTTTTCTATTTATTTTCTGTTTTGTTGTTGTTGTTGTTTTTCCTGACAAACAAACAATGACAACAACAAAAACATACTGACAATTCCCACTACTTTTGTTCTTTGCCCTCTGGACCTTCTTTATGGCTCATCTACGTTGGTTTTGCTTTCTATTTTTGTCCATCTTTTATTCCTGATTCAGCCACTTTTCACAGTTATGCCCCACATAAATGTATGCATTGGTCCCAGTGATACCCAAGAAGTGATCTGGCAAAACTGGACCTTCTGGTACCATGTACTACCTTCCATCTCCGGAAGCAATGCGAAAGAGGTGCACCAGCATCCAGCAAGTATGGAAGCATTCCATACACAACCACTACTGCTCTGTGTGAGTGTACAGTCTCTGGGGGAGGGTGATGAGAATATATCCCCATCTTTATGCTTACTTTGGTTGGCTATCTATGCTATCTGAATAAGTAGAACTTGACAACCAGTTTTACCATTTGCTAAATCCTCAGTTCTCTTACAAACAGGCCTTTCAGGCCTCTTTCTGCTCTCTGATCTGCTTTCCTCCATCCCTTGAACAATCTAGCCTGTAGCATCTTTAGCCAGGGAAAGAGTCCGTTTGAATGACAAATCAATAACCCATCTTGTGATGAAACAAAGAAGTTTGCTCAGTCCCAGCTGAATCAGAGCATCAGCTAAATTCAGCAGATTTTCAGGGAGGGTTGACAGCAAGCTGGGCCTTGTTTCCTCACCTAGTAGCCAAAGTACTGAGGAAAGCGAGGATGGGCATTCATAACGAAGCACACCTCTCCAACAGTGAGATGGGGATTGAGGTTTCCATTAGTTTTCCTCTTGTTATCATTCCTCCACATCAGCATCCACTGACCTCAACCACCCCTCCCTCTTTCTCATCCTTTTATCTCTCCAGTCCTTTTATCTTCTGTCTTTAACTCAACCCCTCTCATCTTTCTAGAAATTCAAGCTACCCAATTTTTTTTCTCCATCTTCAGCCTTTTCTGCTTGCTTAATCCCTTTGAAATCTTTTGGCCCAAATTTCTATCCCCTAAACTTTGTCTGTTTAGAATGTCATACCTACTGCTTAGGGATCTCTGGGCCATGAGAAAAACTGGCTTGTTCCCTACTGTCCTCATCTCAATAGCTGGTTCCCCATTGTGCATCAGCATGTTTTCTTTCACAGGGGTTTAAAGGACACTATCTTTTGGGGCTGGCCCAGGCTAAAATTTCATCTGCAGGCACCAAATGTTTCATTCAGCTGTGTGGTTTGTCCTGTGCAGCCTCGAAGTAGTTTCTATTAGTATTCCAATGGAGAGCTCACTGATGGAATTAGTGGGAAACCAGACTGCCAATTTATTTATACCCAGCCTTAGGGCATAACCATTGTGCATGTGTAAAGCTGTTGAGATGCAGAGTATACTCTGCATGTGTGTGTGTATGTGTTGACTGGAAGTAAGTTTGCAGGGAAAAATATTGCCTCAAGGATTGAACAGTGCCCAAAAGTGACCGTACTGTGTGCCAAAGATCCCTTTTCTCTGAACGCAAGAGAAAAATGATGGCTCTGAAATCTGTTGTCTACTTGTGTTTATTAATATCTTTCAACTCCAGTTTAACTGCAGCTCTTGTTACCCTGGTGGAGAGAGAAAATTCTAATTTAACTTCTGGAGTCCTTCCACCTTCAACAATATCTGTGTTATGAAACTATCGCTGCCTTTGGCTTGTGGGGTTGTTTAAAGCATATGAGTAATGAATAACGAAGTTTTCCCATTACATTGTCTCTTAGCCTGTGATGTGTTTTTAGGTAAATTGAGAGACGTTGGAAGCATTTAGTTGTGAATATATAGTTGATGCATCAGTGCTGAATGCGAATGAACTCTTTTTCCGGTATAATTTCATCAACTTTCATTAGGAGAATTTTTATTGCCATTATCTTGGCCAAATGATAAATCACGGAATAGCTTTCTTATTTTTCCCCCTCCTTCCGTGTTTCCTATTACTGTGACACAGTGTCATTTAGGAGATGCAGATGAACACCTCACTGCCCTGTTATGATAAAAACAGTTTGGGCAGAGAACAAATGGACCGGTTTAACTAGACCAAGAGCTAATAGGTTGTGTTCATTTAATTCATCTGATTAGCCATGTTGAGTTCCTCTGGAATGTTTCTTCCCACCAAATCATATATACAGATACATCCAGATATTAGAGCATGGTGATGTCTCTTACCATACTGTCTGCTGTGGTATGAAAAAATGAGAAGAGATTAGCAAATAATGTCTAGTTCCATTATTCTTTATAACAGCCAGGAAACTATAAACCTGTTATCCTTTAACATTATGTCTTCAAAAGACATGCATGAGGGGGCCCAGGGGACCAGTGGGCATATTTGTATTGCGCAGCAATGTGTGTATTGAGCCAATGCTGATCCAGACTGGCACTTTCATGTTATGAAGAGCAGAAACTATGCAAAGATATGAGCTGATCATCAAAGAAGAATACCTTTGTTAGCATATCCATGAGGCTAAACTAATTAAGACTGATGATCTTGTCTGCAGCTTTCTGGTACAGTTTTCTGATTCAGACTTTGCTTAGATTTTGCTGGCTTGGAAGACTGCACTGCACTCCGCTTCTCATACAGATGCCTCCAGAGGAGGATGGAGCCATGTAGGATTGTGATGGGGAAAGATAGGGTCTCTGAGAGTTCAGGACATTGCAGAGGACCTGATGGCAGGTAGAACAGCTTCCTCCTGCATGGTAGTGGCAAACGGGTTATATATTGTCACTGTGAGTAGAAACAATCCAGCTTGACTGCTGTGGAGCTTCTTAACCAAAATCAAAAGTTCACCACTTCTCTTTCTTTATCTCTTGTAGAATTTCAAGAATTTCAAGCAAGGCAGGAGGGGCTGGTTTCTACCCAGAGCACCAGCTCTTGGCACTGCTGGCAGATATCATTAATGCTGTTAGTTTGATGCATCAGTTCTGTCAGCATCTTCACTTTAATGGTAGTCACCAATGCAGCTCCAGCTCCTGCCTCTGCTGAGAGCTGAGGAAGAAGAGGGAGAGCATTGTCTGAGTTGGAAAATAAAAGACTGCCTGTGTTTGAAGTGAATTAAATGTGTTAACTTGTAATGTTCTAGCTGAGGTTTCCAGCTGTTATTCCCGAGCTGTCTGTTCTCGAAGCAATATGGGTCCATCATAAAGCAGCTAACTTCAGAGCATGAGCACTTACTGTCTGAGGCTTCTCAGGTGTATTATACTTTTATTATTATTATTTCTCTGTTCATAGTTTCCTAAGGCCTCTTCATATCCTGAATAAAACCCTGGGGAATTGTAAGCCCACAGGCTGAGTTTTAGCACTGTCACTATTCGCATCTCCTGGATTGATAGGTATTTAGTGTGCTGCCTGGATCCTGGAAACAGGACCCTAAGATACACCCCAGGGAAAGCCCCAAGATGTTCCTTGTATTTTTTACCCCTGAGAGAATAATTCCTTTGCTGTGGAAGTGACTTATTTTTGCTCAGAAATGTCACCATTTCCACCTGCCAATTGTAACTGCCACACTAAAATGTCTTCTGAAGTAAAATAATGGAAGTGAGGAATCTATGTAGAGCTGCTAGGCCCTCGTTGTTTTGTATTAATGACCATTGGTTCCTCTAAGCCTCTTCATCTATTTTCTTCCCATTATTAATAATTACTATAGTTCATTGCACCTGGCTCTTACTTAGCAAAGCTTGCAGTGATTAGGATGGGAGAAGAAATGGTGTTAGAGATTTGCTGACTGCTTTAAAGATATTTAAGAGACTTTCTGAGAGCAGAAGTCAGATCTCCAGAGTCCTTTGTCTACGCCTGGCAGGGAGGCTCTGTTTTCTCATATTGTTTGTGTGCTCTTCTAGGCACGTCCTCTGCTTATCTAGCTGTCCAACCACTCAGTATATGTACAAGCTCAAAATAATGCATTATTTGTTCATTATTCATTATTATAATTACCTATTCATATTTATTCATATAGTTTGAGAAAACAAGCAGAATTTCAATGTGGTTACTATAGGAAAATGTGTTTGTTATCAGATAGGGCTGCTTTAATGTTAGATTTTATTTGTACATGCTGGACTTGCTGGAGTTGAAGTGAAGGCATTCGCCTTGTAAGACATTTTGTGGCCTCTAACAAACATGAACCAAAAAAAAGCATTACAAGGGAGCTGTAGATGGTCACTTGGGAAGCCTCTTTTTTCCATCCACCTCCATGCTGTTGGCTCCCAATTTCTCTCAGCTGTGCAGAAGATCCTAGAGAAATTATAAGTGCAACCTTACATAGGAAACATAAACAAATTAAAGAAGGCAAAACAAAACTAACTACTAAGAAACAGGAGACTGGAGCTCAGCCCCCTGTTATCAGTTACTGGTATTTTATATATATATAATATATAATATATATAATATATGGGCTCTGTTACCTGTAAGATGTGCACTAACAAACACCGAGTGAAGGGTCAAGAGCAGGCCATGCTGGTGTGGAGCACACACTGTGCTTGTGGCTGGTGCCAGGGCTGTGAGCACGGACTTATGGCAGTTGCTAAGGAAACAGTCTTGGAAATGGGATTGGAGTTCTTGTCAGAAGGTTGGCTGCAGAAATGGTTTGTGCTTCAAAAGCACACGGGGCTGATACTGACAAAGGCTGCAATTGTTCAGCAATTGATTCAACCCCTGGTGTGATAGCATTAAGGAGTAACACATGATGTGATCACTAAATGCCAAAGATGAGGGATTTTGCAGTTTCTTTGGGTTATTTTCGGTGACTCTTTTGTGGTTTTGGAGGTTTTTTTTGGTCTCTTGCCATCTCACTGCTTGTGAGAAACTACCAGTAATTACACCGGATTACTCCTATGTAGGCCCTTGATGTGTTACTTTTTTGTTGGGTCTTTATTTTTTTAAGTAGTGAAAAAGCATGCACAGACAATTCAAAGTCAGGGCTCTTCCATGTGAGGATCCACAGCTTGAAGGAGTCCTCTTGGAAAGGTGATGTTGATAATCCCAGTCCTGTTTTTGCATTTCTTTGCCTGCACGTCCCTACTAGAGACATAGGCTTTTAATACACTGAGAAATTCCTCAGAGTTATTTGTTATTTTGCAATTACTTTGTAATTGATTTTCTTAAAAAGCAATTCATAACTTGTTAAAGATGTTCCCTCCTTCCCCTCTTCACTGTTTTTTCTCTAATCTCTGCCACTGTCCAGTATTTACAGTCATAAAACCTATTTGTTTCCCATTGCTTAGGGAGATGACGCTTCTAGAGAGAGAAAAAAGATGAGACCTAATGATTTGTAAGAGTGTATTTAGTCAGATCCTCTTGGGGTATGAGTCTAATTTGTACAGTGACAACTTCAGTGTAAGTAACCAGAGCAGTTACACTACTTGCCTCTGTTGCCTCTGTAAAATAGAAGCTATTTTAGAATAGATCCTGTAGAACAAATGCTATCATTGAATTCATGATTGACTGTATGGGAACCTGAATGAGGTGATACTGTAATACTAAGAGCTGTCCTTCTGAAAAACAGTCTCCCAACACCTGCGCTTTGTACACTCAGCAATGAAACTTCCTCCTTTTTTCCACCAGGGCCTGCAGCTGGGAACTCAAGAGCTGGAGGAGATGGGAAGCAAGTTTTGCCTTGCTCTGCTCATTCTGCACCTCAAATCCTTGCCCTGCAGCAAGAAGGTGATGGCTCAGGCAGCGCTACTCCTAGATCTGGAGGAAGAGATAACAATAACAGACCGGGCACAAAGGTCAGTGACAGTTTCCTTACAAATTTCATTTTCCTCTCAAAATATTACTTGAGCATATGGATGGCACTGTCTCAGTGAATTCATCAGCAGGAAACTGAAGTTTCAGGTGATACTCTGTCCACCTCAGATCTCCTCTGTGGAGTCAATCTCCTACAGGGAAGATGTTCTCTAGGTGAAGGACTTTGATGGTATGATTTAGAAACAGTATGCCTGATTCTGCAAGGATTCGCACAGTCATTCCTCTTTTCCTCACAGCATTGTATCCTACAGACATATGAAGCATAGGTTTGTGATTTTTGGTGCGTGTGATGAAGTCATTATCCAAACAACCATATGGGAGGTGTTTTTTCCTAATTGCAAAATTCATTTCTTAGCTTCCTGTGTTCAATGGGATGTATGCAAGTGAGGTTGCCTCATATGTGGGGAATTTGGCCTGGGTAAAGGTCAGAATATGGGATGCTTCAGCTGTGATGAAGCAGAAATGTATGTGCTCTTTCTAAACCATGCTATTCCTAGTTCTACATGCAAGCACTTACTCTTGCAATATTGTTTTTCCAAGACAAATGGAGGAAAAAATAACTGAGTGATGTGATATGATTTGAAGTTCCCAGTGGGTTTGTTATCAAAGAGTGCTTCCAGCTTCATCAATGAAAAGCCAATGTTTTCTGTTGCAGAAATGCCCCCATAATTTACAGCAAACTTCCAGTCTTCCCCCTGCAGGAATACTTAACTGACATTCGCACCACCTGTTCCTCATGCCTGAAACCATTCTTACAAGCTTGTTCGTGGTTTTTAATGTTTATGGGGAACAATGAAAAAAAGAGAACTAAAATATAGAGACATTCCTTTTGTATAGCTGTGCTCACTTGTACATATGAACACATAAATGAAGCAATTAACATGTATCCTAAATGGTTTCAGTACTGGGGACAACCATCCGAGAAATCGTTGGTGTCTCATTAGAGAGAGCTACTGAAGCCTGGCCAGGTGGATGAATTTGAGATATAAATCAGATTTTCCAATTCTGAATTAGAGCTGGAGGAGTTTTTGCATGAAAGTAACTTCAGGGAAGGAAAATATTGAACTCTGACTTGTCCCAGACACTGAAAATAAGCCATCTGGTCATACCAACTCCATGAGCACTTTCTCTCATTTGTGTGGTTTTCCATTACCTTTTTCTTTGGTTGGTTTCATGTTAGTGAGCATTCATTTCATTTTTCCTGATGTTGTGTGGGCGATGAACCTTTACCAATATAGCAGCTCTCTAATGACAAATACTTTTAAAGAAGTTAAGAATTAAAGAAAAATCCCTTACCTTGTACAGCTCCCATGCCATTCCATATCTGTTTGTGGTGGTCAAAAGCAAAGCGCTCTGTCCCTTCAAGGTTCTGTGTCATCTGGGGATGGGATGTCACTGCTGAAGGCAGTGTGATGGTTACTTGTTCATTTTCACTCCAGTGGGTGGAATTGCAGATTTATGGAGTTCTGATGGGTTAGGTGCAATTAGTTGGCATTTGTAGTACAAGTAAACATTACATTGTTTGCTCCTGTCTAAAGATTTGCCATATTACAGGAGCTTTTTGCAAAAGATCAGGAAAAGGGAGATGTGGGGACCAAGGGGCTTGGCTTGTAAGTGTATTCTATTTTATGATAAATAATTCATTGAAAAGGATTGTGCAGCTTATTGATTCTGATTCAGAAAATTAATATTTTGCTTCTGGGTTTCTTTGAGTCTCGCCAAGAGAACTGCATAATTTGATTTTAGAGGGAATAAGAGGCCTAAAGCAACCAAAGGAAGAATGCAGAATAAAGAGAGCACACTGCTATGGGCAGGAGAGCAGCTGTATCCAGGCCTCTCCCCCAGCTCAGACTTTGAAATAAAATAATGCATAGACTATGAAATAAAAAACTGATTATCCATCAGAACTGGAGGTTGCAGTGTGGGGTTCCACTCGGTCTAATCTTACTCTGTAAAGATGAAATCCAGTCTTTCTCCATTTAGGTAGCACAGGGAGCTCAGCAGAGTCTTTCTGCTTACTGGTGGTGTGTCACTACATCAATGGTAATTATAGTCTACTTTTGCCAAGACTAGAGCTGTCTTTCATGGTTTAAGGAGCAGGAAGTGTTTATAGCTTAGAACCAGTGCTGTTGTCTTCTGTAGTTACCACAAAAAACACTTGAACACTTTCTATGCTTTCCTCTTGTGAGGATGGAAATAACCCAAATTATTTTTGTACCTTTGCCAAAGCAGAGTTGAACTCGGGGCCTGCAGGTGCTACACAGGAGCGACCTAAATGGTTACACTGTGGGATGTCTTTCTTGTGTGCTTTACACTGTGAGCAGAGGTGGTTTAAACACCTTGCAGGCAGTCCCTTTTCCAGACCTCTGTACTGTGTAATGAATAGTGGGTGTTTAAGTGGGAGCCAATGGGTCTGACTGCAGCTTAAGTTTGTTTTTGGTAGAGCGTGTTGCAGAAGACTGTCTTGACTGACTTTCTCACCTAGAGAAAGATACACATATGGATGTTTCCTATCAGAGCAGGATTAACAGTGTCAGAAGAAAACGATGACTGTCACTCGACCTTGATGAAAATACGATCTTTATTTAGTTGATAAGGTTCTATTTTGCAGAAAACATGCTGAAATTGCTCTGACCACTCCAGCTGTGATCAGTGAGATTAATTGCACAGTGCTTATGTTCAATACATCTATCTAATTTTCTAAATGTGCATTTCTGAGTGCCCGTCTCTATAGTACTCCGGGTGACAGGTCAAGCCATGGAAAGAGAAGTTAATCCAGTACTGGACAGATCTGACTTCCAGGTGATATGTCTCATGGCAAAGGTACATAGATCACAAGCCAGAGGTCTTTTATGTTACGAAACTCCTACGGTTCATGTTCTGCGTTTGTGTCTTTTTTTTTGTCATGGTGTCTGGTGTGCGTGGCATTGACTTGGCATCTCAGCATCTCCCTCCAACAGCGAACATTTTCACCTGTCAACGTTTATAACTGGATGTGTCTTTTAATTTTCCTCTTAGAGCTCTCTCTGCTCAGGGCATTTTGCAGCCTTACTTTTCCGCTACTGCTGTGAGGAGGATGAAGGAGCAGGCTGGACACTGGCTACTTCTCTAGAATAAACTATTTGCTCTGTCAGAGTCAGTGAGCGGTAGATCGAAGCAAGGTAATAGCTACTGGGGAAATGACTGGTCTAATGGAGGCATCTTGTGTGAATGGGGGATTTCTCCCACCTGATTTCATAGTGTTCAGTGTACAGTCTCCAGTGAGCCGAAGAAAGGTGTGCTAAACCTTTAGTGGTCCTAACAAAATGTATTTTGGAACACAGGCAAGAATTCCTTCTTGACCTCAGTCTAGCACATACAGTATATGAAGTCATTCAGGAGCATTAACTGTGTAGTAAGTTCCCAGCAGAGGCAGGGTAACAAAGTAGCTATATCTGAAAATAAGCAAAAAGGGAGTTGAATTTTTGTCTCTGGGGCTACATTACTAATAGAACAGTAGAGTATTTCCCCCAGAACCTGGAAATCCTTGGAGAACATGAAATTCACATAACAACTCTTCATCTCTGGTTCTCTAAGGGCAGCTGTCTTAAAGACCAACAGGTAACTACTGAGATTATTGCCATGAGATGCAGTGAGATCATAGGATTCTGGATTACCTGAAAGTGCTTGACTGTGTGGAAATAGTTTAACTCTGAAATCTCTACAGTACACTGCAAGTTCCTTACTCAGATATTCTCTCTCCACAAAAACCTCCTATTTACTTCCTACTCAATGCTCTACTCAATGCTGTACCTTTCTAAAACTGGGGAAAGTCTAGTAAGGGGACTTTTGTTTTAGCTCTGTTTAAATGGTATGTAAATGATGTGCTAGCAGAGTCCTGGAACCAGTACTCCAAAGGTTGTTGGTACCTAATATATTGCTTCCCATGATTATTAGTTGAAGACAAAAACAAGTGATTCTTTAAATGTTTCCAAAAAGAATATCATCCAGAGAACATCCTGCAAACTTCAGAAGCATAGATGCATCTGGGGATGGAACAAACTCTTGATCATCCTAATACAATTCTCATAACTGCCTGTCTAGTGGTTAAATTGTTCAAGGTATCAGCCAGCTTTTAGTTAGCATCCTGTGCCCCTGGGGCATTTCTCCTTAACTCTCACACTTGTTTAGGTGCCGTCACCCTCATATTGCACAAGACCTACTAAAGAACTTAGTAGTTTGTGGGTTTTTCTTTTCAGAAACTTTTTATAGGTGTTTTTCTGCATCAAAAGGCTATTCCTCTACCAGCAGGCCAGTTTTAAGGACCATTCTGCCAAGTCAAATGTCAAATATGTGGAGGGTTAACTGCATTTTGCAGCCATCTTCTGAAAAACAAGGTAATGTATCAGTTGATTGTAGAGGCATTTTACTCTCTTATCTCACAAAGATACAGTGCTGTAGATGTTGGCCTCACAACTCTGCTTTTGCTCAAGAAGAGCCACTAATTCTTGTATTTCCAGCCATGTCTTGCAGTCAGTTCAGGCATTCGGAAGCTGTCTTCTGGGAAAACAAAATGACAGCATGTACTTCAGACATCATGTTTTTTGATAATAAGTTTCATGCCTCATTTGCTATGAAACAATTGGGTTTTAAGTCAGTGCTGCCCAGGTAACTTCACATTTTTCATGACCACAAAGAGGATGAGAAGTGACTGCTCACTAAGAGCAGGTTTCAGAAAGCATTACCTTGTTAAGGGTGTTTTCCCCTTTTTCCTCATGTTTTGAACGGATGGCACTTCTGTTCATTCTCTTTTTGCATTTGTGCCTTTGAGTGTTTTGCAAACACTGCAGCAGTTGTAGCCCTTTGTTTGGGAGGTGTTTCTTACATACTGAGGCAGACCCTTGCAAAGTCATTAAGTGTTTTCTGCTGACTCAGAATATGTTATATTCATCTTCCATACAGTGAGCAGTTAAAATGGTCAGTGAGTGGATGGGAAATCCAATAATATACAAGAAGGATTTGTAGATCATTTGGAACTGTGCTTGCTCTTCTCCTATACTTCATTGATGCACCATCACAATCCTAGATAGTATTGAACTGTTGGATTTCCCATCTCTTCTCTGTAATGCATCCTCGCCTGATTATGGCTGTGCAAGCAATTCTGCTCATCTTTTAAGCTATGTGGCCAAAATGCCATTCAGATCAAAATAGAGTGAAGCAGACCCAAAGGTGGGAAGTTCAAAGAGCAAAAGAACAAAGAAGGAACGAGGCGTGTTGGTTTCAATTCATGCATCTTTAACACATATTTAAACAGCAGAATTACGACATGATAGTTCTGTGCAGTGATGGCAAATGGCTCCCTTGCTTCCTGGTTTGTGTCTTCCTCTGCTTACAGGTGAATGTGGGTTTCATTTGTTGTTACAGTTTTTTGTTTGTTCGTTTAAATTATATGAACTGGAACTAATTTTGGCTGAAGTGTTTGAGTGCAAGACAGTGCTTCACCCTCCCAAATGCCCCATCTCCTCATGGTTCCAACAGGCTGAGTACCTGATCCACTGGGGCAGTCTGTACGGTTGGACTCTGGGGAGTCCTCTGACACATGCATGGAGATGAAAGGGCTCTTTCATCATTTTGTGAATCTAATTCCCTGGAAAACATCAGCAGGAATCATCTGGTAGTTTTGATTCAGATTTCTGTTTGATTGAACGTTCATTTTTCTTTAAGTAAAGATTTGGAACATTTTTAACCTTGATCATCTGTAGACATTAAATATCTTGGGGCAGCTTTCAGAAGGAGAGGTTATTTATTGATTCCATTTTTTAGCTTGGTCACAGGTTATGTAGCTGTTAGAGGAATTTGAAGTTTCTACTGCTTTGTGAACATCTATGAATGTGATATTCCTGTGTTTGGATGCCTGAGCAAAAAGGGCATGGTGATGGTGATAGCTTATTAGGTAAATCCAAGTTTCGTGTTTGCCATACTGTGTCATGTTAGTGGTGTAGAACATGGAGCAAAAGGAGCTGCTAATGTATTTCATATAACTCTTCAAGGGCACCGCCTAACTTTTAACAGTAAAGGAGTGTGTCAGCTATGAGAGCAGCTGCAGAGTTCTGGGGTAGACTCACATTACTGTAAGGAGTCAGAATCAGTTTATGACTACCAGGAGGTATTGCTTAAATACATATATACTCTACAGTGCTCTTTCATACAGATGCTGCAAAAGGGGAGTATCTTCTTTCTGTCCAGGGTCTGACGTAAAACCTTGATGTGCCTGCTCATGAGAGGAAACACCTCCAACTTTGGATTTAGATCTATTACTGGATTCAGATTTTACTCTCAGTACATATATATTGATAATTGTGTTTTGTAAATAAGAACATGAACTTTCTTCCATCCCTCCCTCCCTTCATCCTTCTCATCCAGCACTCTTCAGCGTCTCTCCTTTGTTAGTGTGAGAATACAAGCCCAATGAATTCTGTGGAGGTTCAGCCGAGCAATGCAGTCTATAATTAATGTATTTGGTATTCAGAAGGCTTTTATGTAGCTGTGCACAGGTGAGCCACTGTAATTCAGCAACTTTTCATTAACACTTTCTGGAGCTGTCCCTGTTTTCTTCCTATTGATTTTTATTATTATTATGAAATAACCTTGGGAGCCACACAGATCTTGTTGACTGTTACCAAATACCAGTCCAAGCCTATCTCAGGCTGGGAACAATTATTCATGCTTACTTCAGAGGTAATTCATTTATCATTTAATAGCTAATAATAGCAATTTAAACAGCAGTAGGAAGGGATGAGATGAAAAGAGCAAATGGCAGAAAAAGGAATCACAGAAGGACTGCATGCTATCATATCGAAGGTTATTCAAATTACTGTACACGTACAGATCTGATTGGAGTACCGATAATGAACTTGTATATATCCAGCAGAACAAATGGGCTCTGCATTGCCCTTTCTGTGAGGCACATTGCTACTGCCTGGTATTAGACATTTTCGTATTGATTAGGAGCATCTGTATTTCTGTGGTACAGTCCTTTTCCCTTAAAATCGTACTTGAAATGTGGAAGTCATTGGGTCCCTTCACATGCTGGGATAAAAATTTACTTCTAAAGCAATCAACATTAATTTATGAAGTTATGAAATATCTCCCAAAAGACTGGATTATGAGGGATATGCACTTCCGTCTGAGGTGATCTTTATAGACCAGGATAGTGCTGACACTGGAACGGGATAGAGTCTTTCCTAGAAGTCACAAAGGATAATGAGAGGATTGATATGTTTAGACTTACAGTCATTTTGAATGCAGCCAGATGCGACAATTTTGGGTTGACCATGGATCAGGTGTTTAAGAGGCAGTGTTAGGACACTCCATATAACATTATTGCAGAGCTAGGTGGTGAAGGCTTTACCACACATCAGTCCTGCACAGCATTGATGGCGGCAGGGTTACGTGTGCTGCTACTGTTTAAAACATTAGTGTTTAAAATGGATGTCTTCTGTCGTGGGCAAAATATGATAGAAGGAGCTGCATCCTCAGTGAAACCATCAGTGGGATCCACGTTTTCCTCAGGTCAGAATTTTATATGTATTTAAGTTTCTCAGGCAATAAGAGCAAAGGAAAGCATTGCGGTTCTGATACAGTGATGCTCATCAGCACACTGTGTCCCCATCTCTCTGTTCTTTCTCTGCAGAGGGAACACATGAGATTTGTGCTTTCGAGGCAAACAGCTTATTGCAGGTTTTGGTCTGATGCCCAGCCTGCAAATGAGAGTCTGACCAGGCCACTTGTACTGTGGTGACAGTATACAGCTGCTATCTAGGAGCATATCAAAAATCTTAGCAAGACAAATGAGAGACTGAACAGTTATAGGGATAGAAAAAGACAGATAAATTCATAATTAAAGCTGTCGAGTTGCAGTAAAAGGAACATTTAACTTGGAACGAAAGTGGGTGGGCGAACAAAGTGTCGTATTTGGAGGTGAAAGTTGGCACTTGAACAGCATTTTTAAAGTACTCCAAAGCCACCTCCACTGACATCTCAGCTCTATTGTATATTCTGTCAGAGGCTCTGGCTGTGCAGTGTATTGTGGCTGTGACTCATGCGCAGCCCCTGCTGCTTGCTGCCATATGAGATATTAGAGAGACAGACATGGCAGGAGTATTGTGTGAGACTGAGGTAAATACGTGCAGGTTGGTGTTTTTAGACCCAGCACACACATGTACATGGACATACATGCATAGAGGCATAAACATGTAAGCCAGCTGCTGTAGCCTGTGGCGATTCATTATATCGTCTCAGAAACAGTGGGGGTTTATTAAGATGTATAAGCTAAATGAGATATTAGCAGGAAGAATTTGTGAGAATTTGGCTGGAGCTGGGCCTGCAAAGATGTGATGATAAGATCATGTGATGTTAATACTTCATACGGATCTTCACAGAGGGTTGGAACTTGATGATCCTTGAGGTCCCTTTCAACCTGAGTATGGTTCTGTGAATACTTAACATCTGAAGAACACACACACACAAAAATAAAGCCTAAAATCTCAAATCCAATTCCCATGAATACTGGGGGAGTTCACTCACAAGATGAAGACCTGTGCCATTTTGGCCACGGCCAGTCTGTAGATAACAGTAGTTCAGGCTGAGCAAAGACAACATGCCAAGCACTGGCCACCACCAGAGCAGGAAGGAGAAGCAGGGTCTGTACACTGTAAAAGGATAGAAGAAAAAACAGCTGTTTCCAGCTATTAGAGCGTGTTCTTTCCATGTTTCTCCCCTGATGCAGTCGGAGTCCCTTGCTGAATATGTCTCTCAATCCTGCATCCATTTCTTCTTGGTAAAACTTGTGTTTTTCGGATGGATGTGAAGCTAATTTCTGGAAGGATGAGTTTCATTTTTAAAGTAACAGAAGCAGGCTTTGTGTGGTTACGCTTTCAAGTACATCCTTAACCATTTAAAAGTGCATTACCAGCAGTGTTATTTATGGTATCTTATTACCTGTTAAACTATAATGGCTTCCTATTAAGCATTAACAATTAGTTACTACCTTAAATCCCTCTTTCAAAAAAGAGTTAGAGGAATTGGAGCTTGGAGGGAGAGTAAGCAATGGAAGAAACTAAATTCAAGAAGAGCTATCAGGGCAGTATCATTAGAAATAAGGAATAAAGGGAGGAATAGAAAGCATCTATTCCTGTCTATTCTGTCTATTCCTGTGTAATCTGTTTGTTCTGTCTGGGCTGCTCAACAAGTTTTTACATTACACTGTGTACTTCAGAATTGTTTCTGAAGATGCCATTCTACAGTATCTTCCATAAAGCATCAGCATCTCATTAAAAGATAAAAGTCCAAGGTATTCAAATAGCAAGCAAACTCCCAGTATCAAACAACAAAACAGTGTTTGATCTCCTTTGAACTGCAGGGGGCAGCCAAGAATTTGGGTATTGCTACCTGGATTTGTCTTGTCAGGCTTTCCATCCCATTAATACTTATTTTTCATTGTAACACACAACCTGTATTTTCATCTGTGAAGATGTGAATCATGAGACAGGATCCATTGTACGATGTTCAGCCAGTCAGGAGTCCTTCCTGACAGTGCCCAGCATTAGAGATTTCAGAGAGATGCAAGAAATTGCCATCGTGGACAATTACAAACTATTCCCACCATATGGGGGAATGCCTTTCTATCTTCAGACAGTTATTTATTTATACTTGGAAATGTGAGAAATTATAGCCTTTCCAAGTAATTATAATAACAATAATCCTTTCTAATGAAATGTTCCAATGTTCTTATTTTCTGTACGAGTGGTTAATGCTTTTTGAGTCTATCAGTTGAGTTTCATAGATCAGCTGTGTGTTGCTCAGAAAATGTTTCCTCTCTTCAGCTGCGCTTTCACCTTTGCAAATGCATTTTTGTCCTCTGCTGTAAGAGAGAATAATTGGGAGTGCCCAAATTGCCAGTTATTTTGTAAACAATGATTGTCTCTCTTGTGCATCTGGTCACGAAAGACACTCATATTTTTTAGCCTTCCTATTGCTCTAATGACTTTAATCACCTTCTCTGGAACCGTCCTTATTTATCTACTCAGACATACAATCTGATTTTTGGGTGGTCCAGTATGGACTCAGTAATCTCTATGGGTCCCTTCCAAATTGGGTTGTTCTGTGATTCTATGTGTTATCCTTTAACATGTAGGAAGACAGGAATTCAGGATGGCTTCGATAGAGAAAGCAGAGCATTTCTTAAAATAAGTTTTGTAATATTTTCCATCCTGTTGTCTGTAGGCCTTGCAGTTTATTGTTTTCAGGAAGGATGGAGGTTCCTGGATTAATCAGCCTTATCATCACCTGATTTGATGAATGTGTTGGAGAAACCATTTTATCTTTAAGTAATAATCTTGGAAGATTGCTGGCCACAAAGAGGGGTTGTGAAGGAAACCAGAGTCTCTCAGGTGGGAATGCATGCCCGTAAGAAATGATGTCACTTTTTATATTTAGATCTTTTAGATTTCAGCATTATGTCTGACTTGAAGACGGTTCTCACCTAATTAGTCCAGAAAGGATGAAATGGAAAAGAGAGAGTTGAGTGGATGAGGATGTCATGCTGGCAGCTTGTGGGCAGCACAGGAGCAGTGAATAAGATAGAGGGTCCCCATAAGAAGCTGGGACCTAAGATCCCTCCCTGCTTTCATGGAAGTGAAAAACTGCCTTAATTTCAAGAATTTTCTGTATATACATATATATATATATTATTTTTTCATGGAGATACAAAGAATGGATTAGGCTGAAAAATTAGTTGGGTCCTTTGACAATATGTCTGAGATGTCTTTGCCATTTTCAAGGAGCAGATTGGAGACATAAGATGCAGAAGCAAAGCTTGTGTTCACTTTTCTCTCTCTCTCTCTTTAAAATCATACCCAGGTTCTTTTTGTGCAAATGTACTACTCAGGATCAAAGCCTCTGCTCCAAGTGGAGGAAGTCCCTGGAGAGCAAGGCCTGAAAGCTAAGCCTCTAATACTGCTGCTGCTGGCCATACACCAGGTACTGCTTGGGAAATCTAGTCATGCATGACCCAGCACCTGGAGATAGAGAGAAACTGGGAGCAGTGTACTCAGCATCCCTGCATAACTTCTGATCTTTGTTCTCTTTGCTAGCTCATGTCCTTCTTTTGGTCGTGGTCCATCAGGAGTTTATTCCCAGCAGTGTCAGATATCTGAAAGACTCTTCTGTAATGCAGCATCCACTGATTCCTTAGGCTTCTCAGAAGTGTAGTTTCTGTCATATGGACTGGGGTTTATCAGAAAGTGGATAATGGATAGGCTCACTACAGGTCTCTGCTTATTTTGGTGTATTTTTCCTCATTTCTGGCATTTCCATCTCCTTACTGAGTGGCTCTAAGTTAACGGCTGTTGGGGAAGGATCAATAGAAAGATGCTCTCTGCAACATCTGAGATTATTTCCCCTGCAGGTATGACAGGAACAGCCTTGCAAGCAGGATACTTCTTTGCCTTGTGGTGCTTTCCTGCCTCTCTTGTGAGGTGCTGGGTTTGCATGCTAAGAAAGCCACAGTTAGCACAGCTTAAACAAGATGACTCTCAAGAAGCAGTGTCCTTGATCCCTCATTAAAAATGTCCTTGACACGTTGTGCCATCAGAAGGAAGGTTTGCGATGCTGATCACCGGCAGCGTTTCTTCTCCTATGGATGTTATACAGCCTCAGAACATTTTGTTTAATTCATGGGAGAAGGAAGCTCTTTGGGTTTTGCTTCTCTTTACTTTTCTTTTTCTTTTTTTAATGCTTCCCTGAAGGCTGCATGAGAGCTATGGGGGTAGGAACGCAATTGCGGGAAGGTAACCTTTCCCATCCCTCAGCCTCTCAAGAGATGCATGCAACAGCAAGATACATGTAAATCCATCAGAGCTGATAGTGTGGTTTAATGCTAACAGATGTAAAGCATTAAAGGAAATAAACAGCCTGGCCCTGAATGGGATCCAGAGGTATAAAGCTGCAGCCTTGTGCTCACTCCCCGTGTTATTCCAGGTAGTTATTAGTCGTTTAGCTTAACTAAGAAAATGTCAGCCTTACTGCTGCTTTCTGTCATGTCTGTACGCTGCTAACAGTAATGCAGGTTGATTTTGGTTTGTTGTTCTTTTATTAGTTTAAACAGCAGATTATGTTCGTTTTTCAGCAAAGAGGACTTCATTCTAAGACTTAGATGCTGAAAGAGTAACTGTTACCTCAGCAGACAGGTAAACAGGCCAAATTTCCTTCTATTTCCCAAGAGTGCTGGAGGCAGAGGTAGACAGAGAAGTCTGTGCATTCTCCAGTTAAGATCTTCTCTTCCACACCAGTAAAATATCTTTGGAAATATATGAGGGAGCCTTGGAACTTCAGGAATAACAAAACCCAGATCCCTGCTATGTTTCCCTCAACAGATTTTATCTTCTTGGTGTTTGGGCTTGGCTATTTATCTGATCCTTTACATCCGAATGACATTCCTATGCAGTGTGTAGCCTTGCTGTTCTTTCCTCTCTGTTAGATGTGTGGTTGATGTAACTGGGCAGAATTTTCAATTAATCGACAGCCTTTATTCCACCTTTTCTTACAGTAGTGGCATGATGTGCCTGCAGAATTTCCCTACTTCCTTCCACCTTACGTTTCTAGAAATCACTTGGCTCAGAAAATAAAAGCATGGAGCCATTTACCCTTGTTTAGTCCCCTACTGATGGGTCAGAAGTGGAGATTAATAGGGTAGGAAGTGTGTTTCTACTCTGCAGTCAGTAAAGGAAATTCACTGGAACTAAATTAATCATGAAACGGACACAAAGAGGAGAATAGATTAGCAGGGAATTAACTCATTAATTAGATTCATGCCGAAGTTCAGAAGAGGCTTTCCTTCAAGATAACAGCCGAGTTCAAAGATCAGCAAGGGCTGATCATGAGAGGCAGGCACACCGTTTTCCTTCTGAACTCTGTCAGGCTTTACCTTAGCCCAACATCTGGCTGGTTATTATAGGATATCAGACATATGGCTGGCAGGAATTCAGCAGCTGGCAAAGCCTAACCACTTAGTGCCCAGCGATGGAGGCTATTATCAGCCCTTTCAGCTCCCTGGGCTCTGGATCCTGGTGTTGGCGTGAATGCAGGAGCTCTCTCTGTTGTGCCACTTGGCTATTTTTAGAGCTCCATCACAAGTCCTTGTGTGAGCAGCAACAGCTTGTTGGAGAATGGGTTTATTTCCAGCGTTAGGGTGAGCAGAAACCAATACAAGCTTAAGATAGGTAAAGTGCTAAAGCACTTCATTGTGGTAGGGTAGAATAGGTAAATCATTGCATGTTTCTAAGGAGATGGGGTTTGGTTGCCGTCTTCTTACTGTTCTAATGGGACACTTCTCTACAGGGAAACTTATGAGAGAAGCAAAGAACTGTCTCTGCAGTTACTTCTGTGCTGCACAAAGCCCCTGCCAGCTCCCTTCAGGCTCTGTATGACCCCTTGCTGCTCACATGCCAGAAGGCCCCATTACTGAGTAGTGCATTGTAATAAATGCCACGCTGTTGCACGATGGAGCTGGTGAGAAGCATGGAGAGACTGATTTCTAACACACTCTTAATGAACTAACAAACCAGTGCTAAACACCGAGAGCAGATCCATGTGAGAAGGGCCCCCTGCCTTCTCACTTAAGCTTTCCCTCCCTTTGCTTTTGCTGCCTCACAGCATGGATGCAATCAAACCATATTCAGGAACATCTGAGCTGTGTATTTGCCACTTAGGACTTTCTGGGTAGTGAAGTTTCCACATTGTTTATTTAGAGTTAAGTGTTCTGCTGGGTCTCTTATCACTTTCAGTAAATAACAACTGTCCTCTAAATTCTTCAGGCTGATTACTGAGACTGACAATCTGTGTGTTTTGAGTTGCTGAGCTGTATTAATCTCTAATATACCCTGGTCTGTGGATGGAAAGGGTAATGTATTGAGGATGTCACAAGAGGTATAAGCCAAAGGACTTGGTCTTCTTGGGAATGTGAAGTGCTTTGGTTGTGACATGAATAAATCTCCCAGCAGTAGCAGTGCTATTTCTGTTGGGAATAAAGATGTAAGAGGAGTCTGTCTTTTAATCCAACTTGTTAGAGATTTTATAGCACCAGAGCTAATTCATTTCTAGAAAAGAGATTGCAGACGTTATTTTTACCTGCCTGTAGTTTGCCCTGATATAGTTTATTCCACTTGCTTAATGGTGGAGTTGATAAGAATCCCAACCCCAAAAGAAAAATCGTACTGCAATTATAAGTTAAATAAGGTATCATACTGGGGAGTGGAGATGAGGGTGGAAGAGAAGGCATAGTTTATGGCTGTAATCTGTTCTTTGTATTGTAGAGTCTAACCTTCCTATCAGTATGAGACCTGGAAACGTGTCTATTGAAACCCTACTGAATGACACCTACCTGCAGCCTTTGCTAAAATGCAGGTAGGAAAGTGAAAGGAGATATCAGGTCCATGGACTATATAAAATGCAATCCAGAATTTATGCTGAGATAATTCAGTCCTCTGTAATCCATACCAGACTGATGAAATATTGACTTGTACTGTGAATGTGACCCAAGGCAACTGAAGACTTTACTGTGCTTTGGATCAGAACAGTTAAGAATGCAGAGTGCACATTCAGTCAACAAAACATTCCATCTTTGTGCTTTTAATACAGCAAAATGCTTTCCTGCTTCTTTTGTTTCCTTCCTTCAGTCACAACAAAGGAGTGTTATAAGTGGCCCCAGAGAAACAAAGCCTGGAATAGAAAAGGGATTTAGAGAGAAGAGATCAGATGAAATTGGTAAGAGAAAGAATTCCCAATACGATGTTCCCAGCTCAGCCTTCTGAAGGGAAGCCCTGTGCTCCTGATCTGTTATGATTCACTTGGCAGCTCTGCCCAGATGGCCTCTCCCCTTCATCTATACCTCTATAAACTAAGACCCAGCGATAACAGCCCTGCCAAACCTGGTTGCTGCTGATAAAATGTACACAGCTTTCAGTAATCTATTTGTTCCTAACGGCTCATCAATGAAAGCTCATTCTAATTCTGTTCATTTTGATCTTCTCTGGAGTTTCTGTGAGGAGGAGTGAGGTTGCAAGGAGTGACCTGTAATCCTCCTAGGTTTAACAGTACCATAGGCAAGTTTTATTCAAGCTTTCATTTTATACTGCCTGATTCCATTGGTGCATATTGATACAGGATTATACTTTCTCATCTTTTTGTTTTCTGACCTTACAGTGATTTGGTTTTAAATACTGCTGTGTCCAATAGCGATTGATTTTCCAGTCTTGGGTATCTTACCAACACATCTCATTCCCAATCAAAGTTGTCCTGTGCTGTTCTAGCAGAAGTGTCCTCTAAATGTCCTGTTACTCCTTTGCCTTTTCTCTGCCAGTTAATGTTGGAATTATTGTTCCTACATATTAGTTGTGGTTGCATAAAATTAATGAAGCTAATGGCTGGCGGTGACCTCCACCAGCCATCTTTTTTCTTCAACTTAGCTGCATCATTTCTGATAGGTTAGTCTAAGTTTTCTGTAGAGATCTCTAATATTGGGATTACCAGACTCTGTAAGTAATCTGTTCCAGCTCATACAACTCTCATGTTTAGAACTGTCTGTCTGTCTTAAGTCCTATCTTGCCATAGGAAGTCCTTGCCATATATATTCTTTGTCTTACCTAGACTAGCCATAGGAAGAAGCTTATTTGCTTTTCAGTGATGTCCTCTGGACCTTTTTCAGTTGTGCCAAGTCTCCCTGTGAATTGCTTCCTGAGTCTGGAAACAGAATTCTAACAGAGAGATTAACAGTGCAGAGAGAACAGATTAATTTGTGTGTCCTGCCAGCGTACAGGTTTTTTTTAATACCCAGCCAGAATTGTATCTGCACTTTGGTACATGAGTGGCTGGCTCACATGCAGCTTGCAGTCTTCAGCAGTGCAGAATGTTGTCGTTTTCCAGTAGAAATGCTACCTTGTCATTGCTCCTCGTTCATGTGTCTGTAGCATTGATTATTCCTGCCTGACTGTAGTAGCTTGTAGTTGACCCTATTGAATTGCAGTTGTTTACTTCAGGCTGCTTTTCCAGTTTGTCAAAATGATTTTGAATTCCAATGCAAACTTGTCTTACATTGGTTTCATCCACAAATCAAATTAACATACTTTCTATTTCATCTAAATCTTTAATAAAAATATTGGATTGTACCAATTCTGTGACCAGGTCCTGCAGAAGATCATTTAGAACAGCTATGCATTTTGACAGCGAGACTGAGAGCTACTTTCAGAGTACTTTTTCTAAGCAATTTTTATAAGAGCTGCTCTGAAAGTAAAGCCTCCTATTTTATTATGTTGGTTGAGGATGTCAGAGGCAGATGTTGGTGGTATGGCAGTAGAGTTTGAACCTTCCCACCAGGATCCCCTTCTGTTTTGTTGCTGTGTGATAAGTGGCAGCAGAGGCAAAATAGCATCTGTCATGGAAGTGCACATGAAGCAAAGGAATGGAACTGAATTTCTCTGTGCAGAAAAAATGGCATCCATTGACGTTTGCTGGACATGTACAGTGACCAATCAGTGGATGTGAGTACAGTGAGGCAGTGAATGGTACATTTCAGCACTGGTGACAGTGATGTGAAAGACAAGCTGTGTTCCAGATGGCCATGCAGATTTTTTAAGTGCGACCTGCAGGCTCTTGTTCACTGCTGGTGAAAATGCATAGCTAATGCTAGCATCTGAGTTGAGAAATAGTGTTTAGTAGCTGAGAATTTACTCTATCAAGCAGTGTTATTGTGCTCTTTGTATCTACTGTGATGTCCGTGGAAATAAATAGGAGGCATTATTTTTGGAGCAACCTACAGATGTTCATCCTTCTATAGCTCATCTAAACCATGCTGCTTATCTGGCCTGAGAATTTAGTAAAGTTTTGGAAACTCTCTTGGCATCTCGTCCACTCTGTGTTGCTCTGACACCTTCTCACAGGGGTAAATTAGAATCATTAATAGTAATTTGTTCCTGACAAAGGTGTGTTGAATGATACCTATCTCTTCTAAGTTGTTCTAAACTGTTTCTTTCTTCTGAGGACCTGGAGTTAAGCTGACAGGTCTATCATTTTTCATCATCTCCCCCCCCTTTTTTTTTCCTCTCTTCAAAAGAAGTCTGTACATTGTATCAGTTATCTGGTTCATCACCAGGCTTTCCTAAGTTCTAAAAACATAATCGTTAACAGCTTTGAGATTGATTGAGTCAGTCCCTTAGAAATGCAGTAGGAATATAGCAGATTCAGCTCATTCGGAGAGATCTAAGCTATGTATCTTCTCTACCCTATTACTTTTGTATTCTAGGCCTTTTTTTTTTTTTTACTTCTTTGTTAGTTCTTAACAACCTTAATTCATCACAGTTGACCTTTTTATGAAAACTGATGCAAAATCTCTCCTCACAACCTTATCAATAGGATTTGCTTCTCTGATGAGGAGCAAACTAGGACTTATTATGCAGCTTTTTGCTACTAATAAATTGAAAGAATTGCATCCTTTTCTGTGTGATATTTTTGCCAGACTCGTCTCACTTTGTGCCTTCATTTCTCCACCTTTATTCCTAGTTGTTCTTTCTGTACATTTGTACTCATTCATATTAATCTATTTAAATCTTTTTCTGCGTATTGATGACTGCGTTTACAGTCATCAAAGAGCTTGTGATATGATCGGGTTGGTCTCCTAACCCTTTGGATATATTTATTTGTAGTAACAGAATTAGTGTTTATATTCTTTATATATATATATTGACAGTTCTTAAGTCTCTTAGAAGAAAATTCTTAAGGATTCTTATTCATAAACCCACCCACCCCAATCTCCATTGAGTTGTGTGGAAGATTTTCATAAGGCCTTGCCCACTTGAACTTATGTTTTTGCATAAGTTTTGATGGAGCTCTTCCGTGGCATCACTTTTACTGGGGCCAAAATGGTTCTGAAATGTGTGTTGTCTTTCTCTTCCGACATTGCTTACAAGGAAAATACAAACTTGTTCTTTAATGCTAGCAAACTGCATGTCCTGTGCTGGGTTGACAGGGTCTTTAGAAGTAAGAAAAGCTGTTCGCTACCAGGGTTCACTGCTTCTAAAGGAAACAGAGTTCCTGCTAAGAGTCAGCTTTACGTGGAAATCATGCTTGTAGTCAAGCACATTACGACCACATTATTCTATCAAAATGTAGCTCAAACAAAAATTACGAATTTCATCACAGTTACGAAATGACAAGCAAAATCTTTTCTCATTTTTATCTAAAGACCTTGGCTTTATCTCTCAGCCTGCAAGTTCTGTTTCCCAAAGCATCATTTTGTTTTGAAGGTATTGACAGTAGATTTTGATCGAATGAAGGTATTAAAAGTAGATTGGAGATAAATTCCAGGTTGAAGCCTTCATTCATCCCATCCCTACTGAAGCTGCTGACCTGAGCCCACCAGACACCTCAGGCACCAGCCTGGACTCAATGTCTCTGCAGTGCAGCCCAGCCCAAGCACAGCCTGAGTGCCCCGACAGCAGCACCACCATGCAGGCTCAGGTCAGCATCACCGAGGAGAAGCTGAGCATCTCGCAGGGGGGCACAGAATCAGGACACGAGTCCCAGGCTCCGGGCAACAGCACAGGCTCTGAGCAGCTCTCATGATTACAAGAGAGGATGAGTCCCATCTTTCCTCCAGACCTCACACCCCCTCCTTTCTCCTATTGAATAAAGGCACGCTCGTGCTCAATCAACGCCTTGACTGAATTCCGAGTTTTCATTCGCAGAGATTGGGATGAGTGCAAGAAACATCAAGGCAGCTCAGCTTACAACACTCTGGCTGTGGGGTTTGTGCGGCCGAGCTCTGGGTGTGTTCCCATTTTGCCTGACTTTGGGATGCCTGCAGCAAGAGCTCTGCTGCCGTTGTGTATGGCAGCAAATAGTCTCTAGCATCCTGGATGCTGCTCATGAAAACCCCAAGCTTCCCGGCTGTAGCTCTGTGATGCTTTTCAGGGCCTTTTGATGCTCTTTGTTGCCGTGGCTGCTCCCTAACACCTCTGTCCTCCCGCCGTGTCCATTCCTGGCTCTCACCTGTGAGCTGTCCCTGCAGATCATCTCCAGCCCTGCCATCATCGTGATGCGGCAGGAGGAGCTCGCCCTGACCAACATCAGGCAGTGCTGCCTGCCTCTCTCACTCTCTAGACCAAGTGTAACTACGCTGTCATGGAGACAAATGCTTTCTGTCACATCCTCCATCCCCGCAGACATTTACCGGTAGGTGGCTCTTGCAGAAGAAGATTCAAGCAGCAGAACCTTTTGCTCAGCTACAGCACACAAATGCTACAAAAGCAGGAACAACCCGCAAGCTCTGGGTCTGTTTGTCTTGCACAGGCATGCACTAACTGCGTTTGATGGTACCCCCCATCCTTGATTTCCTTCCCTGCTCCTTGTCTGATGGCGCTGCTGAGCCAGGAACAAGCTGCCCAGTGTGGCAGAGCATGGTGCAGAGCTGTGCTGGGACCTCCTCCCCTTCATCTGCTGCAGATCAGTGCCCCACACGTGCCATTGGGATGCTCTGGCACGGGATGTGCCTCCAACCCAAAGCTCCTTCCCACCTCCCAAGGAAAAACAAAGCAACTCAAGCATCTCCAGCAAAGCTGCCCAGCAGACAGCAGGGAATGCAAACAGCTTCTGGCTGCTCCCCTGCACTCCTGTCCTAAGTAATAGACCCCATGAGGACTGGCTGGGAAATCAGTGCATGACACATGTGAGTGTGCACAGGATTGTGCAAAGCAGTGGGGTTCCATGAGTTTGTGTGTGTGTGTATCTCGGCTGTTATGAAAGCATGGGAAGACTGCCTTACTGAGTCCCAGATAATTACTTATCCTCAAATGATTTTTCCTGGCCAAATTTAAAGCCTCTTACAGGTAATCGAGACCAACAGGCTGTTGTTGCACAATCAACAGGCACAATCTAGATGAATAGCTGAGGAAAATAAAGCATCATGCCAAGGGTACTAGATAAGTGAGCAGCTTGAGATCTGCACATTTATGTGATACTCATGGTCTTAGACAATATTTGCTTAGTGAGGTCACATAGAATGAAAGTAAAATAGAAGAAGTGCAATTGGTCTCAGTTCACACAGCTGGCTGGTTCGTCTCAGGCTAATCCTGAACTGCCTCAAGCGACTGCTTTGGGGCTCTACAGAACAGCAACTTCAGAGATCTCTTTCTATTACTAAGTGTTTGAAAGAGCAACTTGCTCTGTTAATTATCCATCATTTCTGTGCAGTCTGTTTTGTCAGACTTGTCTTTAGCTTCCAAGTTGTATGTGAAGAATTGTTTCCGTTGTAATGCACAATGTACTAAAAATTGAGAGATGAAAATGTGAAGAGTTTTTCCAGCTTTGATTTCATGTCTGGAATTTTGGAACCCACTACTTGCAGTTGTTAATCTGTCCAATCTGGTCTGGTTTGGGATGCCCTCGTACTTCTTGAATCGCTCTGCTGTTAAAGGCGGAGCAATTCCTACAAGTGCCATGGCCCCACTGTTGTTCTAATTCTTGTTTCTTTGTTTTCCACACGCTGCTTTTCAAGCCTCCTTTTTCTTTACAGTCAAAGTGAGAATTGCACTGTGAGGTGTCTGAACCTTGTTGTGCCTCTACATAAAGAGAACAGCAGCAAAGCCTGACAGGTGACTGTGCTGACAGCTCTCGTAGCCAGTAACACGTAACTGTGCTAAATCCCTTGTGACTGCTTTGATTTCATTTTTGCCAGTGAAATCCTTGTAAAAGGAACTGCAGCAGTGTGATGAGCTAAGGTGAAGGTGCTGGTTTTAGTAGTGCTCTAAGCTGAGTGAAAGGGCAATTGAATGAGGGTTATATGCTTTCTCTGGGACGATAAGGTTTTTTTTTCCTGAGGGAAAGAGCCAGCTTTTCATGGGCTATATGTGGGCTTTGGCAAGGACAGACAATCCAGTCTGTCAGGAAGCCATTTGAGGTGCTTCAGGTTTGTAAGCTTGTCTTTTTGTTTCTCAGGTGGATATTTGGAGCATGGGTGTAGTGCTGTATGCTCTGCTGTGTGGGTTTTCCCTTTGGATGATGACAATATGATGGCACTCTACAGGAGGATACCAGTGGGTATCAGTGGTGCTAGAATACACTGAGAAGGGAAATAGCAGAGCTTGACAAGAGGCCTTGCTTTTCGGATGGCAGAACATGCTGAGCTGTGGGTAGAAAGGCCTGTCTGCTGAATATTGTCCCTGTTTTTGCTGCTTTGTCTACCAGTATTTTGTGGATTTGGTTCTACGCTTGGTTGGCCTATGTGGCACTGTAGCCTGATTCTATACCATGATAACATACAGAATTTAAGGAGAAGTATTTTCCTGCCAATGGGCTGGATTTTTTTGTATCTGGTTCTTCAACTGGCTGCTCCCTATACTATCTGTAGTAAAAATATAGACACATCATTTGATTTCCCTGAAATGAATGTTCCTAAATGCCAGCTCTTCTCATGTCTACAAAGATCAAAGTTCTGCATTTGCTATTAGAATTTCCTCTTCCAGAATCAGGAGGTAATGTAGGACCCCACAAATTGACTTCAGAATTCAACAGTCAGTTCTGTTTCCTTTCGGAGTGCATAACAACCTGAGCACATGAATTGAATGACGTGGCTTTTTAGTCTGGTACAAACTCTGCTGTACACTGAAACTTGGTCCATTTGTAAGCAGGACTTTGTCCATCTCTGCAGGACAGCAGAAAACCCTTTGTGCTAATCATGATGCCAAGAAGCAGAATGCGGCAAATGGCAGATGATCCAACTGCTTCAGGTGTTCATTGCCTTAAAACTGAGAATAGTTTTGGACTGAGAGTTTGTAAGCAGAACAGAGCTCTTAAAGCTGTCAGAGATTATTTCTGCACTGTTCAATTCTATCTGCCTAACATACACAGGATCTCAGAACTGCATTGCTTGAATTGGTGGAAATTGTTGAAGTGAACTGGGATGAGCAAGTTTTAGAACTTAGTCAGAGTGCTATAAAAAATGGATAATCTCATGAGTATTAAGGTACAGGCTTGCTATTTCTGCACTGAATTTGTTTTTATTTTACATGGCTGTGATCTGAAAGTTGCTTGAAACGCAGGCACCTAGGCACTGTTGTGTAACTGAATTTCACACATGATAGGTCCTGCAATATCCTGGAATCTAAAACTCTGACTTGTTTTAAGTCTGCTGCTTGAGTATAATCAGGGTCATAGTGTCTGTGTGCAGTGTTTCTTTCCCTGTAATGCTCCACATCATTTCATTTTGGGAATATTGAAGGAAATGGACTATGTGCCATAACTGTTGTTAGAACAAAGTATGTCTGGTGTGATCTTATGCATAGGTTCTGTAACTGCTCTTCACAGCTCAGGTGTTTGACCTTCCTTTTGGTGAAGTGATGAAATACTGCTGGTTTCTATTTGTGCTTCTAGGCACCTTGAAGCTCTTAGGAATAGAACAATTGTCTCCAGTTCTTTTCAATGATATCAGTAACAGCTCGAGTGCTGCTGCCCACTAGGTAGACCCAAAGAAGCAGATTACAGTGAAACAACACACGAGCTGGACCTGCACGAGGATCACTTTCAAGACAGTGGCTCTGTTGCTTGAAGCCTATTTGCTTCTTCCTGCCGCCACTCTATTACCAAATATCAACAACCTTTCATGATTCAACTTGCAAACGTTTGACACTAACCCTTGTGTTTCTATGCCTTCCTAGGTGATTCGAGCCCTTGTCAACCCCAAAGATCCAAACCAAGTAGTGATGTGCAGTGTGTTTCCATCAATGGAGAGTTCTTATTAAGCACGAATCGCTGCAATTCGGATGACAGCCTTCCACATGGTAACAGTGATGGACACCAGGGGCTCATCCATGTTCATGCTCTCATATCTCCTGGCTCTGCTGAAGATGCTGACCTGAGCCTGCCAGACACAGCAGTCACCTGCCTGGATTGTGACCCAGTGCCTTTGCAGTGCTGCCCATCCCAAGCACAGCCCGAGTGCCCCAGCAGCAGCACCACCATGCAGGAGCAGGTCAGCATCAGTGAGGTGAAGCTGAGCATCTTAGATGGGGACTTAGAGTCAGGCTACCAGTCCCAGGCACCAGGCAGCAGCACAAGCTCTGAGCCACTCTCATCTTGACAAGAGGGGTCCCATCTTCACCCCTGACCTCTCAAGCCCTCCTGTCTTTTATTGAATAAAGTCACTCATGCTCAATTATCGCCTTGACTGCATTCTGAGTATTCATTCACAGTGATTGCGATGAATGCAACAAACAGCAAGGCAGCTCAGCTTGCAACACTCTGGCTGTGGGGTTCATGCAGGCAGAGCTCTGGGTTCCCATTTTGACTGGCTTTGGGATGTCTGCAGCAAGATCTCTACCATTTTGTATGGGAGCAAATAATCTCTAGCATCCAGGTTGCTGCTCATGATAATCCCAGTCTTCCTGGCTGTCACTTTGTGATACCTTTCAAAGCCTTTTGATACTCTTTGATGCCTTGGCTGCTCCCTAACACCTCTGTCCTCCTGCCATGTTGACTCACGTCTCCCACTTTTAAGCTGGCTTTGCAGATCATCTCCAGCCCTGTCATCATCACGCTGCAGCAGGAGGTGCTCACCTGGCCCAGTGTCTGGCAGTGCTGCTTGTTCTGCAGATGAGCAGCTGCCTCCTCATCTCTTCAGCTACAGTAGTTTTTCTCAGGGCAGTTAGATGCAGTCGTGCTCCTCTGGATTTGGTGTGTTAAATCCATGCTGCATGGCAGCAGTCAGTGCAATACAAAGGTGTTCTGTGTGCCACAGCATTTCTCCAGGGGCTGCCAAAGGTAGAAGCACAACACAGCACCATCCTTCTGACAGTAATGTCTGTGAGTGTTAGACATGTGAGCACTGCATCATCCCCAGCGTGTCAGTGCTTTTCCACACCAACCTGACTCTCACACTCTGCACTGAATGTAACTCTGCTCTTGTGGAGACAAATGATTTCTGTCACATCCTCCATCCCTGCAACCATTTGCCGGTAGGCAGCTCTTGCAGAAGAATCAAGCAGCAGAACCTTTTGCTCACCCTACAGCATGCAAATGCTATGAAAGCAGAAATAACCTGGCATGCTCTGGGTCTGCAAGGCTGCACAGATGGGAGAGGTAGATTGTGTTTTTGCAGTGGAAGTTTCCAGTATTTTCAGTACATAGTGTAGGCCCTAACTGAATGTATAACCCTCTTGTAAAACAGCTGTATAAGTAGTTTTTCCACCAAGAAAGTTGCTGAACAGAGTTAAGTTCAGACTGGGGGCATTCTGACATGGGGAGAATTGAGACAAGCACAAGATAAATACAGGGTGGGTAGAGCCCAGCACAGGACAGAATGAATGTACTGACTTTTGGAAACATTGCCCTTCTCTGTCCGCAGAAAAGTACAAGGCAGACCTAAAAACAAGAGGTTGGTAATTGACCTTATATGGAAATGAATCCTAGCAACAGTCTGGAGGAGTCTGTGAGCCTGAGATGCTCAACCAATGAGAGCCATGAGAGCATCACCTGCAGTGGGTTTAGGGCACAGAACAGAATTGATTTCACTGACTGGTGTGCAGTTTCTCCCTTGCCAACAGGGGATGTGCGCGCAGTATTGCAATAATGAATAAGCGCTGCTGCTATCGCTGCCATCTTTGCCTAACTAGAAATCTTTGACTTTGAGAGTTTCTCACACAAGGGGAGAGGGTAAGAAAGTAAAGAGGCACAGAAAACTAAGGGAAACTGCTCTTCTTTATCTTATCTATGAAAATTGATACAATTGATGCTGTTGTGCATTTTTTAATTTATTTTTAATTTTTTGCCAATGTCAGTTAGATTGTTTTAAAATATCCACACACCAAAATCTGACTACCAAGCAAATGTAATGAAAATGAAATGAAGGTGAGTTAGCGGAAAGCACAAGGCCATATTATATTAGGCTCTAGCAAATTTACAGGCAGTCACTGCACAAAGAGGTAGATCTGAGTTGCACATTATATGATTCCCACAAAGATTAAGGAAATCTGAAGCTTTCAATATATTTTTTTTATGCTTTTTTCATTTCATTTTTTAAACACCTGCCCCAGACCCCAACCCTCACAGGAGCTGTAAAGATAACAGCAATAACCCGCAATGTAACTCTAATCCTAACCCTTA
The DNA here is from genome assembly GCF_054131305.1 of Coturnix japonica. NCBI lineage: Eukaryota > Metazoa > Chordata > Aves > Galliformes > Phasianidae > Coturnix > Coturnix japonica. The sequence goes on along the minus strand of NC_140671.1, from coordinate 20,162,104 downwards.
CCCTGATTCTAAAATCGTCTCTAACTCCAAATGTAACAACAAAAATGATGCTAGAAGTTTGTAGCAAAAGGAACCTTAACCCTGATCATAATCCAAAAAACAATCATTAAGGTAACAATAATCTTTACCTTAAAAGTAATATTAATCAGAGCCCAGATGATGCCTGCATCCAATCAGAAGCATGCTTTGTATTATTTAAGAGTTGTATTTTTTCCAATGAACTCTCTCTATTATCACGTTTATAAAGTAACAGAGTCTGTTCTTTTTCTCCTGACACTGTGCCTTACTCCTGACATCCCCTGGAAATGACCCAGATAGGGCACCATCAAAGTAATGCTAATAGTAATGTCAATCCTAAGGGTATCTCTAGCCTCAGTGTTAATGGGACGCTAACAACAATCCCAACAGCCTTAAACATTCTGGTGGTGTGAAAGAGGTGCTGCCTTGCACATGCTGGGCAGTCCCATTGCCTGTTAAATGCAGGCGGCAGCGTAGAAACATGATGCCCGTGGTCAGAATGCCCTGTGGCAGATCCTGGCACCGGAGAACTGACCGGAGAACCATGAGAGAACTGACAACAAATCACTCGACATCAGAACCGACCCAGTGGTTATTTACAAGCCTTGGGTGACCCAGACAGGATCTCAGAGTGGTGAATGTAGGTACAGAAGTTGTTACTACTCTGTTTTCTTCTAAAAGCTGCTCAGCTGCTTTGCGTTTCAGACCATCCCTGGCTTCACTGTGTGCATCTGTCCAATTGATACCAGGTGTTTCTTCATCTCGGAAGTTGAGGGGGGTGGGGGAGAGTGGAAACAGAAATCAATTCAATTACTCATTTATTTATTGACAGACATTCACGTTTGCTACGTTTGGAGAAGTTTTTATTTGTTTGCTGTGGTTTGTTTTTTTTCTTTTTTTCTTTTTTTTTTTCCCCCTTCCCTCCTCTTCCATCTTTGTGTTCTTCCCCTATAATCAAAAGAGAACGGATCCCCAGGGTCTGTCCCGCAGACGTTCTTTCCGTGGTCTCTGCTGCCACCTGCTGGCCAATACACGGAACTGCCACTGTTGGGTGTTTGGTGCCTGAGGAAGCACAACGCAGATCTGAGTTCTGACCGGTCTACGCAGCAAATCCGCCAATCTTTATTGCGATAAGCCCTCCACATGGCATTGCGCATGCACTCGAACACGCAACAGGCATAGATTTCTCCTAACTCCGTGAGGAGCAGGCAAGCAGAACAACTGAGCGCACCACTGCTTGTGATTGGGCCACCCCCATCATAGAGATGTGTGTTAGATCTTTTACCCACCCCTGGACTGGCCTTGTTGTTTAACGATAACCTCTGAAATCTGAGTTACTGGTTCTACCACCTGTAGTGTAGAATAGGTAGCCAATAAATGCTTTTCAACTGTGATGTATCTTTATTCTGCTCCATGCCAAACCTGTGACCAAAACCTCATAGGGGTTCACAAAGAACTCTGGCTCTGCCAGAGCCCCCATCCAGACCCTTCTTGAGTTACATTCATATCTAGTTTGGCTGAAAAGGTTGGACTATAAATACTCAGTGCTTGGGCCTGTTTAACAGATATTTTTTCCTGATTATGCTGTCCATCGATCTTTTTAAACTGAACTCCTGCTCTAATCTGGTCTTTAAACATTGGTTGTCTCAAGACCCTAATGGGTCCAGACTGGATTACCTTAGGGGCTGGACGCCTAAGTCATGGCAGCAGATGGTTCTCTGACCTTTCCACCACCATTCAGAGACTGCATCTGGCTGCAGGCACTCTTGTCTCCCCATCAATTGGGCAGCCTGTTGTATTACAGCACCTGAGGGCCACTGGGGGGTTCAGTATGGATAACATAGACCCATCCTGATGTAAAGGTGATGGCTGTAGGATGAGATCCCTCGTTCCTGATGAAAAATTTATTGACTGGGCTCTCAAAATCATCTTCATAGATTGCCTCTTTCATGCCTAATTCTCTAATATAATTTTGTTAGTCCTCCATAGAGGACCACAGGCTGATATTTAATGGTATGTCATTCTTATTTGGCCATGTTATATGACACACAGCCAAAAATCATTCACTGATCAAATGGCTATCCTCATTATGTTGGACAGAGCATACAGTCTTTGCCTGAGGGCAGGGTGAGTAGTAATGGATGTCAGTTTTGAAATTTCCAGTCCATTCACCACAGCGCTTTCTGCCTCCATGTCCCATAACCAGAGCAGCTATGCTGGCATGCTCTCTTGGTTTCTGTCTAAACCACTGTACTATATCCATCAGTTCAGCTGCTGTATTATGGGCAGCAGGGTTTGGGGGGTTGGACACTGGTCAGGGCACTCCCACCAGCCTATCCTGCATTTTTTTTTTTTCATTTTAGGGTTACAATCAGTCAGATCTCAAATAGATCTAGTCCAAATGGAACCTCAAAATCTGACCTTTTAGTGCCTTCATTTACAGAGTCCATTTTATACAGATTCCCTTGTACAGGTTCCCCATGGTCTTCCAGAAAGATGTTCCTGATCTTCCATAGGAGAATGATTGAATTAGGTTTTTTCCCCATCAAAACTGCCACCTGTCTTTCCAGTTTTTCAACACTGTCATTCAATAGCTGATTTGCATCAGCCTGAGCCTCTTCAGTTATGTTCAGACAGTTCAAGGCCATCAGCAGTGGCCATGCCACCATGAACGCAGCTAACTGTCATTCTCAAGTTGTACGTATGTCTTTGCTAAGACCATGGAAATACTCAGTCAGGTGGGCCAGGGACTCATGGACCCTCCCTCCGTCCCACACAGGGCCCCATTTTTCAGTGACAGAAGCAGTGCTGCATTTTGAGGATCCTAGGAATCCCAGGACATGCCCTGACAAAAGGTCATTCAAAGGGGTCGTCTTTCCTCATCCAAACCACCCCATGATATTCACAGAATCACAGAATTGTAGGGGTTGGAAGGGACCTCCAGAGACCACTGAGTCCAGCCCCCCCGCCAAAGCAGGTTCCCTACACCACGTCGCACAGCTCAGCATCCAGACAAGTCTTGAATATCTCCAGAGAAGGAGATTCCACAACCACCCTGGGCAGCCTGTTCCAGTGCTCTGTCACTCTCACCATAAAGAAGTTATTGCACACATTAGTGCAGAATTTCCTATGGTGCAGTTTCTGTCTTTTTCCCCTTGTCACTCCTCCACACACTGCTGACAAGAGTCTGGCCTCACCACTTTGCCCCTCACACCTCAAATATTTATAGACCTGGATCAGGTCCCCTCTCAGCCTTCTTTTCTCAAGGCTAAACAGACCCAGTTCCCTCAGTCTCTCCTCATAGGGGAGATGCTCCAGGCCCTTCACCATCTTTGTGGCCCTCCGCTGGACTCTTTCCAAGAGATCCCTGTCTTTTTTGTACTGGGGAGCCCAGAACTGGACACAATATTCCAGATGAGGCCTCACCAGGGCAGAGTAGAGGGGGAGGATCACCTCCTTCGACCTGCTGGACACGCTCTTTTTAATACACCCCAGTATGCCATTGGCTTTTTTGGCTACAAGGGCACACTGCTGGCTCATGGTTAATCTGTCGTCCACCAGGACGCCCAGGTCCCTCTCAGCAAAGCTCCTCTCCAGCAGCTCTTCCCCCAGCCTGTACTGGTGCATGCAATTATTTCTACCCAGGTGCAAGACTCTACACTTGCTTTTGTTAAACCTCATCCGGTTTCTTACTGCCCAGCTCTCCAGCCTGTCCAGGTCTCGCTGAATGGCAGCACAGCCTTCAGGTGTGTCAGCCAATCCTCCCAACTTCGTGTCATCAGCAAACTTGCTGAGGGTGGTCATTGATGAAGATGTTGAACAAGACCGGACCCAGCACAGACCCCTGGGGGACGCCGCTAGTTACAGCCCTGCAGCCAGACACTGCACCGCCAACGACAACCCTCTGCACTCTGCCAGTCAGCCAATTCTCGACCCACTTCACTGTCCACTCACCTATCCCATACTTCCTCAACTTTGGTATAAGTATGTCATGGGAGACTGTATCAGTTATAGAGGTTATAGAGTTCAATTCCTGTAGTCAATTTGGCGGCCCAGGTGGGACCAGCTCTGTTCGCTGCAGGACCAGCTGAGAGGGAGACACTTTTGGCGCACCCTGAGATTTCTCTGAAGGACTCCCTTCCTCACCTGATCACTGCAGGGACAGACAAGGACCACCCATAGGTGGACCAGGTATGTGTATGGTAAGTGGAGCCCATATGTCTTGAGGAGACATCCTACACAGTTTACAGCCATACGTGCTGCTCCCAGGGAGGTGAGCTCATGGCTTTGGTTGCCAGCTGGGGTAGGAAGACTCCTTGGGTGAGTTCCTATGAAAGGGAACTGTATGTCATATGAATGGAAACAAGAACAAATACTCTCTCCCAGGTAGTTGACAATAGGAGGGGCCTAGGTTGGTCTCTCCTACAGGTATGGGATATAGTGGATAGCCTGTCAAATGGTAGCCTGGGTTCTCCAAGTTGTAATCACGGGGCTTATAGGTTGTATGTTCAATATTATCATCTGCTTTAAGTGTTTGGTACCGTGTGTCAAGCCGACTCTGGGAAAAACATTAACGTTTGCAATTGGTCGACCAGAGTATGAGTGTTATTAAGATTCCAGCTAGAAAACGTTGTCAGCATTGTGTAGTATGAATTAACCATGGTTTTTGATCTAAATGTCAGAGTGAGTGTGGTGTGAGTGAGACACAGAACAGCTGCAGGGTGAGTGCCGAGTCCCGATCCATGTTTCCTTCCTCCTGTGAGGGAAATGGCCAGACACGGACAAAGTGAAAGACTGTGTTGTCTGTCCACTCATATGTACTTTCTGCTTGTATGTAAGAAGACAGGAGTTTGTACTCTGTAGATTAGTAAGATTGTCCTGAGGAGAGGTGTACATTCCACCTGACCAATGAATGTCAACCCATTTATGTAATACTATGTACTTCTTGTGAGGAAGTGTGTGAGGGAGGTGGTTCAATCAGTGCTGGTTCTGTGGCACAGTGTTTATAACTGAAGAATACAGACTGTATTAAGGGAGTTTATGTGAACTGAAGAACTGTACTGTTTGACAAACTGTTTTGATGGTATAAGAAAGTGTAATTGTTAATGATGTTTGCCTTTTGGTACCATGGCAATCACCTAACAGACTATAACTAGTGATTGAAGGGAAAATGAAGGAAAAAGGGTTGATGGATAGGATGGCAGAAAGTCCTTAAATACACTGTCGGTCAGGTTGCACCTTCAGGAAATAAAAATGCAGAGAGGCTTTTATTGTAAAAGTGAGGCTGTAGGGATAATATAACAGAAACTATCAGTGCCTTCATTTGTTTCCTTTGTACTTGCTGTGCTGGAGTCATTTCTGAAGAAAAAAAAATGATGTCTTTTATTTTTATAGCATTCCCTTCCCTTGTAGCCTGGTGTAAAAGGTGCAGCCAACACCAAGGTCATCCCTTCCCCTTCTTGACCAGCAGGAGACAGGGTAGACTGTAACAAGATTAGTGTCTCAGCTGCTCTGTCATTTTGTAGTGTTGCAGGTCACCCCATCGGAGCTGGGGAATTTGTATTGCGGCAGAGTAGGAGTGTGTTTGGTAGAGCAGGCGTTGAAGGCCGTTCTTGAAACGCAGTCCTGTAAATCCTGGCCTCTGGCAGCCCAAGCTGTTTAGTTATGTTTTATGAATCAGGTCATATCGTGTCTGTCACAGCTTCCAGATGCCGAACTCCTTCTGTGACAGCTTTGTCAAGTGTTTTGAAAGGGCAAAAAAAAAAAAAAACAGCTCGAGGGTCACCGTGGAGGGTAATGCAACGTGCAGGAATTGTTTTTCACAAAGAGCGACTGGCCAGGGGCAAAAGAAGAGTGAGAAATATGAAGAAAGAGGGGGCCTCGGTGGCTGTGGTGCCCTCACTATCCATCATCTCCCGTGTTTAGCACTAACAGACTGTGAATGAGCAATCCACGTAGTGACGTGGAGTCTCTGTACTAACATAGGTGGCGGGCCTGCAAGCAATGCAGAATGTGGATAGACTTGAAACAGCATCCCTGCTCTTAAGTGGTGACTTGCTGCTTAATTTCCTTTACATCTTCCCCTTGCAATCAGAACGCTCTCTGGGCCCACCTTCAAGCTTGTCAAGTGTCTTTCCCACCAGTTGGGATATTACTTGCAATGCAGATACTGTGACCTTATTTGTTAGCTTGTCAAGATATAACTTGAAATTGGGCTCAGCTAAGATACAATAATTGCTGTTTGCACAGGGGGTGATGCTGGCGAGATGCTCCCCATGAGGCCATCTGCTAACCTGTCTCAAATGTAATTTAATAGAAGTCAAATAAAATAAATCAAATTAAAGCATGCAGCTAATGCATGCAAGCTCTGAAATGAATTTGGATTACAAGCAGGCAGTGAGACTAAATAGTTGGTTTCTTCATCCATGAAGAAGGCATGCTGGATAAGACAGTAAACAGAAATAATTGAAGGAGACTCTCAGATTTTGAGGTTGATGGGATATTAGATGACAGGGAGAGATTACTGATATAAGAAGGTTTTTGTTACTAGTATATTCTTGTAGTTAGAAATCGTGAGTTAGAAGTCTTTACAAACAATGTGTTGATGTGCGAAGCTTTGTTAGATGTAGCAGGAAGATAAATCATCTTTGCAGTGCTTGCTGTTAGCTTGTCACGACTGTGATTTACAGGGATTTTCTTTTATTTAAATAAGTGTTTCCTTTAAAAGCATTCCGATAGTTTACAGAGCGGAAGATGAAGTGGCAGCGAATGCTCTGAAATAGAACTGTTTCATTGCAAGTGCTTCATTTCAAGTAAGGATTTGTTCAGACTGTGAAGAATGGCTGAGCTGCAGTGGAAGGATTCCTTGGCAACATAAATTGGAAGAGTTCTGCTAGGAAAATGTTGGGTTGAATATACAAGGAGGCACCAGAATTGGAGAAACATATCAGGCAGTATCAGCTTCACAAACATATAGTGTAAGTCTGCATTGTTTGTAGTAGGCATCAGAAATTCAAACTGATCAGCAGCCATCATTCATGCTGTTAAATTATTTGACAAAAAAGAACCTTCTGGAGATTGTATTCAAAACAGAATATCACTTATGAAGATAGGAATTAAAGAACAAACTGATCTCTTGTGTGAAAACTCCCACTTTAATGATACATAGCGTGTTATTAAGGAAAAGCAATTGGGTGCTGGACATTGTGTTCACTTCTGTTAGTTTTCCTTCTGGAGCTGATAAGACTGTTTCACAACCTGACTCCTTTATTCAGGTATACCTTTATTCCATGCTTTGTAGCAACTTCTGGGGCAAAAAATTATATATATATATATATATATTTCATTTGTCCAACCTTCCTACTAGTAGACCTAAGAGGAGACAGTTTTCCTCTGCCCAGTAGTCTTCCTGGCTTGATGTTCCACTCCCAATAGTGATTGATGTAGAAAGGTGTGATTCATCAGAAATCTCTTCACTGAATGGAAGATCTTCCTGATCTCATGGTGGCTGCACAGTGTCTTGGCATACACACACTGGTTGAAATTTCCTCATGCTATCTACTTTATTGCAATGGCGAATCTTGCTTTATCTATCTTTCTGCCAAGTATGCTGAGATTCTGATTATGCCATAGGATCTCAGTTGCCTGATCATCTTGATGATATGTAAGTATTGCTTAGTTCTGAGCTTGCCTGTGAGCTCCAAGGTTCATCCGTGTTCTCTTGGAAAACTGATGTTCTGTCCATGATCTAAACAGCTACTGAGGAGCCTTTGATTTGAGGGTTTGAACACAAGCTGTTAAAACACTGCAGTGTTTCCAAGTCGCTCTTTAGCCAGGGGAATACAGATTAGGAGCAGCCACTAACATTGAATTGACAGTTCTCCTAAACACTTTTTTTTTTTACGTGCGTGATCAAGTTCCATTAATCATGTTTTAGACACAAACACTGGCTCATTCCACTTAATTCTTTATCAAGACAACACTGTATATCTAGAAGTAAGCTTGTCCAGGCTGAAGGATACATCAGTCCTCACCATTGGAGGGTGGGCAGCAGGACTCCCTGAAAGACCTTCTACATTATTCCCCTACTTTCAATTTCTTACTCAATTCTCTGAGTTCATCTGAGCTCTTGCTGTCAAGATAAGATTAATTGTTATGAACTGGGAGACAGTTCTTGCTTATTAGTCTCTTTATATGGGAAGAGAGAATTGCTTTTGGGATATTCTACAATATGGGGTAGGTAGACTTGGACAGCAGTGATTCCCCAATTGAGGTCCTTTATTGAGAAGCTCTTGGTGAAATGAAGTGTTAGAAGGTGTATTTTCTAGACTTTGTTTTCTTTCCTTTTTCTCTTTTCCTATGAGTTTTTTAGGTGTAACAAGACACACAAGTTCATACTCTCCCAGCTTGCTAACTGAGGAGAAATGCAGGATAATATTTTAAGAAACATTCCCTGTCAGAATATTTCTAGAGCGGTGGAGTGATAAATATCAAATCAACTGAAGACCAAGAATTTAATTTTTCCCATCTGAGCCAATCTACGATGCTTTTTATCTTGACAAAAAATTGATATTTTATCCCTTTGATAATGGGAGGCTCTGATTTCACTTCCTTTTAATATATCTCATTTCTTATGAGCCATTCCCTGAGGAAGACCTCAAGTCAGAGGCAGAGATGGATCTGTACCTCTTAAAGACACAACCCATGTTTAAGAATGAGCACTGCTTTATGCTGCTGGTGGGATTAGGTGGGTTTAAATTCTTCTCTTTACTACAGAATGTGTCTCACGTAGAGCAGAAGAGCTCGAGGGACTACACAACACAGCTTGTTTCCCTGTTAAATTTGGCTGGTAGTCCCAATGGTGAAAGAAATAGTGACAGGTGCTCTGTTTTCCACGCCCATCGTAGGGCCAACAGGTATCATTTCATGTCCCACGCTGATCTTAGCTTCATGGAGTAAAGAAACACTGGGCAAAACATTGAATCATTTGCACACCGTTCCTCACCTGCCCAGATTCCCACAAGGTGCTTTTCCAGAAAAAATAAGGGCTTCAGGGGTAGATCCATAGGAATGAGTAAGAAAACAAATGCCTGTCGGGTTATCTCTGTCTCCAGCCTCTGTGAGGCTGTTATGTACAGAATGGCTTCTAGTGCTCAGGGCAATGTATATTTAATGTTAACTTCTACTTCTCCACGGGGGAAACTCTTCCATATAATTCACTGATATTCAACTTCTGCAAAGTTTCGTCCTGTTAACCCTGGCTTCGCCATAGTTGAGTGTTCTAAGCAACTACTTTTGGTACTGTGCCTGTTCTCTGAGTGATGGCAATGAAGGGCAGGGGAATGCTGCACTGGGGTGAAGGCTGTCTCTCATAAGGAGAAGAAATGGGTTGAGGTGTAAGTCAGCGTGAGAGACGTTTACTCCTGGAGTGTGCCCTGGGTGCATCCTATTGTTTGTGATCGCTACTGCAGACTGTCCATCTGCTACCCTTGATTTCTACAGAGAAGCTATTAATGACATCCACAGAGCTGGGGATGTGGCCCATGGGCAGCTTATGGCTCAGAATTCAAAGCTCTGCTGCTCTGCCCTGAAGATGCAAAGTCAGCTTGATCCCTTTAGGGATCTCAGATAGGCAGAGGTTTCTCTAGCTGAGAATGTCACCAGAAAGTGCAGAGGAGTTGTTGTTCTCACAATATAGAAATATGCCCTGCAAATGAGATAGATGGGCTATGAGTGAGCAGTGTATGTGTAGGATAAAATGCAAAATAAAGGGTGAAAATATTGCTGTTTTGAGGCTGAAACCTTATTAAAGTCCTGTCTGTCCGATTTGGGCAAATTCTTTCTAAAGTATCATGTGTCACCAAAATCCCATTAAACTGTCACATAAATTATCAGAGTTTCCTTTTCCCATCAGCGTGGATTACCCAGGGAGATATTTTTATGACAATGGAAACTTTCTCAGTCTGCTTCTCCTGCCTGATTTCATTTCAGATGAAATCCTTCTCTCAGAAAATAGCCAGTGGATTTCATAGCTCTGTGGATTTCTTTGCTTTGCCTTTGCAGCACTTATCCTGCAGGTCTCTGCTGCTCTCGTGTCCTGCCTATACTTCATTTTACGTATGGGACAGTTTAGGGCAATGGTTCCACTGCTTTGCTCATCCTGAATGAGCATATTGTTGCAGTCTGTTTTATGGATCTCCAGTGTCTTCTGCATCTGCTGACTGCATCTTCTACTGTTTCTACAAGGCAATCTATGTTTTTCTCACATAGACTGAAAAACATATGGACTGATGATTAGTAGTAGAAAATACATGCTAGTAGGAAATACTTGGATACCTGAAATTACCTGGTGCTGCAGGAAAAAAAATAATCTCAAGCCAATCTCAGGATCCAAGAGTTGGTTTCAGTGGTATAGAGGGCATTCTTGGACCTAATTTCTAAACCTGTAGCTAGGATGACCTATGTGATAATAGACTTAGCACTGATTCTACTCTGAGCTCTGTGGTGGAGTATCTTCATACAGAACTTTTATAGACAAAGACTAGCGGGAGGGTAGTGTAAATATGGAGGCACACATGAATGCAGTCAAGTTACTGTAGATAGGTTTAGCAGATAGACAATAACACTGTTGTTTCTTCTCTGTTCATCTTTCCTTTTCTAGCTTAAAATCCATTTTCCCTAATTTTCTTAATACATTGTTAACACCAAACATGTTATCGTTCCTTAATGGCTTTTTCACCAGTTTAAATTTTTAAACTTTGGTGGCCAGCAGTAGACACCATACTTAAGCAAGTTGTTTTTGTTCATTGGGTTGAACAAGGTGGGGAAAAAAAGACCAATAGAACAGCATTACTTGTGTTAGCTGAGACATTGATGTTAGTGTGTCCCAGAAGGAGAAATGTCATTTTTGGGAATTTATTTACATCATCAGCTCATCCAGTATAATCCCCAGTTGTTTTTGGCAGTAATCCTTGCTAGCCAGCTGTCCTCCGTCTTAATTTGATTCCGATGGAATTTGTCTCAATACTCTGTCTCTGGATATTGCCGCCAGGCTAGACTGAGAATGTGTGGCATACAATCGTGGATGGGAACGTTCTTACCCTACAGTAAATGCAAGGTTAGTTTGTGATGAGTACCTGTGAAGCTAACATTAGCAGCAATATAATAGGTATGCAGTTTAAATTTTGAAACTCAGTTGTATATGCATAGCTCAGAGGACTGGCAGAGTGAGATAAAGAATGCCAATGAATGTTGAGTTGCATATCTGGTTCAAAATGCAGTGGTTGTAATATCATGCTATACTAATGCAGATGCAACTGCTTAGATGGAGATGTTAGTTAAAAACTTAAACAGTATTCAAAGCATTGAGGACTTTAAGCACTGTGGTTTCTCAGCAATGAGGTTCCTAAGCATTGAGGTTTCTAACCAATGAGGATTCTAAGCTAAGCATTGAGGATTCTACGCATTGTGGTTTCTAAGCATTGAGGATTCTAAGTTAAGCATTGAGTATGCTGAGCATTGAGTATGCTAAGCATTGAGGATTCTAAGTATTGAGGTTTCTAAGTGTTGAGGATTCTAAGCTAAACATTGAGGAATCTAAGTACTGAGTATTCTAATCATTAAGGATTCTAAACATTGAGGATTCTAAGCTAAGCATAGAGAATGCTAAGCGTTGAGGTTTCTAAGCATTGAGGATTTGAAGCTAAGCATTGAGGATGCTAAGCATTGAGGATGCAAAGCACTGAAGATTCTAAGCTAAGCATTGAGGATTCTAAGTATTCTGTATTCTAATCATTAAGGTTTCTAACCATTGAGGATTTTAACCACATAGGTTTCTAAGCAATGAGGTTCCTAAGCATTGAGAATTCTAAGCAAAGCATTGAAGATTTTAAGCATTGAGGTTTCTAAGCAATGAGGATTCTAAGCATTGAGGTTTCTAAGAATTAAGGTTTCTAAGCAAGGAGGATGCTAAGCATTAATGTTTGTAAGCATTGAGGATGCAAATCATTGAGGATGCAAAGCATTGCGGTTTCTAAGCAGGGAAGTTTCTAAGCATTGAGGTTTTTAAGCTAAGCAAACAGGTTGCTAAGCATTGATCTTTCTAAGCATCAAGGATTCTAAGCATTGAGGATCCCAACCTAAGCATTGAGGATGTTAAGCATTGAGGTTTCTAAGCGTTGAGTATTCTAAGCTAAGCATTGACGATACTAAGCATGGAGGTTTCTAAGCATGGAGGATTCTAAGCATTGTAGATTCTAAGCTAAGCATTGAGGATGTTAAGCATTAAGGCCTTAAAGCATTGAGGATTCTAAGCATTGAGGATGCTAAGCATTAAGGCCTTTAAGCATTGAGGTTTCTAAGCATTAAGGATGCTAAGCATTGAGGATGCAAAGCATTGCGGTTTCTAAGCAGGGAAGTTTCTAAGCATTGAGGTTTTTTAGCTAAGAAAACAGGATGCTAAGCATTGAGCTTTCTAAGCATTAAGGATTCTAAGCATTGAGGATTCTAAGCTAAGCATTGAGGATGTTAAGCATTGAGGTTTCTAAACTTTGAGTATGCTAAGCATTGAGGATTCTAAGCACTGAGTAAGCAAGGAGATTTCTAAGCATGGAGGAATCTGAGCATTGTGGATTCTGAGCTAAGCAAAGACGATTCTAGGCATTGAGGTTTCTAAGCATTGAGGAATCTAAGCATTCAGGTTTCTAAGCACTGAGGTTTCTAAGCTTTAAGGACTTTATGCATTGAGATTTCTAAACATTAAGGACGCTAAGCATTGAGGATTCTAATCATCAAAGGTTTCTAAGCATTGATGTTTCTAAGCATTGAGGATGCTAAGCATTGAGGATTCTAAGCATTGAGGATGATAAGCAATAAGGACTCTATGCATTGAGGATTCTAAGCGTTCAGGTTTCTAAGCATTGAGGTTTCTAAAAATAAAGGACTATAAGCATTGAGGTTTCTATGCTTTAAGGGCTCTACGCCTTGAGGATTCTACGCCCTGAGGATTCTACGCCCTGAGGATTCTACGCCTTGGGGATTCTACGCCTTGGGGATTCTACGCCTTGGGGATTCTACGCCTTGAGGATTCTACGCCTTGGGGATTCTACGCCCTGAGGATTCTACGCCCTGAGGATTCTACGCCTTGAGGATTCTACGCTAAGCATTGAGGACTCTAAGCATTGACGTTTCCAATCATTAAGGATACTAAGCACTGAGGTATCTAAGCCATGAGGATTCTAAGCATTGATGATTCTAATCGAAGCATTGAGGATGCTAAGTTTTGAGGTTTCTAAGTTTTAAGGACTCTGTGCATTGAGGTTGCTAAGCACCGAGGATTCTAAGCATTGAGTATTCTAAGCTAAGCATTGAGGATGCTAAGCATTGAGGTTGCTAAGCACCGAGGATTCTAAGCATTGAGTATTCTAAGCTAAGCATTGAGGATGCTAAGCATTGAGGATGCAAAGGATTAAGGATTCTAAGCATTGAGGTTTCTAAGCATTGAGGATTCTAATCTAAGCATTGTGGATGCTAAGCATTGAGGATGCTAAGCATTGCGGATTCTAAGCATTGAGGATGCTAAGTATTGAGGCTGCTGAGCTTTGAGAATGGAAAGCATTAAGGATTCTAAGCATTGAGGATTCTAAGCTAAGCATTGAGGATGTTAAGCATTGAGGTTTCTAAACTTTGAGTATGCTAAGCATTGAGGATTCTAAGCACTGAGTAAGCAAGGAGATTTCTAAGCATGGAGGAATCTGAGCATTGTGGATTCTGAGCTAAGCAAAGACGATTCTAGGCATTGAGGTTTCTAAGCATTGAGGAATCTAAGCATTCAGGTTTCTAAGCACTGAGGTTTCTAAGCTTTAAGGACTTTATGCATTGAGATTTCTAAACATTAAGGACGCTAAGCATTGAGGATTCTAATCATCAAAGGTTTCTAAGCATTGATGTTTCTAAGCATTGAGGATGCTAAGCATTGAGGATTCTAAGCATTGAGGATGATAAGCAATAAGGACTCTATGCATTGAGGATTCTAAGCGTTCAGGTTTCTAAGCATTGAGGTTTCTAAAAATAAAGGACTATAAGCATTGAGGTTTCTATGCTTTAAGGGCTCTACGCCTTGAGGATTCTACGCCCTGAGGATTCTACGCCCTGAGGATTCTACGCCTTGGGGATTCTACGCCTTGGGGATTCTACGCCTTGAGGATTCTACGCCTTGGGGATTCTACGCCTTGAGGATTCTACGCCTTGGGGATTCTACGCCCTGAGGATTCTACGCCCTGAGGATTCTACGCCTTGAGGATTCTACGCTAAGCATTGAGGACTCTAAGCATTGACGTTTCCAATCATTAAGGATACTAAGCACTGAGGTATCTAAGCCATGAGGATTCTAAGCATTGATGATTCTAATCGAAGCATTGAGGATGCTAAGTTTTGAGGTTTCTAAGTTTTAAGGACTCTGTGCATTGAGGTTGCTAAGCACCGAGGATTCTAAGCATTGAGTATTCTAAGCTAAGCATTGAGGATGCTAAGCATTGAGGTTGCTAAGCACCGAGGATTCTAAGCATTGAGTATTCTAAGCTAAGCATTGAGGATGCTAAGCATTGAGGATGCAAAGGATTAAGGATTCTAAGCATTGAGGTTTCTAAGCATTGAGGATTCTAATCTAAGCATTGTGGATGCTAAGCATTGAGGATGCTAAGCATTGCGGATTCTAAGCATTGAGGATGCTAAGTATTGAGGCTGCTGAGCTTTGAGAATGGAAAGCAATGAAGATTCTAAGCATTGAGGGTTCTAAGCATTGATGATTCTATGCTATGCATTGAGCATGCTATGCCATGAGGTTTCTAAGCATTGAGGATTCTAAGCTGAGCATTGAGGATTCTAAGCATTGAGGATTCTAAGCCAAGCATTGAGTTTTCTAATCTTTGAGGTTTCTAAGCATTAAGGCCTCTATGCATTGAGGTTTGCAAGCATTTGGGATGCTAAGCAATGAGGTTTCAAACAATAAAATTTCTCAGCATTGATGTTTGTAAGCATTGAGGATTCTAAGCATTGAGGATTCTAAGGTAAGCATAGAGCATACTAAGGATTGAGGATGCTAAGCATTGCGGATTCTAAGCATTGAGGATTCTAAGCTATGCATTGAGGATTCTAAGCATTGAGGATTCTAAGCATTGAGGATTCTAAGCATTGAGGATTCTAATCTAGGCATTGAGGATTCTAAGCACTGAGGATTCTAAGCATTGAGGATTCTAAGCATTGAGGTTTCTAAGCTAAGCATGGAGGATTCTAAGCATTGAGGATGCTAAGTATTGAGGATGCTAAGCATTGAGGATGCTAAGCATTGAGGATGCTAAGCATTGAGGATTCTAAGACATGAGGATTCTAAGCTAGGCATTGAGGATTCTAAGCATTGAGGATTCTAAGCATTGAGGTTTCTAAGCAAAGCATTGAGGTTTCTAAGCATTGAGGATGCTAAGCATTGAGGATGCTAAGCATTGAGGATGCTAAGCATTGAGGATTCTAAGCATTGAGGATGCTAAGAATTGAGGATGCTAAGCATTGAGGATGGTAAGCATTGAGTATTCTAAGCTTTGAGGATGCTAAGCATTGAAGATGCTAAGCATTGAGGATGCTAAGCATTGAGGATTCTAAGCATTGAGGATTCTAAGCTATGTAATGAGGATGCTAAGCATTGAGGATTCTAAGTATTGAGGTTTCTATGCTAAGCATTGAGGATGGTAAGCATTGAGGATTCTAACTATTGAGGATTCTAAGCAATGCAAGGAGGATTCTAAGCATTGAGGATTCTAAGCATTGAGGATTCTAAGCATTGAGGATTCTAAGCCAAGCATTGAGTTTTCTAATCTTTGAGGTTTCTAAGCATTAAGGCCTCTATGCATTGAGGTTTGCAAGCATTTGGGATGCTAAGCAATGAGGTTTCAAACAATAAAATTTCTCAGCATTGAGGTTTGTAAGCATTGAGGATTCTAAGCATTGAGGATTCTAAGCTAAGCATAGAGCATACTAAGGATTGAGGATGCTAAGCATTGAGGTTTCTAAGGATTGGCGATTCTACGCATTGAGGATGCTAAGCACTGAGGATTATAAGCATTGAGGTTTCTAAGCAGTTAGGATTCTAAGCTAAGCACTGAGGATGCTAAGTATTGAGGTTTCTAAGCATTAAGGTCTCTGTGCATTGAGGTTTCTAAGCATTGAGGATCCTGAGCTTTGAGGATTCTAAGATACGCATTGAGGATGCTAAGCATTGAGGCTGTTAAGCATTGAGGATGCTAAGCATTGAGTTTTGTAAGCTAAGCATTGAGGATGCTAAGCATTGAGGATTCTAAGCATTGAGGATTCTAATCTAGGCATTGAGGATTCTAAGCATTGAGGATTCTAAGTATTGAGGTTTCTAAGCAAAGCTTTGAGGATTCTAAGCATTGAGGATTCTAAGCATTGAGGATGCTAAGCATTGAGGATGCTAAGCATTGAGGATTCTAAGCATTGAGGATTCTAAGCATTGTGGAGGCTAAGCATTGAGGATTCTAAGCATTGAGGATTCTAATCTAGGCATTGAGGATTCTAAGCATTGAGGATTCTAAGCATTGAGGTTTCTAAGCAAAGCATTGAGGATTCTAAGCATTGAGGATGCTAAGCATTGAGGATGCTAAGCATTGAGGATTCTAAGCATTGAGGATTCTAGGCATGGAGGATGCTAAGCATTGAGATGCTAAGCATTGAGGATGCTAAGCATTGAGGATTCTAAGCCAAGCATTGAGTTTTCTAATCTTTGTTGTTTCCAAACATTAAGGCCTCTATGCAATGAGGTTTGTAAGCATTAGGGTTGCTAAGCATTGAGGTTTCAGAGCAATAAAATTTCTAAGCAATGAGGATTCTGCGCATTGAGGTTTCTAAGCAATGCATGGAGTATGCTAAGCATTGAGGTTCCTATGCAGTGAGGATTCTGAGCTTTGAGGATTCTAAGCTAAGCAATGAGGATGCTAAGCAATGAGGATGCTAAGCAATGAGGATTCTAAGCTAAGCATTGAGGATGCGAAGCATTGAGGATTCTAACTATTGAGGATTCTAAGCTATGCATGGAGGATTCTAAGCATTGAGGATTCTAAGCATTGAGGATTCTAAGCCAAGCATTGAGTTTTCTAATCATTGAGGTTTCTAAGCATTAAGGCCTCTATGCATTGAGGTTTGTAAGCATTTGGGATGCTAAGCAATGAGGTTTCAAACAATAAAATTTCTCAGCATTGATGTTTGTAAGCATTGAGGATTCTAAGCATTGAGGATTCTAAGCATTGAGTTTTCTAAGCTAAGCATTGAGGATGCTAAGCATTGAGGATTCTAAGCATTGAGGATTCTAAGCATTGAGGATTCTAAGCATTTAGTATTCTAATCTAGGCATTGAGGATTCTAAGCATTGAGGATTCTAAGCCTTGAGGATTCTAAGCATTGAGGTTTCTAAGCTGAGCATGGAGGATTCTAAGTATTGAGGATGCTAAGCATTGAGGATGCTAAGCCTTGAGGATGCTAAGCATTGTGGATTCTAAGCATTGAGGATTCTAAGCATTGAGGATTCTAAGCTAAGCATTGTGGATGCGAAGCATTGAGGATTCTAAGTATTGAGGATTCTAGGCATTGAGGATGCTAAGCATTGAGGATGCTCAGCATTGAGGATGCTAAGCATTGAGGATTCTAAGCATTGAGGATTCTAAGCCAAGCATTGAGTTTTCTAATCTTTGAGGTTTCTAAGCATTAAGGCCTCTATGCATTGAGGTTTGCAAGCATTTGGGATGCTAAGCAATGAGGTTTCAAACATTAAAATTTCTCAGCATTGAGTTTTGTAAGCATTGAGGATTCTAAGCATTGAGGATTCTAAGGTAAGCATAACGCATACTAAGGATTGAGGATGCTAAGCATTGCGGATTCTAAGCATTGAGGATTCTAATCTAGGCATTGAGGATTCTAAGCACTGAGGATTCTAAGCATTGAGGATTCTAAGCATTGAGGATTCTAAGCATTGAGGTTTCTAAGCTAAGCATTGAGGATGCTAAGCATTGAGGATTCTAAGCATTGAGGATTCTAAGCATTGAGGATTCTAAGCATTTAGTATTCTAATCTAGGCATTGAGGATTCTAAGCATTGAGGATTCTAAGCCTTGAGGATTCTAAGCATTGAGGTTTCTAAGCTGAGCATGGAGGATTCTAAGTATTGAGGATGCTAAGCATTGAGGATGCTAAGCCTTGAGGATGCTAAGCATTGTGGATTCTAAGCATTGAGGATTCTAAGCATTGAGGATTCTAAGCTAAGCATTGTGGATGCGAAGCATTGAGGATTCTAAGTATTGAGGTTTCTATGCTAAGCATTGAGGATGCTAAGCATTGAGGATGCTCAGCATTGAGGATGCTAAGCATTGAGGATTCTAAGCATTGAGGATTCTAAGCCAAGCATTGAGTTTTCTAATCTTTGAGGTTTCTAAGCATTAAGGCCTCTATGCATTGAGGTTTGCAAGCATTTGGGATGCTAAGCAATGAGGTTTCAAACATTAAAATTTCTCAGCATTGAGTTTTGTAAGCATTGAGGATTCTAAGCATTGAGGATTCTAAGGTAAGCATAGCGCATACTAAGGATTGAGGATGCTAAGCATTGCGGATTCTAAGCATTGAGGATTCTAATCTAGGCATTGAGGATTCTAAGCACTGAGGATTCTAAGCATTGAGGATTCTAAGCATTGAGGATTCTAAGCATTGAGGTTTCTAAGCTAAGCATGGAGGATTCTAAGCATTGAGGATGCTAAGTATTGAGGATGCTAAGCATTGAGGATGCTAAGCATTGAGGATGCAAAGCATTGAGGATTCTAGGCATTGAGGATGCTAAGCATTGAGGATGCTAAGCATTGAGGATGCGAAGCATTGAGGATTCTAACAATTGAGGATTCTAAGCAATGCATGGAGATTGCTAAGCATTGAGGATTCTAAGCATTGAGGATTCTAAGCATTGAGGATTCTAAGCTATGCATGGAGGATTCTAAGCATTGAGGATTCTAAGCATTGAGGATTCTAAGCCAAGCATTGAGTTTTCTAATCTTTGAGGTTTCTAAGC
Source organism: Coturnix japonica (assembly GCF_054131305.1). NCBI lineage: Eukaryota > Metazoa > Chordata > Aves > Galliformes > Phasianidae > Coturnix > Coturnix japonica. The sequence continues at coordinate 20,142,970 of NC_140671.1, read as the reverse complement.
ATTAAGGCCTCTATGCATTGAGGTTTGTAAGCATTTGGGATGCTAAGCAATGAGGTTTCAAACAATAACATTTCTCAGCATTGAGGTTTGTAAGCATTGAGGTTTCTAAGCATTGAGGATTCTAAGCTAAGCATAGAGCATACTAAGGATTGAGGATGCTAAGCATTGAGGTTTCTAAGCATTGGGGATTCTACGCGTTGAGGATGCTAAGCACTGAGGATTCTAAGCATTGAGGTTTCTAAGCAGTGAGGATTCTAAGCTAAGCACTGAGGATGCTAAGTATTGAGGTTTCTAAGCATTAAGGACTCTGTGCATTGAGGTTTCTAAGCATTGGGGATCTGTAGCTTTGAGGATTCTAAGCTAAGCATTGAGGATTCTAAGCATTGAGGATTCTAAGCATTGAGGATTCTAAGCATTGAGGATGCTAAGCATTGAGGATTCTAAGCATTGAAAATTCTAAGCATTGAGGATTCTAAGCATTGAGGATTCTAAGCATTGAGGTTTCTAAGCTTAGCATTGAGGATTCTAATCATTGAGGATTCTAAGCATTCAGGTTTCTAAGCAGTGAGGATTCTAAGCTAAGCACTGAGGATGCTAAGTATTGAGGTTTCTAAGCATTATGGACTCTGTGCATTGAGGATTCTAAGCATTGAGGATTCTAAGCATTGAGGATTCTAAGCATTGAGGATTCTAAGCAGTGAGGATTCTAAGCATTGAGGTTTCTAAGGTAAGCATTGAGGATTCTAAGCATTGAGGATTCTAAGCATTGAGGTTTCTAAGCTAAGCATTGAGGATGCGAAGCATTGAGGATTCTAACTATTGAGGATTCTAAGCAATGCATGGAGGATGCTAAGCATTGAAGATTCTAAGCATTGAGGATTCTAAGCATTGAGAATTCTAAGCCAAGCATTGAGTTTTCTAATCTTTGAGGTTTCTAAGCATTAAGGCCTCTATGCATTGAGGTTTGCAAGTATTTGGGATGCTAAGCAATGAGGTTTCAAACAGTAAAATTTCTCAGCATTGAGGTTTGTAAGCATTGAGGATTCTAAGCATTGAGGATTCTAAGGTAAGCATAGAGCATACTAAGGATTGAGGATGCTAAGCATTGCGGATTCTAAGCATTGAGGATTCTAAGCTATGCATTGAGGATTCTAAGCATTGAGAATTCTAAGCATTGAGGATTCTAAGCATTGAGGATTCTAATCTAGGCATTGAGGATTCTAAGCACTGAGGATTCTAAGCATTGAGGATTCTAAGCATTGAGGATTCTAAGCATTGAGGTTTCTAAGCTAAGCATGGAGGATTCTAAGCATTGAGGATGCTAAGTATTGAGGATGCTAAGCATTGAGGATGCTAAGCATTGAGGATTCTAAGCATGGAGGATTCTAAGCATTGAGGATTCTAAGCATTGAGGTTTCTAAGCAAAGCATTGAGGTTTCTAAGCATTGAGGATGCTAAGCATTGAGGATGCTAAGCATTGAGGATTCTAAGCATTGAGGATTCTAGGCATTGAGGATGCTAAGCATTGAGGATGCTAAGCATTGAGGATGCTAAGCATTGAGGATGCGAAGCATTGAGGATTCTAACTATTGAGGATTCTAAGCAATGCATGGAGATTGCTAAGCATTGAGGATTCTAAGCATTGAGGATTCTAAGCTATGCATGGAGGATTCTAAGCATTGAGGATTCTAAGCATTGAGGATTCTAAGCCAAGCATTGAGTTTTCTAATCTTTGAGGTTTCTAAGCATTAAGGCCTCTATGCATTGAGGTTTGTAAGCATTTGGGATGCTAAGCAATGAGGTTTCAAACAATAAAATTTCTCAGCATTGAGGTTTGTAAGCATTGAGGATTCTAAGCATTGAGGATTCTAGGCATTGAGGATGCTAAGCATTGAGGATGCTAAGCATTGAGGATGCTAAGCATTGAGGATGCGAAGCATTGAGGATTCTAACTATTGAGGATTCTAAGCAATGCATGGAGATTGCTAAGCATTGAGGATTCTAAGCATTGAGGATTCTAAGCTATGCATGGAGGATTCTAAGCATTGAGGATTCTAAGCATTGAGGATTCTAAGCCAAGCATTGAGTTTTCTAATCTTTGAGGTTTCTAAGCATTAAGGCCTCTATGCATTGAGGTTTGTAAGCATTTGGGATGCTAAGCAATGAGGTTTCAAACAATAAAATTTCTCAGCATTGAGGTTTGTAAGCATTGAGGATTCTAAGCATTGAGGATTCTAAGCTAAGCATAGAGCATACTAAGGATTGAGGATGCTAAGCATTGAGGATTCTAAGCATTGAGGATTCTAAACTAAGCATTGAGGATTCTAAACATTGAGGATGTTAAGCATTGAGGATTCTAAGCATTGAGTTTTCTAAGCTAAGCATTGAGGATGCTAAGCATTGAGGATTCTAAGCATTGAGGATTCTAAGCTTTGAGGATTCTAAGCATTGAGGATTCTAAGCTTTGAGGATTCTAATCTAGGCATTGAGGATTCTAAGCATTGAGGATTCTAAGCATTGAGGATTCTAAGCATTGAGGTTTCTAAGCTAAGCATGGAGGATTCTAAGCATTGAGGATGCTAAGCATTGAGGATGCTAAGCATTGAGGATGCTAAGCATTAAGGATTCTAAGTATTGAGGATTCTAAGCATTGAGGATTCTAAGCATTGAGGATTCTAAGCTAGGCATTGAGGATTCTAAGCATTGAGGATTCTAAGCATTGAGGATTCTAAGCAAAGTATTGAGGTTTCTAAGCATTGAGGATGCTAAGCATTGAGGATGCTAAGCATTGAGGATTCTACGCGTTGAGGATGCTAAGCACTGAGGATTCTAAGCATTGAGGTTTCTAAGCAGTGAGGATTCTAAGCTAAGCAATGAGGATGCTAAGTATTGAGGTTTCTAAGCATTAAGAACTCTGTGCATTAAGGTTTCTAAGCATTGAGGATACTGAGCTTTGAGGATTCTAAGATATGCATCGAGGATGCTAAGCATTGAGGATGCTAAGTATTGAGGTTTCTAAGCATTGAGAATGCTAAACATTGAGGATTCTAAGCATTGAGGATTCTAAGCTATGCATTGAGGAATCTAAACATTGAGGATGTTAAGCATTGAGGATTCTAAGCTAAGCACTGAGAATGCTAAGTATTGAGGATTCTAAGAATTAAGGACTCTGTGCATTGAGGTTTCTAAGCATTGAGGATGCTAAGCAGTGAGGTTTCTAAGCATTGAGGATACTATGCATTGAGGATTCTAAGCATTGAGGATTCCAAGCATTGAGTATGCTAAGCATTGAGGATTCTAAGCATTGAGGATTCTAAGCATTGAGGATTCTAAGCATTGAGGATTCCAAGCATTGAGGATGCTAAGCATTGAGGATTCTAAGCATTGAGGATTCTAAGCTATGTAATGAGGATGCTAAGCATTGAGGATGCTAAGCATTGAGGATTCTATGCATTGAGGATTCTAAACATTGAGGATTCTAAGCCAAGCATTGAGTTTTCTAATCTTTGCTGTTTCTAAACATTAAGGCCTCTATGCACTGAGGTTTGTAAGCATTAGGGATGCTAAGCATTGAGGTTTCAGAATAATAAAATTTCTAAGCAATGAGGATTCTACGCATTGAGGTTTCTAAGCAATGCATGGAGGATGCTAAGCATTGAGGTTCCTAAGCAGTGAGGATTCTGAGCTTTGAGGATTCGAAGCTAAGCAATGAGGATGCTAAGCATTGAGGATGCTAAGCATTGAGGATTCTAAGCTATGTAATGGGGATACAAAGCATTGAGGATGCTAAGCATTGAGGATTCTAAGAATTGAGGATTCTAAGCTAAGCATAGAGCATACTAAGGATTGAGGATGCTAAGCATTGAGGTTTCTAAGCATTGGGGACTCTACGCATTGAGGATGCTAAGCACTGAGGATTATAAGCATTGAGGTTTCTAAGCAGTGACGATTCTAAGCATTGAAGTTTCTAAGCAGTGAGGATTCTAAGCTAAGCACTGAGGATGCTAAGTATTGAGGTTTCTAAGCATTAAGGACTCTGTGCATTGAGGTTCCTAAGCATTGAGGATTCTAAGCATTGAGGATTCTAAGCATTGAGGATTCTAAGCATAGAGGATTCTAAGCCAAGCATTGAGTTTTCTAATCTTTGAGGTTTCTAAGCATTAAGGCCTCTATGCATTGAGGTTTGTAAGCATTTGGGATGCTAAGCAATGAGGTTTCAGAGCAATAAAATTTCTCAGCATTGAGGTTTGTAAGCATTGAGGATTCTAAGCATTGAGGATTCTAAGCTAAGCATAGAGCATACTAAGGATTGAGGATGCTAAGCATTGAGGATTCTAAGCATTGAAGATTCTAAGCTATGCATTGAGGATTCTAAACATTGAGGATGTTAAGCATTGAGGATTCTAAGCATTGAGTTTTCTAAGCTAAGCATTGAGGATTCTAAGCATTGAGGATTCTAAGCATTGAGGATTCTAAGCACTGAGGATTCTAAGCATTGAGGATTCTAAGCATTGAGGATTCTAATCTAGGCATTGAGGATTCTAAGCATTGAGGATTCTAAGCATTGAGGATTCTAAGCATTGAGGTTTCTAAGCTAAGCATGGAGGATACTAAGCATTGAGGATGCTAAGCATTGAGGATGCTAAGCATTGAGGATGCTAAGCATTGAGGATTCTAAGCATTGAGGATTCTAAGCTAGGCATTGAGGATTCTAAGCATTGAGGATTCTAAGCATTGAGGTTTCTAAGCAAAGCATTGAGGTTTCTATGCATTGAGGATGCTAAGCATTGAGGATGCTAAGCACTGAGGATGCTAAGCATTGAGGATGCAAAGCATTGAGGATTCTAAGCATAGGGGATTCTAGGCATTGAGGATGGTAAGCATTGAGGATGCTAAGCATTGAGGATGCTAAGCATTGAGGATTCTAAGCATTGAGGATTCTAAGCCAAGCATTGAGTTTTCTAATCTTTGTTGTTTCTAAACATTAAGGCCTCTATGCAATGAGGTTTGTAAGCATTAGGGTTGCTAAGCATTGAGGTTTCAGATCAATAAAATTTCTAAGCAATGAGGATTCTGCGCATTGAGGTTTCTAAGCAATGCATGGAGGATGCTAAGCATTGAGGTTCCTAAGCAGTGAGGATTCTGAGCTTTGAGGATTCTAAGCTAAGCAATGAGGATGCTAAGCAATGAGGATGCTAAGCAATGAGGATGCTAAGCATTGTGGATGCTAAGCATTGAGGGTGCTAAGCATTAAGGATGCTAATCATTGAGGTTTCTAAGCTAAGCATTGAGGATGCGAAGCATTGAGGATTCTAACTATTGAGGATTCTAAGCAATGCATGGAGGATGCTAAGCATTGAGGATTCTAAGCATTGAGGATTCTAAGCATGGAGGATTCTAAGCATTGAGGATTCTAAGCATTGAGGATTCTAAGCCAAGCATTGAGTTTTATAATCTTTGAGGTTTCTAAGCATTAAGGCCTCTATGCATTGAGGTTTGTAAGCATTTGGGATGCTAAGCAATGAGGTTTCAAACAATAAAATTTCTCAGCATTGAGGTTTGTAAGCATTGAGGTTTCTAAGCATTGAGGATTCTAAGCTAAGCATAGAGCATACTAAGGATTGAGGATGCTAAGCATTGAGGTTTGGAAGCATTGGGGATTCTACGCGTTGAGGATGCTAAGCACTGAGGATTCTAAGCATTGAGGTTTCTAAGCAGTGAGGATTCTAAGATAAGCACTGAGGATGCTAAGTATTGAGGTTTCTAAGCATTAAGGACTCTGTGCATTGAGGTTTCTAAGAAATGAGGATGCTAAGCATTGAGGATGCTAAGCATTGAGGATGCTAAGCATTGAGTTTTCTAAGCTAAGCATTGAGGATGCTAAGCATTGAGGATTCTAAGCATTGAGGATTCTATGCTATGCACTGAGGATTCTAAACATTGAGGATTCTAAGCATTCAGGTGTCTAAGCAGTGTGGATTCTAAGCTAAGCATTGAGGATGCTAAGTATTGAGGTTTCTAAGCATTAAGGACTGTGCATTGAGGTTTCTAAGCGTTGAGGATTCTAAGCATTGAGTTTTCTAAGCTAAGCATTGAGGATGCTAAGCATTGAGGATTCTAAGCATTAAGGATTCTAAGCATTGAGGATTCTAAGCATTGAGGATTCTAATCTAGGCATTGAGGATTCTAAGCATTGAGGATTCTAAGCATTGAGGATTCTAAGCAGTGAGGTTTATAAGCTAAGCATTGAAAAATCTAAGCATTGAGGATGCGAAGCATTGAGGATGCTAATTTTTGAGGATGCTGAGCATTGAGGATTCTAAGCATTGAGGATTGTAAGCATTGTGGTTTCTAAGAAAAGCACTGAGGTTTCTAAGCATTGAGGATGCTAAGCATTGAGGATGCTAAGCATTGAGGATGCTAAGCTTTGAGGATGCTAAGCATTGAGGATTCTAAGCATTGAGGATGCTAAGCATTGAGTATGCTAAGCATTGAGGATTCTAAGCTATGTAATGAGGATGCTAAGCATTGAGGATTCTAAGTATTGAAGTTTCTAAGCTAAGCATTGAGCACGCGAAGCATTGAGGATTCTAACTATTGTGGATTCTAAGCAATGCATGGAGGATTCTAAGCATTGAGGATTCTAAGCATTGAGGATTCTAAGCATTGAGGTTGCTAAGCATTGAGGATGCTAAGCATTGAGGATTCTAAGATTTGAGGATGCTAAGCATTGAGGATTCTAAGCATTGAGGATTCTAAGCATTGAGGATGCTAAGCATTGAGGATTCTTAGCATTGAGGATGCTAAGCATTGAGGATTCTAAGCATTGAGGATTCTAAGCATTTAGGATTCTAAGCATGGAGGATTCTAAGCCAAGCATTGAGTTTTCTAATCTTTGTTGTTTCTAAACATTAAGGCCTCTATGCAATGAGGTTTGTAAGCATTAGGGTTGCTAAGCATTGAGGTTTCAGAGCAATAAAATTTCTAAGCAATGAGGATTCTGCGCATTGAGGTTTCTAAGCAATGCATGGAGGATGCTAAGCATTGAGGTTCCTAAGCAGTGAGGATTCTGAGCTTTGAGGATTCGAAGCTAAGCAATGAGGATGCTAAGCATTGAGGATGCTAAGCATTGAGGATTCTAAGCTATGTAATGGGGATACAAAGCATTGAGGATGCTAAGCATTGAGGATTCTAAGCATTGAGGATTCTAAGCTAAGCATAGAGCATACTAAGGATTGAGGATGCTAAGCATTGAGGTTTCTAAGCATTGGGGACTCTACGCATTGAGGATGCTAAGCACTGAGGATTATAAGCATTGAGGTTTCTAAGCAGTGACGATTCTAATCATTGAAGTTTCTAAGCAGTGAGGATTCTAAGCTAAGCACTGAGGATGCTAAGTATTGAGGTTTCTAAGCATTAAGGACTCTGTGCATTGAGGTTCCTAAGCATTGAGGATTCTAAGCATTGAGGATTCTAAGCATTGAGGATTCTAAGCATAGAGGATTCTAAGCCAAGCATTGAGTTTTCTAATTTTTGAGGTTTCTAAGCATTAAGGCCTCTATGCATTGAGGTTTGTAAGCATTTGGGATGCTAAGCAATGACGTTTCAGAGCAATAAAATTTCTCAGCATTGAGGTTTGTAAGCATTGAGGATTCTAAGCATTGAGGATTCTAAGCTAAGCATAGAGCATACTAAGGATTGAGGATGCTAAGCATTGAGGATTCTAAGCATTGAAGATTCTAAGCTATGCATTGAGGATTCTAAACATTGAGGATGTTAAGCATTGAGGATTCTAAGCATTGAGTTTTCTAAGCTAAGCATTGAGGATTCTAAGCATTGAGGATTCTAAGCATTGAGGATTCTAAGCACTGAGGATTCTAAGCATTGAGGATTCTAAGCATTGAGGATTCTAAGCATTGAGGATTCTAATCTAGGCATTGAGGATTCTAAGCATTGAGGATTCTAAGCATTGAGGATTCTAAGCATTGAGGTTTCTAAGCTAAGCATGGAGGATACTAAGCATTGAGGATGCTAAGCATTGAGGATGCTAAGCATTGAGGATGCTAAGCATTGAGGATTCTAAGCATTGAGGATTCTAAGCTAGGCATTGAGGATTCTAAGCATTGAGGATTCTAAGCATTGAGGTTTCTAAGCAAAGCATTGAGGTTTCTATGCATTGAGGATGCTAAGCATTGAGGATGCTAAGCACTGAGGATGCTAAGCATTGAAGATGCAAAGCATTGAGGATTCTAAGCATAGGGGATTCTAGGCATTGAGGATGGTAAGCATTGAGGATGGTAAGCATTGAGGATGCTAAGCATTGAGGATTCTAAGCATTGAGGATTCTAAGCCAAGCATTGAGTTTTCTAATCTTTGTTGTTTCTAAACATTAAGGCCTCTATGCAATGAGGTTTGTAAGCATTAGGGTTGCTAAGCATTGAGGTTTCAGATCAATAAAATTTCTAAGCAATGAGGATTCTGCGCATTGAGGTTTCTAAGCAATGCATGGAGGATGCTAAGCATTGAGGTTCCTAAGCAGTGAGGATTCTGAGCTTTGAGGATTCTAAGCTAAGCAATGAGGATGCTAAGCAATGAGGATGCTAAGCAATGAGGATGCTAAGCATTGTGAATGCTAAGCATTGAGGGTGCTAAGCATTAAGGATGCTAAGCATTGAGGTTTCTAAGCTAAGCATTGAGGATGCGAAGCATTGAGGATTCTAACTATTGAGGATTCTAAGCAATGCATGGAGGATGCTAAGCATTGAGGATTCTAAGCATTGAGGATTCTAAGCATGGAGGATTCTAAGCATTGAGGATTCTAAGCATTGAGGATTCTAAGCCAAGCATTGAGTTTTATAATCTATGAGGTTTCTAAGCATTAAGGCCTCTATGCATTGAGGTTTGTAAGCATTTGGGATGCTAAGCAATGAGGTTTCAAACAATAAAATTTCTCAGCATTGAGGTTTGTAAGCATTGAGGTTTCTAAGCATTGAGGATTCTAAGCTAAGCATAGAGCATACTAAGGATTGAGGATGCTAAGCATTGAGGTTTGGAAGCATTGGGGATTCTACGCGTTGAGGATGCTAAGCACTGAGGATTCTAAGCATTGAGGTTTCTAAGCAGTTAGGATTCTAAGATAAGCACTGAGGATGCTAAGTATTGAGGTTTCTAAGCATTAAGGACTCTGTGCATTGAGGTTTCTAAGCAATGAGGATGCTAAGCATTGAGGATGCTAAGCATTGAGGATGCTAAGCATTGAGTTTTCTAAGCTAAGCATTGAGGATGCTAAGCATTGAGGATTCTAAGCATTGAGGATTCTAAGCACTGAGGATTCTAAGCATTGAGGATTCTAAGCATTGAGGATTCTATGCTATGCACAGAGGATTCTAAACATTGAGGATTCTAAGCATTCAGGTGTCTAAGCAGTGTGGATTCTAAGCTAAGCATTGAGGATGCTAAGTATTGAGGTTTCTAAGCATTAAGGACTGTGCATTGAGGTTTCTAAGCGTTGAGGATTCTAAGCATTGAGTTTTCTAAGCTAAGCATTGAGGATGCTAAGCATTGAGGATTCTAAGCATTGAGGATTCTAAGCATTGAGGATTCTAAGCATTGAGGATTCTAATCTAGGCATTGAGGATTCTAAGCATTGAGGATTCTAAGCATTGAGGATTCTAAGCAGTGAGGTTTATAAGCTAAGCATTGAGGAATCTAAGCATTGAGGATGCTAAGCATTTAGGATGCTAATCATTGAGGATGCTGAGCATTGAGGATTCTAAGCATTGAGGATTCTAAGCATTGTGGTTTCTAAGAAAAGCACTGAGGTTTCTAAGCATTGAGGATGCTAAGCATTGAGGATGCTAAGCATTGAGGATGCTAATCATTGAGGATGCTAAGCTTTGAGGATGCTAAGCATTGAGGATTCTAAGCATTGAGGATGCTAAGCATTGAGTATGCTAAGCATTGAGGATTCTAAGCTATGTAATGAGGATGCTAAGCATTGAGGATTCTAAGTATTGAAGTTTCTAAGCTAAGCATTGAGCACGCGAAGCATTGAGGATTCTAACTATTGTGGATTCTAAGCAATGCATGGAGGATTCTAAGCATTGAGGATTCTAAGCATTGAGGATTCTAAGCATTGAGGTTGCTAAGCATTGAGGATGCTAAGCATTGAGGATTCTAAGATTTGAGGACGCTAAGCATTGAGGATTCTAAGCATTGAGGATGCTAAGCATTGAGGATGCTAAGCATTGAGGATTCTAAGCATTGAGGATTCTAAGCATTGAGGATGCTAAGCATTGAGGATTCTTAGCATTGAGGATGCTAAGCATTGAGGATTCTAAGCATTGAGGATTCTAAGCATTGAGGATTCTAAGCATTGAGGATTCTAAGCCAAGCATTGAGTTTTCTAATCTTTGTTGTTTCTAAACATTAAGGCCTCTATGCAATGAGGTTTGTAAGCATTAGGGTTGCTAAGCATTGAGGTTTCAGAGCAATAAAATTTCTAAGCAATGAGGATTCTGCGCATTGAGGTTTCTAAGCAATGCATGGAGGATGCTAAGCATTGAGGTTCCTAAGCAGTGACGATTCTGAGCTTTGAGGATTCTAAGCTAAGCAATGAGGATGCTAAGCATTGAGGATGCTAAGCATTGAGGATGCCAGGCATTGAGGATTCTAAGCATTGAGGTTTCTAAGCTAAGCATTGAGGATTCTAAGCATTGAGGATTCTAACTAGTGAGGATTCTAAGCAATGCATGGAGGATGCTAAGCATTGAGGATTCTAAGCATTGAGGATTCTAAACTATGCGTGGAGGATTCTATGCATTGAGGATTCTAAGCATTGAGGATTCTAAGCCAAGCGTTGAGTTTTCTAATCTTTGAGGTTTCTAAGCATTAAGGTCTCTATGCATTGAGGTTTGTAAGCATTTGGGATGCTAAGCAATGAGGTTGCAAACAATAAAATTTCTCAGCATTGAGTTTGTAAGCATTGAGGATTCTAAGCATTGAGGATTCTAAGCTAAGCATAGAGCATACTAAGGATTGAGGATGCTAAGCATTGAGGTTTCTAAGCATGGGGGATTCTACGCATTGAGGATGCTAAGCACTGAGGATTCTAAGCATTGAGGTTTCTAAGCAGTGAGGATTCTAAGCTAAGCACTGAGGATGCTAAGTATTGAGGTTTCTAAGCATTAAGGACTCTGTGCATTGAGGTTTCTAAGCATTGAGGATCCTGAGCTTTGAGGATTCTAAGATATGCATTGAGGATGCTAAGCATTGAGGCTGTTATGCATTGAGGATTCTAAGTATTGAGTTTTGTAAGCTAAGCATAGAGGATGCTAAGCATTGAGGATTCTAAGCATTGAGGATGCTAAGCATTGAGGATGCTAAGCATTGAGGATGCTAAGCATTGAGGATTCTAAGCATTGGGGATGCTAAGCATTGAGGATTCTAAGCATTGAGGAATCTAAGCATTGAGGATTCTAATCTAGGCATTGAGGATGCTAAGCATTGAGGATTTTAAGCATTGAGGATGCTAAGCATTGAGGATGCTAAGCATTGAGGATGCTAAGCATTGAGGATTCTAAGCCAAGCATTGAGTTTTCTAATCTTTGTTGTTTCTAAACATTAAGCCCTCTATGCAATGAGGTTTGTAAGCATTAGGGTTGCTAAGCATTGAGGTTTCAGAGCAATAAAATTTCTAAGCAATGAGGATTCTGCGCATTGAGGGTTCAATGCAATGCATGGAGGATGCTAAGCATTGAGGTTCCTAAGCAGTGAGGATTCTGAGCTTTGAGGATTCTAAGCTAAGCAATGAGGATGCTAACCAATGAGGATGCTAAGCATTGAGGATGCTAAGCATTGAGGATGCTAAGCATTGAGTATGCTAAGCATTGAGGATTCTAAGCTATGTAATGAGGATGCTAAGCATTGAGGATTCTAAGTATTGAAGTTTCTAAGCTAAGCATTGAGCACGCGAAGCATTGAGGATTCTAACTATTGTGGATTCTAAGCAATGCATGGAGGATTCTAAGCATTGAGGATTCTATGCATTGAGGATTCTAAGCATTGAGGTTGCTAAGCATTGAGGATGCTAAGCATTGAGGATTCTAAGATTTGAGGACGCTAAGCATTGAGGATTCTAAGCATTGAGGATGCTAAGCATTGAGGATGCTAAGCATTGAGGATTCTAAGCATTGAGGATTCTAAGCATTGAGGATGCTAAGCATTGAGGATTCTTAGCATTGAGGATGCTAAGCATTGAGGATTCTAAGCATTGAGGATTCTAAGCATTTAGGATTCTAAGCATTGAGGATTCTAAGCCAAGCATTGAGTTTTCTAATCTTTGTTGTTTCTAAACATTAAGGCCTCTATGCAATGAGGTTTGTAAGCATTAGGGTTGCTAAGCATTGAGGTTTCAGAGCAATAAAATTTCTAAGCAATGAGGATTCTGCGCATTGAGGTTTCTAAGCAATGCATGGAGGATGCTAAGCATTGAGGTTCCTAAGCAGTGACGATTCTGAGCTTTGAGGATTCTAAGCTAAGCAATGAGGATGCTAAGCATTGAGGATGCTAAGCATTGAGGATGCCAGGCATTGAGGATTCTAAGCATTGAGGTTTCTAAGCTAAGCATTGAGGATTCTAAGCATTGAGGATTCTAACTAGTGAGGATTCTAAGCAATGCATGGAGGATGCTAAGCATTGAGGATTCTAAGCATTGAGGATTCTAAACTATGCGTGGAGGATTCTATGCATTGAGGATTCTAAGCATTGAGGATTCTAAGCCAAGCGTTGAGTTTTCTAATCTTTGAGGTTTCTAAGCATTAAGGTCTCTATGCATTGAGGTTTGTAAGCATTTGGGATGCTAAGCAATGAGGTTGCAAACAATAAAATTTCTCAGCATTGAGTTTGTAAGCATTGAGGATTCTAAGCATTGAGGATTCTAAGCTAAGCATAGAGCATACTAAGGATTGAGGATGCTAAGCATTGAGGTTTCTAAGCATGGGGGATTCTACGCATTGAGGATGCTAAGCACTGAGGATTCTAAGCATTGAGGTTTCTAAGCAGTGAGGATTCTAAGCTAAGCACTGAGGATGCTAAGTATTGAGGTTTCTAAGCATTAAGGACTCTGTGCATTGAGGTTTCTAAGCATTGAGGATCCTGAGCTTTGAGGATTCTAAGATATGCATTGAGGATGCTAAGCATTGAGGCTGTTATGCATTGAGGATTCTAAGTATTGAGTTTTGTAAGCTAAGCATAGAGGATGCTAAGCATTGAGGATTCTAAGCATTGAGGATGCTAAGCATTGAGGATGCTAAGCATTGAGGATGCTAAGCATTGAGGATTCTAAGCATTGGGGATGCTAAGCATTGAGGATTCTAAGCATTGAGGAATCTAAGCATTGAGGATTCTAATCTAGGCATTGAGGATGCTAAGCATTGAGGATTTTAAGCATTGAGGATGCTAAGCATTGAGGATGCTAAGCATTGAGGATGCTAAGCATTGAGGATTCTAAGCCAAGCATTGAGTTTTCTAATCTTTGTTGTTTCTAAACATTAAGCCCTCTATGCAATGAGGTTTGTAAGCATTAGGGTTGCTAAGCATTGAGGTTTCAGAGCAATAAAATTTCTAAGCAATGAGGATTCTGCGCATTGAGGGTTCAATGCAATGCATGGAGGATGCTAAGCATTGAGGTTCCTAAGCAGTGAGGATTCTGAGCTTTGAGGATTCTAAGCTAAGCAATGAGGATGCTAACCAATGAGGATGCTAAGCATTGAGGATGCTAAGCATTGAGGATGCTAAGCATTGAGGATTCTAAGCATTGATGTTTCTAAGCTAAGCATTGAGGATGCGAAGCATTGAGGATTCTAACTATTGAGGATTCTAAGCAATGCATGGAGGATACTAAGCATTGAGGATTCTAAGCATTGAGGATTCTAAGCTATGCATGGAGGATTCTAAGCATTTAGGATTCTAAGCATTGAGGATTCTAAGCCAAGCATTGAGTTTTCTAATCTTTGAGGTTTCTAAGCATTAAGGCCTCTATGCATTGAGGTTTGTAAGCATTTGAGATGCTAAACAATGAAGTTTCAAACAATAAAATTTCTCAGCATTGAGGTTTGTAAGCATTGAGGATTCTAAGCACTGAGGATTCTAAGCTAAGCAAAGAGCATACTAAGGATTGAGGATGCTAAGCTTTGAGGATTCTAAGCATTGAGGATTCTAAGCTATGCATTGAGGATTCTAAACATTGAGGATGTTAAGCATTGAGGATTCTAAGCATTGAGTTTTCTAAGCTATGCATTGAAGATGCTATGCATTGAGGATGCTATGCATTGAGGATGCTAAGCATTGAGGATTCTAAGCATTGAGGATTCTAAGCACTGAGGATTCTAAGCACTGAGGATTCTAAGCATTGAGGATTCTAATCTAGGCATTGAGGATTCTAAGCATTGAGGATTCTAAGCATTGAGGATTCTAAGCATTGAGGTTTCTATGCCAAGCATGGAGGATTCTAAGCATTGAGGATGCTAAGCATTGAGGATGCTAACCATTGAGGATTCTAAGCATTGAGGATTCTAAGTATTGAGGATTCTAAGCTAGGCATTGAGGATTCTAAGCATTGAGGATTCTAAGCATTGAGGTTTCTAAACAAAGCATTGAAGATGCTAAGCATTGAGGATGGTAAGCATTGAGGATGGTAAGCATTGAGGATGGGAAGCATTGAGGATGCTAAGCATTGAGGATGCTAAGCATTGAGGATGCTAAGCATTGAGGATTCTAAGCATTGAGGATTCTAAGCATTGAGGATGCTAAGCATTGAGGATTCTAAGCATTGAGGATTCTAAGCTATGTAATGAGGATGCTAAGCATTGAGGATTCTAAGTATTGAGGTTTATAAGCTAAGCATTGAGGATGCGAAGCATTGAGTATTCTAACTATTGAGGATTCTAAGCTAGGCATTGAGGATTCTAAACATTGAGGATTCTACGCATTGAGGATGCTAAGCATTGAGGATTCTAGGATTTGAGGATGCTCAGCATTGAGGATGCTAAGCATTGAGGATTCTAAGCATTGAGGATTCTAAGCCAAGCATTGAGTTTTCTAATCTTTGTTGTTTCTAGACATTAAGCCCTCTATGCACTGAGGTTTGTAAGCATTAGGGTTTCTAAGCATTGAGGTTTCAGAGCAGTAAAATTTCTAAGCAATGAGGATTCTGCGCATTGAGGTTTCTAAGCAATGCATGGAGGATGCTAAGCATTGAGGTTCCTAAGCAGTGAGGATTCTGAGCTTTGAGGATTCTAAGCTAAGCAGTGAGGATGCTAAGCAATGAGGATGCTAAGCATTGAGGATTCTAAGCATTGAGGATTCTAAGCATTGAGGATTCTAAGCTAAGCATTGTGGATGCGAAGCATTGTGGATTCTAACTATTGAGGATTCTAAGCAATGCATGGAGGATGCTAAGCATTGAAGATACTAAGCATTGAGGATTCTAAGCATTGAGGATTCTAAGCCAAGCATTGAGTTTTCTAATCTTTGAGGTTTCTAAGCATTAAGGCCTCTATGCATTGAGGTTTGTAAGCATTTGGGATGCTAAGCAATGAGGTTTCAAACAATAAAATTTCTCAGCATTGAGGTTTGTAAGCATTGAGGATTCTAAGCATTGAGGATTCTAAGCTAAGCATAGAGCATACTAAGGATTGAGGATGCTAAGCATTGAGGTTTCTAAGCATTGGAGATTCTACGCGTTGAGGATGCTAAGCACTGAGGATTCTAAGTATTGAGGTTTCTAAGCATTAAGGACTCTGTGCATTGAGGTTTCTAAGCATTGAGGATCCCGAGCTTTGAGGATTCTAAGATATGCATTGAGGATGCTAAGGATTGAGGATGCTAAGCATTGAGGATGCTAAGCATTGAGGTTTCTAAGCGTAGCATTGAGGATTCTAAGCATTCAGGTTTCTAAGCAGTGAGGATTCTAAGCTAAGCACTGAGGATGCTAAGTATTGAGGTTTCTAAGCATTAAGGACTCTGTGCATTGAGCTTTCTAAGCATTGAGGATTCTAAGCATTGAGGATTCTAAGCTAGGCATTGAGGATTCTAAGCATTGAGGATTCTAAGCATTGAGGATTCTAAGCATTGAGGTTTCTAAGCATTGAGGATGCTAAGCATTGAGGTTTCTAAGCATTGAGGATGCTAAGCATTGAGGATGCTAAGCTTAGCATTGAGGATTCTAAGCATTGAGGATTCTAAGCATTCAGGTTTCTAAGCAGTGAGGATTCTAAGCTAAGCAATGAGGATGCTAAGTATTGAGGTTTCTAATCATTAAGGATTCTGTGCATTGAGCATTCTAAGCATTGAGGATTCTAAGCTAGGCATTGAGGATTCTAAGCATTGAGGATTCTAAGCATTGAGGATGCTAAGCATTGAGGATGCTAAGCTTTGAGGATTCTAAGCATTGAGGATTCTAAGCAATGAAGATTCTAAGCATTGAGTATGCTAAGCATTGAGGATTCTAAGCATTGAGGATTCTAAGCATTGAGGATGCTAAGCATTGAGGATGCTAAGCATTGAGGATTCTAAGCATTGTGGATTCTAAGCCAAGCATTGAGTTTTCTAATCTTTGTTTTTTCTAAACATTAAGGCCTCTATGCAATGAGGTTTTTAAGCATTAGGGTTGCTAAGCATTGAGGTTTCAGAGCAATAAAATTTCTAAGCAATGAGGATTCTGCGCATTGAGGTTTCTAAGCAATGCATGGAGGATGCTAAGCATTGAGGTTCCTAAGCAGTGAGGATTCTGAGCTTTGAGGATTCTAAGCTAAGCAATGAGGATGCTAAGCAATGAGGATGCTAAGCAATGAGGATGCTAAGCATTGAGGATGCTAAGCATTGAGGTTTCTAAGCTAAGCATTGAGGATGCGAAGCATTGAGGATTCTAACTATTGAGGATTATAAGCAATGCATGGAGGATGCTAAGCATTGAGGATTCTAAGCATTGAGGATTCTAATCATGGAGGATTCTAAGCATTGAGGATTCTAAGCATTGAGGATTCTAAGCCAAGCATTGAGTTTTATAAACTTTGAGTTTTCTAAGCATTAACGCCACTATGCATTGAGGTTTGTAAGCATTTGGGATGCTAAGCAATGAGGTTTCAAACAATAAAATTTCTCAGCATTGAGGTTTGTAAGCATTGAGGATTCTAAGCATTGAGGATTCTAAGCTAAGCATAGAGCATACTAAGGATTGAGGATGCTAAGCATTGAGGTTTCGAAGCATTGGGGATTCTACGCGTTGAGGATGCTAAGCACTGAGGATTCTAAGCATTGAGGTTTCTAAGCAGGGAGGATTCTAAGATAAGCACTGAGGATGCTAAGTATTGAGGTTTCTAAGCATTAAGGACTCTGTGCATTGAGGTTTCTAAGCAATGAGGATGCTAAGCATTGAGGATGCTAAGCATTGAGGATGCTAAGCATTGAGTTTTCTAAGCTAAGCATTGAGGATTCTAGGCATTGAGGATGCTAAGCATTGAGGATGGTAAGCATTGAGGATTCTAAGCATTGAGGATTCTAAGCATTGAGGATTCTAAGCTATGAATTGAGGATTCTAAACATTGAGGATGTTAAGCATTGAGAATTCTAAGCTTTGAGGTTTCTAAGCTAAGCATTGAGGATTCTAAGCATTGAGGATTCTAAGCATTCAGGTTTCTAAGCAGTGAGGATTCTACGCGTTGAGGATTCTAAGCATTGAGGATTCTAAGCATTGAGGATTCTAAGCATTCAGGTTTCTAAGCAGTGAGGATTCTAAGCTAAGCACTGAGGATGCTAAGTATTGAGGTTTCTAAGCATTAAGGACTCTGTGCATTGAGGTTTCTAAGCATTAAGGACTCTGTGCATTGAGGTTTCTAAGCTAAGCATTGAGGATGCTAAGCATTGAGGATTCTAAGCATTGAGGATTCTAAGCATTGAGGATTCTAAGCATTGAGGATACAAATCTTTGAGGATGCCAAGCATTGAGGATTCTAAGCATTGAGGATTCTAAGCATTGAGGATTCTAAGCTAAGCATTGAGGATTCTAGGCATTGAGGATGCTAAGCATTGAGGATGGTAAGCATTGAGGATTCTAAGCATTGAGGATTCTAAGCATTGAGGATTCTAAGCATTGAGGATTCTAAGCCAAGCATTGAGTTTTCTAATCTTTGTTGTTTCTAAACATTAAGGCCTCTATGCAATGAGGTTTGTAAGCATTAGGGTTGCTAAGCATTGAGGTTTCAGAGCAATAAAATTTCTAAGCAATGAGGATTCTGCGCATTGAGTTTTCTAAGCAATGCATGGAGGATGCTAAGCATTGAGGATCCTAAGCAGTGAGGATTCTGAGCTTTGAGGATTCTAAGCTAAGCAATGAGGATGCTAAGCAATGAGGATGCTAAGCATTGAGGATGCTAAGCATTGAGGATGCTAAGCATTGAGGATTCTAAGCATTGAGGTTTCTAAGCTAAGCATTGAGGATGCGAAGCATTGAGGATTCTAACTATTGAGGATTCTAAGCAATGCATGGAGGATGCTAAGCATTGAGGATTCTAAGCATTGAGGATTCTAAGCATGGAGGATTCTAAGCATTGAGGATTCTAAGCATTGAGGATGCTAAGCCAAGCATTGAGTTTTCTAATCTTTGAGTTTTCTAAGCAGTAAGGCCTCTATGCATTGAGGTTTGTAAGCATTTGGGATGCTAAGCAATGAGGTTTCAAACAATAAAATTTCTCAGCATTGAGGTTTGTAAGCATTGAGGATTCTAAGCATTGAGGATTCCAAGCTAAGCATAGAGCATACTAAGGATTGAGGATGCTAAGCATTGAGGTTTCTAAGCATTGGAGATTCTACGCGTTGAGGATGCTAAGCACTGAGGATTCTAAGTATTGAGGTTTCTAAGCATTAAGGACTCTGTGCATTGAGGTTTCTAAGCATTGAGGATCCCGAGCTTTGAGGATTCTAAGATATGCATTGAGGATGCTAAGGATTGAGGATGCTAAGCATTGAGGATGCTAAGCATTGAGGTTTCTAAGCGTAGCATTGAGGATTCTAAGCATTCAGGTTTCTAAGCAGTGAGGATTCTAAGCTAAGCACTGAGGATGCTAAGTATTGAGGTTTCTAAGCATTAAGGACTCTGTGCATTGAGCTTTCTAAGCATTGAGGATTCTAAGCATTGAGGATTCTAAGCTAGGCATTGAGGATTCTAAGCATTGAGGATTCTAAGCATTGAGGATTCTAAGCATTGAGGTTTCTAAGCATTGAGGATGCTAAGCATTGAGGTTTCTAAGCATTGAGGATGCTAAGCATTGAGGATGCTAAGCTTAGCATTGAGGATTCTAAGCATTGAGGATTCTAAGCATTCAGGTTTCTAAGCAGTGAGGATTCTAAGCTAAGCAATGAGGATGCTAAGTATTGAGGTTTCTAATCATTAAGGATTCTGTGCATTGAGCATTCTAAGCATTGAGGATTCTAAGCTAGGCATTGAGGATTCTAAGCATTGAGGATTCTAAGCATTGAGGATGCTAAGCATTGAGGATGCTAAGCTTTGAGGATTCTAAGCATTGAGGATTCTAAGCAATGAAGATTCTAAGCATTGAGTATGCTAAGCATTGAGGATTCTAAGCATTGAGGATTCTAAGCATTGAGGATGCTAAGCATTGAGGATGCTAAGCATTGAGGATTCTAAGCATTGTGGATTCTAAGCCAAGCATTGAGTTTTCTAATCTTTGTTTTTTCTAAACATTAAGGCCTCTATGCAATGAGGTTTTTAAGCATTAGGGTTGCTAAGCATTGAGGTTTCAGAGCAATAAAATTTCTAAGCAATGAGGATTCTGCGCATTGAGGTTTCTAAGCAATGCATGGAGGATGCTAAGCATTGAGGTTCCTAAGCAGTGAGGATTCTGAGCTTTGAGGATTCTAAGCTAAGCAATGAGGATGCTAAGCAATGAGGATGCTAAGCAATGAGGATGCTAAGCATTGAGGATGCTAAGCATTGAGGTTTCTAAGCTAAGCATTGAGGATGCGAAGCATTGAGGATTCTAACTATTGAGGATTATAAGCAATGCATGGAGGATGCTAAGCATTGAGGATTCTAAGCATTGAGGATTCTAATCATGGAGGATTCTAAGCATTGAGGATTCTAAGCATTGAGGATTCTAAGCCAAGCATTGAGTTTTATAAACTTTGAGTTTTCTAAGCATTAACGCCACTATGCATTGAGGTTTGTAAGCATTTGGGATGCTAAGCAATGAGGTTTCAAACAATAAAATTTCTCAGCATTGAGGTTTGTAAGCATTGAGGATTCTAAGCATTGAGGATTCTAAGCTAAGCATAGAGCATACTAAGGATTGAGGATGCTAAGCATTGAGGTTTCGAAGCATTGGGGATTCTACGCGTTGAGGATGCTAAGCACTGAGGATTCTAAGCATTGAGGTTTCTAAGCAGGGAGGATTCTAAGATAAGCACTGAGGATGCTAAGTATTGAGGTTTCTAAGCATTAAGGACTCTGTGCATTGAGGTTTCTAAGCAATGAGGATGCTAAGCATTGAGGATGCTAAGCATTGAGGATGCTAAGCATTGAGTTTTCTAAGCTAAGCATTGAGGATTCTAGGCATTGAGGATGCTAAGCATTGAGGATGGTAAGCATTGAGGATTCTAAGCATTGAGGATTCTAAGCATTGAGGATTCTAAGCTATGAATTGAGGATTCTAAACATTGAGGATGTTAAGCATTGAGAATTCTAAGCTTTGAGGTTTCTAAGCTAAGCATTGAGGATTCTAAGCATTGAGGATTCTAAGCATTCAGGTTTCTAAGCAGTGAGGATTCTACGCGTTGAGGATTCTAAGCATTGAGGATTCTAAGCATTGAGGATTCTAAGCATTCAGGTTTCTAAGCAGTGAGGATTCTAAGCTAAGCACTGAGGATGCTAAGTATTGAGGTTTCTAAGCATTAAGGACTCTGTGCATTGAGGTTTCTAAGCATTAAGGACTCTGTGCATTGAGGTTTCTAAGCTAAGCATTGAGGATGCTAAGCATTGAGGATTCTAAGCATTGAGGATTCTAAGCATTGAGGATTCTAAGCATTGAGGATACAAATCTTTGAGGATGCCAAGCATTGAGGATTCTAAGCATTGAGGATTCTAAGCATTGAGGATTCTAAGCTAAGCATTGAGGATTCTAGGCATTGAGGATGCTAAGCATTGAGGATGGTAAGCATTGAGGATTCTAAGCATTGAGGATTCTAAGCATTGAGGATTCTAAGCATTGAGGTTTCTAAGCTAAGCATTGAGGATTCTAGGCATTGAGGATGCTAAGCATTGAGGATGGTAAGCATTGAGGATTCTAAGCATTGAGGATTCTAAGCATTGAGGATTCTAAGCTATGAATTGAGGATTCTAAACATTGAGGATGTTAAGCATTGAGAATTCTAAGCATTGAGGTTTCTAAGCTAAGCATTGAGGATTCTAAGCATTGAGGATTCTGAGCATTCAGGTTTCTAAGCAGTGAGGATTCTACGCGTTGAGGATTCTAAGCATTGAGGATTCTAAGCATTGAGGATTCTAAGCATTCAGGTTTCTAAGCAGTGAGGATTCTAAGCTAAGCACTGAGGATGCTAAGTATTGAGGTTTCTAAGCATTAAGGACTCTGTGCATTGAGGTTTCTAAGCATTAAGGACTCTGTGCATTGAGGTTTCTAAGCTAAGCATTGAGGATGCTAAGCATTGAGGATTCTAAGCATTGAGGATTCTAAGCATTGAGGATTCTAAGCATTGAGGATACAAATCATTGAGGATGGTAAGCATTGAGGATTCTAAGCATTGAGGATGCTAAGCATTGAGGATTCTAAGCATTGAGGATTCTAAGCATTGAGGTTTCTAAGCTAAGCATTGAGGATTCTAGGCATTGAGGATGCTAAGCATTGAGGATGGTAAGCATTGAGGATTCTAAGCATTGAGGATTCTAAGCATTGAGGATTCTAAGCTATGAATTGAGGATTCTAAACATTGAGGATGTTAAGCATTGAGAATTCTAAGCTTTGAGGTTTCTAAGCTAAGCATTGAGGATTCTAAGCATTGAGGATTCTAAGCATTCAGGTTTCTAAGCAGTGAGGATTCTACGCGTTGAGGATTCTAAGCATTGAGGATTCTAAGCATTGAGGATTCTAAGCATTCAGGTTTCTAAGCAGTGAGGATTCTAAGCTAAGCACTGAGGATGCTAAGTATTGAGGTTTCTAAGCATTAAGGACTCTGTGCATTGAGGTTTCTAAGCATTAAGGACTCTGTGCATTGAGGTTTCTAAGCATTGAGGATCCTGAGCTTTGAGGATTCTAAGATATGCATTGAGGATGCTAAGCACTGAGGATTCTAAGTATTGAGGATGCTAAGCATTGAGGTTTCTAAGCTTAGCATTGAGGATTCTAAGCAATGAGGATTCTAAGCATTCAGGTTTCTAAGCAGTGAGGATTCTAAGCTAAGCAATGAAAATGCTAAGTATTGAGGTTTCTAAGCATTAAGGACTCTGTGCATTGAGCATTCTAAGCATTGAGGATGCTAAGCATTGAGGATGCTAAGCATTGAGGACGCGAAGCATTGAGGATTCTAACTATTGAGGATTCAAAGCATTGAGGATTCTAAGCCAAGCATTGAGTTTTCTAATCTTTGTTGTTTCTAAACATTAAGGCCTCTATGCAATGAGGTTTGTAAGCATTAGGGTTGCTAAGCATTGAGGTTTCAGAGCAATAAAATTTCTAAGCAATGAGGATTCTGCGCATTGAGTTTTCTAAGCAATGCATGGAGGATGCTAAGCATTGAGGATCCTAAGCAGTGAGGATTCTGAGCTTTGAGGATTCTAAGCTAAGCAATGAGGATGCTAAGCAATGAGGATGCTAAGCATTGAGGATGCTAAGCATTGAGGATGCTAAGCATTGAGGATTCTAAGCATTGAGGTTTCTAAGCTAAGCATTGAGGATGCGAAGCATTGAGGATTCTAACTATTGAGGATTCTAAGCAATGCATGGAGGATGCTAAGCATTGAGGATTCTAAGCATTGAGGATTCTAAGCATGGAGGATTCTAAGCATTGAGGATTCTAAGCATTGAGGATGCTAAGCCAAGCATTGAGTTTTCTAATCTTTGAGTTTTCTAAGCAGTAAGGCCTCTATGCATTGAGGTTTGTAAGCATTTGGGATGCTAAGCAATGAGGTTTCAAACAATAAAATTTCTCAGCATTGAGGTTTGTAAGCATTGAGGATTCTAAGCATTGAGGATTCCAAGCTAAGCATAGAGCATACTAAGGATTGAGGATGCTAAGCATTGAGGTTTCTAAGCATTGGAGATTCTACGCGTTGAGGATGCTAAGCACTGAGGATTCTAAGTATTGAGGTTTCTAAGCATTAAGGACTCTGTGCATTGAGGTTTCTAAGCATTGAGGATCCCGAGCTTTGAGGATTCTAAGATATGCATTGAGGATGCTAAGGATTGAGGATGCTAAGCATTGAGGATGCTAAGCATTGAGGTTTCTAAGCGTAGCATTGAGGATTCTAAGCATTCAGGTTTCTAAGCAGTGAGGATTCTAAGCTAAGCACTGAGGATGCTAAGTATTGAGGTTTCTAAGCATTAAGGACTCTGTGCATTGAGCTTTCTAAGCATTGAGGATTCTAAGCATTGAGGATTCTAAGCTAGGCATTGAGGATTCTAAGCATTGAGGATTCTAAGCATTGAGGATTCTAAGCATTGAGGTTTCTAAGCATTGAGGATGCTAAGCATTGAGGTTTCTAAGCATTGAGGATGCTAAGCATTGAGGATGCTAAGCTTAGCATTGAGGATTCTAAGCATTGAGGATTCTAAGCATTCAGGTTTCTAAGCAGTGAGGATTCTAAGCTAAGCAATGAGGATGCTAAGTATTGAGGTTTCTAATCATTAAGGATTCTGTGCATTGAGCATTCTAAGCATTGAGGATTCTAAGCTAGGCATTGAGGATTCTAAGCATTGAGGATTCTAAGCATTGAGGATGCTAAGCATTG
Organism: Coturnix japonica; assembly: GCF_054131305.1. NCBI lineage: Eukaryota > Metazoa > Chordata > Aves > Galliformes > Phasianidae > Coturnix > Coturnix japonica. Next base: position 20,118,933 of record NC_140671.1, on the reverse strand, counting down.
AGGATGCTAAGCTTTGAGGATTCTAAGCATTGAGGATTCTAAGCAATGAAGATTCTAAGCATTGAGGATGCTAAGCATTGAGGATTCTAAGCATTGAGGATTCTAAGCATTGAGGATGCTAAGCATTGAGGATGCTAAGCATTGAGGATTCTAAGCATTGTGGATTCTAAGCCAAGCATTGAGTTTTCTAATCTTTGTTTTTTCTAAACATTAAGGCCTCTATGCAATGAGGTTTGTAAGCATTAGGGTTGCTAAGCATTGAGGTTTCAGAGCAATAAAATTTCTAAGCAATGAGGATTCTGCGCATTGAGGTTTCTAAGCAATGCATGGAGGATGCTAAGCATTGAGGTTCCTAAGCAGTGAGGATTCTGAGCTTTGAGGATTCTAAGCTAAGCAATGAGGATGCTAAGCAATGAGGATGCTAAGCAATGAGGATGCTAAGCATTGAGGATGCTAAGCATTGAGGTTTCTAAGCTAAGCATTGAGGATGCGAAGCATTGAGGATTCTAACTATTGAGGATTATAAGCAATGCATGGAGGATGCTAAGCATTGAGGATTCTAAGCATTGAGGATTCTAATCATGGAGGATTCTAAGCATTGAGGATTCTAAGCATTGAGGATTCTAAGCCAAGCATTGAGTTTTATAAACTTTGAGTTTTCTAAGCATTAACGCCACTATGCATTGAGGTTTGTAAGCATTTGGGATGCTAAGCAATGAGGTTTCAAACAATAAAATTTCTCAGCATTGAGGTTTGTAAGCATTGAGGATTCTAAGCATTGAGGATTCTAAGCTAAGCATAGAGCATACTAAGGATTGAGGATGCTAAGCATTGAGGTTTCGAAGCATTGGGGATTCTACGCGTTGAGGATGCTAAGCACTGAGGATTCTAAGCATTGAGGTTTCTAAGCAGGGAGGATTCTAAGATAAGCACTGAGGATGCTAAGTATTGAGGTTTCTAAGCATTAAGGACTCTGTGCATTGAGGTTTCTAAGCAATGAGGATGCTAAGCATTGAGGATGCTAAGCATTGAGGATGCTAAGCATTGAGTTTTCTAAGCTAAGCATTGAGGATTCTAGGCATTGAGGATGCTAAGCATTGAGGATGGTAAGCATTGAGGATTCTAAGCATTGAGGATTCTAAGCATTGAGGATTCTAAGCTATGAATTGAGGATTCTAAACATTGAGGATGTTAAGCATTGAGAATTCTAAGCTTTGAGGTTTCTAAGCTAAGCATTGAGGATTCTAAGCATTGAGGATTCTAAGCATTCAGGTTTCTAAGCAGTGAGGATTCTACGCGTTGAGGATTCTAAGCATTGAGGATTCTAAGCATTGAGGATTCTAAGCATTCAGGTTTCTAAGCAGTGAGGATTCTAAGCTAAGCACTGAGGATGCTAAGTATTGAGGTTTCTAAGCATTAAGGACTCTGTGCATTGAGGTTTCTAAGCATTAAGGACTCTGTGCATTGAGGTTTCTAAGCTAAGCATTGAGGATGCTAAGCATTGAGGATTCTAAGCATTGAGGATTCTAAGCATTGAGGATACAAATCTTTGAGGATGCCAAGCATTGAGGATTCTAAGCATTGAGGATTCTAAGCATTGAGGATTCTAAGCTAAGCATTGAGGATTCTAGGCATTGAGGATGCTAAGCATTGAGGATGGTAAGCATTGAGGATTCTAAGCATTGAGGATTCTAAGCATTGAGGATTCTAAGCATTGAGGTTTCTAAGCTAAGCATTGAGGATTCTAGGCATTGAGGATGCTAAGCATTGAGGATGGTAAGCATTGAGGATTCTAAGCATTGAGGATTCTAAGCATTGAGGATTCTAAGCTATGAATTGAGGATTCTAAACATTGAGGATGTTAAGCATTGAGAATTCTAAGCATTGAGGTTTCTAAGCTAAGCATTGAGGATTCTAAGCATTGAGGATTCTGAGCATTCAGGTTTCTAAGCAGTGAGGATTCTACGCGTTGAGGATTCTAAGCATTGAGGATTCTAAGCATTGAGGATTCTAAGCATTCAGGTTTCTAAGCAGTGAGGATTCTAAGCTAAGCACTGAGGATGCTAAGTATTGAGGTTTCTAAGCATTAAGGACTCTGTGCATTGAGGTTTCTAAGCATTAAGGACTCTGTGCATTGAGGTTTCTAAGCTAAGCATTGAGGATGCTAAGCATTGAGGATTCTAAGCATTGAGGATTCTAAGCATTGAGGATTCTAAGCATTGAGGATACAAATCATTGAGGATGGTAAGCATTGAGGATTCTAAGCATTGAGGATGCTAAGCATTGAGGATTCTAAGCATTGAGGATTCTAAGCATTGAGGTTTCTAAGCTAAGCATTGAGGATTCTAGGCATTGAGGATGCTAAGCATTGAGGATGGTAAGCATTGAGGATTCTAAGCATTGAGGATTCTAAGCATTGAGGATTCTAAGCTATGAATTGAGGATTCTAAACATTGAGGATGTTAAGCATTGAGAATTCTAAGCTTTGAGGTTTCTAAGCTAAGCATTGAGGATTCTAAGCATTGAGGATTCTAAGCATTCAGGTTTCTAAGCAGTGAGGATTCTACGCGTTGAGGATTCTAAGCATTGAGGATTCTAAGCATTGAGGATTCTAAGCATTCAGGTTTCTAAGCAGTGAGGATTCTAAGCTAAGCACTGAGGATGCTAAGTATTGAGGTTTCTAAGCATTAAGGACTCTGTGCATTGAGGTTTCTAAACATTAAGGACTCTGTGCATTGAGGTTTCTAAGCTAAGCATTGAGGATGCTAAGCATTGAGGATTCTAAGCATTGAGGATTCTAAGCATTGAGGATTCTAAGCATTGAGGATACAAATCTTTGAGGATGCCAAGCATTGAGGATTCTAAGCATTGAGGATTCTAAGCATTGAGGATTCTACGCTAAGCATTGAGGATTCTAGGCATTGAGGATGCTAAGCATTGAGGATGGTAAGCATTGAGGATTCTAAGCATTGAGGATTCTAAGCATTGAGGATTCTAAGCATTGAGGTTTCTAAGCTAAGCATTGAGGATTCTAGGCATTGAGGATGCTAAGCATTGAGGATGGTAAGCATTGAGGATTCTAAGCATTGAGGATTCTAAGCATTGAGGATTCTAAGCTATGAATTGAGGATTCTAAACATTGAGGATGTTAAGCATTGAGAATTCTAAGCATTGAGGTTTCTAAGCTAAGCATTGAGGATTCTAAGCATTGAGGATTCTGAGCATTCAGGTTTCTAAGCAGTGAGGATTCTACGCGTTGAGGATTCTAAGCATTGAGGATTCTAAGCATTGAGGATTCTAAGCATTCAGGTTTCTAAGCAGTGAGGATTCTAAGCTAAGCACTGAGGATGCTAAGTATTGAGGTTTCTAAGCATTAAGGACTCTGTGCATTGAGGTTTCTAAGCATTAAGGACTCTGTGCATTGAGGTTTCTAAGCTAAGCATTGAGGATGCTAAGCATTGAGGATTCTAAGCATTGAGGATTCTAAGCATTGAGGATTCTAAGCATTGAGGATACAAATCATTGAGGATGGTAAGCATTGAGGATTCTAAGCATTGAGGATGCTAAGCATTGAGGATTCTAAGCATTGAGGATTCTAAGCATTGAGGTTTCTAAGCTAAGCATTGAGGATTCTAGGCATTGAGGATGCTAAGCATTGAGGATGGTAAGCATTGAGGATTCTAAGCATTGAGGATTCTAAGCATTGAGGATTCTAAGCTATGAATTGAGGATTCTAAACATTGAGGATGTTAAGCATTGAGAATTCTAAGCTTTGAGGTTTCTAAGCTAAGCATTGAGGATTCTAAGCATTGAGGATTCTAAGCATTCAGGTTTCTAAGCAGTGAGGATTCTACGCGTTGAGGATTCTAAGCATTGAGGATTCTAAGCATTGAGGATTCTAAGCATTCAGGTTTCTAAGCAGTGAGGATTCTAAGCTAAGCACTGAGGATGCTAAGTATTGAGGTTTCTAAGCATTAAGGACTCTGTGCATTGAGGTTTCTAAGCATTAAGGACTCTGTGCATTGAGGTTTCTAAGCTAAGCATTGAGGATGCTAAGCATTGAGGATTCTAAGCATTGAGGATTCTAAGCATTGAGGATTCTAAGCATTGAGGATTCTAAGCATTGAGGATACAAATCTTTGAGGATGCCAAGCATTGAGGATTCTAAGCATTGAGGATTCTAAGCATTGAGGATGCTAAGCTTAGCATTGAGGATTCTAAGCATTGAGGATTCTAAGCATTCAGGTTTCTAAGCAGTGAGGATTCTAAGCTAAGCAATGAGGATGCTAAGTATTGAGGTTTCTAAGCATTAAGGATTCTGTGCATTGAGCATTCTAAGCATTGAGGATTCTAAGCTAGGCATTGAGGATTCTAAGCATTGAGGATTCTAAGCATTGGGGATGCTAAGCATTGAGGATGCTAAGCTTTGAGGATTCTAAGCATTGAGGATTCTAAGCAATGAAGATTCTAAGCATTGAGGATGCTAAGCATTGAGGATTCTAAGCATTGAGGATTCTAAGCATTGAGGATGCTAAGCATTGAGGATGCTAAGCATTGAGGATTCTAAGCATTGTGGATTCTAAGCCAAGCATTGAGTTTTCTAATCTTTGTTTTTTCTAAACATTAAGGCCTCTATGCAATGAGGTTTGTAAGCATTAGGGTTGCTAAGCATTGAGGTTTCAGAGCAATAAAATTTCTAAGCAATGAGGATTCTGCGCATTGAGGTTTCTAAGCAATGCATGGAGGATGCTAAGCATTGAGGATTCTAAGCATTGAGGATTCTAATCATGGAGGATTCTAAGCATTGAGGATTCTAAGCATTGAGGATTCTAAGCCAAGCATTGAGTTTTATAATCTTTGAGTTTTCTAAGTATTAACGCCACTATGCATTGAGGTTTGTAAGCATTTGGGATGCTAAGCAATGAGGTTTCAAACAATAAAATTTCTCAGCATTGAGGTTTGTAAGCATTGAGGATTCTAAGCATTGAGGATTCTAAGCTAAGCATAGAGCATACTAAGGATTGAGGATGCTAAGCATTGAGGTTTCGAAGCATTGGGGATTCTACGCGTTGAGGATGCTATGCACTGAGGATTCTAAGCATTGAGGTTTCTAAGCAGGGAGGATTCTAAGATAAGCACTGAGGATGCTAAGTATTGAGGTTTCTAAGCATTAAGGACTCTGTGCATTGAGGTTTCTAAGCAATGAGTATGCTAAGCATTGAGGATGCTAAGCATTGAGTTTTCTAAGCTAAGCATTGAGGATGCTAAGCATTGAGGATTCTAAGCATTGAGGATTCTAAGCATTGAGGATTCTAAGCATTGAGGTTTCTAAGCTAAGCATTGAGGATTCTAGGCATTGAGGATGCTAAGCATTGAGGATGGTAAGCATTGAGGATTCTAAGCATTGAGGATTCCAAGCATTGAGGATTCTAAGCTATGAATTGAGGATTCTAAACATTGCGGATGTTAAGCATTGAGAATTCTAAGCATTGAGGTTTCTAAGCTAAGCATTGAGGATTCTAAGCATTGAGGATTCTAAGCATTCAGGTTTCTAAGCAGTGAGGATTCTAAGCTAAGCATTGAGGATGCTAAGTATTGAGGTTTCTAAGCATTAAGAACTCTGTGCATTGAGGTTTCTAAGCATTGAGGATTCTAAGCATTGAGTTTTCTAAGCTAAGCATTGAGGATGCTAAGCATTGAGGATTCTAAGCATTGAGGATTCTAAGCATTGAGGATTCTAATCTAGGCATTGAGGATTCTAAGCATTGAGGATTCTAAGCATTGAGGATTCTAAGGATTGAGGTTTCTAAGCTAAGCATTGAGGATTCTAAGCACTGAGGATGCTAAGCATTGAGGATGCTAAGCATTGAGGATTCTAAGCATTGAGGATTCTAAGCATTGAGGTTTCTAAGCAAAGCATTGAGGTTTCTAAGCATTGAGGATGCTAAGCAGTGAGGATGCTAAGCATTGAGGATGCTAAGCATCGAGGATGCTAAGCATTGAGGATTCTAAGCATTGAGGATTCTAAGCATTGAGGATGCTAAGCATTGAGGATGCTAAGCATTGAGGATTCTAAGCATTGAGGATTCTAAGCATTGAGGATGCTAAGCATTGAGGATTCTATGCATTGAGGATGCTAAGCATTGAGGATTCAAAGCATTGAGGATTCTAAGCATTGAGGATTCTAAGCCAAGCATTGAGTTTTCTAATCTTTGTTGTTTCTAAACATTAAGGCCTCTATGCAATGAGGTTTGTAAGCATTAGGGTTGCTATGCATTGAGGTTTCAGAGCAATAAAATTTCTAAGCAATGAGGATTCTGCGCATTGAGGTTTCTAAGCAATGCATGGAGGATGCTAAGCATTGAGGTTCCTAAGCAGTGAGGATTCTCAGCTTTGAAGATTCTAAGCTAAGCAATGAGGATGCTAAGCAATGAGGATGCTAAGCATTGAGGATACTAAGCTTTGAGGATGCCAGGCATTGAGGATTCTAAGCATTGAGGTTTCTAAGCTAAGCATTGAGGATGCGAAGCATTGAGGATTCTAACTAGTGAGGATTCTAAGCAATGCATGGAGGATGCTAAGCATTGAGGATTCTAAGCATTGAGGATTCTAAACTATGCATGGAGGATTCTAAGCATTGAGGATTCTAAGCATTGAGTATTCTAAGCCAAGCGTTGAGTTTTCTAATCTTTGAGGTTTCTAAGCATTAAGGTCTCTATGCATTGAGGTTTGTAAGCATTTGGGATGCTAAGCAATGAGGTTGCAAACAATAAAATTTCTCAGCATTGAGGTTTGTAAGCATTGAGGATTCTAAGCATTGAGGATTCTAAGCTAAGCATAGAGCATACTAAGGATTGAGGATGCTAAGCATTGAGGTTTCTAAGCATTGGGGATTCTACGAGTTGAGGATGCTAAGCACTGAGGATTCTAAGCATTGAGGTTTCTAAGCAGTGAGGATTCTAAGCTAAGCACTGAGGATGCTACGTATTGAGGTTTCTAAGCATTAAGGACTCTGTGCATTGAGGTTTCTAAGCATTGAGGATCCTGAGCTTTGAGGATTCTAAGATATGCATTGAGGATGCTAAGCATTGAGGCTGTTAAGCATTGAGGATTCTAAGTATTGAGTTTTCTAAGCTAAGCATTGAGGATTCTAAGCATTGAGGATTCTAAGCATTGAGGATGCTAAGCATTGAGGATGCTAAGCATTGAGGATTCTAAGCATTGGGGATGCTAAGCATTGAGGATTCTAAGCATTGAGGAAGCTAAGCATTGAGGATTCTAATCTAGGCATTGAGGATGCTAAGCATTGAGGATGCTAAGCATTGAGGATTCTAGGCATTGAGGATGCTAAGCAATGAGGATGCTAAGCATTGAGGATGCTAAGCATTGAGGATGCTAAGCATTGAGGATTCTAAGCATTGAGGTTTCTAAACTAAGCATTGAGGATGCGAAGCATTGAGGATTCTAACTATTGAGGATTCTAAGCAATGCATGGAGGTAGCTAAGCATTGAAGATTCTAAGCATTGAGGAGTCTAAGCATTGAGGATTCTAAGCCAAGCATTGAGTTTTCTAATCTTTGAGGTTTCTAAGCATTAAGGCCTCTATGCATTGAGGTTTGTAAGCATTTGGGATGCTAAGCAATGAGGTTTCAAACAATAAAATTTCTCAGCATTGAGGTTTGTAAGCATTGAGGATTCTAAGCATTGAGGATTCTAAGCTAAGCATAGAGCATACTAAGGATTGAGGATGCTAAGCATTGAGGATTCTAAGCATTGAGGATTCTAAGCTATGCATTGAGGATTCTAAACATTGAGGATGTTAAGCATTGAGGATTCTAAGCATTGAGTTTTCTAAGCTAAGCATTGAGGATGCTAAGCATTGAGGATTCTAAGCATTGAGGATTCTAAGCACTGAGGATTCTAAGTATTGAGGTTTCTAAGCATTATGGACTCTGTGCATTGAGGTTTCTAAGCATTGAGGATCCTGAGCTTTGAGGATTCTAAGATATGCATTGAGGTTGCTAAGGATTGAGGATGCTAAGCATTGAGAATGCTAAGCATTGAGGTTTCTAAGCGTAGCATTGAGGATTCTAAGCATTCAGGTTTCTAAGCAGTGAGGATTCTAAGCTAAGCACTGAGGATGCTAAGTATTGAGGATGCTAAGCACTGAGGATTCTAAGTATTGAGGTTTCTAAGCATTAAGGACTCTGTGCATTGAGGTTTCTAAGCATTGAGGATTCTAAGCATTGAGGATTCTAAGCATTGAGGATTCTAAGCTAGGCATTGAGGATTCTAAGCATTGAGGATTCTAAGCATTGAGGTTTCTAAGCTAAGCATTGAGGATTCTAAGCATTGAGGATGCTAATCATTGAGGATGCTAAGCATTTAGGATGCTAAGCTTTGAGGATTCTAAGCATTGAGGATTCTAAGCATTGAGGATGCTAAGCATTGAGGATTCTAAGCATTGAGGATGCTAAGCATTGAGGATGCTAAGCATTGAGGATTCTAAGCATTGAGGATTCTAAGCCGAGCATTGAGTTTTCTAATCTTTGTTGTTTCTAAACATTAAGGCCTCTATGCAATGAGCTTTGTAAGCATTAGGGTTGCTAAGCATTGAGGTTTCTGAGCAATAAAATTTCTAAGCAATGAGGATTCTGCGCATTGAGGTTTCTAAGCAATGCATGGAGGATGCTAAGCATTGAGGTTCCTAAGCAGTGAGGATTCTGAGCTTTGAGGATTCTAAGCTAAGCAATGAGGATGCTAAGCAATAAAGATGCTAAGCAATGAGGATGCTAAGCATTGAGGATGCTAAGCATTGAGGATTCTAAGCATTGAGGATGCTAAGCATTGACGATGCTAAGCATTGAGGATGCTAAGCATTGAGGATTCTAAGCATTGAGGATTCTAAGCATTGAGGATTCTAAGCATTGAGTATTCTAAGCTAAGCATTGAGGATTCTAAGCATTCAGGTTTCTAAGCAGTGAGGATTCTAAGCTAAGCACTGAGGATGCTAAGTATTGAGGTTTCTAAGCATTAAGGAATCTGTGCATTGAGGTTTCTAAGCATTGAGGATTCTAAGCATTGAGTTTTCTAAGCTAAGCATTGAGGATGCTAAGCATTGAGGATTCTAAGCATTGAGGATTCTAAGCATTGAGGATTCTAAGCATTGAGGATTCTAATCTAGGCATTGAGGATTCTAAGCATCGAGGATTCTAAGCATTGAGGATTCTAAGCATTGTGGTTTCTAAGCTAAGCATTGAGGATTCTAAGCATTGAGGATGCTAAGCATTGAGGATGCTAAGCATTGAGGATTCTAAGCATTGAGGATTCTAAATATTGATGTTTCTAAGCAAAGCATTGAGGTTTCTAAGCATTCAGGATGCTAAGCTTTGAGGATCCTAAGCATTGAGGATGCTAAGCATTGAGGATTCTAAGCATTGAGGATTCCAAGCATTGAGGTTTCTAAGCAAAGCATTGAGGATGCTAAGCATTGAGGATGCTAAGCATTGAGGATGCTAAGCATTGAGGATGCTAAGCTTTGAGGATGCTAAGCATTGAGGATTCTAAGCATTGAGGATGCTAAGCATTGAGGATGCTAAGCATTGAGGATTCTAAGCATTGAGGACGCTAAGCATTGAGGATGCTAAGCATTGAGGATGCTAAACATTGAGGATGCTAAACATTGAGGATTCTAAGCATTGACGATTCTAAGCTAGGCATTGAGGATTCTAAGCATTGAGGATGCTAAGCATTGAGGATTCTAAGCATTGAGGACTCTGTGCATTGAGGATTCTAAGCATTGAGGATTCTAAGCATTGAGGATTCTAAGCATTGAGGATTCTAAGCAGTGAGGATTCTAAGCATTGAGGTTTCTAAGGTAAGCATTGAGGATTCTAAGCATTGAGGATTCTAAGCATTGAGGTTTCTAAGCTAAGCATTGAGGATGCGAAGCATTGAGGATTCTAACTATTGAGGATTCTAAGCAATGCATGGAGGATGCTAAGCATTGAAGATTCTAAGCATTGAGGATTCTAAGCATTGAGGATTCTAAGCTATGCATGGAGGATTCTAAGCACTGAGGATTCTAAGCATTGAGAATTCTAAGCCAAGCATTGAGTTTTCTAATCTTTGAGGTTTCTAAGCATTAAGGCCTCTATGCATTGAGGTTTGTAAGCATTTGGGATTCTAAGCAATGAGGTTTCAAACAATAAAATTTCTCAGCATTGAGGTTTGTAAGCATTGAGGATTCTAAGCATTGAGGATTCTAATCTAGGCATTGAGGATTCTAAGCATTGAGGATTCTAAGCATTGAGGATTCTAAGCATTGAGGTTTCTAAGCAGTGAGGATTCTAAGCTAAGCACTGAGGATGCTAAGTATTGAGGTTTCTAAGCATTAAGGACTCTGTGCATTGAGGTTTCTATGCATTGAGGATCCTGAGCTTTGAGGATTCTAAGCGAAGCATTGAGGATGCTAAGCATTGAGGATTCTAAGCATTGAGGATGCTACGCATTCAGGATTCTAAGCATTGAGGATTCTAAGCATTGAGGATTCTAATCTAGGCATTGAGGATTCTAAGCATTGAGGATTCTAAGCATTGAGGTTTCTAAGCAAAGCATTGAGGATGCTAAGCATTGAGGATGCTAAGCATTGAGGATGCTAAGCATTGAGGATTCTAAGCATTGAGGATTCTAAGCATTGAGGATTCTTAGCATTGAGGATTCTAAGCTAGGCATTGAGGATTCTAAGCATTGAGGATTCTAAGCATTGAGGTTTCTAAGCAAAGCATTGAGGTTTCTAAGCATTGAGGATTCTAAGCATTGAGGATTCTAAGCATTGAGGATGCTAAGCATTGAGGATGCTAAGCATTGAGGTATCTAAGCATTGAGGATGCTAAGCATTGAGGCTGCTAAGCATTGAGGATGCTAAGCTTTGAGGATGCTAAGCATTGAGGATGCTAAGCATTAAGAATGCTAAGCATTGAGGATGCTAAGAATTGAGGATTCTAAGCATTGAGGATTCTAAGCTATGTAATGAGGATGCTAAGCATTGAGGATTCTAAGTATTGAGGTTTCTAAGCTAAGCATTGAGGATGCGAAGCATTGAGGATTCTAACTATTGAGGATTCTAAGCAATGCATGGAGGATTCTAAGCATTGAGGATTCTAAGCATTGAGGATTCTAAGCATTGAGGTTTCTAAGCAAAGCATTGAGGATGCTAAGCATTGAGGATGCTAAGCTTTGAGGATGCTAAGCATTGAGGATTCTAAGAGTTGAGGATGCTAAGCATTGAGGATTCTAAGCATTGAGGATGCTAAGCATTGAGGATTCTAAGCATTGAGGATGCTAAGCATTGAGGATGCTAAGCATTGAGGTATCTATGCACCGAGGATTCTGAGCTTTGAGGATTCTAAGCTAAGCAATGAGGATGCTAAGCAATGAGGATGCTAAGCATTGAGGATGCTAAGCATTGAGGATGCTAAGCATTGAGGATTCTAAGCACTGAGGATTCTAAGCTATGTAATGAGGATGCTAACCATTGAGGATTCTAAGTATTGAGGTTTCAAAGCTAAGCATTGAGGATGCGAAGCATTGAGGATTCTAAGCATTGAGGATTCTAAGCCAAGCATTCTGTTTTCTAATCTTTGAGGTTTCTAAGCATTAAGGCCTGTTTGCATTGAGGTTTGTAAGCATTGAGGATCCTGAGCTTTGAGGATTCTAAGCTAAGCATTGAGGATGCTAAGCATTGGGGATTCTAAGCATTGAGGATTCTAAGCATTGAGTATTCTAAGCTATGCATTGAGGATTCTAATCATTGAGGATGTTAAGCATTGAGGATTCTAAGCATTGAGGTTTCTAAGCTAAGCATTGATGTTTCTAAGCATTGAGGATTCTAAGCATTCAGGTTTCTATGCAGTGAGGATTCTAAGCTAAGCACTGAGGATGCGAAGAATTGAGGTTTCTAAGCATTAAGGACTCTGTGCATTGAGGTTTCTAAGCATTGAGGATTCTAAGCATTGAGGATTCTTAGCTAGGCATTGAGGATTCTAAGCATTGAGGATTCTAAGCCAAGCATTGAGTTTTCTAATCTTTGAGGTTTCTAAATATTAAGGCCTCTATGCACTGAGGTTTGAAAGCATTAGGGATGCTAAGCATTGAGGTTTCAGAGCAATAAAATTTCTAAGCAATGGGGATTCTACGCATTGAGGTTTCTAAGCAATGCATGGAGGATGCTAAGCATTGAGGTTCCTAAGCAGTGAGGATTCTGAGCTTTGAGGATTCTAAGCTAAGGAATGAGGATGCTAAGCAATGAGGATGCTAAGCAATGAGGATGCTAAGCATTGAGGATTCTAAGCATTGAGGATTCTAAGCATTGAGGATTCTAAGCTAGGCATGGAGGATGCTAAGCATTGAGGATTCTAAGCATTGAGGATTCTAAGCAAAGCATTCAGGATGCTAGGCATAGAGGATGCTAAGCATTGAGAATTCTAAGCATTAAGGATTCTAAGCATTGAGGATGCTAAGCATTGAGGATTCTAAGCATTGAGGATTCTAAGCATTGAGGATGCTAAGCATTGAGGATGCTAAGCATTGAGGATGCTAAGCATTGAGGATTCTAAGCATTGAGGATGCTAAGCATTGAGGATGCTAAGCAATGAGGATTCTAAGCATTGAGGATGCTAAGCATTGAGGATGCTAAGCATTGAGGTTTCTAAGCACCGAGGATTCTAAGCTAAGCAAGGAGGATGCTAAGCATTGAGGATGCTAAGCATTGAGGTTGCTAAGCATTGAGGATGCTAAGCATTGAGGATTCTAAGCATTGAGGATTCTAAGCTATGTAATGAGGATGCTAAGCATTGAGGATTCTAACTATTGAGGATTCTAAGCAATGCATGGAGGATTCTAAGCATTGAGGATGGTAAGCATTTAGGATGGTAAGCATTGATGATGCTAAGCATTGAGGATTCTAAGCATTGAGGATGCTAAGCATTGAGGATGCTAAGCATTGAAGTTTCTAAGCACCGAGGATTCTAAGCTAAGCATTGAGGATGCTAAGCATTGAGGATGCTAAGCATTGAGGATTCTAAGCATTGAGGACTCTAAGCTATGTAATGAGGATGCTAAGCATTGAGGATTCTAAGTATTGAGGTTTCTAAGCTAAGCACTGAGGATGCGAAGCATTGAGGATTCTAAGCTAAGTAATGAGGATGCTAAGCATTGAGGATGCTAAGCATTGAGGATTCTAACTATTGAGGATTCTAAGCAATGCATGGAGGATTCTAAGCATTGAGGATTCAAAGCTATGAGGATTCTAAGCCAAGCATTGAATTTTCTAATCTTTGAGGTTTCTAAGCATTAAGGCCTCTATGCATTGAGGTTTGTAAGCATTGAGGATTCTAAGCAATGTGGTATCAAACAATAAAATTTCTCAGCATTGAGGTTTGTAAGCATTGAGGATTCTAAGCATTGAGGATTCTAAGCTAAGCATAGAGCATACTAAGGATTGAGGATGCTAAGCGGTGAGGTTTCTAAGTATTGAGGTTTCTAAGCATTAGGGACTCTGTGCATTGAGGTTTCTAAGCATTGAGGATCCTGAGCTTTGAGGATTCTAAGATATGCATTGAGGATTCTAAGCATTGAGGATTCTAAGCAAAGCATTCAGGATGCTAGGCATTGAGGATGCTAAGCATTGAGAATTCTAAGCATTAAGGATTCTAAGCATTGAGGATGCTAAGCATTGAGGATTCTAAGCATTGAGGATTCTAAGCATTGAGGATGCTAAGCATTGAGGATGCTAAGCATTGAGGATGCTAAGCATTGAGGATGCTAAGCATTGAGGATTCTAAGCATTGAGGATGCTAAGCATTGAGGATGCTAAGCAATGAGGATTCTAAGCATTGAGGATGCTAAGAATTGAGGATGCTAAGCATTGAGGTTTCTAAGCACCGAGGATTCTAAGCTAAGCAAGGAGGATGCTAAGCATTGAGGATGCTAAGCATTGAGGTTGCTAAGCATTGAGGATGCTAAGCATTGAGGATTCTAAGCATTGAGGATTCTAAGCTATGTAATGAGGATGCTAAGCATTGAGGATTCTAACTATTGAGGATTCTAAGCAATGCATGGAGGATTCTAAGCATTGAGGATGGTAAGCATTTAGGATGGTAAGCATTGATGATGCTAAGCATTGAGGATTCTAAGCATTGAGGATGCTAAGCATTGAGGATGCTAAGCATTGAAGTTTCTAAGCACCGAGGATTCTAAGCTAAGCATTGAGGATGCTAAGCATTGAGGATGCTAAGCATTGAGGATTCTAAGCATTGAGGACTCTAAGCTATGTAATGAGGATGCTAAGCATTGAGGATTCTAAGTATTGAGGTTTCTAAGCTAAGCACTGAGGATGCGAAGCATTGAGGATTCTACGCTAAGTAATGAGGATGCTAAGCATTGAGGATGCTAAGCATTGAGGATTCTAACTATTGAGGATTCTAAGCAATGCATGGAGGATTCTAAGCATTGAGGATTCAAAGCTATGAGGATTCTAAGCCAAGCATTGAATTTTCTAATCTTTGAGGTTTCTAAGCATTCAGGCCTCTATGGATTGAGGTTTGTAAGCATTGAGGATTCTAAGCAATGTGGTTTCAAACAATAAAATTTCTCAGCATTGAGGTTTGTAAGCATTGAGGATTCTAAGCATTGAGGATTCTAAGCTAAGCATAGAGCATACTAAGGATTGAGGATGCTAAGCGGTGAGGTTTCTAAGTATTGAGGTTTCTAAGCATTAGGGACTCTGTGCATTGAGGTTTCTAAGCATTGAGGATCCTGAGCTTTGAGGATTCTAAGATATGCATTGAGGATTCTAAGGATTGAGGATTCTAAGCATTGAGGATTCTAAGCATTGAGGATTCTAAGCATTCAGGTTTCTAAGCAGTGAGGATTCTAAGCTAAGCACTGAAAATGCTAAGTATTGAGGTTTCTAAGCATTAAGGACTCTGTGCATTGAGCACTCTAAGCATTGAGGATTCTAAGCATTGAGGATTCTAAGCTAGGCATTGAGGATTCTAAGCATTGAGGATTCTAAGCATTGAGGATTCTAAGCATTGAGGATGCTAAGCATTGAGGATGCTAAGCATTGAGGATTCTAAGCATTGAGGATTCTAAGCCAAGCATTGAGTTTTCTAATCTTTGTTGTTTCTAAACATTAAGGCCTCTATGCAATGAGGATTCTAAGCATTAGGGTTGCTAAGCATTGAGGTTTCAGAGCAATAAAATTTCTAAGCAATGAGGATTCTGCGCATTGAGGTTTCTATGCAATGCATGGAGGAAGCTAAGCATTGAGGTTCCTAAGCAGTGAGGATTCTGAGCTTTGAGGATTCCAAGCTAAGCAATGAGGATGCTAAGCAATGAGGATGCTAAGCATTGAGGATGCTAAGCATTGAGGATGCTAAGCATTGAGGTTTCTAAGCTAAGCATTGAGGATGCGAAGCATTGAGGATTCTAACTATTGAGGATTCTAAGCAATGCATGGAGGATGCTAAGCATTGAGGATTCTAAGCATTGAGGATTCTAAGCATGGAGGATTCTAAGCCAAGCATTGAGTTTTCTAATCTTTGAGTTTTTTAAGCATTAAGGCCTCTATGCATTGAGGTTTGTAAGCATTTGGGATGCTAAGCAATGAGGTTTCAAACAATAAAATTTCTCAGCATTGAGGTTTGTAAGCATTGAGGATTCTAAGCACTGAGGATTCTAAGCTAAGCATTGAGGATGCTAAGTATTGAGGTTTCTAAGCATTAAGGACTCTGTGCATTGAGGTTTCTAAGCATTGAGGATTCTAAGCTAAGCATTGAGTATTCTAAGCATTGAGGTTTCTAAGCAGTGAGGATTCTAAGCTAAGCACTGAGGATGCTAAGTATTGATGTTTCTAAGCATTAAGGACTCTGTGCATTGAGGTTTCTAAGCAATGAGGATGCTAAGCATTGAGGATGCTAAGCATTGAGGATGCTAAGCATTGAGGCTGTTAAGCATTGAGGATGCTAAGCATTGAGTTTTCTATGCTAAGCATTGAGGATGCTAAGCATTGAGGATTCTAAGCATTGAGGATTCTAAGCATTGAGGATTCTAAGCATTGAGGATTCTAAGCATTGAGGATTCTAAGCATTGAGGTTTCTAAGCTAAGCATTGAGGATTCTAGGCATTGAGGATGCTAAGCATTGAGGATGCTAAGCATTGAGGATTCTAAGCATTCAGGATTCTAAGCATTGAGGTTTCTAAGCTAAGCATTGAGGATTCTAAGCATTGAGGATGCTAAGCATTGAGGATGCTAAGCATTGAGGATTCTAAGCATTGAGGATTCTAAGCATTGAGGTTTCTAAGCAAAGCATTGAGGATTCTAAGCATTGAGGATGCTAAGCATTGAGGATTCCAAGCATTGAGGATGCTAAGCATTGAGGATTCTAAGCATTGAGGATTCTAAGCATTGAGGTTTCTAAGCAAAGCATTGAGGATGCTAAGCATTGAGGATGCTAAGCATTGAGGATGCTAAGCATTGAGGATGCTAAGCTTTGAGGATGCTAAGCATTGAGGATTCTAATCATTGAGGATGCTAAGCATTGAGGATTCTAAGCATTGAGGATGCTAAGCATTGAGGATGCTAAACATTGAGGATTCTAAGCATTGAGGATTCTAAGCTATGTAATGAGGATGCTAAGCATTGAGGATTCTAAGTATTGAGGTTTCTAAGCTAAGCACTGAGGACGCGAAGCATTGAGGATTCTAAGCGTTGAGGATTCTAAGCATTGAGGTTTCTAAGCAAAGCATTGAGGATTCTAAGCATTGCGGATGCTAAGCATTGAGGATTCTAAGCATTGAGGATGCTAAGCATTGAGGATTCTAAGCATTGAGGATTCTAAGCATTGAGGATTCTAAGCATTGAGGTTTCTAAGCTTAGCATTGAGGATTCTAATCATTGAGGATTCTAAGCATTCAGGTTTCTAAGCAGTGAGGATTCTAAGCTAAGCACTGAGGATGCTATGTATTGAGGTTTCTAAGCATTAAGGACTCTGTGCTTTGAGGATTCTAAGCATTGATGATTCTAAGCATTGAGGATTCTAAGCATTGAGGATTCTAAGCATTGAGGATTCTAAGCTATGCATTGAGGATTCTAAACATTGAGGATGTTAAGCATTGAGAATTCTAAGCATTGAGGATTCTAAGCTAAGCATTGAGGATTCTAAGCATTGAGGATTCTAAGAATTCAGGTTTCTAAGCAGTGAGGATTCTAAGCTAAGCACTTAATATGCTAAGTATCGAGGTTTCTAAGCATTAAGGATTCTGTGCATTGAGGTTTCTAAGCATTGAGGATTCTAAGCATTGAGTTTTCTAAGCTAAGCATTGAGGATGCTAAGCATTGAGGATTCTAAGCATTGAGGATTCTAAGCATTGAGGATTCTAAACATTGAGAATTCTAATCTAGGCATTGAGGATTCTAAGCATTGAGGATTCTAAGCATTGAGGATTCTAAGCATTGAGGTTTCTAAGCTAAGCATTGAGGATGCTAAGCACTGAGGATGCTAAGCATTGAGGATGCTAAGCATTGAGGATTCTAAGCATTGAGGATTCTAAGCATTGAGGATTCTAAGCATTGAGGATTCTAAGCATTGAGGTTTCTAAAGCAAAGCATTGAGGTTTCTAAGCATTGAGGATGCTAAGCTTTGAGGATGCTAAGCATTGAGGATGCTAAGCATTGAGGATGCTAAGCATTGAGGATTCTAAGCATTGAGGATGCAAAGCATTGAGGATTCTAAGCATTCAGGTTTCTAAGCAGTGAGGATTCTAAGCTAAGCACTGAAAATGCTAAGTATTGAGGTTTCTAAGCATTAAGGACTCTGTGCATTGAGCACTCTAAGCATTGAGGATTCTAAGCATTGAGGATTCTAAGCTAGGCATTGAGGATTCTAAGCATTGAGGATTCTAAGCACTGAGGATTCTAAGCATTGAGGATGCTAAGCATTGAGGATGCTAAGCATTGAGGATTCTAAGCATTGAGGATTCTAAGCCAAGCATTGAGTTTTCTAATCTTTGTTGTTTCTAAACATTAAGGCCTCTATGCAATGAGGATTCTAAGCATTAGGGTTGCTAAGCATTGAGGTTTCAGAGCAATAAAATTTCTAAGCAATGAGGATTCTGCGCATTGAGGTTTCTATGCAATGCATGGAGGAAGCTAAGCATTGAGGTTCCTAAGCAGTGAGGATTCTGAGCTTTGAGGATTCTAAGCTAAGCAATGAGGATGCTAAGCAATGAGGATGCTAAGCATTGAGGATGCTAAGCATTGAGGATGCTAAGCATTGAGGTTTCTAAGCTAAGCATTGAGGATGCGAAGCATTGAGGATTCTAACTATTGAGGATTCTAAGCAATGCATGGAGGATGCTAAGCATTGAGGATTCTAAGCATTGAGGATTCTAAGCATGGAGGATTCTAAGCCAAGCATTGAGTTTTCTAATCTTTGAGTTTTTTAAGCATTAAGGCCTCTATGCATTGAGGTTTGTAAGCATTTGGGATGCTAAGCAATGAGGTTTCAAACAATAAAATTTCTCAGCATTGAGGTTTGTAAGCATTGAGGATTCTAAGCATTGAGGATTCTAAGCTAAGCATTGAGGATGCTAAGTATTGATGATTCTAAGCATTGAGGATTCTAAGCATTGAGGATTCTAAGCATTGAGGATTCTAAGCTATGCATTGAGGATTCTAAACATTGAGGATGTTAAGCATTGAGAATTCTAAGCATTGAGGATTCTAAGCTAAGCATTGAGGATTCTAAGCATTGAGGATTCTAAGAATTCAGGTTTCTAAGCAGTGAGGATTCTAAGCTAAGCACTTAGGATGCTAAGTATCGAGGTTTCTAAGCATTAAGGATTCTGTGCATTGAGGTTTCTAAGCATTGAGGATTCTAAGCATTGAGTTTTCTAAGCTAAGCATTGAGGATGCTAAGCATTGAGGATTCTAAGCATTGAGGATTCTAAGCATTGAGGATTCTAAGCATTGAGGATTCTAAACATTGAGAATTCTAATCTAGGCATTGAGGATTCTAAGCATTGAGGATTCTAAGCATTGAGGATTCTAAGCATTGAGGTTTCTAAGCTAAGCACTGAGGATGCTAAGCATTGAGGATGCTAAGCATTGAGGATGCTAAGCATTGAGGATTCTAAGCATTGAGGATTCTAAGCATTGAGGATTCTAAGCTAGGCATTGAGGATTCTAAGCATTGAGGATTCTAAGCATTGAGGTTTCTAAAGCAAAGCATTGAGGTTTCTAAGCATTGAGGATGCTAAGCTTTGAGGATGCTAAGCATTGAGGATGCTAAGCATTGAGGATGCTAAGCATTGAGGATTCTAAGCATTGAGGATGCAAAGCATTGAGGATGCTAAGCATTGAGGATGCTAAGCTTTGAGGATGCTAAGCATTGAGGATTCTAAGCATTGAGGATGCTAAGCATTGAGGATGCTAAGCATTGAGGATGCTAAGCATTGAGGATTCTAAGCATTGATGATTCTAAGGTATGTAATGGGGATGCTACGCATTGAGGATTCTAAGTATTGAGGTTTCTAAGCTAAACATTGAGGATGCGAAGCATTGAGGATTCTAACTATTGAGGATTCTAAGCAATGCATGGAGGATTCTGAGCATTGAGGATTCTAAGCATTGAGGATTCTAAGCATTGAGGTTTCTAAGCATAGCATTGAGGATTCTAATCATTGAGGATTCTAAGCATTCAGGTTTCTAAGCAGTGAGGATTCTATGCTAAGCACTGAGGATGCTAAGTATTGAGGTTTCTAAGCATTGAGGACTCTGTGCATTAAGGATTCTAAGCATTGAGGATTCTAAGCATTGAGGATTCTAAGCATTGAGGATGCTAAGCATTGAGGATGCTTAGCATTGAGGATGCTAAGCATTGAGGATGCTAAGCATTGGGGATTATAAGCTTTGAGGATGCTAAGCATTGAGGATTCTAAGCATTGAGGATGCTTAGCATTGAGGATGCTAAGCATTGAGGATTCTAAGCATTGAGGATTCTAAGCATTGAGGATGCTAAGCATTGAGGTTTCTAAGCACCGAGGATTCTAAGCTAAGCAATGAGGATGCTAAGCATTGAGGATGCTAAGCATTGAGGATGATAAGCATTGAGGATTCTAAGCATTGAGGATTCTAAGCTATGTAATGAGGATGCTAAGCATTGAGGATTCTAACTAATGAGGATTCTAAGCAATGCATGGAGGATTCTAAGCATTAAGGATTCTAAGCATTGAGGATGCTAAGCATTGAGGATTCTAAGCATTGAGGATTCTAAGCATTGAGGATGCTAAGCATTGAGGATTCTAAGCATTAAGGATTCTAAGCATTGAGGATGCTAAGCATTGAGGATTCTAAGCATTGAGGATTCTAAGCATTGAGGATGCTAAGCATTGAGGATGCTAAGCATTGAGGATTCTAAGCATTGAGGATGCTAAGCATTGAGGAATCTAAGCATTGAGGATTCTAAGCATTGAGGATGCTAAGCATTGAGGATGCTAAGCATTGAGGATGCTAAGCTATGAGGATTATAAGCCAAGCATTGAATTTTCTAATCTTTGAGGTTTCTAAGCATTAAGGCCTCTATGCATTTAGGTTTGTAAGCATTGAGGATTCTAAGCATTGAGGATTCTTAGCATTGAGGATTCTAAGCTAGGCATTGAGGATTCTAAGCATTGAGGATTCTAAGCATTGAGGTTTCTAAGCAAAGCATTGAGGTTTCTAAGCATTGAGGATTCTAAGCATTGAGGATTCTAAGCATTGAGGATGCTAAGCATTGAGGATTCTAAGCATTGAGGATGCTAAGCATTGAGGATGCTAAGCATTGAGGATGCTAAGCATTGAGGATGCTAAGCATTAAGAATGCTAAGCATTGAGGATGCTAAGCATTGAGGATTCTAAGCTTTGAGGATGCTAAGAATTGAGGATTCTAAGCATTGAGGATTCTAAGCTATGTAATGAGGATGCTAAGCATTGAGGATTCTAAGTATTGAGGTTTCTAAGCTAAGCATTGAGGATGCGAAGCATTGAGGATTCTAAGATTTGAGGACGCTAAGCATTGAGGTTTCTAAGCAAAGCATTGAGGATGCTAAGCATTCAGGATGCTAAGCATTGAGGATGCTAAGCTTTCAGGATGCTAAGCATTGAGGATTCTAAGATTTGAGGATGCAAAGCATTGAGGATGCTAAGCATTGAGGATGCTAAGCTTTGAGGATGCTAAGCATTGAGGATTCTAAGCATTGAGGATGCTAAGCATTGAGGATTCTAAGCATTGAGGATGCTAAGCATTGAGGATGCTAAGCATTGAGGTATCTATGCACCGAGGATTCTGAGCTTTGAGGATTCTAAGCTAAGCAATGAGGATGCTAATCAATGAGGATGCTAAGCATTGAGGATGCTAAGCATTGAGGATTCTAAGCATTGAGGATTCTAAGCCAAGCATTCTGTTTTCTAATCTTTGAGGTTTCTAAGCATTAAGGCCTCTATGCATTGAGGTTTGTAAGCATTGAGGATCCTGAGCTTTGAGGATTCTAAGCTAAGCATTGAGGATGCTAAGCTTTGAGGATTCTAAGCATTGAGGATTCTAAGCATTGAGTATTCTAAGCTATGCATTGAGGATTCAAATCATTGAGGATGTTAAGCATTGAGGATTCTAAGCATTGAGGTTTCTAAGCTAAGCATTGAGGATTCTAAGCATTGAGGATTCTAAGCATTCAGGTTTCTATGCAGTGAGGATTCTAAGCTAAGCACTGAGGATGCTAAGTATTGAGGTTTCTAAGCATTAAGGACTCTGTGCATTGAGGTTTCTAAGCATTGAGGATTCTAAGCATTGAGGATTCTAAGCATTGAGGATTCTTAGCTAGGCATTGAGGATTCTAAGCATTGAGGATTCTAAGCCAAGCATTGAGTTTTTTAATCTTTGAGGTTTCTAAACAAAAAGGCCTCTATGCACTGAGGTTTGAAAGCATTAGGGATGCTAAGCATTGAGGTTTCAGAGCAATAAAATTTCTAAGTGATGGGGATTCTATGCATTGAGGTTTCTAAGCAATGCATGGAGGATGCTAAGCATTGAGGTTCCTAAGCAGTGAGGATTCTGAGCTTTGAGGATTCTAAGCTAAGCAATGAGGATGCTAAGCATTGAGGATGCTAAGCATTGAGGATTCTAAGCATTGAGGATTCTAAGCATTGAGGATTCTAAGCATTGAGGATTCCAAGCAAAGCACTGAGGATTCTAAGCATTGAGGATTCTAAGCATTGAGGATTCTAAGCAAAGCATTCAGGATGCTAAGCATTGAGGATGCTAAGCATTGAGGATTCTAAGCATTGAGGATTCTAAGCATTGAGGATGCTAAGCATTGAGGATGCTAAGCATTGAGGATGCTTAGCATTGAGGATGCTATGCATTGAGGATGCTAAGCATTGAGGATTCTAAGCTAAGCATTGAGGATGCTAAGCATTGAGGATTCTAAGCATTGAGGATTCTAAGCATTGAGGATGCTTAGCATTGAGGATGCTATGCATTGAGGTTGCTAAGCATTGAGGATGCTAAGCATTGAAGATTCTAAGCATTGAGGATGCTAAGCATTGAGGATGCTAAGCATTGAGGTTTCTAAGCACCGAGGATTCTAAGCTAAGCAATGAGGATGCTAAGCATTGAGGATGCTAAGCAATGAGGATGCTAATCAATAAGGATGCTAAGCATTGAGGATTCTAAGCATTGAGGATTCTAAGCTATGTAATGAGGATGCTAAGCATTGAGGATTCTAACTATTGAGGATTCTAAGCAATGCATGGAGGATTCTAAGCATTGAGGATTCTAAGAATTGAGGATGCTAAGCATTGATGATGCTAAGCATTGAGGATTCTAAGCATTGAGGATGCTAAGCATTGAGGATGCTAAGCATTGAGGTTTCTAAGCACCGAGGATTCTAAGCTAAGCATTGAGGATGCTAAGCATTGAGGATTCTAAGCATTGAGGATTCTAAGCATTGAGGATGCTAAGCATTGAGGATGCTAAGCATTGAGGATTCTAAGCATTGAGGATGCTAAGCATTAAGGAATCTAAGCATTGAGGATTCTAAGCATTGAGGATGCTAAGCATTGAGGATGCTAAGCATTGAGGATTCTAAGCATTGAGGATGCTAAGCATTGAGGATGCTAAGCATTGAGGATTCTAAGATTTGCGGATGCTAAGCATTGAGGATTCTAAGCATTGAGGATGCTAAGCATTGAGGATGCTAAGCATTGAGGATTCTAAGCATTGAGGATTCTAAGCATTGAGGATTCTAAGCATTGAGGTTTCTAAGCTTAGCATTGAGGATTCTAATCATTGAGGATTCTAAGCATTCAGGTTTCTAAGCAGTGAGGATTCTAAGCTAAGCACTGAGGATGCTATGTATTGAGGTTTCTAAGCATTAAGGACTCTGTGCTTTGAGGATTCTAAGCATTGATGATTCTAAGCATTGAGGATTCTAAGCATTGAGGATTCTAAGCATTGAGGATTCTAAGCTATGCATTGAGGATTCTAAACATTGAGAATGTTAAGCATTGAGAATTCTAAGCATTGAGGATTCTAAGCTAAGCATTGAGGATTCTAAGCATTGAGGATTCTAAGAATTCAGGTTTCTAAGCAGTGAGGATTCTAAGCTAAGCATTTAGGATGCTAAGTATCGAGGTTTCTAAGCATTAATGATTCTGTGCATTGAGGTTTCTAAGCATTGAGGATTCTAAGCATTGAGTTTTCTAAGCTAAGCATTGAGGATGCTAAGCATTGAGGATTCTAAGCATTGAGGATTCTAAGCATTGAGGATTCTAAACATTGAGAATTCTAATCTAGGCATTGAGGATTCTAAGCATTGAGGATTCTAAGCATTGAGGATTCTAAGCATTGAGGTTTCTAAGCTAAGCATTGAGGATGCTAAGCATTGAGGATGCTAAGCATTGAGGATTCTAAGCATTGAGGATTCTAAGCATTGAGGATTCTAAGCTAGGCATTGAGGATTCTAAGCATTGAGGATTCTAAGCATTGAGGTTTCTAAAGCAAAGCATTGAGGTTTCTAAGCACTGAGGATGCTAAGCTTTGAGGATGCTAAGCATTGAGGATGCTAAGCATTGAGGATGCTAAGCATTGAGGATTCTAAGCATTGAGGATGCAAAGCATTGAGGATGCTAAGCATTGAGTATGCTAAGCTTTGAGGATGCTAAGCATTGAGGATTCTAAGCATTGAGGATGCTAAGCATTGAGGATGCTAAGCATTGAGGATTCTAAGCATTGATGATTCTAAGGTATGTAATGGGGATGCTACGCATTGAGGATTCTAAGTATTGAGGTTTCTAAGCTAAACATTGAGGATGCGAAGCATTGAGGATTCTAACTATTGAGGATTCTAAGCAATGCATGGAGGATTCTGAGCATTGAGGATTCTAAGCATTGAGGATTCTAAGCATTGAGGTTTCTAAGCATAGCATTGAGGATTCTAATCATTGAGGATTCTAAGCATTCAGGTTTCTAAGCAGTGAGGATTCTATGCTAAGCACTGAGGATGCTAAGTATTGAGGTTTCTAAGCATTGAGGACTCTGTGCATTAAGGATTCTAAGCATTGAGGATGCTTAGCATTGAGGATGCTAAGCATTGAGGATGCTAAGCATTGGGGATTATAAGCTTTGAGGATGCTAAGCATTGAGGATTCTAAGCATTGAGGATGCTTAGCATTGAGGATGCTAAGCATTGAGGATTCTAAGCATTGAGGATTCTAAGCATTGAGGATGCTAAGCATTGAGGTTTCTAAGCACCGAGGATTCTAAGCTAAGCAATGAGGATGCTAAGCATTGAGGATGCTAAGCATTGAGGATGATAAGCATTGAGGATTCTAAGCATTGAGGATTCCAAGCTATGTAATGAGGATGCTAAGCATTGAGGATTCTAACTAATGAGGATTCTAAGCAATGCATGGAGGATTCTAAGCATTGAGGATTCTAAGCATTGAGGATTCTATGCAAAGCATTCAGGATGCTAAGAATTGAGGATTCTAAGCATTAAGGATTCTAAGCATTGAGGATGCTAAGCATTGAGGATTCTAAGCATTGAGGATTCTAAGCATTGAGGATGCTAAGCATTGAGGATTCTAAGCATTAAGGATTCTAAGCATTGAGGATGCTAAGCATTGAGGATTCTAAGCATTGAGGATTCTAAGCATTGAGGATGCTAAGCATTGAGGATGCTAAGCATTGAGGATTCTAAGCATTGAGGATGCTAATCATTGAGGATGCTAAGCATTGAGGTTTCTAAGCACCGAGGATTCTAAGCTAAGCAAGGTGGATGCTAAGCATTGAGGATGCTAAGCATTGAGGATTCTAAGCATTGAGGATGCTAAGCATTGAGGATGCTAAGCATTGAGGATTCTAAGCATTGAGGATGCTAAGCATTAAGGAATCTAAGCATTGAGGATTCTAAGCATTGAGGATGCTAAGCATTGAGGATGCTAAGCATTGAGGATGCTAAGCATTGAGGATTCTAAGCATTGAGGATGCTAAGCATTGAGGATGCTAAGCATTGAGGATTCTAAGATTTGCGGATGCTAAGCATTGAGGATTCTAAGCATTGAGGATGCTAAGCATTGAGGATGCTAAGCATTGAGGATTCTAAGCATTGAGGATTCTAAGCATTGAGGATTCTAAGCATTGAGGTTTCTAAGCTTAGCATTGAGGATTCTAATCATTGAGGATTCTAAGCATTCAGGTTTCTAAGCAGTGAGGATTCTAAGCTAAGCACTGAGGATGCTATGTATTGAGGTTTCTAAGCATTAAGGACTCTGTGCTTTGAGGATTCTAAGCATTGATGATTCTAAGCATTGAGGATTCTAAGCATTGAGGATTCTAAGCATTGAGGATTCTAAGCTATGCATTGAGGATTCTAAACATTGAGAATGTTAAGCATTGAGAATTCTAAGCATTGAGGATTCTAAGCTAAGCATTGAGGATTCTAAGCATTGAGGATTCTAAGAATTCAGGTTTCTAAGCAGTGAGGATTCTAAGCTAAGCATTTAGGATGCTAAGTATCGAGGTTTCTAAGCATTAAGGATTCTGTGCATTGAGGTTTCTAAGCATTGAGGATGCTAAGCATTGAGTTTTCTAAGCTAAGCATTGAGGATGCTAAGCATTGAGGATTATAAGCATTGAGGATTCTAAGCATTGAGGATTCTAAGCATTGAGGATTCTAAACATTGAGAATTCTAATCTAGGCATTGAGGATTCTAAGCATTGAGGATTCTAAGCATTGAGGATTCTAAGCATTGAGGTTTCTAAGCTAAGCATTGAGGATGCTAAGCATTGAGGATGCTAAGCATTGAGGATTCTAAGCATTGAGGATTCTAAGCATTGAGGATTCTAAGCTAGGCATTGAGGATTCTAAGCATTGAGGATTCTAAGCATTGAGGTTTCTAAAGCAAAGCATTGAGGTTTCTAAGCACTGAGGATGCTAAGCTTTGAGGATGCTAAGCATTGAGGATGCTAAGCATTGAGGATTCTAAGCATTGAGGATGCAAAGCATTGAGGATGCTAAGCATTGAGTATGCTAAGCTTTGAGGATGCTAAGCATTGAGGATTCTAAGCATTGAGGATTCTAAGCATTGAGGATGCTAAGCATTGAGGTTTCTAAGCACCGAGGATTCTAAGCTAAGCAATGAGGATGCTAAGCATTGAGGATGCTAAGCATTGAGGATGATAAGCATTGAGGATTCTAAGCATTGAGGATTCCAAGCTATGTAATGAGGATGCTAAGCATTGAGGATTCTAACTAATGAGGATTCTAAGCAATGCATGGAGGATTCTAAGCATTGAGGATTCTAAGCATTGAGGATTCTATGCAAAGCATTCAGGATGCTAAGAATTGAGGATTCTAAGCATTAAGGATTCTAAGCATTGAGGATGCTAAGCATTGAGGATTCTAAGCATTGAGGATTCTAAGCATTGAGGATGCTAAGCATTGAGGATTCTAAGCATTAAGGATTCTAAGCATTGAGGATGCTAAGCATTGAGGATTCTAAGCATTGAGGATTCTAAGCATTGAGGATGCTAAGCATTGAGGATGCTAAGCATTGAGGATTCTAAGCATTGAGGATGCTAAGCATTGAGGAATCTAAGCGTTGAGGATTCTAAGCATTGAGGATGCTAAGCATTGAGGATGCTAAGCATTGAGGATGCTAAGCATTGAGGATTCTAAGCTATGAGGATTATAAGCCAAGCATTGAATTTTCTAATCTTTGAGGTTTCTAAGCATTATGGCCTCTATGCATTTAGGTTTGTAAGCATTGAGGATTCTAAGCATTGAGGATTCTTAGCATTGAGGATTCTAAGCTAGGCATTGAGGATTCTAAGCATTGAGGATTCTAAGCATTGAGGTTTCTAAGCAATGCATTGAGGTTTCTAAGCATTGAGGATTCTAAGCATTGAGGATTCTAAGCATTGAGGATGCTAAGCATTGAGGATTCTAAGCATTGAGGATGCTAAGCATTGAGGATGCTAAGCATTGAGGATGCTAAGCATTGAGGATGCTAAGCATTAAGAATGCTAAGCATTGAGGATGCTAAGCATTGAGGATTCTAAGCTTTGAGGATGCTAAGAATTGAGGATTCTAAGCATTGAGGATTCTAAGCTATGTAATGAGGATGCTAAGCATTGAGGATTCTAAGTATTGAGGTTTCTAAGCTAAGCATTGAGGATGCGAAGCATTGAGGATTCTAAGATTTGAGGACGCTAAGCATTGAGGTTTCTAAGCAAAGCATTGAGGATGCTAAGCATTCAGGATGCTAAGCATTGAGGATGCTAAGCTTTCAGGATGCTAAGCATTGAGGATTCTAAGATTTGAGGATGCAAAGCATTGAGGATGCTAAGCATTGAGGATGCTAAGCTTTGAGGATGCTAAGCTTTGAGGATGCTAAGCATTGAGGATGCTAAGCATTGAGGATTCTAAGCATTGAGGATGCAAAGCATTGAGGATGCTAAGCATTGAGGATGCTAAGCTTTGAGGATGCTAAGCTTTGAGGATGCTAAGCATTGAGGATGCTAAGCTTTGAGGATGCTAAGCATTGAGGATTCTAAGCATTGAGGTTGCTAAGCATTGAGGATGCTAAGCATTGAGGATTCTAAGCATTGACGATTCTAAGGTATGTAATGGGGATGCTACGCATTGAGGATTCTAAGTATTGAGGTTTCTAAGCTAAACATTGAGGATGCGAAGCATTGAGGATTCTAACTATTGAGGATTCTAAGCAATGCATGGAGGATTCTGAGCATTGAGGATTCTAAGCATTGAGGATTCTAAGCATTGAGGTTTCTAAGCATAGCATTGAGGATTCTAATCATTGAGGATTCTAAGCATTCAGGTTTCTAAGCAGTGAGGATTCTATGCTAAGCACTGAGGATGCTAAGTATTGAGGTTTCTAAGCATTGAGGACTCTGTGCATTAAGGATTCTAAGCATTGAGGATTCTAAGCATTGAGGATTCTAAGCATTGAGGATGCTAAGCATTGAGGATGCTTAGCATTGAGGATGCTAAGCATTGAGGATGCTAAGCATTGGGGATTATAAGCTTTGAGGATGCTAAGCATTGAGGATTCTAAGCATTGAGGATGCTTAGCATTGAGGATGCTAAGCATTGAGGATTCTAAGCATTGAGGATTCTAAGCATTGAGGATGCTAAGCATTGAGGTTTCTAAGCACCGAGGATTCTAAGCTAAGCAATGAGGATGCTAAGCATTGAGGATGCTAAGCAATGAGGATGATAAGCATTGACGATTCTAGGCATTGAGGATTCTAAGCTAAGCAATGAGGATGCTAAGCATTGAGGATGCTAAGCATTGAGGATGATAAGCATTGAGGATTCTAAGCATTGAGGATTCTAAGCTATGTAATGAGGATGCTAAGCATTGAGGATTCTAACTAATGAGGATTCTAAGCAATGCATGGAGGATTCTAAGCATTGAGGATTCTAAGCATTGAGGATTCGAAGCATTGAGGATTCTAAGCTAGGCATGGAGGATTCTAAGCATTGAGGATTCTAAGCATTGAGGATTCTAAGCAAAGCATTCAGGATGCTAAGAATTGAGGATTCTAAGCATTAAGGATTCTAAGCATTGAGGATGCTAAGCATTGAGGATTCTAAGCATTGAGGATGCTAAGCATTGAGGAATCTAAGCATTGAGGATTCTAAGCATTAAGGATTCTAAGCATTGAGGATGCTAAGCATTGAGGATTCTAAGCATTGAGGATTCTAAGCATTGAGGATGCTAAGCATTGAGGATGCTAAGCATTGAGGATTCTAAGCATTGAGGATGCTAAGCATTGAGGAATCTAAGCATTGAGGATTCTAAGCATTGAGGATGCTAAGCATTGAGGATGCTAAGCATTGAGGATGCTAAGCATTGAGGATTCTAAGCTATGAGGATTATAAGCCAAGCATTGAATTTTCTAATCTTTGAGGTTTCTAAGCATTAAGGCCTCTATGCATTTAGGTTTGTAAGCATTGAGGATTCTAAGCATTGAGGATTCTTAGCATTGAGGATTCTAAGCTAGGCATTGAGGATTCTAAGCATTGAGGATTCTAAGCATTGAGGTTTCTAAGCAAAGCATTGAGGTTTCTAAGCATTGAGGATTCTAAGCATTGAGGATTCTAAGCATTGAGGATGCTAAGCATTGAGGATTCTAAGCATTGAGGATGCTAAGCATTGAGGATGCTAAGCATTGAGGATGCTAAGCATTAAGAATGCTAAGCATTGAGGATGCTAAGCATTGAGGATTCTAAGCTTTGAGGATGCTAAGAATTGAGGATTCTAAGCATTGAGGATTCTAAGCTATGTAATGAGGATGCTAAGCATTGAGGATTCTAAGTATTGAGGTTTCTAAGCTAAGCATTGAGGATGCTAAGCATTCAGGATGCTAAGCATTGAGGATGCTAAGCTTTCAGGATGCTAAGCATTGAGGATTCTAAGATTTGAGGACGCTAAGCATTGAGGTTTCTAAGCAAAGCATTGAGGATGCTAAGCATTCAGGATGCTAAGCATTGAGGATGCTAAGCTTTCAGGATGCTAAGCATTGAGGATTCTAAGATTTGAGGATGCAAAGCATTGAGGATGCTAAGCATTGAGGATGCTAAGCTTTGAGGATGCTAAGCTTTGAGGATGCTAAGCATTGAGGATGCTAAGCATTGAGGATTCTAAGCATTGAGGATGCAAAGCATTGAGTATGCTAAGCATTGAGGATGCTAAGCTTTGAGGATGCTAAGCTTTGAGGATGCTAAGCATTGAGGATGCTAAGCTTTGAGGATGCTAAGCATTGAGGATTCTAAGCATTGAGGTTGCTAAGCATTGAGGATGCTAAGCATTGAGGATTCTAAGCATTGACGATTCTAAGGTATGTAATGGGGATGCTACGCATTGAGGATTCTAAGTATTGAGGTTTCTAAGCTAAACATTGAGGATGCGAAGCATTGAGGATTCTAACTATTGAGGATTCTAAGCAATGCATGGAGGATTCTGAGCATTGAGGATTCTAAGCATTGAGGATTCTAAGCATTGAGGTTTCTAAGCATAGCATTGAGGATTCTAATCATTGAGGATTCTAAGCATTCAGGTTTCTAAGCAGTGAGGATTCTATGCTAAGCACTGAGGATGCTAAGTATTGAGGTTTCTAAGCATTGAGGACTCTGTGCATTAAGGATTCTAAGCATTGAGGATTCTAAGCATTGAGGATTGTAAGCATTGAGGATGCTAAGCATTGAGGATGCTTAGCATTGAGGATGCTAAGCATTGAGGATGCTAAGCATTGGGGATTATAAGCTTTGAGGATGCTAAGCATTGAGGATTCTAAGCATTGAGGATGCTTAGCATTGAGGATGCTAAGCATTGAGGATTCTAAGCATTGAGGATGCTAAGCATTGAGGTTTCTAAGCACCGAGGATTCTAAGCTAAGCAATGAGGATGCTAAGCATTGAGGATGCTAAGCATTGAGGATGATAAGCATTGAGGATTCTAAGCATTGAGGATTCTAAGCTATGTAATGAGGATGCTAAGCATTGAGGATTCTAACTAATGAGGATTCTAAGCAATGCATGGAGGATTCTAAGCATTGAGGATTCTAAGCATTGAGGATTCTATGCAAAGCATTCAGGATGCTAAGAATTGAGGATTCTAAGCATTAAGGATTCTAAGCATTGAGGATGCTAAGCATTGAGGATTCTAAGCATTGAGGATTCTAAGCATTGAGGATGCTAAGCATTGAGGATGCTAAGCTTTGAGGATGCTAAGCTTTGAGGATGCTAAGCATTGAGGATGCTAAGCATTGAGGATTCTAAGCATTGAGGATGCAAAGCATTGAGGATGCTAAGCATTGAAGATGCTAAGCTTTGAGGATGCTAAGCATTGAGGATTCTAAGCATTGAGGATGCTAAGCATTGAGGATGCTAAGCATTGAGGATTCTAAGCATTGACGATTCTAAGGTATGTAATGGGGATGCTACGCATTGAGGATTCTAAGTATTGAGGTTTCTAAGCTAAACATTGAGGATGCGAAGCATTGAGGATTCTAACTATTGAGGATTCTAAGCAATGCATGGAGGATTCTGAGCATTGAGGATTCTAAGCATTGAGGATTCTAAGCATTGAGGTTTCTAAGCATAGCATTGAGGATTCTAATCATTGAGGATTCTAAGCATTCAGGTTTCTAAGCAGTGAGGATTCTATGCTAAGCACTGAGGATGCTAAGTATTGAGGTTTCTAAGCATTGAGGACTCTGTGCATTAAGGATTCTAAGCATTGAGGATTCTAAGCATTGAGGATTCTAAGCATTGAGGATGCTAAGCATTGAGGATGCTTAGCATTGAGGATGCTAAGCATTGAGGATGCTAAGCATTGGGGATTATAAGCTTTGAGGATGCTAAGCATTGAGGATTCTAAGCATTGAGGATGCTTAGCATTGAGGATGCTAAGCATTGAGGATTCTAAGCATTGAGGATTCTAAGCATTGAGGATGCTAAGCATTGAGGTTTCTAAGCACCGAGGATTCTAAGCTAAGCAATGAGGATGCTAAGCATTGAGGATGCTAAGCAATGAGGATGATAAGCATTGAGGATTCTAGGCATTGAGGATTCTAAGCTAAGCAATGAGGATGCTAAGCATTGAGGATGCTAAGCATTGAGGATGATAAGCATTGAGGATTCTAAGCATTGAGGATTCTAAGCTATGTAATGAGGATGCTAAGCATTGAGGATTCTAAGCATTGAGGATTCTAAGCATTGAGGATGCTAAGCATTGAGGATGCTAAGCATTGAGGATTCTAAGCATTGAGGATGCTAAGCATTGAGGAATCTAAGCATTGAGGATTCTAAGCATTGAGGATGCTAAGCATTGAGGATGCTAAGCATTGAGGATTCTAAGCTATGAGGATTATAAGCCAAGCATTGAATTTTCTAATCTTTGAGGTTTCTAAGCATTAAGGCCTCTATGCATTTAGGTTTGTAAGCATTGAGGATTCTAAGCATTGAGGATTCTTAGCATTGAGGATTCTAAGCTAGGCATTGAGGATTCTAAGCATTGAGGATTCTAAGCATTGAGGTTTCTAAGCAAAGCATTGAGGTTTCTAAGCATTGAGGACTCTGTGCATTAAGGATTCTAAGCATTGAGGATTCTAAGCATTGAGGATTCTAAGCATTGAGGATGCTAAGCATTGAGGATGCTTAGCATTGAGGATGCTAAGCATTGAGGATGCTAAGCATTGGGGATTATAAGCTTTGAGGATGCTAAGCATTGAGGATTCTAAGCATTGAGGATGCTTAGCATTGAGGATGCTAAGCATTGAGGATTCTAAGCATTGAGGATTCTAAGCATTGAGGATGCTAAGCATTGAGGTTTCTAAGCACCGAGGATTCTAAGCTAAGCAATGAGGATGCTAAGCATTGAGGATGCTAAGCAATGAGGATGATAAGCATTGAGGATTCTAGGCATTGAGGATTCTAAGCTAAGCAATGAGGATGCTAAGCATTGAGGATGCTAAGCATTGAGGATGATAAGCATTGAGGATTCTAAGCATTGAGGATTCTAAGCTATGTAATGAGGATGCTAAGCATTGAGGATTCTAAGCATTGAGGATTCTAAGCATTGAGGATGCTAAGCATTGAGGATGCTAAGCATTGAGGATTCTAAGCATTGAGGATGCTAAGCATTGAGGAATCTAAGCATTGAGGATTCTAAGCATTGAGGATGCTAAGCATTGAGGATGCTAAGCATTGAGGATTCTAAGCTATGAGGATTATAAGCCAAGCATTGAATTTTCTAATCTTTGAGGTTTCTAAGCATTAAGGCCTCTATGCATTTAGGTTTGTAAGCATTGAGGATTCTAAGCATTGAGGATTCTTAGCATTGAGGATTCTAAGCTAGGCATTGAGGATTCTAAGCTAAGCATTGAGGATGCTAAGCATTGAGGATTCTAAGCTTTGAGGATGCTAAGAATTGAGGATTCTAAGCATTGAGGATTCTAAGCTATGTAATGAGGATGCTAAGCATTGAGGATTCTAAGTATTGAGGTTTCTAAGCTAAGCATTGAGGATGCTAAGCATTCAGGATGCTAAGCATTGAGGATGCTAAGCTTTCAGGATGCTAAGCATTGAGGATTCTAAGATTTGAGGACGCTAAGCATTGAGGTTTCTAAGCAAAGCATTGAGGATGCTAAGCATTCAGGATGCTAAGCATTGAGGATGCTAAGCTTTCAGGATGCTAAGCATTGAGGATTCTAAGATTTGAGGATGCAAAGCATTGAGGATGCTAAGCATTGAGGATGCTAAGCTTTGAGGATGCTAAGCTTTGAGGATGCTAAGCATTGAGGATGCTAAGCATTGAGGATTCTAAGCATTGAGGATGCAAAGCATTGAGTATGCTAAGCATTGAGGATGCTAAGCTTTGAGGATGCTAAGCTTTGAGGATGCTAAGCATTGAGGATGCTAAGCTTTGAGGATGCTAAGCATTGAGGATTCTAAGCATTGAGGTTGCTAAGCATTGAGGATGCTAAGCATTGAGGATTCTAAGCATTGACGATTCTAAGGTATGTAATGGGGATGCTACGCATTGAGGATTCTAAGTATTGAGGTTTCTAAGCTAAACATTGAGGATGCGAAGCATTGAGGATTCTAACTATTGAGGATTCTAAGCAATGCATGGAGGATTCTGAGCATTGAGGATTCTAAGCATTGAGGATTCTAAGCATTGAGGTTTCTAAGCATAGCATTGAGGATTCTAATCATTGAGGATTCTAAGCATTCAGGTTTCTAAGCAGTGAGGATTCTATGCTAAGCACTGAGGATGCTAAGTATTGAGGTTTCTAAGCATTGAGGACTCTGTGCATTAAGGATTCTAAGCATTGAGGATTCTAAGCATTGAGGATTGTAAGCATTGAGGATGCTAAGCATTGAGGATGCTTAGCATTGAGGATGCTAAGCATTGAGGATGCTAAGCATTGGGGATTATAAGCTTTGAGGATGCTAAGCATTGAGGATTCTAAGCATTGAGGATGCTTAGCATTGAGGATGCTAAGCATTGAGGATTCTAAGCATTGAGGATGCAAAGCATTGAGGTTTCTAAGCACCGAGGATTCTAAGCTAAGCAATGAGGATGCTAAGCATTGAGGATGCTAAGCATTGAGGATGATAAGCATTGAGGATTCTAAGCATTGAGGATTCTAAGCTATGTAATGAGGATGCTAAGCATTGAGGATTCTAACTAATGAGGATTCTAAGCAATGCATGGAGGATTCTAAGCATTGAGGATTCTAAGCATTGAGGATTCTATGCAAAGCATTCAGGATGCTAAGAATTGAGGATTCTAAGCATTAAGGATTCTAAGCATTGAGGATGCTAAGCATTGAGGATTCTAAGCATTGAGGATTCTAAGCATTGAGGATGCTAAGCATTGAGGATGCTAAGCTTTGAGGATGCTAAGCTTTGAGGATGCTAAGCATTGAGGATGCTAAGCATTGAGGATTCTAAGCATTGAGGATGCAAAGCATTGAGGATGCTAAGCATTGAAGATGCTAAGCTTTGAGGATGCTAAGCATTGAGGATTCTAAGCATTGAGGATGCTAAGCATTGAGGATGCTAAGCATTGAGGATTCTAAGCATTGACGATTCTAAGGTATGTAATGGGGATGCTACGCATTGAGGATTCTAAGTATTGAGGTTTCTAAGCTAAACATTGAGGATGCGAAGCATTGAGGATTCTAACTATTGAGGATTCTAAGCAATGCATGGAGGATTCTGAGCATTGAGGATTCTAAGCATTGAGGATTCTAAGCATTGAGGTTTCTAAGCATAGCATTGAGGATTCTAATCATTGAGGATTCTAAGCATTCAGGTTTCTAAGCAGTGAGGATTCTATGCTAAGCACTGAGGATGCTAAGTATTGAGGTTTCTAAGCATTGAGGACTCTGTGCATTAAGGATTCTAAGCATTGAGGATTCTAAGCATTGAGGATTCTAAGCATTGAGGATGCTAAGCATTGAGGATGCTTAGCATTGAGGATGCTAAGCATTGAGGATGCTAAGCATTGGGGATTATAAGCTTTGAGGATGCTAAGCATTGAGGATTCTAAGCATTGAGGATGCTTAGCATTGAGGATGCTAAGCATTGAGGATTCTAAGCATTGAGGATTCTAAGCATTGAGGATGCTAAGCATTGAGGTTTCTAAGCACCGAGGATTCTAAGCTAAGCAATGAGGATGCTAAGCATTGAGGATGCTAAGCAATGAGGATGATAAGCATTGAGGATTCTAGGCATTGAGGATTCTAAGCTAAGCAATGAGGATGCTAAGCATTGAGGATGCTAAGCATTGAGGATGATAAGCATTGAGGATTCTAAGCATTGAGGATTCTAAGCTATGTAATGAGGATGCTAAGCATTGAGGATTCTAAGCATTGAGGATTCTAAGCATTGAGGATGCTAAGCATTGAGGATGCTAAGCATTGAGGATTCTAAGCATTGAGGATGCTAAGCATTGAGGAATCTAAGCATTGAGGATTCTAAGCATTGAGGATGCTAAGCATTGAGGATGCTAAGCATTGAGGATTCTAAGCTATGAGGATTATAAGCCAAGCATTGAATTTTCTAATCTTTGAGGTTTCTAAGCATTAAGGCCTCTATGCATTTAGGTTTGTAAGCATTGAGGATTCTAAGCATTGAGGATTCTTAGCATTGAGGATTCTAAGCTAGGCATTGAGGATTCTAAGCATTGAGGATTCTAAGCATTGAGGTTTCTAAGCAAAGCATTGAGGTTTCTAAGCATTGAGGACTCTGTGCATTAAGGATTCTAAGCATTGAGGATTCTAAGCATTGAGGATTCTAAGCATTGAGGATGCTAAGCATTGAGGATGCTTAGCATTGAGGATGCTAAGCATTGAGGATGCTAAGCATTGGGGATTATAAGCTTTGAGGATGCTAAGCATTGAGGATTCTAAGCATTGAGGATGCTTAGCATTGAGGATGCTAAGCATTGAGGATTCTAAGCATTGAGGATTCTAAGCATTGAGGATGCTAAGCATTGAGGTTTCTAAGCACCGAGGATTCTAAGCTAAGCAATGAGGATGCTAAGCATTGAGGATGCTAAGCAATGAGGATGATAAGCATTGAGGATTCTAGGCATTGAGGATTCTAAGCTAAGCAATGAGGATGCTAAGCATTGAGGATGCTAAGCATTGAGGATGATAAGCATTGAGGATTCTAAGCATTGAGGATTCTAAGCTATGTAATGAGGATGCTAAGCATTGAGGATTCTAAGCATTGAGGATTCTAAGCATTGAGGATGCTAAGCATTGAGGATGCTAAGCATTGAGGATTCTAAGCATTGAGGATGCTAAGCATTGAGGAATCTAAGCATTGAGGATTCTAAGCATTGAGGATGCTAAGCATTGAGGATGCTAAGCATTGAGGATTCTAAGCTATGAGGATTATAAGCCAAGCATTGAATTTTCTAATCTTTGAGGTTTCTAAGCATTAAGGCCTCTATGCATTTAGGTTTGTAAGCATTGAGGATTCTAAGCATTGAGGATTCTTAGCATTGAGGATTCTAAGCTAGGCATTGAGGATTCTAAGCATTGAGGATTCTAAGCATTGAGGTTTCTAAGCAAAGCATTGAGGTTTCTAAGCATTAAGGCCTCTATGCATTTAGGTTTGTAAGCATTGAGGATTCTAAGCATTGAGGATTCTAAGCATTGAGGATGCTAAGCATTGAGGATTCTAAGCATTGAGGATGCTAAGCATTGAGGATGCTAAGCATTGAGGATGCTAAGCATTAAGAATGCTAAGCATTGAGGATGCTAAGCATTGAGGATTCTAAGCTTTGAGGATGCTAAGAATTGAGGATTCTAAGCATTGAGGATTCTAAGCTATGTAATGAGGATGCTAAGCATTGAGGATTCTAAGTATTGAGGTTTCTAAGCTAAGCATTGAGGATGCTAAGCATTCAGGATGCTAAGCATTGAGGATGCTAAGCTTTCAGGATGCTAAGCATTGAGGATTCTAAGATTTGAGGACGCTAAGCATTGAGGTTTCTAAGCAAAGCATTGAGGATGCTAAGCATTCAGGATGCTAAGCATTGAGGATGCTAAGCTTTCAGGATGCTAAGCATTGAGGATTCTAAGATTTGAGGATGCAAAGCATTGAGGATGCTAAGCATTGAGGATGCTAAGCTTTGAGGATGCTAAGCTTTGAGGATGCTAAGCATTGAGGATGCTAAGCATTGAGGATTCTAAGCATTGAGGATGCAAAGCATTGAGTATGCTAAGCATTGAGGATGCTAAGCTTTGAGGATGCTAAGCTTTGAGGATGCTAAGCATTGAGGATGCTAAGCTTTGAGGATGCTAAGCATTGAGGATTCTAAGCATTGAGGTTGCTAAGCATTGAGGATGCTAAGCATTGAGGATTCTAAGCATTGACGATTCTAAGGTATGTAATGGGGATGCTACGCATTGAGGATTCTAAGTATTGAGGTTTCTAAGCTAAACATTGAGGATGCGAAGCATTGAGGATTCTAACTATTGAGGATTCTAAGCAATGCATGGAGGATTCTGAGCATTGAGGATTCTAAGCATTGAGGATTCTAAGCATTGAGGTTTCTAAGCATAGCATTGAGGATTCTAATCATTGAGGATTCTAAGCATTCAGGTTTCTAAGCAGTGAGGATTCTATGCTAAGCACTGAGGATGCTAAGTATTGAGGTTTCTAAGCATTGAGGACTCTGTGCATTAAGGATTCTAAGCATTGAGGATTCTAAGCATTGAGGATTGTAAGCATTGAGGATGCTAAGCATTGAGGATGCTTAGCATTGAGGATGCTAAGCATTGAGGATGCTAAGCATTGGGGATTATAAGCTTTGAGGATGCTAAGCATTGAGGATTCTAAGCATTGAGGATGCTTAGCATTGAGGATGCTAAGCATTGAGGATTCTAAGCATTGAGGATGCTAAGCATTGAGGTTTCTAAGCACCGAGGATTCTAAGCTAAGCAATGAGGATGCTAAGCATTGAGGATGCTAAGCATTGAGGATGATAAGCATTGAGGATTCTAAGCATTGAGGATTCTAAGCTATGTAATGAGGATGCTAAGCATTGAGGATTCTAACTAATGAGGATTCTAAGCAATGCATGGAGGATTCTAAGCATTGAGGATTCTAAGCATTGAGGATTCTATGCAAAGCATTCAGGATGCTAAGAATTGAGGATTCTAAGCATTAAGGATTCTAAGCATTGAGGATGCTAAGCATTGAGGATTCTAAGCATTGAGGATTCTAAGCATTGAGGATGCTAAGCATTGAGGATGCTAAGCTTTGAGGATGCTAAGCTTTGAGGATGCTAAGCATTGAGGATGCTAAGCATTGAGGATTCTAAGCATTGAGGATGCAAAGCATTGTGGATGCTAAGCATTGAAGATGCTAAGCTTTGAGGATGCTAAGCATTGAGGATTCTAAGCATTGAGGATGCTAAGCATTGAGGATGCTAAGCATTGAGGATTCTAAGCATTGACGATTCTAAGGTATGTAATGGGGATGCTACGCATTGAGGATTCTAAGTATTGAGGTTTCTAAGCTAAACATTGAGGATGCGAAGCATTGAGGATTCTAACTATTGAGGATTCTAAGCAATGCATGGAGGATTCTGAGCATTGAGGATTCTAAGCATTGAGGATTCTAAGCATTGAGGTTTCTAAGCATAGCATTGAGGATTCTAATCATTGAGGATTCTAAGCATTCAGGTTTCTAAGCAGTGAGGATTCTATGCTAAGCACTGAGGATGCTAAGTATTGAGGTTTCTAAGCATTGAGGACTCTGTGCATTAAGGATTCTAAGCATTGAGGATTCTAAGCATTGAGGATTCTAAGCATTGAGGATGCTAAGCATTGAGGATGCTTAGCATTGAGGATGCTAAGCATTGAGGATGCTAAGCATTGGGGATTATAAGCTTTGAGGATGCTAAGCATTGAGGATTCTAAGCATTGAGGATGCTTAGCATTGAGGATGCTAAGCATTGAGGATTCTAAGCATTGAGGATTCTAAGCATTGAGGATGCTAAGCATTGAGGTTTCTAAGCACCGAGGATTCTAAGCTAAGCAATGAGGATGCTAAGCATTGAGGATGCTAAGCAATGAGGATGATAAGCATTGAGGATTCTAGGCATTGAGGATTCTAAGCTAAGCAATGAGGATGCTAAGCATTGAGGATGCTAAGCATTGAGGATGATAAGCATTGAGGATTCTAAGCATTGAGGATTCTAAGCTATGTAATGAGGATGCTAAGCATTGAGGATTCTAACTAATGAGGATTCTAAGCAATGCATGGAGGATTCTAAGCATTGAGGATTCTAAGCATTGAGGATTCGAAGCATTGAGGATTCTAAGCTAGGCATGGAGGATTCTAAGCATTGAGGATTCTAAGCATTGAGGATTCTAAGCAAAGCATTCAGGATGCTAAGAATTGAGGATTCTAAGCATTAAGGATTCTAAGCATTGAGGATGCTAAGCATTGAGGATTCTAAGCATTGAGGATGCTAAGCATTGAGGAATCTAAGCATTGAGGATTCTAAGCATTAAGGATTCTAAGCATTGAGGATGCTAAGCATTGAGGATTCTAAGCATTGAGGATTCTAAGCATTGAGGATGCTAAGCATTGAGGATGCTAAGCATTGAGGATTCTAAGCATTGAGGATGCTAAGCATTGAGGAATCTAAGCATTGAGGATTCTAAGCATTGAGGATGCTAAGCATTGAGGATGCTAAGCATTGAGGATTCTAAGCTATGAGGATTATAAGCCAAGCATTGAATTTTCTAATCTTTGAGGTTTCTAAGCATTAAGGCCTCTATGCATTTAGGTTTGTAAGCATTGAGGATTCTAAGCATTGAGGATTCTTAGGATTGAGGATTCTAAGCTAGGCATTGAGGATTCTAAGCATTGAGGATTCTAAGCATTGAGGTTTCTAAGCAAAGCATTGAGGTTTCTAAGCATTGAGGATTCTAAGCATTGAGGATTCTAAGCATTGAGGATGCTAAGCATTGAGGATGCTAAGCATTGAGGATTCTAAGCATTGAGGATGCTAAGCATTGAGGATGCTAAGCATTGAGGATGCTAAGCATTGAGGATGCTAAGCATTAAGAATGCTAAGCATTGAGGATGCTAAGCATTGAGGATTCTAAGCTTTGAGGATGCTAAGAATTGAGGATTCTAAGCATTGAGGATTCTAAGCTATGTAATGAGGATGCTAAGCATTGAGGATTCTAAGTATTGAGGTTTCTAAGCTAAGCATTGAGGATGCGAAGCATTGAGGATTCTAAGATTTGAGGACGCTAAGCATTGAGGTTTCTAAGCAAAGCATTGAGGATGCTAAGCATTGAGGATGCTAAGCATTCAGGATGCTAAGCATTGAGGATGCTAAGCTTTCAGGATGCTAAGCATTGAGGATTCTAAGATTTGAGGATGCAAAGCATTGAGGATGCTAAGCATTGAGGATGCTAAGCTTTGAGGATGCTAAGCATTGAGGATTCTAAGCATTGAGGATGCTAAGCATTGAGGATTCTAAGCATTGAGGATGCTAAGCATTGAGGATGCTAAGCATTGAGGTATCTATGCACCGAGGATTCTGAGCTTTGAGGATTCTAAGCTAAGCAATGAGGATGCTAATCAATGAGGATGCTAAGCATTGAGGATGCTAAGCATTGAGGATTCTAAGCATTGAGGATTCTAAGCCAAGCATTCTGTTTTCTAATCTTTGAGGTTTCTAAGCATTAAGGCCTCTATGCATTGAGGTTTGTAAGCATTGAGGATCCTGAGCTTTGAGAATTCTAAGCTAAGCATTGAGGATGCTAAGCATTGAGGATTCTAAGCATTGAGGATTCTAAGCATTGAGTATTCTAAGCTATGCATTGAGGATTCAAATCATTGAGGATGTTAAGCATTGAGGATTCTAAGCATTGAGGTTTCTAAGCTAAGCATTGAGGATTCTAAGCATTGAGGATTCTAAGCATTCAGGTTTCTATGCAGTGAGGATTCTAAGCTAAGCACTGAGGATGCTAAGTATTGAGGTTTCTAAGCATTAAGGACTCTGTGCATTGAGGTTTCTAAGCATTGAGGATTCTAAGCATTGAGGATTCTAAGCATTGAGGATTCTTAGCTAGGCATTGAGGATTCTAAGCATTGAGGATTCTAAGCCAAGCATTGAGTTTTTTAATCTTTGAGGTTTCTAAACAAAAAGGCCTCTATGCACTGAGGTTTGAAAGCATTAGGGATGCTAAGCATTGAGGTTTCAGAGCAATAAAATTTCTAAGCAATGGGGATTCTATGCATTGAGGTTTCTAAGCAATGCATGGAGGATGCTAAGCATTGAGGTTCCTAAGCAGTGAGGATTCTGAGCTTTGAGGATTCTAAGCTAAGCAATGAGGATGCTAAGCATTGAGGATGCTAAGCATTGAGGATTCTAAGCATTGAGGATTCTAAGCATTGAGGATTCTAAGCATTGAGGATTCCAAGCAAAGCATTGAGGATTCTAAGCATTGAGGATTCTAACTATTGAGGATTCTAAGCAATGCATGGAGGATTCTAAGCATTGAGGATTCTAAGCATTGAGGATTCTAAGCATTGAGGTTTCTAAGCAAAGCATTGAGGATGCTAAGCATTGAGGATGCTAAGCATTGAGGATGTTAAGCATTGAGGATGCTAAGCTTTGAGGATGCTAAGCATTGAGGATACTAAGCATTGAGGATGCAAAGCATTGAGGATGCTAAGCATTGAGGATGCTTAGCATTGAGGATGCTAAGCTTTGAGGATGCTAAGCATTGAGGATTCTAAGCATTGAGGATGCTAAGCATTGAGGTATTTATGCACCGAGGATTCTGAGCTTTGAGGATTCTAAGCTAAGCAATGAGGATGCTAATCAATAAGGATGCTAAGCATTGAGGATGCTAAGCATTGAGGATGCTAAGCATTGAGGATTCTAAGCATTGAGGTTTCTAAGCTAAGCATTGAGGATGCGAAGCATTGAGGATTCTAAGCATTGAGGATTCTAAGCCAAGCATTCTGTTTTCTAATCTTTGAGGTTTCTAAGCAATAAGGCCTCTATGCATTGAGGTTTGTAAGCATTGAGGATCCTGAGCTTTGAGGATTCTAAGCTAAGCATTGAGGATGCTAAGCATTGAGGATTCTAAGCATTGAGGATTCTAAGCATTGAGTATTCTAAGCTATGCATTGAGGATTCTAATCATTGAGGATGTTAAGCATTGAG
Organism: Coturnix japonica; assembly: GCF_054131305.1. Classification (NCBI taxonomy): domain Eukaryota; kingdom Metazoa; phylum Chordata; class Aves; order Galliformes; family Phasianidae; genus Coturnix; species Coturnix japonica. Next base: position 20,076,074 of record NC_140671.1, on the reverse strand, counting down.
GATTCTAAGCATTGAGGTTTCTAAGCTAAGCATTGAGGATTCTAAGCATTGAGGATTCTAAGCATTGAGGATTCTTAGCTAGGCATTGAGGATTCTAAGCATTGAGGATTCTAAGCCAAGCATTGAGTTTTCTAATCTTTGAGGTTTCTAAACAAAAAGGCCTCTATGCACTGAGGTTTGAAAGCATTAGGGATGCTTAGCATTGAGGTTTCAGAGCAATAAAATTTCTAAGCAATGGGGATTCTACGCATTGAGGTTTCTAAGCAATGCATGGAGGATGCTAAGCATTGAGGTTCCTAAGCAGTGAGGATTCTGAGCTTTGAGGATTCTAAGCTAAGCAATGAGGATGCTAAGCATTGAGGATTCTAAGCATTGAGGATTCTAAGCATTGAGGATTCTAAGCATTGAGGATTCTAAGCATTGAGGTTTCTAAGCAAAGCATTGAGGTTTCTAAGCATTGTGGATGCTAAGCATTGAGGATTCTAAGCAAAGCATTCAGGATGCTAAGCATTGAGGATGCTAAGCATTGAGAATTCTAAGCATTAAGGATTCTAAGCATTGAGGATGCTAAGCATTGAGGATTCTAAGCATTGAGGATTGTAAGCATTGAGGATGCTAAGCATTGAGGATGCTAAGCATTGAGGATTCTAAGCATTGAGGATGCTAAGCATTGAGGATTCTAAGCATTGAGGATGCTAAGCATTGAGGATGCTAAGCATTGAGGATTCTAAGCATTGAGGATGCTAAGCATTGAGGTTTCTAAGCACCGAGGATTCTAAGCTAAGCAATGAGGATGCTAAGCATTGAGGATGCTAAGCATTGACGATGCTAAGCATTGAGGATGCTAAGCATTGAGGATTCTAAGCATTGAGGATTCTAAGCTATGTAATGAGGATGCTAAGCAATGAGGATTCTAACTATTGAGGATTCTAAGCAATGCATGGAGGATTCTAAGCATTGAGGATTCTAAGCATTGAGGATGCTAAGCATTGATGATGCTAAGCATTGAGGATTCTAAGCATTGAGGATGCTAAGCATTGAGGATGCTAAGCATTGAGGATTCTAAGCACCGAGGATTCTAAGCTAAGCATTGAGGATGCTAAGCATTGAGGATGCTAAGCATTGAGGATTCTAAGCATTGAGGATTCTAAGCTATGTAATGAGGATGCTAAGCATTGAGGATTCTAAGTATTGAGGTTTCTAAGCTAAGCACTGAGGATGCGAAGCATTGAGGATTCTAAGCTAAGTAATGAGGATGCTAAGCATTGAGGATTCTAAGTATTGAGGTTTCTAAGCTAAGCATTGAGGATGCGAAGCATTGAGGATTCTAACTATTGAGGATTCTAAGCAATGCATCGAGGATTCTAAGCATTGAGGATTCTAAGCTATGAGGATTCTAAGCCAAGCATTGAATTTTCTAATCTTTGAGGTTTCTAAGCATTCAGGCCTCTATGCATTGAGGTTTGTAAGCATTGAGGATTCTAAGCAATGAGGTTTCAAACAATAAAATTTCTCAGCATTGAGGTTTGTAAGCATTGAGGATTCTAAGCATTGAGGATTCTAAGCTAAGCATAGAGCATACTAAGGATTGAGGATGCTAAGCAGTGAGGTTTCTAAGCATTGGGGATTCTACGCGTTGAGGATGCTAAGCACTGAGGATTCTAAGCACTGAGGTTTCTAAGCAGTGAGGATTCTAAGTTAAGCACTGAGGATGCTAAGTATTGAGGTTTCTAAGCATTAAGGACTCTGTGCATTGAGGTTTCTAAGCATCGAGGATTCTAAGCATTGAAAATTCTAAGCATTGAGGATTCTAAGCATTGAAGATTCTAAGCTAGGCATTGAGGATTCTAAGCATTGAGGATGCTAAGCATTGAGGATGCTAAGTATTGAGGTTGCTAAGCACTGAGGATGCTAAGCATTGAGGATGCTAAGATTTGAGGATGTGTCACGGGTTACTTAGATTTACCTATGCCCGTGACAGGGGAAGCCACCCCGTGGGCCCCCCTCCCGGGGCCCGGAAAGGAGGGGGAAAAAGGGAGTGGGATAAAACAGCGACAATCTAAGGAGGAAAAACTTATTTTACTAAATATGATACCGAAATACAAGATAACACAATATAATATAATTGAGGCTAACAAATTGAACGAAACAGAGAGAGAGAGAGTCCCCGAAAACCGAGAGGCCTACTGTGAACTCTAGGCGACACGGCTGGAACGCTTCCCACTCTCCGAGAAGTTCGAGAGAAGAAGGAGGGCACTCCAGCCTGGGAACGAGATTATACAGCGTCCTGGTCCCGTGACTTATCATTAACCCTGTTGTTCTCTGGGATATGTAGTCTTCTTCTGTGGACTGCACATTCAATAGAAGTATCCATACTTTACATGATGTTATGATGTGGAATACTGATAGCAAAATTACAAAATTACAAAACCATGACATTCCACCCCTTATTCTACATTATTACATCATGATAAATATATATATACATATATATACACGTATGTAAAATTATGATAGCTAAACAGTAGAATTACATGTAACATAACTAAATGTACAACTATAATAACTAAAATACACTACACATGCAAACATATATATATATAAATACATAAAATTATTGACTGCTCTCCCCCAGCATCAAATTCCCTTGTGGCACACATTGAACATCCCCATCCTTCTGCATTACCCACCAAGTGCACCCAGGTCCCTGGGCAAAGACAGTTCCACGGATAGGTTTGCCCTTTCCAGAAGCTGGAAGGACCCAAACAGCTTTTCCCAACATGTTCTTTACATGTACAACAGGGACCTTATCTCCTTCTACAGTGTGTAGGGGGCTAGATTGACTAGGACCATCACGATTGACAGATCCTCTAGTATTCACCAACCAAGTGGCTTCTGCCAGATTCTTCTCCCAGTGCTTAAATGTTCCACCACCCATTGCTTTCAACATAGTTTTCAACAACCCATTATATCGTTCAATTTTACCAGAAGCTGGTGCATGGTAGGGAATATGATAAATCCACTCAATGCCATGATCTTTGGCCCAAGTATTTATAAGGGAATTTTTAAAATGTGTCCCATTATCAGATTCAGTTCTTTCTGGGGTGCCATGTCGCCACAGGACTTGTTTCTCAAGACCTAATATGGTGTTTCGAGCAGTAGCATGGGGTACTGCGTATGTTTCAAGCCACCCAGTGGTTGCCTCTACCATGGTGAGTACATAACACTTACCACTGCGAGATCGTGGCAAGGTGATATAATCAACCTGCCACGCCTCCCCATATTTATACTTTTGCCACCGCCCTTCCTCCCAGAGAGGTTTCATCCTTTTGGCTTGTTTAATTATGGCACATGTTTCACAATCATGAATAATCTGCGCAATAGCGTCCATGGTTAAGTCCACCCCTCGGTCTCTGGCCCACTTATATGTCGCGTCTCTTCCTTGATGACCTGAGGTCTCATGAGCCCATCGAGCTAGAAATAATTCACCCTTATTCTGCCAGTCCAAGTCAATTTGAGCCACCTCAATTTTGGCAGCTTTATCTACCTGATGGTTGTTTTGTTGTTCTTCAGTAGCCCGACTTTTGGGCACATGTGCATCCACATGACGCACCTTTACAACCATATTCTTTGTTCGGGAAGCAATGTCCTTCCATAATTCAGCGGCCCAAACAGATTTACCCTTCCGTTGCCAGTTGTTTTGTTCCCACCTCTGTAACCACCCCCATAAGGCATTTGCCACCATCCATGAGTCAGTATAAAGATACAGCATTGGCCACCTCTCCCGTTCAGCAACATCTAAGGCCAGCTGGACAGCTTTTACCTCTGCAAACTGACTTGATTCTCCCTTACCTTCGGTGGCCTCTGCAACCTGTCGTGTGGGGCTCCACACAGCAGCTTTCCATTTGCGATGCTTCCCTACAATGCGACATGATCCGTCTGTGAATAGGGCATATTTCTTTTCATTTTCTGGTAATTCGTTGTATGGTGGGGCCTCTTTAGCACGTGATACCTCTTCTGCAGGTGATGTTCCAAACTTTTTATCTTCAGGCCAGTCCATGATTACCTCTAGGATTCCTGGACGATTGAGGTTTCCCATTCGCGCTCGCTGTGTAATCAGCGTAATCCACTTGCTCCAGGTGACATCGGTAGCATGATGAGTGGAGGGAACCTGTCCTTTGAACATCCAGTTCAGCACTGGCAGTCGAGGTGCCAAAAGGAGCTGTGTTTCAGTCCCGACTACTTCGGAAGCAGCCCGAACCCCCTCATACGCGGCTAAGATCTCCTTCTCAGTTGGAGTGTAGCACTCTTCAGACCCCTTATATGATCGACTCCAGAATCCCAGGGGTCGGCCTCGGGTCTCTCCTGAGGCTCTTTGCCACAAACTCCAAGTGGGGCCTTTCTCTCCAGCAGCAGTATAGAGGATGTTCTTTACATCCTGTCCAGTCCGTACTGGCCCCAGAGCTACAGCTCGGGCTATCTCTTGTTTAATCTGTTCAAAAGCCTGCTGCTGCTCAGGGCCCCATGCAAAATCGTTCTTCTTCCGCGTCACCTGATAAAGGGGGCTTACAATGAGGCTGTAGTTTGGAATGTGCATCCTCCAAAAGCCTACTGCACCCAGGAAAGATTGTGTCTCTTTCTTGCTAGTTGGTGGAGACATGGCAGTGATTTTGTCGATCACATCTGTTGGGATGTGACGACGTCCATCCTGCCACTTTATACCTAAGAACTGAATTTCCTGGGCGGGTCCTTTTACTTTGCTTCGCTTAATAGCAAAGCCGGCTTGTAGAAGAATTTGGATGATCTGCTCTCCTTTTGTGAAAACCTCTTCTGCTGTATCACCCCACACAACAATGTCATCAATGTACTGCAGGTGTTCAGGAGCACCACCTTGTTCCAGTACAGTTTGGACCAACCCATGGCAAATGGTTGGGCTGTGTTTCCACCCTTGGGGCAAACGGTTCCAAGTATACTGAATGCCCCTCCAGGTGAAGGCAAACTGTGGCTTACATTCTGCAGCCAAAGGAATAGAGAAGAAGGCATTGGCAATATCAATGGTGGCATACCATTTGGCTGCTTTTGACTCCAGCTCGTACTGGAGTTCCAACATGTCCGGCACAGCAGCGCTCAATGGGGGTGTGACCTCATTCAGGCCACGGTAGTCTACTGTCAGCCTCCATTCTCCACTGGCTTTACGCACTGGCCATATGGGACTGTTAAAAGGTGAGTGAGTTTTACTGATCACTCCCTGATTCTCCAACTGGCGAATCAAATCATGAATGGGGAGCAAGGAATCCCTGTTGGTGCGATACTGCCGTCTGTGCACTGTCTTTGTAGCAATTGGTACCTGCTGCTCTTTTACTCGTAGCAGCCCCACAATAGACGGGTCCTCTGACAGGCCAGGCAAAACAGACAGCTGCTTAATGTTGTCCATATCTACAGCAGCTATCCCAAAGGCCCATCGATACCCCTTAGGATCCTTGAAATGCCCCCTTCTGAGGTAATCAATACCCAGTATACATGGAGCCCCTGGGCCAGTCACAATAGGGTGTTTTTGCCAGTCTTTGCCAGTGAGGCTTATTTCAGCCTCCAGCACAGTCAATTCTTGAGAGCCCCCAGTCACTCCAGAAATATGGATTGATTCTGTCCCTTCATGACTGGAGGGCATTAGGGTGCACTGTGCACCGGTATCCACCAGCGCCTTATATTCCTGTGGTTCTGATGTGCCAGGCCATCGAATCCACACAGTCCAATAAACTCTATTATCCCTTTCCCTCCCCTGACTGAGGGCAGGGCCCCTCTATTGGTTACCTGTGATGACTGGAGCAACTCCACTGGTGGTTGGTATGTCTAGTAGTTCTTTCACCCGTGCTCGTAGTGCAGAAGTAGGCTGATCATGCCACTTCCTCATGTCTTCTCCACGGTCACGTAGGTAGCGCCACATGGAAACACGCGGTGCAATCGTACTGTTGTTCTTTGCTCGAGCTGGGAAGCGTGTGCGTTTAACAGCTGAGACTTTTGATGATGCAGGTGAGGAGTAGGACTGGAATACTTTGATCAGATCCTTCATTAGACCTGGTGGCCCGTACGAGGATTGACCTTCATCAGTTGTTTCTGATACTATTACGGGATCATTGCAATTAGTTGATGGAAACAATTTCTTGCACATTTCATCTACTCGGTTTTCTAGCCGTGAGATGGCAGAAACTGCGGCATGCAGTTGAGGGAGCTGCTGATCGGTGGTTTGAAGCATTATAATCAGCTCAACAACTCGGGGCCATCTGTCCACGAACCCTTTAGAACCTGTTACCAATGACTGTGCCATTCTCTCTGGTGCTGTACTTGTGATTTTCTGCCACATGTCAGGATCGGCCCTCACTCTCTCAGGGTCAAGTTCGCTTGGATCAGGGCTGTACAACATTTTCGCCATGGCCAATTCCCTCAAGCGCTGAATACCTTTTTGGACGGTATTCCAACTATCAAATTTAGGCTTCAAAGCATCCTTATAGGGGTACCTTTCTCTCACGGCTTCTAACAGCCGCAACCAGAGAGTGGCAGCTCCATCCGAACATCTGCTAATCCCTCTGTCGATACCTGCATCTTGGGCAATGCTTCCTAGTTGGCGAGCTTCATTACCATCTAGAGACAAGCTGTTGGCCCCGTTGTCCCAGCAGCGAAGCAACCAAGCAAGGATACCTTCATCTTGACGCCGTGTGAACTCCTTTCTTGAGCCTTGGATTTCAGTCAGCTTCAGAGGTCGACAATAGGTGATTTCCTCCTCCTCATCAGTCTCTTCTTCATGCCTCTTGGTTTTTGCCTTTGCTTTTTTCGGTACTGCTCCATGCCCGGCACCTGGGTCTTCTGCAACCCCCCCCTGTGCTTCTCCTTCTTTTCGTTCTAGACGCATGGACACCCGTTTCCATTTCTTGCCTTCCACAGGGGCAACTGATATTGCTACTGATGCCTCCTGTGACTGATCAGAATTAACTTGGGCTTGAATCTCAGATCGGAAACTCTCTCTCTCCAGAATAGTATGATACAAAGCACGGTATGCATAAGCCAAACCCCACATAAGGTTTACCTCCTTAGATCTCTGACCCAAATACTCACTTAATTTCTTAGGGTCCCTTAGGTGTTCAAGAGTGAAATCCCATGACACTGCGGGTCCCCATGCTTCTAAGACTTTTCCTAAAACTTTCCATATTCCCTGCCAGTCATCATTCTCTGGTTCTGGAGGAGACTTCCGCATAGAACGAATGCATAGGAACATATATGCATTCATTAATAGTGATAACATGGATGCAAGTATGAACCCTATCTCAGTTACTGAAAGGCGTGTGGAAACCTGAGAGTACAACCTAAATAAAAAGGGTTTTTTTAGCCTGTACAATGAATTAAACATGGTGGTGTTTGTAAAATTGCCTGTTCCATCTGGGATGCAAGTACTTGTAAGATTCGCAATTCCATCTGGGATGCAAGTGTTTGTAAGATTCACAATTCCATCTGGGGTGTAGGTGCCAAAATTCTGACCATACCACATCTCATAAAAGTACCAGGCAGGTGTCTCCATCAGTATCCACCTTATTAGGCTATATACCTGCACAATTCCACAACACCAAATTATGGTGTTAATAGTTGACCAATACTTTAAGAAGATCATAATTGCTTTCAATCCCTTAAACAGAGCAACTGGGATGAAGAGTGGATTCATAGCTGGCAGGCTCTGTAAAAGTCAGAGCTAGCTAGCTTTGCTCTAAGGGAGAAAGAAATCCCTTTGTTTTCTACACAAAAGTTAGATAGCAGTGCTGAGAATGTACAGCAGCCCTTAATGCTGACAATTTGTCTGGTATTTCAAGGTCACGTTCTCAGTGAGCAGCTACGAAAAGATAACACTCCCCTAACGAAGCTCTTTAAGAGTAAAGAGAGAGTCGTTCTAAAAGCTAAAAAGCTCTATGCCCGCATTCTCCACCAAAAAATCTGTCACGGGTTACTTAGATTTACCTATGCCCGTGACAGGGGAAGCCACCCCGTGCCCCCCCCCCCCCCCGGGGCCCGGAAAGGAAGGGGAAAAAGGGAGTGGGATAAAACAGCGACAATCTAAGGAGGAAAAACTTATTTTACTAAATATGATACCGAAATACAAGATAACACATATAATATAATTGAGGCTAACAAATCGAACGAAACAGAGAGAGAGAGAGAGTCCCCGAAAACCGAGAGGCCTACTGTGAACTCTAGGCGACACGGCTGTAACGCTTCCCACTCTCCGAGAAGTTCGAGAGAAGAAGGAGGGCACTCCAGCCTGGGAACGAGATTATACAGCGTCCTGGTCCCGTGACTTATCATTAACCCTGTTGTTCTCTGGGATATGTAGTCTTCTTCTGTGGACTGCACATTCAATAGAAGTATCCATACTTTACATGATGTTATGATGTGGAATACTGATAGCAAAATTACAAAATTACAAAACCATGACAACTGGTCATTACATTTACAGAACATGGAACGAATGGTCGTCAACGTGGGATTCAACAAGCCAAAGGCAAGTGCAATGCCTCTGACTAAAAGTTCTTAGGACACCAACAACCAAACCTCAGTGCACCCACAGTAGAGAACTGTAACTACTACTGTTGAAATATCAACTGGTAGAGCAGTGTTGCACATTGTATAAATCACAGTTGGACATCTATGGACAGCTCATTATAAAAGTAGTCGTTGGGGAAGAGCTGGATGAAACACTGTTAAAAACAAATAATCATTTTAGCTGCACATTTGTAAGCATTTCTTTTCATCCTCCCAAAAACAGTTTCATGGCAGAATCAAGAGGACACATTCACACAGACGTTTCCACAGCCAGACTATGGAATAATCAAAGAATATCAACCAAAATGTGTTTCCTACCAGTTACATGAATCTTGAAGGTGAGTTTCTGGCCAGCAGCCTCGCAGCTGTACTCCCCTGCATCTTTCTTCTCCACCTGGCTCACCACCAGCCGACGCTGTTTGCCCTCTGACTCAGCCTTGAACTTCTTGCTCGAGGTGATCAGTTTCCCCTCCTTGTACCACTTCACCTCTGTCTTCTCCTGGGCCACCTCGCAGCTCAGCGTGGCATTTTGAGTCAGTACAGCCTTCACCTCTTTTTGTACCTTGTCCTTGTTTGTAAACACATCTTCTTTCTCTGCAGGGACATCACAACAGTCACACCGTTTTGCTGTAGTCTGCTGCAGAGCTAACTCCAGTTCCCCGTTTTCACTATACTTGCCCTTCACAGAGAGCATCGTGATGCCTCATTAAGACAGGAAAATACTTTCCCCTCTATTTTGCCTTGGGAAATGATAAGCATATCATTTCATATCACATCATATCACATCATATCACAAAGCTAAACATTTCTCAGTCTGATAGCAGATTTGGACATGAGATTTAGAACACCTGCATGCACTGCTGAACCTCCTCCCTTCTCTTTTTTTCTTCTGATGTCTCTCTACATTTCCAGAAAATCAGAAGGGAACGGCCCTCTAGAACAGGTTGCCCAAGGAGACTGTGGATGCTCCATCCCTGCAGGCATTCAAGGCCAGGCTGGATGTGGTTCTGGGCAGCCTGGGCTGCTGGTTGGCAACCCTGCACATAGGAAGAAGGGGGTTGGAACTGGATGAGCACTGTGGGGCTTTGCAACCCAGGCCATTTATGAGTCTGATTAGTGGCATTTTCCACCTAATTGTGTCATTAAAATTTTGTAACCAGATCTCTTCAAACACCTCCCCTTTTCTCACTCCTTGCATGCCTGGTGTGCTCTTGCACTGTAACCCTGCAGACACCAGCTGACTACAAGAGCTGCACAAGTTACCCTCCTTGCCTATTGTTTGTTGCAGTAATTCATTCCTCGATGGAAAAGCACATGTAGAAAAGAGTTGCTATGACACTAGATGACAAAGAAAGTCCTATAGCCAAAATGTTTTGCACCAGAGAGGCTGTCAGTTGATCCTCCCAATGCAAGACACACCAAATGAAGCGTTCCTTTATCTCTGGGATTCCAAGCATTTTCTCACCTCTGACTTTCACTTGGAATGTTGCTTTGTCATCTTTTGTTTCACAGCTGTAGCTCCCTTGGTCTTTCAGGGTCACATATTTGACCATGAGCTTGAGGTGCGTCCCCTGGGAAATGATGGTTGTCCTCTGGTCCTGCTTCACCTCTGTTTGATCTTTCTTCCATACGACAGCTCCGCTTGCAGCTGACACCTCACACACCAGCTCCAGGTCTTCAGAAGGACTGACTGATATTTCTGGAGTCGTTTTGGACTTGCTGACAAGATTAATGGCTTCATCTGAAGAAAAAAAGAGAAAGTGGTTTACATCCTGACTCAGGCTTATTCGGCACAGCATTAAGATACAGTTAGAACTGATTGTAATGTCTCTGCTCATTACATTTGGGTGATCGAGTTTCACCTCTGGAGGTACTCACATACAAACATCTGCTTGATTCTCCTGTGTAAGGAAAGAGTAAGTTCTATGCAGACAGTTCTTATTTCTTTTAATCAATTCTGTATTCTGCACATGTTCTTCTGAAGCTAAAATGAAGGCAGCTAAGTAACGTGTTTGCAATACATGAACAAACCTATTCAACACCTTGTCTCTAAGCTAACAAGCAGCGTTTGATGAGCACATCAGTATTTCACGCCCTTCATTCCATCCACACAGAACCTGCCTGAGGAGCAAGCTGATGGCTGTTAGCTACAGGCAGACCTAGCTTAGTATTGCATTTCTTAGAGCAACAACTGTCGCTTTCAGTCACTGAATACACCAAGGCCAATTGCTATGCCAGGCACATTTATGGCATCAGTGAACAAATAATTCGTTAAAAATTGTAATAGACAGGAGCCATGTATTCTTTTAAAACTAGATGACCAAAGAAGAACAGTCCCTCTAGAGTCAAGCTGTGAAGAACTAATAGCACCAACCAATATCACATAGATAGATTACTTCCCTGCCCTAAACCATCTTGTGACCATTTGGTGCTATTAATTAAGCCCTCTTGATGGCTTTTTTGTCTGAGCCATGTGACATTTTGTGATAGGAGTTACTGCTAGTGTTCCCTTAACCCAACACCAAAGTAGGAGGCATCCATTCTCAGGGAATCATGCAGGCTTCCTCTGTATTTGATGCTCAGAGACAGCCCCAGAACTTTTAAAATCTTAGCTTAGCTCTCATCCAATAATGTTCATCAAACAGTGCAACTTGTCTTTTGGGGATGCCTTTGTTCTGCATCAACCAGTTCCAACGGAGTCTTCTTGGCTTGTTTTAGATCAGTTTTTCAACAGATAAAGCCAGGGTCTTTGAATTACAAAGTGAAATTGCAGAATGCATGATTCTCAACCAAACAGAACAGCAGGTGGGATGCAGGGTGAACACCTGAGCCAATACCACCTGCAAGCAATCCTTCAATATCTTAGGAATCTCTAGCCATCCCAAATCCAGTGTTGTGCTTGATCTATCATCTCTGCTGAGTTTTTAGCTAGCTGATGGTGAGCATCATGGTGGTGATGGGTGAGCAGTCGGACTAGAGGGTCTTAATCAACCTTAAGGATCCTGTGATCAGAGGAATGTGAATGTGCTGTTAAAGGTCACAAGCGCTGCACTGCAGCATGAGCATACACAGCGAAAGGCTTTCAGTAGCGCTTCAGTTCATAAATGAAAACTGGGTTATGGAAAAGAGGCTCAAGATAGAAACCAGAAAACAGATCTTAACGCCAGGTTCTGTGAATGCAGCCAGCAGAATTTCACAGATATTGAATTTCAATGACAATTTCTTGTGTTATTTTACCCTCCAGCTCCACCCTGAACAGGAACATGTCAGTGACAAGCATTACTCCTCCAGGCTTGACCTGACAGTGCTTTACTTGTACTATGAGCTAATGCCAGGAAGAGCAGGAAAAGAGTTTCATCCACATGCCTTCTCCTTCCTTAGTAAAACCAGTGTGAAACTGCAGCCACGTCAGGCTGAAGGAGACGTCTCAGATGTCCTGCCTGGATGCAGGAGGTCACGTGTCAGAGGATGTCTGGCACGTCAAGTCTCATGGCAGTGCAGTGCATGACAAACTGCAACAACACTTTCCTGTGGGCTCCTTTGGGCACGAGGCCCAGCGGGTGACACACCTCTGGCTGCAGCTCTTCAGAGCCTCCCAGCAGCCACGTGATGCCCATGGGAGAGACACAGCTGACCCACACAGCAGATGATTTACCAGCTAGCTCTGGTTTACAGCAAGAGAAGATACAAGTGGCGATGCTGAATGGTGAAATACTGCGAGTGTGTGGCATGGGTATAAGATTGGTGAGCCTGAGGATGTTCAAAGTCAGGCTGGACAGGGCTCAGAGCACCTGATGGAGCTGCGGTGCCCCTGTTCATTGCGGGGGGAGTCCAACTAGCTGACCCTTAAGGGTCTCTTCCCTATCTATGAGATACACGAAAGCTGATTCTGCAGTAACCAAGCTACCAACAGTAGTTGTTTGTCTTACAGCTTGCCAACACAGGTTTTAAAATAACAGCATTGATTACTCATTTGATAGTCACATTACAGTGCAAAGCACATGGAAAAGTCCATCAGCTAATTCAATTAATTCTGGGGGCAGACCTGCCAGTACAAAATATTATGCTAACATGACAAAGAGAGAGAAGAAAAGCAAAATTAAGACTAGCTGACAAGCCTTGGCAGGAAGTTCTTTTCTCCATAAATTTAGTCCCATTATTCAATTCTGTTTGGAGCTGTCTCCATGCCTCTCTGCAGTTCGTTCTTTGAGAAGAAGCAATTAAGTAAGCTCTCCAATGCCAAAGTGCATACACTGCTCTAGGGCTTTGTTGTTTCTCCATGGACCAACAAGGGTTACAAGCCAGCAGAAGATGATGAAGAGCCTCATGCATACTCAGTGTGAAAAAAAAAAAGGCAATTGTTGCTGGGAAGAAGGTGCATTTGCATTTGTGTCATCTGCAGAGGGTACTGCAGAAATGGAAAGTCTTCCACTGGAGCAAACAAAGGGCTCTCATTTATTGCAATCAAGGCCCAGCGTGTGGATCTCAGAGATCAGACCTACACCCTGCAGCAAAACAGAGACCTGCGTGGGAAAGTTCAGTTTCTCTCTACATCTGTGCAAGAAAAAGCCCACCATGGAATGACAGCTAAGTAAACATCCCTGTGATTCTTCACAGGTCTCTTCTACATTTGGGATCACTGCTACAAAAAGAGCTGTTTACATCATCTCTCGTGGCCACCCTGAGAGAAGAGCAGGAAGGCTGGGATGCTCTTTTTCCTCTCTTTCCCTTGACTTCCTCTATATCTTAGGGACGAATCACAGGACAGAACACAGAAATCAAATGGCTCTACAAAGCAGATTGGCCAGTTCAAGTCAAAACAGCCACTGAAAACACCCCAGATGCTGTCTTACAACAGCTGGACTGTCGGGGAGTCAGGTGAATGCAGTCTGCTGGCCCTGGGCAGGAAGAGGACAGCCCAGACTGTCACATACCTTTCACTGAAAGCTGATAGAGCATTTTATCCCCCTCACAGATGCACTGACAACTTCCAGCATCATCCATAGAGACGCTGTGAATTTTCAGGGTGTGTTTCTTCCCCTCAATGTGCAGTTCATAATTTTCACTGGCCTTGAGCTCCTTCCCATCCTTCATCCACTCCACAGTAGCACCTGTGTCTGAAAGCTCAGCCTGCAGTTTGGCTTCCTCACGCAGCCGAGCGCAGATCTTTTCTACATCTTTGCTCTTATTGGTAAATCTCACTGCAGCACCTGTCAGGAGCAAAGGCCTCGTTATTTCAATTGATATCAGGCTAACGTGGTCAATGTTTGCTGCAACATCTCTGAAAAAGTATCACCTTTTGTTCCTGCACTCATCATTGTGTCAGTGCTGAGCAATTCAAGATATTTCATTTGGTCTTCTTACAGGATTTACTAAGTAAAAATCAACCAAACATCTCCTTCTACTGATTAAGAATGCTCTAAACATGCTTCTGCAGAGGTTTCCACCCAATGACAAACAGCTCCTCCCATAATGAATCTTTATTTGTTCTACTTTGTCATGCTAAGCTGATTGATAGAGATATTATTGGAATGATTGCTCCCCTACTTCTAAACTATTCCAGCGCAATCAGAAAGGCTGTCTGAACCTGGAGCTGAAAGTACTGCTCTATGGTGATGCAGTGGTAAACATGGTGACTGAATGCACTGGCCAAGAGCTGTGAACTGCAGACATTCATCAGCTGGCATGAAGCAATCTGGTTCAGATACCAAGCAGCTGGGTAGATTGGCTTACCCTACAGTCAGTGCTATCATGTTTAGGTCATTACCAGGACTCACATCAGTCCATGTGATGCAATTTCAGGTATTTGGTACAGTCAGTGAATGCCTGCAGCCCCAGTTCTAATCATCAGATCACAGCAACTATGCCTTGACTGTAAGAGGAAAGGAGAAGGATCAAAGCAAATACCTCTCACTCTCATCTTGGTGCTGACATCAACATTTTTGGCAACAAATTTCACTTCTGCTCCATCATCGTTCTTGGGGACGTTCTCCATGATTAGGCTGGGAGTAGTTTGGGTTCTCTTGATGATGCAGGTCTCGCTTTCCTGTAAGACTTTACCATTGAGGCATCAAGTGCCGCAACACGTTGTTGTAAGGTCAATAGTAAACATGGCATCCCCTCCAGGTACAGCTTCACCAGTTGTTAGGGGGGATTTCACAGCCAGGACTGGGTCTGAGGAAGAACAACGTTTGTCTTAATGCTCTTTAGATGCAAGTCTGGTATCTCATTTAGAGATGGAAGATTAAATCATAGGTACATTTCTACTTCTCCCTTTGCATGAGTGCTTGAAGAAGCACTTCTATGCTTAAGATCTGCTACAGAAAGTTCTGCCTCTTGCACATGTGACATATCAAAAGATAAGGATATTCATGTCTCTGTCACAGAAACATAACTCGTATCACTTTAGTGGTATCTGGAGGTTGATAGGAGATAGGAGAACTGGCAATAAAGGAAATCCTTTGGTGTGTTAATGCACTACTGTCCTTAAAGTCAAAGGAAGCATCTTTAGGGAACAAACACAGCTGCTCAGCACACACTGACCCATTTCCATTGGGGTTTTTGTGCTTACCAAGGTGCACGCTCCCTGGGAATTCCAGAGACGGGCTCTGTCCATGCGCATTGACTGCAGACACTCGGAACTGATCATCAGCCTCTTCAGACAGATTGCTCACCGTGAACTCTGGGACGGGGACATGAGACTTGTGGCACTCACCCACGTGAAGCCAGTTAGTTTATTGGGTTCCACAATGTAGCCATGGATTGGAATGGGGAGGTGCATCTTCGGAGGGGACCATGCCAGCGTCACTGACGTTTCTGTTTTATTTTTCACCACGGGGTCAGTTGGGGGCTGGGTGGGAGGTTTTCTGGGAGCTGAACAGAAATAAATACAGAAATATTAGCATAAGGTCATTTAGGCTGGAAAAGACCTTCAAGATCAGCAGACTCAACTTTCAGCATGACCTACTGAGTCCCACCATTAACTACTGTGGTACCTGAGGACATACATGACAAGCTTATTCCTGCAGGTATTTGCATAGTGAATATATTGACCCTCTGGTTGCTTTGGAACATTTTAGAGGTTAAAATCCCATCAGACTTTTTCACTGTGTGCAGCCACTGATACAGGCAGGAGGCTGGGAATTACCTGATGGGCTCTAGTTTCAGACTACTGACACAGTCAAGGATTGATTTCATTTCATTTTGGCCATCAGAAAGTTTGGTGTCTGGTTTCAGTCAGCCATCTAGACTCCAATTATAATCATATGGAGAACAGCGCATTTAGGAGAACTCATCTCAATAAACCTGAATGAAATCACAGAATCATAGGATCACAGGAGGGCTTGGGTTGGAAGAAAACATCAAGATCATTCAGTTCTAAACACCCTGCCATGGGCTGGCTGCCCACTAACCAGCTCAGGCTGCCCATCACCCATCCAACCTCGCCTTCAACACCAAGGACAGGCATCCACAGCTTCTCTGGGCAGCCTGAAATGGAAGCAATGAGCCACATGTTGAAGATACTCAAATATTCATGACTGTAGAGAGAGCCAAATACTCCATACATATTGCCTGCCTGGTAAATGGCATTAAAATGCCAACAACAGACTCATCCAGCTCATTGAAAATGGTGTGAACATGGCGTACAGGATTCTTCCAGCAGCTAGTTAGATCTGCAAAGTGTAAAAACATGAAATCTCAATGCGATACCATTTTCCCTCATAACATAAACAGACACATAACTGCTTTGGGGTGCACTGTTACCAGCCTGTCAGTTGCTGTTGGTCAGTGCTAGATGCCAAAGGTCCCACTAACACAGCATGAAGCCGAAAGCTAGACGCTGGAATCAGATCTCCTGACCTTACCATCAGAAATCGAGATGTCATATTTTGCTCAGAGGTGCCTGCTTGTAGGAGGGACAGCTTCCGAGCTTTTTCTGCTCCAGGAACCAGCTCCAGCTTCAGAATTTAAACAGCAGTCAGAAATTAAACTGAGCTTTGTCACCTCCATCAAATAGAAGGAGTGGTTGGGTGGTACAGCTTTCCAAATCACTTAGAAACTGTCACAACAATCAGATGCCTACCTTTTCTTTTTGAACTTGTTAATACATAGAGCTTAATAGCATCAGAATGCCCCAAGCACTTCAGACAACAGGACAGCTGTAAACCCTTCTTTAAGGATTCCTTTGTTTAACCACTGAGTAACTGTAATTCAGTGGTGCTGGTGGGAGAAGGGAAGTCCTAATCTTCCCAGATGGTGAATAGAGTTGATGTTCACATGCAGACTGGTGCTGCAGCAGAGCCAGAAACCACTCATCTGGGAAACACAGCACCAAGAAAACAATGGGAATAGCTTCATAAAATCAGGCAGCTTCACCCAAATTTCATGTCAGGTCCATTATTCTTCCTATTTTCAGGAAGAAATGTTTTCCCTTATTCTTGTAGTTTTATTTTCTTTTCCTTTCCAGCAAGCAGCTTTGTAGCTTACAAATTGTTTTCTAATCACCTCCTGGTGTGGACAAATCACACAGGTCTGACTCCATGTTTTACATAGTTAGCATTTTATATTTGTTCCACTATGGAACTGTACAGTCATAGAATGGCCTGGGTTGAAAAGGATCCCAAAGATCATCCAGTTCCAACCCCCTGCTATGTGCAGGGATGCCAACCACCAGACCAGGCTGCCCAGAGCCACATCCAGCCTGGCCTTGAATGCCTGCAGGGATGGGGCATCCACAGCCTCCTTGGGCAACCTGTTCCAGTGCATCACCACCCTCTGAGTGAAAAACATCTTCCTAAGATCCAACCTAAACCTCCCCTGTCTCAGTTTAAAACCATTCCCCCTTGTTCTATCACTGTCCACCCTCATAAACAGCCATTCCCCCTCCTGTTTATACGCTCCAATCAAGTACTCAAAGGCCACAATGAGGTCTCCCCACAGCCTTCCATTCTCCAGGCTAAACAAGCCCAGATCCCTCCACCTTTCCTCATAGGAGAGCTGCTCCAGCCCTCTGATCATCACAGTGGCCCTCCTCTGGACCCCCCCCAACAGCTCCACATCCTTCCCAGGCCTGGACACAGTGCTGCAAATAGGGCCTCACAAGAGCTGAGCAGGAGTGGACAATCACCTCCCTCTCCTGCTGGCCACCCCTTTTTCAGTGCAGCCCAGAACACACATGGATCTATCTTTTCCATACGGATATTCCCATCTGTGTACATATATATACCACACCTACACCCCCACAATCTGCTACAACTCCATAGAATTTTCAAGGTTGGAAAAGACCTGGATGATCTTATGATCTTATGATCTCAGATCTTATGATCTGGATGATCTTATGATCATCCAGTCCAACCATCACCAATACTTCCCAGTTAAATCACATCCCTCAACACAACACCCAAACTTTTTGTGAACTTCCCAGGGTCGGTGACTCTACATGAGAGAAAAGGGCACTCAGATAAGGGATTCTGCATTTGCTATTAGCAGAGGTGGGATGAGACCGAGCACTGCCCCAGCTCCTGGGATAACGCAGAAGGGCTGAGACCTTCCAGCTGCTTCCACCCAGGGTCACACAGCAAAGCCGACCCTGCAGGAGTCTGCATCATTCTTTGCATGGCATTGCTAAGAGGAAGATCCCCCCCGTACCCTTGGCTCTACACTCCAGCTGCTGTCTGCCATCTGTAAAGCCACCACAGCTCTCCTACTGGAGTTCCCATCTGCACAGTGACAGCTTGGTTTCTTCTTACTGTCAAAGCAGCCACAGCCTCAGTGCTTCTCAAATCTCCCCTTTTCAGCTGATTTCCTCTTTCTAGTGGCTGGGCAATTCCTCCCTCTCACAGTCATCCCTCTGCCCCACTCTGTGCCCACAGACCCAGAGAGGGCACACAGAGCCAGCCCTGTCCCAGCTGCTGCTGCTTCACATCTGACAGTCTCAGGAGCTGAGATCCAGGCCGAGACAGCACTGCCCAGACATGGTTAGTAGGACGTTTGTGATAGGAAATAGGGAGGTTTGTGATTAAACCTGCCCCCTAAGGAGGAAGGCAATGCTGCCTGCAGCCCCAGCAGGCATTACAAAACATCCCCATTTACAGGAGGGTTTTAAATAGCACAATTCAGGAACTACAACTGCACAAATTCCTGCATGCCCTGGAATAAGTTTGGGAATGGACAAGGTTCTACCACCTGTGCAATGCCATAGAAATAACAACCATCCACCTGTAAACCTCCATCCTCTCCCCTGCTGCACAAAGGGAAGCTCAACAGCAGTGCACAAATGTCCCAGCAATGTCTGAGCACTGCTCTGTGCATCCCAACCTGCTCATCCCATCCACTCCTGGCTGGGCAGCAGGATTGGGGTGGCACATTGCAATGGGCACAGAGGAACGTGGAAGCCCCACACATGTGAGGAAGGGGCTGGCTGTGCTCCACACTCACGTTATCAGACGTGATTTGCCCTTCTGTGGGGAGCCTCTGCTCTTTCCCAGCTCATCCTCCAGCGTCTGGGACTCCAGGATCTCATTCAGGCTGTTGTTGGCTGCGGGGCAGCTCCATGAAGAGCCGCCCCTCCACCGACCGGCACACAACAGCCGCTCCCGCGCACTGCGGCTCAGCCAATCGGAGCCGGCGGAGCTGCCGCTGCCCGATGGGACCCCCCCCCCCACATATTGACCCCCCAGACGAGGAAGAGGAGGAGGAGAGCGACGAGGAGCTGCCGCAGGAGCTGACGTTGGGGCGGGGGGGCAACGCGGGGGGGGGTCGGCAGTGGGGGGTGGGGGAGGGGGTGGGGCAGCATTACCCCCGGACCCCGTGGACCCCCCCCCCCCAGCCAAAGTGCTGCTCTCCGACCCCCGCGGGCTCTTTGTGCAGCCGCTGCCCTCCAGGTAAAGACCACGCCCCAATTTGTGACCCCCCCCCCCATATTGCGCTTTGCCCACCCCCTCCCCCAACCCCGCAACCCCCCCCCCTCCCCACATCGCCCCCCTCCCCCCCCCGGGTGGGGTTGGTGGGGGGGGTGTTGTCGACGATGTGCCTTAAGCCGCGCCGGGGTCGTGTGCCAAACCCCCCCCCCCCCTCCATCAAGATGAATGGGGCGCTGAGGGGGGGGGGGCTCAGCCGTGAGGATAAAGGGGGGGGCTAATGGGGGGGGGGGGGGGCGGCGCTATAGGGAACGCAACTGATTTAAGCCCCCCCCCCACATTAACACCCCATTGTGTGTGGGGGTGGGGCACCCAATAACCCAGTAACCCCCCCCCAGTGCCAAACAGCCCCAACACCCCCCTCAAAGCCGCTGCCTTACGCTGTGCCCCCCCCGCATGAAGGCAAAATAGAGAGGAAAGTGTTTTCCTGTCTTAATGAGGCATCACGATGCTCCCTGTGAAGGGCAAGTATAGTGAAAACGGGGAACTGGAGTAAGCTCTACAGCAGACTACAGCAAAACGGTTTGACTGTTCTGATGTCCCTGCAGAGAAAGAAGACGTGTTTACAAGCAAGGACAAGGTACAAAAGGAAGTGAAGGCTGTACTGACTCAAAATACCACGCTGAGCTTGCCCAGGAGAAGACTCACCAAGATTCATGTCACAGGTGAGAGAAATTGTTTCGACTGTATTGAATCCCCCAACAAAGAAGGAGGGGAAAGTTAAGTGGTTTGACACATTCAGCCCCAGCATTCAGTGATGTAGACGGTGCTTAAATTCTGTTTATTTCATGCACTGTTTTGTTTGCCTTCTGAAGCTATGAACACTTAGGACTTGGGTAGCCTCAGCTTAAGACAGACTGGAAATAACTGGGGAATTTCCCTGGGGATCTCAAGTAGATGCAATGATAGCAAAATGAGAAGTCAATAATTTCAGGGGAAATTAAAGAATATTAAAGATATCTTCAGGGCACAAGCACACCCCTGCAAATGCTTCTTCCTAAGTAGTCTCAGAGACAGCATTTGGTCACAATGCTAGAAGGCGGCACTGGTGGTTTCTATTAAATTAAAGAAACCTGCAACTAAAAAGGTTTTCCAGTATTTTCTTTTGTTTTCTTCTCTATAGCAGGTACAAAAGAAATGCTTAAAAATAGAAAGCCTTCAAGCTGGTGCTTTTCATTCCAAAATGGAGGAAGACAGGCGTTCTATTTATGAAGAGAGTCTGATAAGAAAGTGGAAAAAGGCTTTTTACCAGGGTCTGTAGCAACATAAGAAGGGGCAATGGTTTCAAAAGTGAAGAGGGTAGACTCAGTTTGGACATGAGAAAAGTTCTTTATGATGAGGGTGGTGATACACTGGAACAGATTGTCCAGTGCAGGTTGTGGGTGACTCATCATTGTAGTGTCCAAGGGCAGGCTGGATGGGGACCCTGGGCAGCCTCATTTAGTGAATGATGTCTCTGACCACGGCAAGAGGTTGGACTGGATGATCTTTAAAGCTTCCTTCTATACCCAAACCGTTCTATGATTCCATAGGGGAAACCATTTTATTACTGCCTCTGAAAACTCAGGAGATATTAGAATTGTTTTCAGAAATAAGTAGGTGAGAAAAATACATTTCCTCACTATGACTTAATCACAAACAGAATTTAACCTTGACCCCTCACCTGGCTTTTGCTGGCAAAGCAACTTACAACTGTCAGCTTGTTTGGACAATTTAATGCCTGTCCCCTTGTATGAAACAGACTTTTCAATGACTGCGTATGCTGGTGTGCTGCTGGACAGTGGGGAAAGGGGTGTTTTTTAATTTTTGAAGATTTTGGAACATGATACTGGTGGAAATGAAAACAAGTTTAGGGCTATCTAAGCTGTTTTGGTCTGGCAGGGAGGAAGTTCTTCACTGGCAATTGATATAGTTCAGATGTTGGCATTCAGTTCATAGCACTGACAGGAAATGTGAGTGGGAAAGCTGTCCTCAACGGTACAGTCCAAAGACTAATTTGGGCATTTGGGGAATGCTGTGTAGAAAAGATTCATGTCTTAAATGTGCCCATTTGCCTTCAATTCCAGAAGCAGAAGATGTTTTTATCAACAAGGAGAAGGTGCAGAAGGAGGTGAAGGCTGCACCAACAGAAAATGCCACGCTGAGCTGCGAGGTGGCCCAGGAGAAGACGGAGGTGAAGTGGTACAAGGAGGGGAAACTGATCACCTCGAGCAAGAAGTTCAAGGCTGAGTCAGAGGGCAAACAGCGTCGGCTGGTGGTGAGCCAGGTGGAGAAGAAAGATGCAGGGGAGTACAGCTGCGAGGCTGCTGGCCAGAAACTCACCTTCAAGATTGATGTCACAGGTAAGACAGGTGTTGTCTGAAATACAGCAGAGAACAGTAAAGTAAAATCTAGTTTCCATTATACAGTGATCCAGTTGCAGTAGTCTGTGCTGAGGTTTTTCCCCTATACTTGATTGCCTGGGTTTGTAGCAAGTATTTGGATTTAGTATGGCACAAAGACCTGTTTCAGTCTGTCTGTAGAATAATAATTACTGATATATATACAGTGGAAGCAATATTCAAGATATTATTCAAATCTCTCCTGTGCCTGAGATCCCAAACTGTAATTCTTGTTCACCTAAACATTTGACTAAGCTAAGTATGTGCAGTGAGGCTGGAGTGCATGTTCTACGTGCAGCCTTTCATGGCAGGAGAAGCAGGAACTTCTCCTAGTAGTACACTGCCTTTTTACTATGCCTTTATGTTGGAGGCTGCATCTGGATAGCTGAGTCTGCTACTCCCAGTAAGAGACCTGGTAGAGCTGACTATTCCCAGAGCTCAAAGTAAGATAGATATCTGCAAATCACACACAAAGAACAAAGGACTGCGTTGGTGAGCATATTTCCTTTGTGCCTTTGACAGTCACAGTTGTGGCAATGGTAGAGGCCATGAGGAGTCTGTTCAGGAAGCCAGGAGTACTGTTCTGGGTCATGAAAAGGCAGCCAGTGGTTTGACTATCACATGTTTATGTGTTTTGATGTTTCACAGTGGGTCTTAAGCAAAAGGAACTCAGGTTTTGGTTACCTGCAGGTCAGATGTTCTTTTGGGTTCAATATGTTTGCATAGTGACTTGCAACCATGGGACTGGTGTTCAAGGACCCTCTTGGTTCCTTCAGTTCCTAGGTTCTTTCTTGCCTAGATTTGACACTTTGTTTCAACAGAAGAGCTGATATTCTCTAGTGAAGGCTATTAGTTTGGGCACAAGTGGTAACCTAAACTTGTTCCAACCTGTACATACAAACCTGCAAGATGGTCTCATTTCAGTCCTTCTGTTTTTCTTCCCTCAGAGCCAAAACCTGTGTTTATAAACCAGGAGAAGGTGCAGAAAGAGGTGAGTGCTGCCCTGGCAGCAAGTGCCTCCCTCAGCTGTGAAGTAGCACAGGATCCAACTGGAGTAAAATGGTTCAAGGATGGAAGACTGCTTGCTTCCTCCAGAAAGTTCCAAATGGAATCTGTGGGCAAAACACGGCGTCTGGTTGTGGAGCAGCTGGAGAAGAAAGATGCTGGAGAATACATCTGCCATGCTGCTGGCCAGAAGATGACCTTCGAGCTGGAAACAACTGGTGAGCATTCAGAAATTCTCAGCCAGGATTTTGTAGCCTTGTTGTGAACTGGGTTTTAGGGTGAAATCTCAGTTTTCTTTGCACCTGTCAGTGTGAGAATTTGCTCTGGCACTTTGTGTACCTCCCCGGTGCTCAGCTGTTCCTTTCCTTACTTGAGGATAACGTCATTTATTCAAGGTGATGTCCAAACGGGCTTGTTAACAGTCCTCTGCAGTGCTTTAAGCTGTCATATGTCAGCCAGAATTTATGCATGTTCTATAGCCATTCCTACATGTTGAAAACACTGCACTGTGCTTAAGCTTCAGCATATGTTCCAGTAAGTACAGTTCCATTAATTCTAGGGAATTGGGTGAATTAAGCATAGATCTGAAGGCTGCCTTTGCCCAGTGCAGAGATGGAAGGACTAATGTAGATTTGACTTGATATTTTCCCTTCTAGGATGGGAAGGAGCTCTGTCAAAGTAAAAAAGTGGGCATTACTTCCCAGGGAAATAAGAGAAGTCTCATTATTCACAGGCGGTGAACTCTCATTTTCTCTCTCAGTCTGCAACCAGGTTGGGTTGCTGTTTCAGTACTGGCTGTTTTATGCAGGAACTCTGCTCCTGAGGTTAATCCAAGTTGTATCCAGGCCCTTCAGAAGGAAAGGGAAATAGCAGCACAGAAATATGGTCTGATTCTTGTGATAAAATGTTTGCTCATTAAGACCGGGATGTGGTAGCATTGTGGTGGAGTGCTTGTTCATTAGGACCGGGATGTGATGGTGGAATATGGAGGCCACAAGGGTTGCAGAACACTCTAATTTTATGGGTAGATTGTGTACTCTGCATAGTTACAGGCAAAGCGCGCCCCGATGGATACAAAGTTTCACGGAAGGACCAACCAAGGAACGACACACCAAGTGGTACGATCACGACCGACCAATTAAAGGACAATACACTCGGGATGGACCTTACAAAAGAAGTTGCAAGGGACGGGAAGGTGCGGCAGTTGGAGGAACGATGATTCCCCTGTCGCCCAGCGCTGAATTGCCTTTTTGTTTTACCCGCTACAATTAATAAAAGTTTCTAATTGGAACATTATCGGCTCATTGCTTATAAATTGATGACAATTTGGTGCCGTGACTCGGACGGGAATACTGGCGTGGGTACGAGCCTGAGGGGGCGCCCCGCCTAAATAGGCGGCCTCGGCTCCTATCCTCCCGCCCTACTCCCGCCGACGATCCGAAATTTAAAACACAAAGGCAAGGAAAAACCGGTTAACCCTTTAAATTTCGTGCACGAAAGTCCGGACGAAGACGCAGGACAGGTGAGTATAGTCCGGTCTGGGTTGGGAATCCGGCGTGTGGCGAGTGTTGTGTGCTTGTGAAGGGGGGCCGGGCGAGCGAGTGTGGACCCCACAGTAGTGCGGTTCCCATTGCCCGCGAGGGCGTGGGCCACGACCTGGGGGAAGCGAGTGAATGCAACACTGAGTGAGGGCACGCCGAAGGGTGGGTACAGGGTATAAGCGGGACCCTTTCACCACCACAACCCCTAGGGCTACGGGCTCTATGGAGGGTTATTCTTTGGTATTCCCCTAGAGCTACGGGCTCTATGGAGGGTTATTCTTTGGTATTCCCCTAGAGCTACGGGCTCTATGGAGGGTTATTCTTTGGTATTCCCCTAGAGCTACGGGCTCTATGGAGGGTTATTCTTTGGTGTTCCCCTAGAGCTATGGGCACTAGGGATGATTACTATTAGGTGTTCCCCTAGAGCTACGGGCTCTAGGGAGGAGGATTACTATTAGGTGTACCCCTAGAGCTATGGGCACTAGGGAGGAGGATTACTATTAGGTGTACCCCTAGAGCTATGGGCACTAGGGAGGAGGATTACTATTAGGTGTACCCCTAGAGCTACGGGCTCTAGGGAAGGATATTATAAGATCGCATCCTAGAGCTACGGGCACTAGGGGGAGCTACAGACGTTGAATAAAACAAGAGAGCAAGAAGTAAAGAACGAGATGGGGCAGTGTAAAACTAAACCATCCGCCCCTTCTAAACGACCATCCATTCCTAAGGACTCACCTCTAGGGTTCATGCTAAGTGTCTGGACGCACTATCCAGGAACAAGAAATAAAGATAAGGCAAAGATGATTTATTATTGTGTAGAAATTTGGAGCGGACAACAAATTGGCCCGGCAGTATGGTGGCCTAAGTATGGTTCTAATGAAGATTGGGTACAACAGCAATTAAATTTTTGGGTAAACTCCAAAACCCCTTTCAATCAAGAAGAAAGTGACTATGCAGCAGTATGGGTCACTCGCCCAGAGGGTTTAGGAGTCCCCATTTTTAATTTGACACGAACAGAAAAAGATGTCGAAAAACGTAAGCCTCGAAGGGAAGAGGAGGCCTTAGTGGGACCCCCACCATATGCTTTACCACCAGCAATTCCCCTACCTTCTCCTCCTCAGTTGGATCATGAGCAGATGGATTCGAGAGAGGGAGAAGTACAAAAGATAGAAGGGGGAGGGCCTGTGACACGGGCAAAGGCACGACAAAATAACCTCTACCCTTTAAGAGAAATGCCCATGGGAGGTCCACAACCTCAGATGGGGTTTATATCAGTGCCCTTAAATTCAGGGGATGTTAGAGATTTTAAGAAGGAAATGGGTAATATACTAGAAGATCCCCTGGGGGTGGCAGACAGAGTAGATCAGTTCTTAGGGCCAAATGTTTATACCTGGGAGGAACTACAATCTATTCTAAGTATACTGTTCACAGCAGAAGAGAGAGGTATGATTAGGCGTGCAGGGATGCGCATTTGGGATGCTCAACATGCCCACGGGCCCGCTGCGGATATTAAATGGCCCTTACAGAATCCGCAATGGGACCATCAAAATCAACATCATAGGACTCACATGCAGGACCTGCGAACTATCATTATCCAGGGCATTAGGGAGGCAGTCCCAAGAGGTCAGAATATAAATAAAGCTTTTAATGAAAGACAAAAGAAGGAGGAAACACCCACTGAATGGCTAGAAAGGTTACGCAAGAATTTACAACTATATTCAGGATTGGATCCCGATACACCGATAGGCCAGGCTCTGCTCAAAACACAGTTCGTAGCTAAGGCTTGGGAAGATATCCGCAAGAAACTAGAAAAGATAGAAAATTGGCAGGATCGGGGGCTTGATGAACTTTTGAGGGAAGCTCAGAAGGTATATGTAAGAAGGGAGGAAGAAAGACATAATAGGCAGGTTAGGATGATGGTAGCAGCGGTCAGAGAAAGTAGGGAATTGGAAAGGAAAATGGGGGGATGGACGCAAAATCGAATTCCAGGACAGCAAAAATTTAGGAAGCCTGAAAACAGGGAGGAGGAGAGAATATGCTATTATTGCAGGAAAAAGGGACACATGAAGAGGGACTGCAGGGTTAGAATGAGAGACGAAAAGTCCTTCCAAGAAGACTAGGGGTGTCAGGGGCTCTATATATTGGGGACCCAGAAACAACAGGAGCCCTTGATAAAATTGAAAATTGGTCCCCAGGCTGAGGAGGTAGAGTTTCTAGTAGATTCAGGAGCAGAAAGGTCTACTATACAACAGATCCCCCTCGGATGCAAACCTTCCCGGGAAACTACCAAAGTAATAGGAGCAAAGGGAGAACCCTTTACAGTAGGAATAGTTAAAAATGTAATGATAGAAGCAGAGTCCAAAGTGGGGTTGGGTGATTTCTTGATACTGCCTGAAGCGGAGTTCAATTTGTTAGGACGGGATCTGATTATTGCATTAGGCATAGGACTAGAAGTAGAGAATAAAGAATTGAGAAATCATCCCTAGGTATGGGGTAACAGAAGTAATAGATTCAGATCAAGGACCACACTTTACATCAAGAATCACTAGAAATATAGCTGAAGCCTTGGGAATAAAATGGGAAGAACATACTCCCTGGCACCCACAGAGTTCAGGGCGAGTAGAGAGAATGAATGGGGAACTAAAAAAAGCAATTGGCCAAATTAACACTAGAAACTAAAATGCATTCCCCTTGCCCTCTTAAACCTTAGGGCCCAGCCCCGGGCTGACATAGGAATATGCCATATGATGCGGGAACCCCTAAAGATCACCCGGGGGTGTTAGATAAGAACATTCAAGCTTATATCACGGAATTAATGAAGTATAAACAGGAATTGTGGAAAAAGGGACAATTGACTCAAAGACCCCCTCTTGACATTACCCTCCATCAGATAAAGCCTGGAGATTGGGTTCTGATAAAGACCTGGAGAGAAACCACACTGCAGCCTCGCTGGGAAGGTCCCTATCTGGTATTATTGACTACCAATACTGCCATCAGAACTGCTGAAAAAGGATGGACACATGCTAGTCGTGTTAAGGGTCCAGTACAAAATCACGAATGGAGAGTCACTAGTCCAGCGGGTGATTTGAAAGTAAAACTGTCACGAAACCCTCCGTCAAGGAAAATGAGAACATGAATTAACAATGATTGTATAAACGTATCAGTATAGAATTTAATGTAGAAAGGAATATTTTGACTATTGTGAATGCAACTGTTGGGATATGTTTTAGAAAGGTAGTGGACCCACTGCGAAAACAGGAATACACAAATTGGTTATTAGCCTTCAGAGTGGCCGTGGAAATTTTAATAGAAGGGGGTAAACCTGGGGGTGAATTTGGATCCTTACCAGCATCACTTAAGTGTATAACCAGTGGGAAAAAGAATAGGGTGCAGTACCCCAAAGACCCACTTAAAAGGGAAGCAAAACCAGCCCCTCCTGAAGAATACTCTTGCTGCCGAGAAGATTATACACCCCATGGCTCGAGGCAACCGAGTCGATGGGCGAGGCAGAGGAGATAAAACATGTGGAGGGGTCTGCTCCATTATGAATGAATCCAAAGATTTAGGATCCAGAAGATACCCCAAGACTGGAAATAACTCCCCCGAGCAATTAAAGACTCACTACTGCAGTGGGAAAACTGCCTATCTAAAACTAGCTCAATTGATAATAATATTAAGTCTCATTAATGAGGGTTGGGGTACAGAGGTACAGACACATGAGCCATTTAAGTGGTCCCTAATCAGATGGGAAGATCAGAAGGTGATAAGCACAGACGTGACCCCAGGCGCTCCCATCCTTAAAAGTCAAGTATGTGACTTAGTACCAACACAACCATGCCTGAATCGCAAGGCAATCTATGCTTGCCCAGCATCAAATCCAGGGAAAAGTTATTGTAATTACCCAGGGGAATATTATTGTGCATACTGGGGTTGTGAAACGGTTTCACTGGGATTTCTGCCAGGGGGGGGACAAGATGAATATATAACAATTAGTTGGGGTCCCTCAGGTTGTACACCTCCGACTTATGGGACTCACTCTGGTGAAGGAACATGCCAACATTTAGAGATAAAAATCCTTAAAACAGAAAACACAGTGTGGTGGATAGGAAAGACTTGGGGGGTACGAATGTGGGAGCCTGGAAGAGACCGAGGGGGCCATTTCCTTATTAAAAAAGAAAGAGTTCCGCCAGACCCCCCAATAGGTATAGGACCTAACGTAGTAATAAATAACAATCAGAATAAGACAGAAGCTGTTACTGTAGGCCCGACCGAAGCAAGCCCTTATATTACCGAATATGGCACCCTTTGGAAAATAATTCAGTCTAGTTTCAAGGTGTTAAACAACACCCACCCAGAATTAACTAAGGAGTGTTGGCTATGCTATGATATAAGACCCCCTTTTTATGAAGCAATAGGGTCCGTAGCGAAGATTAGGAGAAGAAATGGGACTAACCCAGCAGAGTGCCTATGGAAAAAGGGAAGGCCTAATGTTCCAGGGATAACTCTAGCACATGTTACTGGAAATGGTGTGTGTGTGGGAACTATACCTCTAGAAAAACGACATCTATGTAATAAAACTATAGAAGTACAAAGTCAGGAGAAACCCTCAGACTGGCTCCTACCCGCAGACAATGCTAAATGGATATGTGCCAAATTAGGGGTCACTACATGCTTATCGACTAAGATATTTAATCAAACCACCAATTACTGTGTACAAGTAATTATAGTTCCACGAATCATATATCACCCTAAAGATTATGTGATCAGTCAACAAGAAACCTCTGAACATCACCTGATTAAAAGGGAGCCATTCACAGCCCTAACCGTTGCAATGCTATTAACTATAGGAGGGGCCGGGCTGGGGACTGGAGTAGCATCTTTAATAAACCAGCCACAGGGACTGAAAACCCTTAGACAATCTGTGGATGAAGATCTACAGAAAATAGATGAAGCCATCAATGCGCTTACAAAATCGGTACGGTTTTATCAGAAGTAGTGTTACAAAATAGAAGGGGGTTGGATCTTCTCCTATTGCAGCAAGGGGGACTATGTGTGGCTCTTAAAGAACAATGTTGCACCTATGTTGATCAAACGGGGGTAGCAATAGATACAATGGCTGAACTAAGAAAACAGTTAGAACAAAGAAAAAGAGCCCAGGAGTCTCAAAGAAGTTGGTATGAGAGTTGGTTTAATGGTTCCTCCTGGTTCACTACATTATTATCCACAATAATGGGACCAGTTATTATGATAATATTAGGTTTGTCCTTTGGACCCTGTATTTTAAATAGACTAATCGTTATCGTTAAGAACAGGCTAGAGGCAGCCCACCTAATGGTAATTAGAGAAAAATATGAACCCCTTGATGGGGAACCAGAAGAGGATGCTCTAGAATGGAGTCGACAAGAACTAAAACGGTTTAATGAGCAAAACAAAATAGTACAATAAAAGAAAAGGGGGGACTGTGATAAAATGTTTGCTCATTAAGACCGGGATGTGGTAGCATTGTGGTGGAGTGCTTGTTCATTAGGACCGGGATGTGATGGTGGAATATGGAGGCCACAAGGGTTGCAGAACACTCTAATTTTATGGGTAGATTGTGTACTCTGCATAGTTACAGGCAAAGCGCGCCCCGATGGATACAAAGTTTCACGGAAGGACCAACCAAGGAACGACACACCAAGTGGTACGATCACGACCGACCAATTAAAGGACAATACACTCGGGATGGACCTTACAAAAGAAGTTGCAAGGGACGGGAAGGTGCGGCAGTTGGAGGAACGATGATTCCCCTGTCGCCCAGCGCTGAATTGCCTTTTTGTTTTACCCGCTACAATTAATAAAAGTTTCTAATTGGAACATTATCGGCTCATTGCTTATAAATTGATGACAATTCTGACATAAATAAGTGCAGACCTAGAGAGTTAAAAGGGATTGTGTGATGTTCAAGGGACTTTGAAGCAAAGATGTCCCCTAGGTAAGATTTGTGGCTGACATTCCCCATACATTGTGGGCACACAAGCTAAGGAGAGACTAGTGATGAGCATGCAGAGAAGCCAATGGTTCAGACAGGTTTGTAGTGACACGACATTGTAGAGTTCTGTCTAGTTCTCCTTGGCATAGTTTGGAAAATAAAGATGAGGAGATTGGTGGTAACCAATATGGCTTCATCAAGGTCAAGCCATGCCTGACAAACTTGGTGGCCTTTCATGATGGAGTAACAGCATCAGTGGATAATGGGAGAGCAACTGACATCATCTACATGGACCTGTGCAGAGCATTTGATCCCATCCTGCATGACATCCTGGTCACCAAACTGGAGAAAAATGGTTTTGATGGATGGACCAGTTGCAGGATAGGGAACTGTCTGAATGGTCACACTCAGAGAGCTGCAGTCAATAGCTCAGTGTCCAGATGGAGGGTGGTGTTGGGACCAGTGTTATTTAACATTTTTGTAGGCAACATGGAGAGTGGAATCAAATGAACCCTCAGCAAGTTTGCAGATGACACCAAGCTGAGCGGTACTGTTGATGTGCTAGAGGGAAGGGATGCTACTCAGAGGGACCTGGAAAGGCTGGAGAGGTGGGGCCTTGGCAGCCTCATGAACTTGAGTGTGGCCAAGTACAAGGCCCTGCACCTGGGTCAGGGCAATCCCAAGCACAGGCACAGGCTTAGAGGAGAATGATTTGAGAGAAGCCTTGACCCTGAGGAGAAGAGTTGGTGTGGAGGGAGGTGTCCCTGCCTATAGCAGGGGGACTGGAACTAAATGACCTTAAAGATTCAGTCAGTTCTATTGTTTTTCTACCCTTAATTTTGCTTGAAAGGTTTTAGAATAAATGAGATTCTGGTTTCCATGAAAACTGTTTGCAGGGAGCTCCATTGTAGCTAGTAAGTCTATCTTTAAGTTCAAGGGCAATAATGCATTGACTGTGTTGAAAAGGGAAATGACTCAGGAATGGATGATGGTTTAGAATAAAACATAATCCTACTTATTTTCTATGCAAATATGTGTAAGGAAAAGATGCTGCACTCAGTTCTGGAAATACCCTGACAAATATATCTCTAGTGTTTCACAGCTGGAGATATCAAGATTGTTAAACCACTGGAAGATGTGGAAGTGAATGAATATGGGAGTGCATCTTTTGTCTGTGAGATTTCACACGATGAGGTTCAGACCCAGTGGTACAAAGATGACAACAAGCTGAAGGCTGATGACAACATTAGAATGCAGCAAGATGGTAGGGTGTAAAGAGGGGGATCTTTCTCCTGAGTGGGGGGTGGGTTGGAGATCAAGCATATAAGACATCTGAAATGAAGTGAAGAGGGTTCAGAAGCGAGTTCCCCTTTTGTTTTGGGACTGAGGTTTAGGTGGAACAAGTGACATGGTGGGATGCTTAGTGTGGGAAGTGTGATGCTATCCCACCATCCCACACTGCTGGGAGCAGGTAGGAAATGAGTGCAGTTATTTCCAACGTGGGGGTGAACAGGGCAGTCAGTTAACCTCTCCAAAGAGGTTTTGTCTGACAGTGAGTGTGATTCTTCTGTATCAGGTACTTTGAAGGTGACGGCGGCCACATTTGGTCAGTCCTTGTAGAAGCCATGTTTAGATTCCACTTTCGTGGGGATGTGGATGTGGGGGAATGGGTGGTTTCATTGACATGAGAGAACAGGCAGTGATGCTGTGAAACCAGATGGATGATGCTCAGCCTGGCCATGTGCCTCAGAGCTCTTTGCTCAAGGAAGCGAAGTGTAGTTGTGGGTTTGCTCTCAAGAGCACAGTTTGGTAGGGATGAGCTGGCGGTTGGACTAGATGACCTTAGTGGTCTTTTCCAGCCTTAGTGACTCTGTGGTTCTCTGCTTCAGGAAAGAGCTACTCGCTGACTTACACACGTGTCCAAGTCAAGGATGCAGCAGAAATAAAATCTGTAGCAGAAAAGGCAGAATCTCGTGAATCTTCTGCCCATCTTACAGTTAAAGGTAATTATGCTTCTGATGACGATTTTGATTAAATTATCTTATGTTATAAACGAGCTAACATCCTTTGCTTTAATGTCAAGGAAGTTAAACACCACCAGGACCTTTCACAGAAATAAAAACTCCTACCTACCTACCTTTCTGCCCACAAAATATCCAGCTTGTCTTTTGGAATTTACTTTTGCTAAGTAAAACAGATTATTTTCTTAGGAGGTTTATTTTCTACCTTTCGACTTCAGATTTGTGTTTGAACGTTGAGGGATAAAAAACATAGCTTGACTTTTTCTTCATTTTCTCTTGCTGTTTGAAAAGAACACAGGGTTTTTGTTTTTTTTTTTAATATATACAATGTTAAAGTATATATATGATGTTAAGTGTGATAAAGAAAAGGGAGACATTTAAGTTAGCATACTACTCAAGAGTTCAGTCCCCAGCTTTGCCACTGTTACCATTATAAGGGCAAGAACTTCCTGGAAAATGAATTTCTCCTGAGTCATTACATTTGAGCTACAGAGACCTTTACTAGGAGAAAACTTGTTGTTCAGAGCTAAGTTGCTGTATTTAACCAAAGTAATTATCAATGTCCGTGTTTCATTGAACCTCTTTTCCATTTCGTAATGCGAGGAGTTTGATATTGGGATGGGAAGGTCATGGTTTGATTTAGATGTTGGACTGGGAATCAGAAGATCTGGGCTCTTTTCAGATTGTCAATCTTATTGTCTGACTTCTTAACAACATTCTTTTCTTTCTATTATTTTTTAATGATGTTTCAAGGCATTCTGAGCTGATAGGTGTAGTGTTCATGTGCAGTAATGCTGACGTGAGTAAGTGGGGTGATAATGTAAGGGTTTTTTACATTCCTTCTAAATCTCTGCTTTCTCTTGTTCCATCCTTCTTAAAGAGCAATCCATTAATCTAGTAAAGGAGCTGTGTGATGACTATGTGACTGAGCCTGAAGAAGCCAAATTTGAATGCGAGATATCCATTCCTTCTGTGAAACCTCCCAAGTGGTATTCCTACGTGGGGAAGTCTAACAGGCTGGCAGATACTTGATTATGCAGCAAGAAGGCACCATCCACCAGCTGACCATACTGAAAACCACCACTGATATGACAAGCACCATTCAGTTCTCAATTGGCAAATCAAAACCCACAGCCAATCTGCTTGTCAGAGGTAACATATCCTGGCTTGGTTTACATCATGAAGATGAAGAATTAATTAACGTACAGCCTTCCTTCTCTGGGGTCTTTGAAATATTGTGTGTGTGTCTGGAGGGTCTGCTCCATTTCCAGTTCAAAGTCGTTGGACACTAAATGAGACAGCTGCATCTCAGTAAAAGATCTGTTTGAATAGTTGTGATGTGCTTACTATTCAGATCTACAGAGCTGAGGTTTTGTCCTTGGCTATAGCAAAGAAGTCAAATCAGGTGAAATTAATTGTATTTCTGAAGTAGACAAGTTTGAGTTTGGTAGCACCTAAATTTGATGCAGTTTGTCATTGATTTCATCTGAAAGAAACTTGCAGGCTTTTTATCTGCTGTTGTCCCCAGCGTAAGAGTCTCCATTCACACCCTAAAGTACTTGTTATATTTTCAACTCACTCTTATTTGAATAAAAGCCTCAACAATTGGGAGCAATTTAATAAGCACAGAACAAGAGCTGGACCTTGCATTTGGTAGATAACATACAGTATTACTTTATAGAAATGTAGTCAGTGGCATTCCCTATAGACAATCGTTTGTTTTATCTTTAGAGTTGTTCAAAGAACCATTGTGAACATGACATTAATTGGAATGGAATACACGCAAGAGACTATCCTCTTCTTCCAATTGTCCTCATCCTTTCTTCTCTTCCACCCCTGCTTTGCAGATTACCATATATAAATCACCAGGAAGTTGGAGGACAAGACAGCTTTGGAACGTCATTCTGTCATCCTGTCCTGTGACTTCAGGCCTTCTCCAAAGGTTGTGAAATGGTTCAAGGGCCACACACTCATCAAGCCCTCTGAGAAGTACAAGATCAAGAGGGATAAGCATTCAGCAGAGCTCAAGATTCTGAAGCTGAACCTATTTCACCTCAGATTTCTCTTCTTGGGGTTGATTTCTGCTGTTCTCTCCTGCTAACTTTATAAATGTATAATGTTCACTGAGAAGATTACACAAAGATCATCTAGTCCAACCATTCTACCACATCCCAGTATGATTTATAGTAACAGTGGTAACAGTTCACCTTGTTTCCCCACAGCCCGCAATATAGAAGTATCGAAGCACCTGCAGGATGTGGAAATTGAAGAGGAGAGCTCTGCTGTCTTCTCCTGTGAGCTGTCCCGTGATGACGAGGATGTGGAATGGTTCCTGAATGGCAACCTCCTTTACACCAACAATTACAATGACATCAAGAATGTTGGCAATTGCTGCACACTGACAATGAAGCAGGTTAAGCCTGAGGATGCTGGCACAGTGACAGTGAAGTCAGACAAGGTGTCAGAAAGCGCGCGCCTGAAGGTGAGAGGTGGGTCTGATCACACCCCTCCTGGATGCAAGAGATGCTAAGGAGCCCCAGTTCTTTCTATTGTGCAGCAGTCCTGCTTCTAAAGCTCACCTCTCTGGGGTGACAAGTCATCAGGGGCTTTCTTCCAGTGGAAGGTTCCATTGCAGCAGATATCAAGGAAGGAGGATGGTTTTGGTGTCCTGCCAAAGCATTCCATTGCTTTTTATCATCATTTTATTTAGCACAAGGAGAGTTACAAGAGCAGTTTCTTTTACTGCTTCAGTAACATGCAGTGTCAATGCTGTTGTCTCCAAGGATTTATGACTGCAGGGAGAGATCATTCAGTGTGTGTTTTGCCTCTGGGATGACTAGTGACCAGGCTGTGAGCAACCTGATCTAGCTGTGAATGTCCCTTTTTATTGCAGGGGAGCTGGGCTAGATGGCCTTTAAGGGTCTCTTCCAATTCTAAGGGTACTGTGATTCTAATCTGCTCTCCCCAGCAATTAAGCTCTTTTACTCTATGCGCTCAGAGTTTGAAGGATTTCCTCTTTCTCCTTTCTTTTGCATTTGGTGGAAGTTTTTTCCTCAGTATAAACATCTGATGTGTGAAATAGAAGATTGATAAAAGGAGTCAATAAAACAGGAAAATCAAATATGTTCAGCAGCTTATCCTCTTAATCCTGTGGCCTGCTGTATGAGCTCTGCTCCATGTGAGGGCAATGCCAGCTCTCCAGCTTTAGAAGAGCCGCATCCCAATTACTTCATATGATATCAGTCCCACCCAAGGCAATGCAGGCTGTCCCTCCTGTTCCCTGTATTCTCCTACTGATTAGTTCAGAATTCCATAAAGTGCATTCAGTCAACACACATGAAACCGCTTTAGGTTCTATATTGGTGTCGTCAGTGCTGGTAAAGATTTATTTATCCCTCTTTAAAAATCTGAAAGCAACTGGAAATGTCTCAACTTCTGTATCACATTGTTCTGTTTTGCCTTTTTAATTGCAGAGAAGCCTGCTGTCTTCATGAAGTCCTTGGATGATGTTTTTGGTGAGGAGCGGGGTGTGATTAAATTGGAATGCGAAGTCTCTAAAGAGAAGGTCAAACCAGTGTGGAAAAAGGACGGTGTTGTGCTCACTTCTGGCAACAAGTATGAGCTGGTACAGTCTGGGAAGACCCTATGTCCCCTTATCCATGACCTCGAGAAGTCAGATGCAGGTTTCTATACCTGTGATATTGGCAGTGATGTTGCCAAATCAAAGGTTGGCATTCAGGGTAAGTACTGTGGAAAGTAAAGGAGTGCTGAAAGCACATTCAGTGTGGTCACTATGTCTTACACCTATTCCCCCACGAGCCTTAATAGTTTCTACAATAGAAGTGTATTACTGCAATTTAGCACAGTGATGTCTGGAAAATTCCCATTGCTTTTGATGTAAATGTATCGCATTTTGCCATGAAAATCACTAAACACATCAAGAATGTCCTGGAAATGTTTCCTTTCAAACCATCCCTAAAATGGAGAAATGGTTTGAACACCAGTAGGGGTAGATTGGTAACAAATTAGCTAATAGAAACATTTAATTTCTTGTCATAGGCAAATCCCTTTTTCTCACGCAGCATCCTAGAGTTGTCCTCTCTGTTAGGTTTTTCCCTCTGTAGCTCATTGAATCTTCATTCTGCTCCATGGACTGAGCTGCTCTAATTGTAGTTCTTCCAGAGCAAAGCCAAGAGATTCACGTCTCTTTTTTTTTTATAGCTTTCTGGTAATTCTGAGTGGAGAATGTCTTAGAGAATACATCAGTAAGGAACACAGCCATGTTCTGCAAATCCTGAGTTAAAACACCAGTACTGCTACTCATGTCAGTCACAAATGCCTTTTCTCCATATAAACCTCATTCTAACCTATCTCTTACCTTCCAGAGCTGAATAGTGGCATTACCAAACGGCTGAAAAACACTGAAATCCAGGAGGGAGAAGATTGTACTTTTGAATGCATTCCGTCCCATGAAAGCATTGATGAGTTCAACTGGACACTGAATGGAAGCAGAGTGGAAAGTGGTGGGCGATTTAAAGCTTCTAACGTGGGTCGGAAATATACTCTCATTATCAAAAGTGTGACTCCTACTGACGCTGGGGAAGTCGTTTTTACTGCCCGTGGTCTAACCTCCAAAGCCTCTCTGTCTGTGAAAGGTAATGAGATGGGAGAGATTCTGGGGTCTGATTCCTTCAACTGTCTTCTGATAAGATTGTCGTGAGAGCTAACTCATAATATGGTTAAAGTGAATAGCAACCTTCTACTTGAACCTCGAAGCACTGAGAATTTCTCTTAAAAATAAGTAAAAGGACAAAACATTTTACACAAATGTGAGAACTACCCAAAGCACTGGGGTAGTGTTGGCAATGGTCATCTCACTACAGCTTGTTCCATTAACAGTAAGTCAGGAATGATCTGTTGAGGGAACTGTGGGAGCAAATATCCTCTAAGTATAAGCTGAAGGGATGGCCTTCACATCATCTAGCTGTACAACAAATTCCTATCTAGAACATGTGCATCTGAGAGCATCATCCGAGGCTCCCAGTGTGATGAGTGGAGAGAAGAAAGAGGCAGTTTTCAGACATGGTTCATCATCCTCAATTGGGTAGATTTAAGAGAGAATAAATGCTGCCTGGAATTCTATTGTCTGTACTTTGCAGATTACTGCTGGCTGTAGGATGGCGTCTGTTGCAAGTGCCTCTCTAACTTATCTCCAGCAGGTAGATGCATGTATTTTGAGAGAGGCCTCCTACCCTAAGTGTATGTTACTCAAAAAGCAATGTTTTCTTCCAGGAAAACCTACTGAGGTTTCAAAACAGCTGGAGGATAAGACAGCAGCAGCAGGGCAGGAAATCAGCCTAAGCTGTGAGCTGTCAAAACCGGATTTGAACATCAGGTGGTGCAAGGATGGCAAAGCAATCAGAAAAAGCCAGAAGTACGACTTGCAGCAGGAGGGAACTGGGGCCATTCTGATTATCCATGACTCTACTGCCAAGGACAGTGGGGAGTACCCCTGTGAGACAGAGGACTCCATAACAAAAGCCAGGGTCACTGTGCAAGGTGAGTTGAAAAGCACACTGGGGATGGCATGTAGAGAAGTCGAGGTAAATATCTGCAGCCTGTGGGTGATGTTTTTCTCTTCTGTTTCCTTGAGCAGGATCAATTCTTAGTTTTCAGAAAATATGATGGATTAAAATCTTTTCCTTAAAATAATCTGGAAACTGAATGATTCTCCAGTGTGATGTGGATCTGGGCAGCCTGGTCTGGTGGTTGGTGACCCCTTGGAGGGGGTTTGAAACTAGATGATCTTTGAGGTCCTTTTCTACTCAGGCCACTCTATGATTCTGTGATCATTCTATGATTCTATGATCTTGGGTGTTAGTGAGCCAGGAAAAGATGGCAATCTGAATTAGTCTATATTGAATATGTGTAATCAAAACTATATGCAGTTTATCAGATGAGATCCTACCAGCGCATGTATAATGGTATTGAACTTTCCAGATATCTACTGGAATTATCAAACCTATGTAAATGGGTGGACTCTGTGGTCTTCTTAGACTCTTTGCATCTCTATGTGATATTCTGAAATGAGGGCAAAGGAGATTCAGGACACCTCTGTATGCTTGGGACTTGTTGGGGTAACAAATCCCTTTGTCCTACACCCTCATCCTTCTCTTTTTCCTTCCAGAAAAACCTAATTACTTTATCAAGGAACTTTCAGATGTGAAAATTGAAGAAAGTGGAAGTGCACTTTTTACATGTCAGAGCGAGAAAGCCGCATCCTTCGTCATATGGAGGAAAGGCATTGCTGAGCTCAGGCCTGGCAGGAAATACAAGAGGGCACAGAAAGGACGAGACCTGCAGCTGTGCATAAAAAATCTGGAGAAAAGTGACAGTGACGTGTACACCTGTGACATTGGTGATGCCCGGTCCAGAGCCAAGCTGGTTGTACAAGATATGTGTGAGAGCCATATGACTGCGCATCCTGTTTCTCCACTACCAAGACATTATCCTGGTAGAATTTGTACATTTATGGCAGGTCTTTGGGGCTGCAGCTGTCTGGCCTGAATAGCGGTTCACAAGCCATGAACAGAGCAAGCTGCACGGAAAGAAAAAGAACTACCGACTAGAGCAGTGCCATTGAGAACTTTATGTATCATTTAAAAACCAAAAATGCTGATGTACGGTGAGGCTGGTGACCCAGAAATCAGTGTGAACTTTCTATCTCTGACCTTTCTGAGTTACAAATAGTCCTCCAGAGTTCTAGGCAAAAATTCCCTGATGCTGCATTCTGGGTAGTTGTCACGGTTTAAACAAAAATCTACCCGTGTCCGTGACAGGGGGGCCACAGGCAAGCGAGGTGCTAGAAGGAGCTGAACCTCTGTCCCAACTACTTCAGAAGCAGCCTGAACCCCCTCGTACACAGCTAAGATCTCCTTCTCAGTTGGAGTGTAGCACTCCTCAGACCCTTTATATGCTCGACTCCAAAGTCCCGGGGGTTGGCCTTGGGTTTCTCCTAAAGCTCTTTGCCACAAACTCCAAGTGGGACCTTTCTCTCCAGCAGCAGTGTAGAGGATGTTCTTTACATCCTGTCCTGTCCGTACTGGCCCCAAGGCCACGGCACGGGCTATCTCTTGTTTTCTCTGCTCAAAAGCCTGCTGCTGCTCAGGACCCCACGAGAAATTATTCTTCTTCCGTGTTACCTGATAGAGGGGGCTCACTATGTGTCTGTAGTTTGGGACATGCATTCTCCAAAAGCCCACTACTCCCAGAAAAGATTGGGTCTCTGTCTTGTTGGTGGGAGGAGACATAGCAGTGATTTTTTCAATCACATCTGCTGGGATGTGTCGATGCCCATCTTGCCATTTTACACCTAAGAACTGGATTTCCTGGGCAGACCCCTTCACCTTGCTGCGCTTAATGGCAAAACCAGCTTGCAAAAGAATTTGGATTATCTGTTTTCTTTTCTTGAAAATCTCTGCTGCTGTATGGCCCCACACGACAATATCATCAATATACTGCAAGTGTTCGGGAGCATTACCCTGTTCCAAGACAGCTTGGATCAACCCATGGCAAATTGTTGGGCTGTGCTTCTACCCTTGAGTTAAACGGTTCCAGGTATACTGAACAGCTCTACAGGAAAAAGTAAACTGTGGCCTTCATTTTGCAGCCAATGGGATGGAAAAGAAGGCATTAGCAATGTCAATGGTGGCATACCACCTAGCTTCTTTTGACTCCAGTTCATACTGGAGTTCTAGCATGTCTGGTACAGCAGAACTCAATGGAGGTGTGATTTCATTTAGGCCACGGTAATCCACCGTCAGCCTCCATTCTTCACTGGCTTTATGCACTGGCCATATGGGGCTGTTAAAAGGCGAGTGAGTTTTGCTAATCACTCCCTGATTCTCTAATTGGCAGATTAGCTTGTGAGTGGGGAGCAATGAGTCCCTGTTGGTGCGGTACTGCCGTCTGTGAACCACTCTGGTGGCAATTGGTACCTCTTGGTCTTTTACCTGGAGCAACCCCACAGCAGAAGGATCATCTGACAGACCAGGTAAAGCTGACATCTGCTTAACACCGTTTGTGTTAACAGCAGCTATCCCAAAGGCCCATCGATACCCCTTGGGATCCTTAAAATATCCCATCCTAAGGTAATCGATTCCCAGTATACATGGAGCCTCTGGACCAGTCACAATAGGTTGTTTTTGCCAGTTTTTACCAGTGAGGCTTATTTCGGCCTCCAACATAGTCATAGTTCTTGTAAACCCCCAGTTACTCCATGGATATATATTGGTTGTGTCCCTTGGTGACTTGAGGGCATTAGGGTGCATTGTGCACCAATGTCCACCAAGGCTTTATATTTCTGGACAGCACCAAACTCAGTCTGGAGGCTGTCGTAGTTGGACTGAAGAGTGTTGTACCCGAACCGGAGGACGTTATGCTCGGACTGGAGAGTGTCGAGTTTGGATTGGATACTCTCATTCTCAGCCCTGAGACTCTCTCTCTCAACCTCAAAATCTTCCCTCTCAGGAATGGTATTGAATAAGGCCTGATAAGCATTAGCTAGGCCCCAAGTCATTTGTGCCTCCTTAGATCTGCCTGAGCCACAACATTCCTGTCTCAAATATGCAGTCAAACTCTCAGGATTCTTTAAGTGTTCAGGAGTAAAGCTCCATGACACTAAAGATGTCTGTCCTCTAAAAGTCTCTCCAAAGTTTCTCCACACTCCCTGCCACTCAGTATTCTCTGACTCTAAGGAAGACTTCCTCCTGATGTTATAAATCCAGATACCGAGTGAGATCACTACAATAACCAACAGCAAATTGAGGGAGATTAATACGATTGACAGTGTGGTCCACTGGGACAATTGGTCAGTCGAAGACTGCTTAAAAGATGCAAAGAAAAAAGGAAAAGCACGCTCAAAAACCACCATATCCATACTATTGGTTGCATTAGTTGCTCCCTCTGGAGCTGCATGCAAATACCAAATAAGTGTTGCTAACCATGCTTTCAATCTATTATACATTCCTATAACTTCATAGGAAAAATAGGCTAGC
Organism: Coturnix japonica; assembly: GCF_054131305.1. Lineage (NCBI taxonomy): Eukaryota > Metazoa > Chordata > Aves > Galliformes > Phasianidae > Coturnix > Coturnix japonica. The sequence goes on along the minus strand of NC_140671.1, from coordinate 20,034,597 downwards.
TTAAACATGGTCCAATATGTTTGGAGCATCGTAAAAGAGGAACTAATGAAATGCAGTACCTTATAATGCACACTTAGTAGAGGGAACATTTATTTATTTATTTTTTTCAATAGAGAGGGAAAAAAAGTGAAAAAAAAAAACCAAAGCTCAGCAGTGTTTATAAAATAAACCGGAGTATTGGCAGTCCGCCTGGACTTTCAAGGTCAAGCTCACAGGTGCAGAATCGCAAACCTAAGATAGCTCCTTAACAGGAGTGATACTGATAGCAAAATTACAAAATTATTAAACCATGACACCCTGGTATATTTTTTTTATTAAATATTTTCCTTTTTTTTTTTCCTTAAATATTTTCCTTTTTACTATTTAAATGTTATGGGCACATCTTATAGAAACACAAGGCTGTTTACAAAGAAGTGCATGCTGTGTTGCTGTATGATGAGCAAGATACATCTATTCTTCATCTAGCAGGAATAGTTGCTGAGCCTTAAGAACAGTTTCAGAAAGCTTTGGGAATTTGGGCGTTTTCCTTGTTTCTGCAACACAAAATGAAAATTTACGCTGTATACAAAGAAAAGGGGAGTCCGAACTTGTACGTTAAATTTGAAGGAGATCAATCTGGGGTAATATTTAAAAAAACAAAAAAAAAAAAAGAAAAGGGGGAGTGTGGTCATCAAATACTATAAAATATATTAGCTGTTACTAGAATGCCACTTATCTTCCCCCCATACGAATCACTGTCATGTTGTATGTGAATTTGTGAGGTGGGTTTTGAAGCTGAAATTAAAAACTTCTTGTATGGCTGTCTTCATAGTGGCTATCCAGACTATCTGTAGAAATAACAGCTATTATGTAGTCAGCTATTCACCAGTTTTAACTGATTATAAATTACGTTTCAGGGTGGAGAACATAGCATAGTGCCTGACACCTGTGTTGATCCTGAGGGCATTCTTGATTCTGTGCATTATGATGTCATGGATATTAAAGAGCAAGCTGAGGCAGCACATAGTTCCATTGTATCCCTGGAGGACCCGAAGGAAGATATTGGCTGGTTTGAAAAGCAGCTGGAGAAAACTAAGTTTGAACTGATGGAGACCAAAGAAGAGCTAACAGAGAAAAACACCAAACTACTTAAAACTGAAGAAGAGCTGATGCAGAAGAACAAAGGTGAGTTATGCGATGTGAAAGGTAGAAGACAGAAATAGTTCATTAATCTAAAAGAGAAATAACCAGTTTGAGTAGGAATTAGAGGAGATGTTCTACCTTTGGAACCATAGCCTGTAGATAAGTGATAGTTTGTTCCTTGTGTATATTCAGGTTCAGCAATTCCATGGTTTTTTAATTTCTCTTAACTCCATTGTGTATTTTCTTTGAAACCTGTAGACATAAATCAGCTTTTTAGACATCATGAGATGTCTAATACTGATATCTTAATGTCCTGTTTTTATAATTGAATGCTTATTTATTATTTGATTTACAGTGGAATAGTTACCACTAGCAAATACTTCCCTACTATTAGCAAAAGTGTTTAAAGTGTTCACTTTTGTGACATCAATTGTTCTTTCCAAAAGAATCATGGCTGAAACTTGTCTTATTTTCCCAGGATTTTGTGAAAAGTGAGAACACAAAAAATACAAAATCTGTCATGGCTTTTAATTCACCCTCTGCAAGTAACGAGAAAATGGTTGGTTTTTGTTCTAGTTTTGAAGCTAGCTTGGGACTTCCTGTAATTGTGTGGTCACACGAAAGAAGCAGTGTCTTATCCTTATGTGTATACCTGAATGGGAATCTTACATGCTTATGAGCTCTTCCTATTAAATTCCATAAGCTAACCAAAGGGCAAGTCAGTCTGTCCCCAGAGCGTGTAATGGCTGTACTGTGTAATGATTTGGAGGGAAGGATATTGCACACTGAATAGTTGGGAAGAGAAGCTTTAGTGTATTATCGTGTGCTTTTGTAAGTGAAGCCCTTGTATTAAACTAAGGTTCATATCATTAATATGCATGGCAGTTATTAAAAACAGATGTTCACATGTGATAGCAGTATCCTTGGCATGGTCAGAGTATGAGTAGTAGATTTTTCCCATTTGTTGTCTTCTGTTTTGTATGTTTGTTTATTTTATGTAATTAGAACAGCTTATGTAAGAAACAACTCCACAGCTTGGGAGCTACTTTTAAAGAAACTACTGCCTTATTAAGAAACTTTAAGAAACGTATGCCTTGAAATAGCTGAGATTTTGACAACTCCCTAAAGGGTATAAAATTGTCTACATTACTTGCCGTTGTGGTATCATCAGCATAATGAACAGAGGTGTCAGTAGTAAAGCTCAAAATGTCAACTTAAAATAACGTTGAACTAAAATGAAGTTTAAACAATGCTCTTGTTTCACATGTTCACATCTCTGTTGAACAGAAATCCGGAAAAGACTACTTCCTGAGAAAGCGAGTACATGCTTCAAGACTGACTAAAAAGAAGGATGAAACACTGCAAAAAGTTGGAGATTTTATTCAAAGCTCTACTTCTATTATACACTCTAAAGGTTGGTGTAGAATAAGTTTTATTCCATGTTTTCTAGAAATTGTAGAATGGCTTGTTTCTGCTGTAGGCTATTAATGTATGTGTTCTTAGACTTGTCTGCCATGTTAAGTTGTCCTTTGATTTATGAAGTAAATGCATTTATTCGTCTCTTCAGAGATTCATTATTACATTTGTGAAAACCTACAAGTATACAGAGAAAGTTGGTTCTGTCTTGTGCTTCTGTCAGCACCAAAGTTAGGCCTGTTGTTTAACTCCTGCTGAAGTTTCTGACTTCCAGCGACTTCTGAGCCATGATTGTCTTTCATACTCCATTTTAATGCGTGCTTTAAGCTGCCGTACCTGAACCTATAAACAGTTTCAGCTATAGAAGCAATAAAGAACCTCGATGAACACATACAATTTCTGAGTATTTTCACTTAAATTTTACGTGTCATTTATAAACCAAGTTTGTTACAAAGCTTTTTTTGCATTCATTGATTTAAAGACTCACAAAACCAGTAAGTTGATTGGTTTATGTATCAAAACAAATTTCTTCTAGCCAAGAAGCTGATGTCAGCAGTAAGTTCTCCTAAATCAAACGAACCTGAAAGTCTCGAAGAAGGAGAGACCAAGCCAAAACGATGCAAAAGGAAGCTGTATTCCACTGTCGTTTCTGGCCCTCTAAATATACCTGCTTCTTCGGTAAGCGATTATACTGTAGTCTTGGCTTAAAATAAACTACTAAGGAGTCCAAACAGACTGGAGGTTTCATCTATTTGCAGGGGGAGGTTGAAAGTACTGAGGTATTTCTTTATTCTACCAAGTCATTCTTGTTGGTCTTCCTGCTGTTCTGTTTTATTTTGTCCTCAAAGATCTCTGTGTTTGGCTGGCTTACAGTTTACTAAGTAGGTGATGTAGCAATCACGGAGATGTCTTCTAATTTGGAGTCATAGATAATTTCAGTGTGTCGGAGTGGGATTTTTCTAGTACACGCTTTTCTAGAGCACAACTTAGACAGCTTTTTAGGTATGCTTAAACTATTATCTCCTGTCTAAGCCAACTTGCAAAGGATCTGATGTGCCAGTTTCATGACTCTGTCGGCAGCTATTGTGCTAAGAACATTCTTGCTCTGTTGGAACTGCATCTTTTAATTATATTAGAGTCCTTTTTCTGTTCAGCATAGTGATCATTTGCCCATACTGTAATATCCCTCTGAATTTTTTGATGATTTGACGAATGATAGGGGCAGAAACCAAAATGTTTTTGTTTTTTTTTTGTTAGAGGATGAAGAAGATGAGAATTTCTTTTCTCACTGTAGTTCTGAGAACATGGAACTGAACCGAGAACTGAAATTCTGGGCAAGTCATAGCTACAGGGATTGAGGCTAAAAATGTTTTCTGAACGCTTCATGTTTCACAAAACAAGTATTATAATACTCTTTTGAAAACAAGTATTTCAAAATGAAAGCTGCCTTCAGGCTTTCCTCAGATGTGTGTGCTTTTTTAAGATAAACAGGATTTTGTACATTCTCCATATTTGTTCCTTGTGATTAAGCTGCATTAAAATGATCTCGGTATCCCATAGTTTTCTGAATAAAATATAATAAGCAAATGCCATTCTGAAATCCATTTAGGGGAAGAAATATGTTTGCGTGGGTCAAGAAGAGCTTGTCAGTCTTGTGTGAAAAGATGAGTAACTTTTGAAATGTTTTCTTCAGGAATCTGAGGAACAAAAGAAGGAAAGTGATCATCTGATCATCAAGCGACGGCTGAGATCCAGAACAGCTAAAAAACCTTGAAGAAGCATGTTTGTTCCCCTTTCTCAGGACATACTTTTATCGTATTATTAAAACTGGTTGTTAATAAACAGTAACAGTTACTCCTTTGTGTTCTTAAATTTGTATATAGATGTTTGTTGCAGAACGGCGGGAGAAAAGCAGACGACCACACCTGTCATTGACATATGATCAGCTATTCTCGTTTATTCCTTGGCTGCGTGTACCTTTATAATACGGATAATTAGCTCATACATATTCCAAAAGTGGAGCTCATCATTGGTTCCCAATTACATACTATCCCCGAGTATCTTAACAGCTTGTTGTTATCAACTGAAAGCTACTCCCTTGCTGAGTTCCCAGAACCATGGCTAGTTTCTCACCATCCCAGGGCATCCTGTTGTTCTTGCTGTCCTTGCAGGTGTTATGGCTGCTTGCTTAGCTGCACCATGTTTACGACCCTTCTCAGCTAACTAGCTGTAAAAAACACTCTCTACATTTCCCCCGTTTTCTTTTAGGCTGAAAAGGGGTTTGATTTAACGACCGATTAATCATATTTAACAAGCAGTTCAGTTCATTTGTTCAATCAGTTCTCATGTAGTTTTATCCTGCTTCGTAGCTGCTGTTCTGTGAACTTCTCATCTGGATCCATGATGGACGCTCCATAGAATTCTTCTTACAATACTGCCTATAGAATAGCAACACTACTTAAATTAATAACATAACTATTATAACTATCAAGGCCTCGATTGACAATACTCTAAAAGTGAAAAAAGAGACAAGTCAAATACAACATAACAACATTACTGTTAAACCCACTAAAAAGAACAAACATGTTTGTACTGCAACCTAAGTTTCTGTAAACTGAAAATAAATCCATGAGGGTCCAATTGTGTTAATCTGTAACTGATCAGGAAAAGTCTTCAATTTTCATATACTCTGATATATTGATTTTAATGACTACTAAAATTTGTGCAATAAATGCTTTTAAGATGCTCATAACCATGCTCTACCGACTGAGTTATCTGGGCTAATAATTGATTAATGATCGTGCAATTTTATGAAGTAACATGTCAAATAGAACCAATTTTAGAGGACAAACGTACTAGAGTATCACTAGGGGCATTATTACTTATTGACCCTTGAGAAACAGCAAGCCATGTTGGTGGAGGATGCGACAGGTAGTGCCAGCAGGGCGTCCCCTGCTTCAAGGTGCACATTTCCTCTCTCACCCATCACAGATTCTCTCCTGCATTCAGGGTCTGAAGGATTTCTTCCAGTTGTACACCATATCCGCATGGCCAGTGCGTGATATAGAGCCCAAGTGGAACACCTGCTTGGAAAACAGAATAAACTATCAAATTTAGTTCTATTAGCGTGCACTTTTGTCTAAAATGATGCATGGTTATATTTCAAAAATCCCAGTTAGTTAGATGTAAGAGAGGTATCTATTCTATGATACAGGGTCATCTCTTTGCCTGGGATTCCTTTCCAGGTTTTGTCTTTGCAAATTAAGAAAAGCTAATTAATAGGCTAATAATATCATAACCAAACAGTACTAAAACATTAAAAGAGCTATTCCTGTAGATTCTAGCATTGATTAGATCAAATCCTGTTTAATACACATCTGATCTATTACTAAAATAGAAGAAGCACACAACATCCTAGCTAATGCCTTAAACTCTAAATCTTGAGACTGCATTGGTAAAACAGAAAATCACACACTATGTCAAACTATTACTAATATTATCTATAACACAGCAAGTTACAAAGCAATATCACTAAGTAAGAAACACACAATTACAATTACTATGAAGGCTGGATGCTATTTTCTGACTTCAGATGAGACCGAAGATATCATGCTGGAACCCACATAGGGCCAGTCCCTGTGGAAATACGAGCATATTCATGACCCCAAGTTGTCAGTGGTAGGGGACAGCCCCAAAGTCCTGTGGCCATATTCCAAACATTAACCATAGGCTGTTCCTTTAGCACTGGGGAAGCCTCAAAATGACAATCCACATAAGCTGTATCTCTATGATCACGATTCAAAAAATTCAGCACAAACAAAACAAGCAAAACCTTACATAATATTTTCAAAAAATTCAGCACAAGCAAAACAAGCAAAACCTTGCATAATATTTCTTGTAGCGTGTCTCCCATATTCCCCCTTTTTTGTTTAATAATAATAAGAATGGATTTCAATGTTTGATAAATGTGATCAGTGATAGCTTGTCCAGTGGGAGAATGAGCAATGGCCGTAGTATTTTTAACACCCCCTTCTTGGAGGAAAGTTTGAGTGGCCTTAGAGGTATACGCAGGCCCATTATCTGTTTTTGTAGTATGTGGGATTCCCATAGCAGCATAAGCAGATAACCAGTGTTTACGGGTGTCATGACTGTGTTCACCTGTATGTGCTGTGGTAAATACGTAAGAAAAATTAGTATCTATTATTACATGTGCATATTTTAGACAGCCAAATTCAGGAACGTGAGTGACATCTGTCTGACACAGTTGAAGAGGTGCTGTGCCACATGGATTTGTCCCAATTTGAGGCAAAAAGATATCAGTCAAATTATGTAGCTGGTATTCAGTCATAAACATGGTGTATTGCATAAGAGAGAGGATCATTCTTAACACAGTTTTCCAATCGTGAGGGGTCATAGAGTAACTGTCACTGTTTGCAACCAAAAGATTGTATGTAAAGGCTGACTGAACTCCGTATGTTCTCACTGACTCCCTTAGCTCCTTCACTGCCTCACAAAGCAGGGATTCCAAATGGGGGACCTGATTAGGAAAGGTTTGCAACGTGTCAGCATCACCCCTTAATATAGTTTCTTTTCTGCACTGCTCTAAGACATCACAGTACGCTGTAGGGAAATTTGTCATTCCTGCTCCCTTCAAAGTATCATCAGGAGGAAATGCGTCCGATTCTCTTTCTGGATCTACTGGACCGGGATCACAATGATCCTCTGGTTTCGGTCCGTCCGTGTCTTTAACTACGTTACACATGGGCTGCACAGACGCAGCCGTGCACGACGATGGGGGGGGTGGCATGGCGAGGCGCAGAGAACGACGTGGGCGGAGCAGAGGGCGGGGGCGCGACGAGCGACGTAGGCGGACTGAAGGGCGGGGGGGCCGTAGAGACCGACAACGCGGTGAGCGACGTGGGGGGGGCGGCAGGCGGCCGCTGGCTGGGAATGGCTGGTTGTGTCGGAGCGCGGCCGCTGTTCTTTCGTGCGCTGGGCTGGAGGTTTCTTGACCGGTGACGGCAGGTGACGGTGGTGTGGTTGTCCGAGCGGCAGTTCTGGCACCACACACCGACAGCTTGGCAATTCCGTTGCAAATGTCCCTTAGTGCCGCACCGGAAACATTTAAAAGAGGTGCTTGGGCTGCACTGGTTACCACAGATGCTTGTAAGGGTGCAAGAGCTGCTGACACTTGATTCTGAGAAGCCTCAGCCTGTGCCTTTAATCCTGCCCCTAGCTCTTTAATAGCCTCAACTATGAAAGCCTGAGCCCCTGTGGGCACACTCGATAATCTGTCTAACGCCTCCTCTATTGTCCAGTTACTCCTCAAAGTACTTAGAATGCCACGAGCTGTAGCATTACAATTCTGAAGTGCACAATGTTTTAGCATTATTTCCCTCATGTACTCTGGTACTCCAGCCTTCTCTATGGCTCCAGCTACCTTATCTAGAAACGCTCCAAAATCCTCATTTCTTCCCTGCTGGATTCCCATATAAGACGGCAGCCCACCTGGTGCCTTGATCTTATCCATAGCCTGCCTGGCCAGATACATTGACTCCCTACATTTAACTGGTCCTAATAAAGCCTGGGCCTCCGTCCGGATGAAAGGACCCACCCCTAAAAGTTCTTCAACGGCGACATTATACAAGGGATCTCCGGGCTGCCTAAGTATTGCAGCACTCTGTTGGCACATCTCTTCCCAATAAGCATTAAATAGCAGTTGTTGGTGCTGCAAAAAAATCAAACGACAATCAGATGGCAACAAAACCTGAGTACTCCAGGTATAATCCAGTATCTGTCTCGCTGGCTCACTTTTTACTCCAAACTGACTGACCGTAGACTGCAATTGTGACAACAACTTCCAATCTAAAGCACTGATAGTAGCCTTTGTCCCGCCTGCAACATTAGGCGAATACCCCCCCGGCAGCACCATCTGTTGCACCGCTTCCAACGCCTCACCGTCTCCCGCCTCTAAACAAGCCCGCGCCAGCGCAGCCCAAGCCCCCTCCCACTCCTGCGCGACGGCCTCCACCAGGGCACTCCGTGCCCCAGGGAGCGGCTCATTGCAAAGGGGGGTCGAGGGGGCCGGCTGTAGCGCCATGGTCGATGCAGGCGGCTCGTCTGATACAGACGTGCCGGGAGACGGAGACGGGGCACTCGGCTCCGCAGCCACCGGCAATGCAGGCTCGGCGGCCAGCAGCAACTGTACAGTGGACACAGCAGGGGGCACCGGGCAATCCAACCACTCATTATAATTCTTATTCCTCCCCTGCACAGCACTAGCTTGCTCTGCCGCTTTCTTTTCTGCCTGATGTAGCAACAAATCATTATAAACCATACGCCACCACTTCCCGCATTTTTTAGCTGTTTTATCCCCATCTAATATTCCCTGAAAAATTGCATTTCCAAATTTACGCCACTCAAAAAGATCATGCACTAAATGCGGATTCTGAAATAACCATTTAGCATACCCATACGCTAATAACTCGGGGAGTTCCTTTTGCAAGTCTGTCCCCTTAACCTGACGCTTTCTTTTCAAAAAACAAGAAAATACCTGACACCTTTTTTTAAAAAAGCAAGAAAATAATTCATAAACCACTTGCCTTCCCATACCTATTTGTCAGCGCGCTGTTGCAGCCTTAAAGGACGTCGTCGGCCCGTATCAGCTAGGCCCTTCTATAAGGTCATGTAGAGCACCTGCACCTTCTTTTCCTGGTGTATGCTATCCCCGCTGCTTAAGAATCCGAACACCTTCGCTGCTGCGATCCTTCCTGGTAGGCCACGTCGGGGGTCACCAATTGTTGCAGAATGGCGGGAGAAAAGCAGACGACCACACCTGTCATTGACATATGATCAGCTATTCTCGTTTATTCCTTGGCTGCGTGTACCTTTATAATACGGATAATTAGCTCATACATATTGCAAAAGTGGAGCTCTTCATTGGTTCCCAATTACATACCATCCCCGAGTATCTTTGCAGCTTGTTGTTATCATCCTGAAAGTTACTCCCTTGCCAAGTTCACAAAACCATGGTTAGTTTCTCACCATCCCAGGGCATCCTGTTGATCTCACTGTCCTTGCAGGTGGCATGGCTGCTTGATTAACTGCACCGTGTTTACGACACTTCTCAGCTAGCTGTAAAAAACACTCTCTACACAGGGCTCCTTTTCCAATTCTGTAATGCTTTTCTCTTTCAGGGCTGCTTTTCCTTGCTCTTTTCCCCTTGCAGGGCTCCTTTTCCCCTTGCAGGGCTCCTTTCCCCCTTGCAGGGCTCCTTTCCCCCTTGCAGGGCTCCTTTTCCAATTCTGTAATGCTTTTCTCTTTCAGGGCTGCTTTTCCTTGCTCTTTTCCCCTTGCAGGGCTCCTTTTCCCCTTGCAGGGCTCCTTTTCCCCTTTGGGGAAAACAGTATTTCCTCCTTTGGGAGGAAATTTTACTACTCGGAAAGGGTAGTCAGGCATTGGAATTCACTGCCCAGGGAGGTGGTAGAGTCACCGACCATGGGAGTGTTCAAGAAATGCTTGGATGTGGTGTTGAGGAATATGATTTAGCCAGGAAGTATCGGTGATGGTTGGACTGGATGATCTTCCATGTCTTTTCCAGCCTTGATAATTCTGTGATTCTGTGAACCACAGAGAAACACCATCTGCTTCCTTAAGTGAATCTGGGCTGGAGAACAAAGGACTTGAGCTCATGTACAGTGAGGTGATCTACATGTAATTAAACTGATGTTCGAAAACCTACAGTACAGTGAGGTAATCTACATGTAATTAAACTGATGTTTGAAAACCTACGGTGTTTGACTCTGGTAGTATCTGCAACCTTAGATGTTTGGGAAAGTACTTAATTCTTGAATGGCTTCTTACCACGGTTTAGTGGGCAAATACTGGTGGTAGGTGGATGGACTGGATGATGCTTTAGGTCTTTTCCAACCTTGGTGATTCTATGATAGTATTTCTATCTATCTATCAGACCTGGCTGCCCTGCCTGTCTCATAGAGGCATCAAGTTCAGTTTCGTTTCCTCATAAAGGAGCAGCATTTTGGAAGGGCTGTGGAGAAAACACTTCGCCACCGAGTTTATTTCCACAAGCTTTATTATTATCTTTGGGAGAATATCACGAGCAGGCTTTGTTACTACGACTACGGAAAGCCGCGTTACCACAACAACGGCTGGCCAATAGCGAACCTGTTCTAGTAAAGATCTATGTTTGATCTAGTAAATGTGTATGTTTGATCTAGTAAAGGTTTATGTTTGGTGGCCCTGCTAGGCAGGGGGTTGGAACTACATGATCCTTGAGGTCCCTTCCAACCCGGGTCATTCTGTGACTGATTCTGTGTGACTCTGTGGAGGGTGAGGAGGAAAGGCAGGATCGCAGCGGAGCACCAATCAGAACTGAGGGCTGAAGGGGAAGGCGGGAGGGATTGGCCCGGGGAGTTAGAGGAGGGGAGTGGGGAAAAACAACCAATCGTAAGTCTGAACGCAGAGGTGAGGGCGGGTTTTTGGCCATAGCAACCAATCATCTGTAGATTGAGATGGTCCAGCGAATCACATTCATGTTCTTCAGGTCGAGCCAATCGCATGCGGAGCGGTTGAGCATCACCCAATGGGGACGCGCTGAGCGAACAAAAGGGGCATTCCAAGCTGCCGGCCCCTTTTTTCCCTCAGCCCAATTTCACATGACGCAACGGTTGGAGGAAGCGGTTCGCGAGCCGTAGTCGCCGCCGCCATTTTGTGAGCGTTGAGACTTGAGCCGGCGGCGGTCGGAAGCGCATTGGCGATCCGGACAGCATTAGCAGCGTCATTAAGCAGCGGAGACGCAGCTCGGAGGATGCGGTAGAGGAACCCAGCGGCAGCGGAGGGGGGGAAGCGTCGCTCGGTGGCGGAGGCGGCAGGGGAATCGCAGAGAGGGGGCCGTCGGTCGGTGGGTCGGGTCCTGGTGCGGGCCCCGGTTGGAGGAACATGTCGGCCCCGGAGAGCAGCACTGGTAGCAGCGAGGCCCGGGAGGATGTGTGCCGCGATTACCAGTCATTGTTGGAGGACCTGACGTTCAACAGCAAACCTCACATCAACATGCTGACCATCCTGGCCAAGGAGAACGTGCCCTTCGCCAAGGACATCGTCTCCCTGATCGAGGCGCAAATCGCCAAGGTTTTTATATTCAACTGCCTACTACTCCTACCTATACTGCTGGGGGGACCGGCCGGGGTCAGGAGAAAGGGCTGAGGGACGGAGGAGGCAGGGAGAGAAGGAGGGCCCGAGAGAGGGAGGCAGCGGGGCCGAGGCTGGGAGGGGGAGGGAAGGGGAGCAGGGCTCGGGGCCTCAAGTGAGGTGCTCCCAGGGTCAGAGATGGCAATGGGGGGAGCAGGGAGAGCTGAGGGAGGGGGGGTGGGGGCAGCAGGCCTGGGGGTCGCTGTTGGGAGCAAGCGGAGGACAGCGTGGCTCGGCAGGTAGCATGGCCCTCCCCTAAGCGGCCTTTTACCCCTCCCTTCCTGGCCAGGCTGAGGGCTGCCCCTTATTCCCACACCCCGTAGGGAACAGGGGACCCGAGGGCACCCGGACGGGTTGGGGTCCCTTGGGTTCGGTAGCAGATGCAACATGGCGGCCTGGCCGTGACTGGGCAGAGCCTCGCCCTTGGAACTGAGTTTTCCCCTTTAAACTGGTGTCAAAACCGTTGAATTTAGCGATTTCTAACGTAGATAACGATTTTATAAGTCTCGTTAGTGAGAGCCTGACCTTGTGCAGGTTTCTTGTCGTCCACCCCCCCCCCCCCAATTTATATCCAGGTAGCGTGAAGGAATATAAATAAGGTTGAGTTTATAGCACGGAAATCGTCCGCTTTAGAAAGGCTAAGTATAATGATTTATTTTAAAGTATCGTTTGTAGTTTGAAAGATAAGGTTATTTTCCCAGTGAGATATTAACTGGAGGAGTAAGGGTGGGGGGCTGATCTTGCAGGGAAGTTTTGAGGTGAAAGGCGATCATCTGCTCTTAGTAGGGAAGTGTGTGTGTTGCTGGTCGGGTGATTCTTGTGTTTTCTGCTTAGAGAAAGCGATGTGGGCTTGGGGTAACCCGTTTGGCTTGCAGGTGGCTGTTTGCCCTAAGTAAAGCGAGTGCTGTGTTATCTTCACCTGTCTTGGTTAGCGAGGTTGATTTGGTGAGGATGGGAAGAAGAAATTCTCCCCGACTGTGTAGAAAAGCCTGTAGGATCCTAACATGGCGTCTGAAAGCCTTGTGATAGAAAAGGAAGGGAAAGAGGAGGCTCCCTCTGAGCCCAACCCAGGCAGTTGCTGACATCAGTCAGCCTCAGAACACGGATGGGGGTGGGGTAGGGGGTTACTGTACCTTTCTATTGCAGCTTTCTGTAAGAAAAGGGTTATTTCTTCAATCCACCGTGTGTTCTTGCCAGTCACCCCTTCCCCATTGTCTCCCTTGCTCCCTCTAATACCAGGCTCCCTCTAATATAGGCCTTTTTTTCCCCCCTTTGGCTTTAAATCGCTGTTTATAATGGTGAGAATTGTATTGTCTTAATGCTGGGGAGGGAAAGATCTCTTACATTATTTAATCAGTCTTTCTACCAATGCAGGATGGCTCTTTAGCGTTCCACAGACCTCTTCCAGTCTAGTTTTAAATGGTACCAGTGACCAAGTTTTGCCATTCCTTGGGGAGGTGACGTCATAATCGAATAGATCTCACCATTATATCTCCTAAAGGGCAGTGGTGGATGTATATAACATGTGATAAATATCAATGCTGTCAAATTTCTTCATTTCTGGGTGTTTTAGAGCCTGCCCTGAAGTGTGTTTTTAATTTTTTTTTCCTCCTTCTTTTGAAAGCTGTCTTTAATCTTGTATCAATGGTTAGTTTTGCCTTAGTTACTATTTGTGACTGTGGTTTATTCAAGGCAAGTTTTCTTAGTTGTTTTTTTTGGGGGAAAGTGCTCTCCTTTGCTTAAGCCACTTTTAAAAAGTGTTGCCTGGAGACAGTTTTGTTTAGTGTAAAACTGGAGTGCTCTGCTTTACGACTGAATAAATGGCTCTGAAATGTGTGACTGCTATGATAAAAAAATATGTAAATAAAAAGTGTGAAATATGTATTTGTCTTTTTATTTATCATTGTATAGTGCAGAGTTTGTTTCTGAGACCCATTTTGTGTACAAAGTTGGTTTTTAAAATCTTTTTTTTCTTTGCAAGTTTGTGACTCGGGGTTTGATTATGGTTTGATTTTCAGTTGTTTTTTTTTTTTTTTAAGTTATCTTTTAGGAAACTAATAAAAAAAAAACCAAAGCCACACATTTCCAACAATAGCTTTCATACGTTATTTGAAAGAAGAGTGGGAATTCTGTGGTGATGAGCTCAGCGTTAGCATTCTGTGTGTTCTGGTGGTATGCGGAGCCTCCCTGCTGTTGGTTTAGCTCTGTGTGGGTCTCTTTCTTTGCTTAGGGGGTACTGTCTAGATCACCTGAAAACAAGAGGTTCAAATCTGGGATTCCATTTGTGTGGTTATTGGAACGTGGGCTAGAGAACATAATAAACATTACCAAAAAATGAAGACTTAAATAACCCAACTCTTTTGAAGTCACGGTTCTTAGACTGTGCCACCTGAGTAGCTGATGTTGGAAGGAGGGCACTGCTAAACTAATGCTGTCACGTTTTGAAGTAGGCTTCCTTAATTTCTGTGTGATTACTTCTAACTACTCCCAAACACATGAAGTGCCATCAGAGACTGGGACTGCTTGCTCCGTTCCCTTGGATTACAGTGATATAGTTGTGACCTTTTCTGCGTGTGGCTTGTGAAAGGACTGTGATGTTCAACGTATAATCTGCTACTACCGAAGTTCTCTAACTCGGGCTGTTCACAGGAAGTCTGATTTGTGTTCTGTGAGATGGAGAAAAGCAGCATTCGGGAGGTCCAAGTGATAAACTATTTTTTAGAAGTTCCTTGAAGTGCTAGCGATGGCTTCCTGCTCATTTCAAGTTACTTTCTCCAGTGGGTTTTGAAAGGCTGCACTCAGTACACTAGCAGTAATACTGTCTTGTGGGCTTCTTTTTTCTTTTTTTTTTCCCCCCCTTTTTTCACCCCAAAGCTTTGAGACAAACAGGATTAACCCAAGTTGTTCCTTTTCTCTGTGGTAGACCCACCGCGTTATACTTTGAACTGAGTATTGATTTTCCAGATTTAAGTTTTTAAGTTTTTGTATAAACCAAAACCAAAATCCCAAGCAAATCCCTTGGTGTTGATAGTGGCAACCCAAAAGAGAGGTCTGTATTTCTGGGATTGGTAATCCCTTTATATATAGTTTAATGTATGTCTTTGTTGTACTAAACTTCTCAGTTTCTTCTTCTTACTCCAGGCTCCTGCGTCAGAGAAGCTTCCTGTTATGTACCTTATGGATTCCATTGTCAAGAAAGTTGGAAGAGAGTATCTTACTGCATTTACTAAAAACCTAGTTGCAACATTTATTTGTGTATTTGAAAAGGTATATTTACACTTTCAGAAAAGTTCTGTATTTAAGCAAAGTTGTTCCTGGTAAAATAAATACATGCTCTCAGCTTTGGGTTTTCTTGGGTACCGAACCAGAAGAACTAATTGCTTTTTATGAATGGCAAATACTGTATCTATAATGTGGAAGGGCATTCCTGCTGTTGTCAAGCCTGTAAGTTAAGTTAGTAGAACAGTTAATTATGAATTGCTGATTTATTTTTTAAGGAAGTACCTAGTCTTTGTGTCAGGAATATATTGAAAATCAGTTTCTTAGAGGTTTTCTGAGCTCTCTGAGTTAGATTTGTCTGATTCACTTAATTTTTGATGTGAAAAATGGGTGCTTAAATTGCAACAAATACCACTAGCAGCTGATATTCTTCAAGTGGTCTGTGATTAAAAAACATGATGGGCGAGGGGGGGAGGTTGTGAGAGTATATTATTGCTTTGTTACTTTAAAGATACCCATTTTAATTTCATTTAGTGTTGAAAATTGCCGCCAAATGTATTCACTTTTTTTTTTTCCTAAGTCTTTAAACCCAGTGAAGTAATTGTGCTTATTCCTCAATGAGAATGGCAAATCCAAGTCCGGCTTTTGAAAGACTGGACTTGAATGGGTTTAAGTTGAATTAATGGTTAATTTCTGTGGTTTCCTGTATGCCCTAACATAACAAAGTGGCACTGCATCTGAATGAGATAAGTGGAGCTTTGGTGTATTTGTTATTGCATAGCAGCGAGGATCTGTGATCCCAGAATGTTTTATATCTGTTTTTCAGGTGTACAATGAGTGACTAAATAAGGGGTAGATTGTAATAGTGAGCTCAGAGATATTGAACTCCTTTGTATAGAGTAGATAGGCAGGCATTTACTTATTTTTCCAATATTGGTTTGTGTTCTTTCACATAGTTGCATTTAAACTTGCAGCTGAAGCTCTGGGTAATTCATTTGCTGAGTTTTGTAGTTAACTGTCCAATAAGCTAACTAGAACTATTAAATTGATATTCAATATGTAAAGTGTCAGTCACTTTAGATAACTCATGATATCGCAAGATGAAATTCTCACCCTGACATTGCTAGAGATTCTGTTTTATCAGTAAATGATCACTGAAGGTATCTTTAAACACTTAGCGATGTCAGAAACTGGCTCAGTCATGGCAGCGGTGAACTTGATACCCTCACACTGAAAGTTGTGTAGAGGCACCTCCCACCCATACTAGCTAAGTATGAGTTACTTTTATTGAAGTTCCTGCCCTCTTTTTCAAAGAACTTCTGAACTTTCTGGACAACGTGTCTTAATGTGACAACTAAAATAAAACTGTAGCCTGAAAAAGGTTGAAAAGCCAAAAAAAAAGGGTCAATGTGTAATGGTTGAGTTAGCAGCAGCATGTGTTTTGTCAGCAGATGTTTTCCATTTGTTTAAATTAACTACTTGAGTTATGAGATTAATTGAATTTTTTCTTTAATGTGAGTTTTGAGCTTAATTGCTACATCTGATTGCAAAGAGAAAATGGGTTGTAGCACTATTAGTGCTTGATTTATGGGTCTGATTTTGCAGTTGAACTGAAATGTACTTGAGTTCGTTTTGACTCATACACCTTTTGTTGGATTTATTAGGGGGATTTATTAGGGGGAAAAAAACCTTCAGTGATTAAACAGCTCAACAAAACACTTTCTCTGTTCAGAAAGTTTGTTGTTCTCTGATTTGGTTGTTGTTGCTGTGTGCCACTCAGCACGAACATTTGAGTTACTGTATTGTTTCAGAGGCATTTTCTTTGGATATTTTTGTCGCTGTATTTTTTTTGACAGAAATTGGCCAAGTAAAATGAGAATTTTGGTAATGGAAAAGCTGAAAGAAAATTCTCAGAGAACGGTAATACACAATTAAACCTTCACATGTCCGCATTTGAACTTCTGTTACCGATTCTGTTGGTGTAGATGTATCAATCTACACCACTTACAAGTTCTTTGTAGCCAGTTCGTTGTGTTAAAATGATAACTTTGGTAAGAATATAAAGCATATGAGATCTTAAGTTCTACAGAAAAGTATAGGTTGTTTTATATTAACTTAACAAGCCATAGAATTGTTTTATTGTTTTAGGTGGATGCAAATACTAGGAAAAGTTTATTTAAATTACGCTCCACATGGGACGATATTTTTCCTTTGAAGAAACTGTATGCACTTGACGTCAGAGTCAACTCATTAGATCCTGCTTGGCCAATTAAACCTCTGCCCCTAAATGTGAATACTTCTAGCATCCATGTGAATCCTAAGTTTTTAAATAAATCGGTAAGTCTCTATACCTACTGTATGAACAGATGGCAGTACGTGTTGTTTTTGTTGTTTGTATGCTGCTTTTGACAAACGTAGTGTGATAAGAATAAAGCATCTGATCTCTGGAGACAGGCAAGAGGAATTTATGGACTCAGTATTTAAGGGGCTTATTGTAAGTATTTATAACTTGAATTCTAGATTTCCAAACATTTATGTTAAATGCCATATTCTGTCATGGTGGCACAGTTAATCCTATGACAGTAGGCAATTCCTAGAGGAGCAGAAATTGTTTTGTTTGTATTTTGCATAAAAAATGCAGTCATTAACTTGTGCAAGCTAAGTCCCAGTTTTGTATCACACTAGCAGTTAAGAGAGATGGAGTTAGCTGGATCCATTAAGATGTTGAATGTAACCTTATGTTCTATTTTTTAGCCAGAGGAATCTACTGCATCTACCTCTGCTGTCACTTCTGGTGCCTCTACTCCTCCAGCTGTTCCAGAAATACAAAAGAATTTGACACAGGAGCAACTGATAAGGCAGCAATTGCTTGTGAAGCAAAAACAGTTGTTAGAACTTCAGCAAAAAAAGTTAGAGCTGGAGTTGGAACAGACTAAAGCACAGTTGGTGAGTAGGATAGTTGGTGAATGGTCCATAGTTTGGTCTCACTTTGTTTGGTCGTACCTTAGCGTCTATACTGGTAACTGCAGTTAAGTTTAGACAAGAGGAGCTGTTTTAGGACTAGAGTAGTGCAAGTTGATCTGGTCCTCTAGACCAGTAATTGTTACATAAAAATCTTAAGGATTACATTCAGAACAGATTAAAAATGTTTGTGGTCTTTTGTTCTCATCTTGAAAATTATGTCTACCTGTGATGTGTCTTCCACCTCTTTTTGTGGCTCACCATAAACAAGGCTTTTTTTGAATACATTTGTGCTTAGAAAATTGAGTATTTCCATAAGGAACGGGGAATCCTGATTGTTGGAAATGTCAAGGCAGTTTCTGTCTTCATTACGTCAGGTTGGTTTGATGTCACAGTCTGAGGGTGACATTGAGGGTGGTGGCTGTCACAATCTGAAGGCGGTGGCAGTTAAACCTGTTTTGTTTTTACATTCATAATTGAAAGTCATCTTGTGTTGAAAGTTGATGATACTAAAGTGAAATATCGTAGAAGTGTAGAAATGAAAATATATAAACATGCTTGGCCGTTTAGTTGTCTTGGAAATGAGGAATGTATAGAAAAACTAAAGCTGTATTGAGGTGTGCTTTCGTTGATTTTTTTTGCTGCGTTGACCTTGTAGTATTGACTTTGTACTTGATCTTCGCCTTTTGTGTTGGTACTATGTTATTTTAATTGCTGCGATGAGGAATGAATGGGTCATTTTCAGTTAAATGGATTAGTCTGATAACTACTTCAAAACATTTCTATTTTCATCTTTGTTTTCAAAACAGAACATGATCATCTCTGTGCAGGTGTTGTATCACACAGATTAATGCTATTTTTTTTTCTTGTCACCTTATTTCAGGCTGTTTCTCTTAGTGTTCAGCAAGGATCATCTTCTATACCTTCAGTTCCAGCACCTTCCAAGCCACATGTGTCCCAGACACCTCACATGGCCGTTAAGACGCCTACTCAGGCTTCGTTACAGTCTGAGAAGATCAAACCATCCCCAAGTCCTCCACTTCACGATGTCAAAATAGTAAATAGAGATCCTCGACTTAATAGAATGTCACAACATTCTTCTCATGCTAAAGATCAGTCCCATAGGAAAGAATTTCCACCAAGCGCATCTGGTCAGTCTGATACCAAGGCGAGCAAAACATCCCAGTCTGAAAAACAAAGCTCAACAAAGCCAGAGAAAATGAAAGCAGGTGAAAAACCACAAAAGAAAGAACCTGATCAGTTGGAAACGAAGTCTAAATCTCCATCTCCTTTGAAAAACAAGCTTCCCAATACTAAAGATACTAAAACCCAAGAATCTGAAAGCACAAAAGTATCTGAAATGAGTAAACGGGATCCAAGACTGAAAAAACATCTTCAAGAAAAGCCAGAGAGCAAAGGGGATGAGGTGAAAGAAAAGAGGAGAAATACAGAGAAAAAAGAAAAAGATGAGCATAAGACATCTGAGCATAGACCAGTAGGCAGCAGGAATAAAACAATTAATGGTGTTGTCCAGAAACAAGATGTGACTACAGAAGAATCAGAAAAACAGGGTGGAAAACAAGGGAGATCCAGTAATAGAAAACGGTCACGATCCCGTTCTCCTAAGTCATGGTCACCATCTACACATTCTCCAAAACGAAGAGAGAGGAGATCACCCAAAAGAAGACTCAGGAGTTTATCTCCCACTTCTTCAACTCCTAAAATTGGAAAGATATGCCAGATTGGCGCTGAACAGTCTCCTGCTGAAGAAGCCTCACAAGGGGCAAGAGATGAAAGAAATTCTAATAAGCGAAATGTTAAACAAGAGGTGCGAGATCCAAGGAGGGTGAAAAAAAGCCAAGAAGACAGGCCCCAAGAAACAGCAAGCCAGCATTCTACAAAAGGTTCTCCTGATCCAAAGGAGAATGCAGAGAATTGGCAGGGATCCAAAGCAGGCAAGAGGTGGAAACCCGGTTGGGAGGAAAATAAATAGTAAGTTACCATATTTCAAACAAATTCTCTCTGAAGTAAGTGGAAATTCTGCTCTTGGCTGAAGTACAGTTAGGTTTGGGAGGAAACATTCAGACAGCCCATGCTGACAGAAGTTCTTGATTGAGATTCATAATTTGCTTGTAGTAAAAAATGGCAATTATGCATACTTTCTAAATCGATAGTGATGTTTTACCATGATCGGTTCTGATAGAGATGTAATACATCCTGAATAAATAACTAACTTGTGTTTTAAACGTGTTCCTATTCACAGCTCTCAGCAGACTGAAGAACACCAAGCAGTTGGTAAATCCCCTCACCAACAACACCGAGAAAACTGGCCTGCTGCTAAAGGAATTCTGTCACCCCGAGCACCGAAACAGCAACACCGGTTAAGTGTGGATGCCAATTTGCAAATTCCCAAAGAACTGACGTCTGCAAGCAAGAGAGAATTACTTAAAAAGGTAATACTGATTGATTGATTTGTAGAGGTGTCTTGGATATAGTTGTGCTTTGCTTTTCTTCTTAGAAATCCAAACTTTATGTTACAGGCCAATGACCGCTTAGCATCTGGTGAAATAACACAAGACGAGTTCCTTGTGGTAGCTCATCAGATTCGACAGCTGTTCCAGTACCAGGAAGGAAAGCACAGATGTAATGTGTGGGATAGCCCTACAGATGAAAAAGGCTCTTTGAAAAGGAAGCCTCTTCTGTCGGATGCGGAGTTAACATACTATGAGCATAAAACTAAACTGAAGAGGACACAAGTTCAGCATTCATTGTCAAGACTTGATCTCTTGGATCCTGATGATATTTTGGATTATCATGTACCTGATGCATTGCTCTCTGTGAACTGTGAGCAAGGGAAAGCAAAGTGTGGAGTGCAGTTTGAAAGAAAAGAACCCTTTGGAGAAAGATCAAGATGGCACTCTCCTGTAAGTGGCACCAGCAGACCCTTTGCTGATAACCTTTCACCTCTGGAGGGTCGACAAAGGCTTGAGGAACAAAATGCTAGTAAAGGAGGAAGAGGTTCAAAAAACTTCGACCCTTACGACAACTGGGGAGAATCAGATGAATTCAGAGATGCTCTCAGACAGCAGGGAAAAGGTACAACAGAGTTCCAGAAGATCGATGGTGATGCAGTCTGTAGGTTTGATAACCGTGAAGAAAGACAGCTGCTTGGGAAATCTGGTATGTATTTTTGCCTTATTTTACAGATGTCAAATAATTTGCAATCTTTTTGCAAGTAGTTATTGTTGAGTTGTAGGAGATACATAGTCCAACGCCCCAGTGCTAAAGC
Source organism: Coturnix japonica (assembly GCF_054131305.1). Lineage (NCBI taxonomy): Eukaryota > Metazoa > Chordata > Aves > Galliformes > Phasianidae > Coturnix > Coturnix japonica. The sequence continues at coordinate 20,013,383 of NC_140671.1, read as the reverse complement.
AAGTACCTTAGAGTAGGAAAGTGTCTGGGCAGATTATGATTATCTCTGGAGAAGGAAAACCTTTCTGGGCAGTTCGTTCCAGTGCTCTTTAACCCTCAGAGTAAAGTGTTTTGTCTTTTTTCTTTATGTTTTTATGGAACTTTCTATGTTACAGTTTGGTTCCCATTGCACCTTATCTTGTCGCTGAGCACTGCTGAAAAGAGCCTGACCTCATCTATTATTCCCTTGACCTGCTGGCCATGCTCTTTTTAACGCACTCTAGGTTTATCATTGGTCTCGTTGGCCACAAGGGCCTACTGTTGATACATGGTCAACCTTTTGTCCACCAGGACACCTAGGTCCTTCTCTGTACAGTGCCTTATCTTTTATTTTCTCCTCTTTCAGGTGTTCGAGATGAACCAAGATCACCATTCAATGAACGTTTCAAAAGAGCTAGATACGAAGATCCAGATAAAGAACCATTTCCTGACAGTCCAGGGTCAAGATTTGGAGGCATAGAAGCAAAGCCGAGAATAAGTGCACTAATGGAAGACAGACCTTTATTTGATGGCTCATCTAGACCATCTGCTGCAAGAGTTGGGGCAGATGGACAAGGAAGTCCTTTTATCGATAGCCCTACTGCTGGTTCAAGTTCTAGAATTGATGGACCGACTGGACAAGCTGCTCTGAGATTTGAGGGCCCTTTGGTGGGGGCAGGTGCTTCTCAGTTTGATGGGCCCCTGGCAGGAGCAGGGGGAGCTGGATCCCTAAGATTTGATGGGCCACCAGGGCAGCTGGCAGGGGCTCTCAGGTTTGAAGGACCTCACGGACAGGTTGGTGGGGGAGGTCCTTTGAGGCTTGAGGGACCTCTTGGACCATTGCGGTTTGAGGGGCCTGCAGGCCAGCCTGTTGGTGGTCCTAGATTCAAAGGACCTGGAGTTGGTCTCAGGTTTGAGGGACCCCGTGGTCAGCCTTCAGGTGGTCTCAGGTTTGAGGGACCTCATGGTCAGCCCTTGGGGCCTCATGGTCAAGGTGGTCTCAGGTTTGAGGGTCCGCATTTACAGCCATTGGGGCCCCATGGTCAACCTGGAAGCGGCCTCAGATTTGAGGGGCCACATGGGCAGCCAGGTGTAGGGCCCAGGTTGATTGATGGACCAGTGCACCAGGGCGTTGGTGGACTTAGATTTGATGGTCCTATGGGACGGACCGGTCCGAGATTTGATGGCTGTCATGCTGGCTTTGATGGTCAACCTGGACAACTGTCTCTTTTGCAAAGATTTTATGGAATTCATGGACAGCCCGGCCCAAGATTTGAAAGGGCTCCTGGCCAGCCCGCACAGCTACGATTTGATGCAGCCATACCTCAAAGATTTGATGGCCCTCACCAGCCTGCCTCAAGATTTGACCTGCCCCTTGGCCTTCATGGTTCACGTTTTGAAAATATAGCTAGCCATCCTGCCTCACGATTAGAGATGTCGCCATATGGACAAAGTGGTCCGTTTGTTGACCATCCCAGACAGGGCTACAGCGGACCAGCTCATGGAATGCAGTTCCAAAGGCCTGAAATGTTTGACAGTTCACTAGGACCAAATTTCAGTGGGCCAGCTGGCCCAGGAGCACAGAATTTTGCATTGAGAGCATCCGGACATTACTTTGATGACAAACTTCAAGGTTCACAATACGGAAACTTCAATAATATGTCAATGGGAGGTCATCAGGTAAGAACTGATTCTAGTAAATAATTTACTTAGAGAAGTATTCTTGTGTAGAAAATTAGCAGTTTTTCCTCTAAAAGCATTTTTTTGCAGACTAAAAATACCCTTAAGTAGTATCTGGATGATTCAAGGAAAAAGGGGCAGGCATTGCTATTTGTTAAGTCTTTGTTTTTAGAAATTAAAAGCCAGTTCTTTGCAACCATTTTATAGCTGAGGATATTGCACTGACATCAGTATCTTTTATTTGAAAATGAATTAAGTAATAGGAAGAATGCGATGTTTTCTCTTACACAAAGCATGTTACCTACAAATCATGAGAGATTATTGAAGCGAATATACGTAATTACTTTTTCTGAGAGGTTTAGAATTAAAATGAACCAAAATAATTGCAGTCTTTTTGGAGACAACCATAACTTGGGAGCAGTTGAGAAAGATGCAGGCTTTTAAGCTATGGCTTCTGAAGAATGATCATGGCACTGGCAGGCTTTATGGTGTCAGTTGTCCTTGCTGTTGCTTCTTGGAAGCGCTCTCTTCTAAAGGAGAAAGTAATTGTAAATCAGTGAAAACAATGTCTGTTCTCCCAGTAGATTGGAGGTTGTAGGGGACATACTACAAGCGTGCTGTAAAAATTTATTTTCTTTCTGAAGTTTCTTGCAGCTGGCTTGCTGAAAATCCATCTTTCAGGATGCATTTCATGTCATGGGTACTATCTCAGTTATTAGATAAAACCTCATTGTGATCTTGGTGAACGTTTACCAGTTTCTTTTGCTATTAGCCCTTTTTTTTGGTGAAAAGGATTGCTTTGAAATACTTTAAGTGGAAAATGTGCTTGAAGGATGCGCAAGTAGAAGAAAAGTTTGTACTGAGAAGTGTGTAGAGGTTAATGATGGAATAATTAAAAACAAATTGCCTTGCCAAGATTGCTTAAATGCTTAATTTTACAGGTTTCGCACATGTCTGCTCAGACAGGACCTTATGGCCAAGGTCAACAGTATCTACCAAATCCTGGAAGCTTTGTTCAGAACCCTGCAGGTACTGTAATAGTTAACTTCCTTCTGTGTCCTTTGGACTGTTCTCTGTTCATGACCACAAAAATTAGTGCTGTACGGTGATGGTGCCGTGGGTCCTTGTACACTAAAGGGCATCCTTCTCTGTGAGATGGCAGTAGGTGGCGTTTCAGGAGTACTGTCATCTCTCCAGGGGTTTCTCTCAAGCAGTGAGTGCTTTAACTGCGTGGTTTTGGTATGTAGTTACACTTTAAAACAAAACAGAACCACTGAAACCAATTTTTGGATTGCTTTTCACATAGCAGAAGGGCACCTCAATTGGCCAGGCTGAATACACATTCCCACTATATTAATTGTTAGTAATAAAAGTCTTGTATCAAGTTGTAAATGATACAAGTAGATAGATTCTCATGAGATCTTTAAGCACAGAACAAGAAAATACTACGTTTTCCATGGGAATTTCAGTAGAAAACAGGTAGATGGCATTTCAAAACACATTAGGAAGGAAGTTGTAGGGGCAGAAATGAGGCAAAGGCTGCGTATGAGGCAAACTGAAGTGGATGAGTAGATTGAAGTTAAAAATGGAAGTAAAAAGGGGTAGAAGGAAAAGAGTGTTGTGAAATGCTGATGGAGGTGATTTTTTTTTTTTATGCTAACCTTTGGTTTCCTTGAGTGTTGTGATCTTATTTCCCCTCTCCTAGGAGGAGCAGTTCCACATTCATATCCTGATAACCACATTGGTCAGCTCGATGTCAACGAATTGTTTGCTAAACTGTTGTCGACAGGAATCCTCAAACTGTCAAAAACGGATTCCACTTCAGCACGTATGTAGCTTTCATTACATTCTGACTCACCAGTTTACGCGTAGCTAAAGTGTAAAGTGAAATGTAAGAACTATGTGAACTATTGCATTCTTTTTTCTTAAATGGATCTTTGTGGGAAACCATTTGGTGCGTGTGATAAAGTGAATTATTAACTTTCTAAATGTATCTTTTAAGCTATTTAGAGCCTCCGTTTCTTTTTTTTTTTTTTTTTTGGTGCCCCACCTCAATAACTTGTCAGTGATTCTAATCAGATTCCTGTCAGTCTCTGAAATATTTGTCTCTCTCTAAATACTGAATTTTAGTGCCAGAAGCTTAGATGAAGTAGAGTCATGTTAAATTGCCATTTGGAGTTGTATACTGTTTTTTGTACGCTTTTTAAAGCTATGAGACTGACTCAGCTCTTATGCACATTCAGGTTAATGTAGTCAGATTATATTTATTAGTATTTGAATAAAAATAATATCCAGGTGCACCTTATTTTGTTCTGAAAATGAGCTGAAATTTTGATGAAATTCTTTCTTTTAAAGAAGTGAATGAAACATCGGCGCAGCCAGCTGCTGAAGAGGAGGATGATGACCAGGGTGATCACGATGTCCCAGACCTCACGAACTTTAAAGTTGAAGAACTCAGTCAGTGCGTATTGCAGCATGAGCTTACTCTGCACTAGGAATAATGGCATGGTGGTATCTAGGCGGTTAATCCAAGGCGATTGAGTAGGTGTGATATAACAATGCTAGTGTGTTCACTGTGAGTAGTTCATGCTTATTTGAATGCTTTTTAATGTACTTACATGAATGCTTTGACTGTCAAATGCTTTAACCTTATAGGACAATCATGCTTTTCTTCTACTCCTGAGGTCACTTGAAACAACTTACTGAGAAACTTCCAATTTCTTTCCAAAGAAATGTTAACTTCTTTTTGTTTTTCTAGGCGTTATGATAGTGTTATAAATCAACTATACACTGGAATTCAGTGCTGCTCGTGTGGAATGAGATTTACTACTTCAAAGACAGACGTTTATGCAGACCATTTAGATTGGCACTATCGCCAGAACCGTTCGAAAAAAGACGTTCGCCGAAAAATTACACACAGAAGGTGGTACTACAGCGTAACGGTGAGCAATGCAGGACCTGGGCCTTGTTAATTAGGGCTGGGTTTGGTGTTTCACATACATGGAGTGGGATTGAGATTGAAGTTGTATTACCATTGGAGTTTGGTGATCAGTGATGTATGAAAACTACTTGATATATCAGACATACTTGCCAAAAGAAAAGGCTGTTATGTGGTGAACAATAAGCAGCTTGGAGTTATCCGTACTGCTTTGGTTGGACTAAGAATGAAATGGAAGTTGAAGTATAATGGCCTTTCACAGACTGTTTCAGTTTAACGAACTAAGGCTGATTATATCTGTTACTTCAGGGATTCCATTTTTCTTCTTCTTTTTTTTTTTTCCAAACGTATTTTTTAATGATTTCTGGCTGTTTGTGATTGTGATTGAATTCTTGTCCTTAGGATTGGATTGAGTTTGAAGAAATAGCCGACCTAGAGGAGCGTGCAAAAAGCCAGTTCTTTGAAAAAGCTGCAAAAGAAAAGCAGTTTCAGAGTGTGCCTGCTGGACCAGCTGGAGCAGTTGAGGTGAGTTCCAGTTTTCCTGCTGTAACCCATATGGTCTGTAAGTAGATTCAAGTCTTGTGCCTTGTTCTCAGAGGTCGCTGTTTATTTTGCAGAGAAGTGTGAAGGGTGTTAATGCTTTGTGCAGTTCTCACTCTAACTCAGAGTTGAGTTTTGGAAGATGCCATGAAATAAACTAAATCCCTGCACCAGATTGTCTTAATTGACAGTAAAACAGCATTAGATTGTTACAGAGTGTCTTGCTGAGACTTCCTTGTTAAAGGGACAAGACTTAACTTTTTCAATTGACAAATGTTGTTGCTCATTCTACCAACTGTACTCAAATAATTTCTATTAACATTTTCTTAAAGATATTTTGGAAGCGTGGAGGTAAAATGTAGTTTTCGTGTTATCTTAATGTATATATATATGTGACTGTTACTAGCCAAGTTCTTGATGTTGATGTTCAGTAATGGCTTTAATAACACCATGTATCTATCATGTTACTTCAATAACTTTCAGAGGTGTGAAATCTGCCGGGAGCAGTTTGAGCAGTACTGGGATGAGGAAGAGGAAGAGTGGCATCTAAAGAATGCTATCAGAATGCATGAGAAGGTAATCCAATCTTGTTACGTGGCACTCATTTATATTAAAAAGCAAAACAAAAGCATAAGAGAAGAATTACAGAAATAGACCACAGTGACCCATCTTTTCTGAAGGACTCCCTTGTTAGTTTTCCTGCTTCTAGTTGTATAAATATCTCAACCTTTGGACATGCTTGAAGTCCTGGGATCATTAGTACAGGCACAATAGGCTTCCCTTGTAATATGTTGCTAAAGGATGAATGAAGGTGATCTTCTCTACTTAGCATTGTTGAGTCTGCCTGGATTACTGGGTCCACTTCTGGGCCCCTCATTACAAGAGAGACCGTGCTGGAAAGAGCCCAGTGGTGGAGCCTGTTTCTCTTTGGAGGCCTTCAAAAGCCAAAGGATGTGGTGCTGGGCAGCTTGGCTCCAGATGTCCCTTCCACCCATTCTGTTCTGTGAATGTCCTGTGAGTGTGGGTGTTGGTTTTGGTCCAGTTATTTCCCTGTGCTAAGCAAGGTTTTTATATGATGGCTTTTCCTAACTAAGCATACACCAGATATCTTCCCAGTCACATTTGACACCATACTTGTTCTACACATTGTTGTCCTGGAGGAATAGTGTGATTTGGATTTGTTCTGTTTATGACTGGTGCTTTTACTGTATCCCTAATGTATTTAAATGGTTAACAATTATTTTCCAGATTTTCCATCCATCCTGCTATGAAGATTACCAAAACGTAAGAAAACCTTTACTTTCATATATATATTTTTTAAAACTATTTTGCTTTCAGTTTGTTTGCTTGATCACTGTCTTTATATAGAGCAGGTCTGCAGAATCAGTTCCTCTTGCATGTGCCTAGGCAAAGAATCAGAGGGAATGCCTTGGGAATGGCAAGTTTGTAATGTATAGTTAGAGTTAGCTATGATGTATCCATGACAGCTTTCGTGTTATATAGGTGAGACTAAAGTGAAGCCATTATGATTTTATTGTTAGCATGTGTAATCTTAAGAATTTTAAGAAACGGAGAAAATGAGTGTTAGTATATGTTAAATTTGTTATGAGTTGGGAGCTAACAGTGGGGGGAATAGTTGGGAATATTTTACAGTAACATATTAAGCATTTCATCGCTGTGAGGATAATACCGTTTGATAGTAATTATGGAAAAGTAATGCTATGATATAGTAACTTTGTATTATTAGATAAAGTAGAAAGTAATAAGTGGAAGTTTGGATTTTGAGTGCTCTGCTTGCCCACGTGTTTGCGCTTTGAAAGAGACAGAAAGGAAAAGAAGGTAAAAAAAAATGGTTGTTTGAACAATGTGTTAATGCTGTGTGAATGTTTGTTTTATAGACATCATCATTTGATTGCACACCCTCTCCCAGCAAGACCCCTGTAGAAGATCCCCTAAATATTATGTTGAACATTGTTAAACAGGAAACGGATGAGTCCTGTGACTCACCTCAAGTGAAAGAAGAACCTGATGACACCCCTGCTGCCTGTGCAGAAGAGAGCACACCTGCCTCTATAGATGTTAAAACAGAACCAGATGAGTCTGTTTAGAATGAGGTTTGATTTTTTTTTTTACAGAAGAGCTCCTGTGTTAATTCTGGAAAGCAGATACTTTTTATAGGAAATAAAAGCATTCAAATTGAGGCAGGGCCTCAGCGACTGTTTGGTTAATAAATACATTTTTGTATTTAAATTTCTTATTGCCTGCACTGTTTCAGGTGTCATTGTGTGAAAATTCTGTAGATGCGTGAAAATTTAATGGAATGAAATTGTATATGTAAAAAATGTACAATTTTTACTTGTGGAAATGTAAATTATAAATAAAACCTATTTTTGCTATATACGGGGAGTGTAATGTTTATGCACACCATCAAACAAAGACAGCGTTTCTGTACTTTTTTCAGTTTAAATGGAAATAAAAAGACCTCAGTTTTAAACCTGTTGCTGAATCAGATTCAGAAAAGTGAAAGCAAGCAACTTCCTTCAGTTATTTCATAAGCGGGTGATCAAGGGAAGCAATGCTGGGACTTCTCAAGATAAAATCCTAGATTTCTTCTTAACCTTAACTTGAACAATCTTTTACATATCCAGATGTTAAAACAAGTAACCATAAGACTGTTTTGGGTAGAAATGCCAGAATTTAACAAAGCAACCAGAGTTGCTCAGTTGTGAACACAAGTGCCAACAGACCATTAACAAACCAGGATGCCTGGTAGCTGAGACATCTTCAATGATAAATTTTCCCATTAGTCACACATAAGAGTTTAATACAGCTGGACAAACTTTTCTTTACAGGGGAGGTATGAATCTAAGAATGCTCATTTGAAGTTTTTTTTTTTAATTTTTTTTTTTTTAATTTTTTCGTTGCTTATGACTGAATTTAGGTGATAAACCAGATATCCTGAGATGTTAATATTTCTTAAATGTAATAAATAAAATTGAAGCATATGTTTGTGTCAGTCTCTTTCTTTCTGTAGTGGGTTTGTGTGGTTGGGTGTGTTTGTGGGATGGGCAGTAAGCTGCATAGGTATGTATGCATGGAAGTGTAAGTGTGCATAAGTCATAGGGTATTTGTCTTGGGATAAAAATGCATTTTGCCAGGTGTGGATTTCAGGGGCAGGGGTGGATTTCATCTAAAAGTCAGAGGAAATGTCACTGTCTTAGGATAGATGGCTCTTGCAAGGTCGGGTACTCAGAAAATCCAAATTCATCCCAGTGCATGTTGTAAGTATCAGCTGTGAACTTTGACAACCAGACCTCAAGCAATAACCCACACCTTTATGTAAGGCTGCAGTGAGAGGTTTGATATAGGGAAAATCCAGTCTAAAAGCAGTGATGCATTGGCACAGGCTGCTGGGGAAGTGCTGTGGCACTGAGGGACATGGCCTTCATGATTCTGAGAGGAGCCACAGCAACCTCCCGCATCACTGTGGGGCAGGGCCCGTCCCCCTGAGCCGCCATGGCCGCCTGCCATTTTCCTCCTGCAAGGACTGCGCCCATAGCAACCCTGCTGCGGTGTGGGGGAAGGACTGGAAGAAGAGGAGAACGCGGCTCCAGCCCTATTCCGGCCAGTGAGACCGCTCCGCCCGCGGCCTTATCCCTGCGTCCTCCCCTGATGGCCGGGCCGGGCTGTGCTGCTCCTTGTCCCGCTTCCCCCCATCGGCCGTGAGGGGGACGCCCGCGGGGCGGCTGTGCCCGCGCTTTCCGGCTCTCCTCAGTTGTTTTGCCCGTTAGTTAACTTCATATTTCGTATTGGGCCCACCTAAAATACCCCAGACTAATCGATATTTGCCAAACACGCGGAGAAAGGTGGCATAACCCCCACGGGCACTGCCGGGATGGGGTTATAACCCCACACAGGGCTCAGGACCTCGGTCTTTGCCCACTGTGTGGTTTTGTGCCTCATCCCCTTCAACTGCTGCCAAAAAGCACCACAATGGCTTATTTTTGTGTGTTATGGAGATGTAGGGAAAACCTAACACTGTCTCCCTCCCTCAGGCTGAGTAATTTCTTGGGTGAATTCTGGTTAAGTACCATTGTAACACTCACTCTTTTATCTACTTCTTTCTACAGGGCAACTAGGGAACAAGCATTTGATAACAAAGTGCACTGAAGTTATGGAAAATATCACTTGCTCTCAAAACCAGTTGTGTTTTGTAGGGAGTTTGTGTTAACAGCTGTTCATTAAACTCCAGTCCCAGCTGTGCTCGTGGTGCCTGAGCCATGGGGCTGCAGCTTGGCACCCACCTGCACACAGCTGTAGTTCATTGCCCCTTCCGGAAGAAAAAAGAGGGCAAAATTGTTCTGGATTAAAAAACAGTAAATATTACCTTGAACCCATTGCACTGGTACGTGGTGTTAAGCACATTTGTGCTCTGGCAAGCAGTCTGGTTGGCTAGATATGCTTCTGATGTCAGCCTGCATCACCGTGCTGAAGTCTGTAACCCTCACCTGGCATCGTGAGAAGTCTCTCCCTTGGGGGAAAATCAGGTCCTAGTGATGCTTTGTTTAGAAAACACAACACGAGAATGCTGCATGTACTTAAGTTCTATTTAAAAACATGGACCCCAGGAGGTCCCTTCCAACATGAGCTGTTCTGAGTTGCAGCTGGTGTTGGTTCATGCACTGTTTTGCTGCCTCTGTGCAGGGCAGTGGTACAGCCTGGCGCTTGGGGGAGTGGGAGTGAAGTGATGGTACACCAGGGTGTGATACAACACTCAGCTTTGCTTAATGAAACAGTTTAACACCCTCTTTTCCTCTCTGTGGCAGTGCTGAATCTGGCCAAGCATTACTTTCATGCTACAGACTACATGGGAACAGGTATAAGTACTGGTAAACAACGTCAGCTGTTTTCATCATAATTTCTGCTTTTATGTACGCCAGGCACCTTTGAGCAGCAACTCATTGATATGCTTTAACATTTTTGATCTCACATTTATAACTATTTGAACTGTTGCCTCAATTTCTTCTCCACGGGCAGGAAAACTGAGGCTCTAATAACTTAAGACCAATATTTCTGTGTATGCTTGACTTGCAGAACAACAACCTGCCTCTTCAAGACTTCTTAGAGCCTGAAATTTAATCAAAGAGTGTTGGTGCGTTTTGGTTCCAGAATGATGACTACTCCAGAAGGTGATTATCAATTGTTTTGGCTTACTCATATGCTTAGCTATCTCAAGTTAGCCATCCCAGCCATTAAAACTACTTACATCACTTATTTTTATTGGCAAATATAGGCAAAATGCCAAAATGTTGCAAGAGGATTTAGATATCCAGCTCCCATTGTTTACAGTTACAGTGTCAAACAGTAACTAGGCCTGAAGGAAAATACAGACTATTTGATCCCATGGCCTGGTGATGGTTTTTTTTTTTTTTTTTTTGGACCACGCTGTGTCTACATTAAGAGTTTGATTCTGAGCCACTGAAGTCCATGAAAACACTATTGACTTTGGTGGGAGAAAAATACTAGGTTTCTAACAAAGTAACCTGTGCCAGAGCAGTGCTATGGGTATAGCAGCAGAACAGAGCAGGATGACTAACACATTGTATAAAGCATTGCTTTTATGTAACAGCTTTAACTGATAGGTTCAGCTCAGTCAAGAGCATCTGCATGACCTTATGTCCTATTAGCAAGGTTTGCCTACTTAGCGAAGGGCCCTTGGTGTGCCGTGTCCTTGGGTGGCAGTAAGGAGTGTGGCCATGCAGAGCCCCTGAGGAGCAATGGCTGAACACCTGAAGGCGTGATTGATGAAACAGTTTAGGAAGAGAGCCAGCATTGGGTTGGACTTGATCCAGCATCTGTATACATAGATGGAGTTGCTCTGCTGTCCTGTTCTTTATCTGTGGCTGGAGGGGACGTGGCTCTTTCAGGTTCTTGAACATTGGTTTGCTTATGGGAAACACAAAGGGCTAAAGACTTGTGCTGATACAAGTTACACTCTCATAGGTTACACTATTGTCTGGTTCTTATAAACTGTCACCCTGATGCTTATTTGATTCATCACTTCTTTCATCTCTCTGAAATGTGACTGAGCTGGCTAATGCTTTTATTATCCCTCACTAGATGTCAGGAAGAAGCAAACTTACACCAGTGTACATGAGGCAGTGAAAGCTGGTGATGTAGAACAGCTTGCATTAATGATAAAACGTGGAGCCTCTATCAACGAGGTGGATTTAGTCCACAAGTTCACACCATTGCACTGTGCTGCACACTCTGGAAGCCTGGAGGTAAAATCATAAAATCATAGAATAACCTGGGTTGAAAAGGACCACAATGATCATCCAGTTTCAACCACCTGCAGGGTTGGCAACAACCAGACCAGGCTGCCCAGAGTCACATCCAGCCTGGCCCTGAATGCCTGCAGGGATGGGGCATCCACAGCCTCCTTGGGCAACCTGTCACCACCCTCTGTGTGAAAAACTTCCCTCTAATCTCTAACCTAAACCTCCCCTGTCTCAGTTTAAATTCATCCCCCCTTGTCCTAAAAATATCTACCCTTGAAAACAGCCATTCCTCTCCTGTTTATGTTAGTGTTTGGACACAGCAAGGTTTTATGGGTTAACATTTTCCTCTGGGGAGAGGCTGAACACAACATTGCTAGCTTTGATCAAGCTAGATCTATAATCTCTGCCTGCTCTTTTTTTCTGATTTAAGGTATTCACTAAGGAAAGATGTGCAGTTTGTTAGGACTACATTTTACCTTTCTGAAGCCCCAGGCAGTTTATGTAATCAGTGTTCTCAGATTTTACAAAATCAGAGCTTTTCTAACACCAAACAAGGTGTGCCTTCTGGTCTCCCCTTCTAGCCTCATTACCTTCTTTTGTCCTTTTGTTTTCCCCTTCACTCAGAACACTTGGAAAATCCATAAGGATATGTTTAATATTCTGAAAGTGACTGAGCCAAGCGAGAAGTGACACAGAAATGTTTGTTCATTTCCCAGTGTTCTGTCCCATGCCTCATTCTCTACAGAAACAGTTCAAATACAGTTCATTTTCATAAGCAAGAACACTGACTGTTGATGCAGAAATGATTTGATTTCCAGAAGGACTGAGCTGCTGCATTCAGCACATTCACCTTCCTGTTACAGCCTCCTTGTGCAATGTTTATAGCGATCTTACTTTGAAACAGCAAGGCTGTAAATAACCGTATAAAAAATGAAGTCCCAAAGGAAAGAGAGCTGGAGACTAGCCTAAAAGAAGACAGTAAATAGTAATGATGTGTAACAAAAAGCTTTAACTAGTTTTGTAGTTTATTATTTTCTTAATTGTTCTTTAAGCTTTCCATGGAAAGCAATAACACCTGCTGAAAAAAAGGTGAATAAAGTTAAAATAATCTGTGATGGGTGAGAGGAGAGATGGGATTACATATACTCAAGAAAGCCTAATAAATGAACTGAGGCTTTACTTTTGATTCATGGCATCTTTCCTGCTGTTCATTTTAGCTGGACTTCAAATGAGCATCTTTGCACCATTTTTCCCCAGTGTTTTTACCTCATGCCACATGAACGCTCTCACAGTCTGCATTTTAAGTATGGAATTGTAAGATAAAGAAGGCACACTGCAAGTCATTCCAATTAGTAGGTTGGTTGTGCTTTTTGTGCCCTTGGATGAAGCCTTGAGACCATGTCATTTCCTAACACTGTTTGAAATGTAACATCTACTGTTGATTTATAGTTAGCATTTGCCTCAGATGAGTTATAAGAATTGTTATGGAATAAGAGTTTATTAAATGAATAAGAGCTTGTTTTTGGTTGCACAGTGCCTTCACTGGTTGCTCTGGCATGGAGCTGATGTGACACGTGTGACAGTCAGAGGCTGGACAGCAGCTCACCTTGCGGCAATCCGTGGGCAGGATGCTTGCATGCAGGTATGTAGAGATATTCACTCTCCAGCAAAAGGAAGGCAGGCCTTTGGTTTGGACACTTCCTTATGAAGATCAGTGGAAGTGCTCCTACTGGAGCTGGCTCTGTGTCTTTACAGCTGAAACCAAGTCACTGGTAAAATGACTGCACTCGTTTGTTCCCTCTGTGCTATCAGATTTATCAGAGGAACCCAGCTGACCATCTCAAGTCACCCTGTGAGACAGTGTTTGCTCTTTCAGCCTGTGAGCTTTGCATTTCTTGTAGGCTTTGTTAATAAATGGAGCAAACCAAGAAGCTCAAGATGACCGCGGGTGCACTCCATCACACCTGGCTGCAGCCCATGGGCAGTCGTACACATTGCAAACCATACTGCGAAGTGGAGCGGTGAGAGCCTTCTACCTGCAATTCCCTAATGCAGAGCCAGAGTCTGGTATCCTTTTCCATACCAAACCCCTCACTAACTGAGGTTTGGGACTATAGATTAACCTCTGTTGGTACATTCTCATTGGTGACGCTGTGAATTTATTTGTAGTGTAAATTTGCATTTTTTTAATCGTAAGATGTTAAAAAAATCCAGTTGTGTATTATATAACGACTAACATGGTGGTAGATGTCTGAAAACACAACTTTTATGTGTGTTTTATTTCAATGAAGCCACGAACCTGTGAGAAATACGTCTTATGCTGCTTTCGTGGCTTGAATTTGGAGAAATATTTGATTTTGTTTAAATAAAGTAGCACAATGAACTGTTGATACTTATTTATGGAATGTCTCGTGTCTAAGCTTCATAAACAAACTAACCTGCAGCTTTCGTTTTAGAATGTAAACGCAGCAGACAGGAATGACTGGAAGCCTGTTCATTATGCTGCTTTTCATGGTGGCTTGGGCTGTTTGCAGCTTCTTGTTAGATGGGGAGCATGCATAGGTGATGTGGATACTGATGGAAACCTTCCAGATATGTCAGGAATAATCATTTGGTTTTTCAGCCCTTGTTGTGGATGTGATAACTCTAGCACATCATATATAAAACACACAAGCAGCATTGATAGGATGATAATGGTTTGGTAAGACAGAAGGGAACAACTTAAAAATAAAAAAGGAGATTAAATGGTAGGAATAAATTCTTTCTAAATTCAAGACTAAAAGGTAAAAGCAGAAGTGAAAGGGAAAAGCAAGACTGAAAGGGAAAAGCAAGACTGAAAGGGAAAAGCAGCAGTGAAAGAGAAGAGCAGCAGTGAAAGGGAAGAGCAGCAGCGAAAGGCAAAAGCAGCAGTGAAAGGGAAATACAGCAGTGAAAGGGAAAAGCAAGACTGAAAGGGAAAAGCAAGACTGAAAGGGAAAAGCAGCAGTGAAAGAGAAGAGCAGCAGTGAAAGAGAAGAGCAGCAGTGAAAGGGAAAATCAGAGGTGAAAGGGAAGAGCAGCAGTGAAAGGGAAAAGTAAGACTAAAAGGGAAAAGCAGCAGTAAAAGGGAAAAGTAAGACTAAAAGGGAAAAGCAGCAGTGAAAGGGAAAAGCAGCAGTGAAAGGGAAAATCAGAGGTGAAAAAGAAAATCAGAGGTGAAAGGGAAAATCAGAGGTGAAAGGGAAGAGCAGCAGTGAAAGGGAAAAGTAAGACTAAAAGGGAAAAGCAGCAGTAAAAGGGAAAAGTAAGACTAAAAGGGAAAAGCAGCAGTGAAAGGGAAAAGTAAGACTAAAAGGGAAAAGCAGCAGTGAAAGGGAAAATAAGCAGTGAAAGGGAAAATCAGCAGTGCAAGAGAAAATCAGAAATGAAAGGGAAAAGCAAAACAAAAAGGTAAAATCAGCAGTGAATGGGAAAATCAGCAGTTAAAGGGAAAATCAGCAGTGAAAGGGAAAATCAGCAGTGAAAGGGAAAAGCAGCAGTGAAAGGGAAAAGCAGCAGTGAAAGGGAAAAGCAGCAGTGAAAGGGAAAAGCAGCAGTGAAAGTGAAGAGCAGCAGTGAAAGGGAAAAGCAGCAGGGAAAGGAAAAAGCAGCAGGGAAAGGGAAAAGCAGCAGTGAAAGGGAAATTCAGCAGTGAATGGGAAAATCAGCAGTGAAAGGGAAAATCAGCAGTGAAAGGGAAAAGCAGCATGAAAGGGAAAAGCAGAAATGAAAGGGAAAATCAGCAGTGAAAGGGAAAAGCAAGACTGAAAGGGAAAAGCAAGACTGAAAGGGAAAAGCAGCAGTGAAAGAGAAGAGCAGCAGTGAAAGAGAAGAGCAGCAGTGAAAGGGAAAATCAGAGGTGAAAGGGAAGAGCAGCAGTGAAAGGGAAAAGTAAGACTAAAAGGGAAAAGCAGCAGTAAAAGGGAAAAGTAAGACTAAAAGGGAAAAGCAGCAGTGAAACGGAAAAGTAAGACTAAAAGGGAAAAGCAGCAGTGAAAGGGAAAATAAGCAGTGAAAGGGAAAATCAGCAGTGCAAGAGAAAATCAGAAATGAAAGGGAAAAGCAAAACAAAAAGGTAAAATCAGCAGTGAATGGGAAAATCAGCAGTGAAAGGGAAAATCAGCAGTGAAAGGGAAAAGCAGCAGTGAAAGGGAAAAGCAGCAGTGAAAGGGAAAAGCAGCAGTGAAAGTGAAGAGCAGCAGTGAAAGGGAAAAGCAGCAGGGAAAGGGAAAAGCAGCAGGGAAAGGGAAAAGCAGCAGGGAAAGGGAAATTCAGCAGTGAATGGGAAAATCAGCAGTGAAAGGTAAAATCAGCAATGAAAGGGAAAATCAGGACTTAAAGGGAAATTCAGACGTGAATGGGAAAATCAACAGTGAAAGGGAAAATCAGCAGTGAAAGGGAAAAGCAGCAGTGAAAGGGAAAAGCAGAAATGAAAGGGAAAATCAGCAGTGAAAGGGAAAAGCAAGACTGAAAGGGAAAAGCAAGACTGAAAGGGAAAAGCAAGACTGAAAGGGAAAAGCAGCAGTGAAAGAGAAGAGCAGCAGTGAAAGAGAAGAGCAGCAGTGAAAGGGAAGAGCAGCAGCGAAAGGCAAAAGCAGCAGTGAAAGGGAAATACAGCAGTGAAAGGGAAAAGCAAGACTGAAAGGGAAAAGCAAGACTGAAAGGGAAAAGCAGCAGTGAAAGAGAAGAGCAGCAGTGAAAGAGAAGAGCAGCAGTGAAAGAGAAGAGCAGCAGTGAAAGGGAAAATCAGAGGTGAAAGGGAAAATCAGAGGTGAAAGGGAAGAGCAGCAGTGAAAGGGAAAAGTAAGACTAAAAGGGAAAAGCAGCAGTGAAAGGGAAAAGTAAGACTAAAAGGGAAAAGCAGCAGTGAAAGGGAAAAGCAGCAGTGAAAGGGAAAATCAGAGGTGAAAGGGAAGAGCAGCAGTGAAAGGGAAAAGTAAGACTAAAAGGGAAAAGCAGCAGTAAAAGGGAAAAGTAAGACTAAAAGGGAAAAGCAGCAGTGAAAGGGAAAATAAGCAGTGAAAGGGAAAATCAGCAGTGCAAGAGAAAATCAGAAATGAAAGGGAAAAGCAAAACAAAAAGGTAAAATCAGCAGTGAATGGGAAAATCAGCACTTAATGGGAAAATCAGCAGTGAAAGGGAAAAGCAGCAGTGAAAGGGAAAAGCAGCAGTGAAAGGGAAAAGCAGCAGTGAAAGGGAAAAGCAGCAGTGAAAGGGAAAAGCAGCAGTGAAAGTGAAGAGCAGCAGTGAAAGGGAAAAGCAGCAGGGAAAGGGAAAAGCAGCAGGGAAAGGGAAAAGCAGCAGGGAAAGGGAAATTCAGCAGTGAATGGGAAAATCAGCAGTGAAAGGTAAAATCAGCAGTGAAAGGGAAAATCAGGAGTTAAAGGGAAAATCAGACGTGAATGGGAAAATCAACAGTGAAAGGGAAAAGCAGCAGTGAAAGGGAAAAGCAGCAGTGAAAGGGAAAAGCAAGACTAAATGGGAAAAGCAGCAGTGAAAGGGAAAAGCAGCAGTGAAAGGGAAAAGCAAGACTGAAAGTGAAGAGCAGCAGTGAAAGTGAAGAGCAGCAGTGAAAGGGAAAAGCAGCAGTGAAAGGGAAAAGCAGCAGTGAAAGGGAAAAGCAGCAGTGAAAGGGAAAATCAGCAGTGAAAGGGAAGAGCAGCAGTGAAAGGGATGAGCAGCAGTGAAAGGGAAAAGAAAGACTAAAACGGAAAAGCAGCAGTGAAAGGGAGAAGCAGCACTGAAAGGGAAAAGCAAGATTAAAAGGGAAAAGCAAGATTAAAAGGGAAAATCAGCAGTGAAAGGGAAAAGCAGCAGTGAAAGGGAAAAGCAACAGTGAAAGGGAAAAGCAAGACTAAAAGGGAAAAGCAGCAGTGAATGGGAAAGCAAGACTAAAAGGGAAAAGCAGCAGGGAAAGGGAAAAGCGGCAGGGAAAGGGAAAGGAGCACAGAAAAGCAGCACTGAAAGCGAAAAGGAACAAGAAAATGCAGCACTGAAAGGGAGAAGCAGAACTGATAAAGAAAAGGAGCCGTGAGAGGGAAAAGGAGCCGTGAGAGGGAAAAGGAGAACTGATAAAGAAAAGCAGCCCTGAAAGGGAAAAGCAGCCCTGAAAAAGAAAATAAGCAAAGAAATGCAGCCCTGAAAGGAAAAAGCAGTCCTGAAAGTTAGAAGGAGCCCCGAAAGGGAATGGAACAGCATAAAGTAACACTGACAGGGAAAAGGAGTACATAAAGGGCAAAGGCAGCACTGAAAGAGAAAAGGAGCCCTGAAATGGAAAAGCATCAAAGCAAGGGAAAAGAAGCACGGAAAGGTAAAAGGAACAAGCACAGGGAGCAGGCAGGTAGGCACAGCAAAGCAGCAAGCAAAGCCCAATCTGTCAGAGGGGGCCTGCTAACAGGAAGCCCAGCTATTGCCCTCCCAAAGAAACTCCACCATTTTGACAGCCAAAACAGAAACTACGGTTTCGGTTCTCATGACTCTTCCCTGCGCTCCCAAATAAATGGTTTCGTGACATCCTCTACCACACTGCAACTGCTCAGAATAATCAAAATTATATCATTCATGACATAAGAAACTCACTTTTGCCTGGTGGCAACGACAGTCCATTCCCATCCTGTCCCTCCATGTAATGAACATTGCATTTGGCCTTCTAACAGCCTCCTGGATGAATCCACCAAAAGCAAGGAAGCACCCTGCCCTTACTCTGAAGAGAGAAAGAAAGCAAGGTTCATGGAAACAGGCACACAAGGCTCGCAACAAGACACGGTGCTCCAGATCATGACAGAGATAGGGCTACCACAGTGCCAGAACATGATTTACCACTAAAGGAAACATCTGGGGGCACATTCACAACTTCAGAACAAGCTGTAATGGCTCAGCATGTTTAGCTTTCTTATCGTTCAGCTGGAGAACGAGATAGTCTGAAGTATCAGTCAGCAAGCACTCGGATGAGCCTGCCCTCTGGTTTTAACGATGACAGACATCATTACTGCCACCTCTGACACCTTACCAGGAAAAGCTTCCATTTATTAACCTGGTCTTGATTCCTTCCATCAGCAGCTGCTCCTAAACTGACCTCCATTCATACAGTGATACCATCAACTTCCAGCACGAGCTGACCTGCAAGACAGAGAAGAGAAAGCAGGATGGCAACAAACACTGACATAGCACAATCTAATATTCTTGAACAGCCATAAAAGAGACAAAACAGGAGAGAAACGCATCCGCAGCAACACCCAGGTTCATAAAGAAATGCAACTCCAGCCTGGCCTCAGCAGCCCTTATATATTTCTTACACATTTGATTAAGCCAACTGCAATTTGAACCAGGAGAATTCACAGTCTCTTGCAAATGTCACCGTAAAGCAGAATAGGACACAGCAAAAAAAAAAAAAAAAAAAAAAAAAAAAAAAAAAAAAAAGAAATATAAAGAAAAGAAGCAAGCCAAAAACCAGGGAATCAAAGTTTAAAAAACCACAGAAAACAAACAGAAAAAAAACACATACTATCTGTAACAGCAGAAAGACTAGCACAGTGTGAATATACTACAAAGGTAAGGAAAGAATGGCTCACCCACCACTGAGGATGGAAGTGCACAGAACAAACTCCACAGAGGAGAAACCATCAAAAAAAATTCCACCCAGGGGCAGTCAGCCTTCAAAAATGAGCTGTAAGAGAGGTGCAGCCAGGCTCCATCCCTTCCAGTCTCTCAGCTGCATTGGCCTCACCTGCACTAACCAAGGCTGACCAGGTCCCTTCCCTAGGTGATAATCAGTGGCTCAGACTGTGATTCAACAGTTCTCATACAGTGTATCTAAAGAAAAATAGCAAAGCATAGATGAAAAACAAAACAACAAATAAACCATGAAGGATTTTAGGAAATAACACAGAATTAAAAAAAATAATAATAATAAAAGCAAAGAAAAAATAATAACTCAAACAAAAGAAAAAAACTAAGACAAGGAAAAACAGAAAAAAACTTATAAAAAAACCAAAAAACAAAAAACAAAAAAAAAACAAAAAAAAAACACGACATAGAAAACACCAAATAGGAAAGAAAACCATAGAACTGCAAAGGAAAAAAAATAACACAGCAAAGCAAGGCACAGATGATAAAAAACAACAAGGAAAACACACCTCCCTGACATGACATCTTGCCTCCTGAGCAGGTCACAGTGTCCCTCACTCAGATGTAGAGCAGGGAGGAAGATGAGACCCCACGTGTTCCTTGCTGCACACTCCCATCTAAAAGGTCCATATGCTCCTTGGGAAGCACAATGCCACCTGGGGAAAAGAGAAAGCAGGAACAGGACATGCAGGCGGCTTTCACCCAGCAGAAGGCCAGATCCTTCCGTCTGTTATCCGCTCCTCTTTTTAGTCCTAATAGGGCCCCGAGGATACAGAAATAGCAGTGCTTAGCAGAAGGACTCGGAGAAGGACCGGTAGAAACTGTCAGGAGGACAACTGGCATCGTGTGGACACAAACAGGCTGTTGGTGCAAGGAAGAAAACAGCACCTGAGCATTTCACCAGACAGGTTCCCTCCTCTCTGTCTTCCTGCAAAGATACAAGGATAAAAACCTCATTTCCTCTGAGCAACAATTGGAAACAAGACCAGAAAATTATTCATTCAAAGGCACTTTTAGGAGATGTATAACAGAGTCCTTCCCAGTTACACGAGCTTACGCTGTGGCCTTTGGTGAAACAAGCTGCCTTTGTGGTCCTGAGGACTCCTTTTTGTCATCTGTTGGGCACAGCAAGAGAGCTTTTCTTGTACAAATCTATGCCCTGTGTACCTTTCTCCATCCCAAAACCTAGAGTTGCGGTGCAGACACTGGATGCTGACCAGAGCAGTAAAAGAACAGAAGAGGGGAAAAGCAGATACAGGTAAGACACCTAAAAGAAAGGAAAAGAGCAGAAGAGAAGGAAGGATACGGTTAAGAACAAAGGACAGAAGATGGAAAGTGCTATAGAGGATTGGACTGGACACGAGCAGATCAGAGCTACACCAAGGTGTGGCTTCTCCCTGTGTCCCTGTCCACCACTGGCAACATCCCCCAATGACAGGGATGATGCTGCTCCAGCAGCTGATGGGGTTGTGGTCTGGGGTTACGTTCTATGCAGAGCCTCCAGAACGTGCTACAGACCTCCAGTTCCCTGCCACTTCTTTTTTTTCCAGGTGTCTGCACACAAGGAACAGGTGTTCTCTATGCCCTGCATGCTGGTAATTAGTGTGGGCAATTACTGTGTATGAACTGGGGGAGGAAAATTCAGGGGTGGGATAGTGAGGAGGAATTGGAGGGGGCTGGGAAATTGTTTGGGTGGGATTGTAGAGATCAGATATGACTGTTAGGATGGGGGATATTTGGTTGGAAATATTGTCATTTCTATTACTCATTGCTTTGTATAAGTTATTAAATGCTTTATGTTCCCTCTGCTACATCTCTGCTTGCAGTCATTTGTGCAGTGACAAAGGTCCTCAGCTCTACATGCCCACCTCCAGGGCAGGATGGAGCACCACAGATGGCAGTGTTCCACAGCTGCCACCAGCAGCCCCAGCTCGTCCCTCCACACCTGAGGTGTGAGTGGCTGTGAGAGGAATGTCTCTGTGGAAGTGCAGCTCATTCCTCCCCTCTGATGGGGGCAGAAGGCATCTGCATTTCCCTCATGGCTCTTATTTCCTGTGTTACTGTGGGAAATGAGCTGAGCCACTGTGCCTCCCTACTATGGCAAGCTCTGCAGCTCTGCCACTGTCTTTATACTCAGCTGTTCTTGTGTGTAAAGCTCCACACTTGGACCCTGCAGAGCCCAAAGGCCTCCTTGGCTGCTGTTACTCACCTGGACATTGAGGGTGCTGTGTCTCCAGTCTGTACCTGCTTCCAAGTGTCACTTGCAAGACACTGCGAGTCCACCTGGTTGGAACTGCAGTCAACAAACACAAATGTGAAAGAAATAAGAAAGGATTCTTTCATTTCATAGGCTTTCATCTCCATTGAAAGATGTTCTGCTGTGCAGCACAGCTGGGAGCATTTCATATGTGCAAAAAAGGGGGATAGGCCCTGGCTGTGCCGGGCCCCCTTCCGGCCCAGGCCCCAAAGCAGCCCCGACTGTGCTGGGTTCCCCTCTCACCTGGGCCCTGCAGTGGCCTCAGCTGTGCCTGGTCCCCCTCTGCTCTGGGCCCTGAGCTGGCCCCAGCTGTGCCTGGTCCTCCTCCATCCTGGGCCCCAAGGCCCTGCCTCTGCCTGCTCCCCCTCTGCTCTGGGCCCTGAGCTGGCCCTAACTGTGCCAGGCCCCCCTCTGGCACAGGCCCTGCCTCAAGCCCCGGCCCCTGTGGGCAGCAGTGCTAGTGCCTGTTGGTTTTGCTCTCTTCCCTCTTCTTTCCCTGTTCTCTTCACAAATGCTTTCAGATCCCCCAGGATGACGTGCACTGACACTGCTGCCTTCTTCCTGCACAAACTTTCTGGGCAGCTCAGCTTTTTCTACAGAGCAGCGTGCCTTTGGAAGTGCTTGGAGGATGTAAACTAACAGCAAGAGAACACTGAGCTCTTCTGGGTCTTTCTAGACATGGCAAAGAGACAGGAGAGAGTGCTCAGCCTTGAGTGGTTGCTTGTATGCAGAAATCACAGTTGTCAACATCTGTGCTGTTTTGCTGTAGGCAGTAGTGTGTGACAAGAAGCCTACAATTACCAATTTAGTGAACGTAATTAATTGTAACAGTTCCCCTTCCTTCTTCCCTCGACACTTGGGTTATGGAGTTCTCCTATGCTATGTGCCAGTGTAATACCTCTGAGCCACAGCACTGTTGCGTTTAGCAAAGCTCATGGCAACAGGCTTTGGCCAACCTCAGAGCTACGTAGATGATGAGAAGATATCCGATGATAGGAGAGAAAATGAACAAGCTCCAAGGTAAGTGTTGTTTTTTCCTTCTAGTCAGCACGCCATCGCTAAATCTTCCATGCTGTGACTTTTATCTTGATAGTGATGATCCCTTAACCTCACACCTTTAGCACTGCACTTTCTGTGGAGATTCCCACCAGTGACAAAGTATTAGTGCCACTTTTCTGCCTGTTTCTTTTTTGTCTGTATTTTCCAGAATGTGGGTATTTCTTTCATTGCCCACAAACACTGCCCAGTGCAGGAGGAGGCAGGGACAAGAGTCAGGAGCAAGGGCAGAATAGTTTCTCTGTTAGTGAATGGAATGCCAGTGTTTTCTGCATATGGACTTGCCATAGTGCTTCTTACAAGGCCTAACAGTGGGATGAAATGTGCCCTGAAGCAGGTGTGCTTTTTAGGAAGGCAAAAGAGAAATGCAGATAATGCTAAGGGGGGCCACTAAGATGATCAGAGGGCTGGAGCACCTTTCCTATGAGAACAGGTTGAGGGAACTGGGCTTGTTGTGCTTGGAAAAGAGAAGGCTCCAGGGAAACCTCACTGTGGCCTTCTAGTATTTGAAAGGAGCATATAAACAGGCAGGGGAATGGCTGTTTACGAGGGTGGATAGTGATAGGACAAGGGGGAATGTTTTTAAAGTGATACGGGGACGTTTAGGTTGGATATTAGGTTGATGTTTTTCACACAGAGGGTGGTAACGCACTGGAACAGGTTGCCCAGGGAGGTTGTGGATGCTCCATCCCTGGAGGCATTCCAGGCCAGGCTGGATGTGGCTCTGGGCAGCCTGGTCTGCTGGTTGGAGACCCTGCACACTGTGGTCCTTTTCAACCCAGGCTATTCTATGAGTCTATGGCTGTACGATTGTATCAGACCTCAGGGAAGTCACGTGGAAGAGACAAGCCTTTGAAATTAAGCTTGATTCACTTTGCCCCTCATACACCTGATCACTGCATCCCTTACTTGGCAAATGGTCTTTCTGTGGGGTGTAGATGAGGAAAGGGGAGGAGGAAAATAAAGCAGCTGCTTTGTCTTAGAGCTCTTGTTTCGTTGGGGTCTGGCCCTATTTTCTGAAACTAAAAGACGATGTGTGAAAGAAGGACTGGGAAAGGCACAATAAGGTTTTGGGTTTTGTGCTGACTCCAGCTTGCTGCTTGCTGCTGGGAAAGGCACACTTAGCTCCAAGGAAGGATGCATGCGGGGAAATCCAGTGGCCAGGGGTAAGGGGCACCCAGCAATAGAGGGCAACGAGAGCTGGGGTGATTTGCTTTTAAACTGCAGCCAGTGAAGTCCTGTCCCATTGGATCTGACATATGTATCCCCATTCCCTTCCAGTTTGTGCAGAGATGGCATGAGGCATTGCTTTCTGCCAGACTGCAGGAGCAGAAGCATTTCAGGTGCCTAAATGGTTTGGTTTCCTCATTGTGGTGTAATGGGGTACGCATAGAAGGAGGACTTCCATTCTTGGGGTGGATATGCACATGGGAGGCTGCGCAGGGAAGGCTCCATCCTGGCCAGTTCAGCCAGCAGCTGTATCCAGCTGGCAGAAGCCCCAGCCCATGAGGCCGGCACTGGCCCTGCCCATAAAGCCACAGTAAGGGAAGCCAACATCAGCTCTGGAGCCTAAAGCCACAGTAAGAGAGGCGAGCAACAGCCTCGGGGCATACAGATGTGAACCCCTATTCATTCCCACTATCTCCCTTGGGACTCCATTGAGCGCTATGAGGCCACATTAGTCTTGACTGGTTTTTAATGAAAATTACAAAACCATGACATCTGCACAAGAGCCAATTCCCTGTTGTCTTTTAGTCTTGATTTCCCTTTCACTGCCGCTTTTCACTTTCACAGCCGCTTTTCCCTTTTAGTCTTGCTTTTCCCTTTTAGTCTTGACTTTCCCTTTTAGTCTTGCTTTTCCCTTTCAGTCTTGCATTTCCCTTTCACTGCTGCTTTTCCCTTTCACTGTTGCTTTTCCCTTTCACTGCTGCTTTTCCCTTTCACTGCTGCTTTTCCCTTTTAGTCTTGTATTTCCCTTTCACTGCTGCTTTTCCCTTTCACGGCTGCTTTTCTTTTTTGTCTTGCTTATCCCTTTCATTTCTGCTTTTCCCTTTCACTGCCACTTTTCCCTTTCACTGCTGCTTTTCCCTTTCAATTCTGCTGTTCCCTTTTAGTCTTGCTTTTCCTATTCACTGCTAGTTTTCCCTTTTAGTCTTGCTTTTCCCTTTAAGTCTTGCTTTTCCCTTTTAGTCTTGCTTTTCCCTTTCACTGCTGCTTTTCCCTTTCACTGCTGCTGTTCCCTTTTAGTCTTGCTTTTCCCTTTTAGTCTTGCTATTCCCTTTTAGTCTTGCTTTTCCCTTTTAGTCTTGCTTTTGCCTTTCAGTCTTTCTTTTCCGTTTCAGTTTTGCTTTTCTTTTTCACATCTGCTTTTCCCTTTCACTGCTGCTTTTCCCTTTCACTGCTGCTTTTCCCTTTCACTGCTGCTTCTCCCTTTCACTGCTGCTTTTCCCTTTCACTGCTCCTTTTCATTTTCAGTCTTACTTTTCCTTTTTAGTCTTGCTTTTCCCTTTCAGTCTTGCATTTCCATTTTAATCTTGCTTTTCCATTTCAGTCTTGCTTTTCCCTTTCACTGTTGCTTTTCCCTTTCACTGCTGCTTTTCCCTTTAACTGCTGCTTTTCCCTTTCACTGCTGCTTTTCCCTTTCACTACTGTTTTTCCCTTTCAGTCTTGCTTTTCCCTTTCACTGCTGCTTTTCCCTTTAACTGCTGCTTTTCCCTTTCACTGCTGCTGTTCCCTTTTAGTTTTGCTTTTCCCATTCACTGCTACTTTTCCCTTTTAGTCTTGCTTTTCCCTTTTAGTCTTGCTTTTCCCTTTTAGTCTTGCTTTTCCCTTTTAGTCTTGCTTTTCCCTTTTAGTCTTGCTTTTCCCTTTCACTGCTGCTTTTCAGTTTCACTGCTGCTTTTCAATTTAACTGCTGGATTTCCCTTTTAGTCTTGCTTTTCCCTTTCACTGCCACTTTTCCCTTTAAGTCTTGATTTTCCCTTTCACTGCTCTTTTTCCCTTTTAGTTTTGCTTTTCCCTTTCACTGCTGCTTTTCCCTTTTAGTCTTGCTTTTCCCTTTCAGTCTTGCTTTTCTCTTTTAGTCTTGCTTTTCCCTTTTCGTCTTGCTTTTCCCTTTCACTGCTGCTTTTCCCTTTTTGTCTTGCTTTTCCCTTTCACTGCTGCTTTCCCCTTTCACTGCTGCTTTTCCCTTTCACTGCTGCTTTTCCCTTTCACTGCTGCTTTTCCCTTTCACTACTGCTTTTCCCTTTTAGTCTTGCTTTTCCCTTTCACTGCTTCTTTTCCCTTTCACTGCTTCTTTTCCCTTTCACTGCTGCTTCTCCCTTTCACTGCTGCTTTTCCCTTTCAGTCTTGCTTTTCCCTTTCACTGCTGCTTTTCCCTTTCTCTGCTGCTTTTCCCTTTCCCTGGTGTTTTCCCTTTCACTGCCGCTTTTCCCTTTTAGTCTTGCTTTTCCCTTTCACTGCCACTTTTCCCTTTTAGTATTGCTTTTCTCTTTGACTGATGCTTTTCCCTTTCACTGCTGCTTTTCCCTTTCACTGCCGCTTTTCTCTTTTGATTTTGCTTTTCCCTTTTATTCTTGCTTTTCCCCTTTCGTCTTGCTTTTCCCTTTCACTGCTGCTTTTCCCTTTCACTGCTGCTTTTCCCTTTCTCTGCTGCTTTTCCCTTTTAGTCTCTCTTTTCCCTTTTAGTCTTGCTTTTCCCTTTTAGTCTTGCTTTTCCCTTTTAGTCTTGCTTTTCACTTTCCCTTCTGCTTTTCCCTTTTAGTCTTGCTTTTCCCTTTTAGTCTTGCTTTTCCTATTCACTGCTGCTTTTCTCTTTAATCTTTCTTTTCGCTTTCACTGCTGCTTTTCTCCACCGCGTAGCAGTACCTGCTAAAGGAGCGCTGCCTCAACACCACGTGCGTGAAGGCCAAGCACAAACAGACATTTTCTGTTGGGGGGACCTTCAGTGAGAACTGACAACTGAGGAGTGAGAGCGAGAGCAAACCCAGGCTCTGTGGGAAAGCATCTGGCGTGAGTCTCTGCTGCCAGCCTGCACTGCAGCAAGCACAGCCGTGGCTGCCAGCTCTCACAGAGGGTGGATTAGGGATTAGAAAGTGCAGGAAGAGAAGACAAAGGCAAGGGCTGTGTGCTTGCAAGCCCTTGCTGCCTGCTAGGGTGCAGTCTTGTGTAACTTAAGTCTTGTGATTGGAATAACACCCACTACAGAGGGGTGTAAGATCTAGGAATATAAAGGTATGCTAAAGGATTCAGTAACTTTCTAGAATGAGAAATATGAGTGCAGACAATCAGCATTTCTCTCTAATTTAGATAGGTGATCTGACCCTGACCTGTCCTTTATCTAGCATGTAAGGCCATGAGAGGTAGCACAGTGGATTTTGCTGAAGAAATGGGCCAAATTTGGTTGGCTGCTCCACCTTTTATCTGTGAATTGCACGCATAGCAAGGCAAGAGACCCCAAAAGATGGGCAAAGAAGGAAGACGGACATCAGTTTTTATGTTGGTGCGCTGAGCCTTCACATGGGATTCTTGCACTTTCCCAGCGTCTGAACGGGAGTCTTGATTTCCAGACATGAGAGCAGATTTCCCATGGACATGTGGCTCACGGCTGACAGTAAGGCTGGTGTCCATGCGAGGATGAGCTTTGCTACAGAGGCTCAAGGAGATGCGGCAGTAATGGCGTGGCCCACCTCTTGTTCCCCTCTTGGCAGGCTCTCTGCCCTCTGATGAGATTTCTTTGGCTGGGGAACTGCACAATCACTTCTTCCTTACCCAGATGCTCTCCCAGAACTGGTTGCATCTGGCTATCCGTGGAACTTCCAACTTTGCTGGCAAATACATTCAAAGCTTCAGGAGGTAGGAGGGAATGCATATACGAACATACACTTATGTATATCCATTTGCTACCTTGCAGGACAGTATCATCACAAGTGCTGTTTCTATGGAAACAAGACTAAAAATACAGAATAACAGAAATTAGAGTCTCATCTAACAAGTATTTTCTATCCTGGACAAGGTTATTCTCATTTATATACTGTGCCTGCACATGTTTGCATGGAGACGGGGTTTCATTTTGTTTTGTTGGTGCTCTCGTCTGCTCTTACATGCAGAGCCCCTCAGCAATAGTCCTGCTGTTATTTCTTCTGAAAAGAAATGCTGCATTGCATCAATATGTGCTGCTGAAGCACCTCAATGAGATCAAGAATTGACGTTAAGGATTCTTCCCCATCTCAGCTGCTTTGCAGCTGCGTCTCCAGGGCACTATAGCAGGTGCCCAAAGCAGGCAGCTTTTGCCCTTTGGCTCAGGGCAGCCACCTGCTTTGCTCCAGTGCTGGTGGTGTCAGAAGGGCACTGCAGGCACTGATCTGCCCTCACCTCACAGCTTTCCCAAACAGGCCTTTGGGGCAGCAAAGCACTGAAGCACCAACAGTGTGTTGTGTGAACCCCGTGCCCTTCCCCACTTGAGCTGCCCGGGCCCACTAAAAGCTTTAAAAACCCATGAAAGTGCTCTTGCAATTTGCATATAAGCAAGACTGCACTTCAGAAAATCTTACATTTTACTTCATAAACATAGGCATCTGCTGCTAATTAAAGTAGCAGCATATAATTATACCCTTTCTTATTAGTAGATATAGAGTCTGACAGTTGCTTAGATACAAAATAAGCGACCACGGATTGTCTTCTGCACTTTACAAGCAGAGAGAGCAGGAACAATAGAAATGTAAACTTATTCTATATTATCTCTGGTAAGTGCGCCTGGGAAAAATGTTTAATCTCATTGGTAGCTTGTAATTTTAGCTGTAAGGTTCTTCAGCAACCCCTCTGTTTTCCACAGTAAAATACCAACCAGTTGGTTCCTTGCCCCATCCTTGGAGGTGTTCAAGACCAGGTTGGACGGGGCCCTGGGCAACCTGATCTAGTAAATGTGTATGTTTGGTGGCCCTGTTAGGCAGGGGGGTTGGAACTACATGATCCTCGAGGTCCCTTCCAACCCAGGTCATTCTGTGATTCTGTGGTTCCTCTGGGGAGAGCAGTGAAGCTCCGTGGGGAAGGTGTCGGGCAGGAGGAGTGATAGTGGAGCTAGTAGACACCATTTTTCAGAGACCCCATCTTCTGGCTTTTTATTCCCAGGGAAGTAATGTCTGCTTCCTGATTAAAATAAAACCAGTGCAATCCAGGATTGTCACTGTAGACAGAGGCAGATAAACAGGAGCAAAGTGAACTGTGTGCAGAGCGTAGGTAAGGTTTTTAAAAGGCGGTGATGTTGCCAAATGTGGTTGCCTTATTTTCTAATGGGTTAAGTTTGCAGCCAAAGCAGCCCGGATGTGACAAGATGGATCTTCAAAGTCCTTACTGCTTCTCGTCAAAATACTCATGACGCTGTAGTGAAAAATCACTTCCCTGCCCCACTGAATATGTCAGCTGCATCCTGAGAGGCACATTGCAGTGCGTGACCTTTTCTTTCCTCTTGTTCTGCTAATAACCCCCAACTTTCCTTGCTCGCAAATCTAAAACTCTGTTGATACACCTACAGTCTAAGTGCTCTTGTTATTAAACTGTAGGGAAGGTAATCAGAGCAGCTAATGCCACGATAATCCCCCTGATCCATACTGTTATCTTTGGAGATATCAGAAATGATGCTGCCTGTAAAAGCGATGATGTATGTTCTGGTTAATTCTGCACTGGGAAACATTTGAAGCTAACCTTCATAGTGTTACATGCTGGAGGCTGCAATGGGATTTCAATTGCCTTTCTTATTGACTAACAAAAAGTGCAATATTTCTCAGCAGAAACCACTGGCTTATTTCTAAAAAGTCATAGTGATAATAAGAAAGTTCATTTTGGGAAAGGTCCTTCTTCCCTCTGCAGCACTGTGACACCTAGGCAAAAGGCCAAGGCTCATAGGGATGGGCAGCAGCCTCGCTTCCTTCTCCCTGTGTGGGGCGTTAGGAGTTGAAGAGAGACATGAAGCTTCCCTTTGCGATGTCAGCTGGAGCAGAATTTTGGGTATGGCTTCCCGTGCTCTGAAGACAGATTCGGTGGGCTGTTGTTGTTCTCTCTTTTCTGAAGCATCACCAGTTTTAGGTTCTGCGTTACTGTTTTGGCAATGATGCCAAGGAGATGGCACAAACACTTTGCCAGCCTACTTGGTGCTTTCCAAGCTGGCCAGATCTACAGCATGGGCATTGCTGGCACACCTTCTGGTTCAAAGTTTTTCTGCTATGGCAGCACTGGGATGCCAGTAGAGAAAGGCCAAGGCAACTCTTTCTCTCTCTGTGCCAGTCCCTGGAAACCACCTTGCCACCTCCTCCCAGCCTGCACACAAACCAATTGATTTGCTCCACTCTCTGAGCCTCCTGGCAGCCCACTGTGAGCTGACACAAAGGAAGACCCACAGATCAAAAGAAACCAGCACAGAGACAAGGGGAAAGCATCACAGGAAAGCAAAGTGCTGCAGTGAAGTTCTCTTAGCATCTTTTTCCATCTCTGTTTTTGTTACTGGGCGATTTCCTTTTCATTCCCAGTGTGATAGAAACTTTATCATCCCAGTAACATTAATTTGCTAGATCCACCCCTCTCTGAAAGACTCCTGACAAGAGGACTGCATGGCAAACTCCTGTGCTCTCTGCCTCCCCATCGAGTTTCTCAAATATTCTGATGTTGTCTCAGAAGTGCCTTTCTTCTGCTGTTTTTGTTTCTCAGCATGAACTTTATGGTCCCCAGAGGTAGATTCAGAGCTTAAAGGTAAGTGAAATGCAGTGTCACTGGGTGTGCTTCAGGCTCTTCCGCATGAAACGCAGAAACAACAATCTCTTCACCTCCTTCCAAGCATAACTAAAGCCCTATTTTCAGTAGAACAAACTCATGCAAAAATTCCATAAGGTTCTTAATAGAGCCAGCTGAGTTTGCTGCTCACCCTTTCAATCCGTGGGCATTTGACAATTGTGAGATGATGTTATTTTAGCGAGTATCTGACAAAGCATCTGGTAAATTTTGCCCCCCTGTTTTTCAGGAAACCAAATTTCAAGGTAAGGTGATCTTAGAGGTTGCCTATTGCAGCCGTGCTTGACATTTTGGCTGCAGGCAAGACATTCAAGTGCACGGCTGTGCTGTGCCAAAAAGGTATTTCTCTTTTGTTCTTGGTGTGAAGTCTCATCTAACTCAAGTACAGGTGAAGAGGTTACCCAGTGTTAACAACAGTGGGCTTTCTCCGTGCCTGCTTGCAGGTATAGGTTCTACTAACAAACCATGGGAGACTCACATGTGGTAAGAAAAGCAACCTCCAATGAGCTTGCATAGTTTCTCTGTTCCTTACTATCCCGTTTTTTTCATGCACTTTTCATTACAGCTCCTTTTTTTGTACTTCACTGATCCCTCATTCTTTTTAGAAAGACTTTTTTTTTTTAAATAGTATTTAAAAATACAGCTTTCTTATAAGATGGGCTCCTCAGGCAGCACGCCTCCCTCGAGACAACAAAGTAGGCATCTCACACAGAGCCCTGAGAGGCTGTGGATGTCCTGCCCATCAGTTCACTGTTTGCTTTCCCATCACCCTGCTGAGGATTCTGCTACTTCAGTGATGCTACAGCAGCAAATAGACTTCGTCTGTTTTAGGCCTTCGCAAGGCAAAGGGTGACAGCTCCCAGCTGTCTGCACAGGGCTGCAGGAGGAGGCTCTTCATATGAGCAAGTGCTGCCCATGGATCAGCTGGTGCAGAAACATTGCTTCCACAGGTCCATGAGCTCTCTGTGCTGGCCAGTGTCTGTGTGGGCTGAGGAAAGGGGCCTAGGGGAGAGAGGCTGTAAGGTGGTTCAGTACCAGAATAGGAAGGGACGTCAGGGAGCATCATTTTGGCTGCACCTGGGGGCTCCTGTGTGGGCTGGTATAGGGCTGATACCACTTCACCACATGAAGGGGCTAGGCTGAGAGCCCCCACAGCAGATGTCTCTCCTTACATACACATTACAAGTTGCTGTAGATCCAGGAATGAGTTCCTAGTGCAATGTGTATGGTCTGGGAAGGAAGGTATCTGAGAGGTGGAAATGTAATCCTCCAGCAAGAGTGGAGGTAAAACATCAGTGTACCAAAGGGGTTTTGTACATCCCCATATATGCTGAAGCAATATTTAATTTGTGCTCTCACGAATGCACAGAGCTCATCAAAGCTGTAAATGCAATCAGCTTTTGTAAACTGACTCACAAGAAAGGAGGAAAACTGGGGACCTGTGAACTGCTCTGGAGACTCGGCATATCATCTCGATAAACTGCCGTTACCATCAGTGCATCAGAGAGCCTAGAGCAGGGTCCTGTTGGCAGTGTTTCTCTATTGGCTATGGGATATCTAAGAGCTACAGCTAACTGATTCCTTGCTGTACCTCAGTGTATCTAGCATCTCCAGCATTAGCAGTATGTCTGCTAAAAGGCGTCTTGGAACAATCTGAAATACAATAAGTGCTGTTGTACAGAAAGCTGTTTTTGTGTCTGCAGTCCAGGCAAAATGGGTAAACACCTATACTGTCACAATGGGGTCATGTTGTTCCCTCAATAAAAAATAGGGTTTTCGCAGCATAGGTTGCTAAAATTTGCTAGTCACAGCATATTTGAAAAAGAGCCTCCAATTTCCCTGTTAGCTAGTGCTCTTTCTCTGCCATAAACAGTAATGCTCGATCAAACATCTTGATGCTGTTATAATGAGCTGTACCTAATACCTTAACGAAAACATCTGTGTAGGCTAAAAGGGAGAACAGACTTTCTGGCTCTCAGCAGATTTAGAGCTCTGTATCTGATGCAGTCCAGCCAGATAGTCTCTGTTCATATCTTTCCCTGTTGGCTTTCTTCTTTTCCTACATCTGCTCAGGTAGCACTGGGTGTCCACGACCAGTCACAAGTCACCAACCTATACAGATGTTCTGCTTAGGGCTGTGCCACCTGTGGAGAGGAAATCCAGCAGTGATGGGAGTTAGTGGTTTCTTTGCAAGCCCACCCCATGTGCCATGTTGTCCTGTTTTCCCCTTGAGTAGACCTTTGATTTCTCTTTTTTGCAGGCTGCTTTCAATATTCTGTTTCTCCAGATACTGGTGCCCTTCTCTTGCATTCTCTGTGTACCCCCATGCATGTAGTACCTCATGTAGTAGCACGTAATACCTCATTCATAAAATTTCCCAGGCACGCTTCTAGACCCAGATAGCAAGGGCATTTGTTAACTGAGACAGGATTTCAACCTGTGTGATGCAGTATCTGTGGAGTTGACAGAGCCTGCGGAAAGCTGACAAGAGATGATTTCATTCAACTGTGAAGCCTTGAACCATGAAGATCGCAGCACTGCTCATCCTTTCAGAGCACTGTCATCATTTGATAGATTAATCAGGGTTACTTAGCAGGGATGCTTACCTGGCAAGGCAGTTCCTTAGCTTTTGTACCCCTTGAGTAAAAAACTCAAGAGCAATGAGCAGCTGCATCTGGCTCCAGCAGCACTATTAAACTCCAATACCAATGGAGTATTCAGTGAAGGGTATGAGGGCTTCATGTCTTACAGTTGATTTTTTTCTCCCTTGAAGATACCTCTGTATTTTGTCTTCGGTGAGGTGAAAATTTCACTGTAACCCGCATTGTTGCATCTGATAATATTTACAGAGCTTTCTGCCTTAGTAGCCTTGAAGAAATTCCTGTCTCTGGTTTATATTTGCTATGAGCAGACCAGTGCACGTTACCATTGTTGTTTAAAGGATATTTGTGCTTCAAGACCTTTTGTGTAGCATCTCTTTCCAGCTTTGGAGTCAGACTTTCTGCTCCTCCCCTGCAGGTCTTCATGCTTCCTAAAGCGTGCCCGTGGGCACAAGATGAAGCACACACGTACCAGTGTCCTGAGGCTCAAATGCTTTCTGTCCTCAGGAAAGATCCTGAAAAGCCTTTTCCTAAGTGAAGCTCTGGCCCTTGTTTGGGTTGGCTATGAGCTGGCAGAGACAAGATCCTTAATGCTACCTGCATGCATGCTTAGATTGGATTTTATGGCTTGTGAGCCTTCCTGCAGCCCTCTGTGTGGCAGCCTGACATTTAGGCTTCTTTCTTCTTCCATCTTAAAGAGGGGTCAAAAGCAAGTTAGCTTTTTGCCTTCTTTCTTATCTGATCTGGTCTTTGTACCATGATCTGACCTTTTGTCACCTGCGTGGACAGCTTATATTAACACTGATTTTAGTTTCCAGCCTTTGATCTGCTCTCTTCTAGCTATTAATCGTCTTATCTCGTTCATCAGTAAGACTGCTTTTCCCCTGAGGGGAGATATTCTCTTCCTCTGCCCCGTTTTCCTTTATATTACTGCTACAGCATGTTTGCAGTGCCTGAACTTGGCTCTGCATTGTATTTTCTCTAACTTCTTGCTTACAGATGCAGATTATCAAATAACATCCCATCTGCAAATGGACTCTTAATTTAAGCTTCATAGTATCTGAATATCACCACGCTGCAATCACATCAAGACTGAAGGGAGAAACACGTTTTGCAGAATGGCAGTGTTGTATTTCAGATTGGAGTCAGCCTCTTGTGAAAGCAGCCAACACTTTTGCTCCAACTGGAGCATACTGATGCTTCTCTTCTGTGACTCACTTGAGGCTGCAAATCTAGCTCAGTAACATCTTATTCTTGGTAACAGTGGTCTTCAGAATCCCTCCAGTTTTGGAAGGCTTGTATCACATTTTTTTTTCCCCAAGGACTGAGCCATAGGTGGGCTATGGCTTCTAGGCTGCAGACCTTGTGTATGTTTTTATAAACCTAAAGGAAAGAACTAATATCTTTCCTAAACAACTTAGTACAAGCTGTGCTACGTTACTTGAATACCCTTTCCAATTAACATCTTCTGTGTACAATTCTTGAACAGCCACTAATTTGTGTTTGCTCCATTTTAGTGTAGCACTGTTTAAGACATCAGTTTATTCATTTGATTAGTTTAGCCACAGCAGTGGCACTCCCAAATATACTTTTGTTCCACTGTCCAGGTAGCTTGTCAATGTGCATATTGTTAATGCTTTTGTTTTCTTCTTTGCTTTCCCTTCTTTTTTTTCCCTCCTGCAGTTCTGCTGCAGTCAGCCCTAGAAATATCTTGAAGCATAGATTTCTTCTCTGTGCTAATTCTTTAAATGCCAAAAAGTCTTCCTGCTTCCATATGGAGGCTTTTAAGCTTTTTCTTATGCAGAAAACAAACATTTTCTGACAGCTGCAGAGGAATTCAGCCTGCTCTGGCATTTCAATACAGACACCTTTTTGCTTGCTAGATAACCACTTTGGGATGAGAGGTAGTCTTAAAAGTAGAATTTTATCGAGTATTTCCTTCCTTTCTCATAACAAAATTCAAAGCCTTTGGTCTACAAATACATATGACTTGTACCTGCCTCACTGCTGCTGAGTGTTAGCAGCAGGGTGCAATGAAGCCCTGTTTTCCTGAGTTACAGAAGGTCTTCTCCACCTGCACAGAGGCTTTTTCACCTCCCGCTAGTGCTGTGCAGTGGGAGTCAGGGCTCATTTGGAGCAAGTGTAGGTGACCTCTGGGTGCTCACAATGCAATGAAAATACAGTAACCCCAAATACAGAGCTTGCTGTACCTAACACATTTACTTTGCAGATCCCTTTGTTCAGATTCCTGTTACACAGAGTGATATGCTTTATCCTGCATAAAGATGGGTCACGCTGCTCCTGGGAGTGCAGGCTGTACAACTTTCCACTCTCTTCTGAGAGCATCATGCCTGACAAGTCTCTCTTCGATCTCGCTAGACCCTCAGTAGCTTCCAGATATCCAGACAAGAATAAATGCCAGGATGTTCTTTCATTCTTCATTGTCAGAAAGGATTGCAAGATCATTTTTTCTACAGACTGACTGAACTTGCTCTATCTATCCAAGCCTTTTCCATCTTCATATTAAATTACTTCCTCATATTTCTACATCGGGCTATGATGAGTACAGCATATGGGAAAGTTAATAATGAAAAAGCAAAGAAGTTAAAAGTAAATCTGGAGTTTTAAATTTATTCACGTTAAAAAGCCAAGTGCTACTTTAAAAATTATTTCCTATGTTTTCACAGTGTTATTTCAAAAAATATCTCCACTAAGAAAGCTAAAAATCAAATGTGAGTTGAAACTTTTTTAGTTTCATATGATGTTAATGAAGAATCTGGGCAAAACAACAAACTCTGAACCCAGATTGCAAAGTCTGTACAACCAAAGGAAACAGGGGGGGGTACCTACTGGGGGTGATGGCTGACAGGCAAACCGAGAAGAACGTGAACCCCAAGTACTTCAGCCAATAGGAAAAGGGGGAAGGGCTCACTACTGTTGGGGTATAATGATAAAATAGAGGCTGTGTCCCTCAGTACTTTGAGGCATTCCACAGGGGAATGCCCCAGTGAATTCAAAATGAGAGAGCTGAAGATTCGCCTCTGTCTCTTTTTGGGATGATTGAATAAGCCTGCTGGAGCAGAAATTTTTCAAACAACTGGTTCAATGGTTCACCCACAGGTCTTAGGAGAATGGAAGGAAACTGGGGAGAGGCTTATGCATTTCTTTCTGCCTTTCTCTTGCCTGTGACACAGAGGTAGTACTGCAGCATGCAGAAAGGCTGCTCTGCTGAAGAGTGCTGAGCACACTGCCAGCTGCAAAAAATGTCATAGTGTGAGATTTAAACAAGAAAAAACAAATTAGTTCTCCTCACCCTATCTTGGAATTTTGAGGTGTCTGTGGGACTATTTTCTAAGGGCTGGAGGGCTGGAGGTTTGTGTTCTCTTCTCTCCTTTTGCTTTTTAAAAGATAGCTAAATTTCCTGTGGGATTATGTGGCTTAAAAAGCCGTAAGAGAGGGAAGTCTGAATCCTCGGGAGCAGTCATTGCCCTGCACAATGCAGAATGTGCAGGCAGGTGGGTAGGAAGGCTGTTAGTGTACAAAGATTTGTCTTCGTGCATTTTCATCCTGTGAGGACTGTTCAAAAGCTGCTCTTGTTTAAGGCAATAGCAGAGATTATCATTGATGAAGAGTGATTTAACAGTTCCTAGGTGCCATACATTCACTGTGCTGGCAATCCGGGCTCTCCAACAGCCTCCCCAAGGGCGGGCCTACAGCTGGTAAGGACATGCTTAGAGGCGGCATTTTTTCTGACTACTAACTTGAAAAAGTGGTGAACTACTCCTTGGTGTGAGCAAAGGAGGGACATCAGAGAGTGAGGGTGGCTGCAAGACCCCTCCCAGTGCCACGCTGGCCCCTCTGCCCCAACAGCTGTGTGAGGCCTCACCTGTGGCCTTTACCCACCCCTGCCCAGGCCCTGTTTCAGCCCTTCTGAGGTCTGCACCAAAGGACAGCTGCTACAGATCATGCACGTATGTGTATGTATGCTGTTTTGGTGGGTACCTAGCTCTGTTTAACACAAGTTTGGTTGGCAAAAGATGTCTGGGTGCCTCCTCTCTCCTGCTCCACCATGCAAGACTTGCGCTATGCAGGACACATGGCTGGAACTTGCCTGCTTGATGTGCTAAAGCTAGCCAAGTCTCTGTTGTGTCAGCTTTAAAAGTCAAGAGGAGCTCCACCTGAGGCTTTCTTTTCCTTTCTCTGGCCAAGATATCTCAGCCCTGGAGCTGCCAGCTGGGGTGTGGGTGGTAGCCGGTGTGCAGGACTCCACCAGAGCTCGCTGCTTGCTTTTCCCAATGTTAGCAGGGTGAGCTGAAGAGTTTGAAAGGAAAGAGGATAACTTCCTCAGTTGGAAACTAGGGGTGTTGGTAACTCTGGGAGTCCTTTCTAGCCTTGTATTTCCCATCCCCTTCCCCTGTGGGAAACCTGAAGGAGCAGAAGTAATCTACTTCCCGCTGCTTAGCTGTATTTATTTTCCACGGCCTGCCTCTGCCTGCAGCACCACTAATGTTCCCAAAGCACCTGAAGTCATTTATTTTCTACCTCTGCCTATGGCAGTGGTATTGCACCCTAGAAGGTTTTTCTTGAAGCCTTCTGGGCTTTGTTGGGTGCGCTCTAGGCATGTGAGAAAATAAATGGGCATAGAAACAGTATGTGTTAAATCCACAGCGGGTGTCTAGACTGCCAAGGCTTGTATAAGGTTTCACTTTTAATAAGTGTACATAGATATATTACTAAGTATCTAGTAGACAAACATACTCTAGATGCTGGAAACTTGCTGCTCCTATTGTCCTCACAGGAGCAGTTTGAACAGCATCATCTTCCCTTTATAAACACTGTAAGTTTTTCTCTAATTACTCTAAAAATAATTTCTCTAAGAACTTAGATTACTTTTGATGCTCTCCATTTAATTAGGAAAATCTCTGCTTGTTTTACAAGCTTTTCTGGGTCATCCAAAGCCCTGTGTGAGAAAAGATGCTTGGATGTTGCTGGGGTTGTGCGGGTCTCCCTGTTCTGAACTGAGCTATGCATGCATAGACCAAGGTTCAGCATTTTGGTTAAGAGGAAAGGAGCCAGTCAGCTGCTTTTTCAAAGAATGATGAGGTTTAGAGTGATTAAATGTCTACAAGCTTCTAAGGTAACAAGGCTTCAATTGTTCTGTGATTATAAATGGCTGAGAGTCAAAATGGGACTATTTATTTCCATGAGTGACTGCGTAGGAAGTGCCTAGTTCATGCTGTGAATAACTTGTGTTTTTCCTCTTCTTCATTCTCTCGGCTTCTGATGGTCTCTTGCAGACGAACTTAGACACATTTCTATTAGCTGTCCCCAGCTGGTGTCACTGGCATCTCCTAGATCTACACCAGCAGTTTTTTGGCCTCAGTCATTAAAAAATACATGAGTAAAAATACAAGTCACTGGCTCCAAGGTGGACATAGTGAGCTAGGCTGCTTTCCCCAGTATCTAGCCAGTCTGCATCTAATGGTGAGCCTGCAACCAATAAAGGCCTGAGGAAGGCACATAAGATGTAAAGCCTTTCCTCTCTTATTTCCCTTGGACTGTTTTTCCCATCTTTCCTCATGTGTTTTGCTAGCAGAAGCACCTGTTGTTTGTCAGACAGCTACTTAAGACTTAGGCTGGAACAGGCACATGATACAGTCAAAACTTTTGTAATTTGAACTCCTATGTAACTTTCCTACTTACCACAGGGGAGATAAATCCTCTTACCCACCTGTCAGGTAGGCCCAACAGAGCAGCTGGAAAGAAGAAAACAAGCTGTGCATGACCATCCAATCCCTGCTGACCATTGCGGGTGTTGCTGGGAGCATGCTTTGCTTTCTCCTGTGTAGGAGATATTACCTGGAGCTTTACCTCTGGGGTCTTCCTAGGCACTCTGGTGCTGAAAAGTCCATTCTGCTCAGCAAAGTCATCAGAGGTGAAAAAAGCAGTTTGAGCAATTGATAGAGCTTAAAGTTACAGATGAAAAGGGAACTTCTCATCAAAGGCTTCAACTTTTTCTATAATGTTGCTGCCCCCAGGCTTGCTCTGCTGATGACTCTCTGTTGGCCTGTGCTCCTTGGGGTCATAGGAAAACTGCTTTGTCTGTTGAAGATGGGGGTGGAGGATGAGAAAATAATAAGTTGGTCTTTCTTTTTTCTTATTTTTTTTCTCTCTGGAATTGAAAAACATGCAGTTTTAGAAGACATTATGTCAGTCTGTTCCTGCTACGGAGCAAGATTAGTGTTGTATACAAATGGAGATGTTAGGAGAAAAATGTAATGCAAAACAATGTCTTGTTCCCATGCAAGCTAGAGTGGCTGCATAATAAATACAAGGCATCCAGTCTGTGTTTAACATACTTTTTTGAAGCCATGAAAAAACCTTCAGTAAAAGTCTCCTAAAAAGCTGTGAAATGAAAAAGTAGCAGCTGATTCTTACAAATGTTTCTTCCTGGAGGTTTATGTTTATCTTCAGTATTTTTGTTTAGGATTGTTTGACCCTCACACAGCCCTGTGCAGAGGGCATATATAAAATCAGAACAGCTCCATTTTGAAACACGTGGGGTGGCTTCTGAGCTCACTGGCTCTGCTGTAACTAACACTGCAGCACCTCTCTATCTCTCTCTTAAAACTGAGACATCAAAAATGTTTTCTCCAGCCTCCTCCTCCTGGCCACACTTCACCAACATGTACCTTGCAGAAGATGAGGGATAGCAATCCATGAACTTTACGGCTTCAGTGCTGGGGTTGTTCCTGGGCCAGCTGCTCCTCTGGGTCCTGCTGATGGTCAAGGTATGCATCTCTGGAAAAAGCTGGCTTCTGAAGCAAGAGGTATAGCATTGAGACCTATTTGAGATCAGTTCAAGTGCACTGATGAGCTGCAAAGCAATAAGGCATCCAGTAGGAACACGTAAGGTGGTATTTCAGCACTTGCCAAGGAAGGGCATTTATCTGCTATTAAGTCAGCACCCATTAGGATAACAACTAATTGAAACCAAAGGGACCGCTCACAGCGTAATATACCAGGCAACGTGAATAATGATAATACTATTTGGCCCTCAGTTAGTCATCTACAGTTTCCTTCTAGAGCTAGAGAGCTCTGGCTGTATCTCCTGCTGCTGCACGTGGGCTCTGTGTGGATTAATTTGTGCCTCTGAAGAGGGGTGACTGCTGCTCATGTCTGCAGGTGTTTGGCCCAATCTTACCCCTTCCATTTAAGAACTGAAAAATCAGTTATTTTTT
The DNA here is from genome assembly GCF_054131305.1 of Coturnix japonica. Taxonomy (NCBI): domain Eukaryota; kingdom Metazoa; phylum Chordata; class Aves; order Galliformes; family Phasianidae; genus Coturnix; species Coturnix japonica. The sequence goes on along the minus strand of NC_140671.1, from coordinate 19,973,344 downwards.
TCTTCCTCCTTTACCACAAACTATCTGGAGTCTCTCAAGTGTATCAAATAAATCTTTCTGATTTCTCTTTGTGCCTGCTAAATTATGGCATCTTTACTGCAGGATAACAAGCCTGGCTGCCTCCCAGCTGGTTTCTTTGCTGGTTGCCCAGCTGTTAGCCTGACCAGAAAGGTGACATGGATGTCTGTCACAACGCAGGGTTTGCCTTTTCTTTCACATTACTTATGTTGCTGTAAGTATACTTGATGAGGTTCAAACACATGAAGTCTGTGGGAATGAAAATTCCTTGTTATTGCCCATTAACATCTATGCAGGGAGACTGGTACTCAACAGTACCAGTGGATGGGGATTTTTTTTTCTTACTGCTGGGCTTGTTTCTTTTTGTAATATATCTTCCTGGAAACTGATTTTGGTTCTCCCGTTGCTGTCTGTGAACTTTAACAAGTAGACAGACTACTGTGATGGCTGCTGCTGCTGAACAATATTGGATGAGCAGACAGGGTTAGTGCTAAGTTTTGGAACACACTCAGCATGTGCCCCTTGAAGTCTGGATTCTTTCCTGGGACTTGAGGTCCTTCTGTGGACTGCTGCTGTGGCATTGCCTCTGCTCATTAGATTTGATACTTCTGTAAGTATAGAAAGGTGGCTTACTGTTAATAAGCTTCTCTGTTAATCTCAAGCGTGTCCCCTTACTGTGTAAAAGCTCCTTGCAAACATAGACTCCGAATCTCATCTTGGCTGTGCTTCTTCGTTTCTGTTTGTGCCATGCATTGCAGTAACGTATCATTTTCTGAATCCTGCCAGGAACAATGTCTGCTATTCTTCATAGTCTTCTTTATAAGATGGCTTCTGTAGTGTTAGTCCTTGCCTGCTCTGGGAAACAAATACTTTGCTGACAGTGTTTTCACTGATACATCTTGCTGTACTATTTTTGAAAGCTGGTCTCGTCTTTGCACTTGGGCAATTCTCCCTTTAGAAAATGTGACAATGAAACCCATGTGGCACCTTTTGTTTTCGCCATAGCTGCTGATGAGTCATTGGTAGGAGACGCTCTCAATGAATTTTAAGTTTGCACAGCACCAAATGAAAGTACTTATTTGGACACTTCCAGTCGATGTTGTGCTCAAGCACAATAGCAGCAATTAACTTGAATGTGATTATTGTGAGGTCTGATTTTGATCCCACCAAAGATGTCCTCAAACACATCCTGCACTGTGAGCTACCAGATCTGAGGGTGGGAGGGCAAAGCACAAGGATGTGTATTTTGGCCACTTCTGAAAACAGAAGCATCTGGATGTAGATTCTGTCTAAAGGTCTCACCCTGCAAAAATGTCAGCCATCATAGTACCAGATTAGATCTTCACTTAGCTCCAGTATGTTTATCAAACTGCAAGGTTTTGCTTCCCCCATTCCCCTGCTTCTGCAGTCTAAAGCTGCTGAGGAGTTTCATAAGAATATGTAGCTGTAGTTCCTGTAAATGGGTGAGAAAAATGAACTGCCAACAGTCGTATACTTTATCAATTAGCAGACTGGAGCTGGAAAAAAGAATTATGCCCACCTGTCCTCAACAGTTTCCTGTTTACTGGATTTATTGAGCCCATTCATCTTGACTGAAACATACATCTAGATATGCAGGACTGCTGCTTAATATGTGTGAAGCGGGGGATTTAAAAATCAATCATATTGAGGAGCAACTATTTTCAGTCCTTCACTCTTTTACATTTCTGCCTTTTCATTGTGTTCTCCAAGCTGTGAAAGCTTTTAATTTCAGTGTGTTTGACTGACACCCCAGAGGATGTGACTCATGAGTTAAGGGATGGACAGGAAGTGTTCAGTGGTTTCTCAGTAGGGATACATCTGTCCTGAGGCAATTCTCCTTTTTAAGTGGCAGGGGGCTTTAGTGGGAAGAAAGGAGGTTTTGACTAGGAATTATAAAGGGTATCTAGTAGAGGCTTCTAAGAAAAATGCTCACATAAATTCTTTTAATTCTGTGCTAATAGGGACTTGTCAGTGAGCATCCAAAGGTAAAGTTTGGCCAAGTTTGATCAGCACAGAGAGCAGAAAAGGATGTGGCAGCCCAGAGTGCCTTCTTTCCCCAAGTTTCTCTGGTTGGAAGAGCCACTTCTCTGGTCTTGACAAGAGGTCTAGAAAGAAAAAGACAGATTCTGCCTACACTAGAAATAAAGCTATGCAATATGCCTACGTTCTGACACAGAGCTCCATGGGCAGTTTTCTGTGGGCAATTTCTTATTCTTTCCTTGCTTCCTTATGCCGTTCTCTTTGTCATGGTGTCAAGATGTCCTGTGGATTTTATGACTTGAATTAGCTCATGCTAAGTAATTTACCTGAATGTTAACTATATAATAACACAGGGGAGGTTCAGGTTGGATATCAGGAAAAGGCTTCAGCCATGGGGAGGCTGGGCACTGGAACAGGCTCCCCAGGTCAGTGGTCATGGCTCCAGACTGCCAGAGTCTTAAAAAGGTCTATTGGTCAGTTTAATCCTACAGCCTAAGCTGACTAGAACAAGATATGTTGCAACTATAATGAGTCTATTTATTTCAGTGTATTCTTATTTATTTATCTTTCTGTTCCATGGGTTCAAACTCAGCTATAGCCCTAATCTATTTTATATATGGTTTTCCCTGGCTTCAAAGTTTTGGTTCAGACCCCTAGGAAAGTGCAGAGAGTTTCTTCAGACAGAAATCCGTTCAGCTTTCTGATGTGTCATGGAAAGACTTTTTTTGGGTGCTCATATGTGGAGCCAGTGAAGCGTTTTGAAGCGTCCCTCACCTGCAGACCACTCTTCTGACTGCTTTGTGAGGGAGACGCTGGGTAAGGGATCTGTGAAAAGTAAAGCAGCTTGAAGCTTTTCTTGTGATCTTGCCAAGCGGGATAAATGGCTTCCCCATTTAAACAGGTCAGCCTCTAGGAGGTTTCTTTTCCAATTGGCTGCTGTGTTAGGGCACTCTGGGAAGACATTCTGTGATGTCTCGGAAAAGTTCAGAAAATGCATATAATGTTTCTCAGTCTTAAATTCTTTCATTACCATTGAAGGAACTTCTGGGATTTTGCTTTTTTATTAAAGAAGACTACAGGTGTGTAGGAATCAAACTTCATAAGCTTATGAACTTGAAGCAAATGAACGCATTTCCTCCAGTTTCCTATGGCTCTAATCTCAATAGGCTTTGATAATATAAGAACAGGGAAAGGACAGCTTGTGGTGATGGACAGTTTAATCTCACCTGCCTGCTGTGAAATACACTGGTCGATCTAGAGAACTGCAAAGTATAAATTGCCTTTTTAATACTGATAAACAATAAAGGGGTAAACAAAAACTTAAGGAAATATTACATCCTAATTGTAGTTATCTGCTGGGATCAACAAATCTGGTTCATCCCACAGCTTCTGCTGTTTATTGAGTCTCTCAGCCCCACAGTAATTATTTCCTTAGCCCTTAGTTTGTTTGTGCTGTAACAATGGCTTGAGGATGAGAAATTCTGTCCATGTTTATTATGCAACCAAAGCAGCTGACCAGCTAAGTATCTGTCTGATTTTTTTTTATCAAGGAGTTTGTAAGCAAACTTATAATCTAAATGATGCCCTGATGTAATGTAAAGAAAGGGAGGTGATGGATAATCCTCTACCCCTCTCCATCCCATTCCTTACAAGTCAATAAGCTGCATTCCGTGCTACTTCAGGCTGTTTGCATGGAAAAGAGGTAAAGAGGGAATAGACTGAAATTATGTAACTTGTTTAATCGTAGAATTATAGGGCTGGCAGCAATGCTTCAAGTCTCCCTCACACCCAGCCTTTACTTGTGCCCTCGGAAGAAGCAGGATCCTTTCAGAAACTCCGAACTGAGTCTCGCCTCTCTATCACAAGGCAGAGATGGATCTTACCAGATTTTCAGGCTGATCTGATGAAAGAGAGATGGAAAAATGCTACATCCTGTCAGTTTACAATCAGGCAGCCTCCAGGTGCCACAGCTTGGGAGTACAAACACCATGAAGAGCATCTGTTTGAGAAGATCTAACACAGGGAAAGAGAATGAAATTGAGACTGGGCAGAATATCAGAGCAATGTTTCACAGCAGTGAGGACTACTGAGTATGACTGGGAAAACAGCAGAAATGATCTTAAGAGTGGGGTGATAACTATGAACCAACCCATGCACACTGCCCTGTAAAGGAGGAGGAGCTTGTTATCTGCCTGGTGGGGAAACTGTACATCAATTGGTTGTTTGCAGTCTAATGAAGGATCCAAGTGTGCTGCCCAAAGGTGGACATTTTCACTGATTTATGCCAGAGGAAGACTCCTGGTAGCACTTCAGCTCAGTCTGATTTCAGTGTGTTGCACTCATGTCTTATTCTAGTGAATTAGGCCAGAGTGGAGTCCTTTGTTAACATAGGGTGGTCAATTGTATTTTGCCTGTAAAGCTTTATTTTTTATGCCTTTTTCTCCTTTTGCTTCAGGATCCCAAGTCCCGAAGCATTTAGAAGAGCAGGCTCAGTTACAAGCACTGTAAGGGCGGTGGAGATGTGTGGCTGCTTACAGCTGTCATGGACAGATGTCATGGGAGCTCAGCATTTTGAACAAGAGACAGGCAGAGCTGTGCTGTCATGTCTAAGGAATATGATCCCCGTAAGAGGAATGATATCTGCTATCCTGTAGGGCATCATGTTGATGGGTGATGTTAGCCTCTGAACTGCTTTTCATGACACTTGAGTGGGTCACTGGTAGCTCCCCAAAGAATTAACTGCTGTGGTGAGGTGGGAAAAGATGTCTGACCTTGGATAGCTGGCCTTTGTGCCTCAAGCACAGCAGCTGGTGCCCTCCCTCTGCAATTGTTTTGTGGGAGTCTGGGAGGGCAGGCAGGCAGGCATGGAGACATCCCTTTCACAGAGCAGAAAGGGGCTTGTCTGGCTGTGCTTGTATGCTTGAAACGTGGAATGAACTTAAATATCCCCTTTAACTTTCTTAGAAGAAATCCCATTTGCATGTTACACCATTATTAGCAGAGACAATGGGACAAACACTGGTATCCTGTTAATTATGGGCATGCTAATGATATATACTTCTGCAGTCAAATAGCTCTGTAATTCTATTTCCTGTCTTAATTTTTGCTTTGCTGTTTGAAATGTTAATGAAGCCAGAATTCTCAAAGGTCATCCTCTGAATATATCGGCTTTTTTATTTTTTATTTTTTTATTTTTAATTTTGTTTCAGAACAATTTAAATGAGGTTTTGTTCTTAATGTTGCTAACAATGTTAACTTTTCTGTTTAATTAATGAAGGTGTAGGAATATGCCTTGGCCCTGGTCAGCGAGCTAAATGAGAACAGCTCTGTGTTCTTCTCTAAACCATTCCCTGCCATTTTCTGCCCTGATATGTGTCCTGTTGCCTTGTTTCCCCCAGCAGCCCCTGCCTCTTTCTCTTCAAAGATGACATGGAAGAATAGTTAAAGGAAAAAAGAAAAAGAAAAAACAAGAACAAAAAAAAAACAACAGAAAAGTGCAAATTTAGCAGAACTGAGCATTGCATTTTCCACGAGGCCATTTATCATCCTCAGAAAGTTTAGGTTCTTCACAAATAATAAAGCAAAGAACTGGTAATTGCAGTTTTCGGCTAATTGGCAGAACTGTGTCATGCAAAAAGGAGAATTTCTACACTGCCTTTGCTGACGATACTTGAAGGTTGTTTTAAACTTTCTACTAAATTAAGTGATCGTCCCTTGTCCGGGTTCAGTGTTAATCCAACAGGTGGGGTTTTCATTTGTTTTTAATACTCTTAGATGACGGGGAAGTGGCAAGTGTAAGAGGTTGTTTCCACCAACTCGATTTGTGTGATAAAGCTCTCCAGGTCTGTTGTATGCACCTTCATATTGTAAGCTAGGTTCTGCTTTCTTTTTCACTGGAAAGCAAATGGAAGCTCTGGGTTATTTGGTGCTTTTGTACATGACCATACAGCTTTTTGGTGCCTTAAATACCTCTCATGCAGCCAAAGCTTCTCAGTGGTTAGAAAATGCAGGAGCTGTTTGTCTGGCTTTTTTCAGTCTGAACTGCTGACAGTTTCCAGCTTTAGGAAGCTCTCACCTGGCTCCCAGTGTTTAAGTCTCTGATACAGTGGGGCTGAAAGGGAACTGTCCAGGGGGAGGATATGCAGGTATTTGTTTCTAATGAATTAATCGAAACTGGATCAGAAGGGAGTGGTGGAATTTTTAGCTAGCTAATCTATCAGCTGTACTTGCATGTACCTACAAATCTGTGCATGAGAGGCAAGCCAAGAGCTTCTGCAGTAAACTTGCTATTTTTCACATATTTAGATAGCGTGATCATCCTGCATGTGGAGGGCAAATGTGTGAGTGGAATTTTACCTGCTTCTAATATAATCAACAGAGAGTTTGCTTACTTCTCTCATACACCGTGAAGGTGACTTTGGTCTACCTCTTACATTTCTCACTTTACAACTGAGATTGTCAGTGTCTTTTAGCTTCACTGCCTAGGGCTGGATAGTTCCTCAAATATTATTTTACAGCAAGTGTTTCCACCTACAGCGCTGAATTTGCATGTTAGAGCACTTCAAGGGCAGCTTCCCAGCCTACAGACCCTGCTGTTCAGGTAGATAGAGGACAGTTAATCAAGTGTCTGAATGGAGTTCAGCAAGCTTTGCACAGGTATTCCTGGTGTGTCTCAGTGTCAAAATGGGGCAGTATTTACCCTGTGGTGAACAACCCTGGATGCAGATATAACAGCTGCTTGGGGAGGAGTCTGTGGCATTTGTAGCTCAAGAACACCCACTAGCTTAAAACCAGGGTTGTGGCCACATAAACTTCTAATCTAACACAACTGGAGAGACTATAAGCCTCTTAAACCAGCTTTTCCTGGTTTGTGGACATCACTTGTCCATCAGCCGTGGTAGTAGAACTGCCCCAAAACTGGGGAGGAGAACCATGCTACTGGTTAATGTCTCCTGCAACACTGCTGTTCTGGGGGGTGAGGCAGTTCGATTATCTGAATGCTTACTACACTGATATTGCCAACTTTTCTTTTTTTCCTCCACTATTATAGATCTAATCATAAAGTCCAGCTTGTACCCAAAGCACTAGCACATCCATCAAGACGCATTATGTTCTCTAGGGCTTTTTATTTTTATTTATTTTTTTTAAATAAAGACTGTATATTTGGCATTATATAAGAAATCAGTTTTGAGAGAAGATTGATGTTTTCAGCAGATTTTGGTATTTTATATTTACAAAGCCCGGAGAAGTGCAGAGGGAGAAAAATATGACTAACTTTTCTTGAGTACTCCAAATAGTTAAATTGAAGTGAAGCTCTTTGTTGTTCCCCAGCAAAACAAAAACAAAAGTCTCTTTTGTTTTGTGTGGTAATTATGGATTTTCATGAGCACTCCCTGGTAATCAGGTTTAATGACACCAAACCCAAATCACATTATAGTCATTTTCCAAGGCTGTGTTGGAGACATGCCACATTAACCCAAAAGAACAAAGCTTTCGACGACAAGAAGAGTAAAAAGACAAAGGGAAGCAGCAAAGAAGTAAGATTTTTCTTACCTGTGACTGTACCCTTTGCACAATGTGATGCTGCACTAGAGGAATAAGCACTGATAAAAATATTGGAGAAATAATGTTGTCCTTGGATATCTTGGGAATCTAAGGGATAAACTTGTGTAAGGATTTACTCTTAATTTTATCTTCTTTACTATCATGTCTATTTGATTAAGCTAATAAAAAAACCGTGCTGCAGGTTGCATTATGTTATTTTAATATGCTCTTTTTCTTCTTGCTTGCTAAGCCTGACTTAGCTCAGTTGTCGAGTGCCAAGGGTTATGGGTTAGACTGTTCTGTGAGCTCATGAGCTGCAGAAAAAGGTTGGGGCTTGGTGGGTTGGAGGAACTTTCTATAGGAAACTAATGGGGGAATCTCATGTCTGCTGTGATGAGTAATGCTTTAGCAGATGCGCATGAAATGATGGAAATAGATCGACTGTACCACCACATTGAGCACTGAAAATAATTTTGGAAAGCCTGTCTACCCAGGCTATCCAAATAAAAACTTGATAGGAATTTCATTGCTGAGCTGAGGAGGGGATGTGGTCAAGAAGTAGGTAACTTAAAATTCATACAGGGAGCATGCTTTAACATAAATGCATGTTTTGAGTTCTGGTAAGATATGAAGTGTGCACACTGGCACACTTGTATCCATTTTTCTATTATGTCATATGCACTTATTAGTGAAAACCTCCATGTAATTTTTAATATGTGCCGAGTGAGTAAGAGAACTCTCAGTGTGAATTTTCCTGCACTATAACTTTTGCTTTCTGGCTTCCACAAAGCACCGTAAGGACTTCATCTGTAATTAGTGAGTTGTTCGCATTGCTGTAAAGTGGTAACCTGCTGTAGCTATTGTCTTCTTGGCTGTACACAACTTTCAAAAATATGGTCTAGGATGTCATTATTCTTTTCTTTGTGGTTCAGAAAAGGAATCCATTTTCTTTGATAAAAGACCCATTGATCTTTGTGATCTATAAATCATTCTTTCAAAAGAAGCCCTTTGAAATATCAATTCAAGGTATTCTCACAGAATATAACTTTATAACTTTTTCTAGTGATGGAAGATAATCCTTGCGCCTATCAAAAAGGAAAATCCATACTATTTTTCATTGAATTTTGTGACTTTAGTTGAAGCTTTCTGAAGGCCCAACATTACCATCTCTAGCCTTGTATACCATATGAAGTCAAAGCCTTTGTGTCAAAACAGCATTTCCTTACCTCCAGCAGAGCTTGAGATAATTGAATTAAAAACAGGACTGTACGAAACAGCACTCCTTGCAGCACTGCAAAGGCTTAGCACCTTTCATGAGGAACACTTGTGCTGTGTGTGATTTCTTCCTATTTCTATTTTTATTTTATTTTATTTTATTTTATTTTATTTTATTTTATTTTATTTTATTTTATTTTATTTTATTTTATTGTCTTTTAAGGAACTGGTTTTCCATTACTGTAAACTGCTTTTAGGAGCCCTGATAAACTCTCTCCATAGGATGCGTTTCTTAGATGCCAGCTTGAAAGTGTCTTACATCCAGTGGAAATACCTGATCTTGCATAAACCTGTCCTGGACAAATCTGCCTCTACCAAGGCTACAGGCCAGGGTCTGCTAAGACTGTCGTATTTGGTGAAACAACTGGAGGGGAGGTGGTGAGTGAGTGGTGTCATCATGCTCTCACACCAGCTGTCAGTCCTGTAGCTATCAAGTTCTTTGGCATAAGGGTGCATTCATGTTTCTCCTTATGCAATAAAGGACTGAGACTTTTCTTTGTATAATCTGAAAACCATGGCCACATCTTCAAGGAAAGCACAATGTACGATAACAATGCTGGCTCTATTGCTAGTGGAGGCTAGAGAGCGGGCCTGGGGTGGCTGCCTTTCAGTGCTATAAGTAATGAGCAGTCCTTAAGTGAACAGTTTAGAATTCCTCAGAGACGTTCAGAAACCTGCTGCACAAACCAAGGAATAAACGCAATGCAGCTCTTTTACATAAATAATCCTTTCTGCTTCTAATCTTCTGATTTATTCCCGTGGTGGCATATTGTTTGCGGTGTTTATCTCAAGGGATTGCTATTGATCTCTATTGAAGTGCTGAGGAAATGCATTTATCTGCATGAACCTGTGTCACTGTAGAGGCGCTCTGTGTCTGAGTGTACAGTTCTCCTCTTCGTGGTGATCACGCCTTATCTTTATTTCTCTTTTCCCTCCTCAGTTTATCTTTTGGGTGGCTGGCGCAGAGCAGTGGAATGCTTGGTGTGGTTTGTGAAACTGATTTAGGAAGTCAGCAGTGCTTCTAGTCCAGATCTTACCTCTTCAGTCTGTGACCTGACTGTGGATATAATGTGATTTGGTTTGTTTTTTTTTTAATAACTTTCTCACAGAGACATCTATACTTCAAGCATGTTCAGTGAAATTGGGGCACTCAGTAGAGGAGGGGAGAAGATGGTAGTGAGGAAATACTACCCAAACTGCATCCTTATTGAAGCTAAATAGGGTATTCCCAAAGGTTGAGAAAAGGACCAAGATCTGAAAGTAGCTGGAGTGCCATGCAGAAGGGGGAGGATTTTGTAGCAAATGTGTCCCTCTGTCTGTATTCTCCTCTGAGAATGTGAGGTCTGAAGGATTCTTCAAAGAGCAGAGCCTTCATCACAGGGTTGTCTCGTCTAAAACTGCAGAATAGAGTGAGAAACCTCTTAGGTCTGGTCCTCAAATGAGAAGATTAAAGAGAAAACCACACTTCTATTTTTGTTCATTTGTCCTTCAACATTAGAAACAAGGCAAATGTTAGATTTCTGTTATTTTTTTTTTTAACCTGGCTTGTATTATAGGAAATGTCAAGGTAACTGACCAAAGCTTTGGTATCATTCCTATGGGTTTTCCTGCCCCTTGAAAAAGGCAACTGAGCAGTTTTTGTGAGACCTAACATCCTGAAGATCCAGATCCAGAGCAATCAGATATGTCTTTGCCCCATTGCACAGGCTGTCACAGCAGCTGGCTTCAGGGCCTTAGGCAAAAAAATCTCCTTGGTCTTCAGCAGGATGCTGTGGAAGGAGTCTGAACTCAGATGAGTTCCTTAAAATCACCCGTAGAGTTCTCCTTCACATTTCTGTAAGGAGTTCAGATGCCATTTCACTGTCTTCCTTGGGATAAGTCAGCTTTGCTGTGGAAATCAGTGAGGCAGGCCATATCCTTGCTAGTTGTTCTGCAGAACCAACCTGCTTGTTCCTGTTGGCTGGGTGAATGGGATTTTGGAAAGATGCTTTATGTCTTTGAAGTATTTTTCTGGTTAAATATTGTTAATCGTCAGAACTATTCAGTTCTTAAGGTAATTTGTGGGTTTCTTTTTTTCTTTCTTTTTTATTTTTTATTTTCTTTAAATCCATTAAAGGCATGAAATGGAAAAAATTCTTTGGTTCAAGATTATTCAATGTAATTAGAACAGTGTCACTCATCTTAGTAAAATCCTCTATAAAAGTGTATTTTTTTTTTTTCCCGCTCTCGTTAAAACTTAAATCCATGATACATAGGAAAAGATACAAGTTATTGTTCATTTACTCTGTACCTCGCCATATAATATATTCCTAGAAATAGGAGGCTCTTGGCTTTAGTTTTATAAGTTGAATGCAACTACTGCTACTATAGGTTGCTGCATGTATGGGAGGCCTGGAAGTGCTTTCTGCTGGTATCGGATTAACTACCTCTGTAATGTATGAAATCCTCATGTAAAGGATGGCTGTGCAAGAAGTGTGGCTGGGATGTGAAATATGGATTCACTGGACACCATTAGGCAAGGCAAGCTGCAACGTTATTATCTGCTTGTAGATTGTCTTTAATACCGGAATACATGTTGAGCATCCTTCTGGCCATCAACCAGATGCTGATTGTGACTTGTTGATTTCTCGATTCCAGCTTCAGCCATGACATTCCAGGCTATGAAGAATAAGTTACTCTTACTACCAGTGCTCGGGATGATAAAGAAACTGTTATTGCTTTTCTTCTTCTCTGCTTTTGTCTTTAATTGCATAAAACCTTATTTTTCATTTTCTATTTTGTTCCTGTAGATCTCATGGTTCAGTGGAAAAGAAATCATGGGATGCTGCTTCCTTCTGCAAGCTCATCACTTTAAATTTTGATCATTCAAGTTAGTATTATTTCAAGGACTGTTCATTAATTAGGATTTGGATTGCCAAATGTGACATTGTGCCTTGTGTAATCATGTATCAACATATCAATGACTGTGCTGTTCAGCAAACTCTAATAGCCATTTTGGGCAGATAAAAATTACAATAGAAATTAAAAGCAGATTTAAGTAGTTTTATGCTTATGCTTTATGCTTATGGCTGCATATATCTAAATTTTCCAAGTGTTTCATTTGATTATTCTGGACTCATCTATTATTATTGAAAGATTTTTCCCCCCTTTTCTATGCTTCTCATGACTTTTTTGTTTTTTTTTTAAGTATCACAATTTGTTCCTCTCTCTGTGTGATGAAGAGACCTCCTCCTAGTTTTCTTCACAAAAGTTTGGCTTGCTCTCCACTTGAATCCTAGGAATGAATTTCATTTGTAGCCTGAAGATCCATAATCATTCTTTGTCTACATAGCTCACACCCTGTCAGAGGCTGCTGTTTCTTACAAATTGCTGAATACCTGCAGTGTTTTGCCTTCTTTCTGTTTGTAATGATTGTGTAACAGCTTCCACCATTCCCTAAGTGCTATTACTGTAGTCTGTTCTCAGTTTGCTGTGCTCAGTCTTGCACTTCAACAAGCCTTTGATATTTCCAGTTGTCCCATGTGAAGTCTCCAACAGGCCTGATTTTACCTACCAAATACCAAATTTTCCTTGGCTTTGTGAGTTACCACTCATCTGACAGTCTCTTAGATGGAACTCTATCCCTGTTCCTTAGTGAGGTTGGTGCACCTGGCTGGATTGCCAAAGAAGTTTAAAATGAAACTATTATTTGGAGACATTTCTCCCGCTGTGCCATAAACTGAGGTTTCCCGTGAGCCCATGAGAGGTTATTAACAACAGGCAGTCATGGAAAAGTCTGTTTCGCAGGACACAAATAAGTTCTATGAAATATAGTCCAGTACATTATTATTACTGTGGAGCAAAGGAATCAGGTTTTATTTGTATGATCTGGAAGCTTTGGTTTTTGGCTGGATAGAATGACTGGAAGATACTGGGAGAAGCTAAATACCAGTAATAAACACTCTTCTTTAGTGCTTCGAGCTTGTATTATATTTTTCTGTATGTTTGTCTGTTTGATATGATTGTCATAACTCAAATCCACTTGTTCTTAGGTGTTTAGGAACTGCTGTGAGCAGCTACAAGTATCATCCATTTATTTGCTCTCCTACAGGAAGATGTGTAAGAATACGAAGTTGCCTGAAAGAGACCTTTCCTGAAGTACTGATTTTGGTTCTCACTCTACAATGTGACAAAGCCACCTTCCTAAGACCTTCATCTACAGGTAATATAACATCAGCTGAGTCCATGGTGCTGCTGTTAGATGCAGCCAAATTGAAAATGTATCATAACTAACAATGCACATTGTACATCAGCATACTGAATACATGCATATGACACAGTCTGTTGCTTGGGATCTCTGGATTCCACAGGTTGGAGTATTGGGCACCATCACAGGTTGTTTACTCACCTGTATGTAATGTATGCTCACTATTTAGCAAATATGATAAATCTGGTATCAAGTTCAATGATACGGTTGGTTGAGAGAATCAGGCTCAAAGAAGAAGAAATGGTATCAAAACCAGCTGTATTCTGAAGTGCTTTTGGGGTCCTACAGTTGATAGTTTCTGAAGTGCCCAAGCAGCAGATTGTTTTTGTTTACTTTAAAGCTTGTTGCCTTCTGATTATTTTCTTTCTCTGGTCACTTTTTCTTAAAGGGAAATAATCTGAGTACCAGGTTTACCCACTGTATTTGTTTGTGCGTAGCTTCTTTGCCTTGTTCATGTTTTTGCTTGAGGGGAATGTTGTCTTTGGATTGACTAGGTACTTAGATATTTCTCCTATGTTAGACAAAATATTGTATCCTTTACAGGGTGGGGAGTGCTACCATTTAAGACGATGGAACCAGTCTGTTCCAAAACTGTTTTATATGCATTAGGATCAAGTTAAAGAAGTTTTTTTTTCTGTTGCTATGACCAAACTGTTTCGGTAGCTTTGGACCATTTGCATCCTCATCTTTGTATATTGTCATTCTGAAGTCAGTGTTTCTACTGCAACACTGGAGCTTTTACAGATTTTGTATTGAGAAACTCTTCCTCAGTCTGGGAACGTATTTCTTGTACAGTCCAAATTATATTCACAAATAACTTGCCTTTGTGTGAGCCCCTACCACCTCCGTGCCTCAGCATGCACTGTACTTTTACAGGATGAATACATTAAAATGCTTAGGCATTCACGGCTGACATTTGTTCTGTTTAATTGAAATAATTTCATCACCTTCTAAACTAAGCTTTTATGACACATCAAAACTCTGGAACATTCTCTTTTCAATTATTTATAAGCCTTACAATATATTTCTAAATTTCTAGTTTAGTTGTCTCAAATCATGTTTTTATGTTTTCTCATAACAGCCTGCTCTTCATCTTAAGAATGCTGTCTAACCTCTAGCTTTCTAGAAAATGTGTCTCCTATGAGCTGTAGGATGAATACACAACACAATCCACTCCATTAAAATGCACACACCATAACAATGCTAAGCTTTTGATGCAGGAGTGCTTTCAAGAAACCCGTGTTTCTTTGTGCTATAACATGTCCATTGCTGAAAGTGGTCTAGTACCTAGAGCTGCCTAAATGAAGATTGTGTTGTAGCTTGACTATATTACAATGACAGTAAATGAAGGACATATTTTGTATTCACTTACCGTGTTTTTTTTTCCAATTTACTGAAATCATGGAAGTATTTATCGTTAGGTTACCTTAACTGAATGGTATATAAGCCCACTATATGGTGGTACATCTATTCTAAGAGTCTGTAATTGAATAAAGTAGGAAAACAGGGTAAGAGTTTATTGACAGAAGAGTGGTTCTGTGTTCACAGACTTCTGCACCATCTTGTCTTATTAACTGAAATGTTGTTTCCCTAGCATATAGCTGTTCTATGGTTGTCTTAATCATTTTGCTCTGTAGCCTCTAACAGCACCCTCAATGTGCTATTAGCAGCAGGGTCGTTCTGTAAATGAATAAGACAAAATATCTGTTTTTTTTCCTTTTTCCGGTGAAATTTCTCTGCCTACACAAGTTCTGTGTCCCTGGGAGCTGCAAGGAGTCAATCTTTGGTTCAGGTTGGGAGGAGTTTTATTTCTTTTTTTTTCTTCCTCCTTTTTAAATGTAGTTCAGCCAGCCACTTGGAAGGTGAAGATAAGATAGCACTGAGGTTGTCTGCAGACTCAAGTCACGAGGACTTGTAGGCTTCTCTCTCTGCTCACAATATAGTGTTGCAGCGAGCACTTCTTGGGATCCATGATGAAGGTGTATATTTGATTCTAGTTTCAGTGCTTTTCTCTTGGTTTCTGAAGCTGTGTTCTTGCTAAGCAGGAAGGTGTTTTTGTAGTGTTAGAATTAGCAATCAGTGTTGGAACTAATACCTTTGCTGTGAGCTGGGCAAGAGCGCTTCAGAAATAGCGCGTGGTTGTCATTAAATGCAGTGAAATGCGGCAGTGCCTTCTAAAAAAATTAACTTCCAGGATTTCCTGTGGAGCTGACTATTTTCTTGATCTTCATGTAAGTGCTCAGAATTAGTGCTCATAAAAAGATTTTAGTACTAATCCTCCTGTAGGTTCCTTTGAAATACAGTGTTAACTTTTTTTTTCTTTACTCCTGTAAAAGTTCTTAATGTGCCTCCTACGCTTCTTTCAGTGAACACACAGCCTCTGATTTATTAATGCACAACGTGTCCCAGAAATCAGTTTAACTGATTCCCATCCATCATTCAGTACCATTTCTTCTATTATGTTGCAGAGCGGGTGTCTTTGAAGCCCTATTTTGTATACACTGGGTGATAATTCCGTCTAACTTTTCTGAAAAAGAGATAGAACTCACCAGTTTTATTATTTATGATTGAAGGGTGCATTAGTAAGAGCAGAGCCAGAAACCTACTTTCCATAAAAATGTTGAATACTGTTTTTCAGAAGCTGCCTTTCATTTATGCTTCTTAAGTTTTAGGAAATAAATTTAATGATCAAGAAAGGACTGACAGCACCAGTTCAAACAATGTTTAAGGCCAGGTCTGTGTACAAAAGCAAGGTCTGCAATCATACATTGTGCATTACGAATTAATCTAAACCGGAAATGTTATTTCTTGAAGGCCTGGAGCAAAGACGATATTTATTCCAGGCAAGTACCTTCTGTTCTGCCATGTTGTGTCTGTCCATTGCTCTTAGCTGCCTGTCATCTCTGCTGAATGCAAAATACATTGATTGTCACTTCTGCCCTCTGACATTATTGAAGCCTAAATAGAAGGATGTAGAGCTAGTATTTATTATGCTACATCAGCCATAACATACTTCCTGTACCAAAACAGTCTCGTAGTCTCTGATGTTCAAAAGTAAGCAATGTCAGGGAAACAAAGACAAGCCCATCACTTGGGGACTTGTTTTATTAGCCTCCTCTAGCTAAATACTCCCTGACCTACATCTGGAGCTTGTCTGCAATTAGGAAATAACTATGTCTGCTGTGTTGAGCAAATCAGGAGAGAAGCTCTCAAAACAAGTGAGCAGTGGGTTATGCCTAAGCTGGGGATATTTAAGGCGGAATCCTGAAGTTCACATTCAAGCACGGAAAGTGAGTGACGTGGTAACTTTCTGGTGCGCAATCCTACACCCTGGTCAGAAAGGTGACTGAAAGCAGCCCTCTGTGGGTTTGCTGATGGAAAAGCTGAGTTACCAGACTTTGATCCATAATCAGCACCATTATTCACTGAGACGGTTGGGATGGCCCATGTTAGAGTCAGGCAGTCTCTAATCTTTAAGTAGGAAGTTTGCAAAGCCTTGGATCAGTTACATTCTGAGTAGGAATAAGCTCTGTTTTTTTGTGGGGATTGAATATCAGTAAGACTCCACCAGCAGGGCTCCGCTTTGCTCCCACAGTGAGGTGGTATCCACAGCTCTGTACCTTTTCCCACATTTCATGGTGTCAATGTGGAGTTTTTAACAATCAGCAGCACTTAAGTTAGCTAAGAGGCAGGCAGTGTGTTGGCACTGCCAAGAATGTCAGCAAGCAGTTTGTGGCCACCCCACATAATTGACACATCAGTGCGTTATTCAGAGTTTGCTCCGTACAAACTGTTAAACAATGAGTTAGGATTGCCAGCAAGGATAGTCAGTTTGGGAGTATGAAAATGTGTGCATCAGCATCTCTAAAATAAGAGAAGAAGAAGCAGCTTTGAGTCTGGGAAAGATTTACAGGTAGGCAGCACCCACTTGCTTTAATTAAGACTGAAAGAGAAGAGCTGAAGGTGACCTGTAGGGGTATAAATGAAGCTGGTGTGTGTAGTAGCAGAATAGGGATTAAAAGACCTGAGGAAGGGAACTGACTATCAGTGTTTGCTAGTGAGGAAGAGGAACCTGCAGCTTTTGGATGAGTACAGAGCTCTTCACTATTCAGTAAGAACCCAAACAGATTGAATGCAGTTTCCTCCTTTCTGGCTAAACAAAGACTGATGGAATATTACAATAAACTTCAGCCTTTTACTGCTTTAGTCAGTATAAAATTATAGAGAACAGGTCAGCCCTGTGAGTGCAGAGGAAATAGGTCAGGGGTAAAGCATATGAACAATAGCATCTCCATTTTCATAAGATATATTATTCCTGTTTTGAGGCAGATTCTGGTCTTTGTGAAGTGCCAGAGGGCATCTGTTGTGAACTCTGGAACAGGTAGATGAATGGTGGCTGAATTTAACTAATATAAGGAAGCCTTCATTAACTAATGAACTGAATAAGTACAAAGAGAAACTGAGCTTGAATAACTCAGCTTCTCCTCTGAAAAGAAGAACAATGGCATGGAAATCAAATAACATACTCCTTACGTGGGAATAAATTTCTGGCCAATCAGTCCTTGATTTGTTTTCCAGGTTGTACCCGTGCTGGCAAGCTTCATTTCTCATGAGTTGCTGGTAGTTGCTGGCTCTGGGATTCGTGGGTGGTTTATGCCAGAAGGTGAGTCCCAGTCTTGGCATTTGAGCTCTGTGTTCCACATGCAATGTAGTTGTCAGCATTTGGGCTCATGACCTTATTCTGACTGACATATCCTGTCCTATGCCCTGGAAAACCCATATGTGCACAATCCACTGTCAAACAGAGTTCATAGAGAGGACACGTTATTCATATAAACCTTGTTTTGAAATCTTTGGTCTTTGCCCTTTACCTGTTTATCTGTAAGTTTATTTACAAGACTGCTCTGTGTCCATTTGTGTCTAGATGATAAGTGACAAAATCAGATCTCACTTAAGGCTTACACTTGTTTACTTCTAGAAGATGGTGTGATATAGGTGCTAGGAGAGGTGAATCTATTGCAAAACAAAACAAAAATATTTCATTCAAAATTGAGCTTAGATACTTTCTTCTTGTAGTTCAGACTCTTTTACAAGGAATACAAATATGCAATCAGGTAATAGTGCAATCAGTGTCCTAATCAAAGTCAGGGGTCACTTGCTAGATGATCTCTTCGTTTGACACAAGTAGTAGGTGGCCAGATAGATAGTAGAGGACAGACAATTGCTATAGATAAAGAAACAATACAACCAAAATCAATTCAAACTTTTTTACTCTTATGACAGCAATATGAGTCATGCTGAAAAAACCTTCACAGCACACCTTTGTTGTTTTTTTTTTTCCCTGGTAAATGTTTCAAAGGCTGAATATGAAATTTGGGTACAATTATTATTCCATTAAAAATAAAGATGTACTGCATCTGATTTCACTGTGTATCCAAACAGTTTTTAACATTTTTTTTTTTTTTTCCAGAACAAAATTGCACCAAGTAAATTTGTGCTAGAAACTTGCACTTAACACAGGAAATAAACATTATTTTCTGGGCTGAGTGTACAGATGCTGCTGCTTTAGTACACGTGAAGTTCTTTTGTGTTTTATAGTCAAGTGTGTGATTTTTTTTTTTTCCACGTGGATGTACTTTTCTTTTGAAATGCCATAAAAATGTATTTTCTCTGCTTCCAAACAAAGATCAACAAGTATGTGATGCACTGACATGTCAGCAGTTACACAGGATAATTTTCCATGAAAAGGATGCTAATTAAACTTGAATCAAAATGAATTTGAACTAGAACTTGCCTTCTGGTGGGTGAAGCATGTAACAAAAGTAATAGCCTATGAAAAAATGGGACACGTGTATGAAGGTTTTTCTTTTGTGGTGTGGCACTCAGGAAAATACTCTTCATGTTGTGGAATTTCACGGTGCAGTGGTTGGTAAGTTTTTCTCTATTTCATTCCCCATAGATACTCTTGAAGCAGAAGTGCTGAGTCACAGCCTGCACCAGTGACGGAGCTCCTGGTGGGAAGGCAGGGCCTACCCAGGGGAGCTTAAGTGCATGTAATGTGTCTGAGTGATTGGAAGGGCTGGAGCCAAGATCTACCCTTTCCAACACCTCATTTGAGGCTTGGTGGTGAAGGTGAGGATATCTTGTTGGAGATTCCTGTATACCTATATCTTGTTGGAGATTCCTGTATACCTGAGGCCTTCTCAAAGTAAGTAGCTACTTTTCTTTATTTCTGTGTCTGCTGTGTTTGAGCAAATCTTCACTTGTTGCAGCCTGTGATCTTGCTCCTCTGCTGTTGTAGTTGTGCTTTCAGTTGTGTTACAGCCCTAAATTGTGCTCTTAGTCTGTGGTAGCTATATGGGCTTTTTCCAGACCTTATTTAAAAACAAATGGAAAATGGGCAAAGTGGGTGTGAGAGTCAGACGAAAAAGTTTGGGTTTCACAGTGTCAACAACATGTATTGCCTCCTTTGGATTCCTTGACAGGTGACAAAAGATCAGAATTTCTATATTCTTTGCTGCACTATTTGTTACAAGGCTATACTACAAAAGGAGAACTGTGGTTTCTTTTTCCTATTTCCATTTCTTTTCTTCCTGTTCATTAAACTTCTCTTTGTAGAACATAGTTTATCAACTGGATGTATATGAAAGGATGCAGCCTTTTCAGCCAGAAATTTGACTCAAGCACTGCTGTTGAGAGGAGAATGCCAGTTGTGCTTGACAACTTAGTACTCTGTTGAGTGTGGAGTAGCTTTTGATTAGTTTTAGTTTTAATGTAGGCATTCTGCAGGTGAGAGGAGGTTCATGTAGAATCAAGGTAAATGTTTTTGAAAGGCTGTTTCATTTGATCAAGCAGCAATAATAAACTTGCAATTGTTGCATATATATTTCTAGGCAAGTCAGTAATTTGCTTCCAAAGTGATTTGGTTATGTTTGGCCACTCATAATGAAAAGCCTTATTCTGATTAATCTACAGCACATGTCAATTAATCTCTTGTGTAAGACTGAACTATAGTGCCTAATGTGGTTCTTCAAAGTGATAACCCTCTTATGCTTTGCTAAAAAAGTACTTGTCTTTGCAGTTCTGAAATAGATTAAATTAAATTTCACATTGTTGCTGTGAAGAGAGGAGGTAGGAAGAGCCCAGTCTCATAGAATCATAACTGGAAAGCAGTTTTGCTCTTCATGAACACTCTTGTAACCTCACTGTACTAACCTATGGGCAGAACCTAAAGGAAATGACATAAAATCCAATTTAACTTCAGACTCTTTCATTTTATAAGCAAGAAGAATTTGTGAATCTGCATAGATGCAATTGAACAAAATATGTAATGCAAGCCCTTTTTCATTGACTTAATTTAACCAATTTCAGCCACGTGTCAAATCACATGAGGGGGATGCTCTAGAAACTAGTAAAGTCACAAACCTCTTAACTAATCTTGTTGATGCTAATTTAAATTCTTGTAATAAATTTCTATTATAAAAATATCAGAGGGAAATAGGAAATGCTGGTACATAATGCTCAGGAGATATGAAAACTAGTCTGATTGGCTGGGAAACTTGTGCCTTTCAAAATTCCACACTTACGAGCAGTCCTATGAATGTTTTGGTCAGTTGCTGGCATTTAATGAAACCTGCAGAATTCATGGCATCTGTAAGAGTCCCACATTGCATTAGTTGATGATGGGGCTTGGGCCAACAGGCTCAGTGTCTCTGGATGATGGATCTCAGGTTGAAAATCACTGTGCTCGCTCACCCTTCTGATCATCCTGGACGTTAGATTCATGGGAAATCAAAGTTGCTTTGTTATGCTCATTTCTGAATGGAAACGCTTTGCATGCCTCTCATGTCTACATCTGGGCTTTGGGTCAGATGCTTTGCACACTCAAGATTTCATTCAGTAGCTGTGGCAGAGTGCATCATGTTAGGTTTTCATTCGTCAGTCCTGGGTGCTTGAAACTGTAAGGAAGAGCCATTCTCACAATATGAGAGAGAAACCTGAAGTTGTGGGGTCCTCAGCGCATCAGCTGCAGCTGACTAGCTAGTTAAAGATAATCTGGTCTTTCTAATTTGAAAATGTAGTGTAAGATGATAAGTTAAAGGGAACACTGTTACGGTTGTACATGACGCTAGAATAGATTTATCCTCAGTGCTGTTACAAAACAAGTCTCCACAAACAAATTTTAGTGTCTCATTAAAGACTGCTTTATTGAGAGCATAGTGAACAATGGATATTTAAGGTTATTTTTTGAGAGCAGAAATAATTTACGTTTAAAGAAAACTTTGACTTTATTTCTTGACCATCTTAAGCTATAAATCTTAAGCTGTGTTTTACTTGCTCTGTTATTACCAGAAATGCAGTGTAGTAAAACATGAAGTACTCAAAAAAAACCCCACAAACATTATTGAAGTCTTATATGGGCACTTAATGTTGAAACATCTTTACTACCAGTTTATAGACACTTAAAATATCATTGTCCTATAAGGTCAATTGCTCTTGCAACTACACTAATGGCAGTTACACTGCCTACCCTGTATTGCATTAAACCTTCGTGTACTTATTTAGAGTCATGTGCTTCTTCCACTTTCAATGCTCTTACATATGTTATAGGAATCAGAACTTTTAAAGCAGGCTTTTAAAAATCGGATGTAACTTTTAAATCATATGTGCCTTCCTTTTGTTTATTTCTAGAGCTGTTAGAGACACAAATGAAAATGCTTTTGTAATATAATTGATGTCTGACTATAACATGAATCTTGTCATATTCAACTTTTACCTCTGTTCTTGTACTTGTATCATTCTGCTCTTTTAGCAGAATTGAAGAGGATAGTGTCTGGTCTTGATAGCTTGGGTACAAAAAGGGATCTATGGCGAGTCCTAAATGAAATCATTTATCTGCTTTAAAACTATACTTCAAGGACTGTTATGCCTTCAGCAGAGATTTGCAGGGGAGGGGAAGAGATCAGAAGGAAAAACTGAAGCGATGGGTCATCATGACATACTTGCGTACAAGCATCAATAAATACACTTCTTAGGGGCAGCTGCTGGTACGTCTTCCTCCCAAATATGAGTACAGAGGTATGGTGTCTGCCAGCACCCACTGGGCAGCTCAACACACAGCTACATGCCACACACACTCAGGAGAATGCACAAAAGGTAATTTGTGTAGGCATAAATATATGTACCGAGAATATAATTCCTTAGGAGCAGGCAAGCTGATTGTTTGATTCAAATTGTTTCTTAATTGAAACACAAAACAGCTCCTCTATAATCTTCAGAGTACTTGAAATCATGTCTAGCTGGGAATATATGAACAACAGTATATGAACTGCATCTTTGAGGAATGATGTCTCTACTTTTTTCCAGTAACAGATGCCATTTGGATTAACAAATAGGGATTCTCCTCACAGCAGCAGTATCTGATGGGGTTATCAAATTCTCTGAAACTAAAGAGAATGTGACAGTGACATCAATCAGATGTTATTGCTGCACATACAAATTCATTTGCTAGCCCAAGTGGTAGTTCATTTTTGTGCAGCTGGGAAATTCCTTTCAAGATTTGGTAATAGCTCAGCAGTGTGTATGAGTGGATTTGTATACATAAATGACATATATGGGTGCTGTGGCAGCAGTACAAAGCCATACAAATCTGGAGCTGTTTGTTCCTGATTTGAGGCTTGCCATCATCAGAGCTTTGTCTTTTTGGCCTGTGTTAAACATGGGGCGCATAACATCAAGTTGAAACTTGCCGTGGTAGATTCACAGATGTTTCACCTATGTATTTGTTAAATTAAATGTAGGTCTGTAGTGACAAATTTCAGTCTTGATTAAACCTACGTCGGATTATAGTCTGGTGCTGCAGTTTTCACGTTCATTTTGTAGTGGAGTAGGTATCAGGCTTAAAACCTTAACTTATATCCATAATATTTAGAGGATGTTCAACACTAGACTTCTGTTATAACATTGCCTTTATGGTTTTAAATGGTAATTGCCCTAGTGGCTATTTTATGCACTCAAGTATAAGTGCTCTATATGTGTATAATACCTGGATTTAACAGTTGTCTTTGTTCAGAGCCATATCAGGCATAGCAACAGCTCCTGTGGGTCAAAAGCTTTTGCCTTTTGAATACCCTCCGTGCCTCTCTGAGTTGACCTTCTCTTAGGAAAGAGGTTCACAATAGGGCTGAAATGTCCTGCATGCATTTCTCATTTCGTAGTGGAGCATTGCAACTGCTATGTCCTCTTGGGCTTTGAGCTTTGAAGAGCTCCTCTTCCTTATGGCTGCTTTTAGACAAGAAAAAATATGCCAGCAGACTCTATATCTGTGCGTTAGCACTCCATGTACTGCATTCCTTTTCTGGGCTGTTGCATTAATTTCACAGTGTTTTCCAATATCTAGTAGCTCTGAATCAAAAGAATCTTGGTCTTTTCTGTTTCTAGCAGTTCTGGATTTAGAACAGTCTAGAAATTAAACGATGTCCTAATCTTTCCTTAGTGGCAAATGAGGGAAGAGTACTTGTCTGTGTGGGCATGGCCAAATTGTGGCACTGGGACTTACAGTCCTGATGTTAATCCATGGAGAGAACATCCTCCTATCCACACTGTTATTGGGCCATGAGAAATTAGTTTATTATGAACAGGATTTAGGAAAAAAAAATAATGAAGTGTCATTAAAAAATATATATATATATATATACACATATATATTTTTTCTTAAAGCACCCTGTAAAGTAAAAGCATGAATTCAGTTTGTTTGTGGAGTCAGAGGCATCTCGATATGTATTCGCACTTGTTAATGAAGGGGGACAGCTGCCTGGAGATGCAGAAATTGTAGTTGAAAGGAACTCTGAGAAACACTTATAAGTGTATGTCTATGTATTTTTAGATAGTCTTTTGTACAGATTTGTATCTATTCACTGTAAGAGAAACGCTATCCTTTTACAGTCTCCATTGAGTGGTATTGGCTTTGAAAGGTATATTCCACCCCTGCTTTGTTCACATATGCACATTATTTCTATTTTAAGGTTTGCTGTGAGTAAAAGCAATCACTGGGTAGGATTCATCTCCTTACAACTATGTCTCTTTAGAGTCAGTGGAGATCACATCAGGACAGTCAGTAGATTCTCGAGTGCAATTCCTGCTATCTTAAAGCAACACTTAAATAGGTCAGATTAATTGTGCCTGAGAGGTTTATTTCTTTCCACTGATTATGGAGGGAGAGTAGATGTTTGTATCACAGTCATCAGCTCTGAAGCTCAGTGATGTGCATCCCACCTGTGGTGTCAGCACAGAGTGGTTCCTGCAGTGAGGTGCTTCCCATCTACTGGCCTCCCGCTCTGCATTTCTGTGGTTCTGCTTTCCTGCACACCAGTATGATTTTTGGCTTGACATTAGAGTTCATAAATGTGAAAATGTAGTCTCCAGATGTTTTAATTCTGCCTGTCAGCACAAGAACCACATTCTAAAACACTTCATTTGACATAATGCATAGGAGAGAAGTGGAGGTGCTGTAGGAGACTTTGTAAAATGGGTCCTTTGCTGTTACAACTAGGGCAAGTTAGCCCTGTTTTGAGCATGGTTGGATTATGCAACCTCCAAAAGCCTCTTCCAGTCTGGTTAATTCTATGACTCTTCATCCAGAGTTTTTCAAATTCATGGTTATTAGTGGCAGGTTTTAAGTCGGGCAATCTGTCTTTTAACAGGTCATAACATAGCAGCCAGTCTTGGGCCTGTACCTTGCTATCTGACCTACTCCTGGGGCTGGATGAGGAGAGCTGCCTGGATTTTCTCCATGAAGTTAGGCAGGATCTTCTGTAGGTACTCAGCAGAGCATTGCTTGGCAAACTTTTTTTCCCCTTTCCTTCCTCTACAAAGAATAAGTATATAGAATAAAGTGAAAGAAGATATTTTTCTGTTCTGCTAAGGCAATTTTGTAAGACTTGGCGTGAGTATCCTGGGAGTCTAAGCTAAAGATGGTGAACATATGGGAAAGCCCAGGAGGAAGCACAGAGTTTTAGTTTTCAAACCTTACTCTTGGATTGCTACAGTAATGTAATGAAAGGACATTAAATGAGCTGAAGTTATTAAACCCTAAAGGTTACAGAGTCCTATTGGGGGCCACATTCAAAATGTAATTAAACCAAGTCCAGATATTTTAATTTCTAGCTGGAGATTTACACAACATAAGTAAATTCTTCTTCCAATTCTAAACTTTATTGAAAATAAGCTTGTTAATTTGTTTATTTCTCTTTAGCAGTAACTGAATAGACATTGTTTAGAGCCACTTGGCTCTAGTAAAACAGTAGGTACCAGTATCAAAGAGTCATGGTTCAAATCAGATCATGTATCTGGGAAAACAGATGCTTGCACTCTGCTATTAAAGTCTCACTCCCCCAAAACCATGTAGTCTGCAAATGGTTATCCATTCTGATCCTCCAAGGCTCTCCCTGCCTGTTGTTCCAGATGGTCCATTGCTGGTATAATGCTCTCCATTACAGTGTGTGAGAGAACAATGGTCCTAGAACTGTTAATTCTGCTTATTAGGAATATAGGATTACACTTATAAGAGGTTGTTTCCATCTAAAACATTCCGATTTCATTGTAAAATGAACTTGAGTGAGTTTAACTCTTCAAGAACACTATCTTTAAAAAACAAAACACAAGAACAACAACAACAAAAAGTTCACCAAACATGAACACCACCGAGAAAAATCCTTAAAACAAGCCAAAATCCAAAACCAAGGACATATCTTTATGGATTTGACTTGGCTTCCTATTGCTGGATTGGCTCAGCTTTTAGTAGTCCCTTCTGTCCTTCTGTCTGACTAGCTGCTCTTCTCTGAAGGAGTCGGATTGGCTCTGCTATCTATTTTCCTCAGGGAGAAAGCTGGCATGTGGTTCAGGTGCCTTGTGCTGCAGTTTGCAGGTCTGTGCTGGAAAGCTGACTCTTGAGATGACCTGGGTGAAAAAGAAGACGTCACTCCCTCTGCCCCACATCAGTTTATTTCTTGGACTAATTCTGTGACCTGTTTGGGCATTGTGACTCCAAACAAGTTTATTCATGAAACACATCTTGAGTGTGTCCTGTGACTGCCTTGGAGCTGGGAAGATGATTTGAGGGGGCAAGAAGCCAGCAGTCTGCCTTGGTGAGTTGTGCGCACACTAGCTAGGGTTTGAGTGACCTGGAATAATCAGGCACTGGCAAGGTATACCTGGGTGCTGTGAAAAGGTGTGGATTAGAATTCTTAAGGTGAGGGGAGACTCAGTCCTAAAACTCGCTCCTTGGTTGTTTGTCTTGACTGTTGGAGGCAACGGGCTGGCACTGAAAAAATGCTTAAGTTTTAAATTCAGAACAAAAACCTGCAGCAAGCCAAATCACCTTATTTAGAACTTACTAATTGCTTATAACTTTGCTACATCAGTGAAGACATTAGTTAGAAGCAATTGTGGGGCAAGGAGGAAGATAAGAACATGTTTTTAAGACTGTCTTAATATTCAGTCATACTAAACAAGGTTGCTATGCTTGAGACAACAAGAGTAGAGGAGAACTGCTGAGAGTTGCTCTCCTGCTGGAAGGTGTTTGTGTTTGGAAGTACAAGCACTCTGCCCAAGAGACAGCGGGCTGCAGGCTGGCGTAAAAGCTGCTTCAAGGACAGAATCCAGTGAGAATGGTTTGTATGCAGGTGGAGGAGAACATGAACCTTGGGCACCACTCTCCCTTTTTTGTTTTGTTTCTCTACTCTGATAGGGTTGTGTAGGGCTGGGCTTCTTAGAGGAGTAACTGTATTAAAGACAGCAATTCCTGAACAGGTCAATTTAGGATACCTTCGTCTTGATCGGTAAACAGACAAAAAAATAGATGTGTGAGTTTTGCACTTGAATCTCGATGAGCAGGAGGCATGTGGTAATGTGTGAGAAGAGCCTCAATGTGCAGAGCAGCCCAGAGAGACCAGTTCAGCAGCAGATCGGGATGTGGGAGTCAGACAACGCTCCCACATTAATTAATGAGGTGAGGAAAGAAATAGAATCACGTGTTTTCCAAGTTTGTTCTCCAGAGAAGATTTATCTGGAAAAGCTTCTGTGTTGATTTAATGGAGATGTGCACACTATGAGGTGTTTGTATGAACAGTTCTGAGCTATTTGGATGCATGTCCCAAAAGCAGAGTAGGGCAAGCGGTGAGAAACTTCTCCCCTGCTTTTTTATTTGCTTACCTTATTTCTCACTGAACGAAGGTGCATTGGGTCTGAGGGCAGTGTCTGAGCCAGTTATTCCTCTGTCCTTCCGGGGTACAGTGCCAGTCCCTGCCTGTTCCCTGCCGGGTGTTTCCTGAGGGAAAACTGAATGAGGAGTGGGGAGTGAAGAACCTGTTTCCCCCAGGAGAGCAGCTCAGGGATTTGTATTGAAACAGGCCAATGATTGAGCTTAGTCCTTAACCAAAGTGTTAATGCTGGCAGCTTGCCTGCACAGTATAAAAAAAGAAGTAAAAAAAAAGGTAGGGGGAAGGATGAGGGTGAAGATGTGGATGGAAAAGAAAACACAGCAGCCTGTACAACCCATGCAAAAGAGACAAAATGAATGTGCTACAAGGAAGGCAAGCTTCCTGGGTGAGGTCAGAATGGAGAGGGGAGCAGGTCACAGGCACAAGCTTGAGAAGGTTAGCTTTGAAAAGCACTCCAATGGCTTTTTTCTGTGCTAGGGAGCAGCAGCTGTTGGTTGTGCCTCTGCTGAGGTTGAATTTTGATCTACTTCAAGCTGCAGTAAAAAAAGATGCAATATCCTCTGCAAAATGCCTGCTGAGCACAGAGCTGGGTTTGCAGGGATTGCATGGGTAGATCAGTCTATTGGCTTATTAGCTAAAATGATCAGGAATTGCATCACAATGGACTATCGATGTCCCATAGCAGCTGATGGCTCTGAATTCTCATCTCTTCTCTTTGAATATCTATTTTATGTATGTATGTATATATATATATACATACATACATGTATATAAATATAAATTTAAGTTTCTTCGTAAATTTTTAGGATACAGTGCACTCATACCTTGTAACAATTGTATCTTCTGAGATAATTGTGCCCTTAATTTTTTCTGCTGGTTGTTTCTTCTAGGCTTGCCATCTGTGGGACTGGCAGTCCTCAGTGGCTTCAAACATCCCAGTGAAATTTGATCTGATCTTTCCTTTTTCTTTGTCTAAACAAGCATGGTCTAAACTAGTTGGTTCAGGGTGCATGGCACACACAGCATGCTTGACTGAGAGTTTCCAGGCAGGGTGAGGATCCTTATGAGGAAAATCCATTCTCTTCAGTGAAAGCTGCCTTCAGAGCCTGGGAGCCCTGGGACAACTGCAGCCGTGCCTTGCAGTAATCTGGTAAGCAAGAGAAAGATGAGGCTGATTGGAAAATAAACTGAAATGATACAATATTTGCAATGGATAGCTTTCCTCCTGTCTCTGCATATATTGAAAGTTTGTGCTATTTGATGATGCCTCTCCTTTCCCTACCAAATGTTTTACTGTTTTGCTGCTTGCTCTGAAGCTCTAGCAGAGACCTGCTGTGGTACCTAACTTCTAATCTGAGGGTCAGCAGGTTGGGCTCATTCAACAGCAAACTCTGTGGTCACTAAAGTGTCACTGATGCCATGTCCCGAGATACATCCCAGTAAGGTTTTCCAGAAGTGAAAAGATGACAGTTCTGACAAAGGCCGATGAAGTGGGAATTATCAAAGCAATGTAAAAGGGGAGTGTGTTCAATGAAGAAAAGAGAAGTTTCCTTTTGGGATTGGGGGAAAGGACTGAAATGAAATGAAGCTTTCTTGTAAATATTATAGAGAAACTCTTTGCTGGCTTGGCTGAAAGACAAAGTTAGCATGAAGTAAACCGGACAATGAATTGTACAGACAGTTGGATAGGCAGGCCTTGGATTTCTTCATAAAGACCATTTCCTGTGTGTTGTTAATCCTGTTGATTTAAAAACAAAACAACAACAAAAGGTTTCCTTAATTGTCCAGAAGTTTGCTGGACCCAAACCTTGATGGTTATTACGTATTTTCCACAGATTGCACAAATCTAAGTTTAGTTTGGATGTCATTCTAGCTGACTCTTTTTCAGCCATGCAGTGGAATTTGAATGTGGGTTATTATAGTGGGTCCCTTTTTCCTTTACTGACAATTTTCCCAGCGGTGTAATCAGTCTGTGATAAGTTTTGATTCTGCGTTAACTCTTGTGAGATTGTTTTTATGGATTCATAAGGAATCAGACCTTTGGAACCTGCGTTAGCAGAACAGAAAAACTTTTCCTCTTGTCCTCTGGATGCAGAAACGTCGTGTCACCTAGAAAAAGTGACACAGTAATCACAAGCTGAATGTGAATTTGCAGAAGAGGGCTGTTGTATGGTCCTTAGCTTAGAACTGCATGATGCTTCTTTAGAAGGGAGACCCTGAGGAGGCGTTCAAAATGGAGTACTTGATATGCTTCATGTAAAAACCAATGCCTTAGTGGAAATCATGTGTTGCATTTTAATATTTCTGGTTTTGCTAAGGGAGAGGAGAAAAAAATAATCCAGGTTGCTATTTCTAAATGAGTTCTAGCAGTGACCCATACAGTCCACCTTCTCCTTTTACACAGGCACACAAGGGATCTCTCACAGTAAAGAGTGCTAAGTTTGCATGCTTAAATTTAAAATCCTGCTTAAATAGAGTTTAACTAAGACCTTAACTCTCTTGACATTAGACCTAATAATTATTAGGCAAAGCAAGTACTGTCTTTTATTAAACTAATGGGTAGAGTTGGAAGGAAAAAAAAGACAAGCTCCTGGGTGTAAAAGAATTTGTCTTTTTTTTTTTTTTTTCCCCCAACATCTCTTAGCGAGAGGTGGGGAGAATGAAGTATTTTCTCTTTCCATTCAGTGCTTTTCTTGCCCATGTCCTTGATTGACCATAACTCTGTTATATACTACATTATGAACTATTGCTGTTCTGTGGTTGTGTGATTAAAAATGAGAGAGGTCCTATTGGGGGAAGCTGCAGTCTGACTGGGACTAGACTCCATGGCGAGGTGCAGTAAGCAAAGGAGCAGCATCAGGAAGAGACAGTGAAAAAAGCATGTTTACAAAGGTCAGTTCTCCATGTGGTTTTGGTTTTGAAGACCAAGTACGTAATGCAGTAAGCTTCAGAAGCTATCAGCAGCTTCTCCTAGCTGACAATTCAGGTACTGGGGATAAAAGAAGTGATTTGGAAGGAGCTGATGAAACTTGTGAGGTTACATGTTAACATCCAGTAGATGTGAGCTCCCAATTGCCAAGCTGGCCTCTGTGTTCTTTCATTTTTTGAGGCCTGTGGCAGATGTAGGAAAACATGAGGAATTCTGACCTGTGAATTAGGTTGGGATCTTTAATTAGGCAGGGAACACTTAGGAAAAAAATTGGCCTGAATTGGGATTTTTGAGCAATGAGCTGATTTGAGAGGTTCAGGTTTGACATCCTGCCAACTAAAGTTTTGCATTAATACTCAGGCCTCTCTTGCTGCGTGAAGTAGGATGAAATCTGTTTGGGTTTGCCCAGTTTAGCAACATTTTAACTGGTACAAAGCACATACAAACTGTCTGCAGGCTGCTCAGTGTCCCTGACTCATGCTGGATACAAGCAGCAGTTAAAGTTACAGCATCCCATTCTCCAGCTATGCCTGGTCTAACAGGGCAATATCTGCTTGAGACTAAGAATGGTTTGGGTCTTCCTGGCCAGTTGGAAGAAAGCTTTAGCACGCAAGCCTGGATGTGGAAACAGTCTCGTCTGCAAGAGTAACTCATTTCCATTGTTCTGAGACCTCATTTTCTATAATGATGTGGAAACACTGCTAATGAATTTCAATTCATGTTCATCAGATCTCTTGGATTTGATCAAATATAGGCAGGTCTAGTATAAGACTCAGTAAAAGGGGATTTAGTTTCTCAATAGCAGGAGTTATGTTCTCTCTATTGCCCTGTATTATCCAGCATCAGAACTAAGCTTGGTAGAGCCTGTTGCAAAGGTGGAATGTGCTTAGCTTAAAAACTAGGTCATGGTCTGAGTAGGCAGTGATTAATATCAGGGTTCAGACCATGTGTAACCCATTTCTGTGAAATATTTATATTCTCAAGAAGGATTTTATCATGGGAGGATTTCCCAGCAGGTTAGGCATATACCAATGTAGCCTTCATTTTTCATGCTGTGATTTAACTGGGTCTATTCAAGAAATGAGTAATTGCTACATCATTGTGATTTTTTGCTTTATCTTAGAACTGCAAGCTTACCTGTTGCCTACAGGGTTCTAATATGAACCTGGTGAACCACGAACGAAATGCTGTTTTGGAATGTAGCTGAAATTAAATCTTGATGTGGATCCTTTGCATGATTTCTAGAATAATGTTCTGCAGGGTATCCCATAACACTGCTGTGATTCTAACACTTGCCTGTAAGAATGTTTCCAACGGCATCCCTAACAGCGACTGGGAATCACTGTATGTTTTCATCTGAGATGTGTACTGACAAAACTTTTAGAAGAGTGTTTTGAGAATGTGATCATTTTCTATCACTTCTATTTTCTTGGAGTGTTTGCTGCTAACTGTGATCATAAACATAATAATAAGAAAGCAAG
This sequence comes from Coturnix japonica, assembly GCF_054131305.1. Classification (NCBI taxonomy): domain Eukaryota; kingdom Metazoa; phylum Chordata; class Aves; order Galliformes; family Phasianidae; genus Coturnix; species Coturnix japonica. The sequence goes on along the minus strand of NC_140671.1, from coordinate 19,941,631 downwards.
AGGATGAAAACTGAGACACAGGCAAGATCCACGTACTCTACCTGGTGCTAGTATTGCCTCGCTATGAGAATCATTGTTCTCATCAGCCACAGAAAATGTAGTTTAGTTTTGTCTTCTCAAGCTTATCTACTTTACGCAAGCAGCTCTAAGACACCAGGCTGAGTCATGCCTGGTATGCCTGGTAGATAAGTCTACTTCATGCAGTCATTTAAATTACAGTGCTTATCCCTTTCATAGCATAACGAGTCGTTTTTTCATCTTTGAAGTGCTTTCAGACTGTTTGCTCTTAGTTCACCTAACACCTGAGAGACAGTGACTGAGAAACGGAGGTTAAGGGGCTTGCTTCAGGCACAGAAACAGTTGGTGTCTGGGCTAAATTCAGGTTTCTGTACACTTGATTCCCATTCCAGAATTAGGAGCCTCCATTTAAAAGCCAACTAAAGCTTATATCTCCTTTTTGTTTCTTTACTTTTTTAAAGGGTAAAAACTATTTTGTTGCTCCACTGCAGCAACGCTAATGCAAGTTTTAATGTGGTAGCTGTAAGAAGGTATTTGTTACAGGCGACAGCTTAGAGTTTCTCATAATGACAGCTCCACACAAATAATAATCCAGTAGTTCTGTGTTAGGGTTGTCCGATGGCAACAAAATTCTGAGAATCAAAGGTATGGATGTAATTAGGAATCTTGCTAATGATTCTGTGCGTTTTTGTTTTTTCCTTCTCAATGAAATGAGATTCATACAGATTAATTACTACCTGCTATAAATAAACCCTGAGAATGGCAATCTGCATCGCAGTGGCAGAGGGTAGCTGTCATTTAATATATCACAGCTTTCCACGCACCTGTTCACCCGGTACTGTTCCTATGGCAACTACACTTTATAAGGGAAGCTCTGCATAATTAGCATGGATCGAGGTCTATATCAACCAGAATAATTTGGAAGAGTATGGAGAGCCCAAAGGAGAAGGCAATGCTACTTGTCTCAGTAGGGAAGGTATCAGACCTCTGCTGCGTGCTACATAGTGAGGCAGTTACTAGGAGAATTCAGCAGAATTAGCAAATCTGAGGAAGCCAAATTATACAAAACAAGAAACTTTATCTTTTTTATTTTTTTGGTTATGAAACCATGTTAGAATGAGCTTTGAAAAGTGAACAAAGACAGAAAACCAAACTAAAACAAAAACCATGCTTGCATAGGAGGCTTTGTTGCAACTTAGGACATTTCACAGAGTGCACAAGTGTTGTCAGCCTGGGGACCAGGCGGTGATGGCCAGCACTGCTTGTAATGTCCAGCTATGCCTTTTACCTTATTGATCTTTGTTTTTTGTCAAGACCTGCCAGACGCATTTCAAAGTGACAGATGCAGATGTGTGACCCGTGTTGCCTCACAATGCAGCACATTAAATGTAGAACAACAGCTTTAACTTCAGTTTTATTTTTTTTTCTTGGCTGCTGGTGTCAGAAATGTCACTTAAAAAAAAACAAAGCTCAATGATTTTATAAAATGCCTATAAAAAGAATAGTGCTGAAACTGGGAGAGCTTTGTGTCTGGTTGTGTGTGTGTGCACAGAAGACTGAGCGAGTCTTCTAACACTGTCTTGGCTTCAAGTCTCATCTGGAAGTGACTCAGTTTTCAGTAGAGGAGCTGTATCAGGCTCTGTAGCTGTATGTGAAGTATATGACTTTTAATTCACTGGGGATCCAGTTTGAACGCAAGTGTTGATAGAGCAGAATCATACTTGTGTTGTAATAAAACTTCGTAATATGAGTCATCAAAGTATCTCAAAAGAAAAAGGGAATGAGAACTTGAAAATAAGTGCTCTTCAGCATTAGTAATGCTGGAAAATAATTTGAAATACAATGGGTGTTAGAGGTCATGCAACAATGTGACAGTGTAGTATGTGTACCATCTTGGCTTTTGAAGATGCAGTTACTGAAATCGGTCTAAATTTGCAGAATTTGTAGATCTTGTATGATAAACAAGGTAGAATCCTTGGGTGATACTGATTTGTGTTACTTCATCATTGCTGAGTTCTGCATTAGGTGACAGGCTGTAGGAAACTCCTTTGCTACATCTGAGTAAAAAGTCTAGGAGAGAAGGTGCTTTTTTTGCTTCTACTGGTTCTGGATTGGGTACTTGGTGGAGAGGCCTCCACTAATGCTATATGTGATTTTTTTTATATTTTATTTTATTTTATTTTATTTTATTTTATTTTATTTTATTTTATTTTATTTTATTTTATTTTTCCCAATGGGGATGATGGTGGGAGGATTCTTGACTAAAAAAACTGGCATTGCATGCCTCTGTAACAGAATACAGAAAAGATACCCCTCTTAGGTTCTGTGGAGGACAGGGCAGGGACTTGAGTCCTTGATGTCTTGAGGGTTCCTTCCTGCATGGTATCACAGCTTCAAGAGGCAGAGCTTTGGGTGCCTTCCATTTAAGCAGGTGTCTGCAACACTCATTTTGGAGAATTAGTTTTGAATCTCCCTAAAGAGAGACAATGGAAAGAAGAGCTGGGGTGCAGCCTTAGCTGCGCTCATTCCAGCCTGGCTTTGCACCATTACCATTGTGGCCTTCCTGGGCAGGCTCTGAAGAAGAATTTCAGATATGACAATTTCCAGTCAAATAAGAAAATGAATAAGGAGCTTAATTTCTTCCAGGAAAAGGCTGAAATTGAGTGAAGTTTTCTGAGTTGCAACTTTCCAGGGAGATAACTAATAACTACATTCCCCAGAAAAATCTTGCTTTTAGGAGCAAATCTAGCTTCAAGTCTCTATTCTAAGTTAAGGATTTTAGCTCTGAGAGTAATGATGCAATGTAAGTACTTTCATAAATTCAGTTCATTTAAAAAATATATATATTGTGGCCCCAAAGTGCTGGATCTCATAAGCTACCCATATGAAATTGTTAGATAAGTGAGTTTTTTTATTGTTTTTCAGTAGGAAAACCTAACCTCAAGATAAGGATTGTTTGGTGCAATCTATTCAGTTTTGGAGATGTGTTCTCTTTGGAGTTCTGCCTCATTTTACTTTTGTGTAAAGGAGAACTCAGTCCTTAGCTCCAGTGGTTCAAATCTTTCCATATTTCTAATCACGTTGAAGAAAAGGGGAAAAAACTTGGCCAGAAAATCTTAAGTAATATGCGGTCCTAAGTTTTGGAAGGTAATCTTTGTACTCCATTAAGGTTTAAGGGCGGCACAGACAGTGGTTAAAAGAAATTTCCTAACCTATGTCAAATTATTCTGTGATCTACAAAAACAGCAGACTGGACTTTTCTCAGCATGTCTGCTTCTGTTTTTTTCCAGTGTTCATTTTTTGGTTATAAAATGCTATCCTTTTTGACATCTACTAAAAAATGCATTTAAAATCTTCCTTAAATATATGACCATCCATTTATCTGTGCATCGTAGATCTATCTGAAGTAAGAAGATGAGTAAAATGTCTCCTGATGCAATGCTTTAAACAACTAGACTGAAGCAAAGATTATTTCTAAACAGATAATTTACTGTTTATTAAAGGGACTAGATTGGGATAGCAAGAAAAGGTCCTCTAGATCTGAATGTATTAATAAGGAAAAAGCCCACTGTCTTGTCAACTTCTGTGTCTACACCACCAGGGATGCTTCAGTGACAATTACTGAGAGATAGTTACTCATGGAGATTAAATATAAGTTTACTTCCCTCTTCCCCTGCCCCATCCCTCCTGAGCTTAGTGGTATAAGAATGGACCACTGTCATCCAAAAACTTGAGCGAAACCACTGAATCATTCTATATGTGCATTCAGAAACCCCTTTAACTACAACAGGCTTTAATCACTATCTATAAAAGAAATTGAGATGAAATGGAAGTCTGGTATGTGTGTTATCAGTTCCCAAAGCTAGCCAATACGCTTGGCATAAAAATACGTTCATATTCCAGGCTTACTTTCAATGTATCTTGCTGAAAATGAAGAGACTGTACAAAACCATTCCACCTTTGAGCTTACAGCTGATTTATGTAAGGTAGCAAAATGGGATCAAAGGTGTCCTGATGTGTCTTCTAGATTGTGGTTCTTGTAGATTCATAAAACACTAGTAAATTCAGCAAATTTCACCCTCATGACGAATAGTTTCTTCAGTGAACAATGTTTAATAGACTCCAGGTGATGAGACAGGCAGAACTGCAGGAAAGATCTTTGAAGGTCTGAGGATTAGCAAAATGCATTTGGAGTTTGGGTTTTCCTTGTAAAATGTATGGTCTAGTTTGTCCCTCAAAGACCCAGACTAACTAGTTTCTTCTGTAAGCATGGACCTTCGCTTTGTTTTGCTTTGGTTTCCACACTTTGAATCTGTGTAAATCTGTGTGCCACGCTGAAGAACAGCTGTTGTGAGTTTGCCTTTATTTCTCTCCTTCCCCCCCCCCTTATTTTTCTGCCTAATTTTTACTGAATCTGTCTTCTCTTGCAGCTTACTTTAGCTCATTCAGGGCTAGAGATCTGGAATGGGAATAGGAAAAGCAGTCAGTCAGATCTGTAAGCCTTACTTCTTTGGCAAAAACACTGGCACTAACTCTAGTTCTTCATCACTTTTATTACATCATTATGCTGGCTTACTACACTGACTTTTCAGTGTAAAATTGGCACAATGTGGGCTTTTGGAAGGTGGGGTTTAATGCAGGTACAAAGCCATGTAAAGCACTTGCTGGGGTTGCACACTGGAGGAAAGAGTATGTAGGAAAAGAGGCAGATCCCTGTAGCGCCCACATGCTTTTATCTCAAACAGTGGATCTGTTTGTTTCCACTGGCATATGGAGGTGCTTTGGAGAGCAAAAGGATCCAGAATTTTGCCATCTGAGTGAGACTAGGAGTGAAATGTCATGTACCCTTATAGGACTCAATTAAAACATTTTGAAATGCTTGCATTGGGCATGCATACAAACACATTCAGAAGAAAGGCAAGGCTCGATTAATGATGGTGCATCAAAAGTTCAGCATCCTAAACGTTCCCTTTTAAACTCAGGGAGTCTTTAGAGATCTTGTCAACGCTGTTTATGTTGCTTAACAGTGTCTTCTGCCATTGACAAAGCAGCACTTCGCTTCTGTAGTTAATGTGGCAGATTCTCTCTGTCCCTATTCGGATGCTGATGGAAGTTATTTACAGCCTCAGCAGAAAGATCACACAGCGCTGTGATAACTGGCCCCTATCGACACTGCCAGGTTTCCAGGTCTGTAAGACAAATGTTGCTGCTGGCTCTCAGCACCCTGTGTGCCTTGCATTCTGATGCAGATTTTTATTACCTGGCAGGTGGCTTGGGAGAAAAAAGAGCTGAGATCAATAACTGCAAACGATCAAGTCATGTCAGAGAGGGGTCAGCAGCCAGCACTTGTGGAAGCTGCCCCTTGACACAGCTCTTGTGGAGGAGGAAAGGGCCTTGATTTCTGAAAAGCACTGTGCTGTGTTAAGAGTGCCTAATTATCGCTGTTGCTACGGCCGGCTAAAATAACAGAGGGCTTTGAACAGGACTGGTGAATAACTGCACTTAGCTCTGATTGTTGGCTGTGTTGCTGCTGTCTCTCAGGTCTATGCTGGGTGTTCCTGGTCTGGAGACCCAAATGCACAGTGCTGTGGGCCTGGGAGAAGACCCAAAGGCCTTGGGCAGCCCCACACCAACTGTGGCCATTTTGTGCCTGGGGTGGACTTATCTCACCTGCTCTTAAACACCACCAGTGTCACCTTCCTTTAGCACACTCCTGTGTGGCAAAACCAAAACCAGCAATTTTTGCTCTGGTTGCCAAAGCAGAACTATGAGAGGCAAGGGCCTTGTCAGAGTTTCAGACAGAACTCCAGCAGATATAGCAACCTCTTCATTTCATCTTGGTTCGTATCTCCTTGGAATTAGATGAGCGGCAGATTCTGCAGTTTTCTTCCAGCGCAATCCAGGAAGATGTCTGTAAGCAATTTCTGCATTAAAGTCCCTATTTATATCCGTAATTAAAGAAGTAAGTATCGTAGTTATCTTTCTAATTTCATAATTACCTCTTTGAAATAATAGCCCTGTTCCAGGTGTTTTCAAAAATAAAACAGCCAGGGAAATTAATTTCAATTAGAATGGAAAAATACAAACTGAAGTGGAGTGTTTTTTTGTTTTTAAAGATAACAGAAAAAACAACAATAAAACACAACTGCAAAGAACAAAAAAAGCCCAACGTGCACTTCTTGGAGTGTACTTCATTTAGATAATTAAATCCGTACAGTGTGAATGAACCATTGGCAGCAGTGCCCTTTGTCAAATGACATTTAGAATGCATTAATCTGCTCAATTCTGAGGCTTCCCAGCAGCTTAAAACACATCTGGAGGCAGAAAAAATCAGTGATTTCTTAATGGGAGTGAATAGTCTTTCGGTATGTAATACAGATGCTCTAGGCTTTCTCACTTGGAAGATTTAGTAATGTTGAGAAACTCAAGCTGTATTCGTGTGAATTCAGAAGCAATCACAAGCTCATAAGCTTGTTTATGCTTATGTTTAAGTGTTTATGTTGGGGTTCAAAATAAAGACTTTTTTTTCCATCCCAAAGAAAATGAGAGAACCCATGAAGGAGAACACTCTTATCTCAACCATTTCTTTTCCTCCTTTCTCCCTAATCTTTCTTCCAGCACCTTTTGTATTGTCTGTTACCACTACAAATCCTATTTTCTTCCTGTGACAGGGTTGTAGGGGAAACTGTTTGATGTGGGATATGTGGAAAGCCAAAGCTGACAGATTTTGGGAGAAAGTCATGCTTGTTAAAGCTCAAAGTCTAAAGTTGAATTCTGTTAGCAGCACCTGTTCTCTTCCCTTCTCTGGCTCTTGGCAACCCTTCAAAGTGGTCACTAGAATAGAGCTCGTCAAAACAGATAAGGCCTGAAAGCAAATTATTAAGGTCACAACTCTCTTCTGGAGTCTTTCAAAGTGTGTTTGTTGCCCTTGTGATGTTGTTGCTCCTATCGGGAATGACATCAGTGAAGTACAGTAGAACCTACCTTCCTGCAGGTCCCCTTGTGAGCCATTAAAATTTGAGACTTTGAAAACTTATTCTGAGTTTTTAATTCATCTGTGCAGGCCTTTGGGGATGAAGCTTCAGGTTTCAGTAAGTGTTTGATACAAGAGAAGGCCTCAAAGTCTGGACCTTTGGATTTGTGTGGCATCTGAAAGTGGCCTGGACATCTCTGAAGAGTGTGTTCTCGGGTTGGCTCCCTGAACTTCTCGGAAAAGATCTAACATTGTTCTTAACAAGTACGAAGAAGTGCTGTGGCAGATGGTGAAAATGAACAGGAGGGTTCATTTTACCTCTTTAGAGGTAAATTACAGTACTGGGAATACTTGGTGTCTAAAAGTATGTGCTTTGAGGTTTAGAGGGAACTTAATGATATCTGTGTTATGCTAGCCGTGTACTGTTTCCATTTCGAAGTAAGATCTGGCACGTGCCAACCTTTCCCATCACACACATCACCCGAACTAAATGATTGTTTTCAATTGCATTAATTTTTCTGAATAAAATGTTAGTCCTTTAAGTAATAATGTGGTACAACAAATTGGGTGGGAAGGTTCTATGTGGGCACTGAATAGGAATGGTATGAAAGATGACCAGGATTCATTCATAGAAAAGGTGCATTTCAAATTGAGGGTGGGACCGCAGATCAAAAGAAGAGAAACGGAGTGCTTATGATCTCTGAAATTAGTGCTTTAAAAAATAAATAGGGGGAAAAATAATTTTTGAACATTGCAAGATGTAAGGGAATTTACATTGGACGTTTTCGGTAAATGTTCTTTTTGTTAGTAACTAAGGCTTTTGCAGCTTGAAGACTTGATCCCTTGCAGCCTATCATTTTATCTCTCCTTGATCCTGCAGTGAAATCATAATACTTCATTTTTTTGAGCAATATTATGATCATTTCCATGGCAACAGACTGATGTCCAAAGTACGGGATCATGAATTCAGTGTAGGATCAAGGAAGGGGAGATAAAGTCCTTATTAAAATACGCACTTTGTCAGTAAGAAACGAAACTCATGAAAAATCAATTAATTTTATTATGTGTTTCCTTCTCCAACTGAACATAAGTACAATAAAAAGTACCTTTTTTTTTTTTTTAAAGAGGCTGTTTATTTTTGCTTGTTAATGCTGATCAATAAAACTTTGGCTTTAAAGAAAACATGAACAAAGGAATTCAAGCTATCATATATCGTGTACATATATAAAACCTTACATAAAATCCTGATAATATACATATATATTTAAAAAACAGAGTGTTTTCTCACAATCTTTAGTAGGTCTACTGTTATGAAAGTAGACCTTCTCCCCAAAAGATTACTTTTGTGCACTTATATGCCAATTAGGAAGCTCCTGATCATCCCAGCTATAGCTGTATTCCATTAGGCTCTCTTGGTCATGATATTTCTCTCTTAAGACATTTGTTCTGCCTCCAGTTACCCACATTAGGGAAAAAGAAATACTGGCCTCAGTGACCTATGCTGCAAACCCTGATATGTGTTTGGCAGAGGTGACTGCCTTCTGACCTACCAGATATTTTGGAGGGCATCATGAAAGCCAATGTTAAAAGATGCTATTGGCAGTCCAGAGGCATCAGAATTTTGCCAGATAAAAATGGTCAGTGTTACATTTGTTTTGTGCACTCTCTTTCCCTAGAACTGGCTTGGAGAGGTCACTGCATGAAGACTTTCTTGATGTTTCTAAGTAGGAGCAAGAAGGAAGCAAGGGATGTCCTGTTTTAGTAGTCCTATACTGAAAAATACACAGTGAGCTCTGTGGAATCGTGCCTCATGCAGTGGTTATTCGCAGAGGTTTCATACTCAGTCTGAAGTGGTTGTCAGTCCTGTCTACTCCCTCTCAGACCTTTTCTCTAACCAGTTGTCCTCCAGTGAGGCAGTACCAGGCTATCTGTATGTCTGTGATGTGTGGAAGGGCTGAACGTGTGGTTGCCAGCCTGTAGTGGAGAAGAGGGATGGTAAGGCAAGGATGGATGAGGCTGGACCATGAATCCCAGCCTATCCCATGCTGTTGGCTTCTAAGAAGCCACTATGAGTCAGTCTGTGGTACTCTAATATACTTGCCTTTTGTCACTGGATGAAGATGTTGAATTATCTGCTATCACCCCATGGGCCTAGTTCTCCTCTGTCTTATACCAGGTGTGTCAGAAGTATTCCTCCTGAGACCAATATTTTGGTGTAAATTAGAGGAGAATAAAACCCTCACTGCAGTGGATAAAAAAACAGACATAGATTTCACGATCTCTCCTCCCATCAGTGTGTGCCTGATTTATGCACAAAACTCCTATTAGCATTGGTGGGAGAAGAGATAACTTACATTGCTAAACAGGTTGTTTTTTTTTTTTCCTCAGCTGCCTGAAGCTACTCAGCATAAGCCTGTTGTGAAAGTGATTGGAGATTTAGGAGAAGGAATGCCAGAGAGAAATAAGAAAAACAAAACTAATTCTAAACCAAGCAACTGTAAGAACTGTGGGCTTTTTCTTGTGATTTTCCTTGAAACCTATAGTTTTTAAGCAACTAAGTAACTATTCTTAATGGTTTTGAAGTCTTGGAGCGGCTCTGTGGGTGGGGATTTGCAGAGCCCCTGATGAAGGTGGATGTGAAAGGACAAGGAAAGCTCTTAGGTGAGAAAGCAGGAGTAATTTCTCTGCTCATTTCCCTTATCCCAATGTTCCTTGTGACAGCAGAACTCCGTAGAAATGCAGCTCTAGCCCTTACTATTTTGCAAATCAGGTTTTGCTCCCTTTTCCTTTTAATAAAACTTCTGATCTCATTGCCAGCCTCAGAGATGTAACATTTTAGTTTTCCCTCTCTCCCTCCTTCTCTGCAATGTCTTCTGAATTTCTGTGACTCTTCTTGAATTTCTGGTCTCTAACAGAAAACTTGTTGTCTTGCCCTTATATACAGCCACCAACTTACTCACTGAAATTTTGGGTAGAACCTACCCATTTTGCTGTTTTCCAAGTGCTGCCATTGCAGTAAACTCTTGAAGGCAAGAGTTAACCTTTTTAAAGCAGAAGCATACAGGACCCACATAGACTCTATAGTCTCACTATATTCTCACACTTACCATTTCCTTTATTGATTTGCCTGTCTAAATGAGTACTTCTAAACTCTGTGGGAGTTTTCCAATTAGATAAAAGGCAATTCATGTCACCCTGCTGCAGCTCTAACAGCCATAACCAAGAGCGTGCGTTGAGGACTCTCAGCAGAACAACCTGGTTTAATCAAGGTGGCCCCCTTCGGTGCTGCCTCATCTGTAGGACATCTCTCAACATGCTTTCTTTACTGGAACTTTAGAGGAATGGGCTGCAGCTACACTAACAGCTAGATGGCTAGCAGAGAAGATGTGTGAGCTTCCCTCTCTTCAGCTGTTTGGGCAAAGTGCTGCTTCTTTCAGAACACAGGTGTGATGCACGCAGAGCTTGGCAACTGTCATCAGCTGGAGCTGCCTGTAGCATCACCCTTTTCAAATGAGAACAAAATGTCTGAGAATGGCACTGCTGCTCATGTGAATGGTGTGGCTTCTGTGAGAGCTGAAACTGATAAACTTGCTAACAGAGCCAAGGTAGCGTTTTCTGAGTCTTATGCGTTTGCTGGAGAGTAATGGACTCAAAATGGAAGTGTTTTGTGAGAGAAACTCATTTTCTTGTGTGCCTGGAGAGTGCTTATGTACACTATCCTGAGAAGCAACTGATGGACAACCTCTGGGCATGGCTGAAGAAACCACAATGGGAAGTGGGGGTTTCAAATTGAAACTCCATTGAACATTTAATGCTCTGCATCCTATCCTGGCTTTGGCCCTCTAAGTTTCTCCCTGCTGCTGCCTTCCACCCTCCTCTGCTGTATGCCCTTCCTAGCTGACCTGTCTACCTTCAGAAGGATCTCCATGCTTTTTGGTTTACTCTCCTGCATCAGGTTTCCGGTGCCTCTCCTTGGTTACTCCAGTGAAACAGCCCACACAACTACCCATCTTATTGAGGCTGCGAGCAGTCTCCGGGCTCTGCATGGCTTTTAAAGGCAAGGAAGTCCCTCACATCACAAGGATAATGGTCCAGCAGCCTCCTGTTAGCACAACAGATCCCCAGCAGGTCCTTCTTGACCTTGGGCCAATAGTAGGATTTAGCTGCTGCTGAGAGGAGGCTGGGGAAGGCTCAGGAGGGAAATGTCCCTCTCATCCAAGAGGAACAATTCTTGGGCCTGAGGGGGCTGAAGCAGAATTTAGAGTAGCACAGCCTGGTCCCACTAGGTGGGAACCCATCATGAGGATAAAGGGATGGGGAAGAGATGGGCATTTGTGGCCTCAAATATTTGTTATTAGGAGAGAAATGTGTCCGAGTATACAGAACTTCATTTGCTTTGCTTCCTACCTGCAGTCCTCTTGGAAGACACCTTTGCTCAGAATTGTTGAGTGGCACTGGGCTGAAGCAAGGGAGATGGGTTTCTCTCTGTGTACTCCTTGGTCTCATTTACTCTTTGGTGTATAGTGAGGGCTGCTCATAGCTCTTTCCGCCCACAGAAAGAGCTTGTAGCTTTGACTGTAGAAGACAGATGTAGATGTGACCTATCTAGATTCTGAGCACGACTGAAATTTCTTTACATGTGTAAGATCTCCACAAAATACTTCTCAGTATCAGATGCTCTTTCTCAAGGAACTGGGCCATCTAAGAGCTCCTTGAGACTCTGGAGCAGTGCTGCTATGTGCCCCAAACTGCGATCAGAGTCCTGTGGAATATTGGGTGGCTGAGGAGTATTTTTCAGTTGCAACTTCCCACACTGTCACTAAAGTTACAATGAGGACTATGTTAATTATTACCAATGCATTTTGTCATTGTCAGAGTTAATGCTGAATATTATTCTTTCTTTTTTTTTTTTTTTTCTTTTTTTTTCTTTTTTTTTCTTTTTTTCCCAGCAGGGAGAAGTGAAAATCCTGTTATTTTATTTTTTATCTAATATGATTGTGATATTAGTAATGCACTTTTTTTTTGAGTAATACAACTCTTTGTTCAGCCTTAGCAGTGTATTTGGAGTAGTGGTCTTCTCTTGCTGCCTTGTGTGTCTGCTGGGATGAATGCTGCAGTAACTCTGTAATCTGTAGCCCCTTCTCGAAGTGTACCAGCTGCCCTAACATTCTCATTCTGCTGCCCTTTGTTGTGTGGCTACATAAATCTTTCCATCAAGCACGGTGCCCCTTAGCTGAGAACACCTCAATCCGCTGAGGCATTAGACTTTTCTGAGGAAACAGTATGGCTGAAAAATCTTGCTTATTGGCAGCGTTGGAGAATGTTGCCAATAGGAAAACCCGTGATTTGTCCCTCCTGCCCGCACTACTGCAGTAACCCCATGGCTGACCTGTAGCCTTGCATTGTCAGTATGTTAATGCCACCTGGCTGCTGTAAAGCAGAATGGGAGACGGCTCTGCTCTGCTTGTCTCTCTTCTGGAGTGTTGCTGGCTGTGCTGATTTCTGTCTTCTCTACTCTGCCTACGCATCCACTAAACTTGTAAGAACTCAGTTATGTTAGAGGCTATACCCTCCCCTTTCAAATTCGGGTGAAGTTAGCTACTGAACTCAAATGATAGGGGAGGACTTGCAGTTTGCACATTTGCTGGACAGACAGCATGAATATATCAGCACACTACTATTAGAAAACTAGGCTAGAAATAAATAGTAAAATTCCTGTGAATTTATGATGTGGTTCTCTGTATCTTAAACATCCTCATGATACTTGACTCACTTAAACAAATCATTATAAAAACATTCAGTGGGGGAAGTTAGGAAAAATCCCCTAACGATCATGGCAAATGCTGCTTTTCAGCTCTCACTGGAGCACATACCAAGACGCAGAAACCCAGCGTCCAGTGCTGTGATGACTAAGATGCTGCTTCTTTCTCACACTGAGAGACCGAGGGCAATGTGAAAAGGAATAAGAAAAGTAAAAGTGTAGTGGAGATGAAAATTATTTGATGGCAATTAACATGTTTTTCCTACACAAGACTAAGAAAGTTCTTCTTCCTTTTTAATGTTTAGAATGCCCCTAGCTGTAAATCTTACAAGTGTATGGGAGGACTTTATTAATTTTGAGAATTCTTTAACCTTGCTTTACCATCATCTGGGAGGCACAGCTTTACTCAGGAGTATGTAATTGCTGAACAAATGCTGCATCCGAGGGTAAGATGAATAGAATTAAGGTTGCCATGGGTACTTCACTTTTGAATTTCTTTACTTTGGAATTTAAAGTCTAAACATAAAAAATCCCAACAATTTTTAGCGCTGAATACACGTGTAAATTAATGTCTTAGCTCATGGCTGCAGTGTAGCCATTACTGTCTAATGTATAATTCTCTGTATACAGACAGCTTTGTTTTCACTTGTTCTCTAAGTTTTTAATTGCCTGATGTTTTGCAGTACAACATAAAGCACAGGTGTTCAGAAACAATGTAGAAATGAAGGGAAAAAATTAAAAAAAGAGAAGCAGGTTATCTTTTGACTAAGAAATTACCTCTGGTGTTTGGCAGAGCGAAAGGGAAGATAAATGATGATCAGCGTTCGGCTGGGGGTTTTATGGGTACTGGTGCGGGCTATAAAAAAACAATCAGAAGGAGTCTGTGAATAAAGGCATGTAAATGTCATTGATTGGGGGAATATCAAATTGCAGAGCATCTCTTCTCTTATATGCAGACCTGGGAGCCTGTCTCTGAGAGGGGGGTTATCTGATTCCAGCCTGAAGGTTTCATTGTGAAGGGAGGTTGTGATGAGGAGGGGCTTGGCCTCTTCTCCCAGGCAACAAACAGGACCCAAGGAAATGGCCACAAGTTGTACCAGAGGAGGTTTAGACTGGACATAAGACGGAACTTTTTATCTGAAACAGTGGTCAGGCACTGGAATGGCTGCTCAGGGAGGTGATGGAGTCGCCGTCCCTGGCAGTGTTCAAGAGGCGTCTGGATGAGGAGCTATGAGATATGGTTTAGTAGCTTGTGGTAGCAATGGTAATGGGAGGACAGTTGGACTAGATGATCTTGTAGGTCCTTCCCAACATTGTGATTCTATGATCAGAAAGTTGTATTACATTGTTTCTGATGTTCATGCTGGCACCTCATGGATAATGCAGTAGGTGCTGCCTTGAGGTGAGGGGCACTGAAACGATCCCAGGAGGGCCAGACTCACCTCACTGCTGCTGATCTGCCTGGGACCTCACATGTTTGAATGGGGCTGTTAAGTTCATTTTCTGCAGTGTGTTTCTGAAACCTGACAGAAAGACCACAAGACCCTTTCAGGCCTGAGTTACAGGGACAGTGCTCTCATCTGCCACTGAATTAGGCACAAGGGAGGATCCCAATATGTTCTGACCCAAGCTACACCTGGTTGAAGTACTCTTAATGAAGTTCGTGTAGGGTGGGAATTTCAAGAGAGTACTGAGCAAGCAAGCAGAGAAGTGATGGTTATGTAGGGGCGTCTGCTGGCAGGGCTAAATTCCTGCCCATTTCCAGAGATGCATTGATAGGCAACTCTGCCTCTTTGAGTCTTGTGAGATATTCTGGGAAATGTCTTTTTAATGGTAATAGCCACAAGTTATAAGGTGTGCCTTGAGACAGGATGGCTTTTATATATTCTTACCCACATTACAAATTGTGGTACGTACTTGTGGTATGAGCTGGTGTGTGTGTTAGTCTTGATAGAGTTTAGTCATTATTTCAGCGTCAGTGCTTTTTAATCATGCTTCCCCTGTCAAACATAGCAAATATTTCCATTCTTCACTCGGGTAGTTTTTTCTTTTTCCCTGTAGCCCTTCCAAACGAGACAAAGCAATAGCATTATTTTAGTTCATCTGTATGTTTGTGCATCTCTGCTCTTAGCAAAGAGCATGCTAAAATCGATGTCCATTGAGGAACTGTTGCTATTGCCCTTGCTGCCTGATACTCCACAGTAACTGTAAACTGAAGTCCACTGGAGAGTTTGGGGTTAGAAGAACGCTTAATATCAGAAGGGAACCCATATGGTAAATTGTCTTAAGACTAGTTGCTGGAGGATTTGTAGTTTCTAGCCAAAGCAAAGCAATAGTGGATATTTTGAAGAGAAAGAGCCCAAATTTCACTAAGATCAACAATGCTCAGGCTGGGATCTAGAGAGAGTAACTGTGGAGTTCTTCTGATTTGTTCCCTGACGTGTGTTCTAATCTGGGACAACTCATTTACTGAACCTCTAGCTTTGGGTTTTCCTGGCTGTAAAATGAAGATGTGAAGGTTCACAATGATTAAGATGAGAAATGTTATGCAAGTGCTGGAGGAGAAGGGAATGAGATGCTCCTTCTCAACACCAGTCCTTAGAGGAATGTCATTGTGGCATTGTCTGAAATATCTTCGTCTTCACTGTTTTACTCTTCTTGCACTTTCTCCTTTGGGTTAACCTTTTTATTAAGTCTCCAAACTGGCTCAAATTCTCTGTAGACTTAAAGTGAAATGCTAGTAGAGGGGTTTGGTTCTTTAATTCCATGGGGACTGAAACAGAGAGGAAGAGGCCTTAGGAGAGGGCCTAATCTGCAGTGTCAGAAAGGGCTAGAGAAGAAAGAGGAGTTCCAGAGAAAGCTGATGAATTGTGTATATGTGAGAACAGAATGTAAGATATATTTCATGGAACAGTTCTTGACAGAGGCGAGGTGGAAAAGCAGTCCATTGTGCACCTGATTACCTTGATGTATTCTGTGGCAGGCTGTTGTTGGATGGCTTTCTGGCTGGATGGCTTTCTGGATACTTGTCCTGGGGTGCTGCAATATAGCCATTCCTCTTCAGCCCCCAATCTCTTACTGTTATTTTAATATTTCTTTTAGATGTCTCTCATCTCCCATGAGTAACTAACCACAGGCTATCCTGAGCTCTTCTCTATCTGAGATTTAATATCTTTGATATTAGAGATTCTTTCCATTACAACTCTGTAGTGTTTTTTCTTTCTGTTTATTGACATACGTGCACTAAATAAAACAATGTTAAGCCCTGTTTTGTAAAAGTTCTTTGGAGCATTATTCCATATATTGGAATTTATAGTTCCCTATATAGATTGCCTTGAAACCTCAACAATAGATTTGAAGAACTTTCTGCACACAGTTTTACTATTAGTCTGGAAGCTATTTTATGTATATATTCTTTGTGCATGGGCTCCCTCTGGAGCTTTCTCTTATTAAAAAAAGAAAGAAAACCCTTTAAAACATATTTAGAGGGAGATTTTAATAAAAAGCATCAGAAGTGCTGCTATGTCATTGCAGGGTTCAGTAGAGCACTGTTTGATATCAGTGTTAGGTACATGAACAGAGTCTTACTGTATTATGCCATCTGAGGAGAGGGGCCCTTATAATTAACATCTAGTTGGTCTTGGAGAGAGCCTTGTGTGAAAACAATGCCTCACAGTGTAAGAGTAATTAATTACAGTACTCTGAAGATGCAAAGTGCCATGTAAATCCCAGACATTCATCATAGCGTTTAGACTCTAATGGCTAATAACAGATTTGATTTCGCTTTCAATGAATCATCATAATCAAAGAAAATTTTGCTTCTCTGAATATTTTCACTATTTTCCAGATGTGTTTTATTAGAGTGTGAGCACAGAGGGAGGAGAAACATTTTAATTTACTGAAATCAAACTCTGCCGGTATTGGTGCAGACACTTCCAGTGCTTTCCCCTTGGAAATTCTGGGAAATTTTTGGAAAGAATTTTATGTGTGAAACCTATTCGGTGATGCTGAAGCGTTTACCAGCATCTAGTGGCTGGCAACCCTGCCTGCAGTGGGGCGTTGGAAGTTGGTGATCCTTGATGTCCCTTCTAACACAAGGCATTTAATGATTCTGTGCTTTCATAGTTTTCCTTATCGAGGACAAAGTAAGCAGTAACATCTACATTGGTTTTCTCTGAAGGGAAGATAGTAAAAGTCGTATTTCCTTGAATTATGTTACTACTTTTTGAAGAGCTTATAGATAGTGTTATTCTGAGGAGCATTTTCTCTTTATTTTAATAAAATTGGATATAATTGTTCTGTGACCAGCTACATGTACTTTTTAAAAGATGCAGTCTGATTGACAACAGTAACAAAAAGACGTTATGTACTTGGATTTTTATCCTGTGATCTGCTTCCCAAGAGTCTTAAACTGAGCAGGGTTGTAGTTTGCTCATGTCTCAGTGCACTGTGACAGGTGCATCAGAAATTCTGTCACCCTTCTGGCCATTACTGTTTTTATCAGAGATTTTAGTACCTTATCAGATTTGAAGGAATTTCTACTGCATAGCGGCGCGACTGGGTTTCTGTTTCTTTTTTGAAGCTATTTCAGTGTTTTCTTGGTTTGTCTTCCTTGTGTTTAACATGAATGGAGTCTTGTACAATTAGCTTACAGACAGTGATGTGATAGAGATATTTCTTGCATGGTTGTAATGAATTTATGACTCTTCTTATAAAGGCATTCTGATAACAAACAATCTTTTTCCTGTGGAACACAGGGAAGGAGGCCAGGATGTTCAGCTTCAACAAAGATTCCCCAGTCATTGTTATATATATATTTTTTTACTCTATGGTGAACCAACTTTTATTTGCTAGTATTAGAAGCTCTTTTGCACTCCAACTTTTGGCAAGAATGACCCAGTGAGCACAAACACTGTTGCTGGGTACGTAGAATCTCTCAGTTTTGGCTGGTGCTCCAGACCCCTTCACATCTGGTCAATTTTTCTCTTGAAGTACATTGGTCTGATTAATTGTCTGGGGTGAGAATATCACAGGTGTCCATACTGTTCAGAGTTTCTTCTAAACGTGGAGGTCTACACAAAGTGCATGCTCCCTTACGCTGGTATTAATCATCCTTGCCTATGCATCTTATTTTTGCAGCATTCCTTCCTGTAATGGGAGGTTGTTAGTGGTTTTGCTGGTCTTGCTGCTTATTTTTATTTATTAGCCAATGCAGGACTAATAGTATATCGGTTTTAAAAAATAATAGAGCCATTATCTTTGAGACCACTATAAGTTGAGTTACTTCTTCCATTAATAATTCACATTTTTAGTCCATTTGCAAATTAAACATCACATTTTCATTTTTAACATCTACTGCTCTTTGGAAAAATTTAATTTCCTATCATTGTCTCATAATTAAGCTCACTGTGCATACTGTGTAACTTAAAGGACTCTAATAAGTAGGACATAGAACCAACTGTTTCAAATCTCTGCCCTTTAGAGTAGACACATTGAACATAAAAGTGGTTAAAAAAATGAAAAAGCAAGGGAAGCAGCAAAATCCAATGGGATTTTGTTGTTTCACTGAGCCATGTGCCTGGTACTGTGACTGTGGTCCTACTGAAAAAATGTTTCTTGACACTGTGGTAAAATGGGAGTTACCTTTCAGGCTGAAAACTTTTAATGAAGTTCTGTTGCAGTTTGGTTTGGCACACAGCACACGCAGGTGTTTTTGCTCCATTTTCTGTCTTCTGGATCCAGCCACTCTTTTCATGTAGCGAGAAACAACAGCAAGGGCTTCAGCCTGGCAGGGACTGCATGGGACTGATGCTTTGCAGATGGAAAGCAAAGTGCCTTACCCAGGCAAACACAGAGGCACGGCAAAAGTAGGACTGCAGGGAGGTGAAAGAACCAGCTATGGGTCCAACAACATTAGTAAGTTAATTTTCTGGACATCTGTTCAGATCCCATGAATTGTAAAAGGATACATTTTCCCCTGGTGATAGGACCCCACAGTTTGCTCCCTGAGATTTCCGCCTCTCTTTGCAGAGTGAATCTCAGGTGTTTTATGAGCAAATGAAAACCAAGATTTGCCTTGGTCCTGTGCTGTTAACAAGGCTGATTTTCCTCTGTCTGCTTGAGCTGCTGCTGATGCTGCACAAAGCCCAGCTGGTTTTGCAGGAATGGAAATGATATTCCATGAATGATATGAAAGGCATAGAAAGGCAAGAAAGAGGGAAAGTAATCGTGTGGGCTCAGCTGTTTACTGTTTTCAGCGTACAGGAGACTTTTTCTGGTCTTCCTAAGTGAACCTGGTGAACTGAATGTATAATGTTAGCTCAGACCATGGTTCCTCAGTTTTCTGTGGTTTGCTAAGTAAGGACAGTGATTACAATTCTTCTTTTTCCTGTAGAAGATCACTGAAAACTAAATGAAAACCGTGCGCTTGTGCTGCACTTGCTGCTATGTCTTTTTCTTCCTCTCTCCCTCCTAACTACCTCCTGACCCAATTAACTGATGGAGAGGTAGAATAATAAAAAAGAATGAGTTCACATTAGTTTCTTGAGCAGAGGTGTCTCATTGAAGAAGATGGGTCTTGTGCGTGCTCCCACAAAGCGAAAATCCTTGGAAAATGCACACAGAGTGCAGAGCTGTGCTTTGGATCAAAACTTTGTAGAAACTAAGCTTCTTAGTTTTGGCTGCTGATGGCTCTGTTAGCTTGTCATTTTAAATGCATCAAGTTCCTCTTTGTGATGGCTGAATGAGTGTTATTCCATTCATTTGCTTTATGTGAGGACATTTTCCATACAGTTGATGCATGAATGGGTTTATGGTCCAATTTAAGATGAGTCTGGGGTTCTTCTGGAATGCTCTGCTCTACCTGTAAGGCTGGTGATTCATAAGGCAGGAGGGGTTTAACATCACAGACAAACACTGATTTATAAGAATATAAAGTGTTAAAACATTCTTTTTCCTCTTATAATTGTCAATCCTAAGTCTCTTGTGGGGAAGACATATTTCACATTAAAAAAAAAGTAAATGCCACAGTTATACTGAAGACAAGAAGGATTCTTCCCCTCCCCACCCCAGTTTGATTAACCACAGCATTGTTTTTACTCTTGAACATTACTTGTTTCCTCTTCTATCTTGTACCAATAATATCCAGAGAGTGCTTGTACAAGCTTAGAGATTTTATTCCTTAATTTATACTCCAGGGGGTACATCTCCCAGAATCTTTCTAAGGAAAGGCCAGGGAAATGAAAATTGTTGGAGTTCTTATAGCCGCACCACTGAAGTATTTTAACCTTTTTATTGCTGTGTGGGTACATGCCTACAAATATTACCACTGACCTAAGTTTGTTCCGGGTTATAAAACTGCCTCCTGTTGATAAATGGGACTTGTCTTTCCAGAGACCAGGAGGCCAAGTATTTTAGGCCTCACATGATTATGATTTCCTCTTTTATTTCTGCTTATATGAGCTTAATCCAATACCCAGTTGAGGAGATAAGTCTTCCTGTTGACGCATGCAGCAATTGAAGGAAAAGATACAACAAAGCTGTTTGAAAGTTTCTGGTAGTTTATTTTTGTCAAAACAGAAGTGATTTGGTGGTTTCTTTACAGCTCTTCTCTCTGGCTGTAAATATGCCTGGAGAGGGAGCCTCAGTTCTAAACCAGGAAGAGCAGCCCTGAACCACTTACCCCATGCTGCTGATGAGTGTCTGAAGTGTACAGGACCCTTTTGTATTCTCTTTTTGCTACCACGTATAAGAAAGACCTTTTATTTTCATTCTTATACAAAGTGACATTAAGTTAGGTCTGCTTTCCCAACAATCCCACTGATGCATATCTTGGACTTTCTCCTTTGGGCTGCTTCTACAGCATGGTGTGATTGCAGTGGTACAGGGGTCATCCTAGGTGGCTGAACTTCCCTTCGTGCAGAGGGCCATCACTGAGCCCAGAGGAAACGTAACTTCCACAGGAGTCCTAGTCTGAAAGTGAGCAAGGACTTTAAAGTGGCCTTTAGGGGCGAATTTATGTCAGCCTCTGCACTCTTCCTTGTGTTAAGCATGCCTTCTGTCATGGAAAAATCCAGGCTTGATTATTTTCATGGATGTATTTCTCAAGCGTATTTAACTCTATTCCTTTCCTCCTTCAGGACTCCAAATAATGTCTTGTGTAATTGCCATTGCGAGCAAATTTTTGGAAAGAATATTGCATTTGAGCTGTCAGCAATGCAATAATATAATAAGCAAATACAAGGTATGGAATAGGGTTGCATTCACAATATCTAAGTGCGTGTATACATAAATGTGAAAACTTGTATGCGTCATATATGTGGAGTGTACATAGGTATAAGTATCTATGTATGTACATGTAAGGAGATTCTTTTACTGCAAGTGGTATTGGTCAGCTGAAATCTGTGAAATAATAAAGTAATCCACATATTGCATGTTGAGAATGAAAGGGAGAAATGTGCATGAGAATACATTGAAAGATCATGTAGCTGTACAGTTAAAGTAAATGTCTCAAAGTTTCAAGAGAAAGTAGGAAAAATACTCTTTACAGCTGTGCACTTTGCAGTTGCTGATCTATGCAAACTGATAAGACTGATAAGCATTTTGGAAAACAGACCAATAGGAAGGGGAAGCTTGTAAAGTCACCTCCCCACACAAAGCAAACAAACAAAAGAAGATAATTCTAGGATGCAGAAATGGGAAGTAATTGCTTTGCCGAGTACCTGAGATACTGCCAAACTCTTCACCTGGTGTGGTTTACTCAGTTTTGGATATCACGCTAAAGAAAGATGTGAACAAACTATAGAGAGCTCACAGAAGAGAATAATCAAAGTGGGAAAGACACACCTGAATGAAGCAATTTCTCAGCATAGAGGGAAGGTGACAGGGTGGGATGTGGTAATGTTTTTCAAATATCCAAGGTGGCTATGTGAGGAAGGAAATAATCTATTTTCGGTATCCAGAGAGTTGTTTGCTAATATGAGTACCGTCATCAGATGCAGAATTGAACTAGGATTTCTTATTTATTTTGTGAATCAACATATGCATGGTCATGTATGCAGCCATTGCTGAATTTGATGGATTTTGTTGGCTCTGCACTACATGCATATGTTGCAGATATCAAAAAGAAAAGTGTATTTTACCAGAATCTATTTCCTTACATTTTCTTGGTGGCTTTTTCTTGTCTTGCTCCCACTCTTGATGCAAGTTCATAATAAAATTAGGCCAACTTGATTCGTTTTTACGCTTGTGGCCTTTTCTTTCTGTAAAGCTGAACTAGATCCACAAAGAGACATCACAGAATTTGGCATCTTTATCCCATCATGTGCTAGGCTGCCTAACTCTAGGTGCAGCATTTGGGAGCTGAGCAGAGGGGCAGGATCACCACCTTTCACTTGCTGGCAGCACTTGCCCTCATGTAGCCCAGGACACCATTCACCTTAGTGGCCAGGGCTCCCTGCTGGTTCTGCCTAGTGTCCAGCAGAACTCTGACTTACTGTCCAGATGGTTGGCACCATCTATGAAAGAGCCTGGTGATTTTTCTCCTCAGTTGCAGAAATTTGCTCTTCCCTTCACTGAGACCCACGGGGATCCTGCCTGAAATGTAACAGTGGCACAGCAGCAGGAAAAAGGGGAGAAAGCATTTGGGGTAGGGAGGCAATGACCACTATGCTGTTGGCAGCACCAACACGATTCTGCATCTCTGTTTCTGCTTGATTTCCATGGTGGAAGTGGACAGCAATGACAGGAGTCCATGGGAGCTGATTTGTGTCCCAGCTGCCACACAGCCACAGTCTTGCCAGCTCCACCACTGTTGTATTGCTGCTGCTGGCGGGGTGGAGTCTTCCTTGGTGATGGCAGATCCTAGTAGTTACTGGCCTTCCTGTGGGAGGCTCACTGGGTCCCCCCCAGATGGGCTGATGCCACAGGGCCCTGCCGTAGGCTCTGCCAGTTCCTCACCAGATGATGCATGATCCACAATGAAGGTGGAATAGATGCAGCTCTTCTGCCATGGTTGGCACCTCATCCCTGTTGAAGCTGGTTGGGCTGCTGAACTGGGCAGAAAGTATATTACAGGTGTGCTTGCTACGGTGTTTCACTTCATTGAATAATACGAGATTAATTCTCATTTTTCCTGTGTTCCCTTGAACAGCCACAGGAGCCTCGTGCTATTTGGAGTTTTTTTAAAAGCAAATTGAGGTATCACATATGAAGCTGTTCTCCATTTTAAAAAAATCGGGGGATTCAAGTAAAAAAAGATCATGATGTAACTTAAATGTTTCAAAAATCAAGGGTATCACTCAAGGCTATGTGCTGCTATTGGATTGGAGTTTGATTCTTTAGTGTTCCATGTGTTTTCCTTCCTCTGATGAGTTCCTGCATTACTCACAGTGGGATGGTTTGGGATGGGGTCTGATTTTGTGATGTCATCACGCAGTGTCATCACATGCAATCATAATCGGTCCATCTTCTGCTTATTAGGGTCTTTGTCTCTTTTATTAGTAATATCAGGAGTGCTGATTTACGGTCATAAATTTCAAAGATGAAATTTAACACCCTCTATCTATAAGGACAGAAATATGGAGAAAGCAGCATGGGCAGCATGGGTAGGAACAGCAACGTCAGCAGTCTTGTCAAAAACACAGAGACTTTTTGTTCTAAGTTTTAAGGGATGTTTATTAGGTATTATAAGCAGCAGGCCGAGAGGCAGATGTTGGGCTCCCGGCCCGCCGGAGCCGTGCTGTGACGGCATTGCGGTGCCGGCCTAGTGCCGCCGCCGGGGCCGCCTCTTGCAGGGCGGCGCAGAGTCCTGGGGGCTGCTGCGGGCCTTCCTCTTCGGGGGGCGCCGGGGCCCCCCAGACGAGCGGTCGCTGCCCTGGGAAGAGGGACCCGCTGTGGCCGCCTGCCCTGGCTCCGTGCTGGGCCCTGCGGTGCTGGTGGAGCGGCCTGGGCCCGAGGCAGGAGGCTCCTGATGGGAGGTGCTGGTGATGGTGCTGGCTGCAGGACTGTCCTCCCTCCCTCCAGCAGCACGGGTGTCCTGGTGGTCCAGCTGGTGGCGGATGGTGGGGCCGTACAGGGCTGCAGCGATGCCGATGAGCCTTCTGACGAAGGGCACCACGTCACCACTGGTGGTCATCTGCAGCGCCTGCACCAAGGCCTCCTGGTCCAGCCCGTGCTGGCACAGGAAGTTCACGGTGGTGCACTGTGCCACGTAGACTTCCCACCAGTCGTCGCTGGACACCTGCTGGATCTCTCCCTGCAGCCATCGGAGCAGGGGTCCGAGGTCTTCCGGATGTTGCTGGAAGAAGGCAGCCCAGACCTCGGCTGGGAAGTTGTGCTCAGCTGGGATGAGCACCGGCTCTGCAGGCCCCTGCTCGTCCTGCAGGCCGTCACCTGAGTGCGCTGCGGGCTGCGGGACAGCACACTCCAGGTAATCCTCGTCCGACCTCACCGAGTATCGGATGGTGGCGACTTTGTGCCCGCATACGGCACAACTCGGTTTCTTCTGTGCCCACCAGACGGCACAGCCGTAGCACAGCTGGTGCTGGCAGGGGGTCACGTAAGCCACATCCTCCCGTACTTGCCCACAGATGGGGCAGGTCCAGTCGGATGTTGCATCCATGGCCCGGGCTGTTCGGTGGGCTGGGGAGAGCTGAGGTCGGGAAGCTGCTCCCCTCACAGGTGCTGCAGCAGGCAGAAAGACGGTGTCACCAACTGCAAAAGACAGAGAGAGGCCACGGTCACTCACTGTCCCAGTCTCTCATCAGCAAACCCTCCCGGTCCCTGTTCCCCTCCTGCCACTGCGGAGGCCATGTCCCCACGGGCATAGGCCGGCCTGGGGAGGGGCCCTCAAGAAGCACCCCCAGCTTCTGGCGTCAGGCATTGCCACGCTGCCCACCTGCGCTGCTGCACGCTCCTCTCCTAGATGTCCCAGACGCCTGCAACCAGCAGGGTCGGGGTACAGCTCAAGAGGCTCTGGGACGGCGGCTGAGTGCTGCGCAAGCAACACCCAGATCACGTTCCAGCTCCAAAACTCGCCCTGTCCACACTCCAGTCCTCGCACACTCGCTCGGTTGGAGGCCAGGCACGAACTGCTGGGCTGGGCTGCTGCGCCTGCATTGGAGCAGTGTGGGCCAAGCAGTCACAATCCATCGCACGGAGATGTCACAGACCAGGGCTTGGCCGTGTTGCTGGGCCTCGCCTTCACTGGGGGACATCACCACCCGTCCCACAGCGACGGCGTCATCCACTGCTTGCTCATCACTATGCGCCAGCCTCACGTGCTGCACGTTTTATTATTCAATAAAATTTCCTGCTTCCCTCTGTCTCTTGAAGTTGGTGATCTTGGAGATCTTTTTCGGCCTTCATGAATCTATGATTTTGTGTTACCCAAGATCACTCTGATTTAGATGCTGAGGGAAACCTTTGTTAATGAATTTTCACTGCCAGTGTATGGAATCTGTTTTAAGATTTTTATATCAAGTAGTTTGAAGAAGGTAAAATAAGAAACAATTTTCTATCCAAGTATTTAGTTGGACATATGCTGCTGGTGTAAAGGAAAGTTACATGGTTTTTTATTATGGAAGATTAAAAATATTTTTTTTTTCTGTTTTTTAGTAAAGTGATGTTTTTATTAGTAAGTATATAAATTTTATTCCTGTACATAACACTGTGCTTTAGCCATTTTCATAAGCCATCTTGGAGTAGATTTATCTTAGAGTAAAAAAGTTACTTCTTACATCCAGTGTCTTGTTTTTCTGTTTTGGAAGAGATACAAAACAGAAGTCAAATGCACATACATCAAGTTATTAGCACTCAGTGGAGAAAATGTAGTGCATTACCAACAACAGTTCAGCTCTAGCTGATCTCCAGACAAAGGTACTTTATGATTCTTACACCTTCACTTGTATGGAGAGCATATCTACTGTCACAGAATATCGCCCAATTGAATGCTGTACTGGCACTATGTAGAAAATGGCACCCACATAAGTGAATGGATGTTTTGTTACTGCTTTCAAAGTGCTACTGAGTATCAGACTTGCCTTGTGACTTGCATAAGGACTGTCCTATTTGAGTTGTGGCTGAATTGATGCTGTCTCCCAGCAAGTGGTTTTGAGGCTTCTCTCTTTCAGCTAGCTTTGAAGGCTCAGGGGCAGCAATTCCTGGCTGAAGGTGAAAATTCTACTGCAAAAAGATGAACTGTCCCCTCGCTAGTGCTTGCTTGTATTTCTGTTCTATTTGGAGTATAATTTCATTTTGGGCCTTCTTCCTCCCGTGTCATATGAAAGTTCTATGCTTCTTTTTGGGTATTTTTTATTTAATTCCTGTCCAGAGGGGTATAAAATGCAAGATGAATTAAGCTCCTTGAAGATAGGAACATCTACCTCTTTTCATGTACCATTTTGGGTGAATGTATATAAAATGTCTAAGAAGATGTTTCATTGAGAAGTAATCTGAAACCTATGGACTGAGTGACAACAAGTTTGTTTTCTTTTGACATGAAGGACCACGTCAATTAATGTTTGAAATTTAAATGACCTTGTGAAGGAGAAAAATAAGTACTAGCACTGTCGAAGGACCTCATGGGACTGGTATCTAAACCTTTTTCTACTAAGCACGGTCCTTTTCAGTGGGGAAAAAAATATTAAGAATATTAAGGAGAATTAGAACTGGATTTTCTTTAAGGTCCTTTCCAACCTGAGCCATTCTATGACGCACTGCTTGCTCTCTTCTGAACTAGAAGAACTTTGCCCTTAAACTGATGCAAATGCAGTAGCTGACATAGAAGAACAAGAATGCTCTCTGAGAGTTTTTGTTATGAAATACGTCAAATTTGGGTACCTTACTAAAAATACATTGTGTTTTGATCTTATTGGCTGTTGGAGCGCTTGAATAGTTAAAGAAACATTGAAAACCAGGATATTTCTGTTGTGAGGTGACTGTCGTTTGAGTTTTCTTTCGTGATGAGCCTTCTTATTTTAAAGGAGCATGATCTTTGTACTTCTTGTTTATCACCTTATTTTTTTATGAATTCAGAATGCTTTAAGAGAACTTGCTATGTCTCTTCGTTTATCTTTTTGCTTTTGTCACTATTAGTTTTGAACACATGAATGTGTGATCAGCTTTAAGAAACTGTCCGGACACAGACCAGAAGAGGAAAAGCTGCCGCAAAGACATGCCATGGTTTTTAACCTCCCAGCAGTTAGCTTGCTCATTCTGACTATGCAATTTTTTAAAAGCCTGCATGAATCCTGGTGTAATCTGAGTCTGCCACACTGTGATTTATGACACCTTAATGCAGGAATTTAGATTTTTGCTTGTCTGCCATGAGGCACCAATTGTAGTAAAGAGTTAACGAGGGGACATGAGTAACTTGAGCACAGAATAATTTTGCTGCCATAGGTAGGATTTAAGCCTTACAAACCTGAACATTGTGTTATAAATATGGTAAACACTGCCTCTTGTGTATGCCATTTGACAAGGAAAAAGTAGGCAGTGTGTTTGGAACTTGCTCCCTATAAATGATAGGACACAGAGCATTCATGCATAATTTTCTGGGGTCTGCATGTGCAGGCTGGTACCAAGTTAATATGCCACATAGGTGCAAATACAAAACATGAAAAAACCACTCACAAGTTGTTCTTGAAGTTTCCATCAAATGCCCTTTGAGTTTATACTTTATTTCTAGGAGTCCCTTATATTTCTTTTTATTCAAGATGTTTGTCATGATGCATCGGATGCAGCACAGATGGGAAATGAGATTTTTATCTGGAAATGTGTATTATCTTTTACAGAAGCATAGAGTCCAGAACAACTCTGAAAAATGAGTTTATCTGTGCAGCTGCCTGGGAGAAGTCTTTCTTAGTTTCTATAGGTACCTTGTATGCTTAGTGGGAATGCATGACCAGCCACTCTTTCTCTGATCATGCAACCTAATATATTTAATTTCGTGGGTAAGGTTCAGAAAAAAGGTGGAAGGGATTTGTCAGGGAATACAGCCAGTACGTGTTTGAAATGTTTCTTTAAACTTGGCTCCTTTAACTATAAAGCTAGAAATTTAACTTGGCTTCCTGGGCAAACTTCAGTCGTCCTGATAAACATACACAAGGATGTTTGGATAACAAAAGAGAGAGCATTACCAAGGTGATGCTTAATTGAGCTAAATCCACATATAATCATTCCTATTATAGTGAAGTGCTGTTCCTCTTAGATGAAGTAAGCCACTTAGAAAATTCTGCAAATGTTTCATTGTGTTGCTGCTGCTTCTCTGACTTACACTAATGAGGATGAGGAAATGCTCTACTGAAATCCGTGGTGCTAAGCAACTGTTAAACATCATTTGACATGCCAATATTAAGACAGACTTATGTTTTCTTTGATTTTCTTTTAGTAAATTATTCATTATTATTATAAGTGATTGGGCAAAACTTCAAAAGGAAGAAAAAAGCAGCTAAGGATTGAAACAGGAGGAACTCACGTTGAACTGTTAATACGAAACGATCCCAGGAGGGCCAGACTCACCTCACTGCTGCTGATCTGCCTGGGACCTCACATGTTTGAATGGGGCTGTTAAGTTCATTTTCTGCAGTGTGTTTCTGAAACCTGACAGAAAGACCACAAGACCCTTTCAGGCCTGAGTTACAGGGACAGTGCTCTCATCTGCCACTGAATTAGGCACAAGGGAGGATCCCAATATGTTCTGACCCAAGCTACACCTGGTTGAAGTACTCTTAATGAAGTTCGTGTAGGGTGGGAATTTCAAGAGAGTACTGAGCAAGCAAGCAGAGAAGTGATGGTTATGTAGGGGCGTCTGCTGGCAGGGCTAAATTCCTGCCCATTTCCAGAGATGCATTGATAGGCAACTCTACCTCTTTGAGTCTTGTGAGATATTCTGGGAAATGTCTTTTTAATGGTAATAGCCACAAGTTATAAGGTGTGCCTTGAGACAGGATGGCTTTTATATATTCTTACCCACATTACAAATTGTGGTACGTACTTGTGGTATGAGCTGGTGTGTGTGTTAGTCTTGATAGAGTTTAGTCATTATTTCAGCGTCAGTGCTTTTTAATCATGCTTCCCCTGTCAAACATAGCAAATATTTCCATTCTTCACTCGGGTAGTTTTTTCTTTTTCCCTGTAGCCCTTCCAAACGAGACAAAGCAATAGCATTATTTTAGTTCATCTGTATGTTTGTGCATCTCTGCTCTTAGCAAAGAGCATGCTAAAATCGATGTCCATTGAGGAACTGTTGCTATTGCCCTTGCTGCCTGATACTCCACAGTAACTGTAAACTGAAGTCCACTGGAGAGTTTGGGGTTAGAAGAACGCTTAATATCAGAAGGGAACCCATATGGTAAATTGTCTTAAGACTAGTTGCTGGAGGATTTGTAGTTTCTAGCCAAAGCAAAGCAATAGTGGATATTTTGAAGAGAAGGAGCCCAAATTTCACTAAGATCAACAATGCTCAGGCTGGGATCTAGAGAGAGTAACTGTGGAGTTCTTCTGATTTGTTCCCTGACGTGTGTTCTAATCTGGGACAACTCATTTACTGAACCTCTAGCTTTGGGTTTTCCTGGCTGTAAAATGAAGATGTGAAGGTTCACAATGATTAAGATGAGAAATGTTATGCAAGTGCTGGAGGAGAAGGGAATGAGATGCTCCTTCTCAACACCAGTCCTTAGAGGAATGTCATTGTGGCATTGTCTGAAATATCTTCGTCTTCACTGTTTTACTCTTCTTGCACTTTCTCCTTTGGGTTAACCTTTTTATTAAGTCTCCAAACTGGCTCAAATTCTCTGTAGACTTAAAGTGAAATGCTAGTAGAGGGGTTTGGTTCTTTAATTCCATGGGGACTGAAACAGAGAGGAAGAGGCCTTAGGAGAGGGCCTAATCTGCAGTGTCAGAAAGGGCTAGAGAAGAAAGAGGAGTTCCAGAGAAAGCTGATGAATTGTGTATATGTGAGAACAGAATGTAAGATATATTTCATGGAACAGTTCTTGACAGAGGCGAGGTGGAAAAGCAGTCCATTGTGCACCTGATTACCTTGATGTATTCTGTGGCAGGCTGTTGTTGGATGGCTTTCTGGCTGGATGGCTTTCTGGATACTTGTCCTGGGGTGCTGCAATATAGCCATTCCTCTTCAGCCCCCAATCTCTTACTGTTATTTTAATATTTCTTTTAGATGTCTCTCATCTCCCATGAGTAACTAACCACAGGCTATCCTGAGCTCTTCTCTATCTGAGATTTAATATCTTTGATATTAGAGATTCTTTCCATTACAACTCTGTAGTGTTTTTTCTTTCTGTTTATTGACATACGTGCACTAAATAAAACAATGTTAAGCCCTGTTTTGTAAAAGTTCTTTGGAGCATTATTCCATATATTGGAATTTATAGTTCCCTATATAGATTGCCTTGAAACCTCAACAATAGATTTGAAGAACTTTCTGCACACAGTTTTACTATTAGTCTGGAAGCTATTTTATGTATATATTCTTTGTGCATGGGCTCCCTCTGGAGCTTTCTCTTATTAAAAAAAGAAAGAAAACCCTTTAAAACATATTTAGAGGGAGATTTTAATAAAAAGCATCAGAAGTGCTGCTATGTCATTGCAGGGTTCAGTAGAGCACTGTTTGATATCAGTGTTAGGTACATGAACAGAGTCTTACTGTATTATGCCATCTGAGGAGAGGGGCCCTTATAATTAACATCTAGTTGGTCTTGGAGAGAGCCTTGTGTGAAAACAATGCCTCACAGTGTAAGAGTAATTAATTACAGTACTCTGAAGATGCAAAGTGCCATGTAAATCCCAGACATTCATCATAGCGTTTAGACTCTAATGGCTAATAACAGATTTGATTTCGCTTTCAATGAATCATCATAATCAAAGAAAATTTTGCTTCTCTGAATATTTTCACTATTTTCCAGATGTGTTTTATTAGAGTGTGAGCACAGAGGGAGGAGAAACATTTTAATTTACTGAAATCAAACTCTGCCAGTATTGGTGCAGACACTTCCAGTGCTTTCCCCTTGGAAATTCTGGGAAATTTTTGGAAAGAATTTTATGTGTGAAACCTATTCGGTGATGCTGAAGCGTTTACCAGCATCTAGTGGCTGGCAACCCTGCCTGCAGTGGGGCGTTGGAAGTTGGTGATCCTTGATGTCCCTTCTAACACAAGGCATTTAATGATTCTGTGCTTTCATAGTTTTCCTTATCGAGGACAAAGTAAGCAGTAACATCTACATTGGTTTTCTCTGAAGGGAAGATAGTAAAAGTCGTATTTCCTTGAATTATGTTACTACTTTTTGAAGAGCTTATAGATAGTGTTATTCTGAGGAGCATTTTCTCTTTATTTTAATAAAATTGGATATAATTGTTCTGTGACCAGCTACATGTACTTTTTAAAAGATGCAGTCTGATTGACAACAGTAACAAAAAGACGTTATGTACTTGGATTTTTATCCTGTGATCTGCTTCCCAAGAGTCTTAAACTGAGCAGGGTTGTAGTTTGCTCATGTCTCAGTGCACTGTGACAGGTGCATCAGAAATTCTGTCACCCTTCTGGCCATTACTGTTTTTATCAGAGATTTTAGTACCTTATCAGATTTGAAGGAATTTCTACCGCATAGCGGCGCGACTGGGTTTCTGTTTCTTTTTTGAAGCTATTTCAGTGTTTTCTTGGTTTGTCTTCCTTGTGTTTAACATGAATGGAGTCTTGTACAATTAGCTTACAGACAGTGATGTGATAGAGATATTTCTTGCATGGTTGTAATGAATTTATGACTCTTCTTATAAAGGCATTCTGATAACAAACAATCTTTTTCCTGTGGAACACAGGGAAGGAGGCCAGGATGTTCAGCTTCAACAAAGATTCCCCAGTCATTGTTATATATATATTTTTTTACTCTATGGTGAACCAACTTTTATTTGCTAGTATTAGAAGCTCTTTTGCACTCCAACTTTTGGCAAGAATGACCCAGTGAGCACAAACACTGTTGCTGGGTACGTAGAATCTCTCAGTTTTGGCTGGTGCTCCAGACCCCTTCACATCTGGTCAATTTTTCTCTTGAAGTACATTGGTCTGATTAATTGTCTGGGGTGAGAATATCACAGGTGTCCATACTGTTCAGAGTTTCTTCTAAACGTGGAGGTCTACACAAAGTGCATGCTCCCTTACGCTGGTATTAATCATCCTTGCCTATGCATCTTATTTTTGCAGCATTCCTTCCTGTAATGGGAGGTTGTTAGTGGTTTTGCTGGTCTTGCTGCTTATTTTTATTTATTAGCCGATGCAGGACTAATAGTATATCGGTTTTAAAAAATAATAGAGCCATTATCTTTGAGACCACTATAAGTTGAGTTACTTCTTCCATTAATAATTCACATTTTTAGTCCATTTGCAAATTAAACATCACATTTTCATTTTTAACATCTACTGCTCTTTGGAAAAATTTAATTTCCTATCATTGTCTCATAATTAAGCTCACTGTGCATACTGTGTAACTTAAAGGACTCTAATAAGTAGGACATAGAACCAACTGTTTCAAATCTCTGCCCTTTAGAGTAGACACATTGAACATAAAAGTGGTTAAAAAAATGAAAAAGCAAGGGAAGCAGCAAAATCCAATGGGATTTTGTTGTTTCACTGAGCCATGTGCCTGGTACTGTGACTGTGGTCCTACTGAAAAAATGTTTCTTGACACTGTGGTAAAATGGGAGTTACCTTTCAGGCTGAAAACTTTTAATGAAGTTCTGTTGCAGTTTGGTTTGGCACACAGCACACGCAGGTGTTTTTGCTCCATTTTCTGTCTTCTGGATCCAGCCACTCTTTTCATGTAGCGAGAAACAACAGCAAGGGCTTCAGCCTGGCAGGGACTGCATGGGACTGATGCTTTGCAGATGGAAAGCAAAGTGCCTTACCCAGGCAAACACAGAGGCACGGCAAAAGTAGGACTGCAGGGAGGTGAAAGAACCAGCTATGGGTCCAACAACATTAGTAAGTTAATTTTCTGGACATCTGTTCAGATCCCATGAATTGTAAAAGGATACATTTTCCCCTGGTGATAGGACCCCACAGTTTGCTCCCTGAGATTTCCGCCTCTCTTTGCAGAGTGAATCTCAGGTGTTTTATGAGCAAATGAAAACCAAGATTTGCCTTGGTCCTGTGCTGTTAACAAGGCTGATTTTCCTCTGTCTGCTTGAGCTGCTGCTGATGCTGCACAAAGCCCAGCTGGTTTTGCAGGAATGGAAATGATATTCCATGAATGATATGAAAGGCATAGAAAGGCAAGAAAGAGGGAAAGTAATCGTGTGGGCTCAGCTGTTTACTATTTTCAGCGTACAGGAGACTTTTTCTGGTCTTCCTAAGTGAACCTGGTGAACTGAATGTATAATGTTAGCTCAGACCATGGTTCCTCAGTTTTCTGTGGTTTGCTAAGTAAGGACAGTGATTACAATTCTTCTTTTTCCTGTAGAAGATCACTGAAAACTAAATGAAAACCGTGCGCTTGTGCTGCACTTGCTGCTATGTCTTTTTCTTCCTCTCTCCCTCCTAACTACCTCCTGACCCAATTAACTGATGGAGAGGTAGAATAATAAAAAAGAATGAGTTGACATTAGTTTCTTGAGCAGAGGTGTCTCATTGAAGAAGATGGGTCTTGTGCGTGCTCCCACAAAGCGAAAATCCTTGGAAAATGCACACAGAGTGCAGAGCTGTGCTTTGGATCAAAACTTTGTAGAAACTAAGCTTCTTAGTTTTGGCTGCTGATGGCTCTGTTAGCTTGTCATTTTAAATGCATCAAGTTCCTCTTTGTGATGGCTGAATGAGTGTTATTCCATTCATTTGCTTTATGTGAGGACATTTTCCATACAGTTGATGCATGAATGGGTTTATGGTCCAATTTAAGATGAGTCTGGGGTTCTTCTGGAATGCTCTGCTCTACCTGTAAGGCTGGTGATTCATAAGGCAGGAGGGGTTTAACATCACAGACAAACACTGATTTATAAGAATATAAAGTGTTAAAACATTCTTTTTCCTCTTATAATTGTCAATCCTAAGTCTCTTGTGGGGAAGACATATTTCACATTAAAAAAAAAGTAAATGCCACAGTTATACTGAAGACAAGAAGGATTCTTCCCCTCCCCACCCCAGTTTGATTAACCACAGCATTGTTTTTACTCTTGAACATTACTTGTTTCCTCTTCTATCTTGTACCAATAATATCCAGAGAGTGCTTGTACAAGCTTAGAGATTTTATTCCTTAATTTATACTCCAGGGGGTACATCTCCCAGAATCTTTCTAAGGAAAGGCCAGGGAAATGAAAATTGTTGGAGTTCTTATAGCCGCACCACTGAAGTATTTTAACCTTTTTATTGCTGTGTGGGTACATGCCTACAAATATTACCACTGACCTAAGTTTGTTCCGGGTTATAAAACTGCCTCCTGTTGATAAATGGGACTTGTCTTTCCAGAGACCAGGAGGCCAAGTATTTTAGGCCTCACATGATTATGATTTCCTCTTTTATTTCTGCTTATATGAGCTTAATCCAATACCCAGTTGAGGAGATAAGTCTTCCTGTTGACGCATGCAGCAATTGAAGGAAAAGATACAACAAAGCTGTTTGAAAGTTTCTGGTAGTTTATTTTTGTCAAAACAGAAGTGATTTGGTGGTTTCTTTACAGCTCTTCTCTCTGGCTGTAAATATGCCTGGAGAGGGAGCCTCAGTTCTAAACCAGGAAGAGCAGCCCTGAACCACTTACCCCATGCTGCTGATGAGTGTCTGAAGTGTACAGGACCCTTTTGTATTCTCTTTTTGCTACCACGTATAAGAAAGACCTTTTATTTTCATTCTTATACAAAGTGACATTAAGTTAGGTCTGCTTTCCCAACAATCCCACTGATGCATATCTTGGACTTTCTCCTTTGGGCTGCTTCTACAGCATGGTGTGATTGCAGTGGTACAGGGGTCATCCTAGGTGGCTGAACTTCCCTTCGTGCAGAGGGCCATCACTGAGCCCAGAGGAAACGTAACTTCCACAGGAGTCCTAGTCTGAAAGTGAGCAAGGACTTTAAAGTGGCCTTTAGGGGCGAATTTATGTCAGCCTCTGCACTCTTCCTTGTGTTAAGCATGCCTTCTGTCATGGAAAAATCCAGGCTTGATTATTTTCATGGATGTATTTCTCAAGCGTATTTAACTCTATTCCTTTCCTCCTTCAGGACTCC
Organism: Coturnix japonica; assembly: GCF_054131305.1. Lineage (NCBI taxonomy): Eukaryota > Metazoa > Chordata > Aves > Galliformes > Phasianidae > Coturnix > Coturnix japonica. Next base: position 19,906,658 of record NC_140671.1, on the reverse strand, counting down.
AAATAATGTCTTGTGTAATTGCCATTGCGAGCAAATTTTTGGAAAGAATATTGCATTTGAGCTGTCAGCAATGCAATAATATAATAAGCAAATACAAGGTATGGAATAGGGTTGCATTCACAATATCTAAGTGCGTGTATACATAAATGTGAAAACTTGTATGCGTCATATATGTGGAGTGTACATAGGTATAAGTATCTATGTATGTACATGTAAGGAGATTCTTTTACTGCAAGTGGTATTGGTCAGCTGAAATCTGTGAAATAATAAAGTAATCCACATATTGCATGTTGAGAATGAAAGGGAGAAATGTGCATGAGAATACATTGAAAGATCATGTAGCTGTACAGTTAAAGTAAATGTCTCAAAGTTTCAAGAGAAAGTAGGAAAAATACTCTTTACAGCTGTGCACTTTGCAGTTGCTGATCTATGCAAACTGATAAGACTGATAAGCATTTTGGAAAACAGACCAATAGGAAGGGGAAGCTTGTAAAGTCACCTCCCCACACAAAGCAAACAAACAAAAGAAGATAATTCTAGGATGCAGAAATGGGAAGTAATTGCTTTGCCGAGTACCTGAGATACTGCCAAACTCTTCACCTGGTGTGGTTTACTCAGTTTTGGATATCACGCTAAAGAAAGATGTGAACAAACTATAGAGAGCTCACAGAAGAGAATAATCAAAGTGGGAAAGACACACCTGAATGAAGCAATTTCTCAGCATAGAGGGAAGGTGACAGGGTGGGATGTGGTAATGTTTTTCAAATATCCAAGGTGGCTATGTGAGGAAGGAAATAATCTATTTTCGGTATCCAGAGAGTTGTTTGCTAATATGAGTACCGTCATCAGATGCAGAATTGAACTAGGATTTCTTATTTATTTTGTGAATCAACATATGCATGGTCATGTATGCAGCCATTGCTGAATTTGATGGATTTTGTTGGCTCTGCACTACATGCATATGTTGCAGATATCAAAAAGAAAAGTGTATTTTACCAGAATCTATTTCCTTACATTTTCTTGGTGGCTTTTTCTTGTCTTGCTCCCACTCTTGATGCAAGTTCATAATAAAATTAGGCCAACTTGATTCGTTTTTACGCTTGTGGCCTTTTCTTTCTGTAAAGCTGAACTAGATCCACAAAGAGACATCACAGAATTTGGCATCTTTATCCCATCATGTGCTAGGCTGCCTAACTCTAGGTGCAGCATTTGGGAGCTGAGCAGAGGGGCAGGATCACCACCTTTCACTTGCTGGCAGCACTTGCCCTCATGTAGCCCAGGACACCATTCACCTTAGTGGCCAGGGCTCCCTGCTGGTTCTGCCTAGTGTCCAGCAGAACTCTGACTTACTGTCCAGATGGTTGGCACCATCTATGAAAGAGCCTGGTGATTTTTCTCCTCAGTTGCAGAAATTTGCTCTTCCCTTCACTGAGACCCACGGGGATCCTGCCTGAAATGTAACAGTGGCACAGCAGCAGGAAAAAGGGGAGAAAGCATTTGGGGTAGGGAGGCAATGACCACTATGCTGTTGGCAGCACCAACACGATTCTGCATCTCTGTTTCTGCTTGATTTCCATGGTGGAAGTGGACAGCAATGACAGGAGTCCATGGGAGCTGATTTGTGTCCCAGCTGCCACACAGCCACAGTCTTGCCAGCTCCACCACTGTTGTATTGCTGCTGCTGGTGGGGTGGAGTCTTCCTTGGTGATGGCAGATCCTAGTAGTTACTGGCCTTCCTGTGGGAGGCTCACTGGGTCCCCCCCAGATGGGCTGATGCCACAGGGCCCTGCCGTAGGCTCTGCCAGTTCCTCACCAGATGATGCGTGATCCACAATGAAGGTGGAATAGATGCAGCTCTTCTGCCATGGTTGGCACCTCATCCCTGTTGAAGCTGGTTGGGCTGCTGAACTGGGCAGAAAGTATATTACAGGTGTGCTTGCTACGGTGTTTCACTTCATTGAATAATACGAGATTAATTCTCATTTTTCCTGTGTTCCCTTGAACAGCCACAGGAGCCTCGTGCTATTTGGAGTTTTTTTAAAAGCAAATTGAGGTATCACATATGAAGCTGTTCTCCATTTTAAAAAAATCGGGGGATTCAAGTAAAAAAAGATCATGATGTAACTTAAATGTTTCAAAAATCAAGGGTATCACTCAAGGCTATGTGCTGCTATTGGATTGGAGTTTGATTCTTTAGTGTTCCATGTGTTTTCCTTCCTCTGATGAGTTCCTGCATTACTCACAGTGGGATGGTTTGGGATGGGGTCTGATTTTGTGATGTCATCACGCAGTGTCATCACATGCAATCATAATCGGTCCATCTTCTGCTTATTAGGGTCTTTGTCTCTTTTATTAGTAATATCAGGAGTGCTGATTTACGGTCATAAATTTCAAAGATGAAATTTAACACCCTCTATCTATAAGGACAGAAATATGGAGAAAGCAGCATGGGCAGCATGGGTAGGAACAGCAACGCCAGCAGTCTTGTCAAAAACACAGACTTTTTGTTCTAAGTTTTAAGGGATGTTTATTAGGTATTATAAGCAGCAGGCCGAGAGGCAGATGTTGGGCTCCCGGCCCGCCGGAGCCGTGCTGTGACGGCATTGCGGTGCCGGCCTAGTGCCGCCGCCGGGGCCGCCTCTTGCAGGGCGGCGCAGAGTCCTGGGGGCTGCTGCGGGCCTTCCTCTTCGGGGGGCGCCGGGGCCCCCCAGAGGAGCGGTCGCTGCCCTGGGAAGAGGGACCCGCTGTGGCCGCCTGCCCTGGCTCCGTGCTGGGCCCTGCGGTGCTGGTGGAGCGGCCTGGGCCCGAGGCAGGAGGCTCCTGATGGGAGGTGCTGGTGATGGTGCTGGCTGCAGGACTGTCCTCCCTCCCTCCAGCAGCACGGGTGTCCTGGTGGTCCAGCTGGTGGCGGATGGTGGGGCCGTACAGGGCTGCAGCGATGCCGATGAGCCTTCTGACGAAGGGCACCACGTCACCACTGGTGGTCATCTGCAGCGCCTGCACCAAGGCCTCCTGGTCCAGCCCGTGCTGGCACAGGAAGTTCACGGTGGTGCACTGTGCCACGTAGACTTCCCACCAGTCGTCGCTGGACACCTCATGGATCTCTCCCTGCAGCCATCGGAGCAGGGGTCCGAGGTCTTCCGGATGTTGCTGGAAGAAGGCAGCCCAGACCTCGGCTGGGAAGTTGTGCTCAGCTGGGATGAGCACCGGCTCTGCAGGCCCCTGCTCGTCCTGCAGGCCGTCACCTGAGTGCGCTGCGGGCTGCGGGACAGCACACTCCAGGTAATCCTCGTCCGACCTCACCGAGTATCGGATGGTGGCGACTTTGTGCCCGCATACGGCACAACTCGGTTTCTTCTGTGCCCACCAGACGGCACAGCCGTAGCACAGCTGGTGCTGGCAGGGGGTCACGTAAGCCACATCCTCCCGTACTTGCCCACAGATGGGGCAGGTCCAGTCGGATGTTGCATCCATGGCCCGGGCTGTTCGGTGGGCTGGGGAGAGCTGAGGTCGGGAAGCTGCTCCCCTCACAGGTGCTGCAGCAGGCAGAAAGACGGTGTCACCAACTGCAAAAGACAGAGAGAGGCCACGGTCACTCACTGTCCCAGTCTCTCATCAGCAAACCCTCCCGGTCCCTGTTCCCCTCCTGCCACTGCGGAGGCCATGTCCCCACGGGCATAGGCCGGCCTGGGGAGGGGCCCTCAAGAAGCACCCCCAGCTTCTGGCGTCAGGCATTGCCACGCTGCCCACCTGTGCTGCTGCACGCTCCTCTCCTAGATGTCCCAGACGCCTGCAACCAGCAGGGTCGGGGTACAGCTCAAGAGGCTCTGGGACGGCGGCTGAGTGCTGCGCAAGCAACACCCAGATCACGTTCCAGCTCCAAAACTCGCCCTGTCCACACTCCAGTCCTCGCACACTCGCTCGGTTGGAGGCCAGGCACGAACTGCTGGGCTGGGCTGCTGCGCCCGCATTGGAGCAGTGTGGGCCAAGCAGTCACAATCCATCGCACGGAGATGTCACAGACCAGGGCTTGGCCGTGTTGCTGGGCCTCGCCTTCACTGGGGGACATCACCACCCGTCCCACAGCGACGCCGTCATCCACTGCTTGCTCATCACTATGCGCCAGCCTCACGTGCTGCACGTTTTATTATTCAATAAAATTTCCTGCTTCCCTCTGCCTCTTGAAGTTGGTGATCTTGGAGATCTTTTTCGGCCTTCATGAATCTATGATTTTGTGTTACCCAAGATCACTCTGATTTAGATGCTGAGGGAAACCTTTGTTAATGAATTTTCACTGCCAGTGTATGGAATCTGTTTTAAGATTTTTATATCAAGTAGTTTGAAGAAGGTAAAATAAGAAACAATTTTCTATCCAAGTATTTAGTTGGACATATGCTGCTGGTGTAAAGGAAAGTTACATGGTTTTTTATTATGGAAGATTAAAAATATTTTTTTTTTCTGTTTTTTAGTAAAGTGATGTTTTTATTAGTAAGTATATAAATTTTATTCCTGTACATAACACTGTGCTTTAGCCATTTTCATAAGCCATCTTGGAGTAGATTTATCTTAGAGTAAAAAAGTTACTTCTTACATCCAGTGTCTTGTTTTTCTGTTTTGGAAGAGATACAAAACAGAAGTCAAATGCACATACATCAAGTTATTAGCACTCAGTGGAGAAAATGTAGTGCATTACCAACAACAGTTCAGCTCTAGCTGATCTCCAGACAAAGGTACTTTATGATTCTTACACCTTCACTTGTATGGAGAGCATATCTACTGTCACAGAATATCGCCCAATTGAATGCTGTACTGGCACTATGTAGAAAATGGCACCCACATAAGTGAATGGATGTTTTGTTACTGCTTTCAAAGTGCTACTGAGTATCAGACTTGCCTTGTGACTTGCATAAGGACTGTCCTATTTGAGTTGTGGCTGAATTGATGCTGTCTCCCAGCAAGTGGTTTTGAGGCTTCTCTCTTTCAGCTAGCTTTGAAGGCTCAGGGGCAGCAATTCCTGGCTGAAGGTGAAAATTCTACTGCAAAAAGATGAACTGTCCCCTCGCTAGTGCTTGCTTGTATTTCTGTTCTATTTGGAGTATAATTTCATTTTGGGCCTTCTTCCTCCCGTGTCATATGAAAGTTCTATGCTTCTTTTTGGGTATTTTTTATTTAATTCCTGTCCAGAGGGGTATAAAATGCAAGATGAATTAAGCTCCTTGAAGATAGGAACATCTACCTCTTTTCATGTACCATTTTGGGTGAATGTATATAAAATGTCTAAGAAGATGTTTCATTGAGAAGTAATCTGAAACCTATGGACTGAGTGACAACAAGTTTGTTTTCTTTTGACATGAAGGACCACGTCAATTAATGTTTGAAATTTAAATGACCTTGTGAAGGAGAAAAATAAGTACTAGCACTGTCGAAGGACCTCATGGGACTGGTATCTAAACCTTTTTCTACTAAGCACGGTCCTTTTCAGTGGGGAAAAAATATTAAGAATATTAAGGAGAATTAGAACTGGATTTTCTTTAAGGTCCTTTCCAACCTGAGCCATTCTATGACGCACTGCTTGCTCTCTTCTGAACTAGAAGAACTTTGCCCTTAAACTGATGCAAATGCAGTAGCTGACATAGAAGAACAAGAATGCTCTCTGAGAGTTTTTGTTATGAAATACGTCAAATTTGGGTACCTTACTAAAAATACATTGTGTTTTGATCTTATTGGCTGTTGGAGCGCTTGAATAGTTAAAGAAACATTGAAAACCAGGATATTTCTGTTGTGAGGTGACTGTCGTTTGAGTTTTCTTTCGTGATGAGCCTTCTTATTTTAAAGGAGCATGATCTTTGTACTTCTTGTTTATCACCTTAATTTTTTATGAATTCAGAATGCTTTAAGAGAACTTGCTATGTCTCTTTGTTTATCTTTTTGCTTTTGTCACTATTAGTTTTGAACACATGAATGTGTGATCAGCTTTAAGAAACTGTCCGGACACAGACCAGAAGAGGAAAAGCTGCCGCAAAGACATGCCATGGTTTTTAACCTCCCAGCAGTTAGCTTGCTCATTCTGACTATGCAATTTTTTAAAAGCCTGCATGAATCCTGGTGTAATCTGAGTCTGCCACACTGTGATTTATGACACCTTAATGCAGGAATTTAGATTTTTGCTTGTCTGCCATGAGGCACCAATTGTAGTAAAGAGTTAACGAGGGGACATGAGTAACTTGAGCACAGAATAATTTTGCTGCCATAGGTAGGATTTAAGCCTTACAAACCTGAACATTGTGTTATAAATATGGTAAACACTGCCTCTTGTGTATGCCATTTGACAAGGAAAAAGTAGGCAGTGTGTTTGGAACTTGCTCCCTATAAATGATAGGACACAGAGCATTCATGCATAATTTTCTGGGGTCTGCATGTGCAGGCTGGTACCAAGTTAATATGCCACATAGGTGCAAATACAAAACATGAAAAAACCACTCACAAGTTGTTCTTGAAGTTTCCATCAAATGCCCTTTGAGTTTATACTTTATTTCTAGGAGTCCCTTATATTTCTTTTTATTCAAGATGTTTGTCATGATGCATCGGATGCAGCACAGATGGGAAATGAGATTTTTATCTGGAAATGTGTATTATCTTTTACAGAAGCATAGAGTCCAGAACAACTCTGAAAAATGAGTTTATCTGTGCAGCTGCCTGGGAGAAGTCTTTCTTAGTTTCTATAGGTACCTTGTATGCTTAGTGGGAATGCATGACCAGCCACTCTTTCTCTGATCATGCAACCTAATATATTTAATTTCGTGGGTAAGGTTCAGAAAAAAGGTGGAAGGGATTTGTCAGGGAATACAGCCAGTACGTGTTTGAAATGTTTCTTTAAACTTGGCTCCTTTAACTATAAAGCTAGAAATTTAACTTGGCTTCCTGGGCAAACTTCAGTCGTCCTGATAAACATACACAAGGATGTTTGGATAACAAAAGAGAGAGCATTACCAAGGTGATGCTTAATTGAGCTAAATCCACATATAATCATTCCTATTATAGTGAAGTGCTGTTCCTCTTAGATGAAGTAAGCCACTTAGAAAATTCTGCAAATGTTTCATTGTGTTGCTGCTGCTTCTCTGACTTACACTAATGAGGATGAGGAAATGCTCTACTGAAATCCGTGGTGCTAAGCAACTGTTAAACATCATTTGACATGCCAATATTAAGACAGACTTATGTTTTCTTTGATTTTCTTTTAGTAAATTATTCATTATTATTATAAGTGATTGGGCAAAACTTCAAAAGGAAGAAAAAAGCAGCTAAGGATTGAAACAGGAGGAACTCACGTTGAACTGTTAATACGAAACGATCCCAGGAGGGCCAGACTCACCTCACTGCTGCTGATCTGCCTGGGACCTCACATGTTTGAATGGGGCTGTTAAGTTCATTTTCTGCAGTGTGTTTCTGAAACCTGACAGAAAGACCACAAGACCCTTTCAGGCCTGAGTTACAGGGACAGTGCTCTCATCTGCCACTGAATTAGGCACAAGGGAGGATCCCAATATGTTCTGACCCAAGCTACACCTGGTTGAAGTACTCTTAATGAAGTTCGTGTAGGGTGGGAATTTCAAGAGAGTACTGAGCAAGCAAGCAGAGAAGTGATGGTTATGTAGGGGCGTCTGCTGGCAGGGCTAAATTCCTGCCCATTTCCAGAGATGCATTGATAGGCAACTCTACCTCTTTGAGTCTTGTGAGATATTCTGGGAAATGTCTTTTTAATGGTAATAGCCACAAGTTATAAGGTGTGCCTTGAGACAGGATGGCTTTTATATATTCTTACCCACATTACAAATTGTGGTACGTACTTGTGGTATGAGCTGGTGTGTGTGTTAGTCTTGATAGAGTTTAGTCATTATTTCAGCGTCAGTGCTTTTTAATCATGCTTCCCCTGTCAAACATAGCAAATATTTCCATTCTTCACTCGGGTAGTTTTTTCTTTTTCCCTGTAGCCCTTCCAAACGAGACAAAGCAATAGCATTATTTTAGTTCATCTGTATGTTTGTGCATCTCTGCTCTTAGCAAAGAGCATGCTAAAATCGATGTCCATTGAGGAACTGTTGCTATTGCCCTTGCTGCCTGATACTCCACAGTAACTGTAAACTGAAGTCCACTGGAGAGTGTGGGGTTAGAAGAACGCTTAATATCAGAAGGGAACCCATATGGTAAATTGTCTTAAGACTAGTTGCTGGAGGATTTGTAGTTTCTAGCCAAAGCAAAGCAATAGTGGATATTTTGAAGAGAAAGAGCCCAAATTTCACTAAGATCAACAATGCTCAGGCTGGGATCTAGAGAGAGTAACTGTGGAGTTCTTCTGATTTGTTCCCTGACGTGTGTTCTAATCTGGGACAACTCATTTACTGAACCTCTAGCTTTGGGTTTTCCTGACTGTAAAATGAAGATGTGAAGGTTCACAATGATTAAGATGAGAAATGTTATGCAAGTGCTGGAGGAGAAGGGAATGAGATGCTCCTTCTCAACACCAGTCCTTAGAGGAATGTCATTGTGGCATTGTCTGAAATATCTTCGTCTTCACTGTTTTACTCTTCTTGCACTTTCTCCTTTGGGTTAACCTTTTTATTAAGTCTCCAAACTGGCTCAAATTCTCTGTAGACTTAAAGTGAAATGCTAGTAGAGGGGTTTGGTTCTTTAATTCCATGGGGACTGAAACAGAGAGGAAGAGGCCTTAGGAGAGGGCCTAATCTGCAGTGTCAGAAAGGGCTAGAGAAGAAAGAGGAGTTCCAGAGAAAGCTGATGAATTGTGTATATGTGAGAACAGAATGTAAGATATATTTCATGGAACAGTTCTTGACAGAGGCGAGGTGGAAAAGCAGTCCATTGTGCACCTGATTACCTTGATGTATTCTGTGGCAGGCTGTTGTTGGATGGCTTTCTGGCTGGATGGCTTTCTGGATACTTGTCCTGGGGTGCTGCAATATAGCCATTCCTCTTCAGCCCCCAATCTCTTACTGTTATTTTAATATTTCTTTTAGATGTCTCTCATCTCCCATGAGTAACTAACCACAGGCTATTCTGAGCTCTTCTCTATCTGAGATTTAATATCTTTGATATTAGAGATTCTTTCCATTACAACTCTGTAGTGTTTTTTCTTTCTGTTTATTGACATACGTGCACTAAATAAAACAATGTTAAGCCCTGTTTTGTAAAAGTTCTTTGGAGCATTATTCCATATATTGGAATTTATAGTTCCCTATATAGATTGCCTTGAAACCTCAACAATAGATTTGAAGAACTTTCTGCACACAGTTTTACTATTAGTCTGGAAGCTATTTTATGTATATATTCTTTGTGCATGGGCTCCCTCTGGAGCTTTCTCTTATTAAAAAAAGAAAGAAAACCCTTTAAAACATATTTAGAGGGAGATTTTAATAAAAAGCATCAGAAGTGCTGCTATGTCATTGCAGGGTTCAGTAGAGCACTGTTTGATATCAGTGTTAGGTACATGAACAGAGTCTTACTGTATTATGCCATCTGAGGAGAGGGGCCCTTATAATTAACATCTAGTTGGTCTTGGAGAGAGCCTTGTGTGAAAACAATGCCTCACAGTGTAAGAGTAATTAATTACAGTACTCTGAAGATGCAAAGTGCCATGTAAATCCCAGACATTCATCATAGCGTTTAGACTCTAATGGCTAATAACAGATTTGATTTCGCTTTCAATGAATCATCATAATCAAAGAAAATTTTGCTTCTCTGAATATTTTCACTATTTTCCAGATGTGTTTTATTAGAGTGTGAGCACAGAGGGAGGAGAAACATTTTAATTTACTGAAATCAAACTCTGCCAGTATTGGTGCAGACACTTCCAGTGCTTTCCCCTTGGAAATTCTGGGAAATTTTTGGAAAGAATTTTATGTGTGAAACCTATTCGGTGATGCTGAAGCGTTTACCAGCATCTAGTGGCTGGCAACCCTGCCTGCAGTGGGGCGTTGGAAGTTGGTGATCCTTGATGTCCCTTCTAACACAAGGCATTTAATGATTCTGTGCTTTCATAGTTTTCCTTATCGAGGACAAAGTAAGCAGTAACATCTACATTGGTTTTCTCTGAAGGGAAGATAGTAAAAGTCGTATTTCCTTGAATTATGTTACTACTTTTTGAAGAGCTTATAGATAGTGTTATTCTGAGGAGCATTTTCTCTTTATTTTAATAAAATTGGATATAATTGTTCTGTGACCAGCTACATGTACTTTTTAAAAGATGCAGTCTGATTGACAACAGTAACAAAAAGACGTTATGTACTTGGATTTTTATCCTGTGATCTGCTTCCCAAGAGTCTTAAACTGAGCAGGGTTGTAGTTTGCTCATGTCTCAGTGCACTGTGACAGGTGCATCAGAAATTCTGTCACCCTTCTGGCCATTACTGTTTTTATCAGAGATTTTAGTACCTTATCAGATTTGAAGGAATTTCTACCGCATAGCGGCGCGACTGGGTTTCTGTTTCTTTTTTGAAGCTATTTCAGTGTTTTCTTGGTTTGTCTTCCTTGTGTTTAACATGAATGGAGTCTTGTACAATTAGCTTACAGACAGTGATGTGATAGAGATATTTCTTGCATGGTTGTAATGAATTTATGACTCTTCTTATAAAGGCATTCTGATAACAAACAATCTTTTTCCTGTGGAACACAGGGAAGGAGGCCAGGATGTTCAGCTTCAACAAAGATTCCCCAGTCATTGTTATATATATATTTTTTTACTCTATGGTGAACCAACTTTTATTTGCTAGTATTAGAAGCTCTTTTGCACTCCAACTTTTGGCAAGAATGACCCAGTGAGCACAAACACTGTTGCTGGGTACGTAGAATCTCTCAGTTTTGGCTGGTGCTCCAGACCCCTTCACATCTGGTCAATTTTTCTCTTGAAGTACATTGGTCTGATTAATTGTCTGGGGTGAGAATATCACAGGTGTCCATACTGTTCAGAGTTTCTTCTAAACGTGGAGGTCTACACAAAGTGCATGCTCCCTTACGCTGGTATTAATCATCCTTGCCTATGCATCTTATTTTTGCAGCATTCCTTCCTGTAATGGGAGGTTGTTAGTGGTTTTGCTGGTCTTGCTGCTTATTTTTATTTATTAGCCGATGCAGGACTAATAGTATATCGGTTTTAAAAAATAATAGAGCCATTATCTTTGAGACCACTATAAGTTGAGTTACTTCTTCCATTAATAATTCACATTTTTAGTCCATTTGCAAATTAAACATCACATTTTCATTTTTAACATCTACTGCTCTTTGGAAAAATTTAATTTCCTATCATTGTCTCATAATTAAGCTCACTGTGCATACTGTGTAACTTAAAGGACTCTAATAAGTAGGACATAGAACCAACTGTTTCAAATCTCTGCCCTTTAGAGTAGACACATTGAACATAAAAGTGGTTAAAAAAATGAAAAAGCAAGGGAAGCAGCAAAATCCAATGGGATTTTGTTGTTTCACTGAGCCATGTGCCTGGTACTGTGACTGTGGTCCTACTGAAAAAATGTTTCTTGACACTGTGGTAAAATGGGAGTTACCTTTCAGGCTGAAAACTTTTAATGAAGTTCTGTTGCAGTTTGGTTTGGCACACAGCACACGCAGGTGTTTTTGCTCCATTTTCTGTCTTCTGGATCCAGCCACTCTTTTCATGTAGCGAGAAACAACAGCAAGGGCTTCAGCCTGGCAGGGACTGCATGGGACTGATGCTTTGCAGATGGAAAGCAAAGTGCCTTACCCAGGCAAACACAGAGGCACGGCAAAAGTAGGACTGCAGGGAGGTGAAAGAACCAGCTATGGGTCCAACAACATTAGTAAGTTAATTTTCTGGACATCTGTTCAGATCCCATGAATTGTAAAAGGATACATTTTCCCCTGGTGATAGGACCCCACAGTTTGCTCCCTGAGATTTCCGCCTCTCTTTGCAGAGTGAATCTCAGGTGTTTTATGAGCAAATGAAAACCAAGATTTGCCTTGGTCCTGTGCTGTTAACAAGGCTGATTTTCCTCTGTCTGCTTGAGCTGCTGCTGATGCTGCACAAAGCCCAGCTGGTTTTGCAGGAATGGAAATGATATTCCATGAATGATATGAAAGGCATAGAAAGGCAAGAAAGAGGGAAAGTAATCGTGTGGGCTCAGCTGTTTACTATTTTCAGCGTACAGGAGACTTTTTCTGGTCTTCCTAAGTGAACCTGGTGAACTGAATGTATAATGTTAGCTCAGACCATGGTTCCTCAGTTTTCTGTGGTTTGCTAAGTAAGGACAGTGATTACAATTCTTCTTTTTCCTGTAGAAGATCACTGAAAACTAAATGAAAACCGTGCGCTTGTGCTGCACTTGCTGCTATGTCTTTTTCTTCCTCTCTCCCTCCTAACTACCTCCTGACCCAATTAACTGATGGAGAGGTAGAATAATAAAAAAGAATGAGTTGACATTAGTTTCTTGAGCAGAGGTGTCTCATTGAAGAAGATGGGTCTTGTGCGTGCTCCCACAAAGCGAAAATCCTTGGAAAATGCACACAGAGTGCAGAGCTGTGCTTTGGATCAAAACTTTGTAGAAACTAAGCTTCTTAGTTTTGGCTGCTGATGGCTCTGTTAGCTTGTCATTTTAAATGCATCAAGTTCCTCTTTGTGATGGCTGAATGAGTGTTATTCCATTCATTTGCTTTATGTGAGGACATTTTCCATACAGTTGATGCATGAATGGGTTTATGGTCCAATTTAAGATGAGTCTGGGGTTCTTCTGGAATGCTCTGCTCTACCTGTAAGGCTGGTGATTCATAAGGCAGGAGGGGTTTAACATCACAGACAAACACTGATTTATAAGAATATAAAGTGTTAAAACATTCTTTTTCCTCTTATAATTGTCAATCCTAAGTCTCTTGTGGGGAAGACATATTTCACATTAAAAAAAAAGTAAATGCCACAGTTATACTGAAGACAAGAAGGATTCTTCCCCTCCCCACCCCAGTTTGATTAACCACAGCATTGTTTTTACTCTTGAACATTACTTGTTTCCTCTTCTATCTTGTACCAATAATATCCAGAGAGTGCTTGTACAAGCTTAGAGATTTTATTCCTTAATTTATACTCCAGGGGGTACATCTCCCAGAATCTTTCTAAGGAAAGGCCAGGGAAATGAAAATTGTTGGAGTTCTTATAGCCGCACCACTGAAGTATTTTAACCTTTTTATTGCTGTGTGGGTACATGCCTACAAATATTACCACTGACCTAAGTTTGTTCCGGGTTATAAAACTGCCTCCTGTTGATAAATGGGACTTGTCTTTCCAGAGACCAGGAGGCCAAGTATTTTAGGCCTCACATGATTATGATTTCCTCTTTTATTTCTGCTTATATGAGCTTAATCCAATACCCAGTTGAGGAGATAAGTCTTCCTGTTGACGCATGCAGCAATTGAAGGAAAAGATACAACAAAGCTGTTTGAAAGTTTCTGGTAGTTTATTTTTGTCAAAACAGAAGTGATTTGGTGGTTTCTTTACAGCTCTTCTCTCTGGCTGTAAATATGCCTGGAGAGGGAGCCTCAGTTCTAAACCAGGAAGAGCAGCCCTGAACCACTTACCCCATGCTGCTGATGAGTGTCTGAAGTGTACAGGACCCTTTTGTATTCTCTTTTTGCTACCACGTATAAGAAAGACCTTTTATTTTCATTCTTATACAAAGTGACATTAAGTTAGGTCTGCTTTCCCAACAATCCCACTGATGCATATCTTGGACTTTCTCCTTTGGGCTGCTTCTACAGCATGGTGTGATTGCAGTGGTACAGGGGTCATCCTAGGTGGCTGAACTTCCCTTCGTGCAGAGGGCCATCACTGAGCCCAGAGGAAACGTAACTTCCACAGGAGTCCTAGTCTGAAAGTGAGCAAGGACTTTAAAGTGGCCTTTAGGGGCGAATTTATGTCAGCCTCTGCACTCTTCCTTGTGTTAAGCATGCCTTCTGTCATGGAAAAATCCAGGCTTGATTATTTTCATGGATGTATTTCTCAAGCGTATTTAACTCTATTCCTTTCCTCCTTCAGGACTCCAAATAATGTCTTGTGTAATTGCCATTGCGAGCAAATTTTTGGAAAGAATATTGCATTTGAGCTGTCAGCAATGCAATAATATAATAAGCAAATACAAGGTATGGAATAGGGTTGCATTCACAATATCTAAGTGCGTGTATACATAAATGTGAAAACTTGTATGCGTCATATATGTGGAGTGTACATAGGTATAAGTATCTATGTATGTACATGTAAGGAGATTCTTTTACTGCAAGTGGTATTGGTCAGCTGAAATCTGTGAAATAATAAAGTAATCCACATATTGCATGTTGAGAATGAAAGGGAGAAATGTGCATGAGAATACATTGAAAGATCATGTAGCTGTACAGTTAAAGTAAATGTCTCAAAGTTTCAAGAGAAAGTAGGAAAAATACTCTTTACAGCTGTGCACTTTGCAGTTGCTGATCTATGCAAACTGATAAGACTGATAAGCATTTTGGAAAACAGACCAATAGGAAGGGGAAGCTTGTAAAGTCACCTCCCCACACAAAGCAAACAAACAAAAGAAGATAATTCTAGGATGCAGAAATGGGAAGTAATTGCTTTGCTGAGTACCTGAGATACTGCCAAACTCTTCACCTGGTGTGGTTTACTCAGTTTTGGATATCACGCTAAAGAAAGATGTGAACAAACTATAGAGAGCTCACAGAAGAGAATAATCAAAGTGGGAAAGACACACCTGAATGAAGCAATTTCTCAGCATAGAGGGAAGGTGACAGGGTGGGATGTGGTAATGTTTTTCAAATATCCAAGGTGGCTATGTGAGGAAGGAAATAATCTATTTTCGGTATCCAGAGAGTTGTTTGCTAATATGAGTACCGTCATCAGATGCAGAATTGAACTAGGATTTCTTATTTATTTTGTGAATCAACATATGCATGGTCATGTATGCAGCCATTGCTGAATTTGATGGATTTTGTTGGCTCTGCACTACATGCATATGTTGCAGATATCAAAAAGAAAAGTGTATTTTACCAGAATCTATTTCCTTACATTTTCTTGGTGGCTTTTTCTTGTCTTGCTCCCACTCTTGATGCAAGTTCATAATAAAATTAGGCCAACTTGATTCGTTTTTACACTTGTGGCCTTTTCTTTCTGTAAAGCTGAACTAGATCCACAAAGAGACATCACAGAATTTGGCATCTTTATCCCATCATGTGCTAGGCTGCCTAACTCTAGGTGCAGCATTTGGGAGCTGAGCAGAGGGGCAGGATCACCACCTTTCACTTGCTGGCAGCACTTGCCCTCATGTAGCCCAGGACACCATTCACCTTAGTGGCCAGGGCTCCCTGCTGGTTCTGCCTAGTGTCCAGCAGAACTCTGACTTACTGTCCAGATGGTTGGCACCATCTATGAAAGAGCCTGGTGATTTTTCTCCTCAGTTGCAGAAATTTGCTCTTCCCTTCACTGAGACCCACGGGGATCCTGCCTGAAATGTAACAGTGGCACAGCAGCAGGAAAAAGGGGAGAAAGCATTTGGGGTAGGGAGGCAATGACCACTATGCTGTTGGCAGCACCAACACGATTCTGCATCTCTGTTTCTGCTTGATTTCCATGGTGGAAGTGGACAGCAATGACAGGAGTCCATGGGAGCTGATTTGTGTCCCAGCTGCCACACAGCCACAGTCTTGCCAGCTCCACCACTGTTGTATTGCTGCTGCTGGTGGGGTGGAGTCTTCCTTGGTGATGGCAGATCCTAGTAGTTACTGGCCTTCCTGTGGGAGGCTCACTGGGTCCCCCCCAGATGGGCTGATGCCACAGGGCCCTGCCGTAGGCTCTGCCAGTTCCTCACCAGATGATGCGTGATCCACAATGAAGGTGGAATAGATGCAGCTCTTCTGCCATGGTTGGCACCTCATCCCTGTTGAAGCTGGTTGGGCTGCTGAACTGGGCAGAAAGTATATTACAGGTGTGCTTGCTACGGTGTTTCACTTCATTGAATAATACGAGATTAATTCTCATTTTTCCTGTGTTCCCTTGAACAGCCACAGGAGCCTCGTGCTATTTGGAGTTTTTTTAAAAGCAAATTGAGGTATCACATATGAAGCTGTTCTCCATTTTAAAAAAATCGGGGGATTCAAGTAAAAAAAGATCATGATGTAACTTAAATGTTTCAAAAATCAAGGGTATCACTCAAGGCTATGTGCTGCTATTGGATTGGAGTTTGATTCTTTAGTGTTCCGTGTGTTTTCCTTCCTCTGATGAGTTCCTGCATTACTCACAGTGGGATGGTTTGGGATGGGGTCTGATTTTGTGATGTCATCACGCAGTGTCATCACATGCAATCATAATCGGTCCATCTTCTGCTTATTAGGGTCTTTGTCTCTTTTATTAGTAATATCAGGAGTGCTGATTTACGGTCATAAATTTCAAAGATGAAATTTAACACCCTCTATCTATAAGGACAGAAATATGGAGAAAGCAGCATGGGCAGCATGGGTAGGAACAGCAACGCCAGCAGTCTTGTCAAAAACACAGAGACTTTTTGTTCTAAGTTTTAAGGGATGTTTATTAGGTATTATAAGCAGCAGGCCGAGAGGCAGATGTTGGGCTCCCGGCCCGCCGGAGCCGTGCTGTGACGGCATTGCGGTGCCGGCCTAGTGCCGCCGCCGGGGCCGCCTCTTGCAGGGCGGCGCAGAGTCCTGGGGGCTGCTGCGGGCCTTCCTCTTCGGGGGGCGCCGGGGCCCCCCAGACGAGCGGTCGCTGCCCTGGGAAGAGGGACCCGCTGTGGCCGCCTGCCCTGGCTCCGTGCTGGGCCCTGCGGTGCTGGTGGAGCGGCCTGGGCCCGAGGCAGGAGGCTCCTGATGGGAGGTGCTGGTGATGGTGCTGGCTGCAGGACTGTCCTCCCTCCCTCCAGCAGCACGGGTGTCCTGGTGGTCCAGCTGGTGGCGGATGGTGGGGCCGTACAGGGCTGCAGCGATGCCGATGAGCCTTCTGACGAAGGGCACCACGTCACCACTGGTGGTCATCTGCAGCGCCTGCACCAAGGCCTCCTGGTCCAGCCCGTGCTGGCACAGGAAGTTCACGGTGGTGCACTGTGCCACGTAGACTTCCCACCAGTCGTCGCTGGACACCTGCTGGATCTCTCCCTGCAGCCATCGGAGCAGGGGTCCGAGGTCTTCCGGATGTTGCTGGAAGAAGGCAGCCCAGACCTCGGCTGGGAAGTTGTGCTCAGCTGGGATGAGCACCGGCTCTGCAGGCCCCTGCTCGTCCTGCAGGCCGTCACCTGAGTGCGCTGCGGGCTGCGGGACAGCACACTCCAGGTAATCCTCGTCCGACCTCACCGAGTATCGGATGGTGGCGACTTTGTGCCCGCATACGGCACAACTCGGCTTCTTCTGTGCCCACCAGACGGCACAGCCGTAGCACAGCTGGTGCTGGCAGGGGGTCACGTAAGCCACATCCTCCCGTACTTGCCCACAGATGGGGCAGGTCCAGTCGGATGTCGCATCCATGGCCCGGGCTGTTCGGTGGGCTGGGGAGAGCTGAGGTCGGGAAGCTGCTCCCCTCACAGGTGCTGCAGCAGGCAGAAAGACGGTGTCACCAACTGCAAAAGACAGAGAGAGGCCACGGTCACTCACTGTCCCAGTCTCTCATCAGCAAACCCTCCCGGTCCCTGTTCCCCTCCTGCCACTGCGGGGGCCATGTCCCCACGGGCATAGGCCGGCCTGGGGAGGGGCCCTCAAGAAGCACCCCCAGCTTCTGGCGTCAGGCATTGCCACGCTGCCCACCTGCGCTGCTGCACGCTCCTCTCCTAGATGTCCCAGACGCCTGCAACCAGCAGGGTCGGGGTACAGCTCAAGAGGCTCTGGGACGGCGGCTGAGTGCTGCGCAAGCAACACCCAGATCACGTTCCAGCTCCAAAACTCGCCCTGTCCACACTCCAGTCCTCGCACACTCGCTCGGTTGGAGGCCAGGCACGAACTGCTGGGCTGGGCTGCTGCGCCCGCATTGGAGCAGTGTGGGCCAAGCAGTCACAATCCATCGCACGGAGATGTCACAGACCAGGGCTTGGCCGTGTTGCTGGGCCTCGCCTTCACTGGGGGACATCACCACCCGTCCCACAGCGACGGCGTCATCCACTGCTTGCTCATCACTATGCGCCAGCCTCACGTGCTGCACGTTTTATTATTCAATAAAATTTCCTGCTTCCCTCTGCCTCTTGAAGTTGGTGATCTTGGAGATCTTTTTCGGCCTTCATGAATCTATGATTTTGTGTTACCCAAGATCACTCTGATTTAGATGCTGAGGGAAACCTTTGTTAATGAATTTTCACTGCCAGTGTATGGAATCTGTTTTAAGATTTTTATATCAAGTAGTTTGAAGAAGGTAAAATAAGAAACAATTTTCTATCCAAGTATTTAGTTGGACATATGCTGCTGGTGTAAAGGAAAGTTACATGGTTTTTTATTATGGAAGATTAAAAATATTTTTTTTTTCTGTTTTTTAGTAAAGTGATGTTTTTATTAGTAAGTATATAAATTTTATTCCTGTACATAACACTGTGCTTTAGCCATTTTCATAAGCCATCTTGGAGTAGATTTATCTTAGAGTAAAAAAGTTACTTCTTACATCCAGTGTCTTGTTTTTCTGTTTTGGAAGAGATACAAAACAGAAGTCAAATGCACATACATCAAGTTATTAGCACTCAGTGGAGAAAATGTAGTGCATTACCAACAACAGTTCAGCTCTAGCTGATCTCCAGACAAAGGTACTTTATGATTCTTACACCTTCACTTGTATGGAGAGCATATCTACTGTCACAGAATATCGCCCAATTGAATGCTGTACTGGCACTATGTAGAAAATGGCACCCACATAAGTGAATGGATGTTTTGTTACTGCTTTCAAAGTGCTACTGAGTATCAGACTTGCCTTGTGACTTGCATAAGGACTGTCCTATTTGAGTTGTGGCTGAATTGATGCTGTCTCCCAGCAAGTGGTTTTGAGGCTTCTCTCTTTCAGCTAGCTTTGAAGGCTCAGGGGCAGCAATTCCTGGCTGAAGGTGAAAATTCTACTGCAAAAAGATGAACTGTCCCCTCGCTAGTGCTTGCTTGTATTTCTGTTCTATTTGGAGTATAATTTCATTTTGGGCCTTCTTCCTCCCGTGTCATATGAAAGTTCTATGCTTCTTTTTGGGTATTTTTTATTTAATTCCTGTCCAGAGGGGTATAAAATGCAAGATGAATTAAGCTCCTTGAAGATAGGAACATCTACCTCTTTTCATGTACCATTTTGGGTGAATGTATATAAAATGTGTAAGGAGATGTTTCATTGAGAAGTAATCTGAAACCTATGGACTGAGTGACAACAAGTTTGTTTTCTTTTGACATGAAGGACCACGTCAATTAATGTTTGAAATTTAAATGACCTTGTGAAGGAGAAAAATAAGTACTAGCACTGTCGAAGGACCTCATGGGACTGGTATCTAAACCTTTTTCTACTAAGCACGGTCCTTTTCAGTGGGGAAAAAAATATTAAGAATATTAAGGAGAATTAGAACTGGATTTTCTTTAAGGTCCTTTCCAACCTGAGCCATTCTATGACGCACTGCTTGCTCTCTTCTGAACTAGAAGAACTTTGCCCTTAAACTGATGCAAATGCAGTAGCTGACATAGAAGAACAAGAATGCTCTCTGAGAGTTTTTGTTATGAAATACGTCAAATTTGGGTACCTTACTAAAAATACATTGTGTTTTGATCTTATTGGCTGTTGGAGCGCTTGAATAGTTAAAGAAACATTGAAAACCAGGATATTTCTGTTGTGAGGTGACTGTCGTTTGAGTTTTCTTTCGTGATGAGCCTTCTTATTTTAAAGGAGCATGATCTTTGTACTTCTTGTTTATCACCTTAATTTTTTATGAATTCAGAATGCTTTAAGAGAACTTGCTATGTCTCTTTGTTTATCTTTTTGCTTTTGTCACTATTAGTTTTGAACACATGAATGTGTGATCAGCTTTAAGAAACTGTCCGGACACAGACCAGAAGAGGAAAAGCTGCCGCAAAGAGATGCCATGGTTTTTAACCTCCCAGCAGTTAGCTTGCTCATTCTGACTATGCAATTTTTTAAAAGCCTGCATGAATCCTGGTGTAATCTGAGTCTGCCACACTGTGATTTATGACACCTTAATGCAGGAATTTAGATTTTTGCTTGTCTGCCATGAGGCACCAATTGTAGTAAAGAGTTAACGAGGGGACATGAGTAACTTGAGCACAGAATAATTTTGCTGCCATAGGTAGGATTTAAGCCTTACAAACCTGAACATTGTGTTATAAATATGGTAAACACTGCCTCTTGTGTATGCCATTTGACAAGGAAAAAGTAGGCAGTGTGTTTGGAACTTGCTCCCTATAAATGATAGGACACAGAGCATTCATGCATAATTTTCTGGGGTCTGCATGTGCAGGCTGGTACCAAGTTAATATGCCACATAGGTGCAAATACAAAACATGAAAAAACCACTCACAAGTTGTTCTTGAAGTTTCCATCAAATGCCCTTTGAGTTTATACTTTATTTCTAGGAGTCCCTTATATTTCTTTTTATTCAAGATGTTTGTCATGATGCATCGGATGCAGCACAGATGGGAAATAAGATTTTTATCTGGAAATGTGTATTATCTTTTACAGAAGCATAGAGTCCAGAACAACTCTGAAAAATGAGTTTATCTGTGCAGCTGCCTGGGAGAAGTCTTTCTTAGTTTCTATAGGTACCTTGTATGCTTAGTGGGAATGCATGACCAGCCACTCTTTCTCTGATCATGCAACCTAATATATTTAATTTCGTGGGTAAGGTTCAGAAAAAAGGTGGAAGGGATTTGTCAGGGAATACAGCCAGTACGTGTTTGAAATGTTTCTTTAAACTTGGCTCCTTTAACTATAAAGCTAGAAATTTAACTTGGCTTCCTGGGCAAACTTCAGTCGTCCTGATAAACATACACAAGGATGTTTGGATAACAAAAGAGAGAGCATTACCAAGGTGATGCTTAATTGAGCTAAATCTACATATAATCATTCCTATTATAGTGAAGTGCTGTTCCTCTTAGATGAAGTAAGCCACTTAGAAAATTCTGCAAATGTTTCATTGTGTTGCTGCTGCTTCTCTGACTTACACTAATGAGGATGAGGAAATGCTCTACTGAAATCCGTGGTGCTAAGCAACTGTTAAACATCATTTGACATGCCAATATTAAGACAGACTTATGTTTTCTTTGATTTTCTTTTAGTAAATTATTCATTATTATTATAAGTGATTGGGCAAAACTTCAAAAGGAAGAAAAAAGCAGCTAAGGATTGAAACAGGAGGAACTCACGTTGAACTGTTAATACCCACAAGGAAAGTGTTTTGGAACAACAGTAACAAAAAAGGCATAGCCTTTGTCCCAAATCATTTTTCCTCTTGAGTCACTTATCTAAGGACTGTTTGACAGATTCTGGCTCCATTTAGTAACAGTTTTATGCACTCTGCACTCTCATTTTCTGTGGCATAAGGAGAACCTGTTGCTATTCAGGTGCCTATTTGGCTAACATAGATAAGTTCACGGGAAATTGGTAGCAACCAGTACATCTGGGAAGAGAGAGATCAACTCAGTATGTTCATTCCGATGCTTTAACTTCTCTTGCTTTTTAAAATTAATTTAATTTATCAGAAGTTGGTAAAAGATTGAAGTAAGGGGAGGAAATGGCATAGGCTGTGGTTATTTCACGCTTGTATTTTGAGGTTGTTTTCTGGGCATGATCTGCATTTCTTGGTCTTGCTTCACTCTATGTAGTGGATGGAGATGGAGGGCTTAGCTCTGGTGTAAAGCCAGCTGTTTCTGCTAGGAATCATGATATTCATTCACAGGTTTTTCCTTCAGGTGATTTTTACTGAAATTAAATGGTCTGGGAGTTACTTGAGTAGCTTATGATGCTTTTCTACAAGCATAAGTGAAGTATTCCTGGTCTTTTAGAGCACAGCTTTTCTTTAAATTAAACCATTTTCTGTGTGCTTTTATATAACCATTTCTTTATCCTTCTTAAAAAAAAATAAAAATAAAAAAAGCAAGTTTATACAGGAGGGAATACAGGAAAGTAGAGAACGATATTTGGCATGTTTTCTGAAAAGGGTAGATTGGGTTCTTGGCATCTGTTTGTTCCATATTTCTGAATATTGGGTTGGCCACAGTTTTTCGCAGTCTTCTTTCTGAAAGCTTTGGTCAGCTTGAATTCTAGAACAGCTGGATCTTCTGTGAAAAGTAGGCGTCAAGAAGACTCTGAGGGTCCTGGATTAGCAATTTCTTTCCCCCAGGCTTTCAGTCGATTGTGGCTGACAGTGCTGTACTTAATACATTTTCTTTCCAGTTGTTTCTGACAAATGTAAAGAAATCAATTCTGATATTGCTTTAGAGGAGCACCTTGTTCTCTGGTTTCTTGCTGAAAGCTCACTAAGATCTTATTATTCAGAACTCAGCAATTCCTTAGAGGAATAACTGCTGTAATTTGGACTGGGAATTTAGGTAATGGAACAGTATTTATGTGAGTCCACTTACAGTGGAAAAGAAGGAGAAGAAAAATGTGAATAAAGGAAGGAGAAATATGTCAAGTATTAGTTCAGAAAAAATTAGCATTCAGTAGTTTTGTTCATATTTTATATTAGAATGGCAGATTGTTTAAAATTTAGTCCTAAAGTCCCACAGTAGTGCTAGTAGTTAGATAGACCTCATTTTATCTTTAGGATAGCAAGAAGAATTCCCTTTTTTTTTTTTTTTCTTTCCTCCAAAATATGAATTTAATATTGTGACTTGTTAGATATGAATCCGTTTTGCTTTCCTAAGGGCTTGTGCATCGCTGGAGATATTAAAGATGGAATAGCCTTATTCAGTCATCAACAAGGCCGTTACAGGTTTTATTCTCTGGACTATGGTTTCTAGTATTGTGCTCTCCTGGTTTGATATGCTCTCAACAATAAGGCTGCCTTATCTTTTCTCAGGAGGATGTTCTACTGCCTAATACGAATCACTATCAAGAAATACTTAAGATATCAAGTGTACTGTTTCTAAGAGATCTGATGCAGCAGTGTATGAAATTGCTCTGTATGGAACTCGTGCTGATCCATCGACACAGGGAAGCTCAGTCTGAGCTTCATGCTTCTGGAGTTCGCAGGAAGGTTCTCATCAGAGGAAAAGGTTTCTTATTTTGCTGCATATATTCCACCTAAAATTAATTTTGAACAAAACTAATGATAATTCATCCACATTGGTGAAATATGAGGTCTGCTTCAAAAATAATGCTTCCTACTTTGTTGGCCTACAACATTAGAGGCAGATGGTGGTGGTACGGCAGTAGAGAATGAAAATTCCCACGAATATTCCATTGCATTTTGTTGCTGTGTGACAGATAGAAGCAGAAGGGCAGACTAACAAAGTGGTTTCTGGCATGGAAGTGCAGATGAAGCAAAAGTGTGTCATCCAGTGGTTTGGACAGGTTATGGAGACTCTTAATTCTCCCTTATAGATGAGTTCCTTTACTTCATGTGTCTTACTTGTCTTTAAACTCTGTCCATTTTATTAACATAAAGCAAAATTTGCTATCTACTAACTAGAACTGAAGGCAGTTCAGCATGTGAAGTCACTCTGAAGCCAAAGAAGCATGGATTTTTACCTCCTCGATTGCTAAGCAGCAGATGTAATAAAGCTGAAATATTTGTATCACTTATACTGGAAGTATGCTCAGTTATGTCACTATTTTCAGCTCATCTCTGAAGTCAGTTATGTCTATGCCTGCAGAATACCAGGAAAGCTTGTTACGAGTATTATGTACTTCATTACCTACTTCATCCCAACCAACTAAACTAGTGAAGAAGTTTCTCCTCTGTAGCACCTCCCCATGACATGCCTGTAATCTTCATAGATGTTTGCAGAATTTTTGCCATCTCACGTGGTTGGACGTTTGCTGAGGTGCCTTACTGCTGGCTTAAAGAGGAAAGCAACTGAGAGAAGGACCTTTGTGACAGCAAGAGCAGAGTAACTGGTAAAGCCCATTTAGAAATCTGCAGCTTTTCTTGGCCAAGGGCTCCCCAGGGAGCTCTCTGGAAGTAGTTCTGTCCATCTGCTGAAAGTAAGGATACGTGCTGCTGCTTAGCTTTGCGCCCAAGCCTTCTTGGTAAGCTAGTGTCAAGGTTTTATCAGTGCTCAGTTGTTACTGCATCACCTGCTGAATAGACTGCAAAATGTGACTGCATGAGCAGTGGGAAGAGCAAGGGGCATTTTATGTATGTGCACTAATGTGAAGGCAATATTAACTGCAGAACCTCCAATTTGCTTTGGTCAGAAGCTGCTAAGTTTGCTTTTTGTTGTGAGGAGCAAGATTGAAAAATAAGTAAATCAAGAAGTTTTCTACTGCTTTCATCAGTATGAGTGTGAATTTAGGCCACAGAATAAAACAGAGATTCTGAATTAATACTAGGGAGTACAGCATCTGAACCTTTACCTGAACAGGCTTTTCTACTGTACCAGCTCTAAATTTCCGTTGTTCCTAACACCAACCATACATGTAAATCTTTTGAGATGTGTCTCTTTTGAGAAAGTGTATCGAGAGGTGACGTTCAGTGTGCTGCTCATTGTCACCTTCTAACCAAAGCCACTATGCTCAACTTAGTAGGCAGCTCTGCTCAAAGTGCTTGACTTATGTTTGAGATGCTCTGCACTGCTCCTTCCAACGTGTGAGATATTCTCAATAGCATTTAGACTGTCAGGAATTGACAGATGCATCTGTTTTGGCTGTTCCATGTTCATAGTCTCAGTCTGCACCAGCTGTTTTCTCCCAGTCCCATTCAGGCAAGAGGGCAGACTGAGTGCCACGTATATCCTTTCTTTGTGTGTTTGTGAGAATAAGTTGTCTACTCCTTCATAAAATGCGTCTGTGATGACAATCTCATATAAATGAGGGCAACCTCTTGAGACACTATCTCTTTTTACAACCATTGTTTCTCTTTATTGAGATACACAGAACTATTTTCATGAAATAGGATAGTTTCTAAGGCTTCTAATTGTATTATTTTTTGTTTTTCTCAGTCTGTTGCTTTATAAATCAGCAAATCTCTAATGTGTTTGACACTGGGTTTCAACAGTGTAGGCAGGCATTCTGGTTTTCAATTTTCTGTTGAACACAGTGTCGGAGGGTGACAACCCACACTTTAATGGTATTGTTCCTTAATTAAATAGTACGGAATACGGATAGGAAACTGATTCCAAGGTCTTTCAAATAAGCAATTTATTTTGATACTGTTTTCCAATACCTATTTAAATGAAGGATAATGGTGACTAGTGGTTGCTTGTCTCTAGGTGCTCTTTAAATTCATCTCCATTAAACTCTGGTCCACTTTCAGACATACCTCTGGGCAGGTAGAACATGCAAGAAAAATGCATTTGATATAAGCAGTTGTTAATTCAATTGTGCTATCTTCTAGTGAGACTGTTTCAGAGAAATGCAAGTAGAAATCTAAGGGAAGTTTGTTTTAATACACGGAATGAAAATGGATTGGGAGTATGCCACTCCAGCCATGCTCTATCATCTAAATTACTTTTGGTGACCTAATCCTTGCCAATAGCTGTTGTTAGTAACCATAAATGCAAACTGACACGTGAAACCTGTTTTGTTCAACTTCAGGCAAAGGCTGCTGAATTTGCCTGTTCATCAAATTGTTATGCGCCTCATATGTTTTAAAGTACTTCTATTTTCTCTCTTCGATGGTGTGTGATGCCACAGTAAGTAGTTACTAGTTAATGCTGTTTAATTTCCACCCCTATGAAGGGAGACAGGTCATTTTTACACTTTCTGTATATGAGCATGTGGACGTTCAACCTTTGAACTAAACCTTCAGTTTAGTGTTACAAAAGCAACACTAATCCCCATTGCTGGGACATCCATCAAGAAGTCCATTTGTTTAACTGTTCCACACCATAGACATGAATCCTTTGGTTTCTATGTCTATTTTTGCCACAGCATCCTCGTGTTGTCCTCTGTGCTGCCTTGACTTTTTTTTTTTTTTTGGTAGCAGACTGCTTGATAGACTTCATCACAGCATATTTGAACTGAAGAGGTCAATTGCGTAGCCTGAGCTGAACTCTGTTCCTAGCATCAGTTGTCTTGAGTGGTGTAGCTCTGCAATCCGTCTTTAGTTTAAAGCATCTGTCGTGGTTTTCAACTCCTTCTCCATAACTGAAGAACCAAGTTATAACATTCAGAACAGGGCAATACAGTGAAGCACTGACATGTTTTGGTAGTTTAAAGAAGCTCCAAGTTTATTGTAGTAAAACAGGGACAGGCAGTTTGCATTTGCTTCTGCAACTCTAATCTCATCAGAGTTAAGACAGCCAAGATAAACCTAAGGCAACTTCACACGTAACATATCTTTTTAATGCAGTCATGCTAAACGGTGCTGCTGCTGTATATTCCTAGGGTAACTATGGCCTGTTTCTCAGTGTGTGCTGAAGTGTTTCTGTTTTTAATATAAGGATCTGACTTGAAGAGGAGAAAAACATCCCTTTTCCAAGTTTTTCATGCTGAGAACTACAATTAAAAGTAATTGCTTCTATTTCCAAAGTAAAACATGACTTTTAAAAGCTGTAATATTCAGCAGTACCAGGAGGATGCTTATGTCATGTAGAGACAGTTTCGATATTTCACTTTATAGGTGCTCCCATCTGCCTCTCTTAAAGCAGTTCTTCCTGAGAGATGAATGAAGCAGGTTTCTCAAAAAGGCAATATAAAGGGAAGAGGAACACAAAATACCAGAAGTAGAAAAATGAAATAAATATAAATGCCGCATCAATCTGAAGGCATTTGTGCAAATTGCCTCATAAATATAAACAGTGTAGACTGCTGTGATAAGTAGAGGCATTTTAGGGCTGAGATGTTTTGTATACAACTCCGATGCTAATTGTAAACGAAAAAGATTATATTGATAAATGAACCTTGTCTTACTTCTTTTTTTTCTTCTTCTTCTTCTTTTTTTTTTTTTTTTCCCCCTCATAAAATAGAGGTACAAATTGCATGAGTTAAATTTGTTTTACCTATAAGCCATTATAAATAAGAGAATCAAGAGAATGTCTGAACTTTGAGAGGAAACAGAACAACGTAAAATGTGTTTAGAAACCTATCTTGATTGGGCAATGAATTGTGCTGAAACAGCTCAACATAGAAGGACATGATCAGAATATCCCAAATTTGGAAATTTAAGTTTTATGCCTGGGAAGGAGAATAGACTGAATTAAAACAAAATACAAGTTCAGATGACATTGGAAGGGGAGATATGGCTTTCTGCAGAGTTTGCGCCTGCCTGGGAAAATCTGCTGTGATCTGACACATCCAGAACAACTGGACAAGTATTGGTTTTGCTGGCTTCCTTAATGTGTTGTTCCCTGGAGTGCACACTGTGGACAGAGTAAAAGCCAGATGCTTGCCAAATACAACAGAAAGGAATTACAGAATTAGAACCCTTAGCAGCCTCTTAAAACGCTATGAAACTTGTGAGATTTACACATGGCATCACTGCTTTCCGGCTTAATGAATTGGCCAAGTCCATTTTCCACTGCCCTTTGGACCTCCTCTGTAGGTCATCTCCCTGCAGAGACAGGCCAGCCTTTTAGGAGACCCAAGCTTTCAAATAGAAAAGCCATTTTTTTAAAGGCCATGCTCCTGTATCCATAGATGTAGGAAGTACTTTTAGCAGTAAGGATGGGGTAGGTTGGAGCATGCGTAGGAAGGCTGGGAAACCTGATGCCCTGACATCCTGCTCTCCATACATTCCCTGCAGGATTTGGGGCAAATTACTTTGCCTCTTTGCCTGGCAGTTACACAGTTGTGAAATGGGGACAGCTGTCCTCCTCTATTTTTCAGAGGACTTGTGAAAATAAAGGCATTAAAGATTGTGAAGCCATCTGTTGCTATGGTGATGAGGCTCATTTAGGCACTGAAGCACCAAGATTAGAAACTAATATGTTTCCTGCACAACTTATTTAGAAATATGGATAGGCGGCACTGACATGTAGGGTCTGGCTCTGCCTCCAGTAACAGGGTTACTGATTTTCATTGGGAACAGAATCTGTAGATTGTAGCAGGCACTCTTTGCTAAGCCTTGGTATGTTAAATGCCTCAAATTGGGTCAGTTGCATAATGCCTCATGGTTGCTTGTTACACCAGGTAAAAACAACGTGCAGGATTTTAACACCTATTATGATTGCTAGATGCTTTTGCATTTCTTGTTAGGCATTCAGAGCTCAGGTGAACGCAGTGGGAATGTGAAAATTTTGCTGGGGAGGTACTGGAGGAAAGAGCAGAGAAAGGGTATAGGGAAATGGATTTTCTTACTTCAGCCCTGCCATAAAGAGCATGCTATGGATGAGTCAGAGGCTGGGGAGAAGGATCAGTGGGATACCTGTGATACTGCTGTTGGTGGGGAAGGATGATTACTTCCATTGTTGCTTTGCCCTGCAAGTGTAAGTTTGATATCTTGAGGCTGACAGATTTTGCAAATCTTACCTGCCTGTCTTTTCCCAATGCTCTGCATCAGTACAGCTAGTGCCGTTTAGCTGTATTGAATAATTCAGGTTGGAAGGGACCTTTGGGTCCTCTGGTCCAATGCCTTGCTCAAAGGAGGGTACGCTTCAAAGCTAAACCAGGTTACTGGAATTCTTGTCTAATCAAGTTTTAAAAATCTCCAAGGATGAGTATTCCATACCCTTTATGGGCTCCAGTTTCAGTTCTGATCCACATTTTTCACTATTATTTAACTAGAATTTTCTTTGATGCTGCTTATCCCTGATGGGTCTTTATTGGACTCTGAGGAAAAACTGCAGTACCTTGAAGCCACGAGACTGTGCTTACAGGACATTTGCTTATTAGCAAATGCTGCATGACCAGAAATCTTCCTGCTTGCAAGGCCTGAGCTTCACCCCACGTGGGACAGCCCTCTGCCACACTGCTGCTCATTCTCAGCCTGAGTCCTTCCTGCATTATGCTGCTGTGCACCATCTGTGTTTGCCCTTGGAAATAAAAAGACTGGAAAACAAAAACCTACTTATGATGAGGAGCTTTAATAAGCACTTGATACAAATAGAGAAAGCATCTGGGGTCGGCTGTAAGATGTTTGCTTTTAAATGGCCTATCAAAGTATGAGATGCTTTCTCTAAATGTGATCTTGAGAGAAATCTGAGTTCTATATCCCATTTCCAGATGGCATAACTTAATATCATGGTGAATTATTTGGCACACTTTAAACAAATTCTTCTTCTCTCTGCACCTGAGACAGAAGCATCATCAAATTATGTCTGGAAAGTTTGGTGAATTATTGTTTCTTATACTTAAAAACATAATACAGCTTTTCAGACTTTTCTGGGACCTGGTTAGTATTCTCTCTTTTTAAACCTAACATGACTTTTCTCCTATGTGTTTGTGTTTGGGAGTTATTCTAGCACACCATTCTCAACCATCTGTTTTTGTTCAGTGTTTTGAATCTTCTTCCAGCTTCCCTATAGCTCAGAAGTCTCCAATGCAGAGGGAGAATAGGCTCCAGTAAAACACTAGAGTGGTCAAGTGGTTCCAGCATGACCAGCGTGAGTTTGCTCTGTTTTTAAACAATGTGAATATGAACTAAATGAAAATGCTCTGAAGGAGAAGGACAAGGCAGGAAAACTTCTTATTTTCTGTATCTTGCTGAGACATTGTAGTCAGAAGTAACAGGAAAATTGATCATTTTCTCACATCCAGGTGATGGCGCACATGGCCTCTATTAGCTGACAACAAATTTAGATTATGTTTATGTTGTAGCCAGCTTTGTCAGTGATTTTCTTTTGAAGTAGTAAATAATATTAATTGTGTAGAACAGAAGCATAAATACTCTTCTTTACCACTCTCTGCTGTTTAGAACATTATTTTGAGAAGGATTTGTATTTCCTACAGTTTTTAATATTAATTTGTTAAGTCATTCATGGCGTGTTCAAGTGATTAAGACTCAAGGTCTGCTTTCCTGTACCTCTAGGTCATTGCAATGAATTTCAGTTTTTATTTGCTTCTGTTGCCTGAAGTACAAGCCAACAATCACATGTAAATGCACTTCAGAAATTCCACAGGTGTTCCATGAACACTGGCTTATAAATTGAGTTGAGACAGAATAGGATGCAGCTGAAACATAAAAGTAAAAGGTTGCAGAACTGTATTCCTGCAGCTGGGACCATGCCTTGGGGGGCATTTATCAGTTCAGACAGCCTCCTGATTAGGACTCAAAGAAACACAGGAAAGCACAGTGAGGGTGGATGTAGGAATAGGGCATTGCAGAACATACAAGCCAAAATCAAACATCTGAGGAGTCAAAATGTCAGATATGGAGTGGCCGAAAAACAATTGGAAGTCAGTCAAAGGATCCCAAAGCCATCACAACCAAAGCAAAATGTGGTCAGAAACAGGGATAAGGCAGGAATGAGTGGTGCTGACCCTTAGAGCAATCTCAGGATGAGCTGTAAGAGCCCCACGTAGCACAGTGGTGCTGTCCCCATGTCCTCCATGCCTGCCTGGGTGCTGCCACCATGCCTTAGGCTGACTGTGAACACTCTCCAACACCTCTGCAAGCTGTACTGCTCAGTTGCATTTGCAAATTCTTAAACACTTTCTCCTTGGCAATGCCTCTGCAAGGAAACGAGTGACACTTAGGTCTCTTTCCTTTCACTGTCGGCCTTGTTCTTTGGCTTGTCAGGGTTATTATCATTAAGGGGTTGCAAAGCTCTCTTCAGCCTGTTAGCAATTAGCAGACTGTGGCCTGGGATTTCTGAGACAGAAGATGTGGCCTTGCAAAAGCAGTTACAGCTGAGAGTGGTGTCTTTGCTGTGCTCTCTTAATGCGTAATTGACTGCTCCAGGGCAGAGAGGGAATGAGCCGACAGAAGTATCGGTGAAAAGTGTATCGTTCTGCTTTTTCTTGATCTGATCCAAGCACTTGGTTGAATCTACAGTGAGCAAGGCATGCTTGTAATTGGCCTGACTTTTCTTTGCTGGGTTTTGTTGTTCCCCGAACTATTTGGAGCTCTCCAAAGTTTTGGTGTTTAGTCTAAAGGAAGGATTTCTGTATGTTATACTCAAAATGGAGTAAAAGGTCTTCAGGGCCAAAAGCCTTTGGACCTTTGTGGTGCTACCATACTGGAAACCCAAGTTAAACACTCTATCACCACTGCAAGCTTTGTCTCTGCCTTAGAAACTGGACTAGTATTTTGTGGACTAACCTTTGTGTCTGTGAAAGCAGACTTGCACTGTGGTTCAGACCTGGTAGAAGCGAAGTTCTGCTGATCTGGAAGAAATGGTTCTTTGTTCCTATTTTCTTCCACTGTTTGGATAGAGAATGTTTTATGAAAAATGACTGTGTTCCAGGTAGCTTTGTTGCAGCTGATAGCTATAGCACTGCCATGTAGCTGTATCATCTCAGTGACTGCAATAAAAGATTCAGTGGGCTTGATTCTGCTCTCCATCTGATGTGTTTATGCCAGCAGGCTTCTGTGGCTGTATTATTGTTTGTTTCTAACAGTGTCAGAACAAGAACAGAGCTTCTGGGGACAAATATAGGTAAATGGAATATTTCTTTGGAATTCAACTCATTCGTTGCTCTCCCTCACCTGTCTAAGAGCAGACTACCCTGGCAAGGCTCTGAACCAACTTCCCATATTGGTCCTGTTCCAAGAAG
Organism: Coturnix japonica; assembly: GCF_054131305.1. Lineage (NCBI taxonomy): Eukaryota > Metazoa > Chordata > Aves > Galliformes > Phasianidae > Coturnix > Coturnix japonica. Next base: position 19,874,857 of record NC_140671.1, on the reverse strand, counting down.
GTCATCTGAAAAGTTGTACCACTTGGCAGCGATTTAAAAACAAATAATCAAACCTACTTGTCTCATTTCTTCAGAAGAGAGAGAAAGGGCACCAGTCTTAAAGAGAAATTTTTGAGCTGTGAATTCCAAGGAGACAGTGGCATCAACTACGGCCATGACAAAGTTGGAGGAGAATGCAGATTTAAGAATTACTCTATCCTTACTGAATAGTTGTTAGCTAAGGGTGGAGGAGAGTGGATTTTACATGGTCCCTTGGTTAGTGAGCTTGAGTGCATTATATACTGCTATTATGCATTAAATGCACCATGTACTAGACAAGATGTCTCAGTAGAGTTGAGGTCTCTAAAGTCAAATATAGTAGTGGCTGTCTTCAGCTCTGTCTTTAGTGTGAACATCTTTGCCAAAGGAGGGAACTTGTTTTAATTGACTTTTTTTTCTCTGCCAACATTTTGCTTTGGTAAAATAAGTGAAAAATCCTATTAGACAGGGGAAGGAAAAAAGAGAGGGACTTTTTGTCCCTCAGTGTGTTCTGAATATTTGAAGGATGTGATGTTTAGAAATCAGTGAAAGCTAGATGGGATATAAATATTAAGGGGCAGGAATTTGCCTTCAGGTAAAGGATGATATTTGCATGACTCATGTTGTTAGGTGAACATTCCTGTGTATTGGTGACCTTTTACCTTGGTAGCAATGGGAAATATGTTAAGTAGGGGGCCCAGTTCTTCATCATGTTCCACCATAGGAAATGATTAGAGGGAACTCAAAAATAGTGTGTAGCATAACAAGATGCTGAACTAAATATTTTCACTGCTCAACTAAATCTCCCATTGCTTTTAATAACACACTATTTTTTTTTTATCTTTCTTTCTTTTTCCCATGAATACCATACAAGAAGAGGAAATCTTGTAACAACTGCTATGGAAGCCATGAATTTCACTGCAATTTCATTTCTATAGTTTAAATTATATGAAAGAATATGCTGATTTATCTGCTTAACCACGTCTCTCCTCTGCCTGGTATTACAATTTTCAAGGTATCCAAAGAGTAGGAATGTTTTGGTGGAGGTTTGTATGGTTTCTATAATGCAGCGATACTTGAAACAAGTGTCAAGTATGTAAACAAAGTTTATTGAATTTATTCTTTCCTGTTTAAGTCTTGTACGGGCCAGGAGTCCAAAAGAGAATTAGAAAATGGTGTTCTGCATGTCTGCTAATGATGACTTAGGATTGCTGATACTTACTGAACTTGTAGTGAAAGGCTTTTTTTCCTGTTTTAAGGGGAAAAGATCTATTTTATCAAACTGTAGCCACAAATATTCAAGATTATTTTTCTGATTGGATGTTATCTGAGCTGCCTATGACTGTATCTTTAGTGTCAGTCTTTATGTTGGTCTTTTAGCTGATGCAATATAAAGAAATCATAAACAATGGAGTATGTTTATGTAATTCAAATAAAATAGTGATGCAGATAAAAATAGCTAAGTTCCATTAACTTTTCAGACCATAATAGTGAAACACTTGTAAGTCGTAGGATACGCTTGAATGTCTGTAGTACCAATTTATCCCTCTGCTTAGTCATTCATTTCTATTTAGATCTTGGTGCTTCTGTGCAGCCTGTGATTAGATTGGCAGTTCTCATTTAAACCCTAACTCATTCAGTCTTGGTTATCAAATAGCTTAAAAGGCAAGAACAAACGCTGTTGTTTTTAAGATGTACTGATATATGATTTGCATCCTTACATGTGGTATAGGCTGGATTTACCAGAGTAAATGTTCTTTCATCTGTAGTTTTCTTTGTAGGTATTTTGTGTTTTGTTGTGTGGGTTCAGTACACAATACTTTAAATGTTATATTTGTTCCAAATTCGCTGTTGTAGCGAATCAGAGCGGAGCAGGATGAGAAAGTAGCATGTTTTGTAAAAGAGAAAAATTTTACTTTACAACTCTAGGAAGTGGAGGAACCGGTACTCCCAAAAATATCCCTACCCATCAGTACTGCATCTCTGGCTCCATTCAACTTTAGTTTTCTGACTAGCAGTACTGTCTCATCGTCACCAAGCACTGTTTCAACATCAGTGATGAACAAGTTGAATCTATGTTGTATGCTATAAATGCTTTCCTGTATGAGTCTGTATCTGCTCTTTTGCAAGTTAACTTCTGTGGTGCTCATGAAATTAACTGGTGTTAGTTCATACTGAGTTGAGTAAGTCAGAGTTGTATTGCAGTCTGGAGAGAAAAATGCAGGTTTTTGATTGTCAGTCTTAGACTTGCAAATGTCTGGTTAAAGATAACTGTTAAAACACTATGGAATTTTAGGGAGGTGGGATTTTATGCCAAGTTCTTCATAGTGGTTTTTTCAGAGATAGAATTAATTTTATTTATAGTAGCTATGAAAAGTTGCCAGTCTGTGATGAAAACAGTGTTGATAACAGACCGGTGTTCAGCTGTTGTTGTGTAGTGCTTACGCAGCATCAAGGCCATTTCTGCTTCTCAAGCAGCCCTGGCAACAAGAAGGCTGTGGTGCACAAGGGCTGGAAGAGGGCTCGGTCCCGTGTGACCAAAGGGATGAGCTATACCGATAGCATCATGCTTGGCACTAAACATGGGGCCAGGAGGGAAGGGGGAATAATGGGAGTATGTTTGAGGGAGTGAGTAACTGCCTACTATGGTTACGCCATGATATGAAGTTACTGAATTAGAGGTAGCATAAGGTGATCGTTCAAGCCTTGCATAGAATGAGCCTAGGGTGCAATAATTGGAATACTACTATATAGGAAAAAACATTAATTGTTCTAGAATACTTGAAATAGTTTTGCATTTTTTGAAGCAAATATCTGCTTTAACCTGTTGAGGAAGTTCTTTAGTAGAGCTGAGTTTAGAGATGTCTTCAATTTCCTGCTTTTCCATCTATTTAGACCTAATTAGCATCTCATCTTTTTCTCTTGGTTTGTGTGATTTGGTTTTAAAGATGATGTCTTGTAGACTCACTAGCAGACTTCATTTTGTTTTATTATTCCTCTAATCTGTGGATTAGAAATAACTAAAACACCAGATTTCTGAACTTCACTGCAAAACTTGTGTTGCATTCTGAATTCAGGTAGTTGCTGCTCTTAGATATAAACCTTTCATTCTTTTGAAAATACAGGTACAACCAACAAGTAACGTTGGCAGTCCTGTGTTCAGATTTTCATCTCCAATTGTGAAATCTACTGAGGCAGAAGTGCTACCTCCATTGTCTGTAAGTAAAATGAAAAAGCTCAACTTTTTATCAGACATTTAGTAGAGTATTGCGGACCATTAAGACAGAGGTGGCTGTGCTAGTGGGGAAAACAATTATGTGGCTTTCTGCCTTATAATTAATCATCCAGTATGTATAGCAAAAATTTGGAGACTTGCTTTCAGATCTGTGCTTGTGTGTGAATTTCATTAAAGTTTCTTAGGTTTCTGACTCTGAAAAACCTTTCTTTTTTGTAGCAGACTGGGTTTACCTTTAGTGTTCCTGTTGTAAAATCGGCAAAGCGTTCTGGATCCAGCGATACACCAGTGACATCCTTACTTACCTGTGGTAACTGCAACTTTAGCATTTCAGTTCTGAAGTGCAGGTTTTCTTTTTTTGAGTATCAAATACTAAATCTGTCCTTTCTGAGCATGTTAGCAATTGCAGACAGTGTTGGGCTTCCACAGTCCTTTTTTCAGTGACAGATCTGCTTTATAAAGTGTAACTAGAAGTTGTAAAGTGGGCTGAATGTTAAAGATTCTTAGATTCATGAAGGTTGGAAGTTGTTGTTTGTGGCAGAAGTGGATGTGTTCTGTTCTTGTTGGATTGTGCCACGAAAGATGTTTTTGTTTACTCTTGTTTCTAAAGAAACAAACCTGCAAACCTGCCAGCAAGGGACTTCACTCTTATGTATGTGTAGGACGTTCTCTTCTGGCTTATGGCATTTAATTGGGGTAGTAAAGATATCTCATTCATCTTTATTTTTATATGAGTGTGTTAGGACACTGGCAAAACCTAACACTCCCTTGTAGACTACTTGTTTAGCGTAACAGGATAAGGTGGGAGATTGTTCCTGGGTTTTGTCATGAAAATCCTTGTGTTCCCTTCCTCCTGCAGGAGTCTGGCACCATTATTAATGTGAAAGTCAGTTCAAATTGGTTTATAAATCTGATATTTTAAGCATACAGAAGTGCAGGCTTCAGCTGCCATAGCTGTAAAAGTTCTGTGGACTAAGGATGATCCCCGCTGTCAATCTCAGCCTCAGCATTCAGCTTTTGCTTACCCTCCTTAGCGTTAGACTTCTCAGCTCACACTTTGTACATTTACAATATACATATTGTATACGCATGTATACAATATGCTTTTCAACCTGGAAATTATTGGAGATAACTTGTTGACTTAAAGGAGGCAACCATAAACACAAATATCCTAATAACAGTGCTTTAATTTCCTGCCTGTCCTTGATTATTTCTGTGGTATTCCTGATGACTAGGTGTTTTAGTTATGAAGTTACAAAACCTTAAGTGATGACTGTATTCAAAGCAGGTGAGAGAAGGGAGGAAAACTTAGCTTTGAGCTAACAATCTTGTGCCTTTAAACTACTCATCTTGGAAGGTATCAATGATTTTCTAGGCCTTGGATCTAGTTAACCCTCTGTGTATTGGATTACTTGTTACTTCACAATATATATAATGATAAATAGGTCAGGTTGGAAACAGAATATTCTAAGAGCAGAAATTGCTGTGGCAGTAGCTGTGGAAGCTGCTAATGCCAGGTGAGGCAGTTCCCTACTACTATGTGTGATGTAGGTATACATATATGGACGTGGGGTAGGGGCATCAGTTTCAGCAATTGCAGCTGGCTCTCTCTAAAGCAGAGAAGCACTGGAGCTGGGCACAGGAATTTGTTGGGCCATTCCCTTGTGTGAGCTGGTGATCTTTAAAGGATTAGGTTGAGGGGATTTAGTAACAGGAGCATGACTTGAGCTAGAGGTGAGAGATAAAGCAGAGAGAATCTAGAGGGAAATAACTTGCTTGTGTGTATATATGGAGTTGTTGAAGGGGAGAAACTCAAGACAGTAGGTGTAGGCCTCTTGAATTTGGATGGCAGTGTTACAGCTTCAAAAGCTTACAAGGTTTGCCACTTTATGTGTATGTGATTTCACTTAGTCTGGTGCAGTTGTGGCCTATGACCAAAGCATGTGAGCCTCAGAGAAAAAGTCTGTGGCCACCCCATTGTTTGAGGTTTCCTATAGGAGTATCCAGTAATGGTTTTGTAAACTCTTTCCATTGGATACAGCTGCAGCAGGGGGTACCTTTACACAAAACCTGCTAGTTTCTTCAAGAATAGTAGTGGGGTGTTTCCTATCTCTTCTCTGATCAGGAAGATTTGAGGGGCTACTATTAATCTCTAAGTCAATGAGAGAGGAAAAAACAGCTATGGAGAAAGGTTAAAGGGTTCTTAAGAGGATGCATGAATAGTAAATGGTACTTAAGCCATGAATGTTTCTTTTTTCCGGGGTGCTCTGGACCAACCGCTTCTTTCTAGCGCTACCTCAAAGTAACGTGCAGATATAACTCACAGGGAAGACTGATCAAATGGCGATGATCACTATCATTCTGCTGGATGCATATATATATTTGCCTTTTTTTTTTTTTTTTTTTTTGTTTCGGCTCACTTTTAGCAACAATTAACTGAAGTGACACGTGTTAACGGGCACTGACTACACCTGCAGATATTTCGGAGTCGTGAGTGTCATACAAGGCCTGTCACTTGTTTAGAAATTGTTCTAAAGGAGAAAAACGGAAGTGAAATAAATAAAGCAGCGTTTGAATTTACAGAGGAAATTAGAGTTGAGCATGATAGTCGTGTGCTTGACTATTGACTAAAGATGAGGCCTTCCATGTTCTGCAGGGAGGGTGTTGATAGGAGCTATCCTGCTGCTGCTCAACGTGTATTGACAGTGTGTGTGGGGGGGAAGCTCTGAAAGTGCAGGGTGTAATTCTGCTCACCAGGGGTTTCAAAAGTGCTTTGTATGGCAGTACACGAGAACTGAGAGCTAACAGATCCTGGAGGATGGCTCTGAAAACACCGGAGGGGGGTTTAAAATGACAGCAACAAAAAAGCATGCAACTACAAGCGAGGATTTATTGCAAAGCTTTGGACTGAGACTCCTGCAGCAGTTCCTTCAGTGCTCACTTTGTGTGGACTTTGACTGGGGAAAGGTGGGAGGGCTGCGAGCAATCCAAGGGCTCCCTGTGATGGCCTCAGTCACCTTCTGTGTCCCTTCCACATGAAGATATTCTATGCAACATTCTATTCCACACAACTTTGAGCGTGTTCTGTGCACGAGGAAGCACGTTTGAGTGCTTCCTCTGCTTCCCCTGCTGTGCCAGGGGAGATTCAGGCTGGACATTAGGAAATATTACTTCTCATAAAGGGTAGTCAGGCATTGGAATGCACTGCCCAGGGAGGTGGTGGAGTCACCGACCATGAGAGTGTTCAAGAAACGTTTGGATGTGGTGTTGAGGAATATGATTTAGCTGGGAAGTATTGGGAATGGTTGGAAAAGACCTAGAAGAAGGTCTTTTCCAACCTTGTTGATTCTGTGTTGAATTCTGTGCACTGTAGGCGCCGTGCCTCCCTGCTGTGCCCACTCCCCAAAGCAGCGTTCTAAACGGGCGGTAGAGCTGCACCATTGCCCTTCCAACACCACGGCAACACGATGGCACAATCGAATGTTCTATTCCTTCCCACTTCACAGGGGAAAGGCGCACTTCAGGCCGAGTCCCGTGCCGGGCGCGTTTTCTGAGGCGCTTCAATTTCTGCGTGTTTGCGGCCCACTCGCCCACGTTCTCGCCGTGCTTTCCCGTGCAGCCCCGCCTCCACCCGTGTTCGCTGTGCATGCCGGTCCGTCGCGGTTGCTGACGCTTCGGCGCTTCCCAGTGACAAGCGGGCGGCTTGGTGTGGTTGGTCGGAGCCAGAGCCGGAGCCCGGAGGGTGGTGGGGGCAAGCGGGCGGGCGGGCAGCGCGGGGCCAGTCGGCGCCCAGAGCGCGAGGCGGCAGCGGGCGAAGGTCGCGAGGCAGCGGGGCTCGGGGTTGAGGCGCGCCCGGCTGAGGAGAGGCGGAGCGGAAAGGCTGGCGGAGCGGAGCTTTGGAGAGCGGGGCGGAGGGGAGGAGCAGGGGCAGGCCGACAGGGGCCTTCCCGGCCGCGCGGCGCGTGGCTTGGCGGGCGGTGAAGGCGCAAAGCGAGGGAGCAGCCCGGCGGAAAGGAGGGCAGCCGAGGGGCCGCGTCCCAGCATGGCCTCGGGTGGCGGCGGAGGAGCGGGAGGAGGAGCCGGCGGCGGCGGTGGCAAGATCCGGACCCGGCGGTACCACCTGGGCACCGCAAATCCTCCGTACCGCAGGAGCAGGCAGGTGAGGAGCGGCGGAGCGGGGCCGACCCTCTCTCGGTCCCCACGTGCGAGGCGGCGGGTGAGGGGCGGGAGGGCGGCCCCTTTTGTTCCCCTCGGTGCCGGCGGCGGGACCGGCGGGGAAGAGGCCTCACTGCCCGGCGGGAGGGAGCGGGAACAGGAGCGGCCCTTCCCTCATCTTCACCCGCCCCACGCTCCGCGTGCGGCCCGGGAACGGAGGGGGCGGGGAACAAAGGCCGGGAGGTTACAGCCCCTCTGAGCGGCCCGAGGAGCAGGAGGGGAGTATGTTGGTACCCAGTGCCTGTGGGTGCCCAGTGGCCGCTGGCTTCGTATGGTTGTGCCCGATCCGCGTCCTGTTCTTTAAAGGAGCGCTGAGTCCCGCGTGCTCCATTGACTGAGCGATGCTGTCCACGTGAGGCTGGCAGCACTTTGTGTGGAGCATCGCCGCGCTGACAGTGCTGAAAGCTCTGACTGAATCAGTGTTGAAGTTGCTGTGTATTTCCTACACTGATAGTGCGTCTGATAAGCTTCGTGCTTGTGTTTAAAGTAATCGGCAGAGGTGGCTTCCTAGCTCTGTTGTTGTCTGATATCTAGAGGAATTTCTCAGTAGGTTTGTTTAAGCATAAACCTGTGCTGAGGGATGGATGTTTAATGGCTGTTTACAAGGGTGGATAGCGATAGGATAAAGGGGAATGGTTTTAAACTGAGACAGGGGAGGTTTAGGTTAGATATTAGGAGGAAGTTTTTCACGCAGAGGGTTTGTGCCACACTGGAACAGGTTGCCCGAGGAGGCTGTGGATGCCCCATCCCTGGAGGCATTCAAGGCCAGGCTGGATGCACACAGCAGGGGGGTTGAAACTACATGATCATTGTGGTCCTTTTCAACCCAGGCCATTCTATGATTCTGTGATTGTATGTCTGTGGGTTCTGCCCTGGTAGTGGGTGCTGCAGAGCCAACGTGTAGACTAGATCAAGAGTAGCTTGTTGGAGCGGGAAGCTGTAGTGGGTTAGTAAATGATGGACTGAGAGATGCTCTTATTATAGTGAATAGCTTTTTAACCGTATGAGTAGTGTAAACTCATATTACATAAAAGAATGAGCTCTAGGTAGGTAGCTAACTGACAACGAAGTTGAAATTGAAATTAATGAACATATGTTCCTGTTTTCGATATAAGGTTTGCTCTCCACAGGGGATCTGTGATTTATTAGTCTCAGTGATGCATTCAGGAGGACTCGAAAGCGATCAGCGCAATTTTATCTTGAAGTCATACCTGATTCTGATCATTCCCCTTCCAGCTTTTATCATTAAGTAGATTCACTTGAGTAGACCTGCTTGAGATGCTCACGGTCAAAATAGTGGCCCCAAAAACCCTTGGTCTCTTACTGTCAAGCTCTGAGGGTGACTGGGCACTCTGGGCAGCATAGCAGGCAGCTTTGAATCTCTGGGAAATCCAATTCCTTCTTTTTTCCCCACTTGTATGGGGATGATTAGGGGGATGATTAGCGGGATGCCAAGCTCATCACCATCTACTTTCTGGGTGTTGTAATTTAACTGTTGTTCTTGGGGATTTTAGTCAGGTGGGAATTCTCCGATCGTCTCCAATATATGCTGCAGTCAGTCTTCTACAAAACACAGTGACAGCTTAGGAAGGCGTTTGCAAGAGGAGGTGCTGATGCTTTTTAAAGGCTATTAGTTATAGCGTTTGTTCAAAATGTGGTAGACCCCGCTTCAGTTTCCTTTTTTTGCCTGGAGCAATCAACCTACATCTTCCACTTTGCAGGCAGATATCCCAGCCGTCAAGCTGCGCGTTAGCTTCAGCTCTCCTGGTTGAAGCTGTGCTGCTATCCAGAAAAAGAAAGCGTGATTCACTGAGCCAGAAAGAGGATATATAAGAAAATGCTGCCCTCCAAGAATGGAGGTGTGCAGGCTCTGGTCCACGGTTTCAGAACTTGTTACTCATTTTACATTAGATGTTCCTGCAGCGAGCATCCAAAGTCTAGTATTTCCTGCCCATATGCTTGATGATTAATCTTTCGAACCATGCTTCATTATGCTTTTATTTGTTTGTTTTAAAGTCTAGTGCCTTTTTAAAATCAGCCGTAATAGGAAAGGTGAGCAGATGCAGTCTGGAGAAGAACGCTGGTGACTTGCAATTCATGTGCTGTCCTGGGGGATGGAGATACGGATGCTGATTGTCCCAGAAGTGAAGGAACTTAAACCATGGTGCTTTCCCTCCTGCCTTACAACAAAGGGCACCGTCAGTGGCTTTGTTATCAAACAAATGAGAAGTAGCAGCCTTACTAAGTAAAGGGGATACAGACTCTTCCACTGTGAAGGATTCCTGGTTGGCAGTCCTCAGAGCCAAAAGGGCCCTTCTGTATTTCTAGGTGAGGCATTCTGCAGGTAACATTTAGGAGTTCCTCTCAGCGACTGGGTTTTCCTAATGGCTGAATGACGACAGCTCCATGCTGTTTGTGTTGACTTTTGGTAACGCCATACTTGGCAAACGACCTGTTCAGTCAGCTGCCTCGTGCTGAAACATCCATCCTCATTCAGCACTACCTGAAGAGTGTGGACACTTGGCCTAAAGCCATGTATTTGCTCTGAGGGCTCAGTATGGTACAGCAAGGGACCTGTTGTTCCTGGCATGTGGGTTTCATCTCCTGGATGTGGCTGGAAGTGCTTTAAATGCTGGGTTGTCCTGGTCATTTAAGTAGGATGATGACTGCAATTACTAGGGTGGGTGTGTTAATGGGATATCTGTTGACATTATTAACTTATTAAATATCTATATGATATCTCTGTGTTCTTATTGTTAGTTTTAGGTTTAGCTTTGCTGTTTTGTGTAGATGTACTGATTAGCGTGGAAGAAACCAGCAGGAGTTGCTACATATTTGTGATCAGTCTGATTCTGACGTCCTTGGGATGATACCAGAAAGATGAGAGGTGCATTTTCTGTGTGTCCTGATTGTAAAGCAGCTCTGCTTGGATGGATGAAGTTTAGTGTCACATGCGATGTCACGTAAGGACAGAGTAGTTATGGGATTGGGAACTTCCACTGTCTGCAGCAATGCCTGAATCATTGCATTATCACTAGATTCTATAATGAACATGGGCCAGTTATAAACTCGCACTTGATTTATGTCTGGGATTTCCGTGGTGTGCAGTGCCTGCAAGCAGTGGGCAGGAGTTTTATAAACTGCTGGGTTTATTTGGGGATGAGATCTTGAAATCATGCAGAAAGTTCCTAGAATATCCTGTTGAGTAATGTAAGTTAGTTCTTGTAAATCTTAGGAGGGAAAATCTTAATCTATAAAAATACTTAATCTATTAAGAATGTCCATGGAGAGCTAAGCAAGTATGGCTATCGGTTTCATTCTTACCAATAGGATTATACCGCAAAGTGTGCTGAAGTGGTTGTGTTTACACTTGTATGTCTCTCTGCTGGTTTTGATTTAGTAGCAGGTGAGCACATCAGGCTCAATGTTTGTGAACTTCCAGAACTAATTGAATCATCATCCTTAAATGATGTTTCGTCTCTGTTCCAACAATATCAAATTGTATTAGCAAAACAGGTGTTTAAATCTAATACTTGGCTTTGGAGCGGCATCGTATCCTGGTTGGGAAGACCTTAGCTGAGATGCTGACAGTTTTCCCTCACTGAAGCTGGCAGTGCTGTCAGTGGTACGACAAGCAGTAGAATCTGATTGCTGTCCCATTTTATGAATATTTTGATTTCTGTCTTGCAAAGTGTTCTCACAACAGCCTTGGGGGCTAAGTGTTGGAGGAGAGCAATCTTAGTGAGCGGTGTCTTCAGACAGAAGATTTTAAAGTAGATGAAAGAATGGTCCCTTAGCTGGGACACTGACACGGCCTTCATTTGCCAGCGGCTCATCATTTCCTCCGTGTTGTTTATTCCTCCAGTCGGTAATTAGCATTGCTTCTTGCTTCCCTGCTGTGTGGGAACTGAGCTGCTGATTCAGAAGACTGAAGGTAGAGCACCACATTTCTTCTGCTTACCTGAAGAAGTTTGAGCGGAGCTATTTTGGATCAGCACGACTGCTACGGCAGCACTGTGTAACAAATTTAACATAAGCAGGATGGATGGCTGGCTCAGTCAGCATGGCTCACCCGGAGATCAGCAAGGACCTCAGCATGGTCTTCTCTATTATTTGTGTAGACAGATTGGTGAAATACATGCTCATCAAGTAGACTGCCAGGTGGTTGGGCCAGACTAGCTGACCATTGGCCTTAAAGGGTTGTGATCTGTGCTGCTGAGGGACACTGACAGCCAATTGTTAAGAATCTCCTGGGGGTTGATATTTGGACTAATTCTGTTTTAGGTCTTTAGGAAGCAACAGGGACAAGAGAAGGGCATGCACCCCCAGCTGGCTCCTGGGTGACAGCAAACTTAAGGGGGCAGTGTCCGAATGCTGAAGGGCAAGGCTGCAGTGTTTCTTGACAGTAGTGGGCTGACAGGAACCTTGTTTTGTTGGGGTATAACAACCCCATGCAGTGGTACAGGTTGGGGAAAGTGTGGCTGTAAAGCTGTCCAGCAGAAAAAGAACTGGAGGTGTTAGTCAACGGGCAGATGAACATGAGCCATCAGTGTGGCCAAGGACACCAATGACATCCTGGTCTGCATAAGCTTCGTACTCACTTCTATGCGTCACCACTTCAGGCTGTTACTCCCTCACCTCTGTTAGTGAAAGGGACTGGAAGATTACAGAGCCCTTTAAAGCCAAGGCAGATGGGTCATCTGAAAATGGGGCCAAGGCGAGCAGGAACTGGCTTGTTTGACTGCCTGAAGCGTAAGTCATTTTGCAACTTCCTGATGCAGTGTTTGTCATAGTGGTATTCTAGATTATTTTACAAAAAACACTCATTAATTAAAAGATCCTCTCAACTATAACGTTTGCTTTTCTTTGTTGTTATTGGAGGGAATACAGATATATTCCCCTTCTTTTGACAAGAGAAGACCTGAAGTCATTTTTCTGCTGTCTAGGAAGTGGCACAGCACTAAAGCTATTGTGGTGGGGCGGTAGCACTGACGTTTTCAGGGCGGCAGTTCCTTTTGAGATTCTGTAACTCGTCTTCTAATTGCACTTGGCATTTAATTATAGTGTCTCTGTGCGTGCTTGGCATGGTTGTGATTGCCATCTAGTGCATGGGGATAAGACTAGGGGTAATGGGTTGAAACTACAGCATAGGAAGTTCTGCACGAATGTGCGCAAGAACTTCTTTACGGTGAGGGTGACGGAGCACTGGAACAGGCTGCCCAGAGAGGTGGTGGAGTCTCCTTCTCTGGAGATATTCAAGACCCGACTGGACGCCGAGCTGTGTGATGTGGTGTAGGGAGCCTGCTTTGGCAGGGGGGTTGGACTCGATGATCTCTAGAGGTCCCTTCCAACCCCTACAACTCTGTGATTCTGTGATCTTTTTTAAAGTAAGCATAGGCTCATGATAATCTCTACTTTTGTTGCAGAAAAAAATGTGTGTGTTAACATTTATACCTCTGGAACTAGGCTTAAAGCTACAGTTTTAACACACATGCTTGCTTTGCAAATACCTGTGCCAGCAGAAAATTTTCTTTCTCCTTGGTAAGGTTGTTTATTATTGTCTCCATAACGCTGCTGTTGGAAGGAGTTGTGCAAGTGTGTCCTGAAAAAATAGCTGACTTTGCTTTGAAGCTGTAGCTCTGCTTTGAGACAAACTCTTTTCTGTGTGAATTGGGTCTCGTGGCTCCTTCCCCTCTTAGTGCTCTACCTCTGCTTGTCTCTAAGGTATCAACCAAAGATTAAAACTCTTCATCTGCACCAGGCATGTGGTCATTCTAATATCACAGCTGCTGTAATATCAGCCTTAAGTATTCACTATGATAGTATGCAAAGCTGCAGAATACATACAGATTTGTAGAACTGTATGCTGTTATCTACAGCCACTGAGTAAATCTCTGTGCAGTGACAATCTTTTTTGTTTGGTAGTGGTAAGATAATGGTATTTAGAGATCCACTTACATTTGAGAGATGCTCTTGATTCTGTCAGATGAACTGTGGAGAAGGCACGTGGCCAGAAATATGTTGCCCAGGGCCCCGTCCAACCTGGTCTTGAACACCTCCAAGGACGGGGCATCCATGGTGTCACTAGGATTTAAGCTATAGTTACATGCTGGTTTACATACAGGAGCACACCATACACTGGCTTTTTGCACTCGGATGGAAGTGATGCTGATGGGCTGTCGTCTTCCTGCTGGAAATCTGCAGGCAGTGCCAGAATGCAGAACAGCACCAGTGTCCCTGGGTGTTCATTCTAGAGCTGGACTAAGAAAGGCTCGTTTATCACTATAAGAAGGAAGTACTGTTGGACTGTTGGACCAACATTTGAACCGTTGCTTCTTAATCTCACGCCGGGTATATACACATATCAAAGAACCTTGCCTCCCTCCTACAAATTGGAGCGAGACATTTTTATTGGCGTAGTCGGCAGGATGCCCGTCGTGAGAGTGTTGTCCTTCCAAAAACTCGAAAATTTTTCTGTATGTACCTCCTGGAGTTGCGAGGAGCGATAATTTTGGTAACTTAGATGTGAGCACCTCTCCAGGAAGATCGCTCCACATTCTGAAACTTTACTGCTTAAGTGTTTACCTCTCGGGGACGTATGAATTAATTTTGACTATTTGCTCTTGTTTTATACGTGTGTGCCTCCTCGGGAAGACTATTTCGCATTTTTGTGGTTTAAGTAACTTGTAACGTATTTTGGAATTTGAAAGTTTTGTGTGTGCGCCTCTTGGGGAAGTGAGGAAGTAATTTTTTGACGTTTGCGCTTCTCCAAGAAGTTTATTCCTTTTTGAGAAACCTAGAAGTGTTTTGAAACTTGTGTGGCTTTAAGCTTGAAGTTTTTCTGGCCTGACAGGGTAGCCAGGAGCGATTTAGGTGTTTACACTTTCTTTTTAAGTGTTGATTGAGCTTCTTGGTCTTTTGTGAAAGGGAGGAATGATTGCAGCATTTGCATTTGTTTGATAGGTCCATACTTCCCTGGGGAGGGGTAAGGACTTAATTGTGCCTTCTCTTCCCTTATTGTGTATCTTTTAGGGTATCGAGAAATGAGTGAAAGTATTGTCACAATGAAAAGTGAAAATGTGCTATTTGACCTTTTAGAAAAGCATGGTGCTCGGCCCTCTTTATCAGGGGTGGATTGGGCACGACAAAACTGGTATAACTTGCAGAGTGTTTCCGACCGTATTAGTGTTCTGCAAGGGAATGCTCGTACCTGAGCCGGGAAAGGAAAATCGTTTATTTGTGCGGTACTCGGTGCTGCTTTAAAAGCTGCCGTGGAGTTCCGAGATGAAAAGCATTCGGCAGAAACCCAAACCATACAAGCATTACAGGAATCAGTTAAAGTAATGAAAGAATTGGTAAAAACTCTGCAGAATCAAATAGTGAACCTTGAAGAACAATTACAAAGAGAGCAACATAATACAGTTTTGTTGCAAATGGCTTTTAAGGAACTATTAACATATAAGAATACTAGCAATACTGCTGTCCATAATTTGCCTCAAGAAAAAACTTTTCCTCAGAAGGAACTACAAGGAATAAAGGAAGGGCTTGACAAATTAGAGGACTCGCCAGCCCAATTGCGTCCTTTGATAAAAACTGAATATACGTTTGATAACAGTGAGGATCTGGACCCTCAAATGAATGTTAAAGAAATTCCCTTTTCTGCCACTGAATTAGCAAAACTGAAAAAGGATTTTAGCCGCTCTCCAAAGGAATCAGAGACGGAATATGTGTGGAGGGTTAGTCTCACTGGTGGAGACCAAATACTGTTAACTGAAAAGGAAGCTGAAGGTTATTGGGGGCCTGGAGTATTTTTAACTACTGGTAACAACAGTGCTCCTTGGTCCCTAACACAAAGGGCTGCCTATTGGGCAGGTGGTCTTAACCCTTTAGAAAGGGGAGACCCACTTGCTATTAATGGGACGGTCGATCAATTGGTTGAAAGTGTTCAAAAAGCTGCTTGTCTGCAAATGATGTATGATAGAAAGCTGCAGACACATCATGGATCACCTATGATGATGCCTGTGGATCCTGAAAGGATGACTCCTTTAATCAGGGGGCTTCCAGAATCACTGAAACCTATAGGTATACAACTACAAGGAAAGATACAAGCTATGCCTCAGGAAGAAAGAACCCTAGCAACATTAGAAGGAACTGGCACCTCAGGCCATTTGCAGTCGGGATATAAAGTATGGACATGGGGGGAGGTTGCCCAAGAGTTGATTAATTATGAAAGGAAATATGGGCCTGTGGCTTCTTCCAGTATATCTGAGCCGGAGGAAGTAAGGCTTGCAGCAACCATCCTTGCTCCTAGGCCACCTAGCCCAAAACTCTGTGGAACTGGAAGGGTCTCATTGCCAGTAAGAACAGGTAGGCGAAATATTGATCATAAACGTAATCGTCTCTGGACGCTGGGCTGGCAAAAGGGTGTTCCACGAGACTTGATGAATGGATTACCCACAGTCAGGTTAGAGAAATTAGTTAACTTGTGGCCAGAACAAAAGCTCAAGGAAAGCTGATGCTTTCGCCCCCTCCCCCAGATGAGTGGGAGGTGGGGGGGGGAAGGCAGTGAAGTGTGGATGTTTATTAGAAAGCTCACAACAAAAGGAGATCCTCGATTTAACACCTTCTGTCCCAAGGCCTCCCCACTCCTGCCAATTGCCCCTGTGAGTCACGATCCAGTTGCTGATAAGCTAGGGAAACACTTATCTCTCTGGCCAGCCTGTGTCCACTGACTCAGCTAACATGAGACCAGTTTCCTTAACCTTAATGAAATCCCTTAACAAATATCCTTAGAAGGCTAAGGACACCCCGATAAAGAAATGTAAAATTAACTCTCACTGGTTTGTACCATCATTTTTTAATTGTATTAACAAAGCCCCAAAAGGGCAAGTTGTTGTCTTGTTTTATTTTTCAGAAGATCCCCGTGGGACCTTTACTGAACACAGAATGACTGATAGCTGACTTTAACCATTTGTGTTTTGTGACAGAAAAGTTGAAGATGTGATCACGCTAGAATTCTGAATATACCTCTTGATTACATATTTTGGTTGCAATAGTATTACGTTTTGTTTGTTGTGGTTGTGGACTGTGATTGATATCAGTCCTTGGATCTGTTAAAACTTCACAATTTGGTTCATAGTTTCTTTTTCAGGTCATTCTGACTTTCTGGTACTTTCTGCACAGTGATAACCATTCCTTCTGATCCCTTCTTTTACCCCCTTTTTTTTTTTTTTGTCAAAGTGATTATGATTTGCATGTAACTCCTCCATGCTGTTTCCAAATTCCTAACAAATTGGGAAATGAGCCAAGGGACCTATCTAATATCTGTTAAATGTGGTCAAAAATGAAATCTTTTATAAAACGCTTTGCAGTGATGTTTTTCAGTGTCACATAAATTCAGGAGTTCCATACAAAACGTGGTTGTTGGAAAATGTCTAAGTTTTGATAAGAGATGTGTATGTTTCTGGGATTATCCCTCTTATGGTTTATACTGTGGGGTATCCCACATACTGTCCTGTGAAAAGTTCAGTAGTCTATAACAGTACTTTAACTTCCCAAACTAGCATTTATATCTCTCAGCAATTGAACTGCTTTGGAAATGCTCAAGTGGACAGCAGCTGACACAAATACCCCTATTTATTTGTTTTACTTGTTTATTTGATACTATTAGTTATTGTCACTGTCTTTGTGATTGTTAAATGTTTATGGTATATATATTGATGGAAAACAATTATGACCTTACAAGTAACCTTATGTTTAATGTGTTATCAATCAAGGTTTTGATTGAATGATGATGATTGTGTAACATTTAATTCCCCCATATCACCCATCCCTCTTTTCCCTTATGCTTACTTTTTTTTTTATTTCCTCACCACCGTGAATGGTCATTTGCGCATCAATTTCAAGCAACCTTTGAGCCACGGGGTGGTGTGAAAGACAGAACTGGTTTTCTTTTGTTGTCTCAAAGCTTGCTTCATGAGGCCTTTCTGATGATAAGACTGGCGACTGCTAACTATCTAGGAGGGTGAATGGTGGGTGTTGTTGTGCCACAGTACTTCTGCTTATGATTGCAAAGATAAGCAGAGGCAGAATGAGCATTCTTTCTCAGGGGTGCTGCTCGAAGCAGCGGACCACTGCAGAAGGCGATAACGCTTGTGTCCGGCAACAGAGACCCCCTCTTCCTTCCTTGCTGGCTCATCTGTGGCCAGGAATGTCACAAAAGCTGGTTGTAAATCATCTTTTGAGAAGTGTTTGCCTGTTTGTTCAGAAGTTTGGTATTTCCCTCAAAAAATGCTGAGCTGCAATTCTCAGACTTCGAAGAGGAAAATTCCCACCGAAACGGGGGATAAAAGGCCCTCGCTAAACTGGGGACTTTGGAGACAAACTCCCGAAGACACCTTTGACGGAGAATTCCCTGAGGGGAAAACCTCGTCGGAAGAACCCCCGGGACCGGCTTGCTGCGTAACTCCCTGGCTGTCTCCCATCCCCCGCGGTGATCAGACGAGTTCCTGAGATCATCGGACCTACTGTGTACCTCGCTGGACCCACGGTGGTGACTATCTCTTTCGCTCTCTGCAAAGACTCCTTGCTTATATTTCCTACTTTCCCCTATCGCCTACCTTCCCTTCCCCATCTCCCTAAAAACGGCTAGGACTTTAATAAACTGGTTGGACCAACATTTGAACCGTTGCTTCTTAATCTCACGCCGGGTATATACACATATCAAAGAACCTTGCCTCCCTCCTACAAATTGGAGCGAGACAACTGGCATCTGAAAGCATAAACCCTTCTTCGTGGTCTTTGGAAGTAAAGTTGTACTAGTCCAGTTGCCTTAAATAGTTGTTTTTTTCCACTGTCGTATAATTGATGACATTCCTGTAACATATTGTTCTTATTAAGTCATAAGTTTTATTGTCTGTTTTCTAAATGAAATATCAAACTCTGCTGTCCTACATCCAGATTGAAACCACGCCCTAAAGGAAAAGAGCACGGCGAGTTCGGAGCCATTCTGCATCTGTGCTGCTGCAGGAGACAACCATGTCACATTTCCATTTCTGTCCTTGCTTTTGCATTATCACCACTGTAACTAAATAGTGAGCTGTTGCAAGCTGAAGGTGAA
Source organism: Coturnix japonica (assembly GCF_054131305.1). Classification (NCBI taxonomy): domain Eukaryota; kingdom Metazoa; phylum Chordata; class Aves; order Galliformes; family Phasianidae; genus Coturnix; species Coturnix japonica. The sequence continues at coordinate 19,856,270 of NC_140671.1, read as the reverse complement.
ATTCTGGCTGAGTTGGTTTGAAGCAGGCCTGGTACGGCTGTTCATGGTTGTGTATCTGTGGATATTTGCTCAAAGGAAGGTCTTGCTGCTTCTTTATCTTGTCCTGCTGCCCGATATTTCTCTTTCTCCTGAGCCATTTTCGTTGCACTGCGCCAGCTGAACTCATTAGTCCAGCAGAGAAACATGCGCTTTTTGCCAGATTAACAAATTCAGCTAGTAAGGAGAGCAGCCTGCTGCGCCAGAGCTGGCACCGGGTAATGTGGGGGATGGAAGGAGCCTGAGTTCTGTTGGCTGTTGGCTTTTATTTCTTTATATCAACCATTTCAGAAAATGGTGTTTCAAAGTAGTAAATTAGGCCACCTGCTTGCTTATTCTTGGGTGCCTACAGCACATCATTTGTTTGGAGTCGCATCCCAAGGCAGCGAGCCTCTGAGCTGCAGCTGTAGTTACTGTTGCTGTGGTGGTACATGTATGTGTTGGTGGAGACATACCCAGCAGTGCTGCAGGTGCTTGGGGGGTACCATGTTCGAGGAGCTGTTGTAAATACCTGTTCATAAGCTATTGGATCTCTTCTCCACGTTCTGTGTTTTGTTCTGCTTTCCTGCCGCTGCTGTTTTCAGATGGGCTTAGCGTGTGAGTGCATTTAACATCAGCAGACAACTGCTGGAACTGAGAGCAGCTTTCAAACTGCTGAAATCAGTGAGTTAATTCTGAATCTGCTGAAGGACCAAAACGTATTCACTGACCAAATTGCTGCTACTCACGGTTTGGATTCTCCCTGTCACCGTATCACGTTTCAGAGCCTCCCAGGCCAGTAGCAATGAGGAACTACAGAGCTGCCGTTCCTCTGAGCACAGGGCTGGCACCAGAAGAGTTTTTGTGCGGCAACACATTGGGCGTATGTCTAGTGAGTTCAGGTGACGAGGGAGGGCCTGGTAAGTAACTGTGGTGTGAAGAGGTGAGGGGTGAGCATTTCACAAGTCTTGTTATAAAATGAAGCACGTCTGTTTCTTGGGTTGTTTCCTTTTTTCTGCTTTGCATGCATTGCCCAGTATATTCCAGGAATTGTAAGATTCATTATGTATTTTTTTTGTAATGAAATCAGCTTGGAAGTTGTAAGTGAAATAAACACAGGTAGCGTTTTACTTGTATTTGATTTACTTCACCATATGCATTGGTCACCACGTGGATTGATGGGCTCAGGCCAGTTGTATGAGGTTCATTGAGACCAATTTTGCTCACAACAGCCCCATGCAGTGCTACAGGCTTGGGGCAGTATGGCTGGCAAGCTGTAAGGAAGAAAATGATCTGGAAGTGCTAGTCAACAGCTGGCTGAACGTGAGCCAGCAGTGTCTCCAGGTGGCCAAGAAGGCAAATGGCATCCCAGCTTGTATCAGAACTAGCGTTGCCAGCAGGAGTAGGGGAGTGATCATCTCTCTGATGAGGCCGCACCTCAAATACTGTGTTTGGCTCTGGGCCCCTCACTACAAGAGAGATGTTGAGGCCCTGGAGCACATCCGGAGAAGGGCAACAAAGCTGTGAAGGATTTGGAGCACAGGTCTTATGGGGAATGTCTGTGGGAACTGGGGTATTGTTCTGTCTGGAGAAGGCTACTCAGGAGAGACCTCATTTCTCTCTACAGTGACCTGAGTGGACGTTGTAGCCAGGTGGGAGTTGGGCTCTTCTCCCAGGTAACTAGTGATAGAATGAGAGGTAATGGTCTTAAGTTGCACCTGGGGAAGTTCAGGTTGGATATTAAGAAAAATTTCTCCTCTAAAATAGTGATGAGGCATTGGAACAGGCTGCCCATGAAGGTGGTGGAGTCATTATCCCTGGAGATGATGGAAACAAATGGAAAGAGATCGAGGGGAGAAACAGTGAAAGAATAGACGAAACAAAGGTGAAAGAGATTTTCCACCACATTCTTGGATCCAGTGTTGTCTTGAGTTGGAGCCTTGCTCTGTGGGTGGAGACTCAGCCAACAACAAAATGTGTGTGTTCACCATCAAGTATTCCAGTCGTTTAGAGGATGCCGTTGAGGTGGCAGGTCCCTCACATCTGTTCAGCAAGGGAGTTCTAGAAGATAACAGAGTTTTTGACAACGGCCTCTGGTGGTTGTGCACCCTCTCCTCAGTAAGATGCCATGAAGGGAAGCGGGTAAACCTGCTCATTGCCCTGCCTCTGCAGGACCAGTTCTTCTCTTTCTCGAACTCAAGTTGTTGAGTCAGTTTCTACTGACTACATGAAGCAGTGCCTTTTGTGAAGGAACGCAGCCCTGGGTGCTGTTTGTGTCCTGAGCATTTGCTCTTTTTTGCAAATATTATCCCGTCTGATTTGTCCCAATGCTCTTTCATTGGTAGCCCTGGTAAAAAGTGAAGTGTGTCAGGGAAAAGGGTGTAAATAAGGGGCTGGGGGATTAGAAGGAGCCGCTCTGCTGACACCTTGCATTGGACTGCTTGTGAACTCTGGCATCATCTGCATTTGTGGTTTCTGTAGGGAAGCTGAGGCTTAGCATATAAGAGAATAGCATCATTCTGAGCATTTCGTAGTCGTGTGCATTTTAAGGTAGTAATTGTGATGGATGTGTTCATTCCATGGTATCCTGTGTGGTTCAAACTGTCCACGGGTATTTATTCTGTCCTTGTGCAAATAAACAATAGAATTACAGATCATTAGGAAAAATGTCTAATTGTGAATTAGGATGACTTTCTTCCTGCGAAAAGGCTTTTTGTTTTCTACTTTTTCCTCTTCTCTTACCTCCCTCTCAGCTCTGGATTCAAGGATGTATCGGTGTTTATAATTCTTGTATCTCGGTTTTTGCACTGTCTTCTGTGGAATACTTCAATGATACAGGGTTTTATTTTGGTTATTTGGGTTTTTTGTTGTTGTTGTTATGTGTGTGCATGGTTGTTATCTCAGAATTTTGTTAGACTGTAGCTAGCTTCAGCACGTTCAAAGCATATTATCAATTTTCTACACCCAAATAACAAGTTCAGCTGGGGAATTCTATTTCCCAAACCCAGAAAAGTGGTAGAGCAGGCCTGTTGGTACAGAACCAGCCAAAACCTGGATGTACCTGTTAGCAACAGATTTTTGTTGCTGAATTCCATTCACTCTTGTGTCACTTCTTGGTTTTCAGTGTTGGAGTTGCTGAGTCAGCCTTCATGTTTGCTTGTAGTGTAAGGAGCCAAGCAGCTCCATGGTTGTCAGCAGTGCGAGAAGGAGTGCTGCAAGTGATTGTCTGCCTGTGGTTGAGATTTGACAGAAAGGGATGCTAAAGTTTTCAGGGAATGATAGCAGATACAATGATCCTCACTATCACTGCAGATAACTGCTGAGCTTCTGTTTTAGGTGGTTTCCAATGGAGTGTGTGGAGGAAGAGTTGTGAAACAAGTATGTAGATGAGGAGTTATGTAGAAATAGTTTCCTGGTGGCCTTGTGAATTGACTCTGATGGAAGCTTCGGAACTTTGAATATTAATAGTTAGTCAGAAATTAATATTAGGGAAATTTTAGGCATCCCAGAAGCATAGCAATCCTACACTTAGGATCAAACTCTTGCATCTTACTCTTGTCTTTGAGGTTTGTGGAAGATTGTATCCCAGCATATGCTGTTGTCTGTTTCTGTAATTAAAGAAGCATTTCTTCTTTCAAGCAGGGAATCATTAGCAGAATGACGGAGTCGGTGAAAAACATTGTACCAGGATGGCTACAGAAGTATTTTAATAAAAGTGAAGATGAATGTGCAGATACAAATGAATCTACAAACCAGGAAGAGAATCCAGTAAATTATCATCACGATTGTGGAGATGAAGATACCATAATGACCGATGGGAGAGTCACGCCTGAACCAGCAGGAATTAACCTGGAAGGTATGTGAAAAATCATGTCGTGTTCTGGTTATTTCTGTTTCCTCACAGATTTCTGGTTTCAAATCTAAATAACCAAAGGAATTTGCTAAGAGGGTTTTTGATGTAATTAAAATCAGCCCCTCCTCCGCAAGTTAACAAAAAAACCACCCAAACCTCAAAACAACAGTTTGTGAAACTGTCTCTTAGCTTTAAACTGTAAATAGAGTTGTAAAGCACAGAACTTACAACTCTTGGAAGCCGTCCGTTGACTTCATGTACTCTATTAGTCAGGGAGGAAACGTTGAAAATACTCACAAGTGTGCTAAATTGTATTTTCTGTTTTATTTTTTAGAAGACCTGTTAGACTTTGTCTAACTGCCTTAGGCAGTTAAAAACATTAATTTGTTTTGAAGTCCTGAGAACAAAAAGTAGATTCCAGAATGGCAGAGGAAACATTTCTTCTCATGTCTTGATTTTTAAAATTTTATTTATTTTTTTATTTGTTTATTACTTTTTGGACTTTGATCGATTTAGTAAAGCTCCTTGTTAGCTTAATAGCGAGCTGAGGAACTCATGCATGTGATATATTACATTATTTTTAGAATATTCAATAAAATTAAGATATGTGTTAGTATCTAGGCTGTTGTCTTTGAAAAGATATTTGGACTCTTGGCAGAGACTTGCAGCCTCTGTACTATGTTAAAAATTCATCTTTGTTTTAAATCAGGTTCCTCCCACTGGTTCTGTAGTCGTGCTGTGTGAATTTGCGTGTGCTTTCAGTTGGGTTCCTCTTTGATAGCTGTTGGGGGAACTTATCTTTTAATAAGGAAAGTAGTTTAGTCTGAGCATGTAAAGGTAATCGTAGATAATGTAGAAAGTCGGTTGCTTCTGTTGTCAGAGTCAAAAACAATGAGGAAGTATCTTTGCCTCCAATGCCATGTAATTGTAAACAATGGTACTCAGCACTGGTGAGGCCACATCTTGATACTGTGTTCAGTTTTGGGCTCCTCGCTACAAGAAAGACATCAAGGCCCTGGAACACATCCAGAGAAGGGCAACAAAACTGGTAAGGGGTCTGGAGCACAAGTTTTATGTGGAGCAGCTCAGGGAGCTGGGATTGTTTAGCCTGGAGAAGAGGAGGTTCAGGGGAGACCTCATTGCACTCTACAACTTCCTGAAGGGAGGTTGTGATGAGGAGGGGTTTGGCCTCTTCTCCCAGGTGACAAACAGGACCTGAGGAAATAAGTATGAATAAAGGAATAGATAATGTCTTCATGACTGAGGAGCGTGTGTTGGCTTTTCTACAGGACTGTGTGAAAGGACCTTTTAGTAAGAACAGCTGCACAGCAAACTTATTAAGTCCAGAATATCGGAAGCAGGTGGACCGTGTGGGACCTCTGCTAGCTTATGTTGCTGTCTGTGTATGTTACTTGCTATATTTCAGTTTTTTGTTTAAGATTAGTTATTACTGCAATTTTAGAAATATGTATTTCTTCAGCTCTGAGATACCTACGTGCTACAGCATGTATTCCTTGCTTGGCCAATAAACTGTCAAGCAATACTGTCCTCATAATCTGCTAATGTTTCAGAGAACTGATTAGTGCTACAGCAGTGGTAATGAGGATTGAACTAGCTAGTTTAAGCTTCAGTGCAAGTATCAAGGGGAGAGCGGCTCAGAATCTTTTGAATTCCCAGGATTCCTGAGAGAGTGAACTTTCATCAGGCAAGATATTTATTAGTAGTCCTGTTCATTCAGCAACTTGGAGCTGTGAGGCCACCCCCTCCAGGCCACTGGCAGTGTTTGTTGACCCTTTGGTTCCAGAGGAAAACATGCTTACTTGTTTCTTGACTTAAAATCTCCAAAGTTTATGGATAGGAGATAATGTTTACATGTGGCATGACCTGATTTGTAGATTTGTTTTGGAAGGAAAAATAAAAAGTACTGCAAACATTCATTTTCATGTTGTATTCAAACTAATGTACTGAGATTATGTAAACGGCAGTGTTGTCTGCAATTTGCTGCATGGTCTCAAATTTTGGAAAGTTTATTGCAAGCTTTTCATGCAAGAGGAAGGAGTCTGTATGTTTGATTTAGTTAAAGATCCAGTGTTGAAGTACTTGAGCATGAAGTGAGGGCCCGGTGTTGTAAAGCCCCGTAATTAACTTCTTCTTAATGTGATATTAATACTCAGAATTGCAAGTAGTGTTGCTGTTATAGTCACACAGTTGAAACTCTATCTGGATGAGGAAAAAGTTAAATTTGGCTTCTCTATTTTTGTGCTTAGATCTTGGCAATAGCTTGACTGTTGATAGAAAACAGATTTTGGCTTCTATGAGCTCGTCTATAGGAAAGCTAATCGTCTCCCTGTTTGTATTTAGAACCATCCACGAGTAGATCAGCATTGAACTGTTCATCTGTATTAACGAGGCCCTCTCTTCATTGGGGCCATTTGAACTGTAACGTGTCAGATTCCACTGTGCCACCCTGTCAGCCCTCTACATCTTCTTCACTTGGCATTGGCAATCCTGGACTGTCTCTAGTAAAGGAAATAAAAGATTCTACCTCTCAGCACGATGATGATAACATCTCAACAACTAGTGGCTTCTCCTGTAGAGCATCTGAGAAAGGTAATTTTCATATTTTTTTTAGGCTTTAGTGTAATTTTTACATCATGTGAAATACTTTGCATCCATTCATATTCCTCATCAACTTAGTAAATAAGTGAATGTCAACTTTGGAAGTGAGAATTGCATTTTATTTTTAGTGTTTTAGAAGTATTTGTTTCAGTCAACGTTTTAATGTAACTGTGTTCAGAAGTGCATTATGAGACCTTGGTATTACAAAAAAAATCAGTTCTGATTTACCCACTCTCAGCTAGTTGTATGTAAATATTGAACTGGGATGGTAGCAAGTGAAAGTGAATTGCTTTAGCTCAACAACTAGGTTTATTGCTTAGAAGGAAAAGCTACTGTCCAACAGACAGCTAGTGAGTAACTACAGGTGACAAATGGCAATGCAGGTTGTTTTGTTGTGTTTCACAAAGAGCAGATAAAGGAACTATTCTGACTGTGCAAGTTTTGAGCTGCTTTTCTGGCCTTTCTTGAAAGAAGGCTTCAGCTGTCAGTGCTGCCGTGTTTTATGCTGAGTTCACTAAGGAATGATTTTTGTATTAAAGAGCTTAGGTCAGTGTGATCCTTAATAACGGGAGTTCTTTTTGTCCTCGAGGCTTTTATATCCAGTGTTTGTCTTTTTGGCAGATACCGCAGTTTCAAAAAATAATTCAGCACCACTGCTCTGGTCCGCAGAAGCTGAAAGATCTCATTCCCTCACCCAACATTCTGCATCTAGTTCAAAGAAACCTGCATTCAATTTATCTGCTTTTGGAGCTCTCTCTCCTGTAAGTACTGCACAGTATTTGTTTTAATCATTTGAAATGCATACCCATTTTACTGACCAGTTACCATGCTATGTTTCTATAGACGCTTGGAAACACTTCTGTCTTTAAGACAAGCCAGCTTGGAGACTCTCCATTTTTCCCTGGAAAGAGCACTTATGGTGGAAGGGCTGCAGCTGCAAGGCAGACAAAAGTGCGAGCTGCTCCTTATCAGGTAAGAGAAAAACAGTGTGGTAAGAAATTGTGGTTGAAATATTAAAGTAGCACTGTAGCTTTGAGAGGGGAGCCAAGAATGTGGCAACAGCTCCTATTCTTCCCTCTTTGCCTACAAGAGCAGAAGTTTAAATGACAATTGTTATTCAAATTATTTTAATGGTTATTATGTAAGTATTTGTTGGAATGAAGGAGAATGACTGTTAAAGCTAGATGTTTGTAGTTGGGATTTCCTCTGTTAAGTCTTTAAAAATATTCCATTTGAGTGCTGTTGTATACCTCTAACTGTATCACGTTAAAATAACGTCATGCAATTAGAACAATGACAGCACAACACTGAAAACTTGTGCTTATAGTAGCAAAAGCTGCAGTGGTCAGACCTGTCTGATATTTATCTGTAGAAATTACACAATCATATCTATGCTCATGCTATGAATAAATTGTATGAGGCTGTTTGCTCTTTACTGTATCTAGAATTAGCATTACAGATCCTTTGTTCTAATACTGAGAGGAGCATGCAGGACTAAATGCCAATCTCGAGGTGAACAGTAGCATTCTTTTTTCTTTTAATGTTTCGCACTGTTCTTGAAAAGAGTTATTTGCCCATAAGAGTTCTTGGTGTTCTGAAATGAAGCTGTAAATGAATGCTGACAACTCTTAATAGCTAGAGTGCAAGTTTCTGATGTATGGGAAACCTTGAAAACTTGTTTTTAAAACTTCCTGAAAGCTGGGAGCCCTCTATGATCAGTTATTTAAACTTTTTGCAGTGTAACTGTAGGTTATACTGAAAATAGGAACCAAAATATTAGGCTTTTAAAGGAGACAGTAGCTTACTTATTCCTGTATGCTGTGGATTACAGCAACATACTGAGGAGAGTCCAGAAGGCCACCAAGGTGATGAGGGGTTTGGAACACCTCTCTTGTGGGAAGAGGCTGAGAGAGCCGGGCCTGTTTAGGGAGATCTCATCAGTGTCTGTAAATCCTTGAAGAGCGGATGCCAAAAGGGTGAAGCACTGGTCTCTTTTCAGTGTTGCCTAGTGCTGGGACAGGAGTCATTGGGCACAAACTGGAACACTGGAGGTTCCATGTAGATACCAGGAAGCACTTCTGTGCTGTGCAGGTGATGGAACATTGATACAGGCTATTCAGAGGCTGTCGAGTCTCTTCCTTGGAGGTCTCCCTAAGATGTCTGGATGCAGGCAAGAGAGAAGTAGAACTAAAAACTCCTGGTTGCGGTTATATACACTGATTTAAAGATGGTATTGTACCATCATGAAACTCCTGAGGTCTGTGTTGTTAGTGAAAGCGCTGTCTGGATCACAAGCCTTTGCTTCAGTTCAGTTTTCCTAATTACTGCTTCAGAGACACCGGCAGTCATAACATCTTCCATCTTTACTTTCTACACATATGGGCTTCTTGTTTTTGTTTTATCCCGTGTGCAAGATGTATTGGAGACCCAGTTAAACTGCTATAACTCAGAATGTTTTTTCATTATCTTGAGCTCCCAGCGAATGCGTTTTTCTCTGTCATCGGAGAATATTGGTTATATTGTTCGTGTAGCCTGGGGCCATAAAATACACGTGTGTTTAACTCAAAATTGAACAGCATGACAATTACAATGTTGTTTTTTCAGACACCAGTAAGGCAAATGAAAGCTAAACAAGCAAACGTGCAATCCTATGGTGTGACGAGTTCCACAGCACGGCGCATCCTGCAGTCACTAGAGAAGATGTCAAGTCCTCTGGCAGTAAGCAGCACTCCTTTTAATATATTAGTAAAACTTAGTAGATGTGCCAGTAAAGAATGAAAGTCTTCCCTATGTTGAGCCCTGTTTAATTTATTGCATTATTTTTTCCACAGGATGCTAAAAGAATTCCATCTTCTGTTACCAGTCCACTGTCTTCTGTAAGTTGACCACCAAACCTATTGCATGAAACCCTCTCTCAGGGAAAAAAAACAACTCTAATATTTGGGCTTTCTTTTTTTCTCTTAGCCTGTGGACAGAAGCGTGCTGTGTATCACGGGCTTCCATTCCCCACGAAAACAGGTAAGAACCAGGAACGTCTTAAGCTGAGAAATTGTCTTTCCTTCAGTGCTATCACAAGAAATTTCACAAACCTCGGTGGCAATGTATGCATGAGTACAAGTTAATGTTAGCATTACAGTTATAAATTCATGTCTTGGTTGTGTAGCTAAAATGTGCCATTCTGCCTGCACTAAATGAAGAGCTGTGAAGATTACTCAGGTTAAACATTTATGTGATCTTTGTGTGGTGGTGTCTTGATATGTCAAATGAAGAAACAACTTTCCTAGAGTGCATAAAGTGGTTTTGTCTTGTTCTGCATCTTGGAGTGAAGCTGTGTGTTAAAATTCCTATTTAGGAAAGCTTGATCTTAAAGAAATTATCACAGATAGCAAAGTAATGATTGAGTGGTCATACAGATTTTGTGCAGGCTTCTGTGTTGATTCAAGCACTGAAAAAGAATACTTCTGTTTACTATCACCATCCAGATAACGAGAAAGAAAACTGTTAATTTCTGTCCTTTATACAATCCCTTGATCGGTGTATAATTAAGTTTACAATCACTTCAGAGTTTCCAATCATCTGAGACTTCCTGCACCTTCTTTTTGCCGTGTGCTAAATTGCAGGATTATTGAAAATAAAGTACAGCTTGTTACCCAATTAACTGCAAGCAAATCTGGTGTGAATTCTCAGTCAAATTGTAGAACCACACCTGTGATAAGGCATTAAGAAAGATCTGCCAAATTTGCAACAGGGAGCTTGAAGTTGTCAGGCAGTAAACGAATGTTGCACACAGCTGTCACTGGGTAAAAGGAGATAGACTGTCTGTTCACAATACTAGGATTCATAATATTTGGCAGGAGAAGGGTGGCCCGTGATGAAAACAATTATTTGTGAAGGACATGGCTCTCCGTTTTCCTGCTGAAGTGAGCGTGTGGTTGACAGAGCTCTTGTACGCTCAGGCAAAACTTTTGCAGTGGGTAGCAGTGATGTATGTGGCATTTCACTTATTTCAAGGATCTGCACCAGACAGAATAGCTCTTGGTGTACTGAACAGCTAACTGGGCAATACTTTGAACAGGGAAGTTAAAGTACTTTAAATCTATTTAGTACAAATCTAAAATGTTAGATGACATATTAGTGAATGAGATTAATTTAATATTATTTGACAACATTTTTTACTTTTTGCTCTACTGGCTCTACTGTTTGTTTGGCTCTGTAGGAGGAAAATCTATGTAGTATGTAGCTCAGAAGGCCCTATCAGTTGCTTAATGCTTTGAATGATAAATCAATGGGTTAAGCTAGTAAAAACTATCACAGTGTAGGCAGAGGAAGAGAGGGGAGTATTGTAGGAACATGAGTTATTTTGGTTATGGTAGTGTGAATTGTTTTGTCTATGAAACTAAGTGCCAAAGTTTGAAATGAGATTTAGTCAAGCTTTGGCTACTTCTATGTAGCTTCTGTGTAGCTTTCTGGACTCGATCTCTGGTTTTCTGGTGATTTCCCTCTGTGAGTTGAATGCATTTAGAGTTGAGTTCCAAGACTAATAGGATGTTTATAGTTCTGTAAATGTTTTCATCCATAAATAGTGCAGTTAGTTTTGGTGCATGAAAGAATAAATTGATTATCGCTTCCCTTTCTAAGATGGAATCTCAGCATCCACCTGTTCAAAGAGTGGTGACACCAAAGGCAATCTCTCTGTCAGGAGTTCTGGCCCGTTATGTCAAGCCATCTCTGACTCCATCTGCTGATTCTAGCAAAATTCACCAGAGAGTAGATACAAAGCACAAAGTAAGTAAATTTTGCAGCCCTTACCTGCCTGGAATGTTTCTGACCAATTCCTATACCGAGATGTTCTTTCTTTGCAGAGTGTACTGCTAGTACATTTGGGATATGCATTAAAACTGTGGGAACTACTGAGAAATAGGTTGAGTTTTTCTGGATTAAATTACATTTTTGGAATGATTAAGTGGCTTGTGGTTGTTTCACAATGTAATGATGTACTGTAGGATCAGGTTGTTTTCAGTGAAAGAATATTAAAAGACAGAAGCGACATTTTCCTTTTGTATCCTCCTGTACACAAAGTTTTCTGTATGTTTTTCTTTCTGAAAAACCACCGCATTCCCAGTATTGGTCTGAGTGTAAAAATGGCCCGGTGTTAAATCTGTGGACCTTATAGGGAAGAGATGAAAGTGGACGGTCATTTCTGATTAATTACTGCTTTGAAACCTCTCAATCTCTGTATCATTTAGCCAGCATAATCTTTCTTTAGAAGAGTTCTAAAAAAGAGCGTAGCTGCAACTGCTTGGGTTTTTTTGGGGAGGGAAGGTTGTACTGTTCTGTTTTGTTCTTTGATAAATGATATAACTGAAGCCCTTTTTAAGGGTCGGTAAACTAGCACTAGCTTTATTAACAACTTGATTTGATTCCCTACCATGCAATACTATTATCGTTATGTTTTGTTTAATTATGTTCTTTGGTAGAGAGTTTGACAGATGTGGTTAACTGTTCTGTCAGTTCATCCTCGATGCAAAGAGAAGCAGCAGTACTTGTTTTAGCCCCCAAATGTAGCTGAGCTGTACCTAGAATACTGAATTAGGGAACGAGATTTATTAGCTAGAGGTGTATTTAGTGGTATAAATTAAAAAGCTAGCAAACAAAAATACAAAAAAAAATACGAGTCATTGTCTTTACTTTGCATATAGTATATATCTTCAGCTAAATCTTGAAATAATTTGCAGGAAATGAAAGAGAAGAGTTTGCCTTTAGAACAGCGTGTAGAACCATCTGAAAGGTATGACAGATCTATTAATTTAAGACTAACTTGTATGAAGAAAACTGTCTCCTTTGTCACTATGTTCTGCCTGTATGTCTCTTAGAAAACGCAGTAACAGTTCTCAGTAATGGGAACAAGAATTCTGTATTTTGAGAGCTGTAAAGTCTAAATCACATTTGAAGATCAATATAAGTTTGAAAAAAAATTTGTTTTTAAGATTGGAAGGAAGATAAACAAGAAGAAAATTAGATTATCAGTGATGTATCAGAAATGATTTCTTTCCCATGTCTGTATCCTTAGTAGGATAGGAAGACTGGAAACAAGGTATGTCATTGTAGTGGAAATGCTAAGTCACAGCCTGAAGCAGTGATTGAGCACCTGATGGGGGAGGCAGGGCCAACCCAGGTGAGCTCAGGTACCTGCAGTGCACCTCAGTGACCAGAAGGAGTGTGGAGCCAGACCTTATTTAAGGGTTGGCAGTGGAGGTGAGGGTATCTTGCTGGAGATCCCTGCCTGCCTGAGGCCTTCCAAGGGCAAGCAGCTTTTTTACTTTGTTTCTACAACCATGGCTGCTGCATTTGGGATTATCTTCACTTTCTGTAGCCTAGAACTTAGCTACCCTGCTGTCATTGCTGTGTTTTCCATTGCACTGTAGCATTATAGTTACGATGCTGTATCTGCAGAAGGAGTATTTGCTATTGGAGGCCTTTTTTTCTTTAGGAAGTAAAGACAGTTTAGTTTTCACTTCAATGAAGTCTACAGTGTAAGAAATTTCACTTTGGCAGATATTCTGTAGTTTATCAATTTACTTATTGGCAATGGAACCATTTATCCATCTTGATATTCTCTGGAGTAAGACCTATTAGTTTTAGTTAGGATGAGAACCCGGAGCTTTACAGAACCTTTTGAGGCCAAGTGCCAGCTTGTTCCTAAAACGAAGTTCTCAGGGAGTTAACAGTTGTAATTGTCCAGAGGAGATTGATCTGTACTATACTGCTTACTTGTTTTAGGTAGGTAGGATGAGTTCTCCAGATAACGTCAATAGCTTTCCTTTCTGGACTAATAGTTTGTTCTGTAAAGCTTGACTGAAGGCACTTTGCACTCTAAGGTTACCTTTTAGGGTGTGGATTTTTCTCTTCAAACAACAGTAACAGGGCTCTGTTCATCTGCCAAGCAATTCCAGTGTGGCCTGGGGCATTCTTTGGCTCATAATAAAAAACAAAATGAAACAACCAACAAAACAACACCTCAACGCTTTGATTTGGCATTTAAAAGTATGACTTCACAGCAGCTGCCTTGTCAGGGGTGTGAGAGGTTGGCTTTAAGGTTTTGGTCTTAATGAAAAGAGGCGTTCAGTTTGACTTGTGGTTTCATTCCAAACAGCTCTGAATCATCTTTTGTTGAAATCCATTCTACTCCTCCATGTAGAGATTCAGAATACATACTGCATTTTATTTTGTACGCAATGTTTATTGCACTATTGCAATGTTGCAGTGTCTTACTTTTTGTCCATAGAGTAGATAAGCTGGCATACTGGTTAAACTATTTTCAACCTACCAAGGGCTATTTGTTCTTTAAACTTGCCTGGTTGTGGGATGGATTTACTTGAAGCCTGACAAATGTCTTTGCCCCTTGAAGCTGATACGTGTTAAGAGAAAGAGGGAAACAGACTATTATATGCAGGCTATAGTTGTCTGTACAAATATCTATTTTGACATAAGACTTTTTTCAGAATTCTGATTGACTGACAGTTTGGTTTAGAGAAAAGCCTGAGCTTTATGGCCTTAGGGATCTGGCTTCCCCTCAACAGTTACAGTGCTAATCAAGCTGCTTTCAAGTGTCTGACAAGTTTAGACTGATTCTTTTCCTCAGTCTTCCAGAAACTGGACCTGGTATCTTCCAATGTCAACTAATAGATTACTTTAACAACTGATGGGATAAGCATTGATATAATGATTTATTTTTTTTTCCCAGGGATATTTCATTTTGTTGCCACAGTACTTCTGATGTTATTTCTTATTTCACTTCTGGTTTGGGGTACGTTTTCTTCTCTTAACCACTTGCATTGGGAAATCTTTCTGGTTTTGATCTAGGCTTTCATAATAAACAGAGAAATGCCTTTGTATGCATTACAAAAGGGATCTGTGTTCGTGTCTGAAAAGACTTCTGGAATGTTGGCATAGCCAAACACCTCTGCTGTTCCTGCTGATGGCCACATAAAAGCCTGAGCTGCTTCTCAAACTTCTTGCCATCTTAAAGGCTTGCTCTGCTGTTGGCGGTGTTTCCCTTATGTGCATATGTGCACTTTTTGTGTATTTTCATGAGTTGTTCTTTTTATATCCTTGTAGAGTTAATGTTTATCACAGAATTGGAGAACCAGTCCACGTCTGGGCTAATTAAAAGAAACATTAGAAATTATCGATATGAATCAGCTGTTCTATTTCAGGTCTTCTGGCTTAGTCATTATTTCCATATGGATGTTGCAACTTTATGTATGTCATTTTCCTTCCTGTTCTTTTTTAAAACTTGATTTTCTATATAGCAGTAATTGTATTTACCGGCATTTAGGAACTTTTGAAGCAGCTTAACTGTTTCTTCTGATTCTGATGAAGAGGTTTCATTTCAAGGACTAATGATGGCTACAATAGCTCAAAAAGAAATTGACAATTTTTTCTTATTTTTCTTTCCTTTTTTTTTTTTTTTTTAAACCCCATCCCATGTGTTGTTATTCAGTGCTAGCAATTCAACCTACTCCAAATTCAGTACTCCTGCATCCAATGGTCTGTCTTCAGGAGTAAGTGGTGTTGGCAAGATGAGAAGGGTAAGAGGAGTGCACTACGTGTCAAAGTCTGGACAAGAACAGGTAGGTGACTCTTGCATTGATTGTTGTCTTTGAGATGACTGAAGTATATCAGTTTTATTGCCTCATAGTAAATGATAAGAATGCAGCCTTAGGATTTTTTCTTGTGGGTTTCAGAGCAAACTCGTATTTACTTACTCTGAACCTTGCTTATGAAGTTCTGAATTGGTAGTTCTGCTACGCTGGAGATTCCTCGTACTAGGAAGTTTCCCACCAGCAGTTAAATGAATGAATCCTAAGAGTAGGAATGTTTTGGTGGAGGTTTGTATGGTTTCTATAATGCAGCGATACTTGAAACAAGTGTCAAGTATGTAAACAAAGTTTATTGAATTTATTCTTTCCTGTTTAAGTCTTGTACGGGCCAGGAGTCCAAAAGAGAATTAGAAAATGGTGTTCTGCATGTCTGCTAATGATGACTTAGGATTGCTGATACTTACTGAACTTGTAGTGAAAGGCTTTTTTTCCTGTTTTAAGGGGAAAAGGTCTATTTTATCAAACTGTAGCCACAAATATTCAAGATTATTTTTCTGATTGGATGTTATCTGAGCTGCCTATGACTGTATCTTTAGTGTCAGTCTTTATGTTGGTCTTTTAGCTGATGCAATATAAAGAAATCATAAACAATGGAGTATGTTTATGTAATTCAAATAAAATAGTGATGCAGATAAAAATAGCTAAGTTCCATTAACTTTTCAGACCATAATAGTGAAACACTTGTAAGTCGTAGGATACGCTTGAATGTCTGTAGTACCAATTTATCCCTCTGCTTAGTCATTCATTTCTATTTAGATCTTGGTGCTTCTGTGCAGCCTGTGATTAGATTGGCAGTTCTCATTTAAACCCTAACTCATTCAGTCTTGGTTATCAAATAGCTTAAAAGGCAAGAACAAACGCTGTTGTTTTTAAGATGTACTGATATATGATTTGCATCCTTACATGTGGTATAGGCTGGATTTACCAGAGTAAATGTTCTTTCATCTGTAGTTTTCTTTGTAGGTATTTTGTGTTTTGTTGTGTGGGTTCAGTACACAATACTTTAAATGTTATATTTGTTCCAAATTCGCTGTTGTAGCGAATCAGAGCAGAGCAGGATGAGAAAGTAGCATGTTTTGTAAAAGAGAAAAATTTTACTTTACAACTCTAGGAAGTGGAGGAACCGGTACTCCCAAAAATATCCCTACCCATCAGTACTGCATCTCTGGCTCCATTCAACTTTAGTTTTCTGACTAGCAGTACTGTCTCATCGTCACCAAGCACTGTTTCAACATCAGTGATGAACAAGTTGAATCTATGTTGTATGCTATAAATGCTTTCCTGTATGAGTCTGTATCTGCTCTTTTGCAAGTTAACTTCTGTGGTGCTCATGAAATTAACTGGTGTTAGTTCATACTGAGTTGAGTAAGTCAGAGCTGTATTGCAGTTTGGAGAGAAAAATGCAGTTTTTTGATTGTCAGTCTTAGACTTGCAAATGTCTGGTTTGGTTTTGGAACTGTGGCAGAAAATGAAGTTGCATCAGCTTCTTTTGCATTTAAGAAATCAGATGAGAAAAAGGACGAAACTCCTGCAGCAAAGAGAGGCTTCTCTTTTGGTAACGCGGAGTCGGCTCCTGCCTCGCAGTTTGTTTTGGGAAGGAAAGAAGAGAAACAGGATTCTGTCAGTTCTGCTCCTCCGTTACTGTTTGGGAAGAAAGTTGAGAATGAAGAGTCAAAGGCACAACCTGTCTTTTCCGTTGGGCAGCCTGAACGTACCAAAGAAGAAAGCACAGCAAAACCTATGTTCAACTTCAGCTTTGTTAAACCATCGGAGAAAGAAACTGAGCAGGCAAAGCCAACTTTTTCATTTGGGGCCCAAGCCAATACTTCAGGTAAGCAGAATATCTTTTGTCTTCAGTTGTCTAAGTCCCTCAGATGGTACCTCTGAAGTCATAAGTTACAGAATCTGTAGGAGTTGCTGGGTTCATGTACTGGAGCTTTAGAAAAAGCTTAATTACTCTGTTCAGTGTGATTTGTGTTCCAGTTGTTGACGTATAGACAATTAGTAGAATTCCTGTTTTGATTTCAGTGAGTTTTAAGACTAGGTTTAGACAAAAAATATATACATATTGTCACACATTAAGGAACCTGTATTGCATCCCACATGAGCATGGATGGTTTGTATGGTTTCTGTGCTAGCAGCATAGTTGGTGGTACAGTCTTTAGCATGGCGACAGAGGCCTCATGCGATGGTTTTCATAGTGAAAGGGGATGTGAGGAGGTGTCTCATTCATGTGTTCTTGCAGCTGTGCTGCTGCAATTTACTGCCATGAAGGTGTGGAAATTGCTTAATAGGTACTACACAGTTTTGTGCATCTTTAACCTTCTGAAAGAGCGGGCTGAAAGATTTTAGTAACAATTGCCATGTGGAAGAATTCTGATTCTGATTTCATGACTTATCAGCCATGGTTTGCAGAACAGCGTTCATTACTCACTTCTACTAACTTTGGAAGTTATAAGGGAAGGAACAGAGAGAATAAAAGCAACGCATGGGGTTATGGTTCTTATGATTGAGTTGAAGTTCTGGAGTTTGATTTAACCATGGAAATTTGATGAAACACCTTGTGTAAAAATGAGATTTTAACGAGCCTTCTTCAGCACAGTAGAGAGTCCCTTAAAAGTGGCATAGATGAAAAGGGTCCGTAACTTCTGGAAAAACAGCAGTGGGAAATCAAGAACAGGGTCAGGTGTAATAATGAGAGAGCAGAAGCTTAGGGAAAGCTGAAGAACTGCATACTTTAAAAGATAACTTTAAATGTAAAATTGCACTCAGTACTTTGTGACAGTTCTGTAACAGAATCACACAGAATCACAGAATTACCCGGGTTGGAAGGGACCTCAAGGATCATGTAGTTCCAACCCCCCTGCCTAGCAGGGCCACCAAACATACACATTTACTAGATCAGGTTGCCCAGGGCCCTGTCCAACCTGGTCTTGAACACCTCCAAGGACGGGGCATCCACAACCTCACTGGGCAGCCTGTTCCAGGACCTAACCACCCTTCTAGTAAAGAACTTTCCCCTAACATCCAACCTAAATCTTCCCTCCTTCAACTTAAAACCATTTCCCCTAGTCCTGCTATTATCAGCCCTTTCGAAGAGTTTACTCCCCTCCTGGGAGTAAGTTCCCTTCAGGTATTGAAAGGCTGCAATGAGGTCACCTCGCAACCTTCTCTTCTCCAGGCTGAACAAACCCAACTCCCTCAGCCTGTCCTCATAGGGGAGGTGCTCCAGCCCCCTGATCATCTTTGTGGCCCTCCTCTGGACCCTTTCCAAAATCTCCATATCTTTTTTGTACTGAGGGCTCCACACCTGGACACAGTACTCCAGATGGGGCCTCACAAGAGCAGAGTAGAGAGGGACGATCACCTCCCTATCCCTGCTGACCACCCCTCTCCTGATGGAGCCCAGGATCCCATTTGCTTTCTGGGCTGCCAGAGCGCACTGCTGGCTCATGTTAAGTTTCTCATCTATCAGGACCCCTAGGTCTTTTTCAGCCGAGCTGCTCTCAAGGACAACTCCTCCCAGCCTGTACAGGTGCCTGGGGTTCTTCCGGCCCAAGTGCAAAACCTTGCACTTTGCCGTGTTGAACCTCATTAGGTTCACCCGAGCCCAGCTTTCCAGCCTGTCAAGGTCCCTCTGAATGGCATCTGTTCCCTCCACCGTATCGACTGCACCACTCAGCTTGGTGTCATCAGCAAACTTGCTGAGGGTGCACTCCATTCCCTCATCGATGTCATTAATAAAGATGTTAAAGAGCACCGGTCCCAAGACAGACCCTTGAGGGACGCCGCTCGTTACCGGCCTCCACCTGGACATTGAGCCATTGACCACCACCCTCTGTCTGCGGCCTTTCAACCAATTGCTTATCCATCTAGTTGTCCACCCATCAAATCCACCTCCCTCCAATTTGGAGATGAGGATGTGATGGGGGACCATGTCAAAGGCCTTGCTCAGGTCCAGGTAAATGACATCGGTCGCCTTCCCTTCATCCACCAACGCCGTCACTCCATCATAGAAGGCCACAAGATTAGTTAAGCATGACCTTCCCCTGGTGAAGCCATGCTGGCTGTCTCGGATCACATGCTTGTTCTTTATGCGATCAAGCATGTTGTCCAGGAGGATCTGTTCCATAATCTTCCCAGGCACAGAGGTGAGACTCACCGGCCTGTAGTTACCCGGGTCGTCCCTGCTCCCCTTCTTGTAAATGGGAGTGACGTGACCCTTCCTCCAATCATCCGGGACCTCACCTGACAGCCACGACTTCTCAAATATGATGGAGAGCGGCTCAGCAACCACCTCAGCCAGCTCCTTCAGGACCCTGGGATGCACGCCATCTGGCCCCATAGACTTATACTCATTCAGTCTAAGGAGGCACTCTCGGACTTGCTCTACCCTTACAGTGGGGAGGGATTTACCTCCTTGGTCCCCACATGGAGGTATGGGGGTGCAAGACTTAGGGACGTGAAAAAGACTAGAATCCTGGCCACCAGTGAAGACCGAGGTGAAGAACTCATTCAGCACCTCAGCTTTCTCTTCATCTGTTGAAGCCATTTCTCCTTTTAAATTTACCAGAGTAGGCACGCCCATTTTGGCCTGTCTCTTCTGGCCAATACAGAACAGGGGGCTGTTCTCTGTGGCTCCCAAAAGCAGGTCTTGAAAGTACTGAATTACAGTGAGCTTAAGCCAAAAGAGTGAGGCTGCAGGATGATGGGCTTAGCCAGCTTTAGGGCTGTAGGCACAGGGCTGTAATTTCAGGAGAGGCTACAAAAGCAGCTGTACCACTGTGGGTTGTTTTTTTTTTGGTGTGTTATTTAACAAACTACAGAAGTGTTGCAGGTAATGCATGTTGTTCTTCTCAGAGCATCTGAAGAATAGTTTTGTTTGAGGAGCTGAGATGTACTGGTTCATTCTGGTTCCAGTTGTTATAGCCAGTGCTTGGTGTCCGTAACTACTAAAGCCTAGAACTGTGGTGGTGTCATCATTCTTCACAATTCTCCCATTCCTTTAATTGCACATGGCAGCGATCAGTGTATTAAACCTGGATTTTATGTAATCCACAGTAGCTGGATAATAGTTGAGACATCGTCCAGCATTTCTCTTTGTACAGTGGCTGGAACAGGGTCTCTCTGTTGCGCTTGGTTTGCCGTCTTGCAGCGTTTTATGTTCTGTTCTCCCTCTCAGATCAAGGAGCAGCAAAGCCATCCTTCAGCTTCTTGAGCTCTAGTTCCTCCAGCGCAGCCGTACCTGCCACTTCAGCCAACAGCAGCAGCCTGTTTGGCAGCGTCACTTCTTCCTCCAACCCTGCACCAGTTCCCACTCCCTTTGTGTTTGGGCAAGCCAGCAACACTGTGAGCAGCACCGCTTTTGGCAATTCTGCAGAATCTACAGCATCTCAGTCATTTGGCTTCTCTCAAGAAAACAAACCCACCACCACATCTTCCACCACTGGTGCAGCAGTTAATCCATTTGTCTTCGGTTCAGGAGCCAACAGTAGCAATGCAGCAAGTTCTGGCTTTACCTTTGGAGCCACGGCCACATCGAGTTCAACAGGTACATTTAAGCAGGTGCTTTTGTTTTTGCTCTTAGATCACAAAAGTGGAGCAGGGAAAGAGTGTTTCCTGGAGAACAGGTAGGGAAAATGCGTGGAAATTGAGAAAAGTAGTGAATATTTACATCCAACAGTATATAAACAGTGCTATTGCTTGGGGCTCAGGTCAAGTTTTGAGGCAGTCTGGGAAATACAGTTTAGGGATCAACTGGCTGTGGTGATATTTTGTGCATTGGATAATCCTTTACTGGCTTTCATTTGCATAGGAACTTGTCATTGTGAGAATGAATTTCCCTCTTCTCAGTATCCATCCAGTGCTGAAGGTTAAAAGTTAGTTTTAACTTGAATTTTTCTCTCCCATACCTAAAACTCTTCAAGCGTTGTAAATAACATCAAGATTTGTACTATCCACCCTTCACAAGTGTATATTACAAACACAGTATTGATATATGCAGCTGCTGCTTTGTAAAGCGTGACTTCTAATGAGCACGATAGCCAGTCCTTCATTTTCTTGGTCTTCATAATCTTCAAATCTTCATAAAAGTACTGGAATGCCTTTTAGTCCGTCTTAACTTCTGTTTTCCTTCCTGGAAAAACAATCAGCCATTCCGAGTTACGTTGCAGCAGTTGTTATTTTTATGTTGCGTGACATTAATCTAAATTGCATTTAGATTAATAGCGCTATTTAGAAGGTCTCTTTTTGCTCAGCAGAAATGTGTATGTTTGAAGTCACAGCTCAGTCCTGTATTTTTTTCTCATTATTTCTGCTGGCCATGCAGAACCAAAGCAGCTAATTGAATGAGCTTGTTTGCTATTATATGGAGAGACAGAATTATTCTGGTAGCTCAGTTAGGTCCCTGCAAGCCTGATGTGGTCTCCAGAAATTGATAATTGTAAACATTTGGATGAGGAAGGGGTGCAGTTGCTTATGAGAGGAAAGATTGGCATTCTCCTCATTCTAGTAGATCAGGAGCTGTGTTTTGAACGCTTAAAATAATACAAATAAGTGAGTGAGTGTTCTTTACCCGTGGTATAAATAATCTTAGTAATACAAATTAGCCTGTGCTATTTGTGGGAGCCTGCTTCTAGAGCCTGAATGGCTAACAGTAATTTGAGTCTAGACAACCCGTGTTTGAGGTGTGCGTTGTCTGACTCCTTTAAGTATGCTGTTTTTCATGTAACTTACAAGAAAAGGTAGGATTCCTATCATGAATGAGGTGCTGTTTGTTGTTTTACCTACTTGGCTGCAAACATAAAGCTCTGTAACAAACAAAACAACTCAGCACATACTGAAATTTCTCTTCTTTTCCTTTAGGGTCATCCTCTACATTTGTCTTTGGGTCTGGGTCTTCAGCGCCTGCTGCTGGACCAGCATTTGGTGCCAGTCAGCTACCAGCATTTGGCCAGAGCCAGGGCCCTGGCCAGCCAAATGCTCCCAGCTTTGGATCTTTGTCGACATCACTGTTTTCATCTGGCTCTCAGCCTGCACCTCCTGCCTTCGGCTCTGTGACAAGCAGTACTGTGTTTGGACAGCAATCGAGCCAACAGCCAGGTTTTGGCTCCGGCGCCTCCAATGCTGGTGAGTGTTGACCATCCTTTTCGTTTCAGGTCTCAAAGAGAGCTTGGTTAGTCAGTGAGTTGGTTTCCATGAAGTGCAGCTGAAGTTTAGTGAATGAAATTACTTCTGCCTTTTGTACATACTCTACTGTAAGAATTGCCCTCCATAGAGGGAGTAGACACAGGGTTAAGTATTTTGCATCTGATTCCTTACTGCCGGAGAGGTACACTACCTTCACCAATAGGTTGTACATTGTTGTATATTGTGTGCATGCAGCCATAGACTAATGGCAGTACAGGTAGCAGCAGACAGTTCCTTAGCAATTTGCCAGCAGTCTAAAAATCTCTTTATGATGCTCTACTGAAACAAATGATGTTGTCTAGGTGTTGTTCCTGTTGTAACTTAGCATTTCTGGTAAACCTCCCTCCCACCCCAAGCTGTGCCGCCTTGAGCAAGGTCTAAGCAATGTATGTTAGAGGTGGTGGGAGGAAGGAGGGGAGGACTTTCCTGGAAAGAACAAACTCAAATTTCAACTTTCTTATTCCCTTCTCCTTCTACCCTGTCTTTCTCAGGTCCCGTATTCCAGTTTGGGAGTAGTACTTCTAATTTCAACTTCACGAGTAACCCAGAAGTATTTACTTTTGGTGCAAATCCTCCTGCACCGGCAGCATCAGTACAACCTTCCAGCTCTTCAGGATTTTCATTCAGCCAACCTGCAACGTTTACAGTGGGGTAAGAGACCAAATCAGATTTTCACTTGAGCTTTTGGTACTATCTGTGGAGCGCAGGCAGCCTCTACTGATGTTAAATTGCGAGGTGCTCAGATGTACTTCGGAATTTATGTCTAAGGACAGCATCTCTCCTCGCTCTGTTAGTGTGACTGGCTAAGTAGGCAACGATGGCTTTATAGCAGCACAGCTCTCAGAAATATCATGCAGCCATGAGAAGTGTTCTTGAAAAATAAGATCTGAATTGAGCTGTTACGCTGCTGCTTACCTGCTGAATGAGAGAGATTTCATTGCTTTTGGTTTCTGGAACTCTCTTCCCGTTCATCATACGTTGTCTGTTGCCAGCTGCTGAGCAGTGAGCAGCCAGATGATAAAACAGTTGTTCTGGAATATCTGCTCAGTGCTGCTACTGAACTGTCAGCTAACAGTAGGGAACGTCAGCTCGGTTTAGACCGTCGTGAGACAGGTTAGTTTTACCCTACTGATGATGTGTCGTTGCGCTAACTCTGCGTTGTCCTAACTCTGTGCTACCGGTTTCTATTCATAGGACTAATGGAAAAAATATTTTCTCTGCCTCCGGATCTTCAGTTCCCGGTCGGAAGATAAAGACTGCAATTAGACGTAAAAAGTAATCGGCAGATTGGTAAAGCAACTTTCAAAGCAGCTGCTGCCCTGCATTGTTCAGTTGTTGGGATCGTACCTCGTGCTTGGTTAGCTGAAGTCAGATCTGCCTAAAGAAATATAAAACTTTGCTGCCCTTTCCTTCTCTCTCTGGTGTAGTTCATTTTGTAACAACTAGAGTTGGCAACAGCACCGTTCTCAAGCAAAACTATTTTAGAATCCAGCAAGTTACTTCTTTCACTGACTTGGCATGGTTCGGCTATAGAGATGAATATAGCCCGCACAGTGAATGGCTTGTACAATACCTCTTCATCTGCACCACTATGTGAGCTCATCCTGTGCAGCAGGAGGAGAACAGCTGGGAGCTGGAGGTGCTGCAGGCCCAGCTGGAGGGCGAGCGGCTCCACTGCCAGGAGCTGCAGCGCCGCTGGGCTGCCGAGAGATGTGAACTGCAGAAGGCGGCAGAGCGGGAGCGGCAGCTGCTGACCGACCAACTGCGCTGTGCCTGGGAGAAGCAGCAGGCCCAGGAAGAGCAGCAGCTGAAGGAGTGGGAGCAGCAGCAGCGGGCGACGGGGACCCGTCAGCTGCTGCTCTGGAAGGAGGCCGAGCTGCGCGCGACAAAGGAGCTGCTGCAGCGTGATTGCGATGCAGCCCTGCGCCAGGCTCGGGAGCTGCAGCAGCAGCTGGCCAAGGTGCTGAGGAACCCCCCCAGCAGCGAGGCGGCCCATGCCCAGCTGCAGGACGTCCTCAGCAAGCTGCGCTGGGAGACGGATGGTGAGCAGCCCGCCTGCATCCGCCACCTCCAGCGTCAGCTGGAGCTGGAGAGGAGGCTCTTCACCTATTACATCGTGGGGAGCTGGGCAGACATGCTCCGTAACGCAATGTCCTGCTCCCAGGAAAAAGAGGGAGCTCTGCGCCGCCACCGTGCAGAGCAGGGCTCCAGTCGACTTGCCGTGAAGGATGCTCATGTCCAGGTGAGATGACACACTGAGAGAGTGGGGATTGTTCAGCCTGGGGAGGGGAGGCTCTGGAGAAACCACAGAGCGGCCCTCCAGTGCCTGAAGGAGAACTGGGGAAATCTGGAGATGTACTGGTTGTAAGGGAGGGTAGTGATACAACAAAGGACAATGCCCTGAAAATAGAAGAGGGGAGATCTGGATGAGATATAAGAAGACAGGACACCATGAGGGGGCAGAGGCGCTGGCACAGGCTGCCCAGAGAGGCTGTGGTTGCCACACGCCTGGCAGTGCCCCAGGCCAGGCTGGACGCACCTTTGGGCAACCTGACCTAGTGGAAGTTGTCCCTGCCCTTGGCATGGGCTTGGAACGGGAGAGTCTTGAAGGCCCCTTCCTACACAAACCATTCTGTTATTCTATGATTTTCTGGTTCTAGGTGCCAGAGACAGCCAAGGAAGACCTGGGGCTCCCGGGCAGCCGGCCGTCTCCCCGCCGGGGCCCGGCACAGCCCCCCACCTGCCCTGCAAAGCGGGAGGAGAAGAGGCAGGAGCTGAAGGCACTGCAGGTCCAGCTGGAGGGCGAGCGGCTCCGCTCCCAGGAGCTGCAGCGCCGCTGCGCTGCTGAGAGACGTGAGCGGCAGGAGGCGGCAGAGCGGGAGCGGCAGCTGCTGGCCGACAAACTGCGCTCCAAGTGGGAGCGGGTGCGGGTGTCAAAGCTGCAGCGCCTGCGGGAGCAGAGCCTGAGGCAGTGGCAAGCAGAGATCTGCCAACTGCTGCAGGAGAAGGAGGCCCAGCTGCGCCAGATGCAGGAGCTGCTGCAGAAGCGGCGCAACAACACCATCCGCCAGGCATGGCAACTGCAGCGGCAGCTGGCGGAGGCGCTGCTGAGGAGCGACAGCAGCAGAGCGGACCGCAGAATGCAGCAGGAAGTCCAGCGGCAGCTCTGCTGGAAGTCCCGTGCAGAGCAGGCCGTGGAGAGCAAGCGCCTCCAGTGTGAGCTGCAGGAGCAGAGAAGACGCTTCCTGCAGTACATCCTGGAGCACGTGGAGGGGCAGCCACGCGTCTTCTTCAACAGGGCCAGGGCCTGCCATCAGGCTGTAGCAGAGGTGGGTGTTCAGGCTACAGAGCAACAAGAGGCCTGCCCACCTGAGCGCAGGGAGCAGCAGGAGCAGAACACCCATCTGCTGAGTAAGCTGAAGGAGCTGCAGAGACGGTGAAGCCTCCTTGAAGAGAAGAGCAGAAGCTCTCAGCAGATGTGGGAGGAGGTGGAGTGGCTCAAGGACAAGATGCGTACGCTCTGCCTCCGTACCCAGCAGCTGCTGGAAATAGTCCAGCAGCTCAAGGAGGCCTCTTCCGCATCCAAAGACGCCACAGAGAAGGCAGAGGACATCAACCAGCTGCAGGGAAAGCATCTGGAAAAGGATAATGGGATGGCCAAGGAAGACCCGGGGTTCCCAGGCAGCACAAGCAGCAAGCTGCTGGAGCAGTGCAGCTACCTCCAACAAGCCCTGAGCAACCTGGAGAGTCACTGCCAGGCCCTGAAGGCCCAGAACCACCTGCTGAGAGACCTCCAGCAGGCTGACATCAAGCTTGGAGCGCTCAGCAAGCGTCTGGAGGAAAAATGCACACAGCTCCAGGAGATGGGGAAAAAGCTGAGGCCACACAGAAATCCCAAACAGGAATGCCCCAATCCCCAGGAAAAGCCAGGGGAGTCAAAAGAGTGGCCAGTGGCAGTCTGCATCTACATTTTCGCAGACCATCACCACCAAAACGAAGATTCTTAGCTCGTCACAGCTACAAAATCCTTATGAGGGCCCTAATGAGGACCCAGAAAACGAGCTTCCACTGACAGCTGGACAATACGTTTACATCTGTGGAGACATGGATGAGGATGGCTGGTTTCTGGGAGAGCTGACGGACGGCACAAGAGGACTGGTCCCTTCCAATCTGGTGGAAGAAGTTTCAGATGATGACCTGGATACCACCGTGCCTCCAGGGCTTCGTGATCTCCTGCTGGATACCGATGACGAAGAGAGACCAGGCAGCAGGAGCAGGGGCAGAAAGTGATGGTCACCATCCAGAAATCTGTGTCCGTGTGTTGGCTCAGCCTGGGGGACGCCGAGATTCCTCTCCATAAGACAGCAACATCCCATCAAGATTCCACCTTTCTGGATGAAGGCTACCTCATGCTCCACTTGATGTTCAAGTGGAGTGTGGTCCATCAGCAGGAAGGCCTTAAAAATTCATCCCTTGTAAGACTGAGAATTTATTACATTGGACTTTAATAAAACAACAAAAAACAACAAAAAACACCAAAAACACCAAAACAATTTAAAAAAATTTATATATTATATGTTATTTATATATTATATATATTATAATATATGATTATAGAATATATATATTATAATATACATAATATACATTATATACATAATATATATAATATAATAAATACAATGATAAATAATATTATATTATATATATTATAATATTAAAAAAATACTAATAAAAATAACCAAACCCAAAAAGTGTGTCCAGTCTTCTTGTTTTTAGACAGTCTGCTTTTGTAAAGGTACAAGGAAAGGTAGAGGCTGAGGAAAGCCTCCAAGGTCTTTCTCAAGCGTTCTACCTACAAGTATTAGAATGAAGAGAGAAAGGAATCATCACTGCTTGCCTCTGTTCTTTGGGACACCTTAAGCACCTTGGAAGGCCGCACTTCCTGAGCCCTACAGACAGTCTGTCCCAAAGCAGCTGTTTGATCATTTCCACTGGGTGACAATGCATAGCGCTTGCATTGTCTGCAGGCATGGACTCAGATGCAAATCCACATCCTTACCTGTAGGTCCGTACATCCTTTATGTACATGTTCCAGCTCCCCCTTGAAATTTTCTTTCTGTCCCTACATGTCAGCAGAGCACTTAGCAAGACTCCTTCACGTCTAGACACCAACTGCCCATACAAGTGTGTGTGATAATGCACACGGCTGCGGCCAGCACTCTGTGTAAAGAGAAACTGTCAGAGAGCTGCACATCAGGGAGGGGTTCGTTGGTCTCAGCCTCTGCTTGCTTTTCTGGCTGGCTGTGAGGGACGCTCACGACCAGGTGAGATGGCACACACAGGGCGTGGATCTCTGGGAGACAGGAGAGTTGCATTCCTTGGAGCCAGATGTGAGTTCTTCATTCTCGAGTGTTGAAATCTCTTCTGATGACAAAGCTGGTGAGACTAAGACAGAGAGATGGCGGTGGATGAGAAGGCCAAAAAGACAGCAAGAGCTGGAACAGTACCTGTGGGAGATGCTGATGAGCATGGACTTGATCAGCCTGGTTCTCCAGGGAAGGTTTTGGAGAAGGCAAGGGGCAAGAGATGGGAGCGCAGGGAGACAGCGAGATGCTCTCAGCCAGCATTTGTGTGCCGGGGACAGAAAAGCCACTGGCACTGGCGTTTCTTGCTTGCTTGCAGGAGACTCGAGCTTTGTGGAGGTGGCCGTGTATTTCAGCAGGGAGGAGCAGGCGCAGTGAGTGCTCTGCCGAGATGTGATGCCGTAGACATACGATTCCATGGCCCTGCTGGCAGAGGGCTTTGCTGCCTTTCCTCCTCATGAAGGCATCTTGGGCACTGCAGAGTGAGCCTGCACATGCACCAGAATAAGCGCAGTGCATTTCCTTCCTGATGAATGCAACAGCAACTACAAAAGAAACACGAATGAGTGTGAGTTTCAGAAGAGATTAATGTGCTCTGGACTCTGAGGGAAGACCCACAGTCACCGCTGGCAAGCAGGTGTCAGTCAGCCTTTCAGTGAGGTTAGGGAGGGATGAAACAAGGCTCCAAGTATTTGTTGCACAGTTGAGTTGCTTCCTGCTGTGCTTCACAGCACAACATGTTTTTATAAAGATGAATGCCTGGGGAACGGAAAGACTACTTTCATACATCTTGTTTGTGTTAGCTGACTGCAGTTCCAACCAGCTGGACATACAGGGTCTGGCAAATGATACCTGGAAGGAGGTACAGGCAGGAGGCCCAGCACCCTGCAACCTCCAGGTGAGGGAGAGCAGCCAAGGATTCCTTTGGGACCTGCAGGTTCACTGTGTGCAGCATTACATGCAGGAGCATCTGAGTATAGAGATGATGGCAGAGGTACAGAGCTAAGCATCACAGAGAGGGAGAGTTGCTCAACTTGTTTCCCATGGTGAGACAGGAACTAGGAGCCACGAGGAAAATGTGGCCGCATTCTGCTTTCCTCTTCTGTCCCACACCAGCCCCGTCAGAGGGGAGGAACAGCCACGCTTCCACTGAGACGTTCCTCTTCATGCACAAATGAGCGTGCACGGAGCTGTGGGCAGTGCTGGGGCTGCACACACGTGGGTATGCACAGGTGTGTCCATGCACTGCAGAGATTTGTGCACACATGTGGGAGGGTGTGCAAGGATGAGGTGGTACGTGTGTGTGTGTGTGTGTGTGTGTGTGTGCAGGGACGGGGTGGTACGTGTGTGTGTGTGTGTGTGTGTGTGCAGGCAGGGAGTGCAAGAATGGTGGTGCATGTATGCATGCAGCTGGGGAGCGCGAGGATGAGTTTTTGAGTTAGAATAGTTCTAACCTGGTCTGGGGCTGTGACTACCAATTGCCTTCCAAAGGTCAATTTTCTGCTCTCTTCTACCCAAAGGGCGGTTGCTGCTACGGCTTGGATGTACTCTGGCCACCCTTGTGATACTGGATCTATCAATTTAGATAGGTATGCCGCTGGTTGACGCTTATGTCCCCATTCCTGGATTAGCACTCCCAGTGCTGCCCCTCGATCTACAGTAACAAAAATCTGGAAGGGCTTCAAGGCAGGAAGAGCTAGGACTGGGGCTGTAATTTGGCCTTGTTTTAATTCTTTTCTTAGTTCCTTCTCTTCAGTAGTCCACTGAAGCATGTTGGGTTCTTCATCTAATAACTTAAGGTATCAGCCCTTGATATTCTGAGCATATGCCTCTATCCAGAGTCTGCAATATCCTACTACCCCCAGGAATTTTCTCAGTTTCCTCTTTGTTCTGGGCATGGGTAGCTCGATAACTCCCTGAATCCTCCCTGGGGTTATTTTATACATTCCCTCAGAGACCAGGTGTCCCAAAGACTTGGCTTCTCTTTCCACAGACTGTGGCTTATTCTTTGATACTCTCAGTCCTTGTTTCCCCAGGAAGTTTAGCAGTTCATTTGTGGCTCTTTTAACTCCCACCTTCTCTGACCCTGACAACACGAGGTCACCTACATCTTGTAGGAGTTATGCTCCCTCTGGTGGCCGAAAATGTTCTAATATTTGTTCCAAGGTTTGCCCGAACCAATTGGGTGACTCTGTGAACCCCTGGGCTAGAACTGTCCACCAATACTGTTGTTTCCGCCCACGCTCAGGATCTTCCCACTCAAAGGCAAATATGTCTCTGCTTTCAGATCCAATGGACAAGACCAAAAGGGCATCCTTTCGATCTATAACACTGAACCGCCTGTTCCCATTTGGGATTTTGTTCATCAAGGTATATGGGTTTGGAGCCACTATATTTTGTACTATGTCATTAATTTTTCTCAAATCTTGCACTAATCAGTAGGAACCATCGGGTTTTTTTAACTGGCAAAATGGGGGTATTGAAAGGTGACAGCCATGTTCCAGCAACCCATCCCTTAGTAATCACTGTATTACAGGTTTAAGGCCAATACGTCCCTCAAATGGATGTGGATATTGTCTCTGTCTTATGACTTCATATTTTTCTTGCATTTTTATTTTCAAAGGGGTTATTTTTAATCCCCCTCTATTTCTTTCTTTGACCCAAACCACAGGGTCTATCCCTCTCTCATCTGCCTCAGTTAATCCATTTATTGATACAGTAATTCCATCTTGACACGTTGTTGTTTGTATTCCTGGTTTGATCATGAGATGTCTCCCCAGCAAGTTAGTCCCTGCATCAGGTACGTAGAATAATTGTCCTGTGATTGCTTTAAACCCCAGTTTCAACTCGATACTTTCATCCCAGTTCCCTCTACCCCATTTATCTTTAAGGTCTCATTTCTTAATTTGAGTCCTGACACCTTATGGGCCAGCGATGAACAAGCTGGCCCTGTAAAAACACAAATTCTTCCCCCTCAGGTTCCACTTTTATATTTACCAGGGGCTCCTGGTGGGACCACAGTTTTGAAAGCCCCGGACCCCCCTATTCTGAATTCAAAGCAGCTGGTAACTTTTCCTCTCTCTTCCGTTCTGGGCAGTTTTTCTTTATGTGTCCTGGCTGACCACACCAGAAGCATTTCCCTACACTTGGTTGCAACTGGGGCCTCACTGGATATCCTTGGGATCTTCCTTCTCCCTGCCTCCCTCCAGGGCACAACCTTCCTCCAATTTTCTTTTCCCTATTACCCATTCTTTGTTTCACCACCTGTTCTGCCATGGAAACCATTAACTTTGCCTTTTGTTTTTCCTTCTCATCTCCCCTTCTAACGTACACGCTCTGAGCCTCTCGTAAGATCTCCTCCAGAGACCTCTTACTCCATCCTTCTGTCTTCTGAAGCCTCTTTTGCACATCTGGCTGCGCCTTGGTTACAGAGTTAACTTTTAGAAGCCCTTGGGCTACAGGATCCTCAGGATTCATTCCCGAGTATTTTCTCATTTTATCTCTAAGCCTTTCCAGAAAATCACTGGGGGGTTCTTCCCTATCCTGCTGAATCCCAAATGCCTAGGTAAGATTCGGGGACTTGGGTACTGCCTCCCTAATCCCAGCCATTATTATGTCTCACCGATATTTTGCCAATGTTGTGCATTATTACTATCCCAGCTGGGGTCTGCCACTGGCTATTTTTGCACTCCAGGACGCCCAGGAGGGTTATTCTTTTCCCACTCTTGTGTAGCTGCTCGCCTAATCATGCCTCTTTCTTCTCCAGTAAACAACATATCCATAATAGACATCATTTCCATCCACGAGTACAAATTTGGCCCCAGAAAT
This sequence comes from Coturnix japonica, assembly GCF_054131305.1. NCBI lineage: Eukaryota > Metazoa > Chordata > Aves > Galliformes > Phasianidae > Coturnix > Coturnix japonica. Next base: position 19,824,738 of record NC_140671.1, on the reverse strand, counting down.
TGATCTAATTGTTCTGCTTCTCTTATAGGATCTTCAGTCGAGGATTTCAATTCCTTCTTAAAATGTCTGACTTCTCCACTAGTGAGTGGGGAGTTTACACAGCCTATTTGTCCTTGTCCCAGTGGTACCTCGGTACACTGAGGTGCTGGTACGGCTGGTGTCTGGTGAAGGAAAACTTTCGATATCCCTTTTACATACAGGGTCTTGCAAATGACGCCAGGAAGGAAGTACAGGCAGGAGGCCCAGCACCCTGCAACCTCCATGTGGGGAAGAGCAGCCAAGGATTCCTTTGGGATCTGCAGGCTCATTGTGTGGAGCATTGCATCAAGAAACATCTGTGTATAGAGATGATGGCAGAGGTACAGAGCTGAGCATCATAGAGAGGCAGAGAGGCTCAGCTCGTTTCCCACCATAAGACAGGAACTAGGAGCCACAAAGAAAGTGTGGGCACATTCTGCTTTCCTCTTCTGTCCCACACCATCTGCCCCGTCAGAGGGGAGGAACAGCCACGCTTCCACTGAGACGTTCCTCTCACAGCCAGGCACGCCTCAGGTTGGAGCATTGCCGGCTGCTGGATGGGAAAAGCAGCTGCAGAAGTGCGTGTACACAGGAGTGTGCGGAGAAGTGGGGTAGCAAAAGTGTGTGAGTGCAAGTGTGAGTGTGTGCAGGATGGGTGGGAAATGTGTGTGCATGCACGTGCATGGAGTGCAAGGATGGGGTTGTGCACATTGGTATGAGCAGAGGGGTGTGCAAAGGGGTGGGGTTGTACATGTGTGAAGACGCAAAAGTGTTCCTGGATGGTATTTGCATGTGGATGTGCAGAGCGTCTGCAAGCATGTGGATGCACGTGCATAAGCAGTGTGTGAAGGGATGTTCTTTCACGTGTATGTGTGCAAGGATGGGGCTGAATGTCAGGGTGTGCGCTGCACATTCATGTGTGCAAAAAGGTGCTTGCAGGTGTGCTGTGTTTCTTGCACACGTGTGTATGCACATGGCTGTGACCAACGCTGTGCACGTCTTCATGCACAAATGAGCGTGCACGGAGCTGTGGACAGTGCTGGGGTTGCACATGTGGGTGTGCACGGGTGTGTCCATGCACTGCAGAGATTTGTGCACGCATGTGGGAGGGTGTGCAAGGACGAGGTGGTCCGTGTGCGTGTGTGTGTGTGTGTGCAGGGATGGGGTGGTACGTGTGTGTGTGTGTGTGTGCAGGGATGAGGTGGTACGTGTGTGTGTGTGTGTGTGTGTGTGTGCAGGGATGGGGTGGTACGTGTGTGTGTGTGTGTGTGTGTGTGTGTGCAGGGATGGGGTGGTACGTGTGTGTGTGTGTGTGTGTGTGTGTGTGTGTGCAGGGATGGGGTGGTACATGTGTGTGTGTGTGTGTGTGTGCAGGGATGGGGTGGTACGTGTGTGTGTGTGTGTGTGTGTGTGTGTGTGCAGGGATGGGGTGGTACGTGTGTGTGTGTGTGTGTGTGTGTGTGTGTGCAGGGATGGGGTGGTGGCCATTTGCACGAGCACAGAGGTGTGCAAAGCGGTGGGCGATTGCTCCGTTGAAGCAAGAAGCAAGCGTGACAGTGCTCCAGTTGTAAGGAAGTGCATTGCTGGAACAGGGCAGAGCTGAGCCTGCAACTGCAGCCTCCTTTGCACAGCCCAGCTCTCAGAGGGTGAGACAGTTGTGCTTCCTGAGCAGCTCAGGGACGTTGTGGACAGAAGCAGCCGAGTCCAAAGTTCCTGGTGTGAAGTGCTCCGAACATCGGGCTCTCTGGGCGAGCTCCCGGCTGACAGCACTGCTCCCCTCTGCCCTCGCCCGGGCCTGCTGGGAGCTGCAGGGCCTGCTGGGAGCTGCAGGCCCCGCAGGAACTACCACTCCCAGGATGCTGTGCGGCAGCACCGGGCGCCGCCATGACAGTGCTGTGTGCAGTGCTGTGCAGGGCTGGGCCTGTGGGCTCAGGGCACCGGGTGCTCCTTCCCTGAGCCTGCCAGGAGGTAAGGCACCGTGAGGGTGGTTTGGGGGAGACCAAAAGACGTAGAGAGGACGTAGGTGGGACATGGAGGTGAGATAGATGGGGCATGAACTGGATCTAGAGAGAGGGGTGAGAAGGCAAGGTGGATATCCGACAGGTGGGGACAGGGGCCTGTACAGGTCAAGGGCCAAGTCCAGCTCGGCAAGCACAGCAACATGTCGGGGACGCCGGGCTGCGGCTGGGGATGGAGCAGAGCAAGATGGAGAAAGGGGGGAACATTCAGGGAGCAAAGAAATCTCCAAGTGGGGCTTTCTCCATAGCTCAGCCTGCAGCGCAGCCACACGACCTAGGCAGGCCTCAGACTGGGATCCTGCTGCTGGGTGCTGCAGGGTGCAGCCTGGCTCAGTCCTCTCTGCACCTGGGGACTGATGGCTGTGTCTGGGATGGCAGTGAGCCTCCTCCACTCCAGGCTGAGCCACTCAGCTCTCCCAGAATTCCCGTCCATCCCCCTTTCTCATCCCTCCATTCCCATGCAGAACTGACTGAGGAGGGGAGGGATGGGTCCAATGGTGGTGGCAGATCTGGGACACTGCCCTTTCTGCTGCCCTTTCACATTGCCCTGAAGGTGGGCCCGGGGGCCTGGGGAGGTGGGCTTTGTAACTGAAGGAACGGCCGCAGGCAGGCAGAAATATGGCAAAGACATGTAATCATTGAACGTAGCAAACAGTCAAGAAATGACAGTATTCCCAACCATTTCCCATCCTAACAATCCTTTCTGATCCCACCCCCTCAAACTCCCACCCCCAATCAACTTCCCTCCCTCTGCCAAAAACCTCCCAGCCCCCTGTTGTAATCCAAGAAGAATGGCAGCAGCCATGGATCAAGAGAAGGACTTGACAGAGCAGCAGCTGTGGAGCAGGATAAAGAGCAAACCGTGTTGGTGGTGGATGCGGCAGGCAGTGCCAGCAGGGCGTCCCCTGCTTCAAAGTGCACCTTTCCTCTCTCACCCACCACACATTCTCTCCTGCATTCAGGGTCTGAGGGATTTCTTCCAGTTGTACTCCATATCCGCATGGCCAGTGCGTGATACAGAGCCCAAGTGGAACACCTGCTTGGAAAATGAAATCAACTCTCCCATTCAGTTCTATGAGCGTGCGCCTTCCTCTCAAGTGATGCGTGGTCATATTTGAAAAATCCAAATTAGTTGGATATAAGAGAGGTAATAGCATCATAACTGAGCATTACTAATACATTCAATGATTATTCCCGCAGATTCCAGCACCATTTGTAACATCAGACCCCATTGGATTCACATCCAATCTATTAACATAGTAGAAGCACAAGATAACCTGGATAATGCCTAATAACTCTGGTTCCTGAGACAGTAGTTGGCGAACCTGAAGGCAAAAGGTCAGCCCGCTAGGACAAACAGCCAGACAGCAGTATAGTTAAATATGGCTGCGTCCATCGACTGCCCGAAAAGCCATGCTTTTATAGCAGACAGACGAGGGCATTTAAAAACCACACACACTAATTGAAGGAAAGCTATTGCAATAACAACCCTAAAACCCCCGTTGAAAGCCCCGAGCTACTCATTCTTTTCCTAGAGGTGTCCTTGGTTCTCATGCTGTTTCTCCCTCCACAGCTGCTGCTCTGTGAAGCCCTTCTCTTGATGCATGGCTGCTGCTCTGTAAAATTCTTCTGGTATTACAACGGCCCCCCAGATTCCCACCCCAATAATTCCTTCCTCCAAATTGCAACACTGAATTTCAGAGTGTAACATTATCAGAGTACAATTTCTCCCCCAGAATTGCCACCGCACCAAGTTCCCTCCTCATCTCCCTTTCTGCTCTTCTCGTCTGCGCGTCTTCCTTACTTTCACCCTGTCCTTTTTCTTCTGGTGATGGAGATCTTCAGGCTGGAGGAGCTCTTGTCTTGCTGCAACCACCCCAGCATCCCTTGCCAGCTGTGCTGTGCCCAAACTCATCCTCGCTGATCCATGCCAGCCGATCATCGATGTCAGCCATGTCCTCCGGGCTGCCTGTGCTTGTTGTCACTGCTGGAACAGCAGTCTGGAAAAGGCAATCTGGAAAAGTAAGTTCTTTGTACTTGATAACTTCTCAGTTCCTTCTGATCTCGATATACAAAGTAGTTCCAAGTCCCTGTAGCTTTTGTGTTTTCTTTTGCAGAAGGATTCTGTGATTCTGTGTGATTCTGTGATCTTTGAGATCCTTTTCAACCCAGGCCATTCTATGACTGTACAGTTCCATACTGGAACAAATATAAAATGCTAACTATGTAAAACATGGAGTCAAACCTGTGTGATTTGTCCACACCAGGAGGTGATTAGAAAACAATTTGTAAGCTACAAAGCTGCTTGCTGGAAAGGAAGAGAAAATAAAACTACAAGAAACAGGGAAAACATTTCTTCCTGAAAATAGGAAGAATAATGGACCTGCCATGAAATTTGGGTGAAGCTGCCTAATTTTATGAAGCTATTCACATTATTTTCTTGGTGCTGTGTTTCCCAAATGAGTGGTTTCTGGCTCTGCTGCAGCACCAGTCTGCATGTGAACATCAACTCTACTCTCCATCTGGGAAGATTAGGACTTCACTTCTCCCACCAGCACCACTGAATTACAGTTACTCAGTGATTAAACAAAGGAATCCTTAAAGAAGGGTTTACAGCTGTCCTGTTATCTGAAGTGCTTGGGGCATTCTGATGCTATTAAGCTCTATGTATTAACAAGTTCAAAAAGAAAAGGTAGGCATCTGATTGTTGTGCCAGTTTCTAAGTTATTTGGAAAGCTGTACCACCCAACCACTCCTTCTATTTGATGGAGGTGACAAAGCTCAGTTTAATTTCTGACTGCTGTTTAAATTCTGAAGCTCGAGCTGGTTCCTGGAGCAGAAAAAGCTCAGAAGCTGTCCCTCCTACAAGCAGGCACCTCTGAGCAAAATATGACATCTCAATTTCTGATGGTAAGGTCAGGAGATCTGATACCAGCGTCTAGCTTTCGGCTTCATGCTGTGTTAGTGGGACCTTTGGCATCTAGCACTTAATGATCTTGAAGGTTTCTTCCAACCCAAGCCCTCCCATGATCCTATGATTCTGTGATTTCACTCAGGTTTATTAAGATGAGATGAGTTCTCCTAAATGCACTGTTCTCCATATGATTATATTTGGAGTCTTAAATTATAATTGGGTGACTTAAACCAGACACCAAACTTTCTGATGGCCAAAATGAAATGAAATCAATCCTTGACTGTGTCAGTAGTCTGTAACTAGAGCCCATCAGGTAATTCCCAGCCTCCTGCCTGTATCAGTGGCTGCACACAGTGAAAAAGTCTGATGGGATTTTAACCTCTAAAATGTTCCAAAGCAGCCAGAGGGTGAATATATTCACTATGCAAATACCTGCAGGAATAAGCTTGTCATGTATGTCCTCAGGTACCACAGTAGTTAATGGTGGGACTCAGTAGGTCATGCTGAAAGTTGAGTCTGCTGATCTTGAAGGTCTTTTCCAGCCTACATGACCTTATGCTAATATTTCTGTATTTATTTCTGTTCAGCTCCCAGAAAACCTCCCACCCAGCCCCCAGTTGACCCCGTGGTGAAAAATAAAACAGAAACCTCAGTGATGCTGGCATGGACCCCTCCGAAGATGCACTGCCCCATTCCAATCAATGGCTACGTCGTGGAATGCAAGAAACTAACTGGCTTCACCTGGGTAAGCTGCCACGAGTCTCATGTCCCCGTCCCAGAGTTCACGGTGAGCAATCTGTCTGAAGAGGCTGATGATCAGTTCCGAGTGTCTGCAGTCAATGCGCATGGACAGAGCCCGTCTCTGGAATTCCCAGGGAGCGTGCACCTTGGTAAGCACAAAAACCCCAGTGGAAATGGGTCAGTGTGTGCTGAGCAGCTGTGTTGGTTCCCTAAAGATGCTTCCTTTGACTTTAAGGATAGTAGTGCATTAACACACCAAAGGCTTTCCCTTATTCCTAGTTCTCCTATCTCCTATCAACCTCCAGCTACCACTAAAGTGATACAAGTTATGTTTCTGTGACAGGGACATGAATATCCTTATCTTTTGATATCTCATATGTGCAAGATCTGTAACAGATCTTAAGCATAGAAGTGCTTCTTCCAGCACTCATGCAAAGGGAGAAGTAGAAATGTCCCTATGATTTAATCTTCCATCACTAAATGAGATACCAGACTTGCATCTAAAGAGCATTAAGACATTCATGTTGTTCTTCCTCAGAACCATTCCTGGTTGTGAAATCCCCCCTAACAGCTGGTGAAGCTGTACCTGGAGGGGATGCCATGTTTACTATTGACCTTACAACAACGTGTCGCGGCACTTGGTACCTCAGTGGTAAAGTCTTACAGGAAAGCGAGACTTGGATCATCAAGAGAACCCAAACTACTCACAGCCTAATCATAAAGAACGTCACCAAGAACGAGGATGGAGCAGAAGTGAAATTTGTTGCCAAAAATGTTGATGTCAGCACCAAGATGAGAGTGAGAGGTATTTGCTTTGATCCTTCTCCTTTCCCCTTACAGTCAAGGCATAGTTGCTGTGATCTGATGATTAGAACTGGGGCTGCAGGCATTCACTGACTGTACCAAATACCTGAAATTGCATCCCATGGACTGACGTGAGTCCTGGTAATGACCTAAACATGATAGCACTGAGTGTAGGGTAAGCCAATCTACCCAGCTGCTTGGTATCTGAACCAGATTGCTTCATGCCAGCTGATGAATGTCTGCAGTTCACAGCTACTGGCCAGTGCCTTCAGTCACCAGGTTTACCACTGCATCACCATAGAGCAGTACTTTCAGCTCCAGGTTCAGACAGCCTTTCTGATTGCACTGGAATAGTTTAGAAGTAGGGGAGCAATCATTCCAATAATATCTCTATCAATCAGCTTTGCATGACAAAATAAAACAAAGATTCATTATGGGAGGAGCTGTTTGTCATTGGGTGGAAACCTCCGCAGAAGCATGTTTAGAGCATTCTTAATCAGTAGAAGGAGATGTTTGGTTGATTTTTACTTAGTAAATCCGGCAAGAAGAACAAATTAAATATCTTGAATTGCTCAGCACTGACCCAGTTATGAGTGCAGGAACAGAAGGTGATACTTTTTCAGAGATCTTGCAGCAAACATTGACCACGTTAGCCTGATATAAATTGAAATAACGAGGCCTTTGCTCCTGACAGGTGCTGCAGTGAGATTTACCAAGAAGAGCAAAGATGTAGAAAAGATCTCTGCTCCGCTGTGTGAGGAAGCCAAACTGAAGGCTGAGCTTTCAGACACAGGTGCTACTGTGGAGTGGATGAAGGATGGGAAGGAGCTCAAGGCCAGTGAAAATTATGAACTGCAAATTGTGGGGAAGAAACACACCCTGAAAATTCACAACGACTCAATGGATGATGCTGGAAGTTGTCAGTGCATCTGTGAGGGGGATAAAATGCTCTATCAGCTTTCAGTGAAAGGTATGTGACAGTCTGGGCTGTCCTCTTCCTGCCCAGGGCCAGCAGACTGCATTCACCTGACTCCCCGACAGTCCAGCTGTTGTCAGACAGCATCTGGGGTGTTTTCAGTGGCTGTTTTGACTTGAACTGGCCAATCTGCTTTGTAGAGCCATTTGATTTCTGTGTTCTGTCCTGTGATTCGTCCCTAAGATATAGAGGAAATCAAGGGAAAGATAGGAAAAAGAGCATCCCAGTCTTCCTGTTCTTCTCCCAGGGTGGCCACGAGAGATGATGTAAACAGCTCTTTTTGTAGCAGTGATCCAAAATGTAGAAGAGACCTGTGAAGAGTCACAGGGATGTTTACTTAGCTGTCATTCCATGGTGGGCTTTTTCTTGCACAGATGTAGAGAGAAACTTAACTTTCCCACGCAGGTCTCTGTTTTGCTGCAGGGTGTAGGTCTGATCTCTGAGATCCACACGCTGGGCCTTGATTGCAATAAATGAGAGCCCTTTGTTTTCTCCAGTGGAAGACTTTCCATTTCTGCAGTACCCTCTGCAGATGACACAAATGCAAATGCACCTTCTTCCCAGCAACAATTGCCTTTTTTTTTTCACACTGAGTATGCATGAGGCTCTTCATCATATTCTGCTGGCTTGTCACCCTTGTTGATCCATGGAGAAACAATAAAGCCCTAGAGTAGTGTATGCACTTTGGCATTGGAGAGCTTACTTAATTGCTTCTTCTCAAAGAACAAACTCCAGAGAGACATGGAGAAAGCTCCAAACAGAACTGAATAATGGGACTAAATTGATGGAGAGCAGAACTTCCTGCCAAGGCTTGTCAGCTAGTCTTAATTTTGCTTTTCTTCTCTCAGTCATGTTAGCATAATATTTCATACTGGCAGGTCTGCCCCCAGAATTAATTGAATTTGCTGATGGACGTTTCCATGTGCTTTGCACTGTAATGTGACTATCAAATGAGTAATCAATGCTGTTATTTTAAAACCTGTGTTGGCAAGCTGTAAGACAAACAACTGCTGTTGGTAGCTTGGTTACTGCAGAATCAGCTTTCGTGTATCTCATAGATAGGGAAGAGACCTTTAAGGGTCAGCTAGTTGGACTCCCCCACAATGAACAGGGGCACCGCAGCTCCATCAGGTGCTCTGAGCCCTGTCCAGCCTGACTTTGAACATCCTCAGGCTCACCAATCTTATACCCATGCCACACACTCGCAGTATTTCACCATTCAGCATCGCCACTTGTATCTTCTCTTGCTGTAAACCAGAGCTAGCTGGTAAATCATCTGCTGTGCGGGTCAGCTGTGTCTCTCCCATGGGCATCACGTGGCTGCTGGGAGGCTCTGAAGAGCTGCAGCCAGAGGTGTGTCACCCGCTGGGCCTCGTGCCCAAAGGAGCCCACAGGAAAGTGTTGTTGCAGTTTGTCATGCACTGCACTGCCATGAGACTTGACGTGCCAGACATCCTCTGACACGTGACCCCCTGCATCCAGGCAGGACATCTGAGACGTCTCCTTCAGCCTGACGTGGCTGCAGTTTCACACTGGTTTTACTAAGGAAGGAGAAGGCACGTGGATGAAACTCTTTTCCTGCTCTTCCTGGCATTAGCTCATAGTACAAGTAAAGCACTGTCAGGTCAAGCCTGGAGGAGTAATGCTTGTCACTGACATGTTCCTGTTCAGGGTGGAGCTGGAGGGTAAAATAACACAAGAAATTGTCATTGAAATTCAAGATCTGTGAAATTCAGCTGGCTGCATTCACAGAACCTGGCGTTAAGATCTGTTTTCTGGTTTCTATCTTGAGCCTATTTTCCATAACCCAGTCCTCATTTATGAACTGAAGCTCTACTGAAAGCCTTTCGCTGTGTATGCTCATGCTGCAGCACAGCGCTTGTGACCTTTAACAGCACATTCACATTCCTCTGATCACAGGATCCTTAAGGTTGATTAAGACCCTCTAGTCCGACTGCTCACCCATCACCACCATGATGCTCACCATCAGCTAGCTAAAAACTCAGCAGAGATGATAGATCAAGCACAACACTGGATTTGGGATGGCTAGAGATTCCTAAGATATTGAAGGATTGCTTGCAGGTGGTGTTGGCTCAGGTATTCACCCTGCATCCCACCTCCTGTTCTGTTTGGTTGAGAATCATGCATTCTGCAATTTCAGTTTGTAATTCAAAGACCCTGGCTTTATCTGTTGACAAACTGATCTAAAACAAGCCAAGAAGACTCCGTTGGAACTGGTTGATGCAGAACAAAGGCATCCCCAAAGGACAAGTTGCACTGTTTGATGAACATTATTGGATGAGAGCTAAGCTAAGATTTAAAAAGTTCTGGGGCTGTCTCTGAGCATCAGATACAGAGGAAGCCTGCATGATTCCCTGAGAATGGATACCGCCTACTTTGGTGTAGGGTTAAGGGAACACTAGCAGTAACTCCTATCACAAAATGTCACATGGCTCAGACAAAATGCCATCAAGAGGGCTTAATTAGGAGCACCAAATGGTCACAAGATGGTCTTAGGGCAGGGAAGTAATCTATCTATGTGATATTGATTGATGCTGTTAGTTCTTAACAGCTTGACTCTAGAGGGACTGTTCTTCTTTGGTCACCTAGTTTTAAAAGAATAGATGGCTCCTGTCTATTACAATTTTTAAGGCATTATTTGTTCACTGATGCCATAAATGTGCCTGGCATAGCAATTGGCCTTGGTATATTCAGCTCGGCGTCCAGTCGGATCTTGAATATCTCCACAGAAGGAGACTCCACCACCTCCCTGGGCAGCCTGTTCCAGTGCTACGTCACCCTCACCGTAAAGAAGTTCTTCCGCATCTTCGTGCAGAACTTCCAATGCTGAAGTTTCATCCCATTACCTCTAGTCCTGTCCCTACACATTACTGAAAAGAGACCAGCCACGCCACTACGGCACCCACACCTCAGGTATTTATAAACCTGGATCAAATCCCCTCTCAGCCTTCCCTTCTCAAGGCTAAACAGACCCAGCTCGCTAAATCTCTCCTCATAGGGGAAATGCTCCAGGCCCTTCACCATCTTAGTGGCCCTCCGCTGGACTCTTTCCAAGAGATCCCTGTCTTTTTTGTACTGGGGAGCCCAGAACTGGACACAGCACTCCAGAGGAGGCCTCACCGGGGCAGAGTAGAGGAGGAGGATCACCTCCCTCGACCCGCTGGCCATGCTCTTTTTAATACACCCCAAGATGCCATTGGCCTTTTTGGCCACAAGGGCACACTGCTGGCTCATGGTCAATCTGTCGTCCACCAGGACGCCCAGGTCCCACTCAGCAGAGCTCCTGTCCAGCAGCTCTTCCCCCAGCCTGTACTGGTGCATGCAATTATTTCTCCCTAGGTGCAAGACTCTACACTTGCTTTTGTTAAACCTCATCTGGTTTCTTACTGCTCAGCTCTCCAGCCTGTCCAGGTCTCTCTGAATGGCAGCACAGCCTTCAGGTGTGTCAGCCAATCCTCCCAACTTCGTGTCATCAGCAAACTTGCTGAGGGTGGTCACTATCCCCTCATCAAGGTCACTGATGAAGATGTTGAACAAGACCGGACCCAGCACAGACCCCTGGGGGACGCCGCTAGTTACAGGCCTCCAGCCAGATTCCGCACCACCAACGACAACCCTCTGCACTCGGCCAGTCAGCCAATTCTCGACCCACTTCACCGTCCACTCATCTATCCCATACTTCCTCAGCTTTGTTATAAGGATGTCAAGGGGGACAGCATCAAAAGCCTTACAGAAATCAAGGTAGACTACATCTACCGCTCTCCCCCTGTCCACCCAGCTAGTGACATCTTCATAAAAGGCCTACAGGTTGGTCGAGCACGACCTCCCCTTGGTGAACCCATGCTGAGTACTCCTGATAACCTCCTTTTCTCCCAGTTGTCTGGAGATGGCATCCAGCACAAGCTGTTCCATCACCTTCCCTGGGACAGAGGTGAGGCTGACTGGCCTATAATTACCCGGGTCTTCCTTCTTGCCATTTTGAAGACAGGAGTGACACTGGCCGTCCTCCAGTCTTCAGGCACCTCCCCAGTTCTCCAAGACCTCTGACAGATTACTGAGAGCGGCTCAGCAACGACCTCCAGCAGCTCCCTCAGCACCTGTGGATGCACCCCATCAGGTCCCAAGGATTTATGGACCTTAATGTTTCCTAGGCACTCACAGACCACCTCTTCCCTGACTAAAGGGAAATCTCCCATTCCCCACACTCTCTCATTAACCTCCAGGGCCTGGGATTCCGGAGGGAGAGCCCTTTCACTAAAGACAGAAGCAAAAAAGGCGTTCACTATTTCCACCTCCTCAGCATCCCTCCTCTCCCTGGAAGCACTCAAGGCCAGGCTGGATGTGTTGTGAGCAACCTGGTCTACAGCGAGGTGTCCCTGTCTATAGCAGGTTGGAACGAGGTGATCTTAAGGGTCCCTTCCAACAGAAACCATTCTAAGATTCTAGGACAGAAAAACAGGCCAGCTCTCCCACATTGTTTCAGTGTCATTTACTTATAAAACAAGCTCTGGGACAACCCGAGAAGGTATTTGTTCCACGTGCAGCATCACCTGTGATAGAAACCAAGGAAGCCTACAGCAGGCCTCAGGACTCAGCAAGCCTTTTTGGCTCAAAGCAGGGCCAGCTGGAGCAGCTTACCACGAGTGCACCCAGAAGGGCCTCCATGCAGCTGCAGGCTTGCCGCATGTCATTGCATGTCATTGTGATGCAACAGTGGGTGAGCGTGACATAAAGCTGCAGGCTGGAACTCCGGCTGGGGTGGCCTCAGTTCGCTGCTGCTGGAGCGAGAGGTGGTAGCGGAGGGTTGCAGCTCTCAGAGAGTTCCTACCAGGAGCCATGGAGTGCTGTTGCAGTGCTGGATTCCGAAATCCAGATGAATTTCTGAGCAGAGCGGGGAAGAGCGGAAAGGTGAGCGCTGCTACATCAAGAGAGGGCTGAGTGCAGTAGCCTGGGGTATGCAGGGCTGCTCTGGGGCTGTAGATGCTCTCCAGAGGCTGAGGGACACTTCTCCTCATGCTGGTGCTGGAGAAGGCTTGCAGGGAATCGCACCTCTCTGCACATCCCAGCATCGGTTACAGAAGTGGGGAGGGAGCTGCCAAAGGGAGCGGAGGTGGGCTGGAGAGGGGAATGGAGTGTCTGAGTGTCCAAGCGTGTCTTTGTCTTTCTAGCTCCGACCCAGAGGACAGGAAGTTGGAGCAGGAGGTAGCTGGCTGTTGGACCTTCCACTCGGGGTTAAAATCCCTGTGCAGCCCGGCACCAAGCTCCTTTTCGCCAGGAGAAAGCTGGGGGAAAAGGTGAGAGGAGTAAGGAAGCGTCAAAAAGGGCTTTTGTTTCCTGGGGTTGCCGCCATGCCAAGGAGGCCTTGTGTTGGGATGCCAATCCCATGTGTTGGGATGCTGGGGCCAGGCACCCATCAGGCACAGAAATGTGGAGACCGGGTCGTTCCTGGAGGAGGGTGCAACCCTCTGCTCTCCCTCTTGGAGGACTTAGGAAAACCCAGACATGACTGTTTGGGAAAGAGGCAAGAGGCCAGCCTGTGGGTGTGAGCAGCTTGGAAGTGTCTCTGTTTCTTTGCTGCTCTCTCCTTCCCCATTCACACTCTACAACACATCTCTTCCAGCTCCACCAGCCTTCTCCTCAGTTTGACCTGAGAGATCCGTACAGTCGCAATCTGTGCACAGAGTACAACAGCCTGCATGACCCGCATCTGCGGGAGTTCCACAACCGCAAAAACAACCTGCGGAACCTGAAGAAACGGGGCTTGGTCACCGAGGATGGCGACGTAAGTTTGGCTGTTGGGCTGACCAACACGGGTCTCCTCAGGAGGGCTTTCCAGTCTGCCAGGCAGGGGCCTGACACTACAGCCATCTGTCATTGTCTCTTCTGTAGGTTGTCTGCACTCTGAAGGAGTTCAACGAGTACAGGCAGTACCTGACCAGGCTGAAGCTGGAGAAAAAGCAAGCAAAGAGGCGAGAAGAGGTAGGCAAAGCCCAGTATTGGTAGGCACGTGTCAGCAGCATGGCACTGAGGGCACGGGCTTTACTTGATGGATCTGAGGGAGATGGGGAAAGCAGAAAAGGTGAGGGGCGGGCTGGTGGTCTAGGCATTGAGGCATGGAAAGGACAGCTCAGCTCAGAGCTGAGCTAGCACAGCGTGCTGGTGTGAAGGCAGCCTGGAAAGTTGCTTGCTTACAAGCAGAGCACTGTGGCAGCCGTTCTCTTCTGCCCTCATTGCAAGGCTGAAGCAGTGTGCTTGCCCTCTTCTGCGTAAAGCAGCAGTACTTAGGGTGGGAAGCACTCTCTAAGACAAGACCAAGCATAAACCCTCTGTTCCCTTCCAGGATGAGCTTCTTCGGGAGATTTCCAATTTGAAGAAATCGATCCACAGACTACAGATGGCCAGGGACAAGTTCCAGCCCGGTCCCGTGGATTACATTGCGGGTTCGAAAATCAGACCCACAATGCTTCATAAACCAGCTGGCCCCTCTCCTTCATGCTATAATCTTCTGTCTGGACAATGCAGAAGGAATGTGGCTTTGATGGAGCGTGGCCTTCAGGGAGACTCATGGAGCACAGGGCGTGCAATGAAGCTGCCTGAGAAGTCACCCAAACCTGCATTGGGCAGGGAAGGCTCCAAACTCCCCAGAATCATCCAGACTACTTCTGCGTCAACAACAAACTCCAAACTCCCCAGAAGCATTCGTACTGCTTCTGACCCAACAGCAAACTCCAGAGTCCCCAGAATCATCCAGACTACTTCTGCGTCAACAACAAACTCCAAACTCCCCAGAAGCATTCGTACTGCTTCTGACCCAAAAACAAACTCCAGAGTCCCTAGAAGCATCCAGGCCCCAGTGAAGGGAAAAGGAAAAAAAGGGGAAAACAAGTAGAGAGATTGGCCAAAAACCAAAACAGTGGCAACAAATTAGTTTTAATTGGCTTAATTAATTTTAATTTGTTTAATTCGTTTTAATTTGTTTAATTAATTGACCAAAGATGATACCAGAATGCAAGATAACACACTACAGTACAATATATCATAATTAGTATCAGAATTAGAATTAAAACCAATAAAAAAAATTAAAAAAATAACATTACAAAGTGTGTCCGAAAACTGAAGTCCTTATTCTAAAGCCGAGGTGAGACAACCCAGGGAGTTCTCGTGCTGCTGGGATCAAAAAGGAAAGGGGAGATCAAGTGATATACGGATGGCTTTTATCTTTTGCACTGAACATAAAGGGTGACAGAGCAGCAAGCAATCCTCTGGGGGATGTAGTTGTTCTCTGCTGGGGGTACATGCAGTGTTACAGGCTTGGGACAGAATGGCTGGATGACTGTGAAGAGGAAAGGGACCTGGGGCTGTTGGTCGATGCTCTGCTCAACATGAGCCCACAGTGTGCCCAGGTGGCCAAGAAGGCCAAGGGCATCCTGGCCTGTATAAGAAACAGTGTGGCCAGCAGGAGCAGAGAGGTGATCATCCCTCTGTACTCAGCTCTGGTGAGGCCGCATCTCAAGTACTGTGTTCAGTTTTGGGCTCCTCACTACAAGAAGGACATGGAGGATGAGGTCCTCACAGGGGACTTCAACCACCCTGATATCTGTGGGAGGGACAACACAGCATTGCACCAGAAATCAAAGAGGTTTCTGGAATGTGCTGATGATAACTTCCTCTTCCAAGTAGTATGGGAACCTCAAAGATCAGGTTAGGAAAGCTAAAACCCAGGCAGAACTAAATCTAGCTGGGGACAGAAAGGGGAACAGGTATATCAGTGATTAAAAAGAAGGTAAGCGAGGATGTGGGCCCTCTCTGGAAGGCAACTAGAGGCCTGGTCATGAGGAATACAGAGATAGCTGAGGTGCTCAATGACTTCTTTGCTTCAGGCCTCACTGGCAAGTGCTCTAGGCCCAGAGCCCAAACTGCAGTAAGCAACAGTAAAACTTGGAGAAGGTGGATCTGTAAGTGCTGTAAGTGAAGATGAGGTTCTAGACCATCGAAAGAATCTGAAGCTGCACAAGTCCAAGGGATCCATCCGCAGGTTCTGAGGGAACTGGTGGATGAACTTGCCAAGCTGCTGTGCATCGTATTTGAAAGGTCATGGCAGTCTGGTGAAGTTCCCACTGATCAGAAAAGGGGAAACATAACCCCCCTATTCCAGATCGGGAAAAAAGAAGATCCAGGGAACTACAGGCCAGTCAGTCTCACCTCTGTGCTTGGTAAGATCGCGGGGTAGATCCAACTGAAGGCCCTACTGCACCACACGGAAAAATAAAGACAAGGTGGCTGGTGGTAATCAAAATGGTTTCACCATGGGCAAGTCAGACGTGACAAACTTGGTGGCCCATGTCAACTTCATGAAGTTCAACAAGGACAAGTGCCCTGAGTTGGGGAAATCTCAAGCACAGATAAAGGTTGGGTGGAGAATGGCTTGAGAGCAGCACCGAGGAGAAGGATTTGGGGGTCTCAGATGATTCAGCACGAGGTGGCAGTGTACGCTTGCGGCCTGGAAGGCCAAATATATCCCAGGTTTCATCAAGAGAAGTGTGACCAGCGAGTCGAGGAGGCGACTCTGCCCCTCCGCGCTGCTCCCGTAAGACCCCACATGGAGTACTGCGTCCAGCTCTGGGGACCCCAACACAAGGACACTGTGCTGTTGGAGCAGGTCCAGATGAGGGAAATGGAGATGATCAGAGGGCTGGAGCACCTCCCCTAGAAGGACAGGCTGAGAGAGCTGGGGCTCTTCAGCCTGGAGAAGAGAAGGCTCCAGGGGGACCTTATAGCAACCTCCCAGTATCTGAAGGGAGTGCATAGGAAAGCTTGGGAGGGACTTTTTATAAATGCATGTAGTGACAGGATGAAGGGAAATGGTTTTAAACTGGAAGAGGGTAGATTTAGAATACATACCAGGAAGAACTTTACTGTGAGGGTGGTGAAACACTGGAACAGTCTTCCCAGTGAGGCTGTGGTTGCCTCACAGAATCACAGAATTGCAGGGGTTGGAAGGGACCTCTAGAGATCATCGAGTCCAACCCTCCTGGAAAGCAGGCTCCCTACACCACGTCGCACAGCTCGGCGTCCAGTCGGATCTTGAATATCTCCACAGAAGGAGACTCCACCACCTCCCTGGGCAGCCTGTTCCAGTGCTACGTCACCCTCACCGTAAAGAAGTTCTTCCGCATCTTCGTGCAGAACTTCCAATGCTGAAGTTTCATCCCATCACCCCTAGTCCTGTCCCTACACATTACTGAAAAGAGACCAGCCACGCCACTATGGCACCCACACCTCAGGTATTTATAAACCTGGATCAAATCCCCTCTCAGCCTTCCTTTCTCAAGGCTAAACAGACCCAGTTTGCTAAATCTCTCCTCAGAGGGGAAATGCTCCAGGCCCTCCACCATCTTAGTGGCCCTCCGCTGGACTCTTTCCAAGAGATCCCTGTCTTTTTTGTACTGGGGAGCCCAGAACTGGACACAGTACTCCAGAGGAGGCCCCACCGGGGCAGAGTAGAGGAGGAGGATCACCTCCCTCGACCCGCTGGCCATGCTCTTTTTAATACACCCCAGGATGCCATTGGCCTTCTTGGCCACAAGGGCACACTGCTGGCTCATGGTCAATCTGTCGTCCACCAGGACGCCCAGGTCCCACTCAGCAGAGCTCCTGTCCAGCAGCTCTTCCCCCAGCCTGTACTGGTGCATGCAATTATTTCTCCCTAGGTGCAAGACTCTACACTTGCTTTTGTTAAACCTCATCTGGTTTCTTACTGCTCAGCTCTCCAGCCTGTCCAGGTCTCTCTGAATGGCAGCACAGCCTTCAGGCGTGTCAGCCAATCCTCCCAACTTCGTGTCATCAGCAAACTTGCTGAGGGTGGTCACTATCCCCTCATCAAGGTCACTGATGAAGATGTTGAACAAGACCGGACCCAGCACAGACCCCTGGGGGACGCCGCTAGTTACAGGCCTCCAGCCAGATTCCGCACCACCAACGACAACCCTCTGCACTCGGCCAGTCAGCCAATTCTCGACCCACTTCACCGTCCACTCATCTATCCCATACTTCCTCAGCTTTGTTATAAGGATGTCAAGGGGGACAGCATCAAAAGCCTTACAGAAATCAAGGTAGACTACATCTACCGCTCTCCCCCTGTCCACCCAGCTAGTGACATCTTCATAAAAGGCCTACAGGTTGGTCGAGCACGACCTCCCCTTGGTTAACCCATGCTGAATACTCCTGATAACCTCCTTTTCTCCCAGTTGTCTGGAGATGGCATCCAGCACAAGCTGTTCCATCACCTTCCTTGGGACAGAGGTGAGGCTGACCGGCCTATAATTACCCGGGTCTTCCTTCTTGCCATTTTGAAGACAGGAGTGACACTGGCCGTCCTCCAGTCTTCTGGCACCTCCCCAGTTCTCCAAGACCTCTGACAGATTACTGAGAGCGGCTCAGCAACGACCTCCAGCAGCTCCCTCAGCACCTATGGATGCACCTCATCAGGTCCCAAGGATTCATATTCAGTGACTGAAAGCAACAGTTGTTGCTCTAAGAAATGCAATACTAAGCTAGGTCTGCCTGTAGCTGACAGCCATCAGCTTGCTCCTCAGGCAGGTTCTGTCTGGATGGAATGAAGGGCATGAAATACTGATGTGCTCATCAAACGCTGCTTGTTAGCTTAGAGACAAGGTGTTAAATAGGTTTGTTCATGTATTGCAAACATGTTACTTAGCTGCCTTCATTCTAGCTTCAGAAGAACATGTGCAGAATACAGAATTGATTAAAAGAAATAAGAACTGTCTGCATAGAACTTACTCTTTCCTTTACACAGGAGAATCAAGCACACGTTTGTATGTGAGTACCTCCAGAGGTGAAACTCGATCACCCAAATGTAATGAGCAGAGACATTACAATCAGTTCTAACTGTATCTTCATGCTGTGCTGAATAAGCCTGAGTCAGGATGTAAACCACTTTCTCTTTTTTTCTTCAGATGAAGCCATTAATTTTGTCAACAAGCCCAAAACGACTCCAGAAATATCAGTCAGTCCTTCTGAAGACCTGGAGCTGGTGTGTGAGGTGTCAGCTGCAAGCGGAGCTGTCATATGGAAGAAAGATCAAACAGAGGTGAAGCAGGACCAGAGGACAACCATCATCTCCCAGGGGACGCACCGCAAGCTCATGGTCAAAAATGTGACCCTGAAAGACCAAGGGAGCTACAGCTGTGAAACAAAAGATGACAAAGCAACATTCCAAGTGAAAGTCAGAGGTGAGAAAATGCTTGAAATCCCAGAGATAAAGGAACGCTTCATTTTGTGTGTCTTGCATTTGGAGGATCAACTGACAGCCTCTCTGGTGCAAAACATTTTGGCTATAGGACTTTCTTTGTCATCTAGTGTTATAGCAACACTTTTCTACATGTGCTTTTCCATCCAGGAATGAATTACTGCAACAAACCATAGGCAAGGAGGGTAACTTGTGCAGCTCTTGTAGTCATCTGGTGTCTGCAGGGTTACAGTGCAAGAGCACACCAGGCATGCAAGGAGTGAGAAAATGGGAGGTGTTTGAAGAGATCTGGTTACAAAATTTGAATGACACAATGAGGTGGAAAATGCAAATAATCAGACTCATAAATGGCCTGGGTTGCAAAGCCCCACAGTGCTCATCCAGTTCCAAACCCCTCCTATGTGCAGGGTTGCCAACCAGCTGCCCAGGCTGCCCAGAACCACATCCAGCCTGGCCTTGAATGCCTGCAGGGATGGAGCATCCACAGTCTCCTTGGGCAACCTGTTCTAGAGGACCGTTCCCTTCTGATTTACTGGAAATTTAGAGAGACATGAGAAGAAAAAAAGATAAGGGAGGAGGTTCAGCAGTGCATGCAGGTGTTCTAAATCTCATGTCCAAATCTGCTATCAGACTGCGAAATGTTTAGCTTTGTGATATGATGTGATATGAAATGAAATGATATGCTTATCATTTCCCAAGGCAAAATAGAGGGGAAAGTATTTTCCTGTCTTAATGAGGTATCACAATGCTCCCTGTGAAGGGCAAGTATAGTGAAAACGGGGAACTGGAGTAAGCTCTGCAGCAGACTACAGCAAAACGGTGTGACTGTTGTGATGTCCCTGCAGAGAAAGAAGACGTGTTTACAAACAAGGACAAGGTACAAAAAGAGGTGAAGGCTGTACTGACTCAAAATGCCACGCTGAGCTGCGAGGTGGCCCAGGAGAAGACAGAGGTGAAGTGGTACAAGGAGGGGAAACTGATCACCTCGAGCAAGAAGTTCAAGGTGCAGTCAGAGGGCAAACAGCGTCGGCTGGTGGTGAGCCAGGTGGAGAAGAAAGGTGCAGGGGAGTACAGCTGCGAGGCTGCTGGCCAGAAACTCACCTTCAAGATTCATGTAACTGGTAGGAAACACATTTTGGTTGATATTCTTTGATTATTCCATAGTCTGGCTGTGGAAACGTCTGTGTGAATGTGTCTTGATTCTGCCATGAAACTGTTTTGGGGAGGATGAAAAGAAATGCTTACAAACCTGCAGCTAAAATGAATATTTGTTTTTAACAGTGTTTCATCCAGCTCTTCCCCTACAACTACTTTATCATCAGCTGTCCATGGATGTCCAACTGTGATTTGTACAATGTGCAACACTGCTCTACCAGTTGATATTTCAACAGTAGTAGTTACAGATCTCTACTGTGGCTGCACTGAGAAGGTTTGGTTGTCGGTGTCCTAAGAACTTTTAGTCAGAGGCATTGCACTTGCCTTTGGTTTGTTGAATCCCATGTTGACAACCATTCGTTCCATGTTCTGTAAATGTAATGACCAGTCATGAATCCATTGATACCTTTCTAATTGTACGTTTCTCATTAGTCTGAGGGTTTAGAACAGAGGCAGATCTCTCACTCCCGCTGCAGTAGAGATTGCTCTGGTGTCAGTATATTTTGCACAAGATCCAGTAAATTTTAACTTAGACTCCAGATAGCCATGGGCACATCAGCTGCATTCTGAGTGACCATTAGTGAGCTGGCTGATGACGAGGGTTTGTCTTCTGTTTTATTTGTAGCTGCACTCTACTGGTTTTTGCTCATAAGTCAGCTTGTTCTCTGTTAACTTTACAGTTCTCGTCTTGTATTCTGAGCTGATCAGGACAGGGAATCTGTTTTCTCCTCTTCTTTCTTATGGCAGTGAACACATTGGAGCTTAATCCTGGTCAAGGTTTGGCATTTGGTCAGCTATGTGGAGGAGCAACTGTACTGGGAGTCTACTGCCTTTCTGCTCACGCAGACCTGGTGTCCTTGCAGGGCATAGCTTGCGTTCTGTTCCCTTGTAAAGGTTGCAGTCTTTGCTCTCTCCATCTTGGGGCATTCTGCTCCTTCAGTCCCTGGTGTGCAATATATCTCTGCTCCTGTAGTAGACAGTTTTGCTGCTGCCTGTGGTGTAGACTCTAAACTATCAGCTTTTACGTTTCCCACACCACGTGGATGTGATTCTGGGGCCTTTGGATCTGTTCCGTGAGTTGTGTAGCTCATGCTTTTGGCTCAGGAAACTGGCAGTTTCAGCAAAGAGTGGATTACAGAAAGGGTAGATTTGGGAGGTATCTGTCAGAGAAAATGAAATATGAATGATTACAGAAAGACTATGGCAACAGCTGGAATCAACCAAGTTAATCCTCAGCAGCCAAAGCCAGTCCACGTCTTATTGCAGAGGCGTAGGGAGAAAACCCAGCAATGTAGTGCTTTTACACTTGAATTTTGCTAGCTGAGGGCTATTATTAGCTGTTTGCCTCAGAAACCAAAGGTTTTCTGTTCTCTTTCAGACCGGATGAGCTCATGGCTGCACAGGGTAATGTAATACTTCCTCCTCTGCCATACATGGAGAGTGCTTGCCTAGCTACTGTTGCTGTATTTCTCATGTTTACCACTGTAACATGACGTGCAAGTCCAGCACTCACTGCAAAATGATGTGGTGTGAAAGTCAGGAGGGATTATGAGTACTCTTGGAGTGGTTGGCTCTTTCACTACAGAAATCCTCATCTTACTAGCTTCTCCCAAAGTGCAATGGCTTCCTGAGTCTTAATTTGTCCTCTTACCATTGCACTCAGAAAGATTTTCAGGGTTCCTCTACCCCAGGGTTCCACTGGTAGCACAGAACAATCCAATTTTAAGGACATGTTGAATGTTAGGTGCTGAGTGTTGAGCATTATGGGATGCAGATTAGACCTTCTTGCTTAAAAGAAACAAGTGCTGTACACCTTGGAAACCTATAGAAAACTAGAGTAAAAAGGGCTGATTCTGCCATCTCATTATCTCAGTATTTGTGGTGCATGCTGAAATCCTTATTTGAAGTGGGCCAAAGCTCCATTGCATTTGTGAGAAGTTTTGCATCACCTGGTTGGTCTAGGCCATGTTTGTTGTCTTGCTAATAAGCAAGCCTTCTGATCTTCATCAAATCATTGTGGTTGGAAAAGACCACAAAGATCCCCACATCCAGCCTCACCCCATCCCACCATGCACACTGCCCACGTCCCTCAGTGCCACATCTCCATGGTTATTGAACACTCCCAGGGATGGTGACCCCACCACCTCCCTGCAAAGCTGTGCCACCACATCACCACTCCTCTTCAGAAGAAGTTTTTCTTAACATCCAACTTGAACCTTCCCTGAAAATCATCAGTCAGAACAGGGGCTGTTGAAGATGGGTGGAGAGAATGATGCTTCTGCAGTCAATAAAAGCAGGGAGGTCAAATGTAGAGTGTATCAACTGCATTCTTGCATTGGCTTGCTGCCCTGCTCCCTCGCCTTCAGTGGACTGCAGTGCTGGTGGTAGAGCTGTGGTGTGAATCCTGGGATTGCACGTACTGCAACGGTCAGCAGCACAGGAACTTGAGCTGAACTTACCCTCCTGGGCAGCTGCTGCCACTCAGAATTCAGACAGCATGCAGAGGAGAAAGTCATGAAGGAAGGGAAAGGGATGGCAGCAGAAGGCTTCACAGAGTGACAGCGGGGAGGAAGGAGATAGGGGACAGGTCATGGAAGGGTTTGCCATGACTGCTGGGGAGCAGGAGCCTTCCCGGTCACCTGAGCTGGGTATGCCTGAATATGCTTGCATGAATGATCTGAATGAGTGGTCTTCCATGTCTCCACTGCAAATAAAAGGCAATGTCAATCCCCCTCACACCTGCTAGTCCTGCATTCATGCTTGGAGCCTCTGTCTTGGTATCAACATCAGGACCCTGGGATCTTTCCTGGGACCCAAACAAGCATAGGAAGCTTATTAAAAATTGCTCTGCTGTTAGAAGCTGGCTAGCACTAGAGAAGTCCATGATGTAAGTGCGTCAGAAATATTCTGCACTCTACAGCCTTTTGTAGGGCAAACCATGGAATAGAAATGGAAGCCCATTTATTTAGGGTTTATCTGTTCTTCCACGCCTCAAATAGGAACTAGCATGAACGCTCTCAGCGACCAGTTGTTGGTAAAAGGAGAATCAGATAAAACAGTCATTAAAGTAATCAATAAAAGATTCAATGTATCAATCGATCCCACTTAGCAAAGTGATTAACTGAATCCCCTTAACTGAAGTGTGTATGCCTAACTAATTATACTTGCTATCTTTCTGATGCTAACTCCATTTGTTGACACAAAGGGTAAGGTGGGCTTTAAACACTTTATTCTATATGTGTTAGGTATTAAGAGGAGATGACCTCAGCCAGTTCTCTGAAGATTCAGGGGTTGCTGAGAGTAGAAAACCATGCTTTATGCATAAAACCGAGCTACAAAATCTAATGTAGGCCAAGTATTCACAATATTAAGGGCTATATCACTGCCATATGGTAGAGTCAAAAGATGGTTTTCTGCTCTTAAATTTCTATGGTTTCCTGATTTTGAGGTCTTCATAATTGAGCTGTATTTGGCTGCTCTCCAGCGTAGAGTGGAGCAATATAAAAAAGACACACAGATGAAGATCTGTCATTGTCTTCATTAAAAGAAATCTGAAAATTAGGAGTCCAAGCTGATAGTAAAGACTACCCAGAGGGATGGGATGACCATAGGGACTGTGCTGAGATGCATTATAATGTGTGATAAACACTGTGAAGCAGTGTTGCTCCAGGAAATGGTCCAATACAACATAGAAGCAACTTTTAATGTCTTCCAGTCACAAGTTGGTCATATGTAATGTATATTTTACCCAGTGTTTTCCAGTTCCAGAAGCAGAGGATGCCTTTATCAACAAGCAGAAGGTGCAGAAGGAGGTGAAGGCTGTACTGACTCAAAATGCCACGCTGAGCTGCGAGGTGGCCCAGGAGAAGACGGAGGTGAAGTGGTACAAGGAGGGGAAACTGATCACCTCGAGCAAGAAGTTCAGGGTGGAGTCAGAGGGCAAACAGCGTCGGCTGGTGGTGAGCCAGGTGGAGAAGAAAGATGCAGGGGAGTACAGCTGCGAGGCTGCTGGCCAGAAACTCACCTTCAAGATTGATGTCACAGATGAGAGAAATTGTTTCGACTGTATTGAACCCCCCAACAAAGAAGGAGGGGAAAGTTAAGTGGTTTGACACATTCAACCCCAGCATTCAGTGATGTAGACGGTGCTTAAATTCTGTTTAATTTGTGTACATTCCTGTTTGCCTTCTGAAGCTATGAACACAGAGGACTTGGGTAGCCTCAGCTTAAGACAGGCTGGACATA
Source organism: Coturnix japonica (assembly GCF_054131305.1). NCBI lineage: Eukaryota > Metazoa > Chordata > Aves > Galliformes > Phasianidae > Coturnix > Coturnix japonica. The sequence continues at coordinate 19,800,577 of NC_140671.1, read as the reverse complement.
ATTCGGGAATTTCCCTGGGGATCTCAAGTAGATGCAATGATAGCAAAATGAGAAGTCAATAATTACAGGGGAAATTAAAGAATATTAAAGGTATCTTCAGGGCACAAGCACACCCCTGCAAATGCTTCTTCCTAAATAGTCTCAGAGACAGCATTTGGTCACAATGCTAGACGGCGGCATTGGTGGTTTCTATTAAATTAAAGAAACCTGCAACTAAAAAGGTTTTCCCGTATTTTCTTTTGTTTTCTTCTCTATAGCAGGTACAAAAGAAATGCTTAAAAATAGAAAGGCTTCAAGCTGGTGCTTTTCTTTCCAGAAATGGAGGAAGACAGGCGTTCATTTATTAGGAGAGTCTGATAAGAAAGTGGAAAAAGGCTATTTACCAGGGTCTATAGCAACATAACAAAGGGCAATGGTTTCAAAAGTGAAGAGGGTAGACTCAGTTTGGACATGAGAAAAGTTCTTTATGATGAGGGTAGTGATACACTGGAACAGATTGTCCAGTGAAGGTTGTGGGTGACTCATCATTGGAGTGTCCAAGGGCAGGCTGGATGGGGACCCTGGGCAGCCTCATTTAGTGAATGATGTCCCTGACCACGGCAAGAGGTTGGACTGGATGATCTTTAAAGCTTCCTTCTATACCCAAACCGTTCTATGATTCCATAGGGGAAACCATTTTATTACTGCCTCTGAAAACTCAGGAGATATTAGAATTGTTTTCAGAAATAAGTAGGTGAGAAAAATACATTTCCTCACTATGACTTAATCACAAACAGAATTTAACCTTGACCCTCACCTGGCTTTTGCTGGCAAAGCAACTTACAGCTGTCAGCTTGTTTGGACAATGTAATGCCTGTCCCCGTGTATGAAACAGACTTTTCAATGACTGCGTATGCTGGTGTGCTGCTGGACAGTGGGGAAAGGGGTGTTTTTTAATTTTTGAAGATTTTGGAACATGATACTGGTGGAAATGAAAACAAGTTTAGGGCTATCTAAGCTGTTTTGGTCTGGCAGGGAGGAAGTTCTTCACTGGCAATTGATATAGTTCAGATGTTGGCATTCAGTTCATAGCACTGTCAGGAAATGTGAGTGATAAAGCTGTCCTCAACGGTACAGTCCAAAGACTAATTTGGGCATTTGGGGAAGGCTGTGTAGAAAAGATTCATGTCTTAAATGTGCCCATTTGCCTTCAATTCCAGAAGCAGAAGATGCTTTATCAACAAGGATAAGGCGCAGAAGGAGGTGAAGGCTGCATCAACAGAAAATGCCACGCTGAGCTGCACAGGTAAGACAGGTGTTGTCTGAAATATAGCAGAGAACAGTAAAGTAAAATCTAGTTTCTATTATACAGTGATCCAGGTGCAGTAGTCTGTGCTGAGGTTTTTTCCCTATACTTGATTGCCTGGGTTTGTAGCAAGTATTTGGTTTTAGTATGGCACAAAGACCTGTTTCAGTCTGTCTGTAGAATAATAATTACTGTTATATGTACAATGGAAGCAATATTCAAGATAGTATTCAAATCTCTCCTGTGCCTGAGATCCCAAACTGTAATTCTTGTTCACCTAAACATTTGACTAAGATAAGTATGTGCAGTGAGGCTGGAGTGCATGTTCTACGTGCAGCCTTTCGTGGCAGGAGAAGCAGGAACTTCTCCTAGTAGTACACTGCCTTTTTACTATGCCTTTATGTTGGAGGCTGCATCTGGATAGGTGAGTCTGCTACTCACAGTAAGAGACCTGGTAGAGCTGACTATTCCCAGAGCTCAAAGTAAGATAGATATCTGCAAATCACACACAAAGAACAAAGGACTGCGTTGGTGAGCATATTTCCTTTGTGCCTTTGACAGTCACAGTTGTGGCAATGGTAGAGGCCATGAGGAGTCTGTTCAGGAAGCCAGGAGTACTGTTCTGGGTCATGAAAAGGCAGCCAGTGGTTTGACTATTGCATGTTTATGTGTTTTGATGTTTCACAGTGGGTTTTAAGCAAAAGGAACTCAGGTTTTGGTTGCCTGCAGGACAGATGTTCTTTTGGGTTCAATATGCTTGCATAGTGACTTGCAACCATGGGACTGGTGTTCAAGGACCCTCTTGGTTCCTTCAGTTCCTAGGTTCTTTCTTGCCTAGATTTGACACTTTGTTTCAACAGAAGAGCTGATATTCTCTAGTGAAGGCTATTAGTTTGGGCACAAGTGATAACCTAAACCTGTTCCAAGCTGTACATACAGACCTGCAAGTTGGTCTCATTTCAGTCCCTCAGTCAATACTTTCTCTTTTCTTCCCTCAGAGCCAAAACCTGTGTTTATAAACCAGGAGAAGGTGCAGAAAGAGGTGAGTGCTGCCCTGGCAGCAAGTGCCTCCCTCAGCTGTGAAGTAGCACAGGATAAAACCGAAGTAAAATGGTACAAGGATGGAAGACTGCTTGCCTCCTCCAGAAAGTTCAAACTGGAATCTGTGGGCAAAGCACGGCGTCTGGTTGTGGAGCAGCTGGAGAAGAAAGATGCTGGAGAATACATCTGCGAGGCTGCTGGCCAGAAGATGACCTTCAAGTTGGAAACAACTGGTGAGCATTCACTTTGGGAGCACTAAGCAGCTGTTTATGTGGCTTAGAGGAAGACTGGCTGTCTTCTACCCTGTGGGCACGGAACAGCCACAATTCCCCCCGGAACAACATCAATGACCCACACCACAAGTTGGATTCTCCTTTTTAATGTAGTGGTAGCGAGGTGAAAATCTGGCTGTGGAATACTTTTGACTAAGGAAATTCTACTTTAATTTCTAGATGCACTGAATTACCCTCTAGAGTGTCTTTCTGAATATATAAGCAACCACGGGTGACTATGATCCTGATTTATATCTAGGTTCTGGCTTACTTTTTCAGTTAGGTTAGATGAATAGTTCCGGAGAAGATAGGGAAATACAGCAGTTCACTGATACCACGTGTCAGAAGAATGCAGCTCAGTGCTGGGCAGTTTGCTGCTTCATTCCCTCTTACAAGTTGCACCCAAGGCTGGAAAAGACCACTGAGATAGCTGAGTCCAACCCCTGCCCACCCTCACTGGACTTACTAACCACGTCCCCAGTGCCACATACCCGTGGCTCTTGAGCACCTCCAGTGACTGTGGTATATCAGCGTGGTTGCTTCAGTTGTGTGAGTTTTCAGCCACTGGCTGTTGTTCTAACGAGACAAAAAACCAAAACTGATGGAACAGTGTCTATACAGGAAGCAACTGGCTGTCCTGATGGCTGCCAACAGTTTTGCACAAGGTGTGTCATGCAAGCCTGCATGAATCTGGTTTAAAAACTTGCTGTTCTGATGGAAGGAGAGGATGTTGGTACAGGATAACTGCGGGATTTGTGCTCTCCCGACATCCAGTTGCAATCACAGCTTATTGTTGCTATAGAAAACAGCTTATCTGTAGACAAACTAAGTTAGTTCCATTAAGTGGCTGAAGCCCTAAGTGATCCAAGGTGAAGCATGATCCAAACTGGAATTTAGCTAATTGTACTAGGGAATCCAAGCCTTAATGAGATGAGTTATTTAAAATATGAGTCCTCCATCTAAAACAGTGTCACGGAGTTCTCTCTAGAGCTCACTCCGGGACAGTGGGCACAAACCCGGGGCAGCAGGAACAAAAGCCACCCCCCCTTTTCTCTAGCGGCACGGCGGCGCGGCCCGGCGCAGCCCAGCCACGTGCGTTTAGGGAGACGGGGAAGGGAAGGGAGATTGCGATTAAATCTAACAAAAAAATGAGGGAGGAAAAAGGTGATCTGAGAACGAATGGCAGTTTAATAACCTAATAACACTAAACAACAACAAGAGAGTTTCAACAAAGAGAATACCAAGTCCCCAATCTCACCGATGGAGCTGTGGAAGGCAGGAAGGTCTGACCATGTTCTCTCCTCGCAGGGAGCCGGTCCAGCAACGCCGTCCCCTTCCTCCCTTCCCTTCCGGTGCCCCACCCCACATGCTCATTAAGGCAGTTCACAGAAAAAAAAACTTGTCCCCTTTACTCCCATTATTAGGCATGGTGTTCTGATGTGGAATACCAACACCAACCAAATTGCAAAACCATAACATTCCACCCCTTATTACACATCATCACATCATGCCTAACTTTTATCAACATATAAACAGAACAGTAGTTAACATGCATTACATATGTACATACATATACATATATAGATATATATACACACATGGAATCACAGGCTGCACTCCCCCAGCATCAAATTTCCCTGTGGCACACACTGAACATCCCCATCCTTCTGCATCACCCACCAGGTGCACCCAGGTCCCTGTGCAAAGACAGTTCCACGGAGGGGCCTCCCCTTTCCAGAGGCTGGAAGGACCCAAACCGCTTTTCCCAGCATATTCTTTACATGCACCACAGGAACCTTATCTCCCTCCACGGTACGCAGGGAGTTGGACTGTGTAGGGCCATCTTGGTTGGCTGATCCTCGGGTGTTTACCAGCCAGGTGGCTTCTGCTAGATGTTTCTCCCAGTTCTTAAATGTTCCACCACCCATCGCTTTCAGCGTGGTTTTCAGCAAACCGTTGTGGCGCTCGATCTTACCAGCGGCTGGTGCGTGATAGGGGATGTGATAGATCCACTCTATGGCGACGCCCATCTTGCCATTTCACCCCTAGAAACTGGATTTCTTGGGCAGGGCCCTTCACTTTGTCTCGCTTAATAGCTAAACCAGCAGACAGGAGGATTTGGATTATCCGTTCTCCTTTTTTAAAAACCTCCGTTGCTGTATCACCCCACACAACGATATCATCTATATACTGCAGGTGCTCTGGAGCACCGCCCTGTTCCAACGTGGCTTGGATCAGCCCATGGCAGATGGTCGGGCTGTGTTTCCACCCCTGGGGCAAACGATTCCAAGTGTACTGAACACCCCTCCAGGTATGCAAGGAGCCCCCTGGCCAGTCACTATACGATGTTTCTGCCAGTCTCTACCAGTGAGGCTTATCTCGGCCTCCAATACAGACAGTTCCTGCGAACCCCCAGTCACCCCATGTATATGTATCCGTTCTGTCCCTTCGAAACCTGAGGGTATCAGAGTGCACTGTGCACCGGTATCCACCAGTGCTTTATATTTTTGTGGTTCTGATGTGCCAGGCCACCGAATCCACACAGTCCAATACACTCTATTATCCCTTTCCCCCACCTGGCTGAGGGCAGGGCCCCTCTATTGGTTGTCTGCAGCGGTAGAGGCAACCTCAGTAGTGGCTGACCTCTTTTGTAATTTTCTTACCCGTGCTCGCAGTACAAAATTGGGTTCGTCATTGTCATGGTTTAATAATTTTGTAATTTTTGCTATCAGTATTCCACATCATAACATCATATAAAGCATGAATAATTTTACTGAATCTGCAACTTACAGAAGAAGACTACATCTCCCAGGGAACAACACGGGACCTGGACTCTATATTAACTCTGTCGCAGAACAGACTGACGTCTTTCGAGTTCTGGCGTTCAGGGGAGTGTGTGGGAGCCTTCAGCCGTTCGCCTAGATTTACAGTAGGCCTCTCGGTTACGGGACTCATTCTCTCTCCTATTTTGCTTGATTCGTTAGCTCAATTTTCAATTATATTGTATTATATTGTGTTATCCTGTATTTCGATATAGTATTTAGTAAATAAGTGTGCCTCCTTAGATCGTTGCCGCTGTTTTCTTTTCCTAATTAACTTTTTCCTTTCGGCCTAGGGCCCCTCCGGGGCCTACGGCCCCCTGTCACGGACGCAGGTGGATTTTTAGTTCAAACCGTGACAGATTTTGGTGGAGAATGCGGGCAAATTGAGTTGCTGTTTTTTTCTGTGTTTTCTTCTGTTGCTCTTTTAGCTTTTAACAGAGCTACGAGTTTTTTTCCCTGTTAAGGAGCTATCTCGTGTTTGCGATTCTGCACCTGCGAGCTTGACCTTGAAAGTCCAGGCGGACTGCCAATACTCCGGTATATTTTATAAACACTGCTGAGCTTTGTTTTCTTTTACTTTTTTCTCTCTATTGGAGGAAAAAAAATGTTTTCTCTACTAAATTTGTTTTACCAGGGACTGTGTGCCATTGGTTCCTTTTTTGAGACGCTCCGAACATATTGGGCCATGTTTAAGCTAGCCACTTTTTCTTATGGAGCTATACAATTGTATAATGGATTGAAAGCATGGTTAGCAATGCTCACTTCGTATCTGTATACAGCTCCAGAGGGAGCAACTAATGCAACTAATTATACAGAAATGGTGATTTTTAAGCGTGCTCCTCTTTCTTTCTATGAATCCTTTATGCAGTTTTTGAATGATCAGTGGGTCACACTCTTAATCTCCCTGATCTTACTGTTGATTATTGTAATAATCTCACTCAGTATCTGGATTTATAACATCCGGAGGAAGTCTTCTCTAGAACCAGAGAATACTGAGTGGCAGGGAGTGTGGAGAGGCTTTGAAGAGATTCTCAAAGGACAGACATCTTCAGTGTTATGGAGCTTCACTCCTGAACACTTGAAGAATCCTGAGAGTTTGATTTCATATTTGAGGCAGGAATGTTGTGGCTCAGGCAGATCTCAGGAGGCACAAATGATTTTGGGCCTAGCTAATGCTTATCGGGCCTTATTCAATACCATTCCTGAGAGGGAAGTTTTTGAAGCTGAGAGAGAGAGTCTCAGGGCCGAGAAGGAGAGTCTTAGAGCTGAGGCAGAAAAACTTTGGACTGAGAAGGTAGAGAGAGAAAAAGCTTTTGAAGCTGAGAGAAAAGATCTCTTGTACCAACGAGACTCAATCTGGTACGAGAAAGAGAGTCTTAGAGCTGACGCAAAAAAACTTTGGGATGAGAAGGTAGAGAGAGAAAAAGTTTTTGAAGCTGAGAGAAAAGATCTCCTGTACCAACGAGACTCAATCTGGTACGAGAAAGAGAATCTTAGAGCTGACGCAGTAAAACTTTGGGATGAGAAAAGCTCCCTGCAATCCCAACTCAACACTCTCCAGTCCGAGCACAGTGCCCTCCGGTCCGAGCACGACACTCTCCAGTCCGAGCACAGCGCCCTCCGGTCTGAGCACGACACTCTCCAGTCCGAGCACAGCGCCCTCCGGTCCGAGCACGACACTCTCCAGTCCGAGCACAGCGCCCTCCGGTCCAAGTACAACACTCTCCAGACTGAGCGCGATGCCCTCCGGACCGAGCACAATGCCCTCCAGACCGAGCACAACACTCTCCAGTCCAAGTATGACGCCGTCCAGTCTGAGTGCGGCACCCTCCAGGCCAAGCATGATGCCTTCCAATCCAACTGTGACACCCTCCAGTCCGAGCACAACACTCTTCAGTCTGTGCATAATGCCCTCCGGTCCGAGCATAACGCTCTTCAGACTGAGCACAATGCCCTTCGGACCGAGCACAACACTCTTCAGTCCGAGCATAACACTCTTCAGACCAAGCACAATGCCCTCCAGACCAAGCTCAACACTCTCCAGACTGAGCACACTGCCCTCCAGGCCGAGCATAACGTCCTCCGGTTCGGGTACAACACTCTCCAGTCCAACTACAACAGCCTCCAGACTGAGCTTGGTGCCGTCCAGTTTGAGCGGAACGCTCTCCGAGACCAGCTATGTGCCCTCCAGGGTGAGTTGAATGTATTTAACCAACTACCAGGGGCACATGTAGTCCAATTTGGCCAGCCATTGGGGGCACATGTAGTCCAATCTGACCAGCCACCGGGGGCACAGGTAGTCCAATTGGACCAACCATCTGGGACACCAGATACAATGTTGGTTGCCCCTGTAAGAGGGCGAAAGACAAAACAAGTTTCAACTCAGTTAGAGAAAATGCAGAAGGAGTTAGAAGAGCGGAGGGAGTTAGGAGAGCAGGACTCAGGAGACTCAGGGGAGCAGGGGGAGTCAGAAGACCAGAAGAAGTTGGAGGAGCAGAGGATGTTAGAGGGGTATAAGAAGATGATAGAGGAGCAGAAGATGATAGAGGAGCAGAAGATGATAGAGGAGCAGAAGAAGTTAGAGGAGCAGAGAAAGTTAGGAGAGAGGAAAAAAAAGGAGGGTTACCTGGAGGAAATAACACAAGCATCAGGGTCAGGGTCAGAGTCAGAAGAGGAGCCAAAAGCTACTTTTTCTTTACAAGAATTTCTCAAGTCCAAACTTGTAGATGGGGCAGCCTCATCAACACAGTTGCTACCATCAACACCTGGGACTCTTGATAGAGCAAAAGGTGAGCAAAGTATTACGACCATTATTGATCGATCTTTTAAACTGAGTGAAATTCAAGATCTAAGAAAGGATTACACACGTCAGCCAAAAGAAAATATGGTCACTTGGTTACTTCGCTGCTGGGACAATGGTGCCAACAGTGCGTGGCTCGATGGCAGTGAAGCTCGCCAACTGGGTAGCATTTCCAGGGACCCACGTGTGGACAGAGGTATTGGCACATGCCAAAATCGGTCCTACACCCTCTGGAAGCGGATGTTGATAGCGGTAAGAGATAGATTCCCCTTTAAACGGGACTTGGAGCCTGAGAGAAAGAAATGGACTGATATTGAGAAAGGTATCCAGTTTTTGAGAGAAAATGCTCTGGTGGAAATGCTATACAGCCGCGAGTTCAATCGTAATGATCCAGACCAATTACATGATCCCGAAGCAGTCCGCGTTCCACGACAGATGTGGCGTGACTTTACAAAAGCAGCTCCAGAAAAGCATGCCAGTGCACTTGCATTAGTATATGGCAAAGGGGACAGGAAACCCTTTGTGAATGAACTAATTGGCAGACTTCAGGAACTTGAATTATTTATAAGCGCCACAGAAGTTAATCTGTATACTTCAGCCATTGTCAAAATTGTGGAAAGCTTAAGCGAAGTGGAGGGAACACAAAATGATATTATTGACAAATTGGCTAATGTGCCTGATGTAGATGAATCCATGGTGGTACAAGATGATGGAAACCAGGATTTCCACAATCGCCTATTGAGGAAGCTAAACAACATGAGTTCCTCTCGACCTGTATCATCGAAAATCTCAACCATTAAAAAGAGACGTCCTCGTATTCAAGCAAATGACGATGATAAGTCACCTCGAATCAACAATGAGACTACACGTCTTGCCTTGTTGCTTTTCCTCTGTAGTCATGGGGAGGACATGAAGAAGTGGTGTAATTCATCCACTTCTGCACTTCAGGCACGAGTGAAAGAATTACAAGGTGAAACAACTACCAAGGTGAACTCTTCCAAGAAGGGGAGAGTTCCAGTTGCTGCAAGTCAACGAGGTAAACAATAGAGGGGCCCTGCCCCCAGCCAGGGGGGGGAAAGGGACAACAGAGTATACTGGACTGTGTGGATTAAGTGGCCTGGCACATCTCAACCACAGAAATATAAAGCCTTGGTGGACACTGGTGCACAATGCACCCTAATGCCCTCAAGTCACCAAGGGACACAACCAATATATATCCATGGAGTGACTGGGGGTTCCCAAGAATTGACTATGTTGGAGGCCGAAATAAGCCTCACTGGTAAAAACTGGCGAAGGCACCCTATTGTGACTGGTCCAGAGGCTCCATGTATACTGGGAATCGATTACCTTAGGATGGGATATTTCAAGGATCCCAAGGGGTATCGATGGGCCTTTGGGATAGCTGCTGTAAACACAAATGGTGTTAAGCAGCTGTCAACTTTACCTGGTCTGTCAGATGATCCTTCTGCTGTGGGGTTGCTCCAGGTAAAAGACCAAGAGGTACCAATTGCCACCAAAGTGGTTCACAGACGGCAGTACCGCACCAATAGGGACTCATTGCTCCCCATTCAAAGGCTAATTCGCCAATTAGAAAATCAGGGAGTGATTAGCAAAACGCACTCGCCTTTTAACAGCCCCATATGGCCAGTGCGTAAAACCAGTGGGGAATGGAGGCTGACGGTAGATTACCGTGGCCTGAATGAAGTTACACCTCCATTAAGTGCTGCTGTACCAGACATGCTAGAACTCCAGTATGAACTGGAGTCAAAAGAAGCTAGGTGGTATGCCACCATTGATATTGCTAATGCCTTCTTTTCCATCCCATTGGCTGCAAAATGTAGGCCACAGTTTGCTTTTACCTGGAGAGGTATTCAGTATACCTGGAACCGTTTACCCCAGGGGTGGAAGCACAGCCCAACAATTTGCCATGGATTGATCCAAGCTGTTTTGGAACAGGGTAATGCTCCTGAGCACTTGCAGTATATTGATGACATTGTGGTGTGGGGCCATACAGCAGCAGAGGTTTCCAAGAAAGGGAAACAGATAATCCAAATTCTTTTGAAAGCTGGTTTTGCCATTAAGCGCAGCAAGGTGAAGGGGCCTGCCCAGGAAATCCAGTTCTTAGGCATAAAATGGCAAGATGGACGTCGTCACATCCCAGCAGATGTGATTGACAAAATCACTGCTATGTCTCCGCCCACAAATAAAACAGAGACCCAATCTTTTCTGGGAGTAGTGGGCTTTTGGAGAATGCATGTCCCAAACTACAGCCACATAGTGAGCCCTCTCTATCAGGTAACACGGAAGAAGAATAATTTCTCATGGGGTCCTGAGCAGCAGCAGGCTTTTGAGCAGATAAAACAAGAAATAGCCCGTGCCGTGGCCTTGGGGCCAGTACGGACGGGACAGGATGTGAAGAACATCCTCTACACTGCTGCTGGAGAGAAAGGTCCCACCTGGAGTTTGTGGCAAAGAGCCTCAGGAGAGACCCGAGGCCGACCCCTAGGATTTTGGAGTCGAGCATATAAAGGGTCTGAGGAGCGCTACACTCCGACTGAGAAGGAGATCTTAGCCGTGTATGAGGGGGTTCGGGCTGCTTCTGAAGTAGTTGGGACAGAGGTTCAGCTTCTTCTAGCACCTCGCTTGCCAGTAATAAACTGGATGTTCAAAGGACAGGTTCCCTCCACCCATCATGCTACTGATGCCACTTGGAGTAAGTGGATTTCATTAATTACTCAACGAGCTCGAATGGGAAAACTCAGCCGTCCTGGAATTCTAGAAGTGATCATGGACTGGCCTGAGAGTAAAAAAATTGAAATACCACCTACAGAAGAGGTATCACGTGCTAAAGAGGCACCACCATACAATGAGCTACCAGAAAACGAAAAGAAATTTGCCCTATTCACAGATGGATCATGTCGTATTGTAGGGAAGCATCGCAGATGGAAAGCTGCTGTATGGAGCCCCACACGACAAGTTGCAGAGGCCACTGAAGGTAAAGGAGAATCAAGTCAATTTGCAGAGGTAAAGGCTGTTCAGCTGGCTTTAGATGTGGCTGAACGGGAGAGGTGGCCAATGCTTCATCTTTATACTGATTCATGGATGGTGGCAAATGCCTTATGGGGGTGGTTGCAACAGTGGGAGGATGATAATTGGCAACGAAAGGGTAAACCTGTTTGGGCTGCTGAACTGTGGAAAGACATTGCTGCCCGAATAAGGAACATTGTTGTAAAGGTGCGCCATGTAGATGCTCATGTGCCTAAAAGTAAGGCTACTGAAGAACATAAAAATAACCATCAGGTTGATCGAACTGCCAAAATTGAGGTGGCTCAAATAGACTTGGACTGGCAGAACAAGGGTGAATTATTCCTAGCTCGGTGGGCCCATGAGACTTCAGGTCATCAAGGAAGGGATGCAACATATAAGTGGGCCAGAGACCGAGGGGTGGACTTAACTATGGACGCTATTGCTCAAGTTATTCATGATTGTGAAACATGCGCCATAATTAAACAAGCCAAGAGGATGAAACCTTTTTGGGGGGAAGGGCGATGGCAAAAGTATAAATATGGGGAGGCATGGCAGGTTGATTATATCACCTTGCCACGATCTCGCAATGGTAAGCGTTATGTACTCACCATGGTGGAGGCAACCACTGGGTGGCTCGAAACATACGCAGTACCCCATGCTACCGCCCGAAACACCATATTAGGGTTGGAAAAGCAAATCCTGTGGCGGCATGGCACTCCAGAAAGAATTGAATCAGATAATGGGACCCATTTTAAAAATTCCCTTGTAACCACTTGGGCCAAAAATCATGGCATCGAGTGGATTTACCATATTCCCTATCATGCACTAGCTTCTGGTAAGATTGAACGATTCAATGGGTTGTTGAAAACTATGTTGAAAGCAATGGGTGGCGGAACATATAAAAATTGGGAGAACCATTTAGCAGAAGCCACCTGGTTGGTCAACACTCGAGGATCTAGTAATCGCAATGGTCCTAACCAATCCAGCTCCCTACGTACCGTGGAGGGAGATAAGGTTCCTGTAGTACACATAAAGAGCGTGTTGGGAAAGACGGTTTGGGTCCTTCCAGCGTCTGGAAAGGGCAAACCTCTCCGGGGTACTGTCTTTGCCCAGGGACCTGGGTGCACGTGGTGGGTGATGGACAAAAATGGGAATGTTCAATGTGTACCACAAGGGAATTTGATGTTGGGGGAGTGCAGCCAATGATTTTCCTGTAAATATATAGGTAGAGTCTCAGAAAAATATTTCAATTAGATACAGAATAGTTCAATTAGGTATAGGACTTAAGATAGAGTGGATTAATGTTAAGGAAACACTTTTTCTCTATATACCTTAATTAGGCATTCTGTAAGCAAGTTTTCCATCTGGACTCTATATCCTGCACTGGCCATGCATGTGTAGAGCACACATGGAAAGAAGTATAAGTCAAAAGGAAATCTGCTGTGGTGGCTGGGAAAGGATGAGTGCACCTTGATGTGGGGGACGCCCTACTAGCGCTGCCTTTCCCCTCTACCGCTGACATGTTTTCCTTTTTCTGGCAGTTTTGCCATTGTCTCAAAATTAATAAATAGTAGGTTAGGTTATAGAGTTTTGTTCTCAACTTAGGGATTTGTATGGAATAAATATAAATTGTTGAGAAAAATAAGGTTGCTGATTATTCACAATTATACATATGAGTGTGTATGTATGTATAATGTAATGATGTAGAATAAGGGGTGGAATGTCATGGTTTAATAATTTTGTAATTTTTGCTATCAGTATTCCACATCATAACATCATATAAAGCATGAATAATTTTACTGAATCTGCAACTTACAGAAGAAGACTACATCTCCCAGGGAACAACACGATGGGTCACGGGACCTGGACTCTATATTAACTCTGTCGCAGAACAGACTGACGTCTTTCGAGTTCTGGCGTTCAGGGGAGTGTGTGGGAGCCTTCAACTCATTCTCTCTCCTATTTTGCTTGATTCGTTAGCTCAATTTTCAATTATATTGTATTATATTGTGTTATCCTGTATTTCGATATAGTATTTAGTAAATAAGTGTGCCTCCTTAGATCGTTGCCGCTGTTTTCTTTTTCCTAATTAATTTTTTTTACTTTCGGCCCAGGGCCCCTGCGGGGCCTACGGCCCCTGTCACGGACGCAGGTGGAGTTTTAGTTCAAACCGTGACAGTCATGCCACTTCTTCATATCCTCTCCATGGTCACGCAGGTAGTTCCACATGGCACCACGTGACATAGGCTCACTGCGGTCCTTCACTCGGACAGGTGTGCGTTTGCGTCTGACAGCTGAGACTGCCACAGGTTCACTGTGGTTCCTTGCCGCAGACCAGCTCTTCTGCATGTTGTCCTGTCTTTTCTCCATTCGGTCCATTCTATCCACCATTTTACAGATGGCTGCGATGGTGGTGCGGTGTGGCAGTAGTGAGTATTCGATATTTTGCAGTGAAAGGATGAGCTCAAAAATTTCAGGTCTCCTATCCAGCTCATCATACCTGTTAGAGTTCGTTAATAGTACACTGGAATACTTCACTGGTGCTGACCGTATGAGTTTCTTGCATATTTCCGGAGTACCGCTCACCTTTTCTGGGTCATGGTAATCCTCTGGGTCCCCAGGGACAAACGTGGGATCGAACAGCATTTCTGCCACAGCCATTTCTCTCAGGTACTGGATACCTTCCTCAGCTGTACTCCATTTTTCCAGTACAGGCTCCAAATCACTTTTGAGAAGACAGGTTGCCTTTACAGCTGATAGAATCCTCTCCCAGAGATTGGCGACTCCATCGAGACATCTGCTGATCCCTCTATCAATAGATGAGTCTCGAGCGATGTTTCCTAATTGACGAGCCTCATCGCAGCTTAGGGACATGCAGGAGGCCCCATTGTCCCAACACCGGAGCAGCCAAGTGACAAGGCGTTCACCTGGGAGTCGGGCAAACTCCTTTCTCGCACTTTGGATTTCAGTAATTTTCAGAGGTTTACGAGTAGAGGAAGCAGTGACTTTTCCCTCATCATCACTATCTTCTCCGCGTCTGTTAGTCTTCTGGGTTGCCTTCCTTGGTGGTTTTGGGGAGGGTCCCTCGCTCGGATCTTCCTCTACTTCCTCCATCCATTCCAGACGTGAGGACACACGTTCCCATCTCTGGCCTTCCACTGGGGCAACTGACACTGATGCTGGTGCTTCCTGTGGTCGGCTGGGATTAACTTGTTGCCTTCCCCTTAGGATTTGGATCTCATTCTCGAGACTCTCTATCTTTTTCATAAGCCATTCGTTCTGAGATCCCCCTGATCTCCCACACTCACTCAGGGGTTCTATTAATTTCCCAAGGTCCCTCTGGTGTTCAGGGGTGAGATTACCTGATACTGGGGGTCCCGATGCTTCTGGCCCTTTTCCTGAGTCTCTCTGCACTATTCTTTGCAAGTCTCTCTGCAATTTATAGTAAACTACTACAATTAGAGAGACTAACAACACAGTATTCCAATTGACACCCCAGTCATACTTAAGGAATTCAGAGCATTCGTGAGCCAGTTCAAGCACGGTGCCTGTGATGTTCGTTAGTCTGGAAGGGAGCCAGGCAGATATCTCTATCCCTGCCAGCCATCGGCTTAATAAATCTACCCCTACCCCCAACATCAGGAAGTCCTTAAGCCAGGACCACAGGAACCTACGGACTATCAGTCCTACATACAGGGCTGCTGAAAAAAACCACCTAATTACTGCCCAAAACATTGCCCAGAGCTCTGCCCGCATTCTCCACCAAAAATGTCACGGAGTTCTCTCTAGAGCTCACTCCGGGACAGTGGGCACAAACCCGGGGCAGCAGGAACAAAAGCCCCCCCCCCCCCTTTTCTCTAGCGGCACGGCGGCGCGGCCCGGCGCGGCCCAGCCACGTGCATTTAGGGAGACGGGGAAGGGAAGGGAGATTGCGATTAGGTCTAACAAAAAAATGAGGGAGGAAAAAGGTGATCTGAGAACGAATGGCAGTTTAATAACCTAATAACACTAAACAACAACAAGAGAGTTTCAACAAAGAGAATACCAAGTCCCCAATCTCACCGATGGAGCTGTGGAAGGCAGGAAGGTCTGACCACATTGTCTCCTCGCAGGGATCCGGTCCAGCATGCTGTCCCCTTCCTCCCTTCCCTTCCGGTGCCCCACCCCACATGCTCATTAAGGCAGTTCACAGAAAAAAAAACTTGTCCCCTTTACTCCCATTATTAGGCATG
This sequence comes from Coturnix japonica, assembly GCF_054131305.1. Lineage (NCBI taxonomy): Eukaryota > Metazoa > Chordata > Aves > Galliformes > Phasianidae > Coturnix > Coturnix japonica. Next base: position 19,785,098 of record NC_140671.1, on the reverse strand, counting down.
GTGCTCTGATGTGGAATACCAACACCAACCAAATTGCAAAACCATAACAAACAGTATTGAACTGTTACCCTGGTTTATGATAGAAGTGAGAGTTTAACAGCAGAAATCTGAAGTTATGCTCCATATTTCTCATCACTCAAGAGAATATTTGAATATATGAATTCCTTTGGCTATGTTAGAGCTCATAATGAGGTCAGCTGATGTTCTTTAAATGCTCGGAGTCTAGCAATGTGGGCAAGTGGACTGCTATTTGCTGTTGAGCTTTAGGCTAAGAAGCCTGATTTTAGAGGACCGTGGACTTCCCCTTTCCCTTCCCCTCTCCTCGCCTTCTCCCTGGACTGATCCTGCATGGTTTGAGAATGATTTCAGAGCAAGGTAAATGAGGAATAGCCATGTGAAAACCTGTTGTTTTACTGCACTGTAAAAGACACTTAGTCAAAAGACAAGTGTGTGTTCCAAGGTTAAGACTGCAGGAGATCCTAGAAACAACTCAGCTGCTCAAACCTGTAGTCTGGCTGAATATTTGATTGGCAGTTGTGGTCAGGAGGAGATGCTTGAGTAAGACAAATAAGAGGTCATGGGTAAGTTGGTCCTTCTTGTGATATTCTTCTAGGCTTTCATCAGGGAAAAGCTTAATTAGTCCAAATAATTATAGCAGAAACACCACACCAAGAACATGTGAGTGATATTTCAAATTTCTTGACGTGAAGGTAAACTTTACCTGGTTCTGCCATTCCCCAAATGTTTGTTTCCTTATGACAAGAAGAACTTTGCAAAAGTAATTTTATTTTTTTTTCAGTCTTGTGTGCAACACAAAAAGGGGTAAAATCTAGGAGGCCACCTGAAATGTTTTTTCCATCTGGAAGGATCCATTTAAGAGCACCCATGGACCTGGTTATGAACAAGTTTTCTTCTTTGCAAAGGCTGTTGCTTAATTAGCAGATACTGTACCTGGGAGAGGAAGAGGGAAGTAACTTATTTTGGAAGTCCTGATGCTATTCAAGCATTCAAGGTCAGGCTGGATGGGGCTTTGTGCAATCTGGTGTAGAGGGAAGCATCCCTGCCTTCAGCAGGGGGTTTGGAACTGGGTGATCTCAAAGGTCCCTTCCAACCTAAACCTTTCTCTGATTCCTTTGATGATTCTATTTCTCAGCTGCTGGTGTGAGATCTCCAACCTCTCCCCGTTGTCTTTCAGGGCGGCAGATGAAGCTGGTGAAAGGTCTGCAGCCCCTGGAATTCCCTGAGAAGGGAACTGTCACCTTTACGGTGGAGGTGTCCCATGAGGATGTGGAAGGGACTTGGCAGAAGGACGGCGTGCGGCTGAAGCCTGCACCAAATATCACGATGGGTGTCCAGGGGAAGAAACATTCCTTGACACTTTCTTCTGTGACCCTTGAAGATGCAGGACTCATTTCCGTTAAAGCAGAAGGCATGAATTCATCGGGGAGGCTGACTGTGACAGGTATTGGTTGGTGCAAGGTGTCATTATCTGCTCCTGTCCCAGATTACTTGAACAGCAGAACCAGCTTTCCTTCCAGCTGCAAAGAATGTTTTGCACTGGGCCATTGCCACCAGAGTATCCCTCAGATATCAAGAGGATTGTTGGAACGTTATTGTCCCTAGCACAAGTAATGATAATGTGCTCAAAACAATAGGTTTTTTTGTTGTCAATTACAAGTTCTAGTAAGCATGGAGAGTAGGCACTGCCTTTCATTATTCCTTATGCCAGATGCTCCTAGAGACCTCATTCCCAACTAAATCCACATCCTTCTTTCTCCTTCTCAGAATTGCCTGTGAAAATCAGCAAACCATCGGCAGACATTAGCGTCACTCAGAAGGACAAGGTCACATTTGAGTGTGAGCTGTCCAGGCCCAAGGTGGACGTCAAGTGGTTCAAGGTATGGCATGTAATGGTATTTTCCTTTCTGACTTCTCTGGAAATGAATGAGAGCCTTTAATTTCACTTCCAAGGGATGCGAGTCTGAGCTTTTGCTTGATAGCTTTTGCATTGCTCTCTTTTCTTAGTGCTCTTTTACTTGCCCAGATCAGCACTCTTTGTTATTATGTCCTGAGTTCATTTATCAAGTTGAACTTGATATCAAGTTGTTTTGGGTTTATTGTGAACTCCTGAGGTCTTGCTTCTCAAAATATTGTTGGTTGGAGCACAGTCTTGAGCTTCAACTCTAACACAGAAATTCTCAGCCAGGATTTTGTAGCCTTGTTGTGAACTGGGTTTTAGGGTGAAATCTGAGTTTTCTTTGCACCTGACAGTGTGAGAATTTGCTCTGGCACTTTGTGTACCTCCCCGGTGCTCAGCTGTTCCTTCCCTTACTTGAGGATAACGTCATTTATTCAAGGTGATGTCCAAACGGGCTTGTTAACGGTCCTCCACAGTGCTTTAAGCTGTCATAAGTCAGCCAGAATTTATGCAAGTTCTATAGCCATTCCTACATGTTGAAAACACTGCACTGTGCTTAAGCTTCAGCATATGTTCCAGTAAGCACAGTTTCATTAATTCTAGGGGAGTGGGTGAATTAAGCATAGATCTGAAGGCTCCCTTTGCTCAGTGCAGAGATGGAAGGACTCATGGAGATCTGACTTGATATTTTCCCTTCTATGATGGGAAGGAGCTCCGTCAAAGTAAAAGAAGTGGGCATTACTTCCCAGGGAAATAAGGGAAGTCTTATTATTCACTAGTGTGAATATGAAAATCAGGGAACATGCACATGCCAAGCAGCTGAAGACAAGACATCAGCTACCCTAAAGGTTCATGGTATGTTTAACTGAAAGAGCAAATAAATCCTATTGTGGTATTTTGCACCACAGGAAGAAATGCTTCATGGGCAGTTTGGGCACTTCTTGGTTAGTCCTTTTGGATACCTTTCTCTTTCTTCTTTATGCTCAAGACAGATTTTCCCTCCATGTGTTGCATTGGTTAAACCCCAGTTTGTAGCTCATCACCGGGCTCTGAAGCATCAGACTGGTTACTGAACACACGGGTCTGCTTTGCCCTGGTAGATTCCACCTTCCTAAGGGACTTCTGAAAGGATGCTTTTTTCTGATTTCCTACTAGCTGCTGTCCTCATGTGGCCACTTGGGTTCAGTGTTAGCATGAACATGAACATGTGTCCTGTCCCATGACTTTGGTGAACTCTCATTTTCTCTCTCAGTCTGCAACCAGGTTGGGTTGCTGTTTCAGTACAGGCTGTTTTATGCAGGAACTCTGCTCCTGAGGTTAATCTAAGTTGTATCCAGGCCCTTCAGAAGGAAAGGGAAATAGCAGCACAGAAATATGGTCTGATTCTGATGTAAATAAGTGCAGACCTGGAGAGTTAAAAGGGATTGTGTGATGTTCAAGGGATTTTGAAGCAAAGATGTCCCCTAGGTAAGATTTGTGGCTGACATTCCCCATACACTGTGGGCACACAAGCTAAGGAGAGACTAGTGATGAGCATGCAGAGAAGCCAATGATTCAGACAGGTTTGTAGTGACACGACATTGTAGAGTTCTGTCTAGTTCTCCTTGGCATAGTTTGGAAAATGAAGATGAGGAGATTGGTGGTAACCAATATGGCTTCCTCAAATTCAAGACATGCCTGACAAACTTGGTGGCCTTTCATGATGGAGTAACAGCATCAGTGGATAATGGGAGAGCAACTGACATCATCTACTTGGACTTGTGCAGAGCATTTGATCCCGTCCTGCATGACATCCTGGTCACCAAACTGGAGAAAAATGGTTTTGATGGATGGACCAGTTGCAGGATAGGGAACTGTCTGGATGGTCACACTCAGAGAGCAGCAGTCAATAGCTCAGTGTCCAGGTGGAGGGTGGTGTTGGGACCAGTGTTATTGAACATTTTTGTAGGCAACATGGACAGTGGAATCAAATGAACCCTCAGCAAGTTTGCAGATGACACCAAGCTGAGCGGTGCTGTTAATGTGCTAGAGGGAAGACTTGTAGATATTTATAAATAGGGTTTGTGGGACAAACGGAATGTTGTAGCAGAGACATCACTCTGGTTGTTATTTCAGGGTTGTTTCAGAGCGGGAAGGGAGCCTGGTAAACAGTTGAAAATCTGCACGTCTGTTAAATGTGGGAGTTTGCTGTGGGTTATTTTTTCTTCTTAAGGCTAAGCTTATGCAGAATATTCTGGCTGTTTTAAAGTGATGCCCTGTAATGTCTAAGGAATGGGATGTGAGCTGTTGCTTAAAGCCAGTATTTTTCAGGGAACAGTCTAGTAACACTGCAAACATTGCTTCAGACTGTAACTGGCCTCTAAATTCTTTGTGTATACTTTGAGATTAGAATCAGTTATCTTTGTCTTCATTTATGTTTATATGTTGCTTACAATAGTAACCTGGCCCTTCTTTTGTGTATTGCTTACAGGGACAGAAGATGATGTTGGTATTTTGCCAAGGACGATGGATATGTGGTTTAAAACTGTTGGAGGAAGGCTATACACAAAAATGGATCTGAAACCTATTCGGTGGAGAGATTACGTAAAACTGACTAATGACAAAGTGAGAGAAGAAATTGCTCTTAAAAATTCGTTGCTTCGTTTGACAAAAGAGGTAGGAAACTACTTTATAAAGAAATGATGAGTACATGCATCTTGTGATAGTTCAGTGTTATCCTTTCCATTCTGTAATGAAAGAGGGTTCTGTATTTACACACAGTTTTCTATTTGTCTTTCTGTTCCTGCTGAAAAAGAATGAAGCATCTTATTAGTGGTGTGCTACACCGCACTGGGGTATTTTAGTTGTGGAGTATGTTAACTTGATCTTACTGATGAGTTGGTTAAGTGTGGACTTCACAGTGTGAAAGGCAGGTGGCAGTAAAATTCCTTCTGAATTATTTCAAGAGCACAGCTGAGTATGAAGTCCGGCTCCAATGATCTTTAAGTATTTCGGGGAAAAACAACACCTGTCTTCTACATGAACCAAAGATGTGTAAAACTGTTTTAGGTTTAGTGAGTATGTGGAAAGAAAATGCAGTGGACAGCTATATGCTGATCTCATCCTACTCCATTAGAGAGTTAAGATGCGATCGTGCGATATAGGTGCCTCCTCTAGTTTCAAGAACCGTGTTCCTAGGTAAAATACTTGACCTTATAAGCTAAGTAGGTACAAGCTTTGCTGACTATACAAAGCCAGATCTGGGTGAGTGTCATGTAGATGAAAACTTCTATGTTAGAAGTTTTACTTCTAAGCATACTGTATCTGGTAGGTGAGATTCCTCCTCTTCAGTAGATGAGAATTTCTTTCTACTTTTGTGCTCTATAAAAAAGCAACACAACCTGAAGCCTGGGAACTGAGTATACATCTATGAACATCATGAGATCTACATGTTGGGAGCTATTCTGTATTTTCTATGACCAAACTACTTAAAAATATTATATTTACAAAATTTAGTCATAACTTCATTTGTGTAACACTTTGATAGCCCGAGTTAAGAAATAATAAGCTGCTTATCTACATTAAGTGATCGAGTATTCTACCTTAACTTCCTTTTCTGAGAGTTGACCTAATAAGCCATAGGATATGGAAGTCCTGAATTAAGAAAATCCCAATAAGAAAAATATTTCAGGAGTCCAAGATTCATGAAGGGTAAAATGCAGATTATAAATGGGCTATTGAAAATCATCTTATTAAATAACTCCTTTTCCTGTTGGGGATTCTCTCCCTATTTGTTCTTTTTCTTTCTGAATCAGGAAGCTGAAGTGCATCAGATCTTATAGTAAAGGAATTGTCAGAAATGAGTAGTAAGGTGAAACCAGTCAAAATGTGTAGCCAGGATTTTTGTGTTGGCACCTTGGAACTATACTGTATTGTTTTGTGGTAGAGCAATACAGCTGCTTCAAAAAATAAATAAATAAATAAATAAAAGCAACCAGTGGTGTATTGGTGCTGTACATCAATAATAAATCCTAAAGTCTCTGTTTTCTTTCGTAGGTAGACCATCACAACAGCACTAATGACAAATCCCCAGCTGATTCTAAGGGTATGTTTTATATTAAACAGTAGCAATTAGAAAAGCTTCTGTAAGGTAAACGACTGGCTTTTTGGCTAATGCTGATAATAAAAGGATTATTTAGCTTTTATTTGTAACAGAACGGAATAATGGGCAGGACATCTGGGCAGAAAACAGAAGGAATAAAATGGCTAGGAGACTACTGGGACATCTATCATAACCTGGTTTTATGAGGTGAAAGTAAAACAAAGAAAAAGAGTATGATTTGTGATAAGATCCCTAGTGGTTTTCCGACAGGCCTTTAGGGCACTTAAGAACTCACTAAATACTTTTTTTTCCCTAAAAAGTCAGAATGAAGTGTCCTTACTAGTTCAGTTCTCTATATTGTAAAGACTGAAGAGTTCTGAATATTTCTAACCCAACTATAGATGTTAGATTGGGTTTTGGAAGTGAAAAAGCAAGCTTTATAGCAGGCGTGTCTTTGCAAATGTGTAGGGCAAGCGTCTTGACTTCCAGATACTTGGTGTTTGTATGAGAGGTGGGGGTTCTCTGTGTTTATGTTCTGGGAAAAATTTTAAGCTGTAAGCTTAACTATTACTTATTTTTAAATGCAGCTAGTTTTACTGTCTCTACATTGACTTGTAATATTTTCTACTTTGCAGGTGCAGAAAATCTCTCAGAAGGATCAGACCAACTTAGCAGATTATCTATAGATGATTTTGTGAAGTTCTCTGGGTTTCATTTTTTGAGATTTACAATGAATGTTTTTATGATTTACTGGCTCCTTTATCAAATGACAGAAAAAAAAGGACACTTCGCCTTGCTCAAGACATCAAGGGATATTCTTACGTAAAAGGTAACTAGAATACTTTGCAAACTGCCAAGCTTGTCATAGAATAGTGTAACATGTTTCTTCTGAGATAGAAAACTCTTAAATGTGTTCAGTGTAGCTCTAGAAGTGTCTGCTTGAATGCGAAGGCAACAAGCTACATGTACGTATCTGCATCTTCAACAGTATTCTCCTTATTCCTGTACTTTGCCCATAAAACCTGTGTGAACTCCACTGCCTTCATCATCCTTGAAAATGAGAGCCATACAGTCGTTATAATGCAGACAGAATCCAGATAACCCATCCCCAATAAAAACTACAAGCTAAAACAAAAAACTTCTCAGATTGACTTCTGCACCAGTGAATACAAACTTTCGGCTTCTGTAGTTTAAGAACTTAGCTTTTGTACTTTCAGTACTAAGGCTGCTTGCTTAATTTGGATGGAGCATACTTTAGTATACTGGTAGGATAAACTGTTGTGCTATACTATACCTTGCCCTTTTCTGTGGGAGGAAGAATCTTAGTCTTATCTGCCATCAGCTTGTCGTATGTTTGAGGCAGAGTTAATGAAGTATTTTATTGTCTTAACTAAATGTTCTTAGTTTGTATACCTTATTTCTTGTTCACTTTCTCTTTTGCTAATGAAGCTTGCAAAAATCACTTTTCCTTCTTTTGAAAGGTTTGCAGTGGGTTCAGATTTCTGATTCTAAAGAAGCTTTCAGACTTTTTAAACTGGGACAGAAACACCAGAGTTTTGCAAGCACAAAGCTAAATACTTGCTCCAGCTGAAGGTGGGAACTTTCACTAACATTGGGTGTAACATAGTGTGGGGAAGAGGGATGAATGAAAATATTGTTTATGGCTTTTTTTCGGGGAAGAGGCTTTAAAAAGGCTTGATATCTAGTGTTCCATGTGATGTTTTGTGACAGTTTGTGATTCTAGTGCTTTAAACTAGAAGGATTAGTCCTTCAAGCAGATAAGTGCATACAAAAGCTAAGTGTTTTATCAAAAACTCTCAACAAAACAACTAAGCCTTCTTCCATGTAAATAATGGTGGTTCATGAGGGGGAAAAAAAGCAAAATAAACCAAGAAAGAATGTGTCTTTAAAAGGTTTAATGCATCTAGTAGAATTATTGTTAATTGAATCTGGAATAAATCCAGCAGTGTTTTGAACAGATGTTATAGATTTTAGAAAATGTGTGTATTTCTGGCTATTGACCTTGCTTCATTTCTCCTTTTAGCCACAGTATATTTACAATTAAGGTACTAAGAATCGAAGACCTTGAAATGCCATGAGTGACACGAGTCAATGAGTAAGTTCAGAGCAGAGTTCCCTTCTTCTTTTAGGATGAAATTGTCAGTTACTTTCAGTATTGATGTATTGATATTAGGCTACGGACACTAGGTTCCCTGATACAGCCTCCTGTATGAGTGGTGGTTCCCCATTTCCTGTCATTATGCAGTACTAAACCATCAAGTTGTAATGCTGTTCTATATCTTGTGCCCGCTGTTCCACACAGTGTTCCTTTATCCTTCTCACTCAACTTCTGAACTAATGTAAATCCTCAGAAGGAAGAATATGGCAGAAAAATGGAAGCTGTGTTGGAAAAGAGTTTGGCAGGAAGTAGTGTGCAACTTCACTAGGAAAGCAACATTAAAAAGCATGAAAGGGTTCAAGAAATTGTTCCTCTAGGAGGAGTGGTTGTGTTGGAAATGATAAATAATCAATGTACATTCAAAGGCAAGAAAACTTAATTTTCCTTATCTGCCTTCAGATTATCACTGTGTGATCTTGCTGGTTCAGAAAGGAATACCAAGACGTGCAATGAAGGTGACAGACTGAAAGAGAGTGGAAATATCAATGCATCTCTCCTAACTCTAAGCAAGTGCATTAGTGCACTCAAGATCAGTCAGCAGTCAAAGTAAGTCCTTGTACAAACTGTAAACTAGTTGTAGATTTCAGATATCATGTACAATGTTTAAACTATTGTTTAAAATGCAGAGTACAAAACTATGTTATGAGTGAAAACTGTAGGCTTCTGCAGATGTGTGAAGACTTAATGATCTAAGAAAGTGATCTATAAACTTGCCTTCTTTTTGTTGTTGTTTTTTGTTTGTTTGTTTGTTTGTTTTTTCAAATAAAACCATTCCAGTTCTAAATTTCTGAATGTGTTTTCATAGACTTAAGCAAATTAGCGTTGTGGTTTTGTTTTTTTTTTTTCTGGCCTTGCCTTCTCAAACAAGTCCTGGGGCAGATTATAAAATTTGTTTTCACTATTTTCACTTTAAATGTGTGAAATGTTAGACCTTTTCCTCCTTTGTTAGTTAGTTGCATTTATCATTTAGTTCTGCTGTAACAGTTTTCCTCAGGGATATTGCTGTGCTTTGTCCTAGCCAAGAGACATGGTCAGAATATATATATATATAATTTGGAAAAAAAAAATTATATATAGATATATATAATTACATATATACATATATATATATTTTTTTCCAAACCTTGATGCAACTTAATCATTCTTTCTGATCTAGCTAACCAAATTCAGAGAGAAGAAAGCCTGCTTGCTACTTCTGTCTGAGGTTGTGCTCTAAATGAGTGCAGACAGAGCTTTCTGTATTTTAAACAATGTAGTATTTATTTACAGTCACAGCTGGATATAATTGCAGAATTCTCTGCTGATTCTCATTTGAAGGTGTCTTTCTGTCCCAAAGATTAGGTGAGCTCTGTGTTCATGAAATGCCACACTGTGCCTGGTAGCCTATTCAAATTCTGTTATGCTTAAAAGTAGATGAAAATAGGCCTTGCTACTGGATTAGTCTCTTATCTGTCTGTCCTTTCTAGGGAAGAAGGATTCCTTAAAATTAGCTGCTGCTTAAAGTGCTTTGATTTATTCAGAACTGTTTTATTTGTTGGTCCTGATCACTTGAAATTTTAACAATATGGGGGAAATGTAGTGATGACTTTGATAGTAATTTTCTTTAAAATAAGAACTCATTTACCACTCCTGCACTAAAGCTATTTATGGGTCACGTGTGTTGTGACAGGAGCGTAGCTATGTGAAGCTTTTAGCTATGTTTGCAGAATTCAGTAGCTGTAAAGAGTCCAGCAGGTAACCTCACTAGAGAACAGTTTGTTTAGTCACGCTTTAGGAGTTCTCTCCTAATTTTCTGTACATCACCAGCTGTTTGATTCAGTGGCTTAACCTTGGTTTAGGAAACACCAGAGATGTTGTGATAAGTATATGCTTCTTTATTTCCAAAGTATTTACTATTGTCCTTTCCTAGAGACAATATACTGAGTGAGTGGTTATCTCTGATTTTGTTGGGTACTGTTTTCTTAGAAGTAGATAGGTCAGTTTGCCAGATGTGGTAAGGGAAAGAGAAAGGTGAGAGAGAATTTAAGCTAACGTGAGGCTGTATGACCTATCTTAGGCTGGATGTTGAATGTACTTTTTGTTTTAAATGTTCTCGTGGGTTGTCTAAGAAGATAATGGCTGCATAGTAGCTGGAACAATCATACAACCTGTCTGCAAACTAGCAAAAAGATTAAATTCAAAACAACCCACAACTCAAAATGATTTAAAGACTAGTGCAGTTATTAATGTGTTGTCTTCCACTTGGATAGCTCTCACATTGAAATGAAGCTGTTAACTTCTGCTAATGGGATTTGTTGTGGTTTTTGTCTTCAAAGGGTGCAGCAGCACATACCATGTGGTGAAAGTAAGTTAACACACTTTCTTCAGGGATTCTTCAGTGGAAAAGGGAAGATACACATGTTAGCAAACATCAGCCAGTGTGCTTCAACCTATGAAGAAACACTCAATGTGCTAAGATTCTCAGCTATTGCACAAAAAGTGAGTATGTTGTAGTCTATTTTGTTGATCAGTACTTATGATTTGCATTTAAAGAAAAAATTCTGTTCTTCTAAGAATATGAATCTATTTGTGTAGTATCTGTAGTGAATCTGGGTGTTTGTCTCCATACAGCAGTCAGGTTTCTTAATTTAGTGTTTTAGTTGAGCTTAATTTTCCTACAGAGTTTTCTAAAAATCTCTACTGGGGTCTTTGTGTTTCTTTGGGGCGTGAGGGCAGAAGCATCTTCTGAGAATCTCATTCCTAAAAAGTATTCAACCTAACAAGAAGCAACTTGTTACATCTGGAGGAGATTTTATGCTATTTACTTAATTTTTCTCTCTTCTCAAAATATGATCCCATGTAGGAAAGCAAATCCAGCTACCCCATATGTTGCTGCTGTTGTAATTTTGAATATTGTCCAGTTCAAGTGTTGACAAAAGAAGTGGAGCAGTAAAGAGTTTGAAAAGCTGTGTTATGGCCATCAGATGGTTCAGTGGGAAAGTGGGGGTTAAGCGGAATGGGTAGGAGTGAGTGCTATGATATAACACTGAAGAAGTTAAGCTGTCAGATCAGTGCTACAGTCTTGATGGAAAACTTTGAAGTGCTGGGAGTTTGTGTTTGAAGCACAATTGATGGATGTGTGCCCTTGGATTGTGGCCTTATCTGAAAGAGGTTAAGTGTGAAAGTAGATGGAGCAGCCTATGAGGGTGATGTGGCGCTGCAAGACAAAGAACTGAAAAGATGATGATCAGTTGCACTGAATGCAACTGGAAACTCAAAACATAAAAAAAGCAGAAATCTACCACTGCATGAAGTGGCAGTTCTTGTACATTGTTTGCCTAGTGAAACTCTTGAGGTTAAAAGCAGGATTGGAGTCTGCAATAACTCCTTTGTACTTTCTTGAAAACTGGTTTAAGTAGTGACCAAACATCAAATACTATAAAATATATTAGCTGTTACTAGAATGCCACTTATCTTCCCCCCATATGAATCACTGTCATGTTGTATGTGAATTTGTGAGGTGGGTTTTGAAGCTGAAATTAAAAACTTCTTGTATGGCTGTCTTCATAGTGGCTATCCAGACTATGTGTAGAAATAACAGCTATTATGTAGTCAGCTATTCACCAGTTTTAACTGATTATAAATTACGTTTCAGGGTGGAGAACATAGCATAGTGCCTGACACCTGTGTTGATCCTGAGGGCATTCTTGATTCTGTGCATTATGATGTCATGGATATTAAAGAGCAAGCTGAGGCAGCACATAGTTCCATTGTATCCCTGGAGGACCCGAAGGAAGATACTGGCTGGTTTGAAAAGCAGCTGGAGAAAACTAACTTTGAACTGATGGAGACCAAAGAAGAGCTAACAGAGGAAAACACCAAACTACTTAAAACTGAAGAAGAGCTGATGCAGAAGAACAAAGGTGAGTTATGCGATGTGAAAGGTAGAAGACAGAAATAGTTCATTAATCTAAAAGAGAAATAACCAGTTTGAGTAGGAATTAGAGGAGATGTTCTACCTTTGGAACCATAGCCTGTAGATAAGTGATAGTTTGTTCCTTGTGTATATTCAGGTTCAGCAATTCCACGGTTTTTGGCTATTTCTTTTCTTTTTTCCCCCCTCTCCTTTAAACTGCAACTAGCAGCTTTACGCTTTCGTAAGTATGGGGTTAAATGTCTATATCTTGATTTTTACTTTTATATTGTAATCTCTACTCTTCTTTATGTCTTGTTGATGCAATGTTTTCGTTCCAAGAAATATAGAAAACTTTTGAATCACTCCCAATAAGTGAAGACCACATGCAAATTAATTAATCTGTTCAAAAGCTACCTAAACATTAGAATATCTGGAAAATTGATTACTTAATAAACTATCTATTGGCTACTTATGTAATACAACCTTTTCTGTGTGTTACAGACTTTGAAATGCAGATGATTAAATTGGATGAGTCTGATGAGCAACTTAAAGAAGCAACTGAGGTAACTTTATCAAGAAGATGTTGTGTAAAATTGTTTTAATACCAACTTGTGGTAGCTTAAAATACTATTCCAGTAGGCTCCATTAATAGATTTCTTACCGAGCTTAGCTTAACTGAATTTGCCTTTAATGCATTGTGTAATTCAGCTACTTAACACTACATTAGAAACTGATGACTGAATTTTTTTTATTTTTTATTTCCAAGAAAATGAATGCACAAAATGAAAGGGTTCGAGAGCTAATGGACATCGTGGTGCAGAAAGATGACATTATTACAGAGCTACAAGACTTAAAATCTCATTTAGAGGAAAAAGTAAAAGATTATGTGAGTTTTACACATCTCCATATCCTTATACAAAAAAAGGAAAACACTAATTCTATGCTTGTAATCAACACATTTTTGGCAAACTGATTTTCTGTATGTAGCTGGTACTCGCTTGAAATTGTAAACAATTCAAATTTATCTGAAGGTAGTTGTTGTTAACACAAACAACAAAAATATCAGTGTGTTCCACTAACTCCTGCCTCACACTCCTACATCAGAGGAAGAGCAACAGTAAAAGTATATTGAGTAGAGTTGGAAGTACGAGTATGAGTGGTCAGGATATCTCCACGTTCTATGCAGTCCATAAAACTTTATCCTGACTAATGTACTGCGAGCTACTGAATATGTGAAGACTAGCTTGATTAAGTATGTGTGCATACCACTTCTGGTGGTTTTTGTTCATTTTTTGATGTTTGGTAGCCTGAAGTAGCTCTGAAAACATTTATAGTTAATTCTGTCACTCAGATCTCTAACCTTGTAAGCTTAGCAACTTGACCCTTCTTAGTCTTTGACTGTCTGCATCACTGCAACTTAGTATTTCCATGGTATTAAAGCTGACTGTGATGAGTAGTCATGTCCTCACCTATTACTTCTTCCAAGAACAAGGCTCCAACTCTATCTGTGAGATTGTGTGGCCTGAACACTTCTGAGGCTTTTCTTTTCATAAGTTACTAAAGATGAATAATCAGTCCTTGGCAGTGCCAGCATGGCTTAACAATCGTCATCTTGTAAGTAAGGAAGCTTCACTTGTGGTCAAGGACACAATCTAAAATATGCGTGACAGAGCTGACTAAGCTTTAAGGTTGGATTATATCTGTCACGATGAAAGTGATTTTAGCAGCTTAGCAGAAGTGTGATGTGATGAACTTGTATGAGAGCTGACCATTTGCTCTTTGACCATGTTTGTAATTTTGTTGACTTCTTGGAAACAGGAAATTCTTTGATAAACTGGTAAACTCTTGATTGTGTGCAAGTCTTTTACTTTGTAACCTGCTAGGCTCTTGCTTTCCCTTGTATACTCTACCGAGTATTGCACTTGTCATTATCTGAAGGTGTACTTGTTCTGTCTTCTATTGAGATTTGTAACTGATGTCTATAGAGTCACCGGGTAAATATTTTAGCTGTATGGTTTTGTGTAAATATTTGCCTACAGAAGATTACTGAGACTTAAGTGCTCCTTTTGTTAAGCTTCAATGTAACTGATCTTATATCAATACAGGAAAAGACTACCTACCATTTAACTACCATTAAAGCAGAACCGGCAGAAGAGAACACTAATAAAGGAACTGAAAGCAGCCAATTTTCAGTGCTTTCAGTTAAAGCACTGAAACAAGAGAAAACTGAGTTGGAAGTGGGAAGAAAGCACAGTACTGATGAGGATAAGCTTACTGTGGAAGAGCCACCTCCAAAGAAAGGTACAGTTTCTTCCATCGTTGAACAGGGTGTCTTCCAAAACAATAAATTGCTTCCTATTCCGGATAGGAAGCAAAAGGCTGTGAAGCGCGTACCTTATGGTATAAGGAGAAAAGCCACTGTGTTAAACTGTAAATAGAAGTAACTGTTATGTAAATATCCCTTTTTCAGAAGGTCCTATGCTGTTCATTTTTGAATGCTTAAGAATAAAAGTTTTTTGCACTATTTTTTTCCTTTTTGCTGCTTTTTCCTCATCTGTTGATGCACTTGCAGATTTGGTAATAGTTTTAAAGCAGTTTCTTTAGGATTGTTTCAACTGCTGTTGCTGATCTTCTGAGTAGCATCAGCTGCTCAAGTGCTTTTTTTTGTTTGTTTGTTTTGTTTTTCCTGAAGCAACTATCAAAATTGTTGATGACCTGCTAATTGCTCGCTCATGGGCAATATTTGAGCAAAATGGTTTGGATAAGCTCTGATGCATTTAACTTCACTTCTGGGCACAGCTGAGCATCAGTGTTCCTAGAATTACGGAAGGCATATACAATGTAGAAGGGAAAATCTAAAACTTAGCTGTAGTCCCTTCCTTTCTTGTATTCCTCTTGCAAAATATGTGCAAGGGAGAAAGTCAAGGCCTTCTTTGGATGAGATACTGTTCTTGGATGATTTGTCCCTGCTGCCTTTATTTGGCATAAATATTGAATCCTAATGTGACCACTGAATGGCATCACATATAAGCATCTTACCAGAGACTGAGGGAGGGATGTGGACTCCTCCATACTCCAAATAGTAGTGGGTTTGTTATAATCATATGACCAAAGCTCTCATTTAAAAATTAATGACAGCAATGCTCCACATAGGAATTAAAATGGGTAGCTGATAGTCACAATGCCATCATGAAGTTTTCTGTTAAGAAGTACTGAGTATTCAATCATGTTAAAATTTTCTTCTATTTGTGAGTATTAATAGCATCCAATTTCAAAAACTGCTTAATATATATTCTTTAGCTATGTTAAATATACACAGTAGAACAATGAGCACAGGTATGTTGTGCTGGTTCTTTTGTAGAATTAGTTATATAAGTAGCACGAGCAAAAGTGTTTTAGGAGATGCTAGGTTATCTCAGCTTCAAGTTCAGGGTATTTACACCATTCTCTGAGCTTTTAGGTCTTGTTTCCTATGCTCTGTAATAATGCTTTTTCCCTACTTCCTGTGTAAGGAGCTTCTAGACTGAACATTACACATCTTCTCCCTAGTCTTATTTATCTTGCTTTAGTGCTTGCTTGTTGTTTTCAGCATAAAGTGTTTAGATTACTTATAAATCATATTCCCCTCACTAGTGATGCTGGGAGCAGCAATCAAAACCCAAACCTGGTTTAGGGTGGAATATGCCACTGCTGTTTCTTCAGTATGACTTTTAAATCAGTTGAGGGCTGTATATAAAACTCCTTAGATGAGTTAAGAGGCTGTTTCCATGCAGTACATGTGAATCTGTATGTAATGCAGGCTGCACGTGGGCGCTACAGCAGAAGTCGCTTTTGATAGAAAGAAAATGCATGTGATTTTAGCTAATTGCTCACCAGTTAAAGAAAAAAACAGCCCCAAGCTAATGGAATATTTATGGAAACTTGAATCTGCAAATTTGTACAACTTTATGAATGAACTTTATATGCAAAAGAGTAAGTGTGGACAGAAGTAGGAATCCTCATATTTTGTTTAGAGATCAACTGAATAAGAGAGACAGATATCAACACTTAAGTGATCAACTTGTCCAGGGTTTTATCTTTCTTTTGAAAGTAAGAGGACTGTGAGTTGGAATGAAATTTCTTAGAGAACTGTTTATCTACCATTTAGATGTAGATGGAGTGATTCCTGGCTGCCTTATAGGGATTGCTGAAGCACGGAAGATAGAAAGAATATAGCTGTGAATTATCTATCTCGTTCCCATGTTTCTTAAATCTAATTAGATTTTCTACTGGTGTGGAGTGGAAGGTTTGAGTAGTGCCATGGTAAAAGTGTTCTTCCAGACTGAAAACCTTTTGCTGTTAATTCTGTATAGAAATCTGAGGCACCTGATTACGTGTTCAGAGAACTTTAATTCCTTCACTAGTATCAAATACTATGTAATGTGAGGGCATGGCTTGCATATTATGACAGTTTTTCACTTAGAAGTTGCTACTTGGTGTTGTGAACTGCTATGTAATAATGATTTTAATCAATCTGAGCTACATTCCTTTTCCCTTTTTTTTGTTTGTTTGTTTGTTTGTTTTACAGTAGTTGTAAATGAGAGAAAGAAAAAGAACACTGTAGAGCAAAAGAAAATTGAACACATGAAGCAAAAGTGCTCCACGTACCGAAAGGAAGTACTAGCACTGAGGGAAAGAACTGAAATCTTGGAACGTCATTTAGCTGTGCTTGAAGAACAATGCAGAAGAGAAAAAAATAAAAAAGAAGATTTCAGTAAGCAGGTAACAAGCCTGCGTATTGAGCTTTCTTTTTCTGAAGAAACAGCTGATGCCCTCCGTGAACAAATTCTGCAGGGTCAAGCTGACTATCGGGAAATTGCTTCTGAACTGGATGAACAGAAATCTATAAATATGACACTTGAAAACAAAAATGCCCAACTAACTAACAACATAGAAGTTGCCAAAGAATATATAATTGATAAAGTGTCACAAGTAAAAGAAATGCGGACCAAATTAGATGAATTATACAAATGTCACTTAGAGTTTCACGCCATCGGTACTGACTTTGTCAGTGTAAAGGATTCCTCAGACTGTGAAAAAGATGAGCCAGGGACATCTCAAATTAGTTCTGGATGCATTCAGTCACAGACTTCTTCCATCTCAGATCTTGTGCAGGACCTCTCCTTTAACTATAGTCTTGAAAGGATTTGGGAAGTATGCAGAAGTATTGTTGATGTTTCCTCACAAAAAAGTCAGCACATCAAAGCACTGCTTCAAGACAATGAAAACCTAAAGGCGGGACTGAACAATGCTGAAAATCATAATCGTCATTCAGAGAGTTAGGACGCTCCTTCCTGCTAAACAGAGAAACAGAGAGAGAGGGAAAGCCAATCTGTTAGCTGTTTACGAGCTTCATACACAAAAGAAACAGCACACTAGCTCATGCAAAATGTTAGTCATTAGAAACTGAACAGCACTCCTTGCCCCAGCTTAGCAGTTGTGTGGATTCCCAAACCCACAGCTCCATGGTGCTGTTTGTTCAGACCCAGAGTGTCTACAGGTAGAGCCAACCATCTGCCTAGAAAGTCAAAGGGGGTCAAGTGACCAGGACAGGCACAACTGACATCAGCACCCCCATGCAGTGTTTGAAGGAAAAGCAAAAGTGCAAAGAAACCGAGCAAATTCAAACCAATGTGTCCTTTGAGAAATGGGTGCACCGTGGGAAAACGCCACAGCAGACAATCCCACAACAAAATGGGCATCATTGAACGAAGAAAGAGGCTGAAGTGAGTCACCTACACGCCACTTCTGCACATTCCACCCCAAACCTGGTTTGCACCAACAGCAGAAATCAGTGGGTTTTGGATCACTTCTAATACTAAGCAAGAGAAGTAATACTTGCATTCTGTGATTCCTCCTCCATATCCAACTACAGTCTTCTCAAAATTCAGAATTTATACAAACTTATAAATAAATGCATCACTCATAAAGCCAGATGTCTGTATTACTTTTTCTTTATCACTCTCCTTTCTGGCAAGTGCAGGTGACCAGCAAGCTGTGGATTTGATTCTCAATATGGAAGCTGGCACAGATTTGGGGACCAAGTTCCAGTGGGAGAAAATGTAGAGCAAGCAGTGGAGGTGGAAACTCAAAAAAGAAAGTAGCTTGTCAGCATGAACACTCCAGAAACAGGGCAGCAGTCAACACCTCCTTGCAAGACACCGATCTGCTTCCCTGCTCCATCAGGCTCCATGCCAGCCCAGTACAGCACTGCTCCTGGACACAGCAATCATTTCACCAAGACTCAGCTCAGCTACCACCATCACACAGTGGGACCGGCAGCCTCCAGCAGTCCCTTCAACCCAACCTGTTCTGTGATCCTGTGATCTGTGACCACGGGTGAAAAACAACTGCAGCTGCATCTGAGGCTGCCCCAGGACTGACTCAAACACACTGACATGGCAGGGGCAGAAAAGAGTTCATTTACAAAGTGAAAGCAAAATGTCTAACGGAAGAGACCAATGCTCAGCCTTTCCATTCTGAGCACTGTCCAGCTGACACGGCGCACTGCACCGCTGTGCCAGCATGGCTCCTGCTTGGAATGGCTGCTTTCTGTGCCCCATCAAGGAAAAACTGCAGGAAAGATAACTTCAGTTTCACAGTCCTGACGTTGGTGTTACCAGTCCCCAGAGTAGTTCAGAATATCCTCAGGGTTGCTATAAATTTTCAGTGCTGACTACAGCCCTTTGGAGTGACTTTCATACACCCACGTCCTTCTGGTCCAGGGGGACTCTGAGCACTTGGTTAGTTCCACCTCATGTTGTGAGGAAAACAGCAAAAGCCTCTATAAGGGCTTGCAGTAGCCAAAACCTGGATCAGAATGCTCCTCCTGTAAGACCTTAAAGCTTAGAAAATGTAACAGAACTACTAGGTTTGCCATCATTGCAAGGTGGCAACAGCCCTCTTTGTAGGCTGAGGGTGCAGAACTCACTGCCTCAGCCAAAGTCAGATGTGCATTCTGACAGTTACTGGTGACACGCATTTCCTGCCCTGCTTAGAAAAGAGGTGTATTTTGTGCTCATATAGGAAGTGCTCAAGAAACGTGTAGATGCGGTAGGCAGGGCATGGTTTAGAAGGGAAATATTGGTGGTAGGTGGACACTTGGATCATTGGGGATCTTTTCCAACCTTGGTGATTTGATGATTCTAATTTAAAGGAGAAAAGACAACTTTTTAAAGTAATCTGGAAGGTGAAGTGCAAATGTCCAATCACACAGGGATGATCCCAGTTTGGAATCCAGCCTCTGCCCCTTCTGCTTTGGGTGCATGAGCTCCTTCCTGATGTAGCAGCTTGCTGGCTCCCTCTGCACCAGCCAAGGGAAGTGTGCCATGTGAGTGAATCTAATGCAGATGTCAGTACACAAAGAGGGCAAATAGGCCAGCACAGAACCTTTCAGCATCACACCACGACCACCCAACAGCAACCTCCAGAACTATGATTAACAAATAGCAGTAGGATTTACCTTTTCCTCCATGACTGGCGATGACTGCAGCGACAAACGTAACAGCCAAAACAGAGCAGCAATTGCACAAAAAGCAAGACAAAAAAAAAAACAACAAAAAAACACAACAACAACTATTAGAGAATGAAGGTCATGCAAACATGCAGCCCTATCAGAGACAGCGAATGCATGCACTTTTATTCATACTACTTGGAGGTGTGCACTGTACCCATTCCCCTCCTCAGATGGCAGCAGACACACACACCCCTCAGCAGTTCTTGCACCATCTTCTCTCAAGTGACAAGGAAGCACCCTTGGTGCATTTACAGCCTTATGCAAATATGTATTTACACAGTCTACCATATAAAACACACCCAAGCACATCCACAGGTGAAGGTAACCAAATGCACTCACAAACATGTAGGAAGACATTGAGAGATTACACCCATATCCCCCCCAAAACACATCAGTGTACCAACTCACAAGTGCTGGTGTTCACCCACACGCAGCTGTGCAGACACAGGACCACACAACCCTCAAAGGCACAAACATACACAAATACAGCACACATGAACAGCCCAAAGCTTGAAATGAAGGAAAACGACCCACTTCCCAGCTGCTGTTCCTACAGATTCAGATGGAGGCCTGGCAAGGGCTGTGACAGACACAGCTAGCTGCTCTTTCTTCCCATTCTTCCAGGAACTAGCAACACGTTACATGGAATAGCATCCCTCCAACACAGAGACAATCCTCAGTGCAAGGTTTGTCCTTCATACCAGAGAACGGGGTGTGGGGGGGCAACCAGCCTAACACACTCCAACCATTACAGCTGTGATCAGGATTGGTTTGGGGCAGAGGAAAACAGAAACAACCTATTGAGGGAGCTGTCAGGAACACACACTCTCACAATCCTAACAACCTACTGGTTCTTCTCACCCCATATCTTCTCTTTCCATACCCATCATGCCTGCCTCCATTCACCTACAGAGGCCACCATCCAGCTTCTGCTCTTCTTTCCTTGTATAGATTTCTATATTTTTCCACTGGTCTGCTAGAAAAGCATTACCTTCAGATGGGAAAGGGTTACACTGTATTCTGTAATCAGTTTTATTTTTCTAAGCCACTCTCTGACATGACACCAATTTACTGCTCTGCAGAAAACACAGCACTGAGAACTTACTATATGGAAAGAACTCAGCCAGATCAGAATGTTCCTATTCCAGTTCCTTTTAGATCCTCTACAGATTTGTGCTGTCCTTCAGAGTTTGTGCAGGAGAAAGCCTAGATAAGTCTCTCTGCCTCTGGAGTTTAGGGTATAACTGCTTCAAACTGCTATATTGCTGCCCCTGAAACACTGCTGGATATTCTCCATGGCAGGAGAGCTGAGCTGCTCTCTGCAGAACAAAAGAAACAGGACCACACACTGACACTTGGCTTCCTGCAATGCTGCACCCTGCCAGCTCAGCAATTCCCAGCTCCCCCTGTTCCCAGCTGAGACATGGAGATGGCAACAAGACAGAAACGCACACATCAGCACAGATGTTCTTCCTACAAACATTCATACCTTTCAGGTAGGTGGGAGAGGTGAGTTGGACTGAACAAAGACCTAATCCACCCTGTTTCTCCTTCACCATGGGTGTGCCTAAGAGCTTGTACAGAGACATCTGACAGCAGAGGCACACAGCCCAGCAGAAGTCTCAAACATGGATGTTCTGCAGTTACAGAGCCCATTTTCCTTCAGCATCCTCCCTTCCTTCTAACACAATGTTACGTTACCAACAGCTGTGAACAAAACTCCCGTTCCCCCCAGCAGCCCTGTGTGCACACCAGTAAGGCACCAGCACAGAACCAGAGGCTGACCCCCAAACCTTTCCCTCACAGCACGATGCTCGGGCAGGAGGCCAAGCACTGGCTGGGGAAGGAACATCACGTCTGCAAGGAATCGGGGAGCAGTTTGTGTCTCTCTTGCTCTCTCCTCTGCTGTTTTACAATACACAACCAAAACCTTGATGATCTGAATTCCTTCCCAGGCACTCCAACCCAGCAAAAGGAAGCCACAGCTTCCAGAGAGCTTATATTGTTTATTTCAAGACCTGACACTTCCTTCCACTTTCTTTATCCCAAACCTAATGGACACACTAGTATTTAAATGTTACGGATCTAAACAGAAGGTACTAAAATAACCTTATGTTTAGAAAATAGGAAGAATATTTCTTCTTTTCTTCATTTGAAATTATCTTTTTATATGTGGTTTTAATAGAGTGGTTTTATATACTGCACTTCATTTCCTGCTACTGCCATTCCTTTAAACAGAGGCTGGCTCTGATCACTTTGGTGCTATGAAAACAGAGGGGAAAAAAACAAAGCACTTTCATGGGCATAAGTAGATCTATTGAGTGACTGACTCAGATAAATCTTCCCTTAAGAAACTGGGGAAGAAGTTACATAAAGGCTAATGCGTTTAACTACTCCAGTTTCGCTGGCTATCACACATGCACACAGACACACACAAATGAACACTCTCTTCCATCCCCATCCATTTTATGGATCAGTCTTATACATGATACCTGAGAACACAAACGTTGCTTTCCAGAAGACGTCCATCTGCAGCAGCACAATGAAGTCTAAGCTTTGTAACAGAACACAAAAAACTCCTCTCTGTCAAACCTTAGAGAACTTATCCACAACTCACCCTCAACCCATTACAAAAAGCTTCAGGTACAATCCATGTCCACAGGGAAAGATCCTTTGGTTTCTTTCTCTTGCAAATATGCACTCACTTGATAAGTTCCTGGATGGCAAACATTATATGGAGAGGTTATGGACCTACCTTCTCCCAGGTACACTGCCCTCAGTTTGATTATTTCCCACAACCTGCTGCATCTTGGATCGTTCGATGTGTTCCACATAGGTCTGGATCATCTGAGAAGAGGAAAAAATACGTGAGGCAAACAGAATAAAACAAAAGACTCCATTGGACTCCATGATCATTATGGGTCCCTTCCAACTTGGGATATTCTGTGATTTCTGTTTTTTGAATATTGTTTTCCAGCATTTACTTCCAATTCCTTAAAATTTCTTTTAAAAAGTGCTATCTGATGTTCAGACAGAACCTCCCGTGTTCCGGTTTGCACCCTCTGATTCTTGTTCTGGCACTGGGCACCACTGAAAAGAGCATGGCTTCATCCTCCTTGCACCTTCCCTTCAGATAATGTTGATGCTCTCAAGTTTCTGAAGCTCTAGTCACTGTCAGGATGAAAAACCCAATTCTCTGATGTGGTTTTATGGGTAAGCTAAGAGTTTGTTTATTTGGAAGGAATCAGGCAACAGCTTACCTCTGTGTGACGCTGATGTAAAGCATTATACTCTTTCTTCATTTCTGATTCACGCTCCTCCAGCCGTGAAACTGCCAAGAAAAGATTCCACCCATCAGCTAACATACAGATCTAGACATGCTCCATGCAAGAGAAGCAATGAAACCTGCACTACACTAGTGTGGATATGTCGCACCCTGTAGATTGCTCTGATTTTTATACCAAAGAAAGGGACAGCCACAGATTTCAGGCTTTCCACAAACTACATTAAAACAAACAGGAAAAAACAGCACATGAAGAATATCTGCAAGTATATGCTCATGGAAAGCAAACTACATAATCGTATCTGGTGCACAGCTTTGCTTACTCTGATCTGCATAGTTTTTGGTCTTCAGCTCCAACTGTCGAGTCTGAAATTCAAGGTGTTCCACTTGGATTTGTAGCTCTTTCTTCTCCTGTTCCAGTGCATCTTCAAACTCTATGAACTTCTGTACAGGGAAAAACCAGAGAAGGAAGTAAGGATGAGGAACAGACCTAAACGTATTTGACTTTTCCTCTTCTCTCCTCCTATACTATGTGTGCGTATATATACATATATATATGTACACACACAAAAAAAGCAAGAGATAAGAATTTCTATGTGCTTTAAGTTAAAACAGCATTTACTCAAGCTAGAAATACTTATCTTCTAAAATAAAGTAAAAGATGTACTTTGTGTATCATTAAGATATAATCTGCTGGCCAATGCAAGTTATGTAAACCAACACGGTTCCATCATCTTCAACAACACCTTTATCATGCTAGGCTGAATTTGGATTCCTGTTAGTTTTATGTCAGAAAAGCCAAATTCTGTGTCTACGGTCACGCATTTAGAAGTGCCTACGTCAGAAATCTCCTTCAGACATCAGAAAGTTCCCACTATTAATGATGTTGCATCTAAATTTTGCAGGAAACATACAAGCCTTGTGGAAAACCAACCCACAACCGTCACACCTCACAGTCTCCTTTGCAATCCACTTCCCAGATCTCAGACCAGAGGTTTTTTCAGGCACACATCAGAGAAGGGGTAGAGAGTTACATGGTTAAAACCAGAGCAACTTTGACAGGTGATTCTATAAGGATGGCACATTCAGCTCCAGAGCTGCTAAGAAAAACTTGAGTCTTACTTTTTCAGTTCTGTAAGTTGAGTTATGCCTCAATTGGTGCAGAATGGAAGCAGTGAGTGATGAGACCTCACAGCAAGAAAATCCCGGCCAGTCTTCTCTGGGCATCAGTAAAAAAGAAAAAGTTCTAACCAAGACAGCCACACTGAGCAACAGGCCTAAAGAAGCCATTTCACTTGGTTTGGACTGGTTGAAACTATGCTAAGAAAAGCAGTATTTCCCTCTGCCCCCTCTCAGGGTTTGCTGGAAGCACTCCATGCTAATGCTCTGTTGACAAACTTCCAATTACAGCCCAGCGCTAAATCCCTCTCCGTTCTCACTTGCTTGGCTTTCACTCTTGTGCAGCTCTCCTGGCACAAGGTGCCCATCTCTTCCCAGCTCCCCACCCAGGCGTGTGCCACCCAGCCAGGCAGGAATTGTGCTTGGAGTAGCAATAAACTTTAACTGACTCTAAGGAAAACATTCACAGAACTCTCAACAGTAAAACAGGAAGCAAAAGAAAGCAGGAGACCAATTTTATTCCCACTATGTAGGTCAACTTTAATAGGATTCCTGGATTTGCTACCGTTGCTTTGGTTTAGTTTAGTGAAACCGATTGGAAGATTAAACATTCCACACTAAGGCTCTTCTTAGTCCTGTCTGTCTTGCAGCCTCAAAGTACTCAAACAAACTGCAAACTAGCAATGAGCCGACCACGTGGAGAAGAAACAGAGACAGCAGCATTAAAAATTAATGCCACTCTAAGTGTTCTCAGGGAAGAAGAGCATCTCAGGTGAGTGCACTGCAGCAATATCCTGCTCCATCTCCTACGGAGATCGAACACCAGCTCTGGGCACAGGGACCCAACGGCTCCTCACTCTGTCTGGCTCCAAAACGCTTCTTGGCTGTTCCTCCATCAGAATCTCCCAGCCAGTGTCTCCCCCTGCATCAGAAAGTCAAGACAAGCAAATAAAGTGGGTGCCGTGGGAGTGGCCACCCAGCAAGCATGGGGACATGGAGGCACTGTTCTCTAAGGAACTGAGAGAGACCTGAAATCCAGCTGCCCTGGTCCTTATGGGTGACTTCAACATTGCAGATGTTAACTGACAGTAACACACAGCTATCTATTTTCCACACATATGTTTACAAACTGCACCAGAACAGAAGGAAGGGATGCCATGGAGCCTGGACAGGCTCAAGAAGTGAGGCCTCAGGAACAGGTAATTCAAATGATGTTGAAGGGAAAATCTTCCTTTCTTTTCTACCCCACTACAATGAAATCAATGGGTGAACTGGAAGAACAAAGAGCCCACTCCCACTTGTCCTGGGAGAGCAAAGCCGAGCACAGCATTACTATTTTTTCCAATCCCTTCATACTTGCTTTCAAAGGATAATTTTCCAGCAGTTATAGGAGCCAGATATATTTTAAACAGTTAGTAATGATGGAACATGATGCTGCTGTACACATACAAATTAGTCTTGCTGGACCCTCTCCCTGGATTTCAAGCAGGATCGCTGGTCTCTAACATCTCAGGATAAGGTTACAACCAGCACCATGGTTCACACGCTCATCGTTAAATGGAAAACAACGAGCACAAAATCATCTTAAGTGAAAGAACGAGTATTCCTCTGCAAAGCAGCGGTACACTGGAGATGGCTGAGCTTCCTGCATTACTGGCTTTCAGAGGAAGAAAATGACTAAAAATAGTAGCATGCGGTCAGAAACCATCATATCATATTAACAATAAATCAGGCAGAGTGAGCTAGGTGTGCATATATGCAGAAATCTTATTATAAGGTCTTAATCTGGGCTGGCTGGCAGCACGTATTACATGCTGACGGGAACAGCAGCAGCTCAGCCGTCACCTTACCCTGCGGCTGGGCAGAGAGCAGCGCTGGGATGCACTGCCCGGGAGAACAGGGAGGATGCACAGCTGGATGCACAGCTGGACGCACAGCTGGACGCACAGCTGGATGCACAGCTGGATGCACAGGTGCCTGTGAGGAGGGGGCTGTCTGCAGGGCAGGAAGGACTCACACCGCATTCCACTCCCCACCTGCAGGAAGGCTGTCAGCCAGGGAGCCAATGCAGGCTGTGCAGCCTCCAACTCACAATTTGGGGCAGTAATTAACTGGCAATTCGGGAAGTTACGTTGACAGTATTCTGTCTTAGGAGGCCAAGACAAAGAAATAGGGCAGAACCCACTGGTGGCAGGACGCAGTACTGCCTGGTGCAGATGCTTTGAGCTACACCCCACGCTCAAATCTTTGCTATCCTCCCCAAAGAGAAACACTCCTCTGAAGGAACACCTCCACCTGCACAGGAGCACACAGCCTCAGTGAAATAACATCCCCTTGACAACTGCAGCCCTTAAGGGCTTTTGCTTCTCTTGCTAATTTCAAGGATTCACAAGCACATCTTTTATGTGTTAGCTACTTTATAGTTGTAGATTGGTCTTCAAATGCTTCTGTGAAATCAAATGCTGTTATTTTGGCATATATCAATAAAAGCATCTCCTGGATTCCTATTCCAAGGGATCTGAGCCTTTTTTTGAAGAATGAGATGCTCTGCCCTTTAAATGCTCTCCATGAAGCAGGCCTGGTGCTATGGCAGAGCCAGGGCAGGCAGATGGGCTCTTCTCAGCCCTGACACAGCTCTGCCCCCGCACACCATGGATCACTGTAGAGGAGCACAAAGGGAGCACGGGCAGCTAACAGAGCTCTTCAAGGCAGCCTTGTGGTAAGTGGGGCTGACAGGGCAGGAGGTGCTACTCGAGTGCAGCAGATGAGACCGGACTGGGAGATGCCACTCATGAAGAGAATCAAAACATCACACAGGAGGAACGAAGCGATGCTGATGGTCAGAGAGGAGCTGGGACTGGGCAAGGGCATGCAAACATCGTGACTGCAATGAGAAGACTTGAGAGAAGGGAGCTGAGCACAAAGCAAAGATGAGCCCCAGGTCAGCTGCAACACAGTGTGAGGAGACAGACAGACGTGCTGCCATCTCCAGCCAACAGGATGTCACACAGGTGAACACGCAGGGTGATCACACCAGATAAATCCTACCATTGTCATTTTGAACAGTGCAACACTCCAATTCATGCTGAAGCCTTCCAGGAAAGCCACCTGCTATTGCAGCCCCACACGCCCAGGGATCAAACCAGGCACAGCCAAGTGTCACCCAAACCAGCTGCACACAGATCCCTCCATGGGGCACTCCAACCTGACCCTCCTCCAGCAGGCAGCGAGCAGAGCTCGGCTCGTGCCACCAACACAATGGAGACCAAAGGCAGGACTGGTTTCTATTAATACTTCAAAGGCACAGATATCTCATGGAGGCAGAAGTTACTTGGAGTAAAAGTCAATGCTGGCACAAGAACAAACCAGTAAAAACAGGCTGCAAGTTAAAAAAAAAAAGAAAGTGGAATTCAGGAGGAGGTCACTTTTAGAAGAGCAGACGCAAGAGGTTTAAGTAATGGCTTTAAGACAAAGCCTGATACATTTATGAAGCAGCTTCTGTAATGCAACTGCCTGCAGTGCTGAGGAATGGGCTGCTGAGTCAGCAGGTCCCTCCCAGTTCTGTGCTCCTACAAGTGGGTGCCATCCTAACACCCGCTACAGAGCAGGAAGAAAATTCCTATGCAAGGTCCTATGCATAAGCTGCAGATGTCACTAAATAGTGGGAGCTGCTGGCTCCCTGGAGTGTAGGGAGGCCTTGCAGTGAGAGCTTGACGAGTTAGTGGGATGTGCATTAGGCTCCACATGAGGATTAACAAGGGAAGTGCTGTACTCTGCACTGGGACAGGGCAGCCCCAGCTCTGTGCAATGACAGGAGCGGCACAACAGAGGTGCTATAAAGGAAGGGAAGAAGATCGCTCACCTGGAGCAGAAGATCTCGGATTCACATGGGAAAGCTGCACCAAGGGGGGATCTCCAGAAAGAGACCCTTGCCAGCAGCAGTCAGCCCCTAAATGGGCTCTAGGAGAGGTGCAGCCATTACCCTGCGCTCACACAATGCAAAGCAGGTGGAAGAACACGGCAATACTGAAAAGCTGACGCTGTTCCACAGCTTCAGTGTTTAGGAGGTCAAGGAAAAGAAATGTGACATTCTGAGCCCTGCAATCACAGACTGACTGCACTGCTTCATTTCAAGGGACTTCTGACTTCAGTGCTCTTGTCCGGGTGCTTCTGCTGCCCTATTTTAGAGCAAGTGGAAAATATTGAGTCACTCTGCAGTCAAAGTGTCCAGAAAAGCTTCGCTTTTGGCTGAGAGTATTTTGAAAGATACTGAATGCAACCATCCTGGGGAAATGAGTGGCAGAACATGGAGACAGAAACCTCTGCTTCAGAGGAAGGGAAATGAAGGCTGTGCAAGCTGCCCCAATGGAGCAGGACATGGCTGGGTGCACGCTTATGTAAAACAAGATCTGGTGGTTCTGCAGTAGCGGGAACAGGAGGATACGACACAACTTTTATGCCAGAGAATAACATCCACTGCTGGTTTCAGTTCACTTAACATCAATAAACTAACGATGTAATCAGACGCCCATGACATGATATTGCAATACAGGAACAAATTACTTTGTGATCACCGACTCCCAGCTCCCCAGCATTGCTGCAGCTGTTGAAATGATCATTGATACACGCAAAGAACTCAACAGCAAGGGATTGAACATCGCTCCTGGAGGTGGAACCCCCACTGAAGGTGGGGCTGGAAGCTGCAGACCCAGGACAGGCAAAGCACACAGCGCCGAGTGCTGCTCAGGGACGGAGATGGGCTTCCCCTGCTACAGAAGTGCAAGGCGTGCTCTGGTGGGGGGTGCATTTCTCTGCTTACAATGAGCTGATGAACAGCAGAATTCTCTGTAGCATAAGAGATTTTCACTTCCATAACACGTAATCCACTGCACAGGAAGAGGCACACAGGAAACTGCTGCAGGTAATGGTGTGCTTTGGTCACACACAAAGGGAATGACAGCTGTATCTCACACACGTGAGCTGATAGCAGAGGCTACACAGGGGGCAAAACCCATTTGTTCTCATAGAAGCACATTATCTATTCCTTTCTGCTAACAAGGCCCTATGCAGATACTTTTTTGCCCATTCAGCTCAGATGCACCTGAGGATGACAGAGTGCTTTTACATCTGCCAACAGCACCATGCTGTGGGTCTGAGCGTCCCTGCAGGACGTAAATGTTGTCACCACATCTGCTTCCAGGAGCAGGCACAGCAGGAAGCAGCACCCCCTGTACCTGGTAAACTGAGAGCAGAAAGATACGAGTCCAAAGATGCAGGATCCATCCATGGGGCTGTTCCACCCCACGCCCCGAGCCCCACTCCTCCCCAGCAGCAGCACATTTCCAAGTATTTAATTCTCAGAAGCTACAAAATACCGGCTTGTGGAATGAAGTCCCACACTTGGAATTGCTTTTCAATCCCTCCCTGCCTTCATATGAATTTGAAAAGATCAGCTGTAAGTTTTATTAACACATACTTAAAACTTAAGGCTACAACCCAAATTGACCAGCATTAGTACAGGGCGATAAATGTCCTGGGCTCACGTCCTCACCATCCAGCACCCAGAGCACCTCCATTGAAATACTGCACGGCGCTTTACTCTGGAGTCATGAAGGGATTTCATTTACCACATCTAAGCAAATCAAAACCCGACTCTGAGCAAGACTCCTCGGACGGAAAAAACCCTCTACTCTCCCAGTGTTAAAACACAGCCAATACAGACGCATACATTCCTTTCCCAGCAGCTTTGCAAAGACATGCTGATGACACGACAGCATTACACTTCTAGCGGTACCAATGTGTCCGGCACGTCGCAGACCGGCCCTGCTGGAGGCCGGAGCCGCCCGGCTGCGCCTATGGCCAGAAAGATGCCGGTGGTGTCGGCGGACTCGAGCGCTCAGTGCGGAGCAGCGCGCTCAGCTCGGCTCCTTTGTCCCCGCATGAGGCGCTGTGCCCCGATGCCGCCCACTCCCAGCACCTGCCGCAGCCCCGGGGATCCGGGACCCGCAGCACCCGGGGAAAGGCCGCTGAGATCAGACAGGGAACCATCTCCAGGGCCGGGGAAGTACAGGGAAGACATCAACCATCTGAGGGCCGCGTTTAAACCCGAAACCGGCAGGAATCCTCCAGTCATCCCCGTGCAGCCGGTGTTCGAGCTCGGGGCAGCGCAGCAACGCGGAGCCATTCCCAGCTATTCCCAGCCATTCCCAGCTATTCCCAGCCATTCCCAGCCATTCCCCTTCCCCTCCGCACGGGCTGTGCGGAGCAGATGGAGCGGGGCCGGGAGCGCGGCCTGCGATGCGGGTACCGCCGCAGCACATCACATCACATCGTATCACATCATCACATCGCATCGCATCATATCATCGCATCACATTGCATCACATCCCCGGCCGTTGGCGCCGCGCACAAGATGGATGCCGGGCCCCGTTGGCGCTGGGCCGCTCTCACTCACCTCCTCGGCCTGTTTGCGCAGCACCTTCTCCCACTCGTACTGTGTGAGCAGCTGCTCATTGTCCTCCTGCAGCAGCTCCAGCTCCACCTCGTGCTCCTGGTTATCGGTCAGCACCGAGTCCAGGTTCTCCAGCACCGTCACCACCAGCGGCATCAGCTCCTTCACCACCTCCTCGTTGTAGCAGTGGATGAGCCGCTCGAACTCGCGGTAGATGCTGTTGGCCAGGCCCGACACCCGCTCCGACATCACCGACCCCGAGCAATAGTCGTTGCCCGGGTACCCCCCCACGCCGCCATCATCCAGCTGGATCTCCAGCATCGTGCCAGCCCCACAGCGATGCGCTGCGCCCCGCGTCGATCCGCTCCGTTCTGTTCCGATCCGCTCCGTTCCAATCCGCCGCTGCCGAGACCCACCGCGCTCTGCCCGCCAACGGGACCCAATGAGCCGCGCGGCGCCGCCCCGACACCGAGACGCGGCGCTGAGCGGACGGAGCTGCAGCCGGGCGGGGTGGGGCGGAGCTGCGGCATCCCCGTGTGCGCCGTGCGGGCCGCGCTGCCGCCGTGTGCATGTATGGAGCCGCCAAGGGGCGGGGGGGGGGGAGTCACAGAACGATGCGGGGCCGGAACGAGCCGAGCTGGAGAGCGGCAGGGGAACACCGGGAACACACAACATAACACAACACAACAACACAACACAACAGCACAATACAGCCCGACCCCCAGCCCTGCACGCACCACCCAATCCCGGCGGCGGGGAGCCGAGTCCCGTGAGCTCCGGCAGCGCGGGCCGATATAGGAGCGATATTTCTGGATGGGAGGAGTCAGGAGCTATAAGCTCATTTTGCAGCTCAATTAGTGATGCCCCAAAAGCCTCCAGACCTGAACGTCTCTGCCCAGAGCCTGTGAAAACCAGGGCACTCCTGTGCGCCTGCATGTAACAGTAGTTTCAATGTAGGTAATGATCCTTCAAGGTGAAGTGCCTGCGGGTTCTGCAGCAAAAGGGTTTGATGGCCCCATTGAGGCGGGGATGGATCCAGAGAGAAAAACAGGGAAAACTGGCTGCCTGCCGTCCCCTTGGTCACCCCCATAGGACCCCACTGAGCTGCAGGCCCTTCTCAGCTCCATTGCTCCTCTCTGGACACACTCCAGGGTCTCAGAGTCCCTAATGCTCCGAAAAAACAATAAAGGAAGTTGTCCAAGGAGAGGTGAAAAGAACCTCATCGCTTATTCACTGCAGGGAAACATCTTCAGTTTGGGGGGTAAACGGAAGAGAAACGGCTGCATAAAATGACAGCTTACAAACAGGAGGAGGCTGTCAGGTGTCACGGTGTTATTAAAGGCCACAAGAGCACGAAGGGAAGGAGTGCAAGAGTGGGATTAGGGCAGGGGAGCTCCTGAGGGCTGCCAGCAGATCTGCAGCCTGCGTTCGATCTGTGTGAAACCCACATGGCACAGTTTGACTTCTGCACATTGGCACATCCTGAGCACAATGGAGTTATTGGTGCGAGGGCAGTGCCTGGGGGATCCCAGCTATTCCGTGCTGTGTAACAGCAGCAGAAAACAGCTGCAGAGAAACCTCAGAGTGCTCTGTGAGATCTCAGCTGCAGCTTATCTTGGGCTTTGGAGTCTGAGCACAGGGACAGCAGAAATCCATCTCCTGTCCTGCACTGAGCTGGGCCCAGCAGGGCAGGCAAACCAGGGCCTGATCTTTGGGAAGGCTCCTGACGTGGATGTGAGTTAGAGCTCAAAGATGAGTGTGATTCCACAATCATTATTGTCATCCTACAGACTCCACGTTACACAAAGCGGAAGGCACTTAAACCTGCCCTAAAAGCATCATTGCAGTGGGAATATCACATCTCACCCGTGATTCACGGCCTTAAGCCCTGCAAACACTCCATTCTATGTGATGTCATTATACCTATATTGCTAGCATGCTGTAGATTCGGTGCACGACGACTTTAAAAAGACACATTTAAGGCTTGTCTCACAGAAAGGAAGAAGTGACCATGAAATATTATTATTTCATCTGAGATGTACTTAGTTATGG
Organism: Coturnix japonica; assembly: GCF_054131305.1. Taxonomy (NCBI): domain Eukaryota; kingdom Metazoa; phylum Chordata; class Aves; order Galliformes; family Phasianidae; genus Coturnix; species Coturnix japonica. Next base: position 19,752,565 of record NC_140671.1, on the reverse strand, counting down.
AATGGAGCACTGATGAATCACGAGGCAGCTCTGCTTCGAGCATCGTGCAGAGGAGCTCATGGGCTTCTCTGGGACTGCAAACCTCCCTCTGAGGAATCTTAACTGCAAGAAACCTGGCCTGAAGGTTTGGTCCCCATTCCCAGTGTTGTGACAAGAGTCACCTCAGTTCTCTGTTACTTTACTTCAGATAACCCCACTGGGTGACCCTTGTGTTGGTCTCTTACAATTGGATCTAGGAGGTGCTGGCTGCCTGTGTTTATGATGAAAGAGCAGCAGTGATGTGGGTCTGTGTGAGGTCACAGTCATTGCTGGGTTGGGAGGGTTTGGCCCCCAGCTGTCGAGCAGAGCTGGTGCTCTGGTGAGCGTACTGCACACAGACACTGAGCTGTGAGCATTCCTTGTTGGAGATCATCCTTTGGGAGCCCACTGCAGGCACCGCTGCGGCGTGTGTGTGAGCTGGGCACAGCCCGGACTGACCAGGCCAATAAGGTGAGCTGGGTTTGGTGCTGGGCGGCTGCTGGAAGGAGTCTGAGCAGAACAGCTGGGCTGGGGAGGAGCTCCCAGCTCAATGGAGGCCCTTCCGAGTGGCTGTTTGCAGGGGAAATTGATTCCTTGTGAGATTCTGTCACACGTTTTGGTGAGGATGATGAACTGCCATTACTGCCCTGTGTGATGCTGCAGTGCAATGGAAAGCACAGCAGTGATAATGGGGTATCAAAGTCCTGGGCTGCAGCAGGTGAGGATAAGCCCGAGTGCAGCAGCTGTGGGGCACAGAAAGGAAGGAAAAAACTGCTGACCATTGGAAGGGCTCAGGCAGGCAGTGATCTCCAGTCAGACACCCTCACCTGCACTGCCAACCTTTCAGTGATGTCTGGGAGGGGTTTGCATGTGCCTGAGCTGCCCTGGGTTGGCCCTGCCATCCCACCAGGTGCTCAATCTCTGCTTCAAGCCGTGACTGAGCATCGCTGCTACAGCCCTGCAGAACTGCTGCTGGTCCCCAGCCTTTGTTTTAGACATTAGAAGGGAAGGAGAGCACAGACTTCATGGAGTGCAACTTGTGCTTTATTGACCCCCGGATCCAGCACATTTTTAACAGAACCCCCTGAAGTCCTGGTGAGATCCAGGTGCTGAGCTGGGCCGTGGGCTGTGCAGTGACATCACAAGCACAGTGAGCTCACAAGCGCTGCCTGGGGCCACGGCTGCCACCAGTGAGTGCCAGAGCCGTGAGTGCTGCGCAGAGTGTGGACACGCTGTGTCAGCCCTTGTCCCGGCTGGCAGTGACGGTGGTGGTGGCTGCTGGTGCTACCTGCTCTCACTGACGGTGTTGCCCAGCCATTGCACTGGTGTGTTAGCTGGAAGGGAGGAGAACTGCAGCTGTGCCCGGGTAAGCCAGAACTGGAGGTTTCTCAAACGTGTGAGTGGTAGCGCTGCATCCACTGCAGCTGCAGCAAGGGTAGATGATGGAGTCCATCTCATGGCAGGAACACAAAATGTATGCTGCAAGGTATATAACTGCTGGTGGGATGGAGAACAGCACTTGCTGGGGAAGTCATGGCACTTAGACACACATTGGTTCCAGAGCTGGCACAGTTCTTGCAATCAGCTGCTTCCAAGGCATTGCCCTCCTCGAGAGCCCAAACTGCATCAAAAGAAAGCTGGGAAAATGCTTATTCCTCATGATTCTTCCCTTGTAGGCACTTCCTGTAGGGTTCCGGTCCGAGAGGACTCTTTGGGGATCCAAGCAGTTCGAGCACAACCGTCTCTTTGCAAGAGCAGGGAATTCCTCTGGAGATAACCCAGACGGGCTCTAAGAATTTCACCATGTCTCAGCAAAGAGGCGACTGCTACTTCTACTTCTACTCCACCTGCACTAAGGTACGGTTGACTTTCTTCTGCCTGGGTTTTCTTCCATTTCCTCATGTTGAAGAGAAAGTGGTGGAGCAGGGGAGACCTGCTGGTGATGTTACCCTCATAGCGCTGCTAACAGCCTGGGCTAATGGCATGGACATGTTTCAGGCTGTGCTCTTATTTTCCTGTGGTTTCCTTGTGCTTGCAGGGAGACAGCTGCCCCTTCCGCCACTGTGAAGTGGCTCTGGGGAGCGAACGAGTCTGCAGACTGTGGATGGAGGGCGGCTGCTCGAGGAGTAACTGCAAGTTCCGTCACATGAGGATTGATGTGAGTGTTTGCCTAAAGATGTGCTTTCCAGCTTAGTCTACAACACCACTTTTCATGGCTGTGGTTGGGTTGAATGCACTTCTGCAGGCTGGATATGTTTGCTGTGAAAATCTTACTGGTTTCTGTTTCTAGAGGGGACTGGGAGGAGGTAAAGAAGGCAGAGAATTCAGTGCCTTAGGTATATCACAGCGGGAGATGTTTGCATTAGGAGCCAAAAGCATTTTCTCCCCAGATGCAAAAAGCTCGCATTGCTCAGCCTCCTAAAGCTGCTGGAGCTGGGTGGTAGGAGAGAGTGGCACTGCCCTCCTGCCAGCAGGGCTCGGTTGTGCCCTATCGGGCCTTCTCCATCCTGGATTTCTCCAGAGCAGTTCATTCTGGCTGCTTGGAGTAGTGAAAGGAGGGGCAGGAAATGAGGGTACAGAGCTAAGGCTCCACACAATGGTTTCTGATGGCTGTTGGAGCGCGGCATCTCCCTGCAGACCTGATGTGCCCGTTTCCATGGCCCTTTCTTTCCTTCTCTCTGCAGAAGCAGCGCAGTTTGATTCCCTGCTTCTGGGAGAACCAGCCCGGAGGCTGCCAGAAACCACACTGCGCCTTTCGTCACCTGAAGGAACGCGGTGGGAACAGACCAACTGCACTGCTGAGCCACAGTGAGTGTCCGATGGCGTGAAGCATGAAAGGCTCAATTCTGAATGTCAGTTCTGAGCGGGTGCGGGATGCATGTCACCATTCATTGGGGAGGCAGGGGAGAGTCGTGATAGTGAAATATCCGTCTGTGCTTTGGCTGTCAGAGCAGCGCTGGGCTTTTTCTGGAGTGAGGAAGATGCACTGCAGGTCTGTGCTGACTGCACAGCATTTGGGCAGCGGAAGGCAAATGTAACAAACAGTGCTTGAAAATGTGAAGCTTGTGGTTGACTGTGCTCAAACCTGCCCCCAAAGAGACGCTCATCAATCATTCCTTGTTTCTTTTCTGCCAGAAGTTGACACCAGTGGCCTTCCTCCAAAGAGCGGCCTTGCAAAAAGTCTGGGGAACCAGACAGAGGTTGACAAGGCACCAGAGAGAGGTACAGATACTCAACAGGCTCCTGGGTTTGATGCTCTGTTTTTCTACTGAGATCTGACTGTTCTTTCCCGGGACTCTTTGCAGTTGACATCCCAGTTTCCTCCCATGGCCCGGCTGGACTTAAACGCAAACGGTCGGAGGAGGAGAAGGGAAAAGCGGGGGAATCGCCCTGCAAGAAAAGAGTTAAAGGTGAGCACGAGGAACTCGTTACGGTGCCTCAGAAAAGCAGTGCTGTCATTTTGCATTGCTCTCTGTCAGACTTTTCCTTGCCCTGGATTATTACTGAGTGCAGCTATTGGGTTTCTTTGTTCCTTTGTACGCGTTGTTGGTACACAGAGATGACCGTGTGCAAAACATGGCTGAGAATCCCGGACAGGGCATTGCAATTCCACTGGCCAAATGTATTTAACTTTGTGGAAGGGTGGTGGGACTGATAAGAGAACTTGATCTCTCTTGAGGCGCAGCAAGACAGTACCAGCTCTCTCTTCCTTTTACTTTAGGTGGGCGCAGGGTCTCTGTGAGGCCCATTGATTGGAAAAACACCTTCCCCCCAACGCGGAGACAGAAACGAAAAGCAGCAGAAATTCATCCATCTGCTGCTGAGGACGCGGATGAGCCCCCAGCTAAAAAACTACCAATGGTAAGAGCAGTGGAAAAAGCAGTAGTGGATATGAAAGGTTTACATTGCCCTTGAAGAAAAGGAAGAAATTCCAAGTGTTCTACAGCTCTTCTGTTTCCCTTGAAGGCAGCAGATGTCTCACAAGGTACTTGTGGAAACTCTGACCTGTGCTTCATACTCTGTCTTGTTTCTTCCTAGGAGACTCTTGCTTCAGTCCCGCCCGAATACACCGTGCTCAGCACCGAAGTCATAAAGCTTCCAAGCAGGTGATGACCACAACTTGTTCTTCCTTAATGCCCTTTTCCCATCAGACAGAAGTTCTTTCACACTGGGGGAAAATGGGGTGTTTGAGATGTGTCATGGCATAATGCAACAAAGGAAGAGGTCATCTGAGATCATTGAAACTGCTTTGTCAAAACCTCTGCTGAGTTCATGGGGAAAAGTACCTCAGCCAGCAAGCAGGATTTTGCAGAGGAAGATTTCTTGACATGTTTACAGACAAAGCATTGAGGGTGGCAACGTGTTTCTGCTACAAAGCCCAGCCCCTGATTGCCAGACTCAAACTGCTCTACTTGAACAGATGAAAAAGGCACCTGCTGGTTTCCTTAACTCCAAAGGCAGCCGCAGGTTAATCGAATCACCATCCCTATGTGGGTGTGAGGGGCGGGAGGGTCAACTACAGACCTCAGAGCTGAAAGCACATCTCAGAAATGTCACGTAGATTGTTCTTTTCCTTCCCACAAGTCTGGAGCTGCTCCCAGGAAGCCATGCAGACCCCATGGCACAGCCAGAGGAATCCAACACTACATCATGTTCCTCACAAGGGGCAGAAAATTAGCAGCTGAGCTGCACAGGGGCGGGGGAAGCAGCCATCACTGAAGACAACAACCTTGAGGAGCTTCTGATGGAGCTCACAGAAGAACTGGAAGGAGAAACTGATGTGACGTTGAGGATGTGGATGAGCTCCTTCTGGACCTGTCCGACATGACGGCTTAACACCATCGCCTGATTGGACAGTTTAAAACAACAACAATTAAAACCAGCCCTGTTCCTTTCCAGCCCTGCTCCTTTTTGTTGTTACTCTGTGGGTATTTCTGAGACTCTGCACAGTCTTAAAGCCGAGTCAAAGCAGTGACAATCAGCACTGACTGCATCCTGTTCTGATTTCCTTGTGGCTCTGAGTTCAGGTCCTGCACCCGCCGCCAGCTCTGGGTGCTGCTTCAGCATCGAGGGCACAAAGCTCCTCTGTGGGCACAGAATGGCGTCCATCCAGGGCTGAAACTTCCTCCTTCCTTCACCCTCAGCAAAACTCTGCCTTGGGCCCAATGGGAGCTCTGCTGTTCTGATTCCTTGGGCAACCCTTTGAGAAGGCAGTAACAGTGGGCTCAATAACTGAGGCTGAAGCACAGCACTCAGGGCAGGGGCTCATGGGGGAACACAACAACGGGGGATTCAGGAGCTGGGGGCAAAGCCGCTGTGCAGGGAGCGGCCCCAGCAGCCGCCGTGGCTTCATGGTACCCCGGTGGTCGGGGCCTGGGCGGCCTCTGGCGGCGGCATTGCTGGCACAGCCCTTACGTTCCTTTCCATTCCCTCCCGTTCCCCATCCCATCCCATCCCACCCCATCCCATCCCCATCCCATCTCTATCCCATCCCATCCCATCCCCATCCCCATCCCATCCCACCCCATCCATCCCATCCCATCCCACCCCATCCATCCCATCCCATCCCATCCCATCCCATCCCATCCCATCCCATCCCATCCCATCCCATCCCCATCCCGTCCCTTTTCGTTCCTCCCCGCCCACCCAGCGGGGAGGATGCGGGATCATCTATGAAGGTGCGGGGCCGGGCAGAGCTGCGGGGTGTCCGTGCTGCAGGTGCCATTGCCATTGCTTTGCCCCATGTTTGGCTTTAGCGTCCTTCTACTCCATCGGATGGGATCGGACCGCACTCCGCCCGCAGCGCAGCGCACTGAACTCACCACACCAGGTCTCCGAGCCTCAGACTCACGGCCGCCATCTTACCGACACCGCACAATGCACCACAGGACAGCACAGCACCACGAGGGGCGGGGGTGGCGGAGACGGTGATTGGACAGTAGCGGTCACGTGGGCGGGAGGGCTGTCCTTCTTGCTGCATAATCAAGTTTCTGCCAGCCTGTTAGACTTCCCCACGTAGATACCACTTGGGAGGTTTCACAGAAGGAATGGATATCTCGCATTCAAATTTGGCTTCTTCAGGCTCAGTCACATCCTCATCACACAGCTCCTTTACTAGATTAATGGATTGCTCTTTAAGAAGGATGGAACAAGAGAAAGCAGATATTTAGAAAGAATGTAAAAAACTCTTACATTATCACCCTACTTACTCACGTCAGCATTACTGCACATGAACACTACACCTATCACCTCAAAATGCCTTAAAAAATCATTAAAAAATAATAGAAAGAAAGGAATGTTGTTAAGAAGTCAGACAATAAGACTGACAACCTGAAGAGAGCCCAGATCTTCTGATTCCCAGTTCAACATCCAAATCAAACCATGACCTTCCCATCCCAATATCAAACTCCTCGCATTACAAAATGGAAAAGAGGTTCAATGAAACACGAACACTGATAAATACTTTGGTTAAATACAGCAACTTAGCTCTGAACAACAAGTTTTCTCCTAGTAAAGGTCTCTGTAGCTCAAATGTAATGACTCAACTTAGGAGAAATTCCTTTTCCAGGATGTTCTTGCCCTTACCATTCTAACAGTGGCAAAGCTGGGGACTGAACTCTTGAGTAGTGTGCTAACTCAAATGTCTCCATTTTCTTTATCACACTTAACATCATATATATACCCTAACATTGTATACATTAAAAAAAACCCAAAACCTGTGCTCTTCTGAAACAGACAGAGAAAATGAAGAAAAAGTCAAGCTATGTTTTTTATCCCTCAACATTCAAACACAAATCTGAAGACTAAAGGTAGAAAATCAACCTCCTAAGAAAATAATCTGTTTTACTTAGCAAAAGTAAATCCCAAAAGACAAGCTGGAGATTTTGTGGGCACAAAGGTAGGTAGGTAGGAGTTTTTATTTTTGTCAAAGGTCCTGGTGGTGTTTAACTTCCTTCACATTAAAGCAAAGGATGTTAGCTGGTTTATAACAGAATTTAAGCGAAATCATCATCAGAAGCATAGTTACCTTTAACTGTAAGATGGGCACGAGATTCTGCCCTTTATGCTACAAATTCGATTTCTGCTGCATCATTGACTTGGACACGTGTGTAAGTCAGCAAGTAGGTCTTTACTGAAGCAGAGAACCACAGAGTCACTAAGGCTGGAAAAGACCACTAAGGTCATCTAGTCCAACCTCCAACTCATCCCTACCAAACTGTGCTCTTGAGAGCAAACCCACAACTATACTTGGCTTCCTTGAGCAAAGAGTTCTGAGGCACATGGCCAGGCTGAGCATCACCCATCTGGTTTCACAGCATCACTGCCTGTTCTCTCATGTCAATGAAACCACCCATTCCCCCACATCCACATCCCCACCAAAGTGTAATCTAAACATGGCTTCTACAAGGACTGACCGAATGCGGCCACTGTCACCATTAAAGTACCTGAGACAGAAGGATCACACTCACTGTCAGACAAAACCTCTTTGGAGAGGTGAACTGACTGCTCTGTTCACCCCCACTTTGGAAAGAACTGCACTCATTTCCTACCTGCTCCTGGCAGTGTGGGATGGTGGGATAGCATCACACTTCCCACACTAAGCTTCCCACCATGTCACTTGTTCCACCATAACCTCAGTCCCAAAACAAAAGGGGAACTCCCTTCTGAACTTTCTTCACTTCATTTCAGATGTCCTTTCTGCTTGATCTCCAACCCACCCCCCACTCAGGAGAAAGATCACCCGCTTACACCCTACCATCTTGCCGCATTCTGATGTTGTCATCAGCCTTCAGCTTGTCGTCATCTTTGTACCACTGGCTCTGAACCTCATCGTGTGAAATCTCACAGACAAAAGATTCACTCCCATATTCATTCACTTCCACATCTTCCAGTGGTTTAACAATCTTGATATCTCCAGCTGTGAAACAGTAGAGATATATTTGTCAGGGTATTTCCAGAACTGAGTGCAGCATCTTTTCCTTACACATATTTGCTTGGAAAATAAGTAGGATTATGTTTTATTCTAAACCATCATCCATTCCTGATTCATTTCTCTCTTCAACACAGTCAATGCATTATTGCCTTTGAACTTAAAGATAGACTTACTAGCTACAATGGAGCTCCCTGCAAACACTTTTCACGGAAACCAGAATCTCATTTATTCTAAAACTGTTCAAGCAAAATTAAGGTTAGAAAAACAATAGGATGGAATGAATCTTTAAGGTCATTTAGTTCCAATGCCCCTGCTATAGGCAGGGACATCTCCCTCCACACCAACTCTTCTCCTCAGGGTCAAGGCTTCTCTCAAATCATTCTCCTCTAAGCCTGTGCCTGTGCTTGGGATTGCCCTGACCCAGGTGCAGGGCCTTGTACTTGGCCACACTCAAGTTCATGAGGCTGCCAAGGGCCCACCTCTCCAGCCTGTCCAGGTCCCTCTGGGCAGCATCCCTTCCCTCTAGCACATCAACAGCACCGCTCAGCTTGGTGTCATCTGCAAACTTGCTGAGGCTGCATTTGATTCCACTGGCCATGTTGCCTACAAAAATGTTAAATAACACTGGTCCCAACACCACCCTCCACCTGGACACTGAGCTATTGACTGCTGCTCTCTGAGTGTGACCATCCAGACAGTTCCCTATCCTGCAACTGGTCCATCCATCAAAACCATTTTTCTCCAGTTTGGTGACCAGGATGTCATGCAGGACGGGATCAAATGCTCTGCACAAGTCCAAGTAGATGATGTCAGTTGCTCTCCCATTATCCACTGATGCTGTTACTCCATCATGAAAGGCCACCAAGTTTGTCAGGCATGGCTTGACCTCGATGAAGCCATATTGGTTACCACCAATCACCTCATCTTTATTTTCCAAACAACAAACCTGTCTGAACCATTGGCTTCTCTGCATGCTCATCATTAGTCTCTCCTTAGCTTGTGTGCCCACAATGTATGGGGAATGTCAGCCACAAATCTTACCTAGGGGACGTCTTTGCTTCAAAATCCCTTGAACATCACACAATCCATTTTAAATCTCCAGGTCTGCACTTATTTATGTCAGAATCAGACCATATTTCTGTGCTGCTATTTCCCTTTCATTCTGAAGGGCTCGGATACAACTTGGATTAACCTCAGGAGCAGAGTTCCTGCATAAAACAGCCAGTACTGAAACAGCAACCCAACCTGGTTGCAGACTGAGAGAGAAAATGAGAGTTCACCACTTGTGAATAATGAGACTTCTCTTATTTCCCTGGGAAGTAATGCCCCCTTTTTTACTTTGATGGAGCTCTTTCCTATCCTAGAAGGGAAAATATCAAGTCAGATCTCCATGAGTCCTTCCATCTCTGCACTGAGCAAAGGCAGCCTTCAGATCTATGCTTAATTCACCCACTCCCCTAGAATTAATGGAACTGTGCTTACTGGCACATATGCTGAAGCTTAAGCACAGTGCAGTGTTTTCAACATGTAGGAATGGCTATAGAAAATTCAGAAATTCTGGCTGACCTATGACAGCTTAAAGCACTGCGGAGGACTGTTAACAAACTCGTTTGGACATCATCTTGAATAAATGACGTTATCCCCAAGTAAGGGAAGGAACAGCTGAGCACCGGGGAGGTACACAAAGTGCCAGAGCAAATTCTCACACTGTCAGGTGCAAAGAAAACTGAGATTTCACCCTAAAACCCAGTTAACAACAAGGCTACAAAATCCTGGCTGACAATTTCTGTGTTAGAGATGAAGCTCAAGACTGTACTCCAACCAACAATATTTTGTACAGCAAGACCTCAGGAGTTCACAAGAAACCAAACACAAACTTCAATTTAAACTTGATAAATGAACTCAGGACATAATAACTAAGAGTGCTGATCTGGGCAAGTAAAAGACCATAGAGAAAAGAGAGCAGTGCAAAAGCTATCAGGCAAAAGCTCAGACTCGCATCCCTTGGAAGTGAAATTAAAGGCTCTCATTCATTTCCAGAGAAGTCAGAAAGGAAAATTCCATTACATGCCATACCTTGAACCACTTGATGTCCACCTTGGGCCTGGACAGCTCACACTCAAATGTGACCTTGTCCTTCTGAGTGATGCTAATGTCTGCCAATGGTCTGCTGATTTTCACAGGCAATTCTGAGAAGTAGAAAGAAGGATGTGGATTTAGTTGGGAATGAGGTCTCTAGGAGCATCTGGCATAAAGAATAATGAAAGGCAGTGCCTACTCTCCATGCTTACTAGAACTTGTAATTCACAACAATAAAACCTGCAGTTTTGAGCCCATTATCATTACTTGTGCTAGGGACAATCATGTTACAACAATCCTCTTCATATTGGAGGGATATTCTGGTGGCAATGGCCCAGTGCATAACATTCTTTGCAGCTGGAAGGAAAGCTGGTTCTGCTGTTCAAGTAATCTGGGACAGGAGCAGATAATGACACCTTGCACCAACCAATACCGGTCACAGTGAGCCTCCCCGATGAATTAATGCCTTCTGCTTTAAAGGAAATGAGTCCTGCATCTTCAAGGGTCACAGAAGAAAGTGTCAAGGAATGTTTCTTCCCCTGGACACCCATCGTGATATTTGGTGCAGGCTTCAGCCGCACGCCGTCCTTCTGCCAAGTCCCTTCCACATCCTCATGGGACACCTCCACCGAAAAGGTGACAGTTCCCTTCTCAGGGAATTCCAGGGGCTGCAGACCTTTCACCAGCTTCATCTGCCACACTGAAAGACAATGGGGACAGGTTGGAGATCTCACACCAGCAGCTGAGAAATAGAATCATCAAAGGAATCAGAGAAAGGTGTAGGTTGGAAGGGACCTTTGAGATCGTCCAGATCCAACCCCCCCCTGCTTTAGGCAGGGATGCTTCCCTCTACACCAGATTGCACAAAGCCCCATCCAGCCTGGCCTTGAATGCTTGAATAGCATCAGGACTTCCAAAACAAGTTACTTCCCTCTTCCTCTCCCAGGTACAGTATCTGCTAATTAAGCAACAGCCTTTGCAAAGAAGAAAACTTGTTCATAACCAGGTCCATGGGTGCTCTTAAATGGATTCTTCCAGATGGAAAAAACATTTCAGGTGGCCTCCTAGATTTTACCCCTTTTTGTGTTGCACACAAGACTGAAAATAAATTACTTTTGCAAAGTTCTTCTTGTCATAAGGAAACAAACATTTGGGGAATGGCAGAATGGGGTAAAATTTACCGTCACGTCAAGAAATTTGAAATATCACTCACATGTTCTTGGTGTGATGTTTCTGCTATAATTATTTGGACTAATTAAGCTTTTCCCTGATGAAAGCCTAGAAGTATATCACAAGAAGGACCAACTTACCCATGACCTTTTATTTGTCTTACTCAAGCATCTCCTCCTGACCAAAACTGACAATAAAATATTCAGCCAGACTACAGGTTTGAGCAGCTGGGTTGTTTCTAGGATCTCCTGCAATCTCAAGCTTGGAACACACACTTGTCTTTTGACTAAGTGTCTTTTACAGTGCAGTAAAACAACAGGTTTTCACATGGCTATTCCTCATTTACCTTGCTCTGAACTCATTCACAAACCATGCGGGATCAGTCCAGGGAGAAGGGGAGGAGAGGGGAAGGGAAAGGGGAAGTCCACTGTCCTCTAAAATCAGGCTTCTTAGCCTAAAGCTCAACAGCAAATAGCAGTCCACTTGCCCACATTGCTAGACTCCGAGCATTTAAAGAACATCAGCTTACCTCATTATGAGCTCTAACATAGCCAAAGGAATTCACATATTCAAATATTCTCTTGAGTGATGAGAAATATGGAGCATAACTTCAGACTTCTGCTGTTGAACTCTCACTTCTATAATCAACCAGGGTAAGAGTTCATTGCTGTTTTAGATGGAAGACTCATACTTTAAATAACTCAGCTCATTAAGGCTTGGATTTCCTACTACAATTAGCTAAATTCCAGTTTGGATCATGCTTCACCTTGGATCACTTAGGGATTCAGCCACTTAATGGTACTAACTCAGTTTGTCTACAGATAAGCTGTTTTCTATAGCAACAATAAGCTGTGATTGCAACTGGATGTCGGGAGAGCACAAATCCCGCAGTTATCCTGCACCAACATCCTCTCCTTCCATCAGAACAGCAAGTTTTTAAACTAGACTCATGCAAGCTTGCATGACACACCTTGTGTAAAACTGTTGGCAGCCATCAGGACAGCCAGTTGCTTCCTGTATAGACACTGTTCCATCAGTTTGGGTTTTTTGCCTCGCTAGAACAACAGCCAGTGTCTGAAAACTCACACAGCTGAAGCAACCACGCTGATATACCGCAGTCACTGGAGGTGCTCAAGAGCCACGGGTATGTGGCACTGGGGACGTGGTTAGTAAGTCCAGTGAGGGTGGGCTGGGTTGGGCTCAGCTATCTCAGTGGTCTTTTCCAGCCTTGGGTCCAACTTGTAAGAGGGAATGAAGCAGCAAACTGCCCAGCACTGAGCTGCATTCTTCCGACATGTGGTATCAATGAAGTGCTGTATTTCCCTATCTTCTCTGGAACTATTATTCATCTAACCTAACTGAAACAGTAAGCCTGAACCTAGATATAAATCAGGATCATAGTCACCCGTGGTTCCTTATATATTCAGAAATACACTCTAGAGGGTAATTCAGTGCATCTAGAAATTCAAGTAGTCTCTGAAGGTCTTTGTATTTTCCAATCTCTGTTGGCCGCAGAAGTATGTGAAGTGATGCACATGGCCCAACGATCAGCACTGACAATCAGCTGCAAGTTAATATCTGCGGGTTGTTTGGTTTGTTTGCTTGTCTGTTTTATTTCCTACAACCATTCAGTTTGGAGAAAAGATGAGCAACTGCCAATAGAAGTGATAAGTGCACATTTTGGGACACAGAAGCAGAATTTTGTGACAACTGTCAGCCAGGAATATGTTGATGATGAAGTTGTCCTAACAGTGCATGCCAGTGATTTGACAAACCCTGCTCGGTATGACACAGTTTGTCTTCAATTTTTGGTATCTTTGATTCCCAGTTGGCTCTTAGGCAAAAAAAAAAAAAAAGCCACCCAAACAACCTAGTCCTCATCTCATCCTTCCCATCCAGCTGCTGCCTCACAGAAGGGGTAAAATAAAAACTCTCTTGGACTAGCAGAGAGATTTACAATGGAGTAACTTAAGTAAGGATGGGAGACTGAAGGTGTTGGGGAAGACATCCAGGCTTTAGCTACAGGGCATGCATGCAGAATCACAAAACAAAGGCCAGTCAGAGAAATCAGAGCTTCGTCAGAATTAATGCGGTTGTTTCTACATGCCCACCCTATCTGCCAGTGTAAACCCTTCCAGTGAAAAAAAAGAAAGCTACAGATGGGTGGGGAGAATTGTTGGTGAAATTATTTGCGATATTTTTTGCTAATAATATGCTTAAAGTCCTGGAGCAAGACTTCAAGTTAAGCAACTCACTCTATGTAAGTAGACTTACAGAAGGGAACCATAAAGCTTATGGAAGGGAACTGTCAAGCTAATCCACAGCTAAAACAGAGTAGAGACGAATTGCAGGAGCTTGTTTACTTTGCAGAAGTGTGAGCTTTAACCACTGCTGAGCTCCTAGTACAAAAGTCTGAACCAATGCAACAAACCAACCCGTCCATGTAGTACGAAGGAATGTACTGACACCACCAGAACACAAAATTCTATGGCTGAAAATACCCGCAAAAATCATCCAGCCCTTCTCCATTGCTCCAGGACATGCTCAGCTCTTTGTGCCCCAGATATTTCACTAACCTTTTCTGAAATCCACCGTGAAGGCTTCAAAGCCCCTCCAAATGACTTATCCAGTCATCCAGCCATTAAAAAGCTTTTCTGTTGTAGAACTTGCATCTTTGTCATTGCAATTGAAGTCCCTTATTTCTGCACAGAGAACAGATTGTTTGCTTCCACTTTCTAAGAGCCTTTTATATACTCAAAGCCTGCTATCATATTATATATGAGCACCTTCAAAGAGCCAACAGAGTCAATGATTTCATTGGAAGCATCAGATTTTATGACTCGCAGGAAGTGATCACCATAACTCACACTCACATCTCCTGCCTGTAGAGGAGATCCTCCTTGCATCTACAAAGATGCAAGAAGAAAAGAGGCAAAGAAGGGGTAAAATAAATCCCATCTTACATTTGGGATGCTTAATTCCAGCCTTGAAGGCTGATTTGCCCACTTAACAGCTGTGCTCTTCAGAAGCAGTTGTTCCACAGTTATTTAGAGAGAAAGACAAGTTTTGTACTTGGTTGTTAACACAAAGAACAGCATAAACACACAAATGAACTCAGCTTTGCAGTGTTGTAATGGCTGATGAGGAAAGCCAAGGATCCTTCCACACTGTCAGCCTTCATTTCCAGAGACATACCTTTGGGGGTGATGGTAATGCTGCTCTTGTCATCTCTGGACTCACACAAGTACTCTCCCTCATCCTCAGCCCGGATCCCTGTTATTGTCAGGGTTCTTCTGACCCCTTCCTCATCAACCTGGAAACCTTTGCTTGGTTTGATCTCACAGAATCACAGAATTGTAGGGGTTGGAAGGGACATCTAGAGATCATCGAGTCCAACCCCCCTCAACTGCATTCTTGCTCCACACCACCTTCCCTTTGGCATGGCTCACTTAACAGGTTAAAGTGACTGTGCCTCCAATCTCAGCATTAACAGCTTCGAGCTTCTTAGTGAACTTTACTGCGATTTCTAAAGACGCAGAAAAAAGAAAGGAACTATGAGAATGCAGAAGCTAAGAAACATGTTCTACAAAACCAAATAAAAAACCCCATGAACAGACAGACTCAGGGATCAGGGCAGGCTGAAAGAAACCCAAAAGACAGAAATCTGGAGATATTATCAGCATGGAATTATATTATCATATTTCTGCAATGTAAGAACAGTGCCTTAAAGAGGCTGAAAGACTACCTTCCAATGTCTTAGCAGAGCCAGGAAGAGCTGAGGCTCTGAACACATCCTACCAAATGCTTTAGGAAGAGATAAGATGTATTAATATGCTGAGCATGGCCTAACTAAGGCATATTTTCTATTCATTCTACTCCCGTTCTCTTGGCCTCCTCATCTTGTACAACGCTTTGCCACAGAACTGGGCAGTTCTGGGACACACAGCAGCAGAGGGGATTGTCTTAATCACCTTCCTCCCTATCTCTTTCTCTGCTCTTTAGAACGTCCCATGCCTGCTTTCAGCTACTGGTCACTGACACAGATCAGGTGATTAGGCGTGCGAAGATGAACAAAATCACTCACCTCTTTCTGCACCTTCTCCTGGTTTATAAACACAGGTTTTGGCTCTGAGGGAAGAAAAGAAAAAGTATTGACTGAGGGACTGAAATGAAACCATCTTGCTGGTTTGTATGTACAAATTGGAACAGGTTTAGGTTACCACTTGTGCCCAAACTAATAGCCTTCACTAGAGAATATCAGCTCTTCTGTTGAAACAAATTGTCAAATCTAGGCAAGAAAGAACCTAGGAACTGAAGGAACCAAGAGGGTCCTGAACACCAGTCCTATGGTTGCAAGTCACTATGCAAACATATTGAACCCAAAAGAACATCTGTCCTGCAGGCAACCAAAACCTGAGTTCCTTTTGCTTAAGACCCACTGTGAAACATCAAAACACATAAACGTGTGATAGTCAAACCACTGGCTGCCTTTTCATGACCCAGAACAGTACTCCTGGCTTCCTGAACAGACTCCTCATGGCCTCTACCATTGCCACAACTGTGACTGTCAAAGGCACAAAGGAAATATGCTCACCAACGCAGTCCTTTGTTCTTTGTGTGTGATTTGCAGATATCTATCTTACTTTGAGCTCTGGCAATAGTCAGCTCTACCAGGTCTCTTACTGTGAGTAGCAGACTCACCTATCCAGATGCAGCCTCCAACATAAAGGCATAGTAAAAAGGCAGTGTACTACTAGGAGAAGTTCCTGCTTCTCCTGCCATGAAAGGCTGCACGCACAACATGCACTCCAGCCTCACTGCACATACTTATCTTAGTCAAATGTTTAGGTGAATAAGAATTACAGTTTGGGATCTCAGGCACAGGAGAGATTTGAATAATATCTTAAATATTGCTTCCACTGTACATATATTACTAATTATTGTTCTACAGACAGACTGAAACAGGTCTTTGTGCTATACTAAAACCAAATACTTTCTACAAACCCAGGCAATCAAGTCTAGGGAAAAAACCTCAGCACAGACTACTGCACCTGGATCACTGTATAATAGAAACTAGATTTTACTTTACTGTTCTCTGCTGTATTTCATACAACACCTGTCTTACCTGTGACATGAATCTTGAAGGTGAGTTTCTGGCCAGCAGCCTCGCAGCTGTACTCCCCCGCATCTTTCTTCTCCACCTGGCTCACAACCAGCCCATGCTGTTTGCTGCAGTAATAAAATGGTTACCCCAATGGAATCATAGAATGGTTTGGGTATAGAAGGAAGCTTTAAAGATCATCCAATCCAACCTCTTGCCGTGGTCAGGGACATCATTCACTAAATGAGGCTGCCCAGGGTCCCCATCCAGCCTGGCCTTGGACACTCCAATGATGAGTCACCCACAACCTTCACTGGACAGTCTGTTCCAGTGTATCACCACCCTCATCATAAAGAACGTTTCTCATGTCCAAACTGAGTCTACCCTCTTCACTTTTGAAACCATTGCCCCTTGTTATGTTGCTATAGACCCTGGTAAAAAGCCTTTTTACACTTTCTCATCAGACTCTCCTAATAAATAGAACGCCTGTCTTCCTCGATTTCTGGAAAGAAAAGCACCAGCTTGAAGGCTTTCTATTTTTAAGCATTTCTTTTGTACCTGCTATAGAGAAGAGAACAAAAGACAATATGGGAAAACCTTCTTAGTTGCAGGTTTCTTTAATTTAATAGAAACCACCAATGCTGCCGTCTAGCATTGTGACCAAATGCTGTCTCTGAGACTATTTAGGAAGAAGCATTTGCAGGGGTGTGCTTGTGCCCTGAAGATATCTTTAATAACCTTTAATTTCCCCTGTAATTATTGACTTCTCATTTTGCTATCATTGCATCTACATGAGATCCCCAGGGAAATTCCCAAATTATTTCCAGCCTGTCTTAAGCTGAGGCTACCCAAGTCCTCTGTGTTCATAGCTACAGAAGGCAAACAGAAAAGCACACGAATTAAACAGAATTTAAGCACCGTCTACATCACTGAATGCTGGGGTTGAATGTGTCAAACCACTTAAATTTCCCCTCCTTCTTTGTTGGGGGGTTCAATACAGTCAAAACAATTTCTCTCACCTGTGACATGAATCATGAAGGTGAGTTTCTGGCCAGCAGCCTCGCAGCTGTACTCCCCTGCACCTTTCTTCTCCACCTGGCTCACCACCAGCCGACGCTGTTTGCCCTCTGACTCCACCTTGAACTTCTTGCTCGAGGTGATCAGTTTCCCCTCCTTGTACCACTTCACCTCCGTCTTCTCCTGGGCCACCTCGCAGCTCAGCGTGGCATTTTGAGTCAGTACAGCCTTCACCTCCTTTTGTACCTTGTCCTTGTTTGTAAACAGGTCTTCTTTCTCTGCAGGGACATCACAACAGTCACACCATTTTGCTGTAGTCTGCTGCAGACCTTACTCCAGTTCCCCGTTTTCACTATACTTGCCCTTCACAGGGAGCATCGTGATGCCTCATTAAGGCAGGAAAACACTTTCCCCTCTATTTTGCTTTGGGAAATGATAGGCATATCATATCATATCATATCATATCACATCATATCACAAAGCTAAACATTTTGCAGTCTGATAGCAGATTTGGACATGTGATTTAGAACACCTGCATGCACTGCTGAACCTCCTCCCTTCTCTTTTTTTCTTCTGATGTCTCTCTACATTTCCAGTAAATCAGATGGGAATGGCCCTCTAGAACAGGTTGCCCAAGGAGACTGTGGATGCTCCATCCCTGCAGGCATTCAAGGCCAGGCTGGATGTGGTTCTGGGCAGCCTGGGCTGCTGCTTGGCAACCCTGCACATAGGAAGAAGGGGGTTGGAACTGGATGAGCGCTGTGGGCCTTTGCAACCCAGGCCATTTATGAGTCTGATTATTGGCATTTTCCACCTAATTGTGTCATTCAAATTTTGTAACCAGATCTCTTCAAACACCTCCCCTTTTCTCACTCCTTGCATGCCTCGTGTGCTCTTGCACTGTAACCCTGCAGACACAAGCTGACTACAAGAGCTACACAAGTTACCCTCCTTGCCTATTTTTTGTTGCAGTAATTCATTCCTGGATGGAAAAGCACATGTAGAAAAGTGTTGCTATGACACTAGATGACAAAGAAAGTCCTATAGCCAAAATGTTTTGCACCAGAGAGGCTGTCAGTTGATCCTCCCAATGCAAGACACACAAAATGAAGCGTTCCTTTATCTCCGGGATTCCAAGCATTTTCTCACCTCTGACTTTCACTTGGAATGTTGCTTTGTCATCTTTTGTTTCACAGCTGTAGCTCCCTTGGTCTTTCAGGGTCACATTTTTGACCATGAGCTTGCGGTGCGTCCCCTGGGAGATGACGGTTGTCCTCTGGTCCTGCTTCACCTCTGTTTGATCTTTCTTCCATACGACAGCTCCGCTTGCAGGTGACACCTCACACACCAGCTCCAGGTCTTCAGAAGGACTGACTGATATTTCTGGAGTCGTTTTGGGCTTGTTGACAAAATTAATGGCTTCATCTGAAGAAAAAAAGAGAAAGTGGTTTACATCCTGACTCAGGCTTATTCAGCACAGCAAGAAGATACAGTTAGAACTGATTGTAATGTCTCTGCTCATTACATCTGGGGGATCGAGTTTCACCTCTGGGGGTACTCACATACAAACATCTGCTTGATTCTCCTGTGTAAGGAAAGAGTAAGTTCCATGCAGACAGTTCTTATTTCTTTTAATCAATTCTGTATTCTGCACATGTTCTTCTGAAGCTAAAATGAAGGCAGCTAAGTAACGTGTTTGCAATACATGAACAAACCTATTCAACACCTTGTCTCTAAGCTAACAAGCAGCGTTTGATGAGCACATCAGTATTTCATGCCCTTCATTCCATCCACACAGAACCTGCCTGAGGAGCAAGCTGATGGCTGCCAGCTACAGGCAGACCTAGCTTAGTATTGCATTTCTTAGAGCAACAACTGTTGCTTTCAGTCACTGAATATACCAAGGCCAATTACTATGCCAGGCACATTTATGGCATCAGTGAACAAATAATGCCTTAAAAATTGTAATAGACAGGAGCCATCTATTCTTTTAAAACTAGGTGACCAAAGAAGAACAGTCCCTCTAGAGTCAAGCTGTTAAGAACTAACAGCATCAATCAATATCACATAGATAGATTACTTCCCTGCCCTAAGACCATCTTGTGACCATTTGGTGCTTCTAATTAAGCCCTCTTGATGGCATTTTGTCTGAGCCATGTGAGATTTTGTGATAGGAGTTACTGCTAGTGTTCCCTTAACCCAACACCAAAGTAGGAGGTATCCATTCTCAGGGAATCATGCAGGCTTCCTCTGTATTTGATGCTCAGAGACAGCCCCAGAACCTTTTAAATCTTAGCTTAGCTCTCATCCAATAATGTTCATCAAACAGTGCAACTTGTCCTTTGGGGATGCCTTTGTTCTGCATCAACCAGTTCCAACGGAGTCTTCTTGGCTTGTTTTAGATCAGTTTGTCAACAGGTAAAGCCAGGGTCTTTGAATTACAAAGTGAAATTGCAGAATGCATGATTCTCAACCAAACAGAACGGGAGGTGGGATGCAGGGTGAATACCTGAGCCAACACCACCTGCAAGCAATCCTTCAATATCTTAGGAATCTCTAGCCATCCCAAATCCAGTGTTGTGCTTGATCTATCATCTCTGCTGAGTTTTTAGCTAGCTGATGGTGAGCATCATGGTGGTGATGGGTGAGCAGTTGGACTAGAGGGTCTTAATCAACCTTAAGGATCCTGTGATCAGAGGAACGTGAATGTGCTGTTAAAGGTCACAAGAGCTGCACTGCAGCATGAGCATACACAGCGAAAGGCTTTCAGTAGAGCTTCAGTTCATAAATGAGGACTGGGTTATGGAAAATAAACCAGAAAACAGATCTTAACGCCAGGTTAATAATGCATGCAAATAATGCATTAAAAATTGTAATAGACAGGAGCCATCTATTCTTTTAAAACTAGGTGACCAAAGAAGAACAGTCCTTCTAGAGTCAAGCTATTAAGAACTAATAGCATCAATCAATATCACATAGATAGATTACAGCGAAAGGCTTTCAGTAGAGCTTCAGTTCATAAATGAAAACTGGGTTATGGAAAATAGGCTCAAGATAGAAACCAGAAAACAGATCTTAACACCAGGTTCTGTGAATGCAGCCAGCTGAATTTCACAGATCTTGAATTTCAATGACAATTTCTTGTGTTATTTTACCCTCCAGCTCCACCCTGAACAGGAACATGTCAGTGACAAGCATTACTCCTCCAGGCTTGACCTGACAGTGCTTTACTTGCACTATGAGCTAATGGCTGTGCTTACAGCACCTCAGGGAGACACCTCAGAGATCACAACGTCCTTCGGGTACAGCAGGAGACACTCAACTCTCCAAATGTGGAGTTTAATTTGTCAAAAGAGGAGACAGGATTCCCATGCTAAGAACTTAGGAACATTTCAGTCATAGGTTTAAAGATGATGTAAGTGCTGAGGCAATTCATGAACTAGAAGAATGAAGCCCAGATGTCAGGGCTCAAGTCGTGACTCCAGCCCCAGCTGGAGCTAAGGCTGTCCTGAATTCATCACAACACAGTTACATGATTTGCTCATACTGTGGATTTGCACAGGGACAACAGGAAGGTCAGAATTACTTCAATAGAGATATGCAATCTTTGTCCTAAATACTGGAAACCCACAGGGTTGGACAAATCAAATGAATTAAGTCTGAAGTGCTTTATATGGATTGTGATCCTGTGTTTGCCTCACAAACTTACCTGAGACTTTCCAATCAAAAATCAGAGTGTCATCTCCAATTTTGCAGATGTATGTTCCCTCGTCTTCTTTCGTTACAGCTGAAGCCACAAGCTTATGCAGTTTCCCTTTATCTTCCATTGTGAATTTCTTACTGGTCGTGATTTCTTTGCCATTTTTGTACCACTTCACCATGACATTGGCTTCAGAGGTCTCAGAAACAAATTCAGCTTGCTTTCCAGCAACGGCCCTGATAACTCCTCCAGTTGTCTCTTTGATTATGAAGTCTGCCAGTGCTGAAACAAAATATGGACACTCAAAATACATATGATGGTAAAGAACTGCAGGGACATTTGTGACCATGAGGCATTCATTTATCATAAGATCAAACGTGCACGTTTAGTCCTAGTTCTAATTGCTAGATTCTAATTCAGAAGCTGGCAAATTGGCAGCTTTTATAAACCACGTACCAGATTACCTTATCTCCACAAGTTGAAGGACATACACTGGACAGGGGACAGAGCCAAAGGAAGAAGCCCAAGGCTTCAAGAAAATGTCTAAAATAGGAAAACTGAGGAAAGAACTGGAACAAGCAAACTAGAAGGAAATCAATGGAGGGGGTATCTATTACTGCACTGTAACCCCCTGGCAAACAAATCGAGCCTAAAAGATGGAGATATCACTTAGGACTGAAAAGAAAAAAGAAAAAAAAGAATTCCTTTATGGAAATTAATTGGAGTGCAAAAGTTAGATGATAAAACTGGCCCCTATTAACACACAGTGGAATAATTGACTTCAAAGATTCAAAATCTCACCACTGTCTTAGCCAAAAGTATAAGCCTAAGTCCACGGTCCTATTTTACTGAGGGTAATTGAGCTTGTTTTCCAACTTCTTGTTAACATATCATTTCAAAACAGCGCACACAACTGAGTTGGGTCTGTTGAGACAGCGCAGTCAGAGCTGCTAAAATCAAAGTCTGGATTATGCATGCATTTGTTCTGCAGTTCCAAGAACACACATGTATAATACAAATTCAACAACGTTCTACAGAATGCCTGTATTTAGGAGCTCGAGAGCCAGCTGATGGACACTGGGATGACTGAGATCCTGTCAATACATTTAACTCCATCCTATCATACTGTCAAATTTCATTCATTTTTTCAGGAACTGTCTCTTATCATTGTAGTCCCCTCACCACTGCTGGATGTGAGCCCAGCCACACAAACGCAGCTGCTGGTTTTCACTGCAGATACTGCAGTAAGGAGGAACAGCCTCCGGACTGGACCAGCTGAGCGTGGCCCTACCAGGATTTGCTCCAAAGGTCTTATTACCAGTAGTGCTTCCCGATGAAATACATGGGGGTCCTCCTTTGATTCCAACCCCAACCCACCCCACCATGTCCCCTGATAACATCCATCAGGGCCACATCTCCACAGTTCTGAACACCTCCAGGGATCCCACCATCTCCCTGGGCAGCCTGTGCCAGTTAATTCTGTGGGCAGACCAGCCAGTATGAAATATTATGCTAACATGACAAAGAGAGAGAAGAAAAGCAAAATTAAGACTAGCTGACAAGCCTTGGCAGGAAGTTCTGCTCTCCATCAATTTAGTCCCATTATTCAATTCTGTTGGGAGCTGTCTCCATGCCTCTCTGGAGTTTGTTCTTTGAGAAGAGGCAATTAAGTAAGCTCTCCAATGCCAAAGTGTATACACTTCACAGGTCTCTTCTACATTTGGGATCACTGCTACAAAAAGAGCTGTTGACATCATCTCTCGTGGCCACCCTGAGAGAAGAGCAGGAAGGCTGGGATGCTCTTTTTCCTATCTTTCCCTTGACTTCCTCTATATCTTAAGGACGAATCACAGGACAGAGCACAGAAATCAAATGGCTCTACAAAGCAGATTGGCCAGTTCAAGTCAAAACAGCCACTGAAAACACCCTAGATGCTGTCTGACAACAGCTGGACTGTCGGGGAGTCAGGTGAATGCAGTCTGCTGGCCCTGGGCCGGAAGAGCACAGCCCAGACTGTCACATACCTTTCACTGAAAGCTGATAGAGCATTTTATCCCCCTCACAGATGGGGATAAAACTTCCAGCAGCATCCATTGAGACGCTGTGAATTTTCAGGGTGTGTTTCTTCCCCACAATTTGCAGTTCATATTTTCCACTGGCCTTGAGCTCCTTCCCATCCTTAATCCACTCCACAGTAGCACCTGTGTCTGAAAGCTCAGCCTGCAGTTTGGCTTCCTCACGCAGCCGAGCGCAGATCTTTTCTACATCTTTGCTCTTATTGGTAAATCTCACTGCAGCACCTGTCAGGAGCAAAGGCCTCGTTATTTCAATTGATATCAGGCTAACGTGGTCAATGTTTGCTGCAACATCTCTGAAAAAGTATCACCTTCTGTTCCTGCACTCATCATTGTGTCAGTGCTGAGCAATTCAAGATATTTCATTTGCTCTTCTTGCCGGATTTACTAAGTAAAAATCAACCAAACATCTCCTTCTACTGATTAAGAATGCTCTAAACATGCTTCTGCAGAGGTTTCCACCCAATGACAAACAGCTCCTCCCATCATGAATGTTTATTTGTTCTACTTTGTCATGCTAAGCTGATTGATAGAGATATTATTGGAATGATTGCTCCCCTACTTCTAAACTATTCCAGTGCAATCAGAAAGGCTGTCTGAACCTGGAGCTGAAAGTACTGCCCTATGGTAATGCAGTGGTAAACCTGCTGACTGAATGCACTGGCCAAGAGCTGTGAACTGCAGACATTCATCAGCTGGCATGAAGCAATCTGGTTCAGATACCAAGCAGCTGGGTAGATTGGCTTACCCTACACTCAGTGCTATCATGTTTAGGTCATTACCGGGACTCACGTCAGTCCATGTGATGCAGTTTCAGGTATTTGGTACAGTCAGTGAATGCCTGCAGCCCCCCTTCTAATCATCAGATCACAGCAACTATGCCTTGACTGTAAGAGGAAAGGAGAAGGATCAAAGCAAATACCTCTCACTCTCATCTTGCTGCTGACATCAACATTTTTGGCAACAAATTTCACTTCTGCTCCATCATCGTTCTTGGTGATGTTCTTTATGATTAGGCTGTGAGTAGTTTGGGTTCTCTTGATGATGCAGGTCTCACTTTCCTGTAAGATTTTACCATTGAGGTACCAAATGCCGCAACACGTTGTTGTAAGGTCAATAGTAAACATGGCATCCCCTCCAGGTACAGCTTCACCAGCTGTTAGGGGGGATTTCACAGCCAGGACTGGGTCTGAGGAAGAACAACATGTAGTGTGCCCCGGTGGCGCAAGTGGTAGGAATGCTTCCTTGCAACACCAGGGCCCCGGGTTCGAATCCCCCCTGTGGCACAAGTGGTAGAAGTGCCGCTCTGCAGCACAGATGCTCGAATCCCGGGGGTTGGACTCGATGATCTCTAAGGTCCCTTCCAACCTGCACGAGACTATTACTATTACTATTACTATTACTATTACTATGTCTTAATCCTCTTTAGATGCAAGTCTGGTATCTCATTTAGAGATGGAAGATTAAATCATAGGTACATTTCTACTTCTCCCTTTGCATGAGTGCTGGAAGAAGCACTTCTATGCTTAAGATCTGTTACAGAAAGTTCTGCCTCTTGCACATGTGAGATATCAAAAGATAAGGATATTCATGTCTCTGTCACAGAAATATATCTTGTATCACTTTAGTGGTAGCTGGATGTTGATAGGAGATAGGAGAACTAGGAATAAAGGAAAGCCTTTGGTGTGTTAATGCACTACTATCTTTACAGTCAAAGGAAACATCTTAAGGGAACATACACAGCTCCTCAGCTCACACTGACCCATTTCCATTGGGGTTTTTGTGCTTACCAAGGTGCACGCTCCCTGGGAATTCCAGATACAGGCTCTATCCATGTGCATTGACTGCAGACACTCGGAACTGATCATCAGCCTCTTCAGACAGATTGCTCACCGTGAACTCTGGGATGGGGACATGAGACCCGTGGCACCTCACCCAGGTGAAGCCAGTTAGTTTATTGGGTTCCACAATGTAGCCATCGATTGGAATGGGGCGGTGCATCTTCAGAGGGGACCATGCCAGCATTACTGAGCTTTCTGTTTTATTTTTCACCACGGGGTCAGCTGGGGGCTGGGTGGGAGGTTTTCTGGGAGCTGAACAGAAAGAAATACAGAAATATTAGCATAAGGTCATTTAGGCTGGAAAAGACCTTCAAGATCAGCAGACTCAACTTGCAGCATGACCTACTGAGTCCCACCATTAACTACTGTGCTACCTGAGGACATACATGACAAGCTTATTCCTGCAGGTATTTGCATAGAGAATATATTCACCCTCTGGTTGCTTTGGAACATTTTACAGGTTAAAATCCCATCAGACTTTTTCACTGTGTGCAGCCACTGATACAGGCAGGAGGCTGGGAATTACCTGATGGGCTCTAGTTACAGACTACTGACACAGTAAAGGATTGATTCCATTTCATTTTGGCGATCAGAAAGTTTGGTGGTTGGTTTGAGTCACCCATCTAGACTCCAATTATAAGCATATAGAGAACAGCGCATTCAAGAGAACTCATCTCATCATAATAAACCTGAATGAAATCACAGAATCATAGAATCACGGGAGGGCTTGGGTTGGAGGAAACCTTCAAGATCATTAAGTGCTAGATGCCAAAGGTCCCACTAACATAGCATGAAGCCGAAAGCTAGACGCTGGAATCAGATCTCCTGACCTTACCATCAGAAATTGAGATGTCATATTTTGCTCAGAGGTGCCTGCTTGTAGGTGGGACAGCTTCCGAGCTTTTTCTGCTCCAGGAACCAGCTCGAGCTTCAGAATTTAAACAGCAGTCAGAAATTAAACTGAGCTTTGTCACCTCCATCAAATAGAAGGAGTGGTTGGGTGGTACAGCTTTCCAAATAACTTAGAAACTGGCACAACAATCAGATGCCTACCTTTTCTATTTGAACTTGTTAATACATAGAGATTAATAGCATCAGAATGCCCCAAGCACTTCAGATAACACGACAGCTGTAAACCATTCTTTAAGGATTCCTTTGTTTAACCACTGAGTAACTGTAATTCAGTGGTGCTGGTGGGAGAAGGGAAGTCCTAATCTTCCCAGATGGTGAATGGAGTTGATGTTCACATGCAGACTGGTGCTGAAGCAGAGCCAGAAACCACTCATTTGGGAAACACAGCACCAAGAAAATAATGGGAATAGCTTCATAAAATCAGGCAGCTTCACCCAAATTTCATGTCAGGTCCAT
This sequence comes from Coturnix japonica, assembly GCF_054131305.1. Classification (NCBI taxonomy): domain Eukaryota; kingdom Metazoa; phylum Chordata; class Aves; order Galliformes; family Phasianidae; genus Coturnix; species Coturnix japonica. Next base: position 19,726,263 of record NC_140671.1, on the reverse strand, counting down.
TATTCTTCCTATTTTCAGGAAGAAATATTTTCCCTTTTTTTTGTAGTATCATTTTCTTTTCCTTTCATGCAAGCAGCTTTGTAGCTTACAAATTGTTTTCTAATCACCTCCTGGTGTGGACAAATCACACAGGTTTGACTCCATGCTTTACATAGTTAGCATTTTATATTTGTTCCAGTATGGAACTGTACAGTCATAGAATGGCCACTCCTTCTATTTGATGGAGGTGACAAAGCTCAGTTTAATTTCTGACTGCTGTTTAAATTCTGAAGCAGGAGCTGGTTCCTGGAGCAGAAAAAGCTCGGAAGCTGTCCCTCCTACAAGCAGGCACCTCTGAGCAAAATATGACATCTCAGTTTCTGATGGTAAGGTCAGGAGATCTGATTCTAGCGTCTAGCTTTCGGCTTCATGCTATGTTAGTGGGACCTTTGGCATCTAGCACTGACCAACAGCAACTGACAGGCTGGTAACAGTGCACCCCAAAGCAGTTATGTGTCTGTTTATGTTATGAGGGAAAATGGTATCGCATTGAGATTTCATGTTTTTACACTTTGCAGATCTAACTAGCTGCTGGAAGAATCCTGTACGCCATGTTCACACCATTTTCAATGAGCTGGATGAGTCTGTTGTTGGCATTTTAATGCCATTTACCAGGCAGGCAATATGTATGGAGTATTTGGCTCTCTCTACAGTCATGAATATTTGAGTATCTTCAACATGTGGCTCATTGCTTCCATTTCAGGCTGCCCAGAGAAGCTGTGGATGCCTGTCCTTGGTGTTGAAGGCGAGGTTGGATAGGTGATGGGCAGCCTGAGCTGGTTAGTGGGCAGCCAGCCCATGGCAGGGTGTTTAGAACTTGATGATCTTGAAGGTTTCTTCCAACCCAAGCCCTCCCATGATCCTATGATTCTGTGATTTCATTCAGGTTTATTAAGGTGAGATGAGTTCTTTTAAATGTGCTGTTCTCCATATGATTATAATTGGAGTCTAGATGAATGACTTAAACCAGACACCAAACTTTCTGATGGCCAAAATGAAATGAAATCAATCCTTTACTGTGTCAGTAGTCTGTAACTAGAGCTTATCAGGTAATTCCCAGCCTCCTGCCTGTATCAGTGGCTGCACACAGTGAAAAAGTCTGATGGGATTTTAACCTATAAAATGTTCCAAAGCAACCAGAGGGTCAATATATTCACTATGCAAATACCTGCAGGAATAAGCTTGTCATGTATGTCCTCAGGTAGCACAGTAGTTAATGGTGGGACTCAGTAGGTCATGCTGCAAGTTGAGTCTGCTGATCTTGAAGGTCTTTTCCAGCCTACATGACCTTCTGCTAATATTTCTGTATTTATTTCTGTTCAGCTCCCAGAAAACCTCCCACCCAGCCCCCAGCTGACCCCGTGGTGAAAAATAAAACAGAAAGCTCAGTGACGCTGGCATGGTCCCCTCCGAAGATGCACCTCCCCATTCCAATCCATGGCTACATGTGGAACCCAATAAACTAACTGGCTTCACCTGGGTGAGTGCCACGAGTCTCATGTCCCCGTCCCAGAGTTCACGGTGAGCAATCTGTCTGAAGAGGCTGATGATCAGTTCCGAGTGTCTGCAGTCAATGCACATGGATAGAGCCTGTATCTGGAATTCCCAGGGAGCGTGCACCTTGGTAAGCACAAAAACCCCAATGGAAATGGGTCAGTGTGTGCTGAGCATCTGTGTTGGTTCCCTAAAGATGTTTCCTTTGACTTTAAGGACAGTAGTGCATTAACACACCAAAGGCTTTCCTTTATTCCCAGTTCTCTTATCTCCTATCAACCTCCAGATACCACTAAAGTGATACGAGTTATGTTTCTGTGACAGAGAGATGAATATCCTTATCTTTTGATATGTCACATGTGCAAGAGGCAGAACTTTCTGTAACAGATCTTAAGCACAGAAGTGCTTCTTCCAGCACTCATGCAAAGGGAGAAGTAGAAATGTACCTATGATTTAATCTTCCATCTCTAAATGAGATACCAGACTTGCATCTAAAGAGCATTAAGACAAACGTTGTTCTTCCTCAGACCCAGTCCTGGCTGTGAAATCCCCCCTAACAGCTGGTGAAGCTGTACCTGGAGGGGATGCCATGTTTACTATTGACCTTACAACAACGTGTCGCGGCACTTGGTACCTCAGTGGTAAAGTCTTACAGGAAAGCGAGACCTGCATCATCAAGAGAACCCAAACTACTCACAGCCTAATCATAAAGAACGTCACCAAGAACGATGATGGAGCAGAAGTGAAATTTGTTGCCAAAAATGTTGATGTCAGCAGCAAGATGAGAGTGAGAGGTATTTGCTTTGATCCTTCTCCTTTCCTCTTACAGTCAAGGCATAGTTGCTGTGATCTGATGATTAGAAGTGGGGCTGTAGGCATTCACTGACTGTACCAAACACCTGAAATTGCATCCCATGGACTGACGTGAGTCCTGGTAATGACCTAAACATGATAGCACTGAGTGTAGGGTAAGCCAATCTACCCAGCTGCTTGGTATCTGAACCAGATTGCTTCATGCCAGCTGATGAATGTCTGCAGTTCACAGCTCTTGGCCAGTGCATTCAGTCAGCAGGTTTACCACTGCATCACCATAGGGCAGTACTTTCAGCTCCAGGTTCAGACAGCCTTTCTGATTGCACTGGAATAGTTTAGAAGTAGGGGAGCAATCATTCCAATAATATCTCTATCAATCAGCTTAGCATGACAAAGTAGAACAAATAAACATTCATGATGGGAGGAGCTGTTTGTCATTGGGTGGAAACCTCTGCAGAAGCATGTTTAGAGCATTCTTAATCAGTAGAAGGAGATGTTTGGTTGATTTTTACTTAGTAAATCCGGCAAGAAGAGCAAATGAAATATCTTGAATTGCTCAGCACTGACACAATGATGAGTGCAGGAACAGAAGGTGATACTTTTTCAGAGATGTTGCAGCAAACATTGACCACGTTAGCCTGATATCAATTGAAATAACGAGGCCTTTGCTCCTGACAGGTGCTGCAGTGAGATTTACCAATAAGAGCAAAGATGTAGAAAAGATCTGCGCTCGGCTGCGTGAGGAAGCCAAACTGCAGGCTGAGCTTTCAGACACAGGTGCTACTGTGGAGTGGATGAAGGATGGGAAGGAGCTCAAGGCCAGTGAAAATTATGAACTGCACATTGAGGGGAAGAAACACACCCTGAAAATTCACAGCGTCTCAATGGATGATGCTGGAAGTTGTCAGTGCATCTGTGAGGGGGATAAAATGCTCTATCAGCTTTCAGTGAAAGGTATGTGACAGTCTGGGCTGTGCTCTTCCGGCCCAGGGCCAGCAGACTGCATTCACCTGACTCCCCGACAGTCCAGCTGTTGTCAGACAGCATCTGGGGTGTTTTCAGTGGCTGTTTTGACTTGAACTGGCCAATCTGCTTTGTAGAGCCATTTGATTTCTGTGTTCTCTGCTGTGATTCGTCCCTAAGATATAGAGGAAGTCAAGGGAAAGAGAGGAAAAAGAGCATCCCAGCCTTCCTGCTCTTCTCTCAGGGTGGCCACGAGAGATGATGTCAACATCTCTTTTTGTATCAGTGATCCCAAATGTAGAAGAGACCTGTGAAGAGTCACAGGGATGTTTACTTAGCTGTCATTCCATGGTGGGCTTTTTCTGACACGGATGTAGAGAGAAACTGAACTTTCCCACGCAGGTCTCTGTTTTGCTGCAGGGTGTAGGTCTGATCTCTGAGATCCACACGCTGGGCCTTGATTGCAATAAATGAGAGCCCTTTGTTTGCTCCAGTGGAAGACTTTCCATTTCTGCAGTACCCTCTGCAGATGACACAAATGCAAATGAACCTTCTTCCCAGCAACAGTTGGCTTTTTTTTTTTTCACACTGAGTATGCATGAGGCTCTTCATCATATTCTGCTGTCTTGTCACCCTTGTTGGTCCATGGAGAAACAACAAAGCCCTAGAGTAGTGTATGCACTTTGGCATTGGAGAGCTTACTTAATTGCTTCTTCTCAAAGAACAAACTCCAGAGAGGCATGGAGACATCTCCCAACAGAATTGAATAATGGGACTAAATTGATGGAGAGCAGAACTTCCTGCCAAGGCTTGTCAGCTAGTCTTAATTTTGCTTTTCTTCTCTCTCTCTGTCATGTTAGCATAATATTTCATACTGGCAGGTCTGCCCCCAGAATTAATTGAATTAGCTGGTGGACGTTTCCATGTGCTTTGCACTGTAATGTGACTATCAAATGAGTAATCAATGCTGTTATTTTAATATATGTGCTGGCAAACTTTAAGACAAACAACTGCTGTTGGTAGCTTGGTTACTGCAGAATCAGCTTTCGTGTATCTCATAGATAGGGAAGAGACCCTTAAGGGTCAGCTAGTTGGACTCCCCCCGCAATGAACAGGGGCACCGCAGCTCCATCAGGTGCTCTGAGCCCTGTCCAGCCTGACTTTGAACATCCTCAGGCTCACCAATCTTATACCCATGCCACACACTCGCAGTATTTCACCATTCAGCATCGCCACTTGTATCTTCTCTTGTTGTAAATCAGAGCGAGCTGGTAAATCATCTGCTGTGCGGGTCAGCTGTGTCTCTCCCATGGGCATCACGTGGCTGCTGGGAGGCTCTGAAGAGCTGCAGCCAGAGGTGTGTCACCCGCTGGGCCTCGTGCCCAAAGGAGCCCACAGGAAAGTGTTGTTGCAGTTTGTCATGCACTGCACTGCCATGAGACTTGACGTGCCAGACATCCTCTGACACGTGACCTCCTGCATCCAGGCAGGACATCTGAGACGCCTCCTTCAGCCTGACGTGGCTGCAGTTTCACACTGGTTTTACTAAGGAAGGAGAAGGCACGTGGATGAAACTCTTTTCCTGCAGTTCCGGGCATTAGCTCATAGTACAAGTCAAGCACTGTCAGGTCAAGCCTGGAGGAGTAATGCTTGTCACTGACATGTTCCTGTTCAGGGTGGAGCTGAAGGGTAAAATAACACAAGAAATTGTCATTGAAATTCAAGATCTGTGAAATTCAGCTGGCTGCATTCACAGAACCTGGCGTTAAGATCTGTTTTCTGGTTTCTATCTTGAGCCTATTTTCCATAACCCAGTTTTCATTTATGAACTGAAGCTCTACTGAAAGCCTTTCGCTGTGTATGCTCATGCTGCAGCGCAGCGCTTGTGACCTCTAACAGCACATTCACGTTCCTCTGATCACAGGATCCTTAAGGTTGATTAAGACCCTCTAGTCCGACTGCTCACCCATCACCACCATGATGCTCACCATCAGCTAGCTAAAAACTCAGCAGAGATGATAGATCAAGCCCAACACTGGATTTGGGATGGCTAGAGATTCCTAAGATATTGAAGGATTGCTTGCAGGTGGTGTTGGCTCAGGTATTCACCCTGCATCCCACCTCCTGCTCTGTTTGGTTGAGAATCATGCATTCTGCAATTTCACTTTGTAATTCAAAGACTCTGGCTTTATCTGTTGAAAAACTGATCTAAAACAAGCAAGAAGACTCCGTTGGAACTGGTTGATGCAGAACAAAGGCATCCCCAAAGGACAAGTTGCACTGTTTGATGAACATTATTGGATGAGAGCTAAGCTAAGATTTCAAAAGTTCTGGGGCTGTCTCTGAGCATCAAATACAGATGAAGCCTGCATGATTCCCTGAGAATGGATACCTCCTACTTTGGTGTTGGGTTAAGGGAACACTAGCAGTAACTCCTATCACAAAATGTCACATGGCTCAGACAAAATGCCATCAAGAGGGCTTAATTAGGAGCACCAAATGGTCACAAGATGGTCTTAGGGCAGGGAAGTAATCTATCTATGTGATATTGGTTGGTGCTATTTGTTGTTCAAAGCTTGACTCTAGAGGGACTGTTCTTCTTTGGTCACCTAGTTTTAAAAGAATAGATGGCTCCTGTCTATTACAATTTTTAACGAATTATTTGTTCACTGATGCCATAAATGTGCCTGGCATAGCAATTGGCCTTGTTATATTCAGTGACTGAAAGCAACAGTTGTTGCTCTAAGAAATGCAATACTAAGCTAGGTCTGCCTGTAGCTGACAGCCATCAGCTTGCTCCTCAGGCAGGTTCTGTGTGGATGGAATGAAGGGCATGAAATACTGATGCGCTCATCAAACGCTGCTTGGTAGCTTAGAGATAAAGTGTTGAATAGGTTTGTTCATGTATTGCAAACACGTTACTTAGCTACCTTCATTTTAGATTCAGAAGAACATGTGCAGAATACAGAAATGATTAAAAGAAATAAGAAATGTCTGCATAGAACTTACTCTTTCCTTACACAGGAGAATCAAACAGACGTTTGTATGTGAGTACCCCCAGAGGTGAAACTCGATCACCCAAATGTAATGAGCAGAGACATTACAATCAGTTCTAACTGTATCTTCTTGCTGTGCTGAATAAGCCTGAGTCAGGATGTAAACCACTTTCTCTTTTTTTTTCAGATGAAGCCATTAATTCTGTCAACAAGCCCAATACGACTCCAGAAATATCAGTCAGTCCTTCTGAAGACCTGGAGCTGGTGTGTGAGGTGTCAGCTGCAAGCGGAGCTGTCGTATGGAAGAAAGATCAAACAGAGGTGAAGCAGGACCAGAAGACAACCATCATCTCCCAGGGGACGCACCTCAAGCTCATGGTCAAAAATGTGACCCTGAAAGACCAAGGGAGCTACAGCTGTGAAACAAAAGATGACAAAGCAACATTCCAAGTGAAAGTCAGAGGTGAGAAAATGCTTGAAATCCCGGAGATAAAGGAACGCTTCATTTGGTGTGTCTTGCATTTGGAGGATCAACTTACAGCCTCTCTGGTGCAAAACACTTTGGCTATAGGACTTTCTTTGTCATCTAGTGTCATAGCTACACTTTTCTACATGTGCTTTTCCATCCAGGAATGAATTACTGCAACAAACAATAGGCAAGGAGGGTAACTTGTGCAGCTCTTGTAGTCAGCTTGTGTCTGCAGGGTTACAGTGCAAGAGCACATGAGGCATGCAAGGAGTGAGAAAAGGGGAGGTGTTTGAAGAGATCTGGTTACAAAATTTGAATGACACAATGAGGTGGAAAATGCCAATAATCAGACTCATAAATGGCCTGGGTTGCAAAGGCCCACGGTGCTCATCCAGTTCCAGCCCCCTCTTATGTGCAGGGTTGCCAAGCAGCAGCCCAGGCTGCCCAGAACCACATCCAGCCTGGCCTTGAATGCCTGCAGGGATGGAGCATCCACAGTCTCCTTGGGCAACCTGTTCTAGAGGGCCGTTCCCTTCCGATTTTCTGGAAATGTAGAGAGACATCAGAAGAAAAAAAGAGAAGGGAGGAGGTTCAGCAGTGCATGCATGTGTTCTAAATCTCATGTCCAAATCTGCTATCAGACTGCGAAATGTTTAGCTTTCTGATATGATATGATGTGATATGATAGGATATGATATGATATGAAGTGATATGCCTATCATTTCCCAAAGCAAAATAGAGGGGAAAGTATTTTCCTGTCTTAATGAGGCATCACAATGCTCAATGTGAAGGGCAAGTATAGTGAAAACGGGGAGCTGGAGTAAGCTCTGCAGCAGACTACAGCAAAACGGTGTGACTGTTGTGATGTCCCTGCAGAGAAAGAAGACGTGTTTACAAACAAGGACAAGGTACAAAAGGAGGTGAAGGCTGTACTGACTCAAAATGCCACGCTGAGCTGCGAGGTGGCCCAGGAGAAGACAGAGGTGAAGTGGTACAAGGAGGGGAAACTGATTACCTGGAGCAAGAAGTTCATGGTGGAGTCAGTGGGCAAACAGCGTCGGCTGGTGGTGAGCCAGGTGGAGAAGAAAGATGCAGGGGAGTACAGCTGCGAGGCTGCTGGCCAGAAACTCACCTTCAAGATTCATGTAACTGGTAGGAAACACATTTTGGTTGATATTCTTTGATTATTCCATAGTCTGGCTGTGGAAACGTCTGTGTGAACGTGTCCTCTTTATTCTGCCATGAAACTGTTTTGGGGAGGATGAAAATAAATGCTTACAAACATGCAGCTAAAATGATTATTTGTTTTTAACAGTGTTTCATCCAGCTCTTCCCCTAGGACTACTTTTATCATCAGCTGTCCATGGATGTCCAACTGTGATTTGTACAATGTGCAACACTGCTCTGCCAGTTGATATTTCAACAGTAGTAGTTACAGATCTCTACTGTGGCTGCACTGAGGTTTGGTTGTCGGTGTCCTAAGAACTTTTAGTCAGAGGCATTGCACTTGCCTTTGGTTTGTTGAATCCCACGTTGACGACCATTCGTTCCATGTTCTGTAAATGTAATGATCAGTCGTGAATCCATTGATACCTTTCTAATTGTACATTTCTCATTAGTCTGAGAGTTTAGCACGGAGGTAGATCTCTCACTCCAGCTGCAGTAGAGATTGCTCTGGTGTCAGTATATTTTGCACAAGATCTGGTAAATTTTAACTTAGACTCCAGATAGCCATGGGCACATCAGCTGCATTCTGAGTGACCATTAGTGAGCTGGCTGATGACGAGGGTTTGTCTTCTGTTTTATTTGTAGCTGCACTCTACAGGTTTTTGCTCATAAGTCATCTTGTTCTCTGTTAACTTTACAGTTCTCATCTTGTATTCTGAGCTGATTAGGACAGGGAATCTGTTTTCTCCTCTTCTTTCTTATGGCAGTGAACACATTGGAGCTTAATCCTGGTCAAGGTTTGGCATTTGATCAGCTATGTGGAGGAGCAACTGTACTGGGAGTCTACTGCCTTTCTGCTCACACAGACCTGGTGTCCTTGCAGGGCATAGCTTGCGTTCTGTTCCCTTGTAAAGGTCACAGTCTTTGCTCTCTCCGTCTTGGGGCATTCTGCTCCTTCAGTCCCTGGTGTGCAATACGTCTCTGCTCCTGTAGTAGACAGTTTTGCTGCTGCCTGTGGTGTAGACTCTAAACTATCAGCTCTTACTGTTCCCACACCACGTGGATGTGATTCTGGGGCCTTTGGATCTGTTCCGTGAGTTGTGTCGCTCATGCTTTTGGCTCAGGAAACTGGCAGTTTCAGCAAAGAGTGGATTACAGAAAGGGTAGATTTGGGAGGTATCTGTCAGAGCAAATGAAACATGAACGTTGACAGAAAGACTATGGCAACAGCTGGAATCAACCAAGTTAATCCTCAGCAGCCAAAGCCAGCCCACGTCTTATTGCAGAGGTGTAGGGAGAAAACCCAGAAATGTAGTGCTTTTACACTTGAATTTTGCTAGCTGAGGGCTATTATTAGCTGCTTGCCTCAGAAACCAAAGGTTTTCTGTTCTCTTTCAGACCGGATGAGCTCATGGCTGCACAGGGTAATGTAATACCTCCTCCTCTGCCATACGTGGAGAGTGCTTGCCTAGCTACTGTTGCTGTATTTCTCATGTATTTCTCACTGTAACATGATGTGCAAGTCCAGCCCTCACTGCAAAATGATCTGGTGTGAAAGTCAGGAGGGATTATGAGTACTCTTGGAGTGGTTGGCTCTTTCACTACAGAAATCCTCATCTTACTAGCTTCTCCCAAAGTGCAATGGCTTTCTGAGTCTTAATTTCTCCTCTTACCATTGCACTCAGAAAGATTTTCAGGGTTCCTCTACCCCAGGGTTCCACTGGTAGCACAGAACAATCCCATTTTAAGGACATGTTGAATGTTAGGTGCTGAGTGTTGAGCATTACGGGACGCAGATTAGACCTTCTTGCTTAAAAGAAACAAGTGCTGCACACCTTGGAAACCTATAGAAAACTAGAGTAAAAAGGGCTGATTCTGCCATCTCATTATCTCAGTATTTGTGGTGCATGCTGAAATCCTTATTTGAAGTGGGCCAAAGCTCCATTGCATTTGTGAGAAGTTTTGCATCACCTGTTTGGTCTAGGCCATGTTTGTTGTCTTGCTAATAAGCAAGCCTTCATCAAATCATTGTGGTTGGAAAAGACCACAAAGATCCCCACATCCAGCCTCACCCCATCCCACCATGCACACTGCCCACGTCCCTCAGTGCCACATCTCCATGGTTATTGAACACTCCCAGGGATGGTGACCCCACCACCTCCCTGCAAAGCTGTGCCACCACATCACCACTCCTCTTCAGAAGAAGTTTTTCTTAACATCCAACTTGAACCTCCCCTGAAAATCATCAGTCAGAACAGGGGCTGTTGAAGATGGGCGGAGAGAATGATGCTTCTGCAGTCAATACAGGGAGATCAAATGTAGAGTGTGTCAACTGCATTCTTGCATTGGCTTGCTGCCCTGCTCCCTCGCCTTCAGTGGACTGCAGTGCTGGTGGTAGAGCTGTGGTGTGAATCCTGGGATTGCACGTACTGCAACGGTCAGCAGCACAGGAACTTGACCTGAACTTACCCTCCTGGGCAGCTGCTGCCACTCAGAATTCAGACAGCATGCAGAGGAGAAAGTCATGAAGGAAGGGAAAGGGATGGCAGCAGAAGGCTTCACAGAGTGACAGCGGGGAGGAAGGAGATAGGGGACAGGTCATGGAAGGGTTTGCCATGACTGCTGGGGAGCAGGAGCCTTCCCGGTCACCTGAGCTGGGTATGCCTGAATATGCTTGCATGAATGATCTGAATGAGTGGTCTTCCATGTCTCCACTGCAAATAAAAGGCAATGTCAATCCCCCTCACACCTGATAGTCCTGCATTCATGCTTGGAGCCTCTGTCTTGGTATCAGCATCAGGACCCTGGGATCTTTCCTGGGACCCAAACAAGCACAGGAAGCTTATTCAAAATTGCTCTGCTGTTACAAGCTGGCTAGCACTAGAGAAGTCCATGATGTAAGTGCGTCAGAAATATTCTGCACTTCTACAGCCTTTTGTAGGGCAAACCATGGAATAGAAATGGAAGCCCATTTATTTAGGGTTTATCTGTTCTCCCACGACTCAAATAGGAACTAGCATGAACGCTCTCAGCGACCAGTTGTTGGTAAAAGGAGAATCAGATAAAACAGTCATTAAAGTAATCAATAAAAGATTCAATGTATCAATCGATCCCACTTAGCAAAGTGATTAACTGAATCACCTTAACTAAAGTGTGTATGGCTAACTAATTACACTTGCTATCTTTCTGATGCTAACTCCATTTGTTGACACAAAGGGTAAGGTGGGCTTTAAACACTTTCTTCTTTATGTGTTAGGTATTAAGAGGAGATGACCTCAGCCAGTTCTCTGAAGAATCAGGGGTTGCTGAGAGCACAAAACCATGCTTTATGCATAAAACCGAGCTACAAAACCTAATGTAGGCCAAATATTCACCATATTAAGGGCTATATCATTGCCATAGGGTAGAGTCAAAAGATGGTTTTCTGCTCTTAAATTTCTATGGTTTCCTGATTTTGAGGTCTTCACTTCATAATTGAGCTGTATTTGGCTGATCTCCAGTGTAGAGTGGAGCAATATCAAAAAGACACACAGATGAAGATCTGTCATTGTCTTCATTAGAAGAAATCTGAAAATTAGGAGTCCAAGCTGATAGTAAAGACTACCCAGAGGGATGGGATGACCATAGGGACTGTGCTGAGGATGCATTATAATGTGTGATAAACACTGTGAAGCAGAGTTGCTCCAGGAAATGGTCCAATACAACATAGAAGCAACTTTTAATGTCTTCCAGTCACAAGTTGCTCATATCTAATGTATATTTTACCCAATGTTTTCCAGTTCAATTCCAGAAGCAGAGGATGCCTTTATCAACAAGCAGAAGGTGCAGAAGGAGGTGAAGGCTGCACCAACAGAAAATGCCACGCTGAGCTGCGAGGTGACCCAGGAGAAGACGGAGGTGAAGTGGTACAAGGAGGGGAAACTGATCACCTCGAGCAAGAAGTTCAGGGTGGAGTCAGAGGGCAAACAGCGTCGGCTGGTGGTGAGCCAGGTGGAGAAGAAAGATGCAGGGGAGTACAGCTGCGAGGCTGCTGGCCAGAAACTCACCTTCAAGATTCATGTCACAGATGAGAGAAATTGTTTCGACTGTATTGAACCCCCCAACAAAGAAGGAGGGGAAAGTTAAGTGGTTTGACACATTTAACCCCAGCATTCAGTGATGTAGACAGTCCTTAAATTCTGTTTAATTTGTGTACATTCCTCTTTGCCTTCTGAAGCTATGAAAGCAGAGGACTTGGGTAGCCTCAGCTTAAGACAGGCTGGAAATAATTCGGGAATTTCCCTGGGGATCTCAAGTAGATGCAGTGATAGCAAAATGAGAAGTCAATAATTACAGGGGAAATTGAAGAATATTAAAGATATCTTCAGGGCAAAAGCACACCCCTGCAAATGCTTCTTCCTAAATAGTCTCAGAGACAGCATTTGGTCACAATGCTAGAAGGCGGCATTGGTGGTTTCTATAAAATTAAAGAAACCTGCAACTAAAAAGGTTTTCCCGTATTGTCTTTTGTTTTCTTCCCTATAGCAGGTGCAAAAGAAATGCTTAAAAATAGAAAGCCTTCAAGCTGGTGCTTTTCTTTCCAAAATGGAGGAAGACAGGCATTCTATTTATTAGGAGAGTCTGATAAGAAAGTGGAAAAAGGCTTTTTACCAGGGTCTATAGCAACATAAGAAGGGGCAATGGTTTCAAAAGTGAAGAGGGTAGACTCAGTTTGGACATGAGAAAAGTTCTTTATGATGAGGGTGGTGATACACTGGAACAGATTGTCCGGTGAAGGTTGTGGGTGACTCATCATTGGGAGTGTCCAAGGCCAGGCTGGATGGGGACCCTGGGCAGCCTCATTTAGTGAATGATGTCCCTGACCACGGCAAGAGGTTGGACTGGATGATCTTTAAAGCTTCCTTCTATACCCAAACCGTTCTATGATTCCATAGGGGAAACCATTTTATTACTGCCTATGAAAACTCAGGAGATATTAGAACTGTTTTCAGAAATAAGTAGGTGAGAAAAATACATTTCCTCACTATGACTTAATCACAAACAGAATTTAACCTTGACCCTCACCTGGCTTTTGCTGGCAAAGCAACTTACAGCTGTCAGCTTGTTTGGACAATGTAATGCCTGTCCCCTTGTATGAAACAGACTTTTCAATGACTGCGTATGCTGGTGTGCTGCTGGACAGTGGGGAAAGGGGTGTTTTTTAATTTTTGAAGATTTTGGAACATGATACTGGTGGAAATGAAAACAAGTTTAGGGCTATCTAAGCTGTTTTGGTCTGGCAGGGAGGAAGTTCTTCACTGGCAATTGATATAGTTCAGATGTTGGCATTCAGTTCATAGCACTGTCAGGAAATGTGAGTGGGAAAGCTGTCCTCAACGGTACAGTCCAAAGACTAATTTGGGCATTTGGGGAAGGCTGTGTAGAAAAGATTCATGTCTTAAATTTGCCCGTTTGCCTTCAATTCCAGAAGCAGCAGATGCTTTTATCAACAAGGAGAAGTTGCAGAAGGAGGTGAAGGCTGCACCAACAGAAAATGCCACGCTGAGCTGCGAGGTGACCCAGGAGAAGACGGAGGTGAAGTGGTACAAGGAGGGGAAACTGATCACCTGGAGCAAGAAGTTCAGGGTGGAGTCAGAGGGCAAACAGCGTTGGCTGGTGGTGAGCCAGGTGGAGAAGAAAGATGCAGGGGAGTACAGCTGCGAGGCTGCTGGCCAGAAACTCACCTTCAAGATTCATGTCACAGGTAAGACAGGTGTTGTCTGAAATACAGCAGAGAACAGTAAAGTAAAATCTAGTTTCTATTATACAGTGCTCCAGGTGCAGTAGTCTGTGCTGAGGTTTTTCCCCTATACTTGATTGCCTGGGTTTGTAGCAAGTATTTGGTTTTAGTATGGCACAAAGACCTGTTTCAGTCTGTCTGTAGAATAATAATTACTGATATATGTACAATGGAAGCAGTGTTCAAGATATTATTCAAATCTCTCCTGTGCCTGAGATCCCAAACTGTAATTCTTGTTCACCGAAACATTTGACTAAGATAAGTATGTGCAGTGAGGCTGGAGTGCATGTTCTACGTGCAGCCTTTCATGGCAGGAGAAGCAGGAACTTCTCCTAGTAGTACACTGCCTTTTTACTATGCCTTTATGTTGGAGGCTGCATCTGGATAGGTGAGTCTGCTACTCACAGTAAGAGACCTGGTAGAGCTGACTATTCCCAGAGCTCAAAGTAAGATAGATATCTGCAAATCACACACAAAGAACAAAGGACTGCGTTGGTGAGCATATTTCCTTTGTGCCTTTGACAGTCACAGTTGTGGCAGTGGTAGAGGCCATGAGGAGTCTGTTCAGGAAGCCAGGAGTACTGTTCTGGGTCATGAAAAGGCAGCCAGTGGTTTGACTATCACATGTTTATGTGTTTTGATGTTTCACAGTGGGTCTTAAGTAAAAGGAACTCAGGTTTTGGTTGCCTGCAGGACAGATGTTCTTTTGGGTTCAATATGTTTGCATAGTGACTTGCAACCATGGGATGGTGTTCAAGGACCCTCTTGGTTCCTTCAGTTCCTAGGTTCTTTCTTGCCTAGATTTGACACTTTGTTTCAACAGAAGAGCTGATATTCTCTATGAAGGCTATTAGTTTGGGCACAAGTGGTAACTTAAACCTGTTCCAACCTGTACATACAAACCTGCAAGATGGTCTCATTTCAGTCCTTCTGTTTTTCTTTTCTTCCCTCAGAGCCAAAACCTGTGTTTATAAACCAGGAGCAGGTGCAGAAAGAGGTGAGTGCTGCCCTGGCAGCAAGTGCCTCCCTCAGCTGTGAAGTAGCACAGGATACAACCAAAGTAAAATGGTACAAGGATGGAAGACTGCTTGCCTCCTCCAGAAAGTTCAGAATGGAATCTGTGGGCAAAACACGGCGTCTGGTTGTGGAGCAGCTGGAGAAGAAAGATGCTGGAGAATACATCTGCGAGGCTGCTGGCCAGAAGATGACCTTCGAGCTGGAAACAACTGGTGAGCATTCAGAAATTCTCAGCCAGGATTTTGTAGCCTTGTTGTGAACTGGGTTTTAGGGTGAAATCTCAGTTTTCTTTGCACCTGACAGTGTGAGAGTTTGCTCTGGCCCTTTGTGCACCTCCCCGGTGCTCAGCTGTTCCTTCCCTTACTTGGGGATAACGTCATTTATTCAAGGTGATGTCCAAACGGGCTTGTTAACAGTCCTCCGCAGTGCTTTAAGCTGTCATAGGTCAGCCAGAATTTATGCATGTTCTATAGCTATTCCTACATGTTGAAAACACTGCACTGTGCTTAAGCTTCAGCATATGTTCCAGTAAGTACAGTTCCATTAATTCTAGGGAATTGGGTGAATTAAGCATAGATCTGAAGGCTCCCTTTGCTGAGTGCAGAGATGGAAGGACTAATGTAGATTTGACTTGATATTTTCCCTTCTATGATGGGAAGGAGCTCCGTCAAAGTAAAAAGGTGGGCATTACTTCCCAGGGAAATAAGAGAAGTCTCATTATTCACAGGTGGTGAACTCTCATTTTCTCTCTCAGTCTGCAACCAGGTTGGGTTGCTGTTTCAGTACAGGCTGTTTTATGCAGGAACTCTGCTCCTCTGGTTAATCCAAGTTGTATCCAGGCCCTTCAGAAGGAAAGGGAAATAGCAGCACAGAAATATGGTCTGATTCTGACACAAATAAGTGCAGACCTGGAGAGTTAAAAGGGATTGTGTGATGTTCAAGGGATTTTGAAGCAAAGATGTCCCCTAGGTAAGATTTGTGGCTGACATTCCCTATACACTGTGGGCACACAAGCTAAGGAGAGACTAGTGATGAGCATGCAGAGAAGCCAATGATTCAGACAGGTTTGTAGTGACACGACA
Organism: Coturnix japonica; assembly: GCF_054131305.1. NCBI lineage: Eukaryota > Metazoa > Chordata > Aves > Galliformes > Phasianidae > Coturnix > Coturnix japonica. Next base: position 19,710,444 of record NC_140671.1, on the reverse strand, counting down.
TTGTAGAGTTCTGTCTAGTTCTCCTTGGCATAGTTTGGAAAATGAAGATGAGGAGATTGGTGGTAACCAATATGGGTTCCTCAAAGTCAAGCCATGCCTGACAAACTTGGTGGCCTTTCATGATGGAGTAACAGCATCAGTGGATAATGGGAGAGCAACTGACATCATCTACTTGGACCTGTGCAGAGCATTTGATCCTGTCCTGCATGACATCCTGGTCACCAAACTGGAGAAAAATGGTTTTGATGGATGGACCAGTTGCAGGATAGGGAACTGTCTGGATGGTCAGACTTAGAGAGCTGCAGTCAATAGCTCAGTGTCCAGGTGGAGGGTGGTGTTGGGACCAGTGTTATTTAACATTTTTGTAGGCAACAAGGACAGTGGAATCAAATGCAGCCTCAGCAAGTTTGCAGATGACACCAAGCTGAGCGGTGCTGTTGATGTGCTAGAGGGAAGGGATGCTACCCAGAGGGACCTGGACAGGCTGGAGAGGTGGGCCCTTGGCAGCCTCATGAACTTGAGTGTGGCCAAGTACAAGGCCCTGCACCTGGGTCAGGGCAATCCCAAGCACAGGCACAGGCTTAGAGGAGAATGATTTGAGAGAAGCCTTGACCCTGAGGAGAAGAGTTGGTCTGGAGGGAGGTGTCCCTGCCTATAGAAGGGGGACTGGAACTAAATGACCTTAAAGATTCATTCAGTTCTATTGTTTTTCTACCCTTAATTTTGCTTGAAAGGTTTTAGAATAAATGAGATTCTGGTTTCCATGAAAACTGTTTGCAGGGAGCTCCATTGTAGCTAGTAAGTCTATCTTTTAGTTCAATGGCAATAATGCATTGACTGTGTTGAAGAGAGAAATGACTCAGGAATGGATGATGGTTTAGAATAAAACATAATCCTACTTATTTTCTATGCAAATATGTGTAAGGAAAAGATGCTGCACTCAGTTCTGGAAATACCCTGACAAATATATCTCTAGTGTTTCACAGCTGGAGATATCAAGATTGTTAAAGCACTGGAAGATGTGGAAGTGAATGAATATGGGAGTGCATCTTTTGTCTGTGAGATTTCACACGATGAGGTTCAGAGCCAGTGGTACAAAGATGACAACAAGCTGAAGGCTGATGACAACATCAGTATGCGGCAAGATGGTAGGGTGTAAGAGGGGGATCTTTCTCCTGAGTGGGGGGTGGGTTGGAGATCAAGCATATAAGACATCTGAAATGAAGAAGGTTCAGAAGGGAGTTCCCCTTTTGTTTTGGGACTGAGGTTAGGGTGGAACAAGTGACATGGTGGGATGCTTAGTGTGGGAAGTGTGATGCTATCCCACCATCCCACACTGCCGGGAGCAGGTAGGAAATGAGTGCAGTTATTTCCAAAGTGGGGGTGAACAGGGCAGTCAGTTCACCTCTCCAAAGAGGTTTTGTCTGACAGTGAGTGTGATCCTTCTGTATCAGGTACTTTGAAGGTGACGGTGGCCACATTTGGTCAGTCCTTGTAGAAGCCATGTTTAGATTACACTTTGGTGGGGATGTGGACGTGGAGGAATGGGTGGTTTCATTGACATGAGAGAACAGGCAGTGATGCTGTGAAACCAGATGGATGATGCTCAGCCTGGCCACGTGCCTCAGAGCTCTTTGCTCAAGGAAGCCAAGTGTAGTTGTGGGTTTGCTCTCAAGAGCACAGTTTGGTAGGGATGAGCTGGCGGTTGGACTAGATGACCTTAGTGGTCTTTTCCAGCCTTAGTGACTCTGTGGTTCTCTGCTTCAGGAAAGAGCTACTCGCTGACTTACACACGTGTCCAAGTCAAGGATGCAGCAGAAATAAAATCTCTAGCAGAAAAGGCAGAATCTCGTGCCCATCTTTCAGTTAAAGGTAATTATGCTTCTCATGACAATTTTGATTAAATTATGTTATAAATGAGCTAACATCCTTTGCTTTAATTTCAAGGAAGTTAAACACCACCAGGACCTTTCACAGAAATAAAAACTCCTACCTACCTACCTTTCTGCCCACAAAATATCCAGCTTCTCTTTTGCAATTTACTTTCGCTAAGTAAAACAGATTATTTTCTTAGGAGGTTGATTTTCTACGTTTAGACTTCAGATTTGTGTTTGAACGTTGAGGGATAAAAAACATAGCTTGACTTTTTCTTCATTTTCTCTTGCTGTTTGAAAAGAGCACAGGGTTGTTTTTTGTTTTTTTAATATATACAATGTTAGGGTATATATATGATGTTAAGTGTGATAAAGAAAAGGGAGACATTTGAGTTAGCACACTACTCAAGAGTTCAGTCCCCACCTTTGCCACTGTTACCATTATAAGGGCAAGAACTTCTGGAAAATGAATTTCTCCTAAGTAGAGTCATTACATTTGAGCTACAGAGACCTTTACTAGGTGAAAACTTGTTGTTCAGAGCTAAGTTGCTGTATTTAACCAAAGTAATTATCAATGTCCGTGTTTCATTGAACCTCTTTTCCATTTCGTAATGCGAGGAGTTTGATATCGGGATGGGAAGGTCATGGTTTGATTTGGATGTTGGACTGGGAATCAGAAGATCTGGGCTCTTTTCAGGTTGTCAGTCTTATTCTCTGACTTCTTAACAACATTCTTTTCTTTCTATTATTTTTTAATGATGTTTTAAGGCATTCTGAGCTGATAGGTGTAGTGTTCATGTGCAGTAATGCTGACGTGAGTAAGTGGGGTGATAATGTAAGGGTTTTTTACATTCCTTCTAAATCTCTGCTTTCTCTTGTTCCATCCTTCTTAAAGAGCAATCCATTAATCTAGTGAAGGAGCTGTGTGATGACTATGTGACTGAGCCTGAAGAAGCCAAATTTCAATGCGAGATATCCATTCCTTCTGTGAAACCTCCCAAGTGGTATTCCTACGTGGGGAAGTCTTACAGGCTGGCAGAAACTTGATTATGCAGCAAGAAGGCACCATCCACCAGCTGACCATACCGAAAACCACCACTGATATGACAAGCACCATTCAGTTCTCAATTGGCAAATCAAAATCCACAGCCAATCTGCTTGTCAGAGGTAACATATCCAGGCTTGGTTTACATCATGAAGATGAAGAATTAATTAACGTACAGCCTTCCTTCACTGGGGTCTTTGAAATATTGTGTGTGTGTCTGGAGGGTCTGCTCCATTTCCAGTTCAAAGCCGTTGGACAATCAATGAGACAGCTGCATCTCAGTAAAAGATCTGTTTGAATAGCTGTGATGTGCTTACTATTCAGATCTAAAGAGCTGAGGTTTTGTCCTTGGCTATACCAAAGAAGTCAGATCAGGTGAAATTAATTGTATTTCTGAACTAGACAAGTTTAAGTTTGGTAGCACCTAAATTTGAAGCAGTTTGTCATTGATTTCATCTGAAAGAAACTTGCAGGCTTTTTATCTGCTGTTGTCCCCAGCGTAAGAGTCTCCATTCACATCCTAAAGTACTTGTTATATTTTCAACTCACTCTTATTCAACTCAACTCACTCTTATTTGAATAAAAGCCTCAACAATTGGGAGCAATTTGTTTTGTGGGAGCACAGAACAAGAGCTGGACCTTGCATTTGGTAGATAATATACAGTATTACTTTATAGAAATGTAGTCAATGGCATTCCCTATAGACAATCGTTTGTTTTATCTTTAGAGTGGTTCAAAGAACCATTGTGAACATGACATTAATTGGAATGGAATACACGCAAGAGACTTTCCTCTTCTTCCAATTGTCCTCATCCTTTCTTCTCTTCCACCCCTGCTTTGCAGATTACCATATAGAAATCACCAGGAATTTGGAGGACAAGACAGCTTTGGAACGTCATTCTGTCATCCTGTCCTGTGACTTCAGGCCTTCTCCAAAGGTTGTGAAATGGTTCAAAGGCCACACACTCATCAAGCCCTCTGAGAAGTACAAGATCAAGAGGGATAAGCATTCAGCAGAGCTCAAGATTCTGAAGCTGAAGCCCGATGATGCTGGTGTGTACAAGTGCAAGGCAGGAATTGCAGAGACTGAGGCCACGCTGACAGTATGAAAGTATGAGCAGGGAGGGTGGCCTCTTCCATGTCCTATTTCACCTCAGATTTCTCTTCTTGGGGTTGATTTCTGCCATTCTCTCCTGCTAAATTTATAAACGTATAATGTTCACTGAGAAGATTACACAAAGATCATCTAGTCCTACCATTCTACCACATCCCAGTATGATTTATAGTAACAGTGGTAACAGTTCACCTTGTTTCCCCACAGCCCACGATGTAGAAGTAACGAAGCACCTGCAGGATGTGGAAATTGAAGAAGAGAGCTCTGCTGTCTTCTCCTGCGAGCTGTCCCATGATGACGAGGACGTGGAATGGTTCCTGAATGGCAACCTCCTTTACACCAACAATTACAATGACATCAAGAACGTTGGCAATTGCTGCACACTGACAATGAAGCAGGTTAAGCCTGAGGATGCTGGCACAGTGAAGTCAGACAAGGTGTCAGAAAGCGCGCCTGAAGGTGATAGGTGGGTCTGATCACACCCCTCCTGGATGTAAGAGATGCTAAGGAGCTCCAGTTCATTCTATTGTGCAGCAGTCCTGCTTCTAAAGCTGACCTCTCTGGGGTGACAAGTCATCAGAGGCTTTCTTCCAGTGGAAGGTTCCATTGCAGCAGATATCAAGGAAGGAGGATGGTTTTGGTGTCCTGCCAAAGCATTCCATTGCTTTTTATCATCATTTTATTTAGCACAAGGAGAGTTAGAAGAGCAGTTTCTTTTACTGCTTCAGTAACATGCAGTGTCAATGCTGTTGTCTCCAAGGATTTATGACTGCAGGGAGAGATCATTCAGTGTGTGTTTTGCCTCTGGGATGACTAATGACCAGGCTGTGAGCAACCTGATCTAGCTGTGAATGTCCCTTTTTATTGCAGGGGATCTGGGCTAGATGGCCTTTAAGGGTCTCCTCCAATTCTAAGGGTACTGTGATTCTAATCTGCTCTCCCCAGCAATTAAGCTCTTTTACTCTATGCGCTCAGAGTTTGAAGGATTTCCTCTTTCTCCTTTCTTTTGCATTTGGTGGAAGTTTTTTCCCCAGTATAAACATCTGATGTGTGAAATAGAAGATAGATAAAAGGAGTCAATAAAACAGGAAAATCAAAATTGTTCAGCAGCTAATCCTCTTAATCCTGTGGCCTGCTGTATGAGCTCTGCTCCATGTGAGGGCAATGCCAGCTCTCCAGCTTTAGAAGAGCTGCATCCCAATTACTTCATATGATATCAGTCCCACCCAAGGCAATGCAGGCTGTCCCTCCTGTTCCCTGTATTCTCCTACTGATTAGTTCAGAATTCCATAAAGTGCATTCAGTCAACAGACATGAAACCACTTTAGGTTCTATATTGATGTCATCAGTACTGGTAAAGATTTATTTATCCCTCTTTAAAAATCTGAAAGCAACTGGAAATGTCTCAACTTCTGTATCACATTGTTCTGTTTTGCCTTTTTAATTGCAGAGAACCCTGCTGTCTTCATGAAGTCCTTGGATGATGTTTTTGGTGAGGAGCGGGGTGTGATTAAATTGGAATGCGAAGTCTCTAAAGAGAAGGTCAAACCAGTGTGGAAGAAGGACGGTGTTGTGCTCACTTCTGGCAACAAGTATGAGCTGGTACAGTCTGGGAAGACCCTATGTCCCCTTATCCATGACCTTGAGAAGTCAGATGCAGGTTTCTATACCTGTGATATTGGCAGTGATGTTGCCAAATCAAAGGTCGGCATTCAGGGTAAGTACTGTGGAAAGTAAAGGAGTGCTAAAAGCACATTCAGTATGGTCACTATGTCTTACACCTATTCCCCCACGAGCCTTACTAGTTTCCACAATAGAAGTGTATTACTGCAATTTAGCACAGTGATGTCTGGAAAATTCCCATTGCTTTTGATGTAAATGTATCTCATTTTGCCATGAAAATCACCAAACATGTCAAGAATGTCCTGGAAATATTTCCTTTCTAAACATCCCTAAAATGGAGAAATCGTTTGAACACCAGTAGGGGTAGGATGGTAACAAATTAGCTAATAGAAACATTTAATTTCTTGTCATAGGCAAAACCCTTTTTCTCACGCAGCATCCTAGAGTTGTCCTCTCTGTTAGGTTGTTCCCTCTGTAGCTCATTGAATCTTCATTGTGCTCCATGGACTGAGCTGCTCTAATTGTAGTTCTTCCAGAGCAAAGACAAGAGATTTACGTCTCTTTTTTTTTTATAGCTTTCTGGTAATTCTGAGTGGAGAATGTCTTAGAGAATACATCAGTAAGGAACACAGCCATGTTCTGCAAATCCTGAGTTAAAACACCAGTACTGCTACTCATGTCAGTCACAAATGCCTTTTCTCCATATAAACCTCATACTAACCTATCTCTTACCTTCCAGAGCTGAATAGTGGCATTACCAAATGGCTGAAAAACACTGAAATCCAGGAGGGAGAAGATTGTACTTTTGAATGCATTCTGTCCCATGAAAGCATTGATGAGTTCAAGTGGACACTGAATGGAAGCAGAGTGGAAAGTGGTGGGCGATTTAAAGCTTCTAACGTGAGTCGGAAATATACTCTCATTATCAAAAGTGTGACTCCTACTGATGCTGGGGAAGTCGTTTTTACTGCCCGTGGTCTAACCTCCAAAGCCTCTCTGTCTGTGAAAGGTAATGAGATGGGAGAGATTCTGGGGCCTGATTCCTTCAACTGTCTTCTGATAAGATTGTCGTGAGAGCTAACTCATAATATGTTTAAAGTGAATAGCAACCTTCTACTTGAACCTTGAAGCACTGAGAATTTCTCTTAAAAATAAGTAAAAGGAGGAAACATTTTACACAAATGTGAGAACTACCCAAAGCACTGGGGTAGTGTTGGAAATGGGCATCTCACTACAGCTTGTTCCATTAACAGTAAATCAGGAATGATCTGTTGAGGGAACTGTGGGAGCAAATATCCTCTAAGTATAAGCTGAAGGGATGGCCTTCACACCATCTAGCTGTACAACAAATTCCTATCTAGAACATGTGCATCGGAGAGCATCATCCGAGGCTCCCAGTGTGATGAGTGGAGAGAAGAAAGAGGCAGTTTTCAGACATGGTTCATCATCCTCAATTGGGTAGATTTAAGAGAGAATTAATGGTGCCTGGAATTCTATTGTCTGTACTTTGCAGATTACTGCTGGCTGTAGGATGGCGTCTGTTGCAAGTGCCTCTCTAACTTATCTCCAGCATGTAGATGCATGTATTTTGAGAGAGGCATCCTACCCTAAGTGTATGTTACTCAAAAAGCATGTTTTCTTCCAGGAAAACCTACTGAGGTTTCAAAACAGCTGGAGGATAAGACAGCAGCAGCAGGGCAGGACATCAGCCTGAGCTGTGAGCTGTCAAAACCGGATTTGAACATCAGGTGGTACAAGGATGGCAAAGCAATCAGAAAAAGCCAGAAGTACGACTTGCAGCAGGAGGGAACTGGGGCCATTCTGATCATCCATGACTCTACTGCCAAGGACAGTGGGGAGTACCCCTGTGAGACAGAGGACTCCATAACAAAAGCCAGGGTCACTGTGCAAGGTGAGTTGAAAAGCACATGGGGATGGCATGTAGAGAAGTCGAGGTAAATATCTGCAGCCTTTGGGTGATGTTTTTCTCTTCTGTTTCCTTGAGCAGGATCAATTCTTAGTTTTCAGAAAATATGATGGATTAAAATCTTTTCCTTAAAATAATCTGGAAACTGAATGATTCTCCAGTGTGATGTGGATCTGGGCAGCCTGGTCTGGTGGTTGGTGACCCCTTGGAGGGGGTTTGAAACTAGATGATCTTTGAGGTCCTTTTCTACTCAGGCCACTCTATGATTCTGTGATCATTCTATGATTCTATGATCTTGGGTGTTAGTGAGCCAAGAAAAGATGGCAATCTGAATTAGTCTATATTGAATATGTGTAATCAAAACTATATGCAGTTTATCAGATGAGATCCTAACAGCGCATGTATAATGGTATTGAACTTTCCAGATATCTACTGGAATTATCAAACCTATGTAAATGGGTGGACTCTGTGGTCTTCTTAGACTCTTTGCATCTCTATGTGATATTCTGAAATGAGGGCAAAGGAGATTCAGGACACCTCTGTATGCTTGGGACTTGTTGGGGTAACAAATCCCTTTGTCCTACACCCTCATCCTTTTTTTTTTCCTTCCAGAAAAACCTAATTACTTTATCAAGGAACTTTCAGATGTGAAAACTGAAGAAAGTGGAAGTGCACTTTTTACATGTCAGAGCGAGAAAGCTGCATCCTTCGTCATATGGAGGAAAGGCATTGCTGAGCTCAGGCCTGGCAGGAAATACGAGATGGCACAGAAAGGACGAGACCTGCAGCTGAGCATAAAAAATCTGGAGAAAAGTGACAGTGACGTGTACACCTGTGACATTGGTGATGCCCAGTCCAGAGCCAAGCTGGTTGTACAAGGTATGTGTGAGAGCCATATGACTGCGCATCCTGTTTCTCCACTACCAAGACATTATCCTGGTAGAATTTGTACATTTATGGCAGGTCTTTGGGGCTGCAGCTGTCTGGCCTGAATAGCGGTTCACAAGCCATGCACAGAGCAAGCTGCACAGAAAGGCAGCTACCGACCAGAGCAGTGCCATTGAGAACTTTATGTATCATTTAAAAACCAAAAATGCTGATGTACGGTGAGGCTGGTGACCCAGAAATCAGTGTGAACTTTCTATCTCTGACCTTTCTGAGTTAAAAATAGTCCTCCAGAGTTCTAGGCAAAAATTCCCTTATGCTGCATTCTGGGTAGTTGTCACGGTTTAAACAAAAATCTACCTGTGTCCGTGACAGGGGGGCCACAGGCAAGCGAGGTGCTAGAAGGAGCTGAACCTCTGTCCCAACTACTTCAGAAGCAGCCCAAACCCCCTCGTACACGGCTAAGATCTCCTTCTCAGTTGGAGTGTAGCACTCCTCAGACCCTTTATATGCTTGACTCCAAAGTCCCGGGGGTTGGCCTTGGGTTTCTCCTAAAGCTCTTTGCCACAAACTCCAAGTGGGACCTTTCTCTCCAGCAGCAGTGTAGAGGATGTTCTTTACATCCTGTCCCGTCCGTACTGGCCCCAAGGCCACGGCACGGGCTATCTCTTGTTTTCTTTGCTCAAAAGCCTGCTGCTGCTCAGGACCCCATGAGAAATTATTCTTCTTCCGTGTTACCTGATAGAGGGGGCTCACTATGTGGCTGTAGTTTGGGACATGCATTCTCCAAAAGCCCACTACTCCCAGAAAAGATTGGGTCTCTGTCTTGTTGGTGGGAGGAGACATAGCAGTGATTTTGTCAATCACATCTGCTGGGATGTGTCGATGCCCATCTTGCCATTTTACACCTAAGAACTGGATTTCCTGGGCAGACCCCTTCACCTTGCTGCGCTTAATGGCAAAACCAGCTTGCAAAAGAATTTGGATTATCTGTTTTCTTTTCTTGAAAATCTCTGCTGCTGTATGGCCCCACACGACAATATCATCAATATACTGCAAGTGTTCGGGAGCAGTAAAATTATTCATGCTTTATATGATGTTATGATGTGGAATACTGATAGCAAAATTACAAAATTATTAAACCATGACACCCTGGTATTTTTCTTTTTTTTTTTCTTAAATATTTTCCTTTTTACTATTTAAATGTTATGGGCACATCTTACAGAAACACAAGGCTGTTTACAAAGAAGTGCATGCTGTGTTGCTGTATGATGAGCAAGATACATCTATTCTTCATCTAGCAGGAATAGTTGCTGAGCCTTAAGAACAGTTTCAGAAAGCTTTGGGAATTTGGGCGTTTTCCTTGTTTCTGCAACACAAAATGAAAATTTACGCTGTATACAAAGAAAAGGGGAGTCCGAACTTGTACGTTAAATTTGAAGGAGATCAATCTGGGGTAATATTTAAAAAAAAAAAAAAAAAAAAAAAAAAAGGGAGCGTGGTCATCAAATACTATAAAATATATTAGCTGTTACTAGAATGCCACTTATCTTCCCCCCATATGAATCACTGTCATGTTGTATGTGAATTTGTGAGGTGGGTTTTGAAGCTGAAATTAAAAACTTCTTGTATGGCTGTCTTCATAGTGGCTATCCAGACTATCTGTAGAAATAACAGCTAATATGTAGTCAGCTATTCACCAGTTTTAACTGATTATAAATTACGTTTCAGGGTGGAGAACATAGCATAGTGCCTGACACCTGTGTTGATCCTGAGGGCATTCTTGATTCTGTGCATTATGATGTCATGGATATTAAAGAGCAAGCTGAGGCAGCACATAGTTCCATTGTATCCCTGGGGGACCCGAAGGAAGATACTGGCTGGTTTGAAAAGCAGCTGGAGAAAACTAACTTTGAACTGATGGAGACCAAAGAAGAGCTAACAGAGGAAAACACCAAACTACTTAAAACTGAAGAAGAGCTAATGCAGAAGAACAAAGGTGAGTTATGCGATGTGAAAGGTAGAAGACAGAAATAGTTCATTAATATAAAATAGAAATAACCAGTTTGAGTAGGAATTAGAGGAGATGTTCTACCTTTGGAACCATAGCCTGTAGATAAGTGATAGTTTGTTCCTTGTGTATATTCAGGTTCAGCAATTCCACGGTTTTTGGTTATTTCTTTTCTTTTTTCCTCCCTCTCCTTTAAACTGCAACTAGCAGCTTTACGCTTTCGTAAGTATGGGGTTAAATGTCTATATCTTGATTTTTACTTTTATATTGTAATCTCTACTCTTCATTATGTCTTGTTGATGCAATGTTTTCGTTCCAAGAAATATAGAAAACTTTTGAATCACTCCCAATAAGTGAAGACCACATGCAAATTAATTAATCTGTTCAAAAGCTACCTAAACATTAGAATATCTGGAAAAATTGATTACTTAATAAACTATCTATTGGCTACTTATGTAATACAACCTTTTCTGTGTGTTACAGACTTTGAAATGCAGATGATTAAATTGGATGAGTCTGTTGAGCAACTTAAAGAAGCAACTGAGGTAACTTTATCAAGAAGATGTTGTGTAAAATTGTTTTAATACCAACTTGTGGTAGCTTAAAATGCTATTCCAGTAGGCTCCATTAATAGATTTCTTACCAAGCTTAGCTTAACTGAATTTGCCTTTAATGCATTGTGTAATTCAGCTACTCAACACTCCATTAGAAACTGATGACTGAATTTTTTTTATTTTTTATTTCCAAGAAAATGAATGCACAAAATGAAAGGGTTCGAGAGCTAATGGACATCGTGGTGCAGAAAGATGACATTATTACAGAGCTACAAGACTTAAAATCTCATTTAGAGGAAAAAGTAAAAGATTATGTGAGTTTTACACATCTCCATATCCTTATACAAAAAAAGAAAAACACTAATTCTATGCTTATAATCAACACATTTTTGGAAAACTGATTTTCTGTATGTAGCTGGTACTCGCTTGAAATTGTAAACAATTCAAATTTATCTGAAGGTAGTTGTTGTTAACACAAACAACAAAAATATCAGTGTGTTCCACTAACTCCTGCCTCACACTCCTACATCAGAGGAAGAGCAACAGTAAAAGTATGTTGAGTAGAGTTGGAAGTACGAGTATGAATGGTCAGGATATCTCCACGTTCTATGCAGTCCATAAAACTTTATCCTGACTAATGTACTGTGAGCTACTGAATATGTGAAGACTAGCTTGATTAAGTATGTGTGCATACCACTTCTGGTGGTTTTTGTTCATTTTTTGATGTTTGGTAGCCTGAAGTAGCTCTGAAAACATTTATAGTTAATTCTGTCACTCAGATCTCTAACCTTGTAAGCTTAGCAACTTGACCCTTCTTAGTCTTTGACTGTCTGCATCACTGCAACTTAGTATTTCCATGGTATTAAAGCTGACTGTGATGAGTAGTCATGTCCTCACCTATTACTTCTTCCAAGAACAAGGCTCCAACTCTATCTGTGAGATTGTGTGGCCTGAACACTTCTGAGGCTTTTCTTTTCATAAGCTACTAAAGATGAATAATCAGTCCTTGGCAGTGCCAGCATGGCTTAACAATCGTCATCTTGTAAGTAAGGAAGCTTCACTTGTGGTCAAGGACACAATCTAAAATATGCGTGACAGAGCTGACTAAGCTTTAAGGTTGGATTATATCTGTCACGATGAAAGTGATTTTAGCAGCTTAGCAGAAGTGTGATGTGATGAACTTGTATGAGAGCTGACCATTTGCTCTTTGACCATGTTTGTAATTTTGTTGACTTCTTGGAAACAGGAAATTCTTTGATAAACTGGTAAACTCTTGATTGTGTGCAAGTCTTTTACTTTGTAACCTGCTAGGCTCTTGCTTTCCCTTGTATACTCTACCGAGTATTGCACTTGTCATTATCTGAAGGTGTACTTGTTCTGTCTGCTATTGAGATTTGTAACTGATGTCTATAGAGTCACCGGGTAAATATTTTAGCTGTATGGTTTTGTGTAAATATTTGCCTACAGAAGATTACTGAGACTTAAGTGCTCCTTTTGTTAAGCTTCAATGTAACTGATCTTATATCAATACAGGAAAAGACTACCTACCATTTAACTACCATTAAAGCAGAACCGGCAGAAGAGAACACTAATAAAGGAACTGAAAGCAGCCAATTTTCAGTGCTTTCAGTTAAAGCACTGAAACAAGATAAAACTGAGTTGGAAGTGGGAAGAAAGCGCAGTACTGATGAAGATAAGCCTACTGTGGAAGAGCCACCTCCAAAGAAAGGTACAGTTTCTTCCATCGTTGAACAGGGTGTCTTCCAAAACAATAAATTGCTTCCTATTCCGGATAGGAAGCAAAAGGCTGTGAAGCACGTTACCTTATGGTATAAGGAGAAAAGCCACTGTGTTAAACTGTAAATAGAAGTAACTGTTATGTAAATATCCCTTTTTCAGAAGGTCCTATGCTGTTCATTTTTGAATGCTTAAGAATAAAAGTTTTTGCACTATTTTTTTCCTTTTTGCTGCTTTTTCCTCATCTGTTGATGCACTTGCAGATTTGGTAATAGTTTTAAAGCAGTTTCTTTAGGATTGTTTCAACTGCTGTTGCTGATCTTCTGAGTAGCATCAGCTGCTCAAGTGCTTTTTTTTGTTTGTTTGTTTTGTTTTTCCTGAAGCAACTATCAAAATTGTTGACGACCTGCCAATTGCTCGCTCATGGGCAATATTTGAGCAAAATGGTTTGGATAAGCTCTGATGCATTTAACTTCACTTCTGGGCACAGCTGAGCATCAGTGTTCCTAGAATTACGGAAGGCATATACAATGTAGAAGGGAAAATCTAAAACTTAGCTGTAGTCCCTTCCTTTCTTGTATTCCTCTTGCAAAATATGTGCAAGGGAGAAAGTCAAGGCCTTCTTTGGATGAGATGCTGTTCTTGGATGATTTGTCCCTGCTGCCTTTATTTGGCATAAATATTGAATCCTAATGTGACCACTGAATGGCATCACATATAAGCATCTTACCAGAGACTGAGGGAGGGATGTGGACTCCTCCATACTCCAAATAGTAGTGGGTTTGTTCTAATCATATGACCAAAGCTCTCATTTAAAAATTAATGACAGCAATGCTCCACATAGGAATTAAAATGGGTAGCTGATAGTCACAATGTCAGCATGAAGTTTTCGGTTAAGAAGTACTGAGTATTCAATCATTTTAAAATTTTCTTCTATTTGTGAGTATTAATAGCGTCCAATTTCAAAAAACTCTTAATATATATTCTTTAGCTATGTTAAATATACACAGTAGAACAATGAGCACAGGTATGTTGTGCTGGTTCTTTTGTAGAATTAGTTATATAAGTAGCACGAGCAAAAGTGTTTTAGGAGATGCTAGGTTATCTCAGCTTAAAGTTCAGGGTATTTACACCATTCTCTGAGCTTTTAGGTCTTGTTTCCTATGCTCTGTAATAATGCTTTTTCCCTACTTCCTGTGTAAGGAGCTTCTAGACTGAACATTACACATCTTCTCCCTAGTCTTATTTATCTTGCTTTAGTGCTTGCTTGTTGTTTTCAGCATAAAGTGTTTAGATTACTTATAAATCATATTCCCCTCACTAGTGTTGCTGGGAGCAGCAGTCAAAACCCAAAACCTGGTTTGGGGTGGAATATGCCACTGCTGTTTCTTCAGTATGACTTTTAAATCAGTTGAGGGCTGTATATAAAACTCCTTAGATGAGTTAAGAGGCTGTTTCCATGCAGTACATGTGAATCTGTATGTAATGCAGGCTGCACGTGGGCGCTATAAAATTCTGCATTTCTGTAGTTGTAGTAATAAAAGGACTGTACAAGAATCACCATTGAATATATTGTTGTGGTGACCCAATCCCTAGTAAGTCTTGACTTATATTTATTTTTTTTAATACTTAAAGTATGCATATTATGGAATGGACATAACTGGATTCTAAAGCAATGATGAAATACAGCAGAAGTCGCTTTTGATAGAAAGAAAATGCATGTGATTTTAGCTAATTGCTCACCAGTTAAAGAAAAAAACAGCCCCAAGCTAATGGAATATTTATGGAAACTTGAATCTGCAAATTTGTACAACTTTATGAGTGAACTTTATATGCAAAAGAGTAAGTGTGGACAGAAGTAGGAATCCTCATATTTTGTTTAGAGATGAACTGAATAAGAGAGACAGATATCAACACTTAAGTGATCAACTTGTCCAGGGTTTTACCTTTCTTTTGAAAGTAAGAGGACTGTGAGTTGGAATGAAATTTCTTAGAGAACTGTTTATCTACCATTTAGATGTAGATGGAGTGATTCCTGGCTGCCTTATAGGGATTGCTGAAGCACGGAAGATAGAAAGAATATAGCTGTGAATTATCTATCTCGTTCCCATGTTTCTTAAATCTAATTAGATTTTCTACTGGTGTGGAGTTGAAGGTTTGAGTAGTGCCATGGTAAACGTGTTCTTCCAGCCTGAAAACCTTTTGCTCTTAATTCTGTATAGAAATCTGAGGCACCTGATTACGTGTTCAGAGGACTTTAATTCCTTCACTAGTATCAAATACTATGTGATGTGAGGGCATGGCTTGCATATTTGTGACAGTTTTTCACTTAGAAGTTGCTACTTGGTGTTGTGAACTGCTATGTAATAATGATTTTAATCAATCTGAGCTACATTCCTTTTCCCTTTTTTGTTTGTTTGTTTGTTTTACAGTAGTTGTAAATGAGAGAAAGAAAAAGAACACTGTAGAGCAAAAGAAAATTGAACACATGAAACAAAAGTGCTCCACGTACCGAAAGGAAGTACTAGCACTGAGGGAAAGAACTGAAATCTTGGAACGTCATTTAGCTCTGCTTGAAGAACAATGCAGCAGAGAACAAAATAAAAAAGAAGATTTCAGTAAGCAGGTAACAAGCCTGCGTATTGAGCTTTCTTTTTCTGAAGAAACAGCTGATGCCCTCCGTGAACAAATTCTGCAGGGTCAAGCTGACTATCGGGGAATTGCTTCTAAACTGGATGAACAGAAATCTATAAATATGACACTTGAAAACAAAAATGCCCAACTAACTAACAACATAGAAGTTGCCAAATAATATATAATTGATAAAGTGTCACAAGTAAAAAAAATGCGGACCAAATTAGATGAATTATACAAATGTCACTTAGAGTTTCACGCCATCGGTACTGACTTTGTCAGTGTAAAGGATTCCTCAGACTCTGAAAAAGGTGAGCCAGGGACATCTCAAATTAGTTCTGCATGCATTCAGTCACAGACTTCTTCCATCTCAGATCTTGTGCAGGACCTCTCCTTTAACTATAGTCTTGAAAGGATTTGGGAAGTATGCAGAAGTATTGTTGATGTTTCCTCACAAAAAAGTCAGCACATCAAAGCACTGCTTCAAGACAATGAAAACCTAAAGGCGGGACTGAATAATGCTGAAAATCATAATCGTCAACTTGTAACGAAGCTATGTGAGATTACAACTCACACTAGTCAGGAAGATGATCTTGTGAATCAGTTACATGAGCAAATAGAAAAGAAAACTCAGGACTTTGAAGAAAAGACTGCAGAAGATCAGAGAGTGATTGCACAATTTCAGGAGGAAGTTGCCAACTGTGAGGTAAAAATAAGAGAGCTTGAATATCTCCTGGAGGTTTCCAAGACAATGGAAGACAATGTGTCAAAACTCAATGAATTACTTAAAGAAAAAGAATCTATCATTGTTAATCTGGAGACAGTTACAGCAACTCTGCAGGAGAAGTCTGCTAATGCAGACAAAAAGGTTGAAGAGTTAAGTATCAATGAAGCAAATCTGATTCAAGAAGTTATGCAGCTGAAAAACAGCTTGGAGCAGATGAAACATTCTCTTCGGGAAAAGGAAAAGAGTGAAATGGAGAAAGTGCAACGTATAGAATCGTAAGTAACCACTGAGTTAACTTAGAGCCCTTTGAGAATGAACTAGAGTTAAAAATAGTTAATGGGAACATCCCTTCGACTTAATGCATTTGCATGCTTATCAATGGCCAAACTACTACTTTAGGATGCTTTGGTATGCTACTTGAGTTCCAAGGGAAAACAGGAGTGTGCAAGGAAATAAAGAATAATATGGGGATTTCTGGTGGTTTTGTTGTACATCCCTCAGAATAGCATCTGAATAATTTATTGCTTCAGCATCTGATTATGAGAAGCAAGCTGAAATTCAGAAGTAATTGTTTAAATCTTGTCACTGGTCTAGATAGATTTAAGAGTCTATTTACAAATAGAAACCAACAGGCAGGGCATGGATTAAGCTGTAATTGCTGTTTCCATGAGATGTGTAACAGTAATGTTCTTTGTCTCTTTATTTTTATCATAAGGCTAGAAAATATTCTTTCTGAGAGTTCTGCCCTTGTACTGAATTTGAAAAAAGATTTGCAGAGGAAAGAAGAAGAGTATGCAGATCTAAAAGGCAAACATTCTGATGCCGAGAAACAAATTCAGCAAGTACAAAGCGAGGTTTGTAGTCAACTGAGCTATTTTTTTCTGTAAGATTATGCTTGGCTTTCTGCTGTTAAAACTTCTCAAACTTTAACTATGAAGCTGGAAATTTCACACTAGTGTGGCTAGCAGCAAATCTTAGGTAAAGTTGCCATTGAAGCTCTAGAGGGGACCAGAAGTTAAAACATGGTTTCGCATAGATAATGAACAGAGGAAAGTAAAGTTGGTTAGTAGTCTGGAATAAG
The DNA here is from genome assembly GCF_054131305.1 of Coturnix japonica. NCBI lineage: Eukaryota > Metazoa > Chordata > Aves > Galliformes > Phasianidae > Coturnix > Coturnix japonica. Next base: position 19,693,232 of record NC_140671.1, on the reverse strand, counting down.
GTTTGTGAAGAGAATAGCTAATCTGCCTCTGGAGGGGACTTGTTATTATCTCTAAGTTACTGGTGACTTGCCATTGGTATCCGTGGTAACTCCAAAGCCTAAAACCTAAGTCTTGTGAAAAAACGCTGATAACTGGGAAGAAGAATGCTATTTACTTGAAGAGAAATAGACTAATTTCCAGAGGCTCTTTAATATAAGCATGTATATTTTTTTTCTTCAATTTCAGCTTCAGTGATGTTAATAGTTAAAATTTAATTATTAAACAAGTAGATATTTTAAAACCCATTTTGCAGGATCTTAGTCTGAAAGTTTATTGGGTGTGCTTGGGGTGGAAAATTGAAGCTTAAAAATGAATTCATGTCTTCCTTGGTAACCTTGCACTTGCTGTCGTTTTCCTACTCAGCACTTGTTTGTGAATTCCTCTTTATTTAACAAAGAAGTATTTGGCCAGGTTGGATTACAGAAGTCTTTTAATGAACCGTGAGCTGTGCTTACATTACAGGTGTCCACGATGCGTTCTGTGGAGGAATCCCTCAGGAACAGGATGGATGAACTTGAAAGGATTAATAACCAGTTTAAGGATGAGCTGGATTATAAAGACTATACTATCCAACAACTTAAACAGGTATTTTTCTTGCATCATTCATTTAATAAAAATTAAGAGCACCTTTTCCAAGCAACAGGAAAAAGGTCAAAAAAAAAAAAATTGGAGCAAAATGAAAGTGGCCAACTGAAATTAGCGGTAGACCATGAAAGATATTCAAATAATTAGTCACTACAGAGCACTGGCAGATTGCTTTAAATACAATAATCTGCATAGTAAATACATATATAATACATGCATGTAACCTGATCTTGTTGAGTGACATCACGATATGTTAATTGAAATGTCTTACCATAAACTCTTTCTATCAGCTTGAGTCCTTATTTACGCTATATGAAAAACTTATTAATTCTAGTCTGTCTTAAAGATTCTGCTTGTTTCTACTGTGTATGCTTTTCTTTCAACATGAAATATAGGAGCTGGAGGAAAAGGACCATAATCTTCAAAAGTGGCGTGAGGAGAGAGATCAGTTAGTAGAAGATTTGGAAGAACAGCTCAAAACTTTGGCTTCTAATGCCATACAAAAAGAGACAGAAATAGCAGAACTGAGACAATCTGCCTTAAAGGATTCAAGCAAGGTCAGCTCTCCTTTCCTCCTACCTGATTAGCTACCCATAAATTCTGTAAGACTCCTGTACCTGCTCTTTGTATTCTGGGTGTGCTTCTGTTCTTGAACACTGTCGTATTGACATCATGTGCAACTAACCAAAAAAAGCACCAGCTTTTATTTTTGTTCTTCAGAAACAGAATTTCTGTTAATTACTGAAATTTCAATTTTTTCAGTAGTTCAGATAAGCAGATGTCAGTTTGATGCTTATGATCCTACAATCATACTGGACATCTGTAGCTTTTTCTGATAATTCACAGCATTTCCGGATCCCAAGCTAGGCTCAATACTCAGACAGTAGTTCTGTCTCAGGTTTCTTACTTTCTTTGCTTTCTCTGAGGTAGTATCTACAATGGCTTGAAAAGACAGAAGGGGACGTGGAGAGAGATTAAGGGAAGCATCAAAAAGCAGAGGGGGGATGATCTCTGGAAGTTGCATTTCTTATTTCAACATCCAGCTTTTAATCAGGATAGCCAATCTAAGCCGTAGCATAGAATTTCAGAAGCTAAACAGAAGACTAAATGAGTTGTGCTCTTTTGAGAATGTTTGGATTCACTTTCTCTGAGAAGAAAGATGTTCTCATAGCAAAACTTCCCCTACAACTGCCGACTTTCTCACAGTACCGAAGATTTGGGAACAAATAAATGCTCGGGTTATTATATCTTAAGGGAGATGAAGGCTGAAGCACATAAGTAAAATAGAAGAATCAAAATATATTGTATTACAACTTCCCAGGCAATTCTGTGACTACTGCACTTGTAACAGTGACCGTACAAATCCGTGAAATGTTACTGTTCTTGAATAGTTAAGTGTTCTAGCCTGCAATTCTAAAACTGATGCTACTAAGTAATTGCAATACTGCTTGTGTGTGTTAATTCCTTTTGCCAATCCCACAACTCAGCAGTTTTTACTGTTTATTAGGATAATGCAACTGTGATAGAAGTGTTAAGAAAAGAACTGGCTGACAAAGATGACTTTATAAAGGAATTAAAACAACACATTAACCACAGTAGCCCTCAGTGTTTGCCAGAAATACCTTTACTTGAAGAAAGACAAAGTAGAAGGAATGACTCTGTAAATGAAAAGGTATGATTATATTTAGAGAAAGTCAGTACTTAACATCTTGTTAACCCCTTTTTGTTCTTCTGTTTTCCTAGGAGATACTGGAGCTGGAATCATTTTTCTTAGCATATAGTCCTTTAACTACATATTCAGTGATGAGTACTTGTTGGTTCTTTTTGTCTTCCACTCAAACATGAGCTCTCATCTTCTCAAAAATATTTTATTTACTAGAACACCATCTCTCTGTGTACATTATGGAACTTTTCCATGCAGTTTTCCATGTATTCGTATGTGGATGCTGAAGATTAGGCAGAGGTTTAGCCTTTGGTGTTCTAACATAGCAGCTGTGAGCGTGCAGAGTATGGGGGGAATGGATGACAAAACGACCAGCGTTACAGATTTTGTCCCTAAATAATGTCTCGCTTTCTCTCTTTTGGAGGCAGAATACTGCCTGAGACTGTTAGTGAGACCCAGTAGGGTGTATCTGAAGATCACACAATGAATAGATGTTACTACCTTCCCACACTTGTGCTGTGTTTCAGCTTACGTGTTCATGTGGCGTCTGAGCTTGAGGTTTTACACTGTAACTTCAGAAAACTCGAGATATTTTGGAGGTCTAATGCATAGCCTAATCTTTACTCCTTTTAAATATTTACAGCCTAGGAAACAACAAAGCAAAACTAAAACTGGAGAAAGTATTCCATTAAGATGCAAAGCTGAAGACAATTATTTGTCACCTCCATGTACTAGGAGCCTCACTTCATTAAATGAATCTGAGGTTAGTATGAAACTTCAGATCTGAAAATGTTGTGATTGTATTGCTTTTGATAAGGAATGAGTAGGAAAAGATCTCATGTTCTCTAAACAATTCCCAAGTTTTAATTTATTTATCCCTTTCAAGGTGATCAGATCACCTGTTTTTATAGCCTTTGATAGGAATAAAAGCTGTTGAAACAATTGTGTGATGAATTTTTGTCACGTGCTGTTGAAAACTCTCCTCATGTTAATGCTTATGAAGTGGCTCATGATTAGATAAGTTACTTGGAAAAAATTCATGGAGCCACTGAAACGGGCACAGCAAATTGAACTTATTTTCTTCCTCTGCAGGATTTCTGGATATTGTTTTGTTAGCAGTTGATGTTAATCATTCCTATATAAGTTTTTAATTGCTAACTTTCATAAAATAGCAGTTACATATATTTTAAAAACAAAGTATTTATTAACCAACTTAATTCTTGGAAATACAGTGGGTGGTGATACTCCATTCAGATTCTTAGCAGAGCCTGATAAAGTGGCTCTGACTACTTTTTGTCTTTCTACAATCTTTGGTAACTTTTTGAGAGGAAGAAGACTCCCCTCAGGGGGTCGGAACAGTGTAAGTAGTAAAAGCTGCTAGTCTGTGTTTGGGACACTGGAGTTTGCTAGTTACTAGCAACAGTAGAAGCAGCCATCTACCATTTTCTGATGTCCCCAGCAGCCTGTCTTCCATGTGTTCAACCAGCATCTGAACTCATTTTTGATATGCTAGCTGAATTCCTGCCATAGAGAAGGAGGAGTCCAGGTGATCTCAGTTCTGACTTTGTTGTTCCTGTTGAAAAAAACAGGATTGGGTGGATTGTGGACAGTAAGTGCTGCTGGGGAAATGCATACTGACATTTCCCTGTCACTTAGCTGTGCATTTGCTGCCATTTGACCATGAGCAGGTACATGATAGCCTTCAGCTTAAGTACGGTGTCATTGCTTGAATGTCTGTATTCTCTCCAGGGAAAAGATAGCAATGGAGTTCTTTAATGACTTGTACTGGGCTTGCACCTTGCCAGCTGGACCTTACTTATGTAAATAACATCTCTAGTGTAGAAGAGGAAGGGCAAATTCCCTAAGATTAAGCTGGAAGTTAATCGAACACTTGAATCAAATGCTCCTGTTCCTGCCCAGTTCTGACACAGCAGAGTTGAGATGAAGAAAATCGTGTCAGTTCTACCACCATTCTCTATTTAAAAAAAGTGTAGTTGTCTGTGCCCTTGAGAAAAAATGACTTGTAAAGTATCAGGCTCAGTTTAACATGGAGAACTTTTTTTGTGATCATAGATTGGAAATAATTTTAAATGTAACAAGTTCTAGGAAAAAAGGGTAAAACTCTGCTGTAACTGAAATAGACTCCTTCTGTTACAAGTGTTCTTACAGCAGGAAAATTGAATGCTTACATATCCTTTTCCAGATGCTTTATAGCTTTTTAATCTCATGGCTACCTTAACACTTGCACTTAAAATTCTTCTGTGCTATCAGGAGCATTTGGAAACTGTCCTCGACTCTTCTGGAGTGTCCGCAGAAAATGGCAAAACTAGTCGGTTCCCAAAGCCGGAGCTGGAAATCCCACTGACACCTCTGCAACCTGATAAGATGGAGATAAAGCAGCACGGCAGCATGATACCTTTAGGAGTGAAAATGCCTAAGGCAAAAAAGAAAAGAAGTGATGACATGGATGAGGTATGACCTAGACCCAACAGAAAACAAAATATCTGATGCCTTTTTACCATTCTCATTTAAGCATTAAAAAAATGCTATTTCTACCTCAGTAAAGTAGTTGAAGAATTTAATCAATGAACTGCTTTAATGAACAAAACTAATAGCCAAGCTCAGTGATAATGGTTTAAGAGAAGGGAATTTCTCTTAACTCCATTGTGTATTTTCTTTAAACCTGTAGACATAAATCAGCTTTTTAGACATCATGAGATGTCTAATACTGATATCTTAATGTCCTGTTTTTATAATTGAATGCTTATTTATTATTTGATTTACAGTGGAATAGTTACCACTAGCAAATACTTCCCTACTATTAGCAAAAGTGTTTAAAGTGTTCACTTTTGTGACATCAATTGTTCTTTCCAAAAGAATCATGGCTGAAACTTGTCTTATTTTCCCAGGATTTTGTGAAAAGTGAGAACACGAAAAATACAAAATCTGTCATGGCTTTTAATTCACCCTCTGCAAGTGACGAGAAAATGGTTGGTTTTTGTTCTAGTTTTGAAGCTAGCTTGGGACTTCCTGTAATTGTGTGGTCACACGAAAGAAGCAGTGTCTTATCCTTATGTGTATACCTGAATGGGAATCTTACATGCTTATGAGCTCTTCCTATTAAATTCCATAAGCTAACCAAAGGGCAAGTCAGTCTGTCCCCAGAGCGTGTCATGGCTGTACTGTGTAATGATTTGGAGGGAAGGATATTGCACACTGAATAGTTGAGAAGAGAAGCTTTAGTGTATTATCGTGTGCTTTTGTAAGTGAAGCCCTTGTATTAAACTAAGGTTCATATCATTAATATGCATGGCAGTTATTATAAACAGATGTTCACATGTGATAGCAGTATCCTTGGCATGGTCAGAGTATGAGTAGTAGATTTTTCCCATCTGTTGTCTTCTGTTTGTATGTTTGTTTATTTTATGTAATTAGAACAGCTTATGTAAGAAACAACTCCACAGCTTGGGAGCTACTTTTAAAGAAACTACTGCCTTATTAAGAAACTTTAAGAAACGTATGCCTTGAAATAGCTGAAATTTTGACAACTCCCTAAAGGGTATAAAATTGTCTACATTACTTGCCGTTGTGGTATCATCAGCATAATGAACAGAGGTGTCAGTAGTAAAGCTCAAAATATCAACTTAAAATAACGTTGAACTAAAATGAAGTTTAAACAATGCTCTTGTTTCACATGTTCACATCTCTGTTGAACAGAAATCCGGAAAAGACTACTTCCTGAGAAAGCGAGTACATGCTTCAAGACTGACTAAAAAGAAGGATGAAACACTGCAAAAAGTTGGAGATTTTATTCAAAGCTCTCCTTCTATTATACACTCTAAAGGTTGGTGTAGAATAAGTTTTATTCCATGTTTCCTAGGCATTGTAGAATGGCTTGTTTCTGCTGTAGGCTATTAATGTATGTGTTCTTAGAGAACTCGTCTGCCATGTTAAGTTGTCCTTTAATTTATGAAGTAAATGCATTTATTCGTCTCTTCAGAGATTCATTATTACATTTGTGAAAACCTACAAGTATACAGAGAAAGTTGGTTCTGTCTTGTGCTTCAGTCAGCACGAAAGTTAGGCCTGTTGTTTAACTCCTGCTGAAGTTTCTGACTTCCAGCGACTTCTGAGCCATGATTGTCTTTCATACTCCGTTTTAATGCGTGCTTTAAGCTGCCGTACCTGAAGCTATAAACTGTTTCAGCTATAGAAGCAATAAAGAACCTCGATGAACAAATACAATTTCTGAGTATTTTCGCTTAAATTTTGCGTGTCATTTATAAACCAAGTTTGTTATGAAGCTTTTTTTGCATTCTTTGATTTAAAGACTCACAAAACCAGTAAGTTGATTGGTTTATGAATCAAAACAAATTTCTTCTAGCCAAGAAGCTGATGTCAGCAGTAAGTTCTCCTAAATCAAATGAACCTGAAAGTCTCGAAGAAGGAGAGACCAAGCCAAAACGATCCAAAAGGAAGCTGTATTCAACTGTCGTTTCTGGCCCTCTAGATATACCTGCTTCTTCGGTAAGCGATTATACTGTAGTCTTGGCTTAAAATAAACTACTAATGAGTCCAAACAGACTGGAGGTTTCATCTATTTGCAGGGGGAGGTTGAAAGTACTGAGGTATTTCTTTATTCTACCAAGTCATTCTTGTTGGTCTTCCTGCTGTTCTGTTTTATTTTGTCCTCAAAGATCTCTGTGTTTGGCTGGCTTACAGTTTACTAAGTAGGTGATGTAGCAATCATGGAGATGTCTTCTAATTTGGAATCATAGATAATTTCAGTGTGTCGAAGTGGGATTATTCTACTACACGCTTTTCTAGAGCACAACTTAGACAGCTTTTTAGGTATGCTTAAACTATGATCTCCTGTCTAAGCCAACTTGCAAAGGATCTGATGTGCCAGTTTCATGACTCTGTCGGCAGCTATTGTGCTAAGAACATTCTTGCTCTGTTGGAACTGCATCTTTTAATTATATTAGAGTCCTTTTTCTGTTCAGCAAAGTGATCATTTGCCCATACTGTAATATCCCTCTGAATTTTTTGATGATTTGACGAATGATAGGGGCAGAAACCAAAATGTTATATTTTTTTTGTTAGAGGATGAAGAAGATGAGACAATTTCTTTTCTCACTGTAGTTCTGAGAACATGGAACTGAACAGAGAACTGAAATTCTGGGCAAGTCATAGCTACAGGGATTGAGGCTAAAAATGTTTTCTGAACGCTTCATGTTTCACAAAACAAGTATTATAATACTCTTTTGAAAACAAGTATTTCAAAATGAAAGCTGCCTTCAGGCTTTCCTCAGATGTGTGTGCTTTTTTAAGATAAACAGGATTTTGTACATTCTCCATATTTGTTCCTTGTGATTAAGCTGCATTAAAATGATCTCGGTATCCCATAGTTTTCTGAATAAAATATAATAAGCAAATGCCATTCTGAAATCCATTTAGGGGAAGAAATATGTTTGCGTGGGTCAAGAAAAGCTTGTCAGTCTTGTGTGAAAAGATGAGTAACTTTTGAAATGTTTTCTTCAGGAATCTGAGGAACAAAAGAAGGAAAGTGATCATCTGATCATCAAGCGACGGCTGAGATCCAGAACAGCTAAAAAACCTTGAAGAAGCGTGTTTGTTCCCCTTTCTCAGGACATACTTTTATCGTATTATTAAAACTGGTTGTTAATAAACAGTAACAGTTACTCCGTTGTGTTCTTAAATTTGTATATAGGTGTACAGTGTCTCTCTGACAGTTTCAAACTGACTCCACTGAGGCTGAAATAAATACAAGCTTTCTTAAACTGGGTTTGGTTAAGGGTTTATTTATTTTTGTCTTGCCTCCCCTGTATAGGAACAGTATCTCTAGGACTGATTGCTATTTACCCATTGTGCAGTAATAACTGTACTTGTTCAGGATGGCCTGGCTTGCTTTTTTCACGTGACTGGTGTACTTAGCAGAACTCTGGCAGAGAGAAGAGCATGAATACACATTAATATTTATGTATACTTAATTTTTGGGCCTTTTTAAAGAATTTTCTTTGGAGAGAAGATGGTGTCAATTCCTCAGTGTGGAAGAAAGGTGCTTTCCCTCACTTGTGCAAGTTCAGCTTTAAATTAATAAACTTAGAAAAATAAACCCAATACATTTGGGGGGAATTCTAATATCCCAAATACTGTTCTCCCCCTCAGTGAGCTTCGAACCTTTAGATGCTGTTGGATGAATTAGCTGAAAGGTTCTCAGCTGGCAGTATGTCCTTGTGTTGTCTCCAAGTCCAATAGTTCCTATAGATTCAATTGCTCAGGAGGTAAAAACATGGATGAAAGCCGACTTGGGTGAATATTTGAGAGTTTGATGGGAGTGAATTGCCTTAAAAGCAGCTGGTGATAGAACAATATACTGATTGTATTTAAAAAAACCCACAATCGTACTATTTGTTGCTGTGCCGATAAGCTTTCTCCTTGCTTGTAGGCTTGTGAGATCCAGGTTTGCAGAAAACAATCTGTGAAAAATCATGGGAATCATGTGGTTTTATGCTCAGCAATCTCATTAAAAACTTGAACTGACTTTTAGAAGCTTTTCTCCATGGTGTTAGCTGGACAAATCTGCATGTGGATGTCAACATGGAGGCTTTTATTGACCTGGAGTAGAAAACAGCATTCGTACCTACCAGGTGAGATGGGCAGCTACTGCACAGGTACACAGAAGAAACTGATGGAAGCATAAGTACTTGAAATCACCCTCCCTCCTATTTATTGACCTATGTATGTGAATGCCGTGCATGAATGCCTCATAGCCAGATGTCAAAATGGAACAGTGCTGCCTGAAGTGGTTGGTGACAATATGGAAGACGGTTCTGATTAGCTGCAGTTTGCAAATTACTTGCAAATATTTCATATCCAGAAGACTGCAATTTATCAGCCATGCGATATTGGAGGCAAAGTCATTGCAGGGGATGGGAGTGATCTACTTGTTCCAGAAGCTGTTAACAGAGCTCTCGTTGCTACTGGGTACATCATGATATACACTTAATTACACTACTTTTCAAATGGTATTTTTATTATGAGAACAGCCTCATTGCTGCCTGCTGCTGCATGGGAAAAGTAGTTGCACACTTGGTATAATTATATGTGGTTCTCTGCTGCAAAACTGACCTTTTACAAAATGTCACATGTGGTGTTTGGTGAGTCTCAGGCTTGCCTAATTTCTGTGCATTTTCGTAAGGCACAGCAAGTGCAGAAAACAGGTTGCTTTGTTTAGGGAAAAGAAAAACCAACCACAAATGTTTAGCTGACTTGCGGAATCAAACTCTATAATCCAGAGATGGGTTGTAAAGCAGGTATGTTTATTCCAGCGTTGCGCAGCGCCGGGTGCAAGGGGGAGAGCTCCTCCAAACCTGCACACCGACTTGTAAAGCCGTGATACAGAAAGCAGGCAGAAGAAACATCCTTCAAATCCAGAAGGTAAACTCCACCTATTCATTCCTTAACTGGGTTAATAAAGTGCATGGATTTGCCACCACTGAGTGTATGCATTCAACAATTCTATTACTTGCCTTCAAGTGTTGTACCAAACTACAGCACTTGCTATCAAAAATTTTTGCAAAATTGGAGTCCAAACTCCAGAAAGTCTTCTATCCTTCTACAGTTATGTATCCTTATAGGGTACCACTTTACCCTGACTGGGCAATCTCTTGCTTTTAACTTCTATTCAGGGCTTCATGTTTGGCCCTGATGCCCACACCCCTAAGTGCATCATGTTTGATATTGCTGTGACTCCTGGGGTACAACATTGTTTTTCCCCATTTGTGCTAATGCCAGACTTACAGTTTTTAAACAGTCAATATTGTTGGACCCTTAGCTCCAGTTTTATTAAATTTCTTGCCAGAGCAACCTGGCAGGTACAAGAATTTCTGTATTCCTACTTAGTTTATATTTAATTAATCCAAAAAAAACCGTAAACCTTTTCTTGTTGGGCAGTAGCTTCTATTACTGTTACAAAACCATCTATGAGTAGTAAGAAGCACCCATATCCACCAGAAAATAAATCTCTTTATCCTGCTTCCCTAGATGCAATTTCCCGTTGCAGTTTGCACACTGCTTTCCTTTCAGTGGGGCGGAGCCCTCCCTGGGCACTTCAAGCCCCCACTCCCCCCACCTCTCCCTGAGGGGATCTCTGGGTCCTACGGCCCTATTCTGGCACCACAACAGTAACAGCTGTTATTATCACCAATTCCCTTACTATCTGTTTGTCAATCAGTTTTGTTTTGTTTTCATATCGTTCACCTCTTTTCAGTCCTGACATCCCTGTTATACCTTGCCAGTCCTTACTCCTCCAGCCTGTGTCTGTCCCAAACTTTCTCACTTTCCAAACTCTCATCATTACAAAAACTACTAACATCCTATTTCAGTTTCACCTCCTTCTCTCCAGGTGTCCAGTGCTAACACTGGGATTTCAGGTTTCCTACATCTCTGCACATGAAGGCTATTCTCACTTCCATTGCCCCCTCCTCCCCACCTCCCCCCTTTGCTGCTTACAGCAACAGTCTCTGTACCCGGCTCTCTCTCACTCCAAGAGTTCTTGCAAGGGGGGGGGGGGGGAAACAATACAGGGGGTTGCTCTCATACCAGCACACATAAACTCACTTTCTCTTTAACCCTTTTTCCTTTGTACACAATTTCACTATTTGTACCTTCAGTTACACTTTGACACACCCTCAATTATACTTTCTGTATACCAATAGCAATTACACTTTCTTATACCATCAAAGCAGTTTGTCCCATTCCCTTCAAAACCCACAGATCAAACAGTACAATTTTTCAGTTTCCACAAACACCCTTAATACCATATAACTTTCCCTTAGCAATCCATATCATTCAGTTCCTTGGGCTGTTCCACCCTTATCTTTATGGCCTTATTTCATGTTTTTCTTGATTCCCAATTTCATCTTTATCCCCTAGTTTTAATACAGTATTCTCAAAAAGTGGTACTGTCATCCCAGTTCTCTCTACCCCTGTTATCTTTAAGGCCTCATTTGTTAATTTGAGTCCTGACACCTTACGGGCCAGTGATGAACGAGCTGTCCCAGTATCAACTAAAACCACAACTTCTTCCCCCTCAGGTCCCACTTTTATATTTACCAGGGGGTCCTGATGGGACCAAAGTTTTGAAAGCCCCAGAAATTGATCTAATTGTTCTGCTACTCTTATAGAATCTTCAATTAAAGATTTCATTTCCTTCTTAAAATTTCTAATTTCTCCACTAGTGAGTGGGGAGTTTACATAGCATATTTGTCCTTGTCCCAATGGGACCTCCCATAAGGGGTACACTGAGGTGCTGGTACAGCTAGTGTCTGGGAAAGGAGAAATTTTTATGTCCCTTTTACATTGTTTTAATTCTCTCCTGAGCCCAGCATGCCCCTCTTTTCTGTGAAATGTCCCTGTGTGCTTTACCATTTCCTCTTACTGGGGCAGTGCCTGTCTCCCTTTGTGCTACATTGGGGTTATATGGGGGGGAGATTCTCAGGAGGGTCCCATTGATTAGTTCCTTTTTCTAATTCCTCTCCTTCCTGGTCCGGGCCTTTTTCTTTTTACTAATAACAGGCTGATTTCTTGTATCCAACAGGCAGCATATTCTGATTCCTCCTTTGAAAAGGGGTTTTGTTCTTTACATATAAATTCGAGATCTGACAAACCCAACCCTCATCAGATCCATATTTTGGCCAAATATTGATTTTCCCTGTAGTGGATCTCTAGGCCATATCTAACACAATATTTAAACATCTTTTCTCTATCCTTTTTCCTGGTTTTGGGATCATTTTAACCCGTCCTCCAACTTATATACTAACCACCAATGATTACATTATTAGATGAGGGTGTTCTTGCTTAGAGTCCCTCCCGGTTCCCCAGCAATATCCCTCTGATATGCCAATGTACATCCTAAGAGATTTTCTTAGGTATCTCTTTCCCTTATGTTCCTACACACACGAGGAGGGGGAGCAAATGTTCAAAAACAAATTTTGTAAAGTTAACATGTTAAAGCGGAGGTAACACAACCCTATTGTTTCTCTAATCTGGATCATTATCACATTTAAACCGCTGTATTTTCTACAACAAAAGCAACAGGGTCTCGGTACTAATTGTGGTTTGCCTTTTGTGGGCTTTTACCCCGCAGGGTCATCTGCTTCTGTCTTTAGTGAAAGGACTCTCCCTCAGCAATCCCAGACCCTGGAGGTTGATGAGAGAGTCCGGGGAATGGGAGATTTCCCTTTAGTCGGGAAAGAGGTTGTCTGTGAGTGCCTAGGAAACATTAAGGTCCATAAATCCATGGGACCTGATGGGGTGCATCCGCGGGTGCTGAGAGAGCTGGCGGAGGTCGTTGCTGAGCCGCTCTCTGTAATCTATCAGAGGTCTTGGAGAACTGGGGAGGTGCCTGAAGACTGGAGGACGGCCAGTGTCAGTCCAGTCTTCAAAAAGGGCAAGAAGGAAGACCCGGGTAATTATAGGCCGGTCAGCCTCACCTCTGTCCCAGGGAAGGTGATGGAACAGCTTGTTCTGGATGCCATCTCCAGACAACTGGGTGATAAGGAGGTTATCAGCAGTCCTCAGCATGGGTTCACCAAGGGGAGGTCATGCTCGACCAACCTGGTGGCCTTTTATGAAGATGTCACTAGCTGGGTGGACAGGGGGCGGGGCGGTAGATGTAGTCTACCTTGATTTCAGTAAGGCTTTTGATACTGTCCCCCATGACATCCTTATAACAAAGCTGAGGAAGTATGGGATAGATGAGTGGACGGTGAAGTGGGTCGAGAATTGGCTGACTGGCAGAGTGCAGAGGGTTGTCGTTGGCGGTGCGGTGTCTGGCTGGAGGCCTGTAACTAGCGGCGTCCCCCAGGGGTCTGTGCTGGGTCCGGTCTTGTTCAACATCTTCATCAACGACCTTGATGAGGGGATAGTGACCACCCTCAGCAAGTTTGCTGATGACACGAAGTTGGGAGGATTGGCTGATACACCTGAAGGCTGTGATGCCATTCAGCGAGACCTGGACAGGCTGGAGAGCTGGGCAGTAAGAAACCGGATGAGGTTTAACAAAAGCAAGTGTAGAGTCTTGCACCTGGCTAGAAATAATTGCATGCACCAGTACAGGCTGGGGGAAGACCTGCTGGAGAGGAGCTCTGCAGAGAGGGACCTGAGCGTCCTGGTGGACGACAGATTGACCATGAGCCAGCAGTGTGCCCTTGTAGCCAAAAAAGCCAATGGCATCCTGGGGTGCATTAAAAAGAGCGTGTCCAGCAGGTCAAAGGAGGTGATCCTCCCCCTCTACTCTGCCCTGGTGAGGCCTCATCTGGAATATTGTGTCCAGTTCTGGGCTCCCCAGTACAAAAAAGACAGGGATCTCTTGGAAAGAGTCCGGCGGAGGGCCACTAAGATGGTGAAGGGCCTGGAGCATCTCCCCTATGAGGAGAGACTTAGGGAACTGGGTCTGTTTAGCCTTGAAAAAAGAAGGCTGAGAGGGGACTTGATCCAGGTCTATAAATATTTGAGGTGTGGGAGCCATAGTGGTGAGGCTGGTCTCTTTTCAGTAGTGCGTGGGGATAGGACTAGGGGTAATGGGATGAAAGTACAGCATAGGAAGTTCCACACGAATGTGTACAAGAACTTCTTTACAGTGAGGGTGACGGAGCACTGGAACAGGCTGCCCAGGGAGGTGGTGGAGTCTCCTTCTCTGGAGATATTTAAGACCCGCCTGGATGCCGAGCTGTGCAACGTGGTGTAGGGAGCCTGCTTTGGCAGGGGGGTTGGACTCGATGATTTCTAGAGGTCCCTTCCAACCCCTACAATTCTGTGATTCTGTGATTCTGTGATTCTGTGATTCTGTGATTCTGTGAAGTCACCTCACCACCCAGGCAGGACCGCTGAAATCAGTGGGGTGCACCTCTCCTGTCCAGGAACCCGAAAGAGGTGATAATAATCCCAGGCCAGCAATTGTAGTATTGATATGATGATTTTATTCAAAGTCTTTGTTAAACAAAGAGGGAAGGAAGGGAGGGGTGCGCTGGGGGGGGGAATGGGAGGGGTGGAGGAGGGTTGATGTCAGACTGTGAAATCAATTTTTTTAATCTTAATTCTGCTCCAGAAACAACATCTGATTCCCATGCTCTCTGCTTGGTATTTTGTCTTTTGATGCAAACACGTAAGCCCCATTGGTGCCTGGTTCAGCAGTTCAGCTTCCTTTGCGCCCTTTGCCTGGTTGTAGGGAAGGTGGCAGGCTCTGATTCAATGAGGGTGTTGTATGGACACAGTATTTATCGCCATGTATCCAAAGGTGCAACAGTTTCTGGAAACCCAGGTGGGATCCTATAGGTGATGGTTCTCTCGCCACCAAGCATCCAGTTGCCAGCAGTGGGTGAGTTCACTGGGACTTTGGGGATGGGAGGTGCCAACTAGCAAGCCTTCAATATCTGCTACTAAAATCAGACTTGGAAGCACGTTACACGTGGGAAATACACTTGGTGCAGGAAAGGGGATTTCCTTAGCCATCAAAAAAAGATGAAACTGCAGATCTATCAACAAAAATGTAAGCACGTGACACTTGACTTGGCGGGTCTGTGGGAAGGTCAGCTTCTCCGTGTTTGTATTTCAGCCATCATCCTCCACACTGGAGAGGATTTATCCGCTTGGCTTGCTTAATTGCAGCACGTTTCACACGCGTGGATAACCTGTGCATATTGCGTCACTACCTCTGTGGCCTGAGGTGGTGCACCAGGCTGGAAATAAATAATGCCTTCTTGGGGTTGTTGAAGCTCTGCAAAAGTTTGCCAAGCAAAGTTGTGGATGCTCCATCCCTGGAGGTGTTCAAGGCCAGGCTGGATGGAGCTCTGGGCAGCAAGACTCTGTGGGTGGCATCTCTGCCCGAGGCAGTGGGGCTGGGGTTCTGAGTTCTTCACTGTCCCTTGCAAGCCAAGCCATTCTATGATTCTGCATTTCTATGATGTAAGCACCAGCCCCACACAGCCCTGGTGCAGTGCATCACAAGAGCAGCAGCCTGCGGGTAGCCACCACCCGGAATCACAGAGATGTGAGGTCACAATGCCCCATCCTATGACTGTGCTGAGCTGCGTCATGAGCTCACAAGGCCTGGCCGCAGGCTTGGCTCAGTGCGACACTCACTGTGGCTGCAGCGGTGGTGTTGGAAGCGTGGTGCAAGTGTGGGGGCGGCCATGGACCCTGCCCGCCTTGTCCTCTTCCTCCTATTGGTGGCCATGAGTTTTCAGGAGAGCTGTGCTGCTCCGTGGCGAGCACGGGGAGCAGGTGAGTGGGTAGAGATGGGACCCAAACTGAGCAGCGCTGGGAGCAAGAAGTCAGGCTGTGTCCCCACGGCCCTGTAGTACACTTGCCTGGGGCCTGCCTTCCATGGGGGTGTTGCTGGGTAGGGGGTGATGGGCATCTTCTTCCACGTAATCTGTGAGAGATGTGGCACGTGGCCCGGAGATACGCTGCCAGGTGCCAGCCTACGGGTCATCCCGTCCACCCTGCAACTTTGGAAATCATGACCTGAGTTATTCTCCACATCCAGTTACTGAGGGAGAAGGAGATCACACCATATAGTGCATATAAGTGGGAACTTCTCTCATCTGTTCTTGATTCTAGATGATGAGCTTCGTGCTCCCTTTCCGGATGCTCCTTTGGATCCGGACTTCATGCCTGTGCCTGGGGGACAACCCAGGGGTAAGTTGTGAGTGTCTGTTTCCTTGGAGGCTGAAACGTTCATGCTCTCATGGTTTACCTGGGTGCAATTTTACTGGAGATCCTCTCCAGGTCTTCCAAGCCTGTTTGTGCCCGGAAGGGTTTACACAGATGAGCCATGAGTATCTTTTCTCTCGGAGAGCTGCAGCATTTCAGTGGGAAGGTTACCGCTGCCCCTCTGCAGCTGAGGGAGCCCAGACCTTTGTATTTGGGCTGTGGCATTCCCCAACCACCGCCAGACCCTACAGGTCACTCAGGGAAAAGGAGGCCCCCACATGTGCCGGAAGCTCTCCTCACCTGTGTCTGATCACACTTGTGTCTGCAGGCCCTGTCCCCTGTACGCTCTGCTACTCAGTTGATGCTGTAGTGTGTGACTAAAACTTTTCATGGGTCTTTGGTTGCAGAAGTGCCCCCAGTGTGGGCCTTGCCCGGTCATCGGTTTCCTCCTGTGCTGGAGCCCAGCTGGAATCCCAGCAGTGAGTACTCTGTCTTCACTGACTTGGCTGACTCGCCGCTGATCTTCAGATCTTCATGCACATGATATTTAACTTCATACATTCTGTTAAGGTCCGGAAAGAGAAGAGGATGAATCCAATCGAGGAAAATACTCTCAGGGCTCATCCCGTCTCCTGAAGCGACTGCTGAAGGAAATGGAGAAGGAAGAGCGTGGTGGGTATACTTCAGTCTGTTCACTGTGGGACCTGGGAAGCTGAGGTGTGATATACAGGTGTGGGCAGGCTGTAGCCTGCACAGCAGGAAGGGATGGGTCAGAGCCGTGCTGCAGCCGTGTTCCATGTATCACCTTGCAGGTGCTGTCAAGCACCAGAGCTGGTCTGCTGCCAGATGGTCTGCATCCAGCCAAGACCCAGAGGCAGCTGCTCCCCCAGCACAACCATTACTTGTCAGAGCTGCTTTGTGCAGTCATTGGCACCCAGATGGCAGCAAGTGGCAAAGTGGCAAGCGCTGTGCTTCTGTTCATCCAAAGCCCTCCGTGCAGCTGAGCAAGTTCAAGGCAGGAGGAGCGTCCTAAGCAGGGTTGGCTGCCTTTGCTAATGCTGGAAATGAGGTGGAGATGCTAATTCTGAAGGCTTGGACTGTGTGTTAGATCTTGGATTTCAGCCTGCAGCTACCTGGCTGTGACGGGCTGGTGACAGCACAGTATGTGAGGGCCTTGCACAGGAGCTGATTTCTCAAGAGGTGTGAGGGAGTCAGCATTGTCCAATAGCTGGGAGGGCCCAAATGCCCTTGGGTAACAGAGGGGCTCACAGTGTACTTGGGGGGGGGCCTGGACTTTACCTGAGCTCGGGATTGGAGAAGCTCAGTTTTCGATGAGGGCACGTGACATCCCAATCCTACTGCCCTGCTTTCTTTCTAAAGGAACGGACCAACAAAGTGAGAGGGATGCACTCCAGGAAGGCGGATATCCTACACTGCCGGTCCCGGATGTGCTGCAGGAAGGCGGATATCCCACACTGCCCGTCCCGGACAGAGGAATGCAGGCAGCACCAACCGGCATGCCAGGTAATTTCTGTCCTATGATCATACGGTGTCACGAACCAGAGTCACTGCGTGCCTGCAGGCTCTTGCTGCCAGCTCTTGCACACCAGGTCAGCAGCCAGACCTGAGCGTGTGAGCATAGAGCACATGTAAAAGAAGCCAGGGGTGGCTCTCTGAAAATGGCTGGCCTTCGTGGGGTGTGGAGAGTTGTTCCAGCAATGTGCCAGGGAAGGTACTTGCAGACCTCTGTGACCCTGCTCAGTTCCCACCGCTCCCAGATCGCAGAGTTTGCCCTTTTGGAACGAAGCCACCTGAGGGTGATGAGCAGGGTCTTGTGTGGTAGGAGCCTGCAGGAGTGTTTCTCCCCTGGGATGGCTCTGGATGTGCCCTGTGCTGGCTGAAGCCTGACCTTCAGCCTGGGGGGCGTCCCACAGGGGGAGCTCAGGACACACATGCCGGGAAAAGTGTGAGGGATTCTGCTCTGTAGCTCTCCCCACGGACCAAGCCCAGACCCCAGAGTACAGCCCCAGCTCTCGGCCCAGAGGAGGACACGGGTAGTGCCTGTGCAGCCTCTCCATACCCAACGAGAGGTGGAAGCAATCCTTCTTGTCCTCCGGTGCTTCGGCACCAGAGACGGAGGCACCCACTGACAAAATGACCTCTTGGGTCCATGAAGCACACTGAGAGATTATCTGTAGCGCAGCTGAAGGTAACGTGGGACATTGTCTCATTTCTTCCAGGGATGAACACAGGCAAAAGCACAGAGGATGCTGCTCACAGATCTGTGCGGAAGCGCCGCATTCCGATGACGGTCTCAGTGATGCTGCTGCCTGCGCTGGTGCTGGCTGTTGGTACTGTGATATGGGTGCTCAAAAACTACCTGTGAGTTGGCCTTTCCCCAGAACACCTTATTGCTGCATTTGGCAATGAAGCATTTGTGGTGCCAGGATCCTGGACGGCCAAATCAGCCGCTGGCAGTACACTGCCAGGACTTAGGTTGCAAAGTCTTTCAAGTTTCCCCTTATTTCCTGTCAGTGAGTAGTGCTTTCTGAAACTCATTCTCACAGAGCACGCAAGAGGGAAAAGAGAGCAGCAGAAGCAGCAGATGGAGCTGGGGAAGGCAACGAGACAGACTCTGACCCAGTCAAACAAGAATCTCCGTAATAGCTTCAGTCCGTTCCATTCTGCCATTGAAGAGGCCCGAAGTCTTCAAGGTCATCTGGAAAACCAGGAGCTTGAACTCAAAGTCATGAAAGAGATCCTTGGGAACAGTCCTGAGTGCTGCCTTCTGTCAGAGGATGGCCCTGAATGTGAGAGCAGAGCTTTTGTCCTTCATCCTGCATACTCCAGGACAGGTATCACCAGCAGTTTGAAGATTCTTAGCTCGACACAGCTACATTCCTGTTGAGGGTCCTAATGAGGACCCAGAAAACGAGCTGCCTCTGACTGCCGGACAATGCGTAATGTCTTTGGAGATGTGGGTGAGAATGGCTGGTTTCAGGGAGAGCTGACAGATGGCACAAGAGGACTGGTCCCTTCCAATTTGGTTGCGGAGCTTTCAGATGATGAACTGGATACACCTGGAGATCCTGTCAGAATTCCTGCATTGCTCCATCTGCAAGACTACCACTGCTCCACTCAATGGAACAACTCGATGTTGAGCAGAACGTGGTTGAGCTCCTTCGGGAACTCTCTGAGGCAACTGACAGCAGAACTGCATAACTTTATTGTATATTAAAAACAACCAAACAACTGTCCCCTCCCTCTCCCTTCCCCTCGCACCCCTACACCCCTCCCCCCCCCAACCCCCCTCCCCCCCCAAAAAAAGACAAAAAAAAAAAAAAAACCCTAAAAAACCAACAAAAAACAACCCACCCCCAATAAAACAAAAAACCAAAACCAATTAAAATCTCAACGCTGTTCTTTTTCTGGGATACACTGAGGTGACGCTTCTTCTAGCTTAGACTTTGCAATGAGTTTGTGTCACGGAGTTCTCTCTAGAGCTCACTCGGTGACAGTGGGAACAAACCCAGGGAGAGAAGGAACAAAGAACCTCCCCTCTCTAACAGCGCGGCGCGGCGCGGCTGAGAGGGGAAGGGAAGTAAGATTGCGAGTGGGTCTAGGAGGGAAAAAATGAAAAAAACCAACAATCTGAGAATGAACAGCAGTTTAACGAACCCAGTGACACTAAACAACAACGATGTTGCAGAACGGCGGGAGAAAAGCAGACGACCACACCTGTCATTGACATGATCAGTGAATCTCGTTTATTCCTTGGCTGCGTGTACCTTTATAATACGGATAATTAGCTCATACATATTGCAAAAGTGGAGCTCATCATTGGTTCCCAATTACATACCATCCCCGAGTATCTTAACAGCTTGTTGTTATCAACTGAAAGATACTCCCTTGCTGAGTTCCCAGAACCATGGCTAGTTTCTCACCATCATAAGGCATACTGATGTTCTCACTGTCCTTGCAGGTGTTATGGCTGCTTGATTAACCGCACCGTGTTTACGACCCTTCTCAGCTAACTAGCTGTAAAAAACACTCTCTACAGGACCCCACAGATTACCTTCAGAATTCAACAGTTAGTTCTGTTTCCTTTCTGAGTGCATAACAACCTGAGCAAATGAATTGAATGACGTGGTTTGTTAGTCTGGTAAAATCTCTGCTGTACACTGGAACTTGGTCCATTTGTAAGCAGGACTTCGTCCATCTCTGCAGGACAGCAGAAAACCCTTTGTGCTAATCATGATGCCAAGAAGCAGAATGCGGCAAATGGCAGATGATCCAACTGCTTCATGTGTTTATTTCCTTAAAACTGCGAATAATTTTGGACTGAGAGTTTGTAAGCAGAACGGAGCTCTTAAAGCTGTCACAGATTATTTCTGCACTGTTCAATTCTATCTGCCTAACATACATAGGATCTCAGAACTGCATTGCTTGAACTGGTGGAACTTGTTGAAGTGAACTGGGATGAGCAAGTTTTAGAACTTAGTCAGAGTGCTGTAAAAAATGGATAATCTCATGAGTATTAAGGTACAGGCTTGCTATTTCTGCACTGAATTTGTTTTTATTTTATATGGCTGTGATCTGAAAGTTGCTTGAAACGCAGGCACCTAGGCACTGTTGTGTAACTGAATTTCACACGATAGGTCCTGCAATATCCTGGAATCTAAAACTCTGACTTGTTTTAAGTCTGCTGCTTGAGTATAATCAGGGTCATAGTGTCTGTGTGCAGTGTTTCTTTCCCTGTAATGCTCCACATCATTTCATTTTGGGAATATTGAAGGAAATGGACTATGTGCCATAACTGTTGTTAGAACAAAGTATGTCTGGTGTGATCTTATGCATAGGTTCTGTAACTGCTCTTCACAGCTCAGGTGTTTGACCTTCCTTTTGGTGAAGTGATGAAATACTGCTGGTTTCTATTTGTGCTTCTAGGCATCTTGAAGCTCTTAGGAATAGAACAATTGTCTCCAGTTCTTTTCAATGATATCAGTAACAGCTCGAGTGCTGCTGCCCACTAGGTAGACCCAAAGAAGCGGATTACAGTGAAACAACACACGAGCTGGACCTGCACGAGGATCACTTTCAAGACAGTGGCTCTGTTGCTTGAAGCCTATTTGCTTCTTCCTGCCGCCAATCTATTACCAAGTATCAACAACCTCTTTCATGATTCAACTTGCAAACGTTTGACACTAACCCTTGTGTTTCTATGCCTTCCTAGGTGATTCGAGCCCTTGTCAACCCCAAAGATCTAAACCAAGTAGTGATGTGCAGTGTGTTTCCATCAATGGAGAGTTCTTATTAAGCACAAATCGCTGCAATTCGGATGACAGCCTTCCACATGGTAACAGTGATGGACACAAGGGGCTCATCCACGTTCATGCTCTCATATCTCCTGGCTCTGCTGAAGATGCTGACCTGAGCCTGCCAGACACAGCAGTCACCTGCCTGGATTGTGACCCAGCACCTTTGCAGTGCTGCCCATCCCAAGCACAGCCCGAGTGCCCCAGCAGCAGCACCACCATGCAGGAGCAGGGCAGCATCAGTGAGGTGAAGCTGAGCATCTTAGATGGGGACTTAGAGTCAGGCTGCCAGTCCCAGGCACCAGGCAGCAGCACAAGCTCTGAGCCACTCTCATCTTGACAAGAGGAGTCCCATCTTCACCCCTGACCTCTCAAGCCCTCCTGTCTTTTATTGAATAAAGTCACTCTCATGCTCAATCATCGCCTTGACTGCATTCCGAGTCTTCATTCACAGGGATTGGGATGAATGCAACAAACAGCAAGGCAGCTCAGCTTGCAACACTCTGGCTGTGGGGTTCGTGCAGGCAGAGCTCTGGGTTCCCATTTTGCCTGGCTTTGGGATGTCTGCAGCAAGAT
Source organism: Coturnix japonica (assembly GCF_054131305.1). Taxonomy (NCBI): domain Eukaryota; kingdom Metazoa; phylum Chordata; class Aves; order Galliformes; family Phasianidae; genus Coturnix; species Coturnix japonica. Next base: position 19,671,313 of record NC_140671.1, on the reverse strand, counting down.
CTCTACCATTTTGTATGGGAGCAAATAATCTCTAGCATCCAGGTTGCTGCTCATGATATATCCCAGTCTTCCTGGCTGTCACTTTGTGATACCTTTCAAAGCCTTTTGATACTCTTTGATGCCTTGGCTGCTCCCTAACACCTCTGTCCTCCTGCCATGTTGACTCACGTCTCCCACTTTGAAGCTGGCTTTGCAGATCATCTCCAGCCCTGTCATCATCACGCTGCAGCAGGAGGTGCTCACCTGGCCCAATGTCTGGCAGTACTGCTTGTTCTGCAGATGAGCAGCTGCCTCCTCATCTCTTCAGCTACAGTAGTTTTTCTCAGGGCAGTTAGATGCAGTCATGCTCCTCTGGATTTGGTGTGTTAAATCCATGCTGCATGGCAGCACTCAGTGCAATACAAAGGTGTTCTGTGTGCCACAGCATTTCTCCAGGGGCTGCCAAAGGTAGAAGCACAACACAGCACCATCCTTCTGACAGTAATGTCTGTGAGTGTTAGACATGTGAGCACTGCATCATCCCCAGCGTGTCAGTGCTTTTCCACACCAACCTGACTCTCACACTCTCTGCACTGAATGTAACTCTGCTCTTGTGGAGACAAATGCTTTCTGTCACATCCTCCATCCCTGCAACCATTTGCCGGTAGGCAGCTCTTGCAGAAGAATCAAGCAGCAGAACCTTGTGCTCACCCTACAGCATGAAAATGCTATGAAAGCAGAAATAACCTGGCATGCTCTGGGTCTGCAAGGCTGCACAGATGGGAGAGGTAGATTGTGTTTTTGCAGTGGAGGTTTCCAGTATTTTCAGTACATAGTGTAGGCCCTAACTGAATGTATAACCCTCTTGTAAAACAGCTGTATAAGTAGTTTTTGCACCAAGAAAGTTGCTGAACAGAGTTAAGTTCAGACTGGGGGCATTCTGACATGGGGCGAATTGAGACAAGCACAAGATAAATACACAGGGTGGGTAGAGCCCAGCACAGGACAGAATGAATGTACTGACTTTTGGAAACATTGCCCTTCTCTCTCCGCAGAAAAGTACAAGGCAGACCTAAAAACAAGAGGTTGGTAATTGACCTTATATGGAAATGAATCCTAGCAACAGTCTCGAGGAATCTGTGAGCCTGTGATGCTCAACCAATGAGAGCCATGAGAGCATCACCTGCAGTGGGTTTAGGGCACAGAACAGAATTGATTTCACTGACTGGTGTGCAGTTTCTCCCTTGCCAACAGGGGATGTGCGCGCAGTATTGCAATAATGAATAAGCACTGCTGCTATCGCTGCCATCTTTGCCTAACTAGAAATCTTTGACTTTGAGAGTTTCTCACACAAGGGGAGAAGGTAAGAAAGTAAAGAGGCACAGAAAACTAAGGGAAACTGTTCTTCTTATCTATAAAAATTGATACAATTGATGCTGTCATGCATTTTTTAATTTATTTTTAATTTTTGGCCAATGTCAGTTAGATTGTTTTAAAATATCCACACACCAAAATCTGACTACCAAGCAAATGTAATGAAAATGAAATGAAGGTGAGTTAGCGGAAAGCACAAGGCCATATTATATTAGGCTCTAGCAAATTTAGAGGCAGTCACTGCACGAAGAGGTAGATCTGAGTTGCACATTATATGATTCCCACAAAGATTAAGGAAATCTGAAGCTTTCAATATATTTTTTTTATTCTTTTCTCATTTAATTTTTTAAACACCTGACCCAGACCCCAACCCTCACAGGAGCTGTAAAGATAACAGCAATAACCCGCAATGTAACTCTAATCCTAACCCTTACCCTGATTCTAAAATCGTCCCTAACTCCAAATGTAACAACAAAAATGATGCTAGAAGTTTGTAGCAAAAGGAACCTTAACCCTGATCATAATCCAAAAAAAAAATCATTATGGTAACAATAATCTTTACCTTAAGAGTAATATTAATCAGAGCCCAGATGATGCCTGCATCCAATCAGAAGCATGCTTTGCATTATTTAAGAGTTGTATTTTTTCCAATGAACTCTCTCTATTATCACGTTTATAAAGTAACAGAGTCTGTTCTTTTTCTCCTGACACTGTGCCTTACTCCTGACATCCCCTGGAAATGACCCAGATAGGGCACCATCAAAGTAATGCTAATAGTAATGTCAATCCTAAGGGTATCTCTAGCCTCAGTGTTAATGGGACGCTAACAACAATCCCAACAGCCTTAAACATTCTGGTGGTGTGAAAGAGGTGCTGCCTTGCACATGCTGGGCAGTCCCATTGCCTGTTAAATGCAGGCGGCAGCGTAGAAACATGATGCCCGTGGTCAGAATGCCCTGTGGCAGATCCTGGCACCGGAGAACTGACCGGAGAACCATGAGAGAACTGACAACAAATCACGCGACATCAGAACCGACCCAGTGGTTATTTACAAGCCTTGGGAGACCCAGACAGGATCTCAGAGTGGTGAACGTAGGTACAGAAGTTGTTACTACTCTGTTTTCTTCTAAAAGAAGTGTTTTTTTTTTCATCTCAGAAGTTGGGGGGGGGGGGGGGGGGGGGGGGCGGGAAAGGGATATCAATTTAATTACTCATTAATTTATTGACAGACATTCACGTTTGCTACGTTTGGAGAAGTTTTTATTTGTTTGCTGTGGTTTGATTTTTTTTTTTTCTTTTTTTTTTCCCCCTTCCCTCCTCTTCCATCTTTGTGTTCTTCCCCTATAATCAAAAGAACGGATCCCCAGGGTCTATCCCGCAGACGTTCTTTCCGTGGTCTCTGCTGCTACCTGCTGGCCAATAAGCGGAACTGCCACTGTTGGGCGTTTGGTGCCGCAGGAAGCACAACGCAGATCTGAGTTCTGACCGGTCTACGCAGCAAATCCGCCAATCTTTATTGCGATAAGCCCTCCAGACAAGAGCATAAAGTCTTTGCCTGAGGGCAGGGTTAGTAGTAATGGATGTCAGTTTTGAAATTTCCAGTCCATTCACCATAGCACTTTCTGCCTCCATGTCCCATAACCAGAGCAGCTATGCTGGCATGCTCTCTTGGTTTCTGTCTAAACCACTGTACTATATCCATCAGTTCAGCTGCTGTATTATGGGCAGCAGGGTTTGGGGGGTGGACACTGGTCAGGGCACTCCCACCAGCCTATCCTGCATTTTTTTTTTTTTTTTTTTTTTCATTTTTGGGTTACAATCAGTCAGATCTCAAATAGATCTAGTCCAAATGGAACCTCAAAATCTGACCTTTTAGTGCCTTCATTTACAGAGTCCATTTTATACAGATTCCCTTGTACAGGGCCCCCATGGTCCTCCAGACAGTTGTTACTGATCTTCCATAGGAGAATGATTGAATTAGGTTTTTTCCCATCAAAACTGCCACCTGTCTTTCCAATTTTTCAACACTATCATTCAATAGCTGATTTGCATCAGCCTGAGCCTCTTCAGTTATGTTCAGACAGTTCAAGGCCATTAAAAGTGGCCATGCCACCATAAACACAGCTAACTGTCATTCTCAAGTTGTAAGTATGTCTTTGCTAAGACCATGGAAATACTCAGTCAGGTGGGCCAGGGACTCATGGACCCTCCCTCCGTCCCACACAGGGCCCCATTTTTCAGTGACAGAAGCAGTGCTGCATTTTGAGGATCCTAGGAATCCCAGGACATGCCCTGACAAAAGGTCATTCAAAGGGGTAGTCTTTCCCCATCCAAACCACCCCATGATATTCACAGAAGCACAGAATTGTAGGGGTTGGAAGGGACCTCCAGAGACCACTGAGTCCAGTCCCCCTGCCAAAGCAGGTTCCCTACACCATGTTGCACAGCTCAGCATCCAGGCAGGTCTTGAATATCTCCAGAGAAGGAGATTCCACAACCACCCTAGGCTGCCTGTTCCAGTGCTCTGTCACTCTCACCGTAAAGAAGTTATTGCATACATTAGTGCAGAATTTCCTATGGTGCAGTTTCTGTCTGTTTCCCCTTGTCCCTCCTCCACACACTGCTGAAAAGAGTCTGGCCTCACCTCTTTGCCCCCCACACCTCAAATATTTATAGACCTGGATCAGGTCCCCTCTCAGCCTTCTTTTCTCAAGGCTAAACAGACCCAGTTCCCTAAGTCTCTCCTCATAGGGGAGATGCTCCAGGCCCTTCACCATCTTTGTGGTCCTCCACTGGACTCTTTCCAAGAGATCCCTGTCTTTTTTTTACTGGGGAGCCCAGAACTGGACACAATATTCCAGATGAGGCCTCACCAGGGCAGAGTAGAGGGGGAGGATCACCTCCTTCGACCTGCTGGACACGCTCTTTTTAATGCACCCCAGGATGCCATTGGCTTTTTTGGCTACAAGGGCACACTGCTGGCTCATGGTCAATCTGTCGTCCACCAGGACGCCCAGATCCCTCTCAGCAGAGCTCCTCTCCAGCAGCTCTTCCCCCAGCCTGTACTGGTGCATGCAATTATTTCTACCCAGGTGCAAGACTCTACACTTGCTTTTGTTAAACCTCATCTGGTGTCTTACTGCCCAGCTCTCCAGCCTGTCCAGGTCTCGCTGAATGGCAGCACAGCCTTCAGGCGTGTCAGCCAATCCTCCCAACTTCGTGTCATCAGCAAACTTGCTGAGGGTGGTCACTATCCCCTCATCAAGGTCGTTGATGAAGATGTTGAACAAGACCGGACCCAGCACAGACCCCTGGGGGACGCCGCTAGTTACAGCCCTGCAGCCAGACACTGCACTGCCAACGACAACCCTCTGCACTCTGCCAGTCAGCCAGTTCTCGACCCACTTCACTGTCCAATCACCTATCCCATACTTCCTCAGCTTTGGTATAAGTATGTCATGGGAGACTGTATCAGTTATAGAGGTTATAGAGTTCAATTCCTGTAGTCAATTTGGCGGCCCAGGTGGGACCAGCTCTGTTCGCTGCAGGACCAGCTGAGAGGGAGACACTTTTGGCGCACCCTGAGATTTCTCTGAAGGACTCCCTTCCTCACCTGATCACTGCAGGGACAGACAAGGACCACCCATAGGTGGACCAGGTATGTGTATGGTAAGTGGAGCCCATATGTCTTGAGGAGACATCCTACACAGTTTACAGCCATACGTGCTGCTCCCAGGGAGGTGAGCTCATGGCTTTGGTTGCCAGCTGGGTAGGAAGACTCCTTGGGTGAGTTCCTATGAAAGGGAACTGTATGTCATATGAATGGAAACAAGAACAAGTACTCTCTCCCAGGTGGGTGACAATAGGAGGGACCTAGGTTGGTCTCTCCTACGGGTATGGGATATAGTGGATAGCCTGTCAAATGGTAGCCTGGGTTCTCCAAGTTGTAATCACGGGGGTTATAGGTTGTATGTTCAATATTATCATCTGCTTTAAGTGTTTGGTACCGTGTGTCAAGCCGACTTTGGGAAAAACATTAACGTTTGCAACTGGTCGACCAGAGTATGAGTGTTATTAAGATTCCAGCTAGAAAACTTTGTCAGCATTGTGTAGTATGAATAAACCATGGTTTTTGATCTAAATGTCAGAGTGAGTGTGGTGTGAGTGAGACACAGAACAGCTGCAGGGTGAGTGCCGAGTCCCGATCCATGTTTCCTTCCTCCTGTGAGGGAAATGGCCAGACACGGACAAAGTGAAAGACTGTGTTGTCTGTCCACTCATATGTACTTTCTGCTTGTATGTAAGAAGACGGGAGTTTGTACTCTGTAGATTAGTAAGATTGTCCTGAGGAGAGGTGTACATTCCACCCAACCAATGAATGTCAACACATTTATGTAATACTATGTACTGCTTGCGAGGAAGTGTGTGAGGGAGGTGGTTCAATCAGTGCTGGTTCTGTGGCACAGTGTTTATAACTGAAGAATACAGACTGTATTAAGGGAGTTTATGTGAACTGAAGAACTGTACTGTTTGACAAACAGTTTTGATGGTATAAGAAATTGTAATTGTTAATGATATATGGAAGTGTACTTGAGGGAATGTGGAAGTGTATCTGAGCATACAAACAGAGGAAGCATTTACAGAAGAAAAAAGGTTAAAGTGAGTTTACCTGCACTGACATGAGAGCAACACCCTGCCAGACCGCAGGGCAATTATGGACCTGTCAGTCCAGAGCCTGGTAAAATTATGGAGAAAATGATGGTGGGAGTTATGGAAAAACAGCTGAAGGACAATTCTGTCATTGGTCGCAGCCAACACAAGTTTGTGAGGCAAAGGTCCTGTTTAATTTAAGCTCATTTTGTGACACAGTTATCCGTTTAGTTGACCAAGGGAAGCCAGTTGATGTAATCCTTGAGGATTTCAGTGGAGATTTTGATACTGTTTCTCACAACAACCTTCTGGACAGAATGTTCTGCATATGGCTAGACAGAAACACAATGTGGTGGGTGAGCAGTTGGCCAGTAGGTCAGTCCCAAAGGATTATAGTCAGTTTTTTCCATCAGGCTGGTAGATGGTCACTGTCGGGGTCCCCAGGGTTCCATTTTGGGGCCACTTTCCTTTCATGTTTATGCAGATGACTTGAATGCAGGACTAGAAGACGTTCTGAGCAAGTTTGCTGATGAGACCAGCTGAGGAGGTGCTGTTGCCTCCACTGAGGGTGGAGAGGACTTGCAGAGAGATGTGGACAAGTCAGAGAAGTGGGTACCAGTTGGTACTAAGCACCAAGTGCATAACGTATAACAAGAACAAGTGCCTGATTGTGCACCTGGGTAGGGGCAATGCTGGACATACACACTGACTGGATATGGGACACTGGAGAGGATTCTGACTGGAAAGGGTTGGGGTGCTGGTCAGCATCACACTGAATGTGAGTCAGCAGTGTGCCAAGGCAGCCAGGAAAGACAACAGTCCCCTGGAGTGCATGAAGCAACTTATTGCCAGCTGGGTGAGGGAAAGGGTTGTCCCTCTGCTCTGCATTGCTACTGCCTCACTATGTTCTGGGCACCACAGAACATAAAGGACTTCAAACTCTGGGAGAATGTGCAAAGGAGGGCACTGAAACCGAGAGATCTGAAGTTCAGAGTTTCACAGGGATTGGCTGCTTGTTCAGACTGGGCCCTTCTCACATCCCTGCTCACATCCTGCAATGAAACATAGGTCTCATATGGGACATGAACCTCACAGCGTCCTTGCACCACATGTAGAGCCTGGGATCTTCTGTCCCCATGTCTTTCATTTAACATCATACAAAATTCCAACACATTGCCCAAGGAAATGCCCAGAGCCAACATGTCATACAGGACCTCTCTACCACTGGTCTTGCAATCAGGGCTTGACCTGTCTGCTTTGTAAGGCAAAGGAGAGGTTTCTTAGCATGCCAGTGCCTTTGCCTGCCTGTAGTCATGGCTTCCAGTTATCTTCTCTAACAAGTCCCTTGGGAAGCTTACTTGGTAATGGCCCTCAGTGGGCCCATTAATACTCCAAGAAACTTCACTGTTACTTCTGACTTTGTCTTGTTGAGCACTTTGTGCAAACTTCTCTCTGCACTAGAGGCTGATGAACTCAGCATCAAATGCACCCTGGGACCATTATAACCTAAAGAATCTCCTGTGCCTTATGCCATCTTGTTATCTTCTTCAGGTTATCAGAACTTGTTCAGCAAAAAGGAGGGATATCTGGAGAGAGCTTAAAGAATCCAGTATAAATTTATTGTCTATTTATTTATAGTTGGGTTTAAAGAAGACATTAAAGCAGCACTGTGCAACTGATACCAATCCAGGATGTCCCAATGAGTTCTGTACTGTTACTGTGTTGACAAAGGTCCTTCTCAACCTCCCCACCCAATTTCTGCTCACAATGGACCTATGGGACTTGCATCACTTTTCTTCACATCACTCTTCTCCTCTGCATTCATCCGCTCAGTGTTAAAACTGCTTTGCACCAACTCCCACTGGCTTTCCTCAGAGAACCAGCTACACATGGAAAAGGAAAGATTTCTCTTTTTTATCTGGCCAGCAAATGGAAAGAAAGGTGATGCAATTGAATGAACAGTAAAACACAGTGATCAACTGCATGCCATGTTCAAGCTGCATCTATTGAAGTTTGTCTTTCATATGGAATACTTTTAAAAGAAATGATTTATTCTGAGGTAGGATAGGATAGATTGAATCACAGTGAAGTAGTTGACAACAGAGGCCATCAGACTCTGGTAGATAGAGCAAATTCCAGTAATCTCCCTGGGATAGATCAGCCAGGTAGTTGAGAGGTATCAACTTAAAATTGATCAGGACTTGTGAGTATTTCACACATTGAGACGGGTTAACACATTCTCACTGATTCTCAGACTTTGGGGAGATGGAACAAATTCCAGTAATCCCCCTGAAAGTCAGAAATCAGACAGATAATTGGGAGGTATCTGACTGAACAAAGAGCAAGGGATGGAGAAATCTGGAGGGCAGTGGGAGTAGTTTGTGCCCAAATGGCCTGCTGAAAACATGCCCTTAACCATGGCCATTTCTTTAGGAGAGCTGAAAAAACTTGGAGGATGAGGCACATCAAATAGGCAGCAGGGAAGAGTAGTGCTGGGCACCAGGCTACAGTCACAGGGCATTGGCACTGGCACCGCTGTCTGTGTCTCTGAACCTGAAGGCATTTGTGTCCAGCGAACACAGTTCTGGAAAACATTGTAGTTTCAGTAAAAGAAAAAAAAAGACATCAAATCACCTCAAAGATTCATATTTACAACTTAAAATGGAACAAGACTCATGAGAATTTTTCATGTTGAGAAGGGTTAACACAATTTCAATGATTTCCATCTTTGTCTTCAATTATTTGTTTCAGTTTTATTGACATTTATGATCAACTATTAAGCTTACAGCCTCAAAATAAATAAAAAGAGATACATTTGCATCTTGCACGTGGCCTGATGCCCCTTTCACCTTCGCAGTTCCCACAAGTCCTTCCATGCCGGAGAGTATGAGATCCAGCAGAGCACCTCTCCTCTTTGGTTCCTCCACTGCTTGGTCAAGAAGCTGCCATCTGTGCTCTCCATGGATCTGCTGGATGCCACATGCCCTGCTGTGCTGTCCCTGCTGCAGATAATGGAGTGACAAAGGCCACCAAATGGGACAAGGGACAGACAACATCAGATTCCCATCTGTCTGCAGAGGGCACCTTCCATTTACTCTCCCTGATCAGGAAGACAGGAAAAGACACTGATGGTCTCCTCTGTTTGCCATTTCCATTAGCTCTGACCTGTCTGCTCTTCCATCCCCAGGCAGAGCTCAGTGCACTCTCACAGAGGGCATTCACCCTTCTTTATCTCCTCGCCCATCCATCCTAAAGACTCGGTATCCCCCTTGTGCTACAGTGCAGTTGTGGAAGCCATTAAACTGTGTCCCCATGGTCCAAACAGGAGCTCAGGCCTGCAGCTCTATCAAGATTTCTAGCTTCTTGTGTGTTGGTGTTTGCATTAGTGCAAAACCACAGAAGTAAACATCCTAATTGGAAAGCATCACTGGACATAGCCTGACTGGATAGCTAATCTATGGTATCAGTGTGCAGAAGATGGCACACAAACATTAGACTGATCGTGGGCCTTGGAGTTGACACAGCAACATGGTCACACCATGGGCATGGCTTTCCTGAAGGCCCTGTGCTGCTCTTGCAGCTGTGAGTGAATTCACCAGACAGCCAGTGCTATCCCCTCTCTGGCCCTCGGCTGATGCCCAGGAAGGAGGTGTCTATCTCAGGGATTTCCCACATGGTTTACAAGCACTGGCACACATCAGGAGCAGCCCAGGCACCTTGGGCATCACCCAGTGTCTGTGTGTGAGCAGCTGCCTCCCAGCTGAAGGTCCGAGGACTCAGAGCAGGAGCTCCCATGCAGGCAACTCCTTGTGCTCTTCTGAACTGAACCAGAGGAATCCCAGCTCCTGTGGGTGTGTAGGGAGCTGAATCCCATTTCAGCTCCAGGATTTCTGTCAAGGGATGAGACTCCTGCACTGCCTCAGCTGGATCACTGCCCTGCACAGGGAAAGTCCAAACCTTGCCTTCCTTGTCTGGTTGCCCTTATTGTTTCATCAAACGATCTCTGGGAGCACTCCCCATATGTCTCCAATCAGTCACTGACCACTGGACATGTGGTGGTTAATTGAGCGAATTTCAAAGCACAGTCATGATGCTGTTGTCTTTCAGGAGCTGTTGGCCATGAGGACCCAGGGACATGTCAGGGGAGACAAGTCGGAAAGATAAAAATGACATAATCTGCTGCTTGCCTGTCCAGGCTCCTGGGACACAGGGAGCTCATAAAAGTGTGCAGGGCTGCAGAGAGACAGCTGTGCCCAGGAGCAGCTCTTGTGCACAGCACAGCCTGCAGGTGACAGAAGGAGAGGAGAGAAACTGAAGAGAGCTTGCAGGATGTGTGTGGTGTGAGCGGGCTGTGAGCTCACTGCAGGAGCATTGCTCACAGACCATGACAGGGTAAGTCTCACTGCAGACCATGAGCTGCTTTTCATAGAGGGTCAACTTAATTTGGGACATCCCATAGGAGATCTGGATGCAGGCACTGCATGTTTCTTTACTGTGGAAAAAGCCTTCTGCTCCAGCTGAGGGCTTCCATACTGCAGTATGAAATCACAGCCCTGAGGGCTGCATGTCCCAGCACGGCTGCAGGCTGTGCAGCCGGGGCTGCAGGCGGGTGCCCAGGGCTGTCCTGCAGAGCAGGGTCCCTGCTGTGCCCCAGGGGCTGTGTGCCGGGTATGGGACTCTGCCGCCTGCCAGGCTCAGCACTCAGCCTGCCCGGGGAGCTGCCCAGGGTGCTGCAGGGAGACGGGTGGGGGGAAGGAGCCCCCGGCAGGGTTTGTGCTGCTGCCTGGGGCAGGGGATCACAACTCCACTGCACAACGGAATGTTTCTGAGGGCACTTTGCAAGAGGAGAGCCAAGGCAGGGGGTTTCCATTTCCTGTTCTGAGGCAAAGAGGTTTGGAGTCAGAAATCTAAAAGGGGCAATAAGAGTTCTGAGAATTTTTCATCAATCAATTGCTTGTTTTGTGAACACTCACACATGATGTGCTTTCAGTCTCCCATTTCTCGAAGGATGGAATTATCTTCATTTTCTGTAGGCATGAATAATTCACTTATCCTACAAACAGGCAGCATTTTCTAACTGAAACTGAATGCCACAGAAGCTCGGGTAGGGGGCTCTAAGAGCACTTGGGGTAAAGATATGAGACATGAAACAGATGAAAATATCCAGGGAGAAGGCATAAGAAAATAAAAGGAAGGTTAGAGCTCCATATGCTGCTTCTGCTTAAGGAATGCTGAAATACATGAAAGTAAATGCAAGTAATGGTGCTAAATGTACACTGTTGTAAGAGAATAAAAACATTTCATATTATAGCAGGAGGAGTGTGTCTGAGAATGGTCTGGACTTGTCATTATCTTCTGCACTCTGAGCAGGACTCCAAGCCCAACAACAGCAGATGCCCAACAGCAGCTCCATCAGTGAGTTCCTCCTGCTGCCGTTGGCAGACACGCGGCAGCTGCAGCTCCTGCACTTCTGGCTCTTCCTGGGCATCTACCTGGCTGCCCTCCTGGGCAACGGCCTCATCAGCACAGCCGTAGCCTGCGACCGCCGCCTGCACACCCCCATGTACTTCTTCCTCCTCAACCTGGCCCTCCTCGACCTGGGCTGCATCTCCACCACTCTCCCCAAAGCCATGCCCAACGCCCTCTGGGACACCAGGGCCATCTCCTACACAGGATGTGCTGCACAGCTCTTTTTCTTTTCCTTCTTCCTCTCAGCAGAGTATTCCCTTCTCACCATCATGTCCTATGACCGCTACGTTGCCATCTGCAAGCCCCTGCACTACGGGACCTTGATGGACAGCAGAGCTTGTGCCACCATGGCAGCAGCTGCCTGGGGCACTGGGGTTCTCTATTCCCTGCTGCACACTGCCAGTACGTTTTCACTGCCTCTCTGCCAAGGCAATGTTGTCAACCAGTTTTTCTGTGAAATCCCACAGATCCTCAAGCTCTCCTGCTCTGGCTCCTACCTCATGGAATTTGTATTTCTCTTTTTTGGTGTCAGTTTAGGCTTTGGTTGCTTTGTTTTCAGAGTTGTGTCCTATGTGCACATCTTCATGGCTGTGCTGAGGATGCCCTCTGAGCAGGGACCGCACAAAGCCTTCTCCATGTGCCTCCCTCACCTGGCTGTGGTCTCCTTGTTTCTCAGCACTGGTGCTTTTGCCTACCTGAAGCCCCCGTCCATTTCCTCCCCACTCCTGGATCTGACAGTGGCACTTCTGTATGCAGTGGTTCCTCCAACACTAAACCCTATTATCTACAGCATGAGGAACAGGGAGATCAAGCACGCTTTCAGGAAGGTGTTGCAATAAGCACTATTCCAGCTACAATAAAATGCACAACTTCCTCAATAGGATTCCCAGTGGTGGTTCTTTATGTTTTATGCATCTTTGTCTGTTTGATTATGTGAGATATAGGAATGTGCAAAAAAAAAATGTTATTGAACTTATAAATAAAAATGTATTTAAATTCTTTCCTACCTAATTTCCATTTTCTCACTCCAAGAACTCATGTAAACATGGAACCAGATTCCCTGAATATGTTATAAGATACCTAAAAAGCTTTCAAAATAGACTTACTTAGATTTTCTTTCTTCCTACTTTGCCTGGATTTGGGGAGGTACAGCCACAGACAGCAGCTCAACGTGCTCTTTTCATTCATGTGCTCTTACCAGTGCTGCAGTGCTCTTGAGTCCTCTCATTTGTGCAGTCCTGAAGGTCTTGTGTGTCTCACAACAGTCCTGTTGCCTCTACAGCAGCAATCCAGGGCTGCAGTCAGTAGCCGGCAATATGAACAGGTCTGTCAGAGCTGGTCTCCTTGCTGGCACTGCCATAACAAGAGGGCCCCTTTAGAGCAGGACCAGAGAACTGGAGGGAGGCCTCTTCCAAAGCTGGTGTAAGGAATATACCTCAGGAGCTGCTCCCTGAGAAAACCTTGAGATCTTCAGGTGCTCTTCACTGTGTGACCAGATCAGATTGAATAGTCCCAAGGAGATCCGTAAGCATCTCAAGGCAGTGCTGTGGTTTAAGGTTTATGGGTTGAGACAAAGAGAAAAAGAAAAGGATAATAATTATGACAAATGTATTTATACATATATAATATATTTAGTGTATTTTCACACATATACAACATATGCAGTTGCAAACATATATGAACTAATCCCTATGCGCATCTGTCTGCAAGTCCAGGATTAGTTGCAGGGGTTTTAACAGCCACAGGGTTCACTGTAGGAGCTGAAGTGGCTGTTGGGCTGTTGCAGGAGTTGAAGTGACCTCAGAGTTCATTGCCAGAGCTGGAACCACCACAGGACCTGTGACTATGTTGGAGCAGCCACTGGGCTCATTGGAGGGGTTGGAGCCACCGCAGGGCTGTACTTCCTCCCTTGGGAGGAATTTGTACCATTTTCTTATTACCATACTTGGAACAGCTACAGGACCCGTAGCAGGAGTAACTGCAGAGCTCATTATGAGGGGTGGAGTGACAGAGGGATCTGCCCAGAGCTTGGAGCAACTGCAGGACATGTAGCAAAACCTTGGAGCTGCTGCATGGTCTGTGCCAGGAGTTGCAGAGGCTGCAGCACTGTCAGCAGATCCAGCTCTCTGGATCTGGCACACTGCAGTCATTTGTGCCTCTTGGGGGTTACCAGTGCCACAGCAGACCTGCCCCCAATATTCTACCAGTTTATCAGGATCCTGCAGTTGCTCGGAGATGAAGTTCCAAAGCCCTGGGGGTGCCCACCACTCCAGGCAGCTGCCCAGACTGTCCCACACCCTCTGCCATGCAGAGCCTTCTCACCTTGGGGCAGATCTCTCACTGATATTCCTGAATAATTGTTTAACCTCAATCATAGATTCATAGAATCACCAAGGTTGGAAAAGGCCTAAAAGATCATCCAGTCCAACCGTTCACCTATTACCTATAGCTCCCACTAAACCATGTCCCTCAACACAATATCCAGTACACCCCCGGACTCACAGAGGCGACAATGTAAATTGTGTAATTCCTAATCATATGGACAATATTACTTCCAAAACCCAAAGATGACCGCAGAGCTGAATGTGCACAAAACTTCACTTTGTCAGCTGCCAATTTTATCGTGGTACAAACTGAGGTCAAACAGCATAGCAAAATAAATACCCTAATGCAGCATCCAAGCACCAAGTAAGGAGCTGTGCAGTGAAGCTTCATGAGAAGACTCAACAAGCTCCACACATAGGGAGCACATCCACACATACCAGCACCATGGCCTGCACTTCTCCAGCTCCCACAAAGCCCTGTCCGCTCTGGACAGATGTGCTGCTATCTCAACCCTTGGAGCCTCACATCAGGCACCAAAATGACAGTGGTTGTTGAACCCAACATGTGGCTCAGCAGCACACAGTGCTTTGTGCACTGCCCAATTCCCAGTGGGATGGGGATGAGAACTGGGAAAAAGAGTACAACTTCTGGGATGTAACAAAGCAGTTTACTAAGAGAGATAAAAGAAGTGGAGTAATAGTTATCACTATATATCCGTTGATATGGAATTGTATGTAACAACTGATGCACAAGCACTTGCTCAGCACCACCAGACTGATGCTCAGCTGGACCCTGGGCAGTGAAGAGACTGAGATGAACTCCCACCCCTTTCAATACAATTTCTGCTTGCTGTCAGCTGATAGAGAACGTCCCTTTGGCCACTATCAGTCAGCTGTCCTCACTCTGTTCCCTCCCAGCTCCATGTGCCCTCCACTGACCATGGCCTTGGCTCTGTACAACACTGCTTAGCAGCAGCTGTAAACATCAGAGTGTTATCAATGGTTTTCTCCTAGAACCAAAACACTGCACCACAGCAGACAGTCTGAAGAAAACAATTCCATTCCAGCTGTAACTCAGATTCCTGCCTGTCCCCTCTTCTTGTTCTTCCTGATCAGGAAGCAAGGAACAGAATCTGCCGCTCTCCTCTCTGAGCCCTTTCCATCAGTTCTCAGCTGGCTCCTCTGCCATCCCCAGGCAGAGCTCAGTGCCCTCTCATGGATGGCAGCAGCCTTTTCTCTTCTTCCTTGCCCATCCGTCATGCAGAATCTGTACCCCATTTGCTACAGTACAGAGCTGAGAATCAACCCACCATGTCTCTGTGAACCAAACAAGACCCTAGGCCTGCAAAGGCACAGAGATTTGGAGTTCGCTGAGTGAATGTTTGTGGTCCTCTCATTAGTGTAACGACTCTTCAGAAAGGATCCCCTTCCAGAAGCATGTTTTGATTTTGCCTGGCTGGGCCTTGCATCTACACCGTGCTACTGGTGTTCAGAAGATGGCACACAGGTACGAGACCCATTGTGGGGCTCACAGTTGTCCAGTGAACATTGTCACTACCCAGGGCATGTCTTTCCTAAAGGTCCTCAGTGGCATTTGCCAGCTGGCTGGGGGTGTGCTGGAGACCCCAGGGAACTGCCATTCTGTTGTAATACAAGAAGAATTTTACAGAGCAGCAGCCATGGATCAAGATAAGCACTTTACAGAGCAGCAGCTGCAGAGCAGGATAAACAGCATGAGAACCAAGGACACCTCTAGCAAAAGAGTGAAAGGCTCGTGGCTTTGAAGCGGGGTTTTAGGGTTCTTATTGCAGAAGCTTTCTTCCAATTAGTACGTGTGATTTTTGAACACCCTTGTTTGTTTGCTATAAAAGTACGGCTCTTCAGGCAATAGATGGACACAGCTATATTTAACTATATTGGTGTGTGGTTGTTTGTCCTAGAACGCTGACTTTTGCCTTCAGGTTCGCCAACACATGGGGGCCCGCAATGTCATGGGATTTAACTCTTGAACACCTGTGGGATCCCGAGAAACTAAGCCAGTATTTGAGTCAGGGATGGCGCAGCCTAGATAGATCTAAGGGGGTATGACTTATTTGGGGCTTGGCTTGTGCTTACCGTGCTCTATATAACACTGTTCCGAAAAGAGAGAATTTCCGAGCTGAGGTTCTAGCCAAAAAGGGAAATCCCCAAGTCAATTTTGATCAGTCACAGGAGGCACCAGTAACAATATCAGTTGCCCTTGTGGAAGGCAAGAAATGGAAATGGGTGTCCTCACGTCTAGAACGGAAAAAAGAAGTGGAGGAGGAGGCAACAGAAGATCCAGGTGACAGGTCTGGATAAGTACCGAGAAAGGAAAAAGGAAAAGTGTCATGAAGAAGAGAGTGATGAGGAGGAAATCTCTGTTACTGTTTGTCGATCCCTGAAGATGACTGAAATCGAAGGCGTAAGAAAGGAGTTCACACGGCACCAGAATGAATCTCTTGTTACCTGGTTGCTTCGCTGTTGGGACAGCTGGGACGGTAGCTTGTTGTGATGTGACAGGCCCTTCCCCATATTCTGGAAGAATCTTAGTGTAATACAGTGGGTGTAGACAAAAAGGCGTAGGTTATATAAGGATGTGTCTGTTTCAATAAATCGCCATTTTGCCACTTCATCTCCTTGGTGTCACTTGGTAATTGGCCTAGCTGCTGCTTCAGTTGAAGGCGAGAGATCGTAAAGAAATTAACGACCATAAAGCCTTCATGTGTATCATTAAAATTCTCAGCTATTAGACACAAGCGCTTTCCAGATTGAGCAAGGAACAACAGTAAATTGCACTGTGTGTTTCCTTGTGGTGTTACCTACGTGACCACAGAGAAGACACGAGGAAGTGGCATGACCAGCCTACTCCTGTACTATGAGCACGGGTGAGGGAACTACAAAACAGTCCAACCACCAGTACGGCTGCTCCAGTTATCACAGGTAACCAATAGAGGGGCCCTGCCCTCATTCAAGGGAGTGGAAGGGATAATAGAGTTTATTGGACTGTGTGGATTTGATGGCCTAGCACATCAGAACCACAGAAATATAAGGCACTGGTGGATACTGGTGCACAGTGCACCCTAATGCCCTCCAGTCATGAAGGGACAGAATCAATCCATATTTCTGGATATCTCTCAAGAATTGACTGTGTTGGAGGCTGAAATAAGCCTCACTGGTAAAGACTGGAAAAAACATCCTATGTGAGTGGTCCAGGGTTTCCGTTCATACTTGGTATTGAGGATACCTCAGAAGAGGGCATTTCAAGGATACTAAGGGGTATCACTGGGCCTTTGGAATCGCTGCTGTAGATATGGACAACATTAAGCAGCTGTCTGTTTTGCCTGGCCTGTCAGAGGACCCGTCTGTTGTGAGGCTGCTACGAGTAAAAATAAAAGAGCAGCAGGTACCGATTGCTACAAAGACAGTGCACAGACGGCAGTATCGCACCAACAGGGATTCCTTGCTCCCCATTCATGATTTGATTCGCCAGTTGGAGAATCAGGGAGTGATCAGTAAAACTCACTCACCTTTTAACAGCTCCATATGGCCAGTGCGTAAAGCCAGTGGAGAATGGAGGCTGACAGTAGACTACCGTGGCCTGAATGAGGTCACACCCCCACTGAGTGCTGCTGTGCTGGAGAGCAAATAATTCAAATTCTTCTATGAGCCAGTTTTGCTATTAAGTGAAGCAAAGTAAAAGGGCCTGCCTAGGAAATTCAGTTCTTAGGTATAAAGTGGCAGGATGGATGTCATCACATCCCAACAGTGATTGACAAAATCACTGCCATGTCTCCACCAACTAGCAAGAAAGAGACACAATCTTTCCTGGGTGCAGTGGGCTTTTGGAGGATGCACATTCCAAACTACAGCCTCATTGTAAGCCCCCTTTATCAGGTGATGCAGAAGAAGAATGATTTTGCATAGGGCCCAGAGCAGCAGCAGGCTTTTGAACAGATTAAACAGGAGATAGCCTGTGCCATGGACCTGGGGCCAGTACGGACTGGACAGGATGTAAAGAACATCCTCTATACTGCTGCTGGAGAGAAAGGTCCCACTTGGAGTTTGTGGCAAAGAGCCTCAGGAGGGACCCAAGGCCGACCCCTGGGATTCTGGAGCTGAGCGTACAAGGGGTCTGAAGAGTGCTACACTCCAACTGAGAAGGAGATCTTAGCCGCGTATGAGGGGGCTCGGGCTGCTTCCGAAGTAGCTGGTACTGAAATGCAGCTCTTTCTGGCACCTCGACTGTCAATGATGAACCGGATGTTGAAAGGGGAGGTTCTCTCCACCCATCATGCTACCGATGCCACCTGGAGCAAGTGGATTGCACTGATTAGACAACAAGCGCGGATGGGGAACCTCAATCGTCCAGGAATTTTAGAAGTGATCATGAACTGGACTGAAGATAAAAAGTTTGGAACATCACCAGGAGAAGAGGTGTCATGTGCTAAAGCGGCCCCACCATACATCGAACTACCAGAAAATGAAAAGAAATATGCTCTTTTCACTGATGGATCATTTCATATTGTAGGGAAGCATCGGAGATGGAAAGCTGCTGTTTGGAGCCCCACACGACAGGTCGCAGAGGCCACTGAAGGTAAAGGAGAATCAAGTCAGTTTGCAGAGGTAAAAGCTGTCCAGCTGACCTTAGATGTGGCTGAACGGGAGAGGTGGCCAATGCTTTATCTTTATACTGACTCATGGATGGTGGCAAATGCCTTATGGGGGTTGTTACAGCAGTGGGAACAAAATAACTGGCAACGGAGGTGTAAACCTATTTGGGCTGCTGAACTGTAGAAAAACATAACTGCTCAAAAAAAAGACATGATTGTAAAGGTGTGTCACATGGATGCACACTTGCCCAAGAGTCGGGCTATTGCAGAACAACAAAACAACCATCAGGTAGGTCGAGCTGCCAGAATTGAGGTGGCTCAAATAGACTTGGACTGGCAGAACAAGAGTGAATTATTTCAAGCTTGATGGTTCCATGAGACCTCAGGCCATCAAGGAATGGACATAACATATAATTGGGCTAGAGACTGAGGGGTGGACTTAACTATGGATGCTATTGCACTGGTTATTCATGACTGTGAATCATGTGCCATAATTAAACAAGCCAAGAATATGAAGCCTCTCTGGGGGGAAGGCCAAGGCAAAAGTATAAATATGGGGAGGAGTGACAGGTGAATGATGTCACCTTGCCAGGATCTCATAATGATAAGCGTTTTGTGCTTACCATGGTGGAAGCAACCACTGGGTGGCTTGAAACATACACAGTACCCCATGCTACTGCCAGAAACACAATATTGGGTTGTTAGAAACAAGTCCTATAGAGACATGACACCTCAGAAAGAACTGAGTCTCATAATGGGACACATTTCAAAAATTCCCTTAATAAATACTTGGGCCAAAGTTCATGGCATTGAGTGGATTTATCATATCCCCTACCATGCACCAGCTTCTGGTAAAATTAAAAGATACAATGGGGTGTTGAAAACTATGTTGAAAGCAATGGGTGGTGGAACACTGAAGCACTGGGAAAAGCATTTGCATGTGGTGCAAGGATGCTGTTAAAGTTCATATCCCACATGTGCCCTGTGTCTCATCACAGGATGTGGGGTGTGAGAAGGGCCCAGTCTGAACAAGCAGTCAATCCCAGTGAAACTCTGAACTTCAGATCTCTCAGTTCCAGTGCCCTCCTGTGCACACTCTCCCATAGTTTGATGTTCTTTATGTTCTGCATTGCCCAGAAGTGCACCCAGTGCTCCAGGTGAGGCAGTAGCAATGCAGAGCAAAGAGGGACAAACCTTTCTCCCACCCAGCTGGCAATAAATTGCTTGATGCACTTTAGGGGACTGTTGGCCTTCTTGGCTGGCTGGGCACACTGCTGACTCACTTAAAATTTTATGTTGAGCAGGACCCCCAATCCTTTTCAGTCAGACGTCTCTCATGTGTCCCATATACAGACAGTGTTTATGTCCAGGGTTGCCCATACCCAGGTGCACAATCAGGCACTTGTTCTTGTTATACTTTATGCACTTGGTGCTTAGTACCAACTGGTACCCACTTCTCTGACTTGTCCACATCTCTCTGCAAGTCCTCTCCACCCTCAGTGGAGGCAACAACACCTCCTCATCTGGTCTCATCAGCAAACTTGCTCAGAACATCTTCTAGTCCTGCATGCAAGTCATCTGCATAAACATGAAAGGAAAGTGGCCCTAAAATGGAACCCTGGGGAGCTCTGACAGTGACCATCTACCAGCCCAATGGAACCCACTGACTATAATCCTTTGGGACAGAACTACTGGCCAACTGCTCACCCACCACTGCTGGTGAACCTGAAAGGCAAAATGTCAGCGTGCTGGGTCAAACAGAGAAACACCAATATAGTTACATATAGCTGCATCAATTTATTGCCCGAAAGCCAGACTTTTATAGGAGACAGACAAGGGTGTCCAAAAATCACACACGCTAATTGGAGGAAAGCTACTGCAATAACAACCCTAGAACCCCCCTTCAAAGCCACGAGCCATTCATTCTTTTCCTAGAGATGTCCTTTGTTCTCATGCTGTTTATCCTGCTCCGCAGCTGCTGCTCTGTGAACTCCTTATCTCAATCCATGGCTGCTGCTCTGTAAAATTCTTCTTGTATTACAACACACCACGTTCTGTTTCTGTCTAGCTGTATGCAGGAATTTCTGTCCAGAAGGGTGCTGGAGAAATAGTATCAAAAGCTCTACTGAAATCCTCAAGGATTACATCAACTGCCTTCCCTTGTTCAGCTCAATGGATAAAGGTGTCATAAAAAGACCTGAAATTAAATAGGACCTTCCCCTCTGTATCTTGTGTTGTCTGTGACCTGTCCTTCAGTTGTTTTTCCATAACTCCCACCATCATTTTCTCCATAATTTTACCAAGCACTGTAGTGAGACTGACAGGTCCATAGTTGCCCGTGTCATCTTTCTTGCTCTTCCTTACAATGAGACAACATTTGCCAGCTTCCTGTCAACAGGTATGACCCTAGACTTATTAGATGCCATTGAAATGCGAGCCCAGAGCATGCTAAAGTGTCATCAGTGCAAGAACATAGATGTGCCATAGCTTTGCAATGCCTTGAAATCCAGACTATGCCACAGATGGAGCAGAGAGGAAGATCTGCCTCTTCTGTTCTGAGCTCATCCTTTTGATAAGCTGAATATCACTACATACTCCATGGGGTCAGGTGCAAAAGACACAATGGGTGCCCTAAGCACGTGGCTGAGGTGGTATTTAGGATGGCCAAGAATACCTCCCTTCTGGCCCTCAGCTGATGCTCCAGAAGGAGGTGTCTATCTCATAGATTTTCCGTCACAGTTTACAAGCACTAGCACAAAACTAGGATCACCCAAGGCATCTTGGGCATCACTGAGAGACTGTGTATGAGTAGTGCAGTCCCTGTGGAATAAAAACCAAGGATTCAGATGAGGGACTCACACACAGACACCTCACTGTGCACATCTGAACTCAGCTAGGTGAACTTGTAGCTCCTGTGGTTCTTTGAAAAACTGATCCCAATTCAGCCCCAGGGTTTCCATCTGAGGATGAGATGCCTAACGCTAGAATAAGGATGGGATGGTCTGTTGATAACAGGACAAATGGAAACGGATTTAAATTAAAAAGGGGAGACATAGGTTAGATGTGAGGAACCTATATTTTTACACAGCAACACTGGAAAAAGTTGCCCTCAGAGGCTGTGCATGCCCAATGGATGGGATCCTGGGTTTACTCTGGGTTTACCCTCACGTCAGTCCATGTTTCTACTCATACTTTTGTCTAGGTGAACTCTCACTTTACTCAAGGTTTTACTCACAGTTTACCATCAGGGAGTGTGATCGGGAGATGGGCTGGTGGAGTGACTTGCTGGCATCCCCGAGGGAAGGCTGCCAGGCAGATACCCCCAGAAAAGTGGTTGACTCCCTGCCCTGTCACAGTCAGACAGACCTGACTGATGAGAAGGGTTGGAAGAGAGTCCCAACTCAACATCACAGGAGCCCCCCCATGCCTGCCTAGCCCTCGACCCCTGATCCATCTAAGCAACAGGTTTGACACTCTGAAATCTGAAGGAGATAAGAATGGGGAGGCAATGGAGGATCTGCCTAGGAGGAAACCTAATGCAAGGCAGTCACTACCAAGCCTTGTGACTTCCTCTGCCATGAAAGAAAGAAGGGTGGCCGTGGTGGGTGACTCCCTTCTCAGAGGAATAGAGGGCCCCATTTGCAGACTGGACCCCAGTTGTCAGTAAGTCTGCTGCCTTCTTGGTTTCAGGTCAGGGACATAATGAGGAAACTCCCAATGCTGGTTAGGTCCACTGATTATTTTCCACTACTCATAGTTTAGGTGGGCAGTGATGAAATTTCTTAGATAAGACTACAAACTATAAAAAGAGATTTCAGGAATTTAGGCCATTTAGTTCACAAAGTGGGAGATCAAGTGATTTTTTGTTCTATACCTTCAGTGGCAGTGAGGGACACAGAGCAGGCTTGGAAAGCAAAGCAATGAACAATTGTCTCAGAGGTTGGTACTGAGCCAGAAACTTTGAGTTCTTTGATCACAGGACAGTTTACTTGGCCCATGGTCTGTTATCCATGAATGGAACCCAACTGTCTCAAAGGGGGAAGTGAATCCTAGCATAGACGGTAGCGGGGCTTATCGAAAGAGCTTTAAACTAGCTACGATGGGGGAGTGGACAAAACAGGGCTTACCAGAGATAAGCCTAGGGAAATGCTGTTTGAGCTGGGAGAGAGGCAGATGCCTCAGCTGAAGTGCGTCTACACCAACGCACGCAGCTTGGTCAACAAGCAAGAGGAGCTGGAAGCAACTGTGCATCTGACAAACCATGACCTAGTTGCTATTACCGACCCATGGTGGGACCACTGCCATGACTGGAGTGCTGTGATGGGAGCTCTTCAGAAGGGATAGAGGAGGAAGGAAGGGTGGTGGTGTGGCCCTTTATATTAAAGAGAGTTTTGATGTTGAAGAGCTTGGGCTTCAGAATGAAGTGCATGTTTGTAAGGATCGGGGGAAAGGCCTGTAAGTGTGACATCTTGCTAAAGGTTTCTTATAGACCGCCTAATTGATGGGTGAGGCATTCTATGAGCAGCTTACTGAAGTCGCAAGATTGCCAGCACTCATTTTCTTGGGAGACTACAACTTCTCTGATATATGCTGGGAATATAATAAATAGCAGAGGAATCAGTCCAAGAGGTTTATAGATTGCATGCAAGACAGCTTCCTTACACAGCTGGTATGAAGTCCTACCAGGGGTGGTTCCTTGCTAGACCTGCTCTTCACTAACAGTGAAGGACTGGTAGGAGTTGAGAAGGTTGGGGACTGTCTTGGGCAGAGTGGCCATGAAATGGTAGAATTCTCTATTCTTGGAGATGTCAGAAGGGTGACTAGCAAAACTACTATCCTGAACTTCTAGAGGGCGGACTTTGACCTGTTCAGGACACTTGTAGCACAGGTCCCTTGGGAGTCGCTCCTTACGGGTAAAGGGGTCCAGGAAGCCTGGACACTCCTCAAGATGGAAATCTTAAAGGCACGAGATCAGGCTGTCCCTGAATGCCATAAGGTGAGCCATAGGGGAAGAAGACCAGTGCAGATGAACTGGGAAAAACTATTGAGACTCAGGAAGAAAAAGAGAATCTCTGTCCTCTGGAAGAAGGGGCTGGGTACTTGGGGAGATTACAAGGAAGTTGCTAAGGCATGCAGGGAGGAAGTTAGGAAGGCACATTAATTCCCTGTCCCTTAATCCATGCCCAGAGCTTCTCAGCCATGTCACTGCCAACTGTAAGCTCCATGCAGAGTTCAAGTGGGACACATAGGGCACAGCCTTCTGCTGGGTGGATGCAAGTGTTGGTGGAACCAGATGGGACAAAGCCCTCCCACCATGCCCTCCTGGGAAAATGGCCACCCCAAGAATGGCAGTCTGCCTCCTCCATGACCCCATCTGAAATGCTCCTGCACTGATTGATTATAGGGCTTTAAACCAGGTCCAAATGGGGAAGGGTGGGGAATTGGATGTGACAGAGAAGGGCTGAGGGATATTGTTGCTGTTGGAGATTGAATGGAAAGCCTCTGAGTTGTTCTATAGGATTGTGTGAGGATTCCTCAGAGAAAGTCTTGTTGCCAATACCCCGTCCTAAATCTTACTGTGTACCCTCTGGGGGTAACCCCAACCTACTGCTGCCCTAAAGTGCCTGTAGACCAGTGCGGGTAGCATGGGAAATAAACGGGACAAATCAAGAGAAAACCACAGAGCTTTTCCTTTCATGCAGGCTGCTGATTCTGAGCAAGGCCCTGAACATCAGTACCACAGTGTAGATGCAAGACCCAGACAGGCTAAATCAAAGCATGCTTCTGGAAGGGGATGCTTTCTGAAGAATCCTTACACTAATGAGAGGACCACAAACATTCACTCAGCGAACTCCAAATCTCTGTGCCTTTGCAGGCCTAGGGTCTTGTTTGGTTCACAGAGACACGGTGGGTTGATTCTCAGCTCTGTACTGTAGCAAATGGGGTACAGATTCTGCATGACGGATGGGCAAGGAAGAAGAGAAAAGGCTGCTGCCATCCATGAGAGGGCACTGAGCTCTGCCTGGGGATGGCAGAGGAGCCAGCTGAGAACTGATGGAAAGGGCTCAGAGAGGAGAGCGGCAGATTCTGTTCCTTGCTTCCTGATCAGGAAGAACAAGAAGAGGGGACAGGCAGGAATCTGAGTTACAGCTGGGATGGAATTGTTTTCTTCAGACTGTCTGCTGTGGTGCAGTGTTTTGGTTCTAGGAGAAAACCATTGATAACACTCTGATGTTTACAGCTGCTGCTAAGCAGTGTTGTACAGAGCCAAGGCCATGGTCAGTGGAGGGCACATGGAGCTGGGAGGGAACAGAGTGAGGACAGCTGACTGATAGTGGCCAAAGGGACGTTCTCTATCAGCTGACAGCAAGCAGAAATTGTATTGAAAGGGGTGGGAGTTCATCTCAGTCTCTTCACTGCTCAGGGCCCAGCTGAGCATCAGTCTGGTGGTGCTGAGCAAGTGCTTGTGCATCAGTTGTTACATACGATTCTATATCAACGGATATATAGTGATTACTATTACTCCTCTCCTTTTATCTCTCTTAGTAAACTGCTTTGTTACAACCCAGAAGTTGTACTCTTTTTCCCAGTTCTCATCCCCATCCCACTGGGAATGGGGCAGTGCACAAAGCACTGTGAGCTGCTGAGCCACATGTTGGGTTCAACAACCACAGTCATTTTGGTGCCTGATGTGAGGCTCCAAGGGTTGTGGTAACAGCACATCTGTCCAGAGTGGACAGGGCTTTGTGGGAGTTGGAGATGTGCAGGCCATGGTGCTGATAGTTTCCCTATTTGTGAAGCTTGCTGAGTCTTCTCATGAAGCTGCATTTCACAGCTCCTTGCTTGCTGCTTGTTTTCCCTGCTGCATCATTTGTCAACTCTGGATGCTGGATTAGGGTATTTATTTTGCTATGCTGTTTGACCTTGGTTTGTACCACGATAAAATTGGCAAAGTGAAGTTTTGTGCACATTCAGCTCTTTGGACATCTTTGGGTTTTGGAAGTAATATTGTTGGTATGATTAGGAATTACACATTTTACACTGTCGTCTCTGGGAGACCAGGGGTATTCAAGGAGAGACTGGATATTGTGTTGAGGGACATGGTTAAGTGGGAGCTATTGGTAATAGGTGAACGGTTGGATTGGATGATCTTTCAGGCCTTTTCCAGCCTTGGTGATTCTATGATTCTAGGATTGAGGTTAAACAATTATTCAGGAATATCAGTGAGAGATCTGCCCCAAGGTGAGAAGGCTCTGCATGGCAGGGGGTGTGGGACAGTCTGGGCAGCTGCCTGGAGTGGTGGGCACCCCCAGGGCTTTGGAACTTCATCTCCGAGCAACTGCAGGATCCTGAGAAACTGGTAGAATATTGGAGACAGGTCTGCTGTGGCACTGGTAATCCTAAAAAGGCCCAAATGACTGCAGTGTGCCAGGGCCTGGCCCACACCTACTGAGCTGTGTTCAACACTATTCAGCATCTTCAAGGGGAAGAGAGCTGGATCTGCTGACATTGCTGCAGCCTCTGCAACTCCTGGCACAGTCCCTGCAATAGCTCCAAGTTTTTGCTACACATCCTGCAGTTGCTCCAAGCTCTGGACAGATCCCACTGTCACTCCACCCCTCATAAGGAGCTCTGCGGTCACTTATGCTACAGGTCCTGTAGCTGTTCCAAGTATTGAGATAAGAAAATTAAGCAAACCACTGAGTGCTGCTGTAGAGACGACGGGACTGCTGTGAGACACACAAGACCTTCAGGCCTGTAGAAATGAGAGGACTCGAATCCTCTGTGCACTGTATCAGTGTAAAGAGAGGAGGAATGAAAAGAACTAGTTGTGCTTCTATCTGTGGCTGTACCTTCCCCAAATCCAGACAAAGTTGGATAAGAGAAGAGCTAAGGAAAAGCGTATTTTGAACGCTATTTATTTATCTCTTAACCTATTCGGGGAATCTGGTTCCATGTTTACATGAGCTCTTGGAGTGAGAAAATGGATAGTAGGTGTGAAAGAAGTGAAACAAATTTTTATTTATAAGTTCAATAACATTTTTTTGCACGTTGCTATATCTCACATAATCAATCAATCAAAGATGCATAAAAGATGAAGAACCATCACTGGGAATCATGCGATGAAGATGTGCACTTTATTGAAGCGGGAATAGTGAGTATTGCAACACCTTCCTGAGAGCGTGCTTGATCTCCCTGTTCCTCATGCTGTAGATAATAGGGTTCAGTGTTGGAGGAACCACTGAGTACAGAAGTGCCACTGTCAGATCCAGGAGTGGGGAGGGAATGGAGGGAGGCTTCAGGTAGGCAAAAGCACCAGTGCTGAGAAACAGGGAGACCACGGCCAGGTGAGGGAGGCACGTGGAGAAGGCTTTGCGCCGTCCCTGCTCAGAGGGCATCCTCAGCACAGCCACGAAGATCTGCACATAGGACACAACTATGAAAACATAGCAGCCTACGTCTAAACTGATAGTAAAAATGAGAAACACAACTTCCCTGAGATTTGATTCTGAGCAGGAGAGCTTGAGGATCTGGGGAATTTCACAGAAAAACTGGTTGACAACATTGCCTTGGCAGAGAGGCAGTGAAAAAGTACTGGCAGTGTGCAGCAGGGAATTGAGAACCCCAGTGCCCCAGGCAGCTGCTGCCATGGTGGCACAAGCTCTGCTGTCCATCAAGGTCCCGTAGTGCAGGGGCTTGCAGATGGCAACATAGCGGTCATAGGACATGATGGTGAGAAGGGAATACTCTGCTGACATGAAGAAGGTAAAGAAAAAGAGCTGTGCAGCACATCCTGTGTAGGAGATGGCCCTGGTGTCCCAGAGGGCGTTGGGCATGGCTTTGGGGAGAGTGGTGGAGATGCTGCCCAGGTCGAGGAGGGCCAGGTTGAGGAGGAAGAAGTACATGGGGGTGTGCAGGCGGCGGTCGCAGGCTACGGCTGTGCTGATGAGGCCGTTGCCCAGGAGGGCAGCCAGGTAGATGCCCAGGAAGAGCCAGAAGTGCAGGAGCTGCAGCTGCCGCGTGTCTGCCAACGGCAGCAGGAGGAACTCACTGATGGAGCTGCTGTTGGGCATCTGCTGTTGTTGGGCTTGGAGTCCTGCTCAGAGTGCAGAAGATAATGACAAGTCCAGACCATTCTCAGAGGCACTACTCCTGCTATACTATGAAATGTTTTAATTCTCCTACAACAGTGTACATTTAGCACCATTACTTGCATTTAATTTCATGTATTTCAGCATTCCTTAAGCAGAAGCAGCATATGGAGCTCTAACCTTCCTCTTATTTTCTTATCCCTTCTCCCTGGATATTTTCATCTGTTTCATGTCTCATATCTTTACCCCAAGTGCTCTTAGAGCCCCCTACCCGAGCTTCTGTGGCATTCAGTTTCAGTTAGAAAATGCTGCCTGTTTGTAGGATAAGTGAATTATTCATGCCTACAGAAAATGAAGATAATTCCATCCTTCGAGAAAGGGGAGACTGAAAGCACATCATGTGTGAGTGTTCACAAAACAAGCAATTGATTGATGAAAAATTCTCAGAACTCTTATTGCCCCTTTTAGATTTCTGACTCCAAACCTCTTTGCCTCAGAACAGGAAATGGAAACCCCCTGCCTTGGCTCTCCTCTTGCAAAGTGCCCTCAGAAACATTCAGTTGTGCAGTGGAGCTGTGATCCCCTGCCCCAGGCAGCAGCTGTGGCAGCACAAACCCTGCCGGGGGCTCCTTACCCCACACGTCTCCCCGCAGCGCCCTGGGCAGCTCCCCGGGCAGGCTGAGTGCTGAGCCTGGCAGGCGGCAGAGTCCCATACCCGGCACACAGCCCCTGGGGCACAGCAGGGACCCTGCTCTGCAGGACAGCCCTGGGCACCCGTCTCAGCTGGAGCAGAAAGCTTTTTCCACAGTAAAGAAACATGCAGTGCCTGCAGTCAGATCTCCTATGGGATGTCCCAGTTATAGTTACCCCTTAATTAAAAGCAGCTCATGGTCAGCTGTGAGACTTACCTTGTCATGGTCTGTGAGCAATGCTCCTGCAGTGAGTTCACAGCCCGCTCACACCACACACATCCTGCAAGCTCTCTCCAATTTCTCTCCTCTCCTTCTGTCACCTGCAGGCTGTGCTGTGCACGAGATCTGCTCCTGGGCACAGCTGTCTCTCTGCAGCTCTGCCCACTTTTATGAGCTCCCTGTGTCCCAGGAACCTGGACAAGCAAGCAGCAGATTATGTCATTTTTATCCTTCCCACTCATTTCCCCTGACATGTCCCTGGGTCCTCATGGCCAACAGCTCCTGAAAGACAACAGCATCATGACTGTGCTTTGAAATCCACTCAATTAACCACCACATGTCCAGTGGTCAGTGACTGATTGGAGACATATGGGGAGTGCTCCCAGAGATCGTTTGATGAAACAATAAGGGCAACCAGACAAGGAAGGCCAGGTTTGGACTTTCCCTGTGCAGGGCAGTGATCCAGCTGAGGCAGCGCAGGAGTCTCATCCCTTGACAGAAATCCTGGAGCTGAAATGGGATTCGGCTCCCCACAGAACCACAGGAGCTGGGATTTCTCTGGTTCAGTTCAGAAGAGCACAAGGAGTTGCCTGCATGTGAGCTCCTGCTCTGAGTCCTCGGTCCTTCAGCTGGGAGGCAGCAGCTCACACACAGACACTGGGTGATGCCCAAGGTGCCTGGGCTGCTCCTGATGTGTGCCAGTGCTTGTAAACCGTGTGGGAAATCCCTGAGATAGACACCTCCTTCCTGGGCATCAGCTTTGGGCCAGAGAGGGGATAGCACCGGCTGTCCGGTGAATTCACTCACAGCTACAAGAGCAGCACAGGGCCTTCAGGAAAGCCATGCCCATGGTGTGTCCGTGCTGCTACGTCACCTCCAAGACCCACGATCGGTCTAACGTTTGTGTGCCACCTTCTGCACACTGATTCTATAGATGAGCTATCCAGTCAGGCAATGTCCAGTGATGCTTTTCAATTAGGATATTTACTTCTGTGCTTTTGCACTAATGCAAACACCAACACACAAGAAGCTAGAAATCTTGGTAGAGCTGCAGGCCTGAGCTCCTGTTTGGACCATGGGGACACAGTTTAATGGTTTCCACAACTGCACTGTAGCACAAGGGGGATACCGAGTCTTTAGGATGGATGGGCGAGGAGACAAAGAAGGGCGACTGCCCTCTGTGAGAGTGCACTGAGCTCTGCCTGGGGATGGAAGAGCAGACAGGTCAGAGCTAATGGAAATGGCAAACAGAGGAGACCATCAGTGTCTTTTCCTGTCTTCCTGATCAGGGAGAGTAAATGGAAGGTGCCCTCTGCAGACAGATGGGAATCTGATGTTGTCTGTCCCTTGTCCCATTTGGTGGCCTTTGTCACTCCATTATCTGTGGCAGGGACAGCACAGCAGGGCATGTGGCATCCAGCAGATCCATGGAGAGCACAGATGGCAGCTTCTTGACCAAGCAGTGGAGGAACCAAAGAGGAGAGGTGCTCTGCTGGATCTCATACTCTCCGGCATGGAAGGACTTGTGGGAACTGTGAAGGTGAAAGGGGCATCAGGCCATGTGCAAGATGCAAATGTATCTCTTTTAATTTATTTATTTATTTTGAGGCTGTAAGCTTAATAGTTGATCATAAATGTCAATAAAACTGAAACAAATAATTGAAGACAAAGATGGAAAGCAATGAAAATGTGTTAACCCTTCTCAACATGAAAAATTCTCATGAGTCTTGTTCCATTTTAAGTTGTAAATATGAATCTTTGAGGTGATTTGATGTCTTTTTTTTTCTTTTACTGAAACTACAATGTTTTCCAGAACTGTGTTTGCTGGACACAAATGCCTTCAGGTTCAGAGACACAGACAGCGGTGCCAGTGCCAATGCCCTGTGACTGTAGCCTGGTGCCCAGCACTACTCTTCCCTGCTGCCTATTTGATGTGCCTCATCCTCCAAGTTTTTTCAGCTCTCCTAAAGAAATGGCCATGGTTAAGGGCATGTTTTCAGCAGGCCATTTGGGCACACACTACTCCCACTGCCCTCCAGATTTCTCCATCCCTTGCTCTTTGTTCAGTCAGATACCTCCCAATTATCTGTCTGATTTCTGACTTTCAGGGGGATTACTGGAATTTGTTCCATCTCCCCAAAGTCTGATGGAATGTGTTGTCAACTCCTTCACTGTGATTTGATCTATCCCTTCCTATCTATTCTTTTTCTTTTTCTTCTTATACTTTTTCTTTTTCTCAATCACTGTCTCTTTTTTATTAAGGCACGAAGTCTGAAAGATGTTCATTAATGTCAGTAAAAGTGAAAAACAGAGTTGGAGACAAAGATATAAATCAATGAGAATGTGTTAACCCATCTCAATGTGTGAAATACTCACAAGTCCTGATCAGTTTTAAGTTGATACCTCTCAACTACCTGGCTGATCTATCCCAGGAAGATTACTGGAATTTGCTCCATCTCTCAGAGTCTGATGGCCTCTGTTGTCAACTACTTCACTGTGATTCAATCTATCCTATCCTACCTCAGAATAAATCATTTCTTTTAAAAATATTCCATATGAAAGACAAACTTCAATAGATGCAGCTTGAACATGGCATGCAGTTGATCACTGTGTTTTACTGTTCATTCAATTGCATCACCTTTCTTTCCATTTGCTGGCCAGATAAAAAAGAGAAATCTTTCCTTTTCCATGTGTAGCTGGTTCTCTGAGGAAAGCCAGTGGGAGTTGGTGCAAAGCAGTTTTAACACTGAGCAGATGAATGCAGAGGAGAAGAGTGATGTGAAGAAAAGTGATGCAAGTCCCATAGGTCCATTGTGAGCAGAAATTGGGTGGGGAGGTTGAGAAGGACCTTTGTCAACACAGTAACAGTACAGAACTCATTGGGACATCCTGGATTGGTATCAGTTGCACAGTGCTGCTTTAATGTCTTCTTTAAACCCAACTATAAATAAATAGACAATAAATTTATACTGGATTCTTTAAGCTCTCTCTAGATATCCCTCCTTTTTGCTGAACAAGTTCTGATAACCTGAAGAAGATAACAAGATGGCATAAGGCACAGGAGATTCTTTAGGTTATAATGGGCCCCAGGGTGCATTTGATGCTGAGTTCATCAGCCTCTAGTGCAGAGAGAAGTTTGCACAAAGTGCTCAACAAGACAAAGTCGGAAGTAACAGTGAAGTTTCTTGGAGTATTAATGGGCCCACTGAGGGCCATTACCAAGTAAGCTTCCCAAGGGACTTGTTAGAGAAGATAACTGGAAGCCATGACTACAGGCAGGCAAAGGCACTGGCATGCTAAGAAACCTCTCCTTTGCCTTACAAAGCAGACAGGTCAAGCCCTGATTGCAAGACCAGTGGTAGAGAGATCCTGTCTCTCATGTTGGCTCCTGGCATTTCCTGGGGCAATGGGTTGGAGGTCCGTATGATGTTAAATGAAAGACATGGGGACAGAAGATCCCAGGCTCTACATGTGGTGCAAGGACGCTGTGAGGTTCATGTCCCATATGAGACCTATGTTTCATTGCAGGATGTGAGAAGGGATGTGAGAAGGGCCCAGTCTGAACAAGCAGTCAATCCCTGTGAAACTCTGAACTTCAGATCTCTCAGTTCCAGTGCCCTCGTTTGCACATTCTCCCAGAGTTTGAAGTCCTTTATGTTCTGCGGTGCACAATCAGGCACTTGTTCTTGTTATACGTTATGCACTTGGTGCTTAGTACCAACTGGTACCCACTTCTCTGACTTGTCCACATCTCTCTGCAAGTCCTCTCCACCCTCAGTGGAGGCAACAGCACCTCCTCATCTGGTCTCATCAGCAAACTTGCTCAGAACGTCTTCTAGTCCTGCATTCAAGTCATCTGCATAAACATGAAAGGAAAGTGGCCCCAAAATGGAACCCTGGGGACCCCGACAGTGACCATCTACCAGCCTGATGGAAAAAACTGACTATAATCCTTTGGGACTGACCTACTGGCCAACTGCTCACCCACCACATTGTGTTTCTGTCTAGCCATATGCAGAACATTCTGTCCAGAAGGTTGTTGTGAGAAACAGTATCAAAATCTCCACTGAAATCCTCAAGGATTACATCAACTGGCTTCCCTTGGTCAACTAAACGGATAACTGTGTCACAAAATGAGCTTAAATTAAACAGGACCTTCGCCTCACAAACTTGTGTTGGCTGCGACCAATGACAGAATTGTCCTTCAGCTGTTTTTCCATAACTCCCACCATCATTTTCTCCATAATTTTACCAGGCTCTGGACTGACAGGTCCATAATTGCCCATGTCATCTTTCTTGCTCTTCCTTACAATGAGACAACATTTGCCAGCTTCCTGTCAGCTGGCATGACCCTAGACTTCTTTAGATGCAATTGAAATGACAGCCCAGAGCATACTAAGGCGTCATCATTGAAAGAAAGTAGATGTGCCATAGCTTTGCAATGTCTTGAACTCCAGAGTATGCCACAAATTGAGCAGAGGGGAAGATTTGCCTCTTCTGTAGTGAACTCATTCATTTGGTAAGCAGAATAACACTACCTGATACATGAGGACTGTGTCTCTGCTCTGCTCTGCTCAGCTCACAGGGCAGAGGTTCAGGGTGTTGCTCTCATGTCAGTGCAGGTAAACTCACTTTAACCTTTTTTCTTCTGTAAATGCTTCCTCTGTTTGTATGCTCAGATACACTTCCACATTCCCTCAAGTACACTTCCATATATCATTAACAATTACACTTTCTTATACCATCAAAACTGTTTGTCAAACAGTACAGTTCTTCAGTTCACATAAACTCCCTTAATACAGTCTGTATTCTTCAGTTATAAACACTGTGCCACAGAACCAGCACTGATTGAACCACCTCCCTCACACACTTCCTCGCAAGCAGTACATAGTATTACATAAATGGGTTGACATTCATTGGTCGGGTGGAATGTACACCTCTCCTCAGGACAATCTTACTAATCTACAGAGTACAAACTCCCGTCTCCTTACATACAAGCAGAAAGTACTTATGAGTGGACAGACAACACAGTCTTTCACTTTGTCCGTGTCTGGCCATTTCCCTCACAGGAGGAAGGAAACATGGATCGGGACTCGGCACTCACCCTGCAGCTGTTCTGTGTCTCACTCACACCACACTCACTCTGACATTTAGATCAAAAACCATGGTTTATTCATACTACACAATGCTGACAACGTTTTCTAGCTGGAATCTTAATAACACTCATACTCTGGTCGACCAGTTGCAAACGTTAATGTTTTTCCCAGAGTCGGCTTGACACACGGTACCAAACACTTAAAGCAGATGATAATATTGAACATACAACCTATAACCCCCGTGATTACAACTTGGAGAACCCAGGCTACCATTTGACAGGCTATCCACTATATCCCATACCCGTAGGAGAGACCAACCTAGGTCCCTCCTATTGTCAACTACCTGGGAGAGAGTATTTGTTCTTGTTTCCATTCATATGACATACAGTTCCCTTTCATAGGAACTCACCCAAGGAGTCTTCCTACCCAGCTGGCAACCAAAGCCATGAGCTCACCTCCCTGGGAGCAGCACGTATGGCTGTAAACTGTGTAGGATGTCTCCTCAAGACATATGGGCTCCACTTACCATACACATACCTGGTCCACCTATGGGTGGTCCTTGTCTGTCCCTGCAGTGATCAGGTGAGGAAGGGAGTCCTTCAGAGAAATCTCAGGGTGCGCCAAAAGTGTCTCCCTCTCAGCTGGTCCTGCAGCGAACAGAGCTGGTCCCACCTGGGCCGCCAAATTGACTACAGGAATTGAACTCTATAACCTCTATAACTGATACAGTCTCCCATGACATACTTATACCAAACCTGAGGAAGTATGGGATAGGTGATTGGACAGTGAAGTGGGTCGAGAACTGGCTGACTGGCAGAGTGCAGAGGGTTGTCGTTGGCGGTGCAGTGTCTGGCTGCAGGGCTGTAACTAGCGGCGTCCCCCAGGGGTCTGTGCTGGGTCCGGTCTTGTTCAACATCTTCATCAACGACCTTGATGAGGGGATAGTGACCACCCTCAGCAAGTTTGCTGATGACACGAAGTTGGGAGGATTGGGTGACACGCCTGAAGGCTGTGCTGCCATTCAGCGAGACCTCGACAGGCTGGAGAGCTGGGCAGTAAGACACCGGATGAGGTTTAACAAAAGCAAGTGTAGAGTCTTGCACCTGGGTAGAAATAATTGCATGCACCAGTACAGGCTGGGGGAAGAGCTGCTGGAGAGGAGCTCTGCTGAGAGGGATCTGGGCGTCCTGGTGGACGACAGATTGACCATGAGCCAGCAGTGTGCCCTTGTAGCATAAAAAGCCAATGGCATCCTGGGGTGCATTAAAAAGAGCGTGTCCAGCAGGTCGAAGGAGGTGATCCTCCCCCTCTACTCTGCCCTGGTGAGGCCTCATCTGGAATATTGTGTCCAGTTCTGGGCTCCCCAGTACAAAAAAGACAGGGATCTCTTGGAAAGAGTCCAGTGGAGGACCACAAAGATGGTGAAGGGCCTGGAGCATCTCCCCTATGAGGAGAGACTTAGGGAACTGGGTCTGTTTAGCCTTGAGAAAAGAAGGCTGAGAGGGGACCTGATCCAGGTCTATAAATATTTGAGGTGTGGGGGGCAAAGTGTTGAGGCCAGACTCTTTTCAGCAGTGTGTGGAGACGGGACAAGGGGAAACAGACAGAAACTGCACCATAGGAAGTTCTGCACTAATGTGTGCAATAACTTCTTTACGGTGAGAGTGACAGAGCACTGGAACAGGCTGCCTAGGGTGGTTGTGGAATCTCCTTCTCTGGAGATATTCAAGACCTGCCTGGATGCTGAGCTGTGCAACATGGTGTAGGGAACCTGCTTTGGCAGGGGGACTGGACTCAGTGGTCTCTGGAGGTCCCTTCCAACCCCTACAATTCTGTGATTCTGTGAATATCATGGAGTTGTTTGGATGGGGAAAGACTACCCCTTTGAATGACCTTTTGTCAGGGCATGTCCTGGGATTCCTAGGATCCTCAAAATGCAGCACTGCTTCTGTCACTGAAAAATGGGGCCCTGTGTGGGACGGAGGGAGGGTCCATGAGTCCCTGGCCCACCTGACTGAGTATTTCCATGGTCTTAGCAAAGACATACTTACAACTTGAGAATGACAGTTAGCTGTGTTCATGGTGGCATGGCCACTTTTAATGGCCTTGAACTGTCTGAACATAACTGAAGAGGCTCAGGCTGATGCAAATCAGCTATTGAATGATAGTGTTGAAAAATTGGAAAGACAGGTGGCAGTTTTGATGGGAAAAAACCTAATTCAATCATTCTCCTATGGAAGATCAGTAACAACTGTCTGGAGGACCATGGGGGCCCTGTACAAGGGAATCTGTATAAAATGGACTCTGTAAATGAAGGCACTAAAAGGTCAGATTTTGAGGTTCCATTTGGACTAGATCTATTTGAGATCTGACTGATTGTAACCCAAAAATGAAAAAAAAAAAAAAAAAAAAATGCAGGATAGGCTGGTGGGAGTGCCCTGACCAGTGTCCACCCCCCAAACCCTGCTGCCCATAATACAGCAGCTGAACTGATGGATATAGTACAGTGGTTTAGACAGAAACCAAGAGAGCATGCCAGCATAGCTGCTCTGGTTATGGGACATGGAGGCAGAAAGTGCTATGGTGAATGGACTGGAAATTTCAAAACTGACATCCATTACTACTAACCCTGCCCTCAGGCAAAGACTTTATGCTCTTGTCTGGAGGGCTTATCGCAATAAAGATTGGCGGAGTTGCTGCGTAGACCGGTCAGAACTCAGATCTGCGTTGTGCTTCCTGCGGCACCAAACGCCCAACAGTGGCAGTTCCGCTTATTGGCCAGCAGGTGGCAGCAGAGACCACGGAAAGAACGTCTGCGGGACAGACCCTGGGGATCCGTTCTTTTGATTATAGGGGAAGAACACAAAGATGGAAGAGGAGGGAAGGGGGAAAAAAAAAAGAAAAAAAAAAAATCAAACCACAGCAAACAAATAAAAACTTCTCCAAACGTAGCAAACGTGAATGTCTGTCAATAAATTAATGAGTAATTAAATTGATATCCCTTTCCCGCCCCCCCCCCCCCCCCCCCCTCCAACTTCTGAGATGAAAAAAAAAACACTTCTTTTAGAAGAAAACAGAGTAGTAACAACTTCTGTACCTACATTCACCACTCTGAGATCCTGTCTGGGTCTCCCAAGGCTTGTAAATAACCACTGGGTCGGTTCTGATGTCGAGTGATTTGTTGTCAGTTCTCTCATGGTTCTCCGGTCAGTTCTCCGGTGCCAGGATCTGCCACAGGGCATTCTGACCACGGGCATCATGTTTCTACGCTGCCACCTGCATTTAACAGGCAATGGGACTGCCCAGCATGTGCAAGGCAGCACCTCTTTCACACCACCAGAATGTTTAAGGCTGTTGGGATTGTTGTTAGCGTCCCATTAACACTGAGGCTAGAGATACCCTTAGGATTGACATTACTATTAGCATTACTTTGATGGTGCCCTATCTGGGTCATTTCCAGGGGATGTCAGGAGTAAGGCACAGTGTCAGGAGAAAAAGAACAGACTCTGTTACTTTATAAACGTGATAATAGAGAGAGTTCATTGGAAAAAATACAACTCTTAAATAATGCAAAGCATGCTTCTGATTGGATGCAGGCATCATCTGGGCTCTGATTAATATTACTCTTAAGGTAAAGATTATTGTTACCATAATGATTTTTTTTTTGGATTATGATCAGGGTTAAGGTTCCTTTTGCTACAAACTTCTAGCATCATTTTTGTTGTTGCATTTGGAGTTAGGGACGATTTTAGAATCAGGGTAAGGGTTAGGATTAGAGTTACATTGCTGGTTAATGCTGTTATCTTTACAGCTCCTGTGAGGGTTGGGGTCTGGGTCAGGTGTTTAAAAATGAAATGAAAAAAGAATTAAAAAAATATATTGAAAGCTTCAGATTTCCTTAATCTTTGTGGGAATCATATAATGTGCAACTCAGATCTACCTCTTCGTGCAGTGACTGCCTGTAAATTTGCTGGAGCCTAATATAATATGGCCTTGTGCTTTCCACTAACTCACCTTCATTTCATTTTCATTACATTTGCTTGGTAGTCAGATTTTGGTGTGTGGATATTTTAAAACAATCTAACTGACATTAGCAAAAAATTAAAAATAAAATTAAAAAAAATGCACAACAGCATCGTATCAATTTTTATAGATAAGATAAAGAAGAGCAGTTTCCCTTAGTTTTCTGTGCCTCTTTACTTTCTTACCCTCTCCCCTTGTGTGAGAAACTCTCAAAGTCAAAGATTTCTAGTTAGGCAAAGATGGCAGCGATAGCAGCAGTGCTTATTCATTATTGCAATACTGCGCGCACATCCCCTATTGGCAAGGGAGAAACTGCACACCAGTCAGTGAAATCAATTCTGTTCTGTGCCCTAAACCCACTGCAGGTGATGCTCTCATGGCTCTCATTGGTTGAGCATCTCAGGCTCACAGACTCCTCGAGACTGTGGCTAGGATTCATTTCCATAGAAGGTCAATTACCAACCTCTTGTTTTTAGGTCTGCCTTGTACTTTTCTGCGGACAGAGAAGGGCAATGTTTCCAAAAGTCAGTACATTCATTCTGTCCTGTGCTGGGCTCTACCCACCCTGTATTTATCTTGTGCTTGTCTCAATTCTCCCCATGTCAGAATGCCCCCAGTCTGAACTTAATTCTGTTCAGCAACTTTCTTGGTGGAAAAACTACTTATACAGCTGTTTTACAAGAGGGTTATACATTCAGTTAGGGCCTACACTATGTACTGAAAATACTGGAAACTTCCACTGCAAAAACACAATCTACCTCTCCCATCTGTGCAGCCTTGCAGACCCAGAGCATGCCAGGTTATTTCTGCTTTCATAGCATTTGCATGCTGTAGGGTGAGCACAAGGTTCTGCTGCTTGATTCTTCTGCAAGAGCTGCCTACCGGCAAATGGTTGCAGGGATGGAGGATGTGACAGAAAGCATTTGTCTCCACAAGAGCAGAGTTACATTCAGTGCAGAGTGTGAGAGTCAGGTTGGTGTGGAAAAGCACTGACACGCTGGGGATGATGCAGTGCTCACATGTCTAACACTCACAGACATTACTGTCAGAAGGATGGTGCTGTGTTGTGCTTCTACCTTTGGCAGCCCCTGGAGAAATGCTATGGCACACAGAACACCTTTGTATTGCACTGACTGCTGCCATGCAGCATGGATTTAACACACCAAATCCAGAGGAGCATGACTGCATCTAACTGCCCTGAGAAAAACTACTGTAGCTGAAGAGATGAGGAGGCAGCTGCTCATCTGCAGAACAAGCAGTACTGCCAGACATTGGGCCAGGTGAGCACCTCCTGCTGCAGCGTGATGATGACAGGGCTGGAGATGATCTGCAAAGCCAGCTTAAAAGTGGGAGACGTGAGTCAACATGGCAGGAGGACAGAGGTGTTAGGGAGCAGCCAAGGCATCAAAGAGTATCAGAAGGCTTTGAAAAGTATCACAAAGTGACAGCCAGGAAGACTGGGATATATCATGAGCAGCAACCTGGATGCTAGAGATTATTTGCTCCCATACAAAATGGTAGAGATCTTGCTGCAGACATCCCAAAGCCAGCCAAAATGGGAACCCAGAGCTCTGCCTGCACGAACCCCACAGCCATAGCATTGCAAGCTGAGCTGCCTTGCTGTTTGTTGCATTCATCCCAATCCCTGTGATTGAAGACTCAGAATGCAGTCGAGGCGATGACTGAGCATGAGAGTGACTTTATTCAATAAAAGACAGGAGGGCTTGAGAGGTCAAGGGTGAAGATGGGACTCCTCTTGTCAAGATGAGAGTGGCTCAGAGCTGGTGCTGCTGCCTGGTGCCTGGGACTGGCAGCCTGACTCTAAGTCCCCATCTAAGATGCTCAGCTTCACCTCACTGATGCTGCCCTGCTCCTGCATGGTGGTGCTGCTGCTGGGACACTCGGGCTGTGCTTGGGATGGGCAGCACTGCAAAGGCGCTGGGTCACAATCCAGGCAGGTGACTGCTGTGTCTGGCAGGCTCAGGTCAGGAGCTTCAGCAGAGCCAGGAGATATGAGAGCATGAACGTGGATGAGCCCCTTGTGTCCATCACTGTTACCATGTGGAAGGCTGTCATCCGAATTGCAGCGATTCATGCTTAATAAGAACTCTCCATTGATGGAAAGACACTGCTTGGTTTGGATCTTTGGGGTTGACAAGGGCTCGAATCACCTAGGAAGGCATAGAAACACAAGGGTTAGTTTCAAACATTTGCAAGTTGAATCATGAAAGGTTGTTGATACTTGGTAATAGAGTGGCGGCAGGAAGAAGCAAGTAGGCTTGAAGCAGCATAGCCACTGTCTTGAAAGTGATCCTCATTCAGGTCCAGCTCGTGTGTTGTTTCACTGTAATCTGCTTCTTTGGGTCTACCTAGTGGGCAGCAACACTCGAGCTGTTACTGATATCATTGAAAAGAACTGGAGACAATTGTTCTATTCCTAAGAGCTTCAAGGTGCCTAGAAGCACAAATAGAAACCAGCAGTATTTCATCACTTCACCAAAAGGAAGGTCAAACACCTGAGCTGTGAAGAGCAGTTACAGAACCTATGCATAAGATCACACCAGACATACTTTGTTCTAACAACAGTTATGGCACATAGTCCATTTCCTTCAATATTCCCAAAATGAAATGATGTGGAGCATTACAGGGAAAGAAACACTGCACACAGACACTATGACCCTGATTAGACTCAAGCAGCAGACTTAAAACAAGTCAGAGTTTTTGATTCCAGGATATTTCAGGACCTATCGTGTGAAATTCAGTTACACAACAGTGCCTAGGTGCCTGCGTTTCAAGCAACTTTCAGATCACAGCCATGTAAAATAAAAACAAATTCAGTGCAGAAATAGCAAGCCTGTACCTTAATACTCATGAGATTATCCATTTTTTACTGCATTCTGACTAAGTTCTAAAACTTGCTCATCCCAGTTCACTTCAACAAGTTCCACCAGTTCAAGCAATGCAGTTCTGAGATCCGGTGTATGTTAGGCAGATAGAATTGAACAGTGCAGAAATAATCTCTGACAGCTTTAAGAGCTCTGTTCTGCTTACAAACTCTCAGTCCAAAACTATTCACAGTTTTAAGGAAATGAACACCTGAAGCAGTTGGATCATCTGCCATTTGCCGCATTCTGCTTCTTGGCATCATGATTAGCACAAAGGGTTTTCTGCTGTCCTGCAGAGATGGACAAAGTCCTGCTTACAAATGGACCAGGTTTCAGTGTACAGCAGAGTTTGTACCAGACTAACAAGCCACGTCATTCAATTCATGTGCTCAGGTTGTTATGCACTCCGAAAGGAAACAGAACTAACTGTTGGATTCTGAAGGCAATCTGTGGGGTCCTACATTACCTCCTGATTCTGGAAGAGGAAATTCTAATAGCAAATGCAGAACTTTGATCTTTGTAGACATGAGAAGAGCTGGCATTTAGGAACATTCATTTCAGGGAAATCAAATGATGTGTCTATATTTTTACTACAGATAGTATAGGGAGCAGCCAGTTGAAGAACCAGATACAAAAAAATCCAGCCCATTGGCAGGAAAATACTTCTCCTTAAATTCTGTATGCTATCATGGTACAGAATTAGGCTACAGTGCCACATAGGCCAACCAAGCGTAGAACCAAATCCACAAAATACTGGTAGACAAAGCAGCAAAAACAGGGACAATATTCAGCAGACTGTGCTGTGGCCTTTCTACCCACAGCTCAGCATGTTCTGCCATCCGAAAAGCAAGGCCTCTTGTCAAGCTCAGCTATTTCCCTTCTCAGTGTATTCTAGCACCACTGATACC
This sequence comes from Coturnix japonica, assembly GCF_054131305.1. NCBI lineage: Eukaryota > Metazoa > Chordata > Aves > Galliformes > Phasianidae > Coturnix > Coturnix japonica. Next base: position 19,629,971 of record NC_140671.1, on the reverse strand, counting down.
CACTGGTATCCTCCTGTAGAGTGCCATCATATTGTCATCATCCAAAGGAAAAACCCACACAGCAGAGCATACAGCACTACACCCATGCTCCAAATATCCGCCTGAAAAACTAAAAGACAAGCTTACAAACCTGAAGCACCTCAAATGGCTTCCTGACAGACTGGATTGTCTGCCCTTGCCAAAGCCCACATATAGCCCATGAAAAGCTGGCTCTTTCCCTCAGGAAATAAAACCTTATCGTCCCAGAGAAAGCATATAACCCTCATTCAATTGCCCTTCCACTCAGCTTAGAGCACTACTAAAACCAGCATCTTCACCTTAGCTCATCACACTGCTGCAGTTCCTTTTACAAGGATTTCACTGGCAAAAATGAAATCAAAGCCGTCACAAGGGATTTAGCACAGTTACGTGTTACTGGCTACGAGAGCTGTCAGCACAGTCACCTGTCTGGCTTTGCTGCTGTTCTATTTATGTACAGGCACAACAAGGTTCAGACACCTCACAGTGCAATTCTCACTTTGACTGTAAAGAAAAAGGAGGCTTGAAAAGCAGCGTGTGGAAAACAAAGAAACAAGAATTAGAACAACAGTGGGGCCATGGCACTTGTAGGAATTGCTCCGCCTTTAACAGCGATTCAAGAAGTACGAGGGCATCCCAAACCAGACCAGTTTGGACAGATTAACAACTGCAAGTAGTGGGTTCCAAAATTCCAGACATGAAATCAAAGCTGGAAAAACTCTTCACATTTTCATCTCTCAATTTTTAGTTCATTGTGCATTACAACGGAAACAATTCTTCACATACAACTTGGAAGCTAAAGACAAGTCTGACAAAACAGACTGCACAGAAATGATGGATAATTAACAGAGCAAATTGCTCTTTCAAACACTTAGTAATAGAAAGAGATCTCTGAAGTTGCTGTTCTGTAGAGCACCAAAGCAGTCGCTTGAGGCAGTTCAGGATTAGCCTGAGACAAACCAGCCAGCTGTGAACTGAGACCAATTGCACTTTTCTAGTCTGTGGCCACTGACAGCTTCTGAGAGCTACCAAGCGATGCAACCTAGCAGAATTCAGAAGGGAAACCAAGAGAGCCTACCTGAGCTCCACTGCCTTTAAATGCTCTGTGGAGAGGGAAGGGAAAGAGGGGAAAACAAACACCGCTCTACATCCCTCTGAGCCAATAGACACTTTGCCCTGGATTAGCTCTGGTGCTGCATAAGCTGGGCTTCCACAGCATGTGTTCAGGCGGTAATCAAGGCCTGCCTGGAATAACACAAAAAATAGAGAGAAACATTTGCTTTAACAGAGTTTATGTCTTCTGGTCATAACACTTGAGAAGCCTCAGAGGCTTCTTCTCCTGTGCATATTTTCATTCATCTTAGAGTTTGCTTTCATTCAATGTGACCTCTCTAGGCAAATATTGTCTAAGACCATGAGCATCACATAAATGTGCAGATCTCAAGCTGCTCACTTATCTAGTACCCTTCGCATGATGCTTTATTTTCCTCAGCTGATCATCTAGATTGTGTCTGTTGATTGTGCAACAACAGCCTGTTGATCTCAATTACCTGTGAGAGGCTCTAACTTTGGCCAGGAAAAATCATTTGAGGATAAGTAATTATCTGGGACTCAGTAAGTCTTCCCATGCTTTCATAACAGCAGAGATACACACACACACAAACTCGTGGAACCCCACTGCTTTGCACAATCCTGTGCACACTCACGTGTGTCATGCACTGATTTCCCAGCCAGTCCTCATAGGGTCTCTTACTTAGGACGGGAGTGTAGGGGAGCAGCCAGAAGCTGTTTGCATTCCCTGCTGTCTGCTGGGCAGCTTTGCTGGAGATGCTTGGGTTGCTTTGTTTTTCCTTGGGAGGTGGGAAGGAGCTTTGGGTTGGAGGCACATCCCGTGCCAGAGCATCCCAATGGCACGTGTGGGGCACTGATCTGCAGCAGATGAAGGGGAGGAGGTCCCAGCACAGCTCTGCACCATGCTCTGCCACACTGGGCAGCTTGTTCCTGGCTCAGCAGCATCATCAGACAAGAAGCAGGGAAGGAAATCAAGGATGGGGGGTACCATCAAACGCAGTTAGTGCATGCCTGTGCAAGACAAACAGACCCAGAGCTTGCAGGTTGTTCCTGCTTTTGTAGCATTTGTGTGCTGTAGCTGAGCAAAAGGTTCTGCTGCTTGAATCTTCTTCTGCAAGAGCCACCTACCGGTAAATGTCTGCGGGGATGTAGTCGGTGTGCACGTCTGAAGCCATTTGAGAACCTAGTCGTTCTTGCTGCAGGACCCCTGTCTTCTGTTAAAAGCTGAACGGTCCCCAGAGCACCTGTTTCCATCAGCTACCACCATCCAAAGCAGCCAGCCTTCTTACAGTCACCTGGCCCAAACATCCCTTTTGCTCTACACTTGATTCCTGCAAGAGATGGGAGCTCGGCACGCACACCATCCTTCCAACACCCCATCCCTGCAGCAAGGGATCACAGCACTGGCACAGCTGAAACAAAAAGGGTGTGCGAGTTTCCTGTTAGCACTCAGTGTGAACCAATCTACCACTGAGCAACACCGTGAGTCCCCACTCACCTCAGCACAGGTCAACCTGTAACCCCAACCTTCCCCTATCCATGTGCACACGCACACCCATTCACCACCCTGCCTGCTTTGCACACCCCCATGCACACTCTGCATCGTGTGCCCTCCTTTGCATTCACAGACGTGTGCAAACCATCCCTGGGAACACCTACGTGCCTACACCTTCCACAAACACCCCTTTGTGTGCACCTGTGTGCAACCCAACTCCTCAGCACACGCACGCGTTTGTGCCACCCTGGCCATGCACTCACCACGTGCCCTCCAGCAACCAAGGATTGCAGAGATGCTCCAGACTGTGCCAGAGATGGAATCTCAGAGTGCTGGGACATTATTGATCACTAAGGAAAACACTTGGAAGCATATTCAATCTGCAGAAGCTGTAATTACTGGGCACAGTTAGCTTTCCTATGGCTCAGCTGGAGGAGGCGGGTGCTCTCATACATCTGAGACACTTGCACAATGTTGGGATCATTCTGATGGAAACTATGTCTTCAGATATCATGGTTAAAACCATCCAAGATGATCATGCAGAGCCTTAGCTCTTGAGCAGCACTTCCTCCCCACCCTTCACTACTCCAAGCAGCTCCAACAAACTTCTCAGAAGAAATCCAGGCCAGCACAGACCTGGCAGACCAGAACCAAGTGCAGCTTGTGGGACGGCAGTGCCCACTCCTTGCTTCCACCCTGCTCCAGCAGGTTAAGGAGTCTGAGCCTCACTGGCCTTTGACAACTCAAGACTTTCAGCACCTCATGCCAACATTTCTCACTAAGATACACCTAAGGCATTGAATTCTCTTCTCACTACCTCCTCCCAGTCCTCCCCTAGGAACAGAAACAATTCAGATTCTACAGCAAACTACAGCATCTGCACTGCAAGAGCACACTGAACCACCTGCAACAATGAAACATGGTTTTGGAGAGTGGGTATGAAAACACACCTTTAGACAGCTGTCTCCCTGTAGCCAAAAGGAAACCAAGAAGGAAAAGTCCAGCCTGAAACATGCCCATGCTACTAGCCCAGGTTTTTCACAGTCAATGCAGAATCCATCCTGTTCTTGAGGTAACAAACGACCAGTGAGTCTCCCGTTGCTCCACCCCTTCTCCTTCAAAGCCTGAAAAAGAAAGAATAAACAAGCAGAAGAAACCCAGACGTACCTTTCCACACACAGAGCAGAAAGTGGAACAGCAGTTGTCTCCTTCCTGAGACATGGTGGGGAGCATCCCAGAGGAAGCCCAAGTTCTTTGCTTCTCTCCACAGGGACTTCAAGCACTCTTGGCAAGAGCTGCTTTGGTTCTTTCTTCAATTGCTTCCATCACCAGAATCTCCTTTGGAAAAGGAACCCGAATGAAAGAATCAGCAAATGAAAAAGAATGAGCAATAGCCACTTTACCAGCTTTCTTCTGACACTCAATTTAGACTCTTGACTCGGGCAAGGTCTTAAAATCAACTGGTTACAAGAACTGTCCCAAAATATATCCAGCTTCCGTACAGCTGCCATTCTTTCTGACAGCGAGTGTAATCACAGAATCATAGAATGGCCCGGGTTGGAAGGGACCTCAAGGATCATGAAGATCAATCACCTCCCTGTCCCTGCTGGCCATCCCCTCTTCTGATGGAGCCCAGGGGACCATTTGCTCTCTGAGCTGCAAGAGCACGCTGATGGCTCACGTTCTGTTTTTCATCCACCAGGACCCCCAGGTCCTTCTCTGCGGGGCTTCTCTTAAGGACTGCTCCTCCCAGTCTGTAGAAATGCCTGGGATTCCTCCAGCCCAAGTGCAAAACCTTGCACTTTGCTGTGTTCAACCTCATTAGATTCACGTAGGCCAACCTCTCGGTTGAGCTCCCTCTGAATGGCATCCCTTCCTTCCACTGCGTCAGCCGCACCACTCAGCAAACAGCAGAAGGTGCACTCCATTGCATCATTGGTGTCTCTGATAACCATGTAAAAAAGCACTGGTCCCAAGACAGACTCCTGGATGACACCACTTGTTATCGGCCTCCACCTGGACATAGAACCATGAATCACCACCCTCTGTCTGTGGCCTTTCAACCAATCCCTTATCCACCAGGTGGTCCACCTGTCAAATCCACATCCCTCCAGTTTAGAGATAAGGATGTGGTGGAGGGCAATGTCAAAGATCTTGCTCAAGTCCAGGTCAATGACATCTGTTACCTTCCTTTTGTCCACAAATGCCGTCACTCCATCATAGAAGTCCACCAGACTGGTTAGGCATGGCCTTCCCCTGCTAAAGCCACGCTGCCTGTCTTGGATCACATGCTCATTTCTTATGTGATCAAGCATGTCTTTGAGGCAGATCTGTTCTTCACCATCTACATCAGTTACACATTTGAATCAAATAATTGGTGTTCCTGTCACCAAGAAAACCTCTTTGTCTTCTACTCCTGCTGCACTTCTGTGCTTTCATCAGAAGCAAAGGAAGAGACCACCTCCTAGATCCAAATTTTAAGAAACCAACACCCAATAGGTGTCATCTGAAGTAAAATAGCAGAGAAATTAAGATGACTCTTCTGCATCCAGCTTGGATCACTCCCTCACTCAGGCACACCACCATCAGATCAAGGAGATGCTGCCTTCAGCTTAGAGACTGTATGGGAAATCACAGCTTGAACCTCTGATTAATCAGCTGAGGCAAGTATTGGGTCAGCTGCGGGAGCACAGGTGAGAGTAATCTAGCTGTGCTCCCAGAAGGGGTGGACCTCGACTCAACCTCCTCTGAGACCTCATTTAAAGGCTGACCACCACTGAGACAGCATGTCTTAGAGATTGTTCCCTAGTTGAGGCTGCCTCAGCTTTCTAGTCAAGGTATCGATATTGGTGAGTTTCCCTTTGCTAATAACCTTAGGCTATTTACCACCATCTTGGTTAATATCTTTTTATTAACCACCCTTACAGAGACCATAAGGGTTTGGGCTTCCAAACTCTCAGCAAGCATTTGGATCAGCCAGCTTCCTGCCGAGGAGCCCCCTGCATCACTGCTGCCTATTCTGGTACCGGACCCGCAGATGCTTCAGAGCTCATTAGCATGGACTTCCTTCCTCCCCTCAGCAGCTGCTCCTGCACTCACCTTCATTCCTACTCAGATACCGGCCGCTTCCAGCACCAGCTGACCTGCAAGACACAGAAAGGAAAGGTGGGAGTCATGCAAACGCACAAGCCCAAGGCTGTGTCACCACCACACATGGCAGCCTCGGGAAGTCAGCTGAAACTACAGCCTTTGTCAGAATGGAAACAGGCACCGTCAATTAAGTGTGACCTCTGAACTCATTGCCACCATCAGAAATAGGCACTGAAATCGCTCACTTCACTGCAGCTGGTTAACTCCAAATTCTTTTGCTTTTGGGAAAATGCGGACACGGAATTGAAGGACACCAGAAAAACGACATCTACTTCATTGTAGGTGGTTAAGCTTGGAAGCAGGACTTGAGCAAGAAATGCTTCTCAGCTCCTTGAAAGGCACTAATCCTGACCTCTGCCACAGGTGGCTGAGTGACACAAAAGTTGAGCTGCCCATTCAGAAGCACGTGGAGCAGGCCATGGAGCGGTTACATACCAACACATGAACAGGCACTTTCCCATTGGAAGGGAAATCCCTTCTCCCTGCCATGCCATGCCCACACCGCTCCTCAGGGCTGCACTGACAGCACAGACAGAATTGAAACATCTTTTGTCATCATTGTGGTTTTTCACAGACCCAGACAATGAGATACTGGGTTGCTGTGTGGGTTCCCAGGCGGCACTGCCATTTCCAAGCCATTGCTTCCTAGGGGCACAGAAAGGAAAACGCCTGAACAAAATTTCACCCAGAGATTGCTATTTTACCATTCTTCCATGCAAAACAGGAGGACAGTACAGCGGATTTGTGCAGCTGCATCAACACCCTGGGTGCTAAAGGAATGCAAAGACAGAAATATCAAAACTACAAGGAGGGAAGCTATGTTTAGTAATATCTTTTCTCATTTACAACAGGCAGTTGGCACTACTAAAGGAAAATCCCAGGCCTCAGGTTCTGACAGTGCGACAATCTGGCACGGACTCAGATGTGAGTGATCCAAATGGTTTATTCCAGGTTCTAATACCACTTCTGTGAATTCACACGTTTTCTCTCTTAACTTTCCCACAGCCTTCACATGTCCACAGAACATCCCACAAATTCTCCTTTACGGCGCACGTAGGCACTCATCCCACCAGAGCCATCAGTCATTCCTAGCCATGTGCTTCTCCTCCAGTCACGGACAGTATCACACGGCCATAATGCATCTTAAATGACTTAGTTTTTCTGTTCTTTCTGGAGGTGTCCTTGGTTCCTAGCCTTACCTTCTCATGCCGTTCATCTTCCTCTGCAGCTCCTGCTCTGAAGAGTCTTCTTATGTTCCCACATGACAGGAAGAAAATGAAGACACAACCCCTGCCACCAAGGTCAGCTCTGCAGCACACGTTACCTGAGGAGCACTTGGCTACTCATGCAAACTGCACAGTGCCAGGAAGATTGTTACATGTTGCACTTCTTCTTCTCCTGGCTCAGAAATTAAATTTTCTACCTAGAAAATGGAAAACAAACAAACAAGCAAACAAAAAACAACAACAACAAAAAACACCTCACCTGACATAAAGGAGACATGATTGTTACTATGGAATTCCGGAGGGCAAGGTATTTGCCCTCTCTATGAAGAAGCTGACTGCAAAGGACTAAGAACAGCCACGATCACGTTGAGAACTTGCGGGTAAAATTCGGGACTGAACCAATAATGGGCTTCTGGAGGTGAGGGTCTGCTCCAGGCCGCCTGGTCAAGGGAGCCTGTTGATGGGCCCTGCTTACTGCAGCTACCAGAAGCACCGCGCTCACTGACTCTCAACTTGATGGGGGATTCCAGTCAGGCTGGGAAATCAGCATGGCTGGCTGCAAGCTGTCTGAGAGACTGCTGGACTGCACTGGGAATAACTTTGTGGGCCAAGCATTAAGCACACCAAGCAGAAGGGAAGGTATTGGACAGACCGACCAGAGGTCAAGCGTTGCTGGACCTGCTGCTCACCAACGCTGAGGAGATCATCAAAGGCGTCAAGGTTGGAGGCTGCCTGGGCTCCAGCGATCATGTCCTGGTTGAGTTTGTGATCTCAAGCGATGTGGGCCTGGCAAAGAGCAGGACCAGGATGCTCAACTTTAGAAGAGCAGACTTCAAGCTACTCAATGGAATGCTGGCCAAGATCCCCTGGCGCGCTGCCCTCAAAGATAAGGACGTTGAGGAGAGCTGGCTACTGTTCAAGGATGCCCTCCTGGCAGCACAAGAGGTCTCCATTCCCCTGATTAAGAAAGTGGGCAGGAGAGGTAGAAAACCGGCATGGCTCAGCAAGGACCTGCTAAGAGAACTGAGGGTGAAGAAAGGGGTGTACAAGCTCTGGAAACAAGGCTGTGTCACCCGGGAAGAATACAGGGATGCCGTCCGAACTTGCAGATGTGGGATCAGGAAAGCCAAGGCTCAGGCAGAACTGAACTTGGCGAGGGATGTGAAAAACAACAAGAAAACCTTCTACAGGTACATTGGCCAGAAGAGACAGGCCAAAATGGGCGTGCCTACTCTGGTAAATTTAAAAGGAGAAATGGCTTCAACAGATGAAGAGAAAGCTGAGGTGCTGAATGAGTTCTTCACCTCGGTCTTCACTGGTGGCCAGGATTCTAGTCTTTTTCACGTCCCTAAGTCTTGCACCCCCATACCTCCATGTGGGGACCAAGGAGGTAAATCCCTCCCCACTGTAAGGGTAGAGCAAGTCCGAGAGTGCCTCCTTAGACTGAATGAGTATAAGTCTATGGGGCCAGATGGCGTGCATCCCAGGGTCCTGAAGGAGCTGGCTGAGGTGGTTGCTGAGCCGCTCTCCATCATATTTGAGAAGTCGTGGCTGTCAGGTGAGGTCCCGGATGATTGGAGGAAGGGTCACGTCACTCCCATTTACAAGAAGGGGAGCAGGGACGACCCAGGTAACTACAGGCCGGTGAGTCTCACCTCTGTGCCTGGGAAGATTATGGAACAGATCCTCCTGGACAACATGCTTGATCGCATAAAGAACAAGCATGTGATCCGAGACAGCCAGCATGGCTTCACCAGGGGAAGGTCATGCTTAACTAATCTTGTGGCCTTCTATGATGGAGTGACGGCGTTGGTGGATGAAGGGAAGGCGACCGATGTCATTTACCTGGACCTGAGCAAGGCCTTTGACATGGTCCCCCATCACATCCTCATCTCCAAATTGGAGGGAGGTGGATTTGATGGGTGGACAACTAGATGGATAAGCAATTGGTTGAAAGGCCGCAGACAGAGGGTGGTGGTCAATGGCTCTATGTCCAGGTGGAGGCCGGTAACGAGTGGCGTCCCTCAAGGGTCTGTCTTGGGACCGGTGCTCTTTAACATCTTTATTAATGACATCGATGAGGGAATGGAGTGCACCCTCAGCAAGTTTGCTGATGACACCAAGCTGAGTGGTGCAGTCGATACGGTGGAGGGAACAGATGCCATTCAGAGGGACCTTGACAGGCTGGAAAGCTGGGCTCGGGTGAACCTAATGAGGTTCAACACGGCAAAGTGCAAGGTTTTGCACTTGGGCCGGAAGAACCCCAGGCACCTGTACAGGCTGGGAGGAGTTGTCCTTGAGAGCAGCTCGGCTGAAAAAGACCTAGGGGTCCTGATAGATGAGAAACTTAACATGAGCCAGCAGTGCGCTCTGGCAGCCCGGAAAGCAAATGGGATCCTGGGCTCCATCAGGAGAGGGGTGGTCAGCAGGGATAGGGAGGTGATCGTCCCTCTCTACTCTGCTCTTGTGAGGCCCCATCTGGAGTACTGTGTCCAGGTGTGGAGCCCTCAGTACAAAAAAGATATGGAAATTTTGGAAAGGGTCCAGAGGAGGGACAGGAAGATGATCAGGGGGCTGGAGCACCTCCCCTATGAGGACAGGCTGAGGGAGTTGGGTTTGTTCAGCCTGGAGAAGAGAAGGTTGCGAGGTGACCTCATTGCAGCCTTTCAATACCTGAAGGGAACTTACTCCCAGGAGGGGAGTAAACTCTTCGAAAGGGCTGATAATAGCAGGACTAGGGGAAATGGTTTTAAGTTGAAGGAGGGAAGATTTAGGTTGGATGTTAGGGGAAAGTTCTTTACTAGAAGGGTGGTTAGGTCCTGGAACAGGCTGCCCAGTGAGGTTGTGGATGCCCCGTCCTTGGAGGTGTTCAAGACCAGGTTGGACAGGGCCCTGGGCAACCTGATCTAGTAAATGTGTATGTTTGGTGGCCCTGCTAGGCAGGGGGGTTGGAACTACATGATCCTTGAGGTCCCTTCCAACCCGGGTAATTCTGTGATTCTGTGATTCTGTGAAGGGAAGCATTACTGGACATGCTGCACAGCAGGGGTTAAGACTGGAGGTGGTCAGGGCTGTAGTGACCATGCCCTCCTAGAGTTCCTCATCTCAAGGAATGCGGGCCTGGCAAAAAGCAAAGTCAGGACCCTGAGCTTCAGGAGAGTCAGCTGCAGGCTGTTCAAAGAATTCTTGGACGAGAGACACTGGAAAACTGTTCTTAGGGGCAAAGGGTTCAAACATCCCTTTGTGTGCGCCTGTGTGCAGCCCAACTCCTCAGCACAGCCCTGTGCAAGCACACATTTGTGCCACCGCATCCACGCACTATCTATGTGCTCACACACACTCACACAACCACATCCCTTAGTGCAGCCCTGTGCGCACACACACTCACACATGTGTAACCCCTTCCTTTCACTCCCAAAGTGCACGCACACACCGGTACCACAATGTCCTTGTGCAGCTCCAACACTCTGCACACCCCTGTGCACGTACATATATGTGCATGCTCGTCCTTGCACACATACCCACAGACCTACACACACCTGAGCAACACCACTGGTTTGTACACTCATGGACACAAATGTGTGTACAACACCATCCATGCACAAATACACACACACACACACACATGTATCCCCACTGCTTTGCACAATGCTGTGCACACTCACGTGTGTCATGCACTGATTTCCCATCCAGTCCTCGAGGGGTCACTTACTTAGGACAGGAGTGCAGGGGAGCAGCCAGAAGCTGTTTGCATTCCCTGCTGTCTGCTGGGCAGCTTTGCTGGAGATGCTTGAGTTGCTTTGCTTTTCCTTGGGAGGTGGGAAGGAGCTTTGAATTTGAGGCACATCCCGTGCCAGAGCATCCCGATGGCACAAGGGGGATCAGGGCCCCTCTATTGGTTACCTCGGTGGCTTGCAGCAACTGGAACTTTTTGCCTATTGAGAAAGCTAAAAAGTGTGAGTTCCTCCTGACCCATATCAACAAAAATCTCAACCATAAAAAAGAGACGTCTTCGTATTCAAGCAAATGACAACAGTAAGACCATGCATGTTGTTTTGTTGTATTTCCTCTGTAATCATGGGGAGGATATGAAGAAGTGGTATAATTCATCCACTTCTGCACTTCAGGCACAAGTTCCTTAGAATTGGAAGAGACCCTTAAAGGCCATCTAGCCCAGCTCCCCTGCAATAAAAAGGGACATTCACAGCTAGATCAGGTTGCTCACAGCCTGGTCATTAGTCATCCCAGAGGCAAAACACACACTGAATGATCTCTCCTTCAGTCATAAATCCTTGGAGACAACAGCATTGACACTGCATGTTACTGAAGCAGTAAAAGAAATTGCTCCTGTAACTCTCCTTGTGTTAAGTAAAATGATGATAAAAAGCAATGGAATGCTTTGGCAGGACACCAAAACCATCCTCCTTCCTTGATATCTGCTGCAATGGAACCTTCCACTGGAAGAAAGCCTCTGATGACTTGTCACCCCAGAGAGGTCAGCTTTAGAAGCAGGACTGCTGCACAATAGAATGAACTGGAGCTCCTTAGCATCTCTTACATCCAGGAGGGGTGTGATCAGACCCACCTATCACCTTCAGGTGCGCTTTCTGACACCTTGTCTGACTTCACTGTCACTGTGCCAGCATCCTCAGGCTTAACCTGCTTCATTGTCAGTGTGCAGCAATTGCCAACGTTCTTGATGTCATTGTAATTGTTGGTGTAAAGGAGGTTGCCATTCAGGAACCATTCCACGTCCTCGTCATTATGGGACAGCTCGCAGGAGAAGACAGCAGAGCTCTCTTCTTCAATTTCTACATCCTGCAGGTGCTTCGTTACTTCTACATTGCGGGCTGTGGGGAAACAAGGTGAACTGTTACCACTGTTACTATAAATCATACTGGGATGTGGTAGAATGGTTGGACTAGATGATCTTTGTGTAATCATCTATGTGAAGATAATACATGTATAAAGTTAGCAGGAGAGAACGGCAGAAGTCAACCTCAAGAAGAGAAATCTGAGGTGAAATAGGACATGGAAGAGGCCACCCTCCCTGCTCATACCTTCAGCTGTCAGCGTGGCCTCAGTCTCTGCAATTCCTGCCTTGCACTTGTACACACCAGCATCATCGGGCTTCAGCTTCAGAATTCTGAGCTCTACTGAATGCTTATCCCTCTTGATCTTGTACTTCTCAGAGGGCTCGATGGGTGTGCGGCCCTTGAACCATTTCACAACCTTTGGAGAAGGCCTGAAGTCACAGGACAGGATGACAGAATGACGTTCCAAAGCTGTCTTGTCCTCCAACTTCCTGGTGATTTCTATATGGTAATCTGCAAAGCAGGGGTGGAAGAGAAGAAAGGATGAGGACAATTGGAAGAAGAGGAAAGTCTCTTGCGTGTATTCCATTCCAATTAATGTCAAGTTCACAATGGTTCTTTGAACGACTCTAAAGATAAAACAAACGATTGTCTATAGGGAATGCCATTGACTACATTTCTATGAAGTAATACTGTACAGTATCTACCAAATGCAAGGTCCAGCTCTTGTTCTGTGCTTATTAAATTGCTCCCAATTGTTGAGGCTTTTATTCAAATAAGAGTGAGTTGAAAATATAACAAGTACTTTAGGATGTGAATGGATAATCTTACGCTGGGGACAACAGCAGATAAAAAGCCTGCAAGTTTCTTTCAGATGAAATCAATGACAAACCGCACCAAATTTAGGTGCTACCAAACTTAAACTTGTCTAGTTCAGAAATACAATTAATTTCACCTGATTTGACTTCTTTGCTATAGCCAAGGACAAAACCTCAGCTCTGTAAATCTGAATAGTAAGCACATCACAGCTATTCAAACACATCTTTTACTGAGATGCAGCTGTCTCATTTAGTGTCCAACGACTTTGAACTGGAAATGGAGCAGACCAAAGCAGAATCTAAACATGGCTTCTACAAGGACTGATCAAATGCGGCCACCGTCAAATTCAAAGTATCTGATACAGAAGGATCACACTCACTGTCAGACAAAACCTCTTTGGAGAGGTGAACTGACTGCCCTGTTCACCCCCACTTTGGAAATAACTGCACTCATTTCCTACCTGCTCCCAGCAGTGTGGGATGGTGGGATAGCATCACACTTCCCACACTAAGCATCCCACCATGTCACTTGTTCCACCTAAACCTCAGTCCCAAAACAAAAGGGGAACTCGCTTCTGAACCCTCTTCACTTCATTTCAGATGTCTTATATGCTTGATCTCCAACCCACCCCCCACTCAGGAGAAAGACCCCCCGCTTACACCCTACCATCTTGTTGCATTCTGATGTTGTCATCAGCCTTCAGCTTGTTGTCCTCTTTGTACCACTGGCTCTGAACCTCATCGTGTGAAATCTCACAGACAAAAGATGCACTCCCATATTCATTCACTTCCACATCTTCCAGTGCTTTAACAATCTTGATATCTCCAGCTGTGAAACAGTAGAGATATATTTGTCAGGGTATTTCCAGAACTGAGTGCAGCATCTTTTCCTTACACATATTTGCATAGAAAATAAGTAGGATTATGTTTTATTCTAAACCATCATCCATTCCTGAGTCATTTCTCTCTTCAACACAGTCAATGCATTATTGCCCTTGAACTTAAAGACAGACCTACTAGCTACAATGGAGCTCCCTGCAAACAGTTTTCATGGAAACCAGAATCTCATTTATTCTAAAACCTTTCAAGCAAAATTAAGGGTAGAAAAACAATAGAACTGACTGAATCTTTAAGGTCATTTAGTTCCAGTCCCCCTGCTATAGGCAGGGACACCTCCCTCCAGACCAACTCTTCTCCTCAGGGTCAAGGCTTCTCTCAAATCATTCTCCTCTAAGCCTGTGCCTGTGCTTGGGATTGCCCTGACCCAGGTGCAGGGCCTTGTTCTTGGCCACACTCAAGTTCATGAGGCTGCCAAGGGCCCACCTCTCCAGCCTGTCCAGGTCCCTCTGAGTAGCATCCCTTCCCTCTAGCACATCAACAGCACCGCTCAGCTTGGTGTCATCTGCAAACTTGCTGAGGCTGCATTTGATTCCACTCTCCATGTTGCCTACAAAAATGTTAAATAACACTGGTCCCAACACCACCCTCCACCTGGACACTGAGCTATTGACTGCAGCTCTCTGAGTGTGACCATCCAGACAGTTCCCTATCCTGCAACTGGTCCATCCATCAAAATCATTTTTCTCCAGTTTGGTGACCAGGATGTCATGCAGGACGGGATCAAATGCTCTGCACAGGTCCATGTAGATGATGTCAGTTGCTCTCCCATTATCCACTGATGCTGTTACTCCATCATGAAAGGCCACCAAGTTTGTCAGGCATGGCTTGACCTTGATGAAGCCATATTGGTTACCACCAATTACCTCATCTTTATTTTCCAAACTATGCCAAGGAGAACTAGACAGAACTCTACAGTGTTGTGTCACTACAAACCTGTCTGAACCATTGGCTTCTCTGCATGCTCATCACTAGTCTCTCCTTAGCTTGTGTGCCTACAAACAATGTATGGGGAATGTCAGCCACAAATCTTACCTAGGGGACATCTTTGCTTCAAAATCCTTTGAACATCACACAATCCCTTTTAACTCTCCAGGTCTGCATTTAGTTATGTCAGAATCAGGCCATATTTCTGTGCTGCTATATCCCTTTCCTTCTGAAGGGCCTGGATACAACTTGGATTAACCTCAGGAGAAGAGTTCCTGCATAGAATCATAGATTTACCCAGGTTGGAAAAGACATTGAAGATCATCAAGTCCAACCGCAGCCTAACCAGTACCCTAACTCTAAAAACCCTACACTAAATCATATCCCTGAGTACCACATCCAAAAGGCTCTTAAACACAACCAGGGATGGTGATTCAACCACCTTTCTGGGGAGCCTATTCCAGTACCTAAAATCTCTAGTATCTAAATCTCTCTAAAAGAGCACAGGTATTAATCTGACCAGAAAGGTTCCTGTTTGTTCATAAAATGAGCCTTTTCCGCTCCACCTTGCATAGGCCACTGGGCACAGGGTAGCTGGGAGACCACAGAAAAAGTGGTTCTGTGAGCAATAGGGAAACTACTGCCTAATCCAACTCCTCCAATCTCTGCGCTCTGCCAGCATGTCTAAATAGGGTGGCAGATACACACAGGAGATAAATATTTCCACTTCCCTCAGCCAACACTGCTCTGAATTTCTATGGGACACACAGTTAGATGAAAAGGCATTTGACAAAGAAGGAAATGAAAGAGTTTAATCTGCTGTGTCATTCTCTCGGTAGCCAGAATAACTAACCCTCGCCAGTGTTAGTTCAAAGAATAGGCAGATTTTATCTCCTGACATGAGCAGTAATTCAAAGAAGCTGGTATATGATCCAGTATCCTGCATATTCACTGCAGGCAGGAAAAGACATTATGAGATAAGGGAGATCTACACATCACTTGTTATGAACACCTCATAAAGATAAAACCACACACAAGAGGAGAGTTTAGGAAGAGGACCACTCTTGGACTACTTTCCAAGAGGCATCAATTAGTAACTCTCTTCGCTCATTTTTCACACTACTCCACAGTGTCCTCCTGAGCCCCCTTACTCCTGTTGCCAACTGCTGATGCAGGGAATCCTGAGGAACCAAGGATTCATAGTTGTTCCATCAGTAGTCCTTGGTCAGCTCTCCCTCCCTGCCCCTTCTGTTTTGATCCCACTAACCAAATTTTAGTTAGTCTGAAAAGAGGATGGAAACCTCCGCAGCAATTAGTTTCTAAATATCTTGCAATGGGCAGCTTGTAGGAGCCCCATCTCAATGCCCACAGCACAGGAGGCAGGACTGCTTAGCCCATGCACTAGTGCATTTACCAGCACAGATGTAAGCCCAGATCTATGCACACCAAATACAGGCTCTCAGTTTGCACAAGGAGGCATCCATGGAGCTGAAGTATTAGGCAGATATTGTGGTGGGGCAGCAGTTATTGAGACGCCAGACAGAAAGGACACAGATAACGTGGCAACTCAGCTTTACCATTATGACTGATGATGGAACATCTAATTTCACTGCTCAAAAGAGAACTTCCATATAACTGGAAAGAATGAAATTCACAGGGGAAACCACACACAGACACACACAAAAGCAATACAAAGGAGATGAAGGATGGTTCACATACTAGTGATTCACTCTGAGACGCAAGCAAATGAAAGAGTATCCCCAACCATTTGCCTCCTGAAATGCTAAGTATATAAACTCATTGCTGTGATAACTCTGCCAGACGTGAGTCATACACTGTAAAACCTTATGGGGTCAATCAGTTTAACTTCATAAATTCATCACACCAACAAAAACAGACCATCGTGTCCAGGCTGGTTCATTTCAGCTCTTCAAAGCTGTTGGTAAAACTGCCTGAGAGCTGAAATGCTTACCAGCAAAAGCTAAAAACTGTAAATCAAATGTAATAGGCTGGCTTTGTCTACTGTATAGAAATGATGCCTGAAAAAAAAGAAAATAAAAAAGAACGTAAACCAGAACAAATGGAATGGCTACATAAAACAGCCAGTACTGAAACAGCAACCCAACCTGGTTGCAGAATGAGAGAGAAAATGAGAGTTCACCAAAGTCATGGGACAGGACACATGTTCATGTTCATGCTAACACTGAACCCAAGTGGCCACATGAGGACAGCATCTAGTAGGAAATCAGAAAAAAGCATCCTTTCATACGTCCCTTGGGAAGGTGGCATCTACCAGGGCACAGCAGACCCGTGTGTTCAGTAACAAGTCTGATGCTTCAGAGCCCAATGATGAGCTACAAACTGGGGTTTAACCAATGCAACACATGGAGGGAAAATCTGTCTTGAGCATAAAGAAGAAAGAGAAAGGTATCCAAAAGGACTAACCAAGAAATGCCCAAACTGCCCATGAAGCATTTCTTCCCGTGGTGCAAAATACCACAAGAGGATTTATTTGCTCTTTCAGTTAAACATAAAATGAACCTTTAGGGTAGCTGATGTCTTGTCTTAGGCTGCTCAGCATGTGGATGTTCCCTGATCTTCATATTCACACTTGTGAATAATGAGACTTCTCTTATTTCCCTGGGAAGTAATGCCCACTTTTTTACTTTGACAGAGCTCCTTCCCATCCTAGAAGGGAAAATATCAAGTCAGATCTCCATTAGTCCTTCCATCTCTGCACTGAGCAAAGGGAGCCTTCAGATCTATGCTTAATTCACCCACTCCCCTAGAATTAATGGAACTGTGCTTACTGGAACATATGCTGAAGCTTAAGCACAGTGCAGTGTTTTCAACATGAAGGAATGGCTATAGAACATGCATAAATTCTGGCTGACCTATGACAGCTTAAAGCACTGCGGAGGACTGTTAACAAGCCTGTTTGGACATCACCTTGAATAAATGACGTTATCCCCAAGTAAGGGAAGGAACAGCTGAGCACCAGGGAGGTACACAAAGTGCCAGAGCAAATTCTCACACTGTCAGGTGCAAAGAAAACTGAGATTTCACCCCAAAAACCCAGTTCACAACAAGGCTACAAAATCCCGGCTGAGAATTTCTGTGTTAGACTTGAAGCTCAAGACTGTACTGTAGTTCAACCAACAATATTTTGTGCAGCATGACCTAAAAAGTTCACAATAAAACCAAAACAAACTTCAATTTCAACTTGATAAATGAACTCAGGACATAATAACAAAGAGTGCTGATATGGGCAAATAAAAGAGCATAAAGAAAAGAGAGCAGTGAAAAAGCTATCAAGGAAAAGCTCAGACTCGCATCCCTTGGAAGTGAAATTAAAGGCTCTCATTCATTTCCAGAGAAGTCAGAAAGGAAAATACCATTACATGCCATACCTTGAACCACTTGACGTCCATGTTGGGCCTGGACAGCTCACACTCAAATGTGACCTTGTCCTTCTCAATGACGCTACTGTCTGCCAATGGTTTGCTGATTTTCACAGGCAATTCTGAGAAGGAGAAAGAAGAATGTGGATTTAGTTGGGAACTTAGTTTTGTTCATAACCAGGTCCATGGGTGCTGTTAAATGGATCCTTCCAGATGGAAAAAACATTTCAGGTGGCCTCCTAGATTTCACCCCTTTTTGTGTTGCACGCAAGACTGAAAAAAAAAATTACTTCTGCAAAGTTCTTCTTGTCATAAGGAAACAAATATTTGGGGAATGGCAGAACCAGGTAAAATTTTCCTTCACGTCAAGAAAGTATAAATTTCACTCTCATGCTCTTGGTGTGGTTTCTGCTATGATTATTTGGACTAATTAAGCTTCTCCCTGATGAAAGCCTAGAAGTATATCACAAGAAGGACCAACTTACCCGTGACCTTTTATTTGTCTTACTCAAGCATCTCCTCCTGACCAAAACTGACAATAAAAGATTCAGCCAGACTACAGGTTTGAGCAGCTGAGTTGTTTCTAGGATCTCCTGCAATCTCAAGCTTGGAACACACACTTGTCTTTTGACTAAGTGTCTTTTACAGTGCAGTAAAACAACAGGTTTTCACACGGCGATTCCTCATTTACCTTGATCTGAAATCATTCTCAAACCATGTGGGATCAGTCCAGGGAGAAGGGGAGGAGAGGGGAAGGGAAAGGGGAAGTCCACAGTCCTCTAAAATCAGGCTTCTTAGCCTAAAGCTCAACAGCAAATACCAGTCCACTTCCCCACATTGCTAGACTCCGAGCATTTAAAGAACATCAGCTGACCTCATTATGAGCTCTAACATAGCCAAAGGAATTCATATATTCAAATATTCTCTTGAGTGATGAGAAATATGGAGCATAACTTCAGACTTCTGCTGTTAAACTCTCACTTCTATCATAAACCAGAGTAAGAGTTCAATGCTGTTTTAGATGGAGGACTCATATTTTAAATAACTCATCTCATTAAGGCTTGGATTCCCTACTACAATTAGTTAAATTCCAGTTTGGATCATGCTTCACCTTGGATCACTTAGGGCTTCAGCCACTTATTGGAACTAACTCAATTTGTCTACAGAGAAGCTGTTTTCTATAGCAACAATAAGCTGTGATTGCAACTGGATGTCGGGAGAGCACAAATCCCGCAGTTATCCTGTACCAACATCCTCTCCTTCCATCAGAACAGCAAGTTTTTAAACCAGACTCATGCAAGCTAGAAATTAAAGTAGAAGTTCCTTAGTCAAAAATATTCCACAGCCAGATTTTCACCTCGCTACCACTACATTAAAAAGGAGAATCCAACTTGTGGTGTGGGTCATTGATGTTGTTCCGGGGGGAATTGTGGCTGTTCCATGCCCACAGGGTAGAAGACAGCCAGTCTTCCTCTAAGCCACATAAAAAGCTGCTTAGTGCTCCCAAAGCGAATGCTCACCAGTTGTTTCCAACTTGAAGGTCATCTTCTGGCCAGCAGCCTCGCAGATGTATTCTCCAGCATCTTTCTTCTCCAGCTGCTCCACAACCAGACGCCGTGTTTTGCCCACAGATTCCATTCTGAACTTTCTGGAGGAGGCAAGCAGTCTTCCATCCTTGTACCATTTTACTTCGGTTGGATCCTGTGCTACTTCACAGCTGAGGGAGGCACTTGCTGCCAGGGCAGCACTCACCTCTTTCTGCACCTGCTCCTGGTTTATAAACACAGGTTTTGGCTCTGAGGGAAGAAAAGAAAAAGTATTGACTGAGGGACCGAAATGAGACCAACTTGCAGGTTTGTATGTACAGGTTGGAACAGGTTTAGGTTACCACTTGTGCCCAAACTAATAGCCTTCACTAGAGAATATCAGCTCTTCTGTTGAAACAAAGCGTCAAATCTAGGCAAGAAAGAACCTAGGAACTGAAGGAACCAAGAGGGTCCTTGAACACCAGTCCCATGGTTGCAAGTCACTATGCAAACATATTGAACCCAAAAGAACATCTGTCCTGCAGGCAACCAAAACCTGAGTTCCTTTTACTTAAGACCCACTGTGAAACATCAAAACACATAAACATGTGATAGTCAAACCACTGGCTGCCTTTTCATGACCCAGAACAGTACTCCTGGCTTCCTGAACAGACTCCTCATGGCCTCTACCATTGCCACAACTGTGACTGTCAAAGGCACAAAGGAAATATGCTCACCAACGCAGTCCTTTGTTCTTTGTGTGTGATTTGCAGATATCTATCTTACTTTGAGCTCTGGCAATAGTCAGCTCTACCAGGTCTCTTACTGTGAGTAGCAGACTCACCTATCCAGATGCAGCCTCCAACATAAAGGCATAGTAAAAAGGCAGTGTACTACTAGGAGAAGTTCCTGCTTCTCCTGCCATGAAAGGCTGCACGTAGAACATGCACTCCAGCCTCACTGCACATACTTATCTTAGTCAAATGTTTAGGTGAACAAGAATTACAGTTTGGGATCTCAGGCACAGGAGAGATTTGAATAATATCTTGAATATTGCTTCCACTGTACATATATTACTAATTATTGCTCTACAGACAGACTGAAACAGGTCTTTGTGTCATACTGAAACCAAATACTTTCTACAAACCCAGGCAATCAAGTCTAGGGAAAAAACCTCAGCACAGACTACAGTGATCCAGGTGCAGTATAATAGAAACTAGATTTTACTTTACTGTTCTCTGCTGTATTTCATACAACACCTGTCTTACCTGTGACATGAATCTTGAAGGTGAGTTTCTGGCCAGCAGCCTCGCAGCTGTACTCCCCTGCATCTTTCTTCTCCACCTGGCTCACCACCAGCCGACGCTGTTTGCCCTCTGACTCTACCTTGAACTTCTTGCTCGAGGTGATCAGTTTCCCCTCCTTTTATCACTTGACCTCTGTGATAAAATGTTTGCTCATTAAGACCGGGATGTGGTAGCATTGTGGTGGAGTGCTTGTTCATTAGGACCGGGATATAATGGTGGAATATGGAGGCCACAAAGGTTGCAGAACACTCTAATTTTATGGGTAGATTGTGTACTCTGCGTAGTTACAGGCAAAGCGCGCCCCGATGGATACAAAGTTCCACGGAAGGACCAACCAAGGAACGACACACCAAGTCGCACGATCACAACCGACCAATTAAAGGACAATACGCTCGGGATGGACAATACAAAAGAAGTTGCAAGGGACGGGACGGCGCGGCAGTTGGAGGAACAATAATCCCCCTGTCGCCCAGCGCTGAATTGCCTTTTAGTTTTACCCGCTACAATTAATAAAAGTTTATAATTGGAACATTATTGGCTCATTGCTTATAAATTGATGACAACCTCCATCTTCTCCTGGGCCACCTCGCAGCTCAGCGTGGCATTTTTCTGTTGTTGCAGCCTTCACCACCTTCTGTACCTTCTCCTTGTTTGTAAATACAAATTCTGGCTCTGAAAAGAGAGAGATACATTAGTTTGGCCTCTTGAAAGAAGAGCAGGTTTTGGGGAAGGAGTCAGAAAAATGAATCAGTTCTCCCAGTCTGATGCCCCAAGAGAATGATGTGGAGAGAAGTTGTGCAATTTATGGATGCCCCATCCCTGAAAACGTTCAAGTCTAGGCTGGATGGGTGTTAGAGCAACCTAGTCTCAAAGAATGTGTTCCTTTCCAGGACAGAGATTGGAACTGGATGATCCTCCAGGTCCCTTCCAACAAAAGGCATTCTGTGATGCTTCTTGTATGACTCTCATGACTCTTTCGTCCCCTAGCTGCCATTTACTTATGTCTTCAAAACATCAACTTATACAAAACATTCCTGTAGTATTCTCTCCCATGCTAAATGAGCCCTTCCAAGACAAAAACATGTTACATAGAGCACACCCCCTAGTGCTTGACACAAAGCCCCTGTTCTGAAACTTCCTGAGACGCAGCTGCATTGCAGAGTTGTTCTAGTGGTACAGGCACGTGGGAATGGAGAAGTGCAATCAGAACTTTCTTGTCTATGGCCTCATTCCCACAGCAAAAGGAAATTCCTGAAGATTTTAAAAGATGGAGCTGCCTCACAACTGTATTTAGAATAATTTGTTCAATTTCCTCATCAGAAATTAACCACCCCAAAGTTCAGCTCCAAAAATTTTAAGCATAGCAGGGAAAACTTACAAACTAATGACCGTTTTCTAAAACATTCTAGAATGAAAGGCCAAAATGTGTTCTCTCTCACCTGTGACATGAATCTTGAAGGTGAGTTTCTGGCCAGCAGCCTCGCAGCTGTACTCCCCTGCATCTTTCTTCTCTACCTGGATCACCACCAGCCGACACTGTTTGCCCTCTGACTCCACCTTGAACTTCTTGCTCGAGGTGATCAGTTTCCCCTCCTTGTACCACTTCACCTCCATCTTCTCCTGGGCCACCTCGCAGCTCAGCGTGGCATTTTGAGTCAGTGCAGCCTTCACCTCCTTTTGTACCTTGTCCTTGTTTGTAAACACGTCTTCTTTCTCTGCAGGGACATCACAACAGTCACACCATTTTGCTGTAGTCTGCTGCAGAGCTTACTCCAGTTCCCCATTTTCATTATACTTGCCCTTCACAGGGACCATCATGATGCCTCATTAAGACAGGAAAATACTTTCCCCTCTATTTTGCCTTGGGAAATGAATAGGCATATCATTTCATATCATATCATAAATCTAAACATTTCGCAGTCTGATAGCAGATTTGGACATGAGATTTAGAACACCTGCATGCACTGCTGAACCTCCTCCCTTCTCTTTGTTTCTTCTGATGTCTCTCTACATTTCCAGTAAATCAGAAGGGAATGGCCCTCTAGAACAGGTTGCCCAAGGAGACTGTGGATGCTCCATCCCTGCAGGCATTCAAGGCCAGGCTGGATGTGGTTCTGGGCAGCCTGGGCTGCTGCTTGGCAACCCTGCACATAGGAAGAAGGGGGTTGGAACTGGATGAGCACTGTGGGCCTTTGCAACCCAGGCCATTTATGAGTCTGATTAGTGGCATTTTCCACCTCATTGTGTCATTCAAATTTTGTAACCAGATCTCATCAAACACCTCCCCTTTTCTCACTCCTTGCATGCCTGGTGTGCTCTTGCACTGTAACCCTGCAGACACCAGCTGACTACAAGAGCTGCACAAGTTACCCTCCTTGCCTATGGTTTGTTGCAGTAATTCATTCCTGGATGGAAAAGCACATGTAGAAAAGTGTTGCTATGACACTAGATGACAAAGAAAGTCCTATAGCCAAAATGTTTTGCACCAGAGAGGCTGTAAGTTGATCCTCCAAATGCAAGACACACAAAATGAAGTGTTCCTTTATCTCTGGGATTCCAAGCATTTTCTCACCTCTGACTTTCACTTGGAATGTTGCTTTGTCATCTTTTGTTTCACAGCTGTAGCTCCCTTGGTCTTTCAGGGTCACATTTTTGACCATGAGCTTGCGGTGCGTCCCCTGGGAGATGATGGTTGTCCTCTGGTCCTGCTTCACCTCTATTTGATCTTTCTTCTATACGACAGCTCCGCTTGCAGCTGACACCTCACACACCAGCTCCAGGTCTTCAGAAGGACTGACTGATATTTCTGGAGTCGTTTTGGACTTGCTGACAAAATTAATGGCTTCATCTGAAGAAAAAAAGAGAAAGTGGTTTACATCCTGACTCAGGCTTATTCAGCACAGCATTAAGATACAGTTAGAACTGATTGTAATGTCTCTGCTCATTACATCTGGGGGATCAAGTTTCACCTCTGGAGGTACTCACATACAAACGTGTGCTTGATTCTCCTGTGTAAGGAAAGAGTAAGTTCTATGCAGACAGTTCTTATTTCTTCTAATCAATTCTGTATTCTGCACATGTTCTTCTGAAGCTAAAATGAAGGCAGCTAAGTAACCTGTTTGCAATACATGAACAAACCAATTCAACACCTTGTCTCTAAGCTAACAAGCAGCGTTTGATGAGCACATCAGTATTTCATGCCCTTCATTCCATCCAGACTGTATTGGCAATAACTATGCTGGTATTAACAAGGATAGCAATTACAAGCAAAATGGTAGAAATACAGAAGATATAAGGAAAAGGGAACTCACCAGAGCTGAGGCGATCCTCCCTGGTGAGCGATCTCCAAGAGATGCTGCCTCAGTGAGGGTCAGCCCTTAAATGAGGTCTCAGAGGAGGTGGAGTCGAACTCCACCCCTCCAGGGAGCACAGCTACATAACTTTCACCTGTGCTCCCACAGCTGACCCCACACTTGCCTCAGCTGATCAATCAGTGGTTCACATTGTGATCTCCCATACACTCCACCCCTTCACAACGTGAACCAATGATTAGGTGAGTTCCCCTTATTACAGAGACCCAATCACGACGCTGATACAATCTCCCGTCGCATTAGATGTTGATATTATTCAAATGATGATGATTGGATGGGTGTTTATGATCTTCCATGGGCCAGTGCTTGATAGATGTTACCGGAGACAAATCATCTTGAAGTGCAGGTCCATCTGCGTTTCATCAGTCCAGAGTAATGGTCCTAGAGGCTTAGAATCAATTTTAAGGGGAGTAATATAGATGTTTCAAGGGTACTAGGAGGGGAAGATCCGCCCT
Organism: Coturnix japonica; assembly: GCF_054131305.1. Taxonomy (NCBI): domain Eukaryota; kingdom Metazoa; phylum Chordata; class Aves; order Galliformes; family Phasianidae; genus Coturnix; species Coturnix japonica. The sequence goes on along the minus strand of NC_140671.1, from coordinate 19,605,495 downwards.
CCAGGGCAAGATACAGGCCGTATTCTTATCTTGGGTCAATACTTCTGCTTGTACTGGATTATGTCCCGGCCTCCGATACCATACCCTCTGGCCAGATATCTGTGGCTGTATAACTATATCTGGCACCAGAGGAGGAGTCTTGATCTGCCATAGGGACATAATAGGTGTTCCTTTAGCAATAAAGGCCGGAGTATTGACCACGATGTCAGTAGGCCATGTACCTATCACCGAGGGGGTGACTGAACCTCCCACCTCCAATAATCTCCCCCAAGGTGCAAGTAGGCCACACCATTTGGGTCCTACCTGCACCTTCCAAGGCCAATTTATCTTATGGATTCCCGGTTCTAAATTCTCAGGGGCAGGGAGCAGAAGATTATTTTCAGTACCAACCTGCGGTTTTACCTTATTATCGGTGCCTGTAATTTGGATCCTAAGAGGGGAGGCCCATATAGTTTGTAACATTTTCAGGGCACTGGGTCTGCCATCCCGAGGTCTTTCATTCAGGTCCCGCACGGTTTCATATAATCTTTTTGTCCACCCCTGCAGGGACTGAGAGTCTGTTTTCAGGGCAGCCTTAAGGATACCATTATAACGTTCAATAAGGCCTGCCCCTGTTGGGTTATATGGCAGGTGGAATCGCCATTCAATGTTGTTTTCTTCTGCCCAGCGCTGTATCATCGCTCCAGTGAAGTGAGTCCCTTGGTCACTCTCGATAACTTGAGGTGTCCCGTATGCAGACATCAGTTTAGTAAGTGCCTTAACTGTGTATGCTTGATTTGCCTTTGGTACAGGATAGGCTTGCAGCAGTCCACTTACAGTGTCAACGCAGGTCAGGGCATATCTCGCCCCCTCAGACCGAGGGAGGGGCCCAATGTAGTCGACCTGCCATCTCTGAAGAGGACTATATCCTCTAGCAATGTGGGATGTTGTTTCAGGCAACGGTCTCGGTCTCATCTTTGAGCAAGCATCGCAATCCTGACATGCTTGAACGATATCAGATAGTTGTACAGGCAGCCCCCATGCTTTAGCAGCTGCCCACATTATCTTCTGTCCAGCATGCCGTAGCTTCTGATGTAACCAACGGGCAATATTTTCAGATTGTGAATTCTCAATCCATCGGATTCGGGCCAGTGTGTCAGCTTCATCATTTCCTGGTGACTGCAAGGGTTGATGACCAGAGACATGGTAGACACATACTGTCCTGTGTTTGACCGTATTCCAAATGTCTACCCACATGTCTTTACCCCAAATCGGTCGGGCGTGGATAGTCCATTCCTGGGTAGCCCATTGCGTAATCCACAGAGTGAGCCCCCGGTACACAGCCCAACTATCTGTACAGATGTTCAGGACGCCGTCACCAGGTTCTTTAGTTATAACCATCCACACGGCTCGCAATTCTGCCCATTGGCTGCTTTGACCATCCCCCTCATCAAACCAGATGGTCTCAGTAGAGGGATGGTATGCTATTGCTCGCCACTTGCTCGGGTTGCCTCTGCTGGACCCATCCGTATACCAGGCATCTTCAGGAATAGGATATCTTCCTTCCTGAACGGGACTCTTCTCTGGTGGAGCAACCATCGGTTCTTTTGATGTATCACTGTGATACGTCACTGGGCCTAGGATCTTCTGTAGTTCTTCTTTAAGTGGAGATGAAGACAGACTGCTTCTCTGGCTTAGATAGGCGACCCATCGTGCCACCGTTTGTGCTTGGGCCACCCCCGTCTTAGGAAGGTGAGTCAAATCTCTCACCCACCCCTGGATTGGTAATGAAGTCTTAACTATGACCTCTGCTGTTTGCGTTATCGGCTCTACTGCTTGTAATGCCGAATAGGCAGCCAATAACTGTTTCTCAATCATGCTATATCGTTCTTCTGCTCCGTGCCAAACCTGAGACCAGAATCCAATGGGGGTTCGAACAGAACTCTGGCGTTGCCACAGGCCCCAGCCAAAACCATCTTGAGTAACATGAACATCTAGTTCAGCTGGGAGGGTCGGATCAAATATACCCAACGCCTGAGCTTGTTTAACTGCCAGTTTTGCCTGTTGGAAAGCATCCTGTTCTATCTTTCCCCAATTCCATGATTGACCCTTCTTTGTAAGCTTGTATAATGGCCTTAATAGCTGAGCTAAATGAGGTATAAAGGAGCGCCAATACCCCAATATACCCAAACATTCTTGCAATTGTTTTGATGTTGTAGGGACTGGAAACGCTTGGACTTTATCTACTACCGCACTGGGTAGTACTTTGGTTTTCCCGGACCAAATTACTCCCAGGAATTTTACAGATAGCCCCGGACCTTGCACCTTCTGTGGCTTTATAGCCCACCCTCTTTTCTGCAGGTAAGCTATCAACAAATCTGCTGCTTGTCTCACCGCCTCTAACGAATCGGATGTTAACAGGAGGTCATCAATATAATGATATAAATTGACATTATTTGGCTTTTCCCACTTAGCCAGATCACGTGCCACTAAATTATGACAAAAAGTGGGCGAATGTACGTACCCTTGGGGTAGGACCTGGAAAGTCCATTGCCTCCCTTCCCATGTAAATGCAAACTGATCTTGCGATTCTTCACTGATTGGAATACTGAAGAATGCATTCGCCAAATCCAAGACACAGTGATATGTTTTGATTTCCCTGCTTAGTGTGTCCATTAGGGAGGCAATATTGGGTACAGCCGCATGAACAGGTGGCGTGACCTTATTTAATTCCCTATAGTCTACTGTCATCCTCCATGTTCCATCCAGTTTTCGCACTGGCCATATTGGGGAGTTATATGGGCTATGTGCAGGCCTTATAATACCCACTCTTTCTAATTCCTGCACCGTCTTTGTTATTTCATCCTGCCCACCCGGGAGTCTGTACTGTTTCACATTAGTAATCCGGCGTGGCTTCAGCAAACAAATAGGCTCATGTTTTGCATGGCCTCTCAATATTGTCTGGATTGCCCGGATACTAATGCATCTCTGCCGCAATCGGAACTCTCCCACTGTTGTATGGAGAGCCAGACCCCACAGGATATCAATTCCTAATATATACTCTGGAATTGGGGCAATGGATACCTTGTACTCCCGTGGTGGAAGACGCCCGACCCCCAGTTTTACCCAGGTTTGGGTGACCGGAATGGTTTGTCCCCCAAAACCTCCAATCATCACTCTATTACCTTTAAATTTAGTTGGGTCTCCATATATTATAGATGTCTCTGCCCCGGTATCAACTAGGGCCATAACCTTCTGTATATTCTTTCGGGACCAGTATATCGTCAGTTCCACATAGGGCCTCCGGTCCCGTCTAGAGGCCCTAGGAGGACTGACATCCCTCGTCAAGCCATGAACTGAGCCAGATTCAAGTCTTTTACCTCCGATACCTCCGGTGTCATAACCCGAGGCACCTGAGGTGGCTTCTTTTTCCTATTTGGAACTATAAAATCTTCTAAATTCCATGTTGTTGTTGGTCGCCGCTCTATAAATCTTATCCCTGGCCTTTTGGGTTTATTCTGAAATTTTTGTTCATCCTTCAGTTGCTTCCACAACTGAAGGAGAACCTGATTGGGCTGCCCATCAATTTTTGAAAACTGAACGCCTGCCCGGAGCAGATCATTAAACATTTGTTTCCGGGATACCCTAACAGGTCCTGCCCGAGAAGTTCGCGGGGCCGATCTTCTGGCTCGCACTATTGGAAAAGCCTCGGCATCCTCAATCACCCTGATATTGCGCTTAGCTCGTAAACGCTCAGTTTCTCCGAGGTCTGCTACCAATTGGGCGGCTTGTTGGACTACTGCCTCTGCGGATACTACTGGATTAAGTATGGAAACCAAGGTTCCATACATATGAGAGGGTGCTTACTGTAAAATTAGGTCCCTCATTCCCGCAGAAAATTTAACCATATCAGGGCTATCGAATGTGTCTTCGTAGATAGCCTCTCTCATACCTAATTCGCGTATATAATTTTGAAGGTCTTCCATAGAAGACCACATCCCTGTGTTTACTGGCATGTCAGTTTTATTTGTCCACACCATGCGGCAAGCAGCCATTATCCATTCTACAATTGAATGGTTTTCTTCAGGGAACTGAGTCCCAGCATACAGTCTCTGCCGAAGGGCAGGATGTACTGTTATTGTGGCCAACTTAGATACTTCGGGGCCACTAACCAGTACACTATCTGCCCCTGAATCCCATAACCGTAATAACCAAGCCGGAACACTTTCCCTTGGCCTTTGCCTAAATCGTTGCACTAGGTCCATGAGTTCAGTAGGTGTATATGGACGGGCTGTTACACGTAAAACAGATTCGGCAGGGGGCCATTGATCAGGAGGCACTCCTGCTGGTCGATCTTGAATTTTCTTTGTTTTTTGAGTTATTACTGGACGGACTTCTAGTGAGTCCGTCTCAGATGGTTTTTCTAGATCAGATTTAGTGATCTTATTTTGATTCATTTCTTCAGGATCTTGATCGTCATTAAATGAAATGTATCTAATTTGAGGGTTGGAGGAAGAAAATGACGGTTTTTTTCCTGTCAATAGATTGATCTCACCCTCCAATTTTTCAATACGGGCCTTTAACAATTCATTTTCATGTGCAATGTTGTTTGATTTTATCTCTGCCCGATTTAAAGCATTTAATAATGGCCAGGCTGCCATAGATGCAGCCATTCGCTTTTCTTTTGTAATTAAGATATCTTTTTGTAGTCCTAGAAAGTAATCAGTTAGACAATAGGCGTCCATGTTATTTGGTACTCTTAAAGGGCCCCATTGTTCAATAATTGTTGCTAATTGGTAATATGGGGACGCCTCAAAACCTGGAATTTGTCCAGGAAGGCATGTCCCTAAGGGGGTGGTCTTCTCCCCCTTGTACCAATTAAAGATTTTCCACACAAAGGACATTTTTTTTTTTCCTTATATTTCTAGATGCCAAGTCAGTGGCTCCTGCCTGGCTTGCCAAATGTATTGGCAATAACTATGCTGGTATTAACAAGGATAGCAATTACAAGTAAAATGGTAGAAATACAGAAGATATAAGGAAAAGGGAACTCACCAGAGCTGAGGTGATCCTCCCTGGGGAGCAATCTCCAAGAGATGCTGCCTCAGTGAGGGTCAGCCCTTAAATGAGGTCTCAGAGGAGGTGGAGTCGAACTCCACCCCTCCAGGGAGCACAGCTACATAACTTTCACCTGTGCTCCCACAGCTGACCCCACACTTGCCTCAGCTGATCAATCAGTGGTTCACATTGTGATCTCCCATACACAGACAGAACCTGCCTGAGGAGCAAGCTGATGGCTGTCAGCTACAGGCAGACCTAGCTTTGTACTGCATTTCTTAGAGCAACAACTGTTGCTTTCAGTCACTGAATATACCAAGGCCAATTACTATGCCAGGAAAATTTATGGCATCAGTGAACAAAAAATGCGTTAAAAATTGTAATAGACAGGAGCCATTTATTCTTTTATAACTAGGTGACCAAAGAACAACAGTCCTTCTAGAGTCAAGCTGTTAAGAACTAATAGCATCAATCAATATCACATAGATAGATTACTTCCCTGCCCTAAGACCATCTTGCGACCATTTGGTGCTCCTAATTAAGCCCTCTTGATGGCATTTTGTCTGAGCCATGCGACATTTTGTGATAGGAGTTACTGCTAGTGTTCCCTTAACCCTACACCAAAGTAGGATTAAGGTATCCATTCTCAGGGAATCATGCAGGCTTCCTCTGTATTTGATGCTCAGAGACAGCCCCAGAACTTTTTAAATCTTAGCTTAGCTCTCATCCAATAATGTTCATCAAACAGTGCAACTTGTCCTTTGGGGATGCCTTTGTTCTGCATCAACCAGTTCCAACGGAGTCTTCTTGGCTTGTTTTAGATCAGTTTTTCAACATATAAAGCCAGGGTCTTTGAATTACAAAGTGAAATTGCAGAATGCATGATTCTCAACCAAACAGAACAGCAGGTGGGATGCAGGGTGAATACCTGAACCAACACCACCTGCAAGCAATCCTTCAATATCTTAGGAATCTCTAGCCACCCCAAATCCAGTGTTGTGCTTGATCTATCATCTCTGCTGAGTTTTTAGCTAAGCTGATGGTGAGCATCACGGTGGTGATGGGTGAGCAGTCAGACTAGAGGGTCTTAATCAACCGTAAGGATCCTGTGATCAGAGGAACGTGAATGTGCTCTTAAAGGTCACAAGCGCTGCACTGCAGCATGAGCATACACAGCGAAAGGCTTTCAGTAGAGCTTCAGTTCATAAATGAGGACTGGGTTATGGAAAATAGGCTCAAGATATAAAACAGAAAACAGATCTTAACGCCAGGTTCTGTGAATGCAACCAGCTGAATTTCACAGATATTGAATTTCAATGACAATTTCTTGTGTTATTTTACCCTCCAGCTCCACCCTGAACAGGAACATGTCAGTGACAAGCATTACTCCTCCAGGCTTGACCTAACAGTGCTTTACTTGCACTATGAGCTAATGGCTGTGCTTACAGCACCTCAGGGAGACACCTCAGAGATCACAATGTCCTTCGGGTACAGCAGGAGACACTCAACTCTCCAAATGTGGAGTTTAATTTGTCCAAAGAGGAGACAGGATTCCCATGCTAATAACTTAGGACCATTTCAGTCATAGGTTTAAAGATGATGTAAGTGCTGAGGCAATACATGAACTAGATGAATGAAGCCCAGATGTCAGGGCTCAAGTCGTGACTCCAGCCCCAGCTGGAGCTAAGGCTGTCTTGAATTCATCACAACACAGTTACATTATTTGCTCATACTGTGGATTTGCATAGGGACAACAGGAAGGTCAGAATTGCTTCAATAGAGCTATGCAATCTTTGTCCTAAATACTGGAAACCCACAGCGTTGGACAAATAAAATGAATTAAGTCTGAAGTGCTTTACATGGATTGTGATCCTATGTTTGCCTCACAAACTTACCTGAGACTTTCCAATCAAAAATCAGAGTGTCATCTCCAATTGTGTAGATGTATGTTCCCTCGTCTTCTTTCGTTACAGCTGAAGCCACAAGCTTATGCAGTTTCCCTTTATCTTCCATTGTGAATTTCTTACTGGTCTTGATTTCTTTGCCATTTTTGTACCACTTCACCATGACATTGGCTTCAGAGGTCTCAGAAACAAATTCAGCTTGTTTTCCAGCAACGGCCCTGATTACTCCTCCACTTGTCTCTTTGATTACGAAGTTTGCCAGTGCTGAAACAAAATATGAAGACACAAAATACATATGATGGTAAAGAACTGCAGGGACATTGGTGACCATGAGGCATTCATTTATCATAAGATCAAACGTGCACGTTTAATCCTAGTTCTAATTGCTAGATTCTAATTCAGAAGCTGGCAAATTGGCAGCTTTTATAAACCACGTACCAGATTACCTTATCTCCACAAGTTGAAGGACGTACACTGTACAGGGGACAGAGCCAAAGGAAGAAGCCCAAGGCTTCAAGAAAATGTCTAAAATAGGAAAACTGAGGAAAGAATTGGAACAAGCAAACTAGAAGGAAATCAATGGAGGGGGTATCTATTACTGCACTGTAACCCCCTGGCAAACAAATCAAGCCTAAAAGATAGAGATATCACTTAGGACTGAAAAGAAAAAAGAAAAAAAAGAATTCCTTTATGGAAATTAATTGGAGTGCAAAAGTTAGATGATAAAACTGGCCCTTATTAACACACAGTGGAATAATTGACTTCAAAGATTCAAAATCTCACCACTGTCTTAGCCAAAAGTTCAAGCCTAAGTCCACGGTCCTATTTTACTGAGGGTAATTGAGCTTGTTTTCCAACTTCTTGTTAACATATCATTTCAAAACAGCGCACACAACTGAGTTGGGTCTGTTGAGACAGCGCAGTCAGAGCTGCTAAAATCAAAGTCTGGATTATGCATGCATTTGTTCTGCAGTTCCAAGAACACGCATGTATAATACAAATTCAACAACGTTCTACAGAATGCCTGTATTTAGGAGCTCGAGAGCCAGCTGATGGACACTGGGATGACTGAGATCCTGTCAATACATTTAACTCCATCCTATCATACAGTCAAATTTCATTCATTTTTTCAGGAACTGTCTCTTATCATTGTAGTCCCGTCACCACTGCTGGATGTGAGCCCAACCACACAAAAGCAGCTGCTGGTTTTCACTGCAGATACTGCAGTAAGGAGAAACAGCCTCCAGACTGGACCAGCTGAGCGTGGCCCTACCAGGATTTGCTCCAAAGGTCTTATTACCAGTAGTGCTTCCCGATGAAATACATGGGGGTCCTCCTTTGATTCCAACCCCAACCCACCCCACCATGCCCCCTGATAACATCCATCAGGGCCACATCTCGACAGCTCCTGAACACCTCCAGGGATCCCACCACCTACCTGGGCAGCCTGTGCCAGTTAATTCTATGGGCAGACCTGCCAGTATGAAATATTATGCTAACATGACAAAGAGAGAGAAGAAAAGCAAAATTAAGACTAGCTGACAAGCCTTGGCAGGAAGTTCTGCTCTCCATCAATTTAGTCCCTGTGACTCTTCACAGGTGTTTTCTACATTTGGGATCACTGCTACAAAAAGAGATGTTGACATCATCTCTTGTGGCCACCCTGACAGAAGAGCAGGAAGGCTGGGATGCGCTTTTTCCTGTCTTTCCCTTGATTTCCTCTATATCTTAGGGACGAATCACAGGACAGAACACAGAAATCAAATGGCTCTACAAAGCAGATTGGCCAGTTCAAGTCAAAACAGCCACTGAAAACACCCCAGATGCTGTCTGACAACAGCTGGACTGTCGGGGAGTCAGGTGAATGCAGTCTGCTGGCCCTGGGCAGGAAGAGGACAGCCCAGACTGTCACATACCTTTCACTGAAAGCTGATAGAGCATTTTATCCCCCTCACAGATGCACTGATAACTTGCAGCATCATCCATTGAGTCGTTGTGAATTTTCAGGGTGTGTTTCTTCCCCACAATTTGCAGTTCATAATTTTCACTGGCCTTGAGCTCCTTCCCATCCTTCATCCACTCCACAGTAGCGCCTGTGTCTGAAAGCTCAGCCTGCAGTTTGGCTTCCTCACGCAGCCAAGCGCAGATCTTTTCTACATCTTTGCTCTTCTTGGTAAATCTCACTGCAGCACCTGTCAGGAGCAAAGGCCTCGTTATTTCAATTTATATCAGGCTAACGTGGTCAATGTTTGCTGCAACATCTCTGAAAAAGTATCACCTTCTGTTCCTGCACTCATCATTGTGTCAGTGCTGAGCAATTCACGATATTTCATTTGGTCTTCTTGCTGGATTTACTAAGTAAAAATCAACCAAACATCTCCTTCTACTGATTAATAATGCTCTAAACATGCTTCTGCAGAGGTTTCCACCCAATGACAAACAAGGTCCTCCCATCATGAATGTTTATTTGTTCTACTTTGTCATGCAAAGCTGATTGATAGAGATATTATTGGAATGATTGCTCCCCTACTTCTAAACTATTCCAGTGCAATCAGAAAGGCTGTCTGAACCTGCAGCTGAAAGTACTGCTCTATGGTCATGCAGTGGTAAACCTGGTGACTGAATGCACTGGCCAATAGCTGTGAACTGCAGACATTCATCAGCTGGCATGCTTGCACGTTGTTGTAAGGTCAATAGTAAACATGGCATCCCCTCCAGGTACAGCTTCACCAGTTGTTAGGGGGGATTTCACAGCCAGGACTCGGTCTGAGGAAGAACATGTATGTCTTAATGCTCTTTAGATGCAAGTCTGGTATCTCATTTAGAGATGGAAGATTAAATCATAGGTACATTTCTACTTCTCCCTTTGCATGAGTGCTAGAAGAAGCACTTCTGTGCTTAAGATCTGTTACAGAAAGTTCTGCCTCTTGCACATGTGAGATATCAAAAGATAAGGATATTCATGTCTCTGTCACAGAAACAACTCGTATCACTTTAGTGGTAGCTGGAGGTTGATAGGAGATAGGAGAACTAGGAATAAAGGAAAGCCTTTGGTGTGTTAATGCACTGCTAACCTTAAAGTCAAAGGAAGCATCTTTAGGGAACCAACACAGCTGCTCAGCACACACTGACCCATTTCCATTGGGGTTTTTGTGCTTACCAAGGTGCACGCTCCCTGGGAATTCCAGAGACGGGCTCTGTCCATGCGCATTGACTGCAGACACTCGGAACTGATCATCAGCCTCTTCAGACAGATTGCTCACCGTGAACTCTGGGACGGGGACATGAGACTCGTGGCACCTCACCCAGGTGAAGCCAGTTAGTTTCTTGCATTCCACAATGTAGCCATCGACTGGAATGGGGCGGTGCATCTTCGGAGGGGACCATGCCAGCGTCACTGAGGTTTCTGTTTTATTTTTCACCACGGGGTCAGTTGGGGGCTGGGTGGGAGGTTTTCTGGGAGCTGAACAGAAATAAATTTCAGAAATATTAGCATAAGGTCATGTAGGCTGGAAAAGACCTTCAAAATCAGCAGACTCAACTTTCAGCATGACCTACTGAGTCCCACCATTAACTACTGTGGTACCTGAGGACATACATGACAAGCTTATTCCTGCAGGTATTTACATAGTGAATATATTCACCCTCTGGTTGCTTTGGAACATTTTAGAGGTTAAAATCCCATCAGACTTTTTCACTGTGTGCAGCCACTGATACAGGCAGGAGGCTGGGAATTACCTGATGGGCTCTAGTTACAGACTACTGACACAGTAAAGGATTGATTTCATTTAATTTTGGCCATCAGAAAGTTTGGTGTCTGGTTTCAGTCACCCATCTGGACTCCAATTATAATCATATTGAGAACAGCACATTCAGGAGAACTCATCTCAATAAACCTGAATGAAATCACAGAATCATAGGATCATGGGAGGGCTTGGGTTGGAAGAAACCTTAAAGATCATTAAGTGCTAGATGCCAAAGGTCCCACTAACACAGTATTAAGCCAAAAGCTAGATGCTGGAATCAGATCTCCTGACCTTACCATCAGAAACTGAGATGTCATATTTTGCTCAGAGGTGCCTGCTTGTAGGAGGGACAGCTTCCGAGCTTTTTCTGCTCCAGGAACCAGCTCGAGCTTCAGAATTTAAACAGCAGTCAGAAATTAAACTGAGCTTTGTCACCTCCATCAAATAGAAGGAGTGGTTGGGTGGTACAGCTTTCCAAATCGCTTAGAAACTGTCACAACAATCAGATGCCTACCTTTTCTTTTTTAACTTGTTAATACATAGAGCTTAATAGCATCAGAATGCCCCAAGCACTTCAGACAACAGGACAGCTGTAAACCCTTCTTTAAGGATTCCTTTGTTTAACCACTGAGTAACTGTAATTCAGTGGTGCTGGTAGGAGAAGGGAAGTCCTAATCTTCCCAGATGGTGAACAGAGTTGATGTTCACATGCAGACTGGTGCTGCAGCAGAGCCAGAAACCACTCATTTGGGAAACACAGCACCAAGAAAATAATGGGAATAGCTTCATAAAATCAGGAGCTTCACTCAAATTTCATGTCAGATCTATAATTCTTCCTATTTTCAGGAAGAAATGATTTCCCTTTTTCTTGTAGTTTTATTTTCTTTTCCTTTCCAGCAAGCAGCTTTGTAGCTTACAAATTGTTTTCTAATCACCTCCTGGTGTGGACAAATCACACAGGTCTGACTCCATGTTTTACATAGTTAGCATATTATATTTGTTCCACTATGGAACTGTACAGTCATAGAATGGCCTGGGTTGAAAAGGATCCCAAAAATCATCCAGTTCCAACCCCCTGCTATGTGCAGGGACGCCATCCACCAGACCAGGCTGCCCAGAGCCACATCCAGCCTGGCCTTGAATGCCTGCAGGGATGGGGCATCCACAGCCTCCTTGGGCAACCTGTTCCAGTGCGTCACCACCCTCTGAGTGAAAAACATCTTCCTAAGATCCAACCTGATCCACAACCCCTACACACCCTCAGAGCCCCCTAGTGCCCCTAGTCCTCCTATTGCCCACCACAGCCCCATATGCCCACTAGAGTCCCCCTCAACTCTCTTTACAGGCCCTGCACAGCTCTATATAACAGTCTTATAGAACTACCTCTAGTAGAAGCAATCTCCACACAGAGATCCTTTCCCAGCACACTGCGCCACGGGGGGAGCAAAACGGGGGGGGGGCACATACACACACAGCGCCGGGGGGGCCCGTAACCGACCCCCACCCATCCTTTAAAGGGGTGGGGGGTCCGTTTTAATGGGGGGGGGGGCGAGATCACCTTCACCCCCCACCCCCCCATCCCCACCCCATCCTTTAAAAGGGGGGTGTCCATTTTGGTGTTGGGGGGCAGTGACAATCCGCCCCCCCACCCCATCGTTTAAAGGAGGGGGGGTCTGAGACCACCCCCCCCACCCCATCTTTTAAGGGGGGGGGTCAGGGGCTCATGGGGGGCAGCACATCGTGCACAACATTGTGGGGGGGGGGGGCTTTAAAAGGGGGGGGTTACAAAAAGCATAGCTCTCAACTATAGATGGGATTGGGGGGGGCTCAATCGATGGGGGGGGGCCCTTCATGCAGGGGGGGCACAGCGTAAGTCAGCGGCTTTGAGGGGGGGTGTTGGGGCTGTTTGGCCTTTGGGGGGGTTATTGTGTGCCCCACCCCCACCACCCCCACACACAATGGGGTGTTAATGTGGGGGGGGGGGGCTTAGATTAGTTGCGTTCCCTATAGCACTGCCCCCCCCCGTCATTAACCCCCCCGCTTTATCCTTACGGCTGAGCCCCCCCCCGACAGCGCCCCATTCATCTTGATGGGGGGGGGGGTTTGTCACACGACCCCGGCGCGGCTTACGGCACATCGTCGACCCCACCCCACCCCCCATAACCCCACCCGGGGGGGGAGGGGGCGATGTGGTGAGTGGGGGGGGGGTTCCGGAGGTGGGGGTGAGCAAAGCGCAATATGGGGGGGGGGGTCCTATAACTGGAGGGCAGCGGCTGCACAAAGAGCCCGCGGGGGTCGGAGAGCAGCACTTTGGCTGGGGGGGGTCCACGGGGTCCGGGGGTAATGCTGCCCCACCCCCTCCCCCACCCCCCACTGCCGACTTCCCCCCCGCGTTGCCCCCCCGCCCCAACGTCAGCTCCTGCGGCAGCTCCTCGTCGCTCTCCTCCTCCTCTTCCTCGTCTGGGGGGTCAATATGTGTGTGGGGGGGTCCCATCGGGCAGCGGCAGCTCCGCCGGCTCCGATTGGCTGAGCCGCAGTGCGTGGGAGCGGCTGTTGTGTGCCGGTCGGTGGAGGGGAGGCTCTTCATGGAGCTGCCCCGCAGCCAACAAGAGCCTGAATGAGATCCTGGAGTCCCAGACGCTGGAGGATGAGCTGGGAAAGAGCAGAGGCTCCCCACAGAAGGGCAAATCATGTCTGATAACGTGAGTGTGGAGCACAGCCAGCCCCTTCCTCACATGTGTGGGGCTTCCATGTTCCTCTGTGCCCATTGCAATGTGCCACCCCAATCCTGCTGCCCAGCCAGGAGTGGATGGGATGAGCAGGTTGGGATGCACAGAGCAGTGCTCAGACATTGCTGGGACATTTGTGCACTGCTGTTGAGCTTCCCTTTGTGCAGCAGGGGAGAGGATGGAGGTTTACAGGTGGATGGTTGTTCTTTCTATTGCATTGCACAGGTGGTAGAACCTTGTCCATTCCCAAACTTATTCCAGGGCATGCGGGAATTTGTGCAGTTGTAGTTCCTGAATTGTGCTATTTAAAACCCTCCTGTAAATGGGGATGTTTTGTAATGCCTGCTGGGGCTGCAGGCAGCATTGCCTTCCTCCTTAGGGGGCAGGTTTAATCACAAGCCTCCCTATTTCCTATCACAAACGTCCTACAAACCATGTCTGGGCATTGCTGTCTCGGCCTGGATCTCAGCTCCTGAGACTGTCAGATGTGAAGCAGCAGCAGCTGGGACAGGGCTGGCTCTGTGTGCCCTCTCTGGGTCTGTGGGCACAGAGTGGGGCAGAGGGATGACTGTGAGAGGGAGGAATTGCCCAGCCACAAGAAAGAGGAAATCAGCTGAAAAGGGGAGATTTGAGAAGCACTGAGGCTGTGGCTGCTTTGACAGTAAGAAGAAACCAAGCTGTCACTGTGCAGATGGGAACTCCAGTAGGAGAGCTGTGGTGGCTTTACAGATGGCAGACAGCAGCTGGAGTGTAGAGCCAAGGGTAGGGGGGGGATCTTCCTCTTAGCAATGCCATGCAAAGAATGATGCAGACTCCTGCAGGGTCGGCTTTGCTGTGTGACCCTGGGTGGAAGCAGCTGGAAGGTCTCAGCCCTTCTGCATTATCCCAGGAGCTGGGGCAGTGCTCGGTCTCATCCCACCTCTGCTAATAGCAAATGCAGAATCCCTTATCTGAGTGCCCTTTTCTCTCATGTAGAGTCACCAACCCTGGGAAGTTCACAAAAAGTTTGGGTGTTGTGTTGAGGGATGTGATTTAACTGGGAAGTATTGGTGATGGTTGGACTGGATGATCATAAGATCATCCAGATCATAAGATCTGAGATCATAAGATCATAAGATCATCCAGGTCTTTTCCAACCTTGAAAATTCTATGGAGTTGTAGCAGATTGTGGGGGTGTAGGTGTGGTATATATATGTACACAGATGGGAATATCCGTATGGAAAAGATAGATCCATGTGTGTTCTGGGCTGCACTGAAAAAGGGGTGGCCAGCAGGAGAGGGAGGTGATTGTCCCCTCCTGCTCAGCTCTTGTGAGGCCCTATTTGCAGCACTGTGTCCAGGCCTGGGAAGGATGTGGAGCTGTTGGGGGGGGTCCAGAGGAGGGCCACTGTGATGATCAGAGGGCTGGAGCAGCTCTCCTATGAGGAAAGGTGGAGGGATCTGGGCTTGTTTAGCCTGGAGAATGGAAGGCTGTGGGGAGACCTCATTGTGGCCTTTGAGTACTTGAAGGGAGCGTATAAACAGGAGGGGGAATGGCTGTTTATGAGGGTGGATAATGATAGGACAAGGGGGAATGGTTTAAAACTGAGACTGGGGAGGTATAGGTTGGATCTTAGGTAGATGTTTTTTGCTCAGAGGGTGGTGACACACTGGAACAGGTTGCCCAAGGAGGCTGTGGATGCCCCATTCAAGGCCTGCAGGCATTCAAGGCCAGGTTGGATGGGCTCTGTCCATGAGCATTGACTGCAGACACTTGGAACTGATCATCACCCTCTGCAGACAGATTTACAGCCCCTGCACAGCTCTATATAACAGTCTTATAGAACTACCTCTAGTAGAAGCAATCTCCACACAGAGATCTTTTCCCAGCGCCCCTTTGTGACATCATAATGCCCCTTTGTGACATCATAACACCCTTTGTGACATCATAATGCACCTTTCTGATGCCATAATGCCCCTTTCTGACGTCATAATGACCCATTGTGATGTCTTAATGCCCCTTTGTGACGTCATAATGCCCTTTGTGATGTCATAATGCCATTTGAGACGTCATAAGGCTCCTTTGTTTTCATAATGCCTCTTTGTGACGTGATAATGCCTCTTTGTGACGTCATAATGCCCTTTGTGACGTCTTAATTCCCCTTTGTGATGTCTTAATGCTCTTTTGTGATGTCACAATACCCCTTTGTGATGTCATAACACCCCTTTGTGACATCACAATGCCCCTTTCAGACGTCATAATGACCCTTTTTGACGTCATAATTCCCCTTTGTGATGTCATAATGCTTCTTTGTGGTGTCATAATGCTTCTTTGTGATGTCATAATGCTACTTTGTGACGTCATAACGCCCTTTGTGACGTCATAATGCCCTTTGAGACGTCATAATGCTCCTTTGTGATGTCATAATGCTCCTTTGTGATTCATAATGCCCTTTGTGATGTCATAATGCCCTTTCTGACGTCATAATGCCCCTTTGTGGTGTCATAATGCTTCTTTGTGAGGTATCTGTGGTGCCATTGATAATGAAGTGTGATGAACTGGAAGGCTTTCAGTAGAATTGCAGCCCTAACATAAACAATGACTTGAACTCTGGAATTCTGTGTAAAATCATTAGCTAGCTTGTGGTCCGGGTCTTCAAACCAAAGGCTGTGAGGTGCTGCTCTTGTTGACGCAGGCTGTGAAAGATGACTTGAGCTCTAAGAGTAATTTCCCTTCTGCTCTTTATATGAACGTCAAATCCACAATTAGAATATTAAGAAGATAATATAAAAGTTTGTGCTGCTGGACTGAGGACTTCCATTAGCTGTTAGCCATAGTTTGGAACTTGCAAAGCAATCATATTGGAGCCTTGCTGGGCAACCTGCTCCAGTGTCTCACCACACCCACAGTAAAGCATTTCTTCCTAATATCCAATCCTAATCTACCTTCTTCCCATGTAAAGCCATTTCCCCTCATTCTGTTGCTACCTGCCCTTATGAAAAGTCCCTCCCCAGCCCTCTTCAGATACTGGAAGGCCACTCTAAGGTCTCCTTGGAGTCTTCTCCAGGCTGAAGAGCCCCATCTCTCTCAGCCTGTGCACATAGTAGAGGTGCTTTCAGCCCTCTCTGATCACCTTCATGGCCCTCCTCTGGACCTGCCTGAACATCTCCAAGTCCTTCTTGTGTTGAGGGCTCCAGAACTGCGTGCAGTGCTCCAGATGGGGTTTCAATGAGAGGAGTGTGGAGGGGCAGCACCACCTCCCTCGACCTGCTGGTCATGCTTCTGTGCTTTAAGCTTATGCTTTAAGGTCCTATATGCTTTAAGGTTTAGATAGTGCAGTCGCCTCACCTCTTCAGGTTTATCTGTGAAGGTCCCTTCCAAGTGAACCGTGCTGATCCAGACAGTTCGGATTGCTCATTAAAGTGTTTTAGTAAGTTGGGCTGGTCCTACGAAGCAGTATGACTGCAGTAAGCAGTGTACATGGTGCGCTGTGAGTACTGCACACATTCCTCTTGGCAGCTTGTGGAACAGAAACTGTGCATTGTTTGGATTGTGTAAGTATTCCTGTTGGTCTCTTGTGATGCTTACCTTCTTAGAGCACCTTTCCTCGTTTGGCTCTACATATTTTGGTACCTTACTTGTTCTGTTTGGCTTAGCAGGGAAGGTCTTCTTCTGAAGCATCCTCAGTCTTGGTCTGGGCAGCATACTTAGAAATGACATGGACGTTACATGAGTGGGTGGTCAAAGGGGGGAAGAACTCACCTTTCTGATCTGTTTCCTTTTAGAACACAGTCCTGGAGAGGATTTGCTTTCCTTGTTTCCTGGAGACTTGGATTCTTAGATGGTTTTGACTGCAGCTATTTCTGATGTTAATTCCTTTTTCTGTACTTTAGTAGCCAAGTGCAAGTGGAGTGCTTTGGGAATTGTCTGAAGTTGCCAGGTTGCGTGTGATCACATATGTAACGTGGAGTTATGTGTGGTGCCAGTGATAATTAAGTGTGATGAACTTGAAGGCTTTCAGTACAATTTCAGCCCTAATGTAAACAGTGACTTGAACTCTGGAATTCTGGAATGTAAAATCATTAGCTAGCTTGTGGTCCAGGTCTTGAAACCAAAGGCTATGAGGTGCTGCTCTTGTTGACGCAGGCTGTGAAAGATGACTTGAGCTCTAAGAGTAATTTCCCTTCTGCTCTTTATATGAACGTCATATCAACAATTAGAATATTAAGAACATAATATAAAAGTTGTTGCTGCTGGCCTGTGGACTTCCATTAGCTGTTAGCCATAGTTTGGAACTTGCAAACCAATCTTATTTAGACTTTAGTGGTGAAATATTCTGATGAAATCTTCCTTCTAATTCTGCAAAAGAATCTCGGTGGAACATTTCTGTCTGAAAAGGCTCTGGCATATGAGGATGTGCCAGACTGCAGCCATGTGCCAGATGCGTTTGGATCCATGGAATTTTCTGATGTAGCTTCAGTGTTTGAAGAATCTCCACTCGATCTAAATACTCAGAAAACAAAGCAGGTGTGTGAAGATGTACAGCTAGTTTCTTACAGAAAAAATACAGCTCTTAATCTAGAAATCTGCTTCTCATTGTATCTAGTGCTTACTCCATATTTAAGTATCTAGTGGACCTTGACCAAAGGAAGATAAAGATAGAGCAAAGAAGTATGTTAAGCATAAATTTTGTTGCCTTCTACCTGTAGGCCATGGTTGGTTTGACGTGATCCCTAACTCCAGTGTTTGGTTTGCACAGAAACAGCAAGCAAGGGAACAAGTAAAGGAGTCAGTGAGGATTTTAAAACACAATGGGAAGCGATAAGGCACAGTTAATAAGATTCTGGAGTTAGGCTGGAGGTAGGCAGAGGTTGAAAGGTACCGAAAGAAATTCAATCTTACTGTGTTGGACAACAAAATCCACTGTGATATTATTCAAATTTTTAACTAAACCAAGTGAAAATTCATATTTATGTTTAGATAAGCTGGTGAAGGTTAATCCTCAATAGAGAATTGAGATGAACAAATAAAAAAATGGTGTTTGACAGTCTATAAGAAACGAACTTATTCTAGGAGAGAATCAGAGTTTTCAACTGTTTTGTTCAATAGCCAAATAATGTATGATATTTTTATAAGCATTGTGTCTGACCTTCTCAGCTGTTAGAATTTCTTTGACAGTAACTTCTCCGGCTGTGATCAGAAAACCTTTTGTTCCGTCTCTGGCACCATTCGAGGCATGATACTCAACTGGGTGATATGGAATTCACACTGTCAACTCCAGTGACAAGAAAAGTGGCATCTAAGAAGCGTGCAAACACAGAGAATGTTGATGCAGAGTCAGTGTTAAGAAATGAGCTGCCCTTTGCATTTCCTGCTCCAAAGGCCTTCTTTTCGAAGAGCCAGACAGAGAAGCAAGTAGAAGGCATATCTTTTTAGGCGCCTACTTCCAAAGGTATGTTGTATCTAACAAATGGAAACCTAGAACATGTGTAGCTTAGGAATTTTTTACTTTTAATATGAATGCAGTACTTGTAGGTCCTAAAATTCTGAAAGGTTTCAGTGTGGGGTTTATTTGGTCACAGCACATACAGCTGCCATCCTGTACATCTGACAGTGCACTGCAAGCGGTTTAACCATATATCAGGGCATGGTACACGTCTGTTAATGATAGAAGTTCTCACAGTTTCACAAGGAGCATGCCTTGAGATGCATTCAGATAATGAGATAAGTGCTGTGTTCCTAAAACTAGCATGTGTCTCCACTCTCCATCGAGATTTAGTAGATAATTTCTTTAACAATTATGATGAGAGTTTTGTTTTGTTTTTATTTTTTTCTGGGCTATTATTTTGAGTGAAAGAAAAGGGTATGCTTTTATTTAAGCGAGCTTTTGATTGCATCATGCTTCTAAATTAAATGTAACCTACTGAATTCCTCATGATAGCATACGAGTACTTGCGTGTATCTGTTCTCCCTAATAGAGGGAGAAGAGACTCAGTGAACCTGGACAGTGTTACCCAGGGTTGTGAGAACAGCTAAATGATTGTTGAGAACTGGTCAACTCGTGAGCCTGAGACCTGGGATCCTCCATCCTAGGGTGGAACTTTACTGGAGCACGTGGGTGCCACAGCAAAAAAAGGACTGTGTACAATAGACTGAGAGTTTGCTGAGTTTCTTGGTTTACAGAAAGCACAAATAACTCAGCAGCAAGTGACGTATTTGGGATAGGAGATGACAGCTGGACTTTGAACCTTAAGGACTGCCAAGAAAGAAGCCATCTGCTCAACCCCTGAGCTGCAAACTGCCAAGGAACTCCATCCATTGCCAGGAATGACAGGAGGGTGCTGACCATGGATACACAGCTACGGACTGATGGTAAACTTGAAACAGCTTGAAGTGAGTAAGGGATATCCAGGGTGCACTGGTGCTCAATATTCAAGAAGCCCATCAATCTACACTGGGCCAAAGGATACCAGTTTTAATATCTCATGCAGTGTTTACTGTATTGGAGGCAAAAGGGGGACATTGGCTTTCACCCCACAGAATCACAGAATCACAGAATTACCCGGGTTGGAAGGGACCTCAAGGATCATGTAGTTCCAACCCCCCTGCCTAGCAGGGCCACCAAACATACGCCTTTACTAGATCAGGTTGCCCAGGGCCCCGTCCAACCTGGTCTTGAACACCTCCAAGGACGGGGCATCCACAACCTCACTGGGCAGCCTGTTCCAGGACCTAACCACCCTTCTAGTAAAGAACTTTCCCCTAACATCCAACCTAAATCTTCCCTCCTTCAACTTAAAACCATTTCCCCTAGTCCTGCTATTATCAGCCCTTTCGAAGAGTTTACTCCCCTCCTGGGAGTAAGTTCCCTTCAGGTACTGAAAGTCTGCAATGAGGTCACCCCGCAACCTTCTCTTCTCCAGGCTGAACAAACCCAACTCCCTCAGCCTGTCCTCATAGGGGAGGTGCTCCAGCCCCCTGATCATCTTCCTGTCCCTCCTCTGGACCCTTTCCAAAATCTCCATATCTTTTTTGTACTGAGGGCTCCGCACCTGGACACAGTACTCCAGATGGGGCCTCACAAGAGCAGAGTAGAGAGGGACGATCACCTCCCTATCCCTGCTGACCACCCCTCTCCTGATGGAGCCCAGGATCCCATTTGCTTTCCGGGCTGCCAGAGCGCACTGCTGGCTCATGTTAAGTTTCTCATCTATCAGGACCCCTAGGTCTTTTTCAGCCGAGCTGCTCTCAAGGACAACTCCTCCCAGCCTGTACAGGTGCCTGGGGTTCTTCCGGCCCAAGTGCAAAACCTTGCACTTTGCTGTGTTGAACCTCATTAGGTTCACCCGAGCCCAGCTTTCCAGCCTGTCAAGGTCCCTCTGAATGGCATCTGTTCACCCCAAAGATTCCCGAAATACCAGGCCATCCTGGTAGAGCAGGGTGATATAGAAATAATTGTAACTACTATTGCCAAGCCAGTATCTTTCCTTAGCGGAACTCCCCTGGTGGAGAACCAGGATGACATCACTGCTTTGAAACAACTGATGCTGCACATTACATCCAGTCGGTCGGAGCTGAAGGACGAACCCTTAGAAGATGCAGAAGACGCCTGGTTTACCAGCAGCTGCAGTTTTGTGAGACAAGGAGGCTGTAAGGCAGGACATGCAGTAACTGCTACTGAGCAGGGAATGGAAGCACAACCATCAGCCGTGGGGACTACCCCTCAGAAGGCTGAAATAACTGCCTTGACGAGAGCCTTAATGATATGGACAGATGCTAACTATGTGTTTGGGGTGTCACACGCTCATAGTACCATCTGAAAAGAGCAAGGATTGCTCACACACAAGGAAAAGAGCATGATGTAAATGTACCTATGTTTTAGGGCACAGTTCTCTATCCAGGCCCAAGTCTGTGTGGGTGTCTCCTCTATCCACAAAGCTGCTCACACTGCAGGAGGCACAGGCTGAGAGGAGAGGCCAGAGCAGCTCTCCCACTGTGACACGGAGCAGCAGGATACAAGTAAAGGAAGGCCCCGCAGCGGTACTGGGAAGGTTCCACACAGTCATCAATTTTTCATCTGAAAGGTAAAGAGGAATTCCCTTTTCTGCCCCTATCATCATTGGTCGGGTGAGTAGCAATGATGCCCGGTGTGCTTCCATCAATGGAGCAGAATAGGCGGAAGGCTGGGGTGCAGGCTTTCCTCTGCTGAGGTGAGTGGGGGCTCAGGGTGTTGCTCAGTGGTAGATTTGTTCACACTGAGTTCTAACAGGAAACTTGCTCAACATCGAAGGCCTTGCAAAAGTCTGGCTGAGTGATGTCAGTTGCTTTTCCTTTCCCTACTGATGCTGTCACTCCACTGTAGAAGGCCACCAAAGCGACCAGGCTGCATGTCTCCGTTTCCGCTGTTTCTCCATTTCCTTCTTGTTGCTCCCTGTAACCAGCAGGTTCAGCCATGCTGCTTTCCTGCCTCCTCTGCTGTGTTTCGTGTGGTCGGGATGGAGCTCAGAGCTCCAGCTCTGAGAAAGGTTTTCTGAGAAAGTTACCATCTCTTTTCCATTCCTTTACCCCTAAAAACAGTTTTCCAGTGTCTCTCATGCAAGAATTCTTTGAACAGCCTGCAGCTGACTCTCCTGAAGCTCAGGGTCCTGACTTTGCTTTTTGCCAGGCACACATTCCTTGAGATGAGGAACTCTAGGAGGGCATGGTCACTACAGCCCTGACCACCTCCAGTCTTAACCCCTGCTGTTCAGCATGTCCAGTAATGCTTCCCTTCTGCTTGGTGTGCTTAATGCTTGGCCCACAAAGTTATTGTCAGTGCACTCCAGCAGGCTCTCAGACAGTTTGCAGCAACTGGGATTGGTGCTGGGTGGTTGCTGGGAGGTGTCTCAGCAGAAAAGCTGGGCTGGGGTGGGCGTGCTGTGTCAGTCCTCATCGCAGCTGGCAGAGAGAGTTAGAGGAGGGTGATGGGTGCTGCCTGCTCTCAATGCTGCTGCACTGAATTTGGGGCACAGCAGCACACTGGTGAGTGAGCTGGGAGGGAGACGGACTGCTGCTGTGCATGGCTAGGCCAGAGCTGGAGGATTGTCAAACACGTGAGTCATGCTGGTGCAGCCATTGCAGCTGCAGCAGGAGTAGAAGACAAAGAGGTTTTGTAGAGGACAGAGGGTGGTGACTCATGGTTTGATGTCCAGGTGGAGGCCGATAACAAGTGGTGTCATCCAGGAGTCTGTCTTGGGACCAGTGCTTTTTTACATGGTTATCAGAGACACCAATGATGCAATGGAGTGCACCCTCTGCTGTTTGCTGAGTGGTGCGGCTGACGCAGTGGAAGGAAGGGATGCCATTCAGAGGGAGCTCAACCGAGAGGTTGGCCTAGGTGAATTTAATGAGGTTCAACACAGCAAAGTGCAAGGTTTTGCACTTGGGCTGGAGGAATCCCAGGCATTTCTACAGACTGGGAGGAGCAGTCCTTAAGAGAAGCCCCGCAGAGAAGGACCTGGGGGTCCTGGTGGATGAAAAACAGAACGTGAGCCATCAGCGTGCTCTTGCAGCTCAGAGAGCAAATGGTCCCCTGGGCTCCATCAGAAGAGGGGATGGCCAGCAGGGACAGGGAGGTGATTGATCTTCATGATCCTTGAGGTCCCTTCCAACCCGGGCCATTCTATGATTCTGTGATTACACTCGCTGTCAGAAAGGATGGCAGCTGTACAGAAGCTGGATATATTTTGGGACAGTTCTTGTAACCAGCTGATTTTAAGACCTTGCCCGAGTCAAGAGTCTAAATTGAGTGTCAGAAGAAAGCTGGTAAAGTGGCTATTGCTCATTCTTTTTCATTTGCTGATTCTTTCATTCGGGTTCCTTTTCCAAAGGAGATTCTGGTGATGGAAGCAATTGAAGAAAGAACCAAAGCAGCTCTTGCCAAGAGTGCTTGAAGTCCCTGTGGAGAGAAGCAAAGAACTTGGGCTTCCTCTGGGATGCGCCCCACCATGTCTCAGGAAGGAGACAACTGCTGTTCCACTTTCTGCTTTGTGTGTGGAAAGGTACGTCTGGGTTTTCTTCTACTTGTTTTTCTTTCTTTTTCTGGCTTTGAAGGAGAAGGGGTGGAGCAAGGGGAGACCCACTGGTCATTTGTTAACTCAAGAGCAGGATGGATTCTGCATTGACTGTGAAAAACCTGGGCTAGTAGCATGGGCATATTTCAGGCTGGACTCTTCTTTTGCTGCTTGGTTTCCTTTTGGCTACAGGGAGACAGCTGTCTAAAGGTGTGTTTTCAAACCCACTCTCCAAAACCATGTTTCATTGTTGCAGGTGGTTCAGTGTGCTCTTGCAGGGTAGATGTGTTTGCTGTAGAATCTGAATGGTTTCTGTTCCTAGGGGAGGACTGGGAGGAGGTAGTGAGAAGAGAATTCAATGCCTTAGGTGTATCTTAGTGAGAAATGTTGGCATGAGGTGCTGAAAGTCTTGAGTTGTCAAAGGCCAGTGAGGCTCAGACTCCTTAACCTGCTGGAGCAGGGTGGAAGCAAGGAGTGGGCACTGCCGTCACACAAGCTGCACTTGGTTCTGGTCTGCCAGGTCTGTGCTGGCCTGGATTTCTTCTGAGAAGTTTGTTGGAGCTGCTTGGAGTAGTGAAGGGTGGGGAAGAAGTGCTGCTCCAGAGCTATGAGACGTGCAGCTCCTTCTGAAGTGCTCCTGAGAAGGACGGAGCGCATTTGCTGCAGCTTTCTCTGCAGATGTGCTCCTCACCTTGAAATCCTCGTGGTTTGTCCTCAGCTCCTGACCACGGCCTGTTCTCTGTTTTGCAGGCTGATAACATGCAGAAGCCGCAGCTGGTGCGTGCTATGTCATCTTTAAACGTACCAGCATTTGCGGCAGCCCATGTTATTAAGAGCCACGTCGCCCAGGGGCCAGATGAGCTCTCTCTGGAGGTAAGCAGTTCCAGGCGTTCCGTGTTGTCGTGCATAGAAGAGGGCAGTCCTTTCTGCTTTGTTTTCCTACCAGATTTGCTGAATCTGGGATTGATGTTTCAATCTCTTTCAGGTCGGAGATCTGGTGAGCATTGTTGATATGAGGACATATCAACAGGCTGAGCCCCTGGTGGAGAGGCAAGCGTGGCTTTGAGGTAGGCACACGTTTTTGACTAGAGAGCACAACTTCAGTAGAGTTGGGAATCTCAGCTTGGAGCTGCTCTGCCTGCACAGGATGGCTGCTGGATGCAAACAGTTGCCCTGTGTCACTGTCAGTGGACCTTCCCTTTGGCTCTGGGCTCGGGCTAATGCTCACCTGTCTTTTTGTTCTAATTACAGGTTGGGCTTTTCCCTGGTGAGTGCATGGAACTCATCAGCGGAAAAGTTCCCGATTCCCTCCTCAATTCATTGCCAAAGCCAGGTGCGTAATTTACATTTGACAATGCGAGTTAGTCAAATAGGGTCAGAACGTTACTTTCAGGGGGTTTGTTTATGCCCAAGTTCAGCAAGCTTAGAAAGAGAACTACAGTAATCTCCTTGGGCACCTCCAGGGATGGGGAAAATCCATTCTTGCGTGTCCTTGTTGGGAATGTTCTTCCCGTTGTTACATGCTCTGTCGAATGCATTGCGCTCAGCTTCGTCCAACCGAGCCAGGCCTGAAATGAACTGGTTTCTTTGTTTTGTTGCGCAGAGCCAAAGAAATGGGGCAAGCTCATCAACGGCCTTTGTTCCCTGGTGAAGGTCAGCCCTGGGAGAGCAAAGCAGCCTGAGCCTCCGACATTCTCCGGATCCATGTCCTTGCTTGACATCGTTGAGAGGTATTTAGCCTTCAGGACTTGAGGGCTGAGCTGTAGGAATGGAAGCATCCTCTGCTGTTTGAAACAGAGGGCGTTTCTAAGCTGTGTTTCAGCAGAAAGCAGGCAGTGCCCAGAACAGGCAACTTTTGGCCAGGGCTCGGTGCAGCTCTTCCATCACCCTGCACCACGTCTGACAGCATGCTCTGTTTTCTCTGCAGAATGAGTTCTCCCAGGAAGAGGGCAGAGTCAGCAGCTGGCAGTTGGTGTTCCTGCTTCTGCCTGGGAAAACCATCCCCTGTGGCCAAACACCAACTGCAGAGCAGTGCCAGGGAGCCCTCTGAAGCAGAAGTCTTGGTCCTGGCAGGTAAGGGTGCAAGTCCAGCTTACAAAACACTGCTTGTCAGCAACACAGGTAGAATTCATGCTTTCAGTGGGCTTGTACCTCCTTCTGGCATTCAAGCCCGTGCCTGACATCTTCAGTTGATCCCTGTCTTTCCCAAATGAGTCTCTTGTCAACACAAGAGCTGGACCTGCACGTGGATCACTTTCAAGACAGTGACACTGTTGCTAGAAGCCTATTTGCTTCTGCCCACCACCACAACATAGCCAAATGTCAAGAATCTCCATGGTTCATCTTGCGAACGTTCGACACTAACTGCTGTACATCTGCTCCTTCCTAGGTGACCCGAGCCCTTGTATATCCCCAAGACGCAGGGCATGTTACGATGACGCATCTTCCATCAATGAAGAGTTGTTACTAAGCACAGAATGCTGCAGTTCAGATGAAAGCCTTCCGTATAACATCAGCTATCAAGAGAAGAAGGTCATCATCGTTGAAGCCTTCATTCATCCCATCCCTACTGAAGCTGCTGACCTGAGCCCACCAGACACCTCAGGCACCAGCCTGGACTCAATGTCTCTGCAGTGCAGCCCAGCCCAAGCACAGCCTGAGTGCCCCGACAGCAGCACCACCATGCAGGCTCAGGTCAGCATCACTGAGGAGAAGCTGAGCATCTTGCAGGGGGGCACAGAATCAGGACACGAGTCCCAGGCTCCGGGCAACAGCACGGTCTCTGAGCAGCTCTCATGATTACAAGAGAGGATGAGTCCCATCTTTCCTCCAGACCTCACACCCCCTCCTTTCTCCTATTGAATAAAGGCACGCTCGTGCTCAATCAATGCCTTGACTGAATTCCGAGTTTTCATTCGCAGAGATTGGGATGAGTGCAAGAAACTGCAAGGCAGCTCAGCTTACAACACTCTGGCTGTGGGGTTTGTGCGGCCGAGCTCTGGGTGTGTTCCCATTTTGCCTGACTTTGGGATGCCTGCAGCGAGAGCTCTGCTGCCGTTGTGTATGGCAGCAAATAGTCTCTAGCATCCTGGATGCTGCTCATGAAAACCCCAAGCTTCCTGGCTGTGGCTGTGATGCTTTTCAGGGCCTTTTGATGCTCTTTGATGCCGTGGCTGCTCCCTAACACCTCTGTCCTCCCGCCGTGTCCATTCCTGGCTCCCAACTGTGAGCTGTCCCTGCAGATCATCTCTAGCCCTGCCATCATCGCGCTGCAGCAGGAGGAGCTCGCCCTGACCAACATCAGGCAGTGCTGCCTGCCTCTCTCACTCTCTAGACCAAGTGTAACTACGCTGTCATGGAGACAAATGCTTTCTGTCACATCCTCCATCCCTGCAGACATTTACCGGTAGGTGGCTCTTGCAGAAGAAGATTCAAGCAGCAGAACCTTTTGCTCAGCTACAGCACACAAATGCTACAAAAGCAGGAATAACCCGCAAGCTCTGGGTCTGTTTGTCTTGCACAGGCATGCACTAACTGCGTTTGATGGTACCCCCCATCCTTGATTTCCTTCCCTGCTTCTTGTCTGATGACGCTGCTGAGCCAGGAACAAGCTGCCCAGTGTGGCAGAGCATGGTGCAGGGCTGTGCTGGGACCTCCTCCCCTTCATCTGCTGCAGATCAGTGCCACACACGTGCCATCGAGATGCTCTGGCACGGGATGTGCCTCCAACCCAAAGCTCCTTCCCACCTCCCAAGGAAAAGCAAAGCAACCCAAGCATCTCCAGCAAAGCTGCCCAGCAGACAGCAGGGAATGCAAACAGCTTCTGGCTGCTCCCCTGCACTCCTGTCCTAAGTAATAGACCCCATGAGGACTGGCTGGGAAATCAGTGCATGACACATGTGAGTGTGCACAGGATTGTGCAAAGCAGTGGGGTTCCATGAGTTTGTGTGTGTGTGTATCTCGGCTGTTATGAAAGCATGGGAAGACTGCCTTACTGAGTCCCAGATAATTACTTATCCTCAAATGATTTTTCCTGGCCAAATTTAAAGCCTCTCACAGGTAATCGAGACCAACAGGCTGTTGTTGCACAATCAACAGGCACAAATTAGATGAATAGCTGAGGAAAATAAAGCATCATGCCAAGGGTACTAGATAAGTGAGCAGCTTGAGATCTGCACATTTATGTGATACTCATGGTCTTAGACAACATTTGCTTAGTGAGGTCACATAGAATGAAAGTAAAATAGAAGAAGTGCAATTGGTCTCAGTTCACACAGCTGGCTGGTTTGTCTCTGGCTAATCCTGAACTGCCTCAAGCGACTGCTTTGGGGCTCTACAGAACAGCAACTTCAGAGATCTCTTTCTATTACTAAGTTTTTGAAAGAGCAATTTGCTCTGTTAATTATCCATCATTTTTGTGCAGTCTGTTTTGTCAGACTTGTCTTTAGCTTCCAAGTTGTATGTGAAGAATTGTTTCCGTTGTAATGCACAATGTACTAAAAATTGAGAGATGAAAATGTGAAGAGTTTTTCCAGCTTTGATTTCATGTCTGGAATTTTGGAACCCAATACTTGCAGTTGTTAATCTGTCCAAACTGGTCTGGTTTGGAATGCCCTCATCCTTCTTGAACCGCTGTTAAAGGCGGAGCAATTCCTACAAGTGCCATGGCCCCACTGTTGTTCTAATTCTTGTTTCTTTGTTTTCCACACGCTGCTTTTCAAGCCTCCTTTTTCTTTACAGTCAAAGTGAGAACTGCACTGTGAGGAGTCTGAACCTTGTTGTGCCTGTACATAAATAGAACAGCAGCAAAGCCAGACAGGTGACTGTGCTGACAGCTCTCGTAGCCAGTAACACGTAACTGTGCTAAATCCCTTGTGACGGCTTTGATTTCATTTTTGCCAGTGAAATCCTTGTAAAAGGAACTGCAGCAGTGTGATGAGCTAAGGTGAAGATGCTGGTTTTAGTAGTGCTCTAAGCTGAGTGAAAGGGCAATTGAATGAGGGTTATATGCTTTCTCTGGGACGATAAGGTTTTATTTCCTGAGGGAAAGAGCCAGCTTTTCATGGGCTATATGTGGGCTTTGGCAAGGGCAGACAATCCAGTCTGTCAGGAAGCCATTTGAGGTGCTTCAGGTTTGTAAGCTTGTCTTTTAGTT
Source organism: Coturnix japonica (assembly GCF_054131305.1). NCBI lineage: Eukaryota > Metazoa > Chordata > Aves > Galliformes > Phasianidae > Coturnix > Coturnix japonica. The sequence continues at coordinate 19,576,892 of NC_140671.1, read as the reverse complement.
TTTCAGGCGGATATTTGGAGCATGGGTGTAGTGCTGTATGCTCTGCTGTGTGGGTTTTTCCTTTGGATGATGACAATATGATGGCACTCTACAGGAGGATACCAGTGGGTATCAGTGGTGCTAGAATACACTGAGAAGGGAAATAGCTGAGCTTGACAAGAGGCCTTGCTTTTCGGATGGCAGAACATGCTGAGCTGTGGGTAGAAAGGCCACAGCACAGTCTGCTGAATATTGTCCCTGTTTTTGCTGCTTTGTCTACCAGTATTTAGTGGAATTGGTTCTACGCTTGGTTGGCCTATGTGGCACTGTAGCCTAATTCTGTACCATGATAGCATACAGAATTTAAGGAGAAGTATTTTCCTGCCAATGGGCTGGATTTTTTTGTATCTGGTTCTTCAACTGGCTGCTCCCTATACTATCTGTAGTAAAAATATAGACACATCATTTGATTTCCCTGAAATGAATGTTCCTAAATGCCAGCTCTTCTCATGTCTACAAAGATCAAAGTTCTGCATTTGCTATTAGAATTTCCTCTTCCAGAATCAGGAGGTAATGTAGGACCCCACAGATTGCCTTCAGAATCCAACAGTTAGTTCTGTTTCCTTTCGGAGTGCATAACAACCTGAGCAAATGAATTGAATGACGTGGCTTGTTAGTCTGGTACAAACTCTGCTGTACACTGAAACCTGGTCCATTTGTAAGCAGGACTTTGTCCATCTCTGCAGGACAGCAGAAAACCCTTTGTGCTAATCATGATGCCAAGAAGCAGAATGCGGCAAATGGCAGATGATCCAACTGCTTCAGGTGTTCATTTCCTTAAAACTGTGAACAGTTTTGGACTGAGAGTTTGTAAGCAGAACGGAGCTCTTAAAGCTGTCAGAGATTATTTCTGCACTGTTCAATTCTATCTGCCTAACATACACCGGATCTCAGAACTGCATTGCTTGAACTGGTGGAACTTGTTGAAGTGAACTGGGATGAGCAAGTTTTAGAACTTAGTCAGAATGCAGTAAAAAATGGATAATCTCATGAGTATTAAGGTACAGGCTTGCTATTTCTGCACTGAATTTGTTTTTATTTTACATGGCTGTGATCTGAAAGTTGCTTGAAACGCAGGCACCTAGGCACTGTTGTGTAACTGAATTTCACACGATAGGTCCTGAAATATCCTGGAATCAAAAACTCTGACTTGTTTTAAGTCTGCTGCTTGAGTCTAATCAGGGTCATATTGTCTGTGTGCAGTGTTTCTTTCCCTGTAATGCTCCACATCATTTCATTTTGGGAATATTGAAGGAAATGGACTATGTGCCATAACTGTTGTTAGAACAAAGTATGTCTGGTGTGATCTTATGCATAGGTTCTGTAACTGCTCTTCACAGCTCAGGTGTTTGACCTTCCTTTTGGTGAAGTGATGAAATACTGCTGGTTTCTATTTGTGCTTCTAGGCACCTTGAAGCTCTTAGGAATAGAACAATTGTCTCCAGTTCTTTTCAATGATATCAGTAACAGCTCGAGTGTTGCTGCCCACTAGGTAGACCCAAAGAAGCAGATTACAGTGAAACAACACACGAGCTGGACCTGAATGAGGATCACTTTCAAGACAGTGGCTATGCTGCTTCAAGCCTACTTGCTTCTTCCTGCCGCCACTCTATTACCAAGTATCAACAACCTTTCATGATTCAACTTGCAAATGTTTGAAACTAACCCTTGTGTTTCTATGCCTTCCTAGGTGATTCGAGCCCTTGTCAACCCCAAAGATCCAAACCAAGCAGTGTCTTTCCATCAATGGAGAGTTCTTATTAAGCATGAATCGCTGCAATTCGGATGACAGCCTTCCACATGGTAACAGTGATGGACACAAGGGGCTCATCCACGTTCATGCTCTCATATCTCCTGGCTCTGCTGAAGCTCCTGACCTGAGCCTGCCAGACACAGCAGTCACCTGCCTGGATTGTGACCCAGCGCCTTTGCAGTGCTGCCCATCCCAAGCACAGCCCGAGTGTCCCAGCAGCAGCACCACCATGCAGGAGCAGGGCAGCATCAGTGAGGTGAAGCTGAGCATCTTAGATGGGGACTTAGAGTCAGGCTGCCAGTCCCAGGCACCAGGCAGCAGCACCAGCTCTGAGCCACTCTCATCTTGACAAGAGGAGTCCCATCTTCACCCTTGACCTCTCAAGCCCTCCTGTCTTTTATTGAATAAAGTCACTCTCATGCTCAGTCATCGCCTCGACTGCATTCTGAGTCTTCAATCACAGGGATTGGGATGAATGCAACAAACAGCAAGGCAGCTCAGCTTGCAATGCTATGGCTGTGGGGTTCGTGCAGGCAGAGCTCTGGGTTCCCATTTTGGCTGGCTTTGGGATGTCTGCAGCAAGATCTCTACCATTTTGTATGGGAGCAAATAATCTCTAGCATCCAGGTTGCTGCTCATGATATATCCCAGTCTTCCTGGCTGTCACTTTGTGATACTTTTCAAAGCCTTCTGATACTCTTTGATGCCTTGGCTGCTCCCTAACACCTCTGTCCTCCTGCCATGTTGACTCACGTCTCCCACTTTTAAGCTGGCTTTGCAGATCATCTCCAGCCCTGTCATCATCACGCTGCAGCAGGAGGTGCTCACCTGGCCCAATGTCTGGCAGTACTGCTTGTTCTGCAGATGAGCAGCTGCCTCCTCATCTCTTCAGCTACAGTAGTTTTTCTCAGGGCAGTTAGATGCAGTCATGCTCCTCTGGATTTGGTGTGTTAAATCCATGCTGCATGGCAGCAGTCAGTGCAATACAAAGGTGTTCTGTGTGCCATAGCATTTCTCCAGGGGCTGCCAAAGGTAGAAGCACAACACAGCACCATCCTTCTGACAGTAATGTCTGTGAGTGTTAGACATGTGAGCACTGCATCATCCCCAGCGTGTCAGTGCTTTTCCACACCAACCTGACTCTCACACTCTGCACTGAATGTAACTCTGCTCTTGTGGAGACAAATGCTTTCTGTCACATCCTCCATCCCTGCAACCATTTGCCGGTAGGCAGCTCTTGCAGAAGAATCAAGCAGCAGAACCTTGTGCTCACCCTACAGCATGCAAATGCTATGAAAGCAGAAATAACCTGGCATGCTCTGGGTCTGCAAGGCTGCACAGATGGGAGAGGTAGATTGTGTTTTTGCAGTGGAAGTTTCCAGTATTTTCAGTACATAGTGTAGGCCCTAACTGAATGTATAACCCTCTTGTAAAACAGCTGTATAAGTAGTTTTTCCACCAAGAAAGTTGCTGAACAGAATTAAGTTCAGACTGGGGGCATTCTGACATGGGGAGAATTGAGACAAGCACAAGATAAATACAGGGTGGGTAGAGCCCAGCACAGGACAGAATGAATGTACTGACTTTTGGAAACATTGCCCTTCTCTCTCCGCAGAAAAGTACAAGGCAGACCTAAAAACAAGAGGTTGGTAATTGACCTTCTATGGAAATGAATCCTAGCCACAGTCTCGAGGAGTCTGTGAGCCTGAGATGCTCAACCAATGAGAGCCATGAGAGCATCACCTGCAGTGGGTTTAGGGCACAGAACAGAATTGATTTCACTGACTGGTGTGCAGTTTCTCCCTTGCCAACAGGGGATGTGCGCGCAGTATTGCAATAATGAATAAGCACTGCTGCTATCGCTGCCATCTTTGCCTAACTAGAAATCTTTGACTTTGAGAGTTTCTCACACAAGGGGAGAGGGTAAGAAAGTAAAAAGGCACAGAAAACTAAGGGAAACTGCTCTTCTTTATCTTATCTATAAAAATTGATACAATGCTGTTGTGCATTTTTTTTTAATTTTATTTTTAATTTTTTGCTAATGTCAGTTAGATTGTTTTAAAATATCCACACACCAAAATCTGACTACCAAGCAAATGTAATGAAAATGAAATGAAGGTGAGTTAGTGGAAAGCACAAGGCCATATTATATTAGGCTCCAGCAAATTTACAGGCAGTCACTGCACGAAGAGGTAGATCTGAGTTGCACATTATATGATTCCCACAAAGATTAAGGAAATCTGAAGCTTTCAATATATTTTTTTAATTCTTTTTTCATTTCATTTTTAAACACCTGACCCAGACCCCAACCCTCACAGGAGCTGTAAAGATAACAGCATTAACCAGCAATGTAACTCTAATCCTAACCCTTACCCTGATTCTAAAATCGTCCCTAACTCCAAATGCAACAACAAAAATGATGCTAGAAGTTTGTAGCAAAAGGAACCTTAACCCTGATCATAATCCAAAAAAAAAATCATTATGGTAACAATAATCTTTACCTTAAGAGTAATATTAATCAGAGCCCAGATGATGCCTGCATCCAATCAGAAGCATGCTTTGCATTATTTAAGAGTTGTATTTTTTCCAATGAACTCTCTCTATTATCACGTTTATAAAGTAACAGAGTCTGTTCTTTTTCTCCTGACACTGTGCCTTACTCCTGACATCCCCTGGAAATGACCCAGATAGGGCACCATCAAAGTAATGCTAATAGTAATGTCAATCCTAAGGGTATCTCTAGCCTCAGTGTTAATGGGACGCTAACAACAATCCCAACAGCCTTAAACATTCTGGTGGTGTGAAAGAGGTGCTGCCTTGCACATGCTGGGCAGTCCCATTGCCTGTTAAATGCAGGCGGCAGCGTAGAAACATGATGCCCGTGGTCAGAATGCCCTGTGGCAGATCCTGGCACCGGAGAACTGACCGGAGAACCATGAGAGAACTGACAACAAATCACGCGACATCAGAACCGACCCAGTGGTTATTTACAAGCCTTGGGAGACCCAGACAGGATCTCAGAGTGGTGAATGTAGGTACAGAAGTTGTTACTACTCTGTTTTCTTCTAAAAGAAGTGTTTTTTTTTTCATCTCAGAAGTTGGAGGGGAGGGGGGGGGGGGCGGGAAAGGGATATCAATTTAATTACTCATTAATTTATTGACAGACATTCACGTTTGCTACGTTTGGAGAAGTTTTTATTTGTTTGCTGTGGTTTGATTTTTTTTTTTTCTTTTTTTTTTCCCCCTTCCTTCCTCTTCCATCTTTGTGTTCTTCCCCTATAATCAAAAGAACGGATCCCCAGGGTCTGTCCCGCAGACGTTCTTTCCGTGGTCTCTGCTGCCACCTGCTGGCCAATAAGCGGAACTGCCACTGTTGGGCGTTTGGTGCCGCAGGAAGCACAACGCAGATCTGAGTTCTGACCGGTCTACGCAGCAACTCCGCCAATCTTTATTGCGATAAGCCCTCCAGACAAGAGCATAAAGTCTTTGCCTGAGGGCAGGGTTAGTAGTAATGGATGTCAGTTTTGAAATTTCCAGTCCATTCACCATAGCACTTTCTGCCTCCATGTCCCATAACCAGAGCAGCTATGCTGGCATGCTCTCTTGGTTTCTGTCTAAACCACTGTACTATATCCATCAGTTCAGCTGCTGTATTATGGGCAGCAGGGTTTGGGGGGTGGACACTGGTCAGGGCACTCCCACCAGCCTATCCTGCATTTTTTTTTTTTTTTTTTTTTTTCATTTTTGGGTTACAATCAGTCAGATCTCAAATAGATCTAGTCCAAATGGAACCTCAAAATCTGACCTTTTAGTGCCTTCATTTACAGAGTCCATTTTATACAGATTCCCTTGTACAGGGCCCCCATGGTCCTCCAGACAGTTGTTACTGATCTTCCATAGGAGAATGATTGAATTAGGTTTTTTCCCATCAAAACTGCCACCTGTCTTTCCAATTTTTCAACACTGTCATTCAATAGCTGATTTGCATCAGCCTGAGCCTCTTCAGTTATGTTCAGACAGTTCAAGGCCATTAAAAGTGGCCATGCCACCATGAACACAACTAACTGTCATTCTCAAGTTGTAAGTATGTCTTTGCTAAGACCATGGAAATACTCAGTCAGGTGGGCCAGGGACTCATGGACCCTCCCTCCGTCCCACACAGGGCCCCATTTTTCAGTGACAGAAGCAGTGCTGCATTTTGAGGATCCTAGGAATCCCAGGACATGCCCTGACAAAAGGTCATTCAAAGGGGTAGTCTTTCCCCATCCAAACAACTCCATGATATTCACAGAATCACAGAATTGTAGGGGTTGGAAGGGACCTCCAGAGACCACTGAGTCCAGTCCCCCTGCCAAAGCAGGTTCCCTACACCATGTTGCACAGCTCAGCATCCAGGCAGGTCTTGAATATCTCCAGAGAAGGAGATTCCACAACCACCCTAGGCTGCCTGTTCCAGTGCTCTGTCACTCTCACCGTAAAGAAGTTATTGCACACATTAGTGCAGAATTTCCTATGGTGCAGTTTCTGTCTGTTTCCCCTTGTCCCGTCTCCACACAGTGCTGAAAAGAGTCTGGCCTCAACACTTTGCCCCCCACACCTCAAATATTTATAGACCTGGATCAGGTCCCCTCTCAGCCTTCTTTTCTCAAGGCTAAACAGACCCAGTTCCCTAAGTCTCTCCTCATAGGGGAGATGCTCCAGGCCCTTCACCATCTTTGTGGTCCTCCACTGGACTCTTTCCAAGAGATCCCTGTCTTTTTTTTACTGGGGAGCCCAGAACTGGACACAATATTCCAGATGAGGCCTCACCAGGGCAGAGTAGAGGGGGAGGATCACCTCCTTCGACCTGCTGGACACGCTCTTTTTAATGCACCCCAGGATGCCATTGGCTTTTTTGGCTACAAGGGCACACTGCTGGCTCATGGTCAATCTGTCGTCCACCAGGACGCCCAGATCCCTCTCAGCAGAGCTCCTCTCCAGCAGCTCTTCCCCCAGCCTGTACTGGTGCATGCAATTATTTCTACCCAGGTGCAAGACTCTACACTTGCTTTTGTTAAACCTCATCTGGTGTCTTACTGCCCAGCTCTCCAGCCTGTCCAGGTCTCGCTGAATGGCAGCACAGCCTTCAGGCGTGTCAGCCAATCCTCCCAACTTCGTGTCATCAGCAAACTTGCTGAGGGTGGTCACTATCCCCTCATCAAGGTCGTTGATGAAGATGTTGAACAAGACCGGACCCAGCACAGACCCCTGGGGGACGCCGCTAGTTACAGCCCTGCAGCCAGACACTGCACTGCCAACGACAACCCTCTGCACTCTGCCAGTCAGCCAGTTCTCGACCCACTTCACTGTCCAATCACCTATCCCATACTTCCTCAGCTTTGGTATAAGTATGTCATGGGAGACTGTATCAGTTATAGAGGTTATAGAGTTCAATTCCTGTAGTCAATTTGGCGGCCCAGGTGGGACCAGCTCTGTTCGCTGCAGGACCAGCTGAGAGGGAGACACTTTTGGCGCACCCTGAGATTTCTCTGAAGGACTCCCTTCCTCACCTGATCACTGCAGGGACAGACAAGGACCACCCATAGGTGGACCAGGTATGTGTATGGTAAGTGGAGCCCATATGTCTTGAGGAGACATCCTACACAGTTTACAGCCATACGTGCTGCTCCCAGGGAGGTGAGCTCATGGCTTTGGTTGCCAGCTGGGTAGGAAGACTCCTTGGGTGAGTTCCTATGAAAGGGAACTGTATGTCATATGAATGGAAACAAGAACAAGTACTCTCTCCCAGGTGGGTGACAATAGGAGGGACCTAGGTTGGTCTCTCCTACGGGTATGGGATATAGTGGATAGCCTGTCAAATGGTAGCCTGGGTTCTCCAAGTTGTAATCACGGGGGTTATAGGTTGTATGTTCAATATTATCATCTGCTTTAAGTGTTTGGTACCGTGTGTCAAGCCGACTTTGGGAAAAACATTAACGTTTGCAACTGGTCGACCAGAGTATGAGTGTTATTAAGATTCCAGCTAGAAAACTTTGTCAGCATTGTGTAGTATGAATAAACCATGGTTTTTGATCTAAATGTCAGAGTGAGTGTGGTGTGAGTGAGACACAGAACAGCTGCAGGGTGAGTGCCGAGTCCCGATCCATGTTTCCTTCCTCCTGTGAGGGAAATGGCCAGACACGGACAAAGTGAAAGACTGTGTTGTCTGTCCACTCATATGTACTTTCTGCTTGTATGTAAGAAGACGGGAGTTTGTACTCTGTAGATTAGTAAGATTGTCCTGAGGAGAGGTGTACATTCCACCCAACCAATGAATGTCAACACATTTATGTAATACTATGTACTGCTTGCGAGGAAGTGTGTGAGGGAGGTGGTTCAATCAGTGCTGGTTCTGTGGCACAGTGTTTATAACTGAAGAATACAGACTGTATTAAGGGAGTTTATGTGAACTGAAGAACTGTACTGTTTGACAAACAGTTTTGATGGTATAAGAAATTGTAATTGTTAATGATATATGGAAGTGTACTTGAGGGAATGTGGAAGTGTATCTGAGCATACAAACAGAGGAAGCATTTACAGAAGAAAAAAGGTTAAAGTGAGTTTACCTGCACTGACATGAGAGCAACACCCTGCCAGACCGCAGGGCAATTATGGACCTGTCAGTCCAGAGCCTGGTAAAATTATGGAGAAAATGATGGTGGGAGTTATGGAAAAACAGCTGAAGGACAATTCTGTCATTGGTCGCAGCCAACACAAGTTTGTGAGGCAAAGGTCCTGTTTAATTTAAGCTCATTTTGTGACACAGTTATCCGTTTAGTTGACCAAGGGAAGCCAGTTGATGTAATCCTTGAGGATTTCAGTGGAGATTTTGATACTGTTTCTCACAACAACCTTCTGGACAGAATGTTCTGCATATGGCTAGACAGAAACACAATGTGGTGGGTGAGCAGTTGGCCAGTAGGTCAGTCCCAAAGGATTATAGTCAGTTTTTTCCATCAGGCTGGTAGATGGTCACTGTCGGGGTCCCCAGGGTTCCATTTTGGGGCCACTTTCCTTTCATGTTTATGCAGATGACTTGAATGCAGGACTAGAAGACGTTCTGAGCAAGTTTGCTGATGAGACCAGATGAGGAGGTGCTGTTGCCTCCACTGAGGGTGGAGAGGACTTGCAGAGAGATGTGGACAAGTCAGAGAAGTGGGTACCAGTTGGTACTAAGCACCAAGTGCATAACGTATAACAAGAACAAGTGCCTGATTGTGCACCTGGGTAGGGGCAATGCTGGACATACACACTGACTGGATATGGGACACTGGAGAGGATTCTGACTGGAAAGGGTTGGGGTGCTGGTCAGCATCACACTGAATGTGAGTCAGCAGTGTGCCAAGGCAGCCAGGAAAGACAACAGTCCCCTGGAGTGCATGAAGCAACTTATTGCCAGCTGGGTGAGGGAAAGGGTTGTCCCTCTGCTCTGCATTGCTACTGCCTCACTATGTTCTGGGCACCACAGAACATAAAGGACTTCAAACTCTGGGAGAATGTGCAAAGGAGGGCACTGAAACCGAGAGATCTGAAGTTCAGAGTTTCACAGGGATTGGCTGCTTGTTCAGACTGGGCCCTTCTCACATCCCTGCTCACATCCTGCAATGAAACATAGGTCTCATATGGGACATGAACCTCACAGCGTCCTTGCACCACATGTAGAGCCTGGGATCTTCTGTCCCCATGTCTTTCATTTAACATCATACAAAATTCCAACACATTGCCCAAGGAAATGCCCAGAGCCAACATGTCATACAGGACCTCTCTACCACTGGTCTTGCAATCAGGGCTTGACCTGTCTGCTTTGTAAGGCAAAGGAGAGGTTTCTTAGCATGCCAGTGCCTTTGCCTGCCTGTAGTCATGGCTTCCAGTTATCTTCTCTAACAAGTCCCTTGGGAAGCTTACTTGGTAATGGCCCTCAGTGGGCCCATTAATACTCCAAGAAACTTCACTGTTACTTCTGACTTTGTCTTGTTGAGCACTTTGTGCAAACTTCTCTCTGCACTAGAGGCTGATGAACTCAGCATCAAATGCACCCTGGGACCATTATAACCTAAAGAATCTCCTGTGCCTTATGCCATCTTGTTATCTTCTTCAGGTTATCAGAACTTGTTCAGCAAAAAGGAGGGATATCTGGAGAGAGCTTAAAGAATCCAGTATAAATTTATTGTCTATTTATTTATAGTTGGGTTTAAAGAAGACATTAAAGCAGCACTGTGCAACTGATACCAATCCAGGATGTCCCAATGAGTTCTGTACTGTTACTGTGTTGACAAAGGTCCTTCTCAACCTCCCCACCCAATTTCTGCTCACAATGGACCTATGGGACTTGCATCACTTTTCTTCACATCACTCTTCTCCTCTGCATTCATCCGCTCAGTGTTAAAACTGCTTTGCACCAACTCCCACTGGCTTTCCTCAGAGAACCAGCTACACATGGAAAAGGAAAGATTTCTCTTTTTTATCTGGCCAGCAAATGGAAAGAAAGGTGATGCAATTGAATGAACAGTAAAACACAGTGATCAACTGCATGCCATGTTCAAGCTGCATCTATTGAAGTTTGTCTTTCATATGGAATACTTTTAAAAGAAATGATTTATTCTGAGGTAGGATAGGATAGATTGAATCACAGTGAAGTAGTTGACAACAGAGGCCATCAGACTCTGGTAGATAGAGCAAATTCCAGTAATCTCCCTGGGATAGATCAGCCAGGTAGTTGAGAGGTATCAACTTAAAATTGATCAGGACTTGTGAGTATTTCACACATTGAGACGGGTTAACACATTCTCACTGATTCTCAGACTTTGGGGAGATGGAACAAATTCCAGTAATCCCCCTGAAAGTCAGAAATCAGACAGATAATTGGGAGGTATCTGACTGAACAAAGAGCAAGGGATGGAGAAATCTGGAGGGCAGTGGGAGTAGTTTGTGCCCAAATGGCCTGCTGAAAACATGCCCTTAACCATGGCCATTTATTTAGGAGAGCTGAAAAAACTTGAAGGATGAGACACATCAAATAGGCAGCAGGGAAGAGTAGTGCTGGGCACCAGGCTATAGTCACAGGGCATTGGCACTGGCACCGCTGTCTGTGTCTCTGAATCTGAAGGCATTTGTGTCCAGCGAACACAGTTCTGGAAAACATTGTAGTTTCAGTAAAAGAAAAAAAAAGACATCAAATCACCTCAAAGATTCATATTTACAACTTAAAATGGAACAAGACTCATGAGAATTTTTCATGTTGAGAAGGGTTAACACAATTTCAATGATTTCCATCTTTGTCTTCAATTATTTGTTTCAGTTTTATTGACATTTATGATCAACTATTAAGCTTACAGCCTCAAAATAAATAAAAAGAGATACATTTGCATCTTGCACGTGGCCTGATGCCCCTTTCACCTTCGCAGTTCCCACAAGTCCTTCCATGCCGGAGAGTATGAGATCCAGCAGAGCACCTCTCCTCTTTGGTTCCTCCACTGCTTGGTCAAGAAGCTGCCATCTGTGCTCTCCAGGGATCTGCTGGATGCCACATGCCCTGCTGTGCTGTCCCTGCCACAGATAATGGAGTGACAAAGGCCACCAAATGGGACAAGGGACAGACAACATCAGATTCCCATCTGTCTGCAGAGGGCACCTTCCATTTACTCTCCCTGATCAGGAAGACAGGAAAAGACACTGATGGTCTCCTCTGTTTGCCATTTCCATTAGCTCTGACCTGTCTGCTCTTCCATCCCCAGGCAGAGCTCAGTGCACTCTCACAGAGGGCATTCACCCTTCTTTATCTCCTCGCCCATCCATCCTAAAGACTTGGTATCCCCCTTGTGCTACAGTGCAGTTGTGGAAGCCATTAAACTGTGTCCCCATGGTCCAAACAGGAGCTCAGGCCTGCAGCTCTATCAAGATTTCTAGCTTCTTGTGTGTTGGTGTTTGCATTAGTGCAAAACCACAGAAGTAAACATCCTAATTGGAAAGCATCACTGGACATAGCCTGACTGGATAGCTCATCTATGGTATCAGTGTGCAGAAGGTGGCACACAAACATTAGACTGATCGTGGGCCTTGGAGTTGACACAGCAACATGGTCACACCATGGGCATGGCTTTCCTGAAGGCCCTGTGCTGCTCTTGCAGCTGTGAGTGAATTCACCAGACAGCCAGTGCTATCCCCTCTCTGGCCCTCGGCTGATGCCCAGGAAGGAGGTGTCTATCTCAGGGATTTCCCACATGGTTTACAAGCACTGGCACACATCAGGAGCAGCCCAGGCACTTGGGCATCACCCAGTGTCTGTGTGTGAGCAGCTGCCTCCCAGCTGAAGGTCCGAGGACTCAGAGCAGGAGCTCACATGCAGGCAACTCCTTGTGCTCTTCTGAACTGAACCAGAGAAATCCCAGCTCCTGTGGTTCTGTGGGGAGCCGAATCCCATTTCAGCTCCAGGATTTCTGTCAAGGGATGAGACTCCTGCGCTGCCTCAGCTGGATCACTGCCCTGCACAGGGAAAGTCCAAACCTGGCCTTCCTTGTCTGGTTGCCCTTATTGTTTCATCAAACGATCTCTGGGAGCACTCCCCATATGTCTCCAATCAGTCACTGACCACTGGACATGTGGTGGTTAATTGAGCGAATTTCAAAGCACAGTCATGATGCTGTTGTCTTTCAGGAGCTGTTGGCCATGAGGACCCAGGGACATGTCAGGGGAGACAAGTCGGAAAGATAAAAATGACATAATCTGCTGCTTGCCTGTCCAGGCTCCTGGGACACAGGGAGCTCATAAAAGTGTGCAGGGCTGCAGAGAGACAGCTGTGCCCAGGAGCAGCTCTTGTGCACAGCACAGCCTGCAGGTGACAGAAGGAGAGGAGAGAAACTGAAGAGAGCTTGCAGGATGTGTGTGGTGTGAGCGGGCTGTGAGCTCACTGCAGGAGCATTGCTCACAGACCATGACAGGGTAAGTCTCACTGCAGACCATGAGCTGCTTTTCATAGAGGGTCAACTTAATCTGGGACATCCCATAGGAGATCTGGATGCAGGCACTGCATGTTTCTTTACTGTGGAAAAAGCTTTCTGCTCCAGCTGAGGGCTTCCATACTGCAGTATGAAATCACAGCCCTGAGGGCTGCATGTCCCAGCACGGCTGCAGGCTGTGCAGCCGGGGCTGCAGGCGGGTGCCCAGGGCTGTCCTGCAGAGCAGGGTCCCTGCTGTGCCCCAGGGGCTGTGTGCCGGGTATGGGACTCTGCCGCCTGCCAGGCTCAGCACTCAGCCTGCCCGGGGAGCTGCCCAGGGTGCTGCAGGGAGACGGGTGGGGGGAAGGAGCCCCCCGGCTGGGCTTGTGCTGCCACAGCTGCTGCCTGGGGCAGGGGATCACAGCTCCACTGCACAACTGAATGTTTCTGAGGGCACTTTGCAAGAGGAGAGCCAAGGCAGGGGGTTTCCATTTCCTGTTCTGAGGCAAAGAGGTTTGGAGTCAGAAATCTAAAAGGGGCAATAAGAGTTCTGAGAATTTTTCATCAATCAATTGCTTGTTTTGTGAACACTCACACATGATGTGCTTTCAGTCTCCCCTTTCTCGAAGGATGGAATTATCATCATTTTCTGTAGGCATGAATAATTCACTTATCCTACAAACAGGCAGCATTTTCTAACTGAAACTGAATGCCACAGAAGCTCGGGTAGAGGGCTCTAAGAGCACTTGGGGTAAAGATATGAGACATGAAACAGATGAAAATATCCAGGGAGAAGGCATAAGAAAATAAAAGGAAGGTTAGAGCTCCATATGCTGCTTCTGCTTAAGGAATGCTGAAATACATGAAATTAAATGCAAGTAATGGTGCTAAATGTACACTGTTGTAAGAGAATAAAAACATTTCATATTATAGCAGGAGTAGTGCCTCTGAGAATGGTCTGGACTTGTCATTATCTTCTGCACTCTGAGCAGGACTCCAAGCCCAACAACAGCAGATGCCCAACAGCAGCTCCATCAGTGAGTTCCTCCTGCTGCCGTTGGCAGACACGCGGCAGCTGCAGCTCCTGCACTTCTGGCTCTTCCTGGGCATCTACCTGGCTGCCCTCCTGGGCAACGGCCTCATCAGCACAGCCGTAGCCTGCGACCGCCGCCTGCACACCCCCATGTACTTCTTCCTCCTCAACCTGGCCCTCCTCGACCTGGGCAGCATCTCCACCACTCTCCCCAAAGCCATGGCCAACGCCCTCTGGGACACCAGGGCCATCTCCTACACAGGATGTGCTGCACAGCTCTTTTTCTTTTCCTTCTTCCTCTCAGCAGAGTATTCCCTTCTCACCATCATGTCCTATGACCGCTACGTTGCCATCTGCAAGCCCCTGCACTACGGGACCTTGATGGACAGCAGAGCTTGTGCCACCATGGCAGCAGCTGCCTGGGGCACTGGGGTTCTCTATTCCCTGCTGCACACTGCCAGTACGTTTTCACTGCCTCTCTGCCAAGGCAATGTTGTCAACCAGTTTTTCTGTGAAATCCCACAGATCCTCAAGCTCTCCTGCTCTGGCTCCTACCTCATGGAATTTGTATTTCTCTTTTTTGGTGTCAGTTTAGGCTTTGGTTGCTTTGTTTTCATAGTTGTGTCCTATGTGCACATCTTCATGGCTGTGCTGAGGATGCCCTCTGAGCAGGGACGGCACAAAGCCTTCTCCACGTGCCTCCCTCACCTGGCTGTGGTCTCCCTGTTTCTCAGCACTGGTGCTTTTGCCTACCTGAAGCCCCCCTCCATTTCCTCCCCACTCCTGGATCTGACAGTGGCACTTCTGTATGCAGTGGTTCCTCCAACACTAAACCCTATTATCTACAGCATGAGGAACAGGGAGATCAAGCACGCTTTCAGGAAGGTGTTTCAATACTCACTATTCCAGCTACAATAAAATGCACAACTTCCTCAATAGGATTCCCAGTGGTGGTTCTTTATGTTTTATGCATCTTTGTCTGTTTGATTATGTGAGATATAGGAATGTGCAAAAAAAAAAATGTTATTGAACTTATAAATAAAAATGTATTTAAATTCTTTCCTACCTAATTTCCATTTTCTCACTCCAAGAACTCATGTAAACATGGAACCAGATTCCCTGAATATGTTATAAGATACCTAAAAAGCTTTCAAAATAGACTTACTTAGATTTTCTTTCTTCCTACTTTGCCTGGATTTGGGGAGGTACAGCCACAGACAGCAGCTCAACGTGCTCTTTTCATTCATGTGCTCTTACCAGTGCTGCAGTGCTCTTGAGTCCTCTCATTTGTGCAGTCCTGAAGGTCTTGTGTGTCTCACAACAGTCCTGTTGCCTCTACAGCAGCAATCCAGGGCTGCAGTCAGTAGCCGGCAATATGAACAGGTCTGTCAGAGCTGGTCTCCTTGCTGGCACTGCCATAACAAGAGGGCCCCTTTAGAGCAGGACCAGAGAACTGGAGGGAGGCCTCTTCCAAAGCTGGTGTAAGGAATATACCTCAGGAGCTGCTCCCTGAGAAAACCTTGAGATCTTCAGGTGCTCTTCACTGTGTGACCAGATCAGATTGAATAGTCCCAAGGAGATCCGTAAGCATCTCAAGGCAGTGCTGTGGTTTAAGGTTTATGGGTTGAGACAAAGAGAAAAAGAAAAGGATAATAATTATGACAAATGTATTTATACATATATAATATATTTAGTGTATTTTCACACATATACAACATATGCAGTTGCAAACATATATGAACTAATCCCTATGCGCATCTGTCTGCAAGTCCAGGATTAGTTGCAGGGGTTTTAACAGCCACAGGGTTCACTGTAGGAGCTGAAGTGGCTGTTGGGCTGTTGCAGGAGTTGAAGTGACCTCAGAGTTCATTGCCAGAGCTGGAACCACCACAGGACCTGTGACTATGTTGGAGCAGCCACTGGGCTCATTGGAGGGGTTGGAGCCACCGCAGGGCTGTACTTCCTCCCTTGGGAGGAATTTGTACCATTTTCTTATTACCATACTTGGAACAGCTACAGGACCCGTAGCAGGAGTAACTGCAGAGCTCATTATGAGGGGTGGAGTGACAGAGGGATCTGCCCAGAGCTTGGAGCAACTGCAGGACATGTAGCAAAACCTTGGAGCTGCTGCATGGTCTGTGCCAGGAGTTGCAGAGGCTGCAGCACTGTCAGCAGATCCAGCTCTCTGGATCTGGCACACTGCAGTCATTTGTGCCTCTTGGGGGTTACCAGTGCCACAGCAGACCTGCCCCCAATATTCTACCAGTTTATCAGGATCCTGCAGTTGCTCGGAGATGAAGTTCCAAAGCCCTGGGGGTGCCCACCACTCCAGGCAGCTGCCCAGACCGTCCCACACCCTCTGCCATGCAGAGCCTTCTCACCTTGGGGCAGATCTCTCACTGATATTCCTGAATAATTGTTTAACCTCAATCATAGATTCATAGAATCACCAAGGTTGGAAAAGGCCTAAAAGATCATCCAGTCCAACCGTTCACCTATTACCTATAGCTCCCACTAAACCATGTCCCTCAACACAATATCCAGTACACCCCCGGACTCACAGAGGCGACAATGTAAATTGTGTAATTCCTAATCATATGGACAATGTTACTTCCAAAACCCAAAGATGACCGCAGAGCTGAATGTGCACAAAACTTCACTTTGTCAGCTGCCAATTTTATCGTGGTACAAACTGAGGTCAAACAGCATAGCAAAATAAATACCCTAATGCAGCATCCAAGCACCAAGTAAGGAGCTGTGCAGTGAAGCTTCATGAGAAGACTCAACAAGCTCCACACATAGGGAGCACATCCACACATATCAGCACCATGGCCTGCACTTCTCCAGCTCCCACAAAGCCCTGTCCGCTCTGGACAGATGTGCTGCTATCTCAACCCTTGGAGCCTCACATCAGGCACCAAAATGACAGTGGTTGTTGAACCCAACATGTGGCTCAGCAGCACACAGTGCTTTGTGCACTGCCCAATTCCCAGTGGGATGGGGATGAGAACTGGGAAAAAGAGTACAACTTCTGGGATGTAACAAAGCAGTTTACTAAGAGAGATAAAAGAAGTGGAGTAATAGTTATCACTATATATCCGTTGATATGGAATTGTATGTAACAACTGATGCACAAGCACTTGCTCAGCACCACCAGACTGATGCTCAGCTGGACCCTGGGCAGTGAAGAGACTGAGATGAACTCCCACCCCTTTCAATACAATTTCTGCTTGCTGTCAGCTGATAGAGAACGTCCCTTTGGCCACTATCAGTCAGCTGTCCTCACTCTGTTCCCTCCCAGCTCCATGTGCCCTCCACTGACCATGGCCTTGGCTCTGTACAACACTGCTTAGCAGCAGCTGTAAACATCAGAGTGTTATCAATGGTTTTCTCCTAGAACCAAAACACTGCACCACAGCAGACAGTCTGAAGAAAACAATTCCATCCCAGCTGTAACTCAGATTCCTGCCTGTCCCCTCTTCTTGTTCTTCCTGATCAGGAAGCAAGGAACAGAATCTGCCGCTCTCCTCTCTGAGCCCTTTCCATCAGTTCTCAGCTGGCTCCTCTGCCATCCCCAGGCAGAGCTCAGTGCCCTCTCATGGATGGCAGCAGCCTTTTCTCTTCTTCCTTGCCCATCCGTCATGCAGAATCTGTACCCCATTTGCTACAGTACAGAGCTGAGAATCAACCCACCATGTCTCTGTGAACCAAACAAGACCCTAGGCCTGCAAAGGCACAGAGATTTGGAGTTCGCTGAGTGAATGTTTGTGGTCCTCTCATTAGTGTAACGACTCTTCAGAAAGGATCCCCTTCCAGAAGCATGTTTTGATTTTGCCTGGCTGGGCCTTGCATCTACACCGTGCTACTGGTGTTCAGAAGATGGCACACAGGTACGAGACCCATTGTGGGGCTCACAGTTGTCCAGTGAACATTGTCACTACCCAGGGCATGTCTTTCCTAAAGGTCCTCAATGGCATTTGCCAGCTGGCTGGGGGTGTGCTGGAGACCCCAGGGAACTGCCATTCTGTTGTAATACAAGAAGAATTTTACAGAGCAGCAGCCATGGATCAAGATAAGCACTTTACAGAGCAGCAGCTGCAGAGCAGGATAAACAGCATGAGAACCAAGGACACCTCTAGCAAAAGAGTGAAAGGCTCGTGGCTTTGAAGCGGGGTTTTAGGGTTCTTATTGCAGAAGCTTTCTTCCAATTAGTACGTGTGATTTTTGAACACCCTTGTTTGTTTGCTATAAAAGTACGGCTCTTCAGGCAATAGATGGACACAGCTATATTTAACTATATTGGTGTGTGGTTGTTTGTCCTAGAACGCTGACTTTTGCCTTCAGGTTCGCCAACACATGGGGGCCCGCAATGTCATGGGATTTAACTCTTGAACACCTGTGGGATCCCGAGAAACTAAGCCAGTATTTGAGTCAGGGATGGCGCAGCCTAGATAGATCTAAGGGGGTATGACTTATTTGGGGCTTGGCTTGTGCTTACCGTGCTCTATATAACACTGTTCCGAAAAGAGAGAATTTCCGAGCTGAGGTTCTAGCCAAAAAGGGAAATCCCCAAGTCAATTTTGATCAGTCACAGGAGGCACCAGTAACAATATCAGTTGCCCTTGTGGAAGGCAAGAAATGGAAATGGGTGTCCTCACGTCTAGAACGGAAAAAAGAAGTGGAGGAGGAGGCAACAGAAGATCCAGGTGACAGGTCTGGATAAGTACCGAGAAAGGAAAAAGGAAAAGTGTCATGAAGAAGAGAGTGATGAGGAGGAAATCTCTGTTACTGTTTGTCGATCCCTGAAGATGACTGAAATCGAAGGCGTAAGAAAGGAGTTCACACGGCACCAGAATGAATCTCTTGTTACCTGGTTGCTTCGCTGTTGGGACAGCTGGGACGGTAGCTTGTTGTGATGTGACAGGCCCTTCCCCATATTCTGGAAGAATCTTAGTGTAATACAGTGGGTGTAGACAAAAAGGCGTAGGTTATATAAGGATGTGTCTGTTTCAATAAATCGCCATTTTGCCACTTCATCACCTTGGTGTCACTTGGTAATTGGCCTAGCTGCTGCTTCAGTTGAAGGCGAGAGATCGTAAAGAAATTAACGACCATAAAGCCTTCATGTGTATCATTAAAATTCTCAGCTATTAGACACAAGCGCTTTCCAGATTGAGCAAGGAACAACAGTAAATTGCACTGTGTGTTTCCTTGTGGTGTTACCTACGTGACCACAGAGAAGACACGAGGAAGTGGCATGACCAGCCTACTCCTGTACTATGAGCACGGGTGAGGGAACTACAAAACAGTCCAACCACCAGTACGGCTGCTCCAGTTATCACAGGTAACCAATAGAGGGGCCCTGCCCTCATTCAAGGGAGTGGAAGGGATAATAGAGTTTATTGGACTGTGTGGATTTGATGGCCTAGCACATCAGAACCACAGAAATATAAGGCACTGGTGGATACTGGTGCACAGTGCACCCTAATGCCCTCCAGTCATGAAGGGACAGAATCAATCCATATTTCTGGATATCTCTCAAGAATTGACTGTGTTGGAGGCTGAAATAAGCCTCACTGGTAAAGACTGGAAAAAACATCCTATGTGAGTGGTCCAGGGTTTCCGTTCATACTTGGTATTGAGGATACCTCAGAAGAGGGCATTTCAAGGATACTAAGGGGTATCACTGGGCCTTTGGAATCGCTGCTGTAGATATGGACAACATTAAGCAGCTGTCTGTTTTGCCTGGCCTGTCAGAGGATCCGTCTGTTGTGAGGCTGCTACGAGTAAAAATAAAAGAGCAGCAGGTACCGATTGCTACAAAGACAGTGCACAGGCGGCAGTATCGCACCAACAGGGATTCCTTGCTCCCCATTCATGATTTGATTCGCCAGTTGGAGAATCAGGGAGTGATCAGTAAAACTCACTCACCTTTTAACAGCTCCATATGGCCAGTGCGTAAAGCCAGTGGAGAATGGAGGCTGACAGTAGACTACCGTGGCCTGAATGAGGTCACACCCCCACTGAGTGCTGCTGTGCTGGAGAGCAAATAATTCAAATTCTTCTATGAGCCAGTTTTGCTATTAAGTGAAGCAAAGTAAAAGGGCCTGCCCAGGAAATTCAGTTCTTAGGTATAAAGTGGCAGGATGGATGTCATCACATCCCAACAGTGATTGACAAAATCACTGCCATGTCTCCACTAACTAGCAAGAAAGAGACACAATCTTTCCTGGGTGCAGTGGGCTTTTGGAGGATGCACATTCCAAACTACAGCCTCATTGTAAGCCCCCTTTATCAGGTGATGCAGAAGAAGAATGATTTTGCATAGGGCCCAGAGCAGCAGCAGGCTTTTGAACAGATTAAACAGGAGATAGCCTGTGCCATGGACCTGGGGCCAGTACGGACTGGACAGGATGTAAAGAACATCCTCTATACTGCTGCTGGAGAGAAAGGTCCCACTTGGAGTTTGTGGCAAAGAGCCTCAGGAGGGACCCAAGGCCGACCCCTGGGATTCTGGAGCTGAGCGTACAAGGGGTCTGAAGAGTGCTACACTCCAACTGAGAAGGAGATCTTAGCCGCGTATGAGGGGGCTCGGGCTGCTTCCGAAGTAGCTGGTACTGAAATGCAGCTCTTTCTGGCACCTCGACTGTCAATGATGAACCGGATGTTGAAAGGGGAGGTTCTCTCCACCCATCATGCTACCGATGCCACCTGGAGCAAGTGGATTGCACTGATTAGACAACAAGCGCGGATGGGGAACCTCAATCGTCCAGGAATTTTAGAAGTGATCATGAACTGGACTGAAGATAAAAAGTTTGGAACATCACCAGGAGAAGAGGTGTCATGTGCTAAAGCAGCCCCACCATACATCGAACTACCAGAAAATGAAAAGAAATATGCTCTTTTCACTGATGGATCATTTCATATTGTAGGGAAGCATCGGAGATGGAAAGCTGCTGTTTGGAGCCCCACACGACAGGTCGCAGAGGCCACTGAAGGTAAAGGAGAATCAAGTCAGTTTGCAGAGGTAAAAGCTGTCCAGCTGACCTTAGATGTGGCTGAACGGGAGAGGTGGCCAATGCTTTATCTTTATACTGACTCATGGATGGTGGCAAATGCCTTATGGGGGTTGTTACAGCAGTGGGAACAAAATAACTGGCCACGGAGGTGTAAACCTATTTGGGCTGCTGAACTGTAGAAAAACATAACTGCTCAAAAAAAAGATATGATTGTAAAGGTGTGTCACGTGGATGCACACTTGCCCAAGAGTCGGGCTATTGCAGAACAACAAAACAACCATCAGGTAGGTCGAGCTGCCAGAATTGAGGTGGCTCAAATAGACTTGGACTGGCAGAACAAGAGTGAATTATTTCAAGCTTGATGGTTCCATGAGACCTCAGGCCATCAAGGAATGGACATAACATATAATTGGGCTAGAGACTGAGGGGTGGACTTAACTATGGATGCTATTGCACTGGTTATTCATGACTGTGAATCATGTGCCATAATTAAACAAGCCAAGAATATGAAGCCTCTCTGGGGGGAAGGCCAAGGCAAAAGTATAAATATGGGGAGGAGTGACAGGTGAATGATGTCACCTTGCCAGGATCTCATAATGATAAGCGTTTTGTGCTTACCATGGTGGAAGCAACCACTGGGTGGCTTGAAACATACGCAGTACCCCATGCTACTGCCAGAAACACAATATTGGGTTGTTAGAAACAAGTCCTATAGAGACATGACACCTCAGAAAGAACTGAGTCTCATAATGGGACACATTTCAAAAATTCCCTTAATAAATACTTGGGCCAAAGTTCATGGCATTGAGTGGATTTATCATATCCCCTACCATGCACCAGCTTCTGGTAAAATTAAAAGATACAATGGGGTGTTGAAAACTATGTTGAAAGCAATGGGTGGTGGAACACTGAAGCACTGGGAAAAGCATTTGCATGTGGTGCAAGGATGCTGTTAAAGTTCATATCCCACATGTGCCCTGTGTCTCATCACAGGATGTGGGGTGTGAGAAGGTGTCACGGTTTGAACTAAAAATCCACCTGCGCCCGTGACAGGGGCCGTGGGCCCCGGAGGGGCCCTAGGCCGAAAGGAAAAAGTTAATTAGGAAAAGAAAACAGCGGCAACGATCTAAGGAGGCACACTTATTTACTAAATACTATATCGAAATACAGGATAACACAATATAATACAATATAATTGAAATTGAGCTAACGAATCAAGCAAAATAGGAGAGAGAATGAGTCCCGTAACCGAGAGGCCTACTGTGAATCTAGGCGAACGGCTGAAGGCTCCCACACACTCCCCTGAACGCCAGAACTCGAAAGAAACGTCAGTCTGTTCTGCGACAGAGTTAATATAGAGTCCAGGTCCCGTGACCTATCGTGTTGTTCCCTGGGAGATGTATTCTTCTTCTGTAAGTTGCAGATTCAGTAAAATTATTCATGCTTTATATGATGTTATGATGTGGAATACTGATAGCAAAAATTACAAAATTATTAAACCATGACATTCCACCCCTTATTCTACATCATTACATTATGTTTATACATACATACACACTCATATGTATAATTGTGAATAATCAGCAACCTTATTTTTTCTCAACAATTTATATTTATTCCATACAAATCCCTAAGTTGAGAACAAAACTCTATAACCTAATTTACTATTTATTAATTTTGAGAAAAATGGCAAAACTGCCAGAAAAAGGAAAACATGTCAGCGGTAGAGGGGAAAGGCAGCGCTAGTAGGGCGTCCCCCACATCAAGGTGCACTCATCCTTTCCCAGCCACCACGGCAGATTTCCTTTTGACTTATACTTCTTTCCATGTGTGCTCTACACATGCATGGCCAGTGCAGGATATAGAGTCCAGATGGAAAACTTGCTTACAGAATGCCTAATTAAGGTATATAGAGAAAAAGTGTTTCCTTAATATTAATCCACTCTATCTTAAGTCCTATACCTAATTGAACTATT
The DNA here is from genome assembly GCF_054131305.1 of Coturnix japonica. NCBI lineage: Eukaryota > Metazoa > Chordata > Aves > Galliformes > Phasianidae > Coturnix > Coturnix japonica. Next base: position 19,554,099 of record NC_140671.1, on the reverse strand, counting down.
CTGTATCTAATGGAAATATTTTCTGAGACTCTACCTATATATTTACAGGAAAATCATTGGCTGCACTCCCCCAACATCAAATTCCCTTGTGGTACACATTGAACATTCCCATTTTTGTCCATCACCCACCATGTGCACCCAGGTCCCTGGGCAAAGACAGTACCCCGGAGAGGTTTGCCCTTTCCAGACGCTGGAAGGACCCAAACTGTTTTTCCCAACACACTCTTTATGTGTACTACAGGAACCTTATCTCCCTCCACGGTACGTAGGGAGCTGGATTGGTTAGGACCATTACGATTACTAGATCCTCGAGTGTTGACCAACCAGGTGGCTTCTGCTAAATGGTTCTCCCAATTTTTATACGTTCCGCCACCCATTGCTTTCAACATAGTTTTCAATAACCCATTGAATCGTTCAATCTTACCAGAAGCTGGTGCATGATAGGGAATATGGTAAATCCACTCAATGCCATGATTTTTGGCCCAAGTGGTTACAAGGGAATTTTTAAAATGGGTCCCATTATCTGATTCAATTCTTTCCGGAGTGCCATGCCGCCACAGGATTTGCTTTTCCAACCCTAATATGGTGTTTCGGGCGGTAGCATGGGGTACTGCGTATGTTTCGAGCCACCCAGTGGTTGCCTCCACCATGGTGAGTACATAACGCTTACCATTGCGAGATCGTGGCAAGGTGATATAATCAACCTGCCATGCCTCTCCATATTTATACTTTTGCCATCGCCCTTCCCCCCAAATAGGTTTCATCCTCTTGGCTTGTTTAATTATGGCGCATGTTTCACAATCATGAATAACTTGAGCAATAGCGTCCATAGTTAAGTCCACCCCTCGGTCTCTGGCCCACTTATATGTTGCATCCCTTCCTTGATGACCTGAAGTCTCATGGGCCCACCGAGCTAGGAATAATTCACCCTTGTTCTGCCAGTCCAAGTCTATTTGAGCCACCTCAATTTTGGCAGCTCGATCAACCTGATGGTTATTTTTATGTTCTTCAGTAGCCTTACTTTTAGGCACATGAGCATCTACATGGCGCACCTTTACAACAATGTTCCTTATTCGGGCAGCAATGTCTTTCCACAGTTCAGCAGCCCAAACAGGTTTACCCTTTCGTTGCCAATTATCATCCTCCCACTGTTGCAACCACCCCCATAAGGCATTTGCCACCATCCATGAATCAGTATAAAGATGAAGCATTGGCCACCTCTCCCGTTCAGCCACATCTAAAGCCAGCTGAACAGCCTTTACCTCTGCGAATTGACTTGATTCTCCTTTACCTTCAGTGGCCTCTGCAACTTGTCGTGTGGGGCTCCATACAGCAGCTTTCCATCTGCGATGCTTCCCTACAATACGACATGATCCATCTGTGAATAGGGCAAATTTCTTTTCGTTTTCTGGTAGCTCATTGTATGGTGGTGCCTCTTTAGCACGTGATACCTCTTCTGTAGGTGGTTTTTCAATTTTTTTACTCTCAGGCCAGTCCATGATCACTTCTAGAATTCCAGGACGGCTGAGTTTTCCCATTCGAGCTCGTTAAGTAATTAATGAAATCCACTTACTCCAAGTGGCATCAGTAGCATGATGGGTGGAGGGAACCTGTCCTTTAAACATCCAGTTTATTACTGGCAAGCGAGGTGCTAGAAGAAGCTGAACCTCTGTCCCAACTACTTCAGAAGCAGCCCGAACCCCCTCATACACGGCTAAGATCTCCTTCTCAGTTGGAGTGTAGCGCTCCTCAGACCCTTTATATGCTCGACTCCAAAATCCTAGGGGTCGGCCTCGGGTCTCTCCTGAGGCTCTTTGCCACAAACTCCAGGTGGGACCTTTCTCTCCAGCAGCAGTGTAGAGGATGTTCTTCACATCCTGTCCCGTCCGTACTGGCCCCAAGGCCACGGCACGGGCTATTTCTTGTTTTATCTGCTCAAAAGCCTGCTGCTGCTCAGGACCCCATGAGAAATTATTCTTCTTCCGTGTTACCTGATAGAGAGGGCTCACTATGTGGCTGTAGTTTGGGACATGCATTCTCCAAAAGCCCACTACTCCCAGAAAAGATTGGGTCTCTGTTTTATTTGTGGGCGGAGACATAGCAGTGATTTTGTCAATCACATCTGCTGGGATGTGACGACGTCCATCTTGCCATTTTATGCCTAAGAACTGGATTTCCTGGGCAGGCCCCTTCACCTTGCTGCGCTTAATGGCAAAACCAGCTTTCAAAAGAATTTGGATTATCTGTTTCCCTTTCTTGGAAACCTCTGCTGCTGTATGGCCCCACACTACAATGTCATCAATATACTGCAAGTGTTCAGGAGCATTACCCTGTTCCAAAACAGCTTGGATCAATCCATGGCAAATTGTTGGGCTGTGCTTCCACCCCTGGGGTAAACGGTTCCAGGTATACTGAATACCTCTCCAGGTAAAAGCAAACTGTGGCCTACATTTTGCAGCCAATGGGATGGAAAAGAAGGCATTAGCAATATCAATAGTGGCATACCACCTAGCTTCTTTTGACTCCAATTCATACTGGAGTTCTAGCATGTCTGGTACAGCAGCACTTAATGGAGGTGTAACTTCATTCAGGCCACGGTAATCTACCGTCAGCCTCCATTCCCCACTGGTTTTACGCACTGGCCATATGGGGCTGTTAAAAGGCGAGTGCGTTTTGCTAATCACTCCCTGATTTTCTAATTGGCGAATTAGCTTTTGAATGGGGAGCAATGAGTCCCTATTGGTGCGGTACTGCCGTCTGTGAACCACTCTGGTGGCAATTGGTACCTCTTGGTCTTTTACCTGGAGCAACCCCACAGCAGAAGGATCATCTGACAGACCAGGTAAAGTTGACAGCTGCTTAACACCATTTGTGTTTACAGCAGCTATCCCAAAGGCCCATCGATACCCCTTGGGATCCTTGAAATATCCCATCCTAAGGTAATCGATTCCCAGTATACATGGAGCCTCTGGACCAGTCACAATAGGGTGTCTCTGCCAGTTTTTACCAGTGAGGCTTATTTCGGCCTCCAACATAGTCAATTCTTGGGAACCCCCAGTCACTCCATGGATATATATTGGTTGTGTCCCTTGGTGACTTGAGGGCATTAGGGTGCATTGTGCACCAGTGTCCACCAAGGCTTTATATTTCTGTGGTTGAGATGTGCCAGGCCACTTAATCCACACAGTCCAGTATACTCTGTTGTCCCTTTCCCCCCCCTGGCTGGAGGCAGGGCCCCTCTATTGTTTACCTCGTTGACTTGCAGCAACTGGAACTCTCCCCTTCTTGGAAGAGTTCACCTTGGTAGTTGTTTCACCTTGTAATTCTTTCACTCGTGCCTGAAGTGCAGAAGTGGATGAATTACACCACTTCTTCATGTCCTCCCCATGACTACAGAGGAAAAGCAACAAGGCAAGACGTGTAGTCTCATTGTTGATTCGAGGTGACTTATCGTTGTCATTTGCTTGAATACGAGGACGTCTCTTTTTTATGGTTGAGATTTTCGATGATACAGGTCGAGAGGAACTCATGTTGTTTAGCTCTCTCAATAGGCGATCGTGGAAATCCTGGTTTCCATCATCTGGTACCACCGTGGATTCATCTACATCAGGCACATTAGCCAATTTGTCAATAATATCACTTTGTGTTTCCTCCACTTTGTCTAACCTTTCCACTATTTTTTTTCCCATTTGGACAATGGCTGAAGTATAAAGCTTAACTTCTGTAGCGCTTATAAATAATTCAAGCTCCTGAAGTCTGCTAATTAGCTCATTTACAGGGGGCTTTCTTTCCCCTTTGCCATATACCAATGCAAGTGCACTGGCATGCTTTTCTGGAGCTGCCTTTGTAAAGTCACGCCACATTTGTCGTGGAACGTGGACTGCTTCAGGATCATGTAATTGGTTTGGATTGTTACGATTGAACTGGGGGCTGTAGAGCATTTCCACCAGAGCCCTTTCTCTCAAAAATTGGATACCTTTCTCCATATCAGTCCATTTCTTTTTCTCAGGCTCCAAGTCCCGTTTAAAGGGGAATCTATCTCTTACCGCTATCAACATCCGCTTCCAGAGGGTGTAGGACCGATTTTGGCATGTGCCTATACCTCTGTCCACACGTGAGTCCCTGGAAATGCTACCCAGTTGGCGAGCTTCACTGCCATCGAGCCACGCACTGTTGGCACCATTGTCCCAGCAGCGAAGTAACCAAGTGACCATATTTTCTTTTGGCTGACGTGTGAAATCCTTTCTCAGATCTCGAATTTCACTCAGTTTAAAAGATCGATCAATAATGGTCGTAATACTTTGCTCACCTTTTGCTCTATCAAGAGTCCCAGGTGTTGATGTTGGCAGCTGTGTTGATGAGGCTGCCCCATCTATAAGTTTGGACTCGAGAAATTCTCGTAAAGAAAATCTAGCTTTTGGCTCCTCGTCTGACTCTGACCCTGACTCTGACGCTTGTGTTATTTCCTCCAGGCGACCTTCCTCCTTTTTCCTCTCTCCTAACTTTCTCTCTCCTAACTTTCCCTGCTCCTCTGACTTCTTCTCCTCCTCTAACATCTTCTTATACTGCTCTAACAACCTCTGCTCCGCCGACTTCCTCTGGTCTTCTGACTCCTCCTGCTCTCCTGAGTCCCCCTGACCTCCTGAGTCCCCCTGCTCTCCTGAGTCCCCCTGCTCTCCTGAGTCCTGCTCTCCTAACTCCCTCCGCTCTTCTAACTCCTTCTGCATTTTCTCTATCTGAGTTGAAACTCGTTTTGTTTTTCGCCCTCTTACAGGGGCAACCAACATTGTATCTGGTGCCCCCGGTGGTTGGTTAAGTTGGAGTACATACGGTTCAGACTTGAGGGTGTCGCATTCTGCCCTGAGGACGTTATAACTAGACTGGAGGGCGTCGTGCTCAGACTGGAGAGCGTTGTGCTTACACAGGAGGGCGCTGCGCGCTGCCCGGAGATTGTCGTACCTGGACTGGAGGTCTTTGTGTTCAGACTGGAGAGCGTCGTAGTCAGACAGGAGCTCGTCGTACAAAGACCGGAGGGTGCTGCGATTGGCTTTGAGGGCGTTGTAGTCGGTCATGAGGTCAGTGTACAACGAGTCAATAGAGTCATGTTTGAACTGGAGATCGACGCACTCAGATTGGAGGGCATCGTGTTTGGACTGGAGAGTGTCATACTCGGACCGGAGGGCGCTGTGCTCGGACTGGAGAGTGTCGTGCTCGGACCGAAGGGCATCGCGCTCAGTCTGGAGAGTGTCATGCTCGGACCGGAGGGCGCTGTGCTCGGACTGGAGAGTGTCGTGCTCGGACCGGAGGGCATCGCGCTCAGTCTGGAGAGTGTTGAGCTTGGTCTGGAGGGCATTGTGCTCGGTCTGAAGAGTGTTGTGCTCGGTCCGAAGGGCATTGTGCTCAGTCTGAAGAGCGTTATGCTCGGACCGGAGGGCATTATGCACAGACTGAAGAGTGTTGTGCTCGGACTGGAGGGTGTCACAGTTGGATTGGAAGGCATCATGCTTGGCCTGAAGGGTGCCGCACTCAGACTGGACGGCGTCATACTTGGACTGGAGAGTGTTGTGCTCGGTCTGGAGGGCATTGAGCTCGGTCCGGAGGGCATCGCGCTCAGTCTGGAGAGTGTTGTACTCGGACCGGAGGGCGCTGTGCTCGGACTGGAGAGTGTCGTGCTCGGACCGGAGGGCGCTGTGCTCGGACTGGAGAGTGTTGAGTTGGGATTGCAGGGAGCTTTTCTCATCCCAAAGTTTTTCTGCGTCAGCTCTAAGACTCTCTTTCTCGTACCAGATTGAGTCTCGTTGGTACAGGAGATCTTTTCTCTCAGCTTCAAAAGCTTTTTCTCTCTCTACCTTCTCAGCCCAAAGTTTTTCTGCCTCAGCTCTAAGACTCTCCTTCTCGGCCCTGAGACTCTCTCTCTCAGCTTCAAAAACTTCCCTCTCAGGAATGGTATTGACTAAGGCCCAATAAGCATTAGCTAGGCCCAAAATCATTTGTGCCTCCTGAGATCTGCCTGAGCCACAACATTCCTGCCTCAAATATGCAATCAAACTCTCAGGATTCTTCAAGTGTTCAGGAGTGAAGCTCCATAACACTGAAGATGTCTGTCCTTTGAGAATCTCTTCAATTCCCTGCCACTCAGTATTCTCTGGTTCTAGGGAAGACTTCCTCCGGATGTTATAAATCCAGATACTGAGTGAGATTATTACAATAATCAACAGTAAGATCAGGGAGATTAAGAGTGTGGCCCACTGATCATTCAAAAACTGCATAAAGGATTCATAGAAAGAAAGAGGAGCACGCTTAAAAATCACCATTTCTGTATAATTAGTTGCATTAGTTGCTCCCTCTGGAGCTGTATACAGATACGAAGTGAGCATTGCTAACCATGCTTTCAATCCATTATACAATTGTATGGCTCCATAAGAAAAAGTGGTTAGCTTAAACATGGCCCAATATGTTCGGAGCGTCTCAAAAAAGGAACCAATGGCACACAGTCCCTGGTAACACAAATTTAGTAGAGAAAACATTTTTTTTTTTTCCCTCCAATAGAGAGAAAAAAGTAAAAGAAAACAAAGCTCAGCAGTGTTTATAAAATATACCGGAGTATTGGCAGTCCGCCTGGACTTTCAAGGTCAAGCTCGCAGGTGCAGAATCGCAAACACGAGATAGCTCCTTAACAGGGAAAAAAACTCGTAGCTCTGTTAAAAGCTAAAAGAGCAACAGAAGAAAACACAGAAAAAAACAGCAACTCAAATTGCCCGCATTCTCCACCAAAATCTGTCACGGTTTGAACTAAAAATCCACCTGCGCCCGTGACAGGGGCCGTGGGCCCCGGAGGGGCCCTAGGCCGAAAGGAAAAAGTTAATTAGGAAAAGAAAACAGCGGCAACGATCTAAGGAGGCACACTTATTTACTAAATACTATATCGAAATACAGGATAACACAATATAATACAATATAATTGAAATTGAGCTAACGAATCAAGCAAAATAGGAGAGAGAATGAGTCCCGTAACCGAGAGGCCTACTGTGAATCTAGGCGAACGGCTGAAGGCTCCCACACACTCCCCTGAACGCCAGAACTCGAAAGAAACGTCAGTCTGTTCTGCGACAGAGTTAATATAGAGTCCAGGTCCCGTGACCTATCGTGTTGTTCCCTGGGAGATGTAGTCTTCTTCTGTAAGTTGCAGATTCAGTAAAATTATTCATGCTTAATATGATGTTATGATGTGGAATACTGATAGCAAAAATTACAAAATTATTAAACCATGACAGAAGGGCCCAGTCTGAACAAGCAGTCAATCCCAGTGAAACTCTGAACTTCAGATCTCTCAGTTCCAGTGCCCTCCTGTGCACACTCTCCCATAGTTTGATGTTCTTTATGTTCTGCATTGCCCAGAAGTGCACCCAGTGCTCCAGGTGAGGCAGTAGCAATGCAGAGCAAAGAGGGACAAACCTTTCTCCCACCCAGCTGGCAATAAATTGCTTGATGCACTTTAGGGGACTGTTGGCCTTCTTGGCTGGCTGGGCACACTGCTGACTCACTTAAAATTTTATGTTGAGCAGGACCCCCAATCCTTTTCAGTCAGACCTCTCTCATGTGTCCAATATACAGACAGTGTTTATGTCCAGGGTTGCCCATACCTAGGTGCACAATCAGGCACTTGTTCTTGTTATACTTTATGCACTTGGTGCTTAGTACCAACTGGTACCCACTTCTCTGACTTGTCCACATCTCTCTGCAAGTCCTCTCCACCCTCAGTGGAGGCAACAACACCTCCTCATCTGGTCTCATCAGCAAACTTGCTCAGAACATCTTCTAGTCCTGCATGCAAGTCATCTGCATAAACATGAAAGGAAAGTGGCCCTAAAATGGAACCCTGGGGAGCTCTGACAGTGACCATCTACCAGCCCAATGGAACCCACTGACTATAATCCTTTGGGACAGAACTACTGGCCAACTGCTCACCCACCACTGCTGGTGAACCTGAAAGGCAAAATGTCAGCGTGCTGGGTCAAACAGAGAAACACCAATATAGTTACATATAGCTGCATCAATTTATTGCCCGAAAGCCAGACTTTTATAGGAGACAGACAAGGGTGTCCAAAAATCACACACGCTAATTGGAGGAAAGCTACTGCAATAACAACCCTATAACCCCCCTTCAAAGCCACGAGCCATTCATTCTTTTCCTAGAGATGTCCTTTGTTCTCATGCTGTTTATCCTGCTCCGCAGCTGCTGCTCTGTGAACTCCTTATCTCAATCCATGGCTGCTGCTCTGTAAAATTCTTCTTGTATTACAACACACCACGTTCTGTTTCTGTCTAGCTGTATGCAGGAATTTCTGTCCAGAAGGGTGCTGGAGAAATAGTATCAAAAGCTCTACTGAAATCCTCAAGGATTACATCAACTGCCTTCCCTTGTTCAGCTCAATGGATAAAGGTGTCATAAAAAGACCTGAAATTAAATAGGACCTTCCCCTCTGTATCTTGTGTTGTCTGTGACCTGTCCTTCAGTTGTTTTTCCATAACTCCCACCATCATTTTCTCCATAATTTTACCAAGCACTGTAGTGAGACTGACAGGTCCATAGTTGCCCGTGTCATCTTTCTTGCTCTTCCTTACAATGAGACAACATTTGCCAGCTTCCTGTCAACAGGTATGACCCTAGATTTATTAGATGCCATTGAAATGCGAGCCCAGAGCATGCTAAAGTGTCATCAGTGCAAGAACGTAGATGTGCCATAGCTTTGCAATGCCTTGAAATCCAGACTATGCCACAGATGGAGCAGAGAGGAAGATCTGCCTCTTCTGTTCTGAGCTCATCCTTTTGATAAGCTGAATATCACTACATACTCCATGGGGTCAGGTGCAAAAGACACAATGGGTGCCCTAAGCACGTGGCTGAGGTGGTATTTAGGATGGCCAAGAATACCTCCCTTCTGGCCCTCAGCTGATGCTCCAGAAGGAGGTGTCTATCTCATAGATTTTCCGTCACAGTTTACAAGCACTAGCACAAAACTAGGATCACCCAAGGCATCTTGGGCATCACTGAGAGACTGTGTATGAGTAGTGCAGTCCCTGTGGAATAAAAACCAAGGATTCAGATGAGGGACTCACACACAGACACCTCACTGTGCACATCTGAACTCAGCTAGGTGAACTTGTAGCTCCTGTGGTTCTTTGAAAAACTGATCCCAATTCAGCCCCAGGGTTTCCATCTGAGGATGAGATGCCTAACGCTAGAATAAGGATGGGATGGTCTGTTGATAACAGGACAAATGGAAACGGATTTAAATTAAAAAGGGGAGACATAGGTTAGATGTGAGGAACCTATATTTTTACACAGCAACACTGGAAAAAGTTGCCCTCAGAGGCTGTGCATGCCCAATGGATGGGATCCTGGGTTTACTCTGGGTTTACCCTCACGTCAGTCCATGTTTCTACTCATACTTTTGTCTAGGTGAACTCTCACTTTACTCAAGGTTTTACTCACAGTTTACCATCAGGGAGTGTGATCGGGAGATGGGCTGGTGGAGTGACTTGCTGGCATCCCCGAGGGAAGGCTGCCAGGCAGATACCCCCAGATAAGTGGTTGACTCCCTGCCCTGTCACAGTCAGACAGACCTGACTGATGAGAAGGGTTGGAAGAGAGTCCCAACTCAACATCACAGGAGCTCCCCCATGCCTGCCTAGCCCTCGACCCCTGATCCATCTAAGCAACAGGTTTGACACTCTGAAATCTGAAGGAGATAAGAATGGGGAGGCAATGGAGGATCTGCCTAGGAGGAAACCTAATGCAAGGCAGTCACTACCAAGCCTTGTGACTTCCTCTGCCATGAAAGAAAGAAGGGTGGCCGTGGTGGGTGACTCCCTTCTCAGAGGAATAGAGGGCCCCATTTGCAGACTGGACCCCAGTTGTCAGTAAGTCTGCTGCCTTCTTGGTTTCAGGTCAGGGACATAATGAGGAAACTCCCAATGCTGGTTAGGTCCACTGATTATTTTCCACTACTCATAGTTTAGGTGGGCAGTGATGAAATTTCTTAGATAAGACTACAAACTATAAAAAGAGATTTCAGGAATTTAGGCCATTTAGTTCACAAAGTGGGAGATCAAGTGATTTTTTGTTCTATACCTTCAGTGGCAGTGAGGGACACAGAGCAGGCTTGGAAAGCAAAGCAATGAACAATTGTCTCAGAGGTTGGTACTGAGCCAGAAACTTTGAGTTCTTTGATCACAGGACAGTTTACTTGGCCCATGGTCTGTTATCCATGAATGGAACCCAACTGTCTCAAAGGGGGAAGTGAATCCTAGCATAGACGGTAGCGGGGCTTATCGAAAGAGCTTTAAACTAGCTACGATGGGGGAGTGGACAAAACAGGGCTTACCAGAGATAAGCCTAGGGAAATGCTGTTTGAGCTGGGAGAGAGGCAGATGCCTCAGCTGAAGTGCGTCTACACCAACGCACGCAGCTTGGTCAACAAGCAAGAGGAGCTGGAAGCAACTGTGCATCTGACAAACCATGACCTAGTTGCTATTACCGACCCATGGTGGGACCACTGCCATGACTGGAGTGCTGTGATGGATGGTTACAAGCTCTTCAGAAGGGATAGAGGAGGAAGGAAGGGTGGTGGTGTGGCCCTTTATATTAAAGAGAGTTTTGATGTTGAAGAGCTTGGGCTTCAGAATGAAGTGCATGTTTGTAAGGATCGGGGGAAAGGCCTGTAAGTGTGACATCTTGCTAAAGGTTTCTTATAGACCGCCTAATTGATGGGTGAGGCATTCTATGAGCAGCTTACTGAAGTCGCAAGATTGCCAGCACTCATTTTCTTGGGAGACTACAACTTCTCTGATATATGCTGGGAATATAATAAATAGCAGAGGAATCAGTCCAAGAGGTTTATAGATTGCATGCAAGACAGCTTCCTTACACAGCTGGTATGAAGTCCTACCAGGGGTGGTTCCTTGCTAGACCTGCTCTTCACTAACAGTGAAGGACTGGTAGGAGTTGAGAAGGTTGGGGACTGTCTTGGGCAGAGTGGCCATGAAATGGTAGAATTCTCTATTCTTGGAGATGTCAGAAGGGTGACTAGCAAAACTACTATCCTGAACTTCTAGAGGGCGGACTTTGACCTGTTCAGGACACTTGTAGCACAGGTCCCTTGGGAGTCGCTCCTTATGGGTAAAGGGGTCCAGGAAGCCTGGACACTCCTCAAGATGGAAATCTTAAAGGCACGAAATCAGGCTGTCCCTGAATGCCATAAGGTGAGCCATAGGGGAAGAAGACCAGTGCAGATGAACTGGGGAAAACTATTGAGACTCAGGAAGAAAAAGAGAATCTCCGTCCTCTGGAAGAAGGGGCTGGGTACTTGGGGAGATTACAAGGAAGTTGCTAAGGCATGCAGGGAGGAAGTTAGGAAGGCACATTAATTCCCTGTCCCTTAATCCATGCCCAGAGCTTCTCAGCCATGTCACTGCCAACTGTAAGCTCCATGCAGAGTTCAAGTGGGACACAGAGGGCACAGCCTTCTGCTGGGTGGATGCAAGTGTTGGTGGAACCAGATGGGACAAAGCCCTCCCACCATGCCCTCCTGGGAAAATGGCCACCCCAAGAATGGCAGTCTGCCTCCTCCATGACCCCATCTGAAATGCTCCTGCACTGATTGATTATAGGGCTTTAAACCAGGTCCAAATGGGGAAGGGTGGGGAATTGGATGTGACAGAGAAGGGCTGAGGGATATTGTTGCTGTTGGAGATTGAATGGAAAGCCTCTGAGTTGTTCTATAGGATTGTGTGAGGATTCCTCAGAGAAAGTCTTGTTGCCAATACCCCGTCCTAAATCTTACTGTGTACCCTCTGGGGGTAACCCCAACCTACTGCTGCCCTAAAGTGCCTGTAGACCAGTGCGGGTAGCATGGGAAATAAACGGGACAAATCAAGAGAAAACCACAGAGCTTTTCCTTTCATGCAGGCTGCTGATTCTGAGCAAGGCCCTGAACATCAGTACCACAGTGTAGATGCAAGACCCAGACAGGCTAAATCAAAGCATGCTTCTGGAAGGGGATGCTTTCTGAAGAATCCTTACACTAATGAGAGGACCACAAACATTCACTCAGCGAACTCCAAATCTCTGTGCCTTTGCAGGCCTAGGGTCTTGTTTGGTTCACAGAGACACGGTGGGTTGATTCTCAGCTCTGTACTGTAGCAAATGGGGTACAGATTCTGCATGACGGATGGGCAAGGAAGAAGAGAAAAGGCTGCTGCCATCCATGAGAGGGCACTGAGCTCTGCCTGGGGATGGCAGAGGAGCCAGCTGAGAACTGATGGAAAGGGCTCAGAGAGGAGAGCGGCAGATTCTGTTCCTTGCTTCCTGATCAGGAAGAACAAGAAGAGGGGACAGGCAGGAATCTGAGTTACAGCTGGGATGGAATTGTTTTCTTCAGACTGTCTGCTGTGGTGCAGTGTTTTGGTTCTAGGAGAAAACCATTGATAACACTCTGATGTTTACAGCTGCTGCTAAGCAGTGTTGTACAGAGCCAAGGCCATGGTCAGTGGAGGGCACATGGAGCTGGGAGGGAACAGAGTGAGGACAGCTGACTGATAGTGGCCAAAGGGACGTTCCCTATCAGCTGACAGCAAGCAGAAATTGTATTGAAAGGGGTGGGAGTTCATCTCAGTCTCTTCACTGCTCAGGGCCCAGCTGAGCATCAGTCTGGTGGTGCTGAGCAAGTGCTTGTGCATCAGTTGTTACATACGATTCTATATCAACGGATATATAGTGATTACTATTACTCCTCTCCTTTTATCTCTCTTAGTAAACTGCTTTGTTACAACCCAGAAGTTGTACTCTTTTTCCCAGTTCTCATCCCCATCCCACTGGGAATTGGGCAGTGCACAAAGCACTGTGAGCTGCTGAGCCACATGTTGGGTTCAACAACCACAGTCATTTTGGTGCCTGATGTGAGGCTCCAAGGGTTGTGGTAACAGCACATCTGTCCAGAGTGGACAGGGCTTTGTGGGAGTTGGAGATGTGCAGGCCATGGTGCTGATAGTTTCCCTATTTGTGAAGCTTGCTGAGTCTTCTCATGAAGCTGCATTTCACAGCTCCTTGCTTGCTGCTTGTTTTCCCTGCTGCATCATTTGTCAACTCTGGATGCTGGATTAGGGTATTTATTTTGCTATGCTGTTTGACCTTGGTTTGTACCACGATAAAATTGGCAAAGTGAAGTTTTGTGCACATTCAGCTCTTTGGACATCTTTGGGTTTTGGAAGTAATATTGTTGGTATGATTAGGAATTACACATTTTACACTGTCGTCTCTGGGAGACCAGGGGTATTCAAGGAGAGACTGGATATTGTGTTGAGGGACATGGTTAAGTGGGAGCTATTGGTAATAGGTGAACGGTTGGATTGGATGATCTTTCAGGCCTTTTCCAGCCTTGGTGATTCTATGATTCTAGGATTGAGGTTAAACAATTATTCAGGAATATCAGTGAGAGATCTGCCCCAAGGTGAGAAGGCTCTGCATGGCAGGGGGTGTGGGACAGTCTGGGCAGCTGCCTGGAGTGGTGGGCACCCCCAGGGCTTTGGAACTTCATCTCCGAGCAACTGCAGGATCCTGAGAAACTGGTAGAATATTGGAGACAGGCCTGCTGTGGCACTGGTAATCCTAAAAAGGCCCAAATGACTGCAGTGTGCCAGGGCCTGGCCCACACCTACTGAGCTGTGTTCAACACTATTCAGCATCTTCAAGGGGAAGAGAGCTGGATCTGCTGACATTGCTGCAGCCTCTGCAACTCCTGGCACAGTCCCTGCAATAGCTCCAAGTTTTTGCTACACATCCTGCAGTTGCTCCAAGCTCTGGACAGATCCCACTGTCACTCCACCCCTCATAAGGAGCTCTGCGGTCACTTATGCTACAGGTCCTGTAGCTGTTCCAAGTATTGAGATAAGAAAATTAAGCAAACCACTGAGTGCTGCTGTAGAGACGACGGGACTGCTGTGAGACACACAAGACCTTCAGGCCTGTAGAAATGAGAGGACTCGAATCCTCTGTGCACTGTATCAGTGTAAAGAGAGGAGGAATGAAAAGAACTAGTTGTGCTTCTATCTGTGGCTGTACCTTCCCCAAATCCAGACAAAGTTGGATAAGAGAAGAGCTAAGGAAAAGCGTATTTTGAATGCTATTTATTTATCTCTTAACCTATTCGGGGAATCTGGTTCCATGTTTACATGAGCTCTTGGAGTGAGAAAATGGATAGTAGGTGTGAAAGAAGTGAAACAAATTTTTATTTATAAGTTCAATAACATTTTTTTGCACGTTGCTATATCTCACATAATCAATCAATCAAAGATGCATAAAAGATGAAGAACCATCACTGGGAATCATGCGATGAAGATGTGCACTTTATTGAAGCGGGAATAGTGAGTATTGCAACACCTTACTGAGAGCGTGCTTGATCTCCCTGTTCCTCATGCTGTAGATAATAGGGTTCAGTGTTGGAGGAACCACTGAGTACAGAAGTGCCACTGTCAGATCCAGGAGTGGGGAGGGAATGGAGGGGGGCTTCAGGTAGGCAAAAGCACCAGTGCTGAGAAACAGGGAGACCACGGCCAGGTGAGGGAGGCACGTGGAGAAGGCTTTGCGCCGTCCCTGCTCAGAGGGCATCCTCAGCACAGCCACGAAGATCTGCACATAGGACACAACTATGAAAACATAGCAGCCTACGTCTAAACTGATAGTAAAAATGAGAAACACAACTTCCCTGAGATTTGATTCTGAGCAGGAGAGCTTGAGGATCTGGGGAATTTCACAGAAAAACTGGTTGACAACATTGCCTTGGCAGAGAGGCAGTGAAAACGTACTGGCAGTGTGCAGCAGGGAATTGAGAACCCCAGTGCCCCAGGCAGCTGCTGCCATGGTGGCACAAGCTCTGCTGTCCATCAAGGTCCCGTAGTGCAGGGGCTTGCAGATGGCAACATAGCGGTCATAGGACATGATGGTGAGAAGGGAATACTCTGCTGACATGAAGAAGGAAAAGAAAAAGAGCTGTGCAGCACAACCTGTGTAGGAGATGGCCCTGGTGTCCCAGAGGGCGTTGGGCATGGCTTTGGGGAGAGTGGTGGAGATGCAGCCCAGGTCGAGGAGGGCCAGGTTGAGGAGGAAGAAGTACATGGGGGTGTGCAGGCGGCGGTCGCAGGCTACGGCTGTGCTGATGAGGCCGTTGCCCAGGAGGGCAGCCAGGTAGATGCCCAGGAAGAGCCAGAAGTGCAGGAGCTGCAGCTGCCGCGTGTCTGCCAACGGCAGCAGGAGGAACTCACTGATGGAGCTGCTGTTGGGCATCTGCTGTTGTTGGGCTTGGAGTCCTGCTCAGAGTGCAGAAGATAATGACAAGTCCAGACCATTCTCAGAGGCACTACTCCTGCTATACTATGAAATGTTTTAATTCTCCTACAACAGTGTACATTTAGCACCATTACTTGCATTTAATTTCATGTAGATCAGCATTCCTTAAGCAGAAGCAGCATATGGAGCTCTAACCTTCCTCTTATTTTCTTATCCCTTCTCCCTGGATATTTTCATCTGTTTCATGTCTCATATCTTTACCCCAAGTGCTCTTAGAGCCCCCTACCCGAGCTTCTGTGGCATTCAGTTTCAGTTAGAAAATGCTGCCTGTTTGTAGGATAAGTGAATTATTCATGCCTACAGAAAATGAAGATAATTCCATCCTTCGAGAAAGGGGAGACTGAAAGCACATCATGTGTGAGTGTTCACAAAACAAGCAATTGATTGATGAAAAATTCTCAGAACTCTTATTGCCCCTTTTAGATTTCTGACTCCAAACCTCTTTGCCTCAGAACAGGAAATGGAAACCCCCTGCCTTGGCTCTCCTCTTGCAAAGTGCCCTCAGAAACATTCAGTTGTGCAGTGGAGCTGTGATCCCCTGCCCCAGGCAGCAGCTGTGGCAGCACAAGCCCTGCCGGGGGCTCCTTACCCCACACGTCTCCCCGCAGCGCCCTGGGCAGCTCCCCGGGCAGGCTGAGTGCTGAGCCTGGCAGGCGGCAGAGTCCCATACCCGGCACACAGCCCCTGGGGCACAGCAGGGTCCCTGCTCTGCAGGACAGCCCTGGGCACCCGTCTCAGCTGGAGCAGAAAGCTTTTTCCACAGTAAAGAAACATGCAGTGCCTGCAGTCAGATCTCCTATGGGATGTCCCAGTTATAGTTACCCCTTAATTAAAAGCAGCTCATGGTCAGCTGTGAGACTTACCTTGTCATGGTCTGTGAGCAATGCTCCTGCAGTGAGTTCACAGCCCGCTCACACCACACACATCCTGCAAGCTCTCTCCAATTTCTCTCCTCTCCTTCTGTCACCTGCAGGCTGTGCTGTGCACGAGATCTGCTCCTGGGCACAGCTGTCTCTCTGCAGCTCTGCCCACTTTTATGAGCTCCCTGTGTCCCAGGAACCTGGACAAGCAAGCAGCAGATTATGTCATTTTTATCCTTCCCACTCATTTCCCCTGACATGTCCCTGGGTCCTCATGGCCAACAGCTCCTGAAAGACAACAGCATCATGACTGTGCTTTGAAATCCACTCAATTAACCACCACATGTCCAGTGGTCAGTGACTGATTGGAGACATATGGGGAGTGCTCCCAGAGATCGTTTGATGAAACAATAAGGGCAACCAGACAAGGAAGGTGAGGTTTGGACTTTCCCTGTGCAGGGCAGTGATCCAGCTGAGGCAGCGCAGGAGTCTCATCCCTTGACAGAAATCCTGGAGCTGAAATGGGATTCGGCTCCCCACAGAACCACAGGAGCTGGGATTTCTCTGGTTCAGTTCAGAAGTGCACAAGGAGTTGCCTGCATGTGAGCTCCTGCTCTGAGTCCTCGGTCCTTCAGCTGGGAGGCAGCAGCTCACACACAGACACTGGGTGATGCCCAAGGTGCCTGGGCTGCTCCTGATGTTTGCAAGTGCTTGTAAACCGTGTGGGATATCCCTGAGATAGACACCTCCTTCCTGGGCATCAGCTGAGGGCCAGAGAGGGGATAGCACCGGCTGTCCGGTGAATTCACTCACAGCTACAAGAGCAGCACAGGGCCTTCAGCAAAGCCATGCCCATGGTGTGTCCGTGCTGCTACGTCACCTCCAAGACCCACGATCGGTCTAATGTTTGTGTGCCACCTTCTGCACACTGATTCTATAGATGAGCTATCCAGTCAGGCAATGTCCAGTGATGCTTTTCAATTAGGATATTTACTTCTGTGCTTTTGCACTAATGCAAACACCAACACACAAGAAGCTAGAAATCTTGGTAGAGCTGCAGGCCTGAGCTCCTGTTTGGACCATGGGGACACAGTTTAATGGTTTCCACAACTGCACTGTAGCACAAGGGGGATACCGAGTCTTTAGGATGGATGGGCGAGGAGACAAAGAAGGGCGACTGCCCTCTGTGAGAGTGCACTGAGCTCTGCCTGGGGATGGAAGAGCAGACAGGTCAGAGCTAATGGAAATGGCAAACAGAGGAGACCATCAGTGTCTTTTCCTGTCTTCCTGATCAGGGAGAGTAAATGGAAGGTGCCCTCTGCAGACAGATGGGAATCTGATGTTGTCTGTCCCTTGTCCCATTTGGTGGCCTTTGTCACTCCATTATCTGTGGCAGGGACAGCACAGCAGGGCATGTGGCATCCAGCAGATCCATGGAGAGCACAGATGGCAGCTTCTTGACCAAGCAGTGGAGGAACCAAAGAGGAGAGGTGCTCTGCTGGATCTCATACTCTCCGGCATGGAAGGACTTGTGGGAACTGTGAAGGTGAAAGGGGCATCAGGCCATGTGCAAGATGCAAATGTATCTCTTTTAATTTATTTATTTATTTTGAGGCTGTAAGCTTAATAGTTGATCATAAATGTCAATAAAACTGAAACAAATAATTGAAGACAAAGATGGAAATCAATGAAAATGTGTTAACCCTTCTCAACATGAAAAATTCTCATGAGTCTTGTTCCATTTTAAGTTGTAAATATGAATCTTTGAGGTGATTTGATGTCTTTTTTTTTCTTTTACTGAAACTACAATGTTTTCCAGAACTGTGTTCGCTGGACACAAATGCCTTCAGGTTCAGAGACACAGACAGCGGTGCCAGTGCCAATGCCCTGTGACTGTAGCCTGGTGCCCAGCACTACTCTTCCCTGCTGCCTATTTGATGTGCCTCATCCTCCAAGTTTTTTCAGCTCTCCTAAAGAAATGGCCATGGTTAAGGGCATGTTTTCAGCAGGCCATTTGGGCACACACTACTCCCACTGCCCTCCAGATTTCTCTATCCCTTGCTCTTTGTTCAGTCAGATACCTCCCAATTATCTGTCTGATTTCTGACTTTCAGGTGGATTACTGGAATTTGTTCCATCTCCCCAAAGTCTGATGGAATGTGTTGTCAACTCCTTCACTGTGATTTGATCTATCCCTTCCTATCTATTCTTTTTCTTTTTCTTCTTATACTTTTTCTTTTTCTCAATCACTGTCTCTTTTTTATTAAGGCACGAAGTCTGAAAGATGTTCATTAATGTCAGTAAAAGTGAAAAACAGAGTTGGAGACAAAGATAGAAATCAATGAGAATGTGTTAACCCGTCTCAATGTGTGAAATACTCACAAGTCCTGATCAGTTTTAAGTTGATACCTCTCAACTACCTGGCTGATCTATCCCAGGAAGATTACAGACTCTCAGAGTCTGATGGCCTCTGTTGTCAACTACTTCACTGTGATTCAATCTATCCTATCCTACCTCAGAATAAATCATTTCTTTTAAAAATATTCCATATGAAAGACAAACTTCAATAGATGCCGCTTGAACATGGCATGCAGTTGATCACTGTGTTTTACTGTTCATTCAATTGCATCACCTTTCTTTCCATTTGCTGGCCAGATAAAAAAGAGAAATCTTTCCTTTTCCATGTGTAGCTGGTTCTCTGAGGAAAGCCAGTGGGAGTTGGTGCAAAGCAGTTTTAACACTGAGCGGATGAATGCAGAGGAGAAGAGTGATGTGAAGAAAAGTGATGCAAGTCCCATAGGTCCATTGTGAGCAGAAATTGGGTGGGGAGGTTGAGAAGGACCTTTGTCAACACAGTAACAGTACAGAACTCATTGGGACATCCTGGATTGGTATCAGTTGCACAGTGCTGCTTTAATGTCTTCTTTAAACCCAACTATAAATAAATAGACAATAAATTTATACTGGATTCTTTAAGCTCTCTCCAGATATCCCTCCTTTTTGCTGAACAAGTTCTGATAACCTGAAGAAGATAACAAGATGGCATAAGGCACAGGAGATTCTTTAGGTTATAATGGTCCCAGGGTGCATTTGATGCTGAGTTCATCAGCCTCTAGTGCAGAGAGAAGTTTGCACAAAGTGCTCAACAAGACAAAGTCAGAAGTAACAGTGAAGTTTCTTGGAGTATTAATGGGCCCGCTGAGGGCCATTACCAAGTAAGCTTCCCAAGGGACTTGTTAGAGAAGATAACTGGAAGCCATGACTACAGGCAGGCAAAGGCACTGGCATGCTAAGAAACCTCTCCTTTGCCTTACGAAGCAGACAGGTCAAGCCCTGATTGCAAGACCAGTGGTAGAGAGGTCCTGTATGTCATGTTGGCTCTGGGCATTTCCTGGGGCAATGTGTTGGAATTTTGTATGATGTTAAATGAAAGACATGGGGACAGAAGATCCCAGGCTCTACATGTGGTGCAAGGACGCTGTGAGGTTCATGTCCCATATGAGACCTATGTTTCATTGCAGGATGTGAGCAGGGATGTGAGAAGGGCCCAGTCTGAACAAGCAGCCAATCCCTGTGAAACTCTGAACTTCAGATCTCTCGGTTTCAGTGCCCTCCTTTGCACATTCTCCCAGAGTTTGAAGTCCTTTATGTTCTGTGGTGCCCAGAACATAGTGAGGCAGTAGCAATGCAGAGCAGAGGGACAACCCTTTCCCTCACCCAGCTGGCAATAAGTTGCTTCATGCACTCCAGGGGACTGTTGTCTTTCCTGGCTGCCTTGGCACACTGCTGACTCACATTCAGTGTGATGCTGACCAGCACCCCAACCCTTTCCAGTCAGAATCCTCTCCAGTGTCCCATATCCAGTCAGTGTGTATGTCCAGCATTGCCCCTACCAAGGTGCACAATCAGGCACTTGTTCTTGTTATACTTTATGCACTTGGTGCTTAGTACCAACTGGTACCCACTTCTCTGACTTGTCCACATCTCTCTGCAAGTCCTCTCCACCCTCAGTGGAGGCAACAGCACCTCCTCATCTGGTCTCATCAGCAAACTTGCTCAGAACGTCTTCTAGTCCTGCATTCAAGTCATCTGCATAAACATGAAAGGAAAGTGGCCCCAAAATGGAACCCTGGGGACCCCGACAGTGACCATCTACCAGCCTGATGGAAAAAACTGACTATAATCCTTTGGGACTGACCTACTGGCCAACTGCTCACCCACCACATTGTGTTTCTGTCTAGCCATATGCAGAACATTCTGTCCAGAAGGTTGTTGTGAGAAACAGTATCAAAATCTCCACTGAAATCCTCAAGGATTACATCAACTGGCTTCCCTTGGTCAACTAAACGGATAACTGTGTCACAAAATGAGCTTAAATTAAACAGGACCTTCGCCTCACAAACTTGTGTTGGCTGCGACCAATGACAGAATTGTCCTTCAGCTGTTTTTCCATAACTCCCACCATCATTTTCTCCATAATTTTACCAGGCTCTGGACTGACAGGTCCATAATTGCCCTGCGGTCTGGTAGGGTGTTGCTCTCATGTCAGTGCAGGTAAACTCACTTTAACCTTTTTTCTTCTGTAAATGCTTCCTCTGTTTGTATGCTCAGATACACTTCCACATTCCCTCAAGTACACTTCCATATATCATTAACAATTACAATTTCTTATACCATCAAAACTGTTTGTCAAACAGTACAGTTCTTCAGTTCACATAAACTCCCTTAATACAGTCTGTATTCTTCAGTTATAAACACTGTGCCACAGAACCAGCACTGATTGAACCACCTCCCTCACACACTTCCTCGCAAGCAGTACATAGTATTACATAAATGTGTTGACATTCATTGGTTGGGTGGAATGTACACCTCTCCTCAGGACAATCTTACTAATCTACAGAGTACAAACTCCTGTCTTCTTACATACAAGCAGAAAGTACTTATGAGTGGACAGACAACACAGTCTTTCACTTTGTCCGTGTCTGGCCATTTCCCTCACAGGAGGAAGGAAACATGGATCGGGACTCGGCACTCACCCTGCAGCTGTTCTGTGTCTCACTCACACCACACTCACTCTGACATTTAGATCAAAAACCATGGTTTATTCATACTACACAATGCTGACAACGTTTTCTAGCTGGAATCTTAATAACACTCATACTCTGGTCGACCAGTTGCAAACGTTAATGTTTTTCCCAGAGTCGGCTTGACACACGGTACCAAACACTTAAAGCAGATGATAATATTGAACATACAACCTATAACCCCCGTGATTACAACTTGGAGAACCCAGGCTACCATTTGACAGGCTATCCACTATATCCCATACCCGTAGGAGAGACCAACCTAGGTCCCTCCTATTGTCACCCACCTGGGAGAGAGTACTTGTTCTTGTTTCCATTCATATGACATACAGTTCCCTTTCATAGGAACTCACCCAAGGAGTCTTCCTACCCAGCTGGCAACCAAAGCCATGAGCTCACCTCCCTGGGAGCAGCACGTATGGCTGTAAACTGTGTAGGATGTCTCCTCAAGACATATGGGCTCCACTTACCATACACATACCTGGTCCACCTATGGGTGGTCCTTGTCTGTCCCTGCAGTGATCAGGTGAGGAAGGGAGTCCTTCAGAGAAATCTCAGGGTGCGCCAAAAGTGTCTCCCTCTCAGCTGGTCCTGCAGCGAACAGAGCTGGTCCCACCTGGGCCGCCAAATTGACTACAGGAATTGAACTCTATAACCTCTATAACTGATACAGTCTCCCATGACATCCTTATAACAAAGCTGAGGAAGTATGTGATAGGTGATTGGACAGTGAAGTGGGTCGAGAACTGGCTGACTGGCAGAGTGCAGAGGGTTGTCGTTGGCGGTGCAGTGTCTGGCTGAGGGCCTGTAACGAGCGGCGTCCCCCAGGGGTCTGTGCTGGGTCCGGTCTTGTTCAACATCTTCATCAATGACCACCCTCAGCAAGTTTGCTGATGACACGAAGTTGGGAGGATTGGCTGACACGCCTGAAGGCTGTGCTGCCATTCAGCGAGACCTGGACAGGCTGGAGAGCTGGGCAGTAAGACACCGGATGAGGTTTAACAAAAGCAAGTGTAGAGTCTTGCACCTGGGTAGAAATAATTGCATGCACCAGTACAGGCTGGGGAAAGAGCTGCTGGAGAGGAGCTCTGCTGAGAGGGATCTGGGCGTCCTGGTGGACGACAGATTAACCATGAGCCAGCAGTGTGCCCTTGTAGCCAAAAAAGCCAATGGCATCCTGGGGTGCATTAAAAAGAGCGTGTCCAGCAGGTCGAAGGAGGTGATCCTCCCCCTCTACTCTGCCCTGGTGAGGCCTCATCTGGAATATTGTGTCCAGTTCTGGGCTCCCCAGTACAAAAAAGACAGGGATCTCTTGGAAAGAGTCCAGTGGAGGACCACAAAGATGGTGAAGGGCCTGGAGCATCTCCCCTATGAGGAGAGACTTAGGGAACTGGGTCTGTTTAGCCTTGAGAAAAGAAGGCTGAGAGGGGACCTGATCCAGGTCTATAAATATTTGAGGTGTGGGGGGCAAAGAGGTGAGGCCAGACTCTTTTCAGCAGTGTGTGGAGGAGGGACAAGGGGAAACAGACAGAAACTGCACCATAGGAAATTCTGCACTAATGTGTGCAATAACTTCTTTACGGTGAGAGTGACAGAGCACTGGAACAGGCTGCCTAGGGTGGTTGTGGAATCTCCTTCTCTGGAGATATTCAAGACCTGCCTGGATGCTGAGCTGTGCAACGTGGTGTAGGGAACCTGCTTTGGCAGGGGGCTGGACTCAGTGGTCTCTGGAGGTCCCTTCCAACCCCTACAATTCTGTGATTCTGTGAATATCATGGAGTTGTTTGGATGGGGAAAGACTACCCCTTTGAATGACCTTTTGTCAGGGCATGTCCTGGGATTCCTAGGATCCTCAAAATGCAGCACTGCTTCTGTCACTGAAAAATGGGGCCCTGTGTGGGACGGAGGGAGGGTCCATGAGTCCCTGGCCCACCTGACTGAGTATTTCCATGGTCTTCGCAAAGACATACTTACAACTTGAGAATGACAGTTAGCTGTGTTCATGGTGGCATGGCCACTTTTAATGGCCTTGAACTGTCTGAACATAACTGAAGAGGCTCAGGCTGATGCAAATCAGCTATTGAATGATAGTGTTGAAAAATTGGAAAGACAGGTGGCAGTTTTGATGGGAAAAAACCTAATTCAATCATTCTCCTATGGAAGATCAGTAACAACTGTCTGGAGGACCATGGGGGCCCTGTACAAGGGAATCTGTATAAAATGGACTCTGTAAATGAAGGCACTAAAAGGTCAGATTTTGAGGTTCCATTTGGACTAGATCTATTTGAGATCTGACTGATTGTAACCCAAAAATGAAAAAAAAAAAAAAAAAAAATGCAGGATAGGCTGGTGGGAGTGCCCTGACCAGTATCCAACCCCCCATACCCTGCTGCCCATAATACAGCAGCTGAACTGATGGATATAGTACAGTGGTTTAGACAGAAACCAAGAGAGCATGGCAGCATAGCTGCTCTGGTTATGGGACATGGAGGCAGAAAGCGCTGTGGTGAACGGACTGGAAATTTCAAAACTGACATCCATTACTACTAACCCTGCCCTCAGGCAAAGACTTTATGCTCTTGTCTGGAGGGCTTATCGCAATAAAGATTGGCGGATTTGCTGCGTAGACTGGTCAGAACTCAGATCTGCGTTGTGCTTCCTGCGGCACCAAACGCCCAACAGTGGCAGTTCCGTGTATTGGCCAGCAGGTGGCAGCAGAGACCACGGAAAGAACGTCTGCGGGACAGACCCTGGGGATCCGTTCTTTTGATTACAGGGGAAGAACACAAAGATGGAAGAGGAGGGAAGGGGGAAAAAAAAAGAAAAAAAAAAAAATCAAACCACAGCAAACAAATAAAAACTTCTCCAAACGTAGCAAACGTGAATGTCTGTCAATAAATTAATGAGTAATTAAATTGATATCCCTTTCCCGCCCCCCCCCAACTTCTGAGATGAAAAAAAAAACACTTCTTTTAGAAGAAAACAGAGTAGTAACAACTTCTGTACCTACATTCACCACTCTGAGATCCTGTCTGGGTCTCCCAAGGCTTGTAAATAACCACTGGGTCGGTTCTGATGTCGCGTGATTTGTTGTCAGTTCTCTCATGGTTCTCCGGTCAGTTCTCCGGTGCCAGGATCTGCCACAGGGCATTCTGACCACGGGCATCATGTTTCTACGCTGCCGCCTGCATTTAACAGGCAATGGGACTGCCCAGCATGTGCAAGGCAGCACCTCTTTCACACCACCAGAATGTTTAAGGCTGTTGGGATTGTTGTTAGCGTCCCATTAACACTGAGGCTAGAGATACCCTTAGGATTGACATTACTATTAGCATTACTTTGATGGTGCCCTATCTGGGTCATTTCCAGGGGATGTCAGGAGTAAGGCACAGTGTCAGGAGAAAAAGAACAGACTCTGTTACTTTATAAACGTGATAATAGAGAGAGTTCATTGGAAAAAATACAACTCTTAAATAATGCAAAGCATGCTTCTGATTGGATGCAGGCATCATCTGGGCTTTGATTAATATTACTCTTAAGGTAAAGATTATTGTTACCATAATTTTTTTTTTTTGGATTATGATCAGGGTTAAGGTTCCTTTTGCTACAAACTTCTAGCATCATTTTTGTTGTTGCATTTGGAGTTAGGGACGATTTTAGAATCAGGGTAAGGGTTAGGATTAGAGTTACATTGCTGGTTAATGCTGTTATCTTTACAGCTCCTGTGAGGGTTGGGGTCTGGGTCAGGTGTTTAAAAATGAAATGAAAAAAGAATTAAAAAAATATATTGAAAGCTTCAGATTTCCTTAATCTTTGTGGGAATCATATAATGTGCAACTCAGATCTACCTCTTCGTGCAGTGACTGCCTGTAAATTTGCTGGAGCCTAATATAATATGGCCTTGTGCTTTCCACTAACTCACCTTCATTTCATTTTCATTACATTTGCTTGGTAGTCAGATTTTGGTGTGTGGATATTTTAAAACAATCTAACTGACATTAGCAAAAAATTAAAAATAAAATTAAAAAAAATGCACAACAGCATCGTATCAATTTTTATAGATAAGATAAAGAAGAGCAGTTTCCCTTAGTTTTCTGTGCCTCTTTACTTTCTTACCCTCTCCCCTTGTGTGAGAAACTCTCAAAGTCAAAGATTTCTAGTTAGGCAAAGATGGCAGCGATAGCAGCAGTGCTTATTCATTACTGCAATACTGCGCGCACATCCCCTGTTGGCAAGGGAGAAACTGCACACCAGTCAGTGAAATCAATTCTGTTCTGTGCCCTAAACCCACTGCAGGTGATGCTCTCATGGCTCTCATTGGTTGAGCATCTCAGGCTCACAGACTCCTCGAGACTGTGGCTAGGATTCATTTCCATAGAAGGTCAATTACCAACCTCTTGTTTTTAGGTCTGCCTTGTACTTTTCTGCGGAGAGAGAAGGGCAATGTTTCCAAAAGTCAGTACATTCATTCTGTCCTGTGCTGGGCTCTACCCACCCTGTATTTATCTTGTGCTTGTCTCAATTCTCCCCATGTCAGAATGCCCCCAGTCTGAACTTAATTCTGTTCAGCAACTTTCTTGGTGGAAAAACTACTTATACAGCTGTTTTACAAGAGGGTTATACATTCAGTTAGGGCCTACACTATGTACTGAAAATACTGGAAACTTCCACTGCAAAAACACAATCTACCTCTCCCATCTGTGCAGCCTTGC
This sequence comes from Coturnix japonica, assembly GCF_054131305.1. Lineage (NCBI taxonomy): Eukaryota > Metazoa > Chordata > Aves > Galliformes > Phasianidae > Coturnix > Coturnix japonica. The sequence continues at coordinate 19,528,037 of NC_140671.1, read as the reverse complement.
AGACCCAGAGCATGCCAGGTTATTTCTGCTTTCATAGCATTTGCATGCTGTAGGGTGAGCACAAGGTTCTGCTGCTTGATTCTTCTGCAAGAGCTGCCTACCGGCAAATGGTTGCAGGGATGGAGGATGTGACAGAAAGCATTTGTCTCCACAAGAGCAGAGTTACATTCAGTGCAGAGTGTGAGAGTCAGGTTGGTGTGGAAAAGCACTGACACGCTGGGGATGATGCAGTGCTCACATGTCTAACACTCACAGACATTACTGTCAGAAGGATGGTGCTGTGTTGTGCTTCTACCTTTGGCAGCCCCTGGAGAAATGCTGTGGCACACAGAACACCTTTGTATTGCACTGAGTGCTGCCATGCAGCATGGATTTAACACACCAAATCCAGAGGAGCATGACTGCATCTAACTGCCCTGAGAAAAACTACTGTAGCTGAAGAGATGAGGAGGCAGCTGCTCATCTGCAGAACAAGCAGTACTGCCAGACATTGGGCCAGGTGAGCACCTCCTGCTGCAGCGTGATGATGACAGGGCTGGAGATGATCTGCAAAGCCAGCTTAAAAGTGGGAGACGTGAGTCAACATGGCAGGAGGACAGAGGTGTTAGGGAGCAGCCAAGGCATAAAAGAGTATCAGAAGGCTTTGAAAAGTATCACAAAGTGACAGCCAGGAAGACTGGGATATATCATGAGCAGCAACCTGGATGCTAGAGATTATTTGCTCCCATACAAACTGGTAGAGATCTTGCTGCAGACATCCCAAAGCCAGGCAAAATGGGAACCCAGAGCTCTGCCTGCACGAACCCCACAGCCATAGCATTGCAAGCTGAGCTGCCTTGCTGTTTGTTGCATTCATCCCAATCCCTGTGATTGAAGACTCAGAATGCAGTCGAGGCGATGACTGAGCATGAGAGTGACTTTATTCAATAAAAGACAGGAGGGCTTGAGAGGTCAAGGGTGAAGATGGGACTCCTCTTGTCAAGATGAGAGTGGCTCAGAGCTGGTGCTGCTGCCTGGTGCCTGGGACTGGCAGCCTGACTCTAAGTCCCCATCTAAGATGCTCAGCTTCACCTCACTGATGCTGCCCTGCTCCTGCATGGTGGTGCTGCTGCTGGGACACTCGGGCTGTGGTTGGGATGGGCAGCACTGCAAAGGCGCTGGGTCACAATCCAGGCAGGTGACTGCTGTGTCTGGCAGGCTCAGGTCAGGAGCTTCAGCAGAGCCAGGAGATATGAGAGCATGAACGTGGATGAGCCCCTTGTGTCCATCACTGTTACCATGTGGAAGGCTGTCATCCGAATTGCAGCGATTCATGCTTAATAAGAACTCTCCATTGATGGAAAGACACTGCTTGGTTTGGATCTTTGGGGTTGACAAGGGCTCGAATCACCTAGGAAGGCATAGAAACACAAGGGTTAGTTTCAAACATTTGCAAGTTGAATCATGAAAGGTTGTTGATACTTGGTAATAGAGTGGCGGCAGGAAGAAGCAAGTAGGCTTGAAGCAGCATAGCCACTGTCTTGAAAGTGATCCTCATTCAGGTCCAGCTCGTGTGTTGTTTCACTGTAATCTGCTTCTTTGGGTCTACCTAGTGGGCAGCAACACTCGAGCTGTTACTGATATCATTGAAAAGAACTGGAGACAATTGTTCTATTCCTAAGAGCTTCAAGGTGCCTAGAAGCACAAATAGAAACCAGCAGTATTTCATCACTTCACCAAAAGGAAGGTCAAACACCTGAGCTGTGAAGAGCAGTTACAGAACCTATGCATAAGATCACACCAGACATACTTTGTTCTAACAACAGTTATGGCACATAGTCCATTTCCTTCAATATTCCCAAAATGAAATGATGTGGAGCATTACAGGGAAAGAAACACTGCACACAGACACTATGACCCTGATTAGACTCAAGCAGCAGACTTAAAACAAGTCAGAGTTTTTGATTCCAGGATATTTCAGGACCTATCGTGTGAAATTCAGTTACACAACAGTGCCTAGGTGCCTGCGTTTCAAGCAACTTTCAGATCACAGCCATGTAAAATAAAAACAAATTCAGTGCAGAAATAGCAAGCCTGTACCTTAATACTCATGAGATTATCCATTTTTTACTGCATTCTGACTAAGTTCTAAAACTTGCTCATCCCAGTTCACTTCAACAAGTTCCACCAGTTCAAGCAATGCAGTTCTGAGATCCGGTGTATGTTAGGCAGATAGAATTGAACAGTGCAGAAATAATCTCTGACAGCTTTAAGAGCTCCGTTCTGCTTACAAACTCTCAGTCCAAAACTATTCAGTTTTAAGGAAATGAACACCTGAAGCAGTTGGATCATCTGCCATTTGCCGCATTCTGCTTCTTGGCATCATGATTAGCACAAAGGGTTTTCTGCTGTCCTGCAGAGATGGACAAAGTCCTGCTTACAAATGGACCAGGTTTCAGTGTACAGCAGAGTTTGTACCAGACTAACAAGCCACGTCATTCAATTCATGTGCTCAGGTTGTTATGCACTCCGAAAGGAAACAGAACTAACTGTTGGATTCTGAAGGCAATCTGTGGGGTCCTACATTACCTCCTGATTCTGGAAGAGGAAATTCTAATAGCAAATGCAGAACTTTGATCTTTGTAGACATGAGAAGAGCTGGCATTTAGGAACATTCATTTCAGGGAAATCAAATGATGTGTCTATATTTTTACTACAGATAGTATAGGGAGCAGCCAGTTGAAGAACCAGATACAAAAAAATCCAGCCCATTGGCAGGAAAATACTTCTCCTTAAATTCTGTATGCTATCATGGTACAGAATTAGGCTACAGTGCCACATAGGCCAACCAAGCGTAGAACCAAATCCACAAAATACTGGTAGACAAAGCAGCAAAAACAGGGACAATATTCAGCAGACTGTGCTGTGGCCTTTCTACCCACAGCTCAGCATGTTCTGCCATCCGAAAAGCAAGGCCTCTTGTCAAGCTCAGCTATTTCCCTTCTCAGTGTATTCTAGCACCACTGATACCCACTGGTATCCTCCTGTAGAGTGCCATCATATTGTCATCATCCAAAGTAAAAACCCACACAGCAGAGCATACAGCAGTACACCCACGCTCCAAATATCCGCCTGAAAAACAAAAAGACAAGCTTACAAACCTGAAGCACCTCAAATGGCTTCCTGACAGACTGGATTGTCTGCCCTTGCCAAAGCCCACATATAGCCCATGAAAAGCTGGCTCTTTCCCTCAGGAAATAAAACCTTATCGTCCCAGAGAAAGCATATAACCCTCATTCAATTGCCCTTTCACTCAGCTTAGAGCACTACTAAAACCAGCATCTTCACCTTAGCTCATCACACTGCTGCACTTCCTTTTACAAGGATTTCACTGGCAAAAATGAAATCAAAGCCGTCACAAGGGATTTAGCACAGTTACGTGTTACTGGCTACGAGAGCTGTCAGCACAGTCACCTGTCTGGTTTTGCTGCTGTTCGGTTCTCTTTATGTAGAGGCACAACAAGGTTCAGACACAGTGCAGTTCTCACTTTGACTGTAAAGAAAAAGGAGGCTTGAAAAGCAGCGTGTGGAAAACAAAGAAACAAGAATTAGAACAACAGTGGGGCCATGGCACTTGTAGGAATTGCTCCGCCTTTAACAGCGATTCAAGAAGTACGAGGGCATCCCAAACCAGACCAGTTTGGACAGATTAACAACTGCAAGTAGTGGGTTCCAAAATTCCAGACATGAAATCAAAGCTGGAAAAACTCTTCACATTTTCATCTCTCAATTTTTAGTACATTGTGCATTACAACGGAAACAATTCTTCACATACAACTTGGAAGCTAAAGACAAGTCTGACAAAACAGACTGCACAGAAATGATGGATAATTAACAGAGCAAATTGCTCTTTCAAACACTTAGTAATAGAAAGAGATCTCTGAAGCTGCTGTTCTGTAGAGCCCCAAAGCAGTCGCTTGAGGCAGTTCAGGATTAGCCTGAGACAAACCAGCCAGCTGTGAACTGAGACCAATTGCACTTTTCTAGTCTGTGGCCACTGACAGCTTCTGAGAGCTACCAAGCAATGCAACCTAGCAGAATTCAGAAGGGAAACCAAGAGAGCCTACCTGAGCTCCACTGCCTTTAAATGCTCTGTGGAGAGGGAAGGGAAAGAGGGGAAAACAAACACCGCTCTACATCCCTCTGAGCCAATAGACACTTTGCCCTGGATTAGCTCTGGTGCTGCATAAGCTGGGCTTCCACAGCATGTGTTCAGGCGGTAATCAAGGCCTGCCTGGAATAACACAAAAAATAGAGAGAAACGTTTGCTTTAACAGAGTTTATGTCTTCTGGTCATAACACTTGAGAAGCCTCAGAGGCTTCTTCTCCTGTGCATATTTTCATTCATCTTAGAGTTTGCTTTCATTCAATGTGACCTCTCTAGGCAAATATTGTCTAAGACCATGAGCATCACATAAATGTGCAGATCTCAAGCTGCTCACTTATCTAGTACCCTTCGCATGATGCTTTATTTTCCTCAGCTGATCATCTAGATTGTGTCTGTTGATTGTGCAACAACAGCCTGTTGATCTCGATTACCTGTGAGAGGCTCTAACTTTGGCCAGGAAAAATCATTTGAGGATAAGTAATTATCTGGGACTCAGTAAGTCTTCCCATGCTTTCATAACAGCCGAGATACACACACACACAAACTCGTGGAACCCCACTGCTTTGCACAATCATGCACTGATTTCCCAGCCAGTCCTCATAGGGTCTCTTACTTAGGACGGGAGTGTAGGGGAGCAGCCAGAAGCTGTTTGCATTCCCTGCTGTCTGCTGGGCAGCTTTGCTGGAGATGCTTGGGTTGCTTTGTTTTTCCTTGGAAGGTGGGAAGGAGCTTTGGGTTGGAGGCACATCCTGTGCCAGAGCATCCCAATGGCACGTGTGGGGCACTGATCTGCAGCAGATGAAGGGGAGGAGGTCCCAGCACAGCTCTGCACCATGCTCTGCCACACTGGGCAGCTTGTTCCTGGCTCAGCAGCGTCATCAGACAAGAAGCAGGGAAGGAAATCAAGGATGGGGGGTACCATCAAACGCAGTTAGTGCATGCCTGTGCAAGACAAACAGACCCAGAGCTTGCAGGTTGTTCCTGCTTTTGTAGCATTTGTGTGCTGTAGCTGAGCAAAAGGTTCTGCTGCTTGAATCTTCTTCTGCAAGAGCCACCTACCGGTAAATGTCTGCGGGGATGTAGTCGGTGTGCACGTCTGAAGCCATTTGAGAACCTAGTCGTTCTTGCTGCAGGACCCCTGTCTTCTGTTAAAAGCTGAACGGTCCCCAGAGCACCTGTTTCCATCAGCTACCACCATCCAAAGCAGCCAGCCTTCTTACAGTCACCTGGCCCAAACATCCCTTTTGCTCTACACTTGATTCCTGCAAGAGATGGGAGCTCGGCACGCACACCATCCTTCCAACACCCCATCCCTGCAGCAAGGGATCACAGCGCTGGCACAGCTGAAACAAAAAGGGTGTGCGAGTTTCCTGTTAGCACTCAGTGTGAACCAATCTACCACTGAGCAACACCGTGAGTCCCCACTCACCTCAGCACAGGTCAACCTGTAACCCCAACCTTCCCCTATCCATGTGCACACGCACACCCATTCACCACCCTGCCTGCTTTGCACACCCCCATGCACACTCTGCATCGTGTGCCCTCCTTTGCATTCACAGACGTGTGCAAACCATCCCTGGGAACACCTACGTGCCTACACCTTCCACAAACACCCCTTTGTGTGCACCTGTGTGCAACCCAACTCCTCAGCACACGCACGCGTTTGTGCCACCCTGTCCATGCACTCACCACGTGCCCTCCAGCAACCAAGGATTGCAGAGATGCTCCAGACTGTGCCAGAGATGGAATCTCAGAGTGCTGGGACATTATTGATCACTAAGGAAAACACTTGGAAGCATATTCAATCTGCAGAAGCTGTAATTACTGGGCACAGTTAGCTTTCCTATGGCTCAGCTGGAGGAGGCGGGTGCTCTCATACATCTGAGACACTCGCACAATGTTGGGATCATTCTGATGGAAACTATGTCTTCAGATATCATGGTTAAAACCATCCAAGATGATCATGCAGAGCCTTAGCTCTTGAGCAGCACTTCCTCCCCACCCTTCACTACTCCAAGCAGCTCCAACAAACTTCTCAGAAGAAATCCAGGCCAGCACAGACCTGGCAGACCAGAACCAAGTGCAGCTTGTGGGACGGCAGTGCCCACTCCTTGCTTCCACCCTGCTCCAGCAGGTTAAGGAGTCTGAGCCTCACTGGCCTTTGACAACTCAAGACTTTCAGCACCTCATGCCAACATTTCTCACTAAGATACACCTAAGGCATTGAATTCTCTTCTCACTACCTCCTCCCAGTCCTCCCCTAGGAACAGAAACAATTCAGATTCTACAGCAAACTACAGCATCTGCACTGCAAGAGCACACTGAACCACCTGCAACAATGAAACATGGTTTTGGAGAGTGGGTTTGAAAACACACCTTTAGACAGCTGTCTCCCTGTAGCCAAAAGGAAACCAAGAAGGAAAAGTCCAGCCTGAAACATGCCCATGCTACTAGCCCAGGTTTTTCACAGTCAATGCAGAATCCATCCTGTTCTTGAGGTAACAAACGACCAGTGAGTCTCCCGTTGCTCCACCCCTTCTCCTTCAAAGCCTGAAAAAGAAAGAATAAACAAGCAGAAGAAACCCAGACGTACCTTTCCACACACAGAGCAGAAAGTGGAACAGCAGTTGTCTCCTTCCTGAGACATGGTGGGGAGCATCCCAGAGGAAGCCCAAGTTCTTTGCTTCTCTCCACAGGGACTTCAAGCACTCTTGGCAAGAGCTGCTTTGGTTCTTTCTTCAATTGCTTCCATCACCAGAATCTCCTTTGGAAAAGGAACCCGAATGAAAGAATCAGCAAATGAAAAAGAATGAGCAATAGCCACTTTACCAGCTTTCTTCTGACACTCAATTTAGACTCTTGACTCAGGCAAGGTCTTAAAATCAACTGGTTACAAGAACTGTCCCAAAATATATCCAGCTTCTGTACAGCTGCCATTCTTTCTGACAGCGAGTGTAATCACAGAATCATAGAATGGCCCGGGTTGGAAGGGACCTCAAGGATCATGAAGATCAATCACCTCCCTGTCCCTGCTGGCCATCCCCTCTTCTGATGGAGCCCAGGGGACCATTTGCTCTCTGAGCTGCAAGAGCACGCTGATGGCTCACGTTCTGTTTTTCATCCACCAGGACCCCCAGGTCCTTCTCTGCGGGGCTTCTCTTAAGGACTGCTCCTCCCAGTCTGTAGAAATGCCTGGGATTCCTCCAGCCCAAGTGCAAAACCTTGCACTTTGCTGTGTTCAACCTCATTAGATTCACGTAGGCCAACCTCTCGGTTGAGCTCCCTCTGAATGGCATCCCTTCCTTCCACTGCGTCAGCCGCACCACTCAGCAAACAGCAGAAGGTGCACTCCATTGCATCATTGGTGTCTCTGATAACCATGTAAAAAAGCACTGGTCCCAAGACAGACTCCTGGATGACACCACTTGTTATCAGCCTCCACCTGGACATAGAACCATGAATCACCACCCTCTGTCTGTGGCCTTTCAACCAATCCCTTATCCACCAGGTGGTCCACCTGTCAAATCCACATCCCTCCAGTTTAGAGATAAGGATGTGGTGGAGGGCAATGTCAAAGATCTTGCTCAAGTCCAGGTCAATGACATCTGTTACCTTCCTTTTGTCCACAAATGCCGTCACTCCATCATAGAAGTCCACCAGACTGGTTAGGCATGGCCTTCCCCTGCTAAAGCCACGCTGCCTGTCTTGGATCACATGCTCATTTCTTATGTGATCAAGCATGTCTTTGAGGCAGATCTGTTCTTCACCATCTACATCAGTTACACATTTGAATCAAATAATTGGTGTTCCTGTCACCAAGAAAACCTCTTTGTCTTCTACTCCTGCTGCACTTCTGTGCTTTCATCAGAAGCAAAGGAAGAGACCACCTCCTAGATCCAAATTTTAAGAAACCAACACCCAATAGGTGTCATCTGAAGTAAAATAGCAGAGAAATTAAGATGACTCTTCTGCATCCAGCTTGGATCACTCCCTCACTCAGGCACACCACCATCAGATCAAGGAGATGCTGCCTTCAGCTTAGAGACTGTATGGGAAATCACAGCTTGAACCTCTGATTAATCAGCTGAGGCAAGTATTGGTTCAGCTGCGGGAGCACAGGTGAGAGTAATCTAGCTGTGCTCCCAGAAGGGGTGGACCTCGACTCAACCTCCTCTGAGACCTCATTTAAAGGCTGACCACCACTGAGACAGCATGTCTTAGAGATTGCTCCCTAGTTGAGGCTGCCTCAGCTTTCTAGTCAAGGTATCGATATTGGTGAGTTTCCCTTTGCTAATAACCTTAGGCTATTTACCACCATCTTGGTTAATATCTTTTTATTAACCACCCTTACAGAGACCATAAGGGTTTGGGCTTCCAAACTCTCAGCAAGCATTTGGATCAGCCAGCTTCCTGCCGAGGAGCCCCCTGCATCACTGCTGCCTATTCTGGTACCGGACCCGCAGATGCTTCAGAGCTCATTAGCATGGACTTCCTTCCTCCCCTCAGCAGCTGCTCCTGCACTCACCTTCATTCCTACTCAGATACCGGCCGCTTCCAGCACCAGCTGACCTGCAAGACACAGAAAGGAAAGGTGGGAGTCATGCAAACGCACAAGCCCAAGGCTGCGTCACCACCACACATGGCAGCCTCGGGAAGTCAGCTGAAACTACAGCCTTTGTCAGAATGGAAACAGGCACCGTCAATTAAGTGCGACCTCTGAACTCATTGCCACCATCAGAAATAGGCACTGAAATCGCTCACTTCACTGCAGCTGGTTAACTCCAAATTCTTTTGCTTTTGGGAAAATGCGGACACGGAATTGAAGGACACCAGAAAAACGACATCTACTTCATTGTAGGTGGTTAAGCTTGGAAGCAGGACTTGAGCAAGAAATGCTTCTCAGCTCCTTGAAAGGCACTAATCCTGACCTCTGCCACAGGTGGCTGAGTGACACAAAAGTTGAGCTGCCCATTCAGAAGCACATGGAGCAGGCCATGGAGCGGTTACATACCAACACATGAACAGGCACTTTCCCATTGGAAGGGAAATCCCTTCTCCCTGCCATGCCATGCCCACACCGCTCCTCAGGGCTGCACTGACAGCACAGACAGAATTGAAACATCTTTTGTCATCATTGTGGTTTTTCACAGACCCAGACAATGAGATACTGGGTTGCTGTGTGGGTTCCCAGGCGGCACTGCCATTTCCAAGCCATTGCTTCCTAGGGGCACAGAAAGGAAAACGCCTGAACAAAATTTCACCCAGAGATTGCTATTTTACCATTCTTCCATGCAAAACAGGAGGACAGTACAGCGGATTTGTGCAGCTGCATCAACACCCCGGGTGCTAAAGGAATGCAAAGACAGAAATATCAAACCTACAAGGAGGGAAGCTATGTTTAGTAATATCTTTTCTCATTTACAACAGGCAGTTGGCACTACTAAAGGAAAATCCCAGGCCTCAGGTTCTGACAGTGCGACAATCTGGCACGGACTCAGATGTGAGTGATCCAAATGGTTTATTCCAGGTTCTAATACCACTTCTGTGAATTCACACGTTTTCTCTCTTAACTTTCCCACAGCCTTCACATGTCCACAGAACATCCCACAAACTCTCCTTTACGGCGCACGTAGGCACTCATCCCACCAGAGCCATCAGTCATTCCTAGCCATGTGCTTCTCCTCCAGTCACGGACAGTATCACACGGCCATCATGCATCTTAAATGACTTAGTTTTTCTGTTCTTTCTGGAGGTGTCCTTGGTTCCTAGCCTTACCTTCTCATGCCGTTCATCTTCCTCTGCAGCTCCTGCTCTGAAGAGTCTTCTTATGTTCCCACATGACAGGAAGAAAATGAAGACACAGCCCCTGCCACCAAGGTCAGCTCTGCAGCACACGTTACCTGAGGAGCACTTGGCTACTCATGCAAACTGCACAGTGCCAGGAAGATTGTTACATGTTGCACTTCTTCTTCTCCTGGCTCAGAAATTAAATTTTCTACCTAGAAAATGGAAAACAAACAAACAAGCAAACAAAAAACAACAACAACAAAAAACACCTCACCTGACATAAAGGAGACATGATTGTTACTATGGAATTCCGGAGGGCAAGGTATTTGCCCTCTCTATGAAGAAGCTGACTGCAAAGGACTAAGAACAGCCACGATCACGTTGAGAACTTGCGGGTAAAATTCGGGACTGAACCAATAATGGGCTTCTGGAGGTGAGGGTCTGCTCCAGGCCGCCTGGTCAAGGGAGCCTGTTGATGGGCCCTGCTTACTGCAGCTACCAGAAGCACCGCGCTCACTGACTCTCAACTTGATGGGGGATTCCAGTCAGGCTGGGAAATCAGCATGGCTGGCTGCAAGCTGTCTGAGAGACTGCTGGACTGCACTGGGAATAACTTTGTGGGCCAAGCATTAAGCACACCAAGCAGAAGGGAAGCATTACTGGACATGCTGCACAGCAGGGGTTAAGACTGGAGGTGGTCAGGGCTGTAGTGACCATGCCCTCCTAGAGTTCCTCATCTCAAGGAATGCGGGCCTGGCAAAAAGCAAAGTCAGGACCCTGAGCTTCAGGAGAGTCAGCTGCAGGCTGTTCAAAGAATTCTTGGACGAGAGACACTGGAAAACTGTTTTTAGGGGCAAAGGGTTCAAACATCCCTTTGTGTGCACCTGTGTGCAGCCCAACTCCTCAGCACAGCCCTGTGCAAGCACACATTTGTGCCACCGCATCCACGCACTATGTGCTCACACACACTCACACAACCACATCCCTTAGTGCAGCCCTGTGCGCACACACACTCACACATGTGTAACCCCTTCCTTTCACTCCCAAAGTGCACGCACACACCGGTACCACAATGTCCTTGTGCAGCTCCAACACTCTGCACACCCCTGTGCACGTACATATATGTGCATGCTCGTCCTTGCACACATACCCACAGACCTACACACACCTGAGCAACACCACTGGTTTGTACACTCATGGACACAAATGTGTGTACAACACCATCCATGCACAAATACACACACACACACACGGACCCCCACTGCTTTGCACAATGCTGTGCACACTCACGTGTGTCATGCACTGATTTCCCATCCAGTCCTCGAGGGGTCACTTACTTAGGACAGGAGTGCAGGGGAGCAGCCAGAAGCTGTTTGCATTCCCTGCTGTCTGCTGGGCAGCTTTGCTGGAGATGCTTGAGTTGCTTTGCTTTTCCTTGGGAGGTGGGAAGGAGCTTTGAATTTGAGGCACATCCCGTGCCAGAGCATCCCGATGGCACAAGGGGGATCAGGGCCCCTCTATTGGTTACCTCGGTGGCTTGCAGCAACTGGAACTTTTTGCCTATTGAGAAAGCTAAAAAGTGTGAGTTCCTCCTGACCCATATCAACAAAAATCTCAACCATAAAAAAGAGACGTCTTCGTATTCAAGCAAATGACAACAGTAAGACCATGCATGTTGTTTTGTTGTATTTCCTCTGTAATCATGGGGAGGATATGAAGAAGTGGTATAATTCATCCACTTCTGCACTTCAGGCACAAGTTCCTTAGAATTGGAAGAGACCCTTAAAGGCCATCTAGCCCAGCTCCCCTGCAATAAAAAGGGACATTCACAGCTAGATCAGGTTGCTCACAGCCTGGTCATTAGTCATCCCAGAGGCAAAACACACACTGAATGATCTCTCCTTCAGTCATAAATCCTTGGAGACAACAGCATTGACACTGCATGTTACTGAAGCAGTAAAAGAAATTGCTCCTGTAACTCTCCTTGTGTTAAGTAAAATGATGATAAAAAGCAATGGAATGCTTTGGCAGGACACCAAAACCATCCTCCTTCCTTGATATCTGCTGCAATGGAACCTTCCACTGGAAGAAAGCCTCTGATGACTTGTCACCCCAGAGAGGTCAGCTTTAGAAGCAGGACTGCTGCACAATAGAATGAACTGGAGCTCCTTAGCATCTCTTACATCCAGGAGGGCTGTGATCAGACCCACCTATCACCTTCAGGTGCGCTTTCTGACACCTTGTCTGACTTCACTGTCACTGTGCCAGCATCCTCAGGCTTAACCTGCTTCATTGTCAGTGTGCAGCAATTGCCAACGTTCTTGATGTCATTGTAATTGTTGGTGTAAAGGAGGTTGCCATTCAGGAACCATTCCACGTCCTCGACATTATGGGACAGCTCGCAGGAGAAGACAGCAGAGCTCTCTTCTTCAATTTCTACATCCTGCAGGTGCTTCGTTACTTCTACATTGCGGGCTGTGGGGAAACAAGGTGAACTGTTACCACTGTTACTATAAATCATACTGGGATGTGGTAGAATGGTTGGACTAGATGATCTTTGTGTAATCATCTATGTGAAGATAATACATGTATAAAGTTAGCAGGAGAGAACGGCAGAAGTCAACCTCAAGAAGAGAAATCTGAGGTGAAATAGGACATGGAAGAGGCCACCCTCCCTGCTCATACCTTCAGCTGTCAGCGTGGCCTCAGTCTCTGCAATTCCTGCCTTGCACTTGTACACACCAGCATCATCGGGCTTCAGCTTCAGAATTCTGAGCTCTACTGAATGCTTATCCCTCTTGATCTTGTACTTCTCAGAGGGCTCGATGGGTGTGCGGCCCTTGAACCATTTCACAACCTTTGGAGAAGGCCTGAAGTCACAGGACAGGATGACAGAATGACGTTCCAAAGCTGTCTTGTCCTCCAACTTCCTGGTGATTTCTATATGGTAATCTGCAAAGCAGGGGTGGAAGAGAAGAAAGGATGAGGACAATTGGAAGAAGAGGAAAGTCTCTTGCGTGTATTCCATTCCAATTAATGTCAAGTTCACAATGGTTCTTTGAACGACTCTAAAGATAAAACAAACGATTGTCTATAGGGAATGCCATTGACTACATTTCTATGAAGTAATACTGTACAGTATCTACCAAATGCAAGGTCCAGCTCTTGTTCTGTGCTTATTAAATTGCTCCCAATTGTTGAGGCTTTTATTCAAATAAGAGTGAGTTGAAAATATAACAAGTACTTTAGGATGTGAATGGATAATCTTACGCTGGGGACAACAGCAGATAAAAAGCCTGCAAGTTTCTTTCAGATGAAATCAATGACAAACCGCACCAAATTTAGGTGCTACCAAACTTAAACTTGTCTAGATCAGAAATACAATTAATTTCACCTGATTTGACTTCTTTGCTATAGCCAAGGACAAAACCTCAGCTCTGTAAATCTGAATAGTAAGCACATCACAGCTATTCAAACACATCTTTTACTGAGATGCAGCTGTCTCATTTAGTGTCCAACGACTTTGAACTGGAAATGGAGCAGACCAAAGCAGAATCTAAACATGGCTTCTACAAGGACTGATCAAATGCGGCCACCGTCAAATTCAAAGTATCTGATACAGAAGGATCACACTCACTGTCAGACAAAACCTCTTTGGAGAGGTGAACTGACTGCCCTGTTCACCCCCACTTTGGAAATAACTGCACTCATTTCCTACCTGCTCCCAGCAGTGTGGGATGGTGGGATAGCATCACACTTCCCACACTAAGCATCCCACCATGTCACTTGTTCCACCCTAACCTCAGTCCCAAAACAAAAGGGGAACTCCCTTCTGAACCCTCTTCACTTCATTTCAGATGTCTTATATGCTTGATCTCCAACCCACCCCCCACTCAGGAGAAAGACCCCCCGCTTACACCCTACCATCTTGTTGCATTCTGATGTTGTCATCAGCCTTCAGCTTGTTGTCCTCTTTGTACCACTGGCTCTGAACCTCATCGTGTGAAATCTCACAGACAAAAGATGCACTCCCATATTCATTCACTTCCACATCTTCCAGTGCTTTAACAATCTTGATATCTCCAGCTGTGAAACAGTAGAGATATATTTGTCAGGGTATTTCCAGAACTGAGTGCAGCATCTTTTCCTTACACATATTTGCATAGAAAATAAGTAGGATTATGTTTTATTCTAAACCATCATCCATTCCTGAGTCATTTCTCTCTTCAACACAGTCAATGCATTATTGCCCTTGAACTTAAAGACAGACCTACTAGCTACAATGGAGCTCCCTGCAAACAGTTTTCATGGAAACCAGAATCTCATTTATTCTAAAACCTTTCAAGCAAAATTAAGGGTAGAAAAACAATAGAACTGACTGAATCTTTAAGGTCATTTAGTTCCAGTCCCCCTGCTATAGGCAGGGACACCTCCCTCCAGACCAACTCTTCTCCTCAGGGTCAAGGCTTCTCTCAAATCATTCTCCTCTAAGCCTGTGCCTGTGCTTGGGATTTCCCTGACCCAGGTGCAGGGCCTTGTACTTGGCCACACTCAAGTTCATGAGGCTGCCAAGGGCCCACCTCTCCAGCCTGTCCAGGTCCCTCTGAGTAGCATCCCTTCCCTCTAGCACATCAACAGCACCGCTCAGCTTGGTGTCATCTGCAAACTTGCTGAGGGTTCATTTGATTCCACTCTCCATGTTGCCTACAAAAATGTTAAATAACACTGGTCCCAACACCACCCTCCACCTGGACACTGAGCTATTGACTGCAACTCTCTGAGTGTGACCATCCAGACAGTTCCCTATCCTGCAACTGGTCCATCCATCAAAACCATTTTTCTCCAGTTTGGTGACCAGGATGTCATGCAGGACGGGATCAAATGCTCTGCACAAGTCCAAGTAGATGATGTCAGTTGCTCTCCCATTATCCACTGATGCTGTTACTCCATCATGAAAGGCCACCAAGTTTGTCAGACATGGCTTGACCTTGATGAAGCCATATTGGTTACCACCAATTACCTCATCTTTATTTTCCAAACTATGCCAAGGAGAACTAGACAAAACTCTACAGTGTTGTGTCACTACAAACCTGTCTGAACCATTGGCTTCTCTGCATGCTCATCACTAGTCTCTCCTTAGCTTGTGTGCCTACAAACAATGTATGGGGAATGTCAGCCACAAATCTTACCTAGGGGACATCTTTGCTTCAAAATCCTTTGAACATCACACAATCCCTTTTAACTCTCCAGGTCTGCATTTAGTTATGTCAGAATCAGGCCATATTTCTGTGCTGCTATATCCCTTTCCTTCTGAAGGGCCTGGATACAACTTGGATTAACCTCAGGAGAAGAGTTCCTGCATAGAATCATAGATTTACCCAGGTTGGAAAAGACATTGAAGATCATCAAGTCCAACCGCAGCCTAACCAGTACCCTAACTCTAAAAACCCTACACTAAATCATATCCCTGAGTACCACATCCAAAAGACTCTTAAACACAACCAGGGATGGTGATTCAACCACCTTTCTGGGGAGCCTATTCCAGTACCTAAAATCTCTAGTATCTAAATCTCTCTAAAAGAGCACAGGTATTAATCTGACCAGAAAGGTTCCTGTTTGTTCATAAAATGAGCCTTTTCCGCTCCATCTTGCATAGGCCACTGGGCACAGGGTAGCTGGGAGACCACAGAAAAAGTGGTTCTGTGAGCAATAGGGAAACTACTGCCTAATCCAACTCCTCCAATCTCTGCGCTCTGCCAGCATGTCTAAATAGGGTGGCAGATACACACAGGAGATAAATATTTCCACTTCCCTCAGCCAACACTGCTCTGAATTTCTATGGGACACACAGTTAGATGAAAAGGCATTTGACAAAGAAGGAAATGAAAGAGTTTAATCTGCTGTGTCATTCTCTCGGTAGCCAGAATAACTAACCCTCGCCAGTGTTAGTTCAAAGAATAGGCAGATTTTATCTCCTGACATGAGCAGTAATTCAAAGAAGCTGGTATATGATCCAGTATCCTGCATATTCACTGCAGGCAGGCAAAGACATTATGAGATAAGGGAGATCTACACATCACTTGTTATGAACACCTCATAAAGATAAAACCACACACAAGAGGAGAGTTTAGGAAGAGGACCACTCTTGGACTACTTTCCAAGAGGCATCAATTAGTAACTCTCTTCGCTCATTTTTCACACTACTCCACAGTGTCCTCCTGAGCCCCCTTACTCCTGTTGCCAACTGCTGATGCAGGGAATCCTGAGGAACCAAGGATTCATAGTTGTTCCATCAGTAGTCCTTGGTCAGCTCTCCCTCCCTGCCCCTTCTGTTTTGATCCCACTAACCAAATTTTAGTTAGTCTGAAAAGAGGATGGAAACCTCCGCAGCAATTAGTTTCTAAATATCTTGCAATGGGCAGCTTGTAGGAGCCCCATCTCAATGCCCACAGCACAGGAGGCAGGACTGCTTAGCCCATGCACTAGTGCATTTACCAGCACAGATGTAAGCCCAGATCTATGCACACCAAATACAGGCTCTCAGTTTGCACAAGGAGGCATCCATGGAGCTGAAGTATTAGGCAGATATTGTGGTGGGGCAGCAGTTATTGAGACGCCAGACAGAAAGGACACAGATAATGTGGCAACTCAGCTTTACCATTATGACTGATGATGGAACATCTAATTTCACTGCTCAAAAGAGAACTTCCATATAACTGGAAAGAATGAAATTCACAGGGGAAACCACACACAGACACACACAAAAGCAATACAAAGGAGATGAAGGATGGTTCACATACTAGTGATTCACTCTGAGACGCAAGCAAATGAAAGAGTATCCCCAACCATTTGCCTCCTGAAATGCTAAGTATATAAACTCATTGCTGTGATAACTCTGCCAGACGTGAGTCATACACTGTAAAACCTTATGGGGTCAATCAGTTTAACTTCATAAATTCATTACACCAACAAAAACAGACCATCGTGTCCAGGCTGGTTCATTTCAGCTCTTCAAAGCTGTTGGTAAAACTGCCTGAGAGCTGAAATGCTTACCAGCAAAAGCTAAAAACTGTAAATCAAATGTAATAGGCTGCCTTTGTCTACTGTATAGAAATGATGCCTGAAAAGAAGAAAATAAAAAAGAACGTAAACCAGAACAAATGGAATGGCTACATAAAACAGCCAGTACTGAAACAGCAACCCAACCTGGTTGCAGAATGAGAGAGAAAATGAGAGTTCACCAAAGTCATGGGACAGGACACATGTTCATGTTCATGCTAACACTGAACCCAAGTGGCCACATGAGGACAGCGTCTAGTAGGAAATCAGAAAAAAGCATCCTTTCCTACGTCCCTTGGGAAGGTGGCATCTACCAGGGCACAGCAGACCCATGTGTTCAGTAACAAGTCTGATGCTTCAGAGCCCAATGATGAGCTACAAACTGGGGTTTAACCAATGCAACACATGGAGGGAAAATCTGTCTTGAGCATAAAGAAGAAAGAGAAAGGTATCCAAAAGGACTAACCAAGAAATGCCCAAACTGCCCATGAAGCATTTCTTCCCGTGGTGCAAAATACCACAAGAGGATTTATTTGCTCTTTCAGTTAAACATAAAATGAACCTTTAGGGTAGCTGATGTCTTGTCTTAGGCTGCTCAGCATGTGGATGTTCCCTGATCTTCATATTCACACTTGTGAGTAATGAGACTTCTCTTATTTCCCTGGGAAGTAATGCCCACTTTTTTACTTTGACAGAGCTCCTTCCCATCCTAGAAGGGAAAATATCAAGTCAGATCTCCATTAGTCCTTCCATCTCTGCACTGAGCAAAGGGAGCCTTCAGATCTATGCTTAATTCACCCACTCCCCTAGAATTAATGGAACTGTGCTTACTGGAACATATGCTGAAGCTTAAGCACAGTGCAGTGTTCTCAACATGAAGGAATGGCTATAGAACATGCATAAATTCTGGCTGACCTATGACAGCTTAAAGCACTGCGGAGGACTGTTAACAAGCCTGTTTGGACATCACCTTGAATAAATGACGTTATCCCCAAGTAAGGGAAGGAACAGCTGAGCACCGGGGAGGTACACAAAGTGCCAGAGCAAATTCTCACACTGTCAGGTGCAAAGAAAACTGAGATTTCACCCCAACAACCCAGTTCACAACAAGGCTACAAAATCCCGGCTGAGAATTTCTGTGTTAGACTTGAAGCTCAAGACTGTACTGTAGTTCAACCAACAATATTTTGTGCAGCATGACCTAAAAAGTTCACAATAAAACCAAAACAAACTTCAATTTCAACTTGATAAATGAACTCAGGACATAATAACAAAGAGTGCTGATCTGGGCAAATAAAAGAGCATAAAGAAAAGAGAGCAGTGAAAAAGCTATCAAGGAAAAGCTCAGACTCGCATCCCTTGGAAGTGAAATTAAAGGCTCTCATTCATTTCCAGAGAAGTCAGAAAGGAAAATACCATTACATGCCATACCTTGAACCACTTGACGTCCATGTTGGGCCTGGACAGCTCACACTCAAATGTGACCTTGTCCTTCTCAATGACGCTACTGTCTGCCAATGGTTTGCTGATTTTCACAGGCAATTCTGAGAAGGAGAAAGAAGAATGTGGATTTAGTTGGGAACTTAGTTTTGTTCATAACCTGGTCCATGGGTGCTGTTAAATGGATCCTTCCAGATGGAAAAAACATTTCAGGTGGCCTCCTAGATTTCACCCCTTTTTGTGTTGCACGCAAGACTGAAAAAAAAAATTACTTCTGCAAAGTTCTTCTTGTCATAAGGAAACAAATATTTGGGGAATGGCAGAACCAGGTAAAATTTTCCTTCACGTCAAGAAAGTATAAATTTCACTCTCATGCTCTTGGTGTGGTTTCTGCTATGATTATTTGGACTAATTAAGCTTCTCCCTGATGAAAGCCTAGAAGTATATCACAAGAAGGACCAACTTACCCGTGACCTTTTATTTGTCTTACTCAAGCATCTCCTCCTGACCAAAACTGACAATAAAAGATTCAGCCAGACTACAGGTTTGAGCAGCTGAGTTGTTTCTAGGATCTCCTGCAATCTCAAGCTTGGAACACACACTTGTCTTTTGACTAAGTGTCTTTTACAGTGCAGTAAAACAACAGGTTTTCACACGGCGATTCCTCATTTACCTTGATCTGAAATCATTCTCAAACCATGTGGGATCAGTCCAGGGAGAAGGGGAGGAGAGGGGAAGGGAAAGGGGAAGTCCACAGTCCTCTAAAATCAGGCTTCTTAGCCTAAAGCTCAACAGCAAATACCAGTCCACTTCCCCACATTGCTAGACTCCGAGCATTTAAAGAACATCAGCTGACCTCATTATGAGCTCTAACATAGCCAAAGGAATTCATATATTCAAATATTCTCTTGAGTGATGAGAAATTTGGAGCATAACTTCAGACTTCTGCTGTTAAACTCTCACTTCTATCATAAACCAGAGTAAGAGTTCAATGCTGTTTTAGATGGAGGACTCATATTTTAAATAACTCATCTCATTAAGGCTTGGATTCCCTACTACAATTAGTTAAATTCCAGTTTGGATCATGCTTCACCTTGGATCACTTAGGGCTTCAGCCACTTATTGGAACTAACTCAATTTGTCTACAGAGAAGCTGTTTTCTATAGCAACAATAAGCTGTGATTGCAACTGGATGTCGGGAGAGCACAAATCCCGCAGTTATCCTGTACCAACATCCTCTCCTTCCATCAGAACAGCAAGTTTTTAAACCAGACTCATGCAAGCTTGCATGACACACCTTGTGTAAAACTGTTGGCAGCCATCAGGACAGCCAATTGCTTCCTGTATAGACACTGTTCCATCAGTTTTGGTTTTTTGTCTTGCTAGAACAACAGCCAGTGTCTGAAAACTCCCACAACTGAAGCAACCACGCTGATATACCGCAGTCACTGGAGGTGCTCAAGAGCCACGGGTATGTGGCACTGGGGACGTGGTTAGTAAGTCCAGTGAGGGTGGGCTGGGTTGGACTCAGCTATCTCAGTGGTCTTTTCCAGCCTTGGGTGCAACTTGTAAGAGGGAATGAAGCAGCAAACTGCCCAGCACTGAGCTGCATTCTTCTGACACATGGTATCAGTGAACTGCTGTATTTCCCTATCTTCTCTGGAGCTATTGATCTAACCTAACTGAAAAAGTAAGCCTGAACCTAGATATAAATCAGGATCATAGTCACCCATGGTTGCTTATATATTCAGAAAGACACTCTAGAGGGTAATTCAGCGCATCTAGAAATTAAAGTAGAAGTTCCTTAGTCAAAAATATTCCACAGCCAGATTTTCACCTCGCTACCACTACATTAAAAAGGAGAATCCAACTTGTGGTGTGGGTCATTGATGTTGTTCCGGGGGGAATTGTGGCTGTTCCATGCCCACAGGGTAGAAGACAGCCAGTCTTCCTCTAAGCCACATAAAAAGCTGCTTAGTGCTCCCAAAGCGAATGCTCACCAGTTGTTTCCAACTTGAAGGTCATCTTCTGGCCAGCAGCCTCGCAGATGTATTCTCCAGCATCTTTCTTCTCCACCTGCTCCACAACCAGACGCCGTGTTTTGCCCACAGATTCCATTCTGAACTTTCTGGAGGAGGCAAGCAGTCTTCCATCCTTGTACCATTTTACTTCGGTTGGATCCTGTGCTATTTCACAGCTGAGGGAGGCACTTGCTGCCAGGGCAGCACTCACCTCTTTCTGCACCTGCTCCTGGTTTATAAACACAGGTTTTGGCTCTGAGGGAAGAAAAGAAAAAGTATTGACTGAGGGACCGAAATGAGACCATCTTGCAGGTTTGTATGTACAGGTTGGAACAGGTTTAGGTTACCACTTGTGCCCAAACTAATAGCCTTCACTAGAGAATATCAGCTCTTCTGTTGAAACAAAGTGTCAAATCTAGGCAAGAAAGAACCTAGGAACTGAAGGAACCAAGAGGGTCCTTGAACACCAGTCCCATGGTTGCAAGTCACTATGCAAACATATTGAACCCAAAAGAACATCTGTCCTGCAGGCAACCAAAACCTGAGTTCCTTTTACTTAAGACCCACTGTGAAACATCAAAACACATAAACATGTGATAGTCAAACCACTGGCTGCCTTTTCATGACCCAGAACAGTACTCCCGGCTTCCTGAACAG
Organism: Coturnix japonica; assembly: GCF_054131305.1. NCBI lineage: Eukaryota > Metazoa > Chordata > Aves > Galliformes > Phasianidae > Coturnix > Coturnix japonica. The sequence continues at coordinate 19,506,926 of NC_140671.1, read as the reverse complement.
ACTCCTCATGGCCTCTACCATTGCCACAACTGTGACTGTCAAAGGCACAAAGGAAATATGCTCACCAACGCAGTCCTTTGTTCTTTGTGTGTGATTTGCAGATATCTATCTTACTTTGAGCTCTGGCAATAGTCAGCTCTACCAGGTCTCTTACTGTGAGTAGCAGACTCACCTATCCAGATGCAGCCTCCAACATAAAGGCATAGTAAAAAGGCAGTGTACTACTAGGAGAAGTTCCTGCTTCTCCTGCCATGAAAGGCTGCACGTAGAACATGCACTCCAGCCTCACTGCACATACTTATCTTAGTCAAATGTTTAGGTGAACAAGAATTACAGTTTGGGATCTCAGGCACAGGAGAGATTTGAATAATATCTTGAATATTGCTTCCACTGTACATATATTACTAATTATTGCTCTACAGACAGACTGAAACAGGTCTTTGTGTCATACTGAAACCAAATACTTTCTACAAACCCAGGCAATCAAGTCTAGGGAAAAAACCTCAGCACAGACTACAGTGATCCAGGTGCAGTATAATAGAAACTAGATTTTACTTTACTGTTCTCTGCTGTATTTCATACAACACCTGTCTTACCTGTGACATGAATCTTGAAGGTGAGTTTCTGGCCAGCAGCCTCGCAGCTGTACTCCCCTGCATCTTTCTTCTCCACCTGGCTCACCACCAGCCGACGCTGTTTGCCCTCTGACTCTACCTTGAACTTCTTGCTCGAGGTGATCAGTTTCCCCTCCTTTTATCACTTGACCTCTGTGATAAAATGTTTGCTCATTAAGACCGGGATGTGGTAGCATTGTGGTGGAGTGCTTGTTCATTAGGACCGGGATATAATGGTGGAATATGGAGGCCACAAAGGTTGCAGAACACTCTAATTTTATGGGTAGATTGTGTACTCTGCGTAGTTACAGGCAAAGCGCGCCCCGATGGATACAAAGTTCCACGGAAGGACCAACCAAGGAACGACACACCAAGTCGCACGATCACAACCGACCAATTAAAGGACAATACGCTCGGGATGGACAATACAAAAGAAGTTGCAAGGGACGGGACGGCGCGGCAGTTGGAGGAACAATAATCCCCCTGTCGCCCAGCGCTGAATTGCCTTTTAGTTTTACCCGCTACAATTAATAAAAGTTTATAATTGGAACATTATTGGCTCATTGCTTATAAATTGATGACAACCTCCATCTTCTCCTGGGCCACCTCGCAGCTCAGCGTGGCATTTTTCTGTTGTTGCAGCCTTCACCACCTTCTGTACCTTCTCCTTGTTTGTAAATACAAATTCTGGCTCTAAAAAGAGAGAGATACATTAGTTTGGCCTCTTGAAAGAAGAGCAGGTTTTGGGGAAGGAGTCAGAAAAATGAATCAGTTCTCCCAGTCTGATGCCCCAAGAGAATGATGTGGAGAGAAGTTGTGCAATCTATGGATGCCCCATCCCTGAAAACATTCAAGTCTAGGCTGGATGGGTGTTAGAGCAACCTAGTCACAAAGAATGTGTTCCTTTCCAGGACAGAGATTGGAACTGGATGATCCTCCAGGTCCCTTCCAACAAAAGGCATTCTGTGATGCTTCTTGTATGACTCTCATGACTCTTTCGTCCCCTAGCTGCCATTTACTTATGTCTTCAAAACATCAACTTATACAAAACATTCCTGTAGTATTCTCTCCCATGCTAAATGAGCCCTTCCAAGACAAAAACATGTTACATAGAGCACACCCCCTAGTGCTTGACACAAAGCCCCTGTTCTGAAACTTCCTGAGACGCAGCTGCATTGCAGAGTTGTTCTAGTGGTACAGGCACGTGGGAATGGAGAAGTGCAATCAGAACTTTCTTGTCTATGGCCTCATTCCCACAGCAAAAGGAAATTCCTGAAGATTTTAAAAGATGGAGCTGCCTCACAACTGTATTTAGAATAATTTGTTCAATTTCCTCATCAGAAATTAACCACCCCAAAGTTCAGCTCCAAAAATTTTAAGCATAGCAGGGAAAACTTACAAACTAATGACCGTTTTCTAAAACATTCTAGAATGAAAGGCCAAAATGTGTTCTCTCTCACCTGTGACATGAATCTTGAAGGTGAGTTTCTGGCCAGCAGCCTCGCAGCTGTACTCCCCTGCATCTTTCTTCTCTACCTGGATCACCACCAGCCGACACTGTTTGCCCTCTGACTCCACCTTGAACTTCTTGCTCGAGGTGATCAGTTTCCCCTCCTTGTACCACTTCACCTCCATCTTCTCCTGGGCCACCTCGCAGCTCAGCGTGGCATTTTGAGTCAGTGCAGCCTTCACCTCCTTTTGTACCTTGTCCTTGTTTGTAAACACGTCTTCTTTCTCTGCAGGGACATCACAACAGTCACACCATTTTGCTGTAGTCTGCTGCAGAGCTTACTCCAGTTCCCCATTTTCATTATACTTGCCCTTCACAGGGACCATCATGATGCCTCATTAAGACAGGAAAATACTTTCCCCTCTATTTTGCCTTGGGAAATGAATAGGCATATCATATCATATCATAAATCTAAACATTTCGCAGTCTGATAGCAGATTTGGACATGAGATTTAGAACACCTGCATGCACTGCTGAACCTCCTCCCTTCTCTTTGTTTCTTCTGATGTCTCTCTACATTTCCAGTAAATCAGAAGGGAATGGCCCTCTAGAACAGGTTGCCCAAGGAGACTGTGGATGCTCCATCCCTGCAGGCATTCAAGGCCAGGCTGGATGTGGTTCTGGGCAGCCTGGGCTGCTGCTTGGCAACCCTGCACATAGGAAGAAGGGGGTTGGAACTGGATGAGCACTGTGGGCCTTTGCAACCCAGGCCATTTATGAGTCTGATTAGTGGCATTTTCCACCTCATTGTGTCATTCAAATTTTGTAACCAGATCTCATCAAACACCTCCCCTTTTCTCACTCCTTGCATGCCTGGTGTGCTCTTGCACTGTAACCCTGCAGACACCAGCTGACTACAAGAGCTGCACAAGTTACCCTCCTTGCCTATGGTTTGTTGCAGTAATTCATTCCTGGATGGAAAAGCACATGTAGAAAAGTGTTGCTATGACACTAGATGACAAAGAAAGTCCTATAGCCAAAATGTTTTGCACCAGAGAGGCTGTAAGTTGATCCTCCAAATGCAAGACACACAAAATGAAGTGTTCCTTTATCTCTGGGATTCCAAGCATTTTCTCACCTCTGACTTTCACTTGGAATGTTGCTTTGTCATCTTTTGTTTCACAGCTGTAGCTCCCTTGGTCTTTCAGGGTCACATTTTTGACCATGAGCTTGCGGTGCGTCCCCTGGGAGATGATGGTTGTCCTCTGGTCCTGCTTCACCTCTATTTGATCTTTCTTCTATACGACAGCTCCGCTTGCAGCTGACACCTCACACACCAGCTCCAGGTCTTCAGAAGGACTGACTGATATTTCTGGAGTCGTTTTGGACTTGCTGACAAAATTAATGGCTTCATCTGAAGAAAAAAAGAGAAAGTGGTTTACATCCTGACTCAGGCTTATTCAGCACAGCATTAAGATACAGTTAGAACTGATTGTAATGTCTCTGCTCATTACATCTGGGGGATCAAGTTTCACCTCTGGAGGTACTCACATACAAACGTGTGCTTGATTCTCCTGTGTAAGGAAAGAGTAAGTTCTATGCAGACAGTTCTTATTTCTTCTAATCAATTCTGTATTCTGCACATGTTCTTCTGAAGCTAAAATGAAGGCAGCTAAGTAACCTGTTTGCAATACATGAACAAACCAATTCAACACCTTGTCTCTAAGCTAACAAGCAGCGTTTGATGAGCACATCAGTATTTCATGCCCTTCATTCCATCCAGACTGTATTGGCAATAACTATGCTGGTATTAACAAGGATAGCAATTACAAGCAAAATGGTAGAAATACAGAAGATATAAGGAAAAGGGAACTCACCAGAGCTGAGGCGATCCTCCCTGGTGAGCGATCTCCAAGAGATGCTGCCTCAGTGAGGGTCAGCCCTTAAATGAGGTCTCAGAGGAGGTGGAGTCGAACTCCACCCCTCCAGGGAGCACAGCTACATAACTTTCACCTGTGCTCCCACAGCTGACCCCACACTTGCCTCAGCTGATCAATCAGTGGTTCACATTGTGATCTCCCATACACTCCACCCCTTCACAACGTGAACCAATGATTAGGTGAGTTCCCCTTATTACAGAGACCCAATCACGACGCTGATACAATCTCCCGTCGCATTAGATGTTGATATTATTCAAATGATGATGATTGGATGGGTGTTTATGATCTTCCATGGGCCAGTGCTTGATAGATGTTACCGGAGACAAATCATCTTGAAGTGCAGGTCCATCTGCGTTTCATCAGTCCAGAGTAATGGTCCTAGAGGCTTAGAATCAATTTTAAGGGGAGTAATATAGATGTTTCAAGGGTACTAGGAGGGGAAGATCCGCCCTCCAGGGCAAGATACAGGCCGTATTCTTATCTTGGGTCAATACTTCTGCTTGTACTGGATTATGTCCCGGCCTCCGATACCATACCCTCTGGCCAGATATCTGTGGCTGTATAACTATATCTGGCACCAGAGGAGGAGTCTTGATCTGCCATAGGGACATAATAGGTGTTCCTTTAGCAATAAAGGCCGGAGTATTGACCACGATGTCAGTAGGCCATGTACCTATCACCGAGGGGGTGACTGAACCTCCCACCTCCAATAATCTCCCCCAAGGTGCAAGTAGGCCACACCATTTGGGTCCTACCTGCACCTTCCAAGGCCAATTTATCTTATGGATTCCCGGTTCTAAATTCTCAGGGGCAGGGAGCAGAAGATTATTTTCAGTACCAACCTGCGGTTTTACCTTATTATCGGTGCCTGTAATTTGGATCCTAAGAGGGGAGGCCCATATAGTTTGTAACATTTTCAGGGCACTGGGTCTGCCATCCCGAGGTCTTTCATTCAGGTCCCGCACGGTTTCATATAATCTTTTTGTCCACCCCTGCAGGGACTGAGAGTCTGTTTTCAGGGCAGCCTTAAGGATACCATTATAACGTTCAATAAGGCCTGCCCCTGTTGGGTTATATGGCAGGTGGAATCGCCATTCAATGTTGTTTTCTTCTGCCCAGCGCTGTATCATCGCTCCAGTGAAGTGAGTCCCTTGGTCACTCTCGATAACTTGAGGTGTCCCGTATGCAGACATCAGTTTAGTAAGTGCCTTAATTGTGTATGCTTGATTTGCCTTTGGTACAGGATAGGCTTGCAGCAGTCCACTTACAGTGTCAACGCAGGTCAGGGCATATCTCGCCCCCTCAGACCGAGGGAGGGGCCCAATGTAGTCGACCTGCCATCTCTGAAGAGGACTATATCCTCTAGCAATGTGGGATGTTGTTTCAGGCAACGGTCTCGGTCTCATCTTTGAGCAAGCATCGCAATCCTGACATGCTTGAACGATATCAGATAGTTGTACAGGCAGCCCCCATGCTTTAGCAGCTGCCCACATTATCTTCTGTCCAGCATGCCGTAGCTTCTGATGTAACCAACGGGCAATATTTTCAGATTGTGAATTCTCAATCCATCGGATTCGGGCCAGTGTGTCAGCTTCATCATTTCCTGGTGACTGCAAGGGTTGATGACCAGAGACATGGTAGACACATACTGTCCTGTGTTTGACCGTATTCCAAATGTCTACCCACATGTCTTTACCCCAAATCGGTCGGGCGTGGATAGTCCATTCCTGGGTAGCCCATTGCGTAATCCACAGAGTGAGCCCCCGGTACACAGCCCAACTATCTGTACAGATGTTCAGGACGCCGTCACCAGGTTCTTTAGTTATAACCATCCACACGGCTCGCAATTCTGCCCATTGGCTGCTTTGACCATCCCCCTCATCAAACCAGATGGTCTCAGTAGAGGGATGGTATGCTATTGCTCGCCACTTGCTCGGGTTGCCTCTGCTGGACCCATCCGTATACCAGGCATCTTCAGGAATAGGATATCTTCCTTCCTGAACGGGACTCTTCTCTGGTGGAGCAACCATCGGTTCTTTTGATGTATCACTGTGATACGTCACTGGGCCTAGGATCTTCTGTAGTTCTTCTTTAAGTGGAGATGAAGACAGACTGCTTCTCTGGCTTAGATAGGCGACCCATCGTGCCACCGTTTGTGCTTGGGCCACCCCCGTCTTAGGAAGGTGAGTCAAATCTCTCACCTACCCCTGGATTGGTAATGAAGTCTTAACTATGACCTCTGCTGTTTGCGTTATCGGCTCTACTGCTTGTAATGCCGAATAGGCAGCCAATAACTGTTTCTCAATCATGCTATATCGTTCTTCTGCTCCGTGCCAAACCTGAGACCAGAATCCAATGGGGGTTCGAACAGAACTCTGGCGTTGCCACAGGCCCCAGCCAAAACCATCTTGAGTAACATGAACATCTAGTTCAGCTGGGAGGGTCGGATCAAATATACCCAACGCCTGAGCTTGTTTAACTGCCAGTTTTGCCTGTTGGAAAGCATCCTGTTCTATCTTTCCCCAATTCCATGATTGACCCTTCTTTGTAAGCTTGTATAATGGCCTTAATAGCTGAGCTAAACGAGGTATAAAGGAGCGCCAATACCCCAATATACCCAAACATTCTTGCAATTGTTTTGATGTTGTAGGGACTGGAAACGCTTGGACTTTATCTACTACCGCACTGGGTAGTACTTTGGTTTTCCCGGACCAAATTACTCCCAGGAATTTTACAGATAGCCCCGGACCTTGCACCTTCTGTGGCTTTATAGCCCACCCTCTTTTCTGCAGGTAAGCTATCAACAAATCTGCTGCTTGTCTCACCGCCTCTAACGAATCGGATGTTAACAGGAGGTCATCAATATAATGATATAAATTGACATTATTTGGCTTTTCCCACTTAGCCAGATCACGTGCCACTAAATTATGACAAAAAGTGGGCGAATGTACGTACCCTTGGGGTAGGACCTGGAAAGTCCATTGCCTCCCTTCCCATGTAAATGCAAACTGATCTTGCGATTCTTCACTGATTGGAATACTGAAGAATGCATTCGCCAAATCCAAGACACAGTGATATGTTTTGATTTCCCTGCTTAGTGTGTCCATTAGGGAGGCAATATTGGGTACAGCCGCATGAACAGGTGGCGTGACCTTATTTAATTCCCTATAGTCTACTGTCATCCTCCATGTTCCATCCAGTTTTCGCACTGGCCATATTGGGGAGTTATATGGGCTATGTGCAGGCCTTATAATACCCACTCTTTCTAATTCCTGCACCGTCTTTGTTATTTCATCCTGCCCACCCGGGAGTCTGTACTGTTTCACATTAGTAATCCGGCGTGGCTTCGGCAAACAAATAGGCTCATGTTTTGCATGGCCTCTCAATATTGTCTGGATTGCCTGGATACTAATGCATCTCTGCCGCAATCGGAACTCTCCCACTGTTGTATGGAGAGCCAGACCCCACAGGATATCAATTCCTAATATATACTCTGGAATTGGGGCAATGGATACCTTGTACTCCCGTGGTGGAAGACGCCCGACCCCCAGTTTTACCCAGGTTTGGGTGACCGGAATGGTTTGTCCCCCAAAACCTCCAATCATCACTCTATTACCTTTAAATTTAGTTGGGTCTCCATATATTATAGATGTCTCTGCCCCGGTATCAACTAGGGCCATAACCTTCTGTATATTCTTTCGGGACCAGTATATTGTCAGTTCCACATAGGGCCTCCGGTCCCGTCTAGAGGCCCTAGGAGGACTGACATTCCTCGTCAAGCCATGAACTGAGCCAGATTCAAGTCTTTTACCTCCGATACCTCCGGTGTCATAACCCGAGGCACCTGAGGTGGCTTCTTTTTCCTATTTGGAACTATAAAATCTTCTAAATTCCATGTTGTTGTTGGTCGCCGCTCTATAAATCTTATCCCTGGCCTTTTGGGTTTATTCTGAAATTTTTGTTCATCCTTCAGTTGCTTCCACAACTGAAGGAGAACCTGATTGGGCTGCCCATCAATTTTTGAAAACTGAACGCCTGCCCGGAGCAGATCATTAAACATTTGTTTCCGGGATACCCTAACAGGTCCTGCCCGAGAAGTTCGCGGGGCCGATCTTCTGGCTCGCACTATTGGAAAAGCCTCGGCATCCTCAATCACCCTGATATTGCGCTTAGCTCGTAAACGCTCAGTTTCTCCGAGGTCTGCTACCAATTGGGCGGCTTGTTGGACTACTGCCTCTGCGGATACTACTGGATTAAGTATGGAAACCAAGGTTCCATACATATGAGAGGGTGCTTACTGTAAAATTAGGTCCCTCATTCCCGCAGAAAATTTAACCATATCAGGGCTATCGAATGTGTCTTCGTAGATAGCCTCTCTCATACCTAATTCGCGTATATAATTTTGAAGGTCTTCCATAGAAGACCACATCCCTGTGTTTACTGGCATGTCAGTTTTATTTGTCCACACCATGCGGCAAGCAGCCATTATCCATTCTACAATTGAATGGTTTTCTTCAGGGAACTGAGTCCCAGCATACAGTCTCTGCCGAAGGGCAGGATGTACTGTTATTGTGGCCAACTTAGATACTTCGGGGCCACTAACCAGTACACTATCTGCCCCTGAATCCCATAACCGTAATAACCAAGCTGGAACACTTTCCCTTGGCCTTTGCCTAAATCGTTGCACTAGGTCCATGAGTTCAGTAGGCATATATGGACAGGCTGTTACATGTAAAACAGATTCGGCAGGGGGCCATTGATCAGGAGGCACTCCTGCTGGTCGATCCTGAATTTTCTTTGTTTTTTGAGTTATTACTGGACGGACTTCTAGTGAGTCCGTCTCAGATGGTTTTTCTAGATCAGATTTAGTGATCTTATTTTGATTCATTTCTTCAGGATCTTGATCGTCATTAAATGAAATGTATCTAATTTGAGGGTTGGAGGAAGAAAATGACGGTTTTTTTCCTGTAAATAGATTGATCTCACCCTCCAATTTTTCAATACGGGCCTTTAACAATTCATTTTCATGTGCAATGTTGTTTGATTTTATCTCTGCCCGATTTAAAGCATTTAATAATGGCCAGGCTGCCATAGATGCAGCCATTCGCTTTTCTTTTGTAATTAAGATATCTTTTTGTAGTCCTAGAAAGTAATCAGTTAGACAATAGGCGTCCATGTTATTTGGTACTCTTAAAGGGCCCCATTGTTCAATAATTGTTGCTAATTGGTAATATGGGGACGCCTCAAAACCTGGAATTTGTCCAGGAAGGCATGTCCCTAAGGGGGTGGTCTTCTCCCCCTTGTACCAATTAAAGATTTTCCACACAAAGGACTTTTTTTTTTTCCTTATATTTCTAGATGCCAAGTCAGTGGCTCCTGCCTGGCTTGCCAAATGTATTGGCAATAACTATGCTGGTATTAACAAGGAAAGCAATTACAAGTAAAATGGTAGAAATACAGAAGATATAAGGAAAAGGGAACTCACCAGAGCTGAGGTGATCCTCCCTGGTGAGCAATCTCCAAGAGATGCTGCCTCAGTGAGGGTCAGCCCTTAAATGAGGTCTCAGAGGAGGTGGAGTCGAACTCCACCCCTCCAGGGAGCAGAGCTACATAACTTTCACCTGTGCTCCCACAGCTGACCCCACACTTGCCTCAGCTGATCAATCAGTGGTTCACATTGTGATCTCCCATACACAGACAGAACCTGCCTGAGGAGCAAGCTGATGGCTGTCAGCTACAGGCAGACCTAGCTTTGTACTGCATTTCTTAGAGCAACAACTGTTGCTTTCAGTCACTGAATATACCAAGGCCAATTACTATGCCAGGAACATTTATGGCATCAGTGAACAAAAAATGCGTTAAAAATTGTAATAGACAGGAGCCATTTATTCTTTTATAACTAGGTGACCAAAGAACAACAGTCCTTCTAGAGTCAAGCTGTTAAGAACTAATAGCATCAATCAATATCACATAGATAGATTACTTCCCTGCCCTAAGACCATCTTGCGACCATTTGGTGCTCCTAATTAAGCCCTCTTGATGACATTTTGTCTGAGCCATGCGACATTTTGTGATAGGAGTTACTGCTAGTGTTCCCTTAACCCTACACCAAAGTAGGAGGTATCCATTCTCAGGGAATCATGCAGGCTTCCTCTGTATTTGATGCTCAGAGACAGCCCCAGAACTTTTGAAATCTTAGCTTAGCTCTCATCCAATAATGTTCATCAAACAGTGCAACTTGTCCTTTGGGGATGCCTTTGTTCTGCATCAACCAGTTCCAACGGAGTCTTCTTGGCTTGTTTTAGATCAGTTTTTCAACAGATAAAGCCAGGGTCTTTGAATTACAAAGTGAAATTGCAGAATGCATGATTCTCAACCAAACAGAACAGCAGGTGGGATGCAGGGTGAATACCTGAACCAACACCACCTGCAAGCAATCCTTCAATATCTTAGGAATCTCTAGCCACCCCAAATCCAGTGTTGTGCTTGATCTATCATCTCTGCTGAGTTTTTAGCTAAGCTGATGGTGAGCATCATGGTGGTGATGGGTGAGCAGTCGGACTAGAGGGTCTTAATCAACCGTAAGGATCCTGTGATCAGAGGAACGTGAATGTGCTGTTAAAGGTCACAAGCGCTGCACTGCAGCATGAGCATACACAGCGAAAGGCTTTCAGTAGAGCTTCAGTTCATAAATGAGGACTGGGTTATGGAAAATAGGCTCAAGATATAAAACAGAAAACAGATCTTAACGCCATGTTCTGTGAATGCAACCAGCTGAATTTCACAGATATTGAATTTCAATGACAATTTCTTGTGTTATTTTACCCTCCAGCTCCACCCTGAACAGGAACATGTCAGTGACAAGCATTACTCCTCCAGGCTTGACCTAACAGTGCTTTACTTGCACTATGAGCTAATGGCTGTGCTTACAGCACCTCAGGGAGACACCTCAGAGATCACAATGTCCTTCGGGTACAGCAGGAGACACTCAACTCTCCAAATGTGGAGTTTAATTTGTCCAAAGAGGAGACAGGATTCCCATGCTAATAACTTAGGACCATTTCAGTCATAGGTTTAAAGATGATGTAAGTGCTGAGGCAATACATGAACTAGATGAATGAAGCCCAGATGTCAGGGCTCAAGTCGTGACTCCAGCCCCAGCTGGAGCTAAGGCTGTCTTGAATTCATCACAACACAGTTACATTATTTGCTCATACTGTGGATTTGCATAGGGACAACAGGAAGGTCAGAATTGCTTCAATAGAGCTATGCAATCTTTGTCCTAAATACTGGAAACCCACAGCGTTGGACAAATAAAATGAATTAAGTCTGAAGTGCTTTACATGGATTGTGATCCTATGTTTGCCTCACAAACTTACCTGAGACTTTCCAATCAAAAATCAGAGTGTCATCTCCAATTGTGTAGATGTATGTTCCCTCGTCTTCTTTCGTTACAGCTGAAGCCACAAGCTTATGCAGTTTCCCTTTATCTTCCATTGTGAATTTCTTACTGGTCTTGATTTCTTTGCCATTTTTGTACCACTTCACCATGACATTGGCTTCAGAGGTCTCAGAAACAAATTCAGCTTGCTTTCCAGCAACGGCCCTGATTACTCCTCCACTTGTCTCTTTGATTACGAAGTTTGCCAGTGCTGAAACAAAATATGAAGACACAAAATACATATGATGGTAAAGAACTGCAGGGACATTGGTGACCATGAGGCATTCATTTATCATAAGATCAAACGTGCACGTTTAATCCTAGTTCTAATTGCTAGATTCTAATTCAGAAGCTGGCAAATTGGCAGCTTTTATAAACCACGTACCAGATTACCTTATCTCCACAAGTTGAAGGACGTACACTGTACAGGGGACAGAGCCAAAGGAAGAAGCCCAAGGCTTCAAGAAAATGTCTAAAATAGGAAAACTGAGGAAAGAATTGGAACAAGCAAACTAGAAGGAAATCAATGGAGGGGGTATCTATTACTGCACTGTAACCCCCTGGCAAACAAATCAAGCCTAAAAGACAGAGATATCACTTAGGACTGAAAAGAAAAAAGAAAAAAAAGAATTCCTTTATGGAAATTAATTGGAGTGCAAAAGTTAGATGATAAAACTGGCCCTTATTAACACACAGTGGAATAATTGACTTCAAAGATTCAAAATCTCACCACTGTCTTAGCCAAAAGTTCAAGCCTAAGTCCACGGTCCTATTTTACTGAGGGTAATTGAGCTTGTTTTCCAACTTCTTGTTAACATATCATTTCAAAACAGCGCACACAACTGAGTTGGGTCTGTTGAGACAGCGCAGTCAGAGCTGCTAAAATCAAAGTCTGGATTATGCATGCATTTGTTCTGCAGTTCCAAGAACACGCATGTATAATACAAATTCAACAACGTTCTACAGAATGCCTGCATTTAGGAGCTTGAGAGCCAGCTGATGGACACTGGGATGACTGAGATCCTGTCAATACATTTAACTCCATCCTATCATACAGTCAAATTTCATTCATTTTTTCAGGAACTGTCTCTTATCATTGTAGTCCCGTCACCACTGCTGGATGTGAGCCCAACCACACAAAAGCAGCTGCTGGTTTTCACTGCAGATACTGCAGTAAGGAGAAACAGCCTCCAGACTGGACCAGCTGAGCGTGGCCCTACCAGGATTTGCTCCAAAGGTCTTATTACCAGTAGTGCTTCCCGATGAAATACATGGGGGTCCTCCTTTGATTCCAACCCCAACCCACCCCACCATGCCCCCTGATAACATCCATCAGGGCCACATCTCGACAGCTCCTGAACACCTCCAGGGATCCCACCACCTACCTGGGCAGCCTGTGCCAGTTAATTCTATGGGCAGACCTGCCAGTATGAAATATTATGCTAACATGACAAAGAGAGAGAAGAAAAGCAAAATTAAGACTAGCTGACAAGCCTTGGCAGGAAGTTCTGCTCTCCATCAATTTAGTCCCTGTGACTCTTCACAGGTGTTTTCTACATTTGGGATCACTGCTACAAAAAGAGATGTTGACATCATCTCTTGTGGCCACCCTGACAGAAGAGCAGGAAGGCTGGGATGCTCTTTTTCCTGTCTTTCCCTTGATTTCCTCTATATCTTAGGGACGAATCACAGGACAGAACACAGAAATCAAATGGCTCTACAAAGCAGATTGGCCAGTTCAAGTCAAAACAGCCACTGAAAACACCCCAGATGCTGTCTGACAACAGCTGGACTGTCGGGGAGTCAGGTGAATGCAGTCTGCTGGCCCTGGGCAGGAAGAGGACAGCCCAGACTGTCACATACCTTTCACTGAAAGCTGATAGAGCATTTTATCCCCCTCACAGATGCACTGATAACTTGCAGCATCATCCATTGAGTCGTTGTGAATTTTCAGGGTGTGTTTCTTCCCCACAATTTGCAGTTCATAATTTTCACTGGCCTTGAGCTCCTTCCCATCCTTCATCCACTCCACAGTAGCGCCTGTGTCTGAAAGCTCAGCCTGCAGTTTGGCTTCCTCACGCAGCCAAGCGCAGATCTTTTCTACATCTTTGCTCTTCTTGGTAAATCTCACTGCAGCACCTGTCAGGAGCAAAGGCCTCGTTATTTCAATTTATATCAGGCTAACGTGGTCAATGTTTGCTGCAACATCTCTGAAAAAGTATCACCTTCTGTTCCTGCACTCATCATTGTGTCAGTGCTGAGCAATTCACGATATTTCATTTGCTCTTCTTGCTGGATTTACTAAGTAAAAATCAACCAAACATCTCCTTCTACTGATTAATAATGCTCTAAACATGCTTCTGCAGAGGTTTCCACCCAATGACAAACAGGTCCTCCCATCATGAATGTTTATTTGTTCTACTTTGTCATGCAAAGCTGATTGATAGAGATATTATTGGAATGATTGCTCCCCTACTTCTAAACTATTCCAGTGCAATCAGAAAGGCTGTCTGAACCTGCAGCTGAAAGTACTGCTCTATGGTCATGCAGTGGTAAACCTGGTGACTGAATGCACTGGCCAATAGCTGTGAACTGCAGACATTCATCAGCTGGCATGCTTGCATGTTGTTGTAAGGTCAATAGTAAACATGGCATCCCCTCCAGGTACAGCTTCACCAGTTGTTAGGGGGGATTTCACAGCCAGGACTGGGTCTGAGGAAGAACATGTATGTCTTAATGCTCTTTAGATGCAAGTCTGGTATCTCATTTAGAGATGGAAGATTAAATCATAGGTACATTTCTACTTCTCCCTTTGCATGAGTGCTAGAAGAAGCACTTCTGTGCTTAAGATCTGTTACAGAAAGTTCTGCCTCTTGCACATGTGAGATATCAAAAGATAAGGATATTCATGTCTCTGTCACAGAAACAACTCGTATCACTTTAGTGGTAGCTGGAGGTTGATAGGAGATAGGAGAACTAGGAATAAAGGAAAGCCTTTGGTGTGTTAATGCACTGCTAACCTTAAAGTCAAAGGAAGCATCTTTAGGGAACCAACACAGCTGCTCAGCACACACTGACCCATTTCCATTGGGGTTTTTGTGCTTACCAAGGTGCACGCTCCCTGGGAATTCCAGAGACGGGCTCTGTCCATGCGCATTGACTGCAGACACTCGGAACTGATCATCAGCCTCTTCAGACAGATTGCTCACCGTGAACTCTGGGACGGGGACATGAGACTCGTGGCACCTCACCCAGGTGAAGCCAGTTAGTTTCTTGCATTCCACAATGTAGCCATCGACTGGAATGGGGCGGTGCATCTTCGGAGGGGACCATGCCAGCGTCACTGAGGTTTCTGTTTTATTTTTCACCACGGGGTCAGTTGGGGGCTGGGTGGGAGGTTTTCTGGGAGCTGATCAGAAATAAATTTCAGAAATATTAGCATAAGGTCATGTAGGCTGGAAAAGACCTTCAAAAGACCTTCAAAATCAGCAGACTCAACTTTCAGCATGACCTACTGAGTCCCACCATTAACTACTGTGGTACCTGAGGACATACATGACAAGCTTATTCCTGCAGGTATTTACATAGTGAATATATTCACCCTCTGGTTGCTTTGGAACATTTTAGAGGTTAAAATCCCATCAGACTTTTTCACTGTGTGCAGCCACTGATACAGGCAGGAGGCTGGGAATTACCTGATGGGCTCTAGTTACAGACTACTGACACAGTAAAGGATTGATTTCATTTAATTTTGGCCATCAGAAAGTTTGGTGTCTGGTTTCAGTCACCCATCTGGACTCCAATTATAATCATATGGAGAACAGCACATTCAGGAGAACTCATCTCAATAAACCTGAATGAAATCACAGAATCATAGGATCATGGGAGGGCTTGGGTTGGAAGAAACCTTCAAGATCATTAAGTGCTAGATGCCAAAGGTCCCACTAACACAGTATTAAGCCAAAAGCTAGATGCTGGAATCAGATCTCCTGACCTTACCATCAGAAACTGAGATGTCATATTTTGCTCAGAGGTGCCTGCTTGTAGGAGGGACAGCTTCCGAGCTTTTTCTGCTCCAGGAACCAGCTCGAGCTTCAGAATTTAAACAGCAGTCA
This sequence comes from Coturnix japonica, assembly GCF_054131305.1. Classification (NCBI taxonomy): domain Eukaryota; kingdom Metazoa; phylum Chordata; class Aves; order Galliformes; family Phasianidae; genus Coturnix; species Coturnix japonica. The sequence goes on along the minus strand of NC_140671.1, from coordinate 19,491,366 downwards.
GAAATTAAACTGAGCTTTGTCACCTCCATCAAATAGAAGGAGTGGTTGGGTGGTACAGCTTTCCAAATCGCTTAGAAACTGTCACAACAATCAGATGCCTACCTTTTCTTTTTTAACTTGTTAATACATAGAGCTTAATAGCATCAGAATGCCCCAAGCACTTCAGACAACAGGACAGCTGTAAACCCTTCTTTAAGGATTCCTTTGTTTAACCACTGAGTAACTGTAATTCAGTGGTGCTGGTGGGAGAAGGGAAGTCCTAATCTTCCCAGATGGTGAATAGAGTTGATGTTCACATGCAGACTGGTGCTGCAGCAGAGCCAGAAACCACTCATTTGGGAAACACAGCACCAAGAAAATAATGGGAATAGCTTCATAAAATCAGGAGCTTCACTCAAATTTCATGTCAGATCTATAATTCTTCCTATTTTCAGGAAGAAATGATTTCCCTTTTTCTTGTAGTTTTATTTTCTTTTCCTTTCCAGCAAGCAGCTTTGTAGCTTACAAATTGTTTTCTAATCACCTCCTGGTGTGGACAAATCACACAGGTCTGACTCCATGTTTTACATAGTTAGCATATTATATTTGTTCCACTATGGAACTGTACAGTCATAGAATGGCCTGGGTTGAAAAGGATCCCAAAAATCATCCAGTTCCAACCCCCTGCTATGTGCAGGGACGCCATCCACCAGACCAGGCTGCCCAGAGCCACATCCAGCCTGGCCTTGAATGCCTGCAGGGATGGGGCATCCACAGCCTCCTTGGGCAACCTGTTCCAGTGCGTCACCACCCTCTGAGTGAAAAACATCTTCCTAAGATCCAACCTGATCCACAACCCCTACACACCCTCAGAGCCCCCTAGAGCCCCTAGTCCTCCTATTGCCCACCACAGCCCCATATGCCCACTAGAGTCCCCCTCAACTCTCTTTACAGGCCCTGCACAGCTCTATATAACAGTCTTATAGAACTACCTCTAGTAGAAGCAATCTCCACACAGAGATCCTTTCCCAGCACACTGCGCCACGGGGGGAGCAAAACGGGGGGGGGGGCACATACACAGCGCCGGGGGGGCCCGTAACCGACCCCCACCCATCCTTTAAAGGGGTGGGGGGTCCGTTTTAATGGGGGGGGGGGCGAGATCACCTTCACCCCCCACCCCCCCATCCCCACCCCATCCTTTAAAAGGGGGGTGTCCATTTTGGTGTTGGGGGGCAGTGACAATCCGTCCCCCCACCCCATCGTTTAAAGGAGGGGGGGTCCGAGACCACCCCCCCCACCCCATCTTTTAAGGGGGGGGTCAGGGGCTCATGGGGGGCAGCACATCGTGCACAACATTGTGGGGGGGGGGGCTTTAAAAGGGGGGGGGTTACAAAAAGCATAGCTCTCAACTATAGATGGGATTGGGGGGGGCTCAATCGATGGGGGGGGGCCCTTCATGCAGGGGGGGCACAGCGTAAGTCAGCGGCTTTGAGGGGGGGTGTTGGGGCTGTTTGGCCTTTGGGGGGGTTATTGTGTGCCCCACCCCCACCACCCCCACACACAATGGGGTGTTAATGTGGGGGGGGGGGGCTTAGATTAGTTGCGTTCCCTATAGCACTGCCCCCCCCCGTCATTAACCCCCCCGCTTTATCCTTACGGCTGAGCCCCCCCCCGACAGCGCCCCATTCATCTTGATGGGGGGGGGGGTTTGTCACACGACCCCGGCGCGGCTTACGGCACATCGTCGACCCCACCCCACCCCCCATAACCCCACCCGGGGGGGGAGGGGGCGATGTGGTGAGTGGGGGGGGGGTTCCGGAGGTGGGGGTGAGCAAAGCGCAATATGGGGGGGGGGGTCCTATAACTGGAGGGCAGCGGCTGCACAAAGAGCCCGCGGGGGTCGGAGAGCAGCACTTTGGCTGGGGGGGGTCCACGGGGTCCGGGGGTAATGCTGCCCCACCCCCTCCCCCACCCCCCACTGCCGACCCCCCCCCCGCGTTGCCCCCCCGCCCCAACGTCAGCTCCTGCGGCAGCTCCTCGTCGCTCTCCTCCTCCTCTTCCTCGTCTGGGGGGTCAATATGTGGGGGGGGGGGCTCCCATCGGGCAGCGGCAGCTCCGCCGGCTCCGATTGGCTGAGCCGCAGTGCGCGGGAGCGGCTGTTGTGTGCCGGTCGGTGGAGGGGCGGCTCTTCATGGAGCTGCCCCGCAGCCAACAACATCCTGAATGAGATCCTGGAGTCCCAGACGCTGGAGGATGAGCTGGGAAAGAGCAGAGGCTCCCCACAGAAGGGCAAATCACGTCTTATAACGTGAGTGTGGAGCACAGCCAGCCCCTTCCTCACATGTGTGGGGCTTCCATGTTCCTCTGTGCCCATTGCAATGTGCCACCCCAATCCTCCTGCCCAGCCAGGAGTGGATGGGATGAGCAGGTTGGGATGCACAGAGCAGTGCTCAGACATTGCTGGGACATTTGTGCACTGCTGTTGAGCTTCCCTTTGTGCAGCAGGGGAGAGGATGGAGGTTTACAGGTGAATGGTTGTTATTTCTATGGCATTGCACAGGTGGTAGAACCATGTCCATTCCCAAACTTATTCCAGGGCATGCGGGAATTTGTGCAGTTGTAGTTCCTGAATTGTGCTATTTAAAACCCTCCTGTAAATGGGGATGTTTTGTAATGCCTGCTGGGGCTGCAGGCAGCATTGCCTTCCTCCTTAGGGGGCAGGTTTAATCACAAGCCTCCCTATTTCCTATCACAAACGTCCTACAAACCATGTCTGGGCATTGCTGTCTCGGCCTGGATCTCAGCTCCTGAGACTGTCAGATGTGAAGCAGCAGCAGCTGGGACAGGGCTGGCTCTGTGTGCCCTCTCTGGGTCTGTGGGCACAGAGTGGGGCAGAGGGATGACTGTGAGAGGGAGGAATTGCCCAGCCACAAGAAAGAGGAAATCAGCTGAAAAGGGGAGATTTGAGAAGCACTGAGGCTGTGGCTGCTTTGACAGTAAGAAGAAACCAAGCTGTCACTGTGCAGATGGGAACTCCAGTAGGAGAGCTGTGGTGGCTTTACAGATGGCAGACGGCAGCTGGAGTGTAGAGCCAAGGGTAGGGGGGGGATCTTCCTCTTAGCAATGCCATGCAAAGAATGATGCAGACTCCTGCAGGGTCGGCTTTGCTGTGTGACCCTGGGTGGAAGCAGCTGGAAGGTCTCAGCCCTTCTGCATTATCCCAGGAGCTGGGGCAGTGCTCGGTCTCATCCCACCTCTGCTAATAGCAAATGCAGAATCCCTTATCTGAGTGCCCTTTTCTCTCATGTAGAGTCACCAACCCTGGGAAGTTCACAAAAAGTTTGGGTGTTGTGTTGAGGGATGTGATTTAACTGGGAAGTATTGGTGATGGTTGGACTGGATGATCATAAGATCATCCAGATCATAAGATCTGAGATCATAAGATCATAAGATCATCCAGGTCTTTTCCAACCTTGAAAATTCTATGGAGTTGTAGCAGATTGTGGGGGTGTAGGTGTGGTATATATATGTACACAGATGGGAATATCCGTATGAAAAAGATAGATCCATGTGTGTTCTGGGCTGCACTGAAAAAGGGGTGGCCAGCAGGAGAGGGAGGTGATTGTCCCCTCCTGCTCAGCTCTTGTGAGGCCCTATTTGCAGCACTGTGTCCAGGCCTGGGAAGGATGTGGAGCTGTTGGGGGGGGTCCAGAGGAGGGCCACTGTGATGATCAGAGGGCTGGAGCAGCTCTCCTATGAGGAAAGTTGGAGGGATCTGGGCTTGTTTAGCCTGGAGAATGGAAGGCTGTGGGGAGACCTCATTGTGGCCTTTGAGTACTTGAAGGGAGCGTATAAACAGGAGGGGGAATGGCTGTTTATGAGGGTGGATAATGATAGGACAAGGGGGGATGGTTTAAAACTGAGACTGGGGAGGTATAGGTTGGATCTTAGGTAGATGTTTTTTGCTCAGAGGGTGGTGACACACTGGAACAGGTTGCCCAAGGAGGCTGTGGATGCCCCATTCAAGGCCTGCAGGCATTCAAGGCCAGGTTGGATGGGCTCTGTCCATGAGCATTGACTGCAGACACTTGGAACTGATCATCACCCTCTGCAGACAGATTTACAGCCCCTGCACAGCTCTATATAACAGTCTTATAGAACTACCTCTAGTAGAAGCAATCTCCACACAGAGATCTTTTCCCAGCGCCCCTTTGTGACATCATAATGCCCCTTTGTGACATCATAACACCCTTTGTGACATCATAATGCACATTTCTGATGCCATAATGCCCCTTTCTGACGTCATAATGACCCATTGTGATGTCTTAATGCCCCTTTGTGACGTCATAATGCCCTTTGTGATGTCATAATGCCATTTGAGACGTCATAAGGCTCCTTTGTTTTCATAATGCCTCTTTGTGACGTGATAATGCCTCTTTGTGACGTCATAATGCCCTTTGTGACGTCTTAATTCCCCTTTGTGATGTCTTAATGCTCTTTTTGATGTCACAATACCCCTTTGTGATGTCATAACACCCCTTTGTGACATCACAATGCCCCTTTCAGACGTCATAATGACCCTTTTTGACGTCATAATTCCCCTTTGTGATGTCATAATGCTTCTTTGTGGTGTCATAATGCTTCTTTGTGATGTCATAATGCTACTTTGTGACGTCATAACGCCCTTTGTGACGTCATAATGCCCTTTGAGACGTCATAATGCTCCTTTGTGATGTCATAATGCTCCTTTGTGATTCATAATGCCCTTTGTGATGTCATAATGCCCTTTCTGACGTCATAATGCCCCTTTGTGGTGTCATAATGCTTCTTTGTGAGGTATCTGTGGTGCCATTGATAATGAAGTGTGATTAACTGGAAGGCTTTCAGTAGAATTGCAGCCCTAACATAAACAATGACTTGAACTCTGGAATTCTGTGTAAAATCATTAGCTAGCTTGTGGTCCGGGTCTTCAAACCAAAGGCTGTGAGGTGCTGCTCTTGTTGACGCAGGCTGTGAAAGATGACTTGAGCTCTAAGAGTAATTTCCCTTCTGCTCTTTATATGAACGTCAAATCCACAATTAGAATATTAAGAAGATAATATAAAATTTTGTGCTGCTGGACTGAGGACTTCCATTAGCTGTTAGCCATAGTTTGGAACTTGCAAAGCAATCATATTGGAGCCTTGCTGGGCAACCTGCTCCAGTGTCTCACCACACCCACAGTAAAGCATTTCTTCCTAATATCCAATCCTAATCTACCTTCTTCCCATGTAAAGCCATTTCCCCTCATTCTGTTGCTACCTGCCCTTATGAAAAGTCCCTCCCCAGCCTTCCCTGTAGGCCCTCTTCAGATACTGGAAGGCCACTCTAAGGTCTCCTTGGAGTCTTCTCCAGGCTGAAGAGCCCCATCTCTCTCAGCCTGTGCACATAGTAGAGGTGCTTTCAGCCCTCTCTGATCACCTTCATGGCCCTCCTCTGGACCTGCCTGAACATCTCCAAGTCCTTCTTGTGTTGAGGGCTCCAGAACTGCGTGCAGTGCTCCAGATGGGGTTTCAATGAGAGGAGTGTGGAGGGGCAGCACCACCTCCCTCGACCTGCTGGTCATGCTTCTGTGCTTTAAGCTTATGCTTTAAGGTCCTATATGCTTTAAGGTTTAGATAGTGCAGTCGCCTCACCTCTTCAGGTTTATCTGTGAAGGTCCCTTCCAAGTGAACCGTGCTGATCCAGACAGTTCGGATTGCTCATTAAAGTGTTTTAGTAAGTTGGGCTGGTCCTACGAAGCAGTATGACTGCAGTAAGCAGTGTACATGGTGCGCTGTGAGTACTGCACACATTCCTCTTGGCAGCTTGTGGAACAGAAACTGTGCATTGTTTGGATTGTGTAAGTATTCCTGTTGGTCTCTTGTGATGCTTACCTTCTTAGAGCACCTTTCCTCGTTTGGCTCTACATATTTTGGTACCTTACTTGTTCTGTTTGGCTTAGCAGGGAAGGTCTTCTTCTGAAGCATCCTCAGTCTTGGTCTGGGCAGCATACTTAGAAATGACATGGACGTTACATGAGTGGGTGGTCAAAGGGGGGAAGAACTCACCTTTCTGATCTGTTTCCTTTTAGAACACAGTCCTGGAGAGGATTTGCTTTCCTTGTTTCCTGGAGACTTGGATTCTTAGATGGTTTTGACTGCAGCTATTTCTGATGTTAATTCCTTTTTCTGTACTTTAGTAGCCAAGTGCAAGTGGAGTGCTTTGGGAATTGTCTGAAGTTGCCAGGTTGCGTGTGATCACATATGTAACGTGGAGTTATGTGTGGTGCCAGTGATAATTAAGTGTGATGAACTTGAAGGCTTTCAGTACAATTTCAGCCCTAATGTAAACAGTGACTTGAACTCTGGAATTCTGTGTAAAATCATTAGCTAGCTTGTGGTCCAGGTCTTGAAACCAAAGGCTATGAGGTGCTGCTCTTGTTGACGCAGGCTGTGAAAGATGACTTGAGCTCTAAGAGTAATTTCCCTTCTGCTCTTTATATGAACGTCATATCAACAATTAGAATATTAAGAACATAATATAAAAGTTGTTGCTGCTGGCCTGTGGACTTCCATTAGCTGTTAGCCATAGTCTGGAACTTGCAAACCAATCTTATTTAGACTTTAGTGGTGAAATCTTCTGATGAAATCTTCCTTCTAATTCTGCAAAAGAATCTCGGTGGAACATTTCTGTCTGAAAAGGCTCTGGCATATGAAGATGTGCCAGACTGCAGCCATGTGCCAGATGCGTTTGGATCCATGGAATTTTCTGATGTAGCTTCAGTGTTTGAAGAATCTCCACTCGATCTAAATACTCAGAAAACAAAGCAGGTGTGTGAAGATGTACAGCTAGTTTCTTACAGAAAAAATACAGCTCTTAATCTAGAAATCTGCTTCTCATTGTATCTAGTGCTTACTCCATATTTAAGTATCTAGTGGACCTTGACCAAAGGAAGATAAAGATAGAGCAAAGAAGTATGTTAAGCATAAATTTTGTTGCCTTCTACCTGTAGGCCATGGTTGGTTTGACGTGATCCCTAACTCCAGTGTTTGGTTTGCACAGAAACAGCAAGCAAGGGAACAAGTAAAGGAGTCAGTGAGGATTTTAAAACACAATGGGAAGCGATAAGGCACAGTTAATAAGATTCTGGAGTTAGGCTGGAGGTAGGCAGAGGTTGAAAGGTACCGAAAGAAATTCAATCTTACTGTGTTGGACAACAAAATCCACTGTGATATTATTCAAATTTTTAACTAAACCAAGTGATAATTCATATTTATGTTTAGATAAGCTGGTGAAGGTTAATCCTCAATGGAGAATTGAGATGAACAAATAAAAAAATGGTGTTTGACAGTCTATAAGAAACGAACTTATTCTAGGAGAGAATCAGAGTTTTCAACTGTTTTGTTCAATAGCCAAATAATGTATGATATTTTTATAAGCATTGTGTCTGACCTTCTCAGCTGTTAGAATTTCTTTGACAGTAACTTCTCCGGCTGTGATCAGAAAACCTTTTGTTCCGTCTCTGGCACCATTCGAGGCATGATACTCAACTGGGTGATATGGAATTCACACTGTCAACTCCAGTGACAAGAAAAGTGGCATCTAAGAAGCGTGCAAACACAGAGAATGTTGATGCAGAGTCAGTGTTAAGAAATGAGCTGCCCTTTGCATTTCCTGCTCCAAAGGCCTTCTTTTCGAAGAGCCAGACAGAGAAGCAAGTAGAAGGCATATCTTTTCAGGCGCCTACTTCCAAAGGTATGTTGTATCTAACAAATGGAAACCTAGAACATGTGTAGCTTAGGAATTTTTTACTTTTAATATGAATGCAGTACTTGTAGGTCCTAAAATTCTGAAAGGTTTCAGTGTGGGGTTTATTTGGTCACAGCACATACAGCTGCCATCCTGTACATCTGACAGTGCACTGCAAGCGGTTTAACCATATATCAGGGCATGGTACACGTCTGTTAATGATAGAAGTTCTCACAGTTTCACAAGGAGCATGCCTTGAGATGCATTCAGATAATGAGATAAGTGCTGTGTTCCTAAAACTAGCATGTGTCTCCACTCTCCATCGAGATTTAGTAGATAATTTCTTTAACAATTATGATGAGAGTTTTGTTTTGTTTTTATTTTTTTCTGGGCTATTATTTTGAGTGAAAGAAAAGGGTATGCTTTTATTTAAGCGAGCTTTTGATTGCATCATGCTTCTAAATTAAATGTAACCTACTGAATTCCTCATGATAGCATACGAGTACTTGCGTGTATCTGTTCTCCCTAATAGAGGGAGAAGAGACTCAGTGAACCTGGACAGTGTTACCCAGGGTTGTGAGAACAGCTAAATGATTGTTGAGAACTGGTCAACTCGTGAGCCTGAGACCTGGGATCCTCCATCCTAGGGTGGAACTTTACTGGAGCACGTGGGTGCCACAGCAACAAAAGGACTGTGTACAATAGACTGAGAGTTTGCTGAGTTTCTTGGTTTACACAAAGCACAACTAACTCAGCAGCAAGTGACGTATTTGGGATAGGAGATGACAGCTGGACTTTGAACCTTAAGGACTGCCAAGAAAGAAGCCATCTGCTCAACCCCTGAGCTGCAAACTGCCAAGGAACTCCATACATTGCCAGGAATGACAGGAGGGTGCCGACCATGGATACACAGCTACGGACTGATGGTAAACTTGAAACAGCTTGAAGTGAGTAAGGGATATCCAGGGTGCACTGGTGCTCAATATTCAAGAAGCCCATCAATCTACACTGGGCCAAAGGATACCAGTTTTAATATCTCATGCAGTGTTTACTGTATTGGAGGCAAAAGGGGGACATTGGCTTTCACCCCACAGAATCACAGAATCACAGAATTACCCGGGTTGGAAGGGACCTCAAGGATCATGTAGTTCCAACCCCCCTGCCTAGCAGGGCCACCAAACATACGCCTTTACTAGATCAGGTTGCCCAGGGCCCCGTCCAACCTGGTCTTGAACACCTCCAAGGACGGGGCATCCACAACCTCACTGGGCAGCCTGTTCCAGGACCTAACCACCCTTCTAGTAAAGAACTTTCCCCTAACATCCAACCTAAATCTTCCCTCCTTCAACTTAAAACCATTTCCCCTAGTCCTGCTATTATCAGCCCTTTCGAAGAGTTTACTCCCCTCCTGGGAGTAAGTTCCCTTCAGGTACTGAAAGTCTGCAATGAGGTCACCCCGCAACCTTCTCTTCTCCAGGCTGAACAAACCCAACTCCCTCAGCCTGTCCTCATAGGGGAGGTGCTCCAGCCCCCTGATCATCTTCCTGTCCCTCCTCTGGACCCTTTCCAAAATCTCCATATCTTTTTTGTACTGAGGGCTCCACACCTGGACACAGTACTCCAGATGGGGCCTCACAAGAGCAGAGTAGAGAGGGACGATCACCTCCCTATCCCTGCTGACCACCCCTCTCCTGATGGAGCCCAGGATCCCATTTGCTTTCCGGGCTGCCAGAGCGCACTGCTGGCTCATGTTAAGTTTCTCATCTATCAGGACCCCTAGGTCTTTTTCAGCCGAGCTGCTCTCAAGGACAACTCCTCCCAGCCTGTTCAGGTGCCTGGGGTTCTTCCGGCCCAAGTGCAAAACCTTGCACTTTGCCGTGTTGAACCTCATTAGGTTCACCCGAGCCCAGCTTTCCAGCCTGTCAAGGTCCCTCTGAATGGCATCTGTTCACCCCAAAGATTCCCGAAATACCAGGCCATCCTGGTAGAGCAGGGTGATATAGAAATAATTGTAACTACTATTGCCAAGCCAGTATCTTTCCTTAGCGGAACTCCCCTGGTGGAGAACCAGGATGACATCACTGCTTTGAAACAACTGATGCTGCACATTACATCCAGTCGGTCGGAGCTGAAGGACGAACCCTTAGAAGATGCAGAAGACGCCTGGTTTACCAGCAGCTGCAGTTTTGTGAGACAAGGAGGCTGTAAGGCAGGACATGCAGTAACTGCTACTGAGCAGGGAATGGAAGCACAACCATCAGCCGTGGGGACTACCCCTCAGAAGGCTGAAATAACTGCCTTGACGAGAGCCTTAATGATATGGACAGATGCTAACTATGTGTTTGGGGTGTCACACGCTCATAGTACCATCTGAAAAGAGCAAGGATTGCTCACACACAAGGAAAAGAGCATGATGTAAATGTACCTATGTTTTAGGGCACAGTTCTCTATCCAGGCCCAAGTCTGTGTGGGTGTCTCCTCTATCCACAAAGCTGCTCACACTGCAGGAGGCACAGGCTGAGAGGAGAGGCCAGAGCAGCTCTCCCACTGTGACACGGAGCAGCAGGATACAAGTAAAGGAAGGCCCCGCAGCGGTACTGGGAAGGTTCCACACAGTCATCAATTTTTCATCTGAAAGGTAAAGAGGAATTCCCTTTTCTGCCCCTATCATCATTGGTCGGGTGAGTAGCAATGATGCCCGGTGTGCTTCCATCAATGGAGCAGAATAGGCGGAAGGCTGGGGTGCAGGCTTTCCTCTGCTGAGGTGAGTGGGGGCTCAGGGTGTTGCTCAGTGGTAGATTTGTTCACACTGAGTTCTAACAGGAAACTTGCTCAACATCGAAGGCCTTGCAAAAGTCTGGCTGAGTGATGTCAGTTGCTTTTCCTTTCCCTACTGATGCTGTCACTCCACTGTAGAAGGCCACCAAAGCGACCAGGCTGCATGTCTCCGTTTCCGCTGTTTCTCCATTTCCTTCTTGTTGCTCCCTGTAACCAGCAGGTTCAGCCATGCTGCTTTCCTGCCTCCTCTGCTGTGTTTCGTGTGGTCGGGATGGAGCTCAGAGCTCCAGCTCTGAGAAAGGTTTTCTGAGAAAGTTACCATCTCTTTTCCATTCCTTTACCCCTAAAAACAGTTTTCCAGTGTCTCTCATGCAAGAATTCTTTGAACAGCCTGCAGCTGACTCTCCTGAAGCTCAGGGTCCTGACTTTGCTTTTTGCCAGGCACACATTCCTTGAGATGAGGAACTCTAGGAGGGCATGGTCACTACAGCCCTGACCACCTCCAGTCTTAACCCCTGCTGTTCAGCATGTCCAGTAATGCTTCCCTTCTGCTTGGTGTGCTTAATGCTTGGCCCACAAAGTTATTCCCAGTGCACTCCAGCAGGCTCTCAGACAGTTTGCAGCAACTGGGATTGGTGCTGGGTGGTTGCTGGGAGGTGTCTCAGCAGAAAAGCTGGGCTGGGGTGGGCGTGCTGTGTCAGTCCTCATCGCAGCTGGCAGAGAGAGTTAGAGGAGGGTGATGGGTGCTGCCTGCTCTCAATGCTGCTGCACTGAATTTGGGGCACAGCAGCACACTGGTGAGTGAGCTGGGAGGGAGACGGACTGCTGCTGTGCATGGCTAGGCCAGAGCTGGAGGATTGTCAAACACGTGAGTCATGCTGGTGCAGCCATTGCAGCTGCAGCAGGAGTAGAAGACAAAGAGGTTTTGTAGAGGACAGAGGGTGGTGATTCATGGTTTGATGTCCAGGTGGAGGCTGATAACAAGTGGTGTCATCCAGGAGTCTGTCTTGGGACCAGTGCTTTTTTACATGGTTATCAGAGACACCAATGATGCAATGGAGTGCACCCTCTGCTGTTTGCTGAGTGGTGCGGCTGATGCAGTGGAAGGAAGGGATGCCATTCAGAGGGAGCTCAACCGAGAGGTTGGCCTAGGTGAATTTAATGAGGTTCAACACAGCAAAGTGCAAGGTTTTGCACTTGGGCTGGAGGAATCCCAGGCATTTCTACAGACTGGGAGGAGCAGTCCTTAAGAGAAGCCCCGCAGAGAAGGACCTGGGGGTCCTGGTGGATGAAAAACAGAACGTGAGCCATCAGCGTGCTCTTGCAGCTCAGAGAGCAAATGGTCCCCTGGGCTCCATCAGAAGAGGGGATGGCCAGCAGGGACAGGGAGGTGATTGATCTTCATGATCCTTGAGGTCCCTTCCAACCCGGGCCATTCTATGATTCTGTGATTACACTCGCTGTCAGAAATAACGGCAGCTGTACAGATGTTGGATATATTTTGGGACAGTTCTTGTAACCAGCTGATTTTAAGACCTTGCCCGAGTCAAGAGTCTAAATTGAGTGTCAGAAGAAAGCTGGTAAAGTGGCTATTGCTCATTCTTTTTCATTTGCTGATTCTTTCATTCGGGTTCCTTTTCCAAAGGAGATTCTGGTGATGGAAGCAATTGAAGAAAGAACCAAAGCAGCTCTTGCCAAGAGTGCTTGAAGTCCCTGTGGAGAGAAACAAAGAACTTGGGCTTCCTCTGGGATGCTCCCCACCATGTCTCAGGAAGGAGACAACTGCTGTTCCACTTTCTGCTTTGTGTGTGGAAAGGTACGTCTGGGTTTTCTTCTACTTGTTTTTCTTTCTTTTTCTGGCTTTGAAGGAGAAGGGGTGGAGCAAGGGGAGACCCACTGGTCATTTGTTAACTCAAGAGCAGGATGGATTCTGCATTGACTGTGAAAAACCTGGGCTAGTAGCATGGGCATATTTCAGGCTGGACTCTTCTTTTGCTGCTTGGTTTCCTTTTGGCTACAGGGAGACAGCTGTCTAAAGGTGTGTTTTCAAACCCACTCTCCAAAACCATGTTTCATTGTTGCAGGTGGTTCAGTGTGCTCTTGCAGGGTAGATGTGTTTGCTGTAGAATCTGAATGGTTTCTGTTCCTAGGGGAGGACTGGGAGGAGGTAGTGAGAAGAGAATTCAATGCCTGAGGTGTATCTTAGTGAGAAATGTTGGCATGAGGTGCTGAAAGTCTTGAGTTGTCAAAGGCCAGTGAGGCTCAGACTCCTTAACCTGCTGGAGCAGGGTGGAAGCAAGGAGTGGGCACTGCCGTCCCACAAGCTGCACTTGGTTCTGGTCTGCCAGGTCTGTGCTGGCCTGGATTTCTTCTGAGAAGTTTGTTGGAGCTGCTTGGAGTAGTGAAGGGTGGGGAAGAAGTGCTGCTCCAGAGCTATGAGACGTGCAGCTCCTTCTGAAGTGCTCCTGATAAGGACGGAGCTCATTTGCTGCAGCTTTCTCTGCAGATGTGCTCCTCACCTTGAAATCCTCGTGGTTTGTCCTCAGCTCCTGACCACGGCCTGTTCTCTGTTTTGCAGGCTGATAACATGCAGAAGCCGCAGCTGGTGCGTGCTATGTCATCTTTAAACGTACCAGCATTTGCGGCAGCCCATGTTATTAAGAGCCACGTCGCCCAGGGGCCAGATGAGCTCTCTCTGGAGGTAAGCAGTTCCAGGCGTTCCGTGTTGTCGTGCATAAAAGAGGGCAGTCCTTTCTGCTTTGTTTTCCTACCAGATTTGCTGAATCTGGGATTGATGTTTCAATCTCTTTCAGGTCGGAGATCTGGTGAGCATTGTTGATATGAGGACATATCAACAGGCTGAGCCCCTGGTGGAGAGGCAAGCGTGGCTTTGAGGTAGGCACACGTTTTTGACTAGAGAGCACAGCTTCAGTAGAGTTGGGAATCTCAGCTTGGAGCTGCTCTGCCTGCACAGGATGGCTGCTGGATGCAAACAGTTGCCCTGTGTCACTGTCAGTGGACCTTCCCTTTGGCTCTGGGCTCGGGCTAATGCTCACCTGTCTTTTTGTTCTAATTACAGGTTGGGCTTTTCCCTGGTGAGTGCATGGAACTCATCAGCGGAAAAGTTCCCGATTCCCTCCTCAATTCATTGCCAAAGCCAGGTGCGTAATTTACATTTGACAATGCGAGTTAGTCAAATAGGGTCAGAACGTTACTTTCAGGGGGTTTGTTTATGCCCAAGTTCAGCAAGCTTAGAAAGAGAACTACAGTAATCTCCTTGGGCACCTCCAGGGATGGGGAAAATCCATTCTTGCGTGTCCTTGTTGGGAATGTTCTTCCCGTTGTTACATGCTCTGTCGAATGCATTGCGCTCAGCTTCGTCCAACCGAGCCAGGCCTGAAATGAACTGGTTTCTTTGTTTTGTTGCGCAGAGCCAAAGAAATGGGGCAAGCTCATCAACGGCCTTTGTTCCCTGGTGAAGGTCAGCCCTGGGAGAGCAAAGCAGCCTGAGCCTCCGACATTCTCCGGATCCATGTCCTTGCTTGACATCGTTGAGAGGTATTTAGCCTTCAGGACTTGAGGGCTGAGCTGTAGGAATGGAAGCATCCTCTGCTGTTTGAAACAGAGGGCGTTTCTAAGCTGTGTTTCAGCAGAAAGCAGGCAGTGCCCAGAACAGGCAACTTTTGGCCAGGGCTCGGTGCAGCTCTTCCATCACCCTGCACCACGTCTGACAGCATGCTCTGTTTTCTCTGCAGAATGAGTTCTCCCAGGAAGAGGGCAGAGTCAGCAGCTGGCAGTTGGTGTTCCTGCTTCTGCCTGGGCAAACCATCCCCTGTGGCCAAACACCAACTGCAGAGCAGTGCCAGGGAGCCCTCTGAAGCAGAAGTCTTGGTCCTGGCAGGTAAGGGTGCAAGTCCAGCTTACAAAACACTGCTTGTCAGCAACACAGGTAGAATTCATGCTTTCAGTGGGCTTGTACCTCCTTCTGGCGTTCAAGCCCGTGCCTGACATCTTCAGTTGATCCCTGTCTTTCCCAAATGAGTCTTGTCAACACAAGAGCTGGACCTGCACGTGGATCACTTTCAAGACAGTGACACTGTTGCTAGAAGCCTATTTGCTTCTGCCCACCACCACTACATAGCCAAATGTCAAGAATCTCCATGGTTCATCTTGCGAACGTTCGACACTAACTGCTGTACATCTGCTCCTTCCTAGGTGACCCGAGCCCTTGTATATCCCCAAGACGCAGGGCATGTTACGATGACGCATCTTCCATCAATGAAGAGTTGTTACTAAGCACAGAATGCTGCAGTTCAGATGAAAGCCTTCCGTATAACATCAGCTATCAAGAGAAGAAGGTCATCATCGTTGAAGCCTTCATTCATCCCATCCCTACTGAAGCTGCTGACCTGAGCCCACCAGACACCTCAGGCACCAGCCTGGACTCAATGTCTCTGCAGTGCAGCCCAGCCCAAGCACAGCCTGAGTGCCCCGACAGCAGCACCACCATGCAGGCTCAGGTCAGCATCACCGAGGAGAAGCTGAGCATCTCGCAGGGGGGCACAGAATCAGGACACGAGTCCCAGGCTCCGGGCAACAGCACGGTCTCTGAGCAGCTCTCATGATTACAAGAGAGGATGAGTCCCATCTTTCCTCCAGACCTCACACCCCCTCCTTTCTCCTATTGAATAAAGGCACGCTCGTGCTCAATCAATGCCTTGACTGAATTCCGAGTTTTCATTCGCAGAGATTGGGATGAGTGCAAGAAACTGCAAGGCAGCTCAGCTTACAACACTCTGGCTGTGGGGTTTGTGCGGCCGAGCTCTGGGTGTGTTCCCATTTTGCCTGACTTTGGGATGCCTGCAGCGAGAGCTCTGCTGCCGTTGTGTATGGCAGCAAATAGTCTCTAGCATCCTGGATGCTACTCATGAAAACCCCAAGCTTCCTGGCTGTGGCTGTGATGCTTTTCAGGGCCTTTTGATGCTCTTTGATGCCGTGGCTGCTCCCTAACACCTCTGTCCTCCCACCGTGTCCATTCCTGGCTCCCACCTGTGAGCTGTCCCTGCAGATCATCTCTAGCCCTGCCATCATCGCGCTGCAGCAGGAGGAGCTCGCCCTGACCAACATCAGGCAGTGCTGCCTGCCTCTCTCACTCTCTAGACCAAGTGTAACTACGCTGTCATGGAGACAAATGCTTTCTGTCACATCCTCCATCCCTGCAGACATTTACCGGTAGGTGGCTCTTGCAGAAGAAGATTCAAGCAGCAGAACCTTTTGCTCAGCTACAGCACACAAATGCTACAAAAGCAGGAATAACCCGCAAGCTCTGGGTCTGTTTGTCTTGCACAGGCATGCACTAACTGCGTTTGATGGTACCCCCCATCCTTGATTTCCTTCCCTGCTTCTTGTCTGATGACGCTGCTGAGCCAGGAACAAGCTGCCCAGTGTGGCAGAGCATGGTGCAGGGCTGTGCTGGGACCTCCTCCCCTTCATCTGCTGCAGATCAGTGCCACACACGTGCCATCGAGATGCTCTGGCACGGGATGTGCCTCCAACCCAAAGCTCCTTCCCACCTCCCAAGGAAAAGCAAAGCAACCCAAGCATCTCCAGCAAAGCTGCCCAGCAGACAGCAGGGAATGCAAACAGCTTCTGGCTGCTCCCCTGCACTCCTGTCCTAAGTAATAGACCCCATGAGGACTGGCTGGGAAATCAGTGCATGACACATGTGAGTGTGCACAGGATTGTGCAAAGCAGTGGGGTTCCATGAGTTTGTGTGTGTGTGTGTATCTCGGCTGTTATGAAAGCATGGGAAGACTGCCTTACTGAGTCCCAGATAATTACTTATCCTCAAATGATTTTTCCTGGCCAAATTTAAAGCCTCTTACAGGTAATCGAGACCAACAGGCTGTTGTTGCACAATCAACAGGCACAAACTAGATGAATAGCTGAGGAAAATAAAGCATCATGCCAAGGGTACTAGATAAGTGAGCAGCTTGAGATCTGCACATTTATGTGATACTCATGGTCTTAGACAATATTTGCTTAGTGAGGTCACATAGAATGAAAGTAAAATAGAAGAAGTGCAATTGGTCTCAGTTCACACAGCTGGCTGGTTTGTCTCAGGCTAATCCTGAACTGCCTCAAGCGACTGCTTTGGTGCTCTACAGAACA
Source organism: Coturnix japonica (assembly GCF_054131305.1). Lineage (NCBI taxonomy): Eukaryota > Metazoa > Chordata > Aves > Galliformes > Phasianidae > Coturnix > Coturnix japonica. The sequence goes on along the minus strand of NC_140671.1, from coordinate 19,474,668 downwards.
GCAACTTCAGAGATCTCTTTCTATTACTAAGTTTTTGAAAGAGCAATTTGCTCTGTTAATTATCCATCATTTTTGTGCAGTCTGTTTTGTCAGACTTGTCTTTAGCTTCCAAGTTGTATGTGAAGAATTGTTTCCGTTGTAATGCACAATGTACTAAAAATTGAGAGATGAAAATGTGAAGAGTTTTTCCAGCTTTGATTTCATGTCTGGAATTTTGGAACCCACTACTTGCAGTTGTTAATCTGTCCAAACTGGTCTGGTTTGGAATGCCCTCATCCTTCTTGAATCGCTGTTAAAGGCGGAGCAATTCCTACAAGTGCCATGGCCCCACTGTTGTTCTAATTCTTGTTTCTTTGTTTTCCACACGCTGCTTTTCAAGTCTCCTTTTTCTTTACAGTCAAAGTGAGAACTGCACTGTGAGGTGTCTGAACCTTGTTGTGCCTGTACATAAATAGAACAGCAGCAAAGCCAGACAGGTGACTGTGCTGACAGCTCTCGTAGCCAGTAACACGTAACTGTGCTAAATCCCTTGTGACGGCTTTGATTTCATTTTTGCCAGTGAAATCCTTGTAAAAGGAACTGCAGCAGTGTGATGAGCTAAGGTGAAGATGCTGGTTTTAGTAGTGCTCTAAGCTGAGTGGAAGGGCAATTGAATGAGGGTTATATGCTTTCTCTGGGACGATAAGGCTCTTTTTCCTGAGGGAAAGAGCCAGCTTTTCATGGGCTATATGTGGGCTTTGGCAAGGGCAGACAATCCAGTCTGTCAGGAAGCCATTTGAGGTGCTTCAGGTTTGTAAGCTTGTCTTTTTGTTTTTCAGGCGGATATTTGGAGCATGGGTGTAGTGCTGTATGCTCTGCTGTGTGGGTTTTCCCTTTGGATGATGACAATATGATGGCACTCTACAGGAGGATACCAGTGGGTATCAGTGGTGCTAGAATACACTGAGAAGGGAAATAGCTGAGCTTGACAAGAGGCCTTGCTTTTCGGATGGCAGAACATGCTGAGCTGTGAGTAGAAAGGCCTGTCTGCTGAATATTGTCCCTGTTTTTGCTGCTTTGTCTACCAGTATTTTGTGGATTTGGTTCTACGCTTGGTTGGCCTATGTGGCACTGTAGCCTAATTCTGTACCATGATAGCATACAGAATTTAAGGAGAAGTATTTTCCTGCCAATGGGCTGGATTTTTTTGTATCTGGTTCTTCAACTGGCTGCTCCCTATACTATCTGTAGTAAAAATACAGACACATCATTTGATTTCCCTGAAATGAATGTTCCTAAATGCCAGCTCTTCTCATGTCTACAAAGATCAAAGTTCTGCATTTGCTATTAGAATTTCCTCTTCCAGAATCAGGAGGTAATGTAGGACCCCACAGATTGCCTTCAGAATCCAACAGTTAGTTCTGTTTCCTTTCGGAGTGCATAACAACCTGAGCAAATGAATTGAATGACGTGGCTTGTTAGTCTGGTACAAACTCTGCTGTACACTGAAACCTGGTCCATTTGTAAGCAGGACTTTGTCCATCTCTGCAGGACAGCAGAAAACCCTTTGTGCTAATCATGATGCCAAGAAGCAGAATGCAGCAAATGGCAGATGATCCAACTGCTTCAGGTGTTCATTTCCTTAAAACTGAATAGTTTTGGACTGAGAGTTTGTAAGCAGAACAGAGCTCTTAAAGCTGTCAGAGATTATTTCTGCACTGTTCAATTCTATCTGCCTAACATACACCGGATCTCAGAACTGCATTGTTTGAACTGGTGGAACTTGTTGAAGTGAACTGGGATGAGCAAGTTTTAGAACTTAGTCAGAATGCAGTAAAAAATGGATAATCTCATGAGTATTAAGGTACAGGCTTGCTATTTCTGCACTGAATTTGTTTTTATTTTACATGGCTGTGATCTGAAAGTTGCTTGAAACGCAGGCACCTAGGCACTGTTGTGTAACTGAATTTCACACGATAGGTCCTGAAATATCCTGGAATCAAAAACTCTGACTTGTTTTAAGTCTGCTGCTTGAGTCTAATCAGGGTCATAGTGTCTGTGTGCAGTGTTTCTTTCCCTGTAATGCTCCACATCATTTCATTTTGGGAATATTGAAGGAAATGGACTATGTGCCATAACTGTTGTTAGAACAAAGTATGTCTGGTGTGATCTTATGCATAGGTTCTGTAACTGCTCTTCACAGCTCAGGTGTTTGACCTTCCTTTTGGTGAAGTGATGAAATACTGCTGGTTTCTATTTGTGCTTCTAGGCACCTTGAAGCTCTTAGGAATAGAACAATTGTCTCCAGTTCTTTTCAATGATATCAGTAACAGCTCGAGTGTTGCTGCCCACTAGGTAGACCCAAAGAAGCAGATTACAGTGAAACAACACACGAGCTGGACCTGAATGAGGATCACTTTCAAGACAGTGGCTATGCTGCTTCAAGCCTACTTGCTTCTTCCTGCCGCCACTCTATTACCAAGTATCAACAACCTTTCATGATTCAACTTGCAAATGTTTGAAACTAACCCTTGTGTTTCTATGCCTTCCTAGGTGATTCGAGCCCTTGTCAACCCCAAAGATCCAAACCAAGCAGTGTCTTTCCATCAATGGAGAGTTCTTATTAAGCATGAATCGCTGCAATTCGGATGACAGCCTTCCACATGGTAACAGTGATGGACACAAGGGGCTCATCCACGTTCATGCTCTCATATCTCCTGGCTCTGCTGAAGCTCCTGACCTGAGCCTGCCAGACACAGCAGTCACCTGCCTGGATTGTGACCCAGCGCCTTTGCAGTGCTGCCCATCCCAAGCACAGCCCGAGTGTCCCAGCAGCAGCACCACCATGCAGGAGCAGGGCAGCATCAGTGAGGTGAAGCTGAGCATCTTAGATGGGGACTTAGAGTCAGGCTGCCAGTCCCAGGCACCAGGCAGCAGCACCAGCTCTGAGCCACTCTCATCTTGACAAGAGGAGTCCCATCTTCACCCTTGACCTCTCAAGCCCTCCTGTCTTTTATTGAATAAAGTCACTCTCATGCTCAGTCATCGCCTCGACTGCATTCTGAGTCTTCAATCACAGGGATTGGGATGAATGCAACAAACAGCAAGGCAGCTCAGCTTGCAATGCTATGGCTGTGGGGTTCGTGCAGGCAGAGCTCTGGGTTCCCATTTTGCCTGGCTTTGGGATGTCTGCAGCAAGATCTCTATCATTTTGTATGGGAGCAAATAATCTCTAGCATCCAGGTTGCTGCTCATGATATATCCCAGTCTTCCTGGCTGTCACTTTGTGATACTTTTCAAAGCCTTTTGATACTCTTTTATGCCTTGGCTGCTCCCTAACACCTCTGTCCTCCTGCCATGTTGACTCACGTCTCCCACTTTTAAGCTGGCTTTGCAGATCATCTCCAGCCCTGTCATCATCACGCTGCAGCAGGAGGTGCTCACCTGGCCCAATGTCTGGCAGTGCTGCTTGTTCTGCAGATGAGCAGCTGCCTCCTCATCTCTTCAGCTACAGTAGTTTTTCTCAGGGCAGTTAGATGCAGTCATGCTCCTCTGGATTTGGTGTGTTAAATCCATGCTGCATGGCAGCAGTCAGTGCAATACAAAGGTGTTCTGTGTGCCATAGCATTTCTCCAGGGGCTGCCAAAGGTAGAAGCACAACACAGCACCATCCTTCTGACAGTAATGTCTGTGAGTGTTAGACATGTGAGCACTGCATCATCCCCAGCGTGTCAGTGCTTTTCCACACCAACCTGACTCTCACACTCTGCACTGAATGTAACTCTGTTCTTGTGGAGACAAATGCTTTCTGTCACATCCTCCATCCCTGCAACCATTTGCCGGTAGGCAGCTCTTGCAGAAGAATCAAGCAGCAGAACCTTGTGCTCACCCTACAGCATGCAAATGCTATGAAAGCAGAAATAACCTGGCATGCTCTGGGTCTGCAAGGCTGCACAGATGGGAGAGGTAGATTGTGTTTTTGCAGTGGAAGTTTCCAGTATTTTCAGTACATAGTGTAGGCCCTAACTGAATGTATAACCCTCTTGTAAAACAGCTGTATAAGTAGTTTTTCCACCAAGAAAGTTGCTGAACAGAATTAAGTTCAGACTGGGGGCATTCTGACATGGGGAGAATTGAGACAAGCACAAGATAAATACAGGGTGGGTAGAGCCCAGCACAGGACAGAATGAATGTACTGACTTTTGGAAACATTGCCCTTCTCTGTCCGCAGAAAAGTACAAGGCAGACCTAAAAACAAGAGGTTGGTAATTGACCTTCTATGGAAATGAATCCTAGCCACAGTCTCGAGGAGTCTGTGAGCCTGAGATGCTCAACCAATGAGAGCCATGAGAGCATCACCTGCAGTGGGTTTAGGGCACAGAACAGAATTGATTTCACTGACTGGTGTGCAGTTTCTCCCTTGCCAATAGGGGATGTGCGCGCAGTATTGCAATAATGAATAAGCACTGCTGCTATCGCTGCCATCTTTGCCTAACTAGAAATCTTTGACTTTGAGAGTTTCTCACACAAGGGGAGAGGGTAAGAAAGTAAGGAGGCACAGAAAACTAAGGGAAACTGCTCTTCTTTATCTTATCTATAAAAATTGATACGATGCTGTTGTGCATTTTTTTTAATTTTATTTTTAATTTTTTGCTAATGTCAGTTAGATTGTTTTAAAATATCCACACACCAAAATCTGACTACCAAGCAAATGTAATGAAAATGAAATGAAGGTGAGTTAGTGGAAAGCACAAGGCCATATTATATTAGGCTCCAGCAAATTTACAGGCAGTCACTGCACGAAGAGGTAGATCTGAGTTGCACATTATATGATTCCCACAAAGATTAAGGAAATCTGAAGCTTTCAATATATTTTTTTTATTCTTTTCTCATTTCATTTTTTAAACACCTGACCCAGACCCCAACCCTCACAGGAGCTGTAAAGATAACAGCAATAACCCGCAATGTAACTCTAATCCTAACCCTTACCCTGATTCTAAAATCGCCTCTAACTCCAAATGCAACAACAAAAATGATGCTAGAAGTTTGTAGCAAAAGGAACCTTTAACCTGATCATAATCCAAAAAACAATCATTAAGGTAACAATAATCTTTACCTTAAAAGTAATATTAATCAGAGCCCAGATGATGCCTGCATCCAATCAGAAGCATGCTTTGTATTATTTAAGAGTTGTATTTATTCCAATGAACTCTCTCTATTATCACTTTTATAAAGTAACAGAGTCTGTTCTTTTTCTCCTGACACTGTGCCTTACTCCTGACATCCCCTGGAAATGACCCAGATAGGGCACCATCAAAGTAATGCTAATAGTAATGTCAATCCTAAGGGTATCTCTAGCCTCAGTGTTAATGGGACGCTAACAACAATCCCAACAGCCTTAAACATTCTGGTGGTGTGACAGAGGTGCTGCCTTGCACATGCTGGGCAGTCCCATTGCCTGTTAAATGCAGGCGGCAGCGTAGAAACATGATGCCCGTGGTCAGAATGCCCTGTGGCAGATCCTGGCACCGGAGAACTGACCGGAGAACCATGAGAGAACTGACAACAAATCACGCGACATCAGAACCGACCCAGTGGTTATTTACAAGCCTTGGGAGACCCAGACAGGATCTCAGAGTGGTGAATGTAGGTACAGAAGTTGTTACTACTCTGTTTTCTTCTAAAAGCTGCTCAGCTGCTTTGCGTTTCAGACCATCCCTGGCTTCACTGTGTGCATCTGTCCAATTGATACCAGGTGTTTCTTCATCTCGGAAGTTGAGGGGGGCGGGGGAGAGTGGAAACAGAAATCAATTCAATTACTCATTTATTTATTGACAGAGATTCACGTTTGCTACGTTTGGAGAAGTTTTTATTTGTTTGCTGTGGTTTGTTTTTTTCTTTTTTTCTTTTTTTTTTCCCCCTTCCCTCCTCTTCCATCTTTGTGTTCTTCCCCTATAATCAAAAGAGAACGGATCCCCAGGGTCTGTCCCGCAGACGTTCTTTCCGTGGTCTCTGCTGCCACCTGCTGGCCAATACACGGAACTGCCACTGTTGGGCGTTTGGTGCCGGAGGAAGCACAACGCAGATCTGAGTTCTGACCGGTCTACGCAGCAAATCCGCCAATCTTTATTGTGATAAGCCCTCCACATGGCATTGCGCATGCACTCGAACACGCAACAGGCATAGATTTCTCCAAACTCCGTGAGGAGCAGGCAAGCAGAACAACTGAGCGCACCACTGCTTGTGATTGGGCCACCCACATCATAGAGATGTGTGTTAGATCTTTTACCCACCCCTGGACTGGCCTTGTTGTTTAACGATAACCTCTGAAATCTGAGTTACTGGTTCTACCACCTGTAGTGTAGAATAGGTAGCCAATAAATGCTTTTCAACTGTGATGTATCTTTATTCTGCTCCATGCCAAACCTGTGACCAAAACCTCATAGGGGTTCACAAAGAACTCTGGCTCTGCCAGAGCCCCCATCCAGACCCTTCTTGAGTTACATTCACATCTAGTTTGGCTGAAAAGGTTGGACTATAAATACTCAGTGCTTGGGCCTGTTTAACAGATATTTTTTCCTGATTATGCTGTTCATCGATCTTTTTAAACTGAACTCCTGCTCTAATCTGGTCTTTAAATATTTGTTGTCTCAAGACCCTAATGGGTCCAGACTGGATTACCTTAGGGGCTGGACGCCTAAGTCATGGCAGAAGATGGTTCTCTGACCTTTCCACCACCATTCAGAGACTGCATCTGGCTGCAGGCACTCTTGTCTCCCCATCAATTGGGCAGCCTGTTGTATTACAGCACCTGAGGGCCACTGGGGGGTTCAGTATGGATAACATAGACCCATCCTGATGTAAAGGTGATGGCTGTAGGATGAGATCCCTCGTTCCTGATGAAAACCTGGCTCTATGTCCAGGTGGAGGCCGGTAACGAGCGGCGTCCCTCAAGGGTCTGTCTTGGGACCGGTGCTCTTTAACATCTTTATTAATGACATCGATGAGGGAATGGAGTGCACCCTCAGCAAGTTTGCTGACGACACCAAGCTGAGTGGTGCAGTCGATACGGTGGAGGGAACAGATGCCATTCAGAGGGACCTTGACAGGCTGGAAAGCTGGGCTCGGGTGAACCTAATGAGGTTCAACACGGCAAAGTGCAAGGTTTTGCACTTGGGCCGGAAGAACCCCAGGCACCTGTACAGGCTGGGAGGAGTTGTCCTTGAGAGCAGCTCGGCTGAAAAAGACCTAGGGGTCCTGATAGATGAGAAACTTAACATGAGCCAGCAGTGCGCTCTGGCAGCCCGGAAAGCAAACGGGATCCTGGGCTCCATCAGGAGAGGGGTGGTCAGCAGGGATAGGGAGGTGATTGTCCCTCTCTACTCTGCTCTTGTGAGGCCCCATCTGGAGTACTGTGTCCAGGTGTGGAGCCCTCAGTACAAAAAAGATATGGAAATTTTGGAAAGGGTCCAGAGGAGGGACAGGAAGATGATCAGGGGGCTGGAGCACCTCCCCTATGAGGACAGGCTGAGGGAGTTGGGTTTGTTCAGCCTGGAGAAGAGAAGGTTGCGGGGTGACCTCATTGCAGCCTTTCAATACCTGAAGGGAACTTACTCCCAGGAGGGGAGTAAACTCTTCGAAAGGGCTGATAATAGCAGGACTAGGGGAAATGGTTTTAAGTTGAAGGAGGGAAGATTTAGGTTGGATGTTAGGGGAAAGTTCTTTACTAGAAGGGTGGTTAGGTCCTGGAACAGGCTGCCCAGTGAGGTTGTGGATGCCCCGTCCTTGGAGGTGTTCAAGACCAGGTTGGACGGGGCCCTGGGCAACCTGATCTAGTAAATGTGTATGTTTGGTGGCCCTGCTAGGCAGGGGGGTTGGAACTACATGATCCTTGAGGTCCCTTCCAACCCGGGTAATTCTGTGATTCTGTGATTCTGTGATTCTGTGAAAAATTTATTGACTGGGCTCTCAAAATCATCTTCATAGATTGCCTCTTTCATGCCTAATTCTCTAATATAATTTTGTTAGTCCTCCATAGGGGACCACAGGCTGATATTTAATGGTATGTCATTCTTATTTGGCCATGTTATATGACACACAGCCATAAATCATTCACTGATCAAATGGCTATCCTCATTATGTTGGACAGAGCATACAGTCTTTGCCTGAGGGCAGGGTGAGTAGTAATGGATGTCAGTTTTGAAATTTCCAGTCCATTCACCACAGCACTTTCTGCCTCCATGTCCCATAACCAGAGCAGCTATGCTGGCATGCTCTCTTGGTTTCTGCCTAAACCACTGTACTATATCCATCAGTTCAGCTGCTGTATTATGGGCAGCAGGGTTTGGGGGGTGGACACTGATCAGGGCACTCCCACCAGCCTATCCTGCATTTTTTTTTTTTTTTTTTTTCATTTTTGGGTTACAATCAGTCAGATCTCAAATAGATCTAGTCCAAATGGAACCTCAAAATCTGACCTTTTAGTGCCTTCATTTACAGAGTCCATTTTATACAGATTCCCTTGTACAGGTTCCCGATGGTCTTCCAGAAAGATGTTCCTGATCTTCCATAGGAGAATGATTGAATTAGGTTTTTTCCCCATCAAAACTGCCACCTGTCTTTCCAGTTTTTCAACACTGTCATTCAATAGCTGATTTGCATCAGCCTGAGCCTCTTCAGTTATGTTCAGACAGTTCAAGGCCATCAGCAGTGGCCATGCCACCATGAACGCAGCTAACTGTCATTCTCAAGTTGTACGTATGTCTTTGCTAAGACCATGGAAATACTCAGTCAGGTGGGCCAGGGACTCATGGACCCTCCCTCCGTCCCACACAGGGCCCCATTTTTCAGTGACAGAAGCAGTGCTGCATTTTGAGGATCCTAGGAATCCCAGGACATGCCCTGACAAAAGGTCATTCAAAGGGGTAGTCTTTCCCCATCCAAACCACCCCATGATATTCACAGAATCACAGAATTGTAGGGGTTGGAAGGGACCTCCAGAGACCATTGAGTCCAGCCCCCCCGCCAAAGCAGGTTCCCTACACCACGTCGCACAGCTCGGCATCCAGGCAGGTCTTGAATATCTCCAGAGAAGGAGATTCCACAACCACCCTGGGCAGCCTGTTCCAGTGCTCTGTCACTCTCACCATAAAGAAGTTATTGCACACATTAGTGCAGAATTTCCTATGGTCCAGTTTCTGTCTGTTTCCCCTTGTCCCTCCTCCACACACTGCTGACAAGAGTCTGGCCTCACCACTTTGCCCCCCACACCTCAAATATTTATAGACCTGGATCCTGTCCCCTCTCAGCCTTCTTTTCTCAAGGCTAAACAGACCCAGTTCACTTAGTCTCTCCTCATAGGGGAGATGCTCCAGGCCCTTCACCATCTTTGTGGCCCTCCGCTGGACTCTTTCCAAGAGATCCCTGTCTTTTTTGTACTGGGGAGCCCAGAACTGGACACAATATTCCAGATGAGGCCTCACCAGGGCAGAGTAGAGGGGGAGGATCACCTCCTTCGACCTGCTGGACACGCTCTTTTTAATGCACCCCAGGATGCCATTGGCTTTTTTGGCTACAAGGGCACACTGCTGGCTCATGGTCAATCTGTCGTCCACCAGGACGCCCAGGTCCCTCTCAGCAGAGCTCCTCTCCAGCAGCTCTTCCCCCAGCCTGTACTGGTGCATGCAATTATTTCTACCCAGGTGCAAGACTCTACACTTGCTTTTGTTAAACCTCATCCGGTTTCTTACTGCCCAGCTCTCCAGCCTGTCCAGGTCTCGCTGAATGGCAGCACAGCCTTCAGGTGTGTCAGCCAATCCTCCCAACTTCGTGTCATCAGCAAACTTGCTGAGGGTGGTCATTGATGAAGATGTTGAACAAGACCGGACCCAGCACAGACCCCTGGGGGACGCCGCTAGTTACAGCCCTGCAGCCAGACACTGCACCGCCAACGACAACACTCTGCACTCTGCCAGTCAGCCAATTCTCGACCCACTTCACTGTCCACTCACCTATCCCATACTTCCTCAACTCTGGTATAAGTATGTCATGGGAGACTGTATCAGTTATAGAGGTTATAGAGTTCAATTCCTGTAGTCAATTTGGCGGCCCAGGTGGGACCAGCTCTGTTCGCTGCAGGACCAGCTGAGAGGGAGACACTTTTGGCGCACCCTGAGATTTCTCTGAAGGACTCCCTTCCTCACCTGATCACTGCAGGGACAGACAAGGACCACCCATAGGTGGACCAGGTATGTGTATGGTAAGTGGAGCCCATATGTCTTGAGGAGACATCCTACACAGTTTACAGCCATACGTGCTGCTCCCAGGGAGGTGAGCTCATGGCTTTGGTTGCCAGCTGGGTAGGAAGACTCCTTGGGTGAGTTCCTATGAAAGGGAACTGTATGTCATATGAATGGAAACAAGAACAAATACTCTCTCCCAGGTAGTTGACAATAGGAGGGACCTAGGTTGGTCTCTCCTACGGGTATGGGATATAGTGGATAGCCTGTCAAATGGTAGCCTGGGTTCTCCAAGTTGTAATCACGGGGGTTATAGGTTGTATGTTCAATATTATCATCTGCTTTAAGTGTTTGGTACCGTGTGTCAAGCCGACTCTGGGAAAAACATTAACGTTTGCAACTGGTCGACCAGAGTATGAGTGTTATTAAGATTCCAGCTAGAAAACGTTGTCAGCATTGTGTAGTATGAATAAACCATGGTTTTTGATCTAAATGTCAGAGTGAGTGTGGTGTGAGTGAGACACAGAACAGCTGCAGGGTGAGTGCCGAGTCCCGATCCATGTTTCCTTCCTCCTGTGAGGGAAATGGCCAGACACGGACAAAGTGAAAGACTGTGTTGTCTGTCCACTCATAAGTACTTTCTGCTTGTATGTAAGAAGACGGGAGTTTGTACTCTGTAGATTAGTAAGATTGTCCTGAGGAGAGGTGTACATTCCACCCAACCAATGAATGTCAACACATTTATGTAATACTATGTACTGCTTGCGAGGAAGTGTGTGAGGGAGGTGGTTCAATCAGTGCTGGTTCTGTGGCACAGTGTTTATAACTGAAGAATACAGACTGTATTAAGGGAGTTTATGTGAACTGAAGAACTGTACTGTTTGACAAACTGTTTTGATGGTATAAGAAAGTGTAATTGTTAATGATGTTTGCCTTTTGGTACCATGGCAATCACCTAACAGACTATAACTAGTGATTGAAGGGAAAATGAAGGAAAAAGGGTTGATGGATAGGATGGCAGAAAGTCCTTAAATACACTGTCGGTCAGGTTGCACCTTCAGGAAATAAAAATGCAGAGAGGCTTTTATTGTAAAAGTGAGGCTGTAGGGATAATATAACAGAAACTATCAGTGCCTTGATTTGTTTCCTTTGTACTTGCTGTGCTGGAGTCATTTCGGAAAAAAAAAAAATGATGTCTTTTATTTTTATTGCATTCCCTTCCCTTGTAGCCTGGTGTAAAAGGTGCAGCCAACACCAAGGTCATCCCTTCCCCTTCTTGACCAGCAGGAGACAGGGTAGACTGTAACAAGATTAGTGTCTCAGCTGCTCTGTCATTTTGTAGTGTTGCAGGTCACCCCATCGGAGCTGGGGAATTTGTATTGCGGCAGAGTAGGAGTGTGTTTGGTAGAGCAGGCGTTGAAGGCCGTTCTTGAAACGCAGTCCTGTAAATCCTGGCCTCTGGCAGCCCAAGCTGTTTAGTTATGTTTTATGAATCAGGTCATATCGTGTCTGTCACAGCTTCCAGATGCCGAACTCCTTCTGTGACAGCTTTGTCAAGTGTTTTGAAAGGGCAAAAAAAAAAAAAACAGCTCGAGGGTCACCGTGGAGGGTAATGCAACGTGCAGGAATTGTTTTTCACAAAGAGCGACTGGCCAGGGGCAAAAGAAGAGTGAGAAATATGAAGAAAGAGGGGGCCTCGGTGGCTGTGGTGCCCTCACTATCCATCATCTCCCGTGTTTAGCACTAACAGACTGTGAATGAGCAATCCACGTAGTGACGTGGAGTCTCTGTACTAACATAGGTGGCGGGCCTGCAAGCAATGCAGAATGTGGATAGACTTGAAACAGCATCCCTGCTCTTAAGTGGTGACTTGCTGCTTAATTTCCTTTACATCTTCCCCTTGCAATCAGAACGCTCTCTGGGCCCACCTTCAAGCTTGTCAAGTGTCTTTCCCACCAGTTGGGATATTACTTGCAATGCAGATACTGTGACCTTATTTGTTAGCTTGTCAAGATATAACTTGAAATTGGGCTCAGCTAAGATACAATAATTGCTGTTTGCACAGGGGGTGATGCTGGCGAGATGCTCCCCATGAGGCCATCTGCTAACCTGTCTCAAATGTAATTTAATAGAAGTCAAATAAAATAAATCAAATTAAAGCATGCAGCTAATGCATGCAAGCTCTGAAATGAATTTGGATTACAAGCAGGCAGTGAGACTAAATAGTTGGTTTCTTCATCCATGAAGAAGGCATGCTGGATAAGACAGTAAACAGAAATAATTGAAGGAGACTCTCAGATTTTGAGGTTGATGGGATATTAGATGACAGGGAGAGATTACTGATATAAGAAGGTTTTTGTTACTAGTATATTCTTGTAGTTAGAAATCGTGAGTTAGAAGTCTTTACAAACAATGTGTTGATGTGCGAAGCTTTGTTAGATGTAGCAGGAAGATAAATCATCTTTGCAGTGCTTGCTGTTAGCTTGTCACGACTGTGATTTACAGGGATTTTCTTTTATTTAAATAAGTGTTTCCTTTAAAAGCATTCCGATAGTTTACAGAGCGGAAGATGAAGTGGCAGCGAATGCTCTGAAATAGAACTGTTTCATTGCAAGTGCTTCATTTCAAGTAAGGATTTGTTCAGACTGTGAAGAATGGCTGAGCTGCAGTGGAAGGATTCCTTGGCAACATAAATTGGAAGAGTTCTGCTAGGAAAATGTTGGGTTGAATATACAAGGAGGCACCAGAATTGGAGAAACATATCAGGCAGTATCAGCTTCACAAACATATAGTGTAAGTCTGCATTGTTTGTAGTAGGCATCAGAAATTCAAACTGATCAGCAGCCATCATTCATGCTGTTAAATTATTTGACAAAAAAGAACCTTCTGGAGATTGTATTCAAAACAGAATATCACTTATGAAGATAGGAATTAAAGAACAAACTGATCTCTTGTGTGAAAACTCCCACTTTAATGATACATAGCGTGTTATTAAGGAAAAGCAATTGGGTGCTGGACATTGTGTTCACTTCTGTTAGTTTTCCTTCTGGAGCTGATAAGACTGTTTCACAACCTGACTCCTTTATTCAGGTATACCTTTATTCCATGCTTTGTAGCAACTTCTGGGGCAAAAAATTATATAATATATATATATATATATATATATATATATATATATATATATATATATATATTTCATTTGTCCAACCTTCCTACTAGTAGACCTAAGAGGAGACAGTTTTCCTCTGCCCAGTAGTCTTCCTGGCTTGATGTTCCACTCCCAATAGTGATTGATGTAGAAAGGTGTGATTCATCAGAAATCTCTTCACTGAATGGAAGATCTTCCTGATCTCATGGTGGCTGCACAGTGTCTTGGCATACACACACTGGTTGAAATTTCCTCATGCTATCTACTTTATTGCAATGGCGAATCTTGCTTTATCTATCTTTCTGCCAAGTATGCTGAGATTCTGATTATGCCATAGGATCTCAGTTGCCTGATCATCTTGATGATATGTAAGTATTGCTTAGTTCTGAGCTTGCCTGTGAGCTCCAAGGTTCATCCGTGTTCTCTTGGAAAACTGATGTTCTGTCCATGATCTAAACAGCTACTGAGGAGCCTTTGATTTGAGGGTTTGAACACAAGCTGTTAAAACACTGCAGTGTTTCCAAGTCGCTCTTTAGCCAGGGGAATACAGATTAGGAGCAGCCACTAACATTGAATTGACAGTTCTCCTAAACACTTTTTTTTTTTACGTGCGTGATCAAGTTCCATTAATCATGTTTTAGACACAAACACTGGCTCATTCCACTTAATTCTTTATCAAGACAACACTGTATATCTAGAAGTAAGCTTGTCCAGGCTGAAGGATACATCAGTCCTCACCATTGGAGGGTGGGCAGCAGGACTCCCTGAAAGACCTTCTACGTTATTCCCCTACTTTCAATTTCTTACTCAATTCTCTGAGTTCATCTGAGCTCTTGCTGTCAAGATAAGATTAATTGTTATGAACTGGGAGACAGTTCTTGCTTATTAGTCTCTTTATATGGGAAGAGAGAATTGCTTTTGGGATATTCTACAATATGGGGTAGGTAGACTTGGACAGCAGTGATTCCCCAATTGAGGTCCTTTATTGAGAAGCTCTTGGTGAAATGAAGTGTTAGAAGGTGTATTTTCTAGACTTTGTTTTCTTTCCTTTTTCTCTTTTCCTATGAGTTTTTTAGGTGTAACAAGACACACAAGTTCATACTCTCCCAGCTTGCTAACTGAGGAGAAATGCAGGATAATATTTTAAGAAACATTCCCTGTCAGAATATTTCTAGAGCGGTGGAGTGATAAATATCAAATCAACTGAAGACCAAGAATTTAATTTTTCCCATCTGAGCCAATCTACGATGCTTTTTATCTTGACAAAAAATTGATATTTTATCCCTTTGATAATGGGAGGCTCTGATTTCACTTCCTTTTAATATATCTCATTTCTTATGAGCCATTCCCTGAGGAAGACCTCAAGTCAGAGGCAGAGATGGATCTGTACCTCTTAAAGACACAACCCATGTTTAAGAATGAGCACTGCTTTATGCTGCTGGTGGGATTAGGTGGGTTTAAATTCTTCTCTTTACTACAGAATGTGTCTCACGTAGAGCAGAAGAGCTCGAGGGACTACACAACACAGCTTGTTTCCCTGTTAAATTTGGCTGGTAGTCCCAATGGTGAAAGAAATAGTGACAGGTGCTCTGTTTTCCACGCCCATCGTAGGGCCAACAGGTATCATTTCATGTCCCACGCTGATCTTAGCTTCATGGAGTAAAGAAACACTGGGCAAAACATTGAATCATTTGCACACCGTTCCTCACCTGCCCAGATTCCCACAAGGTGCTTTTCCAGAAAAAAATAAGGGCTTCAGGGGTAGATCCATAGGAATCAGTAAGAAAACAAATGCCTGTCGGGTTATCTCTGTCTCCAGCCTCTGTGAGGCTGTTATGTACAGAATGGCTTCTAGTGCTCAGGGCAATGTATATTTAATGTTAACTTCTACTTCTCCACGGGGGAAACTCTTCCATATAATTCACTGATATTCAACTTCTGCAAAGTTTCGTCCTGTTAACCCTGGCTTCGCCATAGTTGAGTGTTCTAAGCAACTACTTTTGGTACTGTGCCTGTTCTCTGAGTGATGGCAATGAAGGGCAGGGGAATGCTGCACTGGGGTGAAGGCTGTCTCTCATAAGGAGAAGAAATGGGTTGAGGTGTAAGTCAGCGTGAGAGACGTTTACTCCTGGAGTGTGCCCTGGGTGCATCCTATTGTTTGTGATCGCTACTGCAGACTGTCCATCTGCTACCCTTGATTTCTACAGAGAAGCTATTAATGACATCCACAGAGCTGGGGATGTGGCCCATGGGCAGCTTATGGCTCAGAATTCAAAGCTCTGCTGCTCTGCCCTGAAGATGCAAAGTCAGCTTGATCCCTTTAGGGATCTCAGATAGGCAGAGGTTTCTCTAGCTGAGAATGTCACCAGAAAGTGCAGAGGAGTTGTTGTTCTCACAATATAGAAATATGCCCTGCAAATGAGATAGATGGGCTATGAGTGAGCAGTGTATGTGTAGGATAAAATGCAAAATAAAGGGTGAAAATATTGCTGTTTTGAGGCTGAAACCTTATTAAAGTCCTGTCTGTCCGATTTGGGCAAATTCTTTCTAAAGTATCATGTGTCACCAAAATCCCATTAAACTGTCACATAAATTATCAGAGTTTCCTTTTCCCATCAGCGTGGATTACCCAGGGAGATATTTTTATGACAATGGAAACTTTCTCAGTCTGCTTCTCCTGCCTGATTTCATTTCAGATGAAATCCTTCTCTCAGAAAATAGCCAGTGGATTTCATAGCTCTGTGGATTTCTTTGCTTTGCCTTTGCAGCACTTATCCTGCAGGTCTCTGCTGCTCTCGTGTCCTGCCTATACTTCATTTTACGTATGGGACAGTTTAGGGCAATGGTTCCACTGCTTTGCTCATCCTGAATGAGCATATTGTTGCAGTCCGTTTTATGGATCTCCAGTGTCTTCTGCATCTGCTGACTGCATCTTCTACTGTTTCTACAAGGCAATCTATGTTTTTCTCACATAGACTGAAAAACATATGGACTGATGATTAGTAGTAGAAAATACATGCTAGTAGGAAATACTTGGATACCTGAAATTACCTGGTGCTGCAGGAAAAAAATAATCTCAAGCCAATCTCAGGATCCAAGAGTTGGTTTCAGTGGTATAGAGGGCATTCTTGGACCTAATTTCTAAACCTGTAGCTAGGATGACCTATGTGATAATAGACTTAGCACTGATTCTACTCTGAGCTCTGTGGTGGAGTATCTTCATACAGAACTTTTATAGACAAAGACTAGCGGGAGGGTAGTGTAAATATGGAGGCACACATGAATGCAGTCAAGTTACTGTAGATAGGTTTAGCAGATAGACAATAACACTGTTGTTTCTTCTCTGTTCATCTTTCCTTTTCTAGCTTAAAATCCATTTTCCCTAATTTTCTTAATACATTGTTAACACCAAACATGTTATCGTTCCTTAATGGCTTTTTCACCAGTTTAAATTTTTAAACTTTGGTGGCCAGCAGTAGACACCATACTTAAGCAAGTTGTTTTTGTTCATTGGGTTGAACAAGGTGGGGAAAAAAAGACCAATAGAACAGCATTACTTGTGTTAGCTGAGACATTGATGTTAGTGTGTCCCAGAAGGAGAAATGTCATTTTTGGGAATTTATTTACATCATCAGCTCATCCAGTATAATCCCCAGTTGTTTTTGGCAGTAATCCTTGCTAGCCAGCTGTCCTCCGTCTTAATTTGATTCCGATGGAATTTGTCTCAATACTCTGTCTCTGGATATTGCCGCCAGGCTAGACTGAGAATGTGTGGCATACAATCGTGGATGGGAACGTTCTTACCCTACAGTAAATGCAAGGTTAGTTTGTGATGAGTACCTGTGAAGCTAACATTAGCAGCAATATAATAGGTATGCAGTTTAAATTTTGAAACTCAGTTGTATATGCATAGCTCAGAGGACTGGCAGAGTGAGATAAAGAATGCCAATGAATGTTGAGTTGCATATCTGGTTCAAAATGCAGTGGTTGTAATATCATGCTATACTAATGCAGATGCAACTGCTTAGATGGAGATGTTAGTTAAAAACTTAAACAGTATTCAAAGCATTGAGGACTTTAAGCACTGTGGTTTCTCAGCAATGAGGTTCCTAAGCATTGAGGTTTCTAACCAATGAGGATTCAAAGGTAAGCACTGAGGATTCTACACATTGTGGTTTCTAAGCATTGAGGATTCTAAGTTAAGCATTGAGTATGCTGAGCATTGAGTATGCTAAGCATTGAGGATTCTAAGTATTGAGGTTTCTAAGTGTTGAGGATTCTAAGCTAAACATTGAGGAATCTAAGTACTGAGTATTCTAATCATTAAGGATTCTAAACATTGAGGATTCTAAGCTAAGCATAGAGAATGCTAAGCGTTGAGGTTTCTAAGCATTGAGGATTTGAAGCTAAGCATTGAGGATGCTAAGCATTGAGGATGCAAAGCACTGAAGATTCTAAGCTAAGCATTGAGGATTCTAAGTATTCTGTATTCTAATCATTAAGGTTTCTAACCATTGAGGATTTTAACCACATAGGTTTCTAAGCAATGAGGTTCCTAAGCGTTGAGAATTCTAAGCAAAGCATTGAAGATTTTAAGCATTGAGGTTTCTAAGCAATGAGGATTCTAAGCATTGAGGTTTCTAAGAATTAAGGTTTCTAAGCAAGGAGGATGCTAAGCATTAATGTTTGTAAGCATTGAGGATGCAAATCATTGAGGATGCAAAGCATTGCGGTTTCTAAGCAGGGAAGTTTCTAAGCATTGAGGTTTTTTAGCTAAGAAAACAGGATGCTAAGCATTGAGCTTTCTAAGCATTAAGGATTCTAAGCATTGAGGATTCTAAGCTAAGCATTGAGGATGTTAAGCATTGAGGTTTCTAAACTTTGAGTATGCTAAGCATTGAGGATTCTAAGCACTGAGTAAGCAAGGAGATTTCTAAGCATGGAGGAATCTGAGCATTGTGGATTCTGAGCTAAGCAATGACGATTCTAGGCATTGAGGTTTCTAAGCATTGAGGAATCTAAGCATTCAGGTTTCTAAGCATTGAGGTTTCTAAGCTTTAAGGACTTTATGCATTGAGATTTCTAAACATTAAGGACGCTAAGCATTGAAGATTCTAATCATCAAAGGTTTCTAAGCATTGATGTTTCTAAGCATTGAGGATGCTAAGCATTGAGGATTCTAAGCATTGAGGATGATAAGCAATAAGGACTCTATGCATTGAGGGTTCTAAGCGTTCAGGTTTCTAAGCATTGAGGTTTCTAAAAATAAAGGACTATAAGCATTGAGGTTTCTATGCTTTAAGGGCTCTACGCCTTGAGGATTCTACGCCCTGAGGATTCTACGCCCTGAGGATTCTACGCCTTGGGGATTCTACGCCTTGGGGATTCTACGCCTTGGGGATTCTACGCCTTGGGGATTCTACGCCCTGAGGATTCTACGCCCTGAGGATTCTACGCCCTGAGGATTCTACGCCTTGGGGATTCTACGCCCTGAGGATTCTACGCCCTGAGGATTCTACGCCTTGAGGATTCTACGCTAAGCATTGAGGACTCTAAGCATTGACGTTTCCAATCATTAAGGATACTAAGCATTGAGGTATCTAAGCCATGAGGATTCTAAGCATTGATGATTCTAATCTAAGCATTGAGGATGCTAAGCATTGAGGATGATAAGCAATAAGGACTCTATGCATTGAGGATTCTAAGCGTTCAGGTTTCTAAGCATTGAGGTTTCTAAAAATAAAGGACTATAAGCATTGAGGTTTCTATGCTTTAAGGGCTCTACGCCTTGAGGATTCTACGCCCTGAGGATTCTGCGCCCTGAGGATTCTACGCCTTGGGGATTCTACGCCTTGGGGATTCTACGCCTTGGGGATTCTACGCCTTGGGGATTCTACGCCTTGAGGATTCTACGCCTTGGGGATTCTACGCCCTGAGGATTCTACGCCCTGAGGATTCTACGCCTTGAGGATTCTACGCTAAGCATTGAGGACTCTAAGCATTGACGTTTCCAATCATTAAGGATACTAAGCATTGAGGTATCTAAGCCATGAGGATTCTAAGCATTGATGATTCTAATCTAAGCATTGAGGATGCTAAGTTTTGAGGTTTCTAAGTTTTAAGGACTCTGTGCATTGAGGTTGCTAAGCACCGAGGATTCTAAGCATTGAGTATTCTAAGCTAAGCATTGAGGATGCTAAGCATTGAGGATGCTAAGGATTGAGTTGTTTAAGCATTGAGGATTGTAAGCAAAGCATTGAGGATTCAAAGCTTTAAGGTTTCTAAGCATTGAGGATTCTACCCAAAGCATTGAGGATGCTAAACATTGAGGATGCTAAGGATTAAGGATTCTAAGCATTGAGGTTTCTAAGCATTGAGGATTCTAATCTAAGCATTGTGGATGCTAAGCATTGAGGATGCTAAGCATTGCGGATTCTAAGCATTGAGGATGCTAAGTATTGAGGCTGCTGAGCTTTGAGAATGGAAAGCAATGAAGATTCTAAGCATTGAGGGTTCTAAGCATTGATGATTCTATGCTATGCATTGAGCATGCTATGCCATGAGGTTTCTAAGCATTGAGGTTTCTAAGCTGAGCATTGAGGATTCTAAGCATTGAGGTTTCTATGCAATAACGACTCTATGCATTGAGCTTTCTAAGCAGTGAGGTTTCTAAGCATTGAGGATTCTAAACATTGACGTTTCTATGCTTTAAGTTTTCTATGCATTGAGGTTGCTAAGCATTAAGGACTCTATGCATTGTGGTTTCTAAGCTTTGTGGTTTCTATGCAATAAGGTTTCTCATCGTTGAGGATTCTAAGCAATGAGGTTTCTAAGCATTGAGGTTTCTAAGCTTTGAGGTTTGTAAGCATTGAGGATGGTACACATTGAGGATTCTAAGCTAAGCACTGAGGACTCTATGCATTGAAGTTTCTAAGCATTGAGTTTTCTAAGCATTGAGGATTCTAAGCATTGAGGGTTCTAAGCATTGAGGGTTCTAAGCATTGAGGACTCTATGCATTGACGTTTCTAAGCATTGAGCTTTCTAAGCATTAAGGACTCTTTTCATTGAGGATTCTAAGCATTGGGGATTCTATGCATTGAGGATACTAAGCATTCAAGATGCTAAGCATTGAGGATTCTAAGGTAAACATTGAGGGTTCTAAGCATTGACGATTCTAAGCACTGAGGATACTAGGTTAAGCATTGTGGGTTCTATGAATTGAGGTTTCTAAGCATAAATGTTTCAAGCATTAAGGACTCTGTGCATTGAGGTTTCTAATCATTAAGGATGCTAAGCATTGAGGATGCTAAGCATTACGGATTCTAAGACATAAAGATTCTATGCATTGAGGATTGCAAGGTTTGAGAATGCTAAGCACTGAGGATTCTAAGCATTGAGGTTTCTAAGCATTAAGGACTCTAATCTTTGGGGATTCTAAGCATTGAGGATTTTAGGCATTGAGGATTCTGAGCATAGCATTGTGGATTCCAAGTATTGAGGATTCTAAGCATTAACGACTCAATGCATTGAGGTTTCAAAGCATTGAGGGTGCTGAGCAATGAGGATGCTAAGCAATGAGGATTCTAAGCTTTGAGGTTTCTAAGCCTTAAGAAGTCTAAGTACTGAGCTTTCTAAGCATTGAGGATTCTAAGCATTAAGGACGCTATGCAGTGAGGTTTCTTAGCATTAAGGATGCTAAGGATTGAGGTTTCAAAGCAAGAAAGTTTCTCAGCGTTGAGGATTCTAAGGAATGCGGATTCTACGCATTGAGAATTCTATGCATTGAGGTTTATAAGCTAAGCATTGAGGATGCTGTGCATTGAGGATTCTATACATTGAGGATTCTAAGCTATGCACTGAGGTTTCTAAGCATTAGGGATGCTAAGCATTGAGGTTTCAAAGCAATAAGTTTTCTCAGCATTGAGGATTCTACGCATTGAGGATTCTATGGAATGAGGTTTCAACGCAAAGAATGGAGGATGCTAAGCAATGAGGTTTCTAATCATTGAGTATTCTAAGCTAAGCATTGAGCATACTAAGGATTGAGTATACTAAGCACTACGGTTTCTAAGCATTGAGGATTCTAAGCTATGCAGTGACGATGCTAAGTATTGAGGTTTCTAAGCTTTAAGGGCTCTAATCATTGGGGGGATTCTAAGCATTGAGGATTCTAGGCATTGATGGTTCTAAGTTGAGCATTGATGATGCTAAGCGTTGAGGATTCTAGGCATTGAGGATTCGAAGATTAAGGATTCTAAGCATTGAGGATTCTATGCATTGAGGATTCTAAGGTATGAATTGAGGATGATATGCATTGAGGTTTCTAAGCATTAAGGACTGTACGCATTGAGGTTTGTAAGCATTAGGGATGCTAAGCATTGAGGTTTCCAAGCAATAAAATTTCTCAGCGTAGAGGATTCTAAGGTATGAGGATTCTACGCATTGAGATTTCTAAGCAATGCATGGAGGATGCTAAGCACTGAGGATTCTAAGCATTGAGGATTCTAAGCTAAGCATAGAGCATACTAAGCATTGAGGATGCTAAGTATTGAGGTTTCTAAGCATTAAGGACTCTGTGCATTGAGGATTCTAAGCATTGAGGATTCTAAGCATTGAGGATTCTAAGCTAAGCATAGAGCATACTAAGGATTGAGGATGCTAAGCATTGAGGTTTCTAAGCATTGGGTATTCTACGCATTGAGGATGCTAAGCACTGAGGATTCTAAGCATTGAGGTTTCTAAGCAGTGAGGATTCTAAGCTAAGCACTGAGGATGCTAAGTATTGAGGTTTCTAAGCATTAAGGACTCTGTGCATTGAGGTTTCTAAGCATTGAGGATCCTGAGCTTTGAGGATTCTAAGCTAAGCATTGAGGATGCTAAGCATTGAGGACGCTAAGCATTGAGGATGCTAAGCATTGAGTATTCTAAGCATTGAGGATTGTAAGCTATGCATTGAGGATTCTAAGCATTGAGGATTATAAGCATTGAGGTTTTTAAGCAGTGAGGATTCTAAGCTAAGCACTGAGGATGCTAAGTATTGAGGTTTCTAAGCATTAAGGACTCTGTGCATTGAGGTTTCTAAGCATTGAGGTTTCTAAGCATTGCGGTTTCTAAGCATTGAGGATTCTAGGCATTGAGGATTCTAAGCATTGAGGATTCTAAGCTAGACATTGAGGATTCTAAGCATTGAGGATTCTAAGCATTGAGGATTCTAAGCATTGAGGATGCTAAGCATTGAGGATGCTAAGCATTGAGGATGCTAAGCATTGAGGATTCTAAGCCAAGCATTGAGTTTTCTAATCTTTGAGGTTTCTAAACATTAAGGCCTCTATGCACTCAGGTTTGTAAGCATTAGGGATGCTAAGCATTGAGGATTCAAAGCAATAAAATTTCTAAGCAATGAGGATTCTACGCATTGAGGTTTCTAAGCAATGCATGGAGGATGCTAAGCATTGAGGTTCCTAAGCTGTGAGGATTCTGAGCTTTGAGGATTCGAAGCTAAGCAATGAGGATGCTAAGCAATGAGGATGCTAAGCATTGAGGATTCTAAGCATTGAGGATTCTAATCTAAGCATAGAGCATACTAAGGATTGAGGATGCTAAGCATTGAGGTTTCTAAGCATTGGGGATTCTACTCATTGAGGATGCTAAGCACTGAGGATTATAAGCTTTCTGGTTTGTAAGCAGTGAGGATTCTAAGCTAAGCACTGAGGATGCTAAGTATTGAGGTTTCTAAGCATTAAGGACTCTGTGCATTGAGGTTTCTAAGCATTGAGGATCCTGAGCTTTGAGGATTCTAAGCATTGAGGATGCTAAGCATTGAGGATTCTAAGCTAAGCATAGAGCATACTAAGGATTGAGGATGCTAAGCATTGAGGATTCTAAGCATTGAGGATTCTAATCTATGCATTGAGGATTCTAAGCATTGAGGATTCTAAGCATTGAGGATTCTAAGCATTGAGGTTTGTAAGCATTTGGGATGCTAAGCAATGAGGTTTCAAACAATAAAATTTCTCAGCATTGAGGTTTGTAAGCATTGAGGATTCTAAGCTAAGCATAGAGCATACTAAGGATTTAGGATGCTAAGCATTGAGGATTCTAAGCATTGAGGATTCTAAACATTGAGGATGCTAAGCATTGAGGATTCTAAGCATTGAGGATTCTAAGCATTGAGGATTCTAAGCTATGCATGGAGGATTCTAAGCATTGAGGATTCTAAGCATAGAGGATTCTAAGCCAAGCATTGAGTTTTCTAATCTTTGAGGTTTCTAAGCATTAAGGCCTCTATGCATTGAGGTTTGTAAGCATTTGGGATGCTAAGCAATGAGGTTTCAAACAATAAAATTTCTCAGCATTGAGGTTTGTAAGCATTGAGGATTCTAAGCATTGAGGCTTGTAAGCTAAGCATAGAGCATACTAGGGATTGAGGATGCTAAGCATTGAGGATTCTAAGTATTGAGGATTCTAAGCTATGCATTGAGGATTCTAAACATTGAGGATGTTAAGCATTGAGGATTCTAAGCATTGAGTTTTCTAAGCTAAGCATTGAGGATGCTAAGCATTGAGGATTTTAAGCATTGAGGATTCTAATCTAGGCATTGAGGATTCTAAGCATTGAGGATTCTAAGCATTGAGGATTCTAAGCATTGAGGTTTCTAAGCTAAGCATGGAGGTTTCTAATCATTGAGGATGCTAAGTATTGAGGATGCAAAGCATTGAGGATGCTAAGCATTGAGGCTGCTAAGCATTGAGGATGCTAAGCATTGAGGATTCTAAGCATTGAGGATTCTAAGCATTGAGGATTCTAAGCAAAGCATTGAGGTTTGTAAGCATTGAGGATGCTAAGCATTGAGGATGCTAAGCATTGAGGATGCTAAGCATTGAGGATTCTAAGCATTGAGGATTCTAGGCATTGAGGATGCTAAGCATTGAGGATGCTAAGCATTGAGGATGCTAAGCATTGAGGATGCTAAGCATTGAGGATTCTAAGCCAAGCATTGAGTTTTCTAATCTTTGTTGTTTCTAAACATTAAGGCCTCTATGCAATGAGGTTTGTAAGCATTAGGGTTGCTAAGCATTGAGGTTTCAGAGCAATAAAATTTCTAAGCAATGAGGATTCTTTGCATTGAGGTTTCTAAGCAATGCATGGAGGATGCTAAGCATTGAGGTTCCTAAGCAGTGAGGATTCTGAGCTTTGAGGATTCTAAGCTAAGCAATGAGGATGCTAAGCAATGAGGATGCTAAGCATTGAGGATGCTAAGCATTGAGGATTCTAAGCATTGAGGATTCTAAGCTAAGCATTGAGGATGCGAAGCATTGAGGATTCTAACTATTGAGGATTCTAAGCAATGCATGGAGGATGCTAAGCATTGAGGATTCTAAGCATTGAGGATTCTAAGCTATGCATGGAGGATTCTAAGTATTGAGGATTCTAAGCATTGAGGATTCTAAGCGAAGCATTGAGTTTTCTAATCTTTGAGGTTTCTAATCATTAAGGCCTCTATGCATTGAGGTTTGCAAGCATTTGGGATGCTAAGCAATGAGGTTTCAAACAATAAAATTTCTCAGCATTGAGGTTTGTATGCATTGAGGTTTCTAAGCATTGAGGATTCTAAGCTAAGCATAGAGCATACTAAGGATTGAGGATGCTAAGCATTGCGGATTCTAAGCATTGAGGATTCTAAGCTATGCATTGAGGGTTCTAAGCATTGAGGATTCTAAGCATTGAGGATTCTAAGCATTGAGGATTCTAATCTAGGCATTGAGGATTCTAAGCACTGAGGATTCTAAGCATTGAGGATTCTAAGCATTGAGGTTTCTAAGCTAAGCATGGAGGATTCTAAGCATTGAGGATGCTAAGTATTGAGGATGCTAAGCATTGAGGATGCTAAGCATTGAGGATGCTAAGCATTGAGGATTCTAAGCATTGAGGATTCTAAGCATTGAGGATTCTAAGCATTGAGGATTCTAAGCTAGGCATTGAGGATTCGAAGTATTGAGGATTCTAAGCATTGAGGTTTCTAAGCTAAGCATGGAGGATTCTAAGCATTGAGGATGCTAAGTATTGAGGATGCTAAGCATTGAGGATGCTAAGCATTGAGGATTCTAAGCATTGAGTATTCTAAGCATTGAGGATTCTAAGCATTTAGGATTCTAAGCATTTAGGATTCTAATCTAGGCATTGAGGATTCTAAGCATTGAGGATTCTAAGCCTTGAGGATTCTAAGCATTGAGGTTTCTAAGCTGAGCATTGAGGATTCTAAGTATTGAGGATTCTAAGCTAGGCATTGAGGATTCTAAGCATTGAGGTTTCTAAGCAAAGCATTCAGGTTTCTAAGCATTGAGGATGCTAAGCATTGAGGATGCTAAGCATTGAGGATGCTAAGCAATGAGGATGCTATGCATTGAGGATGCTAAGCATTGAGGATTCTAAGCATTGAGGTTTCTAAGCTAAGCATTGAGGATGCGAGGCATTGAGGATTCTAACTATTGAGGGTTCTAAGCAATGCATGGAGGATGCTAAGCATTGAGGATTCTAAGCCAAGCATTGAGTTTTCCAATCTTTGAGGTTTCTAACCATTAAGGCCTCAATGCATTGAGGTTTGTAAGCATTTGGGATGCTAAGCAATGAGGTTTCAAACAATAAAATTTCTCAGCATTGAGGTTTGTAAGCATTGAGGATTCTAAGCATTGAGGATTCTAAGCTAAGCATAGAGCATACTAAGGATTTAGGATGCTAAGCATTGAGGATTCTAAGCATTGAGGATTCTAAGCTATGCATTGAGGATTCTAAACATTGAGGATGTTAAGCATTGAGGATTCTAAGCATTGAGTTTTCTAAGCTAAGCATTGAGGATGCTAAGCATTGAGGATTCTAAGCATTGAGGATTCTAAGCATTCAGGATTCTAATCGAGGCATTGAGGATTCTAAGCATTGAGGATTCTAAGCCTTGAGGATTCTAAGCACTGAGGTTTCTAAGCTGAGCATGGAGGATTCTAAGTATTGAGGATGCTAAGCATTGAGGATGCTAAGCATTGAGGATTCTAAGCATTGAGGATTCTAAGCATTGAGCATTCTAAGTATTGAGGATTCTAAGCTAGGCATTGAGGATTCTAAGCATTGAGGTTTCTAAGCAAAGCATTCAGGTTTCTAAGCATTGAGGATGCTAAGCATTGAGGATGCTAAGCATTGAGGATGCTAAGCAATGAGGATGCTAAGCATTGAGGATGCTAAGCATTGAGGATTCTAAGCATTGAGGATTCTAAGCTATGCATGGAAGATTCTAAGCATTGAGGATTCTAAGCATAGAGGATTCTAAGCCAAGCATTGAGTTTTCTAATCTTTGAGGTTTCTAAGCATTAAGGCCTCTATGTATTGAGGTTTGTAAGCATTTGGGATGCTAAGCAATGAGGTTTCAAACAATAAAATTTCTCAGCATTGAGGTTTGTAAGCATTGAGGATTCTAAGCATTGAGGATTCTAAGCTAAGCATAGAGCATACCAGGGATTGAGGATGCTAAGCATTGAGGATTCTAAGCATTGAGGATTCTAAGCTATGCATTGAGGATTCTAAACATTGAGGATGTTAAGCATTGAGGATTCTTATCATTGAGTTTTCTAAGCTAAGAATTGAGGATGCTAAGCATTGAGGATTCTAAGCATTGAGGATTCTAAGCATTGAGGATTCTAAGCATTCAGGATTCTAATCTAGGTATTGAGGATTCTAAGCATTGAGGATTCTAAGCCTTGAGGATTCTAAGCATTGAGGTTTCTAAGCTGAGCATGGAGGATTCTAAGTATTGAGGATGCTAAGCATTGAGGATGCTAAGCAGTGAGGATGCTAAGCATTGAGGATGCTAAGCATTGTAGATTCTAAGCATTGAGGATTCTAAGCATTGAGGATTCTAAGCATTGAGGATTCTAAGCCAAGCATTGAGTTTTCTAATCTTTGAGGTTTCTAAGCATTAAGGCCTCTATGCATTGAGGTTTGTAAGCATTTGGGATGCTAAGCAATGAGGTTTCAAACAATAAAATTTCTCAGCATTGAGGTCTGTAAGCATTGAGGATTCTAAGCATTGAGTATTCTAAGCTAAGCATAGAGCATACTAAGGATTTAGGATGCTAAGCATTGAGGATTCTAAGCATTGAGGATTCTAAGCTATGCATTAAGGATTCTAAACATTGAGGATGTTAAGCATTGAGGATTCTAAGCATTGAGTTTTCTAAGCTAAGCATTGAGGATTCTAAGCATTGAGGATTCTAAGCATTGAGGATTCTAAGCATTGAGGATTCTAATCATTGAGGATTCTAATCTAGGCATTGAGGATTCTAAGCATTGAGGATTCTAAGCATTGAGGATTCTAAGCCTTGAGGATTCTAAGCATTGAGGTTTCTAAGCTGAGCACGGAGGATTCTAAGTATTGAGGATGCTAAGGATTGAGGATGCTAAGCATTGAGGATGCTAAGCATTGAGGATGCTAAGCATTGAGGATTCTAAGCATTGAGGATTCTAAGCATTGAGGATTCTAAGTATTGAGGATTCTAAGCTAGGCATTGAGGATTCTAAGCATTGAGGTTTCTAAGCAAAGCATTCAGGTTTCTAAGCATTGAGGATGCTAAGCAATGAGGATGGTAAGCATTGAGGATGCTAAGCATTGAGGATGCTAAGCAACGAGGATGCTAAGCATTGAGGATGCTAAGCATTGAGGATTCTAAGCATTGAGGATTCTTAGCTATGCATTGAGGATTCTAAACATTGAGGATGTTAAGCATTGAGAATTCTAAGTATTGAGGTTTCTAAGCTAAGCACTGAGGATTCTAAGCATTGAGGATTCTAAGCATTCAGGTTTCTAAGCAGTGAGGATTCTAAGCTAAGCACTTAGGATGCTAAGTATTGAGGTTTCTAAGCATTAAGGATTCTGTGCATTGAGGTTTCTAAGCATTGAGGATTCTAAGCATTGAGTTTTCTAAGCTAAGCATTGAGGATGCTAAGCATTGAGGATTCTAAGCATGGAGGATTCTAAGCATTGAGGATTCTAAGCTATGAGGATTGTAAGCCAAGCATTGAATTTTCTAATCTTTGAGGTTTCTAAGCATTAAGGCCTCTATGCATTGAGGTTTCTAAGCATTTGGGATGCTAAGCAATGAGTTTTCAAACAATAAAATTTCTCAGCATTGAGGTTTGTAAGCATTGATGATTCTAAGCATTGAAGATTCTAAGCTAAGCATAGAGCATACTAAGGATTGAGGATGCTAAGCATTGAGGATTCTAAGCATTGAGGATTCTAAGCTATGCATTGAGGATTCTAAACATTGAGGATGTTAAGCATTGAGGATTCTAAGCATTGAGTTTTCTAAGCTAAGCATTGAGGATGCGAAGCATTGAGGATGTTAAGCATTGAGGATTCTAAGCATTGAGGATTCTAAGCATTTAGGATTCTAATCTAGGCATTGAGGATTCTAAGCATTGAGGATTCTAAGCATTGAGGTTTCTAAGCTGAGCATGGAGGATTCTAAGTATTGAGGATGCTAAGCATTGAGGAAGCTAAGGATTGAGGATGCTAAGCATTGAGGATGCTAAGCATTGAGGATTCTAAGCATTGAGGATTCTAAGTATTGAGGATTCTAAGCATTGAGGTTTCTAAGCAAAGCATTCAGGTTTCTAAGCATTGAGGATGCTAAGCATTGAGGATTCTAAGCATTGAGGATTCTAAGCTATGCATGGAGGATTCTAAGCATTAAGGATTCTAAGCATAGAGGATTCTAAGCCAAGCATTGAGTTTTCTAATCTTTGAGGTTTCTAAGCATTAAGGCCTCTATGCATTGAGGTTTGTAAGCATTTGGGATGCTAAGCAATGAGGTTTCAAACAATAAAATTTCTCAGCATTGAGGTTTGTAAGCATTGAGGATTCTGAGCATTGAGGATTCTAAGCTATGCATTGAGGATTCTAAACATTGAGGATGTTAAGCATTGAGGATTCTTATCATTGAGTTTTCTAAGCTAAGCATTGAGGATGCTAAGCATTGAGGATTCTAAGCATTGAAAATTCTAAGCATTGAGGATTCTAAGCATTGAGGATTCTAAGCATTGAGGATTCTAAGCATTGAGGATTCTAATCTAGGCATTGAGGATTCTAAGCATTGAGGATTCTAAGCATTGAGGTTTCTAAGCTAAGCATGGAGGATTCTAAGCATTGAGGATGCTAAGTATTGAGGATGCTAAGCATTGAGGATGCTAAGCATTGAGGATGCTAAGCATTGAGGATTCTAAGCATTGAGGATTCTAAGCATTGAGGATTCTAAGCTAGGCATTGAGGATTCTAAGCATTGTGGATTCTAAGCATTGAGGTTTCTAAGCAAAGCATTGAGGATGCTAAGCATTGAGGATGCTAAGCATTGAGGATTCTAAGCATTGAGGATGCTAAGCATTGAGGATGCTAAGCATTGAGGATTCTAAGCTTTGAGGATGCTAAGCATTCAGGATGCTAAGCATTGAGGATGCTAAGCATTGAGGATGCTAAGCATTGAGGATTCTAAGCATTGAGGATTCTAAGCTATGTAATGAGGATGCTAAGCATTGAGGATTCTAAGTATTGAGGTTTCTATGCTAAGCATTGAGGATGCGAAGCATTGAGGATTCTAACTATTGAGGATTCTAAGCAATGCATGGAGGATTCTAAGCATTGAGGATTCTAAGCATTGAGGATTCTAAGCATTGAGGATTCTAAGCTAAGCATAGAGCATACTAAGGATTTAGGATGCTAAGCATTGAGGATTCTAAGCATTGAGGATTCTAAGCTATGCATTAAGGATTCTAAACATTGAGGATGTTAAGCATTGAGGATTCTAAGCATTGAGTTTTCTAAGCTAAGCATTGAGGATGCTAAGCATTGAGGATTCTAAGCATTGAGGATTCTAAGCATTGAGGATTCTAAGCCTTGAGGATTCTAAGCATTGAGGTTTCTAAGCTGAGCACGGAGGATTCTAAGTATTGAGGATGCTAAGCATTGAGGATGCTAAGCATTGAGGATGCTAAGCATTGAGGATTCTAAGCATTGAGGATTCTAAGTATTGAGGATTCTAAGCTAGGCATTGAGGATTCTAAGCATTGAGGTTTCTAAGCAAAGCATTCAGGTTTCTAAGCATTGAGGATGCTAAGCAATGAGGATGGTAAGCATTGAGGATGCTAAGCATTGAGGATGCTAAGGAATGAGGATGCTAAGCATTGAGGATGCTAAGCATTGAGGATTCTAAGCATTGAGGATGCTAAGCATTGAGGATTCTAAGCATTGAGGATTCTAAGCATTGAGGATTCTTAGCTATGCATTGAGGATTCTAAACATTGAGGATGTTAAGCATTGAGAATTCTAAGTATTGAGGTTTCTAAGCTAAGCACTGAGGATTCTAAGCATTGAGGATTCTAAGCATTCAGGTTTCTAAGCAGTGAGGATTCTAAGCTAAGCACTTAGGATGCTAAGTATTGAGGTTTCTAAGCATTGAGGATTCTAAGCATTGAGGTTTCTAAGCATTGAGGATTCTAAGCATTGAGTTTTCTAAGCTAAGCATTGAGGATGCTAAGCATTGCGGATTCTAAGCATGGAGGATTCTAAGCATGGAGGATTCTAAGCATTGAGGATTCTAAGCCAAGCATTGAATTTTCTAATCTTTGAGGTTTCTAAGCATTAAGGCCTCTATGCATTGTGGTTTCTAAGCATTTGGGATGCTAAGCAATGAGGTTTCAAACAATAAAATTTCTCAGCATTGAGGTTTGTAATCATTGAGGATTCTAAGCATTGAGGATTCTAAGCTAAGCATAGAGCATACTAAGGATTGAGGATGCTAAGCATTGAGGATTCTAAGCATTGAGGATTCTAAGCTATGCATTGAGGATTCTAAACATTGAGGATGTTAAGCATTGAGGATTCTAAGCATTGAGTTTTCTAAGCTAAGCATTGAGGATACTAAGCATTGAGGATTCTAAGCATTGAGGATTCTAAGCATTGAGGATTCTAAGCATTTAG
This sequence comes from Coturnix japonica, assembly GCF_054131305.1. NCBI lineage: Eukaryota > Metazoa > Chordata > Aves > Galliformes > Phasianidae > Coturnix > Coturnix japonica. Next base: position 19,443,282 of record NC_140671.1, on the reverse strand, counting down.
GATTCTAATCTAGGCATTGAGGATTCTAAGCATTGAGGATTCTAAGCCTTGAGGATTCTAAGCATTGAGGTTTCTAAGCTGAGCATGGAGGATTCTAAGTATTGAGGATGCTAAGCATTGAGGAAGCTAAGGATTGAGGATGCTAAGCATTGAGGATGCTAAGCATTGAGGATTCTAAGCATTGAGGATTCTAAGTATTGAGGATTCTAAGCTAGGCATTGAGGATTCTAAGCATTGAGGTTTCTAAGCAAAGAATTCAGGTTTCTAAGCATTGAGGATTATAAGCATTGAGGATGCTAAGCATTGAGGATGCTAAGCAATGAGGATGCTAAGCATTGAGGATTCTAAGCATTGAGGATTCTAAGCTATGCATGGAGGATTCTAAGCATTGAGGATTCTAAGCATAGGGGATTCTAAGCCAAGCATTGAGTTTTCTAATCTTTGAGGTTTCTAAGCATTAAGGCCTCTATGCATTGAGGTTTGTAAGGATTTGGGATGCTAAGCAATGAGGTTTCAAACAATAAAATTTCTCAGCATTGAGGTTTGTAAGCATTGAGGATTCTAAGCATTGAGGATTCTAAGCAAAGCATAGAGCATACTAGGGATTGAGGATGCTAAGCATTGAGGATTCTAAGCATTGAGGATTCTAAGCTATGCATTGAGGATTCTAAACATTGAGGATGTTAAGCATTGAGGATTCTTATCATTGAGTTTTCTAAGCTAAGCATTGAGGATGCTAAGCATTGAGGATTCTAAGCATTGAGGATTCTAAGCATTGAGGATTCTAAGCATTGAGGATTCTAATCTAGGCATTGAGGATTCAAAGCATTGAGGATTCTAAGCATTGAGGATTCTAAGCATTGAGGTTTCTAAGCTAAGCATGGAGGATTCTAAGCATTGAGGATGCTAAGTATTGAGGATGCTAAGCATTGAGGATGCTATGCATTGAGGATTGTAAGCATTGAGGATTCTAAGCATTGAGGATTCTAAGTATTGAGGATTCTAAGCATTGAGGATTCTAAACATTGAGGTTTCTAAGCAAAGCATTGAGGTTTCTAAGCATTGAGGATACTAAGCATTGAGGATGCTAAGCATTGAGGATGCTAAGCATTGAGGATTCTAAGCATTGAGGATTCTAGGCATTGAAGATGCTAAGCATTGAGGATGCTAAGCATTGAGGATGCTAAGCATTGAGGATGCTAAGCATTGAGGATTCTAAGCCAAGCATTGAGTTTTCTAATCTTTGTTGTTTCTAAACATTAAGGCCTCTATGCAATGAGGTTTGTAAGCATTAGGGTTGCTAAGCATTAAGGTTTCAGAGCAATAAAATTTCTAAGCAATGAGGATTCTGCGCATTGAGGTTTCTAAGCAATGCATGGAGGATGCTAAGAATTGAGGTTCCTAAGCAGTGAGGATTCTGAGCTTTGAGGATTCTAAGCTAAGCAATGAGGATGCTAAGCAATGAGGATGCTAAGCATTGAGGATGCTAAGCATTGAGGATTCGAAGCATTGAGGTTTCTAAGCTAAGCATTGAGGATGCGAAGCATTGAGGATTCTAACTATTGAGGATTCTAAGCAATGCATGGAGGATGCTAAGCATTGAGGATTCTAAGCATTGAGGATTCTAAGCTATGTATGGAGGATTCTAAGCATTGAGGATTCCAAGCATTGAGGATTCTAAGCCAAGCATTGAGTTTTCTAATCTTTGAGGTTTCTAAGCATTAAGGCCTCTATGCATTGAGGTTTGTAAGCATTTGGGATGCTAAGCAATGAGGTTTCAAACAATAAAATTTCTCAGCATTGAGGTCTGTAAGCATTGAGGATTCTAAGCATTGAAGATTCTAAGCTAAGCATAGAGCATACTAAGGATTTAGGATGCTAAGCATTGAGGATTCTAAGCATTGAGGATTCTAAGCTATGCATTAAGGATTCTAAACATTGAGGATGTTAAGCATTGAGGATTCTAAGCATTGAGGTTTCTAAGCTAAGCATGGAGGATGCTAAGCATTGAGGATGCTAAGCATTGAGGATTCTAAGCATTGAGGATTCTAAGCATTGAGGATTCTTAGCATTGAGGATTCTAAGCATTTAGGATTCTAATCTGGGCATTGAGGATTCTAAGCATTGAGGATTCTAAGCCTTGAGGATTCTAAGCATTGAGGATTCTAAGCATTGAGGATTCTAATTATTGAGGATTCTAAGCTAGGCATTGAGGATTCTAAGCATTGAGGTTTCTAAGCAAAGCATTCAGGTTTCTAAGCATTGAGGATGCTAAGCATTGAGGATGCTAAGCATTGAGGATGCTAAGCAATGAGGATGCTAAGCATTGAGGATTCTTATCATTGAGGTTTCTAAGCTAAGCATTGAGGATGCGATGCATTGAGGATTCTAACTATTGAGGATTCTAAGCAATGCATGGAGGATGCTAAGCATTGAGGATTCTAAGCATTGAGGATTCTAAGCTATGCATGGAAGATTCTAAGCATTGAGGATTCTAAGCATAGAGGATTCTAAGCCAAGCATTGAGTTTTCTAATCTTTGATGTTTCTAAGCATTAAGGCCTCTATGTATTGAGGTTTGTAAGCATTTGGTATGCTAAGCAATGACGTTTCAAACAATAAAATTTCTCAGCATTGAGGTTTGTAAGCATTGAGGATTCTAAGCATTGAGGATTCTAAGCATTTGGGATGCTAAGCAATGACGTTTCAAACAATAAAATTTCTCAGCATTGAGGTTTGTAAGCATTGAGGATGCTAAGCATTGAGGATTCTAAGCATTGAGGATTCTAAGCATTGAGGATTCTAAGCATTGAGGATTCTAAGCTATGCATTGAGGATTCTAAACATTGAGGATGTTAAGCATTGAGGATTCTAAGCATTGAGTTTTCTAAGCTAAGCATTGAGGATTCTAAGCATTGAGGATTCTAAGCATTGAGGATTCTAAGCATTGAGGATTCTAAGCATTGAGGATTCTAATCTAGGCATTGAGGATTCTAAGCATTGAGGATTCTAAGCAGTGAGGATTCTAAGCATTGTGGTTTCTAAGCTAAGCATGGAGGATTCTAAGAATTGAGGATTCTAAGCGTTCAGGTTTCTAAGCAGTGAGGATTCTAAGCTAAGCACTTAGGATGCTAAGTATTGAGGTTTCTAAGCATTAAGGATTCTGTGCATTGAGGTTTCTAAGCATTGAGGATTCTAAGCATTGAGTTTTCTAAGCTAAGCATTGAGGATGCTAAGCATTGAGGATTCTAAGCATTGAGGATTCTAAGCATTGAGGATTCTAAGCATTGAGGATTCTAAGCATTGAGGATTCTAATCTAGGCATTGAGGATTCTAAGCATTGAGGATTCTAAGCAGTGAGGATTCTAAGCATTGTGGTTTCTAAGCTAAGCATGGAGGATTCTAAGAATTGACGATTCTAAGCGTTCAGGTTTCTAAGCATTGAAGATTCTAAGCCAAGCATTGAGTTTTCTAATCTTTGAGGTTTCTAAGTATTAAGGCCTCTATGTATTCAGGTTTGTAAGCATTTGGGATGCTAAGCAATGAGGTTTCAAACAATAAAATTTCTCAGCATTGAGGTCTGTAAGCATTGAGGATTCTAAGCATTGAGGATTCTAAGCTAAGCATAGAGCATACTAAGGATTTAGGATGCTAGGCATTGAGGATTCTAAGCATTGAGGATTCTGAGCTATGCATTAAGGATTATAAACATTGAGGATGTTAAACATTGAGGATTCTAAGCATTGAGTTTTCTAAGCTAAGCATTGAGGATGCTAAGCATTGAGGATGCTAAGCATTGAGGATTCTAAGCATTGAGGATTCTATGCATTTAGGATTCTAATCTAGGCATTGAGGATTCTAAGCATTGAGGTTTCTAAGCTGAGCATGGAGGATTCTAAGTATTGAGGATGCTAAGCATTGAAGATGCTTAGCATTGAGGATGCTAAGCATTGAGGATACTAAGTATTGAGGATTCTAAGCTAGGCACTGAGGATTCTAAGCATTGAGGTTTCTAAGCAAAGCATTCAGGTTTCTAAGCATTGAGGATGCTAAGCATTGAGGATGCTAAGCATTGAAGATGCTAAGCATTGAGGATGCTAAGCAATGAGGATGATAAGCATTGAGGATGCTAAGCATTGAGGATTCTAAGCATTGAGGTTTCTAAGCTAAGCATTGAGGATGCGAGGCATTGAGGATTCTAACTATTGAGGATTCTAAGCAATGCATGGAGGATGCTAAGCATTGAGGATTCTAAGCATTGAGGATTCTAAGCTATGCATGGAAGATTCTAAGCATTGAGGATTCTAAGCATAGAGGATTATAAGCCAAGCATTGAGTTTTCTAATCTTTGAGGTTTCTAAGCATTAAGGCCTCTATGTATTGAGGTTTGTAAGCATTTGTGATGCTAAGCAATGACGTTTCAAACAATAAAATTTCTCAGCATTGAGGTTTGTAAGCATTGAGGATTCTAAGCTAAGCATAGAGCATACTAAGGATTGAGGATGCTAAGCATTGAGGATTCTAAGCATTGAGGATTCTAAGCTATGCATTGAGGATTCTAAACATTGAGGATGTTAAGCATTGAGGATTCTAAGCATTGAGTTTTCTAAGCTAAGCATTGAGGATGCTAAGCATTGAGGATTCTAAGCATTGAGGATTCTAAGCATTGAGGATTCTAAGCATTGAGGATTCTAATCTAGGCATTGAGGATTCTAAGCATTGAGGATTGTAAGCATTGAGGATTCTAAGCATTGTGGTTTCTAAGCTAAGCATGGAGGATTCTAAGCACTGAGGATGCTAAGCATTGAGGATGCTAAGCATTGAGGATGCTAAGCATTGAGGATTCTAAGAATTGAGGATTCTAAGCATAGAGGATTCTAAGCATTGAGGATTCTAAGCTAGGCATTGAGGATTCTAAGCATTGTGGATTCTAAGCATTGAGGTTTCTAAGCATAGCATTGAGGATGCTAAGCATTGAGGATGCTAAGCATTGAGGATTCTAAGCATTGAGGATGCTAAGCATTGAGGATGCTAAGCATTGAGGATCGTAAGCATTGAGGATTCTAAGCTTTGAGGATGCTAAGCATTCAGGATGCTAAGCATTGAGGATGCTAAGCATTGAGGATGCTAAGCATTGAGGATTCTAAGCATTGAGGATTCTAAGCTATGTAATGAGGATGCTAAGCATTGAGGATTCTAAGTATTGAGGTTTCTATGCTAAGCATTGAGGATGCGAAGCATTGAGGATTCTAACTATTGAGGATTCTAAGCAATGCATGGAGGATTCTAAGCATTGAGGATTCTAAGATTTGAGGATGCTAAGCATTGAGGATTCTAAGCATTGAGGATGCTAAGAATTGAGGATTCTCAGCATTGAGGATTCTAAGCATTGAGGATTCCAAGCTATTCATTGAGGATTCTAAACATTGAGGATTTTAAGCATTGAGAATTCTAAGCATTGAGGTTTCTAAGCTAAGCATTGAGGATTCTAAGCATTGAGGATTCTAAGCATTCAGGTTTCTAAGCAGTGAGGATTCTAAGCTAAGCACTTAGGATGCTAAGTATTGAGGTTTCTAAGCATTAAGGATTCTGTGCATTGAGGTTTCTAAGCATTGAGGATTCTAAGCATTGAGTTTTCTAAGCTAAGCATTGAGGATGCTAAGCATTGAGGATTCTAAGCATGGAGGATTCTAAGCATTGAGGATTCTAAGCTATGAGGATTCTAAGCCAAGCATTGAATTTTCTAATCTTTGAGGTTTCTAAGCATTAAGGCCTCTATGCATTGAGGTTTCTAAGCATTTGGGATGCTAAGCAATGAGGTTTCAAACAATAAAATTTCTCAGCATTGAGGTTTGTAAGCATTGAGGATTCTAAGCATTGAGGATTCTAAGCTAAGCATAGAGCATACTAAGGATTGAGGATGCTAAGCATTGAGGATTCTAAGCATTGAGGATTCTAAGCTATGCATTGAGGATTCTAAACATTGAGGAAGTTAAGCATTGAGGATTCTAAGCATTGAGTTTTCTAAGCTAAGCATTGAGGATGCTAAGCATTGAGGATTCTAAGCATTGAGGATTCTAAGCATTGAGGATTCTAAGCATTGAGGTTTCTAAGCTGAGCATGGAGGATTCTAAGTATTGAGGATGCTAAGCATTGAGGATGCTAAGCATTGACGATCTTAAGAATTGAGGATTCTAAGCTTTGAGGATGCTAAGCATTCAGGATGCTAAGCATTGAGGATGCTAAGCATTGAGGATTCTAAGCATTGAGGATTCTAAGCTATGTAATGAGGATGCTAAGCATTGAGGATTCTAAGTACTGAGGTTTCTATGCTAAGCATTGAGGATGCGAAGCATTGAGGATTCTAACTATTGAGGATTGTAAGCAATGCATGGAGGATTCTAAGCATTGAGGATTCTAAGCATTGAGGATTCTAAGCACTGAGGATTCTAAGCATTGAGGATGCTAAGCATTGAGGATGGTAAGCATTGAGGATGGTAAGCATTGAGGATTCTAAGCATAGAGCATACTAAGCATTGAGGATGCTAAGCATTGAGGATGCTAAGCATTGAGGATGCTAAGCATTGAGGATGCTAAGAATTGAGGATTCTCAGCATTGAGGATTCTAAGCATTGAGGATTCTAAGCTGTTCATTGAGGATTCTAAACATTGAGGATGTTAAGCATTGAGAATTCTAAGCATTGAGGTTTCTAAGCTAAGCATTGAGGATTCTAAGCATTGAGGATTCTAAGCATTCAGGTTTCTAAGCAGTGAGGATTCTAAGCTAAGCACTTAGGATGCTAAGTATTGAGGTTTCTAAGCATTAAGGATTCTGTGCATTGAGGTTTCTAAGCATTGTGGATTCTAAGTATTGAGTTTTCTAAGCTAAGCATTGAGGATGCTAAGCATTGAGGATTCTAAGCATGGAGGATTCTAAGCATTGAGGATTCTAAGCTATGAGGATTCTAAGCCAAGCATTGAATTTTCTAATCTTTGAGGTTTCTAAGCACTAAGGCCTCTATGCATTGAGGTTTCTAAGCATTTGGGATGCTAAGCAATGAGGTTTCAAACAATAAAATTTCTCAGCATTGAGGTTTGTAAGCATTGAGGATTCTAAGCATTGAGGATTCTAAGCTAAGCATAGAGCATACTAAGGATTGAGGATGCTAAGCATTGAGGATTCTAAGCATTGAGGATTCTAAGCTATGCATTGAGGATTCTAAACCTTGAGGAAGTTAAGCATTGAGGATTCTAAGCATTGAGTTTTCTAAGCTAAGCATTGAGGATTCTAAGCATTGAGGATGCTAAGGATTGAGGATTCTAAGCATTGAGGATTCTAAGCATTGTGGATTCTAAGCATTGAGGTTTCTAAGCTGAGCATGGAGGATTCTAAGTATTGAGGATACTAAGCATTGAGGAAGCTAAGCATTGAGGATGCTAAGCATTGAGGATGCTAAGCATTGAGGATTCTAAGTATTGGGGATTCTAAGCTAGGCATTGAGGATTCTAAGCATTGAGGTTTCTAAGCAAAGCATTCAGGTTTCTAAGCATTGAGGATGCTAAGCATTGAGGATGCTAAGCATTGAGGATGCTAAGCATTGAGGATTCTAAGCATTGAGGATTCTAAGCTATGCATTGAGGATTCTAAACATTGAGGTTGTTAAGCATTGAGGATTCTAAGCATTGAGTTTTCTAAGCTAAGCATTGAGGATGCTAAGCATTGAGGATTCTAAGCATTGAGGATTCTAAGCATTGAGGATTCTGAGCATTGAGGATTCTAATCTAGGCATTGAGGATTCTAAGCATTGAGGATTCTAAGCATTGAGGTTTCTAAGCTAAGCATGGAGGATTCTAAGCATTGAGGATGCTAAGTATTGAGGATGCAAAGCATTGAGGATGCTAAGCATTGAGGATGCTAAGCATTGAGGATTCTAAGCACTGAGGATTCTAAGCATTGAGGATTCTAAGCATTGAGGATTCTAAGCATTGAGGTTTCTAAGCAAAGCATTGAGGTTTCTAAGCATTGAGGATGCTAAGCATTGAGGATGCTAAGCATTGAGGATGCTAAGCATTGAGGATTCTAAGCATTGAGGATTCTATGCATTGAAGATGCTAAGCATTGAGGATGCTAAGCATTGAGGATGCTAAGCATTGAGGATTCTAAGCCAAGCATTGAGTTTTCTAATCTTTGTTTTTTCTAAACATTAAGGCCTCTAAGCAATGAGGTTTGTAAACATTAAGGTTGCTAAGCATTGAGGTTTCAGAGCTATAAAATTTCTAAGCAATGAGGATTCTTCGCATTGAGGTTTCTAAGCAATGCATGGAGGATGCTAAGCATTGAGGTTCCTAAGCAGTGAGGATACTGAGCTTTGAGGATTCTACGCTAAGCAATGAGGATGCTAAGCAATGAGGATGCTAAGCAATGTGGATGCTAAGCATTGAGGATGCAAAGCATTGAGGATTCTAAGCATTGATGTTTCTAAGCTAAGCATTGATGATACGAAGCATTGAGGATTCTAAGCTATGCATGGAGGATTCTAAGCATTGAGGATTCTAAGCATTGAGGATTCTAAGCCAAGCATTGAGTTTTCTAATCTTTGAGGTTTCTAAGCATTAAGGCCTCTATGCATTGAGGTTTGCAAGCATTTGGGATGCTAAGCAATGAGGTTTCAAACAATAAAATTTCTCAGCATTGAGGTTTGTAAGCATTGAGGATTCTAAGCATTGAGGATTCTAAGCTAAGCATAGAGCATACTAAGGATTGAGGATGCTAAGCATTGCGGATTCTAAGCATTGAGGATTCTAAGCTATGCATTGAGGATTCTAAGCATTGAGGATTCTAAGCATTGAGGATTCTAAGCATTGAGGATTCTAATCTAGGCATTGAGGATTCTAAGCACTGAGGATTCTAAGCATTGAGGATTCTAAGCATTGTGGATTCTAAGCATTGAGGTTTCTAAGCTAAGCATGGAGGATTCTAAGCAATGAGGATGCTAAGTATTGAGGATGCTAAGCATTGAGGATGCTAAGCATTGAGGATGCTAAGCATTGAGGTTTCTAAGCATTGAGGATGCTAAGCATTGAGGATGCTAAGCATTGAGGATGCTAAGCATTGAGGATTCTAAGCATTGAGGATGCTAAGCATTGAGGATGCTAAGCATTGAGGATGGTAAGCATTGAGTATTCTAAGCTTTGAGGATGCTAAGCATTGAGGATGCTAAGCATTGAGGATGCTAAGCATTGAGGATTCTAAGCATTGAGGATTCTAAGCAATGTAATGAGGATGCTAAGCATTGAGGATTCTAAGTATTGAGGTTTCTATGCTAAGCATTGAGGATGCGAAGCATTGAGGATTCTAACTATTGAGGATTCAAAGCAATGCAAGGGGGATTCTAAGCATTGAGGATTCTAAGCATTGAGGATGGTAAGCATTGAGGATGGTAAGCATTGAGGATTCTAAGCATAGAGCATACTAAGCATTGAGGATGCTAAGCATTGAGGATGCTAAGCATTGAGGATGCTAAGCATTGAGGATTCTAAGCATTGAGGATGCTAAGCATTGAGGTTTCTATGCTAAGCATTGAGGATGCGAAGCATTGAGGATTCTAAGCAATGCAAGGAGGATTCTAAGCATTGAGGATTCTAAGCATTGAGGATTCTAAGCATTGAGGATTCTAAGCTATGCATTGAGGATTCTAAACACTGAGGATGTTAAACATTGAGAATTCTAAGCATTGAGGTTTCTAAGCTAAGCATTGAGGATTCTAAGAATTGAGGATTCTAAGCGTTCAGGTTTCTAAGCAGTGAGGATTCTAAGCTAAGCACTTAGGATGCTAAGTATTGAGGTTTCTAAGCATTAAGGATTCTGTGCATTGAGGTTTCTAAGCATTGTGGATTCTAAGTATTGAGTTTTCTAAGCTAAGCATTGAGGATGCTAAGCATTGAGGATTCTAAGCATTGAGGATTCTAAGCATTGAGGATTCTAAGCATTGAGGATTCTAAGCATTCAGGTTTCTAAGCAGTGAGGATTCTAAGCTAAGCACTGAGGATGCTAAGTATTGAGGTTTCTAAGCATTAAGGACTCTGTGCATTGAGGTTTCTAAGCATTGAGGATTCTAAGCGTTGAGGATTCTAAGCTAGGTATTGAGGATTCTAAGCATTGAGGATTCTGTGCATTGAGGTTTCTTAGCATTGAGGATTCTAAGCATTGAGTTTTCTAAGCTAAGCATTGAGGATGCTAAGCATTGAGGATTCTAAGCATTGAGGATGCTAAGCATTGAGGATTCTAAGCATTGAGGATTCTAAACATTGAGGATTCTAAACTAGGCATTGAGGATTCTAAGCACTGAGGATTCTAAGCAGTGTGGATTCTTAGCATTGAGGTTTCTAAGGTAAGCATTGAGGATGCGAAGCATTGAGGATTCTAACTATTGAGGATTCTAAGCAATGCATGGAGGATTATAAGCATTGAAGATTCTAAGCATTGAGGATTATAAGCATTGAGGATTCTAAGCCAAGCATTGAGTTTTCTAATCTTTGAGGTTTCTAAGCATTAAGGCCTCTATGCATTGAGATTTGTAAGTATTTGGGATGCTAAGCAATGAGGTTTCAAACAATAAAATTTCTCAGCATTGAGGTTTGTAAGCATTGAGGATTCTAAGCATTGAGGATTCTAACCTAAGCATAGAGCATACTAAGGAGTGAGGATTCTAAGCATTGAGGTTTCTAAGCAGTGAGGATTCTAAGCTAAGCACTGAGGATGCTAAGTATTGAGGTTTCTAAGCATTAAGGACTCTGTGCATTGAGGTTTCTAAGCATTGAGGATCCTGAGCTTTGAGGATTCTAAGGTATGCATTGAGGATGCTAAGGATTGAGGATGCTAAGCATTGAGGATGCTAAGCATTGAGGTTTCTAAGCTTAGCATTGAGGATTCTAAGCATTCAGGTTTCTAAGCATTGAGGATTCTAAGCCAAGCATTGAGTTTTCTTAACTTTGAGGTTTCTAAACATTAAGGCCTCTATGCACTGAGGTTTGTAAGCATTAGGGATGCTAAGCATTGAGGTTTCAGAGCAATAAAATTTCTAAGCAATGAGGATTCTACGCATTGAGGTTTCTAAGCAATGCATGGAGTATGCTAAGCATTGAGGTTCCTAAGCAGTGAGGATTCTGAGCTTTCAGGATTCGAAGCTAAGCAATGAGGATGCTAAGCATTGAGGATGCTAAGCATTGAGGATTCTAAGCTATGTAATGGCGATACAAAGCATTGAGGATGCTAAGCATTGAGGATTCTAAGCATTGAGGATTCTAAGCTAAGCATAGAGCATAGTAAGGATTGAGGATGCTAAGCATTGAGGTTTCTAAGCATTGGGGATTCTACGCATTGAGGATGCTAAGCACTGAGGATTATAAGCATTGAGGTTTCTAAGCAGTGAGGATTCTAAGCATTGAAGTTTCTAAGCAGTGAGGATTCTAAGCTAAGCACTGACGATGCTAAGTATTGAGGTTTCTAAGCATTAAGGACTCTGTGCACTGAGGATGCTAAGCATTGAGGATTCTAAGCATTGAGGATTCTAAGCATTGAGGACTCTAAGCATAGAGGATTCTAAGCCAAGCATTGAGTTTTCTAATCTTTGAGGTTTCTAAGCATTAAGGCCTCTATGCATTGAGGTTTGTAAGCATTTGGGATGCTAAGCAATGAGGTTTCAAACAATAAAATTTCTCAGCATTGAGGTTTGTAAGCATTGAGGATTCTAAGCATTGAGGCTTCTAATCTATGCATAGAGGATTCTAAACATTGAGGATGTTAAGCATTGAAGATTCTAAGCATTGAGTTTTCTAAGCTAAGCATTGAGGATTCTAATCATTGAGGATTCTAAGCATTGAGGATTCTAAGCACTGAGGATTCTAAGCATTGAGGATTCTAAGCATTGAGGATTCTAAGCATTGAGGATTCTAAGCATTGAGGATTCTAAGCATTCAGGTTTCTAAGCAGTGAGGATTCTAAGCTAAGCACTTAGGATGCTAAGTATTGAGGTTTCTAAGCATTAAGGATTCTGTGCATTGAGGTTTATAAGCATTGTGGATTCTAAGTATTGAGTTTTCTAAGCTAAGCATTGAGGATGCTAAGCATTGAGGATTCTAAGCATTGAGGATTCTAAGCATTGAGGATTCTAAGCATTCAGGTTTCTAAGCAGTGAGGATTCTAAGCTAAGCACTGAGGATGCTAAGTATTGAGGTTTCTAAGCATTAAGGACTCTGTGCATTGAGGTTTCTAAGCATTGAGGATTCTAAGCGTTGAGGATTCTAAGCTAGGTATTGAGGATTCTAAGCATTGAGGATTCTAAGCATTGAGGTTTCTAAGCTAAGCATTGAGGATTCTAAGCATTGAGGATGCTAAGCATTGAGGATGCTAAGCATTGAGGATGCTAATCTTTGAGGATTCTAAGCATTGAGGATTCTAAGCATTGAGGATTCTAAGCATTGAGGATTCTAAGCATTGAGGATGCTAAGCATTGAGGATGCTAAGCATTGAGGATTCTAAGCATTGAGGATTCTAAGCCAAGCATTGAGTTTTCTAATCTTTGTTGTTTCTAAACATTAAGGCCTCTATGGAATGAGGTTTGTAAGCATTAGGGTTGCTAAGCATTGAGGTTTCCGAGCAATAAAATTTCTAAGCAATGAGGATTCTGCGCATTGAGGTTTCTAAGAAATGCATGGAGGATGCTATGCATTGAGGTTCCTAAGCAGTGAGGATTCTGAGCTTTGAGGATTCTACGCTAAGCAATGAGGATGCTAAGCAATGAGGATGCTAAGCATTGAGGATTCTAAGCATTGAGGTTTCTAAGCTAAGCATTGAGGATGCGAAGCATTGAGGATTCTAACTATTGAGGATTCTAAGCAATGCGTGGAGATTGCTAAGCATTGAGGATTCTAAGCATTGAGGATTATAAGCATTGAGGATTTTAAGCCAAGCAATGAGTTTTCTAATCTTTGAGGTTTCTAAGCATTTAGGCCTCTATGCATTGAGGTTTATAAGCATTTGGGATGCTAAGCAATGAGGTTTCAAACAATAAAATTTCTCAGCATCGAGGTTTGTAAGCATTGAGGATTCTAAGCATTGAGGATTCTAAGCTAAGGATAGAGCATACTAAGGATTGAGGATGCTAAGCATTGAGGTTTCTAAGCATTGGGGATTCTACGCGTTGAGGATGCTAAGCACTGAGGATTCTAAGTATTGAGGTTTCTAAGCATTATGGACTCTGTGCATTGAGGTTTCTAAGCATTGAGGATCCTGAGCTTTGAGGATTCTAAGATATGCATTGAGGTTGCTAAGGATTGAGGATGCTAAGCATTGAGGATGCTAAGCATTGAGGTTTCTAAGCGTAGCATTGAGGATTCTAAGCATTTAGGTTTCTAAGCAGTGAGGATTCTAAGCTAAGCACTGAGGATGCTAAGTATTGAGGTTTCTAAGCATTAAGGACTCTGTGCATTGAGCTTTCTAAGCATTGAGGATGCGAAGCATTGAGGATTCTAAACTAGGCATTGAGGATTCTAAGCATTGAGGATTCTAAGCATTGAGGATTCTAAGCATTGAGGTTTCTAAGCATTGAGGATGCTAAGCATTGAGGATTCTAAGCATAGAGCATACTAAGCATTGAGGATGCTAAGCATTGAGGATGCTAAGCATTGAGGATGCTAAGCATTGAGGATTCTAAGCATTGAGGATGCTAAGCATTGAGGTTTCTATGCTAAGCATTGAGGATGCGAAGCATTGAGGATTCTAAGCAATGCAAGGAGGATTCTAAGCATTGAGGATTCTAAGCATTGAGGATTCTAAGCATTGAGGATTCTAAGCTATGCATTGAGGATTCTAAACACTGAGGATGTTAAACATTGAGAATTCTAAGCATTGAGGTTTCTAAGCTAAGCATTGAGGATTCTAAGAATTGAGGATTCTAAGCGTTCAGGTTTCTAAGCAGTGAGGATTCTAAGCTAAGCACTTAGGATGCTAAGTATTGAGGTTTCTAAGCATTAAGGATTCTGTGCATTGAGGTTTCTAAGCATTGTGGATTCTAAGTATTGAGTTTTCTAAGCTAAGCATTGAGGATGCTAAGCATTGAGGATTCTAAGCATTGAGGATTCTAAGCATTGAGGATTCTAAGCATTGAGGATTCTAAGCATTCAGGTTTCTAAGCAGTGAGGATTCTAAGCTAAGCACTGAGGATGCTAAGTATTGAGGTTTCTAAGCATTAAGGACTCTGTGCATTGAGGTTTCTAAGCATTGAGGATTCTAAGCGTTGAGGATTCTAAGCTAGGTATTGAGGATTCTAAGCATTGAGGATTCTGTGCATTGAGGTTTCTTAGCATTGAGGATTCTAAGCATTGAGTTTTCTAAGCTAAGCATTGAGGATGCTAAGCATTGAGGATTCTAAGCATTGAGGATGCTAAGCATTGAGGATTCTAAGCATTGAGGATTCTAAACATTGAGGATTCTAAACTAGGCATTGAGGATTCTAAGCACTGAGGATTCTAAGCAGTGTGGATTCTTAGCATTGAGGTTTCTAAGGTAAGCATTGAGGATGCGAAGCATTGAGGATTCTAACTATTGAGGATTCTAAGCAATGCTTGGAGGATTATAAGCATTGAAGATTCTAAGCATTGAGGATTATAAGCATTGAGGATTCTAAGCCAAGCATTGAGTTTTCTAATCTTTGAGGTTTCTAAGCATTAAGGCCTCTATGCATTGAGGTTTATAAGCATTTGGGATGCTAAGCAATGAGGTTTCATACAATAAAATTTCTCAGCATTGAGGTTTGTAAGCATTGAGGATTCTAAGCATTGAGGATTCTAAGCTAAGCATAGAGCATACTAAGGATTGAGGATGCTAAGCATTGAGGTTTCTAAGCATTGGGGATTCTACGCGTTGAGGATGCTAATCACTGAGGATTCTAAGCATTGAGGTTTCTAAGCAGTGAGGATTCTAAGCTAAGCACTGAGGATGCTACGTATTGAGGTTTCTAAGCATTAAGGACTCTGTGCATTGAGGTTTCTAAGCATTGAGGATCCTGAGCTTTGAGATTTCTAAGATATGCATTGAGGATGCTAAGCATTGAGGCTGTTAAGCATTGAGGATTCTAAGTATTGAGTTTTCTAAGCTAAGCATTGAGGATGCTAAGCATTGAGGATTCTAAGCATTGAGGATTCTAAGCATTGAGGATTCTAAGCATTGAGGATGCTAAGCATTGAGGATTCTAAGCATTGAGGATTCTAAGCATTGGGGATGCTAAGCATTGAGGATTCTAAGCATTGAGGAATCTAAGCATTGAGGATTCTAATCTAGGCATTGAGGATTCTAAGCATTGAGGATTCTACGCTTTGAGGATGCTAAGCACTGAGGATTCTGAGCATTGAGGATGCTAAGCATTGAGGATGCTAAGCATTGAGGATGCTAAGCATTGAGGATTCTAAGCCAAGCACTGAGTTTTCTAATCTTTGTTGTTTCTAAACATTAAGCCCTCTATGCAATGTGGTTTGTAAGCATTAGGGTTGCTAAGCATTGAGTTTTCAGAGCAATAAAATTTCTAAGCAATGAGGATTCTGCGCATTGAGGTTTCTAAGCAATGCATGGAGGATGCTAAGCTTTGAGGTTCCTAAGCAGTGAGGATTCTGAGCTTTGAGGATTCTAAGCTAAGCAATGAGGATGCTAAGCAATGAGGATGCTAAGCATTGAGGATGCTAAGTATTGAGGTTTCTAAGCATTAAGGACTCTGTGCATTGAGGTTTCTAAGCATTGAGGATCCTGAGCTTTGAGGATTCTAAGGTATGCATTGAGGATGCTAAGGATTGAGGATGCTAAGCATTGAGGATGCTAAGCATTGAGGTTTCTAAGCTTAGCATTGAGGATTCTAAGCATTCAGGTTTCTAAGCATTGAGGATTCTAAGCCAAGCATTGAGTTTTCTTATCTTTGAGGTTTCTAAACATTAAGGCCTCTATGCACTGAGGTTTGTAAGCATTAGGGATGCTAAGCATTGAGGTTTCAGAGCAATAAAATTTCTAAGCAATGAGGATTCTACGCATTGAGGTTTCTAAGCAATGCATGGAGTATGCTAAGCATTGAGGTTCCTAAGCAGTGAGGATTCTGAGCTTTCAGGATTCGAAGCTAAGCAATGAGGATGCTAAGCATTGAGGATGCTAAGCATTGAGGATTCTAAGCTATGTAATGGCGATACAAAGCATTGAGGATGCTAAGCATTGAGGATTCTAAGCATTGAGGATTCTAAGCTAAGCATAGAGCATAGTAAGGATTGAGGATGCTAAGCATTGAGGTTTCTAAGCATTGGGGATTCTACGCATTGAGGATGCTAAGCACTGAGGATTATAAGCATTGAGGTTTCTAAGCAGTGAGGATTCTAAGCATTGAAGTTTCTAAGCAGTGAGGATTCTAAGCTAAGCACTGACGATGCTAAGTATTGAGGTTTCTAAGCATTAAGGACTCTGTGCACTGAGGATGCTAAGCATTGAGGATTCTAAGCATTGAGGATTCTAAGCATTGAGGACTCTAAGCATAGAGGATTCTAAGCCAAGCATTGAGTTTTCTAATCTTTGAGGTTTCTAAGCATTAAGGCCTCTATGCATTGAGGTTTGTAAGCATTTGGGATGCTAAGCAATGAGGTTTCAAACAATAAAATTTCTCAGCATTGAGGTTTGTAAGCATTGAGGATTCTAAGCATTGAGGCTTCTAATCTATGCATAGAGGATTCTAAACATTGAGGATGTTAAGCATTGAAGATTCTAAGCATTGAGTTTTCTAAGCTAAGCATTGAGGATTCTAATCATTGAGGATTCTAAGCATTGAGGATTCTAAGCACTGAGGATTCTAAGCATTGAGGATTCTAAGCATTGAGGATTCTAAGCATTGAGGATTCTAAGCATTGAGGATTCTAAGCATTCAGGTTTCTAAGCAGTGAGGATTCTAAGCTAAGCACTTAGGATGCTAAGTATTGAGGTTTCTAAGCATTAAGGATTCTGTGCATTGAGGTTTATAAGCATTGTGGATTCTAAGTATTGAGTTTTCTAAGCTAAGCATTGAGGATGCTAAGCATTGAGGATTCTAAGCATTGAGGATTCTAAGCATTGAGGATTCTAAGCATTGAGGATTCTAAGCATTCAGGTTTCTAAGCAGTGAGGATTCTAAGCTAAGCACTGAGGATGCTAAGTATTGAGGTTTCTAAGCATTAAGGACTCTGTGCATTGAGGTTTCTAAGCATTGAGGATTCTAAGCGTTGAGGATTCTAAGCTAGGTATTGAGGATTCTAAGCATTGAGGATTCTAAGCATTGAGGTTTCTAAGCTAAGCATTGAGGATTCTAAGCATTGAGGATGCTAAGCATTGAGGATGCTAAGCATTGAGGATGCTAATCTTTGAGGATTCTAAGCATTGAGGATTCTAAGCATTGAGGATTCTAAGCATTGAGGATTCTAAGCATTGAGGATGCTAAGCATTGAGGATGCTAAGCATTGAGGATTCTAAGCATTGAGGATTCTAAGCCAAGCATTGAGTTTTCTAATCTTTGTTGTTTCTAAACATTAAGGCCTCTATGGAATGAGGTTTGTAAGCATTAGGGTTGCTAAGCATTGAGGTTTCCGAGCAATAAAATTTCTAAGCAATGAGGATTCTGCGCATTGAGGTTTCTAAGCAATGCATGGAGGATGCTATGCATTGAGGTTCCTAAGCAGTGAGGATTCTGAGCTTTGAGGATTCTACGCTAAGCAATGAGGATGCTAAGCAATGAGGATGCTAAGCATTGAGGATTCTAAGCATTGAGGTTTCTAAGCTAAGCATTGAGGATGCGAAGCATTGAGGATTCTAACTATTGAGGATTCTAAGCAATGCGTGGAGATTGCTAAGCATTGAGGATTCTAAGCATTGAGGATTATAAGCATTGAGGATTTTAAGCCAAGCAATGAGTTTTCTAATCTTTGAGGTTTCTAAGCATTTAGGCCTCTATGCATTGAGGTTTGTAAGCATTTGGGATGCTAAGCAATGAGGTTTCAAACAATAAAATTTCTCAGCATTGAGGTTTGTAAGCATTGAGGATTCTAAGCATTGAGGATTCTAAGCTAAGGATAGAGCATACTAAGGATTGAGGATGCTAAGCATTGATGTTTCTAAGCATTGGGGATTCTACGCGTTGAGGATGCTAAGCACTGAGGATTCTAAGATTGAGGTTTCTAAGCAGTGAGGATTCTAAGCTAAGCACTGAGGATGCTAAGTATTGAGGTTTCTAAGCATTAAGGATTCTAAGTATTGAGGTTTCTAAACATTCAGGGTTCAAAGCATTGAGGATGCCAAGCATTGAGCATGCTAAGCATTGAGGATTCTAAGCATCGAGGAATCTAAGCATTGAGGATTGTAAGCATTCAGGTTTCTAAGCAGTGAGGATTCTAAGCTAAGCACTGAGGATGCTAAGTATTGAGGTTTCTAAGCATTAAGGACTCTGTGCATTGAGGATTCTAAGCATTGAGGATTCTAAGCATTGAGGTTTCTAAGGTAAGCATTTAGGATTCTAAGCATTGAGGATTCTAAGCATTGAGGTTTCTAAGCTAATCATTGAGGTTGCGAAGCATTGAGGATTCTATTGAGGATTCTAAGAAATGCATGGAGGATGCGAAGCATTGAGGATTCTAAGCATTGAGGATTCTAAGCATTGAGGATTCTAAGCCAAGCATTGAGTTTTCTAATCTTTGAGGTTTCTAAGCATTAAGGCCTCTATGCATTGAGGTTTATAAGCATTTGGGATGCTAAGCAATGAGGTTTCAAACAATAAAATTTCTCAGCATCGAGGTTTGTAAGCATTGAGGATTCTAAGCATTGAGGATTCTAAGCTAAGGATAGAGCATACTAAGGATTGAGGATGCTAAGCATTGAGGTTTCTAAGCATTGGGGATTCTACGCGTTGAGGATGCTAAGCACTGAGGATTCTAAGTATTGAGGTTTCTAAGCATTATGGACTCTGTGCATTGAGGTTTCTAAGCATTGAGGATCCTGAGCTTTGAGGATTCTAGGATATGCATTGAGGTTGCTAAGGATTGAGGATGCTAAGCATTGAGGATGCTAAGCATTGAGGTTTCTAAGCGTAGCATTGAGGATTCTAAGCATTTAGGTTTCTAAGCAGTGAGGATTCTAAGCTAAGCACTGAGGATGCTAAGTATTGAGGTTTCTAAGCATTAAGGACTCTGTGCATTGAGCTTTCTAAGCATTGAGGATTCTATGCATTGAGGATTCTAAGCTAGGCATTGAGGATTCTAAGCATTGAGGATTCTAAGCATTGAGGATTCTAAGCATTGAGGTTTCTAAGCATTGAGGATGCTAAGCATTGAGGTTTCTAAGCATTGAGGATGCTAAGCATTGAGGATGCTAAGCATTGAGTATTCTATGCATTGAGGATTCTAAGCATTGAGGATGCTATGAATTGAGGATTCTAAGCTATGTAATGAGGATGCTAAGCATTGAGGATTCTAAGTATTGAGGTTTCTAAGCTAAGCATTGAGGACGCGAAGCATTGAGGATTCTAACTATTGAGGATTCTAAGCAATGCATGGAGGATTCTAAGCATTGAGGATTCTAAGCGTTGAGGATTCTAAGCGTTGAGGTTTCTAAGCAAAGCATTGAGGATTCTAAGCATTGAGGATTCTAAGCATTGAGGATGCTAAGCATTGAGGATTCTAAGATCTGAGGACGCTAACCATTGAGGATTCTAAGCATTGAGGATGCTAAGCATTGAGGATGCTAAGCATTGGGGATGCTAAGCATTGAGGATTCTAAGCATTGAGGATGCTAAGCATTGAGGATTCTAAGCATTGAGGATTCTAAGCATTGAGGATTCTAAGCCAAGCATTGAGTTTTCTAATCTTTGTTGTTTCTAAACATTAAGGCCTCTGTGCAATGAGGTTTGTAAGCATTAGGGTTGCTAAGCATTGAGGTTTCAGAGCAATAAAATTTCTAAGCAATGAGGATTCTGCGCATTGAGGTTTCTAAGCAATGCATGGAGGATGCTAAGCATTGAGGTTCCTAAGCAGTGAGGATTCTGAGCTTTGAGGATTCTAAGCTAAGCAATGAGGATGCTAAGCAATGAGGATGCTAAGCATTGAGGATGCCAGGCATTGAGGATTCTAAGCATTGAGGTTTCTAAGCTAAACATTGAGGATGCGAAGCATTGAGGATTCTAACTAGTGAGGATTCTAAGCAATGCATGGAGGATGCTAAGCATTGAGGATTCTAAGCATTGAGGATTCTAAACTATGCATGGAGGATTCTAAGCATTGAGGATTCTAAGCATTGAGGATTCTAAGCCAAGCGTTGAGTTTTCTAATCTTTGAGGTTTCTAAGCAATAAGGTCTCTATGCATTGAGGTTTATAAGCATTTGGGATGCTAAGCAATGAGGTTTCATACAATAAAATTTCTCAGCATTGAGGTTTGTAAGCATTGAGGATTCTAAGCATTGAGGATTCTAAGCTAAGCATAGAGCATACTAAGGATTGAGGATGCTAAGCATTGAGGTTTCTAAGCATTGGGGATTCTACGCGTTGAGGATGCTAATCACTGAGGATTCTAAGCATTGAGGTTTCTAAGCAGTGAGGATTCTAAGCTAAGCACTGAGGATGCTACGTATTGAGGTTTCTAAGCATTAAGGACTCTGTGCATTGAGGTTTCTAAGCATTGAGGATCCTGAGCTTTGAGATTTCTAAGATATGCATTGAGGATGCTAAGCATTGAGGCTGTTAAGCATTGAGGATTCTAAGTATTGAGTTTTCTAAGCTAAGCATTGAGGATGCTAAGCATTGAGGATTCTAAGCATTGAGGATTCTAAGCATTGAGGATTCTAAGCATTGAGGATGCTAAGCATTGAGGATTCTAAGCATTGAGGATTCTAAGCATTGGGGATGCTAAGCATTGAGGATTCTAAGCATTGAGGAATCTAAGCATTGAGGATTCTAATCTAGGCATTGAGGATTCTAAGCATTGAGGATTCTACGCTTTGAGGATGCTAAGCACTGAGGATTCTGAGCATTGAGGATGCTAAGCATTGAGGATGCTAAGCATTGAGGATGCTAAGCATTGAGGATTCTAAGCCAAGCACTGAGTTTTCTAATCTTTGTTGTTTCTAAACATTAAGCCCTCTATGCAATGTGGTTTGTAAGCATTAGGGTTGCTAAGCATTGAGTTTTCAGAGCAATAAAATTTCTAAGCAATGAGGATTCTGCGCATTGAGGTTTCTAAGCAATGCATGGAGGATGCTAAGCTTTGAGGTTCCTAAGCAGTGAGGATTCTGAGCTTTGAGGATTCTAAGCTAAGCAATGAGGATGCTAAGCAATGAGGATGCTAAGCATTGAGGATGCTAAGCATTGAGGATGCTAAGCATTGAGGATTCTAAGCATTGAGGTTTCTAAACTAAGCATTGAGGATGCGAAGCATTGAGGATTCTAACTATTGAGGATTCTAAGCAATGCATGGAGGATGCTAAGCATTGAGGATTCTAAGCATTGAGGATTCTAAGCTATGCATGGAGGATTCTAAGCATTGAGGATTCTAAGCATTGAGGATTCTAAGCCAAGCATTGAGTTTTCTAATCTTTGAGGTTTCTAAGCATTAAGGCTTCTATGCATTGAGGTTTGTAAGCATTTGGGATGCTAAACAATGAGGTTTCAAACAATAAAATTTCTCAGCATTGAGGTTTGTAAGCATTGAGGATTCTAAGCATTGAGGATTCTAAGCTAAGCAAAGAGCATAATAAGGATTGAGGATGCTAAGCATTGAGGATTCTAAGCATTGAGGATTCTAAGCTATGCATTGAGGATTCTAAACATTGAGGATGTTAAGCATTGAGGATTCTAAGCATTGAGTTTTCTAAGCTATGCATTGAAGATGCTATGCATTGAGGATGCTATGCATTGAGGATGCTAAGCATTGAGGATTCTAAGCATTGAGGATTCTAAGCACTGAGGATTCTAAGCATTGAGGATTCTAAGCATTGAGGATTCTAATCTAGGCATTGAGGATTCTAAGCATTGAGGATTCTAAGCATTGAGGATTCTAAGCATTGAGGTTTCTAAGCTATGCATGGAGGATTCTAAGCATTGAGGATGCTAAGCATTGAGGATGCTAAGCATTGAGGATTCTAAGTATTGAGGATTCTACGCTAGGCATTGAGGATTCTAAGCATTGAGGATTATTAGCATTGAGGTTTCTAATCAAAGCATTGAGGATGCTAAGCATTGAGGATGCTAAGCATTGAGGATGGTAAGCATTGAGGATGGTAAGCATTGAGGATGGTAAGCATTGAGGATGCTAATCATTGAGGATGCTAAGCATTGAGGATGCTATGCATTGAGAATGCTAAGCATGGAGGATTCTAAGCATTGAGGATGCTAAGCATTGACGATTGTAAGCATTGAGGATTCTAAGCTATGTAATGAGGATGCTAAGCATTGAGGATTCTAAGTATTGAGGATTCTAAGCTAGGCATTGAGGATTCTAAACATTGAGGATTCTACGCATTGAGGATGCTAAGCATTGAGGATTCTAAGCCAAGCTTTGAGTTTTCTAATCTTTGTTGTTTCTAGACATTAAGCCCTATTTGCACTGAGGTTTGTAATCATTAGGGTTGCTAAGCATTGAGGTTTCAGAGCAGTAAAATTTCTAAGCAATGAGGATTCTGCGCATTGAGGTTTCTAAGCAATGCATGGAGGATGCTAAGCATTGAGGTTCCTAAGCAGTGAGGATTCTGAGCTTTGAGGATTCTAAGCTAAGCAATGAGGATGCTAAGCAATGAGGATACAAAGCATTGAGGATGCTAAGCATTTAGGATTCTAAGCATTGAGGTTTCTAAGCTAAGCATTGAGGATGCGAAGCATTGAGGATTATAACTATTGAGGATTCTAAGCAATGCATGGAGGATGCTAAGCATTGAAGATTCTAAGCATTGAGGATTCTAAGCATTGAGGATTCTAAGCCAAGCATTGAGTTTTATAATCTTTGAGTTTTCTAAGCATTAAGGCCACTATGCATTGAGGTTTGTAAGCATTTGGGATGCTAAGCAATGAGGTTTCAAACAATAAAATTTCTCAGCATTGAGGTTTGTAAGCATTGAGGATTCTAAGCATTGAGGACTCTAAGCTAAGCATAGAGCATACTAAGGATTGAGGATGCTAAGCAGTGAGGTTTCTAAGCATTGGGGATTCTACGCGTTGAGGATGCTAAGCACTGAGGATTCTAAGTATTGAGGTTTCTAAGCATTATGGACTCTGTGCATTGAGGTTTCTAAGCATTGAGGATCCTGAGCTTTTAGGATTCTAAGATATGCATTGAGGTTGCTAAGGATTGAGGATGCTAAGCATTGAGGATGCTAAGCATTGAGGTTTCTAAGCGTAGCATTGAGGATTCTAAGCATTTAGGTTTCTAAGCAGTGAGGATTCTAAGCTAAGCACTGAGGATGCTAAGTATTGAGGTTTCTAAGCATTAAGGACTCTGTGCATTGAGCTTTCTAAGCATTGAGGATTCTATGCATTGAGGATTCTAAGCTAGGCATTGAGGATTCTAAGCATTGAGGATTCTAAGCATTGAGGATTCTAAGCATTGAGGTTTCTAAGCATTGAGGATGCTAAGCATTGAGGTTTCTAAGCATTGAGGATGCTAAGCATTGAGGTTTCTAAGCTTAGCATTGAGGATTCTAAGCATTGAGGATTCTAAGCATTCAGGTTTCTAAGCTGTGAGGATTCTAAGCTAAGCACTGAGGATGCTAAGTATTGAGGTTTCTAAGCATTAAGGATTCTGTGCATTGAGCATTCTAAGCATTGAGGATTCTAAGCATTGAGGATTCTAAGCTAGGCATTGAGGATTCTAAGCATTGAGGATGCTAAGCATTGAGGATTCTAAGC
The DNA here is from genome assembly GCF_054131305.1 of Coturnix japonica. Lineage (NCBI taxonomy): Eukaryota > Metazoa > Chordata > Aves > Galliformes > Phasianidae > Coturnix > Coturnix japonica. The sequence continues at coordinate 19,419,345 of NC_140671.1, read as the reverse complement.
ATTGAGGTTTCTAAGCTAAGCATTGAGGATTCTAAGCATTGAGGATGCTAAGCATTGAGGATGCTAAGCATTGAGGATGCTAAGCTTTGAGGATTCTAAGCATTGAGGATTCTAAGCATTGAGGATTCTAAGCATTGAGGATGCTAAGCATTGAGGTTTCTAAGCATTGAGGATGCTAAGCATTGAGGATGCTAAGCATTGAGGATTCTAAGCATTGAGGATTCTAAGCCAAGCATTGAGTTTTCTAATCTTTGTTGTTTCTAAACATTAAGGTCTCTATGCAATGAGGTTTGTAAGCATTAGGGTTGCTAAGCATTGAGGTTTCAGAGCAATAAAATTTCTAAGCAATGAGGATTCTGTGCATTGAGGTTTCTAAGCAATGCATGGAGGATGCTAAGCATAGAGGTTCCTAAGCAGTGAGGATTCTGAGCTTTGAGGATTCTAAGCAAAGCAATGAGGATACTAAGCAATGAGGATGCTAAGCAATGAGGATGCTAAGCATTGAGGATTCTAAGCATTGAGGATTCTAAGCATTGAGGTTTCGAAGCAAAGCATTGAGGATGCTAAGCATTGAGGAAGCTAAGCATTGAGGATGCTAAGCATTGAGGATTATAACTATTGAGGATTCTAAGCAATGCATGGAGGATGCTAAGCATTGAGGATTCTAAGCATTGAGGATTCTAAGCTATGCATGGAGGATTCTAAGCATTGAGGATTCTAAGCATTGAGGATTCTAAGCCAAGCATTGAGTTTTCTAATCTTTGAGGTTTCTAAGCATTAAGGCCTCTATGCATTGAAGTTTGTAAGAATTTGGGATGCTAAGCAATGAGGTTTCAAACAATAAAATTTCTCAGCATTGAGGATTCTAAGCATTGAGGTTTCTAAGCTAAGCATTGAGGATTCTAAGCATTGAGGATGCTAAGCATTGAGGATGCTAAGCATTGAGGATGCTAAGCTTTGAGGATTCTAAGCATTGAGGATTCTAAGCATTGAGGATTCTAAGCATTGAGGATGCTAAGCATTGAGGTTTCTAAGCATTGAGGATGCTAAGCATTGAGGATGCTAAGCATTGAGGATTCTAAGCATTGAGGATTCTAAGCCAAGCATTGAGTTTTCTAATCTTTGTTGTTTCTAAACATTAAGGTCTCTATGCAATGAGGTTTGTAAGCATTAGGGTTGCTAAGCATTGAGGTTTCAGAGCAATAAAATTTCTAAGCAATGAGGATTCTGTGCATTGAGGTTTCTAAGCAATGCATGGAGGATGCTAAGCATAGAGGTTCCTAAGCAGTGAGGATTCTGAGCTTTGAGGATTCTAAGCAAAGCAATGAGGATACTAAGCAATGAGGATGCTAAGCAATGAGGATGCTAAGCATTGAGGATTCTAAGCATTGAGGATTCTAAGCATTGAGGTTTCGAAGCAAAGCATTGAGGATGCTAAGCATTGAGGAAGCTAAGCATTGAGGATGCTAAGCATTGAGGATTATAACTATTGAGGATTCTAAGCAATGCATGGAGGATGCTAAGCATTGAGGATTCTAAGCATTGAGGATTCTAAGCTATGCATGGAGGATTCTAAGCATTGAGGATTCTAAGCATTGAGGATTCTAAGCCAAGCATTGAGTTTTCTAATCTTTGAGGTTTCTAAGCATTAAGGCCTCTATGCATTGAAGTTTGTAAGAATTTGGGATGCTAAGCAATGAGGTTTCAAACAATAAAATTTCTCAGCATTGAGGATTCTAAGCATTGAGGATTCTAAGCTAAGCATAGAGCATACTAAGGATTGAGGATGCTAAGCATTGAGGTTTCTAAGAATTGGGCATTCTACGCGTTGAGGATGCTAAGCACTGAGGATTCTAAGTATTGAGGTTTCTAAGCATTAAGGACTCTGTGCATTGAGGTTTCTAAGCATTGAGGATCCTGAGCTTTGAGGATTCTAAGATATGCATTGAGGATGCTAAGGATTGAGGTTGCTAAGCCTTGAGGATGCTAAGCATTGAGGTTTCTAAGCTTAGCATTGAGGATTCTAAGCATTCAGGTTTCTAAGCATTGAGGATTCTAAGCCAAGCATTGAGTTTTCTTATCTTTGAGGTTTCTAAACATTAAGGCCTCTATGCACTGAGGTTTGTAAGCATTAGTGATGCTAAGCATTGCGGTTTCAGAGCAATAAAATTTCTAAGCAATGAGGAATCTGCGCATTGAGGATTCTAATCAATGCATGGAGATAGCTAAGCATTGAGGTTCCTATGCTGTGAGGATTCTAAGCTTTGAGGATTCTAAGCTAAGCAATGAGGATGCTAAGCAATGAGGATGCTAAGCATTGAGGATGCTAAGCATTGACGATTCTAAGCATTGAGGATTCTAAGCTAAGCATTGAGGATGCGAAGCATTGAGGATTCTAACTATTGAGGATTCTAAGCAATGCATGGAGGATTCTAAGCATTGAGGGTTCTATGCATTGAGGATTCTAAGCCAAGCATTGAGTTTTCTAATCTTTGAGTTTTCTAAGCATTAAGGCCTCTATGCATTGAGGTTTGTAAGCATTTGGGATGCTAAGCAATGAGGTTTCAAAAAATAAAATTTCTCAGCATTGAGGTTTGTAAGCATTGAGGATTCTAAGCTAAGCATAGAGCATACTAAGGATTGAGGATGCTAAGTATTGAGGTTTCTAAGCATTAAGGACTCTGTGCATTGAGGTTCCTAAGGATTGAGGATTCTAAGAATTGAGGATTCTAAGCATAGAGGATTCTAAGCCAAGCATTGAGTTTTTTAATCTTTGAGGTTTCTAAGCATTAAGGCCTCTATGCATTGAGGTTTGTAAGCATTTGGGATGCTAAGCAATGAGGTTTCAAACAATAAAATTTCTCAGCATTGAGGTTTGTAAGCATTGAGGATTCTAAGCATTGAGGATTCTAACCTAAGCATAGAGCATACTAAGGATTGAGGATGCTAAGCATTGAGGATTCTAAGCATTGAGGATATTAAGCTATGCATTGAGGATTCTAAACATTGAGGATGTTAAGCATTGAGTATTCTAAGCATTGAGTTTTCTAAGCTAAGCATTGAGGATGCTAAGCATTGAGGATTCTAAGCATTGAGGATTCTAAGCTTTGAGGATTCTAAGCATTGAGAATTCTAAGCATTGAGGATTCTAATCTAGGCATTGAGGATTCTAAGCATTGAGGATTCTAAGCATTGAGGATTCTAAGCATTGAGGATTCTAAGCTAGGCATTGAGGATTCTAAGCATTGAGGATTCTAAGCATTGAGGTTTCTAAGCAAAGTATTGAGGTTTCTAAGCCTTGAGTATGCTAAGCATTGAGGATGCTAAGCATTGAGGATGCAAAGCACTGAGGATTCTAAGCATTGAGGATTCTAGGCATTGAGGATGCTAAGCATTGAGGATGCTAAGCATTGAGGATGCTAAGCATTGAGGATTCTAAGCATTGAGGATTCTAAGCATTGAGGATGCTACGAATTGAGGATTCTAAGCTATGTAATGAGGATGCTAAGCATTGAGGATTCTAAGTATTGAGGTTTCTAAGCTAAGCATTGAGGACGCGAAGCATTGAGGATTCTAACTATTGAGGATTCTAAGCAATGCATGGAGGATTCTAAGCATTGAGGATTCTAAGCGTTGAGGATTCTAAGCGTTGAGGTTTCTAAGCAAAGCATTGAGGATTCTAAGCATTGAGGATTCTAAGCATTGAGGATGCTAAGCATTGAGGATTCTAAGATCTGAGGACGCTAACCATTGAGGATTCTAAGCATTGAGGATGCTAAGCATTGAGGATGCTAAGCATTGGGGATGCTAAGCATTGAGGATTCTAAGCATTGAGGATGCTAAGCATTGAGGATTCTAAGCATTGAGGATTCTAAGCATTGAGGATTCTAAGCCAAGCATTGAGTTTTCTAATCTTTGTTGTTTCTAAACATTAAGGCCTCTGTGCAATGAGGTTTGTAAGCATTAGGGTTGCTAAGCATTGAGGTTTCAGAGCAATAAAATTTCTAAGCAATGAGGATTCTGCGCATTGAGGTTTCTAAGCAATGCATGGAGGATGCTAAGCATTGAGGTTCCTAAGCAGTGAGGATTCTGAGCTTTGAGGATTCTAAGCTAAGCAATGAGGATGCTAAGCAATGAGGATGCTAAGCATTGAGGATGCCAGGCATTGAGGATTCTAAGCATTGAGGTTTCTAAGCTAAACATTGAGGATGCGAAGCATTGAGGATTCTAACTAGTGAGGATTCTAAGCAATGCATGGAGGATGCTAAGCATTGAGGATTCTAAGCATTGAGGATTCTAAACTATGCATGGAGGATTCTAAGCATTGAGGATTCTAAGCATTGAGGATTCTAAGCCAAGCGTTGAGTTTTCTAATCTTTGAGGTTTCTAAGCAATAAGGTCTCTATGCATTGAGGTTTATAAGCATTTGGGATGCTAAGCAATGAGGTTTCATACAATAAAATTTCTCAGCATTGAGGTTTGTAAGCATTGAGGATTCTAAGCATTGAGGATTCTAAGCTAAGCATAGAGCATACTAAGGATTGAGGATGCTAAGCATTGAGGTTTCTAAGCATTGGGGATTCTACGCGTTGAGGATGCTAATCACTGAGGATTCTAAGCATTGAGGTTTCTAAGCAGTGAGGATTCTAAGCTAAGCACTGAGGATGCTACGTATTGAGGTTTCTAAGCATTAAGGACTCTGTGCATTGAGGTTTCTAAGCATTGAGGATCCTGAGCTTTGAGATTTCTAAGATATGCATTGAGGATGCTAAGCATTGAGGCTGTTAAGCATTGAGGATTCTAAGTATTGAGTTTTCTAAGCTAAGCATTGAGGATGCTAAGCATTGAGGATTCTAAGCATTGAGGATTCTAAGCATTGAGGATTCTAAGCATTGAGGATGCTAAGCATTGAGGATTCTAAGCATTGAGGATTCTAAGCATTGGGGATGCTAAGCATTGAGGATTCTAAGCATTGAGGAATCTAAGCATTGAGGATTCTAATCTAGGCATTGAGGATTCTAAGCATTGAGGATTCTACGCTTTGAGGATGCTAAGCACTGAGGATTCTGAGCATTGAGGATGCTAAGCATTGAGGATGCTAAGCATTGAGGATGCTAAGCATTGAGGATTCTAAGCCAAGCACTGAGTTTTCTAATCTTTGTTGTTTCTAAACATTAAGCCCTCTATGCAATGTGGTTTGTAAGCATTAGGGTTGCTAAGCATTGAGTTTTCAGAGCAATAAAATTTCTAAGCAATGAGGATTCTGCGCATTGAGGTTTCTAAGCAATGCATGGAGGATGCTAAGCTTTGAGGTTCCTAAGCAGTGAGGATTCTGAGCTTTGAGGATTCTAAGCTAAGCAATGAGGATGCTAAGCAATGAGGATGCTAAGCATTGAGGATGCTAAGTATTGAGGTTTCTAAGCATTAAGGACTCTGTGCATTGAGGTTTCTAAGCATTGAGGATCCTGAGCTTTGAGGATTCTAAGGTATGCATTGAGGATGCTAAGGATTGAGGATGCTAAGCATTGAGGATGCTAAGCATTGAGGTTTCTAAGCTTAGCATTGAGGATTCTAAGCATTCAGGTTTCTAAGCATTGAGGATTCTAAGCCAAGCATTGAGTTTTCTTAACTTTGAGGTTTCTAAACATTAAGGCCTCTATGCACTGAGGTTTGTAAGCATTAGGGATGCTAAGCATTGAGGTTTCAGAGCAATAAAATTTCTAAGCAATGAGGATTCTACGCATTGAGGTTTCTAAGCAATGCATGGAGTATGCTAAGCATTGAGGTTCCTAAGCAGTGAGGATTCTGAGCTTTCAGGATTCGAAGCTAAGCAATGAGGATGCTAAGCATTGAGGATGCTAAGCATTGCGGATTCTAAGCTATGTAATGGCGATACAAAGCATTGAGGATGCTAAGCATTGAGGATTCTAAGCATTGAGGATTCTAAGCTAAGCATAGAGCATAGTAAGGATTGAGGATGCTAAGCATTGAGGTTTCTAAGCATTGGGGATTCTACGCATTGAGGATGCTAAGCACTGAGGATTATAAGCATTGAGGTTTCTAAGCAGTGAGGATTCTAAGCATTGAAGTTTCTAAGCAGTGAGGATTCTAAGCTAAGCACTGACGATGCTAAGTATTGAGGTTTCTAAGCATTAAGGACTCTGTGCACTGAGGATGCTAAGCATTGAGGATTCTAAGCATTGAGGATTCTAAGCATTGAGGACTCTAAGCATAGAGGATTCTAAGCCAAGCATTGAGTTTTCTAATCTTTGAGGTTTCTAAGCATTAAGGCCTCTATGCATTGAGGTTTGTAAGCATTTGGGATGCTAAGCAATGAGGTTTCAAACAATAAAATTTCTCAGCATTGAGGTTTGTAAGCATTGAGGATTCTAAGCATTGAGGCTTCTAATCTATGCATAGAGGATTCTAAACATTGAGGATGTTAAGCATTGAAGATTCTAAGCATTGAGTTTTCTAAGCTAAGCATTGAGGATTCTAATCATTGAGGATTCTAAGCATTGAGGATTCTAAGCACTGAGGATTCTAAGCATTGAGGATTCTAAGCATTGAGGATTCTAAGCATTGAGGATTCTAAGCATTGAGGATTCTAAGCATTCAGGTTTCTAAGCAGTGAGGATTCTAAGCTAAGCACTTAGGATGCTAAGTATTGAGGTTTCTAAGCATTAAGGATTCTGTGCATTGAGGTTTATAAGCATTGTGGATTCTAAGTATTGAGTTTTCTAAGCTAAGCATTGAGGATGCTAAGCATTGAGGATTCTAAGCATTGAGGATTCTAAGCATTGAGGATTCTAAGCATTGAGGATTCTAAGCATTCAGGTTTCTAAGCAGTGAGGATTCTAAGCTAAGCACTGAGGATGCTAAGTATTGAGGTTTCTAAGCATTAAGGACTCTGTGCATTGAGGTTTCTAAGCATTGAGGATTCTAAGCGTTGAGGATTCTAAGCTAGGTATTGAGGATTCTAAGCATTGAGGATTCTAAGCATTGAGGTTTCTAAGCTAAGCATTGAGGATTCTAAGCATTGAGGATGCTAAGCATTGAGGATGCTAAGCATTGAGGATGCTAATCTTTGAGGATTCTAAGCATTGAGGATTCTAAGCATTGAGGATTCTAAGCATTGAGGATTCTAAGCATTGAGGATGCTAAGCATTGAGGATGCTAAGCATTGAGGATTCTAAGCATTGAGGATTCTAAGCCAAGCATTGAGTTTTCTAATCTTTGTTGTTTCTAAACATTAAGGCCTCTATGGAATGAGGTTTGTAAGCATTAGGGTTGCTAAGCATTGAGGTTTCCGAGCAATAAAATTTCTAAGCAATGAGGATTCTGCGCATTGAGGTTTCTAAGCAATGCATGGAGGATGCTATGCATTGAGGTTCCTAAGCAGTGAGGATTCTGAGCTTTGAGGATTCTACGCTAAGCAATGAGGATGCTAAGCAATGAGGATGCTAAGCATTGAGGATTCTAAGCATTGAGGTTTCTAAGCTAAGCATTGAGGATGCGAAGCATTGAGGATTCTAACTATTGAGGATTCTAAGCAATGCGTGGAGATTGCTAAGCATTGAGGATTCTAAGCATTGAGGATTATAAGCATTGAGGATTTTAAGCCAAGCAATGAGTTTTCTAATCTTTGAGGTTTCTAAGCATTTAGGCCTCTATGCATTGAGGTTTGTAAGCATTTGGGATGCTAAGCAATGAGGTTTCAAACAATAAAATTTCTCAGCATTGAGGTTTGTAAGCATTGAGGATTCTAAGCATTGAGGATTCTAAGCTAAGGATAGAGCATACTAAGGATTGAGGATGCTAAGCATTGATGTTTCTAAGCATTGGGGATTCTACGCGTTGAGGATGCTAAGCACTGAGGATTCTAAGATTGAGGTTTCTAAGCAGTGAGGATTCTAAGCTAAGCACTGAGGATGCTAAGTATTGAGGTTTCTAAGCATTAAGGATTCTAAGTATTGAGGTTTCTAAACATTCAGGGTTCAAAGCATTGAGGATGCCAAGCATTGAGCATGCTAAGCATTGAGGATTCTAAGCATCGAGGAATCTAAGCATTGAGGATTGTAAGCATTCAGGTTTCTAAGCAGTGAGGATTCTAAGCTAAGCACTGAGGATGCTAAGTATTGAGGTTTCTAAGCATTAAGGACTCTGTGCATTGAGGATTCTAAGCATTGAGGATTCTAAGCATTGAGGTTTCTAAGGTAAGCATTTAGGATTCTAAGCATTGAGGATTCTAAGCATTGAGGTTTCTAAGCTAATCATTGAGGTTGCGAAGCATTGAGGATTCTATTGAGGATTCTAAGAAATGCATGGAGGATGCGAAGCATTGAGGATTCTAAGCATTGAGGATTCTAAGCATTGAGGATTCTAAGCCAAGCATTGAGTTTTCTAATCTTTGAGGTTTCTAAGCATTAAGGCCTCTATGCATTGAGGTTTATAAGCATTTGGGATGCTAAGCAATGAGGTTTCAAACAATAAAATTTCTCAGCATCGAGGTTTGTAAGCATTGAGGATTCTAAGCATTGAGGATTCTAAGCTAAGGATAGAGCATACTAAGGATTGAGGATGCTAAGCATTGAGGTTTCTAAGCATTGGGGATTCTACGCGTTGAGGATGCTAAGCACTGAGGATTCTAAGTATTGAGGTTTCTAAGCATTATGGACTCTGTGCATTGAGGTTTCTAAGCATTGAGGATCCTGAGCTTTGAGGATTCTAGGATATGCATTGAGGTTGCTAAGGATTGAGGATGCTAAGCATTGAGGATGCTAAGCATTGAGGTTTCTAAGCGTAGCATTGAGGATTCTAAGCATTTAGGTTTCTAAGCAGTGAGGATTCTAAGCTAAGCACTGAGGATGCTAAGTATTGAGGTTTCTAAGCATTAAGGACTCTGTGCATTGAGCTTTCTAAGCATTGAGGATTCTATGCATTGAGGATTCTAAGCTAGGCATTGAGGATTCTAAGCATTGAGGATTCTAAGCATTGAGGATTCTAAGCATTGAGGTTTCTAAGCATTGAGGATGCTAAGCATTGAGGTTTCTAAGCATTGAGGATGCTAAGCATTGAGGATGCTAAGCATTGAGTATTCTATGCATTGAGGATTCTAAGCATTGAGGATGCTATGAATTGAGGATTCTAAGCTATGTAATGAGGATGCTAAGCATTGAGGATTCTAAGTATTGAGGTTTCTAAGCTAAGCATTGAGGACGCGAAGCATTGAGGATTCTAACTATTGAGGATTCTAAGCAATGCATGGAGGATTCTAAGCATTGAGGATTCTAAGCGTTGAGGATTCTAAGCGTTGAGGTTTCTAAGCAAAGCATTGAGGATTCTAAGCATTGAGGATTCTAAGCATTGAGGATGCTAAGCATTGAGGATTCTAAGATCTGAGGACGCTAACCATTGAGGATTCTAAGCATTGAGGATGCTAAGCATTGAGGATGCTAAGCATTGGGGATGCTAAGCATTGAGGATTCTAAGCATTGAGGATGCTAAGCATTGAGGATTCTAAGCATTGAGGATTCTAAGCATTGAGGATTCTAAGCCAAGCATTGAGTTTTCTAATCTTTGTTGTTTCTAAACATTAAGGCCTCTGTGCAATGAGGTTTGTAAGCATTAGGGTTGCTAAGCATTGAGGTTTCAGAGCAATAAAATTTCTAAGCAATGAGGATTCTGCGCATTGAGGTTTCTAAGCAATGCATGGAGGATGCTAAGCATTGAGGTTCCTAAGCAGTGAGGATTCTGAGCTTTGAGGATTCTAAGCTAAGCAATGAGGATGCTAAGCAATGAGGATGCTAAGCATTGAGGATGCCAGGCATTGAGGATTCTAAGCATTGAGGTTTCTAAGCTAAACATTGAGGATGCGAAGCATTGAGGATTCTAACTAGTGAGGATTCTAAGCAATGCATGGAGGATGCTAAGCATTGAGGATTCTAAGCATTGAGGATTCTAAACTATGCATGGAGGATTCTAAGCATTGAGGATTCTAAGCATTGAGGATTCTAAGCCAAGCGTTGAGTTTTCTAATCTTTGAGGTTTCTAAGCAATAAGGTCTCTATGCATTGAGGTTTATAAGCATTTGGGATGCTAAGCAATGAGGTTTCATACAATAAAATTTCTCAGCATTGAGGTTTGTAAGCATTGAGGATTCTAAGCATTGAGGATTCTAAGCTAAGCATAGAGCATACTAAGGATTGAGGATGCTAAGCATTGAGGTTTCTAAGCATTGGGGATTCTACGCGTTGAGGATGCTAATCACTGAGGATTCTAAGCATTGAGGTTTCTAAGCAGTGAGGATTCTAAGCTAAGCACTGAGGATGCTACGTATTGAGGTTTCTAAGCATTAAGGACTCTGTGCATTGAGGTTTCTAAGCATTGAGGATCCTGAGCTTTGAGATTTCTAAGATATGCATTGAGGATGCTAAGCATTGAGGCTGTTAAGCATTGAGGATTCTAAGTATTGAGTTTTCTAAGCTAAGCATTGAGGATGCTAAGCATTGAGGATTCTAAGCATTGAGGATTCTAAGCATTGAGGATTCTAAGCATTGAGGATGCTAAGCATTGAGGATTCTAAGCATTGAGGATTCTAAGCATTGGGGATGCTAAGCATTGAGGATTCTAAGCATTGAGGAATCTAAGCATTGAGGATTCTAATCTAGGCATTGAGGATTCTAAGCATTGAGGATTCTACGCTTTGAGGATGCTAAGCACTGAGGATTCTGAGCATTGAGGATGCTAAGCATTGAGGATGCTAAGCATTGAGGATTCTAAGCCAAGCACTGAGTTTTCTAATCTTTGTTGTTTCTAAACATTAAGCCCTGTATGCAATGTGGTTTGTAAGCATTAGGGTTGCTAAGCATTGAGTTTTCAGAGCAATAAAATTTCTAAGCAATGAGGATTCTGCGCATTGAGGTTTCTAAGCAATGCATGGAGGATGCTAAGCTTTGAGGTTCCTAAGCAGTGAGGATTCTGAGCTTTGAGGATTCTAAGCTAAGCAATGAGGATGCTAAGCAATGAGGATGCTAAGCATTGAGGATGCTAAGCATTGAGGATGCTAAGCATTGAGGATTCTAAGCATTGAGGTTTCTAAACTAAGCATTGAGGATGCGAAGCATTGAGGATTCTAACTATTGAGGATTCTAAGCAATGCATGGAGGATGCTAAGCATTGAGGATTCTAAGCATTGAGGATTCTAAGCTATGCATGGAGGATTCTAAGCATTGAGGATTCTAAGCATTGAGGATTCTAAGCCAAGCATTGAGTTTTCTAATCTTTGAGGTTTCTAAGCATTAAGGCTTCTATGCATTGAGGTTTGTAAGCATTTGGGATGCTAAACAATGAGGTTTCAAACAATAAAATTTCTCAGCATTGAGGTTTGTAAGCACTGAGGATTCTAAGCATTGAGGATTCTAAGCTAAGCAAAGAGCATAATAAGGATTGAGGATGCTAAGCATTGAGGATTCTAAGCATTGAGGATTCTAAGCTATGCATTGAGGATTCTAAACATTGAGGATGTTAAGCATTGAGGATTCTAAGCATTGAGTTTTCTAAGCTATGCATTGAAGATGCTATGCATTGAGGATGCTATGCATTGAGGATGCTAAGCATTGAGGATTCTAAGCATTGAGGATTCTAAGCACTGAGGATTCTAAGCATTGAGGATTCTAAGCATTGAGGATTCTAATCTAGGCATTGAGGATTCTAAGCATTGAGGATTCTAAGCATTGAGGATTCTAAGCATTGAGGTTTCTAAGCTATGCATGGAGGATTCTAAGCATTGAGGATGCTAAGCATTGAGGATGCTAAGCATTGAGGATTCTAAGTATTGAGGATTCTACGCTAGGCATTGAGGATTCTAAGCATTGAGGATTATTAGCATTGAGGTTTCTAATCAAAGCATTGAGGATGCTAAGCATTGAGGATGCTAAGCATTGAGGATGGTAAGCATTGAGGATGGTAAGCATTGAGGATGGTAAGCATTGAGGATGCTAATCATTGAGGATGCTAAGCATTGAGGATGCTATGCATTGAGAATGCTAAGCATGGAGGATTCTAAGCATTGAGGATGCTAAGCATTGACGATTGTAAGCATTGAGGATTCTAAGCTATGTAATGAGGATGCTAAGCATTGAGGATTCTAAGTATTGAGGATTCTAAGCTAGGCATTGAGGATTCTAAACATTGAGGATTCTACGCATTGAGGATGCTAAGCATTGAGGATTCTAAGCCAAGCTTTGAGTTTTCTAATCTTTGTTGTTTCTAGACATTAAGCCCTATTTGCACTGAGGTTTGTAATCATTAGGGTTGCTAAGCATTGAGGTTTCAGAGCAGTAAAATTTCTAAGCAATGAGGATTCTGCGCATTGAGGTTTCTAAGCAATGCATGGAGGATGCTAAGCATTGAGGTTCCTAAGCAGTGAGGATTCTGAGCTTTGAGGATTCTAAGCTAAGCAATGAGGATGCTAAGCAATGAGGATACAAAGCATTGAGGATGCTAAGCATTTAGGATTCTAAGCATTGAGGTTTCTAAGCTAAGCATTGAGGATGCGAAGCATTGAGGATTATAACTATTGAGGATTCTAAGCAATGCATGGAGGATGCTAAGCATTGAAGATTCTAAGCATTGAGGATTCTAAGCATTGAGGATTCTAAGCCAAGCATTGAGTTTTATAATCTTTGAGTTTTCTAAGCATTAAGGCCACTATGCATTGAGGTTTGTAAGCATTTGGGATGCTAAGCAATGAGGTTTCAAACAATAAAATTTCTCAGCATTGAGGTTTGTAAGCATTGAGGATTCTAAGCATTGAGGACTCTAAGCTAAGCATAGAGCATACTAAGGATTGAGGATGCTAAGCAGTGAGGTTTCTAAGCATTGGGGATTCTACGCGTTGAGGATGCTAAGCACTGAGGATTCTAAGTATTGAGGTTTCTAAGCATTATGGACTCTGTGCATTGAGGTTTCTAAGCATTGAGGATCCTGAGCTTTTAGGATTCTAAGATATGCATTGAGGTTGCTAAGGATTGAGGATGCTAAGCATTGAGGATGCTAAGCATTGAGGTTTCTAAGCGTAGCATTGAGGATTCTAAGCATTTAGGTTTCTAAGCAGTGAGGATTCTAAGCTAAGCACTGAGGATGCTAAGTATTGAGGTTTCTAAGCATTAAGGACTCTGTGCATTGAGCTTTCTAAGCATTGAGGATTCTATGCATTGAGGATTCTAAGCTAGGCATTGAGGATTCTAAGCATTGAGGATTCTAAGCATTGAGGATTCTAAGCATTGAGGTTTCTAAGCATTGAGGATGCTAAGCATTGAGGTTTCTAAGCATTGAGGATGCTAAGCATTGAGGTTTCTAAGCTTAGCATTGAGGATTCTAAGCATTGAGGATTCTAAGCATTCAGGTTTCTAAGCTGTGAGGATTCTAAGCTAAGCACTGAGGATGCTAAGTATTGAGGTTTCTAAGCATTAAGGATTCTGTGCATTGAGCATTCTAAGCATTGAGGATTCTAAGCATTGAGGATTCTAAGCTAGGCATTGAGGATTCTAAGCATTGAGGATGCTAAGCATTGAGGATTCTAAGCATTGAGGTTTCTAAGCTAAGCATTGAGGATTCTAAGCATTGAGGATGCTAAGCATTGAGGATGCTAAGCATTGAGGATGCTAAGCTTTGAGGATTCTAAGCATTGAGGATTCTAAGCATTGAGGATTCTAAGCATTGAGGATGCTAAGCATTGAGGTTTCTAAGCATTGAGGATGCTAAGCATTGAGGATGCTAAGCATTGAGGATTCTAAGCATTGAGGATTCTAAGCCAAGCATTGAGTTTTCTAATCTTTGTTGTTTCTAAACATTAAGGTCTCTATGCAATGAGGTTTGTAAGCATTAGGGTTGCTAAGCATTGAGGTTTCAGAGCAATAAAATTTCTAAGCAATGAGGATTCTGTGCATTGAGGTTTCTAAGCAATGCATGGAGGATGCTAAGCATAGAGGTTCCTAAGCAGTGAGGATTCTGAGCTTTGAGGATTCTAAGCAAAGCAATGAGGATACTAAGCAATGAGGATGCTAAGCAATGAGGATGCTAAGCATTGAGGATTCTAAGCATTGAGGATTCTAAGCATTGAGGTTTCGAAGCAAAGCATTGAGGATGCTAAGCATTGAGGAAGCTAAGCATTGAGGATGCTAAGCATTGAGGATTATAACTATTGAGGATTCTAAGCAATGCATGGAGGATGCTAAGCATTGAGGATTCTAAGCATTGAGGATTCTAAGCTATGCATGGAGGATTCTAAGCATTGAGGATTCTAAGCATTGAGGATTCTAAGCCAAGCATTGAGTTTTCTAATCTTTGAGGTTTCTAAGCATTAAGGCCTCTATGCATTGAAGTTTGTAAGAATTTGGGATGCTAAGCAATGAGGTTTCAAACAATAAAATTTCTCAGCATTGAGGATTCTAAGCATTGAGGATTCTAAGCTAAGCATAGAGCATACTAAGGATTGAGGATGCTAAGCATTGAGGTTTCTAAGAATTGGGCATTCTACGCGTTGAGGATGCTAAGCACTGAGGATTCTAAGTATTGAGGTTTCTAAGCATTAAGGACTCTGTGCATTGAGGTTTCTAAGCATTGAGGATCCTGAGCTTTGAGGATTCTAAGATATGCATTGAGGATGCTAAGGATTGAGGTTGCTAAGCCTTGAGGATGCTAAGCATTGAGGTTTCTAAGCTTAGCATTGAGGATTCTAAGCATTCAGGTTTCTAAGCATTGAGGATTCTAAGCCAAGCATTGAGTTTTCTTATCTTTGAGGTTTCTAAACATTAAGGCCTCTATGCACTGAGGTTTGTAAGCATTAGTGATGCTAAGCATTGCGGTTTCAGAGCAATAAAATTTCTAAGCAATGAGGAATCTGCGCATTGAGGATTCTAATCAATGCATGGAGATAGCTAAGCATTGAGGTTCCTATGCTGTGAGGATTCTAAGCTTTGAGGATTCTAAGCTAAGCAATGAGGATGCTAAGCAATGAGGATGCTAAGCATTGAGGATGCTAAGCATTGACGATTCTAAGCATTGAGGATTCTAAGCTAAGCATTGAGGATGCGAAGCATTGAGGATTCTAACTATTGAGGATTCTAAGCAATGCATGGAGGATTCTAAGCATTGAGGGTTCTATGCATTGAGGATTCTAAGCCAAGCATTGAGTTTTCTAATCTTTGAGTTTTCTAAGCATTAAGGCCTCTATGCATTGAGGTTTGTAAGCATTTGGGATGCTAAGCAATGAGGTTTCAAAAAATAAAATTTCTCAGCATTGAGGTTTGTAAGCATTGAGGATTCTAAGCTAAGCATAGAGCATACTAAGGATTGAGGATGCTAAGTATTGAGGTTTCTAAGCATTAAGGACTCTGTGCATTGAGGTTCCTAAGGATTGAGGATTCTAAGAATTGAGGATTCTAAGCATAGAGGATTCTAAGCCAAGCATTGAGTTTTTTAATCTTTGAGGTTTCTAAGCATTAAGGCCTCTATGCATTGAGGTTTGTAAGCATTTGGGATGCTAAGCAATGAGGTTTCAAACAATAAAATTTCTCAGCATTGAGGTTTGTAAGCATTGAGGATTCTAAGCATTGAGGATTCTAACCTAAGCATAGAGCATACTAAGGATTGAGGATGCTAAGCATTGAGGATTCTAAGCATTGAGGATATTAAGCTATGCATTGAGGATTCTAAACATTGAGGATGTTAAGCATTGAGTATTCTAAGCATTGAGTTTTCTAAGCTAAGCATTGAGGATGCTAAGCATTGAGGATTCTAAGCATTGAGGATTCTAAGCTTTGAGGATTCTAAGCATTGAGAATTCTAAGCATTGAGGATTCTAATCTAGGCATTGAGGATTCTAAGCATTGAGGATTCTAAGCATTGAGGATTCTAAGCATTGAGGATTCTAAGCTAGGCATTGAGGATTCTAAGCATTGAGGATTCTAAGCATTGAGGTTTCTAAGCAAAGTATTGAGGTTTCTAAGCGTTGAGTATGCTAAGCATTGAGGATGCTAAGCATTGAGGATGCAAAGCACTGAGGATTCTAAGCATTGAGGATTCTAGGCATTGAGGATGCTAAGCATTGAGGATGCTAAGCATTGAGGATGCTAAGCATTGAGGATTCTAAGCATTGAGGATTCTAAGCTATGCATGGAGGATGCTAAGCATTGAGGATTCTACGCGTTGAGAATGCTAAGCACTGAGGATTCTAAGCATTGAGGTTTCTAAGCAGTGAGGATTCTAAGCTAAGCAATGAGGATTCTAAGTATTGAGGTTTCTAAGCATTAAGAACTCTGTGCATTAAGGTTTCTAAGCATTGAGGATACTGAGCTTTGAGGATTCTAAGATATGCATTGAGGATGCTAAGCATTGAGGATGCTAAGCATTGAGGATGCTAAGCACTGAGAATGCTAAGCATTGAGGATTCTAAGCATTGAGGTTTCTAAGGTAAGCATTGAGGATTCTAAGCATTGAGGATTCTAAGCATTGAGGTTTCTAAGCTAAGCATTGAGGATGCGAAGCATTGAGGATGCGAAGCATTGAGGATGCTAAGCATTGAGGATGCTAAGCATTGAGGATGCAAAGCATTGAGGATTCTATGCATTGAGGATTCTAGGCATTGAGGATGCTAAGCATTGAGGATGCTAAGCATTTAGGATTCTAAGCATTGAGGATTCTAAGCTATGCATGGAGGATGCTAAGCATTGAGGATTCTACGCGTTCAGGATGCTAAGCACTGAGGATTCTAAGCATTGAGGTTTCTAAGCATTAAGGACTCTGTGCATTGAGGTTTCTAAGCATTGAGGATACTGAGCTTTGAGGATTCTAAGATATGCATTGAGGATGCTAAGCATTGAGGATGCTAAGCATTGAGAATGCTAAGCATTGAGGATTCTAAGCATTGAGGATTCTAAGCATTGAGGATTCTAAGCTATGCATTGAGGAATTGTCACGGTTTGAACTAAAAATCCACCTGCGCCCGTGACAGGGGCCGTGGGCCCCGGAGGGGCCCTAGGCCGAAAGGAAAAAATTAATTAGGAAAAGAAAACAGCGGCAACGATCTAAGGAGGCACACTTATTTACTAAATACTATATCGAAATACAGGGTAACACAATATAATACAGTATAATTGAAAATTGAAAATTGGGCTAACGAATCAAGCAAAATAGGAGAGAGCATGAGTCCCGTAACCGAGAGGCCTACTGTGAATCTGGGCGAACGGCTGAAGGCTCCCACACACTCCCCTGAACGCCAGAACTCGAAACAACGTCAGTCTGTTCTGCGACAGAGTTAATATAGAGTCCAGGTCCCGTGACCTATCGTGTTGTTCCCTGGGAGATGTAGTCTTCTTCTGTAAGCTGCAGATTCATTAAAATTATTCATGCTTTATATGATGTTATGATGTGGAATACTGATAGCAAAAAATACAAAATTATTAAACCATGACATTCCACCCCTTATTCTACATCATTACATTATGTTTATACATACATACACACTCATATGTATAATTGTGAATAATCAGCAACCTTATTTTTCTCAACAATTTATATTTATTCCATACAAATCCCTAAGGTGAGAACAAAACTCTATAACCTAACCTACTATTTATTAATTTTGAGAAAATGGCAAAACTGCCAGAAAAAGGAAAACATGTCAGCGGTAGAGGGGAAAGGCAGCGCTAGTACGGCGTCCCCCACATCAAGGTGCACTCATCCTTTCCCAGCCACCACAGCAGATTTCCTTTTGACTTATACTTCTTTCCATGTGTGCTCTACACATGCATGGCCAGTGCAGGATATAGAGTCCAGATGGAAAACTTGCTTACAGAATGCCTAATTAAGGTATATAGAGAAAAAGTGTTTCCTTAACATTAATCCACTCTATCTTAAGTCCTATACCTAACTGAACTATTCTGTACCTAATTGAAATATTTTCTGAGACTCTACCTATATATTTACAGGAAAATCATTGGCTGCACTCCCCCAACATCAAATTCCCTTGTGGTACACATTGAACATTCCCATTTTTGTCCATCACCCACCATGTGCACCCAGGTCCCTGGGCAAAGACAGTACCCCGGAGAGGTTTGCCCTTTCCAGACGCTGGAAGGACCCAAACCGTCTTTCCCAACACGCTCTTTATGTGTACTACAGGAACCTTATCTCCCTCCACAGTACGTAGGGAGCTGGATTGGTTAGGACCATTACGATTACTAGATCCTCGAGTGTTGACCAACCAGGTGGCTTCTGCTAAATGGTTCTCCCAGTTTTTATATGTTCCGCCACCCATTGCTTTCAACATAGTTTTCAACAACCCATTGAATCGTTCAATCTTACCAGAAGCTGGTGCATGATAGGGAATATGGTAAATCCACTCAATGCCATGATTTTTGGCCCAAGTGGTTACAAGAGAATTCTTAAAATGGGTCCCATTATCTGATTCAATTCTTTCTGGAGTGCCATGCCGCCACAGGATTTGCTTTTCCAACCCTAATATGGTGTTTCGGGCGGTAGCATGGGGTACTGCGTATGTTTCGAGCCACCCAGTGGTTGCCTCCACCATGGTGAGTACATAACGCTTACCATTGCGAGATCGTGGCAAGGTGATATAATCAACCTGCCATGCCTCTCCATATTTATACTTTTGCCATCGCCCTTTCCCCCAAAGAGGTTTCATCCTCTTGGCTTGTTTAATTATGGCGCATGTTTCACAATCATGAATAACTTGAGCAATAGCGTCCATGGTTAAGTCCACCCCTCGGTCTCTGGCCCACTTATATGTTGCATCCCTTCCTTGATGACCTGAAGTCTCATGGGCCCACCGAGCTAGGAATAATTCACCCTTGTTCTGCCAGTCCAAGTCTATTTGAGCCACCTCAATTTTGGCAGCTCGATCAACCTGATGGTTATTTTTATGTTCTTCAGTAGCCTTACTTTTAGGCACATGAGCATCTACATGGCGCACCTTTACAACAATGTTCCTTATTCGGGCAGCAATGTCTTTCCACAGTTCAGCAGCCCAAACAGGTTTACCCTTTCGTTGCCAATTATCATCCTCCCACTGTTGCAACCACCCCCATAAGGCATTTGCCACCATCCATGAATCAGTATAAAGATGAAGCATTGGCCACCTCTCCCGTTCAGCCACATCTAAAGCCAGCTGAACAGCCTTTACCTCTGCGAATTGACTTGATTCTCCTTTACCTTCAGTGGCCTCTGCAACTTGTCGTGTGGGGCTCCATACAGCAGCTTTCCATCTGCGATGCTTCCCTACAATACGACATGATCCGTCTGTGAATAGGGCAAATTTCTTTTCGTTTTCTGGTAGCTCATTGTATGGTGGTGCCTCTTTAGCACGTGATACCTCTTCTGTAGGTGGTATTTCAATTTTTTTACTCTCAGGCCAGTCCATGATCACTTCTAGAATTCCAGGACGGCTGAGTTTTCCCATTCGAGCTCGTTGAGTAATTAATGAAATCCACTTACTCCAAGTGGCATCAGTAGCATGATGGGTGGAGGGAACCTGTCCTTTAAACATCCAGTTTATTACTGGCAAGCGAGGTGCTAGAAGAAGCTGAACCTCTGTCCCAACTACTTCAGAAGCAGCCCGAACCCCCTCATACACGGCTAAGATCTCCTTCTCAGTTGGAGTGTAGCGCTCCTCAGACCCTTTATATGCTCGACTCCAAAATCCTAGGGGTCGGCCTCGGGTCTCTCCTGAGGCTCTTTGCCACAAACTCCAGGTGGGACCTTTCTCTCCAGCAGCAGTGTAGAGGATGTTCTTCACATCCTGTCCCGTCCGTACTGGCCCCAAGGCCACGGCACGGGCTATTTCTTGTTTTATCTGCTCAAAAGCCTGCTGCTGCTCAGGACCCCATGAGAAATTATTCTTCTTCCGTGTTACCTGATAGAGAGGGCTCACTATGTGGCTGTAGTTTGGGACATGCATTCTCCAAAAGCCCACTACTCCCAGAAAAGATTGGGTCTCTGTTTTGTTGGTGGGCGGAGACATAGCAGTGATTTTGTCAATCACATCTGCTGGGATGTGACGACGTCCATCTTGCCATTTTATGCCTAAGAACTGGATTTCCTGGGCAGGCCCCTTCACCTTGCTGCGCTTAATGGCAAAACCAGCTTTCAAAAGAATTTGTATTATCTGTTTCCCTTTCTTGGAAACCTCTGCTGCTGTATGGCCCCACACCACAATGTCATCAATATACTGCAAGTGTTCAGGAGCATTACCCTGTTCCAAAACAGCTTGGATCAATCCATGGCAAATTGTTGGGCTGTGCTTCCACCCCTGGGGTAAACGGTTCCAGGTATACTGAATACCTCTCCAGGTAAAAGCAAACTGTGGCCTACATTTTGCAGCCAATGGGATGGAAAAGAAGGCATTAGCGATGTCAATGGTGGCATACCACCTAGCTTCTTTTGACTCCAGTTCATACTGGAGTTCTAGCATGTCTGGTACAGCAGCACTTAATGGAGGTGTAACTTCATTCAGGCCACGGTAATCTACCGTCAGCCTCCATTCCCCACTGGTTTTACGCACTGGCCATATGGGGCTGTTAAAAGGCGAGTGCGTTTTGCTAATCACTCCCTGATTTTCTAATTGGCGAATTAGCTTTTGAATGGGGAGCAATGAGTCCCTATTGGTGCGGTACTGCCGTCTGTGAACCACTTTGGTGGCAATTGGTACCTCTTGGTCTTTTACCTGGAGCAACCCCACAGCAGAAGGATCATCTGACAGACCAGGTAAAGTTGACAGCTGCTTAACACCATTTGTGTTTACAGCAGCTATCCCAAAGGCCCATCGATACCCCTTGGGATCCTTGAAATATCCCATCCTAAGGTAATCGATTCCCAGTATACATGGAGCCTCTGGACCAGTCACAATAGGGTGCCTTCGCCAGTTTTTACCAGTGAGGCTTATTTCGGCCTCCAACATAGTCAATTCTTGGGAACCCCCAGTCACTCCATGGATATATATTGGTTGTGTCCCTTGGTGACTTGAGGGCATTAGGGTGCATTGTGCACCAGTGTCCACCAAGGCTTTATATTTCTGTGGTTGAGATGTGCCAGGCCACTTAATCCACACAGTCCAGTATACTCTGTTGTCCCTTTCCCCCCCCTGGCTGGGGGCAGGGCCCCTCTATTGTTTACCTCGTTGACTTGCAACAACTGGAACTCTCCCCTTCTTGGAAGAGTTCACCTTGGTAGTTGTTTCACCTTGTAATTCTTTCACTCGTGCCTGAAGTGCAGAAGTGGATGAATTACACCACTTCTTCATGTCCTCCCCATGACTACAGAGGAAAAGCAACAAGGCAAGACGTGTAGTCTCATTGTTGATTTGAGGTGACTTATCATCGTCATTTGCTTGAATACGAGGACGTCTCTTTTTAATGGTTGAGATTTTCGATGATACAGGTCGAGAGGAACTCATGTTGTTTAGCTTCCTCAATAGGCGATTGTGGAAATCCTGGTTTCCATCATCTTGTACCACCGTGGATTCATCTACATCAGGCACATTAGCCAATTTGTCAATAATATCATTTTGTGTTCCATCCACTTCGCTTAACCTTTCCACAATTTTGACAATGGCTGAAGTATACAGATTAACTTCTGTGGCGCCAGAATTGAGCTAACGAATCAAGCAAAATAGGAGAGAGAATGAGTCCCGTAACCGAGAGGCCTACTGTGAATCTGGGCGAACGGCTGAAGGCTCCCACACACTCCCCTGAACGCCAGAACTCGAAAAAACGTCAGTCTGTTCTGCGACAGAGTTAATATAGAGTCCAGGTCCCGTGACCTATCGTGTTGTTCCCTGGGAGATGTAGTCTTCTTCTGTAAGTTGCAGATTCATTAAAATTATTCATGCTTTATATGATGTTATGATGTGGAATACTGATAGCAAAAAATACAAAATTATTAAACCATGACAGGAATCTAAACATTGAGGATGTTAAGCATTGAGGATTCTAAGCTAAGCACTGAGAATGCTAAGTATTGAGGATTCTAAGAATTAAGGACTCTGTGCATTGAGGTTTCTAAGCATTGAGGATGCTAAGCATTGAGGATTCTAAGCATTGAGGATTCCAAGCACTGAGGATGCTAAGCATTGAGGATTCTAAGCATTGAGGATTCTAAGCTATGTAATGAGGATGCTAAGCATTGAGGATGCTAAGCATTGAGGATTCTATGCATTGAGGATTCTAAACATTGAGGATTCTAAGCCAAGCATTGAGTTTTCTAATCTTTGCTGTTTCTAAACATTAAGGCCTCTATGCACTGAGGTTTGTAAGCATTAGGGATGCTAAGCATTGAGGTTTCAGAGCAATAAAATTTCTAAGCAATGAGGATTCTACGCATTGAGGTTTCTAAGCAATGCATGGAGGATGCTAAGCATTGGGGTTCCTAAGCAGTGAGGATTCTGAGCTTTGAGGATTCGAAACTAAGCAATGAGGATGCTAAGCATTGAGGATGCTAAGCATTGAGGATTCTAAGCTATGTAATGGGGATACAAAGCATTGAGGATTCTAAGCATTGAGGATTCTAAGCATTGAGGACTCTAAGCATAGAGGATTCTAAGCCAAGCATTGAGTTTTCTAATCTTTGAGGTTTCTAAGCATTAAAGCCTCTATGCATTGAGGTTTGTAAGCATTTGGGATGCTAAGCAATGAGGTTTCAAACAATAAAATTTCTCAGCATTGAGGTTTGTAAGCATTGAGGATTCTAAGCATTGAGGATTCTAAGCTAAGCATAGAGCATACTAAGGATTGAGGATGCTAAGCATTGAGTATTCTAAGCATTGAGGACTCTAAGCTATGCATTGAGGATTCTAAACATTGAGGATGTTAAGCATTGAGGATTCTAAGCATTGAGTTTTCTAAGCTAAGCATTGAGGATTCTAAGCATTGAGGATTCTAAGCATTGAGGATTCTAAGCACTGAGGATTCTAAGCATTGAGGATTCTAAGCATTGAGGATTCTAAGCATTGAGGATTCTAAGCACTGAGGATTCTAAGCATTGAGGTTTCTAAGCTAAGCATGGAGGATTCTAAGCATTGAGGATGCTAAGTATTGAGGATGCTAAGCATTGAGGATGCTAAGCATTGAGGATTCTAAGCATTGAGGATTCTAAGCATTGAGGATTCTAAGCTAGGCATTGAGGATTCTAAGCATTGAGGATTCTAAGCATTGAGGTTTCCAAGCAAAGCATTGAGGTTTCTAAGCATTGAGGATGCTAAGCATTGAGGATGCTAAGCATTGAGGATGCTAAGCTATAGGATGCAAAGCATTGAGGATTCTAAGCATTGAGGATTCTAGGCATTGAGGATGCTAAGCATTGAGGATGCTAAGCATTGAGGATGCTAAGCATTGAGGATGCGAAGCATTGAGGATTCTAAGCAATGAATGGAGATTGCTAAGCACTGAGGATTCTAAGCATTGAGGATTCTAAGCATTGAGGATTCTAAGCTATGCATGGAGGATTCTAAGCATTGAGGATTCTAAGCATTTAGGATTCTAAGCCAAGCATTGAGTTTTCTAATCTTTGAGGTTTCTAAGCATTAAGGCCTCTATGCATTGAGGTTTGTAAGCATTTGGGATGCTAAGCAATGAGGATTCAAACAATAAAATTTCTCAGCATTGAGGTTTGTAAGCATTGAGGATTCTAAGCATTGAGGATTCTAAGCTAAGCAAAGAGCATACTAAGGATTGAGGATGCTAAGCATTGAGGATTCTAAGCATTGAGGATTCTAAGCTAAGCATTGAGGATTCTAAACATTGAGGATGTTAAGCATTGAGGATTCTAAGCATTGAGTTTTCTAAGCTAAGCATTGAGGATTCTAAGCATTGAGGATTCTAAGCATTGAGGATTCTAAGCACTGAGGATTCTAAGCATTGAGGATTCTAAGCATTGAGGATTCTAAGCATTGAGGATTCTAATCTAGGCATTGAGGATTCTAAGCATTGAGGATTCTAAGCATTGAGGATTCTAAGCATTGAGGTTTCTAAGCTAAGCATGGAAGATTCTAAGCATTGAGGATGCTAAGTATTGAGGATGCTAAGCATTGAGGATGCTAAGCATTGAGGATTCTAAGCATTGAGGATTCTAAGCATTGAGGATTCTAAGCATTGAGGATTCTAAGCTAGGCATTGAGGATTCTAAGCATTGTGGATTCTAAGCATTGAGGTTTCTAAGCAAAGCATTGAGGTTTCTAAGCATTGAGGATGCTAAGCATTGAGTATGCTAAGCATTGAGGATGCAAAGCATTGAGGATTCTACGCATTGAGGATTCTAGGCATTGAGGATGCTAAGCATTGAGGATGCTAAGCATTGAGGATTCTAAGCCAAGCATTGAGTTTTCTAATCTTTGTTGTTTCTAAACATTAAGGCCTCTATGCAATGAGGTTTGTAAGCATTAGGGTTGCTAAGCATTGAGGTTTCAGAGCAATAAAATTTCTAAGCAATGAGGATTCTGCGCATTGAGGTTTCTAAGCAACGCATGGAGGATGCTAAGCATTGAGGTTCCTAAGCAGTGACGATTCTGAGCTTTGAGGATTCTAAGCTAAGCAATGAGGATGCTAAGCAATGAGGATGCTAAGCATTGAGGATGCTAAGCATTGAGGATTCTAAGCATTGATGATTCTAAACATTGAGGATTCTAATCTAGGCATTGAGGATGCGAAGCATTGAGGATTCTAAGCATTGAGGATTCTAAGCAGTGAGGATTCTAAGCATTGAGGTTTCTAAGGTAAGCATTGAGGATTCTAAGCAATGAGGATTCTAAGCATTGAGGTTTCTAAGCTAAGCATTGAGGATGCGAAGCATTGAGGATTCTAACTATTGAGGATTCTAAGCAATGCATGGAGGATGCTAAGCATTGAGGATTCTAAGCATTGAGGATTCTAAGCTATGCACTGAGGATTCTAAGCATTGAGGATTCTAAGCATTGAGGATTCTAAGCATTGAGGTTTCTAAGCTAAGCATTGAGGATGCGAAGCATTGAGGATTCTAACTATTGAGGATTCTAAGCAATGCATGGAGGATGCTAAGCATTGAGGATTCTAAGCATTGAGGATTCTAAGCATTGAGGATTCTAATCTAGGCATTGAGGATTCTAAGCATTTAGGATTCTAAGCATTGAGGATTCTAAGCATTGAGGTTTCTAAGCTAAGCATGGAGGATTCTAAGCATTGAGGATGCTAAGTATTGAGGATGCTAAGCATTGAGGATGCTAAGCATTGAGGATGCTAAGCATTGAGGATTCTAAGCATTGAGGATTCTAAGCATTGAGGATTCTAAGCTAGGCATTGAGGATTCTAAGCATTGAGGATTCTAAGCATTGAGGTTTTCAAGCAAAGCATTGAGGTTTCTAAGCATTGAGGATGCTAAGCATTGAGGATGCTAAGCATTGAGGATGCGAAGCATTGAGGATTCTAAGCAATGCATGGAGATTGCTAAGCATTGAGGATTCTAAGCATTGAGGATTCTAAGCATTGAGGATTCTAAGCTATGCATGGAGGATTCTAAGCATTGAGGATTCTAAGCATTTAGGATTCTAAGCCAAGCATTGAGTTTTCTAATCTTTGAGGTTTCTAAGCATTAAGGCCTCTATGCATTGAGGTTTGTAAGCATTTGGGATGCTAAGCAATGAGGATTCAAACAATAAAATTTCTCAGCATTGAGGTTTGTAAGCATTTAGGATTCTAAGCATTGAGGATTCTAAGCTAAGCATAGAGCATACTAAGGATTGAGGATGCTAAGCATTGAGGATTCTAAGCATTGAGGATTCTAAGCTAAGCATTGAGGATTCTAAACATTGAGGATGTTAAGCATTGAGGATTCTAAGCATTGAGTTTTCTAAGCTAAGCATTGAGGATTCTAAGCATTGAGGATTCTAAGCATTGAGGATTCTAAGCACTGAGGATTCTAAGCATTGAGGATTCTAAGCATTGAGGATTCTAAGCATTGAGGATTCTAATCTAGGCATTGAGGATTCTAAGCATTGAGGATTCTAAGCATTGTGGATTCTAAGCATTGAGGTTTCTAAGCTAAGCATGGAAGATTCTAAGCATTGAGGATGCTAAGTATTGAGGATGCTAAGCATTGAGGATGCTAAGCATTGAGGATGCTAAGCATTGAGGATTCTAAGCATTGAGGATTCTAAGCATTGAGGATTCTAAGCTAGGCATTGAGGATTCTAAGCATTGTGGATTCTAAGCATTGAGGTTTCTAAGCAAAGCATTGAGGTTTCTAAGCATTGAGGATGCTAAGCATTGAGTATGCTAAGCATTGAGGATTCAAAGCATTGAGGATTCTAAGCATTGAGGATTCTAGGCATTGAGGATGCTAAGCATTGAGGATGCTGAGCATTGAGGATGCTAAGCATTGAGGATTCTAAGCCAAGCATTGAGTTTTCTAATCTTTGTTGTTTCTAAACATTAAGGCCTCTATGCAATGAGGTTTGTAAGCATTAGGGTTGCTAAGCATTGAGGTTTCAGAGCAATAAAATTTCTAAGCAATGAGGATTCTGCGCATTGAGGTTTCTAAGCAACGCATGGAGGATGCTAAGCATTGAGGTTCCTAAGCAGTGACGATTCTGAGCTTTGAGGATTCTAAGCTAAGCAATGAGGATGCTAAGCAATGAGGATGCTAAGCATTGAGGATGCTAAGCATTGAGGATGCTAAGCATTGATGATTCTAAACATTGAGGATTCTAATCTAGGCATTGAGGATTCTAAGCATTGAGGATTCTAAGCATTGAGGATTCTAAGCAGTGAGGATTCTAAGCATTCAGGTTTCTAAGGTAAGCATTGAGGATTCTAAGCATTGAGGATTCTAAGCATTGAGGTTTCTAAGCTAAGCATTGAGGATGCGAAGCATTGAGGATTCTAACTATTGAGGATTCTAAGCAATGCATGGAGGATGCTAAGCATTGAGGATTCTAAGCATTGAGGATTCTAAGCTATGCACTGAGGATTCTAAGCATTGAGGATTCTAAGCATTGAGGATTCTAAGCATTGAGGTTTCTAAGCTAAGCATTGAGGATGCGAAGCATTGAGGATTCTAACTATTGAGGATTCTAAGCAATGCATGGAGGATGCTAAGCATTGAGGATTCTAAGCATTGAGGATTCTAAGCATTGAGTATTCTAAGCATTGAGGTTTCTAAGCTAAGCATGGAGGATTCTAAGCATTGAGGATGCTAAGTATTGAGGATGCTAAGCATTGAGGATGCTAAGCATTGAGGATGCTAAGCATTGAGGATTCTAAGCATTGAGGATTCAAAGCATTGAGGATTCTAAGCTAGGCATTGAGGATTCTAAGCATTGAGGATTCTAAGCATTGAGGTTTCCAAGCAAAGCATTGAGGTTTCTAAGCATTGAGGATGCTAAGCATTGAGGATGCTAAGCATTGAGGATGCTAAGCTATAGGATGCAAAGCATTGAGGATTCTAAGCATTGAGGATTCTAGGCATTGAGGATGCTAAGCATTGAGGATGCTAAGCATTGAGGATGCTAAGCATTGAGGATGCGAAGCATTGAGGATTCTAAGCAATGAATGGAGATTGCTAAGCATTGAGGATTCTAAGCATTGAGGATTCTAAGCATTGAGGATTCTATGCTATGCATGGAGGATTCTAAGCATTGAGGATTCTAAGCATTTAGGATTCTAAGCCAAGCATTGAGTTTTCTAATCTTTGAGGTTTCTAAGCATTAAGGCCTCTATGCATTGAGGTTTGTAAGCATTTGGGATGCTAAGCAATGAGGATTCAAACAATAAAATTTCTCAGCATTGAGGTTTGTAAGCATTGAGGATTCTAAGCATTGAGGATTCTAAGCTAAGCATAGAGCATACTAAGGATTGAGGATGCTAAGCATTGAGGATTCTAAGCATTGAGGATTCTAAGCTAAGCATTGAGGATTCTAAACATTGAGGATGTTAAGCATTGAGGATTCTAAGCATTGAGTTTTCTAAGCTAAGCATTGAGGATTCTAAGCATTGAGGATTCTAAGCATTGAGGATTCTAAGCACTGAGGATTCTAAGCATTGAGGATTCTAAGCATTGAGGATTCTAAGCATTGAGGATTCTAATCTAGGCATTGAGGATTCTAAGCATTGAGGATTCTAAGCATTGAGGATTCTAAGCATTGAGGTTTCTAAGCTAAGCATGGAAGATTCTAAGCATTGAGGATGCCAAGAATTGAGGATGCTAAGCATTGAGGATGCTAAGCATTGAGGATTCTAAGCATTGAGGATTCTAAGCATTGAGGTTTCTAAGCAGTGAGGATTCTAAGCTAAGCACTGAGGATGCTAAGTATTGAGGTTTCTAAGCATTAAGGACTCTGTGCATTGAGGATTCTAAGCATTGAGGATTCTAAGCATTGAGGATTCTAAGCATTGAGGTTTCTATGCTAAGCATTCAGGTTGAGAAGCATTGAGGATTCTATTGAGGATTCTAAGCAATGCATGGAGGATGCTAAGCATTGAAGATTCTAAGCATTGAGGATTCTAAGCATTGAGGATTCTAAGCCAAGCATTGAGTTTTCTAATCTTTGAGGTTTCTAAGCATTAAGGCCTCTATGCATTGAGGTTTGTAAGCATTTGGGATACTAAGCAATGAGGTTTCAAACAATAAAATTTCTCAGCATTGATGTTTGTAAGCATTGAGGATTCTAAGCTTTGAGGATTCTAACGTAAGCATAGAGCATACTAAGGATTGAGGATGCTAAGCATTGAGGATGCTAAGCATTGAGGTTTCTAAGCTTAGCATTGAGGATTCTAAGCATTCAGGTTTCTAAGCATTGAGGATTCTAAGCCAAGCATTGAGTTTTCTTATCTTTGAAGTTTCTAAACATTAAGGCCTCTATGCTCTGAGGTTTGTAAGCATTAGGGATGCTAAGCATTGAGGTTACAGAGCAATAAAATTTCTATGCAATGAGGATTCTACGCATTGAGGTTTCTAAGCAATGCATTGAGGATGCTAAGCATTGAGGTTCCTAAGCAGTGAGGATTCTGAGCTTTGAGGATTCGAAGCTAAGCAATGAGGATGCTAAGCAATGAGGATGCTAAGCATTGAGGATTCTAAGCTATGTAATGGGGATGCTAAGCATTGAGGATGCTAAGCATTGAGGATTCTAAGCATTGAGGATTCTAAGCTAAGCATAGAGCATACTAAGGATTGAAGATGCTAAGCATTGAGGTTTCTAAGCATTGGGGATTCTACGCATTGAGGATGCTAAGCACTGAGGATTATAAGCATTGAGGTTTCTAAGCAGTGAGGATTCTAAGCATTGAAGATTCTAAGCAGGGAGGATTCTAAGCTATGCACTGAGGATGCTAAGTATTGAGGTTTCTTAGCATTAAGGACTCTGTGCATTGAGGTTTCTAAGCATTGAGGATCCTGAGCTTTGAGGATTCTAAGATATGCATTGAGGATGCTAAGGATTGAGGTTTCTGAGCTTAGCATTGAGGATTCTAATCATTGAGGATTCTAAGCATTGAGGATTCTAAGCATTGAGGATTCTAAGCATTAAGGATTCTCAGCATTAATGATTCTAAGCAGTGAGGATTCTAAGCATTGATGTTTCTAAGCTAAGCATTGATGATACGAAGCATTGAGGATTCTAACTATTGCGGATTCTAAGCAATGCATGGAGGATGCTAAGCATTGAAGATTCTAAGCATTGAGGATTCTAAGCATTGAGGATTCTAAGCCAAGCATTGAGTTTTCTAATCTTTGAGGTTTCTAAGCATTAAGGCCTCTATTCATTGAGGTTTGTAAGCATTTGGGATGCTAAGCAATGAGGTTGCAAACAATAAAATTTCTCAGCATTGAGGTTTGTAAGCATTGAGGATTCTAAGCATTGAGGATTCTAAGCTAAGCATAGAGCATACTAAGGATTGAGGATGCTAAGCATTGAGGTTTCTAAGTATTGGGGATTCTACGCGTTGAGGATGCTAAGCACTGAGGATTCTAAGCATTGAGGTTTCTAAGCAGTGAGGATTCTAAGCTAAGCACTGAGGATGCTAAATATTGAGGTTTCTAAGCATTAAGGACTCTGTGCATTGAGGTTTCTAAGCATTGAGGATTCTAAGCACTGAGGATTCTAAGCATTGAGGATGCTAAGCATTGAGGATTCTAAGCATTGAGGATTCTAAGCATTGAGGATTCTAAGCCAAGCATTGAGTTTTCTTATCTTTCAGGTTTCTAAACATTAAGGCCTGTATGCACTGAGGTTTGTAAGCATTAGGGATGCTAAGCATTGAGGTTACAGAGCAATAAAATTTCTAAGCAATGAGGATTCTACGCATTGAGGTTTCTAAGCAATGCATTGAGGATGCTAAGCATTGAGGTTCCTAAGCAGTGAGGATTCTGAGGTTTGAGGATTCGAAGCTAAGCAATGAGGATGCTAAGCAATGAGGATTCTAAGCATTGAGGATTCTAAGCATTGAGGATTCTAAGCATTGAGGATTCTAAGCATTGAGGATTCTAAGCTAGGCATTGTGGATGCTAAGCATTGGGGATGCTAAGCATTGAGGATGCTAAGCATTGAGGATGCTAAGCATTAAGGATGCTAAGCATTGAGGATTCTGAGCATTGAGGATTTTAAACTAAGCATAGAGCATACTAAGGATTGAGGTTTCTAAGTATTGGGGATTC
Source organism: Coturnix japonica (assembly GCF_054131305.1). Taxonomy (NCBI): domain Eukaryota; kingdom Metazoa; phylum Chordata; class Aves; order Galliformes; family Phasianidae; genus Coturnix; species Coturnix japonica. The sequence goes on along the minus strand of NC_140671.1, from coordinate 19,388,646 downwards.
TACGCATTGAGGATGCTAAGCACTGGGGATTCTAAGCATTGAGGTTTCTAAGCAGTGAGGATTCTAAGCTAAGCACTGAGGATGCTAAGTATTGAGTTTTCTAAGCATTAAGGACTCTGTGCATTGAGGTTTCTAAGCATTGAGGATCCTGAGCTTTGAGGATTCAAAGCGAAGCATTGACAATGCTAAGCATTAAGGACTCTGTGCATTGAGGATTCTAAGCATTGAGGATTCTAGGCATTGAGGATGCTAAGCATTGAGGATGCTAAGCATTGAGGATGCTAAGCATTGAGGATGATAAGCATTGAGGATTCTAAGCCAAGCATTGAGTTTTCTAATCTTTGTTGTTTCTAAACATTAAGGCCTCTATGCAATGAGGTTTGTAAGCATTAGGGTTGCTAAGCATTGAGGTTTCAGAGCAATAAAATTTCTAAGCAATGAGGATTCTGCGCATTGAGGTTTCTAAGCAATGCATGGAGGATGCTAAGCATTGAGGTTCCTAAGCAGTGAGGATTCTGAGCTTTGACGATTCTAAGCTAAGCAATGAGGATGCTAAGCAATGAGGATGCTAAGCAATGAGGATGCTAAGCATTGAGGATGCTAAGCATTGAGGATTCTAAGCATTGAGGATTCTAAACATTGAGGATTCTAATCTAGGCATTGAGGATTCTAAGCATTGAGGATTCTAAGCATTGAGGATTCTAAGCAGTGAGGATTCTAAGCATTGAGGTTTCTAAGCATTGAGGTTTCTAAGCTAAGCATTGAGGATGCGAAGCAATGAGGATTCAAACTATTGAGGATTCTAAGCAATGCATGGAGGATGCTAAGCATTGAGGATTCTAAGCATTGAGGATTCTAAGCTATGCACTGAGGATTCTAAGCATTGAGGATTCTAAGCATTGAGGATTCTAAGCATTGAGGATTCTAATCTAGGCATTGAGGATTCTAAGCATTGAGGATTCTAAGCATTGAGGATTCTAAGCATTTGGGATTCTAAGCATTGAGGTTTCTAAGCTAAGCATGGAGGATTCTAAGCATTGAGGATGCTAAGTATTGAGGATTCTAAGCATTGAGGATGCTAAGCATTGAGGATTCTAAGCATTGAGGATTCTAAGCATTGAGGATTCTAAGCTAGGCATTGAGGATTCTAAGCATTGAGGATTCTAAGCATTGAGGTTTCTAAGCAAAGCATTGAGGTTTCTAAGCATTGAGGATGCTAAGCATTGAGGATGCTAAGCATTGAGGATTCTAAGCATTGAGGATGCTAAGCATTGAGGATGGTAAGCATTGAGGATTCTAAGCTTTGAGGATGCTAAGCTTTGAGGATGCTAAGCATTGAGGATGCTAAGCATTGAGGATTCTAAGCATTGAGGATTCTAAGCTATGTAATGAGGATGCTAAGCATTGAGGATTCTAAGTATTGAGGTTTCTATGCTAAGCAATGAGGATGGTAAGCATTGAGGATTCTAACTATTGAGGATTCTAAGCAATGCATGGAGGATTCTAAGCATTGAGGATTCTAAGCATTGACGATTCTAAGCATTGAGGATTCTAAGCATTGAAGATGCTAAGGATTGAGGATGTTAAGCATTGAGGATGCTAAGCATTGAGGATGGTAAGCATTGAGGATGCTAAGCATTGAGGATTCTAAGCATAGAGCATACTAAGCATTGAGGATGCTAAGCATTGAGGATTCTAAGATTTGAGGATGCTAAGCATTGAGGATTCTAAGCATTGAGGATGCTAAGCATTGAGGATTGTAAGTATTGAGGTTTCTATGCTAAGCATTGAGGATGCGAAGCATTGAGGATTCTAACTATTGAGGATTCTAAGCAATGCAAGGAGGATTCTAAGCATTGAGGATTCTAAGCATTGAGGATTCTCAGCATTGAGGATTCTAAGCTAGGCATTGTGGATTCCAAGCATTGAGTATGCTAAGCATTTGGATGCTAAACAATGAGGTTTCAAACAATAAAATTTCTCAGCATTGAGGTTTGTAATCATTGAGGATTCTAAGCATTGAGGATTCTAAGCTAAGCATAGAGCATACTAAGGATTGAGGATGCTAAACATTGAGGTTTCTAAGGACTGGGTATTCTACGCATTGAGGATGCTAAGCACTGAGGATTCTAAGCATTGAGGTTTCTAAGCAGTGAGGATTCTAAGCTAAGCACTGAGGATGCGAAGTATTGAGGTTTCTAATCATTAAGGACTCTGTGCATTGAGGTTTCTAAGCATTAAGGATTCTAAGCATTGAGGATTCTAAGCATTGAGGATTCTAAGCATTGAGGATTCTAAGCTAGGCATTGAGGATTCTAAGCTAGGCATTGAGGATTCTTAGCATTGAGGATTCTAAGCATTGAGGATGCTAAGCATTGAGGATGCTAAGCATTGAGGATGCTAAGGATTGACGATGCTAAGCATTGAGGATTCTAAGCATTGAGGATTCTAAGCATTGAGGATTCTACGCCAAGCATTGAGTTTTCTAATCTTTGAGGTTTCTAAACATTAAGGCCTCTATGCACTGAGGTTTGTAAGCATTAGGGATGCTAAGAATTGAGGTTTCAGAGCAATAAAATTTCTAAGCAATGAGGATTCTACGCATTGAGGTTTCTAAACAATGCATGGAGGATGCTAAGCATTGAGGTTCCTAAGCAGTGAGGATTCTGAGCTTTGAGGATTCGAAGCTCAGCAATGAGTATGCTAAGCAATGAGGATGCTAAGCAATGAGGACTCTAAGCATTGAGGATTCTAAGCTATGCATGGAGGATGCTAAGCATTGAGGATTCTAAGCATTGAGGATTCTAAGCATTGAGGATTCTAAGCATTGAGGATTCTAAGCTATGCATGGAGGATGCTAAGCATTGAGGATTCTACGCGTTGAGGATGCTAAGCACTGAGGATTCTAAGTATTGAGGATTCTAAGCATTGAGGATTCTAAGCATTGTGGATTCTAAGCATTGAGGATTCTAAGCATTGAGGTTTCTAAGCATTGAGGATTCTAAGCATTGAGGATCCTAAGCTAAGCATTGAGGATGCTAAGTATTGAGGTTTCAAAGCATTAAGGACTCTGTGCATTGAGGTTTCTAAGCATTGAGGATTCTAAGCATTGAGTTTTCTAAGCTAAGCATTGAGGATGCTAAGCATTGAGGATTCTAAGCATTGAGGATTCTAAGCATTGAGGATTCTAATCTAGGCATTGAGGATTCTAAGCATTGAGGATTCTAAGCATTGAGGATTCTAAGCATTGAGGATGCTAAGCATTGAGGATGCTAAGCGTTGAGGATGCTAAGCATTGAGGATGCTAAGCATTGAGGATTCTAAGCATTGAGGATTCTAAGCATTGAGGATTCTAAGCATTGAGGTTTCTAAGGAAAGCATTGAGGTTTCTAAGCATTGAGGATGCTAAGCATTGAGGATTCTAAGCATTGAGGTTTCTAAGTAGTGAGGATTCTAAGCTAAGCACTGAGGATGCTAAGTATTGAGTTTTCTAAGCATTAAGGACTCTGTGCATTGAGGATTCTAAGCATTGAGGATTCTAAGCATTCAGGTTTCTAAGCAGTGAAGATTCTAAGCTAAGCACTGAGGATGCTAAGTATTTTGGTTTCTAAGCATTAAGGACTCTGTGCATTGAGGATTCTAAGCATTGAGGAATCTAAGCATTGAGGATTCTAAGAATTCAGGTTTCTAAGCAGTGAGGATTCTACGCTAAGCACTGAGGATGCTAAGTACTGAGGTTTCTAAGCATTAAGGACCCTGTGCATTGAGGTTTCTAAGCATTGAGGATTCTAAGCATTGAGGATTCTCAGCATTGAGGATTCAAAGCTAGGCATTGTGGATTCTAAGCATTGAGGATTCTAAGCATTGAGGATGCTAAGCGTTGAGGATTCTAAGCATTGAGGATTCTAAGCATTGAGGATGCTAAGCGTTGAGGATGCTAAGCGTTGAGAATTCTAAGCATTGAGGATTCTAAGCATTGAGGTTTCTAAGCATTGAGGATGCTATGCATTGAGGATTCTAAGCATTGAGGATTCTAAGCAATGAGGATGCTAAGCTAAGCATAGAGCATACTAAGGATTGAGGATGCTAAGTATTGAGGTTTCTAAGCATTGGGGATTCTACGCGTTGAGGATGCTAAGCACTGAGGATTCTAAGCATTGAGGATTCTAAGCATTGAGGATTCTAAGCACTCAGGTTTCTAAGCAGTGAGGATTCTAAGCTAAGCACTGAGGATGCTAAGTATTGAGGTTTCTAAGCATTAAGGACTCTGTGCATTGAGGATTCTAAGCATTGAGGATTCTAAGCATTCAGGTTTCTAAGCATTGAGGATTCTACGCATTGAGGAGTCTAAGATATGCATGGAGGATTCTAAGCATTGAGGATTCTAAGCATTGAGGATTCTAAGCCAAGCATTGAGTTTTCTAATCTTTGAGGTTTCTAAGCATTAAGGCCTCTATGCATTGAGGTTTGTAAGCATTTGGGATGCTAAGCAATGAGGTTGCAAACAATAAAATTTCTCAGTATTGAGGTATGTAAGCATTGAGGATTCTAAGCTAAGCATAGAGCATACTAAGGATTGAGGATGCTAAGCATTGAGGTTTCTAAGTATTGGGGATTCTACGCGTTGAGGATGCTAAGCACTGAGGATTCTAAGCATTGAGGTTTCTAAGCAGTGAGGATTCAAAGCTAAGCACTGATGATGCTAAGTATTGAGGTTTCTAAGCATTAAGGACTCTGTGCATTGATGTTTCTAAGCATTGATGATTCTAAGCATTGAGGATTCTAAGCTAGGCATTGAGGATTCTATGCATTGAGGATTCTAAGCATTGAGGATGCTAAGCATTGAGGATTCTAAGTATTGAGGATGCTAAGCATTGAGGATGCTAAGCATTGAGGATTCTAAGCATTGAGGATTCTAAGCATTGAGGATTCTAAGCATTGAGGATTCTAAGCCAAGCATTGAGTTTTCTAATCTTTGAGTTTTCTAAGCATTAAGGCCTCTATGCATTGAGGTTTGTAAGCATTTGGGATGGTAAGCAATGAGGTTTCAAACAATAAAATTTCTCAGCATTGAGGTTTGTAAGCATTGAGGATTCTAAGCATGGAGGATTCTAAGCTAAGCAGAGAGCATACTAAGGATTGAGGATGCTAAGCATTGAGGTTTCTAAGCATTGGGGAGTCTACGCGTTGAGGATGCTAAGCACTGAGGATTCTAAGTATTGAGGTTTCTAAGCATTAAGGACTCTGTGCATTGAGGTTTCTAAGCATTGAGGTTTCTAAGCATTGAGGTTTCTAAGCATTGAGGTTTCTAAGCATTGAGGTTTCTAAGCATAGAGGATTCTAAGCATTGAGGATGCTAAGCATTGAGGTTTCTAAGCTATGTAATGAGGATGCTAAGCATTGATGATTCTAAGTATTGAGGATTCTAAGCAATGCATGGAGGATGCTAAGCATTGGGGATTCTAAGCATTGAGGATTCTAACCCAAGCATTGATTTTTCTAATCTTTGAGGTTTCTAAGCATTAAGACATCTATGCATTGAGGTTTGTAAGCATTTGGGATGCTAAGCAATGAGGTTTCAAATAATAAAATTTCTCAGCGTTGAGGTTTGTAAGCATTGAGGATTCTAAGCATTGAGGATTCTAAGCTAAGCATAGAGCATACGAAGGATTGTGGATGCTAAACATTGCGGTTACTAAGCATTGGGCATTCAACGCGTTGAGAATGCTATGCACTGAGGATTCTAAGCATTGAGGTTTCTAAGCAAAGGATTCTAAGCTAAGCACAGAGGATGCTAAGTATTGAGGATTCTAAGCATTAAGGACTCTGTGCATTGAGGTTTCTAAGCATTCAGGATCCTGAGCTTTGAGGATTCTAAGCTATGCATTGAGGATGCTAAGCATTGAGGATTCTAAGCATTGAGGATTCTAAGCATTGAGGATTCTAAGCATTCAGGTTTCTAAGCAGTGAGGATTCTAAGCTAAGCACTGAGGATGCTTAGTATTGAGGTTTCTAAGCATTAAGGACTCTGTGCATTGAGGTTTCTAAGCATTAAGGACTCTGTGCATTGAGGTTTCTAAGCTAAGCATTGAGGATGCTAAGCATTGAGGATTCTAAGCACTGAGGATTCTAAGCATTGAGGATTCTAAGCATTGAGGATTCTAAGCATTGAGGATACAAAGCATTGAGGATGCCAAGCATTGAGAATGCTAAGCATTGAGGATTCTAAGCATTGAGGATTCTAAGCATTGAGGATTCTAAGCATTGAGGTTTCTAAGCTAAGCATTGAGGATTCTAAGCAATGCATGGAGGATGCTAAGCATTGGGGATTCTAAGCATTGAGGATTCTAACCCAAGCATTGATTTTTCTAATCTTTGAGGTTTCTAAGCATTAAGACATCTATGCATTGAGGTTTGTAAGCATTTGGGATGCTAAGCAATGAGGTTTCAAATAATAAAATTTCTCAGCGTTGAGGTTTGTAAGCATTGAGGATTCTAAGCATTGAGGATTCTAAGCTAAGCATAGAGCATACGAAGGATTGTGGATGCTAAACATTGCGGTTACTAAGCATTGGGCATTCAACGCGTTGAGAATGCTATGCACTGAGGATTCTAAGCATTGAGGTTTCTAAGCAAAGGATTCTAAGCTAAGCACAGAGGATGCTAAGTATTGAGGATTCTAAGCATTAAGGACTCTGTGCATTGAGGTTTCTAAGCATTGAGGATCCTGAGCTTTGAGGATTCTAAGCTATGCATTGAGGATGCTAAGCATTGAGGATTCTAAGCATTGAGGATTCTAAGCATTGAGGATTCTAAGCATTCAGGTTTCTAAGCAGTGAGGATTCTAAGCTAAGCACTGAGGATGCTTAGTATTGAGGTTTCTAAGCATTAAGGACTCTGTGCATTGAGGTTTCTAAGCATTAAGGACTCTGTGCATTGAGGTTTCTAAGCTAAGCATTGAGGATGCTAAGCATTGAGGATTCTAAGCACTGAGGATTCTAAGCATTGAGGATTCTAAGCATTGAGGATTCTAAGCATTGAGGATACAAAGCATTGAGGATGCCAAGCATTGAGAATGCTAAGCATTGAGGATTCTAAGCATTGAGGATTCTAAGCATTGAGGATTCTAAGCATTGAGGTTTCTAAGCTAAGCATTGAGGATTCTAAGCATTGAGGATTCTAAGCATTCAGGTTTCTAAGCAGTGAGGATTCTAGGCAAAGCACTGAGGATGCTAAGTATTGAGGTTTCTAAGCATTAAGGACTCTGTGCATTGAGGTTTCTAAGCATTGAGGATCCTGAGCTTTGAGGATTCAAAGATATGCATTGAGGATGCTAAGGATTGAGGTTTCTGAGCTTAGCATTGAGGATTCTAATCATTGAGGATTCTAAGCACTGAGGATTCTAAGCATTGAGGATGCTAAGCATTGAGGATGCTAAGCATTGAGGATGCTAAGCATTGAGGTTGCTAAGCATTGAGGATGCTAAGCTTTGAGGATGCTAAGCATTGAGGATTCTAAGCATTGAGGATGCTAAGCATTGAGGATTCTAAGCATTGAGGATGTTAAGCATTGATTATGCTAAGCATTGAGGATTCAAAGCATTGAGGATTCTAAGTATTGAGGTTTCTAAGCTAAGCATTGAGGACGCGAAGCATTGAGGATTCTAACTATTGAGGATTCTAAGCAATGCATGGAGGATTCTAAGCATTGAGGATTCTAAGCGTTGAGGATTCTAAGCATTGAGGTTTCTAAGCAAAGCATTGAGGATTTTAAGCATTGAGGATTCTAAGCATTGAGGATGCTAAGCATTGAGGATGCTAAGTATTGAGGATTCTAAGCATTGAGGTTTCTAAGATTTGAGGATGCTAAGCATTGAGGATTCTAAGCATTGAGGATGCTAAGCATTGAGGATTCTAAGCATTGAGGATTCTAAGCATTGAGGATGCTAAGCATTGAGGATTCTAAGCATTGAGGATTCTAAGCATTGAGGATTCTAAGCATTGAGGTTTCTAAGCAAAACTTTGAGGATGCTAAGCATTGAGGATGCTAAGCATTGAGGATGCAAAGCATTGAGGATGCTAAGTATTGAGGATTCTAAGCATTGAGGATTCTAAGCATTGAGGATGCTAAGCATTGAGGATGCTAAGCATTGAGGATGCTAAGCATTGAGGATTCTAAGCTTTGAGGATGCTAATCATTGAGGATTCTAAGCATTGAGGATTCTAAGCTAAGCATTGAGGATGCGAAGCATTGAGGATTCTAACTATTGAGGATTCTAAGCAATGCATGGAGGATTCTAAGCATTGAGGATTCTAAGCATTGAGGATTCTAAGCATTGAGGATTCTAAGCATTAAGGATGCTAAGCATTGAGGATGCTAAGCATTGAGGATGCTAAGCTTTTAGGATGCTAAGCATTGAGGATGATAAGCATTGAGGATTCTAAGCATTGAGGATTCTAAGATATGTAATGAGGATTCTAAGCATTGAGGATTCTAAGCATTGAGGATGCTAAGAATTGAGGATGCTAAGCACCGAGGATTCTAATCTAAGCAATGAGGATGCTAAGCATTGAGGATGCTAAGCATTGAGGATTCTAAGCATTGAGGATTCTAAGCCAAGCATTCAGTTTTCTAATCTTTGAGGTTTCTAAGCATTAAGGCCTCTATGCATTGAGGTTTGTAAGCATTGAGGATCTTGAGCTTTGAGGATTCTAAGCAAAGCATTGAGGATGCTAAGCATTGAGGATTCTAAGCATTGAGGATTCTAAGCATTGAGGATTCTAAGCTATGCATTGAGGATTCTAAACATTGAGGATGTTAAGCATTGAGGATTCTAAGCATTGAGGTTTCTAAGCTAAGCATTGAGGATTCTAAGCATTGAGGATTCTATGCATTCAGGATTATATGTAGTGAGGATTCTAAGCTAAGCACTGAGGATGCTAAGTATTGAGGTTTCTAAGCATTAGGGACTCTGTGCATTGAGGTTTATAAGCATTGAGGATTCTAAGCATTGAGGATTCTAAGCATTGAGGATTCTTAGCTAGGCATTGAGGATTCTAAGCATTGAGGATTCTAAGCCAAGCATTGAGTTTTCTAATCTTTGAGGTTTCTAAACATTAAGGCCTCTATGCACTGAGGTTTGTAAGCATTGAGGATGCTAAGCATTGAGGATGCTAAGCATTGAGGATTCTAAGCATTGAGGATTCTAAGATATGTAATGAGGATGCTAAGCATTGAGGATTCTAAGCATTGAGGATGCTAAGAATTGAGGATGCTAAGCACCGAGGATTCTAATCTAAGCAATGATGATGCTAAGCATTGAGGATGCTAAGCATTGAGGATTCGAAGCATTGAGGATTCTAAGCTATGTAATGAGGATGCGAAGCATTGAGGATTCTAAGCATTGAGGATTCTAATCTAGACATTGAGGATTCTAAGCATTGAGGATTCTAAGCATTGAGGATTCTAAGCCAAGCATTGAATTTTCTAATCTTTGAGGTTAATAAGCATTAAGGACTCTATGCATTGAGGTTTGTAAGCATTGAGGATTCTAAGCAATGAGGTTTCAAACAATGAAATTTCTCAGCATTGAGGTTTGTAAGCATTGAGGATTCTAAGCATTGAGGATTCTTAGCTAAGCATAGAGCATACTAAGGATTGAGTATGCTATGCATTGAGGTTTCTAAGCATTGGGGATTCTACGCGTTGAGGATGCTAAGCATTGAGGATTCTAAGCATTGAGGTTTCTAAGCAGTGAGGATTCTAAGCTAAGCACTGAGGATTCTAAGCATTGATGATGCTAAGCATTGAGGATGCTAAGCATTGAGGATTCTAAGCATTGAGGATGCTAAGCATTGAGGATTCTAAGCATTGAGGATTCTAAGCTATGCATTGAGGATTCTAAACATTGAGGATGTTAAGCATTGAGGGTTCTAAGCATTGAGGATTCTAAGCTAAGCATAGTGCATACTAAGGATTGAGGATGCTAAGCATTGAGGTTTCTAAGCATTGGGGATTCTACGCATTGAGGATGCTAAGCACTGAGGATTATAAGCGTTGAGGTTTCTAAGAAGTGAGGATTCTAAGCTAAGCTCTGAGGATGCTAAGTATTGAGGTTTCTAAGCATTAAGGACTCTGTGCATTGAGGTTTTTAAGCATTTAGGATTCTAAGCATTGAGGATTTGAAGCTAAGCATAGAGCATACTAAGGATTGAGGATTCTAAGTATTCAGGATTCTAAGCTATGCATTGAAGATTCTAAGCAATGAGGATTCTAAGTATTGACGATTCTAAGCTCTGCTGTGAGGATGCAACACGTTGAGATTTCTAAGCATTAAGGGCTCTAATCATTGGGGATTCTAAGCATTGAAGATTCTACGTTGAGCATTTAGGTTTCTAAGCAATGAGGTTTCTATGCATCGATGAAGGCTTTATGATCGTTAATGGCTTTACGATCTCTCGCCTCCAACTGAAGCAGTAGTTAGACCAATTACCAAGTGACACCAAGGTGGTAGCGTGGTAAAATGGCGATTTATTGAAGCACACACGACCTTATATAACCTTTGTCCACTTCGTCTACGCCTACTGTATTACACGTAGCAAGATTCTTCCAGAATATGGGGAAGGGCCTGTCACGTCACAGCCCGATAACATCCCCGTATTTCGCCTAATACAACATTTCCCCCTCCCCATGCTTAAAAGGCTTAACCCGTTACAATACGCAACAATATCTCTCCATCTTCCTCTTCACCTTCTTTGCCTTCTTCTGATTCTTCCTTAGCACCTTCCTCCTCTTCTTCAGCCTCTTCACCTCCTGCTTCTCGTGCAACGACTTACTATGATCACTCAAGTTAAAACAACACATCCCATCAAAGTCTTTACAACCATGACCCTGTGCGAGAAGCAAGAAATCAATTGCTGCTCTGTTTTGAAGCATAGCATGTCTAATACTGTCAGTGTCTTCAAGTAGCTCACTCAGCAGTGTGGAAGTCATGTTAGCTTGTTTCACGGACCTTGTTTCACAAGGATTACAGTGTCATTCCCTAAATCTCTGCATGGATCTTGTATGGGATTATATGATCTTACGTATCCCTGAAACTCAGAGGAGTTCCCCCATATAGGAATCCCAATTAAACATGTTTGAAATGGCGAGGTAGTTGATTGCAGGCTAAGACAGAAATCCGTCCTGCCTGTTTGTTTCGCCCAAGTAACCCACAGATTCCCAGGTTGTTGGATCAAGTGAACACCCCCCACCGGCGACCAACATAAAGACAAAAGACATAGCAGCATCAAAATGGTGTCTCTCGTTGGCAGCAGGGGTTGTTTCTCTGGGTCCTTTGGGTTCTTGAGTCTCAAGAATTTCTTCGGTATCCAGATGAAAGATCTTCTTCTGCGCTCCACCAGTTCAGGATTCCTTGGGCGGCCGATCAAGAGGTCCTGGAAGAGGATACTCAGCTCTTGTTATTTCCCTGACATTTTCTTTTTCACCACCAACCTCTGGCTTAATTTTTCTCGATGGCACCCAACGTATGTCTCCTGTGCCTTTGCATTTTACTGCTGCGTACCCCCTTCCCCAGACTAGTATGGACCATCCCGACTCCCAGGACCCATTATCCACCTTGATCTTTACTGGCGGGCCTTCTTCAATGATTCTTGGCCGCCAATGTTTCTGGGTGGGGGTCCTGGAATTTTCTCCTCGCTCAAAGTGATTTAGTGCATACAGTGCGCGGGCCAAGATTTCCCCTTGTTGTGATACTGGGATCTTTCCCGAATAGCCTTCCCCCTCCCCAAGGACACGAATCTTTTCTTTGAGGAGGCGGTTAGCCCTTTCGACGATAGCTTGGCCCTGCGAATTTCCCGGAATGCCTGTGGTGTGTGTGATATTCCAGCGAGCTAACCAATCTTTGGACGAACGCGAAATAAAGCAAGAACCATTGCCTGTTTTTATGTGGCGCGGCATTCCCAAAACTGCTATAGCCGTGGCCCAATGGTGTTGTGCTGCTGTAGAACTGACACGACCATGTTGTGTGGCTACAATGACGGTAGAGGACGTGTCAATAGTCACAGCCAGCCACTGTCGTGGGGCCATCCATGGTTCCATTGTGAAGTCTGTTTGCCAGACGTCTAATGGAGCGAGACCACGAGGATTAACCCCCGCTCCTAAAGCTGGCGCAGAATTACAGTGAGGGCAGGTTTGCACTACCTCCCTAGCGACTGTAATCGGGATAGAACAGGCTCGAGCCAGTGCCTTGGCCCCTATGTGAAGTGCTGAATGAAGATCACGAGCTTCCTGCAAAGTGCACACCTGGTTCCCTGCTATCCGATCAGCCATGTCGTTTCCTGCTGTAAAGAAACCTGGCACCTCAGAGTGGCTACGAACATGAAGGATGGCAACGGGTGCAACCCTGATAGCTAAAGCATCCTCTAACAGGGCTGCAGCTGCTGTACTCGGTTGCCCTTCCTTTCCCATCCGTAGCAGCATTTTTGCCACGAACACAGAATCCGTGACAGCATTGCAAGGCTTCGTGGGCCAAAGATGTAGTGCCACTGCCATAGCCCTAGCCTCGAGCATCTGAACACTTGCTGTCTTGTCTGTTATCATCTTGTAACTCCAGCCACCCTCAACTGTTTGCCACACAGCCACCCCCTGGCCCGTTGATGACGAAGCATCAGTGAAGACTGTAGGACCGTTCACAGGGGTGTCCAGGACCCTGTGTCGCAATGATATCTGGAGGGGTTTTGCCAGTTCAAAAATTGGCAGTGAGTCTGAATAGCAAAACTTTCCGCTGAAGTCATAAACAGCCAATGACACCTCATCTGGCAGAGGTTGCACATTTCGAAAAGCTCCTGGTAAATAGATGACTTCCAAGTCCTTCCCGAAAGCTCTGATCGCAGTGAGGCGAGCCTTTCGCAGCAAATATGACAGCTGTTCTAGCCATGTGGTAAATGCTCTCACCGGCTGAGCAGAAAATAACCATGACAGTGGGCGTGGCCGAGAGTTCAAAGCATGCCCAATCACTGCAGCTGAACCATGCTGGCACCTAGTGACCGCAGCCTCCAACGGGCGATCAGGTTCCCACCTGGCAAGGGCATTGGTGGAGCAGGCTGACAGTATCTCCTGCCAGGCTGACTCCATCTCTGGATTCCAATGCCTCTCCTCTTGTGGGACTGATCCCTTCAGTTGATCATAGAAAGGTTTCATGAGGCGCGGAGGGATGCCAATGGCATTCCTCACCCATTGCAGTGCCCCCACCAACTTCTGCACATCCCATAAGTTTGTAATTTGAGGCTTAATCTCCAGCCCCTCCGGGATTACTGTGGAAGATCCAAATTTATAGCCCAGGAATTCAATCCCTGGTTCTCTCTGGATCTTTTCCTGAGAGATCACAAACCCTGCAGAGATGAGGGTGCGGACGATCTGCCCCTCCAACGTTTTCAACTGAGCATCATCAGGTGCAACAAGCAGCAAATCATCCATGTAATGGGCGATTTGGCATCCTGGCAGTGCCTTTCTCACTGGTTCTATGACTCTGCTCACCACAAGTTGACAGATCGTAGGTGAACAGACCATACCTTGCGGAAGAACCTTCCACTGGTACCTCTGAGCTGGCTCTCGATTATTTACAACCGGAACTGTGAATGCAAAGGCTTCCCTATCCTGTTTAGCCAATGGGATAGAGAAGAAACAATCCTTTAGATCAATGACCATCAGAGGCCATCCCTGTGGGACTGCTGACAACAAAGGTCCCCCTTGCTGGACAGGACCAAAGGGGATGATCTGTGAATTGACTGCTCGGAGATCGTGGAGCAGCCGAAACGATCCAGAGGCCTTCTGAATGACAAAGATGGGCGTGTTCCAATTGCTAAGCGATGACTCTATATGGCCTAGTGCAAGTTCTCTGGAAACAAGCTGTATGAGCGCTGCCAATTTTTTAGCAGGAATGGGCCACTGATCCACCCAAACAGGAGATGTATCCTGTTTCCAACGCAGCGGAATCGCATGCTGCAGCGCCAAGTGGTGGACAGTGGCCCTTAGGATAAATTTGTCAGCCGTAACCCAATGAGAAGAAGAAGATCTCTGCCTAGCAGAGATCCCCTGATCGGAGCTATATTGGGGGTGATGAAAACAGTTTTTTCTATTGAGCCATCTCGATTGATGATTGAAATTCCCACTTCCGCATCCGACACAGAGGTGGTCATTTCACCCCCCACCCCTATCAGGACCTTTGATGTTGCAACCTTTGGCCACTGGAATGGCCAATCGCGCTCTGCAATAACAGTAACATCTGCACCAGAGTCCAACAAAGCTGTAAGGTACACCGTCCTAGGACCTAGTGTAGGCACTCCAGGGTCCAACGTCATCATGACCCTCACCAATGGCCTATCACCTAGATCCATGGTCAGCGCCACCGTGTGGTCAACACGCTTGGCCCATTTTAATGAAGCGGGAAGGGGCCCTGGGCCGCTGGCACCCTCCCGTTCCAGTTTCCCTGCGGCAAAACCTCAAATTTTCGACAGTGACGCGCAACATGTCCAACCCCATTGCACAACTGACAACGCTTTCCTTGCGGCTTGCTCTGCCCAGCTTTCTTGGGGCATTGTGCTTTAAAATGACCATGCTGCCCACACTTGAAACACGGACCTTTTCCCTTCTCATCCCCGGTGCGAGCTGCCATCATCACTGCAGATTTAATCGCAGAGCTGACTTCGGCAGCCATTCCCTGCACGGCAGTTGCCAAGCCATCATTATTGGAGGGAGTATTTTTCTGATGATCTAGCACATATTTGATAATCTCCCCTGGGGTGTTCAAAGTTCCAGGAGCTGCCCTAATTATCTGCTGAACGTCCGGGAGCGACTTTTGCTTGAGACAGTCTATCACAACCAAAGGCTGGACTCCCTTCGGGAGGTCAGACCCTTCAATGGCACGAATCAAGCGATTTGCAAAATCAGAAAATGACTCAGAAGGCTCCTGTTTGATGTCGGACCACGGGAGCACAGGCTCCGCAACTTTAGCCACTGTCAGCAGAGCCTGAAAGGCTGCCTTTGTAAGCGCAGCTAACTCCCCCTCTCTCAGCCCTCTTGCTTGATCCTCCGGGGACCCCACCATACCATCTGCTAGTCCCTGAAGGCGCAAGAGAGTAGTTCTTTCAACCCTAGCTCCACGGCCCTGACCTGTATGCGCATTAGCCGGATGATTGTTATTACGAGCTGCCTCAGCGACAACAGCCTGAAGCAATCTATTCCATTCATCATACCACAGCGTGTACTGCACGGGCTCAAGAATCACTCTCATGAGACTGACCACATCGTACGGCAGGAGACTCGAGGCCATGAGAGCCTCAATTGCTGACATAGTTACCGGAGAACGCAAGCCTTTGTTCTTAACTAACTCTGCAAGGCGAGTAATCGCCTTGGAATCCAGAGGGGTCCAAGCCGGACCATCCTGTTTCACTATTATCGGGAGGGCAAAAGCTGTTGTTTCCGGGTCGGCTGTCTGGAGGTCCTCCCTTGTCTGGGCCCAATCAGTGAAAGTGGGTGGGCTCCACGGTACGGGTGCCGTGGGGCCACATCCCCCTTGGGCGGCCCCCTGGGCGGCCCACGCAGGACCACATCCCCCTTGGGTGGCACCTTGGGCGGCTTGGCCAGCCCCTTGGGCGGGCCACATGAAATCACCACACCCACATTCACCTTCACTATCACATGGGTTGGCACGATCCCCCCCTTTCTGGGCATACGCACAGCAACAGGCGGGACCCGACAACGAAGAAGTACCACCCCTCCTTACACTTTTCCCTGGTGACACCACACCTCCCCCTTTCAGCTCTGGTGGGACCACACCTCCTCCTTTCAGCTCTGGTGGCACCACCATGCCTCCCCCCTTTCTCTCTCCCTTGTCCTTGTTCTTATCAGGTACAGTAGCAACATCGCATTCCTCGAGGGGCTTCCCTCCCCCTTCATCCCTGTAGGCGTCCAATGAAGGATACGAGGAGTTAGGATAGGGGGGCGGAGGCGGGGTGTCCTCCTGTTCAGGGCTGCCTTCTGGAATGTCTGTCTTAGGCGAAGGAACAGATGTGTTCGGGGGAGCCGGCGCCATCTTGCCTTGCACTGAATCTGTAAGAGAGTCAAGACTCCCCCCCCGGCCTCCCCCCGTCTCCAAACCCAGAATGTCTCTAGCACGTTGGTTTGCTAGCTTCTCCTCCCGTGCTGCTTTCAGCGCCTCCAAGATAAGTCCCCATACTTTGAATTCTGATACTTTTCGAGTGGCCAGCGACCTTTGAGATAGTGCGGCCGTAATTCCATCCCATCTGCCAGGATTGTATAAATCAGACGGGTTTGTTAAAAGCCCTTCCTTTTCCAGCAGCGAAAGAACTGCTGTTACCTCCTTTTTGGAAGGAGCCTGTTTCCCACAGTGAAGTTTGCAAGCGTGAAGAATTACCTTGATAACGGCTTCCATGTCGCCCCGGCCGAACGTAGTTCTCCTGGCCGCTCCCTGGCGCTTCCCCGAAGGTTCCTGGGGGTCCCCGAGATTCCGAGATTCCGGGATTCCGAGCTCGCTCTCCCACCTGTCGAAGAGTGATGGCCACTCCTCTTCGACCCTGGGCTTCCACTACTCCGCGACGAGAGGATTCGCTACCGCAGTGGGATCCTGCTGCCGTTTAGCAGACAACTACCTTGCTCCAAAAGTCCCTAATCACGCCTAATCGTGACGAATCACGTCGGCGGTCACCATTTGAAGGCTTTATGATCGTTAATGGCTTTACGATCTCTCGCCTCCAACTGAAGCAGTAGTTAGACCAATTACCAAGTGACACCAAGGTGGTAGCGTGGTAAAATGGCGATTTATTGAAGCACACACGACCTTATATAACCTTTGTCCACTTCGTCTACGCCTACTGTATTACACGTAGCAAGATTCTTCCAGAATATGGGGAAGGGCCTGTCACGTCACAGCCCGATAACATCCCCGTATTTCGCCTAATACAACATCGAGGATTCCAAGCATTGAGGTTTCTAAGCTTGGCATTGAGTATTCTAAGTATTGAGGTTTCTCAGTGTTGAGGATTCTAAGCATTGAGGATTCTAAGCAGTGAGGATTCTAAGCAGTGAGGATTCTAAGCATTGAGGATTCTAAGCATTGAGGATTCTAAGCTAGGCATTGAGGATTCTAAGCATTGAGGATTCTAAGCATTGAGGATGCTAAGAATTGAGGATGCTAAGCTTTAGGATGCTAAGCATTGAGGATGCTAAGCATTGAGGATGCTAAGCATTGAGGATTCTAAGCATTGAGGATTCTAAGCATTGAGGATTCTAAGCCAAGCATTGAGTTTTCTAATCTTTGTTGTTTCTAAACTTTAAGGCCTCTATGCAATGAGGTTTGTAAGCATTAGGGATGCTAAGCATTGAGGTTTCAGAGCAATAAAATTTCTAAGCAATGAGGATTTTGCGCATTGAGTTTTCTAGGCAATGCATGGAGGATGCTAAGCATTGAGGTTCCTAAGCAGTGAGGATTCTGAGCTTTGAGGATTCTAAGCTAAGCAATGAGGATGCTAAGCAATGAGGATTCTAAGCATTGAGGATGCTAAGTATTGAGGATTCTAAGCATTGAGATTTCTATGCTAAGCATTGAGGATGCGAAGCATTGAGGATTCTATCTATTGTGGATTCTAAGCTAAGCATTGAGGATTCTAAGCATTCAGGATTCTAAGCTATGCATGGAGGATTCTAAGCATTGAGGATTATAAGCATTGAGGATTCTAAGCCAAGCATTGAGTTTTCTAAACTTTGAGGTTTCTAAGCATTAAGGCCTCTAATCATTGAGGTTTGTAAGCATTTGGGATGCTAAGCAATGAGGTTTCAAACAATAAAATTTCTAAGCATTGAGGTTTGTTAGCATTGAGGATTCTAAGCATTGAGGATTCTAAGCATTGAGGATTCTAAGCATTGAGGATTCTAAGCATTTAAGACTTTAAGCATTGAGGTTTTGAAGCAATAAGTTTTCTCAGCATTGATGATTCTAAGAAATGAGCATTCTACACATTGAAGATTTTACGCGTTGAGGATTCTAAGCATTGAGGATTCTAAGCTATGCATTGAGGATTCTAAGCATTTAGGACTTTATGCATTGAGGTTTCTAAGCAATAAGGTTTCTCAGCATTGAGGATTCTAAGAAATGAGCATTCTACACATTGAAGATTTTACGCGTTGAGGTTTCTAAGCATTGAGGATTCTAAGGTATGCATTGAGGATTCTAAGCATTGAGGTTTCTAA
Organism: Coturnix japonica; assembly: GCF_054131305.1. Taxonomy (NCBI): domain Eukaryota; kingdom Metazoa; phylum Chordata; class Aves; order Galliformes; family Phasianidae; genus Coturnix; species Coturnix japonica. The sequence continues at coordinate 19,370,379 of NC_140671.1, read as the reverse complement.
GCGAAGCATTGAGGATGCTAAGCATTGAGGATGCTAAGCATTGAGGATTCTAAGCATTGACGATGCTAAGCATTGAGGATTCTAAGCATTGAGGATTCTCAGCTATGCATTGAGGATTCTAAACATTGAGGATGTTAAGCATTGAGGATTCTAAGCATTGAGTTTTCTAAGCTAAGCATTGAGCATGCTAAGCATTGAGGATGCTAAGCATTGAGGATGCTAAGCATTGAGGATTCTAACTATTGAGGATTCTAAGCAATGCATGGAGAATGCTAAGCATTGAGGATTCTAAGCTATGCATGGAGGATTCTATGCATTGAGGATTCTAAGCCAAGCATTGAGTTTTCTAATCTTTGAAGATTCTAAGCATTAAGGCCTCTATGCATTGAGGTTTGTAAGCATTTGGGATGCTATGAAATGAGGTTTCAAACAATAAAATTTCTCAGCATTGAGGTTTGTAAGCATTGAGGATTCTAAGCATAGAGGATTCTAAGCTAAGCATAGAGCATACTAAGGATTGAGGATGCTAAGCATTGAGGTTTCTAAGCATTGGGGATTCTACGCTTTTGAGGATGCTAAGCACTGAGGATTCTAAGCATTGAGGTTTCTAAGCAGTGAGGATTCTAAGCTAAGCACTGAGGATGCTATGTATTGAGGTTTCTAAGCATTAACGACTCTGTGCATTGTAATTTCTAAGCATTGAGGATCCTGAGCTTTGAGGATTCTAAGATATGCATTGAGGATGCTAAGCATTGAGGATGCTAAGCATTTAGGATGTTAAGCATTGAGGATTCTAAGCATTGACGATTCTCAGCTATGCATTGAGGATTCTAAACATTGAGGATGTTAAGCATTGAGGATTCTAAGCATTGAGTTTTCTAAGCTAAGCATTGAGGATGCTAAGCATTGAGGATTCTAAGCATTGAGGATTCTAAGCATTGAGGATTCTAAGCATTGAGGTTTCTAAGCAAAGCATTGAGGATTCTAAGCATTGAGGATGCTAAGCAGTGAGGATGCTAAGCATTGAGGATGCTAAGCATTCAGGATTCTAAGCATTGAGGATTCTAAGCATTGAGGATTCTAAGCATTGAGGATTCTAAGCAAAGCATTGAGGATTCTAAGCATTGAGGATGCTAAGCATTGAGGATGCTAAGCATTGAGGTTGCTAAGCATTCAGGATTCTAAGCATTGAGGATTCTAAGCATTGAGGATGCTAAGCATTGAGGATGTTAAGCATTGAGGATTCTAAGCATTGAGGATTCTAAGCATTGAGGATGCTAAGCATTGAAAATGCTAAGCATTGAGGTTTCTAAGCACCGAGGATTCTGAGCTTTGAGGATTCTATGCTAAGCATTGAGGATTCTAAGCATTGAGGATTCTAAGCATTGAGGATTCTAAGCTAGGAATTGAGGATTCTAAGCATTGAGGATTCTAAGCATTGAGGATTCTAAGCATTGAGGATTCTAGGCATTTAGGATTCTAAGCATTGAGGATTCTAAGCTAAGCATTGAGGATTCTAAGCATTGAGGATTGTTAGCATTGAGGATTCTAAGCATTGAGGATTCTAAGCATTGAGGATTCTAAGCATTGAGGATTCTAAGCATTGAGGATTCTAAGCTAGGCACTGAGGATTCTAAGCATTGAGGATGCTAAGCATTGAGGATGTTAAGCATTGAGGATTCTAAGCATTGAGGATTCTAAGCATTGAGGATGCTAAGCATTGAAAATGCTAAGCATTGAGGTTTCTAAGCACCGAGGATTCTGAGCTTTGAGGATTCTATGCTAAGCATTGAGGATTCTAAGCATTGAGGATTCTAAGGATTGAGGATTCTAAGCTAGGAATTGAGGATTCTAAGCATTGAGGATTCTAAGCATTGAGGATTCTAAGCATTGAGGATTCTAGGCATTGAGGATTCTAAGCATTGAGGATTCTAAGCTAAGCATTGAGGATTCTAAGCATTGAGGATTGTTAGCATTGAGGATTCTAAGCATTGAGGATTCTAAGCATTGAGGATTCTAAGCATTGAGGATTCTAAGCTAGGCACTGAGGATTCTAAGCATTGAGGATGCTAAGCATTGAGGATTCTAAGCATTGAATTCTAAGCATTGAGGTTTCTAAGCTAAGCATTGAGGATGCTAAGCATTGAGGATGCTAAGCATTGACGATTCTAAGCATTGAGGATGCTAAGCATTGAGGATTCTAAGCATTGAGGATTCTAAGCAATGAGGATTCTAAGCATTGAGGTTTCTAAGCTGAGCTTTGGGGATTCTAAGCATTGAGGATGCTAAGCATTGAGGTTTCTAAGCATTGAGGATTCTAAGCATTGAGGATTCTAAGCATTGAGGATTCTAAGTATCGAGGATTCTAAGCATTGAGGTTTATAAGCATTGAGGTTTCTAAGCATTGAGGATTCTAAGCACTGAGGATTCTAAGCATTGAGGATTCTAAGCATTGAGGATTCTAAGCATTGAGGATTCTAAGCATTGAGGATTCTAAGCTAGGCATTGAGGATTCTAAGCATTGAGGATTCTAAGCATTGAGGATTCTAAGCATAGAGGATTCTAGGCATTGAGGATTCTAAGCATTGAGGATTCTAAGCTAAGTATTGAGGATTCTAAGCATTGAGGATTGTTAGCATTGAGGATTCTAAGAATTGAGGATTCTAAGCATTGAGGATTCTAAGCATTGAGGATTCTAAGCTAGGCATTGAGGATTCTAAGCATTGAGGATGCTATGCTTTGAGGATTCTAAGCATTGAGGATTCTAAGCATTGATGTTTCTAAGCTAAGCATTGAGGATGCTAAGCATTGAGGTTGCTAAGCATTGACGATTCTAAGCATTGAGGATGCTAAGCATTGAGGATTCTAAGCATTGAGGATTCTAAGCAATGAGGATTCTAAGCATTGAGGTTTCTAAGCGAAGCATTGAGGATGCTAAGCATTGAGGATGCTAAGCATTGAGGTTTCTAAGCATTGAGGATTCTAAGCATTGAGGTTTATAAGCATTGAGGTTTCTAAGCATTGAGGATTCTAAGCATTGAGGATTCTAAGCATTGAGGATTCTAAGCATTGAGGATTCTAAGCATTGAGGATTCTAAGCATTGAGGATTCTAAGCTAGGCATTGAGGATTCTAAGCATTGAGGATTCTAAGCATTGAGGATTCTAAGCATTGAGGATTCTAGCCATTGAGGATTCTAAGCATTGAGGATTCTAAGCTAAGCATTGAGGATTCTAAGCATTGAGGATTGTTAGCATTGAGGATTCTAAGAATTGAGGATTCTAAGCATTGAGGATTCTAGGCATTGAGGATTCTAAGCATTGAGGTTTCTAAGCTAAGCATTGAGGATGCTAAGCATTGAGGATGCTAAGCATTGACGATTCTAAGCATTGAGGATGCTAAGCATTGAGGATTCTAAGCATTGAGGATGCTAAGCATTGAGGATGTTAAGCATTGAGGATTCTAAGCATTGAGGATTCTAAGCATTGAGGATGCTAAGCATTGAAAATGCTAAGCATTGAGGTTTCTAAGCACCGAGGATTCTGAGCTTTGAGGATTCTATGCTAAGCATTGAGGATTCTAAGCATTGAGGATTCTAAGCATTGAGGATTCTAAGCTAGGAATTGAGGATTCTAAGCATTGAGGATTCTAAGCATTGAGGATTCTAAGCATTGAGGATTCTAGGCATTGAGGATTCTAAGCATTGAGGATTCTAAGCTAAGCATTGAGGATTCTAAGCATTGAGGAAGCTAAGCATTGAGGATTCTAAGCATTGAGGATTCTAGGCATTGAGGATTCTAAGCATTGAGGATTCTAAGCTAAGCATTGAGGATTCTAAGCATTGAGGATTGTTAGCATTGAGGATTCTAAGAATTGAGGATTCTAAGCATTGAGGATTCTAAGCATTGAGGATTCTAAGCTAGGCATTGAGGATTCTAAGCATTGAGGATGCTAAGCATTGAGGATTCTAAGCATTGAGGATTCTAAGCATTGATGTTTCTAAGCTAAGCATTGAGGATGCTAAGCATTGAGGTTGCTAAGCATTGACGATTCTAAGCATTGAGGATGCTAAGCATTGAGGATTCTAAGCATTGAGGATTCTAAGCAATGAGGATTCTAAGCATTGAGGATTCTAAGCGAAGCATTGAGGATGCTAAGCATTGAGGATGCTAAGCATTGAGGTTTCTAAGCATTGAGGATTCTAAGCATTGAGGATTCTAAGCATTGAGGATTCTAAGCATTGAGGATTCTAAGCTAAGCATTGAGGATTCTAGGCATTGAGGATTCTAAGCATTGAGGATTCTAAGCTAAGCATTGAAGATTCTAAGCATTGAGGATTGTTAGCATTGAGGATTGTAAGAATTAAGGATTCTAAGCATTGAGGATTCTAAGCATTGAGGATTCTAAGCATTGAGGATTCTAAGCATTGAGGATTCTAAGCTAGGCATTGAGGATTCTAAGCATTGAGGATGCTAAGCATTGAGGATTCTAAGCATTGAGGATTCTAAGCATTGAGGATTCTAAGCTAAGCACTGAGGATGCGAAGTATTGAGGTTTCTAAGCATTAAGGACTCTGTGCATTGAGGTTTCTAAGCATTGAGGATTCTAAGCTAAGCTTTGAGGATTCTAAGCATTAAGGATTGTTAGCATTGAGGATTCTAAGCATTGAGGATTCTAAGCATTGAGGATTCTAAGCATTGAGGATTCTAAGCTAGGCATTGAGGATTCTAAGCATTGAGGATGCTAAGCATTGAGGATTCTAAGCATTGAGGATTCTAAGCATTGAGGATTCTAAGCATTGATGTTTCTAAGCTAAGCAGTGAGGATGCTAAGCATTGAGGATGCTAAGCATTGACGATTCTAAGCATTGAGGATGCTAAGCATTGAGGATTCTAAGCATTGAGGATTCTAAGCAATGAGGATTCTAAGCATTGAGGTTTCTAAGCGAAGCATTGAGGATGCTAAGCATTGAGGATGCTAAGCATTGAGGTTTCTAAGCATTGAGGATTCTAAGCATTGAGGATTCTAAGCATTGAGGATTCTAAGCATTGAGGATTCTAAGCTAAGCATTGAGGATTCTAAGCATTGAGGATTCTAAGCATTGAGGATTCTAAGCTAGGCATTGAGGATTCTAAGCATTGAGGATTCTAAGCATTGAGGATTCTAGGCATTGAGGATTCTAAGCATTGAGGATTCTAAGCTAAGCATTGAGGATTCTAAGCATTGAGGATTGTTAGCATTGAGGATTGTAAGAATTAAAGATTCTAAGCATTGAGGATTCTAAGCATTGAGGATTCTAAGCATTGAGGATTCTAAGCATTGAGGATTCTAGGCATTGAGGATTCTAAGCATTGAGGATTCTAAGCTAAGCATTGAGGATTCTAAGCATTGAGGATTGTTAGCATTGAGGATTGTAAGAATTAAGGATTCTAAGCATTGAGGATTCTAAGCATTGAGGATTCTAAGCATTGAGGATTCTAAGCTAGGCATTGAGGATTCTAAGCATTGAGGATGCTAAGCATTGAGGATTCTAAGCATTGAGGATTCTAAGCATTGAGGATTCTAAGCTAAGCACTGAGGATGCGAAGTATTGAGGTTTCTAAGCATTAAGGACTCTGTGCATTGAGGTTTCTAAGCATTGAGGATTCTAAGCTAAGCATTGAGGATTCTAAGCATTGAGGATTCTAAGCATTGAGGATTCTAAGCATTGAGGATTCTAAGCATTGAGGATTCTAAGCTAGGCATTGAGGATTCTAAGCATTGAGGATGCTAAGCATTGAGGATTCTAAGCATTGAGGTTTCTAAACAGTGAGGATTCTAAGCTAAGCACTGAGGATGCGAAGTATTGAGGTTTCTAAGCATTAAGGACTCTGTGCATTGAGGTTTCTAAGCATTGAGGATTCTAAGCATTGAGGATTCTAAGCATTGAGGATTCTAAGCATTGAGGATTCTAAGCATTGAGGATTTTAAGCATTGAGGATGCTAAGCACTGAGGATGCTAAGCATTGCGGATTCTATGCATTGAGGATTCTAAGCATTGAGGATGCTAAGCATTAAGGATTCGAAACATTGAGGATTCTAAGCAATGAGGATTCTAAGCATTGAGGTTTCTATGCTAAGCTTTGAGGATGCTAAGCATTGAGGATACTAAGCATTGAGGATACTAACCATTGCGGATTCTAAGCATTGAGTATTCTAAGCATTGAGGATTCTAAGCATTGAGGATTCTAAGCATTGAGGATGCTAAGCACTGAGGATGCTAAGCATTGCGGATTCTAAGCATTGCGGATTCAAAGCATTGAGGATTCTAAGCATTGAGGTTTCTAGGCATTGAGGATTCTAAGCATTGAGGATTCTAAGCATTGATGATTCTAAGCATTGAGGATGCTAAGTATTGAGGATGCTAACCATTCAGGATTCTAAGCATTGAGGATTCTAAGCATTGAGGATTCTAAGCATTGAGGATTCTAAGCATTGCGGATTCTAAGCATTGAGGATGCTAAGCATTGAGGATGCTAAGCATTGAGGATGCTAAACATTGAGGATGCTAAGCATTGAGGATTCTAAGCTATGTAATGAGGATGATAAGCATTGGGGATTCTAAGCGTTGAGGATTCTATGCATTGAGGATTCTAAGCATTGAGGATTCTAAGCATTGATGATTCTAAGCTTTGAGGTTTCTAAGCATTGAGGATTCTAAGCATTGAGGATTCTAAGCATTGAGGATTCTAAGCTAAGCATTGAGGATTCTAAGCATTGAGGATTCTAAGCATTGAGGATTCTAAGCTAGGCATTGAGGATTCTAAGCATTGAGGATTCTAAGCATTGAGGATTCTAAGCATTGAGGATTCTAGGCATTGAGGATTCTAAGCATTGAGGATTCTAAGCTAAGCATTGAGGATTCTAAGCATTGAGGATTGTTAGCATTGAGGATTCTAAGAATTGAGGATTCTAAGCATTGAGGATTCTAAGCATTGAGGATTCTAAGCATTGAGGATTCTAAGCATTGAGGATTCTAAGCTAGGCATTGAGGATTCTAAGCATTGAGGATGCTAAGCATTGAGGATTGTAAGCATTGAGGATTCTAAGCATTGAGGTTTCTAAGCTAAGCATTGAGGAGGCTAAGCATTGAGGATGCTAAGCATTGACGATTCTAAGCATTGAGGATGCTAAGCATTGAGGATTCTAAGCTTTGAGGATCCTAAGCAATGAGGATTCTAAGCTTAGAAAATTCTAAGCATTGAGGATTCTAAGCATTGAGGTTTCTAAGTATCGAGGATTCTAAGCATTGAGGTTTATAAGCATTGAGGATGCTAAGCATTGAGGATGCTAAGCATTGAGGATGCTAAGCATTGAGGATTCTAAGCATTGAGGATTGTTAGCATTGAGGATTCTAAGAATTGAGGATTCTAAGCATTGAGGATTCTAAGCATTGAGGATTCTAAGCATTGAGGATTCTAAGCTAGGCATTGAGGATTCTAAGCATTGAGGATGCTAAGCATTGAGGATTCTAAGCATTGAGGATTCTATGCATTGAGGATTCTAAGCATTGAGGATGCTAAGCATTAAGGATTCTAAACATTGAGGATTCTAAGCGATGAGGATTCTAAGCATTGAGGTTTCTAAGCTAAGCTTTGAGGATGCTAAGCATTGACGATTCTAAGCATTGAGGATGCTAAGCATTTAGGATTCTAAGCATTGAGGATTCTAAACAATGAGGATTCTAAGCATTGAAGTTTCTAAGCTAAGCTTTGAGGATGCTAAGCATTGAGGATACTAAGCATTGAGGATTCTAAACAATGCGGATACTAAGCATTGAGGATTCTAAGCATTGAGGATTCTAAGCATTGAGGATTCTAAGCATTGAGGATGCTAAGCACTGAGGATGCTAAGCATTGCGGATTCTAAGCATTTCAGATTCTAAGCATTGATGATTCTAAGCATTGAGGATGCTAAGTATTGAGGATGCTAAGCATTCAGGATTCTAAGCATTGCGGATTCTAAGCATTGAGGATTCTAAGCATTGCGGATTCTAAGCATTGAGGATTCTAAGCATTAAGGATGCTAAGCATTGAGGATGCTAAACATTGAGGATGCTAAGCATTGAGGATTCTAAGCTATGTAATGAGGATGATAAGCATTGAGGATTCTAAGCGTTGAGGATTCTATGCATTGAGGATTCTAAGCATTGAGGATTCTAAGCATTGATGATTCTAAGCATTGAGGTTTCTAAGCATTGAGGATTCTAAGCATTGAGGATTCTAAGCATTGAGGATTCTAAGCTAAGCATTGAGGATTCTAAGCATTGAGGATTCTAAGCATTGAGGATTCTAAGCTAGGCATTGAGGATTCTAAGCATTGAGGATTCTAAGCATTGAGGATTCTAAGCATTGAGGATTCTAGGCATTGAGGATTCTAAGCATTGAGGATTCTAAGCTAAGCATTGAGGATTCTAAGCATTGAGGATTGTTAGCATTGAGGATTCTAAGAATTGAGGATTCTAAGCATTGAGGATTCTAAGCATTGAGGATTCTAAGCATTGAGGATTCTAAGCTAGGCATTGAGGATTCTAAGCATTGAGGATGCTAAGCATTGAGGATTGTAAGCATTGAGGATTCTAAGCATTGAGGTTTCTAAGCTAAGCATTGAGGATGCTAAGCATTGAGGATGCTAAGCATTGACGATTCTAAGCAATGAGGATGCTAAGCATTGAGGATTCTAAGCATTGAGGATTCTAAGCAATGAGGATTCTAAGCTTTGAGGATTCTAAGCATTGAGGATTCTAAGCATTGAGGTTTCTAAGTATCGAGGATTCTAAGCATTGAGGTTTATAAGCATTGAGGATGTTATCATTGAGGATTCTAAGCATTGAGGATTCTAAGCATTGAGGATTCTAAGCATTGAGGATTCTGAGCGAAGCATTGAGGATTCTAAGCATTGAGGATTCTAAGCATTGAGGATTCTAAGCATTGAGGATTCTAAGCATTGAGGATTCTAGGCATTGAGGATTCTAAGCATTGAGGATTCTAAGCTAAGCATTGAGGATTCTAAGCACTGAGGATTGTTAGCATTGAGGATTCTAAGAATTGAGGATTCTAAGCATTGAGGATTCTAAGCATTGAGGATTCTAAGCATTGAGGATTCTAAGCTAGGCATTGAGGATTCTAAGCATTGAGGATGCTAAGCATTGAGGATTCTAAGCATTGAGGATTCTATGCATTGAGGATTCTAAGCATTGAGGATGCTAAGCATTAAGGATTCTAAACATTGAGGATTCTAAGCAATGAGGATTCTAAGCATTGAGGTTTCTAAGCTAAGCTTTGAGGATGCTAAGCATTGAGGATGCTAAGCACTGACGATTCTAAGCATTGAGGATGCTAAGCATTGAGGATTCTATGCATTGAGGATTCTAAGCAATGAGGATTCTAAGCATTGAGGTTTCTAAGCTAAGCTTTGAGGATGCTAAGCATTGAGGATGCTAAGCACTGACGATATTAAGCATTGAGGATTCTAACCATTGCGGATTCTAAGCATTGAGGATTCTAAGCATTGAGGATTCTAAGCATTGAGGATTCTAAGCATTGAGGATGCTAAGCACTGAGGATGCTAAGCATTGCGGATTCTAAGCATTGCGGATTCAAAGCATTGAGGATTCTAAGCATTGAGGTTTCTAGGCATTGAGGATTCTAAGCATTGAGGATTCTAGGCATTGAGGATTCTAAGCATTGAGGATTCTAAGCTAAGCATTGAGGATTCTAAGCATTGAGGATTCTAAGCATTGAGGATTCTAAGCATTGAGGATTCTAAGCTAAGCATTGAGGATTCTAAGCATTGAGGATTCTAAGCATTGAGGATTCTAAGCTAGGCATTGATGATTCTAAGCATTGAGGATTCTAAGCATTGAGGATTCTAAGCATTGAGGATTCTAGGCATTGAGGATTCTAAGCATTGAGGATTCTAAGCTAAGCATTGAGGATTCTAAGCATTGAGGATTGTTAGCATTGAGGATTCTAAGAATTGAGGATTCTAAGCATTGAGGATTCTAAGCATTGAGGATTCTAAGCATTGAGGATTCTATGCTAGGCATTGAGGATTCTAAGCATTGAGGATGCTAAGCATTGAGGATTGTAAGCATTGAGGATTCTAAGCATTGAGGTTTCTAAGCTAAGCATTGAGGATGCTAAGCATTGAGGATGCTAAGCATTGACGATTCTAAGCATTGAGGATGCTAAGCATTGAGGATTCTAAGCATTGAGGATTCTAAGCAATGAGGATTCTAAGCTTTGAGGATTCTAAGCATTGAGGATTCTAAGCATTGAGGTTTCTAAGTATCGAGGATTCTAAGCATTGAGGTTTATAAGCATTGAGGATGTTATCATTGAGGATTCGAAGCATTGAGGATTCTAAGCATTGAGGATTCTAAGCATTGAGGATTCTGAGCGAAGCATTGAGGATTCTAAGCATTGAGGATTCTAAGCGTTGAGGATTCTATGCATTGAGGATTCTAAGCATTGAGGATTCTAAGCATTGATGATTCTAAGCATTGAGGTTTCTAAGCATTGAGGATTCTAAGCATTGAGGATTCTAAGCATTGAGGATTCTAAGCTAAGCATTGAGGATTCTAAGCATTGAGGATTCTAAGCATTGAGGATTCTAAGCTAGGCATTGAGGATTCTAAGCATTGAGGATTCTAAGCATTGAGGATTCTAAGCATTGAGGATTCTAGGCATTAAGGATTCTAAGCATTGAGGATTCTAAGCTAAGCATTGAGGATTCTAAGCATTGAGGATTGTTAGCATTGAGGATTCTAAGAATTGAGGATTCTAAGCATTGAGGATTCTAAGCATTGAGGATTCTAAGCATTGAGGATTCTAAGCTAGGCATTGAGGATTCTAAGCATTGAGGATGCTAAGCATTGAGGATTGTAAGCATTGAGGATTCTAAGCATTGAGGTTTCTAAGCTAAGCATTGAGGATGCTAAGCATTGAGGATGCTAAGCATTGACGATTCTAAGCATTGAGGATGCTAAGCATTGAGGATTCTAAGCATTGAGGATTCTAAGCAATGAGGATTCTAAGCTTTGAGGATTCTAAGCATTGAGGATTCTAAGCATTGAGGTTTCTAAGTATCGAGGATTCTAAGCATTGAGGTTTATAAGCATTGAGGATGTTATCATTGAGGATTCTAAGCATTGAGGATTCTAAGCATTGAGGATTCTAAGCATTGAGGATTCTGAGCGAAGCATTGAGGATTCTAAGCATTGAGGATTCTAAGCATTGAGGATTCTAAGCATTGAGGATTCTAAGCATTGAGGATTCTAGGCATTGAGGATTCTAAGCATTGAGGATTCTAAGCTAAGCATTGAGGATTCTAAGCACTGAGGATTGTTAGCATTGAGGATTCTAAGAATTGAGGATTCTAAGCATTGAGGATTCTAAGCATTGAGGATTCTAAGCATTGAGGATTCTAAGCTAGGCATTGAGGATTCTAAGCATTGAGGATGCTTAGCATTGAGGATTCTAAGCATTGAGGATTCTATGCATTGAGGATTCTAAGCATTGAGGATGCTAAGCATTAAGGATTCTAAACATTGAGGATTCTAAGCAATGAGGATTCTAAGCATTGAGGTTTCTAAGCTAAGCTTTGAGGATGCTAAGCATTGAGGATGCTAAGCACTGACGATTCTAAGCATTGAGGATGCTAAGCATTGAGGATTCTATGCATTGAGGATTCTAAGCAATGAGGATTCTAAGCATTGAGGTTTCTAAGCTAAGCTTTGAGGATGCTAAGCATTGAGGATACTAAGCATTGAGGATTCTAACCATTGCGGATTCTAAGCATTGAGGATTCTAAGCATTGAGGATTCTAAGCATTGAGGATTCTAAGCACTGAGGATGCTAAGCATTGCGGATTCTAAGCATTGCGGATTCTAAGCATTGAGGATTCTAAGCATTGAGGTTTCTAGGCATTGAGGATTCTAAGCATTGAGGATTCTAAGCATTGATGATTCTAAGCATTGAGGATGCTAAGTATTGAGGATGCTAAGCATTCAGGATTCTAAGCATTGCGGATTCTAAGCATTGCGGATTCTAAGCATTGAGGATTCTAAGCATTGCGGATTCTGAGCATTGAGGATTCTAAGCATTGAGGATGCTAAGCATTGAGGATGCTAAACATTGAGGATGCTAAGCATTGAGGATTCTAAGCTATGTAATGAGGATGATAAGCATTGAGGATTCTAAGCGTTGAGGATTCTATGCATTGAGGATTCTAAGCATTGAGGATTCTAAGCATTGATGATTCTAAGCATTGAGGTTTCTAAGCATTGAGGATTCTAAGCATTGAGGATTCTAAGCATTGAGGATTCTAAGCTAAGCATTGAGGATTCTAAGCATTGAGGATTCTAAGCATTGAGGATTCTAAGCTAGGCATTGAGGATTCTAAGCATTGAGGATTCTAAGCATTGAGGATTCTAAGCATTGAGGATTCTAAGCTAAGCATTGAGGATTCTAAGCATTGAGGATTGTTAGCATTGAGGATTCTAAGAATTGAGGATTCTAAGCATTGAGGATTCTAAGCATTGAGGATTCTAAGCATTCAGGATTCTAAGCATTGCGGATTCTAAGCATTGCGGATTCTAAGCATTGAGGATTCTAAGCATTGCGGATTCTGAGCATTGAGGATTCTAAGCATTGAGGATGCTAAGCATTGAGGATGCTAAACATTGAGGATGCTAAGCATTGAGGATTCTAAGCTATGTAATGAGGATGATAAGCATTGAGGATTCTAAGCGTTGAGGATTCTATGCATTGAGGATTCTAAGCATTGAGGATTCTAAGCATTGATGATTCTAAGCATTGAGGTTTCTAAGCATTGAGGATTCTAAGCATTTAGGATTCTAAGCATTGAGGATTCTAAGCTAAGCATTGAGGATTCTAAGCATTGAGGATTCTAAGCATTGAGGATTCTAAGCTAGGCATTGAGGATTCTAAGCATTGAGGATTCTAAGCATTGAGGATTCTAAGCATTGAGGATTCTAAGCTAAGCATTGAGGATTATAAGCATTGAGGATTGTTAGCATTGAGGATTCTAAGAATTGAGGATTCTAAGCATTGAGGATTCTAAGCATTGAGGATTCTAAGCATTGAGGATTCTAAGCTAGGCATTGAGGATTCTAAGCATTGAGGATGCTAAGCATTGAGGATTGTAAGCATTGAGGATTCTAAGCATTGAGGTTTCTAAGCTAAGCATTGAGGATGCTAAGCATTGAGGATGCTAAGCATTGACGATTCTAAGCATTGAGGATGCTAAGCATTGAGGATTCTAAGCATTGAGGATTCTAAGCAATGAGGATTCTAAGCTTTGAGGATTCTAAGCATTGAGGATTCTAAGCATTGAGGTTTCTAAGTATCGAGGATTCTAAGCATTGAGGTTTATAAGCATTGAGGATGCTAAGCATTGAGGATTCTAAGCATTGAGGATTCTAAGCATTGAGGATTCTAAGCATTGAGGATTCTAACCATTGCGGATTCTAAGCATTGAGGATTCTAAGCATTGAGGATTCTAAGCATTGAGGATTGTAAGCATTGAGGATTCTAAGCATTGAGGATTCTAAGCATTGAGGATTCTAAGCTAGGCATTGAGGATTCTAAGCATTGAGGATTCTAAGCTAGGCATTGAGGATTCTAAGCATTGAGGATGCTAAGCATTGAGGATTCTAAGCATTGAGGATTCTAAGTCTTGAGGTTTCTAAGCTAAGCATTGAGGATTCTAAGCATTGAGGATGCTAAGCATTGACGATTCTAAGCATTGAGGATGCTAAGCATTGAGGATTCTAAGCATTGAGGATTCTAAGAATTGAGGATTCTAGGCCATGAGGATTCTAAGCATTGAGGATTCTAAGCTAAGCATTGAGGATTCTAAGCATTGAGGATTCTAAGCATTGAGGATTCTAAGCATTGAGGATTCTAAGAATTGAGGATTCTAGGCATTGAGGATTCTAAGCATTGAGGATTCTAAGCTAAGCATTGAGGATTCTAAGCATTGAGGATTCTAAGCATTGAGGATTCTAAGCTAAGCATTGAGGATTCTAAGCATTGAGTATTCTAAGCATTGAGGATTCTAAGCTAGGCATTGAGGATTCTAAGCATTGAGGATTCTAAGCATTGAGGATTCTAACCATTGAGGATTCTAACCATTGAGGATTCTAAGCTAAGCATTGAGGATTCTAAGCATTGAGTATTCTAAGCATTGAGGATTCTAAGCTAGGCATTGAGGATTCTAAGCATTGAGGATTCTAAGCATTGAGGATTCTAAGCATTGAGGATTCTAGGCATTGAGGATTCTAAGCATTGAGGATTCTAAGCAAAGCATTGAGGATTCTAAGCATTGAGGATTGTTAGCATTGAGGATTCTAAGAATTGAGGATTCTAAGCATTGAGGCTTCTAAGCATTGAGGATTCTAAGCATTGAGGATTCTAAGCTAGGCATTGAGGATTCTAAGCATTGAGGATGCTAAGCATTGAGGTTTCTAAGCATTGAGGATTCTAAGCATTGAGGTTTCTAAGCTAAGCATTGAGGATGCTAAGCATTGAGGATGCTAAGCATTGACGATTCTAAGCATTGAGGATGCTAAGCATTGAGGATTCTAAGCATTGAGGATTCTAAGCATTGAGGATTCTAAGCGAAGCATTGAGGATTCTAAGCATTGAGGATTCTAAGCATTGAGGATTCTAAGCATTGAGGATTCTAAGCATTGAGGATTCTAGGCATTGAGGATTCTAAGCATTGAGGATTCTAAGCATTGAGGATTCTAAGTATTGAGGATTCTAAGCTAGGCATTGAGGATTCTAAGCATTGAGGATGCTAACCATTGAGGATTCTAAGCATTGAGGATTCTAAGTATTGAGGTTTCTAAGCTAAGCATTGAGGATGCTAAGCATTGAGGATGCTAAGCATTGACGATTCTAAGCATTGAGGATGCTAAGCATTGAGGATTCTAAGCATTGAGGATTCTAAGCAATGAGGATTCTAAGCATTGAGGTTTCTAAGCTGAGCTTTGAGGATTCTAAGCATTGAGGATTCTAAGCATTGAGGTTTCTAAGCATTGAGGATTCTAAGCATTGAGGATTCTAAGCATTGAGGATTCTAAGTATCGAGGATTCTAAGCATTGAGGTTTATAAGCATTGAGGTTTCTAAGCATTGAGGATTCTAAGCATTGAGGATTCTAAGCATTGAGGATTCTAAGCATTGAGGATTCTAGGCATTGAGGATTCTAAGCATTGAGGATTCTAAGCATTGAGGATTCTAAGCATTGAGGATTCTAAGCTAAGCATTGAGGATTCTAAGCATTGAGGATTCTAAGCATTGAGGATTCTAAGCTAGGCATTGAGGATTCTAAGCATTGAGGATTCTAAGCATTGAGGATTCTAGGCATTGAGGATTCTAAGCATTGAGGATTCTAAGCTAAGCATTGAGGATTCTAAGCATTGAGGATTGTTAGCATTGAGGATTCTAAGAATTGAGGATTCTAAGCATTGAGGATTCTAAGCATTAAGGATTCTAAGCATTGAGGATTCTAAGCATTGAGGATTTTAAGCTAGGCATTGAGGATTCTAAGCATTGAGGATGCTAAGCATTGAGGATTCTAAGCATTGAGGATTCTAAGCATTGATGTTTCTAAGCTAAGCATTGAGGATGCTAAGCATTGAGGATGCTAAGCATTGACGATTCTAAGCATTGAGGATGCTAAGCATTGAGGATTCTAAGCATTGAGGATTCTAAGCAATGAGGATTCTAAGCATTGAGATTTCTAAGCTGAGCTTTGAGGATTCTAAGCATTGAGGACGCTAAGCATAGAGGTTTCTAAGCATTGAGGATTCTAAGCATTGAGGATTCTAAGCATTGAGGATTCTAAGCTAAGCATTGAGGATTCTAAGCATTGAGGATTCTAAGCATTGAGGATTCTGAGCTAAGCATTGAGGATTCTAAGCATTGAGGATTCTAAACATTGAGGATTCTTGGCATTGAGGATTCTAAGCATTGAGGATTCTAAGCATTGAGGATTGTTAGCATTGAGGATTGTAAGAATTAAGGATGCTAAGCATTGAGGATTCTAAGCATTGAGGATTCTAAGCATGAGGATTCTAAGCATTGAGCTTTCTAAGCTGAGCTTTGAGGATTCTAAGCATTGAGGATGCTAAGCATAGAGGTTTCTAAGCATTGAGGATTCTAAGCATTGAGGTTTCTAAGCATTGAGGATTCTAAGCATTGAGGATTCTAAGCATTGAGGATTCTAGGCATTGAGGATTCTAAGCATTGAGGATTCTAAGCTAAGCATTGAGGATTCTAAGCATTGAGGATTGTTAGCATTGAGGATTGTAAGAATTAAGGATTCTAAGCATTGAGGATGCTAAGCATTGAGGATTCTAAGCATTGAGGATTCTAAGCATTGAGGATTCTAAGCTAGGCATTGAGGATTCTAAGCATTGAGGATGCTAAGCATTGAGGATTCTAAGCATTGAGGATTCTAAGCATTGAGGATTCTAAGCTAAGCACTGAGGATGCGAAGTATTGAGGTTTCTAAGCATTAAGGACTCTGTGCATTGAGGTTTCTAAGCATTGAGGATTCTAAGCTAAGCATTGAGGATTCTAAGCATTGAGGATTGTTAGCATTGAGGATTCTAAGAATTGAGGATTCTAAGCATTGAGGATTCTAAGCATTGAGGATTCTAAGCTAGGCATTGAGGATTCTAAGCATTGAGGATGCTAAGCATTGAGGATTCTAAGCATTGAGGTTTCTAAGCAGTGAGGATTCTAAGCTAAGCACTGAGGATGCGAAGTATTGAGGTTTCTAAGCATTAAGGACTCTGTGCATTGAGGTTTCTAAGCATTGAGGATTCTAAGGATTGAGGATTCTAAGCATTGAGGATTCTAAGCATTGAGGTTTCTAAGCTAAGCATTGAGGATTCTAAGCATTGAGGATTCTAAGCATTGAGGATTCTAAGCATTGAGGATTCTAAGCATTGAGGATTTTAAGCATTGACGATGCTAAGCATTGAGGATTCTAAGCTATGTAATGAGGATGCTAAGCATTGAGGATGCTAAGCATTGAGGATTCTATGCATTGAGGATTCTAAGCATTGAGGATGCTAAGCATTAAGGATTCTAAACATTGAGGATTCTAAGCAATGAGGATTCTAAGCATTGAGGTTTCTAAGCTAAGCTTTGAGGATGCTAAGCATTGAGGATACTAAGCATTGACGATTCTAAGCATTGAGGATGCTAAGCATTGAGGATACTAAGCATTGACGATTCTAAGCATTGAGGATGCTAAGCATTGAGGATTCTAAGCATTGAGGATTCTAAGCAATGAGGATTCTAAGCATTGAGGATTCTAAGCATTGAGGATTCTAAGCAATGAGGATGCTAAGCATTGACGATGCTAAGCATTGAGGATTCTAAGCTATGTAATGAGGATGCTAAGCATTGAGGATGCTAAGCATTGAGGATTCTATGCATTGAGTATTCTAAGTATTGAGGATGCTAAGCATTAAGGATTCTAAACATTGAGGATTCTAAGCAATGAGGATTCTAAGCATTGAGGTTTCTAAGCTAAGCTTTGAGGATGCTAAGCATTGAGGATACTAAGCATTGACGATTCTAAGCATTGAGGAAGCTAAGCATTGAGGATTCTAAGCATTGAGGATTCTAAGCAATGAGGATTCTAAGCATTGAGGATTCTAAGCATCGAGGATTCTAAGCAATGAGGATGCTAAGCATTGACGATGCTAAGCATTGAGGATTCTAAGCTATGTAATGAGGATGCTAAGCATTGAGGATGCAAAGCATTGAGGATTCTATGCATTGAGGATTCTAAGCATTGAGGATGCTAAGCATTAAGGATTCTAAACATTGAGGATTCTAAGGAATGATGATTCTAAGCATTGAGGTTTCTAAGCTAAGCTTTGAGGATGCTAAGCATTGAGGATACTAAGCATTGAGGATTCTAAGCATTGAGGATGCTAAGCATTGAGGATTCTAAGCATTGAGGATTCTAAGCAATTAGGATTCTAAGCATTGAGGTTTCTAAGCTAAGCTTTGAGGATGCTAAGCATTGAGGATACTAAGCATTGAGGATTCTAACCATTGCGGATTCTAAGCATTGCGGATTCTAAGCATTGCGGATTCTAAGCATTGTGGATTCTAAGCATTGAGGTTTCTAGGCATTGAGGATTCTAAGCATTGAGGATTCTAAGCATTGATGATTCTAAGCATTGAGGATGCTAAGTATTGAGGATGCTAAGCATTCAGGATTCTAAGCATTGCGGATTCTAAGCATTGCGGATTCTAAGCATTGAGGATTCTAAGCATTGCGGATTCTAAGCATTGAGGATTCTAAGCATTGAGGATGCTAAGCATTGAGGATGCTAAACATTGAGGATGCTAAGCATTGAGGATTCTAAGCTATGTAATGAGGATGATAAGCATTGAGGATGCTAAGCGTTGAGGATTCTATGCATTTGGGATTCTAAGCATTGAGGATTCTAAGCATTGATGATTCTAAGCATTGAGGTTTCTAAGCATTGAGGATTCTAAGCATTGAGGATTCAAAGCATTGAGGATTCTAAGCTAAGCATTGAGGATTCTAAGCATTGAGGATTCTAAGCATTGAGGATTCTAAGCTAGGCATTGAGGATTCTAAGCATTGAGGATTCTAAGCATTGAGGATTCTAAGCATTGAGGATTCTAGGCATTGAGGATTCTAAGCATTGAGGATTCTAAGCTAAGCATTGAGGATTCTAAGCATTGAGGATTGTTAGCATTGAGGATTGTTAGCATTGAGGATTCTAAGCATTGAGGATTCTAAGCATTGAGGATTCTAAGCATTGAGGATTCTAAGCTAGGCATTGAGGATTCTAAGCATTGAGGATGCTAAGCATTGTGGATTGTAAGCATTTAGGATTCTAAGCATTGAGGTTTCTAAGCTAAGCATTGAGGATGCTAAGCATTGAGGATGCTAAGCATTGACGATTCTAAGCATTGAAGATGCTAAGCATTGAGGATTCTGAGCATTGAGGATTCTAAGCATTGAGGATTCTAAGCATTGAGGATTCTAAGCTAGGCATTGAGGATTCTAAGCATTGAGGATGCTAAGCATTGAGGATTCTAAGCGTTGAGGATTCTAAGTATTGAGGTTTCTAAGCTAAGCATTGAGGATTCTAAGCATTGAGGATGCTAAGCATTGACGATTCTAAGCATTGAGGATGCTAAGCATTGAGGATTCTAAGCACTGAGGATTCTAAGCAATGAGGATTCTAAGCATTGAGGATTCTAAGCTGAGCTCTGAGGATTCTAAGCATTGAGGATGCTAAGCATAGAGGTTTCTAAGCATTGAGGATTCTAAGCATTGAGGATTCTAAGCATTGAGGATTCTAAGTATCGAGGATTCTAAGCCTTGAGGTTTATAAGCATTGAGGTTTCTAAGCATTGAGGATTCTAAGCATTGAGGATTCTAAGCATTGAGGATTCTAGGCATTGAGGATTCTAAGCATTGAGGATTCTAAGCTAAGCACTGAGGATTCTAAGCATTGAGGATTGTTAGCATTGAGGATTCTAAGCATTGAGGATTGTTAGCATTGAGGATTGTAAGAATTAAGGATTCTAAGCATTGAGGATGCTAAGCATTGAGGATTCTAAGCATTGAGGATTCTAAGCATTGTGGATTCTAAGCTAGGCATTGAGGATTCTAAGCATTGAGGATGCTAAGCATTGAGGATTCTAAGCATTGAGGATTCTAAGCATTGAGGATTCTAAGCTAAGCACTGAGGATGCGAAGTATTGAGGTTTCTAAGCATTAAGGACTCTGTGCATTGAGGTTTCTAAGCATTGAGGATTCTAAGCTAAGCATTGAGGATTCTAAGCATTGAGGATTGTTAGCATTGAGGATTCTAAGAATTGAGGATTCTAAGCATTGAGGATTCTAAGCATTGAGGATTCTAAGCATTGAGGATTCTAAGCTAGGCATTGAGGATTCTAAGCATTGAGGATGCTAAGCATTGAGGATTCTAAGCATTGAGGTTTCTAAGCAGTGAGGATTCTAAGCTAAGCACTGAGGATGCGAAGTATTGAGGTTTCTAAGCATTAAGGACTCTGTGCATTGAGGTTTCTAAGCATTGAGGATTCTAAGGATTGAGGATTCTAAGCATTGAGGATTCTAAGCATTGAGGTTTCTAAGCTAAGCATTGAGGATTCTAAGCATTGAGGATTCTAAGCATTGAGGATTCTAAGCATTGAGGATTCTAAGCATTGAGGATTTTAAGCATTGACGATGCTAAGCATTGAGGATTCTAAGCTATGTAATGAGGATGCTAAGCATTGAGGATGCTAAGCATTGAGGATTCTATGCATTGAGGATTCTAAGCATTGAGGATGCTAAGCATTAAGGATTCTAAACATTGAGGATTCTAAGCAATGAGGATTCTAAGCATTGAAGTTTCTAAGCTAAGCTTTGAGGATGCTAAGCATTGAGGATACTAAGCATTGACGATTCTAAGCATTGAGGATGCTAAGCATTGAGGATTCTAAGCATTGAGGATTCTAAGCAATGAGGATTCTAAGCATTGAGGATTCTAAGCATTGAGGATTCTAAGCAATGAGGATGCTAAGCATTGACGATGCTAAGCATTGAGGATTCTAAGCTATGTAATGAGGATGCTAAGCATTGAGGATGCTAAGCATTGAGGATTCTATGCATTGAGTATTCTAAGTATTGAGGATGCTAAGCATTAAGGATTCTAAACATTGAGGATTCTAAGCAATGAGGATTCTAAGCATTGAGGTTTCTAAGCTAAGCTTTGAGGATGCTAAGCATTGAGGATACTAAGCATTGACGATTCTAAGCATTGAGGAAGCTAAGCATTGAGGATTCTAAGCATTGAGGATTCTAAGCAATGAGGATTCTAAGCATTGAGGATTCTAAGCATCGAGGATTCTAAGCAATGAGGATGCTAAGCATTGACGATGCTAAGCATTGAGGATTCTAAGCTATGTAATGAGGATGCTAAGCATTGAGGATGCAAAGCATTGAGGATTCTATGCATTGAGGATTCTAAGCATTGAGGATGCTAAGCATTAAGGATTCTAAACATTGAGGATTCTAAGGAATGATGATTCTAAGCATTGAGGTTTCTAAGCTAAGCTTTGAGGATGCTAAGCATTGAGGATACTAAGCATTGAGGATTCTAAGCATTGAGGATGCTAAGCATTGAGGATTCTAAGCATTGAGGATTCTAAGCAATGAGGATTCTAAGCATTGAGGTTTCTAAGCTATGCTTTGAGGATGCTAAGCATTGAGGATACTAAGCATTGAGGATTCTAACCATTGCGGATTCTAAGCATTGCGGATTCTAAGCATTGCGGATTCTAAGCATTGTGGATTCTAAGCATTGAGGTTTCTAGGCATTGAGGATTCTAAGCATTGAGGATTCTAAGCATTGATGATTCTAAGCATTGAGGATGCTAAGTATTGAGGATGCTAAGCATTCAGGATTCTAAGCATTGCGGATTCTAAGCATTGCGGATTCTAAGCATTGAGGATTCTAAGCATTGCGGATTCTAAGCATTGAGGATTCTAAGCATTGAGGATGCTAAGCATTGAGGATGCTAAACATTGAGGATGCTAAGCATTGAGGATTCTAAGCTATGTAATGAGGATGATAAGCATTGAGGATGCTAAGCGTTGAGGATTCTATGCATTTGGGATTCTAAGCATTGAGGATTCTAAGCATTGATGATTCTAAGCATTGAGGTTTCTAAGCATTGAGGATTCTAAGCATTGAGGATTCAAAGCATTGAGGATTCTAAGCTAAGCATTGAGGATTCTAAGCATTGTGGATTCTATGCATTGAGGATTCTAAGCTAGGCATTGAGGATTCTAAGCATTGAGGATTCTAAGCATTGAGGATTCTAAGCATTGAGGATTCTAGGCATTGAGGATTCTAAGCATTGAGGATTCTAAGCTAAGCATTGAGGATTCTAAGCATTGAGGATTGTTAGCATTGAGGATTGTTAGCATTGAGGATTCTAAGCATTGAGGATTCTAAGCATTGAGGATTCTAAGCATTGAGGATTCTAAGCTAGGCATTGAGGATTCTAAGCATTGAGGATGCTTAGCATTGTGGATTGTAAGCATTTAGGATTCTAAGCATTGAGGTTTCTAAGCTAAGCATTGAGGATGCTAAGCATTGAGGATGCTAAGCATTGACGATTCTAAGCATTGAGGATGCTAAGCATTGAGGATTCTAAGCATTGAGGATTCTAAGCATTGAGGATTCTAAGCATTGAGGATTCTAAGTTAGGCATTGAGGATTCTAAGCATTGAGGATGCAAAGCATTGAGGATTCTAAGCGTTGAGGATTCTAAGTATTGAGGTTTCTAAGCTAAGCATTGAGGATTCTAAGCATTGAGGATGCTAAGCATTGACGATTCTAAGCATTGAGGATGCTAAGCATTGAGGATTCTAAGCACTGAGGATTCTAAGCAATGAGGATTCTAAGCATTGAGGATTCTAAGCTGAGCTCTGAGGATTCTAAGCATTGAGGATGCTAAGCATTGAGGTTTCTAAGCATTGAGGATTCTAAGCATTGAGGATTCTAAGCATTGAGGATTCTAAGTATCGAGGATTCTAAGCATTGAGGTTTATAAGCATTGAGGTTTCTAAGCATTGAGGATTCTAAGCATTGAGGATTCTAAGCATTGAGGATTCTAGGCATTGAGGATTCTAAGCATTGAGGATTCTAAGCTAAGCACTGAGGAATCTAAGCATTGAGGATTGTTAGCATTGAGGATTCTAAGCATTGAGGATTCTAAGCATTGAGGATTCTAAGCTAGGCATTGAGGATTCTAAGCATTGAGGATGCTAAGCATTGAGGATTCTAAGCATTGAGGATTCTAAGCATTGATGTTTATAAGCTAAGCATTGAGGATGCTAAGCATTGAGGATGCTAAGCATTGACGATTCTAAGCATTGAGGATGCTAAGCATTGAGGATTCTAAGCATTGAGGATTCTAAGCATTGAGGATTCTAAGCTAGGCATTGAGGATTCTAAGCATTGAGGATGCTAAGCATTGAGGATTCTAAGCATTGAGGATTCTAAGCATTGATGTTTATAAGCTAAGCATTGAGGATGCTAAGCATTGAGGATGCTAAGCATTGACGATTCTAAGCATTGAGGATGCTATGCATTGAGGATTCTAAGCATTGAGGATTCTAACCATTGAGGATTCTAAGCATTGAGGTTTCTAAGCTGAGCTTTGAGGATTCTAAGCATTGAGGATGCTAAGCATTGAGGTTTCTAAGCATTGAGGATTCTAAGCATTGAGGATTCTAAGCATTGAGGATTCTAAGCATTGAGGATTCTAAGCTAAGCATTGAGGATTCTAAGCATTGAGGATTCTAAGCTAAGCATTGAGGATTCTAAGCATTGAGGATTGTTAGCATTGAGGATTGTAAGAATAAAGGATTCTAAGCATTGAGGATTCTAAGCATTGAGGATTCTAAGCATTGAGGATTCTAAGCTAGGCATTGAGGATTCTAAGCATTGAGGATGCTAAGCATTGAGGATTCTAAGCATTGAGGATTCTAAGCATTGAGGATTCTAAGCTAAGCACTGAGGATGCGAAGTATTGAGGTTTCTAAGCATTAAGGACTCTGTGCATTGAGGTTTCTAAGCATTGAGGATTCTGAGCTAAGCATTGAGGATTCTAAGCATTGAGGATTGTTAGCATTGAGGATTCTAAGAATTGAGGATTCTAAGCATTGAGGATTCTAAGCATTGAGGATTCTAAGCATTGAGGATTCTAAGCCTTGAGGATTCTAAGCTAGGCATTGAGGCTTCTAAGCATTGAGGATGCTAAGCATTGAGGATTCTAAGCATTGAGGTTTCTAAGCAGTGAGGATTCTAAGCTAAGCACTGAGGATGCGAAGTATTGAGGTTTCTAAGCATTAAGGACTCTGTACATTGAGGTTTCTAAGCATTGAGGATTCTAAGCATTGAGGATTCTAAGCATTGAGGTTTCTAAGCTAAGCATTGAGGATTCTAAGCATTGAGGATTCTAAGCATTGAGGATTCTAAGCATTGAGGATTTTAAGCATTGAGGATGCTAAGCATTGACGATGCTAAGCATTGACGATGCTAAGCATTGAGGATTCTAAGCTATGTAATGAGGATGCTAAGCATTGAGGATGCTAAGCATTGAGGATTCTATGCATTGAGGATTCTAAGCATTGAGGATGCTAAGCATTAAGGATTCTAAACATTGAGGATTCTAAGCAATGAGGATTCTAAGCATTGAGGTTTCTAAGCTAAGCTTTGAGGATGCTAAGCATTGAGGATACTAAGCATTGACGATTCTAAGCATTGAGGATGCTAAGCATTGAGGATTCTAAGCATTGAGGATTCTAAGCATTGAGGATTCTAAGCAATGAGGATTCTAAGCATTGAGGTTTCTAAGCTAAGCTTTGAGGATGCTAAGCATTGAGGATACTAAGCATTGAGGATTCTAACCATTGCGGATTCTAAGCATTGAGGATTCTAAGCATTGATGATTCTAAGCATTGAGGATTCTAAGCATTGAGGATGCTAAGTATTTAGGATGCTAAGCATTCAGGATTCTAAGCATTGCGGATTCTAAGCATTGCGGATTCTAAGCATTGAGGATGCTAAGTATTGAGGATGCTAAGTATTGAGGATGCTAAGCATTCAGGATTCTAAGAATTGCGGATTCTAAGCATTGCGGATTCTAAGCATTGAGGATTCTAAGCATTGCGTATTCTAAGCATTGAGGATTCTAAGCATTGAGGATGCTAAGCATTGAGGATGCTAAACATTGAGGATGCTAAGCATTGAGGATTCTAAGCTATGTAATGAGGATGATAAGCATTGAGGATGCTAAGCGTTGAGGATTCTATGCATTGAGGATTCTAAGCATTGAGGATTCTAAGCATTGATGATTCTAAGCATTGAGGTTTCTAAGCATTGAGGATTCTAAGCATTGAGGATTCTAAGCATTGAGGATTCTAAGCTAAGCATTGAGGATTCTAAGCATTGAGGATTCTAAGCATTGAGGATTCTAAGCTAGGCATTGAGGATTCTAAGCATTGAGGATTCTAAGCATTGAGGATTCTAAGCATTGAGGATTCTAAGCTAAGCATTGAGGATTCTAAGCATTGAGGATTGTTAGCATTGAGGATTCTAAGAATTGAGGATTCTAAGCATTGAGGATTCTAAGCATTGAGGATTCTAAGCATTGAGGATTCTAAGCTAGGCATTGAGGATTCTAAGCATTGAGGATTCTAAGCATTGAGTATTCTAAGCATTGAGGTTTCTAAGCTAAGCATTGAGGATGCTAAGCATTGATGATGCTAAGCATTGAGGATTCTAAGCATTGAGGATTCTAAGCAATGGGGATTCTAAGCATTGAGGTTTCTAAGCTGAGCTTTGAGGATTCTAAGCATTGAGGATGCTAAGCATTGAGGTTTCTAAGCATCGAGGATTCTAAGCATTGAGGATTCTAAGCATTGAGGATTCTAAGTATTGAGGATTCTAAGCTAAGCATTGAGGATTCTAAGCATTGAGGATTCTAAGCATTAAGGATTCTAAGCTAGGCATTGAGGATTCTAAGAATTGAGGATTGTAAGCATTGAGGATTCTAAGCATTGAGGATTCTAGGCATTGAGGATTCTAAGCCTTGAGGATTCTAAGCTAGGCATTGAGGCTTCTAAGCATTGAGGATGCTAAGCATTGAGGATTCTAAGCATTGAGGTTTCTAAGCAGTGAGGATTCGAAGCTAAGCACTGAGGATGCGAAGTATTGAGGTTTCTAACCATTAAGGACTCTGTGCATTGAGGTTTCTAAGCATTGAGGATTCTAAGCATTGAGGATTCTAAGCATTGAGGATTCTAAGCATTGAGGATTCTAAGCATTGAGGATTCTAAGCATTGAGGATTTTAAGCATTGAGGATGCTAAGCATTGAGGATGCTAAGCATTGACGATGCTAAGCATTGAGGATTCTAAGCTATGTAATGAGGATGCTAAGCATTGAGGATGCTAAGCATTGAGGATTCTATGCATTGAGGATTCTAAGCATTGAGGATGCTAAGCATTAAGGATTCTAAACATTGAGGATTCTAAGCAATGAGGATTCTAAGAATTGAGGTTTCTAAGCTAAGCTTTGAGGATGCTAAGCATTGAGGATACTAAGCATTGACGATTCTAAGCATTGAGGATGCTAAGCATTGAGGATTCTAAGCATTGAGGATTCTAAGCATTGAGGATTCTAAGCAATGAGGATTCTAAGCATTGAGGTTTCTAAGCTAAGCTTTGAGGATGCTAAGCATTGAGGATACTAAGCATTGAGGATTCTAACCATTGCGGATTCTAAGCATTGAGGATTCTAAGCATTGATGATTCTAAGCATTGAGGATTCTAAGCATTGAGGATGCTAAGTATTGAGGATGCTAAGTATTGAGGATGCTAAGCATTCAGGATTCTAAGCATTGCGGATTCTAAGCATTGCGGATTCTAAGCATTGAGGATTCTAAGCATTGCGTATTCTAAGCATTGAGGATTCTAAGCATTGAGGATGCTAAGCATTGAGGATGCTAAACATTGAGGTTTCTAAGCATCGAGGATTCTAAGCATTGAGGATTCTAAGCATTGAGGATTCTAAGTATTGAGGATTCTAAGCTAAGCATTGAGGATTCTAAGCATTGAGGATTCTAAGCATTAAGGATTCTAAGCTAGGCATTGAGGATTCTAAGCATTGAGGATTCTAAGCATTAAGGATTCTAAGCTAGGCATTGAGGATTCTAGGCATTGAGGATTCTAAGCATTGAGGATTCTAAGCTAAGCATTGAGGATTCTAAGCATTGAGGATTGTTAGCATTGAGGATTCTAAGAATTGAGGATTCTAAGCATTGAGGATTCTAAGCATTGAGGATTCTAAGCATTGAGGATTCTAAGCATTGAGGTTTCTAAACTAAGCATTGAGGATTCTAAGCATTGAGGATTCTAAGCATTGAGGATTCTAAGCATTGAGGATTTTAAGCATTGAGGATGCTAAGCATTGACGATGCTAAGCATTGACGATGCTACACACTGACGATGCTAAGCATTGAGGATTCTAAGCTATGTAATGAGGATGCTAAGCATTGAGGGTTCTATGCATTGAGGATTCTAATCTTTGAGGATTCTAAGCACTGAGGATTCTAAGCATTGAGGTTTCTAAGTATCGCGGATTCTAAGCATTGAGGTTTATAAGCATTGAGGTTTCTAAGCATTGAGGATTCTAAGCATTGAGGATTCTAAGCATTGAGGATTCTAAGCATTGAGGATTCTAAGCATTGAGGATTCTAAGCTAAGCATTGAGGATTCTAAGCATTGAGGATTCTAGGCATTGAGGATTCTAAGCATTGAGGATTCTAAGCTAGGCATTGAGGATTCTAAGCATTGAGGATTCTAAGCATTGAGGATTCTAAGCATTGAGGTTTCTAAGCTAAGCATTGAGGATGCTAAGCATTGAGGATGCTAAGCATTGACGATTCTAAGCATTGAGGATGCTAAGCATTGAGGATTCTAAGCATTGAGGATTCTAAGCAATGAGGATTCTAAGCATTGAGGTTTCTAAGCTGAGCTTTGAGGATTCTATGCATTGAGGATGCTAAGCATTGAGGTTTCTAAGCATTGAGGATTCTAAGCATTGATGATTCTAAGCATTGAGGATGCTAAACATTGAGGATTCTAAGCTAATCATTGAGGATTCTAAGCATTGAGGATTCTAAGCATTGAGGATTCTAAGCTAGGCATTGAGGATTCTAAGCATTGAGGATTCTAAGCATTGAGGATTCTAGGCATTGAGGATTCTAAGCATTGAGGATTCTAAGCTAAGCATTGAGGATTCTAAGCATTGAGGATTGTTAGCATTGAGGATTCTAAGCATTGAGGATTTTAAGCATTGAGGATGCTAAGCATTGACGATGCTAAACTCTGACGATGCTAAGCATTGAGGATTCTAAGCTATGTAATGAGGATGCTAAGCATTGAGGATGCTAAGCATTGAGGGTTCTATGCATTGAGGATTCTAAGCTTTGAGGATACTAAGCATTGAGGATTCTAAGCAATGAGGTTTCTAAGTATCGAGGAATCTAAGCATTGAAGTTTATAAGCATTGAGGTTTCTAAGCATTGAGGATTCTAAGCATTGAGGATTCTAAGAATTGAGGATTCTAAGCATTGAGGATTCAAAGCTAGGCATTGAGGATTCTAGGCATTGAGGATTCTAGGCATTGAGGATTCTAAGCATTGAGGATTCTAAGCTAGGCATTGAGGATTCTAAGCATTGAGGATTCTAAGCATTGAGGTTTCTAAGCTAAGCATTGAGGATGCTAAGCATTGAGGATGCTAAGCATTGACGATTCTAAGCATTGAGGATGCTAAGCATTGAGGATTCTAAGCATTGAGGATTCTAAGCAATGAGGATTCTAAGCATTGAGGTTTCTAAGCTGAGCTTTGAGGATTCTAAGCATTGAGGATGCTAAGCATTGAGGTTTCTAAGCAATGAGGATTCTAAGCATTGAGGATTCTAAGCATTGAGGATTCTAAGTATCGAGGATTCTAAGCATTGAGGTTTATAAGCATTGAGGTTTCTAAGCACTGAGGATTCTAAGCATTGAGGATTCTAAGCATTGAGGATTCTAAGCATTGAGGATTCTAAGAATTGAGGATTCTAAGCATTGAGGATTCTAAGCTAGGCATTGAGGATTCTAAGCATTGAGGATTCTAAGCATTGAGGATTCTAAGCATTGAGGATTCTAGGCATTGAGGATACTAAGCATTGAGGATTCTAAGCTAAGCATTGAGGATTCTAAGCTTTGAGGATTGTTAGCATTGAGGATTCTAAGAATTGAGGATTCTAAGCATTGAGGATTCTAAGCATTGAGGATTCTAAGCATTGAGGATTCTAAGCTAGAGATTGAGGATTCTAAGCATTGAGGATTCTAAGCATTGAGGATTCAAAGCATTGAGGATTCTAAGCATTGAGGTTTCTAAGCTAATCATTGAGGATGCTAAGCATTGAGGATGCTAAGCATTGACGATTCTAAGCATTGAGGATGCTAAGCATTGAGGATTCTAAGCATTGAGGATTCTAAGCAATGAGGATTCTAAGCATTGAGGTTTCTAAGCTGAGCTTAGAGGATTCTAAGCATTGAGGATGCTAAGCATTGAGGTTTCTAAGCATTGAGGAATCTAAGCATTGAGGATTCTAAGCATTGAGGATTCTAAGCATTGAGGATTCTAAGCTAAGCATTGAGGATTCTAAGCATTGAGGATTGTTAGCATTGAGGATTCTAAGAATTGAGGATTCTAAGCATTGAGGATTCTAAGCACTGAGGATTCTAAGCATTGAGGATTCTAAGCTAGGCATTGAGGATTCTAAGCATTGAGGATGCTATGCATTGAGGATTCTAAGCATTGAGGTTTCTAAGCAGTGAGGATTCTAAGCTAAGCACTGAGGATGCGAAGTATTGAGGTTTCTAAGCATTAAGGACTCTGTGCATTGAGGTTTCTAAGCATTGAGGATTCTAAGAATTGAGGATTCTAAGCATTGAGGATTCTAAGCATTGAGGTTTCTAAGCATTGAGGATTCTAAGCATTGAGGATTCTAAGCATTGAGGATGCTAAGCATTGAGGATTCTAAGCATTGACGTTTCTAAGCAGTGAGGATTCTAAGCTAAGCACTGAGGATGCGAAGTATTGAGGTTTCTAAGCATTAAGGACTCTGTGCATTGAGGTTTCTAAGCATTGAGGATTCTAAGCATTGAGGATTCTAAGCATTGAGGATTCTATGCATTGAGGTTTCTAAGCATTGAGGATTCTAAGCATTGAGGATTCTAAGCATTGAGGATTTTAAACATTGAGGATGCTAAGCATTGACGATGCTAAGCATTGATGATGCTAAGCATTGAGGATTCTAAGCTATGTAATGAGGATGCTAAGCATTGAGGATTCTATGCATTGAGGATTCTAAGCATTGAGGATGCTAAGCATTGAGGATTCTAAGCATTGAGGATTCTAAGCAATAAGGATTCTAAGCATTGAGGATTCTAAGCTAGGCATTGAGGATTCTAAGCATTGAGGATTCTAAGCAATGGGGATTCTAAGCATTGAGGTTTCTAAGCTGAGCTTTGAGGATTCTAAGCATTGAGGATGCTAAGCATTGAGGTTTCTAAGCATCGAGGATTCTAAGCATTGAGGATTCTAAGCATTGAGGATTCTAAGTATTGAGGATTCTAAGCTAAGCATTGAGGATTCTAAGCATTGAGGATTCTAAGCATTAAGGATTCTAAGCTAGGCATTGAGGATTCTAAGAATTGAGGATTGTAAGCATTGAGGATTCTAAGCATTGAGGATTCTAGGCATTGAGGATTCTAAGCATTGAGGATTCTAAGCTAAGCATTGAGGATTCTAAGCATTGAGGATTGTTAGCATTGAGGATTCTAAGAATTGAGGATTCTAAGCATTGAGGATTCTAAGCATTGAGGATTCTAAGCATTGAGGATTCTAAGCATTGAGGTTTCTAAACTAAGCATTGAGGATTCTAAGCATTGAGGATTCTAAGCATTGAGGATTCTAAGCATTGAGGATTTTAAGCATTGAGGATGCTAAGCATTGACGATGCTAAGCATTGACGATGCTAAACACTGACGATGCTAAGCATTGAGGATTCTAAGCTATGTAATGAGGATGCTAAGCATTGAGGGTTCTATGCATTGAGGATTCTAAGCTTTGAGGATTCTAAGCATTGAGGATTCTAAGCATTGAGGATTCTAAGCATTGAGGATTCTAAGCTAAGCATTGAGGATTCTAAGCATTGAGGATTCTAGGCATAGAGGATTCTAAGCATTGAGGATTCTAAGCTAGGCATTGAGGATTCTAAGCATTGAGGATTCTAAGCATTGAGGTTTCTAAGCTAAGCATTGAGGATGCTAAGCATTGAGGATGCTAAGCATTGACGATTCTAAGCATTGAGGATGCTAAGCATTGAGGATTCTAAGCATTGAGGATTCTAAGCAATGAGGATTGTAAGCATTGAGGTTTCTAAGCTGAGCTTTGAGGATTCTAAGCATTGAGGATGCTAAGCATTGAGGTTTCTAAGCATTGAGGATTCTAAGCATTGATGATTCTAAGCATTGAGGATGCTAAACATTGAGGATGCTAAGCATTGACGATTCTAAGCTATGTAATGAGGATGATAAGCATTGAGGATGCTAAGCGTTGAGGATTCTATGCATTGAGGATTCTAAGCATTGAGGATTCTAAGCATTGATGATTCTAAGCATTGAGGTTTCTAAGCATTGA
The DNA here is from genome assembly GCF_054131305.1 of Coturnix japonica. Lineage (NCBI taxonomy): Eukaryota > Metazoa > Chordata > Aves > Galliformes > Phasianidae > Coturnix > Coturnix japonica. Next base: position 19,338,961 of record NC_140671.1, on the reverse strand, counting down.
GGATTCTAAGCATTGAGGATTCTAAGCACTGAGGATTCTAAGCTAATCATTGAGGATTCTAAGCATTGAGGATTCTAAGCATTGAGGATTCTAAGCTAGGCATTGAGGATTCTAAGCATTGAGGATTCTAAGCATTGAGGATTCTAGGCATTGAGGATTCTAAGCATTGAGGATTCTAAGCTAAGCATTGAGGATTCTAAGCATTGAGGATTGTTAGCATTGAGGATTCTAAGCATTGAGGATTTTAAGCATTGAGGATGCTAAGCATTGACGATGCTAAACTCTGACGATGCTAAGCATTGAGGATTCTAAGCTATGTAATGAGGATGCTAAGCATTGAGGATGCTAAGCAATGAGGGTTCTATGCATTGAGGATTCTAAGCTTTGAGGATACTAAGCATTGAGGATTCTAAGCAATGAGGTTTCTAAGTATCGAGGAATCTAAGCATTGAAGTTTATAAGCATTGAGGTTTCTAAGCATTGAGGATTCTAAGCATTGAGGATTCTAAGAATTGAGGATTCTAAGCATTGAGGATTCAAAGCTAGGCATTGAGGATTCTAAGCATTGAGGATTCTAGGCATTGAGGATTCTAAGCATTGAGGATTCTAAGCTAGGCATTGAGGATTCTAAGCATTGAGGATTCTAAGCATTGAGGTTTCTAAGCTAAGCATTGAGGATGCTAAGCATTGAGGATGCTAAGCATTGACGATTCTAAGCATTGAGGATGCTAAGCATTGAGGATTCTAAGCATTGAGGATTCTAAGCAATGAGGATTCTAAGCATTGAGGTTTCTAAGCTGAGCTTTGAGGATTCTAAGCATTGAGGATGCTAAGCATTGAGGTTTCTAAGCATTGAGGATTCTAAGCATTGAGGATTCTAAGCATTGAGGATTCTAAGTATCGAGGATTCTAAGCATTGAGGTTTATAAGCATTGAGGTTTCTAAGCACTGAGGATTCTAAGCATTGAGGATTCTAAGCATTGAGGATTCTAAGCATTGAGGATTCTAAGAATTGAGGATTCTAAGCATTGAGGATTCTAAGCTAGGCATTGAGGATTCTAAGCATTGAGGATTCTAAGCATTGAGGATTCTAAGCATTGAGGATTCTAGGCATTGAGGATTCTAAGCATTGAGGATTCTAAGCTAAGCATTGAGGATTCTAAGCATTGAGGATTGTTAGCATTGAGGATTCTAAGAATTGAGGATTCTAAGCATTGAGGATTCTAAGCATTGAGGATTCTAAGCATTGAGGATTCTAAGCTAGAGATTGAGGATTCTAAGCATTGAGGATGCTAAGCATTGAGGATTCAAAGCATTGAGGATTCTAAGCATTGAGGTTTCTAAGCTAATCATTGAGGATGCTAAGCATTGAGGATGCTAAGCATTGACGATTCTAAGCATTGAGGATGCTAAGCATTGAGGATTCTAAGCATTGAGGATTCTAAGCAATGAGGATTCTAAGCATTGAGGTTTCTAAGCTGAGCTTAGAGGATTCTAAGCATTGAGGATGCTAAGCATTGAGGTTTCTAAGCATTGAGGATTCTAAGCATTGAGGATTCTAAGCATTGAGGATTCTAAGCATTGAGGATTCTAAGCTAAGCATTGAGGATTCTAAGCATTGAGGATTGTTAGCATTGAGGATTCTAAGAATTGAGGATTCTAAGCATTGAGGATTCTAAGCACTGAGGATTCTAAGCATTGAGGATTCTAAGCTAGGCATTGAGGATTCTAAGCATTGAGGATGCTATGCATTGAGGATTCTAAGCATTGAGGTTTCTAAGCAGTGAGGATTCTAAGCTAAGCACTGAGGATGCGAAGTATTGAGGTTTCTAAGCATTAAGGACTCTGTGCATTGAGGTTTCTAAGCATTGAGGATTCTAAGCATTGAGGATTCTAAGCATTGAGGATTCTAAGCATTGAGGTTTCTAAGCATTGAGGATTCTAAGCATTGAGGATTCTAAGCATTGAGGATGCTAAGCATTGAGGATTCTAAGCATTGACGTTTCTAAGCAGTGAGGATTCTAAGCTAAGCACTGAGGATGCGAAGTATTGAGGTTTCTAAGCATTAAGGACTCTGTGCATTGAGGTTTCTAAGCATTGAGGATTCTAAGCATTGAGGATTCTAAGCATTGAGGATTCTAAGCATTGAGGTTTCTAAGCATTGAGGATTCTAAGCATTGAGGATTCTATGCATTGAGGATTTTAAACATTGAGGATGCTAAGCATTGACGATGCTAAGCATTGATGATGCTAAGCATTGAGGATTCTAAGCTATGTAATGAGGATGCTAAGCATTGAGGATGCTAAGCATTGAGGATTCTATGCATTGAGGATTCTAAGCATTGAGGATGCTAAGCATTGAGGATTCTAAGCATTGAGGATTCTAAGCAATAAGGATTCTAAGCATTGAGGTTTCTAAGCTAAGCTTTGAGGATGCTAAGCATTGAGGATACTAAGCATTGACGATTCTAAGCATTGAGGATGCTAAGCATTGAGGATTCTAAGCATTGAGGATTCTAAGCATTGAGGATTCTAAGCATTGAGGATTCTAAGCATTGAGGATGCTAAGCATTGAGGATGCTAAGCACTGAGGATTCTAAGCATTGCGGATTCTAAGCATTGCGGATTCTAAGCATTGAGGATTCTAAGCATTGAGGTTTCTAAGCATAGAGGATTCTAAGCATTGAGGATTCTAAGCATTGATGATTCTAAGCATTGAGGATGCTAAACATTGAGGATGCTAAGCATTGAGGATTCTAAGCACTGAGGATTCTAAGCTAAGCATTGAGGATTCTAAACATTGAGGATTCTAAGCATTGAGGATTCTAAGCTAGGCATTGAGGATTCTAAGCATTGAGGATTCTAAGCATTGAGGATTCTAAGCATTGAGGATTCTAGGCATTGAGGATTCTAAGCATTGAGGATTCTAAGCTAAGCATTGAGGATTCTAAGCATTGAGGATTGTTAGCATTGAGGATTCTAAGCATTGAGGATTTTAAGCATTGAGGATGCTAAGCATTGACGATGCTAAGCATTGACGATGCTAAGCATTGACGATGCTAAGCATTGAGGATTCTAAGCTATGTAATGAGGATGCTAAGCATTGAGGATGCAAAGCATTGAGGATTCTATGCATTGAGGATTCTAAGCATTGAGGATGCTAAGCATTGAGGATTCTAAGCATTGAGGATTCTAAGCAATGAGGATTCTAAGCATTGAGGTTTCTAAGCTAAGCTTTGAGGATGCTAAGCATTGAGGATACTAAGCATTGACGATTCTAAGCATTGAGGATGCTAAGCATTGAGGATTCTAAGCATTGAGGATTCAAAGCATTGAGGATTCTAAGCATTGAGGTTTCTAAGCTAAGCTTTGAGGATGCTAAGCAATGAGGATACTAAGCATTGACGATTCTAAGCATTGAGGATGCTAAGCATTGAGGATTCTAAGCATTGAGGATTCTAAGCAATGAAGATTCTAAGCACTGAGGTTTCTAAGCTAAGCTTTGAGGATGCTAAGCATTGAGGATACTAAGCATTGAGGATTCTAACGATTGCGGATTCTAAGCATTGAGGATTCTAAGCATTGAGGATTCTAAGCATTGAGGATTGTAAGCATTGAGGATGCTAAGCAGTGAGGATGCTAAGCACTGAGGATTCTAAGCATTGCGGATTCTAAGCATTGCGGATTCTAAGCATTGAGGATTTTAAGCATTGAGGATTCTAAGCATTGAGTTTTCTAAGGTAAGCATTGAGGATTCTAAGCATTGAGGATTCTTAGCATTGAGTATTCTAAGCATTGCGGATTCTAAGCATTGAGGATTCTAAGCATTGCGGATTCTAAGCATTGAGGATTCTAAGCATTGAGGATGCTAAGCATTGAGGATGCTAAACATTGAGGATGCTAAGCATTGAGGATTCTAAGCTATGTAATGAGGATGATAAGCATTGAGGATGCTAAGCGTTGAGGATGCTAAGCATTGAGGATGCTAAGCTATAGGATGCAAAGCATTGAGGATTCTAAGCATTGAGGATTCTAGGCATTGAGGATGCTAAGCATTGAGGATGCTAAGCATTGAGGATGCGAAGCATTGAGGATTCTAAGCATTGAGGATTCTAAGCTAAGCATTGAGGATTCTAAGCATTGAGGATTCTAAGCTAGGCATTGAGGATTCTAAGCATTGAGGATTCTAAGCATTGAGGATTCTAGGCATTGAGGATTCTAAGCATTGGGGATTCTAAGCTAAGCATTGAGGATTCTAAGCATTGAGGATTGTTAGCATTGAGGATTCTAAGCATTGAGGATTCTAAGCATTGAGGATTCTAAGCATTGAGGATTCTAAGCTAGGCATTGAGGATTCTAAGCATTGAGGATGCTAAGCATTGAGGATTCTAAGCATTGAGGATTCTAAGCATTGAGGTTTCTAAGCTAAGCATTGAGGATGCTAAGCATTGAGGATGCTAAGCATTGAGGATTCTAAGCATTGAGGATTCTAAGCAATGAGGATTCTAAGCATTGAGGTTTCTAAGCTGAGCTTTGAGGATTCTAAGCATTGAGGATGCTAAGCATTGAGGTTTCTAAGCATTGAGGATTCTAAGCATTGAGGATTCTAAGCATTGATGATTCTAAGCATTGAGGATTCTAAGCATTGAGGATTCTAAGCTAAGCATTGAGGATTCTAAGCATTGAGGATTCTAAGCATTAAGGATTCTAAGCTAGGCATTGAGGATTCTAAGCATTGAGGATTCTAAGCATTGAGGATTCTAAGCATTGAGGATTCTAGGCATTGAGGATTCTAAGCATTGAGGATTCTAAGCATTGAGGATTGTTAGCATTGAGGATTCTAAGCATTGAGGATTCTAAGCATTGAGGATTCTAAGTATTGAGGATTCTAAGCTAGGCATTGAGGTTTCTAAGCATTGAGGATGCTAAGCATTGAGGATTCTAAGCATTGAGGTTTCTAAGCAGTGAGGATTCTAAGCTAAGCACTGAGGATGCGAAGTATTGAGGTTTCTAAGCATTAAGGACTCTGTGCATTGAGGATTCTAAGCATTGAGGATTCTAAGCATTGAGGATTCTAAGCATTGAGGATTCTAAGCATTGAGGTTTCTAAGCTAAGCATTGAGGATTCTAAGCATTGAGGATTCTAAGCATTGAGGATTCTAAGCATTGAGGATTCTAAGCATTGAGGATTTTAAACATTGAGGATGCTAAGCATTGACGATGCTAAGCATTGATTATGCTAAGCATTGAGGATTCTAAGCTATGTAATGAGGATGCTAAGCATTGAGGATGCTAAGCATTGAGGATTCTATGCATTGAGGATTCTAAGCATTGAGGATGCTAAGCATTGAGGATTCTAAGCATTGAGGATTCTAAGCAATGAGGATTCTAAGCATTGAGGTTTCTAAGCAAAGCTTTGAGGATGCTAAGCATTGAGGATACTAAGCATTGACGATTCTTAGCATTGAGGATGCTAAGCATTGAGGATTCTAAGCATTGAGGATTCTAAGCAATGAGGATTCTAAGCATTGAGGTTTCTAAGCTAAGCTTTGAGGATGCTAAGCATTGCGGATTCTAAGCATTGAGGATTCTAAGCATTGAGGATTCTAAGCATTGAGGATTCTAAGCATTGAGGATGCTAAGCATTGGGGATGCTAAGCACTGAGGATTCTAAGCATTGCGGATTCTAAGCATTGCGGATTCTAAGCATTGAGGATTCTAAGCATTGAGGTTTCTAAGCATAGAGGATTCTAAGCATTGAGGATTCTAAGCATTGATGATTCTAAGCAATGAGGATGCTAAACATTGAGGATGCTAAGCATTGACGATTCTAAGCTATGTAATGAGGATGATAAGCATTGAGGATGCTAAGCGTTTAGGATTCTATGCATTGAGGATTCTAAGCATTGAGGATTCTAAGCATTGATGATTCTAAGCATTGAGGTTTCTAAGCATTGAGGATTCTAAGCATTGAGGATTCTAAGCACTGAGGATTCTAAGCTAAGCATTGAGGATTCTAAGCATTGAGGATTCTAAGCATTGAGGATTCTAAGCTAGGCATTGAGGATTCTAAGCATTGAGGATTCTAAGCATTGAGGATTCTAAGCATTGAGGATTCTAGGCATTGAGGATTCTAAGCATTGAGGATTCTAAGCTAAGCATTGAGGATTCTAAGCATTGAGGATTGTTAGCATTGAGGATTCTAAGCATTGAGGATTTTAAGCATTGAGGATGCTAAGCATTGACGATGCTAAGCATTGACGATGCTAAGCATTGACGATGCTAAGCATTAAGGATTCTAAGCTATGTAATGAGGATGCTAAGCATTGAGGATGCAAAGCATTGAGGATTCTATGCATTGAGGATTCTAAGCATTGAGGATGCTAAGCATTGAGGATTCTAAGCATTGAGGATTCTAAGCAATGAGGATTCTAAGCATTGAGGTTTCTAAGCTAAGCTTTGAGGATGCTAAGCATTGAGGATACTAAGCATTGACGATTCTAAGCATTGAGGATGCTAAGCATTGAGGATTCTAAGCATTGAGGATTCTAAGCAATGAAGATTCTAAGCATTGAGGTTTCTAAGCTAAGCTTTGAGGATGCTAAGCATTGAGGATACTAAGCATTGAGGATTCTAACGATTGCGGATTCTAAGCATTGAGGATTCTAAGCATTGAGGATTCTAAGCATTGAGGATTGTAAGCATTGAGGATGCTAAGCAGTGAGGATGCTAAGCACTGAGGATTCTAAGCATTGCGGATTCTAAGCATTGCGGATTCTAAGCATTGAGGATTTTAAGCATTGAGGATTCTAAGCATTGAGTTTTCTAAGGTAAGCATTGAGGATTCTAAGCATTGAGGATTCTTAGCATTGAGTATTCTAAGCATTGCGGATTCTAAGCATTGAGGATTCTAAGCATTGCGGATTCTAAGCATTGAGGATTCTAAGCATTGAGGATGCTAAGCATTGAGGATGCTAAACATTGAGGATGCTAAGCATTGAGGATTCTAAGCTATGTAATGAGGATGATAAGCATTGAGGATGCTAAGCGTTGAGGATGCTAAGCATTGAGGATGCTAAGCTATAGGATGCAAAGCATTGAGGATTCTAAGCATTGAGGATTCTAGGCATTGAGGATGCTAAGCATTGAGGATGCTAAGCATTGAGGATGCGAAGCATTGAGGATGCTAAGCGTTGAGGATGCTAAGCATTGAGGATGCTAAGCTATAGGATGCAAAGCATTGAGGATTCTAAGCATTGAGGATTCTAGGCATTGAGGATGCTAAGCATTGAGGATGCTAAGCATTGAGGATGCGAAGCATTGAGGATTCTAAGCATTGAGGATTCTAAGCTAAGCATTGAGGATTCTAAGCATTGAGGATTCTAAGCTAGGCATTGAGGATTCTAAGCATTGAGGATTCTAAGCATTGAGGATTCTAGGCATTGAGGATTCTAAGCATTGAGGATTGTTAGCATTGAGGATTCTAAGCATTGAGGATTCTAAGCATTGAGGATTCTAAGCATTGAGGATTCTAAGCTAGGCATTGAGGATTCTAAGCATTGAGGATGCTAAGCATTGAGGATTCTAAGCATTGAGGATTCTAAGCATTTAGGTTTCTAAGCTAAGCATTGAGGATGCTAAGCATTGAGGATGCTAAGCATTGACGATTCTAAGCATTGAGGATGCTAAGCATTGAGGATTCTAAGCATTGAGGATTCTAAGCAATGAGGATTCTAAGCATTGAGGTTTCTAAGCTGAGCTTTGAGGATTCTAAGCATTGAGGATGCTAAGCATTGAGGTTTCTAAGCATTGAGGATTCTAAGCATTGAGGATTCTAAGCATTGATGATTCTAAGCATTGAGGATTCTAAGCATTGAGGATTCTAAGCTAAGCATTGAGGATTCTAAGCATTGAGGATTCTAAGCATTAAGGATTCTAAGCTAGGCATTGAGGATTCTAAGCATTGAGGATTCTAAGCATTGAGGATTCTAAGCATTGAGGATTCTAGGCATTGAGGATTCTAAGCATTGAGGATTCTAAGCTAAGCATTGAGGATTCTAAGCATTGAGGATTGTTAGCATTGAGGATTCTAAGAATTGAGGATTCTAAGCATTGAGGATTCTAAGCATTGAGGATGCTTTAGCATTGAGGATTCTAAGCATTGAGGACTCTAAGCATTGAGGATTCTAAGCTAGGCATTGAGGATTCTAAGCATTGAGGATGCTAAGCATTGAGGATGCTAAGCATTGACGATGCTAAGCATTGACGATGCTAAACACTGACGATGCTAAGCATTGAGGATTCTAAGCTTTGAGGATTCTAAGCATTGAGGATTCTAAGCATTGAGGTTTCTAAGTATCGAGGATTCTAAGCATTGAGGATTCTAAGCATTGAGGTTTCTAAGCATTGAGGATTCTAAGCATTGAGGATTCTAAGCATTGAGGATTCTAAGCTAAGCATTGAGGATTCTAAGCATTGAGGATTCTAAGCATTGAGGATTCTAAGCTAGGCATTGAGGATTCTAAGCACTGAGGATTCTAAGCATTGAGGATTCTAGGCATTGAGGATTCTAAGCATTGAGCATTCTAAGCTAAGCATTGAGGATTCTAAGCATTGAGGATTGTTAGCATTGAGGATTCTAAGAATTGAGGATTCTAAGCATTGAGGATTCTAAGCATTGAGGATGCTTTAGCATTGAGGATTCTAAGCATTGAGGACTCTAAGCATTGAGGATTCTAAGCTAGGCATTGAGGATTCTAAGCATTGAGGATGCTAAGCATTGAGGATTCTAAGCATTGAGGATTCTAAGCATTGAGGTTTCTAAGCTAAGCATTGAGGATGCTAAGCATTGAGGATTCTAAGCTAGGCATTGAGGATTCTAAGCATTGAGGATGCTAAGCATTGAGGATTCTAAGCATTGAGGTTTCTATGCTGAGCTTTGAGGATTCTAAGCATTGAGGATGCTAAGCATTGAGGATTCTAAGCATTGAGGTTTCTAAGAATCGAGGATTCTAAGCATTGAGGTTTATAAGCATTGAGGTTTCTAAGCATTGAGGATTCTAAGCATTGAGGATTCTAAGCATTGAGGATTCTAAGCATTGAGGATTCTAAGCTAAGCATTGAGGATTCTAAGCATTGAGGATTCTAAGCATTGAGGATTCTAAGCTAGGCATTGAGGATTCTAAGCATTGAGGATTCTAAGCATTGAGGATTCTAAGCATTGAGGATTCTAGGCATTGAGGATTCTAAGCATTGAGGATTCTAAGCTAAGCATTGAGGATTCTAAGCATTGAGGATTGTTAGCATTGAGGATTCTAAGAATTGAGGATTCTAAGCATTGAGGATTCTAAGCATTGAGGATGCTTTAGCATTGAGGATTCTAAGCATTGAGGACTCTAAGCATTGAGGATTCTAAGCATTGAGGATGCTAAGCATTGAGGATTCTAAGCATTGAGGATTCTAAGCATTGAGGTTTCTAAGCTAAGCATTGAGGATGCTAAGCATTGAGGATTCTAAGCTAGGCATTGAGGATTCTAAGCATTGAGGATGCTAAGCATTGAGGATTCTAAGCATTGAGGTTTCTATGCTGAGCTTTGAGGATTCTAAGCATTGAGGATGCTAAGCATTGAGGTTTCTAAGCATTGAGGATTCTAAGCATTGAGGATTCTAAGCATTGATGATTCTAAGCATTGAGGATTCTAAGCATTAAGGATTCTAAGCTAGGCATTGAGGATTCTAAGCATTGAGGATTCTAAGCATTGAGGATTCTAAGCATTGAGGATTCTAGGCATTGAGGATTCTAAGCATTGAGGATTCTAAGCATTGAGGATTGTTAGCATTGAGGATTCTAAGAATTGAGGATTCTAAGCATTGAGGATTCTAAGTATTGAGGATTCTAAGCATTGAGGATTCTAAGCATTGAGGATTCTAAGCTAGGCATTGAGGATTCTAAGCATTGAGGATGCTAAGCATTGAGGATTCTAAGCATTGAGGTTTCTAAGCAGTGAGGATTCTAAGCTAAGCACTGAGGATGCGAAGTATTGAGGTTTCTAAGCATTAAGGACTCTGTGCATTGAGGTTTCTAAGCATTGAGGATTCTAAGCATTGAGGATTGTTAGCATTGAGGATTCTAAGAATTGAGGATTCTAAGCATTGAGGATTCTAAGCATTGAGGATTCTAAGCATTGAGGATTCTAAGCATTGAGGTTTCTAAGCTAAGCATTGAGGATTCTAAGCATTGAGGATTCTAAGCATTGAGGATTCTAAGCATTGAGGATTTTAAGCATTGAGGATGCTAAGCATTGACGATGCTAAGCATTGACGATGCTAAACACTGACGATGCTAAGCATTGAGGATTCTAAGCTATGTAATGAGGATGCTAAGCATTGAGGATGCTAAGCATTGAGGATTCTATGCATTGAGGATTCTAAGCTTTGAGGATTGTAAGCATTGAGGATTCTAAGCATTAAGGTTTCTAAGTATCGAGGATTCTAAGCATTGAGGATTCTAAGCATTGATGATTCTAAGCATTGAGGTTTCTAAGCTAAGCATTGAGGATGCTAAGCATTGAGGATGCTAAGCGTTGACGATTCTAAGCATTGAGGATGCTAAGCATTCAGGATTCTAAGCATTGCGGATTCTAAGCAATGAGGATTCTAAGCATTGAGATTTCTAAGCTGAGCTTTGAGGATTCTAAGCATTGAGGATGCTAAGCATTGAGGTTTCTAAGCATTGAGGATTCTAAGCATTGAGGATTCTAAGCATTGAGGATTCTAAGCATTGAGGATTCTAAGCTAAGCATTGAGGATTCTAAGAATTGAGGATTCTAAGCATTGAGGATTCTAAGCTAGGCATTGAGGATTCTAAGCATTGAGGATTCTAAGCATTGAGGATTCTAAGCATTGAGGATTCTAGGCATTGAGGATTCTAAGCATTGAGGATTCTAAGTTAAGCATTGAGGATTCTAAGCATTGAGGATTGTTAGCATTGAGGATTATAAGAATTGAGGATTCTAAGCATTGAGGATTCCAAGCATTGAGGATTCTAAGCATTGAAGATTCTAAGCATTGAGGATTCTAAGTTAGGCATTGAGGATTCTAAGCATTGAGGATGCTAAGCATTGAGGATTCTAAGTATTGAGGATTCTAAGCATTGGGGTTTCTAAGCTAAGCATTGAGGATGCTAAGCATTGAGGATGCTAAGCATTGACGATTCTAAGCATTGAGGATGCTAAGCATTGAGGATTCTAAGCATTGAGGATTCTAAGCAATGAGGATTCTAAGCATTGAGGTTTCTAAGCTAAGCTTTGTGGATGCTAAGCATTGAGGATACTAAGCATTGAGGATTCTAAGCATTGCGGATTCTAAGCATTGAGGATTCTAAGCATTGAGGATTCTAAGCATTGAGGTTTCTAAGCATTGAGGATTCTAAGCATTGCGGATTCTAAGCATTGAGGATTCTAAGCATTGAGGATGCTAAGCCTTGAGGATGCTAAACATTGAGGATTCTATGCATTGAGGATTCTAAGCATTGAGGATTCTATGCATTGAGAATGCTTAGCGTTGAGGATTCTATGCATTGAGGATTCTAAGCATTGAGGATTCTAAGCATTGATGATTCTAAGCATTGAGGTTTCTAAGCATTGAGGATTCTAAGCATTGAGGATTCTAAGCTAAGCATTGAGGATTCTAAGCATTGAGGATTCTAAGCATTGAGGATTCTAAGCATTGAGGATTCTAAGCAAGGCATTGAGGATTCTAAGCTAGGCATTGAGGATTCTAAGCATTGAGGTTTCTAAGGTAAGCATTGAGGATTCTAAGCATTGAGGATTCTTAGCACTGAGGATTCTAAGCATTGAGGATTCTAAGCATTGAGGATTCTAATCATTGAGGATTCTAAGCTAGGCATTGATGATTCTAAGCATTGAGGATGCTAAGCATTGAGGATTCTAAGCATTGAGGTTTCTGAGCTAAACATTGAGGATTCTAAGCATTGAGGATTCTAAGCATTGAGGATTCTAAGCATTGAGGATGCTAAGCATTGAGGATGCTAAGCATTGAGGATGCTAAGCATTGAGGATGCTTTAGCATTGAGGATTCTAAGCATTGAGGATGCTAAGCATTGAGGATGCTAAGCATTGAGAATGCTAAGCATTGAGGATGCTAAGCATTGACGATTCTAAGCATTGAGGATTCTAAGCATTGAGGATGCTAAGAAATGAGGATGCTAAGCATTGAGGATGCAGAGCATTAAGGATGCTAAGCATTGAGGATTCTAAGCATTGAGGTTTCTAAGCTAAGCATTGAGGATGCGAAGCATTTAGGATTCTAACTATTGAGGATTCTAAGCAATGCATGGAGGATGCTAAGCATTGAGGATTCTAAGCACTAAGGATTCTAAGCTATGCATGGAGGATTCTAAGCATTGAGGATTCTAAGCATTGAGGATTCTAAGCCAAGCATTGAGTTTTCTAATCTTTGAGGTTTGTAAGCATTAAGGCCTCTATGCATTGAGGTTTTTTAGCATTTGGGATGCTAAGCAATGAGGTTTCAAACAATAAAATTTCTCAGCATTGAGGTTTATAAGCGTTGAGGATTCTAAGCATTGAGGATTCTAAGCTAAGCATAGAGCATACTAAATATTGAGGATGCTAAGCATTGAGGTTTCTAAGCATTGGGGATTCTACGCGTTGAGGATGCTAAGCACTGAGGATTCTAAGCATTGAGGTTTCTAAGCAGTGAGGATTCTAACCATTGAGGATTCTAAGCATTGAGGATTCTAAGCATTGATGATTCTAAGCATTGAGGATTCTAAGCATTGAGGATTCTAAGCTAAGCATTGAGGATTCTAAGCATTGAGGATTCTAAGCATTAAGGATTCTAAGCTAGGCATTGAGGATTCTAAGCATTGAGGATTCTAAGCATTGAGGATTCTAAGCATTGAGGATTCTAGGCATTGAGGATTCTAAGCATTGAGGATTCTAAGCATTGAGGATTGTTAGCATTGAGGATTCTAAGAATTGAGGATTCTAAGCATTGAGGATTCTAAGCATTGAGGATTCTAAGCATTGAGGATTCTAAGCTAGGCATTGAGGATTCTAAGCTTTGAGGATGCTAAGCATTGAGGATTCTAAGCATTGAGGTTTCTAAGCAGTGAGGATTCTAAGCTAAGCACTGAGGATGCGAAGTATTGAGGTTTCTAAGCATTAAGGACTCTGTGCATTGAGGTTTCTAAGCATTGAGGATTCTAAGCATTGAGGATTGTTAGCATTGAGGATTCTAAGAATTGAGGATTCTAAGCATTGAGGATTCTAAGCATTGAGGATTCTAAGCATTGAGGTTTCTAAGCTAAGCATTGAGGATTCTAAGCATTGAGGATTCTAAGCATTGAGGTTTCTAAGCATTGAGGATTCTAAGCATTGAGGATTTTAAGCATTGAGGATGCTAAGCATTGACGATGCTAAGCATTGACGATGCTAAACACTGACGATGCTAAGCATTGAGGATTCTAAGCTATGTAATGAGGATGCTAAGCATTGAGGATGCTAAGCATTGAGGATTCTAAGCATTGAGGATTCTAAGCATTAAGGTTTCTAAGTATCGAGGATTCTAAGCATTGAGGATTCTAAGCATTGATGATTCTAAGCATTGAGGTTTCTAAGCTAAGCATTGAGGATGCTAAGCATTGAGGATGCTAAGCGTTGACGATTCTAAGCATTGAGGATGCTAAGCATTCAGGATTCTAAGCATTGCGGATTCTAAGCAATGAGGATTCTAAGCATTGAGGTTTCTAAGCTGAGCTTTGAGGATTCTAAGCATTGAGGATGCTAAGCATTGAGGTTTCTAAGCATTGAGGATTCTAAGCATTGAGGATTCTAAGCATTGAGGATTCTACGCATTGAGGATTCTAAGCTAAGCATTGAGGATTCTAAGCATTGAGGATTCTAAGCATTGAGGATTCTAAGCTAGGCATTGAGGATTCTAAGCATTGAGGATTCTAAGCATTGAGGATTCTAAGCATTGAGGATTCTAGGCATTGAGGATTCTAAGCATTGAGGATTCTAAGTTAAGCATTGAGGATTCTAAGCATTGAGGATTGTTAGCATTGAGGATTATAAGAATTGAGGATTCTAAGCATTGAGGATTCTAAGCATTGAGGATTCTAAGCATTGAGGATTCTAAGCATTGAGGATTCTAAGTTAGGCACTGAGGATTCTAAGCATTGAGGATGCTAAGCATTGAGGATTCTAAGCATTGAGGATTCTAAGCATTGGGGTTTCTAAGCTAAGCATTGACGATTCTAAGCATTGAGGATGCTAAGCATTGACGATTCTAAGCATTGAGGATGCTAAGCATTGAGGATTCTAAGCATTGAGGATTCTAAGCAATGAGGATTCTAAGCATTGAGGTTTCTAAGCTAAGCTTTGAGGATGCTAAGCATTGAGGATACTAAGCATTGAGGATTCTAAGCATTGCGGATTCTAAGCTTTGAGGATTCTAAGCATTGAGGATTCTAAGCATTGAGGTTTCTAAGCATTGAGGATTCTAAGCATTGCGGATTCTAAGCATTGAGGATTCTAAGCATTGAGGGTGCTAAGCCTTGAGGATGCTAAACATGGAGGATTCTATGCATTGAGGATTCTAAGCATTGAGGATTCTATGCATTGAGAATGCTTAGCGTTGAGGATTCTATGCATTGAGGATTCTAAGCATTGAGGATTCTAAGCATTGATGATTCTAAGCATTGAGGTTTCTAAGCATTGAGGATTCTAAGCATTGAGGATTCTAAGCTAAGCATTGAGGATTCTAAGCATTGAGGATTCTAAGCATTGAGGATTCTAAGCATTGAGGATTCTAAGCAAGGCATTGAGGATTCTAATCTAGGCATTGAGGATTCTAAGCATTGAGGTTTCTAAGGTAAGCATTGAGGATTCTAAGCATTGAGGATTCTTAGCATTGAGGATTCTAAGCATTGAGGATTCTAAGCATTGAGGAGTCTAAGCATTGAGGATTCTAAGCATTGAGGATTCTAATCATTGAGGATTCTAAGCTAGGCATTGATGATTCTAAGCATTGAGGATGCTAAGCATTGAGGATTCTAAGCATTGAGGTTTCTGAGCTAAACATTGAGGATTCTAAGCATTGAGGATTCTAAGCATTGAGGATTCTAAGCATTGAGGATGCTAAGCATTGAGGATGCTAAGCATTGAGGATGCTAAGCATTGAGGATGCTTTAGCATTGAGGATTCTAAGCATTGAGGATTCTAAGCATTGAGGATGCTAAGCATTGAGGATGCTAAGCATTGAGAATGCTAAGCATTGAGGATGCTAAGCATTGACGATTCTAAGCATTGAGGATTCTAAGCATTGAGGATGCTAAGAAATGAGGATGCTAAGCATTGAGGATGCAGAGCATTAAGGATGCTAAGCATTGAGGATTCTAAGCATTGAGGTTTCTAAGCTAAGCATTGAGGATGCGAAGCATTTAGGATTCTAACTATTGAGGATTCTAAGCAATGCATGGAGGATGCTAAGCATTGAGGATTCTAAGCACTGAGGATTCTAAGCTATGCATGGAGGATTCTAAGCATTGAGGATTCTAAGCATTGAGGATTCTAAGCCAAGCATTGAGTTTTCTAATCTTTGAGGTTTGTAAGCATTAAGGCCTCTATGCATTGAGGTTTTTTAGCATTTGGGATGCTAAGCAATGAGGTTTCAAACAATAAAATTTCTCAGCATTGAGGTTTATAAGCGTTGAGGATTCTAAGCATTGAGGATTCTAAGCTAAGCATAGAGCATACTAAATATTGAGGATGCTAAGCACTGAGGTTTCTAAGCATTGGGGATTCTACGCGTTGAGGATGCTAAGCACTGAGGATTCTAAGCATTGAGGTTTCTAAGCAGTGAGGATTCTTACCATTGAGGATTCTAAGCATTCAGGATTCTAAGCATTGAGGAGTCTTAGCATTGAGGATTCTAAGCCAAGCGTAAAGTTTTCTAATCTTTGAGGTTTCTAAACATTAAGGCCTCTATGCATTGAGGTTTGTAAGCATTAGGGATGGTAAGCATTGAGGTTTTAGAGCAATAAAATTTCTAAGCAATGAGGATTCTGCGGATTGAGGATTCTAAGCAATGCATGGATGATGCTAAGCATTGAGGTTCCTATGCTGTGAGGATTCTGTGATTTGAGGATTCTAAGCTAAGCATTGAGGATGCTATGCAATGAGGATGCTAAGCATTGAGGATGCTAAGCATTGACGATTCTAAGCATTGAGGATTCTAAGCTATGTAATGAGGATGCTAAGCATTGAGGATTCTAAGCACTGAGGATTCTAAGCATTGAGGATTCTAAGCATTGAGGTTTCTAAGCTAAGCTTTGAGGATGCTAAGCATTGAGGATACTAAGCATTGACGATTCTAAGCATTGAGGATGCTAAGCATTGAGGATTCTAAGCATTGAGGATTCGAAGCAATGAAGATTCTAAGCAATGAGGTTTCTAAGCTAAGCTTTGAGGATGCTAAGCATTGAGGATACTAAGCATTGAGGATTCTAACGATTGCGGATTCTAAGCATTGAGTATTCTAAGCATTGAGGATTCTAAGCATTGAGGATTGTAAGCAGTGAGGATGCTAAGCACTGAGGATTCTAAGCATTGCGGATTCTAAGCATTGCGGATTCTAAGCATTGAGGATTTTAAGCATTGAGGATTCTTAGCATTGAGGATTCTAAGCATTGCGGATTCTAAGCATTGAGGATTCTAAGCATTGCGGATTCTAAGCATTGAGGATTCTAAGCATTGAGGATGCTAAGCATTGAGGATGCTAAACATTGAGGATGCTAAGCATTGAGGATTCTAAGCTATGTAATGAGGATGATAAGCATTGAGGATGCTAAGCGTTGAGGATTCTATGCATTGAGGTTTCTAAGCATTGAGGATTCTAAGCATTGAGGATTCTAAGCATTGAGGATTCTAAGCTAAGCATTGAGGATTCTAAGCATTGAGGATTCTAAGCTAGGCATTGAGGATTCTAAGCATTGAGGATTCTAAGCATTGAGGATTCTAGGCATTGAGGATTCTAAGCATTGGGGATTCTAAGCTAAGCATTGAGGATTCTAAGCATTGAGGATTGTTAGCATTGAGGATTCTAAGCATTGAGGATTCTAAGCATTGAGGATTCTAAGCATTGAGGATTCTAAGCTGGGCATTGAGGATTCTAAGCATTGAGGATGCTAAGCATTGAGGATTCTAAGCATTGAGGATTCTAAGCATTGAGGTTTCTAAGCTAAGCATTGAGGATGCTAAGCATTGAGGATGCTAAGCATTGACGATTCTAAGCATTGAGGATGCTAAGCATTGAGGATTCTAAGCATTGAGGATTCTAAGCAATGAGGATTCTAAGCATTGAGGTTTCTAAGCTGAGCTTTGAGGATTCTAAGCATTGAGGATGCTAAGCATTGAGGTTTCTAAGCATTGAGGATTCTAAGCATTGAGGATTCTAAGCATTGATGATTCTAAGCATTGAGGATTCTAAGCATTGAGGATTCTAAGCTAAGCATTGAGGATTCTAAGCATTGAGGATTCTAAGCATTGAGGATTCTAAGCATTGAGGATTCTAGGCATTGAGGATTCTAAGCATTGAGGATTCTAAGCATTGAGGATTGTTAGCATTGAGGATTCTAAGCATTGAGGATTCTAAGCATTGAGGATTCTAAGCATTGAGGATTCTAAGCTAGGCATTGAGGATTCTAAGCATTGAGGATGCTAAGCATTGAGGATTCTAAGCATTGAGGTTTCTAAGCAGTGAGGATTCTAAGCTAAGCACTGAGGATGCGAAGTATTGAGGTTTCTAAGCATTAAGGACTCTGTGCATTGAGGATTCTAAGCATTGAGGATTCTAAGCATTGAGGATTCTAAGCATTGAGGATTCTAAGCATTGAGGTTTCTAAGCTAAGCATTGAGGATTCTAAGCATTGAGGATTCTAAGCATTGAGGATTCTAAGCATTGAGGATTCTAAGCATTGAGGATTTTAAGCATTGAGGATGCTAAGCATTGACGATGCTAAGCATTGACGATGCTAAACACTGACGATGCTAAGCATTGAGGATTCTAAGCTATGTAATGAGGATGTTAAGCATTGAGGATGCTAAGCATTGAGGATTCTATGCATTGAGGATTCTAAGCTTTGAGGATTCTAAGCATTGAGGATTCTAAGCATTGAGGTTCCTAAGTATCGAGGATTCTAAGCATTGAGGATTCTAAGCATTGATGATTCTAAGCATTGAGGTTTCTAAGCTAAGCATTGAGGATGCTAAGCATTGAGGATGCTAAGCGTTGACGATTCTAAGCATTGAGGATGCTAAGCATTCAGGATTCTAAGCATTGCGGATTCTAAGCAATGAGGATTCTAAGCATTGAGGTTTCTAAGCTGAGCTTTGAGGATTCTAAGCATTGAGGATGCTAAGCACTGAGGTTTCTAAGCATTGAGGATTCTAAGCATTGAGGATTCTAAGCATTGAGGATTCTAAGCATTGAGGATTCTAAGCTAAGCATTGAGGATTCTAAGCATTGAGGATTCTAAGCATTGAGGATTCTAAGCTAGGCATTGAGGACTCTAAGCATTGAGGATTCTAAGCATTGAGGATTCTAATCATTGAGGATTCTAGGCATTGAGGATTCTAAGCATTGAGGATTCTAAGTTAAGCATTGAGGATTCTAAGCATTGAGGATTGTTAGCATTGAGGATTATAAGAATTGAGGATTCAAAGCATTGAGGATTCTAAGCATTGAGGATTCTAAGCATTGAGGATTCTAAGCATTGAGGATTCTAAGTTAGGCATTGAGGATTCTAAGCATTGAGGATTCTAAGCATTGAGGATTCTAAGCATTGAGGATTCTAAGCATTGAGGATTCTAAGCATTGGGGTTTCTAAGCTAAGCATTGAGGATGCTAAGCATTGAGGATGCTAAGCATTGACGATTCTAAGCATTGAGGATGCTAAGCATTGAGGATTCTAAGCATTGAGGATTCTAAGCAATGAGGATTCTAAGCATTTAGGTTTCTAAGCTAAGCTTTGAGGATGCTAAGCATTGAGGATACTAAGCATTGAGGATTCTAAGCATTGTGGATTCTAAGCATTGAGGATTCTAATCTAGGCATTGAGGATTCTAAGCATTGAGGATTCTAAGCATTGAGGTTTCTAAACAAAGTATTGAGGTTTCTAATCATTGAGGATGCTAAGCATTGAGGATGCTAAGCATTGAGGATGCAAAGCATTGAGGATTCTAAGCATTGTGGATTCTAGGCATTGAGGATGCTAAGCATTGAGGATGCTAAGCATTGAGGATTTTAAGCATTGAGGATTCTAAGCTATGCATGGAGGATGCGAAGCATTGAGGATTCTACGCGTTGAGGATGCTAAGCACTGAGGATTCTAAGCATTGAGGTTTCTAAGCATTGAGGATTCTAAGCAATGAGGATGCTAAGTATTGAGGTTTCTAAGCATTAAGAACTCTGTGCATTAAGGTTTCTAAGCATTGAGGATACTGAGCTTTGAGGATTCTAAGATATGCATTGAGGATGCTAAGCATTGAGGATGCTAAGCAGAGAGGATGCTAAGCATTGAGAATGCTAAGCATTGAGGATTCAAAGCATTAAGGTTTCTAAGGTAAGCATTGAGGATTCTAAGCATTGAGGATTCTAAGCATTGACGTTTCTAAGCTAAGCATTGAGGATGCGAAGCATTGAGGATTCTAACTATTGAGGATTCTAAGCAATGCATGGAGGATGCTAAGCATTGAAGTTTCTAAGCATTGAGGATTCTAAGCATTGAGGATTCTAAGCCAAGCATTGAGTTTTCTAATCTTTGAGGTTTCTAAGCATTAAGGCCTCTATGCATTGAGGTTTGTAAGCATTTGGGATGCTAAGAAATGAGGTTTCAAACAATAAAATTTCTCAGCATTGAGGTTTGTAAGCATTGAGGATTCTAAGCATTGAGGATTCTAAGCTAAGCATAGAGCATACTAAGGATTGAGGATGCTAAGCAATGAGGATTCTAAGCATTGAGGATTCTAAGCTATGCATTGAGGATTCTAAACATTGAGGATGTTAAGCATTGAGGATTCTAAGCATTGAGTTTTCTAGGCTAAGCATTGAGGATGCTAAGCATTGAGGATTCTAAGCATTGAGGATTCTAAGCATTGAGGATTCTAAGCATTGAGGATTCTAAGCATTGAGGATTCTAAGCATTGAGGATTCTATTCTAGGCATTGAGGATTCTAAGCATTGAGGATTCTAAGCACTGAGGATTCTAAGCATTGAGGTTTCTAAGCTAAGCATGGAGGATTCTAAGCATTGAGGATGCTAAGTATTGAGGATGCTAAGCATTGAGGATGCTAAGCACTGAGGATGCTAAGCATTGAGGATTCTAAGCATTGAGGATTCTAAGCATTGAGGATTCTAAGCTAGGCATTGAGGATTCTAAGCATTGAGGTTTCTAAGCAAAGCATTGTGGTTTCTAAGCATTGAGGATGCTAAGCATTGAGTATGCTAAGCATTGAGGATGCAAAGCATTGAGGATTCTAAGCATTGAGGATTCTAGGCATTGAGGATGCTAAGCATTGAGGATGCTAAGCATTGAGGATGCTAAGCATTGAGGATTCTAAGCCAAGCATTGAGTTTTCTAATCTTTGTTGTTTCTAAACATTAAGGCCTCTATGCAATGAGGTTTGTAAGCATTAGGGTTGCTAAGCATTGAGGTTTCAGAGCAATAAAATTTCTAAGCAATGAGGATTCTGCGCATTGAGGTTTCTAAGCAATGAGGATTCTGAGCATTGAGGTTTCTAAGCAGTGAGGATTCTAAGCTAAGCAATGAGGATGCTAAGTATTGAGGTTTCTAAGCATTAAGAACTCTGTGCATTAAGGTTTCTAAGCATTGAGGATACTGAGCTTTGAGGATTCTAAGATATGCATTGAGGATGCTAAGCATTGAGGATGCTTAGCAGAGAGGATGCTAAGCATTGAGAATGCTAAGCATTGAGGATTCTAAGCATTGAGGTTTCTAAGGTAAGCATTGAGGATTCTAAGCATTGAGGATTCTAAGCATTGACGTTTCTAAGCTAAGCATTGAGGATGAGAAGCATTGAGGATTCTAACTATTGAGGATTCTAAGCAATGCATGGAGGATGCTAAGCATTGAAGTTTCTAAGCATTGAGGATTCTAAGCATTGAGGATTCTAAGCCAAGCATTGAGTTTTCTAATCTTTGAGGTTTCTAAGCATTAAGGCCTCTATGCATTGAGGTTTGTAAGCATTTGGGATGCTAAGAAATGAGGTTTCAAACAATAAAATTTCTCAGCATTGAGGTTTGTAAGCATTGAGGATTCTAAGCATTGAGGATTCTAAGCTAAGCATAGAGCATACTAAGGATTGAGGATGCTAAGCATTGAGGATTCTAAGCATTGAGGATTCTAAGCTATGCATTGAGGATTCTAAACATTGAGGATGTTAAGCATTGAGGATTCTAAGCATTGAGTTTTCTAGGCTAAGCAATGAGGATGCTAAGCATTGAGGATTCTAAGCATTGAGGATTCTAAGCATTGAGGATTCTAAGCATTGAGGATTCTAAGCATTGAGGATTCTAAGCATTGAGGATTCTATTCTAGGCATTGAGGATTCTAAGCATTGAGGATTCTAAGCACTGAGGATTCTAAGCATTGAGGTTTCTAAGCTAAGCATGGAGGATTCTAAGCATTGAGGATGCTAAGTATTGAGGATGCTAAGCATTGAGGATGCTAAGCATTGAGGATTCTAAGCATTGAGGATTCTAAGCATTGAGGATTCTAAGCTAGGCATTGAGGATTCTAAGCATTGAGGTTTCTAAGCAAAGCATTGTGGTTTCTAAGCATTGAGGATGCTAAGCATTGAGTATGCTAAGCATTGAGGATGCAAAGCATTGAGGATTCTAAGCATTGAGGATTCTAGGCATTGAGGATGCTAAGCATTGAGGATGCTAAGCATTGAGGATGCTAAGCATTGAGGATTCTAAGCCAAGCATTGAGTTTTCTAATCTTTGTTGTTTCTAAACATTAAGGCCTCTATGCAATGAGGTTTGTAAGCATTAGGGTTGCTAAGCATTGAGGTTTCAGAGCAATAAAATTTCTAAGCAATGAGGATTCTGCGCATTGAGGTTTCTAAGCAATGAGGATTCTGAGCTTTGAGGATTCTAAGCTAAGCAATGAGGATGCTAAGCAATGAGGATGCTAAGCAATGAGGATGCTAAGCATTGAGGATGCTAAGCATTGAGGATTCTAAGCATTGAGGATTCTAAACATTGAGGATTCTAATCTAGGCATTGAGGATTCTAAGCATTGAGGATTCTAAGCATTGAGGATTCTAAGCATTGAGGTTTCTAAGCTAAGCATTGAGGATGCGAAGCATTGAGGATTCTAACTATTGAGGATTCTAAGCAATGCATGGAGGATGCTAAGCATTGAGGATTCTATGCATTGAGGATTCTAAGCTATGCACTGAGGATTCTAAGCATTGAGGATTCTAAGCATTGAGGATTCTAAGCATTGAGGATTCTAATCTAGGCATTGAGGATTCTAAGCATTGAGGATTCTAAGCATTGAGGATTCTAAGCATTGAGGTTTCTAAGCTAAGCATGGAGGATTCTAAGCATTGAGGATGCTAAGTATTGAGGATGCTAAGCATTGAGGATGCTAAGCATTGAGGATGCTAAGCATTGAGGATTCTAAGCATTGAGGATTCTAAGCATTGAGGATTCTAAGCATTGAGGATTCTAAGCTAGGCATTGAGAATTCTAAGCATTGAGGATTCTAAGCATTGAGGTTTCTAAGCAAAGCATTTAGGTTTCTAAGCATTGAGGATGCTAAGCATTGAGGATGCTAAGCATTGAGGATTCTAAGCATTGAGGATGCTAAGCATTGAGGATGCTAAGCATTGAGGATGGTAAGCATTGAGGATTCTAAGCTTTGAGGATGCTAAGCATTGAGGATGCTAAGCATTGAGGATGCTAATCATTGAGGATTCTAAGCATTGAGGATTCTAAGCTATGAAATGAGGATGCTATGCATTGAGGATTCTAAGTATTGAGGTTTCTATGCTAAGCATTGAGGATGGTAAGCATTGAGGATTCTAACTATTGAGGATTCTAAGCAATGCATGGAGGATTCTAAGCATTGAGGATTCTAAGCATTGACGATTCTAAGCATTGAGGATTCTAAGCATTGAGGATGCTAAGGATTGAGGATGCTAAGCATTGAGGATGCTAAGCATTGAGGATGGTAAGCATTGAGGATGCTAAGTATTGAGGATTCTAAGCATAGAGCATACTAAGCATTGAGGATGCTAAGCATTGAGGATGCTAAGCATTGAGGATTCTAAGATTTGAGGATGCTAAGCATTGAGGATTCTAAGCATTGAGGATGCTAAGCATTGAGGATTCTAAGCATTGAGGATTCTAAGCATTGAGGATTCTATTCTAGGCATTGAGGATTCTAAGCATTGAGGATTCTAAGCACTGAGGATTCTAAGCATTGAGGTTTCTAAGCTAAGCATGGAGGATTCTAAGCATTGAGGATGCTAAGTATTGAGGATGCTAAGCATTGAGGATGCTAAGCACTGAGGATGCTAAGCATTGAGGATTCTAAGCATTGAGGATTCTAAGCATTGAGGATTCTAAGCTAGGCATTGAGGATTCTAAGCATTGAGGTTTCTAAGCAAAGCATTGTGGTTTCTAAGCATTGAGGATGCTAAGCATTGAGTATGCTAAGCATTGAGGATGCAAAGCATTGAGGATTCTAAGCATTGAGGATTCTAGGCATTGAGGATGCTAAGCATTGAGGATGCTAAGCATTGAGGATGCTAAGCATTGAGGATTCTAAGCCAAGCATTGAGTTTTCTAATCTTTGTTGTTTCTAAACATTAAGGCCTCTATGCAATGAGGTTTGTAAGCATTAGGGTTGCTAAGCATTGAGGTTTCAGAGCAATAAAATTTCTAAGCAATGAGGATTCTGCGCATTGAGGTTTCTAAGCAATGAGGATTCTGAGCATTGAGGTTTCTAAGCAGTGAGGATTCTAAGCTAAGCAATGAGGATGCTAAGTATTGAGGTTTCTAAGCATTAAGAGCTCTGTGCATTAAGGTTTCTAAGCATTGAGGATACTGAGCTTTGAGGATTCTAAGATATGCATTGAGGATGCTAAGCATTGAGGATGCTTAGCAGAGAGGATGCTAAGCATTGAGAATGCTAAGCATTGAGGATTCTAAGCATTGAGGTTTCTAAGGTAAGCATTGAGGATTCTAAGCATTGAGGATTCTAAGCATTGACGTTTCTAAGCTAAGCATTGAGGATGAGAAGCATTGAGGATTCTAACTATTGAGGATTCTAAGCAATGCATGGAGGATGCTAAGCATTGAAGTTTCTAAGCATTGAGGATTCTAAGCATTGAGGATTCTAAGCCAAGCATTGAGTTTTCTAATCTTTGAGGTTTCTAAGCATTAAGGCCTCTATGCATTGAGGTTTGTAAGCATTTGGGATGCTAAGAAATGAGGTTTCAAACAATAAAATTTCTCAGCATTGAGGTTTGTAAGCATTGAGGATTCTAAGCATTGAGGATTCTAAGCTAAGCATAGAGCATACTAAGGATTGAGGATGCTAAGCATTGAGGATTCTAAGCATTGAGGATTCTAAGCTATGCATTGAGGATTCTAAACATTGAGGATGTTAAGCATTGAGGATTCTAAGCATTGAGTTTTCTAGGCTAAGCAATGAGGATGCTAAGCATTGAGGATTCTAAGCATTGAGGATTCTAAGCATTGAGGATTCTAAGCATTGAGGATTCTAAGCATTGAGGATTCTAAGCATTGAGGATTCTATTCTAGGCATTGAGGATTCTAAGCATTGAGGATTCTAAGCACTGAGGATTCTAAGCATTGAGGTTTCTAAGCTAAGCATGGAGGATTCTAAGCATTGAGGATGCTAAGTATTGAGGATGCTAAGCATTGAGGATGCTAAGCATTGAGGATTCTAAGCATTGAGGATTCTAAGCATTGAGGATTCTAAGCTAGGCATTGAGGATTCTAAGCATTGAGGTTTCTAAGCAAAGCATTGTGGTTTCTAAGCATTGAGGATGCTAAGCATTGAGTATGCTAAGCATTGAGGATGCAAAGCATTGAGGATTCTAAGCATTGAGGATTCTAGGCATTGAGGATGCTAAGCATTGAGGATGCTAAGCATTGAGGATGCTAAGCATTGAGGATTCTAAGCCAAGCATTGAGTTTTCTAATCTTTGTTGTTTCTAAACATTAAGGCCTCTATGCAATGAGGTTTGTAAGCATTAGGGTTGCTAAGCATTGAGGTTTCAGAGCAATAAAATTTCTAAGCAATGAGGATTCTGCGCATTGAGGTTTCTAAGCAATGAGGATTCTGAGCTTTGAGGATTCTAAGCTAAGCAATGAGGATGCTAAGCAATGAGGATGCTAAGCAATGAGGATGCTAAGCATTGAGGATGCTAAGCATTGAGGATTCTAAGCATTGAGGATTCTAAACATTGAGGATTCTAATCTAGGCACTGAGGATTCTAAGCATTGAGGATTCTAAGCATTGAGGATTCTAAGCATTGAGGTTTCTAAGCTAAGCATTGAGGATGCGAAGCATTGAGGATTCTAACTATTGAGGATTCTAAGCAATGCATGGAGGATGCTAAGCATTGAGGATTCTATGCATTGAGGATTCTAAGCTATGCACTGAGGATTCTAAGCATTGAGGATTCTAAGCATTGAGGATTCTAAGCATTGAGGATTCTAATCTAGGCATTGAGGATTCTAAGCATTGAGGATTCTAAGCATTGAGGATTATAAGCATTGAGGTTTCTAAGCTAAGCATGGAGGATTCTAAGCATTGAGGATGCTAAGTATTGAGGATGCTAAGCATTGAGGATGCTAAGCATTGAGGATGCTAAGCATTGAGGATTCTAAGCATTGAGGATTCTAAGCATTGAGGATTCTAAGCATTGAGGATTCTAAGCTAGGCATTGAGGATTCTAAGCATTGAGGATTCTAAGCATTGAGGTTTCTAAGCAAAGCATTTAGGTTTCTAAGCATTGAGGATGCTAAGCATTGAGGATGCTAAGCATTGAGGATTCTAAGCATTGAGGATGCTAAGCATTGAGGATGCTAAGCATTGAGGATGGTAAGCATTGAGGATTCTAAGCTTTGAGGATGCTAAGCATTGAGGATGCTAAGCATTGAGGATGGTAATCATTGAGGATTCTAAGCATTGAGGATTCTAAGCTATGAAATGAGGATGCTATGCATTGAGGATTCTAAGTATTGAGGTTTCTATGCTAAGCATTGAGGATGGTAAGCATTGAGGATTCTAACTATTGAGGATTCTAAGCAATGCATGGAGGATTCTAAGCATTGAGGATTCTAAGCATTGACGATTCTAAGCATTGAGGATTCTAAGCATTGAGGATGCTAAGGATTGAGGATGCTAAGCATTGAGGATGCTAATCATTGAGGATGGTAAGCATTGAGGATGCTAAGTATTGAGGATTCTAAGCATAGAGCATACTAAGCATTGAGGATGCTAAGCATTGAGGATGCTAAGCATTGAGGATTCTAAGATTTGAGGATGCTAAGCATTGAGGATTCTAAGCATTGAGGATGCTAAGCATTGAGGATTCTAAGTATTGAGGTTTCTATGCTAAGCATTGAGGATGCGAAGCATTGAGGATTCTAACTATTGAGGATTCTAAGCAATGCAAGGAGGATTCTAAGCATTGAGAATTCTAAGCATTGAGGTTTCTAAGCTAAGCCTTGAGGATTCTAAGCATTGAGGATTCTAAGCATTCAGGTTTCTAAGCAGTGAGGATTCTAAGCTAAGCACTTAGGATGCTAAGTATTGAGGTTTCTAAGCATTAAGGATTCTGTGCATTGAGGTTTCTAAGCATTGAGGATTCTAAGCATTGAGTTTTCTAAGCTAAGCATTGAGGATGCTAAGCATTGAGGATTCTAAGCAATGAGGATTCTAAGCATGGAGGATTCTAAACATTGAGGATTCTAATCTAGGCATTGAGGATTCTAAGCATTGAGGATTCTAAGCATTGAGGATTCTAAGCAGTGAGGATTCTAAGCATTGAGGTTTCTAAGGTAAGCATTGAGGATTCTAAGCATTGAGGATTCTAAGCATTGAGGTTTCTAAGCTAAGCATTGAGGATTCTAAGCGTTGAGGATGCTAAGCATTGAGGATGCTAAGCATTGAGGATGCTGATCTTTGAGGATTCTAAGCATTGAGGATTCTAAGCATTGAGGATTCTAAGCATTGAGGATGCTAAGCATTGAGGATGCTAAGCATTGAGGATTCTAAGCATTGAGGATTCTAAGCCAAGAATTGAGTTTTCTAATCTTTGTTGTTTCTAAACATTAAGGCCTCTATGCAATGAGGTTTGTAAGCATTAGGATTCTAAGCATTGAGGTTTCCGAGCAGTAAAATTTCTAAGCAATGAGGATTCTGCGCATTGAGGTTTCTAAGCAATGCATGGAGGATGCTAAGCATTGAGGTTCCTAAGCAGTGAGGATTCTAAGCTTTGAGGATTCTAAGCTAATCAAAGAGGATGCTAAGCAATGAGGATGCTAAGCAATGAGGATGCTAAGCATTGAGGATGCTAAGCATTGAGGATTCTAAGCATTGAGGTTTCTAAGCTAAGCATTGAGGATGCGAAGCATTGAGGATTCTAACTATTGAGGATTCTAAGCAATGCATGGAGATTGCTAAGCATTGAGGATTCTAAGCATTGAGGATTCTAAGCATTGAGGATTCTAAGCTATGCATGGAGGATTCTAAGCATTGAGGATTATAAGCATTGAGGATTTTGAGCCAAGCACTGAGTTTTCTAATCTTTGAGGTTTCTAAGCATTGAGGCCTCTATGCATTGAGGTTTGTAAGCATTTGGGATGCTAAGCAATGAGGTTTCAAACAATAAAATTTCTCAGCATTGAGGTTTGTAAGCATTGAGGATTCTAAGCATTGAGGATTCTAAGCTAAGCATAGAGCATACTAAGGATTGAGGATGCTAAGCATTGACGTTTCTAAGCATTGGGGATTCTACGCGTTGAGGATGCTAAGGACTGAGGATTCTAAGCATTGAGGTTTCTAAGCAGTGAGGATTCTAAGCTAAGAACTGAGGATGCTAAGTATTGAGGTTTCTAAGCATTAAGGACTCTGTGCATTGAGGTTTCTAAGCATTGAAGATCCTGAGCTTTGAGGATTCTAAGCGAAGCATTGAGGATGCTAAGCATTAAGGACTCTGTGCATTGAGGATTCTAAGCATTGAGGATTCTAGGCATTGAGGATTCTAAGCATTGAGGATGCTAAGCATTGAGGATTCTAAGCCAAGCATTGAGTTTTCTAATCTTTGTTGTTTCTAAACATTAAGGCCTCTATGCAATGAGGTTTGTAAGCATTAGGGTTGCTAAGCATTGAGGTTTCAGAGCAATAAAATTTCTAAGCAATGAGGATTCTGCGCATTGAGGTTTCTAAGCAATGCATGGAGGATGCTAAGCATTGAGGTTCCTAAGCAGTGAGGATTCTGAGCTTTGAGGATTCTAAGCTAAGCAATGAGGATGCTAAGCAATGAGGATGCTAAGCAATGAGGATGCTAAAAATTGAGGATGCTAAGCATTGAGGATTCTAAGCATTGAGGATTCTAAACATTGAGGATTCTAATCTAGGCATTGAGGATTCTAAGCATTGAGGATTCTAAGCATTGAGGATTCTAAGCAGTGAGGATTCTAAGCATTGAGGTTTCTAAGGTAAGCATTGAGGATTCTAAGCATTGAGGATTCTAAGCATTGAGGTTTCTAAGCTAAGCATTGAGGATGCGAAGCATTGAGGATTCTAACTATTGAGGATTCTAAGCAATGCATGGAGGATTCTAACCATTGAGGATTCTAAGCATTGAGGATTCTAAGCTATGCACTGAGGATTCTAAGCATTGAGGATTCTAAGCAATGAGGATTCTAAGCATTGAGGATTCTAATCTAGGCATTGAGGATTCTAAGCATTGAGGTTTCTAAGCATTGAGGATTCTAAGCATTGAGGTTTCTAAGCTAAGCATGGAGGATTCTAAGCATTGAGGATGCTAAGTATTGAGGATGCTAAGCATTGAGGATGCTAAGCATTGAGGATTTTAATCATTGAGGATTCTAAGCATTGAGGATTCTAAGCATTGAGGATTCTAAGCTAGGCATTGAGGATTCTAAGCATTGAGGATTCTAAGCATTGAGGTTTCTAAGCAAAGCATTGAGGTTTCTAAGCATTGAGGATGCTAAGCATTGTGGATGCTAAGCATTGAGGATGCTAAGCATTGAGGATTCTAAGCATTGAGGATGCTAAGCATTGAGGATGCTAAGCATTGAGGATGGTAAGCATTGAGGATTCTAAGCTTTGAGGATGCTAAGCATTGAGGATGCTAAGCATTGAGGATGCTAAGCATTGAGGATTCTAAGCATTGAGGATTCTAAGCTATGTAATGAGGATGCTAAGCATTGAGGATTCTAAGTATTGAGGTTTCTATGCTAAGCATTGAGGATGGTAAGCATTGAGGATTCTAACTATTGAGGATTCTAAGCAATGCATGGAGGATTCTAAGCATTGAGGATTCTAAGCATTGACGATTCTAAGCATTGAGGATTCTAAGCATTGAGGATGCTAAGGATTGAGGATGCTAAGCATTGAGGATGCTAAGAATTGAGGATGGTAAGCATTGAGGATGCTAAGCATTGAGGATTCTAAGCATAGAGCATACTAAGCATTGAGGATGCTAAGCATTGAGGATGCTAAGCATTGAGGATTCTAAGATATGAGGATGCTAAGCATTGAGGATTCTAAGCATTGAGGATGCTAAGCATTGAGGATTCTAAGTATTGAGGTTTCTATGCTAAGCATTGAGGATGCGAAGCATTGAGGATTCTAACTATTGAGGATTCTAAGCAATGCAAGGAGGATTCTAAGCATTGAGGATTCTAAGCATTGAGGATTCTAAGCATTGAGGATTCTAAGCTATGCATTGAGGATTCTAAACATTGAGGATGTTAAGCATTGAGAATTCTAAGCATTGAGGTTTCTAAGCTAAGCATTGAGGATTCTAAGCATTGAGGATTTTAAGCATTCAGGTTTCTAAGCAGTGAGGATTCTAAGCTAAGCACTTAGGATGCTAAGTATTGAGGTTTCTAAGCATTAAGGATTCTGTGCATTGAGGATTCTAAGCATTGAGGATTCTAAGCATTGAGGATTCTAAACATTGAGGATTCTAATCTAGGCATTGAGGATTCTAAGCATTGAGGATTCTAAGCATTGAGGATTCTAAGCAGTGAGGATTCTAAGCATTGAGTTTTCTAAGGTAAGCATTGAGTATTCTAAGCATTGAGGATTCTAAGCATTGAGGATTCTAAGGTAAGCATTGAGGATTCTAAGCATTGAGGATTCTAAGCATTGAGGTTTCTAAGCAAAGCATTGAGGTTTCTAAGCATTGAGGATGCTAAGCATTGTGGATGCTAAGCATTGAGGATGCTAAGCATTGAGGATTCTAAGCATTGAGGATGCTAAGCATGGAGGATGCTAAGCATTGAGGATTCTAAGCATTGAGGATTCTAAGCATTGAGGATTCTAAGCCAAGCATTGAGTTTTCTAATCTTTGTTGTTTCTAAACATTAAGGTCTCTATGCAATGAGGTTTGTAAGCATTAGGGATGCTAAGCATTGAGGTTTCCGAGCAATAAAATTTCTAAGCAATGAGGATTCTGCGCATTGAGGATTCTAAGCAATGCATGGAGGATGCTAAGCATTGAGGTTCCTAAGCAGTGAGGATTCTGAGCTTTGAGGATTCTAAGCTAAGCAATGAGGATGCTAAGCAATGAGAATGCTAAGCATTGAGGATGCTAAGCATTGAGGATGCCAGGCATTGAGGATTCTAAGCATTGAGGTTTCTAAGCTAAGCATTGAGGATGCGAAGCATTGAGGATTCTAACTATTGAGGATTCTAAGCAATGCATGGAGGATGCTAAGCATTGAGGATTCTAAGCATTGAGGATTCTAAGCATTGCGGATTCTAAGCATTGAGGATTCTAAGCATTGAGGATTCTTAGCCAAGCATTGAGTTTTCTAATCTTTGAGGTTTCTAAGCATTAAGGCCTCTATGCATTGAGGTTTGTAAGCATTTGGGATGCTAAGCAATTAAGTTTCAAACAATAAAATTTCTCAACATTGAGGTTTGTAAGCATTGAGGATTCTAAGCATTGAGGATTCTAAGCTAAGCATAGAGCATACTAAGGATTGAGGATGCTAAGCATTGAGGTTTCTAAGCATTGGGTATTCTACGCGTTGAGGATGCTAAGCACTGAGGATTCTAAGTATTGAGGTTTCTAAGCATTAAGGACTCTGTGCATTGAGGTTTCTAAGAATTGAGGATCCTGAGCTTTGAGGATTCTAAGATATGCATTGAGGATGCTAAGGATTGAGGATGCTAAGCATTGAGGATGCTAAGCATTGAGGTTTCTAAGCTTAGCTTTGAGGATTCTAAGCATTCAGGTTTCTAAGCAGTGAGGATTCTAAGCTAAGCACTGAGGATGCTAAGTATTCAGGTTTCTAAGCATTAAGGACTCTGTGCATTGAGGATTCTAAGCATTGAGGATTCTAAGCATTGAGGATTCTAAGCAGTGAGGATTCTAAGCAGTGAGGATTCTAAGCAATGAGGATTCTAAGCATTGAGGATTCTAAGCATTGAGGATTCTAAGCATTGAGGTTTCTAAGCGAAGCATTGAGGATGCTAAGCATTGAGGATGCTAAGCATTGAGGATTCTAAGCATTGACGATGCTAAGCATTGAGGATTCTAAGCATTGAGGATTCTCAGCTATGCATTGAGGATTCTAAACATTGAGGATGTTAAGCATTGAGGATTCTAAGCATTGAGTTTTCTAAGCTAAGCATTGAGGATGCTAAGCATTGAGGATGCTAAGCATTGAGGATGCTAAGCATTGAGGATTCTTACTATTGAGGATTCTAAGCAATGCATGGAGGATGCTAAGCATTGAGGATTCTAAGCTATGCATGGAGGATTCTAAGCATTGAGGATTCTAAGCCAAGCATTGAGTTTTCTAATCTTTGAAGATTCTAAGCATTAAGGCCTTTATGCATTGAGGTTTGTAAGCATTTGGGATGCTAAGAAATGAGGTTTCAAACAATAAAATTTCTCAGCATTGAGGTTTGTAAGCATTGAGGATTCTAAGCATTGAGGATTCTAAGCTAAGCATAGAGCATACTAAGGATTGAGGATGCTAAGCATTGAGGTTTCTAAGCATTGGGGATTCTACGCGTTGAGGATGCTAAGCACTGAGGATTCTAAGCATTGAGGTTTCTAAGCAGTGAGGATTCTAAGCTAAGCACTGAGGATGCTATGTATTGAGGTTTCTAAGCATTAAGGACTCTGTGCATTGAGATTTCTAAGCATTGAGGATCCTGAGCTTTGAGGATTCTAAGATATGCATTGAGGATGCTAAGCATTGAGGATGCTAAGCATTTAGGATGTTAAGCATTGAGGATTCTAAGCATTGACGATTCTCAGCTATGCATTGAGGATTCTAAACATTGAGGATGTTAAGCATTGAGGATTCTAAGCATTGAGTTTTCTAAGCTAAGCATTGAGGATGCTAAGCATTGAGGATTCTAAGCATTGAGGATTCTAAGCATTGAGGATTCTAAGCATTGAGGATTCTAACTATTGAGGAATCTAAGCAATGCATGGAGGATGCTAAGTATTGAGCATGCTAAGGATTGAGGATGCTAAGCATTGAGGATGCTAAGCATTCAGGATTGTAAGCATTGAGGATTCTAAGCATTGAGGATTCTAAGCATTGAGGTTTCTAAGCAAAGCATTGAGGATTCTAATCATTGAGGATGCTAAGCATTGAGGATGCTAAGCATTCAGGATTCTAAGCATGGAGGATTCAAAGCATTGAGGATGCTAAGCATTGAAAACGCTAAGCATTGAGGTTTCTAAGCACCGAGGATTCTGAGCTTTGAGGATTCTATGCTAAGCAATGAGGATGCTAAGCAATGAGGATGCTAAGCATTGAGGATGCTAAGCATTGAGTATGCTAAGAATTGAGGATTCTTTGCATTGAGGATTCTAAACTATGTAATGAGGATGCTAAGCATTGAGGATTCTAAGCCAAGCATTGAGTTTTCTAATCTTTGAAGTTTCTAAGCATTAAGGCCTCTATGCATTGAGGTTTGTAAGCATTGAGGATTCTAAGCAATGAGGTATCAAACAATAAAATTTCTCAGCATTGAGGTTTGTAAGCATTGAGGATTCTAAGCACTTAGGATTCTAAGCATTGAGGTTTCTAAGCAGTGAGGATTCTAAGCTAAGCACTGAGGATGTTAAGTGTTGAGGTTTCTAAGCATTAAGGACTCTGTGCATTGAGGTTTCAAAGCATTGAGGATTCTAAGCATTGAGGATTCTAAGCAGTGAGGATTCTAAGCAGTAAGGATTCTAAGCATTGAGGGTTCTAAGCATCGAGGATTCTAAGCAGTGAGGATTCTAAGCAGTGAGGATTCTAAGCATCGAGGATTCTAAGCATCGAGGATTCTAAGCATTGAGGATTCTAAGCATTGAGGATTCTAAGCATTGAGGATTCTAAGCATTGAGGATTCTAAGCAATGAGGATACTAAGCATTGAGGATGCTAAGCATTGAAAATGCTAAGCATTGAGGATTCTATGCATTGAGGATTATAAGCTTTGAGGATTCTAAGCTTTGAGGATGCTAAGCATTGAGGATTCTAAGCAGTGAGGATTCTAAGCATTGAGGATTGTAAGCATTGACGATTCTAAGCATTGACGTTGCTAAGCATTGAGGATGCTAAGCATTGAGGTTTCTGAGCACCGAGGATTCTGAGCTTTGAGGATTCTAAACTAAGCAATGAGGATGCTAAGCATTGAGGATTCTAAGTACTGTGGTTTCTAAGCTATGCATTGAGGATGCGAAGTATTGAGGATTCTAACTATTGAGGATTCTAAGCAATGCATGGAGGATTCTAAGCATTGAGGATTCTAAGCATTGAGGATTCTAAGCCAAGCATTGAGTTTTCTAATCTTTGAGGTTTCTAAGCATTAAGGCCTCTATGCATTGAGGTTTGTAAGCATTTGGGATGCTAAGCAATGAGGTTTCAAACAATAAAATTTCTCATCATTGAGGTTTGTAAGCATTGAGGATTGTAAGCATTGAGGATTCTAAGCTAAGCATAGAGCATACTAAGGATTGAGGATGCTAAGCATTGAGGTTTCTAAACAGTGAGGATTCTAAGCTAAGCACTGAGGATGCGAAGTATTGAGGTTTCTAAGCATTAAGGACTCTGTGCATTGAGGTTTCTAAGCATTGAGGATTCTAAGCATTGAGGATTCTAAGCATTGAGGATTCTAAGCACTGAGGTTTCTAAGCTAAGCATTGAGGATTCTAAGCATTGAGGATTCTAAGCATTGAGGATTCTAAGCATTGAGGATTCTAAGCATTGAGGATTTTAAGCATTGAGGATGCTAAGCATTGACGATGCTAAGCATTGAGGATGCTAAGCATTGACGATGCATAGCATTGAGGATTCTAAGCTATGTAATGAGGATGCTAAGTTTTGAGGATGCTAAGCATTGAGGATTCTATGCATTGAGGATTCTAAGCTTTGAGGATTCTAAGCAATGAGGATTCTAAGAATTGAGGTTTCTAAGTATCGAGGATTCTAAGCATTGAGGTTTCTAAGCATTGAGGATTCTAAGCATTGAGGATTCTAAGCATTGAGGATTCTAAGCATTGAGGATTCTAAGCTAAGCATTGAGGATTCTAAGCATTGAGGATTCTAAGCATTGAGGATTCTAAGCTAGGCATTGAGGA
Organism: Coturnix japonica; assembly: GCF_054131305.1. Lineage (NCBI taxonomy): Eukaryota > Metazoa > Chordata > Aves > Galliformes > Phasianidae > Coturnix > Coturnix japonica. The sequence continues at coordinate 19,303,995 of NC_140671.1, read as the reverse complement.
TTCTAAGCATTGAGGATTCTAAGCATTGAGGATTCTAAGCATTGAGGATTCTAGGCATTGAGGATTCTAAGCATTGAGGATTCTAAGCTAAGCATTGAAGATTCTAAGCATTGAGGATTGTTAGCATTGAGGATTCTAAGAATTGAGGATTCTAAGCATTGAGGATTCTAAGCATTGAGGATTCTAAGCCTTGAGGATTCTAAGCATTGAGGGTTGTTAGCATTGAGGATTCTAAGCTAAGCTTTGAGGATGCTAAGCATTGAGGATACTAAGCATTGAGGATTCTAAGCATTGCGGATTCTAAGCATTGAGGATTCTAAGTATTGAGGATTCTAAGCATTGAGGATGCTAAGCATTGAGGATGCTAAGCACTGAGTATTCTAAGCATTGCGGATTCTAAGCATTGCGGATTCTAAGCATTGAGGATTCTAAGCATTGAGGTTTCTAAGCATTGAGGATGCTAAGCATTGAGGATTCTAAGCATTGAGGATTCTAAGCATTGAGGATTCTAAGCATTGAGGATTCTAAGCTAAGCATTGAGGATTCTAAGCATTGAGGATTCTAAGCATTGAGGATTCTAAGCATTGAGGATTCTAAGCATTGAGGATTCTAGGCATTGAGGATTCTAAGCATTGAGGATTCTAAGCTAAGCATTGAGGATTCTAAGCATTGATGATTGTTAGCATTGAGGATTATAAGCATTGCGGATTCTAAGCATTGAGGATTCTAAGCATTGAGGATTCTAAGCTAGGTATTGAGGATTCTAAGCATTGAGGATGCTAAGCATTGAGGATTCTAAGCATTGAGGATTCTAAGCATTGAGGATTCTAAGCTAAGCACTGAGGATGCGAAGTATTGAGGTTTCTAAGCATTAAGGACTCTGTGCATTGATGTTTCTAAGCATTGAGGATTCTAAGCTAAGCATTGAGGATTCAAAGCATTGAGGATTGTTAGCATTGAGGATTCTAAGAATTGAGGATTCTAAGCATTGAGTATTCTAAGCATTGAGGATTCTAAGCATTGAGGATTCTAAGCATTGAGGATTCTAAGCATTGAGGATTCTAAGCTAGGCATTGAGGATTCTAAGCATTGAGGATGCTAAGCATTGAGGATTCTAAGCATTGAGGTTTCTAAGCAGTGAGGATTCTAAGCTAAGCACTGAGGATGCGAAGTATTGAGGTTTCTAAGCATTAAGGACTCTGTGCATTGAGGTTTCTAAGCATTGAGGATTCTAAGCATTGAGGATTCTAAGCATTGAGGATTCTAAGCATTGAGGATTCTAAGCATTGAGGTTTCTAAGCTAAGCATTGAGGATTCTAAGCATCGAGGATTCTAAGCATTGAGGATTCTAAGCATTGAGGATTCTAAGCATTGAGGATTTTAAGCATTGAGGATGCTAAGCATTGACGATGCTAAGCATTGACGATGCTAAGCATTGAGGATTCTAAGCTATGTAATGAGGATGCTAAGCATTGAGGACGCTAAGCATTGAGGATTCTATGCATTGAGGATTCTAAGCTTTGAGGATTCTAAGCATTGAGGATTCTAAGCATTGAGGTTTCTAAGTATCGAGGATTCTAAGCATTGAGGTTTATAAGCATTGAGGTTTCTAAGCATTGAGGATTCTAAGCATTGAGGATTCTAAGCATTGAGGATTCTAAGCATTGAGGATTCTAAGCATTGAGGATTCTAAGCTAAGCATTGAGGATTCTAAGCATTGAGGATTCTAAGCATTGAGGATTCTAAGCTAGGCATTGAGGATTCTAAGCATTGAGGATTCTAAGCATTGAGGATTCTAAGCATTGAGGATTCTAGGCATTGAGGATTCTAAGCATTGAGGATTCTAAGCTAAGCATTGAGGATTCTAAGCATTGAGGATTGTTAGCATTGAGGATTCTAAGAATTGAGGATTCTAAGCATTGAAGATTCTAAGCATTGAGGGTTCTAAGCATTGAGGATTCTTAGCATTGAGGATTCTAAGCATTGAGGATTCTAAGCTAGGCATTGAGGATTCTAAGCATTGAGGATGCTAAGCATTGAGGATTCTAAGCATTGAGGATTCTAAGCATTGAGGTTTCTAAGCTAAGCATTGAGGATGCTAAGCATTGAGGATGATAAGCATTGACGATTCTAAGCATTGAAGATGCTAAGCATTGAGGATTCTAAGCATTGAGGATTCTAAGCAATGAGGATTCTAAGCATTGAGGTTTCTAAGCTAAGCTTTGAGGATGCTAAGCATTGAGGATACTAAGCATTGAGGATTCTAAGCATTGCGGATTCTAAGCATTGAGGATTCTAAGCATTGAGGTTTCTAAGCATTGAGGATGCTAAGCATTCAGGATTCTAAGCATTGCGGATTCTAAGCATTGCGGATTCTAAGCATTGAGGATTCTAAGCATTGAGGATTCTAAGCATTGAGGATGCTAAGCATTGAGGATGCTAAACATTGAGGATACTAAGCATTGAGGATTCTAAGCTATGTAATGAGGATGGTAACCATTGAGGATGCTAAGCGTTGAGGATTCTATGCATTGAGGATTCTAAGCATTGAGGATTCTAAGCATTGATGATTCTAAGCATTGAGGATTCTAAGCATTGAGGATTCTAAGCATTGAGGATTCTAAGCATTGAGGATTCTAAGCTAAGCATTGAGGATTCTAAGCATTGAGGATTCAAAGCATTGAGGATTCTAAGCATTGAGGATTCTAAGCTAGGCATTGAGGATTCTAAGCATTGAGGATTTTAAGCATTGAGGTTTCTTAGGTAAGCATTGAGGATTCTAAGCATTGAGGATTCATAGCATTGAGGATTCTAAGCATTGAGGATTCTAAGCATTGAGGAGTCTAAGCATTGAGGATTCTAACCATTGAGGATTCTAATCATTGAGGATTCTAAGCTAGGCATTGAGGATTCTAAGCATTGAGGATGCTAAGCATTGAGGATTCTAAGCATTGAGGTTTCTGAGCTAAGCATTGAGGATTCCAAGCATTGAGGATTCTAAGCATTGAGGATTCTAAGCATTGAGGATTCTAAGCATTGAGGATGCTAAGCATTGAGAATGCTAAGCATTGAGAATGCTAAGCATTGAGGATGCTAAGCATTGACGATTCTAAGCATTGAGGATTCTAAGCATTGAGGATGCTAAGAAATGAGGATGCTAAGCATTGAGGATGCTAAGCATTGAGGATGCTAAGCATTGAGGATTCTAAGCATTGAGGTTTCTAAGCTAAGCATTGAGGATGCGAAGCATTTAGGATTCTAACTATTGAGGATTCTAAGCAATGCATGGAGGATGCTAAGCATTGAGGATTCTAAGCATTGAGGATTCTAAGCATGGAGGATTCTAAGCATTGAGGATTCTAAGCATTGAGGATTCTAAGCCAAGCATTGAGTTTTATAATCTTTGAGTTTTCTAAGCATTAAGGCCACTATGCATTGAGGTTTGTAAGCATTTGGTATGCTAAGTAATGAGGTTTCAAACAATAAAATTTCTCAGCATTGAGGTTTGTAAGCATTGAGGATTCTAAGCATTGAGGATTCTAAGCTAAGCATAGAGCATACTAAGCATTGAGGATGCTAAGCATTGAGGATTCTAAGCACTGAGGATTCTAAGCTATGCATGGAGGATTCTAAGCATTGAGGATTCTAAGCATTGAGGATTCTAAGCCAAGTATTGAGTTTTCTAATCTTTGAGGTTTCTAAGCATTAAGGCCTCTATGCATTGAGGTTTTTTAGCATTTGGGATGCTAAGCAATGAGGTTTCAAACAATAAAATTTCTCAGCATTGAGGTTTGTAAGCGTTGAGGATTCTAAGCATTGAGGATTCTAAGCCAAGCATAGAGTTTTCTAATCTTTGAGGTTTCTAAACATTAAGGCCTCTATGCATTGAGGTTTGTAAGCATTAGTGATGGTAAGCATTGAGGTTTTAGAGCAATAAAATTTCATAGCAATGAGGATTCTGCGCATTGAGGTTTCTAAGCAATGCATGGAGGATGCTAAGCATTGAGGTTCCTATGCTGTGAGGATTCTGTGATTTGAGGATTCTAAGCTAAGCAATGAGGATGCTAAGCAATGAGGATGCTAAGCAATGAGGATGCTAAGCATTGAGGATGCTAAGCATTGACGATTCTAAGCATTGAGGATTCTAAGCTATGTAATGAGGATACTAAGCATTGAGGATGCTAAGCATTGAGGATTCTATGCATTGAGGTTTCTAAGCTAAGCATTGAGGATGCGAAGCACTGAGGATTCTAACTATTGAGGATTCTAAGCAATGCATGGAGGATTCTAAGCATTGAGGATTCTAAGCAATGAGGATGCTAAGCATTGAGGATTCTAAGCATTGAGGATGCTAAGCATTGAGGATTCTAAGCATTGAGGATTCTAAGCATTGCGGTTTCTAAGCATTGAGGATTCTAAGCATTGAGGATTCTAAGCTAGGCATTGAGGATTCTAAGCATTGAGGTTTCTAAGCTAAGCATTGAGGATTCTAAGCATTGAGGATTCTAAGCATTGAGGATGCTAAGCATTGAGGGTGCTAAGCATTGAGGATTCTAAGCATTGATGATTCTAAGCCAAGCACTGAGTTTTCTAATCTTTGAGGTTTCTAAACATTAAGGCCTCTATGCACTGAGGTTTGTAAGCATTAGGGATGCTAAGCATTGAGGTTTCAGAGCAATATATTTTCTAAGCAATGAGGATTCTACGCATTGAGGTTTCTATGCATGCATGGAGGATGCTAAGCATTGAGCTTCCTAAGCAGTGAGGATTCTGAGCTTTCAGGATTCGAAGCTAAGCAATGAGGATGCTAAGCATTGAGGATTCTAAGCATTGAGAATTCTAAGCTAAGCATACAGCATACTATGGATTGAGGATGCTAAGCATTGAGGTTTCTAAGCATTGGGGATTCTACGCATTGAGGATGCTAAGCATTGAGGATTCTAAGTATTGAGGTTTCTAAGCATTAAGGACTCTGTGCATTGAGGTTTCTAAGCATTGAGGATCCTGAGCTTTGAGGATTCTAAGCTAAGCATTGAGGATGCTAAGCATTGAGGATTCTAAGCATTGAGGATTCTAAGCATTGAGGATTCTAAGCTATGCATTGAGAATGCTAAGCATTGAGGATGCGAAGCATTGAGGTTTCTAAGCTAAACATTGAGGATGCGAAGCATTGAGGATTCTATGCTCAGCATTGAGGATTCTAAGCATTGAGGATTCTAATCATTCAGGTTTCTAAGCAGTGAGGATTCTAAGCTAAGCACTGAGGATGCTAAGTATTGAGGTTTCTAAGCATTAAGGACTCTGTGCACTGAGGTTTCTAAGCATTGAGAATCCTGAGCTTTGAGGATTCTAAGCTAAGCATTGAGGATCCTAAGCATTGAGGATGCTAAGAATTGAGGATTCTAAGCATTGAGGATTCTAAGCACTGAGGATTCTAAGCTAAGCATTTAGGATTCTGAGCATTGAGGATTCTAAGCATTGAGGATTCTAAGCTATGCACTGAGGATGCTAAGTATTGAGGTTTCTAAGCATTAAGGACTCTGTGCATTGAGGATTCTAAGCATTGAGGTTTCTAAGCATTGAGGATTCTATGCATTGAGGATTCTAAGCTAAGCATTGAGTTTTCTAATCTTTGAGGTTTCTAAGCATTAAGGCCTTTATGCATTGAGGTTTGTAAGCATTAGGGATGCTAAGCAATGAGGTTTCAATGCAATAAAATTTCTCAGCGTTGAGTATTCTAAGCAATGAGGATTCTAAGCTAAGCCTAGTGCATACTAAGGATTGAGGATGCTAAGCATTGAGGTTTCTAGGCATTGGGGATTCTATGCATTGAGGATGCAAAGCACTGAGGATTCTAATCATTGAGGTTTCTAAGCAGTGAGGATTCTAAGCTAAGCAATGAGGATGCTAAGTATTGAGGTTTTTAAGCATTAAGGACTCTGTGCATTGAGGTTTCTAAGCATTGAGGATCCTGAGCTTTCAGGATTCTAAGTTATCCATTGAGGATGCTAAGCATTGAGGATGCTAAACTATGCATGGAGGATTCTAAGCATTGAGGATTCTAAGCATTGAGGATTCTAAGCCAAGCATTGAGTTTTCTAATCTTTGAGGTTTCTAAGCATTAAGGCCTCTATGCATTAAGGTTTGTAAGCATTGAGGATTCTAAGCATTGAGGATTCTAAGCTAAGCATAGAGCATACTAAGGATTGAGGATGCTAAGCATTGAGGTTTCTAAGCATTGGGGATTTTACGCGTTGAGGATGCTAAGCACTGAGGATGCTAGGTATTGAGGTTTCTAAGCATTAAGGACTCTGTGCATAGAGGTTTCTAAGCATTGAGGATTCTAAGCATTGAGGATTCTAAGCATTGAGGATTCTAAGCATTGAGGATGCTAAGCATTGCGGATTCTAAGCTTTGAGGATTCTAAGCATTGAGGATTCTAAGCATTGAGGATGCTAAGCATTGAGGATGCTAAGCGTTGAGGATGCTAAGCGTTGAGGATGGTAAGCATTGAGGATTCTAAGCATTGAGGATTCTAAGCATTGAGGATTCTAAGCCAAGCATTGAGTTTTCTAATCTTTGAGGTTTCTAAGCATTAAGGCCTTTATGCATTGAGGTTTGTAAGCATTAGGGATGCTAAGCATTGAGGTTTCAATGCAATAAAATTTCTCAGCGTTGAGGATTCTAATCAATGAGGATTCTACGCATTGAGGATTCTAAGCAATGCATGGAAGATGCTAAGCATTGAGGATTCTAAGCATTGAGGATTCTAAGCTAAGCATAGAGCATACTAAGGATTGAGGATGCTAAGCATTGAGGTTTCTAAGCATTGGGGATTCTATGCATTGAGGATGCTAAGCACTGAGGATTCTAAGCATTGAGGTTTCTAAGCAGTGAGGATTCTAAGCTAAGCACTGAGGATGCTAAGTATTGAGGTTTGTAAGCATTAAGGACTCTGTGCATTGAGGTTTCTAAGCATTGAGGATCCTGAGCTTTGAGGATTCTAAGCATTGAGAATGCTAAGCATTGAGGATTCTAAGCATTGAGGATTCTGAGCATTGAGGATTCTAAGCATTGAAGATTCTAAGCTATGCATTGAGGATTCTAAGCACTGAGAATGCTAAGTATTGAGGATTCTAAGCATTGAGGATTCTATGTATTGAGGATTCTAAGCTAGGCATTGAGGATTCTAAGCATTGAGGATTCCAAGCATTGAGGATTCTAAGCATTGAGGATTCTAAGCTAAGCATTGAGGATTGTAAGCATTGAGGATTGTAAGCATTTATGATTCTTAGCATTTATGATTCTTAGCATTGAGGATTCTAAGCATTCAGGTTTCTAAGCAGTGAGGATGCTAAGCATTGAGGATGCTAAGCATTGAGGATGTTAAGCATTGAGGATTCTAAGCATTGTGGTTTCTAAGCTAAGCATTGCGGATTCTAAGCATTGAGGATTCTAAGCATTCAGGTTTCTAAGCATTGAGGATTCTAAGCATTGAGGATTCTAAGCATTGAGGTTTCAGAGCAATAAAATTTCTAAGCAATGAGGATTCTGCGCATTGAGGTTTCTAAGCAATGCATGGAGGATGCTAAGCATTGAGGATTCTAAGCAGTGAGGATTCTGAGCTTTGAGGATTCGAAGCTAAGCAATGAGGATGCTATGCAATGAGGATGCTAAGAATTGAGGATGCTAAGCATTGAGGATTCTAAGCATTGAGGACTCTATGCTATGTAATTAGGATGCTAAGCATTGAGGATGCTAAGCATTGAGGATGCTAAGCATTGAGGATTCTAAGCATTGAGGTTTCTAAGCTAAGCATTGAGGATGCGAAGCATTGAGGATTCTAACCATTGAGGATTCTAAGCTATGCATTGAGGATTCTAAGCATTGAGGATGCTAAGCATTGAGGATTCTAAGCATTGAGGATTCTAAGCATTGAGGATTCTATGTATTGAGGATTCTAAGCATTAAGGACTCTAAGCATTGAGGTTTCTAAGCCTTAAGGTCTCTATGCATTGAGGTTCCTAAGCATTGAGGATTCTAAGCCTAGCATTGAGTTTTCTAATCTTTGACGTTTCTAAGCATTAAGGCCTTTATGCATTGAGGTTTGTAAGCATTAGGGATGCTAAGCAATGAGGTTTCTAAGCATTGGGGATTCTAAGCTAAGCACTGAGGATGCTAAGTATTGAGGTTTCTAAGCATTAAGGACTCTGTGCATTGACGTTTCTAAACATTGAGGATGTTAAGCATTGAGGATTCTAAGCATTGAGGATTCTAAGCATTGAGCATTCTAAGCATTCATGTTTCTAATGAGTTAGGATTCTAAGCTAAGCACTGAGGATGCTAAGTATTGAGGTTTCTAAGCATTAAGGACTCTGTGCATTGACGTTTCTAAACATTGAGGATGTTAAGCATTGCGGATTCTAAGCATTGAGGATTCTAAGCATTGAGGATTCTAAGCATTGAGGATGCTAAGCATTGAGGATGCTAAACATTGAGGATACTAAGCATTGAGGATTCTAAGCATTGAGGATTCTAAGCATTGAGGATTCTAAGCATTGAGGATTCTAAGCCAAGCATTGAGTTTTCTAATCTTTGAGGTTTCTAAGCATTTAGGCCTCTATGCATTGAGGTTTGTAAGCATTTGGGATGCTAAGCAATGAGGTTTCAAATAATAAAATTTCTCAGCATTGAGGTTTTTAAGCATTGAGGATTCTAAGCATTGAGGATTCTAAGCTAAGCATAGAGCATACTAAGTATTGAGGATGCTAAGCATTGAGGTTTCTAAGCATTGGGGATTCTACGCGTTGAGGATGCTAAGCACTGAGGATTCTATGCACTGAGTTTTCTAAGCAGTGAGGATTCTAAGCTAAGCACTGAGGATGCTAAGTATTGAGGTTTCTAAGCATTAAGGACTCTGTGCATTGAGGTTTCTTAGCATTGAGGATCCTGAGCTTTGAGGATTCTAAGCTAAGCATTGAGGATGCTAAGCTATGTAATGAGGATGATAAGCATTGAGGATTCTAAGCATTGAGGATTCTAAGCACTGAGGATTCTAAGCATTGAGGATTCTAAGCATCGAGGATTCTAAGCATCGAGGATTCTAAGCTAGGCATTGAGGATTCTAAGCATTGAGGATTCTAAGCATTGAGGATTCTAAGCAATGAGGATTCTAAGCATTGAGGATTCTAAGCATTGAGGATTCTAAGCATTGAGGATTCTAAGCATTGAGGATTCTAAGCATTGAGGTTTCTAAGCTAAGCATTGAGGATTCTAAGCATTGAGGATTCTAAGCATTGATGATTCTACGCTGAGCGTTGAGGATTCTAAGCATTTAGGTTTCTAAGCCAAGCACTGAGTTTTCTAATCTTTGAGGTTTCTAAGCATTAAGGCTTCTATGCATTGAGGTTTGTAAGCATTTGGGATGCTAAGCATTGAGGTTTCAAAGCAATGAAATTTCTCAGCGTTGAGGATTCTAAGGAATGAGGATTCTAGGCATTGAGGGTTCTAAGAAATGCATGGATGATGCTAAGCATTGTGGATTCTAAGCATTGAGGATTCTAAGCTAAGCATAGAGCATATTAAGGACTGTGGATGCTAAGCATTGAGGTTTCTAAGCATTGGGGATTCTACGTGTTGAGGATGCTATGCACTGAGGATTCTAAGCATTGAGGTTTCTAAGCATTGAGGTTTCTAAGCATTGAGGATTCTAAGCTAAGCATTGAGGATTCTAAGCATTGAGGATTCTAAGCTATGCATTGAGGATTCTAAGCATTTAGGACTTTAAGCATTGAAGTTTCTATGCAATAAGGTTTCTCAGCATTGAGGATTCTAAGAAATGACCATTCTACACATTGAAGATTTTACGCGTTGAGGTATCTAAGCTAAGCATTGAGGATGTGAAGCATTGAGGATTCTAACTATTGAGGATTCTATTTTAAGCATTGAGGATTCTAAGCATTGAGGATTCTAAGCTATGCATTGAGGATTCTAAGCATTGAGGAGTCTTAGCATTGAGGATTCTAAGGTATGCATTGAGGATTCTTAGCATTTAGTACTTTATGCATTGAGGTTTCTAAGCAATAAGGTTTCTCAGCATTGAGGATTCTAAGAAATGAGCATTCTACACATTGAAGATTTTACGCGTTGAGGTTTCTAAGCATTGAGGATTCTAAGGTATGCATTGAGGATGCTAAGCAATGAGGATGCTAAGCATTGTGGATTCTATGTATTGAGGATTCTATGCATTAAGGACTCTAAGCATTGAGGTTTCTAAGCTTTAAGGTCTCTATGCATTGAGGTTTCTAAGCATTGAGGATTCTAAGCCAAGCATTGAGTTTTCTAATCTTTGAGGTTTCTAAGCATTAAGGCCTCTATGCATTGAGGTTTCTAAGCATTAGGGATGCTAAGTATTGAGGTTTTCAAGCAATAAAATTTCTCAGCGTTGAGGATTCTAAGCTATGAGGATTCTAGGCATTGAGGTTTCTAAGCAGTGCATGGAGGATGCTAAGCATTGAGGATTCTAAGCATTGAGGATTCTAAGCTAAGCATAGAGCATACTAAGGATTGAGGATGCTAAGCATTGAGTTTTCTAAGCATTGGGGATTCTACGCATTGAGGATGCTAAGCATTGAGGATTCTAAGCACTGAGGATTCTAAGCAGTGAGGATTCTAAGCTAAGCTCTGAGGATGCTAAGTATTGAGGTTTTTAAGCATTAAGGACTCTGTGCATTGAGGTTTTTAAGCATTGAGGATCCTGAGCTTTGAGGATTCTAAGCTAAGCATTGAGGATGCTAAGCGTTGAGGATGCTAAGCATTCAGGATTCTAAGCTATGCATTGAGGATTCTAAGCAATGAGGATTCTAAGTATTGACGATTCTAAGCTCTGATGTGAGGATGCAACACGTTGAGGTTTCTAAGCATTTAGGGCTCTTATCATTGAGGATTCTAAGCATTGAAGATTCTACGTTGAGCATTTAGGTTTCTAAGCAATGAGGTTTCTAAGCATCGAGGATTCCAAGCATTGAGGTTTCTAAGCTTGGCATTGAGTATTCTAAGTATTGAGGTTTCTCAGTGTTGAGGATTCTAAGCAATGAGGATTGTATGCATTGAGGATTTTATGTATTTAAGATTCTGAACTAAGCACTGAGGATTCTGAGCATTGAGGGTGCAAAGCGTTGAGGTTTCTAAGCATTGAGGTTACTAAAAATTAAAGTCTCTAAGCTATAAAGTTTCTAATCATTGAGGATACTAAGCATTGAGGTTACTAAAAATTAAGGACTCTATGCATTGAGTTTTTTATGCATTGTGGATGCTAAGCATTGAGGATTCTAAGCTTTGAGTATTATAAGCATTGTGGATTCTAAGCATCGAGGAATCTAAGCTAAGCATTGAGGATGCTAAGGATTGAGGTTTCTAAGCATTGAGTGTTCTAAGGTTTGAGGATTTCAAGCTAAGCATTGGGGTTGGTAAGCATTGAGGTTTCTAGGCACTGAGGATTCTTAGCATTGAGGATGCTAAGCATTGAGGATTCTAAGCATTGAGGATTCTAAGCTATGCGTGGAGGATTCTAAGCTAGGCATTGAGGATTCTAAGCATCGAGGATGCTAATCATTGAGGATTCCCAGCATTGAGGATTCTAAGCTAAGCATGTAGGATTCTAAGTATTGAGGTTTCTCAGTGTTGAGGATTCTAAGCAATGAGGATTCTATGCATTGAGGATTTTATGCATTGAGGGTTCTAAACTAAGCACTGAGGATGCTGAGCATTGAGAGTGCAAAGCACTGAGGTTTCTAAGCATTTAGTTTACTAAAAATTAAGGTCTCTAAGCTATGAGGTTTCTAATCATTGAGGATACTAAGCATTGAGGTTTCTACGCATTAAGGACTCCATGCATTGAGTATTTTATGCATTGAGGATGCTAAGGATTGAGGTTTCTAAGCATTGAGTGTTCTAAGCTTTGAGGACTTTAAGCTAAGCATTGCGGTTGGTAAGCATTGAGGTTTCTAGGCATTGAGGATTCTATGCTTTGAGGATTCTTAGCATTGAGGATGCTATGCATTGAGGTTTCTGAGTATTTCAGATTCTGAGCATTGAGGATTCTAAGCTAAGCATTGAGGGTGCTAAGCAATGAGGATTCTCAGCATTGAGGATGCTAAGCACTGAGGATTCTCATCATTGAGGATTCTGAGCATTGAGGTTTCTAAGCATTAAGAACTTTAAGCATTGAGGATTCTAAGCATTGATCATTCTAAGCATTAAGGACTCTATGCATTGAGGTTTCTAAGCTTTAAGGGTGCTAAGCATTGAGGTTTCAAAGCAATAAGGTTTCTCAGCATTGAGGATTCTAAGCAATGAGGATTCTAAGCATTGAGGATTCTGCGCATTGAGGTTTCTAAGCTAAACATTGAGGATGCTGAGCATTGAGGATGCAAAGCATTGAGGATTCTAAGCATTGAAGTTTCTAAGCACTGAGGACTCTATGCTTTGAGGTTTCTAAGCATCGAGGTTTCTAAGCATTGAGGATTCTAAGCATTAAGGACTCTATGCATTGAGGTTTCTAAGCACTAAGGACTCTATGCTTTGAGGTTTCTAAGCATTTAGGTTTCTAAGCATTGAGGATTCTAATCATTGAGGATGCTAAGCTAAGCATTGAGGATGCTAAGCATTGAGGATTCTAGGCACTGAGGATTCTAAGCATTGGGGATACGAAGCTACGCAGTGAGGGTGATAAGCATTGAGGTTTCTAAGCATTAAGGACTCTATGCATTGAGATTTTTAAGCATTGATGATGCTAAGCATTGAGGATTTTATGCTTTGAGAATGCAAAGCAATGAGCTCTCTAAGCATTGAGTATTCTAAGCATTGACGATTCTAAGCACTGAGGATTCTAAGCATTGAAGATTCTAAACTAAGCATTGAAGTTTCTAAGCAATGAGAATTCTAAGCAATGTGAATTCTAAGCTAAGCATTGAGGTTGCTTAACATTGAGTAAGCTAAGCATTGGGGTGTCTAAGCATTAAGGACTCTATGCATAGAGTTTTCTAAGCATTGAGGATTCTAAGCTGTGCATTGAGGATGCTAAGCATTGATGTTTCTAAGCATTGAGGTTTCTAAGCATTGAGGATTCTTTGTTAAGCATTGGAATTCTAAGCATTGAGGATTCTATGCATTGATTGTTCTAAGCCATTGAGGGATCTAAACATTGAGTGTTCTAAGCATTGAGGATTCTAAGTAAAGCATTGGGGCTTCTCATCATTGAGGATTCTTTGCAGACTTGTTTCCCTATCCTTCGCTATAGGTATGCTTTTGTTTCATCAGGTATTAGTTCACTTGGTTGTTTTTTAGTTGCATCATATGGAATATTAGTCAAATGTGTGTAGAATTTCCATCTGCCTTCAGAATTTGGGATTTTGGGATCTGCCCCAAAATGATTTATAGAACCTGACATTCTAATTTCTTGGAGTTAAGGGGCTGGGGGAATAACCCAGAAAAAGAATAACGAGAATATCCATCTTTAGTAGGATGTTAAACTGTACTATGTCTGGATGCTTTGTACATGTATTGGTCTCTGCAGTCATTTCTAATCATTCTGATTCATTGGTGAGTGAATTCATAAAACTCATCCACTAAGGGATGTTTCCAAGCAACTTGGAGCCTGGAATACCTTCACCCAGCTTTGATGGTAGAAAGCAGTTAACCAAGGTGATTTGTAACATTCACTTCTTTGCCATGAGGACCATTGATAACGCATATCGTGTAAGTGTATTTAAGGGAGGGTTATCTCTCTGATAATTCTGGAAAACAGCAGTGGGCCCTGTCAGACTAGGTAAGCTGCCTCTGCATTAAGATGTGTCTCTTTGAGTAGGATTTTGCCAAATGCAGGGTCAGGAAATAAGGAGGAGGTGGGGTAAATGGAGGAGCATAGTATTACATCGTGGAGTAACTGAAAATGTGACAACTTGGGGAAAGATTTTGGGTGGGGAGCGGAGGAAAGTGACCAACACAGGTTCTGCCTCAGAGCAGTCTCAAGTTTTCTGTGATCTCAGTATTTGAAGTTGTTTTTTTTTTTCCTTCTCCTTGAATATATTTGATGTACATCACACCATATCCTGTCTTTGTCAGACTTTGTTTAACTAGGCAGCCTTGGGCAGTTCAGATGTATCCAAGGCAGGATGCAGCCGTGATACACGCAGCAGAACTGCGTTTGATGCTCTTTTTTACACATCATTTGACTCTCAGAATATGCTGTAGAGGTCACACATAATGAAGTTGGGTGGGAATGTTGGCTTTCTTTGTTTATCTCTTATGTCCAGGGGGTAAACTTGAACCTTTGATCTGTGCAGCTCTCATGATAAAGTCATGTTGTATTTAGGAATAAGGGGGAGTGGAGGGAAGGCCTATGTTTTGTTGGCTCTGGCTTGGGGCTGATAGGATGAGAGGTATGCAGAGGCACAGCCAGAATCATTCCAGTCAAGACCTGGATCTAGGTTGAATTTGTCACACGCTCTTTATGATTCCCTTTGACTCCTAATGAAATCCCAGTCTTGTGTCATTTCAAAACCTTGTTCCCTTTCAAACGCTGTGGCCCAAATAGCAGCTTGACAATGCATAGAATTTTAACCCATGTCAGGGCATCTGGAAGTGCACTTCATTTCCCTTCTGTGCCTCTTTTTATGAGGCGAGACATTGATTTGTTAACGGGGTTTCATTCTTTTATTTCAGATTGATCTTTCCCCAACTGATGTCATGATTTCTAACTTCCAAATCAGATAAAATCAAGAGGAAGATCCCTGCAATAGGCAGGAGATTAAGCAACAAGTTAGCAGTACTGTAGGAACAAAGCTCTTATTTTCATGCATATATCCACAGTTAAAATGAATAAAGAGAAGGGAAGGTGGGAGGTGGTTGATACGTTAGATTTATTACTCAAAGGGTTTTTGCTCCATGTTTTGCAAGAGGCATCATTGCCTTTAATCTCTCATCTCTGGTTTTGTTAGTGGCACGTTATATCCTGGCCATGTCAGAATGTAGCACAGAGTAATGAGACAAGATCTGTTGGATGGGGCTTTATGTAGCACGAAAAGGTTCCTCTGTTCACTCTTTTTATTATTTACATTCCCAGTGAAGGTTACGTGTCATGTGGGCTTTGCAGAGATAAATGGGTAACCTGAGCTTTCTGGCAGCTTCCCCAGGACTTGGGGAGGATTCAGTGTAAGGACTGACTTGGGGATTTTGAAGCATCAAACTCAGTTCTGGGCCCTGAAGGAAACATAGAAGAACATGTGTCTCGGTGTCCTGAGGAGGTGCAGTGTAGCACAAGGTGGTATCAAGGGGCTCTGGACCAAAATTACACTTCAGAACAGTAGGTGTGTCCCAGAGCAGATCAGCAGCACTGGGGTGGCTTCATCAGCACTGCTGTTATGGGGCATAGTGAATCAAGAATGAAGTGTAGCAGCTCAGCTAAGTGCAGAAATCTTGACTATTGCCGGCCAGTTGGTGCCCGGAGATGTGATTTTGGCATTGCAAATATACCTGTCAGGAGGGGAGTGAAGCTTAGAAAGGGAGTTTTAAGTGGAATAGAGATGTTTCCCCACCTGGATCCTATGGATCCACTATTTCCTGGGGTTTAAAATCAGGACTCTCTAGAAGCTTTTGTCACGTTGAATGTTAGACAGAGGTTTATCAGTCTTGAGGAGAGCAGAATTCACATCTCTGCCAGTCTCACAGTATCCTCAATTAGCTGAATTGTGGCAAACCTTCCATTTCTGAGATGTGAAGACCCTTTCTTGTGGTTTCGTTTTCTCATAGAGTAACTGAAGAAAGAATCGCTCAATTAACATGCTGCATGCTTTCCCAATGTATAGAAGAGACAGGAGTTAAAGCCGTTTTCATCAGTTGCAAGGGAGCATGTTTTATTTTGCTTTGTGCTATTTACAGCTGTTGTCCATTAGGAGTCCTCAAGAGCCTCATTCTCAACTACAACAACACAGTCCCATAAGTTTAGCTCAGCAATGAGCCTGCAAAACAGCACTAAATCATGATGATGGGAGAAAGAAGAAAATGTTTGGAAATAGCAAAATGCAACTGATGCCTTTGTGAAAAGTAGTTTTTGCTTGTTGCTGTTTTAAAGCATTACTAAGGTAGACTGTAATGCACAGCATCTAGCTGGAGCTGAATAGAGGTTGTTTTCTAATATATATATGTTTTTGTAATAAAAAGTAAGCAGAACTCCTAGTATGTCTCTATTGGCTGAAGGGATCTTTTACAGTCCATTAGCGCCTTGGGCACTAATGTATACACAGCAGTGAAAATATACTAATCTCAGGGTAAGGTGCAAGAATGATAAAGGAAAAATAAAGATTAGTACACGGCTATTGAATAGCAGAGTTCTGGTTGCTTTACTGGACCACAGTATGATTGCTCTGTATGAATTCGAGTGGAGACTCTGGTCATGCCCATCAAATGCCTATGAATGGGAAGGGGTGAATGTGGGATTGTTTCCAGACCTGTCTACATCCTTGCAGAGGAGTTGGACCAAGTGACCTTTAAGGATCCTTTCCAACTCAAAAGGTTCTGTGATTCCACCTCTGTGTTTCACATTAATTGAGTAATGATTTGTAAAGCTGTTAGAAAACTGAAGGACTTTAGTACAGCTTTGGGAGCTGAGGACATAGAAGCATAACTTGCTAAATCAGCGTTTGCTTACAAGGATGCTCAGATGATACCTTTGATTGTTTTCTGTCCCTTTACTAGAGAGCCTGTGCTCTGACAGAGCTGCAAAAAACATCATGGCATCGTTGTGATTCCCTGTCAGATAGTGGCTTCCACTAAAGCAAATGTGTCAGGTTGATTTGTGACAGCAGCCTGAGATTGTGAACATTCACAGAAGGATAATTTTAAGACACATCATTGCTTTGTCCTTTTCTTTTATTCTCTATGCTTGGCAGGTGTCTACCTCTGTCTTCTTCCCTTGGCCCATCTGTGGATTTTGCTCAACACAGATGGGATTTTCAAACAATCTGCTGTCAAATTTGGTCTCTTCTGAGCATGTGTATACAGAGAGCTTTTGGAGACGTGTAACTAGGCCAAATGAGGGTGCTTTTTCATGGGAATGGCAAATAACGTATCTGATAGCAAGACAATTTTCTCTGCCAAATTGCTAGTCTGCTTTGCAACAGGGGTTCATTAGGCTCTGTCCATGAACTGTTTAGTAAGATTCTCTCTTAAAAAAAAAAGTTGGCATCGTATCTCTGCAGCTTCTGTGCATAACATCTCCATGCCTTTGCTTTGTTTTACAGACAGTCGTCCTTATGTCTTTCTGATGGCCCGTGTTCATCCTGGTGAAAGCAGCGCCAGCTGGGTGATGAAGGGGACCCTGGAGTTCCTTGTGAGCAGTGATCCCATTGCTGATCTCCTGAGGAAATGTTTCATTTTCAAGATTGTCCCCATGCTCAACCCTGATGGAGTCATCAATGGCAAGTGCGTTGTAGTAACATACTTATTGTGAATTTTCACTGGGTTTACCTGCAGGCTTTACTGCTGTATACTTAGCAGGCCTAGTCTTCAGTGTTTTGGGCCAGAATTCCTGTTGCCTTTTGCCTTGTGTTTTATTCATCCTGTGATCAGTCCTGTAAGGAGAATGTAAGTCCTGGATAAAGCCCAGTGTGCTGTCTCGTGTGCATCAGATATTCATGGTTCTGTACTGTGTGGGGCCGTAAGGTGTCCCAACTGACTGGGTGAAGTATTAGCGATAGCAGACAAACTGAATCTTACTTGCTGAATGGAAAGTTATCTATTCTGCCAAATCAGCAGGGCAAACTTTATCTGCAAGCTGATATATCTGGGAATAACTGGCTTTAATTAATGCTTTATATAACCTGAATGGGGGAAAGATGTAAGGATCTATTAAATGCTCGTATCTTTATGGAAATGTTTCCGTATAATGAAACTCCCTCCTTCTCCTATCTCCTTTACTCTGTTTCCTCCCACATGCTTCTGAAGAGATTCCAAGTCTTTCTGAGCTTATGAATATACCAGTTTCTTTTTGCATTCTTCAGAGCTGCCTTTACATTGCTCCTACCCACATAATCACTACAACCATTCATCTGGTTTCAGGTCAGGTTGTGCTGATCCGGTGCTGAAGAAACAGGGTAAAGACCTTAAGCAAATCTTGAGCTTATTTGGTCCTAATCTAATTCCTTTCTGTTGTGGTCTGGGCTTCAGCAGAGGGCAGCTTGGAGTGTTCTTAGCCTCTGGTCTGCGACTATGAGCATAGTTTTTTGTGTTCCTGTTCTCCCCAGGACATGAGTGTGTTGTAGTTTAGGCTGTTCAGGGGAGCTGGATGCTGCCCCCGAGTGTTGGAAGCTTCTGCTGGCACCAAATGTTTCCTTGATTCTTCCAGACAGCAGAAGCAAAAATGAAAGATTGTGGCTTTCTGTTTTTCCTTTCACTCTGCTTAATTAAAGTTTCCAGCAGATGGAGGGCTGGAGGGAATGTCTGACCTTTTTTCTCCAGCTGTCAGGAGTGAGCATAGCAGAGGAAGGGTCCTCAGGAGGGACAGTGTGGCTTTTGGTGACACCTGGAATGAAGGGTACTGTCTGAGCTCATATCACACAGGAACGTGTGGAGCTTCCACTGTAGTTCAACCTGGTGATGAGTAGGAAAGTTTGGTGTGGGATAGGAGCAGAGGTCCAAGGACTTGGCTATGGCTCTGTAGCTAAGCATGAAGCCTGGGGAAGGGAGAGAACCATTCCATCATGCTCCAATTTAAATGCTGTGCTGTGGGGCCTCCCATGGCTCTGTTGCTCTTGCTTCTTCCCATGTGCTTTTTCAGTGGACTGAGGTGTTCCTGCACAGAAAGAAAAGCTTCTTTTCTTGGCCTAGAGTTTATTGGCAGCTTTTTGGAGATGACTTTTAGTCCCTTGCTGCATGTGGAAGCACATGCAGGTTTCTTTGTCCATTAATGTTCTACTTCATCTAGGTTTAAGTGCTGTATTAAACTCTGTTGTCATTCAAATCACTGCCACAAAGGGAAGCTCTTTTTCCAGGAAAAGGGTCTGTAGGCCATTATTGACTGAGTAGCTGTAAACAGGTCCATACTACTTACTTTTAGGTCTCTGTAGCACATTTCAGGAAGCCACTTATTTGCCTTGAGATTTACAATCACGACTGAATGTGTCAAATCCACTGTTTATTTTGAATCATCACTCATTTCGAATCTTCATGCTTTGAAAGTGCATCTTCTGTACTACCCATCCATCCTTCTGTTATCTGGTATTAATCCTGCTCTAGTCTCGTTACCTCGGTATCTTTATATTTAAAAAAGGGTTGAATTCTTTTCTGTTGGCAGTTCTTTTGAAGCTCCTCACTCTCTCCCTCCTCCCCAGTCCTGTGTGCTGTGGTGTGCATAATGCTTCCCTGCCCGTCACAAAGATGAATGCCATCGCATGGTTACAAAGGATTTCTTCCAGCAGCCCAGCTGTGCCCCTTCCCCAGCTGACTCCCTGCTGCAGGCACAGCTCAGTGGAAGAGTGCTCATCCCAGCAGGATACCGTGCAATCACACTTCGAGAGCCTTGTGCAGCAACAAGACGATCAGGGCCTTGGTATTTGCTTTGGTTAATGTGATCTGAAAGTTGCATGCAGAGAATGTTCCTCTGTCACAGATATGATGGCAGTAATGTGATTATGCTCTGACTGTGTGTGGCTGAGCTAGGAAACAGCCTTCCCTTTCACTCCCTTTCACATCAGTCAGTACTATGAGGATTTATTCCTGTCTGTCAGTGATGGAGAGAGTTGAGTCCTGTTGCTGATGCTAAATGAAGGTAGTGGTGATGCAAGCATGTCTGTATGAGTAAGGCTGTCATCACATAAAAATAAAAATCACTACCCAATATCACATATAATTTGAGTTTGTTCAATCCAGAGAGTACTGATGAGCAGTTGTGTTCTGTGCGACTGTTCTCATGGAATCATTAAGGTTGGAAAAGAAGTCTGTCATCTGGTCCAACCGTCCGCCTACAACCAGTATTGCCCAGTAAACCGTGTCCTGAAGTACCACATCTCCATGTTTCTTTAAGGTCTCCAATGGATGGTGACTCCACCTCCCTGGGCAGCCTTTGCTCTGTCCTGAATAGCAGTCAGATGTAGGGTTTGTCAAATAAATTTCAGCTGATCTGGTAGTGGCTATATATTTTAATGTTAGACACTACTTTTTATTAAGTGCATCCTGTGTGTTGTCACACAGTAGTGTTTGACCACTGCTGGAAATGGGATGCTGCCTCTGATAGATGTATGGTCTGACCTGATATAGTTATTTGTGTGTTTTTTTTCTTCTTTACAAGTAAAAGTAGTCTTAATCTCCAAGAACGGTGCTATAAGATGGTCCAAAGTGACAGGCATTAAATTACTAAAGGGAAAGTGTCCTTGTAGGCTGATTATCTTGCGAAGGCTGTTCTGTGAAAACCCAAGGTATTGGTTGGTGTTCAGCTGACTGTTTTCTCTCATCCCTTTATCGTCTTTTTAAATTAAATCACGGATTAACAGGAAAGCTAGAGAAGGAATTCCATTCTACACAGCGGTGGAGAATCCATGAAGGAGCACAGCACTTTGATTAGGAAACTGCTGAGTTATACTGGGTGAGTGAGAGACCCGTGCTTTGTTCCTGGCTCTGCTGTTGATGAAGTATGTGACCTTGAGCATTTCCCCCTCCTTTTTTTTTCTTTCCCCTGAGTTTTCTTCCTGGGAGGATGAAATAATGACACACCACAACCTTCACACAGCTTGAAATGAGTGAAATATGTGTACCAGGAGCATTTTCTCTTCAATCTAGTTCTTCTGATTCATCCACTAAAACCAGGGTCAGGAAAGGAACTTGTAAAAGCTTATGACAGCACAAACAGTTCTGTTACAAAGAAATACCCAGCACTGTTGGCTGTTCACACTGTTCCACATAAGCTCATTACCACACAGTGGAGCAACAAGTTGCCTGTGCACCAACACTTCTCCATGCAGTTGTGTACCATCTTGTGACCTGCTTTTAGGCTGTCTTCTCTGTGCACATGCTACATACCCTTCTGTCAACAGCTTGTGTATGCAGCCATTCCTCAGTGTCTGCTCACACCTGCATATCTTCTGCACCCACGTACCTGGTGCTCCCATGTGTATGTTAGCAGTCACAACGTGGTAGTCAGCATTTTGTGGGGATTTTTTTGGCTGGACTTCTTCAGAGTCTGCAGTTTCATATAAATATTGCTATTTATTACCCCTGAATTTAGGGTTATTAATTATATCAGTATAACCTAATTTATATCACCATAAACAGCAATAATAAATAGTGCCAAATGCTAACGCGCAG
Source organism: Coturnix japonica (assembly GCF_054131305.1). Lineage (NCBI taxonomy): Eukaryota > Metazoa > Chordata > Aves > Galliformes > Phasianidae > Coturnix > Coturnix japonica. The sequence goes on along the minus strand of NC_140671.1, from coordinate 19,282,638 downwards.
TGCTTGCCAACCGTGCCCGTGTTTAATGAGTGCTTCCCCCCCACTTCCCAGAAGTATTAAATTAAAAATGATTCGGCCTTGCGATATGATTGATCAAACAAGAGGTGGAACTCCTAGATAAGTGCTTTTGTTTTAAAGAATATTTCATCTTCAGACTGCCCATGCACTGTCTATTATGAGCATCCACAGGTCTTGAACTGCCCAATCTCTCTCTTCCAAGTTCATGTCTCTCTCCTCCATTGCCACCTTCTTCCTTTTTCTTTACTCCCTTTCATGTTTCCTCTTTCTTCCCTTCTGTCTGCCCTTTTCTCGCTTTCCTTTCCCTACTGTTGAATCAAAGAAGCTTTTCAATGAGAGGAACTTGATGTGTTTTTGTAAATGAATTGAACCAATCAGTGGAGATGGGAGCCGGTGAGTCTATTTTGGTAAAGGAAGATTAATTTTTTTGGAAGCAGTGTGACTTCTTCGAAGGCATGGGGTAACCATAGTAGCTGTTAGGAAGAGGAAATCCTGATTTGCATTTTGGATTATAGCCATGGACTATTCTTTATCTGGTTTAAAAATACCCTGTTCCCTTCTGCACCTGCCTTCCCACAACACAGGCTGAGTAAGCTTTGCTGCTGCTTATAGGTAAGGCAGGTGAGCTGGGCTTTTTGTTTGTTTCTCTTTATTGATATTCACTCTCACTTTAGTCAGGCTGTTTGTTCCATCCTGTTTTACTTACAGGGCTTTGTTTATTGCGCCCTGGAATCCAGCAGAGAAAAGCTTTAACTCTGACAATTACAGAAATGGAGAGATAGAAACGTCCTCTGAAAGCCCTTTCAGAACACATTTCTATTGCATGCTCTCAGAAGGGAAACTATTAACTATTAATGTTTCCCACTTACTTTTTGAAACAAGGGCCTTTTTTTTTTTCTTTTCTTTTTTTTTTTGAAGGATACTTGTAGGAAGAACAGAAGCAAGCTAGTTCTTCTACCCAAAAGCATTATCTGTGTATATAACTTCTATTTCCTCCTATATTATTGTGCACTCTCCTGCACTGAGACATTTTGTTCTCCACGTAGTCAGAGGCAGAGCTGGACACAGACAGCAAACAAGCTAAGGGCCGCACTTGAGGACTCACTTGATGACCCAGAACTGCATCCTTGAGGATTAAATCTTGAAGTAGAGGCACACAAAGCCATGTGGCTGTAGACATCCCTCCTACTCTCCCTTCCCTTCTCTTGTTTGCTTCTCTCTGATCAGAGGGTTAAAGAGGAGTTGAATTCTCAGAATCTAGTCTTGCATATCTAAATGGATGCCATGCACTTTGCAAGCACAATTTAAGGGGTCTCTCCAGACTAGCTGATGTGTGATGCGTGCATTTCTTTAAGGATAGTGCCAACGGTAGTTGGGTAGATGCGTGTGGAAGAACATTTTTGCATAAGATTCAGTCCTTACTCATTTAGAATGGCTGTGCTCTGAGCTCTGTGTTATAAGGTGGTCTATTTGCAAGCGCTGACTCGGGACCTCAGAGCAGATGAAAATGCCATGTCTGAGGAATGCTTGTACTGCATCTGGAATGTGGCTCAGGGAAGTGCTATGAACTGTGGGTGAACTTTCTTTGAGTGCAGTAGATGGTTCTTATCTAAGTGCTGCTCTCTTGCCTCTGGTGTTGCCTCAGCTGTCCCCATAAAGAGGACAGTGATCTTGCACTGGTGGTGAGGCATAACTGGTGAAAATGTGCTTCTTGTTGGCCATCACGGTCTTCTCAGCAGGCCGTCCTGAGAATTTTGGGTGCTTGTTCTTTAGTTCTAGTGAAGAGGGTCTAAGACCACTTATACTTCTTCAAGGCAAGCAGCCTTATTGTTCCTGATAGTCTCAGCAGATTCCCTATAGCAGAAGCCCATGATTTGGAAGGTTAGATCTATAGGATGTGAGGTAATGGCCTCAATTTGCACCAGGGTAGGTTCAGGTTGGATATTAGGCAAAATTTCTTTTTAGAAGGAATGGTGGTGTGTTGGAACAGCTGCCCAGGGAGGTGGTGGAGTCACTGTCCCTTGAGGTGTGCAGGAACCGTGGAGATGTGGCGCTGAGGGATGTCACTGGGCATGGTGGGGATGGGCTGATAGCTTGGCTAAATGGTCTTTCCAACCTTAATGAGTCTATGATGCTATGAAATCTGGCTAGTACATGAACAACATAAGATAAAATATGGGTATGTGATTCTTTAAGTCTTTGCAGCTTCTCCCTTGGTGGACCCAGAACCAGAGTCTGATCCTCCACCAAACTCTTCTCAGTACATCAGTATGCTGTGGGAGATGACCCTATTTCAGACAAAGCCTTTGCCCTGTGCTAACATGGCAGTCCATCCTTGGCTCTCCTATGGTAAACCTCTGTTGGCACGCAGCTACACCCCAGGACTCCTGACAGCACTTCTAATGCAGTATTGTTTATTCCTTCCTTTATCAGCTGGAGCTGTTGGGCTCCCCTGAGTTATTAGATCTATTCGCTCATTGTCAGTGTTTCCTCCTTTGTAAATATGTCCCCATATGTCTCTGCTCCTGAGGAATATGCTTTCTTTTCTATTTACTGCTTTTCCCAGGCACCCACCTCCTCATTGCTCTATCCACCCAGTGGCCCAATAACAGCCACAGAGATAAATAAGCAACATAACTCTTCCTAGCTATTGTTGTTATTGTTGTTGTTGCCGCCCTGCATAGTAATACATATAATAACAAGGAAACAAATCTTATTACTAAAGTAATTACAATAAATAAAAAGCTGAGAAGGGAGATGAAGGAAGGGTCTGTCAGGGGAGTGATTGCAGTAGGGGTTTTTAAAATTTAATTTACTCGAGATGTTCTTTGCTGCTTTATTGATACCCTGCTGAGGGGGCTGCGACTAATTAGCAACCAGCTGTTGTTCTAACACACCCTCACCTAATTTATTGTTTCGTCAAGTCTCTAAAATAGGAGTCTGTCTGCTATCGTTGTCTGTGGGACTCGGCACCAGTCTCATGTCAGCAGTTGGTTTTATTGCTTGGTGCTTCTGTTTTCTGAAAGCTGAGTAGCTGAGACTTTGGGTGCTTTGCTGCCTTTCCTTTTATTTTCCAGCACTATCCATGCGCTTTCAGGAGGTCGGGCAGGAGAATACGCTCAGTCTCTTGAATTATAAGAGCTTGTCCCAGAGTCCAGAGGCCTGTTATTATAACAGGCCAACACAATGCTAGATTCTGGTAAATTGCCCAGAGGGCTGTGCCACTGTTTGTATGCCTTGGTAGAGACCAAAAAAGACCTCACAGAGGAGGTCTGGCATAGATAGGGCCAAGGGTTTCTTAATATGTAATGTCTATGATCTTGTTCTCTTGCTTGTCAATATCCTATGGAAGTGCTGTACTATTGTTTGCCTTTGGAGAAAACAGTATCATGTCTAAACATCCACAAAAACGAATTAGTTAATGGTCATTTTAAGAACAGGGGGGACCAAATGCATTGTCTCTTGTTTCTTTGGTCTTCCAGTCCCAAAAGCACGCACAGTGTTTGCTCTGAAACAGTAAAGGTTCCCCCCATGAGGTGCCTGCAGCTCCCTCGATGCTTTCATACCCAATCTGTTCAGATTAGTCAAGGTCACTTGGGAATTTCACTGCACTTGAAGATTACTTGATATGAGCTCAGTGATATTAATGTCTTGGACTACTAAACAATTCAGCTTTAAGCCTCAGAAATTATTCCATTTTATATGGCTACTACCTTGTATTTTCAAGGTAGCATGAATATTAGATATGAACACGATGTTCCGTGGGCTCAGAAAGGAATTATTTTTGTTCAGCATTCATGTCTAGTCTCCTGACTGACAACGGGAGTTCATAATCAGATGTCTGCGCTCCTTTGACAGTTCTAAGAGCCAGGAGGCTGATGTACAAAGCTAGCTTTTAGTAAAGTTAATGAGTTGATTGAATTATATTCTTATTTGCATTAGTTTGAGTGTGTATGATTATCTTTTGTTTGTTATTATGCTCATTTAAGTCCATTTGGTAATATATTATTCCCATAGCAATTGTGCCTGTGCTAGGCTCTGTGCAGACAGGCAAGGACCAGCTTGTCTCTTGTTAGGAGCTGATCCAATACTGGCACAGCGTTCTTTAGAATTGGCAAGAACAAAGAGGATACTGGGGTGCTGGCTAATGGATCTGTTGTGAAGGCTAATCCATTTTCTCATGATGTACTTTATGGAGGTGGAAGCTTTTGTAGTTACTGCTTTCCTTCACTGTTTCTTCTTAGGATGGGGGGGAGAATCTCACTGCCGTGACTTCTTCAGCCACCCAGGGAAGATTTGTGAGGTTCAGTATCATCAGTGAAGGGACTGGAGAACGCTGTAAGATGAGGGATTTCTTTATGCTTTCTTGAAATTGTCAGGATGCACCTGCAAACCCTGAACCCAGTTCACCCCATAGTTAAACACTACAATGAGATGTCACACAGATACTAACGAACTTGGATTTTGCATCTGATTCCTGGTTGTGGTAGGCATGGAGTACCGACATAAATGCTGAATTTACTGGGTAGAAGCTCATGTCATGAGTGCAAGGGCTAGTTTTGATCACTTATCTCAAGACCAACTCATCTTACCCAAGTTAATGCCTTTTGGAAGCTACAGATTCAGACTTGGAGTTGTTATTCATGGGATGGGAAAAAAGTCCACAAAATGAAATTGTAAAAACTTCACTTTTATAGATGCAATGAAGAATGTCCAATACTTTACTGCAATATCCACACTACCTGGAAAGCTGAAATTGCCTGGGAATGAAGGTTATTGTCTCTCATAATATACCTTCATATATTACTGTGTAATAAATCGAGCAGTATTTCTTTCACCCTGCAAACTGGACATCCCTGGAGTTCCAAGTGACGTTTCAAATTTTATACGACCATTCAGTCCCTTTTAAGTATTAAAACACATCATTTTTTGTGATATATGCTCAGAAGTTCTTTCTAAAAGCATATGAATAAAAAAACTTGGAGCTTAGTTATGCAAAGGTAGAGCTGCCTTACTGCGTGTTGGCTTTTAAATGTCTCTGTTTAGTTAGCTCGGTATTTTAGCTACTACTGTTCTTTAACATCTCTGTTTCTGTGTTTCTTTTCCGCTCTTCCCTGCCCTCTGTTTCATTTGAATAACAGATTCAATTGAATAACAGCTGGCAAAGTACAGTGGTAGGAGAGCAGATATGTGACTGCCTTGGGTTGGAGAAATGGGCTGGCAATTGGAAAATGGTGTTTTAAAAAATGGGACAAAGAGGCATAACAACAAAAATAAGCTTCATCTGGAAGCCTGTATTTTCAAAATTGCTTGTTCAAAAATGCACCCACAGAGGACCAGCTGAGGTTGAATAGTTCACCTGTGTACATGGTTCATATGATTGCACATGCAATTAGGGTAATTACACGGGCAAATTTTACCCCAGTAGTTTGAGCAAATTGTCACCTTAATTTCTGAAACCAGCTGCATGTCCCAGGGAAGCAGCAAGAGAATGAAAAACAGAAAATTAAGTTGATGCTGGAATGACAAAGAGTGGGAAATCAAAACCTCTCCTGTGACCTGAAAGACAGCACTGCTGGGAGTCAGGGAAAAAAAAGTCAGCCACACTTCTAATGCTGTAAAGCGTTGGAGTCTTAAAGGGATAGAAAAATGAAGAGCTTTTTGAAGTCATCTGGCCCAGAATTTGAGCTGGAGGAAACAATATGAAACAAAAAGAAGAGGGTGAGATGGGCAGCAAAGGGGGCTTCAGTAATGATGACCTTGTGTCTGTATGCACTGTAGAACTACGAAGTTGGTATTTGAACACACCCCAGCTCGGTGATGTTGTGATCCTGTTAGGAACCTTCAGATTAGCACGGTGATACTTCATTGCATGGGAATAGTGATTATTTTGGCATTAAGTTGCTGTAGAGATCTTGCTGTGTTCAGAGCTCAGCCACTCTTCCTTGTACTGTTAGAACTGGCTTGTAAATTCCACAGGTGGATGTGTCCCTGTACGAGGTGCTTAAATATTCCATTACATTCGATAGAGCCTCTTCTGCGTTGTTTGCTTGAGGAAGTAGAGCACAGTGAGGAAGTGGTAGTGGACAATACAGTCTAGATCCTAAACCACCTTTTGGGTCGCTTTGATTTGTCTCCAAAAATGATAAGTACTTAAGGTATAGTTATTATAGTTGAAGAAGTCCTATTACTCCTACTCCTGTAAAGTTATTATGCAGTGACAACGTTCTGGGTGAGTACAGGGGTTCTTTCTATGTATATCACATGGCATCTCAGATGGTAATGTTTCTTTATCTCCCATATCTCTAATTTTTCTCCCCTACATGTTCAGAAGCTCAGCTTTTGATTAAAAAAAATCTATCCTCCATTTAAGGGGCACCTGGTCCCACTGAGCACCATCTAAAGCAAAACTTGCTTCCCAGGTCTATCTCTGGTCTGTGACGTTTCTACCAGTAGATAACAATGATAACAGTAATGTAAACTTTGAGGAACATTTTGCATATTCATTGTCTGGTAGTTTAAAGGCTTTTGTATTTTTTTTTAATGTAATTTAAAATATACATTAAAATTTTAAATTATATTAAAAAAAAAAAAAAAGATTTAAAAAAAAGTGTCTATTTTTCTGTCATCCCCCAAATGGTTATGACACATAAGAGGATGTAAAGTGCAGAGCAGCTGAACAATCATAAACTATTTTAATACCACTTAAAAATGAGAAGAAGCAGGAAAAGAGGTTTGGGTATTAATGAAGTTTATTGCACTCGTCTGTCACTTCTACAGAGCATGATTGGGGTTTTAAATCCTTGCTCCAGTGACGTGGAAAAAAACGTGGTGGTCTTTCATCCAAGTCCCTTATAGATGTTATTCTGTCACAGAAATCTCTAGTACCACATTTGAGCTCACGGTGAATTCTATGCTCCAGTGGATGTAATGTTAAGCAAAGCAGTTCTGGATTATATTTGTGGTAGCAGAGCTGTAAAGCAGAGCCTGAAAGTGAAGTCAAGAGTTATAGGAGATTATGGCTGTTACATTTTATTTGAACTTTTTTAGGTGATTCAAGGTAAGCTCCTTGGATTTAGGCTGAGATATCTGGGGAGTCAAGGCTGGAAAGACAGGCCATACTCTGTGGGTTAAACCATTTGCAAGGAATACCCAAACCTCTTTCTAGTTGACCTGTTTAGTGTCTCACTATAAACATATATTAACATTCAGTGTAGAAAGCTCACTGCTGAAGGCAGCAGAGGGGTGACTGTTCCCCACCCCCTCCAAAACATGTCAGGGAAGAAAGCTTGCTTTGGAAGACCTCCATGCCTGGGTGATGCATTGCATGTTTTTGTGTGTGTGCTAGTTTTCAAGTGAAGAGCACCAAAGAACTGCACTAACTGAATTAGCTGTAATTTGTCTCTTTCTGTGATGTGCAGGTGAGGGCACCCTTGAACTGTTCTAGTTCTCTGTCTATCTTTAGACTGATTCGAGCAGCACAGGATCTCATCAAGCATGTAGTCTGTTCAGAGGCAGTGGCTTTGAGCCTCCCAACTCATAATACTAATACAACTGGGAATCTAAATAAAAAGGAGAATGTTAAGAAAAAGTCTCTGTTGCTGTAAGCAGAAATAATCAGAATCAAGTCTATCTTTCCATTATGTGGTTTCTTACAGAAACAAAAGCCCAGCTCGGGGCTGTTACTTATAATGAACTGGTTTGGCCAGTGTTCGTGCCTTTCCCTTTTTTTTGTTGCCATGTGTCAATTCTGACTGTGTGTACTGCTATGACAGCAATTTATTTCTTATATCTTTTGTCCCAAAGGGTGTCAAAGAGCCATAACAAAACTGTATGTACTTTAATGTCAGGCATTGCTTAGTGTGCTACCTTTGGGCTGCTACAGAGTAGTTCTTTATAACCTCTGAACCTGTTGCCTATGAATACAGGACGTTGCTGGATTTAAGCCATCGGGCAAAAGTCACAGCAACTGGGTGTGCAGCAGTTATTGTGAGCTACAGAGTGACTGAAAGAAATCCCTTAGATGCAATCAGACAGTGTCCGTATTCTGTTTTTGTTTTCCCCCAGCATTTTATCCATCTTTGAGAAACACCTGGCAGCTCTGAAACCACAATTGTACTTGCATGATCTCAAGTGGAATGGCTGGTCCCTAAACAGCATGTGTCTACCAAGCACTATGTCTCCACAAACTACCTGCAGGGCATGGTTTCTTGCTTAAGCCTGATGTGAGCTTAAATAAGGAGTTTGCTTTGAGGTTTGCCAAGAAGCGTTCTTTGTGTGTAAATGTGTATGCAGCCATAGAGTAATGGAGACCATTTTGACACAGGCTATCAGGATTGAAAGGCTGCAGTTTTGCTTGGAGGTTACGTATACGTTTTTATATGCAATTAGTTAAGTTGGGGTTTAGGCATTTAAATGGCCATTTGTGCTCTCACTTTTGAATATTATGCTCATCCTTTGAGAATGAGCTTGTGCAAATTAGGCATGAAAATAAGCATACGTTTTGTGTGCTGTACTGTCAGCATTTTGCTGTATTTGGTAATAAACTCGTATTGATTTATCAGGTTTTTTTTTCCCTCTCTTGATATTTCTGCTGTAATCTGAAGAATGTGAGCTGGTGGCTACAAAGCAGCAGTACAGCAGTGTTTTCCTTTTCCTAGTGACTGACTCCTTTAATTGTTCCTGTAGCATAAGCTCATATTTCCATCTAACTCTTATTTAGGATACTCTCATGGTGAGTTGGAATTCATCCCTGCTTTGCCTTGTGGTTGAGTAGTGACCAAGACTTGCCCCTAGCTGATTTATCCTTCTTTTATCTTCTTTCCCTTCATACCCACACAAAAAAAGTCTGTCTGTGTACCGAACTGTGAAATACATGGGAATACAGAATTGATATTGTTGGTTCAGAGCTCCATCCTGGAAGCTTCAGAGAAAAAACTGCTTACAGGGGGATGAAGGCCTTTGAAGGGCTTATTAGTGACTTGGCCTATGGGCTTCCTGGGGGCTTGCTAGACTCTGCTGTATCACAACTTTAATGTCTCCACATAAAGTTATCTACTGTGAATACTTAATAAGGGGGATGAAAAGATCAGATCAGTTGATGAAAAGAACAGTTCGAGCTGATGCTAAGTTGCTGCCCCAAAACCTTGAGGATACTGAAATTTGCAATGAAATTTGGAACCTTTGAGTCAGCTGACTTATGATCCATTGTAGCATAATAATATACACTGTTGTTTAATATACCTTCCATGATTCTACTGTTAGAGTAGGCATCAAGACATGAGAGCAGCATTGTGAGTGCCACAAAGGGTAAGAATTTTGTCAGTTAATGTTCATTGAGGAAGAAATTAATCTTTGGTTCTTTCACATTAATAATCCTATTAAGGGTTGGCTTAATGAAGTTTTACTGACTAATTTTCGAGCTGTAATTTGCCTGTGATTCTTTTGAAAATTTTTTAATGAAATGGAAATTTACATAGACTGCACAACAATAACCTAATGAAGTGGCAAATCATATTTTAAAATCACTTGTGATTCCAAATGGCATCTTAATTCTTGGAATTGAAGACCATTCACACTGAGAGGTTCTGAATCATTGAAAGTAAGATGGAGCTTTTTCTAACCCAGGAAATGCTAACGAGTACAAAATGAGTCTGTGAAATGGTTCATGCAAGCTTGGACCAGTTCTGTGTGTTGCTGAAAGAAAATGAAATAGAGAAGATCTGAAAGGAAGCCCTCATCTTCTTGAATGAATGCTATGGAGAGTCTGTGCTTGGGTAGCACAAACATGATACTGCCAGTGAATGCAGCCAGTACCGAGATGGGGCTGCATTCCTACAGACTAATGGCAAAAGAGCCTGGATGGATCATGGTCTGATTGTCATCTCTTAACACTTGAGAGGGAGCGCAAAGAGTGATGAATGTATGTGAGTGTTACAGAGAGCAGAGCTGAGGCCCCAGCAGTGGCTCCAGTCTCCTCTTATGTTTTCACAAATCACCTGGGAACTGACTCAGTGAAATTTTTCATTATAGAGTGATTTCTGATTACTGTAGGTAGCCCAAAACAGGGCCTACTGGGTAATCTCTAGAGGCTTTCCTGGGTGTTTTAACTCCATTCCTTGCCCTTGAAGAGCTGAGATATGCCTCCATTAAGCAGCCGAGTTCAGGAGCTTATCTGCATTGCTTTAAGCTTTCTAGTTTCGCATCAGCCCATTAGAGAACCTCTTTCCTGGGTTGGAAAGGAGAAGGAATTCTTTAGATCTGCCAGTATTTTTCTAATACCTGATGCTCATAGGCTGCTCTTTTTACACTTTAAAATGTCACATTGGATTCCTGATGGAACTGGAGATTTTTATCTTCCTCTTTTCTGCCAGACCTGACATTTTTCTGGTTTTCTTCTACACTGAAGGCTTAATTTCTCACATGTGTGAGACAGAGTGAAAATTAAACAAACAAGCTGGCAGATAGATAGAATGGTTCTTCATGTCTGGAAAGCTGCAATGAGCTGTGACTTAGGAATTACAATGCTTCATATTCAAACTTTTCTTTTTGATGCATTGGGGTGGCACAAGAGCTGACAGTGACATATGGAGAAGGCCCTGTTAGGAGGATTGAGGCTGTTATGTGATAAATGACACAGTATGTCAAAGGACTTCTATTATCCATCATGCTGGCTTCCTCTGAACACGGTCTCAATGAAAAGAGAAGTAGCTGCACGTACAACTGGGGGATGCTGTAATAGGGTCAGTGGTATGCTCCAGAGAAAATAAGAAAGCTGGCAAGTACATGTTTGCGTGGGAATTGATGACTCTGGAGCTTTGAGTTCAGAATTTTCAAGTCAAATTTAATTCAAATATCTGAGGTATCCCCACTGTACATTTGTGTCAAGGATGAGCCCTACCTTCAAAAGAAGCTTTCTCAAAGCTCGCTCACGTATTCAGAAGGCTTCAAAAACCCACCAAGTTTTCAGTGTTGAGAAGCTAAGCTTTCTTAGGAAAAAAAAAGAAAGCTATTTATTATCAAGTTCTGGACTGATGGCATGATTCTGGCTGCTAATAAATCCCCAGAGTTCTCTTATTGCGTTTTTTTAACCTCTGTTGACTGCTTTGACTCTGAAATGCAGTGGAGTAAAAGTTGTGATCTGCGCTTTCCTATATGCAGGAGACATGTAAGTACTGTTGCCCTTATAAATACAAGGGATAAAAAGTACTGCTGACGGAACAAGACTTTGTCTCTCGTGACCTGATACAGAAATATCCTCTGTAAGGCGCCTTCCACCCTTCTTGACCATACAAGTTAAGAATCAGAGCAGGCTTTCACAGCTCTGTGCCTCACACTGGTGGAGAGTCTGTCAACATTTTCCTCTCTCTCATCACCCTTAACCCAACAGTGCCTCCTTGTTTGTATAATCTATGTCAGAATGACGCACGAACTGGGGGCTGTTCAAGAGAAGCGAGGAATGTATGGCACGGCACAGGCACTCATCCTTTTCAACCTCCTTTAGACCATCTCTTTTTGCAGTACCCATAATAGCTGTTTTTTTCCCTGCTTGATTAATGGACCCTCAATAGCTATGTAGTCTATAAACCCAGACAAGACAAGTAGCCTGTCTCTTTTGATCCCTGCACCCTAATCGCCTGATTTTGACTCCGCTTAAGTGGTGTTTATGTGCCCACATGAGCGGTAGTAATTGGTGCAGAATATCAAATGTCACTATTTGACATTTCATTCGTAACAGTAGTATTTAAAGTAAAGGCTTTAACTTGATGATTCATCAGTAGCCAGTGTCAAATGATCTGGGACGGTCGGTATTTTAAAAGTGTCAATCAACAGATGGATCACTCTGGAGATAATTTAATCAGAGCCCATCAGTGAACTGGCCTTAAAAAACAATCCTTCAGGATTATTGTCACAGCCGTATTGTTTAGAAGATGAGAGCGGTGCTTCCTTGGGAGCAGGCTTGGTAGCAGAGTGGCTCCTTCCATAGCTCCTCTAACAAGCCTGTTTCCTGAGAGGATGGAGTTGCAACTTCCTCAGTTGACTCTGCCCTGTAGTTAAATACAGGACTTCAGGCTCTGTTGCTGTTGAGCTGAAAGCTCTGCTTCTTCAGAACAAAATCTGCAAAACACAAACCAGCCTAAATATATAGATAACTTCACCCCCTCCAACTCCTAGCACTGCTGTGCTCTGTTTTATTTGACAGTACAGCTTTTTCTTCACCAACTCTTCATGTGATGAGACGCTTATTTCAGCTGTTGACCCCTATCAGTGACCCCTCACTGGGAGATCAGGTGTAGAGAACCGGGCTATTATCTACCTTCCACTCCTGTGTTTCTAATCAAAGCAGCCGATTTTGCTAATGCATACAGCTGAAGTCACAGTTAGGAAGACCTGGCTGAGTACAGAGAAAAGAAGTGCTTGGAACGGTAGAGCAAGGGGTAAGAAATCCTAAGAGTAAGAAAAATCAAGCTGGGAGAAAAGATGAACAAGCAAAGCAGGGAGAAATGTTAAATTCAGTTTCATATAGAATGTACAGCCATGGCAATCAGTTCGTGGAGTGAGGCAGAGCATCACCCTCCATGCACCTGTCCATCCATGTTCCTTTAGCTTTCATACTCACTGAGGTGTCAGCAGCACGCAAGCGTTGTATTAGATTTTCAGTTTATATATTTAAGATAAAGCAGGTTAAAAAAATGAAATCCAGAGCGGATCTGAGAGGGTTTAGTCCAGGTGAAACACATACTATGCTCTTCTGACCCAGGCATTGAATTCTTTGACATCTCAGATGCACAGAGTTCTGAGCCCCAATGCATTGGGTTCACAGAAGAGGAGATGGCAGGACTGTCACTTAGCATCTTCTGTTTCAGAACTTACGGTCCGTGCTACTACTGGCAATCACTGTTTACGGTTATTACCTGTAACCAGGTAAACCTTGTTAGAAAGGGCAGTGATGCTTGATAATGTATCAGGCATTGCTGCTGTTCCCTTCCTTGCAGTATTAGCATTGGTTCAATCATTTGAAACTCAGTTCCTTTTCACCATGATGTAGAGCTGTTACTGTTGTCACGTTTGAATGTTTTAACTGCACTTCAGTAATAGGCGAGTGATCCCAGTATCTTATAACCTGGCAGAGCAGGTTGTCAATGGTTTACAATCAGAAATGATTGGCTGGCAGCCCAGGCTGGAAACTGACACTGCCTTTATCTGCCATGGTCTTTGATTTTCATTTTTTTTTTTTCTGGTTTGAAGGTCCTGTAGTCTGTAATTGCTTTTTTTGGGCTGATAAGGTTGTATTGTTAGCCATGAATTTGAGACCAGCTGTTGTCTTCAGTAGTTGGATGTTTCACTGCCTGAGTTATAATTATAGTCCATAAATTGTGTTAGAATACTTGGTAGCAAGGAGCATACTGAAAATGAGATTCTTTTCAATATTTGTGTCACTTTGCAGAAGACAGAGAAAGAAGTATTGTCAAAGGACAAGTGTGTGCTGTTTTTCTTATCTTTCTGGGGCTTTGAGGTGAACGAGAGTTTGTCTGGCATTTTCTCTTGGATTGTACTCGGATAAGCATGTGGCACTACTTGGATTTACAGCATGAACTTTAAGCCAGAACCACCATGCTGCAGAAACTTCACAGCCATAGGAGTGCAGTGTGAATATCTTTTCCACTGAAAGACCCGATTCCTTGTTTGTAACCCTGCAGTGAAGCTGATGGAAGAAGCTCTAAGCAAAGTGCTGGCTCTCTATGTGTAAACAAAACAGCACTGAGAAATCCCCCAAGGTCCAAGCTGTTGGTTTTTCTTATGATTTATACCTTCTCAGTTATGTGAATAGAAACGTAAATATTTACCCTATGTTTGATCGTTTTCTTCACTATCTCAGCATACATTTTCTTTCCTTGAGGTGCCCCCAAAGGGAGTGAAATCCCAATTTCTTTGCAGTTCAGAGTCTCTTTTATTTTTGTCTTTTATTTCTTAGCAGAAGTCTTTCTTTCTGTTTGCACTTCAGCTTCTGCCCTTTGTGTGCTGCTTTCCTGCTCTTCCTTTTTCACTCATTTTTTGTTTTGCTAATCCACTGAGATTATTGAAGCATCACATGTCGTTACTGGTAGGTACTGTCCAGAACTCTTTCCAACCCTTTACTTTGTTCTTTGCCAAATATAGCTCGATATTGGCCTATGGTCACAGTTTTATCTCTATGGAATCCATCCATGCTGTCAACTATAGAATCTCTGTCCTAGTAGTTCTTTAATATTTGGAAAATAATTCATCTTCATTCCTATTCAATGCAATGGACTGTATCGTATTTCTTGAGTAGCTTTGTTCCCCATTGGCCTATTCTGTTACAATATTTTCCCTATTACTTATGTAGGACTGTTTTATATTAAATAATAGAGAGCGTTAAGTGGTTTTGTTATTAGTGTTCAGAAATCGTTAGTGTAGCTTATGCTCTCCTCAGACCCGAGTTTAGAAGATATAATCTGTAGTTTTCATTGCTGTGGCAGTTTCCCTTCATCAGCAAGGAAAAAACAAGTGGTGCTTGTAAATTCTCTGTCTAATAATTCAGTGATTACGATATTAGTAACATGTTGTGCAAAACAGGTGGTGGTGGGAGGAAGAACTAGAAGAGAAGAGAAACTGTCAGTCTTGAAAACGGCAGTAGATTTCTTTGTTTCTCCTCCTTGAAACTCATTTGGTTAAGTGAAGTGGGATTGGGTTTGATCGCTTGTTTGAAAAATCACGTTAAATAATCCATTTATCTGCGGGATGTGTGGAAAGGCCTCTGGATTCCATGACTTACTGTAAAGAGCTGTGGGGTTTCACTCTTGGCAACTGCATTTGATGCCACTCATCCCAAATAGGTAAAACGTACCTCAGTGGGGTAGGAAAAGATCTTGATATCATTTAAAAGCCACACTGTGGGGTTTATTTAGATAAAATTAACCAGTATATGCCTTTTTTTTTTCCCCTCTTTCTTTCTATTTTTTCTTCCAGTCGTGCGATATGAATAAAACATTTGCCTGTGTGGAGCTGATTGTAACGCAGTGTTCCTATTGCTTCCAGTAGGGATTTGAGAAGGAAGTTGCTTTTCATATACAGTCCTATCTGGTGGTTAAAAAGATAAACGTCTGGTAGGGAAGATGAATTGTTTCCATATATTTTTCGGTTATATTTCTTAATGGGGCACATTTAAGAAAGAGATGATTGTGTTTATGTAGAATGATGTGTGTCCTATCTGTGGTACATCCAGGTGTTTGAAGGTCATTGATGGATCAACCCCCTAAATGTGAGGCTTCTCTTTGAGCAATACTTTTCACAGTCCATAAGCGTTTCTTCACTGTGGCTTTGAAGTGTACTGAAGATGGTTATTGTTGTTGGAAAGAAGGCATCTTTTCTTTAAAAACGTACAATGTAATGGAAGTTGAAAGGAAGGTAGAAAAGCACAGTGAGGAATTGACAGGCAGCTCTATCTATCACATGACAGTTGTACTCTAACAGGACAAAAGTTGACATTTGCTACAGTCATATTCAATAGGCGACACTGAGTGTCAATATGGAGCTCTGGGCAGTCGTTATAATGGCTATGAGTGGTAAGGGAGAATGACATTTTTGATCTGTTTACTGAGATCATCTTATATCCAGAAACTGAAGGAATAAGAATCTCTACGACTTGGCTCTAAGTAATTTATTTTCATTTGCTCCTCTTATTAATAGAAATCACTTCTTTTAACATGCACCATAATGCATTGAATGACAACAGTGATATCTTTGGCAGATTCTGAGCCTACAAATGTACTGGAAATGCGTGTTCTGCTGGAAAATCAGACAAAATAGGAAGATACTGAGTTGGTGAACTTTCTTGTTTGCGTTGTTACAGGAAATGATTAAGGAAAACCAACTGATGGCCTTTTGAGTCGCATTCTGTGAAGCATCTCTAGTGCCATCAGCATGATGGGGAAATTAGTCAATAAAGGGGCAGTGGCTTATGGTTGCATTCTGCTTCCCCTGCATTCTGCTGTAGATCTACCATTGCTCTGCTGTAGTAAGTGAAATTAGTTTGCAGGCTGGTAGCGTTACTGGTAGTGTAACCCAATTGTGGTGTGTAAATTCCCCCATTTCCTTTTTTATCTTCCTTAAGAAACTGTAAACTTTGTCAACCAGTCAGAATCTCTCAGTGAAACATCTGGCTGAAACAACTGCTAGCAGATAAAACAAAAACTTCATCACTGCTAAAAACAAGTAGCAAATGTTGTGTATGTGAGGATAGTGATGATAAGGGACCATTTCCTTTGGGAACAACAGAAATGAGGGATGTACCGATGCTTTCTTGCCATTCCAACTTTTGCTAGGACCTGATGTGTACACAAGTGTGCTCTGTTAGAGGATATTAGAGGATATATATTTGCTGTTCAGGAAACCTTCTCTGATAATCTGGCTTAGCCCAAGCCTGGGGTGAGTTTCCCTGCTCCATTTTTTGTTTGTGCTGATGCTTTTTTGACTCAGGGTAAATGGCAGATGAACTGACCCTTCCACTCTATGGCACTATGGTTTTGGTTGTGCATGAGTCATCTACTGGTATTCAGTACTTGGTGGGATGTGACCAGAGTCCTTCCTTACAGTGCTAGCTGATTTTTAGCCCAGGTTAAGTATCCATTAAAATGTAGCCCATGATCTCATGCATAAATGCAAGGCACATCTTCTCCAAATGTAGTGTGGATATTTTCTGTGTGGACATTCTGAGTGTAGTTTGAAACATAGATAAGTGATCAGGTTAATGGAGCAGCAAAGGGATATTTGCAGTTGCAAGCAGAGAGCTAGATAATAATAATAAATCAGTAAGAAACTAAAATTCAAACATCTCTCTTCTTTGATTGCCATTAAGGGATTGTGGCCATTCAATCAGTGGATATACTTTGCATTTGATGAAATCCTGGGATGTGCGTGTAAATAATACTTTGAAAACGTAGTTGACTAAACTACAACTTAAAAGACACATGATTTGACTGTACTGATTTCTATTATTCCTTTGTTCAAATGGCATCTCCCATATTACTGCTGCAGCAAAGCTCTCTCTTCAGAGAGCTTGTCAGTGGTATCATTGCTTCGAGTGCCTCAAGGGTTCTTCTCCTTGCTCTTCCCTTTGCCAACTTTCAGTCACATCTATGACCTCAGCAGGAATGTTATTTGAAGCAATGGCAGTGCTTCAGTTCTTCTAACAACCCTCTGCTAAATCATTTCCCTGAACTCAAAATGGCAATGCATCTGAACCACCGATGGACTTAGTGAAGGGAAAGTATGGGAGAGTTGGGAAGGGCTCAGCCAGATGCCACAGTGAAGCAAAGCTATTGAATATGTGATCATGCAAAAGTATCTTAGCTTCTTCCACCTTTGCCAGCATCTTCAGATGGAATTATCTTAGACGTAAGCTAGATGAAGGAGGTGCATGCACCCTAAAGGGTATATTCAGAAGTATTTCTCATCAAGTATGACATAATATTGAGGAAGAAGACATAAGTCTGTACTTTTGCATGTAACTGTCAGGCTGTTAATTTGTCCCTAGTATCTGTGAACCATCCAACACAGCTACTCTTTTAGACAGCAATCAGTACTCAATGCCACATAGACAGGAAAACCCTAACAGATAAACAAGAGAAAAAGGCACCTGCTTGTTCTGTATTCATTGGAAACTTGCTCAAAGTTGGAGTCATGAGGATTTCCTCTGAGATGTGTCTACTCTGAAATTCAGCTGTTATCTTTCTGTTTGAAACCATTATGCTTAGGAGGTCACCTCATCACCTCTTCCAGTGGCGTAAAACCACGTTCTTGTGATATCTTCCAAGCAAGTCCTATTCACCTGACTGAGCTGGGAAGCGCTAGAATGAAATAATGCTCAGCAGTTTTGAACCATTCCAACACCCACAAAATTTGTGTTTTCCTAACGTTTGCACACAATTGCAGTTACTGCCTTTTTTGCGAGGCAGCAGCTGGGGGCTGAGAGCAGGCAGCTGCAGCCTGCCACAGCCACCGCTGGAGTGCCTGCACATATAAAAATGATGGAACATCCAGCCCCGCAGTTCCTTAATTGCAGCTGGGATTTTGCAGCTGTGGAGTCATACCATGAGAAATACATTCAGTGCTGCCATTCAATGAGCATAATTTTGGGGCCAACAGATTTGCTGTGTGAGAAACGAGCTCTATAAGGCCTAGTTCTTCCTCTTTCTTTTTACCTTGTTGCTATCTGTGTTAGCTTTCTGTTCCTGGTATTTTGCAGCACTCAGGGCTAGAGATAAGCGTCTATCACGCTATCCACCACTAAGGAACTGCTGCTCAGACTGTGAGGAGGTTAAAAAAGTGTTACACCTTAAGAAGAATTAAAGATATTTAGCATTTCACAGCACTATATAGCACTATTAATTATATATATTTGGAATTAAGTTGTTCAAGAAAGGTGGAAGGCTGAAGTTTTTTTCTAGGTCTTCTGCTTCAGGCAATCAATGACTTTGCTTACAAATACACTATAAAGATAAGAAGCTGAGAAAGCACTAATTTACCTAAATTCAAACAGTAACAGCTGAACTACGTTGTTTATATATATAGGAGAAAGATAACTTAGATCTTAAGGTCTTTCCTTTGTTGGTGTTTATTCCTCAGTGTTTTTACAGCCACGGTCAAAATAATTTGCAACATTTATTCCAGTTGATCAGAATGGCCTACTTGAATTTGCACATTGATTTTTGTAGAGGATATTTCTATGAGCTTATCGGTATTGATTAAATGTTATGCAGCTGAGTCTTTAATCTCTCCTGGGTCTGAGAGGGGCGGGATAGCTCAAAGTACAAGGAGTCCTGGAGAAATTCAGAAAAGAAAAACACTATCAGATAACATCAGAAATATTCCAGAGCCTCGTTAGCCTTCCTGCCTCTATTTATGATTCTAAGCACATGGCGTGTTTCTGTTTCAAATCCATCTTCAAACAGAGAATTTTATTCCCCTGTACTTCCCTTCCATGTCATTCTGTGGATAGAAATGCTATGGATGCCCTCCACTGAAAAATATGGTTGGAAGTTGCGTCTAAGGTTGTTTCTTTGCAGTGATGAAATATTGGTCTTTAGAAGGCAGTTTTGAAGCTCTTTTGGTTTAAAGTTGGTGCTTAGCACAATTTCTCCTTCGTGGCATAAGTAGTATTGCCCTGTATGATGCACTTAGCAATAAATCAGTACTGTTATTCACCTGTTAGGTCTGGAAGGTCCATCAAGAATTAAAACATAGAATCATGGGCAAACCCTGCTTTACCCATGAGGTGATGAAAACTGTTTCTCGTATTAGAGAGAAGAAAACTGTAGTGCT
Source organism: Coturnix japonica (assembly GCF_054131305.1). Classification (NCBI taxonomy): domain Eukaryota; kingdom Metazoa; phylum Chordata; class Aves; order Galliformes; family Phasianidae; genus Coturnix; species Coturnix japonica. The sequence goes on along the minus strand of NC_140671.1, from coordinate 19,263,276 downwards.
CGGTCGTTAACTTAAGTAAAGGTAGACAGTATGGTCCTACTCCTTGTTTAGTGACTGAGCATGTAGAGCAGCCAGCAGACACATGTTGTTTAGTGGCACTGTATCAGCTTTTAAACATGGACCTTTGAAGTAGAAGAGCTATAATGATCCAGTGGTCCTATTAGTGTTCTTATCTTGTACCCTTTTCTCCATGTCTAAATGAGAGAGCTTACTGTGCTGCCCTTTGCTATGTCGTGAGTTATTTCAGCTTTTGATCAGAACCTGAGGTTTTGACTCACTGACGCAGGACAGTGCTTCTAATCTGAAAGTTTTTTAAGTGCTTTATTACCAGAATTGGATGCCGATCATTGATTTTCTTCATAAGTGTCTTCAAACCCATTGATGCCCAAATATCCTTAATTCATTACCCTTCAAGAGATTTTTCCTCTACTTCAATACATTAAAAACAAGGGAAGGGAAGGAAGAGCTATGCAGAAACTCACCAAAATACTTGGAAAAGTTCTGTGTCCTCCATTCTAGAATATTGCTGATATATTCTGATACGTAAAGCTTCCTGATTCAATTGAAGAACAGAGATAAAAACGAATAGTAAGGACCATAAATTAGTTGCCCTGATCCAATATGTTTTAGGAAGCTAGTTAAGAATTTCCTGACTTTGGAAGATGCTGAGTGCTTGCAATTCTATTGAACTTCAATAGGCAGTGATGAGTAGCTCCATATTTTGAAAAATCAGGTCATTTATTTCAGAATTCAAGTAACTTCACTTTACAAATCTGTTTCAAGAGGGATTTTTTTTTGATCGTACGAGCCCCCAATTAAAATTTGCCAATTGCTATGGAAAAAAAAAAAACAGCTTAGATTTCTGCTCACATAAGTATATAAGAACCGCTTACATTTGTTCCTATCTACTGTCCTAGTTTTTCTTTGACTTTTGTTTTTTTCCACTAGAATCTTCCAGCAAAACTGCTGCACTTAATGTGTTTGCCCTGGTTTCTAAGGCAGATCTCCCCTCAAATTCAAATCCTTTTTCTTAGGAGTCTTCATTTTTCTCTATGCGCCCTCACTTTTCTGTGCCAGCTTTACTTACCACTTGCGTGGCATCTCTTAAACACTTGGCCCAATCTCACCATTATGTGAGTTTCCCTGGAGAATTGGGTCTGTTTTGTTTTATTTTATAGCGATTTTATCAGTTACTGCATTTTATATGGATATTTTAATTTTATTTTTTTTTTTCCTGAATGTTTTGCAGACATTTACAAGCCCATCAGGTTTCTCCAGTGAATACTTTATTTTAATAAGTGGGTATTGAATGCTTCGTTTAACTTTACTATTGTGCAGTGCCCAGAGACACTGTGCTTGGATGAGCAGTTACGTAAGTGCAATTTGTTTTAGTGCATCTTTTCGTATCAGAATTAGCATTCAGTTGAGCTTTGAAGTCATGTAGTGCATAAGCATAGGGGGAAAGTAAATAAAACAACTTAGTGCATCTGCAGATATAACCCCAAACTGATTTACTTATCTGTGCCTGCTCACTCTGCTCAGTGACAGATCAGTCCCTCAGATGCTTTTCTAGTGATGGTAGAGCAGCGGTTGCCTGATCTCTGAGGATGCATGGAATGCGTGTCTAGTTCAATAGAAGACATGCATTTCCCTTCAGAGTCAGGTGGAATGCATAACTTGAAAATAAGTCTTTTGTTGTTTTTTCAGTGTTTTGCTCTGGCTTTTTTTCCTATTTTGACATGGAAACTGTATTGCAAACAGACCTGATCTGTAACTATTGCTTATCTCTACAGAAAGGAACACTTATTGCAAAGAAATCAAATTGTTTCATAGGAATTCGTGACTGTTCAGTGGACTAGGCAGGCAGAGCTGGAAATTCTGTGTTCAGAAAGGGGAAAAGCTTGCATTCATGTATATGATTGCTGAGTAACCTGTGAGGAATTATTACTTCATTGCGGGGAGATTGTATTTGTCATGCAAGTAGCCTGTGAAGTTAGTAGGCATCGTCACACAACAGTGTATATATCCTGTTATAGCGGGCATTTCCAGTGGAGCTGTAGGCATCAGTAGCAATATGATCACAATCATATTGGTTTTAAGGCGTGACTGTAAAAAGAAAGGGAGAAAAGTAGGAAGAAAGAAGGGAAAGCTCCTCCAATGTGAGTGATTAGCAAAGTCTAGTGTTACTTTCTTTAACTGTGCCTGCCATGGAGAGGGTGGTTGACAAACTGTGTTCTTGGGTTTGTGTTATTTCATAAGCTACCGCTCAGCATATTTCTGGTAATGGTGCTTTGTCAGTACTCTAATTTACTGACGGAGGAAGTATAGTATGTCTTCATATATGTCAACCTGCAGTCAGTTCCAGCATAAATCACATCACAGTCTCATGTACTGAGATCTCTGCTCGTGCTGCTGTCAGTTTGCTGAAACAAGTCTGATACACAGATCTTTGCAGGCCCCAAACTGAAAAGGGACTCTAGGTTTCCAAAATTGGTTTGTCTTCTGAGGTAGGTGCACAATGTCCTGATCAATGACTAGCAGGAAGCGGGATGTTACAAGCTGGACAAAACCTTTTAGATGATGCTGAACATGATTAGACCAGGATGATGTTAGTGATGGTCCAGAAGGGAACTGTATCATAATATCTTGGACCACAGTCCTTGTGCAGTGTTTGTTTCATTACTCTCATTACTAAAACAAAAGTGCAACGGTTCTTCAGCACTCACTGACAATGTTTTTGGATTACTCCAATTATTCTATAACTTATTAGCAGAATATTTCTGATTCGTAGCATCTGTTCTGAGGTCTTTTCCTCCCATTCTAATTAACATCTTCAGTTCGCTCTTGCCTGTAGGAATGAGTGCTACCTACTGGACTATGGGGCTGCATAAGGATCCTAGGAAAATTGAACAGATCTGAAGGTATCTCTGCACATTCTATTTATTTTTTATTCTTGGCCTCTACGCAAGGCTCTGCTTGTAGTTCTTATTATTGATCTATGATGCCACACTTTGCTCTTATGTGTCACTTAGTTGGGTTTAAATTTTAGAACAGTCATCTGGAAAATGTATTTCTTAGTGTTCATTTGTATATGGAGATTGCACTGATATAACTACCCGATATTTAAATCAACTCAATTAATGCAATCCATATGTGAGCAATTAGCTTAAGTCAGTTAAGAACCTTTCTTCAGGTATATGAATGTAAACCATATTTAAATTAAGAAAGTGAACAATGCAAGACTTAGAAGCAGGCTGAAGGACATTACTTCAAAAGTAAAATGTTAGTTATTCAGTCCTTTGTCTTGAAACCTCTGGTTCTGGTCTTAATTTTTCACTGATTTGCTACCTTGTTGCATGAGTGTCTTCACTTTTCAGTATTTGTGCCTGCAAAATTAGGATCTGCTGAAAGAGTTTGTAGGAGGATGAGGCTGTCTTAAAGAACTGTTTTCTCCCCATGGTAAACTTAAGCTTTTCAATGAGTAATAGTCAAAATTGGAGCCAAATCTTCCCATTTAAAAACATCATTTCCATTTGGAAATGTCATTGCAGTGCCATTTGGGAGTTGCTTGGCTGTCCCGTTGTCCTGGCTTCACCTGCCTCCCCTGCTGCATCTTAATTTGTGCATCTTACTGAATTAGTGTTGTCAGCGCTTTAAGTTGTGTTGTAGGACACGTGGCCCAGACAAAGAGGCGCTTTGGCAGAGAAGAATGAGTACCTTAGAATCCTTAAGTGCACATATTCTGCCATATGCTGAGGGCATCTCTTAAACAGTTTAACATTCTGAACTGGCCAATTTGAAGTTTTGATGGAAAACTCCAAGTTTTGAAGAGAATGAGCTGAGGAAAAGCTATGATTTCCAGCAGGAAGCAGGTACTTGTTAAAAGAAAAATCTTGAGTTGAAAATTACTTTTTCCAGTCAGAACTAGTGACTAAAAATTCTGTTTTGGGCTTTCTTACCAGTGAGAAAGTATTTGAAGTTGTTGCAAAAAGGGTCTAAAGATGACTCAATCTCATGGTAGGTGTCAAGAAACTTTCAGTTTTTAGGTGCTTCCTGAATCCTTATTTACTCCTCCACAAAATAGTACAGATCATCATAACTTGCATTTTCCTCATAAATGACAGTGCAAAGTGTCACCAACTGCAGGTGAATTTGTTCTCATATTTGATAGTTACTGTTGTTGCAGCTAAAATAGTAGAAATCTGATGAGCGTCCTTTCATGTGGAACTGAGGAGGTAGTTTAGCTGTGATAAGGCTGTTAACTCACCTTTTCAGTAGGTCATGTGAACTTCTTGTCTCATTTGATTATGACATTGACAGTGTTAGCTGGGAATGATGCAGATCTCATTCTGTGTCTAACTGGTTTGTGACAAAGTGCGGCTTAATGAAATGTGTCCGCTGAGAGAAAAGGAACTCTCCTATCAGAACAAGGACAGAGACACAGTTACACGGACCAAAAGGAGAAAGCACAGACTAAATCATTTATCTTGGGAAGGAAGAATTGTCCACTGTAAAAAAAATCAGTCAGATGTAGAAGGTGAAACTCTGAAGGCTCGTTATGCTAATTAGCATCAATGCTCTGATGTGGGTAGGCAAGAAGAAGCTGATGGAGTGGTGCTTTAGAACACCATTTGCTCAAGAGGAAGTACAACGCATCATGGATTCATTAATCTGTGCTGAAATGGAAAAGTCTTTGAGCAGCAGTGGTCTAAAGTGGTCAGGATCTTTCCAGTGGCCTTGTTCAGTTGGTTGGCAGCCAGATAGTACGAGTGTCATCTAAGAGATAAGCTATGATCAGTCGTGAATTGTTAGCTGCAGTAATGTGGATGGAAACTGCTTTGGTCATTGGTGCCTGTATATATGCCTTGCAGATATTCACCTATATTTCACTGTGAACAAATGAAAATCTGGTAACTTCAATCCCTGAACAAAGAAAGAACATTGCCCCCTTTGTTTCTTGAAGTAAATGGGGAAGGGATCATATTTCTTCAGTGAAACCCCGTGGCTTGCCAAGATGCCCAAGTGAGGTATCCCAGAGGGAACTTTAAGCAGCTCACTTAAATGATGGGAAAGAAGTTTCACTATGAAATTAATGATGCAGCCCAGAGCACAGTAGGAAAACACCTTGCCCTCTTTTTCCCCATCTTTGATTCCAGCTGTAGAGTCCTGTAGTGCTTATCTGTATATTTATCTGCTATAAAATGAAATGGATTATATGAAGAGCTCTACGAAGCAGTACTCAGTACTTCAACATTTCTCTAATGCAATTAAGGCAGATATTTCAGAAAATGGAAGACTGTTAGTTGCCATAAGCTGGTGTTTCATTGGATTGCACACAGTTTAAAGCCTCCAATATTGCTGTTGTTGTGGGGGCTTCCTGTTTCTAGAATGACCATAGACATCGCAGGGCAATGCTGTAATGCAACGACTAGATGGCATTGGATGAGCATCTCCATGGAATAAATGTATGGTGAATGTAGTCAGTTCCAGCGCATGGACTTCAGGCTGTAAAAAAATAATTCTATTTCTGTCACATCTTCCTTTTAATTATGAGGGAGGGCTTTACTGGTTCTGCTGCTTTCCAACATCACTGCCTTGTTCTCTGAAAAGGTTAACAATCAAGAAAATTCACGATTCCACCTGCCCTCTCCACATGTACTCACATCTCAGGTTGATCTGAGCTTTCTTAATTGCAAGACCAAAACACCTTAATGCAAATATTCCTCTTGCTTCCATCCTGGGTAAGCAGTAGTTATTTATAAGTCCAGCATGCTGTGTCTGTCTGAGGCTGCCACACGCTGTTCAACGGCATCCTGATGTTTACTTTCCTTTATAGATATTCTTATCCTGTGCTGGTACTGCTGTCTGCTTTTAAGATGCACAGTGAATGGTGATGTTGCTCTCTACATATCAAACACAATGCATCCCTTTAGATTTCATAGTTCACTGTGCCCCAGGTGCTGTTATTATCAGTCCTGACATCATTCATTTGATATGATGGGCCCTGTCTTTCCATTTATCTGTAATGGACAGGAGATTTTGAATCATTTTATCTTCCAAGCACAGCAACATCTTTTCTTTAAAAAGTGACTTTCCTCTCTTTCCACTTCTCGCTTTCTTCCTGGTCTAATATCTTGTGCATTACATTTATCCCCCCCATGTCTTTATTTCATATTTCCTTTTCCCTTTTGTTTTAGTGTTTTTTTTTTGTTTTGGTTTGTTTTGTTTTTTGGTGTTTGTTTTCTTTTTTCCCCTCTCCTCCCCATGTGTTCCCTTCTCTCTTTTTCCCCTCTCATTTTTCTTTCCATGCAGGGCATCGAACCAGTCTTACAGCAGCCAACTGAAGGGTTCTGTTGACAATATCAGCCTTGGGTTAGGACTAGTTCATGTCTCCCAGTCCAAAGACATTTCAGAATTCAGTACAGTTGGAAGCTGAGGCGCTCAGGGATCTTTTGCTTTGCTCTTAAACCAAGCAGACCTAAGGGTGAGAGAAAAAAGGAGGATGAATCTTCATTAAAACTTGATGTCAGACTTCGAGGTACAAGATTAAAAGCAAGGTCTTAAAATTGCAAACAGACTGAAAATATCATTCTGTTTTTAACTGAATAGGTCCGTGCTTTAGCAACTTAACCTCTTTCTCATTAACTCTCTGTGAGGTGTCCCTGCCTTCAGAGCAAGGTCTAATGCTTCTCTTAGAAGTGCATTTACTGCCTGTGTATTCAGAAGAGAAAACTCAACCTCATCTTTATGACTGTGGTGTATCAATTTGAGATGTTAAGGATCTGGCTTTTTTAGAGTAGTTCTCCCATTTGCAGTTCAGAATGACTACCTGCCTTTATACATCTTTAGAGGTGCGGCTTGCAGAGGTGCAGGAGTATTACTGATGATGTGTACTGATATTTGAAACCAACAGTCATCAACAAATTCACCTGTGGTTGAGTTTTCTTTGCTCACAGCCAGTCACAGGAGAGCTGAGCGTGTTCCATCAAATCTTTGCTTCAGGGTGTGGGCTTGACTACTTTCTGTTCATTTTCCAGGGCTGCATGGCACTAGTATATCTGAAAGGCAGACAACCCAAGCGTTTCTTTCCTCAGACAGTTGTGAGTGCTGGGTGCTTTGCTGTGGATCACTGTGGCAGTGTTTTCTGGCTACGTACGTTTTTAGAACACCTTAGTTATGCTTTGAGGGTCCCATCTTCTACCAGCTCTGTGGCTTTTCCTGAGTTATTCTAGAACTACTTACAGAAACGTTACAGCCCCAGAGTCTGCTTGGAGGAGAAGGTCAAAAGTGTTTGGTCTTGATTGGTGGGAGAGATGTGTGATATTTACACAAACTACTTCAAATTGTGGAACTGATCCTTTCTACAGTAGCACTAATGGATCGTGTATCTCAAAGGTTGTGGCCGAACGTTTAATGGAGCCACTTCAGTTCTTATGTAGAACAAAGGAGCAAATAGTTTCCTTTTTTCTGTGCTCTGGTAGTCAAGCAGTACCCCAGGAGGCAGCTAACAGCTGTCCCACATGCTGACCCCCGTCAAAGAACTGTTTAAAGGTAGAAAAGGAGGTAGAGCTATAACAGAAGTTCAATCCAAAGCATCAGACTTGTGAGCAAGAGAAATACAATTTAATTACGGGTAATCTGTTTAGAGGTAGAGGTGGGGTTTCCTTTACTCTATTGGAATTCCTTGTGGCAAACATTTTCATCACTTGGTTTGAGCTGCTGGGAGTCCCATCCAGGCTGTCACGTAGTCTCACTAATGCTGCAAAGGAGAGAAGACATAAAGCACTTAAAGCAAATACAGTAGCTTGGAACTACGTTGTGAGAAATGCCTTTGGTTTGAGAAGTGAATTTCATTAAATCTTGCCAAATGTAGAAAGCCAGTCTCAGCTTTCCAGTCTCTTTATTTGCTATCAGCACTTGAGATCAGCTTAATATTTTACCTTCACCCTTGGATGCAGAGCATAACGGACAAAACCATTATCTGCGAATGTCATCGCTATTAGGAGAGGAAGAGAAGGAGGAAAGGAGCAAGGGAACAGAGCTGGTGGGGATCTCCAAAAATAAACAGCCTATAACAGTATGGTCAGAGGGAGTGAGCGAGGTTGGAAAAATCAGTGTCTCATAATTTAATTAAAGTTCTGCATCTCCTTCAGAGCTATGGCTACAGGCTGCCAGGCAGAGGGCTAATATCTAAAGGTCATTCGAATGAGCGAAGATACTAATCACTGGAGGACAAAACTCAACTCTGCCTCCCAGTTCTTGCCTTCTTGGTGAGATTTTACCTTCCTTCTATTATAAATTAGCCTGTGAATGTCATGGGGCAATTGAACTGTCATAGAGTCTCCTCTAGGAAGAACCTCCTTTTGTATCAGAATGATGGAATTGGTAAATTGCAACATGGGCAGAGTAAAGACTGAAGAGTGAGGGTACTGTGACCTATGAACATGTCAGCATGCTGTGTACAAGATGTGCTTGTGAACCAGCCCTACATTCCAGACCACAGTCCATAGCAGAATCTAATGCTGCAATGAGAAACACTGCAATGCAACAGGATCGATTAGTTTTTCTTGCCTCCTTTTCTAAGAGAACATCTAATTTCTTCTTGTGTTCAGAAAGAAGAATAATTTATATATATATTTACAAACTGTCTTTTTGTTTAGTGACTTTTAGAATGGAGTTACGCCTGCTGGAAGGAAACTGCGTATGCACACAAGTTCTTGGCAGAAATACACTTGTAAATCTCAGCTGAGCATCTGTTCTCTTGCAGGTCAGGAAAGGTGAGCCTGCAGGTAACTTTGCCTGAAGGGCTATTAAGAAACATAACAGAAACGGTCATGTTTTTACATAGAATATTTGGTAGAAGCATTCAGTGACTTCTCATGCTTTTGTTACTGGCAATATTTTTCAGCTTTCAGAATGAGCAATGTAGCAGCTGTGGGTTATGAGGAAAAAAGGGAATTCAGGTAACACTGAAACTAGAGTAAAGTCAGAATGAGTCTTGTGATGTTGCCAGAAACCCCAAGATGGCATCAGAGACCTTGTTTTTCTCCATTAGAAACGTATGACATTTTTAGTGGATTTTATTGTTTCTTTGTTTTCCTTTCTTAACCAGTTCTCCATTGTATCTAGTATTTTTTGAAGTATTCCAGCCTTAAGACCTTTTTTCTGCAAGCATTATTTGCAAGGCTCACTGATAACGCTGGATGCAATGCACCCCAGTTGCAATGCGAGATTCTATCTTCAGACCGCCAGATTGTGTCCCCAGGAATACATCTGTACTTATTCTGTGACTAGGAGGCTGGAACAGCAAAGCTGGATGTAACTCTGTAGCTAGAAATTTGTCCAGTACTTACAATAATTAGGCTCTGCAGTGCACACAATCACTAATGAGAGAAATTAGTCAGATTCTGCAAAATTGTACAATGATGTGCTGCTCCTTACAATCAAATATCCTGCAGATTTTTTCACTGATCACTGAGTCAGGAGCAGAATATTTTCAATCCAACTAATGAAAACACTTTCTCAGTGCAAATCTAGGATCCTTATTTAGCTTTTTATCCAGTCTTTGCAGTGAATCTAGGTAATTGTTCCACATAATGATGTAGCATGCATCAAGATCTTCTTAATGTGCTTCAGATAGCTACATTTCTCATGAGCGGAGGAGCTTAAATGAGATATCCAGCTCATCTCATTTAAGTGCATACATATTTCAGGCTGGTCGAAGAGATTCAAGCACCTGTCTTCAATTAGAATGAGTAGGAGTTGGATGTACTTATTTGCTGTGGAGGTTTTGAGAAGCCTTTGCTGTGCACGTAAGCTGGGTGAGTTTTGTAGATAGCGCAGAATTTAGAGCGTTTCCGAAGGTAATTTTGTTTGTAAGTGGTCCTGATTGTGTATGTACTTAAGTAAAGGAAAATCTGCATTTATTTTCAGGGCTGTAACTGTCTGAATTCTGGAAGGAAAGGGGATGATAAAATCTGCATGGTGGTACGCACCTCTGAAATGTACCGACTGTTGATTCATTCCAACCCAGTGTTAAAAGTCTTTGATCTGTGTTTTAATTGGCATTCCCCATCTTTGTGCCAGGTCTTGCCAGAATCAGGAACTCTTTGGAATCAACTTTTGTTTGTGATGTGTTGCTTTGTGATTTCAGCCACCGTTGTTCCTTGAGTGGAGATGATCTGAACAGGCAGTGGCTGACTCCCAGTTCTCAGCTCCATCCAACAATTTACCACACCAAAGGTCTTCTGTATTATCTGCGCAGCATCAACCGGGCCCCTGTGGTGAGTAACTCCCTGTATCTTCTATGGGTTATTGCACGCAGATGGATTATTGCAGTTGTGTCAACAGCCCTGTTTTATGGTTAGAGATGTGGAAAGCATACTATACCGCTATACTTTCATCATTGTGGGGTGTTTTTGAAAGTCTTGGGTTATCTACTGAATCTTCTAACCAACTCCAAACTTCAGAGTCTTCGTGCACCTGCAGAGAGAATACAAATTCCTTACAGCTCCTTAGTATCCTCAAAGTACTTCAGCTAAACTAGATATTGTTAGTAAGTTATTGTTATCTTTCTGGCAATGACAGGAGAAATTCTGTGAAGACATAGTCTGAATGGATCATGCAAAAGCCCAAACTGGAGCAATCTGTGCAATCAGAGAAACACAAGTTAGCTTTCAAAATGGTTGAACTTTTCTGCTGCTTCAGTGAGAAGAAAATGACTTTTTGGGGGAACTACCGGAAGTTCATGAGGGGTGATACTACTGGCATATGTCTGGGATCTGTCCCCATCTGTTCGGTCTTGATGCCCAACAGAATGAATAGTTCTGAGACCTCAGGATAAAAAAAAAACACTGATGGTTTCAAATGTTGATGAACAGAATGGAAGTGGATGGAACAGCAAGTTGGCTTCTTATAGCCCCAGTTAGGCAGGAAATGTCCTAAGATGCACTGTTCACTCTGGTCTTGATGAGAAAATCCTCAGACAAGGTGAAAATGTCTGTGAGTTTCTTTAAGTGAATATTTGTGGAAATATGCTATTTTTGGCCTAAATGACAGCCCTGACATCGAGCTCTGCACTCCAAGGAATCTACTGGAAGTTCAGCTTGTATCTGAGAGTTTATTCCACCTACATTTTCTTTGGGTTTTGAGCTACATCTGATCAGTTTTGTTTTATTGTGCTAATCGTATTGGGCCTTTTTAATTTAAATTTATCATAACCATCCCTGTCACATCCAGATGCATGAAGCTGAACATGCGCCCAGTGGAAGTTTTCATCTTGCTGAGTGAAGTAAGACTATTGATCGTATCATGTCTCTCACTCACAGGCAGTATGTCAGACGTGGTAAACTGATTTTTTCTTTGCCTTTGAAGAGTACATTGATTTTGGTTTATACATGCTCGCAAATGTCTTTTCCCAACTCCAGAAGAAGCTGGATTTCTTCTGCCCTGCACTCACTGCCAAGATGCCATGAAGGCAATTTCACTGATAGCCAAATGATTTCTGTGGAGTGAATTAGTTTAATTTATCTTGGGGATGCGCAAGCAGTTTCTTCAAAGGAAAGGAAAGCTTCTTGAAAGTGAAAAGGAAATAACTTTAAAGTTAGCGGCCTTTCAAACCAAACCCATTTTAATTGGTAACTTCAGCCATAGAAAACAGCCATCTAAGTGCTTTATTTGTTTATTTATTTTTGCTTCTCTTGTTGGTTTTGGAAACCCTAGTAAAAGAAGGGGCTGGATACGCTGTAGTATTGCAACTCTCCACTGAGGGTGGTTTCTTTTCAACTGAGAGCAGCGGGAGTATCAGAGAGCTAAGCTTGGGAGCAGCTAGGACTGAAGGGGAAAGAGATGTTGCTTTTTCCCCTTGAGCATTCGTGGTGAGGAAATGTGCAGTTTGTGAATTACAGTTGACAGTGCACTTGCAGGATGCAACAGGAAAAGTGTAGCTCTTACAGAGGGATCAAGCTGCAGCAAAGAGCAAGTTACTTTTGGAGGGGACAGGAAGATGCTGTTAGGGACCAGGAGACACAAAGCGGTGTTTGCTTTTTGAGATATTCTATCAAGGTTGGAAACAGAATCTGACTGCAAGTACATAGCTTTTTGTGAGCAAAGCATCCTAAACGTGTCTACCTCAGCAGTCTGAGATTGGGTCCTCTCACGAAGCTACTAAGGAAAAAAAAGAGTATTTGCATCCATTTTCTGTCTTGCTTTTCCTTTGTTTTAAAAGCTTCCTGATTCTGTGTGATTCTGTGAGTCATGAGGGGGATTGTTTTTGAGTTTGAAAGCAGTCCTTACCTTTGTGGTGCTCAGTGCTGGCACATTACTTTAAATAGATAAAAATTTGCATGTGTGTCTTGAGTCATACCCCAGTGAACACCAGACTTGGAATTTGACTGTGTGTTGGTGTCACAGCTGTACAAGAAGGATAGAGAGAAAAAAGGGGTGGGTAGGTCTCAAGTTTACCTTGTGGTTGCCCAGGCTTAACCCAAGGAAAGTTCTTCATTGGGTGCTGCAACTATAAAATACAGTTTTGTCTTGGCTGAGTGGTGAGGCTTGAGCTACTCTGTAGAATAAAAATAGAGCAGAAGAATGCATTGTAAAAACAAAAACAAAACGATTTGTCATAAACATTGAGAATAACTGCAGTGCTCAGTAAAATTAATTAAAATGTAGGTATATATGATACACAAATGGAATGGAAACATTTCCAGTAGTGTTGACTTCTCTGCTGTGGAGGTGGGTGGCAGTCATGGATTCATCCCATGGCATGAAATAGTGGTGTTACAGAGCCTGGCTTTTACAATGCTTTACTAATATGGAAGGCTTGTTCCAGACTTGTCACTTAAGGATTCACTCTTGAGATGCAGAATTATGGACCTCCTGCTTATCAGGCAGCACAGCTATCTGAGCAGCTGATCATCCCTGTGTGGTTTCTGATAAGTAATCTTTTAGGTAATAATATATGCATCTTGCATGTTAGTAATTCTGTAAATTGGCAGGTAATTGATACCTGGTTGAGCTGGGATCTCTGCCTCAAAATAGAACCACAGCTATAAAACCTTCTTTGATATTCATAGGAGTAAATTCTAGTTGGTACCTGTGGTTAAACTAATCTATGACTGTATTGCTGGAAGCATAGATGGAACGCTAACTGGAAAAATGCCTGTCATTAAAAGAACCAATAAATGCAGCTGTTTAGAAGGGGGCTTTATGGGATAATTCCCTGTTTTTCAGGCAGTTGCTTGAAGTGTAGGACTGCATAAGCCCCATGTGTTGGACTGGGTGATCCTTTTACAGGTCCTGTCCAACTCAGGATGTTCTGTGGCTATAGCAGTCCTGTTAACTAGGACTTGTGGGATGAATCTGCGTGTGAGTGTCTTAGCATCTCCAATCAACGTGCAGCTTGTCAGAGCAGCTGGAGGAATTTAAATGCTCAGTTCCTTAGGTAATTAAACTTCCTGACTGGCTGCAGCTAAACTGAGTTACTGTATAACTACTAAACAAGCATACTAGGGTAAAACTTGCCTTAACAGTTGGTGGAAGAAGTTGATCTATTCCATCTGTTTCTCTCCTCCTGTCTATGTTTATATAAGAATATGTATCTTTCTTCCTCATCTTTTTAATTGATCCACAGTGCTTCCCTACCTTATGACACCTGTCCCTTTGTCTCTGATAGATGCCTCAGAAAACTATTTAAATGATATCACGATGTTCCTTTCTAATCAGCAATGAATATTGCCTTAAAACAAACCAATTTCTTCTCTTTAGAAATCCTTGTCTTTTCACTGCTGGATTTCTGAATGTTTCTGATAAAGACATGGAGAATATATGTAACAGCAGTGTCTATATTGACTTCATATTCCGGAGGGCAATGAGATTGATTATTATTTAACACTTGGGTCAATATTTTCCTCTTGGGTCATTAAATCGTGATTTTCATTTTTATCAAAGTTGATATGTGCCTATGAAGGCAATCAAAACTTCCATTAAAACCTGGAATGTACCTTGTACCTAGTTTATATGATAGCTGACATGAGAGATGGATTAAATAGATACATTACGTTGTGTGGAATCAGATTATTTGTCTGACAAAGATAATGTCCCGTGCTTTATGTCCAGGAATTCATGTAAGTATCTGACCACATACAATACATTTTTACACAACTGCACAATTACATTTTCCTAAACATTGTGTAGCACAGTTTTTGTGTTTAAAGAAGCCAAGGTGATTAATTGCTGGCAAAAGGTGCAGTTTTAAAATCTCCTGAGGCTAATGCTAGAGTTGAGAAGTCAGAGGAGCCCAACAAATTGCTCCGTTGTATCATAAGTTACCATGAACTCTCAGGTTCCTCGGTTGGCATGGAATCTTGCACAGATGTCATGTTTATTTCTGCTGTGGACAGAAATGCACCGGTGTTGACACTGGATTCATGAGATCATGTCAGTTCCAATAGGTAAAACGAGGTACGGCTGACTAACAAAGTTTGACACTGATTATAGGCTTGGCCCAGAGCTCTGCTCTGAGTTTGTCTGAAGAGCACTGACAAAGGTGTAATTCCTCACATACAATCCTCTAGTATTTATAGTGTCTGTTGTGAAGAACCACAAAGCTTACTTCAGTATTACAGATTTTGCCTTTCTTTCCTCCCTAGGTGTTCTGTGACTACCATGGACACTCCCAGAAAAAGAATGTGTTCCTCTATGGTTGCAGTATCAAAGAGACCTTGTGGCAAGCAGGTTGCGTGGTCGACACAGCAGTTATCACAGAAGATGTTGGCTACAGGGTAGGTCTGCTTTGTTCCTTTCTACAGTTGTTGGCATATATGTGCACCTACATCCCTCTTTAAGATGAGGTCAGATCACAAGTTCTGTTGGTAGGTGCAAACTTGTCTTGCAGCAGAGGAGTAGAGATCCAGAAAAGTTTAAATGATTCCTACTATCTTCATGCACCAGATATCTGCGAGAATATTGTCAATAGGTGGATCTCTAATTCATTTCATTAAGATGCTGTTTTGTTGTCACTGCCGCTGACTAATAGAAATGTTGTATTTTTGTGTTTTATAAGTTCCAAGTATACATGTGCTTCTCTCACCCTCAACTCACGAGAAGTCCCCGTGGAAACACTTGTTTCACAAGGAAAAGCAGGAAGGGTGCTTACAGTCAGAACATCGCTTGTTGTATTTGAAATCAGTGGGCTTGAAAAGGCTGAGGATAGTTCACTGTTACACAAACAGAATTCAAATGCTGCTTTCAGCATCTGGTGCCTGTCTTGAATCTGCAATGAAGAAACCAAGAGCAAGCCTCCAAGGGTGTCCAAGAATCTGCAGTGGCCTAGATGAAAGGCTTTGTGATTGCAAAATATGGGAAGTTTCTCTCCTTCCTCCCATGAGTAATTGGGGACGATCCTGCTCTCCATGTATTTACTTCCCAAAAACATGAGCAAAATACCTCAAGAAAATTGTGATTTTTGAACAGCCTTTGCTGTAGCCCTTGATTCGTGGGAGAAAGAGGCATTGTTACTTCCTAATACTTGGCCTCAGATGACATGCGTAGCATTGACATTAGAAAACCCAACTTCAGGATTTCTCCTTTTAATCACCATTCCAGGCCCCTTTGACAGTAATCTCTGAAGGGACCTCAGTAAAGAATCCTAATTCCATTCTGACCAAATGGGAACGGAGGTTTATGGACATGGGCAGCACCCCCGTTTTTGTGCATGCTAAATCCAGCTGTATGAGAGACAGGGAGCATGGTTAAAGTAATGTGTTGTCATAAAAGAATCCTTTGAAAAGATGCGTTTTCACCCTCCCAGAAATACAATTGAAAGGTAATTAATGAGAAAAGCAGAGGGGAAAGAACTATTAGTGTGAAATCCAGTGAAAGCTGGTAAAATGAAAGGAATATTAAATTCAGATTTGATAATGCTTCTAAATGAGTCCTGACTACAGAGACATTACTGTTACCTGCCAGCGTTTTTATTTAATCAAATATAGAAGACTGATTATGCATATAATTTCAATTGTTTTAAAAACTAAACTGGATTAGAGATCTGATTATGGTACTTCATAGCATATATTTACAAAAATCTGTGTGCTGTTTCAGATAAGGACAGAATGAAAACTATCTGAACCTTCACACGCAGTTTAGCTGGATCTCATGATTGTGTTCAGGATTATAATTGTTTGGGTGACTGTGCTTTATTTTTAACCCAGCTCCAGGAAAACCTGGATGTGTTGCTCGGAATCATAATATTTTGCAGCAAATTGTACTTTGAGGGCAATTCAGAAGCAGTGGATGTTTAGTTCAGAGCAAGTAATCAATTTTAAAGATTCCTCTGTTCGGTATTCTCCCAGGAAAAGGAATGCTGTAGTTCTTAATAGCACACTGTAGATCTTGACTTAAGAGTTAGGCTCATGCTGGTCTCAGGTTTGAAATGTAATCTCTCACTTTGTTCCAGTTATCTGTTCACAAGGTTTTTTTCTGCTGATGAATGGACCTTATAGATCTTTATGTCTGTACCTTACAGAACTGGTAGGGTCCATTCATAGCTATAGATTGGATATGCTGAAAATAACATTTACTTTCTTATTACAGAGGTATGTATGATTATGATGTTTGCAGTGGATATTGCAGAACAGTTTAGGCCAAAGATTTTATCTTCTGCGTCAGTCATCCTTTAAGAGAAGACCAGCTATTAAATGTTATTTTCTCAATTTTGATGAAACCAAGCAGTCCTGTACAGAACTGTGATGTAAAGCTCAACAGAGTGGAACTAGAATTGCTTAGAATCAATCAGTTTCACTGATTGTTATTGGAAAGTGAAATTAGCTGGTTGGCTTTCACTGCCCAAACTGAATGAAATTTGAGGGTCAATGCCATTAGCAATGAGCAGAAACTCCTTCTGTATGATTCCATTCCATTCAGAAGTTTAAGAAAGCTGTCATCAAAGAAATAATGAACGTTCTTATTTTACAAGCTCTTCACTGGATGGTCTTTGGGCATGTACTGGGATGCAAGCACAAAGGTTTATATGCACATATGTGCTTTTGTATGTAAATGCCCAATTTCTACACCGAGTACACCTAGTGTTAAGGTATCTAGTATATACTTTTACAGTTAGCATGAAGAAGTGTTGCATCCACACTGATAGAAATATTTGATAGCGCTGTGTATTAGCAGTGTTTATAGGCTGCTGTTGAGAAAAATGATTTCTAGAATAAGAAAATCACTCAGAGCTAAGAGGTAATTTTACTGAATTTTCATATTTACTCTTTATTGCCGCTTTCTATACAGAGTGCATTCAATGTACCATTTGATCCCAGATGAGAATAGTTTGGTTTATTTCACAATGCAAGATAGTTAAATGCTAAGCTCTATTTTCCTATAATTATCTGTGACCTTCAGTGGGATTATGCATTCCCCTTCTTTGCTGTGTGCTGTGTTCAAACAAAATTCCTCCTATAGCTGAATCCCTTGTCAAATTGTGAGGAGGAGCTGGAAAGGAAAGAATGGAAACATTGTGTGCTGAGCTATGACTGCAGCCCTCTAGGCAGAACAGGAAAATGTAGTTAATGTTGAAGCAGCTTAAAAAATAAAGCTTCATAAGTGACTTCAGCAGTCCAAAACTATAGGATGTGCAAAGACATCATTTTGGATGGGATGTACCAAATGTACTTACAGCATTTTTGTTTGTGACTGGGGACAAAAAAACAAACAAACACAACAAAACATTAGAATATGAAGATTTCACTTGGGATGAAGATGAGACCAGTTTGGCACTAACTGGAACTATCACAGTGACAGTTTCTACAGGTAGCTTTGGTGATACGCGCTTTAAACAGCATAGGCCTCTTGTAGATGTATTTGTGATATAAATGCATGTACATCTGTTTGATTCATTTTCTCATTGCTGATACTTTCTTATAGACTCTTCCTAAAATCCTGGACAAAGTGGCCCCTGCATTTGTCATGAACAGCTGCAGCTTCCTTGTAGAAAAGTCCCGCGAGTCAACAGCCCGGGTGGTGGTATGGCAAGAAATGGGTGTGCTGAGGAGCTACACCATGGAGAGCACGTACTGCGGCTGCAGCCATGGTCTCTACAAAGTAAGTACCTCTTCCAAAGAACTACATGGCACACTCCTTCTAATGTGTGTCTAATGAGCTTGGGAGAATAGAGAGTGCTGTTTTTATGCTGTTTGGTATTGCCAGCTTCCTTCTATAATATAAGTGTAGCCATTCTACTGAGTTTCTTCTCAGTTAAATCCTTCCACGATCCTTCACTTTTAATCTTCCATGCCAGGGAAGTAGGTTCCTTGCTACGAGGTTTCATTTGACAGTGAAATAAAAAGAAATTCCAGTCTAATGCCAAAAATATTGAGCTGAATGAAGGAGTGTTTTTGAGATGATACAGACTGTGTCTTTATAATGGTATTCACAGTAGATCTGAGGTAATTAACATGAATATTAGGAGTCGTACACTTCCTGTTGCAGTCTATCTGGGCATTTGCTTGGCTAAACTTAAGAGCCTGCACTGAGAATTCTGCACTTGGAGTTTGTTACTGACAGCCAAAGGTAGCTCATCTATGAGCTGAAGCCACAGCTTTAACTGTGAACTAAATGGAGCTAAATTTCTTACCAAATGATGTTCCAGATACTGTGGGAAGGGCTGTACTTGTGCTGAGTGCATCAGAGACAGGAGCCTCTTGGCACTTTTTAAGTACATGGTTTGAGCTCTGGTAATTGTATTTAGCTGTACATAATTCTCCACTTGCTCAGTTGGTGAATTCTTTTTGTTCCTTTCCCAAACCTGTTGCTTTCCATGGAAGGGATTCTGTGCTCCACCTTATTTCTCCCACTAGGGAGCAATCCTTATCTATACAGCATTAATATGTGGTTAAGGATCCGAAAAGACCCTTAAGGAAAAAGCCATTGTTACAAATAACAATTAATAAGACGTTCAAATTATTCTTTGCAAGTTCTATGTTAATCCTTTTACATTCCATAGAATGTGGCCAGCAAGTACTCAGCTACTGTTTTAACAGTGCTCTACTATACTCACATCATTTCTTAGATAGAAAAGGCAGAAGAAATATCTGAAGATGGTTTAAAGAAAGAGAATATAACTGCCCTGAGCATTACACCTAGTGCTCCCTACTCTGAGAAGTGCTGATGGGGTGCAATAGGTACCACAGGTTGTGGTGGGGTTTTAAATTTCCTTCAGACAGTGGGGAGAAATTCTACCTTGACTAATGTCAGTGGCAAAACTCCTAGTGATCTCCATGGAGAATTTAACTCATTTCCTAGATAATCTGAGTAACATCTAAAAGCAGTTGGACATCAGGTTATATCAGTGTCTAATGATTTGTTCTCTACTTCCTTCAGTATTTTCAACCCAAGTTTGCATAAGTTGTGCCAGCAGATCTAAAATGTTTTATGCAACGTTCTCCCAAGTGCACCACCACTCAGTAAGCTGGTGGTCAGGCTTCTAATGGTGTTGGTAGCAGTTCTGGATCCTGATCTTTGACTTTCTTCCTTCTTGAAAATGGTGAAAATAATGGTGAATGTAGCTGCTTTGCTGACTGTAAACTGAGATACAAACTTCTTGTGCTTGAAGTTGCACATATCTGATAGGGAGTTTGCAAAGGATTTAGGAAAAAACAGAGGAAGGCTTTGTAGAGACTGTAAGAAGCTTAAATATTAAATACACAGGGCTGTCAGGTAAGCCCCCTCTCACCACAGAGCAATGTTGTAGGAGGGCTGAGGTAACCTGTCTGATAGAGAGGCCCAGAAAAGAAGTTCCTAAAGTTTTTCGATTGCACGGTGTGTGGCATATCATGTATAGAAATGTGACTTTCATTTCTAAAGCAGTTTAGTGAGTGAAAAATAAGGCATGAATTTGTTACTAGTGATATGTAAATGAGAAACAGTTGTGACCCCAGCCTCGATTAAAAGTCATTTGATTTCAAATGGGTATGGGGGGAGGGCAGAAATGAGAGCAAAAGAAAAGATGACTTGTCTCTGTTGAATCTCCCTGTCTGTGTGATCAATGGAAATGCAATAAGCCATCTACCCTTAAGGAAGAGAAACATAAAACTAAAGAAACTATTGATCTTATCTAAGGTTTTATTCAACATAAAGAAGAAGAAAAGAAGGGGAAAAAAAATCCAGACTCTCTTTGATTTTGTCTGGATTGTCCAATTGAGTCTTAGAACAGCAGTGTCTCCATTTGAAAGCTGCCTAAAACAAAGCAGTCCATTTCAACAAGGAATTCTCCTTCCTACTTCTACCAGTTTACAATCTCACAATCAAAAAGTAATCAGAAACTGCCTATCATTTCTCTCCCAGTGTGAATGCAGTCTGTATTAACTCCCTCACTGGACCTATTGCCCTCCAGGTTTGTATTACTGTCCTCCTTTTGCAGGATTTTGTTGAGCCATCTTGTCTTATTTGGTTTGCAGAATACTGAATATAAGGCTGTGCCATAGAAAGCTCTATTCAGTACAGTCGGGAGCAAATATTGGCCCAAAAGAATCAAATCTGCACTGACGCATATGGATATTCTCCTAAGTTTCTTCAGTGTGATTCATTTTTAAACTGGCATAGCTCTTTGTTTTACCATATCCTATTGTACTACACTTTATTCTTCTTGATTCTTGGCTGACTAGTTAAGACGCCTGTAGTAACGTACTGCACTGGGATGTTCAGATTACTAACTGTATTCACCATCCTACGAGTTTGATGTATTTTGAGCCATGTATACATTTGCGTTCCAAAACAGATATAGTAGAAACATGGCAAATCTCAAAACTCAGCTCCGTGCTCTCTCAGTACATGTGGTGTTGGAAAGGCATTTTCCTTGACATGTTGTGCCTGGTAGAGGAGATGAAGTACTGATGTAAATAGACTTCAGCTTCTTGCTTCAAAGGGATACACGCAACAAGGAGTAACAAATGAGTTTTTAAATTATTCCAGATATTTTGACAGTACCCTTTGAAGGAGATTTTACTGGTGACGTGGATCCCTTTTTGAAGAAAGTCTTTGGGAGAGTCAAGAGAAAAAATTAATTCTGTCCAGTCTAATGCTTCTGAATGAGGGGAATTGAATGCCCCAACTTTTATTATCCGACTTGATGAGAGGGAAAAGCCATCCATTTGCAGAGATGATGGAATCAGGGAGAGCAGCACCGAGCAGAGTGGCCATACGTTCATAAGAAATTGTTGATAGTTGTTCAAAACACCTTTGAAAGGAGGATTTGGGGAATTTCAGGAACGCTCTTCCATAGAACCCATCTTCATGTTGGAAAAGTTTTTCTTCTTTTGAGTCCAACTACTCAATTCACTGAACTGGTAAAGCAAGCTAGAGGTGAGGAAAAACTGATGTTGTTTTGTTGGTTGGTTGGTTGGTTTGATTTGATTTTGCTTGCATTCTCTCCAGTCATTTACAGTAGGAGAAATTAGAGGTAAAATTGTGCCTGATGTAACGGCAGCAATTGGCAGGTGGAGCCTGGCCAGAGTAACTGTCAAAAGTCATGGCCTGTCTAACAATTAGAAGCCCCCATCTCTACAAAACTCACCCCAGATAAATTGTGAGAGTGAATGTCCCTGAAGGTTCTGTGAGCCATCTTCGTGTGAGCGAGGATGTGACATTAGTCATGTAACGTGTGTTCCACAAATCATGTGCCATCTTGCTGAAGTCTGTCTCGTTCTGTTTAGAAGGTTAATAAATTGCATCTTTTTGTTTTTCCTATGCTATACTGGCATAAAACCAAGATAACTTTCTTGTTAGATAAGAGCCAATAGTTTGTATTTCGGAGATGGAAGTACTTAAATGCTGAGGGATAAAAGGACGGAGCTGCTGATAAACGGGTAGCAGAACTGGATGAAAAGCTCTGCATCCTGGCCCCTTATACAGTAACTGCAGAGATGAGAGTCTAATAAATGGGAAGAGCTGCCATTATCCATCCCCTGTAACCTGGCTAGCATTTACTGAATTATTTTATACAAGTAATGAACCAGTGAATTGCCGTGAAAGTGTGGCAGAAATAAAGCAGTATGCCAAGATGAAAGCCTTTCCTCTTGCTACTCTTTCAGAGGTGGACTGCTCTGGTTTGACCCATTTCTGTCCAAAATAACCAAATTGTTACTAATACATCATTTGTCCCTGAAATTGCAGTTCTGTTTCTTTATAGTTATCTATAGGCAATGAAAGATTTTCTTTATCTTCCTTATTATTGCGTATCACATATTATATTTCTGTGGAATTTTTATGTATGCCTTATTCATAAGCAGTTTATTACAGTCGATAGTCAGAAATTGGGTTGTTTTGAGGGAGTTTGCAGTCGCATAACGTTGTCTTACTGGCATACAGAAGCAATGATATTCTTGTATATCATTCTTGTAATTGGATGCCTAGTGCACAAACTTGCAAATAATTTTAATTTGGACTCATGCCAGTATTCAGGCACCAACAGAAATGGTTGCAGCAATGTTCTTGCCACAGAGCGTATTTGATAAGTACTTGCAGAAGGGAAATGAAAAGAGATGGAGTTTATTCTGGGCTTTCTGATGAGCATTCCAGTAAATTGTTTACATCATCTTTGAAATCTGAGGCTTTTCCTATTTCTGGTTTCCATTGTCTCCCATGTTTTACACTTTTCCTAAGTATGAGTAAGTTTCACAAGCATCCAGAAGTTTCTATCCAAAAAATCATCTCTAAAACGTGCATCTAGTGAACCCTCTGAGGCCTGGGCACGTCATTCAAAAGCAGATGCTAAGAAATATAGAAGAATGTTTTTTTGTTTTTTTTTTTTCTAAATAGTTCTGCTTCCAGTTCTGGTCCAAAGTGATTCAAATTGGAAGCAGCTGTAATTGTAAGAGAAGTATAAGAGAAAAACAAATAGTTATCTTGTAGTAATCTAAGGAGTGAAGGATTAAATTAAGGTTTTCTGCTCATTGTGTTTTCTTTAGTTGTTGCCCATTGCAAATGTTTGCATCCTGTTTTCCGTATTTTCATGCTCCTTTTGTGCCCACCAATCCTTTTCAGTAAATTGTGATTCAGTTTTCAAGATATTCTAATGGTACCTTTTAGTCTTGACGATTTCACTTAATGCAACGATATAAAGGTTAATGGCATTTAGGAAATGAGCAAAGGCACATGGGAAAGAGCAAACCAACCAGGAGACGGTGAGCATTCATCTTCCTTGGATGGCCAGAGCAACATAATGATTAGTCTGCAAGCACAGCACCAGGGCTTGTGGCTTGCAGCCACAAACCTGTATTTTCTGGTCCTCTTAGGCTGGATTGAGTCAGATGAGCAAAGTCTTGGATGAGAACTCTCCACGGACTTGGCAGAAAAAATGAGTGTTATATCCTAACTCGGATTTTGTTGATATAAACAAAAGGAGAAATGTATATGGCCTTGAACTACAGAGAAATGAAAAATCAGCTGACTTCTCAGCCTTTTGGAACCAATTTCAAAGCTGATCAAATAGGATCTCGACTTCTCCAACTCCTAAATAAACAGAGTAGCACAATCTGAGCCCTTTGGAAGTAATAGCATCTTAAATCAGTTCCTTTGTCTCTGTTGTTGATAGATTATCGAGGGCTGTCTGTCAGTGTAACTGGAGAACAGGTTCCCTCCCTTGTTGTGGTTTGTAATTGCTTTGTGTTTTGTTGTTAGTGGTGTTTTTTAGGTTTTGTTTTTTTTTTTTTCTTCAGCACAACAGAAAGTAATGATGGGATGAGGTCATTGTAGATCTGACTTTGCAGAGTTGGAAGCATCTAGTTCTGTGGAGGTACACTAGACATGGATGTATTTGGAACAGCAAAGCAGAGCCATCATGTGCTCCCCTCTTTCTCTCAACTCTTTTCCACTACTGTATATAATCGATCAGTTGCTGTAGCTCTGATGTTTACCACTTCTGTTTGGGGCTTAGTCTTAAAGGGCTTGTTCCAACAAATCCCTGCGTTTCTTTCCTTTTACTTGCAAATGATGTGAGCATCTCCTAGTTAGCAGCTGGTTTATTTGTTAAGCCAAGGAACACAGCAGATTCTGTGGGACCCAGGAAAGGAAAACAGATGTTACCTTGATTCTGTACATTTCTGAATGCTGATATTTCTCTTTTTTCCCCTTCCAATATACCATAAACAGCTGATACCTGTTTTGTTTGTTTGTTTTCTCCCTCAACTACTTCTAAACCTTTCTAGATGCTTGGTTGCAGCCCAGTCTTCCCATACTCTTGGGAAGAAAGGTGGTAGTAGGTACAGATTGGAAAGAGTTATCGAGCTGCTTCCCTAGAAGCTTTTTTTTTTATTTCCCTAGGAAATAAAAAGCCAGACTACATGGAATCAGAAATGCAAGTATTCAGTCATACCCATTTTCTGGGAGTTGTGGATGGGATTAGATTGAAGATTCCCAGGTGCTGACATTGCAAACCCAGACAACTTAGATGTTAGAATCAAAAAATTCATTTGCAATTAATTAATTTATGGTTGCATGGAAAAGATGCTGCACTTTGGATGAAATGTTACTCTTTCTGAAGCCCACTGAACAGTTCTGAACGGTGCAGCCTTGAATATAAGTGGGATTTAAGTCTGCTAATGAAAAGAACTCTTGGGAAGGATGTGAGACAGAAAAGCAAAATTCCTAATGAAAACTAGCTGTAGTATTCTGGCAGTGTCTCTTTAAAAGTCTAAATATCATTGCACATCATCCTTTCAAGTTTTCAGTGGAATTACAGCGGCTAGGTTTTTGATTTCTGATGTCGCTCTTGCTTGTTAATCTGGTCCCATGTGGATTTATTGTACAAATCTATTTGGCAGCTGAAAATTGCCCTTTGATGAAGCTCATAGTCTAATCATGAACTCCTCAGGCATGGCAAATAAGAATGGGAGGTTGCAAAAGCACAGGCTAGAGGAGCCACGTTTGTCTTTTACTCTGCATGGATTTTAGAAGCATCTAAATTTCAAAGTCTTTTATACACAGGATTTTCTGCGAAGATTGATTTTTACCCCTCTTAGCATCATAACATTTGCCATGCTGGATCAGACCATTGGTCCATATGATCAGGTATCCTGTCTCATACAGTGTTTGGTTCCTCGTGGCTCCTAAGAGAACAAAACCAGGCTGTAGTGCAACTGATTCAATTACACTAAGACATGGAAAAGAAGAAATAATCCTACCGGCCCACCTGACCTGCCTCCTTTCTGCTTCATATGCTGCAGCATGAGGCCTGATTATTTCGAGGGTGTGGTAATGATAATGAGCAACTTTCTCTGTTGATAATTATGGCACTTTTCTGTCCCCTTTCGTAATATTTTCCCACACGGGATTTCCTGCAGCAGTGAACTCCACTAGTTCATACTAGTGATATTAGTGGTATTGGATATGCTGTCCAATATTGAATGTAAACTATATATTGAAATTTAATCTCACTTCCTCCTCCATTCTGTCCCTCCACTGATTTCTGCACTGTACTTCTCACAGCTGCTGTAGCTCCCAGGTTCTTTAATCTGCTGTTCTCTGCCACATCCACTGTTGTCTTTATTCATGGATGATCCAATCGTAGGTCCCTTGGTCTTGTCAAAAAGAAATCAAACTAACTCTATTCATTCTTGCCAACTTTGAAATCTGTAGGTGCATCCTTTCTTCTTCTTTTTTTTTCTCATCCAGTTCTTGTCTCTTTGGTCTTTCCTTTTTTATGTTCCCAATTGAGATTTATATTTTTTTTTCATATGTGCTAAGCTCCTGTACTGATAGCATTGTCTTTCCTCTTTCCCTTCTTCCACAACACTTATTTCAGCTTATGGTCCCAGAAAGAACCATCAGCTCTTCTGGTTTTGACCTCCTATACTACATAGGCAGCTTTGTACCAAACCCTCGTGTTTGTGTAAGATTTTTCATAGAAGAAAGAATTCAGACTGGATTTGAGAGCATCACATGATTGGAAATCCATCTGGTCCCCTGATATTTTGTTCCAGGGATCAGAAAGTGCTAAATATTATTTCCTTGTACGAATTTGAATTCGTCTGCCTGCTATTTTCAGATGTACTCTAGTTTTTTCTCTGTTGGTTTAAAGAGAGATTTAGTAACTTGCAGGTTCTTCTCTTAAAAATACTTACAATGCAACCAAGTTACCTTTCTGTTTTGATAATTAATTAAAACAGGCTGAATTCTATAATAGTTTGTATGAGAATGTGCAGGTAAGTACCTCTGAATTAGCTAAAGGAGCAAGTGGAAAGTCCTGTGCTAAACCACATTAAGCCACATGTCAACACTCTGAAGCAGAATTAAGGTGGCCTTAATTAAATTTGGCTTAACTCATTTCCAAAGTAAATTAAACCAAACTGAATTGCAAACACTTTAATTCTGAATAACGGAGGAGAAATATGTGTTTCTGAATGTGATAAACTTACAGATGAAAGAGGTTGCTTGTGCTGGGTAATCTATGAGGCAGAGAAGGCAATATGTTTAGACATGATATTTCTGGAGCTTCATGGCTTATCTTTAGGTAAGAGGCTCTGTTGTATACCACATATGGATGACAAAGAGAAACCTGCTATATTCTAATTTTTGTCCAAGGAAGAAATTTTTGATGCATGTGATGCCAGATGGTGGCTATCTGCAAGTGAAGATGCATGGTCAGAAAAGAGAAATTACAGCACACAGCCTATAGAAATGCAGACATTAGGGACAATTAAAAAGTGATTCACATACATACTATAAGTGGGGACAGATGAGAGGTGAACGAGCTGAAGACAGTAGAGATCAAAGAAGTTGTTGGCTACTCATAGTTGTGAGAGAAGGAGAATTTGGAGACATCCAAGTGCTGATGTTTTGCAGTATTTCTTTTACTCTCAGACACTCAAGACAGGCAGCTTCTGGAGTATAGAATATTAATCTTTGATGAATAGCTGCTGAAGTGAGACAAGGAATCGTTAAAATATTTTCAACCAAGTAATTATCATAAGCGAGTTCCACTTAGAAAAATGGACAAAGGAATAAACAAGTGTAAGTGTGATTTGGCGTCACACTTTCTTCTTAAAGCAAACAAATATGATACCAAGAGGAGCTTAGATGATGCATGTGGAAATGAGTGCAGTTGTGTGTCATGGGATACGTACGGTTCTTGGTGAAAAGGAAAGATGTATTATTGTTATTATCTAACAACTTTTTAGAGCTGAAATTGAGAGAAGGAAGAAAAGATGGAAAGGTAATGGTTGTGTAAATGATGGATAAACCGAACTGCTTTCCAGTGGTCATAGAGGAGAGTGGTCATAGAGACTTCTGTCTAGGTGTTATGTACCTGAGATTTTGTGTAGGCAGCAGTAAATTCTATTACAGATTCCGAACATTACAGATGATTATTTTCTAGTACAAAAGATGTTGTATCCAATATAGCTCTATTCTGGACCACACTATGATAGGAAAGGGTGAAATAATCTTCGGTGTGAGAGTTGGTGGTTACCTAGACACCAGTGATCATGACCCAATTACGTTTAATAAGGGCAGAGCGCATCATTTCTATTAACATGTGTTCATGTATGTTTTTCCCTTAATATGGGATAATAGTCCAGGACTGAGGATGTATTATAAATAAAGCAGACCACAAGAGGAAGAAAAAAAAGATTACGGAGGTATTATAAATTTTAAAACCAATGTTTTTAAAATAGATTCTGTTACATATCCCAAAAAAAGCTTAATCAAGAATTGAGAACACATTTAGTTAAAACCCATCTTGGTATAATAGTAAAGAGAAGGTGATAATTAGAGCATAGAGGACAGTGAATCATAACACTGATGAAGAATCTATGTAATAGATGGATTGTCAAGAGGTGGATTTCACTTCTTTTAGTCTGTTTCCTTTTTGCCAGTACTAATTGTTTACTAGAGATTCTGACAGATACGAGTAAACAGTGGTAGAGGCCATTTACCTAATCATGATCAAGATATTCTGAGGTGAAAAATGCATAGGTTAATTCTCTGTGAACAAAAGAAAAAGGGGAAAAAGGGTATCAGCCAAAGTAATGTAGGAATTAGATGTGGGAAGCTAAGAAAGTAACTGAAAATTCATGGCAATTGCTACTAAAGACAGTAAAAAAGAATTCAATGCAATGACTGGAAAAGAAAAAGCTATTCTTCTTATGACATCTGATCAGAAATGTAACCTAAAACCCAAGGAGTTCTTTCTGAGAAGAGCCGCCTGAAGCCTGGTGTACTTCACAATTAAGTTCTGCCTTGGATTAAATAAGTTTTTCCCAAAGTATTCCTAACCAAATCTCTTACTGCGTGCCACCTCTTCTTGGCTATTGCGAAAAGTTTCCTTTGGTGGTGCTGGAAGTAGCAGGTGAACTTACACAAGAATATTGAATCAGAGATTCACTCAGAAACAAAATGAGAAAGGCGATTTTCAATGAGTTTGAAAACGATATTGCAAATGAGTCTGTGAGAGGAGTACAGCTACATACAATGGGAATAAAAAGCCCTGAAACACTGTCCATTTTGCAGTAGCTTATTCCTGGTAGAGATGACTTCTTTTACTAAGTAGGGTTTTAAGTATGTGTATGTTTTTGCCACATGATCAGAAGGACGGTTAGCATCTCAGTGGGAAGTATTCCTTTAAAAGCTGATGGCCAGCAGGCTACAAGTGGAAAGACTTGTTCTGACTTGGAGATAAATATAAAATGCTGTTAGCTTGTGAGGGAGCTGAGAATTGAATTAAGTAGTTTATTTGATTTGAAATGCTAATTCTGTGTGAAAACAATGGAGGACCAGCACTTGTTAAGATATTTCCTCTGCCGCTTTCTTTTTCTGTTATATTATGCCTTCAATTCCATTGTATTATTGTCTGTCTTGTGTTCTTTTTCCCAGCATTGAGAAGTAATAGAGTTGGATCTGACTTGTCATCTGGGTTGGGGAGAATGGGCTGTACAGCCATGTTGTGATGGCCCAGGGCATGCATGCATGCATCGCCAATTGGCAGTGATGGGAAAAAGGGAGACAGCTCTGTAACGCAGCATAAACACGCTTGAGCAACACAATACCTTGCTCACAACCTTCAGATGTCCTGCACCTGGGTGAACAGGCACCTAAAGTCAACACCGTGGCCAATACTACTGCTTTCCACCAAAGATGAAAGCACTGGATGAGCTATGTGATGGGCTTTATGTTCCCTGCAGTCTGATGGCGCATAGGAAGTTTGCAGCAGGCAGCTGGACACCATTTTCCCAGTGACCTTTTGCGAGCAGCCCTCTTGTCTTTTCTAGTGAGGGAGAATGAAGTAAATGGAGTCTGAAAACAGCTCAGACTGGCTCTGAAATAGTGACCGAAAGGTCGCTTTTCTGATCAAGCCATTGTCTTTGGTGATTGGAAGGGCTTCCAGAGGTCAAACTGCTGAAGTTTTTCTAAATCAGGAATGCTTTCATGAGCCCCCGTGTGCACTGAAATGGCTGGAATTTCTGCTGGTTCATCAGTTGTAGGTAAATGTATTACATAGGCTGAATATCTGCAGCAAGCTACAGCACTGGTTCTGTGGTTTCATGTATTTGATCATCCCTCGCTCACATCAAATCCTTTAATTTGTGAAGCCTGATGTATGATTATGCTGGGGAGTGATATTAAATGTCAGCTTTGAAAATGGGCCTTGTCACGACTAATACGAAATTCACTCCTGTTGTTAATTTAATGAGATAGAGTGACATGCATCATACATTTATTAAATGACCATAATTATATTTATATTAATGCCAATCTCTGCCCAGGAGAGATTCAGGCCTGGCGTAATGGGACGTGTTCATAATGCAGAAGATCTCTGAATATAGATACAGTGAGAAACTCAGGACTGTAAAACCAAGGCCATGTTGTAGGCTGAGACCGAGTAGCTCTGAGATGCTTGGACAGCATTTTGGGTGGGTGAGGCTGTGAGCTTTGATGGAGGTACATGATTAGAGCTCGTGTCAGACCAACAGCTTTTTGGTTATTCCACATGCTGCAGGATTGGTTGAAATTCATTGAGGTATTGACTTGCTCTTAAATGTAATGCATTTGTATGTTCATGCCCTTTAAAAGGTCAACGAAGCAACTTGACAATTTTTAAAGGTAGCCTGCTGTGTCTGAAGTATATTTAGTTTCATGCTGTCTTCTCTGCAGGAGATGATATCGAGTTGTTCTGGTGTTATACCGAGCATGTTGTGCATCGTTATGTAGACAAGATCATTGCTCAGACCTAGGAAACAAATAAGAATTGAATTTTTTTTCCGAATCTTTTTTTTTGTACAATTATGTTGTTTTAGGAAAATGGCCCTCGGTTATTGCTCTGGTTTCTTCTATCTGGTTGCATCAATTTCCTGGGAATAAACCAGATTTCTGGGACAGCGGCAGCTCTGCTTGTTGCAGGAGGCAAGAGCAGCCACTACTGAATTCAGTAGCTCCTGTCTGTTGCTTATGCTGATAGTGTCCACTTCTCCTACGCTGCATACTGATGTGTCCCCTGTCTTCACTCTTCTTGTCTGTCACTATAAACAGAGGGGAACAAAGTTGACAGTGTTGGATTGAAGGGCTGTAAGTGGTTATTGATTCCCAGCCTTCTCGCATGCATAGAGGTAGGGTATGTGTTAGAATACAGACACGAGCACACAAGTGGCAATGGCATGTTACTGCCACTGAGTTATGGGATGTGCATAATTGTTCTTTTCAATGCAGTAGCTAGGGGAACATCTGTATGCACACTAGAGGATGTGTTTGTGTGCTGCACTTGGAAGAAGTTGTGCCCAAAGATGTTTGTATGCATGCATTTATTTCTGGTTTTAGGCAGAACACAAAAGGTGTGCAACTGACATGCATATTTATTGCTTTAAATACATGTCTGTATTTTGTGCATCTATGCATAGCACATGTGGCTACCTTAAGGTCTATATTTTCTACGTACAGCTAGAATTATGTTGTGCTGTGTGTCATTCCTCTGTCGTATGACACTGTTTCATGGCTGTCAGTGGAAAGAGAAAAAGGAAGGGATGCATAACTCACCCTTTTGGCCAAACCATTCTTGCAAAGCACTTGTGGGAGCCTGGATTATCTCGTGAAGGGGAAAGGAAGTTCATTTCTAAATGAAAACTGAAAAGAAAAGGTACACAGCAATGATGAAGTTCAGGTTTCATTAGCTTTTGATGTCTGTTCACAGGAAAAAAATCATGTTTCCTTGGTGACCTTTTAATAAATGCAAAGCTAGGTGGGAAATCTGTCCTTCAGTTCCTTTGCATTTGTAACTAATTAAAGGTGTGGAGTGTGGTGTATAGGATTGCAATGAAGCCTGATGTCAGGCAGCACACTCGCAGTGCTGGGGTCTATGGATGTGTGCCTTGCTGTCCTGTGGGCTTCCACGTGCAGAGGAGATGGATGTCTTCTAAGGCTGTTTCGCATCTCCTCTTCTAGCTGAGATTGGAGCAGAAGGGTAAGGTGGGCTCCTCACACTGCGCAGCTCAGTTCTTATATGTATTGACACAAAGGGTGCTAAGGTGGTGGAAAGCAAAACAAAGCAGGCAATTGCTGTCAGTACAGGCTGTCTAAGCTGGTGTGACCTACTGCATTGTAAAGTGAGGGGAAGTGCCTTATTCCTTGTAAAGTATTTTCACTTCTGTTCATCCAGTGTTCATCAAGGTGTTGGAAGGAACGCAGCACATGTTCCTTGACTCTTCTACAGCTTTTTAGTAATATCTTTCTCAGCGTAGGTGTTGCAGAAATTAAACCAATCTGGTTACGTTTTGTGGCATAGGAAGACAGGATAAGCAAGGTTTGCCACAGCAGTGGGTGTTAGAGAAGCTGCTGACAGAAAGCAGAAAAGATAACAGACAGAAGTCAAGTCAGCTTCCATTTAAATACCTTCAACCTCTTGATTCAGAGATACAGTGTGTAAATGGTGAATTGTTTGTCATGTTTTTGATACTCACTGCTTCTGGACAGACATTTGATCTCAGGGTATTCAGGTAACGTTTTAGTGTCTGCCCTTAGTTGGTGTAGCATGAATGATGTCTTCTGTGAATTCATTGGTAGAGAGGAGGAGGAATATTAGCAGAATTTTCTGTGTCTTTTTGGAATAATCTTTAGTGATGCTCTCTGGAAGAGAAAACCTTAGATTTCTGAGTCTGTGTGAAAACATTCAGAGATGAGGGACAGCCCAAAGAGGTGTTGGTTTCATACTGATAAGATCTGGTGTGTTACATGCTGACATGCATCATAAGAATGAGTAGCACCTGACACTTCTGGGCTCACTCCAGATATATAAATGCAGTCCACTTAAGGCCAGGTTGCCTTTGCTTGAGATTCTGACTGGTTGGAATAAATGGGAGTGAAATTTTGTTTATTTCATGTACATTTAATAACACACATTTCAATCCCCAAGGTGCTTCATCAAGTACCCTACTCTTCTCAGTCAGTTCCCCTGATTTCACATGAGGATGTACAGCTGTGATAAGCTGAACTGAATGTGAGGTCTCATAACTCTACAATTTAAACAGTAAGAAGCTTCCAGAAAGGCCAAATCAGTCACTGAAGACCTTCTTTTTAAGACAACCAGAGCAGTCCCAATACAAATCATGTTTTACCCATATTATTTCTGTGTCCGTGTTACAGAGACTTGGCACAAGCCCCAAATACATCTCATTTATATATACACGCTTGACATTAACTGGAAGGGGGAGACTGTGGAAGTGGAGAAAAGACTCATAAAACCTTTAATTCTTGCAATGGCACGTTGGCACTTTTGTGTGCCACAGCTCAGCTACTTGTTGTATAGAGAGAACTCAGCCTATAGGACTGTGTAGGATTTGCATCCTGTTTAGAGGGGAAAGCCAGCAGCAGAGTGCATGGAGAGTACATGCCTATGGTTTTTGAATTACACATTAAATGAGTGTTTGTTCCGCTGGGCTGGGTTTGTGCAGTTAGTATTCGTGGGTGCAAACTAGAGACTGTGGAAGACTACAATATAAACATGAATGTGGATACACGTGGGTGTGGAAGACAGTCCAATGCATGTTCAAGTGTGCACCAGTGTGTCTGATGAACGTGTAACTTTAATTGTGTCTTTATGGATGGTTGTTGTTTGTTGTAATGCTAGAGTCTTAGAAATGTGTCCCTGTACATCTGTGATCATGTAAATGTGTGTGTATGCACAGATCTATATAAATGCCTGATGAGAAGTGCTCAGGGTTTCCAAGTAGGAGATAACACAGTGTACCAAAATCAGCGGGAAACTCCAGTGCATTCACATTCAGCCATCATTTTGTTCTAAGAAAATGGGGATTTTCCTTCATGAAAGAAGAGGCACAAGTGCAAAAGGGCTTTTGTGGCACTGACTGTGCAGCTGATTGTCAATCTGAGACGGAGGACTTTCCATACGTGCCTTTTTCTTTCACTTACCCTCACAGATGTGACCTCTGGAAAGAAAAGCTAATAAAGCCTTTTTCCCCCCACAGAGAAACACACATAAGAGCTTGGCAGAAACTGCCATTTCTTCAAAGTCATGTCTAACAATTTTTCCACCAGCACCAGCTCTTCCTTTTAGTCTCTGAAAAGAAGGCTTGCCAGTAAAAGTCCAGAAATAACTTCTCTCACTAGAACCCGTGTTTGCCAACAATAGCTAAGGAAAGGGAATCTATTTTTGTATCTGGATTGTAGTGTGAGATAGTTCTGGTGGCCTAATCTAATTGTGGTTTAGGATGTTGTAATCTCTGTATTGAGGTATATGGGAGAAAAATAGTATGTGTGCCTCTTCTGAGAAAAGAATTAGGGTCAGTGCTAGCAGTAGGAGAAATTGAGATAATACCAGATAGTCTCTGTTTGGCAGCCAAGGCCAAGTCTCACTGTCTCCAAGCAAGGTAAGCAGACCAGGCTTCTGAAGAGTACTTGGATTCAGCCACGAGTCCACATTATTAGGCAAGTCCATGGTAGTGTAGCAGATCCAAAGTGAAAACACACGTTAGTAATTCAGGGTGATGTTTGTGGAATCAAACAGCTCAGAAACCACTTGGCAGGTCCACAGTGACAAGGTGATGCTGGGAAGTCAGTTCTGTGAGTCAGAGTCTCACCATAGGGTACACCATATACACACCATAGGGTGTGCTCAGGTAAAAGCATGTAAGCGTTGCTACAGGAGCTACAGACCTGCAGTTTTACAGCAGAGCCCTAAGCTGAAGTGGGGCTCTTAGAATAGGTAGAGGGTATGGGTAAAGGCCCCAGGCGGGTCTGGCTGAGGACCTTTATGGCCTGTTAGTGCTTTCAGAGCTCTGAAAGAATGATTCATTTCACCATCAGAGTATCATGTCTGGGTTGTCTCTGTTCTGTATCAGAACTGTGGAACAGCTGCTAAAAATAAACCTTAGAAAATCTATTCCAGACTTTATACGAGACCCTGTCTGAGTTGAGCAGGAGATCTGGGGTTCATTCAGACAAGTATCTGAAAACCTCACAACCAGCTGGGTGTACTCAACATGTGTGTTAGCTGTTCTGAGTTTTGTAACTTAAGCTATTAATTTAAGGCTTCTGTTCACTCTGACTAGCTAAGATCCTGACAGGGACTTTAATTCACAGGCATAAAGCTCTGACAGTCTCTGCTTCTAACTGCCATAATGGACAAACTTGATGGGCAAATGCGTTTGTTATTTTTCTTAGGAGACAAAAACTGATTCAGGTATTCAGTTGCTGTGATAATAGCTATTCTAATAGAAGCAGACGTCTCCTAGTGTTGTTTCTATCTCTTGCCAATCTTGAGCTTTACCACTCTCCTGAATGTGTAGCTTTTTAGTCCTTCTATTTACTGAAGGTCTGTAGTTGTACACTGCCTTTCTGAGAGAGCTCAGATTCCACTTGTCTGTCCCTAGTGGGCAGGATAGAAGGTACTCCCCTCCCATATGTTCAGGGGCACAACTGCATCTGCAGAGCTTTGAGGTTCTTTGTCAGAGAGTAGTGCTTGCTAGTTACTCTAGAAGCTGCAGGTGACCCAAAACACTGAGCAAGGGACTCCACACTCTCTACGAGTGTGGGATTGGCAGCACATCTGCCTGATAGAAGGTCTTTATCTCACAAGAAAAGAGAGAAGAGGGAAGCAACTGCTGCCGTGATCTCTGCAGCTGCCTGTCATCCTGCCTGAGTGAGTTTGATGTGGTGCTGTTGCTTCTTTACAGAAAAAGACGCAAGTTATTTTAAGACACTCTTATTATTTTTCTTATTTTTTGGAAATCTTAATCTTTTAAAATATGGCAGGATCTCGAATTAGATGCTTCAAACAATTTTGCTTCCAGCAGTGAGGGGTGAAGTGTAGGAGGTAAAGAGAACTGTGGGTTACCTCCCCATCTCTGCTGATGTCCTTCACTAGGTGCCCTTCACTAGGTCACTCCTCCTCTGATTCAGCATCCCTGTTGGCAGCTTGCAGTACTGCTCTCCTATCTCCCAGAGGATATCCTGCGATTAATTGAGGGATGTATCTAAATCGCTTTAGCATGCAAGCCAAAAGTCATCGGGGACAAAGCTGTTACTAGGGCAGGAATAAAGGTCAGACCCTTGCTGACATGGTTGTCTTGATTAATTACTACACTAATCTCTATAACTCCTCTTCAGCAATATAATTTGGCCTCATCCCTTGCTTGTTTGTTGGTTGTTGTGGTTTTTTTTCCTTCCATTTTCTGCAACTTAGTGGTGAGAGAATTACTGAATAAACCCACATGGAAAATGCTACTTCTCTCTTTCCCACCTCTTGGCCAAACCTATGCCTCATTCCCCCTTAGTGTCCTGGGGGAATGTGTCTTAGTGTCCTGGGCAGCCTTAGCTGGTGGGGGCAACCAGCCCATGGCAGACAGTTGGAACTCTGTGATCTTTAAGGACCCTTCCAACCTAAGCTAAGAATCTATAATTCCACGATTCTTAGGGATTTGAGGAGTGATAGACAATTACTTGAATTACTAGGAACATGATGCATGGAACTGGCAAAATCAGTTCATTTGATACTATTTTCCTGCAGCTTTTTTTATGTAGGAAAGTACGAGGTCGGTGCAAGAAATCCTTAGCGTCCCTGTTCTCTGGGTGAAGTGTATTGAAGGGCTGAGCAGCCAACCATGGCTGAGGGCAGGAGGTGCTGGTAGTTTGGATTCTGCGACTAATACAGCTCTGGGGCTCATTGTTTTGGGACAAACACTTTTGAACACAGAGACTGTGCAGAGTCCATTAAGGATCACCAGCAGCATCAGAAGAAGATACAGAGGGGCTTGGAGAGGAGCAGAAGGCAGACTGAGTGAACGTGTGTAGTGAAGGGTAGTGAACCGAACCTGCTTTGGATGAACAAGAGGGAAGATTCCCTCCAGGTTACTGCCCAGTGGGAAATCAAAGAAATGAAGAAAATCACTCCGTGTTTCCTATTCAGCTCCTCATTCGGATCTGTTGTATTTTCCACTCCTCTGTGATTACGTCCGTGTCTCAGTCAGGTATTGTTTTCTGCTTGAGTTGGGAATGTTCCCTAAAGCTGTTCCGAGTGCGCAATACTCTCTCATTCTCTTTCCCAGGCCAATTTTGGAGTGAATTTTGGCAGATTACACAAGTGCAGAGTGTTTACTGTCCTGTCTTACATCATCATTTTCCCGTATCGTTTATTTTTCCTTTGACAGATTTTTAACACTGCCAGTCTAATATGCATCAGAGATTGTCGAGTATTACCATAATGCAGTGTATTGTGGGTAATCCCATGCAAATTGTTCTGTGGAAAGTCATGCTAAATTATCTTCTTGGGGGGAGAAAGAAAAAGGCTTTTGCTTTCATTTATTTTAACCGTTTGTTCTTTGGATTTCAGAGCAGCTGCCAGTGGCAATGATTTAGAACAGTTGTTTGACACTCGGCACCATGTGAGGCGATGCTCCTCCTCAAAAGACATGGTGCTAAATGCATGGCGTTGTGTACTGTGCTAGGTTTATTGTATACGTGTCTCCAGTGTTCACATTTAAAACGTTGGTAGGTTGTCTAAGGAAAAATCTGAGTGTATGTTGGGTTGGCACAGTGAAGGTAGGCATTGCCAATTTTTCCAGCTCCATTGTATGAACATATTGAGGAAATACCAGTTCTTGTGAGCCTGAAGTGCATCAGATGTCTCTTGGAAGAGGCAGATCTGATCATACACGCTCTTGTTTTCTTTTTTTCTTTATTATCAAGGTCATTTGCTTGTAAACTGGCTGCTTTGTTCTTTCTGAGGTCCATATTACTTCCCCAAACCGAGACAGTAATCCTCCTTCTGGATGGAACACTTGATTGTAGTATAAATGATTGCAGTGTCACAAACAGAGGATTATCGTTTTAAGTGGAAATCATAAAAACAGGTTGAAAAAGACTTCTAAGAAAGAGGCAGCTTGTTCTTATGCAAATTTTCTCAGGTAGTACAGCTGCAAGATAAGAAGTCTTGAAAGCCTATAATCTGGAGTCAGCATCTTCTCTGTTAATACAGGTTTGCCTGCGTCACACTGTGAACGGTCAGTAGGTCTCCAAAGACTCAGAGAAACTTAGTTTATTCTTCTGAGGCCTACATGTCTTTCTCTTTTTGCATGATGCTCTGGAGGTTGAGGCATTACTCAGCTGCTGTGCATTTGCTTCTGGCTGGTCTCTGAAAAAGACAAAGTGGAAATATTCATTGCAGAACAAGAGGAAATATAAGCTGCTTTTGTGTGAGTCACATCAGTTATCCCACTTGATAGAGATAGTTGCCTCCCCCTCACCCTACTTCTGTCTCTCTGATCTTGTTTCCCTTTCTTCAGTCTGTTCCTTACAGCCTTCAAACACCTGATTTCTTTTTCTCTTTCTTTCCAAAAGCACAGTAAGTGGAGAAGTTAAAGTAAGCCTTTGCTGGTGGGATTATAAGAGCAGTAAAGGCTTATAGGTGGTTTGAAGAAGTTTGTGTCTAATTGACACTCATCCTTGGTAAACAAGTCCAAACGTCTGAGCTCATGCTGCTGGTAGGTTCCTTGTGGGCAAGCAACAGGGGCTCATATCTGCTGTAATAATGTAGAATATTCAGTTTTGATCTCTGTTGTTTTTGTTTGCTGGTTCCTTTCTTTTGATACTAATCGTATTCTCAGCCAAAAGAGTGGTTTAAAAAAACCCCATCAGCCATCAGACTACTTGTACCAGCGGACATCTGGGTTGGCAATAAAGTGAGCCTTTGGACTCCGCAGACCTATAAATCCTGGTTAGCAGCTGGTGGCAACTGTTTCACCTGGAGGAACTTATCTTGATGTCTGGCATCTGGTTGTGTGGTCTGTATTCCCAAGACCCTTCACAGGATGTCCCTCCTAACCCAACCTTCTTGTAAAAAGATCATTCTTTCTCCCTGGGCCTTTTGGTAAAATACGTCTGTTAAGGTAACTTTCTGACATATTCAAGCTGCAAGAAGCATCCTGTATCAGAATAATTATGCTAACACCCATTAGAACACAGCCAACAAGCCCCTTCTTTGTACTCCCATCCTTCACCTTCAAAGGGAGCAGTTACCAGGCTGGATTCCTCACCAAATAGTGTGTCTCTTTCCTCTCTGATCTGAACTGGGCACGTATGCCTTTTGTGCTTTCCTGTGTATCCTTGGCTTGGGAAATCAATGGTTCCTTTGTTGCTTTAGAAGTGCTAATACAATGAATTCTGGAATTGTAGTTGCTTACTGTCACTGATCACTTGGAAGTGTGTTAGGTGGGGAAACCAGCTTTGGCAGCTGGCTGAAGATAACCAAAGAGAACTTGTGAAATGAAAAAAGATAGAAAATTGACATGAGGAATCCTTCATAATATAGGGGAAAAGGCGCAGTGTAAGGGGACAGCCATACAATATATGTGAAATTTGAGAAACGAGAAAGGAAGGCTCAGAGCTGCAGATGGCTCTGTGCCCTTACCTCTCACTCATGAGTCTCTTTATGAAGACGTGTTTAAAGTAAATGTTTAAGGAGACCAACAAAGAGAAGGTCTTGGGCTGATCTGTGAATATGTGCATGGCAATTTAACTGCAGGAGCTGGCGTGTGGCGTGGCCCAGGCAAGGGGACTGCCATCGGGTAGAAGTTTTGCTCTGGTGCCAATGGAAGCAGGAGTCAGAGGAAATGAGGGATTTAGTATAGAACAGACTTAGATCTGGAAAAAAGAAGCATGCTCCAAGGCATAATCAAAAGGCTCTGGAAGGAAACAGTGGACCCTCAGGACTGGAATAATAAGGAATTGTGAAGGCTGAGATTTGGATGCATGCTGGAGCTATTTATGCTGTCCTGGGGCCACAGGCATGTTGGCAGAGCTGGTAGGCAGCCAGGACAGGCACAGAGCAGAATGCTGTGGGACCACTCTGGCTGTTTTATGCAGGAAGACAATGTCTGCACGTTATCTGTCGGTGTTATTTTATATTCAACCAAGGCTACAACACACAGAATCAGGTAAACCTCAGGTTTTATTGCTGTAAGAGTTATAAGGGAACAAAGGAACTGAAGATTCAAACTGGTAAAATCATTAATAATGGCCAGTGGGGTAGATAGCAGACATCTCAAACATGCTAAACAATGTGCTCATTCTGATTCCTTATGTTTTAAAATTTACTCCAGAGGTTGAGAACCACCAAAAAAAGAAAAAACCTACGAGAAACACAAGGGCAGGGAAGCACAGTGACTGAGTTAATTGCCTTGATGGCATGAGTGAAGGGAGATGCAGTATACAAAGTTTGTCATTTGTTAAGACTCATATTTAAGTGAGCAGCATTGGTGGACATCCTAGTTAAGTCAGAACTAAGGAGAAGAGAGTTTCCCTCACCCAAAAGAAATCCCAAAGGGATTGGAGTTTTGGGGTGAGGCACAAAAGGGTCATTTGTATAGTGAAAATCTACTTAAAAGTCTGGAAAAATAGGTGGGATGTATTAATCATCACTGGGGTGGGAAGAAATGGATAGTAAGGTGACTCCAGCTACCACTCTGTTTTGGTCTGTATTTCTTTAATGACTGAGAAATGAGGAGAACAGTAAAATGCTAAGATTTACTGTTTGCAGCTGATATGAATTATACAGTAGGAAGGAGGACAGCAAGACTGTGGTTACGGGAATGGAAGATAAAATACAGACGGTGGCGGGGTAAAGCATGTTTGAAGGAATAGTTTAAAGCATTCAAACACATGGTTGGGTTCTGAATTAGCTCTGACTGTTCAGGAAAACATAAGTAGCGATTAGAAAGACAGCTCAATAAAGATATCTGTGCCATGTGCAGCAGCAACAATAAAGAAGAAAGTGAGTAAGATGCTTGTGTATGTGAGAAAATGTAGGCTTGGAAGATGCTATAATATCCCTATAGACGTGAATGGTAGTACCTCCTTTGGACTGCTTTGTCTGTTATGAGTTATTTTCTTTGTAAGGCAAAAGAGATAATGAAAGGGGGGGCTAGAGGAAGCACACAGTGGCCTGGAAGGCAGATTCGATATGGGAGAGTATTAGTGATACTTGAGCTATTGAGAGAGAAAGGGAAAGAGTGCAGAGAGCTCAGCAGTAACACTCAGCACTGTGCTGGGGAGAGGCTTCACAGTGATGTGGATATTTGGTGGCAGCATAGCAGGAAGCAAACTCGCCACCCCATTAAATTCCACTCCATGTAACGTTGCTATCAGGCCAACATGCAGCTTTGCCGGTCTGCTTGTGTCTGTAATGTGCTAGCATGGGAACAGAGCACCAGAGATCCTGTGGGGCAGACAGCTATCAGGCTGGAGCATGCTGTGATGTCTGGGTCATGCTGTGCTGGCTTCTTTCTAAATGCACTCTAGTGCCTAAATCATTATGTTGGTGCAAAAGTGATACCATGATCCATCATGGGGTCTTATTTTGTATGGGGAAGAAAAGCGTACTAGTGTTGCTGTGTCATTTTGGTCAATACATATTTTCATCACCTCTGGGATGGGCAGAATGGCATATGTTTTATCAGAGTAAGAGGGAAAGGCTTCAAAGCTTTCTATATTGCAGATTATGGTATAGTGAATTTCAAAATAAAATCTACTTTGTAATTTCCCAGTAACTATAAATACTTGCTCTGCTTTAAAGCCACACAGAAAAATAACAAGGTGTTGTGTAACATAGAACAATATGGAGGGCATTTCATGAAAAGATACAATTGGTTCTTTATATAACACATAATTAACCAGGAGAACCTGATAGTGAATGACATTATGGAGACAAATACTGTACTAAGAATGTTCAAAACAGGTTAGACGCTTTCTGAATAGCATCTGTATTTACGTTAGCCAGAATAAACATCATAAATCCTTTTGTTGCCAAGCATGTGGTGATCACCAGCCAGGATTAGGAAGTTATTTAACTCCCACGGTGAAATATGGCCAAATGAGTTAAACTCATAGCTGAAAATGCTTGGGTGGGCCTGGAGTCTGCTCACTTTTCTGTATGCTGAAGTTATTCATACAAGCAGAGAAATGGAAGTAGAGAGTGAAGAAAAGTGATCCAGGGATTAAACTGCCAATTTAGGACTTGCAAAAATTCAACTTCTTGCTTTCCCAGACTGCTTTTATGAGCTAATTCATTTGACACAGACTCTCAGATGTACTTAGAGCTCCACCTCACATTTAATCTTCAGGCACCTCAGGCTATAACCTGGCTGTGACTTGTTCCAGGTTCCATAGAGTTCACACAGCAGAAGGTGTACGAGTGAGAGAAAGCCGTGGGTAGACTACAGATGAATGTTGAAGGCACAGTCAGATGGGGTAACAGCAGTTAACCTGTTGCCAGTACTGGAACCTGCATTAAAGACAGAAATGTTCTTGAACAAAGCACTTGGTTGTCACCAGTGTAAAGTAGTTTTCTTTTCTTACACTGCCCCAGAATCACTGTATGACCTTGAACAGTTTCCCCATTTCTTCTTCTTGTCTGCCAAGTAGGAGAGTTAATTATCTGGAGCACTATTTGTTTTCTTTCAAGAATTAGCACTTATTTTTTCTATTTATTTTCTGTTTTGTTGTTGTTGTTGTTTTTCCTGACAAACAAACAATGACAACAACAAAAACATACTGACAATTCCCACTACTTTTGTTCTTTGCCCTCTGGACCTTCTTTATGGCTCATCTACGTTGGTTTTGCTTTCTATTTTTGTCCATCTTTTATTCCTGATTCAGCCACTTTTCACAGTTATGCCCCACATAAATGTATGCATTGGTCCCAGTGATACCCAAGAAGTGATCTGGCAAAACTGGACCTTCTGGTACCATGTACTACCTTCCATCTCAGGAAGCAATGCAAAAGAGGTGCACCAGCATCCAGCAAGTATGGAAGCATTCCATACCCAACCACTACTGCTCTGTGTGAGTGTGCAGTCTCTGGGGGAGGGTGATGAGAATATATCCCCATCTTTATGCTTACTTTGGTTGGCTATCTATGCTATCTGAATAAGTAGAACTTGACAACCAGTTTTACCATTTGCTAAATCCTCAGTTCTCTTACAAACAGGCCTTTCAGGCCTCTTTCTGCTCTCTGATCTGCTTTCCTCCATCCCTTGAACAATCTAGCCTGTAGCATCTTTAGCCAGGGAAAGAGTCCGTTTGAATGACAAATCAATAACCCATCTTGTGACGAAACAAAGAAGTTTGCTCAGTCCCAGCTGAATCAGAGCATCAGCTAAATTCAGCAGATTTTCAGGGAGGGTTGACAGCAAGCTGGGCCTTGTTTCCTCACCTAGTAGCCAAAGTACTGAGGAAAGCGAGGATGGGCATTCATAACGAAGCACACCTCTCCAACAGTGAGATGGGGATTGAGGTTTCCATTAGTTTTCCTCTTGTTATCATTCCTCCACATCAGCATCCACTGACCTCAACCACCCCTCCCTCTTTCTCATCCTTTTATCTCTCCAGTCCTTTTATCTTCTGTCTTTAACTCAACCCCTCTCATCTTTCTAGAAATTCAAGCTACCCAATTTTTTTTCTCCATCTTCAGCCTTTTCTGCTTGCTTAATCCCTTTGAAATCTTTTGGCCCAAATTTCTATCCCCTAAACTTTGTCTGTTTAGAATGTCATACCTACTGCTTAGGGATCTCTGGGCCATGAGAAAAACTGGCTTGTTCCCTACTGTCCTCATCTCAATAGCTGGTTCCCCATTGTGCATCAGCATGTTTTCTTTCACAGGGGTTTAAAGGACACTATCTTTTGGGGCTGGCCCAGGCTAAAATTTCATCTGCAGGCACCAAATGTTTCATTCAGCTGTGTGGTTTGTCCTGTGCAGCCTCGAAGTAGTTTCTATTAGTATTCCAATGGAGAGCTCACTGATGGAATTAGTGGGAAACCAGACTGCCAATTTATTTATACCCAGCCTTAGGGCATAACCATTGTGCATGTGTAAAGCTGTTGAGATGCAGAGTATACTCTGCATGTGTGTGTGTATGTGTTGACTGGAAGTAAGTTTGCAGGGAAAAATATTGCCTCAAGGATTGAACAGTGCCCAAAAGTGACCGTACTGTGTGCCAAAGATCCCTTTTCTCTGAACGCAAGAGAAAAATGATGGCTCTGAAATCTGTTGTCTACTTGTGTTTATTAATATCTTTCAACTCCAGTTTAACTGCAGCTCTTGTTACCCTGGTGGAGAGAGAAAATTCTAATTTAACTTCTGGAGTCCTTCCACCTTCAATAATATCTGTGTTATGAAACTATCGCTGCCTTTGGCTTGTGGGGTTGTTTAAAGCATATGAGTAATGAATAACGAAGTTTTCCCATTACATTGTCTCTTAGCCTGTGATGTGTTTTTAGGTAAATTGAGAGACGTTGGAAGCATTTAGTTGTGAATATATAGTTGATGCATCAGTGCTGAATGCGAATGAACTCTTTTTCCGGTATAATTTCATCAACTTTCATTAG
Source organism: Coturnix japonica (assembly GCF_054131305.1). Classification (NCBI taxonomy): domain Eukaryota; kingdom Metazoa; phylum Chordata; class Aves; order Galliformes; family Phasianidae; genus Coturnix; species Coturnix japonica. Next base: position 19,219,401 of record NC_140671.1, on the reverse strand, counting down.
GAGAATTTTTATTGCCATTATCTTGGCCAAATGATAAATCACGGAATAGCTTTCTTATTTTTCCCCCTCCTTCCGTGTTTCCTATTACTGTGACACAGTGTCATTTAGGAGATGCAGATGAACACCTCACTGCCCTGTTATGATAAAAACAGTTTGGGCAGAGAACAAATGTACTGGTTTAACTAGACCAAGAGCTAATAGGTTGTGTTCATTTAATTCATCTGATTAGCCATGTTGAGTTCCTCTGGAATGTTTCTTCCCACCAAATCATATATACAGATACATCCAGATATTAGAGCATGGTGATGTCTCTTACCATACTGTCTGCTGTGGTATGAAAAAATGAGAAGAGATTAGCAAATAATGTCTAGTTCCATTATTCTTTATAACAGCCAGGAAACTATAAACCTGTTATCCTTTAACATTATGTCTTCAAAAGACATGCATGAGGGGGCCCAGGGGACCAGTGGGCATATTTGTATTGCGCAGCAATGTGTGTATTGAGCCAATGCTGATCCAGACTGGCACTTTCATGTTATGAAGAGCAGAAACTATGCAAAGATATGAGCTGATCATCAAAGAAGAATACCTTTGTTAGCATATCCATGAGGCTAAACTAATTAAGACTGATGATCTTGTCTGCAGCTTTCTGGTACAGTTTTCTGATTCAGATTTTGCTTAGATTTTGCTGGCTTGGAAGACTGCACTGCACTCCGCTTCTCATACAGATGCCTCCAGAGGAGGATGGAGCCATGTAGGATTGTGATGGGGAAAGATAGGGTCTCTGAGAGTTCAGGACATTGCAGAGGACCTGATGGCAGGTAGAACAGCTTCCTCCTGCATGGTAGTGGCAAACGGGTTATATATTGTCACTGTGAGTAGAAACAATCCAGCTTGACTGCTGTGGAGCTTCTTAACCAAAATCAAAAGTTCACCACTTCTCTTTCTTTATCTCTTGTAGAATTTCAAGAATTTCAAGCAAGGCAGGAGGGGCTGGTTTCTACCCAGAGCACCAGCTCTTGGCACTGCTGGCAGATATCATTAATGCTGTTAGTTTGATGCATCAGTTCTGTCAGCATCTTCACTTTAATGGTAGTCACCAATGCAGCTCCAGCTCCTGCCTCTGCTGAGAGCTGAGGAAGAAGAGGGAGAGCATTGTCTGAGTTGGAAAATAAAAGACTGCCTGTGTTTGAAGTGAATTAAATGTGTTAACTTGTAATGTTCTAGCTGAGGTTTCCAGCTGTTATTCCCGAGCTGTCTGTTCTCGAAGCAATATGGGTCCATCATAAAGCAGCTAACTTCAGAGCATGAGCACTTACTGTCTGAGGCTTCTCAGGTGTATTATACTTTTATTATTATTATTTCTCTGTTCATAGTTTCCTAAGGCCTCTTCATATCCTGAATAAAACCCTGGGGAATTGTAAGCCCACAGGCTGAGTTTTAGCACTGTCACTATTCGCATCTCCTGGATTGATAGGTATTTAGTGTGCTGCCTGGATCCTGGAAACAGGACCCTAAGATACACCCCAGGGAAAGCCCCAAGATGTTCCTTGTATTTTTTACCCCTGAGAGAATAATTCCTTTGCTGTGGAAGTGACTTATTTTTGCTCAGAAATGTCACCATTTCCACCTGCCAATTGTAACTGCCACACTAAAATGTCTTCTGAAGTAAAATAATGGAAGTGAGGAATCTATGTAGAGCTGCTAGGCCCTCGTTGTTTTGTATTAATGACCATTGGTTCCTCTAAGCCTCTTCATCTATTTTCTTCCCATTATTAATAATTACTATAGTTCATTGCACCTGGCTCTTACTTAGCAAAGCTTGCAGTGATTAGGATGGGAGAAGAAATGGTGTTAGAGATTTGCTGACTGCTTTAAAGATATTTAAGAGACTTTCTGAGAGCAGAAGTCAGATCTCCAGAGTCCTTTGTCTACGCCTGGCAGGGAGGCTCTGTTTTCTCATATTGTTTGTGTGCTCTTCTAGGCACGTCCTCTGCTTATCTAGCTGTCCAACCACTCAGTATATGTACAAGCTCAAAATAATGCATTATTTGTTCATTATTCATTATTATAATTACCTATTCATATTTATTCATATAGTTTGAGAAAACAAGCAGAATTTCAATGTGGTTACTATAGGAAAATGTGTTTGTTATCAGATAGGGCTGCTTTAATGTTAGATTTTATTTGTACATGCTGGACTTGCTGGAGTTGAAGTGAAGGCATTCGCCTTGTAAGACATTTTGTGGCCTCTAACAAACATGAACCAAAAAAAAGCATTACAAGGGAGCTGTAGATGGTCACTTGGGAAGCCTCTTTTTTCCATCCACCTCCATGCTGTTGGCTCCCAATTTCTCTCAGCTGTGCAGAAGATCCTAGAGAAATTATAAGTGCAACCTTACATAGGAAACATAAACAAATTAAAGAAGGCAAAACAAAACTAACTACTAAGAAACAGGAGACTGGAGCTCAGCCCCCTGTTATCAGTTACTGGTATATTATATATATATAATATATAATATATATAATATATGGGCTCTGTTACCTGTAAGATGTGCAGTAACAAACACCGAGTGAAGGGTCAAGAGCAGGCCATGCTGGTGTGGAGCACACACTGTGCTTGTGGCTGGTGCCAGGGCTGTGAGCACGGACTTATGGCAGTTGCTAAGGAAACAGTCTTGGAAATGGGATTGGAGTTCTTGTCAGAAGGTTGGCTGCAGAAATGGTTTGTGCTTCAAAAGCACACAGGGCTGATACTGACAAAGGCTGCAATTGTTCAGCAATTGATTCAACCCCTGGTGTGATAGCATTAAGGAGTAACACATGATGTGATCACTAAATGCCAAAGATGAGGGATTTTGCAGTTTCTTTGGGTTATTTTCGGTGACTCTTTTGTGGTTTTGGAGGTTTTTTTTGGTCTCTTGCCATCTCACTGCTTGTGAGAAACTACCAGTAATTACACCGGATTACTCCTATGTAGGCCCTTGATGTGTTACTTTTTTGTTGGGTCTTTATTTTTTTAAGTAGTGAAAAAGCATGCACAGACAATTCAAAGTCAGGGCTCTTCCATGTGAGGATCCACAGCTTGAAGGAGTCCTCTTGGAAAGGTGATGTTGATAATCCCAGTCCTGTTTTTGCATTTCTTTGCCTGCACGTCCCTACTAGAGACATAGGCTTTTAATACACTGAGAAATTCCTCAGAGCTATTTGTTATTTTGCAATTACTTTGTAATTGATTTTCTTAAAAAGCAATTCATAACTTGTTAAAGATGTTCCCTCCTTCCCCTCTTCACTGTTTTTTCTCTAATCTCTGCCACTGTCCAGTATTTACAGTCATAAAACCTATTTGTTTCCCATTGCTTAGGGAGATGACGCTTCTAGAGAGAGAAAAAAGATGAGACCTAATGATTTGTAAGAGTGTATTTAGTCAGATCCTCTTGGGGTATGAGTCTAATTTGTACAGTGACAACTTCAGTGTAAGTAACCAGAGCAGTTACACTACTTGCCTCTGTTGCCTCTGTAAAATAGAAGCTATTTTAGAATAGATCCTGTAGAACAAATGCTATCATTGAATTCATGATTGACTGTATGGGAACCTGAATGAGGTGATACTGTAATACTAAGAGCTGTCCTTCTGAAAAACAGTCTCCCAACACCTGCGCTTTGTACACTCAGCAATGAAACTTCCTCCTTTTTTCCACCAGGGCCTGCAGCTGGGAACTCAAGAGCTGGAGGAGATGGGAAGCAAGTTTTGCCTTGCTCTGCTCATTCTGCACCTCAGATCCTTGCCCTGCAGCAAGAAGGTGATGGCTCAGGCAGCGCTACTCCTAGATCTGGAGGAAGAGATAACAATAACAGACCGGGCACAAAGGTCAGTGACAGTTTCCTTACAAATTTCATTTTCCTCTCAAAATATTACTTGAGCATATGGATGGCACTGTCTCAGTGAATTCATCAACAGGAAACTGAAGTTTCAGGTGATACTCTGTCCACCTCAGATCTCCTCTGTGGAGTCAATCTCCTACAGGGAAGATGTTCTCTAGGTGAAGGACTTTGATGGTATGATTTAGAAACAGTATGCCTGATTCTGCAAGGATTCGCACAGTCATTCCTCTTTTCCTCACAGCATTGTATCCTACAGACATATGAAGCATAGGTTTGTGATTTTTGGTGCGTGTGATGAAGTCATTATCCAAACAACCATATGGGAGGTGTTTTTTCCTAATTGCAAAATTCATTTCTTAGCTTCCTGTGTTCAATGGGATGAATGCAAGTGAGGTTGCCTCATATGTGGGGAATTTGGCCTGGGTAAAGGTCAGAATATGGGATGCTTCAGCTGTGATGAAGCAGAAATGTATGTGCTCTTTCTAAACCATGCTATTCCTAGTTCTACATGCAAGCACTTACTCTTGCAATATTGTTTTTCCAAGACAAATGGAGGAAAAAATAACTGAGTGATGTGATATGATTTGAAGTTCCCAGTGGGTTTGTTATCAAAGAGTGCTTCCAGCTTCATCAATGAAAAGCCAATTTTTTTCTGTTGCAGAAATGCCCCCATAATTTACAGCAAACTTCCAGTCTTCCCCCTGCAGGAATACTTAACTGACATTCGCACCACCTGTTCCTCATGCCTGAAACCATTCTTACAAGCTTGTTCGTGGTTTTTAATGTTTATGGGGAACAATGAAAAAAAGAGAACTAAAATATAGAGACATTCCTTTTGTATAGCTGTGCTCACTTGTACATATGAACACATAAATGAAGCAATTAACATGTATCCTAAATGGTTTCAGTACTGGGGACAGCCATCCGAGAAATCGTTGGTGTCTCATTAGAGAGAGCTACTGAAGCCTGGCCAGGTGGATGAATTTGAGATATAAATCAGATTTTCCAATTCTGAATTAGAGCTGGAGGAGTTTTTGCATGAAAGTAACTTCAGGGAAGGAAAATATTGAACTCTGACTTGTCCCAGACACTGAAAATAAGTTGGTCATACCAACTCCATGAGCACTTTCTCTCATTTGTGTGGTTTTCCATTACCTTTTTCTTTGGTTGGTTTCATGTTAGTGAGCATTCATTTCATTTTTCCTGATGTTGTGTGGGCGATGAACCTTTACCAATATAGCAGCTCTCTAATGACAAATACTTTTAAAGAAGTTAAGAATTAAAGAAAAATCCCTTACCTTGTACAGCTCCCATGCCATTCCATATCTGTTTGTGGTGGTCAAAAGCAAAGCGCTCTGTCCCTTCAAGGTTCTGTGTCATCTGGGGATGGGATGTCACTGCTGAAGGCAGTGTGATGGTTACTTGTTCATTTTCACTCCAGTGGGTGGAATTGCAGATTTATGGAGTTCTGATGGGTTAGGTGCAATTAGTTGGCATTTGTAGTACAAGTAAACATTACATTGTTTGCTCCTGTCTAAAGATTTGCCATATTACAGGAGCTTTTTGCAAAAGATCAGGAAAAGGGAGATGTGGGGCCCAAGGGGCTTGGCTTGTAAGTGTATTCTATTTTATGATAAATAATTCATTGAAAAGGATTGTGCAGCTTATTGATTCTGATTCAGAAAATTAATATTTTGCTTCTGGGTTTCTTTGAGTCTCGCCAAGAGAACTGCATAATTTGATTTTAGAGGGAATAAGAGGCCTAAAGCAACCAAAGGAAGAATGCAGAATAAAGAGAGCACACTGCTATGGGCAGGAGAGCAGCTGTATCCAGGCCTCTCCCCCAGCTCAGACTTTGAAATAAAATAATGCATAGACTATGAAATAAAAAACTGATTATCCATCAGAACTGGAGGTTGCAGTGTGGGGTTCCACTCGGTCTAATCTTACTCTGTAAAGATGAAATCCAGTCTTTCTCCATTTAGGTAGCACAGGGAGCTCAGCAGAGTCTTTCTGCTTACTGGTGGTGTGTCACTACATCAATGGTAATTATAGTCTACTTTTGCCAAGACTAGAGCTGTCTTTCATGGTTTAAGGAGCAGGAAGTGTTTATAGCTTAGAACCAGTGCTGTTGTCTTCTGTAGTTACCACAAAAAACACTTGAACACTTTCTATGCTTTCCTCTTGTGAGGATGGAAATAACCCAAATTATTTTTGTACCTTTGCCAAAGCAGAGTTGAACTCGGGGCCTGCAGGTGCTACACAGGAGCGACCTAAATGGTTACACTGTGGGATGTCTTTCTTGTGTGCTTTACACTGTGAGCAGAGGTGGTTTAAACACCTTGCAGGCAATCCCTTTTCCAGACCTCTGTACTGTGTAATGAATAGTGGGTGTTTAAGTGGGAGCCAATGGGTCTGACTGCAGCTTAAGTTTGTTTTTGGTAGAGCGTGTTGCAGAAGACTGTCTTGACTGACTTTCTCACCTAGAGAAAGATACACATATGGATGTTTCCTATCAGAGCAGGATTAACAGTGTCAGAAGAAAACGATGACTGTCACTCGACCTTGATGAAAATACGATCTTTATTTAGTTGATAAGGTTCTATTTTGCAGAAAACATGCTGAAATTGCTCTGACCACTCCAGCTGTGATCAGTGAGATTAATTGCACAGTGCTTATGTTCAATACATCTATCTAATTTTCTAAATGTGCATTTCTGAGTGCCCGTCTCTATAGTACTCCGGGTGACAGGTCAAACCATGGAAAGAGAAGTTAATCCAGTACTGGACAGATCTGACTTCCAGGTGATATGTCTCATGGCAAAGGTACATAGATCACAAGCCAGAGGTCTTTTATGTTACGAAACTCCTACGGTTCATGTTCTGCGTTTGTGTCTTTTTTTTTGTCATGGTGTCTGGTGTGCGTGGCATTGACTTGGCATCTCAGCATCTCCCTCCAACAGCGAACATTTTCACCTGTCAACGTTTATAACTGGATGTGTCTTTTAATTTTCCTCTTAGAGCTCTCTCTGCTCAGGGCATTTTGCAGCCTTACTTTTCCGCTACTGCTGTGAGGAGGATGAAGGAGCAGGCTGGACACTGGCTACTTCTCTAGAATAAACTATTTGCTCTGTCAGAGTCAGTGAGCGGTAGATCGAAGCAAGGTAATAGCTACTGGGGAAATGACTGGTCTAATGGAGGCATCTTGTGTGAATGGGGGATTTCTCCCACCTGATTTCATAGTGTTCAGTGTACAGTCTCCAGTGAGCCGAAGAAAGGTGTGCTAAACCTTTAGTGGTCCTAACAAAATGTATTTTGGAACACAGGCAAGAATTCCTTCTTGACCTCAGTCTAGCACATACAGTATATGAAGTCATTCAGGAGCGATAACTGTGTAGTAAGTTCCCAGCAGAGGCAGGGTAACAAAGTAGCTATATCTGAAAATAAGCAAAAAGGGAGTTGAATTTTTGTCTCTGGGGCTACATTACTAATAGAACAGTAGAGTATTTCCCCCAGAACCTGGAAATCCTTGGAGAACATGAAATTCACATAACAACTCTTCATCTCTGGTTCTCTAAGGGCAGCTGTCTTAAAGACCAACAGGTAACTACTGAGATTATTGCCATGAGATGCAGTGAGATCATAGGATTCTGGATTACCTGAAAGTGCTTGACTGTGTGGAAATAGTTTAACTCTGAAATCTCTACAGTACACTGCAAGTTCCTTACTCAGATATTCTCTCTCCACAAAAACCTCCTATTTACTTCCTACTCAATGCTCTACTCAATGCTGTACCTTTCTAAAACTGGGGAAAGTCTAGTAAGGGGACTTTTGTTTTAGCTCTGTTTAAATGGTATGTAAATGATGTGCTAGCAGAGTCCTGGAACCAGTACTCAAAAGGTTGTTGGTACCTAATATATTGCTTCCCATGATTATTAGTTGAAGACAAAAACAAGTGATTCTTTAAATGTTTCCAAAAAGAATATCATCCAGAGAACATCCTGCAAACTTCAGAAGCATAGATGCATCTGGGGATGGAACAAACTCTTGATCATCCTAATACAATTCTCATAACTGCCTGTCTAGTGGTTAAATTGTTCAAGGTATCAGCCAGCTTTTAGTTAGCATCCTGTGCCCCTGGGGCATTTCTCCTTAACTCTCACACTTGTTTAGGTGCCGTCACCCTCATATTGCACAAGACCTACTAAAGAACTTAGTAATTTGTGGGTTTTTCTTTTCAGAAACTTTTTATAGGTGTTTTTCTGCATCAAAAGGCTATTCCTCTACCAGCAGGCCAGTTTTAAGGACCATTCTGCCAAGTCAAATGTCAAATATGTGGAGGGTTAACTGCATTTTGCAGCCATCTTCTGAAAAACAAGGTAATGTATCAGTTGATTGTAGAGGCATTTTACTCTCTTATCTCACAAAGATACAGTGCTGTAGATGTTGGCTTCACAACTCTGCTTTTGCTCAAGAAGAGCCACTAATTCTTGTATTTCCAGCCATGTCTTGCAGTCAGTTCAGGCATTCGGAAGCTGTCTTCTGGGAAAACAAAATGACAGCATGTACTTCAGACATCATGTTTTTTGATAATAAGTTTCATGCCTCATTTGCTATGAAACAATTGGGTTTTAAGTCAGTGCTGCCCAGGTAACTTCACATTTTTCATGACCACAAAGAGGATGAGAAGTGACTGCTCACTAAGAGCAGGTTTCAGAAAGCATTACCTTGTTAAGGGTGTTTTCCCCTTTTTCCTCATGTTTTGAACGGATGGCACTTCTGTTCATTCTCTTTTTGCATTTGTGCCTTTGAGTGTTTTGCAAACACTGCAGCAGTTGTAGCCCTTTGTTTGGGAGGTGTTTCTTACATACTGAGGCAGACCCTTGCAAAGTCATTAAGTGTTTTCTGCTGACTCAGATATTATTCATCTCTTGTGTTTCTTTATCATTTCTTATGTTTCTTGAACAGAGATAAATTTCTCTCCTCCCCAGATGGTAAATATACCTTACTGTGATATTAATCAGAAGCAGAATGTTTAATCACTACCATGGCCCTTTGTCCAGGTGCAATCTATTCATCTTCCATACAGTGAGCAGTTAAAATGGTCAGTGAGTGGATGGCAAATCCAATAATATACAAGAAGGATTTGTAGATCATTTGGAACTGTGCTTGCTCTTCTCCTATACTTCATTGATGCACCATCACAATCCTAGATAGTATTGAACTGTTGGATTTCCCATCTCTTCTCTGTAATGCATCCTCGCCTGATTATGGCTGTGCAAGCAATTCTGCTCATCTTTTCAGCTATGTGGCCAAAATGCCATTCAGATCAAAATAGAGTGAAGCAGACCCAAAGGTGGGAAGTTCAAAGAGCAAAAGAACAAAGAAGGAACGAGGCGTGTTGGTTTCAATTCATGCATCTTTAACACATATTTAAACAGCAGAATTACGACATGATAGTTCTGTGCAGTGATGGCAAATGGCTCCCTTGCTTCCTGGTTTGTGTCTTCCTCTGCTTACAGGTGAATGTGGGTTTCATTTGTTGTTACAGTTTTTTGTTTGTTCGTTTAAATTATATGAACTGGAACTAATTTTGGCTGAAGTGTTTGAGTGCAAGACAGTGCTTCACCCTCCCAAATGCCCCATCTCCTCATGGTTCCAACAGGCTGAGTACCTGATCCACTGGGGCAGTCTGTACGGTTGGACTCTGGGGAGTCCTCTGACACATGCATGGAGATGAAAGGGCTCTTTCATCATTTTGTGAATCTAATTCCCTGGAAAACATCAGCAGGAATCATCTGGTAGTTTTGATTCAGATTTCTGTTTGATTGAACGTTCATTTTTCTTTAAGTAAAGATTTGGAACATTTTTAACCTTGATCATCTGTAGACATTAAATATCTTGGGGCAGCTTTCAGAAGGAGAGGTTATTTATTGATTCCATTTTTTAGCTTGGTCACAGGTTATGTAGCTGTTAGAGGAATTTGAAGTTTCTACTGCTTTGTGAACATCTATGAATGTGTTATTCCTGTGTTTGGATGCCTGAGCAAAAAGGGCATGGTGATGGTGATAGCTTATTAGGTAAATCCAAGTTTCGTGTTTGCCATACTGTGTCATGTTAGTGGTGTAGAACATGGAGCAAAAGGAGCTGCTAATGTATTTCATATAACTCTTCAAGGGCACCGCCTAACTTTTAACAGTAAAGGAGTGTGTCAGCTATGAGAGCAGCTGCAGAGTTCTGGGGTAGACTCACATTACTGTAAGGAGTCAGAATCAGTTTATGACTACCAGGAGGTATTGCTTAAATACATATATACTCTACAGTGCTCTTTCATACAGATGCTGCAAAAGGGGAGTATCTTCTTTCTGTCCAGGGTCTGACGTAAAACCTTGATGTGCCTGCTCATGAGAGGAAACACCTCCAACTTTGGATTTAGATCTATTACTGGATTCAGATTTTACTCTCAGTACATATATATTGATAATTGTGTTTTGTAAATAAGAACATGAACTTTCTTCCATCCCTCCCTCCCTTCATCCTTCTCATCCAGCACTCTTCAGCGTCTCTCCTTTGTTAGTGTGAGAATACAAGCCCAATGAATTCTGTGGAGGTTCAGCCGAGCAATGCAGTCTATAATTAATGTATTTGGTATTCAGAAGGCTTTTATGTAGCTGTGCACAGGTGAGCCACTGTAATTCAGCAACTTTTCATTAACACTTTCTGGAGCTGTCCCTGTTTTCTTCCTATTGATTTTTATTATTATTATGAAATAACCTTGGGAGCCACACAGATCTTGTTGACTGTTACCAAATACCAGTCCAAGCCTATCTCAGGCTGGGAACAATTATTCATGCTTACTTCAGAGGTAATTCATTTATCATTTAATAGCTAATAATAGCAATTTAAACAGCAGTAGGAAGGGATGAGATGAAAAGAGCAAATGGCAGAAAAAGGAATCACAGAAGGACTGCATGCTATCATATCGAAGGTTATTCAAATTACTGTACACGTACAGATCTGACTGGAGTACCGATAATGAACTTGTATATATCCAGCAGAACAAATGGGCTCTGCATTGCCCTTTCTGTGAGGCACATTGCTACTGCCTGGTATTAGACATTTTCGTATTGATTAGGAGCATCTGTATTTCTGTGGTACAGTCCTTTTCCCTTAAAATCGTACTTGAAATGTGGAAGTCATTGGGTCCCTTCACATGCTGGGATAAAAATTTACTTCTAAAGCAATCAACATTAATTTATGAAGTTATGAAATATCTCCCAAAAGACTGGATTATGAGGGATATGCACTTCCGTCTGAGGTGATCTTTATAGACCAGGATAGTGCTGACACTGGAACGGGATAGAGTCTTTCCTAGAAGTCACAAAGGATAATGAGAGGATTGATATGTTTAGACTTACAGTCATTTTGAATGCAGCCAGATGCGACAATTTTGGGTTGACCATGGATCAGGTGTTTAAGAGGCAGTGTTAGGACACTCCATATAACATTATTGCAGAGCTAGGTGGTGAAGGCTTTACCACACATCAGTCCTGCACAGCATTGATGGCGGCAGGGTTACGTGTGCTGCTACTGTTTAAAACATTAGTGTTTAAAATGGATGTCTTCTGTCGTGGGCAAAATATGATAGAAGGAGCTGCATCCTCAGTGAAACCATCAGTGGGATCCACGTTTTCCTCAGGTCAGAATTTTATATGTATTTAAGTTTCTCAGGCAATAAGAGCAAAGGAAAGCATTGTGGTTCTGATACAGTGATGCTCATCAGCACACTGTGTCCCCATCTCTCTGTTCTTTCTCTGCAGAGGGAACACATGAGATTTGTGCTTTCGAGGCAAACAGCTTATTGCAGGTTTTGGTCTGATGCCCAGCCTGCAAATGAGAGTCTGACCAGGCCACTTGTACTGTGGTGACAGTATACAGCTGCTATCTAGGAGCATATCAAAAATCTTAGCAAGACAAATGAGAGACTGAACAGTTATAGGGATAGAAAAAGACAGATAAATTCATAATTAAAGCTGTCGAGTTGCAGTAAAAGGAACATTTAACTTGGAACGAAAGTGGGTGGGCGAACAAAGTGTCGTATTTGGAGGTGAAAGTTGGCACTTGAACAGCATTTTTAAAGTACTCCAAAGCCACCTCCACTGACATCTCAGCTCTATTGTATATTCTGTCAGAGGCTCTGGCTGTGCAGTGTATTGTGGCTGTGACTCATGCGCAGCCCCTGCTGCTTGCTGCCATATGAGATATTAGAGAGACAGACATGGCAGGAGTATTGTGTGAGACTGAGGTAAATACGTGCAGGTTGGTGTTTTTAGACCCAGCACACACATGTACATGGACATATATGCATAGAGGCATAAACATGTAAGCCAGCTGCTGTAGCCTGTGGCGATTCATTATATCGTCTCAGAAACAGTGGGGGTTTATTAAGATGTATAAGCTAAATGAGATATTAGCAGGAAGAATTTGTGAGAATTTGGCTGGAGCTGGGCCTGCAAAGATGTGATGATAAGATCATGTGATGTTAATACTTCATACGGATCTTCACAGAGGGTTGGAACTTGATGATCCTTGAGGTCCCTTTCAACCTGAGTATGGTTCTGTGAATACTTAACACCTGAAGAACACACACACACAAAAATAAAGCCTAAAATCTCAAATCCAATTCCCATGAATACTGGGGGAGTTCACTCACAAGATGAAGACCTGTGCCATTTTGGCCACGGCCAGTCTGTAGATAACAGTAGTTCAGGCTGAGCAAAGACAACATGCCAAGCACTGGCCACCACCAGAGCAGGAAGGAGAAGCAGGGTCTGTACACTGTAAGAGGATAGAAGAAAAAACAGCTGTTTCCAGCTATTAGAGCGTGTTCTTTCCATGTTTCTCCCCTGATGCAGTCGGAGTCCCTTGCTGAATATGTCTCTCAATCCTGCATCCATTTCTTCTTGGTAAAACTTGTGTTTTTCGGATGGATGTGAAGCTAATTTCTGGAAGGATGAGTTTCATTTTTAAAGTAACAGAAGCAGGCTTTGTGTGGTTACGCTTTCAAGTACATCCTTAACCATTTAAAAGTGCATTACCAGCAGTGTTATTTATGGTATCTTATTACCTGTTAAACTATAATGGCTTCCTATTAAGCATTAACAATTAGTTACTACCTTAAATCCCTCTTTCAAAAAAGAGTTAGAGGAATTGGAGCTTGGAGGGAGAGTAAGCAATGGAAGAAACTAAATTCAAGAAGAGCTATCAGGGCAGTATCATTAGAAATAAGGAATAAAGGGAGGAATAGAAAGCATCTATTCCTGTCTATTCTGTCTATTCCTGTGTAATCTGTTTGTTCTGTCTGGGCTGCTCAACAAGTTTTTACATTACACTGTGTACTTCAGAATTGTTTCTGAAGATGCCATTCTACAGTATCTTCCATAAAGCATCAGCATCTCATTAAAAGATAAAAGTCCAAGGTATTCAAATAGCAAGCAAACTCCCAGTATCAAACAACAAAACAGTGTTTGATCTCCTTTGAACTGCAGGGGGCAGCCAAGAATTTGGGTATTGCTACCTGGATTTGTCTTGTCAGGCTTTCCATCGCATTAATACTTATTTTTCATTGTAACACACAACCTGTATTTTCATCTGTGAAGATGTGAATCATGAGACAGGATCCATTGTACGATGTTCAGCCAGTCAGGAGTCCTTCCTGACAGTGCCCAGCATTAGAGATTTCAGAGAGATGCAAGAAATTGCCATCGTGGACAATTACAAACTATTCCCACCATATGGGGGAATGCCTTTCTATCTTCAGACAGTTATTTATTTATACTTGGAAATGTGAGAAATTATAGCCTTTCCAAGTAATTATAATAACAATAATCCTTTCTAATGAAATGTTCCAATGTTCTTATTTTCTGTACGAGTGGTTAATGCTTTTTGAGTCTATCAGTTGAGTTTCATAGATCAGCTGTGTGTTGCTCAGAAAATGTTTCCTCTCTTCAGCTGCGCTTTCACCTTTGCAAATGCATTTTTGTCCTCTGCTGTAAGAGAGAATAATTGGGAGTGCCCAAATTGCCAGTTATTTTGTAAACAATGATTGTCTCTCTTGTGCATCTGGTCACGAAAGACACTCATATTTTTTAGCCTTCCTATTGCTCTAATGACTTTAATCACCTTCTCTGGAACCGTCCTTATTTATCTACTCAGACATACAATCTGATTTTTGGGTGGTCCAGTATGGACTCAGTAATCTCTATGGGTCCCTTCCAAATTGGGTTGTTCTGTGATTCTATGTGTTATCCTTTAACATGTAGGAAGACAGGAATTCAGGATGGCTTCGATAGAGAAAGCAGAGCATTTCTTAAAATAAGTTTTGTAATATTTTCCATCCTGTTGTCTGTAGGCCTTGCAGTTTATTGTTTTCAGGAAGGATGGAGGTTCCTGGATTAATCAGCCTTATCATCACCTGATTTGATGAATGTGTTGGAGAAACCATTTTATCTTTAAGTAATAATCTTGGAAGATTGCTGGCCACAAAGAGGGGTTGTGAAGGAAACCAGAGTCTCTCAGGTGGGAATGCATGCCCGTAAGAAATGATGTCACTTTTTATATTTAGATCTTTTAGATTTCAGCATTATGTCTGACTTGAAGACGGTTCTCACCTAATTAGTCCAGAAAGGATGAAATGGAAAAGAGAGAGTTGAGTGGATGAGGATGTCATGCTGGCAGCTTGTGGGCAGCACAGGAGCAGTGAATAAGATAGAGGGTCCCCATAAGAAGCTGGGACCTAAGATCCCTCCCTGCTTTCATGGAAGTGAAAAACTGCCTTAATTTCAAGAATTTTCTGTATATACATATATATATATATTATTTTTTCATGGAGATACAAAGAATGGATTAGGCTGAAAAATTAGTTGGGTCCTTTGACAATATGTCTGAGATGTCTTTGCCATTTTCAAGGAGCAGATTGGAGACATAAGATGCAGAAGCAAAGCTTGTGTTCACTTTTCTCTCTCTCTCTCTTTAAAATCATACCCAGGTTCTTTTTGTGCAAATGTACTACTCAGGATCAAAGCCTCTGCTCCAAGTGGAGGAAGTCCCTGGAGAGCAAGGCCTGAAAGCTAAGCCTCTAATACTGCTGCTGCTGGCCATACACCAGGTACTGCTTGGGAAATCTAGTCATGCATGACCCAGCACCTGGAGATAGAGAGAAACTGGGAGCAGTGTACTCAGCATCCCTGCATAACTTCTGATCTTTGTTCTCTTTGCTAGCTCATGTCCTTCTTTTGGTCGTGGTCCATCAGGAGTTTATTCCCAGCAATGTCAGATATCTGAAAGACTCTTCTGTAATGCAGCATCCACTGATTCCTTAGGCTTCTCAGAAGTGTAGTTTCTGTCATATGGACTGGGGTTTATCAGAAAGTGGATAATGGATAGGCTCACTACAGGTCTCTGCTTATTTTGGTGTATTTTTCCTCATTTCTGGCATTTCCATCTCCTTACTGAGTGGCTCTAAGTTAACGGCTGTTGGGGAAGGATCAATAGAAAGATGCTCTCTGCAACATCTGAGATTATTTCCCCTGCAGGTATGACAGGAACAGCCTTGCAAGCAGGATACTTCTTTGCCTTGTGGTGCTTTCCTGCCTCTCTTGTGAGGTGCTGGGTTTGCATGCTAAGAAAGCCACAGTTAGCACAGCTTAAACAAGATGACTCTCAAGAAGCAGTGTCCTTGATCCCTCATTAAAAATGTCCTTGACACGTTGTGCCATCAGAAGGAAGGTTTGCGATGCTGATCACCGGCAGCGTTTCTTCTCCTATGGATGTTATACAGCCTCAGAACATTTTGTTTAATTCATGGGAGAAGGAAGCTCTTTGGGTTTTGCTTCTCTTTACTTTTCTTTTTCTTTTTTTAATGCTTCCCTGAAGGCTGCATGAGAGCTATGGGGGTAGGAACGCAATTGCGGGAAGGTAACCTTTCCCATCCCTCAGCCTCTCAAGAGATGCATGCAACAGCAAGATACATGTAAATCCATCAGAGCTGATAGTGTGGTTTAATGCTAACAGATGTAAAGCATTAAAGGAAATAAACAGCCTGGCCCTGAATGGGATCCAGAGGTATAAAGCTGCAGCCTTGTGCTCACTCCCCGTGTTATTCCAGGTAGTTATTAGTCGTTTAGCTTAACTAAGAAAATGTCAGCCTTACTGCTGCTTTCTGTCATGTCTGTACGCTGCTAACAGTAATGCAGGTTGATTTTGGTTTGTTGTTCTTTTATTAGTTTAAACAGCAGATTATGTTCGTTTTTCAGCAAAGAGGACTTCATTCTAAGACTTAGATGCTGAAAGAGTAACTGTTACCTCAGCAGACAGGTAAACAGGCCAAATTTCCTTCTATTTCCCAAGAGTGCTGGAGGCAGAGGTAGACAGAGAAGTCTGTGCATTCTCCAGTTAAGATCTTCTCTTCCACACCAGTAAAATATCTTTGGAAATATATGAGGGAGCCTTGGAACTTCAGGAATAACAAAACCCAGATCCCTGCTATGTTTCCCTCAACAGATTTTATCTTCTTGGTGTTTGGGCTTGGCTATTTATCTGATCCTTTACATCCGAATGACATTCCTATGCAGTGTGTAGCCTTGCTGTTCTTTCCTCTCTGTTAGATGTGTGGTTGATGTAACTGGGCAGAATTTTCAATTAATCGACAGCCTTTATTCCACCTTTTCTTACAGTAGTGGCATGATGTGCCTGCAGAATTTCCCTACTTCCTTCCACCTTACGTTGCTAGAAATCACTTGGCTCAGAAAATAAAAGCATGGAGCCATTTACCCTTGTTTAGTCCCCTACTGATGGGTCAGAAGTGGAGATTAATAGGGTAGGAAGTGTGTTTCTACTCTGCAGTCAGTAAAGGAAATTCACTGGAACTAAATTAATCATGAAACGGACACAAAGAGGAGAATAGATTAGCAGGGAATTAACTCATTAATTAGATTCATGCCGAAGTTCAGAAGAGGCTTTCCTTCAAGATAACAGCCGAGTTCAAAGATCAGCAAGGGCTGATCATGAGAGGCAGGCACACCGTTTTCCTTCTGAACTCTGTCAGGCTTTACCTTAGCCCAACATCTGGCTGGTTATTATAGGATATCAGACATATGGCTGGCAGGAATTCAGCAGCTGGCAAAGCCTAACCACTTAGTGCCCAGCGATGGAGGCTATTATCAGCCCTTTCAGCTCCCTGGGCTCTGGATCCTGGTGTTGGCGTGAATGCAGGAGCTCTCTCTGTTGTGCCACTTGGCTATTTTTAGAGCTCCATCACAAGTCCTTGTGTGAGCAGCAACAGCTTGTTGGAGAATGGGTTTATTTCCAGCGTTAGGGTGAGCAGAAACCAATACAAGCTTAAGATAGGTAAAGTGCTAAAGCACTTCATTGTGGTAGGGTAGAATAGGTAAATCATTGCATGTTTCTAAGGAGATGGGGTTTGGTTGCCGTCTTCTTACTGTTCTAATGGGACACTTCTCTACAGGGAAACTTATGAGAGAAGCAAAGAACTGTCTCTGCAGTTACTTCTGTGCTGCACAAAGCCCCTGCCAGCTCCCTTCAGGCTCTGTATGACCCCTTGCTGCTCACATGCCAGAAGGCCCCATTACTGAGTAGTACATTGTAATAAATGCCACACTGTTGCACGATGGAGCTGGTGAGAAGCATGGAGAGACTGATTTCTAACACACTCTTAATGAACTAACAAACCAGTGCTAAACACCGAGAGCAGATCCATGTGAGAAGGGCCCCCTGCCTTCTGACTTAAGCTTTCCCTCCCTTTGCTTTTGCTGCCTCACAGCATGGATGCAATCAAACCATATTCAGGAACATCTGAGCTGTGTATTTGCCACTTAGGACTTTCTGGGTAGTGAAGTTTCCACATTGTTTATTTAGAGTTAAGTGTTCTGCTGGGTCTCTTATCACTTTCAGTAAATAACAACTGTCCTCTAAATTCTTCAGGCTGATTACTGAGACTGACAATCTGTGTGTTTTGAGTTGCTGAGCTGTATTAATCTCTAATATACCCTGGTCTGTGGATGGAAAGGGTAATGTATTGAGGATGTCACAAGAGGTATAAGCCAAAGGACTTGGTCTTCTTGGGAATGTGAAGTGCTTTGGTTGTGACATGAATAAATCTCCCAGCAGTAGCAGTGCTATTTCTGTTGGGAATAAAGATGTAAGAGGAGTCTGTCTTTTAATCCAACTTGTTAGAGATTTTATAGCACCAGAGCTAATTCATTTCTAGAAAAGAGATTGCAGACGTTATTTTTACCTGCCTGTAGTTTGCCCTGATATAGTTTATTCCACTTGCTTAATGGTGGAGTTGATAAGAATCCCAACCCCAAAAGAAAAATCGTACTGCAATTATAAGTTAAATAAGGTATCATACTGGGGAGTGGAGATGAGGGTGGAAGAGAAGGCATAGTTTATGGCTGTAATCTGTTCTTTGTATTGTAGAGTCTAACCTTCCTATCAGTATGAGACCTGGAAACGTGTCTATTGAAACCCTACTGAATGACACCTACCTGCAGCCTTTGCTAAAATGCAGGTAGGAAAGTGAAAGGAGATATCAGGTCCATGGACTATATAAAATGCAATCCAGAATTTATGCTGAGATAATTCAGTCCTCTGTAATCCATACCAGACTGATGAAATATTGACTTGTACTGTGAATGTGACCCAAGGCAACTGAAGACTTTACTGTGCTTTGGATCAGAACAGTTAAGAATGCAGAGTGCACATTCAGTCAACAAAACATTCCATCTTTGTGCTTTTAATACAGCAAAATGCTTTCCTGCTTCTTTTGTTTCCTTCCTTCAGTCACAACAAAGGAGTGTTATAAGTGGCCCCAGAGAAACAAAGCCTGGAATAGAAAAGGGATTTAGAGAGAAGAGATCAGATGAAATTGGTAAGAGAAAGAATTCCCAATACGATGTTCCCAGCTCAGCCTTCTGAAGGGAAGCCCTGTGCTCCTGATCTGTTATGATTCACTTGGCAGCTCTGCCCAGATGGCCTCTCCCCTTCATCTATACCTCTATAAACTAAGACCCAGCGATAACAGCCCTGCCAAACCTGGTTGCTGCTGATAAAATGTACACAGCTTTCAGTAATCTATTTGTTCCTAACGGCTCATCAATGAAAGCTCATTCTAATTCTGTTCATTTTGATCTTCTCTGGAGTTTCTGTGAGGAGGAGTGAGGTTGCAAGGAGTGACCTGTAATCCTCCTAGGTTTAACAGTACCATAGGCAAGTTTTATTCAAGCTTTCATTTTATACTGCCTGATTCCATTGGTGCATATTGATACAGGATTATACTTTCTCATCTTTTTGTTTTCTGACCTTACAGTGATTTGGTTTTAAATACTGCTGTGTCCAATAGCGATTGATTTTCCAGTCTTGGGTATCTTACCAACACATCTCATTCCCAATCAAAGTTGTCCTGTGCTGTTCTAGCAGAAGTGTCCTCTAAATGTCCTGTTACTCCTTTGCCTTTTCTCTGCCAGTTAATGTTGGAATTATTGTTCCTACATATTAGTTGTGGTTGCATAAAATTAATGAAGCTAATGGCTGGCGGTGACCTCCACCAGCCATCTTTTTTCTTCAACTTAGCTGCATCATTTCTGATAGGTTAGTCTAAGTTTTCTGTAGAGATCTCTAATATTGGGATTACCAGACTCTGTAAGTAATCTGTTCCAGCTCATACAACTCTCATGTTTAGAACTGTCTGTCTGTCTTAAGTCCTATCTTGCCATAGGAAGTCCTTGCCATATATATTCTTTGTCTTACCTAGACTAGCCATAGGAAGAAGCTTATTTGCTTTTCAGTGATGTCCTCTGGACCTTTTTCAGTTGTGCCAAGTCTCCCTGTGAATTGCTTCCTGAGTCTGGAAACAGAATTCTAACAGAGAGATTAACAGTGCAGAGAGAACAGATTAATTTGTGTGTCCTGCCAGCGTACAGGTTTTTTTTAATACCCAGCCAGAATTGTATCTGCACTTTGGTACATGAGTGGCTGGCTCACATGCAGCTTGCAGTCTTCAGCAGTGCAGAATGTTGTCGTTTTCCAGTAGAAATGCTACCTTGTCATTGCTCCTCGTTCATGTGTCTGTAGCATTGATTATTCCTGCCTGACTGTAGTAGCTTGTAGTTGACCCTATTGAATTGCAGTTGTTTACTTCAGGCTGCTTTTCCAGTTTGTCAAAATGATTTTGAATTCCAATGCAAACTTGTCTTACATTGGTTTCATCCACAAATCAAATTAACATACTTTCTATTTCATCTAAATCTTTAATAAAAATATTGGATTGTACCAATTCTGTGAC
This sequence comes from Coturnix japonica, assembly GCF_054131305.1. Lineage (NCBI taxonomy): Eukaryota > Metazoa > Chordata > Aves > Galliformes > Phasianidae > Coturnix > Coturnix japonica. Next base: position 19,199,154 of record NC_140671.1, on the reverse strand, counting down.
CAGGTCCTGCAGAAGATCATTTAGAACAGCTATGCATTTTGACAGCGAGACTGAGAGCTACTTTCAGAGTACTTTTTCTAAGCAATTTTGGTAAGAGCTGCTCTGAAAGTAAAGCCTCCTATTTTATTATGTTGGTTGAGGATGTCAGAAGCAGATGTTGGTGGTATGGCAGTAGAGTTTGAACCTTCCCACCAGGATCCCCTTCTGTTTTGTTGCTGTGTGATAAGTGGCAGCAGAGGCAAAATAGCGTCTGTCATGGAAGTGCACATGAAGCAAAGGAATGGAACTGAATTTCTCTGAGCAGAAAAAATGGCATCCATTGACGTTTGCTGGACATGTACAGTGACCAATCAGTGGATGTGAGTACAGTGAGGCAGTGAATGGTACATTTCAGCACTGGTGACAGTGATGTGAAAGACAAGCTGTGTTCCAGATGGCCATGCAGATTTTTTAAGTGCGACCTGCAGGCTCTTGTTCACTGCTGGTGAAAATGCATAGCTAATGCTAGCATCTGAGTTGAGAAATAGTGTTTAGTAGCTGAGAATTTACTCTATCAAGCAGTGTTATTGTGCTCTTTGTATCTACTGTGATGTCCGTGGAAATAAATAGGAGGCATTATTTTTGGAGCAACCTACAGATGTTCATCCTTCTATAGCTCATCTAAACCATGCTGCTTATCTGGCCTGAGAATTTAGTAAAGTTTTGGAAACTCTCTTGGCATCTCGTCCACTCTGTGTTGCTCTGACACCTTCTCACAGGGGTAAATTAGAATCATTAATAGTAATTTGTTCCTGACAAAGGTGTGTTGAATGATACCTATCTCTTCTAAGTTGTTCTAAACTGTTTCTTTCTTCTGAGGACCTGGAGTTAAGCTGACAGGTCTATCATTTTTCATCATCTCCCCCCCTTTTTTTTTTCCTCTCTTCAAAAGAAGTCTGTACATTGTATCAGTTATCTGGTTCATCACCAGGCTTTCCTAAGTTCTAAAAACATAATCGTTAACAGCTTTGAGATTGATTGAGTCAGTCCCTTAGAAATGCAGTAGGAATATAGCAGATTCAGCTCATTCGGAGAGATCTAAGCTATGTATCTTCTCTACCCTATTACTTTTGTATTCTAGGCCTTTTTTTTTTTTTTTACTTCTTTGTTAGTTCTTAACAACCTTAATTCATCACAGTTGACCTTTTTATGAAAACTGATGCAAAATCTCTCCTCACAACCTTATCAATAGGATTTGCTTCTCTGATGAGGAGCAAACTAGGACTTATTATGCAGCTTTTTGCTACTAATAAATTGAAAGAATTGCATCCTTTTCTGTGTGATATTTTTGCCAGACTCGTCTCACTTTGTGCCTTCATTTCTCCACCTTTATTCCTAGTTGTTCTTTCTGTACATTTGTACTCATTCATATTAATCTATTTAAATCTTTTTCTGCGTATTGATGACTGCGTTTACAGTCATCAAAGAGCTTGTGATATGATCGGGTTGGTCTCCTAACCCTTTGGATATATTTATTTGTAGTAACAGAATTAGTGTTTATATTCTTTATATATATATATTGACAGTTCTTAAGTCTCTTAGAAGAAAATTCTTAAGGATTCTTATTCATAAACCCACCCACCCCAATCTCCATTGAGTTGTGTGGAAGATTTTCATAAGGCCTTGCCCACTTGAACTTATGTTTTTGCATAAGTTTTGATGGAGCTCTTCCGTGGCATCACTTTTACTGGGGCCAAAATGGTTCTGAAATGTGTGTTGTCTTTCTCTTCCGACATTGCTTACAAGGAAAATACAAACTTGTTCTTTAATGCTAGCAAACTGCATGTCCTGTGCTGGGTTGACAGGGTCTTTAGAAGTAAGAAAAGCTGTTCGCTACCAGGGTTCACTGCTTCTAAAGGAAACAGAGTTCCTGCTAAGAGTCAGCTTTACGTGGAAATCATGCTTGTAGTCAAGCACATTACGACCACATTATTCTATCAAAATGTAGCTCAAACAAAAATTACGAATTTCATCACAGTTACGAAATGACAAGCAAAATCTTTTCTCATTTTTATCTAAAGACCTTGGCTTTATCTCTCAGCCTGCAAGTTCTGTTTCCCAAAGCATCATTTTCCTTTGAAGGTATTGACAGTAGATTTTGATCGAATGAAGGTATTAAAAGTAGATTGGAGATAAATTCCAGGTTGAAGCCTTCATTCATCCCATCCCTACTGAAGCTGCTGACCTGAGCCCACCAGACACCTCAGGCACCAGCCTGGACTCAATGTCTCTGCAGTGCAGCCCAGCCCAAGCACAGCCCGAGTGCCCCGACAGCAGCACCACCATGCAGGCTCAGGTCAGCATCACCGAGGAGAAGCTGAGCATCTCGCAGGGGGGCACAGAATCAGGACATGAGTCCCAGGCTCCGGGCAACAGCACAGGCTCTGAGCAGCTCTCATGATTACAAGAGAGGATGAGTCCCATCTTTCCTCCAGACCTCACACCCCCTCCTTTCTCCTATTGAATAAAGGCACGCTCGTGCTCAATAAACGCCTTGACTGAATTCCGAGTTTTCATTCGCAGAGATTGGGATGAGTGCAAGAAACATCAAGGCAGCTCAGCTTACAACACTCTGGCTGTGGGGTTTGTGCGGCCGAGCTCTGGGTGTGTTCCCATTTTGCCTGACTTTGGGATGCCTGCAGCGAGAGCTCTGCTGCCGTTGTGTATGGCAGCAAATAGTCTCTAGCATCCTGGATGCTGCTCATGAAAACCCCAAGCTTCCCGGCTGTAGCTCTGTGATGCTTTTCAGGGACTTTTGATGCTCTTTGTTGCCGTGGCTGCTCCCTAACACCTCTGTCCTCCCGCCGTGTCCATTCCTGGCTCTCACCTGTGAGCTGTCCCTGCAGATCATCTCCAGCCCTGCCATCATCGTGATGCGGCAGGAGGAGCTCGCCCTGACCAACATCAGGCAGTGCTGCCTGCCTCTCTCACTCTCTAGACCAAGTGTAACTACGCTGTCATGGAGACAAATGCTTTCTGTCACATCCTCCATCCCCGCAGACATTTACCGGTAGGTGGCTCTTGCAGAAGAAGATTCAAGCAGCAGAACCTTTTGCTCAGCTACAGCACACAAATGCTACAAAAGCAGGAACAACCCGCAAGCTCTGGGTCTGTTTGTCTTGCACAGGCATGCACTAACTGCGTTTGATGGTACCCCCCATCCTTGATTTCCTTCCCTGCTCCTTGTCTGATGGCGCTGCTGAGCCAGGAACAAGCTGCCCAGTGTGGCAGAGCATGGTGCAGAGCTGTGCTGGGACCTCCTCCCCTTCATCTGCTGCAGATCAGTGCCCCACACGTGCCATTGGGATGCTCTGGCACGGGATGTGCCTCCAACCCAAAGCTCCTTCCCACCTCCCAAGGAAAAACAAAGCAACCCAAGCATCTCCAGCAAAGCTGCCCAGCAGACAGCAGGGAATGCAAACAGCTTCTGGCTGCTCCCCTGCACTCCTGTCCTAAGTAATAGACCCCATGAGGACTGGCTGGGAAATCAGTGCATGACACATGTGAGTGTGCACAGGATTGTGCAAAGCAGTGGGGTTCCATGAGTTTGTGTGTGTGTGTATCTCGGCTGTTATGAAAGCATGGGAAGACTGCCTTACTGAGTCCCAGATAATTACTTATCCTCAAATGATTTTTCCTGGCCAAATTTAGAGCCTCTCACAGGTAATCGAGACCAACAGGCTGTTGTTGCACAATCAACAGGCACAATCTAGATGAATAGCTTAGGAAAATAAAGCATCATGCCAAGGGTACTAGATAAGTGAGCAGCTTGAGATCTGCACATTTATGTGATACTCATGGTCTTAGACAATATTTGCTTAGTGAGGTCACATAGAATGAAAGTAAAATAGAAGAAGTGCAATTGGTCTCAGTTCACACAGCTGGCTGGTTTGTCTCAGGCTAATCCTGAACTGCCTCAAGCGACTGCTTTGGGGCTCTACAGAAAGCAACTTCAGAGATCTCTTTCTATTACTAAGTGTTTGAAAGAGCAATTTGCTCTGTTAATTATCCATCATTTCTGTGCAGTCTGTTTTGTCAGACTTGTCTTTAGCTTCCAAGTTGTATGTGAAGAATTGTTTCCGTTGTAATGCACAATGTACTAAAAATTGAGAGATGAAAATGTGAAGAGTTTTTCCAGCTTTGATTTCATGTCTGGAATTTTGGAACCCACTACTTGCAGTTGTTAATCTGTCCAATCTGGTCTGGTTTGGGATGCCCTCGTACTTCTTGAATCGCTCTGCTGTTAAAGGCGGAGCAATTCCTACAAGTGCCATGGCCCCACTGTTGTTCTAATTCTTATTTCTTTGTTTTCCACACACTGCTTTTCAAGCCTCCTTTTTCTTTACAGTCAAAGTGAGAATTGCACTGTGAGGTGTCTGAACCTTGTTGTGCCTCTACATAAAGAGAAAAGCAGCAAAGCCTGACAGGTGACTGTGCTGACAGCTCTCGTAGCCAGTAACACGTAACTGTGCTAAATCCCTTGTGACTGCTTTGATTTCATTTTTGCCAGTGAAATCCTTGTAAAAGGAACTGCAGCAGTGTGATGAGCTAAGGTGAAGGTGCTGGTTTTAGTAGTGCTCTAAGCTGAGTGGAAGGGCAATTGAATGAGGGTTATATGCTTTCTCTGGGACGATAAGGTTTTTTTTTTCCTGAGGGAAAGAGCCAGCTTTTCATGGGCTATATGTGGGCTTTGGCAAGGACAGACAATCCAGTCTGTCAGGAAGCCATTTGAGGTGCTTCAGGTTTGTAAGCTTGTCTTTTTGTTTTTCAGGCGGATATTTGGAGCATGGGTGTACTGCTGTATGCTCTGCTGTGTGGGTTTTCCCTTTGGATGATGACAATATGATGGCACTCTACAGGAGGATACCAGTGGGTATCAGTGGTGCTAGAATACACTGAGAAGGGAAATAGCAGAGCTTGACAAGAGGCCTTGCTTTTCGGATGGCAGAACATGCTGAGCTGTGGGTAGAAAGGCCTGTCTGCTGAATATTGTCCCTGTTTTTGCTGCTTTGTCTACCAGTATTTTGTGGATTTGGTTCTACGCTTGGTTGGCCTATGTGGCACTGTAGCCTGATTCTATACCATGATAGCATACAGAATTTAAGGAGAAGTATTTTCCTGCCAATGGGCTGGATTTTTTTGTATCTGGTTCTTCAACTGGCTGCTCCCTATACTATCTGTAGTAAAAATATAGACACATCATTTGATTTCCCTGAAATGAATGTTCCTAAATGCCAGCTCTTCTCATGTCTACAAAGGTCAAAGTTCTGCATTTGCTATTAGAATTTCCTCTTCCAGAATCAGGAGGTAATGTAGGACCCCACAGATTACCTTCAGAATTCAACAGTCAGTTCTGTTTCCTTTCTGAGTGCATAACAACCTGAGCACATGAATTGAATGACGTGGCTTGTTAGTCTGGTACAAACTCTGCTGTACACTGAAACTTGGTCCATTTGTAAGCAGGACTTTGTCCATCTCTGCAGGACAGCAGAAAACCCTTTGTGCTAATCATGATGCCAAGAAGCAGAATGCGGCAAATGGCAGATGATCCAACTGCTTCAGGTGTTCATTGCCTTAAAACTGTGAATAGTTTTGGACTGAGAGTTTGTAAGCAGAACGGAGCTCTTAAAGCTGTCAGAGATTATTCCTGCACTGTTCAATTCTATCTGCCTAACATACACAGGATCTCAGAACTGCATTGCTTGAATTGGTGGAAATTGTTGAAGTGAACTGGGATGAGCAAGTTTTAGAACTTAGTCAGAGTGCTATAAAAAATGGATAATCTCATGAGTATTATAGTACAGGATTGCTATTTCTGCACTGAATTTGTTTTTATTTTACATGGCTGTGATCTGAAAGTTGCTTGAAACGCAGGCACCTAGGCACTGTTGTGTAACTGAATTTCACACGATAGGTCCTGAAATATCCTGGAATCTAAAACTCTGACTTGTTTTAAGTCTGCTGCTTGAGTATAATCAGGGTCATAGTGTCTGTGTGCAGTGTTTCTTTCCCTGTAATGCTCCACATCATTTCATTTTGGGAATATTGAAGGAAATGGACTATGTGCCATAACTGTTGTTAGAACAAAGTATGTCTGGTGTGATCTTATGCATAGGTTCTGTAACTGCTCTTCACAGCTCAGGTGTTTGACCTTCCTTTTGGTGAAGTGATGAAATACTGCTGGTTTCTATTTGTGCTTCTAGGCACCTTGAAGCTCTTAGGAATAGAACAATTGTCTCCAGTTCTTTTCAATGATATCAGTAACAACTCGAGTGTTGCTGCCCACTAGGTAGACCCAAAGAAGCAGATTACAGTGAAACAACACACGAGCTGGACCTGCACGAGGATCACTTTCAAGACAGTGGCTCTGTTGCTTGAAGCCTATTTGCTTCTTCCTGCTGCCACTCTATTACCAAATATCAACAACCTTTCATGATTCAACTTGCAAACGTTTGACACTAACCCTTGTGTTTCTATGCCTTCCTAGGTGATTCGAGCCCTTGTCAACCCCAAAGATCCAAACCAAGTAGTGATGTGCAGTGTGTTTCCATCAATGGAGAGTTCTTATTAAGCACGAATCGCTGCAATTCGGATGACAGCCTTCCACATGGTAACAGTGATGGACACAAGGGGCTCATCCACGTTCATGCTCTCATATCTCCTGGCTCTGCTGAAGATGCTGACCTGAGCCTGCCAGACACAGCAGTCACCTGCCTGGATTGTGACCCAGTGCCTTTGCAGTGCTGCCCATCCCAAGCACAGCCCGAGTGCGCCAGCAGCAGCAGCACCATGCAGGAGCAGGTCAGCATCAGTGAGGTGAAGCTGAGCATCTTAGATGGGGACTTAGAGTCAGGCTGCCAGTCCCAGGCACCAGGCAGCAGCACAAGCTCTGAGCCACTCTCATCTTGACAAGAGGGGTCCCATCTTCACCCCTGACCTCTCAAGCCCTCCTGTCTTTTATTGAATAAAGTCACTCATGCTCAATTATCGCCTTGACTGCATTCTGAGTATTCATTCACAGTGATTGCGATGAATGCAACAAACAGCAAGGCAGCTCAGCTTGCAACACTCTGGCTGTGGGGTTCGTGCAGGCAGAGCTCTGGGTTCCCATTTTGCCTGGCTTTGGGATGTCTGCAGCAAGATCTCTACCATTTTGTATGGGAGCAAATAATCTCTAGCATCCAGGTTGCTGCTCATGATATATCCCAGTCTTCCTGGCTGTTGCTTTGTGATACTTTTCAAAGCCTTCTGATACTCTTTGATGCCTTGGCTGCTCCCTAACACCTCTGTCCTCCTGCCATGTTGACTCACGTCTCCCACTTTTAAGCTGGCTTTGCAGATCATCTCCAGCCCTGTCATCATCACGCTGCAGCAGGAGGTGCTCACCTGGCCCAGTGTCTGGCAGTACTGCTTGTTCTGCAGATGAGCAGCTGCCTCCTCATCTCTTCAGCTACAGTAGTTTTTCTCAGGGCAGTTAGATGCAGTCGTGCTCCTCTGGATTTGGTGTGAAATCCATGCTGCATGGCAGCAGTCAGTGCAATACAAAGGTGTTCTGTGTGCCATAGCATTTCTCCAGGGGCTGCCAAAGGTAGAAGCACAACACAGCACCATCCTTCTGACAGTAATGTCTGTGAGTGTTAGACATGTGAGCACTGCATCATCCCCAGCATGTCAGTGCTTTTCCACACCAACCTGACTCTCACACTCTGCACTGAATGTAACTCTGCTCTTGTGGAGACAAATGCTTTCTGTCACATCCTCCATCCCTGCAACCATTTGCCGGTAGGCAGCTCTTGCAGAAGAATCAAGCAGCAGAACCTTTTGCTCACCCTACAGCATGCAAATGCTATGAAAGCAGAAATAACCTGGCATGCTCTGGGTCTGCAAGGCTGCACAGATGGGAGAGGTAGATTGTGTTTTTGCAGTGGAAGTTTCCAGTATTTTCAGTACATAGTGTAGGCCCTAACTGAATGTATAACCCTCTTGTAAAACAGCTGTATAAGTAGTTTTTCCACCAAGAAAGTTGCTGAACAGAATTAAGTTCAGACTGGGGGCATTCTGACATGGGGAGAATTGAGACAAGCACAAGATAAATACACAGGGTGGGTAGAGCCCAGCACAGGACAGAATGAATGTACTGACTTTTGGAAACATTGCCCTTCTCTGTCCGCAGAAAAGTACAAGGCAGACCTAAAAACAAGAGGTTGGTAATTGACCTTATATGGAAATGAATCCTAGCAACAGTCTGGAGGAGTCTGTGAGCCTGAGATGCTCAACCAATGAGAGCCATGAGAGCATCACCTGCATTGGGTTTAGGGCACAGAACAGAATTGATTTCACTGACTGGTGTGCAATTTCTCCCTTGCCAACAGGGGATGTGCGCGCAGTATTGCAATAATGAATAAGCACTGCTGCTATCGCTGCCATCTTTGCCTAACTAGAAATCTTTGACTTTGAGAGTTTCTCACACAAGGGGAGAGGGTAAGAAAGTAAAGAGGCACAGAAAACTAAGGGAAACAGCTCTTCTGTATCTTATCTATAAAAATTGATACAATTGATGCTGTCGTGCATTTTTTAATTTATTTTTAATTTTTTGCCAATGTCAGTTAGATTGTTTTAAAATATCCACACACCAAAATCTGACTACCAAGCAAATTTAATGAAAATGAAATGAAGGTGAGTTAGCGGAAAGCACAAGGCCATATTATATTAGGCTCTAGCAAATTTACAGGCACTCACTGCACAAAGAGGTAGATCTGAGTTGCACATTATATGATTTCCACAAAGATTAAGGAAATCTGAAGCTTTCAATATATTTTTTTTATTCTTTTCTCATTTCATTTTTTAAACACCTGACCCAGACCCCAACCCTCACAGGAGCTGTAAAGATAACAGCAATAACCCGCAATGTAACTCTAATCCTAGCCCTTACCCTGATTCTAAAATCGTCTCTAACTCCAAATGTAACAACAAAAATGATGCTAGAAGTTTGTAGCAAAAGGAACCTTAACCCTGATCATAATCCAAAAAACAATCATTAAGGTAACAATAATCTTTACCTTAAAAGTAATATTAATCAGAGCCCAGATGATGCCTGCATCCAATCAGAAGCATGCTTTGCATTATTTAAGAGTTCTATTTTTTCCAATGAACTCTCTCTATTATCACTTTTATAAAGTAACAGAGTCTGTTCTTTTTCTCCTGACACTGTGCCTTACTCCTGACATCCCCTGGAAATGACCCAGATAGGGCACCATCAAAGTAATGCTAATAGTAATGTCAATCCTAAGGGTATCTCTAGCCTCAGTGTTAATGGGACGCTAACAACAATCCCAACAGCCTTAAACATTCTGGTGGTGTGAAAGAGGTGCTGCCTTGCACATGCTGGGCAGTCCCATTGCCTGTTAAATGCAGGCGGCAGCGTAGAAACATGATGCCCGTGGTCAGAATGCCCTGTGGCAGATCCTGGCACCGGAGAACTGACCGGAGAACCATGAGAGAACTGACAACAAATCACGCGACATCAGAACCGACCCAGTGGTTATTTACAAGCCTTGGGTGACCCAGACAGGATCTCAGAGTGGTGAATGTAGGTACAGAAGTTGTTACTACTCTGTTTTCTTCTAAAAGCTGCTCAGCTGCTTTGCGTTTCAGACCATCCCTGGCTTCACTGTGTGCATCTGTCCAATTGATACCAGGTGTTTCTTCATCTCGGAAGTTGAGGGGGGCGGGGGAGAGTGGAAACAGAAATCAATTCAATTACTCATTTATTTATTGACAGACATTCACGTTTGCTACGTTTGGAGAAGTTTTTATTTGTTTGCTGTGGTTTGTTTTTTTCTTTTTTTCTTTTTTTTTTTTCCCCCTTCCCTCCTCTTCCATCTTTGTGTTCTTCCCCTATAATCAAAAGAGAAGGGATCCCCAGGGTCTGTCCCGCAGACGTTCTTTCCGTGGTCTCTGCTGCCACCTGCTGGCCAATACACGGAACTGCCACTGTTGGGCGTTTGGTGCCGCAGGAAGCACAACGCAGATCTGAGTTCTGACCGGTCTACGCAGCAAATCCACCAATCTTTATTGTGATAAGCCCTCCACATGGCATTGCGCATGCATTCGAACACGCAACAGGCATAGATTTCTCCTAACTCCTTGAGGAGCAGGCAAGCAGAACAACTGAGCGCACCACTGCTTGTGATTGGGCCACCCCCATCATAGAGATGTGTGTTAGATCTTTTACCCACCCCTGGAGTTACTGGTTCTACCACCTGTAGTGTAGAATAGGTAGCCAATAAATGCTTTTCAACTGTGATGTATCTTTATTCTGCTCCATGCCAAACCTGTGACCAAAACTTCATAGGGGTTCACAAAGAACTCTGGCTCTGCCAGAGCCCCCATCCAGACCCTTCTTGAGTTACATTCATATCTAGTTTGGCTGAAAAGGTTGCACTATAAATACTCAGTGCTTGGGCCTGTTTAACAGATATTTTTTCCTGATTATGCTGTCCATCGATCTTTTTAAACTGAACTCCTGCTCTAATCTGGTCTTTAAACATTTGTTGTCTCAAGACCCTAATGGGTCCAGACTGGATTACCTTAGGGGCTGGACGCCTAAGTCATGGCAGCAGATGGTTCTCTGACCTTTCCACCACCATTCAGAGACTGCATCTGGCTGCAGGCACTCTTGTCTCCCCATCAATTGGGCAGCCTGTTGTATTACAGCACCTGAGGGCCACTGGGGGGTTCAGTATGGATAACATAGACCCATCCTGATGTAAAGGTGATGGCTGTAGGATGAGATCCCTCGTTCCTGATGAAAAATTTATTGACTGGGCTCTCAAAATCATCTTCATAGATTGCCTCTTTCATGCCTAATTCTCTAATATAATTTTGTTAGTCCTCCATAGAGGACCACAGGCTGATATTTAATGGTATGTCATTCTTATTTGGCCATGTTATATGACACACAACCATAAATCATTCACTGATCAAATGTCTATCCTCATTATGTTGGACAGAACATACAGTCTTTGCCTGAGGGCAGGGTGAGTAGTAATGGATGTCAGTTTTGAAATTTCCAGTCCGTTCACCACAGCGCTTTCTGCCTCCATGTCCCATAACCAGAGCAGCTATGCTGGCATGCTCTCTTGGTTTCTGTCTAAACCACTGTACTATATCCATCAGTTCAGCTGCTGTATTATGGGCAGCAGGGTTTGGGGGGTTGGACACTGGTCAGGGCACTCCCACCAGCCTATCCTGCATTTTTTTTTTTTCATTTTAGGGTTACAATCAGTCAGATCTCAAATAGATCTAGTCCAAATGGAACCTCAAAATCTGACCTTTTAGTGCCTTCATTTACAGAGTCCATTTTATACAGATTCCCTTGTACAGGTTCCCCATGGTCTTCCAGAAAGATGTTCCTGATCTTCCATAGGAGAATGATTGAATTAGGTTTTTTCCCCATCAAAACTGCCACCTGTCTTTCCAGTTTTTCAACACTGTCATTCAATAGCTGATTTGCATCAGCCTGAGCCTCTTCAGTTATGTTCAGACAGTTCAAGGCCATCAGCAGTGCCCATGCCACCATGAACGCAGCTAACTGTCATTCTCAAGTTGTAAGTATGTCTTTGCTAAGACCATGGAAATACTCAGTCAGGTGGGCCAGGGACTCATGGACCCTCCCTCCGTCCCACACAGGGCCCCATTTTTCAGTGACAGAAGCAATGCTGCATTTTGAGGATCCTAGGAATCCCAGGACATGCCCTGACAAAAGGTCATTCAAAGGGGTCGTCTTTCCTCATCCAAACCACCCCATGATATTCACAGAATCACAGAATTGTAGGGGTTGGAAGGGACCTCCAGAGACCATTGAGTCCAACCCCCCTGCCAAAGCAGGTTCCCTACACCACGTCGCACAGCTCGGCATCCAGGCAGGTCTTGAATATCTCCAGAGAAGGAGATTCCACAACCACCCTGGGCAGCCTGTTCCAGTGCTCTGTCACTCTCACCATAAAGAAGTTATTGCACACATTAGTGCAGAATTTCCTATGGTCCAGTTTCTGTCTGTTTCCCCTTGTCACTCCTCCACACACTGCTGACAAGAGTCTGGCCTCACCACTTTGCCCCTCACACCTCAAATATTTATAGACCTGGATCAGGTCCCCTCTCAGCCTTCTTTTCTCAAGGCTAAACAGACCCAGTTCCCTCAGTCTCTCCTCATTGGGGAGATGCTCCAGGCCCTTCACCATCTTTGTGACCCTCCGCTGGACTCTTTCCAAGAGATCCCTGTCTTTTTTGTACCGGGGAGCCCAGAACTGGACACAATATTCCAGATGAGGCCTCACCAGGGCAGAGTAGAGGGGGAGGATCACCTCCTTCGACCTGCTGGACACGCTCTTTTTAATGCACCCCAGTATGCCATTGGCTTTTTTGGCTACAAGGGCACACTGCTGGCTCATGGTTAATCTGTCGTCCACCAGGACGCCCAGGTCCCTCTCAGCAGAGCTCCTCTCCAGCAGCTCTTCCCCCAGCCTGTACTGGTGCATGCAATTATTTCTACCCAGGTGCAAGACTCTACACTTGCTTTTGTTAAACCTCATCCGGTTTCTTACTGCCCAGCTCTTTAGCCTGTCCAGGTCTCGCTGAATGGCAGTACAGCCTTCAGGTGCATCAGCCAATCCTCCCAACTTCGTGTCATCAGCAAACTTGCTGAGGGTGGTCATTGATGAAGATGTTGAACAAGACCGGACCCAGCACAGACCCCTGGGGGACGCCGCTAGTTACAGCCCTGCAGCCAGACACTGCACCGCCAACGACAACCCTCTGCACTCTGCCAGTCAGCCAATTCTCGACCCACTTCACTGTCCACTCACCTATCCCATACTTCCTCAACTCTGGTATAAGTATGTCATGGGAGACTGTATCAGTTATAGAGGTTATAGAGTTCAATTCCTGTAGTCAATGTGGCGGCCCAGGTGGGACCAGCTCTGTTCGCTGCAGGACCAGCTGAGAGGGAGACACTTTTGGCGCACCCTGAGATTTCTCTGAAGGACTCCCTTCCTCACCTGATCACTGCAGGGACAGACAAGGACCACCCATAGGTGGACCAGGTATGTGTATGGTAAGTGGAGCCCATATGTCTTGAGGAGACATCCTACACAGTTTACAGCCGTACGTGCTGCTCCCAGGGAGGTGAGCTCATGGCTTTGGTTGCCAGCTGGGGTAGGAAGACTCCTTGGGTGAGTTCCTATGAAAGGGAACTGTATGTCATATGAATGGAAACAAGAACAAATACTCTCTCTCAGGTAGTTGACAATAGGAGGGGCCTAGGTTGGTCTCTCCTACAGGTATGGGATATAGTGGATAGCCTGTCAAATGGTAGCCTGGGTTCTCCAAGTTGTAATCACGGGGCTTATAGGTTGTATGTTCAATATTATCATCTGCTTTAAGTGTTTGGTACCGTGTTTCAAGCCGACTCTGGGAAAAACATTAACGTTTGCAACTGGTCGACCAGAGTATGAGTGTTATTAAGATTCCAGCTAGAAAACGTTGTCAGCATTGTGTAGTATGAATTAACCATGGTTTTTGATCTAAATGTCAGAGTGAGTGTGGTGTGAGTGAGACACAGAACAGCTGCAGGGTGAGTGCCGAGTCCCGATCCATGTTTCCTTCCTCCTGTGAGGGAAATGGCCAGACACGGACAAAGTGAAAGACTGTTGTCTGTCCACTCATATGCAGTTTCTGCTTGTATGTAAAAAGACGGGAGTTTGTACTCTGTAGATTAGTAAGATTGCCCTGAGGAGAGGTGTACATTCCACCTGACCAATGAATGTCAACCCATTTATGTAATACTATGTACTGCTTGCGAGGAAGTGTGTGAGGGAGGTGATTCAGTCAGTGCTGGTTCTGTGGCACAGTGTTTATAACTGAAGAATACAGACTGTATTAAGGGAGTTTATGTGAACTGAAGAACTGTACTGTTTGACAAACTGTTTTGATGGTATAAGAAAGTGTAATTGTTAATTATTTATGAAAGTGTACTTGAGGGAATGTGGAAGTGTATCTGAGCATAGAAACAGAGGAAGCATTTACAGAGGAAAAAGGGTTAAAGTGAGTTTACCTGCACTGACATGAGAGCAACACCCTGAACCTCTGCCCTGTGAGCTGAGCAGAGCAGAGCAGAGACACAGTCCCCATGTATCAGGTAGTGTTATTCTGCTTACCAAATGAATGAGTTCACTACAGAAGAGGCAAATCTTCCCCTCTGCTCCATCTGTGGCATACTCTGGAGTTCAAGACATTGCAAAGCTATGGCACATCTACTTTCTTTCAATGATGACACCTTAGTGTGCTCTGGGCTCTCATTTCAATTGCATCTAAAGAAGTCTAGGGTCATGCCAGCTGACAGGAAGCTGGCAAATGTTGTCTCGTTGTAAGGAAGAGCAAGAAAGATGACATGGGCAATTATGGACCTGTCAGTCCAGAGCCTGGTAAAATTATGGAGAAAATGATGGTGGGAGTTATGGAAAAACAGCTGAAGGACAATTCTGTCATTGGTCGCAGCCAACACAAGTTTGTGAGGCAAAGGTCCTGTTTAATTTAAGCTCATTTTGTGACACAGTTATCCATTTAGTTGACCAAGGGAAGCCAGTTGATGTAATCCTTGAGGATTTCAGTGGAAATTTTGATACTGTTTCTCACAACAACCTTCTGGACAGAATGTTCTGCATACGGCTAGACAGAAACACAATGTGGTGGGTGAGCAGTTGGCCAGTAGGTCAGTCCCAAAGGATTATAGTCAGTGGGTTCCATCAGGCTGGTAGATGGTCACTATCAGGGGTCCCCAGGGTTCCATTTGGGGGCCACTTTCCTTTCGTGTTTATGCAGATGACTTGAATGCAGGACTAGAAGACGTTCTGAGCAAGTTTGCTGATGAGACCAGATGAGGAGGTGCTGTTGCCTCCACTGAGGGTGGAGAGGACTTGCAGAGAGATGTGGACAAGTCAGAGAAGTGGGTACCAGTTGGTACTAAGCACCAAGTGCATAAAGTATAACAAGAACAAGTGCCTGATTGTGCACCTGGGTAGGGGCAACACTGGACATACACACTGACTGGATATGGGACACTGGAGAGGAGTCTGACTGGAAAGGATTGGGGTGCTGGTCAGCATCACACTGAATGTGAGTCAGCAGTGTGCCCAGGCAGCCAGGAAAGCCAACAGTCCCCTGGAGTGCATGAAGCAACTTATTGCCAGCTGGGTGAGGGAAAGGATCATCCCTCTCTGCTCTGCATTGCTACTGCCTCACTAGCAGCACTAGGTGCACTTCTGGGCACCACAGAACATAAAGGACATCAAACTCTGGGAGAATGTGCAAAGGAGGGCACTGGAACTGAGAGATGTGAAGTTCAGAGTTTCACAGGGATTGACTGCTTGTTCAGACTGGGCCCTTCTCAAATCCCTTCTCACATCCTGCAATGAAACATAGGTCTCATATGGGACATGAACCTCACAGCGTCCTTGCACCACATGTAGAGCCTGGGATCTTCTGTCCCCATGTCTTTCATTTAACATCATACGGACCTCCAACCCATTGCCCCAGGAAATGCTAGGAGCCAACATGAGAGACAGGATCTCTCTACCACTGGTCTTGTAATCAGGGCTTGTCCTGTTTGCTTCGTAAGGCAAAGGAGAGGTTTCTTAGCATGCCAGTGCCTTTGCCTGCCTGTAGTCATGGCTTCCAGTTATCTTCTCTAACAAGTCCCTTGGGAAGCTTACTTGGTAATGGCCCTCACTGGGCCCATTAATACTCCAAGAAACTTCACTGTTACTTCTGACTTTGTCTTGTTGAGCACTTTGTGCAAACTTCTCTCTGCACTGGAGGCTGATGAACTCAGCATCAAATGCACCCTGGGACCATTATAACCTAAAGAATCTCCTGTGCCTTATGCCATCTTGTTATCTTCTTCAGGTTATCAGAACTTGTTCAGCAAAAAGGAGGGATATCTGGAGAGAGATTAAAGAGATAGAATCCATTATAAATTTATTTTCTCTTTATTTATATCTGGTATTAAAGCAGCACTGTGCAAATGATACCAATCCAGGATGTCCCAATGAGTTCTGTACTGTTACTGTGTTGACAAAGGTCCTTCTCAACCTCCCCACCCAATTTCTGCTCACATTGGACCTATGGGACTTGCATCACTTTTCTTCACATCACTCTTCTCCTCTGCATTCATCCGCTCAGTGTTAAAACTGCTTTGCACCAACTCTCTCTGGCTTTCCTTAGAGAACCAGCTGCACATGGAAAAGGAAAGATTTCTCTTTTTTATCTGGCCAGCAAATGGAAGGAAAGGTGATGCAATTGAATGAACAGTAAAACACAGTGATCAACTGCATGCCATGTTCAAGCTGCATCTACTGAAGTTTGTCTTTCATATGGAATATTTTTAAAAGAAATGATTTATACTGAGGTAGCATAGGATAGATTGAATCACAGTGAAGTAGTTGACAACAGAGGCCATCAAACTCTGGGAGATGGAGCAAATTCCAGTAATCTCCCTGGGATAGATCAGCCAGGTAGTTGAGAGGTATCAACTTAAAATTGATCAGGACTTGTGAGTATTTCACACATTGAGATGGGTTAACACATTCTCATTGATTTCTATCTTTGTCTCCAACTCTGCTTTTCACTTTTACTGACATTAATGAACATCTTTCAGACTTCGTGCCTTAATAAAAAAGAGACAGTGATTGAGAAAAAAAGTATAAGAAGAAAAAGAAAAAGAATAGATAGGAAGGGATAGATCAAATCACAGCGAAGGAGTTGACAACACATTCCATCAGACTTTGGGGAGATGGAACAAATTCCAGTAATCCCCCTGAAAGTCAGAAATCAGACAGATAATTGGGAGGTATCTGACTGAACAAAGAGCAAGGGATGGAGAAATCTGGAGGGCAGTGGGAGTAGTGTGTATCCCCTCTCTGGCCCTCGGCTGATGCCCAGGAAGGAGGTGTCTGTCTCAGGGATTTCCCACACGGTTTACAAGCACTGGCACACATCAGGAGCAGCCCAGGCACCTTGGGCATCACCCAGTGTCTGTGTGTGAGCAACTGCCTCCCAGCTGAAGAACCGAGGACTCAAAGCAGGAGCTCACATGCAGGCAACTCCTTGTGCACTTCTGAACTGAACCAGAGGAATCCCAGCTCCTGTGGGTGTGTAAGGAGCCGAATCCCATTTCAGCTCCAGGATTTCTGTCAAGGGATGAGACTCCTGCACTGCCTCAGCTGGATCACTGCCCTGCACAGGGAAAGTCCAAACCTCGCCTTCCTTGTCTGGGTGCCCTTATTGTTTCATCAAACGAACTCTGGGAGCACTCCCCATATGTCTCCAATCAGTCACTGACCACTGGACATGTGGTGGTTAATTGAGTGGATTTCAAAGCACAGTCATGATGCTGTTGTCTTTCAGGAGCTGTTGGCCATGAAGACCCAGGGATGTGTCAGGGGACATGAGTGGGAAGGATAAAAATGACATCATCTGCTGCTTGCTTGTCCAGGCTCCTGGGACACAGGGAGCTCATAAAAGTGGGCAGAGCTGCAGAGAGACAGCTGTGCCCAGGAGCAGCTCTTGTGCACAGCACAGCCTGCAGGTGACAGAAGGAGAGGAGAGAAATTGGAGAGAGCTTGCAGGATGTGTGTGGTGTGAGCGGGCTGTGAGCTCACTGCAGGAGCATTGCTCACAGACCATGACAAGGGAAGTCTCACAGCTGACCATGAGCTGCTTTTCATAATTTTTTTAAAATAAATTTTAAAATAAATTTTTTTAAAATAAAAGAAAATAAATTTTCTTAATTTGGGATATCTCATAGCAGATCTGGATGCAGGCACTGCAAGTTTCTTCACTGTGGAAAAAGCCTTCTGCTCCAGCTGAGGGCTTCCATACTGCAGTGTCAGAGCACAGCCCTGAGGGCTGCGTGTCCCAGCACGGCTGCAGGCTGTGCAGCCGGGGCTGCAGGCGGGTGCCCAGGGCTGTCCTGCAGAGCAGGGTCCCTGCTGTGCCCCAGGGGCTGTGTGCCGGGTATGGGACTCTGCCGCCTGCGAGGCTCAGCACTCAGCCTGCCCGGGGAGCTGCCCAGGGCGCTGTGGGGAGACGGGTGGGGGGAAGGAGCCCCCCGGCAGGGCTTGTGCTGCCACAGCTGCTGCCTGGGGCAGGGGATCACAGCTACACTGCACAACAGTATGTTTCTGAGGGCACTTTGCAAGAGGAGAGCCAAGGCAGGGGGTTTCCATTTCCTGTTCTGAGGCAAAGAGGTTTGGAGTCAGAAATCTAAAAGGGACAATAAGAGTTATGAGAATTTTTTGTCAATCAATTGCTTGTTTTGTGAACACTCACACATGATGTGCTTTCAGTCTCCCCTTTCTCAAAGGATGGAATTATCATCATTTTCTGTAGGCATGAATAATTCACTTATCCTACAAACAGGCAGCATTTTCTAACTGAAACTGAATGCCACAGAAGCTCGGGTAAAGGGCTCTAAGAGCACTTGGGGTAAAGATATGAGACTTGAAACAGATGAAAATATCCAGGGAGAAGGCATAAGAAAATAAGAGGAAGGTTAGAGCTTCATATGCTGCTTCTGCTTAAGGAATGTTGAAATACATGAAATTAAATGTAAGAAATGGTGCTAAATGTACACTGTTGTAAGAGAATTAAAACATTTCATAGTATAGCAGGAGTAGTGCCTCTGAGAATGGTCTGGACTTGTCATTATCTTCTGCACTCTGAGCAGGACTCCAAGCCCAACAACAGCAGATGCCCAACAGCAGCTCCATCAGTGAGTTCCTCCTGCTGCCGTTGGCAGACACGCGGCAGCTGCAGCTCCTGCACTTCTGGCTCTTCCTGGGCATCTACCTGGCTGCCCTCCTGGGCAACGGCCTCATCAGCACAGCCGTAGCCTGCGACCGCCGCCTGCACACCCCCATGTACTTCTTCCTCCTCAACCTGGCCCTCCTCGACCTGGGCAGCATCTCCACCACTCTCCCCAAAGCCATGCCCAACGCCCTCTGGGACAACAGGGCCATCTCCTACACAGGATGTGCTGCACAGCTCTTTTTCTTTACCTTCTTCCTCTCAGCAGAGTATTCCCTTCTCACCATCATGTCCTATGACCGCTATGTTGCCATCTGCAAGCCCCTGCACTACGGGACCTTGATGGACAGCAGAGCTTGTGCCACCATGGCAGCAGCTGCCTGGGGCACTGGGGTTCTCAATTCCCTGCTGCACACTGCCAGTACGTTTTCACTGCCTCTCTGCCAAGGCAATGTTGTCAACCAGTTTTTCTGTGAAATTCCCCAGATCCTCAAGCTCTCCTGCTCAGAATCAAATCTCAGGGAAGTTGTGTTTCTCATTTTTACTATCAGTTTAGACGTAGGCTGCTATGTTTTCATAGTTGTGTCCTATGTGCAGATCTTCGTGGCTGTGCTGAGGATGCCCTCTGAGCAGGGACGGCACAAAGCCTTCTCCACGTGCCTCCCTCACCTGGCCGTGGTCTCCCTGTTTCTCAGCACTGGTGCTTTTGCCTACCTGAAGCCCCCCTCCATCCCCTCCCCACTCCTGGATCTGACAGTGGCACTTCTGTACTCAGTGGTTCCTCCAACACTGAACCCTATTATCTACAGCATGAGGAACAGGGAGATCAAGCACGCTCTCAGGAAGGTGTTGCAATACTCACTATTCCCGCTTCAATAAAGTGCACATCTTCATCGCATGATTCCCAGTGATGGTTCTTCATCTTTTATGCATCTTTGATTGATTGATTATGTGAGATATAGCAACGTGCAAAAAAATGTTATTGAACTTATAAATAAAAATTTGTTTCACTTCTTTCACACCTACTATCCATTTTCTCACTCCAAGAGCTCATGTAAACATGGAACCAGATTCCCCGAATAGGTTAAGAGATAAATAAATAGCATTCAAAATACGCTTTTCCTTAGCTCTTCTCTTATCCAACTTTGTCTGGATTTGGGGAAGGTACAGCCACAGATAGAAGCACAACTAGTTCTTTTCATTCCTCCTCTCTTTACACTGATACAGTGCACAGAGGATTCGAGTCCTCTCATTTCTACAGGCCTGAAGGTCTTGTGTGTCTCACAGCAGTCCCGTCGTCTCTACAGCAGCACTCAGTGGTTTGCTTAATTTTCTTATCTCAATACTTGGAACAGCTACAGGACCTGTAGCATAAGTGACCGCAGAGCTCCTTATGAGGGGTGGAGTGACAGTGGGATCTGTCCAGAGCTTGGAGCAACTGCAGGATGTGTAGCAAAAACTTGGAGCTATTGCAGGGACTGTGCCAGGAGTTGCAGAGGCTGCAGCAATGTCAGCAGATCCAGCTCTCTTCCCCTTGAAGATGCTGAATAGTGTTGAAGACAGCTCAGTAGGTGTGGGCCAGGCCCTGGCACACTGCAGTCATTTGGGCCTTTTTAGGATTACCAGTGCCACAGCAGACCTGTCTCCAATATTCTACCAGTTTCTCAGGATCCTGCAGTTGCTCGGAGATGAAGTTCCAAAGCCCTGGGGGTGCCCACCACTCCAGGCAGCTGCCCAGACTGTCCCACACCCCCTGCCATGCAGAGCCTTCTCACCTTGGGGCAGATCTCTCACTGATATTCCTGAATAATTGTTTAACCTCAATCCTAGAATCATAGAATCACCAAGGCTGGAAAAGGCCTGAAAGATCATCCAGTCCAACCGTTCACCTATTACCAATAGCTCCCACTTAACCATGTCCCTCAACACAATATCCAGTCTCTCCTTGAATACCCCTGGTCTCCCAGAGACGACAGTGTAAAATGTGTAATTCCTAATCATACCAACAATATTACTTCCAAAACCCAAAGATGTCCAAAGAGCTGAATGTGCACAAAACTTCACTTTGCCAATTTTATCGTGGTACAAACCAAGGTCAAACAGCATAGCAAAATAAATACCCTAATCCAGCATCCAGAGTTGACAAATGATGCAGCAGGGAAAACAAGCAGCAAGCAAGGAGCTGTGAAATGCAGCTTCATGAGAAGACTCAGCAAGCTGCACAAATAGGGAAACTATCAGCACCATGGCCTGCACATCTCCAACTCCCACAAAGCCCTGTCCACTCTGGACAGATGTGCTGTTACCACAACCCTTGGAGCCTCACATCAGGCACCAAAATGACTGTGGTTGTTGAACCCAACATGTGGCTCAGCAGCACACAGTGCTTTGTGCACTGCCCCATTCCCAGTGGGATGGGGATGAGAACTGGGAAAAAGAGTACAACTTCTGGGTTGTAACAAAGCAGTTTACTAAGAGAGATAAAAGGAGAGGAGTAATAGTAATCACTATATATCCGTTGATATAGAATCGTATGTAACAACTGATGCACAAGCACTTGCTCAGCACCACCAGACTGATGCTCAGCTGGGCCCTGAGCAGTGAAGAGACTGAAATGAACTCCCACCCCTTTCAATACAATTTCTGCTTGCTGTCAGCTGATAGAGAACGTCCCTTTGGCCACTATCAGTCAGCTGTCCTCACTCTGTTCCCTCCCAGCTCCATGTGCCCTCCACTGACCATGGCCTTGGCTCTGTACAACACTGCTTAGCAGCAGCTGTAAACATCAGAGTGTTATCAATGGTTTTCTCCTAGAACCAAAACACTGCACCACAGCAGACAGTCTGAAGAAAACAATTCCATCCCAGCTGTAACTCAGATTCCTGCCTGTCCCCTCTTCTTGTTCTTCCTGATCAGGAAGCAAGGAACAGAATCTGCCGCTCTCCTCTCTGAGCCCTTTCCATCAGTTCTCAGCTGGCTCCTCTGCCATCCCCAGGCAGAGCTCAGTGCCCTCTCATGGATGGCAGCAGCCTTTTCTCTTCTTCCTTGCCCATCCGTCATGCAGAATCTGTACCCCATTTGCTACAGTACAGAGCTGAGAATCAACCCACCATGTCTCTGTGAACCAAACAAGACCCTAGGCCTGCAAAGGCACAGAGATTTGGAGTTCGCTGAGTGAATGTTTGTGGTCCTCTCATTAGTGTAAGGATTCTTCAGAAAGCATCCCTTTCCAGAAGCATGCTTTGATTTAGCCTGTCTGGGTCTTGCATCTACACTGTGGTACTGATGTTCAGTGCCTTGCTCAGAATCAGCAGCCTGCATGAAAGGAAAAGCTCTGTGGTTTTCTCTTGATTTGTCCCGTTTATTTCCCATGCTACCCGCACTGGTCTACAGGCACTTTAGGGCAGCAGTAGGTTGGGGTTACCCCCAGAGGGTACACAGTAAGATTTAGGACGGGGTATTGGCAACAAGACTTTCTCTGAGGAATCCTCACACAATCCTATAGAACAACTCACAGGCTTTCCATTCAATCTCCAACAGCAACAATATCCCTCAGCCCTTCTCTGTCACATCCAATTCCCCACCCTTCCCCATTTGGACCTGGTTTAAAGCCCTATAATCAATCAGTGCAGGAGCATTTCAGATGGGGTCATGGAGGAGGCAGACTGCCATTCTTGGGGTGGCCATTTTCCCAGGAGGGCATGGTGGGAGGGCTTTGTCCCATCTGGTTCCACCAACACTTGCATCCACCCAGCAGAAGGCTGTGCCCTCTGTGTCCCACTTGAACTCTGCATGGAGCTTACAGTTGGCAGTGACATGGCTGAGAAGCTCTGGGCATGGATTAAGGGACAGGGAAGTAATGTGCCTTCCTAACTTCCTCCCTGCATGCCTTAGCAACTTCCTTGTAATCTCCCCAAGTACCCAGCCCCTTCTTCCAGAGGACGGAGATTCTCTTTTTCTTCCTGAGTCTCAATAGTTTTTCCCAGTTCATCTGCACTGGTCTTCTTCCCCTATGGCTCACCTTATGGCATTCAGGGACAGCCTGATCTTGTGCCTTTAAGATTTCCATCTTGAGGAGTGTCCAGGCTTCCTGGACCCCTTTACCCATAAGGAGCGACTCCCAAGGGACCTGTGCTACAAGTGTCCTGAACAGGTCAAAGTCCGCCCTCTAGAAGTTCAGGATAGTAGTTTTGCTAGTCACCCTTCTGACATCTCCAAGAATAGAGAATTCTACCATTTCATGGCCACTCTGCCCAAGACAGTCCCCAACCTTCTCAACTCCTACCAGTCCTTCACTGTTAGTGAAGAGCAGGTCTAGCAAGGAACCACCCCTGGTAGGACTTCATACCAGCTGTGTAAGGAAGCTGTCTTGCATGCAATCTATAAACCTCTTGGACTGATTCCTCTGCTATTTATTATATTCCCAGCATATATCAGAGAAGTTGTAGTCTCCCAAGAAAATGAGTGCTGGCAATCTTGCGACTTCAGTAAGCTGCTCATAGAATGCCTCACCCATCAATTAGGCGGTCTATAAGAAACCTTTAGCAAGATGTCACACTTACAGGCCTTTCCCCCGATCCTTACAAACATGCACTTCATTCTGAAGCCCAAGCTCTTCAACATCAAAACTCTCTTTAATATAAAGGGCCACACCACCACCCTTCCTTCCTCCTCTATCCCTTCTGAAGAGCTTGTAACCATCCATCACAGCACTCCAGTCATGGCAGTGGTCCCACCATGGGTCGGTAATAGCAACTAGGTTATGGTTTGTCAGATGCACAGTTGCTTCCAGCTCCTCTTGCTTGTTGACCAAGCTGCGTGCGTTGGTGTAGACGCACTTCAGCTGAGGCATCTGCCTCTCTCCCAGCTCAAACAGCATTTCCCTAGGCTTATCTCTGGTAAGCCCTGTTTTGTCCCCTCCCCCATCGTAGCTAGTTTAAAGCTCTTTCGATAAGCCCCGCTACCATCTATGCTAGGATTCACTTCCCCCTTTGAGACAGTTGGGTTCCATTCATGGATAACAGACCATGGGCCAAGTAAACTGTCCTGTGATCAAAGAACTCAAAGTTTCTGGCTCAGTACCAACCTCTGAGACAATTGTTCATTGCTTTGCTTTCCAAGCCTGCTCTGTGTCCCTCACTGCCACTGAAGGTATAGAACAAAAAATCACTTGATCTCCCACTTTGTGAACTAAATGGCCTAAATTCCTGAAATCTCTTTTTATAGTTTGTAGTCTTATCTAAGAAATTTCATCACTGCCCACCTAAACTATGAGTAGTGGAAAATAATCAGTGGACCTAACCAGCATTGGGAGTTTCCTCATTATGTCCCTGACCTGAAACCAAGAAGGCAGCAGACTTACTGACAACTGGGGTCCAGTCTGCAAATGGGGCCCTCTATTCCTCTGAGAAGGGAGTCACCCACCACGGCCACCCTTCTTTCTTTCATGGCAGAGGAAGTCACAAGGCTTGGTAGTGACTGCCTTGCATTAGGTTTCCTCCTAGGCAGATCCTCCATTGCCTCCCCATTCTTATCTCCTTCAGATTTCAGAGTGTCAAACCTGTTGCTTAGATGGATCAGGGGTCGAGGGCTAGGCAGGCATGGGGGGGCTCCTGTGATGTTGAGTTGGGACTCTCTTCCAACCCTTCTCATCAGTCAGGTCTGTCTGACTGTGACAGGGCAGGGAGTCAACCACTTTTCTGGGGGTATCTGCCTGGCAGCCTTCCCTCGGGGATGCCAGCAAGTCACTCCACCAGCCCATCTCCCGATCACACTCCCTGATGGTAAACTGTGAGTAAAACCTTGAGTAAAGTGAGAGTTCACCTAGACAAAAGTATGAGTAGAAACATGGACTGACGTGAGGGTAAACCCAGAGTAAACCCAGGATCCCATCCATTGGGCATGCACAGCCTCTGAGGGCAACTTTTTCCAGTGTTGCTGTGTAAAAATATAGGTTCCTCACATCTAACCTATGTCTCCCCTTTTTAATTTAAATCCGTTTCCATTTGTCCTGTTATCAACAGACCATCCCATCCTTATTCTAGCGTTAGGCATCTCATCCTCAGATGGAAACCCTGGGGCTGAATTGGGATCAGTTTTTCAAAGAACCACAGGAGCTACAAGTTCACCTAGCTGAGTTCAGATGTGCACAGTGAGGTGTCTGTGTGTGAGTCCCTCATCTGAATCCTTGGTTTTTATTCCACAGGGACTGCACTACTCATACACAGTCTCTCAGTGATGCCCAAGGTGCCTTGGGTGATCCTAGTTTTGTGCTAGTGCTTGTAAACTGTGACGGAAAATCTATGAGATAGACACCTCCTTCTGGAGCATCAGCTGAGGGCCAGAAGGGAGGTATTCTTGGCCATCCTAAATACCACCTCAGCCACGTGCTTAGGGCACCCATTGTGTCTTTTGCACCTGACCCCATGGAGTATGTAGTGATATTCAGCTTATCAAAAGGAGGAGCTCAGAACAGAAGAGGCAGATCTTCCTCTCTGCTCCATCTGTGGCATAGTCTGGATTTCAAGGCATTGCAAAGCTATGGCACATCTACGTTCTTGCACTGATGACACTTTAGCATGCTCTGGGCTCGCATTTCAATGGCATCTAATAAATCTAGGGTCATACCTGTTGACAGGAAGCTGGCAAATGTTGTCTCATTGTAAGGAAGAGCAAGAAAGATGACACGGGCAACTATGGACCTGTCAGTCTCACTACAGTGCTTGGTAAAATTATGGAGAAAATGATGGTGGGAGTTATGGAAAAACAACTGAAGGACAGGTCACAGACAACACAAGATACAGAGGGGAAGGTCCTATTTAATTTCAGGTCTTTTTATGACACCTTTATCCATTGAGCTGAACAAGGGAAGGCAGTTGATGTAATCCTTGAGGATTTCAGTAGAGCTTTTGATACTATTTCTCCAGCACCCTTCTGGACAGAAATTCCTGCATACAGCTAGACAGAAACAGAACGTGGTGTGTTGTAATACAAGAAGAATTTTACAGAGCAGCAGCCATGGATTGAGATAAGGAGTTCACAGAGCAGCAGCTGCGGAGCAGGATAAACAGCATGAGAACAAAGGACATCTCTAGGAAAAGAATGAATGGCTCGTGGCTTTGAAGGGGGGTTATAGGGTTGTTATTGCAGTAGCTTTCCTCCAATTAGCGTGTGTGATTTTTGGACACCCTTGTCTGTCTCCTATAAAAGTCTGGCTTTCGGGCAATAAATTGATGCAGCTATATGTAACTATATTGGTGTTTGTCTGTTTGACCCAGCACGCTGACATTTTGCCTTTCAGGTTCACCAGCAGTGGTGGGTGAGCAGTTGGCCAGTAGTTCTGTCCCAAAGGATTATAGTCAGTGGGTTCCATTGGGCTGGTAGATGGTCACTGTCAGAGCTCCCCAGGGTTCCATTTTAGGGCCACTTTCCTTTCATGTTTATGCAGATGACTTGCATGCAGGACTAGAAGATGTTCTGAGCAAGTTTGCTGATGAGACCAGATGAGGAGGTGCTGTTGCCTCCACTGAGGGTGGAGAGGACTTGCAGAGAGATGTGGACAAGTCAGAGAAGTGGGTACCAGTTGGTACTAAGCACCAAGTGCATAAAGTATAACAAGAACAAGTGCCTGATTGTGCACCTGGGTATGGGCAACCCTGGACATAAACACTGTCTGTATATTGGACACATGAGAGACGTCTGACTGAAAAGGATTGGGGGTCCTGCTCAACATAAAATTTTAAGTGAGTCAGCAGTGTGCCCAGCCAGCCAAGAAGGCCAACAGTCCCCTAAAGTGCATCAAGCAATTTATTGCCAGCTGGGTGGGAGAAAGGTTTGTTCCTCTTTGCTCTGCATTGCTACTGCCTCACCTGGAGCACTGGGTGCACTTCTGGGCAATGCAGAACATAAAGAACATCAAACTATGGGAGAGTGTGCACAGGAGGGCACTGGAACTGAGAGATCTGAAGTTCAGAGTTTCACTGTGATTGACTGCTTGTTCAGACTGGGCCCTTCTCACACCCCACATCCTGTGATGAGACACAGGGCACATGTGGGATATGAACTTTAACAGCATCCTTGCACCACATGCAAATGCTTTTCCCAGTGCTTCAGTGTTCCACCACCCATTGCTTTCAACATAGTTTTCAACACCCCATTGTATCTTTTAATTTTACCAGAAGCTGGTGCATGGTAGGGGATATGATAAATCCACTCAATGCCATGAACTTTGGCCCAAGTATTTATTAAGGGAATTTTTGAAATGTGTCCCATTATGAGACTCAGTTCTTTCTGAGGTGTCATGTCTCTATAGGACTTGTTTCTAACAACCCAATATTGTGTTTCTGGCAGTAGCATGGGGTACTGCGTATGTTTCAAGCCACCCAGTGGTTGCTTCCACCATGGTAAGCACAAAACGCTTATCATTATGAGATCCTGGCAAGGTGACATCATTCACCTGTCACTCCTCCCCATATTTATACTTTTGCCTTGGCCTTCCCCCCAGAGAGGCTTCATATTCTTGGCTTGTTTAATTATGGCACATGATTCACAGTCATGAATAACCAGTGCAATAGCATCCATAGTTAAGTCCACCCCTCAGTCTCTAGCTCAATTATATGTTATGTCCATTCCTTGATGTCCTGAGGTCTCATGGAACCATCAAGCTTGAAATAATTCACTCTTGTTCTGCCAGTCCAAGTCTATTTGAGCCACCTCAATTCTGGCAGCTCGACCTACCTGATGGTTGTTTTTTTGTTCTGCAATAGCCCGACTCTTGGGCAAGTGTGCATCCACGTGACACACCTTTACAATCATATCTTTTTTTTGAGCAGTTATGTTTTTCTACAGTTCAGCAGCCCAAATAGGTTTACACCTCCGTTGCCAGTTATTTTGTTCCCACTGCTGTAACAACCCCCATAAGGCATTTGCCACCATCCATGAGTCAGTATAAAGATAAAGCATTGGCCACCTCTCCCGTTCAGCCACATCTAAGGTCAGCTGGACAGCTTTTACCTCTGCAAACTGACTTGATTCTCCTTTACCTTCAGTGGCCTCTGCGACCTGTCGTGTGGGGCTCCAAACAGCAGCTTTCCATCTCCGATGCTTCCCTACAATATGAAATGATCCATCAGTGAAAAGAGCATATTTCTTTTCATTTTCTGGTAGTTCGATGTATGGTGGGGCCGCTTTAGCACATGACACCTCTTCTCCTGGTGATGTTCCAAACTTTTTATCTTCAGTCCAGTTCATGATCACTTCTAAAATTCCTGGACGATTGAGGTTCCCCATCCGCGCTTGTTGTCTAATCAGTGCAATCCACTTGCTCCAGGTGGCATTGGTAGCATGATGGGTGGAGAGAACCTCCCCTTTCAACATCCGGTTCATCATTGACAGTCGAGGTGCCAGAAAGAGCTGCATTTCAGTACCAGCTACTTCGGAAGCAGCCCGAGCCCCCTCATACGTGGCTAAGATCTCCTTCTCAGTTGGAGTGTAGCACTCTTCAGACCCCTTGTACGCTCAGCTCCAGAATCCCAGGGGTCGGCCTTGGGTCCCTCCTGAGGCTCTTTGCCACAAACTCCAAGTGGGACCTTTCTCTCCAGCAGCAGTATAGAGGATGTTCTTTACATCCTGTCCAGTCCGTACTGGCCCCAGGTCCATGGCACAGGCTATCTCCTGTTTAATCTGTTCAAAAGCCTGCTGCTGCTCTGGGCCCTATGCAAAATCGTTCTTCTTCTGCATCACCTGATAAAGGGGGCTTACAATGAGGCTGTAGTTTGGAATGTGCATCCTCCAAAAGCCCACTGCACCCAGGAAAGATTGTGTCTCTTTCTTGCTAGTTGGTGGAGACATGGCAGTGATTTTGTCAATCACTGTTGGGATGTGATGACATCCATCCTGCCACTTTATACCTAAGAACTGAATTTCCTGGGCAGGCCCTTTTACTTTGCTTCACTTAATAGCAAAACTGGCTCATAGAAGAATTTGAATTATTTGCTCTCCAGCACAGCAGCACTCAGTGGGGGTGTGACCTCATTCAGGCCACGGTAGTCTACTGTCAGCCTCCATTCTCCACTGGCTTTACGCACTGGCCATATGGAGCTGTTAAAAGGTGAGTGAGTTTTACTGATCACTCCCTGATTCTCCAACTGGCGAATCAAATCATGAATGGGGAGCAAGGAATCCCTGTTGGTGCGATACTGCCGTCTGTGCACTGTCTTTGTAGCAATCGGTACCTGCTGCTCTTTTATTTTTACTCGTAGCAGCCTCACAACAGACGGGTCCTCTGACAGGCCAGGCAAAACAGACAGCTGCTTAATGTTGTCCATATCTACAGCAGCGATTCCAAAGGCCCAGTGATACCCCTTAGTATCCTTGAAATGCCCTCTTCTGAGGTATCCTCAATACCAAGTATGAACGGAAACCCTGGACCACTCACATAGGATGTTTTTTCCAGTCTTTACCAGTGAGGCTTATTTCAGCCTCCAACACAGTCAATTCTTGAGAGATATCCAGAAATATGGATTGATTCTGTCCCTTCATGACTGGAGGGCATTAGGGTGCACTGTGCACCGGTATCCACCAGTGCCTTATATTTCTGTGGTTCTGATGTGCTAGGCCATCAAATCCACACAGTCCAATAAACTCTATTATCCCTTCCACTCCCTTGAATGAGGGCAGGGCCCCTCTATTGGTTACCTGTGATAACTGGAGCAGCCGTACTGGTGGTTGGACTGTTTTGTAGTTCCCTCACCCGTGCTCATAGTACAGGAGTAGGCTGGTCATGCCACTTCCTCGTGTCTTCTCTGTGGTCACGTAGGTAACACCACAAGGAAACACACAGTGCAATTTACTGTTGTTCCTTGCTCAATCTGGAAAGCGCTTGTGTCTAATAGCTGAGAATTTTAATGATACACATGAAGGCTTTATGGTCGTTAATTTCTTTACGATCTCTCGCCTTCAACTGAAGCAGCAGCTAGGCCAATTACCAAGTGACACCAAGGAGATGAAGTGGCAAAATGGCGATTTATTGAAACAGACACATCCTTATATAACCTACGCCTTTTTGTCTACACCCACTGTATTACACTAAGATTCTTCCAGAATATGGGGAAGGGCCTGTCACATCACAACAAGCTACCGTCCCAGCTGTCCCAACAGCGAAGCAACCAGGTAACAAGAGATTCATTCTGGTGCCGTGTGAACTCCTTTCTTACGCCTTCGATTTCAGTCATCTTCAGGGATCGACAAACAGTAACAGAGATTTCCTCCTCATCACTCTCTTCTTCATGACACTTTTCCTTTTGCCTTTCTCGGTACTTATCCAGACCTGTCACCTGGATCTTCTGTTGCCTCCTCCTCCACTTCTTTTTTCCGTTCTAGACGTGAGGACATCCATTTCCATTTCTTGCCTTCCACAGAGGCAACTGATATTGTTACAGGTGCCTCCTGTGACTGATCAAAATTGACTCGGGGATTTCCCTCTTTGGCTTGAACCTAAGCTCAGAAACTCTCTCTTTTCGGAACAGTGTTATATAGAGCACGGTAAGCACAAGCCAAGCCCCAAATAAGTTGTACCCCCTTAGATCTATCTAGGCTGCACCATCCCTGACTCAAATACTGGCTTTGTTTCTCGGGATCCCACAGGTGTTCAAGAGTTAAATCCCATGACATTGCGGGCCCCCACGTCTTGGCGAACCTGAAGGCAAAAGGTCAGTGTTCTAGGACAAACAACCACACACCAATATAGTTAATTATAGCTGTGTCCATCTATTGCCTGAAAAGCTGTACTTTTATAGCAAACAAACAAGGATGTTCAAAAATCACACGTACTAATTGGAAGAAAGCTTCTGCAATAAGAACCTTAAAACCCCGCTTCAAAGCCACAAGCCTTTCATTCTTTTGCTAGAGGTGTCCTGGGTTCTCATGCTGTTTATCCTGCTCTGCAGCTGCTGCTCTGTAAAGTGCTTATCTTGATCCATGGCAGCTGCTCTGTAAAATTCTTCTTGTATTACAACAGAATGGCAGTTCCCTGGGGTCTCCAGCACACCTCCAGCCAGCTGGCAAATGCCGCTGAGGACCTTCAGGAAAGACATGCCCAGGGTAGTGACAATGTTCACTGGACAACTGTGAGCCCCACAATGGGTCTGGTACCTGTGTGCCACCTTCTGAACACCAGTAGCACGGTGTAGATGCAAGGCCCAGCCAGGCAAAATCAAAACATGCTTCTGGAAGGGGATGCATTCTGAAGAGTTGTTACACTAATGAGAGGACCACAAACATTCACTCAGCTAACTCCAAATCTCTGTGCCTTTGCAGGCCTAGGGTCTTGTTTGGTTCACAGAGACATGGTGGGTTGATTCTCAGCTCTGTACTGTAGCAAATGGGGTACAGATTCTGCATGACGGATGGGCAAGGAAGAAGAGAAAAGGCTGCTGCCATCCATGAGAGGGCACTGAGCTCTGCCTGGGGATGGCAGAGGAGCCAGCTGAGAACTGATGGAAAGGGCTCAGAGAGGAGAGCGGCAGATTCTGTTCCTTGCTTCCTGATCAGGAAGAACAAGAAGAGGGGACAGGCAGGAATCTGAGTTACAGCTGGGATGGAATTGTTTTCTTCAGACTGTCTGCTGTGGTGCAGTGTTTTGGTTCTTGGAGAAAACCATTAATAAGACTCTGATGTTTACAGCTGCTGCTAAGCAGTGTTGTACAGAGCCAAGGCCATGGTCAGTGGAGGGCACATGGAGTTGGGAGGGAACAGAGTGAAGTCAGCTGACTGATAGTGGCCAAAGGGACGTTCTCTATCACCTGACAGCAAGCAGAAATTGTATTGAAAAGGGTGGGAGTTCATCTCAGTCTCTTCACTGCCCAGGGCCCAGCTGAGCATCAGTCTGGTGGTGCTGAGCAAGTGCTTGTGCATCAGTTGTTACATACAATTCCATATCAACGGATATATAGTGATAACTATTACTCCTCTCCTTTTATCTCTCTTAGTAAATTGCTTTGTTACAACCCAGAAGTTGTACTCTTTTTCCCAGTTCTCATCCCCATCCCACTGGGAATTGGGCAGTGCACCAAGCACTGTGAGCTGCTGAGCCACATGTTGGGTTCAACAACCACTGTCATTTTGGTGCCTGATGTGAGACTCCAAGGGTTGAGATAGCAGCACATCTGTCCAGAGCGAGATAACTCAGGGCTTTGTGGGAGCTGGAGAAGTGCAGGCCATGGTGCTGATATGTGTGGATGTGCTCCCTATGTGTGGAGCTTGTTGAGTCTTCTCATGAAGCTTCACTGCACAGCTCCTTACTTGGTGCTTGGATGCTGGATTAGGGTATTTATTTTGCTATGCTGTTCGACCTCAGTTTGTACCACGATAAAATTGGCAGCTGACAAAGTGAAGTTTTGTGCACATTCAGCTCTGCGGTCATCTTTGGGTTTTGGAAGTAATATTGTCCATATGATTAGGAATTACACAATTTACATTGTTGCCTCTGTGAGTCTGGGGGTGTACTGGATATTGTGTTGAGGGACATGGTTTAGTGGGACCTATAGGTAATAGGTGAATGGTTGGACTGGATGATCTTTTAGGCCTTTTCCTCTCCAACTGCATATGTTGTATATGTGTGAAAATACACTAAATATATTATATATGTATAAATACATTTGTCATAATTATTTTCCTTTTCTTTTTCTCTTTGTCTCAACCCATAAACCTTAAACCACAGCACTGCCCTGAGATGCTTACGGATTTCCTTGGGACTATTCAATCTGATCTGGTCACACAATGAAGAGCACCAGAAGATCTCGAGGTTTTCTCAGGGAGCAGCTCCTGAGGTATATTCCTTACACCAGCTTTGGAAGAGGCCTCCCTCCAGTTCTCTGGTCCTGCTCTAAAGGAGCCCTCTTGTTATGGCAGTGCCAGCAAGGAGACCAGCTCTGACACAGCCGTTCGTATTGCCGGCTACTGACTGCAGCCCTGGATTGCTGCTGTAGAGGCCACAGGACGGTCGTGAGACACACAAGACCATCAGGACTGCACAAATGAGAGAACTTGAGAGCACTGTGGTGGTGTAAAGAGATCAGAAATGAAAAGAGCACGTTGAGCTGCTGTCTGTGGCTGTACCTCCCCAAATCCAGACAAAGTAGGAAAAAAGAAAAGCTAAGTAAAATCTATTTTGAAACCTTTTTAGGTATATTTTAACGTATTCGGGGAATCTGGATACATGTTTACATGAGCTCTTGGAGTGAAAAAATGGAAATTAGTTTGGAAAGAGGTGTAATACAATTTTATTTTTAAGTTCAATAATATATATATATATATTTTTCACGTTGCTATATCTCACATAATCAAACAATCAAAGATACATAAAGCATAAAGAACCATCATTGGGAATCCTATGAGGAAGCTGTACATTTTATGGAAGCTGGAATAGTGCGTATTGCAAGATCTTCCTGAGAGCGTGCTTGATCTCCCTGTTCCTCATGCTGTAGATAATAGGGTTCAGTGTTGGAGGAACCACTGCGTACAGAAGTGCCACTGTCAGATCCAGGAGTGGATAGGAAATGGTTGGGGGCTTCAGGTGGGCAAAAATGCCAGTGCTGACAACTAGGGAGACCACGGCCAGGTGAGGGAGGCACGTGGAGAAGGCTTTGTGCCGTCCCTGCTCAGAGGGCATCCTCAGCACAGCCACGAAGATCTGCACATAGGACACAACTATGAAAACAAAGCAGCCAAAGCCTAAACTACCACTAAAAATGAGAAACACAACTTCCCTGAGGTAGGAGCCAGAGCAGGAGAGCTTGAGGATCTGGGGGATTTCACAGAAAAACTGGTTGACAACATTGCCTTTGCAGAGAGGCAGTGAAAACGTACTGGCAGTGTGCAGCAGGGAATAGAGAACCCCAGTGCCCCAGGCAGCTGCTGCCATGGTGGCACAAGCTCTGCTGTCCATCAAGGTCCCGTAGTGCAGGGGCTTGCAGATGGCAACGTAGCGGTCATAGGACATGATGGTGAGAAGGGAATACTCTGCTGAGAGGAAGAAGAGAAAGAAGAAGAGCTGTGCAGCACATCCTGTGTAGGAGATGGCCCTGTTGTCCCAGAGGGCGTTGGCCATGGCTTTGGGGAGAGTGGTGGAGATGCAGCCCAGGTCGAGGAGGGCCAGGTTGAGGAGGAAGAAGTACATGGGGGTGTGCAGGCGGCGGTCGCAGGCTACGGCTGTGCTGATGAGGCCGTTGCCCAGGAGGGCAGCCAGGTAGATGCCCAGGAAGAGCCAGAAGTGCAGGAGCTGCAGCTGCCGCGTGTCTGCCAACGGCAGCAGGAGGAACTCGCTGATGGAGCTGCTGTTGGGCATCTGCTGTTGTTGGGCGTGGAGTCCTGTTCAGAGTGCAGAAGATAATGACAAGTCCAGACCATTCTCAGAGACACTCCTCCTGCTATAATATGAAATGTTTTTATTCTCTTACAACAGTGTACATTTAGCACCATTACTTGCATTTAATTTCAAGTATTTCAGAATTCCTTAAGCAGAAGCAGCATATGGAGCTCTAACCTTCCTCTTATTTTCTTATCCCTTCTCCCTGGATATTTTCATCTGTTTCATGTCTCATATCTTTACCCCAAGTGCTCTTAGAGCCCCCTACCCCAGCTTCTGTGGCATTCAGTTTCAGTTAGAAAATGCTGCCTGTTTGTAGGATAAGTGAATTATTCATGCCTACAGAAAATGATGATAATTCCATCCTTTGAGAAAGGGGTGACTGAAAGCACATCATGTATGACTGATCACAAAACAAGCAATTGATTGACGAAAAATTCTCAGAACTCTTATTGCCCCTTTTAGATTTCTGACTCCAATTCTCTTTGCCTCAGAACAGGAAATGGAAACCCCCTGCCTTGGCTCTCCTCTTGCAAAGTACCCTTACCAACATTCAGTTGTGCAGTGGAGCTGTGATCCCCCCGCCCCAAGCAGCATCAGCACAAGCCCTGCTGGGAGGCTCCTTCCCCCCACACGTCTCCCCGCAGCGCCCTGGGCAGCTCCCCGGGCAGGCTGAGTGCTGAGCCTGGCAGGCGGCAGAGTCCCATACCCGGCACACAGCCCCTGGGGCACAGCAGGGACCCTGCTCTGCAGGACAGCCCTGGGCACCCGCCTGCAGCCCCGGCTGCACAGCCTGCAGCCGTGCTGGGACATGCAGCACTCAGGGCTGTGCTCTGACTCTGCAGCAGGGAAGCCCTCAGCTGGAGCAGAAGGCTTTTAACACAGTAAAGAAACATGCAGTGCCTGCAGCCGGATCTGCTATGGGGTGTCCCAGATTGTTAGCGCTCTATGAAAAGCAGCTCACGGTCCACAGAGAGACTTACCATGTCATGGTCTGTGAGCAATGTTCCTGCATCGATCTCACAGCCCACTCACACCACACACATCCTGTAAGCTCTCTCCAATTTCTCTCCTCTCCTTCTGTCACCTGCAGGCTGTGCTGTGCACAAGAGCTGCTCCTGGGCACAGCTGTCTCTCTACATCTCTGCACACTTTTATGAGCTCCCTGTGTCCCAGGAGCCTGGACAAGCAAGCAGCAGATGATCTCATTTTTATCCTTCCCACTCATCTCCCCTGACATGTCCCTGGGTCCTCATGGCCAACAACTCATGAAAGACAACAGCATCATGACTGTGCTTTGAAATCCGCTCAATTAACCACCACATGTCCAGTGGTCAGTGACTGATTGGAGACATATAACGAGTACTTTCAGAGTTAGTTTGATGAAGCACAAAGGGCACCCAGATGAGGACGGGGAGGTTTGGACTTTCCCTGTGCAGGGCAGTGATCCAGCTGAGGCAGTGCAGGAGTCTCATCCCTTGACAGAAATCCTGGAGATGAAATGGGATTCAGCTCCCTACACACCCACAGGAGCTGGGATTCCTCTGATTCAGTTCAGAAGTGCACAAGGAGTTGCCTGCATGTGAGCTCCTGCTCTGAGTCCTTGGTCCTTCAGCGGGGAGGCAGCTGCTCACACACAGACACTGGGTGATGCCCAAGGATCCTGGGCTGCTCCTGATGTGTGCCAGTGCTTGTAAACTGTGTGGGAAGTCCCTGAAACAGACACCTCCTTCCTGGGCATCAGCCAAGGGCCAGAGAGGGGATAGCACTGGCTGTCTGGTGAATTCACATGCAGCTAAAAGAGCAGCACAGGTCCTTCAGGAAAGCCATGCCCATGGAGTGTCCGTGCTGCTACGTCACCTCCAAGACCCACGATCGGTCTAATGTTTGTGTGCCACCTTCTTCACACTGATTCTATAGATGAGCTATCCAGTCAGGCAATGTCCAGTGATGCTTTTCAATTAGGATGTTTACTTCTGTGGTTTTGCACTAATGCAAACACCAACACACAAGAAGCTAGAAATCTTGGTAGAGCTGCTGGCCTGAGCTCCTGTTTGGACCATGGGGACACAGTTGAATGGCTTCCACAACTGCAATGTAGCACAAGGGGGATACAGAGTCTTTAGGATGGATGGGTGAGGAGACAAGGAAGAGCGACTGCCCTCTGTGAGAGTGCACTGAGCTCTGCCTGGGGATGGCAGAGCAGCCAGGTCAGAGCTAATGGAAATGGCCAACAGAGGAGACCAACAGTGTCTGTACCTGTCTTCCTGATCAGGGAGAGCAAGTGGAAGGTGCCCTCTGCAGACAGATGGGAGTCTCATTTTGTCTGGCCATTGTCCCCTTTGGGAGCCTTTTTCACTCCAGTATGTGCTGCAGGGACAGCACAGCAGGGCATGTGCCATCCAGCAGATCCCTGGAGAGCACAGATGGCAGCTTCTTGACCAAGCCATGGAGGAACCAAAGAGGAGAGGTGCTCTGCTGGATCTCATACTCTCCAGCATGGAAGGTCTGGTGGGAATTGTGAAGGTGAAAGGGGCATCAGGCCACGTGCAAAAGACAAAAGGATCTAATTTTATTTATGTATTTATTTATTTATTTTGAAGCTGTAAGCTTAAAAGATGAACATATATGTCAATAAAACTGAAACAAAGAATTGAAGACAAAGATAGAAATCAATGAAAATGTGTTAACCCTTTTCAACATGAGAAATTCTCATGAGTCTTGTTCCATTTTTAGTTGTAAATATGAGTCTTTGTAGGGATTTTGTGTCTTTTTTTTTTTTTTTCTTTTTTTCCTTTAATTCAGATGCTTTCAGGTACAGAGACACAGACAGCGATGCCAGTGCCATCATTGCCCTGTGACTAAATCCCGGCGCCCACCGCTGCTCTTCCCTGTTGCCTATTTGATCCCTCATCCTCCAGGTGTCTCCAGCTGTCCTAAATAAATGGTCGTGGTTAAAGGCATGTTTTCAGCAGGCCATTTAGACACATGCTCCTGCCACAGCCTGCCAGATTTCCCCATCCCTTTCTTACTGTTCAGTCAGATACCTCCCAATTATCTGTCTGATTTGTGACTTTTAGGGGGATGACTAAAATTTGCTCCATCTCGCCAAAGACTGATGGACTGTGTTGTCAACTCCTTCACTGTGATTCTATCTATCCCTTCCTATCTTTTCTTTTTCTCTTACTTTTTCTTTTTCTATGTCGTTTTCTTTTCCTTTTCCTTTTCCTTTTCCTTTTCCTTTTCCTTTTCCTTTTCCTTTTCCTTTTCCTTTTCTTTTTCCTTTTCCTTTTTCTTTTCCTTTTCTTTTTCCTTTTCCCTTTCCATATCCTTTTTTTTTCCTTTTTCTATTTCTATTTCTTTTTTTTTCTCCTTCTCTCTTTCATTTTTTCATGCTTTAAAGAAAGCATGAATTCTGAAAGATGTTCATTAAAGTCAGTAAAAGTGAAAAAAAGAGTTGAAGACAAAGATAGAAATCAAGAAGAAAGTGTTAACCCGTCTCAGTGTGTGAAATACTCACGAGTCCTGTTCAATTCTAAGTTGATACCTCCCAACTCCCTGGCTGATCTATCCAAGGGAGATTACTGAAATTTGCTCCATTCCTCAAAAGTCTGTTGTCAAATCCTTCACCGTGATTCTATCTATCCCATCCTATCTGTTTCTAACTCATTTCTTGTGCAAATATTCCCTATGAAAAATAAACCTCAATAGAAGCTGCTTGGACATGGCATGCAGTTGATCACTGTGTTTTACTGTTCATTCAATTGCATCACCTTTCCTTCTGTTTGTTGGCCGTAAATAAAGAGAATTCTTTCTTTTTCTGTGTGCAGCTGGTTCTCTGTGGAAAGCCAGTGGGAGTTGGTACAAAGGAGGTTTAACACTGAGCGGGTGACGGTAGAGGAGAAGAGTGATGTGAGGAAAAGTGATGCAAGTCCCATGGGGCCAGTGTGAGTAGGAGTGGGATGGGGAGGTTGAGGAGGAACTTTGTCAACACAGTAACAGTACAGAACTCATTGGGACATCCTGGATTGACATCAGTTGCAAAGTGCTTCTTTAACTTCTTGTATAAAACAAACTATAAATAAATAGACAATAAATGCATTTTGGATTCTTGCTCTTTAAGCTCTCTCCATTTTGCTGAACACATTCTGAAAACCTGAAGAAGAGAACAGGAAGGTACAAGG
The DNA here is from genome assembly GCF_054131305.1 of Coturnix japonica. Taxonomy (NCBI): domain Eukaryota; kingdom Metazoa; phylum Chordata; class Aves; order Galliformes; family Phasianidae; genus Coturnix; species Coturnix japonica. The sequence continues at coordinate 19,160,703 of NC_140671.1, read as the reverse complement.
CACAAGAGGCTCTTTAGGTTATAATGGGCCCCAGTGAGCATTTGGTGCTGAGTCCATCAACCTCCAGTGCAGAGAGAAGTTTGCACAAAGTGCTCAACAAGACAAAGTCAGAAGTAACAGTGAAGTTTCTTGGAATATTAATGGTCCCACTGAGGGCCATTACCAAGTAAGCTTCCCAACAGACTAGTTAGAGAAGATAACTGGAAGCCATGACTAAAGGCAGGCAAAGGCACTGGCATGCTAAGAAACATCTCCTTTGCCTTACGAAGCAGACAGGTCAAGCCCTGATTGCAAGACCAGAAGTAGGGAGATCCTGTCTCTCATGTTGGCTCAGGGCACTTCCTGTGGCAGTGAGTTGGAAGTCTATATGATGTTAAGTGAAAGACATAGGAACGGAAGATCCCAGGCTCTGCATGTGGTGCAAGGATGCTGTTAAGTTCCTATCCCACATGTGCCCTGTGTCTCATTGCAGGATGTGGGATGTGAGAAGGGCCCAGTCTGAACAAGCAGTCAATCACAGTGAAACTCTGAACTTCAGATCTCTCAGTTCCAATGCCCTCCAGTGCACACTCTCCCATAGTTTTATGTCCTTTATGTTACGCGGTGCCCAGAAGTGCACCCAGTGCTCCAGGTGAGGCTGTAGCAATGCAGAGCAGAGAGGGATGATCCTTTCTCTCACCCAGCTGGCAATAAATTGCTTTATGCGCTCCAGGGTACCGTTGGCCTTCCTGGCTGCCTGGGCAGACTGCTGACTCACTTCCAATTTTATGTTGAGCAGGACCCCCAATGCTTTTCAGTCAGACCTCTCTCATGTGTCCCATATCCAGTCAGTGTGTATGTCCAGGGTTGCCCATACCCAGGTGCACAATCAGGCACTTGTTCTTGTTATACGTTATGCATTTGGTGCTTAGTACCAACTGATACCCAGTTCTCTGACTTGTGCACATCTCTCTGCAAGTCCTCTCCACCCTCAGTGGAGGCAACAGCACCTCCTCATCTGGTCTTATCAGCAAACTTGCTCAGAACATCTTCTAGTCCTGCATGCAAGTCATCTGCATAAACATTAAAGGAAAGTGGCCCCAAAATGGAACCCTGGGGAGCTCTGACAGTGACCATCTACCAGCCCAATGGAACCCACTGACTATAATCCTTTGGGACAGAACTACTGGCCAACTGCTCACTCACCACTGCTGGTGAACCTGAAAGGCAAAATGTCAGCGTGCTGGGACAAGCAGACAAACACCAATATGGTTACATATAGCTGCATCAATTTATTACCCGAAAAGCCAGACTTTTATAGGAGACAGACAAGGGCGTCCAAAAATCACACACGCTAATTGGAGGAAAGCTACTGCAATAACAACCCTATAACCCCCCTTCAAAGCCACGAGCCATTCATTCTTTTCCTAGAGATGTCCTTCGTTCTCATGCTGTTTATCCTGCTCCGCAGCTGCTGCTCTGTGAACTCCTTATCTCAATCCATGGCTGCTGCTCTGTAAAATTCTTCTTGTATTACAACACACCACGTTCTGTTTCTGTCTAGCTGTATGCAGGAATTTCTGTCCAGAAGGGTGCTGGAGAAATAGTATCAAAAGCTCTACTGAAATCCTCAAGGATTACATCAACTGCCTTCCCTTGTTCAGCTCAATGGATAAAGGTGTCATAAAAAGACCTGAAATTAAATAGGACCTTCCCCTCTGTATCTTGTGTTGTCTGTGACCTGTCCTTCAGTTGTTTTTCCATAACTCCCACCATCATTTTCTCCATAATTTTACCAAGCACTGTAGTGAGACTGACAGGTCCATAGTTGCCCGTGTCATCTTTCTTGCTCTTCCTTACAATGAGACAACATTTGCCAGCTTCCTGTCAACAGGTATGACCCTAGATTTATTAGATGCCATTGAAATGCGAGCCCAGAGCATGCTAAAGTGTCATCAGTGCAAGAACGTAGATGTGCCATAGCTTTGCAATGCCTTGAAATCCAGACTATGCCACAGATGGAGCAGAGAGGAAGATCTGCCTCTTCTGTTCTGAGCTCCTCCTTTTGATAAGCTGAATATCACTACATACTCCATGGGGTCAGGTGCAAAAGACACAATGGGTGCCCTAAGCACGTGGCTGAGGTGGTATTTAGGATGGCCAAGAATACCTCCCTTCTGGCCCTCAGCTGATGCTCCAGAAGGAGGTGTCTATCTCATAGATTTTCCGTCACAGTTTACAAGCACTAGCACAAAACTAGGATCACCCAAGGCACCTTGGGCATCACTGAGAGACTGTGTATGAGTAGTGCAGTCCCTGTGGAATAAAAACCAAGGATTCAGATGAGGGACTCACACACAGACACCTCACTGTGCACATCTGAACTCAGCTAGGTGAACTTGTAGCTCCTGTGGTTCTTTGAAAAACTGATCCCAATTCAGCCCCAGGGTTTCCATCTGAGGATGAGATGCCTAACGCTAGAATAAGGATGGGATGGTCTGTTGATAACAGGACAAATGGAAACGGATTTAAATTAAAAAGGGGAGACATAGGTTAGATGTGAGGAACCTATATTTTTACACAGCAACACTGGAAAAAGTTGCCCTCAGAGGCTGTGCATGCCCAATGGATGGGATCCTGGGTTTACTCTGGGTTTACCCTCACGTCAATCCAGGTTTCTACTCATACTTTTCTCTAGGTGAACTCTCACTTTACTCAAGGTTTTACTCACAATTTACCATCAGGGAGTGTGATCGGGAGATGGGCTGGTGGAGTGACTTGCTGGCATCCCCGAGGGAAGGCTGCCAGGCAGATACCCCCAGAAAAGTGGTTGACTCCCTGCCCTGTCACAGTCGGACAGACCTGACTGATGAGGAGGGTTGGAAGAGAGTCCCAGCTCAACATCACAGGAGCCCCCCCATGCCTGCCTAGCCCTCAACCCCTGCTCCCTCTAAGCTACAGGTTTGACACTCTGAAATCTGAAGGAGATAAGAATGGGGAGGCAATGGAGGATCTGCCTAGGAGGGAACCTAATGCAAGGCAGTCACTACCAAGCCTTGTGACCTCCTCTGCCATGAAAGAAAGAAGGGTGGCCGTGGTGGGTGACTCCCTTCTCAGAGGAATAGAGGGCCCCATTTGCAGACTGGACCCCAGTTGTCAGTAAGTCTGCTGCCTTCTTGGCTGCAGGTCAGGGACATAATGAGGAAACTCCCAGTGCTGGTTAGGTCCACTGATTATTTTCCACTACTCATAGTTTAGGTGGGCAGTGATGAAATTTCTTAGATAAGACTACAAACTATAAAAAGAGATTTCAGGAATTTAGGCCATTTAGTTCACAGAGTGGGAGATCAAGTGATTTTTTGTTCTATACCTTCAGTGGCAGTGAGGGACACGGAGCAGGCTTGGAAAGCAAAGCAATGAACAGTTGTCTCAGAGGTTGGTACTGAGCCAGAAACTTTGGGTTCTTTGATCACAGGGCAGTTTACTTGGCCCATGGTCTGTTATCCATGAATGGAACCCAACTGTCTCAAAGGGGGAAACAAATCCTAGCACAGAAGGTAGTGGGGCTTATTGAAAGAGCTTTAAACTAGCTACGATGGGGGAGGGGACAAAACAGGGCTCACCAGAGATGAGCCTAGGGGAACGCTTCTTGAGCTGGGAGAGCGGCAGATGCCTCAGCTGAAGTGCGTCTACACCCGCGCACGCAGCTTGGTCAACAAGCAGGAGGAGCTGGAAGCAACTGTGCATCTGACAAACCATGACCTAGTTGCTATTACCGACCCATGGTGGGACCACTGCCATGACTGGAGTGCTGTGATGGATGGTTACAAGCTCTTCAGAATGGATAGATGAGGAAGGAAGCTTGGAGGTGTGGCCCTTTATATTAAAGAGAGTTTTGATGTTGAAAAGCTTGGGCTTCAGAACCATCAAGATGAGTGCATGTTTGTAAGGATCAGGGGAAAGACCTGTAGGTGTGACATCTTGCTAATGTTCTATTATAGACCACCTAATCAAGATGAATTGATGGGTGAGGCATTCAATGAGCAGCTTACTGAAGTCACAAGATTGCCAGCACTCATTTTCTTGGGAGACTTCAACTTCCCTGATATATGCTGGGAATATAATAAAGAGCAGAGGAAGCAGTCCAAGAGGTTTCTAGATTGTATGGAAGACAGCTTCCTTACGCAGCTGGTATGAAGGCCCACCAGATGTGGTTCCTTGCTAGACTTGGTCTTCACTAACAGCGAAGGACTTGTAGGAGTTGAGAAGGTTGGGGACTATCTTGGGCAGCGTGGCCATGAAATGGTAGAATTCTCTGTTCTTGGAGATGTCAGAAGGGTGACTAGCAAAACTACTATCCTGAACTTCTAGAGGGCAGACTTTGACCTGTTCAGGTACAGGCTCTTCATTATGATTAGGCAATGAAGATGAAGAAAGGCTGCTGCCGTCTGTGAGAGTGCAGTGAGCTCTGCCTGGGGATGGCACAGGAGCCAGCTGAGAACTGATTGAAAGTTCTCAAAGAGCAGCAGATTCTGTTCCTTGCTTCCTGATCAGGAAGAACAAGAGGAGGGGGACAAGCAGGTATCTGAGTTACAGCTGGGATGGAATTGTTTTCTTCAGACTGTCTGCTATGGTGCAGTGTTTTGGTTCTAAGAGAAAAACAATGTTGATAACACTCTGGTGTTTACAGCTGCTGCTAAGCAGTGTTCTACAGAGCCAAGGCCATGGTCCGTGGAGTGCTCAAGGAGCTGGGAGGGAACAGACTGCGCACAGCTGACTGGAAGTGGCCAAAGGGATGTTTTGTAGCACCTGACAGCACGCAGAAATTGTATTGAAAGGGGTGGGAGTTCATCTCAGTCTTTTCACTGCCCAGGGCCCAGCTGAGCATCAGTCTGGTGGTGCTGAGCAAGTGCTTGTGAATCACTTGTTACATACAATTCCATATCAACAGATATACAGTGATAACTATTACTCCTCTCCTTTTATCTCTCTTAGTGAACTGCTTTGTTACAACCCACAAGTTGTACTTTTTTCCCCCCAATTCTCTTCCCCATCACACTGGGAATGGGGCAGTGCCCAAAGCACTGTGTGCTGCTGAGCCACATACTGGATTCAACAACCACCATCATTTGGGTGCCCAATGAGAGGCTCCCAGGGTTGGGATAACAGCACATCTGTCCAGAGCGAGATAACACAGGGCTTTGTGGGAGCTGGAGAATTGCAGGCCATGATGCTGATAGCTTCCCTATTTGTGGAGCTTGCTGAGTCTTCTCATGAAGCTTCACTGCACAGCTCCTTGCTTGCTGCTTGTTTTCCCTGCTGCATTATTTGTCAACACGGGATGCTGGATTAGGGTATTTATTTTGCTATGCTGTTTGACCTTGCTTTGTATCACAATAAAATTGGCAGCTGAACTGAAGTTTTGTGCACATTCAGCTCTGTAGTCATCTTTGGGTTTCGGAAGTAATATTGTTGATATGATTAGGAATTACACATTTTACATTGTCTTCTCTGGGAGCCCAGGGGTATTCAAGGAGTGACTGGATATTGTGTTGAGGGACATGGTTTAGTGGGAGCTATAGGTAATAGGTGAACGGTTGGACTGCATGATCTTTTAGGCCTTTTCCAACCTTGGTGATTCTATGATTCGGTGATTGAGGTTAAACATTATTCAGGAATATCACTGAGAGACCTGCCCCAAGGTGAGAAGGCTCTGCATGGCAGGGGGTGTGGGATGGTCTGGCAGCTGCCTGGAGCGGTGGGCACCCCCAGGGCTTTGGAACTTCATCTCCGAGCAACTGCAGGATCCTGAGAAACTGGTAGAATATTGGGGGCAGGTCTGCTGTGGCCCTGGTAGCCCCCAAGAAACACACATGACTGCGGTGTGCCAGATCCAGAGAGCTGGAAATGCTGACAGTGCTGCAGCCTCTGCAACTCTTGGCACAGACCCTGCAGCAGCTCCAAGGTTTTGCCACATGTCCTGCGTTTGCTCCAAGCTCTGGACAGCTCCCGCTGTCACTCCACCCCTCATAATGAGCTCTGCAGTCACTCCTGCTACTGGTCCTGTAGCTGTTCCAAGTATTGTGATAAGAAAATGAAACAAATTCCTCCCAAGGGAGGTGCACTGTGCCAGGAAGTACAGCCCTGTGGTCCCTCCAACCCCTCCAATGAGCCCAGTGGCTGCTGCAACTTCAGTCACAGGTCCTGCGGTGATTTCAGCTCTGGCAATGAGCTCTACAGTTGCTCCAACTCCTGCAATAGGAAAAGAGCCTCTCCAGTTCCTACAGTGAACCTTGGGGCTGTTAAAAACCATGCAACAGGTCCTGGACTTGCAAACAGATATGCATATAAACTTCTATCATCTATGTATGATATGTACATGTATTAGTACATGCACATATGTTAGCAACTGCATTTATTGTATATATGTGAAAATATACTATATATATAAGATATGTATATATGCATATATCATATTTATAATCGTTTTCTTTTTATCTTGACCTTAGACCACAGATTCTAATCCTCAGCACTGCCTTGAGTCCCTTACAGATCTCCTTGGGACTTCTGAAACTATCCCTGCTAGTCAGTGAAATGCATCAGAATATCTTGATGTCTTCTCAGGGAGCAGCTGGTGAGGTACATTCCTTACACCAGCTTTGGAAGAGGCCTCCAGTTCTCTGGACCTGCTCTGAAGGGGCCCTCTTGTTATGGCAGTGCCAGCAAGGAGACCAGCACTGACAGACCTGTTCGTATTGCTGGCTACTGACTGGAAAGAGCACAGAAATGAAAAGAGCACTTTGTGCTGCTGTCTGTGGCTGTACCTCCCCAAATCCAGGCAAAGTAGGAAGAAAGAAAAGCTAAGTAAGTCTATTTTGAAAGCTTTTTAGGTATCTTAAAACAAATTCAGGGAATATGGTTCCATGTTTACATGAGTTCTTGGAGTGAGAAAATGGAAATTAGGTAGGAAAGAATTTAAATACATTTTTATTTATAAGTTCAATAACTTTTTTTTTTTTTGCACATTCCTATATCTCACATAATCAAACAGACAAAGATGCATAAAACATGAAGAACCATCACTGGGAATCCTATTGAGGAAGTTTTGCATTTTAATGTAGCTGGAATAGTGCTTATTGCAACACCTTCCTGAGAGCGTGCTTGATCTCCCTGTTCCTCATGCTGTAGATAATAGGGTTCAGTGTTGGAGGAACCACTGCATACAGAACTGCCACTGTCAGATCCAGGAGTGGGGAGGAAATGGACGGGGGCTTCAGGTAGGCAAAAAAGCCAGTGCAGACAAATAGGGTGACCACAGCCAGGTGAGGGAGGCACGTGGAGAAGGCTTTGTGCCGTCCCTGCTCAGAGGGCATCCTCAACACAGCCATGAAGATCTGCACATAGGACACCACTATGAAAACAAAGCAGCCAAAGGCTAAACTGGAACCAAAAATGAGAAACACAACTTCCCTGAGATAGGTGGCTGAGCAGGAGAGTTTGAGGATATGGGGGATTTCGCAGAAAAACTGGTTGACAACATTGCCTTGGCAGAGAGGCAGTGAAAACATACTGGCAGTGTGCAGCAGGGAATAGAGAACCCCAGTGCCCCAGGCAGCTGCTGCCATGGTGGCACAAGCTCTGCTGTCCATCAAGGTCCCGTAGTGCAGGGGCTTGCAGATGGCAACATAGCGGTCATAGGACATGATGGTGAGAAGGGAATACTCTGCTGAGATGAAGAAAATAAAGAAAAAGAGCTGTGCAGCACATCCTGTGTAGGAGATGGCCCTGTTGTCCCAGAGGGCGTTGGCCATGGCTTTGGGGAGAGTGGTGGAGATGCAGCCCAGGTCGAGGAGGGCCAGGTTGAGGAGGAAGAAGTACATGGGGGTGTGCAGGCGGCGGTCGCAGGCTACGGCTGTGCTGATGAGGCCGTTGCCCAGGAGGGCAGCCAGGTAGATGCCCAGGAAGAGCCAGAAGTGCAGGAGCTGCAGCTGCCGCGTGTCTGCCAACGGCAGCAGGAGGAACTCACTGATGGAGCTGCTGTTGGACATCTGCTGTTGTTGGGCGTGGAGTCCTGTTCAGAGTGCAGAAGATAATGACAAGTCCAGACCATTCTCAGAGACACTCCTCCTGCTATAATATGAAATGTTTTAATTCTCCTACAACAGTGTACATTTAGCACCATTACTTGCATTTAATTTCATTTTGTTCAGCATTCCTTAGGCAGAAGCAGCATTTGGAGCTCTAACCATTCCTCTTACTTTCTTACCTTATCCTGTCTAGCTGGATATTTTCATCTGTTTCCTGTCTCGTATCTTTACCCCAACTGCACTTAGTGCCCCAAAAGCAGCCTCTGTGCCATTCAACTTCAGTTAGAAAAAGCTGCCTCTTTGCAGCTAAAGTGAATTATTCATACCTACAGAAAATAATGATAATTAATATTAATAATCATCCTTCAAAAAATGGGAGACTGGAAGCACAAAACGTATGACTGTTCACAAAAAAAGCAACTTACAGATGCAAAATTCTCAGAAGTGTGACAGCCACTTTCTGCCTCCAATTCGTTTTGCCTCAGAACAAGAAATGGGAATCCCCTGCCTTGGATCTCCTCTTCCAAGGGCCCTAGAAAACAGAGTTGTGCAATGGATCTCTGATCCCCCTGCCCCAGGCAGCAGCTGTGGCAGCACAAGCCCTGCCGGGGGGCTCCTTCCCCCCACACGTCTCCCCGCAGCGCCCTGGGCAGCTCCCCGGGCAGGCTGAGTGCTGAGCCTGGCAGGCGGCAGAGTCCCATACCCGGCACACAGCCCCTGGGGCACAGCAGGGACCCTGCTCTGCAGGACAGCCCTGGACACCCATCTCAGCTGGAGCAGAAAGCTTTTTCCACAGTAAAGAAACATGCAGTGCCTGCAGTCAGATCTCCTATGGGATGTCCCAGTTATAGTTATCCCTTAATTAAAAGCAGCTCATGGTCAGCTGTGAGACTTACCTTGTCATGGTCTGTGAGCTAAGCTCCTGCAGCAAGCTCACAGCCCACTCACACTTCACACTTCCTGTAAGTTCTCTTCAATTTCTCTCGTCTCCTTCTGTCACCTGCAGGCTGTGCTGTGCACAAGAGCTGCTCCTGGGCACAACTGTCTCTCTGCAGCCCTGCACACTTTTATGAGCTCCCTGTGTCCCAGGAGCCTGGACAAGCAAGCAGCAGATGATCTCATTTTTATCCTTCCCACTCATCTCCCCTGACATGTCCCTGGGTCCTCATGGCCAACAGCTCCTGAAAGACAACAGCATCATGACTGTGCTTTGAAATTCGCTCAATTAACCACCAAATGTCCAGTGGTCAGTGACTGATTGGAGACATATGTGGAGTGCTCCCAGAGATCGTTTGATGAAACAATAAGGGCACCCAGACAAGGAAGGCGAGGTTTGGACTTTCCCTGTGCAGGGCAGTGATCCAGCTGAGGCAGTGCAGGAGTCTCATCCCTTGACAGAAATCCTGGAGCTGAAATGGGATTCAGCTCCCTACACACCCACAGGAGCTGGGATTCCTCTGGTTCAGTTCAGAAGTGCACAAGGAGTTGCCTGCATGTGAGCTCCTGCTCTGAGTCCTTGGTCCTTCAGCGGGGAGGCAGCTGCTCACACACAGACACTGGGTGCTGCCCAAGGTGCCTGGGCTGCTCCTGATGTGTGCCAGAGCTTGTAAACCATGTGGGAAGTCCCTGAGACAGACACCTCCTTTCTGGGCATCAGCCGAGGGCCAGAGAGGGGATAGCACCGGCTGTCTGGTGAATTCACATGCAGCTGCAAGTGCAGCACAGGGCTTTCAGCAAAGCCATGCCCATGGTGTGTCCGTGCTGCTACGTCACCTCCAAGACCCACGATCGGTCTAATGTTTGTGTGCCACCTTCTGCACACTGATTCTATAGATGAGCTATCCAGTCAGGCTATGTCCAGTGATGCTTTTCAATTAGGATGTTTACTTCTGTGCTTTTGCACTAATGCAAACACCAACACACAAGAAGCTAGAAATCTTGGTAGAGCTGCAGGCCTGAGCTCCTGTTTGGACCACGGGGACACAGTTTAATGGTTTCCACAACTGCACTGTAGCACAAGGGGGATACCGAGTCTTTAGGATGGATGGGCGAGGAGATAAAGAAGGGTGACTGCCCTCTGTGAGAGTGCACTGAGCTCTGCCTGGGGATGGAAGAGCAGACAGGTCAGAGCTAATGGAAATGGCAAACAGAGGAGACCATCAGTGTCTTTTCCTGTCTTCCTGATCAGGGACAGTCAATGGAAGGTGCCCTCTGCAGACAGATTGGAATCTGAGGTTGTCTGTCCCTTGTCCCATTTGGTGGCCTTTGTCACTCCATTATCTGTGGCAGGGACAGCACAGCAGTGCATGTGGCATCCAGCAGATCCATGGAGAGCACAGATGGCAGCTTCTTGACCAAGCAGTGGAGGAACCAAAGAGGAGAGGTGCTCTGCTGGATCTCATACTCTCCAGCATGGAAGGACTTGTGGGAACTGTGAAGGTCAAAGGGGCATCAGGCCACGTGCAACATGCAAATGTATCCCTTTTTATTTATTTATTTATTTTGAGGCTGTAAGCTTAATAGTTGATCATAAATGTCAATAAAACTGAAACAAATAATTGAAGACAAAGATGGAAATCAATGAAAATGTGTTAACCCTTCTCAACATGAGAAATTCTCATGAGTCTTGTTCCATTTTAAGTTGTAAATATGAATCTTTGAGGTGATTTGATGTCTTTTTTTTTCTTTTACTGAAACTACAATGTTTTCCAGAACTGTGTTCGCTGGACACAAATGTCTTCAGATTCAGAGACACAGACAGCGGTGCCAGTGCCAATGCCCTGTGACTATAGCCCGGTGCCCACCACTACTCTTCCCTGCTGCCTATTTGATGTGCCTCATCCTCCAGGTGTTTTCAACTCTCCTAAATAAATGGCCATGGTTAAGGGCATGTTTTCAGCAGGCCATTTGGGCACACACTACTCCCACTGCCCTCCAGATTTCTCCATCCCTTGCTCTTTGTTCAATCAGATACCTCCCAATTATCTGTCTGATTTCTGACTTTCAGGGGGATTACTGGAATTTGTTCCATCTCCCCAAAGTCTGATGGAATGTGTTGTCAACTCCTTCTCTGTGATTTGATCTATCCCTTCCTATCTATTCTTTTTCTTTTTCTTCTTATACTTTTTCTTTTTCTCAATCACTGTCTCTTTTTTATTAAGGCACAAAGTCTGAAAGATGTTCATTAATGTCAGTAAAAGTGAAAAACAGAGTTGGAGACAAAGATAGAAATCAATGAGAATGTGTTAACCCGTCTCAATGTGTGAAATACTCACAAGTCCTGATCAATTTTAAGTTGATACCTCTCAACTACCTGGCTGATCTATCCCAGGGAGATTACTGGAATTTGCTCCATCTCCCAGAGTTTGATGGCCTCTGTTGTCAACTACTTCACTGTGATTCAATCTATCCTATGCTACCTCAGTCTAAATCATTTATTTTAAAAATATTCCATATGAAAGACAAACTTCAATAGATGCCGCTTGAACATGGCGTGCAGCTGAACACTGTGTTTTACTGTTCATTCAATTGCATCACCTTTCTTTCCATTTGCTGGCCAGATAAAAAAGAGAAATCTTTCCTTTTCCATGTGCAGCTGGTTCTCTGAGGGAAGCCAGTGGGAGTTGGTGCAAAGCAGTTTTAACACTGAGCGGATGAATGCAGAGGAGAAGAGTGATGTGAAGAAAAGTGATGCAAGTCCCATAGGTCCAATGTCAGCAGAAATTGGGTGGGGAGGTTGAGAAGGACCTTTGTCAACACAGTAACAGTACAGAACTCATTGGGACATCCTGGATTGGTATCAGTTGCACAGTGCTGCTTTAAACCCAGCTATAAATAAAGAGACAATAAATTTATAATGGATTCTTTCTCTTTAAGCTCTCTCCAGATATCCCTCCTTTTTGCTGAACAAGTTCTGATAACCTGAAGAAGATAACAAGATGGCATAAGGCACAGGAGATTCTTTAGGTTATAATGGTCCCAGGGTGCATTTGATGCTGAGTTCATCAGCCTCCAGTGCAGAGAGAAGTTTGCACAAAGTGCTCAACAAGACAAAGTCAGAAGTAACAGTGAAGTTTCTTGGAGTATTAATGGGCCCAGTGAGGGCCATTACCAAGCAAGCTTCCCAAGGGACTTGTTAGAGAAGATAACTGGAAGATATGACTAAAGGCAGGCAAAGGCACTGGCATGCTAAGAAACCTCTCCTTTGCCTTACGAAGCAGACAGGTCAAGCCCTGATTGCAAGACCAGTGGTAGAGAGATCCTGTCTCTCATGTTGGCTCCTGGCATTTCCTGGGGCAATGGGTTGGAGGTCTGTATGATGTTAAATGAAAGACATGGGGACAGAAGATCCCAGGCTCTACATGTGGTGCAAGGACGCTGTGAGGTTCATGTCCCATATGAGACCTATGTTTCATTGCAGGATCTGAGAAGGGATGTGAGAAGGGCCCAGTCTGAACAAGCAGTCAATCCCTCTGAAACTCTGAACTTCAAATCTCTGAGTTCCAGTGCCCTCCTTTGCACATTCTCCCAGAGTTTAATGTCCTTTATGTTCTGCGGTGCCCAGAAGTGCACCTAGTGCTGCTAGTGAGGCAGTAGCAATGCAGAGCAGAGAGGGATGATCCTTTCCCTCACCCAGCTGGCAATAAGTTGCTTCATGCTCTCCAGGGGACTGTTGTCTTTCCTGGCTGCCTTGGCACACTGCTGACTCACATTCAATTTGATGCAGACCAGGACCCCCAATCCTTTTCAGTGAGACCACTCTCCAGTGTCCCATATCCAGTCAGTGTGTATGTCCAGTGTTGCCCCTACCCAGGTGCACAATCAGGCACTTGTTCTTGTTATACTTTATGCACTTGGTGCTTAGTACCAACTGGTACCCACTTCTCTGACTTGTCCACATCTCTCTGCAAGTCCTCTCCACCCTCAGTGGAGGCAACAGCACCTCCTCATCTGGTCTTATCAGCAAACTTGCTCAGAACGTCTTCTAGTCCTGCATGCAAGTCATCTGCATAAACATGAAAGGAAAGTGGCCCCAAAATGGAACCCTGGGGACCCCGACAGTGACCATCTACCAGCCTGATGGAAAAAACTGACTATAATCCTTTGGGACTGACCTACTGGCCAACTGCTCACCCACCACATTGTGTTTCTGTCTAGCCATATGCAGAACATTCTGTCCAGAAGGTTGTTGTGAGAAACAGTGTCAAAATCTCCACTGAAATCCTCAAGGATTACATCAACTGGCTTCCCTTGGTCAACTAAACGGATAACTGTGTCACAAAATGAGCTTAAATTAAACAGGACCTTCGCCTCACAAACTTGTGTTGGCTGCGACCAATGACAGAATTGTCCTTCATCTGTTTTTCCATAACTCCCACCATCATTTTCTCCATAATTTTACCAGGCTCTGGACTGACAGGTCCATAATTGCCCATGTCATCTTTCTTGCTCTTCCTTACAACGAGACAACATTTGCCAGCTTCCTGTCAGCTGGCATGACCCTAGACTTCTTTAGATGCAATTGAAATGAGAGCCCAGAGCACACTAAGGTGTCATCATTGAAAGAAAGTAGATGTGCCATAGCTTTGCAATGCCTTGAACTCCAGAGTATGCCACAAATGCAGCAGAGGGGAAGATTTGCCTCTTCTGTAGTGAACTCATTCATTTGGTAAGCAGAATAACACTACCTGATACATGGGGACTGTGTCTCTGCTCTGCTCTGCTCAGCTCACAGGGCAGCGGTGCAGGGTGTTGCTCTCATGTCAGTGCAAGTAAACTCACTTTAACCCTTTTTCCTCTGTAAATGCTTCCTCTATTTGTATGCTCAGATACACTTCCACATTCCCTCAATATACTTCCATATATCATTAACAATTACACTTTCTTATACCATCAAAACAGTCCATCAAACAATACAGTTTTTCAGTTCACATAAACTCCCTTAATACAGTCTGTATTCTTCAGCTATAAACACTGTGCCACAGAACCAGCACTGATTGAACCACCTCCCTCACACACTTCCTCGCAAGCAGTACATAGTATTACATAAATGGGTTGACACTCATTGGTCGGGTGGAATGTACACCTCTCCTCAGGACAATCTTACTAATCTACAGAGTACAAACTCCTGTCTTCTTACATACAAGCAGAAAGTACTTATGAGTGGACAAACAACACAGTCTTTCACTTTGTCCGTGTCTGGCCATTTCCCTCACAGGAGGAAGGAAACATGGATCGGGACTCGGCACTCACCCTGCAGCTGTTCTGTGTCTCACTCACACCACACTCACTCTGACATTTAGATCAAAAACCATGGTTAATTCATACTACACAATGCTGACAACGTTTTCTAGCTGGAATCTTAATAACACTCATACTCTGGTCGACCAGTTGTAAACGTTAATGTTTTTCCCAGAGTCGGCTTGACACACGGTACCAAACACTTAAAGCAGATGATAATATTGAACATACAACCTATAAGCCCCATGATTACAACTTGGAGAACCCAGGTTACCATTTGACAGGCTATCCACTATATCCCATACCCGTAGGAGAGACCAACCTAGGTCCCTCCTATTGCCAACCACCTGGGAGAGAGTATTTGTTCTTGTTTCCATTCATATGACATACAGTTCCCTTTCATAGGAACTCACCCAAGGAGTCTTCCTACCCCAGCTGGCAACCAAAGCCATGAGCTCACCTCCCTGGGAGCAGCACGTATGGCTGTAAACTGTGTAGGATGTCTCCTCAAGACATATGGGCTCCGCTTACCATACACATACCTGGTCCACCTATGGGTGGTCCTTGTCTGTCCCTGCAGTGATCAGGTGAGGAAGGGAGTCCTTCAGAGAAATCTCAGGGTGCGCCAAAAGTGTCTCCCTCTCAGCTGGTCCTGCAGCGAACAGAGCTGGTCCCACCTGGGCCGCCAAATTGACTACGGGAATTGAACTCTATAACCTCTATAACTGATACAGTCTCCCATGACATACTTATACCAGAGTTGAGGAAGTATGGGATAGGTGAGCGGATAGTGAAGTGGGTCGAGAGGGACCTGGGCGTCCTGGTGGACGACGCATTGGCCATGAGCCAGCAGTGTGCCCTTGTAGCCAAAAAAGCCAATGGCATACTGGGGTGCATTAAAAAGAGCGTGTCCAGCAGGTCGAAGGAGGTGATCCTCCCCCTCTACTCTGCCCTGGTAAGGCCTCATCTGGAATATTGTGTCCAGTTCTGGGCTCCCCAGTACAAAAAAGACAGGGATCTCTTGGAAAGAGTCCAGCGGAGGGCCACAAAGATGGTGAAGGGCCTGGAGCATCTCCCCTATGAGGAGAGACTGAGGGAACTGGGTCTGTTTAGCCTTGAGAAAAGAAGGCTGAGAGGGGACTTGATCCAGGTCAATAAATATTTGAGGTGTGGGGGGCAAAGAGGTGAGGCCAGACTCTTTTCAGCAGTGTGTGGAGACGGGACAAGGGGAAACAGACAGAAACTGGACCATAGGAAGTTCTGCAGTAATGTGTGCAATAACTTCTTTATGGTGAGAGTGACAGAGCACTGGAACAGGCTGCCCAGGGTGGTTGTGGAATCTCCTTCTCTGGAGATATTCAAGACCTGCCTGGATGCCGAGCTGTGCGACGTGGTGTAGGGAACCTGCTTTGGCGGGGGGGGTTGGACTCAATGGTCTCTGGAGGTCCCTTCCAACCCCTACAATTCTGTGATTCTGTGAATATCATGGGGTGGTTTGGATGGGGAAAGACTACCCCTTTGAATGACCTTTTGTCAGGGCATGTCCTGGGATTCCTAGGATCCTCAAAATGCAGCACTGCTTCTGTCACTGAAAAATGGGGCCCTGTGTGGGACGGAGGGAGGGTCCATGAGTCCCTGGCCCACCTGACTGAGTATTTCCATGGTCTTAGCAAAGACATACTTACAACTTGAGAATGACAGTTAGCTGCGTTCATGGTGGCATGGCCACTGCTGATGGCCTTGAACTGTCTGAACATAACTGAAGAGGCTCAGGCTGATGCAAATCAGCTATTGAATGACAGTGTTGAAAAACTGGAAAGACAGGTGGCAGTTTTGATGGGGAAAAAACCTAATTCAATCATTCTCCTATGGAAGATCAGGGACATCTCTCTGGAAGACCATGGGGACCCTGTAAAAGGGAATCTGTATAAAATGGACTCTGTAAATGAAGGCACTAAAAGGTCAGATTTTGAGGTTCCCTTTGGACTAGATCTATTTGAGATCTGACTGATTGTAACCAAAAAATGAAAAAAAAAATGCAGGATAGGCTGGTGGGAGTGCCCTGACCAGTGTCCAACCCCCCAAACCCTGCTGCCCATAATACAGCAGCTGAACTGTTGGATATAGTACAGTGGTTTAGACAGAAACCAAGAGAGCATGCCAGCATAGCTGCTCTGGTTATGGGACATGGAGGCAGAAAGCGCTGTGGTGTATGGACTGGAAATTTCAAAACTGACATCCATTACTACTCACCCTGCCCTCAGGCAAAGACTGTATGCTCTGTCCAACATAATGAGGATAGCCATTTGATCAGTGAATGATTTATGGCTGTGTGTCATATAACATGGCCAAATAAGAATGACATACCATTAAATATCAGCCTGTGGTCCTCTATGGAGGACTAACAAAATTATATTAGAGAATTAGGCATGAAAGAGGCAATCTATGAAGATGATTTTGAGAGCCCAGTCAATAAATTTTTCATCAGGAACGAGGGATCTCATCCTACAGCCATCACCTTTACATCAGGATGGGTCTATGTTATCCATACTGAACCCCCCAGTGGCCCTCAGGTGCTGTAATACAACAGGCTGCCCAATTGATGGGGAGACAAGAGTGCCTGCAGCCAGATGCAGTCTCTGAATGGTGGTGGAAAGGTCAGAGAACCATCTGCTGCCATGACTTAGGCGTCCAGCCCCTAAGGTAATCCAGTCTGGACCCATTAGGGTCTTGAGACAACAAATGTTTAAAGACCAGATTAGAGCAGGAGTTCAGTTTAAAAAGATCGATGGACAGCATAATCAGGAAAAAATATCTGTTAAACAGGCCCAAGCACTGAGTATTTATAGTCCAACCTTTTCAGCCAAACTAGATATGAATGTAACTCAAGAAGGGTCTGGATGGGGGCTCTGGCAGAGCCAGAGTTCTTTGTGAACCCCTATGAGGTTTTGGTCACAGGTTTGGCATGGAGCAGAATAAAGATACATCACAGTTGAAAAGCATTTATTGGCTACCTATTCTACACTACAGGTGGTAGATCCAGTAACTCAGATTTCAGAGGTTATCATTAAACAACAAGGCCAGTCCAGGGGTGGGTAAAAGATCTAACACACATCTCTATGATGGGGGTGGCCCAATCACAAGCAGTGGTGCGCTCAGTTGTTCTGCTTGCCTGCTCCTCAAGGAGTTAGGAGAAATCTATGCCTGTTGCGTGTTCGAGTGCATGCGCAATGCCATGTGGAGGGCTTATCACAATAAAGATTGGCGGATTTGCTGCGTAGACCGGTCAGAACTCAGATCTGCGTTGTGCTTCCTGCGGCACCAAACACCCAACAGTGGCAGTTCCGTGTATTGGCCAGCAGGTGGCAGCAGAGACCACGGAAAGAACGTCTGCGGGACAGACCCTGGGGATCCGTTCTCTTTTGATTATAGGGGAAGAACACAAAGATGGATTAAAAAAAAAAAAAGGGGGGGGGGGGGGGGGGGAGGAGGAGTGGGAAAAGAAAAAAAGAAAAAATCAAACCACAGCAAACAAATAAATCTTCTCCAAACGTAGCAAACGTGAATGTCCGTCAATAAATAAATGAGTAATTGAATTGATGTCTGTTTCCCCTCTCCCCCGCCCCCCCCAACTTCCGAGATGAAAAAACACCTGGTATCAATTGGACAAATGCACACAGTGAAGCCAGGGATGGTCTGAAACGCAAAGCAGCTGAGCAGCTTTTAGAAGAAAACAGAGTAGTAACAACTTCTGTACCTACATTCACCACTCTGAGATCCTGTCTGGGTCACCCAAGGCTTGTAAATAACCACTGGGTCGGTTCTGATGTCGCGTGATTTGTTGTCAGTTCTCTCATGGTTCTCCGGTCAGTTCTCCGGTGCCAGGATCTGCCACAGGGCATTCTGACCACGGGCATCATGTTTCTACGCTGCCGCCTGCATTTAACAGGCAATGGGACTGCCCAGCATGTGCAAGGCAGCACCTCTTTCACACCACCAGAATGTTTAAGGCTGTTGGGATTGTTGTTAGCGTCCCATTAACACTGAGGCTAGAGATACCCTTAGGATTGACATTACTATTAGCATTACTTTGATGGTGCCCTATCTGGGTCATTTCCAGGGGATGTCAGGAGTAAGGCACAGTGTCAGGAGAAAAAGAACAGACTCTGTTACTTTATAAACGTGATAATAGAGAGAGTTCATTGGAAAAAATACAACTCTTAAATAATACAAAGCATGCTTCTGATTGGATGCAGGCATCATCTGGGCTCTGATTAATATTACTCTTAAGGTAAAGATTATTGTTACCATAATGATTTTTTTTTTCTGGATTATGATCAGGGTTAAGGTTCCTTTTGCTACAAACTTCTAGCATCATTTTTGTTGTTACATTTGGAGTTAGAGACGATTTTAGAATCAGGGTAAGGGTTAGGATTAGAGTTACATTGCGGGTTAATGCTGTTATCTTTACAGCTCCTGTGAGGGTTGGGGTCTGGTTCAGTTGTTTAAAAATGAAATGAAAAAAGAATAATAAAAAAAAAAAATTGAAAGCTTCAGATTTCATTAATCTTTGTGGGAATCATATAATGTGCAACTCAGATCTACCTCTTCATGCAGTGACTGCCTGTAAATTTGCTAGAGCCTAATATAATATGGCCTTGTGCTTCCCGCTAACTCACCTTCATTTCATTTTCATTACATTTGCTTGGTAGACAGATTTTGGTGTGTAGATATTTTAAAACAATCTAACTGACACTGGCAAAAAATTAAAAATAAAATTTAAAAAATAAATGCACAACAGCATCAATTGTATCAATTTTTATAGATAAGATAAAGAAGAGCAGTTTTCCTTAGTTTTCTGTGCCTCTTTACTTTCTTACCCTCTCCCCTTGTGTGAGAAACTCTCAAAGTCAAAGATTTCTAGTTAGGCAAAGCTGGCAGCGATAGCAGCAGTGCTTATTCATTATTGCAATACTGCGCGCACATCCCCTATTGGCAAGGGAGAAACTGCACACCAGTCAGTGAAATCAATTCTGTTCTATGCCCTAAACCCAATGCAGGTGATGCTCTCATGGCTCTCATTGGTTGAGCATCTCAGGCTCACAGACTCCTCGAGACTGTTGCTAGGATTCATTTCCATAGAAGGTCAATTACCAACCTCTTGTTTTTAGGTCTGCCTTGTACTTTTCTGCAGAGAGAGAAGGGCAATGTTTCCAAAAGTCAGTACATTCATTCTGTCCTGTGCTGGGCTCTACCCACCCTGTATTTATCTTGTGCTTGTCTCAATTCTCCCCATGTCAGAATGCCCCCAGTCTGAACTTAACTCTGTTCAGCAACTTTCTTGGTGGAAAAACTACTTATACAGCTGTTTTACAAGAGGGTTATACATTCAGTTAGGGCCTACACTATGTACTGAAAATACTGGAAACTTCCACTGCAAAAACACAATCTACCTCTCCCATCTGTGCAGCCTTGCAGACCCAGAGCATGCCAGGTTATTTCTGCTTTCATAGCATTTGCATGCTGTAGGGTGAGCACAAGGTTCTGCTGCTTGATTCTTCTGCAAGAGCTGCCTACCGGCAAATGGTTGCAGGGATGGAGGATGTGACAGAAAGCATTTGTCTCCACAAGAGCAGAGTTACATTCAGTGCAGAGAGTGTGAGAGTCAGGTTGGTGTGGAAAAGCACTGACACGCTGGGGATGATGCAGTGCTCACATGTCTAACACTCACAGACATTACTGTCAGAAGGATGGTGCTGTGTTGTGCTTCTACCTTTGGCAGCCCCTGGAGAAATGCTGTGGCACACAGAACACCTTTGTATTGCACTGACTGCTGCCATGCAGCATGGATTTAACACACCAAATCCAGAGGAGCATGACTGCATCTAACTGCCCTGAGAAAAACTACTGTAGCTGAAGAGATGAGGAGGCAGCTGCTCATCTGCAGAACAAGCAGCACTGCCAGACACTGGGCCAGGTGAGCACCTCCTGCTGCAGCGTGATGATGACAGGGCTGGAGATGATCTGCAAAGCCAGCTTAAAAGTGGGAGACGTGAGTCAACATGGCAGGAGGACAGAGGTGTTAGGGAGCAGCCAAGGCATCAAAGAGTATCAGAAGGCTTTGAAAGGTATCACAAAGTGACAGCCAGGAAGACTGGGATTATCATGAGCAGCAACCTGGATGCTAGAGATTATTTGCTCCCATACAAAATGGTAGAGATCTTGCTGCAGACATCCCAAAGCCAGGCAAAATGGGAACCCAGAGCTCTGCCTGCACGAACCCCACAGCCAGAGTGTTGCAAGCTGAGCTGCCTTGCTGTTTGTTGCATTCATCGCAATCACTGTGAATGAAGACTCGGAATGCAGCCAAGGCGATGATTGAGCATGAGTGACTTTATTCAATAAAAGACAGGAGGGCTTGAGAGGTCAGGGGTGAAGATGGGACCCCTCTTGTCAAGATGAGAGTGGCTCAGAGCTGGTGCTGCTGCCTGGTGCCTGGGACTGGCAGCCTGACTCTAAGTCCCCATCTAAGATGCTCAGCTTCACCTCACTGATGCTGACCTGCTCCTGCATGGTGGTGCTGCTGCTGGGGCACTCGGGCTGTGCTTGGGATGGGCAGCACTGCAAAGGCACTGGGTCACAATCCAGGCAGGTGACTGCTGTGTCTGGCAGGCTCAGGTCAGGAGCTTCAGCAGAGCCAGGAGATATGAGAGCATGAACGTGGATGAGCCCCTTGTGTCCATCACTGTTACCATGTGGAAGGCTGTCATCCGAATTGCAGCGATTCGTGCTTAATAAGAACTCTCCATTGATGGAAACACACTGCACATCACTACTTGGTTTGGATCTTTGGGGTTGACAAGGGCTCGAATCACCTAGGAAGGCATAGAAACACAAGGGTTAGTGTCAAACGTTTGCAAGTTGAATCATGAAAGATTGTTGATATTTGGTAATAGAGTGGCGGCAGGAAGAAGCAAATAGGCTTCAAGCAACAGAGCCACTGTCTTGAAAGTGATCCTCATTCAGGTCCAGCTCGTGTGTTGTTTCACTGTAATCTGCTTCTTTGGGTCTACCTAGTGGGCAGCAACACTCGAGTTGTTACTGATATCATTGAAAAGAACTGGAGACAATTGTTCTATTCCTAAGAGCTTCAAGGTGCCTAGAAGCACAAATAGAAACCAGCAGTATTTCATCACTTCACCAAAAGGAAGGTCAAACACCTGAGCTGTGAAGAGCAGTTACAGAACCTATGCATAAGATCACACCAGACATACTTTGTTCTAACAACAGTTATGGCACATAGTCCATTTCCTTCAATATTCCCAAAATGAAATGATGTGGAGCATTACAGGGAAAGAAACACTGCACACAGACACTATGACCCTGATTATACTCAAGCAGCAGACTTAAAACAAGTCAGAGTTTTAGATTCCAGGATATTTCAGGACCTATCATGTGTGAAATTCAGTTACACAACAGTGCCTAGGTGCCTGCGTTTCAAGCAACTTTCAGATCACAGCCATGTAAAATAAAAACAAATTCAGTGCAGAAATAGCAAGCCTGTACCTTAATACTCATGAGATTATCCATTTTTTACTGCATTCTGACTAAGTTCTAAAACTTGCTCATCCCAGTTCACTTCAACAAGTTCCACCAGTTCAAGCAACGCAGTTCTGAGATCCTGTGTATGTTGTGCAGATAGAATTGAACAGTGCAGAAATAGTCTCTGACAGCTTTAAGAGCTCCGTTCTGCTTACAAACTCTCAGTCCAAAACTATTCTCAGTTTTAAGGAAATGAACACCTGAAGCAGTTGGATCATCTGCCATTTGCCGCATTCTGCTTCTTGGCATCATGATTAGCACAAAGGGTTTTCTGCTGTCCTGCAGAGATGGAAAAAGTCCTGCTTACAAATGGACCAAGTTTCAGTGTACAGCAGAGTTTGTACCAGACTAAAAAACCACGCCATTCAATTCATGTGCTCAGGTTGTTATGCACTCCGAAAGGAAACAGAACTAACTGTTGGATTCTGAAGGCAATCTGTGGGGTCCTACATTACCTCCTGATTCTGGAAGAGGAAATTCTAATAGCAAATGCAGAACTTTGATCTTTGTAGACATGAGAAGAGCTGGCATTTAGTAACATTCATTTCAGGGAAATCAAATGATGTGTCTATATTTTTACTACAGATAGTATAGGGAGCAGCCAGTTGAAGAACCAGATACAAAAAATCCAGCCCATTGGCAAGAAAATACTTCTCCTTAAATTCTGTATGCTACCATGGTACAGAAGTAGGCTACAGTGCCACATAGGCCAACCAAGTGTAGAACCAAATCCACAAAATACTGGTAGACAAAGCAGCATAAACAGGGACAATATTCAGCAGACAGGCCTTTCTACCCACAGCTCAGCATGTTCTGCCATTCGAAAAGCAAGGCCTCTTGTCAAGCTCAGCTATTTCCCTTCTCAGTGTATTCTAGCACCACTGATACCCACTGGTATCCTCCTGTAGAGTGCCATCATATTGTCATCATCCAAAGGGAAAACCCACACAGCAGAGCATACAGCAGTACACCCATGCTCCAAATATCCGCCTGAAAAACAAAAAGACAAGCTTACAAACCTGAAGCACCTCAAATGGCTTCCTGACAGACTGGATTGTCTGCCCTTGCCAAAGCCCACATATAGCCCATGAAAAGCTGGCTCTTTCCCTCAGGAAAAAAAGCCTTATCGTCCCAGAGAAAGCATATAACCCTCATTCAATTGCCCTTCCACTCAGCTTAGAGCACTACTAAAACCAGCATCTTCACCTTAGCTCATCACACTGCTGCACTTCCTTTTACAAGGATTTCACTGGCAAAAATTAAATCAAAGCCGTCACAAGGGATTTAGCACAGTTACGTGTTACTGGCTACGAGAGCTGTCAGCACAGTCACCTGTCTGGCTTTGCTGCTGTTCTATTTATGTATAGGCACAACAAGGTTCAGACACCTCACAGTGCAGTTCTCACTTTGACTGTAAAGAAAAAGGAGGCTTGAAAAGCAGTGTGTGGAAAACAAAGAAACAAGAATTAGAACAACAGTGGGGCCATGGCACTTGTAGGAATTGCTCCGCCTTTAACAGCGATTCAAGAAGGATGAGGGCATTCCAAACCAGACCAGTTTGGACAGATTAACAACTGCAAGTAGTGGGTTCCAAAATTCCAGACATGAAATCAAAGCTGGAAAAACTCTTCACATTTTCATCTCTCAATTTTTAGTACATTGTGCATTACATGGGAAACAATTCTTCACATACAACTTGGAAGCTAAAGACAAGTCTGACAAAACAGACTGCACAGAAATGATGGATAATTAACAGAGCAAATTGCTCTTTCAAACACTTAGTAATAGAAAGAGATCTCTGAAGTTGCTGTTCTGTAGAGCACCAAAGCAGTCGCTTGAGGCAGTTCAGGATTAGCCTGAGACAAACCAGCCAGCTGTGTGAACTGAGACCAATTGCACTTCTTCTATTTTACTTTCATTCTATGTGACCTCACTAAGCAAATATTGTCCATGAGTATCACATAAATGTGCAGATCTCAAGCTGCTCACTTATCTAGTACCCTTGGCATGATGCTTTATTTTCCTCAGCTGATCATCTAGATTGTGCCTGTTGATTGTGCAACAACAGCCTGTTGGTCTCGATTACCTGTGAGAGGCTCTAAATTTGGCCAGGAAAAATCATTTAAGGATAAGTAATTATCTGGGACTCAGTAAGTCTTCCCATGCTTTCATAACAGCAGAGATACACACACACACAAACTCGTGGAACCCCACTGCTTTGCACAATCCTGTGCACACTCACATGTGTCATGCACTGATTTCCCAGCCAGTCCTCATGGGGTCTATTACTTAGGACAGGAGTGCAGGGGAGCAGCCAGAAGCTGTTTGCATTCCCTGCTGTCTGCTGGGCAGCTTTGCTGGAGATGCTTGGGTTGCTTTGCTTTTCCTTGGGAGGTGGGAAGGAGCTTTGGGTTGGAGGCACATCCCGTGCCAGAGCATCTCGATGGCACATGTGTGGCACTGATCTGCAGCAGATGAAGGGGAGGAGGTCCCAGCACAGCCCTGCACCATGCTCTGCCACACTGGGCAGCTTGTTCCTGGCTCAGCAGCGTCATCAGACAAGAAGCAGGGAAGGAAATCAAGGATGGGGGGTACCATCAAACGCAGTTAGTGCATGCCTGTGCAAGACAAACAGACCCAGAGCTTGTGGGTTATTCCTGCTTTTGTAGCATTTGTGTGCTGTAGCTGAGCAAAAGGTTCTGCTGCTTTAATCTTCTTCTGCAAGAGCCACCTACCGGTAAATGTCTGCAGGGATGGAGGATGTGACAGAAAGCATTTGTCTCCATGACAGCGTAGTTACACTTGGTCTAGAGAGTGAGAGAGGCAGGCAGCACTGCCTGATGTTGGTCAGGGCGAGCTCCTCCTGCCGCAGCGCGATGATGGCAGGGCTGGAGATGATCTGCAGGGACAGCTCACAGGTGAGAGCCAGGAATGGACACGGCGGGAGGACAGAGGTGTTAGGGAGCAGCCACGGCATCAAAGAGCATCAAAAGGCCCTGAAAAGCATCACAGCCACAGCCAGGAAGCTTGGGGTTTTCATGAGCAGCATCCAGGATGCTAGAGACTATTTGCTGCCATACACAACGGCAGCAGAGCTCTCGCTGCAGGCATCCCAAAGTCAGGCAAAATGGGAACACACCCAGAGCTCGGCCGCACAAACCCCACAGCCAGAGTGTTGTAAGCTGAGCTGCCTTGCAGTTTCTTGCACTCATCCCAATCTCTGTGAATGAAAACTCGGAATTCAGTCAAGGCGTTGATTGAGCACGAGCGTGCCTTTATTCAATAGGAGAAAGGAGGGGGTGTGAGGTCTGGAGGAAAGATGGGACTCATCCTCTCTTGTAATCATGAGAGCTGCTCAGAGACCGTGCTGTTGCCCGGAGCCTGGGACTCGTGTCCTGATTCTGTGCCCCCTGCGAGATGCTCAGCTTCTCCTCGGTGATGCTGACCTGAGCCTGCATGGTGGTGCTGCTGTCGGGGCACTCGGGCTGTGCTTGGGCTGGGCTGCACTGCAGAGACATTGAGTCCAGGCTGGTGCCTGAGGTGTCTGGTGGGCTCAGGTCAGCAGCTTCAGTAGGGATGGGATGAATGAAGGCTTCAACGATGATGACCTTCTTCTCTTGATAGCTGATGTTATACGGAAGGCTTTCATCTGAACTGCAGCATTCTGTGCTTAGTAACAACTCTTCATTGATGGAAGATGCGTCATCGTAACATGCCCTGCGTCTTGGGGATATACAAGGGCTCGGGTCACCTAGGAAGGAGCAGATGTACAGCAGTTAGTGTCGAACGTTCGCAAGATGAACCATGGAGATTCTTGACATTTGGCTATGTAGTGGTGGTGGGCAGAAGCAAATAGGCTTCTAGCAACAGTGTCACTGTCTTGAAAGTGATCCACGTGCAGGTCCAGCTCTTGTGTTCACAAGAGACTCATTTGGGAAAGACAGGTGTCAACTGAAGAAGTCAGGCACGGACTTGAACGCCAGAAGGAGGTACAAGCCCACTGAAAGCATGAATTCTACCTGTGTTGCTGACAAGCAGTGTTTTGTAAGCTGGACTTGCACCCTTACCTGCCAGGACCAAGACTTCTGCTTCAGAGGGCTCCCTGGCACTGCTCTGCAGTCGGCGTTTGGCCACAGGGGATGGTTTGCCCAGGCAGAAGCAGGAACACCAACTGCCAGCTGCTGACTCTGCCCTCTTCCTGGGAGAACTCATTCTGCAGAGAAAACAGAGCATGCTGTCAGACGTGGTGCAGGGTGAGGGAAGAGCTGCACCGAGCCCTGGCCAAAAGTTGCCTGTTCTGGGCACTGCCTGCTTTCTGCTGAAACACAGCTTAGAAACGCCCTCTGTTTCAAACAGCAGAGGATGCTTCCATTCCTACAGCTCAGCCCTCAAGTCCTGAAGGCTAAATACCTCTCAACGATGTCAAGCAAGGACATGGATCCGGAGAATGTCGGAGGCTCAGGCTGCTTCGCTCTTCACCAGGGAACGAAGGCGGTTGATGAGCTTGCCCCATTTCTTTGGCTCTGCGCAACAAAACAAAGAAACCAGTTCATTTCAGGCCTGGCTCGGTTGGACGAAGCTGAGCGCAATGCATTCAACAGAGCATGTAACAACGGGAAGAACATTCCCAACAAGGACACGCAAGAATGGATTTTCCCCATCCCTGGAGGTGCCCAAGGAGATTACTGTAGTTCTCTTTCTAAGCTTGCTGAACTTGGGCATAAACAAACCCCCTGAAAGTAACGTTCTGACCCTATTTGACTAACTCGCGTTGTCAAATGTAAATTACGCACCTGGCTTTGGCAATGAATTGAGGAGGGAATCGGGAACTTTTCCGCTGATGAGTTCCATGCACTCACCAGGGAAAAGCCCAACCTGTAATTAGAACAAAAAGACAGGTGGGCATTAGCCCCAGCCCAGAGCCAAAGGGAAGGTCCACTGACAGTGACACAGGGCAACTGTTTGCATCCAGCAGCCATCCTGTGCAGGCAGAGCAGCTCCAACCGGAGATTCCCAACTCTACTGAAGTTGTGCTCTCTAGTCAAAAACGTGTGCCTACCTCAAAGCCACGCTTGCCTCTCCACCAGGGGCTCAGCCTGTTGATATGTCCTCATATCAACAATGCTCACCAGATCTCCGACCTGAAAGAGATTGAAACATCAATCCCAGATTCAGCAAATCTGGTAGGAAAACAAAGCAGAAAGGACTGCCCTCTTCTATGCACGACAACACGGAACGCCTGGAACTGCTTACCTCCAGAGAGAGCTCATCTGGCCCCTGGGCGACGTGGCTCTTAATAACATGGGCTGCCGCAAATGCTGGTACGTTTAAAGATGACATAGCACGCACCAGCTGCGGCTTCTGCATGTTATCAGCCTGCAAAACAGAGCACAGGCCGTGGTCAGGAGCTGAGGACAAACCAGGAGGATTTCAAGGTGAGGAGCACATCTGCAGAGAAAGCTGCAGCAAATGCGCTCCGTCCTTCTCAGGAGCACTTCAGAAGGAGCTGCACGTCTCATAGCTCTGGAGCAGCACTTCTTCCCCACCCTTCACTACTCCAAGCAGCTCCAACAAACTTCTCAGAAGAAATCCAGGCCAGCACAGACCTGGCAGACCAGAACCAAGTGCAGCTTGTGGGACGGCAGTGCCCACTCCTTGCTTCCACCCTGCTCCAGCAGGTTAAGGAGTCTGAGCCTCACTGGCCTTTGACAACTCAAGACTTCCAGCACCTCATGCCAACATTTCTCACTAAGATACACCTAAGGCATTGAATTCTCTTCTCACTACCTCCTCCCAGTCCTCCCCTAGGAACAGAAACCATTTAGATTCTACAGCAAACTACAGCATCTACCCTGCAAGAGCACACTGAACCACCTGCAACAATGAAACATGGTTTTGGAGAGTGGGTCTGAAAACACACCTTTAGACAGCTGTCTCCCTGTAGCCAAAAGGAAACCAAGCAGCAAAAGAAGAGTCCAGCCTGAAACATGCCCATGCTACTAGCCCAGGTTTTTCACAGTGAATGCAGAATCCATCCTGTTCTTGAGGTAACAAATGACCAGTGGGTCTCCCCTTGCTCCACCCCTTCTCCTTCAAAGCCAGAAAAAGAAAAACAAGTAGAAGAAAACCCAGACGTACCTTTCCACACACAAAGCAGAAAGTGGAACAGCAGTTGTCTCCTTCCTGAGACATGGTGGGGAGCATCCCAGAGGAAGCCCAAGTTCTTTGCTTCTCTCCACAGGGACTTCAAGCACTCTTGGCAACAGCTGCTTTTGTTCTTTCTTCAATTGCTTCCATCACCAGAATCTCCTTTGGAAAAGGAACCCGAATGAAAGAATCAGCAAATGAAAAAGAATGACCAATAACCACTTTCCCAGCTTTCTCCTGACATGCAATTTAGACCCCCAATTCGGGCAAGGTCTTAAAATCAGCTGGTTACAAGAACTGTCCCAAAATATATCCAGCTTCTGTACAGCTGCCGTTATTTCTGACAGCGAGTGTAATCACAGAATCATAGATTGGCCTGGGTTGGAAGGGACCTCAAGGATCATGAAGATCAATCACCTCCCTGTCCCTGGTGGCCATCCCTTCTTCTGATGGAGCCCAGGGGACCATTTGCTCTCTGAGCTGCAAGAGCACGCTGATGGCTCACGTTCTGTTTTTCATCCACCAGGACCCCCAGGTTCTTCTCTGCGGAGCTTCTCTTAAGGACTGCTCCTCCCAGTCTGTAGAAATGCCTGGGATTCCTCCAGCCCAAGTGCAAAACCTTGCACTTTGCTGTGTTCAACCTCATTAGATTCACCTAGGCCAACCTCTCGGTTGAGCTCCCTCTGAATGGCATCCCTTCCTTCCACTGCGTCAGCCGCACCACTCAGCAAACAGCAGAGGGTGCACTCCATTGCATCATTGGTTTCTCTGATAACCATGTAAAAAAAGCACTGGTCCCAAGACAGACTCCTGGATGACACCACTTGTTATCGGCCTCCACCTGGACATCAAACCATGAGTCACCACCCTCTGTCCTCTACAAAACCTCTTTGTCTTCTACTCCTGCTGCAGCTGCAATGGCTGCACCAGCATGACTCACGTGTTTGACAATCCTCCAGCTCTGGCCTAGCCATGCACAGCAGCAGTCCGTCTCCCTCCCAGCTCACTCACCAGTGTGCTGCTGTGCCCCAAATTCAGTGCAGGAGCACTGAGAGCAGGCAGCACCCATCACCCTCCTCTAACTCTCTCTGCCAGCTGCGATGAGGACTGACACAGCACGCCCACCCCAGCCCAGCTTTTCTGCTGAGACACCTCCCAGCAACCACCCAGCACCAATCCCAGTTGCTGCAAGCTGTCTGAGAGCCTGCTGGAGTGCACTGACAATAACATTGTGGGCCAAGCATTAAGCACACCAAGCAGAAGGGAAGCATTACTGGACATGCTGAACAGCAGGGGTTAAGACTGGAGGTGGTCAGGGCTGTAGTGACCATGCCCTCCTAGAGTTCCTCATCTCAAGGAATGCAGGCCTGGCAAAAAGCAAAGTCAGGACCCTGAGCTTCAGGAGAGTCAGCTGCAGGCTGTTCAAAGAATTCTTGCATGAGAGACACTGGAAAACTGTTTTTAGGGGTAAAGGAATGGAAAAGAGATGGTAACTTTCTCAGAAAACCTTTCTCAGAGCTGGAGCTCTGAGCTCCATCCCGACCACACGAAACACAGCAGAGGAGGCAGGAAAGCAGCATGGCTGAACCTGCTGGTTACAGGGAGCAACAAGAAGGAAATGGAGAAACAGCAGAAACGGAGACATGCAGCCTGGTCGCTTTGGTGGCCTTCTACAGTGGAGTGACAGCATCAGTAGGGAAAGGAAAAGCAACTGACATCACTCAGCCAGACTTTTGCAAGGCCTTCGATGTTGAGCAAGTTTCCTGTTAGAGCTCAGTGTGAACAAATCTACCACTGAGCAACACCCTGAGCCCCCACTCACCTCAGCAGAGGTCAGCCTGCACCCCAGCCTTCCGCCTATTCTGCTCCATTGATGGAAGCACACCAGGCATCATTGCTACTCACCCGACCAATGATGATAGGGGCAGAAAAGGGAATTCCTCTTTACCTTTCAGATGAAAATTTGATGACTGTGTGGAATCTTCCCAGTACAGCTGCGGGGCCTTCCTTTACTTGTATCCTGCTGCTCCGTGTCACAGTGGGAGAGCTGCTCTGGCCTCTCCTCTCAGCCTGTGCCTCCTGCAGTGTGAGCAGCTTTCTGGATAGAGGAGACACCCACACAGACTTGGGCCTGGATAGAGAACTGTGCCCTACAACATAGGTACATTTACATCATGCTCTTTTCCTTGTGTGTGAGCAATCCTTGCTCTTTTCAGATGGTACTATGAGCGTGTGACTCCCCAAACACATAGTTAGCATCTGTCCATATCATTAAGGCTCTCGTCAAGGCAGTTATTTCAGCCTTCTGAGGGGTAGTCCCCACGGCTGATGGTTGTGCTTCCATTCCCTGCTCAGTAGCAGTTACTGCATGTCCTGCCTTACAGCCTCCTTGTCTCACAAAACTGCAGCTGCTGGTAAATCAGGCATCTTCTGCATCTTCTAAGGGTTCGTCCTTCAGCTCCGACCGACTGGATGTAATGTGCAGCATCAGTTGTTTCAAAGCAGTGATGTCATCCTGGTTCTCCACCAGGGGAGTTCCGCTAAGGAAAGATACTGGGTTGGCAATAGTAGTTACAATTATTTCTATATCACTCTGCTCTACCAGGATCACCTGGTATTTCGGGAATCTTTGGGGTGAAAGCCAATGTCCCCCTTTTGCCTCCAATACAGTAAACACTGCATGAGATATTAAAACTGGTATCCTTTGGCCCAGTGTAGATTGATGGGCTTCTTGAATATTGAGCACCAGTGCATCCTGGATATCCCTTACTCACTTCAAGCTGTTTCAAGTTTACCATCAGTCCGTAGCTGTGTATCCATGGTCGGCACCCTCCTGTCATTCCTGGCAACGTATGGAGTTCCTTGGCAGTTTGCAGCTCAGGGGTTGAGCAGATGGCTTCTTTCTTGGCAGTCCTTAAGGTTCAAAGTCCAGCTGTCATCTCCTATCCCAAATACGTCACTTGCTGCTGAGTTAGTTGTGCTTTCTGTCAACCAAGAAACTCAGCAAACTCTCAGTCTATTGTACACAGTCCTTTTTTTGCTGTGGCACCCACGTGCTCCAGTAAAGTTCCACCCTAGGATGGAGGATCCCAGGTCTCAGGCTCACGAGTTGACCAGTTCTCAACAATCATTTAGCTGTTCTCACAACCCTGGGTAACACTGTCCAGGTTCACTGAGTCTCTTCTCCCTCTATTAGGGAGAACAGATACACGCAAGTACTCGTATGCTATCATGAGGAATCCAGTAGGTTACATTTAATATAGAAGCATGATGCAATCAAAAGCTCGCTTAAATAAAAGCATACCCTTTTCTTTCACTCAAAATAATAGCCCAGAAAAAAATAATAACAAAACAAAACCCTCATCATAATTGTTAAAGAAATTATCTACTAGATCTCAATGGAGAGTGGAGACACATGCTAGTTTTAGGAACACAGCGCTTATCTCATTATCTGAATGCATCTCAAGGCATGCTCCTTGTGAAACTGTGAGAACTTCTATCATTAACAGACGTGTACCGTGCCCTGATATATGGTTAAACCGCTTGCAGTGCACTGTCAGATGTACAGGATGGCAGCTGTATGTGCTGTGACCAAATAAACCCCACACTGAAACCTTTCAGAATTTTAGGACCTACAAGTATTGCATTCATATTTAAAGTAAAAAATTCCTAAGCTACACATGTTCTAGGTTTCCATTTGTTATATACAACATACCTTTGGAAGTAGGCACCTGAAAGGATATGCCTTCTACTTGCTTCTCTGTCTGGCTCTTCGAAAAGAAGACCTTTGGAGCAGGAAATGCAAAGGGCAGCTCATTTCTTAACGCTGACTCTGCATCAACATTCTCTGTGTTTGCACGCTTCTTAGATGCCACTTTTCTTGTCACTGGAGTTGACAGTGTGAATTCCATATCACCCAGTTGAGTATCATGCCTCGAATGGAGCCAGAGACGGAACAAAAGGTTTTCTGATCACAGCCGGAGAAGTTACTGTCAAAGAAATTCTAACAGCTGAGAAGGTCAGACACAATGCTTATAAAAATATCATACATTATTTGGCTATTGAACAAAACAGTTGAAAACTCTGATTCTCTCCTAGAATAAGTTCGTTTCTTATAGACTGTCAAACACCATTTTTTTATTTGTTCATCTCAATTCTCCATTGAGGATTAACCCTCACCAGCTTATCTAAACATAAATATGAATTATCACTTGGTTTAGTTAAAAATTTGAATAATATCACAGTGGATTTTTTTGTCCAACACAGTAAGATTGAATTTCTTTCGGTACCTTTCAACCTCTGCCTACCTCCAGCCTAACTCCAGAATCTTATTAACTGTGCCTTATCGCTTCCCATTGTGTTTTAAAATCCTCACTGACTCCTTTACTTGTTCCCTTGCTTGCTGTTTCTGTGCAAACCAAACAGTGGAGTTAGGGATCACGTCAAACCAACCATGGCCTACAGGTAGAAGGCAACAAAATTTATGCTTAACATACTTCTTTGCTCTATCTTTATCTTCCTTTGGTCAAGGTCCACTAGATACTTAAATATGGAGTAAGCACTAGATACAATGAGAAGCAGATTTCTAGATTAAGAGCTGTATTTTTTCTGTAAGAAACTAGCTGTACATCTTCACACACCTGCTTTGTTCTCTGAGTATTTAGATCGAGTGGAGATTCTTTAAACACTGAAGCTACATCAGAAAATTCCATGGATCCAAACGCATCTGGCACATGGCTGCAGTCTGGCACATCTTCATATGCCAGAGCCTTTTCAGACAGAAATGTTCCACCGAGATTCTTTTGCAGAATTAGAAGGAAGATTTCATCAGAAGATTTCACCACTAAAGTTTAAATAAGATTGCTTTGCAAGTTCCAAACTATGGCTAACAGCTAATGGAAGTCCACAGGCCAGCAGCAACAACTTTTATATTATGTTCTTAATATTCTAATTGTTGATATGACGTTCATATCAAGAGCAGAAGGGAAATTACTCTTAGAGCTCAAGTCATCTTTCACAGCCTGTGTCAACAAGAGCAGCACCTCATAGCCTTTGGTTTCAAGACCCGGACCACAAGCTAGCTAATGATTTTACACAGAATTCCAGAGTTCAAGTCACTGTTTACATTAGGGCTGAAATTGTACTGAAAGCCTTCAAGTTCATCACACTTCATTATCAATGGCACCACAGATACCTCACAAAGAAGCATTATGACATCACAAAGGGCATTAGGAATCACAAAGGAGCATTATGACATCACAAAGGAGCATTATGACATCTCAAAGGGCATTATAACATCACAAAGGGCATTATGATGTCACAGAGTAGCATTATGACATCACAAAGAAGCATTATGACATCACAAAGAAGCATTATGACACCACAAAGGGGAATTATGACGTCAAAAAGGGTCATTGTGACGTCTGAAAGGGGAATTATGATGTCACAAAGGGGTGTTATAACATCACAAAGGGGTATTGTGACATCACAAAAGAGCATTAAGACATCACAAAGGGGCATTAAGACGTCACAAAGGGCATTATGATGTCACAAAAAGGCATTATCATGTCACAAAGGGGCATTATGACATCAAATAGGAGCCTTATGACGTCTCAAATGGCATTATGACATCACAAAGGGCATTATGACGTCACAAAGGGGCATTAAGACATCACAATGGGTCATTATGATGTCAGAAAGGGGCATTATGATGTCACAAAGGGGTGTTATGATGTCACAAAGGGGCATTATGACATCACAAAGGGGCACTGGGAAAGGATCTCTGTGTGGAGATTGCTTCTACTAGAGGTAGTTCTATAAGACTGTTATATAGAGCTGTGCAGGGGCTGTAAATCTGTCTGCAGAGGGTGATGATCAGTTCCAAGTGTCTGCAGTCAATGCTCATGGACAGAGCCCATCCAACCTGGCCTTGAATGCCTGCAGGCCTTGAATAGGGCATCCACAGCCTCCTTGGGCAACCTGTTCCAGTGTGTCACCACCCTCTGAGCAAAAAACATCTACCTAAGATCCAACCTATACCTCCCCTGTCTCAGTTTTAAACCATTCCCCCTTGTCCTATCATTATCCACCCTCATAAACAGCCATTCCCCCTCCTGTTTATACGCTCCCTTCAAGTACTCAAAGGCCACAATGAGGTCTCCCCACAGCCTTCCATTCTCCAGGCTAAACAAGCCCAGATCCCTCCACCTTTCCTCATAGGAGAGCTGCTCCAGCCCTCTGATCATCACAGTGGCCCTCCTCTGGACCCCCCCCAACAGCTCCACATCCTTCCCAGGCCTGGACACAGTGCTGCAAATATGGCCTCACAAGAGCTGAGCAGGAGTGGACAATCACCTCCCTCTCCTGCTGGCCACCCCTTTTTCAGTGCAGCCCAGAACACACATGGATCTATCTTTTCCATACGGATATTCCCATCTGTGTACATATATATACCACACCTACACCCCCACAATCTGCTACAACTCCATAGAATTTTCAAGGTTGGAAAAGACCTGGATGATCTTATGATCTTATGATCTCAGATCTTATGATCTGGATGATCTTATGATCATCCAGTCCAACCATCACCAATACTTCCCAGTTAAATCACATCCCTCAACACAACACCCAAACTTTTTGTGAACTTCCCAGGGTTGGTGACTCTACATGAGAGAAAAGGGCACTCAGATAAGGGATTCTGCATTTGCTATTAGCAGAGGTGGGATGAGACCGAGCACTGCCCCAGTTCCTGGGATAATGCAGAAGGGCTGAGACCTTCCAGCTGCTTCCACCCAGGGTCACACAGCAAAGCCGACCCTGCAGGAGTCTGCATCATTCTTTGCATGGCATTGCTAAGAGGAAGATCCCCCCCCTACCCTTGGCTCTACACTCCAGCTGCTGTCTGCCATCTGTAAAGCCACCACAGCTCTCCTACTGGAGTTCCCATCTGCACAGTGACAGCTTGGTTTCTTCTTACTGTCAAAGCAGCCACAGCCTCAGTGCTTCTCAAATCTCCCCTTTTCAGCTGATTTCCTCTTTCTTGTGGCTGGGCAATTCCTCCCTCTCACAGTCATCCCTCTGCCCCACTCTGTGCCCACAGACCCAGAGAGGGCACACAGAGCCAGCCCTGTCCCAGCTGCTGCTGCTTCACATCTGACAGTCTCAGGAGCTGAGATCCAGGCCGAGACAGCAATGCCCAGACATGGTTTGTAGGACGTTTGTGATAGGAAATAGGGAGGCTTGTGATTAAACCTGCCCCCTAAGGAGGAAGGCAATGCTGCCTGCAGCCCCAGCAGGCATTACAAAACATCCCCATTTACAGGAGGGTTTTAAATAGCACAATTCAGGAACTACAACTGCACAAATTCCCGCATGCCCTGGAATAAGTTTGGGAATGGACATGGTTCTACCACCTGTGCAATGCCATGGAAATAACAACCATCCACCTGTAAACCTCCATCCTCTCCCCTGCTGCACAAAGGGAAGCTCAACAGCAGTGCACAAATGTCCCAGCAATGTCTGAGCACTGCTCTGTGCATCCCAACCTGCTCATCCCATCCACTCCTGGCTGGGCAGCAGGATTGGGGTGGCACATTGCAATGGGCACAGAGGAACATGGAAGCCCCACACATGTGAGGAAGGGGCTGGCTGTGCTCCACACTCACGTTATCAGACGTGATTTGCCCTTCTGTGGGGAGCCTCTGCTCTTTCCCAGCTCATCCTCCAGCGTCTGGGACTCCAGGATCTCATTCAGGCTGTTGTTGGCTGCGGGGCAGCTCCATGAAGAGCCTCCCCTCCACCGACCGGCACACAACAGCCGCTCCCGCGCACTGCTGCTCAGCCAATCGGAGCCAGCGGAGTTGCCGCTGCCCGATGGGACCCCCCCCCCCACATATTGACCCCCCAGACGAGGAAGAGGAGGAGGAGAGCGACGAGGAGCTGCCGCAGGAGCTGACGTTGGGGCGGGGGGGCAACGCGGGGGGGGGGGTCGGCAGTGGGGGGTGGGGGAGGGGGTGGGGCAGCATTACCCCCGGACCCCGTGGACCCCCCCCCCCCCAGCCAAAGTGCTGCTCTCCGACCCCCGCGGGCTCTTTGTGCAGCCGCTGCCCTCCAGTTATAGGACCCCCCCCCCCATATTGCGCTTTGCTCACCCCCACCTCCGGAACCCCCCCCCCACTCACCACATCGCCCCCTCCCCCCCCGGGTGGGGTTATGGGGGGTGGGGTGGGGTCGACGATGTGCCATAAGCCGCGCCGGGGTCGTGTGAGAAACCCCCCCCCCCATCAAGATGAATGGGGCGCTGTTGGGGGGGGGCTCAGCCGTAAGGATAAAGCGGGGGGGTTAATGACGGGGGGGGGCAGTGCTATAGGGAACGCAACGAATCTAAGCCCCCCCCCCCCACATTAACACCCCATTGTGTGTGGGGGTGGTGGGGGTGGGGCACACAATAACCCCCCCAAAGGCCAAACAGCCCCAACACCCCCCCTCAAAGCCGCTGACTTACGCTGTGCCCCCCCTGCATGAAGGGCCCCCCCCCATCGATTGAGCCCCCCCCCAATCCCATCTATAGTTGAGAGCTATGCTTTTTGTAACCCCCCCCTTTTAAAGCCCCCCCCCCCACAATGTTGTGCACGATGTGCTGCCCCCCATGAGCCCCTGACCCCCCCCCTTAAAAGATGGGGTGGGGGGGGTGGTCTCGGACCCCCCCTCCTTTAAACGATGGGATGGGGGGGCGGATTGTCACTGCCCCCCAACACCAAAATGGACACCCCCCTTTTAAAGGATGGGGTGGGGATGGGGGGGTGGGGGGTGAAGGTGATCTCGCCCCCCCCCCCATTAAAACGGACCCCCCACCCCTTTAAAGGATGGGTGGGGGTCGGTTACGGGCCCCCCCGGCACTGTGTGTGTATGTGCCCCCCCCCCCGTTTTGCTCCCCCCGTGGCGCAGTGTGCTGGGAAAGGATCTCTGTGTGGAGATTGCTTCTACTAGAGGTAGTTCTATAAGACTGTTATATAGAGCTGTGCAGGGCCTGTAAAGAGAGTTGAGGGGGACTCTAGTGGGCATATGGGGCTGTGGTGGGCAATAGGAGGACTAGGGGCTCTAGGGGGCTCTGAGGGTGTGTAGGGGTTGTGGATCAGGTTGGATCTTAGGAAGATGTTTTTCACTCAGAGGGTGGTGACGCACTGGAACAGGTTGCCCAAGGAGGCTGTGGATGCCCCATCCCTGCAGGCATTCAAGGCCAGGCTGGATGTGGCTCTGGGCAGCCTGGTCTGGTGGATGGCGTCCCTGCACATAGCAGGGGGTTGGAACTGGATGATTTTTGGGATCCTTTTCAACCCAGGCCATTCTATGACTGTACAGTTCCATAGTGGAACAAATATAATATGCTAACTATGTAAAACATGGAGTCAGACCTGTGTGATTTGTCCACACCAGGAGGTGATTAGAAAACAATTTGTAAGCTACAAAGCTGCTTGCTGGAAAGGAAAAGAAAATAAAACTACAAGAAAAAGGGAAATCATTTCTTCCTGAAAATAGGAAGTATTATAGATCTGACATGAAATTTGAGTGAAGCTCCTGATTTTATGAAGCTATTCCCATTATTTTCTTGGTGCTGTGTTTCCCAAATGAGTGGTTTCTGGCTCTGCTGCAGCACCAGTCTGCATGTGAACATCAACTCTGTTCACCATCTGGGAAGATTAGGACTTCCCTTCTCCTACCAGCACCACTGAATTACAGTTACTCAGTGGTTAAACAAAGGAATCCTTAAAGAAGGGTTTACAGCTGTCCTGTTGTCTGAAGTGCTTGGGGCATTCTGATGCTATTAAGCTCTATGTATTAACAAGTTAAAAAAGAAAAGGTAGGCATCTGATTGTTGTGACAGTTTCTAAGCGATTTGGAAAGCTGTACCACCCAACCACTCCTTCTATTTGATGGAGGTGACAAAGCTCAGTTTAATTTCTGACTGCTGTTTAAATTCTGAAGCTCGAGCTGGTTCCTGGAGCAGAAAAAGCTCGGAAGCTGTCCCTCCTACAAGCAGGCACCTCTGAGCAAAATATGACATCTCAGTTTCTGATGGTAAGGTCAGGAGATCTGATTCCAGCATCTAGCTTTTGGCTTAATACTGTGTTAGTGGGACCTTTGGCATCTAGCACTTAATGATCTTGAAGGTTTCTTCCAACCCAAGCCCTCCCATGATCCTATGATTCTGTGATTTCATTCAGGTTTATTGAGATGAGTTCTCCTGAATGTGCTGTTCTCCATATGATTATAATTGGAGTCCAGATGGGTGACTGAAACCAGACACCAAACTTTCTGATGGCCAAAATTAAATGAAATCAATCCTTTACTGTGTCAGTAGTCTGTAACTAGAGCCCATCAGGTAATTCCCAGCCTCCTGCCTGTATCAGTGGCTGCACACAGTGAAAAAGTCTGATGGGATTTTAACCTCTAAAATGTTCCAAAGCAACCAGAGGGTGAATATATTCACTATGTAAATACCTACAGGAATAAGCTTGTCATGTATGTCCTCAGGTACCACAGTAGTTAATGGTGGGACTCAGTAGGTCATGCTTGAAAGTTGAGTCTGCTGATTTTGAAGGTCTTTTGAAGGTCTTTTCCAGCCTACATGACCTTATGCTAATATTTCTGAAATTTATTTCTGTTCAGCTCCCAGAAAACCTCCCACCCAGCCCCCAACTGACCCCGTGGTGAAAAATAAAACAGAAACCTCAGTGACGCTGGCATGGTCCCCTCCGAAGATGCACCGCCCCATTCCAGTCGATGGCTACATTGTGGAACCCAATAAACTAACTGGCTTCACCTGGGTGAGGTGCCACGAGTCTCATGTCCCCGTCCCAGAGTTCACGGTGAGCAATCTGTCTGAAGAGGCTGATGATCAGTTCCGAGTGTCTGCAGTCAATGCGCATGGACAGAGCCCGTCTCTGGAATTCCCAGGGAGCGTGCACCTTGGTAAGCACAAAAACCCCAATGGAAATGGGTCAGTGTGTGCTGAGCAGCTGTGTTGGTTCCCTAAAGATGCTTCCTTTGACTTTAAGGTTAGCAGTGCATTAACACACCAAAGGCTTTCCTTTATTCCTAGTTCTCCTATCTCCTATCAACCTCCAGCTACCACTAAAGTGATACGAGTTGTTTCTGTGACAGAGACATGAATATCCTTATCTTTTGATATCTCACATGTGCAAGAGGCAGAACTTTCTGTAACAGATCTTAAGCACAGAAGTGCTTCTTCTAGCACTCATGCAAAGGGAGAAGTAGAAATGTACCTATGATTTAATCTTCCATCTCTAAATGAAATACCAGACTTGCATCTAAAGAGCATTAAGACATACATGTTCTTCCTCAGACCCAGTCCTGGCTGTGAAATCCCCCCTAACAACTGGTGAAGCTGTACCTGGAGGGGATGCCATGTTTACTATTGACCTTACAACAACGTGCAAGCATGCCAGCTGATGAATGTCTGAAGTTCACAGCTATTGGCCAGTGCATTCAGTCACCAGGTTTACCACTGCATCACCATAGAGCAGTACTTTCAGCTGCAGGTTCAGACAGCCTTTCTGATTGCACTGGAATAGTTTAGAAGTAGGGGAGCAATCATTCCAATAATATCTCTATCAATCAGCTTTGCATGACAAAGTAGAACAAATAAACATTCATGATGGGAGGACCTGTTTGTCATTGGGTGGAAACCTCTGCAGAAGCATGTTTAGAGCATTATTAATCAGTAGAAGGAGATGTTTGGTTGATTTTTACTTAGTAAATCCAGCAAGAAGACCAAATAAAATATCGTGAATTGCTCAGCACTGACACAATGATGAGTGCAGGAACAGAAGGTGATACTTTTTCAGAGATGTTGCAGCAAACATTGACCACGTTAGCCTGATATAAATTGAAATAACGAGGCCTTTGCTCCTGACAGGTGCTGCAGTGAGATTTACCAAGAAGAGCAAAGATGTAGAAAAGATCTGCGCTTGGCTGCGTGAGGAAGCCAAACTGCAGGCTGAGCTTTCAGACACAGGCGCTACTGTGGAGTGGATGAAGGATGGGAAGGAGCTCAAGGCCAGTGAAAATTATGAACTGCAAATTGTGGGGAAGAAACACACCCTGAAAATTCACAACGACTCAATGGATGATGCTGCAAGTTATCAGTGCATCTGTGAGGGGGATAAAATGCTCTATCAGCTTTCAGTGAAACGTATGTGACAGTCTGGGCTGTCCTCTTCCTGCCCAGGGCCAGCAGACTGCATTCACCTGACTCCCCGACAGTC
This sequence comes from Coturnix japonica, assembly GCF_054131305.1. NCBI lineage: Eukaryota > Metazoa > Chordata > Aves > Galliformes > Phasianidae > Coturnix > Coturnix japonica. The sequence continues at coordinate 19,120,361 of NC_140671.1, read as the reverse complement.
CAGCTGTTGTCAGACAGCATCTGGGGTGTTTTCAGTGTCTGTTTTGACTTGAACTGGCCAATCTGCTTTGTAGAGCCATTTGATTTCTGTGTTCTGTCCTGTGATTCGTCCCTAAGATATAGAGGAAATCAAGGGAAAGACAGGAAAAAGAGCATCCCAGCCTTCCTGCTCTTCTGTCAGGGTGGCCACAAGAGATGATGTCAACAGCTCTTTTTGTAGCAGTGATCCCAAATGTAGAAAACACCTGTGAAGAGTCACAGGGACTAAATTGATGGAGAGCAGAACTTCCTGCCAAGGCTTGTCAGCTAGTCTTAATTTTGCTTTTCTTCTCTCTCTTTGTCATGTTAGCATAATATTTCATACTGGCAGGTCTGCCCATAGAATTAACTGGCACAGGCTGCCCAGGTAGGTGGTGGGATCCCTGGAGGTGTTCAGGAGCTGTCGAGATGTGGCCCTGATGGATGTTATCAGGGGGCATGGTGGGGTGGGTTGGGGTTGGAATCAAAGGAGGACCCCCATGTATTTCATCGGGAAGCACTACTGGTAATAAGACCTTTGGAGCAAATCCTGGTAGGGCCACGCTCAGCTGGTCCAGTCTGGAGGCTGTTTCTCCTTACTGCAGTATCTGCAGTGAAAACCAGCAGCTGCTTTTGTGTGGTTGGGCTCACATCCAGCAGTGGTGATGGGACTACAATGATAAGAGACAGTTCCTGAAAAAATGAATGAAATTTGACTGTATGATAGGATGGAGTTAAATGTATTGACAGGATCTCAGTCATCCCAGTGTCCATCAGCTGGCTCTCGAGCTCCTAAATATTCCATTCTGTAGAACGTTGTTGAATTTGTATTATACATGCGTGTTCTTGGAACTGCAGAACAAATGCATGCATAATCCAGACTTTGATTTTAGCAGCTCTGACTGCGCTGTCTCAACAGACCCAACTCAGTTGTGTGCGCTGTTTTAAAATGATATGTTAACAAGAAGTTGGAAAACAAGCTCAATTACCCTCAGTAAAATAGGACCGTGGACTTAGGCTTATACTTTTGGCTAAGACAGTGGTGAGATTTTGAATCTTTGAAGTCAATTATTCCACTGTGTGTTAATAGGGGCCAGTTTTATCATCTAACTTTTGCACTCCAATTAATTTCCATAAAGGAATTCTGTTTTTCTTTTCAGTCCTAAGTGATATCTCCATCTTTTAGGCTCGATTTGTTTGCCAGGGGGTTACAGTGCAGTAATAGATACCCCCTCCATTGATTTCCTTCTAGTTTGCTTGTTCCAATTCTTTCCTCAGTTTTCCTATTTTAGACATTTTCTTGAAGCCTTGGGCTTCTTCCTTTGGCTCTGTCCCCTGTACAGTGTACGTCCTTCAACTTGTGGAGATAAGGTAATCTGGTACGTGGTTTATAAAAGCTGCCAATTTGCCAGCTTCTGAATTAGAATCTAGCAATTAGAACTAGGATTAAACGTGCACATTTGATCTTATGATAAATGAATGCCTCATGGTCACCAATGTCCCTGCAGTTCTTTACCATCATATGTATTTTGTGTCTTCATATTTTGTTTCAGCACTGGCAAACTTTGTAATCAAAGAGACAAGTGGAGGAGTTATCAGGGCAGTTGCTGGAAAACAAGCTGAATTTGTTTCTGAGACCTCTGAAGCCAATGTCATGGTGAAGTGGTACAAAAATGGCAAAGAAATAACGACCAGTAAGAAATTCACAATGGAAGATAAAGGGAAACTGCATAAGCTTGTGGCTTCAGTTGTAACGAAAGAAGACGAGGGAACATACATCTGCAAAATTGGAGATGACACTCTGATTTTTGATTGGAAAGTCTCAGGTAAGTTTGTGAGGCAAACATAGGATCACAATCCATGTAAAGCACTTCAGACTTAATTCATTTGATTTGTCCAACCCTGTGGGTTTCCAGTATTTAGGACAAAGATTGCATATCTCTATTGAAGTAATTCTGACCTTACTGTTGTCCCTGTGCAAATCCACAGTACGAGCAAATAATGTAACTGTGTTGTGATGAATTCAGGACAGCCTTAGCTCCAGCTGGGGCTGGAGTCACGACTTGAGCCCTGACATCTGGGCTTCATTCATCTAGTTCATGTATTGCCTCAGCACTTACATCATCTTTAAACCTATGACTGAAATGGTCCTAAGTTCTTAGCATGGGAATCCTGTCTCCTCTTTGGACAAATTAAACTCCACATTTGGAGCGTTGAGTGTCTCCTGCTGTACCCGAAGGACGTTGTGATCTCTGAGGTGTCTCCCTGAGGTGCTGTAAGCACAGCCATTAGCTCATAGTACAAGTAAAACACTGTCAGGTCAAGCCTGGAGGAGTAATGCTTGTCACTGACATGTTCCTGTTCAGGATGGAGCTGGAGGGTAAAATAACACAAGAAATTGTCATTGAAATTCAATATCTGTGAAATTCAGCTGGCTGCATTCACAGAACCTGGTGTTAAGATCTGTTTTCTGTTTTATATCTTGAGCCTATTTTCCATAACCCAGTCCTCATTTATGAACTGAAGCTCTACTGAAAGCCTTTCGCTGTAATCTATCTATGTGATATTGATTGATGCTATTAGTTCTTAACAGCTTGACTCTAGAGGGACTGTTCTTCTTTGGTCACCTAGTTTTAAAAGAATAGATGGCTCCTGTCTATTACAATTTTTAACGCATTATTTGTTCACTGATGCCATAAATGTGCCTGGCATAGTAATTGGCCTTGGTATATTCAGTGACTGAAAGCAACAGTTGTTGCTCTAAGGAATGCAATACTAAGCTAGGTCTGCCTGTAGCTGGCAGCCATCAGCTTGCTCCTCAGGCAGGTTCTGTCTGGATGGAATGAAGGGCATGAAATACTGATGTGCTCATCAAACGCTGCTTGTTAGCTTAGAGACAAGGTGTTGAATAGGTTTGTTCATGTATTGCAAACACGTTACTTAGCTGCCTTCATTTTAGCTTCAGAAGAACATGTGCAGAATACAGAATTGATTAAAAGAAATAAGAACTGTCTGCATAGAACTTACTCTTTCCTTACACAGGAGAATCAAGCACACATTTGTATGTGAGTACCTCCAGAGGTGAAACTCGATCCCCCAGATGTAATGAGCAGAGACATTACAATCAGCTCTAACTGTATCTTAATGCTATGCTCAGTAAGCCTGAGTCAGGATGTAAACCACTTTCTCTTTTTTTCTTCAGATGGAGCCATTAATTTTGTCAAGAAGCCCAAAACGACTCCAGAAATATCAGTCAGTCCTTCTGAAGACCTGGAGCTGGTGTGTGAGGTGTCAGCTGCAAGCGGAGCTGTCGTATGGAAGAAAGATCAAACAGAGGTGAAGCAGGACCAGAGGACAAGCATCATCTCCCAGGGGACGCACCGCAAGCTCATGGTCAAAAATGTGACCCTGAAAGACCAAGGGAGCTACAGCTGTGAAACAAAAGATGACAAAGCAACATTCCAAGTGAAAGTCAGAGGTGAGAAAATGCTTGGAATCCCAGAGATAAAGGAATGCTTCATTTGGTGTGTCTTGCATTGGGAGGATCAACTTACAGCCTCTCTGGTGCAAAACATTTTGGCTATAGGACTTTCTTTGTCATCTAGTGTCATAGCAACACTTTTCTACATGTGCTTTTCCATCCAGGAATGAATTACTGCAACAAACAATAGGCAAGGAGGGTAACTTGTGTAGCTCTTGTAGTCAGCTGGTGTCTGCAGGGTTACAGTGCAAGAGCACACCAGGCATGCAAGGAGTGAGAAAAGGGGAGGTGTTTGAAGAGATCTGGTTACAAAATTTGAATGACACAATTAGGTGGAAAATGCCACTAATCAGACTCATAAATGGCCTGGGTTGCAAAGGCCCACAGCGCTCATCCAGTTCCAACCCCCTTCTTCTTATGTGCAGGGTTGCCAAGCAGCAGCCCAGGCTGCCCAGAACCACATCCAGCCTGGTCTTGAATGCCTGCAGGGATGGAGCATCAACAGTCTCCTTGGGCAACCTGTTCTAGAGGGCCGTTCCCTTCTGATTTACTGGAAATGTAGAGAGACATCAGAAGAAAAAAAGAGAAGGGAGGAGGTTCAGCAGTGCATGCAGGTGTTCTAAATCTCATGTCCAAATCTGCTATCAGACTGCAAAATGTTTAGCTTTGTGATATGATGTGATATGATGTGATATGATATGATATGATATGATATGATATGATATGATATGATATGATATGATATGATATGATATGATATGATGTGATATGATATGCCTATCATTTCCCAAGGCAAAATAGAGGGGAAAGTGTTTTCCTGTCTTAATGAGGCATCACGATGCTCCCTGTGAAGGGCAAGTATAGTGAAAACGGGGAACTGGAGTAAGGTCTGCAGCAGACTACAGCAAAACGGTGTGACTGTTGTGATGTCCCTGCAGAGAAAGAAGACCTGTTTACAAACAAGGACAAGGTACAAAAGGAGGTGAAGGCTGCACTGACTCAAAATGCCACGCTGAGCTGAGAGGTGGCCCAGGAGAAGACGGAGGTGAAGTGGTACAAGGAGGGGAAACTGATCACCTCGAGCAAGAAGTTCAGGGTGGAGTCAGAGGGCAAACAGCGTCAGCTGGTGGTGAGCCAGGTGGAGAAGAAAGATGCAGGGGAGTACAGCTACGAGGCTGCTGGCCAGAAACTCACCTTCATGATTCATGTCACAGGTGAGAGAAATTGTTTTGACTGTATTGAACCCCCCAACAAAGAAGGAGGGGAAATTTAAGTGGTTTGACACAGTCAACCCCAGCATTCAGTGATGTAGACGGTGCTTAAATTCTGTTTAATTCGTGTGCTTTTCTGTTTGCCTTCTGAAGCTATGAACACTTAGGACTTGGGTAGCCTCAGCTTAAGACAGGCTGGAAATAATTGGGGAATTTCCCTGGGGATCTCAAGTAGATGCAATGATAGCAAAATGAGAAGTCAATAATTACAGGGGAAATTAAAGGTTATTAAAGATATCTTCAGGGCACAAGCACACCCCTGCAAATGCTTCTTCCTAAATAGTCTCAGAGACAGCATTTGGTCACAATGCTAGACGGCAGCATTGCTGGTTTCTATTAAATTAATGAAACCTGCAACTAAAAAGGTTTTCCCATATTGTCTTTTGTTTTCTTCTCTATAGCAGGTACAAAAGAAATGCTTAAAAATAGAAAGCCTTCAAGCTGGTGCTTTTCTTTCCAGAAATGGAGGAGGACAGGCATTCTATTTATTAGGAGAGTCTGATAAGAAAGTGGAAAAAGGCTTTTTACCAGGGTCTATAGCAACATAAGAAGGGGCAATGGTTTCAAAAGTGAAGAGGGTAGACTCAGTTTGGACATGAGAAAAGTTCTTTATGATGAGGGTGGTTATACACTGGAACAGATTGTCCAGTGAAGGTTGTGGGTGACTCATCATTGGAGTGTCCAAGGCCAGGCTGGATGGGGGCCCTGGGCAGCCTCATTTAGTGAATGATGTCCCTGACCACGGCAAGAGGTTGGACTGGATGATCTTTAAAGCTTCCTTCTATACCCAAACCATTCTATGATTCCATTGGGGTAACCATTTTATTACTGCAGCAAACAGCGTCGGCTGGTGGTGAGCCAGGTGGAGAAGAAAGATGCAGGGGAGTACAGCTGTGAGACTGCTGGCCAGAAACTCACCTTCAAGATTCATGTCACAGGTAAGACAGGTGTTGTATGAAATACAGCAGAGAACAGTAAAGTAAAATCTAGTTTCTATTATGCAGTGCAGTAGTCTGTGCTGAGGTTTTTTCCCTAGACTTGATTGCCTGGGTTTGTAGAAAGTATTTGGTTTCCGTATGACACAAAGACCTGTTTCAGTCTGTCTGTAGAACAATAATTTGTAATATATGTACAGTGGAAGCAATATTTAAGATATTATTCAAATCTCTCCTGTGCCTGAGATCCCAAACTGTAATTCTTGTTCACCGAAACATTTGACTAAGATAAGTATGTGCAGTGAGGCTGGAGTGCATGTTGTACGTGCAGCCTTTCGTGGCAGGAGAAGCAGGAACTTCTCCTAGTAGTACACTGCCTTTTTACTATGCCTTTATGTTGGAGGCTGCATCTGGATAGGTGAGTCTGCTACTCACAGTAAGAGACCTGGTAGAGCTGACTATTCCCAGAGCTCAAAGTAAGATAGATATCTGCAAATCACACACAAAGAACAAAGGACTGCGTTGGTGAGCATATTTCCTTTGTGCCTTTGACAGTCACAGTTGTGGCAATGGTAGAGGCCATGAGGAGTCTGTTCAGGAAGCCAGGAGTACTGTTCTGGGTCATGAAAAGGCAGCCAGTGGTTTGACTATCACATGTTTATGTGTTTTGATGTTTCACAGTGGGTCTTAAGTAAAAGGAACTCAGGTTTTGGTTGCCTGCAGGACAGATGTTCTTTTGGGTTCAATATGTTTGCATAGTGACTTGCAACCATGGGACTGGTGTTCAAGGACCCTCTTGGTTCCTTCAGTTCCTAGGTTCTTTCTTGCCTAGATTTGACACTTTGTTTCAACAGAAGAGCTGATATTCTCTAGTGAAGGCTATTAGTTTGGGCACAAGTGGTAACCTAAACCTGTTCCAATTTGTACATACAAACCAGCAAGATGGTTTCATTTCAGTCCCTTTTTCTTTTCTTCCCTCAGAGCCAAAACCTGTGTTTATAAACCAGGAGAAGGTGCAGAAAGAGGTGAGTGATTTTGTTCATCTTCGCACGCCTAATCACCTGATCTGTTTCAGTGACCAGTAGCTGAAAGCAGGCAGGGGACGTTCTAAAGAGCAGAGAAAGAGATAGGGAGGAAGGTGATTAAGACAATCCCCTCTGCTGCTGTGTGTCCCAGAACTGCCCAGTTCTGTGGCAAAGCGTTGTACAAGATGAGGAGGCCAAGAGAACGGGAGTAGAATGAATAGAAAATATGCCTTAGTTAGGCCATGCTCAGCATATTAATACATCTTATCTCTTCCTAAAGCATTTGGTAGGATGTGTTCAGAGCCTCAGCTCTTCCTGGCTCTGCTAAGACATTGGAAGGTAGTCTTTCAGCCTCTTTAAGGCACTGTTCTTACATTGCAGAAATATGATAATATAATTCCATGCTGATAATATCTCCAGATTTCTGTCTTTTGGGTTTCTTTCAGCCTGCCCTGATCCCTGAGTCTGTCTGTTCATGGGGTTTTTTATTTGGTTTTGTAGAACATGTTTCTTAGCTTCTGCATTCTCATAGTTCCTTTCTTTTTTCTGCGTCTTTAGAAATCGCAGTAAAGTTCACTAAGAAGCTCGAAGCTGTTAATGCTGAGATTGGAGGCACAGTCACTTTAACCTGTTAAGTGAGCCATGCCAAAGGGAAGGTGGTGTGGAGCAAGAATGCAGTTGAGGGGGGTTGGACTCGATGATCTCTAGATGTCCCTTCCAACCCCTACAATTCTGTGATTCTGTGAGATCAAACCAAGCAAAGGTTTCCAGGTTGATGAGGAAGGGGTCAGAAGAACCCTGACAATAACAGGGATCCGGGCTGAGGATGAGGGAGAGTACTTCTGTGAGTCCAGAGATGACAAGAGCAGCATTACCATCACCCCCAAAGGTATGTCTCTGGAAATGAAGGCTGACAGTGTGGAAGGATCCTTGGCTTCCCTCATCAGCCATTACAACACTGCAAAGCTGAGTTCATTTGTATGTTTATGCTGTTCTTTGTGTTAACAACCAAGTACAAAACTTGTCTTTCTCTCTAAATAACTGTGGACCAACTGCTTCTGAAGAGCACAGCTGTTAAGTGGGCAAATCAGCCTTCAGGGCTGGAATTAAGCATCCCAAATGTAAGATGGGATTTATTTTACCCCTTCTTTGCCTCTTTTCTTCTTGCATCTTTGTAGATGCAAGGAGGATCTCCTCTACACGCAGGAGATGTGAGTGTGAGTTATGGTGATCACTTCCTGCGAGTCATAAAATCTGATGCTTCCAATGAAATCATTGACTCTGTTGGCTCTTTGAAGGTGCTCATATATAATATGATAGCAGGCTTTGAGTATATAAAAGGCTCTTAGAAAGTGGAAGCAAACAATCTGTTCTCTGTGCAGAAATAAGGGACTTCAATTGCAATGACAAAGATGCAAGTTCTACAACAGAAAAGCTTTTTAATGGTTGGATGACTGGATAAGTCATTTGGAGGGACTTTGAAGCCTTCACGGTGGGTTTCAGAAAAGGTTAGTGAAATATCTGGGGCACAAAGAGCTGAGCATGTCCTGGAGCAATGGAGAAGGGCTGGATGATTTTTGCGGGTATTTTCAGCCATATAATTTTGTGTTCTGGTGGTGTCAGTACATTCTTTTGTACAACATGGACGGGTTGGTTTGTTGCATTGGTTCAGACTTTTGTACTAGGAGCTCAGCAGTGGTTAAAGCTCACACTTCTGCAAAGTAAACAAGCTCCTGCAATTCGTCTCTACTCTGTTTTAGCTGTGGATTAGCTTGACAGTTCCCTTCCATAAGCTTTATGGTTCCCTTCTGTAAGTCTACTTACATAGAGTGAGTTGCTTAACTTTAAGTCTTGCTACAGGACTTTAAGCATATTATTAGCAAAAAATATCACAAATAATTTCACCAACAATTCTCCCCACCCATCTGTAGCTTTCTTTTTTTTCACTGGAAGGGTTTACACTGGCAGATAGGGTGGGCATGTAGAAACAACCCCATTAATTCTGACGAAGCTCTGATTTCTCTGACTGGCCTTTGTTTTGTGATTCTGCATGCATGCCCTGTAGCTAAAGCCTGGATGTCTTCCCCAACACCTTCAGTCTCCCATCCTTACTTAAGTTACTCCATTGTAAATCTCTCTGCTAGTCCAAGAGAGTTTTTATTTTACCCCTTCTGTGAGGCAGCAGCTGGATGGGAAGGATGAGATGAGGACAAGGTTGTTTGGGTGGCTTTTTTTTTTTTTTTGCCTAAGAGCCAACTGGGAATCAAAGATACCAAAAATTGAAGACAAACTGTGTCATACCGAGCAGGGTTTGTCAAATCACTGGCATGCACTGTTAGGACAACTTCATCATCAACATATTCTGGGCTGACAGTTGTCACAAAATTCTGCTTCTGTGTCCCAAAATGTGCACTTATCACTTGTATTGGCAGTTGCTCATCTTTTCTCCAAACTGAATGGCTGTAGGAAATAAAACAGACAAGCAAACAAACCAAACAACCCGCAGATATTAACTTGCAGCTGATTGTCAGTGCTGATCGTTGGGCCATGTGCATCACTTCACATACTTCTGCGGCCAACAGACATTGGAAAATACAAAGACCTTCAGAGACTACTTGAATTTCTAGATGCACTGAATTACCCTCTAGAGTGTATTTCTGAATATATAAGGAACCACGGGTGACTATGATCCTGATTTATATCTAGGTTCAGGCTTACTGTTTCAGTTAGGTTAGATAAATAATAGTTCCAGAGAAGATAGGGAAATACAGCACTTCATTGATACCACATGTCGGAAGAATGCAGCTCAGTGCTGGGCAGTTTGCTGCTTCATTCCCTCTTACAAGTTGCACCCAAGGCTGGAAAAGACCACTGAGATAGCTGAGCCCAACCCAGCCCACCCTCACTGGACTTACTAACCACGTCCCCAGTGCCACATACCCGTGGCTCTTGAGCACCTCCAGTGACTGCGGTATATCAGCGTGGTTGCTTCAGCTGTGTGAGTTTTCACCACTGGATGTTGTTCTAGCGAGGCAAAAAACCCAAACTGATGGAAAAGTGTCTATACAGGAAGCAACTGGCTGTCCTGATGGCTGCCAACAGTTTTGCACAAGGTGTGACATGCAAGCTTGCATGAGTCTGGTTTAAAAACTTGCTGTTCTGATGGAAGGAGAGGATGTTGGTGCAGGATAACTGCGGGATTTGTGCTCTCCCGACATCCAGTTGCAATCACAGCTTATTGTTGCTATAGAAAACAGCTTCTCTGTAGACAAACTGAGTTAGTACCATTAAGTGGCTGAATCCCTAAGTGATCCAAGGTGAAGCATGATCCAAACTGGAATTTAGCTAATTGTAGTAGGGAATCCAAGCCTTAATGAGCTGAGTTATTTAAAGTATGAGTCTTCCATCTAAAACAGCATTGAACTGTTACCCTGGTTGATGATAGAAGTGAGAGTTGAACAGCAGAAGTCTGAAGTTATGCTCCATATTTCTCATCACTCAAGAGAATATTTGAATATGTGAATTCCTTTGGCTATGTTAGAGCTCATAATGAGGTAAGCTGATGTTCTTTAAATGCTCGGAGTCTAGCAATGTGGGGAAGTGGACTGCTATTTGCTGTTGAGCTTTAGGCTGAGAAGCCTGATTTTAGAGGACAGTGGACTTCCCCTTTCCCTTCCCCTCTCCTCCCCTTCTCCCTGGACTGATCCCGCATGGTTTGTGAATGATTTCAGAGCAAGGTAAATGAGGAATAGCCATGTGAAAACCTGTTGTTTTACTGCACTGTAAAAGACACTTAGTCAAAAGATAAGTGTGTGTTCCAAGCTTGAGATTGCAGGAGATCCTAGAAACAACCCAGCTGCTCAAACCTGTAGTCTGACTGAATATTTTATTGTCAGTTTTGGTCAGGAGGAGATGCTTGAGTAAGACAAATAAAAGGTCATGGGTAAGTTGGTCCTTCTTGTGATATACTTCTAGGCTTTCATCAGGGAAAAGCTTAATTAGTCCAAATAATTATAGCAGAAACATCACACCAAGAACATGTGAGTGATATTTCAAATTTCTTGACGTGACGGTAAATTTTACCCCATTCTGCCATTCCCCAAATGTTTGTTTCCTTATGACAAGAAGAACTTTGCAAAAGTAATTTCTTTTCAGTCTTGTGTGCAACACAAAAAGGGGTAAAATCTAGGAGGCCACCTGAAATGTTTTATCCATCTGGAAGAATCCATTTAAGAGCACCCATGGACCTGGTTATGAACAAGTTTTCTTCTTTGCAAAGGCTGTTGCTTAATTAGCAGATACTGTACCTGGGAGAGGAAGAGGGAAGTAACTTGTTTTGGAAGTCCTGATGCTATTCAAGCATTCAAGGCCAGGCTGGATGGGGCTTTGTGCAATCTGGTGTAGAGGGAAGCATCCCTGCCTACAGCAGGGGGGGGTTGGATCTGGATGATCTCAAAGGTCCCTTCCAACCTACACCTTTCTCTGATTCCTTTGATGATTCTATTTCTCAGCTGCTGGTGTGAGATCTCCAACCTGTCCCCATTGTCTTTCAGTGTGGCAGATGAAGCTGGTGAAAGGTCTGCAGCCCCTGGAATTCCCTGAGAAGGGAACTGTCACCTTTTCGGTGGATGTGTCCCATGAGGATGTGGAAGGGACTTGGCAGAAGGACGGCGTGCGGCTGAAGCCTGCACCAAATATCACGATGGGTGTCCAGGGGAAGAAACATTCCTTGACACTTTCTTCTGTGACCCTTGAAGATGCAGGACTCATTTCCTTTAAAGCAGAAGGCATGAATTCATCGGGGAGGCTCACTGTGACCGGTATTGGTTGATGCAAGGTGTCATTATCTGCTCCTGTCCCAGATTACTTGAACAGCAGAACCAGCTTTCCTTCCAGCTGCAAAGAATGTTATGCACTGGGCCATTGCCACCAGAATATCCCTCCAATATGAAGAGGATTGTTGTAACATGATTGACCCTAGCACAAGTAATGATAATGGGCTCAAAACTGCAGGTTTTATTGTTGTTAATTTCAAGCTCTAATAAGCATGGAGAGTAGGCACTGCCTTTCATTATTCTTTATGCCAGATGCTCCTAGAGACCTCATTCCCAACTAAATACACATCCTTCTTTCTACTTCTCAGAATTGCCTTTGTAAATCAGCAAACCATTGGCAGACATTAGCATCACTCAGAAGGACAAGGTCACATTTGAGTGTGAGCTGTCCAGGCCCAAGGTGGACATCAAGTGGTTCAAGGTATGGCATGTAATGGAATTTTCCTTTCTGACTTCTCTGGAAATGAATGAGAGCCTTTAATTTCACTTCCAAGGGATGCGAGTCTGAGCTTTTGCCTGATAGCTTTTTCACTGCTCTCTTTTCTCTATGGTCTTTTACTTGCCCAGATCAGCACTCTTTGTTATTATGTCCTGAGTTCATTTATCAAGTAGAAATGGAAGTTTGCTTTGGGTTTCTTGTGAACTCCTGAGGTCTTGCTGCACAAAATATTGTTGGTTGGAGCACAGTCTTGAGCTTCAACTCTAACACAGAAATTGTCAGCCAGGATTTTGTAGCCTTGTTGTGAACTGGGTTTTAGGGTGAAATCTCAGTTTTCTTTGCACCTGACAGTGTGAGAATTTGCTCTGGCACTTTGTGTACCTCCCTGGTGCTCAGCTGTTCCTTCCCTTACTTGGGGATAACGTCATTTATTCAAGATGATGTCCAAACGAGTTTGTTAACAGTCCTCCGCAGTGCTTTAAGCTGTCATAGGTCAGCCAGAATTTCTGAATTTTCTATAGCCATTCCTACATGTTGAAAACACTGCACTGTGCTTAAGCTTCAGCATATGTTCCAGTAAGCACAGTTCCATTAATTCTAGGGGAGTGGGTGAATTAAGCATAGATCTGAAGGCTGCCTTTGCTCAGTGCAGAGATGGAAGGACTCATGGAGATCTGACTTGATATTTTCCCTTCTAGGATAGGAAAGAGCTCCATCAAAGTAAAAAAGGGGGCATTACTTCCCAGGGAAATAAGAGAAGTCTCATTATTCACAAGTGGTGAACTCTCATTTTCTCTCTCAGTCTGCAACCAGGTTGGGTTGGTGTTTCAGTACAGGCTGTTTTATGCAGGAACTCTGCTCCTGAGGTTAATCCAAGTTTTATCCGAGCCCTTCAGAATGAAAGGGAAATAGCAGTACAGAAATATGGTCTGATTCTGACATAAATAAGTGCAGACCTGGAGATTTAAAATGGATTGTGTGATGTTCAAAGGATTTTGAAGCAAAGACGTCCCCTAGGTAAGATTTGTGGCTGACATTCCCCATACATTGTGGGCACACAAGCTAAGGAGAGACTAATGATGAGCATGCAGAGAAGCCAATGGTTCAGACAGGTTTGTTGTTTGGAAAATAAAGATGAGGTGATGGTGGTAACCAATATGGCTTCATCGAGGTCAAGCCATGCCTGACAAACTTGGTGGCCTTTCATGATGGAGTAACAGCATCAGTGGATAATGGGAGAGCAACTGACATCATCTACTTGGACTTGTGCAGAGCATTTGATCCCGTCCTGCATGACATCCTGGTCACCAAAGTGGAGAAAAATGGTTTTGATGGATGGACCAGTTGCAGGATAGGGAACTGTCTGGATGGTCACACTCAGAGAGCAGCAGTCAATAGCTCAGTGTCCAGGTGGAGGGTGGTGTTGGGACCAGTGTTATTTAACATTTTTGTAGGCAACATGGACAGTGGAATCAAATGCAGCCTCAGCAAGTTTGCAGATGACACCAAGCTGAGCGGTGCTGTTGATGTGCTAGAGGGAAGGGATGCTACTCAGAGGGACCTGGACAGGCTGGAGAGGTGGGCCCTTGGCAGCCTCATGAACTTGAGTGTGGCCAAGTACAAGGCCCTGCACCTGGGTCAGGGCAATCCCAAGCACAGGCACAGGCTTAGAGGAGAATGATTTGAGAGAATCCTTGACCCTGAGGAGAAGAGATGGTCTGGAGGGAGGTGTCCCTGCCTATAGCAGGGGCATTGGAACTAAATGACCTTAAAGATTCATTCCATCCTATTGTTTTTCTAACCTTAATTTTGCTTGAAGAGTTTTAGAATAAATGAGATTCTGGTTTCCATGAAAACTGTTTGCAGGGAGCTCCATTGTAGCTAGTAAGTCTATCTTTAAGTTCAAAGGCAATAATGCATTTACCGTGTTGAAGAGGGAAATGAATCAGGAATGGATGATGGTTTAGAATAAAACATAATCCTACTTATTTTCCAAGCAAATATGTGTAAGGAAAAGATGCTGCACTCAGTTCTGGAAATACCCTGACAAATATATCTCTACTGTTTCACAGCTGGAGATATCAAGATTGTTAAACCACTGGAAGATGTGGAAGTGAATGAATATGGGAGTGAATCTTTTGTCTGTGAGATTTCACACGATGAGGTTCAGAGCCAGTGGTACAAAGATGACGACAAGCTGAAGGCTGATGACAACATCAGAATGCGGCAAGATGGTAGGGTGTAAGAGGGAGATCTTTCTCCTGAGTGGGGGGTGGGTTGGAGATCAAGCAGAAAGGACATCTGAAATGAAGTGAAGAAAGTTCAGAAGGGAGTTCCCCTTTTGTTTTGGGACTGAGGTTATGGTGGAACAAGTGACACGGTGGGAAGCTTAGTGTGGGAAGTGTGATGCTATCCCACCATCCCACACTGCCAGGAGCAGGTAGGAAATGAGTGCAGTTATTTCCAAAGTGGGGGTGACCAGGGCAGTCAGTTCACCTCTCCAAAGAGGTTTTGTCTGACAGTGAGTGTGATCCTTCTGTCTCAGGTACTTTAATGGTGACGGTGGCCGCATTCGGTCAGTCCTTGTAGAAGCCATGTTTAGATTCCACTTTGGTGGGGATGTGGATGTGGGGGAATGGGTGGTTTCATTGACATGAGAGAACAGGCAGTGATGCTGTGAAACCAGATGGGTGATGCTCAGCCTGGCCATGTGCCTCAGAACTCTTTGCTCAAGGAAGCCAAGTATAGTTGTGGGTTTGCTCTCAAGAGCACAGTTTGGTAGGGATGAGTTGGAGGTTGGACTAGATGACCTTAGTGGTCTTTTCCAGCCTTAGTGACTCTGTGGTTCTCTGCTTCAGTAAAGACCTACTTGCTGACTTACACACGTGTCCAAGTCAATGATGCAGCAGAAATCGAATTTGTAGCATAAAGGGCAGAATCTCGCGCCCATCTTACAGTTAAAGGTAACTATGCTTCTGATGATGATTTCGCTTATTTATTATTTATTATGTTGTAAACCAGCTAACATCCTTTGCTTTAATGTCAAGGAAGTTAAACACCACCAGGACCTTTGACAGAAATAAAAACTCCTACCTACCTACCTTTGTGCCCACAAAATCTCCAGCTTGTCTTTTGGGATTTACTTTTGCTAAGTAAAACAGATTATTTTCTTAGGAGGTTGATTTTCTACCTTTAGTCTTCAGATTTGTGTTTGAATGTTGAGGGATAAAAAACATAGCTTGACTTTTTCTTCATTTTCTCTGTCTGTTTCAGAAGAGCACAGGTTTTGGGTTTTTTTTAATATATACAATGTTAGGGTATATATATGATGTTAAGTGTGATAAAGAAAATGGAGACATTTGAGTTAGCACACTACTCAAGAGTTCAGTCCCCAGCTTTGCCACTGTTAGAATGATAAGGGCAAGAACATCCTGGAAAAGGAATTTCTCCTAAGTTGAGTCATTACATTTGAGCTACAGAGACCTTTACTAGGTGAAAACTTGTTGTTCAGAGCTAAGTTGCTGTATTTAACCAAAGTATTTATCAGTGTTCGTGTTTCATTGAACCTCTTTTCCATTTTGTAATGCGAGGAGTTTGATATCGGGATGGGAAGGTCATGGTTTGATTTGGATGTTGGACTGGGAATCAGAAGATCTGGGCTCTCTTCAGGTTGTCAGTCTTATTGTCTGACTTCTTAACAACATTCCTTTCTTTCTATTATTTTTTAATGATTTTTTAAGGCATTTTGAGGTGATAGGTGTAGTGTTCATGTGCAGTAATGCTGACGTGAGTAAGTAGGGTGATAATGTAAGAGTTTTTTACATTCTTTCTAAATATCTGCTTTCTCTTGTTCCATCCTTCTTAAAGAGCAATCCATTAATCTAGTAAAGGAGCTGTGTGATGAGGATGTGACTGAGCCTGAAGAAGCCAAGTTTGAATGCGAGATATCCATTCCTTCTGTGAAACCTCCCAAGTGGTATCTACGTGGGGAAGTCTAACAGGCTGGCAGAAACTTGATTATGCAGCAAGAAGGACAGCCCTCCCGCCCACGTGACCGCTACCGTCCAATCACCGTCTCCGCCGCCCCCGCCCCTCGTGGTGCCGTGCTGTCCCATGGTGCATTGCGCGGTGTCGGTAAGATGGCGGCCGTGAGTCTGAGGCTCGGAGACCTGGTGTGGTGAGTTCAGTGCGCTGCGCTGCGTGCGGAGCGCGGTCCGATCCGATCCGATGGAGTAGAAGGACGCTAAAGCCAAACATGGGGCAAAGCAATGGCAATGGCACCTGCAGCACGGGCACCCCGCAGCCCTGCCCGGCCCCGCACCTTCATAGATGATCCCGCATCCTCCCCGCTGGGTGGGCGGGGAGGAACGAAAGGGACGGGATGGGGACGGGATGGGGATGGGATGGGATGGGATGGGATGGGATGGGATGAAATTGGATGGGATGGGATGGATGGGGTGGGATGGGATGGATGGGATGGGGATGGGGATGGGATGGGATGGGATAGAGATGGGATGGGGATGGGATGGGGTGGGATGGGATGGGATGGGGAACGGGAGGGAATGGAAAGGAACGTAAGGGCTGTGCCAGCAATGCCGCCGCCAGAGGCCGCCCAGGCCCCGACCACCGGGGTACCACGAAGCCACGGCGGCTGCTGGGGCCGCTCCCTGCACAGCGGCTTTGCCCCCAGCTCCTGAATCCCCCGTCGTTGTGTTCCCCCATGAGCCCCTGCCCTGAGTGCTGTGCTTCAGCCTCAGTTATTGAGCCCACTGTTACTGCCTTCTCAAAGGGTTGCCCAAGGAATCAGAACAGCAGAGCTCCCATTGGGCCCAAGGCAGAGTTTTGCTGAGGGTGAAGGAAGGAGGAAGTTTCAGCCCTGGATGGACGCCGTTCTGTGCCCACAGAGGAGCTTTGTGCCCTCGATGCTGAAGCAGCACCCAGAGCTGGCGGCGGGTGCAGGACCTGAACTCAGAGCCACAAGGAAATCAGAACAGGATGCAGTCAGTGCTGATTGTCACTGCTTTGACTCGGCTTTAAGTTTCTGTGCAGAGTCTCAGAAATACCCACAGAGTAACAACAAAAAGGAGCAGGGCTGGAAAGGAACAGGGCTGGTTTTAATCGTTGTTGTTTTAAACTGTCCAATCAGGCGATGGTGTTAAGCCGTCATGTCGGACAGGTCCAGAAGGAGCTCATCCACATCCTCAACGTCACATCAGTTTCTCCTTCCAGTTCTTCTGTGAGCTCCATCAGAAGCTCCTCAAGGTTGTTGTCTTCAGTGATGGCTGCTTCCCCCGCCCCTGTGCAGCTCAGCTGCTAATTTTCTGCCCCTTGTGAGGAACATGATGTAGTGTTGGATTCCTCTGGCTGTGCCATGGGGTCTGCGTGGCTTCCTGGGAGCAGCTCCAGACTTGTGGGAAGGAAAAGAACAATCTACGTGACATTTCTGAGATGTGCTTTCAGCTCTGAGGTCTGTAGTTGACCCTCCCGCCCCTCACACCCACATAGGGATGGTGATTCGATTAACCTGCGGCTGCCTTTGGAGTTAAGGAAACCAGCAGGTGCCTTTTTCATCTGTTCAAGTAGAGCAGTTTGAGTCTGGCAATAAGGGGCTGGGCTTTGTAGCAGAAACACATTGCCACCCTCAATGCTTTGTCTGTAAACATGTCAAGAAATCTTCCTCTGCAAAATCCTGCTTGCTGGCTGAGGTACTTTTCCCCATGAACTCAGCAGAGGTTTTGACAAAGCAGTTTCAATGATCTCAGATGACCTCTTCCTTTGTTGCATTATGCCATGACACATCTCAAACACCCCATTTTCCCCCAGTGTGAAAGAACTTCTGTCTGATGGGAAAAGGGCATTAAGGAAGAACAAGTTGTGGTCATCACCTGCTTGGAAGCTTTATGACTTCGGTGCTGAGCACGGTGTATTCGGGCGGGACTGAAGCAAGAGTCTCCTAGGAAGAAACAAGACAGAGTATGAAGCACAGGTCAGAGTTTCCACAAGTACCTTGTGAGACATCTGCTGCCTTCAAGGGAAACAGAAGAGCTGTAGAACACTTGGAATTTCTTCCTTTTCTTCAAGGGCAATGTAAACCTTTCATATCCACTACTGCTTTTGCCACTGCTCTTACCATTGGTAGTTTTTTAGCTGGGGGCTCATCCGCATCCTCAGCAGCAGATGGATGAATTTCTGCTGCTTTTCGTTTCTGTCTCCGCGTTGGGGGGAAGGTGTTTTTCCAATCAATGGGCCTCACAGAGACCCTGCGCCCACCTAAAGTAAAAGGAAGAGAGAGCTGGTACTGTCTTGCTGCGCATCAAGAGAGATCAAGTTCTCTTATCAGTCCCACCACCCTTCCACAAAGTTAAATACATTTGGCCAGTGGAACTGCATTGCCCTGTCCGGGATTCTCAGCCATGTTTTGCACACGGTCATCTCTGTGTACCAACAACGCATACAAAGGAACAAAGAAACCCAATAGCTGCACTCAGTAATAATCCAGGGCAAGGAAAAGTCTGACAGAGAGCAATGCAAAATGACAGCACTGCTTTTCTGAGGCACCGTAACGAGCTCCTCGTGCTCACCTTTAACTCTTTTCTTGCAGGGTGATTCCCCTGCTTTTCCCTTCTCCTCCTCCGACCGTTTGCGTTTTAGTCCAGCTGGGCCATGGGAGGAAACTGGGATGTCAACTGCAAAGAGTCCCGGGAAAGAACAGTCAGATCTCAGTAGAAAAACAGTGCATCAAACCCAGGAGCCTGTTGAGTATCTGTACCTCTCTCTGGTGCCTTGTCAACCTCTGTCTGGTTCCCCAGACTTTTTGCAAGGCCGCTCTTTGGAGGAAGGCCACTGGTGTCAACTTCTGGCAGAAAAGAAACAAGGAATGATTGATGAGTGTCTCTTTGGGGGCAGGTTTGAGCACAGTCAACCACAAGCTTCACATTTTCAAGCACTGTTTGTTACATTTGCCTTCCGCTGCCCAAATGCTGTGCAGTCAGCACAGACCTGCAGTGCATCTTCCTCACTCCAGAAAAAGCCCAGCGCTGCTCTGACAGCCAAAGCACAGACGGATATTTCACTATCATGACTCTCCCCTGCCTCCCCAATGAATGGTGACATGCATCCTGCACCCGCTCAGAACTGACATTCAGAATTGAGCCTTTCATGCTTCACGCCATCGGACACTCACTGTGGCTCAGCAGCGCAGTCGGTCTGTTCCCACCGCGTTCCTTCAGGTGGCGAAAGGCGCAGTGTGGTTTCTGGCAGCCTCCGGGCTGGTTCTCCCAGAAGCAGGGAATCAAACTGCGCTGCTTCTGCAGAGAGAAGGAAAGGAAGGTCCATGGAAACAGGCACATCAGGTCTGCAGGGAGATGCCGCGCTCCAACAGCCATCAGAAACCATTGTGTGGAGCCTTAGCTCTGTACCCTCATTTCCTGCCCCTCCTTTCACTACTCCAAGCAGCCAGAATGAACTGCTCTGGAGAAATCCAGGATGGAGAAGGCCCGATAGGGCACAACCGAGCCCTGCTGGCAGGAGGGCAGTGCCACTCTCTCCTACCACCCAGCTCCAGCAGCTTTAGGAGGCTGAGCAATGCGAGCTTTTTGCATCTGGGGAGAAAATGCTTTTGGCTCCTAATGCAAACATCTCCCGCTGTGATATACCTAAGGCACTGAATTCTCTGCCTTCTTTACCTCCTCCCAGTCCCCTCTAGAAACAGAAACCAGTAAGATTTTCACAGCAAACATATCCAGCCTGCAGAAGTGCATTCAGCCCAACCACAGCCATGAAAAGTGGTGTTGTAGACTAAGCTGGAAAGCACATCTTTAGGCAAACACTCACATCAATCCTCATGTGACGGAACTTGCAGTTACTCCTCGAGCAGCCGCCCTCCATCCACAGTCTGCAGACTCGTTCGCTCCCCAGAGCCGCTTCACAGTGGCGGAAGGGGCAGCTGTCTCCCTGCAAGCACAAGGAAACCACAGGGAAATAAGAGCACAGCCTGAAACGTGTCCATGCCATTAGCCCAGGCTGTTAGCAGCGCTATGAGGGTAACATCACCAGCAGGTCTCCCCTGCTCCACCCCTTTCTCTTCAACATGAGGAAATGGAAGAAAACCCAGGCAGAAGAAAGTCAACCGTACCTTAGTGCAGGTGGAGTAGAAGTAGAAGTAGCAGTCGCCTCTTTGCTGAGACATGGTGAAATTCTTAGAGCCCGTCTGGGTTATCTCCAGAGGAATTCCCTGCTCTTGCAAAGAGACGGTTGTGCTCGAACTGCTTGGATCCCCAAAGAGTCCTCTCGGACCGGAACCCTACAGGAAGTGCCTACAAGGGAAGAATCATGAGGAATAAGCATTTTCCCAGCTTTCTTTTGATGCAGTTTGGGCTCTCGAGGAGGGCAATGCCTTGGAAGCAGCTGGTTGCAAGAACTGTGCCAGCTCTGGAACCAATGTGTGTCTAAGTGCCATGACTTCCCCAGCAAGTGCTGTTCTCCATCCCACCAGCAGTTATATACCTTGCAGCATACATTTTGTGTTCCTGCCATGAGAAGGACTCCATCATCTACCCTTGCTGCAGCTGCAGTGGATGCAGTGCTACCACTCACACGTTTGAGAAACCTCCAGTTCTGGCTTACCCGGGCACAGCTGCAGTTCTCCTCCCTTCCAGCTAACACACCAGTGCAATGGCTGGGCAACACCGTCAGTGAGAGCAGGTAGCACCAGCAGCCACCACCACCGTCACTGCCAGCCGGGACGAGGGCTGACACAGAGTGTCCACACTCTGCGCAGCACTCACGGCTCTGGCACTCACTGGTGGCAGCCGCGGCCCCAGGCAGCGCTTGTGAGCTCACTGTGCTTGTGATGTCACTGCACAGCCCACGGCCCAGCTCAGCACCTGGATCTCACCAGGACTTCAGGGGGTTCTGTTAAAAATGTGCTGGATCCGGGGGTCAATAAAGCACAAGTTGCACTCCATGAAGTCTGTGCTCTCCTTCCCTTCTAATGTCTAAAACAAAGGCTGGGGACCAGCAGCAGTTCTGCAGGGCTGTAGCAGCGATGCTCAGTCACGGCTTGAAGCAGAGATTAAGCACCTGGTGGGATGGCAGGGCCAACCCAGGGCAGCTCAGGCACATGCAAACCCCTCCCAGACATCACTGAAAGGTTGGCAGTGCAGGTGAGGGTGTCTGACTGGAGATCACTGCCTGCCTGAGCCCTTCCAATGGTCAGCAGTTTTTTCCTTCCTTTCTGTGCCCACAGCTGCTGCACTCGGGCTTATCCTCACCTGCTGCAGCCCAGGACTTTGATACCCCATTATCACTGCTGTGCTTTCCATTGCACTGCAGCATCACACAGGGCAGTAATGGCAGTTCATCATCCTCACCAAAACGTGTGACAGAATCTCACAAGGAATCAATTTCCCCTGCAAACAGCCACTCGGAAGGGCCTCCATTGAGCTGGGAGCTCCTCCCCAGCCCAGCTGTTCTGCTCAGACTCCTTCCAGCAGCCGCCCAGCACCAAACCCAGCAACCCTTATTGGCCTGGTCAGTCCGGGCTGTGCCCAGCTCACACACACGCCGCAGCGGTGCCTGCAGTGGGCTCCCAAAGGATGATCTCCAACAAGGAACGCTCACAGCTCAGTGTCTGTGTGCAGCACGCTCACCAGAGCACCAGCTCTGCTCGACAGCTGGGGGCCAAACCCTCCCAACCCAGCAATGACTGTGACCTCACACAGACCCACATCACTGCTGCTCTTTCATCATAAACACAGGCAGCCAGCACCTCCTAGATCCAATTGTAAGAGACCAACACAAGGGTCACCCAGTGGGGTTATCTGAAGTAAAGTAACAGAGAACTGAGGTGACTCTTGTCACAACACTGGGAATGGGGACCAAACCTTCAGGCCAGGTTTCTTGCAGTTAAGATTCCTCAGAGGGAGGTTTGCAGTCCCAGAGAAGCCCATGAGCTCCTCTGCACGATGCTCGGAGCAGAGCTGCCTCGTGATTCATCAGTGCTCCATTCCATAACTAAGTACATCTCAGATGAAATAATAATATTTCATGGTCACTTCTTCCTTTCTGTGAGACAAGCCTTAAATGTGTCTTTTTAAAGTCGTCGTGCACCGAATCTACAGCATGCTAGCAATATAGCTAGGTATAATGACATCACATAGAATGGAGTGTTTGCAGGGCTTAAGGCCGTGAATCACGGGTGAGATGTGATATTCCCACTGCAATGATGCTTTTAGGGCAGGTTTAAGTGCCTTCCGCTTTGTGTAACGTGGAGTCTGTAGGATGACAATAATGATTGTGGAATCACACTCATCTTTGAGCTCTAACTCACATCCACGTCAGGAGCCTTCCCAAAGATCAGGCCCTGGTTTGCCTGCCCTGCTGGGCCCAGCTCAGTGCAGGACAGGAGATGGATTTCTGCTGTCCCTGTGCTCAGACTCCAAAGCCCAAGATAAGCTGCAGCTGAGATCTCACAGAGCACTCTGAGGTTTCTCTGCAGCTGTTTTCTGCTGCTGTTACACAGCACGGAATAGCTGGGATCCCCCAGGCACTGCCCTCGCACCAATAACTCCATTGTGCTCAGGATGTGCCAATGTGCTGAAGTCAAACTGTGCCATGTGGGTTTCACACAGATCGAACGCAGGCTGCAGATCTGCTGGCAGCCCTCAGGAGCTCCCCTGCCCTAATCCCACTCTTGCACTCCTTCCCTTCGTGCTCTTGTGGCCTTTAATAACACCGTGACACCTGACAGCCTCCTCCTGTCTGTAAGCTGTCATTTTATGCAGCCATTTCTCTTCCGTTTACCCCCCAAACTGAAGATGTTTCCCTGCAGTGAATAAGCGATGAGGTTCTTTTCACCTCTCCTTGGACAACTTCCTTTATTGTTTTTTCGGAGCATTAGGGACTCTGAGACCCTGGAGTGTGTCCAGAGAGGAGCAATGGAGCTGAGAAGGGCCTGGAGCTCAGTGGGGCCCTATGGGGGTGACCAAGGGGACGGCAGGCAGCCAGTTTTCCCTGTTTTTCTCTCTGGATCCATCCCCGCCTCAATGGGGCCATCAAACCCTTTTGCTGCAGAACCCGCAGGCACTTCACCTTGAAGGATCATTACCTACATTGAAACTACTGTTACATGCAGGCGCACAGGAGTGCCCTGGTTTTCACAGGCTCTGGGCAGAGACGTTCAGGTCTGGAGGCGTTTGGGGCATCACTAATTGAGCTGCAAAATGAGCTTATAGCTCCTGACTCCTCCCATCCAGAAATATCGCTCCTATATCGGCCCGCGCTGCCGGAGCTCACGGGACTCGGCTCCCCGCCGCCGGGATCGGGTGGTGCGTGCGGGGCTGGGGGTCGGGCTGTATTGTGCTGTTGTGTTGTGTTGTTGTGTTGTGTTATGTTGTGTGTTCCCGGTGTTCCCCTGCCGCTCTCCAGCTCGGCTCATTCCGGCCCCGCATCGTTCTGTGACTCCCCCCCCCCCGCCCCTTGGCGGCTCCATACATGCACACGGCGGCAGCGCGGCCCGCACGGCGCACACGGGGATGCCACAGCTCCGCCCCACCCCGCCCGGCTGCAGCTCCATCCGCTCAGCGCCGCGTCTCGGTGTCGGGGCGGCGCCGCGCGGCTCATTGGGTCCCGTTGGCGGGCGGAGCGTGGTGGGTCTCGGCAGCGGCGGATTGGAACGGAGCGGATTGGAACGGAACGGAGCGGATCGACGCGGGGCGCAGCGCATCACTGTGGGGCTGGCACGATGCTGGAGATCCAGCTGGATGATGGCGGCGTGGGGGGGTACCCGGGCAACGACTATTGCTCGGGGTCGGTGATGTCGGAGCGGGTGTCGGGCCTGGCCAACAGCATCTACCGCGAGTTCGAGCGGCTCATCCACTGCTACAACGAGGAGGTGGTGAAGGAGCTGATGCCGCTGGTGGTGACGGTGCTGGAGAACCTGGACTC
The DNA here is from genome assembly GCF_054131305.1 of Coturnix japonica. NCBI lineage: Eukaryota > Metazoa > Chordata > Aves > Galliformes > Phasianidae > Coturnix > Coturnix japonica. The sequence goes on along the minus strand of NC_140671.1, from coordinate 19,096,412 downwards.
GGTGCTGACCGATAACCAGGAGCACGAGGTGGAGCTGGAGCTGCTGCAGGAGGAAAATGAGCAGCTGCTCACACAGTACGAGTGGGAGAAGGTGCTGCGCAAACAGGCCGAGGAGGTGAGTGAGAGCGGCCCAGCGCCAACGGGGCCCAGCATCCATCTTGTGCGCGGCGCCAAGGGCCGGGGATGTGATGCAATGTGATGCGATGATATGATGCGATGCGATGTGATGATGTGATACGATGTGATGTGATGTGCTGCGGCGGTACCCGCATAGCAGGCCGCACTCCCGGCCCCGCTCCATCCGCTCCGCGCAGCCCGTGCGGAGGGGAAGGGGAATGGCTGGGAATGGCTGGGAATAGCTGGGAATGGCTGGGAATAGCTGGGAATATCTGGGAATATCTGGGAATGGCTCCGCGTTGCTGCGCTGCCCCGAGCTCGAACACCGGCTGCACGGGGATGACTGGAGGATTCCTGCCGGTTTCGGGTTTAAACGCGGCCCTCAGATGGTTGATGTCTTCCCTGTACTTCCCCTGCCCTGGAGATGGTTCCCTGTCTGATCTCAGCGGCCTTTCCCCGGGTGCTGCGGGTCCCGGATCCCCGGGGCTGCGGCAGGTGCTGGGAGCGGGCGGCATCGGGGCACAGCGCCTCATGCGGGGACAAAGGAGCCGAGCTGAGCGCGCTGCTCCGCACTGAGCGCTCGAGTCCGCCGACACCACCGGCATCTTTCTGGCCATAGGCGCAGCCGGGCGGCTCCGGCCTCCAGCAGGGCCGGTCTGCGACGTGCCGGACACATTGGTACCGCTAGAAGTGTAATGCTGCCGTGTCATCAGCATGTCTTTGCAAAGCTGCTGGGAAAGGAATGTATGCGTCTGTATTGGCTGTGTTTTAACACTGGGAGAGTAGAGGGTTTTTTCCGTCCCAGGAGTCTTGCTCAGAGTCGGGTTTTGATTTGCTTAGATGTGGTAAATGAAATCCCTTCATGACTCCAGAGTAAAGCGCCGTGCAGTATTTCAATGGAGGTGCTCTGGGTGCTGGATGGTGAGGACGTGAGCCCAGGACATTTATCGCCCTGTACTAATGCTGGTCAATTTGGGTTGTAGCCTTAAGTTTTAAGTATGTGTTAATAAAACTTACAGCTGATCTTTTCAAATTCATATGAAGGCAGGGAGGGATTGAAAAGCAATTCCAAGTGTGGGACTTCATTCCACAAGCCGGTATTTTGTAGCTTCTGAGAATTAAATACTTGGAAATGTGCTGCTGCTGGGGAGGAGTGGGGCTCGGGGCGTGGGGTGGAACAGCCCCATGGATGGATCCTGCATCTTTGGACTCGTATCTTTCTGCTCTCAGTTTACCAGGTACAGGGGGTGCTGCTTCCTGCTGTGCCTGCTCCTGGAAGCAGATGTGGTGACAACATTTACGTCCTGCAGGGGCGCTCGGACCCACAGCACGGTGCTGTTGGCAGATGTAAAAGCACTCTGTCATCCTCAGGCGCATCTAAGCTGAATGGGCAAAAAAGTATCTGCATAGGGCCTTGTTAGCAGAAAGGAATAGATAATGTGCTTCTATGAGAACAAATGGGTTTTGCCCCCTGTGTAGCCTCTGCTATCAGCTCACGTGTGTGAGATACAGCTGTCATTCCCTTTGTGTGTGACCAAAGCACACCATTACCTGCAGCAGTTTCCTGTGTGCCTCTTCCTGTGCAGTGGATTACGTGTTATGGAAGTGAAAATCTCTTATGCTACAGAGAATTCTGCTGTTCATCAGCTCATTGTAAGCAGAGAAATGCACCCCCCACCAGAGCACGCCTTGCACTTCTGTAGCAGGGGAAGCCCATCTCCGTCCCTGAGCAGCACTCGGCGCTGTGTGCTTTGCCTGTCCTGGGTCTGCAGCTTCCAGCCCCACCTTCAGTGGGGGTTCCACCTCCAGGAGCGATGTTCAATCCCTTGCTGTTGAGTTCTTTGCGTGTATCAATGATCATTTCAACAGCTGCAGCAATGCTGGGGAGCTGGGAGTCGGTGATCACAAAGTAATTTGTTCCTGTATTGCAATATCATGTCATGGGCGTCTGATTACATCGTTAGTTTATTGATGTTAAGTGAACTGAAACCAGCAGTGGATGTTATTCTCTGGCATAAAAGTTGTGTCGTATCCTCCTGTTCCCGCTACTGCAGAACCACCAGATCTTGTTTTACATAAGCGTGCACCCAGCCATGTCCTGCTCCATTGGGGCAGCTTGCACAGCCTTCATTTCCCTTCCTCTGAAGCAGAGGTTTCTGTCTCCATGTTCTGCCACTCATTTCCCCAGGATGGTTGCATTCAGTATCTTTCAAAATACTCTCAGCCAAAAGCGAAGCTTTTCTGGACACTTTGACTGCAGAGTGACTCAATATTTTCCACTTGCTCTAAAATAGGGCAGCAGAAGCACCCGGACAAGAGCACTGAAGTCAGAAGTCCCTTGAAATGAAGCAGTGCAGTCAGTCTGTGATTGCAGGGCTCAGAATGTCACATTTCTTTTCCTTGACCTCCAAAACACTGAAGCTGTGGAACAGCGTCAGCTTTTCAGTATTGCCGTGTTCTTCCACCTGCTTTGCATTGTGTGAGCGCAGGGTAATGGCTGCACCTCTCCTAGAGCCCATTTAGGGGCTGACTGCTGCTGGCAAGGGTCTCTTTCTGGAGATCCCCCCTTGGTGCAGCTTTCCCATGTGAATCCGAGATCTTCTGCTCCAGGTGAGCGATCTTCTTCCCTTCCTTTATAGCACCTCTGTTGTGCCGCTCCTGTCATTGCACAGAGCTGGGGCTGCCCTGTCCCAGTGCAGAGTACAGCACTTCCCTTGTTAATCCTCATGTGGAGCCTAATGCACATCCCACTAACTCGTCAAGCTCTCACTGCAAGGCCTCCCTACACTCCAGGGAGCCAGCAGCTCCCACTATTTAGTGACATCTGCAGCTTATGCATAGGACCTTGCATAGGAATTTTCTTCCTGCTCTGTAGCGGGTGTTAGGATGGCACCCACTTGTAGGAGCACAGAACTGGGAGGGACCTGCTGACTCAGCAGCCCATTCCTCAGCACTGCAGGCAGTTGCATTACAGAAGCTGCTTCATAAATGTATCAGGCTTTGTCTTAAAGCCATTACTTAAACCTCTTGCGTCTGCTCTTCTAAAAGTGACCTCCTCCTGAATTCCACTTTCTTTTTTTTTTTAACTTGCAGCCTGTTTTTACTGGTTTGTTCTTGTGCCAGCATTGACTTTTACTCCAAGTAACTTCTGCCTCCATGAGATATCTGTGCCTTTGAAGTATTAATAGAAACCAGTCCTGCCTTTGGTCTCCATTGTGTTGGTGGCACGAGCCGAGCTCTGCTCGCTGCCTGCTGGAGGAGGGTCAGGTTGGAGTGTCCCATGGAGGGATCTGTGTACAGCTGGTTTGGGTGACACTTGGCTGTGCCTGGTTTGATCCCAGGGCGTGTGGGGCTCCAATAGCAGGTGGCTTTCCTGGAAGGCTTCAGCATGAATTGGAGTGTTGCACTGTTCAAAATGACAATGGTAGGATTTATCTGGTGTGATCACCCTGCGTGTTCACCTGTGTGACATCCTGTTGGCTGGAGATGGCAGCACGTCTGTCTGTCTCCTCACACTGTGTTGCAGCTGACCTGGGGCTCATCTTTGCTTTGTGCTCAGCTCCCTTCTCTCAAGTCTTCTCATTGCAGTCACGATGTTTGCATGCCCTTGCCCAGTCCCAGCTCCTCTCTGACCATCAGCATCGCTTCGTTCCTCCTGTGTGATGTTTTGATTCTCTTCATGAGTGGCATCTCCCAGTCCGGTCTCATCTGCTGCACTCGAGTAGCACCTCCTGCCCTGTCAGCCCCACTTACCACAAGGCTGCCTTGAAGAGCTCTGTTAGCTGCCCGTGCTCCCTTTGTGCTCCTCTACAGTGATCCATGGTGTGCGGGGGCAGAGCTGTGTCAGGGCTGGGAAGAGCCCATCTGCCTGCCCTGGCTCTGCCATAGCACCAGGCCTGCTTCATGGAGAGCATTTAAAGGGCAGAGCATCTCATTCTTCAAAAAAAGGCTCAGATCCCTTGGAATAGGAATCCAGGAGATGGTTTTATTGATATATGCCAAAATAACAGCATTTGATTTCACAGAAGCATTTGAAGACCAATCTACAACTATAAAGTAGCTAACACATAAAAGATGTGCTTGTGAATCCTTGAAATTAGCAAGAGAAGCAAAAGCCCTTAAGGGCTGCAGTTGTCAAGGGGATGTTATTTCACTGAGGCTGTGTGCTCCTGTGCAGGTGGAGGTGTTCCTTCAGAGGAGTGTTTCTCTTTGGGGAGGATAGCAAAGATTTGAGCGTGGGGTGTAGCTCAAAGCATCTGCCCACCAGGCAGTACTGCGTCCTGCCACCAGTGGGTTCTGCCCTATTTCTTTGTCTTGGCCTCCTAAGACAGAATACTGTCAACGTAACTTCCCGAATTGCCAGTTAATTACTGCCCCAAATTGTGAGTTGGAGGCTGCACAGCCTGCATTGGCTCCCTGGCTGACAGCCTTCCTGCAGGTGGGGAGTGGAATGCGGTGTGAGTCCTTCCTGCCCTGCAGACAGCCCCCTCCTCACAGGCAGCTGTGCGTCCAGCTGTGCATCCAGCTGTGCGTCCAGCTGTGCGTCCAGCTGTGCATCCAGCTGTGCATCCTCCCTGTTCTCCCGGGCAGTGCATCCCAGCGCTGCTCTCTGCCCAGCCGCAGGGTAAGGTGACGGCTGAGCTGCTGCTGTTCCCGTCAGCATGTAATACGTGCTGCCAGCCAGCCCAGATTAAGACCTTATAATAAGATTTCTGCATATATGCACACCTAGCTCACTCTGCCTGATTTATTGTTAATATGATATGATGGTTTCTGACCGCATGCTACTATTTTTAGTCATTTTCTTCCTCTGAAAGCCAGTAATGCAGGAAGCTCAGCCATCTCCAGTGTACCGCTGCTTTGCAGAGGAATACTCGTTCTTTCACTTAAGATGATTTTGTGCTCGTTGTTTTCCATTTAACGATGAGCGTGTGAACCATGGTGCTGGTTGTAACCTTATCCTGAGATGTTAGAGACCAGCAATCCTGCTTGAAATCCAGGGAGAGGCTCCAGCAAGACTAATTTGTATGTGTACAGCAGCGTCATGTTCCATCATTACTAACTGTTTAAAATATATCTGGCTCCTATAACTGCTGGAAAATTATCCTTTGAAAGCAAGTATGAAGGGATTGGAAAAAATAGTAATGCTGTGCTCGGCTTTGCTCTCCCAGGACAAGTGGGAGTGGGCTCTTTGTTCTTCCAGTTCACCCATTGATTTCATTGTAGTGGGGTAGAAAAGAAAGGAAGATTTTCCCTTCAACATCATTTGAATTACCTGTTCCTGAGGCCTCACTTCTTGAGCCTGTCCAGGCTCCATGGCATCCCTTCCTTCTGTTCTGGTGCAGTTTGTAAACATATGTGTGGAAAATAGATAGCTGTGTGTTACTGTCAGTTAACATCTGCAATGTTGAAGTCACCCATAAGGACCAGGGCAGCTGGGTTTCAGGTCTCTCTCAGTTCCTTAGAGAACAGTGCCTCCATGTCCCCATGCTTGCTGGGTGGCCACTCCCAACGGCACCCACTTTATTTGCTTGTCTTGACTTTCTGATGCAGGGGGAGACACTGGCTGGGAGATTCTGATGGAGGAACAGCCAAGAAGCGTTTTGGAGCCAGACAGAGTGAGGAGCCGTTGGGTCCCTGTGCCCAGAGCTGGTGTTCGATCTCCGTAGGAGATGGAGCAGGATATTGCTGCAGTGCACTCACCTGAGATGCTCTTCTTCCCTGAGAACACTTAGAGTGGCATTAATTTTTAATGCTGCTGTCTCTGTTTCTTCTCCACGTGGTCGGCTCATTGCTAGTTTGCAGTTTGTTTGAGTACTTTGAGGCTGCAAGACAGACAGGACTAAGAAGAGCCTTAGTGTGGAATGTTTAATCTTCCAATCGGTTTCACTAAACTAAACCAAAGCAACGGTAGCAAATCCAGGAATCCTATTAAAGTTGACCTACATAGTGGGAATAAAATTGGTCTCCTGCTTTCTTTTGCTTCCTGTTTTACTGTTGAGAGTTCTGTGAATGTTTTCCTTAGAGTCAGTTAAAGTTTATTGCTACTCCAAGCACAATTCCTGCCTGGCTGGGTGGCACACGCCTGGGTGGGGAGCTGGGAAGAGATGGGCACCTTGTGCCAGGAGAGCTGCACAAGAGTGAAAGCCAAGCAAGTGAGAAGGGAGAGGGATTTAGCGCTGGGCTGTAATTGGAAGTTTGTCAACAGAGCATTAGCATGGAGTGCTTCCAGCAAACCCTGAGAGGGGGCAGAGGGAAATACTGCTTTTCTTAGCATAGCTTCAACCAGTCCAAACCAAGTGAAATGGCTTCTTTAGGCCTGTTGCTCAGTGTGGCTGTCTTGGTTAGAACTTTTTCTTTTTTACTGATGCCCAGAGAAGACTGGCCGGGATTTTCTTGCTGTGAGGTCTCATCACTCACTGCTTCCATTCTGCACCAATTGAGGCATAACTCAACTTACAGAACTGAAAAAGTAAGACTCAAGTTTTTCTTAGCAGCTCTGGAGCTGAATGTGCCATCCTTATAGAATCACCTGTCAAAGTTGCTCCATGTAACTCTCTACCCCTTCTCTGATGTGTGCCTGAAAAAACCTCTGGTCTGAGATCTGGGAAGTGGATTGCAAAGGAGACTGTGAGGTGTGACGGTTGTGGGTTGGTTTTCCACAAGGCTTGTATGTTTCCTGCAAAATTTAGATGCAACATCATTAATAGTGGGAACTTTCTGATGTCTGAAGGAGATTTCTGACGTAGGCACTTCTAAATGCGTGACCGTAGACACAGAATTTGGCTTTTCTGACATAAAACTAACAGGAATCCAAATTCAGCCTAGCATGATAAAGGTGTTGTTGAAGATGATGGAACCGTGTTGGTTTACATAACTTGCATTGGCCAGCAGATTATATCTTAATGATACACAAAGTACATCTTTTACTTTATTTTAGAAGATAAGTATTTCTAGCTTGAGTAAATGCTGTTTTAACTTAAAGCACATAGAAATTCTTATCTCTTGCTTTTTTTGTGTGTGTACATATATATATGTATATATACGCACACATAGTATAGGAGGAGAGAAGAGGAAAAGTCAAATACGTTTAGGTCTGTTCCTCATCCTTACTTCCTTCTCTGGTTTTTCCCTGTACAGAAGTTCATAGAGTTTGAAGATGCACTGGAACAGGAGAAGAAAGAGCTACAAATCCAAGTGGAACACCTTGAATTTCAGACTCGACAGTTGGAGCTGAAGACCAAAAACTATGCAGATCAGAGTAAGCAAAGCTGTGCACCAGATACGATTATGTAGTTTGCTTTCCATGAGCATATACTTGCAGATATTCTTCATGTGCTGTTTTTTCTTGTTTGTTTTAATGTAGTTTGTGGAAAGCCTGAAATCTGTGGCTGTCCCTTTCTTTGGTATAAAAATCAGAGCAATCTACAGGGTGCGACATATCCACACTAGTGTAGTGCAGGTTTCATTGCTTCTCTTGCATGGAGCATGTCTAGATCTGTATGTTAGCTGATGGGTGGAATCTTTTCTTGGCAGTTTCACGGCTGGAGGAGCGTGAATCAGAAATGAAGAAAGAGTATAATGCTTTACATCAGCGTCACACAGAGGTAAGCTGTTGCCTGATTCCTTCCAAATAAACAAACTCTTAGCTTACCCATAAAACCACATCAGAGAATTGGGTTTTTCATCCTGACAGTGACTAGAGCTTCAGAAACTTGAGAGCATCAACATTATCTGAAGGGAGGGTGCAAGGAGGATGAAGCCATGCTCTTTTCAGTGGTGCCCAGTGCCAGAACAAGAATCAGAGGGTGCAAACCGGAACACGGGAGGTTCTGTCTGAACATCAGATAGCACTTTTTTAAAGAAATTTTAAGGAATTGGAAGTAAATGCTGGAAAACAATATTCAAAAAACAGAAATCACAGAATATCCCAAGTTGGAAGGGACCCATAATGATCATGGAGTCCAATGGAGTCTTTTGTTTTATTCTGTTTGCCTCACGTATTTTTTCCTCTTCTCAGATGATCCAGACCTATGTGGAACACATCGAACGATCCAAGATGCAGCAGGTTGTGGGAAATAATCAAACTGAGGGCAGTGTACCTGGGAGAAGGTAGGGCCATAACCTCTCCATATAATGTTTGCCATCCAGGAACTTATCAAATGAGTGCATATTTGCAAGAGAAAGAAACCAAAGGATCTTTCCCTGTGGGCATGGATTGTACCTGAAGCTTTTTGTAATGGGTTGAGGGTGAGTTGTGGATAAGTTCTCTAAGGTTTGACAGAGAGGAGTTTTTTGTGTTCTGTTACAAAGCTTAGACTTCATTGTGCTGCTGCAGATGGACGTCTTCTGGAAAGCAACGTTTGTGTTCTCAGGTATCATGTATAAGACTGATCCATAAAATGGATGGGGATGGAAGAGAGTGTTCATTTGTGTGTGTCTGTGTGCATGTGTGATAGCCAGCGAAACTGGAGTAGTTAAACGCATTAGCCTTTATGTAACTTCTTCCCCAGTTTCTTAAGGGAAGATTTATCTGAGTCAGTCACTCAATAGATCTACTTATGCCCATGAAAGTGCTTTGTTTTTTTCCCCTCTGTTTTCATAGCACCAAAGTGATCAGAGCCAGCCTCTGTTTAAAGGAATGGCAGTAGCAGGAAATGAAGTGCAGTATATAAAACCACTCTATTAAAACCACATATAAAAAGATAATTTCAAATGAAGAAAAGAAGAAATATTCTTCCTATTTTATAAAAATAAGGTTATTTTAGTACCTTCTGTTTAGATCCGTAACATTTAAATACTAGTGTGTCCATTAGGTTTGGGATAAAGAAAGTGGAAGGAAGTGTCAGGTCTTGAAATAAACAATATAAGCTCTCTGGAAGCTGTGGCTTCCTTTTGCTGGGTTGGAGTGCCTGGGAAGGAATTCAGATCATCAAGGTTTTGGTTGTGTATTGTAAAACAGCAGAGGAGAGAGCAAGAGAGACACAAACTGCTCCCCGGTTCCTTGCAGACGTGATGTTCCTTCCCCAGCCAGTGCTTGGCCTCCTGCCCGAGCATCGTGCTGTGAGGGGAAGGTTTGGGGGTCAGCCTCTGGTTCTGTGCTGGTGCCTTACTGGTGTGCACACAGGGCTGCTGGGGGGAACGGGAGTTTTGTTCACAGCTGTTGGTAACGTAACATTGTGTTAGAAGGAAGGGAGGATGCTGAAGGAAAATGGGCTCTGTAACTGCAGAACATCCATGTTTGAGACTTCTGCTGGGCTGTGTGCCTCTGCTGTCAGATGTCTCTGTACAAGCTCCTAGGCACACCCATGGTGAAGGAGAAACAGGGTGGATTAGGTCTTTGTTCAGTCCAACTCACCTCTCCCACCTACCTGAAAGGTATGAATGTTTGTAGGAAGAACAGCTGTGCTGATGTGTGCGTTTCTGTCTTGTTGCCATCTCCATGTCTCAGCTGGGAACAGGGGGAGCTGGGAATTGCTGAGCTGGCAGGGTGCAGCATTGCAGGAAGCCAAGTGTCAGTGTGTGGTCCTGTTTCTTTTGTTCTGCAGAGAGCAGCTCAGCTCTCCTGCCATGGAGAATATCCAGCAGTGTTTCAGGGGCAGCAATATAGCAGTTTGAAGCAGTTATACCCTAAACTCCAGAGGCAGAGAGACTTATCTAGGCTTTCTCCTGCACAAACTCTGAAGGACAGCACAAATCTGTAGCGGATCTAAAAGGAACTGGAATAGGAACATTCTGATCTGGCTGAGTTCTTTCCATATAGTAAGTTCTCAGTGCTGTGTTTTCTGCAGAGCAGTAAATTGGTGTCATGTCAGAGAGTGGCTTAGAAAAATAAAACTGATTACAGAATACAGTGTAACCCTTTCCCATCTGAAGGTAATGCTTTTCTAGCAGACCAGTGGAAAAATATAGAAATCTATACAAGGAAAGAAGAGCAGAAGCTGGATGGTGGCCTCTGTAGGTGAATGGAGGCAGGCATGATGGGTATGGAAAGAGAAGATATGGGGTGAAAAGAACCAGTAGGTTGTTAGGATTGTGAGAGTGTGTGTTCCTGACAGCTCCCTCAATAGGTTGTTTCTGTTTTCCTCTGCCCCAAACCAATCCTGATCACAGCTGTAATGGTTGGAGTGTGTTAGGCTGGTTGCCCCCCCACACCCCGTTCTCTGGTATGAAGGACAAACCTTGCACTGAGGATTGTCTCTATGTTGGAGGGATGCTATTCCATGTAACGTGTTGCTAGTTCCTGGAAGAATGGGAAGAAAGAGCAGCTCGCTGTGTCTGTCACAGCCCTTGCCAGGCCTCCATCTGAATCTGTAGGAACAGCAGCTGGGAAGTGGGTCGTTTTCCTTCATTTCAAGCTTTGGGCTGTTCATGTGTGCTGTATTTGTGTATGTTTGTGCCTTTGAGGGTTGTGTGGTCCTGTGTCTGCACAGCTGCGTGTGGGTGAACACCAGCACTTGTGAGTTGGTACACTGATGTGTTTTGGGGGGGATATGGGTGTAATCTCTCAATGTCTTCCTACATGTTTGTGAGTGCATTTGGTTACCTTCACCTGTGGATGTGCTTGGGTGTGTTTTATATGGTAGACTGTGTAAATACATATTTGCATAAGGCTGTAAATGCACCAAGGGTGCTTCCTTGTCACTTGAGAGAAGATGGTGCAAGAACTGCTGGGGGGTGTGTGTGTCTGCTGCCACCTGAGGAGGGGAATGGGTACAGTGCACACCTCCAAGTAGTATGAATAAAAGTGCATGCATTCGCTGTCTCTGATAGGGCTGCATGTTTGCATGACCTTCATTCTCTAATAGTTGTTGTTGTGTTTTTTTGTTGTTTTTTTTTTTGTCTTGCTTTTTGTGCAATTGCTGCTCTGTTTTGGCTGTTATGTTTGTCGCTGCAGTCATCGCCAGTCATGGAGGAAAAGGTAAATCCTACTGCTATTTGTTAATCATAGTTCTGGAGGTTGCTGTTGGGTGGTCGTGGTGTGATGCTGAAAGGTTCTGTGCTGGCCTATTTGCCCTCTTTGTGTACTGACATCTGCATTAGATTCACTCACATGGCACACTTCCCTTGGCTGGTGCAGAGGGAGCCAGCAAGCTGCTACATCAGGAAGGAGCTCATTCACCCAAAGCAGAAGGGGCAGAGGCTGGATTCCAAACCGGGATCATCCCTGTGTGAATGGACATTTGCACTTCACCTTCCAGATTACTTTAAAAAGTTGTCTTTTCTCCTTTAAATTAGAATCATCAAATCACCAAGGTTGGAAAAGATCCCCAATGATCCAAGTGTCCACCTACCACCAATATTTCCCTTCTAAACCATGCCCTGCCTACTGCATCTACACGTTTCTTGAGCACTTCCTATATGAGCACAAAATACACCTCTTTTCTAAGCAGGGCAGGAAATGCGTGTCACCAGTAACTGTCAGAATGCACATCTGACTTTGGCTGAGGCAGTGAGTTCTGCACCCTCATCCTACAAAGAGGGCTGTTGCCATCTTGCAATGATGGCAAACCTAGTAGTTCTGTTACATTTTCTAAGCTTTAAGGTCTTACAGGAGGAGCATTCTGATCCAGGTTTTGGCTACTGCAAGCCCTTATAGAGGCTTTTGCTGTTTTCCTCACAACATGAGGTGGAACTAACCAAGTGCTCAGAGTCCCCCTGGACCAGAAGGACGTGGGTGTATGAAAGTCACTCCAAAGGGCTGTAGTCAGCACTGAAAATTTATAGCAACCCTGAGGATATTCTGAACTACTCTGGGGACTAGTAACACCAACATCAGGACTGTGAAACTGAAGTTATCTTTCCTGCAGTTTTTCCTTGATGGGGCACAGAAAGCAGCCATTCCAAGCAGGAGCCATGCTGGCACAGCGGTGCAGTGTGCCGTGTCAGCTGGACAGTGCTCAGAATGGAAAGGCTGAGCATTGGTCTCTTCCGTTAGACATTTTGCTTTCACTTTGTAAATGAACTCTTTTCTGCCCCTGCCATGTCAGTGTGTTTGAGTCAGTCCTGGGGCAGCCTCAGATGCAGCTGCAGTTGTTTTTCACCCGTGGTCACAGATCACAGGATCACAGAACAGGTTGGGTTGAAGGGACTGCTGGAGGCTGCCGGTCCCACTGTGTGATGGTGGTAGCTGAGCTGAGTCTTGGTGAAATGATTGCTGTGTCCAGGAGCAGTGCTGTACTGGGCTGGCATGGAGCCTGATGGAGCAGGGAAGCAGATCGGTGTCTTGCAAGGAGGTGTTGACTGCTGCCCTGTTTCTGGAGTGTTCATGCTGACAAGCTACTTTCTTTTTTGAGTTTCCACCTCCACTGCTTGCTCTACATTTTCTCCCACTGGAACTTGGTCCCCAAATCTGTGTCAGCTTCCATATTGAGAATCAAATCCACAGCTTGCTGGTCACCTGCACTTTCCAGAAAGGAGAGTGATAAAGAAAAAGTAATACAGACATCTGGCTTTATGAGTGATGCATTTATTTATAAGTTTGTATAAATTCTGAATTTTGAGAAGACTGTAGTTGGATATGGAGGAGGAATCACAGAATGCAAGTATTACTTCTCTTGCTTAGTATTAGAAGTGATCCAAAACCCACTGATTTCTGCTGTTGGTGCAAACCAGGTTTGGGGTGGAATGTGCAGAAGTGGCGTGTAGGTGACTCACTTCAGCCTCTTTCTTCGTTCAATGATGCCCATTTTGTTGTGGGATTGTCTGCTGTGGCGTTTTCCCACGGTGCACCCATTTCTCAAAGGACACATTGGTTTGAATTTGCTCGGTTTCTTTGCACTTTTGCTTTTCCTTCAAACACTGCATGGGGGTGCTGATGTCAGTTGTGCCTGTCCTGGTCACTTGACCCCCTTTGACTTTCTAGGCAGATGGTTGGCTCTACCTGTAGACACTCTGGGTCTGAACAAACAGCACCATGGAGCTGTGGGTTTGGGAATCCACACAACTGCTAAGCTGGGGCAAGGAGTGCTGTTCAGTTTCTAATGACTAACATTTTGCATGAGCTAGTGTGCTGTTTCTTTTGTGTATGAAGCTCGTAAACAGCTAACAGATTGGCTTTCCCTCTCTCTCTGTTTCTCTGTTTAGCAGGAAGGAGCGTCCTAACTCTCTGAATGACGATTATGATTTTCAGCATTATTCAGTCCCGCCTTTAGGTTTTCATTGTCTTGAAGCAGTGCTTTGATGTGCTGACTTTTTTGTGAGGAAACATCAACAATACTTCTGCATACTTCCCAAATCCTTTCAAGACTATAGTTAAAGGAGAGGTCCTGCACAAGATCTGAGATGGAAGAAGTCTGTGACTGAATGCATGCAGAACTAATTTGAGATGTCCCTGGCTCATCTTTTTCACAGTCTGAGGAATCCTTTACACTGACAAAGTCAGTACCGATGGCGTGAAACTCTAAGTGACATTTGTATAATTCATCTAATTTGGTCCGCATTTCTTTTACTTGTGACACTTTATCAATTATATATTCTTTGGCAACTTCTATGTTGTTAGTTAGTTGGGCATTTTTGTTTTCAAGTGTCATATTTATAGATTTCTGTTCATCCAGTTCAGAAGCAATTTCCCGATAGTCAGCTTGACCCTGCAGAATTTGTTCACGGAGGGCATCAGCTGTTTCTTCAGAAAAAGAAAGCTCAATACGCAGGCTTGTTACCTGCTTACTGAAATCTTCTTTTTTATTTTTTTCTCTTCTGCATTGTTCTTCAAGCACAGCTAAATGACGTTCCAAGATTTCAGTTCTTTCCCTCAGTGCTAGTACTTCCTTTCGGTACGCGGAGCACTTTTGCTTCATGTGTTCAATTTTCTTTTGCTCTACAGTGTTCTTTTTCTTTCTCTCATTTACAACTACTGTAAAACAAACAAACAAACAAACAAAAAAAAGGGAAAAGGAATGTAGCTCAGATTGATTAAAATCATTATTACATAGCAGTTCACAACACCAAGTAGCAACTTCTAAGTGAAAAACTGTCATAATATGAAAGCCATGCCCTCACATCACATAGTATTTGATACTAGTGAAGGAATTAAAGTTCTCTGAACACGTAATCAGGTGCCTCAGATTTCTATACAGAATTAACAGCAAAAGGTTTTCAGTCTGGAAGAACACTTTTACCATGGCACTACTCAAACCTTCCACTCCACACCAGTAGAAAATCTAATTAGATTTAAGAAACATGGGAACGAGATAGATAATTCACAGCTATATTCTTTCTATCTTCCGTGCTTCAGCAATCCCTATAAGGCAGCCAGGAATCACTCCATCTACATCTAAATGGTAGATAAACAGTTCTCTAAGAAATTTCATTCCAACTCACAGTCCTCTTACTTTCAAAAGAAAGATAAAACCCTGGACAAGTTGATCACTTAAGTGTTGATATCTGTCTCTCTTATTCAGTTGATCTCTAAACAAAATATGAGGATTCCTACTTCTGTCCACACTTACTCTTTTGCATATAAAGTTCATTCATAAAGTTGTACAAATTTGCAGATTCAAGTTTCCATAAATATTCCATTAGCTTGGGGCTGTTTTTTTCTTTAACTGGTGAGCAATTAGCTAAAATCACATGCATTTTCTTTCTATCAAAAGCGACTTCTGCTGTAGCGCCCACGTGCAGCCTGCATTACATACAGATTCACATGTACTGCATGGAAACAGCCTCTTAACTCATCTAAGGAGTTTTATATACAGCCCTCAACTGATTTAAAAGTCATACTGAAGAAACAGCAGTGGCATATTCCACCCTAAACCAGGTTTGGGTTTTGATTGCTGCTCCCAGCATCACTAGTGAGGGGAATATGATTTATAAGTAATCTAAACACTTTATGCTGAAAACAACAAGCAAGCACTAAAGCAAGATAAATAAGACTAGGGAGAAGATGTGTAATGTTCAGTCTAGAAGCTCCTTACACAGGAAGTAGGGAAAAAGCATTATTACAGAGCATAGGAAACAAGACCTAAAAGCTCAGAGAATGGTGTAAATACCCTGAACTTGAAGCTGAGATAACCTAGCATCTCCTAAAACACTTTTGCTCGTGCTACTTATATAACTAATTCTACAAAAGAACCAGCACAACATACCTGTGCTCATTGTTCTACTGTGTATATTTAACATAGCTAAAGAATATATATTAAGCAGTTTTTGAAATTGGATGCTATTAATACTCACAAATAGAAGAAAATTTTAACATGATTGAATACTCAGTACTTCTTAACAGAAAACTTCATGATGGCATTGTGACTATCAGCTACCCATTTTAATTCCTATGTGGAGCATTGCTGTCATTAATTTTTAAATGAGAGCTTTGGTCATATGATTATAACAAACCCACTACTATTTGGAGTATGGAGGAGTCCACATCCCTCCCTCAGTCTCTGGTAAGATGCTTATATGTGATGCCATTCAGTGGTCACATTAGGATTCAATATTTATGCCAAATAAAGGCAGCAGGGACAAATCATCCAAGAACAGTATCTCATCCAAAGAAGGCCTTGACTTTCTCCCTTGCACATATTTTGCAAGAGGAATACAAGAAAGGAAGGGACTACAGCTAAGTTTTAGATTTTCCCTTCTACATTGTATATGCCTTCCGTAATTCTAGGAACACTGATGCTCAGCTGTGCCCAGAAGTGAAGTTAAATGCATCAGAGCTTATCCAAACCATTTTGCTCAAATATTGCCCATGAGCGAGCAATTAGCAGGTCGTCAACAATTTTGATAGTTGCTTCAGGAAAAACAAAACAAACAAACAAAAAAAAGCACTTGAACAGCTGATGCTACTCAGAAGATCAGCAACAGCAGTTGAAACAATCCTAAAGAAACTGCTTTAAAACTATTACCAAATCTGCAAGTGCATCAACAGATGAGGAAAAAGCAGCAAAAAGGAAAAAAATAGTGCAAAAAACTTTTATTCTTAAGCATTCAAAAATGAACAGCATAGGACCTTCTGAAAAAGGGATATTTACATAACAGTTACTTCTATTTACAGTTTAACACAGTGGCTTTTCTCCTTATACCATAAGGTAACGTGCTTCACAGCCTTTTGCTTCCGATTCGGAATAGGAAGCAATTTATTGTTTTGGAAGACACCCTGTTCAACGATGGAAGAAACTGTACCTTTCTTTGGAGGTGGCTCTTCCACAGTAGGCTTATCTTCATCATTACTGCGCTTTCTTCCCACTTCCAACTCAGTTTTCTCTTGTTTCAGTGCTTTAACTGAAAGCACTGAAAATTGGCTGCTTTCAGTTCCTTTATTAGTGTTCTCTTCTGCCGGTTCTGCTTTAATGGTAGTTAAATGGTAGGTAGTCTTTTCCTGTATTGATATAAGATCAGTTACATTGAAGCTTAACAAAAGGAGCACTTAAGTCTCAGTAATCTTCTGTAGGCAAATATTTACACAAAACCATACAGCTAAAATATTTACCCGGTGACTCTATAGACATCAGTTACAAATCTCAATAGAAGACAGAACAAGTACACCTTCAGATAATGACAAGTGCAATACTCGGTAGAGTATACAAGGGAAAGCAAGAGCCTAGCAGGTTACAAAGTAAAAGACTTGCACACAATCAAGAGTTTACCAGTTTATCAAAGAATTTCCTGTTTCCAAGAAGTCAACAAAATTACAAACATGGTCAAAGAGCAAATGGTCAGCTCTCATACAAGTTCATCACATCACACTTCTGCTAAGCTGCTAAAATCACTTTCATCGTGACAGATATAATCCAACCTTAAAGCTTAGTCAGCTCTGTCACGCATATTTTAGATTGTGTCCTTGACCACAAGTGAAGCTTCCTTACTTACAAGATGACGATTGTTAAGCCATGCTGGCACTGCCAAGGACTGATTATTCATCTTTAGTAACTTATGAAAAGAAAAGCCTCAGAAGTGTTCAGGCCACACAATCTCACAGATAGAGTTGGAGCCTTGTTCTTGGAAGAAGTAATAGGTGAGGACATGACTACTCATCACAGTCAGCTTTAATACCATGGAAATACTAAGTTGCAGTGATGCAGACAGTCAAAGACTAAGAAGGGTCAAGTTGCTAAGCTTACAAGGTTAGAGATCTGAGTGACAGAATTAACTATAAATGTTTTCAGAGCTACTTCAGGCTACCAAACATCAAAAAATGAACAAAAACCACCAGAAGTGGTATGCACACATACTTAATCAAGCTAGTCTTCACATATTCAGTAGCTGGCAGTACATTAGTCAGGATAAAGTTTTATGGACTGCATAGAACGTGGAGATATCCTGACCATTCCTACTCGTACTTCCAACTCTACTCAACATACTTTTACTGTTGCTCTTCCTCTGATGTAGGAGTGTGAGGCAGGAGTTAGTGGAACACAATGATATTTTTGTTGTTTGTGTTAACAACAACTACCTTCAGATAAATTTGAATTGTTTACAATTTCAAGCGAGTACCAGCTACATACAGAAAATCACTTTTCCAAAAATGTGTTGATTACAAGCATAGAATTAGTGTTTTTCTTTTTTTGTATAAGGATACGGAGATGTGTAAAACTCACATAATCTTTTACTTTTTCTTCTAAATGAGATTTTAAGTCTTGTAGCTCTGTAATAATGTCATCTTTCTGCACCACGATGTCCATTAGCTCTTGAATCCTTTCATTTTGTGTATTCATTTTCTTGGAAATAAAAAATAAAAAAAAATCAGTCATCAGTTTCTAATGTAGTGTTAAGTAGCTGAATTACACAATGCATTAAAGGCAAATTCAGTTAATCTAAGCTCGGTAAGAAATCTATTAATGGAGCCTACTGGAATAGCATTTTAAGCTACCACAAGTTGGTATTAAAACAATTTTACACAACATCTTCTTGATAAAGTTACCTCAGTTGCTTCTTTAAGTTGCTCAACAGACTCATCCAATTTAATCACCTGCATTTCAAAGTCTGTAACACACAGAAAAGGTTGTATTACATAAGTAGCCAATAGATAGTTTATTAAGTAATCAATTTTTCCAGATATTCTAATGTTTAGGTAGCTTTTGAACAGATTAATTAATTTGCATGTGGTCTTCACTTATTGGGAGTGATTCAAAAGTTTTCTATATTTCTTGGAACGAAAACATTGCATCAACAAGACATAAAGAAGAGTAGAGATTACAATATAAAAGTAAAAATCAAGATATAGACATTTAACCCCATACTTACGAAAGCGTAAAGCTGCTCGTTGCAGTTTAAAGGAGAGGGAGGAAAAAAGAAAAGAAATAACCAAAAACCGTGGAATTGCTGAACCTGAATATACACAAGGAACAAACTATCACTTATCTACAGGCTATGGTTCCAAAGGTAGAACATCTCCTCTAATTCCTACTCAAACTGGTTATTTCTCTTTTAGATTAATGAACTATTTCTGTCTTCTACCTTTCACATCGCATAACTCACCTTTGTTCTTCTGCATCAGCTCTTCTTCAGTTTTAAGTAGTTTGGTGTTTCTCTCTGTTAGCTCTTCTTTGGTCTCCATCAGTTCAAAGTTAGTTTTCTCCAGCTGCTTTTCAAACCAGCCAGTATCTTCCTTCGGGTCCCCCAGGGATACAATGGAACTATGTGCTGCCTCAGCTTGCTCTTTAATTTCCATGACATCATAATGCACAGAATCAAGAATGCCCTCAGGATCAACACAGGTGTCAGGCACTATGCTATGTTCTCCACCCTGAAACGTAATTTATAATCAGTTAAAACTGGTGAATAGCTGACTACATAATAGCTGTTATTTCTACAGATGGTCTGGATAGCCACTATGAAGACAGCCATACAAGAAGTTTTTAATTTCAGCTTCAAAACCCACCTCACAAATTCACATACAACATGACAGTGATTCGTATGGGGGGAAGATAAGTGGCATTCTAGTAGTAAAAGCTAATATATTTTATAGTATTTGATGACCACACTCCCCCTTTTTTTTTTTTTTAAATATTACCCCAGATTGATCTCCTTCAAATTTAACGTACAAGTTTGGACTCCCCTTTTCTTTGTATACAGCGTAAATTTTCATTTTGTGTTGCAGAAACAAGGAAAACGCCCAAATTCCCAAAGCTTTCTGAAACTGTTCTTAAGGCTCAGCAACTATTCTAGCTAGATGAAGAATAGATGTATCTTGCTCATCATACAGCAACACAGCATGCACTTCTTTGTAAACAGCCTTGTGTTTCTACAAGATGTGCCCATAACATTTAAATAGTAAAAAGGAAAATATTTAAGAAAAAAAAAAGAAAAATACCAGGGTGTCATGGTTTAATAATTTCGTAATTTTGCTATCAGTATTCCAAATCATAACGTCATATAAAGCATGAATACTTTTACTGCTCCCGAACACTTGCAGTATATTGTTGATATTGTCGTGTGGGGCCATACAGCAGCAGAGATTTTCAAGAAAAGAAAACAGATAATCCAAATTCTTTTGCAAGCTGGTTTTGCCATTAAGCGCAGCAAGGTGAAGGGGTCTGCACAGGAAATCCAGTTCTTAGGTGTAAAATGGCAAGATGGGCATCGACACATCCCAGCAGATGTGATTGACAAAATCACTGCTATGTCTCCTCCCACCAACAAGACAGAGACCCAATCTTTTCTGGAAGTAGTGGGCTTTTGGAGAATGCATGTCCCAAACTACAGCCACATAGTGAGCCCCCTCTATCAGGTAACACGGAAGAAGAATAATTTCTCATGGGGTCCTGAGCAGCAGCAGGCTTTTGAGCAGAGAAAACAAGAGATAGCCCGTGCCGTGGCCTTGGGGCCAGTACGGACGGGACAGGATGTAAAGAACATCCTCTACACTGCTGCTGGAGAGAAAGGTCCCACTTGGAGTTTGTGGCAAAGAGCTTTAGGAGAAACCCAAGGCCAACCCCCGGGACTTTGGAGTTGAGCATATAAAGGGTCAGAGGAGTGCTACACTCCCACTGAGAAGGAGATCTTAGCCGTGTATGAGGGGGTTTGGGCTGCTTCTGAAGTAGTTGGGACAGAGGTTCAGCTCCTTCTAGCACCTCGCTTGCCTGCGGCCCCCCTGTCACGGACACAGGTAGATTTTTGTCTAAACCGTGACAACTACCCAGAATGCAGCATAAGGGAATTTTTGCCTAGAACTCTGGAGGACTATTTGTAACTCAGAAAGGTCAGAGATAGAAAGTTCACACTGATTTCTGGGTCACCAGCCTCACCGTACATCAGCATTTTTGGTTTTTAAATGATACATAAAGTTCTCAATAGACCTGCTCTAGTCGGTAGTTCTTTCTCTTTCTGTGCAGCTTGCTCTGTGCATGGCTTGTGAACTGCTATTCAGGCCAGACAGCTGCAGCCCCAAAGACCTGCCATAAATGTACAAATTCTACCAGCATAATGTCTTGATAATATGACGAAGGATGCGGCTTTCTCGCTCTGACATGTAAAAAGTGCACTTCCACTTTCTTCAGTTTTCACATCTGAAAGTTCCTTGATAAAGTAATTAGGTTTTTCTGGAAGGAAAAAAAAAAGGATGAGGGTGTAGGACAAAGGGATTTGTTACCCCAACAAGTCCCAAGCATACAGAGGTGTCCTGAATCTCCTTTGCCCTCATTTCAGAATATCACATAGAGATGCAAAGAGTCTAAGAAGACCACAGAGTCCACCCATTTACATAGGTTTGATAATTCCAGTAGATATCTGGAAAGTTCAATACCATTATACATGCGCTGGTAGGATCTCATCTGATAAACTGCATATAGTTTGGATTACACATATTCAATATAGACTAATTCAGATTGCCATCTTTTCTTGGCTCACTAACACCCAAGATCATAGAATCATAGAATGATCACAGAATCATAGAGTGGCCTGAGTAGAAAAGGACCTCAAAGATCATCTAGTTTCAAACCCCCTCCAAGGGGTCACCAACCACCAGACCAGGCTGCCCAGATCCACATCACACTGGAGAATCATTCAGTTTCCAGATTATTTTAAGGAAAAGATTTTAATCCATCATATTTTCTGAAAACTAAGAATTGATCCTGCTCAAGGAAACAGAAGAGAAAAACATCACCCACAGGCTGCAGATATTTACCTCGACTTCTCTACATGCCATCCCCAGTGTGCTTTTCAACTCACCTTGCACAGTGACCCTGGCTTTTGTTTCAGAGTCCTCTGTCTCACAGGGGTACTCCCCACTGTCCTTGGCAGTAGAGTCATGGATGATCAGAATGGCCACACTTCCCTCCTGCTGCAAGTCGTACTTCTGGCTTTTTCTGATTGCTTTGCCATCCTTGTACCACCTGATGTTCAAATCCGGTTTTGACAGCTCACAGCTCAGGCTGATGTCCTGCCCTGCTGCTGCTGTCTTATCCTCCAGCTGTTTTGAAACCTCAGTAGGTTTTCCTGGAAGAAAACATTGCTTTTTGAGTAACATACACTTAGGGTAGGATGCCTCTCTCAAAATACACGCATCTACATGCTGGAGATAAGTTAGAAAGGCACTTGCAACAGAGGCCATCCTACAGCCAGCAGTAATCTGCAAAGTACAGACAATAGAATTCCAGGCAGCATTTATTCTCTCTTAAATCTACCCAATTGAGGATGATGAACCATTTCTGAAAACTGCCTCTCTCTTCTCTCCACTCATCACACTGGGAGCCTCGGATGATGCTCTCAGATGCACATGTTCTAGATAGGAATTTGTTGTACAGCTAGATGATGTGAAGGCCATCCCTTCAGCTTATACTTAGAGGATATTTGCTCCCACAGTTCCCTCAACAGAGCATTCCTGATTTACTGTTAATGGAACAAGCTGTAGTGAGATGACCATTGCCAACACTACCCCAGTGCTTTGGGTAGTTCTCACATTTGTGTAAAATGTTTCCTCCTTTTACTTATTTTTAAGAGAAATTCTCAGTGCTTCGAGGTTCAAGTAGAAGGTTGCTATTCACTTTAACCATATTATGAGTTAGCTCTCACGACAATCTTATCAGAAGACAGTTGAAGGAATCAGACCCCAGAATCTCTCCCATCTCATTACCTTTCACAGACAGAGAGGCTTTGGAGGTTAGACCACGGGCAGTAAAAACGACTTCCTCAGTGTCAGTAGGAGTCACACTTTTGATAATGAGAGTATATTTCCGACTCACGTTAGAAGCTTTAAATCGCCCACCACTTTCCACTCTGCTTCCAGTCAGTGTCCAGTTGAACTCATCAATGCTTTCATGGGAGAGAATGCATTCAAAAGTACAATCTTCTCCCTCCTGGATTTCAGTGTTTTTCAGCCGTTTGGTAATGCCAATATTCAGCTCTGGAAGATAAGAGATAGGTTAGTATGAGGTTTATATGGAGAAAAGGCATTTGTGACATATGTGAGTAGCAGTACTGGTGTTTTAACTCAGGATTTGCAGAACATGGCTGTGTTCCTTACTGATGTATTCTCTAAGACATTCTCCACTCAGAATTACCAGAAAGCTATAAAAAAAAGAGACGTGAATCTCTTGTCTTTGCTCTGGAAGAACTACAAGGCGAGCAGCTCAGTCCATGGAGCAGAATGAAGATTCAATGAGCTACAGAGGGAAAAACCTAACAGAGAGGACAACTCTAAGATGCTGCGTGAGAAAAAGGGTTTTGCCTATGACAAGAAATTAACTGTTTCTATTAGCTCATTTGTTACCATCCTACCCCTATTGGTGTTCAAACCATTTCTCCATTTTTGGTATGTTTAGAAAGGAAATATTTCCAGGACATTCTTGATGTGTTTGGTGATTTCCATGGCAAAATGAGATACATTTACATCAAAAGCAATGGGAATTTTCCAGACATCACTGCACTAAATTGCAGTAATACACTTCTATTGTAGAAACTATTAAGGCTCAAGGGGGAATAGGTGTAAGACATAGTGACCACACTGAATGTGCTTTCAGCACTCCTTTACTTTCCACAGTACTTACCCTGAATGCCGACCTTTGACTTGGCAACATCAGTGCCAATATCACAGGTATAGAAACCTGCATCTGACATCTCGAGGTCATGGATAAGGGGACATAGGGTCTTCCCAGACTGTACCAGTTCATACTTGTTGCCAGAAGGGAGCACAACACTGTCCTTTTTCCACACTGGTTTGACCTTCTCTTTAGAGACTTCGCATTCCAATTTAATCACACCCCGCTCCTCACCAAAAACATCATCCAAGGACTTCATGAAGACAGCAGGGTTCTCTGCAATTAAACAGGCAAAACAGAACAACATGATACAGAAGATCAGACATTTCCAGTTGCTTTCAGATTTTTAAAGAGGGATAAATAAATCTTCACCACTACTGACGACACCAAGATAGAACCTAAAGCGGTTTCATGTCTGTTGACTGAATACGCTTTATGGAATTCTGAACTAATCAGTAGGAGAATACAGGGAACAGGAGGGACAGCCTGCATTGCTTTGGGTGGGACTGATATCATATGAAGTAATTGGGATGCAGCTCTTCTAAAGCTGGAGAGCTGGCATTGCCCTCACATGGAGCAGAGCTCATACAGCAGGCCACAGGATTAAGAGGAACACTTTTGATTTTCCTGTATTATTGACTACTCTTATCTGTCTTCTATTTCACACATCAGATTTTTATACTGGGGAAAAAACTTCCACCAAATGCAAAAGAAAGGAGAAAGAGGAAATCCTTCAAACTCTGAGCGCATAGAGTAAAAGAGCTTAATTGCAGGGGAGAGCAGATTAGAATCACAGTATCCTTAGAATTGGAAGAGACCCTTAAAGGCCATCTAGCCCAGCTCCCCTGCAATAAAAAGGGACATTCACAGCTAGATCAGGTTGCTCACAGCCTGGTCATTAGTCATCCCAGAGGCAAAACACACACTGAATGATCTCTCCCTGCAGTCATAAATCCTTAATTCCATAAATCACTGGAAGAAAGCCCATCATGACTTTGGTGGCTATCTGAGCCCCAGAGAGGTGAGCTTTAGAAGCAGGATTGCTGCACAGTAGAATGAACTGGAGCTCCTTAGCATCTCTTACATCCAGGAGGGGTGTGATCAGACCCACCTATCACCTTCAGGTGCGCTTTCTGACACCCTGTCTGACTTCACTGTCACTGTGCCAGCATCCTCAGGCTTAACCTGCTTCATTGTCATTGTGCAGCAATTGCCAATGTTCTTGATGTCATTGTAATTGTTGGTGTAAAGGAGGTTGCCATTCAGGAACCATTCCACGTCCTCGTCATCATAAGACAGCTTGCAGGAGAAGACAGCAGAGCTTTCTTCTTCAATTTCCACATCCTGCAGGTGCTTCGTTACTTCTACATTGCAGGCTGTGGGGAAACAAGGTGAACTGTTACCACTGTTACTATAAATCATACTGGGATGTGGTAGAATGGTTGGACTAGATGATCTTTGTGTAATCTTCTCAGTGAAGACTATACATTTATAAAGTTAGCAGGAGAGAACGGCAGAAATCAACCTCAAGACGAGAAGTCTGAGGTGAAATAGGACATGGAAGAGGCCACCCTCCCTGCTCATACCTTCAGCTGTCAGCGTGGCCTCAGTCTCTGCAATTCCTGCCTTGCACTTGTACACACCAGCATCATCGGGCTTCAGCTTCAGAATCTTGAGCTCTGCTGAATGCTTATTCCTCTTGATCTTGTACTTCTCAGAGGGCTTGATGAGTGTGTGGCCCTTGAACCATTTCACAACCTTTGGAGAAGGCCTGAAGTCACAGGACAGGATGACAGAATGATGTTCCAAAGCTGTCTTGTCCTCCAACTTCCTGGTGATTTGTATATGGTAATCTGCAAAGCAGGGGTGGAAGAGAAGAAAGGATGAGGACAATTGGAAGAAGAGGAAAGTCTCTTGCGTGTATTCCATTCCTAATAATGTCAAGTTCACAATGGTTTTTTGAACCACTCCAAAGATAAAACAAACGATTGTCTATAGGGAATGCCATTGACTACATTTCTATAAAGTAATACTGTATATTATCTACCAAATGCAAGGTCCAGCTCTTGTTCTGTGCTTATTAAATTGCTCCCAGTTGAGGCTTTTATTCAAATAAGAGTGAGTTGAAAATATAACAAGTACTTTAGGGTGTGAATGGAGACTCTTACGCTGGGGACAACAGCAGATAAAAAACCTGGAAGTTTCTTTCAGGTGAAATCAATGACAAACTGCATCAAATTTAGGTGCTACCAAACTTAACCTTGTCTAGTTCAGAAATACAATTAATTTCACCTGATTTGACTTCTTTGGTATAGCCAAGGACAAAACCTCAGCTCTGCAGATCTGAATAGTAAGCACATCACAGCTATTCAAACAGATCTTTTACTGAGATGCAGCTGTCTCATTTAGTGTCCAACGACTTTGAACTGGAAATGGAGCAGACCCTCCAGACACACACACAATATTTCAAAGACCCCAGTGAAGGAAGGCTGTACGTTAATTAATTCTTCATCTTCATGATGTAAACCAAGCCAGGATATGTTACCTCTGACAAGCAGATTGGCTGTGGATTTTGATTTGCCAATTGAGAACTGAATGGTGCTTGTCATATCAGTGGTGGTTTTCGGTATGGTCAGCTGGTGGATGGTGCCTTCTTGCTGCATAATCAAGTTTCTGCCAGCCTGTAAGACTTCCCCACGTAGGAATACCACTTGGGAGGTTTCACAGAAGGAATGGATATCTCGCATTCAAACTTGGCTTTTTCAGGCTCAGTCACATCCTCATCACACAGCTCCTTTATTAGACTAATGGATTGCTCTTTAAGAAGGATGGAACAAGAGAAAGCAGAGATGTAGAAGGAATGTAAAAAACCCTTACATTATCACCCTACTTACTCACATCAGCATAACTGCACATGAACACTACACCTATCAGCTCAAAATGCCTTTAAAACATCATTAAAAAATAATATGAAGAAAGGAATGTTGTTAAGAAGTCACATGAACACTACACCTATCAGCTCAAAATGCCTTAAAACATCATTAAATAATATTCTAAAGAAAGGAATGTTGTTAAGAAGTCAGACAATAAGACTGACAACCTGAAAAGAGCCCAGATCTTCTGATTCCCAGTCCAACATCCAAATCAAACAATGACCTTCCCATCCCAATATCAAACTCCTCGCATTACGAAATGGAAAAGAGGTTCAATGAAACACAGACATTGATAATTACTTTGGTTAAATACAGCAACTTAGCTCTGAACAACAAGTTTTCACCTAGTAAAGGTCTCTGTAGCTCAAATGTAATGACTCTACTTAGGAGAAATTCATTTTCCAGGATGTTCTTGCCCTTATAATGGTAACAGTGGCAAAGCTGGGGACTGAACTCTTGAGTAGTGTGCTAACTCAAATGTCTCCCTTTTCTTTATCACACTTAACATCATATATATACCCTAATATTGCATATATTAAAAAAACAAAACAAAACCAACCCTGTGCTCTTTTCAAACAGACAGAGAAAATGAAGAAAAAGTCAAGCTATGTTTTTTATCCCTCAACGTTCAAACACAAATCTGAAGTTTAAAAGTAGAAAATCAACCTCGTAAGAAAATAATCTGTTCTACTTAGCAAAAGTAAAACCCAAAAGACTAGCTGGATATTTTGTGGGCAGAAAGGTAGGTAGGTAGGAGTTTTTATTTCTGTCAAAGGTCCTGGTGGCGTTCAACTTTTTTGACATTCTTGCAAATGATGTTAGCTGGTCCATGTCACTTGTTCCACCCTAACCTCAGTCCCAAAACAAAAGGGGAACTCCCTTCTGAACCTTCTTCACTTCATTTCAGATGTCCTTTCTGCTTCATCTCCAACCCACCCCCCACTCAGGAGAAAGATCTCCCTCTTACACCCTACCATCTTGCCGCATTCTGATGTTGTCATCAGCCTTCAGCTTGTTGTCATCTTTGTACCACTGGGTCTGAACCTCATCGTGTGAAATCTCACAGACAAAAGATGCACTCCCATATTCATTCACTTCCACATCTTCCAGTGGTTTAACAATCTTGATATCTCCAGCTGTGAAATACTAGAGATATATTTGTCAGGGTATTTCCAGAACTGAGTGCAGCATCTTTTCCTTACACATATTTGCATAGAAAATAAGTAGGATTATGTTTTATTCTAAACCATCATCCATTCCTTAGTCATTTCTCTCTTCAACACAGTCAATGCATTATTGCCCTTGAACTTAAAGATAGACTTACTAGCTACAATGGAGCTCCCTGCAAACAGTTTTCATGGAAACCAGAACCTCATTTATTCTAAAACCTTTCAAGCAAAATTAAGGGTAGAAAAACAATAGAACTGACTGAATCTTTAAGGTCATTTAGTTCCAGTCCCCCTGCTATAGGCAGGGACACCTCCCTCCACACCAACTCTTCTCCTCAGGGTCAAGGCTTCTCTCAAATCATTCTCCTCTAAGCCTGTGCCTGTGCTTGGGATTGCCCTGACCCAGGTGCAGGGCCTTGTACTTGGCCACACTCAAGTTCATGAGGCTGCCAAGGGCCCACCTCTCCAGCCTGTCCAGGTCCCTCTGGGTAGCATCCCTTCCCTCTAGCACATCAACAGCACCGCTCAGCTTGGTGTCATCTGCAAACTTGCTGAGGCTGCATTTGATTCCACTCTCCATGTTGCCTACAAAAATATTAAATAACACTGGTCCCAACACCACCCTCCACCTGGACACTGAGCTATTGACTGCAGCTCTCTGAGTGTGACCATCCAGACAGTTCCCTATCCTGCAACTGGTCCATCCATCAAAACCATTTTTCTCCAGTTTGGTGACCAGGATGTCATGCAGGACGGGATCAAATGCTCTGCACAAGTCCAAGTAGATGATGTCAGTTGCTCTCCCATTATCCACTGATGCTGTTACTCCATCATGAAAGGCCACCAAGTTTGTCAGGCATGGCTTGACCTTGAGGAAGCCATATTGGTTACCACCAATCTCCTCATCTTCATTTTCCAAACTATGCCAAGGAGAACTAGACAGAACTCTACAATGTCGTGTCACTACAAACCTGTCTGAACCATTGGCTTCTCTGCATGCTCATCACTAGTCTCTCCTTAGCTTGTGTGCCCACAATGTATGGGGAATGTCAGCCACAAATCTTACCTAGGGGACATCTTTGCTTCAAAGTCCCTTGAACATCACACAATCCCTTTTAACTCTCTAGGTCTGCACTTATTTATGTCAGAATCAGACCATATTTCTGTGCTGCTATTTCCCTTTCCTTCTGAAGGGCCTGGATACAACTTGGATTAACCTCAGGAGCAGAGTTCCTGCATAAAACAGCCAGTACTGAAACAGCAACCCAGCCTGGTTGCAGACTGAGAGAGAAAATGAGAGTTCACCGCCTGTGAATAATGAGACTTCTCTTATTTCCCTGGGAAGTAATGCCCACTTTTTTACTTTGACAGAGCTCCTTCCCATCCCAGAAGGGAAAATATCAAGTCAAATCTACATTAGTCCTTCCATCTCTGCACTGGGCAAAGGCAGCCTTCAGATCTATGCTTAATTCACCCAATTCCCTAGAATTAATGGAACTGTACTTACTGGAACATATGCTGAAGCTTAAGCACAGTGCAGTGTTTTCAACATGTAGGAATGGCTATAGAACAAGCATATATTCTGGCTGACATATGAGAGCTTAATGCACTGCAGAGGACTGTTAACAAGCCCGTTTGGACATCACCTTGAATAAATGACGTTATCCCCAAGTAAGGGAAGGAACAACTGAGCACCAGGGAGGTACACAAAGGGCCAGAGCAAATTCTCACACTGTCAGGTGCAAAGAAAACTCAGATTTCACCCTAAAACCCAGTTCACAACAAGGCTACAAAATCCTGGCTGAGAATTTCTGAATGCTCACCAGTTGTTTCCAGCTCGAAGGTCATCTTCTGGCCAGCAGCATGGCAGATGTATTCTCCAGCATCTTTCTTCTCCAGCTGCTCCACAACCAGACGCCGTGTTTTGCCCACAGATTCCATTCTGAACTTTCTGGAGGAGGCAAGCAGTCTTCCATCCTTGAACCATTTTACTCCAGTTGGATCCTGTGCTACTTCACAGCTGAGGGAGGCACTTGCTGCCAGGGCAGCACTCACCTCTTTCTGCACCTGCTCCTGGTTTATAAACACAGGTTTTGGCTCTGAGGGAAGAAAAGAAAAACAGAAGGACTGAAATGAGACCATCTTGCAGGTTTGTATGTACAGGTTGGAACAGGTTTAGGTTACCACTTGTGCCCAAACTAATAGCCTTCATAGAGAATATCAGCTCTTCTGTTGAAAAAAAGTGTCAAATCTAGGCAAGAAAGAACCTAGGAACTGAAGGAACCAAGAGGGTCCTTGAACACCAGTCCCATGGTTGCAAGTCACTATGCAAACATATTGAACCCAAAAGAACATCTGACCTGCAGGCAACCAAAACCTGAGTTCCTTTTGCTTAAGACCCACTGTGAAACATCAAAACACATAAACATGTGATAGTCAAACCACTGGCTGCCTTTTCATGACCCAGAACAGTACTCCTGGCTTCCTGAACAGACTCCTCATGGCCTCTACCATTGCCACAACTGTGACTGTCAAAGGCACAAAGGAAATATGCTCACCAACGCAGTCCTTTGTTCTTTGTGTGTGATTTGCAGATATCTATCTTACTTTGAGCTCTGGGAATAGTCAGCTCTACCAGGTCTCTTACTGTGAGTAGCAGACTCACCTATCCAGATGCAGCCTCCAACATAAAGGCATAGTAAAAAGGCAGTGTACTACTAGGAGAAGTTCCTGCTTCTCCTGCCACGAAAGGCTGCACGTAGAACATGCACTCCAGCCTCACTGCATATACTTATCTTAGTCAAATGTTTCGGTGAACAAGAATTACAGTTTGGGATCTCAGGCACTGGAGAGATTTGAATAATATCTTGAATATTGCTTCCACTGTACATATATCTGTAATTATTATTCTACAGACAGACTGAAACAGGTCTTTGTGCCATACTAAATCCAAATACTTGCTACAAACCCAGGCAATCAAGTATAGGGGAAAAACCTCAGCACAGACTACTGCAACTGGATCACTGTATAATAGAAACTAGATTTTACTTTACTGTTCTCTGCTGTATTTCATACAACACCTGTCTTACCTGTGACACGAATCTTGAAGGTGAGTTTCTGGCCAGCAGCCTCGCAGCTGTACTCCCCTGCATCTTTCTTCTCCACCTGGCTCACCACCAGCCGACGCTGTTTGCCCTCTGACTCCACCTTGAAGTTCTTGCTCGAGGTGATCAGTTTCCCCTCCTTGTTCCACTTCACCTCCGTCTTCTCCTGCACCACCTCGCAGCTCAGCGTGGCATTTTCTGTTGGTGCAGCCTTCACCTCCTTCTGCACCTTCTCCTTGTTGATAAAAGCATCTTCTGCTTCTGGAATTGAAGGCAAATGGGCACATTTAAGACATGAATCTTTTCTACACAGCCTTCCCCAAATGCCCAAATTGGACTGTACCGTTGAGGACAGCTTTCCCACTCACATTTCCTGACAGTGCTATGAACTGAATGCCAACATCTGAACTATATCAATTGCCAGTGAAGAACTTCCTCCCTGCCAGACCAAAACAGCTTAGATAGCCCTAAACTTGTTTTCATTTCCACCAGTATCATGTTCCAAAATCTTCAAAAATTAAAAAACACCCCTTTCCCCACTGTCCAGCAGCACACCAGCATACGCAGTCATTGAAAAGTCTGTTTCATACAAGGGGACAGGCATTAAATTGTCCAAACAAGCTGACAGTTGTAAGTTGCTTTGCCAGCAAAAGCCAGGTGAGGGGTCAAGGTTAAATTCTGTTTGTGATTAAGTCATAGTGAGGAAATGTATTTTTCTCACCTACTTATTTCTGAAAACAATTCTAATATCTCCTGAGTTTTCAGAGGCAGTAATAAAATGGTTTCCCCTAT
Organism: Coturnix japonica; assembly: GCF_054131305.1. Classification (NCBI taxonomy): domain Eukaryota; kingdom Metazoa; phylum Chordata; class Aves; order Galliformes; family Phasianidae; genus Coturnix; species Coturnix japonica. The sequence continues at coordinate 19,065,381 of NC_140671.1, read as the reverse complement.
GGAATCATAGAACGGTTTGGGTATAGAAGGAAGCTTTAAAGATCATCCAGTCCAACCTCTTGCCGTGGTCAGGGACATCATTCACTAAATGAGGCTGCCCAGGGTCCCCATCCAGCCTGCCCTTGGACACTACAATGATGAGTCACCCACAACCTTCACTGGACAATCTGTTCCAGTGTATCACCACCCTCATCATAAAGAACTTTTCTCATGTCCAAACTGAGTCTACCCTCTTCACTTTTGAAACCATTGCCCCTTCTTATGTTGCTACAGACCCTGGTAAAAAGCCTTTTTCCACTTTCTTATCAGACTCTCTTCATAAATAGAACGCCTGTCTTCCTCCATTTTGGAATGAAAAGCACCAGCTTGAAGGCTTTCTATTTTTAAGCATTTCTTTTGTACCTGCTATAGAGAAGAAAACAAAAGAAAATACTGGAAAACCTTTTTAGTTGCAGGTTTCTTTAATTTAATAGAAACAACCAATGCCGCCGTCTAGCATTGTGACCAAATGCTGTCTCTGAGACTATTTAGGAAGAAGCATTTGCAGGGGTGTGCTTGTGCCCTGAAGATATCTTTAATATTCTTTAATTTCCCCTGTAATTATTGACTTCTCATTTTGCTATCATTGCATCTACTTGAGATCCCCAGGGAAATTCCCAAATTATTTCCAGCCTGTCTTAAGCTGAGGCTACCCAAGTCCTCTGTGTTCATAGCTTCAGAAGGCAAACAGGAATGTACACAAATTAAACAGAATTTAAGCACCGTCTACATCACTGAATGCTGGGGTTAAATTTGTCAAACCACTTAACTTTCCCCTCCTTCTTTGTTGGGGGGTTCAATACAGTCGAAACAATTTCTCTCATCTGTGACATGAATCTTGAAGGTGAGTTTCTGGCCAGCAGCCTCGCAGCTGTACTCCCCTGCACCTTTCTTCTCCACCTGGCTCACCACCAGCCGACGCTGTTTGCCCTCTGACTCCACCTTGAAGTTCTTGCTCGAGGTGATCAGTTTCCCCTCCTTGTACCACTTCACCTCCGTCTTCTCCTGGGCCACCTCGCAGCTCAGCATGGCATTTTCTGTTGGTGCAGCCTTCACCTCCTTCTGCACCTTCTGCTTGTTGATAAAGGCATCCTCTGCTTCTGGAATTGAACTGGAAAACATTGGGTAAAATATACATTAGATATGAGCAACTTGTGACTAGAAGACATTAAAAGTTGCTTCTATGTTGTATTGGACCATTTCCTGGAGCAACTCTGCTTCACAGTGTTTATCACACATTATAATGCATCCTCAGCACAGTCCCTATGGTCATCCCATCCCTCTGGGTAGTCTTTACTATCAGCTTGGACTCCTAATTTTCAGATTTCTTCTAATGAAGACAATGACAGCTCTTCATCTGTCTGTCTTTTTGATATTGCTCCACTCTGCACTGGATATCAGCCAAGTACAGCTCAATTATGAAGACCTCAAAATCAGGAAACCATAGAAATTTAAGAGCAGAAAACCATCTTTTGACTCTACCCTTTGGTAATGATATAGCCCTTAATATGGTGAATATTTGGCCTACATTAGATTTTGTAGCTCAGTTTTATGCATAAAGCATGGTTTTCTACTCTCAGCAACCCCTGATTCTTCAGAGAACTGGCTGAGGTCATCTCCTCTTAATACCTAACACATATAGAAGAAAGTGTTTAAAGCCCACCTTACCCTTTGTGTCAACAAATGGAGTTAGCATCAGAGAGATAGCAAGTGTAATTAGTTAGGCATACACACTTCAGTTAAGGTGATTCAGTTAATCACTTTGCTAAGTGGGAACGATTGATACATTGAATCTTTTATTGATTACTTTAATGACTGTTTTATCTGGTTCTCCTTTTACCAACAACTGGTTGCTGAGAGTGTTCATGCTAGTTCCTATTTGAGGAGTGGGAGAACAGATAAACCCTAAATAAATGGGCTTCCATTTCTATTCCATGGTTTGCCCTACAAAAGGCTGTAGAAGTGCAGAATATTTCTGACGCACTTACATCATGGACTTCTCTAGTGCTAGCCAGCTTCTAATTACAGCTCAATTTTGAATAAGCTTCCTATGCTTGTTTGGGTCCCAGGAAAGATCCCACAGTCCTGATGCTGATACCAAGACAGAGGCTCCAAGCATGAATGCAGGACTAGCAGGTGTGAGGGGGATTGACATTGCCTTTTATTTGCAGTGGAGACATGGAAGACCACTCATTCAGATCATTCATGCAAGCATATCCAGGCATACCCAACTCAGGTGACCGGGAAGGTTCCTGCTCCCCAGCAGTCATGGCAAACCCTTCCATGACCTGTCCCCTATCTCCTTCCTCCCCGCTGTCACTCTGTGAAGCCTTCTGCTGCCATCCCTTTCCCTTCCTTCATGACTTTCTCCTCTGCATGCTGTCTGAATTCTGAGTGGCAGCAGCTGCCCAGGAGGGTAAGTTCAGCTCAAGTTCCTGTGCTGCTGACCGTTGCAGTACGTGCAATCCCAGGATTCACACCACAGCTCTACCACCAGCACTGCAGTCCACTGAAGGCGAGGGAGCAGGGCAGCAAGCCAATGCAAGAATGCAGTTGACACACTCTACATTTGATCTCCCTGCTTGTATTGACTGCAGAAGCATCATTCTCTCCGCCCATCTTCAACAGCCCCTGTTTTGACTGATGATTTTCAGGGGAGGTTCAAGTTGGATGTTAAGAAAAACTTCTTCTGAAGAGGAATGGTGATGTGGTGGCACAGCTTTGCAGGGAGGTGGTGGGGTCACCATCCCTGGAAGTGTTCAATAACCATGGAGATGTGGCACTGAGGGACGTGGGCAGTGTGCATGGTGGGATGGGTTGAGGCTGGATGTGGGGATCTTTGTGGTCTTTTCCAACCACAATGATTTGATGAAGATCAGAAGGGTTGCTTATTAGCAAGACAACAAACATGGCCTAGACCAACCAGGTGATGCAAAACTTCTCACAAATGCAATGGAGCTTTGGCCCACTTCAAATAAGGATTTCAGCATGCACCACAAATACTGAGATAATGAGATGGCAGAATCAGCCCTTTTTACTCTTGTTTTCTATAGGCTTCCAAGGTGTGCAGCACTTGTTTCTTTTAAGCAAGAAGGTCTAATCTGCGTCCCATAATGCTCAACACTGAGCACCTAACATTCAACATGTCCTTAAAATGGGATTGTTCTGTGCTACCAGTGGAACCCTGGGGTAGAGGAACCCTGAAAAGCTTTCTGAGTGCAATGGTAAGAGGAGAAATTAAGACTCAGAAAGCCATTGCACTTTGGGAGAAGCTAGTAAGATGAGGATTTCTGTAGTGAAAGAGCCAACCACTCCAAGAGTACTCATAATCCCTCCTGACTTTCACACCAGATCATTTTGCAGTGAGGGCTGGACTTGCACGTCAGTGGTACACATGAGAAATACAGCAACGGTAGCTAAGCAAGCACTCTCCACGTATGGCAGAGGAGGAGGTATTACATTACCCTGTGCAGCCATGAGCTCATCCGGTCTGAAAGAGAACAGAAAACCTTTGGTTTCTGAGGCAAACAGCTAATAATAGCCCTCAGCTAGCAAAATTCAAGTGTAAAAGCACTACATTTCTGGGTTTTCTCCCTACACCTCTGCAATAAGACGTGGGCTGGCTTTGGCTGCTGAGGATTAACTTGGTTGATTCCAGCTGTTGCCATAGTCTTTCTGTCAACGTTCATGTTTCATTTGCTCTGACAGATACCTCCCAAATCTACCCTTTCTGTAAACCACTATTTGCTGAAACTGCCAGTTTCCTGAGCCAAAAGCATGAGCGACACAACTCACGGAACAGATCCAAAGGCCCCAGAATCACATCCACGTGGTGTGGGAATAGTAAGAGCTGATGGTTTAGAGTCTACACCACAGGCAGCAGCAAAGCTGTCTACTACAGGAGCAGAGATATATTGCACACCAGGGACTGAAGGAGCAGAATGCCCCAAGATGGAGAGAGCAAAGACTGTGACCTTTACAAGGGAACAGAACGCAAGCTATGCCCTGCAAGGACACCAGGTCTGTGTGAGCAGAAAGGCAGTAGACTCCCAGTACAGTTGCTCCTCCACATAGCTGATCAAATGCCAAACCTTGACCAGGATTAAGCTCCAATGTGTTCACTGCCATAGGAAAGAAGAGGAGAAAACAGATTCCCTGTCCTGATCAGCTCAGAATACAAGACGAGAACTGTAAAGTTAACAGAGAACAAGCTGACTTATGAGCAAAAACCTGTAGAGTGCAGCTACAAATAAAACAGAAGACAAACCCTCGTCATCAGCCAGCTCACTAATGGTCACTCCGAATGCAGCTGATGTGCCCATGGCTATCTGGAGTCTAAGTTAAAATTTACCGGATCTTGTGCAAAATATACTGACACCAGAGCAATCTCTACTGCAGCTGGAGTGAGAGATCTACCTCCGTGCTAAACTCTCAGACTAATGAGAAATGTACAATTAGAAAGGTATCAATGGATTCATGACTGGTCATTACATTTACAGAACATGGAACGAATGGTCGTCAACATGGGATTCAACAAACCAAAGGCAAGTGCAATGCCTCTGACTAAAAGTTCTTACTTTTACCAACAACCAAACCTTCTCAGTGCAGCCACAGTAGAGATCTGTAACTACTACTGTTGAAATATCAACTGGCAGAGCAGTGTTGCACATTGTACAAATCACAGTTGGACATCCATGGACAGCTGATGATAAAAGTAGTCCTAGGGGAAGAGCTGGATGAAACACTGTTAAAAACAAATAATCATTTTAGCTGCATGTTTGTAAGCATTTATTTTCATCCTCCCCAAAACAGTTTCATGTCAGAATAAAGAGGACACGTTCACACAGACGTTTCCACAGCCAGACTATGGAATAATCAAAGAATATCAACCAACATGTGTTCCCTACCAGTTACATGAATCTTGAAGGTGAGTTTCTGGCCAGCAGCCTCGCAGCTGTACTCCCCTGCATCTTTCTTCTCCACCTGGCTCACCACCAGCCGACGCTGTTTGCCCTCTGACTCCACCTTGAACTTCTTGCTCGAGGTGATCAGTTTCCCCTCCTTGTACCACTTCACCTCCGTCTTCTCCTGGGCCACCTCGCAGCTCAGCGTGGCATTTTGAGTCAGTACAGCCTTCACCTCCTTTTGTACCTTGTCCTTGTTTGTAAACACGTCTTCTTTCTCTGCAGGGACATCACAACAGTCACACCATTTTGCTGTAGTCTGCTGCAGAGCTTACTCCAGCTCCCCGTTTTCACTATACTTGCCCTTCACATTGAGCATTGTGATGCCTCATTAAGACAGGAAAATACTTTCCCCTCTATCTTGCTTTGGGAAATAATAGGCATATCACTTCATATCATATCATATCCTATCATATCACATCATATCATATCAGAAAGCTAAACATTTCGCACTCTGATAGCAGATTTGGACATGAGATTTAGAACACCTGCATGCACTGCTGAACCTCCTCCCTTCTCTTTTTTTCTTCTGATTTCTCTCTACATTTCCAGAAAATCGGAAGGGAACGGCCCTCTAGAACAGGTTGCCCAAGGAGACTGTGGATGCTCCATCCCTGCAGGCATTCAAGGCCAGGCTCGATGTGGTTCTGGGAGCCTGGGCTGCTGCTTGGCAACCCTGCACATAGGAAGAAGGGGGTTGGAACTGGATGAGCACCGTGGGGCTTTGCAACCCAGGCCATTTATGAGTCTGATTAGTGGCATTTTCCACCTCATTGTGTCCTTCAAATTTTGTAACCAGATCTCTTCAAACACCTCCCCTTTTCTCACTCCTTGCATGCCTGGTGTGCTCTTGCACTGTAACCCTGCAGACACCAGCTGACTACAAGAGCTGCACAAGTTACCCTCCTTGCCTATGGTTTGTTGCAGTAATTCATTCCTGGATGGAAAAGCACATGTAGAAAAGTGTTGCTATGACACTAGATGACAAAGAAAGTCCTATAGCCAAAGTGTTTTGCACCAGAGAGGCTGTAAGTTGATCCTCCAAATGCAAGACACACAAAATGAAGCGTTCCTTTATCTCTGGGTTTCCAAGCATTTTCTCACCTCTGACTTTCACTTGGAATGTTGCTTTGTCATCTTTTGTTTCACAGCTGTAGCTCCCTTGGTCTTTCAGGGTCACATTTTTGACCATGAGCTTGCGGTGCGTCCCCTGGGAGATGATGGTTGTCCTCTGGTCCTGCTTCACCTCTGTTTGATCTTTCTTCCATACGACAGCTCCGCTTGCAGCTGACACCTCACACACCAGCTCCAGGTCTTCAGAAGGACTGACTGATATTTCTGGAGTCGTTTTGGGCTTGTTGACAAAATTAATGGCTTCATCTGAAGAAAAAAAGAGAAAGTGGTTTACATCCTGACTCAGGCTTATTCAGCACAGCATTAACATACAGTTAGAACAGATTGTAATGTCTCTGCTCATTACATCTGGGGGATCGAGTTTCACCTCTGGAGGTACTCACATACAAACGTGTGCTTGATTCTCCTGTGTAAGGAAAGAGTAAGTTCTATGCAGACAGTTCTTATTTCTTCTAATCAATTCTGTATTCTGCACATGTTCTTCTGAAGCTAAAATGAATGTAGCTAAGTAACGTGTTTTCAATACATGAACAAACCTATTCAACACCTTGTCTCTAAGCTAACAAGCAGCGTTTGATGAGCACATCAGTATTTCATGCCCTTCATTCCATCCACACAGAACCTGCCTGAGGAGCAAGCTGATGCCTGTCAGCTACAGGCAGACCTAGCTTAGTATTGCATTTCTTAGAGCAACAACTGTTGCTTTCAGTCACTGAATATAACAAGGCCAATTGCTATGCCAGGCGCATTTATGACATCAGTGAACAAATAATTCGTTAAAAATTGTAATAGACAGGAGCCATCTATTCTTTTAAAACTAGGTGACCAAAGAAGAACAGTCCCTCTAGAGTCAAGCTGTTAAGAACTAATAGCATCAATCAATATCACATAGATAGATTACAGCGAAAGGCTTTCAGTAGAGCTTCAGTTCATAAATGAAAACTGGGTTATGGAAAATAGGCTCAAGATAGAAACCAGAAAACAGATCTTAACACCAGGTTCTGTGAATGCAGCCAGCTGAATTTCACAGATCTTGAATTTCAATGACAATTTCTTGTGTTATTTTACCTTCCAGCTCCACCCTGAACAGGAACATGTCAGTGACAAGCATTACTCCTCCAGGCTTGACCTGACAGTGTTTTACTTGCACTATGAGCTAATGGCTGTGCTTACAGCACCTCAGGGAGACACCTCAGAGATCACAACGTCCTTCGGGTACAGCAGGAGACACTGAACTCTCCAAATGTGGAGTTTAATTTGTCAAAAGAGGAGACAGGATTCCCATGCTAAGAACTTAGGAACATTTCAGTCATAGGTTTAAAGATGATGTAAGTGCTGAGGCAATTCATGAACTAGAAGAATGAAGCCCAGATGTCAGGGCTCAAGTCGTGACTCCAGCCCCAGCTGGAGCTAAGGCTGTCCTGAATTCATCACAACACAGTTACATGATTTGCTTATACTGTGGATTTGCATAGGGACAACAGGAAGTTCAGAATTGCTTCAATAGAGATATGCAAACTTTGTCCTAAATACTGGAAACCCACAGGGTTTGACAAATCAAATGAATTAAGTCTGAAGTGCTTTACATGGATTGTGATCCCATGTTTGCCTCACAAACTTACCTGAGACTTTCCAATCAAAAATCAGAGTGTCATCTCCAATTGTGTAGATGTATGTTCCCTCGTCTACTTTCGTTACAACTGAAGCCACAAGCTTATGCAGTTTCCCTTTATCTTCCATTGTGAATTTCTTACTGGTCGTGATTTCTTTGCCATTTTTGTACCACTTCACCATGACATTGGCTTCAGAGGTCTCAGGAACAAATTCAGCTTGCTTTCCAGCAACGGCCCTGATTACTCCTCCAGTTGTCTCTTTGATTACGAAGTTTGCCAGTGCTGAAACAAAATATGGACACACAAAATATGTATGATGGTAAAGAACTGCAGGGACATTGGTGACCATGAGGCATTCATTTATCATAAGATCAAACGTGCACGTTTAGTCCTAGTTCTAATTGCTGGATTCTAATTCAGATGCTGGCAAATTGGCAGCTTTTATAAACCACGTACCAGATTACCTTATCTCCACAAGTTGAAAGACATACACTGGACAGGGGACAGAGCCAAAGGAAGAAGCCCAAGGCTTCAAGAAAATGTCTAAAATAGGAAAACTGAGGAAAGAATTGGAACAAGCAAACTAGAAGGAAATCAATGGAGGGGGTATCTATTACTGCACTGTAACCCCCTGGCAAACAAATCGAGCCTAAAAGATGGAGATATCACTTAGGACTGAAAAGATAAACAGAATTCCTTTATGGAAATTAATTGGAGCGCAAAAGTTAGATGATAAAACTGGCCCCTATTAACACACAGTGGAATAATTGACTTAAAAGATTCATGTGCATACACTACTCTAGGGCTTTGTTGTTTCTCCATGGACCAACAAGGGTGACAAGCCAGCAGAATATGATGAAGAGCCTCATGCAAACTCAGTGTAAAAAAAAAAAAGGCAATTGTTGCTGGGAAGAAGGTGCATTTGCATTTGTGTCATCTGCAGAGGGTACTGCAGAAATGGAAAGTCTTCCACTGGAGCAAACAAAGGGCTCTCATTTATTGCAATCAAGGCCATGCGTGTGGATCTCAGAGATCAGACCTACACCCTGCAGCAAAACAGAGACCTGCGTGGGAAAGTTCAGTTTCTCTCTCCATCTGTGTCAGAAAAAGCCCACCATGGAATGACAGCTAAGTAAACATCCCTGTGACTCTTCACAGGTCTCTTCTACGTTTGGGATCACTGCTACAAAAAGAGCTGTTGACATCATCTCTCGTGGCCACCCTGAGAGAAGAGCAGGAAGGCTGGGATGCTCTTTTTCCTATCTTTCCCTTGACTGCCTCTATATCTTAGGGACGAATCACAGGACAGAACACAGAAATCAAATGGCTCTACAAAGCAGATTGGCCAGTTCAAGTCAAAACAGACACTGAAAACACCCCAGATGCTGTCTGACAACAGCTGGACTGTTGGGGAGTCAGGTGAATGCAGTCTGCTGGCCCTGGGCAAAAGGAGGACAGCCCAGACTGTCACATACCTTTCACTGAAAGCTGATAGAGCATTTTATCCCCCTCACAGATGCACTGACAACTTCCAGCATCATCCATTGAGACGCTGTGAATTTTCAGGGTGTGTTTCTTCCCCACAATGTGCAGTTCATATTTTTCACTGGCCTTGAGCTCCTTCCCATCCTTCATCCACTCCACAGTAGCACCTGTGTCTGAAAGCTCAGCCTGCAGTTTGGCTTCCTCACGCAGCCGAGCGCAGATCTTTTCTACATCTTTGCTCTTCTTGGTAAATCTCACTGCAGCACCTGTCAGGAGCAAAGGCCTCGTTATTTCAATTGATATCAGGCTAACGTGGTCAATGTTTGCTGCAAGATCTCTGAAAAAGTATCACCTTCTGTTCCTGCACTCATCATTGTGTCAGTGCTGAGCAATTCAAGATATTTCATTTGGTCTTCTTGCCGGATTTACTAAGTAAAAATCAACCAAACATCTCCTTCTACCGATTAATAATGCTCTAAACATGCTTCTGCAGAGGTTTCCACCCAATGACAAACAGCTCCTCCCATCATGAATGTTTATTTGTTCTATTGGTCACGCAAATCTGATTGAAAGAGTTATTATTGGAATGATTGCTCCCCTACTTCTAAACTATTCCAGTGCAATCAGAAAGGCTGTCTGAACCTGGAGCTGAAAGTACTGCTCTATGGTGATGCAGTGGTAAACCTGGTGACTGAATGCACTGGCCAATAGCTGTGAACTGCAGACGTTCATCAGCTGGCATGAAGCAATCTGGTTCAGATACCAAGCAGCTGGGTAGATTGGCTTACCCTACACTCAGTGCTATCATGTTTAGGTCATTACCAGGACTCACGTCAGTCCATGGGATGCAATTTCAGGTATTTGGTACAGTCAGTGAATGCCTGCAGCCCCACTTCTAATCATCAGATCACAGCAACTATGCCTTGACTGTAAGAGGAAAGGAGAAGGATCAAAGCAAATACCTCTCACTCTCATCTTGGTGCTGACATCAACATTTCTGGCAAGAAATTTCACTTCTGCTCCATCATCGTTCTTGGTGACGTTCTTTATGATTAGGCTGTGAGTAGTTTGGGTTCTCTTGATGATCCAGGTCTCGCTTTCCTGTAAGACTTTACCACTGAGGTACCAAGTGCCGCAACACGTTGTTGTAAGGTCAATAGTAAACATGGCATCCCCTACAGGTACAGCTTCACCAGTTGTTAGGGAGGATTTCACAGCCAGGACTGGTTCTGAGGAAGAACAACATGGATGTCTTAATGCTCTTTAGATGAAAGTCTGGTATCTCATTTAGAGATGGAAGATTAAATCATAGGGACATTTCTACTTCTCCCTTTGCATGAGTGCTGGAAGAAGCACTTCTGTGCTTAAGGTCTGTTACAGATCTTGCACATGTGAGATATCAAAAGATAAGGATATTCATGTCTCTGTCACAGAAACAGAACTTGTATCACTTTAGTGGTAGCTGGAGGTTGATAGGGGATAGGAGAACTAGGAATAAAGGAAAGCCTTTGGTGTGTTAATGCACTGCTAACCTTAAAGTCAAAGGAAGCATCTTTAGGGAACCAACACAGCTGCTCAGCACACACTGACCCATTTCCATTGGGGTTTTTGTGCTTACCAAGGTGCACGCTCCCTGGGAATTCCAGAGACGGGCTCTGTCCATGCGCATTGACTGCAGACACTCGGAACTGATCATCAGCCTCTTCAGACAGATTGCTCACCGTGAACTCTGGGACGGGGACATGAGACTCGTGGCACCTCACCCAGGTGAAGCCAGTTAGTTTCTTGCATTCCACGACGTAGCCATTGATTGGAATGGGGCAGTGCATCTTCAGAGGGGTCCATGCCAGCATCACTGAGGTTTCTGTTTTATTTTTCACCACGGGGTCAACTGGGGGCTGGGTGGGAGGTTTTCTGGGAGCTGAAAAGAAATAAATACAGAAATATTAGCATAAGGTCATGTAGGCTGGAAAAGACCTTCAAGATCAGCAGACTCAACTTTCAGCATGACCTACTGAGTCCCACCATTAACTACTGTGCTACCTGAGGACATACATGACAAGCTTATTCCTGCAGGTATTTGCATAGTGAATATATTCACCCTCTGGTTGCTTTGGAACATTTTAGAGGTTAAAATCCCATCAGACTTTTTCACTGTGTGCAGCCACTGATACAGGCAGGAGGCTGGGAATTACCTGATGGGCTCTAGTTACAGACTACTGACACAGTAAAGGATTGAGTTCATTTCATTTTGGCCATCAGAAAGTTTGGTGGCTGGTTTGAGTCACCCATCTAGACTCCAATTATAAGCATATGGAGAACAGCACATTTAGGAGAACTCATCTCATCTTAATAAACCTGAATGAAATCACAGAATCATAGGATCACGGGAGGGCTTGGGTTGGAATAAACCTTCAAGATCATTAAGTGCTAGATGCCAAAGGTCCCACTAACATAGCATGAAGCCGAAAGTGAGATGCTGGAATCAGATCTCCTGACCTTACCATCAGAAACTGAGATGTCATATTTTGCTCAGAGGTGCCTGCTTGTAGGAGGGACAGCTTCCGAGCTTTTTCTGCTCCAGGAACCAGCTCCAGCTTCAGAATTTAAACAGCAGTCAGAAATTAAACTGAGCTTTGTCACCTCCATCAAATAGAAGGAGTGGTTGGGTGGTACAGCTTTCCAAATAACTTAGAAACTGGCACAACAATCAGATGCCTACTTTTTCTTTTTGAACTTGTTAATACATAGAGCGTAATAGCATCAGAATGCCCCAAGCACTTCAGATAACACGACAGCTGTAAACCCTTCTTTAAGGATTCCTTTGTTTAACCACTGAGTAACTGTAATTCAGTGGTACTGGTGGGAGAAGGGAAGTCCTAATCTTCCCAGACGGTGAATAGAGTTGATGTTCACATGCAGACTGGTGCTGCAGCACAGCCAGAAACCACTCATTTGGGAAACACAGCACCAAGAAAATAATGGGAATAGCTTCATAAAATCAGGCAGCTTCACCCAAATTTCATGTCAGATCTATAATTCTTCCTATTTCCAGGAAGAAAGGTTTTCCCTTTTTCTTGTAGTTTTCGTTTCATGCAAGCAGCTTTGTAGCTTACAAATTGTTTTCTAATCACCTCCTGGCGTGGACAAATCACACAGGTTTGACTCCATGTTTTACATAGTTAGCATTTTATATTTGTTCCAGTATGGAACTGTACAGTCATAGAATGGCCTGGGTTGAAAAGAATCTCAAAGATCATCCAGTTCCAACCCCCTGCGATGTGCAGGGTCGCCAACCACCAGACCAGGCTGCCCAGAGCCACATCCAGCCTTTCCTCACAGGAGAGCTGCTCCAGCCCTCTGATCATCACAGTGGCCCCTCCTCTGGACCCACCCCAACAGCTCCACATCCTTCCCCGGCCTGGACACAGTGCTGCAAATGGGGCCTCACAAGAGCTGAGCAGGAGGGGACAATCCCCCTCTGCCCCCCCACAGCCCCACACCCCCCTGTCCTCCCCGCACTCCCCATCAGCCCATCCCACCTCAGTGCTGCCTCTGTCTCTTCTCTCCTCTCCCCATCCCAGCGCCGGCCTCCCCCGGCCTCCCATTGGGCAGCGGCAGCTCCGCCGGCTCCGATTGGCTGAGCCGCAGTGCGCGGGAGTGGCCGTTGTGGGGGGGGCAGAGGGGGATGTGGGGCTGCAATGTGTCAGCGTCAGGAGCACAGGTGAAGGCAGCTGAGCTGTGTGAGCAGTTGTGTTTGAGTCTGGCTGCAGCTCTCTTAGACCCCACTGAAGGGCTGAGTGCCACTGGGCACTGTGTGGAAATTGCTTCTACTAGAGGTAGTTCTGTAAGACTGTTCTATAGAGCTGTGCAGGGGCTGTAAAAGGAGCTGAGGAGGACTGTAGGGGGGATATGGGGCTGTGGTGGGCCATAGGAGGACTAGGGGCTCTAGGGGGCTCTGAGGGTGTGTAGGGGTTGTGGGGAGCTATTGCAGCATATGGGCAGGTCTGGGGCTTTAAGGGGTGGTGTATGGAGAGATAGAGGGTTGTGGGGGCCTTAGGGTGATATGGGGCTACTGGGGGCTGTCGGGGGCAAATATGGGAAGGAATATGGAGGAGTACTGCTGCCCTGCAGCCAACAACAGCCTGAATGAGATCCTGGAGTCCCAGACGCTGGAGGATGAGCCGGGAAAGAGCAGAGGCTCCCCACAGAAGGGTAAATCACATCTGATAACGTGAGTGTGGAGCACAGCCAGCCCCTTCCTCACATGTGTGGGGCTTCCATGTTCCTCTGTGCCCATTGCAGTGTGCCACCCCAATCCTGCTGCCCAGCCAGGAGTGGATGGGATGAGCAGGTTGGGATGCACAGAGCAGTGCTCAGACATTGCTGGGACATTTGTGCACTGCTGTTGAGCTTCCCTTTGTGCAGCAGGGGAGAGGATGGAGGTTTACAGGTGGATGGTTGTTATTTCGATGGCATTGCACAGGTGGTAGAACCATGTCCATTCCCAAACTTATTCCAGGGCATGCGGGAATTTGTGCAGTTGTAGTTCCTGAATTGTGCTATTTAAAACCCTCCTGTAAATGGGGATGTTTTGTAATGCCTGCTGGGGCTGCAGGCAGCATTGCCTTCCTCCTTAGGGGGCAGGTTTAATCACAAACCTCCCTATTTCCTATCACAAACGTTCTACAAACCATGTCTGGGCATTGCTGTCTCGGCCTGGATCTCAGCTCCTGAGACTGTCAGATGTGAAGCAGCAGCAGCTGGGACAGGGCTGGCTCTGTGTGCCCTCTGTGGGTCTGTGGGCACAGAGTGGGGCAGAGGGATGACTGTGAGAGGGAGGAATTGCCCAGCCACAAGAAAGAGGAAATCAGCTGAAAAGGGGAGATTTGAGAAGCACTGAGGCTGTGGCTGCTTTGACAGTAAGAAGAAACCAAGCTGTCACTGTGCAGATGGGAACTCCAGTAGGAGAGCTGTGGTGGCTTTACAGATGGCAGACAGCAGCTGGAGTGTAGAGCCAAGGGTAGGGGGGGATCTTCCTCTTAGCAATGCCATGCAAAGAATGACGCAGACTCCTGCAGGGTCGGCTTTGCTGTGTGACCCTGGGTGGAAGCAGCTGGAAGGTCTCAGCCCTTCTGCGTTATCCCAGGAGCTGGGGCAGTGCTCGGTCTCATCCCACCTCTGCTAATAGCAAATGCAGAATCCCTTATCTGAGTGCCCTTTTCTCTCATGTAGAGTCACCAACCCTGGGAAGTTCACAAAAAGTTTGGGTGTTGTGTTGAGGGATGTGATTTAACTGGGAAGTATTGGTGATGGTTGGACTGGATGATCTTATAGGTCTTTTCCAACCTTGATAATTCTATGGAGTTGTAGCAGATTGTGGGGGTGTAGGTGTGGTATATATATGTACATCTATGGGAATATACGTATGAAAAAGATAGATCCATGCACATAGCAGGGGGTTGGAACTGGATGATCTTTGGGATCCTTTTCAAACCAGGCCATTCTATGACTGTACAGTTCCGTACTGGAACAAATATAAAATGCTAACTATGTAAAACATGGAGTCAAACCTGTGTGATTTGTCCACACCAGGAGGTGATTAGAAAACAATTTGTAAGCTACAAAGCTGCTTGCATGAAAGGAAAAGAAAATGATACTACAAGAAAAAGGGAAAACCTTTCTTCCTGAAAATAGGAAGAATAATGGACCTGACATGAAATTTGGGTGAAGCTGCCTGATTTTATGAAGCTCTTCCCATTATTTTCTTGGTGCTGTGTTTCCCAAATGAGTGGTTTCTGGCTGTGCTGCAGCACCAGTCTGCATGTGAACATCAACTCTATTCACCATCTGGGAAGATTAGGACTTCCCTTCTCCCACCAGCACCACTGAATTACAGTTACTCAGTGGTTAAACAAAGGAATCCTTAAAGAAGGGGTTACAGCTGTCGTGTTATCTGAAGTGCTTGGGGCATTCTGATGCTATTACGCTCTATGTATTAACAAGTTAAAAAAGAAAATATAGGCATCTGATTGTTGTGACAGTTTCTAAGCGATTTGGAAAGCTGTACCACCCAACCACTCCTTCTATTTGATGGAGGTGACAAAGCTCAGTTTAATTTCTGACTGCTGTTTAAATTCTGAAGCTCGAGCTGGTTCCTGGAGCAGAAAAAGCTCGGAAGCTGTCCCTCCTACAAGCAGGCACCTCTGAGCAAAATATGACATCTCAATTTCTGATGATAAGGTCAGGAGATCTGATTCCAGCGTCTAGCTTTCGGCTTCATGCTATGTTAGTGGGACCTTTGGCATTTAGCACTTAATGATCTTGAAGGTTTCTTCCAACCCAAGCCCTCCCGTGATCTTATGATTCTGTGATTTCATTCAGGTTTATTGAGATGAGTTCTCCTAAATGCGCTGTTCTCCATATGATTATAATTGGAGTCTAGATGGGTGACTGAAACCAGACACCAAACTTTCTGATGGCCAAAATGAAATGAACTCAATCCTTTACTGTGTCAGTAGTCTGTAACTAGAGCCCATCAGGTAATTCCCAGCCTCCTGCCTGTATCAGTGGCTGCACACAGTGAAAAAGTCTGATGGGATTTTAACCTATAAAATGTTCCAAAGCAACCAGAGGGTCAATATATTCACTATGCAAATACCTGCAGGAATAAGCTTGTCATGTATGTCCTCAGGTAGCACAGTAGTTAATGGTGGGACTCAGTAGGTCATGCTGCAAGTTGAGTCTGCTGATCTTGAAGGTCTTTTCCAGCCTACATGACCTTCTGCTAATATTTCTGAAATTTATTTCTGTTCAGCTCCCAGAAAACCTCCCACGCAGCCCCCAACTGACCCCGTGGTGAAAAATAAAACAGAAACCTCAGTGACGCTGGCATGGTCCCCTCCGAAGATGCACCGCCCCATTCCAATCAATGGCTACGTCGTGGAATGCAAGAAACTAACTGGCTTCACCTGGGTGAGGTGCCACGAGTCTCATGTCCCCGTCCCAGAGTTCACAGTGAGCAATCTGTCTGAAGAGGCTGATGATCAGTTCCGAGTGTCTGCAGTCAATGCGCATGGACAGAGCCCGTCTCTGGAATTCCCAGGGAGCGTGCACCTTGGTAAGCACAAAAACCCCAATGGAAATGGGTCAGTGTGTGCTGAGCAGCTGTGTTGGTTCCCTAAAGATGTTTCCTTTGACTTTAAGGACAGTAGTGCATTAACACACCAAAGGCTTTCCTTTATTCCTAGTTCTCCTATCTCCTATCAACCTCCAGCTACCACTAAAGTGATACAAGTTCTATTTCTGTGACAGAGACATGAATATCCTTATCTTTTGATATCTCACATGTGCAAGAGGCAGAACTTTCTGTAACAGATCTTAAGCATAGAAGTGCTTCTTCCAGCACTCATGCAAAGGGAGAAGTAGAAATGTACCTATGATTTAATCTTCCATCTCTAAATGAGATACCAGACTTGCATCTAAAGAGCATTAAGACAAACATGTTGTTCTTCCTCAGACCCAGTCCTGGCTGTGAAATCCCCCCTAACAACTGGTGAAGCTGTACCTGGAGGGGATGCCATGTTTACTATTGACCTTACAACAATGTGTTGCGGCACTTGGTACCTCAGTGGTAAAGTTTTACAGGAAAGCGAGACCTGGATCATCAAGAGAACCCAAACTACTCACAGCCTAATGATAAAGAACGTCACCAAGAACGATGATGGAGCAGAAGTGAAATTTGTTGCCAAAAATGTTGGTTTCAGCAGCAAGATGAGAGTGAGAGGTATTTGCTTTGATCCTTCTCCTTTCCTCTTACAGTCAAGGCATAGTTGCTGTGATCTGATGATTAGAACTGGGGCTGCAGGCATTCACTGACTGTACCAAATACCTGAAATTGCATCCCATGGACTGACGTGAGTCCTGGTAATGACCTAAACATGATAGCACTGAGTGTAGGGTAAGCCAATCTACCCAGCTGCTTGGTATCTGAACCAGATTGCTTCATGCCAGCTGATGAATGTCTGCAGTTCACAGCTACTGGCCAGTGCATTCAGTCACCAGGTTTACCACTGCATCACCATAGAGCAGTACTTTCAGCTCCAGGTTCAGACAGCCTTTCTGATTGCACTGGAATAGTTTAGAAGTAGGGGAGCAATCATTCCAATAATATCTCTATCAATCAGCTTTGCATGACAAAATAGAACAAATAAAGATTCATTATGGGAGGAGCTGTTTGTCATTGGGTGGAAACCTCTGCAGAAGCATGTTTAGAGCATTATTAATCAGTAGAAGGAGATGTTTGGTTGATTTTTACTTAGTAAATCCGGCAAGAAGACCAAATGAAATATCTTGAATTGCTCAGCACTGACACAATGATGAGTGCAGGAACAGAAGGTGATACTTTTTCAGAGATCTTGCAGCAAATATTGACCACGTTAGCCTGATATAAATTGAAATAACGCGGCCTTTGCTCCTGACAGGTGCTGCAGTGAGATTTACCAAGAAGAGCAAAGATGTAGAAAAGATCTGCGCTTGGCTGCGTGAGGAAGCCAAACTGCAGGCTGAGCTTTCAGACACAGGCGCTACTGTGGAGTGGATGAAGAATGGGAAGGATCTCAAGGCCAGTGAAAAACATGAGCTGCACATCGTGGGGAAGAAACACACCCTGAAAATTCACAGCGTCTCTATGGATGATGCTGGAAGTTGTCAGTGCATCTGTGAGGGGGATAAAATGCTCTATCAGCTTTCAGTGAAAGGTATGTGACAGTCTGGGCTGTGCTCCTCCTGCCCAGGGCCAGCAGACTGCATTCACCTGACTCCCCGACAGTCCAGCTGTTGTCAGACAGCATCTGGGGTGTTTTCAGTGGCTGTTTTGACTTGAACTGGCCAATCTGCTTTGTAGAGCCATTTGATTTCTGTGTTCTGTGCTGTGATTCGTCCCTAAGATACAGAGGAAATCAAGGGAAAGATAGGAAAAAGAGCATCCCAGTCTTCCTGTTCTTCTCTCAGGGTGGCCACGAGAGATGATGTCAACAGCTCTTTTTGTAGCAGTGATCCCAAATGTAGAAGAGACCTGTGAAGAGTCACAGGGATGTTTACTTAGCTGTCATTCCATGGTGGGCTTTTTCTTGCACAGATGTAGAGAGAAACTGAACTTTCCCACGCAGGTCTCTGTTTTGCTGCAGGGTGTAGGTCTGATCTCTGAGATCCACACGCTGGGCCTTGATTGCAATAAATGAGAGCCCTTTGTTTGCTCCAGTGGAAGACTTTCCATTTCTGCAGTACCCTCTGCAGATGACACAAATGCAAATGCACCTTCTTCCCAGCAACAATTGCCTTTTTTTTTTTTATACTGAGTATGCATGAGGCTCTTCATCATATTCTGCTGGCTTGTCACCCTTGTTGGTCCATGGAGAAACAACAAAGCCCTAGAGTAGTGTATGCACTTTGGTATTGGAGAGCTTACTTAATTGCTTCTTCTCAAAGAACAAACTCCAGAGAGACATGGAGACAGCTCCAAACAGAATTGAATAATGGGACTAAATTGATGGAGAGCAGAATTCCTGCCAAGGCTTGTCAGCTAGTCTTAATTTTGCTTTTCTTCTCTCAGTCATGTTAGCATAATATTTCATACTGGCAGGTCTGCCCCCAGAATTAATTGAATTCGCTGATGGATGTTTCCATGTGCTTTGCATTCTAATGTGACTATCAAAAGAGTAATCAATGCTGTTATTTTAAAACCTGTGTTGGCAAGCTGTAAGACAAACAACTGCTGTTGGTAGCTTGGTTACTGCAGAATAAGCTTTCGTGTATCTCACAGATAGGGAAGAGACCCTTAAGGGTCAGCTAGTTGGACTGCCTGGCAATGAACAGGGGCACCGCAGCTCCATCAGGTGCTCTGAGCCCTGTCCAGCCTGACTTTGAACATCCTCAGGCTCACAAATCTTATACCTATGTCACACACTCGCAGTATTTCACCATTCAGCATCGCCACTTGTATCTTCTCTTGCTGTAAACCAGAGCTAGCTGGTAAATCATCTGCTGTGCGGGTCAGCTGTGTCTCTCCCATGGGCATCACGTGGCTGCTGGGAGGCTCTGAAGAGCTGCAGCCAGAGGTGTGTCACCCGCTGGGCCTCGTGCCCAAAGGAGCCCACAGGAAAGTGTTGTTGCAGTTTGTCATGCACTGCACTGCCATGAGACTTGACGTGCCAGACATCCTCTGACACGTGACCTCCTGCATCCAGGCAGGACATCTGAGACGTCTCCTTCAGCCTGACGTGGCTGCAGTTTCACACTGGTTTTACTAAGGAAGGAGAAGGCACGTGGATGAAACTCTTTTCCTGCCCTTCCTGGCATTAGCTCATAGTACAAGTAGAGCACTGTCAGGTCAAGCCTGGAGGAGTAATGCTTGTCACTGACATGTTCCTGTTCAGGGTGGAGCTGGAGGGTAGAATAACACAAGAAATTGTCATTGAAATTCAATATCTGTGAAATTCAGCTGGCTGCATTCACAGAACCTGGCGTTAAGATCTGTTTTCTGGTTTATTTTCCATAACCCAGTCCTCATTTATGAACTGAAGCTCTACTGAAAGCCTTTCGCTGTGTATGCTCATGCTGCAGTGCAGCTCTTGTGACCTTTAACAGCACATTCACGTTCCTCTGATCACAGGATCCTTAAGGTTGATTAAGACCCTCTAGTCCGACTGCTCACCCATCACCACCATGATGCTCACCATCAGCTAGCTAAAAACTCAGCAGAGATGATAGATGAAGCACAACACTGGATTTGGGATGGCTAGAGATTCCTAAGATATTGAAGGATTGCTTGCAGGTGGTGTTGGCTCAGGTATTCACCCTGCATCCCACCTCCCGTTCTGTTTGGTTGAGAATCATGCATTCTGCAATTTCACTTTGTAATTCAAAGACCCTGGCTTTACCTGTTGACAAACTGATCTAAAACAAGCCAAGAAGACTCCGTTGGAACTGGTGGATGCAGAACAAAGGCATCCCCAAAGGACAAGTTGCACTGTTTGATGAACATTATTGGATGAGAGCTAAGCTAAGATTTAAAAGGTTCTGGGGCTGTCTCTGAGCATCAAATACAGAGGAAGCCTGCATGATTCCCTGAGAATGGATACCTCCTACTTTGGTGTAGGGTTAAGGGAACACTAGCAGTAACTCCTATCACAAAATGTCACATGGCTCAGACAAAATGCCATCAAGAGGGCTTAATTAGAAGCACCAAATGGTCACAAGATGGTCTTAGGGCAGGGAAGTAATCTATCTACGTGATATTGATTGATGCTGTTAGTTCTTAACAGCTTGACTCTAGAGGGACTGTTCTTCTTTGGTCACCTAGTTTTAAAAGAATAGATGGCTCCTGTCTATTACAATTTTTAAGGCATTATTTGTTCACTGATGCCATAAATGTGCCTGTCGTAGCAATTGGCCTTGGTATATTCAGTGACTGAAAGCAACAGTTGTTGCTCTAAGAAATGCAATATTAAGATAGGTCTGCCTGTAGCTGACAGCCATCAGCTTGCTCCTCAGACAGGTTTCTGTGTGGATGGAATGAAGGGCATGAAATACTGATGCGCTCATCAAACGCTGCTTGTTAGCGTAGAGACAAGTTGTTGAATAGGTTTGTTCATGTATTGCAAACACGTTACTTAGCTGCCTTCATTTTAGCTTCAGAAGAACATGTGCAGAATACAGAATTGATTAGAAGAAATAAGAACTGTCTGCATAGAACTTACTATTTCCTTACACAGGAGAATCAAGCAGATGTTTGTATGTGAGTACCTCCAGAGGTGAAACTCGATCATCCAAATGTAATGAGCAGAGACATTACAATCAGTTCTAACTGTATCTTAATGCTGTGCTGAATAAGCCTGAGTCAGGATGTAAACCACTTTCTCTTTTTTTCTTCAGATGGAGCCATTAATTTTGTCAAGAAGCCCAAAACGACTCCAGAAATATCAGTCAGTCCTTCTGAAGACCTGGAGCTGGTGTGTGAGGTGTCAGCTGCAAGCGGAGCTGTCGTATGGAAGAAAGATCAAACAGAGGTGAAGCAGGACCAGAGGACAACCATCATCTCCCAGGGGACGCACCTCAAGCTCATGATCAAAAATGTGACCCTGAAAGACCAAGGGAGCTACAGCTGTGAAACAAAAGATGACAAAGCAACATTCCAAGTGAAAGTCAGAGGTGAGAAAATGCTTGGAATCCCAGAGATAAAGGAACGCTTCATTTTGTGTGTCTTGCATTGGGAGAATCATCTGACAGCCTCTCTGGTGCAAAACATTTTGGCTATAGGACTTTCTTTGTCATCTAGTGTCATAGCAACACTATTCTACATGTGCTTTTCCATCCAGGAATGAATTACTGCAACAAACCATAGGCAAGGAGGGTAACTTGTGCAGCTCTTGTAGTCATCTGGTGGCTGCAGGGTTACAGTGCAAGAGCACACCAGGCATGCAAGGAGTGAGAAAAGGGGAGGTGTTTGAAGAGATCTGGTTACAAAATTTGAATGACACAATTAGGTGGAAAATGCCAATAATCAGACTCATAAATGGCCTGGGTTGCAAAGCCCCACAGTGCTCATCCAGTTCCAACCCCCTTCTTCCTATGTGCAGGGTTGCCAAGCAGCAGCCCAGGCTGCCCAGAACCACATCGAGCCTGGCCTTGAATGCCTGCAGGGATGGAGCATCCACAGTCTCTTTGGGCAAGCTGTTCTAGAGGGCCATTCCCATCTGATTTACTGGAAATGTAGAGAGACATGAGAAGAAAAAAAGATAAGGGAGGAGGTTCAGCAGTGCATGCAGGTGTTCTAAATCTCATGTCCAAATCTGCTATCAGACTGCGAAATGTTTAGCTTTGTGATATGATGTGATATGATTTGATATGATATGAAATGATATGCCTATCATTTCCCAAGGCAAGATAGAGGGGAAAGTATTTTCCTGTCTTAATGAGGTATCATGATGCTCCCTGTGAAGGGCAGGTATAGTGAAAACGGGGAACTGGAGTTAGCTCTGCAGCAGACTACAGCAAAACGGTGTGACTGTTGTGATGTCCCTGCAGAGAAAGAAGACGTGTTTACAAACAAGGACAAGGTACAAAAGGAGGTGAAGGCTGTACTCACTCAAAACGCCACGCTGAGCTGCGAGGTGGCCCAGGAGAAGACGGAGGTGAAGTGGTACAAGGAGGGGAAACTGATCACCTCGAGCAAGAAGTTCAAGGTGGAGTCAGAGGGCAAACAGCGTCGGCTGGTGGTGAGCCAGGTGGAGAAGAAAGATGCAGGGGAGTACAGCTGCGAGGCTGCTGGCCAGAAACTCACCTTCAAGATTCATTTCACAGGTGAGAGAAATTGTTTCGACTGTACTAAAGCCCCCAACAAAGAAGGAAGGGAAGGTTAAGTGGTTTGACACATTCAACCCCAGCATTCAGTGATGTAGACGGTGCTTAAATTCTGTTTAATTCGTGTACTTTCTGTTTGCCTTCTGAAGCTATGAACGCAGAGGACTTGGGTAGCCTCAGCTTAAGACAGGCTGGAAATAATTGGGGAATTTCCCTGGGCATCTCAAGTAGATGCAATGATAGCAAAATGAGAAGTCAATAATTTCAGGGGAAATTAAAGAATATGAAAGATATCTTCAGGGCACAAGCACACCCCTGCAAATGCTTCTTCCTAAATAGTCTTAGAGACAGCATTTGGTCACAATGCTAGAAGGCGGCATTGGTGGTTTCTATTAAATTAAAGAAACCTGCAACTAAAAAGGTTTTCCTGTATTTTCTTTTGTTTTCTTCTCTATAGCAGGTACAAAAGAAATGCTTAAAAATAGAAAGGCTTCAAGCTGGTGCTTTTCTTTCCAGAAATGTAGGAAGACAGGCATTCTATTTATTAGGAGAGTCTGATAAGAAAGTGGAAAAAGGCTTTTTACCAGGGTCTGTAGCAACATAAGAAGGGGCAATGGTTTCAAAAGTGAAGAGGGTAGACTCAGTTTGGACATGAGAAAAGTTCTTTATGATGAGGGTGGTGATACACTGGAACAGATTGTCCAGTGAAGGTTGTGGGTGACTCATCATTGGAGTGTCCAAGGGCAGGCTGGATGGGGACCCTGGGCAGCCTCATTTAGTGAATGATGTCCCTGACCACGGCAAGAGGTTGGACTGGATGATCTTTAAAGCTTCCTTCTATACCCAAACCGTTCTATGATTCCATAGGGGAAACCATTTTATTACTGCCTCTGAAAACTCAGGAGATATTAGAACTGTTTTCAGAAATAAATAGGTGAGAAAAATACATTTCCTCACTATGACTTAATCACAAACAGAATTTAACCTTGACCCTCACCTGGCTTTTGCTGGCAAAGCAACTTACAGCTGTCAGCTTGTTTGGACAATTTAATGCCTGTCCCCTTGTATGAAACAGACTTTTCAATGACTGCGTATGCTGGTGTGCTGCTGGACAGTGGGGAAAGGGGTGTTTTTTAATTTTTGAAGATTTTGGAACATGATACTGTTTGAAATGAAAACAAGTTTAGGGCTATCTAAGCTGTTTTGGTCTGGCAGGGAGGAAGTTCTTCACTAGCAATTGATATAGTTCAGATGTTGGCGTTCAGTTCATAGCACTGTCAGGAAATGTGAGTGGGAAAGCTGTCCTCAACGGTACAGTCCAAAGACTAATTTGGGCATTTGGGGAAGGCTGTGTAGAAAAGATTCATGTCTTAAATGTGCCCATTTGCCTTCAATTCCAGAAGCAGAAGATGTTTTTATCAACAAGGAGAAGGTGCAGAAGGAGGTGAAGGCTGCACCAACAGAAAATGCCACGCTGAGCTGCGAGGTGGCCCAGGAGAAGACGGAGGTGAAGTGGTACAAGGAGGGGAAACTGATCACCTCGAGCAAGAAGTTCAAGGCTGAGTCAGAGGGCAAACAGCGTCGGCTGGTGGTGAGCCAGGTGGAGAAGAAAGGTGCAGGGGAGTACAGCTGCGAGGCTGCTGGCCAGAAACTCACCTTCAAGATTCATGTCACAGGTAAGACAGGTGTTGTCTGAAATACAGCAGAGAACAGTAAAGTAAAATCTAGTTTCCATTATACAGTGATCCAGGTGCAGTAGTCTGTGCTGAGGTTTTTCCCCTAGACTTGATTGCCTGGGTTTGTAGCAAGTATTTGGTTTTAGTATGGCACAAAGACCTGTTTCAGTCTGTCTGTAGAATAATAATTACTGATATATGTACAATGGAAGCAATGTTCAAGATATTATTCAAATCTCTCCTGTGCCTGAGATCCCAAACTGTAATTCTTGTTCACCTAAACATTTGACTAAGATAAGTATGTGCAGTGAGGCTGGAGTGCATGTTGTACGTGCAGCCTTTCGTGGCAGGAGAAGCAGGAACTTCTCCTAGTAGTACACTGCCTTTTTACTATGCCTTTATGTTGGAGGCTGCATCTGGATAGGTGAGTCTGCTACTCACAGTAAGAGACCTGGTAGAGCTGACTATTCCCAGAGCTCAAAGTAAGATAGATATCTGCAAATCACACACAAAGAACAAAGGACTGCGTTGGTGAGCATATTTCCTTTGTGCCTTTGACAGTCACAGTTGTGGCAATGGTAGAGGCCATGAGGAGTCTGTTCGGGAAGCCAGGAGTACTGTTCTGGGTCATGAAAAGGCAGCCAGTGGTTTGACTATGACATGTTTATGTGTTTTGATGTTTCACAGTGGGTCTTAAGTAAAAGGAACTCAGGTTTTGGTTGCCTGCAGGACAGATGTTCTTTTGGGTTCAATATGTTTGCATAGTGACTTGCAACCATGGGACTGGTGTTCAAGGACCCTCTTGGTTCCTTCAGTTCCTAGGTTCTTTCTTGCCTAGATTTGACACTTTGTTTCAACAGAAGAGCTGATATTCTCTATGAAGGCTATTAGTTTGGGCACAAGTGGTAACCTAAACCTGTTCCAACCTGTACATACAAACCTGCAAGTTGGTCTCATTTCGGTCCCTCAGTCAATACTTTTTCTTTTCTTCCCTCAGAGCCAAAACCTGTGTTTATAAACCAGGAGCAGGTGCAGAAAGAGGTGAGTGCTGCCCTGGCAGCAAGTGCCTCCCTCAGCTGTGAAGTAGCACAGGATCCAACTGGAGTAAAATGGTGCAAGGATGGAAGACTGCTTGCCTCCTCCAGAAAGTTCAAACTGGAATCTGTGGGCAAAACACGGCGTCTGGTTGTGGAGCAGCTGGAGAAGAAAGATGCTGGAGAATACATCTGCGAGGCTGCTGGCCAGAAGATGACCTTCGAGCTGGAAACAACTGGTGAGCATTCAGAAATTCTCAGCCAGGATTTTGTAGCCTTGTTGTGAACTGGGTTTTAGGGTGAAATCTCAGTTTTCTTTGCACCTGACAGTGTGAGAATTTGCTCTGGCAAATTGCTCTTGCTTTGTGTACCTCCCCGGTGCTCAGCTGTTCCTTCCCTTACTTGGGGATAACGTCATTTATTCAAGGTGATGTCCAAACAGGCTTGTTAACAGTCCTCTGCAGTGCTTTAAGCTGTCATATGTCAGCCAGAATTTATGCATGTTCTATAGCCATTCCTACATGTTGAAAACACTGCACTGTGCTTAAGCTTCAGCATATGTGCCAGTAAGCACAGTTCCATTAATTCTAGGGAATTGGATGAATTAAGCATAGATGTGAAGGCTGCCTTTACTCAGTGCAGAGATGGAAGGACTAATGTAGATTTGACTTGATATTTTCCCTTCTAGGATGGGAAGGAGCTCCGTCAAAGTAAAAAAGTGGGCATTACTTCCCAGGGAAATAAGAGAAGTCTCATTATTCACAGGTGGTGAACTCTCATTTTCTCTCTCAGTCTGCAACCAGGTTGGGTTGCTGTTTCAGTACTGGCTGTTTTATGCAGGAACTCTGCTCCTGAGGTTAATCCAAGTTGTATCCATGCCCTTCAGAAGGAAAGGGAAATAGCAGCACAGAAATATGGTCTGATTCTGACATAAAGAAGTGCAGACCTGGACAGTTAAAAGGGATTGTGTGATGTTCAAGGGATTTTGAAGCAAAGATATCCCCTAGGTAAGATTTGTGGCTGACATTCCCCATACATTGTTTGTGGGCACACAAGCTAAGGAGAGACTAGTGATGAGCATGCAGAGAAGCCAATGATTCAGACAGGTTTGTAGTGACACGACATTGTAGAGTTCTGTCTAGTTCTCCTTGGCATAGTTTGGAAAATGAAGATGAGGAGATTGGAGGTAACCAATATGGCTTCCTCAAATTCAAGCCATGCCTGACAAACTTGGTGGCCTTTCATGATGGAGTAACAGCATCAGTGGATAATGGGAGAGCAACTGACATCATCTACATGGACCTGTGCAGAGCATTTGATCCCATCCTGCATGACATCCTGGTCACCAAAGTGGAGAAAAATGGTTTTGATGGATGGACCAGTTGCAGGATAGGGAACTGTCTGGATGGTCACACTCAGAGAGCTGCAGTCAATAGCTCAGTGTCCAGGTGGAGGGTGGTGTTGGGACCAGTGTTATTTAACATTTTTGTAGGCAACATGGAGAGTGGAATCAAATGCAGCCTCAGCAAGTTTGCAGATGACCCCAAGCTGAGCGGTGCTGTTGATGTGCTAGAGGGAAGGGATGCTACCCAGAGGGACCTGGACAGGCTGGAGAGGTGGGCCCTTGGCAGCCTCATGAACTTGAGTGTGGCCAAGTACAAGGCCCTGCACCTGGGTCAGGGCAATCCCAAGCACAGGCACAGGCTTAGAGGAGAATGATTTGAGAGAAGCCTTGACCCTGTTAAGAAGAGTTGGTCTGGAGGGAGGTGTCCCTGCCTATAGCAGGGGCATTGGAACTAAATGACCTTAAAGATTCATTCCATCCTATTGTTTTTCTAACCTTAATTTTGCTTGAAGAGTTTTAGAATAAATGAAATTCTGGTTTCCGTGAAAAGTGTTTGCAGGGAGCTCCATTGTAGCTAGTAAGTCTATCTTTAAGTTCGAAGGCAATAATGCATTGACTGTGTTGAAGAGAGAAATGACTCAGGAATGGATGATGGTTTAGAATAAAACATAATCCTACTTATTTTCTATGCAAATATGTGTAAGGAAAAGATGCTGCACTCAGTTCTGGAAATACCCTGACAAATATATCTCTAGTGTTTCACAGCTGGAGATATCAAGATTGTTAAAGCACTGGAAGATGTGGAAGTGAATGAATATGGGAGTGCATCTTTTGTCTGAGATTTCACACGATGAGGTTCAGAGCCAGTGGTACAAAGATGACAACAAGCTGAAGGCTGATGACAACATCAGAATGCAGCAAGATGGTAGGGTGTAAGAGGGGGATCTTTCTCCTGAGTGGGGGGTGGGTTGGAGGTCAAGCATATAAGACATCTGAAATGAAGTGAAGAGGGTTCAGAAGAGAGTTCCCCTTTTGTTTTGGGACTGAGGTTAGGGTGGAACAAGTGACATGGTGGGATGCTTAGTGTGGGAAGTGTGATGCTATCCCACCATCCCACACTGCCGGGAGCAGGTAGTAAATGAGTGCAGTTATTTCCAAAGTGGGGGTGAACAGGGCAGTCAGTTCACCTCTCCAAAGAGGTTTTGTCTGACAGTGAGTGTGATCCTTCTGTATCAGGTACTTTGAAGGTGACGGCGGCCACATTTGGTCAGTCTTTGTAGAAGCCATGTTTAGATTCCGCTTTGGTGGGGATGTGGACGTAGGGGAATGGGTGGTTTCATTGACATGAGAGAACAGGCAGTGATGCTGTGAAACCAGATGGATGATGCTCAGCCTGGCCATGTGCCTCAGAGCTCTTTGCTCAAGGAAGCAAAGTGTAGTTGTGGGTTTGCTCTCAAGAGCACAGTTTGGTAGGGATGAGTTTGTGGTTGGACTAGATGACCTTAGTGGTCTTTTCCAGCCTTAGTGACTCTGTGGTTCTCTGCTTCAGGAAAGAGCTACTCGCTGACTTACACACGTGTCCAAGTCAAGGATGCAGCAGAAGTAAAATCTGTAGCAGAAAAGGCAGAATCTCGTGAATCTTGTGCCCATCTTACAGTTAAAGGTAATTATGCTTCTGATGACGATTTTGATTAAATTATCTTATGTTATAAACGAGCTAACATCCTTTGCTTTAATGTCAGGGAAGTTAAACACCACCAGGACCTTTCACAGAAATAAAAACTCCTACCTACCTACCTTTCTGCCCACAAAATATCCAGCTTCTCTTTTGGAATTTACTTTTGCTAAGTAAAACAGATTATTTTCTTAGGAGGTTGATTTTCTACGTTTAGACTTCAGATTTGTGTTTGAACGTTGAGGGATAAAAAACATAGCTTGACTTTTTCTTCATTTTCTCTTGCTGTTTGAAAAGAGCACAGGGTTTTTTGTTTTTTTTTTTTAATATATACAATGTTAGGGTATATATATGATGTTAAGTGTGATAAAGAAAATGAAGACATTTGAGTTAGCACACTACTCAAGAGTTCAGTCCCCAGCTTTGCCACTGTTACCATTATAAGGGCAAGAACTTCCTGGAAAATGAATTTCTCCTAAGTAGAGTCATTACATTTGAGCTACAGAGACCTTTACTAGGTGAAAACTTGTTCAGAGCTAAGTTGCTGTATTTAACCAAAGTAATTATCAATGTCCGTGTTTCATTGAACCTCTTTTCCATTTCGTAATGCGAGGAGTTTGATATTGGGATGGGAAGGTCATGGTTTGATTTAGATGTTGGACTGGGAATCAGAAGATCTGGGCTCTCTTCAGGTTGTCAGTCTTATTGTCTGACTTCTTAACAACATTCTTTTCTTTCTATTATTTTTTAATGATGTTTCAAGGCATTCTGAGCTGATAGGTGTAGTGTTCATGTGCAGTAATGCTGACGTGAGTAAGTGGGGTGATAATGTAAGGGTTTTTTACATTTGGTGCTCTAAATATCTGCAGTGGGTGTCTATGAGTGGGGGCTGGCAGCAGGGCACCTCTGGGAGGAGAAGGCAGGGCTGTGCTAGGCTGGGCATGACCACTTCCACAGGGCACAGATTGTTTGAGAAAGAGCTTTCTTGCTCACGGGTGATCATGGCTGCGTCCCAACTAGGTCCACTTTTAGTTCTTGTCCCTTTTGCCACTCTCTAGCACAAAGCCGACAGGTGCTTTCCTCTTCTTGATCACCAGGATTGAGCCGTTGTGTGCGCCCTGTGCAGCCACTCTGCTTATCCGAGCATTGAGAATCGACTCCAATGCTTTTTTTCCCCCCTGTCCTCATTTCCTGCAAATTCACCTCTCCAAATTCCAATTCTGCTTCCAGTAAATTAATCCATCTGGTTTATTGCCTTGTCACTTTGCATTTGGTGGTTCCTCCACTAACTTTTCTTTCTTCAGAAATGTAGATGTGTTTGCAGCTGCTTTTAAGGCTCTCCATGGTTTATCCTTTCTTATCCAATCTCACTACACGGGTTAGCCTTGAATTTCATTCAAGGCACTTTCAAGCTTCTTAAGGTGTTGTCTCTTATCAGTGGAAACTCCCAATTAATTTCCAGAAGCTCTCACTATCCTTGTTCAGCTTGCCCTCCAACTTCACCCGCCTCTGTGTACATAAAACAATCTATTTGGCTAATTGTATCTGTATATCAGCAATTAGGTTCCCTGTTAAATAAGGACTTCTACCCTGTATTTTGTTGTCGTCTCATTTTGCTTCTGAGACTATCAGCACCTGCGTAATTTTCTCTGTACGCGAGTCCTCGTACAATTGCATGTCTTGATCAGAGTATTTATTTGCAACTCCTTCAAAGGAAGAGCTGAGAGACAGCACCACTTACTGTACTGTAGCGTGCTTTAGAGAGGTGTTGTGTAAATGGAGTTTGTCTGAAGTCCTCCTATTAGAGTGAATCTATTAAAACTAGAATGCCCTGCGTGGAGACGGAGAGCAGAGTATTTGATATTGTCTCTTGTGCCTGCTCGCTATGGGAGAAGGTGATTTTTGGCTGCATTGCATGCTTCTCACAGACAATCCAGAGCACCTGTTTTTTCTGTCAGACATTTTAATAAGCACATTTAATATTTTAAACTTGAACTTTTTCACCTAAATTAAATTAAAACTTGAGGGAAACAGCTGAAGTGCGGTCCTGCTCATTTTGACAGCTCTGAAAGCCTCGCAAGAACTGTAAATTTAAAGCAAAAACTACTTTTAAATGCTGTAGGAAATACATTTGCAAGGTCTCTGCTGGAGCAGGCAAGGCTGCAAGGGTCATAAAATCTGCTAAACTCAGAACTATTTATATTAAAATTACACAACATAACAATTTTTTTCTGTTACGACAAGCTTAATCTTTAAACTTGAACAACACCGACTACGGTCAGGTACTCTATCCAACAAATCCTTCAAGCGTGTGCTTAAATAGGAATAATTTGTGTGAATTTTGACATGAATTTTTAGAAAATCATTTGTGGTTGGAGTGCACTTTAAGTCGTTTAGCAGAATAAGGATTGTATGAGGAATTTTGATGTAACTGAGATGGGTTTGGTCTTCCTTGGGACACGTAGAGAAAAAAAACACATGTTAAAACTAAAGAATGCTTAAATGACCCACTGCTGGGTAACAGTTATTGAATTGAAACCAGAGATCACTTGTGTACTTGCTATTCGTTGTGCATGTGTAGGGAATGCAGCCTGTGGGAAGGTAAAGAGCCGGGAACGTCTCTGTGCATATAACTCTGATTAGTGTCAGGAGCAATTGGCAGTTTGGCTGGCACAGCAAGATCGTGTAGCCCTGAGCAGTGCTCAGTCCCTGCAGCTCCAGAAGTGTTAGATATGTCCAGCTGACTTTGGAGTAACTGCCCAGAGATTTCTCCTTGCTTCTGTAAGAGAAAACAAAAGCAGAGCAGTGACACTGTTGTCATAATTAAGGTCAAAACCCAAACACCCAAATTACCTCATGTAATAGAGCCAGTACTACAATATGTTTGGCAAACCAAGATGGGGAGATGTGAGGAATGTACCTGAGGCAATGGAAGGGGAGGTTCAGCAGTGTAGTAATGATCCACTAGTACTAAATGGGGATAAACTAATTGAATTAGTTTGCCTGACACACGAGCATGTGTTGAAATATATATTTTTCCCCCACCGTCAATGCATTTATCTTGATTTGTAAGTGTTCAGGCAGCTGCCAGGTGGCAGTGAACCACATTCAAGTATTTCAGGAACCGGAGTAGGAAAGATCACTTAGTCAACAGTCTGGAAGGTGTGAATGCCAGTTTCTATCCACTTCTTGTTATTCTCCCATTGTAGAGAAATTAAAGGCTTACACTGTGAGGTCCAGTTCTGAAAGGCCTGGAGAAGTAGTCATGTGTCACATAGGACTTTGTGTTATTAAGCATAAGAGGTGGTAGCAAGGAAGGATGCAAGTTCTCAAAGTGCAACCCAACCCAGTGTAATTTGAATCTCAAGTGAAATCAAGCGTGTATTGCTGTAGTATAGGGATACTTTGCTTGTCTTTGCCATTTGGGTTCTTTCTTTCTCTTATTTCTTTAAAAAATCTGACCTGGAGGTTTCTGTAAATACCAGCACTGGGACCCAAATGCGTGTGCTTGTTATGTGCAATTGTCCGTGAAAATGTTAAGAAAATAGGTGGAAATAAAGGGAGCTGATGGAGGAGAAGAGCAGCAATGTGAGAAGAAAGACTTCTAAGGGATACAAAAAGGTTGAACGTTCAAAACTGTTTTCTGGATACCTTCTCTGCTCTCTGAAATATATTATACATGACTTGTTTGTTCCCCAAATTTCTCCCTCTGTAAACCTAGGTGTGAGAAATTAAATGATTTTAGTGTCATGATTATGTATAATATTAATGCAGGAATGTATGTGTTTTTCTTGCTTTTAGGTGGTTGTTCCTTTGATGAGCACTACAGTAATTGTGGTTATAGCGTGGCCTTGGGAACCAATGGATTTACCTGGGAGCAGATCAATACCTGGGAAAAGCCAACGATGGATCCTGCAGTCCCAACTGGTGAGTGAGAAGCCTCAGCAGCAGCAGAGGTGTTACTCTGTGAGGATCAGCTGTTAGCCCTGAACAGATTACTGACATATATTGTGAGCACATCATAACACCACTGTCTTTTCAGTATTCTCTGAAGAGTTCACAATAATGATAACTTCCAGTGGTTTTATTTCTTAATGGAAACTAACATTATATGTTGGTGTATATGGCATAAATCCCACAGAATGCTTTGTTGACCCTGAAGAAAAGCATATTTTAGGAGAAGGCGCTATATTTTTCTGAAAACCATAGTTTGTGCTTTTTTGGCAGTTGAAATAGCTGAAGTCCCTGCTCTAAAGCAATTGACACAATGGCAAACAGAACTGGCCAGCCAACTTGACTGCAGTCTTAAAGTATTTGTTCCAGTTAATTGATTGCACTCTGACAAGCATGAACTACTTGGCAGAATTAACATCTTGTGTTGTTGTTGTGGTATTTATATGACTGTAAATTATTGGGCTAAGAAGCCTGAAATTGCCAGGTGCCTGTTAAGGGAAGCACAGAGAGCTGATGTAACAATAGTTCCCTGCTGTAGCCGTGGAGAGGCAGGCTGGTGTTCATCCCTGTGTGTTAAAGCTATTAAAAGAAACAAAACAATAAGAAAACTTGTTTGTTTGTTTGTTTTAATTACAGCCTAGATTGGAAACTGTTAGTAACTGAATCTTTCATAGCATGTGACTTGTAGGACTATTTGTTTAGACTCTGGTATCCCAAAAGTTAATTCTGAAAGTTACGTCTCTGGTCTTGTCTGTAAGAATGCATTTCATTATTCTGAATGTGTTCTCAATGAGGGCAGTTTTATTTCTACATCTCCTCACCTTCAGCTCTTGTGTGTGTCACAGTCCCTGTTCATGGTAGACCTAACTAGGGAGAGATGGCAGTTATTTGAATTTACAGATCTCAGAATGATCTGAAGGAATAGGAACAGACATAGCTGTGATGCCATCTGGAAGGCAAGGAATTAATGGGAGGGCTTGTACTGGAAAAGTTCAGTACTTTGCTAACTCCAGATGTGAAGGAAAAATCTATCTTCCTGGCTTCCATCTGAAAGTGTTTTATCATCTGAAGATGCTGGGTCTGTGGAGAAATTGATAGGCAATCAACAGGCTGGGATGGCAAACAAACCCCAGAATAGTGCAGTGTGTTTCTTAACAAGGCTTTCAGAATTGATTTTCCCAATTAAGAAGTAGATAGAGATGTGTGTGGTTCTTTCTCTTAGTGCTGTGTTCCATATTATCAGGTAGCACTAATAGTTAGATCCATAAAAGTGTTAGAGCAACTGCAAATTAATGACAACGACAACAAAAAGCAACATAAAGAAATGCAGATATCTCAATTGTATGGAAATACAGAAGAGGGAAAGCTTCTAACAACTTATAGTGTGCTGATATTGAAACGCCATTTAAGTGAGCTTAAAGGGTATGAGGGGCAATGACAAAGTGCTTCGCTTTACTAATTGTTTTCTCAGTACTAGTCATGCAGAGCAGAAAGTCAAATCAGTAGGTAGGAAAATAAGGTTGACCACAGCAAATGTGTACAGAACACATTTCTCCACTAACAAAAATATGTTTTCAAAAGCTGTCCAAATGATGCTAACGTCGAGGTAAATTATGGTGGTCAATTAAACTGCCTTAAGCTTGCAGAGATGCTAGCGCTATTACTGGGAGTCTGTATTGCTGGATGGAATCTTAATGCATATGTTGTTTGTATTGGTTACTTGTTTGAAAGTCTGTTTTGTGAGAATAAAGGATTACTTAAAAATCATCTAGTGGCAAAGCCAGCCAAATAAACTGATGAACAGCATGTTCCACTCCTACAATCAGAGACATCTTTAAAGCCAGAGTACCAGAACATTTGGTGATTGACTTTCTATTTTGTTTAATTTATCCACAGCAGCTGAAAGCAGCAGGGTGGAAATCCATCGAGTTTGCAAGGGTGTCAAAGGTGG
The DNA here is from genome assembly GCF_054131305.1 of Coturnix japonica. Taxonomy (NCBI): domain Eukaryota; kingdom Metazoa; phylum Chordata; class Aves; order Galliformes; family Phasianidae; genus Coturnix; species Coturnix japonica. Next base: position 19,031,149 of record NC_140671.1, on the reverse strand, counting down.
TAACAGTGGTTGGAATAAGCAACTGTGGCCAACTGGAGGCAGGAAATCTCTTTTAGCATGGGCAGGAGCAACAGGAGTGCAAGAATGCATAGAGTTGTGAGCAGTAATGTGTGTTTTCTTGATCAGGATGCTGTTTTAGGCACTATGCAGTTCTTGTGTGACTGGAAACAGCATAAAATACTGTATTGTGAAAGTGGTAAAGCATGAGTGAGCAGACATTAAATTGGTTCCACGATACTAAACAAGTCTGCAGCGCAACCTGCTGGGAGACGTTGGCAGAAAAGCGTGGCCTCACCCCATCCTGGTCAGCCCACATTAATGTTGCTCTCAGAGCTATTTCCTTGTTTAAAATGTCGGCTTTCATAAGCACCAGCTTATGAAAGCTGGTCCCTTTGAATTGAACTAAGTCACAGAATTCCATCCTCCTGAATACTAATGATAACATCTAGTGCTTTTTACAGTCCTTTTCATCGTTAGATCTCAGAGTGCTCTTCAGAGGAGGTCAGTATCATGAATGAGAGCCTGAGTCTGTTATACCATGTAATTCTCTGCTCAGACACTGCTGCAAAGGTCTCTGCTCAGGGATGACTTCCTATTTTTATTTATATTATTTTGAAATCCAAGTGTGCTCCTCAAAGGAGGGGGACAAAAAAAAGCACAATTAAACTGCTCTGTTAGCCATGTAAAAGTTTGTAGGCAATCTGTTTTACACCACTGCTAGCAAATAAACTGTTTGTCGTGAATTCTGTGGTTAATTCCTTAGGGCTGGAAACTGTGTTAATTGGAGGATTAAGAACCAGATGTTTGTTGTTTCAAATAAACGTTTCAGACAACCTGAAATAAATGAATTTGTAGGTATCTAGTCCCCAGACTTTGGTGCAACTCTTTCCACCTCCTTGCACAATAGCAGGAGCGATTATAACAGAATATTCCATAACAGATGGGTGTTTACTTAAGCTTGAATTTCCTCAGTGATGAGTATTCTACAGCCTCTGGGCTACTTGTTCCACTCTTTGAGTTATAAAGGTTCTCAGTACTCATCTTCCATTTTCCCTTTTATGGCTTAATCTCATTATTTTTTTCTCTATCTATGACTAGGAAGAATAATCAGTTGTTGCTCTCTTTTATTATCTCTGACATAGCTGTGTGAGGTTAAGTCTTTGTTTCCCAGGACTAAGTATGACCCAGTGCTTTTAACCTCTTTTAATTCAGAATGTTTTGCTTCCTTCTCTCTATTTAATGCCTTCAGTCATTACCTTCTTATCTTTTTTGGGTATTTGCCTAAAGCTCTCTTATCAAGCTGGGGTTTGATACACTGTATAAGAGTCTTGGCAGGATGTGTGGCTGTAATTCTGTTCCAGAAGTTTAGACTACAGTACGTAGTTATATCCTGCTCCTTGTATTTGCTTGATGCAGTTTTTATTCTTTCTTTCCCCGCAAATAACTAGTCTTTATGTGCTTATGTATTGGATGATTTGAGATGAACATGGGGGTCTAGTCTGTGTTGAATGACAGAAGATGCTTCCTTGCTGATAAAAAGGCCTGAGCTGTTGTGTATATCAGAGGCAAAAGCTTGGTTCATGGAACAAGTTCTTGTGTTAAAACTAAGAAAAACACTGGCTTTACTTTGCATGTTATGACACTGCAGCATTCCAGGAACCCTGCACCTGCCTACCCTTGCAGCATTTGTGAGAATATATTAATAATGGAAGTATTTAACATTTAGCATTTGCATGTTCAAAGTATTTTACTGGCATTTACTAATTAACTCCAATGGAGACCTTGCTGGGCTGACTAGACTGGAGCAATTACTTTAATTGTGTTAAATACAGTCGTCCTCTGAATGCAAAGCTATGGTACAATGTGCCTTTGTGCATCAGTGTTAGGCTGGCTGTTAATCTGCTGGTTTGGCTGTGTGAAGTTTGGTGGAAAGCAATCAGCACACAGCAGTTTGAAGGTCTGGCCTCATCTTCCCAACTGCTGATTTCCTTTCATTTATACAAACTGGCACTTAGTGTAAGTGCTAGTTTACTTTGTATGTATGTGTGTGTGTATATCCATAGTTATCCTGTAAAGATGAGCAATATCGCTGCTGTTTTGGGCTGAATCAAGTAGACATTGTGTTTATCTAAGAAACAAATTTAGATGAGCTTAGAGCCGAATTAAAAGGTTAGAAGAAATCAGAGCATTCAGAATTAGCACTGTGGCATTAGTGTGTCACTTACCGAGTGCAGGCAGCTTACCTTTCCTCACACCACAAAAATCAACAAGACCCATTATCAGCCAGCAGTATTTTCATGCTAGAAATGGATGCATTGTTATCTAAGGGTTGAACTCACTTGAAATGTGTAACCGACAGTTTGGAAGCTGCAAATGTTTGTGGAAAATGCCACGAGTACATAATTTTGTGGGTTTTCTTGTGTGTATTTATGTTGTGCTTCTCAAATAGCTGCTAAGTAGCATTGCACCACAGATATGGAAGTGTGCATGTACTGCATTTGCACTCTTGCTGTTTACAGCTGAGCTAAAGCATTTGAACTGTTTCACAGTGCTTCAGAAGACAGAGTATGGTAGTACCAAGAGACTGCAAGCTGCCCTATTGGTTTAAACCCTAATGGCAAGTGCAACATTGAAATAAGAGGTTCACTCTTCAGAGATGGCAGTCAGCATTTGTCCTATAGTCTTCACATGAATATGGAGAAGGGTTCTGTGCTGACACCTTATAATTGTAGATGTTTTGAGATAATGGTAAGGTTAAGACACAAACATGTCCTGTGAACTTCCGTATGTGAGTTGGTATTGCATGACACAATGAAATGAACCTAACTTGAGAGGTGCTTGGTGTTTGAATTGCATTGCTTCTCTTGAACTTGTAGTGGATTTTTTCTTTTCTCTTGCAGCAGAGATAAGGGATGGGGACTCTTCTCTCATCTAATTGGGCGTGTACTTTTGTTCCAGTAGCTGGAGGGCTCACTAAGCTTCTCACTGAAAGAACAGAAGGGTTATCATCATTAGCATTGCTTCATGAAATAACCATTTAGCAAGTGAACATCATAGGCATGATGTATATCTGAATACCAGATGGCTAAATTCTACTTGGACTCCACTGAACTGAGTGAAGTTTTATGTTTCTCTAATAGGCCAAATGCTTTCCTGTGTCACCTTCTTCTTTGCAGCGAGTGGCACTGTGAAGTTAGTGTGAATGAATAATTGTGGAACAGCTTTCTTTGGGGAAGATGATAAACTTTCCATCTATGCCTACACAGAAGACTGACAGGATTGTTCAGTTTCATTCAGAGAGGAGTGATGTGCAGTCAGTGTTAGCCTACCCAAAGAACAGAGGACCTCTGTACACACATCAGGCATTTCTAGTTTTATTTCTTCAAGGCTAGAGTAAACACCAACGTGAGTTAGACTCAGCTTTTTTAAGTTTGAAAGGCAGTGCAGTAGAATTAACATTTTCCTGTGTCAGAGTGGATTAATACTTGCTTACAAGAAAATAAACAAACTTGTTAAAGGAATAAATTAAAACCCAATTGTGTCTATGATGAATCATGATCCAATTTTGTCTGAGAGGGGAGAAGGAAAATTGGCTCAGCTGTCTATGTATTGTTTCTCCAAAAAGTATTTTTTGTGGGGGAAAATTACTAAGAATGAGTGAAATATGTTTGTTCCCACTCTCTGACTTCCATAGGAGTAAATAGATTAGCCTGGGGACTGGGGACTGAACTCAAAGTAATTTCTCAGCTTTTAAGGTCTGAGCAAAAAGGGATCTGTGGAGACTTTTCACAGTGCATTTTAATTCTGCTCTTTACCATCTCACTTAGTGTCTGTATTTTGGGGTTGGCTTTTATAGTAACAATTGTAAATAATTCTTCTGAATTTTCATCACTAACTTAAACTGACTTGAGTCTGGGGGGATGATTTACATCTTTCCCCTGATTTTATTTTAGGTAAGTGTACCTAAGAATGCTTAGAATTGGGAAAATGAATGATTTTCATCCATACAGCTGTTTATCCATACAGCTTTGGGATGGACAGAACATTGTAAACAACTAGAGGGAACTTACTTTGAACTGCACCTTTTAAATTGCTCACACTTATGCTATCTATCGGGTCTCCCCAGAAGCTATTACTGCAGCTGATTCTTTAATAGCCGCTTGCAGCCCAGTGTTAGTATTTAGCTTTCCCTCAGAGAAATATATTGTCATCCATATTTTTTTTATTTTCTCTGGTCTAGGTTATCTGTAAGTAAATCATACCTGCATTACTATATAATTTGCTTTTCAGCCAAGGGAAACTAGCAGTGAAGACCATGAGCAATTACTTCTGTTGCACACAATTGCTTTCAGGAAGGCAAATCTAAGCAATTAGTCTTGAGGGTGATTCGTACCAAATATTAGATTTCTATCTGGTGTTCCTGTATTCTAACACCAAGTAGATTTCTTCTGTGGTTAGACCTACTGATTTTGGGTGGACCATAAATAGTAATGAATTAAAGTACGTGTGAAATTACAGACTTGTAAATTAACAATCTTGCGCTGAAAAATAATAAGCATAAGTCAGCCAACTACTCTGTGATGTTATATGCAGGAGAAGTTGATTTAATTAAGAACTCTTAGCTCTCCAGAGGCTCGCTTCTGAAGGAAGCTACATCCCGGTTATTAATGTTTTGTCAGTCCATTGTGAAATAGAATCTTTCCTTATGCGTCGTTGTGAGAGGTCAGAAGAAGCTTCCATGTAGTTGGCACTTTGGTACTGTCATCTTGCTTAGCAAGGGAGCGTAGTTTGCTCTGAACATGCACATATCAAGATAAATCAAAGAGGGTGGAAAGAATGACTTCTAGGAAGGCCTTTTAATGACCGTGAAGGAAACATGTAGGGAATGCATGTAGTTACTGCAACTTGATGTGTTAAATGGTACGTTTGAACTGTTGTGAGTCTATTTCTGATCCTTTTCAGTGGAAAAAGTCAGAAGTGGGACTGTTTGTGAGTGCCAGGACCTTTCCATTATCACCATTAGAGAGACCATGACACTTAAAAAGCAATGCCATAACATCGTTCAGCATCATGCTAGGAGGAAGGACAAGAAATCCATTGTTATACATGTTTATCTTCCATAGTTCCAGGCATATTCATTTTTCTCAGAACCTGTTGGCTCTGTCAGGAACTGATGTTTTTCAGCATCTTAGATTAGGAACAATGCAGACTATGAGGGCGTGCTGTCCACGTGCCATGGGGTAGTTGTTTGAGAGCCAAGTTAAGGCGCTGTATAACCAAAGTAATGGAAAAACGTTTCTAATTTAAAACTTGAAAATGTTAGAGAGTTGGAAAGAAATGTTTCTTTTCATGTTAGGTTTCTTCCAAGTGGATAAATACGATCTAGTTTAAATGCCACAGAAGTTAATATAGTTGTGTTAAAATAAGGCTAGCGTAGAAAACGAGTTTACTTATCCTGTGACTAAGATCTTTTGTTTTAAGTAGTTAATTCTATAGCTTCCTATAACAAAGGGAAGATTGATAGTTTTATACTCCACTTGTTAGAAGGTTTGGAGCAAGAAAAGAAGTGCGCTATAGGAAGACGAGCAAGATGTGTGAGTAGGAAGAGGCTCGGAGAAGGTCTTTCTGGTGAAGCTAGTATAGTAAAACTGATAAATGTGAAAGTAGTGGCTTCTAAGGAACAGAGGAAAAACAATGACTAAGGTCATCTAGAGAAGGTAGACCCAAAAAGGAATAAGTCTGAGAGAAGAATGACCTGAGCAGTCTGTATGGACAGATGGCCAAAGTCAAGATAGATTAGATATGAATAAGATATCTTTGGATAAGATTGTGAATGAGGAGTGAACGTTGAAAGATAAGGATTTACGAAAGGAAATGCTGAGGAAACAGTAGGCAAAATTACATCTCAGAAGTGATCAGAAAGCAACAGAGGAAAACCTTGGAGGCATTCAGAGCAGAGACTGAATGGAATACAGGAAAGGCAAAAGGTTTAGTCAAGGTCCAGTCCATCATCTGCTTTTATAGCAGAGTCTTGGGCAGTTCTCTATGGGTGTTCAGCTCCTCGCAGCTGCTTAACACCAAGTCAGTGGAATTTTCCTGAAGTCCTTTGAATTTAGTGGATACTGGATACAGTCACTGAAGGGTACTGTATGTTGTAATGATTGTCTGACTAATGCAGTACTTTTCCTGTTTTATTTCTTCCCAGTAAGCTCATCTTTCTACTTTTATTATTACTATTACTTCTCTCACAAAACCAGACTCAGCATCAGAGCACAAAGCTGTATTTCGGTATCTAAGATTCCAGTGTCATTAATTATTTAACTTTACCATAGGCCTAATTTGTTGTGTAGTGAAATAAGTGAAAGCCTTTCCACCAACCTCAAAATAAATGAGATGAGATTTCATAATAGGCAGAGTACATAGTCTAGGCTTTTAAATACTTCAGTCCTTAAAAGGATGCAGGTTGTTTGGATTGAATGGTAATAACCTCAGTTAAGTGATCCTGCTGAGAACTGTGACTACTAAGAGCCCTAAGTCATTTTTTGTTCTTAGGAAATACCAGCATTTCCCATTTCCAATAGTAAATCTTTAGTGCATGTAATTCAGCACATAAAAGGAAAAAAAAAAGAAAGGTCTGTTTTCCTGAAAGTCATTTGTGTGTGTACAAAAAGAAGCTGATAGCAACAGCTTTCGCATATTCTCATGAGAAAAAATAATGTATGCATCCCTTGCATTAGGCAATCCAATGCCTTCTATAGCATTCACCTCTTTCAGAAGGAGTGGGAACTGTTGCAGTTGTATTCCTTTGAGATGAAAGTTGTAATACTACAAATTATCGCTTGTTTTCAGTATGGACTAGAAAAATAAATGCAATTTATGCTTTTAAATGTGGAAAATTAAGCAAAATAAAGCAATTTTATATGTTTGAGGATCTTTTCAAATGAAAAGCTGCACTCAGTGAATTCTCATCAGTTCCTTTTCTCACTGTCGTGTTTCACGATGTGAACTCTGAATTGAATGAACAGCTGCAGTAAAATGGTACCAGTCAAGTCACAGGGAATTCACAGGGAGTTGAGACATTTCAGGCTGTGACACAGCCCTTTGGAGCTCTCATTTACCTTGAGAAATGGTTGACTTTTAGCATAATGTCTTCAGTACAGCTCACAAATAGAGAGGTGTCAAGCCCTTATTTGCAGTACTTATACTTAGTACTAAGAGTCAGCCTTGTACAAACAGAACAAAGACTCTTACTATCACTATTAGGGGTTTATATTTCTAATTGTGGAAACAGATTTTTTTTTCTCCTGGTCTTCCCCTTCAGTCTTACTTACAGTGCAAACATGAGAGTTAATATGAAGGAAATGGCAGAGTTGATCTTAAGGGTGTTTTAGGGAAAGCAGAATAGGAAATGAAAGACATGGCTCAGGTGTCTAAAAGCCTTCTTAGTTCACCTGAAATAAGGCTATTCTTCACATTAAAGATCTGACTGTATCCCTTTGATCCTTGAAAATGCCACCTACTGCAGCGTATGGATGTTGGCTGAGCCAGGATGCAGTTTCAGCTGATGTCTTGGTCCAGTCTCATGGCTGTGCCTCTGTGCACACAACAGAAGCAGTGGGCAGAAACATGCTGAAAGCACAAACAGAGGGGCAGTGAGTGGCCAGCACTCCTCAATATCCTGAAATAACAGACCTGATTAATTTGAAGATTTTTCAGAACAGATCTTCTTTTAATCTGTACAATTACAGTGGTGAAGGTTGAGCTGTGGGGAATCTGGGCAGTACAGCTGAGGTTGCCTTCTTGCTCACCCTGAGCCAAACTGATCAAGCTACAATAACTTAAATTAAGTTCTTGTTATACTTGATGCAGCGTAGGCTGATTGAGTGAAGATGCACCACAGCCTTCATTACGTGCTCTCATGGCCAGTCTGATTACTCCATCTGACCATAGCAGACAAATATCTTTCACCCTTTCCATTTTATAGGTTTAAGCTGTTTAGTAATAGAGGGAATATTAAAAAGAGGAATCATAACCAGATCGTATTTTAGCTTAGTTCTCATTAGCTGTTCATCTAGAACAGATTGCATAGGACAATCTTCTGGAGTGTGTCTAATTGCTGCAACATGGTGATTTAATGGGAACACATTTTTATAAGCTTGTTTAACCGCATCTGTGCCAACTGACCTCACAGCTTGGTGTGCAGTGATGCAATGCGAGCAACTAGCCTTTAAATGTAGGGTCTTATTTGTATGGCCCCTTTTGAACTTCATTCACTGTTGTGCCTTTTCTAATGTGGCATCTAGCATCACTGCAGTATCTGAATTCAAAGTGTTCATCCTCCATCCCACTCATCATCCACAAACGTTTGTTCTTCAAGATAACTTTTAGGTCCTTAGAGTCTTATCCCTTACATTTTTCCTTCTATTCTTTATACTGTGAGCGTTTCTTTTCCTAAAATGTTCTTTGTCATAATTTGTCTAGGAACCAAGTTTTCTTGTTGTCTGGAGTGTTTTTACATGGCAGCAAACAAAGCAGCTCTCAGAACTCTGTGGTCCTTCAGCCCATCCCAGGAAATACACCATTTCTGTGCATCTATCTCAAAACCTTGTGACTGTTTCTGTTTTTCCCTCGATTCCTTCTTCATTGACCTCAGGCTTCCCTGTTACTCACAGCCTCAAGTCCAGTGGGCCACACTTGATTCTTGTAGGCTGCCTAGAAAAAAAGGTATGTGCATTCTGTTGCAGCTTGGCTGAATTGGTACAGAAATCATCCCTCAGCCTTTTACCCTTTAAGTGAGAAACAGGGTTTTAAAAGCTAATTTGCTTGTTTTCATGGCACGATCTTAATTCTACAAGGGAGAATAGATGATCTAATCTAATTTAATTTTGCTCTTTGAGAAGGAGGGAGATCACTTGGCCAGCTGCTGCTCTGAGCAAACATGGAGCATGTAGGCTACAAGATAAGCTTTGAACTCTATCAAGTCTCTCGGCAGTATATGCTAATGTGCGCTGTTGGGAGATTTCTGAAACTTTCTCTTCTGATTGTATTAATTAGCGTGCCACTCCAAACCAACAAAGCAGTTGGAATGAGCTGTAACTCTGTAAAACAAGTGAGTGCTGTTACACATAGGGCTTCCTCTGTGATGCTTTAGTGTGTTGGCAGTGTGGACTATGAAGATATATATTTGGCCTGATTTATGGAGTATATCTATTTCATCTCTTTCTAGAACTTTAAGCATATTTTAGCACTTTAATCTTTTCCATTCAAGCTGTTCATTTGTTAGAAAAGTGTACATGCCAATCTTGCATCTAAAGAGAAACCATTTTCTTCGCAAATATTTAAACATTTAACATGAGGTAGGAAAGCATCTCTGAGTATCAATAGCAATACTAAATTTCTTTCTGCACTGTGACAAACCCCCTGAAAAACCAAGGCCTCTACAATTCAGGGCCTCAGAGTTCTTCAACTAATCTTCCCCAAGGTGGATTTGTTCTTTTTTGTAATCTGATGTTTGTCAGGGTGGAATAAGTTTATCAGTACTGGCTGTTGAATCTTTGTATGTAATAAGACACAGAGATGTTCCTGTATTCTTTTATCTTCCTCCATGCAGTAACGGTCCATGCAGTTGACAAAGACATGACTTTATTCCAAAAGACAGAGCAAACCAAGGCTTGGAATATAGGAGATAATTCCTATAACTTAAATGTATAGAAGTCCATGCTTGTGCCAGCAGAGGAGTTAGGGTTATAGCACTTGGGAGCTCATACTGCTTGCTGTGTATAGCAGCTTAAATAAGACATAAGATGAGAAGCAATAGTTTGTGAGATAATGTCAGGGAGTATCATAGTGTACAGTACATTAAAGCTGTATCCCCATTTGGGGAGTTTATTACTCTATGAAATTGTGAACTTTACCTGTTTCACTGTAGCCTTGTTTGTTTTTTTCCCCTTACATCATCTTTAAGATGTTATTTCACGTGTGCGGTCTAAATCAAGTCGTTACCTTTCTCATCTCATGTGAGGTCTTGACAAGTGTAGGTTCTGCCTATGGCTTCACCTCTAGCCTGTCCTATTGCTGAACTTGAAATAGCAAAGTCTGCAGGTTTTAACTTCTGTTTCATACCCATAAAGAAAGAGATGAAAACATTTAGCTAAAATCATTATATCATTGCTGTGTGAACTGGTTACAAACTGTTGTTTGGATCTAAGTACAGTTCTGGGAGAGCCTTCCCTGTACTATTGCTAAAGAATTCTTTAGGCTTTCGTATTCTATTCAGCTCCCTCTTTAGCTTTGTTTCCCCTTGTCGGATAAGTACTGATAAAAACTCACCAACAGCCTCCCTTTGAAACAGAGGTCATACCTCCCATAGTAAAAATAAAGCATTGCATCAGTTCCTTCACAAGGACTCTATTCAAGCTACTTCTTTATGGGGGAGAAAGAAGCTACTAACATTGTTATCAGAAATCAACTCTTTCCTCATGTTGAAATTAACCTAATGATTCTCCCATATTACTTCAGTTAAAAGAATATGATCAATGTTGGGCTTCCTTGGTCACACTTAAAGCTTTATTTTTTTCCTCAGAATCTCAGATATCAGATTTAATCCTCCTACCTGCACTTCTTGAATACTTTTTCGTTATTCCCAAAGTAAAAGCAATAAATAATTTCCTTTATGTTAAATATATTTAAAGCTGCCTTAAGCTCAGATAGGAAATCTAAGAAACATCTCTTGGTGCCATATACGTACAGTATGACAGCCCATCCAGAATTCATCTGGCTATGACAAATTATTTCCACAGGCATGAATGCAGTGTCTTTTATGCATGTACTCACATACTACTGCTTAACTTGAGAAAATGATAAAAGCATATCAACTTTAGAGCCTACTCAATACTTTACATAGTAGATATTTATAGGGCATCAGCTATGCTTTTTCATTCACTTAACCTACGCTTACTTCTGGAACTGTGTTGCCTATGTAGTTGCTTATTTGCTTGATTTAAGAGATGTCACCCTTTTCTTTTGTACCTTGCTCACAAGGCACAGCTGGACCACAGCTGAGCTTTCTTGTGCATCTATGATAGGAGTGTCATCCCGCTGTAGAATGATTACAGGGCTTGTAGAACATGTACCCAATTTGCAACTAAATGATTTTTGTCTGCTATCACATCGTGCTGCAGCTTGAGATCCAACCACCAGTCTACATTTTTCCTCCCTATTTACATCGTCATAAATTATAATACTTATTTTGCCAACCAATTCCGTTATCAAAAATACACACATGTCATCTTTCTTGCCTTTGGATGTCTAACTGAAAGTTTGCTATGAAAACTGTTACCCTGGGCAGTGTGGTCATTTCTGCTATGTTTGTTTACTTTTGTTTCTATTGTTAAGGCAGTAAATCAGTAGTGTGGTGGCTGCTGTTATACTGCGAAATCCCCAAATCCTTAAACAGAAATGATGTAATCCCAACACAAGAAGTGCTAAGAAAAGAATGCGTAAGTGTGGGTAGGCACATTGGCTAATTAGCTCAAGTGCATAGGAGAATTCAGCTCACTTTTGAGTAGCTGGACATGTAGGGCTAACAGCGATTGGATGTTTTAGTGCAGAATCAAAATGCTTCATTGCAGAGTAAGCCATGTTTTCCATAGTCTTTTCACCACAACTTCAGGACACTTAATAGTTCAAAGCACTGGACTGTAAAAACTCTGTAAATGAGTCTTTAAAAGTTAGAATGAAAACAGGGGGATGGTGGTACAACCACAACAGTAGTCAGTCAACATTGCAGTAGTGCAGCCTTACTGAATTGCTGCCAAGGAATGTAGATTAGGAGCCATTCTGTTTTAAAAGCTTCAGCTAAGATAATTAATTGCATTTATTTTCAAGGTGATGTCGTGCTTGTTTGTGGGAATGAGCAACAGAGAATTAGAAAAAAAAACATGGAAATTTCATCAGTGATTACCAAAGCGATAGTGATTTACTAATTGCCTTTTGCTGTTTCCTGACAGTTTGTATCTCTTATAAGCGAAACAATCTGCCTCCAGTCACTGAAAACATTTGTGTGTTGAGAGATTAGGATAAATATACCACAAGTAATTGTTTAGTTGTAAATTTGTTCTTTTCCCTTTGTGGGGAGTTGGATTTGCCTCCTGTCTTCTGTGGGAAGTGCAAATACTTACCCTGTAACCCTTAAAGTGTGCTCAGAAGACCCTAAGCAAGATTTTGGCAGAACAGAATGTAGCCAGGAGCAAAAATCTCCTTCCAGATGTGGTGGAACGGAGCCCTGGCAAATTCTTTGCTCTCCTGGTTTTGGCTCTGGGAAATTCTTGAGAGCTGCGGTTAGCATCAGTTAAACAAAGACTGCAGACTGATGCAGGTTCTGTATGTTGTCCCCATGTTGCTGCTGTTGCTTCTTAAAGGTCTTTCCCCTCCATAGCCCTGTGTGCTTCAGCTGGGAGTTGGAAGGCAGATGCAGCTACATGACTGTATTTGCACTGTGTGAGCGGGGGCTGATCTAGGGCAGTATTTTCTGCATTTTTCCTTCTCTATGCTCTGGTATTTCTTTGCCAGCAGTGTGTGGATAGCACATTAATCAATATAATGAGATTTATGTGGTTCTGTTGAGTTCTGTAGGAAAACATATTGAACGTAGATTGAATGATGGAAATGAAGGCTCAGACAAATGTCTGACATATGCGTTTCTTCAGGCATTTCAGAGTTTAATACGCAAATGGGAAAGGTGTTGATTTTGTGACCCTTTGTGAATTGGCAGATCTAGATCCACAGAGGCAGAGATCCTTCTGCTGCCATCAGTAACTCAGTTCCTGAGTGTTTAATAAAGTGCAACCGAAACCTCTGGATAAATAAATAAGTACCTCGTACTGCAAATCAGTAACTTCTATAGTAAAACCATATTCACAGGTTTTTGCTATGTGACTGTATCCTTTTTTTCCCCCCATCCTGAAATAGTTTTTTTCTAATTAAAACTAATGTAAAAGTGCAGACAAAAGTAGTGAAATGCCATATGAAGCTGCCCCATAACCATGGGCCAGGCCTATCTTTCTCACTGCTGTAAGAACAATACGGTTCTGTGTTTGTGCTGATCTTGAAATCATCCTGCAGTACTTTGCAGTCTGAAACAAATGAAAATCACCATACATTGTTGCATGGCAGATCCCATAAACAGCAGGTCTGAACAACAAGTGTGTAGTGTAATGGGATAGGAATAATTCAGTGAGAAAGCAAAAAGCCTCCTTTAAGGAATGCTTTTTGGAATATCAAAAAACCCAACCAACCAACCCTACCCACAGCCTTTGTGCACAGCGTGTGGTTACTTTCATGCACAGAGCTGGGCTGTGTGAGCAGGGAGATGACAATCCTGAGCCTGGATGGACAACCTGGACACAGTCTTCCACTTTGGATGCTGTATGTGAACTGAACCTGGTCTGCTAGAGATGTTAATTAAGTTGTAAACCTGTGGAATGGATTCCAAAAAAGCCAGACAGTTGGAGCATATAAACAGGAGGGGCAATGGCTAATTACAAGGGTGGACAGTGATAGGACAGGGAGGAATGGTTTTAAACTGAGACAAGAGAGGTTTAGGTTGGATATTAGGAGGAGGTTTTTCACCCAGAGGGTGGTGATGCACTGGAACAGGTTGCCCAAGGAGGCTGTGGATGCCCCATCCCTGCAGGCATTCAAGGCCAGGCTGGATGTGGCTCTGGGCAGCCTGGGCTGCTGGTTTGTGAACCTGCACATAACAGGGGGTTGAAACCAGATGATCATTGTGGTCCTTTTCAACCCAGGCCATTCTAAAATTCTATGATAAAAAGGGGTATATTGATGGAAGACGGCTGGTAGATTTGCTTCATTTTCCCATGGTTCCTCTGCTATTGTTCTTGAGGAGCAGAAGGGAGTGAAATGGAAGTAGTCCTCTGGTTCTCTATTACAAGCCTGTGTATTGTCTGTGTCACCTTAAGTGGTGGAAGAAATCTGTAACTACTCAGGACACCCCCTAAACTCTGTATTCAGCACTTACTTGTTTTAATCCCAGCAGTTGCTTAGTTGCATTTAAAGCCCCCGGGCCCCATTGAGTTAACTGTTGTGACTGTCACCAGGTTGTTTTTCTTTCCTGCCCAAATGAGATGTCTCCCCTGAAAATAACATGAGTCTCACATGCAGAAAGCACAGCTTTCAAATGTTAAACCAGATGGCAATTATCCTGAATTAGTCTCTCATTTGCAATGCTCTCATTTTTTTTGAGGTCTTCTTTTTTTTTTTCCTTTTCTTTTCTTTTCTTTTCTTTTTTTTTTTTTTAAACTTAAAAACAAAACAACAACTAAAACAACAGCAAAAGCAACCCTTCAGCCATTTGTGATTATTCTTGTTTGGTATTTAAAGACTTGTTTACTTTTAATTGGTTGCCAAAGTCACGTACTGTTTTTGATACAATGGAAAGGCAATAGAATCTTTCTGGGGACAAGATTTGTACTATGACATTCAATGGCAAGGATGTACATGAGGGACATGGTTCTAATCTATATGGAACAGTAAACATCAAGTACTTAACTGGAGAATACATGCTTTTACATTTGGACCATCTACATTATTTCCCTCCAAATACTATGTTGGCTATATACCGTATTTCTCTGCTTTCAGAGCTTTTGTTTTCTAAATTACATTTAGAGCTATAAAACAGAATGCAAGCAGAAGGCAGGAGACTCCCTGTAAGCTTATTTAACTTACTGATATGGACTGAAGATGGGTTTGTGGAGTTTCTAGCTCTGAAAATGGCCGTCAGAAAGCTTTGATCTCTCTCCCACCTTCAGTCAGGTCGTACTGTTCCAGGAGTAAATCTGAAGATACAAAGCAATTTCATTTTCATTTTGAAGTCATTTAAAACAGAATTGGGCCTTTTTTTTTTTTTTTTTTTTTTTGTGCAGTGAGATGAGTAATGTATAATTCTGAAATACAAATACTGATTTCTCATATGTGGGCTACTCCAAAAGTAATGCCTCCTATTTTATGATGCTGGCGTGCAACATCAGAGGTGTATGTTGGTGGGATGGCAGCAGAGGTTGAACCTTCCCACCAATATCCTGTTAAATTTTGTTGCTGTGTGACAGATGGCAGCAGAGGGTCAGTCTGACAGAACGGTGTTGACATGGGAGTATGTATGAAGCAGAGGTTTGGAACTGAATTCCTCCATGTGGAAGAAATGTTACCCATCAACATTCATTGACATTTGCTGAAAGTTTATGGAAATCAAACAGTGCATGTTGGCACAATGGGGTGGGGGGTAGAGCATATCAGCAGCATGGAAGACAAGCCTCATTCTGGACAGCTGTCACACCATGGAATGAAGAGTGTCTCCATCAGCTCATCTGCGTGAATGAGCAACTTGAGAACTGTGTACAGAGCTTAATATCATCTTCAGTGTGTTGGAAGTGATGGTGACTGTGTTAAAATATTGGAAAGCCTGTGCCAAGTGGGTCCCAGAAATGCGCACACAGGAACAGAAAGAGCACCATATGCAGGTTTGTCAGGACATATTGAACCACTGTGAGGATGAAGGTGACAGTTTTCTGGATCGCATCATTATCGGTGACAAGATGTGGCATCACTGCTACAAGCTAGAGTCAAAATGGCAGTCTGTGGAGGAGTGATGTGAATTCTGCATCGAAGAAAAAGCTCAAGATGCAGCAGCCCTCAGTGGGTAAAGAAACATACACTGTCCTTTGGAATAGGAAAGGGGAGGATCCTTCTGGAGTACCTGGAAACTGGACAAACCATCAATTCTGACCATTACATCATATCTGAATAAGCTGAAAGCTTCAACTTCTGGACTCTGCCAGAGACAGTCTCAGTTTTACAAGATAACACAAAGCCACATACCTGTTTAGGGACCATGGAATATGTTGCCCATCTTGGTTGGACTATCCTACTGCACTCACCATATAGTCTGGATTTGGCTCCCTCTGACTTCCATCTGTGCAGGGTGATGAAAGATGGGCTGTGTAGACAAGATTTTTCTAGCAGCAATGCCATCATAGCAGCTGGGAACCACTGGGCCATCTCTGCTGGTGCAGATTTTGACATGCACGGCATGCAGGCTTTTTCTTGTCCATCACTGGTGAAATTGCACAGTGAATGACTATGTTGAAAACGAATGTTTTATAGGTGAGAATTTGCTCTAACGAATGGTGATATTATGCTCTTTGTATCTGTTGTTGTTTCTGTGGAAATAAATAGGAGGCATTACTTTTGGAACAATCTCTACATAAAAAGTCCCAGGTATCCATATAGTTTCTTTGCAACGAAGTAATCTCTTATGGATCAGATAAGAAGAAAGCTGCTCCTTCCACAAAATCATTCTGCCTTTGGTAGTTGCTGTGTGACCACTTAGGGGTTTGGAGTGCAAAGTGAAACATTCAAGGATTGCTTTATTCCAGTATGTTTAGGATTACTTTTTCCAGCATGTAAAAGACACAGATATTCCTGTGTACATTCTGAGTTCTTTAAAAAAAAAAATACAACCATGTATTCCGATGCTGAATATGCAGAATATACTGAATAGCTTTAGTTGGTACTTGGAGGCAGTTAGAATTTTTTCTTTATCAGCTGAAAAATCTTATAGAAATCTGCAGAGTGTTCAAGGAATTCAGGTACTTCAATCCCACCCTCATATATATAACTCAGTGTTTTGAAATGTAAATCCTACTGGTATCTTAAATATACATATATATTAAGTACTTCAGAGAATGTTACCTATAAAGCATTTATTTGTAGCCATGGACTGTTTTAAGTATGTGCAATAAGATACCATGTACTGCTAACATAATTCCTAATCATATTGTAAGAGCCCGCAGACAGGTTTCTTATATCACAATCAGTGTGTTTTATAATGCATTGTTCCCCAGGGCTCGGTGCTGGGGATGCTTCTATTTAACATCTTTATTAATGATCTTGATGAGGGGGTTGAGTGCACCCTCAGTCTGCAGATGATGCCATGTTGGGAGGTAGTGTTGATCTGCCAGAGGGGAGAAAGGCACTACAGAGGGACCTGCATAGGCTGGATTGATGGGACAGGGTAAACTGTATGAGTTTCAATAGGGCCAAATGTCTGGTCCTGCATTCTGGTCTTAACAACCCCAGGCAACCCTGTGGGCTTTGGGAGGAATGGCTGGAAAGCTGCGTGATGGAAAGGGACCTTGGTGTGCTGATGGACAGTCAGCTGAATATGAACCAGCAGTGTGCACAGGTGGCCAAGGAGGCCAATGGCATCCTGGCTTGTATCAGGAGTGGTGTGATGAGCAGGACTAGGGAAGTCATCCTGCCCAGTACTCTGCACTGGTGAGGCCTCACCTCGAGTGCTGTATTCAGTTTTGGGAACCTCAGTAAAGAAAGGACACTCAGGTCCAAAGAAGGGCAACAAAGCTTGTGAGGGGTTTGGAGAACGTTGCCTACGAGGAGCAACTGAGGGAACTGGGGCTGTTTAGTCTGGGGAAAAGGAGGCTGAGGGGAGACCTTATTGTTCTCTTCCAATACCTGAAAGGTGACTTCCAATCTAGATGCAGAGGGAGATATTAAATGCAAGAAGAGAATAGTTGTTGAATTGAATCTTGAATCAGGACCGAGTAGGCAACATAAACAGTGTATTTAGTTCTGTATAAGGCTGGAGATAAAAGGATAATGACCGTAGGAGGAGGAAAGAGAATTGCATCAGCCTCTGGAATGAAGGTTCTTGTTTGTGTGCATTAAAGGAACTATTATTATTCCATAGAAATATCCATGGAGATCTGAAGTAACTATGTGAGCTGGGATTAAGTATATGTATTAGGTCTTCGTAGCATATGAAGTTGTCAAAATGATCAGTCCTAGAACTGGTCTATGGAATCTTCTGACATATGAAAATGTAGCAGGGTGCTGAAAATACAGATCCAGAGTGTTTAAAGAAAAGAAAAAATGGTATTTATAATCAAAAGAAGGAAAAAAGGATCAGAATTTGTTCCTGCCAAGAGATTAGGACAAGAATTGATTTGTGATTTCTGGACAAATGTAAGGAAATAAAACACAAAAAGCTGAAAAACAACAGTGTAAGTACAAGCACACAAAGGCAGTAATAGAAAAAAAAAAAGGGGATTATAAAGGATAAAGCTGATGCCTTTAATGCGCTGCTTGGCAGTATTAAAAGCACAATGAAAAGCAAACAAATTCTGCAGTGGATACACAGAAGTAGTGAAAAGCCAAAAGGTATCTTCATAGCTGCTGGATGACTGTACTTAGTGGAGCTTACCCCATTATAGAGAAGCTGTTAGAAGAGAGATGAGGATTCAGCAAAGGTCAAACTGAAGTGGTCTGGGGTCCTGAGGATCTGAAAGTATTATGAGAGAACAGGAAAATAATATTTTAATAGCATTTAGAAAACAGAGAAGGAAAGTGATCAACAGAGGGCCTTGTTGAATTATAAGAATGTGCTTGGAATAAAATGAGCAGATGCTACAAGAATACTTGAGCTGGTGATGCATTTAGGAACAAGGAGCTGTGAACTAAAAGTGAGAGGGGGCCATGCACATTAATTTAACCACATTTCCTTAAAGAGTAATGCATCAAATAGACTTTCAAGAAGAGTAGGGTAAATGCTCCAAGCAATTTTAAAACATTAGCTAAGTTTTAACTTTCAGAGTGTGGGGAGAAAAGTGGTTTTCCAGCAGCCCTTCAGTCCCCCATAAAAATTTTCCAGACTTGCTTTGAAAAAGAGCTTTATACATCTCACTCCTCCTAACATCACTGGAATGGAGTTAGAGAGTAGAGAGTAACTGACTACTGGGATTGTTCATGAAAGTCCAGGCTAAAGAGTGAAAGAAGAGGAGGATACTGAAGTTATGTGGAAAATGAGCATCCAGTTGACCTTGCTGTTTAGCTGGACCTTCCCCCAAAGTCTCTGTTGCTTGACAGTTTTACACATGAAATACTCTATTTCTTTTTTCTTAGTAGACGCTCTTCTGAAGACACAGACATCTCAGCCCAAAAACAGCTTCTGCAAATCGAAGTTAGTAAGCACTCTGGATTGTTTGCACCTTGCTCAATATCTGCAGCAGTTAGACTTTTGGAACAAGAACACAGAATCTTCTCTAAAAAGCTAGAGATGAAGTCATTCTCCAGTGGAATAAAAGCTTCTAGTGAAACACGCTCATTTTAATTTAAGATGAATGAGATTGAAACTGTATTGCCTCAAGATAATTTCCGGCTGCACTGTTGGTCAGTCCTAGCTCTTTAGCACTTATAGCTTGGTTAACCCTTCTAGTTCTTCAGAGATTGCATTAATCCTGTTTTTTTACTCAGCCTTCCCCAGGCACAGAACTTTATTAGGGAAGAACAATATGTATTGCTGTGCTAGTGACTGAACAACGCACAGCAGAGCTGAAGGCAAAGGATCCAAACCACATTTCAGCTTTGTCCACATTTAGTTCAGTATGTAGAGCATCATATACAGTACTACTATTTTTTTCTGTTTTCTGCTATATTTTTAATTGATGACTTGCTCTAATTATACTACTAGGTGTCAATTTAAACTATACTCATCATCAAAACAAAGTTTGGTACGTTCTGTATTTGACAAGTCATGTTCTCGCTGAACAGTCGTATTTTGTGGATTTTTTTGGTGTTACTTTGACTAAAAAGCAGTCTGCTCATTAGCTTGCCTAGATACTTGCTGCTCTAACAGGTCAACATTTTCAACACCTTGGTTGTGCAGGTGATGTTTTTCAGACTCTAAAAACATTGCTCTGTCCTGAAGCAATGATTTTTGTCTTGGTCGAGTGAGAATTTCAGTAGTTATCATGGTAAATAGAACTAAGTTATAAATATGGATTTTTGCATCTGAAAAAAAAACCCAGTGTTGCCAAACGAATTCTTGCAGGCAAAACCTAAATACTTATTTTTATTCATGAAGCCATCAGTTTTTCCAAAAGGTATGCTGCAAATGCACATATTGAAATCTGTGGGAGGGTTCTATCAAGCATGCAATTACTACAGCGTGAAGTCAGTAATATTTGATAGAGACTGAAAACTGGTACCGTCAGTGACCCAGTTCTTTGGACAATGGCAATGGGAATATCTTCCATCTTCTGCACCCTTCCCATTGACGTGACTCTGGTGGTGGGTATTCTGTTGTTTCCCACAGGTGATGTTCACAGATTAAATTGATCTTGCTCTGAGGTGATATCCAATGTAAACGTTCTTTTCTGTTTCATCGTATCTCTTTGGAGGATTGGTTTACTGCAGGAAGAAATGTCAAAGTTCTTCTATCAATCAGGCAAACATCATCTCTTCTGACAGGAATTTGCTCAGTTTGGTCCTGTATATGGTGAACATAGAAGTGCACTTGTTTCTCCCTGGAATTTTTAGTTTTGGAAAGTCCTTCAGCAGGGAGTGCTGCTTAATCACTCAGTGTGACTTCGTCTCTTCTAGGTAGGCTTTTGGTGAAAGCCAGGATGAATGAATTGGTCCTCAGAATAATTTTTAAGGGAAAAATTGGATGTTTACCGCTACATGGCATGAACTTCATGGTGCCTCTTTGCCATATGATGTCTACCAATTGGCGTGAGGTTTTAATTCCCAATTAACTAGAAAAGAAATACACTTGAGAAGTGTTGAAGGTTTGTGCTTGCTTTGAGGCAAATGATCTTTGCAGATAATGAAGGCAGCATTGTATCCTTACAGCAAATTGAAGTGGAAATTTGTGGGCTTTTCTGATTGTGTGGTTTTGTTGCCATCATTTATTTCTTGGTTGTTTTTCTTTTCCCCTCTTAACCAATAGGCCAGATTTCCACATGGTGCTTTAGTTCTCTTGGAGCCTGGCTGGTTTTTATCAGTTGAGAATTTATGTCTTGAAGGGAGTGCCTCTATCAGATGTACTTGTTTTCCCAAGGAAAGAACTTCCCATTCTGCAACCTGCCTTCTCATTCCCAGTGCTTTTCAAACGTTGTAATATCTTAGCACTTTCTAAATGTTGCAAAGGATTTGAATAACTTCTACTTCAGCATATGGTATGTATCATCAGTGTAATCCACTACAGGTTCTGAGAGCTGATAGCAAACTGCATGAGAGAGTCTATGCGGAAAGTAAATGAGATGGGGAAGAACTTTAAATATGAAATTAGAGCAACAGTGAGATAAATCAATAAAACCCATTTAAAACATTAGGATAAAGTAATTTGCTTTGAATGCTCAGGAGAATTTACTATCTTGTGTTCAGTTTGTATCCCATGTTTACTTAATTTTGTCTTCTGCCTGTTTGTAATGGGTTTTTTCTGTGTTTTTTTAAAATTTTTTTTTGTTTTTTATAACTGCGCATATTTGAGGTAATTCAAGTAATGAGAGAAATTGATACTTGCAGTATAAAAATGACTGTCCAGGTGTCTTGGATGGCATTGAAACCAGTTCTGGAAGTAAACAAGTAACATTCAGGATGTTAGTTCTTCTTCACCTGCAACTTATTCTGCATATCTTGTAGAGAAACTGATGCTTCAATTTACTGTGCCACCTGGACTCTTTTACTTTGTGCCTTAAGCAGAAAGACTCTGTACTCTCTGGAGCTTTGTTATACCTCATGCTGTACTTTCTGATGCATCAGCTCATGGAGAGAAGATAATGGCACAGAGTTGTTGGATTTTTTTTTTTCCATTCCAGTGAAAATGCTTTCATTTAATTTGTGAATGTTTCTGTCACTCCACTTAAAGCAATGTTCGTGTATTTGGTTTTGCACAAAAGGTGGAAACGCTGCCTAGTTTCTCTTCACAACCTCAGTCCTTGACTTCAGCAAACCATCAGAGGCTGAATTCCTCTTACAGCAACAGCTGCAGGAATTAGGAATTTTAGAGGGTCACACTTTATCACATGCAAGTACAGTGTGTCTTGCTTCACTGGAGCTGGACTCTCGTAGATTTAATTGAACTATGTTGCCGTTGGGTTTTTTTTGTTCTTTTTTTTTTTTTACTGCTGCTTGGTCTCACTTTATTGGATATCTTAGCCATAGCTGTTAAAAAGCAACATTAGAGCTGAGCAAAAAATAAAATTGCAGAAGAACAAAATGTTACAGGAGGCAGATATCCATGTGTGTTTTATAGAAATAGGACTTAGGTTGCCAGAGGCGTTGTTTGTGACTTTATAGCCAAGTTGAATGCTCTAAACCATGTACAAAACTAAAAAGTGACATGATATAATGCAAGATTTAAAGATGTAGACAAGCACAGAGTTGTTTGTCTTGTCCTGAAGTGTAGAAAGGACCTGTGGTGTTTGTGGAAGGAATCACCTTGGATGGACATATTTAACCCTTAACAGCTTAATCTTCTCATGCTTTCTCAGCTGTCTCTGTTGAGACATGGGCTACATGACAAGTTTAATATTTTAAACAGCTATTTAGAAATGCATTAGAAATTACTTGAGAAACTATTATGTAGGTTTTAGAACAACACCAGCAAAACATGCCAGCAGTTGTTTTCAAATGGCCATTAAGCAAAACTTCCACGCTTGATCACTCTTTTTTTGAGCTGACATGGTGCTTTTGATGTTGCTATGAGATGATGATGGTAGAGATACTTGCAATGTAGACATGCTGCTGTCTAAAATCCCTAAGGATTAGAAGAGCAGTTGAGGCCAGTTTCTTACTGGGTCTCTGTAGCTTGCTTGAGGCCCACGGCTTAAAGAGTCCTTGAAGCAGATTTTGCATTGAGCACTAAATAAAACATTTTCTGTCACTGTTTCAGACAAGAAATTCCTTAAAATAAAAATACTTCTAAATAATTTACAGGTTATTGAGGATATATCTTCCAAATTCAGAATGTTTACGAGTAAAATAAAGCACTAATCATACTAATGTTTTTAAATTGAAATTCTTTGAAGGCAGAGCTGTCCGCATACATTGGGAATATGGTTGCTGTGCTTTTGTTACCTATGCATCAGTGGTTATATATTTTTTTTCAGTTTGAGTCTGCTATTATGATGAGGCTTCTGTCTGTTTTCTGCATCTAAAGGAAAGGATTGGTTCAGAATATTGAAATACAGAGGTTTTGTTTTTTTTTTTCCTGCAAATCTCTCACAACTGGTACAGTCCAATCAAAATCAGCTTTCACGCTGTGTCTGGTGTTGCTGCCAAAGTCTGCCTGCCCTGGGCTGATGTTGATGTTTCTCTTCCACTTCTGAGAGTGTTTGTCATATTGTCTCAATCAGGCCAAATGAAATACAAACTGGAAGCAAGAGAAAGATTGGGAAATCAGTTGTGGTGTGAATGAATATGTTTGGGGGCTCTTGGGGGCTGAAGCTTGGAGACTGGGGCAAATGGGTGCTATTGAGAACTGCATTGCCTACCTGGAGGAAAAAAAGAGCTGTATGGTGTTTGCTATTTATGTTGGAAGCAGTTGTTCCTTGCTCATTAAAGGCTCAGTGATCTGATCCAGAAATAGACTTTGTTGCTTGGAGGCACGAGTTGTGATGAGTAGAAATGAACAGTGAGTAACCCATCAGCTGAAAAATGCCACAAACAGAATCCAAACTATTAGAAACCCCAAGAAAATTCATAGGTGTCAAGTTAGGTTTGTGAATAATTCATAAATAACAGTTTCCATGTTACAGAGTAAATCACTCAGGAAATTCTGCTCACCACCTTCTCATAGTAGTGACTTCTGAGCTAGTATAGTTGGTACGTTTATTATTTCTTTTGTTTGTTTCAAAACAATATCTTTATGATTAAGTTAGCTGAATAGCTGTGCCAGGATTGCAGCTGGCATCCATTCTGCTCTGCCAGAATTTCACAAGGAGCACCTCCATGACCTGTTGTTGAACAGGTGACCTAACAGGAAAAAGAATCTTGTTAATGACATGATAGCCTTTGACATTGCTTCCTCAAAACCCCACTTGCATGTGTGCTGAAAGAGCAGTGCAAAGCATTTCCAAACGTATTACAAGGGTTTGCAGAGCAGAATGGTGTGGAAAGGTGATCCAGAATGGGGAGCTGGTAAAAAGGGCTGGGATTCTAATGCAATGTTTCAGCATTTTTTTTTTCTGTAGACTTGCTCCCCTCTTTGAAAGACATTTCATACTAGTAGAATGTCAGTGATTTTATTCATTCTACCAAGCATATGATCACCCTTGCAGAGATCAATGTTCCTCTGACTAACAGTTTCATCTTTGCTTTGTTTTTTTGTCACTGCTATAAGCAGAACATCTGGCCTTATGGGACAAGGAAGGCATCTGGCTTCTGAGAAGAGGCAGCAGAACAACTCAGATTCTGCTGCTCTGAAAGTAATGCCTCCTGTTTAGTTCCATGGCATCTGCAACAGTTCCTCGCTGCCTTCCATCCCCCCTTCTTGGCTTTCTGTGCCCAGCGCTGAGCACAGGCCGTGCCCGCAGCCTGCCCTGGGCTGCTGTGTGCCCAGGCTCCTACCCAGCACTGATACCTGGACTGGGCCCTTACCCTGAGGGGCAGAGCTGTTCCCACTGGGGAGAGCAAGAGGGGACATGGGAGTCCCCAGGCAGACCCTCAAGTACCCACATGGAGAGGCACAGACTGTTTTTGCTTTTTTAAGAATTGCTCAGGTTTTTATTCTTATTATTTTGTGTTGTCCTTTTAAATCGGTTGTGGCCCAGTGTTGAAACAAAAGTCCCAATGGAGCAACTGCGGTGGACCTTCATGCTGCCCTTCAGCCCTTCTTCCCGTCCAAAGCCAAGTCCTCTGCTTCTCCAAAGGAACAGCCGCCTCTGTAGCTTCTGTGCCAGCGCCTGGAGGCCGCAGGGAGCTCGGGGCCGTCCGCTGGACTCCTCGTGCTGTGGTGGTGCAGCAGCTGAGAGGACACCAGTCCCAGTCCTGCCCTCTTGTCAGGGCTCAGCTGGAGGCTGCAGGAAGCTGAAAGCCATCTGTTGGACTCCTTGTCTTGTCCCGGTGCAGCAGCTTGTAGGACAGCAGTGCCAGTCCTTCCCGTCTCCTCAAAGTTAGGGGAAGAAGAGATGAGAGGTCTTGGGGAAGGCTGAGGATGGAGGGCGGGGAAGAAAGGGCGGCAGGGAGCAGCAGCTGGCGCAGGGGCTCTCTGGCGGATGGTGCCATTTCAACGCCAAGATGGAAATGGAGAGCCCCTGGTGCGCCGCCGATGGATGTAGCAGCGTCGCCAGGCAGACACGATGTTGGGGTGCCTGCCCTGCCTCGATGGAGGTGGATCCACCTCCATGGGTTCGTCCTGCAGAGGGATGTCCACCTCCATGGGCTCGACGCTGCTCTCAGGTGGATCGACATCCATCGGCTCAGGTTTGCTGCTGCTCACCTGAAGCCGCCGCTTCTTTGGTGGAGGAGGATCCATCCTCCTCCACGAGGGACAACTCGGAAGGGGGGAAATGACTTTGAGTTGTTCCTTGGGCCACAAGCGTGCAACCAAGTCGCGAGTCGACTAAGGACTGATGTTCTGTTGTCAGGGTCCCCGTATTTATAGTGGTTGTCAGGGAGGTGGTTTATGACATCAGAAAGCTGTGGCAGTGTGACCGTTAGAATGTCCCATGGTGACCAAAACATGGCTGTGTTGGGCGTGGGGAGGCAATGGCCTGAGAGCAGCCATAGTTTTCAATGGGGATGGAGGGTGCATATAACTTGAAAGATGAATAGAAATAAAACCAGCTCACAGTAATAAACAGACAAGCCAACAAACTTTGAGGCAGTGTGTGCTATTGAGATCCTTCAGTCATTTGCATGAGTTCTGGGTACAGTGAAGCACATTTGAAACATTTATACACCAGTGCACACAGCAGGTGGAAGTAGGTAGAGCAGCTGGAAGTCTTGGCACTGTCCCATAGCTGCAGTGTCATTGGCATTAGCAAAATGTGTTGGGAAGAGCCCTGTGCCTGTTGTGTCATGATGGACGGTTACTGGCCCTTCATCAGCGACAGGCAGGGCAGTTGTGGGAGAGGAAGTGAAGTGTTGCCACCCTTCTGGGATGATGACACTGATGATGTATTCTTTAAGGACCTGAGAGGTACCTGTGCATCAGGTGCTCTTGTCCTTACAATGACTTCAACTTGCCAGATGTTAAGGGTGAATATGACACTGCTGGTATAAAACAAGTCCAGGAGAGTCCTAAAAATGGCTTGATGGTAATTTCTTAGTACAGGTTCTATGGGAACCAATTAGGAACGGTGCTTGTAGATTTGTTGCTTTTAAACATTGAAGTTGAAGTTTCAAATCCTTGGTGGCTGGTGGGAATTTGTCACAAAACTTCAACCCAGGATATCAATACCACCAATATCTGCCTCTGATGTCCTGGGCCACATAATAAAATAGGAGGCCTTACTTTTGGAGCTGTTCTCATAGCTTGCATTGAATAGGATGAGCTTGGATTGTGACCTTTGCTTCTGAAATCCTCTGCATCCTCTGGTAGCATGTCAGAACTCAAGAGTAAGCTGGTGATTAGATTTTTAACAGATAGGAGTTTAAGTCCTTATTAAGCTGTGTGGAAGATGTAACATGGCTGTAAGCAGTGATATGACATGTAACCAGAATCAAGAGCATGGGGATCATTTTGTAACCTCTAATTCCTGAGGGAATCTCGAACACATCCTTCCAGCAAGCACAAGTCATGGCTGCTGTAAATACTAGGGTCTGCTTTTTACAAAGATTCAAGTAGTGCATAAAAGCATTCTGCAAATATATGTATTTTGTTACGTTAATCAGTGTGCAAGTTCGTTGTGTGTGTGTATGTTCCATGTGTTAACAAGATGAGAGAGAAGCCCAAAAGAAAATAGAAAATCAAGTCTATGAATTATCTTTTTGAAATTAGACAGTGTCAGCCTTGAAAGTCCTTCTTGTAAATATAAATAATGGGACTTGGTTATTGTTATCCCTAATGATTTATTCATCAAGTAGAAAAATACCTGTATTGACAGTGCAAGATAAATCCATGCTTCATCACAAACAGGTGACCTAACAGGAAAAAGAATTTAGTTAATGCCAGGATAGACTTTGACATTGCTTCCTCAAAACCCCACTTGCATGTGTGCAGAAAGAGCAGTGCAAGGCATTTCCAATCGTATTACAAGGGTTTGCAGAGCAGAATGGTGTGGAAAGGTGATCCAGAATGGGGAGCTGGTAAAAAGGGCTGGGTTTATACTGCAATGCTTCAGTGTTATTTTTCTGTAGGCTTGCTCCCCTCTTTGAAAGACATTTCATACTAGTAAAATGTCTGTGATTTTATTCATTCTACCAAGCGTATGATCAGCCTTGCTGAGATCAATGTTCAAGTGGATAACAGTTTCATCTTTGCTTTGTTTTTGTGTCAGTGCTATAAGCAGAACATCTGGCCTTATGGGACAAGGAAGGCATCTGGCTTCTGAGAAGAGGCAGCAGAACAACTCATATTCTGCTGCTCTGAAAGTAATGCCTCCTGTTTAGTTCCATGGCATCTGCAACAGTTCCTCGCTGCCTTCCATCCCCCCTTCTTGGCTTTCTGTGCCCAGCGCTGAGCACAGGCCGTGCCCGCAGCCTGCCCTGGGCTGCCGTGTGCCCAGGCTCCTACCCAGCACTGAGACCTGGACTGGGCCCTCACCCTGTGGGGAAGAGCTGTTCCCACTGGGGAGAGCAAGAGGGGGCACGGGAGTCCCCAGGCAGACCCTCAAGTACCCACATGGAGAGGCACAGACTGTTTTTGCTTTTTTAAGAATTGCTCAGATTTTTATTGTTATTTTGTGTTGTCCTTTTAAATCGGTTGTGGCCCATTGTTGAAACAAAAGTCCTAATGGAGCAACTGCGGTGGACCTTCATGCTGCCCTTGAGCCCGTCTTCCCGTCTAAAGCCAAGTCCTCTGCTTCTCCAAAGGAACAGCCGCCTCTGTAGCTTCTGTGCCAGCGCCTGGAGGCCGCAGGGAGCTCGGGGCCGTCCGCTGGACTCCTCATGCTGTGGTGGTGCAGCAGCTGAGAGGACACCAGTCCCAGTCCTGCCCTCTTGTCAGGGCTCAGCTGGAGGCTGCAGGAAGCTGAAAGCCATCTGTTGGACTCCTTGTCTTGTCCCGGCGCAGCAGCTTCTGGGACAGCAGTGCCAGTCCTTCCCGTCTCCTCAGAGTTAGGGGAAGAAGAGGTGAGAGGTCTTGGGGAAGGCTGAGGATGGAGGGCGGGGAAGAAAGGGCGGCAGGGAGCAGCAGCTGGCGCAGGGGCTCTCTGGCGGATGGTGCCATTTCAACGCCAAGATGGAAATGGAGAGCCCCTGGTGCGCCGCCGATGGATGTAGCAGCGTCGCCAGGCAGACACGATGTTGTGGTGCCTGCCCTGCCTCGATGGAGGTGGATCCACCTCCATGGGTTCCTCCTGCAGAGGGATGTCCACCTCCATGGGCTCGACGCTGCTCTGTGGTGGATCGACATCCATCGGCTCAGGTTTGCTGCTGCTCCCCTGAAGCCGCCGCTTCTTTGGTGGAGGAGGATCCATCCTCCTCCACGAGGGACAACAGAGAAGATGGGAAATGGCTTTGAGTTGCTCCTTGGGCCACAAGGGTGTCACCAAGTCGCGAGTCGACTAAGGACTGATGTTCTGTTGTCAGGGTCCCTGTATTTATAGCGGTTGTCAGGGAGGTGGTTTGTGACATCAGAAAGCTGTGGCAGTGTGACCGTTAGAATGTCCCATGGTGACCAAAACATGGCTGTGTTGGGCGTGGGGAGGCAATGGCCTGAGAGCAGCCATAGTTTTCAATGGGGATGGAGGGTGCATATAATCTGAAAGATGAATAGAAATAAAACCAGCTCACAGTAATAAACAGACAAGCCAACAAACTTTGAGGCAGTGCATGCTATTGAGATCCTTCAGTCATTTGCATGAGTTCTGGGTACAGTGAAGCACATTTGAAACATTTATATACCAGTGCACACAGCAGGTGGAAGTAGGTAGAGCAGCTGGAAGTCTTGGCACTGTCCCATAGCTGCAGTGTCATTGGCATTAGCAAAATGTGTTGGGAAGAGCCCTGTGCCTGTTGTGTCATGATGGACGGTTACTGGCCCTTCATCAGCGACAGGCAGGGCAGTTGTGGGAGAGGAAGTGAAGTGTTGCCACCCTTCTGGGATGATGACACTGATGATGTATTCTTTAAGGACCTGAGAGGTACCTGTGCATCAGGTGCTCTTGTCCTTATGATTACTTCAACTTGCCTGACGTTAAGGGTGAATACCACACAGCTGCTATAAAACAGGTCCAGAAGAGTCCTAAAAATGGCTTGATGGTAATTTCTTAGTACAGGTTCTATGGGAACCAATTAGGAACGGTGCTTGTAGGTTTGTTGCTTTTAAACATTGAAGTTGAAGTTTCAAATCCTTGGTGGCTGGTGGGAATTTGTCACAAAACTTCAACCCAGGATATCAATACCACCAATATCTGCCTCTGATGTCCTGGGCCAACGTAATAAAATAGGAGGCCTTACTTTTGGAGCTGTTCTCATAGCTTGCATTGAATAGGATGAGCTTGGATTGTGACCTTTGCTTCTGAAATCCTCTGCATCCTCTGGTAGCACGTCAGAACTCAAGAGTAAGCTGGTGATTAGATTTTTAACAGATAGGAGTTTAAGTCCTTACTGAGCTGTGTGGAAGATGTAACATGGCTGTAAGCAGTGATATGACACGTAACCAGAATCAAGAGCATGGGGATCATTTTGTAACCTCTAATTCCTGAGGGAATCTCGAACACATCCTTCCAGCAAGCACAAGTCATGGCTGCTGTAAATACTAGGGTCTGCTTTGTACAAAGATTCAAGTAGTGCATAAAAGCATTCTGCAAATATATGTATTTTGTTACATTAATCAGTGTGCAAGTTCGTTGTGTGTGTGTATGTTCCATGTGTTAACAAGGTGAGACAGAAGCCCCAAAGAAAATAGAAAATCAAGTCTATGAATTATCTTTTTGAAATTAGACAGTGTCAGCCTTGAAAGTCCTTCTTGTAAATGTAAATAATGGGACTTGGTTATTGTTATCCCTAATGATTTATTCATCAAGTAGAAAAATACCTGTATTGACAGTGCAAGATAAATCCATGCTTCTTCACAAACAGGTGGCCTAACAGGAAAAAGAATCTTGTTAATGACATGATAGCCTTTGACATTGCTTCCTCAAAACCCCACTTGCATGTGTGCTGAAAGAGCAGTGCAAAGCATTTCCAATCGTATTACAAGGGTTTGCAGAGCAGAATGGTGTGGAAAGGTGATCCAGAATGGGGAGCTGGTAAAAAGGGCTGGGTTTATACTGCAATGCTTCAGTGTTATTTTTCTGTAGGCTTGCTCCCCTCTTTGAAAGACATTTCATACTAGTAAAATGTCTGTGATTTTATTCATACTGCCAAGCGTATGATCACCCTTTCTGAGATCAATGTTCAAGTGACTAACAGTTTCATCTTTGCTTTGTTTTTTTGTCACTGCTATAAGCAGAACATCTGGCCTTATGGGACAAGGAAGGCATCTGGCTTCTGAGAAGAGGCAGTAGAACAACTCAGATTCTGCTGCTCTGAAAGTAATGCCTCCTGTTTAGTTCCATGGCATCTGCAACAGTTCCTCGCTGCCTTCCATCCCCCCTTCTTGGCTTTCTGTGCGCAGCGCTGAGCACAGGCCGTGCCCGCAGCCTGCCCTGGGCTGCTGTGTGCCCAGGCTCCTACCCAGCACTGAGACCTGGACTGGGCCCTCACCCTGTGGGGCAGAGCCATTCCCACTGGGGAGAGCAAGAGGGGACATGGGAGTCCCCAGGCAGACCCTCAAGTACCCACATGGAGAGGCACAGACTGTTTTTGCTTTTTTAAGAATTGCTCAGGTTTTTATTGTTATTACTTTGTGTTGTCCTTTTAAATCGGTTGTGGCCCAGTGTTGAAACAGAAGTCCCATTGGAGCAACTGCAGTGCACCTTGGTGTTGCCCTTGAGCCCTTCTTCCCGTCCACAGCCAAGTCCTCTGCTTCTCCAAAGGAACAGCCGCCTCTGTAGCTTCTGTGCCAGCGCCTGGAGGCCGCAGGGAGCTCGGGGCCGTCCGCTGGACTCCTCGTGCTGTGGTGGTGCAGCAGCTGAGAGGACACCAGTCCCAGTCCTGCCCTCTTGTCAGGGCTCAGCTGGAGGCTGCAGGAAGCTGAAAGCCATCTGTTGGACTCCTTGTCTTGTCCCGGCGCAGCAGCTTCTGGGACAGCAGTGCCAGTCCTTCCCGTCTCCTCAGAGTTAGGGGAAGAAGAGGTGAGAGGTCTTGGGGAAGGCTGAGGATGGAGGGCGGGGAAGAAAGGGCGGCAGGGAGCAGCAGCTGGCGCAGGGGCTCTCTGGTGGATGGTGCCATTTCAACGCCAAGATGGAAATGGACAGCCCCTGGTGCGCCGCCGATGGAGGTAGCAGCGTCGCCAGGCAGACACGATGTTGGGGTGCCTGCCCTGCCTCGATGGAGGTGGATCCACCTCCATGGGTTCGTCCTGCAGAGGGATGTCCACCTCCATGGGCTCGACGCTGCTCTGTGGTGGATCGACATCCATCGGCTCAGGTTTGCTGCTGCTCACCTGAAGCCGCCGCTTCTTTGGTGGAGGAGGATCCATCCTCCTCCACGAGGGACAACACGGAAGGTGGGAAATGACTTTGAGTTGCTCCTCGGGCCACAAGTGTGTCACCAAGTCGCGAGTCGACTAAGGACTGATGTTCTGTTGTCAGGGTCCCTGTATTTATAGCGGTTGTCAGGGAGGTGGTTTGTGACATCAGAAAGCTGTGGCAGTGTGACCGTTAGAATGTCCCATGGTGACCAAAACATGGCTGTGTTGGGCGTGGGGAGGCAATGGCCTGAGAGCAGCCATAGTTTTCAATGGGGATGGAGGGTGCATATAATCTGAAAGATGAATAGAAATAAAACCAGCTCACAGTAATAAACAGACAAGCCAACAAACTTTGAGGCAGTGCATGCTATTGAGATCCTTCAGTCATTTGCATGAGTTCTGGGTACAGTGAAGCACATTTGAAACATTTATATACCAGTGCACACAGCAGGTGGAAGTAGGTAGAGCAGCTGGAAGTCTTGGCACTGTCCCATAGCTGCAGTGTCATTGGCATTAGCAAAATGTGTTGGGAAGAGCCCTGTGCCTGTTGTGTCATGATGGACGGTTACTGGAACTTCATCAGCGACAGGCAGGGCAGTTGTGGGAGAGGAAGTGAAGTGTTGCCACCCTTCTGGGATGATGACACTGATGATGTATTCTTTAAGGACCTGAGAGGTACCTGTGCATCAGGTGCTCTTGTCCTTATGATTACTTCAACTTGCCAGATGTTAAGGGTGAATACCACACAGCTGGTATAAAACAGGTCCAGGAGGGTCCTAAAAATGGCTTGACGGTAATTTCTTGGTACAGGTTCTAGGGGAACCAATGGGGAACGGTATTTGTAGGTTTGTTGCTTTTAAACATTGATGTTGAAGTTTCAAATCCTTGGTGGCTGGTGGGAATTTGTCACAAAACTTCAACCCAGGATATCAATACCACCAATATCTGCCTCTGATGTCCTGGGCCAACGTAATAAAATAGGAGGCCTTACTTTTGGAGCTGTTCTCATAGCTTGCATTGAATAGGATGAGCTTGGAGTGTGACCTTTGCTTCTGAAATCCTCTGCATCCTCTGGTAGCATGTCAGAACTCAAGAGTAAGCTGGTGATTAGATTTTTAACAGATAGGAGTTTAAGTCCTTATTGAGCTGTGTGGAAGATGTAACATGGCTGTAAGCTGTGATATGACATGTAACCAGAATCAAGAGTATGGGGATCATTTTGTATCCTCTAATTCCTGAGGGAATCCCTAACACATCCTTCCAGCAAGCACAAGTCATGGCTGCTGTAAATACTAGGGTCTGCTTTGTACAAAGATTCAAGTAGTGCATAAAAGCATTCTGCAAATATATGTATTTTGTTACGTTACCTTGGCTATTTCATCATCCTGAGCAAAGTAAGTGTTTTGGCATAGATATTTGTTGACTCCAGTAATTAAACAGCTGTGGTATGAGGAGTGCATTCAAGAAATCCAAGCCCTGTCAGTGCAGCCACCTTTGACCAAGGTGCCTTGGTTCTGTTGTCTCCCCCGAATAGAACAGAATGGTTCAGTTGGCAGGGACCTACTTAAAAAGCTTCTTGGCCTCTTTAGGGATGAAACAAATTTGTGAGGGCATTGGAGTGTCTCTTGAATACTGACATGCCCAGGGCGTCAGCATCTCTGTAGGAGGCTTGTTCTAATGTTTGGCCACCCTTGTCATAATGGAATCTTTCCTTGTATCAGCTTTGTGTACTGAAAACTGTGCATTGTAGGATATAGTTCAAGAAGTTATTAGGGATAGTCTGGACTACAGTAGCTGAGAATAGAAAAATACAACATCAAATGTGTAGCTTCAGTACTACTTATGATTTATGGGAGAATGTTCACTGCAGCAGAGGCCTTTGCAAGCTGCCCTGGAGGCTGGGTGGCAAGGCCTGCCTTTCCTTGTCTTGACGTTCCCATGTCCTTCTGCATGTAATGCTCATCCACTATATGCTGAGGAAGGAAAACAATGTTTTAGAGAGTTATCTTTTCTATGAAAATCTGTTTTCGTGTTAGATATGGTTGGAAAATCAGCTCACTCTAATTCAGAAGGAGAGAAAAACTGTGTAATACATTTTCAATGGTCATGTTTGCATAATATATGCAATGCATAATCTTTCTTTCAGTTTTTTTCCTTAGGTCTTTGAGGTAAGCTTTTCTTCATGCTTTGGTGACTTCCATTGCTAAAAATGAGACAACACTTCTGGTAAAGGTTAAGAAAACCTTCAGAGCCTTATTAAGGCTTGTACCTTGACTGATCTGTAGAGCATCTTAGACGTCAAAGTAGTAAGAACATCTTCAAAAGATTGATGAGTAATTAAAATCCACGCCTTTTCAGAGCTGCAAATGCGTTGCTATACCAAAGGCTTTACATGCTACAAGCATGTCTACAATTGCCATACAACTGTGTGGTTGAATGCATGAAATCATGTCATGCAGCACATGTATGGGTTGAGAATGCAGAAATCAAGATGTACCAGGCTTTTGGAAATCATAATTGTTGTACTTCACGTGATTTAAAGGTATCTGGAGCTGTAGGCAGCGTGAATGCCGTATTTAAAGTGCTGTGCTTTCACTGACATTGTCAGAGTTTGGTACAAATCCTTAGTTGTGTGTACCCTTATGGCACTGGTACTATCTGGAATTTTAGATACTTCTGGATATTTTATTTCTAGCACCATTGCATATGACATAGAGTCATTTGGTAGTTTCCTAAATGGAAAGAAGTTAAAATCTACTATTGTATTGAGCCATATTGAAAATACTACGGAAAAAATAAGTGTGCTCATGGCCAAGAGAATTAGAGTAAGATGAGCAATATATACTCTTCAGCTCTTAACAAACTGTTTGATAGGCAAATTGTTGCATGCTGAGTCTAAGCGGTTCTGTGAGCAGGAGGAAATCATCCTCCACTGTTCTACCAAATTAGCACCCTGGATGGAGGCTGTGTGAATGCAAAATAGAAATGGAGCAAATGATCTCAGTTCTTGTTAATTCCTTTATGCCTTATTGTAAATAGAACAACTAAAATCTTGAACTGTTTAAAGTAAAAGCGTTCTGAATAGAATACGTTAGGAGGAAATTAAAACAGGATGGAATTCAGAAAGATCTCTTGGAGGAAAGTTTGCACTCAGCATACGGTATGTGTTTCACAGCGCTGTGAAATCAGACTTTCATCAAGTTATCTATGTTGAAAATGTAAACCTTCAGCCTGTTACCAGTTTTAGTGGAATATGCTGAGCCTTTGCCTTACTAGGGTGAAACATAATTGCGTGTCCTCAAAGCACAAGCTGCAAGTGGTACACATTCAAAATGGAAAGATGTGTTTTAAATGAACTGTCTGTAGGTTTGGAAATTGGATTCTTCCTTTACAGTATGAGGAGGCAAAATAGCAAAGGAAATTGTCAGGCAGCAGGACTGCTCAAATTCCATTCCTCTGGGGGCTCACATCATGGTGTTCTGAATACCAAAAGTAAGAGGAAAGACTAAACAAATGGAAAAGAGCTTGGGGTTTGTGTTTATTTATTTATTTGTTTTTAAATGTAGTTTTTATGTTTATATCACAAGCAGCAGTTGTTTGTTTTGGGTACTTTTCCTCCCCAGCTGCTGAAAATGATACGGATACAGAGCCAATCTGAGCATGGACTGTGTTTTAAGCTGTTATCATTTTTACTGCTCTTCTAGACAATGTTTTTTTAATGTAGTATATTCTCTATTCCTTTCAGTTCAGAGCTGGGAAGGGAACAGCTCTGTGCGTGTAACAACACTGGGCTCTTGACGTTTGGTTGCAGTACCTCCATGTTGTTGTGTATCGCTGGCTCAAAGATGGTAAACTTCAGGCAGTATTCCACAGTCAGCTTTTGGGTACTGGGCTCTGCATTCCAGTGCGTCTCAGTGCTTTAACAAGTAACTACAGAAGACAGTTTAAATGCTCTTAAAAAATAAAACTAAAAACTGAGTAATCTTGATTGCTTGAGAAATGCATGTGCTATCCAAACACAATACCACTGCCTTGAAAAACTGATTAGCCCGATGATCCAATAGGCTACCTGTACGTACACTGACATTTAAAGGAAAATCTAATGGGTTTCATGAGGTTGCTCACCATGCTGCATTTTGTAGATCAGCGCTCCTTGTGAATGGCAGCTGTGAGCAAGCTAAGCAAGTTATTTCAATTGAGCATCCATAAAACCTCAAGAGTAGAAACACCGTTGCATGGCTGTCAGAAATGCTGAGCTTATTTTAACAATCGTTCCCCTGGGGTATGAACTTCCTAATTTATTCTGTAAGTCTTCACCTGTGGGTAGACTGCCATCCCAGTGCCTGTGGGCAGAATAATGCATGCTGACCCTGCTGTAGCACACATAGAGTTATGCTGCTTGCAGTCAAAGTGAAAGTGGCCTCTAGAAAGGGAAGAAGTCCTAAGATCCCTCTGATATTTTTACTATGTGTTTGCCTATGTAACTGCCTATGTTTTTGGATCATGTTATAAGCGTAAGTAATGCTAATAAATACAAGTTTAAAAGTGATACGTTTTATGTTGTACATGATCACCAGAGGAAAAAAAACTGACTTACGCATTTTGAGGCATTTTCTTATTTCTAAAATGGAGCAGAATGTGGATGCTAGAGAAATCTCCATCCCAAAATCTCTGCCAGGGTGTTGACTTGAGAGCTTCCTGCAGCTGCAATAATAGAGTTCAATATATTAAATCAGGAGGCATAGAAATAGGATTCCAGAGTACATTTCTGTAATAGAGATTAATGGGAAAACTGAAAGCCTGAAAGCTTAATTGTGTCCCCATGCTTGGAATGCTAGTTTGTTTGCATGAATTTGTGGAAATCCTAGTTAGCTCGGTGTAAGTCCTACAGAAATTGCTCATTTGTTTGCAAGGCCACGAGGAGCAATTATTTTTCAAAGATAGATAATCTTACTCAGAAAGATGCTTGTTAATAATTTGGCCCTGATCCTGATCGTGCTGAGTTCAGGAGGAGCTTTATTTGTCTGCTTCATTTAGAGCAGTATCAGAACCTGAGAAAACCGCTCAAGTATGTTTTAATTTGAGTTCTTTCTACCTAAAGTGTTTACAGCCTGTTTCAACAGCGTGCTCATGGAATGGTAAGGGGGAGCTTTGCCTATGGAAAAATCTGTTTCCTTTTGAACTCATGCCAGTACTGAAAACTTCCTTCATGTTCTAAAAATACAACTGAATTTTTCACTTTACCTCTTGGCCATCTTAAACGTTCTGCTGTAATTGCCCAGCCCTCCATTCAAGTCTCGATACTTATGTTGTTTCAAGGCTGTCTCGCACAGAGTTTTAGGTTTTTTTATCTTGCTGTTCCAATTGAAGAATTAAGAAGGGTTATGTGTAGGAAACCATGCTACTGTTTGTCCTTACACTGAAGTAAGTTTATTCAAGCGTTGCTACATTTGGTGGCATCTTTGAAGACTGAAAGTATGAACTAAGAGAGATTGTTAGGGCTGCCATGGAATAAAGCAAATAAGTCATAGAATCATAAAAGATGACTTGGTGTCATCTGCAAACTTACTGAGAGTGCACTCAATCCTCTCATCCAGGTCATCAATAAAGATCTTAAACAGGACAGACCACAGTACTGAACCCCTGGGGAGCACCACTAGTGCCTGGTCACCAGTTGGATTTAACTCTGTTCACCACCACTCTCTGGGCCTGGTGTTCAGCCAGTTCTTTACCCAGCAAAGAGGGTACTGATGCCAGCCATGGGCTGCCATTATCCTGAGTGGTCAGGTACCCATCTGCATCCAGTAAACGATGGAGATTCTCATTAGCCCTTCCCCAAGAATAGAGAACTCTACCATTGCGGGATTGCTCTGCATAAGACAGCTCCTGGCCTCCACATCTCCATCAGTTCTTCTGTTTGTGAACACCAGGTCTAGGAGTGCACCTCCCCTGGTAGGCACTCTTACCAGCTGTGAAGTTTGTCTTCCATAACTTCTAGAAGCCTCCTAGACTGTGGGTCTAGATTAATGTGCAGCGTTATATTTCCAGTATTTATCAGGGGAAGTTAAAGTCCTCAATGAGAACAAGGGCTGGCAATCATACAGCCTGTGCCAGCTGTTCACAGAAATGCCTTGTCTGTCTCTTCATCCCGATTAGGTTGTCTTTAACAGACCCCCACCTGGATGTTCGCCCTGTTGGTCTTCTCCTGGATCCTTACCCACTCAGATTCAATCTTATCATTGCTGTCCCTTTGAAGATAAAAATAACATTCCACTTTAAAAAATAATTAAATAATAAAAAGAGCCTATTAAGAATAACTTTGAGGTCTAGTACAGACACTTGAAATTGGGGTAGAAAGATAATTTCAGACTAAGGTAATAAGAGATTCTAAGTTTATTTAAATCTCCTGGCTGCGGGAATTGAGGACTGATGAGTCAGCTAGAATCAGAATATCAGTAATTGGGTTCTTTTTTAGGTACAGAAATCTACACTTCAGGTAACCTAACTGATTACTTTGCACTAGCATTATTTTTTTTTTTCTCTTGGGAGGTGTGGGGGGAGGTTTTTTTTCCTTCTTTGATTCTTGGTCAAACAACCACTTGTGGTTTTAGTAACAAACAAGAAAACTTCATAATTCTCTGAGGAATTTTTTAGGGGAAGGACTTGATTTGCTAATGTGCTTTTTCACAGCTGCTTAATTGGCTACTGAAGAGAAGAGCCAGGAGTCTCTTTCTTTAACATAAAGAAAAAGAGATGATCCTAGAAAGCTTGGAGGTAAAAACGATTAAAACAATAACAAATAGATGAATCCACTTAGGTGAATCCAGCATGACAGACTAACCAGCAGAGCACTATGACGTTCTAATTTACAGAAATTTCTTCAATGCCAGTGTAATAATGGATTAAAAACTGGATTTACCAGGGATTTCAAAGCTTTTGAAATACCTCCCGAGAGTTTATTAAATAAAGTAATCCTCATGGGAGGGTTAAAATTCTGTTTGGGATTTGAAGGCTACTGAAGATAGAAAATAGTCAAATGTGGCAGAAGGTTAACAAAGGATTGCCCAAATGACTTTCCTAATAGCATATTAAACTGCATTCTGTAAGAGGAAACGAACAATTAAATAAGTAGCATGGCACTGACTGCAAAATTTGTTGAGAACTGTGAGGAACTTGAGCTGAAGGAAGAGCTGGCATACTTGGGTGTTTAGAGGCTCTGAGGATTTCTCAGCAAAGTTATGAACTATTTACGTCACATTCTGAACATCTCTGTTTGTGTACATTTAACCCTTCTGTCACTTCTAGCTCCATGTGTTTAACCAAAGTGCCAGGACTTGGTGCAGTGTTTG
This sequence comes from Coturnix japonica, assembly GCF_054131305.1. Classification (NCBI taxonomy): domain Eukaryota; kingdom Metazoa; phylum Chordata; class Aves; order Galliformes; family Phasianidae; genus Coturnix; species Coturnix japonica. The sequence goes on along the minus strand of NC_140671.1, from coordinate 18,992,242 downwards.
TTATGTGGTTGCTAAATAATGCTCTTCATTTAAGCGGGGTCCCGGTGGCGTCAATTCATGGCTACATTAACCAGTTATTTTGGTGTGGCTGGTACAACATTTGAGTTACCTTCTGGGGATAAAGGTGGATTTAGGTTATGTCAAAGAACTTAGCAGGTAAAATATTGGAAGTTTTCACCCAAAAAGTGGTATAAACTCAGTCTGTATCACCTGCGGAGCTTGGAATGGATGTTGCACAGCCATGTTTCTCAGCAGGGAAGAGCATGGCCAGAAAATGTGATTCAGTTAATGCTATTAATTTCTAATCAAAATCTAACATTGTGTGTATAACGCTATTAGGTTCTAAATGAACTGCAGTCCACAGGGCATAAATGTATACACACTTTTGGGCAATTTAGTAAAAATAAATAAATTCACACAGGCGTCCAACTGGGCTCCAAAAACCACATGTGAATAATAGCCTCTGTGGATGTTAATAATCTTGTTGCTGCTTACTATCAAAAAGACCATGAAGTGAGTCATGATCAACTATTGCAAACTATGCACATTGAGTGTGCTGAGCGTACTTGTTTGACTAAAGCACAGGGATGTGTCCTGTGGCTCAAAGGCAGCTTCTTTTAAGCTACTCAAAGAAAAGCTTTGTTATTGAGTACAGCTGTCAAGTTGAGTAAAAATGTTTGTCAATATTCAGTAACTATTGGGCTTTTACTTAGGCTTCTGTGTAGTGATTGATCCAGTTCAGTAATCGTTAATTGCAACTGCATGGTTTGGGACTTTTTATGAGCACAAATATTGCCTTGTGTTCTGAGCCAGCCACCTATTCATCCTGTTACTGAGAAATGTCTTCTGCTTGGATTAAACTAGTATTTTATTGTGGAGAGTTTAAACCTTCTCTGAATGGTAGTGTTAGTCAAGGCAGTATTTCATTTTCTCTTCCTGAGGCATAAATAATGTTCAGCTAGAAAATGACCACCCTAAGAGGATAACATGCTTGGAAATGAGGATGGTGACTCTTCTGCTTAGGTTGCTGTAATTGTACCAGGGGTTATGATAGGCAAACAAACATTGCCTGTTTAAAAGAAAAAATCTGGTTTAATTTAGTTCCCATGGGAATGAGCAAATCACAGTGATCACAGCTGGTAAAGGTGTGGGCTGAAATGACTGAGGCTCCTTTTTGCTGTGCCAATACGCCTCCACAGTGGCCTGCATGAACCTCTGCTTTTGCAGTTTAGAGCTGCTCCTTTTGAGAAATTCTTGCTCTGCCATACAGTGTGGTGACTTGTGAGATGGGCTTCATTATTTTCTGAATTCTCTCTGCCAAACTCCATCGTTGGCTGCACTGCAGTAAACCCAGAATAGCATCACTGACTTAACAGCAATTAACACTTTCTGTTAAAACCAAGCTCCGTGAAGTTGGGAGTTTGTTACAAAAATAACTCACCAGCCAACCTTTGTCATATTCTGAGTTGAGAGTTGTGGTGCTGATCTCTTAAGTGTGTAAATAAGTGACCATATGGTCAGAACTCTGTTACGTAAAAACAAACTCCTTAAGAAACAATTCCTCTTCAGACATTGTTTGCTGCAGTTGCCTTTTGGCATTGCATTTAATATGTGTTTTCTGTCACAAATACAGACGGTAATAATCTCTCCGCGGTTGCCTGGTGAATGTTACATAGACAGACATATGGAAGTTTTACACAAGTTGCAGAGGCCGTAAAAGTTGGCCAGCAATGGAGCTGCATGCCTGCTAATGAGGTATTTGGTTCTGGCTGGCGTACAACACACTTCTTATGCTTTGGAATGACATAATAAATTATTTAGCCATTTGTCTTTAATGATTAAGCAAAGATAGAATCCAGTGTATTGAAAATAAGACTGTGCTTGGATTACTTGGAATCTAGTACCTTCTAATAGACTAATAGTTTTGCTAAAATACTTCTGGTAGCCCTCATGCCAACTCCAAAGGTTATTCCAAAGTTCCTTTTGGAAAATACACAAGTGTTGAGGTCCAACTTGCATGGCCATTTAGAATTTTTATGAATTGCAACAGCAAGAAAGCCAGGAGTCTATGAACATGTGCTCCAGATGGCTGTCTTATGGGGCACTGGAAACAGGCAGTGGGTTTTGTCTGATGCAGAGTTAGGTGCTGTGGAGCATCTGAGAACCTTGAGCTCCAGCAGCAGGGTAAGTGTCTGGTGGTGTTCCATCTCAGTGGCCTTAGATGAGTGAAAGTAAAGTAAACTAAACCAAGCCGTTCTGTGAACCTTGAGCCATCCATCCGCGCACCTCTCAAATGAGGCTGCATCTAACAGATGTCTGCTGCATACTTGAAGAATGAGGCATAACGAAGTTTGCAGTCATCTTTTAGAACGTGTGTAGAGGAGAGAAAAAATGTGTTCAGAAGCAAACCAGAAATGAGAAACACTGTAAATACAAACTAAAAGTAGAGAATAAAAGTCTATTCTAAAGAGGGGCTGTTGTTTTTGAATGACTTTGACTGGTCTGACATTGTATCTGAACAGTGCAGGATAGTTGCTCTGTGCGGGTAGTTACAAGTTGTTATATCATGTCTGTTGGCCGTTACTTGTATATGAAACATTCAGACAAAACAGCTTTCAAAGCCAGAAAGAAATTATGTTCCTGGTTTAGTGCATACTGTGTCTGTTCAGGCGTATCAAAGCCTGTTGCCATTGGCTGTCCCAGTCCAGAGGGGCAGCAGAGCTTCCCTTTGCCTTGCTGCCCTTCCTCCAATAAGAGCTGATATAGCATTAGCTGTAATGTACTCATTTAATTCTTTAATGACTTGTAATCAACAACTGAAAACATGCTTTCCTTGAGCCTTGGTTGGAGAGACCTTTATTTTTAGCCATTGAGTTGTAATGAGATGGGGAATTTTATTTTTAAAGTAAGTTCCATATTTGTAAGCAAAGCTATGAGGTGCACGTTCTAAACAGCAATTACTTGTTCAGAAAAATCTGTACTGACTGCTACCTCTGAACTCATTTGTTGTTGGCATTTCCTCACGAGAGTGTTCTTTAGCATCTGTCTGTAAATTATGCTCATTACACAAGCATTTGCATGCCTGGAACCTAAATAAATGGTCAGTGTGTTTTCAGAGAGTGGGTCCGGGGGTTCTACACTGAAATGCTGCGTTTCCCATGAGTGAGAGAAGCACTTGGCAGCAGCCAGTTGGCCATGGGTTAAATCAGGTGAAGAAGATATTTAGTATTCTGCTGAACTCTGAGCCTTCTTGGAACTACATTTGCAAGAGGCTTTGAGGCTTACTAATGTCCCTACAACTCATTCCTGTGGGCCTCTCTTTCAAGGCTCAGCTGTAATAAAGCTCTTGAGTGCTGAGAACAAGATTTGCAATGTCTTTAAACATAGATATTATGCTGAGTTACGGCTATTCCCTCTATTTTGCTTATTTGCCCATTTAATAACCTATGCCTTATTAAGTGTTTAAATCAGTTCTCTACATTTTACCGAAGTGTTAAGGTAGTAATTGATAGGATGAATAGTAATCAAACTACTGGAACTGAAAATCAACAATAACTCCTCATGGTTTTAGTGTATATTTTCATGCGATTTAAAAAATGATGATGCAAACAAGAAGGTATAATTAAAATCAAAGAGACTTCTGATCTTTTGATTGTAGAGACACGTGTTTATTATTACAAGATTCATTTATCTGATAAACTGGGGTAACTTCATTGCTAATGGATCCTTTTTTTGCAGTACTGCAAAGCAATTCATACTGTATTTATAAATAATGGAATAAGGACAGTCTCAAAGCATGCTACAGCAGTGACCTTAGCAACAATGAATGAAGGCAGTGAATCCATTAAAAAGTTGTTCGCCATTGAGATTTATAGAATAGTTTGTGATTCCACAGCACAGTTTGCTTCTCAGGAACAGGCTGATGGCTGTGTCACTCTTTCAATAAATAAACATTTACAAAACATGGAAAGACAATTCTGAAGATGACTGTGGAGCATTGCGGTACGCAGAGCATTTGTAAGGTACATGTAACACATGAGCGACGGCTTTCATCTGGGGTCTGATACCAAGGATTTTTGCTTTGTAAATTAAAATTTGAGGGAAAGAGGTGATTGGAGCACAGATGTTATTCCAGCAAACACCAGCTGCCGGTGTTCTTCCTCTGGTTGATGATGGAAGCAACTTGCTTGTGAGGCTTGAGTGGTAAGCAATAGCACTGGACAGCATTGTGCACCTTCAAGTGTGAAATTTTATCATGAGTCTTTGTGATAAATCATCCCTATTACAGACCAGGGCTGTTAGATGGCACTGCTTTCAGGATTCATCTGATGGAGGCTTAGATCGAGGTTCTTTGGTTATCAGAGTTGTAGTTAAGTATCACTACTGTGTTTGTGCTCCATACAGATGTTAGTTAACCTCTAAGTGCTGATCTTCCACTGCATCTAGCAGTAGTTTGGGTACAGGTATACCTGCATTGAGTGCATAGCTGCTTGGGACTGCTCTGGGCTGGTGGTGAGGCCACAAAGTCCCTCTGCTAATAAGAGACCCTGCTTCAGAAGGGTCAGTGAGGCGACAGTGCCACAATCTTCACATCCTTTCAATGAGTACAGCAAATATTTGTAGTCGCTGAAGCAATATGTAATCAGTCTTGTTTCCAGAGAAGATTTATCTTATAAAAACCCTCAGCAACATAATTCTTTTCACGACATAAATATCCAGAAGAAAACGTCTTTACAAATAAAGGCTGTCTCTTTAAAAAATATTTTCCTATTATCCAACAGTTTCCCAAGTGAATGAATTGTCCTCATGAATTATATGGGACTGAACTTGCAGTTTATATTCCTGTTTATCTGTGAATCAAGCTCTTTCTTATTCCATGGCAGATTAATTCAGTGTGGCCCACATTTGAGAGATAAAACCCACGGGTCTGATTTTGTCCTAATATTTGAAGAAGGGATAGCAGCTATGAGATACGCCTTGTTTAATTCTGAGTTTGTACAAGCGCTGCTCGCTGTGGTTCATCAGTCAGGAGAAGAGATTTCTGAGCCTTCTTCAGCTGTTATTACATGTAGCTGAGAAGGGCAGGGGTAGAAAAATGAGGAAAGTACAATGGTAACTTTTTGTGAAGAAGAACTGTGAATTTCATGGTTTTAACTTTAAGCAATTATATGGAAATACTTTCTTTCTTTTTTGGTTTTGTAAGATGTGAAGTTACCAGAGCTCTCTTGGTCCTGTAATTCAACTGCAGAAGAAGTGCTATGAAACTACGGAGACCAGAGTCAGGACAAAGCTTCATGTGTTTCCAGGTCAGGGTGTTGTTATGGTCTGGGCTGGTGGTGGTAGCTGTGGAGGTGTGCACTGGTTGGCTGGCAGTAATTGGTGGCATCTCTAGTTTGGCATCAAACTATGGGAACAGTTGATACAGTCAAGGGTAGGACCACCATCCAGAGGGGTAGAGGCAGGCTGGAAGAAATACTGTGAATGTGGACGTAGACTAGTCAGGTAGAGGGCAGCCTGAATATAAGTCATCAGCATGTTCTGACTGCTGATGCCATCCTGGGCTGTATTAACAGGGACCTAGCCAGCAGACAAATAGAAGTGGTCCTTCCTTGCTTGCCACTCATTAGATTGCCTTTAGCCTATTGTGTCCAATTTCGGGTGCCCCAACATCACAGACTCTGATGAAAGGGAGGGAGGAAAGTGAAGGCCACCGAGTGAGTGGTCAGGGCAGGAGCCAGCACCCTGGGACAAGAGGTTGAGGAGTGATGACATTGTTCAGGCTCGGGCAGGAAAGATTTGGGGGGGTCCTGGGAGCAACACCTCAGTGCCTCCAGGATGGGGTAGAGTCATTACTGCACTGAGTGGCTGGAGGGTGAGAGACAAGGGGTATGGGCTGAAATGAGAGGTTATAGGGGTGACAAAAAAACAACCTGAGGGCAGCCAAGTACTGGAGCAGGTTATCCAGAGGGACTGGACCATCTGGGAGGCTTTAGAGAGTCAGTGGGGAGAAGAGATGACCCTGCTCTAAGCACAGAAATGGGCTAAATATGATGCCTTAGATATTACCTGAGGCCCCTTCTGACTGAAATTATTTCAGGTTGCTTCATTCCATGCTAACAGGGTCAGGTGTCAGGCCCTTCCTTTTTGAGGGTAGAGTTGTTCTTTGGTAACCAGAAGCACTGTGTCTGAAAAAAAAAAAGTGCCTGTGCTGTGATGGAGCTGCTGGAAAAGCAGATTGATGTACTGGGAGAAAGAGTTTGCTGTTTCAAAGAAAGTTCTGTACTTTCTGATTTGGGTTCTCAGGGTTTCCGAAGGCTGTTTTTGCAGTTGAGCATTTTGACAGTTTTCTTTTCAAGTTTACATTCAGTCTTTAATGGTTGCTGTAATTTTACTTTTAAACAGCGCAGTTCTTCAAAGGCAGCAGTGAAAGAGCATCAGCTGAGGTCTGTCTGGTGATCATGAGGGGTTCTCAGTGGCTCATTTCTTCAGCTGTCATTTGTCAGAACACACTCATGTAATCTTAATGAACAATGTGCAAAGCCATTAAAAACTCAATTACGGCTTTCTTTTTTACTGCAGACGTGAGAAAATGCAATCATAAAGTGCTGATGTGTAAACACAATAGCCACCATCTGCTACAGAGCAGCATTTCAGCTCAAAAAGAGGGTATATGTTGCAGATGCATCAATAATAGGAAGCTTATCAAGGCATCATTATGCACCAAGCAGGGGAAAAATTGAAATTTATGGCCAGCTAGAGAGCTCTTCATGGTTTAATTCCCCAATTTTCGGTGGTATGTTTAATAACTATAAGAGAGTGCCTTTTTATGTTCACTGTCATTTGAATGGATTTTTAAAAATGAATTTATTTACCATCTTTCTTTTCTCCATGCTTTTGACTGATCTGAACGCAGCACATTTGGTTTTAGTTATTCAGGAAGGTGGCAAAGCCAGCAAGATATTAACTGATGTAACCTGTTGGTTCAAGAGCACTAAATTTAATTGACCTCATATTCAGCTCCTTTAATGAGCATTTACTTCTGTGTCCAATAGAAACAGAACAACCCAACAACTTTCACACAGCAGAGATCATTTCTTCTCTTCAAACTTTCCCATTTCAGTGTCTATTTGATGACATTTGAACTTTCCAGATGGAGGTAAACAAAAACAGCACTCAGTGTTTTTTTCTGCTCTCATTACTGTTCAAAGTCAGTCCAAATCAGAGTTTCTTCAAGGAATCTTTTGTTTTATACACATTCATGCCTGGAGAAATTTAAATAGGTTTTCAGTCATTCATTGATCAATAATTTCTGTTTGTGACACGTTAATGCATTCCCTAGTTCTTTATATGAGTGAGAAATGTGACAAATGGCTTGTTGGTGCCAGACCCGCTTGTACCTCTTTTATTTGCACATACAGGCCTATAAATTCAAAAGAAGTCCCATCAGCTTCAATTCTGCGCTCATGTTAAAGAAGTCTGTCAGGCTCTGAATCGCAATGTGTCAGTTTTTATTACAGCTAATAAGGCAAAACACGCTTGTCCTTAAAAGGCTGTTCTGAACTCTGTTTGTTTGTTTACTTATTGCTGATCTCAGAGCTACTGGTAAGCAATGCGTCCTGCCCAGAAAAGCTTTAGTGGCATGGACAGGTAGTCAGTGCATCCCAGCTGCTGGTCCAGGAGCACACAGAGCAACCTTTGGAAGGTCCTTGAGGGTAGGGGATGGGTTATGCATTCAGGTTCACAGTGCAAGAAGGGAAATGAGAATCACATACAGCTAGGTTTGTTTGGAGGGTAATTTGTGGTAGAGGGTATAAATTATTCACAGCAGTGAGATTTTGTGAGATAGCAACGTTCTTGTACCCACTGTCAGTCATGGCATGGGTGAAGTTTAATAATATCCCCTCCTAAGGGCAGGCTTGGGGTGTTGAGCACCAACTTGACCTGGCAGGAAAAGACCTTCCTGAGGCAGCTGCTATTTGAGGTCTCTGTGGAAGTAAGAGCAGGTAGAGACACCAGATGGCACAGTTAAAGATGGGAGCAGCACCAGTAGTGGAATTTTTTTTTATCTTTTTCACAATCATGTAAAACAGTCTCTCCCCTCAGGACTTTACTGGAGACAGTTATGATCTTAGAGCCTTTTCTCTTGTATTTCTAGGCATGCTATGGGGTGTGGGTTTTTGTTTCTAAGGCATCCAGAAATGAGAACCAAGGCTGTGAATAACATGCAAATGGCAATGATTTTTTTTTTTATTTTTTTTTTTTTTGGTAAGGCTATTCTTCCCATAACGAAGGCTGATTATTTTATTAAGTGTTTTTTTGCTTGATGGATATTTCACTCACTCACGTTGTGTCAGTCTCTATGTACAGGCTCTATACTCCAGAGTTATTGTACAAAAGGCCATTGTCGTTCTGCAAATAGGGTATGATTCATTTTTGGAGGGTGTCAAAAACTAAAATTGTAATTATTGCTTTGAACTTTTACTAAAAGCTGATGTTTTTCTCCCAGAGGAATGCTCCTTATTTTCATACGTGAATCTGTAAAAGTGAAATCCTCCTTAAGTCTTTCTATCATTGAAACGCCTGCCTGATGTAGTACAGTTGAGGACCCTGTTGTGCTGGGCACTGTATAGCTTCAGAGTAGATCTTTAGGGCAGGGATCCATCTGCTATCCAAATAGATAAGGATTTCCAAATAGGGAAAGGATGAGGAAGACACCCAGAAGTGAAATGATGTGTGCTAAGATCTGATCAAAGATGGAACAGAAATGAATGACCTCTTCTTTACTGAATGTTTGCTTTGGCTGTAGCATCACCCCTGTATCTTACCTGTTGGAAACTGTGCTTCCTGGTCATAAATTATCCCAGGTGATACAGTCTGAGCCCAAATCTCAGATTGCCACTATTTTAGTTTATTTGGGTGGATCAGAAGATTACTGCAGCACTCAGTGAGAAACTAACTGACGAAGGGGGTTTTGAGTTTGACTGAGAGCAGGAGTGAATCAACAGAGAATGTTTATCAGTCTCACCTTACAGACTTTGATTATTAGAGAAAAAATTGAAGGCTTGGATTCAGCTTTTCTGTTTCTTGAGCTCTTTACTGTGAATTTGGAATCTCTGGATTGGGGGCCATTGGGATTTTTAACCTATCCAAATGAAAGATCGGATCGCTAGAGAGCACCTTACTGTAGCTTTTTTGCTTGTACCGCCTCATCCCCAGCTGTGCCTGCACTGTGCTCGAGTTTTCCAAGGTCTCAGGAGCGTGTGTGATTTCTTGTGAAAGATGCACTTTCTTCTGCATCCGTGCTTTGCAGTCCTTTACAAAATGTATACACATATCACATAAACAGAAACAAACCAACAAACCACCAAAAGCAGTTTTGTGTGAGGAAGTGGCTGGTATCTGGTGGCTTAAAAGAAAATAAAATAGAATATGTATGGCTGTCCACTGGACAAAACTGATCAGAATGTTTATCTGGCTCATCTGAGTGTCTGTCAAACTGCTGTGGCACGGAATTGGGGAAGTCAATAGGTTAGAAGTGAGGCAAGGCTTTTCAAACACAGTGTGCTGTGAACTGCAAGAGGCCAGTAGAGAAATACATTTGTAGCATGACTTGGCAGCTGCAGCAGGACTCTGAATGTCAAGAAGGCTGCATTTGATTAAAAATTATTATGCCTAGCTGCTGACACATAGATTTTTTTTTCCCCCGGATCTTGGTATTTTCTTCAGCTTTTTCTGTGAGTGTCTGCACACACATAAAGCAGATCCCTTAAACAGAATTGAATCAAATAACTCTCATAATGTTTTTTCTTATTGCTAACATTTGTCACCTTGATGCATCTGTAAAGAGATGAGTTGAGACACAATGTGCTGTAAAATAACTGCTTGATGAATCAAAACATGAGTTCAACATCCAGTGCCATGCTTAATATGATGCAAGCTTCAGGGTTAACAAACTCATAAATTGCCTTAGTATAGATTTCTCTCCTAAAATTCAGCCGGTCCTTCCCTAGAAGTGTAATTGTCCTTGTTGCTGTATTGCTAGTTGAGATGTTGCTCTTGTGCTAACAAGCCTAATTCATCTAGGCTCTGTACACTGGGTTTTCTTAACACCTTGCTGCTTTCCAAAGCTTGTACCACCAAGATACAGTGTTCCCGGGTACAGATTGGCACTAAGGTGGTAGAGACCATGCAGGCAAATGCCAGCTGAGAATGTGATCTTTTATAGCATTCTTTTGTGTTGAATGTGCCTTTGGGAAAGTAGGTATTTGGGGCTGTACGCTGTAGGAGAGCCCTGTGGCTTCTTGGAAGGTAAATATGACTTTGTTTAGGGTGACTCTTTTATTGCAGTGTTATAAAACAATAAAAGCAAAGTTGTATTTATAATTTCTAAGTTATCTAATTAAGGCGGGTATAGCTGGCCATGAATCTATTTGTATTTATACCCTGTAATTTAGATCTCCTTTCTTTTCTGTTACCTAACAACTAGCATAAAATAGCTAGTTTGAGTTCTTAGGAGGAACTGTTTTGTTTGCTGGCTTCTAAAGGAATCATTGACTTTTCTAGGGAATCTGCTTTAACTGAAAGAGCTCAGCAGATGTTTAGTATTCATTCTTTTTTCCCTTGTCTGTGTACAGGCTCCTTCATGATGGTGAACAGCTCTGGACGGGCATCCGGGCAGAAAGCTCACTTACTTTTGCCCACGTTGAAGGAAAATGACACACATTGCATCGATTTCCATTATTACTTGTCCAGCAGAGATCGTTCGAGTCCTGGCTCTCTGAATGTCTACGTGAAAGTGAACGGAGGACCACAGGGCAATCCCATATGGAATGTCTCAGGGGTTGTAACAGAAGGATGGGTGAAGGCAGAGCTTGCCATCAGTACTTTCTGGCCGCATTTTTATCAGGTATGAGTTCACAGTATTTCTCTGTCTGTTTCCATTGAGTGTCTGGCTGGGTGTGAGCTATGAGCTGTTGTTAGCAATAAGTCTTCTGAAAATTAAATACAGCTTTTTTTCCCCGCATTTTTTTTTTTTTTTGCATCAGATAGAGTTTTCATATGACAGTTTTATAGCAAGAGATGATAGAGACATCTTGACTTAATTCTTCTCACCCTTTTTCTTTACATATGTTCTCAGGTCACAGAGGAAAAGCTGGGCAGGTGAAGTAAATTATTGGAAAGTTAGAACCCACTTATGTATCATGAAATATGCATGTAAACGGACTTGGATTGGCACTTCCCATGCACACAATGGACTCATATACTCCTTGTTAAGCAGTGAAGACATGAGAACTCTTATCTTCTGATTTTTATCGTTTTACATTCAAGGGAAAAAAAACAGTGCCTGGGAGGTAATTGCACCCTACACCTTGCAGGAAAAGGAGAAATACATATTATAGTGTAAGAAAAAAGAGCATGAGTGAGATGGGAATTACAGTAAAAGAAACTATGAAAAGGCATTGAATGCTCTACGGATAGAAAACAGTAGGAAGAAAAGCTTTTTTTTTTTTTTTTTAAATAACTGGGTAGTAGGTCTGTAAAATCTGAGCTAAAGTAGAACACTTTAATGTTCTGCCTCCAAAAAGGAGCCAAGGATTTCAGCAGAATAGATAAGAGCACACTGTACAGGGTGAAGGGGAATATGGGATAAAGAGATGCAAATGCACTGGAAGTGGTGTTTTAAGGGCTGTGCACAACTTGTCACTCGCTCTGAAATCATATTAAAGTGATCGATACTACTTTCATATTAACATCAACCAGAATCTGCTTCGTAGTAGGTGCTGTACAGAGAGAACAGAAATGATCTTTCACCCAGGTAATCAGTGCTTGAAAAACCTGGAAAAGACAGTCTGATCTCAAACTACGAGATCCAACTGTTAGATATACCAATACCAGACTTCCTGAACCTCATTACATCTTTTGCAAGTTTTTTTAGAGGTCAGGTTTGCTTTTTCCGAGGAAGAAAATCCTTTAAATCAAAGAAGAATTTTGCACCGCTGTGCAAAAACGAAGAGCCTAAAGGCAGCAGTGACTGCCTGGGAGTGGTTCCTGCCCAGAAAATGCAAATGTTCTCTCTCTTTTTCTCTCCCTCTCCTGAGCCTCACCTTTATGATGGATAAAGTTCTAATTTCCCTCTGCTAAAGTATGGCTCTTAAAATGTTGTCAGGGATCTGATAGTCTGCTCTGTCCTTGGTCCCTAATTTTGTCCATTGGTTTCTGCAATCTAGTGACTCTCTATGTTTAAGGAAAAAAAGAAAAAAAGAAAGAAAACTTTAAGCTCTCAAAAGTGGGGGGGAAATGCAATCATGGAATTTTATCAAAATTACTGTTGGTTACATCGTAACACTTGTGGCTGAAGGAGTCCAGAGGTGGCATGGTGATAAAAGCTTCTGTGTACCGATGCCTGGGGAACGTCGCATTGACACTCACAATCCAGATTATGCTGTGAGAGTGTTATTTGTCAACTTTAAATCAAAACTGCACGCCCGGAGAACAGTTTGTGCAGAAGAGGCCTGAATGGATATTCTGTATTTCAAAAGTACAAGGTAACACAGGGGGGAAAAAAGTATTTCTCCTAAATAATGAAATCTACGTCAAGAAAAATGTTTATTTTCTTAATACCCAACAATTACACCATCAGTAATTGCTGTGTGCATTGAGAAATCTGAAGCCAACTGCCCAGGATGCAAGGTATTGACAAGTGCCCAGAGCTTTGGAGGTGTGAGTAGCAGCAAACCAGTGCTAGGCCTATTGCCAGAGGGTCGTGGTTTGGGTCTGGCAATTCTGCACAAGGGTTGTATGAGTCACCTACATCCAGAAGCACTCTGCTGAGGTATTAATGTGATGGTGGTAGAGGTTTATCAGCTCTGCCCATGAGTTAGTTGTGCCTGGATTCCCAGTCTGCGAGCGTTTGTAGTGTAGTGAGAAAAATCTATAATAGCTCTAGGAGAAAGGTAAGACGTGTGCTCTTGAATTACTGCATGCCACGAGGATTAACTTAGTCCCAGAATGCACTGAGCACAGCACTACAGTCTGCCAGGAAGGGGTGTTTTGATGTACTGATCCTGTGTACTGTATTGATCCATGCCTGAAGAAGTCTGTCGTACCACGACAGATGAGCCACGCTACATCACTAACACAGACATTGCTGGTAGATAGCAGCAGTGAAATGTGGGTTTGTTTATGGGTAAGGAAACATGAAATGAATCTTGGTATTTGCAGTTCTCAGGAGCATTTAAGAATGTTGAAGAGCCAAACTTTGCATTTGCGAATTATATTAATTTCTGAGAACTTCCAAAAATGTTAAGTATTAAACACTTGTTCTTCAGCCCAGGTGCTTCTGCTCTGCCCACTCTGACAGGGCTGAAGTGGTGCAAAACTGTATAAAAGGGTGAGAACAGTGTGGAAATCTGAACTGAGAAATAAAGAGATCTGAGAGTAGAGTTAAAAAGGTAATAAAATAGCTGTCCAAACAAAGCAGTGTGAATTGAGACCCTCTGCTCTTGTCAGTGATTTTGGCAGCAATGTGAAGATTAAATCCATGGTCTTTTTAGAAGCTGACACAGCTGCTACCGACTCAAGGTTTAGGTTATTTTGTGCTCTATTAAAGACACTGAACTGTGTCACTAATTAACAGAGGTCAGTCCGCTATGTGTTTGTTTTTACCTCAAAGAAGCGGGGAATTATTCTTTCCAAGTTCTTGGCTTTCAGGAAATTGAGGTAGTAATTCAGCAAAGCCTGTAACTTCTCAGCTATAAGATAAGCAAAGTAAAGTTTGGTGGCTATGAAGGCGCAGTTTAATCCTAGTCTGAAGGGAGTCACAGTAATTGCTGTGTGACCTTAGCAGTAAGTGCCATGTTTATCATGAATGAATTTTCATTTATCAAATAAATTGTCATTTCCATACTGAGGACATGCATTCTATTCCTTGTTTATACAGTCCTTAGAAAGTATTCTTGAACACAGGAAACATTTATTGATGGTTTGATCATCTTCCAGATATTTGCTATCTCCTCTTATCCTTCGGACAACCTATTTTTTGCCCACCTTCATCTGCTGCAGAACTCTGTTTATATTGCTAGCACCTGAGCTTTTCTTACTTTGTTTTTTCCCCTTTATTTCTTTATTCTACCTGTTTTTATCATGGCATTTTTCTAAAGGGCTTATTTCAGGAGTGCTCCCACTTGGAATGCTTTGAACTGAGGGAGTAGATCTTAAGATATCATGGGAATATAAGTAGAAACTAAATTATGGAAGCCCAAATGCAAAGCAAAATGATTAATGGCAACCTGATTATGAAGTACATGCTGCTCCACTTTTGTAGCTTGAGCTGTGGTGGTCGGCATTCAAAAAGCTGAATCTTTTGTTGAGTTACATCTTCCAATGGAGGAGATGAAGAAAAGGCTCAATAGTGACAGGCTAGGAATGCCAAATTTTATTTAAAGTGGGAATAGCAGTGTTGAAGACTGGCTTTTAGTAGTTAACAAACTTAATGGTGTTCCGGTAATGATTTTGATAGTCACGAATTATCCTGCAAAAACAGTGGCTGCTGCAGTAGTAGTAACTGTGCCAGCTGAACACATTAATTAGCTTTGTCCTTGTAAACTTTACAGCATTTAATACTGTTTTTTTCCTGAATTTTATTTTGCTTATTTGGCAATAGTTAATTAGTTTGAATTTTACCAGTCTCCCAGAGTCCCCTTGCCCTGCCCCAAACTCTTTGCACACAGTATTTGTATTGTACTTATAGAACACTTCAAATCAGATGTAATTGCACACGTGTGTAATTGGTTTCTTTGCTCTTCCAAATGGAAGCGGTACATAGTTCTCACTAATCCTAATTAATATTGCTCTTTTTGTTATCTGTGTCAAATTGATTTTCTGTCTTTGACATGTGTCTTCATGCAGTATTGCATAGGTACCCCTTTGTTATTAATGATAAAATGCTTTGAATGTATCAGACATTGGAATAGGAGTGGAATGTGGTGACTGGCCAAATGACTAGTGCAGTTCTAAGAAAACCTTTTCTTTGTATTTCAGGTGATATTTGAATCTGTCTCTTTGAAAGGACATCCAGGGTACATAGCTGTGGATGAAGTCAGAGTTCTTGCCCATCCATGCAGTGAGTATTCTTTGTTCTTCTAACTGTCTCAATGCGTTAAATACCAGGCTTTGCAGTCTATAATACTGGGCTTGGCAGTCTTAAGTTGTGACTTATCCAATAGTGCCAACTGTAAAATCTCTTCTGTTTTGGTATCCCCCAAAACAACTAAAGACAGCCAGCCTTGTGCAATTAAATAACTTGACAATTTGTGCAAAAGGCAAAGGTGCTCTGATTCGGTCACTTGTGCCAGGATGTTTGTGGAAGTTTCTCATTGTAGAAGAGTCACAAGAACATAAAACTCTGTTTTGTTGTTTCGGAATTGTTCTGCTGTAGGAAAAGATCTAAATGTTTCTGATAATGTCCTGCGTGGTTAACTTAAGGAAATAAGACAAATTGGTTCGATATATAAAGTAGTAAAATAAGAAAAGACATATCCTAAAGGTATCTCTCAAAAGAAAGGTTTTTGATTCTGCATGAGTTATTTAATAAATAAATCTCATTTAGACTTACACAGCAACGAAAACTAATGCAGGTTCATTACACTGTTCAGAAATATTTGTTCTGTTTCTCCTACCTTAGCTGTACTATGCCCAGCTTACATTTTTCCAGCATAGAGAGACATTAAGCCTCTACATTTGTGTGCGCACTTCTTTGGTTTCTCTGTGCATCTACTGAGAGGCTCAAGGACTTTTGTATCACTACACTGTGTATGGAGCATACAGATTTTTAACAGCTTTCATGTTCATTGATGAGTTTAGACATATCTCTTTAAAATATAGTATTTTTAAAAAGTAATCCATAATAAATTAATGTCTTTTAGTGCTTGAATTATTAATTGTTATGTAGCAGATTAAATTGAATTTATGGGTGATACTTTGGCTTATTATATTTAGGTTTGTTTATAACTTTGATGCTGTAGTATTTCCAGGTGGCCTGATGTCCTTTGGGAAGGTAGCCCACCACCCCCATCAGGTTGGAGCTTTAACAGCCCCTTTCACTGGTTCTTAGTTTCAGTAAATGAGCAGCAGCTCTTCCAAACAAAATTCTGTGGGTGAGGTTCACCCATTTTATTTCAAAGAATAGCAACCATTCGCAATGTGAGGTACATGGCTCTGCTCAAGTTTAACAGGACATTTCTGATAACTGCAGTATGGTTAATTGCAGTTTAACTGAATTATATTTGTATTTACCATGTGCTTGTTCCTCGGGCCTTTGGGTGTATTTACTTCATTAAGAAATACTTACAATCTGTGTTGACCAGATGTTGCTGATAACTGGCAGCCTCCAAACAAATCCCCCAAATGATGTGTATGCATTCCAAAGCATGTTTGGTGGTGACTGATCCCTTTACTGGGAAAGAGGCCACAGAACCAACTGTGAGGCAAAGACAAGAAGGTTATGGGATTAAAAAATATATAGCAACCCCAAATCCTGCTTGGTGAATTATTAAAACTGATGTTTAAAACTCCATCTCCAAGTACATGCAGGTTCCTCTGGAAAATTAAATGCAATCTTGGTGACCCAAAGCTGGAATTACTCAGACTATATCCAGTGCATTTGAAATCAGTTGGCAACCTGCAGTGTGTGCAGGTCCCTACAAGCTATGAGTTCTCTGCAGTCTTTGCAAATACTTCTGTCTGATTCCCAGTGTTGTCTTTGCTGTTCAGTAGTGACACTGTACAGACTTACTTTGCCCCTCGGGTTCATTTTACAATTGTTAAAACTCAAAGCACAGGAATGAGGAAGCTTCTGATTGAGCCTGAATGGCACTTGAAATTATTGGTGTTATGTTTTAGTTTTGAGGCTGGTGTGGCTATATGTGCCTGATTTGGAGCTCACTCATACCTGAACATAGGCAGAAGTCACTCCTAAATAGCCTGCAAGCAGCACATAGTACTTGCTTTGCTGCCTGTCACCCAGAGGTGGTTTACCAGTTGGCTTTGACACGCTGCTCTGACCCCTAGAAAGCACGATAGTACAGAATCCCTGCACTTTGCTTGAGTTGTCAGCAAACTGGGCATATGGAGAATGTGGCACAGGAATTAGATAAAAACCTCTGACGTAGCATGCGGGCAAGGGTTTTCTGTTCATGTGCCTGTAGTAGACAACCATCTATTTGCCAGGCTTCCTGCACACACATGCCTACATCTTCTGAACCTATTTAATTCCAATAGAAAAATGTAGGTTAATTTGTGCTCTGAAAATATGTAATTCCTTGGCTACTTATATCCAAAAGGTAAAGATGAAGTTGAAAAATGCTGACCCTTACTGTATTAGAAGGCTGTTGTGTGTCCTACTCTGAGAGTATTTGGTTGGTGCACAAACTTCCTTCTGAAGCCCAGCAAGCACAAAGCTAATCAGATGATCTTTTTCTGCTGTCACAAAATATGTTGGTGATATCAGCATTTGGATGTTGGTGGTTTAGTGTTGAACGAATACTGAATTTATTGTCATCAAAAAGCAGATATTGGCGTTATTAACCAGTGCAGCAATCCAACACTTATCAGTAATATCAATGTTTCATTTAATATCAGTGATTTTATATCAGCGGCATTGTTACTCCACAGTTACAGGATGTATTTGATAGTCAATACAATTGAAAGGAGAAAATTCTTTATACAAATTTGTTTTGGCCAGCCACACTTGACAACCTCAATTTCATTTCATTTTGCCCTTGGTAGAGCCACAGTTTCCTAAAGAGAAAAAATGTTCTCAGTTACTCTTAATAGAAGGGAGTAACAAATTGTTTTGGTGACCATGAAAGATCTGTAAGATCCCCTTGCTCTGCACCAAGTAGCTCAGTACTGAGGGACAGCTTTATTTTGCTAAATCTCTTTGTCAGGAGTAGGATGACTTGCTTTGTTCTGATATCTGTGTTGGTGTAACACAATCGCTGCCTTGCTCTACCCTTCCTATTCTTTGCATTTCTTGTTAGGAAAAGCACCTCATTTCTTACGGCTTCAGAATGTGGAGGTTAATGTGGGACAGAATGCGACATTCCAGTGCATTGCCGGGGGGAAGTGGTCCCAGCATGACAAACTCTGGCTTCAGGTAAAGTGATGCAATTTTTTCAAGTAAAATAAATAGACAGAGGACAGCAGGGTGGTGGGGCAAATGTTTATCATCAAAATCCTTTGAGAACTGCCTTGAGTTGTTTCCAGATCAGAATTCAAGATGATAAAATGCAGAACTGTGCTTCAGAAGATGGAAAAAGTGGCCAGCAAAATGTTAGTTCTAAACATACATCTTCAGACCTGTAAGCACTCCTTCATAAAAAAGAAAAGGCAGAACAGGTGCAATAATCCCTCCCTTCTGCTTAATTTTTGGTCTTCTTTCCTTTTGCCCTCCAAAAATATTGTTGACAAAGGCTGAGGGAAGTATGTTGAGATGAAAACATTCCTTAAGGTATGTTATAAAAGGACAAAGCCAGTTTGTACTCATTTTGTTTCTTCCTCCCAGTTTCCGTTGGCTTTTGCTCTGCATTGGCTCTATATTGATAGCAGAATGTTCCTCTGGTTGCTCACTAAATGACCAAAGAGTTCCTTCTCTTTGTGTCTATTTTCATTCTACTGGTTGGACTTCAAAAACTGTGTTGTGCTATTCACGTAGTGACAAACTTAAGTGATTTTCAGTTCTGGAGTTAGAAATGGAGCTTTTAGCAAACTGGAAGGGTGGAGTGCTGTTTGCCAGTGAAGGACAAAGTTATTACTTGTGCCCTTTGGAGTACTTGGCTCTGTGGAGTTCCAGCATTGCCATATTCTATACTAGAGTTCTTCTGGAGACTTTGAAGATAGTTGAGTTGAAAATTGTTTGAAATTGGTAATCACAGCCTGAACCTCTGATTAATCAGCTGAGGCAAATGTTAGGTCAGCTGTGGGAGCACAGGTGAGACTAATTTAGCTGTGGTCCCAGAAGGGGTGGAGCTTGACTCCACCTCCTCTAGACCTCATTTAAGGGCTGACCACCACTGAGGCAGTATCTCTTGCAGATTGCTCCCTGGTGGAGGTTGCTTCAGCATTTCCCAGCGAAGGCATCCATATTAGTGAGTTTTTCCTCATAAATAACCTTCTGAATATCTGTTACCATCTTTGTATCATTCCACCTTGCACTAGTCTAAATACTCAGGCAAGAATCAGTTTACTAATGGTGTAAACAAAAATTAATACCGGGAAAAAGATTGTGTTGGTGAGAAATGTGGTTGGCGTTCTGTAAAAATAACAGTCATTCTAACTGTACATTATTAAAGCTGTTATCTGAAAATATACCTTTTAGCCTGAAAATTATTGGCCTATGTTGTACTTTTAGCATTAACAGAAACATATTTTGGCTTATTCTATATCTTTTTTTGAATTATTTCTGTGAAATCTTTCCACGGAAAGATTATATGTGTGTGAAAAAACTTCTGATCTGAAGCACTGTGAACCTTTTTTCCAAAGAGAAGAAGGGATTTGGGAGGAAATCATCATTGGTAGGGGGATCCTGGTTTCCATTCTTTTAAACTGGAGGATTTAATGAAAACAGCCTTGGAAATACTTCCCAAAATTGATTACTGGAAACTGGCACAATGACTCTGTGTTTTCCATTGAGGTTTCTAATAAAATAGACCAACTGAGCAAGTTCAGGTGTTTATGCTGATTTCCAGTTAATTCATCATCTGTCACTTTTCCAGTTGGGAAAATGCTGCATGGCATTGGTGGAGAAAGATTTATTGAGGATTGCTGGACATATAAACATTGCTGTTCATCCAAGCAATGTATTTAAATTGTTCTGGAAACAAAGTTTTATGCCTGAAAATGACAGGTTTATAAAATCTGTTCACTTATAGTATTTTCACAGGAGTACAAAATGCATTCATTTGTAGTATTTTCATGTCCTGGATAAGCTTCTGGATATACCCAGTACAAATAGTCTTAGCTGTCACTCTCCAGGCTTTTCAGTATACATAACACATCAAACGCACAAAAATATGTCAGAATTTAAGTAGATACAAAAAACTTAAATATATAAGAACATTTAAGCCCACTACTTCATAAAACCCAGAAAGCCTGTAAATTTTTCAGGGACGTTACCAGCTGTCTTTTCCTGAATGAATTGTACTCGTACAAAATCTAACCTAGTGAAGGTCTGAGCAGTTTTAAGAGTAACGAAGAGTGAATAATTTGTGTGCCTTTGTGATGTGAGTTGTTTTCATCTGTCTCCACAGCAGTGGAATGGGAGGGACACAGCATTAATGGTTACTCGAGTCGTCAACCACAGGCGTTTCTCTGCTACCGTCAGCGTTGCTGACACTTCGCAGCGCAGCATCAACAAATACCGGTGTGTCATTCGCTCAGATGGAGGATCTGGAGTTTCAAATTATGCAGAACTAATAGTGAAAGGTAAGTTGTATTAATACAGCAACTTGGTGTTAGTTGAGCGTTTCCTCCTGTGTCAACTGTGTGTAAAATTTGACGTCCTATTGGGCCTTTCTTTCTTTCAATCCTATTAGATTCAAGTAGGAAAAATGGGTAAAAGTGACATGAATTTCAATCATTTTCTTAAAACAAGTATTTGAATCAAAGCTTTATCTGAATACAGCCTTCTTCATGAGCTCTTGAAGTAATGTATGGTAGCTGTGGATAATTTTAATGCAGTCAGCAGAATAGTTTATCTGTCAGTCAGCTTCATCTGGCTTGCTTTACATTTCATCAGACACAAATAATCCTATGGTAGTGTTGCATGTCAGAAGAGTCTGTTCAAGACTGTTGGGTGCAGGTGATCTGGAATGATTCTGTTGATGTCCTGAAGCACACAGTACAGATATCAGTAGCTCTTAATGGAAGCTGGAGGTTTCAGCTCTCTTATTAACTGTGATTCAGGAGGTGATGCTGTGCCTGACACGTGCAAGGTGGTATTTGCTTAAGAACATCCATGATGCACGGAATGAAATGCTATTTACTGCGCTGCTTTATTAATGTTACCCAAGCTGCACCACAAGGATGCTCACTGTGTCTTAGGAGAACAAACCAGAAGGTGACAGTCTCCCCTTAGACTGCTTTAGTGTCTATTGAAGGCAATACTGATGTGGGTGGAAGGAATCTTCTCAGAGAATATAGTTTTATTGATCAAAACTTTTGTACGTTATGGAGATAGAGGACTGTTGGAGAAATGAGATCACTTTGTTCTACTGTAGTACTTTTTTAGCAACTTTTTCTGTCACTTAGCACTAGCACCTTCACAATGTTTTAAATATCCAATGTTGTAGATATTCAGGCTACACTGATCATGAAGAGAATGTTCAGATTAGGTGCGAAATGCTTTTAATTCCCACCAAATTATCTACTATCTCACTTGTTAGAGGAGTTAACTTATGATTAAAATGAAATCGAGTTGCCAAAAGCAGCATATTGGTACTGTAAAATTGTTAAGTAGAGGGAAGGCAGTCTTCCAGAGCAACCAATATTAGAGTATGCAGAGTTGGGCACGTGCCTGACACTTTCATGTTTAACAGTATGAGGAGGAGAAAAATAGAAGAGTGAGTTGTAAATGTGAATGGCTGGACATCCAACATGATGGACATTGGTAGACTCACTGCTGAATTACCCAGGCAGACACCTAGGCAGAGAAACTTGAGGAGAGGAATATTGTTATGGGAAGGCACACTCCTCTGCTCTGTGCTGCTGTATTAGTAAGCAGGCAAAGTTAAGTGGTTCATTTGAGGTTAGCTTGATGCAGCACTGTGAAACACTGGGATTGCATGGATGAGTACTTCTAGTCTGGCTAATTTTAGCGTGGGTAATAGCAAATTCGCAACACATATATACAGACTGAAATGAAAGCAAATTGGAATTGTTTAATTCTGAAGAGATGTTTATTGAATTGCAGTAATGTACTTGGGTATACATTAAATTAGTCTGTAATTGAAGTTCTGCTCAATTGATAGTCCTGTCCCTAAACCTACTAAATCCAAGCTAATTCTTTGCCTCACATGCTTTTTCCCAGTTAGCTGAACATAAAATCATGTAGGATTTTTTCAACAAAGGTCAAGGTTGAAAAAACTATCTATATATCTTTCTCATGTGAAGATCTGTTTGCTTCCCTTAGCCGTAAGATATTTTATTACAGCAATGAGAAAGTGATTTACAGTTCTTGATGCTGCATAATTTAGTAGACACAGAATGAGGAATCTTTATTTGAAATACATTTACTACCTCAACACTTGAAATTGGAACCGTAGATACTTCTTTCAGCAAATAAACCAGTGATATTAAACACAAACCAGCCCCTTCGGTTGTCATACGTGACTATGTGGACATTATATTTCCAATACTGAGAATGCTAGAGAACTGCCACTGCAGAGCTGTTCACTGTCTGTGCAAATACCTTCTGTAAGTGGCAGTAAATCTATTCTTCTCTTTGCACTTCAGAATCGTAATCACAAAGCCTGAAAAACCCATCATTTCCATCTGCACACCTTACCATCCTTTGGTGCTCCTCTGGAAAATAGCTCTCCTCTATTTCTTAACTTTCACAGTCTCTCATACAGTAATTTTGTGTAGGGCAGGCTTCGAGTATCCTAGAGCTTCTACATCTCGCTGTACTGATCGCATGCAGATGGAATGCTTCTAGTCCGTAATTTTCTCTTAAGTAAAAGCTGCATGGCAGTTATCCATATTCTGAAATAAATGCATATTTTGCTTGTGTAAAGATTGTTTAAAATACTACAAAACTGTCCAGGATCTGAACACGTGAGATCTGTATTAATGATACAATTCGAGTGTCCTTCCAGAAAGCCTCTTACTTCATGTGGGAGTGTGAATAACATTTTAAACTGTGCGTGTGTTTGTATTGGCAAGTTGTTTGCGATTTATTTTTCTGATCCATTTCAGGTAGTTTGAGTGCCCAAATTAATGAGTGGTAGAAATTTGTAACTTCTTTTTTCTTGAACCTGTTTGTTTTTGCAGTCTTGGCTCACCAGCAGGTCTTTTGAGATCATTTTATTGCTACCTGATGATTTTTATGAGATCTGTTCTATGCTGCCACAACAGGAGTTGCAGTATGCGACAAAACCCCTTTACAGACCTCTCAGGATATGTTCTTTTTCCCTTCAGTTTTGCCTTTGTTGATTTTTATAGTGTTTGATTACTCAACACAGATGTAAGACAGTCTGTTCCTTAGCTGAGTGGCTTTCTGTCATCCATGTGATGTTTGGGACAGCTCATCTGTTTATCAGTCACTTTTTTCTTGAGGTTTTCAGACATGAAGCTGATACTTGCAATGATGCCAGAGGGAGAGGTGGGTTGTTGTTTTTTTCCCCAGTGTTGCTTACTGTTTTTTCTCTAATTCTTTTCTGGTCTGATGCCTGTCAAGACAACAAATAACAATAAATAATTATGCATTAAGACAAAATACCTATGTATGTGGTTAAGTTGCTTCAGTATTAAATATATAGAGATATACCTTGCAAATTCACTATTAAAAATTATGAAGTAGACAACCTCTACCTGCATTTTGACCAGTCTCAGTATGTACCATTGGAGTTGTATCCAGAGTAGTTTCAATTAATTATTAAGCTTCAGGAAGAACTATTAGGAAAAAGAACTTTCCAAAGCCTAAAAAAAATAAGAAATAAAGATATGTCTCGCACATCTGATCCAGGCTGGATCTGGCCATAGAGATGTTGCATCAGGCCCTCCATAGGTCTGCTTGGGTGAAACAAGTGGGAGTGTAGATATGAAAGTATATTATATGGCATTATGCATGTACTGCAGATTAGAGCTTGCATCTGGACTGAAAATACAATTGACTTCAATGTACTTCCTTAGGATGACATTGTTATGGGGGCCTGTAGTGACAGGATGAGCAGAAATTGCCCTCTTCCAGTTTAAAGCTGATTTAGATGTGATATCAGGGAGAAATTCCTTACTGCGAGGCTGGTGAGACACTGGCACAGGTTGCCCATTGAGGCTGTGGATGCCCCTTCCCTGCCGTCATTCAGGGCCAGGCTGGATGGGGCTGAGCAACCTGGGCTTAGAGGGAGGTGTCCCTGCCTACAGCAGGGGGTTGGAAGGAGGTGATCTTAAAGGTCCCTTCCAACCCATTCTTTGATTCTGTGACCATAAACTCCATAGTCTTTCACTTCATATTCATCCACAGTACATGTATAATTTTGTACCTTAGGATACTGGTATGAAAAGTACTCATTAAATGTATCATAATACCCTTGCCATCACAAGATAATATAGCAACTATTGCCATAACAGTACTCAGATCCCTGGGCTGGGGGTACTGATAAGAATAGTAGCAATGTTGCAGTCATCTTCTTTTGCCTGAGAGTAGCTGGAAGATCCTAACCTGGCCCCTCACTTGGAGCCATTTAGGTGAGAAACTCATCTATGGTCGGAAATAAATGCTTTTTAGATTTCACTGTTAAAATATTTTTTTATAGTGTGCAGAAATTCAGATAGGAATTTTCGTGCCTCACGGCTATTAATCGGGCTCATCCAGGTTGTGAAAGTTGCTGAGTAGATTTGAATTCATCTGCCTGAGTAATATGCATTAATCAAGGTCCTGCACGTTATCACTTTATGAACAGGGAAGCATCTCTCGTTGGCACTGTCAGCGGTATCAGGAAAGCTGTGATGGGGAGGGCTTTCCTCAGGCTTCATGCTCTCACACTCTCATGTTCTCTCTTTGCCTTTTTACACAACTGGATTGTCTGCAGAGTTAATGTGTGCAGCACCAGGAGAAGTTAAGTGTAGATTTGATCGGGTGTGTGTTAATGTTGCTCTTTTGGATTACCACAGAGTGTATGTGTGGATGTGAACCATTTGTGAAGGTTATGAAATTAGTGAACATGAGAAACTGACTTTGTGGTTGCGGGGTGCCTGAAGAAGCTGCTGCCATTCCTTTATTCCTCTGTAGTCACAGTGATGTAGGGAATGCAATGCTCCAAACCCTGGTGTTCAAATCTGGCTAATAATTACTCGAACTCTTCACTCTGTTTTAATCATCTAGTTTGGTGTTGTCCAATAGCTATTGCTTTAACTCAGATCTAATCATTGGATGTCTGTGTGCTGAGAAAAGGGGAGATGAGATTTTGAACACTCATTCCCTCTCACTGAGAGCTTTGCTTCCTCTCCTTTCACTCTGCCTTAATAGCTTTTGGAGGAGGGGAGAGCGCTGAGGACAAAGCCGTTGTTTCATAGAAATAGGCAGTTAGAAAGAATGATACGTGTTATTTCAAAAGAAAATATTTCCTTCTCCTTCTGTTTAACCTCCAAAATAGAACTGGAAATGAAGCCTTTCTTGGGAGCTGATTGATAGACATACATGATATTATAGACTGGATCCATTTTTCAGAGCTGCACTGTGCAATGTGGACTTGCAGTCGTGTTGCCATGTTTGTATTCCTTGTTTTCAGTGTTTACGTTAGCCAAGGATGTGTGAATTAGAATGGGTGTTTCCGGGAAGAATACAAAGCTACAGCTGTGATACAAGGACATTTCCTAAGCTAATTGTTGACAGTTCAGGTCTCCAATTTCTTTTCTTTCTGCCATAGCTCTTCAATTTCTAAGCTAAGCAAGCAGAGATTGCTGTATGAACTTTATCTTCATTGTAGGCACTTGGGAAATGAATACAACTTTCCTGTCACAGCACTGACTTGAGTTTCAGGAACTATCAGTGTTGTGCATATAGGAAAGAAATTGGAGATTGGGATGGGGGGAAGGCTGGGCGTTGGAGGGGGGGGGTGGAGGTTGGTGGTGTTTGATTTGTTTGTTTTCCTCCTAGAGATGCATTAAGGAGTTATGTTTTAATCCTGACTGAGCATGGTAGACAAGTAGGCATGGGATTGAGTTCCTTAGGATTGTTCTTAATATGCATGTTTCTAAGCGTGATGCTCATGATGTATAAAGTTCTTAACTGAATACAAGATAAAAATGCAATAACAAGTAGAAAAAAAAAGAATACAAAACAGTCTTTTTGAAGTGAAGGAGCTTGAGTAAATCCTTGTGCTTTCTGAGTGTGGTTACCTGCAGCCTCCCTGATGTATCTCAGGAACCGGTTGTGATGGTGCAGGGAGCAGACGGCTCATGTGAGCTGTTGTTCTGCTGGCTGAAAGCCATGGGGCAAGCAGTCCTCACCAGTCTTAGGCAGAGAGAGCTGTTACAGCTTTGTAGGAGCAAGGAGGCTTCTCCCAGGGTTATCATCTTCTCTCTCTCTAGAAGAGGACTCTAGAAATAGCTAGGAATGATTAACTTAGTAAAAGGCTTGTTTGTTTTTAGTTTTGTTTCTTTAAATCTTTCCTCTCAACTTGACCTGAGTAACTGCAAGATTTGTTGTGGGAAGAAGCCTTCTTGCTGCTTTTAAGTAAGATAATGTTATGAATGTATTGAATGTATGAAATAATTGTGCCCTGTCCTATACCCTCTTACCTGCCTCTACCAAACAGAGGAGAGGAAATCTCCAAAGAGCAAAAGTAATGAAAGGAAAAGCATTGCTGTGTGATAGACTTTGTCATCTCACTAGACTGCCCTGGCATTCCTTGACTTTTCCATCAGCTATTCATGTAGACCTGCATATTTCTATATAACCTTATTCTTCTACCTGCTGTTCTGAGAAGTGTCTCCCCACATCAGACAAATACAAAGGATAAAGTGGGAATCGAAGTAAATAAATGAGCTGTTTAATCATAACAATTTCAATCTTAGTATGTTAAAATTGCCAAAACAATTTACATAAGGTTTTGGTCTTCAGATAAAAGATGTGGTCCAAAAGTTGGTGGAAATAATATGTTGTTTTTTGGTTAGTGTTCCAGTAAACATCTACCTATTAGCTTCCTATTGTAGAGAAAGCTCCCAACAAACAGTTCAGCTGGTGGAAGGAGGGAAGCTTGCAAGAACAAATGAATGTGTTTCAGTCTGCCTAGGATTACACTCATGCTTGAAAAGTACAGACAAGGTAATTTTGTATATTTCATGCTGCCTTACATCGTGGAGGAAGATAGCAGTAATGCAATTTTCAAGTATCTATTGCTGCTGGGGCGTACAGCGTATTAACTTATGTTGAGGGACTTTCACTGCTGGAGGCTTCTGTTGTTCTGTAGTATTCATATGACAGTCTGTAGTCTTGCTAATACCAATTCTCGTTTGTTTATTTTTAAAGGGATGGGAGGGGTAGCAGTTACTTGGCCAGTGTTGTTTATTGTCCCCATTAGCTTTCTTGCTTGGTGGCTAAAATATAGTCAAAATACAAAATTGTCCCTTTGTTAATTGTTCTGCAATCTATGCTGCTGTTTCTAGTAGGGTTTGATCCTGCTGGGTTATGCCTGTAGTTGATATTTGGCAGTCAGAACACACAGCCCTCTCCGTGCCCATTTAAAATCATCAGAAAAGTTGAAGGCAGCTGCAAAGAAATTAATTCAGGAGTGCTGCTATCGGAAGGAAAAAAAGCATCAAATGCTAAGGAGATATCTTAAAAGCCTTTGCTAGCTGGAAACGTTCTTGCAGTTAGGATAGCTTGGCAACTCAGACGATCAGATGTACACCATGCAAAATGTATCTGGAACTTTCCATTGTTCTTTGTTTCTTTCCAAGGTACGGTGTTTTCTAACAGCTGATTGCTTGTGATGCTCATATGATATTACAATTCAAAATGACGCCCCCCCACCCCCCTTATGACTCAACTATGAAATTTAGCAGAAGGTTTGAGTCACATGCGTCGTTAACTGTCTCTCTTCCACTCATCTTTCTTCTGCCTCTTTAATTGTAGGGAAGTTATTAATGAACTTTCAAACCTCTTGGCAAATGGAACCTAGAACTATTCTTAATTTGCCCATGCTGTGGTTACAATCCTGTTAAGTGCTTTTAATTCAAGAGAAGGCACTTGAAGTACCATCTGTCATTGTACTGGATATTGGTGAGGAGTCTGGTATGATTAGGAGACCTTTGACACTTGTTAGATATAATTGGTGGATATGAGCTGTTATCTCCGCAGGAAGGATATCCTTTCTACATCAAAATATCTTTTCTGTTGCAGGAGGGGGGAAAAAAAGCCCAAAATTGTAGTGCTATACTTAATATGAAATGTGGGCAAAGATTCATTAGATTTCTCAGTGTGCAATGGTCATTATTAATAAGAGAACCTGTCAGAGTAAACTGGCAAAACAGCACGGATTCCATTTATATGTGAGAAATGGTTGAATTTCAAATGAAGGGAGTAAACTCATTCTATTGGGATGCAGGTGCCTCAGATCATGATGACTGGAGATTGTAGGAAGTTTGTGGTGCTAGACACACAGAGTGTAAGGAAGCATAGTTACTGAGCTCTTTCAGGAATGCAGTAGTTACTGCAGCTAATAGGCTTGCTGCAAAAGTATTACATTTGCTACTGGACAACTGAATGAAGTCAGGTGTGCTGAATGGAGGCCCTTCAGCCAGCTTCTGTTAGATATTGAGGGAAACAGGGCTTTTAAAGTTCACACAGTATTTGCCTCTGAATGATGGAGCTGAACTGCTTTGCATTCAAAGCCGGCAGAACTGAACTCCAGGGAGAAGCTGGGTGTTGGTTACGTTAACATTCGCCCTATCCAAATGAAAAGATTAAAGAGCATTTTTCAGCGTTAGGGAAGGAATGCTCACTCTGCAGTCAGCTCCCATTCAGCTTCGAGATTATTGGAGGTAGGAAAATATCCGAAGTTGCAGTTTTGCATTTAGATTTTGCAGTCCCACTTCTTCCCCCCTGCTCCACTGAGGAATTTATCTGAGCCAATGATTTCCCAGCATCCATGGTAGCTGTCAGGTGAGGAAATGCAGATCCCAGATGATCACCAACAAACCCCAAAACCTGTTGTGATGCTTTTCAGCTTTGATCTGATGTGTTAATCTTCTGCCATGATAAATATCACCACTTGTTGCCCTCCTTTACTGGTGCTGGGATGCTTTGCTCACTTCACATCCTTCCTGTTACTTCTGCCCTGCTGTGACTTTGAGAGATGCCTTCAGATGTAGGGGCAGAAACCTGCTGAGCAGCAGTTAAGTAGTGTGATTGCAGCAAGCCCTGCCTCTATTGTAATCCTTAGCCTATGGATTTGAGGGCAGAAAAAAAAAACAAACATCAACATAATATGAAGTTTCTTGGCTTTGTACAGACTAGACCTATCTCTCTACAGGTGAGATTTCCCTCCCGAGCATCTCTCACTTCTCTTTCTCGGCAGGAAACTTTCTATCAGTGCACGTTTGTATGTGAGGAGGATGCAAATAGCTGCACGACTTAGGCTCTCTCTCTTTGGATCCTATAAATCAGTCTTTGCGTGTGCTTTACTGTCCTATTTATGAGCCTGCAGCTAATACTGAATCACATGGCAGACTACAACTTACAAACTGCTTGTTCCCTCAGCAGGATACAGACACAAATTAAAATGGAAAAGGGTTGAATTGCTTATTTCTTTAATTCTCTCTTTTGTTTCTGCTGTTTCTAAGTTTCTGACTGGCCCCTGTGAGCAGTGCTGAGAAGATCTTATTCCCTCTTACTTGGCATTATGGTATTATTCAGTCCTTTGTTCCAAACTCAGTATTTCTCAGTATTTTCCATGGTTTTGAGGCTGGAATTCTCAATATAAGCACTTTTGTGTTTCCTCTTGCATTTTCTTTTGCCATCACTCTACTACTTAGTCTTCCACATACCTTTGTCTACTTGTTGAGCCTTGCCAAATCGCTTACTTCTGCTTCCTTGTGTGTGTTATGGATGAACTTCTCTCAAGTCTCAGCAAGGAACCTTAAGCATTGGTAGAGGCAAGCACTTGGGCAATGGAATTACTGCTTACCCCTGGGTAAGGGCTTCCACAGTGATGCTCCCAAGAACTACAGGAAGACACAAAAAGCATCAGCTGAGAACAGCATAAGAGCATGAAAAAGTAATTCTGAAGTTTAAAACTGTACAGTTGGTGATGTGTTCTGGGAGACAATTATTTCAAGTGGTTTGTGTACACTAAATCAGCAGCCTTCCGTATTTACTGCATTTACGGCTGTATGCTGTACGATCTGTTTATAAGTAAAAAAGTAAGGTGTCTATCCTTAGTGAATCCACTGCACATCTCTGTGTCAGTTCTTATGCTTTTATATGCACCTGCTGCTTCTCTTTCCTGTTAGCTGCTCTCAAGAGGAGCAACTCAAATGACAGGCCATAATGTTATCCACTCATTGACTTGTCTGTCCACATCAAAATGTTTTGCTGCAGACAAGGTGATAATTTCCCTTACATCAGTCAAACTTCTGTCAGTAAGATCAGACAAATGTCCCTCTGGTTGCTGCAAGGTATATTTATCCTGTTTCCAGTCTGAACAAAGAAAGGAGCAGTAGGTAATTCTGGTGGAACGGAATAGAGCAAATTACTGATAATTGACAAGTAAGACACTTGAGTTGCTAGGGTTACTCCAGAATAGGAGAGGTTTATGTATAATTACAACAGTTCAGTTCCTTGCGTGGGACTGCACTATTGATTCCCCTTGCTTTAGATATGTTTGTGAGAAAAGCAAAAGAGAAAAGCCAGTGTATTTCAAAACAAGTAGTGAGAGTGTTGTACACAAAATGTTCTTTCATTTTGGCTCCTCCATTAAACTGAAATTCCTTGGGCACTAAGCCCAAGAGTTCAGAGTGACATTTGTAAGGTTACGGTCTTCTATACGTTCTTTCTCTTGCCATTTGTGTCCAACAAGCCAAGAGTCCAGACAGTTACATCACAAATTGAGAGGAGAGTTCAGTTAGTAGTTGGATGTGTGAGGTGTTTATATCTTTGGGGACAAATGAGTCAACTTTTCTGATCAAACTATGATTTGATAGTGTTCTACATCAAAATGTGTAGAAAAAAATAAACAAAACCCAAATAACAGATTAGTAGAAAGCGTGAGAGAATCTAACTTAAAACATAACTATTGATTGTTCCATGTGTTCTTATTGTCCCATCTGCTGTTGCAGAATCTGTCATGATTTAATCATCTTAAAAGTTCATTTTTAGGATAGAGATGTCTTAGTCATATATATCTGTCAAGTCTTGACTATGTGGGCAATTCTGGGATTCACCAGTGACTCTCTTCAGTTGTTTTCTCTTGAATATTACATAGTGGTTATTTGAAAAAGATGTAATATCTGGAGACCTACACTGCTGGTTTTTTGTGTTCTTTTTAATTTTATGTTTTCTGATGCTTTATATATGTCTGGTCTGGATGGCAGCTCTGTTTACTAATACTGCTTCCAAATTGATTCATGTCACCAGACGTGCACCACATTTCCTGTGCCTTTTGATGCTTGAAGGGAAAAACGTGTTCTACGTACACAGCAGTGAATCAGTTTGGGTATTTACTCTTGTAAATAGATGGAGACAGGAGACAAGCTTTCGCCAAACTCAAAGGCAGTGGATCTGGTGGTATTTATAATTCTAGGAAGCTTTCAAACAGGAATGTGATGGTTGGCTGACAATGGATGGCATCCAGTCTGCCAAAGCTGAGTTATCTGAACTTGAGCAGATCTTTCTCTCAATGGCTTCAAAGGCATCTGCCTTTCAGGGTGAACTGTGTAAGAGACTGAGGCACTTGTTCTCCAAGGCCATTTCATTAGATGACTGGAATTCATCCTCAGGATAGCTATACTTGTACAAGTTAATGTGCATATCATTTCGAAAGCGGCTGTAGCTTTAGGCACAGCAGGCTTAAAATAATCTCTGTAGTTAGGACAGTGGATGCCATCATACTGGAGTACAAGCACAAGTACAGATCTCACTCCACATTGTGTCACACGTGCAAAAGTAAGCATTTACCATATTGCAAATCTAAGCCTATATTTGTTAACATGCATGCAAAAATGAACCCAGGGGACTTTAAGATGATATCTAACTAAATGATTGTGCTTGGGGCCCTGAGGCTAATGGCATAAAATGTGGCAGTGCATTAAGATCACTTAGCTGAAATAGCACCTCAAACAATTTATATGTTAAATGAGTTGTCACATATCTTGCTGGGATCTGCAGCCCTCTTTTCATTATATGCATTAATATATTCCTGTTTGGAACCATCCTTTTTTTTAGGGGGGGGAGGAGGGGGGGGGATGAGGTGGGGTGGAAAAAAGGGAGTATTCAATAAAACCCCACTGGGTTCAATTTTCAAGAAAATTAACAAATGCCAACTTAATTAGTGTAATAAAATTGTGAAGGATGGGGTGTGGTTAATATTGCATGAAATACGTATCCAAGAAGAAAAAGCAAATGGATTTTTGTAGGAATGCATGTTTGGATCCATCTGCAGTTTATAATAGATGTTTTGTTCAGATCTACACAACAGAAAGTTGAATTAGTGTAGCAGGTGTACGTTTTTTGTTTAAATACACTGATTGGCACCTGCTTGCCCCTGCATCCCCTCCTCTGCTCTTATTAATGATCAGTATCCTGTTAGAGTGAGAAAATTCACTTTTCATTCAGTTATATACGATTCATTTGCACTGACAATTGTTTTGAGATGGAACATACTTCAGCAGATTTGAGCAGCATTGCTAGTCAGTGCCCACAGTCTGTAGTTGTGGTGGTTGTCCTTAGCTCTGTGGGGCTTTATATGCACTTAAATCCATACTTTCTTCTCTTATTCTTCTGAATGTCTGCTACGACCACAGCATTCTGAGTTACTTATTGTCCTCCTCTATCTGTCCTCCATCACCTCATTTTTCTTATTTCACTCCTTCAGTCCTGTCCTTGCCTCCTAATCAGGAAAACACACCTTTAACCTGTTGCTAATGCCCTTAGAAAACAATGATGCTGTTTGGATCTTTGCATAGACATGCTATGGTCTGTATCAAGGGAAAAGAAGTTTTTCTCCTGTTCCCAGACACAACTTGGAAGGAAACGTACTTAAATCATCTCTGTCACACGTGTTTCTGTGAAGCAGGAGGGCAAAACATGATACTTTCTAGATTAATACTGCTGTTAGTCAAGGTCGTTGTATCATCCATCAAGAGGCTAATCCTGCTGGGTAGGAAGGTTTGAATTTTCCAAGTCTTTCCAAGTGAAAGGCAAGCAGACCATTAGCATAGTGCCTGGGATATCTCTGTTCACATCAGTTATAGGCAATTAGTGTTTTATTTTCCAACTGAATAAACAATTTCAAATATAATTAGTCAACAGAATGTCTTTCCTGTTCTTTAAATGCAGCCTTAGGGAGTGTTGGTTTCAAGCAGGTTAAAGTTCTTATTAGATCAGCTGGAATGTTGTAACAAGATTTATTTTGGTGCTGTATGGTAGAAAAGAAAAAAATCACTGAGAACAGCTTTTTCTTTGTGACTTTTTAGGAGAGAAAAAAAAGCCTACAGGAAATACTGCTGCCACTTGTTTCAGATAGGACTTTTAGGGACTTGAGATAGAACTTTTAGGGCTGTGAATGTCCTTGCAAGATCTGGGAAACCCATTCCAGAAATTATTTCACTCTCCAAGGAAGTGTTTGTTGATCCCTATTGTGGGCCACACAAATGGGAAGGAATGCCATGTACCCACTGAAATAAAATAATAACACTTTTACATTGGTTGTAAATTGCAGATATAATCATGCGTCCTTTTCCGTTATCTGGAAGCAGTGTGTTCCTTTAAAAGCTTACTAATTTTATTTTAGAAAGGGAACATAAGTATCTGACTCACTCTCTCATTCGTCTGCCGTAGAAAATGCCTTCTCTTCAGTATTCAAGGCATCTAACAATACTTATTCACGTGCCTCTTGTTTCTTTAATAACTAAATAAGCATTTCTGAATAAGTACCATTAAACCAATTAGCACAAACATCTATTGTATTGTTGTCGATAAAGGAATAGCCTGTATTTACTCTTTCTGATTCAACCCTTCCTCAATTAATAAATATCTTCTGAGGAGTCCGTGCTAGTAAATCTCCTTTGACCTCTCTCTTCTGCTGTACCAAGGCCATGTGTAAGCGCTTCCTTGGGAAAGGAGTTTAGTTCTTACTCTATGTAAGCTAAATAAGCATCACTGAGTTTGAGTTACCTCACAGCCTGTGGCTGTTTTCCTGTGCCCACTCCCAGGTTTGGGTGGCATATTGGCTCTGGTTTCTCATCTTCGTTTAGTGTGATGGAAGACCCCAAAGTCATCCATTGGACATGGCTGCTCATACTCTGCTCCCTGCGTGCTTGATGTCACCCACCTGTCTGACTACGTATTGCTCGTCATGCCCAATGAGTTTTATGAGTTTTTACATACATCCAGAAAGCCATCTTTTCCTATTAATGCAATTTATATCAATGTGTATGAAATAATAATATTTTGTATAATTTTGCTCACTTATAGTTACACCTAAGCATTGTTAGTTATTTTTCTGAGTGTATTAATAAGGAAAACATTGGTGTACAGAATAGTTTCCCTCAGTTATCCCAGTGGCAAGGCAATTAGTGCATCTCTGCTGGCCACTGACTTGAATCTTGCATGGTTGTAGTGCTTTTATTCACAAGCTGTCACTGTTATTCTCTAATCTATCTAGTTCACAGGGAAATAAAGTATGCCATCTTTCGGGATTGCGTTGGAAATGGAAATAACGAATAAAAGATATTTAGTTTAAAAAAAAAAAAAAAAGTAATGCCTAAACTAAACTGTAGCCTGATTCTTCAGGGAGAAAATAAAATACCTGCTGACAGCTCTTACCATAGTGACGTTCTTGCTTCTGTCAAAATATCAGACGCCCCATCATTTCCATTGGCATTTGCAAGACTCTTTAAAGAGATGCATAGGAAAGCAGAATGTTTTGATGGGTGAATTTTTCAGTTGGAATCCCTTTCTGTAGCCACTGTTTCAATTGAAAAGAATTTTTTTTCTGTCTGCATGCACTCAGTTTGATTAGAGAAGGTTTGGGAGCAAGTGAAGTTGAAGGGCAGATAAGATATTAAAATTCAGCAAAGTGTAAGTTTTTCCACCTGTTGTGCAACTGGACAGTGAGAACTTCTGCTATTATTAGAGAAAAAGAGATATTTATAGTGCAGATGAACTGTGGGACCTGGGATGCGCTGCTCATCACTTGGGTATCTGTGTGTTATTTACAAGCGAGTGAAATTCCTCCTTTACAGAGGTGTAAGGCAGAGTGAAGGACATAGCAATGTCCACTTTGAGATAAAGATAATTGCTCAGCATTCAAGACCTCCTCCTTTCAGGTTCTGGTGCTTCTAAAGAAATATTAGTCTTATCTCCCTAGGATGTGTGTGCCTATTTCTGACGCTTGTGGAGAGCGGCCCACACTATCTGTGTTGTGGTTAATCTCATCTGATTAATAGAGGAGAAGTCAAAGATCTGATGTAATTGGGACTGAGGCACTGAGCACAGGTGTGTGAGCTGTCATTGAAATAGGAAGATGGATGCCTATGGAGAAATAAGCCTTTAATGTGTCATTTAGTACTGCAGTGTTTTCTTGTCTGCTTAGCTTTTCTAGATATGGGGCAACCACAATCCTTCTAGTTACAAGAAAACAGCATCCTGTGATTTCGTAGCAAAGTGGTTGTTTGTGACTTTCTTTCCTTGGAGTATAGATTCCTTTACTGAGTTGGAAGAAGGCTCCCCTTCTTTTTTCCAGACACATTGCCTAAATAGGAGGGATGGTTATATATATATACTGTGCCAACAACTAACTGGTACTGGGGCAGGGTACACACTTGATAGCTGGACGTCCATGCTTAGTACCTGGTGCTGACAGAAAGGATGACAGACTCAAATACAGTGTATTAAGTAGTAATCTGCCTAACTTCATCTACTCTTTGTCAATAATAAACCCCATAGGACACCAATTTTTTTTTTGTCCGTGTCCACACACATGGCAGAGAGAGGATGAAACTATGGAGAAATAGGAGCGAAAGAGGCAAAAATGAGAAAGTAATTCCCTGTCCAATTACCCTTATCCACACCGCTGTTGTTTGCAGTCACTTTGTCTGGCTGTGTCGTGCTGATTGGCAAAGAGCTGCAGACAGGGTAAGAACAAGTCCATTGCAAATAGGTCTGCATGACTCCAATTCATTGGAAATTTTCATTTAATACTTACTAAGTATTAAACTTTCTTTGCTTCTTACTTCCTTGATGAGATGGACTGGAACATAAATGCAGTCAGCTCTGTGTTTATTGTAATGTGGCTTTTAAAGGAAATAACAGATCATGGGTAATTATATCCCTCCTTCCTCATCTCTGTTCTTCAGAAGCGATTTAGGCTGCCTCATTATAAGCCCTGTTTTCTTTACTCTGAGAGCTTCCTTAGGAGCTTTGCTTTCTGTTTGGCACCTCTGCAGTGTGGAAGTCACCTTTTTACTTCATGGATTTTTTTGTGTGTGTGTTTTTAACAAGAAAGGTCAATAGGGCTGGTATTTTAGAATGCATAGTCTTAGGTAATGAGTTTGGGAGACTCCTCTGTGCTTTTGAAAAAGGAAAACCATTTTAACGCTTTCCTTCACATTGCTGGCATAGTGCAGTTTTTGACAGCTGCTCCTTTACTGTGATTGCCAGATTTGCCTTTACTGTACTTACCAGATTTGGTGATGTATATTAAAGGCTAAACATTCTGATCTCTCAATCCAGCCGTTGGGAAAACCATTACTTAAAGAATGATGTGATGACAACAACTGCAGTAACAGGACCTGTCATTACATTTAAAGACTAAGAAGGAACCGTTGCTGCAATATCAAATGCATACTTTTGTACCTCACTGGTTCATCAATTGAATATGTGTTCAGTTTATTGTTCAGCTTATTAATGGAAGTAAACAACCCCCTAAACCTTCACACTGCATTATGAGAGGTACTGAGCTCTGGCAAACAACTGGAAAAGATAACCCATTAAACAAGCTGGCCTTAAAACTGCCTATAGCAGGCATGAATCCTGGAGCATACCTGGCAGTCCCAAGTTCCATGTGTTGAACGAATGAAAGAAGCCCAGTTCTTTGCACCTCTGTGGTTCTGTATGGGTGCACTCAAGGTTTGCACCAGGTCTTTTTTGTTTGGAAAGGTGTCTTGTCAGACGAACAAATATCACCATATAATGGATGTGTAGGTGGTGATTATAGGATGAGAAACATCTAACTTGGGTGATAAAGTACGTGCCTCCAGCTGTGAAGTGACTGAGCAGGGAATATTTCAATGACTGAATCCTGAATGCTTTATGTTGGTAGGAACCATCTACTTCCTTGGGAAGAGGAGGAAGAAGAGTTCTTAGAGCCCCAAGAGTGAATCCCTGTTGTTTTTGTTAGCTTGGTATGACAAAAGGAATTCAGTGGTGTTTAATATAGGTGGGATTAATTATTTACTAAGGCTGGATCTATTTGGTTTTAATGTGGATGCGCTTATGTGGATTAACCAATAACTATAAAGACCAGGAAAGCAGGAATAGCACAAACCAGGTCTTCCTTGATGTACTTTTATTCTATTTTTAAGCTAAAGCACATCAAAAGATTTATGTCTGACAGAGTGAATTTTTGTGTGTTAGTGCACCATCCTGTCCTGTTGTTGGAAAAAGAAGAGACTGTAAATGTAAGTGTATTGCATATTCACTTTGCAATTCTTCTTAACTGTTCCCTGAGCGGCTTGTCGTTTGAGCAATCATAAATGATCCATGATCACATTTGCCACTGCTCCTTCCAACAAATGAAGCAATAGCAGTGTACCCTGTAAATCCCGCAATACAGATGATCTTAGAGTGGAGGTAATGAGAAGATATTTTTCCAAGTATGAACCGTATTGCTGCTTCTTTTTTTTAATCAGCATATACATCTGTATCTTGTCTAGCCGTGATTGTGTTCAACTGTTGAGTTCAAACATCACTTAATCAAGATTCTCAGTCCTTTATTGACATGACTTGTTAAGTTTGCTTTGAAATAGGCTTTGTATAGGAGAGTTGTGGTGTCTGTTTAAGTGCTTGGTTGAGTCACTGCATTTACCTTTTGTGTTAAATTACTCTATGGGTAGTTCTACTAATAATTTGTAGCAACATCCTGAAAGAAATACAAGGAACTCAGGTCTGCCAACTAATTCCTGCTCACATGCAGCTGCTAGGCATTTTTTCTTGTTTACATACAAGATAATAGTGCCTTAAGATTTATTTCATAACGGCTTCTGAGATGCATATGCTGTTATTATCTACATAAATTTCTTTCAGTGAGAGATCTCTTATACAAACAACTAATTTTAATGTCCAGGCACTTTCAACTGAGCAATGAAGAATGAAGTAATTCCTTTTAGCTGATATCACATTAGGACATCTTTCTTACTTTCTTAATTCCAGTGATTTGAAAACAAGATAGGCTGCCCAGAGGCAAATGAGCTGGTAGTGCTGCTGCTCTTCTACCTGAGCTCTATTGCAGGAGCTCATTGTCCTGCAGAGGTAATAGGTAGGTAGATTTTCATCGTTGTGTCTTTGAAGTATGGTTAATATGAATCATTAGGATCATCATAAATCTGTGCTGTGATTTCTGAAGAAAGGAATTGGGTGCAAGGCAGTGGTAAATTAACCTAGCCGAGTAATTAATTGTATCAGATGGAAATTTCAAATTCTCCACTTTCGTATACCTGTCCTCCTTTCATGTGGTTAACTGAGGTCTCCCGAAGGATTACACTGATTGAAGAGCCAGATAACTGCTGTTACCAGAAGTGTGAAGGAGGCATTGAACTCAATGAATCAAATAAATGAAGGGATTTGTAAGGCACAATTCAAGTAAAAAGCACTTCAAAGATACTTGAAAAGGCCACATGGGTCAAGTTAGCTAATTGTGGATCTTAACCTATGCGCTGCATTCTGGCCCAGATTTGTGCATACCTGTGGGGGTGGGCCATGGGAACAACGCGTGTGCTGCTTTCTTCATGGTCTGTTACGTTGCCTGCTGTCTTTATAAAATTAAAGCTTACTGAAAGCTTTTGCATACCATACACTGGTAAGGCTTGTCTTGTTGAGATTATTTTTCCCTTGTGTTAGCTCATATAAGATTTCTGTTTTTATTTTTATAACCTGAATGCTTTCAAGGAGCTGCAGGTCTTCTCTGTGTTTTTGCAAATTCCTTTTAGGAAGTACTGAGGTAGATCTGTCCAGTTACCCCTACAGCTCTCAAAATGCAGAGTGCTGGATTTCCTGGGGAAGGAGTTGCAATTTTCCATACTGGTGTGGCAGAATACGAGGCTGTCATGGCAGCTAATTAGATGGGAGAGGCAGTGCTGCTTTTTTCCCCTCATGCTCTTCCATGTTATGGTAATCTCTTATAAAGAAGCACCTTAAACTGTAGTGGTTAAATTTAATAACTGTCTGTAAAAGTCATTTAGCTGTAGAAATCCTTTGCTATGGAGCAGAGCTTATTTACAGCTTCCTGTGTGCTCGTTCCCTTTATAAAACAGTGGGCAATGTTCTGTTGTAAGTACACCTTTGTTTAGGAGAAGGTATGAAATATCAGGACTGTGATTTCCATGAGATAACAAGATTGTCTAAATATTAAGCAATGAATTGTGAGGACTAGAATCCAGAATTGGTACCACAGGCAGTTAAGAGTTGTAAGTGAAAATTGCGTTGGTTGTGTAATGGATTGGCAGCTAACACAGTACTTGAAATTCATTTGGCATTTACATGCACGGTAAATTCCAAACGAGCTCCTAAGAACCCTATAAAAAGAAAGAAGTGCATGTGTGGACTGCTAGTCCCTCCCTGTAATCCTCATAGTATCAGGTTATCATCTGTGCATCATCGGGAGTTTTTTAATGCATGTGCAGAGATGAGTTACATTCCCAGTTATAATACATTTCCAACACCA
Organism: Coturnix japonica; assembly: GCF_054131305.1. Taxonomy (NCBI): domain Eukaryota; kingdom Metazoa; phylum Chordata; class Aves; order Galliformes; family Phasianidae; genus Coturnix; species Coturnix japonica. The sequence goes on along the minus strand of NC_140671.1, from coordinate 18,952,364 downwards.
TCAGAGGAAGTAGACTGTTGTTATCCTCTCATCTGATGCTTGCACTTTCCACATGAATTTATCTCAGTTTTTCTGCCCTGCTGCTTTTATGCAGTGAATATTGGTAGATCCCAAGAAAATACAGCCACGAATTTTATTACCAATGAAGTGATTGCCCAGCAGATCGCATTCACACTGGCAGCTTGTGACAGATGTATATATAATGGTCCTAAATCATTGCATGGATTCACTGCGTTCTGTGTTTTACTTGAATAAGTTTCAATAACAGTTATCCAAATAAATTAAAATGCCGCTGTCAAGATCACCAGCAGGAGCTGAAGGCATGGACAAAACATATTAAATATCCAATTCCTTGTGGAAAACCTGTGAAATAAATTTTGCTGAATCTGAAAGCGGCAGATTCATCTCCGCTGTTCGTTTTTCTTCTCTCACTTTTATTAATCAAGTCAACTTGTAATTGAGCTTATTCCAGAAGGTTGCTTACAGTTCTGGGTCTGGTTCTGTATCTGTTCCATCAGTCCTGGTTTACTTTTTTTTCTGAATTATAACTAATTTTCCTGGAAGTTATATACTATAATACTTCATCTAGGGTTTCCAATACCTACAAATGAACATAGCTTCTCAGAAACTCCAGATAGATTTGACTGCCACAGTTATTTCCTTTTATAAAATTATTGCCTAGTTCTTAGAATTGGGGTTTTATGTGATCTTAAAACTAAAAATCTACTGACAACTCTATTTTAGACTCTCGTATTTTATCTTAGTGCCCCAGAGATGCCAGTTCTGGATGTTGTCAGTGCGTGCCTAGTGGTTTGAGTAGCTCCCCATCCACTTCCTTTGTCTCCAGTCACTTCTTATCCAGTTGGCAATGGCTTATTTTGACTCCAAGCTGCTGGCTCTGCTTCTCCCTGTGCTTGCTGGGGAGCTGAGCCAGACCCTCAGGGGCTGGCTTCACTCCACTGCCTTGCTTGCAACCACTGTCTCCAAGTAGCATCCTTTCCACCCTTTCCTGTCAAACTCTCTTATAATCTCCTATTTCCCAGCACCCCAGGACTTACTCATTAATTCATGCTGGAGCAAAAAGTAAAGGAAGCTGTGCAATGGCTTCTTTTCTCTTGACCTCACTTTCAACACTTGGTCATCACAGTTTCTGACAACCAGCGGGGTGCTCAACATTTATCTGTACTCACATTCATAGATCTGTTGGTGTTGAAACATTTCTAGAAAGCATCAACTCTTTCTACGTAGCTGACAGTGGTTTTCGTATCTCTCCAGGCTCATTATAGCCACCTGTTCAACAGACTAAGTTCATCAAATCATTTTTAATCATGTTTGTTGGGCTGTGGAGCTGTGCCAGGGTCCTACTAAGCAACAAATGGGTTCAGAGCAGGCACAGCACAGATACTGCTAGAAAATAGTTCCCTCTGGTGCTTATCTTCTTACCAGCTTGCCTATGAAGGGTAAGAATTTATCAATATTTCAGATTACTCGGGGACAAAAGAGCAGGAACTTGGCTTATTTACCTCACAGTGGTAACTCCATTTATTTTGCATTTGTACCAGAGTAAACTAGGGAAAAATTAGGCACAGAGCCAAGTCATCTTTGTGTTTCTTAAATAATCAGCCAATTCTGCAAGGAGTTATGCTGATGAATATTTAACGAGTGAGAGGATCAGATGCTATTCGTTAAAGCCAAATATTATACCATAATCCATATCTTCCTGTTCTCAACCAGGAGATGTTTTTAGGGGGGTATGCTTTGAAAAGAACTCTGAGGAATGCAATCTAACCGGTGCTTACAAAGCAGTAGATTTTGCTGTGCAAGTACTTTGGGTAAGATTTGACCTGTAGTGTTTTACTCTAGCTCCTCTAGGGTGCATGATTATCTGCAGCAATTCACTTGTGATTAGACACTAGTCTAAGAAATAGAGGGTTTTCTATTGCACTGGAGGGAGATCTCATCAGGTATTACCCGCAGTTTGTTTGGACACTAGGTTTCTGCTTGTGCAGATAGAAAGTAGGAAACTGAACTTTTAACTCAGTATAATCAGGTCTTATCCATTCATATAATAACAGGACAGTTCTAAATGTTTTCTGTTGCTGCTCTTTGTTACAGTACCTGTGTTTCAGTGGCATAGTGCAATGCTGCTTCATGTTGAGAGGCATTAAGAATCTGAGAGTTTCAGCAGGTACATGGCAGGTATTACTGACAGTAATAAAAGTGAATTTTGACCCAGTGCCTCATAATTACATAATGAGAAAATTGCTGACTTTTTTAGCACAGATGTTCATGATTATGTAAATGACAGCTTATGGAGGACTTGTCTGCTTAAAGTTCTCCATTGATCTGCATCAGCAGGAGTTCCACACGTACAAAGTAATGGGCAAAAAGAAACCCCTTATGTACCCTAACTCAATTTTATGTACGTACCAAAGGCTGAAATAATCAACATATGGCCTTTGCTGTGTTGCTTCAATGTGAATGACAGCTTGAGAGTTCACAGCCTACCTTTCTAAATTCTGTGGCTTTTTTAATCAAACCTGTTTTTCCATCAGTGACTCAAATGGATCTAAATTAATGACTTCTCCACTGAGTTAAGAAGTACAGACCTTGTACAAAGTGATAAACGTCCCTTACTGAGGAAAACATATTTTTTTCCAGTCATCATTTTCATCTAAGCTAGGCATAACACTTTTTCATACTGAATAGTATGTTGGTCATTTTGCATTTTAGTTGCTGATTCTTCACATTCACAGGATGACACATTGTTCAGGCTGCTGCTAATTACGTATTAGCTATTAAGGTAATTGGCAGCTCTCAATTTAGCTGTTGTGATTACAAAGTACTTGGTAACAGGATGATGGTGCAAAAAGGTTCCAGCCAGTCTTCCTGCTGGGAGTCAGTGCTGCTCCTGTTCTCCTGTCTGTGTGTACAGGTATGAGCCTGGTGTAGAGTTTCATCTGTGCAGTGCTTATCACCATAACACAGATAGTATGGCAGTGCAAACGTGTGCAGGTGTGTAGTCATGTATACATGTGTAATCCACTCCTCTCTGTCAGCAGTGGTCTCAAATCACACTTTGGAATAATGTAGTGTTTAATCAGATCTTGTTTCGGCCAGAAGGCATGTGTGAACTGCTCTTTCTTGATGATTCTTGACCTGTTTGATGGCCATGCTTAGGGAGTGTTGCTATTAGAAGCTGACAGATTGTATATCAAAGCTTGTGTACCACAGCACATCATCTTGAAAGGATGAGTCGCTGTGACCTGAATCCTTTGAAGTGTTTTTGAGATTGTAGTTTTTGGTTGTTGTGGGTTTTTGTTTGTTTTCAAAGCTGTCTTTGCATGTCTTAACAGATTTTCCCTTCTGTTTTTAGACTTCGCTGAATGTTTGTCTGTAGGGAACTAAATTATTTGGGAAGCACTCAGCTCATTACATCAGTACATTCAGGTAGATTCTGAACCTACTCAGGATTGCCCAGGTTCAATTTGCATGGGTAGATGGAGTAATAATGTACTTTAAGCAGAAAACTCTGGACAGAAAAGTGTCCTTCAGTGAACAAACTACTAATAATCTGATGAGTCTTATATGCAGATGGTTCTCAGACACCTGCAGATTCTGTTTAGGTAAGATTTGTAGCAAAGTGAATATTCCATCCATTAGTTCCTCCATAAATCATTTTAGTCTATCATTTTATATCATTGGAACACACACTTTTATAATGGAGATTTTATTTGGAGGAAGTTGATTTGAGGTCATGCAGGAAGTGTGTGAAACTTGATGCGACGTGAATGAGAAATAGCATCTTCTCAAGAAGGACAGGGTTCTGTTGCATAGTACAAGATCTTGTCTGTGGAGGACACAAGTTGTCTTAATACTAATTTTGCATTGACTTCTAGATACAGTACACTACATCAAAACCTGCTTTAGCTCTTCTACAGTTACAGTCTGTATTCCAGGAGCCATGACCAAATAAGCTTCCAGGTTTGTCTGGTTATAGGAGATCTTGTTTCAAACTAACTCCCTCAGTGACAACAGGACAAGCAGTGAACATGTACTTACTGAAAGAGTTTATTAACTAATTACAGACATCCTTGGGAATACTGGGAGACTGCTTGACAAAAAGCCAAAGCACACCCAAACCAGTAAAATGGCAGCACCTTTTTTGGGATCTTGGATTTCTGCTGGTCTTCAAGTCTAAAGGAAATATCCTACCAGCCTTCGCTTAGTTGGACTATTAGATTTATTGATGTGGTCTGGCCTCTTGGTTAGGGAGCTGCACTCTGTGTTTGGGACATTTTCTCCATTGTGCTGCAGCTGAGGAAATTACCAGCTCTTACTTCTCATCCCCTGTAATTTCTCTGCGATTGGCTGCTCACTCAGTTGGTAGCTCTAAGAATAGTTGGGTAGAAATGTCATTCATTGTTCACCACTGTAGATTGCTGTCTTAGACCTTCAATCTCTTTTCTTTAATGGCTACAAAATAGATTCTTTCATACACAAAAGAGATTTTGAAATGCCTCTTTTATACTTTTTCAGGGGGAAGTTTATGATACAGGGTGAGACTTTTTAAATAAAATGGGGATTTATCAGGCCTGAAAATCCCGGTGTCAACAGGCGCAGTTTCCCAAGTGCAGTGCTCTATTAGAGCTGTACACCTATGATAGGTTTCAGTGTTCATGGGTCCCCATGCCACAAACCAAGCCCTTCTGCAAGAAATTCTTTGTTTTATTCACATGATTAACGTAAGTAGCAGATACATAGAAAACAAATTGAGTGCAGTTTGTATCATCTCTGAAATAACGGGGCTTTTAGGGCTGTACGGATATTGTCAGGCACTTTTTGGACTGTAACATTTCAGCAAGGAGAAGGTCTTGGTCTGAAGCCCCATTTAACTTACATTAAGATTACTTGGACTAGACAGTGAAAGTGGTTTTTTGAAGAATTCCTTATCTTGTTGGAGTGTATTTGGGGTTAATAGGACCGACTCTCAGGTATTCTGTTAGGTACATTCAGAAGTAGAAAGTTTGTTCTTCATGGAAATAAAAACAACAACACCACACATTGGAAATCATAAGTACTAATACAAATAACCAGTTTGGGGAGTATTTCTTGGTGTAATAGGCAGATTTCTTTCTTTCTGGCTGGTATGAAGTATGTACAAGAGTCTGGCATATAAGCTAAGGGTGGAAAGAGATCCCTTTATGATCTGGATGTCAAAATGGAGCTTCATGGTGTGCTATTAGGACACACTTGGACTTTTTTACACTTTGCATGAGTATCTTTCACATACTTTTCAGAGGTGGCTGATGGTAAAGGGCAGTGGGATGTTTTAATTCCCCAATTTGCCTTAAACGAAATGAAAAAACCCTGCCTGAGGCTTTTCCTGCAAACCTAGCAGGTTGCTATGGATTAAACTACTTAATCAATCTGGACAAACTGTTCCATGCTGCTCATAGTAGTCAATACCACCAGTCACTTGCCATTTCAGCAGCTTAGAGACAGACAATCCTTCATTCTGCAGACAGAGATGTGCCAGAAAGCCAAAGTTGCTAAATAGCCTCTCTAGAAGAACCTATAAAATCTTGTTGTCTCCATCCTTTCCCATCATCATAAGCTAGTAGCATAGCAACTGATGAAGCTGCTTGAACTTGAGTTGACCTGAAATTACATGTTTCACGGTTTATGTGTTTACTACTACTACTGCCTTTCTACTTTTTTGTGCTTGTTGAATTTACATTTGCAGTCCCTGTGGGAGATTAGCAGCTTGTTCATGCAGAAAGCTGAAATAGATTTAATAACACATGATATATGAGCTTAAGTAGCGCCCAGAGTTAGAATCATGAGATAGAGCTAAAGCTGGCCCTGACTACTGGCTGTTGAGAATTCCTTGTTTTTGAATGGGATGTGGATGCAGTTTTCAGTATCTTTGTACAGAGTAGTTGCAGCCATAAGAAAGGAGACTTCATCTGTCTTGGATATGAAAGTTACCTTGAACACTGTCTGAAATTGTCCATTTCTCTCCATTGACTATAGAGGGAACTTGAGATGATTAGTACAAGCTTGAATATATAGAAGCTACACATTAAATTTTAGAGTATTGCCATCAGTTCATGGATATGTAAGTTCTTAACACATAGGAGTGTGTTGTGTTGAGTCTCTCGTGAAAGATGTCCGTAACAAGAATGGTATTCCATAATAGTGTCATTCCATAAGCAACAAGGAGCATGATGCTGTTTCTCTTGTCATGATGTCATTGTGTAGCTATTCTGTGGTTGAGAAGATCACACAAACATTAAAAATGAGTTAAATGGCCATTACTCGCAACCCTGGGGAGCTTGATGCTCGCATAGATTAGCTGGAGACTGCCTGTGCACTCCTATCTGTGTAAAGAAAGGTTGCCTTCTAGCACTCTGAGAGCACAATACTTATGAGTGTGTCTTGCTACAGTAGTGGAGGTTTTTGATTCTTTTGATACAGTTGTGTCTCGTCAATACTGAGCCATTAGGGAGCCTTGGGAGAGTCTACAATCACCTTCTTTTTTCCCTCTTTTACACTACAAATGATGACTCAAAGAGAAGCATTCAGTTCTAATCTATGTAGGTTCTTGTAATAAGCTTTACAATTAGAGCAGTCTTCCATCTAATTCACTTAATTTACGCTGGGAAATGAGATACTGTTCAACTAATCCGATGCTATTTTCTTCTTTATTAGAGAATGAAAGCATCCTTGGAGGCTCTGGTGGGATTCAGATTAAGCTTCTGAGAGACAAACAGTATGAAAGGCTAATGAAATAGCATGCTATGGTAATTCCCAATCAGTATCCGTGCCCCACTCCTTTAACCTATAACAGAATTAGGAGAAGAGTTGGTAGGGGGTGATGGACTGTACCAACTCTTTCTGGTCTCAGGGTAAGTTCATAAATCTCTGTTTAATAGGATGACACTGATAAACTTTGTTAAGTAGGGTTTGTTCCACCTGTCTTATCTGGTGACTGCAGTGCTTTCAAAAAGGTTTCAAGAAGTTTTCTGAATTATCTTACCTCTTAACAAACTTCATTGCATTCCCCTCTTTAAACCCAGGCAGCTCTGTTGCTTAATTTAGAACAGACATATTCAAATCACTGAGGAGTATTTCCACTGCTTTTTAAGGGGGAAATGTATAGAGAGTGTGTTCCTCATTCTCATCAGGCTGCAAGTTCTTTAGAACAAAAGTACTACACCTACCCTGCTGTGAGATGTAAAGGATATAATTCCATACGTTTTGACTATTAGCTCTTTGGGAGTGTCAGAAGATGAGCATCTTGTCAAATATTGGTTATCTTGCTCCAATAGCTTCTTTTTTCTTTCTGTGATTACAGTTACTATCCCCAGAGATCTGCTCTGCTCTTGTTTTATTGCCATTGCGTTGAGTTTTTTGACCACTTTGTTTAGTTCTTTGACACCATTCTGGATCGCATATGTTTTCTCCCCTGCTTCTTCTACATATGGGCTTTGTTTTACTGCTTTTTATTCTCTGTATGATCTCCTGTACTTGTGCCTTTTCAGCTCTCACTTCTGTCCTTCTCAGCCAGATCGCTGTGATTGCCTTGCTGTCAACTTGCAATTCCATTTCTACACAAAACCTCCCACTTTCCACCTTTCCCACTGTAAATACCAACAACCTTTTGTTTCTTATGCTTTTGGAAACTAAAGCATTTCCTAGCTTAATCTGTCACATAGATCTGCACTGTATCTGCTCCTTCTGCTTCCCCATGACATTGATGCCAGTACTTTTGACCGAGTCTTCTACAACTTCAGTTTTTGGGAAGGAATTCCTGCCTCATGACGTGGTGGACATTGGCTAATATTTGTAGGTGACCTTTTTGTTGTAAGACAGGAGACAGTTGATCAAATCATGATGTTGTGTCCAGTCCCTTGCAGGCAGAGATATTAGCCGTGAAAGCAAAAGTGAGAAGCAGATGACATGCTATGACGTGTGGTCTGTATCATACCGTACTGAAGCTACTTACTGTGTGCTAGTAAATTCTGCATTGGAAGGAGTATCACATGGAAAGGACTGACATTAATTTGCTAATGCATTAAACAATATGGCAGCATCTAATTGCATCTCCCCAGTTACTACTCCAGTGTCCTGGATCTTTAGCTAAGTACCAGCCTGCCAAGTTCCCATTCTTTCTGTAAGTCTTTGATTGTTAAGCACATAAAAATCTTCTGATTGTTCCCAGGAATGGCTGCAGTGTTGATCTCAAGAGGGCCAACGAGACACCTGCACACCCGCTGGGCCTCTGCATGCAGTGCAGGAGTGCTTGTGAAGGATGAGAAGTGAAATGTTTGTAAGGGTGGTGATTGCAGGTTGGGACTGCTGTGTTGGGATACAAATGGGATAACGGGATACAAAACCAGCTTCTCGCAAGAAAGGCTTTTGCATCCTTAGGATGTATGAATCTTTGTTCTGTAGACTGTAGAAACCCGGCATTGTCTTCTCTCTCTTCCGTGGATTTTTGCTTTAATTAAATATTCAGAATTATTGATTTTAGAGCTGGTTCTGGGCACTTTTCTTTGAGAGTAGGCAGACTGGTGCAATTTACCCATGCAGGTGAATTAATGAATCACTTTATTAACGCCACTGGCACATTTCTTCCAACACAGTTGACATATGCCATTGCTGTCAGCCTATTGCATTACCGAGAGACTGATTTGAATGTCTCTCTTATAGACAAAAGAGCTATTAGTACCGTGTCTGTCAGTGCAGTGAAATGGTCTCATGCTAAATTTCGTCAAATCCTCATGCTGTTTCTTTGTGCAGTTAATGGAACTGGAAGTTCAGACAGTCACTGGAAAGCAAAATTCAATGGCTGCATTTATAACAGTAACGTGCTCTTAATAAGCAATATAAATACCATGATTCAGAGCTTAAAATGCTCATTACAGGGGTGTAAAAGTAGAAGGAGTCACACAGATGCTGTTCAGACATTTACATGACTGGCTCGAAGCTGTCATTACAAACAAGGTGTGCAACACAGCTGTGCTAAGGTGACAGATTTATCTTCAAGGACAGAGGTACGAAAAATCCCAACAGTGCCACTTCAATGTGTTGCCACTTCATTTCTTAAAACAGCTGGGTTTGCATTCTTAAATGTAAATTTAATTATGTACATTCTCAGTAGCCACTGTTTGTGGCTGTTGTGCCAAAAAACACACAATTATGTTCTGTTCTGCAGTTTTTGTTTTATTCGAAGAAAAAGGGTTCTAAGAAGCTTGACATTTGCCTTCTGGCCTCATCTTTACCCGTTTCACCTGCTCAGTGAGGATGCCGTGAGAAAATTGTGGTTACAGTTCCTATTAGTAGGGGAATAAGCAATATCAGGTTTGGAAACACAAATCCTGCTTGTCCAGCAAATAGCAGCTCCCCATCCTCAGCTCTTTAACCGCCAAAGAATGAAAAGCACTGTGTGTCTTTGAGCTTGTAGTTGGAGCCTGTGCTCTTGGCTGTGTGCATGTGGGTCTGGGCAGGCTGCAGCTGTCTTGCTGCTCTTTGGGATTTCTGGCTACAGACAGGACATGTACTACTGATGTTACAGGATATCAAGCACTGTGACAGGTATAGACTGGATGGCTCAGGCAGCCTTGTAACAATAGGGGTTCTTTTTTATCTTAAATCATCTCTTGGCCAACATGCAAATGCAGGGTTGATTTTTTTCTAATGCCTTTCTCTTATGAATTGTATCACAGTAGACAGTGAAAACAGTTCTGATGTTTCAGTATTCAATCGGCTATTGACATTTCTAAGCTGAGTTCTTGCATTTGGTGCATTTTTAAGTTCAGGTGGAGACTCTGGTCAGCTGGAGGTTTGTCCTGTGAAACTACTTGGGATGATACAGATACTGGGAGACTCTTTTAGGGAGCTTGGGAAGTCCTTACGTAGTACTATGTGCTGTAGAAAATCAACATGTAACTCTTCTGTTCTTATGCTTTGCTAGAAGTAGACTTGGAACTGGTTTTTGAGTGTGACAGACCTTTGGGCTGATCAGGTTGAGCTGATGTTGTGTTCCCATGTGTATGGCTGTCTATGGAAGCAGGGCAAGAAAAAGTATCCAGTATTAACTAACTCTCTGTAAAGCCATCAGCTACTTTCCCTTTTGTTTTACTCTCAGATCAGTCTCTTCTATCCCTGTTTAAAAAGCAGCAACATTCCATGGCTTCAGTTTTGCCAATTAATTTTCTTGAATCTTTTGTAATTGATGTAAGCTGTTCACATAATTCCCTTCTGTCATGAGATACTTGCATGAAGTCTCAAAACACCAAAAAGCAAAAAACAGCCATCTAATTGCAACAGCAACCCCAAAAAATAACATCAGCAGCGTGCCAATTTGGCATAGAACGTTTTTTACTTTATTATAGAAATCAGAAGCTCTGATTTAGAGCAAAGCAACAAACAAAAAAACCCCTCAACATTCTCCTGTTTTCACGTCTCAATTTGAGACAGCTTCTTTGGCAGTTCCTTTCTGGTGCCTGGGAGAACAATGGAGGTTTTCTAAAGGTCTCTTGGTAGAGTTTGCCCTTTTCCTCTGGACAGATCAGGGATGTCATGGTGATGGAACTTCAGCCTTCTTTCACAAGGATTGATATAGCAAGATCTCAGCTGTGCTCCTTTCCAGCTTCGTGCTCAGGTCTTTTTCTTAGTGAGGGGATTATTGCTTTCCATCTGGGATTGCAGTGGTTTAGAATAGGCAATAAGCAAGGGCTTGTTCAGGAATCGCCTCTCTTTTTTCTTAAAGATGATACAAACTTTCAGACAGAATTAATGCAAGTGACATTCACTGCAACATTTAAATAGCTCATTGGTTGTCCTAGTGGGTATTACCTCTTCTATGATTATCTCCATATGGAATATAATCAACAGTTTCTGTGTGTATTTAGTAATGGATAATAAAATTAATGGCTTTAGCTCTGTTCCAGTTAGGCTGAGTGTGTTTCTTGCAACTGTATTTTCAAACATTTTTTGCCATGTCTGCTTCCTCCTATGCTTCTGCCAAAAGGGAGTTTTTCCCTCAGTTCTATTTGGCTTTTGAACAGGCTGCTTAGTTTTCAGCAATCTCATCTTGCTTTTTCACACAGGGGTTTTAGATGTGAGAGGTAAGTTGGGCTGAAGTTGGCAAAAAAGAGTTCAGAAAAAGCACTCTGTGAAATAATCTTAATGTACCTCTGGGTGCATTTCCGAGATGAAAGTCATTGCTGATTGGGGAGTATTTGTCACACTGCTGGGAGAACAACTACATGCCTTTTACTTGAATGATAGTCAATCTAGTACATTTTACAGTTGCTTACACATTGGTCATCTACTGATCTACTACTTAAAGGATTACCCAGCACCTCCTATGAAGATAACTGTAGTTTCTTTCACTGCAGCAATCAAAATCTGTAACATTTCATGTTTTCATTGGGAGCTCCATTAAAAGCTCCAGAACTGTTTAGACCTCTACCAAGGACTGATGGACCAGCTGCTTCCTGCCACGTTTCTAACAGACTTGTTGATTTTTTCCAACATAACATTTTCTTACATCATCTTTATGGGAGAGAAAAAAAGTAGCGTGTTGAAGGTGTCTCCAGCAAATAATTTGTCTTCTATAATACCGTTTTCCTTCGCGATTGATCTCAACGGACAGAGCTTAGCAGTCTTCTATTGACTTTCTCCATCTTTTGGTCCACTTTACAGTGTTTTACCACTGAACTATACAGATAACTGGAAAACTAAGTATAGAACATAAACTCTGTTCTCATTTCAAGCTTTTTCACCCATGCTGCATCCAGTGCTTTGTCACGGAGCACTCGGTTCATCCTCTTTTCTCTCCCTCATTTTGGAGCCTTTTGAGCTCAATTAAAGCAATTGCTTAGAATTGTCAGGTAGAGAAGTATTCCATTAGAAGGGTAGAGATACCCAGAGGCGGTTGTCCAAGAGTAAAATGGGTGCTGTATGTGAAGTATTTCTCTTCTTATGGAGGGCAGAAGAGTACACCCTGAATTCCATCACTGACTGCATAATTGGAACTACTTTGTGTGCAGGGTAAAATCTATGCATGTTCAGTAACTATTTTGGGCTTGTACTATGTCTTTTCTTTTCTTGAACCCTCATTTTTGTGTCCATCCTGGGACTGGCATTCAGGCTAGATGCCGTCCCAGTTGCAGCAGCCCAGTTCCAGGTGTGCTCTTCCCTGCAGTGTCTGCAGGAAGAGGGATAAAGGCTGAAAGGGAGCAACATGGTGGACCAAGCTTGCTATATAAAATATGGGCTGGATGGATCAAATGATGCTTAAAATACTGCTGATTGCAATTACATGTGTACAGACCCAATCTGTTTCCCTGTTAATCGAGGTTGCAGAAAGGTTTTAATTACAAAAGGAAGCTGTTAGCATGAGGCTGGTCATCTGTAACTGACAAGTGGGTTTAGTTATAATGGCCAAAAAAAAGGTCCTGGTTTATGTTCTAGTTGTGCTAAATAGTGAATAACTAGTTAAGATCACTTGCAATAGTTTGGCAAAGAGTGATATTGAAAAGTAGCTTCCTGTCCAGTTGGTGCCAGTAGGAAAGAGCCCATTATGTGCAGTGAGGTGTTACTGAGTCTTGAAAAATTGCAATTACATCTGCTCATCTTTGCTCCTTCTGTTTGGAAAATGAGAACAACAGTTTCAACTCCTAATATTCCATTATTCTGCAACATCTCTTCCTCTAATGTTATTAGAGAGACAAAAATGAAGGGGTAGATGAAAATGGAAACCCTGTTTTGGCAGAGGTGGAGGGGAGGTGGTTTAGATCTGTCCTGAAGTAGGCAGGGAAGTAATGCTGGATGCCGTCTTAATTTAAATTGCTTTGGCAATATTAGTTTCTAAACTTGCTAGACAAGACTTTAATGTCTGGTTAGCAGGACAAACTGTTCTATTAATTAAACTCAGGCCCATAAATCTGTTCTAACTGGCAATCAAATCCCAGAGTAACCTGGATCATGCTGTTGTTGAAGCATCACCAGCCCAGGAGAATGATGCTTAATATTTCATTTGTCTTGTGCTCAGCTGTAATGTGACTTTGCAAGATGTCATTTTTTGCACTGGGAATAAAAATCAGTGAGTCCATCTTTTAATGCTCTTGCACCAAGAAAAAAGCAATAAACAATTTAAGATTTATAATGATGTGATTTTTAATGATAATGTATCAACATGCATTTCTTGAAAACTAATTATTTTATTTTTAGAGAAATAACTTTACTGCATAGCTGATTGTGATTAGATAGCCAGAGGAGGTGAATTAGGTAACGTTTTAGTTGGTACTTTTGTATTTACGCTGGTTTCTGTATATTTGTTTCTCTTCACTCAGCAGATGTTAACCTGCAAAACTTCTCCAGAGGGGAAAGTGCTCTGGTCCTCCATCCCGTGTTGCTCCATCTCCTTTCTTCCCCATTCCTGTGGTTCTGCCCTCTTGCTGTTTTCTGTGCTCAGTGAGGAATCAGCTGTGGGAGTTGCAGAGTAATTCCCATAGGGCTCTAAAATTAATGTCGTGATGTAACATTCATAGGTTTCTTTTTTTCTCAGAGAGAAATGTCCTTTTCGTTGCCTTGTTTTCACAAGAGAATAGGTTTTGTGTCCTCTGGGCTGAAGGCAAACTGCATTAGAGTGTGGCAGAGCAAAAGCTAAATGAAATTAATGAAATTGCTCATAATCTTGCACAGTTCAGCTCGGGTTTTCAAAACCACGAAGCATATGCTATTCATGTGGCTTCCAATACCCAGGTGTTATTTCCAACAGAGGGGGATGATCAGGCAGGCAGGGCTCAGGAGACCATCAGTGGCTTTTGTCACAGGGTGCTGCTGAGATATCAGTGCTTGTCTTTGCTTTTCTATCACAGAGGTTATATTCAGTGGCTGAGTTCCTCGTGATGCTTCTCAGACATCTGGGCACTCTTCCAAGTCTCACACAGACTTTATTTGGGTACTTCTGCTCATGAAATTAAGCAAGTTCACAGTCAATCCTTGGTGCCTTTGTTTTTTTTAGCTCTGAGCTATCAAAGCTCTCAGTCAGTTTTAGTGGTGCCTGGAGTGCAGGACCACTGAAAGATCCCCAGTGTTTGTAACTGCAGTACCTTCTCAGACAAATAGCCAGTGCTTTCACTGCAAATCTGTCCTATTTTTCATGTATGTTTGCCTCTATAAAACTTCAGAATGAACAAGTGATTTGAGTTTTCTGCTCTTTGCTAGTTGTGTCATTTTAAGCACTACACAGGTGTGCTCAATCTGTGTTATTTAAGACTTCTTTTCCTCCTCCTATGTTCTATTGACTGCCAGTATGTGTATGCGTAAAGGAGGAAATAAGTACAAACCTTCTGTTCTTTTAAATGTATGACTGTTGTGCTTTATATTTTCAGCAGAAGTTGCTTTGTAAGCACTGTATTTTTTGAAGTGGTGTTTCTGCATTGGTAATGCTACCAGTTGCATTAATACAGCAGTGCAAGGGGCAATAACTTCAAAACAAATATAGTGCCTTTTTATTGTTTTATTTCTGTAAAGCAATAAATACTTTCATAAAAAGAATATTCCAAATGAAAGATTTGGTAAATAACAGGAAAAATTCAATAACTAACAATGGACTGGGGGCAGACTTGCTTTACAGGTACATAGTGGAAGGCCTCAGGCCTCTCATGATTTCTTTTTGTCTACAGAACCCCCAACTCCTATTGCTCCTCCTGAGCTGCTGGCTGTCGGAGCCACCTACCTGTGGATCAAACCCAACGCCAACTCCATCATCGGAGACGGGCCCATCATACTGAAAGAGGTGGAGTATCGGACGACCACTGGGAACTGGGCAGAAACCCACATTGTGGACTCTCCCAATTACAAACTGTGGCATCTGGATCCAGATGTGGAGTATGAGATCAGAGTGCTGCTGACTCGCCCTGGAGAAGGAGGCACGGGACCACCTGGACCACCACTCACAACAAGGACAAAATGTGCAGGTAGTGTTTCTGCTGCTTTCCAGTACTGCATGGATGTTTTGGTTTGCTTACTGATGCATTAACAGACAGGACTTTACCTGTCCTTCTTGTAGATGTGCTTCTTTGGAGATCTGAATGAACTTTATGGATTTTGATATGCTGTAGGTATATTTTGACTTTTTATCCATGGACAAGTGTTTGAGAGTGTTGTTTTTATTCATGCAGTGTGTTTGCTTGCAAGACTTTCTTCCACAGGGTATGTCTGCTTTCTGTTGAAACGGACAAGCAAACGAGAGCTTTTCAACTGATTCTCCAGTAGGCAAATAGATCTTAGGACTTGACTATTATCACATTTTCACCCTGCAAGTTTATAGCAAAATATGTGTTCTTCTTAAGTAGAAGCAGTTCAGTGTTGGCTATTCTGTGCAACAGGGATAAGCGGTAAGCATTGAATTGTTAGAATATATTTCTGTATTCTATTTGATTGTGCTGATTGTTCCTCTACCTTCTGACAAAGAAACCTATTTGAACACTGCACAGTGTCTTCCTTTTTGCTTTTCATATTGGAACAGATCAGTTTTGATCCAAGGTTATGAAAAATCTTTCTAAAGCATTTTGGACTTATCAGTTAAAATTAAAGGATCACATTCTTCATGTTTCAGGTATATTCATCCCATTTTCATAAATGGATCACTAATGGAAATCAAGAATAGTGCTCCTCACTGTCTCTCACAGCATAAGTATCCCTAGCATCATCCTCTTCCTTTGCCAAAGAAGCCTGGCAGGTTGAGAGTGCAGGGCAGAGCTGGGGGCACATCCCTACTGCCTTTGCTTTTTGTGTGGCTTATACAGCAGTGAACATCTGGAGTCTCTTTGAGAAGTTTTGATTGGTAAAAAAAATAGAAAGGAAACTTTAGCATAAGGATTTGGCAGTTGGGTGTTTGCTATATTCAGCACTTATACATTGGCAGAAGACAGATGTTTGGAGGCTTTACTTCAGTGGTATGGATGTTCTGCTGGCCTCTTTGGGAAATGGCATGTGCTGTGCTTCCAGCTGTCCTCATTCACTAGTGTTGTGGTCACGTCGGTGTCAAATTTTCTAACCTTCAGCAGAAATAACCTGGCACAGTGCATCTCCATGTGGAATTATGACATGCTGAGGTTGGGTTTCTTGCAGCTTTGCAGGCCAACTTTCTGCGACAGCCAAACTTGCAAGCCTGTCTGGTAATACTTTCTAGGTAATACAGGATTAAAAAAAAAAGTGGTTAACTTTGTGCATTATGACGGCTTGTACAGGAACCCAAATTGCTCAATTTCTTGCTCTGATTATCAACTGATGTCATAAAGGATGATGTAGATAATCTATTAAAATTGGCTAAGTGGTGCTACTTGCTGTTTTCCGTCCTAGTTTGCTAATGAAAATCTTACTGGAGAAGGTCATTCTGTTAATATATGTTGCAATTTAGAGCTTGTTAAGGCTGATGATGGTGGCATTTATGTTTTGTTTAGGGCACTGGGTGGGGGAACTTGTAGCGATCTTTATGGACTCGAAGGAAGAGACCTCCCTACTGTCTGAAGATGTATGCCTTCTAGAAAGGGCTAACTGAAATGATAGACAAGAAAACATGTGGTATTTCCTGATTTTCATATGTGGTGGCAGGACTACAAAATAACCTATTTCTGGTATAATTATACAAAATTTTCATAGTAAAGGCTTTCAGAAATGTACTGAATGAAGAAAGCAGCGCTACCTCCTTGGTTTTCCTTACAGCACCCAATGAATGACATCAATTGAAAGAGAGTTGTTGTTTTCTAAATAGTTCAGTGATGAGCAGTTCCACTTTTTTTTCAGCCCATTATTTTCTTTTGTCATTGTGTTTTCTTAGCAGGGAGGGAAGTACCAAACTCCCACACATTTGTATGTCATCAGTAAGTGGTGAAATGGTCCTGTTTTATGTTGTTTGTAACGAGTCTTGCTTTAAATAAACAGAAATAATACAAAGTTTTTATTAAACTAGATAATATCTTATTTTTTATAACTTATATATAATATATATAATGTATATAATTTTTTATAATTTCTTTTTTTATCCCACTGGTGGAGCTTTTGCTTTCACACAGGATGGTATTGCAGGACTTCATTTATATTTGATATTTAGAAATGATACTGAGAAGTAAGTCCTACCTTGCTTTCTTCCAGGAAAAACCCAGATGCAGGGAAAGGGCAAACCCTGCCCTTGCAAATAAATGATTATTTTTGTTTGTAGTTTGTTTCCATAGGCTGTGATAGGTCCTGACTTGGGGTATGAGAAGGTTAAATGGTCTGGCAGTGCATTGGCAGTCACAGGGAAGAGACAAGAGAACAAGAGAAAGACTGTTGGAGGTTAAAACCAGACACAGGGTTGAGGAGCAGTTAGAGGAAAGGATGATATCAAATGTTAGGTTGTTTTCCCCCCAAAAATAATAGGGAAGGGATAATAGGGTCAAAATAATATGTCTGAACACAGCTCCCAGTAATGATCTGTTCAGCTCAGCACCATCTTCTGAGTGAACTGAGCAACCAAAGCATCTGTTCATGGTAAACACTGAGTTTTTACAGTTTCAAAAACATTTTGTATTTACCTTTAAGGTGATAACTCCCCTTAAATGGGAAACGTTACCTGTTGATGTTGGAAAATAACATTTGGGGTTACTTACTTATGTTTCTTGTCTGTTTTTATTGGTAAATGTTGTAAGGGACTTTCTATTCTTACTGCACTAGACAAGGCACAAGGCTCAGTGGCACATGTTCCGTTCGTGTTTGGTTTTTGCTATATTCCCCAAAAAAAAGGCTTGTATAGCACAATGAAATGAGTTGTTCTTCTCTTGATAGCTTCTGTTCCCAAGAGCCACAGAACCCTGCAGGTGAGCTGCTGAGGATGGCACAATCTTACATCTGCGTTTTGATATGTGGATCCCACAAAGCCTGTGGGACTTGTACCTGTTTGAGCGACTCTGTCCGTGAGCTGCAGCGTTTTGTTGATGATTGAAACTCTGCTTTCATTCCACCTCAATAGCCTTTGGCATGGCAGCTGGAGAGATAAGAATAGACTTAGGAAATATGATATTCCTTTTTCTTGATCCCCAGTTGGTGCTTGGAAACAGTCTGATGGTGTTATTGAAAAATAGGGACTTCATCTTAATGGCTTATGTCCTTTTACGAGAGATGATGACTTTCTCTGTCTAATTGATTCAATAGATAACGCACGTTTCTTGGTTTCTCCTTTTTCCCTCCTCACTTCCTAATTTTTGGGGAGCAGAAGAACAGCATCTATCCTTTAAATAACAGCAAGAAAGGGCGTAGTGTTTCCTGATGACATGCATTTTGTGGCTGTCGACGTGCTGGAGTGGAGCAATTTCCTCATCTGTCAGGTTTTAATTTCTTGTAGCCCATAATAGGTACATTCAGACCTCCTGGACAGTGCAGACATGGTGTCAGTTTGAAGAGCTGAGTTCCATAGGAAGAAGTTGTTTCTGTTTTGTCTTTGTGCTGCTGGTGCCAGGGGTGTCCCAGGCAAAAGGTGTCTCTTGGAGGAGCTGCCAATACCAGGTTAGAGATGCACCAGCTGTGGAAGTGTGGTCAAAGCAAAGTGACACCTTTCAGAGAACAGAGGATTGATTGTATGTAACTAGGAGTTATGGACACTAGAAAGGAACTGAGGAAAATGCCATCAACCAACTGTGTTGTCTGAGCTGTAACAAGGTGATGACTTACAAGGAACAGAAAGAATCTGGGAGCAGGAAGGGGTGTAATTAAATGGTGAAATGAGAAGCAGGATGCTTCACAGTACAGGACTCTTGAAGAGCCAGATTGGAGTATGACAGGTTATGTGGATAGGCTTGAGAAGCCCAGCCAAAGTTCAGGCAGTACATTCAGTGCATTGGGAAATGATAGTGTGCAGAGGAGAAGCTGGGATTTACTGTGGGAGTTCATCAGCATGGCACAGATCTAAGGCTTGCTTCTAGCAGCTCCCGAGCCTAGCAAAGCGTGTCTCCTTTTGCCCTGAATCAGGACACATGTGGTGAGGAAATTTCTTTATCCTGATCCTGCAGGAGATCAGCTTTTGTCCCAAGGCGTGTGGATTGACTACCCTTATCTTAGTCTGCATAAATACTTTCATGAATGTAGAAGCAGTCATGATAGGGTTTTGGTCTGGAGGTTTTTTTCCAGTGGGATTTTGCTCACGATGGATTTAAATTCTAGGGATTTATTTCATTTTATCTGCAAAGGCAGTTTGTTATCCTGAAGTGGTTATTTTTATTTATTAGTCTGAAGTCTATTTATTCATTTCCACATCCCCCTGTTTCTGCTTGGTGCCGTTGGTGTTAAATCTAATGACTTTCTACAGTGGTGTTTGAATATAGCACTACAGAATGAATATAGCACCATATTCTGAGTGGGCTGGCTGGCCAGCCTTTCAGAAAGGCATGAGGCTTTCATGGTAAGAGGAGGAGATCTTGCTGGGGATGGGACAGCATCTCTTTCCCAAAGGAACAGAACCTACCTGGCACCTGTTTCCATGCCAGCTGTGTTGGGACACTCTTGATATTCCTTGTCTCTCAAGTCCCATCTGGGTTTCACCCTGAACTGACAGATCTGAAGAGGCGGAAATGCAGAGGGGGGAGATAATGGCTCGATTCTCCTTTTTAAGCTCACTTAAAGAAGGGAGAGCAACAAAACAAGCGGATATTTGGCGCGCTGATGGCTTCTTTCCGCTTTGCTTTCGCAGCTTCATTTTAGCATCCTCGATTTGAGGGTCTCTTCACCACACGATCCTAAAAGTGCCATTACACAAAATGGTATTCAGGGGTTTGTGTGCAACCAGAACTGCTGTACCAACATCACCATTTTACACCAGTTGAAAGTCGGGCCCATGATTTGCACAAAAAAAAAAGGGCCGGGAGTGGGGTTGTGGTTTTTTTTCCTGATTGTCACTCAGTCCCCTGCTAAAAGCAATTTATGGAAATTGCATGGTGTCTTTTAGTCTTCAGTTAAGTGCCATCTCTCGTAAAATTTCATCCCTTATTACCATATTATTACTGCTTCTCTGCCTTTTTGAGGGTGCGATGAGATGATCATTTCCAGATGTTGCTTTATACGAGAGTGAAAAGCCCAGTTAGTGGGAGGAAACTGGAACGGAGAACACTGTGTGTGTTCCTGCCGTGCCTGTGGGAAGCACTGAGCTTCCACTGGGGAGTGACCCAAGAGAGGAGGCTGTTTTTCCTCTCTATACAGTTCACATTGTGAAATGACAGACCCCACACTTGCAAAGCATTCATGAAGCTCTGTGTTTGTGTAGTCATGAACCTACCTTTGTCCTGGGACTAACGCTGCTTCCTGCTTACGCTTCTCTTTCTGCTTTTCTAAAGGCAGCTGAAAAATAAATGCCTTTTCATTTTGATGTACGCGAGTCTGCATGAAAAAGCACCCAAATAATAACAGATGCTTAGGGTTTGTATACCAAAAGTGCCCAATTTTAAACATTTCATAGAATAAAAGGCACTTTAATTGGCTTTTTTAGAAGCTCCAGCATGTAACACAAAAGCAAGGTAGGGGCTGAACTGAATAGAACACTGCATCTTTAGCCTCGCTTTACTCTTTTAACCCTGAAATATTTGTGAAACATTTAGAAAGTGTTTTGTTCCATACATTGTCAATTGTTTTACATTGCCGTGAATATTTTACCCTTTTACTTTTTCCCCACTGGATGTTGAAATATTAAGGTGAGTGTGGCTTCCTGCCCAGTGCTCTCCAGCTTACCCCTATCAGCTGGGATGGTGCACAGCTTATGAGAGAAGCGGGGAAAAAAGAAGTAGAAAACCCAAACTGAACATAGAAATACAACTGATCCCTACTGAGGAGAGCCAGCAGGTGAAGTATAAGAGTACAGAGCCTTTTATGTGCTGGTGTGTGAGTTCACCTTCATAAATACTTTTCATTTTCATTTGGATCTCACCCTGGTTGAGCTTGAAAGTTCGTTGTGGGTTTGTCTGTTTACATGGGTTTTTAGCCCCTCTTTTGTTCGTGGATGCTTCTATGATCCATTACTTTATGGCATCTGAATATGACAAAGCCAGGAATGAGCTAGACTTGTCCTCCCTCCTCAGAGGGTGCCAGAATCCCTCTGTATCTCAGTTTGCATTTTGCAGGTGGAGAAGCAAAGACCCCGAGCTCCACAGTCTTTGGATTGTGGTGCAGTTTGTTTGCCATGGGATTGATAGGAGACGGAAGCTTTGCTGCCATCTTAATTCTTTGTTATTCCACTGAGCTCAAAGTAAGTGAAAGGAAATGCTTTCACCTCCTTTAAACTTAATCTATAAGCTTTTAGCTTATAAAAGCTTTTTATTGTGATTTAATAAAAGCTGTGCTTCTAAAGCATGTTTAGTAGTAGACTGTTTTTTGACTCTAGACATTTTCATGTAGGCCATAGCTGTGACCATATCAAAGTATTCAGATGTTGCTGGAGAGGCGTACAGGCCTGAGCATCATAATCAGCCTGACAGTTGTTATTACAATGTACTTCATTCAACATCCACAAATCCTCCCCTTAGCTGCCAATAATCCTTCAAGTATTAAACTAAAATCTTGGTGCAGAAACCATTGGAAAGGGATTTACGTGGAGAACCACAAGTGCCAAAATAACAAACTCTGAAACCTTAACATAACAGATTTCTCCCTGTGGCACTTGGAAAATTTTTCCAGCATTTACTAGAAAATGAAGAATAATGCAGGAGGGAAGGAGTCCTTGAATATATCCAGATCTCCAGAAGCTGATTTGTGAGTAAAGGAAGGGTGAAGAAACATATTTGGTGAGCTTGAAAGATTATTTATCAAGGAAGGCTATTTATCGAGGAAGTCCATCACTTTGGAGATGAAGTCTTAGAGTGATCTATTTGTCCAACGTGGAATTTTTAAGGTACGTTTGGTTTAGCAATGCTTGTAATAGGTAAGTTGTTAGTACTGAGTTATTTTTAACAGAGAAGGGAGTGAGGCAAAGAAACAGGACATCAGCTACAAGGCAATGAACGCTGCACCAAAGGCAATCTCAGGTACCAAATACTGTATGTGCTGTGATCATTGTGAGCGTGGATACTCAGTCCTCCACAGGTTATTGTCTTCCTTCTAAATCACCCTAATTTCAATGAAGAGAACATGAAACACAGACATGAAAGCTGAATTTTGACCTGGCCTAAAACCCACAGAGTTAAACTCAGCCCTCTGTGCGCTGCCTGTGCTCCTGCTTGTTCCAAAGTGGTTTTCAGTCACTGCTGGTTTCAGTTTGTGCTGTGCATGTGTACTGCAAATACCTGCCTTCTTCCTACCTCCTCTCAAAGGTTTGTGCAATATATAGCTTTCCCTTGATCCAGCTGGCACAGCAGAGCAAATATTTACTTCTTTTCCCACAGAAGCAAATAACCTCAGTGTAAAAGAGCTGGAATTGCATTCTGTGCAAACAGGTGAGCAAGCAGTACAGCATGTTACAGCCTATCAGGAGCTGAATCTCCCAAAGCTCCTGCACTGCTGCAGCACAGCAGGGGTGCAACCTCAGGCTGCAGGCAGTTCCTTGTATTGCAGGGCTGCACCTGGGGGCTGGGGGCATCAGCAGCATCACCCTGTTGTTGCTGCCTTTTCTTTGGGACACTGGGGGTCCCTTGGGAGTAGAACAAGGAGGTTTTAAAAGCAAGCACTTGTTGAAAGAGGGGAAGGCACTGCATTGTTTAGGTTGGATATCAGGAAAAACTTCTTTACAGAAAGAGCTGTTAAACACTGCAATAGGCTCCCCACGGAGGTGGTTGAGTCACCATCCCTGGATGTGTTTAAAAACCATTTGGATGTGGTACTCGGGGACATGATTTAGTGGAGGGTTGTTAAGATTTGGGATAGTACGGTTAGGTTATGGTTGGACTTGATAATCTTTAAGGTCTTTTCAACCTGAGCAATTCTACCATTCAATGATTGCTTAGATGTGTTAAGCAAAGGGTACGTTTCCAAAAGTGCAATGGAAGAACCTAAAATGAAAGCAGTGGGGGGATATTCTCACTGTACTGAAAAACACTCTAAAAATTGGTTTCAAATCACAGGCTGTTTTCTGGGGATGTGTGTGTTCTGAGCTGAATCACTTCAGTGCTGAGTTTCTTTGTGCAGGAAAAGGGTTGTTGTGGTTTTTTTTGATGTTGTTTTTCCTTCTGATTGGAGCCGTTTGCTACAAAATATTTACGTTCACCTGAAATTTTCTCAATCATTTCACTCAGAGACAGTAATTAAAAATGAAGAATGTTCTCCTCGCGTTCATCCTTAAGCCATGTGATCCTCCAGTAACCCTGAGATCCTTGGATCTTGTTTTCCTATGCATGTGGCAAGAGAAAGTTAAAGTAATAGGAGTTATAAAAACACAGAACATACCTGAGTCTTAACTGTAGATGACACGGATGACAGTGGAATGAACAAATGTAAAGTCAGTCTGCATATGTGCAGTGAAACTTAGTTTGTCTAGCAAAATATCTCGGTGGTGTTTGACTTGCAGTTTGTGTGGCCACCATAAATATTGGCGTATGTGCAATTGTGCACATGTTGGAAGTTTTTGCATAAGAAAAATGCTGGGTGAAGTTGGTAGGTGTTGGATTGAATCTGCATTTAAATATCCTAAAGAATACTTTGGCTTCATGAAAATAATTATTTTAAAGAATGGATAATGAGTTTTGTTTTTGCAATGCACTTGCCTTCATTCACAGCATGAAAAATAACCCTGTGTATAATTCTGCATTTCTTTGTCCATAATTGCTGCATTGATTCCTCAGTTTCAGATCTGGAAGCGGTAGTATCCACAGAAGTACATATGGAATCATATAAACAGTGAGATAGAACGGATTATGAGGCATTATGCTATTCACGTTATAGATATATTATGTATTTTGTTTCCTCACAGGAGTAATAGGAAGATTAACGTTAGAGCAGCATGATGCTACAGCTCAGCTTGCGGGAGACACCAGAGGTTTCTGGTGTTGCATCTGAGATGTAGAACTATGCATTTGTATTTCAAGCCAAAGCAGCAGCCGTGCTCTGGGAAGCAGGGCCCAACAGCTGTGGGGCAGGCACTCTTTGTCACTGCCATCCAGGAACAGGTCTGTGACCTGGACACTCCAAACCTGGTGCTGTGGCCGAAGCTCTGCCCTGGGCAGTCTGTATTGGAGGTGGGGGATTCCTCTGAACCACCAGCTGGGGGAATTCAGGGCTTCCAGCTATTTCGTTGGGAATGGCCCATCATTGGAAGTGCTTGTGACAGGGTTTTATAAAAGAAATCTCAAGCAATTGCTGCTATAAGAATATGGAGAGTTAGACATCCGTATGCATTTTTGTTTTCTCCTGTCTCTGTCTCTGCCTCAATTCTAAACAAATTCCTGCCTGTGAAGCTTTCATCTAATTCAACCTTTCCTTTCAAATAATATTTTCTTCTATCTCTGATTTCTGAAATCAGAGTTGAGTTTTCTCTTACATGCCTGGAATCGATGCCCTCCGGTCCCTGCAAACAGCTTGCCTGCACTCGGTGATGGTTTTCTCTCTGCTGGAGTGCCTGTCCTCAGTTAGCTGTCCCACTTGGCACGGTCACTTTTATCTGTTTAACCATTGACAGTTTGATTGCTCAGACCTTTCCAGTTGTCAGCAAACCTTAACAGTTACCCCCTTATACCAACATCTGTTTGACCATATATTTTCCATTTCAGGTAAATAAAACCAGGTTATCCTCCCTGGGGTTAAGGGGGAAAAAGATATATCCAAGAAGGCATGATTAAACTGCTGCCTGAGTGACAGACTTCATAAACATCATGAAGAAATCTCCAGTATTCTCCATTGCAGGACAAAAATGGCCATACTTTGCATGGCAGCTGCATGGGATTCATGAAATGCCATTGCCTCAGATAATGTACTTGAATGTGTTGACAGCTTTGAAACCTAAATACCTTAAAGGGTTTATGAAAAAAAATCCTACCTTGGGTTGTCCCCTGGGTTAAGGACTGGGGCACTGGTGGTGTATCACCTTCAGCATTTCCTTTCAATTGGTCTTTCTCAAAGGAGTCAGGCTGAAAAATAGCAAATTGTAGCCTGCAGCCGTCCATCTGTTCCCTCCTAAGAGCACAAGGACAGCGTGAGATGCTCTGGGCACCCTTCACACAGCTGCAGGTTGCCTTCTTGTGTATTCAGAGCATGGAAGGAACAACAACGTGATCGGATTCTGGGCAGCAAAGCTGAGCGATTCCCAGATTGTGTTGACAGGTCTATCCTTAAAAACCCTTTCAGCTTTGCTTTTGTGATTTTTATGACAGTTCTAGTACCATTGGTCCAAAGAGCTTGAAAATTTTGGAGTCAGAAACCATCTATCTGATTCGCCACTCCCTGCATCCAACAACCTCAGGAAAACTGGTCTGGTTTTTGTTTTTAAACCTTCTTTTTGCTTATGCTTTCATGTGTATTTAACAGTCATAAATGGATGTTTTGTTCTCCATGCAAAAACCACAGGCATTGAGCTGTGCCTCCAGGCTGCCATCTACATGCATCCTCTCTTCTGCATTGCTCCACTTCAAGACTGAATACATTTCCACAGTGGTAAAACCAACAGCTTTTCTGTCTAGAAGGCAAGTTGGGGGGCAGGCTGCTAAAAACTGCTTTGTTGGTTCTGCTGCCTGTTTGTCCTCGAGTCCAGCCCCAAAAGAGTCAGCAGGTGGTGGGATGTGCTGCCCCAGGACTGTGCTATTTGTTTGCACTGCAGGGCTGATGGCAGAGGGTCTGGTATTTGCTCCTGCTGTCTCTGTAGAGCACCAGGAGCATCTTTGCTGCACTGCTCTTTACCTGGTCGCAATTAACTCAAACAATTCCTTTGAGCTTCCTGGGCTTCTTGCAATGCTAATTGCCAAATCATGTAGCTTGCAATAATTTTAGCTCTACTTACTCTAAAATATTATCCTAGACTATCTAGGGAGCCTTATTCTGTGTAGTATGTTGTCTGCTTGAAAGGAAGCGTGGGAGCTCAGGAACTGTGCCAGTCAGTGTGATCTGCAAAGCTTTACGTTTCCTACACTGCTGAGACAACATATGGGTGTCAAGATGTACCATACTAGAGAGACATTTATAAGGGGAGGTTTGACATGAAGCTTCAGAACAGCACAGCTTCTTGGCAGCCTTTGCATTGCATTATACCAATGTATATTTATTTTTTATATATATACAGAGCTATTATGGTATTAATATGCAGTGCTGAATTTAGTGGAGAAGAGCAGTGATGTCTGGAATGCTGTTGAGTTTACTGCAGATACAGCAGTGCTGGGCTGAGTGCTGCTCAGCTTTCACATTAACATCTCTTGCTTCTGTTTCCATTATTTTCTTTAAATTTTATTATCTCTTTTCCTTCCGCTGAAAAAGAAGTATTTTTAAATTTCAGAGTTGAGCTGATGCTTCATCCTCACGGGAATAAGAGCTCACCTTCTCCTCCCTCCAAGCACAGTCTCAGATCTCTGCTTTCTTTAAGCACTGTGCCAGCTTTCAGCTCTCAAGTGCCTCCTTGCTTTGACTGCTGTGTCAGGTGGGTAGTGCGTGAATTCCAGGTATTGTCCTAGGAGGATGAAGCATCACGGAATGGGGGTTTTTCATCCCTCATACTGTGTCATCTGCAAAGCCTTTGGGTTATATTTAAGCTCCTTAGGGCCTTGCATGTCACTGGAAAACACCACGTTTTCAAATAATCAAACTCTTATAACATTCCTTAGATACGGTTTTATAACTCCAGGTCAAATTGCCCGAGAACCTAAATTTTAAAAATTATCTGTGTGGGGAAAGGCAAAAAACCTCTGAATAAAATGTGTGGCAATTAAACATCTAAGCAATGTCACTTGCTTAGTAGCAGCTTTGTGGAAGATCTCATTATTTGATACCATATAGAGTATCCTTTGTAATAACAGAAGCTGGAGACATCATGCTCCTGCGGTGTGTTGTATTGATGCATGTTGTCTGTGTGCATAGAAGTGCTCAGTAGAAACTGCAGTCCTGTCTTTTTGTGCAGTGGGAACCTGAACTGGACCCAGGGCTCCAAAATACTGATGTAATACTAATAAATGTAGAAGGAGATGTGAAATGTGGTAAGAGCATCATTGAATTGCATCAGACTTTGGCAACTGGATGGATGCACTTTGTGCCCTTCTCCATCCTTGAATGTGCACGCACAAAAAGTGGGTGAGCAGCCATTTCTGTGACAAAACTTGAAGACTGAAGGCTTCTGTTGTTTTTAGTGTCGCTGAGGCTGCACAAAAGAGGAAGAATCTTCTAATTCTACCCAAGTCTAAATACTGGTGTTTGGTTGGTGTTCTGTCGAATGGATGGGGCCAAGCTCTTCTTGGTGTTGTGTAGCAATAGGACGGGGAGCGATGGCCTCCTTAATGTTGAACATAGAAAGTCCAGTACTAACGTGTGGAAGAACTTCTTTATGTAAGGGTGATGAAGTGCTGCGGCAGGCTGCCCACAAAGGTTGGGGAGTCTCCTATGGAGTTATTCGAGGCCTGGCTGGATGCCCATCTGTGTGACCTATTGTAGGGAACTGCTGTAGCAGGGACTGGACTCAATGATATCTTGAATCCCTTTCAACCCCATGAGCAACAAAACATTTCCATTGTAGGGATGTTAAGCTTAATATTTAACGGGGAAAGTAAGAAATTTTCTATTTAACTTTCTGTGTGAATCAGTACCAAGGAGCAATTTTCTGTATATAATATCTGTAAGTATCTATCAGTAGCTTGCAAATGTTTGATCAATTTCTTTCTGGCCTGTAGCCCATTCAGTGAGTCTGTAGCATTGAGCGTTAATAGTGTATATATATATAGTGTATAGTGTAATATATGAAGTGCATTAAGAGTCCTTTTCCTTGCTCCCTGGATGGGACTCGTTGCAGGGCCAGCAGGCTGTGGCCTTCCTCTGCTCTTCAAACACAGCCTCTGACATCCAAACAGCAAATGGAGCAGCTTCCTTCCTGTCCCTGCATGCCATACAAAAAA
This sequence comes from Coturnix japonica, assembly GCF_054131305.1. Classification (NCBI taxonomy): domain Eukaryota; kingdom Metazoa; phylum Chordata; class Aves; order Galliformes; family Phasianidae; genus Coturnix; species Coturnix japonica. The sequence continues at coordinate 18,924,306 of NC_140671.1, read as the reverse complement.
TAGTTTTAGTGAAAATAAGTGATCTAGTTTAGGTTCTAAATACAGAAATAAACAAGTCTGTGGTAAATGAGGTTTCAGTCTGACTCCTGACCCACGCAGTAACTGTGGCATTTAAAATGCAGCGCAGGTTCAGCTCTGGGTTCTCGGTTACTGTTTCTGCTATCCTGAGATGAGACAAAATGAGGTTTCATCTGGTGCAGTCACTGGCAGTTTGAAGCGTTAACTGCTGTGGAAGAAGATTTGAAAGGCAATTTCCCTTCTCAATTTTCTCCTAAGTCATTAAAATTCATCTTTGGTTCTTGAAACATCCAGATTCTGTTCCGCCTTGTTATCTGGATTGGAGATCTTACGATTGTTCGCTGCATTGAATATCCCTTAAATATATAGCAAACTGTTTGACACCGTTTTACAAATCGTCTGTGATTCTACAGATTTATCTTTAGAAGTTTAATTTTTTCCCTGCCAAATGAACGCTAATCTCGCAATGATCTGAGCTTAGTACTGCTGAAACCTGAAGCTTCCTCGTTGCTTTCATTACTTATTAGCATGATGCACTGCTGCGGCACTTTCTTGGAACTGTTCTTTCTTCAGGTTGGACCCACTCTTGACTCCTCAGCCCTTTCGTTTAATGTGTTTTGCTGTGATGCTGACGGCTATTGGCAATAAAATGAATGGAGAGAGGAAGCAGAGTGCACAGTTCACTCATCCATGCCTCAGAGCACCTATTTGGGAAGAGACCTGGAGGAAGTTTGTCTTAGAAGTGCAGAGGAGTATAAAAATAACTGTGTCACCATATTTGAATTTAAAATAACTTTTTTTTCTTTTAATTCAAAAAAGCTCATGGCAGGAGTTGTCAGGCTGTGGGTGTCAGAAGGGGATGAATTTGCGTGAGCGGAGGCTAGAAGAATACATAGGACTTCCTGCATATCTTTTCTTTAGGAAGCTAGTGGGAAGGGAATAGCCTTTTGTCATGCTCGTGTCACATTTTATTTTAGCTTAAGACTGATGAGAGAGGAGAAGAATCTGGCTGTCAAGATCAGCCTGTCTCCTCTTGCCTGCTTTGTTCCTCCAATCCTCAGCTTCCACTCCTTGCAATGTGCAGCAGAAACAAAGCTCCAGCTAATCCAGGCATTCAGCTGGCGATGCTCACTGCCCTGCTCATGCTACTGGCTTTTAGTGAACGCGATGATGTGCCTTATTCTTGTCTTCTGAAGGTTACTCTAAACCATGTTTGTTTCTACTCGTTATGTTCAGCTCCGCAACTGTTTTAAGTATGGACATTCTAGGGTGCGCTGATTCGCCTGGGATTTGGGAGCTGGATTTTTTCTGTCTAGACAACAACCTTGACAAATGATCATTTCAAAAAGTTAAGGTTAATGACAACACACTTTTCAAGGTGCTCCAATAATAAATTACTACGAAGTGAAACATGGGCACACAGTATGTATTTATATCCCAGTTTTGACACCTCTCGGTCATAGAAGAGATTGGCAACTCTTCTGTTTGTCAAGTACAGCGGGAAAGAGAGGGGATGAAGAGATTCATCTTGTTCTCTGAAGTTACTTCTCGTTTCAAGGCAGACACCAAAAGAGAAGGTTAAATGAATGGCGAGAACCTCTCTTTTCCTTTCATTTCATTCTTCAGCTGTGCCTGTGATTGTGCGCCGCGCATCAAGTAGCCAAAGGCCCTTCTGAAAACTCTTTTCATGTGAGAATGATGCCAGACAGAGCGCTTGTGAAATAATTACAGAAAATGAGTGTTGATGCATGTTTTGACTGTGCTGCAGAAGTAATTCTGTCTTCTCTAGCTGAAGTAATTACATTTGTTTCTAAATAGAGGAAAAAAATGGTAATTGTAAAAAAAAAAAAAAAAAAAAAAAAAAAGATAATAAAATTAATAATAATAATAGATCCAAATTCTACTTTATGTAGTGGCAGATAGTTGGGAAGCAAAAAAAGTAATTGTTATATTAGTGGAGTCATTGTTGTGTGTTATTCATTGAGTGAAGTACTGTTATTAAACACATCGAGTCGTGAAGGATTTGTGGGTTTTACGGAATAGTTTGCCTGATGGTTGTTGCTTTCTGTAGCTTTATGGAGAATCAACGTTTTTACATTGTGCTTGGTTAATACTAGACAGCATAGAATGCTGCAGGAACTCGTTAGCTGCTATTACTTTTTAATCTTTTTAAAGGCAAAGATGATCTTCTGTAGTTTCAACTAGAGTTTTCACCAGGGGAGGAGCAAGATTGTCACTTGTAGTTCTATACCTGCGAAGTTTCTGCTCCATGCACATGGCCAGGGGTGAGGCTGTGCTGTCCTTCCTTTTGGACTGGGCTGGGACTGCCCTGTCAGCAGCACTGCTCTCAGCCCTCCAGCAGAACAAGCCTGCAAGTTCTGCCACTCAGTATCTATTTCACCATCTATCTTTTCAAAGAGATAAAAAGTGTGTGTGGTTCCTTGAGACTCGGCTCCCTGAGGTTTTGGTGCAAATCAAGTGATGTAGACCTTACAGCCTTCAGTAAGGACAGAGGTTTAGTGTGTGTTTGGGGTGGGCATTTCAGGAGCACTCCGGGGAGAATCCCAGGCTCTAGAAAACTGCTGAGACTTCTTGATGCTGTGTGCTGTTGGTTTTTCTGTCACAGATGTGGCCTTGCAAGCAGCACATGTATGCTGAGTCTGTTGGATGTACTAGAAATCTTGGTGGTTTCAGAAATGCAGATGACCCAGGTCTCAATGGGCTCAGCGTTGCTCACAGTTTAGTGTGATGGACACGTAATTCTTCATGCTTTGCTGGTGCGTGGTTTTCTTGATTTTATCTTCTGTCTTTCACATTCAGGGAAGCCTTGTTCTATTGACCTTAACTGGAAATTGGACTTCCACTGGAAATGGGGATTAAACCTTTTGAGATAAACTTTGGCTAGACTTTTGCCCAGCATACTAGAGTCCTATTGGCACATATCTGAAAGCAGAGTTGGACATCTGTAATGCAGATTGCATGTTACTGTGAGTTGTATAATGAGAGAATTTGAATTGTTGAGTGTATTGTTAAATTTAGAAGTTAGTGAAAGGAAATACAGTGGAACGTTGCTCTACATTCTTAATGAGGCACCTGATACTCTGTTCAATATTAGTTAATTTACTAGTTTCCTGAAGAGACTTCTTAATCTCTTCCTAATGCCTGTACTCAATCTGACAGCATTCATTTACATAGCTAGTGTTTGATTGCATGTATTTAACAGGTGCACATCACCGTAGAGTCATGGACTGAAATAGCCACACATCAGCAATGGATTTAACCGAACACTTTTGGTGCTTCTGAGATATGTGATGAAATTCTGCATCTCCCAGTCGGTCACAATCTGGAAAACCTGTCTCTGTAAAATCACATAACGTGGTTCCAGCATTAATGCTGTGGACTTGCTTTGTGTTTCAGTATTCTATCCATAGATTTGCCACCTGCTCTTTGCATGGTGAGCTGAGCAGCAAAGTAGGCATCAAGCCTTGATTCCACACTGCTAGCAAGGCAACTGAGATGTCAAATAAAGACTAAAGGCCACTGAAATTAACAGGGTTTAATGTCCTCCAGGGATGAATTCTATTTGCAAGGCGATTCTTTCCGTTTTTAAGGGAGAGCTGTCAAAAATGATGCGGGGACCCTACCTGCTTTTTGGAGAGCAGGGTAGAGTCACGGGAGCTTTGTTTTGGTGTAAAATCTTGATGAGTTAACCAAAAGCACTGTGCAGACTCGCACACAAATTGTCCCTTAGTGAGTCATGAAATTATACTCACTTTTCATTTCTATTTTTTTCTTGCTTGTGCTGGAAAGCTTTGGATGACACACGATGCTGTCAAGGCTGTCAAAACTTCATACAGTATATTTCAGCTAAAAGAAAAACCCACAAAACCAACCTCTGGTGTGAATGGGAAGAAGGAGAACCTGGCAAGCTCTCTGACATCAAGGAATGAGAAGGGCGTTGAGAGATTTCTCCCTATCCAAGATCATAAGCAACATATGTTCAGTATGGTGATTTTTTTGCTATATATATTTTTTTTCTTTGATAGTAAAATACAACTACTCTCTTTTCACTACAATGTTTGATGCTTGTGAAATGAAGATCACTTATTTGTGCTAGTGTAGTTTTGATGGGGATGAACTGGCTGTGCGGCTGCTTTCAGGTCAATGGTGGTAACACAGAGCTGTGGACTGGCAGGACTTGAGGTATGAAGCCTGTTTGTGGGGTCTTGTGAAAGCCCACAGACCCTCTTGGAAGTACCATTCCCATGCTGAACTTCAATAACCCCAACATCTGCTGGGAGGGCAGCATGGCAGGATATGAACAGTCCGAGAAGCTTTTGGAGTGCAGCAAGAACAATTCTATGAAAAAGATTAGAACTTGAATCATTTGGTAGGTGATTGTTGGAACTGGATGCTCTTTGAGGTCCTTTCCAGCCCAGGCCTTTCTAGGAGAAGTTAAAATGAGTTTGTTCCACCTGAAAACGTGGGTCTGGAGGGGAATGGTGTCTGATTGCTGTAGCTGTTATGTGAACTGTAATAGAGAGAACACAGTGAAATCATCCTTTTGATGCACAGGGAGAGGATCAGAAGAATATATCTGTTGAATTTTGAAGTTGAATGTAACTTTGAAATTCTGTTTTGGATGTGGAGTTGTTGGACCAGATGACTTGCAAAGGTTTCCCCCAACCCGAATGACGTCAGGATTGGCTTTTTTCCCTCTTTGGCTTTTATCCCTCTTCATCACAACCCTTACTGGGTTATAGAACAGCTTCTCTTGTCCTTTAACTGACACTTTTCATTTACTGTTCCACTTATTCAACAAATTCTGCCTTCTGACCAGGAGTGTGTTACTCTTGATTTTTAATGTTGCTGCACCAGCTATTGGCTGGTGTTGGTGGTGGGGGGGGAAGGATGAGGAAGCTGCAAACTAAATCAAGGACCAGAGGACTTTTAGTCAAGGATTCAGGAGAACAGGGGAAAAAATGCGACTTTAAGGTCACCCTGTGAGGGGATTGTTGTTCTGCAAAAGCCAGCTGTTCTCCCATGGGTGCTATGAACAAAGGCCTTGCTGCATGCAGAACTGATGGAGAACTCTTTCTGCAAATACCTTCTTTACGCTGTTCTTCATGTAACTTTATTGTGTTTTTAACTCTGAGGTAACAGCATTTTGTGTTAACTCTATTATGCCACGTTTATAAATTGCCAGAGCTCCCAGATGTATCACAAACTACCAAAAAGCAGCAGCATGAGAAGTGTAGTGATTTTACTCAGTGGGGAATTGCAGACACTGGACTTTGAAAGACTACATTTAAGGGAAAAAGAGATCTTCAAAGCTGGCATTTCCCAAGTAAATAAGGCTTCATCTTTGATATGCCCGCTTCGTGCTGCCTCGTTGGTCTAGAGAAAGATGTACCTTAAATCAAAGTGGACAACTGAGAATGAAAGCTGATAAAAGATTATAATAACAGAAAGGAATCCCTGACAAAAGAAAAGACAAAAAAAGAAAGACATTGTGCTATCTGTTACAGCAAGCGTTTGTCGGGGTGGATAGCTCATGTACAGTCTAGACTGAGATTTCTTTGGGTGAACTTTTATCATGCGCTCAAAGCTCTGCAGGGTGATGTGAAAAATCATGGGGCAAGGGAAGTCCCCAGCCATAGGTTCTCTGTCACCTTGGAGACTCCATAATGTTACCATTATGAAAGAAAAATCACTGCTGGGCTGGTGATGGTTTTGCTGAGCAGGCAAGTACACAGTATGTATAAGCACATGGATGAGGATTCAATAGCCTCATATTTTATGACTGAAATCAGCATGATTAATATTTAGCAGAGCAATAGATCCCTGACCTTGAACAGCCCTGCACAGGCCATCATTACAGACTGGCCATGGAGGAGGCAATAGCACTTCACTAATGGAGAGCATTTGTCACTTTTAGGGAAGTTTGTTTGAGCTCCCAAACTTGGGCATTTCAAACTACTGAAAATTAAGATTAAACCAGTCTGGAGCTGAGTTCTTTCTCCAAGAGCTTGAAGTTGATGCTGGTTTGGGATAGGGAAGTGTTTCTTGTTTTAACATGTTTCCATGGCCATCTTGGCAGGACGGCACAGTCATTGGTGCAAGACTGAAGCACATGTTGTGTATTGGTGCAGTGCTGGGGCTCAGTGATGACACTCATAATCTCTTTTTCTCTTACAACCTCAGAACAGGGAGTGCAGAAGGGATTGCCAGATACATGGGGCAAAGAATCTGCCCTTCTAGGGGTACAGGATGTTGGTGGTGATGTGAGGTACAAGAGCAGGATGAACACAGGTATATCTAAATAGTCTTTTGGAAGCTTGCAGTGCGGGGAGGACCTCTCAGTTTGTTTTACCTGCCCTGGGACCACTGCCAAGTGCTATCTCTAATGGACTGAAGGGGCAGAAAGTGTCCTTGCTGTCTTTGTGACTTGGTTTCTTTGCCTGTAAGCACTGGATGTTTTGTAGGGTTGGTTCAGCTGGAAGGCTGAGTTGTTGGAAAGCCTGAAAGGACCTGGAAGTCACTGGGGAAATAAAGAGTTCATTTCATTTTCCCATCTGTAAAACAAGGATTAGCAATGCTGCTTTGGATAGTGTTTTTTTGTTTATTTTAGGTACTGCAATTGTAGGAGCCCTACGATATCTGTAGCACATTGCCATCCTCTCTTTGGTAAACAGCAACAAGATGTTACCCCAGTTATCCTGGTGCACTTAACAGTGTTTACAGTGTGCTTCAGCTGGGTGCTGCCTTCATGTTTGTTCCCTGCCTGATCTGTGTAGTAGTGTTGCACAAAGGATGCTGAGGCAGACTGAAGTGCAAAAAGATCTTCTAGTGGCATCTGTTGTTGCCATCAGGTCTTTCTGAGGGATAAAACTAGAGAAAGGACAGTGAGCCTTCCAGTGGCAGCTGGGAGGAGAAGTAGTTCAGTGCTTCCATGGTCATGGAAATGATGCAGTTTCCATCAGGATCTTCTTAAAGTCACCGCTGGTTGCAGCCAAGTGGGTTTGTGTTGGCTGGAGCACTTCAGGGGCAGGAGGTGCTGCCTACTGGGAGCTGCTAAGGGCAGGTCCGGTCCTAGCACTGCCTGGGTTAAGGCACTTGGGATGCTGTGTGCTGCTACATGTGTCTCAAGTGGGCTTTTGCCCCTCGTGCTGGGGGCATAGGCCTCTTGTCAATGAGGATTTTCCATAGCATCTGCTTTCCTTGCTGGGAATTCAACAGCAGAAGGTGGTGATATGAAATATCCCATCTTCCAGATAAACACGTTGATGACTTCACAAGTGAAACACGGTGCCAGGTTCTGAAGCAGGAGAGCACACGGTGCTGCAAAGAGTAGGATTTGGCAGACCCTCCGATAAATACTGTGACTTTGCATGTTGTAGGTAATGGCCCTGCAACAAATTATCTCTGATAAAGCAGGGCTGTAGTAGCATGGGTAGATTCCCACTACTGTCCTGCTGCTTGTAGACATCCTTGAAGAACCATTCTCACATCAAATACTTTCAGAGTCCTTTGTGCTGAACTGCAGCAGAACTGTGCTGTGCACGGTCCTGCGAGTGACACGATGGCTCATTTTGTCTTTACAGTCAATGCCAAATGAATAAATAATGTTCTGCCACTTACTATAAATAATGCCCTATTTCCACTATGAAACCACATGCATCCTGCAGAACTCTGACACACCAAGGCCACGGAGCTGCTTCTGCAGAGGTGCTTTGCTGGGCTGGCAGAAACGATGTGTGTGTGGCTTCAGGCATAGAGTCCGGTGGCCCTGCTCTATCTGACAGCCACTCAGTTCTTCTGGAAAAGAAACTGAAGATAGAAAGTCAAGCAGTGACAGAGTGAGCATTGGCTGGGGGCTGGAATTCACCAGCTGCTAAATGAACAGCGAGGAGCAGGACGGCTCCATTAGGGAGAAACATCACACAATATGCTGTGCTTAAAATGTGTCGTTTCATAGCAAATGTTACCGTTTCTGTGTGTCAGTCCTGTAATAGATTTACGTGAGCAGCCTTTGGCAGGTGCTGAGTTCTGTCCAAACCCATGGAGATCTTCAAGTCTGGTTTACATGATCAGATCTCACTAAGGATGCAAATCATCAAGGATGGCACTTGGCAAATTCTGGGGCACTGCATAAATAATCTCAAGGCAGAATATGTTACAGGTGACGCTCATTAATATGCTGCAAAGCTGGGGATTGAACCTACCTGACATGAGATGTCTTGGGAAATAATCTCTGGCTGCGTTGTTCCTGATCAGTCACATGTGGCTTGTTAAAGCAGTTGGAAAAAACACCAGACTGATATGTTCTGCAAGCAGAACAACTTGTGTGAGCAGCAAGTTTTTCACCCAGAGGGTGGAGATGCACTGGAACAGGTTGCCCAAGGAGGCTGTGGATGCCCCATCCCTGCAGACATTCAAGGCCAGGCTGGATGTGGCTCTGGGCAGCCTGGTCTGTTGGTTGACAGCCCTGCACACAGCAGGGGGTTGAAACCAGATGAGCATTGTGGCCCTTTTCAAGCCAGACCACTCTGTGGTTCTATAAGGGTTTCTATGGGGAGGGATGGTCTCCATGACCATTTAGGTGTGAGGAATGACCCAGCATTATTCTCAGCCTGCTAATGTTGTTAAACCAAAGTATGTGCACAGCTACAGCGTGCTGAGGAACATGGAGGTTGTAAATGTGTTTGTAAATGCTTTGCTTTAATTGTATAAATAACGTTTCGCAGGGAGAAGTAAAGAACCATAGGCTGAAGCAGCCCTAACAGTCATATTTCTCTTACAGGGAACTGACAAGTTTAAATGTCAGGGCCATAATAATAATTAATTCAAAATGCTTAATTATCATTTTGTAGCCAGTTTTCCTCTCTGTGCCACAATGCCAGGCATAAATTGCCTGCTGCTGAAATGTGGCTACCAGGAGAAGCCACGTCAGGCATTTTAATGTTGTTTGGGAACGTTATATACTAACCAGTAGCTTGAGGTACGAGGGGGGGGAGGCGTCTCTTAACTCTCCATTTTAGTGCACATAAAGGCAGCACGCTGATGTATCCCCAGCTCCAGAGACTGACCTCCCCATGCTGGATGTTGCACTAGGGATGAGTTTTGGTGCTTACATGTGTTTACAAAGGCAGACAAATGCTTCAGTGCCCTGGGCTTTCTGCTGTGTGCTTTGAGTAAGAGAATTTGTCAGCAAACAGTGTGGCATACTCCAAGAGAGCAGGGAAAGCAATTATCTTCCCTGGCACCCTCAGTTCCAAGCCCAGCAATATTGAGGGGCAGGGAGCTAATTGCTCCATCTGTTGCTTTGGGTCTTTGGGAAGGAGCCGGGTCTGTCTGCCACACCCCATGGAAGCTCCAAGTGTCATTGGCTTCATTAGAGCCCACACGATTTTCATTGCATCGCTGCATTAGCCTGGGTTTTCTGTCAGACTGGGGTCGATGAGGTTTGTTTTCAATCACAACTTGTGTTGGATGCATTTTTTTCTGCCTGGTGGTTCAGTTGCGATCATAAACCAAAGTTCTTTGTGCCTGCAAACCGCTGTGCAGAGATGCATGTTGGTGTCTGTGCAAACTTTAGTGGCCCAATATCACAGCGGCATTTACAACAGGATGCTCAGTACCCGGGTTTGTACTTAGGGTCTGTTTTACTTAGTGGTAAAAAAGAAAATGGGCATTGGCTCTTCAGGTTCTGTATTGGTCCTGCAGTGCTTTCCTGTCCTCATTCATGTATATGATGCTCTGATACGCATTAGTATTGGTTTGTACATTTATGGACTGTTTTTGTACGCTGGGATGGCAGTCACATCAAGTATAGCAGAATAGCAGCCGTTACAGGTACAGCAGTACTGAAATAACCTGAGATGGAAGAGACCTGAGAGGACTGTGCTGCTTCTGATGGTGAGGTCTCAGTTGTGTAGAAAGCCGAGCTCTTCTGTGCTGTGCCCAGCTGAGCTTTAGTCTGCTGAAGGGGGGTGGGTTTGCCACGAGGCTCTTGTACAGATTGCTTTTTAGTTGCCTCTTGCTTTTTGTTGCTTACATTATGCATACCCCCAAACTGGAGGCAGTGCTGCTGATTAGCTCATCAGGCGCGCAAACTGTGCAGCACCGCACTTTGATCTTTGCTGTATTAGAGTTTTAAATGATAAAGCAAGCCTGATTTTCTGTTGAGGAGTCAGAAATAAAAAGCACAAATTTAAAGAGCCCAGGAGTCTTCCCAGTAGGCTAACATTCTACTTAAAGATATTTTATATGGCAATATGTTCCCGCTAAATATCTCTCCAAATACCATCGTTAGCCTTCCATCCAGAGCCACGCTGACATGCTGCTTTCAATCAGACCCAGGCTGCAGAGGATGTCTGAACAGAAAGCAAACCTGAAGCTGAAAGTTGGAGCTTTCAACCCACCTGACTGGCCCAGAAGAGCCCAGGGAGCAGTTCCCTATGATCCACTTGGTTATGGGACAGCTGCACTGGGAGCCTCCAGAACAGCTCTTCTTTGCTATTCCACTGCTCTGCCCCTCTGTGATGGCAGCAGCAGCTCACAGAGTTTGCTTATCCCTGACTTAGTATCATCACAGCTAGAGACAGAAAGCACCTTAACACAAGGAGCTGGTAGCACGGGTCCATGTCATACATCCTTATCTGCAGCATGCCCTGCAGGAGCCATGTCCATTACACAGGTGAAGGTGAAAAGGCTTATTCGACCTCAGTGACCTCTTCATTTTTTGTAGTTCATGAGGTTGAGAAAATAATGTTACATTGCTTATGCTACATTGCTTATCTTTATGATTAAGTTTTAGAAGTCGCAGCTTATCTCAGCCTGCTTTTTAGACAGATGCTGCTGTTTTCCACTGAAACTGTTAGGAGTGCAAAGATCAATGCTTTCGAGTTGGAGTAAAGGTGATTGAACATGCTACAGGAGAAAAACAAAACCAGGTTTGCATTCAAGGCTGCTGTTTGAAGAATTGTTAGCTGTAGTAAGTGATATTGATTCATTCTTGGAGATGCAAGTTTGGAAAGAGCTCTTTTCTTCTTGCACCTCTTGCAGAGGAGAACAGAGGGACATTCCCCTCTTCTCAGCACCCAGCTGCAGGAGTGAAGCTGAGCTGGCTCAGTGAGTGACACGACTGCTGCATCTTCATGGCTCCTGAGCAGCAGCTGCAACTTGTTCTGTTCCAAAGTTCCCAAGCAAGTCTGGGATGCAACATTTGTTTAAAGCTTAATGAATGTGTACGGTCTGTAGTACTAAAGAGCCTGGGAAAATCAGCATTAAAACAAAAAGCAAACAACAAAACAAAAAAAGGCCAGAAGATGAAATAATTACCTAAAAAGCAGCTTGTAGATGCTAGAAAAATATATCTCCCATTTTCTTCTATGTGAAATTTTGCAATCTCAATTCTGTTTCCTGAAGACCCATGTACTTATTGGGTGCTCCAGCAAGAAGCTCAGTGAGGAACATGAGGCTGAAATGCTGCTCCTTGCTGCCTGAGCTGCCCCTGAAGAAGGCTGAAGCATCCCAGACAAGTGTGCAGAGGTGAAGGAGGATTTCTTCCTGCTGTTGCTCATGGGCTTGTTTTGTTGCCAGCTTCCACAAGAGTCAGAACAGAATCCTCTCATTTCACTTCCAGAGGTCAACAGAAGCAAAAATCTGAGGCAGTAGCAGTCCTTGGTTGGATTTTTGTAGCTCAGCATGTAGCAAACGTGAGGAGGACGTGCTTGTTCCCCCCTTTTAAAAACAAATAAAGAAGTCTTAGGTGCTTTTGCATTGCATGAAAATTTATTTCCCAGGTAAAAACCATACATCCTAGAGAACACTTTGGTGTACACCATGGCTTGCTGAAGAAATAGAATGGGAAGACAGAAGGCATATGCAGACAGGCATATGCGTGCATGCATGCATTCACGTGGACTATAACAGTTCATTTCATATACATGAAAATCAGTGACACGTAGTAAATGTGACCTGACACACTGCAGATAACTGTGTGATTTGGTGGTGTTCCATGTTCTGAAACTTGGAACCATTGTTGTAAAGAGATTTTGGAATATGGATGATGTTGGCAGAGCACACCCTGGCTGTTTGATTGGCTCAGAGACCGTTGCCAACCAAGTGATAAGAGGAACTGCATCAAAAAGTTCAGTTCCTGCATGAAGCTTGAAAAATACAAAGGTGCAGATAATTCCACATTTATCTGCTTTAAATTTTGATTCATTTCCCTAGCTGTTCTGTTGATGGAAATCTCTGTAATCTGCATATAGGCCTGCAAAGAGAAACTCAATGATTTTACAGAGCTTTTGGGAGAGCTTAAGCATCAGGCCAGTAGGAGAAGCACAGGCAGCTCTGCTTCCTTGCCAGTGCATGTGGGATGAGGGCCCTGCCCCTTGTTTCACAGCACTCATGTGCTCCGTGAGTGGCATTAAAGACCCACATCAAGGCTTTTTTTGTTTTGCTTTGCCTTGCCCTCCCCATGGGTTATTTGAAGTCTGCTGGGACCAGGCATAGTATGAAGTGCCCCATGGCTGCTGAGGACTGTGTTCTGGTTGGGGGGAAAAGAATGTTCTGCTGCATGGCAGAAGGGGAAACAGCATCTTCAGGAGCACCCCTTGGTTTGGGTAGGATTGTTGTCCTGTGACCCCATTAATTACCTGCATGCAGCCACCCACCTTGACTTTATGAAGCCCCCGTGTGTATATAGCTTGAAGAATTAGGCTGTATTTGCATCTATGAGATGACAAGAAAACCAGAAAAATGTAGAAATCCTTTTAAATGCAGTATTGGTAACCATTTTTTCAAAACAATTCATGGAGTTGTAGCTCATCCTCTATTTCTCAATAGGAAACCCCAAGTGATCCCAGGTTGGCAGCCCTGGATCTGTGAGCATTCCTTTTAGTTTCCAGAATGAAATTTAAATGGGAAATGAGCTTGGTGCTGGATGGTGTGGGGACAGATGGAAGAGGAAACGCTGGCAGAAGGAAAAAAATACCTTGACTATGTCAGTACAGGCGAATGTGCAGCACTGCAGCGCTCATACAGTGCAGTGATGGAGCCATCAGTAATGGGAATGCACAGAACAACAAGGCTGGGGAGCAGCAGATTTCTTTTTCGCTATTAAGCCTATAAACCTTTAGGCTACTTCCTATTAAGGCCATGCAATAAAACATTCCCAGCTGTTTCCAGAACACATTTTGTGGCAGTGACCACAGCAATATAGTATGAGTATTGGCTGCATTTTATAGAGGCTTCTGGAAGTATGAGATACTTGAAAAATACACTGGAGTAATGCTTGAAAACACTTAGGATGTGCCCTCAGGCCACTGCTATAATGTTGGGACTGCTTGTTTCTTTCCTATATTGTTAATCTTTCCTTTTTCTGCGTGCTTGGTTCCACGCCAGTCCTGCAGGATAGGAAATCAAAGTGTCACCAATGACGGAGCTGTCTGAAGGTGAGTGTGCACTGCTGGGTGCTGAGCATCCCATCAGCACTTTCCTGGCTCTGGAACTAAAATGTAGGAGTGCATTTCCATAGCTCCAGCATAAGGTGGCTGAAGTCAGATGTGTTTTGATGAAGAAGCCCAATTGAATTGCATTGCCTTATTCTTCTCAAACGCTTTGGTTAGAGTGAGCAGGCATTTAATCACCCTTGTGGGTCACTGCTTCACACTGTTTCCTTTCCCATCCATCCCTCGAAGTCACTGCTGAGTTTCAAACCAGGTTTTTCCTTTTCTCTGGTGTTACACGTTCAGCTACGCAGCCAATTGTGGTTTGTTTCCATATCTTGTTCTACATCTCTCCTAGTGGTTTCATTTCATGCTTTAATTAGAAGAAAGGAGCACATCAGTTATTTTCAAAGGAACCGTTGTTAGGTGGAAAAAGCATTTGCTGCAGGTTCATTGCTTCATAGTTTTGACCCTTATACGCTGTTTGATTTAAACAGTTATTCATCAGGGAAGATGACAGCTAGCTCCTGAGTGCTTGAGGGTGCTGCAGGTATTGCACTGCTGATCTCTGTGTGTCCTGCAAAACACCGTGAATGGTGTCTGAAGGATGAAACCAACAGGATCCTGCTTCTAAAAGCAGCAGAAATTAATAAAGAGCTGTTGGAGTGGGTCCAGAGGAGGGTCACTAAGATGATCAGGGGGCTGGAGCACCTCTCCTGTGAGGAAAGGTTGAGGGAACTGGGCTTGTTTAGCTTGGAGAAGAAAAGGCTCCAGGGAGACTTCATTGTGGCCTTCCAGTACTTGAAGGGAGTGTATAAACAGGAGGGGGAATGGCTTTTTGTGAGGGTGGGCAGCGATAAGACAAGGAGGAATGGTTTTAAACTGAGACAGGGGAGGTTTAGGTTGGATCTTAGGAGGAAGCTTTTCACCCAGAGGGTGGTGATGCACTGGAACAGGTTGCCCGAGGAGGCTGTGGATGCCCCATCCCTGCAGGCATTCAAGGCCAGGCTGGATGTGGCTCTGGGCAGTGGCGACCCTGTACATAGCAGGGGGGGTTGAAACCAGATGATCATTGTGGTCCTTTTCAACCCAGGCCATTCTGTGGTTCTATAATGTCTATTCCTAATGTGTTTTTTTAAGACTTTCCCACATAAAATTCTATAGCAGCGATAAAATATACAGTGATATGAAAACACTGAATATAGAGGGTAATAGAAAAATTAAATATTTTGTGAGGTCCTTCCCCATCAGGGATAACTACACATCACTAGTCTGTCTGAACTTCTAATCAATATGAAATTCAATTTGGAAGTGGATAAAAGAGCTAACAACTTCTTTGCAAAGAGAAGATAATACATCTCAGTTCAGCGAACATACACCATTCTGAAGTACAGCAAAAATGTTTGGGCAGTAGAAAAAGATGGGAAAAGCATCCCTGAGTGGTGTTTGCATAACAGAAAGGCGCTGTTAGAGTCTTCCAGTGCTTCATGGGGAGTGAAGACCTCAATGAATACAGTATGTAGGATGAGGAAAGGCTGATCTCTGGCATTTGTGGTATCAAATAGAGATGAGGGTCTTATTTTTTACCTAAATAGCCTCAGTAATGTTACTGGTGTTCTAAATTCAGCTGCAGAACAGTGACTGGAGCTCCCCATGCTGCCCCATACAGACCCAGAGCCCAAACCAAACCACTGGGCACACCCAGACTGCAGAGGATAAAATGCATCATCAACACAGCGCTGTTTCTTGTGCACAGGGATATTGTTTGGATGACATCTGAGGGCTGCTGGTCACAGAGTGTACTTGTTCAGGTCATCGGTTACATCTGTGAGATTTTATTTTGCCTTTCATTGTGTAAAACCCAGAAACTGGGTTATAAGTAAGTGACACCTGAGCTCATGATCTGTGATATGTTGGAGGAACTGCATTTGCGGAAATTCTTCCTCAGAAGATCCCCCAAACATTTGCCAACAGATGACTTTGTTCTCTTGGCTCTTCAGTGAGGTTTAAATGCTATCATGAGGCTCAAAGCCTCGATGGTTTGAGGGCAGTTTGCATAGAGAGCATTAACAGGTAGCTAACCTTTCCCACTGCAGCTCATTATAGGTGCAATTAATGCTCAGGTTTCTTCATAGCTACGATATAAAAAATGTCAATAGTGTGCAATAGCTGGTTCAGTGCTGTGGAAGAGGTGTGTGTGTAAGAAAGGAAAATGCATTGCTTGGAAAGGGAGCACAACAGAAGTCAATGGGCAGCATTTCAAAGTAGAGAGTGGTATCATTTCAGGGGTTGTTGGATTTGGGGATTGGAATTAATTTCTGACCAAAAATGCTGTTTGTGGGTGGTTTTCTTTGGTTGTTTTTGTGTTTGCTTTTAAAATGTTTTGAGCAGTGAACTTTCCCAGTGTGAACTAGAAAAGGGGCAAACAGAAAGCAATCTTAATATTGTTTAGGCTGTGATAGATGTGTAAATATTTTATAAAACCATGGCCAGCCAACAAGCAAATATTCTGTCTGCCCATTGTGACTAATTAGAAGATGGCTGAGCCTTCTAATGCCACAGTGCCTTCAAATACAATGCACAAGCAGAGTAGCAAAGCACCATCCGTTATTGACTCGTATTGTTTTATGCTTTTACCTTTGTGCTGTATTGCTGCAGATGAGATTAGACGTCAGTCTGCTCAAACAGAAATCTAATTGAACTTCTTGATTTAGTGCCTCGTTCTAATAACGTTGGAATAGATGGACTAAAACTTTGTTATTGCTCCCTATATATTTAAAATTAAACAAACAATAAAAAAGCAGGCAGAATCTGGATTTTATAGCTGTAGCCTTTGGCAAGAGCAGTGTATGCTTCTATAAATTCTGTTTGATATTGTTGGATCTCTTATGTGACAGCAGTGTTGAAATGAAAGAGTATTACTGCAGAGAACCCAGGCACGAATAACACACCAGCCCGGTGGTGCTCAGATACAGAGGGGCGGCTACAGCTTTGAAACCAAGGTGTTCATTTTGTTTTCCTTCCTGGAGGATGAGTACAAATGTGTTTGGATGCCGCTCATTTGCAGGCAGGAACTTGGTTGTTCACACCACCCCCATTGTCTGTTTTGTTCCGTTTCGTTTTTTCATTTCTCTATAAATGAATTGCTAGAGGGAAATTTGGCCAGAGAAAATGTTTTTAGATGCCTTTGAAGATGTAAAAACAGCAAACGGAACGTGCTGTGGCATAAACATCAAAGATCTGCCCAGGAGGAATCAAAGGATTTTTGTCAGTCTATCAGCTTGCCCATAAGCTGCAATGCTTCAACTGCTGTATGTTTCCTCATGCAGGGCACCTCGCTATTGATTTTGGTGCCACCCATGCATGAAAAGATGCATGGTACATTACAACTGCAAAATTCTACCTCTCATTTCTACACCAGCAGTTCTCCTAAGTGATGTCAGCTCTTCTTCCTTGGGTCCCACACTTCTAAGAGTTCGGGGATGCAGCTGGCAGCCCTCCTTTCTCTGAGCTGGGAATAAGGCAGCAGGTCTTGTCCCAGAGCTGCTCTTGGGTGTTGTTAGCAACCTTCGGCCCTAAGAGGGATTGGGGAGTTGCATTATTAGTGTTAATCTCGTAGTGCTACTGTATGTAGGCAGAAAATGCTTTATGCCAATATACTCGCATTTTATGTCTCTGTTTCTGTTCTGCATACTTGTGCTGCATCAGGGCAGTCAGGTATTAATAACAGTGCTAATGGGACACACACATTTTATTCCTTCCAGATTAGTATGAATACTTTTCCCTAAATGGCTTTTCAGATAGAGGAAAAGTTAACTCTGTGCAGATGAGCTGGTATTGGTTACTAATGTAGTTTCCTTCTGGTTTTGATGCAGTGACCTCCCAGGGCAAAGTGAGAGATTTTTCTCAGTGGAATGCAGAGTGAATTCCTTTGCATTGAACCTGAGGTGTTAACAGTGCAGGTTCAAATGTTCAAAGAACATTGAAATTCTGTCTCAGCAATCCCTAATGACTCTCTTTGGATGTGTTCTTAACTACTGGGTGTTAGAAGGGGTTGGTGCTTTTTGCTTTAATTATCTTCTGTGAGTTAAGGAGAAGTTATGCAATAGCCTCTTATTGCTATTTATGCCACTAGTTCCATTGTGATAAGATCCTGTTTTTGAAGAGTAGAGCAAAAACGAGGCATTTCTGGGTGAAGTCTTTCATTTGGAACCATGATTAGGACTTCTTGAGAGCCTCCCGGTTTGGTGCATCCATGTAAGGCCATGGCTGCATCCCACAGCCAGCAGCAAATCCCTGCCATGGAGCACTGCAGAGTTTGGGCACCGATACCTCCTGGGGCAGAAGACAGAGTCCAGCCTGGCACTGTAGGAGAATGTCAGCCCAGAGCACAGTTTGGAAGGAAAAGCCAACTGCTTGAACATCATGTATTTTCTCTTCAGGTATTTTTTTTCCCTTTGGATAATTTTCAAATTGCCATAGTTAGTCTCTGTGCCGGTTGCTCAGGTTTCCATGCCTGCAGCGCCACATACGCAATGTCAGGGGAAGTTGTTGATGTTGAATTGATAAAAGAGTGAAAAGAAGAAAAAGAACAGCTTTGACAACCTGACAGTAAAATGCCAGTTTAATTGCTGTGCCCTCTAAACTGTGCTGCTGGCTCTAGTGTGGTGTCCCTGCCAGCTGGGCCTGCAGAAGCAATGAGTGGTTTGATCCACCGGTTCTGTTTCTTTTCTAAATGAGAAAATTTCTCTTATGTTTCCCCACATGCACCTTGCCCAGGAGCTGCTCTGTCCATTTAACACCTCTCCTTTGGCATTAATTGAGCTAGGAAGGTGTGATAAATGGAAAGCATAGTCTGTTTGCTTCCTTTCCGCTCTTGCAGTCATCCAAGACTGGCCCATTATAGTGATTCCCTTTGTCTGATGTTCATGTGAATGCTAACTGATGGTTAGGTGCTCTCTCTAGTTGCACTTCTAGCTACTGGAATTGAAGACCTTATTTCCTTTCCCTTGGATCACACCAGCAGCTTTTCTCTTGTCTTATGAATTCTTATTGCTTTCAGAGGTGGAGAAGTAATATCCTCGTCCACTAGGTGAGAAGTACGTGGGAGTATTTACAAGTGGAAAGATAGAATGAGATTGGTTCCTTCTGTCAAGCTAGATTAGTAGGACGCATCTTCCCAACGGAGCTGGAGCACTGCAGGGTGTCCCTCTGCTGCCCAGTGCTGCACACAGGCTGTTTAACAAGTTTTCCATTGCTTTTCTGAGAATGATTAAAAAGATGGGAAGTTTTGCAGTCAGCTGGTGCTCCCGTAAACAGGAGCTACACATTTATCTTCTCGTGTTGCGTTTTTCCGTGGGAGAACTGTAGATATATAACAAATCTGATGGACATCTGTATTTCACATTATGAAATACCTGATTTTAGAATGGTTTGCTAAAGACAGAAGAGCAATTCTGAACGTAGCAGGGCTGCTCAGACTGTTTGAGGAGAAGTATCAGTTTTAAAACTGGGTTCTGTTGCTGAGTTGGCATTGTATGTCAATTGTTTCTTCACTTCTTGTGAGATAGGAAGCCAATAGAGTATATAAAGTGAATGAGGGAAAGATCACCACTTCCTATGCTGTGCTTCGGTGGGGAAAAAAAGCACTTAGAATATTTTGTTCTGCTCTAAGAAATAAGACATAGAAATAGGAGGTCTCAAACACATGAATACCCACATGTGCAAGGTCATGTTGTGCACTGCTGTGCCTGTCCAGATGGACAGAAGTTGGTGTCAGGCTATGGGAGTGTAGCACTGCAATGACAAACTTTAGTACTTAATTGTAGGCTCTGCAACTCGGTGTGTTTGGGGAGTATATGTTTATTTCTAGGAGGAGGAAAAAAGGCTTAGTGCCTGTTGGTGTGAAATAGTCAGCAGTTTCTGTCTGTGAGAGGACTTCATAATAGCAAATGGGCTGCTTCTGGAATGGGGACTCAGTCGATTTC
Source organism: Coturnix japonica (assembly GCF_054131305.1). NCBI lineage: Eukaryota > Metazoa > Chordata > Aves > Galliformes > Phasianidae > Coturnix > Coturnix japonica. The sequence goes on along the minus strand of NC_140671.1, from coordinate 18,904,844 downwards.
TTATTATTGGTTTTTAATTTTATGGTACATTCATGCATTTCCTTGTGCCCTGGAGGAGGCTGCTTATTGCCAGGACCTTCTTTTTACTCTTCTTTGACAGGCCAGAAAGGCGCTTTTATAAATCTAAGTTCATTATCCAAACACAAGTGTAATTATTAACACGACAAAGCTAAACTCAGAGAAAATGCAGCTCATTCAAGGACTGTTTCAAAGGATGCCCACTGGGTCAAACCCAACAGATCAAACATCCTGCAGCACTGTAAGGATTAGGTGTCAAACTGCAGGATATCAAACTTGCTGTCCTACGGTCCCGCATTGCAAAGTGAATTATCTTGAGCCGATCAAAGAACACCTCCCCCCTCTCATGCTTACTGCAGTGCTTGGAATGAAAAGCTTCTTAAGAGTAGTTTCCCAAGGTTATGTTTCTTCACTGCTGTGTATTGAAGAGGGATGCATGTTGTGTGTTTGGGAAGAGTGGGGCAGTGGTAGGAAAGAGGCTGATAAGATAAAATGCAAACCCCACGTTGTTCAAGGAGTGTCACAGATAATGTTCATGTCTCAAAGATATCTGGAACTTTGGAGACTGAGAGCACAGGTGGCAGAGCATGCTGATGGTCGGTGGTGTTTCTGCTGTGTGTGTCTTTATGCAGCCTTTCTCATCTGCTTTTGCCATTAGTCTGCCATATCGGATGCTCAGAAAGATGCATGGGCTCCTGTGTGAGGCACAGGCAATACATTTGGTTTTAGGGACTGCTTCCAGTTCTAGCAGAAGTGTCATGTAAAACCAGGAACTCTTCTCTTGCATATGATTAATAAAATAGAAAACATTGATTGATTATATTTCCAGCACAAACATGAGAGCTTTTGATCCAGTTAGCCAAAAAAAACCCAACAACACCAAAACACCAAACAAACAAGCAAAGAAAAACCCCAAACTAAACAAAATCAAACACCAGAAAAATGCTTATCTGTAAATATTAGAGTTGCAGTGGCTGGTCTGAGGTAAGTTACTGCCTCCAAAGTAACAGCCCTATTTGTAGTATTGCATTTCAGCTTTCCAGAACTCTGAGAGTCACTGAATCGTTCAGGTGGAAGAGAACGTTAAGATCATTAAGCTGGTTCTAAATGTGGGTCTTAAAATAGTGCAGGAAGAGAAGAAAGATGTTAAAATATTCTTTTACGCTGTAACTCAGTTCATTTTGTCTGGATCTGAAAGCTTGATGTTGTAGATGGGGAAGATCGTTTCTAATAAGCTCCAGCTGGTCGCCTGGTTTGGGGATGGGATTCAAGGAAATGGGAGAGGAGAGGAGAATGATTCCCTCTCTCCTTAAGCCGCTCCTACATGGTCTGGCAGGTGGGAATGTGGCTCGTGGTTGTTTCCCCTCACTCATTACTATGAGATACTGGTTATCTTCCTCCCTATTTTATCAGCTTCCAGATGTGACTGTGGAGTACATGAATTGTTCCATGCCTCAAAGTCTAAAATGATACATCTGATCTCTCAGGAGAGTGAGCTGTTATCTAGGAAGGAAGAAAACAAGCACAATGGACAAACCCCAAAAGCTCATCAACCAAGGGCGACATTTCTGGCAGCCTGTGTTTTATGGCAGGTTGCTTACAGCAAAGTTTTTGGGCTCTTGTAGTAGATTTCATCTCTTCTACCTCTGTTGTTGGCTTGTGAAGTACCTGCAGCAAATCCTAAAGAGATCGCAGTACTCAGACTGCTTTTGCAAATGTAATGCAAAAAGGCTCCTATGAAGAAGTGGCCTGCAGGTGTTTGGGGAACAAGACAGCATTATTAAAAATGGAATAATTAATCTCCCAAGGCTTGTTGTATGTTGCTTTTACAGTCAGCTGTTGTTTCTAGGCAAGCTTCAGATGCTGCAATCAGTACTTGAAGTCTGTGGAAAACTTGCAGTACAGTGTGTATCTGTTCAAGTGTGTGTGGAATGGGCTGAAATGGTCTCTGCCACCCTTCTTACCCTATGAAAAAACGATGCCTGTTGTCCCAGAAGCAGGTCAGTCTGGACAGCCACATCTTTGCATGCTAACCCTGAATCTTTTAACCTCTGTCAGGGACAAACTTTGTTTTCCATCATAACTTTCAGCTGTTGAGCCGAGTTCCCCTTACCATTGTTATCTCTCAATTGTAATAAGGCATTAATAAGGCTGCAGCTGAAGAATCAAATCCAGTATTGGATGTTGCAAAGTAAGACCTGGAAAGCAATAGGAAGAGCCCAAGGGAAAGCATTAAGAACAATCAGAGGTCTGGAAGGCAAGATTAATCATTAGGGTTGTTTTGTCTGGAGAACAGCATGTAAAGCACATAGTGTTCTTCAAGAACATTAAAGGAAAGAAGAGAGTAATTTATTTCCCATGTCTATAGTGAGCATAGAGAGATGCAGTCAGGTTAAATGGCAGCTTTGCAGTTTGACCTAACATTAAAGTCTATAAGCCAAAGCTTGGTATAGTTTCTGCTTCAAGATCCATTTGGCAAAGGTAACAGCTGTGCTCCGAAGTATAATTCGGTATCATGCAAGAATGGAACATCAACAACAAAAATAGAAATTATTTATCTAAGTAAACTTTTTTTGGTAGTAATGCTTAGAGTTGTGTGTTTATGATTAAATGCCTAATTAAATATGAGCATCTCACCTTGATAATTAAGCAATAAAGACACATCAAGCAGTGCATTTCAGGGTGATTATAGTCTGCCTTGGGTGTTACTATAAGGCATGAGGCCAAAGATTAAGTGGCTTAAACCACCTGAGAAATTCATTAATATCTAGTAATTTCCTGCTTGGAGTGTTTTGTTGCTATTGAGAACCAGATTCATACATAAGAGCAAGGAAAGCAGGTCTTAGAGGGGAAATTTAGGTAGTGTGGTTAGAAGTGGCTGAAAGCCATAAGGCTCTCAAAGCAGTAGGTACATGTGATGTTAGCTTATATTCCTTATAAGAATAGAATGTACACAAATGCATATGTATCTTACCTGCTTTTTCTGTTTGACTTCTCTTAATATATTCTAAATCACTCAGTAGCCCCTATGACTTCATGGAGCTCTGTGCATGTCAGTGCATTAACCTTGACTGGATTCTCCAGGTACCACTTTGAGATAAACATTAGGCAATAAAGCATATTGTGGCTGGTATTAAGCAGAGAAGAGTGCTGAATGTTTAATAGGCTTGTGATTCCATGTGTTAGCTTCATAAAATAACCTACATCGGAGTCCTTCCCCTTGCATCCACCAGAGAGCTTATATTAGTGGGGTTATGCTGGCTTTACAGCACAGAATTATATATGTTGATGTTGTTATTTTTCCTTTTCATCATCCAGGCTTTATGTTCTTCACTTACCTTCTTCAAGCATGTTCTAATTTTGTTTTCTAATTACTCCAACCAAGTCCATTCCCTTGCCAGCACCAATATCTGCGTACAACTGGTTGTCAGTGGGGACTTGGTGAGAGCCTTCCAGCTGGTAGTTTGTGTGCCATCCAATCTGTGATGCCTGTTTATTTTGGCTTGGATGAAATATAATTGCTCCTCGGGTTGACATTGATAAATGGTGTTGACTGGAGTGTGTTCTGATTGCTTCAGTGAATGATGTGAACCATGTGCTGATTTTTGACTGTTAAACAAACATCTCCTTGGAAGACAGTAGATTATTAACCTCTTGCAACGACGTGCTAATTAGCCACTATAAAAATGGGAGAAAACAGAGTCTTATGCTCATTGGTGTTCAGTGGGGATAAAGTTTCTTGAAGTTCTTGGTAAGATCAGCAGGAAACATGCAGCAGTCGGTTTGTGCTCCCAGAATAGGAGGCACCCTTAATTTTGATGCTGAATATTAGAGAAAGAAGTGAAACTAATTTATGTACCACGGGAACTTCTGAATTGAATCAAATGGATTCTGAATCCTGTATTTTGCTGCTTTCTAAAGCAAAACTGGCATATCTCAGCACAGATGTAATTGCTGTTTCAGAATTAGAACTGAGATTTGGGCTGCAGTAAATGTCTCCGGTTACATTTTGGCCCAAGTCCTTCATTTGAATAAACAAACTTTAGAAGGGTTTTGGGAAGTGATTGAAAGGGATAGATTAGAATTTCCCTGCCATTTCCAATCAGAAATACCTTCCAAGCTCTCTGTTTCTGTCCGCACTGTTTGAAATATCTGACCCTTTCTCTAGTGGTTCTGCAAACATTCTGCCCAGCTCTCATCCCATCTCCCCCCATGCCTGTTTGATAGATTTGTTTCCTCATCATTTATTTGTGACATTTGTCTATGCTTCCTCATTGTCCCCACATAATGCACAAACTTTGGCATTAAAATTCATTTTCAGATACTTCTTTTTCACAGTATTTTTGGATGCTGAGTTCAAAAGGAGGACAAAAAGAGGCAGGTAGCTGCCTGCTTCCCAGCATCAATGACTGCTGGACCTACCGACCTTAGGGGTCTTAGAGGCACATAGAATCTTACAACCATAGAATGGCCTGGGTTGAAAAGGACCACAATGACCATCTGGTTTCAACCCCCTGCTATCTGCAGGGTCACCAACCACCAGACCAGGCTGCCCAGAGCCACAACCAGCCTGGCCTTGAATGCCTCCAGGGATGGGGCATCCCATCTCATCTCATGTTCTGCTTGAAGCATGAAGAGATGCGAAGGGAAGAAGCTGCATTCATGAACACGCTGTTGTAATCCACAGGTATCTTCAAGATGCTGCAAAGTTGGAAGGATTAGAAATAATAGTACTCCAAATGCTCAGGGAACTGGAAAGAGACGTGGGTTGTGGAGAGGTAATTAGATGTACGTGTTGTGCCTCTATTGGCCAACATCTGGGCAGAGAGTGAAAATTAATAATTTACACATTTGTAAACATTGAGAGGGAAGAAGAATTTGGGATGACACCGAGAATATGGCTATGAATAGTTGAATGGAAATAAAGAAAGCAAAAGCAAAATAATAATTATAAACCTCAGTCTTGGGAAATGTATTAGAATTAGTAACCTCTGCCTGGGGCATTGAAGATTAGAACGGAAATTGCAGTGCCAGCTCATTTCCTACAGCATGCTTTACAGAGACAGAGGACATTATCTTAATGATCTGTGGTCCTGAGGCAGAGCTAATTTAAATTTCATGTTTGTGTAAGTGTAATGTTTTGGAAAAGAGGATCATTTATATTTTTCTGTCACTTTTTCTGATATCGGGTCTTAGATATGAACAAACGTGTGAGCGTTTGTGTTGATGGGTTAGAAGGATGCCAGTTCAAAACGTGTTGCTTCAGGAGGAGTGGTTGTCATACAGAACCTCTTGCATGGAAACAGAATGGATGTGGTGGATGATTGGAGCAGTGTGACAGCACATGTCTTGTTGTGCTTGTTCATTTTACAACAGGTTTTTAGTTAAAAGGCCTTGAGTAACAGGTGGCCAAAAAAAAAAAAAAGTCTAAGGAAAAGCTGTATTTAAAAGGAAATCTGTTGTAAAATAGTTCGGGGACTTCTGATCACGATGTGATTGATCTCACTGGGACTTGCTCGAAGAATTTCAGTCTTTAATCCTCTCTGGTACTGACCACTCTATTGATCACACTCATTGAAGGCCAATCACAGGTCAGTAGCTGCTAATTTACAAATGTGCTTTCAGTCTCCAGACCTCATGAAACTCATTTGGATGCATTAGATAACGAGCAAATCCGAATGCCTTTAGTTTGACTGACAGAGAAATCTCCAAGGCATTGTACAGGGACCATAAAAAGCACCTGTGTCAGAATGCCAGTGCATGCTTTTTTACCCTCCTGTTTGCATGGACTGCTTAAGGCCCTTTTTGATGAAGAAATAATTAATGTATTGCTTCCTAACCCCGATTTCCTTCATCTCTTTGGTCGTGTTTCTGATGTAATGATCTCAGTACCATCTCCACAGCACCCATCCAAGCTACAGTGTTTTTCTGTTGCTTTGGGAGAAAGGCGAGGACTTGAGACCTGTTTCTTGTTTCAGTTGCTCAGTGTATCCCAGAACAGCCCCCATTTACATTCTTTAGTCTGTAGCATAATGTGCATACAAGTTCTTATAATCTGGATGCAAAGTAAACTGTGAAAGTAGATGGAAATAAATGTGTTCAGCTTGCATTCAAATGCAAAGCTATTCAAGACCAATACCATAGTACAAATTGCATACAAGCAAACCAATGCATTCCTGTTTAGAAAGGGAGATTTCAGTGCTATTCTAACACTGCCTACCATGGCAGGGCAATTACACAGCAACTAACCACCCTCCCCTGAGTGCCTGTTCTGTGAGCCTGAGCATGTAATTGAAAAAGCCACAAGTACATTGAAGAGCCACCTGTTTCCTCTTAGGATTATTTAAGGATGTAAATATCTCACTTCAGAAAATCTTAAGAACACATGCAACTATTTGCTGATTCACGAACAATTTATCTCCAAGGTTACCTACGCTAGGACAAAAAGAAAAGGATGTGCAGCAATTGTACTAAAACACAATCCAAAATGGTTTGAAAGCAGCAAGGAAACCTCATAACCATGACAGCGGTTCACACTGTAGGGCTCATCCTGTGCTCCTTCAGCACAGGCATTTCATTCCTGCCCTTCTCTTCCTTACGGCAAATTAAAGTCTATCAAGATTGAAGATGTGTTAAGAGCATGTTCCAATGAAGAGAAGCCAGTGGTGGCTGCTGGTGCCAGGGACGATCAACTTCCTCTTCTTCTTGAGCAGCTTAAAGCAAAATGGATGCCCTCTGCACTGAGATCAAAGTGTGTTTTCAGTGTTGGCAATGGAAACCCAAAGAGAGCAGCTGGTTTGAAAGGAGTTTGTCAGCAATTATATGCATCAGGTCTGTGCTAAAGGGCAAACGTACATTTCTGACAAATGGGACCATTCTACTTTTGAATAACACTTCTGGAAGTGCCTTTTGAAAAGCTTCCCATCTTTTATAACCATTTGAGATTCTAAATAGGTCAGTATAAGCATATCAGCTACGACTATCAGCTGACAAAAGCCTTGCCTGGAGTGGACAAAATGACATCCAGATACAGAACTCAGTCCTTGCTATTGCAAGCATTGAGAATGAACTAAAGCAGAAGTTTGCTAAAAATTCAAAGATAGAAATGCTAAACTAAACAACTGCTGATACATTCATGGAAGGAATACCAAGGTTTGTTTTAATGTTTAGAATTCAATGGCAAATTTAGAACTTGGAGCAGCAAGTGGGGGGCTGCTCCGCCAGGGCTGGGAGTGGGGAAGGCCCTGAGCCTCCAGCAAGACGCTGGCACAAACCAAGCATCACCTCTGCTTCCTATGCAGGTGTTCATTCATAAAAATACACCTTCTGAGACTGAAACACAACAGAGAGAAGCTCACAGCTCTGCTATCTTTAATGTGTAAGGGTTGCATCTACTTAGCTTCAGCTGTTTGCCATCAGCATGAGGTACTCATCAAAGAAAATCCTTTCTATTCCCATTTGATTAATACTGCAGTTCTGGACTGGGAAAAGGAAGTTTTGAGGTAGAAGCAGTCTGTCACTAATGAAAGAGAGCAATTTCCCTTTGTCTTTGCTTGGCTATAGATGATCTCTGTGAGCACTGATATTCAGGTTGGATCAATTGGATATCAATTGGATAAAGCCAGGCTTACTCTGTCATTCTGTGCTCCTGAACACAGCTGTTGTGGCACAAGTTCTTTCTCAGTGGTTCTTTTCTATACGAGGGGATAGACCATGCTTGTGGCTGTGTGGGCCTCACCTTAGTACCATTGACAAGCTGAACCTGGAGTCATTATTGGTATTCCAGTTGCTGAGGCAGAAATCCAACTCTTGAATAGCTCTGGGACTGGGGTGTTCTATTCCTGTTGCATCTGATCCAGCTGCGGGATGTTCCCAAACTGACTGACATTTTGCAAGAGATTCAAATGAAACAGAAATATCACATCACAGCAATCTTTGTGTCAGGGTAAGTTGGAAGCTTTCAAGTGTGAAGCAGAATGGCTGCCTCTTTATTGTATCCGTGGGCCAAAAATTTCTTTCCTGCTCAAGGATTTTTTTCCTACTGGATATAGGTAGAAATTGAAGGCCAGGACACGTGAGTGTTCCCTTTTCTCATGTCACGGCTATTGATGAATAGCAGACCTAAGATGTTTTTAGTATTATCCTGTACTCCATTTAAAACTTAGGGGTTGGAAAAGTAGGAAAGAGATTTGTATGCACACTGTAAGCAGAGCAGCTTCCATCACACTGCTGCTTCAGATGTGGAATGATGGGATGTGAGCTCCTCTTCTCAGGTTGCCTGATTAGCAGACCAGGATTAACTGACAGGGCTGACTTTTTATCACAGTGACGTACAAGATTGGAAATGCCAAAGATGTATTCTTATGTAAAGGCTGGTATTTCAGCTCATGAGCTAAGTAAGACTGATTTATGGTTATTTCTACCTGGGTATTAATTTCTGCCTATAATAGAAGCACCAGATGTGTTCTGTCCACTGCTGCTGAATGCAGCTTTATTTCACTTCTCAAAGCCATCTCCTAGGAAGTTGGATTTGTCATATCTTGGATAGGAGGATTATTATCACAAGCACAATAACTCTGTGGCTGAACATTTCCTTTCCTCCGTTTCTAGTTCTTTCCTCAGTACTTGTTCTCTGATGGTTTGTTTGCATATTTACTGCATATCCATGTTTTTTACTGCTCTCTGGTGTTACTGTCTGTGGGTTTTGCGGTTATCCAAAGGTGATTTGTAAATGACCTGTTGGACACATAGCCCAGAAGAGCCTGGGATTCAGCAGCAGCTCAGAAACCAGCATTTACTGAGTTGGTACTTGCATTGCAGCATATGTGGCTACTGCAGCCTATTTCAATGGCTACACTGCTAAGGATGCTCAACCCATGAACTTCAAAGCTCAGCTGGATATATACATACATACATACATACATACACATATATATATGTATGTATGTATATATCCAGCTGACCTTTATATATATTATATATATATAAAGGAAGTAGGTAAGAGTGCTTAATGGGTGACAGACATGTTGCTTTGTCCTCTTATGTCTGAAGATCCAAATTTCCTTTGAGGAAGGAGAGAATGCAGGATGTTCTGTGCTTGTGTAGGGGGGTCTCAGTCCTATAGCAGAAATTGATAGTTTAGATTCTGGCTTAGGAAGTCAAACCCATCTGCTGTTCGTGGGTTGCTGTAATGAACAGGTCGTGTTAAGGAAAGAAACTACGGCATGGAGCACGTTTCTTTTAATTACTGTCCACTTTGAAATGTGTCAGCACGTGTTCAGCGCCTCAGCTGGGAGGAGCTGCGTCTGCCTTGAGGGCGGGGACACGGGTTGGGTGCAGCTCCCGCAGCGGTTCCTGCTGCTGCCGTCGGGCGCTGACAGAGCCGGGCAGCCCTGCAGCCCGAGGCCCGGCCGCACGTTGGATGCGGAGCCGCGTCCGGGCGGCTGCGGCGGTTATTGAGGCCGCGGAGGCCGCGGCTCCGTGCCCGGTGGGGGCCGTGCCGGGAGATCATCACCGCCCTTGTCCCCCCTGGGCCTTCTGGGCCCAGCACCGAGCACAGGCCGTGCCTGGGCAGACCCTCAAGTACCCACATGGAGAGGCACAGACTGGTTTTGCTTTTTTAAGAATTGCTCAGGTTTTTATTCTTATTATTTTGTGTTGTCCTTTTAAATCGGTTGTGGCCCAGTGTTGAAACAAAAGTCCCAGTGGAGCAACTGCGGTGGACCTTCATGCTGCCCTTGAGCCCTTCTTCCCGTCCAAAGCCAAGTCCTCTGCTTCTCCAAAGGAACAGCCGCCTCTGTAGCTTCTGTGCCAGCGCCTGGAGGCCGCAGGGAGCTCGGGGCCGTCCGCTGGACTCCTCGTGCTGTGGTGGTGCAGCAGCTGAGAGGACACCAGTCCCAGTCCTGCCCTCTTGTCAGGGCTCAGCTGGAGGCTGCAGGAAGCTGAAAGCCATCTGTTGGACTCCTTGTCTTGTCCCAGCGCAGCAGCTTGTAGGACAGCAGTGCCAGTCCTTCCCGTCTCCTCAGAGTTAGGGGAAGAAGAGGTGAGAGGTCTTGGGGAAGGCTGAGGATGGAGGGCGGGGAAGAAAGGGCTGCAGGGAGCAGCAGCTGGCGCAGGGGCTCTCTGGCGGATGGTGCCATTTCAACGCCAAGATGGAAATGGAGAGCCCCTGGTGCGCCGCCGATGGATGTAGCAGCGTCGCCAGGCAGACACGATGTTGTGGTGCCTGCCCTGCCTCGATGGAGGTGGATCCACCTCCATGGGTTCCTCTTCCAGAGGGATGTCCACCTCCATGGGCTCGACGCTGCTCTCAGGTGGATCGACATCCATCGGCTCAGGTTTGCTGCTGCTCCCCTGAAGCCGCCGCTTCTTTGGTGGAGGAGGATCCATCCTCCTCCACGAGGGACAACACAAAAGGTGGGAAGGGACTTTTTGAATTGCTCCTTGGGCCACAAGCGTGCAACCAAGTCGCGAGTCTACTGAAGACTGATGTTCTGTTGTCAGGGTCCCTGTATTTATAGCGGTTGTCAGGGAGGTGGTTTGTGACATCAGAAAGCTGTGGCAGTTGTGACCGTTAGAATGTCCCATGGTGACCAAAACATGGCTGTGTTGGGCGTGGGGAGGCAATGGCGCTGGTTTTGAAGGAGGATGAAGGGTGCATATGATTTGAAGTGTGAAAAGAAATAAAACCAGGCTCACTGGTGATAAACCATGGGAGAAGTCTCCAGAATTTTAGGGATTGTGTGTTACTGAGATCCTTCCGACATTTCCATGAGTAATAGGGTACAGTGAAGCACACTTGAAATGTTTATACACCAATTCACAGTAGGTGGAAGTAGGTAGAGCAGCTGGAAGTCTTGGCTCTGTCCCATAGCTGCAGTGTCATTGGCATTAGCAAAATGTGTTGGGAAGAGCCCTGTGCCTGTTGTGTCCTGATGGACTGTTACTGACCATCAGTGACAGGCAGGGCAGTTGTGGGAGAGGAAGTGAAGTGTCATCTACCATAGGCCACCAGCCTGGGATGATGACACTGATGATGTATTCTTTAAGGACCTGAGAGGTACCTGTGGATCAGGCACTCTTGTCCTTATGGTGACTTCAACTTGCCAGACATTAAGTGTGAATACCACACAGCTGGTATAAAACAGGTCTAGAAGAGTCCAAAAATGGCTTGTTGGTAATTTCTTGGTACAGTTTCTAGGGGAACCAATGGGGAATGATGCTTGTAGGTTTGTTGCTTTTAGACATTGAGGTTTATGCCCTGTTCATCCCTGGAGATGTCCAAGGGGGTACGACTTATTTTGGGCTTGGCTTGTGCTTACCGTGCTCTATAGAACACTGTTCCGAAAAGAGAGAGTTTCCGAGCTGAGGTTCAAGCCAAAAAGTGAAATCCCCAAGTCAATTTTGATCAGTCACAGGAGGCACCAGTAACAATATCAGTTGCCCCTGTGGAAGGCAAGAAATGGAAATGGATGTCCTCACGTCTAGAACGGAAAAAAGAAGTGGAGGAGGAGTCAACAGAAGATCCAGGTGACAGGTTTGGATCAGCACCGAGAAAGGCAAAAGGAAAAGTGGCATGAAGAAGAGAGTGATGAGGAGGAAATCTCTGTTACTGTTTGTCGACCCCTGAAGATGACTGAAATCCAAGGCGTAAGAAAGGAGTACACACGGCACCAGAATGAATCTCTTGTTACCTGGTTGCTTCGCTGTTGGGACAGCTGGGACGGTAGCTTGTTGTGATGTGACAGTCCCTTCCCCATATTCTGGAAGAATCTTAGTGTAATACAGTGGGTGTAGACAAAAAGGCGTAGGTTATATAAGGATGTGTCTGTTTCAATAAATCGCCATTTTGCCACTTCATCTCCTTGGTGTCACTTGGTAATTGGCCTAGCTGCTGCTTCAGTTGAAGGCGAGAGATCGTAAAGAAATTAATGATCATAAAGCCTTCATGTGTATCATTAAAATTCTCAGCTATTAGACACAAACGCTTTCCAGATCGAGCAAGGAACAACAGTACAATTGCACCACGTGTTTCCTTGTGGTGTTACCTATGTGCCCACAGAGAAGACATGAGGAAGTGGCATGACCAGCCTACTCCTGTACTATGAGCACGGGTGAGGGAACTACAAAACAGTCCAACCACCAGTACGGCTGCTCCAGTTATCACAGGTAACCAATAGAGGGGCCCTGTCCTCAGTCAAGGGAGTGGAAGGGATAATAGAGTTTATTGGACTGTGTGGATTTGATGGCCTGGCACATCAGAACCACAAAAATATAAGGCACTGGTGGATACCGGTGCACAGTGCACCCTAATGCCCTCCAGTCATGAAGGGACAGAATCAATCCATATTTCTGGATATCTCTCAAGAATTGACTGTGTTGGAGGCTGAAATAAGCCTCACTGGTAAAGACTGGAAAAACCATCCTATGTGAGTGGCCCAGGGTTTCCGTTCATACTTGGTATTGATTACCTCAGAAGAGGGCATTTCAAGGATACTAAGGGGTATCACTGGGCCTTTGGAATCGCTGTTGTAGATACGGACAACATTAAGCAGCTGTCATTTTTACCTGGCCTGTCAGAGGACCCGTCTGTTGTGAGGCTGCTACGAGTAAAAATAAAAGAGCAGCAGGTACTGATTGCTACAAAGACAGTGCACAGACAGCAGTATCGCACCAACAGGGATTCCTTGCTCCCCATTCATGATTTGATTCGCCAGTTGGAGAATCAGGGAGTGATCAGTAAAACTCACTCATCTTTTAACAGTCCCATATGGCCAGTGCGTAAAGCCAGTGGAGAATGGAGGCTGACAGTAGACTACCGTGGCCTGAATGAGGTCACACCCCCACTGAGTGCTGCTGTGCTGGAGAGCAAATAATTCAAATTCTTCTATGAGCCAGTTTTGCTATTAAGTGAAGCAAAGTAAAAGGGCCTGCCCAGGAAATTCAGTTCTTAGGTATAAAGTGGCAGGATGGATGTCATCACATCCCAACAGTGATTGACAAAATCACTGCCATGTCTCCACCAAATAGCAAGAAAGAGACACAATCTTTCCTGGGTGCAGTGGGCTTTTGGAGGATGCATATTCCAAACTACAGCCTCATTGTAAGCCCCCTTTATCAGGTGATGCAGAAGAAGAATGATTTTGCATAGGGCCCAGAGCATCAGCAGGCTTTTGAACAGATTAAACAGGAGATAGCCTGTGCCGTGGACCTGGGGCCAGTACGGACTGGACAGGATGTAAAGAACATCCTCTATACTGCTGCTGGAGAGAAAGGTCCCACTTGGAGTTTGTGGCAAAGAGCCTCAGGAGGGACCCAAGACCAACCCCCGGGACTTTGGAGCTGAGCGTACAAGGGGTCTGAAGAGTGCTACACTCCAACTGAGAAGGAGATCTTAGCCGCGTATGAGGGGGCTCGGGCTGCTTCCGAAGTAGCTGGTACTGAAATGCAGCTCTTTCTGGCACCTCGACTGTCAATGATGAACCGGATGTTGAAAGGGGAGGTTCCCTCCACCCATCATGCTACCGATGCCACCTGGAGCAAGTGGATTGCACTGATTAGACAACAAGCGCGGATGGGGAACCTCAATCGTCCAGGAATTTTAGAAGTGATCATGAACTGGACTGAAGATAAAAAGTTTGGAACATCACCAGGAGAAGAGGTGTCATGTGCTAAAGCGGCCCCACCATACATCGAACTACCAGAAAATGAAAAGAAATATGCTCTTTTCACTGATGGATCATTTCATATTGTAGGGAAGCATCAGAGATGGAAAGCTGCTGTTTGGAGCCCCACACGACAGGTTGCAGAGGCCACTGAAGGTAAAGGAGAATCAAGTCAGTTTGCAGAGGTAAAAGCTGTCCAGCTGACCTTAGATGTGGCTGAACGGGAGAGGTGGCCAATGCTGTATCTTTATACTGACTCATGGATGGTGGCAAATGCCTTATGGGGGTTGTTACAGCAGTGGGAACAAAATAACTGGCAACAGATGTGTAAACCTATTTGGGCTGCTGAACTGTAGAAAAACATAACTGCTCAAAAAAAAGATATGATTGTAAAGGTGTGTCACGTGGATGCACACTTGCCCAAGAGTTGGGCTATTGCAGAACAACAAAACAACCATCAGGTAGGTCGAGCTGCCAGAATTGAGGTGGCTCAAATAGACTTGGACTGGCAGAACAAGAGTGAATTATTTCAAGCTTGATGGTTCCATGAGACCTCAGGCCATCAAGGAATGGACATAACATATAAGTGGGCCAGAGACCGAGGGGTGGACTTAACTATGGATGCTATTGCACTGGTTATTCATGACTGTGAATCATGTGCCATAATTAAACAAGCCAAGAATATGAAGCCTCCCTGGGGGGAAGGCCAAGGCAAAAGTATAAATATGGGGAGGAGTGACAGGTGAATGACGTCACCTTGCCAGGATCTCATAGTGATAAGTGTTTTGTGCTTACCATGGTGGAAGCAACCACTGGGTGGCTTGAAACATACGCAGTACCCCATGCTACTGCCAGAAACACAATATTGGGTTGTTAGAAACAAGTCCTATAGAGACATGACACCTCAGAAAGAACTGAGTCTCATAATGGGACACATTTCAAAAATTCCCTTAATAAATACTCGGGCCAAAGTTCACGGCAATGAGTGGATTTATCATATCCCCTACCATGCACCAGCTTCTGGTAAAATTAAAAGATACAATGGGGTGTTGAAAACTACGTTGAAAGCAATGGGTGGTGGAACACTGAAGCACTGGGAAAAGCATTTGCATGTGGTGCAAGGATGCTGTTAAAGTTCATATCCCACATGTGCCCTGTGTCTCATCACAGGATGTGGGGTGTGAGAAGGGCCCAGTCTGAACAAGCAGTCAATCACAGTGAAACTCTGAACTTCAGATCTCTCAGTTCCAGTGCCCTCCTGTGCACACTCTCCCATAGTTTGATGTTCTTTATGTTCTGCATTGCCCAGAAGTGCACCCAGTGCTCCAGGTGAGGCTGTAGCAGTGCAGAGCAAAGAGGGACAAACCTTTCTCCCACCCAGCTGGCAATAAATTGCTTGATGCACTTTAGGGGACTGTTGGCCTTCTTGGCTGGCTGGGCACACTGCTGACTCACTTAAAATTTTATGTTGAGCAGGACCCCCAATCCTTTTCAGTCAGACGTCTCTCATGTGTCCAATATACAGACAGTGTTTATGTCCAGGTATACCCAGGTGCACAATCAGGCACTTGTTCTTGTTATGCATTATGCACTTGGTGCTTAGTACCAACTGATACCCAGTTCTCTGACTTGTCCACATCTCTCTGCAAGTCCTCTCCACCCTCAGTGGAGGCAACAGCACCTCCTCATCTGGTCTCATCAGCAAACTTGCTCAGAACATCTTCTAGTCCTGCATGCAAGTCATCTGCATAAACATGAAAGGAAAGTGGCCCCAAAATGGAACCCTGGGGAACTCTGGAAGTGACCATCTACCAGCCCGATGGAACCCACTGCCTATAATCCTTTGGGACAGAACTACTGGCCAACTGCTCACCCACCACTGCTGGTGAACCTGAAAGGCAAAATGTCAGCGTGCTGGGTCAAACAGAGAAACACCAATATAGTTACATATAGCTGCATCAATTTATTGCCCGAAAAGCCATGATTTTAAAGGAGACAGACAAGGGTGTCCAAAAATCACACACGCTAATTGGAGGAAAGCTACTGCAATAACAACCCTATAACCCCCCTTCAAAGCCACGAGCCATTCATTCTTTTCCTAGAGATGTCCTTGGTTCTCATGCTGTTTATCCTGCTCCGCAGCTGCTGCTCTGTGAACTCCTTATCTCAATCCATGGCTGCTGCTCTGTAAAATTCTTCTTGTATTACAACACACCACGTTCTGTTTCTGTCTAGCTGTATGCAGGAATTTCTGTCCAGAAGGGTGCTGGAGAAATAGTATCAAAAGCTCTACTGAAATCCTCAAGGATTGCATCAACTGCCTTCCCTTGTTCAGCTCAATGGATAAAGGTATCATAAAAAGACCTGAAATTAAATAGGACCTTCCCCTCTGTATCTTGTGTTGTCTGTGACCTGTCCTTCAGTTGTTTTTCCATAACTCCCACCATCATTTTCTCCATAATTTTACTAAGCACTGTAGTGAGACTGACAGGTCCATAGTTGCCCGTGTCATCTTTCTTGCTCTTCCTTACAATGTGACAACATTTGCCAGCTTCCTGTCAACAGGTATGACCCTAGATTTATTAGATGCCATTGAAATGCAAGCCCAGAGCATGCTAAAGTGTCATCACTGCAAGAACATAGATGTACCATAGCTTTGCAATGCCTTGAAATCCAGACTATGCCACAGATGGAGCAGAGAGGAAAATCTGCCTCTTCTGTTCTGAGCTCATCCTTTCGATAAGCTGAATATCACTATGTACTCCATGGGATCAGGTGCAAAAGACACACTGGGTGCCCTAAGCATGGGGCTGCAGTGGTATTTAGGATGGCCAAGAATACCTCCCTTCTGGCCCTCAGCTGATGCTCCAGAAGGAGGTGTCTATCTCATAGATTTTCCGTCACAGTTTACAAGCACTAGCACAAAACTAGGATCACCCAAGGCACCTTGGGCATCACTGAGAGTCTGTGTACGAGCAGTGCAGTCGCTGTGGAATAAAAACCAAGGATTCAGATGAGGGACTCACACACAGACACCTCACTGTGCACATCTGAACTCAGCTAGGTGAACTTGCAGCTCCCGTGGTTCTTTGAAAAACTGATCCCAATTCAGCCCCAGAGTTTCCATCTGAGGATGAGATGCCTAACGCTAGAATAAGGATGGGATGGTCTGTTGATAACAGGACAAATGGAAACGGATTTAAATTAAAAAGGGGAGACATAGGTTAGATGTGAGGAACCTATATTTTTACACAGCAACACTGGAAAATGTTCCCCTTAGAGGCTGAGCATGATGATGGATGGGATCCTGGGTTTACTCTGGGTTTACCCTCACGTCAATCCAGGTTTCTACTCATACTTTTATCTAGGTGAACTCTCTCTTTACTCAAGGTTTTACTCACAATTTACCATCAGGGTGTGTGATCGGGAGATGGGCTGGTGGAGTGACTTGCTGGCATCCCCGAGGGAAGGCTGCCAGGCAGATACCCCCAGATAAGTGGTTGACTCCCTGCCCTGTCAAAGTCAGACAGACCTGACTGATGAGGAGGGTTGGAAGAGAGTCCCAACTCAACATCACAGGAGCCCCCCCATGCCTGCATAGCCCTCGACCCCTGATCCATATAAGTAACAGGTTTGACACTCTGAAATCTGAAGGAGATAAGAATAGGGAGGCAATGGAGGATCTGCCTAGGAGGGAACCTAATGCAAGGCAGTCACTACCAAGCCTTGTGACTTCCTCTGCCATGAAAGAAAGAAGGGTGGCCGTGGTGGGTGACTCCCTTCTCAGAGGAATAGAGGGCCCCATTTGCAGACTGGACCTGAGTTGTCAGGAAGTCTGCTGCCTTCTTGGCTGCAGGTCAGGGACATAACAAGGAAACTCCCAATGCTGGTTAGGTCCACTGATTATTTTCCACTACTCATAGTTTAGGTGGGCAGTGATGAAATTTCTTAGATAAGACTACAAACTATAAAAAGAGATTTCAGGAATTTAGGCCATTTAGTTCACAGAGTGGGAGATCAAGTGATTTTTTGTTCTATACCTTCAGTGGCAGTGAGGGACACGGAGCAGGCTTGGAAAGCAAAGCAATGAACAGTTGTCTCAGAGACTGGTATTGAGCCAGAAACTTTGAGTTCTTTGATCACAGGGCAGTTTACTTGGCCCATGGTCTGTTATCCATGAATGGAACCCAACTGTCTCAAAGGGGGAAGTGAATCCTAGCACAGACGGTAGCGGGGCTTATCGAAAGAGCTTTAAACTAGCTACGATGGGGGAGGGGACAAAACAGGGCTTACCAGATATAAGCCTAGGGAAATGCTGTTTGAACTGGGAGAGAGGCAGATGCCTCAGCTGAAGTGCGTCTACACCAACGCACGCAGCTTGGTCAACAAGCAGGAGGAGCTGGAAGCAACTGTGCATCCGAAAAACCATGACCTAGTTGCTATTACCGACCCATGGTGGGACCACTGCCATGACTGGAGTGCTGTGATGGATGGTTACAAGCTCTTCAGAAGGGATAGATGAGGAAGGAAGGGTGGTGGTGTGGCCCTTTATATTGAAGAGAGTTTTGATGTTGAAGAGCTTGGGCTTCAGAATGAAGTGCATGTTTGTAAGGATCAGGGGAAAGGCCTGTAAGTGTGACATCTTGCTAAAGGTTTCTTATAGACCGCCTAATTGATGGTTGAGGCATTCTATGAGCAGCTTACTGAAGTCGCAAGATTGCCAGCACTCATTTTCTTGGGAGACTACAACTTCTCTGATATATGCTGGGAATATAATAAATAGCAGAGGAATCAGTCCAAGAGGTTTATAGATTGCATGCAAGACAGCTTCCTTACGCAGCTGGTATGAAGGCCCACCAGATGTGGTTCCTTGCTAGACCTGCTCTTCACTAACAGTGAAGGACTGGTAGGAGTTGAGAAGGTTGGGGACTGTCTTGGGCAGAGCAACCATGAAATGGTAGAATTCTCTATTCTTGGAGATGTCAGAAGGGTGACTAGCAAAACTACTATCCTGAACTTCTAGAGGGCGGACTTTGACCTGTTCAGGACACTTGTAGCACAGGTAACTTGGGAGTCGCTCCTTATGGGTAAAGGGGTCCAGGAAGCCTGGACACTCCTCAAGATGGAAATCTTAAAGGCACGAGATCAGGCTGTCCCTGAATGCCATAAGGTGAGCCATAGGGGAAGAAGACCAGTGCAGATGAACTGGGAAAAACTATTGAGACTCAGGAAGAAAAAGAGAATCTACGCCCTCTGGAAGAAGGGACAGGATACTTGGGGAGATTACAAGGAAGTTGCTAAGGTATGAAGGGAGGAAGTTAGGAAGGCACATTACTTCCCTGTCCCTTAATCCATGCCCAGAGCTTCTCAGCCATGTCACTGCCAACTGTAAGCTCCATGCAGAGTTCAAGTGGGACACAGAGGGCACAGCCTTCTGCTGGGTGGATGCAAGTGTTGGTGGAACCAGATGGGACAAAGCCCTCCCACCATGCCCTCCTGGGAAAATGGCCACCCCAAGAATGGCAGTCTGCATCCTCCATGACCCCATCTGAAATGCTCCTGCACTGATTGATTAAAGGGCTTTAAACCAGGTCCAAATGGGGAAGGGTGGGGAACTGGATGTGACAGAGAAGGGCTGAGAGATGATGTTGGATTTGGAGATTGCAGAGAAAGCCTCTGAGTTGTTCCATAGGACTGTGGGAGGATTCCTCAGAGAAGGTCTTACTGCCAATACCCCGTCCTAAATCTTACTGTGTACCCTCTGGGGGTAACCCCAACCTGCTGCTGCCCAAAATTGCCTGTAGACCAGTGCGGGTAGCATGAGAAATAAACGGGACAACTCAAGAGAAAACCACAGAGCATTTCCTTTCATGCAGGCTTCTGCTTCTGAGCAAGGCCCTGAACACCAGTACCACAGTGTAGATGCAAGACCCAGACAGGCTAAATCAAAACATGCTTCTGTTAGGGGATGCTTTCTGAAGAGTCTTTACGCTAATGAGACAACCGCAAACATTCACTCAGCAAACTCCAAATCTCTGTGCCTTTGCGGGCCTAGGGTCTTGTTTGTCTCACAGAGACATGGTGGAATGGTTCTCACCTCTGAACTGTAGCAGAGCAGATACCAATTCTTTATGATGGATGGCCAAGAACAATTAGGAAAGGCTGCTGCCATCTGTGAGAGTGCACTGAGCTCTGCCTGGGGATGGCAGAGGAGCCAGCTGAGAACTGATGGAAAGGGCTCAGAGAGGAGAGCAGCAGATTCTGTTCCTTGCTTCCTGATCAGGAAGGACAAGAGGAGGAGGGGGACAGGCAGGTATCTGAGTTACAGCTGGGATGGAATTGTTTTCTTCAGGCTGCCTACTATGGTGCAGTTTTTTGTTTCTAAGAGAAAAACAACGGTGATAACACTCTGATGTTTGCAGCTGCTGCTAAGCAGCATTGTACAGAGCCAAGGCCATGGTCAGTGGAGGGCTCAAGGAGCTGGGAGGGAACAGACTGCGCACAGCTGACTGGAAGTGGTCAAAGGGACATTTTGTAGCACCTGACAGCAAGCAGAAATTGTATTGAAAGGGGTGGCAGTTTATCTCACTCTCTTCTCTTCCCAGTGCCCAACTGAGCATCAGTCTGGTGATGCTGAGCAAGCGCTTGTGCATCAGTTGTTACTACTGCATATAAATGGATATATAGTGATAACTATTACACCTCTGCTTTTATCTCTTTTTTCAAATTGCTTTGTTACAACCCACAAGTTGTACTTTTTTTCCCCAATTCTCTTCCCCATCCCACTGGGAATGGGACAGTGCACAAAGCACTGTGTGCTGCTGAGCCACATGCTGGATTCAACAACCACCATCATTTTGGTGCTTGATGTGAGACTCCAACGATTGAGATAACAGCACATCTGTCCTGAGTGAGTTAACACAGGTCTTTGTGGGAGCTGGAGAACTGCAGGCCATGATGCTGATTGTTTCCCCATTTGTGGAGCTTGTTGAGTCTTCTCATGAAGCTGCATTGCACAGCTCCTTGCTTGCTGCTTGTTTTCCTTGCTGTACTGTTTGCCAGCTCTGGGGGCTGGATTAGGGTATTTATTTTGGTATGCTGTTTGACTCTGGTTTATATCATGATAAAATTGGCAGCTGACAAAATGAAGTTTTGTGCACATTCATCTCTGATGTCATCTTTGAGTTATGGAAGTTATACTGTTGATAAGATTAGTAATTACACCCTTGACTTGGACTCCTCAGGGAGTCTTGCTACGGAGGAGAGAAGGGATGACACTTTCCAGTAGTCCCTCAGACTCACTCTCACTTCTTTTTGTCCTGGAGATTGACAGCTAGTTCCAATAGCTCTTGAAAATTTTGACTATCCATGGGATGCTTACACCAGCACACTCCCACTGTTACGTGTCATTAATGTGTTTCAGCTTATGTTTCAGATTAAACAGTTATTCAGAAATATCAGTGAGAGATCTGCCCCAAGGTGAGAAGGCTCTGCATGGCAGGGGGTGTGGGATGGTCTGGGCAGCTGCCTGGAGCGGTGGGCACCCCCAGGGCTTTGGAACTTCATCTCTGAGCAACTGCAGGATCCTGAGAAACTGGTAGAATATTGGGGGCAGGTCGGCTGTGGCTCTGGTAGCCCCCAAGAAACACACATGACTGCAGTGTGCCAGATCCAGAGAGCTGGAAATGCTGACAGTGCTGCAGCCTCTGCAACTCTTGGCACAGACCCTGCAGCAGCTCCAAGGTTTTGCCACATGTCCAGCGTTTGCTCCATGCTCTGGACAGATCCCGCTGTCACTCATCCCCTCATAATGAGCTCTGCAGTCACTCCTGCAACAGGTCCTGTAGCTGTTCCAAGTATTGCTATAAGAAAATGAAACAAATTCCTCCCAAGGGAGGTGCACTGTGCCAGGAGGTACACCCCTGTGGTCACTCCAACCCCTCCAATGAGCACAGTGGCTGCTCCAACTTCAGTCACAGGTCCTGCGGTGATTTCAGCTCTGGCAATGAGCTCTGCAATTGCTCCAACTCCTGCAATAGGAAAAGAGCCTCTCCAGTTCCTACAGTGAACCTTGGGGCTGTTAAATACCCTGCAACAGGTCCTGGACTTGCAAACAGATATGCATATAAACAATTATCATCTATGTATCATATGTATATGTACTAGTACATGCACATATGTTAGCCACTGCCTATATTGTATATATGTGAAAATATACTATATATATAAGATATGTATATATGCATTTATCATATTTATAATCGTTTTCTTTTTATCTTGACCTTAGACCACAGATTCTAAACCTCAGCACTGCCTTGAGTCCCTTACAGATCTCCTTGGACTTCTGAAACTATCCCTGGCAGTCAGTGAAATGCACCAGAATATCTTGAAGTCTTCTCAGAGAGCAGCTCCTGAGGTATATTCCTTACACCAGCTTTGGAAGAGGCCTCCAGTTCTCTGGACCTGCTCTAAAGGGGCCCTCTTGTTATGGCAGTGCCAGCAAGGAGACCAGCTCTGACAGACCTGTTCATATTGCTGGCTACTGACTGCAGCCCTTGATTTCTGCTGTATAGGCAACAGACAGTCGTGAGACACACAAGACCTTCAGGACTGCACAAATGAGAGGGCTCGAGAGCACTGTGGTGGTGTAAAGAGATCAGAAATGAAAAGAGCACGTTGAGCTGCTGTCTGCGGCTGTACCTCCCCTAATCCAGACAAAGTATGAAGAAAGAAAACCTAAGCAAATGTCTTTTTTGAAAACATTTTAGGTATCTTCTAACGTATTCAGGGAATCTGGATACATGTTTACATGAGCTCTTGGAGTGAAAAAAATGGAAATTAGGTAGGAAAGAAGTGTAATACATTTTTATTTATGAGTTCAATTTTTTTTTTTTTTTTTTTTTTTTTTTTTACGTTGCTATATCTCACATAATCAAACAACCAAAGATGCATAGAACATAAAAAACCAACACTGGGAATCATATAAGAAAGTTGTGCATTTTATGGAAGCTGGAATAGTGTGTATTGCAACACCTTCCTGAGAGCGTGCTTGATCTCCCTGTTCCTCATGCTGTAGATAATAGGGTTCAGTGTTGGAGGAACCACTGCATACAGAAGTGCCACTGTCAGATCCAGGAGTGGGGAGGAAATGGTCGGGGGCTTCAGGTAGGCAAAAAAGCCAGTGCTGAGAAATAGGGAGACCACGGCCAGGTGAGGGAGGCACGTGGAGAAGGCTTTGTGCCGTCCCTGCTCAGAGGGTATCCTCAGCACGGACATGAAGATCTGCACATACGACACCACTATGAAAACGAAGCAGCCAAATACTAAACTGATACTAAAATTGAGAAACACAGTTTCCCTGAGATTTGATTCTGAGCAGGAGAGTATGAGGATCTGGGGGATTTCACAGAAAAACTGTTTCACTACATTGCCTTGGCAGAGAGGCAGTGAAAACGTACTGGCAGTGTGCAGCAGGGAATTGAGAACCCCAGTGCCCCAGGCAGCTGCTGCCATGGTGGCACAAGCTCTGCTATCCATCAAGGTCCCGTAGTGCAGGGGCTTGCAGATGGCAACGTAGCGGTCATAGGACATGATGGTGAGAAGGGAATACTCTGCTGAGAGGAAGAAGAGAAAGAAAAAGAGCTGTGCAGCACATCCTGTGTAGGAGATGGCCCTGGTGTCCCAGAGGGCGTTGGCCATGGCTTTGGGGAGAGTGGTGGAGATGCAGCCCAGGTCAAGGAGGGCCAGGTTGAGGAGGAAGAAGTACATGGGGGTGTGCAGGCGGCGGTCGCAGGCTACGGCTGTGCTGATGAGGCCGTTGCCCAGGAGGGCAGCCAGGTAGATACCCAGCAAGAGCCAGAAGTGCAGGAGCTGCAGCTGCCGCGTGTCTGCCAACGGCAGCAGGAGGAACTCACTGATGGAGCTGCTGTTGGGCATCTGCTGTTGTTGGGCTTGGAGTCCTGTTCAGAGTGCAGAAGATAATGACAAGTCCAGACCATTCTCAGACACACTCCTCCTGCTATACTATGAAATGTTTTAATTCTCCTACAACAGTGTACATTTAGCACCATTACTTGCCTTTAATTTCATATATTTCAGCATTCCTTAAGCAGAAGCAGCATATGGAGCTCTAACCTTCCTCTTCTTTTCTTATCCCTCCTCCCTGGATATTTTCATGTGCTTCATGACTCATATCTTTAACCCAACTGCTCTTAGAGCCCCCAAAACAGCCTCTGTGCCATTCAGTGTGAATCCTAAAAAGCTGCCTGTTTGCAGATTGAGTGAATTATCCATGTCTACTGAAAATTAAGATTCCCTCAGAACAGGAAAAGGAAACCCCCTGCCTTGGCTATCCTCAAGCAAAGTGCCCTCAGAAACATACTGTTGTGCAGTGGAGCTGTGATCCCCTGCCCCAGGCAGCAGCTGTGGCAGCACAAGCCCTGCCGGGGGGCTCCTTCCCCCCACCCGTCTCCCCGCAGCGCCCTGGGCAGCTCCCCGGGCAGGCTGAGTGCTGAGCCTGGCAGGCGGCAGAGTCCCATACCCGGCACACAGCCCCTGGGGCACAGCAGGGACCCTGCTCTGCAGGACAGCCCTGGGCACCCGCCTGCAGCCCCGGCTGCACAGCCTGCAGCCGTGCTGGGACATGCAGCTCCCCCCCACACACACACCCCGTAGATCTTATGCTGCAGCACAGAAGCCCTCAGCTGGACCAGAAGGCTTTTTCCACAGTAAAGAAACATGCATTACCTGCTGCCAGTCTGCTATGGAATGTCGCATATTTTGTTAACCCTCTATTAAAAGCAGCTGCATTGCCTACTGCATGAGACTTACCGTGTTGTGGTCTGTGAGCAATGCTCCTTCGTAGAGCTCACAGCCCGCTCACACAGTACATATCTTGTAAGCTCACTCCAATTTCTCTCCTCTCTTTCTGTCACCTGCAGGCTGTGCTGTGCACAAGAGCTGCTCCTGGGCACAGCTGTCTCTCTACATCTCTGCCCACTTTTATGAGCTCCCTGTGTTTTAGGAGCCCAACCCAGCTGAGCAGTAGAGGATGTCATTTTTATCCTTCCCACTTGTCTCCCCTGAGATTTCCCTGCATCATCATGGCCAACAGTTCCTGAAAGTCAACAGCATCATGACTGTGCTTTGAAATCTGTTGAATTTAACAACAGATTTCAGGTGGTCAGTGACAAATTCCTGACATGTGGTTAAGCCTCTCAGAGAGTGTTTGCTAAAGCAAAAAGGAGCACACAGACAGGGACAGGATACCATAGAATCATAGAAACACCAAGTTTGGAAAAGATTTAAAAGATCATTCAATCCAGCTGTTCACCTATCACCAATAGATCCCACAAATCCATGGCCCTCAACACAACGTCCAATGATTCCTGGAACACCTCCAGGTTCGGTGAATCCACGCCCACCCTTGGCAGTCCATGCCAGGTCCCAAAGTTCAGGACGTGGCATTTGGTCTTGGTGAAACTCATCCCATTGGCTTCAGCCCAGATCTCCAGCCTGTCCAGATCCTTCAGTAGGTCCTTGCTAATGACAGACAGGTCCACACTCCCAGCCAATTTGGTGAAATCAGCAAACCTACATAGGATGCACTCAGTGCCCTCATCCAGGTCATCAATAAAAATATTGAAGAGGACAGGCCCCAGCACAGACCCCTGGGGAACACCAGGTAGGCACACAGGTGGGCGTCCAGGCGGGTCTTGAATATCTCCAGTGAAGGATACAACACAACCCCCTCGGGTAGCCTGTTCCAGTGCTCCATCACCCTCACCATAAAGAAGTTCTTGCACAAATTCGCGCAGAACTTCCTATGCTCCAGTTTCTGTTCAGTTCCCCTACTCATATTTCCACACACTGACATCACGACACCCAGGTCCCTCTCTACAGAGCTCCTCTCCAGCAGCTCATTCCCCAAACTGTCCTGGTGTGTGCAATTATTCCTTCCTAAGTGCAACACTCTACACTTGCTTTCATTGAACCTCGTCTGGTTTCTTGCTGCACATCTATCCAGCCTGTCCAGGTCTCGCTGAATGGCAGCACAGCCTTCAGGCGTGTCAGCCAATCATCAGCAAACTTGCTGAGGGTGGCCACTATCCCCTTGTCAAGGTCACTTATGAAGAAGCTGAACAAGACCAGGCTCAGCACCAACACCTGGGGAACACCGCTACTTACAGATCTCCAAATGGACTCTGCTTTGACAATGACCACCCTCTGTGCTCTGTCAGTCAGACAGTCCTCAACCCACCTCACTGTTCACTCATCTTTCCCACATTTCCTTATCTTTGTTATAAGGATATTGTGGGAGACAGTATCAAAAGCCTTGCTGAAATCAAGGTAGACAACATCTACCGCTCTCTCCCCATCCACCCAGCCAGCAACAGTGTTATAGAAGGCTACCAGGTTGGTCACACATGACCTCCATTTGGTAAACCCATGCTGACAACTCCTGATAACCTCCTTTTCTTCCAACTGTCTGAAGATGGCATTCAGCACAAGCTGTTCCATCGCCTTTCCAGGGACAGAGGTGAGGCTCTCTGGCCTGTAGTTACCCAGATCTTCCTTCATACACATTTTTGAAGACAGGATTGACACTGGCTATCCTCCAGTCTTCAGGCACCTCCCCCATTCTCCAAGACCTCTCAAAGATGATAGAGAGTGGTTCTGCAGTCATCTCTGCCAGCTCCCTCAGCACACATGGATTTCTGAGTATTGTCGTGGCCTAGGCACTCATGGGCCAACTCTACCTTGACTAAAGGCAAGTCCTCCATTCCCCATACCCTCTCACTAAGCTCCAGGGTCTGGGATTCCTGAAGGAGAGCTTTTACACTGAAGACAGAAGCAAAGTAGGCCTTCAGTATCTCCACCTTCTCAACAACCCCCATTACCAGAACACCTCCCTCACTTAGTAGGGACTCACAGTCTCACTAGTCTTCATATTATTCTTAACGTAATTTCAAAAGCCATTTTATTATCCTATTTAATGAGTGTCAACCCATTTACGTAATACTATGTTCTGCCTGTGAGGAAGTGTGAGAGGGAGGAGGGCCAGTCAGTGCTGGTTCTGTGGCAAGGTGTTTATCACTGAAGAATACTAACTGTTAATGGAAAGATATATGGTATTAACGGTGTTTATGGGAACTGAAGAACTGTATTGTTTGACAAACTGTTCTTATGGTATAAGAAAGCATAATTGTTAATGGCATATGGAAGTGTTGTTGAGGGAATGTGGAAGTGTATCTGAGGGTACAAATAGTGGAATAGTTCACAGAGGAAAAAGGGTTAAAGAGAAAGTGAGTTTATCTGCACTGACATGAGAGCAACCCCCCGCTCCATTCCCCTGCAAACAGAGCAAAGCAGAGCAGAGCAGAGTAGAGCAACTGTCCCCATGTAGCATGTAGTGTTATTCTGCTTACTAAATGGATGAGCTCACTACAGAAGAGGCAAATCTTCTGTTCTGCTCCATCTCTGGCATACTCTGGAGTCCAAGGCATTTCAAAGCTATGGAACACCTACGTTCTTTCAATGATGACACCTTAGTATGCTCTGGGCTCTCATTTCAATTGCATCTAAGTAAGTTAAGAGTCATGACAGCTGACTGGAAGGCCAACAGTCCCCTAAAGTGCATCAAGTAAGTTATTGCCATCTGGGTGAGGGAAAGGGTCGTCCCTGTCTGCTCTGCACTGCTGCAGCCTCACCTGGAGCACTGGGTGCACTTCTGGGCACCGCAGAAGATCAAGTGCATCAAACTATGGGGGAGTGTGCACAGGAGGGCACTGGAACTGAGAGATCAGAGATTCAGAGTTACATTGGGATTGACTGCTTGTTCAGACGGGGCCCTTCTCACATCCCACATCCTGCAATGAGACACAGGGCACATGTGGGTTATGAACTTGACAGCATTTCTGCAACACATGCAGAGCCTGGGATCTTCCCTTCCCATGTCTTTCACCTAACATCATATAGATTTCCAACTCACTGCCACAGGAAGTGCCCTGAGCCAACATGAGCGACAGGATCTCCATGCCAAGGGTCTGGGAATCAGGTCTTGTCCTGTTTGCTTTTTAAGACAAAGGAGGATTTTCTTAGCATCAGAGCCACCATACCAGTGCCTTTGCCTGACTGGAGTCATGGCTTCCAATTATCTGCTCTAACAAGTCCCTTGGGAAGCTTACTTGGTAATGGCCCTCAGTGGGCCCATTAATACTCCAAGAAACTTCACTGTTACTTCTGACTTTGTCTTGCCAAGTACTTTATGCAAACTTCTCTCTGCACTGGAGGTTGATGGACTCAGCACCAAATGCACCCTGGGGCCCATTCTAACCTAAAGAGCCTCTTGTGCCTTGTGCCTTCCTGTTGTCTTCTTCAGGTTTTCAGAACGTGTTTAGCAAAATGGAGACAGCTTAAAGAGCAAGAATCCAAAATGCATTTAATGTCTGTTTATTTATAGTTTGTTTTATACAAGAAGTTAAAGAAGCACTTTGCAACTGATGTCAATGCAGGATGTCCCCAATGAGTTCTATTCTGTTGCTGTGTGGACAAAGTTCCTCCTCAACCTCCCCACCCCTCTTCTACTCTCATTGGCCCCATGGGACTTGCATCACTTTTCCTCACATCACTCTTCTCTGTTGTCACCCACTCAGTGTTAAATCTCCTTTGTACAAACTCCCACTGGCTTTCCACAGAAAACCAGCTGCACACAGAAAAAGAAAGATTTCTCTTTATTTATGGCCAACAAACAGAAGGAAAGGTGATGCAATTGAATGAACAGAAAAACACAGTGATCAATTGCATGCCACGTCCAAGCTGCTTCTATTGAGGTTTATCTTTCTTAGGGAATATTTGCACAAGAAATGAGTTAGACACTGATAGGATGGGATAGATAAAATCATGGGTGAAGGACTTGACAACAGATTTTTGAGGAATGGAGAAAATTCCAGTAATCTCCCTGGGATAGATCAACCAGGGAGTTGGGAGGTATCAACGTAAAATTGAACAGGACTTGTGAGTATTTCACACACTGAGCATGAAAAATTAAAAAGAGAGAAAGAGAAAGAGAAAAAGAAAAAAAAGAGAGAAAGGATGAAAGGAAAAGGAAAATTAAAAGGAAAAGGAGAAGAAAACGACATAGCAAAAGAAAAAGAAAGAGAAAATGAAAAGATAGGAAGGGATAGAATCACGGTGAAGAAGTCGACAACACAGTCCATCAGACTTTGGTGAGATGGAGCAAACTTGAGTCATCCCCCTAAAAGTCAGAAATCAGACCGATAATTGGGAGGTATCTGACTGAACAAAGACAAGGGATGGGGAAATCTGGCAGGCTGTGACAGGAGCGTGTGTCTAAATGGCCTGCTGAAAACATGCCCTTAACCACGGCCATTTATTTAGGAGAGCTGTGTGGAGAATGTTTATGCAGAATGGCTTCATCAGAAAGGACATGAAGAGATTCCACTAGTTAAATTGTGAAAGAATGAACGTGACTGAAGACAAAGACGGTCTATTCTAGGGCCGATCACGGGCTAGGCAGCTGAGAAGAAATCAGGATGTGAAAAGACAGGGTATGTAGCTAAAGACGAAATATGTATATAGAGGCAAGGACGGCCTGAGGGAAAAGCAAGATGTGTAGCAAGGTGTAGACAGAGCTGCAAAGAAAAAGTATCTATAAGACTAACCACAAAGGTCAGATGAAGTAATGTCTAATTCACCAATCCTGAGCTTAACTTTTGCAATATGCATGAACTTATTACTGACTGTATAAATGAGATGCTGTAACACCTAATAAACAAGGCTTGTTGACCATGATAGCATGAGACTTGTCTCCCGCGGTTACTTCCAACAAAGCTGTGTTACAGAAAGGCAGAATTTCTATACGTCCTTATCAAACTAGTTTTTTCTTCTTTTAGTTTGACTTCTGACTTTAACTTTGAAATCAGACAAAGACCTTACAGTAGCAGACGTATCTGATGAAGAATTCACCATTTGTTTACTGTTACAGCATGAAATGATTTGTAAAATGAGTACAGAGCAGGTAAAGAACATCTACCATGTGAAATCAAGGATCATCCATTCCTGCCCTAAACACACAGTTATTCACCGAAAAAATTCTCCCTCTACATATCCAAAAGCTGATTTTAACAGAAATCAGAGCATAGACAGAAACACACAATCAAAATTAAAATGTTTCTTTGTGAGTCATTATGAAGTTAATAAAACATTTAATAAACACAGTGAGTCCGAGCTTCAGAGATGCTTTGTGTTTTTATTTATTTATCTAGCCGGAAGAATGTACACACACATTTCCTTGGACTGTGGTATTGAGAGATACACTTAAAGCAATCAAGCTGAAGTATAACAGAAGTATATCTAAAGCACCTTTCTTGAAGGACGGCAGGATCACTGAGGATAAGATAATACAGAGCCATAAATGAGAAGGATCAGAAGGACCAACCAACCTGTATAGCATTTCAGAGTGTAGCTGGTTCTTAGAAGAACGAATGACTCTATGGTTCTATGATTCTGTGACTTAAGGTTGGAAAAGACCACTGAAGGTCATCTAGTTCAACCATCAACCCACTCCCAGCATGCCCACTATGTCCCTCAGAGCCACATCTACACGTTTCTTGGACGTCTGCAGGGATGGTGATTCCACCATCACCCTGGGCAAACCTTTCCAATACCTAATGACTATTTTTGAGAAGTTGTTTCTCCGAACATCCAGTAGAACCTCTCCTGGCACAACTCTAAGCCACTCCCTCTTGTCCTGTCACTAGTTACATACAAAAAGAGGTTGAACCTCACCTCACCACAACCCCCCTTCAGGAAGTTGTAGAGAGCAATGAGGTCTCCCCCCAAGCCTCCTCTTCGCTGGACTAAATACCCCCAGCTTCCTCAGCTGCTCCTCACAAGACTTATGCTCCAGACCCCGCACCAGCCTCATTACCATTCTATGAACATGTGCCAGGGTCTTTCTTGTAGTGAGGGGGCCCAAAAATGAACACAGTACTCAAGTCACAGCTTCACCAGTGCCAAGTACTGAGAGATTATCACCTCCCTGGTCCTGCTGGCAACACTATTTCTGATACAAGCCAGGCCTTCTAGGCTACCAGGCACACTGCTGGCTCACATTCATCTGGCTGTCAACTAACACCACCAGAATCTAGATTCTAGCCACAAGCCTGCAAAATGGAGTGGCATGATATTGTGATCAAAGTGCAGTAGCTGGCACTTGACTTTGTTGAAGCTTATTCAATTGCCTTCAGCCCATTGATCCAGCCAATTCAGATCCCTCTGTAAGGCCTTCCTACTCTCAGGCAAATCAACACTTCCTTCCAGCGTGGAGTCATCTGCAAACTCACTGAGGATACACTCAATCCCCCCATCCAGATCATCAATAAAGATATTAAACAGGACCTACCCCTATACTGACTCCTGGGGAAAAAAAGAAAAAAAAAAAGTCAATTAATGAAGCTGGGAAACAGCACAACATTAGGCACCTCTTTGTATTCTAAGTGAGACAAGAAAGAATATTTTCCACTTTAAATTCACAGTATGTAATTAGCAACAGGATAATAGTTATCTATAAATACCTATAAAATCCTTTTACTGAAGGCTTGTTTTGTTCTGGAGACAAACCATCTGTGCATTCCACTCAGAGTCTGTATTTACAAATGCTCTAACTTATGTCATTGATATCAGATCAAAAGAACCACAAGCTAAAAACTGCTAACAAAGATAAGAACCAGCTTAAGTCGATCTGCATATACTAAAAGTTTAACTCTCACTGGGTTAGTAGAAAAAAACTACAGTACTGGAATGTATAGGATTTTACAGACACTTTACACCTGTGTTTTTAACTGTGTATCTGAAGCCCAGGCTGCCCAGCAAAGCCACCAGGTGGCACGAACACATAGTACCAGAGGTGCTTTCTCTCACCATCCCTCAGCAAAGGCACTGCCCCAAAACAAACTGTGCGATCAACCCACCAAATGACAGAAGCACAAAATCATTTATCTGAAATGAATCTGAAAATATCTGGCAAACCAATACCCTTCATAAAAAGAGGAAGAGATGATTAACCAAAAAAATACATTCTCTTTCCTCACAATTATTGGGTTCAACTTCAGGCATCTTTTTATTCACTCAACATATCCTTTAAATATCAGGTCACAGTAGCAGCCCCTGTTTTGTTACACAAGATGAAGAGCAGTCATGCCCTGCCCGGCATTAGAGTTCTCATCACCTGTTAACTCATCTGCGAGCTCATATGCAGCAATAATGTATAGATCAATCAGGAAATTAAAAAACAAATAAAAAACCAGCAGGATGCCATAAATGTTGCACTGATTCAGCAACAGGAGATAGTATTTACCTATTTGTGGCATTCGACTCTCTAAGACAAGATCAAACCATTTCAGAAACAATAAATGTCAAAAACCCTCTCAAATCTGTATCAAAGAGCATCAAGACCTCCAAAACATTGTACCCTAGAGCTTAAACTCTCAGGAAAGAAGATGACACATACATACAAGAAAATACCTTAAGGTTGTCAGAGAGAAGGCACCTACTACATTAAAGCATTGCAACTCTATCCTTGCAACACTGCAGTACTTGCAATCTTTACAGTTAGCTGAATTCCATTTCTAGACCATCAGAAGAGCAGTAGAACAGGTGCCATTTGTAAAAAGTGAGCTCTTCAGGAGTACAAGATGGATATTAACACTACCCAGCAAATGCATGCCTTGGGCAACAAATACATGCCGCTCTACTTCACAGCGTCAATTGATGTCTAAAGTATTCATAAATAATATCCACATATACTATTGGTTCCATTTAAATCTAATCAGAACTTGGTACAGTGTATATTAACAGTACAAAATTGTAAAAACGGCTTTCAAGTTAAATTTTTCAATACATGGTCCTTCTACAAGGAATATAATGATTGCACCCTAAAACTTCAAATAGAATATCCATGCATCATTTAGATTGCTCAGAGGGATTAATAACCCTTTTGACAAATGAAACGGATGCGACAAAAGACAGAAAGTACTGATCACAGAAGAACATTACGTGCGTGAAAACAGAGGACACTCAAAGTCCATGACGTGTTAAATGACCACTACGATCATCACGTCCATCTATCAGAGACAAACATGAACTTTTATTGAATACTACACGCCATACGTGTTTTGCATGTGTGTAATGGCCAGGGAGACCTGAGGGGGATCATGGGATCACATGGCTGAGGCCCCACTCTGGTAGGAAACACCCATGCCAAGCACATGAGATGTGAGGAAGGGAGAGGGCAGCGGCACTGGGAAAAGCCCAGAAACTTGAGCTGGGGCTGGAGCACGTGCTGCGGGTGAGGACGGCTCACTGTGATGACCCAGCAGTGGACTGCGGCATCGCTGTGAGACGGGCAGTGATGTACCCAAGCGAAGGTCAAGCGAAGGTGACGCCCAGCAGCTTGGCCAAGCCATGGTTGGAGACGTCACCAGGCAACGGATTGTGACCCCATAGGCCACGCCGGCTTTGATGCGGGCGCAGCAGCTCAGCCCAGCAGTTCATGCCTGGCCTCCGACCGAGCGTGTGTGCGAGGACTGGAGTGTGGACAGGGCGAGCTTTGGTGCTGGAAAGTGCTCTGGGTGCTGTTAGCACAGCTCCCAGCGGCCTTCTCAGAGCCATTTGTTCTTTCCCCGAGCCTGCCGGGAGCAGGCAGACGGGACATCCTAGAGAAAAAAGCGTGTGCAGCAGCACAGGTAGGCGGCACAGAGACTGGCAGCGGGGGGGCACAACTTGAGGGACCCTTCCCAGGCCGGAGTCTGACTAATGTCTCTTGTCCTCTTCCAGCGTGTCACCTGCTGCTGCTGCTGCAGCGTTAGTGCTGGGGAGCACGTTACCATCTCCCGCTCCCACTGGCCCACCGCAACTGGTGGAAGGATGGAGGCAGAGTTTGAGACCCGCTGCCCCGTGTGCCTGGAGAACTGGGACAGCGCAGCATACGCCATGCCTTGCTGCCACCAGTTCTGCTTCTGCTGCATCCAGCGGTGGACAAGCACCAGGCCCCAGTGTCCGCTGTGCAAACGGGACGTGAAGACCATCATTCACTCCGTGCAAGCGGACGACAACTACAAGGAGGTGGAGGTCAGACCAGCTGCACAGGCATCCGTTGCTACACGGAGACCCGCACTCCACCACGCAGCCCGGCCATGGCCCGCAGTGCCCACGCATCCTCATCCTCTGGGCGGCCTCTCCCCTGCCACCTGGGCTTCCCTCTTCAGGGAGCAGCCGGCCCTGCTGCGGCCCCTGCGGTCCTGGCTGCGCCAGAACCTGCACCGCATCCTGGGCACCGAGGGGCCACAGGCAAATATCCTGGTTGACAGTGTCATCTGGGCCCTGCTCCTCGTAGGCTTGGCAGAGGGGATCCTGATAGAAATGCTGGATCCTGACCTGCACGGCCACACGGTGACCTTTGTGAGGCACTTCATCGCCTTTGCGGTGCGGAGGTGCAGCCGGGTGGCAGGCCGCTTCCTGGGCCTCAACATCCCCCCTGCTCCTGGGGCACAGGAGGCCACAGCAGCAGAGCCCAGAGCTGCCACACCAGAGGAGCCACCTGTCCCTGGCTCAGCACCCTCCAGCAGCCCTGCCAGCTCCAACAGGGATGAAATGCTGGGCAGGGCAACACAAGAGGTTCGTGGGCATCCCAGCCGCCCACACGGCAACCCTGCAACTGTCACCACAGAGCAGGCAGCGCCTCAGGAGGAGCCAGGAGAGCCTGTGGCAGGGCCCTCCGGCACCAGCCCACCTGAGGGGACCCGGCGAGCCCCGAAGAGGAAGGCCGGCGACTCACAGGCCTCAGCACCATCAAAGAAGAGGCCACCCCGCCGGCAGCAATAGAAGAGCCCATGGGGCAGCTGAGGAGGCTGGGGCCAGGCAGCACCTGGGACACACAGTGGCCCCAACGGACCCTTGTCATCACCGTCCAATTCAACCTCAAATAGAAAACAGAAAGACTGCAAACAATAAATTAACATTGAAAAAAACTGAAAAACAAAGTGTTGGTATTGAGTGTTGGTATTGATAACGGCACAGCTGTTGACGCTTCCCCATCCTTGACGCTCTCTCCCCTTTTTCCTACTGCCGTGCAACTGCTGCCACTGTTGCATTCCAGACACGAACCCCACGGGCTTCAGAGAGGGCAATGGCAAATCTCTGCTCCTGGGGACCAACATCCACAGGCCGTGCTACAGCTGGGGTCAGCCAGCTGGAGCAGAACCACCAGTCCTGATGGACACCAGGCTGAACCTGCAAGGAACCCACCCGGGCTGCCTTGCCGAACGCTGTCCTGGGCTGCGTGAGGCCAGGTGCCACCCGTGGGGGAAGGGCGGTTATCCCGCCCTCTGCTCAGCCCTGAGGAGGTCACAGCTGGAGCGCTGGGACCGCAGCTGGGCTACCCAGCACAGGGGATAACAACACACTTCTTCCCATTACGAGTGGACCATTCGCTTCTACCACTCCAGATCCGCAGCCCATCCCTGTACAACCGCTCTTAAGTAGGGACCTATACACTTCCTTCTTTGCAGGCATTTGAAATCACGGAATCACAGAATTACCTGGGTTGGAAGGGACCTCAAGGATCATGTAGTTCCAACCCCCCTGCCTAGCAGGGCCACCAAACATACACCTTTACTAGATCAGGTTGCCCAGGGCCCTGTCCAACCTGGTCTTGAACGCCTCCAAGGACGGGGCATCCACAACCTCCCTGGGCAGCCTGTTCCAGGGCCTAACCACTCTTCTAGTAAAGAACTTTCCCCTAACATCCAACCTAAATCTTCCCTCCTTCAACTTAAAACCATTTCCCCTAGTCCTGCTATTATCAGCCCTTTCGAAGAGTTTACTCTTCTCCTGGGAGTAAGTTCCCTTCAGGTACTGAAAGGCTGCAATGAGGTCACCCCGCAACCTTCTCTTCTCTAGGCTGAACAAACCCAACTCCCTCAGCCTGTCCTCATAGTTGAGGTGCTCCAGCCCCCTGATCATCTTCGTGGCCCTCCTCTGGACCCTTTCCAAAATCTCCATATCTTTTTTGTACTGAGGGCTCCACACCTGGACACAGTACAACAGATGGGGCCTCACAAGAGCAGAGTAGAGAGGGACGATCACCTTCCTATCCCTGCTGACCACCCCTCTCCTGATGGAGCCCAGGATCCCATTTGCTTTCCGGGCTGCCAGAGCGCACTGCTGGCTCATGTTAACTTTCTCATCTATCAGGACCCCTAGGTCTTTTTCAGCCGAGCTGCTCTCAAGGACAACTCCTCTCAGCCTGTACAGGTGCCTGGGGTTCTTCCGGCCCAAGTGCAAAACCTTGCACTTTGCCGTGTTGAACCTCATTAGGTTCACCTGAGCCCAGCTTTCCAGCCTGTCAAGGTCCCTCTGAATGGCATCCGTTCCCTCCACCGTATCAACTGCACCACTCAGCTTGGTGTCATCAGCAAACTTGCTGAGGGTGCACTCCATTCCCTCATCGATGTCATTAATAAAGATGTTAAAGAGCACCGGTCCCAAGACAGACCCTTGAGGGACACCGCTCGTTACCGGCCTCCACCTGGACATAGAGCCATTGACCACCACCCTCTGTCTGTGGCCTTTCAACCAATTGCTTATCCATCGAGTTGTCCACCCATCAAATCCACCTCCCTCCAATTTGGAGATGAGGATGTGATGGGGGACCATGTCAAAGGCCTTGCTCAGGTCCAGGTAAATGACATCGGTCGCCTCCCCTTCATCCACCAACGCCGTCACTCCATCATAGAAGGCCACAGGATTAGTTAAGCATGACCTTCCCCTGGTGAAGCCATGCTGGCTGTCTCGGATCACATGCTCGTTCTTTATGTGATCAAGCATGTTGTCCAGGAGGATCTGTTCCATAATCTTCCCAGGCACAGAGGTGAGACTCACCGGCCTGTAGTTCCCCGGGTCCTCCCTGCTCCCCTTCTTGTAAATGGGAGTGACGTGACCCTTCCTCCAATCATCCGGGACCTCACCTGACAGCCACGACTTCTCAAATATGATGGAGAGCGGCTCAGCAACCACCTCAGCCAGCTCCTTCAGGACCCTGGGATGCACGCCATCTGGCCCCATAGACTTATACTCATTCAGTCTAAGGAGGCACTCTCGGACTTGCTCTACCCTTACAGTGGGGAGGGATTTACCTCCTTGGTCCCCACATAGAAGTATGGGGGTGCAAGACTTAGGGACGTGAAAAAGACTAGAATCCTGGCCACCAGTGAAGACCGAGGTGAAGAACTCATTCAGCACCTCAGCTTTCTCTTCATCTGTTGAAGCCATTTCTCCTTTTAAATTTACCAGAGTAGGTACGCCCATTTTGGCCTGTCTCTTCTGGCCAATGTACCTGTAGAAGGTTTTCTTATTGTTTTTCACATCCCTCGCCAAGTTCAGTTCTGCCTGCGCCTTGGCTTCCCTGATCCCACATCTGCAAGTTCGGACGGCATCCCTGTATTCTTCCCGGGTGACACAGCCTTGTTTCCAGAGCTTGTACACCCCTTTCTTCACCCTCAGTTCTCTTAGCAGGTCCTTGCTGAGCCATGCCGGTTTTCTACCTCTCCTGCCCACTTTCTTAATCAGGGGAATGGAGACCTCTTGTGCTGCCAGGAGGGCATCCTTGAAGAGCAGCCAGCTCTCCTCAACGTCCTTATCTTTGAGGGCAGCGCGCCAGGGGATCTTGGCCAGCATTCCATTGAGAAGCTTGAAGTCAGCTCTTCTAAAGTTCAGCATCCTGGTCCTGCTCTTTGCCAGGCCCACATCGCTTGAGATCACAAACTCAACCAGGGCATGATCGCTGGAGCCCAGGCATCCTCCAACCTTGACGCCTTTGATGATCTCCTCAGTGTTGGTGAGCAGCAGGTCCAGCAACGCTTGACCTCTGGTCGGTCTGTCCAATACCTGAACCAGAAAGCTATCATCAATGGATTCCAAGAGCCTTCTGGAGCTCTTGCAGCTCGCCGTGTGGTTTTCCCAACAGATGTCAGGATGGTTGAAGTCCCCCACCAGGACAAGAGCCTGTGAGCCAGACGCCTCACACATCTGGAGCAAGAAAGCCTTATCAGCAGCCTCCCCTTGATCAGGTGGCCTGTAGTATACCCCTAATACCAGCTGACCTTTATTAGTCCCATCTCTAATCCTAACCCACAGGCTCTCAACCTGTTCTTGACTGTTTCTCATGGGGAGCTCCTCACAGTTTATCCAATCTCTGACATAAAGGGCGACTCCCCCACCCTTCCTACCTCGCCTATCTCTCCTAAAGAGCCTATAGCCATCGATGGTAGTATCCCAATTGTGGGAGTCATCCCACCATGTTTCTGTGATAGCAACAATGTCATAATTTTCAGAGTGCATCACAGTTTCCAGTTCATCCTGCTTGTTACTCAGGCTCCGTGCATTAGTATAAAGGCACTTCAGCCGGGCTGTCCGGCTGAAGTGTCCTTGCACTTTGCTGTGTTGAACCTCATTAAATTCACCTAGGCCAACCTCTCGGTTGAGCTCCCTCTGAATGGCATCCCTTCCTTCCACTGCGTCAGCCGTAACACTCAGCAAACAGCAGAGGGTGCACGCGATTGCATCATTGGTGTCACTGATAACCATGTAAAAAAGCACTGGTCCCAAGACAGATTCTTGGATGACACCACTTGTTATCGGCCTCCACCTGGACATCGAACCATGAATCACCACCCTCTGTCTGTGGCCTTTCAACCAATCCCTTATCCACCAGGTGGTCCACCTGTCAAATCCACATCCCTCCAGTTTAGAGATAAGGATGTGGTGGAGGGCCATGTCAAAGATCTTGCTCAAGTCCAGGTCAATGACATCTGTTACCTTCCTTTTGTCCACAAATGCCATCACTCCATCATAGAAGGCCACCAGACTGGTTCGGCATGGCCTTCCCCTGCTAAAGCCACGCTGGCTGTCTTGGATCACATGCTCATTCCTTATGTGATCAAGCATGTCTTTGAGGTGGATCTGTTCTTCACCATCTTCATCACAGTTACACATTTGAATCAAATAATTGGTGTTCCTGTCACGAAGAAAAACTCTTTGTCTTCTACTCCTGCTGCACTTCTGTGCTTTCACCAGAAGCAAAGGGAGAGGCCACCTCCTAGATCCAAATTTTAAGAAACCAACACCCAATAGGTGTCATCTGAAGTAAAATAGCAGAGAAATTAAGATGACTCTTCTGCATCCAGCTTGGATCACTCCCTCACTCAGGCACACCACCATCAGATCAAGGAGATGCTGCCTTCAGCTTTGAGACTGTATGGGAAATCACAGCTTGAACCTCTGATTAATCAGCTGAGGCAAGTGTTGGGTCAGCTGCGGGAGCACAGGTGAGAGTAATCTAGCTGTGCTCCCAGAAGGGGTGGACCTCGACTCAACCTCCTCTGAGACCTCATTTAAAGGCTGACCACCACTGAGGCAGCATCTCTTGGAGATTGCTCCCCAGTTGAGACTGCCTCAGCTTTCTGGTCAAGGTATCGATATTGGTGAGTTTCCCTTTGCTAATAACCTTTGACTATTTACCACCATCTTGGTTAGCATCTTTTTATTAGCCACCCTTACAGAGACCATAAGGGTTTGGGCTTCCAAACTCTCAGCAAGCATTTGGATCAGCCAGCTTCCTGCTGGGGAGCCCCCTGCATCACTGCTGCCTATTCTGGTACCAGACCCGCAGATGTTTCAGAGCTCATTAGCATGGACTTCCTTCCTCCCCTCAGCAGCTGCTCCTGCGCTCACCTTCATTCCTACTCAGATACCGGCCGCTTCCAGCACCAGCTGACCTGCAATTCACAGAAAGGAAAGGTGGGAGTCATGCAAACGCACAAGCCCAAGGCTGTGTCACCACCACGTATGGCAGCCTTGGGAAGTCAGCTGAAACTACAGCCTTTGTCAGAATGGAGACAGGCACCGTCAATCCACTGTGACCTCTGAACTCACTGCCACCATCAGAAATGGGCACTGAAATCGCTCACTTCACTGCAGCTGGTTACCTCCAAATTCTTTTGCTTTTGGGAAAATGCGGACACGGAATTGAAGGACACTAGAAAAATGACATCAACTTCATTGTAGGTGGTTAAGCAGGACTTGAGCAAGAAAAGCTTCTCAGCTCCTTGTAAGGCACTAAGTGATGGGATATATCCCATACCTGCAGAAATCCTGACCTCTGCCACAGGTGCCTGAGTGACACAAAAGTTGAGCTGCCCATTCAGAAGCACGTGGAGCAGGCCATGGAGCGGTTACATACCAACACATGAACAGGCACTTTCCCATTGGAAGGGAAATCCCTTCTCCCTGCCATGCCATGCCCACACCGCTCCTCAGGGCTGCACTGACAGCACAGACAGAATTGAAACATCTTTTGTCATCATTGTGGTTTTTCACAGACCCAGACAATGAGATACTGGGTTGCTGTGTGGGTTCCCAGGCGGCACTGCCATTTCCAAGCCATTGCTTCCTAGGGGCACAGAAAGGAAAACGCCTGAACAAAATTTCACCCAGAGATTGCTATTTTACCATTCTTCCATGCAAAACAGGAGGACAGTACAGCGGATTTGTGCAGCTGCATCAACACCCTGGGTGCTAAAGGAATGCAAAGACAGAAATATCAAACCTACAAGGAGGGAAGCTATGTTTAGTAATATCTTTTCTCATTTACAACAGGCAGTTGGCACTACTAAAGGAAAATCCCAGGCCTCAGGTTCTGACAGTGCGACAATCTGGCACGGACTCAGATGTGAGTGATCCAAATGGTTTATTCCAGGTTCTAATACCACTTCTGTGAATTCACACGTTTTCTCTCTTAACTTTCCCACAGCCTTCACATGTCCACAGAACATCCCACAAACTCTCCTTTACGGCGCACGTAGGCACTCATCCCACCAGAGCCATCAGTCATTCCTAGCCATGTGCTTCCCCTCCAGTCACGGACAGTATCACACGGCCATCATGCATCTTAAATGACTTAGTTTTTCTGTTCTTTCTGGAGGTGTCCTTGGTTCCTAGCCTTACCTTCTCACGCCGTTCATCTTGCTCTGCAGCTCCTGCTCTGAAGAGTCTTCTTATGTTCCCACATGACAGGAAGAAAATGAAGACACAACCCCTGCCACCAAGGTCAGCTCTGCAGCACACGTTACCTGAGGAGCACTTGGCTACTCATGCAAACTGCACAGTGCCAGGAAGATTGTTACATGTTGCACTTCTTCTTCTCCTGGCTCAGAAATTAAATTTTCTACCTAGAAAATGGAAAACAAACAAACAAGCAAACAAAAAACAACAACAACAAAAAACACCTCACCTGACATAAAGGAGACATGATTGTTACTACGGAATTCCGGAGGGCAAGGTATTTGCCCTCTCTATGAAGAAGCTGACTGCAACGGACTAAGAACAGCCACGATCACGTTGAGAACTTGCGGGTAAAATTCGGGACTGAACCAATAATGGGCTTCTGGAGGTGAGGGTCTGCTCCAGGCCGCCTGGTCAAGGGAGCCTGTTGATGGGCCCTGCTTACTGCAGCTACCAGAAGCACTGCGCTCACTGACTCTCAACTTGATGGGGGATTCCAGTCAGGCTGGGAAATCAGCATGGCTGGCTGCAAGCTGTCTGAGAGACTGCTGGACTGCACTGGGAATAACTTTGTGGGCCAAGCATTAAGCACACCAAGCAGAAGGGAAGCATTACTGGACATGCTGCACAGCAGGGGTTAAGACTGGAGGTGGTCAGGGCTGTAGTGACCATGCCCTCCTAGAGTTCCTCATCTCAAGGAATGCGGGCCTGGCAAAAAGCAAAGTCAGGACCCTGAGCTTCAGGAGAGTCAGCTGCAGGCTGTTCAAAGAATTCTTGGACGAGGGACACTGGAAAACTGTTCTTAGGGGCAAAGGGTTCAAACATCCCTTTGTGTGCACCTGTGTGCAGCCCAACTCCTCAGCACAGCCCTGTGCAAGCACACATTTGTGCCACCGCATCCACGCACTATCTATGTGCTCACACACACTCACACAACCACATCCCTTAGTGCAGCCCTGTGCGCACACACACTCACACATGTGTAACCCCTTCCTTTCACTCCCAAAGTGCACGCACACACCGGTACCACAATGTCCTTGTGCAGCTCCAACACTCTGCACACCCCTGTGCACGTACATATATGTGCATGCTCGTCCTTGCACACATACCCACAGACCTACACACACCTGAGCAACACCACTGGTTTGTACACTCATGGACACAAATGTGTGTACAACACCATCCATGCACAAATACACACACACACACACATGGATCCCCACTGCTTTGCAAAATGCTGTGCACACTCACGTGTGTCATGCACTGATTTCCCATCCAGTCCTCGAGGGGTCACTTACTTAGGACACGAGTGCAGGGGAGCAGCCAGAAGCTGTTTGCATTCCCTGCTGTCTGCTGGGCAGCTTTGCTGGAGATGCTTGAGTTGCTTTGCTTTTCCTTGGGAGGTGGGAAGGAGCTTTGAATTTGAGGCACATCCCGTGCCAGAGCATCCCGATGGCACAAGGGGGATCAGGGCCCCTCTATTGGTTACCTCGGTGGCTTGCAGCAACTGGAACTTTTTGCCTATTGAGAAAGCTAAAAAGTGTGAGTTCCTCCTGACCCATATCAACAAAAATCTCAACCATAAAAAAGAGACGTCTTCGTATTCAAGCAAATGACAACAGTAAGACCATGCATGTTGTTTTGTTGTATTTCCTCTGTAATCATGGGGAGGATATGAAGAAGTGGTATAATTCATCCACTTCTGCACTTCAGGCACAAGTTCCTTAGAATTGGAAGAGACCCTTAAAGGCCATCTAGCCCAGCTCCCCTGCAATAAAAAGGGACATTCACAGCTAGATCAGGTTGCTCACAGCCTGGTCATTAGTCATCCCAGAGGCAAAACACACACTGAATGATCTCTCCTTCAGTCATAAATCCTTGGAGACAACAGCATTGACACTGCATGTTACTGAAGCAGTAAAAGAAATTGCTCCTGTAACTCTCCTTGTGTTAAGTAAAATGATGATAAAAAGCAATGGAATGCTTTGGCAGGACACCAAAACCATCCTCCTTCCTTGATATCTGCTGCAATGGAACCTTCCACTGGAAGAAAGCCTCTGATGACTTGTCACCCCAGAGAGGTCAGCTTTAGAAGC
The DNA here is from genome assembly GCF_054131305.1 of Coturnix japonica. Classification (NCBI taxonomy): domain Eukaryota; kingdom Metazoa; phylum Chordata; class Aves; order Galliformes; family Phasianidae; genus Coturnix; species Coturnix japonica. The sequence goes on along the minus strand of NC_140671.1, from coordinate 18,861,925 downwards.
AGGACTGCTGCACAATAGAATGAACTGGAGCTCCTTAGCATCTCTTACATCCAGGAGGGGTGTGATCAGACCCACCTATCACCTTCAGGTGCGCTTTCTGACACCTTGTCTGACTTCACTGTCACTGTGCCAGCATCCTCAGGCGTAACCTGCTTCACTGTCAGTGTGCAGCAATTGCCAACGTTCTTGATGTCATTGTAATTGTTGGTGTAAAGGAGGTTGCCATTCAGGAACCATTCCATGTCCTCGTCATTATGGGACAGCTCGCAGGAGAAGACAGCAGAGCACTCTTCTTCAATTTCCACATCATGCAGGTGCTTCGTTAATTCTACATTGCGAGCTGTGGGGAAACAAGGTGAACTGTTACCACTGTTACTATAAATCATACTGGGATGTGTTAGAATGGTTGGACTAGATGATCTTTGTGTAATCATCTATGTGAAGACTATACATTTATAAAGTTAGCAGGAGAGAACGGCAGAAGTCAACCTCAAGAAGAGAAATCTGAGGTGAAATAGGACATGGAAGAGGCCACCCTCCCTGCTCATACCTTCAGCTGTCAGCGTGGCCTCAGTCTCTGCAATTCCTGCCTTGCACTTGTACACACCAGCATCATCGGGCTTCAGCTTCAGAATCTTGAGCTCTGCTGAATGCTTATCCCTCTTGATCTTGTACTTCTCAGAGGACTTGATGAGTGTGTGGCCTTTGAACCATTTCACAACCTTTGGAGAAGGCCTGAAGTCACAGGACACAGAATGACGTTCCAAAGCTTTCTTGTCCTCCAACTTCCTGGAGGTGATTTCTATATGGTAATCTGCAAAGCAGGGGTGGAAGAGAAGAAAGGATGAGGACAATTGGAAGAAGAGGAAAGTCTCTTGCGTGTATTCCATTCCATTTAATTTCATGTTCACATCGGTTCTTTGAACGACTCTAAAGATAAAACAAACGATTGTCTATAGGGAATGCCATTGACTACATTTCTATGAAGTAATACTGTACAGTATCTACCAAATGCAAGGTCCAGCTCTTGTTTTGTGCTTATTAAATTGCTCCCAGTTGAGGCTTTTATTCAAATAAGAGTGAGTTGAAAATATAACAAGTACTTTAGGATGTGAATGGATAATCTTATGCTGGGGACAACAGCTGATAAAAAACCTGCAAGTTACTTTCAGATGAAATCAATGACAAACCGCACCAAATTTAGGTGCTACCAAACTTAAACTTGTCTAGTTCAGAAATACAATTAATTTCACCTGATTTGACTTCTTTGCTATAGCCAAGGACAAAACCTCAGCTCTGTAGATCTGAATAGTAAGCACATCACAGCTATTCAAACAGATCTTTTACTGAGATGCAGCTGTCTCATTTAGTGTCCAACGACTTTGAACTGGAAATGGAGCAGACCAAAGCAGAATCTAAACATGGCTTCTACAAGGACTGATCAAATGCGGCCACCGTCAAATTCAAAGTATCTGATACAGAAGGATCACACTGACTGTCAGACAAAACCTCTTTGGAGAGGTGAACTGACTGCCCTGTTCACCCCCACTTTGGAAATAACTGCACTCATTTCCTACCTGCTCCCGGCAGTGTGGGATGGTGGGATAGCATCACACTTCCCACACTAACCATCCCACCATGTCACTTGTTCCACCTAAACCTCAGTCCCAAAACAAAAGGGGAACTCCCTTCTGAACCCTCTTCACTTCATTTCAGATATCTTATATGCTTGATCTCCAACCCACCCCCCACTCAGGAGAAAGATCCCCCGCTTACACCCTACCATCTTGTTGCATTCTGATGTTGTCATCAGCCTTCAGCTTGTTGTCATCTTTGTACCACTGGGTCTGAACCTCATCGTGTGAAACCTCACAGACAAAAGATGCACTCCCATATTCATTCATTTCCACATCTTCCAGTGCTTTAACAATCTTGATATCTCCAGCTGTGAAACAGTAGAGACATATTTGTCAGGGTATTTCCAGAACTGAGTGCAGCATCTTTTCCTTACACATATTTGCATAGAAAATAAGTAGGATTTTGTTTTATTCTAAACCATCATCCATTCCTTAGTCATTTCTCTCTTCAACACAGTCAATGCATTATTGCCCTTGAACTTAAAGACAGACTTATTAGCTACAATGGAGCTCCCTGCAAACAGTTTTCATGGAAACCAGAATCTCATTTATTCTAAAACCTTTCAAGCAAAATTAAGGGTAGAAAAACAATAGAACTGACTGAATCTTTAAGGTCATTTAGTTCCAGTCCCCCTGCTATAGGCAGGGACACCTCCCTCCAGACCAACTCTTCTCCTCAGGGTCAAGGCTTCTCTCAAATCATTCTCCTCTAAGCCTGTGCCTGTGCTTGGGATTGCCCTGACCCAGGTGCAGGGCCTTGTACTTGGCCACACTCAAGTTCATGAGGCTGCCAAGGGCCCACCTCTCCAGCCTGTCCAGGTCCCTCTGGGTAGCATCCCTTCCCTCTAGCACATCAACAGCACCGCTCAGCTTGGTGTCATCTGCAAACTTGCTGAGGCTGCATTTGATTCCACTGGCCATGTTGCCTACAAAAATGTTAAATAACACTGGTCCCAACACCACCCTCCACCTGGACACTGAGCTATTGACTGCAGCTCTCTGAGTGTGACCATCCAGACAGTTCCCTATCCTGCAACTGGTCCATCCATCAAAACCATTTTTCTCCAGTTTGGTGACCAGGATGTCATGCAGGACAGGATCAAATGCTCTGCACAAGTCCAAGTAGATGATGTCAGTTGCTCTCCCATTATCCACTGATGCTGTTACTCCATCATGAAAGGCCACCAAGTTTGTCAGGCATGGCTTGACCTTGATGAAGCCATATTGGTTACCACCAATTACCTCATCTTTATTTTCCAAACTATGCGAAGGAGAACTAGACAGAACTCTACAGTGTTGTGTCACTACAAACCTGTCTGAACCATTGGCTTCTCTGCATGCTCATCACTAGTCTCTCCTTAGCTTGTGTGCCTACAAACAATGTATGGGGAATGTCAGCCACAAATCTTACCTAGGGGACATCTTTGCTTCAAAATCCTTTGAACATCACACAATCCCTTTTAACTCTCCAGGTCTGCATTTATTTATGTCAGAATCAGGCCATATTTCTGTGCTGCTATATCCCTTTCCTTCTGAAGGGCCCGGATACAACTTGGATTAACCTCAGGAGAAGAGTTCCTGCATAGAATCATAGATTTACCCAGGTTGGAAAAGACATTGAAGATCATCAAGTCCAACCGCAGCCTAACCAGTACCCTAACTCTAAAAACCCTACACTAAATCATATCCCTGAGTACCACATCCAAAAGGCTCTTAAACACAACCAGGGATGGCGATTCAACCACCTTTCTGGGGAGCCTATTCCAGTACCTAAAATCTCTAGTATCTAAATCTCTCTAAAAGAGCACAGGTATTAATCTGACCAGAAAGGTTCCTGTTTGTTCATAAAATGAGCCTTTTCCGCTCCATCTTGCATAGGCCACTGGGCACAGGGTAGCTGGGAGACCACAGAAAAAGTGGTTCTGTGAGCAATAGGGAAACTACTGCCTAATCCAACTCCTCCAATCTCTGAGCTCTGCCAGCATGTCTAAATAGGGTGGCAGATACACACAGGAGATAAATATTTCCACTTCCCTCAGCCAACACTGCTCTGAACTTCTATGGGACACACAGTTGGATGAAAAGGCATTTGACAAAGAAGGAAATGAAAGAGTTTAATCTGCTGTGTCATTCTCTCAGTAGCCAGAATAACTAACCCTCGCCAGTGTTAGTTCAAAGAATAGGCAGATTTTATCTCCTGACATGAGCAGTAATTCAAAGAAGCTGTGTCACGGTTTGAACTAAAAATCCACCTGCGTCCGTGACAGGGGGCCGTGGGCCCCGGAGGGGCCCTAGGCCGAAAGGAAAAAAAATTAATTAGGAAAAGAAAACAGCGGCAACGATCTAAGGAGGCACACTTATTTACTAAATACTATATCGAAATACAGGATAACACAATATAATACAATATAATTGAAAATTGAGCTAACGAATCAAGCAAAATAGGAGAGAGAATGAGTCCCGTAACCGAGAGGCCTACTGTAAATCTAGGCGAACGGCTGAAGGCTCCCACACACTCCCCTGAACGCCAGAACTCGAAAGACCTCAGTCTGTTCTGCGACAGAGTTAATATAGAGTCCAGGTCCCGTGACCTATCGTGTTGTTCCCTGGGAGATGTAGTCTTCTTCTGTAAGTTGCAGATTCAGTAAAATTATTCATGCTTTATATGATGTTATGATGTGGAATACTGATAGCAAAAATTACAAAATTATTAAACCATGACATTCGACCCCTTATTCTACATCATTACATTATGTTTATACATACATACACACTCATATGTATAATTGTGAATAATCAGCAACCTTATTTTTCTCAACAATTTATATTTATTCCATACAAATCCCTAAGTTGAGAACAAAACTCTATAACCTAACCTACTATTTATTAATTTTGAGAAAATGGCAAAACTGCCAGAAAAAGGAAAACGTGTCAGCGGTAGAGAGGAAAGGCAGCGCTAGTAGGGCGTCCCCCACATCAAGGTGCACTCATCCTTTCCCAGCCACCACAGCAGATTTCCTTTTGACTTATACTTCTTTCCATGTGTGCTCTACACATGCATGGCCAGTGCAGGATATAGAGTCCAGATGGAAAACTTGCTTACAGAATGCCTAATTAAGGTATATAGAGAAAAAGTGTTTCCTTAACATTAATCCACTCTATCTTAAGTCCTATACCTAATTGAGCTATTCTGTATCTAATTGAAATATTTTCTGAGACTCTACCTATATATTTACAGGAAAATCATTGGCTGCACTCCCCCAACATCAAATTCCCTTGTGGTACACATTGAACATTCCCATTTTTGTCCATCACCCACCATGTGCACCCAGGTCCCTGGGCAAAGACAATACCCCGGAGAGGTTTGCCCTTTCCAGACGCTGGAAGGACCCAAACCGTCTTTCCCAACACGCTCTTTATGTGTACTACAGGAACCTTATCTCCCTCCACGGTACGTAGGGAGCTGGATTGGTTAGGACCATTACGATTACTAGATCCTCGAGTGTTGACCAACCAGGTGGCTTCTGCTAAATGGTTCTCCCAATTTTTATACGTTCCGCCACCCATTGCTTTCAACATAGTTTTCAACAACCCATTGAATCGTTCAATCTTCCCAGAAGCTGGTGCATGATAGGGAATATGGTAAATCCACTCAATGCCATGATTTTTGGCCCAAGTGGTTACAAGGGAATTTTTAAAATGGGTCCCATTATCTGATTCAATTCTTTCTGGAGTGCCATGCCGCCACAGGATTTGCTTTTCCAACCCTAATATGGTGTTTCGGGTGGTAGCATGGGGTACTGCGTATGTTCCGAGCCACCCAGTGGTTGCCTCCACCATGGTGAGTACATAACGCTTACCATTGCGAGATCGTGGCAAGGTGATATAATCAACCTGCCATGCCTCTCCATATTTATACTTTTGCCATCGCCCTTCCCCCCAGAGAGGTTTCATCCTCTTGGCTTGTTTAATTATGGCGCATGTTTCACAGTCATGAATAACCTGAGCAATAGCGTCCATAGTTAAGTCCACCCCTCGGTCTCTGGCCCACTTATATGTTGCATCCCTTCCTTGATGACCTGAAGTCTCATGGGCCCACCGAGCTAGGAATAATTCACCCTTGTTCTGCCAGTCCAAGTCTATTTGAGCCACCTCAATTTTGGCAGCTCGATCAACCTGATGGTTATTTTTATGTTCTTCAGTAGCCTTACTTTTAGGCACATGAGCATCTACATGGCGCACCTTTACAACAATGTTCCTTATTCGGGCAGCAATGTCTTTCCACAGTTCAGCAGCCCAAACAGTTTACCCTTTCGTTGCCAATTATCATTCTCCCACTGTTGCAACCACCCCCATAAGGCATTTGCCACCATCCATGAATCAGTATAAAGATGAAGCATCGGCCACCTCTCCCGTTCAGCCACATCTAAAGCCAGCTGAACAGCCTTTACCTCTGCGAATTGACTTGATTCTCCTTTACCTTCAGTGGCCTCTGCAACTTGTCGTGTGGGGCTCCATACAGCAGCTTTCCATCTGCGATGCTTCCCTACAATACGACATGATCCGTCTGTGAATAGGGCAAATTTCTTTTCGTTTTCTGGTAGCTCATTGTATGGTGGTGCCTCTTTAGCACGTGATACCTCTTCTGTAGGTGGTGTTTCAATTTTTTTACTCTCAGGCCAGTCCATGATCACTTCTAGAATTCCAGGACGGCTGAGTTTTCCCATTCGAGCTCGTTGAGTAATTAATGAAATCCACTTACTCCAAGTGGCATCAGTAGCATGATGGGTGGAGGGAACCTGTCCTTTAAACATCCAGTTTATTACTGGCAAGCGAGGTGCTAGAAGAAGCTGAACCTCTGTCCCAACTACTTCAGAAGCAGCCCGAACCCCCTCATACACGGCTAAGATCTCCTTCTCAGTCGGAGTGTAGCGCTCCTCAGACCCTTTATATGCTCGACTCCAAAATCCTAGGGGTCGGCCTCGGGTCTCTCCTGAGGCTCTTTGCCACAAACTCCAGGTGGGACCTTTCTCTCCAGCAGCAGTGTAGAGGATGTTCTTCACATCCTGCCCCGTCCGTACTGGCCCCAAGGCCACGGCACGGGCTATTTCTTGTTTTATCTGCTCAAAAGCCTGCTGCTGCTCAGGACCCCATGAGAAATTATTCTTCTTCCGTGTTACCTGATAGAGAGGGCTCACTATGTGGCTGTAGTTTGGAACATGCATTCTCCAAAAGCCCACTACTCCCAGAAAAGATTGGGTCTCTGTTTTATTTGTGGGCGGAGACATAGCAGTGATTTTGTCAGTCACATCTGCTGGGATGTGACGACGTCCATCTTGCCATTTTATACCTAAGAACTGGATTTCCTGGGCAGGCCCCTTCACCTTGCTGCGCTTAATGGCAAAACCAGCTTTCAAAAGAATTTGGATTATCTGTTTCCCTTTCTTGGAAACCTCTGCTGCTGTATGGCCCCACACTACAATGTCATCAATATACTGCAAGTGTTCAGGAGCATTACCCTGTTCCAAAACAGCTTGGATTAATCCATGGCAAATTGTTGGGCTGTGCTTCCACCCCTGGGGTAAACGGTTCCAGGTATACTGAATACCTCTCCAGGTAAAAGCAAACTGTGGCCTACATTTTGCAGCCAATGGGATGGAAAAGAAGGCATTAGCAATATCAATGGTGGCATACCACCTAGCTTCTTTTGACTCCAATTCATACTGGAGTTCTAGCATGTCTGGTACAGCAGCACTTAATGGAGGTGTAACTTCATTCAGGCCACGGTAATCTACCGTCAGCCTCCATTCCCACTGGTTTTACACACTGGCCATATGGGGCTGTTAAAAGGCGAGTGCGTTTTGCTAATCACTCCCTGATTTTCTAATTGGCAAATTAGCTTGTGAATGGGGAGCAATGAGTCCCTATTGGTGCGGTACTGCCGTCTGTGAACCACTCTGGTGGCAATTGGTACCTCTTGGTCTTTTACCTGGAGCAACCCCACAGCAGAAGGATCATCTGACAGACCAGGTAAAGTTGACAGCTGCTTAACACCATTTGTGTTTACAGCAGCTATCCCAAAGGCCCATCGATACCCCTTGGGATCCTTGAAATATCCCATCCTAAGGTAATCGATTCCCAGTATACATGGAGCCTCTGGACCAGTCACAATAGGGTGCCTTCGCCAGTTTTTACCAGTGAGGCTTATTTCGGCCTCCAACATAGTCAATTCTTGAGAACCCCCAGTCACTCCATGGATATATATTGGTTGTGTCCCTTGGTGACTTGAGGGCATTAGGGTGCATTGTGCACCAGTGTCCACCAAGGCTTTATATTTCTGTGGTTGAGATGTGCCAGGCCACTTAATCCACACAGTCCAGTATACTCTGTTGTCCCTTTCCCCCCCCTGGCTGGGGGCAGGGCCCCTCTATTGTTTACCTCGTTGACTTGCAGCAACTGGAACTCTCCCCTTCTTGGAAGAGTTCACCTTGGTAGTTGTTTCACCTTGTAATTCTTTCACTCGTGCCTGAAGTGCAGAAGTGGATGAATTACACCACTTCTTCATGTCCTCCCCATGACTACAGAGGAAAAGCAACAAGGCAAGACGTGTAGTCTCATTGTTGATTCGAGGTGACTTATCATCGTCATTTGCTTGAATACGAGGACGTCTCTTTTTAATGGTTGAGATTTTTGATGATACAGGTCGAGAGGAACTCATGTTGTTTAGCTTCCTCAATAGGCGATTGTGGAAATCCTGGTTTCCATCATCTTGTACCACCGTGGATTCATCTACATCAGGCACATTAGCCAATTTGTCAATAATATCATTTTGTGTTCCCTCCACTTCGTTTAACCTTTCCACAATTTTGACAATGGCTGAAGTATACAGATTAACTTCTGTGGCGCTTATAAATAATTCAAGTTCCTGAAGTCTGCCAATTAGTTCATTCACAAAGGGTTTCCTGTCCCCTTTGCCATATACTAATGCAAGTGCACTGGCATGCTTTTCTGGAGCTGCTTTTGTAAAGTCACGCCACATTTGTCGTGGAACACGGACTGCTTCAGGATCATGTAATTGGTCTGGATCGTTACGATTGAACTCGCGGCTGTATAGCATTTCCACTAGAGCATTTTCTCTCAAAAATTGGATACCTTTCTCAATATCAGTCCATTTCTTTCTCTCAGGCTCCAAGTCCCGTTTAAAAGGGAATCTATCTCTTACCGCTATCAACATCTGCTTCCAGAGGGTGTAGGACCGATTTTGGCATGTGCCAATACCTCTGTCCACTCGTGGGTCCCTGGAAATGCTACCCAGTTGGCGAGCTTCACTGCCATCGAGCCATGCACTGTTGGCACCATTGTCCCAGCAGCGAAGTAACCAAGTGACCATATTTTCTTTTGGCTGACGTGTGTAATCCTTTCTTAGATCTCGAATTTCACTCAGTTTAAAAGATCGATCAATAATGGTCGTAATACTTTGCTCACCTTTTGCTCTATCAAGAGTCCCAGGTGTTGATGGTGGCAACTGTGTTGATGAGGCTGCCCCATCTACAAGTTTGGACTTGAGAAATTCTCGTAAAGAAAAAGTAGCTTTTGGCTCCTCTTCTGACTCTGACCCTGTCCCTGATGCTTGTGTTATTTCCTCCAGGTAACCCTCCTTCTTTTTCCTCTCTCCTAACTTTCTCTGCTCCTCTAACTTCTTCTGCTCCTCTATCATCTTCTGCTCCTCTATCATCTTCTGCTCCTCTATCATCTTCTTATACCCCTCTAACATCCTCTGCTCCTCCAACTTCTTCTGGTCTTCTGACTCCCCCTGCTCTCCCGAGTCCCCTGAGTCTCCTGAGTCCTGCTCTCCTAACTCCCTTCGCTCTTCTAACTCCTTCTGCATTTTCTCTAACTGAGTTGAAACTTGTTTTGTCTTTCGCCCTCTTACAGGGGCAACCAACACTGTATCTGGTGTCCCAGATGGTTGGTCCAATTGGACTACATGTGCCCCTGGTAGTTGGTTAAATACATTCAACTCACCCTGGAGGGCACATAGCTGGTCTCGGAGAGCGTTCCGCTCAAACTGGACGGCACCGAGCTCAGTCTGGAGGCTGTTGTAGTTGGACTGGAGAGTGTTGTACCCGAACCGGAGGACGTTATGCTCGGCCTGGAGGGCAGTGTGCTCAGTCTGGAGAGTGTTGAGCTCGGTCCGGAGGGCATTGTGCTCAGTCTGAAGAGCGTTATGCTCGGACTGGAGGGCATTATGCTCGGACTGAAGAGTGTTGTGCTCGGTCCGGAGGGCATTGTGCTCAGTCTGAAGAGTGTTGAGCTCGGTCCGGAGGGCATTGTGCTCAGTCTGAAGAGCGTTATGCTCGGACTGGAGGGCATTATGCTCGGACTGAAGAGTGTTGTGCTCGGTCCGGAGGGCATTGTGCTCAGTCTGAAGAGCGTTATGCTCGGACCGGAGGGCATTATGCACAGACTGAAGAGTGTTGTGCTCGGACTGGAGGGTGTCGCAGTTGGATTGGAAGGCATCATGCTTGGCCTGGAGGGTGCCGCACTCAGACTGGACGGCGTCATACTTGGACTGGAGAGTGTTGTGCTCGGTCTGGAGGGCATTGTGCTCGGTCCGGAGGGCATCGCGCTCAGTCTGGAGAGTGTTGTACTCGGACCGGAGGGCGCTGTGCTCGGACTGGAGAGTGTCGTGCTCGGACCGGAGGGCGCTGTGCTCGGACTGGAGAGTGTCATGCTCGGACCGGAGGGTGCTGTGCTCGGACTGGAGAGTGTCGTTCTCAGACCGGAGGGCGCCGTGCTCGGACTGGAGAGTGTCGTGCTCGGACCGGAGGGCGCTGTGCTCGGACTGGAGAGTGTCGTGCTCGGACCGGAGGGCGCTGTGCTCGGACTGGAGAGTGTTGAGTTGGGATTGCAGGGAGCTTTTCTCATCCCAAAGTTTTTCTGCGTCAGCTCTAAGATTCTCTTTCTCGTACCAGATTGAGTCTTGTTGGTACAGGAGATCTTTTCTCTCAGCTTCAAAAACTTTTTCTCTCTCTACCTTCTCATCCCAAAGTTTTTCTGCGTCAGCTCTAAGACTCTCTTTCTCGTACCAGATTGAGTCTCGTTGGTACAGGAGATCTTTTCTCTCAGCTTCAAAAGCTTTTTCTCTCTCTACCTTCTCAGTCCAAAGTTTTTCTGCCTCAGCTCTAAGACTCTCCTTCTCGGCCCTGAGACTCTCTCTCTCAGCTTCAAAAACTTCCCTCTCAGGAATGGTATTGAATAAGGCCCGATAAGCATTAGCTAGGCCCAAAATCATTTGTGCCTCCTGAGATCTGCCTGAGCCACAACATTCCTGCCTCAAATATGCAATCAAACTCTCAGGATTCTTCAAGTGTTCAGGAGTGAAGCTCCATAACACTGAAGATGTCTGTCCTTTGAGAATCTCTTCAAAGCCTCTCCACACTCCCTGCCACTCAGTATTCTCTGGTTCTAGGGAAGACTTCCTCCGGATGTTATAAATCCAGATACTGAGTGAGATTATTACAATGATCAACAGTAAGATCAGGGAGATTGAGAGTGTGGCCCACTGATCATTCAAAAACTGAATAAAGGATTCATAGAAAGAAAGAGGAGCATGCTTAAAAATCACCATTTCTGTATAATTAGTTGCATTAGTTGCTCCCTCTGGAGCTGTATACAGATACGAAGTGAGCATTGCTAACCATGCTTTCTCATAGTCTCATAGTCTCATAGTTTCGTGCGGGTTGGAAGGGACCTTAGAGATCATCGAGTCCAACTCCTGGGATTCGAGTCTCCTGTGTAGCAGAGCGGCACTTCTACCACTTGCGCCACAGGGGGGATTCAATCCATTATACAATTGTATAGCTCCATAAGAAAAAGTGGCTAGCTTAAACATGACCCAATATGTTCGGAGCGTCTCAAAAAAGGAACCAATGGCACACAGTCCCTGGTATAACAAATTTAGTAGAGAAAACATTTTTTTCCTCCAATAGAGAGAAAAAAGTAAAAGAAAACAAAGCTCAGCAGTGTTTATAAAATATACCGGAGTATTGGCAGTCCGCCTGGACTTTCAAGGTCAAGCTCGCAGGTGCAGAATCGCAAACACGAGATAGCTCCTTAACAGGGAAAAAAACTCGTAGCTCTGTTAAAAGCTAAAAGAGCAACAGAAGAAAACACAGAAAAACAGCAACTCAATTTGCCCGCATCCTCCACCAAAATCTGTCACGGTTTGAACTAAAAATCCACCTGCGTCCGTGACAGGGGGCCGTGGGCCCCGGAGGGGCCCTAGGCCGAAAGGAAAAAAAATTAATTAGGAAAAGAAAACAGCGGCAACGATCTAAGGAGGCACACTTATTTACTAAATACTATATCGAAATACAGGATAACACAATATAATACAATATAATTGAAAATTGAGCTAACGAATCAAGCAAAATAGGAGAGAGAATGAGTCCCGTAACCGAGAGGCCTACTGTAAATCTAGGCGAACGGCTGAAGGCTCCCACACACTCCCCTGAACGCCAGAACTCGAAAGACCTCAGTCTGTTCTGCGACAGAGTTAAAATAGAGTCCAGGTCCCGTGACCTATCGTGTTGTTCCCTGGGAGATGTAGTCTTCTTCTGTAAGTTGCAGATTCAGTAAAATTATTCATGCTTTATATGATGTTATGATGTGGAATACTGATAGCAAAAATTACAAAATTATTAAACCATGACAAGCTGGTATATGATCCAGTATCCTGCATATTCACTGCAGGCAGGCAAAGACATTATGAGATAAGGGAGATCTACACATCACTTGTTATGAACACCTCATAAAGATAAAACCACACACAAGAGGAGAGTTTATGAAGAGGACCACTCTTGGACTACTTTCCAAGAGGCATCAATTAGTAACTCTCTTCGCTCATTTTTCACACTACTCTACAGTGTCCTCCTGAGCCCCCTTACTCCTGTTGCCAACTGCTGATGCAGGGAATCCTGAGGAACCAAGGATTCATAGTTGTTCCATCAGTAGTCCTTGGTCAGCTCTCCCTCCCTGCCCCTTCTGTTTTGATCCCACTAACCAAATTTTAGTTAGTCTGAAAAGAGGATGGAAACCTCCGCAGCAATTAATTTCTAAATATCTTGCAATGGGCAGCTTGTAGGAACCCCATCTCAATGCCCACAGCACAGGAGGCAGGACTGCTTAGCCCATGCACTAGTGCATTTACCAGCACAGATGTAAGCCCAGATCTATGCACACCAAATACAGGCTCTCAGTTTGCACAAGGAGGCATCCATGGAGCTGAAGTATTAGGCAGATATTGTGGTGGGGCAGCAGTTATTGAGACGCCAGACAGAAAGGACACAGATAACGTGGCAACTCAGCTTTACGATTATGACTGATGATGGAACATCTAATTTCACTGCTCAAAAGAGAACTTCCATATAACTGGAAAGGATGAAATTCACAGGGGAAACCACAGACACACACAAAAGCAATACAAAGGAGATGAAGGATGGTTCACATACTAGTGATTCACTCTGAGACGCAAGCAAATGAAAGAGTATCCCCAACCATTTGCCTCCTGAAATGCTAAATATATAAACTCGTTGCTGTGATAACTCTGCCAGACGTGAGACATACACTGTAAAACCTTATGGGGTCAATCAGTTTAACTTCATAAATTCATTACACCAACAGAAACAGACCATCGTGTCCAGGCTGGTTCATTTCAGCTCTTCAAAGCTGTTGGTAAAACTGCCTGAGAGCTGAAATGCTTACCAGCAAAAGCTAAAAACTGTAAATCAAATGTAATAGGCTGGCTTTGTCTACTGTATAGAAATGATGTCTGAAAAAAAGAAAAGAAAAAAAAAAAAAAAAAAAAGAACCTAAACCAGAACAAATGGAATGGCTGCATAAAACAGCCAGTACTGAAACAGCAACCCAACCTGGTTGCAGAATGAGAGAGAAAATGAGAGTTCACCAAAGTCATGGGACAGGACAGATGTTCATGTTCATGCTAACACTGAACCCAAGTGGCCACATGAGGACAGCAGCTAGTAGGAAATCAGAAAAAAGCATCCTTTCAGACGTCCCTTGGGAAGGTGGCATCTACCAGGGCACAGCAGACCCGTGTGCTCAGTAACCAGTCTGATGCTTCAGAGCCTTGTGATGAGCTACAAACTGGGGTTTAACCAATGCAACACATGGAGGGAAAATCTGTCTTGAGCAAAAGAAGAAAGAGAAAGGTATCCAAAATGACTAACCAAGAAATGCCCAAACTGCCCATGAAGCATTTCTTCCTGTGGTGCAAAATACCACAAGAGGATTTATTTGCTCTTTCAGTTAAACATAAAATGAACCTTTAGGGTAGCTGATGTCTTGTCTTAGGCTGCTCAGCATGTGGATGTTCCCTGATCTTCATATTCACACTTGTGAATAATGAGACTTCTCTTATTTCCCTGGGAAGTAATGCCCACTTTTTTACTTTGACAGAGCTCCTTCCCATCCTAGAAGGGAAAATATCAAGTCAGATCTCCATTAGTCCTTCCATCTCTGCACTGAGCAAAGGGAGCCTTCAGATCTATGCTTAATTCACCCACTCCCCTAGAATTAATGGAACTGTGCTTACTGGAACATATGCTGAAGCTTAAGCACAGTGCAGTGTTTTCAACATGTAGGAATAGCTATAGAACATGCATAAATTCTGGCTGACCTATGACAGCTTAAAGCACTGCGGAGGACTGTTAACAAGCCTGTTTGGACATCACCTTGAATAAATGACGTTATCCCCAAGTAAGGGAAGGAACAGCTGAGCACTGGGGAGGTACACAAAGTGCCAGAGCAAATTCTCACACAGTCAGGTGCAAAGAAAACTCAGATTTCACCCTAAAACCCAGTTCACAACAAGGCTACAAAATCCCGGCTGAGAATTTCTGTGTTAGAGTTGAAGCTCAAGACTGTACTCCAACCAACAATATTTTGTGCAGCATGACCTGAGGAGTTCACAATAAGCCCAAAACAAACTTCCATTTCTACTTGATAAATCAACTCAGGACATAATAACAAAGAGTGCTGATCTGGGCAAGTAAAAGAGCACAAAGAAAAGAGAGCAATGCAAAAGCTATCAAGCAAAAGCTCAGACTCGCATCCCTTGGAAGTGAAATTAAAGGCTCTCATTCATTTCCAGAGAAGTCAGAAAGGAAAATACCATTACATGCCATACCTTGAACCACTTGACGTCCACCTTCGGCCTGGACAGCTCACACTCAAATGTGACCTTGTCCTTCTGAGTGATGCTAATGTCTGCAAATGGTCTGCTGATTTTCACAGGCAATTCTGAGAAGGAGAAAGAAGGATGTGTATTTAGTTGGGAATGAGGTCTCTAGGAGCATCTGGCATAAGGAATAATGAAAGGCAGTGCCTACTCTCCATGCTTACTGGAACTTGTAATTAACAACAAAAAAACCTATTGTTTTGAGCACATTATCATTACTTGTGCTAGGGACAATAACGTTCCAACAATTCTCTTGATATTTGAGGGATACTCTAGTGGCAATGGCCCAGTGCAAAACATTCTTTGCAGCTGGAAGGGAAGCTGGTTCTGCTGTTAAAGTAATCTGGGACAGGAGCAGATAATGACAACTTGCACCAACCAATACCTGTCACAGTGAGCCTCCCCGATGAATTAATGCCTTCTGCTTTAAAGGAAATGAGTCCTGCATCTTCAAGGGTCACAGAAGAAAGTGTCAAGGAATGTTTCTTCCCCTAGACACCCATCGTGATATTTGGTGCAGGCTTCAGCCGCACGCCGTCCTTCTTCCAAGTCCCTTCCACATCCTCATGGGACACCTCCACCGAAAAGGTGACAGTTCCCTTCTCAGGGAATTCCAGGGGCTGCAGACCTTTCACCAGCTTCATCTGCCGCACTGAAAGACAACGGGGAGAGGTTGGAGATCTCACACCAGCAGCTGAGAAATAGAATCATCAAAGGAATCAGAGAAAGGTTTAGGTTGGAAGGGACCTTTGAGATCATCCAGTTCCAACCCCCCTGCTTTAGGCAGGGATGCTTCCCTCTAGACCAGATTGCACAAAGCCCCCATCCAGCCTGGCCTTGAATGCTTGAATAGCATCAGGACTTCCAAAACAAGTTACTTCCCTCTTCCTCTCCCAGGTACAGTATCTGCCAATTAAGCAACAGCCTTTGCAAAGAATAAACTTGCTCATAACCAGGTCCATGGGTGCTCTTAAATGGATCCTTCCAGATGGAAAAAACATTTCAGGTGGCCTCCTAGATTCTACCCCTTTTTGTGTTGCACGCAAGACTGAAAAAAAAGTTACTTTTGCAAAGTTCCTCTTGTCATAAGGAAACAAATATTTGGGGAATGGCAGAACCAGGTAAAATTTTCCTTCACGTCAAGAAAGTATAAATTTCACTCTCATGCTCTTGGTGTGCTTTCTGCTATGATTATTTGGACTAATTAAGCTTTTCTCTGATGAAAGCCTAGAAGTATATCACAAGAAGGACCAACTTACCCATGACCTTTTATGACCATAACTGACAATAAAATATTCAGCCAGACTACAGGTTTGAGCAGCTGAGTTGTTTCTAGGATCTCCTGCAATCTCAAGCTTGGAACACACACTTGTCTTTTGACTAAGTGTCTCTTACAGTGCACTAAAACAACAGGTTTTCACACGGCGATTTCTCATTTACCTTGATCTGAACTCATTCTCAAACCATGCAGGCTCAGTCCAGGGAGAAGGGGAGGAGAGGGAAAGGGAAAGGGGAAGTCCACGGTCCTCTAAAATCAGGCTTCTTAGCCTAAAGCTCAACAGCAAATAGCAGTCCACTTCCCCACATTGCTAGACTCCGAGCATTTAAAGAACAACAGCTGACCTCATGATGAGCTCTAACATAGCCAAAGGAATTAATATATTCAAATATTCCCTCAGGGGGAATTGTGGCTGTTCCATGCCCACTGGGTAGAAGACAGCCAGTCTTCCTCTCAGCCACATAAACAGCTGCTTAGTGCTCCCAAAGCGAATGCTCACCAGTTGTTTCCAACTTGAAGGTCATCTTCTGGCCAGCAGCCTCGCAGATGTATTCTCCAGCATCTTTCTTCTCCAGCTGCTCCACAACCAGACGCCGTGTTTTGCCCACAGATTCCAGTTTGAACTTTCTGGAGGAGGCAAGCAGTCTTCCATCCTTGTACCATTTTACTTCGGTTGGATCCTGTGCTACTTCACAGCTGAGGGAGGCACTTGCTGCCAGGGCAGCACTCACCTCTTTCTGCACCTTCTCCTGGTTTATAAACACAGGTTTTGGCTCTGAGGGAAGAAAAGAAAAAAGTATTGACTGAGGGACTGAAATGAGACCAACTTGCAGGTTTGTGCGTACAGCTTGGAACAGGTTTAGGTTACCACTTGTGCCCAAACTAATAGCCTTCACTAGAGAATATCAGCTCTTCTGTTGAAACAAAGTGTCAAATCTAGGCAAGAAAGAACCTAGGAACTGGAGGAACCAAAAGGGTCCTTGAACACCAGTCCCATGGTTGCAAGTCACTATGCAAACATATTGAACCCAAAAGAACATCTGTCCTGCAGGCAACCAAAACCTGAGTTTCTTTTACTTAAGACCCACTGTGAAACATCAAAACACATAAACATGCGATAGTCAAACCACTGGCTGCCTTTTCATGACCCAGAACAGTACTCCTGGCTTCCTGAACAGACTCCTCATGGCCTCTACCACTGCCACAACTGTGACTGTCAAAGGCACAAAGGAAATATGCTCACCAACGCAGTCCTTTGTTCTTTGTGTGTGATTTGCAGATATCTATCTTACTTTGAGCTCTGGGAATAGTCAGCTCTACCAGGTCTCTTACTGTGAGGAGCAGACTCACCTATCCAGATGCAGCCTCCAACATAAAGGCATAGTAAAAAGGCAGTGTACTACTAGGAGAAGTTCCTGCTTCTCCTGCCATGAAAGGCTGCATGTACAACATGCACTCCAGCCTCACTGCACATACTTATCTTAGTCAAATGTTTAGGTGAACAAGAATTACAGTTTGGGATCTCAGGCACAGGAGAGATTTGAATAATATCTTGAATATTGCTTCCATTGTACATATATCAGTAATTATTATTCTACAGACAGACTGAAACAGGTCTTTGTGCTATACTAAAACCACATACATGCTACAAACCCAGGCAATCAAGTATAGGGAAAAAACCTCAGCACAGACTACTGCACCTGGATCACTGTATAATGGAAACTAGATTTTACTTTACTGTTCTCTGCTGTATTTCATACAACACCTGTCTTACCTGTGACATGAATCTTGAAGGTGAGTTTCTGGCCAGCAGCCTCGCAGCTGTACTCCCCTGCATCTTTCTTCTCCACCTGGCTCACCACCAGCCGACGCTGTTTGCCCTCTGACTCCACCTTGAACTTCTTGCTCGAGGTGATCAGTTTCCCCTCCTTGTACAACTTCACCTCCGTCTTCTCCTGGGCCACCTCGCAGCTCAGCGTGGCATTTTGAGTCAGTACAGCCTTCACCTCCTTTTGTACCTTGTGCTTGTTGATAAAGGCATTTTCTTCTTCTGGAATTTAAGGCAAACGGGCACATTTAAGACATGAATCTTTTCTACACAGCCTTCCCCAAATGCCCAAATTAGTCTTTGGACTGTACCGTTGAGGACAGCTTTCCCACTCACATTTCCTGACAGTGCTATGAACTGAATGCCAACATCTGAACTATATCAATTGCCAGTGAAGAACTTCCTCCCTGCCAGACCAAAACAGCTTAGATAGCCCTAAACTTGTTTTCATTTCCACCAGTATCATGTTCCAAAATCTTCAAAAAGAAAAGAACAGCCCTTTCCCCACTGTCCAGCAGCACACCAGCATACACAGTCATTGAAAAGTCTGTTTCATACAAGGGGATAGGCATTAAATTGTCCAAACAAGCTGACAGCTGTAAGTTGCTTTGCCAGCAAAAGCCAGGTGAGGGTCAAGGTTAAATTCTGTTTGTGATTAAGTCATAGTGAGGAAATGTATTTTTCTCACCTACTTATTTCTGAAAACAGTTCTAATATCTCCTGAGTTTTCAGAGGCAGTAATAAAATGGTTACCCCTATGGAATCATAGAACGGTTTGGGTATAGAAGGAAGCTTTAAAGATCATCCAGTCCAACCTCTTGCCGTGGTCAGGGACATCATTCACTAAATGAGGCTGCCCAGGGTCCCCATCCAGCCTGGCCTTGGACACTCCAATGATGACTCACCCACAACCTTCACTGGACAATCTGTTCCAGTGTATCACCACCCTCATCATAAAGAACTTTTCTCATGTCCAAACTGAGTCTACCCTCTTCACTTTTGAAACCATTGCCCCTTCTTATGTTGCTATAGACCCTGGTAAAAAGCCTTGTTCCACTTTCACATCTCTCCTAATAAATAGACTCTCCTAATAAATAGAACGCCTGTCTTCCTCCATTTTGGAAAGAAAAGCACCAGCTTGAAGCCTTTCTATTTTTAAGCATTTCTTTTGTACCTGCTATAGAGAAGAAAACAAAAGACAATACGGGAAAACCTTTTTAGTTGCAGGTTTCTTTAATTTAATAGAAACCACCAATGCCGCCGTCTAGCATTGTGACCAAATGCTGTCTCTGAGACTATTTAGGAAGAAGCATTTGCAGGGGTGTGCTTGTGCCCTGAAGATATCTTTAATATTCTTCAATTTCCCCTGTAATTATTGACTTCTCATTTTGCTATCACTGCATCTACTTGAGATCCCCAGGGAAATTCCCGAATTATTTCCAGCCTGTCTTAAGCTGAGGCTACCCAAGTCCTCTGCGTTCATAGCTTCAGAAGGCAAACAGAAAAGCACACGAATTAAACAGAATTTAAGCACCGTCTACATCACTGAATGCTGGGGTTAAATGTGTCAAACCACTTAACTTTCCCCTCCTTCTTTGTTGGGGGGTTCAATACAGTTGAAACAATTTCTCTCACCTGTTACATCAATCCTGAAGGTGAGTTTCAGGCCAGCAGCCTCGCAGCTGTACTCCCCTGCATCTTTCTTCTCCACCTGGCTCACCACCAGCCGACGCTGTTTGCCCTCTGACTCCACCCTGAACTTCTTGCTCGAGGTGATCAGTTTCCCGTCCTTGTACCGCTTCACCTCCATCTTCTCCTGGGCCACCTCGCAGCTCAGCGTGGCATTTTCTGTTGGTGCAGCCTTCACCTCCTTCTGCACCTTCTGCTTGTTGATAAAGGCATCCTCTGCTTCTGGAACTGGAAAACATTGGGTAAAATATACATTAGATATGAACAGCTTGTGACTAGAAGACATTAAAAGTTGCTTCTATGTTGTATTGGACCATTTCCTGGAGCAACACTGCTTCACAGTGTTTATCACACATTATAATGCATCCTCAGCACAGTCCCTATGGTCATCCCATCCCTCTGGGTAGTCTTTACTATCAGCTTGGACTCCTAATTTTCAGATTTCTTCTAATGAAGACAATGACAGATCTTCATCTGTCTGTCTTTTTGATATTGCTCCACTCTACACAGGAGATCAGCCAAATACAGCTCAATTATGAAGTGAGGACCTCAAAATCAGGAAACCATAGAAATTTAAGAGCAGAAAACCATCTTTTGACTCTACCCTATGGTAATGATATAACCCTTAATATGGTGAATACTTGGCCTACATTAGATTTTGTAGCTCGGTTTTATGCATAAAGCATGGTTTCCTACTCTCAGCAACCCCTGATTCTTCAGAGAACTGGCTGAGGTCATCTCCTCTTAATACCTAACACATATAGAAGAAAGTGTTTAAAGCCCACCTTACCCTTTCTGTCAACAAATGGAGTTAGCATCAGAAAGATAGCAAGTGTAATTAGTTAGGCATACACACTTCAGTTAAAGTGATTCAGTTAATCACTTTGCTAAGTGGGATCGATTGATACATTGAATCTTTTATTGATTACTTTAATGACTGTTTTATCTGATTCTCCTTTTACCAACAACTGGTTGCTGAGAGCGTTCATGCTAGTTCCTATTTCAGGCGTGGGAGAACAGATAAACCCTAAATAAATGGGCTTCCATTTCTATTCCATGGTTTGCCCTACAAAAGGCTGTAGAAGTGCAGAATATTTCTGACACACTTACATCATGGACTTCTCTAGTGCTAGCCAGCTTCTAACAGCAGAGCAATTTTGAATAAGCTTCCTATGCTTGTTTGGGTCCCAGGAAAGATCCCAGGGTCCTGATGTTGATACCAAGACAGAGGCTCCAAGCATGAATGCAGGACTAGCAGGTGTGAGGGGGATTGACATTGCCTTTTATTTGCAGTGGAGACATGGAAGACCACTCATTCAGATCATTCATGCAAGCATATTCAGGCATACCCAGCTCAGGTGACCGGGAAGGCTCCTGCTCCCCAGCAGTCATGGCAAACCCTTCCATGACCTGTCCCCTATCTCCTTCCTCCCCGCTGTCACTTTGTGAAGCCTTCTGCTGCCATCCCTTTCCCTTCCTTCATGACTTTCTCCTCTGCATGCTGTCTGAATTCTGAGTGGCAGCAGCTGCCCAGGAGGGTAAGTTCAGGTCAAGTTCCTGTGCTGCTGACCGTTGCAGTATGTGCAATCCCAGGATTCACACCACAGCTCTACCACCAGCTCTGCAGTCCACTGAAGGCGAGGGAGCAGGGCAGCAAGCCAATGCAAGAATGCAGTTGATACACTCTACATTTGACCTCCCTGCTTGTATTGACTGCAGAAGCATCATTCTCTCCGCCCATCTTCAACAGCCCCTGTTTTGACTGATGATTTTCAGGGAAGGTTCAAGTTGGATGTTAAGAAAAACTTCTTCTGAAGAGGAATGGTGATGTGGTGGCACAGCTTTGCAGGGAGCTGGTGGGGTCACCATCCCTGGGAGTGTTCAATAACCATGGAGATGTGGCACTGAGGGACGTGGGCAGTGTGCATGGTGGGATGGGTTGAGGCTGGATGTGGGGATTTTTGTGGTCTTTTCCAACCACAATGATTTGATGAAGATCAGAAGGCTTGCTCATTAGCAAGGCAACAAACATGGCCTAGACCAACCAGGTGATGCAAAACTTCTCACAAATGCAATGGAGCTTTGGCCCACTTCAAATAAGGATTTCAGCGTGCACCACAAATACTGAGATAATTAGATGGCAGAATCAGCCCTTTTTACTCTAGTTTTCTATAGGTTTCCAAGGTGTGCAGCACTTGTTTCTTTTAAGCAAGAAGGTCTAATCTGCATCCCATAATGCTCAACACTCAGCACCTAACATTCAACATGTCCTTAAAATGGGATTGTTCTGTGCTACCAGTGGAACCCTGGGGTAGAGGAACCCTGAAAAGCTTTCTGAGTGCAATGGTAAGAGGACAAATTAAGACTCAGGAAGCCATTGCACTTTGGGAGAAGCTGGTAAGATGAGGATTTCTGTAGTGAAAGAGCCAACCACTCCAAGGTACTCATAATCCCTCCTGACTTTCACACCAGATCATTCTGCAGTGAGTGCTGGACTTGCACATCATGTTACAGTGGTACACATGAGAAATACAGCAACGGTAGCTAGGCAAGCACTCTCCACGTATGGCAGAGGAGGAGGTATTACATTACCCTGTGCAGCCATGAGCTCATCCGGTCTGAAAGAGAACAGAAAACCTTTGGTTTCTGAGGCAAACAGCTAATAATAGCCCTCAGCTAGCAAAATTCAAGTGTAAAAGCACTACATTGCTGTGTTTTCTCCCTACACCTCTGCAATAAGACGTGGGCTGGCTTTGGCTGCTGAGGATTAACTTGGTTGATTCCAGCTGTTGCCATAGTCTTTCTGTCATCGTTCATATTTCATTTTCTCTGACAGATACCTCCCAAATCTACCCTGTCTGTAATCCACTCTTTGCTGAAACTGCCAGTTTCCTGAGCCAAAAGCATGAGCTACACAACTCACGGAACAGATCCAAAGGCCCCAGAATCACATCCACGTGGTGTGGGAACAGTAAGAGCTGATAGTTTAGAATCTACACCACAGGCAGCAGCAAAACTGTCTACTACAGGAGCAGAGATATATTGCACACCAGGGACTGAAGGAGCAGAATGCCCCAAGATGGAGAGAGCAAAGACTGCAACCTTTACAAGGGAACAGAACGCAAGCTATGCCCTGCAAGGACACCAGGTCTGTGTGAGCAGAAAGGCAGTAGACTCCCAGTACAGTTGCTCCTCCACAGAGCTGATCAAATGCCAAACCTTGACCAGGATTAAGCTCCAATGTGTTCACTGCCATAGGAAAGAAGAGGAGAAAACAGATTCCCTGTCCTGATCAGCTCAGAATACAAGACAAGAACTGTAAAGTTAACAGAGAACAAGCTGACTTACGAGCAAAAACCAGCAGAGTGCAGCTACAAATAAAACAGAAGACAAACCCTCGTCATCAGCCAGCTCACTAATGGTCACTCAGAATGCAGCTGATGTGCTCAAGGCTATCTGGAGTCTAAGTTAAAATTTACCGGATCTTGTGCAAAGTATACGGGCACCAGAGCAATCTCTACTGCAGCTGGAGTGAGAGATCTACCTCTGTGCAAAACTCTCAGACTAATGAGAAACGTACAATTAGAAAGGTATCAATGGATTCATGACTGGTCATTACATTTACAGAACATGGAACGAATGGTCGTCAACGTGCGATTCAACAAACCAAAGGCAAGTGCAATGCCTCTGACTAAAAGTTCTTAGGACACCGACAACCAAACCTTCTCAGTGCAGCCACAGTAGAGATCTGTAACTACTACTGTTGAAATTTCAACTGGTAGAGCAGTGTTGCACATTGTAGAAATCACAGTTGGACATCTATGGACAGCTCATTATAAAAGTAGTCGTAGGGGAAGAGCTGGATGAAACACTGTTAAAAACAAATAATCATTTTAGCTGCACGTTTGTAAGCATTTCTTTTCATCCTCCCCAAAACAGTTTCATGGCAGAATCAAGAGGACACATTCACACAGACGTTTCCACAGCCAGACTATGGAATAATCAAAGAATATCAACAAAAATGTGTTTCCTACCAGTTACATGAATCCTGAAGGTGAGTTTCTGGCCAGCAGCCTTGCAGCTGTACTCCCCTGCATCTTTCTTCTCCACCTGGCTCACCACCAGCCGACGCTGTTTGCCCTCTGACTCCACCTTGAACTTCTTGTTCGAGGTGATCAGTTTCCCCTCCTTGTACTACTTCACCTCCGTCTTCTCCTGGGCCACCTCGCAGCTCAGTGTGGCATTTTGAGTCAGTACAGCCTTCACCTCCTTTTGTACCTTGTCCTTGTTTGTAAACACGTCTTCTTTCTCTGCAGGGACATCACAACAGTCACACCGTTTTGCTGTAGTCTGCTGCAGAGCTAACTCCAGTTCCCCGTTTTCACTATACTTGCCCTTCACAGGGAGCATCGTGATGCCTCATTAAGACAGGAAAATACTTTCCCCTCTATTTTGCCTTGGGAAATGATAAGCATATCATTTCATATCACATCATATCACATCATATCACAAAGCTAAACATTTTGCAGTCTGATAGCAGATTTGGACATGAGATTTAGAACACCTGCATGCACTGCTGAACCTCCTCCCTTCTCTTTTCTTCTTCTGATGTCTCTCTACATTTCCAGAAAATCAGAAGGGAATGGCCCTCTAGAACAGGTTGCCCAAGGAGACTGTGGATGCTCCATCCCTGCAGGCATTCAAGGCCAGGCTGGATGTGGTTCTGGGCAGCCTGGGCTGCTGCTCGGCAACCCTGCACATAGGAAGAAGGGGGTTGGAACTGGATGAGCACTGTGGGGCTTTGCAACCCAGGCCATTTATGAGTCTGATTAGTGGCATTTTCCACCTAATTGTGTCATTCAAATTTTGTAACCAGATCTCTTCAACCACCTCCCCTTTTCTCACTCCTTGCATGCCTGGTGTGCTCTTGCACTGTAACCCTGCAGACACCAGCTGACTACAAGAGCTGCACAAGTTACCCTCCTTGCCTATTGTTTGTTGCAGTAATTCATTCCTGGAAGGAAAAGCACATGTAGAAAAGTGTAGCTATAACACTAGATGACAAAGAAAGTCCTATAGCCAAAATGTTTTGCACCAGAGAGGCTGTCAGTTGATCCTCCAAATGCAAGACACACAAAATGAAGCATTCCTTTATCTCTGGGATTTCAAGCATTTTCTCACCTCTGACTTTCACTTGGAATGTTGCTTTGTCATCTTTTGTTTCACAGCTGTAGCTCCCTTGGTCTTTCAGGGTCACATTTTTGACCATGAGCTTGCGGTGCGTCCCCCGGGAGATGATGGTTGTCCTCTGGTCCTGCTTCACCTCTGTTTGATCTTTCTTCCATACGACAGCTCCGCTTGCAGCTGACACCTCACACACCAGCTCCAGGTCTTCAGAAGGACTGACTGATATTTCTGGAGTCGTTTTGGACTTGCTGACAAAATTAATGGCTTCATCTGAAGAAAAAAAGAGAAAGTGGTTTACATCCTGACTCAGGCTTATTCGGCACAGCATGAAGATACAGTTAGAGCTGATTGTAATGTCTCTGCTCATTACATTTGGGTGATTGAGTTTCACCTCTGGAGGTACTCACATACAAACGTGTGCTTGATTCTCCTGTGGAAGGAAAGAGTAAGTTCTATGCAGACAGTTCTTATTTCTTTTAATCAATTCTGTATTCTGCACATGTTCTTCTGAAGCTAAAATGAAGGCAGCTAAGTAACGTGTTTGCAATACATGAACAAACCTATTCAACACCTTGTCTCTAAGCTAACAAGCAGCGTTTGATGAGCACATCAGTATTTCATGCCCTTCATTCCATCCAGACAGAACCTGCCTGAGGAGCAAGCTGATGGCTGTCAACTACAGGCAGACCTAGCTTAGTATTGCATTTCTTAGAGCAACAACTGTTGCTTTCAGTCACTGAATATAACAAGGCCAATTGCTATGCCAGGCACATTTATGGCATCAGTGAACAAATAATGCCTTAAAAATTGTAATAGACAGGAACCATGTATTCTTTTAAAACTAGGTGACCAAAGAAGAACAGTCCCTCTAGAGTCAAGCTGTTAAGAACTAATAGCACCAACCAATATCACATAGATAGATTACTTCCCTGCCCTAAACCATCTTGTGACCATTTGGTGCTTCTAATTAAGCCCTCTTGATGGCATTTTGTCTGAGCCATGTGACATTTTGTGATAGGAGTTACTGCCAGTGTTCCCTTAGCCCTACACCAAAGTAGGAGGTATCCATTCTCAGGGAATCATGCAGGCTTCCTCTGTATTTGATGCTCAGAGACAGCCCCAGAACTTTTTAAATCTTAGCTTAGCTCTCATCCAATAATGTTCATCAAACAGTGCAACTTGTCCTTTGGGGATGCCTTTGTTCTGCATCAACCAGTTCCAACGGAATCTTCTTGGCTTGTTTTAGATCAGTTTTTCAACAGATAAAGCCAGGGTCTTTGAATTACAAAGTGAAATTGCAGAATGCATGATTCTCAACCAAACAGAACAGGAGGTGGGATGCAGGGTGAATACCTGAGCCAATACCACCTGCAAGCAATCCTTCAGTATCTTAGGAATCTCTAGCCATCCCAAATCCAGTGTTGTGCTTGATCTATCATCTCTGCTGAGTTTTTAGCTAGCTGATGGTGAGCATCATGGTGGTGATGGGTGAGCAGTCAGACTAGAGGGTCTTAATCAACCTTAAGGATCCTGTGATCAGAGGAACGTGAATGTGCTGTTAAAGGTCACAAGTGCTGCACTGCAGCATGAGCATACACAGCGAAAGGCTTTCAGTACAGCTTCAGTTCATAAATGAGGACTGGGTTATGGAAAATAGGCTCAAGATAGAAACCAGAAAACAGATCTTAACGCCAGGTTCTGTGAATGCAGCCAGCTGAATTTCACAGATCTTGAATTTCAATGACAATTTCTTGTGTTATTTTACCCTCCAGCTCCACCCTGAACAGGAACATGTCAGTGACAAGCATTACTCCTCCAGGCTTGACCTGACAGTGCTTTACTTGTACTATGAGCTAATGCCAGGAAGAGCAGGAAAAGAGTTTCATCCACGTGCCTTCTCCTTCCTTAGTAAAACCAGTGTGAAACTGCAGCCACGTCAGGCTGAAGGAGACGTCTCAGATGTCCTGCCTGGATGCAGGAGGTCACGTGTCAGAGGATGTCTGGCACGTCAAGTCTCATGGCAGTGCAGTGCATGACAAACTGCAACAACACTTTCCTGTGGGCTCCTTTGGGCACGAGGCCCAGCGGGTGACACACCTCTGGCTGCAGCTCTTCAGAGCCTCCCAGCAGCCACGTGATGCCCATGGGAGAGACACAGCTGACCCGCACAGCAGATGATTTACCAGCTCGCTCTGGTTTACAGCAAGAGAAGATACAAGTGGCGATGCTGAATGGTGAAATACTGCGAGTGTGTGACATGGGTATAAGATTGGTGAGCCTGAGGATGTTCAAAGTCAGGCTGGACAGGGCTCGGAGCACCTGATGGAGCTGCGGTGCCCCTGTTCATTGCGGGGGGAGTCCAACTAGCTGACCCTTAAGGGTATCTTCCCTATCTATGAGATACACGAAAGCTGATTCTGCAGTAACCAAGCTACCAACAGCAGTTGTTTGTCTTACAGTTTGCCAACACAGGTTTTAAAATAACAGCATTGATTACTCATTTGATAGTCACATTACAGTGCAAAGCACATGGAAACATCCATCAGCAAATTCAATTAATTCTGGGGGAAGACCTGCCAGTTTGAAATATTATGCTAACATGACAAAGAGAGAGAAGAAAAGCAAAATTAAGACTAGCTGACAAGCCTTGCCAGGAAGTTCTGCTCTCCATTAATTTAGTCCCATTATTCAATTCTGTTTGGAGCTGTCTCCATGCCTCTCTGGAATTTGTTCTTTGAGAAGAAGCAATAAAGTAAGCTCTCCAATGCCAAAGTGCATACACTACTCTAGGGCTT
The DNA here is from genome assembly GCF_054131305.1 of Coturnix japonica. NCBI lineage: Eukaryota > Metazoa > Chordata > Aves > Galliformes > Phasianidae > Coturnix > Coturnix japonica. Next base: position 18,834,249 of record NC_140671.1, on the reverse strand, counting down.
TGTTGTTTCTCCATGGACCAACAAGGGTGACAAGACAGCAGAAGATGATGAAGAGCCTCATGCATACTCAGTGTAAAAAAAAAAAAAAGGCAATTGTTGCTGGGAAGAAGGTGCATTTGCATTTGTGTCATCTGCAGAGGGTACTGCAGAAATGGAAAGTCTTCCACTGGAGCAAACAAAGGGCTCTCATTTATTGCAATCAAGGCCCAGCGTGTGGATCTCAGAGATCAGATCTACACCCTGCAGCAAAACAGAGACCTGCGTGGGAAAGTTCAGTTTCTCTCTACATCTGTGTCAGAAAAAGCCCACCATGGAATGACAGCTAAGTAAACATCCCTGTGACTCTTCACAGGTCTCTTCCACATTTGGGATCACTGCTACAAAAAGAGCATTTTACATCATCTCTCGTGGCCACCCTGAGAGAAGAGCAGGAAGGCTGGGATGCTCTTTTTCCTATCTTTCCCTTGATTTCCTCTATATCTTAGGGACGAATCACAGGACAGAACACAGAAATCAAATGGCTCTACAAAGCAGATTGGCCAGTTCAAGTCAAAACAGCCACTGAAAACACCCCAGATGCTGTCTGACAACAGCTGGACTGTCGGGGAGTCAGGTGAATGCAGTCTGCTGGCCCTGGGCAGGAAGAGGACAGCCCAGACTGTCACATACCTTTCTCTGAAAGCTGATAGAGCATTTTATCCCCCTCACAGATGCACTGACAACTTGCAGCATCATCCATTGAGTCGTTGTGAATTTTCAGGGTGTGTTTCTTCCCCACAATTTGCAGTTCATATTTTTCACTGGCCTTGAGCTCTTTCCCATCCTTCATCCACTCCACAGTAGCACCTGTGTCTGAAAGCTCAGCCTGCAGTTTGGCTTCCTCACGCAGCCGAGCGCAGATCTTTTCTACATCTTTGCTCTTCTTGGTAAATCTCACTGCAGCACCTGTCAGGAGCAAAGGCCTCGTTATTTCAATTTATATCAGGCTAACGTGGTCAATGTTTGCTGCAAGATCTCTGAAAAAGTATCACCTTCTGTTCCTGCACTCAGCATTGTGTCACTGCTGAGCAATTCAAGATGTTTCATTTGGTCTTCTTGCCGGATTTACTAAGTAAAAATCAACCAAACATCTCCTTCTACTAATTAAGAATGCTCTAAACATGCTTCTGCAGAGGTTTCCACCCAATGACAAACAGCTCTTCCCATAATGAATCTTTATTTGTTCTATTTTGTCATGCAAAGCTGATTGATAGAGACACAATTGGAATGATTGCTCCCCTACTTCTAAACTATTCCAGTGCGATCAGAAAGGCTGTCTGAACCTGGAGCTGAAAGTACTGCTCTATGGTGATGCAGTGGTAAACCTGGTGACTGAATGCACTGGCCAGTAGCTGTGAACTGCAGACATTCATCAGCTGGCATGAAGCAATCTGGTTCAGATACCAAGCAGCTGGGTAGATTGGCTTACCCTACACTCAGTGCTATCATGTTTAGGTCATTACCAGGACTCACGTCAGTCCATGGGATGCAGTTTCAGGTATTTGGTACAGTCAGTGAATGCCTGCAGCCCCAGTTCTAATCATCAGATCACAGCAACTCTGCCTTGACTGTAAGAGGAAAGGAGAAGGATCAAAGCAAATACCTCTCACTCTCATCTTGCTGCTGACATCAACATTTTTGGCAACAAATTTCACTTCTGCTCCATCATCGTTCTTGGTGACGTTCTTTATGATTAGGCTGTGAGTAGTTTGGGTTCTCTTGATGATGCAGGTCTCACTTTCCTGTAAGACTTTACCACTGAGGTACCAAGTGCCGCAACACGTTGTTGTAAGGTCAATAGTAAACATGGCATCCCCTCCAGGTACAGCTTCACCAGTTGTTAAGGGGGATTTCACAGCCAGGACTGGGTCTGAGGAAGAACATGTATGTCTTAATGCTCTTTAGTTGCAAGTCTGGTATCTCATTTAGAGATGGAAGATTAAATCATAGGTACATTTCTACTTCTCCCTTTGCATGAGTGCTGGAAGAAGCACTTCTATGCTTAAGATCTGTTACAGAAAGTTCTGCCTCTTGCACATGTGAGATATCAAAAGATAAGGATATTCATGTCTCTGTCACAGAAATAGAACTTGTATCACTTCAGTGGTAGCTGGAGGTTGATAGGAGATAGGAGAACTAAGAATAAAGGAAAGCCTTTGGTGTGTTAATGCACTACTATCCTTAAAGTCAAAGGAAACATCTTTAGGGAACTAACACAGCTGCTCATGGGGTTTTTGTGCTTACCAAGGTGCACGCTCTCTGGAAATTCCAGAGACGGGCTCTGTCCATGCGCATTGACTGCAGACACTCGGAACTGATCATCAGCCTCTGCAGACAGATTTACAGCCCCTGCACAGCTCTATATAACAGTCTTATAGAACTACCTCTAGTAGAAGCAATCTCCACACAGAGATCCTTTCCCAGCACACTCCGACACGGGGGGGGGGGGCAAAATGGGGGGGGGGCCATATACACAGCGCCGGGGGGGGCCCGTAACTGACCCCCACCCATCCTTTAAAGGGGCGTGGGGTCCGTTTTAATGGGGGGGGGGGGGGCCGAGACCACCTTCACCCCCCCCCCATCCCCACCCCATCCTTTAAAAGGGGGGTGTCCATTTTGGTGGGGGGGGGTGGCAGTGACAATCTCCCCCCCACCCCATTGTTTAAAGGAGGGGGGGTTCGAGACCACCCCCCCCCACCCCATCTTTTAAGGGAGGGGGTCAGGGGCTCATGGGGGCAGCACATCGTGCACAACTTTGGGGGGGGGGGCCTTTAAAAGGGGGGGGGTTACAAAAAGCATAGCTCTCAACTATAGATGGGATTGGGGGGGGCTCAATCGATGGGGGGGGCCCCTTCATGCAGGGGGGGCACAGCGTAAGGCAGCGGCTTTGAGGGGGGGGTTGGGGCTGTTTGGCCTTTGGGGGGGTTATTGTGTGCCCCACCCCCACCACCCCCACACACAATGGGGTGTTAATGTGGGGGGGGGGGGCTTAGATTAGTTGCGTTCCCTATAGCGCTGCCCCCCCCCATCATTAACCCCACCGCTTTATCCTTACGGCTGAGCCCCCCCCCCGACAGCTCCCCATTCATCTTGATGGGGGGGGGGGTTGTCACACGACCCCGGCGCGGCTTACGGCACATCGTCGACCCCACCCCCACCCCCCATAACCCCACCCGGGGGGGGAGGGGGCGATGTGGTGAGTGGGGGGGGGGTTCCGGAGGTGGGGGTGAGCAAAGCGCAATATGGGGGGGGCGTCCTATAACTGGAGGGCAGCGGCTGCACAAAGAGCCCGCAGGGGTCGGAGAGCAGCACTTTGGCTGGGGGGGGGGCCACGGGGTCCGGGGGTAATGCTGCCCCACCCCCTCCAACACCCCCCACTGCCGACCCCCCCCCGCGTTGCCCCCCCGCCCCAACGTCAGCTCCTGCGGCAGCTCCTCGTCGCTCTCCTCCTCCTCTTCCTCGTCTGGGGGGTCAATATGTGGGGGGGGGGGTCCCATCGGGCAGCGGCAGCTCCGCCGGCTCCGATTGGCTGAGCCGCAGTGCACGGGAGCGGCTGTTGTGTGCCGGTCGGTGGAGGGGCGGCTCTTCATGGAGCTGCCCCGCAGCCAACAACAGCCTGAATGAGATCCTGGAGTCCCAGACGCTGGAGGATGAGCTGGGAAAGAGCAGAGGCTCCCCACAGAAGGGCAAATCACGTCTGATAACGTGAGTGTGGAGCACAGCCAGCCCCTTCCTCACATGTGTGGGGCTTCCATGTTCCTCTGTGCCCATTGCAGTGTGCCACCCCAATCCTGCTGCCCAGCCAGGAGTGGATGGGATGAGCAGGTTGGGATGCACAGAGCAGTGCTCAGACATTGCTGGGACATTTGTGCACTGCTGTTGAGCTTCCCTTTGTGCAGCAGGGGAGAGGATGGAGGTTTACAGGTGGATGGTTGTTATTTCTATGGCATTGCACAGGTGGTAGAACCTTGTCCATTCCCAAACTTATTCCAGGGCATGCGGGAATTTGTGCAGTTGTAGTTCCTGAATTGTGCTATTTAAAACCCTCCTGTAAATGGGGATGTTTTGTAATGCCTGCTGGGGCTGCAGGCAGCATTGCCTTCCTCCTTAGGGGGCAGGTTTAATCACAAACCTCCCTATTTCCTATCACAAACGTCCTACAAACCATGTCTGGGCATTGCTGTCTCGGCCTGGATCTCAGCTCCTGAGACTGTCAGATGTGAAGCAGCAGCAGCTGGGACAGGGCTGGCTCTGTGTGCCCTCTGTGGGTCTGTGGGCACAGAGTGGGGCAGAGGGATGACTGTGAGAGGGAGGAATTGCCCAGCCACTAGAAAGAGGAAATCAGCTGAAAAGGGGAGATTTTAGAAGCACTGAGGCTGTGGCTGCTTTGACAGTAAGAAGAAACCAAGCTGTCACTGTGCAGATGGGAACTCCAGTAGGAGAGCTGTGGTGGCTTTACAGATGGCAGACAGCAGCTGGAGTGTAGAGCCAAGGGTAGGGGGGGATCTTCCTCTTAGCAATGCCATGCAAAGAATGATGCAGACTCCTGCAGGGTCGGCTTTGCTGTGTGACCCTGGGTGGAAGCAGCTGGAAGGTCTCAGCCCTTCTGCGTTATCCCAGGAGATGGGGCAGTGCTCGGTCTCATCCCACCTCTGCTAATAGCAAATGCAGAATCCCTTATCTGAGTGCCCTTTTCTCTCATGTAGAGTCACCAACCCTGGGAAGTTCACAAAAAGTTTGGGTGTTGTGTTGAGGGATGTGATTTAACTGGGAAGTATTGGTGATGGTTGGACTGGATGATCATAAGATCATCCAGATCATAAGATCTGAGATCATAAGATCATCCAGGTCTTTTCCAACCTTGAAAATTCTATGGAGTTGTAGCAGATTGTGGGGGTGTAGGTGTGGTATATATATGTACACAGATGGGAATATCCGTATGGAAAAGATAGATCCATGTGTGTTCTGGGCTGCACTGAAAAAGGGGTGGCCAGCAGGAGAGGGAGGTGATTGTCCCCTCCTGCTCAGCTCTTGTGAGGCCATATTTGCAGCACTGTGTCCAGGCCTGGGAAGGATGGGGAGCTGTTGGGGGGGGTCCAGAGGAGGGCCACTGTGATGATCAGAGGGCTGGAGCAGCTCTCCTATGAGGAAAGGTGGAGGGATCTGGGCTTGTTTAGCCTGGAGAATGGAAGGCTGTGGGGAGACCTCACTGTGGCCTTTGAGTACTTGATTGGAGCGTATAAACCGGAGGGGGAATGGCTGTTTATGAGGGTGGACAGTGATAGAACAAGGGGGAATGGTTTTAAACTGAGACAGGGGAGGTTTAGGTTGGATCTTAGGAAGATGTTTTTCGCTCAGAGGGTGGTGACGCACTGGAACAGGTTGCCCAAGGAGGCTGTGGATGCCCCATCCCTGCAGGCATTCAAGGCCAGGCTGGATGTGGCTCTGGGCAGCCTGGTCTGGTGGTTGGCATCCCTGCACATAGCAGGGGGTTGGAACTGGATGATCTTTGGGATCCTTTTCAACCCAGGCCATTCTATGACTGTACAGTTCCATAGTGGAACAAATATAAAATGCTAACTATGTAAAACATGGAGTCAGACCTGTGTGATTTGTCCACACCAGGAGGTGATTAGAAAACAATTTGTAAGCTACAAAGCTGCTTGCTGGAAAGGAAAAGAAAATAAAACTACAAGAAAAATGGAAATCATTTCTTCCTGAAAATAGGAAGAATAATGGACCTGACATGAAATTTGGGTGAAGCTGCCTGATTTTATGAAGCTATTCCCATTATTTTCTTGGTGCTGTGTTTCCCAAATGAGTGGTTTCTGGCTCTGCTTCAGCACCAGTCTGCATGTGAACATCAACTCTATTCACCATCTGGGAAGATTAGGACTTCCCTTCTCCCACCAGCACCACTGAATTACAGTTACTCAGTGGTTAAACAAAGGAATCCTTAAAGAAGGGTTTACAGCTGTCCTGTTGTCTGAAGTGCTTGGGGCATTCTGATGCTATTAAGCTCTATGTATTAACAAGTTAAAAAAGAAAAGGTAGGCATCTGATTGTTGTGACAGTTTCTAAGTTATTTGGAAAGCTGTACCACCCAACCACTCCTTCTATTTGATGGAGGTGACAAAGCTCAGTTTAATTTCTGACTGCTGTTTAAATTCTGAAGCTGGAGCTGGTTCCTGGAGCAGAAGAAAAAGCTCAGAAGCTGTCCCTCCTACAAGCAGGCACCTCTGAGCAAAATATGACATCTCAATTTCTGATGGTAAGGTCAGGAGATCTGATTCCAGCGTCTAGCTTTCGGCTTCATGCTGTGTTAGTGGGACCTTTGGCATCTAGCACTGACCAACAGCAACTGACAGGCTGGTAACAGTGCACCCCAAAGCAGTTATGTGTCTCTTTATGTTATGAGGGAAAATTGTATCGCATTGAGATTTCCTATTTTTACTCTTTGCAGATCTAACTAGCTGCTGGAAGAATCCTGTACGCCTTGTTCACACCATTTTCAATGAGCTGGATGAGTCTGTTGTTGGCATTTTAATACCATTGACCAGGCAGGCAATATGTATGGAGTATTTGGCTCTCTCTACAGTCATGAATGTTTGAGTATCTTCAACATGTGGCTCATTGCTTCCATTTCAGGCTGCCCAAAGAAGCTGTGGGTGCCTGTCCTTGGTGTTGAAGGCGAGGCTGGATGGGTGATGGGCAGCCTGAGCTGGTTAGTGGGCAGCCAGCCCATGGCAGGGTGTTTAGAACTGAATGATCTTGAAGGTTTCTTCCAACCCAAGCCCTCCCGTGATCTTATGATTCTGTGATTTCATTCAGGTTTATTGAGATGAGTTCTCCTAAATGCGCTGTTCTCCATATGATTATAATTGGAGTCTAGATGGGTGACTGAAACCAGACACCAAACTTTCTGATGGCCAAAATGAAATGAAATCAATCCTTGACTGTGTCAGTAGTCTGTAACTAGAGCCCATCAGGTAATTCCCAGCCTCCTGCCTGTATCAGTGGCTGCACACAGTGAAAAAGTCTGATGGGATTTTAACCTCTAAAATGTTCCAAAGCAACCAGAGGGTCAATATATTCACTATGCAAATACCTGCAGGAATAAGCTTGTCATGTATGTCCTCAGGTACCACAGTAGTTAATGGTGGGACTCAGTAGGTCATGCTGAAAGTTGAGTCTGCTGATCTTGAAGGTCTTTTCCAGCCTACATGACCTTATGCTAATATTTCTGAAATTTATTTCTGTTCAGCTCCCAGAAAACCTCCCACCCAGCCCCCAGCTGACCCCGTGGTGAAAAATAAAACAGAAACCTCAGTGACGCTGGCATGGTCCCCTCCGAAGATGCACCGCCCCATTCCAATCAATGGCTACATTGTGGAATGCAAGAAACTAACTGGCTTCACCTGGGTGAGGTGTCCCCGTCCTAGAGGTCACGGTGAGCAATCTGTCTAAAGAGGCTGATGATCAGTTCCGAGTGTCTGCAGTCAATGCGCATGGACAGAGCCCGTCTCTGGAATTCCCAGGGAGCGTGCACCTTGGTAAGCACAAAACCCCAATGGAAATGGGTCAGTGTGAGCTGAGCAGCTGTGTTGGTTCCCTAAAGATGTTTCCTTTGACTTTAAGGACAGTAGTGCATTAACACACCAAAGGCTTTCCTTTATTCCTAATTCTCCTATCTCATATCAACCTCCAGCTACCACTAAAGTGATACAAGATATATTTCTGTGACAGAGACATGAATATCCTTATCTTTTGATATCTCACATGTGCAAGAGGCAGAACTTTCTGTAACAGATCTTAAGCACAGAAGTGCTTCTTCTAGCACTCATGCAAAAGGAGAAGTAGAAATGTCCCTATGATTTAATCTTCCATCTCTAAATGAGATACCAGACTTGCAACTAAAGAGCATTAAGACATACATGTTCTTCCTCAGACCCAGTCCTGGCTGTGAAATCCCCCCTAACAACTGGTGAAGCTGTACCTGGAGGGGATGCCATATTTACTATTGACCTTACAACAACGTGTTGCGGCACTTGGTACCTCAGTGGTAAAGACTTACAGGAAAGCGAGACCTGCATCATCAAGAGAACCCAAACTACTCACAGCCTAATCATAAAGAACGTCACCAAGAACGATGATGGAGCAGAAGTGAAATTTGTTGCCAAAAATGTTGATGTCAGCAGCAAGATGAGAGTGAGAGGTATTTGCTTTGATCCTTCTCCTTTCCTCTTACAGTCAAGGCAGAGTTGCTGTGATCTGATGATTAGAACTGGGGCTGCAGGCATTCACTGACTGTACCAAATACCTGAAACTGCATCACATGGACTGACGCGAGTCCTGGTAATGACCTAAACATGATAGCACTGAGTGTAGGGTAAGCCAATCTACCCAGCTGCTTGGTATCTGAACCAGATTGCTTCATGCCAGCTGATGAATGTCTGCAGTTCACAGCTACTGGCCAGTGCATTCAGTCACCAGGTTTACCACTGCATCACCATAGAGCAGTACTTTCAGCTCCAGGTTCAGACAGCCTTTCTGATCGCACTGGAATAGTTTAGAAGTAGGGGAGCAATCATTCCAATAATATCTCTATCAATCAGCTTTGCATGACAAAATAGAACAAATAAAGATTCATTATGGGAAGAGCTGTTTGTCATTGGGTGGAAACCTCTGCAGAAGCATGTTTAGAGCATTATTAATCAGTAGAAGGAGATGTTCGGTTGATTTTTACTTAGTAAATCCGGCAAGAAGACCAAATGAAACATCTTGAATTGCTCAGCAGTGACACAATGCTGAGTGCAGGAACAGAAGGTGATACTTTTTCAGAGATCTTGCAGCAAACATTGACCACGTTAGCCTGATATAAATTGAAATAACGCGGCCTTTGCTCCTGACAGGTGCTGCAGTGAGATTTACCAAGAAGAGCAAAGATGTAGAAAAGATCTGCGCTCGGCTGCGTGAGGAAGCCAAACTGCAGGCTGAGCTTTCAGACACAGGTGCTACTGTGGAGTGGATGAAGAATGGGAAGGAGCTCAAGGCCAGTGAAAAACATGAACTGCAAATTGTGGGGAAGAAACACACCCTGAAAATTCACAGCGTCTCAATGGATGATGCTGCAAGTTGTCAGTGCATCTGTGAGGGGGATAAAATGCTCTATCAGCTTTCAGTGAAAGGTATGTGACAGTCTGGGCTGTGCTCCTCCTGCCCAGGGCCAGCAGACTGCATTCACCTGACTCCCCAACAGTCCAGCTGTTGTCAGACAGCATCTGGGGTGTTTTCAGTGGCTGTTTTGACTTGAACTGGCCAATCTGCTTTGTAGAGCCATTTGATTTCTGTGTTCTGTGCTGTGATTCGTCCCTAAGATATAGAGGAAATCAAGGGAAAGATAGGAAAAAGAGCATCCCAGCCTTCCTGCTCTTCTCTCAGGGTGGCCACGAGAGATGATGTAAACAGCTCTTTTTGTAGCAGTGATCCCAAATGTAGAAGAGACCTGTGAAGAGTCACAGGGATGTTTACTTAGCTGTCATTCCATGGTGGGCTTTTTCTGACACAGATGTAGAGAGAAACTGAACTTTCCCACGCAGGTCTCTGTTTTGCTGCAGGGTGTAGATCTGATCTCTGAGATCCACACGCTGGGCCTTGATTGCAATAAATGAGAGCCCTTTGTTTGCTCCAGTGGAAGACTTTCCGTTTCTGCAGTACCCTCTGCAGATGACACAAATGCAAATGAACCTTCTTCCCAGCAACAATTGCCTTTTTTTTTTTTTTTTTTACACTGAGTTTGCATGAGGCTCTTCATCATATTCTGCTGGCTTGTCACCCTTGTTGATCCATGGAGAAACAACAAAGCCCTAGAGTAGTGTATGCACTTTGGCATTGGAGAGCTTACTTAATTGCTTCTTCTCAAAGAACAAACTCCAGAGAGACATGGAGACAGCTCCCAACAGAATTGAATAATGGGACTAAATTGATGGAGAGCAGAACTTCCTGGCAAGGCTTGTCAGCTAGTCTTAATTTTGCTTTTCTTCTCTCAGTCATGTTAGCATAATATTTCATACTGGCAGGTCTGCCCCCAGAATTAATTGAATTAGCTGATGGACATTTCCATGTGCTTTGCACTGTAATGTGACTATCAAATGAGTAATCAATGCTGTTATTTTAAAACCTGTGTTGGCAAGCTGTAAGACAAACAACTGCTGTTGGTAGCTTGGTTACTGCAGAATCAGCTTTCGTGTATCTCATAGAAAGGGAAGAGACCCTTAAGGGTCAGCTAGTTGGACTCCCCTGCAATGAACAGGGGCACCGCAGCTCCATCAGGTGCTCTGAGCCCTGTCCAGCCTGACTTTGAACATCCTCAGGCTCACCAATCTTATACCCATGCCACACACTTGCAGTATTTCACCATTCAGCATCACCACTTGTATCTTCTCTTCCTGTAAACCAGAGCGAGCTGGTAAATCATCTGCTGTGCGGGTCAGCTGTGTCTCTCCCATGGGCATCACGTGGCTGCTGGGAGGCTCTGAAGAGCTGCAGCCAGAGGTGTGTCACCCGCTGGGCCTCGTGCCCAAAGGAGCCCACAGGAAAGTGTTGTTGCAGTTTGTCATGCACTGCACTGCCATGAGACTTGACGTGCCAGACATCCTCTGACACGTGACCTCCTGCATCCAGGCAGGACATCTGAGACGTCTCCTTCAGCCTGACGTGGCTGCAGTTTCACACTGGTTTTACTAAGGAAGGAGAAGGCATGTGGATGAAACTCTTTTCCTTCTCTTCCTGGCATTAGTACAAGTCAAGCACTGTCAGGTCAAGCCTGGAGGAGTAATGCTTGTCACTGACATGTTCCTGTTCAGGGTGGAGCTGGAGGGTAAAATAACACAAGAAATTGTCATTGAAATTCAAGATCTGTGAAATTCAGCTGGCTGCATTCACAGAACCTGGCGTTAAGATCTGTTTTCTGGTTTCTATCTTGAGCCTATTTTCCATAACCCAGTCCTCATTTATGAACTGAAGCTGTACTGAAAGCCTTTCGCTGTGTATGCTCATGCTGCAGTACAGCGCTTGTGACCTTTAACAGCGCATTCACATTCCTCTGATCACAGGATCCTTAAGGTTGATTAAGACCCTCTAGTCTGACTGCTCACCCATCACCACCATGATGCTCACCATCAGCTAGCTAAAAACTCAGCAGAGATGATAGATCAAGCACAACACTGGATTTGGGATGGCTAGAGATTCCTAAGATATTGAAGGATTGCTTGCAGGTGGTGTTGGCTCAGGTATTCACCCTGCATCCCACCTCCTGTTCTGTTTGGTTGAGAATCATGCATTCTGCAATTTCACTTTGTAATTCAAAGACTCTGGCTTTATCTGTCGAAAAACTGATCTAAAACAAGCCAAAAAGACTCCGTTGGAACTGGTTGATGCAGAACAAAGGCATCCCCAAAGGACAAGTTGCACTGTTTGATGAACATTATTGGATGAGAGCTAAGCGAAGATTTTAAAAGTTCTGGGGCTGTCTCTGAACATCAAATACAGAGGAAGCCTGCATGATTCCCTGAGAATGGATACCTCCTACTTTGGTGTAGGGTTAAGGGAACACTAGCAGTAACTCCTATCACAAAATGTCACATGGCTCAGACAAAAAAGCCATCAAGAGGGCTTAATTAGGAGCACCAAATGGTCACAAGATGGTTTAGGGCAGGGAAGTAATCTATCTATGTGATATTGGTTGGTGCTATTAGTTCTTAACAGCTTGACTCTAGCGGGACTGTTCTTCTTTGGTCACCTAGTTTTAAAAGAATACATGGCTCCTGTCTATTACAATTTTTAACGAATTATTTGTTCACTGATGCCATAAATGTGCCTGGCATAGCAATTGGCCTTGTTATATTCAGTGACTGAAAGCAACAGTTGTTGCTCTAAGAAATGCAATACTAAGCTAGGTCTGCCTGTAGCTGACAGCCACCAGCTTGCTCCTCAGGCTGGTTCTGTGTGGATGGAATGAAGGGCATGAAATACTGATGTGCTCATCAAACGCTGCTTGTTAGCTTAGAGACAAGGTGTTGAATAGGTTTGTTCATGTATTGCAAACACGTTACTTAGCTGCCTTCATTTTAGCTTCAGAAGAACATGTGCAGAATACAGAATTGATTAGAAGAAATAAGAACTGTCTGCATAGAACTTACTCTTTCCTTCCACAGGAGAATCAAGCACACGTTTGTATGTGAGTACCTCCAGAGGTGAAACTCAATCACCCAAATGTAATGAGCAGAGACATTACAATCAGCTCTAACTGTATCTTCATGCTGTGCCGAATAAGCCTGAGTCAGGATGTAAACCACTTTCTCTTTTTTTCTTCAGATGAAGCCATTAATTTTGTCAGCAAGTCCAAAACGACTCCAGAAATATCAGTCAGTCCTTCTGAAGACCTGGAGCTGGTGTGTGAGGTGTCAGCTGCAAGCGGAGCTGTCGTATGGAAGAAAGATCAAACAGAGGTGAAGCAGGACCAGAGGACAACCATCATCTCCCAGGGGACGCACCGCAAGCTCATGGTCAAAAATGTGACCCTGAAAGACCAAGGGAGCTACAGCTGTGAAACAAAAGATGACAAAGCAACATTCCAAGTGAAAGTCAGAGGTGAGAAAATGCTTGAAATCCCAGAGATAAAGGAATGCTTCATTTTGTGTGTCTTACATTTGGAGGATCAACTGACAGCCTCTCTGGTGCAAAACATTTTGGCTATAGGACTTTCTTTGTCATCTAGTGTTATAGCTACACTTTTCTACATGTGCTTTTCCATCCAGGAATGAATTACTGCAACAAACAATAGGCAAGGAGGGTAACTTGTGCAGCTCTTGTAGTCAGCTGGTGTCTGCAGGGTTACAGTGCAAGAGCACACCAGGCATGCAAGGAGTGTAAAAAGGGGAGGTGTTTGAAGAGATCTGGTTACAAAATTTGAATGACACAATTAGGTGGAAAATGCCACTAATCAGACTCATAAATGGCCTGGGTTGCAAAGCCCCACAGTGCTCATCCAGTTCCAACCCCCTTCTTCCTATGTGCAGGGTTGCCAAGCAGCAGCCCAGGCTGCCCAGAACCACATCCAGCCTGGCCTTGAATGCCTGCAGGGATGGAGCATCCACAGTCTCCTTGGGCAACCTGTTCTAGAGGGCCATTCCCTTCTGATTTTCTGGAAATGTAGAGAGACATCAGAAGAAAAAAAGATAAGGGAGGAGGTTCAGCAGTGCATGCAGGTGTTCTAAATCTCATGTCCAAATCTGCTATCAGACTGAGAAATGTTTAGCTTTGTGATATGATGTGATATGATGTGATATGAAATGATATGCTTATCATTTCCCAAGGCAAAATAGAGGGGAAAGTATTTTCCTGTCTTAATGAGGCATCACGATGCTCCCTGTGAAGGGCAAGTATAGTGAAAACGGGGAACTGGAGTTAGCTCTGCAGCAGACTACAGCAAAACGGTGTGACTGTTGTGATGTCCCTGCAGAGAAAGAAGATGTGTTTACAAACAAGGACAAGGTACAAAAAGAGGTGAAGGCTGTACTGACTCAAAATGCCACGCTGAGCTGCGAGGTGGCCCAGGAGAAGATGGAGGTGAAGTGGTACAAGGAGGGGAAACTGATCACCTCGAGCAAGAAGTTCATGGTGGAGTCAGTGGGCAAACAGCGTCGGCTGGTGGTGAGCCAGGTGGAGAAGAAAGATGCAGGGGAGTACAGCTGCGAGGCTGCTGGCCAGAAACTCACCTTCAAGATTCATGTAACTGGTAGGAAACACATTTTGGTTGATATTCTTTGATTATTCCATAGTCTGGCTGTGGAAACGTCTGTATGAATGTGTCCTCTTGATTCTGCCATGAAACTGTTTTGGGGAGGATGAAAAGAAATGCTTACAAACGTGCAGCTAAAATGATTATTTGTTTTTAACAGTGTTTCATCCAGCTCTTCCCCTACGACTACTTTTATAATGAGCTGTCCATAGATGTCCAACTGTGATTTGTACAATGTGCAACACTGCTCTACCAGTTGATATTTCAACAGTAGTAGTTACAGTTCTCTACTGTGGCTGCACTGAGGTTTGGTTGTTGGTGTCCTAAGAACTTTTAGTCAGAGGCATTGCACTTGCCTTTGGTTTGTTGAATCCCATGTTGACGACCATTCGTTCCATGTTCTGTAAATGTAATGACCAGTCATGAATCCATTGATACCTTTCTAATTGTACGTTTCTCATTAGTCTCAGAGTTTAGCATGGAGGCGGATCTCTCACTCCAGCTGCAGTAGAGATTGCTCTGGTGTCAGTATATTTTGCACATGATCCGGTAAATTTTAACTTAGACTCCAGATAGCCATGGGCACATCAGCTGCATTCTGAGTGACCATTAGTGAGCTGGCTGATGACGAGGGTTTGTCTTCTGTTTTATTTGTAGCTGCACTCTGCTGGTTTTTGCTCGTAAGTCAGCTTGTTCTCTGTTAATTTTACAGTTCTTGTCTTGTATTCTGAGTGGATCAGGACAGGGAATCTGTTTTCTCATCTTCTTTCTTATGGCAGTGAACACATTGGAGCTTAATCCTGGTCAAGGTTTGGCATTTGATCAGCTATGTGGAGGAGCAACTGTACTGGGAGTCTACTGCCTTTCTGCTCACACAGACCTGGTGTCCTTGCAGGGCATAGCTTGCGTTCTGTTCCCTTGTAAAGGTTGCAGTCTTTGCTCTCTCCATCTTGGGGCATTCTGCTCCTTCAGTCCCTGGTGTGCAATATATCTCTGCTCCTGTAGTAGACAGTTTTGCTGCTGCCTGTGGTGTAGACTCTAAACCATCAGCTCTTACTATTCCCACACCACGTGGATGTGATTCTGGGGCCTTTGGATCTGTTCCGTGAGTTGTGTCGCTCATGCTTTTGGCTCAGGAAACTGGCAGTTTCAGCAAAGAGTGGATTACAGACAGGGTAGATTTGGGAGGTATCTGTCAGAGAAAATGAAATATGAACGATGACAGAAAGACTGTGGCAACAGCTGGAATCAACCAAGTTAATCCTCAGCAGCCAAAGCCAGCCCACGTCTTATTGCAGAGGTGTAGGGAGAAAACACAGCAATGTAGTGCTTTTACACTTGAATTTTGCTAGCTGAGGGCTATTATTAGCTGTTTGCCTCAGAAACCAAAGGTTTTCTGTTCTCTTTCAGACCGGATGAGCTCATGGCTGCACAGGGTAATGTAATACCTCCTCCTCTGCCATACGTGGAGAGTGCTTGCCTAGCTACTCTTGCTGTATTTCTTATGTATTTCTCACTGTAACATGATGTGCAAGTCCAGCCCTCACTGCAAAATGATCTGGTGTGAAAGTCAGGAGGGATTATGAGTACTCTTGGAGTGGTTGGCTCTTTCACTACAGAAATTCTCATCTTACTAGCTTCTCCCAAAGTGCAATGGCTTTCTGAGTCTTAATTTGTCCTCTTACCATTGCACTCAGAAAGATTTTCAGGGTTCCTCTACCCCAGGGTTCCACTGCTAGCACAGAACAATCCCATTTTAAGGACATGTTGAATGTTAGGTGCTGAGTGTTGAGCATTATGGGACGCAGATTAGACCTTCTTGCTTAAAAGAAACAAGTGCTGCACACCTTGGAAACCTATAGAAAACTAGAGTAAAAAGGGCTGATTCTGCCATCTAATTATCTCAGTATTTGTGGTGCACGCTGAAATCCTTATTTGAAGTGGGCCAAAGCTCCATTGCATTTGTGAGAAGTTTTGCATCACCTGGTTGGTCTAGGCCATGTTTGTTGTCTTGCTAATAAGCAACCCTTCTGATCTTCATCAAATCATTGTGGTTGGAAAAGACCACAAAGATCCCCACATCCAGCCTCAACCCATCCCACCATGCACACTGCCCACGTCCCTCAGTGCCACATCTCCATGGTTATTGAACACTTCCAGAGATGGTGACCCCACCAGCTCCCTGCAAAGCTGTGCCACCACATCACCATTCCTCTTCAGAAGAAGTTTTTCTTAACATCCAACTTGAACCTCCCCTGAAAATCATCAGTCAAAACAGGGGCTGTTGAAGATGGGCGGAGATGGGCTTCTGCAGTCAATACAAGCAGGGTGATCAAATGTAGAGTGTGTCAACTGCATTCTTGCATTGGCTTGCTGCCCTGCTCCCTCGCCTTCAGTGGACTGCAGTGCTGGTGGTAGAGCTGTGGTGTGAATCCTGGGATTGCACGTACTGCAACGGTCAGCAGCACAGGAACTTGAGCTGAACTTACCCTCCTGGGCAGCTGCTGCCACTCAGAATTCAGACAGCATGCAGAGGAGAAAGTCATGAAGGAAGGGAAAGGGATGGCAGCAGAAGGCTTCACAGAGTGACAGCGGGGAGGAAGGAGATAGGGGACAGGTCATGGAAGGGTTTGCCATGACTGCTGGGGAGCAGGAGCCTTCCCAGTCACCTGAGCTGGGTATGCCTGAATATGCTTGCATGAATGATCTGAATGAGTGGTCTTCCATGTCTCCACTGCAAATAAAAGGCAATGTCAATCCCCCTCACAACTGCTAGTCCTGCATTCATGCTTGGAGCCTCTGTCTTGGTATCGACATCAGGACCCTGGGATCTTTCCTGGGACCCAAACAAGCATAGGAAGCTTATTCAAAATTGCTCTGCTGTTAGAAGCTGGCTAGCACTAGAGAAGTCCATGATGTAAGTGCGTCAGAAATATTCTGCACTTCTACAGCCTTTTGTAGGGCAAACCATGGAATAGAAATGGAAGCCCATTTATTTAGGGTTTATCTGTTCTCCCACGCCTGAAATAGGAACTAGCATGAACGCTCTCAGCAACCAGTTGTTGGTAAAAGGAGAATCAGATAAAACAGTCATTAAAGTAATCAATAAAAGATTCAATGTATCAATCGATCCCACTTAGGAAAGTGATTAACTGAATCACCTTAACTGAAGTGTGTATGCCTAACTTGATATCTTTCTGATGCTAACTCCATTTGTTGACAGAAAGGGTAAGGTGGGCTTTAAACACTTTCTTCTTTATGTGTTAGGTATTAAGAGGAGATTACCTCAGCCAGTTCTCTGAAGAATCAGAGGTTGCTGAGAGTAGAAAACCATGCTTTATGCATAAAACCGAGCTACAAAACCTAATGTAGGCCAAATATTCACCATATTAAGGGCTATATCATTACCATAGTGTAGAGTCAAAAGATGGTTTTCTGCTCTTAAATTTCTATGGTTTCCTGATTTTGAGGTCTTTATAACTGAGCTGTACTTGGCTGATATCCAGTGTAGAGTGCAGCAATATCAAAAAGACAGACAGATGAAGATCTGTCATTGTCTTCATTAGAAGAAATCTGAAAATTAGGAGTCCCAGCTGATAGTAAAGACTACCCAGAGGGATGGGATGACCATAGGGACTGTGCTGAGGATGCATTATAATGTGTGATAAACACTGTGAAGCAGTGTTGCTCCAGGAAATGGTCCAATACAACATAGAAGCAACTTTTAATGTCTTCTAGTCACAAGCTGTTCATATCTAATGTATATTTTACCCAATGTTTTCCAGTTCCAGAAGCAGAAGATGCTTTTATCAACAAGGAGAAGGTGCAGAAGGAGGTGAAGGCTGAACCAACAGAAAATGCCACACTGTGCTGCGAGGTGGCCCAGGAGAAGACGGAGGTGAAGTGGTACAAGGAGGGGAAACTGATCACCTCAAGCAAGAAGTTCAGGGTGGAGTCAGAGGGCAAACAGCGTCGGCTGGTGGTGAGCCAGGTGGAGAAGAAAGATGCAGGGGAGTACAGCTGCGAGGCTGCTGGCCAGAAACTCACCTTCAAGATTCATGTCACAGGTAATACAGGTGTTGTCTGAAATACAGCAGAGAACAGTCAAGTAAAATCTAGTTTCCATTATACAGTGATCCAGGTGCAGTAGTCTGTGCTGAGGTTTTTTCCCTATACTTGATTGCCTGGGTTTGTAGAAAGTATTTGGTTTTAGTATGGCACAAAGACCTGTTTCAGTCTGTCTGTAGAATAATAATTACTGATATTTGTACAATGGAAACAATATTCAAGTTATTATTCAAATCTCTCCTGTGCCTGAGATCCCAAACTGTAATTCTTGTTCACCGAAACATTTGACTAAGATAAGTATGTGCAGTGAGGCTGGAGTGCATGTTGTACGTGCAGCCTTTCATGGCAGGAGAAGCAGGAACTTCTCCTAGTAGTACACTGCCTTTTTACTATGCCTTTATGTTGGAGGCTGCATCTGGATAGGTGAGTCTGCTACTCACAGTAAGAGACCTGGTAGAGCTGACTATTGCCAGAGCTCAAAGTAAGATAGATATCTGCAAATCACACACAAAGAACAAAGGACTGCGTTGGTGAGCATATTTCCTTTGTGCCTTTGACAGTCACAGTTGTGGCAATGGTAGAGGCCATGAGGAGTCTGTTCAGGAAGCCAGGAGTACTGTTCTGGGTCATGAAAAGGCAGCCAGTGGTTTGACTATCGCATGTTTATGTGTTTTGATGTTTCACAGTGGGTCTTAAGCAAAAGGAACTCAGGTTTTGGTTGCCTGCAGGACAGATGTTCTTTTGGGTTCAATATGTTTGCATAGTGACTTGCAACCATGGGACTGGTGTTCAAGGACCCTCTTGGTTCCTTCAGTTCCTAGGTTCTTTCTTGCCTAGATTTGACACTTTGTTTCAACAGAAGAGCTGATATTCTCTAGTGAAGGCTATTAGTTTGGGCACAAGTGGTAACCTAAACCTGTTCCAAGCTGTACGCACAAACCTGCAAGATGGTCTCATTTCAGTCCCTCAGTCAATACTTTTTCTTTTCTTCCCTGAGAGCCAAAACCTGTGTTTATAAACCAGGAGAAGGTGCAGAAAGAGGTGAGTGCTGCCCTGGCAGCAAGTGCCTCCCTCAGCTGTGAAGTAGCACAGGATCCAACCGAAGTAAAATGGTACAAGGATGGAAGACTGCTTGCCTCCTCCAGAAAGTTCAGAATGGAATCTGTGGGCAAAACACGGCGTCTGGTTGTTGAGCAGCTGGAGAAGAAAGATGCTGGAGAATACATCTGCGAGGCTGCTGGCCAGAAGATGACCTTCAAGTTGGAAACAACTGGTGAGCATTCGCTTTGGGAGCACTAAGCAGCTGTTTATGTGGCTTAGAGGAAGACTGGCTGTCTTCTACCCTGTGGGCATGGGACAGCCACAGTTCCCCCTGGAACAATATCAATGACCCACACCACTAATTGGATTCTCCTTTTTAATGTAGTGGTAGCGAGCTGAAAACCTGGCTGTGGAATACTTCTGACTAAGGAACTTCTACTTTAATTTCTAGGTGCACTGAATTACCCTCTAGAGTATCTTTCTGAATATATAAGCAACCACGGGTGACTATGATCCTGATTTATATCTAGGTTCAGGCTTACTTTTTCAGTTAGGTTAGATGAATAGCTCCAGAGAAGATAGGGAAATACAGCAGTTCACTGATACCACGTGTCAGAAGAATGCAGCTCAGTGCTGGGCAGTTTGCTGCTTCATTCCCTCTTACAAGTTGGACCCAAGGCTGGAAAAGACCACTGAGATAGCTGAGTCCAACCCAGCCCACCCTCACTGGACTTACTAACCACGTCCCCAGTGCCACATACCCGTGGCTCTTGAGCACCTCCAGTGACTGCGGTATATCAGCGTGGTTGTTTCAGCTGTGTGAGTTTTCACCACTGGATGTTGTTCTAGCGAGGCAAAAAACCCAAATTGATGGAAAAGTGTCTATACAGGAAGCAACTGGCTGTCCTGATGGCTGCCAACAGTTTTGCACAAGGTGTGTCATGCAAGCTTGCATGAGTCTGGTTTAAAAACTTGCTGTTCTGATGGAAGGAGAGGATGTTGGTGCAGGATAACTGCGGGATTTGTGCTCTCCTGACATCCAGTTGCAATCCCAGCTTATTGTTGCTATAGAAAACAGCTTATCTGTAGACAAACTGAGTTAGTACCATTAAGTGGCTGAATCTCTAAGTGATCCAAGGTGAAGCATGATCCAAACTGGAATTTAGCTAATTGTAGTAGGAAATCCAAGCCTTAATGAGCTGAGTTATTTAAAGTATGAGTCTTCCATCTAAAACAGCATTGAACTGTTACCCTGGTTGATGATAGAAGTGAGAGTTTAACAGCAGAAGTCTGAAGTTATGCTCCATATTTCTCATCACTCAAGAGAATATTTGAATATGTGAATTCCTTTGGCTATGTTAGAGCTCATAATGAGGTAAGCTGATGTTCTTTAAATGCTCGGAGTCTAGCAATGTGGGGAAGTGGACTGCTATTTGCTGTTGAGCTTTAGGCTAAGAAGCCTGATTTTAGAGGACAGTGGACTTCCCCTTTCCCTTCCCCTCTCCTCCCCTTCTCCCTGGACTGATCCCGCATGGTTTGTGAATGATTTCAGAGCAAGGTAAATGAGGAATAGCCATGTGAAAACCTGTTGTTTTACTGCACTGTAAAAGACACTTAGTCAAAAGACAAGTGTGTGTTCCAAGCTTGAGATTGCAGGAGATCCTAGAAACAACCCAGCTGCTCAAACCTGTAGTCTGGCTGAATATTTTATTGTCAGTTTTGGTCAGGAGGAGATGCTTGAGTAAGACAAATAAAAGGTCATGGGTAAGTTGGTCCTTCTTGTGATATACTTTTAGGCTTTCATCAGGGAAAAGCTTAATTAGTCTAAATAATTATAGCAGAAACATCACACCAAGAACATGTGAGTGATATTTCAAATTTCTTGACGTGACGGTAAATTTTACCCCGCTCTGCCATTCCCCAAATGTTTGTTTCCTTATGACAAGAGGAACTTTGCAAAAGTAATTTCTTTTCAGTCTTGTGTGCAACACAAAAAGGGGTAAAATCTAGGAGGCCACCTGAAATGTTTTTTCCATCTGGAAGAATCCATTTAAGAGCACCCATGGACCTGGTTATGAACAAGTTTTCTTCTTTGCAAAGGCTGTTGCTTAATTAGCAGGTACTGTACCTGGGAGAGGAAGAGGGAAGTAACTTGTTTTGGAAGTCCTGATGCTATTCAAGCATTCAAGGCCAGGCTGGATGGGGCTTTGTGCAATCTGGTGTAGAGGGAAGCATCCCTGCCTAAAGCAGGGGGGGGTTGGATCTGGATGATCTCAAAGGTCCCTTCCAACCTACACCTTTCTCTGATTCCTTTGATGATTCTATTTCTCAGCTGCTGGTGTGAAATCTCCAACCTCTCCCCATTGTCTTTCAGTGTGGCAGATGAAGCTGGTGAAAGGTCTGCAGCCCCTGGAATTCCCTGAGAAGGGAACTGTCACCTTTTCGGTGGAGGTGTCCCATGAGGATGTGGAAGGGACTTGGCAGAAGGACGGCGTGCGGCTGAAGCCTGCACCAAATTTCACGATGGGTGTCCAGGGGAAGAAACATTCCTTGACACTTTCTTCTGTGACCCTTGAAGATGCAGGACTCATTTCCTTTAAAGCAGAAGGCATTAATTCATCGGGGAGGCTCACTGTGACAGGTATTGGTTGGTGCAAGGTGTCATTATCTGCTCCTGTCCCAGATTACTTGAACAGCAGAACCAGCTTTCCTTCCAGCTGCAAAGAATGTTATGCACTGGGCCATTGCCACCAGAATATCCCTCCAATATGAAGAGGATTGTTGTAACATGATTGTCCCTAGCACAAGTAATGATAATGGGCTCAAAACTGCAGGTTTTATTGTTGTTAATTACAAGTTCTAGTAAGCATGGAGAGTAGGCACTGCCTTTCATTATTCTTTATGCCAGATGCTCCTAGAGACCTCATTCCCAACTAAATACACATCCTTCTTTCTACTTCTCAGAATTGCCTTTGTAAATCAGCAGACCATTTGCAGACATTAGCATCACTCAGAAGGACAAGGTCACATTTGAGTGTGAGCTGTCCAGGCCGAAGGTGGACATCAAGTGGTTCAAGGTATGGCATGTAATGGAATTTTCCTTTCTGACTTCTCTGGAAATGAATGAGAGCCTTTAATTTCACTTCCAAGGGATGCGAGTCTGAGCTTTTGCCTGATAGCTTTTGCACTGCTCTCTTTTCTCTATGGTCTTTTACTTGCCCAGATCAGCACTCTTTGTTATTATGTCCTGAGTTCATTTATCAAGTTGAAATTGAAGTTTGTTTTTGGTTTCTTGTGAACTCCTGAGGTCTTGCTGTACAAAATATTGTTGGTTGGAGTACAGTCTTGAGCTTCATCTCTAACACAGAAATTGTCAGCCAGGATTTTGTAGCCTTGTTGTGAACTGGGTTTTAGGGTGAAATCTCAGTTTTCTTGGCACCTGACAGTGTGAGAATTTGCTCTGGCACTTTGTGTACCTCCCCGGTGCTCAGCTGTTCCTTCCCTTACTTGGGGATAACGTCATTTATTCAAGATGATGTCCAAACGAGTTTGTTAACAGTCCTCCGCAGTGCTTTAAGCTGTCATAGGTCAGCCAGAATTTCTGAATTTTCTATAGCCATTCCTACATGTTGAAAACACTGCACTGTGCTTAAGCTTCAGCATATGTGCCAGTAAGCACAGTTCCATTAATTCTAGGGGAGTGGGTGAATTAAGCATAGATCTGAAGGCTGCCTTTGCTCAGTGCAGAGATGGAAGGACTCATGGAGATCTGACTTGATATTTTCCCTTCTAGGATAGGAAAGAGCTCCATCAAAGTAAAAAAGGGGGCATTACTTCCCAGGGAAATAAGAGAAGTCTCATTATTCACAAGTGGTGAACTCTCATTTTCTCTCTCAGTCTGCAACCAGGTTGGGTTGCTGTTTCAGTACTGGCTGTTTTATGCAGGAACTCTGCTCCTGAGGTTAATCCAAGTTGTATCCGAGCCCTTCAGAATGAAAGGGAAATAGCAGCACAGAAATATGGTCTGATTCTGACATAAATAAGTGCAGACCTGGAGATTTAAAATGGATTGTGTCATGTTCAAGGGATTTTGAAGCAAAGACGTCCCCTAGGTAAGATTTGTGGCTGACATTCCCCATACATTGTGGGCACACAAGCTAAGGAGAGACTAATGATGAGCATGCAGAGAAGCCAATGGTTCAGACAGGTTTGTTGTTTGGAAAATAAAGATGAGGTGATTGGTGGTAACCAATATGGCTTCATCGAGGTCAAGCCATGCCTGACAAACTTGGTGGCCTTTCATGATGGAGTAACAGCATCAGTGGATAATGGGAGAGCAACTGACATCATCTACTGGGACTTGTGCAGAGCATTTGATCCCGTCCTGCATGACATCCTGGTCACCAAACTGGAGAAAAATGGTTTTGATGGATGGACCAGTTGCAGGATAGGGAACTGTCTGGATGGTCACACTCAGAGAGCAGCAGTCAATAGCTCAGTGTCCAGGTGGAGGGTGGTGTTGGGACCAGTGTTATTTAACATTTTTGTAGGCAACATGGCCAGTGGAATCAAATGCAGCCTCAGCAAGTTTGCAGATGACACCAAGCTGAGCGGTGCTGTTGATGTGCTAGAGGGAAGGGATGCTGCCCAGAGGGACCTGGACAGGCTGGAGAGGTGGGCCCTTGGCAGCCTCATGAACTTGAGTGTGGCCAAGTACAAGGCCCTGCACCTGGGTCAGGGCAATCCCAAGCACAGGCACAGGCTTAGAGGAGAATGATTTGAGAGAAGCCTTGACCCTGTTAAGAAGAGTTGGTCTGGAGGGAGGTGTCCCTGCCTATAGCAGGGGCATTGGAACTAAATGACCTTAAAGATTCATTCCATCCTATTGTTTTTCTAACCTTAATTTTGCTTGAAGAGTTTTAGAATAAATGAGATTCTGGTTTCCGTGAAAAGTGTTTGCAGGGAGCTCCATTGTAGCTAGTAAGTCTATCTTTAAGTTCAAAGGCAATAATGCATTTACCGTGTTGAAGAGAGAAATGAATCAGGAATGGATGATGGTTTATAATAAAACGTAATCCTACTTATTTTCCAAGCAAATATGTGTAAGGAAAAGATGCTGCACTCAGTTCTGGAAATACCCTGACAAATATATCTCTAGTGTTTCACAGCTGGAGATATCAAGATTGTTAAACCACTGGAAGATGTGGAAGTGAATGAATATGGGAGTGAATCTTTTGTCTGTGAGATTTCACACGATGAGGTTCAGAGCCAGTGGTACAAAGATGACGACAAGCTGAAGGCTGATGACAACATCAGAATGCGGCAAGATGGTAGGGTGTAAGCGGGGGATCTTTATCCTGAGTGGGGGGTGGGTTGGAGATCAAGCAGAAAGGACATCTGAAATGAAGTGAAGAAAGTTCAGAAGGGAGTTCCCCTTTTGTTTTGGGACTGAGGTTATGGTGGAAAAAGTGACATGGTGGGAAGCTTAGTGTGGGAAGTGTGATGCTATCCCACCATCCCACACTGCCAGGAGCAGGTAGGAAATGAGTGCAGTTCTTTCCAAAGTGGGGGTGACCAGGGCAGTCAGTTCACCTCTCCAAAGGGATTTTGTCTGACAGTGAGTGTGATCCTTCTGTCTCAGGGACTTTAATGGTGACAGTGGCCGCATTCGGTCAGTCCTTGTAGAAGCCATGTTTAGATTACACTTTGGTGGGGATGTGGATGTGGGGGAATGGGTGGTTTCATTGACATGAGAGAACAGGCAGTGATGCTGTGAAACCAGATGGGTGATGCTCAGCCTGGCCATGTGCCTCAGAACTCTTTGCTCAAGGAAGCCAAGTATAGTTGTGGGTTTGCTCTCAAGAGCACAGTTTGGTAGGGATGAGTTGGAGGTTGGACTAGATGACCTTAGTGGTCTTTTCCAGCCTTAGTGACTCTGTGGTTCTCTGCTTCAGGAAAGAGCTACTTGCTGACTTACACACGTGTCCAAGTCAATGATGCAGCAGAAATCGAATTTGTAGCATAAAGGGCAGAATCTCGTGCCCATCTTACAGTTAAAGGTAACTATGCTTCTGATGATGATTTCGCTTAAATTATGTTATAAACCAGCTAACATCCTTTGCTTTAATGTCAAGGAAGTTAAACACCACCAGGACCTTTGACAGAAATAAAAACTCCTACCTACCTACCTTTGTGCCCACAAAATCTCCAGCTTGTCTTTTGGGATTTACTTTTGCTAAGTAAAACAGATTATTTTCTTAGGAGGTTGATTTTCGACCTTTAGTCTTCAGATTTGTGTTTGAACGTTGAGGGATAAAAAACATAGCTTGACTTTTTCTTCATTTTCTCTGTCTGTTTCAGAAGAGCACAGGTTTTGGGTTTTTTTTTAATATATACAATGTTAGGGTATATATATGATGTTAAGTGTGATAAAGAAAATGGAGACATTTGAGTTAGCACACTACTCAAGAGTTCAGTCCCCAGCCACTGTTAGAATGATAAGGGCAAGAACATCCTGGAAAAGGAATTTCTCCTAAGTTGAGTCATTACATTTGAGCTACAGAGACCTTTCCTAGGTGAAAACTTGTTGTTCAGAGCTAAGTTGCTGTATTTAACCAAAGTATTTATCAGTGTTCGTGTTTCATTGAACCTCTTTTCCATTTTGTAATGAGAGGAGTTTGATATTGGGATGGGAAGGTCATGGTTTGATTTGGATGTTGAACTCTGAATCAGAAGATCTGGGCTCTCTTCAGGTTGTCAGTCTTATTGTCTGACTTCTTAACAACATTCCTTTCTTTCTATTATTTTTTAATTATTTTTTAAGGCATTTTGAGGTGATAGGTGTAGTGTTCATGTGCAGTAATGCTGACGTGAGTAAGTAGGGTGATAATGTACGAGTTTTTTACATTCTTTCTAAATATCTGCTTTCTCTTGTTCCATCCTTCTTAAAGAGCAATCCATTAATCTAGTAAAGGAGCTGTGTGATGAGGATGTGACTGAGCCTGAAGAAGCCAAATTTGAATGCGAGATATCCATTCCTTCTGTGAAACCTCCCAAGTGGTATCTACGTGGGGAAGTCTTACAGGCTGGCAGAAACTTGATTATGCAGCAAGAAGGACAGCCCTCCCGCCCACGTGCCCGCTACTATCCAATCACCGTCTCTACCGCCCCCGCCCCTCGTGGTGCTGTGCTGTCCCGTGGTGCATTGCGTGGTGTCGGTAAGATGGCGGCTGTGAGTCTGAGGCTCGGAGACCTGGTGTGGTGAGTTCAGTGCGCTGCGCTGCAGGCGGAGCGCGGTCCGATCCGATGGAGTAGAAGGACGCTAAAGCCAAACATGGGGCAAAGCAATGGCACCCGCAGCACGGACACCCCGCAGCCCTGCCCGGCCCCGCACCTTCATAGATGATCCCGCATCCTCCCCGCTGGGTGGGCGGGGAGGAACGAAAAGGGACGGGATGGGGATGGGGATGGGATGGGGTGGGATGGGATGGGATGGGGAACGGGAGGGAATGGAAAGGAACGTAAGGGCTGTGCCAGCAATGCCGCCGCCAGAGGCCGCCCAGGCCCCGACCACCGGGGTACCACGAAGCCACGGCGGCTGCTGGGGCCGCTCCCTGCACAGCAGCTTTGCCCCCAGCTCCTGAATCCCCCGTCGTTGTGTTCCCCCATGAGCCCCTGCCCTGAGTGCTGTGCTTCAGCCTCAGTTATTGAGCCCACTGTTACTGCCTTCTCAAAGGGTTGCCCAAGGAATCAGAACAGCAGAGCTCCCATTGGGCCCAAGGCAGAGTTTTGCTGAGGGTGAAGGAAGGAGGAAGTTTCAGCCCTGGATGGACGCCGTTCTGTGCCCACAGAGGAGCTTTGTGCCCTCGATGCTGAAGCAGCACCCAGAGCTGGCGGCGGGTGCAGGACCTGAACTCAGAGCCACAAAGAAATCAGAACAGGATGCAGTCAGTGCTGATTGTCACTGCTTTGACTCAGCTTTAAGACTCTGTGCAGAGTCTCAGAAATACCCACAGAGTAACAACAAAAAGGAGCAGGGCTGGAAAGGAACAGGGCTGGTTTTAATTGTTGTTGTTTTAAACTGTCCAATCAGGCGATGGTGTTAAGCCGTCATGTCGGACAGGTCCGGAAGGAGCTCATCCACATCCTCAACGTCACATCAGTTTCTCCATCCAGTTCTTCTGTGAGCTCCATCAGAAGCTCCTCAAGGTTGTTGTCTTCAGTGATGGCTGCTTCCCCCGCCCCTGTGCAGCTCAGCTGCTACTTTTCTGCCCCTTGTGAGGAACATGATGTAGTGTTGGATTCCTCTGGCTGTGCCATGGGGTCTGCGTGGCTTCCTGGGAGCAGCTCCAGACTTGTGGGAAGGAAAAGAACAATCTACGTGACATTTCTGAGATGTGCTTTCAGCTCTGAGGTCTGTAGTTGACCCTCCCGCCCCTCACACCCACATAGGGATGGTGATTCGATTAACCTGCGGCTGCCTTTGGAGTTAAGGAAACCAGCAGGTGCCTTTTTCATCTGTTCAAGTAGAGCAGTTTGAGTCTGGCAATCAGGGGCTGGGCTTTGTAGCAGAAACACATTGTCACCCTCACTGCTTTGTCTGTAAACATGTCAAGAAATCATCCTCTGCAAAATCCTGCTTGCTGGCTGAGGTACTTTTCCCCATGAACTCAGCAGAGGTTTTGACAAAGCAGTTTCAATGATCTCAGATGACCTCTTCCTTTGTTGCATTATGCCATGACACATCTCAAACACCCCATTTTCCCCCAGTGTGAAAGAACTTCTGTCTGATGGGAAAAGGGCATTAAGGAAGAACAAGTTGTGGTCATCACCTGCTTGGAAGCTTTATGACTTCGGTGCTGAGCACGGTGTATTCGGGCGGGACTGAAGCAAGAGTCTCCTAGGAAGAAAAAAGACAGAGTATGAAGCACGAGTCAGAGTTTCTACAAGTACCTTGTGAGACATCTGCTGCCTTCAAGGGAAACAGAAGAGCTGTAGAACACTTGGAATTTCTTCCTTTTCTTCAAGGGCAATGTAAACCTTTCATATCCACTACTGCTTTTGCCACTGCTCTTACCATTGGTAGTTTTTTAGCTGGGGGCTCATCTGCGTCCTCAGCAGCAGATGGATGAATTTCTGCTGCTTTTCGTTTCTGTCTCCGCGTTGGGGGGAAGGTGTTTTTCCAATCAATGGGCCTCACAGAGACCCTGCGCCCACCTAAAGTAAAAGGAAGAGAGAGCTGGTACTGTCTTGCTGCGCCTCAAGAGAGATCAAGTTCTCTTATCAGTCCCACCACCCTTCCACAAAGTTAAATACATTTGGCCAGTGGAATTGCATTGCCCTGTCCGGGATTCTCAGCCATGTTTTGCACACGGTCATCTCTGTGTACCAACAACGCATACAAAGGAACAAAGAAACCCAATAGCTGCACTCAGTAATAATCCAGGGCAAGGAAAAGTCTGACAGAGAGCAATGCAAAATGACAGCACTGCTTTTCTGAGGCACCGTAACGAGCTCCTCGTGCTCACCTTTAACTCTTTTCTTGCAGGGTGATTCCCCTGCTTTTCCCTTCTCCTCCTCCGACCGTTTGCGTTTTAGTCCAGCTGGGCCATGGGAGGAAACTGGGATGTCAACTGCAGAGAAGAGTCCCAGGAAAGAACAGTCAGATCTCAGTAGAAAAACAGTGCATCAAACCCAGGAGCCTGTTGAGTATCTGTACCTCTCTCTGGTGCCTTGTCAACCTCTGTCTGGTTCCCCAGACTTTTTGCAAGGCCTCTCTTTGGAGGAAGGCCACTGGTGTCAACTTCTGGAAGAAAAGAAACAAGGAATGATTGATGAGCGTCTCTTTGGGGGCAGGTTTGAGCACAGTCAACCACAAGCTTCACATTTTCAAGCACTGTTTGTTACATTTGCCTTCCGCTGCCCAAATGCTGTGCAGTCAGCACAGACCTGCAGTGCATCTTCCTCACTCCAGAAAAAGCCCAGCGCTGCTCTGACAGCCAAAGCACAGACAGATATTTCACTATCACGACTCTCCCCTGCCTCCCCAATGAATGGTGACATGCATCCTGCACCCGCTCAGAACTGACATTCAGAATTGAGCCTTTCATGCTTCATGCCATCGGACACTCACTGTGGCTCAGCAGCGCAGTCGGTCTGTTCCCACCGCGTTCCTTCAGGTGGCGAAAGGCGCAGTGTGGTTTCTGGCAGCCTCCGGGCTGGTTCTCCCAGAAGCAGGGAATCAAACTGCGCTGCTTCTGCAGAGAGAAGGAAAGGAAGGGCCATGGAAACAGGCACATCAGGTCTGCAGGGAGATGCCGCGCTCCAACAGCCATCAGAACCCATTGTGTGGAGCCTTAGCTCTGTACCCTCATTTCCTGCCCCTCCTTTCACTACTCCAAGCAGCCAGAACGAACTGCTCTGGAGAAATCCAGGACGGAGAAGGCCCGATAGGGCACAACCGAGCCCTGCTGGCAGGAGGGCAGTGCCACTCTCTCCTACCACCCAGCTCCAGCAGCTTTAGGAGGCTGAGCAATGTGAGCTTTTTGCATCTGGGGAGAAAATGCTTTTGGCTCCTAATGCAAACATCTCCCGCTGTGATATACCTAAGGCACTGAATTCTCTGCCTTCTTTACCTCCTCCCAGTCCCCTCTAGAAACAGAAACCAGTAAGATTTTCACAGCAAACATATCCAGCCTGCAGAAGTGCATTCAGCCCAACCACAGCCATGAAAAGTGGTGTTGTAGACTAAGCTGGAAAGCACATCTTTAGGCAAACACTCACATCAATCCTCATGTGACGGAACTTGCAGTTTCTATTTGAGCAGCCGCCCTCCATCCACAGTCTGCAGACTCGTTCGCTCCCCAGAGCCACTTCACAGTGGCGGAAGGGGCAGCTGTCTCCCTGCAAGCACAAGGAAACCACAGGAAAATAAGAGCACAGCCTGAAACGTGTCCATGCCATTAGCCCAGGCTGTTAGCAGCGCTATGAGGGTAACATCACCAGCAGGTCTCCCCTGCTCCACCCCTTTCTCTTCAACATGAGGAAATGGAAGAAAACCCAGGCAGAAGAAAGTCAACCGTACCTTAGTGCAGGTGGAGTAGAAGTAGAAGTAGCAGTCGCCTCTTTGCTGAGACATGGTGAAATTCTTAGAGCCTGTCTGGGTTATCTCCAGAGGAATTCCCTGCTCTTGCAAAGAGACGGTTGTGCTCGAACTGCTTGGATCCCCAAAGAGTCCTCTCGGACCGGAACCCTACAGGAAGTGCCTACAAGGGAAGAATCATGAGGAATAAGCATTTTCCCAGCTTTCTTTTGATGCAGTTTGGGCTCTCGAGGAGGGCAATGCCTTGGAAGCAGCTGGTTGCAAGAACTGTGCCAGCTCTGGAACCAATGTGTGTCTAAGTGCCATGACTTCCCCAGCAAGTGCTGTTCTCCATCCCACCAGCAGTTATATACCTTGCAGCATACATTTTGTGTTCCTGCCATGAGAAGGACTCCATCATCTACCCTTGCTGCAGCTGCAGTGGATGCAGTGCTACCACTCACACGTTTGAGAAACCTCCAGTTCTGGCTTACACGGGCACAGCTGCAGTTCTCCTCCCTTCCAGCTAACACACCAGTGCAATGGCTGGGCAACACCGTCAGTGAGAGCAGGTAGCACCAGCAGCCACCACCACCGTCACTGCCAGCCGGGACGAGGGCTGACACAGCGTGTCCACACTCTGCGCAGCACTCACGGCTCTGGCACTCACTGGTGGCAGCCGCGGCCCCAGGCAGCGCTTGTGAGCTCACTGTGCTTGTGATGTCACTGCACAGCCCATGGCCCAGCTCAGCACCTGGATCTCACCAGGACTTCAGGGGGTTCTGTTAAAAATGTCCTGGATCCGGGCGTCAATAAAGCACAAGTTGCACTCCATGAAGTCTGTGCTCTCCTTCCCTTCTAATGTCTAAAACAAAGGCTGGGGACCAGCAGCAATTCTGCAGGGCTGTAGCAGCGATGCTCAGTCACGGCTTGAAGCAGAGATTGAGCACCTGGTGGGATGGCAGGGCCAACCCAGGGCAGCTCAGGCACATGCAAACCCCTCCCAGACATCACTGAAGGGTTGGCAGTGCAGGTGAGGGTGTCTGACTGGAGATCACTGCCTGCCTGAGCCCTTCCAATGGTCAGCAGTTTTTTCCTTCCTTTCTGTGCCCACAGCTGCTGCACTTGGGCTTATCCTCACCTGCTGCAGCCCAGGACTTTGATACCCCATTATCACTGCTGTGCTTTCCATTGCACTGCAGCATCACACAGGGCAGTAATGGCAGTTCATCATCCTCACCAAAACGTGTGACAGAATCTCACAAGGAATCAATTTCCCCTGCAAACAGCCACTCGGAAGGGCCTCCATTGAGCTGGGAGCTCCTCCCCAGCCCAGCTGTTCTGCTCAGACTCCTTCCAGCAGCCGCCCAGCACCAAACCCAGCTCACCTTATTGGCCTGGTCAGTCCGGGCTGTGCCCAGCTCACACACACGCCGCAGCGGTGCCTGCAGTGGGCTCGCAAAGGATGATCTCCAACAAGGAACGCTCACAGCTCAGTGTCTGTGTGCAGCATGCTCACCAGAGCACCAGCTCTGCTCGACAGCTGGGGGCCAAACCCTCCCAACCGAGCAATGACTGTGACCTCACACAGACCCACATCACTGCTGCTCTTTCATCATAAACACAGGCAGCCAGCACCTCCTAGATCCAATTGTAAGAGACCAACACAAGGGTCACCCAGTGGGGTTATCTGAAGTAAAGTAACAGAGAACTGAGGTGACTCTTGTCACAACACTGGGAATGGGGACCAAACCTTCAGGCCAGGTTTCTTGCAGTTAAGATTCCTCAGAGGGAGGTTTGCAGTCCCAGAGAAGCCCATGAGCTCCTCTGCACGATGCTCGGAGCAGAGCTGCCTCGTGATTCATCAGTGCTCCATTCCATAACTAAGTACATCTCAGATGAAATAATAATATTTCATGGTCACTTCTTCCTTTCTGTGAGACAAGCCTTAAATGTGTCTTTTTAAAGTCGTCGTGCACCGAATCTACAGCATGCTAGCAATATAGGTAGGTATAATGACATCACATAGAATGGAGTGTTTGCAGGGCTTAAGGCCGTGAATCACGGGTGAGATGTGATATTCCCACTGCAATGATGCTTTTAGGGCAGGTTTAAGTGCCTTCCGCTTTGTGTAACGTGGAGTCTGTAGGATGACAATAATGATTGTGGAATCACACTCATCTTTGAGCTCTAACTCACATCCACGTCAGGAGCCTTCCCAAAGATCAGGCCCTGGTTTGCCTGCCCTGCTGGGCCCAGCTCAGTGCAGGACAGGAGATGGATTTCTGCTGTCCCTGTGCTCAGACTCCACAGCCCAAGATAAGCTGCAGCTGAGATCTCACAGAGCACTCTGAGGTTTCTCTGCAGCTGTTTTCTGCTGCTGTTACACAGCACAGAATAGCTGGGATCCCCCAGGCACTGCCCTTGCACCAATAACTCCATTGTGCTCAGGATGTGCCAATGTGCTGAAGTCAAACTGTGCCATGTGGGTTTCACAGAGATCGAACGCAGGCTGCAGATCTGCTGGCAGCCCTCAGGAGCTCCCCTGCCCTAATCCCACTCTTGCACTCCTTCCCTTCGTGCTCTTGTGGCCTTTAATAACACCGTGACACCTGACAGCCTCCTCCTGTCTGTAAGCTGTCATTTTATGCAGCCGTTTCTCTTCCGTTTACCCCCCAAACTGAAGATGTTTCCCTGCAGTGAATAAGCGATGAGGTTCTTTTCACCTCTCCTTGGACAACTTCCTTTATTGTTTTTTCGGAGCATTAGGGACTCTGAGACCCTGGAGTGTGTCCAGAGAGGAGCAATGGAGCTGAGAAGGGCCTGGAGCTCAGTGGGGTCCTATGGGGGTGACCAAGGGGACGGCAGGCAGCCAGTTTTCCCTGTTTTTCTCTCTGGATCCATCCCCACCTCAATGGGGCCATCAAACCCTTTTGCTGCAGAACCCGCAGGCACTTCACCTTGAAGGATCATTACCTACATTGAAACTACTGTTACATGCAGGCGCACAGGAGTGCCCTGGTTTTCACAGGCTCTGGGCAGAGACGTTCAGGTCTGGAGGCGTTTGGGGCATCACTAATTGAGCTGCAAAATGAGCTTATAGCTCCTGACTCTTCCCATCCAGAAATATCGCTCCTATATCGGCCCGCGCTGCCGGAGCTCACGGGACTCGGCTCCCCGCCGCCGGGATCGGGTGGTGCGTGCGGGGCCGGGGGTCGGGCTGTGTTGTGCTGTTGTGTTGTGTTGTTGTGTTGTGTTATGTTGTGTGTTCCCGGTGTTCCCCTGCCGCTCTCCAGCTCGGCTCGTTCCGGCCCCGCATCGTTCTGTGACTCCCCCCCCCCCGCCCGTTGGCGGCTCCATACATGCACACGGCGGCAGCGCGGCCCGCGCGGCACACACGGGGATGCCGCAGCTCCGCCCCGCCCCGCCCGGCTGCAGCTTCGTCCGCTCAGCGCCGCGTCTCGGTGTCAGGGCGGCGCCGCGCGGCTCATTGGGTCCCGTTGGCGGGCGGAGCGCGGTGGGTCTTGGCAGCGGCGGATTGGAACGGAGCGGATCGGAACGGAACGGAGCGGATCGACGCGGGGCGCAGCGCATCGCTGTGGGGCTGGCACGATGCTGGAGATCCAGCTGGATGATGGCGGCGTGGGGGGGTACCCGAGCAACGACTATTGCTCGGGGTCGGTGATGTCGGAGCGGGTGTCGGGCCTGGCCAACAGCATCTACCGCGAGTTCGAGCGGCTCATCCACTGCTACAACGAGGAGGTGGTGAAGGAGCTGATGCCGCTGGTGGTGACGGTGCTGGAGAACCTGGACTCGGTGCTGACCGATAACCAGGAGCACGAGGTGGAGCTGGAGCTGCTGCAGGAGGACAGTGAGCAGCTGCTCACACAGTACGAGTGGGAGAAGGTGCTGCGCAAACAGGCCGAGGTGGTGAGTGAGAGCGGCCCAGCGCCAACGGGGCCCGGCATCCATCTTGTGCGCGGCGCCAAGGGCCGGGGATGTGATGCGATGTGATGCGATGATATGATGCGATGCGATGTGATGATGTGATACGATGTGATGTGATGTGCTGCGGCGGTACCCGCATCGCAGGCCGCGCTCCCGGAGGGGTGCTGCGGAGGGGAAGGGGAATGGCTGGGAATAGCTGGGAATGGCTTGGAATAGCTGGGAATGGCTCCGCGTTGCTGCGCTGCCCCGAGCTCTAACACCGGCTGCACGGGGATGACTGGAGGATTCCTGCCGGTTTCGGGTTTAAACGCGGCCCTCAGATAGTTGATGTCTTCCCTGTACTTCCCCTGCCCTGGAGATGATTCCCTGTCTGATCTCAGCGGCCTTTCGCCGGGCGCTGCGGGTCCCGGATCCCCGGGGCTGCGGCAGGTGCTGGGAGCGGGCGGCATCGGGGCACAGCGCCTCATGCGGGGACAAAGGAGCCGAGCTGAGCGCGCTGCTCCGCACTGAGCGCTCGAGTCTGCCGACACCACCGGCATCTTTCTGGCCATAGGCGCAGCCGGGCGTCTCCAGCCTCCAGCAGGGCCGGTCTGCGACGTGCCGGACACATTGGTACCGCTAGAAGTGTAATGCTGCCGTGTCATCAGCATGTCTTTGCAAAGCTGCTGGGAAAGGAATGTATGCGTCTGTATTGGCTGTGTTTTAACACTGGGAGAGTAGAGGGTTTTTTCCGTCCCAGGAGTCTTGCTCAGAGTCGGGTTTTGATTTGCTTAGATGTGGTAAATGAAATTCCTTCATGACTCCAGAGTAAAGCGTCGTGCAGTATTTCAATGGAGGTGCTCTGGGTGCTGGATGGTGAGGACGTGAGCCCAGGACATTTATCGCCCTGTACTAATGCTGGTCAATTTGGGTTGTAGCCTTAAGTTTTAAGTATGTGTTAATAAAACTTACAGCTGATCTTTTCAAATTCATATGAAGGCAGGGAGGGATTGAAAAGCAATTCCAAGTGTGGGACTTCATTCCACAAGCCGGTATTTTGTAGCTTCTGAGAATTAAATACTTGGAAATGTGCTGCTGCTGGGGAGGAGTGGGGCTCGGGGCGTGGGGTGGAACAGCCCCATGGATGGATCCTGCATCTTTGGACTCGTATCTTTCTGCTCTCAGTTTACCAGGTACAGGGGGTGCTGCTTCCTGCTGTGCCTGCTCCTGGAAGCAGATGTGGTGACAACATTTACGTCCTGCAGGGACGCTCGGACCCACAGCACGGTGCTGTTGGCAGATGTAAAAGCACTCTGTCATCCTCAGGCGCATCTGAGCTGAATGGGCAAAAAAGTATCTGCATAGGGCCTTGTTAGCAGAAAGGAATAGATAATGTGCTTCTATGAGAACAAATGGGTTTTGCCCCCTGTGTAGCCTCTGCTATCAGCTCACGTGTGTGAGATACAGCTGTCATTCCCTTTGTGTGTGACCAAAGCACACCATTACCTGCAGCAGTTTCCTGTGTGCCTCTTCCTGTGCAGTGGATTACGTGTTATGGAAGTGAAAATCTCTTATGCTACAGAGAATTCTGCTGTTCATCAGCTCATTGTAAGCAGAGAAATGCACCCCCCACCAGAGCACGCCTTGCACTTCTGTAGCAGGGGAAGCCCATCTCCATCCCTGAGCAGCACTCGGCGCTGTGTGCTTTGCCTGTCCTGGGTCTGCAGCTTCCAGCCCCACCTTCAGTGGGGGTTCCACCTCCAGGAGCGATGTTCAATCCCTTGCTGTTGAGTTCTTTGCGTGTATCAATGATCATTTCAACAGCTGCAGCAATGCTGGGGAGCTGGGAGTCGGTGATCACAAAGTAATTTGTTCCTGTATTGCAATATCATGTCATGGGCGTCTGATTACATCGTTAGTTTATTGATGTTAAGTGAACTGAAACCAGCAGTGGATGTTATTCTCTGGCATAAAAGTTGTGTCGTATCCTCCTGTTCCCGCTACTGCAGAACCACCAGATCTTGTTTTACATAAGCGTGCACCCAGCCATGTCCTGCTCCATTGGGGCAGCTTGCACAGCCTTCATTTCCCTTCCTCTGAAGCAGAGGTTTCTGTCTCCATGTTCTGCCACTCATTTCCCCAGGATGGTTGCATTCAGTATCTTTCAAAATACTCTCAGCCAAAAGCGAAGCTTTTCTGGACACTTTGACTGCAGAGTGACTCAATATTTTCCACTTGCTCTAAAATAGGGCAGCAGAAGCACCCGGACAAGAGCACTGAAGTCAGAAGTCCCTTGAAATGAAGCAGTGCAGTCAGTCTGTGATTGCAGGGCTCAGAATGTCACATTTCTTTTCCTTGACCTCCAAACCACTGAAGCTGTGGAACAGCGTCAGCTTTTCAGTATTGCCATGTTCTTCCACCTGCTTTGCATTGTGTGAGCGCAGGGTAATGGCTGCACCTCTCCTAGAGCCCATTTAGGGGCTGACTGCTGCTGGCAAGGGTCTCTTTCTGGAGATCCCCCCTTGGTGCAGCTTTCCCATGTGAATCCGAGATCTTCTGCTCCAGGTGAGCGATCTTCTTCCCTTCCTTTATAGCACCTCAGTTGTGCCGCTCCTGTCATTGCACAGAGCTGGGGCTGCCCTGTCCCAGTGCAGAGTACAGCACTTCCCTTGTTAATCCTCATGTGGAGCCTAATGCACATCCCACTAACTCGTCAAGCTCTCACTGCAAGGCCTCCCTACACTCCAGGGAGCCAGCAGCTCCCACTATTTAGTGACATCTGCAGCTTATGCATAGGACCTTGCATAGGAATTTTCTTCCTGCTCTGTAGCGGGTGTTAGGATGGCACCCACTTGTAGGAGCACAGAACTGGGAGGGACCTGCTGACTCAGCAGCCCATTCCTCAGCACTGCAGGCAGTTGCATTACAGAAGCTGCTTCATAAATGTATCAGGCTTTGTCTTAAAGCCATTACTTAAACCTCTTGCGTCTGCTCTTCTAAAAGTGACCTCCTCCTGAATTCCACTTTCTTTTTTTTTTTAACTTGCAGCCTGTTTTTACTGGTTTGTTCTTGTGCCAGCATTGACTTTTACTCCAAGTAACTTCTGCCTCCATGAGATATCTGTGCCTTTGAAGTATTAATAGAAACCAGTCCTGCCTTTGGTCTCCATTGTGTTGGTGGCTCGAGCCGAGCTCTGCTCGCTGCCTGCTGGAGGAGGGTCAGGTTGGAGTGCCCCATGGAGGGATCTGTGTGCAGCTGGTTTGGGTGACACTTGGCTGTGCCTGGTTTGATCCCTGGGCGTGTGGGGCTGCAATAGCAGGTGGCTTTCCTGGAAGGCTTCAGCATGAATTGGAATGTTGCACTGTTCAAAATGACAATGGTAGGATTTATCTGGTGTGATCACCCTGCGTGTTCACCTGTGTGACATCCTGTTGGCTGGAGATGGCAGCACGTCTGTCTGTCTCCTCACACTGTGTTGCAGCTGACCTGGGGCTCATCTTTGCTTTGTGCTCAGCTCCCTTCTCTCAAGTCTTCTCATTGCAGTCACGATGTTTGCATGCCCTTGCCCAGTCCCAGCTCCTCTCTGACCATCAGCATTGCTTCGTTCCTCCTGTGTGATGTTTTGATTCTCTTCATGAGTGGCATCTCCCAGTCCGGTCTCATCTGCTGCACTCGAGTAGCACCTCCTGCCCTGTCAGCCCCACTTACCACAAGGCTGCCTTGAAGAGCTCTGTTAGCTGCCCGTGCTCCCTTTGTGCTCCTCTACAGTGATCCATGGTGTGCGGGGGCAGAGCTGTGTCAGGGCTGGGAAGAGCCCATCTGCCTGCCCTGGCTCTGCCATAGCACCAGGCCTGCTTCATGGAGAGCATTTAAAGGGCAGAGCATCTCATTCTTCAAAAAAAGGCTCAGATCCCTTGGAATAGGAATCCAGGAGATGGTTTTATTGATATATGCCAAAATAACAGCATTTGATTTCACAGAAGCATTTGAAGACCAATCTACAACTATAAAGTAGCTAACACATAAAAGATGTGCTTGTGAATCCTTGAAATTAGCAAGAGAAGCAAAAGCCCTTAAGGGCTGCAGTTGTCAAGGGGATGTTATTTCACTGAGGCTGTGTGCTCCTGTGCTGGTGGAGGTGTTCCTTCAGAGGAGTGTTTCTCTTTGGGGAGGATAGCAAAGATTTGAGCGTGGGGTGTAGCTCAAAGCATCTGCCCACCAGGCAGTACTGCGTCCTGCCACCAGTGGGTTCTGCCCTATTTCTTTGTCTTGGCCTCCTAAGACAGAATACTGTCAACGTAACTTCCCGAATTGCCAGTTAATTACTGCCCCAAATTGTGAGTTGGAGGCTGCACAGCCTGCATTGGCTCCCTGGCTGACAGCCTTCCTGCAGGTGGGGAGTGGAATGCGGTGTGAGTCCTTCCTGCCCTGCAGACAGCCCCCTCCTCACAGGCAGCTCTGCGTCCAGCTGTGCGTCCAGCTGTGCATCCAGCTGTGCGTCCAGCTGTGCATCCAGCTGTGCATCCTCCCTGTTCTCCCGGGCAGTGCATCCCAGCGCTGCTCTCTGCCCAGCCGCAGGGTAAGGTGACGGCTGAGCTGCTGCTGTTCCCGTCAGCATGTAATACGTGCTGCCAGCCAGCCCAGATTAAGACCTTATAATAAGATTTCTGCATATATGCACATCTAGCTCACTGCCTGATTTATTGTTAATATGATATGATGGTTTCTGACCGCATGCTACTATTTTTAGTCATTTTCTTCCTCTGAAAGCCAGTAATGCAGGAAGCTCAGCCATCTCCAGTGTACCGCTGCTTTGCAGAGGAATACTCGTTCTTTCACTTAAGATGATTTTGTGCTCGTTGTTTTCCATTTAACGATGAGCGTGTGAACCATGGTGCTGGTTGTAACCTTATCCTGAGATGTTAGAGACCAGCGATCCTGCTTGAAATCCAGGGA
Organism: Coturnix japonica; assembly: GCF_054131305.1. Classification (NCBI taxonomy): domain Eukaryota; kingdom Metazoa; phylum Chordata; class Aves; order Galliformes; family Phasianidae; genus Coturnix; species Coturnix japonica. The sequence continues at coordinate 18,795,337 of NC_140671.1, read as the reverse complement.
GAGGCTCCAGCAAGACTAATTTGTATGTGTACAGCAGCGTCATGTTCCATCATTACTAACTGTTTAAAATATATCTGGCTCCTATAACTGCTGGAAAATTATCCTTTGAAAGCAAGTATGAAGGGATTGGAAAAAATAGTAATGCTGTGCTCGGCTTTGCTCTCCCAGGACAAGTGGGAGTGGGCTCTTTGTTCTTCCAGTTCACCCATTGATTTCATTGTAGTGGGGTAGAAAAGAAAGGAAGATTTTCCCTTCAACATCATTTGAATTACCTGTTCCTGAGGCCTCACTTCTTGAGCCTGTCCAGGCTCCATGGCATCCCTTCCTTCTGTTCTGGTGCAGTTTGTAAACATATGTGTGGAAAATAGATAGCTGTGTGTTACTGTCAGTTAACATCTGCAATGTTGAAGTCACCCATAAGGACCAGGGCAGCTGGATTTCAGGTCTCTCTCAGTTCCTTAGAGAACAGTGCCTCCATGTCCCCATGCTTGCTGGGTGGCCACTCCCACGGCACCCACTTTATTTGCTTGTCTTGACTTTCTGATGCAGGGGGAGACACTGGCTGGGAGATTCTGATGGAGGAACAGCCAAGAAGCGTTTTGGAGCCAGACAGAGTGAGGAGCCGTTGGGTCCCTGTGCCCAGAGCTGGTGTTCGATCTCCGTAGGAGATGGAGCAGGATATTGCTGCAGTGCACTCACCTGAGATGCTCTTCTTCCCTGAGAACACTTAGAGTGGCATTAATTTTTAATGCTGCTGTCTCTGTTTCTTCTCCACGTGGTCGGCTCATTGCTAGTTTGCAGTTTGTTTGAGTACTTTGAGGCTGCAAGACAGACAGGACTAAGAAGAGCCTTAGTGTGGAATGTTTAATCTTCCAATCGGTTTCACTAAACTAAACCAAAGCAACGGTAGCAAATCCAGGAATCCTATTAAAGTTGACCTACATAGTGGGAATAAAATTGGTCTCCTGCTTTCTTTTGCTTCCTGTTTTACTGTTGAGAGTTCTGTGAATGTTTTCCTTAGAGTCAGTTAAAGTTTATTGCTACTCCAAGCACAATTCCTGCCTGGCTGGGTGGCACACTCCTGGGTGGGGAGCTGGGAAGAGATGGGCACCTTGTGCCAGGAGAGCTGCACAAGAGTGAAAGCCAAGCAAGTGAGAAGGGAGAGGGATTTAGCGCTGGGCTGTAATTGGAAGTTTGTCAACAGAGCATTAGCATGGAGTGCTTCCAGCAAACCCTGAGAGGGGGCAGAGGGAAATACTGCTTTTCTTAGCATAGCTTCAACCAGTCCAAACCAAGTGAAATGGCTTCTTTAGGCCTGTTGCTCAGTGTGGCTGTCTTGGTTAGAACTTTTTCTTTTTTACTGATGCCCAGAGAAGACTGGCCGGGATTTTCTTGCTGTGAGGTCTCATCACTCACTGCTTCCATTCTGCACCAATTGAGGCATAACTCAACTTACAGAACTGAAAAAGTAAGACTCAAGTTTTTCTTAGCAACTCTGGAGCTGAATGTGCCATCCTTATAGAATCACCTGTCAAAGTTGCTCTGGTTTTTACCATGTAACTCTCTACCCCTTCTCTGATGTGTGCCTGAAAAAACCTCTGGTCTGAGATCTGGGAAGTGGATTGCAAAGGAGACTGTGAGGTGTGACGGTTGTGGGTTGGTTTTCCACAAGGCTTGTATGTTTCCTGCAAAATTTAGATGCAACATCATTAATAGTGGGAACTTTCTGATGTCTGAAGGAGATTTCTGACGTAGGCACTTCTAAATGCGTGACCGTAGACACAGAATTTGGCTTTTCTGACATAAAACTAACAGGAATCCAAATTCAGCCTAGCATGATAAAGGTGTTGTTGAAGATGATGGAACCGTGTTGGTTTACATAACTTGCATTGGCCAGCAGATTATATCTTAATGATACACAAAGTACATCTTTTACTTTATTTTAGAAGATAAGTATTTCTAGCTTGAGTAAATGCTGTTTTAACTTAAAGCACATAGAAATTCTTATCTCTTGCTTTTTTTGTGTGTGTACATATATATATGTATATATACGCACACATAGTATAGGAGGAGAGAAGAGGAAAAGTCAAATACGTTTAGGTCTGTTCCTCATCCTTGCTTCCTTCTCTGGTTTTTCCCTGTACAGAAGTTCATAGAGTTTGAAGATGCACTGGAACAGCAGAAGAAAGAGCTACAAATCCAAGTGGAACACCTTGAATTTCAGACTCGACAGTTGGAGCTGAAGACCAAAAACTATGCAGATCAGAGTAAGCAAAGCTGTGCACCAGATACGATTATGTAGTTTGCTTTCCATGAGCATATACTTGCAGATATTCTTCATGTGCTGTTTTTTCTTGTTTGTTTTAATGTAGTTTGTGGAAAGCCTGAAATCTGTGGCTGTCCCTTTCTTTGGTATAAAAATCAGAGCAATCTACAGGGTGCGACATATCCACACTAGTGTAGTGCAGGTTTCATTGCTTCTCTTGCATGGAGCATGTCTAGATCTGTATGTTAGCTGATGGATGGAATCTTTTCTTGGCAGTTTCACGGCTGGAGGAGCGTGAATCAGAAATGAAGAAAGAGTATAATGCTTTACATCAGCATCACACAGAGGTAAGCTGTTGCCTGATTCCTTCCAAATAAACAAACTCTTAGCTTACCCATAAAACCACATCAGAGAATTGGGTTTTTCATCCTGACAGTGACTAGAGCTTCAGAAACTTGAGAGCATCAACATTATCTGAAGGGAGGGTGCAAGGAGGATGAAGCCATGCTCTTTTCAGTGGTGCCCAGTGCCAGAACAAGAATCAGAGGGTGCAAACCGGAACACGGGAGGTTCTGTCTGAACATCAGATAGCACTTTTTAAAAGAAATTTTAAGGAATTGGAAGTAAATGCTGGAAAACAATATTCAAAAAACAGAAATCACAGAATATCCCAAGTTGGAAGGGACCCATAATGATCATGGAGTCCAATGGAGTCTTTTGTTTTATTCTGTTTGCCTCACGTATTTTTTCCTCTTCTCAGATGATCCAGACCTATGTGGAACACATCGAACGATCCAAGATGCAGCAGGTTGTGGGAAATAATCAAACTGAGGGCAGTGTACCTGGGAGAAGGTAGGGCCATAACCTCTCCATATGTTTGCCATCCAGGAACTTATCAAATGAGTGCATATTTGCAAGAGAAAGAAACCAAAGGATCTTTCCCTGTGGGCATGGATTGTACCTGAAGCTTTTTGTAATGGGTTGAGGGTGAGTTGTGGATAAGTTCTCTAAGGTTTGACAGAGAGGAGATTTTTGTGTTCTGTTACAAAGCTTAGACTTCATTGTGCTGCTGCAGATGGACGTCTTCTGGAAAGCAACGTTTGTGTTCTCAGGTATCATGTAAAAGACTGATCCATAAAATGGATGGGGATGGAAGAGAGTGTTCATTTGTGTGTGTCTGTGTGCATGTGTGATAGACAGCGAAACTGGAGTAGTTAAACGCATTAGCCTTTATGTAACTTCTTCCCCAGTTTCTTAAGGGAAGATTTATCTGAGTCAGTCACTCAATAGATCTACTTATGCCCATGAAAGTGCTTTGTTTTTTTCCCCTCTGTTTTCATAGCACCAAAGTGATCAGAGCCAGCCTCTGTTTAAAGGAATGGCAGTAGCAGGAAATGAAGTGCAGTATTTAAAACCACTCTATTAAAACCACATATAAAAAGATAATTTCAAATGAAGAAAAGAAGAAATATTCTTCCTATTTTCTAAACATAAGGTTATTTTAGTACCTTCTGTTTAGATCCGTAACATTTAAATACTAGTGTGTCCATTAGGTTTGGGATAAAGAAAGTGGAAGGAAGTGTCAGGTCTTGAAATAAACAATATAAGCTCTCTGGAAGCTGTGGCTTCCTTTTGCTGGGTTGGAGTGCCTGGGAAGGAATTCAGATCATCAAGGTTTTGGTTGTGTATTGTAAAACAGCAGAGGAGAGAGCAAGAGAGACACAAACTGCTCCCCGATTCCTTGCAGACGTGATGTTCCTTCCCCAGCCAGTGCTTGGCCTCCTGCCTGAGCATCGTGCTGTGAGGGGAAGGTTTGGGGGTCAGCCTCTGGTTCTGTGCTGGTGCCTTACTGGTGTGCACACAGGGCTGCTGGGGGGAACGGGAGTTTTGTTCACAGCTGTTGGTAACGTAACATTGTGTTAGAAGGAAGGGAGGATGCTGAAGGAAAATGGGCTCTGTAACTGCAGAACATCCATGTTTGAGACTTCTGCTGGGCTGTGTGCCTCTGCTGTCAGATGTCTCTGTACAAGCTCTTAGGCACACCCATGGTGAAGGAGAAACAGGGTGGATTAGGTCTTTGTTCAGTCCAACTCACCTCTCCCACCTACCTGAAAGGTATGAATGTTTGTAGGAAGAACAGCTGTGCTGATGTGTGCGTTTCTGTCTTGTTGCCATCTCCATGTCTCAGCTGGGAACAGGGGGAGCTGGGAATTGCTGAGCTGGCAGGGTGCAGCATTGCAGGAAGCCAAGTGTCAGTGTGTGGTCCTGTTTCTTTTATTCTGCAGAGAGCAGCTCAGCTCTCCTGCCATGGAGAATATCCAGCAGTGTTTCAGGGGCAGCAATATAGCAGTTTGAAGCAGTTATACCCTAAACTCCAGAGGCAGAGAGACTTATCTAGGCTTTCTCCTGCACAAACTCTGAAGGACAGCACAAATCTGTAGCGGATCTAAAAGGAACTGGAATAGGAACATTCTGATCTGGCTGAGTTCTTTCCACATAGTAAGTTCTCAGTGCTGTGTTTTCTGCAGAGCAGTAAATTAATGTCATGTCAGAGAGTGGTTTAGAAAAATAAAACTGATTACAGAATACAGTGTAACCCTTTCCCATCTGAAGGTAATGCTTTTCTAGCAGACCAGTGGAAAAATATAGAAATCTATACAAGGAAAGAAGAGCAGAAGCTGGATGGTGGCCTCTGTAGGTGAATGGAGGCAGGCATGTGTCATGGTTTAATAATTTTGTAATTTTTGCTATCAGTATTCCACATCATAACATCATATAAAGCATGAATAATTTTACTGAATCTGCAACTTACAGAAGAAGACTACATCTCCCAGGGAACAACACGATAGGTCACGGGACCTGGACTCTATATTAACTCTGTCGCAGAACAGACTGACGTCTTTCGAGTTCTGGCGTTCAAGGGAGTGTGTGGGAGCCTTCAGCCGTTCGCCTAGATTTACAGTAGGCCTCTCGGTTACGGGACTCATTTTCTCTCCTATTTTGCTTGATTCGTTAGCTCAGTTTTCAATGATATTGTATTATATTGTGTTATCCTGTATTTCGATATAGTATTTAGTAAATAAGTGTGCCTCCTTAGATCGTTGCCGCTGTTTTCTTTTCCTAATTAATTTTTTTTCCTTTCAGCCTAGGGCCCCTCCGGGGCCCACGGCCCCTGTCACGGACGCAGGTGGATTTTTAGTTCAAACCGTGACAGATTTTGGTGGAGAATGCGGGCATATTGAGTTGCTGTTTTTCTGTGTTTTCTTCTGTTGCTCATTTAGCTTTTAACAGAGCTACGAGTTTTTTTCCCTGTTAAGGAGCTATTCGTGTTTGCGGTTCTGCACCTGCGAACTTGACCTTGAAAGTCCAGGCGGACTGCCAATACTCCGGTATATTTTATAAACACTGGTGAGCTTTGTTTTCTTTTACTTTTTTCTCTCTATTGGAGGAAAAAAAAATGTTTTCTCTACTAAATTTGTTTTACCAGGGACTGTGTGCCATTGGTTCCTTTTTTGAGACGCTCCGAACATATTGGGTCATGTTTAAGCTGGCCACTTTTTCTTATGGAGCTATACAATTGTATAATGGATTGAAAGCATGGTTAGCAATGCTCACTTCGTGTCTGTATACAGCTCCAGAGGGAGCAACTAATGCAACTAATTATACAGAAATGGTGATTTTTAAGCGTGCTCCTCTTTCTTTCTATGAATCCTTTATGCAGTTTTTGAATGATCAGTGGGCCACACTCTTAATCTCCCTGATCTTATTGTTGATTATTGTAATAATCTCACTCAGTATCTGGATTTATAACATCCGGAGGAAGTCTTCCCTAGAACCAGAGAATACTGAGTGGCAGGGAGTGTGGAGAGGCTTTGAAGAGATTCTCAAAGGACAGACATCTTCAGTGTTATGGAGCTTCACTCCTGAACACTTGAAGAATCCTGAGAGTTTGATTGCATATTTGAGGCAGGAATGTTGTGGCTCAGGCAGATCTCAGGAGGCACAAATGATTTTGGGCCTAGCTAATGCTTATCGGGCCTTAGTCAATACCATTCCTGAGAGGGAAGTTTTTGAAGCTGAGAGAGAGAGTCTCAGGGCCGAGAAGGAGAGTCTTAGAGCTGAGGCAGAAAAACTTTGGACTGAGAAGGTAGAGAGAGAAAAAGCTTTTGAAGCCGAGAGAAAAGATCTCCTGTACCAACGAGACTCAATCTGGTACGAGAAAGAGAGTCTTAGAGCTGACGCAGAAAAACTTTGGGATGAGAAGGTAGAGAGAGAAAAAGCTTTTGAGGCTGAGAGAAAAGATCTCCTGTACGAACGAGACTCAATCTGGTACGAGAAAGAGAATCTTAGAGCTGACGCAGAAAAACTTTGGGATGAGAAAAGCTCCCTGCAATCCCAACTCAACACTCTCCAGTCCGAGCACAGCGCCCTCCGGTCCGAGAACGACACTCTCCAGTCCGAGCACAGCACCCTCCGGTCCGAGCATGACACTCTCTAGTCCGAGCATAGCACCCTCCGGTCCGAGCATGACACTCGCCAATCCAACTGCGACACCCTCCAGTCCGAGCACAACACTCTTCAGTCTGTGCATAATGCCCTCCGGTCCGAGCATAACGCTCTTCAGACTGAGCACAATACCCTCCGGACCGAGCACAACACTCTTCAGTCCGAGCATAATGCCCTCCAGTCCGAGCATAACGCTCTTCAGACTGAGCACAATGCCCTCCGGACCGAGCTCAACACTCTCCAGACTGAGCACACTGCCCTCCAGGCCAAGCATAACGTCCTCCGGTTCGGGTACAACACTCTCCAGTCCAACTACAACAGCCTCCAGACTGAGCTTGGTGCCGTCCAGTTTGAGCGGAACGCTCTCCGAGACCAGCTATGTGCCCTCCAGGGTGAGTTGAATGTATTTAACCAACTACCAGGGGCACATGTAGTCCAAATTGGCCAGCCACTGGGGGCACATGTAGTTCAATTTGACCAGCCACCGGGGGCACATGTAGTCCAATTGGACCAACCATCGGGGACACCAGATACAATGTTGGTTGCCCCTGTAAGAGGGCGAAAGACAAAACAAGTTTCAACTCAGTTAGAGAAAATGCAGAAGGAGTTAGAAGAGCGGAGGGAGTTAGGAGAGCAGGACTCAGGAGACTCAGGGGACTCGGGAGAGCAGGGGAAGTCAGAAGACCAGAAGAAGTTGGAGGAGCAGAGGATGTTAGAGGGGTATAAGAAGATGATAGAGGAGCAGAAGATGATAGAGGAGCAGAAGAAGTTAGAGGAGCAGAGAAAGTTAGGAGAGAGGAAAAAGAAGGAGGGTTACCTGGAGGAAATAACACAAGCATCAGGGACAGGGTCAGAGTCAGAAGAGGAGCCAAAAGCTACTTTTTCTTTACGAGAATTTCTCAAGTCCAAACGTATAGATGGGGCAGCCTCATCAACACAGTTGCCACCATCAACACCTGGGACTCTTGATAGAGCAAAAGGTGAGCAAAGTATTACGACCATTATTGATCGATCTTTTAAACTGAGTGAAATTCGAGATCTAAGAAAGGATTACACATGTCAGCCAAAAGAAAATATGGTCACTTGGTTACTTCGCTGCTGGGACAATGGCGCCAACAGTGCGTGGCTCGATGGCAGTAAAGCTCGCCAACTGGGTAGCATTTCCAGGGACCCACGTGTGGACAGAGGTATTGGCACATGCCAAAATCGGTCCTACACCCTCTGGAAGCAGATGTTGATAGCGGTAAGAGATAGATTCCCCTTTAAACGGGACTTGGAGCCTGAGAGAAAGAAATGGACTGATATTGAGAAAGGTATCCAGTTTTTGAGAGAAAATGCTCTGGTGGAAATGCTATACAGCCGCGAGTTCAATCGTAATGATCCAGACCAATTACATGATCCTGAAGCAGTCCGCGTTCCACGACAAATGTGGCGTGACTTTACAAAAGCAGCTCCTGAAAAGCATGCCAGTGCACTTGCATTAGTATATGGCAAAGGGGACAGGAAACCCTTTGTGAATGAACTAATTGGCAGACTTCAGGAACTTGAATTATTTATAAGCGCTACAGAAGTTAATCTGTATACTTCAGCCATTGTCAAAATTGTGGAAAGGTTAAACGAAGTGGAGGGAACACAAAATGATATTATTGACAAATTGGCTAATGTGCCTGATGTAGATGAATCCACGGTGGTACAAGATGATGGAAACCAGGATTTCCACAATCGCCTATTGAGGAAGCTAAACAACATGAGTTCCTCTCGACCTGTATCATCGAAAATCTCAACCATTAAAAAGAGACGTCCTCGTATTCAAGCAAATGACGATGATAAGTCACCTCGAATCAACAATGAGACTACACGTCTTGCCTTGTTGCTTTTCCTCTGTAGTCATGGGGAGGACATGAAGAAGTGGTGTAATTCATCCACTTCTGCACTTCAGGCACGAGTGAAAGAATTACAAGGTGAAACAACTACCAAGGTGAACTCTTCCAAGAAGGGGAGAGTTCCAGTTGCTGCAAGTCAACGAGGTAAACAATAGAGGGGCCCTGCCCCCAGCCAGGGGGGGGAAAGGGACAACAGAGTATACTGGACTGTGTGGATTAAGTGGCCTGGCACATCTCAACCACATGAATATAAAGCCTTGGTGGACACTGGTGCACAATGCACCCTAATGCCTTCAAGTCACCAAGGGACACAGCCAATATATATCCATGGAGTGACTGGGGGTTCCCAAGAATTGACTATGTTGGAGGCCGAAATAAGCCTCACTGGTAAAAACTGGCGAAGGCACCCTATTGTGACTGGTCCAGAGGCTCCATGTATACTGGAAATCGATTACCTTAGGATGGGATATTTCAAGGATCCCAAGGGGTATCGATGGGCCTTTGGGATAGCTGCTGTAAACACAAATGGTGTTAAGCAGCTGTCAACTTTACCTGGTCTGTCAGATGATCCTTCTGCTGTGGGGTTGCTCCAGGTAAAAGACCAAGAGGTACCAATTGCCACCAAAGTGGTTCACAGACGGCAGTACCGCACCAATAGGGACTCATTGCTCCCCATTCACAAGCTAATTCGCCAATTAGAAAATCAGGGAGTGATTAGCAAAACGCACTCGCCTTTTAACAGCCCCATATGGCCAGGGCGTAAAACCAGTGGGGAATGGAGGCTGACGGTAGATTACCGTGGCCTGAATGAAGTTACACCTCCATTAAGTGCTGCTGTACCAGACATGCTAGAACTCCAGTATGAACTGGAGTCAAAAGAAGCTAGGTGGTATGCCACCATTGATATTGCTAACGCCTTCTTTTCCATCCCATTGGCTGCAAAATGTAGGCCACAGTTTGCTTTTACCTGGAGAGGTATTCAGTATACCTGGAACCGTTTACCCCAGGGGTGGAAGCACAGCCCAACAATTTGCCATGGATTGATCCAAGCTGTTTTGGAACAGGGTAATGCTCCTGAGCACTTGCAGTATATTGATGACATTGTGGTGTGGGGCCATACAGCAGCAGAGGTTTCCAAGAAAGGGAAACAGATAATCCAAATTCTTTTGAAAGCTGGTTTTGCCATTAAGCGCAGCAAGGTGAAGGGGCCTGCCCAGGAAATCCAGTTCTTAGGCATAAAATGGAAAGATGGACGTCGTCACATCCCAGCAGATGTGATTGACAAAATCACTGCTATGTCTCCGCCCACAAATAAAACAGACCCAATCATTTCTGGGAGTAGTGGGCTTTTGGAGAATGCATGTTCCAAACTACAGCCACATAGTGAGCCCTCTCTATCAGGTAACACGGAAGAAGAATAATTTCTCATGGGGTCCTGAGCAGCAGCAGGCTTTTGAGCAGATAAAACAAGAAATAGCCCGTGCCGTGGCCTTGGGGCCAGTACGGACGGGACAGGATGTGAAGAACATCCTCTACACTGCTGCTGGAGAGAAAGGTCCCACCTGGAGTTTGTGGCAAAGAGCCTCAGGAGAGACCCGAGGCCGACCCCTAGGATTTTGGAGTCGAGCATATAAAGGGTCTGAGGAGCGCTACACTCCGACTGAGAAGGAGATCTTAGCCGTGTATGAGGGGGTTCGGGCTGCTTCTGAAGTAGTTGGGACAGAGGTTCAGCTTCTTCTAGCACCTCGCTTGCCAGTAATAAACTGGATGTTTAAAGGACAGGTTCCCTCCACCCATCATGCTACTGATGCCACTTGGAGTAAGTGGATTTCATTAATTACTCAACGAGCTCGAATGGGAAAACTCAGCCGTCCTGGAATTCTAGAAGTGATCATGGAGTGTCCTGAGAGTAAAAAAATTGAAATACCACCTACAGAAGAGGTATCACATGCTAAAGAGGCACCACCATACAATGAGCTACCAGAAAACGAAAAGAAATTTGCCCTATTCACAGACGGATCATGTCGTATTGTAGGGAAGCATCGCAGATGGAAAGCTGCTGTATGGAGCCCCACACGACAAGTTGCAGAGGCCACTGAAGGTAAAGGAGAATCAAGTCAATTCGCAGAGGTAAAGGCTGTTCAGCTGGCTTTAGATGTGACCTTGCCACGATCTCGCAATGGTAAGCGTTATGTACTCACCATGGTGGAGGCAACCACTGGGTGGCTCAAAACATACGCAGTACCCCATGCCACCGCCCGAAACACCATATTAGGGTTGGAAAAGCAAATCCTGTGGCGGCATGGCACTCCAGAAAGAATTGAATCAGATAATGGGACCCATTTTAAAAATTCTCTTGTAACCACTTGGGCCAAAAATCATGGCATTGAGTGGATTTACCATATTCCCTATCATGCACCAGCTTCTGGTAAGATTGAACGATTCAAAGGGTTGTTGAAAACTATGTTGAAAGCAATGGGTGGCGGAATGTATAAAAATTGGGAGAACCATTTAGCAGAAGCCACCTGGTTGGTCAACACTCGAGGATCTAGTAATCGTAGTGGTCCTAACCAATCCAGCTCCCTACGTACCGTGGAGGGAGATAAGGTTCCTGTAATACACATAAAGAGCGTGTTGGGAAAGACAGTTTGGGTCCTTCCAGCGTCTGGAAAGGGCAAACCTCTCCGGGGTACTGTCTTTGCCCAGGGACCTGGGTGCACGTGGTGGGTGATGGACAAAAATGGGAATGTCCAATGTGTACCACAAGGGAATTTGATGTTGGGGGAGTGCAGCCAATGATTTTCCTGTAGATATATAGGTAGAGTCTCAGAAAATATTTCAATTAGGTGCAAGATAGTTCAGTTAGGTACAGGACTTAAGATAGAGTGGATTAATGTTAAGGAAACACTTCTTCCTATATACCTTAATTGGGCATTTTGTAAGCAAGTTTTTCCATCTGGACTCTATATTGTGCACTGGCCATGCATGTGTAGAGCACACATGGAAAGAAGTATAAGTCAAAAGGAAAACTGCAGTGGTGGCTGGGAAAGGATGAGTGCACCTTGATGTGGGGGACGCCCTACTAGCGCTGCCTTTCCCCTCTACCGGTGACATGTTTTCCTTTTTCTGGCAGTTTTGCCATTTTCTCAAAATTAATAAATAGTAGGTTAAGGTATAGAGTTTTGTTCTCAACTTAGGGATTTGTATGGAATAAATATAAATTGTTGAGAAAAATGAGGTCGCTGATTATTCACAATTATACATATGAGTGTGTATGTATGTATAAACATAATGTAATGATGTAGAATAAGGGGTGGAATGTCATGGTTTAATAATTTTGTAATTTTTGCTATCAGTATTCCACATCATAACATCATATAAAGCATGAATAATTTTATTGAATCTGCAACTTACAGAAGAAGACTACATCTCCCAGAGAACAACACGATAGGTCACGGGACCTGGACTCTATATTAACTCAGTCGCAGAACAGACTGACGTCTTTCGAGTTCTGGCGTTCAGGGCAGTGTGTGGGAGCCTTCAACCGTTCGCCTAGATTTACAGTAGGCCTCTCGGTTACGGGACTCATTCTCTCTCATATTTTGCTTGATTCGTTAGCTCAATTTTCAATTATATTGTATTATATTATGTTATCCTGTACTTCGATATAGTATTTAGTAAATAAGTGTGCCTCCTTAGATCGTTCCCGCTGTTTTTTTTTCCTAATTAATTTTTTCATTTCGGCCTAGGGCCCCTCTGGGGCCCACGTCCCCCTGTCACGGGCGCAGGTGGATTTTTAGTTCAAACCGTGACACCTTTCCCTGCTGCTTTTCCCTTTTACTGCTGCTCTTCCCTTTCACTGCTGCTTTTCCCTTTCACTGCTGCTTTTCCCTGTAAGTCTTGCTTTTCCCTTTCACTGCTGCTTTTCCCTTTCACTGCTGCTTTTCCCTTTCCCTGCTGCTTTTCCCTTCCTCTGCTGCTTTTCCCTTTCCCTGCTGCTTTTCCCTTTTAGTCTTGCTTTTCCCTTTCACTGCTTCTCTTCCCTTTCACTGCTGCTCATCCCTTTCACTGCTGCTCTTCCCTTTCACTGCTGATTTTCCCTTTAACTGCTGCTTTTCCCTTTCACTGCTGCTTTTCCATTTTAGTCTTGCTTTTCCCGTTTTAGTCTTGCTTTTCCCTCTTAGTCTTGATTTTCCCTTTTAGTCTTGCTTTTCCCTTTTAGTCTTGCTTTTCCCTTCCTCTGCTGCTTTTCCCTTTCACTGCTGCTTTTCACTTTCCCTGCTGCTTTTCACTTTCCCTGCTGCTTTTCCCTTTCTCTGCTGCTTTTCCCTTTCCCTGCTGCTTATCCCTTTCCCTGCTGCTCTTCCCTTTCCCTGCTGTTTTTCCCTTTCACTGCTGCTTTTCCCTTTCCCTGCTGCTTTTCCCTTTCACTGCTGTTTTTCCCTTTCACTGCTGCTTTTCCCTTTCCCTGCTGCTTTTCTCTTTCACTGCTGCTTTTCCCTTTCACTGCTGCTTTCCTCTTTCACTGCTGCTGTTCCCTTTTAGTTTTGCTTTTCCCTTTCACTGCTGCTTTTCCCTTTCACTGCTGCTTTTCCATTTCACTGGTGTTTTTCCCTTTCCCTGCTGCACTTCCCTTTCCCTGCTGCTCTTCCCTTTCACTGCTGCTTTTCCCTTTCAATGCTGCCTTTCCCTTTCACTGCTGCTTTTCCCTTTCCCTGCTGCTCTTCCCTTTCACTGCTGCTCTTCCCTTTCACTGCTGCTCTTCCCTTTCACTGCTGCTTTTCCCTTTCACTGCTGTTTTTCCCTTTCACTGCTGCTTTTCCCTTTCACTGCTGCTCTTCCCTTTCACTGCTGCTTTTCCCTTTCCCTGCTGCTTTTCCCTTTCCCTGCTGCATTTCCCTTTCCCTGCTGCTTTTCCCTTTCACTGCTGCTTTTCCCTGTAAGTCTTGCTTTTCCCTTTCACTGCTGCTTTTCCCTTTCACTGCTGCTTTTCCCATCCCCTGCTGCTTTTCCCTTCCTCTGCTGCTTTTCCCTTTCTCTGCTGCTTTTCCCTTTTAGTCTTGCTTTTCCCTTTCACTGCTTCTCTTCCCTTTCACTGCTGCTCATCCCTTTCACTGCTGCTCTTCCCTTTCACTGCTGATTTTCCCTTTAACTGCTGCTTTTCCCTTTCAGTGCTGCTTTTCCCTTTCACTGCTGCTTTTCCATTTTAGTCTTGCTTTTCCCGTTTTAGTCTTGCTTTTCCCTCTTAGTCTTGATTTTCCCTTTTAGTCTTGCTTTTCCATTTTAGTCTTGCTTTTCCCTTTTAGTCTTGCTTTTCCCTTTCACTGCTGCTTTTCACTTTCCCTGCTGCTTTTCCCTTTCACTGCTGCTTTTCCCTTTCACTGCTGCTTTTCCCTTTTCCTTCTGCTATTCCCTTTAAATACTGCTTTTCCCTTTCACTGCTGCTTTTCCCTTTCACTGCTGCTTTTCTCTTTTCGTATTGCTTTCCCCTTTTACTACTGCTTTTCCCTTCCCCTGCTGCTTTTCCCTTCCCCTGCTGATTTTCCCTTTCCCTGCTGCTTTTTTCTTTTAGTCTTGCTTTTCCCTTTTAGTCTTCCTTTTCCCTTTCACTGCTGCTTTTCCCTTTCACTGCTGCTTTTCCCTTTCACTGCTGCTTTTCTTTTTCCCTGCTGCTTTTCTCTTTCACTGCTTCTCTTCCCTTTCGCTGCTGATTTTCCCTTTCACTGATGATTTTCCCTTTCACTGATGATTTTCCCTTTCACTGCTGCTTTTCCCTTTCACTGCTGCTCTTCCCTTTCACTGCTGCTTTTCCCTTTCCCTGCTGCTTTTGCCTTTCCCTGCTGCTTTTCCCTTTCACTGCTGCTCTTCCCTTTCACTGCTGCTTTTCCCTTTCCCTGCTGCTTTTCCCATCCCCTGCTGCTTTTCCCTTTCACTGCTGCTCTTCCCTTTCACTGCTGATTTTCCCTTTAACTGCTACTTTTACCTTTCAGTGCTGCTTTTCCCTTTCACTGCTGCTTTTCCCTTTTAGTCTTCCTTTTCCCTTTCACTTCTGCTTTTCCCTTTTAGTCTTGCTTTTCCCTTTCACTGCTGCTGTTCCCTTTTAGTTTGGTTTTTCCCTTTTTTCTGCTGCTTTTCCCTTTTAGTCTTGCTTTTCCCTTTCACTGCTGCTTTTCCCTTTCACTGCTGCTTTTCCCTTTCACTGCTGCTTTTCCCTTTCACTGCTGATTTTCCCTTTCACTGCTGATTTTCCCTTTCACTGCTGCTTTTCCCTTTCACTGCTGCTCTTCCCTTTCACTGCAGCTCTTTTCTTTCACTGCAGCTCTTCCCTTTCACTGCTTCTCTTCCATTTCACTGCTGCTTTTTCCTTTCACTGCTGCTTTTCCCTTTCACTGCTGTTTTTCCCTTTCACTGCTGCTTTTCCCTTTCCTTGCTGCATTTCCCTTTCCCTGCTGCTTTTCCCTTTCCCTGCTGCTTTTCCCTTTCATTGCTGCTTTTCCCTTTCCCTGCTGCTTTTCCCTTTCCCTGCTGCATTTCCCTTTCCCTGCTGCTTTTTCCTTTCACTGCTGCTTTTCCCTTTCACTGCTGCTTTTCCCTTTCACTGCTGATTTTCCCTTTCACTGCTGCTTTTCCCTTTCACTGCTGCTCTTCCCTTTCACTGCAGCTCTTTTCCCTTTTCACTGCAGCTCTTCCCTTTCACTGCTTCTCTTCCCTTTCACTGCTGCTTTTTCCTTTCACTGCAGCTCTTCCCTTTCACTGCTGCTTTTCCGTTTCACTGCTGCTTTTCCCATTCACTGCTGCTTTTCCCTTTCTCTGCAGCTCTTCCCTTTCATTGCTGCTCTTCCCTTTCACTGCTGCTTTTCCCTTTTAGTCTTGCTTTTCCCTTTCACTGCTGCTCTTCCCTTTCACTGCTGATTTTACCTTTCACTGCTGCTTTTCGCTTTCACTGCTGCTTTTCCCTTTCACTGCTGCTTTTCCCTTTCACTGCTGCTTTTCCCTTTAACTGCTGCTTTTCTGTTTTAATCTTGCTTTTCCCTTTCACTGCTGCTTTTCCCGTTTCTTACCTTCTGCTCACATATTTATCTCATTTTTAAAACCACATTTGAATAATAATACAGTATATATACAGTATATATGCTTTCTTTCCCCCTCCCCCCTCCCAATAAATAAATAAATAAATAAAAACAAAAATTAATAATAATAAAAAAGCAAGCTCTCAGCTTATGAAGAAATAGCTGACAACAGCCTTCTGGACAAAGCATTTTTATGGAGTACAGTTCATATTTATAGGGAAAAAAGATCCAGAACTTTGTGCTCTGTAGTCTCCCAGTACCATATCCCACACATGCTAACACACCCTTAGGACAAAGATTACAACTGGAAATAATGATGTGGCAGTTATCCTCCACCCTGATAAAACTTCATCCATTGATGAAAAAGGTGTGTTCCACAAACTAGTGCTCATGCCATGTGGTTCCTATCAGTGGGAGAAAGTAAGGGGGAAAGCTAGAAGGTACTGTTCACATTAAGGAAATACAAGAGAAGATTTTTTTGTTTTCCTGCACAGAGGTTGCCTTGCTTAAGCTTTATTCTGCTATGGAGGAAATGCATACACTTTTCTTCCTCATTTTCCCTTGCCAACAGAGGGAAAAGTCTGACAAGAAGAGTTATTGTCACCTTCCTCATCCTTACTACTTGCTGACACTG
Organism: Coturnix japonica; assembly: GCF_054131305.1. Classification (NCBI taxonomy): domain Eukaryota; kingdom Metazoa; phylum Chordata; class Aves; order Galliformes; family Phasianidae; genus Coturnix; species Coturnix japonica. The sequence continues at coordinate 18,778,978 of NC_140671.1, read as the reverse complement.
GAGAAGAAAATCCTCTGGGGACTACATGGCTTTGTTTCTTGGCTGTCTACTGTGCAGTTGTCCCTTCTCTTCACTTTCTCATTTCCTTAAGGTAACATCAAGCTGATGTGTGCAGCCCACCAATAAAAGTATGTGGAAGTAAGCCTTTCTCAGGAGGTGCTGTGCTACTGTCCTCACTCATTTGCAAAGTTCCCTCTCCATTCTTTAGCATAATCTCCAGGTGGGAATGGCAGGAGGCAGTTACAGAAGGAACTGCCAGACCCCAAAGCAGAGCTGGTGCAGGAGGGTACCACACAGCCATGACTTCAGGTTGGGAACTCAGAAGACCATCATACTTGAGCAAGGAAGAGTCCCTTTAAATAATGAGATGTGCAGAAACACCAATGAGTAGAGAAATAAAAAATCTAGCCTTTTCAGTTTATCATATTGGCTTATAAGTTGTGAGAAATCTATGCTAGTTCTTTGAGAGGGACAGATTTTGTTTCTCTACTTTTCAGCTTACATTTGCACCACTGAGTTACTGATGAAAAAGGAATGTTACCTATAACAAAGATAAGCTTTATCTACTGATTGCTTTAAATAAACCCTCATTCCTTTCAGCTTTCACAGCTTGTAGTCTGTTAATCCCGTCAATCCTTGACTTTAAATGTAGGAAATATGTAGTAAATGCATGTCAAGCTCTCTCAGTGTGTGTCAGAGAATCCAGCCACAAGCCTAAGAACAAGTAGGGGCCCTAGCCTTAAAAGAAACTGGGGGTGGGGAGTCAAACCACATTTGGGCCACCACCACAATAAATAAAATCCAGGCAAAATATGGGTGAACCATGGGCTGACAGATCAGCCTCAAAGGGTTAAAGTAAAGGGGTCAGCCAGGTTGGATGGCCCTGTTCTAACCTGACCTGCTGGGTAGCAGCGCTCCCATGGCAGGGGTTGGGTGGGCCCTGAGGTCCCTTCCAACCCAACTATTCTGTGGTTCTATGATCCTTGAGAGCCCCTTCCAAATCGGGATATTCCGTGATTCAATCTCGTGTGCTGAGCGCTCCCTCTGCTGGCACACACACATAGCTGGATTTTTCCCTACTCAGGCTGGGAAAAAAACGTGCCAGTGGAGCTGATGAAATGAAAGAGGTCATCGAAACAGAGCCCGTGGGGACTTGAAGGCTGAGCTTACCTTTTCTTCTTGGTACAGTTAGCGATCAGCGTCGTTCATTACCTTCAGCACCATGCAGATAGCGCCTGTATTTTACACAGGCCTTAGAGCTGGTTTTCTTTCACTTATTAACTGGAACGGCCACTAAAAGAATCTGAAGTTTTTCTTCAGTTTCTGACAACAGGGCAACAAGTTTGTTTAGTCACTTCTTTTTTACAAAAGCTGTGACCTGAGGAACGGATTTATAAGCAGAGCATTTCTACACTCATGTAAAAATCCTGTGGAATGCAAATGTCCAGAAGAATTTTAGCACCCACTGTGGGGTTTGTCCTTCCAGTGCAGAGCAGACTGGCACATTGTTCAGCCTTGTCTGTTTAGAGCATAAAGTCCAAGAATGGCACCACATGAAAGTTTGTAATGCAAGGATCAAGTACCCCTCATAGTCAGCACCATCAGCTCCCACAATATCCCACAGCACAGCACTGAGGACCTGAGTGGAAGGTGGTGGGATACCTGTCTATGTTCCCATGATGCTGCCTCTAGGACACATGCTCATCCCTGGATAAGCAGTATAGCAAAAACACATCATCAGAAAACAAAGATTCCATCTTTCTGTTTTTCCTTGTCTATTGCTACTGAATTTCTTGTTCCATTGGGCTCGAATCCATAATGGCTTATATATGGATATGACAGTCCTGTCCTCTCTCCCCTCTAAACATGTGTACAACCACACAAGCAGCCAGACACAGCCCTGACACAGTTGCCATTCACAATCACTATCCCCCAGGGCAGCACAGTAAGCTTTCATCCCACAGGATGAACTACTGCTTTAATGGAGAGGGGAAAACACAGGGGGCAGCCAGAGACAGCTTTGTTCTGCTCTGGATGCATCTCCAGCAAAATCATGTTCAGTTAGGTGGCATACATCTCACAGTAACAGAGGGCAGTTTGCTATCTGCAGAAAAGGTGAAAACCAAAAGAAGTATTATTCACAAAACATAAAGAAATACTGTTATATGTCTTCTCTTTGAGTCATTATACACAGTCATTACAGAAAAAATGTTCTCCTTGCTGGGCATTGCAGCAGGATTTAGTTACGTCTTCTCTTAGAGATCCACATCTTATTCATGCTTACACCATGTCAAGTCAAAATGAGGACGGGCATTTTGTAGATGCGTGGTATGAGAGGCCAATATTCTGTTAGTAATGCTTCCCTCCCAAGGTTTGAAGGCAGCACCTTTTCCAGCCTCATTTCAAATACTGCATCACATTTAAATCCCAGCTTTCCTAACACAGATGCAATGTTAGGAAGCCATGTGAGGAAAGACAGGGATGGCTTTAAGTCTCTAAATAAGAAGAAAGAGAATCATCATCAAGGAGGCTGACTGACTGAAAAAGAATGTGCTTTTCCAGGCCATTTCTGAAGGTACAGCTGAGGGCTAACCCATAACAGTTACTTTACTTGTTGAATAACATTTTTATGTATGTGTTTTATGTTTTGCTTTTTGTCACTTTGCCTCATGTTTAATTGCTCTGTTCCAAAGTTTTGCTGAAGGGAACTGAGGAATGATTTGAATGGCAGTAAATGTGGATATCACAGATCCAAAACATGGCCAGAACTCAACATTGTAAAAGCTGCGATTTGACCCTCGCTCAACAAATACTTTGTACATTTAAACAGGCAAAAAAAGAACCAGCTTTAAACTGAGATGAAACCACAGATCAGAGATGAACGTTTCATTAAATACTGGACAAAGCAGTAGAAACTCTTGCTCTCTTCTTGTTTGCAGATAATGAGAGTTCAGAAAAGCCCATGGAATTATATCTGATTTATAATCTGATTTATAAGCAGCACTGCATTGAGACAAGATGGGGATGAAAGGACAGAGCACAGCTCTGGTGAAAAGGGCTGGGCATCACCTTGGGGTGATCATTGTGACTCCATGCTGGGAGTGGCCGAAGCCCCCATCACAAACACGTGCCATCACAATGACACCCCATCAGAACCCCCAGGGTGTTCAGAAGGATTTCACTTGCCGAGTGGCACAGCGAAAACCGCTTTGTCGCAGAAATGTCTGCAAGGACAAACTTCAATTGGACTGAGCAAAGACGCTCCCACCCTGCAAGAGGTGGTCAAGGATCGGCTCGTGATGCTGCTCACTCCCATGTCCGTCTTTAGCAATTGAAAATCTCCTGTACCTTGCTGTCTTTCAAGCGCAAGGTGATAACAACTGACTCTTCTCCTTTGCCTTTTGCAGCCTCTCGTCAACTGGAACCCAGACTTCGGAGGAGAGAGCTCTCGGCTCCTCGAGCAGCGCAGGCCGAGATCTGCCCGGAGAAGGAGAGCCGAGATGGGTCCCTGCTGCTGCTTCTGCTGCTGCTGCTGCTCCTGCTCCTGCAGGGGCTGCCTGCAGGCAGCGGGTCCGGCAGCCGGCACCCAGGCGGCTGCAGCCAGGGGACCCCGGCCTCCCAAGCGCCGAAGGAGAAACCGCAGCCGACGCCGAGCTCGAGCCTCTCACAGCCGGCCAATGCGTGCTGCAGCAGCTTGGGGAATGAACCAGCCTCTGGACCCGTCCCTGCTGCCACCAAACAGCGGCTGGAGCCCTGGAGACATTTCTACTTCCTTGTCGTTCACCGCTTCATCTTACATGGGAGACAGCTTGCCACGCAACCCAGCACTGCAGGAACTTCCCTGGTGCCCAAGAGAGCAAGAGCAGCGTGCTCCTGAGGCCGGCCTGCTTTTCCACTCCTTATCGCTCACGGTGAACATACAGCATGAAGTCACGGTGATGCCAGAGGAGTGGGAGCCTTGGGAGGACCCGCAGCGCCCACCTTTCACCAGCTCTGTCTGGGTAGAGGAAGGCTGCTGGCTGCGCACCGATGAAGATGACAGTGATGAAGATGACGAGTGAGCGCCCTGCAGTGGGGTCATGTCGGCGCCCGCATAGTGGCCCGAGGTGGTAGTGGATAGACCGATAGTTATAAGGACAGGTTGTTTCAATAATAAATCGTTTCAGTTGTCACTTCAGTTTGGTCATTCAGTCCTTTCCTTGAGGGCGAGATCTCAGATGCGATTTTAATTTTGTCAGTGAAAACGTGCAAGGCTTTGGCTTGGTTGAACGAGGTGTACTCCTGCAGGGAACTCATCCCGATACTTCCATCACCCGCCCCTCATCCCGCCCCGCTCTGCCCTGGCTCCGCCCAGCTCCCCGGGCCGCGGCTGCGCGGAGGGCGGTGTGAGCGGGGAGCGCGTCCCGTGCTGAGCCGACAGCCGCCCCATAGCCGTGCCGCCATGCTGCCCAACACTGGGTAAGGCGACCTGGGCTTTCCTCCTTTCTTCGGCGGGGCCGCGAGCTCCGAGCCACAGGAGCTGCCGGGGCAGAGCTGGGGCCGGGGCCGGGGCCGGGGCCGGGGCTGGGCGGAGGGACAGACGCGTGCTCCGCAGCTCCTTGAGGGCGATGGGACGCGGGGTGGAGGCCGCGGCCGGGCACGGTGGCCCCGGAGCGGCTGGGTCAGACCCGGAGTCCCGCTCGGTGCTGTTTGCTCACGGGCCGAGCTGTGTGCACGTCCGGAGGGCAAAGTGCGGCTGTGGGTGTGCTGTGGAATCTGAATTGAGTGACTGCTGCGGCGTTATTTCTGCGCTGCTAATGAACGGGGACATACGTTGACCTTATTCGTTCCCGTGTGTGGCAAGCAGTAGTCATGAGATCCTGTACGAGTGCAGAAAGCTCCCACGGTGCAGCCTGTGGGCTGCCCTGGTTGCGGCCGTGCCTGCTGCAAAAGGAGCCCACCTGCATGATTCTAACTTCCTGAACCTGTCCAGTTAACATTTCTCTTACCCCTTAGGCTGTTCAACCATCCAGACTATTATGTATTTACTTGGATACAAAAGTATTTTGAGAGATGGTAATGAAAGCCTTGCTAATGTGAATGGTGTCAGCTGTTATCACTTTGGCCTCAAATCCTTTCATTCTATCACAGAAGTCAATCAGGTTCACCAGGCTTGATTTTACCTACTGAGATTGATGATGCATTGGAACATGCTGCCCAGGGAAGTGGTGAAGTCACCATCCCTGGTGATGTTCAGGAAGGGTTTAGATGTGGCACTGAAGGACATGGTTTAGTGGCCATAGTGGGGATGGGTTGAAGGTTGGACTATATTGTCTTTTCCAACCTTCCAAGTTCTAAGATTACCTCTCATCTATGGCTAGTTTCTCATGTCCTGGTAAACCATGTTCCTAAGCAAGGCACTACCAGTGTCTGCTCTCACTGAATCACCCATGCCACTCAGCAACGCCTTTTCCTTGTTCATGCTCTTCCTACCCACATTATAGCAGATAAACAAGTTGCCACTGGCTTCCCTTGCAAGTCTCAGCTGCAGGTGAACTTTGGTTCTCCTCACACTGTGCTGATACGCTCATGCAATATTCCCAGTTCCTTTTTATCTCACTGGTGCTTCCACTCTGTGTGACACCTCTGTACACAGGGGCTCAGTCACAAGTCGTTTGCACAGCTGTGTCAGCCTGCTGGTTGGTTGGACAGACTTGTGGGGATTTATTGGGTTAAATGCAGTTACTTGCAAACTGAGTTTTACTGTGAAAGCCTTAAGGAAAATCATGGTCATTTTTGAAAATCTGATTTTTGGCTCTTGTCTTTGGCACCCTGCATTGGGATTGTGATCCTGGACTTTGCCTTTACAGCGTGTTGAGCTACTGGTCCTCTGTGTTCAGAGGGCCAAAAGAATTAAATTACAGAGAGCTGCACTGAGTATCAAAACGTTAGAATTGGTTGGTTTTGTTGTTTTTAGAAGTCACTCCTTTTCTGCTTTTGGAGAATGCAGCAGTTCTGTTGTGGGCAGCCTTGGATTATTGTACAAAAAGTCTTCAGTGGTGGTGAAAGGCTTATATTTCCAAGAAGGTTCTGCAGGTAAGAGTTAAGAGTTTTTCATAGGATTTCTTAATACTACACCATGTTTTCTATTCCCAAGAGAGATAGGAAGGCAAAATCTTTTTTTCTCTATGCTTCCACATTTGATTTGATAGCGATAAAGCTCATTGCTGTCTTTTTAAATAGAAATTATCTTTGAGGAGTGAAGGAGGCCCCAATTGCGTCTTTGGGCTAAAACATATGTTGCTCATCTTAAACCTGTGGATTATCTTTTAAACTTCAACACTTGGAACATGGTTAAACTCCTCTTGCAGGTCCATGTTCCTTCTCTGCAACATCCCCTTCTCAGAGTATACAAAAAGGAATTACAACGTGCTTTTTTCCTTTTTTTTTTCCCTCCCCAATTCAATACTCATGTAAAAGGGTCAGTTTGTATCTGAAGGGGGTGGTAGGAGCTGGGAGAGTTTCTGTACTCTAGGAAGATGATGCTTTGACCCCAGAAAGTTGATTTTTCCGTGACTTACATCCTTCAAAAGTAAAATTCTATGTGTAGACTAAATATGTATCCTACTAAATATGGGATTTTTGTGTGCTTTTTGTAGCCTACACAATTTGTAAATATGGCATGTCCATGTGTGTCTTGGGAATGGCAGAAGAATTTAAAGGAGAAGTTGCTGTCAATGCTTTATGGCCTAAAACAGGTGATTATTTTGAATTGTTGTGTTTTGTCCTATACAGGTGGTCTTATTTAGGACTGATTCAGAACACCGAGCACTTCTGTGTATTTTTTTGTGATCAAAGATGTTGTGTGGGTATTGGCTTTCTTTCCTAGTTCTCACTGTTGCCTTCCTGTTTTCACTTAAACTTGCCTTCAGCCTGAGCACATTCTGCTTTTTCTCCTGTCTTGTCACTGCTCCTTTCAACATGACTCAAACTTTGGTTTGCACACCATCCCTGAGTAGTATTGGACATTTATGTCAATATTTAGAATCCCCAGCTAGTTAGATTGCCAGGAAATAGATGAAGCTGACAAGATATGTACCTCTGTAGATGTAAAAAAAAAAAAAGTTTTGGCTGAGTGGGAAATCAATTGCTTCTTCACACAACCATCCAACACTTCTTGCAAGTCACAGCACACTGAAGGGCCGCATAGCAGAAAAATAACTTGGTGTGCCCATCTTATACTAGCTCCAGTTTATTGTCCATGGGTCAGTGAGGACCAGGGCTGCTGTTGAAGGTTTGGTAGCTGCTGAACAAAGAGACCAGTGTCTTGAAAGCATTAGAAGCAGCAAGTGAGCTTTCAAAATTTGTATGTATCGGTGTTTCCTTGATGAAAACTGTTCATGTTCTGAAGTATAAAAGTTAGTAATGTTCAGTCTAGGAAGAAAAATGTTGTTTTGAAAGGTTTATCTGCCAAAACAAAAGTTAACTACTTTAGAGAGTGAGAGAGGTGACTTCTGTAGAATCTACATTACAATTACAAAGTTTTTAATTTAAAGAACATCATATATATGTGATCAGCTTCAATGCTGGAGATTAACACTGTGCTAGTATGGTTCTATTGGTTCATCCAGCTCCTTGAAACAAGAAAATATGCTGATAGTGAGATGTTATGAGCTCTCGATTTAACTAAAAGTGAAAGAGGTAGCCTGCCAAAAGGATGTAAGAGTGTGAATGAGTAGTAGAGGTACTGCAGGGTCAAAGTGGAAGATGCTGTATGTATGAATTAATAGAAAACCAGCAGCACTTTGTATGAAATAGATGGAAGGATGTGCAGATTGCAGGACAGTAGATGGTTTTTCATATCAGTCTTTGCCCATAGTTTTGCTATATTTAGAACAATAATAATTGGCTGTAATGTGAAAGTAGAGGAGCATAAGCCAGGAAAAGTTTGAGTTTGTGCTATTGGGTTTCTCATCTTTAACTTAGAGTCACTTTGTTATCTCACAAGTTATTGTGGGGCTAAAATTGAGATTTTCAGTATGGTAATGGCTGCAGAAAATGTTAATTGCTGATGCACATTCACTTTGAGAAAGATAGTTGTCCTGTTAGTTTTTCATGTCCTGAATAAAGCCAGAGGAAGTCTTTGTGTGGAAAGTATTGATAGAAGCATTGAATAATATGAATATTACAAGGAGTTCTTCCCTTTATTCCTCTTTTGGTTCCTTTAATACTTTTCAAGTAAGGGAATCTTTACACTTTGAGGATTGTTTGCTGGTTGACCATTCTTCGCTGGTTGATGGTATTTCACAGTTTAGTCTTCTCATGATTACTTTCATGTGAGAGGAGAATAAAGTTTATGCATTTGCCAAAGAGATGAGTATGTGATGTCATTAGTGTTAAACTTGTAATTTCCTGTCCTCTGAATTTTCCAGCCATACATACAGCTGCTATGGATATGCTGGGAGGATCCGGAATAGAGAAGCAGTGCAGAAAAACTGACATAATTGCAGATGCTGCATATTGCATTTTAACAAAGCCGAAAACTTTCACTGGAAACTTCATTATTGATGAAGTTCTACTGAGAGAAGAAGGCGTTAAGGATTTTGATGTCTATGCAATTGCACCAGGTAAAAGAGATCTTTAAAATGAGAAGTTTGCGAAGGAAGGAAGGCCATATGGGGAATATGGATATATTCCTTTGACTCAGTCAAAAGATGCTTTGCCTCACGTTTGAGAATGTGGATTCTGGGAAAGCACATAATAGTCCACTGAGGCTCTAATAATCAATGCCTATATAAATATATATATATATATATATATATTTTAAACCCATTAGCAAAAAGAAAATAGACCTGCACCACAAGCGCATGTATTACTATTTACCAAATAGTGAGATAGTGTTTCTTCATCTTCAGATGTTTCTGACTGAATTTGTAAGAGGCTTCTGGGTCTGATTTTAAATGTACCAGAACCTAAACATGTCACCTCGTCTTCTTTCAACCTGTAGTTCATTTACTGGTAAATTGAGGTGCTGTTGCCTTCAGAATGGATTCCTGTTTGTGCTGTTCACCCTTACTTGGGCTTACTGTTATTGTTCAACTCCCCTTTAGGTCACCCCCTAATGCCTGACTTCTTCTTGGATGCTGAAACTGACATGACAGCCACATAATAAGAAGGCCGTGGAAGGGCAACCTCTGCATGTACATGTCGATTATTTGTGATGATAATGAATGCCTCCTCTATTTCAAGTTACTTTTGGACTACATTCAAGCTATGTGGCAAAATCTATTGTATTTGGGCTGTTTGATTTATGGAAGTGACTTTAGTGCCTGCAACTTTCACAGTTCATAATCAGCACCTTGTTTTGAACAACCTTTTTGCTTTTTACCACCAGAGTTAAGTGGTATGAAGATTATGAGTAAATATTGCTGTAAAAAAATCACAAGCAATCAGCATATTTTGCAGGAGTGTTACATCTTTCTTGCAGTGTGAGAACTTGAGAAGCTTCTATTCCTACATGAAGTTCTCACAGTCGTACATGATGTGAATGTCTACAAGATGAAATAGAGAAGTTGTTTTTTTACAAAAGCATCAGGTTCACTTTTTCAGAATAGTGATGTTTCTATTGGAGGGCAAATAGGAATACTGGATATGTTTTATAGGAGTGCCAAAACAAATATAGGAAAGAAAGAGGCTAAGTTTGAAAAGAGCCCAGTTCCCTTGAAAATACTATTTGTGAGTGCGCACTTAGACTTTTCTGCCAGGAACTGATACTGCCAACTGCCCAGATCTCCAACACAGTAGCAATTCACTGAGTAGAATAATTATTTCCTGATACACTGACCTTCTGCATGGCTTTTAGGGGCTGCTAAGCATTACATGCCTTATAAATTGCAAATGCTCTTTCTTAATGTTAAATGAGCACATTCACTGCAGTGTAGAAAGTTGCTGATTAAAGTAGTGAATTGATTCACACCTTAGAAGCTTTTGCAGAAGAACTGCTGAAAACATATATATTCTTAGAAAGATAAGTGAGATAGAGCATTCCAGCATTTTACAGAGAATCCATCTGTTTCTTTTAGGTGCTTCACAGGCATCAGGTGGAGCCAAGCTTAATAAAGAATCAGCTTCAGCGGGGCCTGTTGCAGAAACATTCAGAGTTATTCAGGGAGAACTCAATAAAGAAATAGTGAAATCCACGCAGTCTTTCAGTTTGAATTGTCAGGTAAGACCATCACTTGTAAAATTCTCAAATGCTCACTTTTCTAGCAAGAGTCAGTCTGTATTTTCACATGTAAATACTTGTCTTTTATAACTGGTCTAGGAACAGGGACATCTTTGGGTGTGCTCTATAAGATGCTGCCTTTCAGAGCCAACTTCAGCACATGTGGGATTTACCCTGCTGCTGTTGTCACAGGGAGATGCTTTCTGCATCAGCAGCATGTGCTGCTCTTTTGGGGACTGTGGTGTGTTTTCCTGGTGTTTCATTTCTGCTGTGTCACCCTGCTGGCCGTGCTGCACAGGGTCAGCATGGTAGTTCTGTTCCAAACCCCTGCTGCCTCCAGCTCCACCAGCAGCCACTGCCTTGTCCCCTGACACTGTGGCACTGTGGGGCATCTGCTGGGGCTGACCTTGTCTGCACAGAGAGCGCGGGGCAGCTTCTGGCACAGCACCTCCAGCACGTCTAGCACGAAGATGGGAGAGAAAAGCAGGCAGGGGTAGCAAAGGGCAGGGCACATCAGTCCTTGTGGTGCTGCCACAGGTTCTCCCTGTTCCACTCAGGTGATGAAGGAGGCACTTGGTACCTTGACCTGAAAACCAGCAGTGGGAGTGCTGGGTTTGGGAAGCCTCCTGCAGCAGCTGATGTTGTGATGAGCATGTCGAGTGGCGACTTTGTGAAGATGTTCACTGGTGAGTAACAAACGGGTTTGGCAGAACTGAGGCAGCTGCTGGTGGCAGGAAACATCTTGCTGATGGATGAGCTGACAGGCTCACCTCTCTTTGTGGTCTTGGAATTGGATGAGCTGTAGCTGGAAGTGCATGGCCTTTAAATTCCCTTCCAACGTAAGTCACTCTGTGAGTCCATGATTTTATAATAAAAATATCTACTGCTTTGTTCAGTAGCTATTGAACTTTTCAGAGTGTAGCTTCAGAAAGCATCCAGTCAATCTGTTGAACCTCTTTTCTGATGCTTTTACAGTAGAACTTGGTAGCAAAGTAACTACTATATGATACCGCAATCTCCAGTTCCTTTCCTTTTCCTGATGATTCTGTGTCTTCTTTTTAGGTAAACTAAAGCCAACCATGGCCTTCATGTCAGGAAAATTAAGGATTAAAGGTAACATGGCACTAGCATTGAAGCTAGAGAAGATGCTGACACAGTGTAATGCTAAACTGTGAGGGAGAAGCTGTACCAGCAGAACATCCAGCCTTTCTTTTATAATAGCAATGCTACATTTTAAAACGATAATCTACTTTTTTCTCTTTATTTGTGTGTAAAACAACTGTGGATAAAATGCTGATCTGTTAGAGAAGATCTAATTTAGTTTTATTAAGACTGAAAGGTGTTTGTGATTAAACAATTCCTTCTTGAGAATACTTCTATTATGTAACTGGTGTTTTCCTTTCTTACACTCCTTTGGAGCAATGCAACACACCTGAAGTGGGTTTTCTTTTACATATTTGCTTGCATGCGTGCATGTCCCATAAGAAGTCTGGGAGGAGCAAATATCACCTTGCAGATCTTCACACAAACACACCCCCAGCCCAGACTGCCACAAACAAGGTAATCCCTCCCACAGCACCTGCGTGCAGCACCAGAAGGTTTAAACTACAACATGTTTACAGGCACATCACCTTCCCTCTTTAGCATGGAAAGAATGGAAACTCATGAGAAAAAGCACAAATGCTCTCTAAGGGGACAAGAGCACAGATCCTCCTCCTGGTTCAAGAGCAAGTGGAAAGCCAGAGGTAGCAACCTCACAGTGTTGCCAACAGAACTGCTCAAAATGTAGGGCATTTTACTCCTAAGTATGTAGAGAATATTTCAAGACTTAGAATTTATTTTCTAACTCGTGCAATGGTCAAATAGTTTATAGTCTTCAAAGCCTGTGCTCAAACAAAATTATTTGTGCTGTAAAGGTTCCATCCCTGTTGAATTCTGGTAATAATACAGAGAATGTTGAATTCACTTATGCACTCTGCAGTCCCAGCGCCATGAAAAACATGAACGAACTTTCCTTTTGAGGTGACAGCTTGCCTGTGGCTGTGTGGTTGTTCCCACACTTGGCTACATTATGCAATACTGTATGTGTAATGCTGGTTGCAGCAGTGCAATCAGGAAGTATGCCTTAGGATTGCCAGGGCTGTTACATCTGGAAGGAGATGTAAGCAGATGTGGCTTGTTCTCATCTAGATAACATGAAGAGTATTGAGGGGATAGTGCAAGAAAAAGAATCTTTCAAAAGCAGTCAAACAAGTGCTTTGCTGCATGACCTGAAAGGGTGATGGTACCAGATTGTCTTGGTGTGAGCACATGGTAAGATTTTTGTGTTAATAACTAAAGACCGTTAGATACGCTGCTGTTCTCTGAGCTGAATAAACATCAGCTGGCGGTACCTCATGTATGAGCAGAGGATGGGTGAGAAGGTGGTGTGTTTGGAAACTGGGGGTGGCTGGGATCTAGAAGATGCAGAGTGAGCTGACAAAAGGTAAAGGTTGAAAACAAAATGGGAAAAGAGTTTTGCCAGTTCCTCAGCCGGTGACCCTCCTGAGAACCGAGAGTGGGGAAAAATTAATCAGATGAAATTCCAGCTCCCTCCCTTGATGACTGACAACGATTTTAGAGGCACATGTTCATGTTGGACTACACCTCTTTTCCCCTATGAATAAAAAACCTTGCTGCCTCAAAAAACAGGGCACCTTACCCTTCTTTGATCCAGTCTTGCTCAGATCTGGAGGAGCTGGAGAGAGCTGCAGCATAAGTATTCACATATAGTAGTACTGTTAAGCACAACCTGTAGGTGACAGCAGGGCAGCAGCACCTCCAGTGCTGTGGGCTGCTCATGGGTGTGTTGCTCAATTCTATGCAGCTGGGAGCTGCTTGCAAAATGCTGAATGTGCTGTGACCAGCACAGTGCAGAGCTTTTACTCTATCTCACTTTCTGCCTTCCCTCGGAATAATGCACCTACTCTATCACAATTGCATTTGTGTAAAAATGAATATTTGAAACCCTGTTCTTTTGGTTACTCAGCTGATCTCCATTCCCTTGTTAGTAGTCCTGTGTTTTTTTATGGCTTGCACCATCATTAGTCATCTGCCTGTGCTATAAGATTCTCCTTTATCTCTCGTTTGCCTACGCCATATTCAAGCATTTCCAGGAAAAGCTCAGGGTATTGAAATATCCTTGAGTGGTCTAAGTATTCTTTCAGAATATAGGAGGAAGGAATGTGCTTTAAGCACCCGCATCTAAGTAGCTTCTGCTACACTCATAAATTAGATCTAATCCAACACCTGTGAATAACAGCTCCCCTCTGCTTTATAGTTTAGCTGTTCTTTTGGAAACCTTAATTGTGAGTATTGTGTGAGAAACAATTGATGCAATTACATTTGCTGGAAAGAATAACGACTGTCACTTCCTTTGGAACAAGAGGAAGTACACCATTTTGTGCATTTTCTGTCTAATACTACAGCACATGTGAGATAAGTAGTGACTAGATCTAAGGGAAGACATGTAATATGTTCTCTCCACAAGTAATTCAGCTTCAGCAGATCCACTGCAGTTACATTTTCTAAGGTACCTCAAACGAGATCAAGGCTTGGCTTTTCAAAAGATGCGTTTGCATGTGGGAGGGAACCTCTGAATGTTGTGCAATGAGCTGCAGCCTCTCTTCAGCCCCTAAATTAATGAAGATCTGTGTAAGTATGTTCAGCACACAATCAAAGTGCTGCCAAAACAGTCCCATTTAATGCAATTATCAGCTACTTTGCACTGTCCGTGCTTTCCCTTTGTTGGCACCTACAACACAATGCTGTCACAAGGGGAGCACGCAGGCACACAGCCCTTGGCAGCCCTTCTACATGATGCTGGGCAGAGGTGAAAATACAAAGAGGCTCAGTGAGGCAGGCACAGAGTGCCAGTGTCAGGTGCTCAGGTGGGGCTATGGGCATTCTGGGGACCTTCCCTGCCCAGAAAGTGTCTTTTTTGGCTCAGTGAGAGTGTTTTGAAGGCCCTCCAGGAAAGCATGATTTGGGAGTGGAAGATTGGTATGTCATGCTGGTCACACATCCATCCTAGTGCAGAACAGAGAGCATTCATTCACACTCCTACTACTGCTCCTTTAAGCTCTCCTACAGTCTGCAGTTCTGATTTACCAGCAGTCAGCAAAGAAATCATAGCTTCTTCCTACTCATTTGTCTCTAGCAGTCAAATAAAACCATTTGTGTCAAACCTTTCTCTCTGTAGCACCTGCTTTGGCCTGGAGGCGTCTCCCTCAGACTCACAGATAAGCATGCTGGCCCTGAAGGATTCCAAACCATGGCTCTCACCACAGCTCCCCTCTCCCCAAGTTGAAACTTACCATTTTACAGTTATAAACTGCATGTAAAGATCATCATACTCAAATAGAATGCACATGTTTTGACTTAGCCAAATGGAACTGTGTGGTAATAGTTACTTGCAAAGAGTTTGCTCTGCTCTCCGAGCCATTTTGAAAGCTGTGTGCCTTGAAGGCCAACTGCTCTGATTTTAATGCCTCTTTTATCCATATTTCTGTGCCTAATTCAGTCATACTGCAAAAGTGAAGGTAGTTATATGGATTTACAGCACCTTTGGGTCTCAGCAGCAGCCTGGAGACACGAAGCACATGTGCTTGGAGACTCATACTGCCCAAGTGCTCTTTTCTTCACCAAAGGTCCTCTTCCTCAGTTAGAAGGTGCTATGGTGGAGCTGCAGGATCCTTCTTCGGGGAGATTTTATCACCAGAGTGAGGAGATGATTATACAGAATTTGTCCACATGGGTGTGTGTGCATGATGACACTAAGCTGAGTGGTGCAGTTGAAGGAATGCCATTCAGAGGGACCTTGACAGGCTTGAAAGGTGGGCCTGAGTGAACCTAATGAGGTTCAACACGGCAAAGTGCAAGGTTTTGCACTTAGGTTGGAAGAACCCCAGGCACCTGTACAGGCTGGGAGGAGTGGTCCATGAGAGCAGCTCGGCAGAGAAGGACCTGGGGGTCCTGATGGATGAGAAACTTAACATGAGCCAGCAGTGCGCTCTGGCAGCCCGGAAAGCAAATGGGATCCTGGGCTCCATCAGGAGAGGGGTGGTCAGCAGGGATAGGGAGGTGATTGTCCCTCTCTACTCTGCTCTTGTGAGGCCCCATCTGTTGTACCGTGTCCAGGTGTGGAGCCCTCAGTACAAAAAAGATATGGAGATTTTGGAAAGGGTCCAGAGGAGGGCCACAAAGATGATCAGGGGGCTGGAGCACCTCCCCTATGAGGACAGGCTGAGGGAGTTGGGTTTGTTCAGCCTGGAGAAGAGAAGGTTGCGGGGTGACCTCATTGCAGCCTTTCAATACCTGAAGGGAACTTACTGCCAGGAGGGGAGTAAACTCTTGGAAAGGGCTGATAATAGCAGGACTAGGGGAAACTGATTTAAGTTGAAAGAGGGAAGATTTAGGTTGGACGTTAGGGGGAAAGTTGTTTACTAGGAGAGTGGTTAGGCCCTGGAACACGCTGCCCAGGGAGGTTGTGGATGCCCCGTCCTTGGGGGTGTTCAGGGCCAGGTTGGACAGGGCCCTGGGCAACCTGATCTAGTAAAGGTGTATGTTTGGTGGCCCTGCCAGGCAGGGGGGTTTGTTCTTCATGATCCATGAGGTCCCTTCCAACCTGGGTCATTCTGTGATTCTGTGATACTGGTGTGTGGCTGTTTGTCCCAGCGCGCTGACCTTTTGTCTTCAGGTTCACCAACAAGACTGTAACTGATTTATGGAGGAGGCAAGTGATGGGTGCTACTGTGTGACAATCAACATCACTTTGTGGACATTTGAAAGCACCTTCCTCCAGAGCTGTTCACCTCCAGAAGAGGGTGCTCAGAAGTGTTTACTGGCAGAAGATCTGGCTCCAGCTTGGTATGGGAAAACTGGGGAATGATACCATCGTGTCCTGTGAAGAAGAAGAAGCAGGTGGGCGTCCCTGCTCCCTCTTGTCTGCTGGCAAGGTCCAGATGAGATCCCAGAGCCAGAAGCTGCCATTCCAAGGAGAGCTGACTCAACCATTTTGGATTTGAGCTGTCACACCAAGGAGAGCTGACTGAACCACGTTGGACTTATTTGTAAGTTTATACTATCATTGGAAACTGTTGCCATGGTCACAGTCATCGTCAGCGGAACAACAACTCCTGATGACCCACCACTACTGAAGATCAATGACTGAACTACTAAACACGTCAGATCCATGGTGGTGACTCTCTCTCCCTCTTGCTTCCTATAAAGACTCCTTGATTCTTTTTCCTGTCTTTTCTATTGCCCGCCTTCCCTTCCTAATCACCCTAAATCGTAATAGCGTCCGTCCTCCAACATTTGAACCATGCTCAGGCATACACGTATGGACCTCCTCTCCTTCCTATAAATTGGAGCAGGACAGAGAACCACAAGGATTGTCAGCTCCCAAGTCATACAAGTATTGCACACAACACAGATAACTTCATCTGTTGGCCCCGCTGTCTCTGCATACCACCAAGCGAGGACCTGCAGTGCCCAGGCGAGACGATGTGCCTGGCAGTGCAAAGCCAGCCCACGTGTGTGCAGATGGCAAGGAGCGTGTGGCACTGTGCACCGACAGCCCTTGCCTGCCCAGGACTGCGTGTGGAGGGCGTTCTCCACTGCAGCCCTGCCCAACAGTCAGTAGGGGTGTGCGGCCATGATGGCAGTAATGAACAAACTGCTGCTTCACAAAGATCTTGGCCCGATTAGAAATCTTTGAGTAGTGCTGTTACAGCAGACAGAATGTGATAAGCGCAAGTAGTCTCCTACACTTCACATCCTTGCTACTTCATTCTGGGTGTTGTCACTGAGCAGCATCTAACACAAGTTCTGCCCTGGTCAGCTGGCTGCCTTAGCTTGAGCCCTGATGGCAACACTGTGACGTGATGTTAGTATTGCTGTTTTCTCCTCGTCAGAATACTCTGCCTTTTGAAGGAAGCAGCTTCTTGGTTATTTTGTTTTGTTGTTGAACTTTATTGAATTAATTTACAATATCTATATTCCATATAGTTATAGATGTTTTGAATATGATCATCTGTGGTGCTGAGAATTTTTGTAGAAAAGGTATACTCAGTTCGGAAGGTGTAATAAGGATGTTAAAGAAAGAACCCCCTGTTGTGTTGACCAGTGATGATGCTCCCACCCCCTGACCAATGGTGGAGAGGAGCATGAAGAGAGAGGTGGTGCTGGGGGGATCTTGGGGCTGCTGGGCCTGTCATACTTTTTCCAGGCAGAGGTTTTACAGGTGTTGCCCCCATGCCGACCCTGTGGGGGGGGGGCACTCCCACATCCTGAAGGATGGAGGAGAGGAGCGGGAGGGCAGAGTTGGTGCTGTGGGGGGCTGGGAGCTGTGGGGCCTGGTATGCTTTCCCCTGGCTGTGGTTTTCTGGGTGTCGGATGATGCCTTCAAACTGCCACCCTGTGGGGGCTGCTCCAACCTCCTGAAGGATGGTGAAGGAAAGTTGGTGACAGTTCCTGGGGGGGACAGGGGGCTGCTGGGCCAGTTGGCTTCCCCCAGGTAATGGTCGTCCGTCTGTTGGATGATGTCCCCAGGTCTATACTCTGCTGGGGTCGCTTCCATCCCCTGATGGATGGTGGAGGGGAGGGTGAGGGCAGAGATGGTGCTGGAGGCTGACAGGCCTCTCAAGCTTCCCTGAGGCAGTGGCTGCCTGCGGGTGACACTTTGAGGGAGCCACTGCCAACCCCTGAAGGATGGTGGTGGGGGACGGGAGGGTGGTGTTGATGAGAGGGTGCTGCTGTTTGGGTGCCAGCCGATGACTGCAAGCTTCCAAACCAGGTGGGTCCCTCCTGTCCCCTGAAAGAGGTGTTGATGCCCAAGGTGGATAGGGGCCACTGGGCCTGATGTACTTCCCAGGGGCCACGGAGCCTGGGCTGGTGGGCTACGGGGGCTGCACTGGGGGCAGCTGAGCCCGACAGCCGTCAGGCCTGGCAGGGGCCGCTCTGGTGGTGCTCTGCGGCTGGTGGGCAGATTGTCACTGCGCAGGCACCGGTTGTTTGTGCCACGTCTTTTCTGTGCGGCGCACTGAGGCGAGCAAGCTGTTTGTCCAAGCGTGAGGTGTTGCTGCGGGCAATATGCTGGACTGCAGCATCTTCAGCAAGGCGCCTGCAGGGAGAGAAACGTGCTGAGGGCACAGGAGAACCCCCTGCTCTCCTTCCTCACAGTGCATGATAGAGTCACTCTCAGCTCCGGGCCTGTCTCAGGCCCAGCAGTAAGAACATGCAGCAGGAATGGCGAGGCCAGTTAAATGTCTGACAGTGTCAATCTCAGACAGTGTTAGGCAACAACTAACTGGCTTCTCTATGCTGCTTTAACTAGAAATGCCTCCTTGCTCACAGGATCCCTATAGTAAAGAGAGGGGGCAGGATGGGGTTGGGGGTGAACAAGAACTCACTGGTTTATCTGCCTCCGTTGTCGGACAAGACGATAGCACGAAAACATTGCCATCAGCATGGTAACGAAGATAGCCACACCAAATCCCAGGCAGTACTTCTTGATAAAATTATTGTCTGCGGCATTTGCGTGTTCCTCACCATCCGCACCTGGAAAAACAATGTGGATCTGTTTCACCAGCTGCTGCTTTGAGTGACATGGACAAGAACAACCACAGGAAGGATCCCGCTCCGGGCTGCTGTTGTGCCTGGTGGCTCAGGGGAAGCACAGCAAGCTCTGGAATGCAGGGTCTGTGCACAGGAGGTACTATGGAGGGTCCTGTTTCCTCTCCTTATCTGCTGAATGTGGTTCTGGTGGCCTAGTTCCCAAAAGGACAAAGTTCCTAAGTCCCTGGGAACTGGCTGCAGTGGGAGGGGAGCAACCTCTAACCACGGCCACGGAGCTCTATGAGCGGCCCTTACCTGGAGTGACAGTTGTTGTGTGCATGGCCTCTATTACTCTCAGGGGGACAGTCAGTGTGCGAACTCTGCCGTTCCAAAATGCAAGCCAGCGCATAGGTGCTCCACCTGTCTCTTTAGAAAGGAGGTAAGAGAGTGGGACTGTAAGTAACTGCTTCTCATCAGGAAGATGGTGCAGTTTCTCCACATGTATTTCTAGAAATTCAGTTTCACAAGCCTTTCACGGAACAGACGGAAATACACCTACCACGTGCTTTGTCCTTCATGATTTTCATTAGCAGAGGGGGCAGTGTCTGCAGATATTTTCCTGTTTCCAGGGCCTCTTTCTGTTTCTCAGGACCTAAACAGAAAGCATTAAGATAACTTTCAGACAAACAAGATATTAAACTGAACGGTCTTTTCAGTGAAGTCGGTAACGACAACAGCCACCCCTGGGATGCCTGTGGGGTTCCAGCACAACTAAGGATTTAGCACGGCCTTCCCTGGAGGCACTTCTGCAACCAAAGAATGAGAACTTTTCACCACACACTGCAGCTTACCTAAACGCATAACGGCATCACTGAATGGGACCAGGGCATTGTGCGAGGGCAGGGCACACACACACAGGTGTGCATTCTCACTCACACCTGCAGATGCGCCTGGCTGACATTAGGACTGTGAGCTGGCATCTCTCAAAGGAAGTAAAATCTCATGACATGGTATGCTGTAATTTCTCTCTTCCTTAGGGACCTGCAGTGACTGGAAGGGGCTCAGGTGATGACATGGCACTCAGACCTGGGTCAAAAGTTGCAAAGCTGCAGAGAAGCCAGGTGGGCAGTTGGCTGGCACTCAGCAGCTTTCCAGATACTCTCTCCAGGCCATGTAAAACAATCTTCAGAGAAGGCATAGAAGAACATTTGGCCCCTCAAGGTTTTTTTAGTGGGGAGATCTCTGATGTATGGAGACAAAGTCAACGGGATGCTGGGAGCATGCAGCACCCAAGAAACAGTGACTACCCAAGCTTCTCATGGAGAAGAAATCACCAGGCATTGAAAAGATGAACCCCTCCTGAACTTCCACAACCAAATATGAGCAAAGATCACGAGATGAAGACTGGTGACTTACCTCTGGCATCCACCCCAGGCTCAGGGACGCGACTTTGCTTTCGAAATGCACCAAAGGGGCCTGCAGGCACAAGAGTGATCAGACACAGGTGAGGAGAGCTTCCGCTGTGCACTGGGGTCTGCCTTGTTTTTTTTCCTGCAGTGACCTGTGAGGACTGGCTGCAGGTCAGGGAATGACATGGCCCAAACAGCAAAGGAATAGGAGCAAAGACTGGCAAGGGCCGCCTTCCCACTGAAATGTGACAATTCTCCAAGTAAAGAAATACTAATGACTGATCTGTGTACGACCTTCAAAGCACAAAGAGACTTGAAAGACCTTTGGAGAGCCTTACGTACCCAAATAAGCTATTATAGCACTAATTTTTCGACTTCCAAGGAAACAGACACTCACAACTTACCTCGGAGTTTCCCCTGAGGCACAAAAGCAGTCTCCTTCCAGTCATCTGAGGAAGGAGTACCAATGTCATCATCTAGAAGAAAGAACAGAAGAGGGATGTTCCCATTGCATGCTGTGATCTTCCTCTCCCTTAGTGACAGGGAAGGGGCCAGGGAAGGGGACAGGTAACAGGATGGGAGACTCAGGCCTTGATCGCCAAAGCTATAGAGGGGCCAGGGTGACCTGGAGCCTAGCACTCGGCAGCTTTACAAATGCTCCCTCCTGGCCACATGCAGCACCCCTCCGGGACCGCGTGGAAGAGCATACAAAGAAAAGGTGCCTGAAACACACTGGGCTACAGCTGGGGGTCTCTGTTGGGAACCAGGATTTTTCTATGGGGAGCATCAGGCAGCTGGAGCAGAAATGCTCATGCTTTTCCCAGCACACACCTTCCACGTT
Source organism: Coturnix japonica (assembly GCF_054131305.1). Classification (NCBI taxonomy): domain Eukaryota; kingdom Metazoa; phylum Chordata; class Aves; order Galliformes; family Phasianidae; genus Coturnix; species Coturnix japonica. The sequence goes on along the minus strand of NC_140671.1, from coordinate 18,757,926 downwards.
CTCCCCTGGGACACCCCCAGGATGAAGAGCATGCTCCAGCCATCCAGCGGCAGAGCCGTGGTAGCACAGGGCTTCCTCATGCCCTTGCCCAGCTCCTGTGGTGCTGCCTGTCCCCCTTTTCCAATACCCCCCCGCCCCCATCGAAGGCAGCCTTAGGGCTATAAGGCACAGAGCCACTGGAACCAGAACCTGGGCTTCTCACTCTCATTTCCGCTTATTTTTTACCCCATCTCTGCCCACCCACCTGCTCCTGCTGCTCGCCCTGGAGCAGCACAAGTCTCCTGACAACACATGGCTATCAGTAGGAGGACGGCAAGGCAGGTGGGGGCCGTGGCCCCCAGTACTCGTGCCATGCTGCTACCACCACTGCTACAGCCACAACGAGTGCTGCTATTGGGGCACAGAACACCTAGAGCACGCAGCTGAGCATTGTGATCTTGTGGCACAAGGCAGCAATGTGGCAGGGCATAGTGACCTCACATCCCCAGGCTGCTGGCTGGGCCTCCCCACCCTCAAAGTATTCATTACTCTCTATTGACTGTAATGATGATGTTGATCAGTAGAGGCACATACACCTGCTTTGTTAATGTCCATTGGTTTGCTGTGGGTTTTGCATTGGTTTTGATTTCTGTTTTACTTTTATTTAAAGAAATTGAATGATGTTAATTGTGTCTCTGGTTCTTTTCTGTAGATTGCTAATCTCAGCTATAATCAAATCAGTCTCAAGACCAAACCTGAGGACTGCTTGATGTATCTGATCTCCACTGTGTTCTTTGCTCTTTTTATATTAATTGCCTCAGCTTGCAGTCCTCAGTTTTCACCTTCACATCATTCTATGGCAGGGTACTCTTTAGAAGGAAATATTTCTATTTATCTGTTATGTCTCTCGTTCTTAAATTGTAGAAGAAGTCAATGATATTTTTTGTTTGAACCCTGTCATTCCCCATCAATATCACTGTTATAGTTCTCTGTGCTTTGTGCTTTTTCTCCAGTTTGAAGAGGCTCTGGCTGTTTTCCACTGTGGAAATATGTGGATACCTAGCAACCTGCTGTTACCATTCCCTCTGCAGTCTGCAGCTCTATGAAGAATTTTCAGTGGGACATTCCATCAGATGCTTTGTGAAAATCCACAGAGGCTGGCTCTAGTACATTACTCTTGTCTAGTTCTGCCTTAGATAAAATTGCACCTTTGACAGTATCCAGTTGTTGCCTTGTACTGACTGCTTTCCCTAAAACCTGCCCTAATGTTGCCGAGTCAGGTGGTCTCTATTATTTTTACCCATCTTTCTCTCTGAATACAGAAATGTGAAGATTCATGAAAGATTATTACTACCAAAACTGCATTTTCATGTGCCAATTATTTCAGCATTCTCAGATGGAAACTATCTGTGCCCCCTGAGTTCAGTTCCTCTATCGCTGGAAATTATCTCTTTAATACAAAGCTAAACCTCCTCAATTTCTTTTACCCACTCTTTCCTTCCTAAGCAATTTGTAACTAGCAATTTTTACATTCCAGTTGTGAATAGACCCACCAGGATTCAGTTATACCAATTATATTACATTTTTCATAATGCAATAAGATTTCCCAATTCCCCTTGCTTTTTAATTATTTATTCACAGGTGCTTTTGCCCTGGACAGCTGCCTATGGTGAGTCACATATTCTTATTATCATGTTGTTGGAGAGAGAAGGGTGAAGCAGTGCTGTTTCTATACTTCATGCTGCAAAAATGTATGGCGAGCTTTTGTCTTCATATGTTACAGATTTATTCAATACTGCAGGATGCCCCTCTCCATTTCTCTGGCTCCTTCTGCAGATGGGATTCTATGCTTTTAGTGGCTCTATTTGTGGTCCACTTTGATGCATCTTTGTATATCAGGTTAGTTCTACTCTCCTGTGCTCCAGCCCTGGTGGTGTTCAAGGCTTGGCTGGATGAGGTCCTGGGCAGCCTGATCTCGTGTCTTATAGAGTTGCTGGTAACCCTATTTGTGGCAGCGGGATTAGAAGTAGATGATTCCAACACAAACCGTTCAATGATTTACTCTTTGAAGAGTGCTAATGGATATCTGGTGGCACAACACACCTTGCTTTTGAAATAGGATTCCAGTAATGGAAAACAAGCCTAGAAATACAGTTTTCTTCACCTGTTTGGTATCCAAAGCATTGAACCCACTCTGGAAAGGAGAACCACCATCCTCCTTCAAGGAGGTTGGAATTCAGCATACTTTTGAGTCAGAAGCTGTGCTAAGTAGTTACAGGATTCAACTACAGGAGGGATATATGTGCTCAAGTGCCTCTTTTCCCAGAGAGAATTCAAAAATGTTCTTTCTCAGATGCAAAATGTTTTTCAGATTCTGTAGCAGACCTGAGGATGCTGGATAAAAATAAACTTTATGTTCACAAAATATTTCAGAAATAATCACAAACATTCAACATCTGTTAAAGATGTTAGTGAAACCTAGGAACGAGAGGAGGGCTCACTTTGCTGATCTCCATACAGGCATGTTTTTGCAGCCCTACCTCTGGAATTTAAGCAGATGTTTTGAATAAGCAGTCGAAAGAAACTCAAACCATTTTTGTTTTGACGGTATCACAACAACACAGACAATTACTGGCCCTGCCAGTGGGATTCATTTAGACATCTGCAGAGAGTGTTCAGGGAAAGGTCAGGAGCTATAGGAATGGTACTCCCTGTAGTCTGTGGCCATATGTGCTGTATACTGACTGGTGTAAAGTTATGGAGCGGTTACTGAAAGGACTCTGCCTAGCTAGTGGCTGTTGATGACATCAAAAGTGGGCTAAAAGAAGACTGCTAAGCAAGCATTATGTTTATGAGAATGTCCCATGTAGGTTGTTCAGAACAGTTTTTAGTGTATAGTGTTATTGAAACACGGGGTGAAGGGTCTCCAAGATACTGGATAACACTGTTAGCAGCACAGTAGATTTACAAGACCTGTTAGGAACAGCACTTTGGCTAAATGAAATATGCTGGTAATTATGCATTCAGTATGTGGATTGTGTGAGAATCTTGGACATCTTGCCATTCAGAAAGACCAAGAATTGGATGGAGAACTGACTGGAATTGAACTTTCTGATGAGTGGCTGAGAGAATTCAGCTGAAGAGGAGTTCTGCAGAGAACAACTTGGGTTTACTGATGGACAACAGGTTGACCATGAGTCAACAGTGTGTTCTTGTGTCCAGGAAGGCCAATGATATCCTGGAGTGCATTAAAAAGAGCGTGGCCAGCAGGTTGAGGAGGTAATCCTCCCCCTCTGCTCTGCCCTGGTGAGGCCGCACTGGAGCACTGTGTCCTATGGTCTTAGGTTCAAGAAAGACAGGGAAGTTCCAGAGAGAGTCCAGCAAAGGACCTCAAAGATGATTAGGGGTTGATAAATTTCCTATGCAGTCACTTTCAGTATTGTGTTTGTAAAGCTTTAAGAAAAACAGTATCAGAAGTATGTGGTGCCTTTTAAGTACTGATTTGGATAGATTTAATACTATGATTTTCTCTATGCTAAGTGGCATATTCTTGGCATTCTCCTGGCATCCAAGGGTGTTTATTGATGACATGGTGACTTGCAATACTTAGAGAACTGTGGTCAAAAAATGTACTGTGAGCAGTGCAGTAAACCTATGGAATTGTTTACTTGCAGATGTATTGAGCAGAGGGACTGTATGTATAAGCAATGACCACAGGCCGAGACCACTAAGTCTGGATGAAGACCTTTCATGTGTTGACACTCTTATGGGCCAAATTCAGAATTGTGTCCATCACACCGTTCCTGTCTCTACCAGAAAATCTATTGTAAAACCCAAACAAAGCAATTGTTTGTCTAAGCCAACATAACCTTATACCTGGTTGGATTCTAAAGGTTGCCTGCTCCTTATCTGCTAGTTGAAAAGTTCTTTTCACCAAGTTAGTGTTATAAGTAAGATAAAACATCCATGATGAGGCTGCTGTGGTGGTGTGCTGGAGAGGAGAAACAAACCTCTCTCCTGCTTTCACCACAACTTTCTAAAGCTGGCTCTCAGCCACCTCCTAAAATCACTCACTACAGCATGGCTTTGTTTACTCAACACAGAACTGATCACCATATTTCTCTTTGCCCACAGATAACTCAGGTTTCACATTAGAGCCCCATAGTCACAAGTTATGCTAAACATAAAGCTTGGCTTGGAAAGCTTGCAATATCCGCAAGGAATCAGGCATGTTTGTTTGTGATAAAAAACCAAGATGCTTATAATGTTGGAGGGTCTTAAACTACTCACATAGTCTGCTGTGGCCTGAGTTTATTTCCAAATCCATAAGAAAAATGTTCCTTTTTCTTCCCCCCTCCCTCCCCATAATGTCAAAAGGGTTACTTTGGTGCTCTTATTTTAGCATGGGGTCACTTGTTGACACTCTGAAGGCTGGAGTTCCTCAGCTTCTTTTTTCTTACATCAAATTGAGTTGTAATGGCCAACTTGAAGTGCTAACCCCAAACTACCAGTGAGTGTTCAGCATCACCTTGGGATAAAGTGGACTGTGAGCTGCTCACTAAGTTTGCCCCGCTGTATAGCAGATGCTCACAGGGTAGTGATGGGATGATGTGCTGTTCTCCTCTCCCCACAGTGGTGAGCTGCTCTTGATTCACTCTTTGGGTAATGGCAGGACAGCTCCTTCACATCCGAGTCTGGATGTGAGCTTTGAGAACTCTGGAAGCAGGACTGCCTTCCATCCATCCTCCAGTGTTTTATTTGTTGGTAAATTCCAGGGTACAGAAAGGGAAATGAATTCACTGATAAATTGAAGCAGTCTTCTCTAGTGATTCTCAGTAAGTAAATGGCTGAGCAGCCAACAGAAATGAGCTTTTCTGTGCCCAGTTCTGCCCTTTAACTACCTTTTCTCTGCTCCAGTATATACCGTGTATAATCTAGGCACCAGGAAGGATCCGAGCGCTCATTTACTTAGAAAAGAGGAACTCTAGGCTACAGCCTGATAAAAATCGGAAGCACTGCGCTTTTCCCGTCATTCAGACCACTGCCCTTTGGGTTATTTAGGGGGCAATTGCAATCCGATAGGGTAAATGTCAGAATCTCCATAACAACTAACAGCCGGTGCCTTTAGTGCGCTGCATGGAGCAGCTCTGGGAGGCGAAGCTCTGAGCAGTGCCCAGCTGCAGTGCCCGCTAAGGGGGATAGCACACAAAGCTTAGACCCTGCATCAGCCAGCAGGTAAACAAGCAAATTTCTGCTCTCGTTTGGAACAGGTTGTGTTTCAACAAACAACTGTTAAAATTCTGCCTCTCTCTGCAGGGCAAAATCTGTGTTAGCTACAGCACAGAACAGCTTGTCTGTGTGTTCATTACACTGAGCCAAACACAAAACAACACAAGCTGGAAGGAAGTTGTTTTACACTTACCAGCAGCATTGATATTTTCCTCACAGGAGTACCAGATCCCAGTGTGGAAATACCTGAAAAGGAAGCGGTCATCTCCCGTCTCCCAGCTTTAATGAACCACATTCTGGTTTGTCTCATTGGCAGTCTCATTCCCACTGTAGTTGAGGCAGTTTGTCTTCTTCTCTTTCCCACAGCTCGGCTTGGGGACCCTCTGCGTGCCCTCACACCAGTGGGTCGTGATAAAAGCTGTTGTAGAGAAGAGGAGAGCCATCAGATTCAGACTCACTGCTAGCAGGGCTCTGCATCTTCGATTTGTCTTCATGGTAAATCCGCCCTCCCTCCCCCTCCTGCTGAGAGAAGAAGTCAAAGGTTTTTGTTTTATTTGGGGGGCGGGGGTGGTGTTTCAAAGCCTCTCACGATTCAGAATCCAGTTTTCCAGGCACCGAAACTCTCAGTTTCTTCCAATCTGCTGTTGTAGCAGCGAAGGAAACGCTGCAGCCAGACTCCCATTCTTCTCTTCACTTGAAATCCTGCCTTTGTATGTTAAAGGAGCAGCTGCAGGCGCCGGAGTGCGGCCGTCCTCTTGCAGGCAGTGAGAGGATCAGAGAGGGTCTGTCTCACCAAGAGCACCGAGAGCAAGTCAACATCTGCTCGGGTACCACACATGATCCCCAGGGGCTCTGCAGCTTCCTCTGCTGGGAGACACCTGCAGGCTGCAGGACTCGCTGTTCTCTTCCAGCACGGAGAGACAGGGGATGCTCAGCAGGAGCTGGGCGATAGGGACAGATGCTGTGCCACCGCGCTCCTGAGCATCCCTCGGAGGAGACTGCATCATGCTGACGGCTGAGCGGGACTGGGGCAGAGTCACACCTTCCTTCCCAAAGGGATCAGTGTGGCTGCGAAATGTGTTGGTTGTGTACCAGCCTGGCAGGGATGTGACCGGGAGAAGGAGGGGATGGAATAATGCTTTGGCTTTTCTATTCTAAGCTGATGAGGAACAAAGTGAAGGGCTGATTTTGCTATGGGTATGGCAGTGTAATTCTCTGTCTGTCAGGGTTTGCTCTGGAGGTCAGCAAAGCCCCAGAGGAATTCAAATTTTAAAGTCTGTAATAAGTAGAAGTGATGTCTGTCACAATACCAAGTGAAATGGGTCTGTAGGACGCTGTTGGTTGATGTGCTGTGAGCATGGTCTGTGTGCACAGGGCACAGACCCTGTACCCAAGCACTGAGGCTGGTGATGTTTGTCATGCTGTGTTTGTGTGCTCCATGGATGAGCACAATTATCTGTGGTGAGGGAGTTTGCATTTACTTGCTGGTCTTTGGATTGAGTGACCCTTCCTTCCTTCCACCCTGCAAGGACCCTGAGGGGTCCTTTATACAGAATCACTGGGCTCCAGCCTTGTTCTCTTAAAAATAATGTAGGAAGTCCTTAAGAGATGCTGCTCTGTGAGAACAGTTATGACGTCAAATCTGCAAAGGTAATGCTTGGTAGAGCAGATAATTCCTTGCCTTAGCGGACTTCGCTTTGCCCTCTCTTGCCATCTTGTCATCTACAACTGCTTCCTCAGCACCAGATCTTCTTTTATTTCAGTGTCCTGTGCTGGAGGAGTGCTTCTGTGCAGTGGTAATTTTCAGACCCTCACTTCAAGAAAGACACTGAGGCCCTGGATTGTGCCCAGAGATGGGCGGTGGTGCTATGAGGTGCCTGGAGCACAAGTCTGATGGGGAGCAGCTGAGGGAATGGGGTTGTTTAGTCTTCAGGGAGCTCATGGGAGATGTTATTGCTCCCTACAACTCCTGAAAGGAGGCTGTGGTGAGGTGGGGGTTGGTTTGCGCTCCTGGGTAACTGGTAGGATGAGATGTGATGGCCTTAAGTTGTGCCCAAGGAGGTGGTGGAGTCATCATCCCTGGAGGTGTTCAAAAGGGTGCGTGGCAATGAGGGACATGCTGGGGTGGGGTAGATCTTAGTGGTCTTTTCCAACCTTAACAGTTCTGTGATGGTATGATAATTGCACCGTGCCCCTCCAGCCCTTTGAGTATGTCATCACAAAGCCAAATAATCAACATTATTATCAACCGCATGTAAGAAATACAAATGATGGTTATTTAGATGACCGCAGGATTATTACTTCAATTATTTTTATATTACGGGGCATTTCACTTAGCAATGGGTTTAGACATTTCTGCGTTCTAAGACATGCCAGCTGCTTAGGGAAACAGTGTACCTTAAAGTTTGACAGCACACCTTCATAGGATAGCTAGTGCTCTGCAGGATTATCTTCCAAGTGGTTGTCAGCACCTGACTCATCACACTTTTCCAAGTGTGAACACACATCTTCACAGATCTTTTCTCACCAATCTCCTCTGTCTGCTGCTCTATCACCTGTGTTTTCTGATCCCAGCATCAACTTTTGGACGCTGTTTCTTCTCCCAGGGAACTGGGCATCCAAGAGTTTGGTTTACTGTGGTAACTTTTGTTCTAAATGCTTTCAAGATTTTGTTTTTACTCCTAATCATAGCAGATGTTTCTGTTTCTCATCTTTGTTCTTGTTTTTGGGCACACGGGCCTGCTGAGAAGAAACACAGGGACAGTATGGAAGAAAAAAAAGGAAATCAAAATAAAGAAGAGGTTTGGTTTCTTTTGTGATTTGTGATACAGAGCTTTTAAAGCCTTGAGAATTGGAAGTATTCGGCACAAAGTAAAGCATGCTCACAGTCAGGGAACCTTCCAACCACTGACAGAAGTCAGTTCCTCACTAATTGTTAGACTCCACTGGATGTTAGGATCGCCTAAAAAAGGGGAAAACAATCTTTGCTACACTCATGCAGTAAAGCTCAAATGATTCCTCTTTATATAATCTCTGTTTATCAGATCTGGTGTGTATAAAAATGGAAAGGTCATACATATGTTACAGAAAGCAGTTCAGATGCCTGGATTAAATTGTATTTATGTGGTATTATCTTGCATAGTAAAGCAGAAGGGTTTGAATGCTATGGAGAAGTAGTTTTTATATTGTGGCCACAAGAACTTTAAAAATCCTTTTTGCAGCAATAGCTCTTATCAGATGTTGTAAGTACAACTGCCTTTGTGAGTAATAGATATCTTCCTTTTGCTTTACTATTTCCTACAGTGCAAATTGTTATTGCTTAGTATTTTCTTGAGCACAAAAAGAATTTTGCAGGGAATTTAAATTAATCATAGTGTTTGCAAAGGAAATGTTTCAGTGAGGATGTTTTTCACTAGTTGAAAACAAAAGAAACATTCAATAGAATAAGAGGACTTTTGGGTCCCCTAATGAAGTTGGGGGCTGGGGGGTGCTTGACGTGCTTAGTTTAGTTTAGCACTGTGAACTACATGGGTTTATATGCTGCTTTTAAACCAACAGTTGAAAGAAGCTACAGCTTTTCATCAGCTTCTCATTTCTTACAGGTCCATCCTCCTGAGCTTTTCCCATGTGTTTGTAAATATCTTTTTCAGCAGTCACTGGACTGGGCTTCTCACTTCTTTCCACCTTGGGATGGACCCCTCCAAGTAGCTGATCTCTTTTCCTCTGCATCAAATTCTCCTTTTCCAGACAGGATTTTCTTCCTTTAGCCTAGATATCAGAATAATTCATCCTTTTCTTGCTGTTTTACTGTGGCAAAATGAGTTATCATAGTCTTCAGTTTAACTTTTGACTTTTCATTAAGGATGTGTCTCTCATGCACTTTGTGGCACTGAGTCAAGCCCAACAAAGCTGCTCAGGAACTTTTTCCTGATCTGACCAGATAAAAATCTTTTCTGACATTATATTAGCAAAGACCTTCAGAAGTCTCAACAGAAAGGTCTCATAAAAAAACAAACAGCATAATCAACAGGGGTTTTTTTATTGCTTTCCAACTACAATTACCTTGATTCAGTAGGTAAGACATAGCAAAGTATAGGTATTTTAACCACCAAGACTAGATCTAAAAGCATGCTTTCTCCTGTAAAAATGGAGTCCCCTGTGAGAAAGGGACCATTGTCATATGGAATGTCTTGGCACTGTTTTCCCCAGAGATCTCCTTGAGGTCAGAGAGCAGATTATTTCTTACCCTCTTTCATTGGAGGATGTGTTTGCATGGTAGCACATCCACGTTGTCATTTCATAATGTGCCTCTGCTTGTGTTTCAGGTTTATTAGAAGTAGACTACGCACAAAGACATCAGCACACAATGACACAGCAATGCAAATCATGCTGCATTTGGTTGAACCGGACAGGTTTACCAGCATCAGTCCCAAAGCCAGGGCAGCCAGACACCACGTAGAAGCATGCTAGAAATTAGGAGGGCTGCAGCTTCTGTATTCATTCCCCAGAGCAGGCAGCTTTCACATTACTGAGCAATTGGCAGAAAACAGGCTGGGCAGCCTCAGGTTGTGGTACTGCAGGTGGCACAAGTAGAGCTACAACAGAGCAGTGTCAATGCAGCTGTAGTGATTATCTGTTCCAAGTGCTTTGTTATGGCACTGAGTAGAGCTGAAAGTTGATGCCAACAGTTGCCTCATAAAAAGGGACTAGACATGGCTGGGTTTGGGTTGGAGCTGTGACCAGGGTGAAATCCTCCAAAACAGACCAGTGCAAAGATGCACTCCTACTCTATGTCACACTGAGTAATTTTATATCCCTCCATTTCTTGAGTTACACCTTTTGTTAAATTGATTCATAGATATTTTGATCTCATACTTACTGGGTAAAAAGGAAGCCTTTCTTCATCCTCAGAAGAAATATTTCCAACATAAAGCATGCTTGCTTCCCAGCTACATCTTTCATTCTTTAATTTGCTGCAAGAGACTTTGTTATCCATTTCTGACCCCGAATTATAAATCCTACTGTGTTTGAATTACAAGTATTGTTTCCTCACAATCAAGATGCTGGCAGTTAGATTGGGTAAGATAAACGTTTAACTAATTTTTGTAACTTCTCCAATGCTAGCTTTGCTCAGACGTGTTTAAATTATTACAAGAAGTTACAGGCTTACTTAAGCGGAACTCTTGAAGCAGAATTCATGTTCTTCACTGCTAAAATTAAAGAAGCATTCTTGCACATCCAAGCCTTATTGGCAGGTATTAAGCCTTCCAATATTCATAGACTCCTTGGCCTCACAAAATAGTTGCCCCCAGAACTCTTCCATTTCTTATTTCAAGTACTTTTTTTTATTATTATTATTATCAATATATTTTTATGGACAGAAGCTAAAAAGTTTAAATGATGTAGTTTTCTGACTCTGTCTGGCATGTACATTTGATAGCATTTGTGGGAAGAACAACAATGTTGTTTAATCATATATCTTTGTATTTTACTGCCTTAACTGGAATCCATCCATATGGCCATGCACTGTGATTTACCAGTGCATGTAGGGGAACTGTTACGTCATGGCCTGAACTGATGATTGAACACCAGGTGAAGAAGGTGGCTGGTCCAGGGAGCACAGGTGCATTCAATTCAGAGGGGAAGGGTCACCCTTCCCTGGGCTCATTTAAGGACTAGCTTCCAAAGAGAAAATGTCTTTTAGGTGAAGGCTGTTTTGCTGGGAAGGTGTGTTCGACAGCTGGACAGACTCTCATTGCTGGTTGGGTGAGTCAACTTCTTCTACATATGTTATTGATATTTCTGATGATGCTTTCCCTGGTCTTTTTATCACAAAGAACTTATCAGATGTAATTTGAGTGCTTCTAAGGACCAATGGTAGGACATGATTTGGCAATAAGATTTAAAAAGGGCAAATTTGTTTGAATTAGATTTCTATTTGGAATGTATTAGCATTACTTAAGTGCTGCTTGTTACCATGTGCTGTAAAGAAGGGAATATGCTATAGCGTATACATCTTCCTAGCTACTTCATTGTGCTTCTGTTGATGAGGGAAATTGGCTTACGAATGTGCATCAGTAATGAAGATATGGAGGTGTGCAAACCAACTTTTTCCTATGAGTTTTTGAGGGAAAGAAAATGGATGGCAGAAAGTGTTTGTTGACTAAAACCAGGTTCTTGTTTTGACTCTGATGTGATTTACGCGTATCCTTTATATGGTAGAACACTAAGTCAACACTGGCTCACGATTCAGATAGGATACGTAGGGCTATTCCAAACCAACGGATTGGAAGCCCTGAGGCTGTGGTCATGATCCCAAGTAGTGGCACTGGCTCAGAGACAAATGGGAGCTGGGTAGTTATCCTGAAGCTAAGTGCTAAGCATGGCAGCCACGGGAAGTCAGGATGGTCAGGTTGAATGCAGAGGCTGAAGGTGATTTTTGCAAAATACTGCATGTGGTTTATATTGAGACAGGAGCTGTAGAACATAACAAATTTATTCATTCAGCAAGCAGATTTTAAATGTTTCAGTGCCAAATCTCAATTTGAGCAGAAGTCTTTCCCTCTGGGAAGGCAGAGGAAGGTAAAACAACAAAAGAAAAAACCAAGAGATTGGTAGTAAATGCAAAACAGAGAGGAAAAAAAAATATGTCTTTGTGGAAGAGCTATATGGTTGCATAACTGTTCCAAGTGGAAGGGAATAGGTCAATGGGAGGATGACAGACTGATGCGCAGAAAGCTTGTGCCTGGCAGACAACAATATATCACAGTGCTTTGGAAGAAAAGCAAATGCCTCTGAAGTAGTAGCTATGAAAATGCCAAATTGTACAAGTATGAGAAGCTGAGAAGGCCTGGATAAGGCTATTCCAACATAACATACAGTGATGGTGAGAGACATATGCTAAAGTGGTTTAGTTTGGTACTGTATTGGAAGTAAAATCAAATACAGTGATATGATGAGAACAATGTAGAAATTAATGATGAAGTAGTACCAGGTGGCAGGAGAGAGAGTCAGGACCAGAACTTGGCAAAGAGAAGGAAAAGCGTTAGCCATCCACCTGCCTGGATAGCAGCAGGAGGGATGAGATATATGAGCAACCTGGAGGACAAACAGGATGCTATTTAAAAGAATGAAAGCACAGCAGATAGAGGTTATACATCTAAAAAGCGGGAGATAGGTTTGAAGACCACAATATGAGGAAAAACTATAGAGATTAAGCTGGTTTGTATCAAAGGTCACTTTCACAGGGCTATATGAACTCTCTGACCTCAGCAGGGGTGCAAAATGAAAGAGCAAATGTTCAAAAGAAAAATGCATTAAATCTTCTGGGAACTTGAGAGTGAAGCTTGCGGGAGGGGGAAAAAGCTCAGCAGTAGCAGAACTGTCTGTACAGCTTGGGATCCTGGGGTAGAAGTTGTGGGCTCACAGCTGATCCCAACTAAGTTCTTTGTCACCTCTTCCTCCATTGAGTTTTGTGTCAGGAAAAATCCTTTCAGTTCTGTTTCCTGGTATATCTGAAGCAGGGTTCAGGCCACCTGTCTGCTTGGCCTTTAAAGCCATGTGCATCTTTGAAGAGATCCCCATTTCGCCATGATATGCTCTCCTAGGAGGCTCTGTATTATTCAGGTTTCACAGAAGTCTGTTATTCTCCATTTGTTAATATAATTCCCATGAAACAAAATAGACTGCATAATTTGATAGAGACATAAGAGCATTCAATTAAATTAGCTCTGCCAAAAGCGAACTGCAGAATATTTTTAATTGGAATGGATCTCTGGAGGTCATTTAATCCAACCCTAAGCTCCCTGCTAACATGGAGTTAACTAAATGTATCTTTCCTATAGTGGAACTACTGGGCTTCGGTAAGTTCAGTATTATGGCCAAAATAATACAAGGGGTGAGTGACAAGGAGTCACTTTTTTCACCGGGAGGACATGAAGGTGAGCATTTGCTGAGAGAGGTTTTGCAGTCTGTACGTCTAGAGATGTCCAAGCCCAGAATGAATAAAGCCCTGAGCAGCTTGCACTGACAGCAGTTGGCCGGGCTATGAGCAGGAGGTTGGATTAAAGACCTTCTGAGTTCTGTCACAGCCTAAATTCTCCTGAGATCACATGAGGAGCCATGCACCACAGCTAATACTCAAATATCCCACCCACATGCTGTAACTCAGACTGAATACTTTCCAGATCGTGCAATTTATTAATTTTCTTCCTAATGAACAAACAATCCATGCACACCCACTCGTGAAAGGTAATCCTGTGTTTTCAGGCGTACAGATTCAGCACAGAAACCTTAGTCAAGTTCTTGGCAGCTAACAAAGTTGTTAGAAGGTCCAGTTTTCTTGTCTGCTATTAAATGTAACAACAAAAGGAGGACCAGGGAGAATGTTTTCCATTGATGTGAATGGTCACCTTACAAATAGAGACACAGAGCAGAGATGTTTGATGTCTTCTTTGCCTCTGTCTTCAACACCAGTGATGGGCTCTGGAACACCAGGTGCCCTGAGCAAGAGGACTGTGTGGGATTTGCTGCTCTACTTGGATGCGTAGAAATCCATGGAGCCGACGGGACTTGTTTCAGGGTAGTCAGAATTGGCCAGTGTTGTTGTGAGACCTCTCAGTTATCATAGAAGATCCTTCACTGAGAGGGTGGTCAATCTGGGTATGGAATGGTCTCCCTAGAGTCATAGCACTGTGTTTGCTAGAGTTAAAGAAGTATCTAGACAACGCTCTCAGTCATATGGTCTGCTTTTTGGATGGTCCTGTGTGCAGCCAGGATTTAGACTCTATGATCCATATGGGTCCCTTCCAACTTGGGATAGTCTATGAGTTCTTTGTTCTAACTCCTCTGAGAGCTGCGTGGTAACACCACCATCTGTTGGCCCTGTAGACTATTTGGCAAGCATCCCATTTCTAATGTAATTGGAAAAGGATTTATTATTAGTTTAGTTGTTTTTAAGAAGATGTATCTCAAATTCTTTTTATCTTGATTTATTGTGTGTTTACTTTTAATCAGACAGAAATTGGGATCCCTCCTTTTTTCTCACTTGGACATGACTTCAGGTTTCTGAAGGGCGCCTTGTCGCTTCTATCATCTTCCCTCACCTTGCTATTTCACCATGCCAAGTTTCCTCTGTTCTTATTAAGGTTTTCTGACAGGTAGAATACACTTTAAGTCTCTGTATCTTTAAAAAGGCCTCAATCTATTTGCTAAGGTTTTCCTTTTGTTTTTCCCTTCCCTCTTGTTTTTAATAAACTACCTAATGTTCCCGTGATACCATTGCTTGAAGTCAACACAACAATGTCCAGTATTTTGGTCTTTATTTCTATCATGGGTGCTGAGCTTGTTTTTGTCCACTTAAAATGCCATGCCATGTGAGGTTGGCTGGTGGTAGCAGTGTTGTAGACCTGAGGCCAACCCCTGGTGAATGGTTCATCCCAAACTGGTCAGTTAGGGCAGTTCCCTTGATTCAGATTTCTAGTAAATCAAAGGATATTGTAGAGATTTGTGTCTTGGAAAAATAAAATATCAAATGCTGTTTATGTTCTAAGGGAAAATGAAGACTTCAGCTTGCTTATAAAGCAGGCTGTGAACATGTGGAATCAGTAGGTCATGGGCTTGTGTCCAAGCCAGTTCTGATGTGGTGCACCTATGTTTCCTGTGGTCAGATTGTGTGAGAGAGCTGTGATGAGGCTTATTACCCATCTCCCTCCTGCAGGAAACTGCATTTGAGCTCGTGTCCTAGCCCTCATTCACTGCTGTTGATTATTCCATGTGTCTGGACCCACTCTTCCTGTGGACAGAGGGGAGCAGGATGCCCACCTGCTGGCCTGTGCTGTGGGAGCATATCCTCAGCTGTACGTGTGGGTCTGTGACCATCAGTGAATCAGGAGCATGAACTCTCAGAAATAGCCACTTCTGAACTAAGAGCTGACTTACAGCCCATAGAATGAAGGAAACCAAATTAGAGCTCTGTGTGCAGTATTTATTTGCACAATTTCACTTAACCTTCCCATCTTTTAAGTCTGCTTATACTTGGATATACTTTTGTGTACTTTCATAGTTCATTTTATTGAGAAGCCCACAGCGGGTCTGAACTGAGCTGTATATTGTTTCTGCAGTTGTGTTCTGATAGCAGTAGACTTTTCTACATAAGTCTTTAAATAATAAACATCTTTACGTGCAACATTAAATGTTTTTGATCTCTGTAGTGCTCCATTTGCAGTATATCACCTTCCCAGGAAACTGGAATCAATTTATAGTCCTGAAAAAGCAGTGATCTTGGTTTCTTTTTCCTTATAAAGAAAATGACAATTTATCAAATTAAAGATCTCAAGGGGAGACTCAAATGCTGGGTTGTTTATTAACATCAGCAGCCCTTAAGAATTGCCAGCAGTAATGTACTTCTAGGGAAATATACTTAGAGGAAAAATTAGACTGTATTCTAGGCAGGTAGTGTTATGGATCAGGTAATTGAATTTCTCACCTTCTTGTCAATCGAATCATATCATGTAACCCTTCTAAAAGTTCATGTAATCAGCATGTTGTGCTGACCTGTGTTCCATGGACTGGATGGTTTTTCTTTGATAAAAGATCTGATGGACATTTCTTCTGTTCCGCTCTTAGAAAGTCTGCAGGGAAAGGCTGTATGGAGGAATTGCATCCCACAGGTTATATGCAGCTTAAGAACCAAATGCAGTGACAAGGTGATGCAAGTTTGTACTTGATTTCCATGTGACACTTTATGAGGAGAGTAGCAAAGAAATGTGTATTTAGAAAGAAATGGAATCACTTACCACCACCCCATTGGGAACAAACAAAGTTCATCACGGCTTTTTGCTGCGATTACTTGTCTGATCCTGTCTCTGAAATGTGGCATTATGGTCGTGGGAGCAAAATCAGTTATCAAAGGCAGCCGTTGCCATGACTGCTAAGGCACAGTTAACTCTTTCAATGCATGGTAGTGAATGGCAGGAGTGACTGACGGCAGCTCCTTAATGTGGTGCCACTGTGTTTCTACATGCGGGGATGGCAAAACAATTGCTTTTGTTCTATCCCCTAATTTTCAGGCACAGCAAAATGCAGCGTGTACTTCAGAGCTGGAAACTTTCCAGACTCTTTCAATCAGCATCTCAGATTTAGTTTCATGTCTCCACAGACACAAACAGGCACATCCTGATGTAAACGGAGCACATTCTTGCTAAGATGGCAGCAACACGTAAACAGTTCCTTCCTGTCTCTCTGCTGTCAGATTCTTTTCTTTTCAGATGCATCTTTGAAAATTGCCTGGGTATTTTTGTGCAATTGTTCAACCACTTTACTGGCAGTGGGGAAGGTCATAAAATCTGTTATTGCAATGAGAAAGAAACATATTCGCTATGCTTAATATGCTGCTGGGAAATATGCATTTAAATAATTTTCTGAAGCCGTTCCTGTCCAAATTAACAAAGCCTTTTCCTGCTTTTTTTCTCCCTGTTTCCCTTAGCGGTGGCTTGTAGTGCTGTAATGCAACTGTGTAGGAGGGGGAAGAGATAGGAGGAAATGCTAAGGCTTTTCAGATAACAGCCACGGGCTGGACAAGCAACAGGACAGTTTCTTTTATGGGAACACCACTGTGAGGCACACTGGGAACCAAGACGTTGAACGATCCAAACCCATGGAAATAAAATCAGGACAGATGTGAAGCGCTGGGAGCTCACTAAACCAGCTTTACCACCAAGGTCACTGCCTGTAAGACAGATCTGGGCAAAGCCATTCGAGGAGATGTTTGACGAAGAGCCCACACCAGTTACATGCTGACTTCCCTCCTTGCCCATCGCTCCCCACATCACCCAGCTGCTTGTCCCCTGCTGCAGCCCCCAGCTCAGCTCAGGCAGCAAAGACTTGCTGCGACAGTTGTCTGGAGCTGCTGTTATGTATGTGCTTGCAACTCATCATTTCCCAATTAATTAGCGATAACCTGAGCATCACACTGAGCCAGTGCTCAAGCAAGCACAGATTTTCTTATCCTACATTCTGCTACGCACCCATCAGAGCCAACCGAATGGTGACTTAACTCCTAGTGGCCAGATTCTTGCCTAGTCCAGACAGAAGCTGGTAGGGAACGCAGAGCTCAGATCCTTCAGTTCTGCTGTTCTCGTGGTGCTTTGATGCCACCGGGTGGCCTTAGCTGACATTGCAAGAATGAAAGTCGAGGCGAGGAAAAGCTCTGCTATGGTTGCATTTGTTCCGCTGGTAGTTCTAAAAGCATCTCTCCAGATCAAAGCCTTCCCGTGCCCTCCCAGCATAAGTCTCTGCTGAGCAGGTGTTAAACCATTTATCCTTGCAGTAACAGCCATAGCTGCAGTATATGTGGGAAAAAACCCTGTATCTTATTTCTGTTTAGCAGGACTTTCACTTTTTAGATTTCCTTCCTGAAGGTGGAAATGATAATAAGCTATCTGGAACAAAATGGTGTCATCAGGTCTGAAATAGGCAGTGATGTGGTCATGCTGGGATGCTTGATGCATCCTTCCTGATATTCCCCTCTATGTAAGCATTCCTGTTGATCACCCCCCCCCAGCCCTCCTGGCCACAGAATCAGGTTTGCTGTGCACAGTGCAGTCAGCAGCTTCAGCTGTGTTGCTGAACCATGGGGCTGCCCAGCATGCACCCCACATGGCCCTGACTGCATGATCTTTGTATCTTTCTATCCCTCTTTCTGTTTCTTTTCCCCTTTTCTTGAGTCTACTTTTCCCTCTGCTTTTTCAGCTCCAGTCACCTCCCACTTAAACATTTAACTACCTTTCTCCTCTATGGCATCATACATCAGTATCTGCCACATGGAACTAATTCTCATCTCCTATCTTTGGGCCTGCAGCCCCGATAGCATTTTATCTCTGTTCATTTCAGCTCTTTTAGCTGTGCAAGGAACTCTTCCTGGAAGGTTCATTTCATTAAAAAACACAAACATCTGAGGCAAAATTACTGACAGTGAAGTGGTCTGGGGCTCTGTACTGAGCTCTACATACACTGCTCTGTTGAAATCCTGCTAGCTGAAGTGTGGGCTTTGCCTTGGGACCATCAATGTGACTGTGAAGGAAACATGAGTTAACCTATGTGTGCTCATAGGTATGGATATAAAGGAGAAGTACAGAAACTGGCAGCTGTCAACTGTGGCCGTTTCTGGCTTTTCTGTAGATGGATGAAGTTAGGAAGAGGATGAGGGCCAGCCATGTGTTCATACAGAATGCTTCCTTGCAGCAGGCTTGGCACAAAAAGAACAACGTTGCTTGCTGGCACTCTGTAGACACTGAAGCACATTCTGCCTGGTCTGCAGAAGATTTTTTTATAGGATACTCTAAAGTGTTTCTTGAATCCATAGGCAGAGAACCTCTTCTGAGGGGATCACGTGCACCATCAGATCACATTCCTCAGCTTCTTCCCTCCTTTGCAGTATCAGCTGGGTGGGGAGCTCTGGTACTTTCTGTAAAGCAAATTCACTCATTCAAACCCCCTCAGACTGATGAGCCTGGTCTCTTACTTCTGCCTTCCCCCATAGGCCTCCTCTCATCCTGCCTGCTGCAACCAGCTGGAGTCTTGGGGCTCAGATCATGACCACAAAAGATGCTGCCTTACATTCTCACTTAAGAATTTAAGCACATTTAAGCTACTGACTTAAATATACTCCTCCTGCATGAGGAAGAGAAGAGGGTGTTTTTGATTACTGGATGCTCCTCAACAAGGAATTAAGAGCTCATTGCTGGTACCAGAGGACATGGAGCTGTAATGACACAGCTGTTTTGCTTGAGGAAGAGCTGGTCAGTCCATGCTTCCCAAGCTGCTTCCCTACAAGAAGCAGGAGCACCATCCCTGTTCAGTGCTCTAAGCAGAAGGCAGTGGCAGCCGTAAAAGCCACCCCATGTGGGCTGCCTGATCCTACAGCTCAGCTGTCTGATCACATGAACTCTTTGCTGCCGGTTTATGAAGCTATGTTGAAAGATGTGCTTGCTCTTTCTCCTAAATACCTACTCTTCATTGCAATGTGAAAAGCAAGTCTTCCTATCTATGTGTCTGCTTTTTCTGCCTGCCCCATGATTCTGTGAATATCCAGCGCCCTGGAAACAAAGTGAAAACGTCACCAGTGCATCAGGCAGAACTGCAATGGGGCAGCAGGAATACTGGAAGATTTTCCTTGTTTTCCAGACAAGGAAAGGCAGAGTCAAGGTAGCCGCAGCAAAGCCAACACAGGACATAAGGACAGTGATGAGCCACATGGATCCGCTGCCTACAAACAAGAGAAGCAATGAAATTTTTCAGCTCATGAGAACAAACCACTCAACACAATCAGGCTCAGCCCTCTGTGGCTGCCATTCCAACACACCCTGGTGAGATTATTTTGTCACCATGCTACTATAGGGGGGCTGCACTCCAAACCTTCCCTGGAGAACAAATGGGTGGCATGTTTAAAACAAGACAGGAAATCATAGATCACAGAATCATACAATTATTTGAGTTGGAAGAGATCCTTAAAGGTCATCTAGTTCAACTCCCCTGAAAATGAATAGGGACATCTGCAGCTCGTCAGGTTGCTCAGAGCCTAATCCAGCCTCCTGGTCCAGCCTGACCTTGAATTACTGGCTGCAAACCAAATAAATGCTGCTCTGTATCCTACTGGGCATGACTACAAGACTGGAAGATGAGAGAAGGCTGGCTGTTACCTTGTGCCCTCACACACTGTGTTTGGCTGAAGCTACTGCTTCTGTTGATCGTCTCAACGTACGTCTGGGCTTTTACACAGTATTCAGCTGCTGCCTCCATGGTGGCCAGATGAATTGCGGAGCTGACCTCCTTCACCATCTTCTGTTGCATCTGCCATAGGCCCAGAAAAGACAACATCAGAATGTTGGACTAGGACCTAAATGAGGGCAGGAGTTCTAATGTGATGCCAGCCCTGACATTTTTGGGAGAAAAGAGAGGAGAATAACAGAAACAGGTGGTGTCAGAGAGGATTGCGTGGATAGGAAGAGAGAGTAAAAGAAGTACAGTGGAGTGCAGGTCACTCATGCTTGGAAGAGTAGGAAGGGCATAAAGGAAGAGCCATGAGCTTATTGATGGTGGTCAGCCACAACACTAGCCCATGACCTACTTCTCAGTTTGATATGGGGTCTTAAGTCATTCTGGAGGTGCCAGGATCCTGCCTGTTCTAGCATGATATGGTAGGGGAGCCAGCAGGGCTCGTATCAGGCATATCCTATGTGATAATTAGTCAAAAATGAAAAGAAACCTGGTAGAGATCTGGACATGTACTGAGCAGTAAACCTGGTGTTGGTGACAGTTCAGTTGGTAGAAGCTATTGTGAAGCTTGGAATTAATGTTTAGGTCATTAATATCATATATATCAAAGAGTTAGCGTTTCATTTGCTAAAGGAAATCAGACACAAGCCTGTAGGATTCTCTCTAACCCGTGGACTTGGTTTGACTCATTTACTTGGATTTCCAAAAAGGAAGGAAATCCATTTCAAAAGCCCATTAAGCTAACAGCTGTGGAATAGTAAAGCACCAGCCTGCAGTGCAGAGGAGTATGGCACATGCTGACACCAGGCAGGTGCTCCAGCCTTGCAGCAGCAGCTTGAACTTGAAAAACAGTGCCTGTTTTTAAGTGTTTTTATGCTTTTGCTCTAAGACACATGGGCTCTTTTTTTCATGCCAAAATCCTGAATTGTTTGAAGCAACTTCTGTCTGATAATCTGCTGTGGACCTGACAATTTGCTGTGGAAAACTGTAAGGTCCTTGAATGTTGGAGGTCTGTTGCATTATGATCAAAGCTGTAGAAACCCTCAGAAGCCTGATTATTATCCTTCCTGACCACTTGTGAGATAATCCACTCTATCAGTCAGGGCATGACAAAAGAACAGATTTTCCAATTATATTAGCTAGCTTTTAAACATGTTAGATGGGGAGTTTTGATTGAACTGAAGAAGGAAGCTGTATAACTACCAGTGCATGAACAGTTCGAATCTCAGGATAAATGCAATCTCTGGCACATTAGTATCTCATTTCATAATAACTAGAAAAGATCTGATGCCAACTGCAGGTGCTGTGTCAAAATCGTAATTTATCCCCTGATAAAAAGACTGCTCCGTTCTGAGATCTGCTTGGGAAAAGGAATAGCAAGAAAAGTGAGAAAGCTGCTGTTCTTGTCCATAGAGTTAACCTAAGGAATATCCTCCCTCTGTCTCTGCTTGACAGCGTGGATTGCACTCAATTCTGTGCTAAAGTGGAAAAGGGAAAGATTTGTCATCCAAAGCATCACCTAGAAATCACCTACTACACAAACAGACACACTCGGTATTTCATGTGGTATTTCTAAGGGTGCTGCTTTGACTCAGTGCTCTCTGTGGGTGAGGGCTGCTTACTCGTGAGGCAGTAACTTCCAGTGATCCATGAATGTTTAAGGTCAGCTCTGGCTTCAGACAGGCAGTTTCATCTGACAGCATGGTTGGAAATAATTGTGTCTTGAAGGGAAGCTGGATTTCCATGGCAGCACAAAGCAGACGTGGGTGTTTTCTAGAGTATCTGCTTCTCTAGGATCAGGTTCTGGACCCTAAAAATGACTAGGCTAAACGGATTAGGTAGAGCATTGACAACAACCCCTGTTGATCAGTACTCCTTGAAATCATCAGCAGGACTGGCCAGCCTGCCAAGAGGAATGCCTGGAGTCTTAGCTTTCTATGAAGCCCTTGAAATTTAAGCCCTGGTAAATATTGCCATGCCTATGGAGGGAATGATATCCAATATCATAACATGGCAGTCTAGGAGTGAAACCTCCCAACTAAGCATGAGAAGAGTTAAGAAGTAGGATGTGCTCTGTGCATTTATGGGCTTCAAGTCACATGCACAATACACAGACATGCGTGAGAGCTGACCCTTATTATCAGACATCAAGAAATGAACGTAACTGGTGCAGCTTAATACAGATGTCAGGACTTACTTGTGTTTCGAATGAAGAAACCTTTCAGGGTGCCCCACTCTGATCTTTGAGCACCATTGTCTGCCCTTACACACAGGTTATAGGCCACGGTGGCTGAGATATCCTCTGTGATGTTACATACGGTGACTGTGATGAGGGAACACTCACAGATGGGGATCCAGCTCTCGTTAGCATACTCTCGTTCATACTCCCTGGTGAAAAGAAAGCAAAGAGGCAGCATTCTGACCAGTACTGGAATACAGTAGGTTGATTATTGGGAGTTTATGAAACCAGTATGAAATGGTTTCATAATTAGAGAAATTCACCCAGAGTCAGCCAAAAGCATCACAATACTGTGGGAATAGCAACCCAGAGTTGATGCCTCAGATGCTGCCCAGTCACTTGATCATCCCTGGTGAATCACATTTCAAAGGCCAAACTATGACACAAGTCACAGCTTGAGTTCCATCAGAACTTCTTATATTTCCTGTAGAAAAATAAATGTATATACTATGTTTAAAGGAATAACACTGAAAAAAAATTAAGCCTTTTCTCTTTCCTTTTCTAAACAAACTTCTGCTAATCTTCGTAATTCTTTAGGCAGAGGCAGTTTTCAACTATGGGGTTAGTGCCTTGGATTATGCAGTTGGTAAAGCCTGGTCTGTAAATAATCTCAGAATTAGGCCAAATGTGAGTATTCTTCCAACTCACTATTAACAGTGCTGGAGCATCAAATTTCTACACTTGTGAACTGAGCAGTATCCAAGAAATCCAAGCAGTGTGGGATTGTAATTGGTGACAAAAAGCAAAGAAGGAAAAAAAAAAATCATAATGAAAACAAAACAGAAGTTACCCCTGAAACTCAACAGAGTATCTCACAGTTTCTCCCTGGCCGATCACAGGACTCCACATTAGGAAATGTTTCATGTTGGTAGAAAGAATAGAGATATTGTGAGGTGCTGGCAGTGGAGCATCTTCACCTAAAAGTCCTAGGAAAAAAATGAAACAAAGAAAAAAAACACATATGAATGTACTGGAAAAAAAAAGTAAAAGAATTGTGCAATACTGTGCTTTGCATCAGGAATACTCTGCATTTTGACACTGTCATTTAAGTCTTTGAAGGCATTTTACAAAGAGGAATGACAACTAAAGAGCAAGCGGCAGAGCACTTAGCTGCCACTGCTCACAGAAAGGCAAAGCATGTCTTTTTTTGTTATTTCAGAGGTTTTAAATATATAAATAAAATAGTGAGAAAAGGCAAAGCTTTTAGAAAGCTATCCAATTTATTTTAATGAAGCCAAATAACAGATACTCCGTTATGCTCGACAGTCTGTTCCAATGAACAATTCCCATCATGGTTAGAAATGTACAATTTATTTCCAGGCTTGGCTGGACTGGACATTTGAAGATTCTGGCTTTAGTACAGATTTTTTTTCATGTTTCAGGATTCTAATAACGTAAATGCTTGTAGGCTGTAATCAAATTACCTCATTAAGTTCTTGGATAAACTTATTTAAAGGACTAATGAAGTTAAAATGTTTCTCCAGCAAAGCCTAAGTTTGGGATGATGCCTACCACACAGTTGATAGATTTTATCCTTTCACTTATCCTTTTATCTTAATGTAAAATCCCTAGCAGAGTTTGGACAAGAGCACAAGAGGAAAGCTTCCCCATGGGTACGCCCTTCATAGCATGATAAGAATGGTCGTATCCCTGCTCTGCTGTTTTCCAGTCCCAAGAAAATGGCTTCCCTTGTAAGTCTTTCCCTTTTTATTTTCCCTTTTAATTTCTTGTTTTTAAATTTTAATATAACTTGCAATAAAGGGTGCCTCTTAAAAGCTGTGATTATAAAGCTAACCAGTTAATGTCAGTTGTTCTACCCAAGATCAAAACCGAGTTGACAAGTCCATAAGCAATGTTTACATGGTGATTATTCTTTAAAGCACTGGAAAAACACATTTTCCCCCTTATAATATTCCCCATATTCGTAGCTTATGATGTGATACTTTGCAAGATGTTTGTGATGCTTTGAATCTGTTGACATAATGCTTGGCCTTTCTTTAAACTGAATGACAGAGATCTCTGGGATGAGATGATTCCTTCCTTGCCATTCAGATAGTGAAAGACTTGCTGCCTGCTCTATCAGCAGTTCTGTCACTTCTGTCTGGTTGGGGCTCTGTACTACAGACAAGACACGTCTCATCATCATCAACAACAACAAAAACCAACAGATTTTTTTGTTTCTTTTCTTGGCTGTCTTTATTGACTTTCACTTTGCAGCTCAGAGACTTATTTGGTCTCTTGTTCAGTTCTCTGTGCTTCCTGACACTTAGGCTGTTTGCTCCTACTATTCCTTGTACTCTCGGTTCCCATGTGAATTTCTCTAGTTGGAATATCTAGGTGTGTGAATTACATAACAAACTTTAATTACATGACCAGGCACCAGATTTTCCCTATGACTCACACACGCAATGTTGATCCAGGTCTGAACAGAGGTGGTTTGCACTGGGGATATATAATGTATTGCATTCAGAGATATGGAACTCCTTCCTACTATATACTAGGAAAGAATTTTACAAGGAGAGAATTGATCTCAATTGGGATGGAATGGGAATGGAACCTTTTGTTGGCCCTTAAACTATTTTTTTGTCTAATTGAGACCAATCTTCATTTCCAGACTGCACTTACCTTGCTACACTGTGTTACTATTTTGTTGACCAAATCTGTGATTGTTCTTATATTGGCACAGTGAAGCCTGTAAACAAATACATTTAAAAGTGGGAGGAAAGATGATTGCAGGCAGTACAGAGAAGGCACAAAGTATGAACAGTGAAGTATGCTGTGTCAGTACTAACATATTCCATTATCTTTAGTTATTGTAAGGGAAAATAAAGAGCAGCCACACAGTGCACAGGAGACAACTGGGCAGATACAGCCAGCAGGATCCAGAGAGCTGTTAGCCTTGGGCTGCTTACTGCTTCCATTTGATTTTGTATTCACAAGCAATACCAATAGCAAGTAGCTGCAAATAGCAATAACAAACACAAAAGCTTTATAGGAAAAGGCAGGCTAGTCTTTCAAAACAAGGTACTTTTGGACAGACGTCCACATCCAGACATCAGATTTGTCACAATCTTCCTTATTCTGCAGAATAAACCTGCAGAGAGCACGCATTGTGGAGCTGAGATTTCCATATTAAGCAACTGAGAATTATAAATAACAGTTCAAAGTGTTCTGCTGGCCAAGCAAGCTGTAAAATTACCTTTTCTGGCAGAGAACTTGAATTCAGGAGCAAAGAAGGAAGTTTTGGAAGACATCACTGAGCAAAATCAGAGCACACCTGCAAGTTGTGCTTCCTTTCTGGAGGACTGACCATTGCAAGAGCACTGAAGTGTAATTAGGAGACCAAGCGTATCTAGGTGATGTGCTTGGAGACAAGCATCTACTTGGAGAAGCAAATTGAAAAATGCACAACCATCTTCCAGGGCAAAGGAGACTCTCAGTGAACATAATTGAGCCAGTAATTAAAACTTTCTAACTCCCTGACCCTGCATCCACACTACAGGCAGTGTGTTCCCCTGTGCTCAGAGATAATAGCAGTTAAAGAGGACTTGTACTCCTTCTCACGGAGCAGCAAAAAGCAAAGGCAAGCACAGTATTAATACATCAATTTCCTTCACTTTGAAACGTCCCCTTAAATTATCGCCTTGTAGAACGTAAAATATATGGACTTCTTTTTCATTTACTTCTAGTAATTAAAATTCAGGGTCATCTGACAGCATGCTGCGTTGCTTTGCAGAGACAGGTTTGACAGAAGGACAAAAGACTTTTAGTTCCTCACAACCCCTTGGTCATTTGGCTTCTGTCAACTGAAGCTGTTTCAGAGGTTTACCTGTGAGACTGGATGCAATCAGAGTGCAGAGGACGAAGCAGATGAGTTTTAGTGGCATTTTGCTCACGCCTGCTGCCTTTTCCCACATTCACACCCAGGTATGCAGCTCAGAATTTTCCCTTCCCAGATGGAGAGCCGTGCCTGTGCAAGACATGGTGAACTGGGGAGTGTTGCAGACAGTGCTTCTCTGCCTGCCTGAGCCCATGCTGAAGGCACACGTGCATGCTTTGTGAGGGTGTAGTCAAGGGAGGGGCAGGTGATTAGGTGCCAGCATTTCTTTACAGGTCCCTGCAACCACTCACCTAGACAGCGTAGCACAGTTTCACCCAGTGATTATGTGCATTAAATCTCACTGTGAGGAGGAGATGGGATTAACTGGCTATTTCTCTGTAGCTTATACAGCTGTATATGCTCAGCCTCCAAGTTGGGTAAATCCAGATGCTTTCAAGTACCTGGAAAGTTTCCCAGTGCTTCCCACAGTGAGGCATGGCTGTAAGCTTTGCACAACCTGTGGGTTGGCAGGAAGGAGGTTTGTTCTCTGTTTTATCTTCCAATGGAATTTTGAAGGCAGCTGCATTGGGCTGTGCTGAGCAGGGTTATTTGGTGCAGGAATCCCAAGGTTTTCCCATCTTCCAATGCCCACCGTATTCCACATGGTTACCCATGTACCAGTCTTACCAAGAGAAATTAAAACTTTCATCACTCCATAGGCAGCCCCACTGCTGTGTTGATGTACATGGACTGATGAGGTCTGTGCTTTCATCTGTGTGCTATGCAGATGAGTTAACTCATTTACAGAGCAGCTGTGAATGAACTGAGAGATGCTATCTACAAAGAGAACTCCTTAGGCTCCTCAGTGACTGTTAACTGAAGAACCCCTGTTCTTTCTAGCTCAGCTTGTTACTAGGCTGAAGGTTTATCTTGTTCCTCTCACTGCTGTACCAGCCCTTGGTGCAGATTGGCGACGGCTACTGTAGATGGCAGCAGAAGCTAAATAAAATGCAGTGATTTTGAACACTATTTCAGCCCCTCTATGCTGCTATCCCAGATATGTTTTTTTCTCTCTGTGTCAGCCAGCTGTTGCTGAGGACTGAACCAATTCCAAGCAACAGAAGCCAAATGAAATACATTATATGCCGAATTAATGCTTTACTTATAAAAAGTCTGTTATCTGTTGCTGTTGTAGTCTGTGTCTATAACGAATGACAAAAGCAAGTTTGGAAGCTCTCCTGATAATCTCTGATTTCCCCCTGCTTGCTTCTGTATAAGGAAAGATCAGTACCAATTCTGACAGATGATTTTTAGTGCTGATTTTTCTTTTGGGAGTATCTATTTTATTTCCCCCCCATTATAAATGTGCTGCCTATGATGACGTAACATGAAAAAGCCTTTAGGTTCAATCAATGTTCCCACTGTGCACTACCTAAATACTGCATATATTGGGAGTCCATGGCAGAGATGAAGTCTGCATTTAGTTCTTCTGCAATATTAGCTCTTTAATCGATTTTCTAGTGGAAGCAGGCTCCTTATTCCCCTTTCTATCTTACTCTTCTGTCTTCGTCTCTTTTCTTTCAACAATCTGCAGTAAATTAATTTCCTTTTTTTTTTCTTTTTTCTTTTCTTTTCTTTTTTTTTTTTTTTTAAAAGTCTCTTTCCTTAATTATGTGCCATCATGCTAATTAGCTTCTTGATAAGACATCTTATTTCCTCTTCCCAATACCTTAGCACGAATGAGAAGCGTAAGGGGATTCTTATAACAAGTATCTTCCTCTTAGAAGTATTTACAGCAGTTGCAATAGTGGAATGATCTTTAATGGAAAATGTCTCCCATCATTAAGATGACTTTTAAATCATGAAAAAGCATAAAAACAAATAATTATTTGTGAACTTGAAAGCAGGCTTCAGGGGAAAGCAGTAAATAATGAATGCATTGAAAGTTCCATGTATGATTAGAAAAATGCTTTGAAAAGAATGAACTGTGAGAGCAAGGGGTCTGCATTCTTTGTTTTTACCTTTAAAACCATAAAACTCAATTTTCTACATGACAGACATTTAAAATTAGGGAAAATAGAGTGTATCAAAATGTGCTTTTTGAAATATTTCTGAAATCTCTTTATTATGAAAAAGATCTACAGAAAAGCGTGGAACTGCCGCTTAACAACTGTGTTCAACATATAGTGAGGATGGCACAAAGCTGAAGGTGTTAAAGTTTATGAATCTGTTAATGCACTGCTTTGGGGGAATTAAAGTTTAATATTGATGATAAACCTTCCATAATAACATATGGGGAGAGCAAGAGTATCTTGTGCAAAGCAAAAACTGTAAGTCACAGGATCTCCTGTGGTGTAAATGAACTTCTGTATAATTATGTGCATCTAAATGGATGTTGTACACATTTTTTTTATTTCTTTTTCTTTTTAGGGAAGCTGTGTCCTGCCCCAGGAGTACCTTTGGCTTCTGATTTTGTTATCCATCATAGAGAAAAGAAATGAATATAGGTAAGAGCATCAAGCAGCTACAGAACGAAAAAACAGGATGATGAGCTATTTTCTCCAGAAAAATAAATAAATAAATAAATAAATAAATAAATAAAAGTGTAGATTTGCAGCATCAGCCAAAATTTACAATTCCAAAGAGATAAAATATTTCCAATTAGATAGTTTGATGCATATCAGGTTGACAAAATGCTTTTTGAAGATGCTTATTTGACACAGTAATGCCGTACTGAAGCATCCTGTGGTACCTTTTATTCCCAAAGCCTTGCCCATATGTTTCTAGTTTGATGTGTTGGGTTCTTGTTACTCTTATGTAGTTTCCACTTCCTACAAGTGTGGTAACTTCTGGTACCTGTAACAAGATGAGCCATGGAAGCTACAAAGGACACTGGTGTGAATATATTGATGGAGAAAAAATGATCATTGTGTTTAGATCACCCATTTGGAACACATGTCCTGATGACCTTCCAAGTCAACAAAATGGGTAGTGCAGCACTGAGGTTTTTTTCATTTATACCTTTGCAAAGAAGGAGGCACTTTTTAATTGTGATACCGGAAGAAATATGTCTTTAATTTCTGCTTAATAGGAAATCCTTATGTCTGATCAATTCAAGACATTCTGAAGCAGTCACTGCTATTACTAAAGTTAATCAAAACTTACTGCTATGTAAGAAAAATCGATAGAGAACAGATTGAGATCATTTAAGTCGGGATAATTTTGCTGCAGGGCTCCTATATTTTGTCCCATCGTTGAACAAGAACCTGAGCGAAAGAAGCTTCACGTGCCCTGCTCATGTCTTTATTAGTCAACTGAGTTGACTGAAGTTACTGAACATTGTGGATCTGTTTTCACTTTCTTGGTGTTATGGTTGTTTTTGTCTTTCTCCTCTTTAATGAATGATTTCATCCTATTTTGATGCCTGCACCAGGCAAAGTGCATAAAACATCCCCATAGAAGCTTTCAGAAATTTCAAGATGCTTTAAATGCAGGCGCCATGTAGTGAGTTACAATTAGAGCTGGTTTGAAAAGACACTTTTACAGACATTTTGATCTGGGCAAAAAGTGAAGGAAAACCTCTTTCCCACTTAAATGAGAAAAAAAAAGATGAAGTGTTTCAGTGTCTCATTTGGACATGCTTTCTTACCAAGCTCAGTATAGACAGAAGGAAATTGAACAGATGTAGGACAGTGTCCCTGATCCAATAGTGCTCTGGCATGAGGCAGAAATAAGGCAAATTCCATTTGTGGATCTCTCCAGCACCTTATAAAATAGATAAATAGTGTTTCAACATAAGTTCCAACAACAAAATGAATTTTGGTTTTTGAAGGACTAGGGAATATCTGCATTGTCCCCATTGTTTCTGGTGTTCGTGCCACAGTTATAACAGTAGGCAAATAGCTGGCAATCCCATCTGGTGGTTTACTGTTGCAGAAAAGGAGAATTATCCTATCTGCACTCTGACTCTGGGCAGAGTTAAACAGTCACTGACTTGAGGAAACGTTTTAAAATAATATTTGCTTAATATACAAATTATTATCCATTAGATTATTATTTCCTGGTGTTATTGACCTTTTATTCTACTTCTTCCCATAGTAGCATGCATGCTACCCTGAAATTTAAATAAACATATAATGGCAGACTGTGAAATTCCTCATTAGTACTCAGTGTGTTTGTGTTTTCCTCCTGAGGGCTTTTTAGTAGCTATTCTGTGCACACAGTAGACATGGATCACGTGCCAGCGAGAAATATTTTATTGGTTTGATTTTGACTTCTTTCTCCTTTATTGTTTACAATATGTCTCATTGATCAGGCTGTGGATAGACTGAATTTCTGGTTTGCTTTTTGTAGATGGGAAATTTCAATGATCGAAGTCATTTCTTCTGCTTTCTTTTGTTTATGCTTACGACAGTCAGCTGTTGTTTCCACCTACTAGGGTTGTTCAGAGTGTGCACAATCACTGCTTAGTCCTAATCCAACTACCCCATCTTGTTTTGTCTGTGAGAACCGCTGTTGATCTAATTAGTTGTATGTGATTCAGCTGTTTGTGTCTCTGCAGTGAGCTTGGTTATGTTGCAGCTTTTCCTTTTCTAAATGTTTTGGAGCTTCTTTCAGCAGCTACTTAACTGTGTATCCTGAGAGGGCTCGAGTTCAACATCTTCATGTAGTACTGTGTGAGCCACTGGAAGTTTGGAGACCTGCACAAAAAGCCTTCCTTGGTCCCCAGAACCCATATGGTTGTTTCAGTGTCTGCTAAAAAACAATAGATCGCCAGGTGGATTGAACACTAATTATCTGTGTAGCTTGGAGGTTCTTATTGAGATGGCTTTTTGTCGGCTGAGGCTGGAATCAGGATTGTACTCGTCAAGGTAATTTTATTCTCTAGCTGTTATTTTTATCCAAATGTTCCTGAAGTTCCTGAAGTTCATGTGTTGATAGCTTACTAAACAGAAGAAAAGTGGTGTGTCTGTTGGTTGGCCTTCACAGTGATGTGCCAACAGTGCAGGGATTGTTTTTCACTGTTTTATTGAATTTATAATAGAAAAAAAAAGGGAATGCAAAAGAAACCAACCAGTTCATCTCTAACTGCACATGTGTTTGAATTTAACTACTTAATTGACCAAAAATCATGTCATACAATGTAGGTGAAGTGTTAGGTAATGGCTGAAGTGGTGATTGAGCACCTGGGGAAGCACTGTGGCTGGGCCAGGGAGCAAAGGCAGATGGTTTGCACCTGTGCTTCCCAGGTGACCAGAAGGGGTAGGCCCAGGTTGGAACCCCCCATGGCTTATATAAGGGTCAGCCACAGAGAAGAGAGCATCATGTGGGTGTTGGTTGTTTCTTGGGGTAGTGCTGCGTGGCTGGAGATCCCTGTCACCAGTTGGGTAAGTTCAGTGCTTTTTTTTCTGTCTATGACTATTGGTTTGCCTGGTATTGCTAAGAACCTGTCAACCAATTTGACTCCTTTGTGAGCAGGATATAAAGGAATTCTTTACGTGCTTGGAAAACTTGTTAGGATGTATTGCTTTGTCTTTAAATTCTTTTATAGGAATTGTTGGAGTGTTTGTGAGTTCAGTAATACTTGATGGTATGTTCTAGTGATGGAGTGCTATGGCGTGTGTTTTTATAGGCCTCCTGGCATGGTATTTTTTTTGAGTTGGGGCAAACCAAGAATTGCTGGATAGGCTGTTTGATGGGATTTTCTGTAGAACTGCTGCCAAGCTGCGTTCCTGAGCATTACACAAAGGGAAAGTTTATTTCTTATCTAAACTGACCCGAAATTTTGGAAGTCTGCCTGTTAATGTTACCTATATCCAAGGGCAGCATTGATTTTCCAAGCTATGTGGAGCTACTTACTGGCTACTGCAGTGTGAGGGTGAGCTGCTGGTATGCATGAGACTCTAGCTATGACTATGATTACTCTACTGGTTCTATTCCTGATTGCCTTTATCTCTCCTGGATAAACATCCCTGGTAGACTCACAGGTTGTGGAAAGCTTCTGCCTCCGTAAACCTAAAGTGATTCTACTTAAGAGATAAACAGTCAATGTAGTACATCACAATCTTAGTGCTTGTATCTGTGATTATTTAGTATTTAAATTTCCAGATGTTTTTATTTTGAACTTGAACGCACAGCAGTTCCTGCACTGGTTTACCTAACTGGAATATCCTGCAGTGTTTGTGTTTAAAAGCCTTCACTAGAAAAACTGCTACTGGGCTGTAGTTGAAGAACAGGAATTGAAGGCAGTGGGAGAGCAACTGTGGCTGATATTGCACAGCCTGCAGCCTCTGCAATTGCGGGCTGTGACACCTCCTGATCTGTTCAGAATGACTTTCTGTTTGTTTTTGTGAGTCTGAGTTCCCATTGCTAAGTTTCTTCATGGAAACACGCTGGAGAGGTGAGGCAGTGATGAAACAAAAAATGAAAGGATCAATGCAAATGCTTTCGGTGTTGTTGTCCTGCTCCATTCTGTGCTGCTGCATCCTCACCTTGATTGCTGTGTGTGGTTTTGGGCATCTCAGTGTAAAACAAACCACAAGCGAGTGCCTAAAGGAGGGTTGTGAAGGGTCAGGAAGGTCTTATAAGAGTGGAGTTTCTTGCAAATTCAGACCCTTATTCACACAAGAGCTTCATGCGTATGTTGGAAGTTCTCTGATGACAAGTGATCTGTTCTGAATCTCTCTTAAGCCTCAGATGTATGGTTAAAATAGTCTATCCTGTGTATGTGTTACCTTGATTTATGTGAAACATCACATATTGATGCCTTTATAGACAGTAAGTTAGTGTTTCAGAGGAGTCTGCATGTTACAAAAAGGGCAGCAGGTGTTATTTAGACTAAATTGACCTTGAAATTGATTTCTTTATTTTATGACTTACTGAGGGGAGATTAATACTTTTTTTCCTTCAGCCTGAAACAATTTACATGGTAATGGAAGGCACAGTCAGTCAAATAAATTGCTGGAAGTGGTAGTGTTCCAAAGAGGGGAAGAAAGAGAAGCATCTTACTTGCATTGACTCTCTTCATCCCCTGGGGAGCTGCTAAGATTTCTGACATGGGGGAAGACTACTGAAATCTGTTTCTCACATGGAAGGCAGAAGAGTGGATAGTAATGGCTGCAAGCTGGCGTTCACTTGTAACTTTCATCTGGAAGAATGGGGAGGAATTGTGTATGGAGAGTGTTTTAATGCTTTTTCACCGTTCCTTTAAGTGCAGAGGGAAGTCTACAACTTTGGTTACAACAGATGTGTCGGCAGCATAGATGCCTGTTGTAACACAGTTGGCCTCGGTAATAGCCTGTAAATGGCTGATGCAATTCCATCTTTGAGTGCCAAATAGAAATAATTTCCAATACAGATGTTCATGAAAATATGGAACTACAAGGAATTACCTGTAGAAAGCACCGAAAGGATCATTAACTCTAATTCTGTGCGTGTGTGAGAGAGAGTTTTTATTGAGCAATCATGGATACTGCAATGCTGAAACAGAATTATTTCCATTTCCTGCAGATTCCTAAGCAAGCGTATAGCTAAGTGATTTGTTGGTGGCCTGATACTTTGCAGGCCTTGAACGTATGAGCTATTATTATCTCATATTGCATGAGAGCAAATGTGAATGCAAATCCACTTTTTTTTTTGCTTTGTTTTGAATAGTGTATGTGATGCTTTCCTATACATGAAAACCATTGTGATCAGCCTGGGGTTGTGAGTGGGGGAATTAATCTCTTTGGCCATCAGAAATCTGCACCTGAATGCTATTAATGCAGCTGTAGAGAATGAGCAATTATCTCAGCCTTCCTGAGAGGAGAGGAGGAGATTGGTGTTTGGCAGACCCTGGTGGGTCCAGGCCAGGTGTCTGGCTCTGCTGGGGAAGGGACTCCAGCCCCAGTTAGCAGGCTCAGGTTAATTTTGGCCCTGGAATTCTGTCTCCCTAAAAATCACCTTTGCCTTTGCTAGCTTTATCTAGTTTACCTAGTTTTATCTGGCTCAGTGTGCCCTGGTTTATTACAGCTGATGAGAGTATTATGAATGTGAAACACACTATAAGTTTGAGGCACTGTAGACTTGAAGTTCCTTTTTGGGTACAAACGTGGGATGTAGAAAAGTGAATTGGCTGTCGAATTCGCTTAATATTATAGCCAAGATCTGTTTTACTGAACAGAATAACACTGATTTGAGTCATGAAATCTAAGTTCACTGACAGCTCTATCAGGTTGTCTGGTGTGCTACTGTCAGCATCATTAAATACAGACATGGCTTCAGCTTGTATCTTGCTGTTGTGCTGAGGAGGGGGGTATCTGAATAAGTTGCAGGATGTGTTGCAGGTACAAACCTGCTCCCCACATTCCATTTGGTAATGATGTCCCCTACTGAGGATAGATAGGGAATTAAAAAGCAGAAGCTGAGACAAATTCAGTGGTGTGCGAGACCATAGAGTTCACAACAGTAATGCCACTGTTTGCTTGAAAAGAAATTCAGTGTTCCTTGTTCTCTTTTTTGTTCTTAAGAAATACTGAAGCTGTTTTTGGCAAGGGTATTTTTTTCCTATTTGTGGGCATAATGTATGTAAGTTAGAAAATGAATTTAAATACTGTGGCATCAGAAGTAGTATAGAAAAATAGCTTATTTCAGTAAGTCCTTCTGATCTGATCTTCTGACTAGAACTGCTTTGGTAAGCTTTCACAGCAACTGGAAAGTTACAGCCGTTTTCATAGAGGCTAACATCTGATGAGCTTTAAAATAATATTGTGAGAGGCAAAGGCTTGTTCTTTTTGAAACTCCTGTGGCTTATTGTGTTAGCATTGAAATTGGGTTTGTGTCTGTGGAAAGCAAACCTTTTAAAGGAGTTGTTTGTGGTGTATTTTTCATCTGAATGTATTTTTCTAACAGAGAATACGATCTGATTACAAGTGCAGGACAAGTCTCATTAGACATCTGTCATTTTAAATTGAATATCTCTTTCTTCCCTTTAAAAAGACGGAGAGAAGGGAAAGGAGGATGGTTTTATAGTATTTCTTGGCCATATTAAACCTGGAAGGTCTGCTTTTTTTTTTTACTTTGTGATTTAATCTTTTGGATGCTGTTGCTTGTAAGATGTCCTCAGTAAGTGTCTATAAAACAGAATTTCAGTTGCCTCATTTAAGCCTCAATAGTGTACAAACTTTTAATTCTGCTTTTTTGCTAATCACTGATTTAAAGGTAGATTTGAGCACCACGCTTGGATTTGATGAGAAGGGGTGTGATGGAAAGACAAAGGAGCTTCGTAATTGCCATGATGTTTCTGATGCCACACAATCATGGCATCAAAAATAATGAGTTAAGTGTTGAGCAAATCTCTCTTGAAATCACACTTTCTCTCTCATTGCTTGGAAAATTGTTTGTTGTGATGGATGAGAGGGAGCACAAAGATATTTCAAGTGTGGTACGTGATCATTACTTACAGAACAATGTGGTAATAAAAGGACAGTTGACAGATAAGAATTCAAATGGAGCTGAGAACAAATTATTGAGTAATTTCCCAGTTCCAAAGCTTGAAAGGCTGATTTCCAGGCCTAATTCTTAATTCAAGAGCTTCTACTGCTCTTGATGACAGAACCTGTATGGGAATCTTATACAGCTAAAGCTTGTACACTGAATTCACTTCTCTGTTATGAAATGGAGACTTCACTGGAATGACTGAAGTTAGTGATGCAGAACTACCTATGGTGGGAGCTCGGTGGTGAATCAGACCTATCCAATATGGTGTTTCTTGATAGCTATAGCTACTTAATAGATAAACAATCCAGTATGTATGGAAGCTGAGTTTGTCTTTAAAAGTCTTTGGCTGTTAAGTCTCATAAAGCAATCAGTTATGACTGTGGAACTAAGAAAATATGGCTGTTGGGAAGCTTATGGAGATGATTAAGCTACTAACTGCCAGACTCTAGAGGTGTGTACTTGGGCTTGGCTTCTGTAATATTTTTTTTTTAATGCCTTATATGCTTTCTCCAAGTGATGTACTCTTCATGGTTTCATACTCGAAGGTATTGTAAAATTTCTAGCTTATATAAAGGTTTGCATCTTACTAAGAGGATTTTGCTTTATCCCCAGTCTCCATCTCTTAAAATTCGTGCCTATATATTGATATTTGGTAAGAATGTTCTTAATCAAGAAATGCTGAGAAAAGATACTGTGCGTAAAATAAGACTCTTCAGGGTAATTCAATAGGAACAATAATGATTTTTGCTGAGAAATAAAATTGCTGCAAGAATTGCTGCCTGTGATCGGAATAGAAATGTGCTAGCTACCTGAAGTTACCTTATCTATATTGCTTCTTTGGGGAAAGATATCTATTAGCTGAAGATAAGTGTGTGGGGGGGAAAATAGATTGAAATTTTGGGTTTCTATAACACTAAATGCATCTTGGAGCCTTTTCCGTGGAAAACAAAAGAAAAATAAAAAGAGGGAAAAAAAGCAAAGAACAAATGAAAGCTTAATAAGATATTAAGATTTGTCACTATCAGGGACAGACATAAAACTGAAAGAAACCCAAACCAGAACTACTCATTAAAAATCATCACATGCTGTTTGGAAAGGCTTCTGCACAGGAGAGAAGGGGGAAGTACACTGTGCAGGAATCTTCTGATATCATGAAACTGATCGCTCTTGATTTTTATGTTCTTAACCTGATGTTTGGTTGTTCTACGTACTGGAATTTGGCAAACATACAGGAGGGAACTGTTCAGTGGATTCACAATGTAAGATTGTATTTTAAGTACAGGTCTGAAAAGTCCTTTTCACAGTCATAATTTTGAGAACTTTAATGTATGTGTGTTGATGAGCAACCTGTGAATATGGATCTTCTTCAATTCTAAGTGACTCGCAGTAGAACAGTACATAGAGCGCAGCAGTGAAGACAGTATTTCAAGAGTTACAGTGAATTGAAATGTCTTCAGAACTTTTTGTGTTCACAACTGTCATTCCTTCATGACAAAACAGTAATGAACTCAGTTTGAAGTGTGATGACGAGATGCCATCTAGTGATACTTTACTGGAAGTCTTAGTTCCCAATCTTTGTTCAGAGAGATGCTTTGAGCCGAAGTTTGACCATCATCATTAGCCAGTAGCAGTTTTTCTAGACTACTTTTGGTATTAGATTTCACTTCTGATAGATTAAATGAAGGACATTGGTTGACAGTGGTAGTATTATGTTTTCCTCTTGTTTTGCATTATAAAGCCAAATACTGTGTTAGAAATATGCTTACCAGAGAGACCAGCAATGGTGTAAAACGTATTCTGTGGTGTTTCATCAGGATGAATTTTTGCAGCCCTTTTATCTGGCAGAGGGTATCTGTGATAAAGGTAGGAAAGAAGCCGCTTTGAATATAGAACATTGCCTCAGCAGAAGAAAGATCTGTTAATAATGACAATTCCTGTTTCTGTACTATCCTGAAAGAGAAAAGCACCTTCTTGTGCACCAGTAAATTGAGTTACTGGAATAAGTGCGAAGAAATTGGACATAAAATAGAAAAAGAAAGAATAGGGTCTGATCATATTTAGGGAGCCTATAAACAGGAGGGGAGTCAACTCTTTGAAAAGGTAGATAACAGTAAAGTGAGGGGAAATGGCTTTAAGTTTATGGATGGAAGGTTTAGGTTGGATGTCAGGGTGAAGCTCATTACTATGAGAATGGTGAGGTGCTGGAACAGCTGCCCAGCGAGGCTGTGGATGTCCCGTCCTTGGAGGTGTTTAAGGCTGGGTTGGATGGGGCCCTGGGCAGCCTGGGCAGGTATTAAATGCAGAGGTTGGTGGCCCTGACTGTGATGGGGAGCTGGAGATTCAGGACTTCATGTTGCCTTAAAAATAAAATAAATAATAAAAATTAACAAGCACTATGTTATACCATTGACCCTAATGTAACTTCTTATGTTCTTACCTTTTCGAGGCATCCTACTGTTTTCCAATGTAGAAGTGCAACCTTTGTAACAAAAATATGCAAACTGTGTTGTACATGGAGAGACCTTGTTAAGGCTGGTAATTTCCATGATGCAAATTTCAGAGCAGAATGAATCCATTAATGGAATTAGCAATTCAAAAAGGCAAAAGGTCATGGTAAGGAAACAATCAAAGCTTTTCAGAAGGTGCAATTTAATATTATTGTAGTAAAAGTACGTGCACTGATTGTTTTCTTTGGTTTCTTTTATTTCCTGCAGAATGAATTGACATGTGACACAAGAATGCTATTTATCTAAAATAAATTAGCATTTTTAGAAGAGGAAATAATGCCATATTAAAAATGTGCAGCTCCAGATTTGTGCGAGTAAGAGCATCTGTAATTACAGAGGGTGGCTTTTTAAATGCAAGGGGAGAATGTGCTGAGGAAAGTGAATCCCAGCCTGCAGAAACTAAATGGTTTTCAGGAAGGACAGTTATGCCTTAATTTGCATCCAATATCATCCTTATTGAGAGTTTTTAGGAGCTCTTTAGTCAGTGCACCTTCAGTTTTCCTCTTCAGTCATTGCTGATGTCTGGTTCTGAAAACATGTTCTTACACAGAGACTTTGTTCTACTTTGTTCTCTGAAGGTGTGTCAACATATAGAAAGGGTTACTGAATTTCTGGATAACACAATGAATTAATTATGAGGTGTGGGATATGATGTTAAAATGTAATGTATCTGCTGCTGGAGTCTCTGTTCAGAGCAATTTGCTTGTTAATCTGCTTTTTCTCCCTATGTTTTACCAGTGTCATTGTAACTTTGCATAATAAGCAGCTCAGGGTGATGAACTATATGGATTTTTTTGGAGTTTAGCACAACTGGATTTTGATTCTTGACTGCAGAGAGAAGATGAATATTATATTTCTTTAGTGCTGCATTTATTTATAGGTTAAGATGTTCAAATATGCGAAGGTGGGAAGATTAATAATAAAAAGTAATCAATTCAATGTTCTGTGTTGTAGTTAGGGGCTTCTTAATCTCACTAACACAAAGGGTGTACCTATATGTGTAGTGAACTGGCTTCACAGTATTTTGTGCATGGGGAGTTGAATGTTGGATCTCAAAGCCAATGTTTTCTTTTTTCACAGAGGTTTCTAGTGGCATACAGAACACTTCAATGTATTGATATAGGCTTGAGCCACTATTTCTAATGTTTTGCAGTAATATATGCTATGGAAGTGGTGCTACAGAATGTTCCAGTATTGTTGGTGTTTAAGTGTAGCATATCAGAAATGAAGAGAAAAAACTGTATGTTAAATAGTAGGACTCATGTCATTATATCATTTATGGAATCTCACCATGAAAGGCTCACAGCTGTAGAGCAGGGAACAACAGTCACTATTTCTCTTCTCTCCCTGTCAAGAGATGTTTAACAAAGACCAAAAGTTTCTCAAATAGAAATATATGGCTATTAAATATATCCTTAGCAGTTTACTCCTTCACTCTGCATAGAGATTTTCTCTCAAATGCTTATTTGATGGACTGCAGCCCCGCTGACCCCTGCTATCTCATACCCACACAGAAGCTTTATTTGCGACCAGCAGAAAGTTTGCCTGTGCTTGTTAAACCATAGCAATTATTTTTTTTAACCATCCTGTCTTTTCCCTGGAGTTCCTTCAAAACTCAAAAGCAGCCACTTTCCTAATCTTGAGGATGAGATGCAGTATGGTAGAACTTGCTTTATAAAGTGAGAAGGCCAGGAGCAGATATTTTATCATCCTGATGCTATGGGGTTTGCTTATGCTGCCTCCAATACAAGAGGAAAGGAAGTAGAATTAAACTGCTATTTTGCATGTGTGGAGTTGGGGGAAAAATATGCAACTTCCTCCAATTTGGTGCGGAGTAATTAATTATAGTGGGGGGAGTTCAATTCATTCTTAAATTTCAGGAATGATTTTTTTTAAGTGTGAAAAAAGGATGGTAATCGTCACAGTAATGACATTAGGAAAACCTTATTTAGTGCTTTAAGATGCTTGGATAAAAAATGATGCG
The DNA here is from genome assembly GCF_054131305.1 of Coturnix japonica. Lineage (NCBI taxonomy): Eukaryota > Metazoa > Chordata > Aves > Galliformes > Phasianidae > Coturnix > Coturnix japonica. Next base: position 18,717,916 of record NC_140671.1, on the reverse strand, counting down.
CAATGCTTAGGCCTCAGTACATCATTCAATACCCTGTCCCTGGAGGTGTATAAGGCTAGCTTGGATGGAGCCATGGGCAGCCCTGGCTGGTATTAAATGCAGAGGTTGGCAGCCCTGCATGCTGTATGGGGTTTAGAGCCTGATGATCTTTGAGGTCCTTTCCAACCCAAGCCATTCTGTGATTGTATGAACTTTATGTTTCTACTTCTGTATAACTTCTTGACCCCAAACCCTCAACTTTCTGACTCTAACATTCTAAAAATCAGTGAATCAGACTCTCAAGTCTTGACAATGTAGTTCAGAACTCTAAGTATGATGTTAGCAATCCTATTTTTGGGGTGCTCTGTCATCCCTACTGTGAACTAGTTCTCCTTTAAAAATTGGATTTATTGTGTATGGATGGAATTGGTAACCAGGATCTTTCCTGTTCTTTTTCAAGTGGTAAACCAAAAGTACTTCTATAGGAGAGACTCCCTGTAGTCCTTCCATATGTTAGGATGCACCAGGAGGGAGTCTCTGAGCTCAGAAGGATTACAGGTGGAGGCAGTGCCTGTGAGTAATCTTATTTCACAGGGAGCCATAGGAGAAATGAAAAGTAATAGGAAGTTATGAAACTAGCAGTAATTTTCAGTGGTTTTTTTTTTTTTTTTTGGTGTGTTTCTAGTGTGAGATTTATTCAATTGGCAGAATAAACTTTCTGGCTCCACAGAAATGAGCTGTCAGCAAATTGGCAACGTTTTTACCCATCAAATACAGTTATGCTCACCTGTCTAAGCAGTGTATCGCTGTCCTGTTGTAAGCCTGCCACCTGTGTATGCACCAGTTTTGGTTTCCTTTAAAGTTTATTTTAACTATTCTTTATTTCAAGTTCTAAGGAGGAGAAATTTATGAATTTACAGTAGCAAAATTGAGGCCATCAAAATAATTAACTCAGTGTTCAGTGGTTGAATGATAGTCTACCTTTTTGCAGAGTTAAGGTGTGAGTAAAATTCTTATATAATTTCACAACATAAATGTCCCATTCTCCTTTACAGGCTCATGCAGATGCTAATCAATCATGTTATTTCATAGGACTTCAGAAAGTTTAAAGGTTATTTAGTTGGTGAAAGTGTTCAGGTTGATTACTTCTACTTTGCCTATTCTGCACTTTTTTTTAATAAAACAATAACATTATATGCCTAGTAAGCTCTATTACTCCTCATTTGTTTGCAATGCTTCACTTCACATGCAGGTGCCAGGTACCTGGGTTATTATTCATTTTTGAAAAATGCTTAGCACTGTTTCTTCCATTAGCTTCTGCAACAAATAGACTCTGATTAATCACACTCGGCCGTTGTACCTTCCAAACCTGAAGCTGCAAGTGGAATGTGTCACAGCAACTGAACAGTGACCATGATGCCATTGATGCTTATTGTGTTTCTACAGCTCCAGTGGGAGCCTTCAGGTTAGGAGTATGTGGGGAGAGAGAGACTGATGTCTGGGTATTTCAGGTGTGTCACTCTGGAGGAGAACTTGTTATACTTATTTTCTTCCAGTTGTTGCCATCTATGGTGAAAACAATTTCATAAAAATAAATTATGCGAGTTATTTGGAGTGCAAGCGTGTTTATTATAGTAGAGAATGTATTCTATGTTGTAACATAAATTAGACCTTCTAGTAGCATATTAAGCCACATTGGAGGTTTTAGTCTCAAGAATGTGTAGTTCACTGTGTAGATATTTAAACATGCAAAAATGGGCAACAAAGGCTGGTGGTAACTGAACTTGTGTATTGCCATCATTTCTTTCTTCACTGTTGAATCAGCTGTCAGTGCAGGTCCGTGAAATGACCTTGGGAGTTTCTGGTTTTGATCTTTTTAGAGTAAGAAGCTCCTGTACTTGCCTGGAAAAAGCATCGTGGTCTCAGGGATTAAGGGCTGGCCTGAGGTACTGTTCAGTTTCTGATTCTTTCTCAGCCTTCCTTTGTGATACTGAGAAAATTGTGTGATAATCTCATTGTTGTGATCCAGGAGAAGCATTGTATTTCTCAATAAACCACCATCTAGGAGTTACTAAGAAGTCTCTTCATGCTGACTCAGGACAAGGGATAAAACCATCCTACCTACCTGTATCAAGCAGTCCAAGTGGAGACCGAGAGCTGGGAAGCACGTGTGTGTTGTGTGAGTGCATCAGTGCTTGTGATAGATGCAGATACTTGAGAGCTAGGGCTGAGGCCCCACTGATGGGCTGTTTATGTTACCTAATACTCTTATTTACTTATTTATGTATTTGGCAAGGTAGCTGTTTTTGGAGGGAGTTATGGAGCCTTTTTTTTTTAGCATTCTTGAGGAAAAGCACTGCAGGTGCTGTTTGTGTCTGTACAGCCTGTCCTAATGTAAAGGCACCTGTTGTTAAATCTGCAGCGCTGAATTCATTAGACCTCATTAGGAAGGTAGAATGCTTTGAAGAGAATCAGGTTTAATCATCTCTGTATTCTCAGATGCTGAGGAAGGTGACGCTTTAAACTTCATTTCTTTATTAAAGCTGTTGTTGTAATGGGGCAAGGCTGGTTGGTCAGGTAGTGTCTTGCATGGCCACACTCTGCAGTAATTTGTAAGTTAAAAGACTGACAGTTTAAAATAGATTATTGTGAGAAATTCTGTATTCAACTCCTCTCTTGTTTAATTCTAGTTATGCTAATTTTCCTATAAACTCAGTTTTTATTGCTGGGATGTTTTATGTCCTTGCTGTGGCTTATTATCAGGATGGAGTAAAGTCTGGTTCTTAAGCAAATCTGCTCACTTTCTTGAGCATGCATTTGTTTGCCTGCATTTGAATCTTTGGCTGTTCTCTTTATCTAGATGTTCTTCTTTATCTAGATGTTCTGATTCTCACATCCATACTGTAATACCTGGGAAGGAAGGAGCAATGGAAGGAACTAGCATGGGTTGACTGCAGCCTCTGTGTTCGTTTTTTGATTTTCTTCCTTTGATGCAGGGTTGAGTATTTTTGTTACTACACCTAGTTTTGAAAGTAGACTTCTGGCTTGCTCATTTCAGTTAGAATCAAACAGATGAAATCCTCACTTGTGAGAAATAATCATTGGGTAAACCAATACATCAGGAGCAATTGGGTCTCATTAAGTCTCTTATATGTCCAAAGTCTGGATTTTGGACTCTGGAAGTCTGTATGACTCTGTGATTCTATAGCTTTCTCATCTGTTAGATACTAATAGAGGTTTTTATGGAAACATCTGGCAGGAAATGACATCTGAACTAGCAGCTGGCAATCAGTGAGGGAAAAACAAAAGGAATAAAAGAGACTGAGAAAAGATGAGGATGGGTGGGGTGCTGAATTGTGGGTTATAATTATTTGCAATGTTTTCTGAATTTGGCATGATCCCATTAACAAACTGAATAGGCTAACAACCATTTGTGGTTATTTACTGGGCGATGCATGAGCAAGAGAGCAGAAATTTTAATTTCAAAGCGTTTCTACCATATTATGATGTATTTTAAGATGTACTGTGAAAAAGAAAAGCAAGTGGTAAAACTTTGCAGTCTGGTTCCTGAGTGGGGATGGATCGATGTTTATGTACCTTAATATAACTGCCTTACTTTCCAGGATTGATGAGTATCGCAAATTCAATTTAAAAGGTTGTTTTAATGTTTGTAGGTGAAAATTAAATATGGTGCTCTTTTGAAGTGCTGTTGGACTGCAGTGCATCAGCACAGGCAGTGAGCTGAAGCCTCTTGAAGTCTTTATGGAATAGGACGTGCTGAAGTAAGCTAATTGTGACAAAGAGATCGAGGCTGTGATCCAGTTGATTGCACACAAAGTTGTTCATTTAGAAGAAAAATCCTAATTAGGGTGTTCCTAACAGGTTTAAGTTGTCCAAATGGACAGTAGGAGCTGTATCTCACTGAACTCTGTTTGTGATATTGAATTCAAGAATGAATTTTTTTTGTTGTTTCACATTAGTCAAGCTGCAGAACCCTTTGGGTGTAATGGTCCCCTCTCATGAAAAGAGAGAGCACTGCTGTTACTCTCCTTGTGCTTAGCCATGAAGAACTAGAATTCCTATGACAGCACTGATTTCAGTAGTGTTGAAGACAAAAAATGATCCCTATCAACACAATTCTCTCTAGGTTTTATGGAACAGTTACGTTCAAAGGGATGTATTAAATAGATAATTCTTAAAAGCCTATTCCTTCCCCAAAGCGCCAGTATTATGAGTGCAGAGTGTTGAACTGTCATATCACACAATGGAACCTTCTGAGGGAAACGCTGTTGAAAGCGATGACAGTTCAGACCTGACCATCAGCCTGCATTATCATAACTGACATTCACACAGGAGCATTGGATCTAAAATAAAAATGAAATAATGGCTCCCGTGTCCAAGGGACATAATTATCTTGAAGGGTGGATGCAGCAATGCATACTTGCACAATTTTGTGGTTATTGTTTAGGTTTCTACAGTTTGTTATTCCCTCATTATATCATTTTCCTGGGTTTTGTTTTGTTTCCTTTCGATTGCGGAGTGAGCTTGGATTCATTGCAAGTCTTCTGTGTTCAGAAATACTACAGTTTTTACTGTGGTTCATTATTTTTAACATATGCAGTGGGAAAAAATATGCTCAAATTATCTATTTGAAACTAAACTGATAAGGCAAGCATCTGTAAATTGTTGTGAATTACACCTCAATGTACGAACAGTGCTTGCAGGGGTGGGTGAGACTGAGATGAGGCAGTTATGGCAATGCTCATCTGGAGGAATGTATGTATTTTTTTTTATGCTTCGTTGCTTTCCGCTGGTGATTTTGTTTGCAGTGTCCCTGCATAAGGGTGCTCGTCCCTGTGCTATAGTTATCTGTAAGTATGTCAGTCAGATACGTATATTAGAATTTGCCATTTTGATGACTTCAAGACCTATAGCCAATAGCCTGGGGTGTGGAGTTTGGGTTTCTATTTAACAACCAAACCAAACAAACACTTTTGAATTACAGATGTTTATCCTAGAACCTGATGAAAATGTTTTTGTCCCTGGTGTCATGTCTGTCATTCTTCTTTTGATCCAGTCACCATCGACAGCTTAAGGGACAATCTGTCTCTGCCTCCTGGAAGTACATATCTAATAAAATAAGAAGAGAGGTTGCTGTCAACAGCACTGAATTTTTTTTCAGAGAAATTTGCCAAAAATGGGGCTGTGGATGTGGCAATATTGAGAGAGATGTAAGGGTAGAAAGTGTCACGAGGTGAAAAGGGTAAAACTAAGTCAGTAGAACTGCCATGTGCTCAAGCCTGTCAAGGCTTTAAAAGAGAAATATTCAAGCTGATGTTTCTAGGACTGTATTGATACTAAAGCAGAGAACTTGAAGGGCTTCATAAAGACATTTTGTGACACTTTCCCTGATAAAAGCATTTCTTTTAAACCACACAACATGAAACACAAGGCTACCAGGAGACTGCAGCCTCTTCCGAGCTCTTTGCGGACTTTGATGAAGAGGACATTACAGATGAAAAAAGACATGTGACACACACCAGCTTTTGAACTTTGAATGTTGTGTTCAAAGAAAGAAAGAATTACCAACTGAATAACCTTGTAATAAATGTGTTCAAGACAAAATCCATAGATAGGCACCTTGCTGGATGTTAGCAAGGTTATCAATAACTCAGTTGTTAGGATTAAGTGTATGTGGCACTCCTTGCTTTCCCACGTGACTTAAAAGTGAAATTAAAATGCATTTTGAAATGTTGTGAGGTCATTTAAACAAAAAGTAACTTGCAGAACTTAAATTCTCGATTATCGGCAGTCTCAATCTTGTCCTTATCCCAACTCCTAACATCTAAAGTAAAGAAAAATCTGAAGTTGTAGAAGCATTTACGGTACTTTCCATATACTTTCAAATGGCATGCTTCTCATCTTGATTTAATTATTCTATTTTAAAACTTCAATTTAGACGTTTTAAAGACAAAATGGAAATTTAAGTCCAAAGCATATCAAAGCTATCCAATGACTCAGTGTATTGAGAATTGACATTTTACTGCAATTCTGGTATTTTTAACATATTCATGGGCTAGAAAAAACATTTTCTACTCAATCTCCAGAAGAACAGATTTTGCAGTCAATCAGACATACATTAGTTTTGCTGAAAAGTACTGAGGAACAGACTCCGACAGTTGCATCCATTTCTGAATCTGGCTTGCAGATCACACTGTTCATTTCTTGTTTTTGTTGGTTCTCACAAGTGAGAAATTCAAAAGCAGTCTGCAGAGTCAAAAAGCACAGATTTCCATGCATCCTTCCATACTCCAACACTTAAGTATGGGCTTAGGGACTCTAGCTTAAGTGCTTAAAAGTCCATTTTTGTTCACAATAGTTAAGAGAGTATTTCCCTCTTATGATCATGACTTCAGAGAGATTTATGTATGAAAATTCTAGCAGGTTTATTTTACTGGGGGATCTGGCATGGGAAAGCTGTCCAATTTAGAAGAGCACATATTATGTGTAACATCATTGTGTTTCTTTATGCTGATAGTGGCTGTTGATACAATTCTTGTTTAGGGAATTGCAATTTAGGTATTTTTGATTGACATATACTGTATGTTCTTTAGGGTCTCTGCTGTGTGGTTTGGATTGTTAAGGTCACCACAGTGATGTCTGAATCTCGTCAAGGTGAATTCGTTTCATCCAATCTAGGGATTTCATGTGCTTGAAGGGCGCTCTAGGTTCCACCTGAATGTTTTCAGGGGCCAGTTTGCAAGGCTGCATCAATACAACATTTACTAATAAGCTTTCACCAGTAAGAATCCATTTGCTATCTCACCATACAGTCTCTGGCTCTGAAATCGGTAGCTATTAATATTCTTAATAATGCTGTTATGTCCACGTTGTTCAGTACAGAGCCATGTAGAAATAGAAACCAGCTCTCCTGATAAATGATGTGTGGGCAGTTGTCAGCTGGGTGTTGATGTTGTATTCAGATATGCTAATTCTGCTTCTGGAGTTACTTTGGGATACCCTGGAGATCTCTGAGCTCTACTGCTCATCAGAGATGTGCCCACAGTGAGCTAGCATGAACCAAATAAATATCCACGTGAATTTTTCTGGCCTTAGAACTACTGAGGAGTGCAGAAGCAAAAAGAAGAAATTGGCATCAGGATTAATAAAGAATTAACACGCAGAGCATTTTGCTCCTTTGACTATTTGTCATTAGACCGTTTTCATTCCCCCTTTTGAAAGGTTTGTTCATTTTCAGATTTCAAAGCAATGTGACAAGATGAGCTGGTAGTGCACTTTAGCCAATGCTGCACTGAAATTCAAAGGCAAGGACACAGGAGGAGAAAGATTATCATCTTATTAGCGTAGGAGGGTAAAGATTATCAGACTGCAACGATCCATTATTTATAGGAATGCTGTCCTTTTCAGTGCACTTCACTGAGGCATTTGATGTATTTGTGCTAGGGATTAACATTGATGTTATTTTCTTTAATGTCTGTTTATTGTGTATGCTATGCATGTTGGCACTCAGAAAATTCAGCCAGAGGAGAAAAACAATAGTATTAATTAGGGATGTCAGTCATGGGTGTTATGAAATTCAAAACTGCCAAGTTTCCAGTGCAGTTTGGTGGTAATTATAATAGACTGTGGAGACAAGCTGTTCTTTGTTCCCTCTAAAGAAATGCACAGTTTGATGGGCTTGTTATCAAAGTGCTAATGCAAATCCCGGTGAATGGGATGCAGTTTCTAGAGAAAGTTTTGGATGTTAGAAATTTTGTTTTCAAAGATCTGTTGCCACATCTAATTCATCAATAGTAGGATATGTCCCCTTTTCATTGCTTTTCACCCCAAGGACTTCGCGTGTTCTGTGAATTACCCTCATTTCACAAATGGCAATTTTGGCATGATGAAGCAAAATCAACTTAATGGAGTTTACCCAGTCATTGACTGAGCTGGATGCTGGTGTTGGCTTCCACCTGAATATTGCTATTTTTTTTCCCCAGGAGAGTTGGAAATCCAAGTTGCTTGCTGCTGAATTTCTGAGTAACGGTTTTCAAACTGATCTGCAAGCTGGTGTGAGGCATATATGATTGAAAACTACATTAACCATATTCATGAACACTTAAATTTGCTCTACGGGGGTTTCCTTTCCACCAGAAAAATTATCACACAACTTGCAAAGATTGTAAACCACTAGGAAGGAAAGATGGTGCCATTAGCAAGCCCTGCAGACAGTACTGAGCTATCTTTGATTCTGAAGTGTTAAAAAAAAAAACCAACAACAAAAAAACTGTACCCATTTTATTAAGTATGCTAAAAATTTGTTGCCATCATTCATAACAAAGAAAAGTCCTCACAAAGTCATGCAAATCAAAAACAGTCTGAGATTTTTTTTTTTTCTTTTGCAGAAGGAAAACATCAGGCTTGAGCTGTATTTGCGTTTGAGTAATGCTTTAGAAATCAGTTAAATTCTATTTGAATAATTGAGGTAAATTAGTGGTACGAAACTGAGATGTCCTGACTGAGGATGCAATTAACTTCTGATTAGGCAACTGTAGAATGACTAGAAACAACATATGCACTTCCGCTTGTAAATATTTTATTTAAGAGTGGTTGGGAGCAGAAGTAGTTTGGTTAGACTGAATCTAGAATTGAATTCTAGGAACACTTGAAAAATAAGCTAGGTTTTGTGTGAATGAAATGGAAATGATAAAGTTTATTGCTGCATTTATAGAGCTTTGCTGAAGTCCTTTGGAATTCTCATCCAAGACCTTAGCTCTAACACTAATGATATGAATGATAAAAGTTCCATTTGCCTGAAACTCCCTGGCTGTGTGACTCAGACTGGAACATCTTACGGGTCCCTTCAGACTCAGGGTATTCTATGATGTACAGCAGTGCATGAGATAGGTGCTGCAAATATTGCAGCAGAATAACGAGTGAAATAGCTAAGGAAAGTTAAGAAGTTTCAAGGTTTCTCATGTCTGTATTTAGCATTACCTGAGTAATATGAAGTAATTACACGATAGTCATAGATAGATTCATAGTAATATGAAGTATTACACAATAGTCAAAAGACTATGGAATTGTAATTTGTTTTTGTTTGTACAGACTTTCCTTAAGCAGTACAGTCAGGCATCTGGTAATGTTCTCTACTTTGTGTTTAAAAAACCCTAATTTTTACCTGCGTATGATTTAAGATTCTCTTCTTATTTCATCATACTGCAAGATTGCTGAATTGAGTCAATTCCCTATTGTATATCTTAGTGAATGTTTATAAAGCATTTGTCGTCACAGACGGCAACTTATTGATCTGCAAGAAAAGGAAGTTGTGATTTAGAAAAACTGTATATACATCTTGCATTAGTGACAGTTATTTTATGAAAAACATGACTGTGCTGAAATCTGTACAGAGTAGCACAAAAGGAATTAGTCGTGTCCTGCAAAATTATGGGTAGAAGTAAGGAATATAAGAAATGATCTGTGTTAGTTTATGTTCGGCTGCCCGAGAAGAACTGGTTGTTGCCTTCAACAACATCTATAAAGAAATTCTGCTAATCCAGCAGGGACAGTGTGATGGCCAGGGCCAACAAGAGGAAAAGTAAAGCTTGAATTCAGGCAATTCAAAAGATGTATGTATTATAAGTGGAAGAGTAGTGAGAGAGATTTGTGAAGAAGCTTCATGCTGTTACATTCATTGCTCTTAGATAAAAATGGCTCCATTGACATTGACACAATTGCAGTGCTTCAGAGATGGTTTTCTAGGAATATTGTAAAAAGACTCAGCTACTCAAATGGAGAAGAAATTGTTGCTTAGCAACATTTTTTCCCCATGAATGAATATGTCAATATGTACCTGAAGAGCAACCTACCTAACCCTGACCCTATCTCTTGTCACATCTTTAACTTGCATCCCACTGATTTCACTTGAACTCTATATCCCATTAAGATAATATTTACCATAGGTAGGAAAATGTAATTCAGCCTTCTGCAACCGTGATGATTTTAAAAAGCATGTGAGCATATTGTTTTCATTAGAAAGCAACTACCAAATGCATCCATTTATCTCGCTGGCTGCTGCTGCTGTGTGCTAGATAATATCAAATATCCATCTTCTGGAAATAGTGTCTGATACAATGACTTCTATGTAACATTGCATACTGGAAATCAAGACAAAGCCTGCCATATGGAGAATCAAAATTAGGAAATGTGTTCTCATGCTGCAGTGGAATGTTGTTATCTGAATTAAATGCATAATTTCATGTTATTCTATTAATATTAGAAGGTTGGGAATTTTAAGGTAAATCATCACTCAACTTGGCTCAAAATTAGGCAGTGTGTTAAACAAATATTTATGGTTGCTTCTGTAAAACTTGTGTCAATAGATAGGCTCTGTGTTATTGTAATTATATTTGTCAGGAGAAAATGTTGATCCTGATTACAAATGTAGATTTCTTGCGGAATGTTTACAATATTTTAATCTTGAAATGTTGATTAGAATTAGACTCTTAGATTTCAGTAGAAAAATATTTAATTATTTAATACTAATGCATCTTGTCTGGGCAAGAAGCCTTATTAAATGCTGTCTTGTTTAGTTGCTGTTTCAAAACTGATATCAAATTGTAAGAAATATATTTCCCAATAATCACTATTTCATCTGAAACACTGGACTAATATCATTAGTTGAGGTTCAAGCAATATGAGTAATATCTTTATTGTAGTTACTGTAGGATTAGCTTTATGAGTGCTAATGAGCCTGAAAAGGACTATGTAAGACATGTAGGTTCACCCAAAAGCAGACCAGTGGAGGGCACAGATGCTATTGCTTTATACTAGAGCGTGAGGCACTTATACACTGCTATTCTAGAGGTGCTTTTGTACAGACTGCTTCCTTATGGATAACTACACAGAGCAGAGCGTGGAGTGAGGAAAGTGTGAACCAAATGAAATTTAGAGATTAAACATTTGTAACTGGGAGTTAATGACTATTCTAGGTGTTAACCACGTTTCCATGTAAGAATTCTTTTAAGTGATTTTAGAAAGGCATAAAGTTCACAAGGATAATGTTGCTTTACAATATATGTATTCAATTTAATGCAATTTATTGTGATACAATTATTCCATCACTATTTTTACTTCAAAAATCACCTTATGAGAATGATCCATCAGTTGCCATCATGCAAAATAATGGGGACTCTCTGTGAAATTATTCTCTAATTGTAAACTCGGTGCCTATGAAGAGCAATTTTTGCCACTCTTTGGCAAATTATGATGTTACTATAGTTTGCTGTTGGCGCATCTTGCTCTCTGTTAATTATGCACTTATAGGTTTTCAGAGAATCAAAATGCAAATAGTTGTTGCAGAGTGAACTCTTACTTCGAGCTCTTCAGAGTATTTTTTTTTATTTTTTATTTTTGACTTAGGCACTACAGCAAACCACACTGAGAGCTATTAATGTAAATTAATTATTTCTCCTGCTGGCATCTTTACAGCTTACTCAGATGAGGGATTATTAAATGCATCATGCCTTTCAAATTTGCATGCATTAAAAGCCTTATCATTGGCTGTGAACTATTGACCTCTATCAGGGGTCCAGGAATTAAAAAAAAAAATCACTCAGGCATTTCTGCTGGTAGGTGCTGATCACTGTCCACGTAGCCCTGAAATATAAGCATAGTGGTCCTATTGTTTGAAGCACTCCTGGTGAGTGAGATTTTTGTGATCTGGAAGAAGTTGGACTGGGTTTGTACTGTTACTGAGGCCTTCTCATGAAAACTTTGTAGGATATCCGTATCAAAATTGAATAGGGTGGATATGGAATATGTTATTAGAGTCAGGATTTGGTTTGTATCCCTTTTTGGTAGATAACTGAAATGTTGAGACTTGGGGATATTTCCCTGTGGTGAAAATAAACTACATTTTTAAGAGTTCATTGCAATAACACACTTCAATCAATTTTAAGTGAATCCTTAGAGATTTTCTATGTCTGAGTTTATCTTTTCTGTCTAATAAAGTAACACTAAACAGCTAATAAATATATCAGAAAGCTTTCCACTGCACTGTGTTTCTTTGATAGCAGCATGTGTTGTGTCTACAGCTACAGCATTCTACAGGGTTAAGATAAATGGATTTCATAATCTCACACAGGAGAAAACCAAGACAGGAAAAATTGGAGCCACATGAGCTGGATAATGTAACATTGCAGCTCTGAGAGACAGAGCTCTAGAAAGAAAACAACGAGGACATTACTTTCTTGATTGGAGATTCAGATATCGATGCTCTGCTTTCAGTCCCGTAATGTTTTCAAACTTTTATTAACTTTTTATCATCTTTCACCTGGCCCTCATAAATCACTGCTTTGAAAATAAATCATTTGTTGTAGTTGTCAGTTATGAGTAGATTCATCTTCAGAACAACATAATAATTTCCTAAAGACTGGTATTAAATCCATCAGCAAGAATATAAGCTCAAGTGTGTTGCATTATTTTGACCTATTATTCATTGAGGTAATTTCCTTCTGGGATTGTGCTTAATATGTTGAATTATCACAAAGAAGGAAATTGATTGGTCCATTATTAGCTTTAAGAAATACTACAGCTGATGATTACAAATCTAAAAAAAAAAAAAAGTGCAGTAAAATCTCATTTTATCAAGTAGGCTGTTAGATTCCCTTTGCTTGAAGGAATGAGGATGATCGCTGTTAGTAAATATTACCTTTATGAAAGGATTTTACATGTGAATAGGGATAACCTGTTGTACTGGACTTTGTGGTTACTGATCTGATTGTGGTTTAAGTATCACATATACTTTTGACGTGATGTGAGACTGACAACCTTCTGTCAACACAAAAATATGTTCTTAGAGAAACATCAGTATGTCTTGGCTTAGAAACAGACTTGGGCAGTCAGTTCTCTTGGACTTCCCATTGGTGTTGGCTGTTTAATCGTTTAAGAATCTTTTCTATCAGCTCCTGAATGCATGCATCATATAGTCTTCCTGTACTGTACATTCCTCATGCTTTCCCATCTTGTACTTCAAGGAACACTGTTCCTTGTATCTATATTTTGTTGTTTTTTCTCTTTTGTGTTTGCTGCAAAATGAGCAAAGCTCTCCTCTGGAACCCTGAAAATTCCTGCCAGGTGATTTGACTGCCTGGTGGAGTAGATGCTGGTAACATGATAAATCTGATAAACTGTTCCATTATTTATCCTCATTCTTACTTTCAGATTTAGAGACCAAGGGATGGCTTAATCTTGACCCTTAGAATATTTGGTTAAATAGAAACATGTGAAACTGTGATATTAGAGTCTTAAACCCACAGTCCAAAAAAACTGAGCTATAATCAGCCTGCCCTACAGCTGCTGTTTTTCTAAACTTTCCGATGTGTAAAAGACCTGTGTGGCATGGTGTGTCTTATTACAATACTGAGTAAAGCCTCTTCAGCTACGTGATCAAATCCACAATGACTTAAAAATAAATTTCAATGATTTAAGTAATCCTTCTGGCATTGCAACCCAGGATATATCAAACTGGAAGTCCTTTTAAGAAGTGCCTGTTTTTTATAGGGACAGGAAGTTCAAAAAGTGCAATTGAAGCTGTTAAGCTGTTAGATTCAACAGGGTACTGAAAGCTAGTTAAAAATAATTGTAACTGGGGAGTTTGCTGCACATTCTGAGGATTTTTGCAATTACAGAAGAGGATAAGGAATCTCAACAGAAGCGGGTAATGGAAAAATAGCTTTTCTGAAAATAAAAGTACACATAGAAATGAAGTTTCCAGTTTGCTTGTTCTGTTGGCATATATGCAATAAATAATCCAAGTACGAAAAAAGGTGATTGGAAACTAGACCAGGCTGCTGAGGCAGTGTAGGGTGAGGGAGCAGGATGGACATGCAGTTCTTAGAGATGGCCAAACATCCACTGGGCCCATGACAGGTCAGAACACAGTGCTCTGACTACCTCTGCTCATAGAAGGTTGGAGTGGACTATTTCCAGAGGTGTCCTCCAAGCTAATGTTCTACAGCTGCGTGTCTTTAAGGAGCACAAAATGGTAGATTGTGGAAGCCAACTATTTCGTTCTCTTCTCTCTGAAGGCAAAAGATAAATGAGACAGACTGGGAGAACAGCATGAGAGGCCAGTCTGGCTGACAGGCTGGGGAAGCCAGCTCCTCTTCGGTTCTCTTGCAAAAGGTGAACTGCCAGTAGCATCCCTTGGGTCAGGTGCTAAATGTTCCATCAGGATATTTCCAAGATTGGTTTCATTTCTTTAAACCTGCTGAGACAGTGAGTAACTCATCTTGCAGGCACTGCAGGATGCATATCCCCTGAGGTTCCCTTTAGTCTGACAGGCTGCAGATTTGTAGTGTGGTTAGTACTTCTGTGAGACATGCTGCCCGTTAATATGTAAAGAAACTACACTTTGAGCATCTTACAGCATCTGAGCAGTTTGCAGGGTTTTCTTGAGGTGACTGCAAGCATTTACATTATTTTTTTAATATTCATTTAGTATTATTTTTCACAGAGAAAATATTTATATTGAATTCTTAACTCCCTTTCCAGCTGTCATGGCTTGATTTAACAGCTTACTTTTTTAATGGCAAAGGGTCTATGGCACTGTTTAAACTACTCATTTTTTCAATGTATTGTGTTGCTTCATGTCCTGTTAGAAATGATCATTATAAACAACAGTCTGTATCTCCAGACTGATCTGTGGATCATTTTATGAAAGAAACTCTTCTTGCAACTAGTGGAGAATCTGGCTGAGCCTTATTGTACAGTCGGTACCCAATTTTTTATGGGTTTTAACCCAATGGGGCCCTGATTTAAATCATTGTCCCTAGCAGCTTGTGTACTGCAACTGAAGACTTCCTATTTCAGTTGCTGTTGCAGAAGAATGGGGAAGGTAATATAGAGTCTGTTAAACAGTGCACCTAATGTAGTGTTCTGAGATGATGATGAAGAGTGGCCTTTATATAATTAAGGGGTGGTATAAGAAAAGGGCATACACTTGTTATCCTTCCAAAGAAAGGTGGAAGGAGGGTAGCCACAATGCTCCAATCCCTTGTAGCTTGTCAATTTTCAGAGCCAAATACAGTCTTAATGTCTTCAGAAACCATTGATGGTTCAGCCTGTTGTTCATCTGTGTAAACTTCTAGTTTTGCTTATTTTTGCTGTATCAGGAGCCACAGCTTGGCTTCCTTTTATGATCCTTAGCTCTCACCCTGGGAAAGGAGATTCAATATGAGCCCCCCTCTGCCTTCTGCACTGCACTTCAGACCAGGGCATCTTGGACTTAATCACTCCTTTATGGAAGATTTTCTTTATTTAGGAAACTATTTTAAAAACGCCTCAGAAATGTTTTCTTCCTTCTGTTATTTCATTTATTTCTTCTATGTGTGTGTGTTTATGCATAGAAGCACAAAGCAGTTAATGGCACTGGCTTTTCATACAGGCACAGATTCCTGTGATTTTTTTTCTTATTTGTTATTTATCAGAGGAAACAATGCCACTCCTGTGAAAACAGGAACTGGGAAGCAGCGAAAGAACTAAAATGTCAAGGGGACCATAAAAGGAAAATAACACAGTTTTGTTATATAAATTGTTCTATGACAAGTTCTGTAATCATTTTGACAAAACTTCTGTAAACGGAAGCCTTCTTACTTTTTCAACTGAATACGCTCCGAGGGCGCAATGCATCAGCGGAAATATAAGTTAAACAGAGTTCTTTCTTCATTCTCAGGAAGAATCTCTGCGTTCTGTGCCTCCAGAGGGAAGATATTCACTGAAACAAACAGGGAGTTTTGTGTGTGATTTATTATAATGTGTACCACTTTCTTATCGTTTTATCCTGAGAGCTGCTCTGGAAGCAAAACAGATCTGGTTTCTTTGCATACTGATAAAGATTGGTGCTAGTAATTACTCAGTGGTTACAGTAATATTCCTTTGAGATGAATTGTTGCTTCTTTATTTACTTTTCGCTGTTTAAACTATTCTAAGCCTCCAGTTCAGCTATGGAACACAACTTTACTTCTTGAGTTGTTGGCGTGATGCATATTGCCTTTATATTTTTCCGTTTATATTACAAGGATTGAAGCAGTTGCTTAGGACTAGATGCTCAGGAACCATTCACTTTCCATCATTTTTTGAAGAAAATTTGTATACGTGGTGTAAAAAAGACATTTATCTACTTCCGTGTCTTCTTTAGTGGCTTTAGTCAAAGTTGAGCCTCTTATGCAGGCATAGATCAGAGTATTAACATTACTTTCAAGTCACCACAAGTCTATCTCTCACCTCTGCTCAGCCTGAAGCCACTGGCTCCTACTTTACTCCTGCAAAATAGAGCATACCTTTTATTTCCCTGGTGTATACCTCCGGTTATTCATAAGATTATAAAGAATGGTTCATATAACAAAGGAATAACTTAAAATACAGTTTTTGTAGAATTTCTTCATTCAAGATGTATTTTCCCAAGGAGTTTGTTTATATCACCATTTTGACTGGAATATTCTACAAGGAAGAAAAAGTCTTAATAATTGAAACTTGCATTGCTTTAATTGTCTGGAGTTTTCAGCAAGTGGAAAGCGAAGTTGAAAACTCAATACTGTTTTCATTTTGGATCGTTAACTGCCAGATGAACTTAAATTAGCTACTTTTCAGGTAGTTGCGATTTTCCCATAAGGGATTATTTCTGTGCTTTCTCGTTGTCTCTCTGGAATTATAACGCTTCTTCAGCTGAATTTTGAGATATGAGAAATAATGAGGCCAAAGCAGATATTTCAAATGGAAAGCTACATTTTTGTTTCACCTGTGATATCCAAAACTACCCATAGTTCCCCCCACCCCCAATAGGAAATGAGAATGCAGCAAGAACGTTTTACGCTTTTTTTTCTCTTTGAGACTACTGCATTACTGTTAAAAGATTAGGTTTCTAAATGCAATTTCTCACCATTGTTGCATCTCACAGGAATAAGAGAATCAGATATAAAGCAGAATTTTTGACGGTCTTGGGGATGTTTTCTTTTTAATTGTAGTCTTGACCCTGATTCTTACGTCTCATCAAAAGTATTTACAGATAAAAATCCTTAATGCCAATGGGACATCATCAGTAAAAGTGGATATGTGACAAGAGATTTTTGAGAACTATGAAGTTAAATGAAAAATGAGCTTTTAAACTTTTCAGCTGTATATGAGAAGGAATGATCTCTTTCTTTCTCAGTGCTTTTGTGGATGTACCACTGCCCCCAACACACTGGTTGCACACCAAGTGCTCCAGCCCAGGTTAACTCACTTAAGTTACTTCCGTCTGTGTTGGTGTGTTAACTCTTGCTGTAGGAAAGCACAGTATGCACTTGTAGAAATTTGTGTGTGATTTGGAATCTGATATATGAAAATGTTTTAATAGGTTGGTGGACAAATAATGTGTAACAGTTATGATTTTTTTTAATAATAACCCCATGTTTTTGCTATATCTGTAATCCTGATGCATATCAGGATGTACATCAAATTTGCATTTGATGATGCCAAGACCTGAACTAATTTCACACTGGGTTTAAATTCAGATGAAATTACCTTTTTTTTGAGGCTATGATACCAGTTATGGTCTGAAACTCTTGCAGCAGTAATGATTAAGAAAGCCAAATAAGTAAATAGTAATATTTGATGTAAAACTGTCACTCAGGAAAAAAGAAAAATTCAATTCGCATTCTTTAAATCAATCATACCCAAAGTAGCTTATTGACTTATTAATGACTTGTGATTAACTGGCAATCACTGAATTATGCATTCAAACCCAGTCAGTGAAATCATGGATAAAACACCAACCAGATGTCAAGAAGTACCTACAGATTTCTGAGCACTACTCTGTAGCCATTTGCAGGGGAGGTTGTGATGCCATTGGGATGCCTTCAGGCAAATAACAAGCTCATCCCTGACTGATGTGTCACCCTCTTTGCTGTTGCAAATGCCCATTCCTCCTGTGTACTTCCTTTCAAGCTGACTCCTGTTTTTTTCCTCTTGGTATCTCTCTGCTTGCTGGTTTATCTGCGAAGGCTTGTTGTCTTTACGGCCACCAGTATGGATGCAAAGGTTCTTTCAGGCTGGGGAGTTTGGGCTCTTGTATCTTTCCAGCTGTTGTTCTGTAGGCTCTTAGCCTAGAGGAGGAGCCATGTGCATTCCCCCACAGAAGGAACAGTTGCTTAGCACAAAAGCCCAGCTCAGATTCAGCTGAAGAAATGAGCAGAGGTTAGTGCAAATGACTGTTGTTTTTTCTCCCCGAACTGCTATTTTTCATCTATAATTTCTGCTTTAGAAAAGGATTTGACTTGCTCCGACATCTGCAGAAGCGCAGTATTTGTTACTTGTACAGACTGCATTGATAGGCAACAGCTTTCTTGGTTTTGTTGAAGATTAAATTTCTTTTAATGAAGATACATTCACTGAAGGCATTTGCAGGGGGTGAACAGCACTCAGCTGAGAAGTCAGCTCTATTCCATCAACATCTGCTTCTTCTGCCTTTAGTGCTCTTTCTGTATACTGTACTTGTGAATAGACCCTGAAATACAAACAATTGCTGATCGTACTGCTGGCTCTGATAACATAACTCATAATGTTGCCCTAATTACTTACATTATAAAACTGTCAGGTCTGGAACATTTGGTCTCTGAAGGCAGCTCTCCAATTAATCTTTTCCTTTTTTATTAGAGATCTTGCTATGTGATTGTCTTTCGGGAAGAAATAAGACAGCCTTTATGATATAGTGGTGTTTCTAAAGGTTTCAGTGATAATAGGCAGAGCAAGAACACTTTGGGGTTAACGGGAATGTGATGTTAGACTTTTTTTTTCCTTTCTTTCTATTACAGCATCTGAAAGGAGCTCCTTCAATGTTGGCTTCCAAGGGAAAAAGATTTTTGTTAAAGCAATGTTTGTTAAATAGAATCATAGAATCACAGAATGGCCTGGGTTGAAAAGGACCACAATGCTTACCTCATTCCAACCCTCCTGCTGTGTGCAGGGTCGTCCAACCACCAGACCAGGCTGCCCAGAGCCACATCCAGCCAGCCTGGCCTTGAATGCCTGCAGGAATGGGGCATCCACAGCTTCCTTGGGCAACCTGTTCCAGTGTGTCACTACCCTCTGAGTGAAAAACTTCCTTCTAATATCCAACCTAAACCTCCTTCCTCTGTCTTGGCTTAAAATGATTCCGACATGCTTTCTGATAGTTCCTGTAACCCGTGTGACCATGCATTAGAACAATGGGCATCCAACGTGTAGAGCGTTTTATAAGTCTTCTATTTTCATTGGGCAGTATTGCCATGATTGTTCTTACAACTCTGAAGTATTTCTTGTAGCTTGCCTTGGAACTAGCATGGGGGCTCAGAACCTTCCCCAGATTAATAGAGCAAAAGGTGCATCACCATTCTGTGGGTTCCCTGGCAAGAACCAGGTACTCCATCACACACACTTGAAATCCTGCGCTGCATTTTTGTTTGCTTTAAACTTTGTGTGTAAGGGATCCTCTAGGTGTCAGCAGAATGAATGTAACAAACTGTGATAATATCTTGTTCTTGGTCAGCTCTCAACCAAATCCTAAATACTATAATTAGTAGTTTTAAACTTAAAGACATGAAACTAGGTGGATTACATCAAGAAACACTGTTTGTACAATGGTGCGCAGGAAATTCTCTCCTAGTGTAGTGGCTACAATGGGATGTTTTCTCTGTATTCACCTGGCAGTGCTGGAGACCTCTTTGTTTCCCAGTCTGTTGTTCTTGTTGTGCTTAAGATGCTGGAAGCATATAAAGGATGATAATGATATCCAAGCAACTAGATATATTAAATTCATTCACCTTGATAACTAATCCTTTTATATACACTGTATATTTCCAAGATCACTCAGCAAAAATGTGCTTGTTCTGCCTGAGGTGAATTTTATTGTGCTTATGGTTTATCAGATGTACAGAAAATCATCTTCAAGGAAACAGCCATGTATCATTTGAACTTCAGTACTTACTCCATTGTTTTAATGGAAAAATGTTACAAATGAATGAGTTTTGTTCATTGCAACGCTTACATATTTCAGCTTGACTTTCTCAACACTTTGATTCTGTTCTATTGCGTTCTATGAGGACACAACCTTTTTGTAAGTTTATTATGAACAAAAAAATCCTAAAATCAAAGTAAGCAAAGCTTAAGATAAGATTATTTATCTTAATTTGAAAACTGTAGTTGAATGAGGAGCATCAGCAGTGCTTTCATTGTTTCTCTCCTATCACGTGTTGAAGGGGTGAGGATGTTTGTTACATCCCTATTCAGGGAACTTGATGCTTGATCTATCCTTTGTTCGCCTTTTGGTTATTTGCACTTGAAAATACTGGGTATAAGAATAAAATAAGGCTTGAAATAGGGTTTATTAATTACAGTGTTTAACTGTTGTGGTTATTGTTTCTTAGAAGATTAATGAGGTGAATTATTGTAACCTAATTAAACTACAGTACATCTAACCTTCTATGTAGCCTTTTGGTTTACTGTAACTCGAGTACCACTTGAAGGTTAATTTCACTTTAGCTGGGATGTATTTAACTTTGGCAAAAAAAAAAGTTTATATCCAAATATGCTTTTCATTTTATTTGAAAGTCATCGGGTAACAACTTTGCTAAAATTATCACTATAGGCTTTATTAGTGAAGGTAAGGTTGTAATATGCAGTGCAATCAGCAGCCTGGTGTATATGAAATCTGAATATTCATATGAAAGCAGAAGGTAACATCTGCTGCTGCTTGGATGCTAATGGCATCTCCTGAAGGTTATGCCTTTCCTTCTGATTGTCCACTCTTACAGTCCCTTCCATCCTGAGTAATTTATCAGAGACCTGCTGTGGGCTTTCCTTTTTCCCCTTGCCACTTTACTACAGATTTCTTGGTTGTAATTCACCTGGAGCTTTGTCAGTGTTTAATAGTTAGAATAGTTACGCTTATTTAATATTTATAGAATCATAGAATGGTTTGGGTTGGATGAGATGTTAGAGATCATCTAGTTCCAACCCTCCTGCCATGGGCTATAATTGCCTCATTAATGTATCAGCTCTGATAGAGCAGAAACTTCCTTTATCCACTGTTTCCAGTTTTTACTGTTACAGCTGAGTGCTCATCTTCGTGATGTGTGTTGCTTATTCAGTATTGGTTATCCATCTGTGGTTAAAAGGGAGCTGCTTAGAATGCTTCCTTACAGGTGCCTGCATAATGAGAAATGTAGTTTTGGAGTTTTTGTGGGTTAAATGTATGGTCGGTCATTTAAAATGATGTAAATATGATCAAAGAGTGTCTCTTACTCTGCTCGACTCTTGCAGTTTGTTTGTTTTGCAGAACATGGCTGCACAAAATGAGATGGAATGTTATTTTAACAACTTAAAAGCTGAGGTTTTTCAGCTCGGAGTGATGTATGCCTTCCGAGTTCTTTTGCAACCTAATAGAGGATTAAAACAATTTCCTACTTAGAGTGTTTGGGAAGGCTTCCTCCGTGAGAGTGATACTCTGTAATTAAGGACGTAGGGGGCGTGCATCCCAAAGGCAGATCGTGCAGAGTTCTCTGAGAGCATCCGACTGCCTGCAGCAGAAGCAGGGAAGTGAACTGCTGTTCTGCTCCGCTGTGACGTGATTTGTATCTGTGAATCGATGCGCTTGCATCTGGTTTCAAGTTAGCTTAACATTTATTTCTGTAAACATGTTAATGTTTGCTTTCAGACAAGATGGTTAAAATCCTGTAGAGGATTTGTACGTTGCTGCTTTTTTCAAGTTCCAACATTTGTGGCCCTTATACGGACATCTAAGCACTTCCTCTCTTGCAGTGAAAATATCATTCTGTCAAAATCTTCATCTCACTGCATTAAACTGATGGTGATGAATAACTTTTTCACCTCTTAGCCATGGTCATGTCAAGAACAGCATATTAATGGTGCCGTATGTGTACTGTGGCTTCAGAGAGCAGAGCGGTGGATCAGGAGGAGCTGTGGTGTTATATGCAGTATGATTTTTTGCAGTAGTGTTGTATTCTAGGAGTTGCTTTTTCTAGTTGATGCTAAGGAAATGACCTTATCAGAATAAGGGATGTAGACTGCATTAATACCACCTATAAGTAATACAAAGGGAAGAAAGCTTACTAGGACTGACTGCAATGGAATTTGAGGCTAATAGGAAGTTACAGTAGAAACTAAGTTCCCATTAAAAAAAGGGGGAAGGGGGGGTGAATTCAATAGCACAGTGTGTTCTAGGCAGAAGGCAAATCGGGCCACACCACTGCTAAAGATAATAGGAGAATCCAGAGAAAGACAATGGTTACAGCAGGAAAGAAGCAGGAGCAGGTTTTGAGCTCAGCCACACTTACCTTGTTTCCAGTATTTTTGGCTGGGTGTATCAGTTTCACCCCATAAAGGTGGGTTTGGAATCAGGTCTTTCTGACAAAAGGGGAAAAGTTAAGGAGAAAAGCTAAGAAGATAAATAAGATAGTATGGGAGAGCCACATTTGGGCACTGTCTCTTCCTCTTAGGTTTCTCAAATCATAGCTAACAAGAATAAGTGGTTGCAGCATCGATTTGTTTTTCAGTTTCCGAAGATTTAATGACGGTATCTGTAAACATTTCAGGGGAAAAATACTTATACAGGAATGCTGAGAAACAATTAAATTAAATACTTAAAATAATGTTTTTAAAAGTTCTAAGGCAACCCCTCCATTTTGAAGAAATACATCTTGCCCCATAGAGCAAAAATAATATGCCGGTTTCATCGGATGCAGATATTATCTTCTTTATGTGTCTGTTGGATAATCAACATTCCCATTTGTTATTTATCTGCTTCTTGAATTTTAACAAGTAATTCTGCTTATAATTATGACACTTCATGATTTTGTAGAAAATTGGCACCTGCCGTGTGTAGGATAATAGCGCAATTCAGTGTTAGCTGTAGGAAGAACTGATTCTCTGCTTATTTTATCTAGAAATGTCTGAATTATAAGTGGAGTTGCCCTTCTGTTAAGACTCAAAATTGCTGTGGAGACAGGAAAAAATAAAGGGGAGTAGAAAACTCTTACTTCTAGGATGAAAATCATGCTTATTTTGGGTTTCGTTGCTTCAGAATATTTCAGTAAATTCTCCTTAAGGAATCCTTCCTCCTTCCAAAGGAAATGACAGTGGTGAAAATACACAGTACAGGGTGCCTTGCTCAGTATACACTACAGAAGAAAAGCCATACAAAT
This sequence comes from Coturnix japonica, assembly GCF_054131305.1. NCBI lineage: Eukaryota > Metazoa > Chordata > Aves > Galliformes > Phasianidae > Coturnix > Coturnix japonica. Next base: position 18,694,694 of record NC_140671.1, on the reverse strand, counting down.
GTATACCATGATATTTCCAGCTCCAGTTCTGGGCAAACAGTTGTATTGCCAAGGAGCTGTCAGGAGGATGAAGACAAGGGAACAGATTTTTTCCAGTAAGTGTTAAAAATGAACAAAACCACAGCAAATTTTGTTGTTGAATATTTATTGCTTATCTGCTTGAGACTTAGGCGCCCACCTTGGTTTTGTTTCTTGCAGATTATTTTCCTGTGACTCTTAATTAAAACTTCCCTTGGACACAGGGGAACCATTGGTGAACCATTTCTACTTAGGAAACTTCTTTTTTTTCTTGAACTGTCTCAGCTTTAATTACCTTTAAGGATTTCAAATAAGCCTCAAGTTTCCCCATGATCGTGTTTACTATGGGAAGAAGCAGCAAAGGGATCAGCAAGAATATTTTCTATAAAATCAAAATTTCACATGGAATGTATTTTAAATGCAAGCCAAGCAGATGTTCCCTTCCCCCTCTTGAAAAGCCCTATGGCCAGGTTTAATATTGTTTCATATATTTTGAACCGAATAACTTGTGTCAAATCTTCCATTCCAGCACTATTCAGTTTTTACTGGGAATATGATTACATTGAAATGAGAATCCATCAGAGAAATAAGATATTGGATGGGCAGTAGAGCAAGGTGAATTTCTGAACAGTCTGTATAACTGTTTTTCCAACCGTAATAACAGCTTCAGAACTTGAGCAAAAGAGCTTACCTGTCAGATTGCAAATTCTATTTATTTTTGCTTGAAATGCCTTATTTGCAGGAGATTCATCAGGTTTGTTTTGTGTTTACCTGCAGATAAATTTGATCTAAAAAGAGCTCAAATGCATATAATAATGTCATTCCAAAAGTGAAGGGAGGGGAGGTTTTTAGCCCCCAGTAGGCTTGTGTACATATAGGTCAGTCTATTCAGATACTGTTTGAGCTTCTCAGGACGCACTATTGGTGCAGTCAGCATGCAGCATGGATAGGAGGAGCCCGTGGTGCAAGGCGAATAAAGCAATCCCAATAATTTCCTGTTGTTGGCTGCAGCAGCACTGGCAGGCCTGTTAAAGGAGTCAAATTGCAGTCGTTTTTAGAGTAGGGAATTGTGTAAAGCTCAGAAGAAGAAACATTTTTGAAAATTATCTTTCAACTGAGAAGAATCCTTTGTGCTATCCATACCAATGAGATCCTTTACATAAGTGCTTTTCTGTGGCTTGAGCTGGCATTTGGAGTTGTGCTTCTGAAGCTCCAGGCCACAGTCAAAGTGCATTTTGCTAATGCTTTTGGTGAGTGTATACATACCATATCTCCCCATCTTGGGGGTTAAATTTTCACTGGCACCCAACAGCAAAGATCTGGTCACTTCATGGTCACTATGGCCAAGGTGGCCGTCAGTCACTTGACTCGTGGTGATGAGACTCTTTCTTTGCAAGGAACAAACCCAGGAGGGCAGTGTTCTTGGTTAGCTCCTTTATTATATATACCAAGAATTTGGCTTCATTGTGCCTCAGGATTTTCCTGCACCTGCTTGTTCTGCTGTGTGTTTTTCATGGTTAATAGTCGGGAAGTTAGTCTCCTACAAGGGCAAGAACAGCTGATCTAGAGATACTCCCTTACTCTTTATTTAGTATATCAAGAAAAAATAGAGACAGAATGGGAGAAATACTTTTTAAACAAATAGCTGGCAATGAGGTGGTGTGCTTTGGTGTACCCTTTCTAACAATATAAAGAACCAAGGACATTAACTTAGAAGCAAGGTTGTAACTGATTAAGAGAAATAGTATGCAATGCATAATTAACATGTCTTGCTGCTTCCCAGAAGTTTGGTGCCAACAAATTAACGATTCAGAATAAGATTTGACATTTATGTGGATATTAAAATATTGACAGTAACGTTAGAGATTTTTAAGAATTATTTTGTGAAAGAAACTCTCTTAAAAGTGTATACCAACTATCATTAGCATAAGTCATCTCCTACTGGCAAGCTGTTCTGTAATAATTCAGTGCAACTCAGGCAATTAAATACCTTTAAAAACTATCTGGCATTAAGTTACTGAGAACTCTCACAGTATTCTGTATTTTAAAAAAATCACTAAATTATACTGTTCCTTCCGTTATGTTTAATGGACTGCTTACATTTATATAAATGATCTTTGTGTTTGAATATATGGTTACTAGATTGCTGCAAATTAGCTAGCCCAGCTCTAGCCAATATTGTTCCCCCTGTCCCACTTGCTGCTATGGCTGCGTACACGTCTTACCACACATTTTAATTAGAAAACCTCTGTATGACTCTGCTAGGGTTCTGAGATCCACAAGACATAACACACTGTGATCCCTACATTCTCTTATAGACGCCTGATAAAACGTAGGCAGATCTTTTAATTACTGCAGAGCCTGCAGGAAAGCTTGAAGAGGAAGGCTACTTTTTCCTCTTGATTACTGGTTGCTTAAAGGAAAAGCATCACATGAAAATCATAACTCTGTCTGAAATTCTTGCACTTGTTTTTGCTACAAATGATGTTAAAATCAATGAAACTGGAAGGAGCTGGTCAGTGTGAAAAGGTTTTTTCTTGCTGTGTTTTCTTCACTTTGGTTCCGCTGCATAACTGGTATTTCCTGTAGTGTCCTGCAGTAAAGTAGGAACTAACAGAAAAGACTCAGAAGAGCATCCACAGCTGGATAGATGGAAATTCTTATGTACCTTTGTTTCCAGGGAAGTTTAGGGCAGATTCTACTAACTGTTCTTTGATGTATCAAGAAAACTGGTCAACTGCTTTGGAGAATTTATCCTTTGAAGTTCTTACAGGAACCGGAGACCATATTGAAAATCTGTATTGTAATAATTTGAAGGAATGAGCGTCAGGAAGTTGAAATGCTTGAAAGGGGTTTATTTCAAATGGAATATTTTGAAATTGTGCTGAGTGTTTCAGGTAGTGTGCCTGAAGGATGATCCTGTTGCCATGGTTTCTGCCTGAGATTTGGGTTACCGTGGTGGCAGCCTTTAGTTCTCACTATGAGGGAAAGTATTAAGTGACCTGGGCAAGGTCAGAGAGACTGAAATCCTCAGGTAGGCTAAGCTAGAGCAAAACAAATGAGCCACCACAGTGGTTTTTGTGTCTGTTGCTGAAGGGAGAGACTAGAGCCAAAAGTATGTCTCCTTATGAAGCCAGGACGTTCTGCTCCTATGTAGGGAAGCAAGCACTGTGATCTGAGGGACTGACTGGCATTTTATTGTAAAGCACAGCCCTTTTGTGCTTTCTGATCTCACTATCCAGTTAAGAGGAGGCGTGTATCTTATAGCACCTTATTTCTTAGTTACACGCAGCTTAATGGCCTGACATGCTAAAATGGTGTGGTCACACTGGGGTCTTGAACATAGAGCAGGTTTCCTAGGTTTGGGCCAAGGCAGTTTTTCTATAGAAAACATAGACTGTGGATCAAAATAGCCATTGGGTTTGGGATGGAACACAGTCTGTTTGTACTGAGAAACAAGAGTCAAATAAGCCCCCAGGCCTGAAGAATTCTATAGTAAAAATGTAGATAGTAACAGATTGGTTTTTAATTTGTTCTTTAATTGTTTTTTCATGTTTTTGTTGTTTGTCTACTTGCTTGTTTGTCTGGTTTTTCCTTTATCTAGGGCTTTTAAGTCTCCATCCACAGATTTAAGTATATAAATTCCACTAGATCTTAAAATCCTAGTGCAGTTTTTGGATTTTGTGTTTTGATTTCACATTTCTGTGGAAATCCATCTCTGGAATGGAAAGTGTAGCAGCTGGAGCAGCGATCGATATCTGTGATGGATTACTTTCTTTCCTTGACACCTACTGCATACAGTCAAACCCTTGAGTCACCTTAGGATCTACCAAGGGAAGTGCAGGCTGTCAAGAGAAGTTGGCTGTGAACATTTTTGTTATGTGGGCAGCGTCAGAGCAGGCACTTTCTAACTCAGGTAATAGTAGGTTTAGGCTCAGGGAGAGGGTTAGCATCGAGAGAAGTTGTGCAATGATGAGTTTTACTTTCTTTCTGAATTAAGAAGATCATTTCCTGAAAAATAATCAGAAGAATTCAGTATTAAACGGCAATCTTGATTATTCTGTTTCCATGATTATGTTTAGAATTTGTTGGAGAGAAGAAAATCAAAGATGCTTAAATGTGCAATGGATGAAAACCAGCTCTGATTGACAAGAACAGACTAATGAATACAGTTTTATTCTCATGGTCATCGTTATCTAAAGAGTAACCATTTCAAAATCTAAGATTACTAATAATCTATTAGCTAATAGTCTGAGAGAAAAGAGATGTATATGGTCAGCCCGGTCTTCCAGGAATGAGGAAGACACTCATGTAAACATAACATATTTTTAAGGAAAATTTGAGAAGTTGCTTTCTTTTCTTACATAATAGTTGATTAAAAACAAACTTGTAGGTTTAAAGAATAGAAAATGTTCTTGCTTAATTTCAGTTTAGGAACCCAGCTTACAATAAGTAGATTTATAGTAACATGCAGCAAAGTGAGAACACTACTGTTTGTGAAGTCAGTGAGCCTGAAAACTGTTGTCTTGGTGCTTAAGCATAAAAATTTACAATGGTTTAGTCATTAAACTTGCAGAAAACAAATTGGAGTCTGATCCTGAATGTGCCAGTAACTTATGTAAGTTGACCTCAAACTCTGTCTCTTGTGTAAGCAAGTCAAGGGGCACCATCTGCAGTTTGCTTTCAAAGCTGTTCTGGGTCATCTGTAGTTTAGCACTGAATACCAAGGTAGCGGTTATGGAGGAAAAATAGAAATTTTAAATGACTAACTTTAAAATGAAGGATTCCAGTGTTTGTTAGCTATCATGAATATAAGTGTATTTCCATACTTCAATGATTAGATGGTCTTTGCAACTTTTTGGGAAGAATAATATTTAAAAAAATGCGAGTAGTGCAAATAATATCTGAATATTCAGCAAACAGATGTTGGTAGAATGTTTAATTGTGGTTTTTTTAATTATTTTAATTTTTGGTTGAGGGTTTTTGAGGTGGGTTTTATTTTTGTTATCATAAAAAGGGGCTTTAAAAAGATATTTTTGGGGATGGTGCTGGGAAGTGATTTTCAAAGAGATCTATTCTAAACAAAGCTGAATTTACTTTGCTGACTTCTGGGGTTTTATATTATGTAACTCAATCATCTTGCTGGAAGGAATTTTTAGAGAACTGAAATGAGTCAGTAACATAAATAGGCTCCTTGTTTTTGCAGGCAGGAATGCATCTTCTTCCTTTCAGTTTGCTATCACAGAGGGCTTTGCACAGGCACTGTGCAACTCCAGGGAGTCACCAGAAGAGGAGTGGATAGTAGATATAAATGATGTAATAATGTACTGTTTGGTGCTAGGTCAGCTCTTGGAGTCTTAATGTCAGCAAAGGCTTCACAGTCATTCCTTGTGAGACTGCTGTTTGCCTGGCCTCGGCTGGCTGCCAGAATTAACCAGATTTTAATACTAACATGTGAATTACCAAGGCCTACAAAAACCTTAATAACTCTTGAGAATAAGGTTATTAACTAATCTTCATTTTAAGGGAACCTGAAAACTTTTTAAATAATTAGGCTTAAGTAAAAGCCTAATGAAGTGCTTTGCTTTGGAAGCAGTTATCAGAAATCATCTGAGGCAGAATGCTGGACTGGGTGGATTGTTCCTTTGGAGGCGGGGGTTTATGAGAGGGACTCCATATCCCCCTCACACCCATCCAGTAGTGGGCATCTGCTCCCAGCTATGGGATCAAACACCAGATGGGTTATGTAGTCTCTTCAGGTTGGATTAGGGCTGTGTGCCGCCCTCGTGAATGTATTGCAGTGGGAGAATATGAGATGTGTATGTAATTATTACAAATCTTTCTGTATGCTGGAAACTTGGTATGCAGCAGTGACTGAATCCTGCAGATCGTAGTTCTGTTTAATTGCATTTTGGTTTCTGGTTCATCTTTGATATCGGTTGTGCTATGTAGGATAGCACAGTGAGTAGGGGCACAGTGTTGTAGACCTCATGTAAGCATCAGCAGACTTCAAAACAACGGCTGTAGTACTGGGGCCATTTCTAATTGTTTTAAGTAATCTAATTGTGTTATTTCAGTCGTGCCTCTATCACTGTTATATTTTAATCACCAAAGCTTTCTACTTTGTCCTCCTTTAAAACATAGTACCATATTTCCTTCTTTATGTGCTTCATTTTCAATGTGTATTCCTACCTACTGCTTACTCTTTTCTGTGGCTTGTAGGTTAAAGGCAAAACGTCATGCATGTGAACCTTCTGTTATGCATATCACCCCCTCATTCACACTTAACTTTTCTCCATTTTTCTCAGATAAGCACACGTGAGCAAACATATGTGGATAATTGCAATTCTTGTATCTAGGTTGGTCAGAGACTATTGCAGCGTAACCTTTCCGTACTTGCATGATTTGGAAGCTGTTAATCCCTTAGCTCTTTATTCTTCAATGAGTACTCAGGTTGTTCTTGCAGAAAGGTTAATGGAAGGAAACAGTGTTATCCTGTGCAAGCATCTATGCAGTCTGATGGGGTTCTTTTAGGTATTCCATATGTGGGGGGTGTGATGGACTTAGTGAAAGGTACAGTATAATGGTGACTTCCATTGCTGTTCTCCGTGGTCAGCCACAACCTGTGCTATTCCTTGAACTCTATGGGCATGAGACCCTTGCCCATCATTCCACCCCTGCATATCTGGTCGGTCACATTCTGATGTTAATATCTGGAGTGCATTAGTTTGACCAGCACAGTACCAGTTAAAACTTGAATATCATTTCCAGTGTAGATTGTTATCTTAAAGCTGAGGAGAAGCTTTACTAGCCAACAGAGAATAGAGAAATTGACTTTAAAATTGGTGTTGAAAGAAAAAAAATCTAAAGGCAGATCATTATATTTTGGCAGTAATGTATTCTTCAGTATACCAGACTAAATTCTTAGAATACTTTTAAAGAATAAAATGGGAATAATAGTGTTCAGCTATGAGTAGGTAAAAAAAAAAAAACAAACAAAAAAAAACCACAAAACAAAACAAAAACAACCACCCACATTTCTTAGCTATAGTTGAATCACAGATACAACTACATACACTGAGACATAAGTACATAAATACTTACCTATCACTAAGCTGAGAGAGATCTCATGGCTGTACCAGCACAGCATGCTTAGTTATCCTCTCCAGTCTATGTCAGTCCTGCCAATACACTGTTCCTAACAGCTTCTCAGTGTTAGTTAGAACTTTAGGCTTCACCTAGAATTTCTTTTCTGAAGCCTTTTCAGAGGTGCTTCAGTTATGTCTGTGTATAGTAGAGAAAGGAGCATGGCAGTCTTTCACCAAGTCAGTATTTTGATGTCTCTGTGACTTCTGACCCAGAGCACAAGTTAGTTTGTGACAGGACTGTAAATGCTGGTGGTGGTAATGTGCTTTGGTCACGTGCCCTCCAAAAAAATTCAATTTTCAAATTGCAGCTTAGGAATTTCTATTTCAGACACTGCTGAAAGCGGCAGTCCAAAAGCATCCATATATAGTTGTGATCAAACAGTGCCTTGAAATGGTGGAATTTTACACTGTGAATACATTTTAAGAAAACAATAACAAAAAATCACAAATCAGTGGGAGCGCTGCTCAGTGTAACAGATGAATAACTGTGGATAATTCTGATGTTCCTATATTTAGGGAGACAAGGCCTTTGTGGTATGGCGGTAATCACAAAACTTGATCTGTGTGAAGTACCAGATGGTGTTCTATAAATGCAGATCTTAGGGCAGGCATCCGTAGAACTCTTATGCTATGCGAGTACCACAGAAATTATAACAACTGTCATCAAATGGGTCACTTTATATATTTTGAGTCTGCGGCGTAACTGATGAGAAAGATACTTCCTTTTGCTAATTAGACTGAAAGGGGAAGCTTCATCTGGGAATGTTTTCCAAATTGAAAACCTTATGGGCTCTTGTAGGAGAACATCTTTCTGCAGATACCTCTTCATCCAGCCATGAGATATTATTGCTCAAAGCTTTCTTCTGTGCTGTTGTTTTGCCAGAGTAAATGCTTGAGCATGAGGCAACTGAATATTGGTTAACTAATTTAAGGTTGTGTAGAATAAGATGGGATTGACAAAAGTGATAAAGCATGTATCTGTGCCAGTCGTTTTCTGGAAGTTTGGAATCCAATGTCAGTTTTGAATTGAACATGTTGAAAACTGTACATAGTTTTCTTATTTATGTTTTATGTCCTTTTTTTGGCCTAGGTTGCACAAGCAGTAATTTTAGGAAGTCAGCCTGGCTAAATTGGCACCTACCTGTTCATATAGAAGAGGGTTCGTTCTTCCCTGGGGATTCTTGCCAGGATTTTAATAACTTGAACAGCATAGAGGGCAGTAATTTTGCCTTTTTAAAAGCGAGTGGACAGTGTGGAGGCTTGACCTTTTTCCTTTGTGAAGCACCGGCTAACGTAGAATGGAGATGAAACATGCCAAATGTAGAACATGTCTGTCCAAATTAAGAGAGAAACTGGCAATCAGTGAAAAATATATCTGGTCTTCTCTTCATGCAAATACATGTACAGGCATTTCTTTAGACCTGATTGGGATTCTGCTGCTGAGCACTTCTTTCTAGCAACTGCAAGAGCACTGTCACAACTCCTGTTTCTAGCGTCAATTAAAGTAATGGCCAAAGATGATAATAAAATGAGGGAAAAAGTTCAGATGTTTCACACAGTATTATAAAAACAAAAGCGAAAGACAGACTCTTTAGGTTATATTTTTATATAAGGAATACATTGATGTATTAGGTGGCACGAACTCACGGGATGTAACGCGATAGGCCTCCCCGTGCTCGGTAATGTATATGTATGAGGCTGAAATTGGAGCCCTATATAAGGGTCTCACACGGTTCATTAAACGCCATTTTACAGCTCACCATATTGGTGTGATCAGCGTGTAACTTGGTCATGGGGCCGTCAGATGCACATTCTCAATGATGGACGTAGTTCTTTAGGTTACCTTACACAAGGCAACAATTGGTGCCCCGTGTGAGGACGTCCTGAGAGTGAGTGTGCGACGGCTAACCGCGAGACGGACGCGAATCCTACGGTTAGATCCCGTGGAAGCGCCGGAGGGGCGATATATTGACTGCAGCTACTGATTATCCTGCGGTAAGACCGTGGAAGACCGTGGGACTTTGGGCCCGGGTATATATACAAAGGGTGCGAGGACGTACGGTGTCGAGCACCAGAAAAAACATGGATTCCGTCACAAAGGTACTATTACGGGTTTGTAAAACCCACTGCGGTAGGAATGCTCCTTCTAAGAAGGAGATTGTTGCCGTTATTACTTTTTTGCAGGAAGCGGAGCTTTCACCCTCCCCTTGTAATTTGCTCGATTCGGAGCGGTGGGAATCTTTCACCGCTGCCCTGCTCCTAAGAGCAACAAACGATTATAAGGCGGAGGAGTTAAAAACCTGGGTTTTGGTCCTGGGTGCGCTTAAAGCGGCTAAGGAGGAGAAAAAGATCCAGGCAGTCGCGAATGGGGTTTTTGGGGTGGGTTCCGGGACGTCTGGGGTCCCGGAGGGTGCGGAGGAACCGCTCCCTTGCGGCGACTCCGTACCCAAGATGGCGCCGACCACGCCGGCCGTTTTCACAATGGCCATGGCGGCGCCCGAAACAACTCCGGAAGGGATGGCGGAAGTTGCCTCATCTGGGGAGGCGCCGCCATATTATCCCCGCCTATACCCCTGTTTGCAGAGCTTTCGTTCACCTGAGGGGGGTGGGTCCTGTCCGAGGGAGGGAGAGTCATGGGGGGAGGCGCGCCGTGGAGGCGTTAAGCCACCCCTAGACCCGCCCCCGGAGGAGGGACCTCATCCCGCGAAAGGGGAGGAACGAAAGGTACTGCCTGCCCCTACCCCTTTGGTTTCGTCTCCCGAGGAGGGGGAGGAGAAAGGGGAGGAACAAAAGGTACTGCCTGCCTTCACCCCGTCGGTTTCGTCTCCCGTGAAGGGGGAGGAGAAAGGGGAGGAACGGAAGGAATTGCCTGTCCCCACCCAGTCGGTCGTGGTTCCCCGGAGGAGGGGGGAGAAGTGGGAGGAGCGAGAGATATCGCGTAAGCCCACTGATTGGACTGACATTTGCGATACAATGCGAGAGGTGGGGCTCAAGGAGCGGGACTGGGCGGTGTTCCCAATTGTAGTCAAACAGGAGGGACCGGTTTGGGTACCTTTGGAAGCAAAAGCAGTTGCTCGGTTTATAGAGGCGATTGACAAAAAGGGATTGAGATCCCCGATGACAATGAGTGCCTTTGAGGCTCTCGTAGCCCCAGGTCCCCTACTCCCATATGATATTGAAAGCCTTATGAGAGTAGCCCTCGAACCAGTACAGTTTACTGTGTGGAAGGAGGAGTGGATAATACAACTCAAAGCTGTTTTAGCACAGGCTGCGCGCGATCCACAGCATCCAGCAAATGGGAAGGAGGGAGATCCAAAAACTGATTTAATGAGGCTTTCAGGTTCATCTGCGGATTTGGCTGGATCTGCAGAGAGGCAGCTTAGGGACCTCCGCCCAGGAGAGCTGCTTGCCACCACGGGGGCGGCTACCTCTGCTTTTATACACTTTATAAGAAAAGCAGAGCCTGTAGCCCCGTGGTCAGAGATTATGCAGGGTCCCTCAGAGTCATTCTCTGAGTTTGCCAATCGATTGATATGGGCAGTAGAAGGATCGGAACTGCCTAAGGAAGCGCTGACTTCTGTTATAAAGGATTGCCTGAAGCAAAAGGCCCTAAGAGAAACTGAGAGATTGGCATGCTGGTCCGTGAAGCAAGCTAATGTCACCACAGCAGTCCTGTCGGAACTCCTGATGGACGTTAACAACATCAGACACGCTGTTCTTCAAAATAGAGCTGCAATTGACTTTCTGCTGCTTGCTCAAGGGCACGGGTGCAAGGACTTTGAAGGGATGTGTTGTTTCAATCTGAGCGACCACAGCGATTCGATACATAGGAAGTTGGAATGGATGCAAGAACACACGAAGAAGATCGCATTAGATGATGCATTCGGAAGCTGGTTGGAGGGACTGTTTGGTAATCTGGGCCCATGGCTTAAGCAGTTTCTCAAAGTATTAATCATAGGTATTTTATTCTTTTTAGCTTTAATGATTTGCTTACCTTGTTTGTTTCAATGTGTCCAGGGTTGTTTACAGCGTATGATAGAAAGAATGTTTAACGAAAAAATGGAGTACCAACGGGTATATGATAAACTTTGAGAAGAAGGAACTGTATAAACCCAAGATGCCTTGGATATAATCATTAGAAAACTACTGATGTTATTAGATATTGCACTACCTACCTCTGTAGCTTGTCTACCTCACTTTTTAGATAACTTATTAAGTTTAAATTATAGAGACTAACATTTTTATATTAGGATTAAGGATTAGCGTTCGGGATGTAACGGGGCATACCTTATCGAGCATGGAGAGGGGGAAATGATGTATTAGGCGGCACGAACTCACGGGATGTAACGCGATAGGCCTCCCCGTGCTCGGTAATGTATATGTATGAGGCTGAAATTGGAGCCCTATATAAGGGTCTCACACGGTTCATTAAACGCCATTTTACAGCTCACCATATTGGTGTGATCAGCGTGTAACTTGGTCATGGGGCCGTCAGATGCACATTCTCAATGATGGACGTAGTTCTTTAGGTTACCTTACACAAGGCAACAATACATCCACTGACAAGTTCAGAGATGTCTCATGGAAGCAGGAAAGCCACACCAGTTTTCTGAAAGCTGAGAAGCAGAAGGCAGAGCAGGCAAGGGGTGACCTTTCTTCCTTGCTTTCCACTTCAGCATATCCCTAGAGAGTGTGTAGCGTTGATTCTCATCGTATGCCTGAGTATCACTGATAATGTACAGGACAATGAAATGAACAGCTTATTTGATAACTTTCTGCAGATGTCTTCCTTGCATGAGTCTTGAAGTGACATGGTTGCATTCCTTTTTGTGCAAGGGGTGGAAAAGAACTGAGGCACAAGAAGCAAAGGGATTGATGTGGAAAATGAGTATGTAGCTTTACATGTACTGTACTCTTTCTAATGCAATCAAGTTTCAGAAGGAATGTGATACCAGATGGCAGTATATGAATCAAGAATATGCAGTGCAAATAACAGTAATTTATAGTCAGTATCACAGATAAGTCCTCAAATTTTCTTTACTAGATAGTTTGAAAAGCTTGGTTTGCTAGAAAACTTATTTTTCTTTGAACCTCTATATAATTTTCTTTCTGCATTTGTAATTGTTATCTTTGTACATCTTAGGTCAGCATTTCTTTCCCTGTTGACGCTGACCCTCTTATGTGCTGGTTGAAAGTCTTCACAACTTTCATCTCAATTTTTAGAGATAGAAACAAGAAGGTGGGATTTTAAAAAGCACTTAGCACAGCTTTCCTTATTTCCTTAAAATTAAATCAGTCCTCAAAAATATTGAATAAAATTCTAGGGAGCCCTGACAGTGTTTTTCAGGATCCTACCCCAGTCCCACACAGTTTATACAGAGGTTTCTTAGTGCTATATTGCTGTATTGTCCCTTTTCCTTGACAGTGGATTGAGACAAGAGGAGACAAAAATTGCAGCTGAGGTCTTTAGAACACCTTTTATTGATTAAGCAGTTAATAGCTTTAAGCTGTAATTATTAATAGCAGGTATCAGCTCTCACAGTGTATTTACCTATTCCTGCAGACAGACAGGTAGACACATGTGCAGTCATTCACAGCTGCCTGGTTGGAGCTGCAGCTGGGATTCCAGTACCAGCTGGATACTCAAAAAGCAGAGGATCAGACCAATGTCATGCCCAGTGGCTTGCAAGTAGGTGTTCAGAAAGTCCCTCAGAGCATCCTTTGTTCCATCAGATGCATGTATAATCTTGTTGCCTTTGCTTGCATATAGCTGCCACTGTCTTGGACATGGTCCAAGCTGTACAATCTGTTGTTGATGCTAGTGTATACTGGTGGCCTTGGGCAGTTTTGGCAGATGCTTGGTGTTCTCAGTTTATCAGCTCTTGCAGGTCCAGCAACATTACTAATCTCTGGAGCTTATCTGCTCTTGGGAGACCTTCACACATCTTTCTGCTCTGAAGCCTGCTGTTTTCTGGCAACTATTTTTCCATGAACATCCGTAGATACCTGCAGAATTCACTTGCACGTAGGGAGCTGTTATAATAACATGAAGTAAGCAGAGTTCCTATTCCTAAATTTTACAACTTCAGCATTGTAGTCCTGATTCCAGAATGGCAGGAACACCCTTTACAATGATTTTTGAAACCCTGTGCATGGCAACAGCTGACAATACTGTGTCAGGTTATAGACTTTTCATTTGCAGCTATTTATTTAGCTGGCAACATCTAGTCTAATAATTGTTCACTTAAGTTTTGATTAAGGTAGACAGAAATGTTGCTGATAAGCAACTCATTAATACTATTAGCCCTTGATTTTTTTGTTTTTTTGTTTTCCCTCAGAATGAAGGGAAAGGTAAACATAATGGGTTTTAAACCTCATGGTTTAAAATGTGTTCTGTTGCAACTGTTGATATCCCAGTATCACTTCCTACCTCAACTCTCCTTGTCTGAAATAAGTAAAATACATGGACTCAGTTCTACCCAGTCATCACAATTCTTTGTGCACATAAATTACACCAATGCTGTTCAATCTTCCAGATTGTTTTTCCATCTCTCAGACTTCAATGAATTCTTAGGAAAAACTACTACAGTTTTTCTCTAAGCCAGTTTCTTGCATCAAGTCATTGTAGTGTACATAAAAACAAGACAAAACCTACCAAGTTGCTTCTCCCTCTGCACCTCCTTTCCTCAGCCTGGAGCATTTATTGGGATTCCAGTTGTTTGCTTTGCCGATCTAATATTCTTCCCTTACCAAGCAATATTTGGCTCTTATTTTTTCCATTGACACTCCTGGAGTTGTAGATTTTATTGATGTTGGCACCAGTGACTGTCAAGAAACCACTTCATAACTTCCAGCTGCCCCCATTTTAAGAAAATAAATGAAGGACGTAAAGGTTTTAAGGCAGTGAATTAATGGAGGTGCAGACTGATCATTCATTGTATCCAGTGCTACTTTTGAGGTACACAGAAAAAAATCTGTATATTCTGCATGTATTTCTTGTTTTAATGTTTTCTTTTCATCATTTCATGCCTATACCTTTGTCCTGTGAACATTTTATTTTCAGCTAGAATGAGATGAGAGTGAATAATGGGAAGGTGGGTGGTGGAAGGGAGCAGGCAGGAAGAATTACCAACTATTTATAACTTTGTTTTTCATAGCAGGCATGGTTTTGGTGATGAGGGTCATTCATATCACTATTTCCATGGTCCTTAATGTCAGTAAGTTTTGTTCAAGTCAATAACAAAAAAATCACCTGGACCGTCCTCATTAAAGTTAATGCCTTTCTGACCAAAGAATAGTATCTCTATGTTATATGTGGAAAACAGCATGTAAAATATAACTGCAGTTTTCAGTGATTTATAACCTCTAGTTTCCTATGATTTTTAATCATTAAAGAGTATGTAAAAACATATTTTATACACAATCTTTTATCTCACATTTATTTTTATATTTCTCCATAGCAATTTATTGCTACAGATATATCACCATTACTATAGACATTTATAGTGCCATTAAAATTCAATGCCACCATAAATTCCTGCTCCTTAAAGTGTTGACATTTGTAACAGCTTCCACAAGGGCATATTTTATACTGAAAGTGAAACTTGGGAGTAAAAACTTTTTTAAGATTTAAGATGTAGGTGAAGAAAAAGTGTCTTTTATCTGCTCTCAATAAATCCAGTCACTTGAATGAGACACACTGTGTTCCCCCTCACTTCTGGGCTTTATTTGCGTAGGCTACTTCAAACAGGTTCAAAGTGAAGCATGGTATACAACGCTTGAAATTATAAAGCAATTATTTTCTGACTAGCACACAAAATCTGGGCAGAATATAATGAGCTATTAGTGTAATAATTAACATCCTAAGGCACCTGAAGGGTCTTTGCTGTCTCAACAAACATCATCTGGGAGAGGAATGCTTGGCCTCCACACACAGCTCTGTGTTGCCAAGTTTTATTTTCCATAAGGTCAGTTGAAACTGATGGTACCAACACATGTGATCAACTGACTGCTCTTCACTGCTCTTCATATTTTCTTATTTAATTTCTTTGCCCTGTTGGGATCTTATTATATGCTGATGTTTTCCCCATTGAATTGAGTCTTTGATTCTGCCCTAAAAGTCCCATATCTACCTCTGCATCTCTAATGTTTACCTTTCTTGCTTCTCTATTTAACTTCCCACAGCTCTTTCTCAGCAGTCTCAGTAGAAGTTGGGTACTTGTGAAGGTTCAGAGATGAACTGTGGTTTCGTGGCACACTCCCTGGCTGTGGTGGGAGGAAGCTCACAGCAGAGATTACAGAGAAAGGGCTACAGCTGATGACTTTTTATTTTATGTGTGTTTCAAATTTACATTTCAAGAGGTGGGAATATATAATTTAACTAAATAGCTGAAGAAAAGAGAAGACAGTTTTGTATCCTGAATATTGAAGAGTATTTAAAGATTGTTTAGTCTTTATCTTTTTCCACATAGATTGAAACAGCAGGGACAGAAGTCGTTGTTAGTAAATTGATTTATGGAATAGAGGCTGCAGACTTCACCCAGGAAAGCTATCAGAGTACAGCGCCAAAATTTCTCTTGCTTTAAGTGCATAAGATTTCTTAAAACCAATGCATCCATTATTTATTATTATAGCTCACCCAAACTGCTTCTTGGATCTGGAGGATTTGATCTAGATTCTCTAAATTGGGAATACAAGCACATAAGCTAATTTATTGTGATAGGTTGTCTCTCCCTTCTAAATTGGGAACCTTATGTTCCTGTCTTTTGCGCTGCTTTGGCACAGGCAGTGAGCACAAGACAAGTTACATTTTTTTTGTTCCTTTCCACACAGAATCAGAACAGAACTCATCCATAGTGTCAGTAAGTGTGGAACAATGCACTGCTACAAGAGCAGCTCAGAATATAGGGATTGCAGTGTTGTGATGGAGCATGGTGCAAAGATACAAATGTAATATCAAACTACACTAATTTCAGCGTTACGGTATTGAGTATGTCATCATTTAGTTCAACTGCACTTTTTTTTAACATGCACGCAGCTCCACAGCTAAAAGTTTCACAGGCTGAAGAGAAAGGAGTATCAGCCAAGTGCTCCTGGCAAAGTCAAAAATAAAGTGAGAAAAAGAAAGCTGACTTTTTGTCACAAAATTAGAGACTACTATACCTGTGTCTCAGCGAAGTTCACAGGGGTGCTGCTCTACTCAAAGCCCTCTTTAAAGTAAAAACTGAGAGACCTTGAGGGCTTGTGGTCATTAGTGATGCCACAGGACTTTCCATACTAAGTGGCTTGTTAGCACGATGGATCTGACTAACTCATGTAATTACTTTCAACCAACTTAAATTACCCTTCAATTTCAATTGTAGTGAGACGTTCTGGGAGCACAGTCTGATGAGGTTAACCAGGAGAAGGTTATGGGATCACAAATTATGAGAACTCGCATCGTGAACAAAACTTTGCTAATGGAGTTTTTACATTCTGCTAGGGAAAAAAAAATCACAAAAGCTGCTGACAGGGAGTTGAAACTTAAGGAATTCATTTTAGGAAAAGTGTAAGTTTTGCAATTGTAAATGTGATTTGTTGTTTGGGATGGTCACCCAGGAAAGGCTACAGAAAGATATTTATTGGTAGCGGTGTTAAAACCAAGTTTGGATATTCTTTAAAAGATAGTATTTTTATTATCTACTGTTTCATTAATGATAGCATTTCCCTGCACTCTTGTGCCTTTAAATGCTGATGTGTGGTTGGGCCAGCAGACATAACCTTTCTAACTGAGGCAGCGTGGATGGAGCTGTGGCCATGCTTTGGGGTGTACCTGTTCTCCTGTGGATTTATCTGCAGGTTGGACTCTATTCAACTCAAGTTCTCATGGTGGAATACTGTAGAGTAGAACAGGATCAGCAGAAATACTCTGACCATCTGCCAGACCATGCACATCCCACTGCAGTTATCAAAATGTTCCCAGGCATAGCAGAGCAAGATGATAAGGAGCACAGCAAACAGCAAAAGCAAAAAGCTGCCACTAACAAGCAATAGACACTAATATACAGTAAGGCAAGCAAACACATGAGCCTGCCAGTTAGAAGTTAAACAGACATAATAGCTATAAATTTGGTTTAGCACACTCTAATTAAATTTGCTGTTATATCAAACCCTTTGAGCCTCTGGATGCCAAAAAAAGACTGCTGAGGGTTAACACCAGTAGGCAGCTGAACATCAACCAGGCACTTGTTCACTCCCTGCCAGAAGGATGGGGAACAGAACTGGAAGAAAGTGAGAAAACTCATGTATTGAGATAAAAACAGTTTAACATATAAAACAAAGCTACACATGGAATCAAAGCAAAATGTGGAGTTTATAGAATCGTAGAATGAATGGTGAATTCATAGAATTTGTTGAGCATTCCCGATAGCAGGGAGACATTCAGCCCCTTCCTGGAAAGCAGAGTTCTATCACACATTACTTGGGAAGATAAACTCTCTATTGCTTATTGAGAGAAGTACCCTCACTGCATTTGCATTCTTTTAGAGTTTCCAACAAATCCTGCCACTGCCTTTTAGTTTCTCTAAAACAAACCTTTCTTTGTTGCAGGCAGGAACAGACCTGGTAAACTTAATCAAATGAAAATCCCCCCCCCATCTGTCAGTGAGATGTTCATGGGCAAATTGCTCTCCTGGTGTTCTGGCAGTAGAACATCTTACCATCCCTCCTTCCCTGAGCTTGTTATTCTAGAGCCGCACCTTTCTACACAAAGTTGGGGGGTCAATGAGTTCTTGTCTTCTGCAAGAGAATTTCCATATGAGTCATTGCCAAGCAGTTTGTGTGCCCTTGGAGCAATGCCCTGTCGTGGTGCCTTGGCCTTGTGTGATATAAAAGGGAGAAATCCTGCAGCTGTCAATGAAGCAGAGTCCCCAGAGGTGGGGTTGGTTTTGCCAAGGCTGCTTTCTGCCGGGTTGAGACTTACGTAGATTGTTGTTGTTTCTGCTGACCGAATGCTTCTAGAAGCATAATGCTGCATCTCAGTGGGATTGTTTTATCTGAAGAGGTCTTGATGGAAAATACAGCGGTGCTTTGGGAGCAGTTATTGTAGCTCAGGCAGAATTTAAACAAAGATTCCTACAGCATACCCTCATAGGAGCTGCATTTTTTTTTTTCTTTCTTTTAATCATTTAAAGTTGGATTTAAGGATTAGCTGAAAAGGGGGGCAGGGAAACGTGTTTATGTAAACAAATGGAAATGGCTTTCTACGTGCTAATTGCAATTACACGATTCTGTTTTCCCATTTCATTAATACCAGACTGTTTATTTTCACTGCTAATATGAAATAAATCACAATTGTTTTTAGCTGTTCTACATCATGAACAAAAATATGACTGCTGTTGGCATTTGCACAAGGAATTATATTTTTGCCCAATAAGCAGATAATTTCTACTATTTGTGGTCTAGAGGAAAACTGCTGTGCCCTTGAAGGACATCTCAATATTGTAGAGATTTTATGCTTGGTTATACATTTAGGACGCATGTAGTGGAAACTTGGGAGCTACAAGAATTACTTAGATGCAGTGTTTTGTGGAAGTTTCTGTAATTATAACTGAAAATGAAAAAGCTGAAAATGATGAAATGTGAATCAGAATATTCAAGAATACAATTGTGGAGATGCACTGAAATTCCTACTGTAGAGTCTGTGCATCTACTTATGAAATATCACGTTTCTAAAAACATCATTCTTTGCGTAATCCTGTTGGGTTTTTTTTTTTGTAATAACTGAATTAACGGAGGTCATTTCATGTATCAGAGCATTTTAACAGGCATAATGAAGCAATTCTGGAGACTGTTTCTGTGTCTTGTACGCTTTGTGTGAGCTACGTGAATAATGACTGAGGACATTTTACATGGGCTCTGTTCATAGTATGCAATACCTGGATACTCCACAGTAAAAACTTTCAGTGCATTTTCAGATCTATTTCTTTCCTAATACTACAGGTTATAATATAATGTAAGCTTTATGTATTTCAGAAGGAAGCCCAGAGTTACTTGCATTAGCTATGAATCTACTTAAAGTTCCTTAAACATTGATGTCTGATCTGCAGCAATATTAAGTCATATCAAAGTTTTCCAGCTGCTATCTTGCTTATTTATCTTCTTTACAAGCAGAAGTAGGATGTTTGGAATTAGACATGGAAGCTCATGTGTTTTCCGTTTCTTCAACAATCTGTGTATTTTTTATAACTTGTCTTTTGTCATTGGGTTACTCTTGTTTGTCTTAGCTTTAGGACATTTGTTGATCTAGTTCCGACCATGTGTATAAAAACTGGCAAAGACTTTGGTTGTAGCATTTCTGCAATTTCTATTTGTTTTTTATTTTTTAATGTAGAGTTGCTTTAATACGCCAAAAGTGAGCATTTTTCTTTTGTCTCTTGTAAAAAAAAGCATCAGCCTGAAATTCAGTTTTGGAGTGCTTTAACAAGGACTGAAATTGTGCAGCGCTCATTTGTTACTCCTGGATTTTATTTATGTGTTGATTTTGATCAGACTTTTCTTTCACTGCAAGCAAATGGTATATACTGTCCTTTCAAGTGTTCTCTTCTTGAATAGAATGATTTGAGTCTAGCTGAATAACAAGCTATTATAGATATTACCAGGATATTAAGAGTACAGTGCTATTTAATAGTAGCAGCAATTAGAGATAGTAAAAATCAGTGTTATAGCAACAACGGTATTATAGGTCCAACAAAACTTACCAATAATAATATGACAGTGAATGTACTTACTCTGCATTGCAACTATCAATACTGTTACACCAGATACACTAATGATGGGTTATAGTTATCAAGACTGTACTTATGATAGTTTATATGTACATCTATGTGCATCTGTATATTTATAAAATCATTATTGCAAACCAATCACCAAAGAGGATAGTTGTTTTAGTTTATCTTATTTTCTTAAACTTTATTTCCCCAAACTGATTCTACTCTTAACAGTATATTGTTCTTCATATCTTGTTTTGCTCTTATTGATGGTACATTTAGGGCATCTCCATTTCTCAGGGTGCCAAATGAGTCAATGAGAAGGACATCCCTAGTTCCTGGACTGAGTTCTTAAACACCAGGAGAAGAATATACCTGCTGGCTGAGCTCCCAGGCTGGCAGACATTTTCTCCTGTCAGTCTTTGGCAGCCAATTTTACATCAGCATTTTCTCATTGTTGTCAAGTTGCCTCTGTAACACCAACATGTTTCAGGGTGAGCTGCTTACCCATGAGTTTCAGTTCAACTGTCCTTGTCTCCCATTGATGTTCACAACTTCCTTTCTTCCCACAGTGGCATGCATTTTTCACTTTCATATTATAGGCAGCCTTCCAGTGGATTGTAATTTCAGTACACAGAAAAGGTTTTTTCATGCTTTCCAGAATTGTTCTAATGTCCTTGCATTGTTTGCTATGAGCAGCAGACCCAATTGAATCACCATGGGACCCTTTTTGAGTCCTGCATTGCAATCTAGGGCTGAACAACCAAGCCCAAGGTGTTTTATTCAATCTGTGATTGCATTCAGTTGATGGTTGTGTTCAGTCTATGATCGTTCATCACAAAGTGCTCATTGCAGAATCCTCAGTGGTTTTAATGTGGCTGTCTGTAGTGTTTATTCATGGTCTTAATGTGATTATTTTTTTTTAGTCTATTGCTGTATGTATAGGCAGAGAGGATTTGTTGTAGAAAGCTATACAAACAGACCTTTACACCTGGTCTTCTTAGAAGGTGTGTATGAGATTAGCTAATTGTTCATTGCTTTTTTTTTTTGTGAAAAAAGCTTGATATTTGGAAAGTGCAGTTATTCGACCATAGTGAATCTGATGTCAGTACACGCACTCTCTTATGCATAAAAGCAGTAGCTTTTTTTTTTCATGTACCCTGAGTTGGCCTTAGGGTGAAACTCACCTCTTGTCACAGGATTAAGAGTGATTAAAGCTGACAAGACAAATGCAGACAAACTTTAAAAAGCAAACAACAACAAGCCCATAATAATCAGAATTCCTGCAAGAGTAGAATGTGAGCAGTGTCCATCTTGTACAATTTGCACCACCAGTAAGGTGATTATAGCCTATAGATAATAGCCTTGATTGCATAATAACTGATGATTCTTATGTGGCGATCCAAAGTACAGCTGTGATTTCTGGTATAATCTCCATTTATTATTACTTTGAGATACTACAGTAAATATCCTTCTAAACTAAATTTCAGTTAAATGCTATCAAAAAGCTATGTGTTGTGTCCAGTATACATGTTCTATTTAAATTTTGCTTTTTGGAAATGTGTCAGGAGCCATGGTATTTAGACAGAGTGATGTACAAGGACAAAATAAGGTTGGTCCTATAGGGGCAGAAAGGGGCAGCTGGGCATTGGGGTTATTGCTGTGTGTGCACTAAAAGCTCTCAAGCCCCCAGTTCTTTGTGTGGTCAGGAATTCCCCAGCTGCTTCCTGTGGGAGAGAAATGGAGCGTTTGGGGGAGTTGGACTGAATGATTGACTGAAGTGCCTGGGGCCTGCACAGCGAACCAAATGACTAACCGCTACTGGAGCTGTCATACTGGGAGTTGTAAAACAGCCTCAGATTCCCCCAAGGCTTTCCCAGCTGTGCATACACCAATTCATGTGTGTCAGTGTGCCTGTGAATTTGCTGGGTGAAAAATCCCAGTCCCATACCTGTCCCTAGGAGACCTTCGAGGCTGCTCTTGCTGCAGAAGGGACCTGACTGTGCCTCTGGAAGGGGGCTGGTAGGCAATCAGCAGAACCTCATAGTGCCAGTGCAGGTATAATAACAGAGAGCAGTCTTTTGTGGATGGTTAGGCTAGCTGGATGTTTTCCAATTTATGTAAGATCAGAAATTCATTGTGCATTTACTAAAGTGATCACAAAGGGCCATGGATCTAGCAGCAGATAAGAATTGCTCAGAACAGTGTTTCGTGGAGTTCTTTCTTTCCCTTAGGAGATGCCACTGGTAGCATACTTGCAACATAGACTGCTCTTGTAATGTGATCATGTATTGGAGAGACCTGGCTCTCCGTGCAAGCACTGCCCAATACAGAGCTCATAACAACTGGTTTTTCAGTTTTGCTATCCTGTTTGCAGGGACAAGGCCTGGGGTTGATGGTAGCTCCTGTCCAAGTCACAAGGGAGCTCAGAGCCATGAAAACCTACTGTTGACCTCAAGACATGTAACATGTTTTTACCTGAATTCAGGACTGTCACTTGAGGCATTCTCGAGACAAATGAGGCGGTAACACCATTGCAATAAGAATATCTTGTTTATTTCATGTAGTCCTGATTATGCAGAGAATATGCTGAACAAAAACAAGCTGAGGGTTTTGAATATAAATAATGATCTATGGAAACTTCTAAGTAAATTATGCCATTAATCCAGAATGTGCTCTCTCTCTCTATTTTTTTTAATTTGTTGAAAGGAATAAGAAGCATGATTGTGTTATTTATTACTAGAGCAATGTTGCTATAGTAACCGTTACACCTCATCATTAGAGGTATACAGGAGTTGAAAAGTTACTTGGGGGGAGGCAAGAAATTTGTCAGTAATTGGGCATTTTCAGTAAAAGACGTGTTTGCCTTCCTTGAAAGGCTGTGTATGGCGAGAGATCTGAGAGAGCTTTACAAAGTGCAGGAGGAGGCATGAAAGGAGGAGAAAATGTTAGATGTGCAGGGACTTGTATTATGCTAAGTTGGCTCATTTTTATCATTGTCTTTCCATGGCAGTTCTGAAACGTGGACTGTGCGGGTAACCATAGAAACAGAAACTCTGCAATACAGGCACCTAACATAGAGTATTTTAAGAAAACTTGAGATGTGATTAAGTAGATTATTAGAGATAAAATGCCACGCAAGCGTCTCATACAGGGTAGGGAAAGCTGGTGTTTCAGAACTGGAAAAATGGCAAAATAACGCTTACTATGGAGTAATCAGAAGGATAGTGGTTGGTTGGTTGTTTTTCTTCCAAATCTTTAGTCACATAATGTTCAAGAGTAATTCTGATTAAAAAATGAAAAGGCTGAGGAATTCAGAAAGGGCCAGCGGCACACCAAACTTCTTCAAGTGTGGCAGGTTAGTTGGCCATGTGAGAGAGGATTATAAAAACAATTTGGAAACATTCATGCACTTCACTGAAACTTTCTGTAGTCTGTGATTGTGCCCTGAATGTGAAAGAAGCAGACAATAAACCTGACTTAATACTAGTGATATTTTAATAGTGGTGTCAGTCACATGAAGAGAACATCTCCTTTGGAACTGTGATGAAATGTGCAGATACAAGGGAATGTAGAAGTTTCCCCAGTTTGCCAAATTCTTTCCTCCAAGTAGCTGACTTGAACCAGAATATAGAAAGCACGTTCTAAGGCACACAGGCCTTTCATTCTCCTTCAGCTACACTGCTCACCCCCTGAAGGTAAAACTTCCTACACCATATGATAATCCAGTCCTAAAACAAATAATGGAGTGTGCAAACACTGTAATTAATCTGACAAAGTTCTAACTAAGACGAGTGTATTGCTGGAAGATTTTGTTTGCAGAATGTCACTTCCAACGGCCAACACTACGCAGGTGTATTTGTATTCTCAGCTATAGGCATGGATAATTCTTCTCATTGTTAGAGGTGACTGTGCTGCAGCTGCAAAATACACTGCAGAAATAATGGTTGTCACAGAAAAGCTTCCTGTGTGCTGTCAATACAAATGGCTTGCAGATAGTCTTTCAATTGCCTCTCATTATGACATTGCAGTCCCTAAGCTGTTGAAATTGGCGTGCAACGGTCTACCCACCAGGGCAACTTTTGTCCTACACCTCACCCTGGCAGCAAGGCTAATAGCTGTTCAAGAGGCCAATGGAACTTAATAAAAAATGGAAATGGTTTTGCCCCTCCATTTTAATTAACATTATGTCTACATTTCTATGATAATGGATAATTAAGTGAGTTACTTTGACATTGGAATGTTCTTGGAAATAATTTACAGTGCGATTTCATTAAGTTGAAGACATTTGTCTGTTTTATTTTGAATAGGAGTTTCATCGTAAGTATTTCTAAATGTGATTTATACGTGAACTCGTTATTATGCACAGAGGAAGGGTTTCCCAAATGGCAAACATAATTATTTGCATTTTAAAACCCTTTTTGTCATCACATGTGGACTACCTCATCTGCTTCTTCAAAGAACTATTCTTGTTCTTTTTTGTAGGGTATCCAATCATCTGTTCATTCTGTAAACACATCAGGTGCAGATCGGTGTTCTTGTGGAATAGTATTATTTTGGGAATAGCAAAGCCAAAAGGTTTTCTCTGTCTAGGTTGGCTTGTCATCCTTCAGCAAAAAATGTTAATGAAAAGTGTTACTTGATAACATTTGGAAGAATTACAGAGGCAGTTTTGGCCTATGTTATATGCCTTTCAAGCAAACCATGTAATTCCCTAGTAGTAGCATCCTTGTTTAATCACAGCTATGGACTTTCCAGATCTAGTAAGGATTGTGTTTTGATCTTACATCTTCTTGCATATCTACTTGTAAAGAAATGGAAGATGCATGCACTATTATACCTTTTTTGCTGGAATATACCATCAGAAAAACATATTGGAAGCAGTTATGCCGCTCAGTTTCTTTATGCGATCACGATCTTGACTCAAGGAAATGCTTAACAGTGTTTAGTTTGTCCTATGGAGATACGGTAAATTCAGCTGCAGAAGTTTCTATTTTGAGAGGTGCCCATAGCTCACGTCAATGAAATGTTGCACTATTTTTGATTTAATAGACATGACTATTGAAATCATGCATTTTTAAATACGCCTTGGAAAATGATCATTAAAATTTAACTTATTGTTTTTAATATACCTGTCTACTGTGTGAGAGCTACTGGGAGAACTTCCAGTAAAGGTGTTGGTGGTGAGATTAGTCTTCAAAGATAGTGACAAAGAAAATTTTCAGTGCTAGATGTGGAGAGGAATTTTTGAGATATCTACCACTTTTGTGATGCAAATTATCAACTGCAGCGTGAAAACAAATTGCGCATTTGTTCATTTTAATTCGGCACTGCTGGTTTGCGTACATGGGCAAGAGGAAGGGCAGCTGATGAAAATATTGTATGTGGTATTACTGCAGAAAACCTCTCAGTAATAATCAGATTCCATTAAACATTACAAGACTGCAGTTGGAATAGCTATGGAACTTTAGTAATGTTTTTCTGTCTGTGATATTGCCTCTGGTGCCTGCTTCTGCACTGAAACTAGAAATTCAAGACCTAGGGGTGGTTGGGCTACACTTTGCCATTGATTGACTCATCTGTTGCGTCCATTGGAACAAAAAGGCAATTTAAGTTTTTGTAAAGCAAATGAGTTCATTTGTTAACTTCTGAGGTGGGGGAATCTGTAATATTCAGTGACGTAGTTATATTTTCTTGCCTCTCTGAGGAACAATCTGGATATGATGTCTATTTAGTTCCTTGTTATTTTCACTTGGAAAATGCATTTTGAATTGCAAATGAGAATGTTATACACTTAAGTGTTTCTTTTTAGGCTTATATTATGGGGTTGAAGAACCGTTTTCAGCTTCCAGCTCTTTCATTGTTTTGAACGTGGTGAAAAAAAAAAAAAAAAAGATGCATTTTCAATAGACAGAGCAAATCTGCATTTCCTTTAGAAATATTATTTTCAGATACAGTGCCAGAAATAGATTAAGCAGCAGAAAGCTTTCCTGGAAGAAGAGGATATATCTGTCTCAGAAATTCCCAAGCCAGCCAATACTCCACTTGTATGGCTTTTAGATTTCCATATTAATTATAAGACAGCAAGTAGGGTGGTGGTGGTTGTTGTTTTAATAATGCAAACGCAGATTTTATTTCTTTTCTTCATATTCCTAAATATAGCTCATGATTCCAAGCCAGTGTAGGCAACTAGAAGCAAGTCTTGGTAAACCTATTTTCTGTATTGTAAGAGGTGACCTACTGCTGAAATGCACCATCCACCACCTCACTGCACTCACAGCCACTTTTCATTCTCCTTAAAAATTCAGCGAGTGTTGATGAATGTCAATGGATGCCATTTTTTCCACATGGAGGAATTCAGTGACACATCATTGCTTCATCCTCACAACCATGTCAGGCACCATTCTGTCAGAGTGCCCCTCTGCTGCCATCTGTTACATGGCACCAAAATGTAATGGAATACTGATGGGAAGGCTGAGCTTCTGCTGCCATCCTGCCAACATCATAAAATAGGAGGCATTACTTTCAGAGCAGCCCTTTGCAGTTTGTCTCTTTTATTATTTCCCTTATTCTGTCCAGTCTCACCCCACTCCTGCACTAGCCAACTGAACTACAGATTTTAGGATCATTAAGGTATAGCAGTCCTCCCTCCCAGATGAAAGGTCCCATCTGCCTGTCTTCCAAGCCCAGCACATTTATCTCCCTGGTTCCCTGGTTGGTGAGTCTGGAAAGGTCAAGAAGCCATCACCTGCCAAGGGTTAGCCTGGCTACCTCCACCCCTATAAGACATCTAATTTTAGACAGTAACCAGGAAAATAGTACCTAATTGCACTTGGAGCTCCACAGTCTTCACATTGTAGTGCAGAGGGGCACATTAAGGAACAGTACTTACTCCTTTTTGTTGTTTGTCCTTTTCCTTGCAATCCCTGTAGAAGAAAATACTCCAAGCCTGACTGTTTTTCTGCTTAAATGTCGAATGTTGCACTGACTTTTACTGGGAACAGAAATCGATAATACTAATTAATGAATAATTAATACCATATAATTCCTAGCCTGTGCTAAGAGCATGCAGTCCATCAAGAACCACTTGATGCTGGTAAGTCTATTTAATAAAGGAAAATTAAAATGAGTACTTTTAAGTTTATCTCTAAAAATTATTGCTGTAGTCTTTCTGCACTTCATAAAGGTTTTCCTTCCATCAGATTTCTGATCTCTCATTAGGTTGCCTCACTGAAATGGATATCAAGAACTTTGCTTATATTACAATGGGGGAGTCAGGCTTGCCAAACCTAAATAAAACAAAAGGGACATCATTAAAACAGTTCATTTATGTGCACCATAAGAAAATGAAATAAGATTTAAGATCAAATTGTAGCAGGATGCTATTTCATGGGTATTTATCACGTACTTTGGATACTACAACAACTCATTAAAAATCTAAAATTTAAATTATTTAGACAGTGCTAACCATGTTGCAGAGTCAGAGATATATCTCATTTATTAACACAGGTGTTGATGTTGAAAATACTACCTATATATTGTATACTGACATTATAGCAAGGGAAGTTTTCAAGCAAAAAGTAATTTAGTGTGTACGTTGCAATAATGTAAATAGGAATCATACTTTTATGATCTGTTCTTTTACACGTTTTGTCTTATATTCAGCAGCTAATATGATATACATAAGGATAGTCTGTGTCTATGAGATCAATTTAAGGATATGTCTGGCTTTAGTTCTTGTTGAATATTCTTCCTCCATGTGAAATACATAAGATATAAATCAGTCTTGTGTTCTTGAAAGTCAGTTTAGACTTTTTGGATGGGAAAAAGTTTGTTGATTAACCTCTGTGAACATACGGATGGCACAAAACACATTTTTTCCTTCCATTTTTGAAGCAGGAGGAAATTCATGAAGCTTGCCTGCTTTTTAAAGGAACTCTGTCTGTGCTCCTTCTGTCTGTCTTCATAACAGAATCCTCATTTTTTGAGCCTGCACTCTCAGTTCAGCTTCTCTGAAAACGTCAGTGTTGGCAGCTGACAAGGTATTCCACTCCAGGTCTAACATTAATGTGGTAGACAAGACTGTCATGCTAAGAAAAAGTTTATCAGAGTCTTTGTACAAAGGAGTCTTTTTTTTCTTTCTTTTACCTTTCCTTCTTTCCTTTCCTTTAATTTTTTTTTCTTTGTATTTTATTAGAACACAAAGTATGAAGGCTCATCTAAGTAGGAAAGATTCTTCAAAATCTCTAATTAAATACATGACAGCTGGTGAATTAGAGCATTTTGTCTTAGTGCTGCAGTCCTGTAATACTTCATAATCCTGAGAGTCCAAAGCATGAATTAATTATGCCTATAACTATCCTGATACCCAACTAAAGGGGAAAAATAATCAAAATCACCCCCCTAAAAGGCCTCTGCGAAAGCAGGTAGCTCTGCTCATAATGAATAACTACAATGAAATTTATTTCTGGAATTTACTGTGGTAAAGCTTTGATTTAGGAAGTGCTTCTACTACGAGACTGGTTGAAGAAACTGCTTATTTTCAAAATAACATCTTAAAAAAGCATTTAAAAAGAAAAGCCATGATCTTCACTCTTGCAAAGTCAGATGACCAAAATCACTGCTTTAGAGAGTCCTTTGGGATTCAAGAAATGGAATTTTAGAGACAAGCTTTTGCAGATCCACAGATTGTGTACATTTGCTGAGATTAGCTGATTTTGAAATGTTTGGGTTGTTTGTGTTATTTAAGAAGAAATGGAACATAACCAAAGTAGGATTTTTTTTATTTTTATTTTTATTTTTTTGCTTCACTGTTGAGGCAGTGATGAATATCTCCTGGATGTGTAGTTATGACGCATCACGGAATACATGGACCATATGGAGAACTGTTGCTTATATGTTAGGGTGGGCATCCATGTCACTTACTGATGGCACCACATCAGATCAGCTGGATGTGTTTCAACCTAGGACTAAGTGAAATGTTTCAGTTCATTTTGAGACTGAGAAGTATGTCTGGATAGACAACTTCGCAATGTTTCAAGTGGAAAAAACCAAAATAATAATAATTTTAAAATGTATCCATTAAATTTCTTTGAACATTGTGTTACACATCAAGGATCAGTGAGGTAGAAAGTCATCTCAGAGTGGAAAAAGAAATATATATATATTCATATAATATGTATGAAAGAGTATTTGGTAGCAATATTAGTAAAGTGAAGTTTAGTTATCAGTTAATGTGCCAGTAGATGGCACTCAGAAATCTATGTTGTTCCATATGGGGCTTCCTATGGACGCTGCAGCTAGATGCCTCACATTGCTGTAAGCAGCTCTTACCATGCAGAAGACTCTTTGTGACTTCTGGATGGAAATAGTTGTATGTAATGAGAACACCAAATGGATGCAAGAGGTGATTGATGCATCATGATGTTGGAGGCGTAAATGATTGGGAAGGCACTGAGGTCTGGTTCAAACGTTCTGAACTGTTTGCTGTAAAGACAGAAAGAATGAGACTGTCCAGTGAGAGTTTCTAACAATAGTTGCATTATTTATTTCTGACAATTCCAGACGAAATATATGAGAAGGCCTGAGTTAAACCTGGGGGCTGCGCCATTTTTAAAGATTGTCCTAAGGAGAAATTAATAGGTCTTATTATTTATAGTGCTGATGATGATTTGCCTGAAATATTCTGAATTGTCAGCTTGGAAGGATCTCTGTAAACTTTTGTTAGCTAATCTAAGACAGATTGCAGTCAAAAACCATATCTAAATTTATTAAGAAAATTAATAGACCATTTAAATTTTACTAGAATTGGGCTGAGACACAATAAGCATTTACACCAGCAGATATTCATTATCTGTAACATTGACCCAGAGCCCATATGCGTAATGAGAAATTGACATCTAGATTCAAACTGAGACAATAGTACTAATAGCACCAGTCAAAATCATTAGGAAAAAAGACTAATATTATACATCTGTCATATTTTATTTTTCATATTAATCCCTTTATGAATATTATAGACTGCAAAGTCAAGGTTTGAGGTTTTGCGTTTACTCAATGCAGGATTTTTCTTCCATTTCTGTTCTGTAAACTTCTGTACTAAACTTCTGCCCTGGCAAGGCAGTATATGTCAGTAACAACAAACTGTGCAGGCCTTTTCTTTTGTTTTGTTTCCATAAGTCTTTATTCATTTCTGTACCAGTAGTATGTGTGCAACTCCATGAGGCAGAGATCTCTAATCCTACTGAGCAATTATTCCATTGCCAGAGGAATGTTAATGATGTTTTACCACCTAAGAGGGGGATGAAAGGAAAGCATTGCAACACCTGAGCGTGTGTAATTTAAACGTAATAAAATCACAATATGAGTTCTAAGTAGGGAAATTAGCACCACTAATTAGAGCTTGCTGATTTTTGCTGAAAGCTTTTCTTTAAATTTATATATATATTGGGAGCTATTGGTAACAGGTGAGCAGTTGGACTGGATGATCTTTTAGGTCTTTTCCAACCTTGATTATTCTATTATATATATTTATGATTCTATTATATATGTTTAAATACATACATCTAGCAGATTCAAATGTCAGAAGAAAATTACCTCATGGCAAGCATACTCAAATTAATGGCTGGTACCAACTTCAGATCTATCTCTGCCCATCAGCTTTTTGTTGCATAGTTTGACATGGACATCTAAGAGTCCTTGTTATAAAAGAAAGTGAACCTATTTTTGCTTATTTTTCTCTCTTGAAAAAATATGCAACGTGGAATGGACCAAACCATCCTAATCAGAGTGTTGTACAGGTAGGGTGAGATATTAGAATACTTACGTTACATGTGCTGCTCTCATACAAACATGCTCTTTCTTTTTTTTCTTTTTAAGGAACAAATTATCAATTAAGTATAAAAATCTCCTTTGCTGCCATAGGAAGTGCTCAAGGTTACTAACTGCATGTGTGACATAAATGCTGTAGAGCATTTTAATTAGATCCTTTCACCAGAACTCCTGACCTTCTGTGTAGCACATTAATGTATTTTACTAATTATAAATGCAATTAAAAAGTACTGAAATAAAATTAGGCTGGTCTATCTAGTTTCCATTAAACACTTTCAGATTGTGCAGATTTTAAAAGTTTATTTTTCTTCCTCTCTTTCATTCCTTCATCCTTTTTTTTTATTGTTTCATTCATTCTTTCTCTTTTTTTCCTTTCTCCCTCTTTCATGCTTAAATATCAGGAAAATATTGTCTCTATTGTAACAGCTGGAAAACATCCCTGTAGAAAAGGAGATTTCCTTTATTCACAGTATATGAGTTAATTTTCTAGGCAGTAATATCCTTAGCTACCACTAGGATGACTCATGCAGTAGAACCCATATGTGCATTGCATGCAATGGTGGCTAATGCAGTAGGTGTGTGTGTTTCTTCATTTCATTTTCTCTTATAGCAGCCGAGTCCAGCACATGGACTGTGTGAGGCCTGGCCCAGCTTGCACTGTGGCCATCCCTGCCTTATAACATCATTTTCTTGCTGAGTGGCCCAGCCCTGGGCACACAACCATCACTCACCACCAACCGAGTATTAGTGCACTATTAATGCCAACTGGGCTGAAATCAGAGCACAGGGTTAACAGTGCAGCGCTAACTCAAGTTATGGCAAATAAGTTTGTGTATCTTGATGCATTGGCTAAAGGCAATCTTGTGAACAGCAAAAAATATGCAGCTGTGCTTTCTGTTTAGAGGAAGGAATTTGAGAATAGGTTATAAGAGTACTGAAAAAAATCATCAGTTTTTTTTGTTTACTGCAATCAAAAATGATTGTATCTCTTTACCTGAC
Source organism: Coturnix japonica (assembly GCF_054131305.1). Taxonomy (NCBI): domain Eukaryota; kingdom Metazoa; phylum Chordata; class Aves; order Galliformes; family Phasianidae; genus Coturnix; species Coturnix japonica. The sequence goes on along the minus strand of NC_140671.1, from coordinate 18,662,953 downwards.
TTTTCTAAGCCCTCTTTTAACCAGAGAGCAATATCCCTCACCTCGCAGACACGCTTTACTAATGTCATTGCTTTTGGCAGCATGCACATGTGTGCACAACGGTTTTCAAGCACAGAAAGAGTGAAATTTCATCAAAAATCTCTGATGAGCAACTTGAGAGCTCACTGCAAATTGTATTGTTGCTCATGCTGGATGCACGAGCTTCACTAAAACAGGATCATATGTCCCACTAGATTTATACTGTTGTTGCTTACTTATTAGAATAAGACTTGTTATTTACATACATTAACTATATTTTATGGGGGCTGCACTGAAAGTAATGCCTCCTGTATTATGCTGTTGGCCCATGATGACAGATGTGGATGCTGGTGGGATGGCATCAGAGGTTGAACCTTCTCACCAATATCCTGCTGTTCTGGTGCAATGTGACAGATGGCAGCAGAGGGGCACTCTGACATAATGGTGTCTGACGTGGGAGTGCAGGTGAAGCAAATACATATCACTGAATTCCTTCATGAGCTAAAAATGGCTCTCAGTGATCTTCATCAATGCTTGTTGAATGCTTATAGAGACCAAACAGTGGCTGTGAGCAGAATGAGGCAGTAGTGGTGCATTTCAGCAGTGGCCACAGCAATAGTGGGTCATCTTTGTTGGTTCAGGGGCAAAATGTGTTTAGTCATTAAAATAGGTTGCCTGTTTTCTCTTTTTCATCTCCGTTTAAATAACGTTATGAAGAGACTTTTAGATACAAAATGTTTGATTTTTTTATTTTTTTTTTTAAATTTTCCATTATTGCTGGTCGAGCATCTAAAATGGTTGCAGGCAGTGTGCAGAGAAAATAAAAAACACAATCCTTACCCGAAGGGATTTGATCTAATGTTAGATGGTTGCAGAAATGGAGGCTAGCGCTAAGCCATGAAGTGAGATAGAGAGGAAGAGTCTTAAAGTAGGAAAAAATGTCAAGCTACAGTGAGATTTTAGTTCATGTTGTTTATCCTTAATACGTTTTCTGTAAAAATAAATAAATAAAAGGATTAAGTTCTAATAAATGTGGATTTTAATACAAGTTCACTGTTTTTATTCACTGAAAAATGAAACAAAAGTGCTTCAGCTTTTTGTCCTGTTGTATCCTTTGCCTAAGGAAGCAATAATAAGTAATTGAGAGGAAATAAATTCTGAATATATTACAGCCTTAGAATAACTGAAGAAATTTGGTGTTCCTTTCATGTCCAATATCCTGCACTAAGAGCTTGCTGTTTTTTTCTGCATTGTTATGTTTAGATTGTGTGCATGTGTCTGCTCTGTTTGAGTCTAATACGTAGGATATGGATGTAGAAAACTGAGCATAATGCTTTGCACTCTGTTATTTTTCAAAAATCTATTAGGTAGTACTAACTTACCACTTTGATGGTCCTTTGGCTGTTTCTTAGATTTACAAGACTTTGAGAATTAAAAGGACCAACATTTGAAATTGTAAGAAAAACATTTTGTTGCTGATCACGTAGAAAGTTTTCTCTCCTTTTTTTTTTTTTTTTTGGTAGCAGGAAGCACTGTGATAACGTAAAACAATGATCTCTCAGTTAGAATAACTTTTACCTTTTAATGTGATGCCATCTACTTATCTCTGTTTCCATGAGGACCATGGATGGTTTCCAGGAGTAATTTCTGTCGTTAAAACTCTAAGCATCTCCCCTCTCTATAGCAACAAAAATGTCTCACTAGTTCAGTATATAATAGATATTTTGAAGTAAATAGCTTTCAGTGGCAGAGTTTGGAACTACACAAATTCAGACATTTATCTAAAATTTGTTTTATCTTATGGCAAAGTCCAAAAAGAGTTTGCCTTTATTTTTCCAACCCAAAAAAGTGGCTGAGGTTTTTTTTTTTTCTTTTTTTTTTTTTTTTTTTCCCTAACATTGACATTCTCAAAGCTTTAAAATCCATTTCTCTCTCCAGAACTACAGACCAATGTGTAAAAAGAACATAGAGGTGACACTGAGATTATCCTTCAGTTTCTCTAAAATACATACCTGATTATTAACTCCTGCTTGGTGGAAAGGCAGAGAGGAGTTTATTTGAGATTAAAAAAACTGCAGTAATAGCTGCGCTGGAAGTTAACTTAGACTTTACTAGAATTTGGACCCCTGTGTCATGGTTTTGTAATTTTGTAATTTTGCTATCAGTATTCCACATCATAACATCATGTCAAGTATGGATACTTCTGTTGAATGTGCAGTCCACAGAAGAAGACTACATATCCCAGAGAACAACAGGAGTAACAATAAGTCACGGGACCAGGACTCTATATAATCTCGTTCCCAGGCTGGAGTGCCCTCCTTCTTCTCTCGAACTGCTCGGAGAGTGGGAAGCGTTCCAGCCGTGTCGCCTAGAGTTCACAGTAGGCCTCTCGGTTTTCGGAGACTCTCTCTCTCTGTTTCGTTCGATTTGTTAGCCTTAATTACATTATATTGTGTTATCTTGTATTTCGATATCATATTTAGTAAAATAAGTTTTTCCTCCTTAGATTGTCGCTGTTTTATCCCACTCCCTTTTTCCCCCTCCTTTCCGGGCCCCGGGGGGGGGGGCGTGGGGTGGCTTCCCCTGTCACGGGCATAGGTAAATCTAACTAACTAAAGGTGAGTGAGTTTTACTGATCACTCCCTGATTCTCCAACTGGCGAATCAAATCATGAATGGGGAGCAAGGAATCCCTGTTGGTGCGATACTGCCGTCTGTGCACTGTCTTTGTAGCAATCGGCACCTGCTGCTCTTTTACTCGTAGCAGCCCCACAACAGACGGGTCCTCTGACAGGCCAGGCAAAACAGACAGCTGCTTAATGTTGTCCATGTCTACAGCAGCTATCCCAAAGGCCCATCGATACCCCTTAGGATCCTTGAAATGCCCCCTTCTGAGGTAATCAATACCCAGTATACATGGAGCCCCTGGGCCAGTCACAATAGGATGTTTTTGCCAGTCTTTGCCAGTGAGGCTTATTTCAGCCTCCAGCACAGTCAATTCTTGAGAGCCCCCAGTCACTCCAGAAATATGGATTGATTCTGTCCCTTCATGACTGGAGGGCATTAGGGTACACTGTGCACCGGTATCCACCAGCGCCTTATATTCCTGTGGTTCTGATGTGCCAGGCCATCGAATCCACACAGTCCAATAAACTCTATTATCCCTTTCCCTCCCCTGACTGAGGGCAGGGCCCCTCTATTGGTTACCTGTGATGACTGGAGCAACTCCACTGGTGGTTGGTATGTCTAGTAGTTCTTTCACCCGTGCTCGTAGTGCAGAAGTAGGCTGATCATGCCACTTCCTCATGTCTTCTCCACGGTCACGTAGGTAGCGCCACATGGAAACACGCGGTGCAATCGTACTGTTGTTCTTTGCTCGAGCTGGGAAGCATGTGCGTTTAACAGCTGAGACTTTTGATGATGCAGGTGGGGAGTAGGACTGGACTAGTTTGATCAGATCCTTCATTAGACCTGGAGGCCCGTACGAGGATTGACCTTCATCAGTTGTTTCTGATACTATTACGGGATCATTACAATTAGTTGATGGAAACAATTTCTTGCACATTTCATCTACTCGGTTTTCTAGCCGTGAGATGGCAGAAACTGCGGCATGCAGTTGGGGGAGCTGCTGATCGGTGGTTTGAAGCATTATAATCAGCTCAACAACTCGGGGCCATCTGTCCACGAATCCTTTAGATCCTGATACCAATGACTGTGCAATTCTCTCTGGTGCTGTACTTGTGATTTTCTGCCACATGTCAGGATCGGCCCTCACTCTCTCAGGGTCAAGTTCGCTTGGATCAGGGCTGTACAACATTTTCGCCATGGCCAATTCCCTCAGGCGCTGAATGCCTTTTTGGACGGTATTCCAACTATCAAATTTAGGCTTCAAAGCATCCTTATAGGGGTACCTTTCTCTCACGGCTTCTAACAGCCGCAACCAGAGAGTGGCAGCTCCATCCGAACATCTGCTAATCCCTCTGTCGATACCTGCATCTTGGGCAATGCTTCCTAGTTGGCGAGCTTCATTACCATCTAGAGACAAGCTGTTGGCCCCGTTGTCCCAGCAGCGAAGCAACCAAGCAAGGATACCTTCATCTTGACGCCGTGTGAACTCCTTTCTTGAGCCTTGGATTTCAGTCAGCTTCAGAGGTCGACAGTAGGTGATTTCCTCCTCATCATCAGTCTCTTCTTCATGCCTCTTGGTTTTTGCCTTTGCTTTTTTTGGTACTGCTCCATGCCCGGCACCTGGGTCTTCTGCTGGCCCCCCCTGTGCTTCTCCTTCTTTTCGTTCTAGACGCATGGACACCCGTTTCCATTTCTTGCCTTCCACAGGGGCAACTGATATTGCTACTGATGCCTCCTGTGACTGATCAGAATTAACTTGGGCTTGAATCTCAGATCGGAAACTCTCTCTCTCCAGAATAGTATGATACAAAGCACGGTATGCATAAGCCAAACCCCACATAAGGTTTACCTCCTTAGATCTCTGACCCAAATACTCACTTAATTTCTTAGGGTCCCTTAGGTGTTCAAGAGTGAAATCCCATGACACTGCGGGTCCCCATGCTTCTAAGACTTTTCCTAAACCTTTCCATATTCCCTGCCAGTCATCATTCTCTGGTTCTGGAGGAGACTTCCGCATAGAACGAATGCATAGGAACATATATGCATGCATTGATAGTGATAACATGAATGCAAGTATGAACCCTATCTCAGTTATTGAAAAACGTGTGGAAATCTGAGAGTACAACCTAAATAAAAAGGGTTTATTTAGCCTGTACAATGAATTAAACATGGTGGTGTTTGTAAAATTGCCTGTTCCATCTGGGATGCAAGTATTTGTAAAATTGCCTGTTCCATCTGGGATGCAAGTGTTTGTAAGATTCACAATTCCATCTGGGGTGTAGATGCCAAAATTCTGACCATACCACATCTCGTAAAAGTACCAGGCAGGTGTCTCCATCAGTATCCACCTTACTAGGCTATATATCTGCACAATTCCACAACACCAAATTATGGTGTTAATAGTTGACCAATACTTTAAGAAGATCATAATTGCTTTCAATCCCTTAAACAGAGCAACTGGGATGAAGAGTGGATTCATAGCTGGCAGGCTCTGTAAAAGTCAGAGCTAGCTAGCTTTGCTCTAAGGGAGAAAGAAATCCCTTTGTTTTCTACACAAAAGTTAGATAGCAGTGCTGAGAATGTACAGCAGCCCTTAATGTTGACAATTTGTCTGGTACTTCAAGGTCACGTTCTCCGTGAGCAGCTACGGAAAGATAACACTCCCAACACTCCCGTAACGAAGCTCTTTAAGAGCAAAGAGAGAGTTGTTCTAAAAGCTAAAAAGCTCTATGCCCGCATTCTCCACCAAAAAATCTGTCACGGGTTAGTTAGATTTACCTATGCCCGTGACAGGGGAAGCCACCCCACGCCCCCCCCCCCGGGGCCCGGAAAGGAGGGGGAAAAAGGGAGTGGGATAAAACAGTGACAATCTAAGGAGGAAAAACTTATTTTACTAAATATGATATCGAAATACAAGATAACACAATATAATGTAATTAAGGCTAACAAATCGAACGAAACAGAGAGAGAGAGTCTCCGAAAACCGAGAGGCCTACTGTGAACTCTAGGCGACACGGCTGGAACGCTTCCCACTCTCCGAGCAGTTCGAGAGAAGAAGGAGGGCACTCCAGCCTGGGAACGAGATTATATAGAGTCCTGGTCCCGTGACTTATTGTTACTCCTGTTGTTCTCTGGGATATGTAGTCTTCTTCTGTGGACTGCACATTCAACAGAAGTATCCATACTTGACATGATGTTATGATGTGGAATACTGATAGCAAAATTACAAAATTACAAAACCATGACACCCTGGGACCTGGTTATTAGCTGGTATAAATTGGCACAACTCTATTCATTTCAATTAGGTCACACAATTTACACAAACTGAAGATATGGACCATTATTTCTTCATGCCTTTTCTATCAATGACTCCAGGTATGTGATTATGAATACAAGAATGCTCATTAAAGTTAATGCTGTGTGCTTAAAACCATGAACCTAATGTTAAGCTGGTATTTAAGTGCTCTGTGGTATCAACATCAGAATGTGGAGCTGCCTGGTGACAGCTAAAATGTTGTTATAGCAATTCTTTAAAAATGAATCTTCATTTATAGTGAGCACCCTTCCTGTCAGTCAACATACAGCCGGCTGGATTAACTGTTGTTTGCAATATCATCCTCTGTCTCAAACTATTTCTTAACTTGTGTTATGGATGTAGAAATAAGGGGAGAATTCAACTAACAGTTTCTTTATCATTAGCTTGTCTTACCTAATTGGATTTGTCTTAATTCAAAGCGGAACTCTGAAATTCTCTTTCAAATCCTGTCTTACTGAAACTCATTAAGACCTTAAACAAAAAATATCACCTTGGTAGCTCACATAATCCCGTAGGTATAATATCTATATATATAAATATTTACATAAATGACAGCAGTTGCTATCTTTACTTTGTTAGTAGATATACATATAAGAGAATATACACTACAGTGAGACATAGGATTAATCTGTTTTTTTTTCACATTATTAAAGCAGAGCACATCATGCACTGCTCAATGAGTCGGGCAGTAGCAGCCCAGGCAATGTCCTGAGATTCAATGAAGGTTGAAAGACCTTTCTAGAAATGTGTGTGTCTGTGATGGTTATGCAGGCAACTTAGTGGACCTGAACTCCATGTTGCTGTAGTGCTCCTGGGATCTGTAGCCTGACTAACTGGCTTAAATTAAGCTTTGGTATGCCCTTAGGACTACAGCCATACTTCTGACAACAACCAGCATCCACAGCATAACATGATGTGTATGGTATTTCTCATTAGGACTGGAATGAATTTGCAAAGCAAATGAATGACCAGGAGCCCATTCTCTTTAAACACGTAATTTTACAAGCAATTATGATTATTGTCATCTAATAAATTAGATTCATATAATCTTTTATGAATTATCTGCATTATCTTCAGCTCTTCTTTTCTCACTAATCTTTGTGGCATTCACCCTCACATTTCTGTGACTGAGTCTCGCTTTGCCAGAAACAAACTCTTAGCAGGTGTTTTCATCGTGACATTAATAATAAGAATTGACACGCTCTAAATGAGGAATCCCTTGTTGTGCCTGGTAGCACTGATGGATATTTGGGGAAATTGACAGCTTCTGAAAAATGTTTCTGCCATTACCAGCACTTCTCTGACAGGTTTTTAATGGCTCTGATAGAACTCTGAATAACTTGAGTACTTTTGCAGATGAAGTGGAAAGTGTTGAAATATGCTGCTTTAACACTTGTGAAAGTTAGAGAAGAAATATGGGCCAATTCTGAATTTTGCTTCTAAATCGTGATCATTTTTCTTTTCCTCTGCAAATAGTTTTTCCTCTACAAAACCTAAAAGATAGGGATGGATTAAATAAGAAGGCAAGCATTTGTTGTGGTACACCAGAACTGAGCTACACAGCTCCTGCTAACCCTAGTGGGAATCAAAAGGCTCTGTCTCTTGTAATCTAGATGGAAATATCCCCCTTCTTGCCAGAGATCAATTGCACTATGTATGACCTGCTTTCACAGCGTCTCATTCAGAATGGGAGTCATTTTTATGACCTTGTATGAGATGAACTATGAGAAAGGAAGAACAGATACAATGAGACCCTGAGGAGAAAAAACAAAACCCATCAAATAAAGATATTAGCTAAAAAAGGGAGAGAAAATAGAGAAGAAAAGTTATAAAGGATGGTGCATTACTCATGCTGGGAGTTCCAATGAAATGTAATTGCAGTTGAATCACAAGTGACTTCAGAAGTTCGATGTGATGCTGCAGAAAAAACCATCATTATGAAGACAATAACGTGTAGAATTCAGGTTCTGAGAATTCATAAAATTCAAATAATTTTACCATAAGACTATTATAACTCATTTTCAAACTTTGTTTAAGGAGACAGGAATAAGATAACTGCTTGTATTTTTTTTCTTAACGAAGCTGCACATTGTGTACATAAACCTGAGATACTTATAGAGATGGTGCTACCAGAAAAACCAATTTTTAAAGTTAGCTACACCTATGTGTCTAAAGCACGTTCATGTTTTAATACCAGTCAATACTGAAAGAATTATTAATATTTAATATTACCAGTATTAAATGTATTCAAAAGCTGTATGAAGAATAAAGTCCCAAACTTTAGGCTACCGATAACAGTGATAAGCAAGAGAAAAGAAGCATCGACATTGAAATTTCCAGTTCTTTATTCTAACAAGAAGACATAATTGGTGTTGTATCTCCAATAGAGTGTGTTGTGAGATTATATCATTTTTCATCCTATCATGGTGGCTGAAGGTACACATACACCATTTTCATTTATGCCACTCTCTTCTCTCTCTGCAAAGACAGATCAGCTAGAAGCTTATGAAAGACATTGACATCAATCCAGTTTATCAGTCTGCCACCCAGTCCTGCATTAGGATGACTTCTGAATCAATTTATCCTTGCAGTTATATAAGCAGGTGTTTTAAGTTTGGCCTCGTTGCAAACAAACAGCTTATTGATGCAAGAACAAAGCCAATATTCCTGAAAATCTGCATGCCAGACTTGCACATCTCATTGATAGCAAACACTCAATCCAGACCGTAGTGAAAGTCCCCACTGTGGGGGGTGAAGAGCCATTGTCTGTTGAAGGAGTTGGATTTAGACAAGATATTTAGTAAGATATTGAACACCCCTTTGAGCAGATTTTAACAGGGAATGGCAACAGCACTATAGAGCCAAACTCTACAGTAGTAACCACTGCAGGGCCCAAGTTACCACAGATGAGTTACCAGTATTTATGTTTTTCCATCTTAAATAAGCGAGGCTTTCCTTTGACCGCTGGAGGCATTTCATTTCTAAAATGCAGTAGAAGTACCAGTTGCTAGCGTGTAATCAGATTCTAATTCCTAAATTTCCACTTTAGCAGTGATATCTTTGGTTCTTATTTGAAAGATTTCAGTTCTAATAATTTCTCCTGTGGATATTCATTGGGATTTTATTTTACTGAGAAGTGGAATGCAGCAACATGTAAAGAAAAACATTTTCCATACGTTTATTTATTTCCTTTCAGAATATTTTCCAGAACTGGCCTTATCATATCTGTTTCTTGTTTTTCTTCCAGTCATAAATAACTGCTGAAGACTGATGTGTTTATTTTGTCAAACCATGGCCGTTGTGTTGAGGACACGTTAAATCATCCTCAGACTCTTATTTGCAGCCAATTCTGAAAGTAACAGAGTAGTGACATAAAATTACTTCATACTGCAGAGCTTTTATATTGGCCAGAGTCTCTGAAGTTTCTACTACTTTATATCAGGGCATTAATGCTAAAACAGTGACAGCAGCGATGAAAGTCCATATTGAACTGCTTCACAGACAACTCAGGGTTTGCTTAAGGTGCTAAGATTAAAAAAAAATGGGAGAATATTTTCCTATTGTGTTTTCCATCTATTTATTCAGATTTAAAGCCTATTTATATCTTACTAATAGTATTCAAATAATTTGTTGTGATCAAAAGAGGAAAATGATTGTAACAGTTACTACGAATACAGTCTATGTATATGTCTACATACATATGTGTGTATATTTGTACTGTATCTTTGCTGCTGTTAAATAATTTGACCTTTGTTTTTAATTACATGCAAACAATTTTCACTGTTTATAATTGTCTACGGTTGTGAAAAGCAAAGGCCACTTTGAAACTTAAGCTTGTTATATGTTATACACAGTTGTAATGCATCTCCAGTCAGTAGCACATCAGCCCAGTATTTTCAGTGTATCTCCTTCTATTAATAAATTGACAAGGCTGCATCACTGATTTATTGCACGTAATTAGCAATGACTTATTGATATGTGTCTAAGAGTTATATCTCTATGAATTACATGCAAGGTGTGTTCCAATATTGTTTGGTGCTCACTCTAATGTAAATTGCAGAAATCAATTTGTAATTCTCAACTCTCTTCTTTCTCAGATGTCTGAGGAACAAGATGAGCTTTCTCCAGTGGTTTTAAAAGTCTGAGCTCGATTATATCATGTTTGGAATGAACTGCAGAACACTTAGGGAAATCATTTAGATTCCATCTAATACTACAGTCCTTAAGTCAAGCTGTTTTTAGGCCAAGAATCATCTCCTGAGGGATGAATGCATTGCAGGTGCTAGAGAGTCATTTGTCCAGAGGTCTGGAAACAGGAAAAGATGATATGCTGCAGATTCTTTTTGTTGTATATGAATAATACATTTAAATTATCTTTCTTACCGTGACTTCAATCTCTTCTTTCAAGGGAAGTAACTAAAATGTTAAGGATCTTATTTAGTAATGCTGGTGGGAATATTAGTAATAACACTTTGGTGTTTCTTGTGGGAAGTGGGACTGAACAGTGAATTATATGGAAAGCAGAAATAGGAAATTAAGCATGGTGAACACTGAAGTCAGTGTAATCTTGTTAGAAAAGTTATCCTTTATCTAATTGTGATAGAGAAGTCAAAGCAATGGACAGTTTGGTGGATTACTTTGAGCCATGAAATATATCAGCAGCGTAAAAATGAAATTTTGATGTGAAGAAGCAATCAGTAACAATATATATGAGCAGATGTCATGTTTGTAAGTTTAGGAAGTGGTTGAATTTGTAAGTTGGAGGTGGTTTGATTTGTAGACTTTGAAGCTTTCTTTCTATTTTCTTAATGCACATGAATTCTAGATTAGAACACGCAAAGAGAAGAGCATATGCAGTACTGTAAATTGAGGTAATTAAAGAAGGTGAAAATGATAACTGTTTTGACAATGAATGAAGTGCACTTTTATAAGTATTTGATTGGCTAAAGAAAGGTGTCTTTTTGAGAAAATAGATTTGGATTTCTCTTTTGTACGAATTGTGCAGGAAGTTGCATTGCAGGGACGACAGTGCAGTCCACCAGTGCACTTCGTGCAGCCAGCTGGCTTTCATTTGGTAATGGAAGGGCTGTAGTCAAACCATGACCCTGTGGTATGTTCAGCAGCATGGTACCAAATCTGATTGAATCATTAAATTCTTTTTCAAGGGTCACTGTTAGTTTTGAGAATTAGACTGAACGGGGTGGAAATGTTTAAAATGAGTGTTTTGTGATTGGGGAAATAAACCAAACAAAGCAAATAAGAAATCATTTCAGCATCAGTTAATTCATTAGGCTGTTTGTTCTAAATGTTCTGAAAAAGAAGAAAAATTGAGAAGGTTAGAAGTTTTTTGTTGTTGTTGTTTTTCCTCCTTTTTTAAGGTAGTAGAAATTTTAATTTAGCAAGGCATAAAAATAATGTTCCAGGAGAGCAGTTGCTGCTGTCCTACTAAATCATTGTTTGTTGGGTTCTGAAACCATCCTGAGTGACACAGTGCCCCTTTCTGCCTGAAACTGCCTCAGAGGGGTTTAAGTGGATCAGACAGTTAGACGAGCCAGTCCAGATCCATCACTTATCTGACATCAGTTTCTTACTTGGAGAAAACCTTGATCTCATTTACAGCAGTTAAGCTTTATCCCATAGCTCAAGCTTTTCTGACTGACAGTTTTAACAAAACCTCCATAAAAATTCTGGAAGTGTGTGATCCATCATCACTGGAATCATAGAATCACAGAATGGCTTTGGTTGGAAGGGACCTTAAGGACCATCTGGTTCCACTGCCCTGCCGTGGGCTAGGAGGCACCTCTACAAATAAGTGCCAAATAAATTTGAGTTTCATTGGACTTTTAAGCCCATTTATAACTTCTGCAGTCATCTGCTTTGGGGAATGACTTTCTAAATGAATTTTGCTGTTCTGAATGATTCAAATAAAGCTGTGCAATTGTGTAAAAGCACTTAAATGTTGCTCAGCTTCTTGTGGAAGTTGGCACGCACCTACAAGCATTTATTTACTACAGCTCTTGTATGCTCTGCTTGTCAGATAATTTTAAGTAGAGATGTATCCTTAAATGTGCAAAAGCTTCTGTCTGTTCTGTCACCATAAGAAGTGCTTTTGTGTGATGGATGGTAGGAGTGCTGTGTACACTGTGTTTTCGTTGCAAGTTTCTGGGTAGTTCAGCTCCATGGCTCCCCTGCTATGGCCAAAGCCGTGGCCCCGTGCCATCTGGGCAGATGGGCAGGAATACAAGTAGCCAAGAATCTGTGGTGTCACCACGCGGGTCTCAGAGCGTGCAGCTGTACCAGAACCAACTGAATAGTTGCTTGTCCAGAATGCTTGGGCAGGCGAGCTGTAATTGCACCATGGCCATTCTCACTCTCTCCTGTGGGGTGACCTTAGGGATGTGGTAATGATACAGTGGCAAAGTCTGCAACTCAGTGCCTAATTGCAGACGTCTGTGCTACTCATCAATTTTATTTATTTATTTATTTATTAGCAGTTCTTTTATTTTTTTCATTATATTTTTCTCCTGTCTTGTGACTCAGGAACTTACTGTTCACAGCTCAGGAGTTTAAAATTAAAACCCTGGATGCTGCTTTATTTTCTATTTATCTCACAGCTGTGTGCTCAAATATGAATCAGTGCCCTGGAAAAGAGGAGGCTCAGGGGGATCTCATCAATGTCCATAAATACCTGAAGGGAGGGTGCAAAGAGAAGGGAGCCAAGCTCCTTTCAGCATCTCCTGGCACTGGGCACAACCTCGAGCACAGCAGTTCCCTCTGCCCATCAGGAGCTCTGGCACAGGCTGCCCAGAGGCTGTGGGGTCTCCTCCATGGAGCTCTCGCTGCCTGTAGGGCTGCGCTCTGCTGGGGCAGTGGGAACCTGAGGTGCCTCTAACTTCAACCATTCCATAACCTGTAATTCTATGAAAGAAAATAATGTATATGATATACTGTGTGTGAATGGGGGGAGTATTTGCCATGGTGTCTTCCAGTTCCACTGAAGTGATGCTAAATGCAGCACACCACTTTCACTATCATTTTTACTCAAACAGTGTGTGCAATATTTGTGGAGTAATTATATGGAAGACTATTTATCGTAAGCAATTTATAGTTGCAGCTATTTTCTAACTCTTAATTGTGCACTGTTACAAGGGAATACAGAAAGTGAAAAGGTACTGGCATTCAGCAGAGTACAATCCCAGGCACTTGCAGAAATATTTCGCTTCTTTCATCCCATATGCTTCTGGTGGAGTTTGGAGCTCTTCAGTTTTATGGATGATGGCCGTTGTCCATGAGAGCTTGAAGATGTCTATATAAAGTGACAGAATCTGCAGCACTCAGATAATCAGGAGAGAGGAAGAGAGATTAAGTTAAATTCTAACAAGATTTTTTTCTTATGTCTCATCACTTCCTATTTTCATCATAACAACTTATTCAGATTAAAAAAGGAAGTCTTCATGTTAGGTTTACTGCTATCTTTTGGTTCAGCAAGAGGTTATGTGACTAGGCACTGCTAGTCTTTTCCTGTTCTTAAGTAATCATTTTTGTCCATGAGGCCCAGGAGATTGGTGCGAGTGATGGAATTCTTTGGGCTCTCATTTCAGCCCAATGCCATATGCATGCAAATGGGAAATAATTTTCTTTCATACAGCCCTAATTCCCAGTCTGTGTCTACATGCTCTTTGGGGAGAGGACAACTACAAAGCTGAAGAAAAAGAGCTTAGCTTTTACAAGATCTGTGTCATCGGGGTGATGGCAGAGCCACTTGTTGCATTAATAACAATAATGACAATGAGAAGAGGCAGTATGAATCTAGCAACAACATTCAGCCATTTTGCTAATGAAAAATCTTGACTCTTTACAATTGTGCCAGACACAAATATGCATAATTTCCTTATATCCAGAGATAGCAAGGGCATAAAATATTCAGCACACTGAGAACTGTGGAGTTCTGGATAAAAAATTCTCATGAAAAGAAAATCAAAGGTCTTTTTGGTTTCATTCATCACAGCGTTTTAACTGATCAGCTTTCGTTAAGGCACAGTCCACTTGGCTTGCAGAAGATCTCTGTGTTATGGGCTGTATTAACTGCAGTCCTCTTCCAGTTTATTTATGAAATATCAGGAAAAGTGCAACTGTTATGAAATCATTCAAAGCAGCAAAACATTGACAGTCAAGTCAGATTCGGATCCTGTATTTTGTGATTTGGTTACTGTGATTTATTACAGATGCTCCATCCCTGGCAGTGCTCAAGGCTAGGCTGGATAAGACTTTGGGCAACCCAGTCTGGTGGCAGGTGTCTCTGCCCATGGTGTGGGGGAGCTGGAACTGAATGGGCACTAAGATCCCTTCCAAGCCGTTCTATCATTCTGCATTCTGTTTCTAGTGCTATCCTCTCTATATCTTCTCATTGAATTAAATTCAACACAAGGTGCCAACACACGACAATAAGAGAATTGGTCCAGAAAATAATTCATTGTATAGTATTAATAAATGCTTGGTGCAGTAATAGCAATGTCATCAATCACTTGTGGTGGTGTTTGATGGCATCGTATCAGCTAATTCAAGGTGTATGTCCTTTGCTTTAACCTTGGTTGTATTTGCAACTTACTCTAGAGGAAAGTATTAATCCTTTGTTAATCTGTGGATGTGAAACATTCTCTTTCAAGATGGTAGAGAAGCTGGCAAATTAAAATCAGTATCGGAATATGTCATAAGACAAAATCAAGTCCTTTTCTGCTTTCTTGCAAACTGCATTAATTTTTTTTGTGTATTTTTTAAGGATATGTGAATGAATTGTTGTATTTTGCAGATTGTTCTTTGATATATTTTTTATTTTTCAAGGCATCCAAAATGTACATACTAAAAAATATTCAAGGGCACATTGGATCTTTAATCTTGCTACACCTTTAATTTTTAAGAGACTACGTAAGATTGTGTTTTACATTATGCATTAAGACACTTGTAATTAGGAACTTGTGGTAATGACCCATTCTCACACAAAGTAGCTCTGATCCTTGTTTTCCATTAACTGCATAGAGAGTTTATTTGCTGAGAATTGGGTTTAATTCTATTAGCAGGAATTGTGAGACATGTGCAAGACAAGGTATATTAGCATAGCACTTTGCTTTTAATGAGAGCCAAAAAGCATTTAGGGGAAGAGCTAATTATTGGAGATTTTCCTTTTTTTTAATAAGGAAAGTTTAGCTGAATTTTAGTACTCTGCTCTCCAAGTCCCTTAAGTTTTAATTACTGGCTGAGAGAAAATAAACTGGATTGCAGAAATTCTGTGGATGTTTTCTGAAAGTTTGTACACTGTGTTTCTGAAGGCAAACTATGGGTAGAGAATATGCATAAGGGATGCAAATTATTTAATAATAGTAACTATAGTGATGAAAAATTTCAACCATTTATATATAGAGGGACGTGCAGATTTGCAAATAAGAAAATAGAAGACTGTAATAATTTCACCTGTGAATCAGATATTAAGAAAAAAAACCACAAAACATAAAAGCTTTTGAATGCTTTGTGTTGCTAATACTGTTGTGTTCATCCAATGATACTGTTACAAGAGCAAAAGAGCCAGGTTTCTCTAAATAAATTGTCAACAGTGAAATGTTGTTTTTTTTTTCCCCTGTAGTATAGGCCCAAATGATCTAATATATTAAAGGCAATGTTGATAATTACACATCGAATTTGATTGAGTATAGAGGACAATCCCAATAGATTCCAATATTCTCAGATTAATGGAAGGGCAAAGCGTGCAAAGAAAAGATTTGCTGAAGTCCGTATGCTGGCACTTCTATCCTTTCTGCGAAGAGGAGTCTGTCACTTCTATGCCTTTTTTTTAGCAGTAATTCAAAACTAGACAGCAATAACCTTTGAACTGTATCAACAATGAATCTTACATTATGACTTCAATGAAAGATAATCTAGTGTGAAATTCTTTTGGTCATGTTTCAAAGATAAATTCAAACTATATGAGGTTTTCCGAGAACGAAGGATAAAAGATGGTGTTTTCAGGACCCATAGGCTTAAGCATGTCATTTTAAGACTGTGACTGGATGCATGCATAGAAATGAAAACTGAAAATAGTCTTTACAAAAGACATATTCATATGTACTTTGTTAGAGGATGACTTCAGAGATGCAAATAAAGAGAAATATGTTGAGTGAGTTTAGTAGGTCAGCTGCTCAAAACCAGCTTGAGATTGAGCTTTATCTCAGTAGTATGTCCTCAAAATACTACTGAATCAGTGTGTTGGAAAAATACATTCAAAGTCACATAGTGCATATTTTGTTCATAAGCTTCATAAACAAAGATATTTATCTCCCTGCTAATTAATTATGAGATGTTTGCAATTTCCCAAGAAGTTCTGCAAGACATTAAGGTAGCTAATGGTCTTCGTCACATCTCATGAAACATCATCAGCATGATGTATCTGAACTAGCATTTCTTGTAACAGCGTTACTGGGGGTAAACAAAGTTCAAGGATTTTTCAGACAATGTTTTCTGTTCATGCTTAAGAGAAATTTAAAGCAACGCTTATTGTGAGGAATAAAAAAAGGATTCTTAGAATGTAAGCTGCCAGAATCTCCAAAATGCAGACTATAAACATTTCACTTCTACGGTGACAGCAAGTGAAGTTGCCTTGTTCATTATCCGCAAAGAAAATGTGGCACAGATGAGCTCAGAATATAAATTCATAAGGAAACAGAGAGAACTTAATTCACTTTCAGGAAGAAATATGTTTATATTTTTCATGCTGAAAAATTAATGGAATATTAACTAATGGGCACTTAGCGAATGTCTTTCCCAGGAGCAAAACATACAATGTTTTCTACATCAGTGCTTTTTTTTTTTGTACATCTGTGCAGTGTTGGCTGTGAGTTGATGCATTCTTTGTTGCTTCTGAGATGTAAGAAAAGAAAATGAAGTGGTAACCTAAAACTGCGACGTGCGAGCCCTTTTAGGGAGAGAGGTTTTATATTTGTTAAGTATTGGTGTGACTACAGAATCTCGTTTTTTGTTGTTGTTGTTTTTCCTGGGTTATCATTTCGAACTGATGGAGCCCTATATTGTTCCCTTGGTTTAAAAAGATGTAAGGGTCTGATTCAAGGCTCACTGACAAGTGAGGGAACTATTGCCTGTTTAGGAAGAGTCTTGTCGGGATTGAGATCAGCACACAGGTCAAACAGATTTTGCTTAAACAATTGAATAAAACTGTTCACTTGTCTGCTGGAATTTTGTTTATTTAAGAGTGTGCTTTGGAAAAACAGACAAGCTGAAATGCACAAAGGTCACCCTTAGTATTAGTATTACTTCAGGGACCTTTTTTTGTAACAAGTGTATTTTGGTCAAAATAAAACGTAACTGTCTGAAGATGCTATTCCATGGCCCTTAGTTTTCTCTGGATAAAACAGAACTGGATGCAGTTACACACTGCTTTTCTGATCTGATAGAACTTTTCGATGAGGCCTGACTTCTGATACTTTACGTGTATGTAATACTGATGTTCAGTGGAGTTTTAAGAGGAATGTTATAATTTAAATGCTTTCACATAGACTTTTTTAATAATTTATGCATAAACTCTGGATTGTGGGGCAGAGAGCTTGTATAGAAATCTGATTATACTATATACATCATGTGTTGAAAATGTCTTTCGTGGAGGGGGAACTATTTTAAATTCCCTCATATTTAAGTGCTGGATTTTTCGGTTTCCATTTTGTATTTAGCAATCCCTTTTGTCTTACCTACCTTACTTCTTAAGCTTATACTGAGAAGCTGATGTGAATGGCACCTTGTTTCACATTACAAAATGATGGGCAACAATTCTTTCACGCAGTAAGTCTCCAACTTTAGGAGGTTACAATTAGTATTTCCTCAAATAACGATTATTTACGTAACAAAGGGTTTGTAAGATGGGCCTTAAGTGTTAAGCACTGAGCCCCACAGAGGCAAGCATTTGAAGTAGTACAAATGACAATGATTAGTATAAGCAGTCTGTTGGCTGATTCAGGTCATTTCATGTCTCCTTTAATAACTGCAAGATTGATTTAGAAAGCTGGGAATTTCAGCCTGATGCTATCAGTTTCCCAGTGAAAGTGACTGCCTTTTGTCTGTTGTTTGTTGTTTAAAAATATGACTCAAAATGTTGTATTTTCTGATACACTGACCCTGCATTCTCTATAGCTCTTAAGGTACTACTGCACTTTAAATAATGTATGTTCAAGCAATATCCTTCAAAAATAGTAAAGCTACTCAAAAGAAAATACTTTAACTCTTAACCATCAGTGACCAAAAATCTTAAACATCCTTCTGAAGTAAAGCACTTGCTTTATCCTGATGCATTACTTCACTGCCTTCATCACACTGAGGTATACTCAGCCCTATTTTTGATGTGCCGTCTAAAGTTTTGTTGTTACAAGATTATCAAGGAAGTGTTTATTTTGGTTCCCACCTATTTAAAACCTGCATCACAATCAGAAAGCTACTGCATTCTGCACAAAGTATAGCCTTTGGAAACATCAGCATCTTACTCCTCTCTAGGGTTCACCACAATAATCTCATGCAAGTTTAAAGAAGCTCAGAATAACCATGAGTAGCTCTGAATACTTAGGAAAAAAACACGTGGAAAAATATACGACTGTTTCTTTCTCGGTGTAACAGAACAACATGAGCTACAGATATACTAAAGCTGTGAATGTCAGGGATAAATAAATAGCAGCTCATAAATGACTTCGAAAATATACTGCACAGAGGAACAAAGATTATGTTTTATTGTTCTGCTAGGTCTGATTTGAAGAAAAAAATCTGACTTGTGTGTTTTGATGAGGATGTAACTGAGTAATGGAATTTAAAATTGCAGTAGCTCTTCTCTTCTAATATTTGCATTTTAGGCTGAATTTATTAGGACTTTTCTGTTTGTCAGGTTTTGCCTCACCTCGTACAATGACAACCAGAAGTAGCTCTAGTTTAGCACAGCACTGGAATGTGGCACTAATATGGTAACATCTGTTCACTGCAGCAGAGGTACAATGACCTTGGTGTATCACCATTAATTTCTTGAAAACAAACCATCCAGAACTATTGCTAGTAGAAACAATTTGAAGAACATCAGCATCTAGTCAAACTTATTTAGGCTTTGACATTGATAGAAGGGTTGTTGCTTTTCTGACTGAAATTCATCCAGACAACAAAGGAAGGGCCTTTGCTTTACCTAAGTATTGCAAAAGTGTTTGGCAAACTGGGAATGCTTTTACTCACACCTGCAAAAGGTGTAAATGAGTGTAAAGACTTTAGAAAACCTTGGCAACTTCACAGGCTTCCTTTTTAATCAGAATACACGTGCATGTTGACAAAGAACTTTGTCTTCATTTTTGTGCGTTACAGACTCCAAGCACGAGCATATCAATTATGTAAGAGGCAATATGTTCCCTCGGAATATGGACATCTATGCACATATTAGGCCAGTTCTTCAACTAGTAGAAATCAGCGAAGCTCAGCTGGTTACAGCACAGCAATGCAAAGGGAGGGGATGTTGCTCAGGGGCCTTGTCTGGATGAGTTGTGAAAATCTCCAAGGATGGTTCTGGCAGTTCCTGTGTGGGCAGCCTTCCTGTCTGTTTCCCACCAGTTTGGCTACAGGGTTGTTACAGGACGTTGTACCAAAAACAATGTGAAAGTCAAGGTAAATAATGTGCTCTACTCTCTCTGTGTCCTTGGGTAATACTGATTGCATCACAGAAAGTATTCTGTTTTTTGAATAGGATTTGCCTGCTGTAAATCTGTTTTGGCTCCTTCTGATCATTTCTTGTCCTTTATGTGCCCAGAATTAGCTTCCAAAAAGATTTGTTCCTTTATTTCCTAGAAACCAAGGTAAGGCTTAGCAACACAATCCAGGTCCCTTAGCACCCAACTTGTCCCATATTTCCAGTCTACTTCAGAGGACCCTCATACAGTCTTCCTCTACCATGAACTTTGCTGCTGGACAGATTGAACTGGGAGAACTGAGAGGAGGTCCAATCAATAATGGCAGGGAGACTGAGTCAGTGAGCTGTAGGGTTATTGCTGAGATGACTTGGGAGAATCTTTCAGATTGTTTAAAGGAAAGTATTCACATGTAACTGTCACCACTGTTATTTATTACCCCTGCTTTGCCCTGTGGTGTTTGGAATTTTTCCCTGCTAAGGTATCTTTATACAACTTGTTTTCTAAAGGATCTATTTTTGTTTGTTTTGTGATTTCAGAGAGAGATGCTGAGATAAACGTTGAGGAAACAAAAGGTTATTCTCATCAAAGTTATTGGTTACTGGCACTTTGCTAATCATCTTTACAGTCCTTTACCTAATAAACTTTACCTCTACTAATTATCCTTATCTCACTAATCATCTGCAACTGAATTCCAGAGCAACCACAGAGATGGAAAAGGTGAGGGCATAGGGAGGCTATTGAAATTCATTAAGCTCCTGAAAGTTTCCAGAGATGTAGACTTCCTTGGAGATCGGAGACACACAGTTCATTGTTAATGGGTTACTGGGTTAAGTTCATCATAATGTTTGACCTCCTGTTTAGGAGCCTGATGATGTGTGAAAACCTTGCTGTCAAAGAGGAGTGATAGTGGTACGATTGTAGGGGCTAATGATTCTGCTGACCTAATGTCCTAATACAGCTGCTTTCTATTACTGTCGCTTAACTGGGACGTTGTAGGCTCAAGGGACTAACTTTATATAATGAGCTAGCTATGCAATTATTGCAGCTACTGCAGGACATTGGAGTTAAGTCTGTCTTCTTTTTTGCTTCATCATTTATTTTTATGTTATTCTGGCATAATGTGATCCTTTTAAAAAAGAACTGAACTTACTGCTTGGAGGTGGAACGAATGGTGCTGGTTGTGCTTCCAAGCTGCTCTGAAGCAGAGAAGAGAAAAGAGTCGTTTCATTTCCATACTACTCTCTCACCTGTGTTCTGTATAATGGCACAAAATTATTGTTGTGAAAAGTATCATTTTCTAGTTCTTTCTGTCTGTTTTCATTGTGATTAATTTTATTCTTGCTAAGTTAAGAAGCTAAGCAGGGAGCACCAAGGGAATTTTTATGAGATTCCATGTAAAAGCTCTCAGTAGCTTAACAGTTTACTTAAAGATGTTTTGCTTATCCTGGATTCCAGATATGGCTTATTGCATATCGCTCTGAATTGTTCATAAACTTCTACTATCTAAGAAGCAGGAAATCCTCCTTTTTGGTTAAATTATGGAAATTGAAAAGATTGCCACAGGTTGCAATGCGGGAGCGTGTGTGGATATTTTGCTAGCAGTATGGATCAATCAGGCTTAGATTTATTTCTAGAAGGACAGCTAACAATTTCTGAAAGTTTTTATTGTTAGCAAAAGCTTTGTGCTTTGTATGGTCAACTAATTATGCACTGCTGTTTTCCCTTATAATAAGTAGTGGGATTTATCCCCAATATTAAAGGGAGAATACTGGGAAGTTCTACCCAGTGCAGCTTTTTCTATAAAAGTGCAGTTAAATTTTGAAAATAAATAATCACCTTATGTCTACTTTGTAACAGACACATGAACATACAGCATCCTTTGGGAGATGCAAAAGGATTTGAGGATCTGTTTTCCATTAATTTACTCATCTTGCAGAGTTTACTCAGATTATCCCATTGAAATAACAAAAGCTATTGTGGAAGTGGGTGGGTCTCAGCCCCAACCAGGGCAGAGATGTGAGCAGAATTGATGGCAGCTCCTGGAGTCAGGTCAGGGCTGTGGATTCATGCACTGTGCTAAGTATTGGAGCCAATACTTGGGAGAGCCAAAGCTCTTTGATTCCAGGAAAGATCCTACAGACATTCAGCCCAGAGTGCACAGCCCTGTATATCAGTATATTTGCCTATATACTGACTGAGCTTCCTTATGCTTGGAGTGATCTAATGCTGTTGTGCATAGCAGTAAGTAAACAGAGCAAAATTTAATTAAAGATATGTATCTAGGAAATACAATTCTTGATTCTACCTGTTCTCTATTCCACTCATGTGTGTCTTTAATATATTGGATTCTGTTAATGGGCAGTCATGTGCAACTGTTATAGACAGAATATTCTGTTTGGTGTTGTACAAGATCCAGTGAGATGGCCCTCAGGTATATTCAGAGAGCTTTTCAGATGGGCGTATAGGGGCAATTGCCTATGAAGAGTGTTTTATCCACCCAGTTTCTGTAATGATGAGGACTTGGTTAGTTTTGAGTCAGACAAGTTCTCCATGTGGCATCGTGGATATCCAAACCGTGGCTTATTCAAGTAGTTAAGATTTAATAGTTCTGGTTTGTCTATGTACTTCTCTATATGTGGGTGTGCACATGGATTTTCTTAGCTGGCTTAATTTGCACATGACGTTCTGAAGTTAAACTTCATCTTTTAAACTCATAACTATTTACTTTCAATGCTTAGATGAGACCATATTTTCTACTTTTCTACAGGCTATCAGTTTGGCCTGCTTGCTTACTGCTATGAAGGGAAGAGCTGATATTTAAATGCCTCTTTAAGTCTTTCTAGCCAGTTTAACATGAGTCAAAGTCTATAATTGCCAAATATTTAGTTCAGAGTTTTATCTTGGCATTAGTCAACACAATATTAAGAACACAATAAAAGAAACCCTTACATGAATAATTGTTTGATCAAGTCTCACCTTCCTGGTAAGAATTAGTTTTTATAACTGGAGGTTTAGGGTTTCCTGGTAGTCCAAAGAATGAAGAGGTAAAACTTAATTTCAGAGTGCTTTCCAGTATTGCTTTTAAAAAGCACGAAGGCAGTGATTAGACCCTAATGAATCCTAACTGGCTTAGCGGGGAGGTAATAACTCTTGCATGCCTATTTATGTATGCTTATGACGAAGGAGATATTTAAATGCGTTAAATGAACAGTTTAGATATATAGCTCTATTTGTCATGATTACTTCACTAAATTTGACTAGCTGCAGTTTCATGTTTCATAGACATGGTGCTTTAGGAAGTAATACAACATGGTTTTGCTTATTTCCTTAAATTTGATCAACATTTAATTGTCAGAACTTACATTTCAATATTATTAAAGAGGCAGCTTTTTTTCTGTTGGCTTTTATTTTTTTAGCTTGTTTCACTGCTAAATGTTTATCAGTGATATAACTTCACATAATGGAGTGCAGATGTAGGGAGGGATACTCAGCATAAGGCCAGTTTCTCTGTTACAAGATAGCTCCAACAACTCAAATTCTGTTCAGCAGCATGGAGTGTGAATCACAATTAGAAATATGTGATGAATCCTCTGGAAGCAGACTAAGGGCTGCTCCAGGCAATTGGAAGAGGGGAGAAAACAGTGAGCAATCAATCTTGCTTGTCTGTCCCAACTCACACATGAATTCACATATTAAGAAAAGGCTGGGACGCAGCAACTATCAAATAGTAAATTTAGAAATTTCCTGAACTTAGTAAGGTAAATTAAAAGTACTATTTCATATTGTTTTATATAAATACCAATCCATTCATAAAGCTCTGTC
Source organism: Coturnix japonica (assembly GCF_054131305.1). Lineage (NCBI taxonomy): Eukaryota > Metazoa > Chordata > Aves > Galliformes > Phasianidae > Coturnix > Coturnix japonica. The sequence goes on along the minus strand of NC_140671.1, from coordinate 18,639,461 downwards.
ACTTCCCTGCCCTTGTGCAAATCATAGCTATCTTATAAGTGTGTCTGTCTACTTCACAGTTCTGGGGAATCAGAGCTATGGCTGCATGCTTCCTCTGGCACCCTGTGAGAAAACCTTTCTAAAAGCTGGAAACAAACAAACAAAAAAAACCTAATAGAGTTTAAAAGACTTCTTATTTTATTCGTGATGTTGTTCATTTTCATCAGTAGTTACAGGATTCCTTATGCAGAAAAGGGAGTAACAAAAAGTGTGCACAAGTCTTATGAGTAACAAACATTTATTGAAGTATTTATAATGATGATTTGTCACAGGTATCTTCTACTGCATATAGGCACACAGAACTATAGCTTCCCTGTGAAGGTGGTATATGACTACATTTTCTATGTCACAGAACATTTATTGTGGGAAAGGGAGGAGTCCCTCACCCAAGCTACAATTCCTCTTGGCTGAAGTTGCTTCATTATTTAGAGGTATAAGAAATGTCAGAGACGTAGCAAAAGAACATTACACTTAATACAAATCACTGCTAAGAACAATGAGCCATGGCAGGTGGAAGGTGGCTACCTGCCTTAGAAAGCAAGATCAAGCAGTTTTGACAGGCACATTGCTTACACTCCAGTTCTTTCTTCTCTCCATGGCTTGTCCTCATCCCCACCTGTCTGTAAGAATGAGCTTGACATGTTAGAAACCAAAAGAGAGGAAAGGGAGGAGGGAGGTGGGGAGGACAAGAGGAAGATACTTCATGCCGTTAATTTAGATATAAGTACTTGTAATATCATAAATTATTGATGAACTTTGTCGCTGTGTCTCCTGTTGAGGCTAAGAGTCAGGTAGCCATTGGTATGCTAGATAGGATGGTAAGCACTTATTGCCCAAGGGGGGGAATAAATAAAACAGTTCTGTGTTTCGGGTGCTTTGGCTATGGATCTTAGTGTGTGTTCTGCTTAAGGAGCAAGATATCTGGCAGCACTTTCCCAGAGGATTTAATTGAGCAATCACGCTGTGACATACAGACAGGTTTTGTAAAAGCCTACAGCAAAAAGTGAGTTCCAGACTGCTATTCTTTCCCAATCACACGTCTGTACTCTCCTGTCTTCATTTGCTTGCTTCTCAAGTGTGACAGAAGGTACAGCTGCTGGTCTACAAATCAGAAGTTTATGGAACTATGGGAGAGGAGCAGGGCTGGTGGGATTAAGGAATCAGTTATACAAATAAAGCAGTAAATACCCATGTTAAAATACATAAGCTAAAATAAAAACCTTTTAAAACTTTTAGGTAATTTTCTGGTTCTCATAGACTGACAGTTTGGTAATTTCATGTATGTAATTTGAGATGCTGTACTAAATTAATGATGTCATTTTAAATTGAAAAGCTCTATCCCTGCCTCTGTTTATATGAAGATGAGTATCCTTCTAGTCTGAGAATCACTTTGCAGGATAACTCACAAATAACTCTTTATGTCTGTACCACTGTGCCTGGCTTCTCTGCTCTGTAGCTTGTCCTGGTTAATATTTCACTCGTGTATTTGGTATGACTGCAGAGTAACCTTCCCTGCTATACATGTGTCAGTATAGTCCTGGATTGTTCCAAATAATGCTTTTCTTAGCAGCGTCACTATACTGGCACGGCTGTATTGAGTTATTTTTCATTTCATCTGATAATTTTTTAACAGTATGCTTGGCATAACAGTGTGCTAATGAAATTTGATGAAAAGAGAAGCTGTGAGGAACTGCTAAAACAGAAAAGCCTGGTGTGTTATCCAGGAAGAGATGGATGGTCTAGCAGATTGGAAAAAGAGAAGTGAATTAATGTTAGTAATACCAAGTAAAAGGTCATACTTCTAGGAATTAACAAGAATTCAACTGCTGAGCAGGGATTTATGAGATAATAACTTGGTGAAGAAAGATCTGGACATAATAATATATCCAGTGATCCAGTTGACCACTGCGGGACTATAAAGCACTGGGAAAATACGACTGTATAAAAGAGAAATACAATCTTTGGACATTGGAGGTGAATTATCAAAATGGAAGAGCATTTAATTACTTTGGAAGGCAATAGAGTCATTGGTTGAAATTGTCATATTGTTCAGTTGTAGTCACATTACTTATGTAGCTGATAGAGAGATAAGCCCCTCTAAAAGATGGTTTAGAGGAGGATTCATGAGAGTGCCAAGGAACTTGCTTCAAATTCTAGCATTTTAAGTTAAACTAGATTTTGGGTGTATCCTCTGCTGTGTTTTTTCTAGTTATTTCTATTTTTCTATATAGTTATTTCTATATTTCTGTATTTACTAGTTATTATATTACTAGTTATTTCCTCCAAGAAAGATTAAATTCTAGTGAGCAGAGTGAGGCTTTAGGTGACTTCAACAGCTGTAATTAAATACATTTTTAATATTACCCTTTGGTAAAGTGAATTGTATTAGTAATGAAACTAGGTAAACTGTGTTGATTGTGCTACTTGCTATACTTGAAGTCTTCATCCCTGTTGAGCTTGGAGTAGTTTTACACCATTCTTAGAATCCCTGGAGTTACTAGCACGAAGGTGGAGTGACATGACAAAGAAATCCTGTCTACACTTTGGGGAAGGCACCATTCCTTTCCATCTTCCTGAAAAAGGGTTTGTTACCAAAACAGAGAACAGAAAGCTGCTTATGTTTTCTGCTTTCCTTCCTGCCATGTGAACAAATGATTTGATGAAGTTCAAGGCCATCTTCTTGTGAGAATTTAGTGGCAATGTCTGAGCTGAAATATACGTTTACTATAATGATCAATAAGTTCTCGGTTGCTTTTATGCGAGGTATGTCAAGGCAGCCTTTTTTAACTGTCATAAAGAAAAAGCTGCCAACATCTCAATGTAAGTGGAAATCAAAATCAGTTCAAACCAATGAGGTTATTACATCAGAGCGTAAAGAAAACCTCCAAATAGCAAGCAGAATAATATGGCTCTAAGAACAACAAAAACCTGTGGCTGATTTATGCTGCAGTCCTTAAGGTACTTGGTTATCAGGAAATGTCATTGCTAAGCCCCCTACTTTCCGTGCATTGAATGAATAGGTCAGGCCTAGTGAGTAACACGTTTCTGAAAAGGCCAATAAATGTATTACACTTCAGTCGCCCTTTTTGCTGCTCTGTATGTGTGGTGGAGAGAAAAACCCTATGACAGCATTGACAAATGTTTGATTTTTTTTCTTCATAAATTGTTTATGAAAAATCATGGATGCTCACGGTGCTGTGGAAATGTGTTTGTGTGGATGATGTATGAGATGCATATGCAAGGTATCTTAAGCAGATATGGTCTGAAAGCTGCTCAGAACATTTGTGGTTGCTGATATAATTGTTTGTTTGCATGACACTACAGCCTTGAAGACTTAGTTGTAGTCCTAGCCTTTCAGGTTTTGTACAGGCATGTGTTGTACAGCCAGAGTGAGAGAAGGTCTTACATAGTTAAGGCACAAGAAGTGGAGAAAACCACACAGAAGGTCAGTAGCAGAACCATGGGATTTCACTGCTAGCAGGACCATACAATGTTTTTGCTGCCCATTTTCTTTTTTTTTCCAAGCAGTCAGTGGGAGAGTATGTGTACATAAGTGAGAGAGCTTTCTAAGAAAATACGTGCCAGCATATTTCTACCACAGCCATTGTTTCAGTAGTTCACAGTGAGCTATGTACCTAGCAGTCCCACAAATCATTTTGCAACTATATGAATAATTTTTAAATCCTCTTGGCTTTCTGATTCATTTCTATGGGGAAACAGTGATGGAAAGTTCCTCTGGGGAGACATGAATGCTTGGTTGGGTGCTCTTAGGATAAATAGCAGGTGTTGCATTAAAAATCCATGGTAGATAAAACATATTTCAGTTTTCCTATGCTCTACTTTTTTCTCCAAAGTACATGCAAAATCCTAGTCTGCTATCACTCCAGGTAGATACATATTCAGGACACAAGATGTTTTCATTTCTATTGTTTTCATGGAATGAATTAATGGGTTGCGTTTTCTCCCATTTCTGATGCATCAGTTCTTTGCATCAGCTGAAGATAAAGGCATGGAGTCTTGATGAGTAATAAATATTTGATTTGGTGTTAGGTTTAATTTAATGTTTATACCTCTAAGTTATTTAAAGCAAGAAGATGCTTGTGTTTTAAAGAGCAGTAGCAATTTGTATAAAACTGTAGCCTAACACTTTCTGTGCGTTGATAGCAATCACTATGTTAAGGATTTAATCAACTTCATTGTTTACAAAGAGGACTTTGGAATTTATAAAGAAAGTAATAATTACAATGAGGTGGTCTTTGTTTCTTGACACGGCTGTCATAAGCTGTCACAAATTGTATTTGAATTGGAATATATCACTAATAAAATATATACATACAGATACTTGCAATAAATTATTAGTGGATTGTATTGTCATACAGTTACTTATCATTTTAAGTATAAATTTAAGAATTATGTGTCAAGGTCGATTTTACTTGTCAGATTTATAAAACTGAGCAGTTAAGGAGCTGCAGGAGCTGTGATTTTAATGTTTACTTGTAAGCAATTTCCACTGAAAAGTATTTTACAAGCATGTAAGCTGAGTAAGGGTCTGAACTCACACTGAAAGGTGTCTGCAGCTAATTCAATGTCACATATAAATCCTGCTGAGCACATTCCTGTGCCTTCAGATACCTAATAAACTCTCAGTTGCCAGTCATGGGAGCTCCCAACTGTAGCAATTATCTTGACAAGTTAATATTGGCATTCCAAATGTGGCAGAAAAGAAATTCATAGCAGCGCATGCCTGGTAGGTGACCTTTGAATGTGATCTGAGTGCAACTCCCTCTGAACAGTTGAAATATCTGCCTTCATTTGTAGTTGCTAGCTTCCCTCCAACTTCTATTATCAAAGGCAGAATCCTGAATGTCTTCTAATACTTTAGAGGTTTAATGATGTTGGTTACATATATATATGTATAAAAAAAACTTAACAAAATGGATGGGAAGGAATTGTAGAAAGTTCTCATCCATTTTTTAAATTGAATATGAATTTATAGGATCATTCTCCTTCAACATGAAATCCTCTACAGTAATTTTTAAGCTGTGCAGTAAGAGACTGACTTGCTGTAGCTGCTACTGTAAAGTCTAATTTGCTGCATAAAGTATGAGAGTTATAATGAAATACGAGCCTGGAGAGCAACTCTTTTGATCTTGAGTAGTCAGAAGGTTGGCATATATAGTGCTGTGAAAATAAATGATGTCAAAACTGTAAAATATAATTTATGGTTTGGGGACTTTACTGATATAAGTAGAAGCTTCCTCCATTGGAAAAGCAAAATAGTTCAACATAAGTATATGAATAGAAATAATAGAATTTTGTAAATTAAATTTTGCAGTACATCACTTTGGACATAACCGGTTGACTAATAATTTGCTGATTATAGATTATGAAAATGGTCATTTGTAAGAGAGATAATTGGGACTTTAGCCTCCATTTCTATGTCTTTAAATAAGTATGAGAAGTTATCTGTCAGCTAGTTTGCTAAATACTTGCTTATGTAAAGTTATCTTCACTTGCAACCTCAGCAACCTGACCTAGCTATGGTGTCTCTGTTCACTGTAGGGGAGTAGGACTAAATGGCCTTCAGAGGCCCCTTCCAACACTAAGGGTTCTGTGATAGGGTTCATACAGGGGCTTCTTAAGATAATTAGATATAATATAAAGAAAAGGCAACAATAATCCACCATCTGTGTGTTCTATATACATATATGCCTTCTCTCTCTCTCTCTCTCTCTCTCTCTCTTTCTCTCTCTTTCTCTCTCTCTCTCTCTATATATATAAAACCCACATATTTAGAACTAGTCTTTACCAGAAAATGTAGCTCCAGGATGTTTCAGCACTGCATGTCAGCAATTTGATGGCAATAGAAGTGAATATAAACCAGGTCTGCTAAAGAGTCAGTACTGACTTGAACATGTGCTTTCTCTATTGTTCTTGCTGGTTGGGCTACTTTAGTGTCTCCTTGCTAGATGCTGTAACTTTTCCCTGGTTAGGAAAGAATCACAACGTGCTTTGATGAAGATTCTGAGGATGCTGTATTAATCACACCCTCCCCTGTCCTGCTGAGCATTTTAAGAGCATCATCCTGGATGGTTAAATCAACCAAAGCAAACCTGATTTCGAAGCAAAAACTTAATATTCTCAAAGCTCAAATGTCTCCTAAATATTTATAAGTTATAAAAGTTCATCAAACGCCTTTGTTCTGTGATCATTAAACCGAAGGGTGACAGTTCATATTCTTGTCATATATTAATGTGAAGTAGTAATATCTAAATTCACCTGTATGTGTTTTCAATCATATGAATACGCAGAGGTAACTTTTATTTTTTCTATCTTGGCAAGGCAAGAAGATAAATAGGTGAAAACGTGTATGTGTTTGAGCGATAAAGTTGGTTTAATGATTCTGGGGGAAATGTTTCCTATGGTACATACGCAAGTGACTTGATTGAACAGGACAGACTCATGCAGTTCAATTAATGTGCAAATATGTGTTCACTGAACTTTCATTCCATTTATCACATGGACATGGAAATAGGGTCATTTTTTATCTTCATATTATGTATATGACATCTTAGTTTGCTTCTTGCATGTTGTTATGTGAAAAAAAATAGTAATGTGGCACACCATAGGCAATAGGAATTGAAGATAAATTCCTCAGCTGTCAGAGACATCTTTAAGCAGATCTTTGTTTGAAGATAAACCTCTTCCTTCTGCGGGGATTAACATTAAGAAAGCACGCTCTACCTATTAAAATTGTATGCTTCTTTTGGCTATATGCTGTGAAAAATCATTGGCAACAATTGATGTATTTATAAAGTACAAAATGTACAGAGACATTGCAACTCACAGGAAAACTCCAAAGGCAGTTTCAGTTGGAAGTACATTAGTATTTATCATTGATTATTTGAAATAGGGAGTCACCTCTTGTAAACTTATAGGCTTCCTTTCCGACCTACTGAAGTTTTTTTAGGAACTGTTTTCTTGGCAAACTTTTTTATGCCTTGGGTATCACTGAGAAGGCTTAAATTCCTGGCCTGGTTTTTTCTGTTGCTGTGGCCCATGCAGGCAGTAAAGCAGAAGGCAGATATACTGACTCTTCACCAGCTCAGATCTCTTACAGTCTGTAATAACAATGGAAAGTATTGATAACAGATCCAATCGAATGTTTTTGTTTAGGGTTTCATAGAAGTAGCAGAGGAATCCACAAAATCTGGCCCTTCTGCTTAACTGTTCCAAATCAAACTATCAAGGTTACAGTTGGTTATTCAGTTTGCACACTGAAAGCATATGCAGGAACTTGCTGGAAGCATTGTGGATAAAGATTTTTCTTGTTTCTTTTTTCTTTTTCCAATAATAGAATACAAACACATCTTTTTGGTTAATATTGAGCAGAAATAATTCATAACAGTGGAAAAATTCATAGGTACGGTATAGAATAATGTAATATAAAAATTCCTTTTCTAGTTTAATATAAGGATATAGGAATGCATTTAAAATTTTCACTGCTCTATTTCATTGATGGTCTAAAGACCTTTTGGCTGATACAGGCAGCCATATGAATCAAAGACTAGCTAAATTCTCCATGGAATTGTAATCTTCCCAGGCAAAGCTTATAACCTTTAAACAAACCACAGGGCAAATTCTCTACCATGTAAATTGGCAGAGCCTCATAAAATTTAATGGAACTGTGCCAGTTTTTAAGAACAGTGAATTTCATCATAGGTGGAAGGTAGCAGAAGCATTAAGAGTCTAAAATGGTAATTATCATACCAACATGCTTTGTTAAGCAGGGAGAAGTCCCGTTGGCTTGGGGACTGAAATATCTAGTCAAAAGTATATTATTCCAGCAGTTATTTAGTTTTGTAACTTAATGCTTTAATTAATGTAATTGGTTCATTTCTTCATCTCTATGTTAAAAGCTCCAGGAAAGAGCTGTCAGTCTGAGGCAAAACTATCAGTGAACTACAGTTACATTTTGGCCTGTCACCTGTTGATATTGAAGCATCAGATAAGATCAGTTTCCTCACTTACTGTCTGGGAGCTGAGGTAACAGTCATAGCAATGAGAAGTTACAAAAACCCAAGGAGAGTGAGAAGAATAGTGTGGCTATGTCTGGCAGAAAGTTAGGTTAACAGCTCTTTGGTGAATGGCTTAAATACTAAATTAGAGATACAGCATAGTCAAATGTGTCACTTCTGATTATTAGAAGTACTGTATGGTAGAGAGAATGTGAAAGATTAAGAACCATATGAGACTCTAATTGAGCTGCTTTTCCCACAGGTGATTTGGCATTTAATTCCTTATCACCAATGCTTGTCTTGCTCAGCTGCTCTGCTATAAATAGTAGGTGGCTTCATATCAGCTTTAGATTGGCAAAATTTCATCTGAAAATTCTTTCATCCCTTGGTCTCTGTACTGTCTGTTCCCTCCTCTTTTCTCCCTAATCTTTGCTTTGTCTCAGTTCTCCTATTTTTCCATCTCTAAAGTGCTCCATTAGCCTGTATGTAGCTAAGAACCGTTATTTGTAGCTATAGTGGCAGAGTCAAGAGATAGGAAATACTGAACTAGTTATTTTATTATTTGTTTATAAGTTATTAAATTATAAATTATAAATTATTAAATTATTTGTTTATATTACTATTTGTGGTTTGGAACTTCTGCAGAATTCATTTTTATTGGCTAAAATGAAATGGGGAAATGCAGAATAAAGTCATTTTATAAACAAATGATCGAAAACAATGTGCAATGGAAGGAGAAAGTATAAAGCCACAAAGCCATCAGCTTGGAATGACATGTCTTAAAGGTCATGTTTTGCTGGTGACCTTAAAATAACAATCATAAATGATCACTGTTAGTCAGGCTTCTCTCCCTCTGAGCTGTATAATAATTAAAGACTGTGATTTTTTCCCCCTTTAGAATTTCTATTTATGCTATTTTGTTTAAAACATGAATAACAGTAGAAGACATGATAATATATACAACTGTAGAAATAATTATGAACAGAAACTATTAGAATACTTAAGTGTTCCAGCACTGTCATTTTACTGTTTGCAGTAAAATAGACTTGCAATTAGTTTGCAAGTCTGTTAATTAGTATCAGAGTAAACACCTAACACATTCTCCCTGTTGATTTGGTGTATGCTAATCATGTCCTTCTCCAGCTCCCACTGTTGAGTCATTGCATCTCATTCCTGTACCTGCACTAAGGCTGCTGTGCCTCCGTGGTATTATGTCAAACAGGAACTGAGTAACTCAAACTTTTTGCTGTAGAAGTTGCAGCCATGGCCTTTAAAGTGAATAGCTAACTGGTTTGGAGACTCAAGGTTTCTCACTTCCTGAAGTTTATCGTTATAGAATGGAAGAGTACCTCGTAACATGATGATTAAGTATTGATTTCCTACAGCAAGTCTGTTCTTGTTTCTGCTCTTATGATCCGCTTATGCTTGCCTCTGTGTCATTCTAGAGCAATTGGGAAGGCAAATGGATTACACGGGTAGGTCCACTGATGCTTAATATCAAAAGTGGCTGCTAAGAAATAAAGGGACAGACTCTTTTTGCAGAGTCTGTGGCTAAAGAACAAGGGAGAATGGTTTCAAAATTAAAGAGCAGATATTTAGACTGGATATAAGGGGAGAGTTGTTTTTCTAGGAGGGCAGTGAAGCACTGGCACAGGCTGCCCAGAGGTGGTGGTGCCCCATCCCTGCAGACCCATAGGGTGAGGCTGGGTGGGCTGTGAACACTGATGGATCTGTGGGCCATAGAGTCCTTCAGTAGAATTCTCTGTCAAAATAAAAGCTCTTTGTAGAACAGGGAGTCTTTTTAGTAAATTTTTGCTTTTAAATGAATAAATAAAAATTACATATATAATATAATATATATATATAGTGGAATTATCAGGAAAAGGAACCAGTCCTGAATTCTCTTTAATGTGGGGTAACTTCTATTTTCAGTTAGTTTTGTCTGGGGAAAAGAATAGAAGGGATTCTGTTGGATGAGCTGATGTGTGGCCCTTACCATGGAGACACAGCTTCTGATGGTCAGCTGTAGCTCAGTGTTCTGTTTCTGTTTTATTGAGCTTGACTCTGAAGAGAAACACTCTTAAAGTTCACTTTTCTTCTTGCAAAATCTGCTTTTATTTTTAAGACCCCAGATTCAGCTGTATAAGAATGCCCGTGTCCACTTAATGGCAAAATTTGATCATCTTGGTTGATCTTCACCCATCCCTATTCTGTATTCTGGTTCTATGACTATGACTGACAGGCATACACCAGAGCTGCATCAGCTACATGCTGCCAAGCAGGGACTGCTGATGTGGAGATCTGAAGTGTTTAAATTATGTCACTGAGCTCACTAAAAAATAAAAATAATTTTAAAAGATTCCCCTCTTTGTGAAATGTTTTAAAGTGAAGACATGATTGCATTCTGATTAAAAGTAATTACAAGTGACCTTAATTAGCTCCTGATCCCATGAGTCCAGAGGAATGCTCTATTTAAAATGAACTAAGATGAAAAATGAATATTGCTATAGTGAGACTTTTTTTTTTCCCTGTGTGTTTTCCCGGTGTTTAAAAGTAAAGAACTTTGAATCAACAAATCGAATGTAAAACACTCAGAACAAGAATATAGACATAAAGTCACCGGGAACCTTTTTGTAATCATTCCCATAACTGATTTTAAACACTGGATTTTCATGGGTAGGTAACCATTTACTTTCAACATGAGTTGCTGTGATAAGAATTTATTACAGGACCTCAGGGAAATGTTGTTACATCTATTAAAAAAAAGTTACCATTAATTTTGTGGAATTAGAACATCGATTTAATTTGGCCTTCTTTAATTGATGTTAGGTAGCTTGGGAACTGATGTCCTCACTTTGTAAATGCATTTAATCACTTCTTGCTGCAAAACCTTGAACATAATTTTTCCAATCACAGCTGACAGTTCTAGGGTTAAAGCTCAGAGCTAATGAATTCACATAGACTGGGTACTGCACTACCTGGTGGTATCCTTAAAAATTGTTTACATTACAAAGCAAGTCTGAGTAATTTTAATTAGATAAGCCCACTAAGTTTTCTTTTTCTAAATAAATTTTATCTGCTCTTGTTAGTACAGTAATTCAATTTGATGCTGTTCTCCTTCATGGGTAAATATTCTTATGCTTGTAAGGTTGTCAGCTAGCAAACAGTAGAACACGGTTAAATATATGGTCAGAGTTCTTGGGGTTAAGTAGTACTTTGGTTGTTGTTTCTGAAGGCAGAGGATTTTAGCAGCATCTGGACAGACACTGTCAGATTAGAAGTTGTGCATTTCACAAGATCAAGTGTCAGCATGCTCAGAGTAACAATGGCACTTCAGATGAATAAAATGGAAATAATTGCTTTAAAAATTAGCCTGCTTATTCTCATCTGTGGTTTTTCTTCAACATTTTATGCTTCATTTGGAGAATAGGAAGAGATTAGGAGGTGAGATGCTTAAATGACTTATTCCTATTGAATAGCCCTTGTTGCAACCATTGCTTTTGCTTTCACTAAAGATGATGCCTGCCACCCAACCCTCAAAAAAAAGAGAAGAGAACTAGTAAACTAAGGAAGTAAACTAACCTAGTTTACAACCACTCAGGCACCTGGTGAGAACAGGTGAAGAAAGTAACTGTGTTTCAGAACGACTCCCAAAAGCTACTAGTTTTGGTAGGTTGCTTCTATGCTGCCAGTGAAGAAAGCTCTGATTATCCTTAATGGAACCTGCATAGATATAACAGTGTAGGAATCAGCATAGCGTGCTGTATCCATTGCTTTTCTCTTTGTTCATAGGGAAGGACATAATTTTATTTGTACTTAACCTAATGTGTACTGCCCAGATCTCTTAAAAATCAGTTGTAAGTAAATTCCTTTATCGATCTGATTTAGTACAGAAGTACGCAGAAATGCTTGTGGGATATCATTACTAGAGAGTCTGTCCTAGGCATTTTATTTAATTGGATTTGCAAAGTACACATTTCTTTGAACTGATGTTCCTATTTTTATTTTAAATATTTATCTTTCAAGTTGGTATCTTGCACTTACCATTTCGTTGATGAAACTGAGGACAGCTTGCGATCCTGTTATTAATGTCTGTGTTTAACCTGTGCCTGAGAGGAGGAAATTCATTGCTGAATATACAGTTTCCAGTATTTCCTTTTACTTTTTATTTTATTTTTTTTTACTCATGCAGTAGTGCCACCTCTCCTAGACCTAAAGCCATCTGCTTATTTCATTTATTTAATGAGTTACAGCTCCTTTAGGGAAACTTAAAATGAGGACCAGATTTAGGCACAAGTTAGGCAATTATTTTCCAAGGACTGCAAACCACCAAGAGCAATGAAATCTTGGCTGTAGGCTATAGAGAACTTCACTGCATCTCTCAGCAGCAGCTGTGGCTCCTTGCCTTGATTTCACTCATGCTAACAGCAGAGCAACACAGTTGATAACCATGAGTTATCTGGGGATGGTGAGATGGGACACAGCACACCCAGCCCTAGTTTTGCCTCATGTCCTTAATCCTTCTGAGAACAGGAGGTAGCACAGAAAAGGTGTGACGTGATGCAGGGCTTGCTGGCTGATGCTGGTGACTGCCCACACGTCTCTTGTTGCGTGTCTTCTGCAACCTCTGTTGTGCACATCCATGTATTTCACATGGGTAGCACATCATTCCCAGCATGCACGCACCTATGCTTTTATGAGTCTGCATTTCCTCAGCTGATTTGTGAGTGAGCCTTACAGGAATGAAGGTGAAGTGCAGTCAGGCTCCAGTCTTAGATGGGGAATGGGATTGTTAATTGCTTTCCTCTAAATGACACGCTTATCTGTCTGTGAATATATTACTGTGCTATTAGTCTCATCAGACCACTATTCTGGACTTGAACCGGGTCTTATCATAATATGAGAAAATAGCTTCTTTTTTAGCTCAAAGAAATATAGAGATCTGGGAATTCAATTGCCAGATTTTAGATCCTAGCTACCCCTTGCAGAGTGTCCCTGAAGAATTACTTTCCTGGAGTCCTCTTCCCATGGCTCTCTGAAGAGGAGTGCAAGGCAGCTGGGCTCTCTGCATTAATTAGACTAAGGAATTATTTCATGAAAGATGAGAAAATAGACCAGAAATCATCCAATCCCCTGGTGGAAATGCTCCTTTGAATAGTATTGGAGGGGATTGGCCTATAGCTTAGGAAACTTCAGAAGGCCAAACTGCTGTCAGCTTTTCACCTACCATTTAAATTTCTGTGGTAAGAGGTGGGCAAGTTAGTCAGACAGAGAATGGCTGCATTTAAGTGGTTTAAAACTGATGCTTTGTAGATATCTTGTAGACAAGTGACATGTTTTCCCTATGATGGCTCATTAAGTCATTATTGTTGGGAAAATACATGTGAAATGGTTTCATCAAGAAATGTTCACATCAGAATCCTTGTTAGGACTGCATTGTTCATTGCTCACCTGTTCTTCTTAGGTAAATGCTCCAGTCACCGTGTCAGGATGCTGAGACAGTGCCTGTGGGTACAGGTGACAACCTGTGTGTAATGAATTCAGCCCTGACCAGGCAGCTGGGAGAAAAAGCAATAGCTATTGCATTCACAAAAGTCAAAAGTGAAGACCGGGTGATACAGTTTCTGGTTGAATGAGGGAAGGGAATTTAAATAAGGGAAGAAATGAAGAAAATATGGTCCCAAAAGTTTCTTCCAGCAAGCTAATTTATATAGATAGATTGATTTCTGCAATGTTTGAGAATGAAATTATAGAGTATTTTATAGGAGAAGCTTTTTAAAGTTAAATAAATTCTCCCTGTTGAAGTTTAGAGCTGCAGAGTGCAGATACATCAGACGTTGATACTTGAGCCACTAAGTCTGGAAAGGAGCAATATTTTCATTATGGATATTCATATTATTGTGTAGTGATCGTCCCTGTAAATTGCTTATAGAAACTGAAAAGACTCTAGAGATGGAGCATGTTACCATTTAATGCAATTCCTTTCCCAGTGGAAACAATTCAGAACCAGAGGAGAAAGGATTACAGCTTGTATTCAGCTGTCTGCATTTCCCAGAACGTTCTGCCCTAGGCAGCAGGATGTGTGGTTGCCCTTCCTAAAGACCTGTGCGATGTGATGGCAGAGTCACAGTGGGTCATACACTGCACTTAAACTACCCATCAGGGACTTAATAATCAAAACAGAGCAACAAAGCAATCTCTGTTTATAATGAACAGTGTTTATTTGCTACACTCAGATCAGAAAGCAAATACAGACTTCCTATTTAAAAACAAGCAAACAACAAACTTTGAGGGGTGGGTTGTTTATTTATTTTCTTGTAAGCTTTTGATAGAGAATCTCCTAAACTAAGAGAATCTGGCTATTAGCAAGTACATCTGCTGTGTAATCTGTTTGAAAATTAATGATTAGCATTATTCTGCTTTGTAGTTTCTGTGTGGTGAATGAATTGGTTGTCTCTTTTCCCTGTGTCACTGAGTTCAGCTGGGTAACAGGCAATGTTTAGTCATTTGTGTCTGGTATGTTTTGTGCTATGTAATGAAAATTATGTGGCAAAAAATTGTCCAGTACCAAGCAAGGCAATGATGGAAGGAAGAGGCTAATACGTGTGCAACCAAAGGATTTCTATTTCCTTTCTATTTTTAATGACATTGTCTAATACTATAGAGAAAGGTGAGTGAACAACAAAAAAATTCACGTTACTGTTTTATATAGGAGATACTCCAGCCACCTATAACTGCTCTGAATTCAATCTAAAATTCACAGTAGAGAATCTGCTTGAGTATTATCTATGACACGCTCAGTGAAATCTTTAGTTATTGATTAAAATAAAGCCAGGCCTGGATTTTTCTCCTTCATGAAATTATTTACTTCTGAATTTGTGGCACTGCACAGCATTTGCTCTGGGCTTTATGAGTACGTAGGTACACCAGCCTGAATCTCTAGGGCACTGTCACATCTTTCAGATCTCACCTATAAGTACTGTGAGCTTTAGACACCTCCCTTTGTAGATTATAATGGCTGAATTATTTTAAAAGATAGTTTTTAGAAGAAAGATGGAATGCCTTCTCATCAGACCCAATCTCAGATCTGTCTTTGATGTGCGATGTTTGTCATATGCTCAGGTCAGCCCTCTGTGCCCCATTGTAATTTCTCATTTCAGTCATCAAAGTGTGCAGAAGTGTACTCAGTTAGCAATTATTTTACACAGCCAACACCAAGCCCACTCTGGAATGGGTGAAGCAGCCTGTTCTAGTAATAATCTAATAGATTTAGGAAAACGTCCACAGGAGCTTCAAGTCATTTTCAATTGCTTGTAGAACCCCGAGCTTGCATAGAAAAAAGAATTAGTTTTCAGAATTCTTAAACAGAAAGTTAGAAAAATATGCGTATAGAAAATGATTACTTTTGCTTCCATGAAAGAAAGCAAATTTGCTTTATAAAATAACTTGACTATTCTGTCTTCCCTGAACAAAAGCAGCTGTACCCATTTCAGGTGTTTGGGTTGGGTGCTGTCAAAATTTGTTTTCCATATTTACTCATTTGCAATGCACTCTGTGTAGGTCATTGTAAAGTGGCAGAGTTAAGGACAACTACTGCACGAATAGTACTCTGATCATGTTTCTGTTAACAGTGCTGGTCCAAACTTAACCTTAGTTAAGTGAGAGGAAAACTCTTAGAAGCTTTTTACTGGGCTAGGGTTTGTAATGTGTTGGATCAGTCAATGGATACTTCCTTTATAAGGCGGCAGGACATCAGATCAGTGGGTGTTCCCCACAAAATGCTGTTTTTTATTCTTCCAGGCCTCATGTTTAATGATCAGAGTGATCTACTAATAAGTAGGATGTAATAATAAGTAGATACTGTAGTAATTTATTTATCCTTTGTTTTCAGACAAACTGACAAAATACATAGAACTAACTCTTTTAAGACATCAACATCTGGATTTATAGCGATCATTCCTGAGGGCAGATGACAGTTGAAATTGTTGGGATTTATCAGTGAGTCTTATGTGGGAAACAAGCTCATTTCTTGTTTCATAATGATGCTTATAAAAGTTGAAATAACTTCAGTTCTGTAATAAATGGGTTTTCTTGTGTAGTACAAGGAAGTGATAGAATCACACCCATTTTTTTATTGCAGTGGCTTTTGTTTATTTGCGGCTGCAGAAAAAAGTAGTATGATTTTTACCAGACTCTTTCCTTCTAAGAGGATAATCTTATATTTATGGAGTATTTTGTACTTCAGCACTTTCCCCCCAGTTGTAAATATTTTCCATTCTCTTTGGAGAGACTCATCATGAGGACAATCGCATATTATTAACGGCCTTGAAAAATAAATAATGCATCCTTTTGTTGCTAAGAGAGTACGTGCGTCTTATCCTTCTGTCCTCCTTCTGTGCTCCTTCTGTATTATTATTCTACAAACTCTATTCTTCCAGAGAATCTATTTGATGCTTTTTTTTTTTTCTTTTTTGTCTTGTAAGAAGCTTACAGGATACAAAGCAATAGAAATTCACCTGAATATTGTTCTTGAAGAGTTATTTTCTTACTACCTTGAACAAACTGCTTGTATTAAAAATGAAAGAGAAGGAAAACATAATAGCATCTGCCTTTTAGCTCTCATTTAATGAAGCAAAATTCTCCCTAAGAGTGCCTTAGAGTATTTAAAAGCATTAGTGATACAGTAATTACAATCTCAAGAAAATGTCACTGCTTTGTGTGGTACTCTGGATGAACCTTTGCAGGAGTAATGAAGATGAGTTTTGCCAACATCCTATTGGTGGAAGTTAGGGATTCTAGAGGCATGAGAGCAGTTCCTGCTGTAGGAGTGTATGAGAGTCCCTGTTGACATGACATACAGATGTAGTGCTAAGCAGTTCTGTTGGCCTGCCTGGCTGCCCTTGACTCATAGGTGAGGTTACAGCAGCGATGACAATTTAAGTGAGATATTAAAGAGAAACTAGAGGGTTTTCTGTAAAGCCACAAGCACTCTATAATAAGTCCTATTAATCATGAGTAATATTTCATACTCATAGCTGTTACTTGGTTACGTGTGTACCACATCATCTCGAGCCAGTAATGCTGTCACTTTGGTTAATGATGAGCTCCAAGATTAATGGCTTGACATAGCGATGCCTTTTGATACTTTCCAAGTCCTTTGTTATTCTCCTCTCCTTGCCTATATGAAGCATTGCTTAAGGTCACACAGTTTTGAGAAGAGAGGGCACTTTATGTAAATGCCTTTCTGGTTGGAATAAAAAAAAAGTGTAATTTATCACCATTTTTTCTTGGCTGAAAATAAAAAATAAGACATTGTAACAGTTAGGCCTAAAATTAAATGGTGTAGGTTTTGCTTGAGTTGGTATGTATTTGAGGATCAGAATACTGACTAATGTTGGTGGCTTTTATGAGTTGAACCCCATGTGGTATGGGAGTTTTTGGTAGTTGTGGTCAGCTCTCTGGACTGTGTGCCCCCAGTTCCTTGTGGGCAGTGTAACAGTCCTTGATTCTATGCAAGCACTGTTCAGCAGCCGCCAAATGGTGGTTCTATCAGCACTATTTCCATTCTAAATCCAAGAATGAAAAGAATGCTCTCAAAATAGGAAACCCAACAGCCAATACTCTAAATGCTGATATATCACAAATGGTCTTGCCCATGTCCATCTTTTTTATTTTCTTTTTCTTTTGTCATTCACCGAGTGTAAAACAGAGTAATTAATGGCATTTCTTTTAGCAAACAGAATCTTTTCCTTTTTATGCTTTTTATGGGAAGCAGATTTCCAGTTTCTGAAGATATTTCTTGTCTGAAAAATGCATTGCTATTTAATGTATAACTGTATCCAGCTTGAGAACTAATTCCTTCAGTTCGCATCGCTGAGCAACTATTCTGCATCGTGTGCAGTGGAAAGTTGACTTAGGCAATTTTCCCTATAGATTTGTGCATATGTCACCTTTGGGCAAAAGATGAGCTAATAGAATTGAAGTTAATGCAATTGACAGAAGGTCAACCAGGGAGCCTTATAAGTCTAGAGCTTCCAGAAAAGCCAGCGTTGTTTCATGTTGCATATTGCTTGATTAGTATGCAGGTAAGGTGATTGTGCCTCAACAGAATAATTGGATCATTCAAATATCTGCAAGCCCTGGTGTATCTACAAAGCCAGAACAGTGATTAGATCCTGCCCGTTCATTGCGGCGAGCCTTGAATTTCTTCCCACTGTGAAAAACTAATTTTCTGTGGGAATTTATTAAATAAGAAATCTGCATGCCACTTTACCTTGTAAGCATTACTTGCAGAATACAGAGATTTCCCTTGACTTTGATGTATGAATTTTATGGCTGCTTTTATATCATTGTTTGGTTACTTTTCTGCATTCAGTAGAAATTCGAGTATTTCTTTGTTCCATAGATTTCTAGAGAAGAGTCGCATGTCCATTCAGTGATAAAGAAGTGGTTCATTTAAAGAACAGGGCTGGGGCCAGGAATGTGCTCTGGGAAAGGGGGCACAACTGAAGAATGACAGTGCATTCAGTGTGCAGTGTTAAGGGAAATAGAACAAACATTGTTCTTCTTTTCAGTCTGTGTGTTTCTAGGCAGTAGCGGTCTGTTGCAGTATCAGTAAACAAATGTTATAATCTTGCCTGTCTTGTCTTAAAAACAGGGAACTCTAATTTGTGGCAGTAAGGAGCAACTGTTATTGTAGTGTAAGATTTCCCCACTGCCCAGCAGGTTATAAATATATATTGTAAAAAAAAAGGCAGAATAAGAAATACAAGGTCCTAGCAGACTTGCAGAGTGTGTTTCATTCACACATGAAAGCACTTTAAGGTGCAAAATAACAATGTGTTTTCTATAGCTGCAAAGTGAAACTATGCTGTATCTTGAATGCCTTGCAGCCAGTGCCTCTCTCAAAATACCTTTTCAGTAAGGGAATGCAGGTTTCAAATCAGCTTCTGATCTCAGCTGATGGTAGTCAGCTCGATTGTAGAGGGACAGAATGGTCCTAACTTCTGCTCCCTTTCTCTCTCCCTCTCTATTTCTCTTTAATGTCATATTACTACTCCTGCAGACCTGTCTGGAGCTCTAAATGCTGTATCCCTTCAGCTACAGCATAACAGAACCACCTTAGTGGATAATCACTTGATAAGGGTAAATCCTCTTCAGTTAAGGGAAATAATTATGTGCAGAGCTAAATGAATCATTCACTGTAAATATGTTTTTTTTTTTCCAGCTTGCAGAAAAACTTGAGTTTCTCTTAACTATGTATTAACTGTGTATCATTCAAGTGCTCTTTAGAAATGTTTTTCTTAAACTTTACTGTATAAAAGAGAAATTTGAGCTTTGTTCTTGCCCTGATTGGTTTATGACACTGTGTGGACATAGCAGAGCACAGCTGGCTGGGCACACAAGCATCTGCACAAGTATGTTTGGTGTAGGTATAAAACTTGTTTCCAGTAGAATCTTCATCTAATGAAACTTAGAAATTTCCTCTGCAAAAACTCAGTTTCCAAAGTAAATCATAACAGCTTTAATTTTTACTATGAAATTGCTCATTTAGAACTGTCTAACATGACTGAAAGTAATTCATTTGGAGGTTGAAATAATTATTAAAATATTTTTTTCTCCATAATTTGCACTGCTGTACTTGTGTGATAGTGAACACTGCTTAGTAGTGTTGTAGTTGTACTAGGCAGCAGGGAAAGAAACTGTCCCTCCTTTGCTACATCTGGTATTACGTGGTTGGGAGATGGAATGTGAAACTCCCATGTATCTGTGTAATGTGACATGAATTGGTTTTTTTTTGCACAGCTATAAAGGATGGATGTTAACAAAAGGCCACAGAAGGTACAGGCATTAAGTGTATTAATGGTCACCTGCCCTGCTTTCTGTTACTATGATAGGAATTAAAGTCATGCTAATGATCTCACATAGAGCCTCAGATGTACCCAAATTGGAAGGCCCACCTAAAGGCTGGGCAATGGATCACAGGCAGGAAACCTGGGGACACTGTTCCTGAGACCACAGTGGGCTGGAAGGACACGCTGTGTTGAGTTAAACACAGCAGAGAGTGATTCTGCTCTGCCAGCTTCCAGCTCTGCCGAGGACTTACAACGAGTAATTGAAAATTCTTATTAACTCATTTCTGGAAGAGAGCGAAATCTCCCAGAGATGTTTTAAATTTAATTGTTTGTGAAGCACATCAGGACCCAGCACAGCAGTTTAAAGGGAACAGCTTTCAATTTACCTTGTAGCCTATTACGATACCACACTACTGATACAGAAACGTCTGCGTTCTTACATCTGTAGGTATACACAATGGAAAGACATAGCTGTGTCTGTTAGTGCAAAGCATTCACAGACACCAGCAGGAGGTGAGAGATGAGGGGAAGGGCAGTGTGTCACCCCTGAACAGAGCACCTCACCCTGTACCTCCAAATGTGCTTGTTACCCCCTAAGAATTAGTTAAGCATAAGATATTAAGACAGTGGTGAGTGTCTAAAGAACAAAAATATTTTAGCTTAATGTGTCTTCTATTCTACAGGCTACTAAGCAGGTTAAAATGCAAAGCAAACCAAATGAACCAGCCCACCCCAAAATGGAAAAGCTTCAAAAGAAAGTGGACAGAATTGCATTAGTCTCAGAGAAAAAAAGCAGAGAGCTGAGTGGTGTGAAATGCCTCATACCTAAAAAGGTGAACTCATTTACTTTGCTTCTTACATCCCAATAAGGTAGACTGATAGTTAAACAATAAAATATTATTTGTTGCAGTACCCTAGAAAATATGTACTATTATTACATAAAAACAAATTGATAGAATAATTTTATAATCACCTTGAATTTTATTATTAATTTAATGATAGTATTGACACATTCTTAGTGTGATAATGGTGTAGACCCAATTTGCCAATGCACTCCTGTTCTGCACATGTTTATTTGCAATGCTATACAGCAGCCCTGGTGTACTTAAACAGGTATTTAACTACTTTGCTAAATGAGTCTTAGTGCACGGCTTCCGCAGCCAGAATGAAATGTGCCTTATTAAGAAAACTCCGGAGGGAATCTCGAGATTATTCTCTTAATGACTCTTATAATTTTAAAAATGAGATTAAAAAGTTAAAGAAATAATTTAAGCAATGAAGCACCTTACAATGTGGGGCTTCGCTGGGTCTTTGAATAAATGAAATCTGAGAAGGGATGACCCATGAATAATTGTCAGTTCATTTTATGACTTCCAGCCTTTCGATCTCGCTGTTCGGTCTCACTGAACTTTAAAAGTAATTAATTAAAAAGGGATTAGACCCAATCTTCAGAATCACTCTGTAGACTTTGAATGCTGAAATAGAAGAAGTTATGGAATAAGGACATTGTTCCAAAAGCTGTAGCAAAAGCACTCAAAAATATGTTTCTTAAAACAAGCCATACCTAGGTAAGACTATCCATCAGGATCTTCTCAAATACAACACCAGCACTTTTGCTACTGAAAACATTACATCACTGCTTAACTTCATTTTGATGCAGCTCTTTATTCCAAGTCATTTATTACATAGCCACCAGTGGGCAGCTGGTATCTGGAAGGTGCCTGCAATTGCAACAAGTGAACGTTGCATGGCAAGGAGTAGTAGGCAAAGCAACAGAGGCCAGTTGATATTCCTGCAAAAAGACAACAAGGGAGTATTTCACTTTTTGAAAACAGTGCTTAATTCTGCCCTAAATTTCTAATTAATCTTTTTCTGCCCGCTTTACATCATCACTTGTTAAAGCAGTATGTAGAAATGGCCATACTTGTAGACTAATAAGTTAAAGGTTCATTGTGCTGTCACTTGTGAGTGAGAATGACTTCCAGGGATGCTGTGATGTGCAGTGTTACACAAAGGATGATAAATGTAATTTTAATGCTGAATTCTTTATCTTCTGAAACATGCAGTCTGAAAGATCCATCTTGTTTAACCAGTCAGCAGATGCTTATTTCTGGTAGAGCAATGAGAGAATGATTTCTGCAATCTTCCTGATCTGCAAAGATTTAGAAAAAAAATAGCTTTAAGTTAAGAAAAAGAGAGGGATTTGGTTTCACTTAGGTGGCAATTCAATACAAAAGGAAGCCTACCAAAGCTATTAGAGACCTTAATTTCTAACAAGGCGGTTTCTATATACAGTTCTTTTAAAAGAGAAAGCAAAATGCCATCAGCACCAGAGCACCATTTAGGCTTCACACCAGTTATACAATTGGTCATTATGTGCCCCAGAGGTTGCAAAGAAGTGAAATGAAGCAGTAACATGCCTTGAGTCCTTTCCTCTGTGAGAACCAAGGTCACTGCAGTGGCTTAGTGAGCGATATCTGATCTCTCTCCATCCTTCTTGCCCTGACTGTTCTTTAATCCACTGACTGTAGTGTTCCGTCTTTTTTTTGGAGTGCGGAGGAAATGAAAGCAACCTAAAGAAATGCATATTTATGTGCATATTTCTGTAATTTAAATTTCCTCATTGAATCTAACAGTACACAGACCTGCCACCAGTGGGAGGATTGAAATCTGTAAAAGTGCAAACACTGCTGATGAGAAGCTCTTTGCACTACAAGAAAAAGAAATGGAAGCCTACCCTATGGTTAATGATGAATATCATCAAAATGAGCAAATTCAGAGGGAAAAAATGTACCCTTAAATACCCCATGTATATTTTCCCCATGTTTTTTTGTTTCATAGCAGAACAGATGAGAAATCAATATTTTTTTATGCTTTCTAATGTACAGCAATGTGTGTGTATATATATATATATAGCTTAGAAATACTGTTAATTAACTATAAGAAATAAAGGGTAAGCCCAGTTTGCTTACCTGGGGGGGAGGCTGCAGTCATGGTAAAGGAAAAGATGTATTTTATACCAGTTTCTCTTTCTATAGTCTATAAACAGTGAAGTGTAACCTCATTTATTTATTTTTAAAGCAAAAACAGAACAGTGGGATGTCACTCGGTAATCCACGAGGTAGTCTTCATTAAAACCATAAATCAAAACCAAGCTGGGCCCACTGTCAGTGGAATAACAAAGCCTGACTGCTGATCTTGGGACACCTGCCCTATCACAGTCACAGCATTGCTGTGGGGAATAGTGCTCTCTTCGTGTTCAGAAATCAGAGAGGTTCCTGAGGGTGATTATCAAAGGAAAACTGGGAGCTCTGCTGAGCTTACATTCATGTCTTGAACATTTATCTTACTCTTTTTTTTATTATTTATTGTCTACTTATTTACTCTAATGAGCAACCCCAGTATGTAACATCATAATGAGGACATTACAGAATATCTCATGCTTAGTTGGAGTTGAATTTATCTCTTTGTTTAACCAGGAAATGCATTGTGAGTGTTATTAGAAAATAATGCACCCGATTTATATATTAAAATAATCGCTTGGCATGATGATTTGCAAACTATGGAAATTATTAGAAAACAGCAGTACTTCTGGAAATTCATACACATTATTATAACTACTGTTACTTCCACTATTAGTGAAGATTGCTAGGAGCCATGGGACTGCATTAAACGGTAGCTGCCATATCAAACCAAACCAAACCCTGTTCTTACTTGACAAAGCTCATGACCTCAATATAAAACAAGAGATGACAATAAGAAGTGGCTACAGCCATAACACATCAACAATCTAAGCTTTATTAACTCAAAGGAGGGAAAAGGGCGTTACGACAAAGGTGAACTTTAAGGGGGAAAAGGAGTGAGCTTGATGGGCTTTATTTTTCATTATTGCAGGCATGAAAGGCACTGTAATAGGGTTCCTTCTGGGACAGTGGCTGTTGATACTACTCACTGATCTGACTAGGTCATCTACCATCTACTAAGCTATAAATATTGTTAGAATATCATCAGAGTTTTTGAGCTCTGAGATCTCAGGGACCTTTCTGGTGACTGGCATAAGCAGCTTATTAAAAGCGAGTTGTTGGCAGCCATGGCGGGGATGTCTGGAGATGCATCTGAAAAGTGTGACCAGGGAACAGCACCGTAGTTGGTAATTATTGAATGTTTTGAATAGCCTTGTAATCTTTAATGTAACTCAGACTGTACAAGATACTTAACAAGTACAAAGTTAAAAACATGTAGTATCTGTCAGCTATATTTCTGACCTTTTTGGGAAAGGTGGGGCTCATTAAAATAGAGATTTACATAAACTAATGATGTGGTTACAGAAATATGCTACTAAAATGGGTTGTAAACAATGTTATAAATGATTAAGTTTCAAGCACCTGACAGCATGCATTGCCATAATAATTATGGCAATCTTTCTGTCCTCAGGTGGTTTATTTGCAAAGGTATATTCATACCTGTGTTGTAAGGAGTCATGAGGAATCTGTGACATAAACTTGCACTCCTTGTAGAGTCAGCTCTCCATGACCCTACAGTTTGACTGCCTGCACTGAAGCACAGTTAGCATTCCAGATATCTCCCCCTTCCTACCCTTGGAGTCAGCTTATATTTTTGGGGTGATGTTCCATGGTACCTCAGGAAACAACAGCAATATATTTAAATATGCATCTAAATATATAATATATATTTTAATCAGTCTGTTTTTATTTTTCACTTCTGTTATAAAGTTTGGATTACAGTAGTTTCAAAGGCTCTGTTATATCAGAAACTAGAAGGCTCAGTGGGTGTATGTTCATCACTTGGTAAGAAATTAAAGATGGATATTAGAATAGATTTAAAGAATAAAAAATGGGGAGGGGGGAATGATGTTCAAGCCAAATCTGTCCAAAGTGCTGCATTGTCACAGGTTTCCATTAGGCCCAAAATCCCATGAGGCTTCCAGGCTTCAACTAAAGTGAAATTGAGGTAGAGGTGTTCAGAAGGGCTTTTAAGCTTTCAGAGTATCCTGTTCTTACATATTATGATCCCTGCCAGCTGTTGCAGAGAACAGTGTGTCCTCTGGTTTAGTTTACCTGTCTGAGACAACAAAAATTCAGTAAATCAACAGCAAGTCATTATGTATGCTTTGTTTTCTTTTAAAATATTTCTCATTTTTTTGCTAAGTAGATATGTATGAACTTTTCATTGTGAAAAATCAACCTTTTGTAAAAATCAGGTGCAAGCAGTTCAGCATTTGGATGTTCTGGCATTGTTGTAAGAGAGCACATGAACTTAACACGTAATGGCTCTTGAAATGTTGAATAGAAATGCAAATTGCTTGGCTGGAAATTTGTCCATGTATTTTGAGCTGACCATGAGAGATCAAGGAAATAATAATTGAAACTTAACAGAACTTGACAAAATGAGGAACAAAACCTGGGGAAATTTAAGTGAGCTCCTTTTATGCTCTTCAGCACTTTTGAGAAGTGTTTTTATTTGTTGTGTGAGAAAAGTTTCTCCTAATGTTGAATCCAAAGTGCATTGCTAATGTTACAGTATTGAGGCTTTGAAGCTGCTGTGATGGGCAGAGCATTAGAAATGCTGCTTAGTGCACATCCCCTACGTGCAGTGAACGTGAAGCAGAGAAGAACCATTGCAGTTTGTTCTCACTGTAGATCTCTGGTAACTGTTATCCCAAGAGCAGCAGCCACTAACAACTGGGCAGCATCAAGCCTGTCTTGCTGCAGGTGCTAACTGCTGAGCTACCTCCCTTTCTCCATCTCACCCGGGGGGATTCTTCCATTGTATTTCCTCTCCATGTCCTCATGAGGGGTTGGTGTGAGAGTGTGGCTGGCCCAGATCTCTCCACTGCAGGCACTGATAAAACCTCAGCATGTCGTGATTCTCCTTATGCTGCAGGGATTGTGTGTATGTTTGTGGCAAGCCTACCCAGAGGACATGCTGCAAGGCAGCAAGTCCCCAGTGGGATGTAATAGAATGGAAGCAGATGGTGAGCTGAAGGAAATTTCAGGGGAGGATTACATTTTCCAGTTACTGTCTTTTTGATTTCACTGTTATTGTCTGATGAATTGTGTCAAATTTGATCCTTCAGATTGAGAAGCTGCTTCTCAATGTGCTCCCAAATGAACAGATACAGTAAATGGCTGCTGCCAATGTACTCTTCCAGAAAATTAATTTCTAAATGCATGTTAAGAAGGGAGTCTCATTTTGTCATGTCTGCTTTGTGATTTTTGCCTTCAGCTATGTAATTTTCATCTGCTATTAAACAATCATGGACTGAATCTATTCTTCTTCTAACCACGATTCCGTGCTACAGATGCAATAATAGCCAACACAGATTATTGAACGCACAGACATTATCTACATCCATCTTATCAATAAATGTGTCATCAGCCAATTTGATGCACTTAGATAGAGGTGCCCTTTCTACAATACTGGTAGATCACTTTGATGTGCAATTTAAAGAGTACTTTAAAATACCTATGAAGAAAAGGAAATCCTAGCTTATTTTCTATGAAATCCTATTCTCTAGGTAGTCATTAAAGAGAAGGCTGATAGTTTAATTAAAACAACAACAAAAACAGCAGTATATAGTCCTTAATACAAATGCTGCAGAATCAGGACTTAAGTCTTGGGTGCAATTAAACCCATCCTACGTGTATGGCTACAGTGTATTGTGCCTCACCCCATATCAGCTGTCCCAAGAATTAAGAATTAGTGTTTCTTTTCACAAAATGGTCATTCAGATTTTGATGGTTGCACCAAATGGAAGCATAAAGAGCAACAGGCCAATCCTTTATCATTCCTTTTTGTACACTTACATCATGTTCAGTCTTATTTTTCTCTTTTTTCATCTAAATGCCCCGTGTTGATTTATCCCATTGTGGAAGATGAGTTTTCAAAGACTTTCAATTTCCTGAAGTGAGTACGAGGAGTGGGTAACTCTGAATTCCTCCTATGAAGCTGATGTTTGTAGTAGGTCATAATGACAGCTTTCTGAGTGCTTCCTTTTATTTATTGTTGCTTTTGTTGCTCAGGCTTAGAAGCTCCCAGAGATTGTAAATAAACATGTACATGTAATGGATTTATTATCTAGACTGTTCACCTTCCTTTGGTATGTTTTAAAAAAGTGTAATTTTGTACTGGCGTGGCAGGTAACTTGAATATTAGAGCAGTTTCATCTATCTGGCTTAGGCAGGGTAAGATAAGTTGTCTCTTTGGGTAGATGCATGTGGTCCTAGATTGCTGCTGTGATCGTGCATCTATTTTTTGAGTGCCAATTCTGCATTCATGCAGAGCTCCATGAATGTCACCTGATATTTGTGTGCATTTTGGCTATAACAAAGTGATTCCATGGGAAACAAAAAAAGCCAATAAGGAGGAGCCAGATTTGATGGTCACTGCGCGTCTCTTCCAATTTGGGATGTTCTGTGACTTCAAGCACTAGAATTTAACAGCAATTAGACTAAAATGTGTATTTATTTTAAATTTACATGTATGTCTTTGCTAGTCAGAGCGCAAACAAACACTTGACTGTGTTTCACCTGATTTGTGATCTTCCTGAAGGATGGAATTCATGAAAAAATGTCTTGAGTTTACTCTCTGTGAAAGGAATTTGGGGCTGCATAAGGCCCGTTTCAGAGCTATCTCAAGTATTTCTATGTTTCAGCAAGCTCTATGCTTAGAAGGCCTCTTAGGATTTTGTATATTGTCTTTTAGTTCTTCTTGATGAAGCTATAACAAGGCATCAGATCTCTCAGACTCATTTTCCTAAAAAAGGAGTACAAAACCAGTGCTGTGTTGCACTGTCACAGTACTGTCAGTGTTATGTGTTAAAGCATAGTATAAATATAAATTTCAGCAGGAACAGTATTTTCTGCTTAGAGATGGGAAATAGTACTTTTCTATGCAGGGAGGCTAGAACTAGATGATCTTTAAAGGTCCCTTCAAACCCAAATGAGTCTATGATTCTGCAATTTGGATTTAAATGTAACTGCTGATTGAACCACAGCAGCTGTGGGCATTATTTTAAATGAATGCCAGGAACAGTACAGTAGCAACTGAGCTGCATCAGCTAACTCTTATGAAGTTAATGGCAGGAGGAAAAGCAGACATTTGAGAATGCTTGGAAAAGTATTGGAAAATGAAATTGAATTGGTCTTAGGTTGGGTCAGAAGAATGTCCCAGTGACTCTCTGGGACTTCAGTAAACAAGTAAATCCTCCAGCTCAGGATTGCAGCTATTTAATTTAGTATTTCTACCATAATCAATAGTCTCATCAGAGTGTACTTGTTACCCTTTCCCACTCTTGGTGTGCATAGAACAGATGGGACTGACTTATCCAAGCTACTGTATGCAAGTCAAGGTAATAGACATTTCTTTCCATCTCACTTTGAAAAATAAGGTTATTTCAAAATGACCAGGTAATGATATTGCTCTAAAAGAACTACCTAATATTTTAGCAGCATGATTTCTCTTCTTAGTGGTTTAATGAATGTGGAAATATGGGCTTTAAAGTGATTGTGGTTTATAATATTGCAGATAAATGCTACTTCCACTTGCCTCGTGAAAATTGCTTCTCATTGAAACTTCTAAATTGCTCTCTAACAGAACAAGTGGACAGAAAGATTTTTAACATGTTTTCATATTAGTTTTTTAACCAAATGTGTACATTATGTATATTTGCCTTTCTTATCCCAATGTACACATTGTCTAGAAAAAAAAACAACCCCATAAATTTCACTGGAACTTCTGTCATTTCATATGGCTTATTAAGGAATCATTATACTATACAGCATAAAACCATGGGGAAAAAATCAGACATTGGCATAAATATATACTTCATGATTTTTTGGGATTCTGTATCAGGATCAACTTACTTAATAATCTGTAATCTAAGTTCCTTAAAATATTTCTCTAAGTATGAGATAATACTGAATGCAAATGAATACAGTCGTGTTCTTGAAGCATGGAATGTGTCCATGTGTAATACTCAGTGTATTTTTCTCTCCTCTCCCTATTTTGTCACTCTCCTTTTCCTTTTACCAGGCTCACATAACTTCAAATTTGTCTAACTTTGTTCAGTTTAATTACAGGTTTATATTTGTTATAAATAACAACGTTTCAGAATAATCTTTTATTCTCCTTTGTGATATGTCAGTTTAAAGTACATGTTGCCATGAGTGAAAGCACTCAAAGTAGCAGACAAGTATCACCAGATTTAGGTCAGCAAATTAACGTCCCCATACACGTTCTTATTACTCTACAAATCAAAGTCAAAACTGTGAGGAAAAACTGAGAAATCTTGACTTCATTGTTCTGTATGCTTTGTGAATACAAAAATGGGCTGTTTTGCAGCTTAGATTCTATACATGATAAAATCCACAGGCTTGTTTTCAATAGGCTCTATTTTTCACTTGTTTTTTAATCACTGTAGCTCTGTGAAGGGCTTTAGTGCAAAGGCAAAACAGTTCTGCATGTAAACATAATTTTAAATGAATGAAAACCACCTTGAGATGCCCATATTGAAACACCTTGGTGTAAAGGACTGAAAATATGGGAAAAATAATAACCCTGCTTAAACCTCAGGAAATGAAAGGCAAAGAGATATAATTTAATTTCAGTGATGTATTGTGGGAAAACCTTTGAAATTATCACTGTTTATGACTACACTGAAAAATGAAACAGGGTGGTGAAGATATATGATTTAGTGATAAAATAGAACCGATGATGTTACTCTTCCATAGAACAGTGGTTTTCTCCATGTCTGGAAAAAATTAATGTAGCTCAATGAAAACTAAGTTGTGATTGAATAAGGCATTGAATATGCAGGATTGCTGATAAATGAAACAAATGCCAGAGCAGTTAGGTGTGGATCATGTGAGTAAATTCCTTGGCCCAGTGCTGGGTGCGTTGTCCTGCTGCTTCACATTCCTCTGCTGAACCACCAGAGGAAGCTGCTCTGCTTCTATGTATCTCGAGGGGTTTCCTTGGCAGTAAATCTCAGTTTTCAGATGGGATGAGGTAACCTACCACCTATAGCAATTATTTGCATGGATGAGAGCATCAGAGAGGGTGCGTGTATGTGTGTAGTCATGACAAACAGTGAAAGAAAGCCTCTATAGACTTCCTATTCTGTGCTAAGTGCTTAGGTTTGGCCTAAGTTAGAACTCTGGGGAAGATGTGTGAATACTTATGTGATATGTTTCCAGAGTCATTATTGCTTTGAGAGCAGCATCAAGATTTCTCCAGTTCTGCCCTTTGCAGCACAAGAAATATGTTTTTCTAGCAAGGTGGAACAATATTCTGGTTGAGCCTCTAATATTACGCAGAGCTAAGATGGAAGTAGCAAAGCTACTTTCATGAGGGAAAACCAAGACTGTGTGTGCCAGGAGGAATTAAATTACATCATGATGTAATTTTCAAGTCTAAAGCCTTCAAAGATACACAGGTGTACAGGTACACATACACATATGTGGGCCTACAGAAGGAACAGGAAAAGGTGAAAAGGAAAAAAAGGAAGGGAAGAAGAACGGGAAGGAGACAAGGAAACAGAAAAGGAATCCATATGAGCTACCTCTTAGGTGTAAATAGGTAGGAGCTATTTGTTAGCAGAAAGAACAGAGAAAGGAAGCACACTGGCTCCAGGCCACAGAGTCTTAGTTGGTCTCATGAGGAACATAGAGGTAGTAGATAGGTGTCCCTGCTCTCTTTTAATACGAGGATTGAGTGCAGTGGTACTTGTTTTATAAGATTGATGGAGATCCTTGAGTAATGTATATCTGTCATTTACAGAGCACGTATTTTTCTTTGCCTTTAGAGAGCATAAATAAATCTTATAAATCTTTATTTTACATACAGTTGAAAATTTGTGGAGTCTGAATTGCCCAGATGCTCCTCAATGTTGCATCAAGATGAACTGAGCTCATGGAATAAATGTTTTTCTATGTATTTCAGTTCCACATATTTTGTTTTTAGCACGTGGTACAGAACAAACAAAATGATGTCCCCGAAATTGCAGCTTTTCCAACTTAAATATTTCCAGTGATGCTAAATTTTTCAAAGACAGTTTTCATAACATGTAATCAGGCTTTTTTGGCTGCAGACTGCTAATTTTTCAATCATAGAGAGCTAAATCTAAAGTGTGTTCAATTTCTTTTGCTTTTCTGTTACTTTTTTATTAAGAATATGACATAAAATGTTCTTAAACTAGGTTACATACATTAAAAACAGAACATCTCTCGGATTGTTCTCCAAGGCACCTGGTGCACATACTGAAAAATGAAAAGCAAAACTGCGTGTAGGCATAAACCTTAAATCTTTTTGTTAGTGACAAGTGCACACAGACTTCTCTGCTTCTGCACAGTTTTTGCATTGTAAATTGTTTCCCAAATTGTTCCCTACATCCATTCTTCAAGAACACTTTAACCTGTAAGGCATATAAACTGTGACTTTCTTGTTGACTGACATAGCATAAAACACAGGGAAGTGCGTTAATGTCATTTTTTCCCAGTGGCAAGAGTCTGTAATTTCCCTACCACTTGTTGATGTTTGGATGCACCTGTCTGTTGCTGTATTTCACGATAGTAGATTTGACTGAAATTGTATTTTGAACTTGCTAATAGGGCTCCTTGTAATTACCGTGTAATACTTCATTGGAATTCATGTAATTATTATGATAAACTAGCTTACGCATTCTGATTTGAATTTTTAATTGAGAAAGCACGTAGTCAGATCCTTGATCTGCTTACCTTTGGATCACTGAGGAAGGAGCATGCATTTTCATGTCTCAGGTTATTGGTATGCAACAGGATTTCCCAGACACCTGAGTGCGTGCTGGTATTTGTATATATACATGTGCACAGTCACCTGAAACTATCCACGTTCAGTCTAACAGTAAAATATTTTAGATTTGAGATATAGTTTATGGAAATAGTTCGGTTGGTGCTTCACATACAACTTAAAGGCCAGCGTTAACATTTTAAAACTGAAGCTTAGGCACAGCTAAGCATGAGTCTTGTTATGTGCATGCATCTCTTGCGCTCACTGCTGCTGCTTACCCTGTCCAGCATTCAAAAACAAGGCCCTGTGCACTTCTTGACTTCTGCTACCCATAGAATAAAGTTTTTCATGTTTATCTTTCTGCTAGCCATGCCGAGTGGTGTGTATCTCAATGCCTAAGCTCACTTTTTTCTTCACTGATAATGACTGATAGAGTGAGAATAGCAATGGCACAGTTTATGTGTCCTGACAGCCTCCACTTCTCCTAGGGCTTCCCAGAAGGACTGGCATAAGTGTGAGCTCTGTGAAGGAATTTAGATCCCTAGCAATAGAGTGAGAAGCAAAGTGGGATTTTAAAACTCTTACTATAGTCCAGATTCCTTTCAAAGAAAAACTAAGCCCAGAGTGTTCTCTTGACTATCTATCACACAATAATTTGAGGAGAAATATTTTTAGTTCTGCACAGATGGTATAATTTTGGCAGATGAATTACAGTATTGTTAAATACAAGTGTACATAGTTCCACTTGTTTCAAATGTTAAAACATGTTAGAACACTGAAGTACAGTAATATCCTTGAAAATGCTGACTTCATATGTCAACATTTAAATGCAAGTCTGTCTTCCTACCAGATAGCTCTTCAAGTTCTTTCTTATCATAGTAGTCCTTAATTAAAGTAGTTCAGTTCAAAGGAATTGGCTCATAAAACTTCATTGTTTTGTTGTGCTAAAGTAAATTTCTGCACTCAGCATGACTTCATCAGTTTTCATAACTCAGCAGTTGATTCAATAATCTTCTTTTCACAATAGTGACCCACACATTGGAAATGCTGTAAGCAGTTATTTAATCCTTGTATCTCAGGTTTAGTTCAGGACCGCAGTGGTCTAATTAAAAAGTTCTTCAGTGTATCATTGATTTCTTGATACGATGACGAAGTCCTACTTCATTCTGTGTTACTTGGAAGCCAATAAAGCTCACAGCCAACCTTTATACATAAAGAATGAAGGGTAGGGAAAGAATCACTGATGTCCAGTTTGTGGAGAAGAAAGGCAAGGAAAGAATCAAGAAAGATCAGAAAAGTGAGAGAATAATTCAACTTGTAGGGGAAAAGCAAGGTCAATTATATTGGTTAAAAATACTTGTTCAATCATCCAATCTAAATTCTCTGACAGAAGGCTTGTTGTTGTTTTCTCAAGATAAAGCTTTGCAGAAAATGCTGCATTGTTTGCATCAGGCATTGGACCCGAGTGATCTATTCGCTTGTCAAAACATCAACATCACAGATTCATTGCATTGCCTTACGGATGACCTCCTCTTAGCCCTGCTTTCTGTAGTTTAGAGTTTCATTCATTTGTCATGTTGCAATCCTATTTCTGGTTTAAATTTCCACTTCTGTTGAAGACATAAGTCCAAGTAGTAGGGTAAAAAAGCTCATAACCTCATTCATAACTGTCATGACCTTTAATTTGGAAGTCATCGCTCCAGAGTTGATGCAGTTAATAGTCTTCAAGAATACTATTTTCAGTCCTTGACTATAATTTCACGTGGTGATGTTGATTGGGAAATCATAAAGCTCATGCAAAGGGTGAGTTGGAAAATGGGATTTTTCTTTTCTAAGAGAAAATAAGAACCTCAGTATGTTTCTTCCCCCCCACCCCCCCTTATTCAGCAGTCCTACCAGTGTGATTCTGCCACAGTTTTGTGCTTTATTGCATTTTTATTGCACATGAAGGTGTATGTGTTACGGAATAAGGTGTTCTGAGATGATGCTGTGTACTTGACTAACTCAGGAAAGAGTAAGATACAAAAGAATTGAGTTGTAACAACAGTGTTGGGCTAATCATGTGAAATACGCTATTTGAACATCTGAGTTTCCAAAAATACTATCTTTACATAAATTTGCTGCTCAGTTGATAACTGTTGTTCACACTTAAAACTTCAAAAACAAGCAAAAGAGACCCACCAACTGTCGATACCTATCTTGCTAACTTCAGTGGAAAATAAGATGTTATAACTTGCATTCATTTATGACAAACAACTGTGAGCAACTGTTAAAGGAAGGCCGCCTTTATTGGTGTCATGGTTTTGTAATTTTGTAATTTTGCTATCAGTATTCCACATCATAACATCATGTCAAGTATGGATACTTCTGTTGAATGTGCAGTCCACAGAAGAAGACTACATATCCCAGAGAACAACAGGAGTAACAATAAGTCACGGGACCAGGACTCTATATAATCTCGTTCCCAGGCTGGAGTGCCCTCCTTCTTCTCTCGAACTTCTCGGAGAGTGGGAAGCGTTCCAGCCGTGTCGCCTAGAGTTCACAGTAGGCCTCTCGGTTTTCGGAGACTCTCTCTCTCTGTTTCGTTCGATTTTGTTAGCCTTAATTATATTATATTGTGTTATCTTGTATTTCGATATCATATTTAGTAAAATAAGTTTTTCCTCCTTAGATTGTCGCTGTTTTATCCCACTCCCCTTTTCCCCCTCCTTTCCGGGCCCCGGGGGGGGGGCGTGGGGTGGCTTCCCCTGTCACGGGCATAGGTAAATCTAAGTAACCCGTGACAGATTTTTTGGTGGAGAATGCGGGCATAGAGCTTTTTAGCTTTTAGAACAACTCTCTCTTTGCTCTTAAAGAGCTTCGTTACGGGAGTGTTGGGAGTGTTATCTTTCCGTAGCTGCTCACAGAGAACGTGACCTTGAAATACCAGACAAATTGTCAACATTAAGGGCTGCTGCACATTCTCAGCACTGCTATCTAACTTTTGTGTAGAAAACAAAGGGATTTCTTTCTCCCTTAGAGCAAAGCTAGCTAGCTCTGACTTTTACAGAGCCTGCCAGCTATGAACCCACTCTTCATCCCAGTTGCTCTGTTTAAGGGATTGAAAGCAATTATGATCTTCTTAAAGTATTGGTCAACTATTAACACCATAATTTGGTGTTGTGGAATTGTGCAGATATATAGCCTAATAAGGTGGATACTGATGGAGACACCTGCCTGGTACTTTTACGAGATGTGGTATGGTCAGAATTTTGGCATCTACACCCCAGATGGAATTGTGAATCTTACAAACACTTGCATCCCAGATGGAACAGGCAATTTTACAAATACTTGCATCCCAGATGGAACAGGCAATTTTACAAACACCACCATGTTTAATTCATTGTACAGGCTAAAAAAACCCTTTTTTTTTAGGTTGTACTCTCAGATTTCCACACGCTTTTCAATAACTGAGATAGGGTTCATACTTGCATTCATGTTATCACTATCAATGCATGCATATATGTTCCTATGCATTCGTTCTATGCGGAAGTCTCCTCCAGAACCAGAGAATGATGACTGGCAGGGAATATGGAAAGGTTTAGGAAAAGTCTTAGAAGCATGGGGACCCGCAGTGTCATGGGATTTCACTCTTGAACACCTAAGGGACCCTAAGAAATTAAGTGAGTATTTGGGTCAGAGATCTAAGGAGGTAAACCTTATGTGGGGTTTGGCTTATGCATACCGTGCTTTGTATCATACTATTCTGGAGAGAGAGAGTTTCCGATCTGAGATTCAAGCCCAAGTTAATTCTGATCAGTCACAGGAGGCATCAGTAGCAATATCAGTTGCCCCTGTGGAAGGCAAGAAATGGAAACGGGTGTCCATGCGTCTAGAACGAAAAGAAGGAGAAGCACAGGGGGGGGCAGCAGAAGACCCAGGTGCCGGGCATGGAGCAGTACCGAAAAAAGCAAAGGCAAAAACCAAGAGGCATGAAGAAGAGACTGATGATGAGGAGGAAATCACCTATTGTCGACCTCTGAAGCTGACTGAAATCCAAGGCTCAAGAAAGGAGTTCACACGGCGTCAAGATGAAGGTATCCTTGCTTGGTTGCTTCGCTGCTGGGACAACGGGGCCAACAGCTTGTCTCTAGATGGTAATGAAGCTCGCCAACTAGGAAGCATTGCCCAAGATGCAGGTATCGACAGAGGGATTAGCAGATGTTCGGATGGAGCTGCTACTCTCTGGTTGCGGCTGTTAGAAGCCGTGAGAGAAAGGTACCCCTATAAGGATGCTTTGAAGCCTAAATTTGATAGTTGGAATACCGTCCAAAAAGGTATTCAGCGCCTGAGGGAATTGGCCATGGCGAAAATGTTGTACAGCCCTGATCCAAGCGAACTTGACCCAGAGAGAGTGAGGGCCGATCCTGACATGTGGCAGAAAATCACAAGTACAGCACCAGAGAGAATGGCACAGTCATTGGTAACAGGTTCTAAAGGATTCGTGGACAGATGGCCCCGAGTTGTTGAGCTGATTATAATGCTTCAAACCACCGATCAGCAGCTCCCCCAACTGCATGCCGCAGTTTCTGCCATCTCACGGCTAGAAAACCGAGTAGATGAAATGTGCAAGAAATTGTTTCCATCAACTAATTGTAATGATCCTGTAACAGTATCGGAAACAACTGATGAAGGTCAATCCTCGTACGGGCCACCAGGTCTAATGAAGGATCTGATCAAACTAGTCCAGTCCTACTCCCCACCTGCATCATCAAAAGTCTCAGCTGTTAAACGCACACGCTTCCCAGCTCGAGCAAAGAACAACAGTACGATTGCACCGCGTGTTTCCATGTGGCGCTACCTACGTGACCGTGGAGAAGACATGAGGAAGTGGCATGATCAGCCCACGTCTGCACTACGAGCACGGGTGAAAGAACTACTAGACATACCAACCACCAGTGGAGTTGCTCCAGTCATCACAGGTAACCAATAGAGGGGCCCTGCCCTCAGTCA
Organism: Coturnix japonica; assembly: GCF_054131305.1. Taxonomy (NCBI): domain Eukaryota; kingdom Metazoa; phylum Chordata; class Aves; order Galliformes; family Phasianidae; genus Coturnix; species Coturnix japonica. Next base: position 18,602,770 of record NC_140671.1, on the reverse strand, counting down.
GGGGAGGGAAAGGGATAATAGAGTTTATTGGACTGTGTGGATTCGATGGCCTGGCACATCAGAACCACAGAAATATAAGGCACTGGTGGATACCGGTGCACAGTGCACCCTAATGCCCTCCAGTCATGAAGGGACAGAATCAATCCATATTTCTGGAGTGACTGGGGGCTCTCAAGAATTGACTGTGCTGGAGGCTGAAATAAGCCTCACTGGCAAAGACTGGCAAAAACATCCTATTGTGACTGGCCCAGGGGCTCCATGTATACTGGGTATTGATTACCTCAGAAGGGGGCATTTCAAGGATCCTAAGGGGTATCGATGGGCCTTTGGGATAGCTGCTGTAGACATGGACAACATTAAGCAGCTGTCTGTTTTGCCTGGCCTGTCAGAGGACCCGTCTGTTGTGGGGCTGCTACGAGTAAAAGAGCAGCAGGTACCGATTGCTACAAAGACAGTGCACAGACGGCAGTATCGCACCAACAGGGATTCCTTGCTCCCCATTCATGATTTGATTCGCCAGTTGGAGAATCAGGGAGTGATCAGTAAAACTCACTCACCTTTTAACAGTCCCATATGGCCAGTGCGTAAAGCCAGTGGAGAATGGAGGCTGACAGTAGACTACCGTGGCCTGAATGAGGTCACACCCCCATTGAGCGCTGCTGTGCCGGACATGTTGGAACTCCAGTACGAGCTGGAGTCAAAAGCAGCCAAATGGTATGCCACCATTGACATTGCCAATGCCTTCTTCTCTATTCCTTTGGCCGCAGAATGCAAGCCACAGTTTGCCTTCACCTGGAGGGGCATTCAGTATACTTGGAACCGTTTGCCCCAGGGGTGGAAACACAGCCCAACCATTTGCCATGGGTTGGTCCAAACTGTACTGGAACAGGGTGGTGCTCCTGAACACCTGCAGTACATTGATGACATTGTTGTGTGGGGCGATACAGCAGAAGAAGTTTTTACAAAAGGAGAGCAGATAATCCGGATTCTTCTACAAGCTGGCTTTGCTATTAAGCGAAGCAAAGTAAAAGGACCTGCCCAGGAAATTCAGTTCTTAGGTATAAAGTGGCAGGATGGACGTCGTCACATCCCAGCAGATGTGATCGACAAAATCACTGCCATGTCTCCACCAACTAGCAAGAAAGAGACACAATCTTTCCTGGGTGCAGTGGGCTTTTGGAGGATGCACATTCCAAACTACAGCCTCATTGTAAGCCCCCTTTATCAGGTGACGCGGAAGAAGAATGATTTTGCATGGGGCCCTGAGCAGCAGCAGGCTTTTGAACAGATTAAACAAGAGATAGCCCGTGCTGTAGCCCTGGGGCCAGTACGGACTGGACAGGATGTAAAGAACATCCTCTATACTGCTGCTGGAGAGAAAGGCCCCACTTGGAGTTTGTGGCAAAGAGCCTCAGGAGAGACCCGAGGCCGACCCCTGGGATTCTGGAGTCGATCATATAAGGGGTCTGAAGAGTGCTACACTCCAACTGAGAAGGAGATCTTAGCCGCGTATGAGGGGGTTCGGGCTGCTTCCGAAGTAGTCGGGACTGAAACACAGCTCCTTTTGGCACCTCGACTGCCAGTGCTGAACTGGATGTTCAAAGGACAGGTTCCCTCCACCCATCATGCTACCGATGTCACCTGGAGCAAGTGGATTACGCTGATTACACAGCGAGCGCGAATGGGAAACCTCAATCGTCCAGGAATCCTAGAGGTAATCATGGACTGGCCTGAAGATAAAAAGTTTGGAACATCACCAGCAGAAGAGGTATCACGTGCTAAAGAGGCCCCACCATACAACGAATTACCAGAAAATGAAAAGAAATATGCCCTATTCACAGACGGATCATGTCGCATTGTAGGGAAGCATCGCAAATGGAAAGCTGCTGTGTGGAGCCCCACACGACAGGTTGCAGAGGCCACTGAAGGTAAGGGAGAATCAAGTCAGTTTGCAGAGGTAAAAGCTGTCCAGCTGGCCTTAGATGTTGCTGAACGGGAGAGGTGGCCAATGCTGTATCTTTATACTGACTCATGGATGGTGGCAAATGCCTTATGGGGGTGGTTACAGCGGTGGGAACAAAATAACTGGCAACGGAGGGGAAAATCTGTTTGGGCCGCTGAACTATGGAAGGACATTGCTTCCCGAACAAAGAATATGGTTGTAAAGGTGCGTCATGTGGATGCACATGTGCCCAAAAGTCGGGCTTCTGAAGAACAACAAAACAACCATCAGGTAGATAAAGCTGCCAAAATTGAGGTGGCTCAAATTGACTTGGACTGGCAGAATAAGGGTGAATTATTTCTAGCTCGATGGGCTCATGAGACCTCAGGTCATCAAGGAAGAGACGCGACATATAAGTGGGCCAGAGACCGAGGGGTGGACTTAACCATGGACGCTATTGCGCAGATTATTCATGATTGTGAAACATGTGCCATAATTAAACAAGCCAGAAGGATGAAACCTCTCTGGGAGGAAGGGCGATGGCAAAAGTATAAATATGGGGAGGCGTGGCAGGTTGATTATATCACCTTGCCACGATCTCGCAGTGGTAAGTGTTATGTACTCACTATGGTAGAGGCAACCACTGGGTGGCTTGAAACATACGCAGTACCCCATGCTACTGCTCGAAACACCATATTAGGTCTTGAGAAACAAGTCCTGTGGCGACATGGCACCCCAGAAAGAATTGAATCTGATAATGGGACACATTTCAAAAATTCTCTTATAAATACTTGGGCCAAAGATCATGGCATTGAGTGGATTTATCATATTCCCTACCATGCACCAGCTTCTGGTAAAATTGAACGATATAATGGGTTGTTGAAAACTATGTTGAAAGCAATGGGTGGTGGAACATTTAAGCACTGGGAGAAGAATCTGGCAGAAGCCACTTGGTTGGTCAATACTAGAGGATCTGTCAATCGTGATGGTCCTAGTCAATCTAGCCCCCTACACACTGTAGAAGGAGATAAGGTCCCTGTTATACATGTAAAGAACATGTTGGGAAAAGCTGTTTGGGTCCTTCCAGCTTCTGGAAAGGGCAAACCTATCCGTGGAACTGTCTTTGCCCAGGGACCTGGGTGCACTTGGTGGGTAATGCAGAAGGATGGGGATGTTCAATGTGTGCCACAAGGGAATTTGATGCTGGGGGAATGCAGTCAATAATTTTATGTATCTATATATATATATATATGTTTGCATGTGTAGTGTATTTTAGTTATTATAGTTGTACATTTAGTTATGTTACATGCAATTCTACTATTTAGCTATCACAATTTTACATACGTGTATATATATGTATATATATGTATATATTAACCATGATGTAATAATGTAGAATAAGGGGTGGAATGTCATGGTTTTGTAATTTTGTAATTTTGCTATCAGTATTCCACATCATAACATCATGTCAAGTATGGATACTTCTGTTGAATGTGCAGTCCACAGAAGAAGACTACATATCCCAGAGAACAACAGGAGTAACAATAAGTCACGGGACCAGGACTCTATATAATCTCGTTCCCAGGCTGGAGTGCCCTCCTTCTTCTCTCGAACTTCTCGGAGAGTGGGAAGCGTTCCAGCCGTGTCGCCTAGAGTTCACAGTAGGCCTCTCGGTTTTCGGAGACTCTCTCTCTCTGTTTCGTTCGATTTTGTTAGCCTTAATTATATTATATTGTGTTATCTTGTATTTCGATATCATATTTAGTAAAATAAGTTTTTCCTCCTTAGATTGTCGCTGTTTTATCCCACTCCCCTTTTCCCCCTCCTTTCCAGGCCCCGGGGGGGGGCGTGGGGTGGCTTCCCCTGTCACGGGCATAGGTAAATCTAAGTAACCCGTGACAATTGGCTCTGCATGTATTGAACTCTTTATAATGACAGTACCAGCTCTAGCAGAAGAGAACTTCCTTGTTCTTTGGAGCTAGTTCCCCATCTGCTTTGTTAGAAACCAAAGTAGGTATCTTCTGTAGGATAGAAGGAACTCCATGTATTTCATTTTGCAGAGTTTTGGACGGCTGAGTTATGTGAAGGACTGGGAAAAAAAAAAGTTGTAAAACTAAATTAAGAGCTCAAGTCCACTGTCTTCTCCAGACTCCTCACTTGTTATTTAGAATTCTGCTTCCACCCAAAACAGCTCTGCTACTGTCAAAAGAATGGCATCTGTCAAAGTCAGAACAGTCTATGTGATGTGCCAGAAATCCTTTATGTTTTTGAATCTTTTCCCACATATCTGGAATTGCCTTGACATGTTGAAGCGAATGCCACCAAGCTCATTTTCACATAGTTTGGATATACTGAAATTCTTAGTATTCTTCAGCTTCGTGCCTATTCTGTAATGATGCGATGCATTTATCATCACATCTATAGTGACAGAGGATTATCCTACTTCTATAAAGTTGAAATCAGATACAGCATCTTCCTGTTCATGGCAAATTCAGGATCATGCAGTGCATGTATTTCCTCCCTCTCTGACTATATTAATGCTCTTATATAGTTGGCCCTCTCGAGAGAGTTAACTGAGAGCCATTCATAATGCCAAATGCTTTTGAGTTATGTTAAAATAAAAGCTGCATTCTCATAGCCTTCCTATTTGCTCAGACTCTCATCTTTGCAGTAAAGAAGGAAAAAAAAAATAGTAATAAAAAAAGCTTGGCATGGCTTGTGTGAAGAACTTTCCCATATTTCCAGAGAATTGATTCAAGGATTTTAACAGCTCCCTTCCTGCTCTTGGCTCACCTTGTCAAGCTGCTTAACCCCAAAGGACTGTGCAGCCTCTTATCATTTCTCAGCCCCAAGGACTCTGACAGAGAACTGCTGCCAGCGTCACACCAGCGGTGCCTAAAGTCACTGCCACCCTCACAGTCTGCCCTCTGATGGCTTCTCACTGAGCTATATGAGAAAAAAAACAAATCTCATTATTTTCTTGCTAAGTCTGTAGTGTTTAAATTGTACTGACTCAGTGGTCAGAGTTCAGCGCAGCAAACTGTAAGGAATGTTTTTTGACTGAGATGAAGTTTTAGGGGACATACTTTTTATTGTGTTCCATTTTGAAATGTGGCCATTGCTGTAAGATGCTTTTCCCTGAGCTAACTCAGAGCCATGTCTTGTGTACCTTGCCTGTTCTTGGTGGAATGGAAAATACATTTAGAGGAGTCTTTTGGTTGAATTTTAGTTTTAAAATCAATACCTACATGTACAAGTTGTTTGAAAAGTGTCTCTGGCACCAAAATTTGGAAGCATTGGAGTTTTCTATGTTAGTAAGCATTAAAAATATAGAGAATTTTTATTTTTTTTTAATCTTAAAAAAAGCCCATAAAACTAGCTGTGCAAAAAAATATACATTTTTAATGTTAATCACACACAGAAGTGTGTCTTTTTTCGTATGTGAATATGTGTAGATTTTATATCTGCGGTTCACAAGTCTGAAGTATCGTTGGCAGCTGTCGTGGATGGCTCCAGCAGGGATCTGGGCCCCATCAGCTCCTCATCCTTCCTATCTGGAGGGATGGGGGAGAGAATTGGAAGGGCAGAAGTGAGGGAACTCAGGGGTTGGGTTAAAGACAGATTAGTAGACAAAGCAGAAGCTGGGGATGCGAGCAAAGCAAAATAAAGTGTTCAATCACTGCTGCCTATCAGCAGGCAGGTGCATCCCCATTTCAGGCAGTTCACTTGAATATAGAAGGCTGTTATAAATGTGTCTATTTGCATCATAGAATTTGAGGATTGTCTTGGGATACTGCATTTTCATGTAGAGATGAAAGACAAAGGACTTGCTGCCCTAAATTGGGAGATTTGACAGCAGTCTGACCTACAGCGATTTGTGCACAGTACCTAGCAAAAAGTAGCTTCTTTCTTAATTAAATCATGGCTGAATCCAACTTGTGTTCATTGTACCCTGCTTGGATGGCAGAAATAAAGTCTGTCTCATCCCTCTTCAGAAAAATCAGATTGTTGATCATGTGAGATTTACAGAGCAGTGTAATATGTTTTCCTGTAAAGCTGAGAACATTTCTAGATCTGTACTACTTAAAGATAGATTTATTTCTTAGAGGAATTGCACTGGCTTAAGTTTGTGTGTGACAGTATAGCTTACCTTGGATTTCATGCAGGAGGCTATCATGGGAAGAAGTCATCTTCCTTTCAGCTCTTCATAGAACTCAATTTCTGAAACGACAAGATTTTGTGGGGGGAAAAAAATTGAGGTAAATATGATGAATCTGATACAGTGGATTGTTCAGCAAACTGGATCCAGCTGCTATTTTGTGATTGAGCAAGGAAAATACTAAGGAATAAGCTGCCTGTGACTTCTAAACATATACATAGTAATTCATTATGACTGTATTTCAGGAAGCTGAAAGGTATATAATTCCTTCAGTGCAGCAAAAATCAGCTGTTTCTAAGGTGCATTACTAAGTGGGTTCATCATCATCTCAGTAAAGCACGCACTCCTCGTTCGCTCATTCATTCATTCATTTTCTGTGTGTTTCATGATTCCAGTTCAATACAGAAGCTTTTTTGTTTCCTACTCTACAGAAAATATTTTTGGTGCAAAGGGAGAAGTGCACAACATTTTTCTGTTCCTTCAAAGGCAAATACCTGACTTTTGATATAGAGAAACGTAATTGTTTTATAGGCTTGCATGTATTCTTCTCCCATGGACCCATCGTATCTCCCTATAGATGTATATTTTGCTTATAGTGATATTTACTGGGGTAACAATCTATTGACCCTAGTTATGTCAGTACGAGGGACTGGACTATTTGACTCTCACCAGGTGAATTAAAAATTATGTAATGCTGAAGGTTTTTAATTTTTTATAAATAACCAAAGCACTGACCTCATTCCAGCGCTATAACCATACCTTCTTCTCCATGTACTATTCTTTTAACCATGTCATTGATCTTTCATCATTCTTTATACCATATTCAAAAGCTTTGTTCTTGCCAAAAGAGATGTACATGGATTCTTAACTCTGTCCTGAAACCATGGAAAACAATAAGGAAATTTGAAGCAAGAGTAGAGTGAATATTTTGCGGTTGCCTATCATTAATTATATGTAGCTGTGCTTATGATTTTATTCCTCAGGTGCTTATGCAAGCTGTGGATCTTCAGAATATGCATTATTTATGTATATCACTTATCACGTGGTAGAAACCAGCATTTAGCTAGACTTCAATCTGCCTTTCACTTAGCTGTCCTAAAAGTGAACTGCAGGTGTGCAGCTGCAATTGCTCTGTGCAAGTATTGCTCACCTTTAAGAGGAAAGGTACTGTGCTACAAAAAGTCCATCACCTTCAGCAATGAGAGTCTTCTCATTGACTTTAATGGGCATTAATCAGGCCTGGTGCCAGTGACTGTTCATGTATATATTTATATTTAAGCAGTAAACACCGCAAGCATTCATTAAGCTCAACAGTAAAAGTGCTTGACCTTTTAGCATCAAAAACAGTCACATGCAAATAGTAAATTAAATCAGGCATTAATCAAAACTGTGAAATAGCCTGTTTAATCCTTTCAGGAACAACACACCCTCAACCTTCCCCCAAACCCTTGTCAAACAAATGGTTTTTGCAGCATATCTGGAAGGTCATCAAGTCCTGAGCTATTTCAGGAGCAAGTTCCAGATGGTCTCTAACATGCTGAATAATGTATGTCTATATGGGAGTGGGGAGAGTGGGGCTCGAAGGAGTTATTATACTGATATGGGAAAAGTCATGTGTTTTATATCCATACCTAACAATATAGGTGTTATAATTAAAAAGCTCTTTCAGCCTTTCTTTCAAGAGGTAAAAATAACTTGTTTTGAGGATCTATACTGAGAATATTGATTTTGAAATTTCTTTAAGTTGCATTAAAGTCTACATTTTGCAAAAGCTTTTTCAGACAGTGTTTCATCTTGGCAATAGGAGTGCCGCTATTTTCATTACATGTGAGTATTCATTGCTTGGCATTCCATGAATAGTAATCTTTTCTCTCGTCATTCTTAGTATGTTATAAAATGAAATTCTATCAGCGCTGAAAAGCTATGTGTTAATATATATAATTTCATTACATTGTGTAAAGCAAACATGTATGTTTAGTATTATTTTGTATTAATTTATTTTAAATGTGCTGAAAACCACTAAATGTTTATTGAGCAAAACACGTAAAACTTCAGCTCTCTGTACTCCTCTAATCGCATCCCCACCTTGAATGAGGTTGTTCTGAAGCTACCTGTCTGCCCAAATTATGTGTAACAGGGAAAAGCACTGACTAGATATTATGTTAAGAACAAAAGCGGTCAGACTGAGGTAGTTTTTTCCCCTTGGGCAGAGCAGAAAATGGAATTCTTTAACCAACGCTCCTTTTCAGCATTGGAGCTCTTAGGTCTGATGTTACATTCAGGCCAATGTTTCTGTATAAGATGAAGGATATATAGAGTAAATATACTTTTTGTGGTTTCATTTCTGTATGCAGGAAGAGAGAGATGAAACTATCAATATAATCATAGAATAAAAATGAAACATAGCCAAATACTCTACAATGATGTTAAATAATAGTAAGAAAGTTAATTATATGATAGAATGAAACAGTCCTTTTCCCATTTCTATCTTGTGAGTTCTCTTCTGGTCACAGCTGTAAATCCATGATCGTGGCTGAATTCTATTCAGATATAAGGAGGCCAGGGATATGGATGAAATTGCACATAGATAAATCAGTACAACATTTCTGTCCTATGGTAGTAGTATTTCAAAGCACTTTAATTCTCATGGTTTTCAGAATAAGCATTTGAAGTGAATTGTTGGCCTTGGACAAACTCCTAGAGGAGAGAGTGACATCCGTGTCACAAAAGAAATCATTGTTATGGGGCATAGCCGGGGTAGTGCATGGTGTAGACAAACGAATAAGTTGACACAAAGCCTACCATTTGATTACTGGTATAAAGAAGTCTCCTCTAAGACAAGATTGAATGCATGTCCTGTGGCACCTCAAGTTTGAACAATAAAGCTATGGTATAAAATTGACAAGAATAGCAGTGATGCAGTAAAAGAAGAAATTAAGTCTTTAATCTTTATCCTGTGCACATTCAGTTAATAAAAATATTTAATTTCCTGTACATTCAGCATTTTAAATTTGTATTTTCAGAATTACTTATGCATAACTAAAAATGCATTTCCAATTTGACACTTCGACTCATAAGATACGTAATATTTCTCAATTTCATTACAGTTTTATCCTCCAAATCTGTCAGTGTTCATGAGCTCCGAACTGCACTGGTGTTGTTTAGCCAATCAGCATGTGCAGAGGAATACACAAATCCATTCACAACTGCCGATTATCTCCTAGAACATGTAGCTCAATAAAGTCAATAGACTATTGACAAAACGTTATTCAGAAGAAAAGTAAATAGAACCAAAATAAAAATCATTCTCAAATACATCTTATTGCTAGAGCATAAAATAATTACCTGCCTTAACAGTACTTTAAGGTGACTGAAGAAAACTAACTGCAAAAATTCTCTAATATTATGTCCTTCAAAACACAAATCTAATGAAAAAGCAAGGAAAATATGAGTTTCCCATTGATGACTAGCAGTAGGTAGGTAGTCTTATGGGAAATATATATTAATGAAAGAGAACTACAGAATGAATCACGGTCATGATTAATTGACGTGTGAATTTGGAAGTAGACAGTAGTATGTTCAGAGAAGCCTTTAGTGATCATACACATCCCGAAGTCTTAAAAGAAATAGGTAGCATTCCAGGAACACGAAAATGACATGAAGATGCCTTCTGCTCTCTCATGGGCCAGTGTTACTTCACTTCCCACTGCTGTAGAGATCTTGATGTACATCTCTGCTTTGGAAGTTATTACAATTTTTTAAATGATCCCTTTTTACAACAGAAATTCTATAGAAGAGAAGAAAGAGAAACTAATGTTGTTATCATTTATGAAAGTTTTAATTTAAAAGACAGATACTTCGTTAAAAAAAAAGAAAAAGAAGAAATAACCAGATCATTAATTCAAGCCATTTGATTCTTTCTGCCAAAAAACAGATAGTTACACAGGAGCTAACAAAAGTAACTCAGACCATTTTTGCAGAAGCATATCTGTCCTTGAGGTGACTTTTATCTACAGCTTCCTGCCTGCACTGGATGCTTTGTAGGTTTTAACATATGGTTTGATTTTTTTTTTCTTTTGTTTTATTTACCTTAAAATCTCTCACAGATTTCCATGCCTACAAGCATGGGTAGTGAGTTTGATTCCAGAACATTTAATATTTTACAAACAGTTGAACAAGAAATCGTTTTTTTCTTTGCTTTTCTTTTTTAATAGAAGAAGCTTAAAGATTGATTTTAAGTCAAAAGACTTCCCAACACTACACAAGAGGATTGTGATGGATTAACTGAGTGCATAACTGATATTGTTTTAGTGCATTAGCCCTTATTTCCTGTTCAAAGTGATTGATTGAGCCTCAGTCAAGGCACTGTCCACAGCAAATATTAAGCAAACTTACCCAGACGCTATCAATCACTCTTATCAAAGAATCACCACTTTAGCACAAAAAAAGAGAAGAGCTCTCTGCTTTTCACTGAATTCATCCAGTTGAATATGTTTTTCTTAAAAGCACAGAAAAAAAGTCGCCCTTGTAAACTATTTGCTTCAATGTGTTTCTTCGGGCTGGTCAGTTTAAATGCAGAGTTGTCATTTACTTATACTTCAACTTGTTAGGTATTTCAGAAATCATCTGACTCAAAGCAAAGGTGGGCAAAGCATCATATGCCAGCTGGAGCATTCAGGAAATCACTTGACAGCAGGAAGGGTCATTCATCTATAAAAGATCCACCTTGGTGGTTTCAGCCGTCACCGATTACCAACAGCACTGCTGTTTCTTCCCTGCTCTGAGAACTGAATTTCTGCATAACTGTTACATTAATTCTGCTGGTACTTCGCTTGCTTTATGTAATAACTATGTCAGCACCTATAAATATTATTTAGATGTAACTGCTTATGGGAGAAATTATGGAATTAGGAATTCTGCTTGGCCCACAGCTTCCCCACTTCACAGCAGTACGTGCTTATCACTTTCTCCACTGGTTTAGAAGTTATAAAACAGTGATTTCAGACGTATTTCCCTGAAGGAATTCTCGTAATGAATCTCTGCATCACCTTTATGGACACTACATGCCATACAAAGCAATTGAGTGAGTTTTTCTCAGTTTAATATCAACACTGGCGTACCCTTTTATAGGGACGGTTGCTGGTAGCTCAAGGCACTGCTATCTAGTGTTTCACCTCTCACTTTTTTTTGCAGATGATCTATTAAGATCACTTCCTGAGACCAAGCACTACTTTCTGGCAAAGAGTTTCCTCCAATCCTGTTGATATTCTAGATAAAAATAAGAGTTTTCCCCAGTTTTATGATGCGAGATTTAATTCCATGCACAGTTAGGCAGGTTTCAATTACCTTCCATCTGAATAACTCATTGGAAGGACTGTCTAGAGTCTAATGTTCCGTCAACTTCTAATAATTCTGGTTAGTTGGGTTTTATGGTACCAGCAAAGTAAAACAACTTCTCACAAATCAGACAAGAAAACAAATGCTTGTCCTGTTTACATCCAAAAGAGCATCTGTAGCACACTTTAATTCTTTCAGAGCTTGCAGTGGGAATGCCTTCAAATGAATTTAAATTGCAAGCTTGGTCACCTAAAATGCTTTTAATTGTACACTGGCAGCCATTCAACCCAATTTTTACGCTGATTATAGTGCATAGCTACTTTGGTGTGTATGTGTTAATAATACACAGATAACTCCATCCAGAAAACATCATTCAAATGCATGTGGTGTCATGTATTAGGTTCTGAAAAAAAAATGCAGTCAGAGAAAATATATTATTCAAGATCCATCTCCTAAGTAAATACTTTCCCCTTTCTATGTATTCATTTTCTTCCTTCACCATAGCGTGAGAGTGGAAGGAGGGGAAAAGGAACAACTGCTCTTAGCAAATGGCACTGCTCCACTCCTATCTGCCTCCTTTTATCTCCTCCCCCCTCATATGCTTCTAAGCCTTCTCTAGTGTACGTAGAAGATGTCTGATGTCTCCTTCCCCACTCCTCTCCCAGGGAAGCTCTTTCCCCTGGGTGTGGTAGCAGAAGAGTAAGTTTAGGAGGAAAAGCAACAGAAAGCGTCAGCACAGAAAGCCGCACCGGTTGTCTCTGCATGATTTTGTTTTCTGTTATGCGAGTCCCAGAGAATCAAGCCTGAAAAGTTTATCACAAAAGTATATTTTTTGACATGTTGTCCAATTTGGACTCATCATAATTCTGCAGTTCTTTCCCTTGAGGCACCTGCATTTTTCTTGTACTAAAATACCCAATAAATCCCTTGAAGTTCTTGTTTACAAGGTACCAGTGAAATCCGTGTTTCCTTATTCTTAGGCCTCATCATTTGAAACATTCAGACTAAAAGTGGAAGTTGCCTTTCTGTGCTACTGATCCAGTTACAGCAACACGTGGTAGATGATTTATGTGATTAAGGGATTTCTTATTAACCTCATTGAGGCCCTCATTGAGGACCTCAGTAATTTTTTTTCTGTTATATGCTGTCTGTGTGAAATATATTCTCTGCAGCATTGCGGAGTTGTCATTATGATTTGTGAAAGCTTTGCCAAGGTATTCAAAGTGACTGACTGGCTCTAGCATTTGATTATCTAATATGGTATTTATGGAGTCATCCATTCCATTGGAGTAGAGAATTTTGCTTTTCTGGATTCTTGCCTAATGTTTCTTTTATGTTTATATGTATATATCTTCTTTCATTGTATTCAAAGCATTCCTGTTGATACCAAAGAGGATAGCATTATGTGAAGCATAATGTAATCCCGTAAGTAAAATTTAGAGAAAATTTCTGCAGAATATGTGCTTCAATAATCCTCATTAAGCTGTTATTTTTCATACCATGTTGAGACCACCTAGAAGGATAAAAGTGTAGTAATAGCAGAGTTGTTCCTTTGTGTGAGGCGATGGCATTTACTGCAACCGTTAACAGTTAATATTGAAATGAAGCAGTTACAACAACTTTTTTTGCAGGCATACAGTAGCATTAAAGTGTGTTGAGAATCCACTGCTGGTTGGTAGCTAAGAATTTGCTTTAACAGCTACTTTTATTGTGTTTTTTGTTTCTGCTGTAATTTCTATGGAAGTAAATAGGAGGCATTACTTTCAGAGCAACTTATATATTTTCTATTCTAGGGTTTTGTCAAAACAGCCAAGCACAGAATTACATCAACATCAGGAAAAACAGACTTCAGAGTCAGCATCAAAAAACCCTGTGGCTGTTTTGGGGGCTCTGACGAATATCATGGCTTGGATAGGTGTTATTTTCACTGTGGATTTAGTGGATAAAGACTTTCCCTTTAAAGTCATCCAAGCTCTAAAATATTTCTTAATATTCAAATCAAGTAGAGTTTTAAAAAATTATTTTAAATGAAGATATTTTAGAAACTTCCCAAAATGTGATCTGTTAATTTACTTTCTTTAATGGACTAATCCAAGTTAAACCATTGGAGATCAGTGATCTGTCAGTGAAACATTCTCCTCAGCCAGAGATTAAATTAGGTTATGCTGATAACTTGATTCTGTGGTCCAAATTGATATGTGATAGTACTTCCTTTGAGTTTTGAATTAAAAATAGTGAAGTAGTAAAAGAAAGTATCTAAAAGGATTTTTGCATCTCAGTGGATGCTTTTCCTTTCAACAAAATGATGTTTCATTTTGTGATTGAAATATAGCTTGCCTTTAATTCTGTAGATTTCTTGAGACCTTTCCTCCAGTGGAATTAAACCATTCAAAATCTAAGAATAAAAATTAAAATCCAGGTCCTCATTCATCACTGCTCTGCAGTTCCTTTGTTTTCTTGAAGTGCAAAGAACAAATAAGGAAAATGGAAGAACACTTTGGAGAATAATGTTGCTGCTCAGTGCTAAAATTGTGTCAGGTCCACCTAAGAGCTCCTTAATGCAAAAATGACGCACTCTGTGGTGGCTAACAATAGAATGAGGGACATTAGCAATATGCCAGAGCAGGGTAGGAGAAAGAGTGACTGAAATAAATGGTTTCACAGAGAATCTGCATTTACAATAAGTGAGTGAATTGATGGTGAAGGTCAGATCTGTGCAAGTTAGCCTGCATTTAAACTAACAGTGCTGTATTTTCTAGCTCGCAAGTCTGTGGGGAAGCCGCCCCAACCCCCCCCCCCCCTCCCAAAAAAGCATTGGATGGTAGTGAAAGGAAGATGAGACATCAGAACATGAGACAGAAGCATGTGTTTCTTCAGAGATCTGAGCAGGACTGTGGGGTGAATTGACCCCAGCTGCTTGCTCGCTCCCCACAGAAGGATGGGGGAGAGGACTGGGAGGGTGAAAGAAAAGAAAATCCAACACATGAGTCAAAATAAAGAAAGTTAAATAAGTTCAGCTAAGTGCCACTTGCTAGCAAAGCAAGGTAAGCAATTAATTCACTCCTTTACATCAGCAGGCAGGAGTTTAGGCATTTCCAGGCAAGCAAATCTTTGCCTTATGTGTTGCTGGGAGCACAAACACAGTCACTCAGATGTCCCCACCATCTCCAGCTATCCTGTTGAGGACTGGTAGTGAAAGCAGCTGTGGGACATCTTGATGCTGGCCATTGTCACCACCGTAGCCATAACCTGGAGACATCTTCCTTCTCTACCACATGAAGATGTTTACAAGTGTGGCTCCATTACTGGCCTCCATTTGTAGTTTTCAGTTTTCCCTCTTTTAAATCAGAAGGAAATAACATAATCTCAAGCTTCAGTCAGTCAGAGCTCACTTTTATTTAGCAGACTGATTTTCAGCTAAAAGTATTCAGGCTTTTTTTTTTTCACATTCAGTTATTTTCTTTGCAGTTAATGGGCTCATAAATCTGTCAAAACAAGAACTGCAAAGATGACATGTATGAGTTAATATTCACCTTTTTGGAGGAGACGACATTTCTTTGTATGGGAGGAGGATTTGGGGCTGAATGCTAACACTCAAAAGTTTAGCAAGGACAACTGTATCTTTTAACCCTGAGGACTGTTCTGTGTCTCTGCACTTACAGCAAGGCTCCATCTTTGGAAATCTACATCTATCTTTGTGGTCATGTTTTGAATTTATGAAGGAGGCACCTTTCTGGATACCAGAATGGTCTGTCCAATTTGAAGGCATTTTATTTCACAGGAGGGCTTTATGTCATTTTTTCTGTTAGGGCATCCTGCTAGGTAGGTTTTATTATAAAGTCATTTTTGCCATTTAATGATAGGAGAAGATGTGATCATTATATGGAACAGATGGCAAGTGTGTTAGAGCAAGGCTGAATCTCAGGAACAGCCCTCTGAAAAGAATCTAAACCATCATGCTGTTTAATATGCATCACATACATACTATATTTCAATGATTATACATCTTAGAAATATAGTGAATACTTTTCTCATCTATTTTCACTCTCACATTATTCAGGTTTTTTTTTTATCTTTGATTGGGAAGATCACAGGAAAACACTGTGAAAACATTGTAAACATTTCCACAAAGACTTTTATTTCTTAACCTTTTCTGGGTCTTCATCTACACTCTTAAGGCTTTGATGGCTTTTTGTGGTTTGTTTTGTTTTGTTTTCCTTCCTATTTGTCCTATATGTCAGGCAAGATGGGAGAAATCCTTCAGCTGTTTGTACTCCCATGTCATGCACTTCTCAGGATTCAGTTATTTCCAGTCTTCCTCTTTCTTAGTTCTTGATGTTCTGATATTCAGATGAGTCACCACTGCTTTTTTTTTTTGGTTCTTAGATTGATTTCACGTGTGAAATTCATTTCAAATGCCTGTTCTGAATATATTTGTCTACCTTCAATTTGCCTGGCATATTGAACGAAATCCGATTGGATGTGTTTATAAAATGACTTATCTTTCAGGCCTGCAATTCAGCTGAAAGTGTGCAATGACTGGGAAATTCATAGCTTGCAAGCTTCAATTGCTGGAACATACTGAGTCATCAAATGCATATTCCTTTGTAGATGCTAAGCAAGTTTCTTCTTAGGTATTTAATTACAGCACTCAGCATAGCTAGGTAGTGTGGGTGTTATTTAGGTCAGCTAAGTCTAAAGCAATACCTAAACAGCCTTGTTTTGACTATCAGACTACATCTATTGTCTATTAAGATACCCATGTCTGGGTTCAGTTCCCTAACCTGTAACTTGTATTTGAGAGTGATGTGATAAAGCATTAAATCCCTTGCACAAAACTCAGCCATAACATGCAAAATATTTGTGATGCATTTCTGTTTCAATTTTTGCTCCTAAATATAGCATTTGTCCAGCAGGATGCTTCCTTTCAAATTGGTTGCAAAAACTTGATTTCTCTGTATAGCATTGCATTAGTTTATCTTCTTGATATTTATGAGAGATGATTGAAATTGTTGTTTTAGGCTTCTTTCCAACATTACCTTGAAAAACAGCTGTGATTGCATGCTGCAAACTAGAATAATCAGCATGTTCACAGGCATTTATAGTATGCTGTGATAATAGAAAATAAACAGAAACAATTTAGTGCTATGAAAAGTAGTATGTGTTATGACAGTAGCCATGACCAAGTATCTGACAGGAGGAAATGAATATTAAAGTGTTTTCTCTGTATTATCAGGAATGTTGTTCTGCTTATGTATTAACACTTCACTTGTCTCTACCAGCTAGAAATGATACACTCCTCCTCCTTTCCCCAGAGCCTTCCCACCCTTTCAAGAACTTTTCTGGATGTAACAAAGTGCAGTTGCCTTTATAGAAATGGAATCTATGTGCTTTCAACCACCAGGCTTTCTCCAGATAAGCAAGGATATTCCTTTGCTCCTCATTTCCCTAGGAGCTGTTAGGTTTCAATTATATTTTTGTGCATTAGAAACATTTTCATGGGTGTGATAATGAAGGCCAGGAAGATTAACTTCAACATTACAAAGATTGTTTACACCTAACACAGTCCAGCAGTCCTGATATTGAAATAGGCAGCAAAATATCTGTGTTCATCTTGCAAGACAAATATAATATTAAGTTGTGCAAATCTCATTTTATTGGGCTAAGCAGTAGAAAATGAAGAGGACAGAGTACCAGAATATATTCCAGTGTGGTTTCTTTATTTTTTATAAACAATGTGTTTCAGTTCAAGGCCTAAGTTTAAGTGTTAAAATGAGTACTACTTCATGACACAGCTAATGACGTAAGTAGTTCTTCAGCAATTCCTAATGAAATTTTACTATGATTTTTCTGGATCCATAAAGCATGTTATGTTTTCCAGATCTATCCAAACTGTCTTTTTGTTTCTCCTTCTTACTAAAGGGGAAGTTACTGTAGGGGTACCCTACTTGGGGTTTGATCACCTTGCTGAAAGCTGAAGAGCAGATTGTATCTGATTCAAACAGAACATAATTTTTGATGTACCTGGTTTTTGCTCTTCTAACCAGTTATGAACATGACTCACAAGGACCCTGTACTGAAATGAATTTACTGCTCGTTATGCTCCAGATGCTGAACTGGCGATCATCTCCTTTTGCACTCTGCTTCTCCTCCCTTTTCATGTTGTACAGACAAAGATTCACACTGACAATGAGAAGGAAATTGAATTCTGCTGGATTTCAGCAAATCAAAGCAGTCGCTTCTCAGCCCCAATATGTAGGAGTGAAACATAGCAAATAATTGCATTATAAACTGTTCAAGCTACAGATGTAGTGTGCATTTGTACATAATACTTGTACCTGATTTTGTTAAGGTGTCAGAAGGTATTTCTAAAGGATTTTTAACATGAATTTCTGCATGCAGCAAGCTGTGTTTGCTGTTATGTCAGTCATAATTCTGTTTGACTTTACTTATGTTCTCGGGTTGGTATGTTTAAGATTAATGAGGCATTAGCCCTCAATCAAGGGACTGCTTGAGAATATCCATTCAATTTCAATGAGTTGTGTAGCTGTATTAATTAATATCATTTGACCTTCGTATTTGTGTGGAAAGACATAAAGCATTTTTTTTTTTACATAAGCAATGTCATAAAACTGAATTGATAGCTGGAATATTGTTCTCTGTACAGCCCATCAATTAATGTAAGTTACATCCTGTGTTTTAATGCAGATTTGAGAATATATTTCTGTAGTAACAAGAGAGAACTCAGTCATTTGGGTAACTTGGGAGGCAAAGGACCATTCGTAAGCTTTTTTTCTTTTGTTTAGGGCATGATGAAATGGAGGTATTTGAGAAAATAATGTGATGCGTAAAAATTCCTCCAATGTTAATACCTTATTTCATTGAAAATGTGGTATGTTGATACTTCTGCCTACATGGCTGCATGCCCTGTGTACAGTTGGCACTATGTGTGCTATGTAGCTAGAGAAATAAAATATTTAAATTAATGAAGACATATTTTAATATAAGTCAAAGCAAGTAAAAGCTTCAAAGATAGAAAAAAAATCTCATCAGCATTGTTTCATCATAATTCAAAAGGCTGCTCAGATGTTTCTTTCATTAAATGGCTGCTTCTTGCACAGCTGCTGGCTTACTCCCAGTAAGGTGTAAATGTAAATGAGCATTTCTAGTTAAGAAAGTAACAAAGGTAAAGTAACCACAAAGGGCAGAAAAAGCTTCCAATGAAAAGGAGATCTTGCCAAAACCAATTCGTAAAGACACCCGGGGAAACAAACAAACTTTTGTCCAAACGGTGCCAAATGCTGGCTCTGTCGAGTGCTCAGTGGGTGAATTTTGCATGCTTTGTCTATATGTAGAACTTGATCCTAAACATAAACTAATTTGGAAATTAAATTATTCATGACTTTGATATTTTCTCCTCTCTAAGCAGTGCTGTGGTGCGAGTGCTCCGTGGGCCATGCAGTAGGAGTGTGGCTGCTGCCTGGGCTTGATCATTGCTCTCCATGTCTGCACATCTTATTTCAGACATTAAAAGGAAACGTACAAGAGGTGCAAACAGAGGTAAGTGATGCAGAGGTGTAGAACCTTTCCAGGATATGTTTAGGAAAGCCAAAGCTGACCTGGAGTTGAATCTGGCAATAGACAGGAAGGACAACAAGAAGTATATAGGCAGCATTCACCACTGAATACAGGATTTTGAAGTCCCTCGCTGTTTTTTTTCCTTGGATCTTTTAACGTCCATGGCAGAAATCAAAGATAAATTATTTAAATATGAATAATGAAAAAAGTGAAATAATAATTTACCTATATATTTATAAGAATGAATAAGCAGTTCATACTCATGATAGGAGATTTAGCTTTTAAAAGATTAAATTGCACATTGTGCATCTTTGTAATGCAATGTGACTGCAAAGTGCATTTATTATAGCGAAAGCGTGTAGAATATATTGTGAGAATGTGACATGAATAAATTCTATCCAGCTTCCAGCCATTACTAGAAACGTGACCCTTGCTGAATATTCTCAAAAGATACCTTACAAGAATTTTCTTTCCTCTGTATTGTGATGTAGATTATTTGAAGAAGTACTTTACGTGACTATATTTATCTAATGTTTGCCCTTCTGTGTTGTTAGCAAATTATTCTGTTTCAAACTACCCACCTTTAAAACAGACTGTACACAGTCTGTTTTGTAAAGGAGTGACCAGATGAAAAGCTAATAAGAATGAAGGCTCCAGTTTTGGAGGATCCACCGATTCCCAGCTTCTTGTTGCTTCTCCCTTTCTGTCTGTCATCTTTCTTCCTTGTCTGCCTTCTTTCCTCCATCGAGGATGAGCCAACAGCTATTTCATTCCTTGTTTCCATATAGTACCTCTTTCTCCTAACAAATCTTTCACCACTCAGGTTTTCTATGTAAATAAAAAACCAAGTTAAACCAGTAAGAAATCTCTACCAGCACACATATTAGAATGGCTGAGGGATATTGTTTAATGAATCTCAGACTCATTGTAGCCAGCACCTAATCTTATCCTTTAAAAACGGAGCATCATGGAATATTTATATATGATGCTACATAATTTGAGGCTTAATACATTTTCCAAACTTTCCTCTTTTTGACAGAGGTTAGTGGCTGGTTAAGCAATGTATGCTGAAGTTGTCTCAGTTGGCAGTGAAAACCCAACAGAGGTGACTCTTTTGTCATTGATTCTTGGGGAGTTTTTATCCAGCTGGATGCCTTCTGCATGGCCACCATAAATTAGTTTTGTGTCACTGCCTCTAACAACCACAATACACTGATAGTCTTTAAGTGATGGTTTCTATGACCTGAGACAAGATCTAGCCTTATTTTTCTGCTCTGTTACTTTCAAACAGGTCTTTCTAATATTAACATGCTGTAGTATTATAAACATATTTTTTAACTCCTTTAAAATTTATAGCAATACTTTTCCTTGCATCTCAGAAATGCAATTCTTATAGGAGGTGTAAACTGTTAATGAGCAGATCCAAAGCACAGCATTGGACAGGGCTCAATAAAGAAAATTAACTCTATTCCAGCAAAAATTGGGACAAGAACCAAAAATGTCAGCAAACCTTATTCACATCAAGCTGTTGTTCATTTACTGTAGTAAAGTCCAGTGTTCCAGTAATGTGATCCTTTTGTTAAAAACACTGGAATTCTTTGACCTAAGAGGGCTGCTCTGAAAGTAATGCCTCCTATTTTATTATATTGGCCCACAAAGTTAGAAGTAGATGTTGGTGGGATGCAGGTAGAGGTTGAACCTTCCCATCAATATTCCATTACATTTTGTTGCTGGGCAACAGATGGCAGCAGAGGGGCAGTCTGACTGAATGGTGTCTGATGTGAAAGTGTACGTAGACAAAGGTGTGTCATTCCTCTATGGGGAAGAAATTCACCAGCTGACATTCATTGATTCTTGCTGGATGTTCAAGGAGACCAAACAAACAGTGGATGTGAGCGGTGGTGAGGCATTTCTGCAGTGGTGGTATCAACAGTGGGTCACCTCCACTACTGCTGATTTTAATATGCATGGCATGCAGGCTCTTGTTCATCACTGATGCAAATGCATAGCTAACGATGGTGACTGTGTTGAAAAACAGTGGTTTGTAGCTGAGAATTTGCTCCATCAACTAGTGTTATTGATCTCTTTGTTTCTGTTTATCTTCTGGGAGAAAAAATATCCTCTTAAAAATATCCTATTATTGCATTTGGAGAAATAATAATAATAATCACTTGCTCTAAAAAGAGTAGTCAAAATGTATGAGTCAGTCATCATTTTTAGTTTCGAAAGATATGAATGTAGTATAATGAATGGTGTCTAATGGAAGGCACTGGACACAGCTCCCCAGCAGCATTCTGTGTTGGTACTGACTGGTCCACTAATACAAATTATACATCTGTTTTGCTTGAGTTCAAGAAAATAACTACACACCTACTCTCAATTGCTGTCTCGTGAAAACTCTTCAAAGAGACTAAGTATGGGCAAAGTATCTACATTTGCATACAATCTTATAAAATTTGGGTTTATTTTACACTCTTGTGCCACAGATGTGCATTTACAATAATAATGCACATACACTTTTTATTACAGACTCTATTATTGGCCTTCAGTATCTCTTCATCTCAAACAACCTTGGAGAGAAGTTGTAATGCACTACAAAGGCTGGAAGTGCTATGATAGTAATTGCTTCAAGAATACAATTTGCCTTCTGCCAAGAGAAAGGTAGGGATCAATCTGTAAGTCTTCTCTCTCATGTGTATTAAAAAAAATGTTTGAAATTCCACACATTATCACATTCCATTAATAGTCCCATTAATCTACAAGACATGAAAAACCTAAAATAAAAAGTGGTGTGTCCCTCTTTCTTTTAAGTCTGACTCTGAAGTGCTCCCATCTAACAACAGAAGGTAGAAATTAGTTGATTTAGAAGCTTTTTTCCTCCTTCATTTGCATAGTCAAAAGTCCTTGATGAGAAGGCTTTTCTAATCATTGTCCAATAACATTGGACATAAAAATGCCAAAGGTGGTGGTATGGTCAGAAGAACAGACTATTAGAAATAACTAATATTTGAGGAGCTTTATTTAAAATATGAAAAAATGTACAAGAACTCCTATGTATCAAGTTTCACATAAGTTTAGGAGGAGGCTGGAGAATTAGCTCATATGTGCTGCCTTATACATTTGGATGGTTGAAGGAGGCTTTACATTTCTCAACTTATTTCTGACAGGTTCTGAATTCTAGTCAATTATGTATGCAGCCACTTATCCAAAAAAGATTGAGCTGATGGTACAGACTGGATTCACAAATGCTTCCAGAAAGCTTTCAGGTGATAAGATAAAAGCGGATCTTGGTTGCTGCTGATTTGAAACCAGGTCTTGAATTTGTGTGCCTATAGTTAGTTAGTTGAAGGGTGCTGCGTCATCTATTCTTCATCCCTAACTCGTGAATTTTTGCTGTTCATGAACAATTCATGAACTTCTATTTATCTTCAGCAATTGCATTATGAATTGAGGATTTAACTGGAATAAGATAATCCAGGAAATAGTAAATTTCAATTCATTTTTATGAATCTAATATATATTCAGCATACAAGAGCAGAGATGTGAATACATTAGAGATAAAAATACTAGTAAGAAACGAACTCATTCTATAACTTAAGTTTAATTCTCAAAGATATTTAAGCAGAAATGGTGGCAGATCTGACTTTATGTAGCTCTTGGATTTTCTGGGACTCTTTCCCCTCAGCAGTGAGTGAATACATCTTTGCAGATTTTTGCTCTGTGATTTCTTATTTATAGTGGGCTGTTTTTTTCAGCTTGTTTCTATTTCTAGAGCAATATGGATCCGCTGCTAAATGTTTTGGAAAATATTTCATTATTTCCAGGGGATTTCTTTCTTTCTCTTGGCTAAAAAAAACAAAAAACACCAAAACCTTCTCCATATTTGTTGCTGATTAAGTTATTTTAAATCTTTTCTCTCATTTCAAACATAGAATGCAGCGTGATGTTGTGCAAGTGGTTGTCAATTACGCTAGTGTACATGAATGATTATGCTTTTCACATGAACTGAGAGGATGAGGATGCCCACTGGTCTAGGCCAGTACTTATGGTATTTATGATGAGAACTACAAAACACTTGCAGTATGTATTTTGCTTAAGAAAGAATGTATGCCTTGAACCAATGACAGCGTAAGGCTAAGATTGGATTCTACATGTTTACAGCTAAATGGTTTGATAGCTTTTGGAGTTTTACAAAAAAAGTCAAGGAAAGAAAATCTTTTGAGAGCTGAAGAGAAAGGGGAAGTTGCTTATGGTAGTGCAGTCATCAGGAGCCAAATGGAGATGGAATTGAATGAAAATTTCCTGGGCGTGCTTCCTCCCTTAGAAATGCCTCAATCAAACAAACAAACAAACCTAAAGCTGATAAGTAAACAAATAAGTAGATAAAAAGAATGGTTAAATCATTGCTTTTAATAGTTATTTTCAACACCTCTAGCCTGGCTGACATATAAATGGATGTGGAAAGGGAAGCACAGAACTCACGTACTAATGTTTAACCTGTGAATCAATTCATCCACACAGGACAACAAAAAGGCAACACACAAACCTGTAATTTTCTTTCAAGGAAGATCATTGAAACCGGCTTGACCTTTTTCCATATATAAAGCAAATAAACTATCAGCCTTATCTGAAACCTCCAATCTCAAGATGATGAAAATAAAGATCAGAGATGAAACCCAGTTGATGCTGATGAGTTGGGCATGCAGTTGTTTGTCTAAGATGTACCAAGAGAAAATTTACATATGCTGTAAGTTAAAGTAAGGAGAGAGAAAAAAAATGTTATTGCAGAATAACTATTCCCTAGATAAATTAAAATTAATATGTTATCAGAGGAAAATAACTTGGACATCTTCTCATTTATAGATATTTAGACATAAGTGCATCAAGATACTGCCATGAGGACATTAAAAATAAGACTTCTAGCCTTCTGCTTAAAGACTGTACTAAATAACAACATATTGCTAATTGAACAGATGTTAAAATGCAGTTCATTTTATTCTGTGGGGCTGAAATCTGAAACCTAAATGTCATAACAACTTAAAATTGCGAGACAAATATTCCAGAATTATTTTCCTGAACAGAACTTTGAACAAAACCAGTGGTCATGGGGCACCCTTAGCTTAGTGCTGCCTTCTGATATCAAGACAAAACTATTAAAAATAGTATTAATTAGAGGCATTCAATGCAAACCAAATAATCCTTTCTCTGCGAAGAATGAGAGAATGACAAATTCGATTTAGCCAGAACTCCTCAGCTATAATCATTAACCTTATTCAGCTCAACCTCTTATCCAGAAAACAAGTGCTAAAGGTGCTATAAATTGTCAAGAAGTAAAAGGCACTGAGGTTAAACTAAACAACAACAAAAACAGCCACATCAGAATGGTACATGTACAGAATGGACTTCTTTTTTCCATGTATTATTATGTGGAAATTGATTCATCAATTATGTCCCATGGCAGGATTTCATTGCTTTGTCATGAATGTTCAGGATCAAGATGACATCATTCACAGCTGCCCTTCCTGATGTTTGAAGGGTTAACTATCAACAGATTATTACCATAGAAGGTGGTAATGCTCGATTGTTTTCAAGTTGGAGATGATTCATGACGTGTTTGTGGCACCAAAATTTATATGTCAGCAACCACCACAAATGCATTAGTGTATATTTCACTGCAAGCATCTAGTATGCTCATGTACCCACTGGTAGTGAAATGAACAGCCCTTAAAGTAATAAATTCGCAGTGGTGGTTGTTGTGTTGTAGATGTCCTTTGCTGCAAGCACATGATGAATTCCTAAAGCATTGTGTGTGTGTATATTTATATAATTCTTCTACCAATACACAGAATCTTTATGTTTTTGAGGGCATCAAAAATAATTTTAGTTTTCTATCTTGAATTTTTTCTCTTTTCTGACAGCACCCGTGGCACGTTATTGTTCCAAGCACTTCTTTTATCCAAGAAATGACCTTTCTTGACTTCTAGTTCATCACCTACGTGCTGTAGACCTGCTTTGTTATCAATCGTGTTGCCTTTTTTTGATTAGCAATGAAACCATGATATCATCTCCTGCTATAATCCTACTTATCTGTTTACCCCATGTAATTGCAGTATTGAAGAACAAATTAGCTGTGAAGACATGGCACTAGGCACTGAGTCTAATGATCCTTCATTGTCCACAGATGACCATTTTGGTCTTGTATTATGAATGGGATGGCATTCTCAGTCTGAAATACAGCTTAGGTAATGCTGAGAGATTGTTAACACATGTTCTATTGTGAGTAACACTGCCCTTACTCAGCAGGCAGTCTGTGATAAGCTGCTTAACCCTTTGATTTCATGAGTTATACAGAAGAGAAAGAGTGTCCTCTTGCCTCCTGGTGCTGATCAGATCAGAAGCAAATCACTCTGACAACTGTGCTCTTCCCCAATGTTTTTAGGTACCAGATTGTCTCCTACACCATTTATGGTTGCTTTATTTCCTCCCACTAGCCCATAGAAGTCTGAAATGTACATCCACAAATGAGTTTGAAGACATTGAAAATACCGAAGCAGGCTGAAAACAGGCAAACAGATGGCCTGGGTGGGAGCTGGAGGAACCTTCATTGTTGCAGCTTTAGAAGATCAAAATGGTGCACAATAGAAGAGGAAGAAAGACTGAAATATTTTGGTACAACTTGGGAAATTTCTGCTTTTTGAATAATTTCCTTCAATAATCTCATCTCCATCTATTTGTTTCTAGTCCAGAAACTTCCAACAGCTTATTAGGTTGACTAAGTTTTACACAGCCTTGCTGACCTTTGATCTGCCTCCTGTGGCCAGCTCCATGGATCTCCAGGATAAGCCTGCTCGACCTCACACTCCACAACCACAACCTTTGGCAGCATAAGTCTTCTCCCAGACGTTCCCTCTATTACATAATTCAGCAGCCAAGAAAACAAGAACAGTTTATCTTATGCTGACCAGCTCTTCTCTTCCAAAAATGCAGAAGCTGTTGCATTTCATAAGTACAGCTGAGTGCAGAGATTCATAGTTTAAATCCAATGCATACACTAAAGATACCTAAATTCTAGAAGTAGGAATACAGCCTTGGAGATAAAAATTAATCTATCCCCTGTATCAGCATTGTCAGAGCCTCTGATAAATGTATTATTTCCTGGTTTGGTCACTGTGTTGCAAAAGAAGATGGGGAAGAATCTTCAGAAAAGAACAGAATAATGGCAACGATCAGAAGTGGAGAAAAGCAAATGAGGAAATTTATTTTAAAAGAGGTGGGGAATCGCATAAAGGAGAAAGTAATACTTGTCAGGGAAGGATGAGAAAAAGGAATGACATGATAACTTGTTTTCTTTTCATTAAAGAATCTTGCAAATGGGAATGAAACAACTGTTCTCTGTACCTGAGGGACAGAACAGATGGAAAAGAGCTTAAAAGACATAAGAAAGGCTCACATTAGAAGATAAACTCTCTAAACAATAGGAAGTACATCGCTTTCTGAGTTGCTGAATCTCCATTACCAAAGATCTTCAGGAATGAACTAAGAATGGCACAGCCACAGTCTGGAGCATGAAGGGACAAGGTGACATCTTGAGAACTCATTGAGGTTTTGCTCTGAACATCCCATCCCGTTTGTGTTCCTGAGCTTTGTGTTCAATTTAGATTTCCTCAGCTTGTATAATTCTGCTTTCTCACACTTAGTAGTAAATATGGATTTAGGTATCTTCTGCTGCTGGGAGTAATGGTAAAATCATTTTGTAGTAGTTTAAAGGACTTCAGGGTATTATTTTGGTCTCTGTCTTCCATGAGTTGGATGCTTGAGCCCCCCTGTTATTTTGTTTTGACTTTAGATTGAATTAGAAGGGTGAGATAAAAAATGTGGGAAACCCACAGAGGAGGATTTAAAGATCCATTCTGAGGTCTTCAAAGGAAGTAAATGGTGTTTTGGGGACCCAGCAGCCAGAGCCTTGAGATGGCAAAAGAAACAGGCTGAGCACCAAAGGCACGGGTAGAAGCATTGGGTTATGGGTTTGCATTGGAGGACCTTCTGTATGGGATGTATGTGCAATTGACAGCTGAGCTCAGAAATACTGCGGCTGCTTTTATTTTCTTTGCAGATGAAAGTATTTCTAAGGGCATTATTCATGGAAAGCTTTTCTTGAATAACCATACACATAGGATTTAAAGCTTGCTTCCTCTCATCACCTGTTCCATTGTTACTGTTTTCCATTTAAAATCCACGTATTTAAAACAACTCGCTATCTGCCTTACCCTCAGAGTATCAATCTATGACTAACACTGGTTAACATGTTGAATTAAATCCCAGTGGCATTAATTTATCAACTGGAGGTTAAGCAGCGCAAAAAATATTTGATCATCTCAGAATTAATGTATTGAAAAGGACGAGGCAGTGCTCTGGCAGGTCCTGGTTTGTTTTCCTTCTAACTTTGTCACAAGGAGCTGCTATCAACGTGGTGTGAGAGCAATCCCTGTGTGCAGGGCTGCGCGCTGCTCTTCTCATTAGCTGAGCGGAGGATTCGAGTAAGAGTTGCTTTCCTACGGGCAGGAGGAAGGGGAGGAAGCAAGCAGAGATGCCTGAGTAACGCTAAGGGCACGGTTTTAACCAGAGGATTCCCAAGTGCCGCTTGATGTCTATTTATTCAGTTACCATCGGCTTCTCGCGTGCAGCACTGACATCCCGTGCCCTATTCTCCCATCGAACCCACAGCTTTCTGGGACAAGCCCCGTAGCCGTGCAACCGCGGACTAAAAGTTGGGATGGCGAGGCGCTCCGGCCTCGGGTGCTGGCACTGCGGGGCGATACCGGGTGCGGGGCGATGCCGGGCGATGCCGGGCGGGGGGCGATGCTCTGCGGGGCGCTCCGGGCCGCGCTTTGGAGCCCCGAGGGGCAGCCGGGCGCCGCCGCGTGGCCACCAATCGTGGGTTCGGGCGTGCCGCGGAGCCCCGCTCCCCCACCCGGCGCTGCCCGGGCTCCGCACCGCCGCCGTGCCGCCCGCCTCCGCTCCTGTGCGGCCCCGAGCGCCGCCGTCGCCGCCGCCACCTCCCTCGTTGAGCCCGACCCACGCTGCTCTGCCCCCAGCTCAGCCCACCCCGCCGGGCTTGAAGGTCACCTCTGCCCGCTCCCGGAGCCACTTTGAGCGCGCTATAGAGCAGCATCGTTTCAACCCGCTCCGTTAAGGTCCCGGTCCGAGCGGTGCGAGGTTCCTACTGGTCGGAGAGGAGAGGGAAGGGAAGAAAAGCGGCCGCTCGCCCCCTCAACCGCCCGACGCGGCGGGGACGGCCCCGGGGTCCCGGAGCTCGGGGGCGGGCGGCGAGCCCGGGGGAAGCCGGGCAGCGGGGGCGCGGCGTGCGGCCGTGAGGGCGGGGAAGGGCGGCTGCGGGGAGCCGCATCCCGCTGTCTTCGGACGGGAGAAGAGCCGCATCCTTCGGCCGCCGCCCGCATCTTTATGGTGAGTTTGGCTGGGGCCGGGAGGAGGGCGGCGGTGGAGGCGGTGGGGCGTCCCGAAGCGGCGGGTGGAGGGATGGAGGCGGCGCTCCTACCGGGGCCGGAAAGTTCCCGGGGCCGCCAGGGGGCTGTGGGGTTGGGGGCGGCGAGGTGTGCGGTGGGGAGACCTTAGGGCGCTGCTCTGCGGGTGTGGGGCTCCGGCTCGGCTCCGCCAAGCGCTGCGGGAGGGTTGACAAGGCAGAGCAGCACGGCGGAGACTCGGGAAATCAAAAGGAGGGACGAGGAAAATGGCCAAGCTGGGGTCAGCCGAGTTACTGGCTGAGAGAGTGGAGATATTTAGCTGCTGGAGAACTACTTGCCTGTAAGTCGTCGCTATTTACTTCCATGGTAGGCTATTCATCATTTCATTTTCTCCTGCACGTTTCTATCGGTGAATGGGGGATGCTCGTTCCCCGGCTGCGGGCTCTGCTCAGGTGAAGCAGCGCTGAGGGTGGTTTGTTCGTCCGGGTGGTTCCACCTGGAGCTGCATCCCTCCAGCAGAGGTCCGGTTTGGCGCTGTGACAGCCTGACATCTCCTGCGTTTCCAAAATGTAGTAATATGGCTGTTAGAGATCGTGCTGCCAACGTGACATGGTTCACACAGATGGTGAAACAAATGCGGGCTAATGTTTGAATTGATTCACAGCGCCGAGGTGTGAAAGATTTTGTCCTAATCTGTAACTTCTATTGCTCTGCTCTCTTGGCTTGCAGATGGGGCGCGGGTTTGTTCGATTCTTATGTACTTGTGTAAATAAAATCCAGTTTGTTCAATGCGAATTGAATTTTAAGGTATAATAGAGGTTGGTGTCCCAAAGTCTCTTCTTTCATTTCTCACTCTGCACATGATAGTGAAGAGAGCAGAGACACTGTATGTTACATTCGTCATTTAGTGTGTAAACCGTGTTACGTACAGAATATAGCAGTAGAAGCAAGAAGTTTGTGTTCTGTGGTGGAGACTGATGATTGTGGGTGTATTGCAACCTACAATGAAATCTGTATTTGCCTCACGGTCAAATAACTCTTTTCTTTATAGACTAAATAGTCACAGCAGCCACTTGGCAATATATATATTGGGAATGGCGACGAGGGTGTGGGGAAGTGGATTTCCAATGTATGTCTCAACAGATCACTCGTCTTTTAGGACAGCATTTGGCACCACATGCTCCAGTTACCAGGGCTGTAGCAGTGGCTTAGTATAGCTCCAACTGTGGCAGCTTTACCTTGATGTTCTTTCACTTGAACAGCTTTGAGTTCCTAAGGTTTTGGGAAGCTCTGTGGTGTTTCTGATGATAGGTCCAACATTACCAAGATTACTGGGTCACAATGACTTTGGAGGCTTGGCTGCTGCAGGTTGCATTTACAATTCATGCTTCGGTTGTTACCTTAGACAAAAGGATTTGGCTTTCCTGAAATGGAGTTTCTGTTTATAGTTGTCAGGGCTGCATTTCCCTTTTCTATTGGTACTTAACTGTCGGTACTTAGCTGACAAATGTAATGAATGAAATTTGCAGAATGCTGATGATTTTTATAGTTCTTGTAATTGCGGCACTTGTGTCCTTGAGGTGACGAGAATGCTCTTCTGGCTTCATAAAAAGACATCCTGAAGTGACAGAATACTGGCAGGAGCCAAGTGTTGAGGAAGAGGGCAGAATTGTTAATTCCTGGATGCATAATGTGATGCTTTCCCTGTATGAAGTGTGAGTACAAACCTAGGGTTACAGGTCCGATCCCCAGCACAGAGCATTGTTGCTGTGACACCTCCTCACTGCCTGCACACTGCCTGGCATGCACTGCATCCTGCTGCCAAGGAGAACGTGATGGCCTTAGGCCACGGCTGCCAGGAGGTGGGTTTTGAAGTTTCTTCTTGTTTCCCGGGCTGCAGCCCTCCACAAAGCCCCTTTGAAGTTAAACATGGAATAGCAAAACTGAAGGGGACTCAGCCCTCACACAGCTAGCCCTGCGCCACAGGCAGGATCACTTTGTACCTGTGTCATCTCTGATGGATGTTTGTGTAGCTTTTCTAATTCCCCTCTCTCTGCTTTTGCTTCTCCTGCTTTTGCTATTTGCTTGTTTATTTCATCTCGTGGTTATTATTATTTTTTTTTCTCTGTATATGCTCTTCCTTCATATATTTTTTTTCCTCATTCCCTCCAAACGATCTCTCCTCTGCTATGCCCAGTTAATCCCTCTGTCAGCTCTTCTTGCTGCTCTCTGCAGGACCTCGTGCTTCTCTGACAGTCCCACACTCTCCCTGCCTTTGTGCCCCACACCTGGTACTGCTGCCTCTGTACCAGCACAGCAACAGTCCTGGGATGGGTTGTGATGGCACTCAGGAAAGCTGAGTAATTCCTTCTTCAAAAATGTTTAGCTTTCATCTCCCTGTTGTTTTGTGTTCCCTGGGGGTTGGCGACTGTGCAGTAAATATATTTGGTGTGGACATTTCTTTGTAAGTGTTGATTATTATTGCTATTATTTTAGGAATAGTGTAGTAGAAGAAGCGGTAGAACCGTATTTATCTGTTCTTGGATTTAGTATCATTGGGTTTTGGTGAGATCACAGAGTTGGCTCTCATGAGAAATAAACTGAGTGGATGTGCACTTTAAGACCTTTGGAGAGACTTTTTTTTTTTTATAAAAAGCACTTAATTCATTACTGCAGGTACATTTGAGAGGCACTGTAACAATGAAGTGTTTACTTTTGTATGTAACAATGTTTACTAACTCTATTAATAAAAAGGGGAACATGTAGTGGTCTTAGTATTGCTTCCAGCAGTGACTGACCTGAGAGCAGATTCATGTGTGCACCAGGATGGGAATTCCTGCGGTCACTGTGCTGGGGTGTATGGCTGTGGAGGGGCTGTACTCTATTTGGCAGAGCATCCACAAGCTGGATCACAAACGCTCACTTTAATATGACATTGCAGTCAGAGCACGGACAGTGCGGTGGTGATGTGTGCTTGGAGTGTGTTTTCTGTATGTAGCCAATCTCTGCTTTAATATTTGGATTAAGTACGGCTGGTTAATGCTTTCCCAACTCAAAAGGTAAGTTGGCATTCCTTTTCTTGTCTGTGAATGACTTGAACTTAGACACGTGATGTGGCCCCAACGGCTCACTGCAGTTTTATGGAGCTTAATGTTGTCGTAGAGGTGAAAATGTAAAAATGGCCAGAACAGGACAATTAATCAGCAAAAATTACCGTAAACATCTTCAGAAATCATATACCTAGATAATTTTTAGAGGGATTTAATGGAAATTCTGTCCTCAGTCTCACTTTGTGCTGACAAATATATGTCATTTAAGAACAAAAGAGCTGTTTGCTTGGTATTCTTTAGTAGCAGGGGAAGTTGAACTGTTTGGAAATACAGGATGGAAGGAACCAAGGGCTGAGTTAAATAATTCACCATTACTAATAGCTGTAGCTTTGAAATGGCAGTATCTGATCTTTAGATGTAATTGTTGATGTATACTCTAAAGACAGAGCTCCAAGCACTGACCACGAGAAGATGTATTATTTAGTTATGGAAGGCATGGGTATGTTAAACATATGGTTTTCCAAAAGCTGTAATAGGCTAAATAAAATGGACCTACTTTAAGTGAGACTGATATACAGTACTACAGCCTGAGAGAATATAGCAACTGAAAAGCATTTTTCTTCTAACTCTTTTGTGCATCTGGCAGAACTCTGATCTACTTTTTCTCTGGGCTGGATACATGTTCTATTCCTTGTAGAAATCTGGAGATGCTGTTGTCTTGTGTGTTCGTAAATATAGCATGCGAGTAAAACTGAAGAGCACGGAGAGCAGTGAATGAACGGGTCTTATAATAGAAAACACAGTATTAGTTAGCCTAACTATGGGTTTGAGTGCAAAATCAGTGATGTCGGTGGCAGATCAGTTGACTTGATTGCACAGAATTTGTACAGGTAAGAACTGCAGTGATCCTTGAGAACAGAAAGCTCCCATCCCTGAGGATCTTTCTGTACGTAATTAACGGGAACTCTTATTTTTTTGTTGTTTGTTGTTGCTTCTTGTTTTTAACTATTTAATTAAATGCTAGATATTTTTAGTGCCCATAATTATTTTGCTCTACAAATTCTCCTTGGAAGTATAATGCAATCTCTGAAACTTCACATTCTGTATTCTTGAATACACGATTAGTAGATAGATGCTGCTTTTATTATCTTTTCTGAATGTCTGCGTGTGATGAAACAGGAAATTGCTTATGAAGTTACTTGGCTAAATTTTAATATAGCAAAGACTACAGCATACTGTAAATGAGATCATCGTACTCGTGTCCTTTAGCTTGATGTGCTGGAAAATGAATGTAAACTGAAAGGAAATCTCACTTGACGTGGGAAACCACTTTGGGGATGCTGGGATTTCACAGTGGTAAATAGCAGGAGCACTGAAGCACATGTAACATTCTGAAGAGCACAACAAAGCAGCAGCGTTTGATGCACAGTATGGATTACAGTTAGATATCAAGCAGAATTGAATGCCACAGATGTGCTTGTCAAACCTTGAAAGTTTAGTTTCTACCACGTAGGTTTAATTTCTTCAGAGTTGGAAGGGACCCACGAGGATCACTGAGCCCAACCCCTGGCTCCATACAGGGCAACCTAAGAATTATGCTACTTATCCAACTTCGTGCACTCCAATAGCTTGCAACCGTGCCCTGGGTTCCATGCCTGACCACCCTCTGAGGAAGAACCTTTCCTGATACCCAATCTGAAATTCCTGTCTTCTGTTTCAGATTTTGTACTTACTGGAGAACTTGTTCAGAAACAAGAATATTTATAAGTGGAGTTTTTTACATATGTTTTATGATTGATTCTGAAATGTGTCGTGACTTTGGATGCAGTTTTAAAATTCAGATAGCAAGAAAAGGCGTTGCAGCTAATTATTAGAAAGGAACAAGGTAAATAAGGCGTACAAGGTGAAGTTAGATGGACAGGTGCCTTAGAGCCCATCGCTGGGATGCAGTGCCTGAGAGTGGGAAGCACTGCACCTCAGGCTGGGAGATCTGTCTGTGTGAGACTGACTGCAGTTACTCAAGATTTTATGAAAACTGCTGAGCAAATTCATACCTATTAAAGTAATTGCCATTCTGCTTTAGATGGAAAGTCATGGGGGAATATCGTTACGGCAGGTAGAGATGAAGGTCTTGGATTGTGTGAAAGGGCAAGTGTGCAAAACAAAATCACTTGTGTGGCACGTGATGCCAGATGGCTGTAGGACCAGGCACAGCTGTTTGTGGCCAGCTTTACAAATGCTCTGAAAGATGTAAACTTTCTTGGTTGGCAAAACAGCTGAATAGAGCCCCTCTCCAAGAAAACAGGGTGCAAAAAGCAGTCGCTACACTTCAGAAAAAAAAATAATAATCAAGAATGTATTTTAAGTAAGTGCTATTTTTAAAGGCTCTCATCATTGAGCAAGTAGTAGCGAGAGCTGGAGTTCGTGAATGCCCTCTTCCTGCTGTGTTTTGTAGTTCATTGATCTTGAGTCTATCAGGATGCTGGCTGTGACTGAAAACTTTTCCTTTACTTTCTGGCATTTACTAATAACTTTTCTGTTGGATTTATTTATTTATTTATTTATTTATTTATTTATTTATTTATTTATTTTTAGCATCAGATAAAAGCGTGAGCATGTTTTGATGTACTCTTCACAGAATCTTGTTCTTCTACTCATCAGCAAGTTTCATAGCATTTGTATGAATTCTCTTCTCTCTGCGTTCGAGTGCCTTATTAGACATGAGTGAACATTGTATGATCAGAATAATAAGAAGCCAGTCTGAAAATACCTATTGTTTTCATGAGAAATTCAAGAAACAAACTTGTGGTAGAAACTTTCATCCCTAAAAGGGGCACTATTTTAGTGGTATGTGTATGTGCAAATTTAAGAGGTTTAATTGAGGCAGTATTCTTGCTTTTGAAATCAAAGTATTCTACAGATAGAGTGATTGTAGGGAAAGATACAGGTGTAACAAAATCCAGTCTTACCAGGCAGTTGTTCTAAAAATGGATTTGTTTCATAAAGATCAAAGCCATTATCAAATGAGATAAAACAGCAGAGAATTTATGTGTTTTGCCCTGGTGAGAAAGCCTGACGTGGTTGCAGTTGGCTGCTTTGATGAGCCTCTGTTGCTCTCTAGTCTGTCTTTGAGATGCTCTCTGGCTTCTTTAAAAAGTTTTACAAAAACTGACAATATCATTAAATCATATAGAATGGCCTGGGTTGAATTGGACCGCAATGCTCATCTCGTTTCAACCCCCCTGCTGTGTGCAGGGTCACCAACCAGCAGACCAGGCTGCCCAGAGCCACATCCAGCTTGGCCTTGAATGCCTGCAGGGATGGGGCATCCACAGCCTCCTTGGGCAACCTGTTCCAATGTGTCGTTGTGTGAGGGAGCCAGTATTGATATCTTTGTCTTCTCGGGCAAAAAGAATAAAAATCCTCTTTCCTCCTAAGTATTGGTTTTTGATATAGCAGGATCCAAAACTCATAGATTTCTTCTTTGGCTGCCAATTAAAAATATGGCGTATTAATCACTGTGGGTAGCAAAATAAATGTTTCATATATAACTTGTTGCAAATTTTCTTACTAAAATAAGGACTGTGTGATTATAAAGCAGTTATTTCATGGAGCAAATGAAGATCCTCTCTACAGTCTCTGTAGGGAAATATGGAATACAATATAAAACACCTGTTTCAGAACTGCCTTCCATCTTCACATTTATGCAGTTGTGTGAGTACTTTGCCTTTGGATGCAGCATTCTCTGCATTCCTTTGGCACAGAACTTAAGTCTTGCTTTTTTCTTGAGTGAGGCCACAGTTTCAAGTCATACTACCAGGTTGCTGTCTTTGATCAGTGGCATAGGAAATAATATGATGAAATATGCTGCTATGATGAAACTCCACCATGAAGCGTTGGGATAAAAAAAAATTCTCCCTGCACTGCAGACAGTCCACTCTGTATGTGAGTAGTTACTTAAATGTCCTTTCCTCCAGCTTCGAAGATGAACTACCTAAAATGTCATCAGCCACATGGTGATATCCATTTTAAGACTGCAACAATATAAATGCTAAGGAAGTCCCAGAGTGCTGTTTGAATTGAGTGACACAGAGTTACCCAGCAGGAAGATTAATGGATCTAGATAGCCTCCCGATCTTTCTATGGCATTAGACTGTCTTTTCCCACTTCTTAATTTAGGACACACTCCAAATGGCTTCTTCACTTCATGATGACCTCTTCTGTATTGCCATCGTGATAATGTGGTTGTCTGCAGCTGCCTCTGCAGGAGACGATTGGGTTTCCCCTGGTCGTTGCAAGTAATGAGCTCTCACCAAATACCCAAATTGTCCGTATTGCCTGTTGTGCACACTTGCCTCATTCTGCATGTCCTCAACTTACATATAGATTCTTTCATTATTACTGTTTTCCAATTCCTGATATCTACCCATAAGCTTTTATGTTTTCATTTCATTGTTTATGTTTTACAGTGGTTCTTTCATTTTGATTCAGTCCTGAATCTGTTCTGCATCACTTACAGATTGTAAGTGGTTATTCTGTGCGCTGTGGGAAACACCAACATGAAAACCCTGTGGTCAGGTGGAGCAGGTCAGCACTTACGTGGTGGCCTAATGTAAAGAGCACTTGGTTCTGCAAGACCAAGAGATTCTTTTGCTTTTTATAAGCCTTATTAAAAAATCATATGTTCTTTGGTATTGAAGGCCATTTTACTCCTCCTCCTGCAAAATGCCTCTAAATCAGTCAGTTTTGGGGCCAATGCGATCTTTCCTCCTCTCTTTGGGAACTGCCATATCCAATAAACAGCTGATTAATTACTTACTGCTCGTTGGGACACAGCAGTTCAGATGCACACAGTCATACAAGTGTGTACCCCAAGTCTGTGATAGCACACATTCATTTTCCTTGCAGTTCTCTTTGCGTGACTTTTCCTGTTTGCATGGTCTCAGTCCTCATGGTTGTATTTTTGCCCTTGAAGTAACCCAACTTTCCATTTCATTGTAGCTAGGGAGCCCTCCTTAGGCTCTGTATGTTTGCCGGGAGGTGGAAATCTGGTTTGGTTCTAACTTTTGCACTTCTTATTATCCCATTCTTACGTTAAGAGCTCTGTCAGTTTTGCTCCCTGCAATCAAGAGAAATGAAAGGCTTTGCTGGTCAGTTTAAAGGTTTTCTTTGTTCTTCTGTGTTGCACTAGCCATATATTATGCTCTCTCTTTGAATCTAGTTGAATTATTTCCACTTAAAAAAAGAAAAAAAGAGAGTAG
This sequence comes from Coturnix japonica, assembly GCF_054131305.1. Taxonomy (NCBI): domain Eukaryota; kingdom Metazoa; phylum Chordata; class Aves; order Galliformes; family Phasianidae; genus Coturnix; species Coturnix japonica. The sequence goes on along the minus strand of NC_140671.1, from coordinate 18,565,961 downwards.
GATTTCTGTAGATGTATCATGCAAGCCTTTTCAATGTGTGTATTTCCTAAATGTGGCACTTTGCCAGTTCTGATTTTCTTATTTGTTCTTATCTGCTGGTTCTGGAACTACCAAGGTAAAAGTAGCAATTAGGAGTCTTATTTCTGCTAGTCTTGTAGCTGTCTGGTTATGCTAAAACTGCTATTTAGCAAAGGGGTAGGGAGGGAAGGTTTGCATGAGGCACTGTAATAACACTGAGGTGTGAAAGAGCTATTGTTCTGAGAACACGAGAATTCAGAACGCTTTGGACTTATTTAGCTTTCTTTTTTTTTTTGTGGTTTGTTTTTCTCAGTTTGCCCGTGACAGAAATTGCAGGGGAAGGGCTGTACCCACAAATCACTGTTGTGTGCAGTACCCGATGGACTGACTTTGAGAAGCATTTTTATTTTTCATTTTTTAGGCTTTGGAAGTACTTTTATAGCAGGATGTAAAAGAGGAAGGATAACAGAATCCACACTTTGAAACACAAGGCTAAATCCTTCCAGAAAGGACATAGGTGCGGTGCCCACAAGCACGACTCACACATGGTGGTAGCATCATATGGTGCTGTGGTTGCACACAAACACAAAGCACCAACAGGTTGTCTGCATATTGTTCCAAATCTTTTGTGTCTCCTCTGCAGAATGACCAGTGTCCATTCCAACATCACTTCGTTCCAACCAGAACTGTTAACTGGGCTGGAGTAGTGAATTTAGAGAGCAGCTTGTAGTGGAGCTGGAACCATCAGATATTAGTTTAGATGTCATTTTAAATGGTTGGAGTTACCATGTTCCCCTTTGTTTCTTTCCTTTGTTTCTTCTATTTTTTTTCTTTTTAATAATCTGTTCTGCTGATGTTTAATATATAAGAAGTTTAAATAATTTAATAAAACTGTCTCAAATGAGGAAATTGAAAGGGAATTCCAAATGAATGTTATAATGCAGTGCTATTAAAGCTTGACACTTCAGGCTGGGTGGTCCTTCTGTGCAAGGTGCTGCCACAGCAAGAACTGCCTCATCTCAGGATTTGGAATCTGCACACCTGCAGAAGCTGGGAGGGCTGGAGGGGAAGGAATGACTGATGTCCCGAGCTGATCTGTTGCTTGTTGTGATAACTGGACACGTGAATTGGACGGTGTCTACTGCTGAGAGTGTGAGTAGTTTGGTTCCGAAGATTATGAATGATTTGCTTCCATCCTGATGCTGTGTGGTGTATTAATGGCCGCCTCTCTGGGTCCTTCTGTGTGTTAGTTGGGCTGTCAGCTCTGTTCCCTGGCAAGCTGTAGGGTCGCTGAGTATTGGTTTTGCATTGCTGCGTGTTTGCTTTGCTTCAGAGGTTGGTGCATACCGACTTCTTGCTGCAGGCAGAAAGTTGCAGGATCTATTGCTCCATGGCTGCCACACACAGAGATGTGAGCAAGCTGGCACTGCTCCTGCTTCTCCTTGTTGGGATCACGTGTTTGTTTTCTAATGGTCTGTAAGGTTAATGAAACATTTGCAAGGGTGAGATTTGTGTATATTTTCATGTTCAAAGACTACTGCTACTTGCAGTATATCTTGCCCAGGAAATGTAGATGCTGGTTTGGGCATGCAATAACATACATGATTGCATACAGTGAGAATACACACAGGTAATGGTTAAGAAATGTGAATTTGGTATTCTCATTTGGTTTTTTTTTTTCACATCTCTGAAACTCAATAAGAATGTAGCTAATTAGCTGATAAAAGGAAGTGACCTTGCAGCTGATGGTTGATTTGGAAACACAAAATATTAAGGACAGTATTTATGATTTCCACTAAGCACAGCTTAGCAATTGCTCATTTTCAGTGCTGCGCATCATCGTTTCTAATACTAAATCTATGCCTCAGTATGGATCTGCGACACATCTGAGTTGTTGATTCAATATGAACCACGATTCTGGATTTCTTCTGTTTTCCATTTAAATTATTAACCATAACTTTGCATTATAGCACACATGAGGGAGGAAACTTTAAGCTGTGATTCCAACAGCAAACATTAAAGGAATAAATGGCAAATATTTCAGATAATAATTTCAGAGGTATGTGATGATTTACAGAGCATTCCATATTCACAATGATGCCAAGTTATAGCTGTTCTAGGAACTGCCATTAACTGGAAGTTCTGACTCACATGAAGTTCTGAAACCTGGTTGTGAGAAAACCCATAGGGATGGTGGTGAGTGACACGGATAATGGATCTTATCCAGGATGAGGTGCCACTCACAGGATGCTCGGAGCTGTGGGTGCCCCATCCCTGCAGGTGCCCGAGGCCACTGAGGGGATCTGGACAGCCTGAGCTGGTGGGGGCAGCCAGCCTATGGCAGGGCAGGGGCTGGGGGCTGAAAGAGCCCTTCCATGCTGTGATTCTGTAGTCCTGCACTGAGTGTGTTGCATGTATTCCAGTCTTTTGTTACAGTGCTGATACAACTAGAACCAGTTCTCTTAATTTGCTAGCTGCTACTGTGAAGCAGCACGTACTGTTGTGAGACCCGCCTGAATGATGCCTGTGGTTAGATGCTTGGATAGTGAATTAGTTATTCTGGTCTTCTGTTGAGGAAGAAATTAGGCAAATAATTATTTGAATGTAAATTTTCAGACTTATCACTGGGCATTTTTCTACAACACGGGCACAAATCATTTCCTGTGGTACTTTAGAGATCGAATGTGAAAGAGAAGCATGTTGATGTGCACTGCATAACTACAGAATGTCGGGCACGCTTCAGCATTTGGAAGTATAGGATATGTTATTCATTTACTGTATTAAAATATGGACAGTATAAATGTATTATGGAGCACTGTTAAATAAGAATAAGGGTGAGGACATTAAATCCTCATCTCCCAGTGAAATGCTCTTCTAGCATGCCAGCAGATGTCAGTATGCTCTTGTTCCATAGCCCTTTTATTTTTTAAACAATAATTATCCTTCAGCTTCATAATATGGGAGGAGACGATGAGTGCTATACCACCACCTTAATGCAGGTCTATTTAATTCAAATATTTTACTTAAAAGAGGTTGGGGTTTTTGTTTGTTTGTTTGTTTTTATAGCGTTTTCTACTGACACAAAAGACTCTGTGAAACGTGTCTAAGAACACAGTTTAAAATGCTTTGCCAAAGGGAGATGTATTATTGATAGCGTAGCGCCTTTGTTTCCAACTGAACATTTCTGTATAACTTGAATAATTTCCTTCGTATATTCAGAAGCATTTTGTAAACTGTGGCACATTTCCTTTCTGTTTGTGCAGCCAGTGAGTGTAGTTAAAGTCTGTGTTTAATGAAATCTCTCTAATTTGGAGATTATTTTGTTTTGTCACTGTTCATACATGGTAATCAAAACCAGCTGAGCTGCTTCTTGCATTTCAAAAATCAATACTGTTGTGGCAAAGTGATGCTATATAGTAGGAAAGGATAACATTTGCAGGCTGGAGTACACACCACATTCAGCTGACCTGTTTTTATAGCAGTGATCAGAAGGGGATGTTGTAAGGCTGAGAGTTGGTGGTGTGAGGTGCTGGAGAGCTGAAGCCAATAGCCAAGTAACCCAAAATGAATCCTGCTGGAGGTCATGGACACTGGTAGCACAGAGATGGTATTGAAGTTATTTTTGCAGATTTGCAGCTGTAAGGTGCTGTAGCTGTTGCTTCAGGATTCTACATTGCACTTCAAGACAAAAACTATTTCACATTTCATCTTTCTTTAACCCTCTTTTTGAGGCCTGTCTTCCTAGACATTGTTTTACATGCAGTGTCTATTCATTGTGATTGATTCCTTCCATCTTCTCATCACAGGCTGTTTGGGTGATTACTGGATCATGCAAATGAGAACTGAGGCAGGCAAAATAGATAAGAAGGATACCTGCCTCTCGAGTGAAAAACATACAGCGCTGCTGAGGTGGCAGTTCTGGAAATAAGGCTCTTTGCTTTTCATACAGTAGTTTTATTGCATTCTCCCATAATACTGTTTCTAAAGGTATTGATAGATACCCCAAATCCTGGTAAATGTCACATCTGAATGAGTTCTAAGTGACTGATATATTAGTGCGATTTAATCTGGACTTGGGCTTGATCACCTGGAGCTGCATCAGAGGAATTATAGAATGATAGCTCAGTTTTTCTTATTCTTGGGGTGATGTAGATATTTGTGGGTCTGCACATGTAATGTTTGGAAAGCGATTTGTCATTTCTTTTTATAAATTTATTTTCAACTGTTTGGACTGAAATAGAGTTGTGGCTGCGCTTTACAAATGAAGCTGAACATTTCTAGGGAAATTGCAGCTGTTATAATAATTATACACCTACATTTCTTAAATCCTAGTCTTTTATATAAATCTAAACTCTGAAATGAACTAAAAAGCATTTGAAACTTGGAAGCGCATACATGTCTAGATGGCCCTGAACAACTATAGCACCAAAAACTGATGCAGTTTCTTACCTTGTGCCATATTTGGTAGATATCATGGCAGCACTTCCTTAGTTTTGACTTTAGTAGCCTTATAAAGGCTTATGAAACTATTCAGGGAGAGGTTTGCTGGGATATTTTCCACATCCTTTAAATTAATAAGTGTAGTAGCAAATACTATCCTCAAATACATTTGCGTTCGCTTTATTGCAATTTATTTGATGTTTTTATTTCAACTCATTAAAAACACTTTTAGGAATAGACTGTTATTGAAACAAAATCACATTAGGATTTGCTTGGTGTAGTGGAAATGCTTAGAAGTCATGGCTTGAAACAGTGATTGAGCACCTGGTGGAAGGCAGGGCCAACCCAGGGGAGCTCAGGTGCAAACAATGAACCCGAGTGCCTGGAAAGGCTGGAGCCAGGATCCACCCCTTCCCAGCCCTCATTTAAGGGTTTGCAGTGGAAGTGAGGGTATCAAACTGGGGGTCTTTGCACGTCTGAGGTCTTCTGAAGGTAAGCAGCTTCTTTCCTTTATTTCTATGCCCACGGCTGTTGTATTTGAGGAAATCTTCACTTGCAGTAGCTTGGTATCTTGCTGCTCTTTTATTATTGCTGTGCTTTGTGTTATACTTGGGCAACTGTATCTCTGTGTGCTTTATTGTAACAGTAGGAATACCAAAAACTTCCCCTGACTCTTTGATTGTTTTCATTGAGGAAGTTGCCGCAGAGAACAGTGTAATGTCTGGTCTGTAGGAGTGAAGAGTGGTGGGTGCTCTGTTTGGAACAGACACATAAACCATTGAGAGTTAGTCACCTAACGTGGTAATTAGTCAACAGATGCAGGAATCTGTGCAGAGAATGCTCCACAATATATGTTTCTTCTGAGAGAAAAGAGAAATGTACCCCTCCTTATAGAAATAAAATGAGTTATTGTAAGAGTAATTTGCCCTGGTAAGACAGAAGTGATAACACCCATGAATGTTTCCTGTGGAGCTGCACTTGTATTTCCTTGCAAAAAGCCCTATTACTGTATTTTCAGCAATGGCAACTGGAAGTCTGGCAAGCCCTATTTCTGGGTATTTCCACTTGAAATTAAAAAAGTACTTGTTCAAAATTGATATTTATAAAAAGTAAGTTCATCTGGGAGAAGGACTTGCAATGAGTCTGGGGATTTCCTTTTGGTTCTCACAGAAGTTATTACGAAGCCCTCAAAATAGCACAGGGATTGTGAGATGTTCCAGCTTTAAGATCTGATCACAGCTCAATTTTAACAGCATCTAGCAGTGACTTTTACTTAGGAATTAAAATGCAGGTTTTTCTCTTTTTCTATGTGTCAGCTGTGTGTGCTGTCTAATTCCTGAGAATTTCCTTTAGTGAAATTTTCCAGAACACCAGGCATCATCTGTGTTCTCTCTTCCTTTGCCATCTGGTACTGTAACAACCCTCTCTCAGGCTATGCTGGCAATGGGGAAGCAACCATTTAGATGTGATTTGACTCTCTCGTTATCTGGTTGTGAGACCCAATATCTCTCTTGAAAGCACTTGAATTATTAGTATTTCTTTGGTGCCTACTGAAGTCATTCTGACTTGAGAAATTTCTGGCAAAGTGTTACAGCTGCCCCACTAAAGTATTGTCTCTACTCAGCTGTGCAGCTCCAGCTTTACAGCTGTGTGCTTTGTCTTTCTGCTGAGTGCTCAGTGCATGTTCAGTTTCTTAACCACAGAAAAGAAAACCACTAAGTGGATAGGCTCTGAATGCTGTAGCATTGTGCTCTAATCGGAGTTGATTTATTGGTGTGAACAAGCAGTAGGGACTCAAATTGTGAAATTCCAGGCTCTCTGTAAACAAAAACCATCCTCTTCCTGAGCGCAGACTTGTGTGTATTGTTTTACTTGTTCCCAGTAGACTTCATAGAATTCCTGAAGACCCCAAAGCCAACAGCTAAGTGAAATTTCACTCCCACTCTCTCATACGTGAGATGCCAGGGTTGCATGATGAGAGGGCGCTGTGACTCACTACCCCTGGGAGCTGCACAGCACTGGGAGCTGGTGACACGTCTTGCAATATACATAGTCCTAATGCCTGTTTTGCTTTTATTAACACATGGGATGGTTGCAAGGTAGAAAAATAACTGATAGGGTTACTTTTTCTTGAAAGATGTAAAAACAAGGTCTCTCGTAACAGGACAGATAGTTGACATAAAAATGTGAAGTAAGAGTAACACAAATGCTGTAGCAGATCTGTATCTAGCTCTCTTGTTCCCCACCAATGTAAGCAACGTGTGTAGTTGTTGATGTTTCTCTCTTAGTAGGTGGTTTTGTTGCTTGGAGATAAGAGGCAGGGTCAACAGTATAACTGTGAGTATTTGCAGAAGTGCTGTTGTCTAAAAATCAATCATTTCAAGTGGTTCCCTCAAAAGTTGGTGACTTTTCCACTAAGTCAGCAGGTCCAGCTGTGGGGCAGCTCTGCCCCTCATTTCTCCATGTCTGTAATAACAAAAGATTATTATGACAATTGTTTTTGCTCTGACAATGTCCAGTCCAAGTTTTGATTGGTTCCAATCTATACTTTAGGTTATCAGGGTCCCATGGTAATTTCCAAATGGGCTGCAGGTGGGTTGGGGCTTCACCTGCTGCCAGTCCCCAGCTGCTTCCACTGTTGCTCAGCAGCACAGGTGGAAGAGGGGAGATGCAGTGGTGGACCTCATTGGCTGAGACAAGGGCAGGAGATCACTTACCACTTACTGTCCTAGCAAAGGAGACTTAATTTGTACAAGTTGATTTGTGGCCAATTAAAACAGAGTAGAGTGGTGCAAAACAAGGACAAAAGCAAAACCACTGGCCTTACTTTTGCTTCCTGGGCTTGTCTTCCTGCCCCAGCTGCAGGGCAGGTGTCTTTTTTGGTGTGCTGCTCTCCTGGGTCTGTAGGTACTCACCTGTGCCACCTCGATCTCCTCATGGACTGTAGGGAAGCTCAGCTCCTGGAGCTCCTTGCTTCCCATTCCTTCCTCAGCCTCAGTGTCTGCAGGGCTGCTTTTTGCATACTTGTCTTGTTGCCCTTTCTTAAGGATGTTTTTTCAGTCACTGCTGGCTGTGTGTGGCTGGGTCAGCCCTGCAGCCCCTGCACTAACACCCTATGCACCATGTCGCAGCAGGGATCCTGTTCTGTTACATTCTTGTTGCAGCTGTTCTGTTTCACGGATCACAGAGTTGGGACTGAGTGTGTCTCAATATCGGCATATTGGAATGAAAGTTAAGCTGTTTGTTGTGCTTGACTTCCACTCTGCTGGTCAGGAAGGACAGCTATGCTACCTTCAACCTGAACTGTCTTTCTTTCAGTGAGATGGCTTGTTTTGGGAAAACACCTGTTCATTTCAAAGTAATTTTTTTCATGATAGGAGAGTGTTGAAGGAGGTGGCTGATTTCAGTGTCTTGTTTTGAGAAGTTTTGTCTCTTGTTTTCCTCCTGCAGGGCAGGTTCTGCAGTGCTCCAATCAGGAGTTCACTGTTCATAAAAGATGTGGAGTGAATGGTTCTGTAACTCAGGGCTGTAATGGTCAGGAGTGTTTGCTGCCTGCTGTAATGCAAAGCCCCATGGTTACGCCGATTTCCAGCCACAGCAATATCTTCATGTTTTCCAGCTCCATATGCTCAGACATATCAACATGTTGGAGACCTAAATGGGAAGTGCTGAAGACAATTTCTGTTTAATTTCTTTATAAGTTAAGAACAGGCTGCTACTGAGGATGCTTTGCTTAGCTAGGTAGTGTAGGAAAACAATCTTACCTTACTTTTTGGTACTGATTGTTTAGCTACTATGTTCCTGAACTGTAGAAATCACTGTTTGGAAAAGGCCTCTGCAATCATTTGGTCCAACTGTCCACCCACCACCAATATCTCTCCCTAAATACAAAGAGGTTTCTGTTCAGCCATGCTTTTTTCATGGCTTTTTTTTCCAGAATAATGATTTCAATTGCTTTGAACAAAGCAGAGAAATGCGGTCTGCTGACTGGTTTGCTTCATCCTGGAAGGGAGATCTGAGATGAATTCAGCCCTACTGCAATCACAGCACTGCTGTTAATGAGAGATTTAATTTTAAATAGTTAAACACCTGCAGAAATGTCTGTAAGCAGCGACTGATTTAAAAAATAAATAAAAGTCAACGGCTCATAGTATTTATAGGTTTATCCAGCTCTGGGTATTGTAGTGGGAAGTAAGGGATGTTTTTTTCATGTCGCTGTTGGCAGACACTTTTTTTTCCTGTGAACAGTGCTGTTAGGTGTTTTATGTGTTGTGTGTTAGGCTTTTCTCTGTCCTGGGTTAATTTCTTGTTCAATTGCTTTTTGATGTTCTGTCTTCAGTTCTTTAGAAGAAAAGAGTGGGGAAAAAAAGGTAAAAAGAACGAAAACCCAAACAGTTGATATTTTATTTTTTCTGAGTGAGGGGAGTGTTTATAAGACGTGTGCCCATGGAGGAGTTCCTTATGAGGGAGAAACTGATGGAAGGTTGGCACTTGATGCCCTGTTGATTACATGGATGGTGATCCTGCCCAGCAAGTTAGAAACAAACAGGCAGGAGTTGGGGCTGTAGGACTGGTGTGCGCTTGTGTCAGGTAAGCGGAGTCAAGCTTATTGCCTTCAGTTCAACTCCTTGAAGGCATCACACGGTGGTACCCTGATCACAGGTCTGCTTATCTCTGGTTCAGCAGCTTGCTGCTTGGTTGCCTCAATAACAAAAGAATGCGCAGCAAGGCTGCAGGGTGACTCGGCTGTCCAAATGTAGTGGAACTCCATTCCAGAGTCCAAATAGTCCAAACCATTACGAATGTTAGCATGGCTTATGTGTATCAAAAAGTACAGGAGAGGTATTTTTAGCTGCTGTTGATATTAGAATGGTTTTCTCTTAATAGCAGAGGAAGAAAGGTGAGAGATGAAAAGCTTTTGAATATTTCAATAATATCACTCTGATTATATTTGATAGAGGTTAGGGAGAAGACAATATGGCTCTTTTATTTAGGGTATGTCTCATTAGGACTGTGACTGTTCCAGAAATTCTAAGAAATACGTTATTTGGTCTGGCATATATATGGAGTCTATTAAAACTGATAGTAGCTTGCTTAATTAAAACAAGTTATCTGTGCAGTTTTATGGCCTTCATTACTGCAGTGTGACTGCGTTCTTTCCCTGTGTACAAAAGCAGAAAGATGATCATCTTCTTTCAGTTGATCTGCAGTGGATATTTACCAGCTTTCATGGGTTTATCAGACGAGGCTGCACCATGCAGCAGCTCTATACCTTGCTGTAGCAGGGTATTTAGATGCTTGTGTTTTGTGGTGGTTTTTTAAACTGGAAACCAGCTCTGTGAAGGTTCAATTCTACATCTGCTTCCCTGGAACGTGGGTGAGCCAGCAGCAAAGCCTGCAGTGAAACGTGGGCTAAGGCATGGGGGAGTGGTGGTGAATGGAGATCTGCTATGTAAAGCTTTGAAAATCAGCAAGCTGACCTAGAACTGAGCTGTGTATTAGTAAAGAGCAGTGTTTTGCATTGCTGAGCAGGTAGGTTGGTGAACTGGGAATGAGCCAGACCGTCCTCAGGGTCTGGCAGGGAGTGATAGTCTGGTTTGCATGTTGCACACGTGGTGCCCAGAATGGTCGCATTTGCATTTAGTGAGCTGCAGAGGGTAGTATGAGCTCCCCATGAGATGGGTTAGATGTTTAAAAAAAAGTGTTTTTTTTTCTTTTCCAGCAGTATCCCTTAGGATCTGAAACAATGTTTGATACTTTCATTGCTGTACTGGACCAAAAAATAGACAAATGCTTTAAGGAGGAGCTAAAACAAGACTTTTTGTTTTTTCCCTCTCCATATTTCAATATGTGTTTTATATATTAAGAAGGAAGTCATTTAAGATTTGGTAATGCTTTTTAGTTAGCTTCATCCTATGCTGCGTAACTGACATTCTTACAAACTGAATATAACTCCCAAGTTTGGGTCATCGGTTTTCTGCCCTATGGTATTTACACTGATTTAGTACTGCTTTTATGGTGACTCAAAGCATGGGGAAGTGATGGGGTTAGCAGCAATTTGTTTCAGCTGTCTGTATCTGAACTTTCCTTGGGAAGCTTCATTAACAAACCATCATGGTTTAAAAATAGAACCTGACAGAACCTCGTCGCCTTTAATTATGTAATACAACACATCAAGAAGCTTTTCATTTCATGTTACAATTATTTCAAAACAATTCAAACCATCAGCTTTTCTGCTGCGAGGAGAGTTCTGCACACAGGAATTATCTATCTCTGAAGCACTGCATGTAGATTACCTGCAGCGCTCCTGTCCTTACATTTAGTAAGCTCCTAAATGAGTTCGGTGTTGTTGCTCTCTGTGTTTGCAGCAGTTAAGAGCTGACTGGAGCAGCTGGAAGATGTGCAGAGCTGTGGATGCGCTGCATGACATGGGTGATTTCTCTCTCCCAGGAGCCCACAGCGGGGTGCTCTGCAACACCCAGCTCCATTAGCATTCTGTAGAGGAGAAGATAGTTTCTCTCCACCCACACTAAAAAGAAATATAAGTTCTTGATAGGTGTTGTCATCTGGACTGCCATCTCTGTGGAAACAGTATCAGTAATCCCACCAAAATGTGATGATGCTTTAATCACAAAAGAAATAGCCATTTCTTTACTCCTATATTACTCTAGTGACATGGTAGCAGTCTCTTTAGTAATTGGGTTCTGAAGATTTTTCCATTGGCTTGTGAAATGAACAGAAACTGTGCTTGGAAACCAGAATTTGCTTGCTGAGTTGCCTGTTTGGAAATGTGAACTATTCATTTTAGGGGCCAGATTAATATTTTCCTTCTGAGTATGTGCGTTTAAATGTGCCTGTGTGTGTTTGTACACACTGAGTCACAAAAGGGCTGAGGTTGGAGGCACCTCAGGGTCCCTCTGCCCCGGTAAAGCCACTCAGAGCAGAGCCCAGCCCCAGAATGGGGTATGGTAGAACAGAGTTACAAAATGTTGGGGAAATCCACAGCTATGAGAAACAGCAGTAATGTTAACAACCAGTCAAATAACCCCCAGAAAGGTTGCAGCTGAAGGACACCGCTGCAGGATAGACAGATGAAGATATATTCCTGGACTCAAGAAGGAAACAGAGGATGCATTGTTGTATGGAATGATTAGATGACTGTCTAATGAGCCTTGAGGTGCAAGGAAATTGGCTACAAAAGCAATTAAATAAGTCCCTAATGTTCTAACGTACTCTATAAATGCTGAACTCTTACTCTGCTTAGTTTTCTTCGTAGTATTCCATGAAATGTTTGTAAACATAACTAGAAGTAAGTTAGAGGTGTCAGTGTTTGTTATTTTAAGGCTGAGGTGGATCAGGAGGTGTTCCTCGAGGTCAATCTGGTTAAGTCTCATGCCAATTCTGATAACCTACAAGGGTACAAGGATCTCACCTGTTTTTGGGAAGGGGGTTTCTGCACTGGCATGGGGGGGGCTTATCTCTAGCAACCCATTTCTGTGTAGATGTGTCACTGATAAACATGTGCAACTAAGCGAGGCTTGCATAATAAAAAAGGTAATTTGCAATCCTCTTTTGTGGCTGTAACCGTGTACTGGGGGCTGAGCTAGGTGTTTGAAGTGGTTTATCTCCTTTGTAACCAGCTGGAGGCCAAGAAATGAGCATGTGTGTTCCAAGAAGTAGCACTTATTGCCGGCTGATGTTAACTGTACTCGCAGAAAATTGTGTTTGGTCTATAAAGACAACATTAAATTAATCATGTATTTGTTTCTGATTCTCCTCATTAAAATTAGAATCAAAGAGCCCTCTGCACTTGGACTTTACTGTATGTACTGCTGAATGTACCCTAAAATGTCACCTAAGTCCTGTTTTCTTAACAGAGTTCTGGATTGCTGGTCTGAAAGAGCTTTGTAATAAAGTGACTTATTTGGCTTGAGATCCAGAGATGGAATTGGTACATCTGAAATGAATGAATAATATATAAGGGCTGGTACTAGCTTTGCCTCATGAATTGCCCTTACTATTTAGCCATAAGCAAAAGCAAGAAACAACAAAAGATTGTTGAGGTGGAAAGGTAAATATTTAATATTAACCTTTGTGGAGTACATTCTCCTTTTGTTGTATTCATGGAGATAAGTCTTGGAACTGAAGGAAAATGTCACTTGGGTTACAGCAGTAGCTAAAAGCGCATGTTTGAGGTATGAAAGTACTGGACTTGGTTCAAAGGCACAGGAGAAAATTCCTGAATCAGTCCTAAGCTCTTCACTATACGGTTGTTTTTCCTTGAGATAGAGTTTATCAGAAGCTCTTTCAGGTGTTATAGGTAACTTTGCAGGTGTTGTAGGTGAGAGTGATGAAAGAAATAAGGAGCTTGGGGAAGATTTTGTAAATGAATTCAACTTTTTCCTACTTTTTTTTTTGCTGAATCTGTGGCGAAATTTGTTAAGAAAGCCTGCTTACAATGGATTGTGGGGGAAGGTAAAAGAAGTTGAAAAGTAACAATGTTGGAGGATAAGTTCTGATGTGGTCTGTGTGTTTATGTATGTAGCTTCCTTGCTTATGAGCCAGGTTTTTCAGGTTAACGTGTGGTGACTTGTTTTATGTAGAAGATATTGCTATATCTGGACCAATATCCTGACAGACAGAGAACTCACAATTAAATAATGTGTTTTAATCTTTAAACAGTACTTTAAGACCCAGCAGAAGGAGACATGAATAGAACATTGGAAAATATGAACCTAAGTACCTTCTGCCCATCTCTCCTGTTGATAAATGTTGGAAGGTTTGGATTGCTCTTTGTAGGGTGGGATTTTGATTTCTGTCCTGAGGGTAAAGCTCTGTATATGAAAGTTTTATTCAGAACAAAATAAGAGATGGAAACTACAGCGTAGTACTCTAAGGCAGTCACATTTTCTGTGTTACCTGTCTTGCCTCATGCAATTAATCTTGGTCATAGCTTTCTTTTTTCCTTGCCAAGTAGGACGCTGTAAAAAGAAAGGTGCCACAGAGTTCCCCCCAGAATAGTCTGCCAGCCTGCTTTTAGGAGCTGTCTCATGGAAGACTGCAGGTACTTTCTGTTCCACTCAGGCAGAGAAGGGAAATCAGCCTGGGCTTCCTACTTGCTGGATGAGTGCTCTAACCCCTATTGAGGTCCAGGTGTTCTTCTGGGACTGTTTAGTTTTGAAAGCTCCAAAGAATCCTTGCTCTCTTCAACTGAAGAAAAAATATGGATCAGAGAATGGGCGGCTGTGGGAGTACTGGAGTATCTCTGCAAGCTCACAAAAGGGAATACAGTAGGCAAACATATGGTGCAAATAAATTTAAGTAAATAGTTCCATTTAAATGTAACCAGTAATATTTCTTGAGCTGCTGTTTAGCATATTGTTGTCCAAAATACTGGAGAAGGAGGAATTTGCATGGCTTTATTTTCTTTATTTTACTTATAGTTAGAATATGGATGAATTCCATATGAATTATACAGAGCATGTTAATAGTGAATATTTTTTTCTTCTGGTTTGTATTATTGAAATTGGTAAGTAAGGAGGACAGACTGAATTCAAACTTAAGAACAACAGTTGGGGTAAAGAAGTTGAGATTAGGGTGAAAGACATAGAAAAGCTTCATGTTTCTTAATAGATGTTAATGGTTTTCAAAGCTTCCTAATTCCTTCTTGACTCAGTCATCTGTAGCAGTTGTATAAATCACTTCTAATGATGCAGTAGTACTGAAGAATGTTGCGCCTTTGCAATGTGTCATTATTACTTTGAAGGGGCAGGGGAAGAAACACCTGTATTGTTTGGCCTATCTAAAGGGTATTTAAGATAAAGATTCAAACCAAATGAGGAGGAGACTTAAACCTTTGCCACAGATGTTTCCTTTCTAAGGGAAATGTAAATTGTAGCTGTGCAAAGTGAAGTAAATGGAACATCTGTGAGTCCTTGTTTTCATTCTTTAAGACTTGATTCTTTTTGTTTCTGCTTCTCTTAGAGAAGCATGTTTGCCTTGATCTGGCTTCCATTGCCAGGGAACATCAGTGATGCTGAGCTCAGCCCCCTCATGAGAAGAGAAAAAGCTGATCTTGATATGCTATAAGCATGACTTGGTTCTGAAAGGTTGGACAGCACTTGCTGTGTCAACATCAGCGGAGTCCAAAAGTCAGTGTGAGGTGGTGATGTGCAGGCAACCTGTGTTTTGTTTGTAGTAAATGAGAGGAAAGGAATAACTGCAGAAGAAAGGCCATTATGCTTTATTTTTATTATTGATTGCGTACAGTAAGTGAACCTTTAGCAATGGGTGCTCAGGTTTGTATTGAAGCTTCTGAAACCTGCTGCTCAGAAAGAAAGAGCTTATAGTGACTCAATGTGGTACTTAATTGTTTTGATTCTAAAATAATTGGTGGTTTTAGAATAATTTGTGTAACTCTTGAATGATTGTAGCTGAGCCAACAGGTGTCTGTGCACACTTCAGTGCACATGCAGCCCTGCACAGCCTGACTGTGCCCTTAGTTGACTTAGTGGTGTTAGCTCCTGAAGGCATGGGAGTAGATCCATTTGTGTTGCTCTCCATGCTGTAGGCAGCCCGCTCCATTTACCTGACCTGGGGTTTTGCGGTGCAATATACGTTCTTTCTTGAAATAGTAACAAAACATATTTTCCCATCACAGAGTGAATTTTAAAAAGCAATTGAATATCACTTCTAGGTGAAGTAATTGAGATCTTGCACAGCTGTTTTTGGAGGGTCTAGAACAGACCCTTGACCTTTGAATACAGGCGTGAGGCTCAGGCCCAGCCAGCAGGAGGGGATGTGCTGCATCAGTCATGTCTGGCTGCACTGTCTTATTTCAATCCGGGGGATCCCATCCAAGGCAGGAGTCATCACTGTTAATATTCAGCTGCTGTCTGGTTACATTAGCCACTTGGGAAATTTGTTTCATGGTTCCATCTTGCTGATTTTCTTCACAGTGGATAAAGGATGCTGTCATGTATTTATGCCTTGTCTTTGAGCAATTGAGGTCTGTGCAGTGACCGTAAAGGTACTGAATTTAAACCTTGTTAATCATAGTGTTTGTTGTCCATATGGTTCTGCTTTGTACAGATTTATTAAATGTCACTTCCTACATTCCCTTAGTTCTAATGTAGAAGAATTTTAATACTACATTTTAGAACAAAACATGCAAACATAATCTTTTTTTCTTTCTTTTAATGCTTTTGTGTTTTTTCTCCTTGATAAAAGCTTCTGGAGGTTGCAAAGTGATCATGAACAGTGCTGGCGTAGTGACAGTGAAGCTCAGCCAGAATCTGAGCCTGCATGGTTTGTTTCTTTTCTCCTCAAACAAGGGCATTCAGCCTTTTTAGCATCACTTCATACTACTAATTTGACTTGTAGGGAGCAGTCCTAAGTCATGAAAGAAGAGATGGGTGAGTCCCATTAGGCAGGATACATATTTTTAGTATATGATGTTACACAGTTGGGAGTATAATTGGTTTTTTCTTCTGTTACTCAGTCTTTTAAATATTTAGTAGCTAGTCAAGTCTTAGAACTTCTCTTCAGGTGTTGACCAGTAAGTATTCCAATAGGCTATTTCAGTCAATTTGACATAACATTGTTATAATCTTTTAGTGCAAAATCAGTACTTTGCTCCTATCTAAATTGAATATTCTGTTCTTAATATATTGCACATGTTGCATTCTTAACAAGTTTGAATTCTATCAAGATGATTGTCTTGCTTCTGCTGGGATAGAGTGAGTTTTCTTTGTAGCTGCTGGTGTGGTGCTGTGTTTTGGCTTTAGGTCTGTTGTCAACACTGCAGTGTTACAGCTCTTGGGTCACTGGTTTGGGTCCAGGTACATCCATGCTCATGTCTGCTGCTGGTAGCTTGTATTAAAGAAGAGGTTGCTGAATGGTCTCAGTCTAATGCATATCCCCCTCCAGTTTTTGGAAAGTGGTGTATTGTCAGTGAGCAACAGGGAGCCTTACATCACCACAGCTAGCATCGTACCTACTTTGTGAATAAACTGACTTCATCTTTTGTTATTGATCCATCAGCTTTCATGCAAGCGCTAAATTAATCCTTAAAAAATAATTAGCTCCAGTGTCTTGGCAAAACTCCAAGCAGGCAATTACATTCTGCCTACTTAAAAGTACCCCCTGCAGTTACAATTGGATAAGTTGCAGTGACAGATGATTGTGGGTTTTGTGATATGTTGCGTGGCTTTTCGTTCCTGTGAAGTCTGCTGTAATGCTGCAAATACCTTGCCTTGAAAGAACCTACTGACCAACGGAGCTGATTAGAAAGACAAAGAAAAGTATGTAATGAAAAATAGTTGTCTAATGCTGTGAAGACAAAAGAGGAAACTTGTAGGTGGTCCTGGCAAATCTCAGAATTTGAAAGGCATAATCTATAAGGTGGCTTTAGGAACATATGTTTATAACTATACATAACAGAAAGCAAAACTATACAGTGCTTGTCTTGTGTCACTACCAATTATGGGAGTTTCAGAATAGCAGAGAAAGAGGGAAGATGCTGGTGTTTTTGTTTTTTTTTTTTTGTTTTGTTTTTGTTTGGCTGTTGTACTTTAGGTATGGAATAGGCCTTGTATTGAGTTATGCTCCCCTTTCCAAATATGATGAAACACTGAAGACTGTAGTATACAAAGGCAGCTCAGATGGTTACGGTATGTTTAGGGATTCAGTTATTGCCCATTTACTTCTGGTTTTCAGTTCTCTTGTTTTTGCTGTCTTTAATCAATAAAATACTACTCTCTGGAAGCTGTACAGGCAGTTCTATGGCCTTATATTTAATACTGAATGTTACTTAGTAAGTGATCTAAACAGTTGTTTTAATTCTGATGCGTCTCTGCAGTATAAATCCTTTAAAAAAGCAAACATTGTGAAGTGCACATTCAGTAGTTCCACCCCAAATTGTTTTTACTTCCATCTTTTACATCTTTCTGTGTGTACACCTTTCTGGGCATGTTCTTCTAACTTAATTAACTCTGCCAGCATTTAGAATAAGACTGATCCACAGTAGCAGTGTGACTTAATGCAATAATTATTCGTTAAATGCTTGTTTTAAGATTTGAGCTAGCAATTCCGTCTATTCCTTTTTTCTCAGGGGAATATGTGCATTTAAACTACTAAATGTCTCAGGGTCTTCCTTTTGTCAGCATGGTTCTATTGGGGTTACCACTGAGGATGGTATTGGGATGCTTTTGTTTCCTGTGGATGGCCTTGAAATAAATGTGTTCTTGAGGCTTACGTTTCATTCTGATACACTAAGGCACATACTGTAGAATCTGTATTAGATGTGTAATTCAGAAAAAACATGGTTATTGCTGTTGTACTAAATATTCTTTCCTGGCAAGAAATTTGCTTGCTTACTGTTATTACAAAACTTCTTCAAGCTCAATTTCAGGTTCAGGGAAGAACTTGTTCAGCGTGGAACGGGCATTCCAGTGCCATGGGCTTTGCAAAAGCTTTGCCTCTCTGTAGTCTATGGGCTGAGGTTCAAAATTTAAGTTCTGAAGAGACTGTATTAATTAAACTAGACCTATTGAATACTTGGGGCATCATTGCCATGTGGTAGTAAGGGGTTGACTTTTAACTGAAAGAAGACAAAGTAGGGAATATCCATGAGCAGTGAAGTATATATGACTAGTGACTAATGGTGAATGCTAACTAGAAATTCTAACTTCTGAGCATACACCTACCGACAGAGATGGATAAAATACGTGATAGATTTTAAGACAATGTTGCTTACAAGAGGATTAGAGCCCTGATGTTTGATTTTTCTTGTTCTGTATGTTAGTGTAAATTTACAGTGCTATCACTGAAACAGCAGAGTCGCTATTGGTGTGAAACTGGAGAGAGTGAGAAGAAACATCTGCAGTTTGCAAATTTTTTGGTAAACCTTTCTTGGGGAAATCATGGGAGTTGCTTACATAATGGAAACATCCTATAATTTTCACTGTGCCTTTTCCCTTGTTGCCACATATTTCTGCTACCATGGTAACCCATCATGAATTGTTCATAGTAAGTGACCTTGTCATTCCCTTTATATATGCCATGAGTTATAGTGCAGAAGGTATTTATAGAATTCAGAAGGTGATAGTGACTGCCTGAAGATAAGCAGGTTATGTTTCTTTTATTTTTATTTTTTTTTCTGAAGTAGAATAATAGGCTAAAAAACTGTAAGAGGAAAATGCTAACGTTTGCCTGCAGAACAGTTCTTGGTATTATTCACTTAGGAAAAATACATCTGCTAAGTCATGAAGTAGCTGGGTGGGAAGTGGTTAGCTCAGCCTCCTGTGTACAGCTTTCAGCTGACATTCTTCTGGCCCTGTCATAAATGTGTTTAGATTTACTTTCCCATACCTGATACTTCCACGAGGCAACGGAATAGGCAGCATTTCTGTTTAGCTATGTTGAAAAGACTGTGTTGATGAGTGTGTGGGAATCTTCAAAACAGAAAACATTGTTTTTTTTCAGCCATTTAGAATGGCAGGAGTTAGCCCTTTTTCTTCTCACGTTTCATAAAGTTAAGATTAAACCCTTGCAATCATTTCTTGTAGACTGATAATAAGCACAGAACAAATAAGCTTGATGGGGAGTAGAGGGGGAGAGAACAGCAAAACCAACAGTATTTTACTCCTGAAATACAGAACACATCAACTCCAGAAAAGGAAACTTAGAGATTTTATAACCTAAAATAAGAGCATTGAATATAGTTCAAAGATATGCAGTCTGTAAACTCGGAATGTGTTAGTTTGATGGCTTAAGCTCTGTAGTTTTCATCATGGTGTTTAAATTTCTAGTTGTTATGCTGTGTGGATGATAAATGAATAATGCTGGTTTGGTTAGGGAGAGTATGAAGAGCATCTGACAGCCAAGGAAAACTCAGTATACTTACAGAGTCACTGAAATGGTGGAGCAGTCCCTGTTGGACCTCTGACTAGCTGGATTGTAGGAATTCAGCAAAGCAGTGATTCAGGGAGCCTTACCAGATCCAACTCCAGATGTCACTGCAGAGACTCTTATAATGCCCGGAGGGGCAGCAACTGAGTGTTGTGTTCCAGAGATTCAATTTCCCACATGAACGTTACACAAAAGATCCCAGGAGTGTCTTTGTGGCAACAGAAATGGGCTTATTTCCATATAGCAGCCAGCAGGAGTTTTTCGATCGATTTATGATGTCATAAGATACTTGTTCTGCCTTTGAAATTAGGTATTAATGACAGAACGTGTATTTTACGAATTACAAATTGAGTTATCTGCAGTTTAACAGTAGTGTAGCACCGAGTCCATCAGTAGAAGAGCTCAGTGTTTTACATAATACAAGAAAACAACGAGCAAGAATGCAGAAGAGATTGCCTTAGGAATTTTGCATGCTAAGCATCAAGTGCTCAATTGGACTAAATGATATAGCAGTACAGCACAGTCATTTAAACTGTCATTTCTTTAATGGCTGGGAATGGCAATCTCATGGGGGGGTAGTCTAATAGGACTCATTTATTATTCTCTTACAGTGTTTTTGTCCTAGGTATGTTATAATTAGACTAACCTGACCAGCCTGAAACTCAATAAATATACACAGAAATAACATTTCTTCTGAATGTAGTTGCACTTAATTAGCCTTCAAGCTGGTCTAGCTTTATGCAAGTACTGCTGTGCTTATGCTTAGGTGTCAGATTACTCTGTTTTGGTGCTTCCAGATCTCATTTCTTCCCTGAGATCCTGCCTGTCCTGGAGGCGTGGTTATGTAAGTTAAACAAGTACTGAATCTTTAGAGAGTTTGGTCAACTTTGTAGGATGTGCATATGTGTAGATGAGGGCAGGTGACAGAAACCAAACTCTTCTGGGTGAATGTGAAAGCCTCCAGAATACTTTAAAAATAGTTTAAGTTTTTGCTTTGGATAATTAATTGACATTAATTATCTGTGTATTACACAAATGCTATGAATTCCCTACATAATCTTGTTGCCTTGATTACATCAGAGCTACTCTTCTTGTTTCTGCAAGTCTCCGCTGTAACATAATGAACCTAAATGTGTAGGTAGTGCATGCGAAACATGGTATATTTTACTGAAGGTGAACTCAGATTGAGACAGGATCAGGCAAATAATGTGTATATATATTTAGGGAAATCTGAACGTAAAACTAGTGAACAGTTTACATGTGCGCTGTAACTTATGAATGGATCAACTAGGAAATGTATCACTGCTTTTCTGTGTATTGTGAGGTCTATCGTAGAAGGTTTTCTATCTATTCCTAAGAACAAAACATCCTTGTATTTAGTTTATCTTTTCTGAGCTCAGCTTCTCAAAGTGGAACAGTTTGTATGGGTTATTCAGAAAGGCATTCTCAACATGCAGCACAAGGGGCTGTTTGCTGTTCTATTGCATGTTCAGAAGGTGCAAATGTGGGTAATGACTGAAGGCTCTAAAGCAATACAGTTACCAAGTTACCTTACTCCATACTAACTTATCAGTAACTAAATCAGTCTATATTAATGCTTTAAATTTGTGCTTAAGATTTCTGTGATCTGTATGGTTGCCTTTTTGATAGCTGGCATTGTATGAATGTTGATTAGCTGTAAATAATTTCAGGTTTGGAGAACCATATTTTTTCGTGGCTATTAGAAAAAACTTGTGAGTTTTCTCATTCTAACACTGGAATATCTCAGTTCTCTTCCACTCATTTGACTTTTATTATAATCTCTAAGCCAAGTATTAGTAATGTTCTGTACAAGCAGATACTCTGGCATGGGTTCATTCAAATTCCAGCTCTGGACTTAGAAATAGGAAATGAAGCTTAGGAGTCTCTCTGGAGATTTCTAAGAGAATATACAATGCAGTTTAACCTGTCAGACCAGAGGATGACACTGCTGTTCCACACTGATAAAGGTGTTTGAGAATGCAATTTCACTCCTAAAAATTATGATTTAACTGTAAGACCTTCAACTACTTAAAATGTTGTTTCTGAATTAGTTGTTGGAGAGGGCAGCTGTGAAGCCTTGCATAGCACTGCATGCAAACTCTGTTCCGCAATGATAGTGCGTTCCCATTTGCCGTAGTGGTGATACTGAAATGGAAGCACAAAGGCTCATTTTCTCATTGCATGGCACATTATATTCAACTTCATTTAGTTATGGAAAAAAAATTGTCCAACAAATGATATTCCCTCTATGTGTAAGTCTTCTTTTCTTCCTTGCTTGGCCCCTGTTGAAAGAACAACTGCGTTAGTGTTCAGTCAATGCAATAAATGGTATCTAAAATCAGTGGTGAGGTTTTATTTTGTTGTTGTAGAGCTGTAACAACAGCTAGCGACTTCAAGAAATACTTTAAGAAATATATACTAATTATTTTTTTTTTTCTTCTGAAACATTTTTAATTGCTCTGTGAAGGTTTGGGTGAGCAGACAAGCATTTGGGTATTCTTTTCCTATCCCTAGATGTCTTATATTGTCTTAGACATTCAGATTGGGAATCACTTGATCCGTTCTTCTAAATAATTTGTGAAACGCTGTTTCTATTTCAAGCTATGGAACTTCTGTGACCAGTTTCTTCACAAAATACCTCCGGAGAATGCTTTTAAGAAACTGGAAATGTAATTCTGGGTGCCTGCTCTGAACTTTAACAAGACTGCCATTTTTTGCTTGTGAATTCCGTTTCCTATCATAGCAGTGTACAGGATGAGCTAATTAAAACACACTAGAATTTCCCCCAAATAATGTGGCTGATTGCACTGCACCAAGCTAAGGAAATATTAGCAGGCCTTTCTATACAATGACTTGAAGAGCTTCATTTTCTGTTCCTTCTTTCTGACTACTCCGCTTCCTACCCCAGAAGTTGCTATCTGCAATATGAACCTTAATTTTGCTGCAGTTAACTCAATGATTAAAAGTTCTCTTGAATTGTTATATTCTTCCTCCCACACAGAAGGAGCTGAGCCTGGTTTTCTAACAACTGGAACCGCTGGCTTTTAGACAGTAGTTTAAAATACCTCCAGGGATGTTATTTGGCAGCCTTTGAGGCAGCTCCTAAAATACTTAAATGAAACAAACCTTTCATTTGACTTTCAAAAGCATTAAGTTGTATCGTTGGATGAGATTAAATAAAGTGCCCTACTTGCACATAGCAATCTGTATGAAATGGTTTTTTGATCGCCTTCATGCATATCTGAAATGCACCTCCAATTTCTTTTCAGTATCCCAGCTTATTCTGCTTTTTTACCATAATGGTTCATTAGCCTTCTAGGCTTTTTCTTCAGCGTTGCAGTCAATTTTCCATCGCTGCTCTTTTACATTAAATCACTTTGATTCTCCTAAAGGTAGTAATGGGGGCGAGTAAGCAACAGTCATGGAAAGAGGAGTTATGTGGTGTGGATGCATCGTCTCTATTTTGCAGCATACTTCCAATATTGCAAAGGCTTTGCCCCTGGCTGCAGTGCTGCTGAATTGATCAAGTATTCCCAATTCTTAAAGAATGACTTAAGAATATGCTACTGCTGTCACTTGTTGGTGCTTCTTTACTTTGGGATCATTGGGAATTTGGGTAGAACCTTGGCATTTACCTCACTGGAGCACGTTGCAGTGTTCAAGTCTAAATCAGTTTGAGAAGCCAATAGTCACTCATTCAAACACATCACCGAATGCCTGTAACTGAGATTGAGAAATAGCTCTTCTGTGGCACACAGGTCAGTAAAACCTACTTTCTAGCCCTTTGCTGCTGTGTTGGATGTTGTTTTTGGTTCTGCTTGCAGGCACGGACAGTTTACATTTCTTTGAACTATGTTTGTAAGTGGGCTGAGGTTTTTGTGGTCAGCTTCCATACTCAGTAAAATCAAGGGAGAAATTTCAGCCTTCTGTGTTCTACTTTGCTCTTTGGCTTCAAATAGCTGAAGCTCTGTGTTGTCTCCAGTGTGCCTGTGCTGTGATCCCAAAGATGAGGCTGTAAAGGGATCACTGCCAGCATTGCTCCTTGGGGTGGCCACAAACCTCAAGCAGAGCATTGGGGGCTGGTGAGGTGGAAACTTTCTCCCTTTTGGTCAGAGCAGCAACTTAAGGAGGGATTTTAAAGAGATTCAGTGTCTTTCCTTGTAAGTGTAATTTGCTTTTTATGCACACCATTTTACCATTATGATTTCAGAGTCTGTGAACTTGGTCTGAAGTGCTGTTGGATTTAAGAAACTCAGGGAACCACCGGTGTTATCTTGCTAGGCAAAGCAAAAATCAGTGAAATTATATTTTTCCAAAGTTTTCTTCCATTTTAATGAGTTTACCAGTAAAATGGGGTGACAGATCCTTTCAAAAAAAACCTCAATAAAAACTACATAAGTGTATAAAGATATTGCTGACCTCTTAATTAACCACCTCCATAAAATCTGTTATTAATTCTGCTCTGAAGAGTTTTAATAGCATTATGCTGAAATGCACTTTAGCAGAAATAAGCCTTGCTTTTTCATTAACCGATACTTAATCTTTCTAATACTTTCTTGGCAACTCTATTTTTAAACTAACAAGCAGCTCTAGGCTGTAGGACTCTTGCACCTTTGCAGTACCCACTGAACCATACCCCTGAGAGATGCAGGACATCTTTATTTGCATGATCTTTGCTGTGGGAGTCATGACCAAATAGTATGTATGCAATAATACAAATCACAGCGGATAAATGCAGCAAATGATTACAAAGGGTTACGGAATGTTTTCTGTATTTCGTGATGTGTTTTCTTGGCTGTCTATGGCAGCAGAAAATAATTTACTTGTAGCATATCCTACCATGAAACGCTGGCTGCTGAGATCTGGAATAATTTATTTCTTATAGCTTGAGGGTTTGCCAGGAGGATATTTTTGCTCTGCTGAAGTAGTCGGGTTAATTACTGGCAGCCTGCTGCACTTCATTGTTTATCTCAGATTAGTATAAACTTGAGTTTGATTTGCAGTCTTGCTTTTGTTACATCCAGTGTATATTTTCTTTGGCTGTTAGTCTTGCGGTTACTTTTCAGTTAACTGAAACTGTTAACTTAACAGATAGCGTAAGTAAGAATAGAACAGGTTACATTTCACATTAGTGTATAGTCATTAGGTAGATTCATATTTTTTATCATGTATTCTTAAGTGTCTCTTTCAAAGTGTAAGAAAAGTATGGTGGTGCTGGTTTAGGCAGAGTGGTCTTTTCAGAAGCCAGCATCTTCCTTTATGGAAAGTAACAAGCAAATGTCTTTGGTTTGGGAAAGTGCTTACTGATGCTTTAAAGTTAATCAGCGTCTTGTTCTCTTCTTTTTCCTGTTTGTGAAGTGTTATAAAAACACATGCAGAAAAATGTAACTGATAGGAAGCCGATTCGTTTGCTTTTGCATTTAATCTGCATCTCTTTTTAATTTCTATTCCTTTGATGGATCAGTTTTCAGATCTGTGAATCATAAAGATGAAGAGATGACAGTTGAATGGGACACAAAAGAATGTATTGCTGTTGAAATTAAATAATCATTTTTATGGAAACTTCCCCTACGATAGGAAATGGAGATGAATGAGCACAGAATCTTTTTTTTATTAACAAATTAACATTCTAGTCTGTCTGTATTAGTCAGCTTTTCACAGGAGGCAACAGTTAAATAGTTTCTAATCTGTCTTCATGATGTCTCTACAGGTCATTTAGGGAAGAATACTGAAATATGAAATGTAAATCCTTCACACACACACATATATAGATTTTTGTTTTCCTTGTCAAGACTTTCTTTCCTTTCTTACTTGGTAAGGAGATGCATATGCTTTTATCATCACCTTGCTTTTAGCAAGCATTTATTGTTTCTGGTTGTCTGGGAAGTCTTATATGAGCACATAATAAGAGTTCCGTTTTGCAAAGAAAGTCCTTAAGCAGGTTACAGAATAGGGCCCAGTGGTGCATGTGGTTGTGTTGCATGAAGCAGGAAAACTTGAGTGCTGATATTAGTATGCTGGCAACCTTGCCTAGTGTGTGAGGGAGCTTTGGGTGTTTTGTCCTGGAGATAGCACAGCTGTGTGATTTGAAAGCAGTCAGAGGAGGCGAATATCCAATTCTTTAAATCTTTCTTCTGTATCCAACTAGGCAGCATGGAGTAAGTGCGTGGTCTTTTGTAAATGCTTTCTTTTGAGAATGTAACCAGCAGGAGACAGAAGCTGACATCACCTGTTGGTAGAGCGGAGGTCACTTCTTTGTAACGATCAGAAAGGAAGCCCAGGGTGAGGGTCAGCCAAAAATAATTCCTTTTCACTGCCCTTTGGAGCCACAACAGAGAGCCAGATGCAGATAATGGCTATGTTGTAAGGAACTTACTTCTGTGGGAAACTTCATGCTTTCTAAGTAACTGATGTAAAGAGTAGAATAAATAGAAGAAATGCCATGTTGAAATTTTCGAAGGAGTGAAGGAGGAAATTAATAGAATTTAATTGTATACATATATGAATAATTATTGATGCTTTTGAACCGCTGTGAAGGAGTGATATCCATGCTCAGGGTTTTTATTACCTAGAATTGTAGGAGGATGTTGGTAATTGATTTGAACTTAAATCTCCGGTGTACACCTCAATTTCTGACTAATTGCTACACAGTGCTACACAAAGCTCTGCTGCTCAATTTGATGAATGAGGGAGTGTGTCAAGCTCAGAGCTCAGCAGGTGCCATCCCCTCAGGCTGGAGGCAGTGAGGACAGGAGCAGTTTTTCTGGAGATAGGACTATGTGAGAGACCTGGTTGACTTGTAGGTGAATGTTTTGCTGCAGCATTCCTTGTGGGACTGGGATGGTGGAAGTATGCGTGCAGCAGGACACAGAGGTGGTTCCTTGGAGAGCTTATTCTGAAGGACTTGGGTGAAGGAAGGAGAGCGTGAAGTGGTCTGCAAGGGCACGGAATGCTTAGTTGCAAGTAAGAGCCTTTTTCATTCTGCAGGGCAAGTTAGAATGTTAGAGTATAGACAGGATGCTCTCAGATAACAGTGCTCAAGCCTAAGAGTGCAAATTCTCTTCCTACACGAAGGTGCCCATCCTGCTAGCCAGCGCTTGGAAGCCCATTGCAATTGAATTACTCTTCAGTGATTGTCGGTGCAATAAAGACGTATTTCATTTTCCAAGAGGAATAGCTCAGAAAAGATTGTGTCCTTCTAGTCTCCTGTTAAAACTGTCTGACAGACAACACCTTTGAGCTGATGATGAAGACTTGTACAGAGTAGGTAAAAGCCATTGGTGGACACTGACTGTTTTGAGTGCAAGGAAAATGGAGGCCAGCAGGATGGTTCAGAACATAGTCCAGATCTAAGGCTTTCTGAGATCAGCTTAAGAGCAGGGATGCACTTGCAAGGATTGTGTGCATTGGCAGCAGCTACTGCATGGCTTCCTTGCAGGAGCATTCAGTGAGGCCTGTGGGGATGCTGGGCAGCCTGTTGGTGGGGCACAACCCTGGCCTTTCCTTGGGACTATGGGAGGCTTATCTCCCAGTGGTGTATGGTGGCAGGCTTCACATCATGGCCAACAGGAATTGCAGAGTTTTGATTACGATTCTCTATTCGTGTTGCCTTGTTTTTTGCAATCTGTACCCTGTCACTGAAAGGGCTACAATGAAGAAATTTTCAAGGCAATAAACCTTCAAGTTTATTTTAGTTTCACAAAGTGTGTGCTTGAAAGGGCTTATTTACATAATGCATTTTTGGTTGTTTTAAGATAAAAACACAATTAAACTGAAAATATAATTATCCTAGAAGAACAGAAGAAGAGGCTTTTAAGTTGGGAACGCAGTTATTGGCAGGACGTCTGTGTTGGGTTATAACATCAAATTACTTGAGCTTGTGGGAGTTAAAGGAGTTTCTCATCTCAAAGATATATTTGCAATGTAAATGTATGAGATGCATTTGAAAGGCAATAGATCTAAACTAGGAAACGCAGCCTTTGCTTGCTGTCTTGTGTTCTTTCATGCAGGTATAAGAAGTCTTCTGAAAAATGTGCAAGAAATGCTATAGAATCATGAGAGAAAAGTCTATCAAAGCATGGCAATCTTTTAAAAAAAAAAAAAAATCAGAAGGAAAAATAGCTGCTTCTTGTTCTCAGCAGATCAGGAAAATTGAACCATAATTTTAAGTAGTCAAGAAACCTTTCCTGTCTGATGTGATTCAGTGTCATCAGTGTGCCTTGAAGTAGTTGATATTTGAGTCATCTCTTAACCCTCGTGGTGTGTGGAAGTGATGAGTAATAATAAAAAACAAGAATAAGACTTTGCCCTTGATATTCAGGGGACAGAAAAATTTGAAGGATTCACTGACACAACAGACCAGATTTCAGCATTTCTTTGGTGAAGAAAAATTGTGTCCGTAGGCTCTTTGGCTTTGACAGTATTGTAGCAATAGTTAAGTGTAAATTGCAGGGTATACTTGGAGCTGTTGGTTTAAATTGATGAAATTAAGGAAACAGTAGCTAAAGTTCATAACTAGACTGTGATAGAGTGAACAGTTAAGCATAAGGACTCAGTAAATTGGACTATTTCTGGAGTATATGTACTTGCTCAGCATTCAAAGGCAGATTTTTAAAAGTCTTATTTGAAAATGCTCCAGAAACGTAAAAATAAGATGTTTTAATTATTCCATCTCCTAGTTTTGTATGAGCACGATGTTCTCATTGTAAATTTGGATAGTGTGTGGCATTCATTGTGAGGAATGGATTAGATTTATAAATTTACCTGCTTTTCATTGTTTTGACCCATGACATCTCTCATCCTGGCTTCCATTACTTATTCCATGCAAATGCAACCCTAAAGCTACTAAGCAGTTGTTAGCAATCTGAGATAAAACTGAGTTCATCAGGTGTTCCTTTTATAAGGCTTTTAAAAATTTGCTTTTTAAAGTAGCCATATTTTATCTGTTTTGGAAGGTAATGGGGAGGAAAATACCTAAACATGCCAATAAAATCCTTAACTACAGCTAATGTTTGCTGTACTGAAGGAATCTTTCAAAATACTAACATATTAACATCCGTGTTGTAGAATTATTTGTATCTTCTTGATGCGAAGTTTCTTTGCTTTCCTTAGTTTATGAAGCTCTTTTAGATCTTGCTGCTGCTTTTTGAAGTCTGCTTTGCCATCGGAGAACTTGCTTTTTAGCCAGTAGAGGATGACACTTTGATACCAAATTGCTTCTGCTTAGGTAACCTTTGGGCTGTTTTTCAAATTAACATTTAAATTCTGTCGTTCAGTGTACAAATGATCCTTTGCGTTTTTATTTATTTATTTTATCGTGGCATTTTCATATTCCTTGTATTTGTGCTTAGCTAAATCCTTGTTTGAGATCTGTAAGCGTTAAGCTGAATCTGATAATGACTTCTGGTGAGATTTTTATTCTACTTTTCACTTGAAAAGGTAATCGATATTTCCGTATCTTTATTGGATGAGGAATAAAATCAGTTATATCATTGAGTATTTCTCATTTTATCTTCCTTTACTCTCACAGTAATGAATTCATCAGACATCATCAGACAAGTTTGATATTTCATACTGAACAATCAATATTAATTTTGAAATGTCTCTTTTCCTGCAGTGGCAGGGAGATAATTCCCATATGGCTGTCTGTTTTTGAATGTTGATGTGTTTCTGTTACTGTGTTGGAGAGGACTGAGATGTTATCAACACCAACTGAATGAGCTGTCTCCTCATTTAAAGCTTTTCCCTTAAGATAAATGAGGCTTTGGAAAAATTAAAAACTAGCCCCATGTATCATGTGTTGGGTTTTAAATGCATAAAGTCACTTCAGATGTCATTTCAATCATTAAGTAAGTAAGTAAAAGCAGCAAGTTCTGCAATCCAGAAGCACCATTAAATTTATCAGTGGAAATTTGTGAGGAATTCCTTTGTTAATAATTTTCCCTTTAAGTCAGTCAGCTTTGCATGTTAAGAGTTACTGAATCAATATGGCACTGGTTGTTGCAAGGGCTACAGCGGCAATTATTCCAAGGCTACTTGGTGTGATCTCAATGACACAAGGAACAACAGAATTAATTCTCATCAGTTGGATGAGATTACTTCATTTATGTCTTCTTAGAGAGACAGCATGTTTTCTTTAATTAGTTTTATGGAGGATTCTTATTAAGAAACATGCAACATCTTTTTGTTTTGAGGAGGTTGGTACTGAAAGAAGGCTTGTAGTGAGCTTTAACAATGTCCTCATAACACAGGTGGAGGTTTTTCTGCAGCTTCTAAGAATTCCCAATTTAATGGTTGCAATGCAGAGCCTGTGGGAGTCTGCTTTTCATAGTTTGTAAAACCAGAAAAAGTACATTAATAACTGTATATTGCAATGTCAAACTTGCAGGTTTATAAGATTTCTTTGTTGTTTGATGTCTTCTGCTCATCTCAAAAATGTATAGTACTATGTTGTACATGCTGCACAAGTATGATGTGTTTTACCAACCAGTTGTCCAAGGTGTTGTCCTTGAGATGGAATCCCCATGTCAGAGGTGCTACAGCTACCCAGTGTCTAAGCATGGCTGCTGAATTTTTCTGTATGTGTTAGCTGGTTGAAAGCTGGTAGTTATCTGCATGGAAGTCTGACTCAGCCTGTAGTCTATGTAAATATTTACCTCTCAAATTCTATATATTTAAGGAAGTGAACTGTTTCACTCAATAATGATGTTAGATTTGAATGGGCAATGCTTATGGAGTTCTGTAGTACGTTTCTATTGCAAGCACATCACAAAAGCCATGTGGGTTATATGTCAATTATATATAATATTTTCTATTTAGCAGAGGGTTGTTAGTTAGGATAGTATGGTTTCATTGTGGTTGGACTTGGTAATCTTTAAGGTCTTTTCCACCGTGAGCGATTCCATGATTTTAATTTATGATTAAATGTTCGCTTCAGATCTTGTTCAAGGTGGCTTTGCTAGGGCTGCTATGGACATGATGCATCACATTGCCAGTAGGTTACTATCAAAGTATGCTAATAATAAGCAAGGGGGGAAAAAAAACAACAGGGAAAATAAAAATTATGAGCTTCTGATTACCAACTGGAAATAATGAAAAGCCATCTTATAATGAAGTTTTATCTGTGACTTATCTCTTTGTCAGCAGTACACATTAATTTGTTTCCATAGTTTTGCAGATAAGTTGCTTGTCTTGCTAAATAATCTGCTTTCATGCAGAAACCCATGTCAGTTTTCTGCTGAGTAAGCTGCTTTGCAGCCATTGAAAATTCTCTGAAAGTTTTTTAAAAATTAAGTATTTATTTAAAAACAAAACACAAAACCAAAACTGGATAAGTAAAACTGAAAGGAAAAAAAGGCTGCAATATGGAGAAATCCAAGTGATTATAAGGTGCGGTTTGCATGGCTAGAGTAAATGCATACTTCCCTTGATATGAACCTTAGGAGAAGAAAAAGCTTTTGAAGTAACTTGAGGATCTCTTCACTTTATTTCCTCCATCACCAAAGCAAAGTGTATTTTCTAGTCTGGAAGGCTGAAGAGAAAAAGTTACTAGAAACTCACAGAATCCCCCATTTTTATAGCACAACTGTGCTACTGATGTTTCAATTAGGATATTGGCCCTTTTTAATGCAAAATAATTTTTATAGTGTTTTTTATTAAGTTGAAAAACAGCTAGTATTTCAGTCTTCTAGAATAATCATTCTTAATCATTTGCCTAGCAAAACAATTTATTAAGCAATGAAGGATAACGAACCATAAAGTTTAATTTGCCTTTTTTAATTGAGTTGTTAATTAGTACCCCTCCACAGTTGGTAACTCCCAACTTGCTTTTTGCAGCTTCTCTATCCAGGACGCTTCAAAGAACCTAATCTATCTTCGTTATTTCAAAAAGGCAGTTCCATGAATCAAATCTATAGGTGATTATGTTCTAACTGTTCTGGGGCTTCTACGAGTGCATGTTAATTATGTCAGTGGTTAATGATCAGGGATGAAATATGTGAATGCCAGCAATGATTGTTTAACAGAAATGGAATAAATATCCTGTGTTCTCTGAAGTTTTAACTCCTGCCATCTCACCGAGTATAGCAACTTGAGGTCACATAATCCTATCACAGCTTTGGCAAGGGCTTTGGTTGACATTTTTGATGTATGAGCATGGCTGAGGTCTTGTTATCCATAAGAATGAGTATTGAAGCCTCCATTTCATTGTGCTGCAGCCTGTTCATAAATGTCATTTTACTGAGATCTTAAGTTGTAATTGCTAGTTATGAATTTAGGAGCTCTTAAATCCTGTTGTCAAAGAGTTAAACTGCCATGTTACCAGATTGCACGAGCTGTTTTGGCTGAATAGAAATGCCAACACAAGAGTTAAATATACCTGCATTACCTGTAAAGTGTCACGTACAGTGTGGAATTGATTGTACTCTTCTTTTCTGGGATGCAGGAGTAAGCCCTCAGCTCATCCTCTGAGTATCAAATCTGGAATTCCAGTTTCTGTATGCATTCCGTGTTTCTTTATGCACTGTAGATGCATTGCCTTCTGTCCTTTTCCTAGAGAAATGGCTGTTCTAACAGAGGACGGGGGATGCTATGCTAGTTTTCTCATTGAAAACAGTGTGAGTAAATTTCGCGAGGCACTCAACACCAGTTTACAGTGTTCTAAATTCCTTTAGGTGCCTTTTGCTTGTCTAAGAATAAGTGTGCTTAAACAACAACAAAAGGAATGAAGGCCTATCTTTAAGTGAAGGCATGATTTTGAATTAGCCAAATGTAAATGGATATGTAGTGAAATGTGGATATGTAGTGAAATGTGGATTTGTAGTGAAGCATTAGTTGTTGGCTGTTGCCCAGTGAGAAAATGAGAGCCAGAATTGTTACGCACTGATCCTTGTTCTTTCTTTTTAACCCAATGCCAGTTTGTAATGGGGCAGGAATGGGACTGGAAAGGTTGTAGAGGACGATTATTTAGCTTCCTGAGAATCTGAAGGCCTTTCACCCCTATCCAAACTTACACTATAAGCAGCAGCAGATGACTAATTTACAACATCAGGTTATTGTGCCTAAGGGAACATATGCCAAGCTTGAGTTGATGAGACAGTCTGGTGAGTTATGAGAGGCAAGAATGATTTATATGCAGTATTTCAGATCTCTAGATTGAAGTGTGCCTTTCTATCACTTAGATACCCGTCAGTTTAGGTGGGGCTATT
This sequence comes from Coturnix japonica, assembly GCF_054131305.1. Taxonomy (NCBI): domain Eukaryota; kingdom Metazoa; phylum Chordata; class Aves; order Galliformes; family Phasianidae; genus Coturnix; species Coturnix japonica. The sequence continues at coordinate 18,533,367 of NC_140671.1, read as the reverse complement.
GAAGAGAATGCAAGGGTTTAAATTTAAAAAGGACTTAGCTCATAACAACTGAGATTCTTTTTTCACCTATGTATGTGCATGTATGCGGAGAAGGCACTTAGATGCTGGAAATGTTGGCTTGTTCCAAGAAAATGTTAGGAAATAAATTTCCCTTCTCTTTTTCAACAAAACCAGAAAGCCACATGTTGACATGTTCATGTTTACAAGGTGTAATAGCTACAATTGATAAAAAATCTACAGTTGCTATAGCAGTAGATGATAACAGTATTAACTGATTTCTTGAAGCGCTCTGTTGAATGATTGCTTTTCTGCTCAGCAAGCTTTCTCTCTTCATTTCAACATTCTGGTTGCTTGCATTTCCTTCAGGGATTTGTTCTCTCCCGGAGTCCCAGCTTGCTTGTAGCTTCCCAACATGGGAATCTCTGTATAGCATTAAGAAGTGATTTTTTTTCCACTCAGGCTGCTGATGCAATGGAACAGACTGCCCAGGGAGGTTATGGATGCCCCATCCTTGGAGGCCAGGCTGGATGTGGCTCTGGGCAGCCTGGTCTGCTGGTTGGTAACCCTGCACATAGCAGGGGGTTGAGACTAGATGATTCTTTATTTTATTTTATTTTGATTTTTTTTCAACCCAGTCTATTCTATGGTGATTCTGTGATAGAGGTTTTAATGTTGCTGTTCCATAGATAAAACTGATCTGATGGCCTTGGTCACACCTGCACATTGACGATCAGCGTAAGAAGGGGTTGATGGTCTGTGACCTGTGATGAACAGGCTGGTGAGGTGCTGGAGGCTCCTTGCTTGCATCCTGGCAGCAGCTGAGCAAGTCTGGTGGCATCTGCAGTGTATACACTGTATGCATATGTACCACAATGCAGGTTCAGCCTATGTGAAGTGAGCTTTAGTCAGGTACCAAGCACCTGAGTCCCCAGGACACAGCCTGCTTCCCGGTGCCCAGAGAAGCTTTCGGGCTGCTGGTTATTTCCAACTTTGTCAGCCATTTGCTTCAGCAGCTCTAGCAGCAATGCTAGAATTCAGCTGGAAAAATAATGAAATTCAAATCTGCAAAACTCAGTGAAGATGCTGGCATATTCTTTCTGTTATACTTCATGTTTTCTTTTTGTACAGATGCTCATGCTGACACCTTGTCTTAGTTCAGTGGGATAATTTAAGTGACTAACATAAGTAGCTTCACATGGTACTTCCCAAGTCTTTAAAGTTTACATTGCTTTAATCCTTAGGTGATTTTAGTGATATGAGCATTATCTGGAGGCAGTCTACTGAAAGACATTTGGAATCAGTACTAACAAAACATGTAACGGGAGCTACTAGGAAGTTTTCCTGATATTCATAAATTGTGTCTTAAAAATATGGGGAATGTGATTGAAATGCTTACAGCTGTGAATAAAGCATTCACAGTATTGGTGCAGTGTAAACCAAGCCTCCTTCCTATTGCTGTTACTGTTGTTTTACTCTAGTGAAATGGGATTTGGTGGAGCTTTTTGTTCTAGAGTGGAGTATCTTGGTTGGTACCCATACCAGGCATGAGTATGAAGGCAGGTTATGTAGTTTTCCTGCCGTAATCTTAATAGCAAATAACCCAGTAAGACTATTAAAAGCATAATGAAAACCTCATTCGGTTTCTGTCAGTTTTCAGAGCTGTAAGTGGCTTCTAATTTGCACAAGATTGGAATAGCATTGAAGAATTACAGTAACTAAGTGAAACACTCATTGGTTTTGCAATTTTCTGATAGCATCCCTTGTAATTTCTTGTAATGCATTTGTAGCTAAGTATAATGACAAATGTCAAGGCTCATTGTACTAGTTTTACGCACATCAGCGCTAGGCTGGGAGGTGTAATGTCAGTGTCTGTCTTGGGAAAAGCTGGTGTAACTGCTGGATGCTTTCATGTTATATTGCAGAAAGAATTATTGTTTTAGGTGGGGGAGGAGAGGAGAAAATCATTGCTTTCCTCATCTTTTTATTACTTTCAGGGTTTCTATTCTGTAGAAATCCCAATAATAACAAGTAAGCCTTAGAGGCCTATTAAAAATTTAGTTTGACCTTAGAAAATGAGTTCTGGGTATCCATCAGATGTGTACCATTACAAATTACAGAAAAGCCAAGTTATTACCTAAAGAAAAGACATTAAGTACTTTAGCTATGTATTATAGTTACTTGTGTGTGTGTGTGTATATTTATATATATATATAATTACGCCTTTAAGTTGACATGGTGTACTTGCTTAAAATGTTTAGTTGAAATATCATGTGTGGTGGTAGACTATGATAATATCCTCATAGTAACATGGTTTAAAAAAGAAATGCTGATCCTCATTTGAGATTAATACAACCAGTAAATGCTTGGAAAACAGATTACATAAAATACGGTTTATCTAAAGAAAATAAAATCCTGTCTTACTGTTGATCACTTACTCTTCAGCAGCACGTTTTGTCTATTCAGTAAAGTTGAGGGGAGGTTAATGTGATTGTGAACAAAGATTTATGAACATAGGTAATTGCTTGGAGCTAATTTCTGTCTGCTATGGCAATTGCAACTTGAATGAAAGCAACCATATTGATTTTAGTGTTATTTTTCTTTTTTTAAGATTTTTTTCTTGTAAACCTGTAATAACGTAAGAGTTATATTATTTAAAGGATGGCATCTGATCCAGCTGTAACTCTCTAACCTGAATGGCAAGCAACTGGAAAAACACCTTTTTTGAACACACACTTGTCAGGGTGTCAGTGGCACTGTCAGCATGTCAGCCCCAAGTTCCCAGTGCTGCGCTTGTCCTGCTGCTGCTTTCTGTTCTGTGCTGGGCCTGCTTTGTGCCAACCACACAGCCAGTTTCCTCTGTATTCTTCCATTACTTACTATGCCATTTCAGAAGCCTTTCTGAGAGCATCCTTCCATTATTGCTTTTCATCAGTTGCATTGCCTGCCAGTTTTATCCCTGCTCATCTCCCTCTCAAGTCCTACGTGAAGATGAGTAGGTTTGGTTTTATAACTGCCAAGAGGAAAATATTAATTTAGGTTTTGGTTTCAATGAATGGCTGAGCCACCTGTGTGCGACCTGGCAGTTTGTTGTGCCCTGCACATAGCTTCCATGTCTTATGTTTACTGGGGGGGCAAGGGGGAGGAAAGATCTCTGCCTGTTAAGCAGAAAAGCAAGTAGCATTTCCACTTTCTCAGCTGTGCTCTGGGCACTAAAGGCTATGGGATATTCTACTGTTTTTATGCTTGCAATCAACTAAGTATTAATCATCAGTATGAACCTGAAAGGAGAAACTTCTACCTGGAAAGAAGGAAGGAATTTTTATGTGACCTTTAGAAACGTGTCAAATATCACTTGCCAGCATTCTTTCTGCTCAGGGAAAAGCCATGTGTTGATTAAAAAATATAAGCCCTCTGCAATGCTGTCTGGTCAGAATTTATTCCTGACCTATCCATCTCACAGTCACACTGGCTGGAGAGAATTTGCAGAGTGCAGTGGGTCAGGATGTCTTGTCTCCGATAGATCTATTTCTACAGCAAAGAAGTTAAACTTTGAGTTTTGTGAAGCAAGGGTTTAATTTTTAGCTAGCCTTATAGATCTTTTAAAATAGAGATTTCATCTCTAAGTTTTTGTGTGTCTTGTATCTATTGGGAAAGTTTTTTTCCCCCTGATATTCTATAACGGCTTTATTTTGGAATAATTCTGCCTGTGAATAGAATGGTTTTGTAGCAATGGTATAACTTTTATGTGCAGGCAAGGCTGCGATGTCTAATTGAGACAGGTTGAATGCAATTGCATTTAATGTAATATCTTTAGTCTTAAAGCTAATTACTTTTTAACATTGTTCTGTGCATTGCGGAATACAGAGTTAGAATAAAAACATTGTGATGCATCAGGATCATTTTTGTACTAAAGCATATTACAGAAAATTAGAAGAAGAACATTTAGAAGTCAGTGTGTGTTTTTTCAAGGTATGCTGAAACAAGTCACAATCTGAGAAATGTTCATTTCAAGCACAGTTATTCTCTTTTAACCTCTGAAACACAATGGTGCAGATCTTCATCAGTCAGGATTCATTTTGCAGAGTTGTGCCTATGTTTTCAATGCAAGGACAAAGCTAAAGGTATGTGCTAGGAAGTTATTAGATGTATTTTAAGAGTTCTCAGGAAAAAGTCACTGATTTTCTAGAGAATATTTAGAACAATGAGTAGCTGTCATCAAGTTGCAGAAAGGAAAACAAACAGAAGCGAAGGCATTAATGATGTCATCACACACAGATCTCACTGACCAGTAAGGCCATTAGTTGTTTCTGCTGTTGCTTGGTGAAACAGGGCTCTGCTAATCCAATTTGGTGTCAACAGGCATATGTGTCTTTTGAAGGAGTCTTGCAATGAGTAGATTTTAAGATCTGAGGAGGTACTATATGAAGGTGCTTCATTTCTCTCACATTCAGCATGGAGTTAAATTTAATTTAAACCACTTGATATTTTTAATTAGCTCATATTCCAAAATATTGAAAAGTGTTGTTGCGGGTTAAGAAGTCATCACTGGACTTCAGTTTGATTGTCATAACAATAATGCATTATTGATGATGCTGGGGCCCTTCTGCAGTGTTGGCTTGTTGAAGATTCAGCACAGCCCTGGGTGGTACTGCTGATGGCTGGGCTCCTGGCCCCAACCTGGCCATGCAGGTGCTGTATGCTTGGCCCTAGAGATGCTCTGCAAGTTTCAGAACAGACTTGGTGCAGGATCCCAATGCTCTCCCTCCCCATACTACTGCCAGCAGTTTCTCTTGTCACTGCCACTGTGCACAGCAGCAGCCTTGCTTCAGCTCTCAGTATGTTTCATTAAAGTTAGAGAAGTCACCAACCATGCACGGTTCTGTTGTCTGTTGTGCTCCTGAGGAGTGCTATGAGCTCTGCTGCTTATGGCTGTGGCCTGAATTGAGGTGATTTTTCATTTCCCGCTGATCTGATTTGCACTCGACTAAGCACGATGCTTGATTTAAATGTGAAGACCAGGAGGACAGCGGGAGAGGCAGTGAGTGGTGCCAGGGCAGGGGCTGGGGGACCTGAAACGAGCAGGGAGGAGGTGATGATAGATGGCTCCCACCTCTGTCCAACAGGGATGGGGGTTGTGCGAGTGGAGGATCAGGGAAACCCGCTGAGTGATGACAAACTGCCTCCTTGGCCAGCTTTCTTAGGTCAAAACTGCAGTGCTTCCAAATAAGAGCCTTCAGCCTTTTGTTTACATAGCAGGCGGAGTGCTTATTTATTAGCATTGAACCTCACTTCTATCCAACCTTGCTGCAAAGAAAAGACCCAGGAATGAAATGGCTTTTTGTTTCTTTAGTGCAGTTGCCTTGAGTTATATGTTCCTTGAGATTCATTTTTCTATGAGTGAAAAAGGAAAGTGCAAGTTACTGCAAAGTGAAACTGATACAGGTTCCTCTGTACCACAATTTAAAAGATATATATTTTTTTAAATCACTTGGTACAGTTTTTGAATTCGTTAATGTAATCAGCTTTTAGCAATTTCTTCCTGCTTAATGATTCACACACCGTGAAATTTTTTCATTAAACCACTCCCAGGCTCACCAAGTAAAGAATATAAAGGACCCCTGATACCTTTCCAACATAATCAGTTCACTTCATATTGGCTGCTGGCCTTAATTTCACTGCGTAGATCATTTAAATGAACTGCTGGATTAAAAAAAGTCATCTCTTGTTTTAGGAAATAAAGCAGGAACGCCATATTTAGTTGATGCATGGGACATAATTCCTTCAGATGTTGCTGCTGTAGTTTCTCCTAGTATTGTTATGAATTTAAAGGAGTATGCAGTAGCAGCAAATCTGAATGAATTAAGCCTTTTAGGCTTCCTTAGCATGCATGTAACAACTTAGCATGCTCGCTAGTGTGGGTAATACCAGTGTGGATGAAACTGTCCCCGGGGCTGAACGTATATCCAGCTCTGACGAGGACAGTGCTGAATTATTTGTTTGCTGCTGTGGATTATGCTGCAAAGCCACGACAGTGCTAGTACAGACATTGAAGTCCATAAGCATATTTGGTATAATTCTTTAGAGTTTAAAAAAGGCTGTAATATGCGTAGGTATGTTTGCAGGTTGTCTGCTTCTCCTTTTTGTTTCTGATCCTGGTGTTTGTAAGCTCAAAGATAATGAGCAAAGTACACAGTTGTACATTTCTTTCCCAGTTTGGAGCTTGCAAGTGAAGTATGGGCTTAATTTTTTTTTGCATTTGGTTTTCAGGAGCTGGGTAGAAATCTGTTTTGTGAAGTGAACAAAAAAAGCTTTAATCCAGTTAACTATCAGCCTACTAATGAACTACTGCTGAGAAATATGTACAGCCATTACTTTGGTGTCTAAATTATCCTCACTCTCAAGTCTTATTTAAATTTTTAATAACTTTTGTTAGATAGAGGAGAAAAGGATTCCACCCTGAAGCCTTCAGCCTCCATTAGATCTGATGGAATACGCTAATAAAATAATGTGCTGAATTAACTATAAATTATAAACTAATATAATATCATTCTAAACTGAGCTAGTAAGTAATTAATAGAGTTTTTGATAATTAATTGCTAGGAGAAAGAATCTGAAAATGGAGTATTCTTTTAAAGAAGTCTATTGGAATTCTATTGGCTATTGGTTTTTCATCAGGACATGCCTAGTGAATGAAGAACCCACTGCTGCTACCAGTGGGGATACTATAGGATAAGCTGGTAAGGTTGTGCTGCCTTCCATCCTTTCTTTTTAAATAAATATGTAAGTGGTGATGTGTCCTTGGGGATGTGACCTATTAATGCTGCTCTCAATTCCTCTAAAACCAAAGGTAGCATTTCAGTTTGTTGCTGAAGCACGCTGTTCTAGAAATTCTTTAGAAATTGCACCTTCTTTAGCTTTATGTGTGGTAAATTCCTTTTCATGGTGGTGATTATCAAGCTATTCGATCAAAAGTAATGGTAAGGTGGGAAAGGTTTTTAATGGCTTATTGCTTTGCAAGTTTGTAGAAGGAAACCCATTAAAACTCATACTGAAGACCTTTTGAAGACAACAAAATCTCTTTTTGGCATCAGGTACCTTTATAAATCTTGTGGTCTCACCTTTCAAATAACACAAATCCTACTGGTAGTCTTTGAAAGTGCATAAAAACAACAATTGTGCCATCTACTGGATCTAGTTTTGTGAAGTTCTTGCTTGTAAAAGAAGAACTGAAGTATCGTGACATATTACAAGAGACTAATTAAGCCTACTGAATTTAATTCACACTTAGGTCCTACAGTCATTTGCAGTACTTGGGTATCTTCTAAACAAAACAGAAAACCACAAAAACACAAGACCTCAAAAAAACCACCTATACTGCTTTTCTCATGCCTTTAGTTTGCATGTTTTTGAGAAAAATCACTGTATGATTTTAGACAAAATGTCTAGAGTTTAAGTAGCTTAGACTAAAGCATTTATAGGAAGCATGAAAGCAAACTAGGATCGTTGGGTTCTTTAAATCTGGCAGTACTTGGTTCCAGAGGCAGCTTACAAGGGGACACACATGTGATAAAGCTTGGTTACTGTTGATTACCAGCCCCTAGCACAGGAAATGACAAGGATTTGGGGCTCTGTGGAAGAGATGCCTGATAATGCAGCTGTAAACTAGCATCCTCCCTTACATGTATGCTAATAGTCACGGTGTGTGTCCTTTTATGTGACAACATTTCACTTTTCTTTATATTGTTGTTTTTTTCCTAAAGGCAGCTTATGTTTATAGTCAGTTATGAATCAGGCCTGTCCATCTTCACAGAGCCCTAGGCTGGGGCATGCAGTATGGGAACCTACAGTAAAACTGAGTGGTCATCTTCAGTTATTTTTTTTTAGGATTGTAACGTGACTTAGGAATCTCAGTTTGTAATGATGGTTTAGTTCTTGCACGCTCTGTGTGCTGCTCTCTTTTATTGCTGAAGGTTCTGATATGAGAAATCCATACCTCTCCTTGTTTTGCTGGGAGAGCTCTTCATCCCCCTCCAGCTGTTGGTACTGCAGACAGAGCCAGGGAGTTGAAAATCCTTTCATTCCTGGATGGCAATAAAAGTTCAACACATCAAATTACCTCCTTATTTATTACTGTCCCACCTCATCTAAAGGCTACTGCAGGAAAAGTTGTGAGTTATGATATATCCTGCAGAAATAACCGATCCAAGACATAGCCCAGAGTCTCTTAAAATAACAAGTGTTGTTTTCGGCTGGATTAGTTCTGCTCTCTGTTTAGTTCTATTGTTCATCTTCCCCCCTGAAATTGTCCTTTTTCTTTTCTACTGAGCCTTTCTGTCACTCTTTTCCTCCGTTCTCCATTCATCCCTGCCATAGTCCAGAACAGGTATCTAAGGATGATTTGCCAAATTGATCAAACCTGGAAAATTCCCCTAGTTACATACAGTGGAAACAGGGCATGAGCTTAATAGTGAGTGTTCTGACACTGACATAACTGGAGTGATCTTCTGCAGGGTAGTTCAGAAAACAAGTTTCAAGTTTTGCCTGTATCACGCTTAAAACATTTATGTTTACAATGCTTAAATTACTGGAGAAACACACAATACAATCAAGCTCATTCTTGGGTTAAATTTGAAAACCACATTACTCAAAAAACGATTCAATTTTTCTGCACAAAACAAATGAAATATTGATCTCTTAGGGGGAACATGAATGATTTCAGATGTTCTGGGTTACTGAAGTGGTACATAGCGGCTAGCATACAAGGTAATTAAGTGCATATTTCAGTACTAGTTTGGACGTTTTCTGGTAAGATGGGTAAATTAAAATTAAGCCCAGGGCTTGTTTTTAATGCACATAAATGGTTGTGTGCAGACAAATAATAATAGGTTTTTTTTGTTTGTTTGTTTGGGTTTTTTTTTTTTTGGAGGGCTAGAGTAAGAATTGAAAAGTTCTTTAACTTACGTTGGAAGAGGATTGTGGTAATGAGCATCTCCATGACCTTGTTTCATGTACACTGATGAGGTAATTCTGTAGTGGAGAGAGAAGTGATAGTCATCTTATGCGCTGATGTTTGTTCCGTGTTTCCTGGTGCATTAGTAAACAAATAAATACAAAACAAAGTCTGTTTAGTGAAAAGGACACATTAAACTTCAGTAGAAAGGAACTGCTTACAAAGTAACAATGACTGATAAATATAGTACAGTATTTCACATTCTGAGCCTTATTTCACATCCAGCTGGCCTATCAATTATAACCTATACTCTGCAGATGGAGCAATATATCAGAATTAAGTCAAGTTAGTTTGTCCCCAATTAACTGTTAATGCTCCCAGTAGAGAGTGTTATCCTGGGTCTGAGTTCAGTTACTCTCCTGTATTATCCATTTATAGTCTTATTTTGTGAGTTTTAGAGACGTGGTGTTTTGTAGAACAGGGCTTTGTCCTGTTTGGTTTTCCAAGTGCTGCCTGCAGTGAATCCCTCATCTTTATTTTAACTTAGATATGGGATTTCAGATCTCGGGGGTGGGATGAAAGAGGTGTCATGAAAAATAATGTGAAGATAAGAAAGGCAGCCATATGATGTATGTTTCTTTATGCTTGAGTGGTGGGTGTGCTTGCCTTTATAAAGTTGTAATGCTCGGTAAGAAGATGGTGCATTGTTGGCAAGAAATGAGTATTGTAATGCCCACCCCCTCATTCTGTGGATTAGAAGCTTAATGAACTTGTTTCCCAAGGCTTACTAGAATTACAGGAATCTCTTTTTTCAATGACTTTCTAGACAGATTACTTGAGCTTGTGTTCTACTTGCTGCATCTATCCTCTTTTACTTGGCGTTACATGCCAAGTCAGTGTTGCTGCTAATAGGTAGATTGATATCCAATTTCATTTCATGCCTTTTGGCTGTTAGGCAAAGTCTGGGACCTAGTTACGGGCTGGTTAATTTTCAGACACCTTTCTTCTTGTGCATTTAAATGTCAGACTGATGGCAGATTTGGTCACTTGATCTAATGGACTTGCTGTCTACCTCTGTTAAGTCTTTAAGGTGGCCCTTCATTGAGACAAAAACCCTTTGACAGAATTTGTTTTCTGAAGTGACTCCAGAGAGTCCAGGCAATTACACAAGCTTCTGAATATCTTTATATAGAGGTTTAAAAGGCATGCTCTTCCAGTGCCACTTAAACTGCCCTTGTGGATTTGTTGCCATGCTATGGGAGATCTCCATTTAGTACACTCACTGAATCACAGTTGCTTCTTGATGTCTTAGTTATGCAGAGATGTATACAAACATGCACGGTTTTACTGTGCCCTTTCATCCCTGACAAACTAATTTATTTTTGTTATTGTTTTGATGGGTCATTTCTGAAACATGTTGTGATCATGAGAAGAGCACTGGTGGTTTTCTTCCCTTTCCTTTCCTTAGATCACAAACCTACTAGTCTTGATCTCAGGTGATATTCAACCTGGGTTTTATTGTTTTAATTCTGTGCATTTTCTACTTGGTGTCAGCAATAGTGTACTTGAACTATAACTGTCGGCCTCTTGAGATTGAGTATCAAGGGCTTCCCCAAAACTGCTGATTCTGAGAACTTCTTGTGCATACAGAACCTTTAGCTTGATTCTTCATTGCTTGCTAATTCAGATTTTCAGTTTTAGTTTGTCCATTAACAAAATTCACAGTAATTTATTATGTAGTTCCTGCATAATTTGTCAAGATGCCTTTAGAGTATGTTGATCTGTCAGTCATACTATCTATCTTTAGTCCTTATTTTCTGGATTCAGCTTCTAGGTTTAAGTTCTTTTGTAGCATTGGATGAAGTTTTAATCTGAGTTTTGAATGATTCCAAGTGTTTCCTTCTCCATATTGAATATTTCATGACCTGATGGCCAAAATGGGAATCTGTAGATAAGATGGTCCTGGATTTTATTTAGTCTCATCTCATTTTCCTGTAAGATTGAGGTAGTCCGGAGGTAAAAAATACACAAATCCAGAAGTCTTTGTTATAAGGCAGCCTTTTCAAAAGCTCAAATAATCTTCAGTTAGTATGGAATTGTTCACAGGATGAAAGGCACAAGAAAGAAGAAAAAAAAATCTGTTTCAGACTTCATTTTCCTTTTTCCCTACTCAGTCTCCACCCTCTGTCCCACTTTACTTTCTCAGTCAGTAATTTGGGTATTACTGATGATTCAGGCATGTGCTTTATTTGCTTTTGTGCTTCTAGTAGGAACTACTAAAATAGTAATTTGCCAGTTATATTCTATTTTCCTAGGTTTCTTTCCGAATTTATTTGCTTCCTGTTAATGGAAGGATACATTCTTTAAATTACTTGTCATTTTGACTGATTTAACTGTTGTCTGACTGCAAAAATGAAAAACGTGGTATATCCCTGCTAAGAGTTATAGGGAGGTGTATTCCATTTTTCTTCTTATGAAAGTGGATTTTCTCTTTTCTTCAGGCAATTGCGAGTAAAGTTGCAGCAAATAAAGTCTGACCAGTAAAAAGACTGTTTAGGAAAACTTCGTAACTTGTTAGTTATTTTCAACATTTCATAAAGCAAAATATGAAAGCTGCAGCTACGTACCTACAAGGATACATGAAAACATAGGCATCTGTATGATTTGCATGGTGTACATACTGCTATTAATTCAGATTCATTGTAATGTTAGAAAGATTGAAGACCTTTAGCTGAGCATGCTATGAAAGTGATAAATCTGGCTTAGATCTACTTTTTGCTCTCTTGGGATTAGACCTTTTGAAGAGATCTATTAATGTGCTTTAAATCTATTGATTCATAGTAGAAACACAAAATTTAAACCCAGAAGTCACCAAGTGAACTTTCCATTAAGTTAGGGAGGCTGTGGTCACAGCTCATTTGGTCTTTATGAAGTAGAAAATGTGATGTAGGCCACACTGGCATTCTATTAGAGGAAATCATGCATTTAACCATGTAGCGAAATACTGTAGACCAATTATGTGAACATACACCTATTTTACACATGGCTAATCTTCAGAGCATAAAATATTAACAGTGTACCTGCTATCATGTTTTTAGGGCTATTTATTGTAAAAGATTTAAAAAGCAATGTGTTAATGCTTAGAATAAAAAATGAAATAAAGCATATCAGTTTTCTACCTGGAGATCAGCCTCCTATAGGAGATGAGTTGAATTCTTTTGGTTGACATCAGCATATTTGTAGACTTCTTGTGTCCTTTTCCCTGGAAGACTGCAGCTTGGCCAATCACTTAGGTGACCCAATGTGATGAACAACAAAAGGCAATTTATTGAAGCTGATATACGCTTATATATTCTATGCTTATCGTGTATGTCCACTAAAGCTACACACATCACGGATCATTAATGTAAATACGCCCACTAGGGCTGCACATGTCATTGGTCCTTATTGCATGGGGAAGGCCTTACGTGTCACAACCTGAAGCCCACGTACGCCTAATACAACACATTGTAATTATGCTAATAGTAATCCTGTCTTATTAAGAATGTCTTGAAAAAGGGAAGGAAAACTTTACATTTCCAAATTCATTTTGTAAAAATTCCCGTATTTAAAAAAAAAAAACACAATTTAAAGATAGGAAAAAAAAAAAAGTTGATTTATAACTCAACTTTTATGACTCTATTCCTGCTCTTGATAAACTAAATCAGATTGCTGCCTGCCCAGCTCTCCAGTCTTTCCAGGTCTTGTTGAATGGCAGCACAGCCTTCTGTTGTGTCAGCCTCTCCTCTCAGCTTTGTATCATCAGAAAACTTGCTGAGGGTGGAACCTGTTCCTTTATCCAGGTCACTGATGAAGATATTGAACGAAACCGGACCCAGCATTGACCCCTGTCAAACACTGCTAGTTACGGGCCTCCAACCAGGCTATACCTCAATGATGGCTCTCTGAGCTCTGCCAGTTGACCAGTTCCCAATCCACCTTTATACAGTTCAGTCTCTGTACAACTTAGTCATAATAGATGCTTTTGTGCTGTAAGGAAATCAAGGGATGTTGAAAGGTGGTATGGAAGTATAGATACAGGTGTAGAAGTTCTAAAAGTGAATGTGAAGACACTGTGTGTGTGTAACTTGAGGGTAGCTATGGTAGGTAGCTGTGTTTTTTTTAATTCATCTTTCTGTTTCCATTCAGATGTCACCACACCAGCTGTTTAGTCTCTGGGCATCTTGACTGGCAGATTTTTTTTTCCCATATCTCTTGGCCTTCATGGCAAAAATGCTTCTGGGAGGAAAGAAAATCTTTACAATCTAATTCATGATGACATGAACTCTTTTCACCAATACTTTTGACTTATTCCCTTGCCAGAAATAAATTATGAGCTGGGAAGTTGCAACCTCTATCATTATGAGCTTATTGTGTATATTGGCACAGGAAGATTGGAATGGACATACGAAGATTAATGTGTTGTATGCCAACATGTCCTTTCCTATACAAAACATTTAGTGAATATTGAGGTGATTTGTACAAGAATTTTTCAGAGGATGCCAAAGCTAAGTCGAAACAAATTAAATGTCCCCATCTGGCTTTGCTATCTTGCAAATGGACGTAGCTATACAGTCTAATTCAAATAGCTCCATTATAGCTTTTATTTACAGTGCAGTTTTTCTGAAGTGCTGCTGTATGACTCATAGGTCATGATTTTTTTTCAGAGAGATTTCTGGATCTAGAAGATGTTGTCTGAGCTGGGGAATTAAGAAATCTCAACGTGCTAAGTAGTCAATGTATTCTTAAAACCTGACATTGGGTTGTTAACAGTGGCCTGGATTTGAGTGACAGGAAAACAGGTTTTTTTTGCTGCTGAAATAAAAGAAAATAATAAAGAAAAAGGGTAACCTGTAGCTCTGTTCTCTGATACAGGACCAGGGAGCAAAACTGAAATCACTGTGGAGCTTTACTGCCAAATACAGTTAAAGTAGTATTTGTCCTAGGAGATCATGGCTGACCCACCTACCTACCCTGTAGACTGAAATGATGAACAGCAACATGAAGTACCTGGGAAGTGGCAGAGGTTTTGTGTTTAAGTGTAAAGCTTGAATGGCAAACTCTTACCAAATATATGCTGGCATTTGCATATATATGTAGACCCATATGTCATATGTACACCCAGTTATGAAATTCCTTCCCCCTTCCAGCCCCCCCCCACTACTGATCTTAGAACCTTTTTACATTAATTCTGACACCATGAGGAGGGTAGCTAATAAAAGATATTATGATTAAAAGTGTATCTCAGGTGTTAATCATGTAAATGTTTTTGTGCTTATTTAGACAATTTTTGTCAGGAAAACTTATGTTATGCTTGTGACAGAGACCACACTGTTTCCAGATGGTTATCAGTATAATTTAATGCATGGGTACTTGAGAATGTGCAGTGTATGTTTATGTACTGAGTATGTTTTCTAATTTGCTAAGTAGAGGATGAATTTCCGTCACTAAGAAATGTATGAATTTGAAGATGACCTGTACTAAAGTAAAGATGGGCTAAAAGTAACAAGAATGAGATTTTGGTTTCTTATCAGTGATTGCTCACATTTTTCTACTGCCACCTGACCAGCATTACATCTCACGGGAAAGTAATTACAGATAGTTTTAATCCCATATTCCAAAATGTCAAGGATTAGTCCAGCTAGTAGGTTTCACAAAAACTTAACGGTAAATACTCTGCATTGTGTCAGCTGGAATTTCCATTTTAGTTCAGCAGATGGTTCTAAGTTGGGGGTTGATGCCAACAGTTGGGCAGTTTAGTAGGATAGAAATAAATATTGTAGCTGAACAGCTTTTGTTAAATGATGTGATGTTGTGTTACAATATAATTCTACAGCTGAAGAAAATATGAAAAGTCAAAAGTATGGGTTAGCTAGCAAAATGTAAATTCATATCCATTTCATTTCAATAGATAATACTTAACGTGAAGAGATCCTGTATTTGGCATAATCCTGTCTTCTGAGCACTTAACTTGGTGTCAAGGATTATAGATCTCAATCTAATCTCTAAAAGCATCCTTGGTTTCCTCAGGCAAGACTGCTTGATTGCAATTCTCCACTTTGTAAAGCACGGATCTGTGCTGCTTTGCCTCTGTGGTCACCATAGGGCTCTCTTAAATTGCTTTTGTGTTCTGCTGACCTTGAGACTTTGGTCTTGGTTGGAGTGTGATGGTCTTGATTTAAAAAAAAAAAAAAGAAATGCTAATAATCTTGATAAAGTTTACTGAAGGCATACAATCAGTATTAAGTGTAACTTCACTGATTAGTTCATAACACCTGAACCAGCGATTTATAGGATAGAGAATGTTGAAGATGTATAAGTAGATATTCATGCTGAGAAAGAATGTTGCAAAGAAAAAAGTAGGGAGTCTGGTATTTAAAGCTTTACAGTAATGTGACATAATAAAAATGATTGTGCCCTGTGGAACTGTGTGTGGATTCTTAGGCTGTTTTTGTGCTATGCCAAGGGCAAAGCAGGAATTGTTTCGTCCTACTGTACTCTATTCACCCCAAAGTAGGTGGAAAAGATGAAATTGTGTTTCAGCATATTTTGTTTTATGGCTTCAATCTTTTTTTCCCCATTGTCAGCTATATGGCGATTTTGTTTTTCCTGCTTCTTTTCTGATTTCTTTCTGTTCTTCTTTCAAATATGAAAAGCGTTTTCTTTAGGTGAGGTTGTGATTTAAGCCTGCAGGAGTAAGCAGTGCACAGTTGTTTTCTGCTTCCCCCTCCCATTCTCAGTGGGGATGGGGGACAGAATAGGGGAAAAAAAGACAGCAAAGTCGAACTTCTGGGTTGAGATAAAAATATTCACTAAGAGAAAAGCAAAGTGGTAATAATTATGACTAGGTGATGAAACTGCCTTTATTGTTTTGAGCACAGTGAACTCATATCTTACTTTTTTCATCTGATGCATTTATATTTTTATAACAAAAAGACTTCAAGGAGGAGAGATTAAAAAAAAGTAAATAAAATGTAAAATGTAATTAAGCTTTGACCCCTTAAATTGCTAACCTTCAAAGCTAATGCTGGAGAAGCATGAGATTATTAACAATAAAAATAATTTACTTTGCCCTTTGAAAATTACCATAAACTGAGTGACTGAGATGGAATGATTTAAATATTTAAGAAGTAGGACACTGGATTCTATTATCTCAGAAGCTCTGTCACCTGGTATGCTCCATAGTCATGTTATCTAATTATTGCCCATGAATTGCATTAGTGTGCCAGCAATTTGTCTACTGTAGGAAAAGTAATTGACATTTGGGTTACTGCTTCGCATTTGGAAGACTCCTAGGTAGTATCAGAGTCTTCTTCTGTTAAAGGAGATTAGTTTAATACTGTCTCTAAGAAAAGAACCTGTATTTTAGCTTATATTGGTTATATGTGCTCTTACAATCAACTGAGAAGAACTGTATCTTTTTTTTCCTCCAAAAAAATAAGTTTCTGTGGAAAACTGGCAAACTACTAAATGACTCTTCTGAGTTTAATTTAACTTCAGGGCATTCTACTCTTCTTTCACTGGCTGTGTAATCAGTCATATACTGATGCAAAGAGCCAAAGTAAACATTGCAATGAAGTGGATAGAGGGAAATATTTGTTTCTTGCCATCTGCCGCACTTGTTTAAATCTACACGTGTTTGGTTAGTAGATGGATTCAGTCGTGGAGTCATGGTCACATACACTTTCAGTGACCTTTTCTGCTCTCAAAAAGTGAGCTGTTGCAGAGAAGCTGAAAGGCTTACCTAGTGGAGGAGCTGAACTGAAATTTGCTTAGTACACACGTGATATTGTGATATTTGTCTCTTTTAGATGGGGTCAAAAAACAGATTAAAGATTTCTTTGTAAGTACTGATGCTGTTTATGCTTTGCTATTTTCCTGTTGGATTGATAATGCTGACTCCTACTTGGCTTCTTCCTTGTCTGTTCCTAAGGCTGGGAACAGACTTGGTTTTCTTTAACTGTTCTTTCTTAAAGGCAACTCATAGATAGAATTTCAATTAAAAAATAATTGTATTTCAATCTTTTTTTCTAGCTAAAATGTGTAGTCTTTCTCCAGATGTCGTAAGGTAGTTTGTTCCTATTTTGCCATCATTTGGAGAGGCACTTGCCAACTCTTTATACGAATTAGTTTAAATTTACAAGGTACTTATTACTACGTATTTCTGAACAAGGGAAGAGCAGGCTGTCTTTCAGCAATTACACTGCACCAGATATGTTCTATGTCTCTGTGAAGGGTTTTGGTTCGTGGCTGTGTCTGGTTAAATGCTTGAAACTTTCCAGACTGATGCAATTTGGGACCTAAAGTTGATTAGAGATGCACAATTACAAAATATATGAAACAATTTGTGACAACTGGAATTAAATACAAAAGCTATGTTGAATTGCAGTGAGGAATGCAGTTGTCTATTGGTGGTGATAACTTCCCTAATAAGATGCATTTAGGAACTTTATCAGTTCATACTTGAAAAGATTTAAGATTTTCTTGTTTTCAGTTTGCTTTTTTAATGCAGCGCTTTTGCATAAGCTAAATTTAATACTCAAACTTACTGGTGATGGCTGTCTAATACAAAGGTATTTGTATTAGAATTTCTGTTGTTGTATTCCTCAGATAAGTTGGAGTGAAGGAGAATGTGTGGAAATTGTGATCGCTGTGTTGATAAACAGTGTTTTGTAGCTGATAATTTGTTCTATCAAATAGTGTTTTTGTGCTCCTTGTATCTGTTGTTGTTACCGAGGAGGTAAATACACAGCAGTATTTTTGGAGCAATCTGTGTGTGTAGGACCCTATGCTAAATACAGAAGCAAAAAGCATTTGTGTTCATGGGGTACACACATCAGCTAAATAGCAAGCTTGTAAGCTTTCACAAAACTGATTGTAATCCAGTTTGATATAACTAACTGATGACAATCTGGGAATCCAGAGGTAAACCGGGCTTCTTGGCTTATCTTTTTTTATCCCTTTTACAGGCAGGTCTGTGAAGCGTAGCAGTACCAGTACATTTCAGGTGTACCGGTGAGCTCCCTCCTGTTGTGTTTCTGAGATCTGATTATTCTGTCGTACTTAAAGTCATTATCTGGAGCTCTCACTCTTTGCCATAACATTTCTGCTCACGTGGGCTGTGTTTGCTGGACTGGAAGTGCTGCTTTGAGTGAGAGCTGCTTGGCACTGTGCCGTGGTGTATGTGGAGCTGCAGCTTTCACAGGGTCAGTGTTAGTACGACTGCAGAATGGGAATGGAAACCATGATTTAGGGTTATTTGCATGTTTTCATTTAACAAGAGCATTACTGAACTCCTGTTCCTTAGGAAAAAAAATCATAGACCGTGCTGTAGAGCTCACCTCATCCAAATGTACATGGACTGTGTTACTGGACTGAAGGATTTGATTAAATGCTCAGTGCAATATAAACAGTTCTGAAATGAATCTGGTATGTTTCTGTGAGGTGATAGCTGGCAGTCCAATTCCCCAGCTTTTATTCATTTTGAAGTTTGTTTTAGTCTCTTTGGTCTTATTTCTCTCTCATTAGCAATTAGAGGGGATCACCTCAGCAGTAATTCTTCCCATCTTAAATTAGCAGTCAGAGATGGTTCTGATGAGCTGCTGCTGTAAATACAGATAAAATATGTATTTTTTTAAATCCTTGAATTTCATTTTAAGTATATCTGTTGGAACTGTGATAAAGAGTATTGAGAGATGCCTGTGTGTATGTTAGATTTGAGGTTGTACCTGGAGAAGGATGTGTGTCTCGGGGTGACCAGGGGTTTATATTAGCATAACTTTGTGCATCTCTAAGTCAAATGCTGGGCATTATTTTTCTTCAAAATTTTAATAGCACCAATAATAAGGCAACTTTACTGTTAAATCAGGGAAAAAAAAAACACACAACCTTTTTGCCTTCAATATTATGTTGAAAAGGTCACAGCTATATGTGGAGGCAGAGAGATGCCTTGCAATCACGTCTGCATGTGTATAATAATGGTAATCCAAAGTTCCTCAAATGCAATCAAAATGAAAGCACTGTGTGAGGAAAGTCTCCAGTGGAAGGAGCAGACACTAGTCAGTGTTTAGGATTCTTGTTTAAAACGCTGTTAGGAAAGTTAGGTAAGGCCAGATGTGGAGCTGATGACCAGAATGTCACATTCACAGCCTACACAGCAGCTGCTAGGTTTTCAAAATAGATCAAATCTTAACAGCTCCTGTTCTGTGAGGCACAGAGCTCCTGCAGAAGCCTGCCTCTCATTTGGATGCCAAAATGAGATCTGAACTCTCCTGGGAGTCAGATCTTTATGACAATCTGTGAGGACACAAAAGTTTTGCTTTTTTCTTTTTTTCCCTGTGTTATTGCTGAACCATTTTCATAAGCTTTTCTGTGGCATTCATTCCCAGGGGACAATGATTTTTTTCAGTGATTTGTGGTATTAAAACCTTAGCACTTCTTAAGCTGCCTCTTCACTTCTGTACTTATTAATGCTAGCAGCCACTATTTGTTATCAATATGTATTTTATCACTGAATGCATACTGGAAAGTATAACGATGTATGTCTGCATATACACATTTATTGCATATACCTGCACACCTACATGCACATAATAGAAATGTCTGTGCATTCGGAGTGTAATTGTTGCTGTATGCCTTTCCCACCTCCTTATTTTGGAGTTAGGTTTGAGATAGGAAAAACGGTTCAGTGAAGAACTGGGGCCTATTCTGGATTATAAAAGAAATTTCTTGTTTCCTCTGAATAATGGCTCTAAATGTGAATGGAATATTTCAGTTTATTGTTCTGATGACACATCTCTTGGGGTACGAGTGCCTTTGTGCTTGGCATTATCTTTGTGAAATATCAAGTAGGAAAAGGAGAGAGAGAATGCCTCTGTGCGCTTCATGCAAGTGTTATTAGATAAGGTCTAGGTTGTCAGTGAGTCTCTGGGAAGTGGGGAAAGCTGCTTTTTACTGTTTTGCTCAGGGAATGAGTAGCGCTCTTAAAGCACATGGCTTGAATCTCCTTCAGCACATAACAATAAAAATGCAAGTTATGCTTTGAGTGGGGGTAAGATTAGCATAAAAAGAAAAAAAAACATGGTATTATACAAGTTTTCTGCAGTACTGAGTATCAGGAGACCTTTTTCAACACTTGTTAAAAAAGTGTGACTAATGTTTCTGTGTTCCCCAGGGGGAACAACAGAGGTGCTGTTTCCTATTAACAAGCAATCTTAATTGTTTTTCTATTTGTAACATTTCCATTTGTACACATCTTCAGGAGCGTATCCCATTTTTAAACACTAAAAATCTCCAAGTTTTCCCTAAAGATGAACCACCTTGGTTTTGCCTGCTTTAGTTTTGTGCTGAGCAATGTTTTGAGCAAAACACGTTTTGTTTCTGAAGTTAGTGCTACAGTTATACTCGTAAGGTGTAGGAATAGAAACGTATGTTAAATCCATCTGGAAATCAATGGCTTTTGCTGTCATCGTTTTGTTTTGCTGGTCTCTTATAGTGATGCTTCCACATCCGTATATTATAGTTACCTTAATACTTCGCTGAATCATTCTTATTTAGAAATATTTAGCTTTAGTATATATTGATAGTATATATATAGTATATATTGATAGTGTATATATATATAGTATATATTATATAGTATGTGTGTATATATATATATATATATATATATAGTATATATTGATAATGCTCAAGCTTCCTCCATTTTTAAAACTCAGTGCCTTTGAAGTACTTATAAGGTTTCTCATTAACTATAGTGATTTGGGATAGAACCCACAGGAAGAGAAGTAGTCACAGTAATGATACATAAAGGTGGATATATAAATGGTCTCTAATGAGCATTCTATGAAAGCTTTTTTCAATAGCCAAATGGTTGTGCTGGGATGAGGAACACCTGATGTGCAGTTTAATGGTTATTGAAAGTAGTACTTCTCCAGATGACCTTCATGCTATTTCAAGCCAGCCATTTACTTGCTGGGGGTAAAATTAGTTTATGGAAGCTGACTTGAAGTGTTGAATTACACTAGTGAAGAAATGTAACAAAATGGTTTTTTTTGTTGTTTTTTTTTGTTCTCAAAAAGTATCAGTGCATTAAGTGGGAATCATCTTGCAGTGTGAAATAGTGTTTAGTAAGAGAAAATCGGACAGTGTTTTTTCAGGTGACGCTTTCTTACTTGAGATTTTTTGTTGTGTGAAGAGCGTTGAGCATATTTTTGCATTACTGGTTTATTGATGTAGTTGCTGGAAGATGGAGTGCTGCATCTACAATTCTAATTTTAAAAGTTTTACTAGTTACAGGGAAGCTGTATTGATTTTTTTTGGTACGTTCTGAGGATGAAGAGAAGTTCTGAAAACTAAGACTCTTACTGAGGGGCCAAAAATACAGACTGAAAGCACTGCTGGGAACATCACTTGGAAAATTTGGGTTAAAGATATTAAATAATATGTGAGAGTACAAACAGTCTGAGTTAGAGACAACTTAGAATGCTCATGCAAGTCTATGGCCTTACTGTCATGAATTGCTTGTGGTTGGAAACAGGTTTGTGACTGATAAACAACTCCAGGCTGCTTTTAATGTAACTGTAAACTGTGCTACAAGCAGAAATGGGGAGAAAATGATTACATCTAATGGGGTAACAACTGTAAGGGTACTGTTGTATTAAGTGACTTAATGAATACCGATCTTAAATCTTTAAATCTTAAATCAACACGCAAACAGTCTACACTAATCAAGTAAGCAGAATTTTTCAGAGACTTAATATGTATTAAAAGAGCACTTCAGCCAAGAAGTGCCTATGTATTTTCTTCTTTGATCTGGTTATTATTTGAGTAACATCACACTAATCTATTTCTCCTTTGCGTTTTCTATTTTCTTTTTGTTGTCTGTTTGCTTTAAGAACTAGTAGAATTGCGAGCAATCGATGTTAAATCCTGTGCCATTGCTGGAGGGAGGGTTTTCTGTAACATCATCAACAGGAGGGTTATTGTGAAAGCTGTGACTGGGGAATGGCAGGGACTGCTTCAAGTAGGCAGCAGTTGCATGTAGGTATGCACAAGTGAATACAGGGGTATACAGGTCTGCTTTTTATGTGTTCATGTGCACGAGCTTTTGTGTGTAGACAAAAGTGCAGAAAAATGGAGAAAAAGGGAGTCATATTTCTGTGTTCTGAGAGTATTATTGATTTCTCAGAGACAAGTATCTGTTTGATGCTGTAAAAAGTTAATAGAGAAATTACAATTTGCATGCTGCAGGTGTAATTCTGGTGTCACTTCTTGCAGGCTTATGAAAGTGCTCTTTCACAGTCCATATGCAGTTGGGTCAGTTTAGGCCCTGAGCTTACAGCCATTCACATGTATATAGACAGGCATAATTTTAGGAACACACAGTGCAGAAACAACAGAAAACCATGTGTCCACACCTTTGCATGGTGCAGATGATAACTTTTTCCATATGTATTTGCACACCTTGGCTTTCTCCTACTTATCTCCTTTCGCACAGCTGTTTAATCTTTTCTTTCCCCCCCCCCTCTTAAAGATTTATGGTACATCTGATTTACTTACAAATGAGATTGGTAAACCTCCAGATCAGAGGGAGGTGATGTGTGTTGGGGCATTTTTGGGCCACGCCAGCATTTCTGTTTGAGTTGCCTGTGAATCCATCACTGAAGAATCAATACCTACCTTTTACATTTCTCAATTTAAACTTGCTGTTTTTTTAGATGTGGAAAATAATACCAGTGAGACTTCTGATTAAAGTATTCAGAGGTCTTCAGTATTTGACTCTTCCCTTTATTTTGGGAATAGATGGATGCTTTCGCATCATGAATCATTCAGCTCTGCTTCTGCAGTCTCTGTACTTTTTCCTGAGATCAGAAACATGCCGTTGACCTGCTTCTTGATAGTTCTGCAACAGCAAACTTGATTTGTAACAGTAAGAGTGGGGAAAAAAAATACTGAGCTACCTCAGTTTTTCAGGCTGCTTGTCAAAGCTGTGAGTAGCAGGTGAAGGTCTGCATTGTCTGCTAGCAGAATGAGAAGGATGGGAACGTATTCATCTTGATGGTGACTCAGAGATGGACTGTCTTTGCATTAACGAAGTAAAAGGATGGGATATAGCTGCAAGGAGTAATTATGCCATGTAGCTCAACTGCCTGGCTTTTCAGTTTGCAAGATGTAAGAAACCATCAGGAGGAAATCCAGTACAATAAACGTCTTATGACAAGTGTCTACTTCAGTGGATTGACTGGGCTGGTTTACTGAGAGTCCAGCAGTAAAATTCAC
Organism: Coturnix japonica; assembly: GCF_054131305.1. NCBI lineage: Eukaryota > Metazoa > Chordata > Aves > Galliformes > Phasianidae > Coturnix > Coturnix japonica. Next base: position 18,510,098 of record NC_140671.1, on the reverse strand, counting down.
AAATCAAATTGGTACAAGCCTCCTATTTGGCCATTGTTATCTCTGACTGTAAGATGCTCAGGGAATGCCTTAGGGTAGGCAAGGATGGAGGTAAAGAATTTTGGCATCAGTTTTCTTTAATTAATTGACATAATGGGGAAAAAACTTCACAACACTGCAGTAAAGCAGCACTGAACTAATTTTTGTGTTAACCCAGCCCTGTTTCTACTAAGAAATAGGCAGGTGCAATAGGCTTATCCTGCATTATTTTGTGAATTTATTTATTTATTTAGTTCTTATTATTGGCATCAGTTAAAGCATTTACATCCAGAATGACTGCTAGGTAACAAATTACAAGCAGAGCTGATCTTCAGTTGTCCAGACTGCAAATCTAGTTAGCTCAAATTGCATGCCAGTTGAATCACGTCCAGTTTTTAAGGTCAAACCTTGTTGGTTGCAGGCTTCAGCACTGTAGAGTCTGACAGTAACTCAGATTTAAACCTGTGTAAATGTTGCACTTTCCTACTTTACAAAGAACAGAAAATGGTTTTGTTTCTTTAAAAATGATGTTGCTGGGGAAAAACGGCCATAAGCAGTTAATAGAGCAAGAATTGTTCATACTGAGACTATCAGTCTTTTGCGCACTGACATTGATGTTAGTGTCAGTTGACAGTGAGCTTTTATAGTCAATCTATTGAAGTACAAAGGGCCATGTTTTGAAAACTGTCATTAAAATGCCTCTGGTTTGTAGAGCAGCACATCCTTTATTCACTTATAATGGAATACGCCATAACAGATGAGACAGGGCGAATGTTGAAAATGTTAGCATAAGAGGGAAAAATGGGATGAAGTGCTTTTGTTCTTGTTAATCCTTTTGTTCTTTCCAAATTAGAAGCTCATCTTAAACAATGGTTCACTCAGTTTGGTTAATTCAGTTATATCATTTTTATGATCAGAAGTTGTACTGCTTTCCAGCATAGCCTTTCAAAAGGGTTTCAAGCAAAGCTATCTGTTAATTTGAGTAATGCAGCCACAAACTAATCACTTTGAAACTGCGTGCTACCACTGCTTTTCCGATTGCTGTACCATATTGATTGGCCACATTAATCACACCAGATAATCTTGAGAAGTAAGCCCTTTTTGTTGTCCCCCACAGTACCAACTAGATTCAACTCTAGCTGAAATTTGACTGCCCAAATTTCTCTCTACAATGGCACCTCTGTAGTTCTTCTATGTTGCCTGACTTCATTTTCAGTCTCTGTACACTTCCCTTTTCTGTTTAAGCTACACGGGCTCTTTAGCCAAGCCAAACCTGTGCCCTACCTGCGTGATGCTTTGGAATCGCCTGCTCCTACTTTCTTAACAAATGGCTCTTAAAAAGTGACCAGTTCCTCCTATTATTTTTGGCATTTTCTTCACAGATGTAGTGGTTAGGATGATAGAAGTTGAGAACAGAACAATGCTATGAATGCTGATCAGCTACAGCTTGCTTAGGTTGAAATTAAATCGCTGATTGAATAGTGGAGGACTTTCCATTACTTTTTTAAAAGATGTTTCTATTCTAGTTCCTCAAGAGAACTGTTGTACTTTATGTGAAGTATCCATACGTTTACTAAGAGCATGTTGAGAGCCTTCCAAAGCACAAAGCGCATGCAAGTCTTAAAGGCTTGTTTTATGTTTTCTTAAAGACACGTCTGTTTTCCAAAAGCAACTTATTGTTTTTGTTCTCTTGACTGACTTTTATCTTCCTACATTTTCTTGTGTTAGAAAAATAGGCTGGCTTTCAAAGTATTATGGTCAATTACTTCACTATGGATTACTGACTTTCACATACAGTGGGCTTTTATACAGTGTTATGGATATATGAATTTGGAGGGGTATGAGGGTCATTCTTTATCTTTTTTTTTCTTTTTTAAAATATATTTGTAAATGATCTTGGTACAGTTGGATGGGGTGAAAATACTTCAGGAAGTGCTAAAAATATCCAATTTGTGCAAGAAAAGGTTACCAAACTTGTCAGTCCCAAGGTTATTGTGTGTACTTGAAGCAGATTTATGGCAGGAGGACAAAAAGAAAAGGTAAGAGGACTGAATTTGGGGAATTTGTATTCTGAAAGTCTCTTAACCTTGATTTTGTGAATGCATGAAGGACCATGTTGAGCTGCTCTGATCGTATTAGTGAACTGCTGAACTCCCCACACCATAGTAATCAGTCTCCCTGTATCACTAACAGTGGACAAGGAGAAGGCTGAGGTATGCCTTAACTATTTTGCCTCAGTCTTTACTGGCAGCTACTCTTCACACACCCCTTCATTATATGTTCATTATATTAATTTTAAGTTCAATCTGAGTTTATTAGTTCATTGCAACAATGTAAATGTAAACCGAACTTCCACACAAACTAGACTAGAACTGTTGGCTTTTTGAACTGTTTTGGAATAACTTTAGTATATATAGAAATAAAGCCTTTCACATGACACACCCTTCAGAAGAAATGCTATTTAATGTCAGTCAGAACTGATTTAGTGTTGATATCTAAGCATGTTTACTTGGATTTATGTAGATTAAAAAACACTTCAACACAGCATGAATTAAAGACAGAATGCTTATGCTTCTTGATCTTGGTTGGTTTTATAGCTCACTGAATCAATAGGTTGGCATTCATCATTTGTCTGCAAGGAAAGTGAACGCAGTCTCTCACTCAGCCTGTCCTAGAAGGACTCTGGGAATTGAGTACTTGTTCAGCTCTACAAAAGGGTATTGGTGTGTCGGCTGCTGTATTCATATCCACCATCTACTGAGCCTTTCCTCTGCCTTCCAGTGCTTCTCATTGCCACAGAATGTATTGAAATGGGTTATAGTGCTTGGTTTTTGTCTAAGTAGACCTTACTGCTCTAAGTTGTCATTCAAATTTGAGAAGATGATAGGTTCAGCCTCTAAAGCTTCAGCATTTTTTTCATTATTCTGGCCAAGAACTGGGAAATGAGTTATCATTTTACTCCATTTACGGAGAAATTGCTGCCTGTAGTTCAGAATTCTTGCAAATGATAGTTCATTTTCAGACTCAAAATTATAGTAAAAGCATTGAAATGTAAAATTTGGACAATTTTCAACTCAGTCCTCTTCGTATTTTCTAATTGGTGTAGTTGAGGGCTTGTGAAACTTTCTATGCTTTCGTGGCCTTAGAAATGGCTCCCGTGTGTATCGCATTTGGACTTAAATTCCAAATGTTTTGTTTCGTTGTGCACTAAAATACTGTTTGGTAATTAAAAACAACTAGGAGTTTATTAATATTATCAATTTTGAAGACTTACCAGGGTACAATGTGCTGGCAACTGGTGTATGCTAAAATGTTGATAAAAATCTGCTGTAGTTCACTATAGATCTTTTGAAAATGTTTAGCTTTAGAATTTAGAAATCATTGGCAAGGTATTGATTTGTGAATAAGGATGCATAGTACAATTAATACTGATTTGGTCAGTTTTTATCAGTGACCAGATTTCTAGTGTATTAAATACTCTGTATTCATGTCTGTCAGCTCTGGGCAGTTTTCTGTTTGTGAACCTTTTTATGCTGTCATGTCAAATGTTTTCCGTTTTCTGTATACTGAGACAAAAATCTATAGATCAAGTTCTCTTCCAGGTCCCATAATGCACAGGGGAAAAGGTTTTGCTTGCTGACACTTATCTGGCTGAGAACATAGCAAAAATCATTGTCTGAGTTACAGGGCTGTGAGCAAAATGCATTTCATACTGTTACCAAACTGGCTGCTATTGACATCCCCATCTAAAAATGTAATAGTGTAGGAAATAACACCTTTATTTCTGAGAGAGAGAAGTCTAATCTTGGTTCTCAAATGATACCTATCCATGAAAGAAGTGAAGGGAGTCAGCTGCTTTGTTAGCTTTTATTTTTTAATTTGGGTAGCTTGTCTGGTCTGACCTTTGTCCTTTACCACAGATAAAACTTCACTGATGACAAGTCCCAAAGCTTGAGTAACTTTGGCTGAAGATAGTTGGGGTTCATTTTTGACTTCCCAAGCATGGATTTTTCACATTTAAAATGTTTCTGTGTAACTGTCCTTCAGTTTTTGGACAACTACTTGTATAGTGACTGATAGTCCTTAAGTATTGCTTGGGATTTTTTTCTTATTTGAAGCTGAAAATGTCCTTGAACTTCATTATTCACATTTCAAGGGGATTCTGCACCAAAGAGGGGTTGTGTATATGATGATAGGATAACTTCTTGTTGTAAAAGTGTGACTTTTCTTTCTTTCCCTCAGTGAGGGATCAACCTTGTGAGATACGGAGCTGACAATTGTTATTATAGCAGGTAGTAAAAATGAGTTATTCTTGTTTTGCATTGCCATGTCTATTTCTAAGTTCTGATTTTCACTTGAAGCGACCCAGAAGCTCTGGGTCTGGCCAAGGTGTGCTCAGTGTACAACAACTCACTTGGTGCAATTGCTGGAGCTGCTCTGTAATTCTTAACCATAGCAGCACACTCTGTGACACAAAGCACTCGATTTGATGGAAGGCTTCTGTGTGTCATTTTGGTTTTAAGACTGCTGTTCTCAGTCCTCTGGGGAAATTGCAGGTCAACGCTTGATGGCAAATGGTTGGAGTAACTGTTTCAAAGCACTAACTGCAACTTCTGTCCCATAAGGATCTTCATGGATTTAAAACATCAATTTTCTGAATAAACAAAATATAAAGCAAAATGCAAAGCAACTCCTCAGAACTTGCATCCTGTTTGGAAGGTTGACAGTTGTCATTTATGCCATTAATCATGATGTTGTTACAGCAGCAATCTGTATGAATAATTTGGTATTGCATTACATGGTTTTCCATACAGGACAGAACTATGATGACTGTTTTTTGTCTCTATAGCGAAAGGGGTTATTCTAGCTGATTTTTCCAAATCATCCATTTTTAATGTATTTCATTTATTCTCATTTAATATTGCTTACAGATTTTCAGCTCTGCTGCTGTTGCTGATAAGCAGCTACTTGAGACTGGGGAGTGGTTGCATCGGTGGAAACTGTGAAATTTGTTATATACTCGACTAAAATGAAATAGGAAAGTATGTACTTTTATATTGGTTGCAGGAATTGGAGCATTTACTTGAGCTGTAGCATTATGATTAAAACCACTTTTTTTTTTAATGTTAAGACGAAATGAGTTACACAAAACAGTTGGTTTCTTAAAACAGTTGTGACTTTTTTCTTGACATGTGGATACATTATTGAAAAGTAGGACAAACAAAACTGGGACCTTATTGAGAGGAAAGAACAGAATGATGTGATTATTCTGGAGCTGTTGCTTAAGAACCTTATATTTCCAGGGAAAGAACTTCCAGATTTGAAACAGAAATGTTTCGGCTGATTTCAATATCTGTTTCTTGGTAGTACTGATTCATTTCAGTTCTTCACATTTCAATGGCAGTGCAACTGTGCTTCCCACAACGTTTATTAGTGATAGTGTTTCTAAAATGACAGTGTTGATTTTGAGCTTTTAATATATAGCAGTGCCTTTTGTCTTGGATTCAGTGTGTTGTGGCAACTGGTCTATTGTTTCTGAATGGAATGAGGCTTTTCTCATTTGTCATGGGTTACTCTAGGATGGAGGTGAATTTTGTTTGTAGCTGTTTCAGATCACTTGTATCAAATCCCTTTTCTTGATGGGAAGACTTTCAGCTAATGACTTTTGTTAGTTATCTGCCTGATACAGATCTTGATCATCTGGCCAGAATATCTTATTAAAATAGCACAGAAGTGAAACTAAAGCTTTTCTACCAACAGTTACTTTGGAAGTTTCTTAATGCTATTGAACTACTCAGGCACAAACTAATTGCTTCTGTGCTGAATAACATGATACGCTGAACCAAATTAGTCCCTTCTATAGCTCCCATTAATGGTGAAATTACACTCCATTGAACCTGATTGGGTGCAGCTGAGTTAGAAGTTATGATCTATCTTATTTTTAGGAATGTGTTAAGGGTTTATCTTGGTCTCAGCAAAAAGACTTGAGTTGCTCTACTTTCAGATAAAGCATCAAAATTCTTTTTGTTCTAACCAAGGCGGTTTTAACCCTTCGCAAGTAGCAGAACAACAACAACAAAAAAATCTCAGATCAACTTTTCTTCAGTATCACTCATTTTCATTTCAGAATTGCATCAGCATCTTGTCATCGTAATGTAAAGCTTATAATCACTTGGGTGCAGGCCTTCTGAACTCATCTTCGAAAAATGAGGGCATATTTCAGCTGCTGTTTTCGTATCATTTCATATGCCTTTATTCATCTCTGACACTCGTTCGTGCAGTGCTACTATTTTTCTTATGCTTGAATAATAGCACATCATTTCTGTTTTGCTTCAGTGTGCCACATAAAATGTGAAAAGATGAAGTATGCTGCTGTCACACCATGAAAAGAATATTTTGATTCCAAGGAAACACAAGAAATACATTGCCTTTACAATGGAAATGCATCCTACCTCAAAATAGCTAATTAGTTTTATAGCTTGTTAACAGAATATGTAACTTGAGTAAGGATTCAACAGTAAATCATAGAAAGTAATTACATAAATCGAAGCAATGTCTTGAAGTGGGACAATAAGTTGTCTGAGAGTGTTGTTTATTTAATACCAACTTAATATTACAAGAGCAAACAGTAAGACAGGTAAAGTACATCATAATATTAATTATATGGATTCATCCGAAGGTCTGTAATAAATGTTCACTTACTGCTTCTCTTCAAGGAAATTGCTGAAATAAGTTAAAGCATAACATCTTGCATTATTCAGAACTATCTGAATTATGATGGGCAGATCGAAGTGATACCCAGAAGAGCTTTGATATTCAAACAGCACAGAGCCATCAATTCTCTAAAAGTTTTTTTTTTTTATTTTATTTTAAAGAAAACTTACAGTGCTTGAGATTTTGGTTATTCCTTCACATGTGTGTTTTTAGAACTACAAAATAGTATGCTACGGCTTTTAGAACAAAAAGAAAATAGTCATGCTTGGTGTTTAGTGGCCCATGATTTTCTTTAAGGAAAAAAAAAAACCAAAAAACCCAAAATAAAATAGTAAAATATGGCAAGTAGTAGTTATTCCTAGCTAAGAAGGTCAGTAGGCAATAGATGCTATTCAGACTACTTAAAGCATAGTTACATATATCTTCTTTATGCCAAAGCCTTGAAGGAGAATTTGCAGATGAACAGAAATGAGAAACGTGAAAATAATGGTAATACAAAACATTCCTCCAGCTGCTGTTCCTTCTCCTCAGTTCCTGTAGGAGAGCTTCAGTAGCTGGAGCTAAGACACCTTCCCAGCACCACTGGGTTAATTCTGCTGAGCACCTAATCTGGATTATAAATTAGCTTGGAGAAGATTCTATCTTCTTAAGGTTAATGATACTGAAGAGCACGTTAAAATAGCAATGAGAGTTGTTCAGGTGCTCTTGTTGTGAATCAACATCGAGAGGAATTTTGGCAAGCATATACTTCTAGAATTGTTTTAGTGACTTCATCCTCAATTTGAGTTCATGCTACGGCACTTGTCTGTGTGCCAGCTAAAGAAAAGCACTGATCTGTTGCTTGGCAATAGAGATTTTTTTTTTCTCCCCCTGAGGCTCAATCAAGAAATCTGTGAAGAATAGGATTCTATTTTTCTGGGATTAGGGAAGTTATTGTTTCATTTAAGTAAAATACAGTTTTATTTCTTGTGGTGTTGGCTGACTGTGTGTAAGGAATGGAAGTGAAACAGGTGAGATTAAATGCAAATTTAGGATTGTTTTGGTTAGCAGTTTGGCAGGAAAACTTGCAAATATGCAAAAAAAAATGATAGTGTTATTGCTGGGTGTGATGGGAGGTTGAATTATAAAGAATCATTGCACAAAGTGAGACTCATTTTCAAAAGTAATGTGAGGAATAGGAGAAGAAATGAGGTAATTTAAATTTGAAAGGCAATGAAATGAAATGAATCAAAGTATGACTAACAAGGTGTTCTAGTGAGATGTAGTTAAGCTGGATGCAGTGTGCTTGTAAAAGAAAGATATTTAGTACTAGAAATGTAGATGTTGAGAACTATGTGCAAAATAAGCAAAGGATTTTAAATGGAGCCAATGTTTGGCAGCAGTATTTTCAGTGTTAAAGCTATTAGGCATTTAATTATAATTCCTTGAATTTTAACTTGCTTCCTATGTACTCTAATGCACTTTAAAATAAGGGAGAGAGCAAGTTGCCAGGCTATCGTAGTGCAAAATAAACATGGTGACATTGAAAAAATGTCACGACATTACACTGTCATTGTAATATAAACAATCCATTTTCTGACTGTGAACTAAACATGTTGAATGAAATAAGAGATGGATGAGATTGAAAGGTGAACAATAAAAAAGGAAGCTCAAATTCCACCTAGAAGCCAGAAGCTTGTTCTATGTGATGGGCAGGAAATAATCTGGAGCTTGACAAAGGATGTTATCAATTGCCACTTGTTGGTGATCTAATATTAGTGACTTAATATCTAGTTTAACCATAGGTGCAGTGTCTGGGTGGCACGTATCAAACCTTTGGGATTCTATCTAACAATCCATCAAGATTTAGAGCCTTTCCCATGACTCTGACTTTCACAAATGGTGCGCTGTACAATTTACAAGCTGTAAATCTGATGTTTGGGCAGTTCCTTCTTTTGTTTCTGGTTTAAAGTAGTGGATTTTTGGCTTTGTGAAATCAACATGTATGCATTACTTGATGCATCCCAATGTCTGATTAGCAGGATAAGGATTTCCTATGGTGTATCTATACTACAATTAGATACAATGATTTTAAGGCATGCTTCTTTAACAGCATCTAAATTCAGACTGTAGTTTTGTTTTCTCATTTTGTTGTTTCTCTAACTGGATGGGAAGTACTGATGCTTCATTTAAAAAAAATAATATTCCTGAACTCTCTTTAGATTAAAATAAAATAGTATTGAAAATGGGCTCTGTGCTGAGAATTTGTATGCTGAGCTTGTCAGACCATGAATCTTTATTATTACTGAGCTTTATCCTTGAGTACATCGCTTGCAATTCAGTTTGAATATTAAGTGTCAGGCTCAAACGCGCTGGTGAGAGATTTGCAGCAACCAGCAGGTTCCTGTTCCAACCTTAGAAGCCTTTGACCTCTCTCTTCTTTGATAAGTGGTCTTATTTCACATGTGTCAGCTTACTGGTGTGAAGCTCCTGATGCCATAAGAGATTGAGAAAAGACCCTTACTTGCAGTTTGTGATTTTCTCAGTACGCTGTGGAAGGTTATAGATAAAGAATAAGGTGGTGTGGAGCTGGTTATTCAGAAATGCGTGTGAAAACCTGTGATGCTTACAAATCCAATGCTTTTTCTCAATGAATGGGTATGGTGCAAGTAGAAAGAACTGTAGATTAGAAAAAGGAATAAAAAATCATTTTTTGTTCCTTACAAATAGCAAATCTGGAACAAGTGGTTCTGCAGAGATGTTTGCTGTGTCCCTATGCTCTAGGTTTCGTAACTTATGTTTGTGTCTGTCCCTTCTTCCTGTGGAAACCAGCTGAAGTCGTTGCTTACTATAGTAAGAGAAATAAACGTTCAGTGTTAATTCCCCTGGTAGTAGTGTCCCATTTGGGCTGCAGATATAACTTCACCTGTACTCTGAAGTATTTTACAAAATAATGATTTTAATAAAGAACTGAGTGTAGCCCAATTCTGTATTCCTATGAGCAGGAATAAATGCTTCTGCTTTTTTTTCCTGTATGTATGCATGACTAAATGCTTCTGCAGTACTAACAGAAAAGGTTTATTAGCTCTTCTTAAATATAAGCCACTTCTAAGGCATACAGACGTGCTTCCCTGATTTAAATTACGGAATTAATGTTCATTCAATTTATAGCATAGTGATTAACTGAATGAAAATGAGCTATCAAAAGTAATTTTGGGGTCAGCGAGATTAGTGTTAAATGCTGTATCAGAATGCGATATCTGAACAAGGTGAGAGTAAGCTGCATTTGGCCTTTGCTGCTGCTTTACTGGTTCTAGTGAGGCACACTGCGACAGCTTCATAACCACCAGGAATTAGTACTTAAGTGTGATGGTATTACCTGGTACCTGTAGCTACCTGATTCAGTCAGAGCAAAGTGCTGTGCCCTTTAACTACAGTATTGCTTTTAGGGCTGCCAGCTGTTCTGCTGTTACATTATCCCAGTCCAGATGCATCCTATAGCTGAGCTCTTTCAGTTATAGTGAGAGTATCCATATCATGTTTGCAAAACTATTGGATAAGCTGCCTTTGTTTTCCTTTCTTACAACTTGTCCTGGTCATTAACTACAGATGATGTTTATTAACACTGAAAATGCAACATCAGAATTGTCATTTATAAAGAAAAGAATAAGTAAGCAAACTATTTTTTCTACATCTAAAGCTTCTGTGCTTTGTACGGCTACGATTCATTTCTTGACCTGTGACAGATGAGAGAACTATTAGTTTCAAAAAGGGAAATGTAAGAAACCCCACTCTCTAAGTATTCCAACTTCTTGGTCTTTGTCAGCATTGCAGTATTCAGCACTAAAAGCTCAACACTGCGACTGATAGGAGAACTCTACAGTTAGTTGATAACAGCTCAGCCTTTTTCATGTTACTTCATTGTATGCCCTCTTCACTTGAATTTATGGTAATCTTCTAATCTAGCTGGTGTGTAAGTGTATTATTATGTGGAATTGTGTGATTAATCTTACTGATGTTCATGGGACTGTTCTTCCTGCTTAAGAGCTTTGGTAGAACAGCCTCTTCATGCAGATGAATGAGTGAGAAAAGCAAAAATTCTGAAGAAAAGCTTAAAAAAGTGATTATTTGTTAAGTAGTAGTTATTATATATATATTAATAGAGAAATTTGGATGCTTTCTGTGTGGAGGGAAATCGTGTAGGAACTGATTTTTCTGGAGTTGTAGTATTCTGCATGTTAGAGAGCCTTCTGAGCATCAGAAGTTTAAAGATGTGTTTTTAAGGACCTTTGAGGGGCTGCTCAAGAACTTAGACAAGTAAAACAACTGTCTGTACTTCTCATGTACTTGGCTGTACTTTTCCCTTCTGATGTTATTTCAAGTGTTTTTTCTTATCCTCAAGTTTCTTCTCTATCTCCTTCAGAGTCCAGTCTGTGCTTAGTGCTTCATTCTTCTCCTGATACTTTTCCTTTTGGGATCCTGAAACAGGGCACACGGTCTGTAGGTCACCCTTCCACCGTAGGTTTCTTAGCAGCAACTCTAAGAGGAAAAGTGAATCAGTGACAATCTTAACATGAATCATCATTAAGCTGGTGTCTGTGATTGCATCAGACTCTTACTGCCAGGTTTAAGCAGTATTCTCTCAAATACAGGAGGTCTGGGGCCAGCTGGCTGTTCCTGAAGGAAAGCTGGAGCTGAGGGCACCCTCTGCTACTGTTGAGGCTCCCCCATGGGCTGTGGGTACATTGGACCTCAATGGGGAGAGCAGAACCAGGCACTAGAAGTGGGGGAGCAATGACAACTTTAGGCAAGGCCAGCAGCAGCAGTAAACTGGGATGGAGGTGAAGTGATGCCAGTTGCCCTTTTTTCCTCTTTTTCCACTTGTTTTTTTTAAATATTATTTTTAACCTGATGTTCGTCGGCACTGAAAGGAAATCCTCAGAACATCTCCTTTTGACAGACAGTGCAAATTAAAAGATACGGCGAGGCAAAGGAAACTGGAACCCAAATATGCCCCCGGGGTTTTCATTTACAGTTAGGAGCTACAGATACAATTACTGCTGACAGAAATTCAGAAGCCAGTGGCAGAGTGCATGTGGCAGTAGACTCATGCCAGGCAGTAATTGGGAAGATTATTTTTAATCAGAGCATATCCTACAGCCCAAACATTAGCAATCTCTTGTAAGGCTGACAGGAAATTAAACTGATACCAAACAAAAAAAAAGCCTCAAAATAGAAGTAATGTGGTTAGAAGTCTAATGATGGCAAAGCTCCATCCTTGTTGCCTTTTGCTGTTATCAAAAGGGAATTGCTTTTAACTTAAAGCAACGGATTACATTGTTTAGTGGTATTTTAGAGCAGAGTTGAAGGTGTCAGATTAGGATAATTTATACATAGGCTTTTTGATGAAGTTGTGTAGGTATAAATCAAACCTGGAAACTGAATGTAGGTATTAATATTTTTCTTATTGTCCTGGGACCTCTATACATATATATATGTGTGTGTGTGTATACATATTTATATATGTATATGTAAAATACTTAAGGGAGCTACTTATAAGGAAAAGCACTGTAATGGCTGAGATGCTCCTGGAATGCCCAGATATGGTAATTTTATAAGCCTGCATGGCCTGTGGCAATGACCCTGCAGGAGAATCTCTGCTGCTCTGGCTGCATGATCTGATTGCCCCAAGGGAGTCAAGGTTTTCTAACCCGAAAGCCCAACACTTGCATTTTTAAGGGGGTATTAACATTTCTCAGCCAGGCTTCTTCATAGATGCTTGGTAAGATTTCTTTTAATTGACTCAAGTCTTCCTTTTATTTGTGTTTTCAGAATAGAAGGACTTTAGCCCTGTAGAATGTTTGTTCTGCTGTTGACAAATATTGTTGTAATGTGTGCTATAAATGGATGCAATGCAAAAAGTTACTTCTTGCTTTTCTGTGCTATGTCACAGTTGTTTGAAAATGGAATTTAGCGCTATAAAACCAGACAAGTTTCCTTATTGTGGTGTGGACCATCTTAATGATATCTCATGTCAGTCCAAAGCATAACATCAACATCTGTGACGTTCCGCTGGGTTATCTTGCGGCTCGTGAACATGACATTGTCAAAACGCAGGTTTTCTCACAAAATTATTAGCATTTTTCTCTCTGTTTACTTATATCGAAAATTTCTTTGCGGAAGCATGTGAATATGACTGAAGAATAATACATGTTGTTTAGTTGTTGTCTGATATGATCAGTAAAGTATGGTTCCTAATATATGGATAACTTGTGCAACTGTTACTACCTGACATGGTATAGAATGTGTGCCTTGGTGGTTGTTCCTATTCCTCCTCAGCTACGTTAGGGATATTCACTATTGAAAGTATATATATGTATGTATATGTGTGTGCGTATATATATATATATATATATAAAAAATAACACATTATGTGAGGAAAAAAATCAACGTGTTTGCAGTTTGGAATTATTAAAGTGAATAAAACATTATCAAATGTATCTGTTTTAGTAATACAGGGACTTTGGTGTGTGTTTTCTCTGTGGACTCAACATGGACAATATTTCTATCTTCTGTTTGTATGAGGGAATGTACACCGCTATGTGTGCATGGAAATGAAAATGCATTTAGGGTGAATTTGTTATGAAAAACATGTTTGAGCTTACTGTAACTGCTAAAATTCAATGAATAATTCAGTAAAATATTAGATGTCAACACCTGCTCATCGATTTAAACAAAAAAAAATAACAGTATGGGATAGAATGTTATCCTATTTTAATTCAATGCTCTGTGTATGTATAATATATTTTGGATGCTCCTTTCTGTTTATATATTTTATGGTAATTGTTCTTTTGCAAAATTGCTTGAAGTTTACAAGTGAAAAACATGCAAGTAAATCGTAGTTGTGTTTTCCTATTGAAACAGAAACCTGTACTGAGGATGATTTTGAATTACAACGTTGTATTGCATTATGTGAGTTCCTAATGCATACACAAGATGTTGGTTTCAAATAAATCGAAAAGTGCCTGGTTAGCTTTCTCTGCCTTTTTAATTAACTATTACTTAATAAGTAATAAAGTATTTATTGCTGTTTATGCATGATTGAATTTTGCTGCTTTTCTTTGTTTTGAAGTAAAAATGCTATTATGTCCTTATAATGGTTGGTACATCACTTCCTTTCCTCAGTGCAATATTTTCCTTTTATTTTTTTTTTTATTATGACATTTTGAATCTTTAAGCTTATTTTGGGCTTTCCATGTTTGGAAGGCCAAAATATTATCTCCTTTGAAACTACCTTGTACAATATGAATTCATTTCTCTTTGCTTAGGAAACTACACAGAAGCCCCATGCAAGTGGTGCCTATTGTTTTCATGACCGGAGCCTTCTTTCTGTAAGTACGCTGATTTTTATTATTGTTTTTTGCTGTTGTTGATTTTATTGTTTTTCCTGGGAATGTGATTGGAATGTCTGCTTTGTATTGCTGTTATAGCATATAAGGTAATACACTGGCCTTCACAACTTGCCTTGCTGATGCTGGATCTCGAGACTCATAGGCCATACTTACAAGGTCAATTGTCTTTTACTCTTCAATGAAAAACAGCTTGTTTGTGGCTTGCAACAGAACATCTTCCCTGTTTCTGTCCGTAGGTTAAAATAAACAGTTCATCCCTCTTTATTTCCCTTTTGCGTGTCGGGGTCGTGTTGCTCTGTTTATTTTACTTCTGACTGATTCTGTCAGAAAGAAATTTTAGTATATTTATTAGTTGGTTCAAACAGTCTTCCCCTTAGAACAGCTACAAATAATTCATTACGCTTTGTTGTTCAAGCTCATAAATTCATAGAACTCGTGATGCAGTAGCTGTGTTAGTTCATTTTTCTCTTTTTTCCTTCCTGAAAGCTATTTTACATTAGATGCAGATGTTTTCTTACCCAGACTTTTTGTTTCTGTTTCATACTAAGAATTTATTTTTTCTTGCAAAGCATTTTAACCCATGCTTGGAAACGGTATTAAGCACTTTTATTAGGATACAATTTCATACTCAGTTGAATAATAGTTGCAAAATAACAGGTAAACTAAACAAAGTGTACGATTTCTTGATGTGTGTGTTTGATACTTGAGAAAAATTTGTTAGCAATCCTCTGCTTAAAATAATGCATTGCTCCATCTTTGTGCTGTGTAATAGCCATGGTTGATCCTGCGATACAGCAATAGGAGTTGCACGTGTGGTTACAGTGAGTTCTGTATGGGGGCTCATGGAATAACAGAAATATACTTTAAATTAGATTTAGTTCTGTGTGTAGTACATGTGCTGACAAACTAGTGGAGCAGGCTCACTTTTCTCATAACAAGTGTTAGTACTTGAATTCTACCCCAACGGTTTAGTGTCCGTGAAAGAATTTGGCTTGTAGTCCTTGTTAGGAGTAAAGAGTCTTACACTTACTGTCCTGTATCGTACACGATCTACATCTTAATGTCTTTGAAACAAAATTTTAATATTTCTAGACAGCTCCCTGGTTTGCAAGGCAAAAATAAGAAAAAGGCTTGTTCATCTTGAAGGCAGATTTAATTCTATAGTGCTCAGCATGCTTGTTGCTTTTCTTTTTCCCTCTCTTGAGTACTGCTTTCTATCACAGAGTAACTTTACAATTCTGAGCAGAATTGGACACAATTGACAGCTTTTGTTAGAAAAATGGTAATAAGGAATGTAAGAATGGGGTTGGGGTTTCCAACCTGTGGGAGACGGTGGTCCCCAAGATAATTACCAGCACATTTTTAGGAAGCCTGCATTAATTTAACTGTGAATATACTATCTAAAAATGTACTTAAAGGAAAAGATATTCATGTTCTTTCAAGAAGATAAATCAGAGATTTGGGGTATATGACAAGAAAGAAGAAGAAAATACTCATTTGGAATTTTGGGAAAGTCTAATGCCTCCAAATCTCCATACGCATAATTGATTTTATTATTTTCCCTAGTGATCGTAACCTAACCGGCATGATGAATATCAATCAACTTCTGGGGCTAAGAGGTCATTTTTTTTCTTACCAGGCTGAGACTGAAGTCCAGCACGTTGCCTGGTAACAGGCGATGCAGATGAGTTGGCTCTTAAGTGCACCATATGGCTGGGCGTTATGCCCTCGTCACCCATGACATGGTGTACACATGTAGTACATTACTGATTATGGAATGGTTTGTCCCGTTCTCTTATTTAGCACATTTGAAAATAGCAATAAGAATCCAACGCAGGTTTGTTATGAAATGGAATGCTGTGCAATGAAACAAATTTCATTAAACAAATTTGGGTTTTCAACTTACACTGATTGTTTAATAGTATCTATGCTACCAAAGAAAAGGGCAATCAAAATTGTACTGCATTTAGCAAACCAGTAAAGCAATCACAGACACTTCTGGAAAACAACTGAAAATAAATGTGAGAGGCGAAAGCGAATTGCTCCAAATTTGCAATGGGGAACCAAGCACAAATTGTGACCGGATAGGAATTTTTAGTAGAAATGAATATAAAGCCTAGATCAGCAGAGTTCTTGTTCATTCCCTTAGCTAGAATGTCTCTCCTGTTCTGCTGTCAAACTTGAAGTCATTCTGAAAGGAATACTGTGGAGAGTGGAATTAAGCAATAACACATGCTATGATCTCTGTGCTCTGGCTGCCCGAGGCCTGGATAAAGTGAGAGATGGGGAATAGGATTATTTTGTATGTATTGCCAAACGTATATCTACACATGTGAAATGGAAGATGATTAACTGGTATCCCAATTCAGAAGGCTGGGCAGTTAAACAGCAGATATTCTGTGTTTTTTTGTATTGTGTGACTTATTTAGAAAGATCAGTTGCTGTCTGTAGCCCTCCCCTATACAGCTACACTTACCTAAAGCTATGTTATATGGCAAGTAAGCTGTCTGTCTTGCGCTTTTCAGCTTAAGTTCTGTGAAACTATGTCAGGGGGAAAAAAAACGTAGAAAGCCACATTATCCACATTGTGAGAGATGATTTTAGCCATGCTTTTTGAGGGAATTTCCGTATACTTGTTGTCTCAATCAGGTGTTTTAGTCATTGCATTGTACACAGTTGCTGTTGGTGAATGTACTGTAGTTGAGTGATCCCGTGTTACTTCTGGCAGTTTTCCTTGGCTGTAAGTTTTTAAGGTAATAGAATGAAAAGCAGATGGTTCTCCATGTTAATCTAATAGGCGTATCCATTGGAAGATCTGCCATAGTGATCCACATTTTAAACCCTGATGGATGTAGATACGCGTGTGCAAGTATTCTGTCCATCCCAAGTCTTATCATTAGTTCAGCATTAGGGACAGTTGTCTTCTTGCAGAAGCCTGTAGTCATTTAATGAAAGGCATTTCAAGTGCTCTTCTGTCATTATAAAGCCGTGTTTCGCTTTGAACTTGTTATCATGTTAAAATAATTAATGGACAAATACTCATAGATATTATTGCAATGAAAATAGATTCTCCCATTTCCCTCCCTCATTAAAACAAGTCTTTTAAAAATGCAAAGCAAGCCACTGTTTCAAATCAGTGTAGCATACCACGGGGATCTGGTGAGTTGAGTATGATTGAAGGATTTCTGCCTGAGAGGCATGAACAAAATGCTAACAAAGTACAGCAAAGAACGAGGTTTTTTTGCTTTGTGGTAGCTACAAATGAAAATATCAACTGTCTACTTTCTGCTGAACAGGTGGATGTGCTGCTCGTTTTGTTTAAATCTTGATGTTCTTACAAAAGGGATGGAAAATAATATCCTTCAGATAATGCTTCATCATACACAGCAGTTACTTAAGGAGACAGATGTCACAAACGAGAGCGTACCCTGTTTCAACTCTCTGAGCATTTATTGCAGAGAACATTGTGTGGTATGCAATATCCTTTGGTCAGTTCAGTTCAGCTCTCCTGGCCTTGTTCCTTGCTGTCCTGCACACCCACAGCCTACCTGCTGGGGAGTCAGCATGTATGGGGGAGCAAAAATAAGCAAACAAAAACAGCAACACAAAACCACTGCTCAGCACTATGCTGACAGCAGCAATAATGCTTTTGTTGTGCCAGCATGGTTTTAGTCACAAATCCCAACCATAGCACCATATGGGCTGCATTGAAAAAAATATTTATATCCTAGCCAGACCATAATATAACACATACCATAAAGCTGCTGCTTTTCTTCTTCATTCTTAATGACGATCCTCCTTGCTTCATCTACACCCCAATGGAAAAAAAAAAAGAAATTATGAGCACATCTGGAAGAAAGAAAAAGTCGTGGGATATATATATTTTTTTCCTTATCTTGAAGGATGTTTTGCCCAGCTAAACGACCCAGTAAAATAAAACCCTGTGAAAAGATTGATCTGAAATTCTTCTCAAATTATGCTTTTATCTAGACCAAGTTGTTGTGTGGTATTGATTTTTAGATCTGAACAGTCTACAAGTAATAAAAGTTTCAGAGCCAAAATAATGGAAGGTGGTTTTCTGTCTTTTGTGTAAGCCGGGTTAGGATATTGAAGTATGAATCAATTACTTTGTCACTCAGGGTCCTTGGAACTCAAAAGAAAGTTTTAGCATGACATATTGCTTCCAGATGCTTTGGTTCCTTGAGTCTTATCATCCAGGCAGTCATTGTTTGTTTTTCTTCACAAGGTTGTTAGCAGCCTGGTCACTGTTAGTCCAACATCTAGCTATCAGGAAAAGCAGGAGATAGAATGATAGAATTGATGTTGAGGGGATTATTTAAGGCAGGCGAAACTAAGACTGACTTGGAATGTGCTGAAGGAGTAAGTAACAGCATAAAATCCACTTTTGGAATTTCATAATGGATGGTAATTTGTTCTTGAGGAGGGAATAAATGATTGTTATTGCTCAGAATCCTTTCCTGGTAACATCAGATGGTGTTCCCCGAAGCAGTATTTCAATGCTTGACAGCTGTCAGAAAAAGCAAATTGAATATTTGGTAATTTTCTGGAAAGGCCATCAGTGCAGAAAATATAGTACTGTGCCTGCTAGGATTTGCATTGGTCTTAAATGTGCTCACTGTAAGCAGCTCTTGGTTACCCTGTATCCTGAAATGGTGTCATACAGAGAAATGAAAGGAAGGGTTGGAGGTATCGAATAGCTTCCATCCAGGGGAGACATGAGCTCACACTCTTTATCTTGGAAAGGGTGACACCTGAGCAAAAATGCGAGAACAATGATGGACTGAAATTGTTATTGATATGAATATTGATGTGATAATGATATGACTCATAAGACAAGGATCACAGACTCAATGAAATGATCTAGCAGTGATGCGAGAAACTTTTCTTGCTGTATGTTGCTATTTTATGTAGTTTTGCCACTCAGTATTTCAGATACCAGAAATATGAATAACTGTGTGATGGACAGTGAGTGCCTTGCAAAAACACGGTGTTTTCTAAACTTCAAACAAATGTTACAGATTTTAAATTTGGGTTTTCTCCCATATGAAGTAGACTTGAAAGTATCTAATTTGAACCTCAAATTCACTATGAAATGCTTTTCAGTTTTGTTGTTAGTATTGTTTGTAATGATCTACTAAGGTTCAACAAGCCATTAGCTTGGTATTATCATCTTAAACACAGCAAATATTTCTGAGATTTTATTGATCTGAAGACTTTGTGAGTTCTTTATCTATTTTATAGATATACACCAGAAAGGATTTGGAAATGCTAGCCTTTTTTTCTCCTTTCTTTTTGCTATTCCAGCAAACGTGTTTGAAATCAAATTGCTGGACTGAGGTGGTATTTGAATACGTCATTAAGTGATGTTGTTCATGTTATGTTTTCAGCACTGAGATGTTCTCTATCATCTTGTTTTATTCCAAAGGAATATCTGTAAAAGGGCAAGAGAAACAAAATGTAGTGGGGGCATCTCTGAGTAACGTCTTCTGTATTGCTTTTGATCCAGTGTAAAAAGCAGATATAATGCTCCTAGTATCATAAATAGCAGAATAGTAGTAAAACTCAAACTGAGAAATTATCTTCTGTATGTTTTCTCAGTATGTGTGTGATTGGCGTATGAAAATGAAATATTCTGCAATGAAATATTTGTTTTCTCCAGTGGCCCTGAGTCCCTCTTTAGAGAGAGAACAAGATAGAAGGGCTTCTGCTATGGAAAAAAATAGGAATCTCTTCTGTTGAGCTATAGCCTGTCTGCAGCAGAGCACTTGTTTGCATCCAAAGCCGCTGGCTGTTGTGTGAGAGGCGCTCATAAGTGTATTCTGTTAGCACAGGTGCAGTGGTTAGGGTCTGAGTGCAGAAAATACTTCATGCTCTTAGACTGGGAATATGAAATGCTGAAGGACTGCAGGTCTGTGCTCTGAGCCAAGCTGTACAGATGAGGAAGAAGAGCAGAAGGGTGAGCTGTTTGAGCAAGTACAAAGAGGTTCCTTTCTCAGTCAGGTGAATTCCTGAGAATCCAAAACATGTCAAGATCTATTTTCCTATCCTTGCAATGTCAGACTGATCCAGTCAAAATGGCATTTTAGCTAATTATTTGTGTACTTGAGGTATTAGTGATTACCTTTGTATTCACAAAGCTTAAATTATTCCTAGTCTATTTATTAGTAAGAGAGGTTCTTCCAGGTGGTTGTTCAGAGAAAAAAGTCCCTATAAATAATATTCTCTTGGTTTGAAGAATCCCAGTGGGATTGAATAAACTGTACAGTATCACTGTCATACCTACACTTGCAGGCTGTGTCCATGATTTCATTGTGTCTGTGTTTCTTTGTCTGTGGCTGAGCTGTTGAAATCCTTGCAAACCCCAGAGTCATCTCCCTTCACCCTGTGCCCTGGGTTGCCACCCTGCCAGTGCTCTGCTTCATGCAAGCAGTACCACAGCCTGTTTGTATAAAGGTCTACACCACACGAATAACCAGCTGTGAACTGAGTTGTGCACAGCTACCTGTCTATGAGGGTAGTGGCTGTTACAGCTAAATAAGGCAAAAGCAAACTTATAGGATTGTGGTGGAAAACTCATTATCAAGCCATCCTGATGAGGCTCAGGCCTTGCGTACTCAGTGAAGTGCTTGGAGCCAGTTACTTGCAGTGAGACTATGTTCCAAGTCATAGGACTATGCTCTGCACGTCTAAATTCAGCTCTATTCCTTAGATTTTTATTTGGTTTTTCTAGGAGATAGCCTGGCTCCAGTTCAGATCAGAATAGGTCAGATATGTGTTTACACAAAATCAGAGCTGTGGTTGTAAAGCAAACCTCATCTCAGTGTTCAATAGGGAGGGATGCAATTTCACTCAGGTCTGATACTAAACTACCCAATATTTATTTTTTCTTAATTGCCACTAAGAAAATACTGTTACTTTATATCTGTAATTTCTACTTATGTTGGAAGACAACTATTTTACTGGCTAGTCCAGATATGGTAATGTTTTCAAAGGAAGTGATTTTTTTGTTAGCAGTCTGCTTGTTTTGGATAGAAAATCTATTACTGTGGGTTCTTTTACTTCTGGCTTTGCCTTCCTACAAACAGAGTATAGTTTCATGAGCTCTGTTGTATCTCTAAGTTTGGCAAAAGCATTCAAATTTATCTTCCAAAAATGCCTCATTAATTGTGGGTTTTTTGAATGTTCTTGTAATTCTGTTGTTTCCTGATGTTCTCAGAGATCCTCTTGTATTCTCATTTGTGACCACTGCCTCTGGTCCTGGCACTGGGCAATGCTGACAGGAGTTTGGCTTCACCCTCTCTTTGCACCTTCCCTCTGGGTGCTTCTGGACATTAATGAGATCCCCCTGTTCTCCAGCTGAACAGCCCCAGCTCTTTCAGCCTCTCCTCACATAAGGAGTTCCAGACCCCTCAGCATCTTGTCCAGCACATCCACATCCCTCCACCTGCTGGCAACCACTGAGTGTTGTTGTAACATTAACAGTTAGCTGTAAAATGGAGGAGGCTGACACTCTGTGGTGAATATCATAAATATCATAGGATCAATGACAAATATGGATAATTTTTATGAATGTGATAAATGCCACCATACTTTGCTTTTTGGCACCAGTGTAACTAAGTTCAACAAGATACATGAGGAATCATGTTTTATACATGAGGAAGCTTCGTTGGCCTCTTTTTTCCCCAAGTAAATGTGAAATAAATTCTAAAATAGAGAAAAGTGGGAGGAAAAAGAAATGACCATGAAGATTCAGGTGCAAAACACAAGTAAAATCTAGACAACGGCATCGTTATTATTACGTTTGAATGCAGCTTTTAATGAACTTCAATTTTACAGAGAACTTTTTTCCTACATGAGCATGCTTTGCAATGTCAACATTATCTGTGATGTGTTATTGGATCAGCTAATGACAGCAAGTTATATTTAAATCTGTTGAAATATAATGACTGTCCTAAGTGCAAATGATCTGTAGCTAGCAAGTTACTGTCCAAGTACTTGGGATAGACTTGCAAGGGAATGGCTCAGAGGAGTGGAAAAAGTAATATTGAACCCATGTTGGAGGAAAAAATACATGAGATACTGAGGGTACCGTTTATCACCATTACCAATATATTTTAGAGCAAACCTCTTGTCCCTGAGCAGATAATGGTGATTTTGTTTATGTGAAATTTCTTAAAACTCTGCTGCTTTGCCAGAACATCTTTCTGAAGTGAAGTCGGAGCCTTTGATATATCAGGTTTGCCAGTGGTTGTTGCTGCATCTGTGACTGCTAAAATTATCTACAGCTGGAGTTTAGCAGTAGCCAACTCTCAGCAATTTGGCTGGTTTGCTGGCTTTTAGTGGAGCATTTTGGGGCTAGGAATAGATTCCCATAAGGTAAAATAACCTTTTGTGATGGGGGGCTGGGGGAAGGAAATTAAATTAACTTCCTGAAAGGCACTTGTCAATTGTAGATGAATAACAGCTATTTTGAATGTCAATTGATTAATCCCTTAATTAAAATGATTTCCTTTTTGTAGTCAGAATACTCAGATGAATATAGAAAAATGTGATAATGTAGAAGATGTATTTGAAACGTATTTCTGTCAATCTAGGTTGAGATAGATGCTTCTGTAATTGAGTTTGTCAGAGGAAACCAGGGCTGCAGGCATCTTCTCATAGGTGTATGCAGAAAGCTATCTCCATGCATCATTTTACATCCCATTATTCCTAAAAATAAGGGAGATAGTGGTGTTGTGAGTTTTGTTGATGGTATCAATATAAAAATTGCGACCAGAGTTGTTGCCAATGGGAAATCAGGCGTTTAGGTAGAATTAAATTTACTGTCAGTACCTGTGATTTCTCAGTTTACAATAAACTGACTTTGCCATTTCATGATGGATTATATGACTTTTCCATATCAGCAAGATTTTATAAAATTTCACCCTGTTTCTACTGTCAGTAATTGTAAAATGAAAGGTCGTTTAATTAATAGATACCCTTGCGATATACAAGAGATAATAGATACCTTTGGATTAAATAATAGAATCCTTGCATTGAAGGTTTACCAAAGCAAGGAAACAAAACTCCAAAAAGATGGAGCTTCTACCACAGTCATGCTTTCCCTTCAGGAATTATAAGCTTAAAAACTGGAAGAGAAAACTGAGGCAGGAGCTCTGAAATACCTGGCAACCAGTCAGAAATGTATTTGGGTTATAATTTACCTGGGCTATGAGAAACATTTAGCTTTGGTCAGTTAATGGATACGTGCAGATATTCTGCAATAGACTGGAATATTTAAAAGGGACTGTATCTTACTTGTTAAGTGTGCATGATTTGTGCACATGTTTCAGGTGCATCTTTGTGGAGTGGAACCAAATTGCTTCCTTATGGTAATCTTGTGCATTAAGTAGTTTCTTCCTACTAAAGTGAAGGTTTCTTAATGGAATAACTCTTAACTTAAATATCAGCTTGAAATCCTCTGTGTGCTTGCAGCTCGTTGCAGTTCATCCTGTGTTATATTTAGAACATTAGGCTTATACTTCATTTTACTCACGTTTTGGTTGTTCTTATGTATTTTTTTACTTGATATATATTATTTTCTGTAGTGCTTTCTAAAGTTTGTTTAGGAAGTTGATTCAATATTTTCCAGTGAAAATTGCTATGTAAGTATTATGCAGAAGAACACATGTTTGCAAACCAAGCTGGAGAACCACTGAACACAGGTTAACATTTGTTTACTTTTAATGAAGGTAAATAATCCAGCTGTACCCAGCCATCAGCTCCCCTTCTTTCCAGGGCAGCTAGGAGACTTGCAGAGGAGCAGCCATTTGTTGTGTGGCTGGGATTTGAGCAGTCCATTTGGTGATGTGTCTTTGGAACAGGAACTTTTTCTTAAGTAAGCCTGTGTTCCTCTCCACGTAAGCCTGGAGTTGAACCACTGATGTATAAAAAGCTCAGGTGGATTTCTGTTGTAGTGACTACTTAGAATTAAGAGTGCTCGGTAATAGATACTGAAGCTAATGATTGCAGAGCTTTCTTGCATCTAGTGTTAACAGTTTCTCAGTATGATAGATACTGAGGTGCGTGGTGGCTTGTACTTTTCTCATTTTAATACCTTTTAGGTTGCTTATGCTTTCGCTTAAAAGCAAATTAAGCAGTGATTAAGTTTATAGAGCTGTATGTGCCTTGCTCCCAGTTGTGCTGAGTTATATTTCTTAGAGTTTGAATCTCTATACTCACAAATGACAGTCTTACAATTCTGCAAGGATACCAAAGAGAACACATTGCACAGAGTTCTTCCAAGAGCTTTTGAAAGTTGATTAATGTTTCATAGACTTTATTTACAATATGTATAATAAAACTTTGCATAATTCAAAAGCGCGCTGTTTGATCGTGCAGCGTTTATTGAACTAAGAGTTTTTATAAAGTGCATAAACAAATACATCAAACCAATGGTAGATGTACTCCAGGGTAAAATACATCAATTTTTCTGAGAACTCTAAGATACAGCTCCAGATTTTGGGCTGGTGTGATATCAAATACACAATGAGCTTTTTACAAACTATTTTGACCTTTCAGCTGACTCCCCTCTACTCTCTGGTTGAAAAATGTTTCTTGACGTTATGAAGATAGGAACTGGTAGATGCCACGTAAAGATGTGAGTCAGAAGAGCCCAGAAAAGGGTGCTTTCTGGAATGATTGCTGCAGACTGCAATAAAAAGAGTAAATTATCTGGGAGTCCCTTGGCATTCCCTTGGATTGAGGGCCTGGTGGAGGAATGTCATGTAATGCGTTTAGAAAATGACCTAAATTAAAAATAAAAATGCTTAAAGCAAGGTTAGTTTTTAAAGAGGCCCAAGAAAGCTGAGTAGCTGCTTTCTTTGATGCTTCAGGGAGGACATAGCACTGAATGCCCACAGATAACAAAAAAGCTACCGCAAAGGAAAGGGATGAGAAGCTTTAGTTTAAAAGTAGGTTTCAGGTTTATGATTAAAACTTATGAAACCGATCTTTAGCAGGGTGCTGATGGAACAAGGGGGCTTCAAGTTTATAGAGGGTAGGTTTCAGTTTCGTTGCCTTGAAAATGAGTTGAAATGAGAAGAAAATATCCTACGAACAAGACAACAGATACAATGAGTGGGACTGGAAGTCTATTAAAATAGAATAGCCTTATTAAAAATAAACAGCAGAACAGAAATGAAGCATTGAATGCTGTAGTCTACTGTAGCCAACTCTATTATTTTCCTTTGCTTTTCCTACCTGTGCTGCTTGCAAGCAACACTTATCTGAAAAAGAATTCTCACTCTGCTGCTTTCCTTGCTATGCTAATCACCTGTATCTTGAAATACATCTTCAGAATTGTTTTATTGTGACAGGTCAGCAGATAAAAGCTGAATACAGGGGGGTAAATGGCACTGACTAGCAGGCTTTCTTTCTATAGCCTAAGCACTATTCCAGAAAAAAAAAGTTGGTTCATCATTGCTGTTGGGTCTGAAAGCATTACTGGAAAATAGAGTTCTATACTTAGTTGCTGGAGGTGAGATTTTTGTCTTACATTCTAGTTTTTCCTGTCTCTCAGTAAATTTATGTGATAATTGTCACCACAGCTGTCTGACCAAAATCTTTAATGATAAAACTGTAGGAGCTGAGGCACCATGGTGAGGGTTGAGCTATTAGTACTTTTATGTGTAAGAGACACAAAGAGTGCTTTGCCTCATAATTTCTTTTTCATTCTCACGCAGCACAGAGATAAACAACAAAGATACATGTGCTCAGTGTCTTCTGTGGAGATGCGCTGAGTTGTGTTGGAGTTTCCTGGCTAGTTTCTGGTGTAAAAGCAAAGCAACCAACACCACCAAACTCCCAACTACCAGTGTGCCTCAACAAGCCATTCACTGCAGCTACCAGCGTCTGCTGTAAAATACTTCTCCATAATGTAAAATACATTGGTCAGGTCCGGTGTTCCTATTAAACTTAAAAAAATGACACCTATGTCTCATGGACCACCTTCTGCAGACACAGAAGCAAGTGAGGTGTAATTTGTAATGGGATGGACATTTAGTACCTTAGAAAAGCTTCATGGTAGGGAGTTGTTTCTGATATGTTCTCATTCTCACTGCAAATGGCTGCTCTTAGATTTGAGTAGAAATTGATCTTTGCCTTTGGAGGAAGAATTTTCTACCGTTCTGATTCTGTCAATTGCTGTAGCAGGGGAAAAGCATGAGGGAGGGACTAAGAGTTACAGACCCCCATTCCCCTGCACCACTTAGGGGAGTGAGGTTAAAAAGAAATAAACCAGGATTGAAGATAAGCCTGGAAGAAGCAGCAGGGGTGGAGGGAAGGTGTTTTTAATTTTGATTTTAGTTCTCATTATTCTGCTTTCTTATTAATGGGCGATACATTAAATTAATCTTCTCCAAACCAGGTCTGTTTTGCCTGTGGCAGTAATTGGTGAGCAATCTCCCTTATCTCAGCTCCTGAGTTTTTTCATTGCATTTTCTTTCCTCCTCCTGCTGAGGGGGGAGAGGAGGAGGGAAGGTTGGTGGCAACTGTGGTCAGCTGAAGTCACTGACCACACAGGCATGGATACAGCCTCTTTACTGTGCGGCCATGTAGGTTCTCTGCGCTTTAGTTTTTTCAGTATGTAAGCAGAGCTTCTGTTTTAGAATGGGCTCTTATTATTTAAAAGCAACTGGGATGTGGCCTGGGCTAACACGCCATGCTCTGTTCAGAAGCTCCAACAGTTGCAGGGACATCTGCTTACGGCTCCCAACCAGTGCTGGCTCCTGTCCTTCTGGGCTCGTGCTGGGGCATCTCTACTGCTATTGTGCCTGCCTAGATTAAAGCTGATCAAAACAGCTGGGAGACCTCTTCAATATTTATCATACTGTACATATAATGAAACTCTCAAATCAGTAATTGCTAGGAGATTAAACCTTTTCAAAGATACATTTGGTGAATACTAATGTTCTGCTCTCAAAAGGAGAGGATGTTACAAGAACCGAGAAATGGAGAGGGGGGGAAAAAAGAAGGAGGAAAGAAAATTCTTTGTCTTCATGGACTAAGAACAAACTTCTTGTGTTGAAGGAGCCCAGAAATTGATCATCTTTAGGCCAGAGGCCTACTGGTTCCTTAATTTAAAAATAAGCTATTATTTCATGACAGTTGTGTAACAGTTCAGTCCTGGGCCCTGATCTGTTCTGGAGTGGCCTTGATTCATGCTTTTAGTTGAATATTTTTTCTGGAGTGGAATTCCTGAACTGATGAGTGGCTGAAATTGCTATATGCTTAATATCATTTCATAAAGCTGATCTTAACATCTGTGGCTCTACAGATGCTTTTCTGCTCTGTGGTTCAATTTGTATGTGATCTTTAGTAGAATATGCACAGTAAGTGAGCAATCCAGGAATCCCTTTGCTTACAGCTGTATGCCAACTAAGTGGTTTGGATCATGCCCTGTGATAGACAGGAAGATGAGTAGTGGGTATTTCCTGACCTGTAGTGCTGTGAGCTAGCATGTCTAACATTGCCATCACTCTCTTTGGCTTTGTTTACAAGGCATTTTTCTTTATCCTTGCAATCCTCATAGGGAAATGATAGCTTGTCTCAAACTACTTGCCTATCAGTTACTTCAGTGTTGGTATGATCGGTGCCAGGTGAAGGATGCATTTTGTGGAGTGCTGACCTTGTCTGACAGCTGGTGTCCCCAGCTCCCCATGGCCAGTCTTGTGGGTTGAGATAAAGACAGAGAGATCCTTTCTGAGAGCCATCGCCAGCAAAACAGACTCAGCTTGGGGGAAATTAACTTACTGCTGATTGAAAATAGAGTAGGCTGGTGAGAAACTCAGGTAAAAGCTGAAATATCTTTCTCTCACCTTCTTCCAGGCTGAACTTCAGTCCTTTGCTCCTAACTCCTTTGGTGTGATGGGGAGTGGAGGCTGTGGGCAATCACAGCTGTTCCTCCTCAAGGTGGATGGCATCAGGGCAATGAGATAACAAGATTTTGTTGTTCTACACACAATGTATGAAGTGCAGGTTAAGTGACAGACTTTCTCCAAACCTGTATGTTGCAGTGTAAACTTCAGCACAGCTCAAACTCCATATCTTAAGTACTTTTTGAATAGCTAAGGAAAATATCTGGCATAGACAAGAGCAAGCAGGAGACCACAATTTGCCTGGTGCGAAACCAGTTTCTTAAATAATGAAAGTTAACTTTTATAGTTGTATATCCAGGTGAAGGTATAGCCATACATAAAATCGTTTGCTATTGGAAACGGTATTAAAATGATGAAGAAAAATATTTTAGCTGATCTGGAGGAGAGAGGTGAAATTTTTGTGGGCTTTACTTTTAAGTTAATGTCCAGTAGAAACTCATAGCTGCCTTCTAAATTAACCATGTCCTGTGAGATTTAAAAAATAATAATGAGAAGAAAATAAAAATCCAAGCTTTCTTCTATGTATTAAAATTATTACAGAACCGTGGTGTTATTAAGGAATCTCAATCCATGGAAACAAATAAAAGGGAAAAGAAAATCTTTCAACATATACTTGGACTTTATTTTGAAGGGTTCAAGGAGAGCACTGCTTCATGTGTGCAACAGCTGCCCAGAGAGCAAGCAAACCTATGGAAAATGTGGAATAAAAACAGGATAGGAAGCAGTTCTGAAGATTTATTACATTATGAACTCAATTTAGAAAGTAGTTTTCTAGCATAGGATGCTAACAAACTGTCATTCAGTGGAATCGAATGATAGCAGATGTACAACTGAGAAAAAAAATGTGCTTTGGGACATAATATGAAATTATTCCATAGCACTCAGCACAGCAAGAGGTCACTGTGGGCAACCACGTGTGTAAGATAAAACGGGGTTATGTTTTCTAAGCTGCCTCAGCAGTATAGGGAAATGGAGTGAAAAGAAGATGTGTTGTACAGGAAGGATGTGTAGGGGGTGTGGGCTGCTGGGTGACCTCTTGAGTTGTTCTGTTTCTTACTGCTCAGAGCCTTGCTGAGGTACCTTGAACATCTGTCTTGGTGAGTCTGATGCAGACTGGGGCTTGGCATAGCCTGTGTTTTATGTCTGCCTCCATATCACATTCCTGCTGCCTTTGCTTTAGGACAAAGCCCAACATCCAGCACGATGCGGCAGCCCGTTACCTTACAGCTCCCTGCCTTGGCTGTGCCTGCAGCTAGCCCTGGGTGTTATGTTGTACGAATACCATTGAAGTATTTTGCAGTGCTCTATAAAAAGCTATTCCATGTGTATATAAAAATGTAGATGTGTGTTTTATAAGTCTTTATGAAAACTGGAATATGCTTAATGTAAAAGGGATGTCCTGGTTCTGACAGTACGTCAGCTGACAGGCACTGGGAAGAAATATTGCTACAGGGAATTTAACTCTTCTTCAGGTTTTCTGTGGGCTAACAGCTGCTGATGTACAAGAATGACTGTTAAGATATCACAAGTACTATCAGTGTTTCAGATGTGTTGTACTGTGCTATTTCCATTTCAAACTGCTGGGAACTGGCTGGTGAGCATCTCTGCTATGGAAAGAGGACTGGAAGATTGTGGTGCAAATAGTGTGGCTGTATGGTATTGCAGAATGAGTCAACAAATGAAAGCACATTTTTTTTGTGTGCTGTTCTTTGTATTTCTAAATACTATGAGAAACGTTTCTTGAAGTAATTCAGGGATTATCTAAGCAGGGATATAAGAAAACTTTGCTATGAAGTGCTCAGGAAATCCTGATGTAATTAATCTCTGCCTGTACTTGACCTTTGTGTTCCCATGCAATGACCCCATGTTTTCCCTTGGTTAAAGAACCTCTGGAGGAGACAGCAAAAATACCCCTAAAATGGACATTCAGTCATGTTTTTGTGTTGTGCTTACGCTCATTTTTTTCTAATAGTCAATTTGATTCTGTAACAGATTTATAGACAGTTTTATTATTTGAATAATGAGTAAGTGACTGAAAAAGTCAGGTGACTTTTAAGTCCTAAATCTTGTGATGTTAGAGTGGGAATTAGAAAGTGAGTCTATGAGGAATTGGTCATTCTCTCTTTGTGGAAAGAAGCTGTGTTTGTGAAGGCAGTAAAACATAACAGGCTGTCCAGCTAGACTAGTTACAAGCTTGTCCAACTGACTGTTAGGCGACTGTTTTAGTGTAATGGTAATGTAGTTCACGTTGTATTATCCTTTGGACTGAAATGCCTGTCAGTCAAGAAAGACCAAAACAACACAATGGAAACACAAAATATGACAGCAATGATTTATATGGTTTATGTAAAGAGAATGCGTGCTGCTGATCCCAGAGGAACTGTAAAGGGCACCAGCGACCCATACTGGTACTGAGGAGCTGTGTACCTGACCTCGGCATGATGTGTTGGCAAGGTTTAAGTGTCTTTTTTAAGCATAGAGTTAGAATTCAGCCAAGGTTTGGAATTAAATCTGGACCAGATATGAAAGTTGAAACTATACAATAGGCAGCAAATGAAGGTTAGATAGTGAGAAAAGGGACAGAGGAGAAAGGCTAGACAGTTTCTTTAACATCAGAAATGCTTTGTAGATTAAAAGGAGACACAATAAAATATAGTTAAGTCAGAGGTGGTTTTTGAGGGGGAGAATTACTTAGTCTGTAGTTAGTTTTTTTAAGTTGTATACTGAAAATCTCTTTAAGAAATGGTTGTGCTGTTGATGAAATATTATAACCAAAGCTTAGCCTGTGGTGACCTCTGTGAACAAACATGGATTAACAGCTTGAGAGGAAGAGCGTTATAATATGACCTGGGCTGCAAGGTGCTGAAACTGTAGGCTTGTACTATGGATACAATACTTTATTTATAACAAATAAGACTATTTCCAGTGGAAAGATGAAAAGAGAAGTAGTTCCTACAGCTCAGCATATGAAGATGAAAAGGGAAGTAGGTTCTGCAGCTCTGAGATGAGTCCGGGGCTGCAGGAGACTGCAGGTCAATACTTGACTTTGAATTGGATGGGGGAATGGTATTAAAAATGTTTGCATCATTTCAGAAGAAAATCCCTTCTATGCTCGTGTTCCCTATTTAAATGTCCCTTAAAACAGCATTTCATATTTCTACCTGTGCTGCTGAGTTTTTAATACATCTATTTAAATGCAAATCTTGACTTTTGGTCTGTAATCATGGAAATGTTTGTCACTAAAATTTATATCAGAAATGTAATTTCATATAGAAGCAGCAGTGGCGTGGCAGGTCACAAATAACAGAATTATCCCTCAGTGCAGGGAAGTGCTTAGTATCATCTGAAGAGCATGGTTTTTTTCCCTGAAACTCCAACTTACTTTAATATGTGTGCTACTAATGTACTTTTAAGCTGTGCTTTGAGTGTTTGCTTTTGCACCGACTGCTCCCTTATTACCTTTTTTTTCCCTTTCTATCCTCTGAATTACCAGGATGGCAATCCTGACAAAGTGTCTAACCTGCATGTTCAGGAAATGAATGCTCTCTTCCAACATAATGTTTTTTCCTCCTCTTCACAAGCAGGCTTAATAAAAGAGACTTGACTGGATGGCAGGAAGTTTTGCCAGGGCGATATTGAATCAGTGACAGATTACTCTTTAGATGCTGCTGAGTGTGTCATTTGTATTTCATTTTTTCCCCACTCGCGGAAACTGCTGGCCCTCATTAGTCTGACTGTCTGGGTTTCCATGGCCAGCAGCCCCGTGTCTGCCAGGACCACAGCTGCTGAGCAGGGCCACAGCTGTTCGTGGTGACTGAGCTCCAGCTGCAGCAGGCGAGGTCACAATCGCCAGAATCGTTTTCCTGTCTGTCTCATTTTGATGGATGTGGCAGTGCTTAGTGATGAGCAGATGAGTTGCCACAGCTTCAGACCGCTGGTACCTCTGGCTCGTGGTTTGGCACAGCTCCTCGGCGGCATTGCAGCTTCTGATACCACTAAGCCATGATGTTTGCAAGTCCCCCTTTGCCATGTGAGCAGGAGAAAGAACCTTACCTGCTTGTTCAGAAGGACCAGTCTTTGGGCTGGTCAGCTGTAGGGGGCACAGCAGAATGTGGTGTGGGGAATCAAGAGCACAAGATCCAAGCTTAACTTCCAAGGGATGAAGAGTTCAATGTGTCTCAAGATACCTGTTTCAAAGAAACACTATACAGACACCGAGACCTGGAGACCCTGTGCCTCATTGTAATAGCATGCTTCTATTTACCTAATTCTGCGGAGTGAATACAGGTGGCTGCTTTCATTTTGCTTGTTTAAAATAATTTGATATGATTAAAGGGACGATGAATGTGAAATGCCAGATAGATTACTGCAGCCAAAGAACAGAATACTCCTTAGATCTACCACATTTTGTGCCTTATGATCCTGAGATGTGCTCCTTGTTAAATACTTTAGATTTCAAATGATAAGAGGATCTGAGGGACACATTCCTTCATTTTAATTTCAATCTTCTCTATTTATTTCCTGAATCTGGATGGCTTAAAAAATATTACAGTAAACTTATGCTCTATTGGAGTCATTTCAAAAACAGAGATAGCACACCATGTGTGTTGAGCAGTGAGATTCCTGGCTGTTTGTAATATTCCAGTTGTTTTGGTCATTGTATGTGTGTTAGAGGAAATGGGAGTAAAGAAGATGGGATAACAGCAGTTAAAGTCAATCCAAGGTCACAGCCCAGATGAAATCCAGAAAAAAGAGAAATCCTAAGGGGAAGATGACTATTTTTATAAGCACTTTATCCCCCTGTAGTGACCTAGATACCTGTGCTGATACTGGGGAAAAGGGAAGCATGATATTACCAGTAGTGAGTGAAGTTATTTGTGCTGGTCTTAGGTTGCAGGGGAAGCAAAGGCCAAAATGAAATGCACTTCAAATTGACAACATAAAAAGGGAGCTTGTGTATAAAAGCTTCAAGCTTGCTGTTTTTCAAGTCTTAAGGATATTTCCTATATATTTGATCTCATGCACTTCTTTTTAAGTAATTGTCAGTATTTTATTGCAGAGGAGAGAAAGTATTGGCAAAAAGATGATTAGTGGTAAAACATCTATCACCTGCTGTGTGAAAGGAGATGGCAGATGACAACTGAGAAGGTTTGCATGCAGATTTGTAGTGCTTGGTTCTATGCCAAGATACTGTTCAGTTTCAATTGTGTGAAGGTGTGTGTATGTTTGTACAATTACTTACTGCTTGACACGATCCAGAGGTCAGTTCCTTAATGGAGGTGACACGCTGGCCAGAAGGATGGGACAGATTTGGTGCATTGCTTTCAGAAATGATGATAACTGTGTGCAACGTGTACTTGGCTTCTGTTTTTTGAGGGTGGCTAAGATCATGGCTTAGGAACTTGAATTTCCTTATGTTAACAATTGCATGAAGGACACATTTGTGAAACCACTGTAGAATAAGCAGTTGTGCCTCCTCTGTCTGAGCTCTTGCTTTTGTCATGAAATTCTGAAGGGCTCATAGTAGCACATCATAGTAATGGAATTCTGAAAAGCAAAGTGATGCCTTTCCATTCTGTATTCAGTAATTGGGTTTGAATACTGTATTAAAAAACAAAGTATAATTTTGAGCATATTAATTTTATGGACGCTTGTATTTGATCACCCCAGTTCATCTGAATATTCATATTTCTTTTGTATCGTTGCATGCCATTTCTTTCCCTTCCTCATAACCATATTGTACATAGAAAGGTTGAGAGAACTTCAAGTTGTGTGTTTACCCTCCAACAAGTGTAATGTAGTTACGAATAGATGTGAGTTGCGTGTCATGAATCAGAAAGCCTCGAGTCAGCAGTGCATCTTTAATCTTTTGGAAGGTAAGCTTGCAAGTTAATTGCTGGATTTCATAGATTGTAGGAGTACATCAATATAATTGATTTTTGACACACTGGGAGAGCAGTAAACATACGCAGTTTTGAATTTTAACAAGTGTCATACCTGATAATTTATCTGCTTTGGAATTAGGAGGTCTGGAGCTGGCTCCTAGGTAATTCACACACATTAGTACACTGTTATCTGCATAATTCTGTGACATCAGTGACTGGGTGATTCGCTCAATTTTAAATTAGATAAATAAGGCATAAATGTGCTATGTTTAATGAAAATTGCAAGTAAAAGCAGAAGACTATCTTTTTTTGATGTCTTCGAAGATGTTCTGTTGATTCTTGATCGTTTTAGCTAAAA
This sequence comes from Coturnix japonica, assembly GCF_054131305.1. Classification (NCBI taxonomy): domain Eukaryota; kingdom Metazoa; phylum Chordata; class Aves; order Galliformes; family Phasianidae; genus Coturnix; species Coturnix japonica. The sequence goes on along the minus strand of NC_140671.1, from coordinate 18,475,795 downwards.
TTTCTTGTGATGATGATAGTAGTTGTCCCCAGTGATAAGCCAGGTGTGATATTCAACAACTTCTATTAGCAGAGGCAGGAATTTCCAGTCTGAAAACTGTTGCTTCAGGTACTGCCTAGATCTCAGCATTGACTTCTCAGTAACACTCCCTTTTGGTGATGCAGTTCACAGCCCCCAGCACATGCATTTTGCAGATGTGTTCCTCATGTAGTCACACCGTGTGTTTCAGCCTAGTGTTTGTATTTGGAATAGTAGAGACTTTTAAAGTTATTCTGTCCTAGCCAGTATCTGACAAACCAGTCTGAAGTGCTTTTTCAGAAAGTTCTGTCTGCATTTTTCATCCTTCCTAGATTTCGTAAAGTTGCTGCTTTTGTCTCAAGGAAAGAGTATAAAAAAATAGAACAAGTAGCTGTGGCTCTCTGAATAAAGATACAGAACCAGTCCTGCCTGATAAATAGTGCTGATCTTTGTAGGGAGACTGTTTGGAGCAGATCTAGTTGATAGGGTTGCTGGAATCACTATTTCATGTTATTCTCCCATGCACAACTAATGCTGCTAGTGGCAGTACTGCAAGAGGCGTAAACCAAGTCAGGGCCACAGTGTTCTGTCTGCTTATCCAGGAGACAGCTGCTGCATCTCTTGCTGTCATTTGTTCAGGTGTTATCTGATCAAAAGGAAGCACCGACCGTCCTACAGCATCTGCAGATACATCTTCCTATAACCTCTGCTCTCTTCTGGAGCTACACCATGAAAGTAGAGGAAAATTTCTGTAGGGCTGTTGGGCTGTTTTGTCTTTTCTATCCTTAAACTGAAGCACTGCTTTTAAAGGATTCAAATTTCATTGAATCAAAATTTGTTACTTATCTTGGAACTATGAAATACGCTCAGGGAATTGATCTATATTTGAATCAGATAATTATCACAGTAATGGCTTGGTGAACTCCCTGGAAAGGTGGATACTCCGTGGCATTGATATTTGTGAGTTAGATAAAGGAGCAATCTGAAGAGGGAATAATGAATTAGCAGGAAGTCAGAGAAGTTGGAGGAGCATAACTGGTCTGTGCCTGTGATTGTTGCAGTTTTCTGACACTTTAAGTGGTTTGCAAGTCTTCTCGTATTAGAGCTAATGTGAGACAATCAGTCACCTAAGCATAGCAATGCTGTGTCTGTTAGAAATGCTGCTGATAATTGATGTGCAGTAGCAGAACTTATAAATGAAATTAGCTCCCCAAAGTTAAAGCGTGGCGGTGATTGAAGCAGTAATGATAGGGTTCATGCAAGTACATTTGCCATCTATCTAAATGTGTCATTACTGACAGAGCTATTTCGTTAACATATTGTTATGCTTATTTGTGTCATTGTTATAATGTCCCCTTAGATATCTGCAAATTATATTTGCTTATTCTATGTTCTGATCCTTCCTGACCGCCTGTGCCCACTTCCTTGCAATTCACTTGTGCAACACTTGATTTCTAACTTGAAGAGCATCTTTAGTGGAAAGTGCTGTGCACACAGATGGGGGATAGCTTTGATTTTCTCATAGACAAAGAGTGTTCTGTGTTTCATCTGAAAAGCACAGCGTTGCTTTTTTCTTTCAAAATTAAAGAAGTTGTCTTTTACCTCCAAATGAAAACGAATAGAATTTGTAGCAATAAGGTGTTGTGTGATACTTGGAGTTCAAAATGAAGAGCCCCACCTTATGACCTATTTGGTGACTTTTAAAACTCTTTGGGGCAAGTAATGAAGGTGTAATGCTTAAAGATTATGTGATAATCCAAAAACACACTGATAGAACAAGTTGAGGCAAATTGGTTCTAGGAAAGACAAGAAAATCGAACAGCTGTTCTCTAAATCTTCTGAAATACCACTTGATTTTCTCATTTTGTGATTTTTGGTGTTGTTTGCATCTTAGTACTGGATATAGAAATGTTAAAGGGCTGTAGGACAGAAGGTTTTCAATGGAAAGTTTGCAATATTAATGATTTTATAAGAAAGAAGGAAAGCAATCTCTGAGACCTTGTTTTAAGAAGGTACGTGTCTCTGTGCTTTTATACCAGAGAAGAACAAGCATGCTTTTCACTAAAGCACTGTTAGAACTGTTGGAATTATCTGATTTGCTTTAAATGTAGATAAGTATATGCATTTATTCTTTTTTCTTGCTTCCTTTTCTTCTTTTTAAGACCAATTGCTTTATACTGGGGATCTATATTGAGATCTGAAAACGAAAACCCTATACTCATGTTTCCTATTAACAGAAGCATTTTTTCCCCCCAAAATTTCATTAAAAAGGAGGAAAAAAAAATAACAGTGAATCAAATGAGTCAATGTGTATAAATTCCAAAGCATGCTTGTTTTTAGCAACTCATCCGACTCTGAACGCTGACTTAATTTCAGACCTCAGAACTGAAACAGATTTAAAATTAGCTTATAATTCAGTTCCTTTCCAACTACAAATTAAAATAGCAAAAATATTTCAAAATATTACCATAATGTTTGCATCTGTTTTACGTGTCCCATGAAGCTTCCAATGGCATCTCAGCTTACAGCACATTCTTGTGAATGAGTTCTGAAGGCAGCCTGCATTGCAGGCAGCAGTTATAACGAGGGCTCATGGAGATGATGTGAAACTGAAATGCATGTTAAGTGTTACACCCTACTATACAGGAGAAACAAATGGGGGATTCTTTATTACATGTGATTTGAAGTCTGTTTTGTGGTCTACACTGCTGTTGTGCATAGATAGATGTATCCATATGTACACACATAAATCTATACAGACAAACCTGTATCTTTGCCTGTATACCTGTATGTGAGAAGTTGATGGCTGGGAGACCGTTTCAGAAGAGGCAGAATGTGTTTGGGTAAAGCAATGCTGGGAGCTGCAGTCCCTCCTGGCCATTTTGCTGGGTTCTGCTGGCTTTTGCTGCCTTCTTCCATAAGACAGAGGTGTGCCAAGGCTCAGCCATATTGCCAGAAGTCTTCTTAACATTATATACTGTTATATTTGTGAGAGTGTTGTCCGAGTATGGGTAGATCACAGTTAATTACTTGCAAGTCTTGTTACTGCTGTGGTTAGCAGAGCTCTCACAGTATTTGGCTGTTTGCCTTCTCTGTGGCCCAGCCAGGAATCTTTCCTGTGGAAAACTGTCCCTCTGCTGACTTGTTGGGTCACTGAGGAAGATGGAAGGGGCGCACACTCACATATATGGTTTTGGTATTATGACAACAATTGAAAATTAGGACCTGAAGTAACTAAAAGAATTGTAGCTTGGATTCAGTTACTAAAGTCTTTGCGTGGTTAGTATTTTAGCATTCACAAAATCTTAGAATGGCCTGGGTTGAAAAGGACCTCAGAGATCATCTAGTTTTCAACCCCCCCTGCTGTGGGCAGGGTCGCCAACCAGCAGACATGGAGGTTTTTAGTCTGGTATGATTTCCTGTGCACCTTTATTTTGAAGTGGCCTCTTCAGTAATGTGACATGAGGTTTTAGTTGCTTCGTCGCATGCAATTTATTCTTTTAGTGCTTTATGTTTAATAATTAGTAATGCCATTTAATACCTAGCTTTTTTAAAAGCCATTTCTCATTTCCATTTCTACCTTTCTGTCTCTAGAGATGCACTCTATGCAAATTAAGAGGAATAGGATTTTTGGAAGCTGCCTTACTGTTCTAATAGCAGAGATCCAAAGTCAGGCTGGGGTTCTGGAAGGGTGCAGTCTGTGCTCCCTCGTAATGGTGTTGAGGTCTTTTTACTGATGTAACCAGGATCTGCAGTCTCAGATTCCTTCCTGTGAACTTTTCAGAATACCAAAGTGTTTCACTTCACATTTATTTCCATGGGATCTTTGACCTCTCGTGTTAAATACATAGAAGCCCAAGTGTTGTGCTGAAGCTCAACGTTTAAGGTGATGCTCAGGGAAGTGCCTCCATCCATGCAGAATGTTGAAACAAAGAGGTGCTTTTTAATTTGGCTTCCTTGTTTTGTTTGCTTGCTTTAAGGACTCTGTAAACAATCTCTTTAATGCAGTTTTGGATCTAGTTAAAAAAAATCCAACAGCACTGGCTTCTCTTGTTGCATTCAGGACAGCTTTTTCAGAGGAGTTAATCTGCCTAAGCAAACAATATCTGATCTGTAGGTTCCATCCTCTGCTGCTTTTTAATAGTATTGCTCTTTTAATATCGCTTCTTTTCTAACAAGATCATACCCCGCTCCCTCAGGCCATGTTAAAAAGGTCAGCTGCTGAATGGTATTTTAATTTAAATAAAGAGTGAAAGACAGACTGTTTTTGCTGGACTACTAAAAGATCACCTGTTTAAATCTTCCTTTTAATGTCTGTTTAACTTTTTTTTTTTTTAGGCTTTTTCTATGACCTTCACATCATTTAAACACATTTTTTTTTATTCATTATTCACTCCATTAAATAATGATACAGGTTTCTTTCTGCAGTTTATTTCTCCATTATGTATTGCGTATTTTTTTTTTTAGTTTGGTTCAGTGATGGTTTCTGTGTACTGACATAGAACAATACAGAAGCGTGCCAACTTTGAGAAATGAAAGGGAGAAATCTATGCATGTATTGGAATTACAAGTGAAGTGGGAAAGGAAAGAGCTCAAAACTCAGGGCTTCTTCCCATGGTGTGCAGTCCCTGGGCATGGCACTGGTCCCACAGTGTGTGGGCACTCGATGAGTCATGGAGCTGTCCTTCAGTTCTGAGGCTCTTCAGCTGTGCCACAACCTGCTGTTCCACTGACACGCTTACCTTGGCTTTGTATTGTTGTTTTGGCTTTTCATTTCTTCTTTTTCCTCACTTAGTAATTGAGTTTCATGACTTAATGCAAAAGATGGGACCAACTCCAGATAGTTGCATTATAACAGAATAGCCACAGTGATGCTGTGCTTTGTAGGGACTTGATATACTGCAGAAAAGTGCTGAAAACTGATAACACAGGATAAAAGGAATAAATTAAGCCCTTTAAAATGATGTATTTTCATGGCCATGGTCCAGCTTTTCAACCTCTCCTGAAACTAATGAGCTGGTATCTCACTTGTTGTTCTTATATAAAGATCACACCCTTTGAAGCAGTGTCAAGGTACAGAGATGCTCATTACTGCAAAACACTTGCGCCGTTATTTTGTGTTGTCTGTCAACATTCAATTACTTTGTTAATATAAATTGCTTAGGCCACTGAATCAACTGGAGAAAGGTGTCTTAAATACAGCACATTCATGAGTGGTTTTATTAAGTAAATGAGAAAACTCAATATTTTCTTACCTGCTCTTTCCAGAGTTGTTGTCTGATGATCATTTGAATTACAAATTAATTAATTGTAAAGACACTGCATTGTAATCATGGAATGGCTTGGGTTGGAAGGGCCCTTTAAGATCATCAAGTTCCAACCCTCCCTTCTGTGGGCAGGGATACTTCTTTGTAGCCCAGGTTGCTCACAGCCCCATCCAGCCTGACCTGGAATGCTTCCAGGGTGGGTACATCCACAACCTCACTGAGTAAATATTAATTTTTTTATTAATTGAAAAAGTTGCAAAGGAAGGTTGAAAGTTGAAGCATCAGTGAGGTTATCTTCCTGTCCTAAGGCACACTTTAAGTAACTTTTTGTACACCAGAAACCAGCCCAATAAACAGTATCACCAATTTCATTAACTTTCCATAGTAACCCCAAGAAATGGATTCTCTCCAAAGAGCTGTTCAGTCCACATCCCATTTCCCTAAGAAACACCAGCACTGCTGCCAAGCAGCTGTTTACCTGTACAAATTAATGGACTCCATGGCTGTATATTCCATCAGTGGAATCCGTGTGTTACACCTGGTTATATGAAATTATTTCTCCTCGTGTTGCTCTTGGGGAAGAGTTATTGTACCAAAGCTCAACTGCAATAAGATGATTTTTTTTCCCCTGAAGTTAAGTCCATTTCTCTCTTTCTTTTTTTCTCCCCTCCCTTTCTTTCCCACAGTCTCATTTTACAGCTTTGAAGGAGGGTTCCAATTTCTGTCAAAGTTAGATTGTTATACTGTGTTTTGAAACACTGCACCTCGTTAGGCAGTAATCTTAACAACAGTAATAAAGCAACGATTTTATAGTGTGTCATTATCAGTTCTGTTTGGCAAACTGCTGTCTTGCTGTTACATCAGATAGGCCGTGTGTCTTGGGCTGCATGGTTGTTTGTATGGACTGGCTGGGTTATCATATTGCATTGATGCTTTTTTGTTGTTCTTTACTTTGAGGATTGTGGGGTATTATATTGAGGTACAGACAGTTCCATCCTTCTTATATTCTTGATTATGAACATTTAACTGTGAGGTATGGATCTAGGCTAGACTAAATGTTATGTCAAGTTTTGTGTGAAATACTGTTGATAGGTAAAAAATAACAAAGAAGCCATGTTGCTGTATATGACATATTTAGAGTTTATTTTTGCTTTGGCAGTGTAAAAGCAATCAGGCTAGTTTAGCTGAATGATACCATACAGATTTTCCCAGTTTAAACACAAATGGTATTTATGGAAAGCTGAAGATCAAAAAATATCTATATTCTTCAGAGAATTGAGACTTTTTTTTTTTCTCCTCCAAATCTGGGGCTTGTAAAAGGGTTCATTTAAGTTCACTCTTCACAGAATTTTTGTGAATTGATGAGCTGAGCTTCCCTACCAGACAAAGTAGATAAATAAATAAGAAAAGGATTATGTGAAGATAACTTCTTTATTTTTCCATGACTTGAAGCTTTTTGTTTGCTAAATTACAGGACTTGAGATTTGTAGCACAGAATTTCAGATCTGGAGTCGTTTTGCATCTCATTGATGGTGCACTGATTTGCTTTATTGTGTTTGACAAGCAGAGCTCTCTCCCTGGCAGAGAGGCCATGTGGCATGGATCCACAGACCTGATGTAGAACTCTAATTTGTCAACTGTTTGGATTTTGCCTCAGAAATGGCACTGCACTCTGCTACTGATCTTTGGTGTGTATGTTGTTATTAAATAAGGCTGTCGTTCTTTTTCAAATATTCTGCTCTGAAGTTTAAAATGTTTAAAGTCACTGCTGTGCTCTGCAGCAGCACTGAATCCCAATGTCATGAAGCTTTGTGCAGTGAGACAGGCTTGTAAGTCCCAGCTAACTCAGTTTGGGCAGATCTAAATGTGTGTGGCCAGCCATTTAGCAGAGCTAACTTTGCATGTACCAGCGTCACCTGGCAGGACATACAAAGATGAAGTTTAAGTGAATGATTTTTATAGCTTGTGTTGTTTTAGTGCATGCATATGGACTCAAAATATGACTTTTCCATGGTATTAGAAATGTATATTCAATAAAGCCTATTCTGTGTGAGTGTTGAATATATGGAACTTTTATTACCAGCAGTGGGGGCATTGGAATTCACCTTGTTTAACGAGTGATCAAACATACAATTTGTAGTATTCTTTTTGGCCCTAGATGCTTTATTTAAAGGATATGTTTCATGTGATCCTTTTCACCTACAGAGGATTATTCTCCCTGAACAAATTCAGCCAAACAGCACATGGGTATACAACATAGTATTTTCCTAGCAGGATGTTAAAGTTTGCTCGTCTCCTCTTACAGACCCAAAACACTTAAGAAAACCAAGCAGGTGAACAAGTTGCAGCTGTAGTGACTGGGAGTCAGCACTGTGTCTCCAGCTGGGAAATTCTTCCCCCATTTCAAAGACAATTTGCTCTGGAGACCAGGGCATTTCATGCTGCCAGTAACTGCTGTGTCTACTGAGCAGAAGTCAGAAGCTCCATTTTGTTTTTTTTTCCAAATAGACACAGGTTCTGCCCGTGTTGCAAACCTGTTCTCAAAGTAGGGCCTGGCCATTTATTTAATTTTCAGACCCATTCTGACAGGGATTATTAAGTCATTTCAGACACCACCCGCCATTCTTCCCTCTGTGACTTCATTGGCATAGTCCTCATAGGCAGAAAGAGGAAGTCCGAGTCTATCAATATTAAAAGGCGTTTCTTAGTGTAGACGAGGATTTGTTAAATTGGCTAACCTACTTGTATCATAAGTTATTCATGAGGGTAGATTATGCTGATAAAACCTCCTATTTCCTGCTTCTGTTGTTGTGTTTTGGTTTTTTTTTTTGTTCAACTGAATAAACAAATATATCAAATGAAAAATTCATTAGGGTTGATTTGAAATTTAGAAGACTTCAGAAAATGAGAGCTGTACTGCAGAATATATAGGTTTATGAATAAATTAGCACAGGGTGATCACGTTTAATGGAATAGCATCCCTTTGAAAGACCATTCTATCTACGTACCAATTTCCACCATAAGGTTTGACTCAGCTGGTACTTGAGTGTGATTCTGATATTACCTGAGTATTGCCACCAATAAAGCCCTAAAATTAGTAATTATAGGATGCACTGAAAAATAAAACACAAAGAAATGGCATTAGGTAGTAATACTGTGTTTATCATTTCATAATCTCTTTATACAGTATTTAATTACCTGTTAATTGCAGATGTGGAAATCCGTATTAACTTTTATACATGTAATACAAGCTTGTCCTGATATGGATTTCTTCCTTTTTGCTGAACTTGGATTTTTTCCACCCTGTTGTTCATTCCTCTTTGTTTGCAGTTATGAATGTAAAGTGATTTGCCTTCTTCACAGCTGACAATGCTGCTTACAGTTCTCCTGGATAGTAAATGTTTTACTTGCTCTTTCTACTCTGTAGTAGCTATCAGCTTTCCAGTTCCATTTATTTTCATCATAATGCTAAGAAAAATGGCAGATGTCTGTCAAGTTCCTCTCCTCTATTTTATAAAACAGTAATGAGGATAATGGTGAGTTCAAGACTTCTCTTTCATAAGGCTTATTTCAGACTTGAAGAATTCCTGTGTTGCTTTTGTTCACCTGCAGCTAGCCACTTCTGAGCTGGGCACAGCAGGCTTTGACTAGATAAGCCAACTTCTGTTCCTCACTGATAGTACAAGATGAACTATATTACTAGTCTTACTGCTGCAATTAACTTCAATAGTTTAATGGGTAAAGAAGAAGAAACACATTTAGCCAGATCTAAAATAGAGTTAATCAGTTTACTTGAGGCACTGAGATGTAACGTTCAGATCTGTGAATACCACGGGTATCTTTGTTGGTGTATTAATGTAGCAGTGGTAATCAAGTACTTTAGTGGGGGATTTTTGAGTATTTTATGTTTATTATACTCCTTCTGTTCTGAGCAAACGAAAAATAAAGCAGGAGACTGATTTTATTTATATCGTAGAGTGAGAGATGAATTTACCAGAATACCCATTACAACATGAAATGATAAATGATAAAACACATTTTTTAATGAGAAATAAAAATGTCATGACATCACCAAAATATATTGCAGAACAGGCAGAGAAACAGTTCTTGCCCAGCATACTGATAAGCAGCGCTGCTTTGCTTTTTCTCCTTCAGGAATGAAGAACGTATTTTTATTCTTTTTGTCACATTTATATATCTTATTCTCTCTCTCTGTCTCTATATATAATAGAAAATAAGTTTTCTCATCAGGAATCATTGGAAACTATATACAAAACTGTAAACCATTGACAGTTGTTCATTAGAACTTCATGGTCTGATGACCTTTTATCCATTAAAAAACCAAACAACACTATTTTTTTTATCTGCTTTGCATGACAGGTTGCTTGGTGTGTTTCTTGTAAGGAAGGGTGGCTCTGCATGCCACAAAAGCATTGTTTAGCACTTGCAGATGTAAGCAGGATGTGTTTGAAAATGTTGCTATGCTCTCTAGTGGATAATTTGGTTATAAGTGTCTAAGAAAGTAGTGTCATCAACAGTTGTAAGTTTAGTTTTGTTTAACTGAAAGCCCTCAAGTAAGAGAATTAAGAATTACTAGAAGCTGAAGCATAGTAATGTATTGGTATGGAACAACACTCATACTTTAGTACACGTGTTCAATTTTTGCTGTACTTAGGGAGTGCCCACATTCTTCAGCTGCTTTATTATAGACTTTGATATTAACTGGTACAGGCAGTGAGGGTATTGTCCTCAACTTATCTCAGCAGATGAGTGATGTCTGCAATGCCCACTCCCTCATCCCCCTCTTTCAAGGGAGCCTCTTTTTTCTGTAAGCTGTTATAAAACCAGATTACTCCATCTTGGCTGACACAACCCCCAAAATGCTTTATTTGTTTGTTTTCCAGTGAAGTCCTGTGATGAGTTTAGTTGAGGTGCTTTGGAATTACTGGATTTGCTTCTGCAGTCCAAAGGAAGTCATGTTAAGTGCAATACAAGATACTCAAGTGCTGAGTGAAATCTAAGGTTAGATGCCTTGCATCTTTTAATATTCACAATTTAATCAGCTTCTTCTCCAAAATCATTTTGTTGTGATAGTATTTCTACTTCTATCGTTCATTTAATGGGATTCTTTTATTGAAATCAGTGACCTTGGCTCTGATCTCTACTTTTCATTATTCTGTAGTGTGAACAGTTTTGATGAGATGCAGAGACTGGCACAATAATCACTTTGTTGGCATTTCTGTCCTTACTCTCAGTGAAACCTGAGCCATGATAGTTGTTCTTTTTTCACTCCAGTGAATCACAGGGGCACACTGTTTGCTAGGGAGTCTGACCACTGTGGCTGTGTCTTTTTGTACTCTTATTCTGTTTGGGATTCAAAGTAAACCTGTGTTGGGCTCTTGTCACTTCATTCATATTTCCTTCAGTCTGTTCACATTTCTGTTCCCTGGTCTACTCTTTCCAGTCTCTAAGCCATTCTTTTCCAGCCTTTTCATTGTGAACATGACTACTTTAATAGTGGTATCATGCAGGTTTCTCAGATAGTTCAGTGGCAATTTACAATGTGATTTGCAATTTAATTCCTTTTCTTGGCCTGACAGTCATTCTGGATTGAAGGCATGTCGTTTTTGCTCATTTGAGTCAATTCCAGAGGCATTAAATAAGCATTTTATTATTTTAAGATTTAAATGCTGCAATTGGCACAAAGGAAAATGGCTTTTCCCAAGAAAACTGCATTGCCAGTGCTCTGGTATTGCTATCTTGTAGACTGGCTCTGTAAGAACTGTGTACAGAGGTGCCCAGAATGGTGAGGTTATTTTATAATGACCAGGTAATTGAAGCAGCAGACTTTGGCAAAGCAGTTCCTGATTCCATTTTACAAGACTTGCTTGCTTTCTTTACTGTGTCTCATACCGCACTTCGTGTTGTCAAGATCCCTACTGAAGGCTGCCGTAACTTTTTGTCTTATTTCAATGGATGTTTTCATGGAGTACCAAAATTCTGCTCTGTTGGTGCTGCTTTTGCTCACAGGTGGAGGCATAGTAGTTCAATTGCTTTTGGGTTGTGCCCATGCAAATGATACATTATTGCCTCAGATATGGTACAGACTACCCAGTTCTGTCTAATGGTGTTAGTCCGGACCTGTATATGCTATATGAATTCAACAGAAGAATTAATTATTGCTGTATTCTCATAGCTTTCAGATTCTAGATCTGGAATAGCTTTAGTTTCTGTTCACATACATGCCTGCCACTCCAGGTGGTTCAGTTATGACTGTCCAGGTATCTTTCTTCTCTCTGTTCTGCAAAAACATGCGCAAAAGGGAACAGAGTAAGAAATAGGAAAGATGATCTAATTTTGAAATTTATGGCGTTCTTCTTTTCCTCGCTTTTGGCAGTTAACTTTTGGCATCTAACCAAATTGGCACTTGGCTTTTGGCAATAGGTAAGATTTAATTTAGTTTCAGTTTTATGCCAGATTTCAAGGTAATGATGAGTTGTAATTACATCCGTGTTGCTCTGTGCTTTCACAACAACAGCATTATTTATGTGATTTCTGTAAGTGCTCATAACTTCATGGGCTAGACAACAAAGTTCGAACAGTTTATTTGCTTGGGTTGATGTGTAGCTTAAGCAAATGCAGACACAGTAACAAGATTATTTTCTCTGGAATATTGACAAGTCTTTGAAGGATGCACAAGGTATGACCATCTAAAATGATATCTCAATACGGATATGTTTAGAAATCCACGTAGTTGGTGCACTTGTGCAACGAAGGCATTTGTGTCGTGAAGAAATGTCTGGTAGAACTGCAGAAACAAAGTACCAGAGCAGGGTTGATGTGGTGGTCAACTGTCTTCTCCAGGTGCTTGCATTAGGAAAAGTAGATGAATCTTTAAGTGGGGTGCTGTTCTCAAAATCATTCCACTCCAACCACATGCTTAATTAGGGCAGTAATTCAAAGCCACAGTTCTTAGCACAGTACCAAAAAAAAAAAAAAAAGAAAAAAAAAAAGACTTAATGATGTATGATGACTCGCAAGCATAAGGAAAATAGTCTTATTTTTTTGTAAATTAAGCCTTACTCTTCCTATCCTATTAAAAGATGATGTAACCTTATTCTCAAAGCATTGGTAGTCAGCCTTCAAACCTATTTCTAAATAGCAGATCAATACAAATTCTATAAAACATATTACTGGCAGTTGTTTTTGGCATTGCAATTCAAATAAGTTTCTGTCACTTTCTTTTGTTTTCCAAATAATCATAATCAACATGTGCTGTACTCGCTTCCCTATTAAGGATATTAAATATGTTTGTATAGAAATATATGTGTAACGTTTATGCAGTGCAGCAGATGTTCAGGAGAGAGAGAAGTAATTTGTGCTGCATAATATGTTACACGGAACGGTAACCGTTTTCCTTCATCTCTCTTTCCAGTTTGTTCCTGTGGCAACATTAACTCAAGCCTAGCAGTAGACTTGTGAGAAATGTGTTCTTTTTCGCTTAGTTCTCCCAACACCAGTTTGCATCCCATTCTTCTTCCTCAGTGCTCTGTCTTTTACGTTTTGCGTGTGCTGTGTGCAGTGAAGGCTGTCTGAAGTCACTGCTTGTCCATTAAGAAATTCATGCCTTGAAATGTTAGGAGTTACCTGTGCCCGCTACAATTTTTTTCTATCCAAAAGAATCCTGTTTACTGAAGTGCTGTGGTACTGTCTTCTCTCTCTAGGAGAATAGTATGGCAGGGAATGAGACTTTTAATTACAGTGAACGTTGGGTTTCTGCTGCATATTCTACATCTGTTAGACATAGCAAATAGTGGACAGTGGATCCACATCTTAATGTTGGAATTTGTGGCAAGAGTAAGTGAATGTTGCTATTCCCATATTCGTGATCTGACATGGAATTGTTAGCAGTAACAGAAACCAGGATCTTCAACCCTGTAATTTTATGTGCATTTTAGTTATTTGGTACATTTAATTGTGCTTTGTTGTGAACTGTTTACAGTGATTATCACTCGAGGAGAGAGGGAGGGCAAACAGAACTGAATCTGGAGTAAAACCAAGGGAAATTAAAGATTCACCAATGAATCTTTGCAGACTTTATGCTAATCCAGTGGGTATTTTGTGGAAGTGTTAATGAATGTCACATCCTGATTGCTGCAGACTTTCCCTTACATTTCCAGCCATACCAAATCCAATTGAAAGAGCTAAAATTAATGACACAAGTCCACAACAGTTTGTCAGAAAAATGTGTGAATTTTGTTTTTAGCACGTCTTACCCTAATTATCCTTGGAAACCCATTTTGCCATGGCGTATGCTTGTCCTCTTGTGTTGTGTGAGCTGTGGCCTGTGTTGTATAAAGCAACTCTGGACACACTGATTTGTTTGCTCTCAAAAATTATGAAGAAGGCAAAGTACAAAAAAACACCCCACCACCAAGGACACTTAATTAGTATGCTTCTCTTTACGTGGGAATTCTTTCCAGGGATTTGGATGCTTCAGCTGCCAAACTTGCCCATGTCCCTGATGTCATCGTCTGGGCAGCCTCTCCTCTGAATCTGCATCCCGACTCTGGCAGGTTCTCAGTTTCTGAGATCATTTCAAGTTCCCTTTGCTTTCTTTTCACTTGGTCTTGCATACCCGTTCCATCCTTAAACAGGGCTATGGAAGCCATTGCAACGTGTGCATGTATTGTCAATGTATAAACATTGATGGGGAGGAATGTTTTCATAATGCCGGCTTTGGGATAGCATGATACGAAGGCATCTAAATATGATAGCTGGCCGTTAGTTCAGTATCTTTTGTTTAGCTTGTCTTTATCTGCCAGCTTACTGTTAATATACTGTTAATAGAATTCTGAATGCCTGCATATATGACAAGTCATAACCATAATGAGCCTGTTTATTTCAAGATATGAAGTGGCATCATTCATTTGCACATTAAAGGAAACTTTGCTGGAAGAAGACAAATTTGAGGCTACAAAAGCTTTGTGATGATTGTAATGCTAATCTGTATTCAGTCCTGTATGTAAAGTGTCACATCTTGAATACTTTAAAAAATTAGTCAACTGTGTTGTGCCACAGATGAGCAGAAGCAAGCGGTTGCTTGCATCCACAAGCTGTGACAACCTCTGTGCCATCATGACTTTAGAGGCCCTTGGCTTCTGAGCTGGAGGAGGTCCCACCTCAAACCTTATTGAGTATGAGGTGAGATAGTGTTTGTGTGGCTGTGCCACAGGACTAGCATTCCCTCAGCAGTCCTCCATGTCCTATGGTTATAAAGATATTTAACCCTTCACAATATCTGGGTCAGAAACTTCCTAGAGATCTCTAAATAACTTTCCTACCACTGATTTATTTATTTCCTATCTGCACGGAATTATCTGTAGTGGTAAGCAATTGCACCTCCAAGGTTTTTAGATGCTTTCCATTGTGTTTTAACACTTGCGCTCTCACGAAGAGCACAATCACGTTTACGTATCTTGTGGGTTTTTAGGTAAATTAACCTTTATTAGTGTTTTGCAGCTGAGGGAGCGACTTGTGGTGCTTCATGAATAAAAATATGCTCGTAAAATAAAAAATTGGAAGACATTTAGAGTTTGCAATAAAGCAAAATGCTGAGTTTTCCGAATTTTACTAAACAAGGAATTGTGATTTGCTTGTGAACAGCAAAGGTGATTCTGATTGACTTTGAAGGGAATGGATACTGAAGTTTGAAAATTCTAAGCTGCAGACTTCACTAATAATCTTTGTTCATGGTTTGCCTCAGTAATGTAATTTTTTGGGGATAGTTCAGCATTTCGACAAAGTTGTGAATATGTATAAGCACATAAGGAATTGTTTTGCCTCAAGACTTCTCCAAGACCTCTTCCTTCTTGGTATTTGTAGATGCATTATCATACTTTTCACATTAAAGGTAATGTGAACTAAAAGTAGTGGGAGCCTAAAGAATGCACGGTGCTGCAATCTGGGTTTCTGTACTTTCTTACTTCTTTTAGACCTGAAAAAAAGAGAGACCATTTCCTTCTTCATCTGTTGCATCTGCAGATTTTTTTTCCTTCATTTTGGGACTTAGGGAAGTAATTATTTATTGCACGTAACCTGCTATAAGCATCATTGGCTGTGCAATGATCGTTATCCCATGGTTTTGTGCTCATTTTGTGCTTCATGGGGCTGAGGAGGATGGAGGGATGAGTTCTTACTTCTGTGATAACTTCCATAGTGTTCATACAAGAAACATTCTGCAGTGAGGTTTGAAGTACTGCATCTTTTAGGTCATCACTCTTTTAGTTGCATCATAATTGCATATAAACAGTGTTCCACTGTTAAGGTTTTTCTCTATGTACTGATGATGCTTGTTTCTAGGCACAGATAGATGGGATTTATTTGGTATAAGGATGGCAAATGAAATTTTTTCACTTAGTACTTTGCAACGTTTTGCAATTAAAATCACAGTGAAAGTGGCCACTTGAAAGCGGTGAACACCAATAAGTCACCTCATTTGTGAGCTACTGTTAATTTACAGCCAAAACAATACTGGAATATTCAAGTAAAATTAGCAGCACCAATTTCAATATACAAGATGTAACCAATTAATAAAACAAACCGCAGCGTTTCAGATCACATTTACAAATTCTTTTTAGATACTCCTTGTAAGCACGGGGCTGCAGGAAAAAATACCATGATTTGTGTATATAGAGAACTCTCTATATTGTTTGTGAACTCTGCTAATGCTGTATCTCCCCGGTTCTTTTGAACATCTGTTCTGTAGGTATGGCACTAATTTTTGTGTCCTCTTACAATTAGTGCTATTGTAAAGCAAGCAACTGTGTGAATGTCTGTGGGATCAGACCTCTGCAGATTGCTTTTAATTCTGCTTAGTAGAGAAGAGACTTGTGGTTTCTGCTTGTATTTTTAGACACCTCCATTTTGAAGATCTTTATTAGTTTTAAAAATCATTGTGTATTGTCCCCAAAGGATTGTATTTGGCATAAGCCTAATATTATGAACTCTTTAATTTAGGTTTCCTTGAGCTACACTAGGATTGTTTGGGTTGTGATGTGATAGATGTTGTCTTCCTTGTCAGTCGTCTCCCTTCCAGACTCGCACGCTGTAAGCATTTAAGAACAAAACTGCAGCACGTTTATCACCAATTGCACAATGCTTCACCATCTGAATATGCTTCATTAGGCTCCCATTCTGCAGTGTGAGTGGATCATTAGATAGCACGTGGAAAGAAATCATTTCAACAGTAATCTGTCAGGTGTGGAGAGCCCCCATGTGTTTGATGTATAAAAGCATTATATTTCACTGTCCTGTATAACAGCACTTGCAGATGGTACAGGTGCAGGGTTACCTTGCTCTTGAGGAGTTACTTTTAGATTCCAAACCATGGAGAGAACCTGTTCTTCCCTTTGCCCCCAGAGCTCATCACAGTGAATTTCTCCTGGTCTTGGTCTCGCTCCATAGATGTGGTCGCTCCAGTTTTGCTCCACACAAAGCTCTAACGTGCCCGTGCTGATGGACAGCACACTGACATGTCAGAGAAGGTTTTGCAGATGGAGTCACTGTAGTAATGGTTTGGGGACAGTGAGTGGAACTATTTGATGCTGTGAGCACTGAAAGTACTTCATCTCTTATGCATGTACGAAGGGGGAGAAACTGATGACCGAAATCATCTGCTATTTAGGAGAAGCAGTACAAATGAATGTGTGTAAACATACACAGAATTTATCAAATTAATTCTATAGATTAAAATGGACCTTTACTATAATCATTTCATTTAGCTGTAGAAATTTTGAGTATTTGCTGGATGATCTGATCATCTTCACAACCTTTTACAAAGATGCAGCTTGCTCTGCAGCCGCATGTTCTCTGCCAGTGCTCCCCCACCCTCCCCCAATATTTATTGCTAATGAGATAATTAATTAGTTTAAACTGTTTTTCATTACTTGAATAAAGACTTGTGGTCTCTGAAGAACAGCACTGAGAACGTGTAACATCTGCCAGAAGTGCTGGTCTTCTGATGAACTGACCATATGTGCTGCAAAGGCTGGAACCAAGGGGCTGCAGTTAATGGGGGGTTCCTGTCAGCGCTGGCTCCAGGTGACCTTGCCCTGGCAGCAGAAGCAATTGCTCCTGGTGCTGTTTTTAATTCAGTTCTGAGCTTAATGATAAGAATGAGCACAGAGAAAAATGAGATGTGTAAATAACAGGACAACAAGACAACCCATCATATATTGTTGGTTGCTAATGCTAGGAAATGGTGTTTTTATAACCCATGTGTTTTAAGATATCCATGTTCAGATGCTTGAGGTGGCTTCCATTGGATTTTCCAGTACTTTTTTTTTATTTTAACACTCATGAATTCTGGCCTTGTGGTTGATGTTTGCTCTTCTCAGATACTGTGGGTTCATAATCCTCAGAGCCCTCCGGAACAGCAAGAGCGATGCACCACAACTATTATGAATCTAATTGTACAAGTGGGAAAACTGAGGAGATGAATAATGTGGTCAAGGCCACAATGAGCCAATGTGAGCTCTGAGGTTTGTTTTGGCCAGTAGCCCAGTGCTCTGGCCAGCCCTTACAGCATTCTGCTTTTTAAACGATGCACAGCTGTACTGTGTTTTAAATTAAAGGGATGTCCTGTTTGTCTCATAAACCACCTAGATAGATAGATAGATAGATAGATAGATAGATAGATAGATAGATAGATAGGGGAAAAGAACACTAAGGTAGCAAGGTGAATGTGTCTCCACCAAATCTACCCAACAGGAGAAGTCTTCTAAAATCAGAATCTGAAGTTTTCCCATATTTCCCATCAAATTGAACTTTGGACATCACTTTGTTAGTCTTTTCCATCGCAAAGCAGTGGTAAATATTGATAGGTATGGAGACCTTTTCTTAGTTTTCAGAAATAGGGTGCGTGTAATAAACCCACCTTAGAGAATTAGAAGAGTCCTCAGAGCAGTTGTTTGGTCTAACTGGTGATGTGCTTTCCGTGTTGGTTAGGTGTGCTGTCCCTGTTAGGTTAGGTGTGCTGTCCCTGTTAGGTTAGGTGTGCTGTCCCTGTTAGGTTAGGTGTGCTGTCCCTGTTAGGTTAGGTGTGCTGTCCCTGTTAGGTTAGGTGTGCTGTCCCTGTTAGGTTAGGTGTGCTGTCCCTGTTAGGTTAGGTGTGCTGTCCCTGTTAGGTTAGGTGTGCTGTCCCTGTTAGGTTAGGTGTGCTGTCCCTGTTGGTTAGGTGTGCTTTCCCTGTTGGTTAGGTGTGCTGTACAGGCAGTTCTGCCGCCCAGCAGCAGGGTTATCCCGCTGACCCCGTGCCCCCCTGCGCTGCCCGTGGGCTGTGCTCTGAGCCGAGCGCGTGGCACCGCTCTTCCCGCACGCAGGAGCACAATGACTTCACCGGCTGTGGATGCTGCAATCCCCGTCAGGGATACGGAGGGGAAAACAACATCCAGGGGAGCTTTAACGGCTAGTGGTGTCGGTGTGTGTTGAGCGGCGTACTGAAAGTCGTAAATACTGTCCCGGAGACGTTATAAATCATGTAGGCACAGTGTAAGTACGGGCAGCGTTTCGCACGCGGAGCCGCTCCGGGCGCTCGGCGGGGCTCGGGGCCGCCTGACCTTGAGCCGCTGCTCCGGTCTAGGAGCGTCCGATCCCTCCTAGAGCGGCAGCGGGGGCACCTCGCAGAGCAGCACGATGCCCTGGAGGCTCGTCGCGGGCGGGGGTGTCGCTCTTCAGGTAAGGCAGCAGGCGCTGGGGAATGAAGGATGGAGAGGGAAGCGAGGCAGAGCGGAGACCTGAAGGGATGGCGGGCGGGGACCGCGCTGCTGCTGCGCGGAACGAGCTGCATCCGTGCAGCGATGTAGTGATGCTCGTGGAAAATGAGGCTGGGGGTGGTGATGGGGGAACATGGGGGGGGTGATTGTCCTTCCTCTGACTGCCTGAAGTTTGTGTGAAGTCGCCTTCAAAGAGCTCTTTAACTTCTTTTGATGGGAGCTCCATTAGCATTTATATAAAGTATGGCAGGAATCTCATTAAAGGCGGTTTTTGTGAGCTGAGCTATTGACTTTTAGCAGACAGCTTACAGGATTCCTGACCAAAATGGTTGCTCGTTAACTTTAAGGCACATGTGTACCGTGTGAGCGTAGCACCGTGGTGCCAGAATGCACATTGATGTGAGGATTGCGGAGCTTTACTACCGAACTTGTTAAAGAGTGTGGCATTAAACGACGGCAGTGTTTTCTTCACAAATACAGTTTAAACAGAGCGATAGAAATGAGCAGCGATATATGCCCGTATCCATCTGTACGGTTAAAAAAGCAGAAATAGATTACAGGATGGGGATTTCAAAACGCCTGTCCATTGTCAGCGAGGTGTACTTGCTGAATAACTGCAATATCTTGAGTGATAAAAAGACAAAAGCGTGCGTAAGTGTTGAGGGGAGCAGGGCAAATGGGGATGGCCTGCTTCTGCAAACAGCAGATAACCCCTCAGCCCGGAGCAGCGCCGTGCTGGACCACTCTGCACAAGCAGGAGCTCACGCTGCAGTTTGGTGATGGCCTGGAGGGACGCCCAGGGATGTGATACAGACCGGGACAGCTGTGCTGGGTTAAGGAATTTGGTCGTGATAGGTGGATGTCATTAGGATCTGCGTGAGGTATTTTTGCTTTGGAAATAATGAATTTTGGCTTGCGTACTTGCGTTAGTTCTATATCTGCTTCTAAAACGAAGAAAGAGATGCATATAGAGTTTGAACGCCTTGTTATTCTGTTTGTAAACTGCAGATGTTTTCGTAGTTGTTTGATATTCAGGTTGTTTATCTGCGTGATAGAAATTAAGCTTCTGAAAAACGAGCAGTTACTGTTACTTAGTAAGCAGCATTCCCTTCTCCAGGGAGGAACTCGGGGGTAAAGTCTCAGCTTTCACATCTGAATCATTTCGAAGAAGTGAAGCAGACTTTTGGGTGTGACCCTTTAAAGGTGCTGCTCTGTGAGTGTGTGTGCAGCGTTGATGTCCATCTCCAGTTTCACTTCCTTTAAACCTCAGTTATCTGTTTGGGGTTTGACTGTTTCAGTTTCTCTCCCTAAAGCAGCACCACGTTTCTTGCTACTGTAAATTTTTCAAACAATATCTCACGTTCCTATTACTTTTCCTTCAATACGTGGAAGAGAATTGACATTTACTTACTGCCTTCTCAGCATCTGAGTTGGGATGGTTGAGATCCACCTGATAGCTCAGGAAATGTCAGTAAAATGATTGATACCTCATTCCAAGCACAGAGTTACAAAGTTTGAGTTGAAAGTGTTTCAGCATTATTAAATACCAGCAATTAGAGAATGACTTAAGAATGGTTGGATAAAAGCATTTTGCATGGCTGTTTAGCAAGGTTCTGTAGTTGATAAATCTGAACCAGTAACTTCTCTAGTTCTTTTATCTGGGAATCAATATTTGTTGATAACGTTTTCATGCAAGTCTTCAGTTTTGGCAAGCTTTTAGTCTGCTGTAGTGATAAGGCTCTTGGAGCTTTGCTTAGAACAATTACCTGACGTTCTTGGGCATCACAAACGTTTCCATGAGTCTTTGTTATTTTTGATAATATTTAAGTAAGTTGTTTTGGACACGGGACATGTCATAGTTGCACAGTTGGTGCCTTCAATGACATGGCTCAGTTGCTGCTTTTATTTTACTTGATCTTCACTTAGGACAGTGCGAGAATGTGTTTGCTCTGGGGGACCAGAATGTAAGCATTCTTGCTTTATGTTTGCCTTGATAATGCTTGTTCCTCATTGCATTTAAGTTAGCCATGTTAAATTGCATAGGCTGAGATTTCTCATCATTGTCACTGAAATTAGAGCCCAGCGTGGCATCTTCCATCAGGTTGCGATATGAGACTTATATTTGCTCTGTAGTTAATTACAGATGTCATGCACAACAGCGAGGCTTCTGGAGAGTGAATATTTTCTGATGGTCAGGAATATCAAACAAAGTATTTGGTATCATAGAGGCTTCTTCGGTGTCTTACATGAACACATGGACACAACAACATTTTTTAAAGTACTAAAATGCAGAAACTGCTTGAGTCAGCAGCCACGTCCACATTCTGCAGCACAAGGTTATGAGTTGAAGCAATTAAGCATGACAGGAAGCCTGTTTTACTGCCTTGATGTAATAGGCTTCCAATATTTTTTAGATGCATATGGACTTTAAATTGTTCTCTTCTTTTGGGTGCTGACAAAATAGAACACCTCCAAATCTCGAGAGCTCTTGAAACTCTCCTGCTCTGCATTTGCACCTGCAGTTTTTACTTAAATATTTTATTCTCAGTAGGATCAAATGCAAACGCTTTCTTGAGTTCACCATTTGTTTATGTACTTACATTTTAGTAGAGATAATTAAAAACATAGCTGAATATTTTGGAATTAACTCATTTTCAACTATTTTTATGATGGGAACTTTAACATTTTTCTGAAGGGGGCTAGAGATGCTGCAGGCCCAAGTCATCTTTGTGGACTTCTGCTGTACCCCCTCTACAAGTTCCCTATCTTTCTTGAATCAAGGAGCCCAAAACTGGACACAGTGCTCCAGATATGGCCTCACTGGGGTGGAGTAGAGAGGGAGGACCACCTCCCTTGACCTGCTGGCCACATTCTTTTTAATGCAATTTGGATTATCATTGGCCTTCTTGACTACAAGGGCACACGCTGCTTGCTCATGGCCAACCTATTGTCCATGGCAGTGTCAGAAGCCTTAATGAAGCCAAGGTAGGCAACATCCACTGCTCTCTTCTCATGACATAGACCTGCTCTCAGACATGACATCATAGAAGGCTACCAGAGTCATCAAGCATTATTTCCCTTTGGTGAATTGATGTTGATTAGCCAAGTGTTTCTGTTCCTTATAGATCTATTTGACCAGTTTAAAACATCTACGTCTAGAAAAGATCTGAAGGTCTGTTCCTGGATATCCTCCTTCCAACCCAAATTACTTTATGATCCTGTATTAGCAACTGAGTGGACCTGACAAGCACAAGGTTATTTCAGTAATTCTGAACTGAAAGTAAAGTACAATAGTGATGAAATGGAAAATGCTTCTATAGTTTGGGGAGATAGGGGAAAAAAGCTATGGGAAAGTGATCCAAATCTATACCAGAAACTTCTATCTAATTCTGTTTAGGTAATGAATAATGGCTGTTCTTATTTTCTACAAGTTTATAGCACTACAGAGGAGCCAAGGGCATTGTGTCCATTAAGATAACGGAAGACAAAGATAGATGAGGGATCTGAGATTCTTATGGGGAATTATCTTTAAAAAGCCATGCAGGATATATATGTTTAATTCTCCAAGTATTTCTGTCTGTGAAGCATAAAGACAGAGAAATCTTGGGAGGCTGAGGGTTCTTTTTAATTATTTTAGAAATTTAACAAATTTTATCAATATTTTAATAAAGCTGGTAACATGGATGGAAAGAAAGTAATAGCGTTACAACTTTGGTGTTTCATTTTGGCATTTTAAAAGGAATCATTCCTTTTTTCCCTACTCAGAAATTTCCCTTTTAGTTTCCTGCATGAAGGAGAACTACAAGAATAAATTTGACTCGAGTTAGTATCAGATGTTTTATTTGATCTCTCAACATTACAGGCAGTAGACTATTTTTCTTTAAAGAGATTTTAAAGTTCTATTTTTTTTGGAGGTAACAGCATTGATGTTTTCTTCTCCGTGTCTGCAGTGAGGAAGACATGAATCTATGGACTTTAATTGCAACAAGAGAAAAAATAGTTATTAGGAAGACTTGCTGTTAGTAAAACTACTTAATATTTAATTAGTTGGACTAGGAAGATTATGGGATTTCTGTCACTGGAAGCTTTTAGGAAAGTTTCAGATGTTTTCTTTACATGTTTTACATGTAAAGACATAATATAGAATTAATTTATCTTATCCCTGTATGTTCCTTCTACTTTAGTAGAAAGTCTCAAAAACTGAAGTTACTTCCCACTCAGCAAACCTATTTCTAGTATGTATTTTTCATGAAGTTAACCAAAGCTCTGATTCAGTTGTTTGATTATTATGCATAAGTGAGGGAGGGCAATGATTCAGTATTTCAAACATTTTCCCACCAAAAAATAGAATTCTCAATTGGCCTACTACAAATTTCTGGTATGATTTTGGATCTTCTCTTGGGCCTAATTTTAATTTGAGATAGAGTGCAATTGGAGGCATGCACACGACAACCTTTCCCACTGTGTGGACCAAGGGAAGGCTAAGGATGTGGGGTATTTGGGAGGTTTAAACAAAGCTTTTGATATACAGACTGTCCAGCAGACAGCTTATGCAAGCATGTGAACAACTGGCTGATGGGTTGAACTCAAAGACCCATCATATACATGGGGTTACCATCAAGCTGGTGGCCGGTCAACAGTGTGGTTCCCTGTGATTGAAATACACTAAAATTCAATGGCTGTGGGTTTCAGTGTGGGTGTTGAACCTTTTGGCTTTCCTGGGCTACACTGAGTGAAGAGAGAGGCCTTGAAGGGGTTGAAGGCTGGATGGGGAGCCTGGGCAGCCTGATCTGGTGGCTGGCTAACAGCCCGTGGCAGGGGGTAGGAAATAGGTGCTTTTTAAGATCCTTTACAGCCCAAGCTGTTCTATCATTCTGTGAACTTTGTGAGTCCCTCACAAATCAGGATATTCTGTGTTTCTCTATTTATGCCACCGGCCACAGCAGTTCTCTGCTTTGGAACTTGAGACACTGAACAACCCTCGTGCCCCGAGTCCAGGAACAGCAGCCGCCATTTCGGGCAGCGCCCACGTGCTGCACGTTTTACTCCGAGTAGAACCGAGGCAGAACAGCCGTGTAGTTCTCAATGTTATTTATTAACAACGATGGATGCTGCTAATGGTGCCGCGGGGGCGGCTTCTTTCGGGGTTGCGAAGTGCTCCAGGAGCTGCGGGCCCTCCTCTTCCTGGGGCGGCCGGACCTGCGGGCCAAGCCGTCCCTGCCCCGCTGGGCAGCGGTGGGGCTGCTGCTGCTGCAGGCCTGGGCTGAAGGTGCCGCTGCTGCCTCCCGTTGGGGGCTGCTGCTGCAGGCCTGGGCTGAAGGTGCCGCTGCTGCCTCCCGTTGGGGCTCGTGCTCCTCCCCGGGGACGGGTGTAAGGCTGGGACCGGCGTCTGCATCCCTTGGAGCCGTGTGGGACGTGCCGGGGAGCTCCTCTTCTCCGTGCCCGGTGGGGCTGCCCGATGGAGCTGGGTGCGGGGCGGCCACGTCCCACAGGGAGGCTGTATCGTGGCTCTCTGCCTCGTACTCGGATGGCAGCGTGATGACACAGGGCAGAGAGCCATCTGCCCGCACTGCGAAGTGGATGGTGCTCATGAGCCTCCTGCAGAGCGGGCAGGTGAATTTCCTCAAGGTCCACTGCAGGATGCAGCGGAGACAGAAGTGGTGCTCGCAGGGCACCACGTAGGTGTCAGGTCTTGCGTCTCGGCAGATGGCACAGAACTGCTCCTCCATGGCCACGTTCTGGGCTGGGCAGCAGGAGATGGAAATGTGCTCCCCTTCTGGAGTGAGTCCCAAATGCTGCAAGGAGATGCCATAGTCAGTTTGTGTCCTGGGGTAGGCAGCAGTTGTGGCCTGGTCCATCAGCCACCCCATTCCCTGCTGGCTGTAGATGCAGCCTTAGCAGCTCCCTGAACCCCGTGGCCACCCCAGGGATGTGACCCCCCCATCTCTCACCTCCTCTGCCTCGACTGCGCTTTTTGGGACCCGGCTGCCTGATCCAGGCAGTGCCAGGGAAATACAGGCAATGTGGTGGGGCTGGGCACTGAGAACAGCTCCCAAAACCCCGCAGCACAAACCAAGAAAGCCTCCCTGGGTCTCTAGACCTCGCCAACGTGCTCAGCCAGACACCAGGAACAAGCTCGGCTGGGCCAGGCTCTGCTGCGCCCCAGTATGAGCAGTGGAGGGCTGTGAGGTCACAGTCCATTGCCCGGTGATGTCACACTCCATGACTTTACGGTGTCAAGACTCTTGCTTGATCTTGTTCTGGGGAAGCCTGTTCAGCCTGAAAAGGCTAGAGACGAGTACTTTATCATGAGCAAAGTGATAGGACAAAGAGAATTGTTTTAGGTTGGATATCTGGAAGAACTTCTGAGCCTGGATACAGGCTGTCCAAGGCAGTTGTGGGTGCCCCATCTCTGGCAGTGCTCAAGGCTGGGCTGGGCGGAGCATGGAGTAGCCTGGCCCAATGGGAGGTGTCCCTGCCCATGCTGCCTTGCAACCTTAGATGAGCTGTAGGGTTCTTTCTGGACTGCTTTGTTAATATATGTTTAAGGAGTATTCACGTTTGTCCTGGTTTGCAAATTGAAAGTGAATTTTCTTGGTTTAGTATAGGTGTCATGAGAGTGATAAGCACTGTGCACATCCTCTTTGCTTTCTCTTTAAGCTTGCAGAGCTAGTGGACAGTATGCCATAGGATAGAAGATGATATGAGAGAAATCTGGAATCAAGTCTGCGAGGACATTGTTCTACCAACAGCTGTTGAAAATAAATATGACATCTGTCTTAATGTCAGAGAGGAGACAGAAACAAACCAAGTCCTGTAGTGCTCCAGATTCCTTCATGCGCTGACACAATTACCTGATGTGACTAAATTTAATCTTTCTAATGTGATTTTATCGCTCATTGGTAATCAGACAGACAATAACTAAAATGCTCTTTTCTGCTTAGAATTGACATCATTTTGAATCAAGCCGTGCTACTACTAAATAAGCTGAGTGAGAACTGAGTTTAGAGTGGGCAATGTCAAATCTGAAGTCAGTATGGGAACACTGCATAGTACACTGTAATACCTGTATTAAAGAAGTAGTTGCCAAGATAGTGATTACTTGCAGACATTTCATACTTCAACAGGTTTATGGAGAATTTAATATTTTCATATGCTTCAGTGTAAAGCCATCTGTCGCGGTGACAGAACAAAGTGCTGAGAACAAGAACAAACGTATGTTTGTGGAAGTGCTCTATGAAATGCTAACAAGAGAGACACGAGATACGCTGCAGTATCTTATAACAAATGAGAGAGGGAATGAGAAAACGTAGCAGTCATATTCAGTATTTACAATTACGATTCCTTTTCTAATTTCTCATTGTGATGAAGTGTTAAAAATGTCAATACAGATGGTGAGACAGGAAGCCTGAATAAAACACCTCTACCTATTGTAGTATTTTTCATTTCTGCTTTCTTTTCTGATAGTTTAAAGCTTGAATGTGGTGAGGGAAATGTATTTGTTATTCCTTATGTGGTTATTCATAGATCTGCTTCTGGACTTTTTAGAACAAATTAAACAGCCTCCAACACTCACAGGAGCTGAACTTTACAAGAACCTACTTCCCATCCCCCTGTTTGGGACAACTTTTTAGTGACGGCAGTATAAAAGAATGAATCACATTATAGTGTGTGAAGTTGGAAGGTGATATGGTGTGACTTTTAACATACCCCAAATATGGGGCACAGTGGGCTAGTAAGGAATACAAAGGGATTATAGAGTAAAAATGGTCCTGATATATCAAAAAGAAGGCAAGTGTTCAAGAAAAGTTGCTTTGAATCTTTTGTCCGTGGTATGGCAACAAGCAAAATCCAGTTCTAAAGAATCTATATGGTTGGATTTTTAGTTATAAGGTATAAAGGACATATTTTACAGGAATTCTGTTATCTCAGGTCTCCATTCTCTGTACAGCTCGAGTGACTGGGAGACAGGATTGAATGAGGTTCAGCCCTTGCATCAGTCTGAATTTTCTAGGAAGTGCTTTTTATGTTTTAAAATGATAGACCACAAAAAGACGTGTGCTGAAGGGTCATGGAGCAGGTTATGGTAGGATTCCCTCCCCCATTTGGGTATGATGCCTCAGCAGCCTTATGGGCCTGTCATGCAGTTTATTTTGTTCAAATTCCACATTGCCATGTGGGCAGACTTTTATCCTTTTTAGAAATATAATGTGCTATAATAATGCATTGATGTTCTTAATGAGGCTTATAAACTTGGAGGAGGTAAGAATACAAAACTAGTCCAGCAATACCTCTTGAGTCAGTAAATAGCAGAAGTATTTTAATATTGACAGTATTATGAAGTTTTTGCATTAACTGGTTGTGTTCAGATCATATTGTTTGGAGTCAGACAATTTGAAAGATGTCAGATCATCCAGCTAAATTAATCTCTGCTGTGATATCCTTGAAGGAACAAACAAAATGTGAAATTAACAGTACCTCACCATTCTATTTTTTTCAGTTCAGATAAATATGCCATTTTTCAAATTTGAATTTAGCAACAGTGACATCTTGTGGTTAACTAAAGAACCCTGTATCTTTTTCAGTACTGCAAAGGAAATGATGGAAACCACACAAATTTATCCAAGAGCTTAAGTCACGTGATGTGAATTATCAGCTGTTTCTGAAAGCTTTGCCAGAAAAAGACAGAGAACCCCATGTGGAGAAATACAACACCTTAATCAGATTTGAGCTTATTTCTATACCTCTGTTGGTTTTTGCAGGATGGGGCATTGCGTGCCAGGTAATTCAGATGAAGATCTGTGCAGCTCTCCCAGAAGCACATCTAGAACACCCCATAAGTTTTGTCTTGACTCCATGTTGAGGAGATGAGTTTAATTCCTAAGGGAACAAGTTTTTGATGTGAAAATATCACCATTTAATTCCATTTCGAACAGTCTTTAAATGTCTATGGATACTCAACTTCAATAACATACTCTGACAGTGATTTCTACCATTATATATATATTACCTGTTGTGTTTGGAAAAATACTAACAGGTTGCAGAGGGAGCAGTGATGTCCCTCTGCTTTTCTGTTAATTTTCATTGCACGTTCTTTCACAGTAAAGAGAGTTGAACTTTCTGGTGCTCTCAACCATCTGTTGGTATTTATTTTGACTCTCCTTTTCCTTTAAAAAATAAGAAGCCTCAGTGTTATTTCTTTCTCAATAGACTATCCCGTCTTCTTTTTTCCCTTCAGTTTTGATGAAAATGGTAAAAGGAGACCTGATATGCTGCCTAGTGTTAAATGATTGTGAAAGTTATTACATTCTTCCAGACAATTAAGTTAGATCAACATTAGCAAAATACACTTAAGGTATTGTTGCAGTTCCCAACTGTTACCAATATTGTTAGGGGAGCAAAAGATGGGAAGTTTTGTTCCAGGGAAAGATTGCTTTTATAGTAGCTTGTCATGTACTGCAGTTCCTGTGTTGTCTGTTGGTAATGAGAATTGCCAGTAGACTCTCCAGTTATTCCACAGGAAGTGCTACTGTTGAAGTATTTTAGTGTTTTTTCCCATTGTAATAATGATTAGTGCTGATGTTGTTATGATGCTCAATGCAGCTGATGTGTACAATTTGCTATTGGAGAAACAATTTGAGATTTCCACCTCCCTCCCTCCCAAAGAGAAAAATGCCAAGCGCAGAGCTTAAAAACATGTCTTCAAGGAGTCTAAGAGGAGCTTAGCTCTTTAGGATAGATTTAACTAACTTCTAATTCCTCTCCCTATTAAGTGCATTGAGAGGTGAAGGTTTCTTCTGTTTGCCATGGGCTATTAAATTCCTCATAGAGTTATTCTTTCACTTCCTTATGTTACTAGCCCATTCCTTCTGTTTTTTAAGCTGCCAGAAAGGTACACTTTATTAAGAACACTGTAGTAATGTTTAAAATTTTTTGCTGGCAAGAATAAAGCAAAGCTTCAAATACTGTTTACTACAGACGCACTTTTGATATTTACATGGAATATTCAAGGTTGGAAATGCTTCAGTGTTTATTATTAAGATTGTTGTTTTTTTGGTATTGTAGAATAATTTGCTATTAAATGAAACACAAAAGCTATTTGACATGAAAAAGCATTTATCGTGCACTGGTTTATCTATTTCACAGTTTCTGTGGGGTGTCTTAAAGTGTGGCTTTACATCTGCGTCTTTTACATACATAATTAATAGAGATATACAAGGAAATAGAAAGGAAAGGATGCTTTAAGTGAGATGGCTAAGCAGTTAAATGCTCATTGAATTGCAAACGGAGACCTTCTGGGGAGAAGGAAGGGTATTCATTTATAATAGGCGCAGGTAAAGAACTATTTTGGTGCAATTGTTTGTATTTTTCATCAGCTTCTCCCATGTGGGTCATGATTCCAGTACACAGTCTTGTAATCTCCTGCAGTGGCAATGATTCAACTTAAAAATCAATAGGGCATGAGGTGTTTCAAGTTCTCATTATTGTAATGTGTCAACATCACTTCAGTGACCCCAGAGCCCTATGTTGGCTGATTTGTTCTCTGATTTATTGTGCAATCTTGTAGGGCAGGCTATAATTTCACTTGGAACCAGAAACTCTACATTTATGGTTGGTGTCCCGGTTTCCAGTCGTTAGGATGTTCGGAGATAATCAATATCTGTGTTTGCTACTAAGGGTGAATGAAGTTGTCAAGCAGTTAAATTACAGGGATTACAAACAAAAGAATATTGTTACAGCTTAGCAGACCAGGAAATGTTTTTTATTTAAATTTTCATTCTCTATCAACACAACAGATGTTTTTTATAGCTTAGCACTGTCATAACTTATAC
Organism: Coturnix japonica; assembly: GCF_054131305.1. NCBI lineage: Eukaryota > Metazoa > Chordata > Aves > Galliformes > Phasianidae > Coturnix > Coturnix japonica. The sequence goes on along the minus strand of NC_140671.1, from coordinate 18,445,903 downwards.
ACCCCTCTATGCCTATGATTTTCATATCTTAAATTTTATACTTTGAAGTAATTACCATACCACTTTGGTTTCATATTATCTGTGTTCTTTTATGAATCTTTTCATTTCCTGTGTACCTTCCCAAACCTAATAACTTGATCAACAGGAAAACATTTGAATTGCTGAAACTGAATAAAGTGATTGTGGCTTCAATGCATAACACTTAAAGCAGTGTTGCCGATTTGTTGGTTTTCTTCTTCCTCCCCTCCATCAAAATTTCAATGTTTTTTTACAGCGATCGACGTGTTGCAAGTGTTAATGTTGTATTCTCTATGGATCTATTCTGGGCAATATCATACCTATCAATATGTTTAGTACGTGCCTCAAAACTGAGGTAGCTGAGCACAACTGCAAGCTCCTAAGATTTTCAGTTCATTGACTTTTATGCTTCATGTGTTAATCGGAGCATAATGCAATGCTCTTGAAGTGTAATATATAACATTTCAAGAAGTGATGACCAATTATCTTCAGTTCTTCACTTTTGATTACGTGGAGCTTTATCTCCTGAAGTTTCTTGAGATGTTTTGGTGGACTCTTATTGCAGTATTTAATAATAGAACTACAAGAAAACCTTCAAACAGTACGTGTTGTAGAACTAGTAATAATTACAGAACAAGAATGTAGAATTCCAGAAAATGAGCTTCATGTTTTTTCTTTCAAGCACATATTTGTGGTCCTTTGACCATTAGGAAGTTCTATGCCAAAGTGCATTTGGCAACAGCTTCCCATGTTTAACGTAGGGAACGTAAAAAGCCTGTAAGACACATGGATGCACTTGAGCTCAAGCTGAAGTCCAGCTTTTGTGAAGGTAACTTCACATTATATTTTGAAGCAGAGCTTGAGATGATCATTTTTGTGACTCTTTCAAGGGTGCCTCTTCTGTGTTTAGTGCCTGAGCTTCCCTTTTCTGTGGGAGTCATTCATTGCATGGTTCTTCTCTTCCTGTATCCCAGGACAGGAAGACTTTTGACTCCTACTGGAGAAAGGAAAAGAAGGACATCCGATCTACACTTGTGTGTTAATTCTTGTATTTTTGGGAGTGGGTCTTATTTCATGAATCTCACCGACATTTAGTTTCCATAGAACCGTAGTGCTTCAAGGCCTGCAGCAGAAACGCTTGTGTTCTTCCATCTGGCCATTGCTCTTCAGATTCAGGAGGAATGCTAAAGCAGGTTAGCAGATTGTCAATTAAGTGAAAAATACCTGGCATCTGGAAATACACAAAGTAGGTAGAAGCACACCATCTGTATATTTTATGCCTTTTGGAAAAGTGATGACTGGGAACTTGTCACGGTTTGAACTAAAAATCCACCTGCGTCCGTGACAGGGGGCCGTAGGCCCCGGAGGGGCCCTAGGCCGAAAGGAAAAAATTAATTAGGAAAAGAAAACAGCGGCAACGATCTAAGGAGGCACACTTATTTACTAAATACTATATCGAAATACAGGATAACACAATATAATACAATATAATTGAAATTGAGCTAACGAATCAAGCAAAATAGGAGAGAGAATGAGTCCCGTAACCGAGAGGCCTACTGTGAATCTAGGCGAACGGCTGAAGGCTCCCACACACTCCCCTGAACGCCAGAACTCGAAAGACGTCAGTCTGTTCTGCGACAGAGTTAATATAGAGTCCAGGTCCCGTGACCTATCGTGTTGTTCCCTGGGAGATGTAGTCTTCTTCTGTAAGTTGCAGATTCAGTAAAATTATTCATGCTTAATATGATGTTATGATGTGGAATACTGATAGCAAAAATTACAAAATTATTAAACCATGACATTCCACCCCTTATTCTACATCATTACATTATGTTTATACATACATACACACTCATATGTATAATTGTGAATAATCAGCAACCTTATTTTTTCTCAACAATTTATATTTATTCCATACAAATCCCTAAGTTGAGAACAAAACTCTATAACCTAATTTACTATTTATTAATTTTGAGGAAAATGGCAAAACTGCCAGAAAAAGGAAAACATGTCAGCGGTAGAGGGGAAAGGCAGCGCTGGTAGGGCGTCCCCCACATCAAGGTGCACTCATCCTTTCCCAACCACCACAGCAGATTTCCTTTTGACTTATACTTCTTTCCATGTGTGCTCTACACATGCATGGCCAGTGCAGGATATAGAGTCCAGATGGAAAACTTGCTTACAGAATGCCTAATTAAGGTATATAGAGAAAAAGTGTTTCCTTAACATTAATCCACTCTATCTTAAGTCCTATACCTAATTGAACAATTCTGTACCTAATTGAAATATTTTCTGAGACTCTACCTATATATTTACAGGAAAATCATTGGCTGCACTCCCCCAACATCAAATTCCCTTGTGGTACACATTGAACATTCCCATTTTTGTCCATCACCCACCATGTGCACCCAGGTCCCTGGGCAAAGACAGTACCCCGGAGAGGTTTGCCCTTTCCAGATGCTGGAAGGACCCAAACTGTTTTTCCCAACACACTCTTTATGTGTACTACAGGAACCTTATCTCCCTCCACGGTACGTAGGGAGCTGGATTGGTTAGGACCATTACGATTACTAGATCCTCGAGTGTTTACCAACCAGGTGGCTTCTGCTAAATGGTTCTCCCAGTTTTTATACGTTCCACCACCCATTGCTTTCAACATAGTTTTCAACAATCCATTGAATCGTTCAATCTTACCAGAAGCTGGTGCATGATAGGGAATATGGTAAATCCACTCAATGCCATGATTTTTAGCCCAAGTGGTTACAAGGGAATTTTTAAAATGAGTCCCATTATCTGATTCAATTCTTTCTGGAGTGCCATGCCGCCACAGGATTTGCTTTTCCAACCCTAATATGGTGCTTCGGGCGGTAGCATGGGGTACTGCGTATGTTTCGAGCCACCCAGTGGTTGCCTCCACCATGGTGAGTACATAACGCTTACCATTGCGAGATCGTGGCAAGGTGATACAATCAACCTGCCATGCCTCTCCATATTTATACTTTTGCCATCGCCCTTCCCCCCAAATAGGTTTCATCCTCTTGGCTTGTTTAATTATGGCGCATGTTTCACAATCATGAATAACCTGAGCAATAGCGTCCATAGTTAAGTCCACCCCTCGGTCTCTGGCCCACTTATATGTTGCATCCCTTCCTTGATGACCTGAAGTCTCATGGGCCCACCGAGCTAGGAATAATTCACCCTTGTTCTGCCAGTCCAAGTCTATTTGAGCCACCTCAATTTTGGCAGCTCGATCAACCTGATGGTTATTTTTATGTTCTTCAGTAGCCTTACTTTTAGGCACATGAGCATCTACATGGCGCACCTTTACAACAATGTTCCTTATTCGGGCAGCAATGTCTTTCCACAGTTCAGCAGCCCAAACAGGTTTACCCTTTCGTTGCCAATTATCATTTTCCCACTGTTGCAACCACCCCCATAAGGCATTTGCCACCATCCATGAATCAGTATAAAGATGAAGCATTGGCCACCTCTCCCGTTCAGCCACATCTAAAGCCAGCTGAACAGCCTTTACCTCTGCGAATTGACTTGATTCTCCTTTACCTTCGGTGGCCTCTGCAACTTGTCGTGTGGGGCTCCATACAGCAGCTTTCCATCTGCGATGCTTCCCTACAATACGACATGATCCGTCTGTGAATAGGGCAAATTTCTTTTCGTTTTCTGGTAGCTCATTGTATGGTGGTGCCTCTTTAGCACGTGATACCTCTTCTGTAGGTGGTGTTTCAATTTTTTTACTCTCAGGCCAGTCCATGATCACTTCTAGAATTCCAGGACGGCTGAGTTTTCCCATTCGAGCTCGTTGAGTAATTAATGAAATCCACTTACTCCAAGTGGCATCAGTAGCATGATGGGTGGAGGGAACCTGTCCTTTAAACATCCAGTTTATTACTGGCAAGCGAGGTGCTAGAAGAAGCTGAACCTCTGTCCCAACTACTTCAGAAGCAGCCCGAACCCCCTCATACACGGCTAAGATCTCCTTCTCAGTTGGAGTGTAGCGCTCCTCAGACCCTTTATATGCTCGACTCCAAAATCCTAGGGGTCGGCCTCGGGTCTCTCCTGAGGCTCTTTGCCACAAACTCCAGGTGGGACCTTTCTCTCCAGCAGCAGTGTAGAGGATGTTCTTCACATCCTGTCCCGTCCGTACTGGCCCCAAGGCCACGGCACGGGCTATTTCTTGTTTTATCTGCTCAAAAGCCTGCTGCTGCTCAGGACCCCATGAGAAATTATTCTTCTTCCGTGTTACCTGATAGAGAGGGCTCACTATGTGGCTGTAGTTTGGGACATGCATTCTCCAAAAGCCCACTACTCCCAGAAAAGATTGGGTCTCTGTTTTATTTGTGGGCGGAGACATAGCAGTGATTTTGTCAATCACATCTGCTGGGATGTGACGACGTCCATCTTGCCATTTTATGCCTAAGAACTGGATTTCCTGGGCAGGCCCCTTCACCTTGCTGCGCTTAATGGCAAAACCAGCTTTCAAAAGAATTTGGATTATCTGTTTCCCTTTCTTGGAAACCTCTGCTGCTGTATGGCCCCACACCACAATGTCATCAATATACTGCAAGTGCTCAGGAGCATTACCCTGTTCCAAAACAGCTTGGATCAATCCATGGCAAATTGTTGGGCTGTGCTTCCACCCCTGGGGTAAACGGTTCCAGGTATACTGAATACCTCTCCAGGTAAAAGCAAACTGTGGCCTACATTTTGCAGCCAATGGGATGGAAAAGAAGGCATTAGCAATATCAATGGTGGCATACCACCTAGCTTCTTTTGACTCCAATTCATACTGGAGTTCTAGCATGTCTGGTACAGCAGCACTTAATGGAGGTGTAACTTCATTCAGGCCACGGTAATCTACCGTCAGCCTCCATTCCCCACTGGTTTTACGCACTGGCCATATGGGGCTGTTAAAAGGCGAGTGCGTTTTGCTAATCACTCCCTGATTTTCTAATTGGCGAATTAGCTTTTGAATGGGGAGCAATGAGTCCCTATTGGTGCGGTACTGCCGTCTGTGAACCACTTTGGTGGCAATTGGTACCTCTTGGTCTTTTACCTGGAGCAACCCCACAGCAGAAGGATCATCTGACAGACCAGGTAAAGTTGACAGCTGCTTAACACCATTTGTGTTTACAGCAGCTATCCCAAAGGCCCATCGATACCCCTTGGGATCCTTGAAATATCCCATCCTAAGGTAATCGATTCCCAGTATACATGGAGCCTCTGGACCAGTCACAATAGGGTGCATTCGCCAGTTTTTACCAGTGAGGCTTATTTCGGCCTCCAACATAGTCAATTCTTGGGAACCCCCAGTCACTCCATGGATATAAATTGGTTGTGTCCCTTGGTGACTTGAGGGCATTAGGGTGCATTGTGCACCAGTGTCCACCAAGGCTTTATATTTCTGTGGTTGAGATGTGCCAGGCCACTTAATCCACACAGTCCAGTATACTCTGTTGTCCCTTTCCCCCCCCTGGCTGGGGGCAGGGCCCCTCTATTGTTTACCTCGTTGACTTGCAGCAACTGGAACTCTCCCCCGTTTGGAAGAGTTCACCTTGGTGGTTGTTTTGGATTGTAATTCTTTCACTCGTGCCTGAAGTGCAGAAGTGGATGAGTTATACCACTTCTTTATATCCTCCCCATGATTACTCAAGAAATACAACAAAGCAAAACGTATGGTCTTATCATTGTCGTTTGCTTGAATACGAGGACGTCTCTTTTTTATGGTTGAGATTTTCGATGATACAGGTCGAGAGGAACTCATGTTGTTTAGCTCTCTCAATAGGTGATCGTGGAAATCCTGGTTTCCATCATCTGGTACCACCGTGGATTCATCTACATCAGGCACATTAGCCAATTTGTCAATAATATCACTTTGTGTTTCCTCCACTTTGTCTAACCTTTCCACTATTTTTTTTCCCATTTGGACAATGGCTGAAGTATAAAGCTTAACTTCTGTAGCGCTTATAAATAATTCAAGCTCCTGAAGTCTGCTAATTAGCTCATTTACAAGGGGCTTTCTTTCCCCTTTGCCATATACCAATGCAAGTGCACTGGCATGCTTTTCTGGAGCTGCCTTTGTAAAGTCACGCCACATTTGTCGTGGAACGTGGACTGCTTCAGGATCATGTAATTGGTTTGGATTGTTACGATTGAACTGGGGGCTGTAGAGCATTTCCACCAGAGCCCTTTCTCTCAAAAATTGGATACCTTTCTCCATATCAGTCCATTTCTTTTTCTCAGGCTCCAAGTCCCGTTTAAAGGGGAATCTATCTCTTACCGCTATCAACATCCGCTTCCAGAGGGTGTAGGACTGATTTTGGCATGTGCCTATACCTCTGTCCACACGTGAGTCCCTGGAAATGCTACCCAGTTGGCGAGCTTCACTGCCATCGAGCCACGCACTGTTGGCACCATTGTCCCAGCAGCGAAGTAACCAAGTGACCATATTTTCTTTTGGCTGACGTGTGAAATCCTTTCTCAGATCTCGAATTTCACTCAGTTTAAAAGATCGATCAATAATGGTCGTAATACTTTGCTCACCTTTTGCTCTATCAGGAGTCCCAGGTGTTAATGTTGGCAGCTGTGTTGATGAGGCTGCCCCATCTATAAGTTTGGACTCGAGAAATTCTCGTAAAGAAAATTTAGCTTTTGGCTCCTCGTCTGACTCTGACCCTGACTCTGACGCTTGTGTTATTTCCTCCAGGCGACCTTCCTCCTTCTTCCTCTCTCCTAACTTTCTCTCTCCTAACTTTCTCTGCTCCTCTGACTTCTTCTCCTCCTCTAACATCTTCTTATACTGCTCTAACAACCTCTGCTCCGCCGACTTCCTCTGGTCTTCTGACTCCTCCTGCTCTCCTGAGTCCCCCTGACCTCCTGAGTCCCCCTGCTCTCCTGAGTCCCCCTGCTCTCCTAAGTCCTGCTCTCCTAACTCCCTCCGCTCTTCTAACTCCTTCTGCATTTTCTCTATCTGAGTTGAAACTCGTTTTGTTTTTCGCCCTCTTACAGGGGCAACCAGCATTGTATCTGGTGCCCCCGGTGGTTGGTTAAGTTGGAGTACATACGGTTCAGACTTGAGGGTGTCGCATTCTGCCCGGAGATTGTCGTACCTGGACTGGAGGTCTTTGTGTTCAGACTGGAGAGCGTCGTAGTCAGACAGGAGCTCGTCGTACACAGACCGGAGGGTGCTGCGACTGGCTTTGAGGGCGTTGTAGTCGGCCTTGAGGTCAGTGTACAACGAGTCAATAGAGTCATGTTTGAACTGGAGATCGACGCACTTACACAGGAGGGCGCTGTGCTCGGACTGGAGAGTGTCGTGCTCGGACCGGAGGGCATCGCGCTCAGTCTGGAGAGTGTCATGCTCGGACCGGAGGGCATCGCGCTCAGTCTGGAGAGTGTTGAGCTTGGTCTGGAGGGCATTGTGCTCGGTCTGAAGAGTGTTATGCTCGGACTGAAGAGTGTTGTGCTCGGTCCGAAGGGCATTGTGCTCAGTCTGAAGAGCGTTATGCTCGGACCGGAGGGCATTATGCTCGGACTGAAGAGTGTTGTGCTCGGTCTGGAGGGCATTGTGCTCAGTCTGAAGAGCGTTATGCTCGGACTGGAGGGCATTATGCACAGACTGAAGAGTGTTGTGCTCGGACTGGAGGGTGTCGCAGTTGGATTGGAAGGCATCATGCTCAGTCTGGAGAGTGTCATGCTCGGACCGGAGGGCATCGCGCTCAGTCTGGAGAGTGTCATGCTCGGACCGGAGGGCGCTGTACTCGGACTGGAGAGTGTCGTGCTCGGACCGGAGGGCGCCGTGCTCGGACTGGAGAGCGTCGTGCTCGGACCGGAGGGCGCCGTACTCGGACTGGAGAATGTCGTGCTCGGACCGGAGGGCACTGTGCTCAGACTGGAGAGTGTTGAGTTGGGATTGCAGGGAGCTTTTCTCATCCCAAAGTTTTTCTGCGTCAGCTCTAAGACTCTCTTTCTCGTACCAGATTGAGTCTCGTTGGTACAGGAGATCTTTTCTCTCAGCTTCAAAAGCTTTTTCTCTCTCTACCTTCTCATCCCAAAGTTTTGCTGCGTCAGCTCTAAGACTCTCTTTCTCGTACCAGATTGAGTCTCGTTGGTACAGGAGATCTTTTCTCTCAGCTTCAAAAGCTTTTTCTCTCTCTACCTTCTCATCCCAAAGTTTTGCTGCGTCAGCTCTAAGACTCTCTTTCTCGTACCAGATTGAGTCTCGTTGGTACAGGAGATCTTTTCTCTCAGCTTCAAAAGCTTTTTCTCTCTCTACCTTCTCAGTCCAAAGTTTTTCTGCCTCAGCTCTAAGACTCTCTCTCTCAGGAATGGTATTGACTAAGGCCCAATAAGCATTAGCTAGGCCCAAAATCATTTGTGCCTCCTGAGATCTGCCTGAGCCACAACATTCCTGCCTCAAATATGCAATCAAACTCTCAGGATTCTTCAAGTGTTCAGGAGTGAAGCTCCATAACACTGAAGATGTCTGTCCTTTGAGAATCTCTTCAATTCCCTGCCACTCAGTATTCTCTGGTTCTAGGGAAGACTTCCTCCGGATGTTATAAATCCAGATACTGAGTGAGATTATTACAATAATCAACAGTAAGATCAGGGAGATTAAGAGTGTGGCCCACTGATCATTCAAGAACTGCATAAAGGATTCATAGAAAGAAAGAGGAGCACGCTTAAAAATCACCATTTCTGTATAATTAGTTGCATTAGTTGCTCCCTCTGGAGCTGTATACAGATACGAAGTGAGCATTGCTAACCATGCTTTCAATCCATTATACAATTGTATAGCTCCATAAGAAAAAGTGGCTAGCTTAAACATGGCCCAATATGTTCGGAGCGTCTCAAAAAAGGAACCAATGGCACACAGTCCCTGGTAAAACAAATTTAGTAGAGAAAACATCTTTTTTCCTCCAATAGAGAGAAAAAAGTAAAAGAAAACAAAGCTCAGCAGTGTTTATAAAATATACCGGAGTATTGGCAGTCCGCCTGGACTTTCAAGGTCAAGCTCGCAGGTGCAGAATCGCAAACACGAGATAGCTCCTTAACAGGGAAAAAAACTCGTAGCTCTGTTAAAAGCTAAAAGAGCAACAGAAGAAAACACAGAAAAACAGCAACTCAATTTGCCCGCATTCTCCACCAAAAATCTGTCACGGTTTGAACTAAAAATCCACCTGCGTCCGTGACAGGGGGCCGTAGGCCCCGGAGGGGCCCTAGGCCGAAAGGAAAAAATTAATTAGGAAAAGAAAACAGCGGCAACGATCTAAGGAGGCACACTTATTTACTAAATACTATATCGAAATACAGGATAACACAATATAATACAATATAATTGAAATTGAGCTAACGAATCAAGCAAAATAGGAGAGAGAATGAGTCCCGTAACCGAGAGGCCTACTGTGAATCTAGGCGAACGGCTGAAGGCTCCCACACACTCCCCTGAACGCCAGAACTCGAAAGACGTCAGTCTGTTCTGCGACAGAGTTAATATAGAGTCCAGGTCCCGTGACCTATCGTGTTGTTCCCTGGGAGATGTAGTCTTCTTCTGTAAGTTGCAGATTCAGTAAAATTATTCATGCTTAATATGATGTTATGATGTGGAATACTGATAGCAAAAATTACAAAATTATTAAACCATGACAAACTCTTTCTCCAGTATGCATATACTCACATTTAATATTTTCTTCTTTCTGTAATACTTACTTCAATAGAGCTTTCTGCTTAGCAGTTCAGAACTTACAGCTTACCTAATAAGAATCCATCAGGCAGTGTATAAATGTATGTGAGTCTTAAATTGAATCAATGTGAAATTAGGCAGTTTCTAAAAGTTATTTGAAACGTTATGAGCCATAACTCAAGTCCAATATCAGCAATTTTCATTGTTTTGTAGCAGCAATTTTGCAGCTAGATAAATAAATGTTATCTTATTGTGTGTGTGTTTTTGTGTTAGAAAGTTAATAATTCTCAAGAGTCTTTGGGTTTTGTCCTCCATTCTCTTACCCAAACCATCACTTTTAATTGTAGTGTCTGGAGCTTGTTTCTTTCTAACTCATGCCAGGTAATCTGAAGGCACGCTACAGAAATCCTTAGTGCTTAAAAATCTCACTCGCAAAATTATGAACGTGTAGGTATTATTATTACTCAATAAGTTGTTACTCAGTCTCATTAAGGAGAGGTTGACTTATCAGTGAACATCAATGCATGCACAAATTCACCCTTACTTCTCAAATAATGATAAATAGGTATGTTTGGTTACTGTAGAAAATTGGGTATGCCAGATGCTTCCTGAAAATCAGCAGTCCTATATCACTGCAGAAAGTGGGATTTTTTTATATCAAAGTATCTCATGCCATTTACAAAGAGAATCTATTTAAAGACTTTTCTGTGAAATTAAATTAATTGTCATGGGGTTGGTGAAGCTTTAAAAACTTAACATCTGTGGCCTTATACATCACAGAAAGATATGGGTCTTTTCTGCATGAAAATTTGACCTATATACAAGAATAAACTGGAATAATGCGGGGAAGGGAGACGAGGGAGAAGGTTGGCTGTAGCAAACCTTTCAAGCGTTTCACAAGCCATGAAAATCTGTGGAGCTGCTGCAAGGTAGATAACCTGTGCAAATTAATTTGTCTGCTGTGACTCCTATGATGTATAATTTGTTTAACATTGCAAGTGTCCCACATTCTGGAGGCAAGGACTTTTTTTTTTTGAAGTATCTCAGCTGAGGGTCTCTTCTATACCTTGAAATGCTTATTTACAAATTAAATATCATAAATACATGGAAAACTTGCTGGGAAGTTCTCTTCATTATGATTATTCTTTGAAAAACGTCATCCTCAGAATAATTTGTAATGTTTAAAGAAAAAAGCCTTTGTAGTTCATTGCCTAACATTCTTTTCCTTCTGCTGGGTATTTGTTCCACCCTCACCCAATGACTTCCAGGATCTGCACAATATCAGAGATTTGGTTATTTTTGCTCCTGAATACTCTCGAAAAGACAAATGTTACATTGCTGCAGAGATCCCTGTCTGCTATTTTTCCACCTGCATGCCCCAGAGTGCACACCTGGTATGGCTTGCACTGAGTGGATTCTGTGAGGGATAACCACACTGACTGCTGGAAGTCATGTGTGGAAAGGGCTTTGGCACTACTGAGTGCTGACAGCTGTTGCAGGACTGGTTGAGTACTGGTGCTTTTCGACTAATAATGGAACTGAGAGAATGAATAAGCATGCAGCATCCTTGTAATTGCGTGGCATAAGGAAATGGTTTTTGCCAGAGAATGAATTAGAAACTTTGGAATTATGCAATTACTGTGGTATGTATTCTTAGATAAAAGTGAAAAGCCACTTTATTTCTCCGTGCTTCCATTTTGCTTTGTGAATTGGGGATAATAATTGCTCTTTTTTTTTTAACTGTAAAGGCTACTCTCAGTACTTACTGCTCTGTCACATTCTTTCTGTAGGCTTAGTATGAAGTAAAGCTGCAGAGATAATAAAAAACACTTAAAATATGTTTTATGGCATACACGTAGCAGAGCAATCCTGTTTATCTTCAGGTTGTTTGTACAGTAGTTCAGATGGGTGGCTAAGAGTCTCTGTTTCCATGGTAGGCGCAGTAGTTCTTTAATGATTTATGTGTGCCTTCTTGTGTTCTCTCTGAGGTACCTGTGTGCATTGCCTCAAGGCTTATCGTATTGAGCTCAATAACTGATAATTCAGAAGTTAAAGAGGTCTGGTGCCTAATGTTGTAGAATCAACGGGGAGGTTTTTGTTTGTTTTTGTTGTCTGGTTGGCTTTTTTACCTTTTTCAAAACTCGTGTTTTGGATTGACATAAATGAGGAAGATGTCATTAAAATAAGAGTTAAATACGTGCTTAGCTTCCACCTGCTTAGAGCTTGAGTCACTATTGCAACTGACCAGCAGCTTGATAACACCCACACAAATCTCTTAGAATAATGATGCACTTTCTTGCATTGCATTTTCATCTTATGGAGTTCAGTTTGCTAAATAACCTAAGGAGCATTTTGCCCATATGGAAAGAGAATGGGGAATGATCACAGACTGAAGGAAACGTGGCATGTGAAGCTCCATCGTGTGAATTCGTTTCCATTCCAGGGCTGAAGGGAGCACCAGTGCAGGGGCAAAGGGACGGGATCCAGATTGCCAGCTGACCACATTCTGCTTTCTCTCCTTCAGCATATTTTGTGCGATTATTCCTTTAATTAATTGCAGAATCTCAAGATGGAAGAGCTTTTTTCCTTTTAAATGAGACTCATACAGTTGGAAACATTTCTTCATCCCGGTTTCTGATATGCAGACAGCTCACAGAAAGTCAGGAGGGAACACAGCATCTACAGCATAGCTCATCCTCCTCCTCCTAAGGTGTAGGGACCTCACTGTTTGTAGGTCTGATTGAAGCAAGTAAAGCATAGCCTTTATTCAGACACTCTACTTGCCTTTAAATTTGCTGGATAGAAAGCTGAATCTGCAGATAACTAATGGCAATGGAAACAGGAAACCAATTGCGTGAGGTAATTGGGTTACTTCTGTTTCTTCTGATGTCTGACACAGTAGAGCACAGTGGATTGATAGATTGCCAAGTGCACTGGTAACGTAAATGTAAGTGAGATGGCTGAAGACAGGCTTAGGCAGCCCATGCTCCAATTTTAGTTTGCTTTTTGTCTGGATAATGTACTTCTGAATTAGAAACGCTACACAGCGGAAAACACAGTGAGAGGAGATGTCTTTTAATCACTACTTATTCAGTCATTTCAGTTCTATGCGCAGTGCCATACAAGTGGCATCATGTTAATTGTTTTTGCTATAAAATAAAGAAGTTTATTTCATGTTTGATTGCAAAGCAGACCATCTGAATCCAAGTATGTTTGACTAAAAGGTACAGTGCAGTTCTCTGAAATTCTGGACAACTTCATTAGTTTAATGGTGATAGTTTTTTATTTGTGAATTGCACCGAGGTGGGGTGAGACTTTGAATTGAAGGTGTTTCCACTACATTTATGGAAGGCATCTAAATGAAACTGGATCCTGCTGGGATTCTGTCATCCCTTGCTGTAATTCGTTGGGGAAAACAGGGAGCTGTGTATGGGATCTGTGAGTACTGATGCTGTTGCTTCTCAGTTGTCCAAGTAAAAGGAGTTCTATATCAGAAAAAAAAAGTCTGTTAAACATCGAGTGGCACAGTACTGTCAGCTGGGTGTGTTGTTTTCCTTGTGCACTGTTAAATGCCTGATGAGTCCAGCCCCCATCCGGACTTGCAGCTACGCCTGCATCGTCCTTAAGCACCTTTTGGTGGGGGTTGTGAAACTCACCATCTTCAAAGCCCTTTGAAAAGTGTTCTCTTTGTCATGGTTTTGTAATTTTGCTATCAGTATCAGTATTCCACATCATAACATCATGTAAAGTATGGATACTTCTATTGAATGTGCAGTCCACAGAAGAAGACTACATATCCCATAGAACAACAGGGTTAATGATAAGTCACGGGACCAGGACGCTGTATAATCTCGTTCCCAGGCTGGAGTGCCCTCCTTCTTCTCTCGAACTTCTCGGAGAGTGGGAAGCGTTCCAGCCGTGTCGCCTAGAGTTCACAGTAGGCCTCTCGGTTTTCGGGGACTCTCTCTCTCTGTTTCGTTCAATTTGTTAGCCTCAATTATATTATATTGTGTTATCTTGTATTTCGGTATCATATTTAGTAAAATAAGTTTTTCCTCCTTAGATTGTCGCTGTTTTATCCCACTCCCTTTTTCCCCCTCCTTTCCGGGCCCCGGGAGGGGGGCCTACGGGGTGGCTTCCCCTGTCACGGGCATAGGTAAATCTAAGTAACCCGTGACAGATTTTTGGTGGAGAATGCGGGCATAGAGCTTTTTAGCTTTTAGAACAACTCTCTCTTTACTCTTAAAGAGCTTCGTTAGGGGAGTGTTATCTTTTCGTAGCTGCTCACTGAGAACGTGACCTTGAAATACCAGACAAATTGTCAACATTAAGGGCTGCTGTACATTCTCAGCACTGCTATCTAACTTTTGTGTAGAAAACAAAGGGATTTCTTTCTCCCTTAGAGCAAAGCTAGCTAGCTCTGACTTTTACAGAGCCTGCCAGCTATGAATCCACTCTTCATCCCAGTTGCTCTGTTTAAGGGATTGAAAGCAATTATGATCTTCTTAAAGTATTGGTCAACTATTAACACCATAATTTGGTGTTGTGGAATTGTGCAGGTATATAGCCTAATAAGGTGGATACTGATGGAGACACCTGCGTGGTACTTTTATGAGATGTGGTATGGTCAGAATTTTGGCACCTACATCCCAGATGGAATTGTGAATCTTACAAACACTTGCATCCCAGATGGAATTGCGAATCTTACAAGTACTTGCATCCCAGATGGAACAGGCAATTTTACAAACACCACCATGTTTAATTCATTGTACAGGCTAAAAAAACCCTTTTTATTTAGGTTGTACTCTCAGATTTCCACACGCCTTTCAATAACTGAGATAGGGTTCATACTTGCATCCATGTTATCACTATTAATGAATGCATATATGTTCCTATGCATTCGTTCTATGCGGAAGTCTCCTCCAGAACCAGAGAATGATGACTGGCAGGGAATATGGAAAGGTTTAGGAAAAGTCTTAGAAGCATGGGGACCCGCAGTGTCATGGGATTTCACTCTTGAACACCTAAGGGACCCTAAGAAATTAAGTGAGTATTTGGGTCAGAGATCTAAGGAGGTAAACCTTATGTGGGGTTTGGCTTATGCATACCGTGCTTTGTATCATACTATTCTGGAGAGAGAGAGTTTCCGATCTGAGATTCAAGCCCAAGTTAATTCTGATCAGTCACAGGAGGCATCAGTAGCAATATCAGTTGCCCCTGTGGAAGGCAAGAAATGGAAACGGGTGTCCACGCGTCTAGAACGAAAAGAAGGAGAAGCACAGGGGGGGGCTGCAGAAGACCCAGGTGCCGGGCATGGAGCAGTACCGAAAAAAGCAAAGGCAAAAACCAAGAGGCATGAAGAAGAGACTGATGATGAGGAGGAAATCACCTATTGTCGACCTCTGAAGCTGACTGAAATCCAAGGCTCAAGAAAGGAGTTCACACGGCGTCAAGATGAAGGTATCCTTGCTTGGTTGCTTCGCTGCTGGGACAACGGGGCCAACAGCTTGTCTCTAGATGGTAATGAAGCTCGTCAACTAGGAAACATTGCCCAAGATGCAGGTATCGACAGAGGGATTAGCAGATGTTCGGATGGAGCTGCCACTCTCTGGTTGCGGCTGTTAGAAGCCGTGAGAGAAAGGTACCCCTATAAGGATGCTTTGAAGCCTAAATTTGATAGTTGGAATACCGTCCAAAAAGGTATTCAGCGCCTGAGGGAATTGGCCATGGCGAAAATGTTGTACAGCCCTGATCCAAGCGAACTTGACCCTGAGAGAGTGAGGGCCGATCCTGACATGTGGCAGAAAATCACAAGTACAGCACCAGAGAGAATGGCACAGTCATTGGTAACAGGTTCTAAAGGGTTCGTGGACAGATGGCCCCGAGTTGTTGAGCTGATTATAATGCTTCAAACCACCGATCAGCAGCTCCCCCAACTGCATGCCGCAGTTTCTGCCATCTCACGCCTAGAAAACCGAGTAGATGAAATGTGCAAGAAATTGTTTCCATCAACTAATCGTAATGATGATCCCGTAATAGTATCAGAAACAACTGATGAAGGTCAATCCTCGTACGGGCCACCAGGTCTAATGAAGGATCTGATCAAAGTATTCCAGTCCTACTCCTCACCTGCATCATCAAAAGTCTCAGCTGTTAAACGCACACGCTTCCCAGCTCGAGCAAAGAACAACAGTACGATTGCACCACGTGTTTCCATGTGGCGCTACCTACGTGACCGTGGAGAAGACATGAGGAAGTGGCATGATCAGCCTACTTCTGCACTACGAGCACGGGTGAAAGAACTACTAGACATACCAACCACCAGTGGAGTTGCTCCAGTCATCACAGGTAACCAATAGAGGGGCCCTGCCCTCAGTCAGGGGAGGGAAAGGGATAATAGAGTTTATTGGACTGTGTGGATTCGATGGCCTGGCACATCAGAACCACAGGAATATAAGGCGCTGGTGGATACCGGTGCACAGTGCACCCTAATGCCCTCCAGTCATGAAGGGACAGAATCAATCCATATTTCTGGAGTGACTGGGGGCTCTCAAGAATTGACTGCGCTGGAGGCTGAAATAAGCCTCACTGGCAAAGACTGGCAAAAACATCCTATTGTGACTGGCCCAGGGGCTCCATGTATACTGGGTATTGATTACCTCAGAAGGGGGCATTTCAAGGATCCTAAGGGGTATCGATGGGCCTTTGGGATAGCTGCTGTAGATATGGACAACATTAAGCAGCTGTCTGTTTTGCCTGGCCTGTCAGAGGACCCGTCTGTTGTGGGGCTGCTACGAGTAAAAGAGCAGCAGGTACCGATTGCTACAAAGACAGTGCACAGACGGCAGTATCGCACCAACAGGGATTCCTTGCTCCCCATTCATGATTTGATTCGCCAGTTGGAGAATCAGGGAGTGATCAGTAAAACTCACTCACCTTTTAACAGTCCCATATGGCCAGTGCGTAAAGCCAGTGGAGAATGGAGGCTGACAGTAGACTACCGTGGCCTGAATGAGGTCACACCCCCATTGAGCGCTGCTGTGCCGGACATGTTGGAACTCCAGTACGAGCTGGAGTCAAAAGCAGCCAAATGGTATGCCACCATTGACATTGCCAATGCCTTCTTCTCTATTCCTTTGGCTGCAGAATGTAAGCCACAGTTTGCCTTCACCTGGAGGGGCATTCAGTATACTTGGAACCGTTTGCCCCAGGGGTGGAAACACAGCCCAACCATTTGCCATGGGTTGGTCCAAACTGTACTGGAACAAGGTGGTGCTCCTGAACACCTGCAGTACATTGATGACATTGTTGTGTGGGGTGATACAGCAGAAGAGGTTTTTACAAAAGGAGAGCAGATCATCCAAATTCTTCTACAAGCCGGCTTTGCTATTAAGCGAAGCAAAGTAAAAGGACCTGCCCAGGAAATTCAGTTCTTAGGTATAAGGTGGCAGGATGGACGTCGTCACATCCCAACAGATGTGATCGACAAAATCACTGCCATGTCTCCACCAACTAGCAAGAAAGAGACACAATCTTTCCTGGGTGCAGTGGGCTTTTGGAGGATGCACATTCCAAACTACAGCCTCATTGTAAGCCCCCTTTATCAGGTGACGCGGAAGAAGAACGATTTTGCATGGGGCCCTGAGCAGCAGCAGGCTTTTGAACAGATTAAACTAGAGATAGCCCGAGCTGTAGCTCTGGGGCCAGTACGGACTGGACAGGATGTAAAGAACATCCTCTATACTGCTGCTGGAGAGAAAGGCCCCACTTGGAGTTTGTGGCAAAGAGCCTCAGGAGAGACCCGAGGCCGACCCCTGGGATTCTGGAGTCGATCATATAAGGGGTCTGAAGAGTGCTACACTCCAACTGAGAAGGAGATCTTAGCCGCGTATGAGGGGGTTCGGGCTGCTTCCGAAGTAGTCGGGACTGAAACACAGCTCCTTTTGGCACCTCGACTGCCAGTGCTGAACTGGATGTTCAAAGGACAGGTTCCCTCCACTCATCAGGCTACCGATGTCACCTGGAGCAAGTGGATTACGCTGATTACACAGCGAGCGCGAATGGGAAACCTCAATCGTCCAGGAATCCTAGAGGTAATCATGGACTGGCCTGAAGATAAAAGGTTTGGAACATCACCAGCAGAAGAGGTATCACGTGCTAAAGAGGCCCCACCATACAACGAATTACCAGAAAATGAAAAGAAATATGCCCTATTCACAGACGGATCATGTCGCATTGTAGGGAAGCATCGCAAATGGAAAGCTGCTGTGTGGAGCCCCACACGACAGGTTGCAGAGGCCACCGAAGGTAAGGGAGAATCAAGTCAGTTTGCAGAGGTAAAAGCTGTCCAGCTGGCCTTAGATGTTGCTGAACGGGAGAGGTGGCCAATGCTGTATCTTTATACTGACTCATGGATGGTGGCAAATGCCTTATGGGGGTGGTTACAGAGGTGGGAACAAAACAACTGGCAACGGAAGGGTAAATCTGTTTGGGCCGCTGAATTATGGAAAGACATTGCTGCCCGAACAAAGAATATGGTTGTAAAGGTGCGTCATGTGGATGCACATGTGCCCAAAAGTCGGGCTACTGAAGAACAACAAAACAACCATCAGGTAGATAAAGCTGCCAAAATTGAGGTGGCTCAAATTGACTTGGACTGGCAGAATAAGGGTGAATTATTTCTAGCTCGATGGGCTCATGAGACCTCAGGTCATCAAGGAAGAGACGCGACATATAAGTGGGCCAGAGACCGAGGGGTGGACTTAACCATGGACGCTATTGCGCAGATTATTCATGATTGTGAAACATGTGCCATAATTAAACAAGCCAAAAGGATGAAACCTCTCTGGGAGGAAGGGCGGTGGCAAAAGTATAAATATGGGGAGGCGTGGCAGGTTGATTATATCACCTTGCCACGATCTCGCAGTGGTAAGTGTTATGTACTCACCATGGTAGAGGCAACCACTGGGTGGCTTGAAACATACGCAGTACCCCATGCTACTGCTCGAAACACCATATTAGGTCTTGAGAAACAAGTCCTGTGGCGACATGGCACCCCAGAAAGAATTGAATCTGATAATGGGACACATTTTAAAAATTCCCTTATAAATACTTGGGCCAAAGATCATGGCATTGAGTGGATTTATCATATTCCCTACCATGCACCAGCTTCTGGTAAAATTGAACGATATAATGGGTTGTTGAAAACTATGTTGAAAGCAATGGGTGGCGGAACATTTAAGCACTGGGAGAAGAATCTGGCAGAAGCCACTTGGTTGGTGAATACTAGAGGATCTGTCAATCGTGATGGTCCTAGTCAATCTAGCCCCCTACACACTGTAGAAGGAGATAAGGTCCCTGTTGTACATGTAAAGAACATGTTGGGAAAAGCTGTTTGGGTCCTTCCAGCTTCTGGAAAGGGCAAACCTATCCGTGGAACTGTCTTTGCCCAGGGACCTGGGTGCACTTGGTGGGTAATGCAGAAGGATGGGGATGTTCAATGTGTGCCACAAGGGAATTTGATGCTGGGGGAGTGCAGTCAATAATTTTATGTATTTATATGTATATATGTTTGCATGTGTAGTGTATTTTAGTTATTATAGTTGTACATTTAGTTATGTTACATGTAATTCTACTGTTTAGCTATCATAATTTTACATACGTGTATATATATGTATATATATATTTACCATGATGTAATAATGTAGAATAAGGGGTGGAATGTCATGGTTTTGTAATTTTGCTATCAGTATCAGTATTCCACATCATAACATCATGTAAAGTATGGATACTTCTATTGAATGTGCAGTCCACAGAAGAAGACTACATATCCCATAGAACAACAGGGTTAATGATAAGTCACGGGACCAGGACGCTGTATAATCTCGTTCCCAGGCTGGAGTGCCCTCCTTCTTCTCTCGAACTTCTCGGAGAGTGGGAAGCGTTCCAGCCGTGTCGCCTAGAGTTCACAGTAGGCCTCTCGGTTTTCGGGGACTCTCTCTCTCTGTTTCGTTCAATTTGTTAGCCTCAATTATATTATATTGTGTTATCTTGTATTTCGGTATCATATTTAGTAAAATAAGTTTTTCCTCCTTAGATTGTCGCTGTTTTATCCCACTCCCTTTTTCCCCCTCCTTTCCGGGCCCCGGGAGGGGGGCCCACGGGGTGGCTTCCCCTGTCACGGGCATAGGTAAATCTAAGTAACCCGTGACACTCTTAAAAGGATATTATGTGTGTGTAAAATACTGCTGTTCCCGCTGAAGCCTGGACAAACTGTAAACCTCTGTGGTTGCAGAAAATTACTGAGTGCTGCATAAGCTCTTCAAGTGCTGCTTTACCAAATCAAAGACACTGTGCTCAAGCACTATAAAAAAAAGAGAACTCCCATGGTGAGAGGCAGCTTGCTACAATGGCATTCAATTCAAGGTCATACATAAACGTCAGTCACGGGAGGAAAAAAGCCAAATTAAGTGTTTTTTAGCAGAGAAAATCTATTGAGATATAACATTAAGAATGTGAAGATATGGGTAAGGGAAACAGTAAAATCCATGTATCGGAATAGTTGTGTAAGCAGCATTATAGAAATGGGTATCGACACACTTTCATTTACATTTTGTCTATCACTAAATGCAAACAGCTTCTTTGCAAGATCTTGCTTTTGCATGGCTTTCCAGCACTCACCTTTGTTATTGCAACTCTTAACCAGGCACTGCCCAGAAAGGGGTGGGTGGGTTGGGGGGTGGAAGTATAAATTAGATTCATGTATTTTCCATAAATTAGGTATAAATTGTGCAATGGACAGGAAGATTGTTGTCACTCTCAGTACTGATTTGGTGATGGGGAGGTGTTTGGTTTTTTCTTTTCTGGGCATCCAGCATTCAGAATTAGTGACAGTTTGTATGTATGAGGTGTCCTCAGACTCACCAGCCTTTCTACCGTAGTACTCTGTGTGCATACCGATCCCATTCCTCTTGTTTTTGTTTTATTTCAGGACAGTCGATATGTTTTGAAATTGTAAATTTCCTTTTCCAGAATTGAGGTAATTTTGTCATTCCCATTGGATACCAAAGCCTGAGGAAAAGCTTTAAAATTTAATGTCTTTATATGATATTAAATAATAAATATCATTTTGAGATATTTTCAGCGTGGAGTAATGTTGACCAAAAAATATGCATAGCAAAATTGCTTCTTTTGTGATGTAAGATCTTGGTAAATTAATAAGGCATGTGCCAGTAAATAAATGCATGCCACTCTGAGCTCCTGTAGTTAAACAGGCATTAGAAAGTTGTGTGATCGGGATGTACAGTCAGTCAGCATAGGATGATTTTGTAGTTTCGAGTGTGTTTTCATGTTGATCTTGGCTTCTTTCTGAACAGCCGCTCTTTGTCAGCTCTGTAGCCTGGAGTCAGCCAAGTCACCATGCTGAGCAAGGAGGTGGGAGCTGCGCTCTCTGAGGAGCTGAGCTCATGATTCAAGACCTTGACACGAGCTGACACTTAGGAGAAAATATACTATGTGACTCCTGTCCAGGTTCATCTCCTTTCCCTATAAATATGTAACCTGGTGCTGTTCTGAGCCATTTTACTTTGCTGGTTTGTTTTGAAGAGGTTGCAGTTGAACCATGCTATCTTCTAGAGAAGCAGGTGGAGATGCATGGATCCAGTGCTACAGGCTCACACAGGTACGGGTAATGGGTAACCAGAAAGATACATGGGAGAGGATTGATCTCCCAGGTCCTTGGGTACTGCTTGCTGCTTGGAGATTATTCTTCTGCCCTCCCCTGAACACTTAAGTTCCTCTGGTTCATAAACATATGAATCCAATGAGGCAAAATTTAGACGGTTCTGGTTATTCTCCTCTTTTGCTGGGGAGTTATCATAAATTATTAAATAATTGTTTGTGAAGATGCTTTCTTTAGTACATGAATCATGCACTATAAAAGTGGAATCTGGACGCATTACAAAGCCTAGCAGGGGGACATATGTCTCAGAGTGGGAATAGAAAATTTCCTTTTTGACAGGTTTTCTTGAAAACTAGCTTCACACTGGCATACAGATTTTTCCCAGCGAAGGGAATGCCAGAACTCTGTAGTCAGGGCTCCTGCTCATTTTGAGTGCTCCATAAATTGGCAGAGAAGGAGAGGTGTGTAGCCTGGGGGTGTGCAGCTCCCGCTGGGCAGTGTGCTGCGTGGCAGTGCTGCAGGGTCAGGCTGAGAGTGAAGCTCATGGGCTTCACATCACTGCAATCCCACATTTGCAGTGTAAGCACAAATCTAAACTGGAGGTTCACCTTGGTAATGTTACTGTGGTTTTGCTGTAATATACTCTGTTCTGATCTATCTTACTTGTTGGCCAGGTACCTAAAGCAAATGTCCCTGAGATAAGAACAGAGAATTCCATTTCTTGTTTTTTCCTAACTCCTGGCTATGTTTTGTTAGTCAGTTTTAAGCTTTTTAGTTATGTTGTATGTCTTCCATTGAATGATCTCATAATTAACTTTTGCTGCTCCTGCACATCTTAATTCTCATAACAATAAGCACCTCTTCCTTTCTCTTCCACGCACTGTTCCTATCACCTCCAAGAGATAATAGAATTAAATTTTAATGTTAGCATTCAGTTTGCAATTGTGGAGCCTTGAAACATCACCTGCTCTGTGTGTAGAGAGGTTTGGTGCATCGTTTCACCTCTGTGCCAGGAAACATCATGGAGCAGATCCTTGTGGAAGCTATGCTAAGGCATATGGAAGACAAGGATGTCACACAGGAGAGCCACCAAGGCTTCACCAAGGGCAAGTCCTGCTCTATCAACCTGTGAGTGATGTCCCCCAAGGGTCATTGCTGGGGCTGATTGCCTTTAATATCTTTGTCAGTGACAATGACAGTGGGGTTGGGTGCACCCTCAGCAAGTATATAGACCTATACAGGCTTGAGCAGTTGGCCCTGATGAACATCCTGCAGTTCAAAAAATCCAAATGCATGGTCTTGCACCTGAATCAAGGCAGCATCCACCATTAATACAAGCTTGAGGATGGAAGTGCAGCCTTGCTGAAAAAGATGCACGTTTTTCATACATGCATGTTACCAACCAGGTCCTGTCTGAACAGTTACATCTCCCTTTCCAAGACCTCTTCTTAAAAAAACCCCGCACTTAGTTCTTTCAGCCTCTAGAAATGGGAATACATTGCTAATGTGCTCATCTACTGTTCTCCCCTGTTGCTTTTAACTTCCTATTTAATAAGACACAGGTTATCCCTCATAAATTCTGTATCATCAGTGTAATGTTGCTTTGATGATATATTACATGTTAAGTCAGCACGGGCGTGAAAATACAGTGCAAAGCTCAGGAGAAATTTTATTTTCCATTTTTACTTCAAGTGTTCTAAGTTTAATTATATTTAGCAATTGAGAAAGGCAGCTGATAATCTACAAACTTGCCATTCATTCAGGATCTCCAGGGTGCTTGAAAAATTCTTTTTATGTTCATAAATTGACAAGATTATTTGTTAACTCAGACTGATACTGCTCAGAATCATCTGCAAAATCAATAAATTACACTAGAAGTAGGGGCTTATATTGTCTAGTTGTAAATGTTTTTGATGTGGAAGATTAAAGATATAATTCAAATGATTTAATTTAATTGGGTCTCAAAATAATTTAACTGGTTGCCCCGATTTTCCACTCATGTCCAGACAGGATCTCACCGCTGCCTTTATATGCTTGTTAAGAGTGTGGAACAATAAGGCTGACTTCCCACCCAGCCTGTAGCTGCTTTCTGATACCTTCCCTGTCTGTTTAAGGCATGGTTTAGCTGGACCAGTGATGCTCCACATCTGCACAGGGAGCCATTAACAGTTCCCTTGGTTGAGATGTTCTGGTTTTTGCCTCATTTCCCTCTCTGCCACTTTTTCAGAGAGTAGAAACTTCCTCTCTGCTGTTGTTTGTCATCATGTTTGTATAACTCTGAATCAGATGTAACGAGTAACTTACACTTTGTGATTTGGGTGACTCATATGCATACTAGACACAGTGAGAATGGATCTTCTCATGTGAATTTCAACGGAAACAGAGTATTTGATCGAAAGACCATTAGTGTTCCAAAGGAGACAAACATCAGTTCTTCTGTTGTAGCCATCCTTGAACCATAAGCCAGGTTGGAACAAGAGCTGACCTGGGTGCCGTATGACCCAGCTCTGCACCTCTTGGTAAAATCTCTGTAGAGACCCTCATCTGATGACCATGAAATGTGCTTCCCTTTGGCCATAGGGGTCCTGCAGCATGTGATTTCTCCTGCTCCCAAAGGTTAAGCTCTTGGTGCCCTCCTTGCAGTTAAGAGCCAGTTACTTTGGCAACACCCCTCCTCTATCCTCAGATTTGCTTCTCTGGGAAGGGCCAGGAATGAATCTCTGAGGGAAACAGAAGATTCACTTCTGTGAGACTGTGTGTAGTGATGAGGAGTTGTAATGCTATTGGTGTGATGCTGAAACACTAAAACTTAACCATATAGACTGGAAGGTCCTAGTAGGTATAATGACTTTGAAGCTCATTTCAAACCTGTGAAAATATTTAAGTAAATTTCATTTTCCTGAACGTTTTTCTGTATACGCTATCATTCTGGTGGCTGTCTACCTGCAGAGCAATCTAAATTGATGCTGTTATTGCTTTCCCTTACATGGAATAATGAGGGTTTCAATAGCAATAATAGCCCTGGGAGCAAAATGCTATGTGGCCACCTCCGGCCTCCTTTTTGAGACCGAATACCATAACTTCATATAGAATGTAGAATCAGAGAATGTCTTGGGCTTGCAGGGACCCTAAAGCCTGTCCAGTCAAACCAGACCAGGCTGCCTGGTGCCCCATCCAGTGTGGCCCTGGGCAGGTAGAAAGCAGCTCATGTCTCAGCACCCTCATAGTGTAGAATTTCTTCCCTATATCTAATCTAAATCTCTACTCTTCTAGTTCAAAGCCCATGCAAGAAGTCCCTCTCCAGCTTATTATTATATATAATCTATTATCCTTTCTAGACATCTATTATCTTCTGCTTTATATATACTTAAATATGTATTTTTATATATGTATCTTCCTAAAGCTTTCTCACCTTTCTATTGTTCATTTCTATAGTAACTCTTGCTGTCTCTTGCCTATCTTGATATTTCTACACTTTTTATCTCTTTTCTTGGTAGTCTGTATTTATTTCCATACTCCTTCCACACAAGTGAATTCCATCTCTTTCTTCCTTTCTTGTATTTTAGTTCTTTCTTCAGGTTGCTGTCTTTTTTGCAGTGTAGTACAGAAGAATCAAACCACCAGACTTTGTACTTTTTGAAGCAGAGGAGTTTGAACATGTAAAAACCCACAAAAGAAAGGCAGATCAGTAGTTCTGGTATTCTTCAAAATTGCTCTTTCATTTGACAGGAATAGAGAAACTCTGGGTGGGCAAACTGAATGCTGTAGTGTCTATGTAAGAATAATGAGGCCGTGAATGGAGGCAAGAAGTGTATCTCTAATGAATAGATGTGGCTAAGGCAGATATGTCCACTTAAAGGAATAAATGTGCTGTAAGTGAAGTCTGATGTCTGATAGTCACGCTGAAATTCTCATGCATCCAGGGGATCCTCAAAAGCCTGAGGTCTGGGCACCTGCTTTCTAGATGTGAAGTTCTAGTAGGAACTGGGTGAGCTGTGCTGAACCTGAGTATGCCAGCTGAAGTTTGGAACGTAGGCTTTTGTCTTAGAACCCATTTACTGCTCCTGTTCGGTTCTCCTGACTAGACTTTTAAGTGCTCCTATTGTTTTCACTAGAGGTGAGCAGATAAGTGGCAGTATCTGGATGACATCCCTGAAAGAGTTGTCAGGAGGTGGTAAACTGATGTGCATGCATGGAGTGCTGGCTCTACAGAGCAGTAAAATGGGCTTTACTGAAGGCTCACAAAAGATGTATTTGGCTAATATTAATCAATTAGGTATTGCAAATTTTGCTTAAATCTTGTTTTTTCCTCCAGGCATTACACTGTCTGTGTATTTCAGAGTCTTATGAAAACTCCCATGTACCTACTAGTGTAAATGTAATGGGTTTCATTCTTCACACTAATTGGTGAAGTTAGGGCAGGTAATTGTTTCTAACACAATGCATTACCAAGGCAGCAAGCCAGATGTGCATGGCTGTGGTGCCCTTCTTCAGGAATCTTAGCATTACACGGCTTCTACAGGTAGAAAAAATGAGTAAGAATGGCATAGTTTGGCTCACTGTTCTGCATTCATTCTACCAATCCAGTGTTGTAAATATTGAAGTATTTAATTAGCAATAATGTAAGCTTCTGAGTTTTCTATTTTGTAAGAAATGTTAAACTGTTTGTGATCATTATTTAAGCGGAATGTCTGGAATTAATTTATTTAAACAGCTGAGCAACTCACATTAAAAAATAACAACAGATACAAAACAAATGTGTTTATTGCAAAATCTCATCGTTCATAATGAGATGACATGTTGGTTAGAATTGAAATGCCTTGTTAAGGAGATGATCTCCCAGATCTCTTATTTCACTGAATTCAGAGCACATTGTTGTATATAACACAGGACTACCAATATGTGGTACCTTCCTTGAATCATTTAGGACAGTTACTTGCTTTATCTGCAGTACTGCACTGTTTTGTATCATCATCTCTTCAGATAGTTATTGCAGCTCCTGCATGCACGCACATAAAAAGATCTTTCTCCTTCCAAGCAAAAATTGTTAAATAAGGACTTTTTGTTGTTAAAGTGTATCTTTTCAGAGCAAGCAGATGTTGTTTGAATTACTTGGTCTGCCTGGGTCTGTGCTGGTGATGGTAAAGAGGTGAAAAGTGTTGAATGGAAATAACATAGTTCTCAATCTAAGCGAATGTGTGAAAATGAAAACACACTGTACCAGACATGTTATTTGTTAATAAAAAGTAAAAAAAAAAAAAAAAAAAAGTTGAAAGCAGTTGTGCTGTAAGAGGGAAATATATCGGCCTTCATTGCAGGTTGTATTTTCAGGCTGACTCATCCTTTATCATATCTTCTTTTAGATTTTAGTTGACAGAGTGCACTTAAATGCTTCTATTGTGTGGTAGAAATTATTATATGAATACTGCAGTTTGCTCTTTCATTGACAAAAGATAAACATGAGAGGATCTTTTTTTTTCTCTCTCTTTTTTTTTTTTTTTTACAGATGATAATTATAAACTGTGCTTAATTTCTGATTCTCATGGACTGCTTTGTCGTTAATATGCTATGCAACTTTCAGTCGGATGGTAGAGATGTGCCGATGGTTGCAGATTGTTGTCAGTCAGTGCTGGAGATTGCACCCTGGCAGCCTTTATTGCTGTGCATTGCCAGATATGGCAGCTCTGACATCTGGCTCACTGGAAATTTTTTTTATTGTAATGTCTGGTCATAATTTTCAGCCTGTGTTCAGTTCTGAGTGTTGATAAAGCATTGATTCATCATCACTTAATGCATCTGCAAAGGCAGAAGGCACTTTGAAAGCTCCACGTGCATTCATAACCATCCTTTAATCTTTTGCTGTGTTGCAACCCGTGATGTGGACTCAATGTAGTTATGTGTGCCTTGCAGTCTGGTCACAAAACCCCATGGCTGGTGCAAGACACGGCCATATCCAGCTGAGCTCTTATTCTGTGGCAGCTTCCCTTCCTTTTCAGAACAGTTCTGATCACTGGTGATCACTGTGAGCACTAATTCTGAACTGGCCAGGGTGTCATCAAAAATGAGACACATCAGAACAGTGACTTTTTTTTTCTTTTTTTTTTTTTTTTTTAAACCAAGCAACAAAACACTACCTTTAATTTTTTGTGAACTATAATAGATTTCAGTGTTGGTGGCTCTGTTACATTCCATACATGCTGTGTTTAAATATGATAGCTGGAAGATGGGGGGATGAAAATTTCCTGTGATGGTGATGAGATAAACAAAAGTCTGCGCTTGAATTAATGTTTCAATAAGATGCCTAAGCAATATATGTCTCAACCTGGCTACAGTCCTAAAGTGAGAGTAAAAGACTTTAATTACATGATTGATGGGTACTTCAGGAGAGAGCTGGAATCCACAAGGACTGCAAGGTCGTGTGGGCTGCCTGGCAGAGGGGGAGGAAGCCAGGGTAGCAGAGAAATAAGTTCTGATCTTATACATGAAACTGTATGATAAACGTTGCGGTCTTTTTGTGGCTGTCGCTACATAAGCGTGGTAATGCACTCCTGAGAGCCCTTCCTTGATATTGCTCTCACATTCAGTTCTTTTCCTGCATTAGTCTTCACTGAGCCATGCTAAGAAGAAGATACAACACTTTCCAAAGTATTTTTTGTTTGCATCTTGTGGCAGGTTATCAAATATTTGCTGTTAGGAAAAGAATTACACATCTGAGGTGAAATTCCAGAAACTGGGTTAACTAATGACTACTTGTCCCAGTTCAAATTGTGTCCCAGATTTGAACGTTGCATTATGTAGTCAAACCAGATAAATTAATGAGCAGACTGCTTCATAGCTGGCTTTTAGTCTCCCGTGAGATGATACCTTATGGAATGAATTTGATCTTCTGCAGTTTCATGTACTTCTTTGCTCTTAGAATTATTTTCTGTTTGCATTGGAGAAGGGCAGGACCAGGTAGGAATGTTTTTTTCCTTAGGGAATGTATTGTTTTTCCAAATAAATTTGGGCAATTCCAAATGTTTTTTTTATACTCATTGCAGTGTAATTTAGCTCAGTAAGTAGGACTGGGACTGTTGATTTCTGGGTCACCGTTTCAAAAATGCCTACATGCAAAAGTGACTTGTATTTTCTGCACATTGTCATTGCTGTCATTCTCAAATAAAGGCCAGGATAAAAATGGGCCAAGGAGCCAAGCTGCCCTCTCCCCCTTCAGCCTAATTCACCAAACTCAGGTGTGGGAGGCACTGTCAGTGTAGTGTTTATCTATTTTTCAATATCAGTCTCCATGGCATTTTACTTAAACAGTGTGTTACTGATCTCAGGTAACAACTGCATAGCCCTGTGTCTGCAGAAGAGGTGCAGCAATCAATTCAATACAAACTAATATACTTGGGATACTGTAAATGGAATAGGAAAAAGGAATTTGAGTGCAGTGAACAGAAGGGTGGCTTTTTCAACAGCTTTATGCTGCTCTTCGTGTTTGCTGTAGTTAAGAAAAAAAACGGTGTAGGAAATCACAGCAGTAGTTTTGGGGAAAATGCTTAATTTGAAGATGAAATTTTATGCCAAGTATAACTGACATACAAACGTGATATCACGATGACTCACAGAAAAACCTCACTATGTTTGCTGAGGTTTATTGCTTGTAAAACATGGCTTTCTGTTATCTCATTTACCACCGAAAGTGCTATTTGAGGTTCATTTTACTGCTGACAGACTAGTATGAGTTAATCTGCACTGCGAGCAGTGCGAATCATTCCACTGTGTAGTAATTAAATAAAAGACAAGATGGTAGAATCAAAGGAAGGCACTGAGGCGACAGTGACCTACTTTACTGAATCAGAGGAACAGACAGAGAAAAACTGCTCTAGATCCAGGAACTAACCTTTTAAGTGCTGAAAATAGCAGATCTTGTGTAGGACCCTGAATCTCAAGCTTGTGACATTAGTACAGTAGACATGAAAGGCAGCGGATCACTATTAAAACAAGCTTAGAAATGATTTGATTTTGATGTATCTAAAAATGAGATGTCTTCAGAAATTTGCATCCGGAAAGAAATGGTGCTGTGTGTTGTGTTGGGGAAATTTTATTGTATGACTTCAGGCAAATTAAATACATGCTTGTACTTAGATATAGAAAGATTTATTGAGCAATGCATTGGACAGAGTGCTGCTGCCAGAAGCAGTTTTACAAGGTCTTACTGGCTCTTGCTCTCAGCAGCTCTGGCATCTGGCATGCCTTGCCTGTCAGTGTTAGAGCAGTTGTAGTCCTCTCTCTGTTTTCTTAAGCTCTTGAGTTTCATCCGTGAGCTCCTATTTATTATATATTTGAAAGTGAAATTCATTACATCACCATTATCATTTGTATCGGCAAGCTGTACGGTGCAGTTTACAACATGCTCCATGGAGATATTCTCCAGAATCATAATGCCAGATGCCCAGTTCTGGAGGCTGTGCTTCTCAGAAACAAAAACTGACACAGTTTCTTTTGAAATACTCTTCCAGGGATGCTTCAAGGGAAGATCCAGCAGTTAACTCAGATATTCTCAGGTCGCCAGGTGCCTGCTGATGCTCCGGGGATTTATTGAGGGCTGTTAACAGTTGCTCCAGCATGGCACACTGTAGTCTAAATGTTTATACCATTTTGATTTTCTCTTTATCAATAGCTGATATTGATGAGCTGATAAAGAGAACTGTTTTTCTTAAGAGGAAAGTAGGTATGATCTACATTGTGCTGGAGAGAAGTTGGTATCCCGAAGAGGTTTTCATTGCTTCTGGTGTTTTGGTATTTGAAAATAATGCCCAGTACACAGCACTAGGAAATGAACAGTGCTGAGAAATTCAAGAAGAAATGAAGTTTAGATACTGACTTGAAATGTTTGTTTTCCTCATTGCATTATTTACATTTGGTGGATTAATTCGAGGCAGTGTGATTTCCCGTTATTTTAGACCCATAGGTGTCACAAGCAGCAAAAGATGTTATGTCTCTGATTTACTTCTGCCCACGTGGGTGTTTACCTTGCTTTGAGCAGCAGCGTGGACCGGAGACCTCAGTTGGTCTCTTCCCACTTCAGTTAATCTGTGGTTCGAGCATTTCTTTCTTGGGGCAGTTGCACAGCTGAAGGTGTTGCAGCATCCATTGTGTCCAGCTGTACAGACCGTAACACACCTTGCAACAAACACTGTCCTTCCTGTTAATTCAATCCAGAGGAGCGAGTCTTTTTTTTAAGGAAACTTGCTTACCACGTTTTCTTCACCCTCTCAGCTGCTCCAATCTATTTAAGGAAAATTAAATCTCTTCAATCAATTTTAATTCCATAATGTATTTAGAATAAGTACTAGAAAATTCAATTGTCTTCAATAACAATATTTATTTTGTTAGATCTTCAAGTAATTTGGCTTTTTTTTTTTAAGGCAGCTTTAAGAAACATTTGTTTCATGTTATTCAGAGGACGACCTTCAGTACCAATAGCATTTTGTTCCAGCGCACTTCTCTTTTTCTGTGCCCTGATTAAATAATGAGTTGTAAATCAACAGAGTTAAATGGGATATGACTGCAAAAATTTCTGTTTAAATTGGAAATCTTTGCCGTGTGTTCTACAAGGACAACCTTTACTGATTGTGGATATTTTCTTGTTCCAAAAAGCCTTTTCAAAGATATTCCAAATATCTTTCTTGCCAGAGCAATAATCTATGCAAACAAACAGGCCTTGTGCAAACAAAGCTAAAAGTACATTTTATGATTTAACTGCTAAAGCGCTTCTTCCAAAAGACTTAGGGGAGTAAAATGAATAGAGGATTCCAGGCAGCACAACATATGTTTTGCTTCATTGTGTTTGTAGCATAATAGGTTTTATAAAATTTAGAATTAATACTAAATAGCACTTTGGATATTCGATAGGACTGCAAGTACTATTTTTCTTCAGATGTATTGGAACATTTTTTCTTACTATTTAGATTTGCTAAAATTATCATATGCAGATGATTATGCAATGCCTGCCAATGTCCTACCCTAAGACAGTCATAGCAGATGGTCACATGTGGCATTTGTGTAAATGTAACTATATCTGGTTTTTCCTGTAATTATTAACACTGTTTCATGTCTGAAGACTCAATTTGCATGTAATTAACTACTTGTAGACTCTTTCTGCACAGTTTCTGTATTGAAGAGGCAGTATTTCAACCTTCTGTTTTATTTGCAAGACAAATACCTTGCTAGTACAGTCTGAGTTATATGTCAGCACACTGCAAATTTACTCTGAAATGACAGATAACTTACCTTGTGCTAAATATAATGCTGTTTGAAGAAAATGGGTTCTATTTACTTAGTTGTGTGACTCTCTTCAAGTGTCACATTAGAAGCAAAAGGAGAGTATAGATACTAATCTGACTTTGTGCATTGAATCGGTAGTATGAGATGCATATGAAAAATGCAAAGGAAGTCAATTAGTTCATTAAATACTTGGATACATAAGTGGATAGATGGGTGCAGCCAGACTGAAATACAAATGACTTTAGTCTTTGGGGTAGTTTTGGAAGTTTTAGTAATTATTCTGTACACATGTACAGTGGAGGATTATGTTATCCTCCCTAATCCTTTGCTCTTTAAATTCTTGTTCTGTGTTGTTTCCGTAGCATACTTCATTTAGAAGATTCTTGGATTCAAGCTGTTTTAACTTCTGCTGCTCTTCCATAAATATAGTGGTAAATTAGTAGGTGATGTATACTGTATTCAAACCGATTTGCAGCATTAGTGAACTCAACACAAAGATTAAATTTATTGTCATAGATAGTAAAGTCAGCAATGGGGTGTCTTTGTCTTTTTTGGTTTATTCTGTCTTCTGTCTTTGTTGGTTTATTGCTGAGATCTGTGCTGCAGTTTTGTCTGGTTATCGTAGTTGGTGATTTCTTATATTTTATTAGGCATAAAAATAAAAGTATGGCAGTGTTATTAGCTACAGAATAAAGCACTGTTATCACTCACTATTTTAAATTCAAGTACTGCATTGATTTTGCAGTGGGAAGGCACATAGGTGCAAAACAGAGGACACAATGAACAATCAACAGCAAAATACTGGATCAAGATTCTGTTGTTAAAGAGTTCCAGTAAGAAAAAGGAAATCAGAGTAGATGGTAAAACCAGAAAGCAAGAATTAATTAAAATAATATTGAGGTACATTCAGGTAGCGCACTCACCATTTGCTATGGGGCATTGCCCTATTCATCTCAGTACTTGTTTTACTTTTTATAAATTTAAGCCTAAAGCATGCACAGTAACATTGCAGTCCTTGACTCTTTGGCTGCCCTGAGCTCTAATTAAATTTATTCAGAAACTTGCACAAGTTTTATACTGATGTAGATTTTTATACTTCCATGTGTTTGCAGCATCTACTATCTGTGCATCCAGAAACACCAAGGGAGCTCTGCTCAAAGTAAATACCTAGTAGGAACCGGCAGTTCTCTGATGAATCTGCATGGTACTATTCTTCTGTCCTTCCAGATGAGAGAGAAAGTGTGGCACTGCATTCTGCTTCCCCACCTTGTCCTTCCTGTGTGCTTAAGGGTAAGGCTCAACTCAGAGTCGGGCTTTGCTGATAGACTGTGGTCCACGAAGATGCTGTTACTTGTAATGCTGCTGATTTGAATTCTTGTTCTTTTGGGTGCTCTCACTGCTTTAGGGCTTATTACTGACTGAAGTTCTTTCCTCATGGTTTTCTTTTTTTCCCCTTTTTTCTTCTTAGCTTCCATTAAATTAACATGGTGTTGCAGATGCCTTTTATCCTCATGTCAGAGTGTTTCAACCAGCAACAAAGATCACGTGCATCAAAATGATTTGATACACAAAAATCTCAGCCAAAATCTCTAAAGTTCTTATGAAGGGCTCAGATGTGTGTTCCTTCACAGAGGAGAGGCAGAAGTGCGAAAGCAATGGGAGGTGGTGCAAGAGTCTCTGTTAATTTTCATCCAGCTTAAAACTGATCTTTTTCATAGAATCATAGAATGGCTTGGGCTGGAAGGGTTGCCAGGGATCATCAAGTTCCAACCCCCCAGCCACAGGCAGGGCCACCAACCTCCAGATCTGGTAATAGAGCAGGCTGCCCAGGGCCCCACCCAACCTGGCCTTGAATACTTCCAGGGCAAAACTTAACTTCCAGTGGATTTGTTTGAAGTAAAAGTAATGTATTCCCTCTATTGAACAAGTAACCAAGCAGTCATGCTAGCATCTCTAGGTTCACTTCCCTCTTCTGTCCTGCACTTAAACTTCTGATTAAGGTCATGTAGGGCACGTTGCCATCATGGGACCCTACACAGTGTGACCTGTGTGTGATGCTGAAAAATTTGCTAAGTTGTCTTTAAGAATAACCTTCTGAGCAAAACAGATCTAAACAGATATCAGGTAAAATAACTTCACCTGCGAAAAAGAACTGTAAATCTTTTCATGACCCTGTTCGCTAAGGGAATTTGTTTATGGCATTACATTAAAAAAGGAACAGCAGAGAAAGCTATATAGATATTCAATAGTAATTGAAGAGGGAGAATTGCATGGCTTGTGGGACTACAGAAAACAGATATTTGTTCTTCCTCGTCATTCCTTTGAATTCAAATGCATTCATGGTTACCAGATGACCGCTCTTCAGTTGCAGGTATAAAATGAGTTGAGGTTTTCTCTCCAGCTGGTAATAGGCAGATGGCTACTAAGGGGAAAAAAAAAAAAGAGTATCATGGCTGACAATACTGGGTACTTTCATTGACATTCTTAATGGAGTGGTCAGCAGTTAAATAGGTAATTGCTGTCCCCTTTTTGACCTTAGTTCAGTTATTTCTAAATAATTCAATGGTATGCTTTGTGCAGATAATAAAAAAATACGAGAAAATATATTTTTTTCCCTTATTATTATTGAACATTACTTCAATGAGTGTAAAAATTAAGGGTATTTTTAAAATGATTGCTAAGTAGCAGAAATAACTTAATAGAAATTATATGTTGCTCCTTATTTTGTATGGCACCAAACAGCCCATCAGCAAGGGAAGCATTGGTAAGAAAGTATATTTAGTAAGTATTTTGGCAGAGGCTAGCATTAATTTTTCTCAGTTTTTCTCACGGGCTTTCTCTTGTTGACACTGTTGAATAAGAAAGCTAATTTATTCTGAATGTGTAGGTGTTACTGAACATAACTGCTTTTGAAGAGAAGATGCAATGCATTTAAGATGTCTGGTTTTAAAGACTGTCATTCTTTGCTGTTTGTAGAAGTAAAAATGCTATGGCAAGTCTCTGTGAATAGTGCGTGACTCGTTAAGTGGGAAGTTCTTCACTCGTGAAACTAAATCATCTCTCTTGTGCTTTCTCAGAGGTTTGTTTTGCTCATGTTCTGAGGGAAATTTATGGGAAGCTCTTGCTGTCGCATAATAAATGCAAAGGGAAAAGCAAACTGCATGATGATTCCTGAGACAGGGAGGCTGCCATTAAAATCTGAATAAATATGTATTCAGGTAGCTAGTGCTACTGAAGTAACACAGCTATCGTGAAATAGAAAGACGGATTCTACAGTAGATATATATATATAAACGTGCACACACACATACATTTTCACTCCTAATTCCCAAAGTAAAGGATGTAGAAGTAGTTTATAATGGTGATGGGGGTGGGGGGGAGGCTCTGCATTGCTATAGGTTCCACGCTGATCTGCAAAACAGCATTATGTCCTGCAACTGTCAAGTTTACTCTTGACCTTCTTGAAGGTGGACACCAATCATTTTCAGGTAGATCACCATCAGGCAAAGAGAGAGCAGATATGTATTTTGAGCCAAATAGTTTGGCTGTTGGAAAGGATTCAGATTACTGTTTATAAAATACTTTGACTAATTGTACTGCAAATAGTGGTTGCCTTTGGCTGGAGGCATTATCAGCATAGTTAGATGGATACTGTAAGTTATGGAGCAGGGAAGAAAAAAGTCTGTTGTTGAAATAGCTACAATTATTTAAGGATTAAGAAGAGAAATGAGATTTCTTTTTTATTTTTGCTATTGTGATTTTGCTCTGAAATTCAAATTCATTATGCTTTTTTTTTGCCTCTGACCTTAAACACCCTTCAGAGAAGCCACTCTGTGCATCTGTCACTCATTGTATAACCTCTATCAGTATTTCTGAATTATATGCAGCATTGGTAACAAATGTATTCATTTGTACATAATTATGAAAATCAATTTATAAACTCAACATAGAATATTAATTACCCTTAAGGTTAGCTACAAATTTCAGCACTAGGTGTTTTTGTTATTTTTATTTGGAATTTTTTATGAGAGACTTCAAATAAAAATGCTGATCGATATAATTATTGTTATTATTCCATCATAGTAACTAATGGAACCTAATAAAATAAATCTTGGCATGAAATAGCAATCTTAATGCTGATGAACGTGGCAAGCTTGCCCTCTCTCCACCTGGGCACAGCTAACACATGGCAGAACTGATTCTACCATGTGCTATATGTCTTATTAATTGCCATGCCTATTAATATGAACTGTAAAGCGTGCTTCTTTGTTCTGCTATTCTGGACAATAGTTAGTCTTGTGTATATAATGTATCAGGATTCAATATTTATTTCATTTATTTCTCTCCCCTTTTTTCACCCCACATCTTCCACTCAGCTCCTTTCTAGAAAGAAATCTCCTCTATTTGTGGAGTAGTGCTTCTCCCTTACTAAACTAAAATTTTAAATCCACTCTTGTGTGTAGGTCTTATTCTTGTGGAAAAAAATCATATCTATTTCAGAGGGTGATTTAGCATCCAAACAGACAATAATTGAAATGATATTCTAAGAACAAGTATAGTGCTGTAGCAAAAATGCTGAGTCTTGGCTTGAAACAGTTATTGAGCACCTGGTGGGAAGGCAGGGCCAACCTAAGGGAGCTCAGGTGCATGCAGTGCATCTGATTGACTAGAAGGGCTGGAGCCAGGAGCCACCCCTTCCCAGACCTCATTTAAGTGTTGGCAGTGGAAGTGAGGGGATTTTGCTGGAGATCCCTGCCTGCCTGAGGTCTTCTAAAGGTAAGCAGCTTCTTTCCTTATTTATGCGCCTAGGGCTGTTGTGTTTGTGCAAATCCTTACTTTTTGTAGCCTAGGACCTTGCTGCTTTGCTGCTGTTGTGTTTTTGTTTGTTTTACAAGTGCATGTTTCTGAAATTTCCATCAGATCTTGGAAGAATTAGGTTTGAAATTCATGTTCCAAACTCATTCTGGTTTGAAGTGGTGTGTTCTGTCTCGCTTCTGTGTTTGAATAAAAACAAACGCACAAATCCGAACTTTTTAAGTAACACAGCATGGTTTGTTGTGTCCAGTGGTGGCCTAAAGGCATGTTTTGTATCTCCAACAAAGAGCGTAATCTGATTTAAAGAAAATTATTTGAGAAATGTAGTAGTGCTACATTGATTTCTTCCTTGATTTATTTATGGTTTTAGCAATTCATGTTTAATAGCAGAAGAATGTATTTGCATGCATGCCTTTGTACATCTTGAGTTGAAGCACCTCTGTAAATTGGAATGCCAGTATATTCCATGTTAGCCTGACGGAACAGAGTGTAAAGGATGTCTGAAAAACACATACTCTTGGAGAGAGAGCTTTCTAGACCACTATTTCATTTAGAACGGACCTTGATATTACTATGGTAACACATTTTTGTCATCTTACGTTGAAGAAATGATGGCAAAAAGTGACCTAGGGTGTTGCTCTCGTAAGCCTATTCTTTTATGAGCACGCTGTGATAAATATTGAGCTTAGTTGTAGCCTGTAGATACGGTTAATTATTAAAATGTCTTAATGGTAGCTTGTTTAGATGTGTAAGCATCGCATTTATTGGTATGTGCACAAGTACACCACTCCTGCTTCTTCACATAACTCCTGAGATGCCATCTTTTTCTTCATAGGGTGTGCTCTGCTGTCAGCTTTGTTACAAGATTGGTAGTACTAAAATAAATTGTAGTAAGGACGTGTTCAGTAAAAGTTGAGAATGAACTCCATCTCTGCAGCCTAGCTGAGATTTCAATAGATAAACTGCCCTGGGTAGTGCATAGAACAAAACAACTCCAACCCCTCAATTGTTTCTCTTAGCAGGGAGTGCCCCATGTTGGGCACAGCTGACTCTGAGCTGTAGAGCGGGCCGTGCTGGAGCGCGTTGTGATCATGTTCTGCCCATGGCAGACCCTGTGCTGGAGCACTTCACGAGGTGCTGCTGCTGGTGGGAAGGACCCAGGCTGGAGCAGGTAGCTCTGCTGTCTGCACGTAACTGCGACCTTGCCTTAATCTGCATTGATTTTTGAAATGTTCTTTTCCGTAGTTTAGACGTTATTCACACCAGCGGGTTTGCATGGTTTCAAAATGCAGACAAAGAAAGTCTATCAGTAATTCATGAGGTGTAAGTCTTAATTACTGCAGTGAGCACTTAACTGACCTTTTCAGCTGTCCTTGTCTTTCTGCTTATCCATTGAGCTGTACGTTAGACTCCCTGACTTGAAAGTAAAACAGTCCTGTGACTTTTAAAAGAGCAGAGATCCTGAAGCAGGTCATGGCAGTGGCTGTTCTGGCACGTTCCTGAAAGCGATACTGAGGATGTGCTCGCAGTGTACGAAACCCAAACGTGAAGAAAATCACCTCACAAGAGAGCATCCGATGTAGAATTTCCTTCAGGGTGCTTTTTGAGTTTATCCTTTCAGTTCCCAAATAATTCTTCACGTTGTTTCAAATGACTGTAGGATCATCCGTATGTATTTCATCTTAGATTGTTCTTCTTCCTAGCATGGAATGGCTAGGTTGGAAAATAATATGAATATAAGTCATGATGGTCCGATTGGAACTAAAACAGAGCCACAGCATTACAATATTGTTCATAATTATTTCTGTGTAGTGAGAATGGTCAGCATGGAAATATGGGAAGTTTTCAAAGGACTTTTTTGTACGAGTTAGTCCAATCATTGCTTTAGTCACGAATGATTTCCCCTTCCTTTTTGGAAGAATTTCCAAATAAGAACATAAGGGAGGACATATGTTTATTATGCAAAATATCAGATGCTATTTAAATTAAATTTGGTATGAGAGAGATTGATGTACTAAAAGAATGTGAGCAGGGGACCAACAAGATGCTTTGAAACTTGGAGCACAGTATTCTTTATGGGTATTAGAAAAACGTGTGCACAAAGAGCTTGCACAAACACTGGGCCCAGAGAGGCTGTGGAACCACTGTTCTTGGATATATTGGAGGGCTTGCATTGTTTTAAAGATAAGCAGATGGATGTTTGTCTCGACAGTAGGTTGTTTGTAACTTATTTGGAGGAAGAACGCCTTTATGGGAAACAGGTTATTTATTTCCATCTTTTTTTGGAAGCTGATATGACTACAGAGAGATGCAGGATGCTGAGCTGAGTGGCTCAGTATTTTAAAGAACACATTTTGCTCAGACAGCTAATGAGCTGAACACAAGTCTGTGTTTTATGCTGAGTATTTTGTTTTAGTGCTGAATGTTAGGCTTCCTGTTTGTCATACAACTTTCTGAATTTTCATCTTGAGTAATATTAGAAATCTATCTATATATTAGTGGATTCACTATCTAATGCTGTAAAGGGTCCCCACTCTTTCTCTCTTCTTCCTCTTGTGTTTTTTTTTCTTTCCTGGTACTGTTATGTAAATAAAGATTTATAAAGTGTAAGCTTAATAGCACTAAACACTTGTTATTTAATTGGTAGAGATTTGCGAGAAAGCCCAGACTAATTAACACCAATTCCTACTCTGCTGCCAGTTTTTAATGGATCTTATGACCAAATCTTTTGGAACTGAAGTTATATTGAAGGCATGTTGAAAATAGAAAGTAAAGTTGGATGTGGCTGCCTTGAGAAACCATCTGTTCCCAGTATAATGCTTGGTTTTTGTAAGTAACAAGAGATATATACAGTATAAACAGTTATTTCCTTTTTGAAGCATTAATAATAACTACAGAAACTCACCTGGAACTCTCTTTGCTCGTATCGATACACCTTTCATTTCAGCCTCCTTCCCTTTAAGTATGATTTTGATTGATAGACAAATGTAAACTTTTTACCACAAGCTTTTTTGTGTTTTTATTTACCTGAAGTCTTGAAAAAGGGAGGGGAACAACCAATCAGTGCATGAAACACAGTTGGGCCATCCAGATACGGGGTGGGGAAAAGAAAATGTAGAATGTATTGTTTGTCATCAAGGTGCACGATGTGTGACTGGCCTTCTAATGGCTTTCAGGAATGTGCTTCACATAATTTGAGGCAAGCTTTCTTATCAGTATGTGTTGCAATTAATTTAATCTTGTTTCTGTTATTTCCACAGTATTTTTCAATTCAGTGAACCTCATTACATTTGCAAGTGCATTAAATTAGAGTCTGGATAGAAGAAGAGAGATGATTATCAGTTAATTTAATTATGTTTCTACACTTGCCTATTTAATGA
Source organism: Coturnix japonica (assembly GCF_054131305.1). Lineage (NCBI taxonomy): Eukaryota > Metazoa > Chordata > Aves > Galliformes > Phasianidae > Coturnix > Coturnix japonica. The sequence goes on along the minus strand of NC_140671.1, from coordinate 18,406,038 downwards.
TATGTCTGCCATTGTTGTTGCAAGCCCTTACTGCAGTGGCACTATGCAGAACTTCCAATTCCACATGAAGTTTGTTAGCTGATAACTCCTGGTGAAGGCACGTGTTCAATAGTTTGGAAGCATCAGGAAGCGTTTTAAGTTGAATGGCTACAGCATCAAATGGATTTACTATATTTGCTACAGCATTACAGTGTTTTCTGACCATGTATGTGTGGTAGTGTTTTTACAGTTTTACGTCATTAATTTAATTACAAAATAGAACTTTTCATTCTTACTGTGACTGAAGAAACAAGCATGCCGTTGCGTGTCTGCGTACACTTAAATGGTTTAGCCAAGCAGTGGTCTGTCAAAGGAAGATGGAAGAAGAGAGAAGCGAAACCTTGCCACTTACTGTTTCTTTGTGTAAACTCTTCTGTTATGAATAAAATTGTAAGGTCATTTAGGGAGGCAAAAAACTGAATTCTGATCCTTTGCTTATGCTTGTCAGTGCTATTGCTTTAGGCTGAAACAACGTTTTCTTGAGGTATTTTTTGAGTCTACGCTTTCTTTCCTGAAGTTTTAATTCATATGTTTGATATTCCCAGTTGTGTGGGATTTAGTCTGGCGTCTGGGAATCCTAAGGATAGCTACTGAGAGACCCCAGGCAATTCTGTGTCACATGTGGAGATATGTAACCAGACCAGCATCACAGATATGTATCAGTTGTATAGCTTGCTATGGGCAGGCCTTTGGTTGAGAATGCAGCATAAAAATACAAAATTTACTAAACTTATAGAACTGCTACTCCCCTGATTATTGGTATGTTGTAAGTGATATGGCTGGAAAACAGCCTAACCTCCATCTGCATACACATGCAGATTTATGATAGACCTGCAAATAATTGCTGTATTTCTGATATGGTAAGAATTGGCCATGTTGTTTATAAGTTATTATTGTACTACTTCTCATAACACGTAAAATTGTGTTGCCATTTAAGAAAAGTATGGCGCATTTAGGGTATATTTGAAACTGACAGCTGTGTGTGTGCTCGGAGTGGGAGAATAAAACTGTGTAAACTCAAGGAAAGCAGTTTACTTAATAAGCCCAGCCTGATGTTTCTAAAAATGTGAGTTTAAGTGATTGTTTTATTGGGTGCCCCAGGGGATTATTGCCATTACTTACTGTTGTTGTAGAACTTACCATCTGAATATTAATTTGAATATTGCTCACAGTAGCAAGAGTTGAATGTTACTTCACTTGGTTTTAGTAACTTTTTAATGGCCTCTAACTGGAGTGAGTTTAGCTGTCTAGCTCCATTTGTGAGGAAGTGTTTTGAGTATCTGCCATTGCCTGGGAGCCCCCTGAGCAGAGTCATTGCAATGATTCCCTTAGGCTAAACCATAATGGTAGGTGCCCTTATTCTGGCAAAATCATCAGTTAGAGACTGCAGGCAGGGATAAATCAAACCTTTTGTCCAAACACACGCACAAAGCAGGGGTTAATTAGATAGTTTTGACTGTAATAAATGGCATCAGTTGCGGAGTCTAGTAATCAGGTGCTAAGGAGGAAGAACATATTCTCTGTAGCTATGAACAGCAACTCGGGGAATTAAATGGATGTAATAGATTGGTGAAAGTTTTGATTCTCTATGGGATGTACTGGAGAATAAAATCTCTTATTAAATGAGGATAGACCTATTTGGTTTATCTGCATACTCCATTACAGTTATTCTGCATTTTCTGCATTTCCATAAGTTCTTCCATTTCATTTTTCTTTGTGTTGTTTTGAACTAATCAAGACTTAGTAATTGGCTATTACTTGTTTAGTATGCTTGGTGTACAGTGAGTGATTTCTACTCTCCTGCTTCTTTTCAATTGACTTCTCTGATTGTTGCTCCAAAATGATATTTTTGGAGGGAATGAAATTGAAAGATTAAATCCCTTAATATTCTGTGCTTGAAAAACACTGTGTTTGTCTTTTTGTCAGGTAGAACGCTTTCAAATCCCTCCTTGGTTGAAGCTGATGTGCTTGACATCTCATTATTTGACTCAGCTGTTTCAGTTTCACCTTCACCCAGCTAATTAAGTAACTCATTGAATGTATTATTCAGTATTTGATTCCCCTATCTGAGTCGGTGAGAGATGGAACCTAAAAAAAAAAAATATCCCCTTGATAGGATTAGAGGGAGGATTGTTGCTCTGACATGGTGGACTAAAATGAGAATGAGCTAATGAAGTTGGCAATATATGAATCGCTTTCTGTCATTTTAGCAAGTGTTTGGCTGCTGGTGTAAGTATGGGGATTAGAGGTGCTTTAAACCGATCATTCCATAACTAACCAAGTAGTGACTGGTTAATTGTTTCAGGACATCTGCAGCGTGAAATAGGTTCTTCAGCTTTATTTATGATTTTGTTTCCTTCTTCAGCTGATGTCCTGTAGGGTGTTATATCTTCATGTGTCACATCTAGATATGGGCTTTAGCTATTTAGGGAACTTGGCTTTGTTCATCATTTTGGCTCTGTTAGCAATGTACATTTCTTTCCAGTGCTTTTGGCAAATTGTGAATAATTTCTTTCTTTTTTCCTTGGATTCTAAACTTTAACAGAAGTGATTTGCAAATGAGCAAAAGCCAGTGTTGAGCTATAGGTTGTCTAATTGCATTCCTATTTACTAAGTTTGATTGCATTTATGGCTATTCCTTAAGATTAAAAGGGGCGTGTTATTAATCTGTGTTACAGTTGAGAATTTTCTTTTGCATTGTAGTATTATGCTAATATTTGAGTGTTTACGGTAAACCTGAATTAAACTGAACACTAAAGTCCTATCCACTTAAAATCTACATATTCCCCTTCATCAGTGTGATAAAAATACTTATTTACATTCATCATGTCACTAGGGAAGTCAAACCTAAGAACATGATCCGTTCTATTGCTTTTGAATAATGTTCTCCAGTGTATGGTTTGAGTAGGGAAAGGATCTGAGTCTTTCTGTAACTTTCAATAGAAGTGGTAAAATTAATTTACTGGCAATTATTCAAGTGTCTCACTCTTCTCCTCCCAGCACTGGGTTATCTTTTCAGCTTTGGTCAGAAATTCTTTATATCTCTGAGAAGCCAATCCCAGCAATAATTCAATCTCAAATAATTCACAACCTAAATGATGTTTTGAGTGAAAACTGTTCTTCTCCACCAAAAACTCAATGGAAGAGACTGGCTTAATTGTTGTATAGAACATGCAATACTGTGTTTCAGAAAATCCCAGTTAAAAAACAATCACTAGAAAATTGTTTTCTGAATGGTGAATGTTCTTCCTGTTGAAAAAATAAGTGATAGAATTTTGTTGCGAGTGTACAGTACGTTCTCAGCAGTTTCGTGACTAAAGAAAATGTAAACTTGCTAATGAATGTTGTTTGTGTATTTCATTTTAAATTAAGGGATAGGTCTGAAAGCTAAATTCTGAATGTTACTGAGTGTGCACATGCTTTAAACCAGGGGTAGAAAACACTGGAGCTCAATGTCTTTGTTAAATGCATATTTGATTATTTTTTTAATATAAAATTCCGAAGCAAGTGTACGTTTTATCTGTTTACCTTCATCTGTTTTCTCTTGTAAGAGTTACACTCTCCTGGATCTTGGTATGCCAAGGGAAAATAGTTGACCTTTAGTAAGAAGTGATAGCCTTGGAACAGATTTGACCTGCTTGCCTTGCTTTTGCAGTTAGAGTTTTGTTAGTCTTGGAGGTTATCACTATCTGCAAAGAAAAATAATTGGAATGGGACGTCTTTAGATTGCAGTTCTGACAGGGTCCCTCTTTTATTACACTTCTTCTTGCTAATGAGAAGGTGTGTAAATATTTTATTAAGCAACTAAAAGATTGGGAATGTTGTCCTTAATGAGATATGAAGTAGAGTAACTTTGACTGTCAGTTTTTCAGTTATTTGAAACAGAGGAAAAATTTAACTGTCTCATACTGACAAGAATTAATAATATTTATAATAGTGTCAGCAAGCTGAGCTTCTGTTCAGCTATTTACTTGTACGAGAGGTCTTTTAAAGCTCTGCTTTTTAATTTCCAGGAAATAGGCTCAATCTTACTGGTAGTAAAGCTTTTTTTTCTATTTTATTTGCATGAGAAAAATAATAGCTATAAGAGTTTAACCAAGTTCTGCTAAATTACATGCAAAAAGCTTAGCTAGGCTTCTGATGACTAACTTAGTATTGGATTTAATCAGATTTTTTTTTAATCAAAATAGTTTGTTTTAGTGCTAATGATTTATTTATTTATTAATATTTCCACAGTATATGAAGAATTGCTGAACTGTGCTCTGTTTGTATGCAGAGATATTGTTGCTTTTAATTTGGATCAAATTACATTAAGGAAATCATGCTTTTATTTCACTTTGTCCTAATTTAAATAAGATCAATATAAAAAAGCATAGACAATATATAATAAAAATGTCATCTAACAGTATTGTAAGACAGAAGGTACTAATTGCACTAAATGGGCAGATAAATCACCTTAAGCTTATAAAATTGTTTTTTAGCTTTGTTCTGAACTGTGACCATTGACCTGAACGTTCTGCCAAAACTGTGCTTTGTGGAAATCCTTATTTTAACTTATTTTCAGTAACTTAACTGCTAGTTTTAGAACCTCAACATAATTTTCACCTAGCACTAAGTATGAGGTGATTATTTATATTAAATACTCCTGAATATGAGTTATATTTTGAGAGCTTAGCGTCCTGCAGGTAGTAAGAGCGGTGCGAGTCACACCAGTCTGTTTGCTAACACCAACTAACTTTCTTTTGTGACTTCTGTGCTGCTTTTTATATCCAAGTAACTTCCAAGAAGTGTTTGTTTTGTTTGTGTTCCGCACAACTGTGTTGAAAGCCGGAAATTATGCCCAAGGTGAATGTACTAATCTGAGTCTTCAAGGCCTCATCCTCTTTTCCAGTCTCATAGACAACTGGTAGGATGTGCTCACGCCTGGACCACATCACATTGTTAGCGGCTCTGAACGTACAGAAACCCCTTGTATGCAGCCTTGACGTGCTGATTGCTTTGGCTAGTGAGTTTCACATCAACAAATCACTTCTCTCCAAGGGGTAGTTATAAAAATATCACAGCACTTATCCAAGGCCTCACCACATTCTCCTGATTGCTGACATTTCCATGGAGGATGTGAACGTGGCGTTTTCTGAAGTAGATACAAAAAATGCACCTTGAAACACTGAAATGTAAGTCGGTCAGAACTTCAATGTTCTAAATATGTATAGTCAGTAATAAGTGCACAACTTAAACTGCGTGATTGCTATAGGAAAGAAATGTGGCTTGGGACTTCTGGTTATTGGGATTTCTTGTTTTTTATTATTATTTTTAAGTTTCGGTACAAGGACTTGTTATTCAGTCTTTAAGGAAAAGTTAACAGCTCTTTTTGAGGCATAATGTAAAACTGAAGATTTTTAGAAGAAGAAATAGTGCTTCACAGAATGCTGTAGTTGAGAGTGTGGGAAAACTGACAGCTGGAATATCACATTGAGAATGGGTACGGAAATTCTCAATGAATGTCTCTGGGAAAGGAGTTTTGGAGGTGAATAAGATCTTATTTGAAACATTGGTTTTAGATATTATTTATGTTAGGGTAACTTTGATATGGTTACTGGGTTGTGCTTAAGAAACCCAGGATACTTTCCTAGTCAGATTTAGAGTAAAAAGTTTATTTTTTCTGTTTATATGGTCTTTCATACAAAGAAACTAAGCTGCTGGTCGGGAGCTCTCCCGGTACTGTTCCAGAGGAGTTCCCTTGGCATTCCAGATTGTTTTAAAAGCAGCAGTCAGTTGCTGATAAAGTAGTAGCTGTGAGTGACAACTGAGAACAGCTATTTTTGTGTTTGAGGATGCCAGATGGGAGTTATGTAGAGCGTGGTTAGTTGCAGCCTTCAGAGGAACAGGCACGTTTTGAAGCTGTGCCCCCAGGATTGCAGGTGTGAGGGCAGGATGGGATGATGGGTGCTTTGCCTGTTTGCTTGTGGTCTTCTGGAGTCTTTGTTAATTTTGACACTGGCTAAATTGCTCCTTTGAAGCTTTGTTTATAAATGACATTCTAAACGTTAGTGTTTTGATGTGACCATTACAGGCAGTATTTCATTCAGTAGCTGTGTTACTGAATCTCAGTGCACGTACTGCATGCTGGTTCTGCTTTTCTGAAGGTTATTTCAAGCTCCTGAGTATCAACCAGATGTTGGCTTTACTCTGTATCATTACACCATGACTAGAAGTGGATTTTTCCTGCCTGGTGTGGTTAACAAACTGCTAAAAATCAAACTATATGGAATAATTTAATAAATGATTTCATTTGATGATCATTATGTAGCCTTGCAGATTGTATCTTTTTCCTTGGATTATTAATAATCGTTGAGATCAGTAAGAGCACTGTAAATGGTGATCATTATCTCCTGCATTTTATTGCAAAATTGGCCACTGTTTTAGATTTGTTGCTTGATTGTATTAAAAACAATGGTGAAATCACACATTTAATTAGCTTCAGCAGTCAAAAATTCTCACGAGGTGAAATAGAGGTTCGTATTTAGGAATGGAAAGCCACAGAACCACAGCAGAAAGCTGATAGCAAAGCTTAGATTATTTCACTTTGAAGTTCTTCATTATCAATTCCTTTAATTAAATGTCTCTCCACTCATGACAGTAAAGCACTGTGAATTCCAAAGGGAAGCAACAGGATTTATTCCTGCTATTAACGTTGGTCATCCTGACAACCTTCTGCTCTGTTGTAGTAGAAATATTATTTTTACTGGGGGGTCTGATATACTTCTTTAATGAGTCAATAGGTTGTTCAAGAGGGATTTTCGAAGTGAAGCAGTGTTTTTAAAGGTAACCTTTCTATCTGTGAACTGTCACAAATCTTAAGAGAAAAGGCTACAGGAAACAACAACCCAAAAACGTGTCTCCCTGTCTAATGTTATACTTGTGCACTATTCTTAAAGACCACCAGCTATGCTTCAGTAGAATGTACTGCCATACTTGGGTGACGTCCTGTCATTGCTGATCATGGCAGCGTTTTTCCTTGTGTTTCAGAAGCGTTTATATAAGCATTTTAATCCAAAGGATGGTTAGGTGTTCTAATAGTCTTCCTCTGTTTGAAAACACCAAGCATGCCTACAGATGAAACCTCAGGAGCTTACTGCTGATCTTAGTGAATGTGTTTTTAAGATACCACTCTGTGTTGGGTAACGATGGGTTAAAACATGGCTATTTTAGAAAATGCCGCTCTTCATATCTGACAAAGGAACTTAACCATTTGATTTTTATTCTGCCAAAGAATCTGGGATGTTTTCTGTGCACGTTAATGCTGTGTGCTTTGCGTTGAAGTGTTGTAGTACTTTGCATTGATCACTGTAACAAAGTTAAAACTGCTCAGCAGTATCATAGGATCTCTCCTTTCTCGCTTGAATATAGTGGTGATATGATTTGATTTGGAACTATTATTAAAATTACAATTAACGATGCAGCACTGAAATTTTCCAATAGCTTTCAAAGCAAGGAGAGCTGCAAGCTTAATTAGTGTGTGGCTTTTATGAGAGATTGTTTGGAATTGATACCTTTGTATAAGTAAAAGCAGGAGCTGGTTAATTGGCCGGGAACCAACTAAGGAAACGCTAAGGAAACTCTCTGATTCTGACTGTATATCAGTCTTTGTTCGTTTATTTAGGCAGCATGATTTGTTGAGAGAAAAGCTTTTGCCTATTTACCTTAAAACAGTGATGTTTTTATAATGATTTCATAATTAGCTGCAAAATACAACAATCGTCAATGACAGCTACCCCCAGTAAGATTCTTGTTTTGATAAAAAAAAACAATATCTCATGGGTGTTTAGATTGCCGATCTGATGTACCATATAAAGTACTGTTAGTTTAGGCACAGACTTTTTAAATTGATTTTACTTTTCCCACTTTGTAAAGAGCATTAGATTTCACAATTCAGTGAGTACCTGATCTCCACTGTTCATGTGTTTTATTGTAGTTATCGCTAATGGGTATCTGAACAGCAAAATAGGAAGCATGTATCACTTGTCTGTCTGTTTTATACTCCCATTTTGGTTTAAAGAAGAGCAGGACAGAGAGGAGTAGTTGCTAAAATTAAAGCTCTGTGGGGATGGTGTGGATTTATTTTTCCTCTGTGCTTCAGAATTCACTTTTGTTTTTTAAAGGAAAAATACAACCTCTCAGAATATTAGGATCATAAATTTTAAATAGATTTTGTGAGAAGTAATTCAAAAACGTTAACGGATCAAATAAAAGTGTATTAAGCTAGTATATAAAGAAAGGGGGAGAAATGCATTTTTCTCCTATAATATGATTTTTCCCAGCTCTTTACTGTAAGGGAAGTGCCTGCAGTTACACTTACTTTGGGTTGAAAGTAATTCATCAAGGATGCTTTCTGAATTCAGGAACTATGCCATATGTGCTCCATCAGAATTGGTTTTGATGCATACAATTTGTTAGCACTTGAAGCTGCTGCACTGGCTCTGTTTGACTTTGTTTTAGATGGTGCAGCTTGGATGCTATTCAGTATTTATGCACAGGAATCTTGATTAAACTGGATAAAAAAAAGTATTTTCTTTAATGTTTGGGTTACCTGTGTATATATGCTTGTGTTGTTTGAAGGAACCACTTCTACTGTGTAAAACGTCACCTCTGTTATAACTAATTTCCATCTCTACAGCATTTTAGTGAATTGGAAAATAGTGTTAGGAAGCAAAGCCTGGATTTAATTTAGCTCTTGTTGGAAAGTGAAAGGTGTGTATAAATAAAAGCTGACCAATAAAGTAATAGCTGAGCAACCTGTTCAGTGCGGTAGATGTATTTTTCATGGAGTTGAGCACCATTTTAAGAGGTTATTTGCTTCCACCTACTGACCGTTTGTGATATTACATACAGAAAACAGCGTAGTGCTTCGAATTCCCCCGTTCTTCATCTTTCATTCTGATGCAGGCCAGTGGAGCAGTGTGTGTATGCAGGAATTGCTTGCTGTCTGCATTCTATTCGTTTCAAATGGACAAGCAGTACACTAGCAATTGAAGTAACTCTTGAAGTTTCTTAGCTTGTGTGACTTGTTTCTGTTTTGTTTTGGTTATCGTGTGTTATACTGCTAAGAAAGTAGTGGTAAGAGGTAAGGATAGCAGGGAGACACCAAACTAAAAGAAAGAAGTATAATACAAATGACAACTATTCACAGCTATTGTGGCTGTATGGCTGGTGGTTGCTTGAGGGCATCCAGCTTTTTGCTGTTCAGAAAGTAAAACTATACATTTTACACGTGTAAAATAATTGTGTGATTGCCAGAGTAATACCATCAGCAATGATAGTCTGTGCTATCTAGAGCTTTTCTTTCACTTCTCTTCAGTAACACCTGTATTATGTGAACACAGGTTGAAGGTGCTGGATGTGATTTCCTAGGGCCTAACATATTAAAGTTCAGCATCTGTGGAACATTAAAAATATATCAGGGTGAAGGAAGGGAGCCTTCTCAGGAATGAAATAGATGTCACATCTGATGTATTTTGTACTGTGGCCTTCCAGTAGATTTTGCTGTTGACTTACATAAATCATTAGTTTATCTGCAAACTAGCACTGAAAGAAAAAACTCCTTCTCTGGGAAGCTGTAATACTCAGTACAAGCATATGTTTTATGTCTGTTAATTAGGAAGTATTCTAAAACTGATAAATGTTGGAAAGAACATTTTAAGGTTACCTTTCAGAGCTCCATACCAACAAAAAAGGCTGAGTGTAACTGCAGTTCTGCTGTTAATCATACGTGGCCCTTACGGTACTTTGACTCTTATGAGTCGTATTTCCCCTTAATAACTCTTGATATGCTGCATAAAGCCTTGGTTTGCTTCCTTCCTGCTACTCAAAGTAACAGACAAGATAACTAATTACCTTTTGTTGTGCTGAATCAGTGCTCAATACCCAAGCTCTCAGAGTATTTATAATATTATAATTTAACTGGCAGTTATGCAGTGACACCAAGTAAAAAGTGAAGACTTTTGAGTACTACTTTCCACAAGTGCTACCTGAATCTTGGCTTATATTTTGAATGTAAAGAGTATTTGAGATACTTGTTTGTAAGCGAGGTGTAAAACTAACTAAAATAAGAGATTGCTTCTCTGGAGATAGTCTGGAGAAGTGACAGAGAATTGGATATGCCTCACGAAAATGTCTTTAATGTATCTTGCTGAGAATGAAAACAATTTTTCATGGAACCTTGATTCATTTTATTTCATTAAATGATTCCTTTTTAAATATTTTATGAATAAATGGCTAAGGTAAGAAGTCTTTGATATTGAAATAGCATCAGTATATTTAAGATGAATAGACGTGGTGCTGAGGAAACACAGCTTCTTTATTTAATTTGCTTGCATTTTTAATGGGAGCTGCTATTGGCTGTCAGCCTTAAATCTGTAGTTTGAGATTTATGTAACAGGTGACTTCAAAATTTGATGAGAATGGTTCTAGGTTCACTTTAAGGCTGGGGAAGGACTTTCTTTGAACAAAAGTAACAAAAAGAGCCTCATCAACAGAAGTCTCTGAATTTGTAATATGTGAGAAAAATGAGCTTCAGGGTGTGCCACCATGGAAAAAGCAAAGTTAAATACAGTGAAAAAATATAATAGGTCACTAACCTTGTGTACAGTCTAATGATGTGGAATATATTCAGTTTATTCTGTTTTCAGGAGTGACTTGTACAAAGGGAAAAGATGAAGACATAAGTGCCTTTCAGGCAATCAACTGTGATAACAATTGTCTCTGTATATTTCCACAGATAAAAAGGACGTATTCTCTAGCAGGTTATATGTTCTCTACTGTTCAAAGCTCTGACAGTTCAGTGAGAGTCAAAATTCCAAAGGAATAAGAGTAAAATGTTTTGGATGTCATTAGATTTGATACTGCTTGATTCCTGAAGTAAACATAAGTACAAAATGTGTGCACATACATAAATATAAACATGTAGATGTACATATAAAACAGGTGCTTGAGTATTCTTGCATACTGCAGTGAGATTCACACACAAGTGTTTTCAACACATCCAGTAGTCCATGGTTATAAATGTGGACTCGTAACACATTGTAGACTTCAGAATCCTCACCAGCACTTCTGACAACAGATAGAAGATCTCACATTTCCTCTTAAGCTGATAGTTACCTTACCTTTTAACTTATTTTCTTTTTAATAGTGATGGTAAAGGAGAGAATAAATGACTGTTTTATCAAGATGCATGTAGAAAAAGCTTGTAGTACAAAGATGATTTAATTTTATCTTGTGCACTGGCTATGGCATATAGAAATCAGTTTGTTTTTTTCTAGTGCATCAGTCCTACCTTTACGTTTACAACACAAATGTTTGCAATGAAGTTCATTAAATTTTCAAAATGCCATAGTACTGAATATATTATCCTTTAGGGTACTGGTTATTAATAGTTAATATACAGTAAAATATAATAGACTGAGCTACCTGCTCATTGAACATGGATGCCTCTTCTTGAATCCTGAGTTCTTCCCATCATTGTGAATGTGTGTTGTAACAGTGTCTTCTCTCTTTGTCTTTTCAGGATACTAGAGCGGAGTGCAATTCCTCTGTAGAAACTGAGGACAGAAAAGTAAGTGGCTTGTTTTAATGTCATTTATGTTTGGCAGCTCCAGTAAGTTACTGTTTCATTGTATTTTATTTATTTATTTATTTATTTTTAATTTAGCCATGTTAAGTTATTTTATGGTGTTTTATGTATGTGTGTTAAAGTTCCCTAATAGCATTGCTGATGTAGTTGTATTATTACTTCAGTAGGCACAAAACTGCTTTGCCAGATTGAATGAATTTGTTAGAAGATTTCTCTTCCTGGTTCAGAGAGAATTAAAAGCACTCAGAAACAGGAGGTGCAGAAGGCTGCTTTCTAGCTCTCAAGCTGCATTTTAAAACAGTGGGTTTTTATGATTATTCTAGCATTAGTTTAACTGTGCCACAATGTGTAATATTCAAGTTCTGTGGTTCAACTTTCCGAAGTTCTTCTCTTTCAATGGACTTCTTCTGGCTACTGCACCTTTCTAAGAATATTCAGCATCTCCTCTTAATTACAACCCAATTATTCTTGCAGGAAATGAAAGAGACTTGATAAACCAATGTAATCACATATGCACTTGAGTTGTCCATGGAAATTCAGATTGTATTAAATACTGTTGTACAATCTCATATAGTATGCTGTTGAAGTTATTGCAGGAGAGCACAAACTGTTTTTGTTATGTGATGAAGGTTCTGCAGAATTTCAATGATTTACAGCATTTTCAGGAACAAAGAGGAAATTATTGAGTTAGACAAAAACATCCTAAGAATTCAATTAAGATACTGAAATGTGAGTGTAATTAGCTTGCAAACGCAAGAACTTGCATAAAGAGTTGTCTGGTTGTCCTCCTCACTTCCTTAATTTGTTGGAGCGTATTGAAAGAACATAAATGTTGTAATTTAATATCCTTGCGTGGCGTGTCTCAGGTTTGGTCTCAAAACTGAAGCCTCTGTTGAGTTGAAATGGCAGCTTTTCGGTCCAGGGATATGGGTTACTAACGGCCTGTTCTGAGATAATCAAAGAAAAACATATCAGTTTTATTAAATAATAATGTGTTTTTATTGCTTACTGTATTGCACGTGTCTGTTGGTACTGTAAATAAGGGGCTTAGTGTAATTTGTAGAACCTGGAACATTGTAAATAATTATTTTTATCTATGTTGAAATCAAGACAAACTACTGCGATTAAGACATGCGTAATTAGCATCTCATAATTTGCACTTCCATAATGAAATATATTCCTAATGAACTGTATCATTAGTAATTAATGAAAAATTTTCCAAGCTAACAACAAAATGCCTGCAAGGTGCCTTCCTCTTCTTACCAACTTTCTTCATGATGCTCCTTAATCTCTACCTTCTGGAGTAGAAATGTATGAAGCCTTTGATAAAGTTTCGACTGAAGGCAGACTTAAATTTTGTACAAGTAATTATTATTTTGAATTCTGTTGTTCTACAAATGTCAAAATGTCATCTCATGTCCTTAATGATGTTAAGTCTGTGATGTGTATATCTCTTAATTGTTACTTTTCCTGAATATTTTATGTTAGATTCTACCTTTTTTTTTTTTTTTTTTCTGTGAGGTTAGAAGTCTTCAAGTTTTAAAATGGCAGCTGACAAATAGCCAGTGGTCTGTGGTAATCAACTGGTATTATTCCTTTGTGATCTTTTCATCCTTTGGATACAGATGAACTCCAGTCTCAGCATCACTTTAAGACTGCTAGTATGTAAAACAGTAGTTTTTCAGTTGTTCTTATAACAGTTTTATCATTTTTCAATAGCTGAAAAACGCCCCCCCTCCCCCCCAAATATTTTCCCAGTCTTTTGTTTATTCTGACTTCATATCTTTGGTCTTAAACATGTGGAAAAGATTTGCTATATGGGACTTGAATTGAACAGGAGTCTTCAAAAGTATGGAGGGGAGGGAGGGGAGGGGAACCAAGAGGAAAAAAGCAGTATTTCTCCCTGTCCTACTCTGCCTTTAAGGTCTGAACAGAACACGAGGGAATACTTTGTTTTGCTCTGCAATTGTTGCCTTGTCATCAAAGAAATTCACTCCAGTGCTGTGAAACCAGCATTCTCCTATGGGGTTATTTTCCTCGTACTATCCTACCCTCCCTTTTCATTTTATTCTGAGATGGAGAACTGTTTGAGACACTGAAATCTGACTGGAAAGTTAACTTGCAATGGCTGTTCTGTGCCGGGTAATTTCGTTGCATCTGGATTTCACTGTGCTTGGGATGTTTTGTTCTTCATATTCGGTTTCTTCATTTTTGCTTGATTTCAGTGTACTCTTTTTAGTAATAGACTCATATTTGCTGTAATGTGCAATGACAGTGTCTTCAGTATTCCTTTCAGGAAAGTAAATGCTGACCATTAACTAGCAGCTATGTTATTAGCTTGGGTAACTGAAGGTCACCCAGGATATCTTGCTTCATTTTCTGTTCTTGAAGTAGCTTATGGAGAGAACGTTTTTGAGATGCATCTTGACTTAAAAATTTACCGGGTTTGAGCTCAGAGTGCAGAGGCTTTATGAGAGCAATAGACTTAATGGGTGTGCATTAGGTCAATAACATGATAGGTCAGTAAGTTAGAAAATTTCCCTGTAGCGACATAACGTTTCATCACTCTCTTGTTACTTTCTGTGGGATATGGTAGAGGCAGCACTGCCTTTCCTTATGTATTTTGAAGGAAAAAAAATTGTAATTATTTTGTTTTTAGTACCATCTGTCAGAGGATTTTCAGGCACTTCACAAATTAAAAACACTTTTAAGGAAAGTACTTACATTTATATGGCTCAAGTTAAATATATGGAGATAGAATGATGAAGGGAAGACAGAGGGATGGCTGCAAAGTTGGTCTTACTAGTTGGAAAAGAACTACTTTAACATTGTTCTTTAAGTTAATGTGAGTGGAAATTAATAATGGTATCAAATAGAGCTTATGAGTCAGTCTGTCCATGATGCTTAACTGCATACATTTAAGATATCACTATAATGCTGTTTCCTTTTGTTGTGAACCCTTCTTCTGTTTAGGACTTGTGGATCTACTTATTTTTTTTACCTTTTGAGGACATTATGCAATCTGTATCATTTTGGAATGTTTGGGGTATATTTTTTCCCACCTTAAATGGAATTTTTTGGTGAGTATGGCTTGCAGACTCAAATGTATTGTATCAAGGTGTTCTATACAAGTGCCTTTATTATGTTAGGTGACTGTTCTATGAATTGTGCTTGGGTATAGATTCAGTCGAATCTTATGCAATGCTAATGGACCTCCTGGTGTGTGCTGGAGTGAACAAATAATTCCTATTTCTTCTGCCTCTTTAGCTGTGGGACAAATAAGAGTATTATTGAAGCATCATATGACAGGATAGAATGTAGAGGAAACAAGTGGGAATGATGCACGAGATAGAATAACGAGCTGTTCGGATAATGTCTACCTGTCACTGTATGCCAAAAGTTCCCACTGAGATCTCAGCTCTTAAGTTGGATTTGAATGACATTCCTGGAGTTGTTTTCATCACAGAGGTGGAATTTTTCAGAAAGGTGAAATAATCTCAGGCTTATTTTCTTTTGCAGAAAAGCTGCTCGAAATCTGTGGCTCCCTTGGTAATATTTTTAATTCTAGATTTTGTGCTCTCCATATAACTACAAAATCAGACAGTGAGTTGAATCAGACCTGTATTCTGAATTCCATAGGTAAAATTTTATGTTATTTTTATGTAAGAATGTATAATTCTTTATGTAACTCTTAATATATTTTTAGTGGTATCTTTAAAATCTAAGGATCCTCCATTTCCTTGTCTTAGTTTATGTTCTTTGCAAATAGAAACATTAGTTATAGAAATATGGACAGCCGAAGCTTGCCTTAGAACCTAATGTGCAGTGTTGGTTGGCTTAATAAGTATAGGAAACACTGAAGAAAGGAAATAGTCAGAAATCCAGTCAATTTCCTGGCATGTAGATTGTCACAGTGCAAAGCCTTGTTGGAAGGTTCCACAGCATTTGAATGATCATAATGGCAGTCCTATTACTGCTCTCTTGTTCTTTCTGTCACTGACATGCAATTATGGAATTTCACAACTGAAGTGATGACAATTGCTTGTGTGTGTCTGTCTTTCCTTTTCATCCAACTGTATCGAGCAATCCGTAATTTGATAAAGTGGAATTGAAATGACAGACTTGATACAAGTGCCAAAACAATAATTTGACCTCCCACTGAAGTGTTAATGTGTTCAGCTTTATGACTTTTACTCATGCTGAATACACATAAGGAATGTGTATGGTATGTTTATTATGTTAGAATACCAGCTAAGGCAGATTGCTACTCAGCTGGCTGAAGCTGAGCCAACGGATGTTTCTATTTGAGAGGATATCTAAGAAAGGGCAAAAACTGTTGTATGGCAGCTGAGAGAGAGAGTGAGAGAATATGAGAGAAACAGCCCTGCACAGAGGTCAGTGAAAGAGCATCTTTCACTGGGGGGGAGGGAGGGAAGAGATACTTCAGCAGCTGGAGCAGTGATTTTGCAGTTGTGGTGAAAGCAGGCTGTCTTGCAGCAGTGCACAGGGTGGTGTGTAATCCAGAGAGCTGTGGTCCTCCAGCCTGCCAGAACCATTCCGTGGCAGCTGGTCACACCACATAGGGTGCCCTGCACCCCTAGCAAACCTGCTGTGTGCTCCCCAGGTTGGAGGGATGTGCTGTGTACTGTGTTGTACTTTGAAACAAGTATGGCTGGTTCATTAAGCGAGGTGGAATCTAGTTGTGATGACAGGAATGGAACAGGTCACCATTTGATGGGTTACGGAACCAAAATAGGTTGCAGAGCAACTCCTAAGAGGACTTCAGATAATGAGGCCGCTGTGGGAAGCCACTTAGAGTGTTAGTGTTCACAGAGAATCAGTGAATCGATCCAATAGGGTATTTATTCTTGCATAACATCCCCAGATGGTAACGTTTTGAAAATATAGATAATACTTTTCTTCTGTTACGCATCAGGCTTGTTGATGTGCTTTTTTTATTAGACAAGTAATCTCGCAGATGTTGTTTCATTAAACTGAGGTACAGAGATACATTCCATTAATTTTCTATTCCCAAGTTCTAGGCAATGCGTTTTAATTTTCTTTCCTTAAAAATTGCAGGACAGCATTTCATGTATGAAGTGATACACAGATTGCACATTAACTGATTAAACTTAGCAGAACACCGCTAATGGAACACTTGCTAACTTGTCTTTTCAAGTTCCTTAAAAGATAAAATTAATAAATACGCAGCTTTTATTGTTAATTCAAAATATTAGGAAATGGTGCTTCTTAGAGAAAACAGAGGAGCCATAAAATAAGTTATTTTTCCTTATATCTGTATGCCTACATAGTCAGCCTGGGGTTTGTATTCTGAAATACGTGGGACTCAGAAATGTTAGTTTTCCATATTCAAACCTCAGTTTTTGGAAGTAAATGCACTTTAAAAGAAAGTATATTTTTGAAAGTATTAAACTTTTCCTTTTTTCCTGGCTGAAAACATATGGCTGGCCATCTGTGCTTAGCCATATAAGTGTTTCTACACTGCACTTTAATTTTCCTTGCGGTGAGAAGTAAGCCTCTGTTGACTACAGAAGTGTTAGGAAGGCATTACATTTTCATGACGTTTCCTCAGAGAGGCTTATGGGTGAGGTGGGAGTCTGGAGGTTAGATTTTTCTGCAGGTAAAATTTGGGGAACGGAGTTCTTTCGTAATTTAAGCCCTTGTAACAGAGCTCCTGTTGTAATAAGCACACAAACAGTGCTATTCAGGAGATTACAGTTGCTTTCTAATAATTTAATGGTGTACCTGATATGCTGTCAAACTGCTTCATTTCTAGTGGAAAACAAGAAATGTAGGGGAACTGGAATGAGTGAGACTAGTGAGAAAGCTATGCTTCCAAATGTGTACCTGCCAGTAATCTTTTGTTTGTGTGTACAGACAGAAAGAAATGCTGCATGTCTTGTGGAAAGGAGTCCATGACTCCTTCAACTTCTAATGTTTCAGCACTTTCTTGAGAAGCAGAGGGTGATTTTATAGAATATAAACGAAGAGGGAAAGCTCAATTTCATTTGTTGAGTTTGGTCTTTTCCCGCTGTTTAGGCGTAAATTGTTTAGATGGCTTTCCAGGTGTACATGTGTGGCTAGATTATCAGTGGCAGATTGCTTTCATCATATTTGAGGGGGGCAGAATGGGTCAGACTATTGTTTTCTAAATTAATATCTGGGAAGTAATCCAACCTGATTAATGGGATTGCTATGATTGAATGATAAAAAGAGAGATGGATGTGGAAGTCTTTTTTTATACCTGCTGTCTCTATTACCTTCCCAGTACCTGGAACGCATGCAATAATACACTTCTATTCAGTAATCCAATTCATTTCCCATTTATTCTAGTTAGTCATGTTTGTTGTTTTGTTTTTTTTTAATATTGGATCTCATCCCAGGTAAATTATTTTGCTGTAGCAGTACATTGCTTTCTACAGCTGCCTAGACTTCTGGTGTTGGTTGGTTTATAGTTCAGTTACCTTAGAACTGACTTGTTCAATAATCGCAGCACAGTCTACTTTCCTCTGAACTCTGCGATTATGAGGCTTAGGTTTAAATGTACATCTCTGTTTGGAAATTAGGATCTATGCACTTCTATCATCTCTAAAATCCCGTTGATGAATTTCATTTAAGGGGAAAAGTAAACTTAATCTTTTTTTTCCCTCATTTTTCTTAAACAGGTATGTTTTAGTGTCTGTGTGTGATATATGATGGATAGACTTTATGGTTTATATCTAAACCATACCCTGTCCAGAAATGACTTATGTAATCATAGCAGTTTTGCACAATTCAGCTGAAAATTTCTTACTGTTGATTGAGGTCAGAAAAATCCTGGGGTTCTGCAATTTATCCTGGGTGCTCGAATACTGAAATAGGACACCCAAGGCAGTACTGAAATAGCTGCTGTGGGAGTGGTGGTGATGGAATGCATGCCATATAACAGCTTCTGAAAGCATTCAGGGGTTATGTCTTAAAATACAGTCTAAGTATTGAAAGAAGAATTCTGATTTCAAAGTATGAAAGCTCTGTTTTCTGCTAGCAGACTAACATACAGAAGTGCTTGTTTATATTTTTCTGGATAATGATGATATGAATCCTATTCAAGTTGCAACTCTCAAATTTAGATAAGTTGCTCAAAAGTATCAAGAACTGATAGAACATGGCAATTTATTACTATTATTAATATATATTTTGATGGATTGCCCGAAATCTAGTAAGGAACACTTGCATTTTCATGAAAATCTATTTCATCAAAGATTGTTTTGCCTGACTTCTGGGTGTCTGCAGGGATGGGGTACGCCCCCACCTCTGGGCAGCCTGTGCCAGTGCTTCCTTATCCTCCTCATTAATGAATAAATAAAAACACTGTGATTTGAGATCAGTCTTGCCATGGAGTCTGAGAATTTGTTTCTGATATTCCACGTGATTTATTGTAAGTAAATAAAATCATGCCCTTAACAAGTCAGTTTTAAGGCTTACTTCTGATTACGCAGATAGTCTAGAGAACTGTAATTTCTTATATGATAGAGGTATCAGTCTGGGAAAAACTGGATTGATTTACTCTGTATAACTCACAAGGATACTGGAAATACCAAGGATTTTCATGTGCCTTCACATACGTGCAGTACTTGCTATGCCCATTGAAATAATTAAGATCAATTGAGTAAGGCTTCTCTATTTAAATTACTGCCTTGGGAATAGCTATGAGTCCTGTGGGACTTCATCTTATAGCATGGAATGAAAAGCATTCAATTTCATCTTAGGAAAGCAAGGCAGACAGAGGCCTGTGTTGGTTTATAGCCTCAGCTGAACCCAATGCAAATATTGGTTATTGCTACTATGTCTGAAGGTTATTGGGTCCAAAACTTTTAATATAGTTAATATAGGTAAAAATTGTATTTGAAATAAAGTGCCTTTTAGAAGATCTGCTTCTTCATAAGAATGTAAATACAAAGGCTCTCAAGGGATGTCAGCTTTTATTTTGGGGCTCTCCCTCTTGAAATGTGGCTTGCTTACTTTCTTTCATTGGAAGCAAAGAGCAGTATATGAGGTGTGTTACAGTCTAGCGCAGATAATAATATCCAGTCTGATCAGAACTAGGGGCAAGTTATTCTGTATGCTAATAGACTTAGTAACACCTATCAAAATACTCCCCTCTTTCACATCCAATTCTTGCCTTTTCAAAACTGGTTTGAAAAGCCCAGTGACACAATATTTGCTTTAAAAGGAGGTGTTCTTGTAAATATTAGTGTTCTTAACCTACCTTTTATTTTCATCTGTGTTTAAAACCTACTCAAATTTGATTATGTTTCAGAAGATCTCACTCATTAAGTTTGATCTTTTCTTTAAAAGAGTAGTTCTTGTATAAGGACTACAAATCTCTTCATATAATCTATTAAGAGTTGTGCATACTGCTAAGACTTGGTCAGTTTTAGCCTTAAAGGTGACCAGTAGAATTTTGGCAGGTTCTGGATGAAATAGCTTACATAACCAGAAGGTGGCAGTGTAAGCTTAAAAAATAAGAATTAAGGCATTTACTTAGTAAATCAATTTTTAAAGGAGGGTTTTGTTTTGGTTTCTTGTTTTCCTCCACAGCAACCCAATTTCATAACAACTTCTAAATCATTATAAGCCTTGTTCATCCTTGACATAAGCCTGTATTTTTATTTTGTCCTGTTTTAGATCTGATGGAACTCCCCAGTAACTTTTGCTCCTGATTCCATGTATCGTATCCTGATTTGGTGCACTGTCACTTAATTTTTTTTGTTAGCACTTTGCATAACAAAATTGCTAGCATTTTTTAAGTTACTTATCTCAAGCCAGTCTTTCACTTCATTTTAATGTGTCATATGTATAGTATCCGTATCATGCTGTCAACTGATGTTACTGTAATGTATTTACACTTGCAAAGGTGTTAGCCCTGCAGATGCTGAAAAGAAATGCCAGGACTGATGTAAGAAGGGATGAGTGTTTTCCTTTTCTGAGTGTGTTTATATAACATGAAACATAGAGAAAGTTGCTTCCTAATGGTTTCCTAAATAAACCAAAAAATCCTAAAAATTGCTATTGATTATAATACTGTACTAAATAAAAAATTACCAAAATTATAAACGTTAATGAAACCAGCTCAGTCGCTTTAAATGATGGTTTGGCAAATGAAAGATCCTTTATTCTTTCCCCTCTTGTTTTTCCTTGAGGTAATGGAAAATGAAAAATGTTCTGTAAATGTCAAAAACACGATAAAGAATGAATCCTTTGGGTGAGTTAATGAAACCTTTCTGCCTGGTGGCAAGTGGCAGGCCCTCATCTCTACAATGACTGGCGCTAGGATTCTCTGAGCAGTAATATCTGAAGAGCTGTGCAGCAATTCCATCACTAATTTCTAGTTTACTTAAAGTCTCCTTGGCACCTCTCTTAAACAGAAAGGAAAAACAGTGGAATTGCTATAGCATCTTCCCTGCAACTACTGCTATAGTTTTTTGTTGCTTCTTTCATGGAGATCTGCCATCTACTGTACACGTATCAAAAACAATAACATTGCATGGGTTGTGGGATCCATGTGTTCTCCATCACAATTTAATTACTAACTAAACTGTATGAACAACATACAATACTATGTATTTAATATTAGGTATTATAATACATAATTGTAAGATAATATTATATGTTGTTTATGCAATTGAGATACTAATTAAATTAGATATCTGAGATGCATAAAAAGGATTTTTTGTATGCCTCTATGATTTCAGACTCTCAATCTGTGTTGATGCAGTTGCAGCTGTATGTAGCATATGCTAATGGTATAAATAACAAGAAATTGAATTGAAAAGTGAAAATGAAGTATGGAATATCCCTCGAAAGGAAAGTTAATAGATCATGCACATTACTCTTTTTCATTGTAAAACTGAAAATACTTACATTGAGAAGTATGTCTGCAGTGATGAAATGATTTTATTTTTTCCCTGAAATACTGAAGTACTTCAACAATATGTATGTGCATTCTACCGTTTTACATAGCAGATAATGGATTCAGGCCTTCTAACCAATGAAGAATGCTGAAGAAACAGCTGTTCCTTACAGTATTCTTTTGGTTATAAATACATTTGTCTTAGAGGCTTTCTGCAAAGTTGGCACAAAACAATGCTACTTAATATGAGTAGAGATTATATGTTAATAGTGTGTGGTAAATGGTTCCAATGTAAGACCTATTCAAATCTGTTGAGATTTTGCAAACAGAAGTGGAATTAATCATACATGTTTACAACAATTATCTGAATATCCTTACTTTCACTACAGCTTCCTGTGAATAGAATTCTTTATCTCAAAAAGCACCTCTAAGGTTAGTATTTGTTTATTTTAAGTCTTGGCAGAGCACGTAGCTGGTTTTCTTGATAATTTACTTATATCTCTTTTAAGTAAAGTTTGGTTTGGACCTGGTTGTTTTTAAATTTGTTTCCTTCACGGCCTTATCATGAGATAGATGGCTTGGAGCTCATGAATGGTCTTTTTAGTTATATATTTAGTGTGGTTGAAAGGGTGATGTTTGTTGAAGTGGCAAAATGTGAAACTGTCAGGAGAACAAAAAAATGATAAATGGGAAGTTCAAAGAACACATTTTTAAATAAGTCAATTTGGTAATTAGAAGTTGGAATACCAGTAGGTTTTCACAGTAGGGAGGACAGCAGGGAAGGCAAAGAGTGCTAATTTTATTTTAATTAAGCTGTTCAGTTAATCAGAATCAGAGGATTCTGCTACTAAGTGGGAAAGGAGGAGCAGTATGATGTTATAGACTTGCTCTGTGTTTGACTCTGTCAAGTGGCATCCATTTTATTGTGGTTGCAGTATGAAGTGTTTTCAAGTATTATTGAAGGAGATACTCAAATTGAGAGCATGTGTACAAGTAATAAAGTAGCTCACTTGATCTCTCTCCGGGCCTGTGGCTTTTGTCAGTCTCAGGGAGCTCTTAGGGCTAAGCTCTTTCTCATCTTAATGAGAAAGAGCAGTAGGTAGAACAACGGTCCTGCTTGTTGAGAGTAAATGTACGAAACATAGTTTTTAATTTTTATCATTACAACTCTGTGCTTAAACTAGAAACATGTGGCTTACATTATGACATGGTTCATATGGGACAACAGTCATCATGATTTGCTATCAGGATCTTCAAAGAGCAGCAGTTAGGTCCTCTTAAGTCACGGCTGTGAATAGTAATTACAGAGAGCTATTTGCTTTCTATGAATAAAGTGTTTCACCCATATAGAGATTACTTCAAAACCAAAATCTAGCTTAGTGTAGAAAGTAGCTTGTTTATGTAACTGTGGTTTAGCTATCACGCGTAACGTGCTTTAACTCAAGCAGAAATGTTCAAGCAGGATAGTGTCCCCAGTGATATGTCCTTTCAGAACTTCTACCAGTATCCCGTACATAAAAAACCCTCTATCTTCCAGCACAGTACAAAATTACTGGCCCTGATTTTACCTTGGGTTTGCAGCGTGCCTCTGGTCTCCTGATCTGTGCCCTGTCAAGCTTGCTTAAACTGCTCAGTTTAATAGTAAAGTCTATGTGTAGGTTTTTTTTATTGAACTTCTTAAGAAATATTATGTTCCCAACTGGGGGCTTACTGTTCTCTTCTAAAATTTTCTTAACGGCCTTGCCGAATAATGGGAATGATAAGAATAGTAAACCTATTGTCTGATAATTACCAACTGTAGTCTGACTACTCATTTGCATGTTCTGATTCCAGAGTTGCATTATATAATGTTAGCCTTTTCATAACGTCTCTGTTATAAAGAGATTTTACTTGATTCCATTAGCTACGTTATCAAGAAGCTACTGCATGACAGATTTTGGATCCAGATGGTAATGATAGGTCGGGATGTGCCAGGACACAACTAGGTTTCACATACCAAGCTGAGCTTGCAATTCTAGCATTCAAAGTTGTTTTAAATTGGGGTTGACTTCTTCATCGTGCGTTCACTGATCACAAATGTCAGAACCCTGTTTTTGTGGATTCTGAACCATTCATTGAGAAATGAACAAGACAATAGTAAACATTCTTTACTAAGTTACTCTAAAATAACACTCATTCGAAGCATAAAATCTTGAGCTTGTGTTTGTTAACAGTTGATGATCCGTTTCTGTGGGAGCCTTTTCCTGATGTTTCTGGACTTAGAGCTTTTTCCCCTGTATTATTTCTCACAGTCACAAGGACCACTTATTCCTTTGCTTTCCTTAGCAATATGAGGTAGATGGGACATTAATATGTTTATGATTTCACTCCTTGTGAGAATGGTTTGTTCAGTTTTTTTGTTTATGTGCAAGTGTACCTTTGCATCAGATAATTCTACACAGGTAATTCATTTCTATGATTTAAGATGTTGTTAATTGCCTTTCTGAAGGGAGTTTGAGCACTTTTTAACCAAACATCTGAACAATTAGCTATGACAATTCTGCCACTGTGCATTCACTTAATTTCCAATTAATCAAACATTCAATAAATCATTAGTATAATTACACCTGCTCAAATATTCCTACCCCAGCACATTAGCTACGCTCGGGCAGACTTCTTTGCCAGCTGTGCGAATGGGTTCATTTGTCTGACCCAGTTGGTTGCACGCCCTTGCTCCTTGTGAGCCTTGAGAAATGATAGGGCAGAAATTTTAATTATTTATAATACCACAAATTCTTTTGATTCTCTGTTCGTACTTCTCACTCGGGTGCTCCTATAACAACTCTAAACCAAGCATCAGTGGAGTGGTAAGACTGGTTAATTTCTGAAGATTTTTATTCATTTTTATGTCCCTTCTGTGTCACTTTTCTAATTATGTTGTCTCCCCAGGTAAGCAATAATTCCCTCATCACCATATATCTCAAGCACAAATTATTAAAATAGTATCATTTATGTCATATAAATGCATCTGAAACTATCCTAAAGGTACTTTATTGGTAGCTAGTAAAGTGATTCAGGAGACTAACATTTTAGGACTTCGTTTTGAAAGGCTGCACAAGTACTAAGCTACTGGTGTAGCTTCACAATATCAGTGCATTTATTTTTAGCATCTGAGTAAGACGTTCAAAATCCAACTCTGAGTATTAACTTAAATTTGAAACGTGTGTGAAACGTGTTTGTTATCTACTCCTTCCATATAAATGAGGCACCTGAAAAGTGATGAATTGCCTCAGGATCTATCCCGAAAGTGGGTCTACTCAGTATTTATATCTTCCTGGTCTCTTCTTGTAAGCTTTATATTGTTCTTAATGTACAACTGAGTTGTTAGACTCAAAGGAAGCAGACTGGGCCGTGTAATCTTAGTCTCTGTAGTAACTTACATATACTAATTAGGCATTATTTTAATGCCTTAAACCTGTCAACTTTTATCATCTTTAGTAGTTGCTGGTAGACTGTATTAGCTCATGGGTTATCAAACCCTCTCAATCTCTTAGAGTAGTGAGTAGATTTGTGGATTAGTACTTCTTCATTCTGCATGGTGTGAGGTCTTAATACTGTTGCATGATATTATAAGTGCTGTTTACGTTTTCAGCTGTTGGTGAGTGTGTTACGTTCTACACCATATAATGTACTATCAGAACAGGAATTTTCTATGCAGTGCTTAGAAGACCTCTTTATTTTGCATTAACAGTTGATTAAACTTAATAATACAGTGAGTATCACAATGAAGCAGGATAATTGCAAAGTACTTTGTCTTTTGAAGCCTGAAGCAGTTTCTGTGGTGATAACTTTGGAGGCTTATGAATGTTTTTATGTATTTTTCTCAGATTAATAAAATGTTTATTATTTTCCTGCCACATTTGAATAGTCTACGATTACATGACTTTTATGAGCAATCTAAATTAAAGACCCTAGTCATCAATACAGAGTGAATTACTTGACCAGGGTTTCATTTGTGCATTGTTTTTGTATGTCCAGATGGGCGTTTTGGTTTACCATATTCATCAGCAAGGAATCTCAGAGCATTGTAACATCTGTGTGAAGCTTGAGCACACATGCTCAATTATTTCCAAACTGCTATGAGCAGCTTAGTTTTATCTCTCTGAAATATATGATTATCTTTTTGTACTTTATTTGTAGAGGAAGAGGCAGTTTCACTTAGCACAAAATCTGTTGATTGCATGGCAGAATGTGGGAGGCGATGTTTACGCTGATGGTCTGGTTCTTATGACTTAAAATCATCTGTCATTTCAGCTGGATTTAAAAAAGCAGGAATGTTACAGGGCCGGCACTTCTAGAACTTCTACAACAGTTGCACTAGTCATCGAGAACGTTATGACCAGAATGTAATACGTTCTTAAGCAAGGGCATGAGCTGCATCACTTTGTGGTGCTCAAGGAAGAGAACATAAAGAAACTCAAGAAGAAAGCAGGATGTACTTTGCACTGGCAATAAATCAGTGGTGTTGAATATCACACAGAGTGGGGAAAGCAGGCTGATGCCATGTTGATATGTTAAGTAATCTAGAAAATTAATGGAAGCAGATCGGGTTGTAAGATTCAGCCCTGCTGTTGGACTGGCTTAGGTTTAGGTTTAACAGCTCCTGTTACTAGATGATTCTTTGTTGCATTTGGTTTCCCAATACCCTGATTTCTCAGCTTGCCCATTTATACATTCCTATACAGTGTTTTGCTGAATTGTTTTTATTATTATGATTTCAGTCCTTAGTCTGCTCTTTGCCAGCAAATATGGATTCTTATGCTACCTTTGTCTAACAGAAGATTGTAAATATAATCCCTATTTAAAGTGAGAAGCCTTGTATTGGTATTCTACAAAGCTCTTGTAACCTGTTTCCTTCCAATGTAAGCTTTGATGTTTTTTTTTCCCCAAGTTAAATTTAGCATGGAATCATTTTATTTTATTTTTTAATGAAATCATATGTAGCTTCTGTAAGGAGCTATTGGCTTTTTTATTTGTAAGTTTGCGACTGTTCTGTGTCTTATAGTAGGTAAAGTATATTTCTAGTAAGGAATCGAATTAATTTTGAGTTTGTGCTCTCAAATTGTATGCTTTCATTCCTTAGTTTATTAGTCACTACTCAGAACTCATCTAGGAGTTCTGTAAAGCTCTGGCTACAGTGTTTGGTAGTACCTATGCAGTTGAAATGTTCTATTTAGTACTATCATAATGTGTGATTTGTGTCTTTATTGAGAATGTGCCTATTGGTTTTACGTGCCTCGGGAACACAAAACAGCCCTACATCTGGCATAGAAACTGTCCCACAGAAGTAATTGCTGTTTAGTAGGTGGATGAGTTGTGAAATGCTTCCCAAAAGAACTTTTTTTCTTTAAAGCCATACAATTTTGTCATTTAAAATGTGTGCAGTTGCTGGTTCGTGATCCATGATGCACCACAAACAGTAATGGCTTATCTCTACTCAAGTACAAATTGCTGTTGGAAAATGCCTAACATGCTGTTTATATTTCAGTGCTGTAATTTATTGTTTTGCCTCCTCCTACTGATGTTAGTATGCTCTATAATGATTATTTTGTGGAAAAAGAAGTCACGGTTATATCTTCTTAATGCTATTGTTTGAGTTAGAGTGTGTTGATGGGGAAAATGTATTTCATATGGGCAGGTCTCTGAAATGAATTTTAGCCTAGGAATTTGGAATAGTAGGCTGTAAGATTGCGGGAGAAACTTAGCTATGTGGTATGGATTTTAAATAGGTAACGACTATATTGAGTAATACAATAGTTATGTGAAGTGCTAAATTGCTCAAGCCAAAGTTATTGAACTCAGGTACCTAAAGGTGTGTATTTGATTTTAATTTATTTGATATCCAGAGTTTGAGGTGACCATAATTGATAATGGGAATCAGTGATGACAGTTTATATGTAACAGCTGTTAAAAGTTAAGGTGCTTATGGATATTTTAGCATTTGCAAATAAATTAGAGCAGTCTGGTCTGGTGTGTGATGGGTTGAATTTAATTGCATTCACTGATGAAAAGTCAGAGTTTGATTCATAGTGTGACCGTTTCAGTGATACTCATCCCCTTGCCTCCTCTTCCCCCTCCTTCCATTTTCTCTATTTCCTGTCTTCTGAAGGTTATTTATTTAGGTTTTTCTCAGTAGAACACAATTCCACGTTCCCACCTGTTGAAGTGTGTAGGTTGTCTCTTCCAAGGATATGCCGGTAAGCACATCTGAAAATGCATCTGGTGAACCTTTCAAAAATCCATGCCTGATGTTGCAATCATTCTTGTCCACTGTTTTGGATGGTATATGAATTAGATTAAATATCTTGATTATTCAAAGAAGTTTACCTTAATGACCTGCAATTACTTTAATGGCCTTGAAATTCAAAAGGTAGGAAGGCACTATGTTTCTTTAAATGAACATTAAATATAAAATGTCTCTGACTGTTGTGAAAAGCCAATTTTATTGCTGTTTAAATTATTCAAAATCAATATTTTACTATTAGCTATAGTTAAGAAGTTTATGAAGACAGAAGCATCTAAAAGCTACCTTTTAAAACATTGAGTAATTGCATGTTGTTGTTAAAATAACAGGTTATTTACCATGTATCACTGCTTCAGAAAGTAACCTCTTTATTTCTTGTAGAGTTGGTGTTGCAGCACACTGTATCTGTGTCTATTTCTCTCTAAATATACTGTACAAGTCACTGTCTTTGTAACCAGAGGATGTCTTGGATCAGCCTACACCTTTGCAGCACTGTTTCATAATTGGGGGTTATTCCAAAATGGAAATTACCTCTAATACTCAAGTACACACTGCTTTAAATAAGTCCAAATTTTCATAACAATGGAGTATAATATAATTAAAAGGGAGGGTGTAAAACAGCAGTATTATTTTTATCCTTCTTCACAGGAATTGCACTGTACTTTAAAGTATAAAATCTCCACAGAAATGAAAGAAAAATACCAACACTTTTTCATACCAATGTAAAAAACAGGTGAATGTTTTAAGCTCTGTGTTAATCAGGCTTGTATGTGTTCCCTGAAGTTCAAGGCAATCATGCTTGCTGGCAGATTTTCAGTGAAGATGATATTTATTAGTTTTGACCATTCAGAAACCAAACCAAAGACATCAATTTTCCCTTCTGCTCTGTAACAAATGAAATAATTTTAAGTTTTTGTAAGTTTACAATAAAAAAATGCAAGTCTTGAGCTTCAGTTCACACTGGGAAGTTCTTGAGTTTTGAGGCATGAGATTTTCTGTGGATTTATGGTTTTTTTTTTGTTTTTTTTTTCCTTTGGCTGATTCAAGATAAATATACCTGATTTTATTTACCCTCTGATTAGGTGAATGTGTAAGGTAACTTCAGTGAAATCAATAGGAGTTAGTTTTCATCTTATGCAAGAATAACACCACTGATTTTAATGGACTTGACTATTTTTAGGTCATGTTAAATGAGAACTGAATTGCCTTTATGAAGTTGGGAAATGAATGCAAGTTCATAAGAACTCCTCATTTTGAAGTACATTTAGTTTTTAATAAGTATCTGCAACTACTGTTCTCAACAGTGTTTTGAAGTAGCTGCAATAACTTTAGAATATGAGGTAACCCACTTGCAATTTGTTACTGATTTTGTATTCATAATAAAATATGAACATAAATAACAATTGAAATATTATAATGTACGCTTACTGCTTCAGATATGTCTGAAATATGCGTTGCATTTCAGTATCTCATTTAATTCTGCTCAACTGTCTTCACCATTCAGTAAGACAGAGTATTTTCTTCCTATTTTATTTCATTTTCAATGTTGGTATTCAGTGTTAAATATCAAGCTAACTAAAGAAAGAAGCTCAAACTTTCTTCTTCTACAAAGATATTGATTCAGAGAAACTCCTGAGTTTTGTTGAGCCCACCTCTCTTCAGGACAGTGTGCTAGGGCTTTAATTAAGCTAGTTACGTGTAGGAAGGCTGAGGGAAAAAAAAAAATATATATATATGTGTGTGTGTGTATATGTGTGTGTATATATATATGTGTGTATATATATATATATACGTATATATGTGTGTGTGTGTATGTATATATATATATTTCCCCTGTTTAATTGTTAAAGATTTATTTTTTTAATTACTTTGTTAACTTGTTCAGCTAGTGGTGCATTTGTTGTGTTCTAGAAACAGTGTTGATGCTTAAATGGTGTTGGTATTTAAGCATATACATTCTATTTGAGCCTCTTGAATTCTTTGGAGTTTATTCTACATGTTTTGTCTCGCTCAGAGCTAATGAACTTCGTTTCAACTGGAGTTGAGTTGCTGACCAGTTACTTCTTGTTTTAACTTCAAAATGACATTAATTTTTCAAACTCCTTGTGAATTTTCAATGCTTACCATGACCTATTGCTTCAAGTTTCATGAAAATAAAGCATTTCACTGTGTTCAAAATGTAACCTTTTTTATCTGCATATTTCTTGTAGGCTATGCTGGCTTATTTCCACTGCAATACATTAGAATGGGAAAGTATTAAAAAAATATTGATTTCTCATTTATAATTCTGAAGTGACATATTGAAATGAAATTTGGATGCCATCCAGCCCTCAGATAACATTGGCTTTATTGGATGAAGCGAGATGATCTCATTCTAATGAATATGCTAGTTCTACATGAAAAGTGCAGAGAAAATAAACGGGAGATTTGGTAGCTCAATACTGTTGACTGTTAAGGTTTCTAATTGTTTAAATATGCCACTTTATATATTTTACATTCCATGTACAGGAAAATAATCACTTTGATTTCTCTCCCCTCTGTTTCCTTCTTTAAAAAGAAAAAAATAATCAATTAAATATCCTGGCATGAATTTATTTGCAATTACTGTGTTTTAAATGTGTTAAACATGAATACACGCATTATACGCACAGAGTTCTGATTTACGTCCCGCATCACTCTTGGTTAAAACAAAGCTTATTTAATCAGATGAAGTTGGAAACAAGGGATTTCAAACCCTTCATCCTAACCTCAAACTGTTACCCCAAATCTGTGAGCCCCACCTACATCATTTCAGTACTGCACATTCTATCTTTAGCACTTTCTGTAGCAGGGAATGATCTGAAAATAAAGCTATTTTGATTACTAAGTGTGTCCTGTACATGGAGTGATGGCTATGTTCATTGATTTTAGTCTTTATTAATCTATTTGGCTTTCTTTCCTTTCTACCAATCAATCTAATGGTCATTGAACTAGCAGACATGGTTTCCACATTGGCTTTTTTAAATATGCTGTGCATCTTCTTGTCCATTAGGCTTCTAAAACTACTGTGCTCTTTGTTTTGTTTGGTTTGTTGTTGTTGTTGTTGTTGTTTTGTACGTGGAAGTTAATGGAGGAAAACTGCCTGTCATCAGATTTATGCAGAGTTGAGAGTGAGTGAATGCTGCCATCACCTAAGTTGCCGTTTATTTCACAGTGATTGAGCTTCCTGAGCTTGAGGGATTTTTGCAGGGCTGGATTTTTGTGGTTGATAGGTTTTTGGTGATTTGTCATAAAATCATTCCAACTGAGCTGTTTACTGGTCTGAGTACTTAATTACTACAGTAGCAGAGAATGGCATAAGCTGTAATTTTGACTGAAAATCATGTAAAAATGTGAAGTAGTTGATACTTTTTGTTGAGCAGTGTCTGTGGCTTTCTTCTGCTTTTACCCCATCATGTAAAATGAGATAAAGGAGCATACAAATGCATGTTTCATAGATTAAATTGAACATTTGAGATGTTGGGAGAGGATAAAGATGAAAGCCCACAACTATGCTCCTCTTACTCAACCGGCTTTTGGAAATATGTGAACCTCTCAGCTGGACACCTTAAGTTACAGTGAGGAACTTTGCTTCCTATTGCAACAGTGCTGACAACTTTTCAATTAGAAGTCTTTGCCACAGGGTTTTCCACAATGTTGAACGTAATTCTTGTGCTTGTCTAATATTCCGAATCAGGTCATTTACTATTTTGGCACCGAGCATTTAGCACTTCATGTATGTATTGCATGGGAAGTGAGATGTAGTAGATATTCGATGGCTGTGTTCATTATCTCATCGTAATTGACAGAAGTTTTGTCAATGTTTGCCATTAACTAAATCTGTTGATCTCTGAAACGCTGGAACTTATTCAGATCTGGAATTCATGTAAGAATAACTTGGGTATTCTGTTTATTAACTCTGATTTGGCTGTACTAGGCTTGTTCCTGACTTTGTAAGCTTTGGAGCTGGGTGAATATGACAAATCCTGCCCCGTATCACAAACATTTGTAAATAGAATTCATCAAATACATTTTGATGCAGAAAAAACTCAGAGAGTCCCCTTCATAAAACAGATGGTGATAGCAACACCTTTAGATCTGGTGGTTCTGTGTGCAAAACACTGTCGAGATTTAGGATGATCTCCATGATAGATATGCAGAAAATAGCAAGCACTGAGATAGAAACCAAGGAGATTCGTATCTTGGATGCTCAGGCAGAGGCAGTGCACAACGGTTCTGAAGTCTTTGCTAGTTGTCTGGATGTTTTATATCAAGCAATTCATTTCAGTGGAAGGTGTTGAAAGCAGTGCCCCTATCAGGCATTGTGCTAAGTATCCCTAACTGACCAGCAGCTTTAGACAAATGCCTTCATTTCATTTTGTCACTCAGTTGCATGGTAAGCACCTTCTCAGTAGTAGCCAATATAATAAACAGCCATTCACCCACAAAGTTTGTGCCCTGTGTTCATGCATATGTATACAAAATGGCATTTGGTCTTGTAGTCTTCCTACCAACATCCTTTCCTCTGCTCTGTTTTTGTTCCAGTGAAATTCTGAAGTGTTATAAATGAGGCAAGTTACAGAGAAATATTTCATGTGCAGCTCACCACATTTTAAAACAATCAAGGCATTTAAAGAGAGACAAATTCTAAGAGGTCTAGAGAATAACAAATCATAACATAACTTTGAAGTTGTAATGAGAATAAGTTGTACAGGAAGGTCTCTTTACAATTATTGTCATGAGGATGAAGTAACACAGTGCTAATGTTTCATGTACCCTGTGAAAGATGATAATAAACTGTACTCCTTTGACCTTATTAATGGTCTGTAATTTGACTTGTTTGCTATTTGCATTTTTTTCTTTGCTTACAGAATTTGTAACCTATGAAGATTAGGTGGAAGTGACAGTGAAACTAAACATAACTGTATGCTAGAAAGGTCAATTACCGAGAATGATAATTCTGATACATCCTTCTCGTGACAAAGACTGTAGCCCGATGGCACTACATAAATCTCTTGCAGTAACAGAGGCTTTTCCAAAAATGAAAATGATAGTGTTGCTGTTTTAAGAACTGCAAATGAAAGTGCGCTTTTTTTCCTTGCAGTTCCTTGAATACTCAAATCGTGTTTACTTTTTGCTCCTTTAGAAGCAAATACATAGCATGCTCTTTTTATGTTCTTATTTTACCTTAGAAACAACAACTTTCAATATGGAAGGACTCCCTGCTAAGTGTTCAAAGTTGAAGGAGGCTGTATTTTACGCAGCGTAGAACATTTTCCAGTCTTACCTGCCAAGCATTTCCCGTGTAAGACTCTGGCTAAGTAATTAAATACATTTTCAAGAATACCAAGGAACCAGCATTAAGGATCACAACGTATTGGTGTACTGCCTGATTCAGTGCTAAGTCTGATGAACGTCTTAACTGTGTTCTTTGATTTCTACCTACTTGACAGAGCACAGAATCAGGCAGTGCACCAGTACTCTGTGATTCTGAGTACCTTGTGATTATTCATCAGTTTATTCCTGCAAAGTGAATAAAGTTGCCAGTTGCTCATGTTTCTGGTGCTTTATCACCCCTCATTTTGAGGCTTGACAGGATGGGAGGTGTCCTTGTTGCTGCTATTTCACTAGCTCAATGTAGGTGTAGCCACTGGGGACATAGAGCCCAAGAATGACTGGAGATACTTTCGGAAGTCGTGTACTGTTGGAGTGCAGAGTGGTTAATGGACTCTTAAAATATTTTTACTGAACAGGCCAGCAATTCACTTTTGCTGAGTTATATGCTTCTCTGGTTACTATGGCATTGTAATTTGCTCTGTATTCCTTATAAATTCTTAATTTGGAATAGTGCAATGAGTTTTCAGTTATCTAAATATGAATTACAGTAATTTTCTAGGATGTCTTGCTTGGCAGCTATTATTATTTTCTACAGCATTCATATGACAAATTATATTGCCACATAAATTATACCATTAGTTTGCTATTAGTTTGTAATTAAAAATGGCTTAATCTGTACATACATTGAAGATCTTACAGATGGAAAAGAAAATAGATTCAGTAAGAGCCTGCTCTCCTCACATATAAATGGCTTTTGAATAAAGCAGAAGAGTAACAGGGTTGATAAATGAATTTAATACAAATGTTTATGGTTGTGATTACTTATTATTTGTAAATGGCCAAGCAACAGATGCAGCTCATAGTGCAGAAACACACTATTTCCAGTGTTCTACAAAGTTATGTTGGAATAGTGTGTGATTTTTATCTTGTATTCTTCAGAGAACACATCTATGAATCAAAAGGAGCGTTAGGTCTACGTCAGATATTAAACAGTGCTGATTCCAGAAGGAGTTCACATCCCAATTTTAAGGCATTGTCTTTTGCTGCATTTCAGTATTAGATTGGGCAACTGATAGTTCATCTAACACATTTATTGTTAAGTCTTCCTTATGTGAGAGCCATACAGGTCCTAAGAAAATATCAAGGTAATGACGAATAGGAAGGAAACTGGAGGGAATGCAGTAGATACCCAAAGCCCACTGACATCCCTAAAACCAGTCCAGAAGGGACATTAACTGCTCGAGTAGAGATGTAAGGAAATTGTCTGTGAAGTTCAAATGTGGGTTTCAATCCAGTGCTTCTTGTTCTCTAAAGTCTGAACAGTAACTTCTAAGAACAAGGGTAAAATCCAAGAATATTCTTTGTTTTGCATAATTAATATGTTTACCCATTTAATGAGTCCAGGAAATACACTGTCTCTGATTTTCTTTCGGAGAAAGTAGGCGAGCTTCATGCTGAAGTACATCTTAGGAAATGTTCCATTTACTTGACAAAGGGTCTGAGTGGAACCTTAAGGGAAATAGAGTATCTCTAGGGAGACGTGATCTTACAGCAAATCAGAGCCAGAGAAGTTTTCCTTTTGAGCTTTTTCGGTAGCTGATCAGACTTTCAAAGGATACAGTTTAAAATTTTGTTCACCAGATTTATTTGATTATGCACACATTATGGGAACATTTCCAGAGATAAAACGTTAGATGTCTTACTGACTGAATGTCAGAAATGCACGTTGTTTAATAGCTCTTTCTTAGACGGAGCTTTCTGTGAATAATCCATACTCACATACAGGCATGTTTTCCTTGAGCTCAACCATCCTGATCAGCAGAAGCCTTTCGAGTGACCACTCTAGAAATTCCCACTTCTGTAGATGTGCTTTTACCTGTCTGAAACATAAATGTCACCTTTTCCAGAGCAGACTCTCTGTGCTTCAAATTACTCCACTCTAGCAATAAACAAAATGAAGTGCAAATACTGCGTAACATATGTGATGGGAGAGGGACCTTTGTGGAGTGCTGTTCTGCAGTAATCTCTGCCTGCCAATGGGAGTCAGCCTGATGCTCCATCATAAGTCTTTGCCACGTCATGCTGTGCATTGTTCAGAGTGCAGGATTCCCATAGCACATGCTGTAGTTAGCGGGATGTTCTTTAGAATGTAAGACCAAAAATAAGGTCTGGAAAGATCTCTTCAGACTGTGGTTGAGTTTTTAGTGTTTTTCTGCTTAAACTCGAGCTCTCTTGTAAGTAATGCAATGAAAATGGCAAAATCCACAGTCATTTGTTCATTCTATTTGAAAACCCTTAAATACTTTTTGGAGGCTTTAATTGTACAATGAGAGATAAAGTTATCACCACCAGAATTTCTGTGGGCATATGTTCGCCATATGTAACTCTGTTATTATAGCACAGAATCTCAGAAGGTTACAGCCTTATGGAAATTTTTGTCAGCTATGTGTTCAGAATTTTTTTGCTGCTCACATACAAATATTATGTTGACATCTGGCAGACGGTTTAGTAGTTATTTAAAATCAGTATACTTAAAGATTTTTTTCATAGATACACAAAATCTGTGTTTTTAAACAGTATTTGATAGATAGGCAATGTTGTAGAAGTGGTGTCTGTGGATGTTGGATGTGATGGCAATTGGCCATTTAAGGTTTGGGAATGTCTTCTAAGCTACATTACTTTCTTTAGCACTGATTTGGATCATTATTATTTTCAAAAAGTGATTGGAAGCAAGTTTGGGTTGTACTGTGCAACCTGGTCCAGAGCTCCTTTCAGTAACACCGAACATTTGTAACTCTCTGATATCTATGTATATTCAAAAGAAGCTAAGCTTATGTCATGGTTGAAGCTGATACTAAAACTAGATGTATTGTGGTACTATATGTCAATGGGTGCCATATTTTCTGCATAAGGGAATTAGTTGATGCATGTTTGTTTCATCTGTACTTCTATGTCAGATACCATTTTTGTCAGTGTCCCTCTGGTGCTGTTTGC
The DNA here is from genome assembly GCF_054131305.1 of Coturnix japonica. Classification (NCBI taxonomy): domain Eukaryota; kingdom Metazoa; phylum Chordata; class Aves; order Galliformes; family Phasianidae; genus Coturnix; species Coturnix japonica. The sequence continues at coordinate 18,369,825 of NC_140671.1, read as the reverse complement.
TGCATGGCAACAAAACGTAACAGGATATTGGTGGGAAGGTTCAACCTCTGCTGCCATCCCACCAACATCCATCTTTGATATTGTGGGCCAACATCATGTGATAGAGGAGGCATTAATTTCAGAGCAGTCTTTGTGATATAGATACTTAGTAGATGTACATTATGTGTTGCTTGTGTTTCTTTCATACTCTGTTTATAAGTAAATCCTTTTATATTAGAAATTCATCTAACATGTAAATAGTAGGCTGCAGCTGTCTCTGGACGTCACTGAGGACACTGTTTTTCTTGTAATGAGGCTAACATTGGGGTATATGAATTAAAAATGTATTTCAGCTTGAGTCTCATGGAATAAGCCTGCAATCTGGGAAAGAAAAGTAAGCAGCTACAGGATTCTGAAAGCCTGTACAGTTAGTGTAGGGAATAAATAAAAGGAGCAGTACAGATGTTTTCATTGTGTTAGCCTTTGTTTGCTCTTTTGTAATCTGCTTTCTTGTATGGGACTGTAGACCTTGAATCTCTTTTTTGTATTCCTCTCATCTAGAAAGTAGAGTAGCATAATGGAAAATTCACAAGTTGTTCAGGAAAGAGAAATCCAGTTTCTTAAAGCTGTGAGTCTTGATGTTTTAATCTCATGCATTTTGATAGTGTTTGATATTCATAACCGATAGATTTGATACGTTTTTAGCAAGGAAGTTGAAGATGATGAGAAAACACAAGGGGAGCTTCACATTTCTCACCTTGTACTCAAACATTCCGGTTTAATTTTCACTTTTTGCAACAACACTGTTCCTTGCATTAAGGCTGACTGGGTCTTACATTGCCCTTTAGCTTTAATCCATTTCATGTATATACAAAGATTACCACAAAACAACTACAACATCTGAACTGCCAAGTTAGCTTTCTAAAACTCTAATTTTAGCATTGATAGCAATAGAAGCGCTTGAGATTCAGGAGAGATCCACTTAAAACCAGTGTAAGTAAGTTTGTACTCATAACGTATGGGATAAATCTTGTCATCTCTACGTAAGTAAAATAACAGATTTGTCAAGATAGAAACAGAACTGCAAAATATGCATGTCCTAGTTGCATTGTGGAAGGAAAACCTCATAAGACAGCTTAAAAGAGAAGGCCAATAAAAAATTAAACTGAGACGGCAACTTGGAAACGCAATTCAAATTATTTTAATTTGTAGCATTATAAATATTTTATTTACAGTTCAGAGAACTATATTAATGTGAGATTGGAGTTCACAAGCTGTTTTTCAAGTGAAACTATTAGCTATCTGTGCTATCGTAACAGTTTTCTTTCTATTGCATGAACCACTTTTGATTAATATATATATTAACTGCCATACAAGTATCATAGTTAAAATTGTGCTACATACCACTGTATTTACTCAGGTGTGAATGTGGGTTCTGACTCTTTATGAAGTATAAATTAGATCTGGAGATCATAGAATGGTGACATAAGTTAATGGTTTGGGAGGCAGTAGCTCAGATTAGATTTCTTGCATTAATGAGAGGAACAGAGAAATACACAGAATAGCCATCTCTTGTTTAATAACATCTTGCTTGCAGTGTGCATGTGTACAATGTGTATGTGGAGTTCTTAATGCAATGGGTGGTGTTGTTGAATTCAATTCCCTTCTAATAATCAATTGCTTTTATACCTTATATACCTTTCCATATCTCATGTATAAAGGGGTGGCTGGCCTGCTGAATTATACTGCTTCCAGGTTACCTGATAGTTAGGAGTATCACTGATACAGTGAATGTTAGTGAAAACTTTTCCATGGTTTCTAAGGCAACTTTAAATGCTACCACGCAAATCTTAGCATCTTGATTCCCTTTGAAAGACCTTTGCTGAGGAACTCATGATGTTCTGATGTGCTAACGTGTTGAATGTCTTTATAAATACTTGTGGAGACACCTGGTGTGTGGAAATATTATGGTTTAAAAGAGTAAATGCATGCATTTCTAGTTATGTGTGAGCTGCTCAGTATGTTGTAGAAAGGATTTCACCACTTTTTAAGCTGTGGTTTCTGTTATTTAGGGGGTCCTGCTGTTTGCAATCTGTGTGTTTGTACATCTTATTGTTTAAAATGTAGCGCTGTTTAATAAGATGTAATTGGAAAGTGGGACATAAAGAAAATAGATGGCCTTCTTTTAAAATTAATTCCTGTTGTATAAAATCTTGTTCATTAAAATTCCATTCCTACATATCAAATTAAGAGGCCAACTAAGGATTAAAAATGTTTCTAAAAAGAAAATGCAAGCTGATTTTTTTTTTGGTGTGTTCTGTTTTATTTGCTGCTGTTGTCTGCTAGTTCATATTTTGTCAGTTTAGTAATTTCAGGATATTTTGTGATGCTGAAGTTGTAGTGAAGATTTTGCATTTTAAAGCACAGCTTTCAGGATTGGCTCAGTGACAGACTGAATTGGGCTTTTTGTCCATGGGGTACGAATAAGCACAGGAACACTGCTGAGGTGAGGAGCTGGCCCCAAACCTTGTGCTCCAGGGCAGTGCAGAGACAGGTAGCTTCTGAAAGAAGGTGGCTGGTGTATTCAGGCTGTCAGAAGAAGAAGATGTAGATACTTGTTAATTAAAAAAAAAATAAATTAAAAAGTCAAGTTTTAGTACCCTTCTATTGACAGTACTAATCAAGTGGCAGCCTGTGTTCTGTTTTGTTCAGTATGGCAATATGAATCTTGTGTTGATGGCAAGCTGCTATTGGCTTCATCAGAAGGAAATCTAAATTTCTGGTTTAAAAACTATGATTCTGAAACAAGACACTGTGCTGCTTGCTAGATCTGATACATTGCTGAGCAGTTTATTTGCTGATGGGAAATGCTATATGTGGTAACATTGAATAGAGCAGGAAATAATGCTACTCAGAACAAAACCATACCAAAAAAGTGACCTGAAAATAATTAAGTATAGGAAAGTAGAATAATTGTTTCATGAGTAATAATGTTCATTTACAAACTATTACATTAAGCAAAATTTAAATTAGATTCTGTGGCTCATTATTAGAATTTGTGGATGGGAGAGGATGGTGTGTAAAAGTGCTGGTATTGGTAATGCTGCAGGGGATAATTTTAAAAGTAGGATACGAAGCATTTTCCTCTCTCCTGAGAAATAGGGTGGTGAAAAAAAAAATCACACAGTGAAATAAGAATGGGAAAAGAAGATTGCTAAGAATGTCCTCTGATTTAATAACGTTCTTGAATTGCTTTGTTGACTAGCTAATGAAGCATGGTGCCAAATTTCAGTGCTGACATAAGTCAGTGTATAGCCAACTAACAGTTGCAATAACAGGGTTACAAGTCCAGGAAAGGAGGCCTGTTATGTAGTAAATATATTTCAAAAAAAGAAAGGGATAGATTGAGTTTTACATTACTGCTGCATGCATTACATTGCTTTTACTGTCTAGGGAGGTCCGATACATTGTTTATTACATATACATGAACACGGGTTTCATCAAAATTAGATTATCAAAAATAACCTTTCTATTGCTGTGACAATACTTTTCTTCACAAACTAATACTCTGCAAAAATGTTTAAAATTGAATTATTCCCATTTTCTTACGTCAAATATTTCTAGTTGAAATTGCAATTTCATTCCTTAGCTTTACTCTCTTATACCTGGATTTCTTTGTGAGGACATCAGCATATCAATTCGATATATTTATCTTAATGGCCACATATGCTCATTGTTATAGTTGCTAATTATTTCAGAAACAACAGGTAAACATGTCACTAGAATTTGGAAAAAAGATATACTTTAGATATCAGATATATATATATACACACACATGCATGAGATGCTCCAAAATTAGTGCCTCCTGTTTATTTCCACATAGTTTGAAACGTATAAGGAAAACAATCACACTACTTGATAAAGCGGATTCTCAGCAGAAAGTGGCTGTAAGTCATGAACAGAAACAAACTGAAGTTTGGCATATGATCTTGTGTATCGTAGCCTAACTTTTGAATGGTTTGCTTTTCTCTGTCTGTTTTAGTGTAGGGTTTGTTTTTGTTTTTTAACATTATGTGGATTCTTGATTTTCTTAAAAGAGATGAAAATATTAACAGTGGTTCAGTCTGGCAGCTAACATTGGTCAATATGAAAGCTGGAGGTAACCTCACAAATGGCTCTTGTCTTCCTTGGCGTACTGTCTCCTTTTGTTTGTAGCACCGTGGTTGTTGCAAGGGGTTTCTGATCTGTCTGCTAATGGACACATAAAGGTCAAACGTTTTTTGTTTTTAAAAAAGAGGAACTCTTTCTTGTGATCTGAACAGTTGAGCATTGGAACAGTTTGCCAAAGAGATTCTGTAGTCTCCAGCATTGAAGATGTTCAAGAATTATCTGTATAAAACAATACGAGTAACCTGCTCTGATGTTGGGGCTTGACCCTGCTTTATAGAGGTTAGAGATCATCTGAGGTCTCTTCTAACCTGATTTGTCCTGTGGTCTGCATTTTCTCCAGGCAGATCTTTTCAGCATATTGTATTTCTGTCTGTACCAAATCCCATTTTATCCTTTATCCATTCTTCTCACATAGCCCATTTCCTCCTTATCAGTCCATTCCTGCTGCCTGGAAAGGTTGTGCTCCCTGATCCATACACAGTCATCCTAGCCTAACCTGATCTCCACTACTGTCAACCTAAATACCTATTCTTACCATCTGTCTGAAGACTACTTCCAGTCTAATTCTTTCAATCTGCTTATCTCTTTCCTTGCATTACCACACAGATCCCTTTGCACTCATTTTTTTCCATTCTGACATGAGTTAGGGATCTCTCTGCATTTCAGTTTTCTGAAAGCCTTGTGCTCCTTCATCAAATATTCTGAAAGGAGCACAATTTGGAACGTCAAATGGAACTCCTGTCACAAGATTATCTTTTGTCAAACTTTTAACTTTCTAATCCAGTTTTATAGAGCAGGACACTTCAGTTAATCCCATGAAGTAGGTTAGTAAGAGAAACTTATTTTTATCAAACTTATGTTTTAAATCTTGGAGTTTAGCTTGTTTTCTGAACTTGAAACAAAGTATTGATTACCTGTATAATCAAAGAATGATTTTATCAGTTCCCATGCCTACTTTCACATTCAACTTTGCAAGTTAACAAAGCAAGTATTAGAAAGTAAAATGACTTTCCATGCTAGAATAAGAGTTATATTGATTGATGCTTATCAGAGTTGTCTGGACTTTGTGTGGGATACAAGCCTTTCCCATGCACTTTGTGCTGCAGAGTAGCTATATGTGAGTAATGACTGTAGAAAGACTGGTGAGGTATTAGCACAGTCTTCTCAGGGAAGTGATGGAGTGACCATCACTAGAGGTGTCCAGGAAACATGGAGATGTGTCACTGAGGAATGTAGTTTATTGGGCATGGTGGGGATGGGTTGATGGTTGTATTGGATGATCTCTGTGGTCTTTTCAAAGCTTAATGATTCTGTGATTCTATGGTTTTCAAATATTTACCATTTACAGATTTTTAAGTCAGCTACTACTCTAGAATGATTTGGTTTGTATTCATTTTCAAGTGTTTAACACAGTCTTAGATGTATTCTTCCCCAACACCTTCTCCACCCAAGGTGTATGTTCTGGATAGACAGAGTGGGGAACAGAAGCCTTGCTACCAGGCTCAGCAAGAGCTAAAACAGGTGTGTTGTCAACACTGTTCTGGTCACAAATCTAAACCATCAATGCATTGGATGCTGTGAAAAAAATTAACTTCAGCCAGACCCACTCACTGAACATGTCTGTGTTGAGGATGTAAGAACTCATGCAGTTCCCTGTTTTCATGATGCTACTTCAAGTGGGAATATGGTTACTCAATGATGTGGCAGTGTTTGTTGGTCTTTGCTTAGGTTGGTAATATGGGAGCAATCACAAAAGCAGATCACTTCCTTAATCAACAAACTCATTTCAGAACTTGCTTTAGGGTTGACAGTCACAAGCAAAACTTGTCTGTGGTTTATTCAGTAATTACTGAGGTTATGATGTCAAGCATTAATGTTGCATTGCCAGCTGTGTTATTTTTCATTGTCTTTACTGAAATTTGTATTTGCGTGAAGGGTCACTTTGTGTTGTGGAAAGAATATAATTGAGCTTCTTCTAATATCAGACTTCCAATCATTATAGCAGCACTATGATTTTTATAGGGTAGAACTCTGCTTTTGTGTCATTGTCTGTGTGACTTAGCTAATGCAGTCAAACCTTTTCATTCATTAACTATTGGTTGTTTTGTAAGGGAATTTCTGTTCTGTGATATATTTCACTTGAAGGAAATAATGTTTAAGCAGCAAGACGTTTACCTGAATCCACACTATCGGTTATTGCCCCTTTTGTGACAGTACAAAATTGCTTTATGCTTTATGACTTCTCAGCTTCTTGAATAATGCTATTTCTGTTTAATGCATGAACGTCAATCAAAAATGTGGACCATAAAGTACACTTAGGGTTAAACAGAGATTCCTGAGAGAATAGTAAAACATGCACATTTTTACATTTATGGACACTGAATCCAATCCATTATTTAATGATATGGATTTTTTTTCTTTATTGAAGGATGGAACTGGCCATATATATTCTTGTCGTTAATCAATAATCTCTATTGTTTTTAATTTTATGTTATGAAAGTCTAGAAAGCACAGCTGACCTAGAGAGTACTGACTTGACTCAGGTAGATGGCAGCCAGGGGATGCTGATTTATTATGAAACCTGGGAAAGATCCAAGTGAATCTTCCTGCTCATTTTTATTTTCCCTATTGAGTGGCATCAGATTTTCAAGTAACAAATTCAATGTTTGTGTGTGAAAAGTGCTTGATCAGTTCTTTCCACAACAAAAAACATGAAACCTGAATGGATTATTGTGAAGTTTTGATTCCAATGCAGATTTTATTTGATTCGGCCATTTAAGGCTTTAGGAAATACTAATTGAGTGATGTAATGATTGACAAGATTTAGGAACTTCTTCTGTAGAGAGCAGAATTCTTTTAAGATTTTGTCTAACAAGATTTCTTGGATTGTGTTCCTGATTTTAAAGTTTACTGTTACTACACATTCCAATCTATGTGTCATCTGGGAAGGGAATTGCTGTAGCCTGTAGCTGTGGTTGTTCATTCCAACCACTGCTTAGAAAATGTTTGAAAACCTATTATCAGGAAATAGTAGTGGTTGCAGTACTAACAAAGTTGCAAAAGTTACTATAACTTCTCTGCTTGCAGTATAGCCTCTCTCCTGCTAAATCTGCATTCATGCAATTTGGCTGAGATTTCTGAAGGCCATTAATTTGCTTGCAAATGTTCGGCATTTTTAAATTAACCGGTGAGTTGAGCTGCCCATTAATCATAAGATGAAGAGCCACCACTCAGAGTGACAATAAGGCTATGTGTCTTAGTCAAAAATTTTACACCAGTTGTAGCAGCTACAGTAAAATAATTTCAGAAGATAAAACACAGAGGGCTCTAACCTTATTAAAACATGTCAGTAAATAATAGTTGTTTCTTACTGGCTTAATTTCAGAAGTTTCTAAGATGTTTAGTTCCAACACCTGAGTGGACTATTGTAAATTATATATAACTGTTGTTACTTTGGTTAATAAAAATGTTAATAACTGTGCAAAACTGAGCTCATTTCAATGCCATGATGTCATTTTATCATGGAAAACAGCATAATCGAGCAAGACAAAAAATCTAAGTGTGTTTAATATCAGGTTAAACTGCCTTTGGAATGAGAAGTATTGATCGGGTGCTGCTGCTGTTGTTGGAAATTTATCAATTTACCTTAAAAGGTATTATATCTGTATCTATAAATTATCTATAAATTTAGTTTGGGTCTTTTTGTTTGTTTCTTTTTTCCTACAGCAGAATCTGTGACATAATGTTGACACTAAAAATGAGCATTCAGTTCATTGTATGAATGAAACTGATTGTTTTATTATCCTTTTGGGTCTTGTGGCCAAGCATGTTTTCACATGTAAATGTTAAGAAAAAGCTTTTTGTCTCTCTTCCCATCATTTGCATGAGAATACTTACTTCAGTTTAGCTATGGCAAAAGTTATGTCCTATTCTTTCTTTAAGTTGCACCCTGTGGTCAGCAAATTATGGTCCTGTAAACTGCATGTCTTTATCTGATGTCCTTTTAATTAACTTCACGGTATCACAGTTATGGACGTGTATCAGATGCTTGGACAAACTGAAGAGTACTTGTTATGTTAACAGTTTTAACTCCTTATGAACTCATCCCACAAGCTCTGTATGTTGAAAAACCAAGCATTAACCCAATCTGTAAGAGGTGTGCGTTTTTGCCAGCAATGAACAAGAGCCTGCATGCCATGCTCATCAAAATCTTCACCAGCGGAGGTATCCCGCTGTTGCCCCTGTTCAAACCACCACCACCGCCTTACTGTGCTCTCAGCCACTGTTTGGTCTCCATATACTTATTCACAAGTGTCAGTGAATGTCAGTGGATACCATTTGATCTACATGGAGAAATTCAGTAGGAAGTCAGCATGTCTGTAAGGCTGTGAAGGCTTCTTGACAAGCCACTTGCTAAGTAGTCTTTTCATGTAGATTTTATGTGATGGGTAATTTAAAATTTTCACAGAAATTATAAAACTTCCAACAGATTCGTGTGCATTTCCCCTCAACCACGCACAACAGAGCAGATTCTGCAAAGACAGAGACCATGCCATGCAGCCTGCGAGTTATTTTCCTGATGACAACGTTTAATAATGTTGTCTATTGGAAATTTACTATGCTACAAGAATAGCTTTATGTGAAATCTTATGAATTTGGAATATTAATGTAAGATAAATGACTTTTAAATTGATTTCCAGAATGCAATTGATTGTGTTTGCCTGGGATGAATAAGAAGTTATCCACACTTATCTAAAACTTAGATATGCTGCTTCTGAGCAAGTCAGAGAATTATGTAGGAGTATTTCTGATAAGGTGCAATGTATTACACAGTGCCTTAGATTATTTGACAAAAAGGAAAGCTGTGTTTTGGTAAAGCATGTCTTTAAACCATCCTGTATAGGTGAGGAAAAAGTTGGATTTTCAATTTATTAAAAGCAGAAGTATAACAAACTTTGTGCTTACATCTCTGGAACTGTTTTCTCCTTGTGTCTAAAGAAGAAACTCGAGTACCACGAATAGAACTTTCTGAAAGAAGCGACATGGTTGGATCTGATTTGAAAAGAGCAATAGTAGGCATATGTCGTGTATCATTATAGGGGAGAACTGGTGACAGTATTATTCATTATGTGGTTTCAGAGTGTCCTAAATTGGTGTATAAAATTATTGGAAGTGGATGATTTCCCTAGATTACTGCTTAATAGTGACTAAAGGGCCCGCATTACTCATATTTGCAATGAAAACAGTGCCAAAAACAGCAGTAGTTGACTGGAATGAAATGTGGAGCCCTCAGGGTTTTAGCTTGAGATGCAGCTTAATTGTGTGTCTCTTGCTTAATACAAATGTCCCTGAGTCTCTGAGGCTGGTGTATTTTCAACACTTGCAAATTGATCCAGCATTTTCCCAAGTATTTACTGTGTTTTTATTTGATTGCTTTCTAAACAAATTATTAGAATTACTTTGCAGAATAAAAATAGGTTTCCCTGTTTCTGACTGTTTATCATTACTGAATTCGATGTTCTTTCAGCTTCCTATCAGCTTCTGTTTGCTTTCTTTATCTGCTTAGTCTCCTAAAATTATGTGGTTAGAAGACAGTCTGAATTTTCATGAATGGAATATTCCTTTTGCCCTTCTTGAGAAGGTGTACAAATAATGTGTTTCTTATACTTGTAAATGAAATAAAAATGTTGGGAATTACTTTTCAATGAATGTTTTAATGAAATTTTACTGAAGAATTTTAAGGAAGAGTTTAAACTATGGCATTTCTTAGACTTTAGAAGAAAATGTTACTTTTCCTTGAATAGTAACATTATTTTACATTTTACATATTTAACATTACCCTGTTAGTCCTAGGGTATGCACAGAGCATGCCTATAGAAGAACTAAACTAAACCATATATTAAATGTGATTCAAATGGGACATGTTTCTTATTGAGTGATTAGATGCCATTGATCAGTACAGTTGCACATCAGTGTCTCATCCCTGTAACTTTTTTTCTACTGCTTTACATAGTCGAAAGATGTAATGCTTTACCCACTCTGCTTTCCATAGGCTTCATGCTGTCAATATCCCTATCTGTTAAACCCTTTGTCCCAAACTGTAAAGAATGCACGAGGATATTAATTGAAATTACTGTATTTATTTCTCTCTGAGGCAAAGTATCTGTGTAATATAGTACTATGTCTGATGGCTGCAGATCTTGGAATTCACATTCACGATAGCAGATACTTTGTGCTAAAGATAATAGGAGGCTGCTTTGCTAGAAGCATCATCTTTTATGTCTGTTTAGTTGTATGAAGGCAAAGCTTAAGGCATTTATATGACGCATATCAATATTCATAGTGACAAAACTTCTAAAATATTCAGGGAGTGAATGTTCACCTCTTCTGTGTTCATCTGGAAAGAAATGATGACATCTCCAATAAATGTGGGATATAAAACCAGATGGAGCGGCATCTCTGCTTTTCTGTGGAAAAGATCTTGGAAACTGGAAACAATCAGACAGTCAAGCCAGCAGTGCAGTGTGTGCAGGGAGGTGCTCAAAATAAAAGTCCATTTCTTATTCCTCTTCCCATATTATCTGTAACTCCAAAAGTAGCCGTAAAACTCCATTTTCTGTATTTCTAGAAAGAATACGTACTTTTCTTCTACTTTTCACTAAAACTATAGTTAGTCATTTCTTCAGGTTTGCAGTCTGTTTTGCCTGTGTCATTAATTGATAAGTGTAATCTCTCTGTCCTTACGCTAAATCACAGGATTCTTTTCTAAAGTGAGAGTGGAATGGTGATGCGTAGCTGCCCACCTGTGTTAAGCCCCCACACTCTTAAGGTATCAAAACTATTTTTGCAGTGAACATTTGTGTTGCTTTGCCCCTAAACCTGTAGCAGAATCACAGTAGCCACTGTGTTTATATTCAGCGCTGTCAAAACAACCAGTACAATGAACGGGCTTATTTATAGCAGAAATATTCAGGAGAGAATTACTGCAAGTGAGGCAGTTCCGGCAGTTCTTATATGTAGAGAAATGTGTTGTTTTTTTTGTTTTTTTGTTTTTTTTTTTGAAAGGAATAGTCAGTGGCATGTATGTTTCTAACTGTATTTTTGCCTGACTGTTCTCCAGTATCAAATACTTAAAATTCCGCGGCACTCTAAATCGATAGCTCTATATTAATTAGTCCTACTTCCAAAGCTGTACTGATACCATCAGCAATGCCTGCAAGTGAAATAAAGTGAATGAAGCAAAAAGATGCTCTGGCATCAAGCAAATTTTACTGGAGTTGATAATGTTGACTTAGTAGGAAAAAAATACTCTTGAGTTCTTGAATTACTAGAGAAATTGCGTGGTCTGTAGTACAAGGAAGGTTTACAATAGTATCTCTTACTCTTTGAAGTTCTCATTGAGTTATTTTGTCTTAGCAGGTAGGTCGAGTATAAAGTAGTACAGTGTTCCTTCCTCTTCTCATTCAGTTTAGAATGATAGCTGCCATTTAGAGCAACATATCAATGTGGCATGAGCAAACAAACCTATATATCGTTGTGTAGTCTTAATATGCTTGAATTCCTTCCAAGTTGTACAGAGTGATCAATTGATTTATTTTAAAAATCATTCAAATTTTGGAGCTGTGAGCAAACCTGGTTAAAACACATTTAAATATTCAGATCTAATGAGAATTGGGTATTTTGCTATAGCATAGCAAATGGAACAAGAGGTGCAATCATTACAGCAAATAGAACAAAAGCTGCAATCATTACAGCTCTGAAATATTTTGTGCAAATCTATTGAGCCTTACTTTTTAATTCACTAATTCGATATTAGCATTCTATTTGATGTCATTCCTTGAGCACCTCCTATTTAAATTAACAGTACTGACATTGTAACCTAATAGGCTCATCTTTCACCCACACTTTAATTTCTCAGAAACGATTAAAAAATGAAACATTTATTATTTATCACTACATTATTTTGCATTTTCTCTGATCAGTAAGCAAAACTCTATGGCAGTAATAAAATTTGGAAGATGACACTTGAGATTTTCATCGTCAGCACTTCCCAAGACTTAATATTTGCATAAATCTTTGTTTAAACCGAGAAAACTTTTAAATTTAATTTTAACTTTATTATTTTGCTTATCATAAGTATTAAATGGCTTCATTTACTTTCTGAACAAGCTATTAGAGGCTGCTGTGTATGAAACATAGGCAGAGTAGCCTAAAAATAGGGAATAAACTGTTGGAATTCCTTCATTGCCATATGCAGTGTCTTATGTGACCTGTTTCATATTCACTTGAATGGGACTGGGGTTTGGCCACATTATGCCATAGGAATACATACAGAGTAGGTCTGCAGTATAGTGTGGGAGCGAGAGACAGACATCATGAATTTGTGCTAACACTTTTCCTGATATTTTCATTTGCTTAGAGAATTAGGAGATACTGATGCAGTGAGATATCAGTTTCAGAAATAAGCTTATTTTAAAGAATATATACTTAAAACTGTATATATAAACTGTATATTTGTCTCTTCAGCCTTTACTTAAACCAACATATAATTAATGTCATTATTTTAGAATATATTATAAAACAAGAATTGTAATAATTATGGCTGCCATGATGACTGTAGGCTATACTCTTCAGCCCACAGATGTACTCAGTGCAAGGAATAATTATTTTCCAGTGGCTTTTTTTTAAGGGAGAGAAACTTTTGAAATGCCAAGCTCCTGTAGGTACCAGAACTTGTCTTGCCCCAAAGCACTTCTGACTACAGTCTCTTTAGAAGAGGGAGATGAAATTCTCTGTTGCCAGATCCACACTCTGTGTTGTGACATCAAGTGCTCCATTATTTCTTAAGCCCCGTCAGTGATTTCATAGTGTCCCTGTGCAAGCCTTTTTAATTTCCAGTGTAGAAGAATTTGCTGATTACTGGCAGTTCTTTGATCACTTCTTCAAACAACTGATTGTAATAATTATAATGTTCTTATTTAATGAGGCAGCACCCCTCTAAGGGCTAAGCAAATATTATTTATGGCTCAAGTAATTCAGGTAGAGAAAAGTTTAAATCATCGTGAAGGACTGAAGGAAGAGCTCCAGTATTTCTGTCTCAGATTTCTTAGAAAGAAATATGAGTGTTTACATCCTATAAGATTTGCTCAGCAGATCTGATGCTACACAAAAACATGGAACTTTTTGTACATAAATATGAGGACAGTGCATAGATCTTTGCTGTCATAATTTCAATTCTTATTTGAAAATGAACCTCCAAGAGTTACTGCATAGTATTTGTTCATATATTTTCAGTTTGTCACTTTTTATACTTTTCTGCCAAAACTTCCCTCCTTTCTGTACTCTCAAAAAAAGCTTATGCAAAGTTTCTGCTTAGAAACAAATGATTTTTCAAGGTCTTGCTTGCATCCAGTAACTTGCATTGGATAGGAGTAGGACCTAAGGAAACCAACAACCCTTGCTACAATACAGCCTCTTTAACTGAAATACCTGTGCTGGCATGTAGCCCTAATAGTGACATAGTCATACGGGTAAGGATTGTTTGGCAAAGAACAGGTGACTGTTAAAAAGTAGGATAAGGTACATCAGAAAATGGTGTTTGTTGACATAACTTGTAACTCTGGGAAGACTGTTTGACCAGCAAAGTGCACAGTACTCTTCCTTTGGCAGCTTTCACACACGCCTGAATTAATTTATTGTGTAGTTTTGCAGAATTGCTCTTGCAAGCCTTAGTTCCCATATGTGATTGCCTTTGCAAATGTGGAGTTAAATTCAAGCTAACACTTAAGAGTAGGTTGGAGTATGGAAGAGTGGGCAAAGAAATACCGTAGGCACAATTAACGTTTAGAATGCTGAATAGAAATAAAACCTTCTTAAGATTAGCCAAATGAATATATTTGTTGGCTTTACATTTTATTCACCCCCAAAACTCTTTGAGGTTTCATAATGAGGAGCCTCTGAAACAATGCTGGGAAACTGTCACAAATAGTATCATAATGTTTGATATAAGTATACTCTTGAGGCACTGTATGCCAAGCAGCAAAAAATGAACAAACAAACAAAAAGATAAAGTTTGCAAGCATCTCTTCCAAAAACAAACAGGCTAATTATGTTAGCAAACTACATAGGGAGGTTGCCTTTTCTTTCCTTGGTCTCTGAAAACATTAGCATCCATGAAATTTTATTTTTTAGTTGTCAGTCCTCAGAGTCTCAGTGGATTCTTTCACAGATGATTCATGAGGGCAAAGGTCTTCAATAATTTCCACATCATACTGAGCGAGTCTCTGACTTATAGTCTGCCACATCTTCCTTGCATATTACACCATGCAGATTTCCTTTGCACCAGGCAGTTCTCCCATATTACTGTTCTTCATTTCCCTTATATATTATCCTTATTTTCTCTTTCCATATTTTATCAAAACTTGGTACCTGGAGCGGGACGGTGCATTTCTTTCTTACGTCTGTCTGCCTTTAAATCAGAGGAGGATAACCAAATATGATTAGAATTTATACCAGGGACAGATTTTGTTCATTTCAAATCGGAGTGACCTGTGGGTAAGAGGATTTATTGAAAGGTAATGACATTAACTGCTAGTTCAAAACCGAACAGAGATAAAGGGTCAGTCAGTTCAGTGAGAGGGCAAACAATATTAAATGGATGGAGTAGGTTAAGAACATCACACTTGGATACCTGCTTTCCTCTTGAAATAAGGAAAAATACAGTAGCAACACTGGCCATATGTGTAATATATTCAAAACAGTTTGCTTTAAGTTAAAACAAATGGATGTGGGAAATCTTTCAAAAATATTATGGAGTGCTTTATAGCAAACAACTACATATACAATTTGTTTTTTTATGTGCAACAGAACAATACTGGAGATAATCAGTAAGAGAAGAAACCTGCAGATCTTTTAAGAAACTGTCTTTGAATACGTGCACCATTTTAAAACTAAAACTACAGCTGGCCAGGGGTAGCTGCTGCTTGGGGATTAGCTGGGCATCAGTTGGTGAGTGGTGAGACCTCACGTGGCTGGTGGGGTGTCAGATGTTAAGTGGGGATCAGTTGGTGGGTGGCAAGTAATTGTGTTGTGGAGGTAGTTAGTTACCATTATATGTTAATATATATATATTAACCAATAGTTACCATTGCATGTTTGTTTCCAGTCAAACAAACAAACAAAAAAGTAAACCTTTAAGAAAAGCTTCCTTTTTTTTTTTTTTTCCCCCAAAATAGGCGATATTTTTTGTTTCACCAAAATTAAACTCTACCGAATAAATCACAATCTTGAAAGCGAACATACAGCCAGTGTTACAATTAGTGAAGCTATGTAAGATAACCCAGTTTTGTAGTGTCTTGTAACTTTCTTGGTGAAAGTGAAAATGGTTGTGCTCTTATTAAATCGGTACCGATGATACTCTTAATAATTTACTACTGTGAGGTGATGATAAGGCTGCATTTTTGAAAAAAAAAAAAAATAATTTTAGCTATACTTAAAATTGCTTGAAATATTTAGAATGCATTTCGTGAATCAGTAATTTGAAGAATCATAAAAATAATTACAATTGGGGAAGTGGTTAAAATTGATGTATTTTGCCTAGTTGTGTTAAGGAAACAGCAGTAATTCCCATTCTAATTATAAAAATATTAAATTTAGGTTGTGGCATACAGAATAGTAATTTAGGTAATCATGTAATGGAGCTGAATTTCTTCTTGGTTACCGAAAGGCCTTTCTCTATTCTGTTGCAATTGGTAGTAATACAGACCTAATTTCAATGCTAAAATATGTATTCTGGCTGGACAGTGGTCTCTTTTTCCACTTTTCTTTATTCAGATACCAGTAACGTGAGGTGGTTTTGGACTTCAGAATGGAACCTTGCTTATATGAGTTATCATCAGTGGGACTCTATTTAGCAGTGGCATTGGCAAAGACTTGGAGGAACTGGTAGAGGCCATTGCTCATATCACCTCTACAAAGCTGACCAGAAACAAGGGAAGGTGAGCATTACATTATAAACACAACCTTACTTTCCATTTGATACATCAAGTTGATAATGGCTGGTAGGGGTTGACGGAGTTCAGAAGGGAAGTCATTCTGAGTATAGGGTTTCCAGTAGGATCAGCACATAAAAATCACCCATTTGATTTGCTTGGAACAGTTGTGAGGTGTTTGTCTTTACAAGCTTTGTTTGCATTATTGTCGTTGTCTATAGAATAGAAGAAATTTTTAAAAGCTGTTTTAAAAAAAGTCTTGGTTTCTCTTTGACTGATGAGTTGTCCAAAGATAATAAGCTGGAGAAAGTAACCATATAGTTTATTGTGGTCTCTTTGTTTCAATAAAAAGGAAGGAAAGAAAAAAGGAAGAAAATGCATTTCCAGAAAGAGTTAAGCCATTTTTCTATTTACACGGTTTATTTCACAAGTGTCTGACTCATTGGGCATAACCAGCACAGTTAAATTACAAAATTACTATTTGGTTCTTTATTATTGACTACAATTCAAAGCTGCTTCAAGCCTTCCAAATTTAATCCCCCCAGTTCTTTGCCAAGAACATTACCTTTTATTTTCAGCATTAAACTGTGTAAGATACCCCTTAGGCTACATGTGAGCTCACCCTCCATGATAGGAGCTAACAGAGTGTATCAATTGTTCATGATTTCCTATTCTCCTGTAAATTGGGAGAGGCGGGAGGAGCAGTGGGATGCGAATTCTGTATTGTCAGCAGTTCTGCAGGCTCTGGCTCAGGCAGTGCATGTCGAGGTAATTAATTCTGGAATGTTTTCAGCTCTTCATTCTGAGTTACCGTTTAGCAACCTGTCAAAACTGAACTAATAAGGCCATTGCGTGTATTTTGATATGGTTACTTTAACTGTAGGAATCCTACTTCTCTTTCCCCTTTTGGTTCAAATGATGTTAAGAAACTGCAACGAGACAGTTAACATAGAAGAAAAGGCTTTTTCACCAAGATGCGATACAACCTTTAGTGAAGTTTTTGCTCTAGCCAATTAATTTGGTTTAAATACTCCGAGATTTATGAGTATATTTTGTGAGCTTAATCATCCTTGTGCTCCTCCTCCTATTCCAAAATGGAGAGTTTTCTCATGATTTTATTGCATTGCAAATGTAGAATGGTTATTTATATTTATAACTGCTTAATTGTAGTGTCTTTTATTTGTCGAAATTAGCTCTGAACTTAGGTATAAATTTAAACAAATGAAATCTCACATACATTTTGAAGCTCAAATGTATTTTGATAGATTTGGATTATAAATGATAGAGAATTAGCTTTCATAATGCTGAAAAATCTGTTTAATCAGAAGAAAATATTCAGAAGAAAATATTTTGAAATGTATTTATTTGTTTTTATTCCTAAACAAACTACAGTCAAGTTCTACCCATAATATTTAGGAAGTAATGCCCGAAGCTGTCTAGAAGACAAGTATGGACTGCTTTTCAGATGTTCTCAGATACTGGCTTTAAGGGGAAGATCAGCATGAGGATACAATTACAGGCACAGCTGCACGTATATCAGTCTTTTCTGCCTTAGACAATGTATATAGTCTGTAGATAGAGTCTGTGTGAGCAGTATCTCACATACACAATACCGCATCTGAAAATTTCCTGGTTGCTCACTGAATGTTGAGGTGATGAAATCTGACCAATTTGCTTATACTTGCGTATAGAGAGGCCTCTGTTGTATGTGTGACATGTCAATCTGGCTTATAAATGTAGTATAGTACGTAACAGGCATGCACTGAGATAACCTATTCCAGCCTACAATTCTGCTAATACTTATATGATATGTACATGGATACATATGTGTATATCACTGGTACAGTTTAACATGTGACTTCCTGTGTGCTGCGACTGACCACAGATGAAATAGCCTTATAAAAATGTAGATATAGATATAAAGGAAATGTTGATATTGAATACATTGTAAACACAACCCAAAACTTATGTAAAAGATCTTTTGGGGAATGTACTGCAAACATAAACCGTGTTGATCCAAATTTAGAGTATAGCAGAACCCTTTTCTTAGGGATTTTTTGTTCTCCCTTTTATGAAACAGTCTTTTTCATGAGAAACAGAATGAAGCCATTTCTTTGTTCTCTAAATGACTTTCTGTCCTAATGCTTAAGCCAGGAAACTTTCTTACACATTTATTTATTTTTTTCTGTAGGCCTTAATCCTGTTTGGTTTATCTAAGCCTTGCAGTGTTCCTCCCTCATCTTTTCTCTTCAGCTTTTCTACTATTTCTCTTCAGTCTATTAAACAAGCCTAAAACTGACTCCATCCCCAGATTCTAAGGCTGTGCTTTCAGGGTAGTTTATCAGCTTTACGATATATTAATTTAATGTGCAGCTATTGTTCGAAGTTGAAATAGCTGAAATAATCTGGCTTCTTTTTGCTGGTCTTATATGTTCCCGAAATCTATACTTATAGAACAGATATTGCAGAAGGGCATTATAATTCTGTTTGGAAAGAGCTAAACTTTTCTAATCTAAAGATTATCTAATCCATCATTTTTCTTTAAAGCTTAGTTCAATCCTTAATTATTCATACTGGTATATTTTTATCTGGTTTACACATTCTTTCTGTGATTTAGTTAATTGCGTGAGAGAAAGGCTATTAAAGGAAATAAACTTTTGAATAGTTATTCGGAGAGTTTAGCTGGAGGAACGAGGTTACACCAGGGATCGAATCCAGCTTAGAAAAAAAATCTTTATTACAATCAGTGATGGAGAGAAATAGGAGAAGAATCCAATTTGACTTTCAAATCCCAGGTTGCGATTGAGCTGGAATTTGGAGCGAGCAACTTTTAAGTCGTAAACAAAGAGTGTTTGATAAGGAAATATTTGAGGGAAAATAAATGATACCCCAGGATACCATTTTTACAGAACCATTTCTTAGAGTTGAACCAAGTTGTGATAAAATCTGGTGTGAAATAATTTTATGGGATATGAATAATTTTAAATGCACATTTAGTAAGAGGATTCTTTTACTTCCATCAGTTTTCTGTAATATTTGGAGGTGGCCAGCAGGATTTTGCAATTTTAGATAAGCTTCCCTACTTTAAACGTCTTCTAAGCTAAGCAGAGTAAGCAGCTTGTAGTTCAGAATTTAGAATTATATTTAAGCATTGCTATTCAGAAAATCATACAGCTTTAACTCTGTATTTATATCCCAGTGAGATAAATAAAACTTAAGACTGTGTCAGGTTTTTACTAACAAAAGTACTCTACTCAGTTGGCTTCTTTACCTGGCTGAAGCCCTTCAGGCCTTCAAGTGCTCATTAGCTGCCTATTGATTCTGTTAAGAGACTGCAGTCTTCTGAGCTTATCCAAACAATGACAAAATCACACTGGACAGTTCCCTGCTCTGTCTTATCAGAGCTGGCTGCCTGAGCTATTGACAGAGCTGTTATTTGAAGAGAAATAAAGTAAATGCTAGGCTTGCATTTCTGGGCTGTGGTAGGGTTAAAAGTCACCTTTGTCGCAAGAACAGCTTCATTCAGCTTCATTCATCTAATTGCATTGTGGCTAGGGATCAGAGGTGTCAGAGGTTCTCCTACAAACCTTTTGTATGTTGGTGTGTTTGTTGTTTTGAACTGTATCTTGATAATGTTTGAGTAAGATTAATACTTTAAGGACAGTATGCCGATGAGCCTGTGTCTTCTTTCTTTTCTCAGCTCTTCTAATTCTTAAGAGAAGATTAGTTATATTATTTGAAGTGTTTCTGAAATGCAGGTTTTGGAATATAGTTTTCCATTACAGGGACCAATCATCACTTGAGCATTCTTAGATGTTGAGGGCACTTTTAGGTGGTGACAAAAAAAAAAAAATCTAACTTAAATGTTGTTTAAATTCATTCTTTATCTTACTGGAGTTGGAGTGTGTGTGTGTGGGGGGGGGGGGGGTGGAAGAGGGAGGGGAACAAATTAAGTTAAGACAGGAATGTGTGAAGATGTCAGTGAACTCTGATCTGCTATTCCATCCCATTCTTGAGTTCTTGGATTAAGATCCTATGTGGCATTAACAATATGCAGGTATGAAATCAGGTTCACCTCAAATGCTTACACTCTGTTGAGTAAAACGCTGTTACACTTTATTCATTTATTTATTTATGCACCATAAGGCATCATTAAAGCATTTCTGGTAAATTAGCAAACAAAATAACGAAAACATTTTTACTTCCCTGACTAGAATCACACTTTGCTTCATCTACTTGAGAACTGTTTTTCTGACCCATGGAAATAATTTATTTATTGTAGTAATTCCATATTTGCTTATTATAGTCATTCTGTATATAAATATCGACTTCTGGCACAGAGGCTTTGAAAACAGTCAAATAATATTCCTGGTAATTCACATTTAGAAATGGTGTTTCAAGCTGTGAGCACAACACTAACCTCTGTTTTATCAACATGAGAAAACCTCTTATCACATCAAATCAGAGCTTATCTCGTGCTAACAGATGGGGAAATCCTTGCCACACTTCTATGACAGGAATTTACTACTGTATTATTATGTACTCAAAAAGTTATCTTCAAATATTAGTGGGGAGGATTATTTTTGTTCCTGATTTCACAGGGTGAGAGTTAGTGTTTTGTGTTAGGATAGCTGCTTTCATTATGCTTTTACAGTGAACAAGTGGGTTTGAGCACACAATCTCAGAGGTTGTCGTCGTGCTTTTTTTCCCAGGAGTGTTAGAGCAAATTTATCATGTTTAATTCTTCCAGTGCTATCTTGTTGTTTGTTTCTTTGAGTAAAAAGAAAGTGCTTTGGGGATAAGAAGATCAGTTCATATGCTTGTTGAAGATACTGAACTTGGTGTTTTATTCTACATAACAATTTGCGTAGTGCTTCGAGTTAGGATGTACGTGTTTCTTCTCCTGTTGTTAGCTTTATGACTCTTCTATTGCATGGAAAGTCCATATTGGCACATCAGACAATTGAGTAGGTCTAACAGCATATAATTTTAAGATGCACGTATTGGGTTCTTAACTTGCGGACTGTGGGGGAGCGACCATGGGTGGAGGCCATTCCCTACCCAGCTGCTCTCTCATTCCTCTCCTCAGCAGGACAGGAAGAGAAAACAAGAGTAAAAAGAATATTTCATCTTGTTGTCTTGATTGCTCATGCTAGGAGTCTCAAATATAGAATGTTAAGGTGAATGTGTGAAAAGAAGTTACGAGAGCACGTATACTGATCTGGCTTAGAAGGGCTACTGCTTATTCATCACTGCACCTCCTAGGATTTATGATCGATGAGCTTCCTTTCAGTAAATTTCTAAATGCTTGTTGGAGAAAGTTAATAGAGTCTGTGGAAAATGGAGGCCTTGATCAAAAATGTGAAATGCTGAAATTAAACTCATGAAGTTTTATGAATATACACGTAGCTGACACCAACCCCTATTTTTTCCTGATTGTTACCAAGTTCAGAGAGGGGTGAGAACAGGTCCAACTACCTCCTCTCAACTTTACAGCTTAGGTTAATTGCATTGTACTTCTAGAGGGGCTGTAATTGCTAGCTTGGGAAAGCTGCACAAGTTCTTTAAAATGCATATTTGTTAAATGACCTTTTTTTTCTTTTTTTTTTTTATTAATAGTAATTGCATAATCTAATATCTTGTATAATCAAAGAATGTTCATTATAGCCCTCTGCTATTATTGTTGTTCAGTTTTTATTCAGAGTAGTTATCTTATGGAATTTCACTGTGTTTTGGGGCAGGAGAGGGGCAAAATTGTAATATTATGAGGAATTGGTGTGAAATTACTCAAGCAGTACGTGGATTAGAAGTGGACACGCTTGTGATGGTTCAGTAGATGAAAGATATAAAAATAAAAAGCTTGTATAGGGTTTTGTATGCAATTTATGTTTTTAAGCAGTGAACTTAATGGAGCTTTTTCATAGAGTAAGAATCTTTTGCATCATTCTATCTTAGAAGATATTGAAGAGGACAGGCCCCTACTACTATCTTAGAGGCTTATAAGCATTTATATACCTCAACATTATTTTGGGGGGTTTTCCATTTAGATATTTAATTTTCTTGGAAAGTAATCTGTGCATTGTTCAAATCCAACATTTTCCCATAGCGTGGCAACAAGTAGGGAACTACAATGTAAATGAAACCAATGCTCATGTTAAGAAATTGCTGCTATTTTCAGTTGTGAGTTTCCTGCATGTGTTTTTCAGCATGGAACTCCTTCATAGGCAAATCATATTCCTTTTTTTTTGAGAGAGAAAGAGGGAGATAGCATCTTCAAAAGGAGCTAAACCTATTCCAGTCTCATCATTATAGAAACTCAAAGTAAAATAACTGAAAACTGTTCTGGTACCCAAGGCCCTGTGTTTATCATTTTCCTTATCATCCTTGATTACAGCACTTGTTCAAAATTTAATTTGAAACCAAACACCTGATGTTTTATGACATATCCCCTTGTCTGGTTATATGTTTAGAATCTCTGAGATGTATGGCTATGGGTGGATTGTGTGGTGAGAAGGAATTGTTCTTGAGTCATGAGCTACACATTTATATAAATTAAAACAATGAGCTTTGTCAGTTCTGACAGTCATATTTTTACCTCCATGTAACAATAACAAGCTCAATAATTTTAAAAAGAAAGAAAAAGAAATGGTGTATTGTTATAGGAGTATTTTAACTGCAAATTTTAATTATTTGGTTCAGTAATGTTCAATAATTATTTCATTATAGAAAGCCCTCACAATTCTGTCCATTCAAAAACTAAATGGTTTAATTACCAGTGACTAATTTACAAGGCAACTTCAACATCTCATGACTCCTTGTCTGTCTGAGATTTACAGTCTCTAATAAAAAGCCCTGGCTAGGAGTTATGAATTAACAGCTCATTAAAATGAGAGCATATATTTAGTATTTTCACTTTCTGTCCTCTGCCTCAGTCCTGGCTCTCAGCCCTGTCTCCTCTCACCTGTTAAGGGAGACAGCGTGGTGATTTCAGAACACTTTTGTCATCTCAAATGAAAATGGTGTGTTGTACAAGCGTGTCAGGGTTTGGATTTGTTTTCTTCTGTAATGTTCTGGAATAGTTCATATTCTAAAACACGTTCCATGCTGATAAAATGCACCTCAGCTTGATGCGCCTTGGAGGCTGAGGATGCTCCTTTTCCTGCTTGAATATAAGCCACTTCAGCATTTTTGATCCTAGGAAGATGACTATTTTTTTTTCCCAGAGATCAGTTTTAATGTGTTTTCTTTCTTAAAATCATATGATTTTTGGAGATGTACAATCTGCTTCTAGCTTCATTTGTAGCTATTTATGGAAGTATAAAATAATTTAGAAAGGGTTTAAAGTCAAATTTCTGACTGCTTTAAGATAGATCTTTATTTATTTATTACTTAAATGATAATAGCAGGTCTGGTATTTGTGCTCTGTTCTGCTTTTAGTCTGATTTCTGTGTATTGATCACTGTCTGAGTGTGCAGGCTCAGGGATGGCAGTGAATGGCAGTAAGTGCAATGGCAGTAAGTAACAATGAAGGGGAGAGAGCTTATTGAAACAAAGTTTGGAAGAGAAAATATCTGTGACTACTAAGGCTTTCTGTTCTGATTTGCCTATTTCACCAACACTTGAAAGATGTTCACATAAACCCTCTCCAGAATGTGTACATCTATGAACACACACACACACACATTTGTGTGCACATCAGTTTCTGTTTTAAATCAAATGGGATGAAAGCTGCTTATTGATTTAAGTAAACATAATTAACTGACAGTCAGTGACCTATACATTCAAGATCAATATTAATAACACAGCAGATAAACTAGTCACTTACAGAACATTAATAAACACCTACGAGTTTCTAAACACCCTTCTGTAATCAATATCAGAAAATTCTGGCCTCTGCCCATTACAGCGCGTGTTCCTTGTTGCACACAGCAGCAGCTGACCCATGTGTGCTTCTTACATAGAGAAGTTTGAGAAGTTCACATTGACTCCCTTATTTCTCTACAGTCTTGTTATTCCTTTGCTTGCTGTTCATATGGTTGATGATAACTTTCTTGGCAAAGAGTCTTAGATGCTTCTGTCTGAATTAATCCCATACAATGAGAACACATTCCCACCCAGTCCATGGGCTGTGCCGCAGCCACATAACATGCTCACACGGGCAGCTTGTCTGTACCTTAACTTATAATTATGGCTGAGTAAAGAGCAGCAGCATTAACTCGACCCACCATCTCTTACAGTTAATTTAAGGACGCTTGCACAGTTACACAAATCAACTGAAGAAATACTCGGAGACGTTTTTGTTGTTGTTGCTGTTATTTCTCAAATAGCTCTTTGCTTTTGGCATTACCATGGGCAAGTGAGATCAGCGACAGTGCAGTGTTCAGTTTTCTTTGCTTTCAAAAGGAGGATTTGTGAGCCTGCTACCAGTCAGTAAATTGCCATATTTATGTGAACATATCTGAAGTATCTGGAGCAACAATAACAAAAATGTATTAGCTCTCTGTTCATGCTAATGGAAGATGACTTCTAACTTGCTTGTGTGCACTAAGAAAACATCAAATATCTTCATTCCTTCAAACTGACCAAAAGATGGATTTCAAACCCACAATGGCACTACAGTGCATCAAAAATGAAAATGAGATAAGGATTCATCATAGGTTGGAAAATGAGAAGGCTTTTAAACTATCAAGAACACAGTATGTGCTATTCTAATTTTTTTTTCCCACTTCAAGTTTCTGAAATATTTATTAAGGAATAATCTGTAGAATAATGAATATTGCTTTCCTATAGAAGTACAGAATGCATACTTTATTTCTGCTATAACATCTTATTAAATATGGATGTTGTGAATTTCTAGTACCGTTGGGGCCTACTAATGACTGCTCTGTCTTTTACCAAGTAGTTCAGTTAAGGTAAGAAACAAAACAAAACAAGGCCATTAGTTTAGTGATGGCTTCTGAAAACTGGGGGGAAAAGAAAAGCAAAACAAAAGCAGCTGCAGCTTTGCTGTGTGTTGTTAGTTTAAGAATGTTAGAATGCCTCATCTCTAGTAGGATAGTGAAGCATTTCTCTTCACATTCCACATTGTTTGTTGCTGGATAATACTGCAGTTACAGTGCTCCGTTAGTTGAAAAGAGAATACCAGACCACTTGGTTTTATCTGCAGCCTTGAACTGTTGAGCAAGCGTTGTGGTCACTCAGTAACAGAACGTAGCATAAATCTTTGTGCTGTTTGTCCTTGTATAATCTGGAGGCAGAGCCTGGCTGGAGAAGATTTGACAGTACAGTAAATGAGAAGTATAAAAAGTAAGCTTATTTGCTTGGCTTTTGTATATGAGAGATCAAACTGGATTATTTAATGGTGTTTTCTGACCTAAGCGATTGTGAACAAGTCCTTAAAATGTTATTATAAGTGGATTCTACTCTGTAGTGCAGGGACGTTATGCTATGAAGGCATGACCTGGAAATGAACTCAGACTTAATCCTTGAGGCTAATTTTGCTTTGTAACTGACATCAAATACACTGCTGCCCCCAGCTGTACCCCAACACACATACAAGTAGTTGAGTTTATCTTAAACTACAAACCAGGTTACAAGAAACTGTGAATTAGGGAGATTTTAAAATATTTGGTATATCTTCATTTAAAATGCTTAAATATGTGAGAGCTGCTCTGAATGTAATGCCTTCTGTGTTCTGATGTTGGCCCATGGCATCAGAGACAGATGTATGGGAGTAAGTTTGGAACCTTTCTGACCATGCAGATTTATACAAGCAGGGCATGCAGGTTCTTTTTCACTGCCAGTGACAGTGCATAAGTAATAGTGGTGACTGTGCTGAAAATTAGTGGTCTGTGGCTGAGAATTTGCTCTATCAGTAGTTATTGTGGTCTATGGATCTGCTGTAGTTTCCATGTAAATAAAGAGGAGGCGTTCCTTGGGAAGTGACCTGCAGGGAGGAGAGAGAAAAATAGTCTTTTCTATATTTAAGTTTACTGTGCTTATGGCTGCTGAATGGTTTGTCAGTTGAAGTGTCTCTCACTATTAGATGTTTGATCTTGCGCTGAAATGTGCTTGTACGTCACTCTGATCCTTTACATTATTTCTTGTATTCATCTGTGAGAACTCATTGGTGTGAAATGAGGGTTTGCTGCAGCTATTTAAGCTACCCAGACATGATTCTGTTTTTGTTTGTTTGTTTCAAGCACTGACAGGATAAAAGCTAGTTTTTAATTTGGCTTTAAGTTGCCATAAAGCCTTAAAATAAAAATTAATGTCACATACATTCCTCTATATGACTCTATATGGCATATTGAACTCCCTGGATCCATCTTGAATCTTATACTGCTCCTTCTGTGTTTGTCTATAGGACAATTCTAAGTGGTTTTTCAAATTGTACCAGCCTGCCTTTTTAATATCCCCTATGAAAGGGACATAAATTAAAACCACAACGTACTCAGCTGTTTAGTGCTGCCAAGTTTTCAGTTATTTGACTAAACAGCATTGAGTTGTTGGTTTCCTCAGTACTGAATTTTATAAGGAATAATTTTTCAAATAGAGGAGAGTTTTTGAAGCAGGTTCCTAAGTTGCTGATAATTTCATTATCGAGAAAGTCACGTTTTACTGAATACAGTTGCTGTAATTTTGAGAAGTATGTTTCATTTTCATTATAATGTTGTCAGCTACATTGCAGCACTGCTGTGTGAGGCTTTATGGGAAAGCAGTAACTTGACCAGGGCACTATTGGAGAAGCAAAATGTAGAGCCTGTTTATATTATCTGTTTGTCAGAGATAGTTGCTTCTCTGACAGTTCAGGTCCTGCGTTCTGCAGGTTCTTAGTGTAAAATTAGTACTAGGGATGCCATCAGATAGCACAGTGTAATGGCAGCCAGGCTCCAGCAGCCATTTTGAATGGATGGTCTTTTGTTCTGGCTTGGCTCAGATAACCACCTCAGGCTTTGTGGATAAGTTAGTGTGTGCAGATATACCCTAACTGTAGAGAAGTTTTCAGCATTATTTAATTGAGGTAGGCAGAATAGTTCTGGCATGCATTAAACTGGGTAGATATTGTGCTAACTGCGGCTCTGAGGCTGACTGGTTTTCTTGGGTAATCTTGTGTCATGTAATTTAATTAAAAAGGAAGTAAAACATTTTCTTAAGTTTCTTATTCAGATAAATACCACAATGCAGATTTATTTTCCATTGTTTTGAACAGGAATCCTAAGATGAAGTATAGTTGATGACTATTAATGATCTTGTGATCCTGCACTGTTTTATTTTGCCTGCAAACTGCCACACTTATAGCTTTCTTTATAGAAAACACAGGCTGGTAAATTCATTAAATTTGCTTAACAGATGGAATATCTTTAAAAAGTTAAACAAACCTTAAGCCAGACAGCTCGTATCTTTCCATTAGTCAAAATGCACCCTTTAAGTACTGCTGTGAAACGTGGAGTTGAATTCTAAGAGTAGTTACTCTGATTCCATGTTGAATTTGAACACAAACTAATGAGAGTTGTTAATTTTGTGAGGAGTTTCATCTAGATTAGTCTTTAACTTGAACTCCCACTTCCATATTCCCTAAGACAACAGAACGATAATTTGCTGTATAAACAATAACAGTAGGGACTGAGTCTCTCTGGATACCCCCATCTGGCAGAGGAAATCTGGCTGTTAGCATATCAAAAGACTTGGCAAATTTCTTCAGTTTATATATAGACTTGACTTAGTAGATCTTTCTAAAACTTTCCATTATTAATAAAATTAAGAACTTTATGACTTTTATTGTAGGCAGTATTTTTATATTTATTTTTATCATTGAGAAGAATGTATCTAGCCTCTGTTTCTTTATGAACGGAGTATTCAGTTTCTTAAGAAAACTTCCATTTCTCCAAATATGAAGTCACTGCTTTCTCTGTGAAGGCAAATGCCCTTCTTAGACTGGATATTGGGGTCTCTTATGGAGTTTTTTGGTGGTGGTGTTGTTTGCTTTTTCACATTGTTGTGTGTTGTGCGAGTATGTTATGAGGAGTAAAAAAACCAAAACAAAACAGAGAAAACATTATAGGGGAAGCCCTGGTCCATAGCATTTTGTTTTAGAGTAATTATTGAGATGGATGATAGAGGCTTTTCCAACCCAGATGATTCTGTGATTCCATGAAAAGTCTCCAGTAGCCTTAAGTGCAAATTTCAGAGGTGTTCTGCAGATAATGATCTCAAAAACTGTGATGACTTTGGCTTGTCCTTCATGAGTTGACCAAAGTTCTCTAAACTCTTAGAAGTGCAGCAAGTGCTGTCATCTTCTTTAGCTGGGATGAGGTAGTACAAATCTCAGTACTTCCTTTTCTTCTCAGTGCCAGTCATTAGTGCTTTCTTGCTGGGACTCTGTAACACAGGTATATTTCTCATGCTGCCTTGCTGGTTAAACAAGAACACGCTGTGGTCCTGAGTTTCCTGGGACCCATTTGGGACACTGTATCATGGTTACGACAGTGACTCACGTAATTTGTACCAGCCTATATTTAGATGTGAAAAATCTCATTGGCTTCAGCACATAACTTGCTTAGCACCTTTGTCAGAGCCTGCCTCTAGTCTGAGCCACAAAGGAGCTGCCTCTTTTGTTCAAGCATTTTTCCTTGTAGGTTTTGAATTTCTCTTCGACTCATTCACTGCAGGCATATCTTTGTTGGAAATTCATCCCTTTATTTCTTTTGGGACTGTTCTGTTTAACTTTGTAAGCCAAGGAGTTCCAGCTGTGTCATGATAGTTTTGTAAACAGCTATTGCTTGGTATTAACGTGGTTTTCAGGTGGAAGAATGCTATTAACCCCTGCATTTTTCTCCTCGTGCCAAATTTCCTCCGTCTCCCTTTTATTTTTTAATTTCTGAGAAGGTGATGTGCACCTCTCTGTGTGAAATAGGCACCATTAGTAATCAGAACTCGATAGAACACAGCATTTGTCAGAAATCCCATTGCTTCCAAACTGGTGGTGTAAATGGATGCATTTTACATGAATACGATGATTTTAAAAGCTGTATCAGAGAAACTGGAATTATTTCCTCCCAGTAAATTGATCCTTAAATCCTTAAGAACTTCACAATTATTTCACTAATTGTCGTGTTTCTGTTATTAAATTGAAAAATGCCATTAGATTGCCAGGTATGTGTTGCATTGCTGTAACTGGAATACATCAGACTGTTTTGAATCAAAAGCATTTTTGGGAAATAAATCAAAGTATTTTCCTACTTCTGTTAGTTAGCATCATAAAGGAGGGTGAGAAAATGGGAGAATATCTGCACTGCTTATCCTCAGTGCTCCCAAAAGCCAGTATTGATTAAAAAATAATAGTAATAGTTAAAAGATAACAGTGTTTAAAAAGAGATTATAAGCCTTGTCAAAGAAATAAATCCAAGTCAAGCAGACTAAGTTGCATGACCAGCATGCATAACATAAACTATTAGAAAATGAATTTACTGTGGGAACTTTATTTTTCTTCCTTAGCAGATCACAAAAAAATCGATGCTTAATTTGACAATTGTTGTCCTTTTTGTAGGACCTGATATTGTTCAACTTTACATTAGTATATGTTGGAAGTTCTGTATCAGGGCTTGTGGTGGGGAATTGGTTAGTTGCTTTTTTATTCCTTGCTTTCCTGTCGCTGTTTCTCACACTGAACCCAGTAAAACAGAGAGGTGCTGCTTTGTTTTCCTAATGGTACTGTTTGGAGACACAATTGTCATTTGTGTGGATTACAGAATTTGCAGATTAAGATGTGTTCAAACTATAGTCAGAGGTGCTCGGTGCGTTTTATAGGCTTGTTGATGAACTGAGAGGGAGAAGTATTTATAAATTAAGCTCGTCTGAAATGGCTTGGCATATTCTTTTATATTTACACATTTAATTTATGTTTATGCACTTTCAGTTCCTGATTTATATGTACAGCTTTGGATTTATCCCTCAGGCCACTCTGTTCTGGTTTGGTTTATAAATCTTGGGATATGCTGTATGTTAAACTAAGAGGTACCCAGATACTCAATACCCAAATCAGTGATTAGAACTTGGTGCTGATTGCTCCTAAACCAAGTCAGGACTGTTTTGTCTGCAACGTGCATCTCTCCACGATGCCTGAGAAATAAATTGCTCCAAATTCTTCAATACTGGGTATTCTTTCCATAGAAGCAACTTAGTTCACACCAGACCAGTGTTTGAATGAGTGTTTCAGGAAAGAAACTATGTTAAAGGAATTTAATATGACATCTGCAAAGCTTTATTTAGTTGGTTTAACATGTTTAGAAAGTCTCTTATATTTGTATTTTATTATTTTGCACATAATGGAATGTTCTTCCTGACGTGGACTTAAAAGCAGGAAGCATTTCAGCCACCTTTAAGAAGCAGCCATCTCAATTCTATAATACGTAGAAATGCTACAAAGCACTTGAGATAAGAGGTGCTGTTTACAGTTCGTTTTCAAGCAACCTAGTGTTAGAATATTATAGTGACTCAGAAGCACGCTGTGTGTCACCATACAGATGGATGCTTTACCTTTTGTGACTTTACACCTTCCTCTCATTACTTATTGTTATGTGGAAACTCCAGGGTCTCACTTTGCCCTGGGGAGAAGCTATAGGAGAGGAGGTGTGTATTCTTCAGTTACACAGGATGTATAAGCATCAGTGTAGCATTGGTCTTTTACTCAGCACAGCCATCTTCTGGTTTTTTTTACAGATATTGCTGTAGAAACTTCAATAGCTTTGTATGTACAGATGACCGTGAGGGGCTTGGAAACTAATTTATGTGTGTGTGGGAGGGAGATGAGTCTATAGATGACTCTATAACAAACAAGACCTTCCTTTTTACCCAGTGTCTTTCACCAAATGACCAGATTCAGCTGCCATTACAGCATGCAAATAAACCTGTATGTGAACCTGTTGCATGGAGAAAGGAAGCTGTCTAGCAGATGAATTCCATCTAGTTCTGTAAAAGAGACAGAAATGGACGCTTAGTCCATGACCCTTTTTTTTGTTTTTTCTTTTTCCCATTTTGCTTTTTCCTTTTTTTATTTGAGACTATTTTTCTCAGTAAGTAAACGAATGTTTGAAGCACTCTAACAGATGTTTTCTTATTTTACTCAGGTGGGTTATTTATGATGCATTAGTCTTTTATGTCGTTTAATTTTGGCAGCTACATTCTGGACTAATTAGTATACTAGAGGGATCTCTAAATAGGAAGTGTGCGGGCAAGCAGTGGTTAAGTATCTGATGCCATATTGCAGAGTCCATCATGACTGAAGTGTCGGGCTGTGGCACACTTACTGTCACTGCATGTGGCATAATTGTGTTTTTGAAGCACTGCACTGTTACTGCTCTGCAATTTTTCATTGTTTGACTTTATAAAGGAAGCACAAAAGACCTCTTAAGCTGTGGTGAATTACAATTTGGAATAATTTACCCTATCTTGACTGAGTTACTTGCATAATCTATTGTGCCTATGTTTTGCCTGAAATGACTGGAGGCGTGTAAGCAAATGTATGTTCATACACATGTGTGCATGCATTTAATGCACAACTGAGATTCTGACTTCTTCTCTAACAGCTGAAATTACATTTTCCATGATGTAAAAAGTAAGAAGTGTAGAAGTAAGGATTGTGCAAAGAAATGTCAAATTCATGCTATTGGGAATGCAGTGAACTTGGGTGACCACCAGCCCATGGTGGGAGGTTGGAAGGAGATGATCTTTAAGGTCCTTTTCCAGCCTGAGCCATTTTGTGACCTGCAGTGTGTGGTCAACATGTGTTAACTGGCTGAGTGCTCACACAGGAGATAACTGGGTGTTGTTCACGACAGAACTGGGTGCTGCTGCATGAATGAATAGCATGTTTTTCTGTTACTGTGTGACCGTGCATGAACTAGTTTGGCATCCATGCAGAAATCTGTTGGACACTCATGTGTGAATTGGGCTGCGATTGAACACTCATGCATGAACTAATGGGGTCTTCATGTAGGAACTTTTGGGAAACTCAAACATAAACTGCATGGGCATTTGAATATCAGTTAATTAGATTCTCATGCATGATTGGTCTCCTTCATTATTTCTCCCTTTGTTTTATACACCTGCTAAATCATTTCCCACTTTCACAATTAATACTTAATTATCTGACTACTAAAGAGGACACTGTAAGCTACACTAAGTGTGGAAAAAGTCTTCTAACTAGTTCTGCAAATGGCAGGAATAAAGGCAGCTTGTGTGGCTGTTGCCTTGCTGGGAAGACTTGAAGCAATTTATTCCTATATAAACATGCTATGCCACCTATGTGTTTCATTTATGGTGAGTTTTCTTTCATTCATCTTCGAATATATATACATATGCAGAAAGCAAAAGCTATTCCTCAGTTACTTGTAACTATGAAAACTGAAATAAATATTGTGCAAGTCTTTTCTAATGGCAGTATTGTAAGAATGAATAAATAAATCCAATTGCATTCGGAGAGCAATGATAATTTTTCCAGTTACTTTAGCAACTAGAAATGTAGATTTTACCTTATGAAACTGCATACACTTCCCTAAACCTTACTAATGCTTTAGTAAGATTATTTCACAGCTGAGAATCTGTTTTCCCAATGTAAGTGATGTGAGAGGTGCAGCAAATAATGGTTGTAAATAAGACTGAGTTCCTCAAGGAACTCTGGGATGTCTGTTTGGGGGTTTGTCTCTATGTTTTTTGGGGTTTTTTTTTTGAGCACCTGTGTATACATAATAATGGTAGGAGCTGATTTTTACTTTACATGTGGCTGAATCTTAGTGAGAGAGAGAAAATAGGATTGTGAGTGTGCTTCAGCAGGTGGAGGCTTCCTGCTGCTGGGAGCATGGGGCTCTATGGCCGCTGCCAAGGACTGAGCTGACAGCTTCACTGCAGCCCATTGTGGCCTTGTCTCCCCAGGCACCTGAAGTTTCCATGAAGAATAGAAAGAAGTGCACATTTTCAGGCAAATTATTTCTCATACTTGGGGATTTAGTGTGGGTGAGACTGTTTCTCTTTTCCAGTCCTTTTCTGACAATTAACTCACTCATAATTATTTATAGAAGCATATCAAATTACCTTGACAGAGTATGAATAAGTGATACGGGTAAAAATCCGTAACAAAAAATAGTGCTACTTTTGAGAATATAAATTCTTATGTGACATTAAACAAATAATATTTCTCTATTTTGTAAACCAAGTTTCACTTAATTGCAAATGAGGTTTTTTTTTCTAGAAGGCTTAAAAATGCAGCTGGGAGGGAGAAATGACTGCAAGGTGTCAGAATAGTTGAGTTTTGCCTTAAAAACCACAGTGCAGTCCACTTAACTCTTGTCACTTTCAGAGAATCTTTTAGCCTAGTTGCATAAGGAGTGCATGAAAAAATGTGGTACCAGTTCTTTTGGAGTATTCATTATTTATGAAATGCGGAGAAAATGGTTAGAAATTATTGTTTCAGGGGATTTCCTGTAGCTATTCTGTTTTGTTGAAAGGGTTTTTTTTTTGTACTTGCTTAATTCAAAGATAAAAAGCAGAAGTTCTTTTTATTCTGACCTACATTTTAAAATAAGTTACTGCAATCCTTTTTATATATAAATGTGTGTATACATACACACACACACACACATCTGTATAAGAAAAGTTTATTGGTTGAAAATATCTCATGTTTGTTTAATGTTAGCTTAAGATACGTGCTTCAAACTTTTTCTTTGCTTTGGCAGTGTTTTCTTATTTCAGCTTTATTGTTGCAGCCATGCACATGAAGTGTGTTGCAGCTGTTAATTCTGTAAATGGGCTGTTTGAGATACAATCCGTATGGTGTTGTAGTTTGGGTTACATTTATAGTTGTCTTTTTTGATCGCTGAAGTGATCGCTGTGACTGTGCCAAACATTTAAGAAGGTATAAATAGAGTCCAGGTTGAAAACAGAAGGCAAGCTTATAAAAAAAAGTTATTTTATACTCATTTATAGATTCAGTGAAGTATAGAGCAAAGCCTTGCTGGGATCCCTTTCTTTTTTTAAATGGTCTGAGCTATAAATCATAAACTGCAGTATTACAAAATCATTAGATAATTATTTTAAATGGGGAGAGGAGGAGAGGTGGGAGGTGGTCTTTGTGTTTGTTATGACTCATTTTACTTTCTAAGATTATTTCTGGACTCTTTCCCCTCCTCGTCCCGAACTCCAAGAATTTATATTGAATTTATATTCCTGGCATGGATGACTTGTTGTTTTTTAAGAGTAGATGCTTTTCTTTTTTTGTTCTCCCCCACCCCATTTGAAGATTAAGGTTATTAATATTTCTATGACTGGGAAAAATCAATCTTGAACTTCAGAGATGACAGATGCTTTATGCTGGTGTTTGAACTATTGGAAATGTGTATAATGGTGACAGAGGTGTTCATATCCAGAAGGATGAGAAGAAAAGAGTAATGCTTTTCCTAAGGGAAGAGTTTCGCGTTGGAGGCCCTGCTGCAGTACTTTGCCCTGCGCTGCATTAACAGTGAACCTTTGCTCTTGCTCTGCGTTTTCCATCCAACTAATTTAAGAAGGAAAAAGAAAAGTTTCCTCATCTGTACTAAATGGGATCCTTTCCTTTCTTATTTTAACTAAGAATGAAATAGGTAGTGGATAATCTCCAGAAGGTAAATGCAGTTTTTCCTTCATGTTTCTGAAACCAAAGTTGTGATTTGCAGATAACCATTTTGCTTGGTTTTGTTGGGAACAGCAAAGAAAGTTCCTCACTGTGTTTCCTTCACCAGGATATTAAGAATATTTAGTATTTGAATATTCAGTCTATACAGCAGATTGAAAACGATCCTGCTTGCCTGTGAAATAATCTGTTCCTATACTGTGTGTCCTCAGTGTTGCAATAAATGGTGACAGGATGATTGGTTTTCTCATTCTACATTATTCTTTTTATTATTATTTTTTTTTTTGGCTGTGAATAATATGATCTCAAATGAGATCCTGAGTCAGCTGGATCTTTTAAGTGGATTTAAATAGACCTTCTCCTTAGAGAACTCCCTAAAGAAAGTTAAAAGCCTTTTATGTTTTTCAAATGACAGGTTCTATTAGAACTAAAATTAGAATGCTTTATTTTTTGAACCAAAGACTCGGAGTAAAATAAGTCATAAATAAAAGTATTTTCTTCTGCTGTCCTTAGTGGCAGGTCCTTGCTTTCAGACTTGGTTTCAGTTGGTGGCTTTCTAACACATAGCAAACTGTGTCTTGCTCCCTGTAAAGTTCTGTTTCTCTCCTCCTCACCACATTTTTCTCTGTCTGAATGGCACCCTGCTGTCCCCTTGTGCCTCCTCATCCTGAGCTTGGGGAACCTTTTCCATACTGTGTGAAGTACCCAAAGGAGGGAGCGCTATTTCCACTATTGTAAGGGGTTTCCCCCTAACCTTGTGGCTTTTTCAAATAGCATAAATTGTCGTACCAATCTAACATACAGTGAAATTAAAATATTTATGACATGTTAAATAAGTTATCCTTGTTTTATTAGCTCACAGGAGGTTCTGTTGTGTTCTAGATGATGAAGTTGTAATTGGCAAGGTTTCCTGTTTTGATGTGGATAGAACTCACTAAATCTGGTTCACTGCAGTAAAGGATTTTTTCTTTTTGAAGTAACGATTACCTTGGATACATCATTTTCCTCTTCATTTCTATCATCTGCTCAACTTCAACTTTTGTTTAAGAATGCTTTCCTTACTCTGCTTTAAGAATGTGGGATCATTTTTAACTCTTAAACCTTTTCTACAAAATACTCCTGTATTTTCTGTGGCAGATTTATGTATTTTGCCAATGCTGGACTTCTCCATTGGGATGAAAATAGATCCCAAGTTCCCAAGTACAGGAAAAAAGAATTTGCTGTTGGTTTATATATCTGTTGGAGTTATGATGTATTCTCAGGATTATTCCCTGTGAATTTTTGCTGCAGTCATTCAGCAGAACTCACTGAGATACTGGTACAGTAGGTTGTAAACTTTGAAGGCTTAATCTTGTCTTCTGGAAATGTTTATGATGCAATATAGGAATATTCAGATAAAAGTCTTGTCGTTGGTGCATCCCGGTAAGTTGACAGAAGAATCCTTTCTGTTGCAAATGGTAACGGCTTAGTGCTGGATCTGATCTGTGACCATAAAAGTCATGCTCTTAGATCACTGATAGGAAAAACAGATGTTAGACCCTCCCGATCAGTTTGCCATCTGTTGCTGCACAGCAGCGGGGGATGAGGGAGAGAAATGTGAGCATCAGCCCTGAGCAGGCAGGGTGCAGCAGGAGCACAGGAGGTGCTGCAGTGCTGAGGTTGTGTGCAGCTGCTGGGGAGGCCATGGGGAGCAGGTAGAAACATCCTGAAGGAAATGGGGCTATGGAGAGCCTGTGCTGGAGCAGAGTTTCTATCTGATGAACTGCAGCACGTGGGCAGGACCCGTGCTGGAACTGGAGGATGGTGGAAAGAGCAGCGGAGGAGCTGTTGTGGAGTGACCACAGCTCATGTT
This sequence comes from Coturnix japonica, assembly GCF_054131305.1. Taxonomy (NCBI): domain Eukaryota; kingdom Metazoa; phylum Chordata; class Aves; order Galliformes; family Phasianidae; genus Coturnix; species Coturnix japonica. Next base: position 18,333,170 of record NC_140671.1, on the reverse strand, counting down.
CTCCATCCCTTCTGCATGGCTTGGTCAGAGGAGTCAGAAGTGAAGGAGTGAATCTGAACCTAGAAAAAGATGAGAGGGAGGTGGAGGTGTTTTAAATCAATTTGCATTTCTTACTTTCTAAGTCTGTTTTAATTTCTCCCCTGGTCTTATTAAGGAGGGAAGTGAGTGACTGGGAAGTGCCGGGCTGCTGGCCAGAGTTAACCCACCACTGTGTGCTATTGAAGTAGTGAAGCCATGAACAGGAGAAGATACAGAAAACTGTAATCAGACTCTGTTGCTCATATATATCTGTCAAGGTATGTCCTTTTCTTTCAGAAGAAAAGAAGTTTTGCTAACCAGTACTTTTGTTTTCTTTTAAGACTTCTCTTTTTAAGTGGTGCAGGTGCTGAATTACTTGGTAAATCTCTAAAGATGTGTACGTTTATAGACACACACACATGCACACATATAGATACGTATGTGTATATACTTGTTTTAGTCCTATCCAATATAAATAAATCAGAAGTTGATCCCAAGTTATCTGTAGACTCTGAATGATCTTTGTTTTCTTCCAGCGGTTCTTTTTTGCTCATTGAGATATTAGTTAACATCACTGCAGGCAACAGGGTATACTTCACCATGGAGGCTTCACAGACAATCATTTGTTTCAGGTAGTTCAGATTCAAAGTGGAGCACAAATGATCAATGTTTCAAGCTCTTCTTTATCATTAAAGTCATTTATACTTTAGAAGGAAAGTTTTCGCTCAGTAATTACTAATTTATTGCAAGGAGTCAATGTACTGGACTATTGATAACACATCTACTGCCTCTTGTAGCTCTGGAATTAGCAGAAAAATCTCAATATAAGCTTTTCACAGAAAGCTTGGTATTCTTCTCTCCTTCCCCTCTTCACTCAGTCTTACTTATTGTAGAGTTCATACACAAAGAACCCACAGAACTATGTGTGTGTCAGTCTTTCCAGTTAGATCAGTTGGACAGATGGCTACCTGGATTTTCTACCTGCAGTGAAGACTCTCTTTGTCTGAAGCTTTGTTTAGCAAATAGAAAAATAAAACAAAAGTAGTAGTACAGTAAAGCAGCAGTTATATGTTCCCAGAAATTGTGTTATGCAACATATAAGCATTCCAGGATTTCTTTATGGAAGGGCATGAGATTGGTTGTAAGACATAAATATTAAGATGAGAAATAATTTTCTGTCTATTGATGAGTACTATTTTCTAAATACAGTATTTAATCAAAAGTCTTGCTGAAATGAGGCAGTAAAAATTAGATTTGTTGTGATGAAAGTTTACAGAATGTACAGCTTACATAGATTTATGATATAAATGTATAGGCATATAATTATGCCTTATCTTCTAACTCTAGTGATTCTGATTAGAATGTTTTTAATTACAGTTCTTACTAATTATTTATTACCTGACACAAATTATGGGCTCATGTGACTGAGTTATTGTGGGGGGAATTGCACACTGTTGTAGTTAATGCATATTATTATTTGTGTTAATTGTGAAATTTATTTGCAATTATTTTATCCTAAACAGAGATACACTGAAATGGGAAATACTCTGCTTTTATGTTCTAATAGACCACGTTTAGGGCCCAGCTGAGCTAATGTGTTTCAAACTTACATTCTGTAGAGCGAGTGAGATAGCAGGGTAAGTATGAAAAATAGCTTTCCAAGAAAGATGTAGAAAATGAGGAATATATTGATACATTGAGCGTATTAGGTCCTAGTAATTTTACTTGATAAATATGCAGTTTAACAATGAAGTTCTATTTACATATATATGTTTGTCTACCTAGTAATGAAAACTTAATCTCAGTGATTCATTCCATGTGCAAAGTTCTTAAAAATGATTTTTATTTTTGTACCTTTCATCAAAAATTTTTCTATAGAGGAAGATATTTTTCTGTGTTCTCTATACTATATTTTTCCCTTTCAACCCTGTTGTTAACTCCACTGTTTTAGTGAGTGTTCAAATACTTAAGGTAGTAATTTGCTGTGCAAATGTATCATCTGACTCACATTGAGTTGGTTCCTGGTGTTTGTTCCCTTTGCTTCATGTACGCTTGCAAGTCAGATACAATTCAGCCAGACTGCCCCTCTGCTGCTGCCTGTCACACGGCAACAAAATATGATGGGATATTGGTGGGAAGGTTCAGCCTCTATTGTCATCCCACCAACATCTGCCTCTGATATTGTAGGCCAGCATCATAAAACAGGAGGCTGTTTGGAGCAGCCTTCATATTTTCTGAACTGTAATGAACTAAATCATGCTAAACAAAATAGAGAAATTAAGTGATGTTGAAACTGAACCAGTTTCAAATTGCTGGAGAGCACTGGAAAAGGAGAAGGAATAATAGTATGTATTTTCTGCACAGCTTCAGCATCAGCAGCTACTCTAGTTTGTGAATTAACTTTGTATTCAATATTTTGTCATGTACATTAGGTGTTACAGTGCATGAAATGAATACATAGTCACATACCAGTAGTTGCAGCTCCAAGTAATGATCGACAATAGTGCCTCTAGCTAGCTAACACTTTTTCCTATGAAATATTTTCTGCATGACCACATCACATGGCAGCAGGCAGCAATGGAATTTATGAACTAGCTGGAGCTATCAGGGCTAGTGAGAAAGCAATACGGAAAGATGCATGCTAAAATCTACAAAGAGAAGGGAAAGAGAAAAGGGAGGAAGTAAGCGAAGGAAAAATAGCTATCCTGGAAAAGCTGTCACTATTTCACTTAGTTATTTTTAAACCCAGCAGCCTTACATCAGTATAAATTGATGTCATTACCAGTTTAAATGTTCTGTTTTTCCTAAATATAACCTCCAGTTGAGGTTATATTCTTATTTCTTCTTATTTAGCTAAAAAAAAAACCACACTTAAAAACCAAGCAAACAAAGCCCTCTTAGAAAAACAATATTCTGGCTTTATGTCAGTTCAGAAGCGAGGTTTGTTTGCAATGCTGGCAGGTAGGAACGTTCAGATACTTTTATCAGGTCAAGTGCTTTGCTCAAGTCAAGTCAAAAAAGATTGACTGAAGAGAATTCAACTTTTTCCTCACGTTTTAGTGACTTGAAATAAGTCTCTGCACAATGTTCTTTTTACCTCAACTGGAATACTGTGTATAGTGTTGTACTCAGCAGAAGAATGATGAAATTGACAGCTGGACCAAGATCAACAAAGGGCTCTCAGGTTGGTCAGGGAAGGGCATACGCTGTGGGAAAGCCTTGAGACCCATAAGCAACAATCATAGAATCAATTACCCAGGTTGGAAAAGACCTCAAACATCATCAAGTCCAACCTCTGCCTAACCATAGTACCCTAATGTCAGAGAATTCCTACACAATGTAGGGTATTATAACCTAAACTGATCTAAATCCTTTTTATTGGACCCTGTTCACTCCAGAGAAGTATTTACTGGAGTTAAACTTCAGCTCTAATATATCAGGTGAGTTTCTTACTCATCTGTGTATGGCTTGAATGCTTTCTGCCTCAAAAACTATTGATTTTTGCATAGAAAGTGAAAGGCTTTTAACATGGGATTAAACTGATGGTCAGAGCGTGGCTGAGGAGGAAGGAACAGACAATCTACATTGTTTGCATTTTGTTTGCATTTTGTTTGCTTTTTTTATTTGAGCTCTACTGCAAATAATGTACTGGAATATTCAAAGAAAGATGCATAAGAAATAGTGCTAGATCAACATGCGGATGCTGACAATGTTATTTGCCAAAGACAGTCTTATTTGCAAATAATAGCCCTTCTGTAAATGACAGTTTCCCACGCTTGGCCTTTCTCCATTGTTTCCAAAAATTAGTAAAAGAAGCAGAGTTCAATGAAAACACAGATTTGAATAACTGAATCTAAATGCACTCAGAATAGCTAGAGAAGTATTAAAAATAAATCTTGATATATATTCAGGCCCATTATATTAATATGTGTGCCTTAGCCTTGGCTAAGTCAGCCAAGTGTTATAAAAGAAATTTCAAGTGGGTCACAACGTTGCTAGGTTATGTGAATCTGAGCTAACTTTGGCTCGTCTCTTTTTAATATACTTGATCCAAACAGAGATAATTAAAAGAAAAAAAAAGTGAAGCTCCCTAATACCATTTGATATCACATCTATACTTGTCATATAAATACAATGCCTGTCTCATTTTTATTCAAATAGCAATCAATCAAAATTGGCGTTTGACAGGATTTTGACTATTTCTTATAATAACTAATAGTTCTTTTTTAACGTTTCCCAGTGGAGGAAAAAAAAGTAAGTGTGGGGGAGGGGGACGGGGAGAAATAGAAATGCTGAAAATAATTTCCATTTTTACCCTTGAAATGACTAAGGAATTTTAAATATCTGTTAATTTTCATATAAAACCACAACCTGTCAAGGCCCGCTGTGGAGTCATGCACATAGGCTCCATAGGAGCTACACATACAATGAAATCTCAGAATTTCAATGTTAAAAAACACAACCAAATCTGTTAATGGAGGATGCTGGGCATAGCAATCTGTTATCACAGTGTATAGCGTTGGTTGGGCACTCCTCAAGGCTGCTCTGGTGACTTGCAGTAAGGAAATGTAATTTTACGTTGACCAACAAATTAGTATTGGTGGTAATGCTTTAACAGTAGTCGTAACTTGAAAAGCTTCTGTAATGAAACAGTGCATATTTTTTGTCTCACTAATAACGCCTGTATGCTTGAACAAAACAAAGTATGACACAGTTTTATAGTTAAGAAAGGGGTATTTAGAGTAACAAGAATTATTTTTTTCCTAAAAAGTGTTTGAAATAAAGCATGTATCATAATGCAGTTTAGAATTTAAACAGTTTTAAAATGTTAAAATTAATGCCTTCAGTGCTCACTACTGATTTTCTTATTGAGTTACTTGGTGAAGTTTCAATTGGATAATTCTAAGGCAAGATGTAGCTCTTCTGTTTTGTCATCTGTGACCTTTAAATGCTTGCACTCCATTAAATATTGAAGAGGTTAAAAGGTTTTTTAGAAGAGATAAATTCATTTTTGGTCAAAGTTAAGTAAGTCAGATATCATTGGCCCCATGGAACCCATAGCTTTGTTGGAGCCAGTGCTGCACCCTCTCATAAGGTGAAGAATGCTGTCATATTTCTTGCATAACCAAAACCTCTCCCCATAATAACAGCACATTGGCATTGACTTAGGCACTTTATTCAAATACATGGTGTATAAGTGCTTCTGCACCTTGTAGGAGCAGAGATGGGGTATGCTGGAGTTCGTGGGACGTGTCTGTCCTCTTCTGCTCATATGTAGAAAGAAGCAAAATATTCTTTCCCAGTTCACTTAAGAATCAAAGGCATCAATTCATTTAATAAGCTTACAGGAATATGTGACAATGGTAGCAAAAAAAAAGTTCATCAAACATATGAGCATGGATCGTAAACACGTCTCCTTTGCTGCTACCAAAAGCAGATATTTCACTAGAAGGAGTCTGTGGCATGGAAATGGTTAGAATGTATTTCAGGTTTCTGTAACTATTTTATTACTGGAAAAATCTTCCTTTTGACAAATGAATCACATGATTATCCCTTTTGTAAGTATAGAGATTTTTCTGAAACTTTGTGATGCTGTTTGAGTCTATCAGCATAAACTCTTTATACAGCAATCGTTTAGGTTTTAAGCCAGAATTATTTCTGGTTAATGCGTAAAAGGAGGGGAAAAAGCATTTTTTAATGTAACATTTCTAAAATAGCCAAAGGTAGTAAGATAAAACAGTGTGCTATTAATGGTAATCGTGGAAATGTTTTTCACAGTACACTCTGCCAAATGTTTTTTGTTTCATTCAATAATGATGAATCTTTCTCGTATTATGGTATGGACTCTTTCTTTCTTTTGTTATAGATCTGCAAGAAACAAGATAATAAATCTAGTGTTAGCTCAGAAAGGAATACTGCCAGAAGTGGAAGAGCCTCATAATGAAATTGTGTTTGCAAATGATATTTCTCTGTGGTACTCAAAACCTTCTGCTGACTTCTCCTGTTTTGCTCTTATTCTGATCATGTTTATGTAAAGAGGCACCTTTAAAAATAAGAGCAATCATTAATTGCTACTTGTAATAAATCTTTTAGGAATAGACAAAGTTATTGATATACATTGCACTCAAAGGGCTTTTAATATTTTTGTGCACAAGTGATAATGGGTTGGAAAAACCAAGTTGAAAAGACTTATCACTAAACTGGTGATTAATCAAATGGCTCTGGTAATATGTCTTATATACGCTGTCTGTAATGTTCAGTTTATGACATCTTAAGATCTCAGTATCTGATTTATTCTTCCAGTAATCAGTGTTCTGGTCCTTTCATTTCTCTAATGTAGAGAAATGTCATTGTTTTTCCTGAATTACTGGTATTTTAAAATCATGCTTCTGTCAATCAAGGTAATATCAAGGATTTTTATTTTAGATAGTGATATAACTACAGAATTACCAGCGTGCATTGATGTTTGTATGTTACTGAAACAGAATGTATTCAGTATGTTACTGAAGCAGAATGTATTTTGTATGAATTGGTGGTACTTAGGTATTTATAGTAGAAATGACATCAGAAATCATCATACGAGATTGCATCTGAACATTAATGATTTTGAAGCCCAGAGAAGTTTTAGCGCTGGACTTCGTAGGACTGTGTTTTCATCTGTCATTTGTCAAATTAAAATTAGTGCTAAATCACTGGATTGAGAAACATGAAAATATCCACCAGACAACAACCAAAAGCCCAATCCAAAGCACTTGTGCACATTTTCAGAGAAAAGGTGTACAAATGTGTGGATTATGGCTTTCAAATTTTGTTTGATTGTTTTAATCAATCAATAGAGGATCACTTAGTTTTAATTAGCCATTTGTGGAGTAGTAAATCCTGACACTGAGAAGTAGAGCGTGGGCATCCTGTGTGATATTTACAATCCTTTTCACATGTGAGTGACTGTTGGCCTCTATGAAAGCAAAGGTGTGAACTCTGGAAAGCTTGACTGATGGCCCTCAGTGCTCTGTGTGCAGTTGGGAAGTGGATGAAGTGGATGTGTGTGAAGCTGTGGTGTGCACTGAATGCGATCTGACTCTCATGAATTAACTGTAGTGTGTAAAACCAATTTGTTCTCATGCCACAGCTATACAGAAAGACTGCAGGAAGATTTTGAGCTGAAATCATGGCAGTTGTGTTCTTGGAACTTCATTGATAACAATATTGGTGTTGGATAAAGACAATATTTATGTTAGGAATATTTCTTAGCAAAGAAATTTGTAACATTTTTGTAATCATTACAAATGTGGGGATAAAGACAACTTAAATCTCTAAAATGATATAAATTTCAACAGGTAATTATTTGATTCTAACTTTTACTTGTCTCCATGCTTTTATTTTTTGCTGCACTCTGATATGCTTTTGCCACCGTCTCCCTCTGCTGTCCATACACCCTGGTTAATACACACAGCCCAGTGAAGCAGCATGCAAACTGTGTGTGGTTTGATAAAGGTAGAGATATCTGCGTGCATATCTACATTCTTCTCAGTGTCTCTTACTTCCATGTGAGGGAGGTACTTGAAGAAATAGGTAAAGACTTAAAGCGAAACTTAAATGCTCTGTTGTTTTGAGGCATGCAGAAAGCATTGATAGGTAGGGTTTTTCTCTGACAATAAGATTGTTAATGAGACGTTTTTGAGCTACAAATCACTTCATACTCTAAAATGTAATCAATGCATTGGTTTCATTTCAGTTACTGAGTGGATATTAGACTGCATTGAGAATAGCAAAAAATAGGTGAAATTAGTGTCTTGGTTTACACGAGTGAAATGTGACTGTGATTTCTTAATGTTTCTTGCAGTTTTCTGGTTTGCCTTTTTATGTGTTTGTTTTTGTTTTAATAATTTGGTTTTATTGTAGTCAGAGGGAGGCAGTAGAGGTTTAGTTGGGGATAATCTTTGGTATTAGTTTACCAAAAAAAATTATGTGGAAAAAAAGGAAAAGTTAACTTAAATGTGAAGCTACAAAAGTAGTGCCACAGCATTTTTTCCAGAAAGCTTGGCACTCTTTGCTGAGTTTTGCACTATGCAGCCATTAGCAGGCTGGTCAATGCATTGCTTTATGAGGCAATTATTTCAGCATACTCTATTCAAAATACACATTAGAACTTAACCTTCTGAATCCTGAAGTAGCATTTTTATCACCCAACATTAGGAAAGAGTTGGAGTCAGCAATTTCCCCTTTCTTTTTATGATCTGATATCATTAATAAAGCATTGGGCTGGTAGCTTCTTGCAGCTTTCTGGGATAATTTGTGACACAAAAGGTGCCACTCTGACACTGTTGTCTGTTGACTTACTCAGTACCAAGGAAAACATAGGGATTGTTTAATAATAAAAATGAGTAAGGCCTCTTACAACAAATATAGGACTCATATGCAGTATATTAGGCCCTCTGCTTTTGGATATGCACAAGTAGAAATGGGAAGTTAATATGGAATTTCTAATTAGGGTCAGATGCTAATGAACTCCCTCTTCATGTTAGTTTTATGCCGCTTCAGAAATTTTTTATCATATGCTTAAAAATTTATGGCTAGAAACATTAATGAAAATGAGGCGTGAATTGGAAATTGTGCTATTATGGAGATGAGTGTGGTAGTGGCTAGTCTGATTTCTAAGGAGGGATCCTTTTATTGCCTTTTTTTTTTTTTGAGGGATGAGGAATGATACAAGTAAAATTAATGGCTAGACATATTCTTTGCCCTGACTTGGCTGGCATTATTATATTTAAAGTTATAAAAGCTGGATTTAATAAAATTTTGAATTAATTATAAGAGGAATTTTAATCATAATTGGAAGAGTTCTTTAAGAATAAAACCTGTAAATCAGCAGAAGAGCTGTATTAGTATTGCAAAGGGCATATGTTCCTATACACGTATACACATACATATATATACATATATATATATATAAAATTCACAGCTCTGAATTTCAATATTGACACACACACATGCACACACATATAGCGACACTGTTGTTTTATACAGACTTTATTACTGAAGGCTGTCTCCTTTTCTTGTTATTTGACAGCACAATTGCTCTTAAATTCTGTGGATTAATGTTTAAATATAAATTTTCCAGAACTGGCATTTTTGTTTCAGGTATCTTATAAAAATCAATTGGGCTTGCCGTTTAAAATGTCAAAACTCAACACGCTATCTGTTGTATCATTTCTTTCGGTCCCACTAAAATTATCATGCAATCTTCTATAAAATATATTGAAAACATCTGGTAGTCTGTCTAGTTGGAATTGCCTTTGGAAATAGTCTAGTAACTTTTGACAGCTTAACTTTACAAGGATATTGATTTCACAGTGGTTTTATCATGGAAAACTGATGAATGGTCAAAAGCTGAATGTGATGTAAAACTAGGTTTATAGTTTTTATATGAAAAGCGTGTAATAAAGTAGGTTTATAAAACATAGTAAGGTATGCCCTTGTGAAAACATTGGAGTTAAAATAGAATTTTGCAGCAGTTCTGTGTTGTGGATTACTTGGCCTGGAGACACTGAAAACATTTTAAGGCTTAGCAGTGATGGCCAAAGAAATGAAGGTACTTATTAAAAGCAATAGCATAGACTGCTTATAATTCTGTGATATTTGTGAAAAGATGAGCTTGAACAGTGCACTGCTATGTAACTTTTTCCCTTTTGAAATAAGCTAATAATACTATACAGAAGCTAACATGGGGAAAAAACAACAAAACACCTTATTCCAATAATGAGGAAAAATAGACAGCAGAAACACAAATAACCGAAGAGGCACATAACATGGGAAACAGGAACTGCAATTTGGATGGAGAAATATGTTTTCTATAGAACTGAAGAACTGGGTAGGAGGAATTACAAACAACATTGGCTGTCTGTATTGCACTGACTGCGATAAAAGAAAGTAAGGAAAATATAGGAAATAAAATTGATTTCTTTCTGGAGAACGTAATTACTTTACTGGTCAATTAAATATAAACACAATGGGATTGTGTTGAAGTAGAATCACTTGAGCAATGCATGGTCTTGTGTGTAAAATCCCCTGGAGGTTTTTGAAGTATGTGTTAGTCTGGAGTCTGGTTAGGTCCTGTTCTATGGGGATAGGATGTAGGTAGGGTTCTTTTTGAATCTTAGTAAGAAAAGCCTGAAAACAAATAGCTTAATTAAATAGCTTTAATAAGATGGAGTAAAAACATATAGATAACTGGATTAATCTTACATCCCCTTCAGATGCTGGGAACCCCGTGTTCATGCAGCGAAATATCTATTGTGGTCAAGATTTCTTGACGTGAAGGTAGGACTATCATGTAGAGCATCCAGACTTGAATGTAATGATTAGGAATGATGTGGACATACTGGAGTCAAAGATCTACAGTGAAGCAGTCCTTGTCTTTTACTTCCTCTGCGCCACTATATGATACAATACTACTCCTCTCTCACCTCACTTCCAGGCTGTCTTAAATTTCTCTTTGCTATTCCTTTTATAAGAGGTGCTCTGTACTGTAGTTAGTCTTGCTTCTGTTTTGCATTCTTATTAGATGAGTTAGAGCAAATTGAGTGACTTGTTGAAGACTGTGCAGGAGCTCAAGTCTCCAGAGTTTCTGACTAGTGCTGTAATCATTCTTCTCTAAGAAGGTAACAGAAACCTTAAAATGGTTAAAATATATATTTTTAAAACAATAAAAAGAAAAGAAAGGCAGTTAAATTTTTAACAGATATAATTGTAAATGGAAAAGGAACAGAACATGCATTATCTTGTAATCTATTGTCTTCAGTTGCCATTTTTGTTTCATTGGATCACTGAGTTTCATTGGATCACTGGATGAGACTGGCAGGGATTTCTTAGTCCAACTCCTGCCCCAGCAGAGCCACCCAGAGCAGGGCTCAGCCCCATGGGCAGCTCCAAAGGGGAGACCCCTCAGCATGTGGGCAGCCTGTGCAAGTGCTTGGGCACAGCACAGCAATGTTGCCTGACAGGCAGAAGAAACTGCTGTGATACAGGATGTGCCCGGTGCTGGGACCAGAGGAGCTGCTGAAAGGAAGCTGACTGTGTCCTTTTCATACCCTCCCTTCGGGTATTTATGGATGTTGGTGGAATTTCAGAAAGCCTTCTCTAGGATGAATAGCCTCAGCTCTCAGCCTCTACTCAGAGTAATGGCGCTGCAATCTGTTAATGATCTCTGGCCATACATTAGACTGCTTATAGTATATCTTTGTCTCTCTTGTACTGGGGAGCCTAGAAGCAGACAGAGTACTCCAGTGGTGGGCTCGGTTGAGAAGAGGGGAAAGATCACCTCTCACACTCTGCCTGATGGCGGTCAGGGTACCACTACTGTTCATTCCATGAAGGGCATGTTGCTGTATTGTGTTCAAGTTGGGGTGCACCACGGCCCCTCAGTCCTCTTCTGTCATACAGTTTTTTGGGTGTACAGGGTAAGGATAATGCCAGTTCATTTTTCCAGTCTGTTGTGGTTGTTCTTTATAGCAACCTGACCTACTGATATATCAGCCTTCATGTAAGTTGGCCAGACTCCTCCCATTAATGGTCTGTGCTGTCTTCAAGCTTGCTGAGGATACACTCTGCCTCCATTTTCAAGACAAATACTTATTTTCAGCATTTTGGACTTATTTGAAACCTTGAATCATGTGATAACTGTAGTGAACGTGATAAAGTACGCTGAGCTGGGGCTTGTAATTGCAGGCAAGAAGCATTCTGTTAACCCTTCTCTGCACTGAGGAACCGTAGAAGAGCTGATCACCATTAAGAAATTTTAATTCACATTAAGTCTTTTGAGTTTCAGGATTCTTATATTCTACTCTAAGAGACAAACTGTAAACTTATTCCACTGCATTATATTTGGAACTCCAGCTTATCTTTTAATTGCCAAAATCTGGGTAGCATTCATATATTTTTTTTCAGACTCTTTTTGTAAGTGAACTTGATTTTTTACATTGTTTCTGCCTTTATATTCTCCAGTAGGAAATCACTGCACACCATTTTGACAAAATACTTTTAAACTTTCAGAATCTGTGACACTTATGAATGCTGTAACATAAAAGCTAAAATAAGTTGGTATGAAAGCATTGCAACACATCGCTTGATGAGGTAACTTAATAGGTTTGCTACTAGCAAACTTACTCTTAATGCCTCTCACAAGCTATGGTTTATTGTATCAAACTGCTGCTATAAAGAATAAGGAATTAAAAAGAATACATAAGATATTTTTAAAAAGAGAGAAAACTCAGAATACTTAAAAGCCTGTCTGAGGTTTATTTTGTGTGTTTTATTTTAGGTAGTAGCGTAAATAATTGCAAAGTTTTAAATTGTGTGTAAGTTTCTAACATAAAACTATAATAAAAAATTAGAGTATAACTTTAAAACATATTCATCAGCTGTAAATGCAGTCATTAGGCAACTCATCTCCTTGTGTAACTGGTTCTATTTGACATTTTGCAGACTGCAGGATTATACTGAAGCAGGTTTCTGGATTTGTTGTTGTCTGCAGCCAAAAAATCAAGTAGGACAGTAGCCAATCCAGATCAGGTTATGTTTTGTGAGGATCAGCAGGAAAGCAAAGTGTGGGTTTGGTGACTGTTCAAAACCACTGCTCTCACTGTTACTTCTAGCTAAGATGAATGGGCTTTGCTCCTCGTTTTATTGCATTTTTCAGAGATACAGGCATATTGCAGTTTTGATTCTGCAGCATGAGTCAACAGTGACTGATAAAAGTAGAAAACAAACCTCAAAACAGGCTAGTATTTTCTTTTAGTGTAAGTTAATTCTTCCTCATTTATTGTCCTAGCACGTGCTAGATCTATAAGACATGGAAATTACCTTCTGCAAAGCACATGCTAACCAGGTTGCATCAGCAAGGAGAATGAAGCATTAGTAGTTTCAAGCTAGCATGTATACCATGTGGTACAGCCATGGTCATTGGGTCCATTGTCACTATAGCATAGTTTTGTCCCCAAGTCTTCCAGCTATAAAGTGAAAATTGTGGTGGTTTGTGGTATCTGTTTTGCTTGTGTGTGTGTGTGTGTGTGTGTGGTGGTGGTGACTGTGTGTTTCTTGTTGTTACTGTCATTAAGTAGTTATATGTTTTACTTCATAGCTTTAAGATTGGATATCTGGAAAGTTTTGAAATAACTGAGTTTGAGCTGAATGTATGTGAAATAGAAACCATCTCTGGCCTAAAATTTGCATTTATATGTTCTCTTCTTGCTGCCAGCACACACATACATGTGTACGTAGATCTGAACAGATATAGTACTTATATAAAAATGCAGAGGAAGAAATAGTGAAATAGAACCACTTGTTGGCCAAACACATTATGCTTGACTGAAGCACACAAAGGATATTTTAAGTATATGCTGGGCTAGCCTCGCTACGAGCTTAAGGATTCCATAGACTGTATTGCCAGTTCTTTCCTAATTCAAAATCAAACTACTGTGCTGCACCAATAGATTTTTTTAGGCTCATGTTAAATAATGAATTTTCACAGTACATACCATAAAATGAATTGGCAGATTTTGTGAGTAATTGGACTGTAAATCTGAAATGAGGCGCTCCCTTCGTCACAGTTTCAGTTCTTCCCACCAACTGTTCAAATGCCTCAGGTGCCAGAATGGATTAGAAAACCCTGTGAGAAAGGATGGCAGTTCTGCTGATGATAGTGAAAATGCAACACTATTTTTTCTGCTTTTAACTGAACACTGTGAGCACAGTATGAAGCTTTACATTTTACAGTCCTAGTCTGGGTCATAGGAAGATTCTATTACAATGCATCAGTTACCTTTATGTTTATAATCAGACCTAATGCAATAAAGCTATATCCTGCAGGTTTTAACTCTGTTTTCAAGCATTTCTTTTTGTTATACCTTAAGATATAAAACATAACCGAGTGCTACACAGTGACAGAAAAAGAATTAAAGTGATAGTATGCCTTTAAAATTATATTTTCATGACGAAATGATACTAGCACAATTTTACAATAATGGAGTCATGTTTTAAAAAATCCTCCCTTTGTTAGTCATAAAATGAGTTTATGTTCCCAAAGACATTGTAGGAAACAGCTGTCGTTAAAGCCTAAGCGTGCAGCAGGAGACAATTGACAGTGGCTCTATTAATCATGTAATCCTAGGAATTAATGCTGTTAATATGCTTCAGTTAATAACAGAAGCTACCAATAGCATTGTTAGAGTTCTGACTTGCCCCCGAAGTTTAAGTGTACTGTGTTCTAACACACTTAAGGGTTTTGTTCTGAAGCAGCTCTGAGCAAACCAACTTTTGTCATAAACTTAATGCTAACACCAGGGAGAGGTTCCCCATGCTGGTTTTAATTTTCTAAGGCAGTGAAGAACACCTTTATTGGGAATCAGTGGATTATTCATAGAATAAGGCTGGAAGGGACCTGAACAATCTAGTTTCACTCCCTCCTCCTTGCCATAGGCAAAGACACCTCCTACCAGCCGAGGCAGCTCAGGGACTCATGCAGCCTAATCTTAGGCTCCTCCAGGGATGAGGCACCCACTGCTCTCTGGGCAGCCTGTTTCTGTCCCTCACCGCCTGCACAGCAGATTATTTCTTCCTTATGTTCAGTCTTTCCTCTTTCAGTTTAAAATCTGGTGTCTTTCAGGTGAAGTCTCTGATTGGCAGGATTATTTTTTTTTTCCATAGATCAGGCAGAAATGATTTTTTTTTGTGGCTGAATTCTGGAATAGACATGTCAGCCAAGAAAAATTGCAGTGGCACAATTCACCTGAATTTTCCCAGAGCTGGTCACTGTTCCGTTTGGTTAGAGAACCCTTTTCCTCAGTAATAAATCTGGTGTGCATTCTGTTTATTCCTCGAGTTTCACGGCTTCTATTCTTTTAAGTGAGGGCAACAGGTAATGTTCGTGTGTGAGGAGATGACTTTGATTTATTGTTAGCACTCTAAGTTAGGAAATACTTAGCAGCTCACATAGGAAGCACAGTAACAATAAAAGTGATGTTAAGATATTTCTCTTAAGAGAGTGAAACTAGATGGCATTATGCATTATATGTATTTTTTGCACATACTTTGTATATAGATAGAGATGTATATTTGATTATCCACCTGCAGTTGAAAATAACACTTGATACAAACTGTTAGAGGAGAATTGTCATGCCAGTGTCATTGGCCCTTTAGGAAGCACATTACTTTTTGAGATGGCCTTCGGTGTCTTTGCTCTCAGCTTCTGCATGTATGTATAGGCAATCTGTTAATTCTCTGTCCCTCTTAAAAAATATGTTAAATGATGGCATTTTAACAGGTAATACCATACCGTGTGTCTCACTCAGTTGTGGAACACTGAAAAATGACTTTATTTTATTTACTGAAATATGTGCCTTTTATAAGCAGATACCACACATTGTTACATTTGTTCTCATTTGTTCTGAAAAATAAGATCTCATTATAAGCCCTCGCATGTGAGCACACCAGGATTTAAGTATAATTTGAATACTAGTGATCTCTTTGCTTTAGACCATCCTAAAAGAGATGGTTTTACCTTATTTTGTGGGAAGCATTAAAGTTATCCAGTAATGCTACCAGCCTTTTTACCTAATTTCCAAGGCAAAGCAGTGATCAGACTTAAATTCAAACAAATAGATTTTATGTTGTCTAAGGTATATGGATGAAAAGTTAAACCGAATGTCTTTCAAGCAGAGAACTAACAATGATTAAGAGCTATGTTTTGTTGTTGTGTTGGTTTTTCTTTTTTGTTTTGTTTTGTTTTTTTTTCCCTCTTGTAGCTTTCAATTGATTGTGGGGCTTACGTGGTGCGATTGATTAAAATCAATAATTTAGAAACTTGATTTTTGGTTTAGAAACCAATGAAACAATACGTTACAAAAACGATAAGAGTTAGTATGATAACAAAATGATACAAACAACATTTAAAGCTTTTAGAATATGATATCTTTCTACTTTTTTTCCCCATCTTCTCAAAAATTTCTACATTGCAAGCAAATTAATCATCTTTGTGTTGTCATCTGTGGGGAGAACAGCTTAAATCATCTCAGGAGTTTAAGAGGAAAGAGGTAAAGTCGGTCTGATGATGTAGAGAGGCAAGATTTAAAAAGATATCTGAAATTACCTCTGGTATTTTAACAATATTATCTCTGCAGCAGCAGTCTAAAGGGCTGTTAGTAGAGGAGAGGAAGGAAGGTGGGAGAAGATTTTGCTTGTATAAAGGGTGTGGTGAAGAATGGGGTGGAAATTTAAGGTTTTGAATATGTAATAAAATCTTAAAATATTATACAAAAAAAAATGTTGATGTTTTCATAAGCATTCAAAGTGATAAATTTATGAGGACCTGGAAGCTGACGGGCAATAGGAAAAAAAACTTGAACTTATTTCTACTTTGTACTTGAAACAACTGTTAGATATCCATGCAGAGATTTGAGGAAGACAAGTTAAGATTTCATTCAAATTTCTATAGAGATGACCTTATGAGTCATGACAGATGATAAATGACCAAAGATAAGATGTGTAGGAAAAAGAGTGGGAAAGCAAGGACGGGCACCTCTTAGAGAACCTGGAAAAAAAGCTGATGGTAGACAAGAAGGAGACATAGATAATGTGAAAGGGTAATTACATGAGGAATTATGATCAGCTGTCTGGCTGATGTTATAGAAAGTGGTTTACTGATTAGATGAGTATGTGCATGAAGTATTAGCTTTTAGCCTTGGCTTGGAAAACATTCATTAGAAGGCATTGCCAACCACATTTTCTTAAACAGATGGATTGCATAGGAGAATAGAACTGGAACAGAAGAGGGGAACTCCAAGATGTGATTGTAAACACTGTACTCAGCAAATTAAAAAAGATTCAGAATATAGAAACACAGCAAGTAGAAAATTCTTGTCTTAGATCCTAGTCTTAAAATGGAAGAAATGTAGAGTGAGTGATTATAGGTATATATAAAGAGAGTTAATTTGTGTCAAAAGGTGGAAGGAGGGAATAAACTTACAGGATACAGCAGAGGCTTTAAGTCTCTAGCACAGGGAATATGTTTTATTGGAATAAAA
This sequence comes from Coturnix japonica, assembly GCF_054131305.1. Taxonomy (NCBI): domain Eukaryota; kingdom Metazoa; phylum Chordata; class Aves; order Galliformes; family Phasianidae; genus Coturnix; species Coturnix japonica. The sequence goes on along the minus strand of NC_140671.1, from coordinate 18,316,074 downwards.
AATAAATAGAGAAACATGGATCATTTTAAGTGATCATTGTCCTAGTTGTCCTAAGCACCAAACCATTATTTTAAAGCCCTGGTGAGTACCTCTGTGAATTGCATTGTACTGCAAAGGCAACCAAGACTATGTAGACCTAGCCTGTGTATTTTGTTTGAGTTGCTACATGGACAGGTGCTGCATTAAACAAGGGTAAGAATTTATAGTTTATCTGTGTGTGGAAGGCCTTACATAAATATATGAAATATATGTGCAGTTTCAGGATGTTAGATAATGAATCTTTCATTAGGTTAAGACTGATCACAGGCTTTCCCAAACGTGAAGTTGATATATTATCTAGATTATATGGTTATTGGGGAAATAATACCACATACGATTGTTTGAGATGATCTCCTAGGTAAGAGAAAAAAGCGGCTTACTCTTTATTATTAGCCAAGATTTCTTATTAGTGTCTAGGAAAAAAAGAAAAAAAGCTCCTTAATAGTCTTTATAGAAATGGAAATTGTACATTCTCATTTTCATAATACTATTAAACAGAATAAATACATATAGTAGCAGAAAATGTGTTGCCTTTAGTAGTTTGAGATGCATCATTCTCAGCTTCATACATAGTCGTTTTTAAGAGCAAAATTATTAATTTTCCTTGTGAAGCATTCTAGAGCAGTGTTGCTTTATATAATGCTAATCTTATTCCCATAGCTCCTTCATTTGCTTCTAATAATACTTACACAGTAATTTAGTCTGCAGGTGTAACCAAATCTGAGCCTTTAGGCTATCCTGATCACAGCTAGTATGTAATTATTATAAAGAGACAACTTTATTGTTATTCCTGATTATAGTTCGAAGAGGAGATAGTTGACTTAAAAGAAAGTGAGTTCACAGAAAACTTATTTCTCAACTTTTGCTGATTTGATCACATTTATGTTCATTCTTTTAAAATAATTTATCATTTCTCTCTAAATGAATGTTAAATTTGCAGGCTACTTCTGTGATTTTCAGACAACATTGAATTTTTTCCTTGTATACTAATATAGTGTAGCACAGCGCACATCAATGATTAAAAGATAATAATTAGTGAAATTGCTCTCCATGTTATGACTGTTTTTTCCTTTTCTTTATACATAGAATTTTAGGGTATATATGGTTGGGGTTTCTTTTGCTTTTGTTTGTTTGCTTATAATGAACAATTTTCATGCTAGTAGCATATTAAAATAAAAAGGTGTTGATATCATTAGTTGACCTGGATTTCAAAGACCACTCGATGAATGTTGTCATGAAATACTACTGAAGAAACTATTCAGCTTTAGGTTAAAGTAGAAAGTCCTTGCACAGTCAAAATAATGCTTGAATAGGAAGGCTTGAGAATTTAATGGGAGAGAAATCTATCGCAGAATATTAAATGTGAAAATATGCATAGAAGTTTTAAGATCACAAACTACATTCAGGAAATAGCTATTCCTCCTTCCCCTAAAGGAAAATCAGAAAATCTAAAACTAGGAACAATTCAAAGGGATAATATGCTAAAGCTGCATTTGTCTTTAAGTGGAAGGTTTCTCTACTCGATTAATTATGAAATTACTACATGGAGAGAGGAGGAGAAAAAAAAAAAATAGGCAGATGGAATGAAGCTGTTGTCCTAATATTAAAAAAACCCAGACTAATTATTTTTGATCTGAAGCTATCTGCCTTAGTCATTTACCTAACCAGCCTGCAGTAACAGCCAAATGAATTAGTAGTAGCCTAATTATAGTCATTAAGCAGGTGTATCCAGTGGGGATTTTTTGTTGATTTTTTCTTTCTTCTCCTACTTGTGAAGCTTTATGGCATCCAGAAGTAAAATGCAAAAAAAAAAAAAAAAGTAGGCAACAATTAGGTATATTGAGATAAGTACTACAAAAATGCATTTGGTCTAATTATCTGTTTCTACTGCCAACTCAGCAGTTACTGCAAACTTTTAAATAAACAGAAAAGCTTACTTCAACTTCAGGAAAATATGTAAGCAATTCCAAATTGTACTCTCACTCTAGGGAGAGTTTGAAAATATTCTGAGTAGTATTTGCTGGAGGATAACACTTTTATATTAATTTTCTAATTTCTGCGATGCTTAATTGTAGATCTTAGGGGCATGAGGTTAATGCAGCATGTTTCCATGGTGAAGATATGCGCTGTATTCCCTTTCTTTTGTGTTTTTGTTCTTGGTTTGGGGTTAGTGTTGTTTTATTCGTGGTTGTTTGTTGTGTGGGATTTTTGTAGGTGAGAATTTTTTTTCCCCTTTCCTCCACATTCCTGGGTTGTTTATATATTAATGTAGTGTGTGCAAGTTGTATTCATGTCAGCTACAAAGGTTATTCTTTGAGAAAGTTCAGGTACAAGGCAAGTCAAGAAGGTGGTGTACCGTGCAACTTCATGAAGTTGTACAGTTTGTAGATAAATATCGTATGGTTATCAGTTCCCATAGAGGAAATGGTAATGAAGTCCACAATGCATTTCCTGGAAATAGCTTTAAATTAGTGAAATAGTCACCGCTGTAAATAGCAATGCTTCAGGCTTCCTTCTCCAATTAGAAAGATGAGAGTCCATTTGAGTTAACCTTGTGAACTTGAAGGATTATTGGTTACAAAATGAATTGGATTTGTTTTCTCCAGTTTTTGTGCTGAAACTGTAATTGATGTTCTCAATTTAAAGTAGAAAGGAGCTTTAGTCAGAGTGAAGCACTGTTTTAAAGGAATGCGAATCACTTAAAATAATTGAAATTTGTTTTTTAGGAGTTCACTTGGCGTCATTGCATCAAAAAATTATGAGCTGCTGCTACTTTTATTTTACTTCTTTATTTTTTCCAGTTTGAAAACATAGTGTGGTGTGCTATAAAAATTACCTGCCATAGTGTTTCTTCGCTTATCTGTAGTGCTGTCTGCTGAACGTCAGGTACACAAGCGAAAGCTGCCCTGGTGCTCATAGTGGGTGTTGACACAAGGTTGGGAACTTGCCCATTACATAGAAGATAAAGAATTTGCATAAAAGATCTCAAAATTCTGTGCTGTAACTTTAAAAGGCAGCTTGTAATTATTTTACATATGTTATAGTTGATCCTGCTACCCTAGAATAACATGCATTTATGTAATAAATTAACTTAATGAGATAATTTCGTGGAGTTCTCCACAAAGTTATGTTTCCACAATGTATCATATTGACGAAGTTGAGGAAAAATCTCTCAAATCCAACAAGGGTGGTTGGCCCTTTGAGCTGCCAGGGCAACCACATTGTGGCTTACATAAGGAGGTGCCAAATTCTACTATTGTACCCACCACAGTAGGAAAAGCAAGAAGTGCTTTTAGTGCTGTGGAAACAATGGAAAATGAGAAACAGTTGGAAAGTATGTAACCCCATGAATGATATTCAGATCGATAAGGCCTCACAGAGTGTCCAGGTGCCAAACTCTGCATTTATCCTATCTCTTTTAGCGTTTATTTCTGAAAGCAGTTACATACTCTGATGTATTTTGAAACAGGTGATTGTAGGATCAGTAGGAATTGCAGGTGTGTATCTGAATGATTAGCTTTGTCTCAGTAAAAGTATGAGTGTTTGTTTTATTTAAAAAATATTCCTTTTTTTGATACTTTGTATATACAAAGACTTATTTTTGGACCGTTTCCATTGAGAAAGTGTGATGCATTCCTCTTTGAGTATGTTAGTAATAAACAAAAGGGCAAACAGAAGGAGTAGGAACCGCACCATGAAGTTTTGGTCATGCTTCCAAAAGAAATGAGCTTAAATAGATGGTAAAGCATAATCTGAATTAAAACTTGTCACTGAGAAAAATGCTTGTTTTAAAAGTGAAGCAAAAGGCTTCCTGATTAGGTTTCTTATTTAAAAATTAAAAGCATATAAATGCGTACAGAATTTTCTTTGATTGATAGATTGTGATTTTGCAGTTCCAGCAAAATAACCTAATTAAGTGTTGGATGTTGTATTTTTTCTTATTTTCCTAGTCGACCTCATTAGTAATCTATTTTATGTGTGTATGTGCAGATTTTGGTTGTCATTACTGTTACAAATATAATTTTGATTAGTGACATATTGTGTGGTGTACATATTAATTGTTTCCCAATGCATTGCATCCTATGGATTAAAGAAACATTTAATACTCTTTTATTGGTGTTAATGTTTTTTTCCAGTCCTAATTTCACTGTACATAGCAGGGCACAGAGGGTGTTGGAGCGTGTGGAATGCTTGAGCTTTTGTTTGACTTTCTCTTTGCCTATTCTGACTCTTTGCAGTGATTTCCACTATTTAGCATTTGTGTGCATTAGGTAATATATTTAGCGTTTCCCAACTCAATCCAATTTATGTATGTTTGGCTGCAGACCAGACCTGTGGGCACACAGTATGGAGTTGTCATAAATCTGCCTATGCTGACTATAAGTGCTATACCGCTGCAGTTGATAGCATGCTTGCATGAACATTTCAGAATGCTTGCGGAGCAATACCGCCTATTCCCAGCAAATCTCCTAGGGACTAAATTAATGTATCTCATATTGTATTGATTGTAGCCAATAAGTGCCTAAATGATTTGATGCAAGGCAGAGAGATTATGAAGAGAAGAGGGAAGAGGCAGCTTGAAAGAAATATGCGGTTTAATTACAGGATGAATTTCACCAATCTACCTCCCCCTAGGAATTTAACAAATAGGCCTAAGTGCACTTAGCTGTTCTTGACATCTGTTGAAATGATATCTGCCCGTGATGAGGGAATCATGGGAGTTGGTCTGAGGGTATTGTCAGGATCAGTGAGCCACAAGGAACTGCATTTCTCTCTGCAAAATTAGAAGAAAAGCCTACATTAGCAGTTTTAGGTTAAGCTGTAATGATTATGGCTTCTGTAGCAGGCTTCCATTTTCTGATTTAATGACACTGGCACTGTGTTTTAGAAAGATGTTAAGTAAATATTAAAAATTATGTTAAAAAATAAGCAATGAAGTATAAGTTCAGGCTGTAATAATAAAAAAAAGAGATCATGGTGCTACCATTGGTGGAAACAACTGCTTTTGAGAGAAACACCCAGATTTATATGTTGTTTTATTACATTTTATACTATCTTTGGGAGAGACACCCAGGTTTATACCTTTGGTTTTTTTATGGCATTTTATTCTATGTTATGAAACTCAGAAACTCTCAGGTAAACAGTGGAGACTGCATATAAGATGGAACCAAAACTGAAGATTCACCTTAAATTCCATGGGAAAGCAAGGATAGTGAAGATTGATGTTGTGTGTTTGCTTGTCTTGATTACATCTATAATTCAGAAGGAAGTATAGATTACTTAGTGCTTTCTACTGCACTTTATAGTATTTATACTATACCTCTGCAAAGGAGAACTTGGCAATTCCTTTAAAGTCCTAAGAGACATAAGTTCCTCTGTATTATTTGAAAGCTGCATTTTCCAGTGCTTGGAGCCTTTATGTGTATCACCTCATAAATAACATGAGTTGTATCCTTTGAAAAGGTGATAAGCGTATTTTGGGGGTAGGAACAGAAGGTGAAATATGTATCACATTAGCTGAAGCTGCATGTACGCACGTTCTGATAATGCAAAGACATAGGGGAAAAAAAAGCCCAGATTAGGCCTTGGGGGTTATTTCTTTTTATATGTAATGTACATTCTCTTGCCTATGGTGTTCCTTTGGTAATTAGAAAGCAAATCTACTGTTCATTTGTTCTACTCTGAAGGACAAAGTAGAAATGATGTCTCTAGGAAGTTTTTGTTTAGCTGTTCTGTGCAAGTATATGTGAAGAGATCCATACAGCACCAATGTATGTACATAGCATATTATTTCTTTAAAGTAAAATTAGTTAAGAAGGCTAGGAGGAGCTCTAGCAACTCTAGCCTATGTACTCCCATTGGGTGTTCAGGTAGCAACATCAGCTGCATCACAGCTCAGTGTGTGGCTTTGCTCAGAGTCAACTATGTCATTTGGTGAATATATAGAATAAAGCCATTATTTCACTCCTAAGGGCATGAAGGAAAGAAAGGGTGAGAAAATTGGAGATAGTGCAGTGATGGTAAATGGTACCCATTCTTTTAATAGCGGAGATATTTTCCCCCAGGATTGAACTTTGAATTTACATTACAAATTTCATTTTCAATCTTGCAGTTGTAAAACTGGGGATTGGCTCCCATTTCTTGTGAATCATGTCATGTAAATGAAAACAAAGGAATCTAAGATGAAACATTCTTCTTTCCAAACACGCCAAAGTCATTGCTTGGCTTTATTTCTCTTTATTATCTTATTATTATCTTACATTTCTCTTTATTGTCTTATTTCCCAGTTTCCTGAAACTGAAAGGTAACATCGATTCCTATGCTTAGTGTAAATCTTTTGGCAATAGGATTAATTAGAATGTCAGTTTGTTTCCCCTTACAGTTATCCGTGCTTCATTCTCTTTAAAACTGTAATAAAAATAAGATTGAAATGTATGATTAATTATGTATTTTTTCACTTCTACCCATATATAAGCTATCTACTGCAACTTAGCATGTCTTAAAGCAACCTCGAAAAAACTGTGGTGCAGTATATGCTCATCTAGGCAAAAAATTTGAATTCATTCAAGTCTTGCACTTGTAATTAGGCATCTAAATATAATGGCCTGATTTTTTCAAAGATGTGAGAACATTCAAACACGGTGTCTTACTAAGTTTTGCTTTCCTCTGCATTTTTGAAAACCAGGCCATATACGTAGGTAGCCTAAATAGAGATTCATGAACTAATTTGAAACTTAAATAGACTAAATTACTGAGCCTGTTTCTCAATTCACATTACTCTTAAAGGAGAAAAACTGTGACTACTAGCAGGGAACTCTGTGTTATTGGTACTGATGTCGAAACACTAACATTTCTGTCTGTTTTAAAAGTATTTTTGGTAGTTGTATAATGGTCCAGTGTTATATTACCCGAGCTTAAAGGACAAGCTCTGTCCTTTACATTCTGAATTATAGAAGAAACATTGTTCAGGTAGAACACTTTCAGTGAAACTGGATGATGTTTTGGGTTATCTCAAATGGTTGCACTCCTTTAAAGCCAGAGTGTTTAAGGAAACACTGCGTGTTGTGAATTAAATACATTGTATATTTAACAGACCATTTACACCTGTCAAGTCAAGCAGTGTGTTTCTTTCTCTTTTTAACAGGTGTATTTTAGTGGCTTAGCAGAAACTTGATTCAGGGGTTGTTCTGCTTTCCTAACTGGAAGAAATGTAACTGGTTTGGTTATCAGTTCTTTGTATCTCTATATTTAGATTTCTCAAGGGAAAAAAAAAAAAGTAAAGAATCTGGTATGACTGTGAGAAAATGAGTGTAATTGTTATTACCAGTACCTTGCAGTTGTCACTCTGCTGGCATTGGCAACTGGATGAGACTGAGTGATGAGAAAAAGCAGTTATTCTTGGTTTAATGAGGGCATTCTGTGTGTAATGTGCAAATTAGTCCAAGAAGTCCAAACTCTAGTTTGAATGTATAGATAAGAATTCTTTTCCCTTTGACCAAATTTAGTTCATTTACTTTCTTATTTAAATTTGGTATAGTGATGCTGCTCATAATGTGTATTAGGCTAGGTTGCAGATGCTGATGCTACTGTACTGTTGGGTACATCTTCATGCAAAACCTTTCAATTTCTTGTTCTTTTTTTTTTTTTTTTATTTTATTTTTCAATATCAAATGGACTATTTTTTGGTAGGCATTAAAAAAATACAGAAGCGTTGATACAGGTATATCTGTTAGCATCCAGAGAAAATATATGCATATATATATATCTATATATTTTTTTTTTATAAAGAAAAAATCAGAGGCTGTATAACATTGCATTTTGGCCTGTAGACTCTTTCATTAGAAAATATGGTAACTCAGTATTATTTCTTGTAGGGTTGTGTGTTAGCGAGTATGGTGTGGATTGTTGGTTGGACTAGGTGATCTTGCAGGTCTTTTCCAACCTGAGTGATTCTCTGATTCTCTAGAGGAAATTTTCAAGTGAGGATGGTTGTAGTTTTGACATAGGGTAACAGCAGGGAGGCATCAGGCAAATATTGCACATCAGTATTTTTCCCAGCATCCCAACATTTAATTCTCCCTCCCATTTTGGGGAGAGACTTTCCTGCAAATTCTTCTACACTTTGGATGAAGAGTAACTTTTTGAAAATAATGAGTATTGCTGTGTTGGCAAACTCTTAAAAATAAACTTATTAACATGTTTCAATGTCTCGTGAACGTGCTGGCATGCCTGCACAAGAAATAGCTGTGGTCTTGTGAAATCACTACGTTTCTTTGGAAGCAAAGTGCTTTCAAGTGCAGCATTCAGCTGCCAGAGCAGTCAGTGCTGAGGCCATCAACAGTGTCATTTCAAAAAGAATTTGTTCCAATGATGAATTTAGCAACTCTTTTGCTCTCTCATTTTTTCTTGTTAGATGAGTAATTCATAAACACTTTGTGACTTAGGCAGCAGGGTGCGAGGAGAAGTATCTGAGAAACCAGAAAATCTCTAGCCAGAAAGACAAATCCTTAGGCACAGCTATAAAACATACAGATCAGTAGCACAGAGCCATAAGAATGTATTGACTGTGGCCCAAACTCATCAGAAGATTGATCAATCCAGCTGGCTTGCATTAATTGTGAAATAGAAGGAACGATGCAATCAATGATAGGCATGAAAGTGCAGCGGTAATGATGCCACATCTAGCTAATCCAATAATGGAGAACCTGATGTATAGCGTATTGGAATTCCACTGTTCAGGCCCTGTCACAATAAAGTATATCCTGCAATTATGGGGAAAAGTTAAGCAGGCAGAAGTTGAGCCAACCCAATCAGCCAGTGCCACGGTAGTTTTTCTGATTAAACTCTAAGGTTAGTGGCACTCGAATGCTGCAGCTTGTGTTCATTAATAAAATATCAACCTTTAATTAATGTGAAATTTTGTATTTGAATCAAAGGAAACTACGAAAACCTAGCAAATTAGGTATCATGCACATATATTAAATTTGAACATTAAAAAAAATAATAAATGAATTAAACTGATCTCTCAGTTACAAGGAGGAAAGACCCTATGCTGACCTGAAAGCTTCTGGTTTCCCATTCTGGAAATCAATAAGACTTGATGCAGGCTCAAAGACATGGTGGGAAAAATAATATACTTAACAGACCATTAGAGAGCTGAAATTTAGTCACCTTCTGTAGCTGCCTATGGGTACTAATTCTAGTGTGCTCAGTGTATTGTGTTGGCTGGAGGAAGAGTTATGTTTGTAGAAAATAGCAATCATGACCTGCAGCTGAAATTAGGAGTCATTGGTCATCTACCTAAATAAAAACTACCAATCAAACAATATTCTCTCCAAAATATTGCATTTTTCACATTAAGGAGCTTAAAGTTTTTCAGTTATTGTTAAAAGTATTGATTTTTCATAGCATTACTTTAGTAATGAAACCTGAATAATTAATAACTTACCCATTGTCATTTTGATTTAATGTTGGCATTGGCTTTACCTTTTGATCGGTGCGGAAGATGCTGCAAGATGGTGCTGAGCAGACAGGAGCACCTGGGAGGTGCATGCTTGGAACACAGGCTGTGCAGTGCTGTTCTCCCATGAGACAGAACCAGATGCTGAATTGCTACATGGGGTTGCTTTCTCCTGTACATAAAAGGGAAAATTCAGAGGAACAGTGGAGACAGGATTGTGTTCTTTCTTTCTTTAGCTCATCCCTTTTCAATAGCATTTCTTGACTTATTTCTTGTTGAAAGGAAATAACGGCTCTCAGAGCAGCTCAACGTTAGAGTACAAAGCACTGCTTATGTGTGGTTTTGAGTGGTTCCAGAAAGGGAATTGATTGGCTTCTTAACCACGGTGAAAGCACCTACACATACCTATAGAATCCTCTAATTCCAGTACATATATACATATATATATATATAATACTTATTTGTTGTAAGTATATGAAATTACTGCTTTTCTGATGCAAAAAATCCACGTATAAATTGAAGTTTTGATATTAATTAGTTCTTGGGGCCTTTTAATATTCACCATTTCTAAGTGGAAAAGTAAAAATGTGGAAATTTATTTTCATAAACAGAATAACTTTCCTGTGCTTGCTTTGTTTTTTGTGTGTTTTTTTTTTTTTAATTATTTTTTTTTTTATTTTTTTTTGTTTTGTTTTTTTTTTTTACTTGAAAGGAGTTGCTGTCAGAAAGGAGTTTGGGAACCATTGTCTAAGCAAATAACAAATAGACAAAAGGATTTGCATTCATGTATGTTAAATTAAATTGGTTACAATACCTACGACAGATTAGAAGCCCTACATGTCTTGGTTTAGCTTCCTTGATTCAGGAGCAGTCAGGTCCAGAAGAAGAATGGGCAAGAATGATCAGTACTTTCATGCCCTAGTGCAGAAAATCCAGCACTCTAAGTCTTCAGCTTGCATCATCTATTTCAGACAGCAAGTATTTGTGCAAGGCTTTTATTTTCCTCTCTAAAGTTTACATCTATGGGAATTAAATGACAAAAGAAACCGAATCATTCCTGTGGTTACAGTGGGAAAGTAGAGAGAAAACTGAAAAGATGGTTTCTTGTAAGACTTCTAAATATTTCAAGATTTTTCAATATAATGTGATTAAGAATGATATTAGAAAGTAAATATTAAGTACACTTACATGAGTATTCAGCCTTCTTAAGTGAGCTGAAAGGAAAGGCTGTTAGAGTCTGTGGTCAGCCAAGCCGCGTGCTGCCTGTCACAGCAGGAAATTTAGCCATAAACTGACCTTGAAGACCTTGTCAGTTCTGTGTTTTTGTAAAGAATTTCCATGGAGTACTTTAGAATTTGAATGAAGTAATCAGTATACCATCCAGAGAAAGTCTGTCTGCTTGTGAAAACAGAAGAGTCGTAGTAGAAAAGGACCCCAGTGTTTCCCTGCACTGGAAAGTAGCAAGATTCAAGAATGCTTCTTATAAAACCTTTTGTTGAAAAGACTAAATAGCCCCCAAAAACCCGCAGTCCTGAAGCTCTGTATTGTACTTTTGTATATTTTTGTTTCTCTTTAGGAAGAAAATAGAATCAATGTTCTTCATGTTTTTTTTACTTAAAAATACTGCAATGTAACAATAACAACAAGAAAAAGTTGTAATACTTCCATAACTGGATCTTAACAGCAACTGCCTCTGTGAGAAATTAATGGTGCGAGGTATAATTTCTAAACATATTTCTAATTGCATGAACTTGTAACACTTAGCTTTACATCTCCCCATTGCAAAAATGATAACTGAAGGAGTCCAGACTCTGTGGTGGTACATAATTGCTTTGGAACACTCTTGTTTTTCTTGAGTCTTTGGTTTGTTTTTGTTTTTTTTTAGTTTTTTTACCACTAAGGAATTATTTCCATACCGGGAAATTGTATTCAAGTTATATTACAGCAGTAAATGAGATCTACTAAACCTTGTTTCTTTCTGGGATAATTAATTTCAAGCCAGCCTATTTTAAAGAAAGTACTGAGCAGTGTGTTTTATAATTGCTGGAAATCTGAACTAGCAATATTAGAATAGAAATATTGGATTTCTTTTCAAGTTTTGAGTAATCCCAGTAGACTTGCAAGCTGCTATGAATAACTCAGTGATGTCTAAGTAGAAGAGTTGAGGTGTTTTTCCCCCTCTCTTACAGATTAGAGCTGTTATTTGAGGCAAAAAGTCAATATTAAGGCAAATGAAGATACTTTGTTAGGACTGAAGTAGTAACTGATAGCCTGAAGACATCGACCAATAAGCTGACTGCAGCAATACTTTTGTATGTATTTCTTCACTCAAAGAAGTAAGTAGCTAGATGCCACCAATCATTTGTGATATTAATATCCAAGTATATTCATAACGGAAGAACTTATGCAAATACTTTGCTTTCCTCCTAGCAGTTTAATGTAATTAAGTGGCTGTATTTGTAGATCATTCCGTAGTCTTACTTGCAGTTTAAAGTATAGCTAAAATCTTGTGCATTGCTAATATGATTGGGGTGGATAGAAAGCATGCTCAGAAATGGCTTCTTCCATGAGAACATGGCTGTCCATTTGCCTGCTTTATCTAGAAAATACTGTTTCAGCTTTCAGTGTCGGTGTCATTAACTTTTATGATTTCTACTGAATGCTCTTGAAGCATAAGACAGCAGGTAACCCTAAAAGATCTTACAGACTTCGAAGTACTTGAAGAATCCTAAGGTGCTAATGTTTTCCCCGAGAGATAGGGAGGGGTATTGATTAATCTATAATTAGCAGGGGCAAGATCATCCAAATACAGAAATCAGTGAGCTAATCGAAATGTCACAATGAGGGACTCTACTGAGATTGATTAACGTGGTCTAGATTATTAAAGGGAAATCTTTTCCCCTCCCATGATTTACCATGCTTGTCTTAAATTCAGACTCCTGAAAACAAGAAGATAAAGTACTCTTAACATTTTGAGAGCAGTAAAACTTATCAGAATGCAATGTTTCTTTTATAGTCTAGGCAAAGTAGTATATTTATCTGACATAATAAATGGTTGTTGAGTGGTCATTCAGCATTTTTGCTGTTGAACAGCAGAATCACTCTGCTTTTGAAATTTAGGCTTTGTTTCTTAATCTCGCTCTATTATCTTCCATATTTATGGCTTTTCTGTGTAACTTATTTCTATTATGAGTTGTCTTTAAAATTCAACGTAGGTGATTTGTGTATCTTTATCCACTGGTATAGTGTGTCTCCATACCATATTACAACATGTGCGTGATTACATTTGTCTGGTGATCACAGTGGACAGACTTGGGTCTTTGTGAAATTTGTGTGGTAAACACCAGGAAGTCATCTCAAGATCATCAAAGACTTAAAACTTCCCAAGTTTTTTTAATTCATTTTTAACTGAAGGCCTGCAGGTGGCACTGCTTAGATGACCCAGATTTGGTCTTCTGAAGCACATAAATGAATCAGCCTATGAGTTCAGTTCACCAGCACGCATCAGCAGTGATGAGTACTCTAAATTTACAGAGAATGGACGAGTCTGCTTTTAATGTGCAAGCTGAGAGTGCTCATTAAGGGAGAACAGAGGAAACTTCAAGCACCTAGTGCTAGGCTTAAAATCATTCCAGCGCCATTAGCATGCAGTATTTTATATCCCACATCAAATCAGTTCAGTTTCTGTAAGAAGAGGCGGGATGCCAGCAGTTCTTTCAGGAAACCACACACCAGTTTTAGGAAGGTTTCAACTATTTCATGCAGATCAGAGCTAAAGATTCCTAGCTTGATCACAGCTGACTACCAAGTTGAAGTAAGAATGGGAATTTCTCGCATGTCTGTGTTCCTCCCCTCCCACAAGCAACAGGCTACACCTGTAACTTTTACAACCTGGTTATTAAGCACTGTGAGGAGTAAAATGCATCCAGACATTAGAGAGAGACTCTATATTATAACCTTTATAAGAAGTCTGTCTTTTCTGCTGTCTGGGCCTTGGGCTTTGCATGATGATCTTTTCCAAAGATGGAATTATAACATATACAGCAAATATATTTATCTTAAATAATCAGAACTATCAATTAAAAGAGACTCACTGTTTTCCCCAGTCTCTGCAGAAATGTCAGTTTTTTTCCTCATGGAAATGGATATTTAGGAAATGATGGCAAATCTAGTGAAAATACTGAACTCAATTCTTGCCTTATTTCAAGTTCTACTCAATCCCTTTTCCACTATATTGGCTATGAGTTTTTGATGGGCTTTGAGCTAAATGGGATTTCTGTGTTGTGTGTGTGTATGTGTAGCATTGCTTTATTTTTCGGTTGGTTTAGGTTCTTTTGGTGTTTTAGTTTTCCTTAAGACAGATGGTGGCAATGCTTTTCCCATACATTAAAACAAAAACCCCCCAAAACCAGCTAGTAAGTTGATAGGAGAGACCAGACCAGCATTGCATGCCTATTTGCAGTGTTGCAAAATCTCCCTTGTTTTTTAGGAGGAGTTGGCAAATAAACTAACCATGCAGTTCTATCCCCACAAACTGTAAGAGTAAAATAAATAAATAAATAGCAAATAATTCAGATTTATGGCACACTGTAGATTCAGTACCTTTCTGTCCTGGCTTGCATACGTAAATCCAGACATGGCTTAAGAAAAAAAATACTGCGGTCTAAGAACTATAAAATACTAAGAGGAAATAAAATCAATGCTGGCCCAAGTCTTAGAATGCAAAACATAGAGACAAGCACGTGTGCACACACACTCTATAAAATCTTACAGAATTCTGCTTACTCAGAAGATTCAGCTCCAGGAGTCAAATAACTGAAAATGAGTGGAAGAAAAAAACAAGCAGTTTAATGGATGCCTGTGTTTTGTTGTTTTCCTAAAATCAAGGCATTTTTATCCTTGCAGTAGAAGGCAGCCTCGGTACTACTGGATGCCCAGTGTGGGCAGATGAAAGGTATTTTTATTTCCTCTTTCCAGAGTTCTAAGCCACAAATCTCCTGCCTGCTGAATGCAAACACTTGAATTATGGTGTTTGGGAAATCAAGTGAAAGGCTTTGGGAAAAAAATAATAATACATTTCCATAATGTACTTTTAGTTTGGTTTTATTTACCAAAGAATACTGCATATTAATTTCAACAAATTATTGCAGCTTCCTGGAGTGCAGAGTATATACTGGGGAGAATGTATGCGTCGTCAGTCTGTGTCCCTAACCTGTCCAATTTATGTACAGTTGGGAAGTTTAGATTCTAGGTTTCCTGTTTCTTAGTAGAACAGAAATCTTCACGTATCAGACAGACACTGTGAGTCCAAAGACTGAGGAAATAAAGAAAATGGCAATGGCGTTTCATGGAAGATTCTGATATTTCAGAATAGGTTTTGTCTTTATTTAGAGCAAAAGTAATGTTTAGAACACTGTAAAAATGGGCAGAGCTTTAGTATATGCCTGCTGTAATGCCACAGGATCTCACTGACTTGAGGTCTGCTCTAACACAGCTTGTTGGGATTGTTGCCTGGCGGCTCCGCGTGCTGGGAGCTTTAGCCAGGGGCCTGCATTGTAGGCACAGAAGGCTTAGCTCCTTGAAAAGCAGTGTGGAAATGTCTCGGTGACTGAAGGAAGGGAGAATTAGATAACAAAAAGCTCGTGGGATTTGTTGGGGTTACCATGTTGAGCTCTCTGCAGAATTGTCCTTTGCTGTTTACTTTGCAATTCTAATGGCCAGACATCTTTTTCAGCACGCTCATAGACAGCTCAAGGTATGTAGCAATGACTGTTTGGTTGCTTACTTGGTGACTTCGCAGCTTTGCTGTCTCCGTGCCTTTGTTGATTTTGACCAAAGTCATCACTGTATGGGAGACTCTCATGCTATGCTTGCAGACACAAGGCAAAGGCTGTATTTTAACTAGCGGTGCTTAGTTCCTGCAAGACTCACTTCTTTGTCACAATGGACATTAAGTACTAGAAGTACTATTATTCAGATTCATTTGTCCACGACTGAAATTACAGTATATCTAAGCCCAGGTTGAAAGAAAATTTTTAAGTATCTTAACCTAATGGAAAATAATTAATGATTGTAATGACAGGTGCTTTTTGAGACACATTAGGAATTTTTGTGTAAGTAATAGGAGGCGACTTTGTCTCAGAATATACCTAACAGGGATACAAAGGGCCTGAATTCAAGACTCTGTGCAAAATTAGAAATCAAGCAATTGATATGATATACTGGCAAACGAGACAAGTAACCTAATGCAGAGAAGCATTAGCTACCCTTTTAATTGCTGCTTATCCTCTCTCCGTAAGTGAGGTAATTGATGTTTTACTCTCAGAATTGATCTCAGTGTTTCAGGTAGTTAGCAGAACAGAATAGCTTTTACATCATATAACACTAAAAATCGATGAATCACATAAACTAATCCCAGGCTTGAAAATCTGCTAAACTTGAAGACTAGCTGATTGAAAAATAATGAGGTTGTTTGGACCTTGATTTCACTAGACTAGATGGCATTTAATCTGACGTAACAATGTAGAACAAAGACATTGTTCCTTTCTTTTATATTTCCAGTGCTTATATGTTCACATTATTGTTCCCTCCTGATTTTGTTTGTTTGTTTGTTTGTTTGACTTTTTTTACCCTTTTGCATTTCTTTCATTTCTTTTTCTTGCCCAGCCTTAGCTTTCACTTATAGTGATGCAGGATTGCAAGGTGTAAAAGAATTGTTTCTAATGTCTTACCATGCTATGCTGAGTGCAAAGACTATACCATCGCACTGTGAGCGTTACATGCATGCAAATTGAAATGAAATGGACATTTTGCATTGCACTCTTCAGTTACTATTTTATGATAATGATGTTGAATTTATTTATAGATACAGTAATTTGCTTTATCCTGTGCTGCAACTTAAACACCAAATATATGTAGCAAAATGTTTTCCTCCCTTTGTATAGGGTTATAGATAGATATAAGCAAACTCGTAGGTAGAATTCCTTCTCCTTTCAATTTGGGTTAAGATATGGCAGGACAGTGAAGAAATGTATTGCTATATGAAGAAGAAAATAGGTTATTTTTTATTGTAAAAAGATACAGTATTGAGATCTTTCATGTATATATAGCAAAAGATGTCTCTATCTCATAAACTCTGACCTGAAACTCTGTCAGCATAGTTCACCTTTGGGCAGCTCATCACAAAGTCTCAAAGAAATGTTGGCAGCAGCTCTTCCATGCATAACATTTGTATGCAGTGTATCATTAAAATTACCTCAGAATGTATAGATACAATAGAATCTTGAGCTGCAGTTTCAAGCTTGTTATCACGGAGGACATTGAAGAACATGACATATAGTTTGCAAAATGAGCATAGGTGTGCGTGCATGCACATGCCTATACATAAGTTTAAATATTTCCTTCTACTTCTCTATTTTTAGGGCAGTATGACTGTTACCTTAGTTTCATTAAAGGGTGAAAAATGTTTAACTTCTCCAGCTGCACCCAATTTTTGCCAATGACTGTTCATTTTCTTAAGAGAAAAGCAAAGAATATTTTAAATGAGACTTACTTGTCCAAGGTAACCTGAGTGAGAAGAATACACTTCCCTAATGGACGCCCTGATATGATAATCTCTAGATGTCCTTCATTACGAAGCGTCAAGGTTTTTTTTGTAGTTTTTTTATTTTTTTTTTAGGAAGGCTTTAAAAATTCTTGGGAAAAAAGGTTTTGTTGCAGCAAGTTGTAACGCTGCCACTAAAAATATATTGCTGATTAAATTTTATTGACAGCCCTTGTAATGCATTCTTAGAAGCAGTAAATGCACTGAGTGAGTAATTATTGAATGCTAGACACTGCATCTTCTATACTTAGTTAAGCTGTTTAGGGAAGGAGATTAAGGCAGAATGCCCTTGCCTTCCCTGTGTAACTATTAGGTGTGGACATTGTGCAGAATAAAACACCTTTCTTTAGGATGCCAATACTACAAAGGTTGAAAGAAACTTTGGTTTTGTCCCTCGCTTTTTCACTTGAAAACTGAGGACAAACTGGGAGAAAAGATCAATATTTGTAAGGCCACAAGATAGATTTCCACATGGAGGAAAATAATCTTGGTTCTTTTAAAAGAAGCCCTCCCAAGGACTGTTCCTATGTTGAGTATTCAGAGTTGCCTTGTATGTGAAAATAAATGCAAAATTTCTAAATCAAACCTTTAGGATGCTCAAAGTTTTGGGACACTTCTTATTGCTAATGATGAGCCATATTCAGCTGTGGCCCAACATTGCTAATCTGGAGTAGTAACACCCATGTTTCTAACTCGTGAAGCTGTACAGTTTGTGGTGCTGGGAGGAAAACTGGAACATTGCTTTCCTCACCCCACAATGGGATTCCTGTTCTTGTGCATGATGGCTCCTGGGGTGTAAGTCAGTAAGAGTAATGAATTGCAAAATAACACTTGGAGGTTGGACTTGAATCCTAGAGAAGTTCATGATTTGCAATAGCCGACATTGTTATGACATTTAATAGAAACATGAGAAATTTTAATTTGAGTATCCTTCTTGGTAATGGTATATGAGCTTAAATATAGCCAGTATTGTTATTAGATAGCTCCTGCTCTCTTAGTTCTCACTTACTGGCCTATTTTGTTCTCAGTACTACTACGTTTGGTGCAGCAATTTGTCATGGCTTTGTTTTCTTTGACATGAATGTTTCAGGGTAATCTACTATTAATTGCTGATAATTAAAGACATTACTTATTGTACTTACATTACTGTTTCTTACTAACATAGTGACAACTCAAATGTTGTTGGAAGTGATTCTGTAATAATCTTTAGGTCCAAGCAGGGGAAGTATTTACACAGTCTTGCCACATCTCTTTTGTACTCTGATCTGAAGTGTATCATCTGGATATCTGTGATCATTAAGTGCCAGGGACTGGAGTTACCTTCAGCTACAAGACTTGCTTTGCATTCTAAAGACATTCTTTACATTTCTAACTCTAAAATAACTCATCTCAGTATTGTTTCTTTGCAATTCTGCTGCTGTAAGTGAAAGAAAGATATTGCCTTTGGTGTGTAAGATTTATAGTACAGAGCAGAAAAAAAGCATTTTTACATTACTAGCATCAGCAGCTTTGAGAAGGGATGGGTTTGTGGCACCAGACATTTTACCTGTTTGTACAGCCTATCATTCTACTGAGCATGTAAGCAGGAAAAAAATATATCATAAAATGTGTTCCTTGTGACGTTTGTTTTACAGCTCTTTAAAATCTGCCTGCAATAGAAATGCTTCCAGGAACTGTTAGTCCTATTGCAGAGCAGAG
This sequence comes from Coturnix japonica, assembly GCF_054131305.1. Taxonomy (NCBI): domain Eukaryota; kingdom Metazoa; phylum Chordata; class Aves; order Galliformes; family Phasianidae; genus Coturnix; species Coturnix japonica. The sequence continues at coordinate 18,297,274 of NC_140671.1, read as the reverse complement.
GTCAAGCACGTGCCAGGAAAGTGAGACCATTTTGAGTTTGGACACACAGGTCTTTCCTTTGTGGGACTCATTCAAAAGATACAAAAGCAAAGCAAAACAGAGAACTTTTGTTCTTGGATATATTTATAAAGCATCAGTGATGCTAGTGTGTGAAGTTCTTTCTCTAAACTTCGTGAAGGCGTAATTCCTCCATGCCTTTGGTACACTTTAGGAAAAGAACATCACCTAAGGGGTCCGCTGTTTGATGAATGAGTGCAGTAAAGGCAGCCTCTGCTTCACAAAAAAGATTTATTACAGAACAAGCTGATAAATGTGACAAAGGGTACAATACTGGTGTTTTGATTTGTGTGGTTTTTGAGTGATCACGGAACCTACCATTGCATTTAATGTAGAAAATAGGAAGGATAATTTAAAATACATTGATGACATTTAGAGGCCTACTTCCTTCTGAAAATCAGTGTGGATTCTAGTGATTAATTTGCATCTTTCATTGGTATCCTTGCAATTCTCTCCCAAGATGTAAAGACAAGTTGTGCAGATATGTTTCATAAATAATGAAGCCATCCGCCAAAAATTCAGGTGGAGTGATGCATGAAAGCTGACTGTCCTAGTGAATTCACTTCACGCTGTTCACATTTTTATTTCTTTTTATTATTCTTTCAATCAGAATTTATTGACAAGAATGTCAATATAAAGTAACTGTAAATATATAAGCATGGACTATACTTATTAAATCTCAGTTAAAGGAATTGTTGAATGCCAACTGTAGTTAATGTTGAAAATTCGTAGGATTTCCTATTTTATTTGCAGATGAATAAAATAAGTTTTCCTAATAAATCTGTTGAAGACTAATATATTAGGTTAATAGTCCAGAATAGCAATATGTTTTGATAAAAGCTGTGTTTTGGTGGTTTTTTTTTGTTATTTGTCAAGCATAAACAACGGAATGATGGTGGCTTGTTTTTATCAGCGCACAGGCGCAGCAGGTAACCTTCCAGATGTTTACTGATGACACACAGGTGATACCTGCAGTGGCAGTTTGTAGCATAACTGGCTGAACATCCATGACCACGTGCACCGATATCCTTATTTTCAGCCTTCTCTTCCTTTGAAGAATTTTTCCAGGATGTTATATGTATTCCGTATACATAATTGGCACCTGAACAGGCTGGTATTCATTTTTTTCTGATTTAAATATAGAAATTTATTGTATGGAAAAACAGATTTACTTCATTTCATTATGTGTTCTCAGTCATTGTCTCTGTTACTTTTTAAAAAGAATATAAGAAATAGCATATCATAGCATTCATTTCAAAAGCAGTTAGCAATACCTGATACTTAGACATTAATTAACGTGTCTGACTTCATTTTGTATTTACACTACCTTCAGAGTTTATCGCTTAATAGGTATTCATGCTACAAACTGCATTAATTTTTCCACGCAGAGACTTAACATCCATTTCCCCAAAGTTGCAAGATTTTACAAGAATAAATTCTGGTATTAACTGTATGCTCTTGATGCAAGAAAATGATTTATGCAGCAGTAAACAGTGTAATACATGTAATGAGCAGGTCTTGGTCTGGTAGTGTTTACATTCGAAGATAACATACTTTATGCTGATTATTTCTTTAGCATCACAGTATTTTCAATTATGTTCTTTGCAGTGTCCATTTATTCTTTTAATACAGTGTCTTTGCCTTCTGATTATTCCTTATAACACAGACTGTGCTATGCAGGGAAATTAAAGTATACTGTAGCTGCTTTTTGTGTACCAAAGAAGTATTTATTTGAATACTAAATATAGATGAAGTTTCTCATGGGGTTGTTCTTTAACATACATGTGCAGAATTTAATTTTGAGGATTTTTACCACACAAGCTTTTTTTCTAGAATTATACTTGCAAAAATATTTTTAGAGACTTTTTTTTTTTGCCATTTTTTAATGAAACTGTACTGCAGGGAAGTTTCCAATTGAAGGGCAGCAGTGTGTTAGCATTCAAGGGATAGTCACATAGTCATGTTATGTAGAAGCGAAGTAGACGTAAACCACTTTTTCTCCTAGTGGTCCATTTCACAAAAGGCACAACAGAGACTCATGGTTCCCACTCTTCTTAGAAACATCAGGGAAATGGTTTTGCAGTGGGATACAGTGGGGGAACGGCTGCCATGCTGGCTGATGTTGTGCCATGTTGCAGGTTTTGTGCTTACAGGGGTCTCAGAAAATGAAGAGCTTCCCAGCTTTGTTGCAGTACTGCAAGTTTTTGTGTATGGAATCGGGAAGCGAAAGGCAAATTCAGTGACCCAGGTCTCTGTGTGACCTGCAGCACCTTTTGGGAGTACAACTGTTAAAAACAGCAAAGCAAACAAACAGAAGCCAAGGTAGATTTCCAGGTATGTGTTGGTCAATTGCTATAGATGATCTTAAAACAACAAACAAACAAAAAAATGTGTCTTAGCCCAAGGCCAAGAAAAGATGAAAACTGGATTTGGGGTAACCTCAACTGTTTAAAAGAGTAAATATGATACAGGGAAATAATTACCTACACACTGATTGAATGCAGCAACAATTTTTAGAGTGTTTCTGATTTATTTTTGGAGATTTTATATTTTTATTTTATTTTCCCTTCAGTACAGTTCTCCTGTTTTGGAATCTTTTGCTAGCTGAGGATAAGAAGAAATAGAAAGGAAGAAGCAAATAAAACCGTAGATTATTTTTTATGGAAGACGAGATTGTTCCCATTTGCATTTACAGCTTTACAAGGATTGTAGCATGATGCTTCTCTTTTTTTTTCTTTTTTTTTTTTCCTTCTTTTCTTTTTTCTTTTCTTTCTTTTTTTTTGATGGAAATGCTTAATCTGAGTTCAATGGGCCATAATAATTGCCTGTTTCTTCCAGTAGGAAAGAAAACCCTTTTGTATACGATGCTTGAAGCCTTAACTGTGCTTAGTATTACACACAGAACTGTAGACATTTCTTCACCCAGATATATTTATAACAGCAGCATTACTCGATATACAATACGAAACCAAGGGCATTTGAGAATAAATCAGTCCCTCTAGCTACTGCTACAGCACAATAACTGATGGTTGTAATAAAATCCCTTGAAATTAAAATTCCATGCATGCAAAGGCACATACCTTGCCAAGAGAAACCCAAAGATCCGTGTTCTGGAAAAATTTGCATATGCACAGACGTACACACTTTTTACCCATTTGTTATAGAAATTCAGTGTGTACAAAAAATCTTCAGGCTCTCAGCACTGCAGCAACTTATTAGCCTCTTCAACAGGGAATATATGGGGGTCTTCAGGAGTGATACACAGGAAAAATGTAAGCTGCTGATGGAAGAGGAAGCTTCCTTGAGTAAGCAAATGGTGATTTTATGTCTGAGATACTGTTAATGTTGTTGTCAGTCACTAAAAAAAGCTCTCCAAACCCCTATTCCACTTTATGTTGTCCTGCATTTATGCATTTTCTGATATTTTTAATAAGTTATTTGCTTAGGCATTACTTCATGGAACTCTGAGGTCTTCAGATAGATGTTTCTTCATTTGTATTTTGGGTTTTCATATGAATGAGCAAGAAGTCATTTTATATAAATACACAGTATTTTTATGTGTTAATGTACAGGTATGTACCCTTTCTGGTCAGAGAGTGGTTCTCCTGCAACTCTGTTTCTTTTGAATTCTTTAGGGAAATAAGATGATGAAGAGAAAATTATTAACAGAAAGAGTGATAAGTCATTGGAACTAGTTCTATAGTGTCTGGATTTGCATATCCTTGTGAGGAGTAGATGACTTAAAAAAAAACACTTGTAAAAGATCTCAGTTCTCCCATCTGCTCCTGTTACTTGAAGAGAACAAAACATACTTCTCCATCCTATTCATGTTCACAAATTCACAAGAGAATCACACCAGCAGGTTGCAGACAATTTCCGAAAGGTCTATTTTGTTGAAAATGGAAGTACCTCATAGCATGAGTTTTATAAGACAGTGGTCTTATAAAATGGTGTTGAACTATTGTTCAAGTTCTTTAAAAGTTTTTCTTTGATAAAATCCTTTGAAGAGAATCAATATTTTGGGCATTCTTTCTCTAAACTGTGGTACGTGAGAGCTTGACATAATGACATTCAACGTATTGACCAGGCTCTTCACGCAGTTTTGAACTAAATGAAATAAATAGTTCATTGCATATGGTTCAATTCAGAGATTTAATGAATTAAATTTAGGGCTGACAAGCTATCTGTTTAAAATTGCAGGATGTACTCAAGATTTATTTCAAAGGTATCTTGATCATTAATTAAATATGTTATGGCTTTCCGTTCCTTTGGTTTTTCTGTTCAGGTTTACATACTATAAATGCATTATTTATGTTTCCCCTTAAGTGCTCAGTACTGCCAGGATGCTACTTTTAAATTGGCACACATAGAGTAAATAAATAAATAAATTTTTAAAAAGATGGTTTTTCGTGCATGTTATCTTATTATTCAATTTCTTTTAGAAAGCTTGGATGTAGTGATAGACTATGAGGCCAAGTATATTTTAAAATACAACCCTCTCACTTGTATAAAGTCTCTGTTTTAAAATAAGTGGTTGCTTTTGTTCTCTTTATTTTCTTGCAGTTGCATGTAAGACATGGTCTCTTTCTCCTGACTTGCTCATATTTAATCTCGTTGTCTTTTCTGCCCCATATTGTATACTCACACCTTTCATAAATAATTCATTTCAGTCCTGTATAATACTGTTCTATTCTCTGTGGCTTTGGATATTTGTCAATTTTATGTTTAAAGGTTCCATCATTCAAAACAACAGCAGTAATGACTAATGAGAACAGTTAATTACTGCTTAAATATTCAATAACTATAACCCTTGTGCCGTTCTACAAATGTTTGATCTATCTATTTGTTGTAATGCTTCTGGTTTGTATGGAGAAGATTTCCCTTATCATTTGTTTGTTAGAACTTATCCTTCTGTGCTGAAAGGACTGAGAGTTTTATTCTAAGTTACCTGACTTTGGCTGAGAAATTCAGCTTCTTGTCATCACCATGGAGTAAAAATGTCTCGTTCAAATGGGTATTGTTCCATTTTCTAAGTGAAAAGCAGTGGAAAGCATACTCTGAACACCCAAAAATATCCTTAGAAAAATATAGCATCTCATTTCTTTTTCATGTTTTGTGAATTATGTTTGTCATGTGCCTTAATTACAAAAATGATGATTACACTTTCAAAGTTAATGACACTCAGTAACAACAATTACTGTATTCTGAAATGATTTAATGAAACAAATCAAAACAACCAACCAACCAACCCAAACCTCTCACTAGAGACCGGCGGTTCAATAACATCACACCTTTCTGAGCACAACTTCTGGGGCTTGAGGTGTGCCCATGGCAGGGTTTCTTTAGAAGTTGTAATGATAGAAAGAAAGTTGGAAATGAGCACTGTAGTGCTACTGCTCAGTTTCTTTGAACTCTTTTTCTAGACAAGTTGCTGCTTTCTTTTTGGCAAGGTAATCACCTCACAAATTGTGCTGCCACTGACTTGTATCTAATGGTAACTGGTAGCGAGGTGGTTAATTGTTAATTAGTAGTTGTTCAGCAACTAAATCACATGCTGAAATGTTTCCTGTAGATGTAGCAGTTCCTAAAAGACAGCAGTATGGAGGTAAAAATGCATTGGAATCCAGTCTTCTTTAAGGTTATTCTTGTACCAGGTCAGAGCTGGGAGTTGTCATTTCATTTGTTCTTGAAGTTGTTATATCTTTGTATCTTAAAACTGTGAATATGCCATAGTATCTTAGTAGTGGGATACTCCAAAATATAGCAAAGATCTCTTATAGAAAAAGAAGAAAAGGAAAGCTTTTCTCCAAACTGGACTCTCGCTGAGATCTTTAAATAGTATTCATATAATTGAATTTCAAAAGCACATTTATAATTCAGTGTGGTAGGCTGTGGTGTTATTTATTTTGACCCTCGTAAAATAAAATAATAATTGAAAAAAAAAAAGTGTTTTCCTGAAGGAGTGATTCTGTACAGACCTAGCAGCTTTGTTGTTGCAAGAATGCCATGCTTTCAAAGCTTTTCTCTTTTTTTCCTTCTGCAGAGTTCAAATCAACAGATGAGTTGTGAAAGAGAACAACTAAGGGTAAGTGCAACAACATGCACAATTTCTTTAAAACAGTAAGCAGAATCTAGTTTCTACTATTTTATTAGCATAATGATGGACTGCTTTTTATTTCTATAATTTAAGAATTTAACATATTTAGCTCAGTTTATTTCTTGCTTGTTGTTAAATGTTGTAAATATCTTGGTGTTAAGCAGCTACTGTAGATACAGGGTTATTTCCATAACTTACCTAGAATTGGTAGTAAATACCAATTTTATGGGAACTTGCTTCACACTCAGCATGAAGATTTAGTAGTGATAAAGGTCACCCCATTCCTCAGACTGTCTCAAAAAAGCAAACGCTATCCATTTGGTTGTTTATGATATCTGTGCTTTCAGATACAAATTAATGCTATGAATACGCGGGAACTAGAAAAAAAGGTTTGAGTTTTTTGTGTGTGTATTGGTTGCATAAACAGGGTAGATTTCCTTAATCCAGGTTGTGAGTCTTTATTTTTCTCTTCCCCACCCTTCCCTTTTAAAAGTGATGGTTTAAACAAGCCTCGTTCCCTGTTCCCATTAAGTTCTACAAATGCTACGTATTTCTGCAGATGTTTTTTTCATCACATGTATTTACTTATGCAGTAATAGTGTTTGTTTGTAAAGACATGAGTTTGTTTTTTTTAACAGAGGCTTTGGAGTGGGAAGCTTTTGTGTCATCTAAAGAGTTATTTAGCGGAGCTACATTTACTAAGACCATTTGATTAGCATTTTGAAATCCTGTGTTCAAGTTGAGAAGAAGTGGTGGGACTGAAGGATGTGTGCACTCAGTTTTTATAATTGAAAAACCAGTTTTGGAAATAGAAAAAGTAACGTCTCTTGTTTGTAATTTACTTAGCATTGGCAGTGCCTGCACGATCTGCTAGCATAAGGAGTGTACTGTAGTTATAAAGTAAGTTGTACAGTGTTCTTAAACATTTATCCATTCACTACGTTCATCAACACACCTAATTTCTTGAACTGATCTTCCCCATGTTCACAGTATGATTGCTGTGAAAACACACTTTGAAATAGAAGGGAAGAAAGTATTCAACTGTTTGTTTGACTTAATGTGTGACTTTGTAATTTATGAATGAAATGTGTTGTGGTAAGAGGTTAATGTGTCTTTCTATCCCACTGTTACCCATTACATCTACTTGCAGTCAGCTTGTGGCTCATGGTGCCTTTGTGTCGCGTGAAGATGTGCCTCTTCCTGACACATGAGGAACTTAGTAGGTTAGAAATGTGCTTTGTAATTTTCCATAAGATTATGTGTGGACCTTTTCCCCAGTGCTGCTGGATGTCCCTGTTACATGGCAGACATCACTTAGACACAGCTCTTCCCAAGGCTGGGAGCCATGTGAGCAGCGAACTGCCTCATGGTGTCAGAGCCTGCAGCCACTCTACTAGAATAAAGCATTTACTGAAATGAAAATGTTATTCATATTAGAGCCTTTAGATATTAACAATGAATGGCAATTCTGATTATAAAGTATGTGTACTTTAACTTTTTTCAGCTTTGAAGCTAGTCTTTATGCGTTGTACTTGTATATTTTCAGTGGTACTCATCTAACCTGTACACAGGCTGCAATGAGAAGCTATGGGATTTGTCTCTTTAAAACAGCTGGGGTGGTTTAAAGGGGAACCGAACCATTAGTATCACTCTCTCCAACTCTATCTGCATGCTGCTCTTTGCATTTTCTTTAAAGAAAGTAACAATACCGCTTAGTCCCCCCCTGGTTCTGTTTTCTGCTCTCTGATCCTTGTTATAAATCCCTTTCTATACAGTTACACCCTATCCTCCTCTCTGACTCTTTCCTTTTTTCTTATTGTAAGTTGCTGTATGGAGCTTAATGTAATTGTCATTCTGGAGCACTGTATATGACCTCTATAAACTCGGACCTCACAGTATGCTCAGAATACTTTTAAAATACTTTTATTCTAATCATCTGGGCTAAAAACAGTCTTTAAAACATGAACAAGACAGTCTTAGAGACTTATTCAAGTCTATGCAGGAAAACTAGAATGCTCGACTTAGGTGGAAATAAGCTGCAGTTCACAATGGTGAAAAAAGCATGGTGACAGCCTCAGAAATCTGAACCTTGTTGATTTGACTTCAGATTATTATTTTTATTATGACAGAATGGCATTATTTGAACTTGTAAAGTAGCTTAAACTTTGCTGAGTGTTACCCAACCGTCCTTTAAGCATTCATTATTTTGCATGCTCAACTCAACATAATTGTTTAAATTGAACTGTGTCTGTATTTGCATGCATGTTTTTTTATATATAAAAATGGATGTGTTTGGTCCTTATGCAGCAATATTTGAAGAACATTTCTAAGGTGGGCATAGAACAATTTTAAATTCTAATACTAGAAGGCTTTTTAAATGTTCCTGTGAAAATCAATGAAGTCTGATGTAAAATGGTGTTATTAACTCCCATGATCTGAAATTTTAAATGACCCAGTTGTTGCTCTGATTAACAGCTTCTTTCACAGATGCTTATTATCAGGATGCATTATGTGTTGTCGGTGTTCCTTCTCTGGCCTGGGGTGTGTGAAGCTCAGGATCCTACTAACACCTCATAGTTAATATCAGCTTATATTTGAAGTAGTATGCTGATTTTCAGGGAGGTAAACAGAATTTTAGCATTCAATACTGTTTTCTTTGCCTTGCCTTTTGTACCGTACATACAATAAGCTCCAAACCAAAACTGTATGGAAGTCTTGCCTAGGTAGAGAGAAAATGAAAGCAAATCTGCTTATGTCCAGTTTCATTTTTAAGCAACCTCAATCCTTCAGTATTTAGCTTTCTTTTTGTTCAATATATTAATGCATCAGTCCATATTTATGTTGCTGTGATGAGCCTAGCTGTGTAGATTGATTTTGACAGAAACTTTACAGAGAAACTTTTTAAAGCTCACTGTTGTGGTATTAGTATTCTCTGATGATTTTATGTACTATGTTCCTCTGCTGCACTAAGAAAGTAAGCTGTGAGCCAGCTGACAGATGCTCATTTTTTTAATGAGTCTTAGCTGGGGGAAGAAGGAAATAAAAAACAACTGGAGAAGGGAATCAGGTGGAGAGTGGTTTGTGAAGGAGTTATTTATGAGCACTTGTTGAAGTAATTTCCTATGCTGATAACAAAGCAAAAGTGATGCTGATGATAGCCAAAGAACCCATGTTTTTAGATAGGACAGTGCTGGATTTTGTATGCTGCTAGGTTATACTACCTGCTGGATATCTATCCTTTTGTACTCATATATTGAGTAACTAACTGAGTGAATAGATTGTTGGGGGAACAAGACAAGCATTGAAAATACTATATTAAATGAGGAAAGAATAATTTACATCAACAATCCAAATGATACAGTGTTATGAAGACATATATTCATTGGGCCATATTGACTTCTTGAACCAATATTGTTTAAAGTAGAGAGAATGAAAGAATATTGATTGTAATATGGCTATTGTGTATTGATGGTAATATTCTTTTTATGTTCTGTGAAGTCCTTCCACATCTTACCTGCTTAAACTAGTCACATTTACTTCTCTGACCAAATTAATAATGTTTTTTTTAAGCATTTGCCAAATGCAAATGCAAAACTGCATGATTAAGTTAATCCCACAGAAAGAAATGGACATGCATTCAAAATTAGTAAGTGTGCATATACCTACAGATGTGAACATCTATGTTATGTCTGGAATATAGATTAAGAATGCAATCATACAGACAATGACACGATCACAAGACAGAGTGAATGCATCTCAGTGCCTATACAAAGTGTAGATTCTCAACCACTGATACACCAGCATTTTAAAAGGACTGTATACTTGTTCTTGGCTCCTTGAAATTTTTTTTTGAGTTAAGAAAACCTGGACAGTAATTGTGTTCAGTTGTTCTGTTCTGCAGCAAAATCCCAAGTTGCACTGAAAGCCAATTCTTTCTGTGTGTTCAACAGAAATGATTTTCTTAGAACTGAATCCCAAGCATCATTACATCATCTCCAGGAAGCAGGATAGAGAAATAAAAATAAGCTACTCCAAAAGAAAAGGCAAAACAAGCAAGAAATCAATTGTTTTAGCAAGCTGACTCGAGCAGAGCACCATTACTCTTTTTAGAATGCAAGTAAAGAATTTCCAGAATACCTTTATTTCAGATTTACTTGAAGCACAAATATATTCTACAGAAAAGTGGGTGATTAATTGTTCTCTTTTTAATGTGGGACTTTTTTTCCACTTTATGTGTTCTTTCCATTTAAATGAGATTAAAATAATTTTTTTCCTGAAAGTAAACAGGCATATGCATGCTGAAAACATATTACTGAGTTTTTAGTTTACTTTCATATTCATATTTTTTTTCTTTTATCATTTAAGTAAAATTGACCAAAAAACAAACCAACAAACAAAAAAACCCAAACAAACAAAAAACAGAAACAAAAACATTTTCTAATGTAAATAACAATGAAAATACAGGACAGTATTAAGTTCATATTCTATTATCACAAATAATTCTATTATTTTTAGAGGTGTCTGTGACTTACAAGATACAATTATATAAAGATATGAAAAACATTGTCTTTTGTGTTCACAGAAGTTTGCATATAGTTCTTTTTTAATACTGGGAAATTACTCTGTAGACCAGAAATGATTTATGTAGATGAAACCAGAGGTGACATGAAAGGTCTGTAGTGTTCACGAATCAGTGAGCAGCAGTCAGTTCAAACATGTGATAAAAATCATTATAAATAAATTGTACTAAAATGCTCTAGTAATAAATTCCTCATTGCAGTAGTTAGATCTTCTGCTTCTCCCCTTCTACTTTGTGTTCTTGAAGGCACTGAACAGTCTCCTCCAGCAGTTCCACGCTTGAAGGAATGGGGAGGGAAAAATGGAATGATGTGGAAATTTTGGGGAGAAGTGTGAAATGAAAAGAACTTCTTTACACATTTTATACCACCTCCATCAGGAGTAATTCTGGGGAGTAAGGAAACAGCTATGATAAGAAGCTCCTTCACCATATCTAAAGGCCTGTGATAGAATCAGTCAAAAGAATTAGCTTTAGTCCTTTTCCAGCAAAACCTCAACAAACCCCTCTTTAATCATATGTTTAAAGGGATGAAATTGTAGAAGGAAAAATGTTTCTTATTAACACTTCTCTAATTACTTACTCCATTTGAACAACCTGATCAACCTGACAGGTATCTTCTGGAGTTAGATGGGCTTTAAAGGTCATTTCCAACCAAAAGCATTCTCTGAACTGTATGTTTGAATTCGCAGCTTCCGTAATCATGGAAAAGCTAAATTCAAAACACTGAGTAAATGTGGAGATGCTGTCCAGGCTGGGTCTGAGTTTAATCCTCAGATTGAAACAACACAGAATATCACCACAGGGTGCATGTATGGGCTTTTGTGCAGTCTGACAGAGCAGCAGCTTGAGTCTCTCTGTCTTTAAAGGGCTTCGCTAATAAACTCTTCTCCTTTAGAATTCCCTTGCTTGACATGCAGGTCATAATGGGAAACAAGCCTTGCTTTCTACTGTTCTTTGCTCTGTACGTAACATATAATTTGGCACACCCCTGTGAGTTTTCTTTTCAGTTTTTCCTTATTGGCGTGTTAACTTTTGTGTGTCAAAAATCAAAGTACTTTTTGAAATGCTGCAATGCTTATTTGTAACGATGAGTCTGCAGAGTTGCTGTGGGTTAGCAAAGTCCTGCTTAGTGAAAAGCAATTAGCGACTCCGATGCCTTGATCAGCATTTTGCAATTTACTTTGTGTGTAAATCCCCACTCTGTGTGTGGATTCCGACTGAGACTAATGTAGTTCTAGAGAAAATAGTGGCACTGTTACCTAAGGCTGTGGTCATGGAGATGCTGCTCTTTTTATTTATGTGCATGGTTTTGTTTGAAGACAAAAAGCAGCAGATGTTTGCTCTGCCACTTGCTGGTGCTCTCCTTCAGTCCAAGTCAAAGAAAGTTTCAACAACCTTTTGTCATGGGAAGTGCTTCAGAACTGTGGAACGATCTCAAGCTGCACCAAAATGTTTCCACTGTGTTAGTGGCTTGTCGGAGATAATGAGAGGTAGTACTGGAAAGTGAAGGGCAATCACTCCTTGCAATACTGCTTGAGAATTTCCCTCCTGAGGAAAGAAGCTCATCTCAATTTTCACACATACTCAAAAGCAAGTATTTCCAATCTAAACTACCAATTTATTAAAAGAGGAATCTATATCTTGAATTGAGAGTAAGGTTATATTTCCAGAATTTCATTGTCTTTGGAGTAAATTGTAATGTGTTTCATTTCGTTTTGTTCCAGTGCTGATATGTGTGTATTTGCTGCTGGAAGTTGTTACCTTTAGGTTTTGTTGCTGGGAAGAAGTATCCAATTGATGTGAACAGTGTGAACCCCTTAGGAAATTAGAAAGTACATCAATTCAGAGCACTTCAGAACACAAATTAAATATTTAGTGTACAGGCTGGATCCCTCCTAATGGAGAGGGTCTGATGTAAGCATGGCATCTATGATGTATAGCCAGTTTAGCAACTGAATCGTAGAATCCTATGTAAATAGACAACAGGGTGAATATTTTGATTTGAGACAAAAGAATAGGACGGTATGATAAGTGGACTTTACAACAGTGAGAGTGTGTCCTCAGGGAATGCAATTTCAAATAGCTGAATGGTATTTCTGATGGGATCTGAAGGCTCTAGGTGGGCTCAGGGCTGCATAGAGTGGGTGCTTGTGGCACCCCTTAGTGGGTGAGTGCCAGGCTGCTGGGGAAGAATTACTGGGAGCGTGTCCCACTGGGTAGATCTGTTCCACCGCAAGGACCAGGCTCCCCCTGGGCTTGTTATGGACGCTGAGGATTCCCAGTCATCTAGAGCAGCAGGAGACCATGGCAGATATTTTCACATTTACATTGTGGAAATATATTATTGTGGAATGGTTTGGGTGGGAAGGGACATTAAAGACCCAGAGACTCTGTCAAAGGATAAAGAAAATCGCTCCAGTGTTGTTTTTACTGCTTTGTGCAAATCAAAAGATTGCATTTTGTCTTTTAATGGCCAAAAAAGCCATTTCTTCAGGGACATTGTATTTGTTGTCACAGACTCTAACAAAAATGCAAACTGAGCTTTATCTGTAGCATCAATACTTTAGTATTTCGTATCTTGTATTTGACAGTTCCCTCCCAGCCAGTTGCCCATGCCTTTCTCTCAGCCCATGAGAGCACCACTTACTGCCTCTGGGAACTTGGAAACTGGCAGCATGATGGCCAGCACACACACAAGGTGCTCGTGACGCAGCTCCAGGCGGCTCTCCTGAGGCCCAGCTTCATTTCACGGCCACTCACGCTCTGCTGCTGGACATTCTGCAACGGAAAAGCCACTGGATGCAAATCCCATCCCTCACAGATGGTATCAGACCCCTGCTCTCATAAAAGTCACCACCGCCCGGCATTGGGCAGCGCTTCCACTGCCCTTGCTCCTGCCACAAGACACCAACGTCTGCTTCTAGTTCGGCTCCACCATGGGATCCTGTTTGCAACAGAAAAACACACGGAGGCTGCCAGCCACTGCAACACGCGCTGTGAAACCCCTGGCACTGCTGAGTCCCATGAGCAGAGGAGAGAAGCGTCTGCCTGCCATGGACGGGCTGCGGCGGGATTGAATCCTGCCTTCCAATCGGGACACCCCCAGGGAGAGCCTCCCTGGGGACACAAAGACTTACGGCTGCGCCAACACAGCAGGCAGAAACGCGGCGTGCTCCTGACTGCCCGCACTGTTCAAAGCTCCCTGACTTGCGGAATCAAACTCTATAATCCAGAGATGGGTTATAAAGCAGGTATGTTTTATTCCAGCGCTGGGTGCAAGGGGGATAGCTCCTCCAAACTTGCACACCAACTTGTAAAACCGTGATACAGATATAGGTACACCTCATGCATAGTCAATGATTTCCCGTAATTCTAACATGCATCCCTTAATTCTAATACACATTCTTTATCATGCAGACCCCCTCTTGTTATCGCCCATCTTGTCAGGGAGATGCAAATATCAAAAGAGGAGTTGCAACACCTAATCCCCTTCTCACCAGGTGTCTCAGGGAGTTCTCACTCCTTAATCTTCATCCTTCCTGCTCTTCCAGACCCACTGTCTCCATTCCTTGTTATTCTAACTAAATCATTTTCTGTAAACTACCTTTAACTATCCCCCTTTTAGCCCCCCTTTATTCTGAATTCCAGCAGAGCATCTGTTTTCTGCTTCCCTGTTCATCCCTCCCTCTCCCTCTCCCTCCCTCCGCCCTATGACGGCAGCCCTTCAAAGCAACCAACACAACCACGCCAAACCGCAGCCCGGACTCGTCCCGCTCACTGCAATCCGGACCCACTCCATCCGTACAAACCTTCATCCACGCCGTTTCTTAACCGGGCCTCGGCGCCACCCGGATCTTACAGCCAGCAAGCGGCCGGCAAACGAACGGCCGTCTTCCTCTTGGTGCCGCACAGCCCAGCACGGCCGGAGCCGCACCACACGATCCGGGCCGGGGCAGGCTCAGGCTCTGCCTCCAGGCTTTTAGGGCCGGCCGGGTGACTCCGCAGCACAGCGAGACCGTGGAGCCGCCCGGGAGCCGCCTCTGGGTGCCGGCAGCGCCGCGAGCTCCTCCCCCGACAGCCCCTCCGTGCCCCCGCACCGAGGCCCGACCCCGTTCGCAGCACAGAGCCCGCTCCTCCCGGCCCCGCTCATGGCCGCCATGGCCCGGAAGTGCTCTCCGCCGCCTGCAGGAAGCACTTCCTGTCACTGTCACGTGGCTCAGGCCGGGCTGGGGCCTGTTGGGGGGGGGGGCAGCTGCCAGATCTTCTGCCAGTAAACACTTCTGAGCACCCTCTTCTGGAGGTGAACAGCTCTGGAGGAAGGTGCTTTCAAATGTCCACAAAGTGATGTTGATTGTCACACAGTAGCACCCATCACTTGCCTCCTCCATCAATCAGCTACAGTCTTGTTGGTGAACCTGAAGACAAAAGGTCAGCGCGCTGGGACAAACAGCCACACACCAGTATCACAGAGTCACAGAATGACCCAGGTTGGAAGGGACCTCATGGATCATGAAGAACAAACCCCCCTGCCTGGCAGGGCCACCAAACATACACCTTTACTAGATCAGGTTGCCCAGGGCCCTGTCCAACCTGGCCCTGAACACCCCCAAGGACGGGGCATCCACAACCTCCCTGGCAGCCCGTTCCAGGGCCTAACCACTCTCCTAGTAAACAACTTTCCCCCTAACATCCAACCTAAATTTTACCTCTTTCAACTTAAATCAGTTTCCCCTTGTCCTGCTATTACCAGCCCCCTCCTCATCCTATGTGGAACACCAGTGCCAGCAGTGCGGCTGCCATTTTAGAACCCTCTCCACGTCACCTTGGTCACTGCTGCCGCGCGCAACGCACTCGCCTCTGACAGCTGTGGCAGTTAGCAGCCATGTCGGCAGCTAAGAGGGCTAGGGTAGAAGTTTTCCCTGTTTCAGGCGGGAGGATGGAGCTGGGGGCCCTAGGAGTGAGAAGGAGGAGGGGGCCCGCCATGACCACCAGGCAGAGGAGGGGTAAGAGAGCCATATTCCATCATGCCTGGACCAGCCCCGTGACCACCACCCATGTGGAGCCTATGGAGGTGGATCCACCTCCAGATGAGCGAATGGAGGTGGATCCACCTGCAGAGGAGCCCATGGAGGTGGATCCACCCGCAGAGGAGCCCATGGAGGCGGATCCGCCCGTGGCATAGCTGGCCTGACACCACACCACCGTGCCAGGCCCCGCGCTGGCATGGTCACAGCTCCACCGTGGCTGGTCCAGGCGCTGAGCTCCTTACCCGCTGCACGGCCCCCGCCCCCTGCATTAGCTGGGTGGCTTTTTTGTAACATCTGTTCCTCCTTTGGGCCTATTCTGCAGCCACATTCTGTGGGCCCCCAGTCCTATCTTTACCCTGTTTGTTCCAGTCCCTGTTTCTATAGTTGGTTTTTGGGTTTAGGTTAGTTTTAGAGTTAGGTGTAGGTTGTTGTTAGTGTTTTTGAGTTAGGCATAGGTTATTGTTTGTGTTTTTGAGTTAGGCATTGCTTATTGTTCATTTTTTAGTGTTAGGAGTAGGTTAGGAGTAGGTTTAGTGTTAGTAGTTGGTGTTTTCCTGTTAGGAGTTTGTTCCTCTTCATTCTTTAGTGTTAGGAGTAGATTGTTGTTCCCATAGTAGAGTTAGGCATAGGTTACTGTTGGTACTGTAGGGTTGGGCGTGGGTTCCTACCAGCAGCTGGCAGCAAACAGCGCTCGCTCGGTAAGCACACGTCTGCTTTCTCCCCCGGAGCCGTGAGTGCGACTGCCATGAGAGCAGAGGTCTGATACCATCTGCGAGGGATGGGATTTGCATCCGGTGGCTTTTCCGTTGCAGAATGTCCAGCAGCAGAGCGTGAGTGGCCGTGAAATGAAGCTGGGCCTCAGGAGAGCCGTCTAGAGCTGCGTCACGAGCTTCCTGCATGGCCAGCGCAAGGTAGGTGTGCTTTACTTTAAGCGTGCACTGAAGCGGTGTTGGTTAAGCACGGCTCACTCCTCTGTCTGCAACAGATGGGCTTTCTGCACGCTTTATTGCTGTGGCCGGCATTGAACAGCACAGCAGCAGCGAGGCCTCGAACATGTCCACAACCAGGTACGTGAATGTGAGTAAATTTAGCTGTGTGAATGATGTTATTGTTCATATTAGTAAGGCAGTATTCACATGTGTGTGATGGAGCTCAGGGATAGCTGAGCTGAGATTTATTCTTGCCTGGTAAATTTTCCCTTCTTTGACACCCACCCGTCCTCTTGCTTCTCTTCCCCTCACCTGTAAGTGCAGCAATACTGAAGGCTGAGGGCTCTTCTCCGAGGCAGGCGCTAAAGGGCAATTGAAATGCAAGTTTGTTGTCCCTCTTTGTTCTTGGGTCGGTAGCCCAAGGTGACCAAGCTTCAGAGCACTTCTCTAAGTCAGCCTGGAAATGTTTCTAGCAGGAAGTAACTCCATCACAGTGCCTGAGAGTAATAATAGTAATAGTAATAGTAATAGTCTCGTGCGGGTTGGAAGGGACCTTAGAGATCATCGAGTCCAACCCCCGGGATTCCAGCCTCTGTGCTACAGGGTGGCACTTCTACCACTTGCACCACAGGGGGATTCGAACACCCGGGCCCCGGTGTTGCAATGCAGCATTCCTACACCTGCACCACGGGGGCACACAAAAAGATGCCTCTTTTTTCCCCCTCACAGCAGGAAGCCTCCGTGAAAGCAGTAGAGCAGCAGGCTGTCTGTGCTATGGCTGCTGAACTGCATTTCTGGCCACCTGAGATCCCTGAGCCCATGCTAATGAAGAACATGCTGCGCCACAGACTCTTCTACGGAGCCGTTTTGCAGCTTCTCTGTGCTGGCCATCATGCTGCAAGTTTCCAAGTTCCCAAAGGCAGTAAGTGGTGCTCTCATGGGATAGGAGAAAGGCACGGGCAACTGGGTGGGAGGAAACCATCTGTAACTGTTGCCAGCAGCCTGGAGGTGCCAGCTCAGTCTTATCCTGTGGCTACTGCTGCTCCCTATGAGCTGCCAGGCAGAGAGTCCTCCCGCCCGTGCAGGGACCGCCTTGCAGGAAAGGGCTTTAGGCTCTGGTTTGTGTGGGATTTGGGGAACGAGACAGGGGTGGAGTTTCTTGTGTGCCCGACTGTCAGGAAGGCGGTTCCCAGTTCTGGCAGCCCAACGTGCCCAGCAGGGTGACTTGAGCTCCCAAAGCGAGCCGCCAACCAGTTGTTAGCTGAGAAGGTTCCCTGAGCGTTTCCGAATTGATTCTTGTAGGACTCGGAGAGTCTGGGGACTGAGACTTGGGAGAGAGTGAAGAAAGCTGAGGCAAGGCAAGCGCTGCTCAGCTGAGGAAGAAAGCCGAGAAGGAAAGCAGAAAGCAACGATGATGGCCTGAGCAAGAAGCTACAAAGGACAGCAGAACCACCTGCAGCGCTTTCTCGGAGGTGGCACCAAAAGCTGCTGACTGAACAGTCCAGTTTACCGGCACAGCCGTGCTTTCCCTGTCATGGACGGTGGAGATGATGGAAGTGAACTGGACAGGAAGGACTTGTGCTGCGTTAGAAGCAAAGAGGGCTTCACCTGTGCAGGACTTGGTGTACGGCAAGAGCTGGAGACGCTGCGTTCCTTCAGGGTGTGTCTCTTGAGGTCCAGGCCTAGTGTAGGGTTAGGTTGAAATAGGGCTGGCTGGGACTGGAGAGGGAGGAGGTGACGTAGCCCTGGGGTTTGGCTTCTCCTTGGGTCTGACTGGAGGCTGAGTGACTGATTGCTAAGCGGAAATCCTGGGCACTGGGGCTTCATTTTGGGGTGTGGGCGGGGTAATAAATAGAAGCCGAGTCCTTTTGTACTCAATAAAATTGAAGCGAACTTTCTAAACCTGGTGCTGCCTCTTTCAGTAGCTGGTCAGAACGTCCCTCGCTCGGGCTGGCAATCACAGGGCGATGAAGCGGTCGGCTTCACGTCTCTCCCTTGACATGGTGCAGGTTTTCCCCCGTTTCCTTGTGTGTCTTCCCAACCTGTGGCCTTTCAGCCAACCCGTAAGTGCTGGTGACAGGCTGTGAGCATCTCCTTGCTCTCTGAGGACTGACAGAAAGAAACCAGAGGAGGGGAAGCAGCCCGGCAGGAAGAAGGGTGTCCCGTGCTCAGCCCCTTGAGTTGGCCTCTCTTCCCTGAGGGTTCTTTCAGCTTCTGATGCACCGTGTGCTGCTGTTTGCCCTGGGAAGCCCAGCTGCACGCTGGCAGCCGTGGCCTGTGCATCAGCCTCCCCTTGAGGCCCAAGGAGTTGTTTGTTTTTATGTATTCAGTATTGGTGTGGCATTTTGTTGTTTTGTTCAGCTTTGAGATCAAGGGGTAATTTAACACCGTTGGAAGTAATTGGGGTTCAGGAGTAGCACATGCAGAATTTTGATCACGCAGCAAGTTGTGATTTCTACTGTGTTGAAGAACTGGCACACACATATACGCCTGCAGCCGGAGCTTGATTGACTCTCGTCAATACGGCCTTCCAAATCCCGGCCCTGGGGAGCTGTCCAAAAATTTTCCAACATTTTGTATTACCTAAGTTTATTTTAAACAGCCAAGGAGGAGTAATCTCTTAAAGGCTTTTTTAAAGGCATTGGACTAGGTTTTGATTATCACGTCTCAGGAAGCTTCTGCATTCCACCTAGTGCTAATGGGATAAATCAAGAGCAGATTACACAAGAGATTCAGGCCTTGCTGCCAGTCTTTTATGAATCAGAACTTTGTTTCATGTTGCCAGATATTCTGGTTTCCTTTTCAGGAGATTCCTTTGCTGTATATTAAGAAGGCCAAGGGCATCCTGGCCTGCATCAGAAACAGTGTTGCCAGCAGGAGCAGAGAGGTGATTGTCCCCCTGTTCTCAGCACTGATGAGGCCGCAGCTCGAGTGCTGTGTTCAGTTTTGGGCCCCTCAGTGCAAGGAAGACACGGAGGCCCCGGAACGCGTTCAGAGGAGGGCAACAAAGCTGGTGAGGGGTCTGGAGCACAGGCCGTATGAGTTGAGGCTGAGGGAGCTGGGATTGTTCAGCCTGGAGAAGAGGACGCTCAGGGGAGACCTCATTGCTCTCTCTAACTTCCTGAAGGGAGGCTGTAGTGAGATCCGGATGTAGTGTGTAGGTCAGATCTATGAGGCAGGAGCTGCTGTGGGGCAGATGTGGGTCAGATCTATGGGGCAGGAGCTGTTGTGGGGATGATGTGGGTCAGATCTATGGGACTGGAGCTGCTGTGGGTCTGATGGGGGCTAGATCTATGGGGCAGGAGCTGCTGTGGGGAAGACGTGGGTCAGATCTATGGGGCAGGAGCTGCTGTGGGGGTGATGTGTGTCAGATCTATGGGTCAGGAGATGCTATGGCGCTGATGTTGGTTAGATATATGGGGCAGGAGCTGCTGTGGGGTAGATGTGGGTCTGATCTATGGGGCAAGAGCTGTGGTGGGTCCGATGTGGGTCAGATCTATGGGGCGGGAGCTGCTGTGTGGCTGATGTGGCTCAGATCTATGAGGCAGGAGCTTCTTTGGGGCAGATGTGGGTGAGACATATTGAACAGGAGCTGCTGTGGGGCTTAGGTGGATCAGATCTATAGGGCAGGAGCTGCTGTGGGGCAGATGTGGGTCAGATCTATGAAGCAGCAGCTTCTGTGGGGCACATGCATGTCAGATCTATGGGGCAGTAGCTGCTGTGGAGATGATTTGGGTGAGATCTCTGGGGCAGGAGCTGCAGAGGGGCTTATGTGGGTCAGATCTATGGGGCAGGAGCTGCTGTGAGGCTGATGAGGGTCACATCTATGGGCCAGGAATTGCTGTGGGGTAGATATGGCTCATATCAATGGAGCAGGAGCTGCTGTGGGACAGATCTAAGGGGCAGAAGCTGCTGTGGGGCACATGTGGGTCAGATCTATAAGGCAGGAGCTGCTGTGGGGCACATGTGGGTCAGATCTATGAGGCAGGAGTTGCTGTGGGGCAGATGTGGGTCTGATCTATGGGGCAGGAGCTGCTGAGGGTCAGATCTATGGGGCAGGAGTTGCTGTGGGGCGCATATGGGTCAGATCTATGGGACATAAGCTGCTGTGGGGCTGCTGTGGGACAGATCTAAGGGGCAGGAGCTGCTGTGGGGCACATGTGGGTCAGATCTATGAGGCAGGAGCTGCTATGGGGCAGATGTGGGTGAGACATATTGAACAGGAGCTGCTGTGGGGCTTATGTGGATCAGATCTATAGGGCAGGAGCTGCTGTGGAGCAGATGTGGGTCAGATCTATGAAGCAGCAGCTGCTGTGGGGCACATGCATGTCAGATCTATGGGGCAGGAGCTGCTGTGGAGATGATTTGGGTGAGATCTCTGGGGCAGGAGCTGCAGAGGGGCTTATGTGGGTCAGATCTATGGGGCAGGAGCTGCTGTGAGGCTGATGAGGGTCACATCTATGGGCCAGGAATTGCTGTGGGGTAGATATGGCTCATATCAATGGAGCAGGAGATGCTGTGGGGCAGATCTATGGGGCAGAAGCTGCTGTCGGGTATATTTGAGTCAGATGTATGGGGCAGGAGCTGCTATGGGGAGATATGAATCTGATCTATGGGGCAGGAGCTGCTGTGGGACAGATCTATGGGACAGGAGCTGATGTGGGGCTGATATGGGTCAGATCTATGGGGAAGGAGCTGCTGTGGGGCAGATGTGGGTCAGATCTGCGGGGCAGGAGCGGCTGTGCATCAGATCTATAGGACAGGAGCTGCTGTGGGGCTGATGTGCATCAGATCTATAGGACAGGAGCTGCTGTGGGGCTGATGTGCGTCAGATCTATAGGACAGGAGCTGCTGTGGGGCTAATGTGCGTCAGATCTATAGGACAGGAGCTGCTGTGGGGCTGCTGCGGGTCAGATCTATGGGGCAGGAGCGGCTGTGGGGCAGATCTATGGGACTGGAGCTGCTGTGGGGCACAAGTGAGTCATATCAATGGGGCAGGAGCAGCTGTGGGGCACACGTCGATCAGATCTATGGGGCAGGAGCTGCTGTGGGGCTCATGTGGGACAGATCTATGGGGCAGGAGCTGCTGTGGTGCTGATGTGGTTAAGATCTATGAGACAGGAGCTGCTGTGGGGCAGATGTGGGTCAGATCTATTGGGCAGGAGCTGTTGTGGGGCACATGTCGGTAGATCTATGTGGCAGGAGCTGCTGTGGGGCAGATGTGGGTCAGATCTATGGGGTACGTGCTGCTATGGAGCTGCTGTGGGTCAGATCTATGGGGCAGGAGCTGCTGTGGGGATGATGTGGCTCAGATCTATGAGGCAGGAGCTGCTATGGGGCAGATGTGGGTCAGATCTATGGGGCAGGAGCTGCTGTGGGGCAGATCTATGGGACTGGAGCTGCTGTGGGGCTGATGTGGGTCAGATCTACGGAACAGGTGCTGCTGTGGGGCTTATGTGGGTCAGATCTATAGGGAAGGAGCTGCTGTGGGGCAGGTGTGTGTCATTTCTATGGGGCAGGAGCTGCTGTGGGGCTGGTGTGGGTCAGATCAATGGGGCAGGAGTAGCTGTGGGGCTGATGTGAGTCAGATGTATGGGGCAGGAGCTGCTGTAGTGCAGATGTGGGTCAGATCTATGGGGCAGGAGCTGCTGTGGGGTAGTTGTGGGTCAGATCTATCGGGCAGTATCTGCTCTGGGGCACATGTGAGTGAGATCTATGGGGCAGGAGCTGCTGTAGTGCAGATGTGGGTCAGATCTATGGGGCAGGAGCTGCTGTGTGTCAGATCTATGGGGCAGGAGATGCTATGGCGCTGATGTTGGTAAGATCTATGGGGCAGGAGCTGCTGTGGGGTAGATGTTGGTCAGATCTATTGTGCAGGACCAGCTCTGGGGTATATGTGTGTCAGATCTATGGGGCAGGAGCTGCTGTGGGGCACATGTGGGTCAGATCTATGGGGCCAGAGTTGCTGTGGGGTAGATGTGGGTCAGATCTATGGGGCAGGAAATGCTGTGGGGCTGATTGCGGTAAGATCTATAGGGCAGGAGCTGCTGTGGGGTAGATGTTGGTCAGATCTATTGGGAAGGATCTGCTGTGGGGTAGAGGTCGGACTGATCTATTGGGCAGGAGCTGCTGTGGGGCTGATGAGGGTCAGATCTATGGAGCAGGAGCAGCTGTGGGGCACATGTGGGTCAGGTCTATGGGACAGGTTCTGCTGTGGGGCTAATTGGGGTATGATCTATTGAGGCAGGAGCTGCTGTGGGTCAGATCTACGGGGCAGGAGCTGCTGTGGGGTTGCTGTGGGTCAGATCTATGGGGCAGGAGCTGCTATGGGGCACATGTGTATCAGATCTATGGGGCAGGAGCTGTTGTGGGGCACATGTGGGTCAGATCGATGGGGCAGGAGCTGCTGTGGTGCACATGTGGGTCAGATCTATGGGGCAAGAGTTGCTGTGGGGCACATGTGGGTCAGATCTATGGGGCATAACCTGCTGAGGGGTATATGTGGGTCATATCTATTGGGCTGGAGCAGCTGTGGGTCTGATGAGGGTCATATCAATGGGGAAGGAGATGCTGTGGGTTAGATCTATGGGGCAGAAGCTGCTGTCGGGCATATGTGAGTCAGATCTATGGGGCAGGAGCTGCTGTTGGTCAGATGTGGTTCAGATCTATGGGGCAGGAGCTGCTGTGGGGTTGATGTTGGTCAGATCTATGGGGAAGGAGCTGCTGTGAGGCTGATGAGGGTCACATCTATGGGCCAGGTATTGCTATACATCTGACTCACATATGCCCGAAAGGAGCTTCTGCCCCATAGATCTAACCCACAGCAACAGCTACCCCATTGATATGACCCACATCTGCCCCACAGCAGCTCGTTCCCAATAGATATGAACCACATGTGCCCCACAGCAGCTCCTGCCCCATAGATCTGACCCACAGCTTCTCCTGCCCCATATATCTGACACACAGCAGCTCCTGCCCCATAGATCAGACCCACATCTGCCCCACAGCAGCTCCTGCCCCATAGATCTGACCCACATCAGCCCGACAGCAGCTCCTGCCACATAGATCTTACCCACGTCTACCCCACAGCAGCTCCTGCCCTACAGATCTGACCCACATCAGCCCCACAGCAGCTCCTGCCACATAGATCTGACCCTCATCTGCAACACAACAGCTTCTGCCCCATAGATCTGACCCACATCAGCTCCTGACACATAGATCTGACCCAGATCAGCTCCAGCCTTAGAGGTCTGACCCTCATCAGTCCCACAAGAGCTCCTGCCCCATAGATCTGACCTACATCTGCCCCACAGCAGCTCCTGCCCCATAGATCTGACCCACAACTACCCCACAGCAGCTGCTGCCCCATAGATCTTACCCAGATGTGCCCCAGAGCAGAGCCTGTCCCATAGATCTGCCCCACAGCAGATCCTGCCCCATAGATCTGACCCAAATCAGCCCCACACCAGCTCCTGCCCCATAGATCTGACCCACATCAGCCCCACACCAGCTCCTGCCCCATTGATCTGAACCATATCAGCCACACAGCAGCTCCTGCCCCATAGATCTGACCCACATGAGCCCCACAGCTACACCTACCCATAAATCTGAACCACATGTGTCCCACAGCAGCTCCTGCCCCATAGATCTGACCCACAGCAGCTCGTGCCCCATAGATCTGACCCACCTCTGCCTCACAGCAGCTCCTGCCCCATAGTTCTGACCGACAGCAGCTCCTGCTCAATTGATCTAAACCCCATCAGTCCCACAGCAGCTCCTGCCCCATAGATCTTACACCAATGAGACCAACAGCACCACCTGCCCCATAGATCTGACCCACATCAGCCCCAAAGCAGCACCTTTCCCAAAAAACTTACCCAAATCAGCCCCAGAGCAGCTTCTGCCCCATAGATCTGAACCACAACATCTCCTGCCCCATATATCAGACCCACATCTGCCCCACAGCAGCTCCTGCCCCATATATCTGACCCACATCTACCCCACAGCAGCTCCTGCCCCATATATCTGACCCACATCTACTCCACAGCAGATCCTTCTCAATAGATCTGACCCACTACTGCCCCACTGCATCTCCTGCCCCATATATCTGACCCACAGCAGCTCCTACCGAAATGATCTAACCCCCATAAGCCCCAAAGCGGCTCCTGCCCC
This sequence comes from Coturnix japonica, assembly GCF_054131305.1. Classification (NCBI taxonomy): domain Eukaryota; kingdom Metazoa; phylum Chordata; class Aves; order Galliformes; family Phasianidae; genus Coturnix; species Coturnix japonica. Next base: position 18,272,413 of record NC_140671.1, on the reverse strand, counting down.
ATAGATCTGACCCACATCTACCCCACAGCAGCTCCTGCCCCATAGATGTGACCCACATCAGCCCCAGAGACTCTCCTGTCCCATAGATCTGTCCCACAGCAACTCCTTCCCCATACATCTGACACACAGCAGCACCTGCCCCATAGATCTGACCCACATCAGCCACACAGCAGCTCCTGTCCCATAGATCTGCCCCACAGCAGCTCCTGTCCCATAGATCTGACTCATATTTGCCTGACAGCAGCATCTGCCCCATAGATCTTACCCACATAATCTCCACAGTAGCTCCTGCCCCATTGTTCGGACCCACATCTGCCCCACATCAGCTACTGCCCCATATATCTGACCCACGTCAGCCCCACAGCAGCTCCTGCCCCATAGATCTGACCCACATCAGCCCCACAGCAGCTCCTGCCACATAGATCTGAATCACATCTGCCCCACAGCAGCTCCTGCCCCATAGATCTTACCCACATCAGCCCCACAGCAGCTTCTGCCCCATAGATCTGAACCACAGCATCTCCTGTCCCAAATATCTGACCCACATCATCTCCACAGCATCTCCTGCCCCATAGATTTGAACCACAGCATCTCCTGCCCCAAATATCTGACCCACATCTGCCCCACAGCAGCTCCTGCCCCATAGATCTGACCTAAATCAGCCCCCAGCACCTCCTGGCCCATAGATCTTACCCACATCATCTCCACAGCATCTCGTGCCCCATAGTTCTGACCCACATCTGACCCACAGCAGCTCCTGCCCCATAGATCTGACCCTCATCAGTCACACAGCAGCTCCTGCCCCATAGATCTGACCCACATCATCCCCACAGCAGATCCTTCCCCATTGATCAGACCCACATCTTCCCCACAGCAGCACCTCCCCCATAGACCCGACCCACATGTGCCTCACAGCAGCTCCTGCTCCATAGATGTGACCCACATCAGCCCCACAGCAGCACCTTCCCTATAGATCAGACCCACATTAGCCCCACAGCAGCTCCTGCCCAACAGATCAGTCCCACCTCTGCCCCACCTCAGCTCCTGCCCCAAAGATGTGACCCACATCTGACCCACAGCAGCTCCTGCCCGATACATCTGGCTCACATATGCCCGACAGCAGCTTCTGCCCCATAGACCTACACCCACAGCATCTCCTGCCCCATTGATAAGACCAACATCAGCCCCACAGCAGCTCCTGCCCCATAGATCTGACACACATATGCCCCACAACAGCTCCTGCCCCATAGATCTGACCCACATATGCCCCAGAGCAGCTCCTGCCACATAGATCTGACCCATATCAGCCCCACAGCAGCTCCTGCCCCATAGATCAGACCCACATCTGCCCCATAGCAGCTCCTGCCCCATAGATCTTACCCAAATCATCCCCACAGCAGCTCCTGCCCCATATATCTGACCCACATGTGATCCAGAGCAGCTCCTGCCCCATAGATCAGACCCACATCTGCCCCACAGCAGCTACTGCCCATAGATCTGACCCACATCTGCCCCACAGCAGCTCCAGCCCCATAGATCTGACGCACATGTGACCCACAGCATCTCCTGCCCCACAGAAATGTCCCACATCTGCCCCATAGAAGCTCCTGTCCCATAGATCTGACCCACATCAGCCCCACAGAAGCTCCTGCCCCATAGGTCTGATCCACATGTGCCCCACAGCAGCTCCTGCCTCATAGATCTGACCCACATCAGCCCCACAGCAGCTCCTGCCCAATAGATCAGATCCACATCTCCCCCACAGCAGTTCCTGCCCCATAGATCTGACCCATATCTACCCGATAGCAGATCCTGCCCCATAGATCTGGCCCACATCAGCCCTATAGAAGCTCCTGCCCCATAGATCTGATCCACATGTGCCCCACAGCAGCTCCTGCCTCATATATCTGAACCCCAGCAGGCAAACATCAGCTCCTGCCCCATAGATCTAGCCCACATTGTCCCACCGCATCTCCTACCATATAGTTCTGATCCACATCATCTCCACAGTAGCTCCTGCCCCATAGATCTGCCCCACAGCAGCTCCTGCCACATAGATCTGACCCACATATGCCCCAGAGCAGCTCCTGCCCCATAGATCTAACCCACATGTGCCCCACACAGCTCCTGCCACATAGATCTGACCCACATATGCCCCAGAGCAGCTCCTGCCCCATAGATCTAACCCACATGTGCCCCACACAGCTCCTGCCACATAGATCTGATGCACATGTGACCCACAGCATCTCCTGCCCCATACATCTGAACCACATCTTCATCAGAGCATCTCCTGCCCCATAGATCTGACCCCCTTGTGCCCCACAACAGCTCCTACCCCATATATCTGATACACATGTGCCCCATAGCAGCTCCTGCCTCATATATCTGAACCTCAGCAGGCAAACATCAGCTCCTGCCCCATATACCTGAGCCAAATCTGCCCCACAGCAGCTCCTGCCCCATAGATCTGACCCATATCAGTCCCACAGCAGCTATTGCCACATAGATCTGACCCACAGCAACTCCTGTCCCAAAGATATGACCCACATCTACCAAGCTCCTGCCCGATAGATCTGACCCACATATGCCCCAGACCAGCTCCTGCCCAATAGAAGTTACCCCCATCAGCCCCACAGCATCTTCTGCCCCATAGATCTGACCACCATCTTCACCACAGCAGCCTTCTGCCCCATAGATCCGACCTACATGTGCCCCACAGCAGCTCCTGCCCCATTGACCTGACACACATGTGCCCCATAGCAGCACCTGCACCATAGATCTGACCCACCTCTACCCCACAGCAGCTCCTGCCCCATGGATCTGACCCACAGCAGATCCTGTCCCAGAGATCTGCCCCACAGAATTTCCTGCCCCTAAGATTTGACCCACAAGTGCCCCACAGCAGTTCCACCCCCATAGATCTGACACACATACGCCCCACAGCAGCTCCTTCCCAACAGATCAGAAGCACATCAGCCCCACAGCACCTCCTGCCCCATAGATCTGACCCCCATCAGCCTCACAGCACCTCGTGCCTCATAGATCTGACCCACATCTGCCCCACAGCAGCTACTCCCCATAGATCTGACCCACATCACCCTAACAGCTACTCCTGCCCGTTAAATCTGACCCACTTCTGCCCCACAGCAGCGCCTGACCCATTGATCTGACCCACATCTATCCCACAGCAGCTTCTGCCCCATAGATCTGACCCACCTCTACCCCACAGCAGATCCTTCCCAATAGATCTGACCCACATCTGCCTCACAGCACCTCCTGCCCTATAGAACTTACCGCAATCAGCCCCACAGCAGCTCCTGCCCCATATACCTGACCCAAATCTGCCCCATAGCAGCTCCTACCCCATAGATCTGAGCCACATATACCCCACAGCAGCGCCTCCCCCTTGGATCTGACCCACATGTGCCCCACAGCAACTCCGGCCCTTAGATCTGACACAAATGTGCCCCACATCATCTCCTGCCCCATAGATCTGACCCCAATCAGCCCTACAGCAGCTCCTGCCCCATAGATCTGACCCACATCAGCTCCACAGCAGCTCCTGCCCCATTGATCTGACCCACCTCTACCCCACAGCAGCTCCTGCCCTATAGATCTTACGCAATCATTCCCAGATCAGATCCTGCCCCATATATCTCACCCACATCTGCCCCATAGCAGCTCCTGCCCCATATATCTTAGCCACATCATCCCCAAAGCTGCTTCTGTACCATAGATCTGACCCACATCTACCCCACAGCAGCTCCTGACCCATAGATCCGACCCACATGTGCCCCACAGCAACTCCTGCCCCATAGATCTGACCCACAGCAGCTTCTGCCCCATAGATCAGACCCACATCTGCCCACAGCAGCTCCTGCCTCATTGATGTGACCCACCTCTACCCCACAGCAGATCCTTCCCAATAGATCTGACCCACATCTGCCTCACAGCAGCTCCTGCCCTATAGATCTTACCGCAATCATCCCCACTGCAGCTCCTGCCCCATAGATCTGACCCACATCTGCCCCATAGGAGCTCCTGCCCCATAGATCTGAGCCACATCATCCACACAGCAATTCCTGCCCCATAGATCTGACCCACATATACCCCACAGCAGCGCATGCCACATAGATCTGACCAATATCAGCCACACAGCAGCTCCTGCCCCATAGATCTGACCCACATGTGCACCAAAGAAGCTCCTGTCCATAGATCTGACGCCAAGCAGCACCACAGCAGCTCCTGCCCCATAGATCTGACCCACATCAGCTCCACAGCAGTTCCTGACCCATAGATCTGACCTACATCTGCCCCACAGCACCTCCTGCCCCATAGATCTGATACACATGTGCCCCATAGCAGCTCCTGCCCCATAGATCTGACCCACATCTTCCCCACAGCAGCACCTGCCCCACAGACCTGAACCACATGTGCCCCAGAGCAGCTCCTGCTCCGTAGATCTGACCCACATCAGCCCCACAGCAGCTCCTGCCCAATAGATCAGACCCACATCTACCCCACAGCAGCTTCTGCCCCATTGATCTGACCCACCTCTACCCCACAGCAGATCCTTCCCAATAAATCTGACCCACATCTGCCTCACAGCAGCTCCTGCCCTATTGATCTTAGCACAATCATCCCCGTAGCAGCTCCTGCCCCATATATCTCACCCATATATGCCCCATAGCAGCTCCTGCCCCATAGATCTGAGCCGCAACATCCCCACAGCAGCACCTGCCCCATAGATCTGACCCACATCTACCCCACAGCAACTCCTGCCCCGTATATCTGACCCACATGTGCCCCACAGCAGCTCCTGCCCCATAGATCTGACACACATATGCCCCAGAGCACCTCCTGCCCAATAGATCTGACCACCATCAGCCCTACAGCAGCTGCTGCCCCATAGATCGGACCCGCATCAGCTCCACAGCAGCTTCTGCCACATAGATCTGACCCACATTGTCTCACTTCATCTCCTACCACATAGTTCTGACCCACATCATCTCCACAGTTGCTCCTGCCCCATAGATCTGACCCACAGCAGCTACTGCCCCATAGATCTGACTCTCATCTGCACCAAAGCTGCTCCTGCTTCGTAGATCTGACCCATATCAGCCCCACATGAGCTTCTGCCCCATAGATCTGAACCACATCAGCCACACAGCAGCTCCTGCCCCATAGATCTGATGCACATCTGCCCCACTGCATCTTCTGCCCCATAGATCTGACCTACATCTGTCCCACTGCAGCTCCTGCCCCATAGATCTGACCTACATCTGTCCCACTGCAGCTCCTGCCCCATAGATCTGACCCACATGTGCACCACAACAGCTCCTGCCCCATAAATCTGATACACATGTGCCCCACAGCAGCTCCTGCCCCATAGATCTGACCAACATCAGCCCCAAAGCAGCTCCTCCTCCGTATATCTGACCCACAAGAGCTCCTGCCCCATAGATCTTACCCCAATTAGCCCCACAGATGCAACTGCCCCATAGACCTGACCCACATTGTCCCACATCATCTCCTACCACATAGTTCTGACCCTCATCATCTCCACAGCTGCTCCTGCTCCATAGATCTGACCCATATCATCCCCACAGCATCTCCTGCCCCATAGATCTGATGCACATCTGCCCCACAGTAGCTCCTGCCCCATAGATCTGACAGGTCTCCCTGGCCATTACACACATGCAAAACACGTATGGCGTGTAGTATTCAATAAAAGTTCATGTTTGTCTCTGATAGATGGACGTGATGATCTTAGTGGCGATTTAACACGTCATGGACTTTGAGTGTCCTCTGTTTTCACGCACGTCAAGTTCTTTTGTGATTAGTAATTTCTGTCTTTTGTCGCATCCATTTCATTTGTCAAAAGAGTTATTAATCCCATCGGTTCTTCCAGTGGTTATCTTTGATGTCTATGGCGCTCCTTGTGTCATTGGCCCCGTTCTCTCATGAAATTCTTTCATTCCTACGAGCCAACTTCTAATGTTTTGCATGCCATCTGACGCGTACTACCGTGTTTAAGAACCAGCTGTGTTGTCTTAGGAACGTGGTGTGGATAGGCACGGAAAGATTTTTGTCTGGTTTTGTCTTCTGTAGAGACATTTCAAATGCCTGCAAAGAAGGAAGTGTATAGGTCCCTACTTAAGAGCGGTTGTACAGGGATGGGCTGCGGATCTGGAGTGGTAGAACCGAATGGTCCACTCGTAATGGGAAGAAGTGTGTTGTTATCCCCTGTGCTGGGTAGCCCAGCTGCGGTCCCAGCGCTCCAGCTGTGACCTCCTCAGGGCTGAGCAGAGGGCGGGATAACCGCCCTTCACCCACGGGTGGCACCTGGCCTCACGCAGCCCAGGACAGCATTCGGCAAGGCAGCCCGGGTGGGTTCCTTGCAGGTTCAGCCTGGTGTCCAGCAGGACTGGTGGTTCTGCTCCAGCTGGCTGACCCCAGCTGTAGCACGGCCTGTGGATGTTGGTCCCCAGGAGCAGAGATTTGCCATTGCCCTCTCTGAAGCCCGTGGGGTTCGTGTCTGGAATGCAACAGTGGCAGCAGTTGCACGGCAGTAGGAAAAAGGGGAGAGAGCGTCAAGGATGGGGAAGCGTCAACAGCTGTGCTGTTATCAATACCAACACTCAATACCAACACTTTGTTTTTCAGTTTTTTTCAATGTTAATTTATTGTTTGCAGTCTTTCTGTTTTCTATTTGAGGTTGAATTGGACGGTGATGACAAGGGTCCGTTGGGGCCAGTGTGTGTCCCGGGTGCTGCCTGGCCCCAGCCTCCTCAGCTGCCCCATGGGCTCTTCTATTGCTGCCGGCGGGGTGGCCTCTTCTTTGATGGTGCTGAGGCCTGTGAGTCGCCGGCCTTCCTCTTCGGGGCTCGCCGGGTCCCCTCAGGTGGGCTGGTGCCGGAGGGCCCTGCCACAGGCTCTCCTGGCTCCTCCTGAGGCGCTGCCTGCTCTGTGGTGACAGTTGCAGGGTTGCCGTGTGGGCGGCTGGGATGCCCACGAACCTCTTGTGTTGCCCTGCCCAGCATTTCGTCCCTGTTGGAGCTGGCAGGGCTGCTGGAGGGTGCTGAGCCAGGGACAGGTGGCTCCTCTAGTGTGGCAGCTCTGGGCTCTGCTGCTGTGGCCTCCTGTGCCCCAGGAGCAGGGGGGATGTTGAGGCCCAGGAAGCGGCCTGCCACCCGGCTGCACCTCCGCACCGCAAAGGCGATGAAGTGCCTCACAAAGGTCACCGTGTGGCCGTGCAGGTCAGGATCCAGCATTTCTATCAGGATCCCCTCTGCCAAGCCTACGAGGAGCAGGGCCCAGATGACACTGTCAACCAGGATATTTGCCTGTGGCCCCTCGGTGCCCAGGATGCGGTGCAGGTTCTGGCGCAGCCAGGACCGCAGGGGCCGCAGCAGGGCCGGCTGCTCTTTGAAGAGGGAAGCCCAGGTGGCAGGGGAGAGGCCGCCCAGAGGATGCGTGGGCACTGCAGGCCATGGCCGGGCTGCGTGGTGGAGTGCGGGTCTCCGTGTAGCAACGGATGCCTGTGCAGCTGGTCTGACCTCCACCTCCTTGTAGTTGTCGTCCGCTTGCACGGAGTGAATGATGGTTTTCACATCCCGTTTGCACAGCGGACACTGGGGCCTGGTGCTTGTCCACCGCTGGATGCAGCGGAAGCAGAACTGGTGGCAGCAAGGCATGGCGTATGCTGCGCTGTCCCAGTTCTCCAGGCACACGGGGCAGCGGGTCTCAAACTCTGCCTCCATCCTTCCACCAGTTGCGGTGGGCCAGTGGGAGCGGGAGATGGTAACGTGCTCCCCAGCACTAACGCTGCAGCAGCAGCAGCAGGTGACACGCTGGAAGAGGACAAGAGACATTAGTCAGACTCCGGCCTGGGAAGGGTCCCTCAAGTTGTGCCCCCCCGCTGCCAGTCTCTGTGCCGCCTACCTGTGCTGCTGCACACGCTATTTTCTCTAGGATGTCCCGTCTGCCTGCTCCCGGCAGGCTCGGGGAAAGAACAAATGGCTCCGAGAAGGCCGCTGGGAGCTGTGCTAACAGCACCCAGAGCACTTTCCAGCACCAAAGCTCGCCCTGTCCACACTCCAGTCCTCACACACACGTTCGGTCGGAGGCCAGGCACGAACTGCTGGGCTGAGCTGCTGCGCCCGCGTCAAAGCCGGCGCGGCCTATCGGGTCACAATCCGTTGCCTGGTGATGTCTCCAACCATGGCTTGGCCAAACTGCTGGGCGTCACCTTCGCTTGACAGCGATGCCGCAGTCCACTGTTGGCTCATCACAGTGAGCCGTCCTCACCCGCAGCACGTGCTCCAGCCCCAGCTCAAGTTTCTGGGCTTTTCCCAGTGCCGCTGCCCTCTCCCTTCCCCACATCTCATGTGCTTGGCATGGGTGTTTCCTACCAGAGTGGGGCCTCAGCCATGTGATCCCATGATCCCCCTCAGGTCTCCCTGGCCATTACACACATGCAAAACACGTATGGCGTGTAGTATTCAATAAAAGTTCATGTTTGTCTCTGATAGATGGACGTGATGATCTTAGTGGTGATTTAACACGTCATGGACTTTGAGTGTCCTGTTTTCACGCACGTAATGTTCTTTTGTGATCAGTACTTTCTGTCTTTTGTCGCATCCATTTCATTTGTCAAAAGAATTATTAATCCCTCTGAGCAATCTAAGTGTTGCATGGATATGCTATTTGAATTTTTTGGGTGCAATCATTATATTCCTTGTAGAAGGACCATGTATTGAAAAATTTAACTTGAAAGCCGTTTTTGCAATTACTGTTAATATACACTGTACCAAGTTCTGATTAGATTTAAATGGAACCAATAGTATATGTGGATATTATTTATGAATACTTTAGATATCACATCAATTGACGCTGTGAAGTAGAGCTCATGTATTTGTTGCCCAAGGCATGCATTTGCTGGGTAGTGTTAATATCCATCTTGTACTCCTGAAGAGCTCACTGTTTACAAATGGCACCTGTTCTACTGCTCTTCTGATGGTCTAGAAATGGAATTCAGCTAACTGTAAAGACTGCAAGTACTGCAGTGTTGCAAGGATCGAGTTGCAATGCTTTAATGTAGTAGGTGCCTTCTCTCTGACAGCCTTAAAGTATTTTCTTGTATGTATGTGTCATCTTCTTTCCTGAGAGTTTAAGCTCTAGGGTACAATGTTTTGGAGGTCTTGATGCTCTTTGATACAGATTTGAGAGGGTTTTTGACATTTATTGTTTCTGAAATGGTTTGATCTTGTCTTAGAGAGTCGAATGCCACAAATACTTAAATACTATCTCCTGTTGCTGAATCATTACAACATTTATGGCATCCTGCTGGTTTTTTATTTGTTTTTTAATTTCCTGATTGATCTATACATTATTGCTGCATATGAGCTCACAGATGAGTTAACAGGTGATGAGAACTCTAATGCCGGGCAGGGCATGACTGCTCTTCATCTTGTGTAACAAAACAGGGGCTGCTACTGTGACCTGATATTTAAAGGATATGTTGAGTGAATAAAAAGATGCCTGAAGTTGAACCCAATAATTGTGAGGAAATAGAATGTATTTTTTTGGTTAATCATCTCTTCCTCTTTTTATGAAGGGTATTGGTTTGCCAGATATTTTCAGATTCATTTCAGATAAATGATTTTGTGCTTCTGTCATTTGGTAGGTTGATCGCACAGTTTGTTTTGGGGCAGTGCCTTTGCTGAGGGATGGTGAGAGAAAGCACCTCTGGTACTATGTGTTCGTGCCACCTGGTGGCTTTTCTGGGCAGCCTGGGCTTCAGATACACAGTTAAAAACACAGGTGTAAAGTGTCTGTAAAATCCTCTACATTCCAGTACTGTAGTTTTTTTCTACTAACCCAGTGAGAGTTAAACTTTTAGTATATGCAGATCGACTTAAGGTGGTTGTTATCTTTGTTAGCAGTTTTTAGCTTGTGGTTCTTTTGATCTGATATCAATGACATAAGTCAGAGCATTTGTAAATACAGATTCTGAGTGGAATGCACAGATGGTTTGTCTCCAGAACAAAACAAGCCTTCAGTAAAAGGATTTTGTAGGTATTTATAGATAACTATTATCCTGTTGCTAATTACATACTGTGAATTTAAAGTGGAAAATATTCTTTCTTGTCTCACTTAGAATACAAAGAGGTGCCTAATGTTGTGCTGTTTCCCAGCTTCATTAATTGACTTTTTTTTTTTTTTTTTTTCCCCAGGCGTCAGTATAGGGGTAGGTCCTGTTTAATATCTTTATTGATGATCTGGATGGGGGGATTGAGTGTATCCTCAGTGAGTTTGCAGATGACTCCTCACTGGAAGGAAGTGTTGATTTGCCTGAGAGTAGGAAGGCCTTACAGAGGGATCTGAATTGGCTGGATCAATGAGCTGAAGGCAATTGTATAAGCTTCAACAAAGTCAAGTGCCAGCTACTGCACTTTGATCACAATATCATGCCACTCCATTTTGCAGGCTTGTGGCTAGAATCTAGATTCTGGTGGTGTTCGTTGACAGCCAGATGAATGTGAGCCAGCAGTGTGCCTGGTAGCCTAGAAGGCCTGGCTTGTATCAGAAATAGTGTTGCCAGCAGGACCAGGGAGGTGATAATCTCTCAGTACTTGGCACTGGTGAAGCTGTGACTTGAGCACTGTGTTCATTTTTGGGCCCCCTCACTACAAGAAAGACCCTGGCACATGTTCATAGAATGGTAATGAGGCTGGTGTGGGGTCTGGAGCATAAGTCTTGTGAGGAGCAGCTGAGGAAGCTGGGGGTATTTAGTCCGGCGAAGAGGAGGCTTGGGGGGAGACCTCATTGCTCTCTACAACTTCCTGAAGGGGGGTTGTGGTGAGGTGAGGTTCAACCTCTTTTTGTGTGTAACTAGTGACAGGACAAGAGGGAGTGGCTTAGAGTTGTGCCAGGAGAGGTTCTACTGGATGTTCGGAGAAACAACTTCTCAAAAATAGTCATTAGGTATTGGAAAGGTTTGCCCAGGGTGATGGTGGAATCACCATCCCTGCAGACGTCCAAGAAACGTGTAGATGTGGCTCTGAGGGACATAGTGGGCATGCTGGGAGTGGGTTGATGGTTGAACTAGATGACCTTCAGTGGTCTTTTCCAACCTTAAGTCACAGAATCATAGAACCATAGAGTCATTCGTTCTTCTAAGAACCAGCTACACTCTGAAATGCTATACAGGTTGGTTGGTCCTTCTGATCCTTCTCATTTATGGCTCTGTATTATCTTATCCTCAGTGATCCTGCCGTCCTTCAAGAAAGGTGCTTTAGATATACTTCTGTTATACTTCAGCTTGATTGCTTTAAGTGTATCTCTCAATACCACAGTCCAAGGAAATGTGTGTGTACATTCTTCCGGCTAGATAAATAAATAAAAACACAAAGCATCTCTGAAGCTCGGACTCACTGTGTTTATTAAATGTTTTATTAACTTCATAATGACTCACAAAGAAACATTTTAATTTTGATTGTGTGTTTCTGTCTATGCTCTGATTTCTGTTAAAATCAGCTTTTGGATATGTAGAGGGAGAATTTTTTCGGTGAATAAGTGTGTGTTTAGGGCAGGAATGGATGATCCTTGATTTCACATGGTAGATGTTCTTTACCTGCTCTGTACTCATTTTACAAATCATTTCATGCTGTAACAGTAAACAAATGGTGAATTCTTCATCAGATACGTCTGCTACTGTAAGGTCTTTGTCTGATTTCAAAGTTAAAGTCAGGAGTCAAACTAAAAGAAGAAAAAACTAGTTTGATAAGGACGTATAGAAATTCTGCCTTTCTGTAACACAGCTTTGTTGGAAGTAACCGCGGGAGACAAGTCTCATGCTATCATGGTCAACAAGTCTCGTTTATTAGGTGTTACAGCATCTCATTTATACAATCAGTAATAAGTTCATGCATATTGCAAAAGTAAAGCTCAGGATTGGTGGGTTACACATTACTTCATCGGACCTTTGTGGTTAGTCTTATGGATACTTTTTCTTTGCAGCTCTGTCTACACCTTGCTACACATCTTGCTTTTCCCTCAGGCCGTCCTTGCCTCTAGATACATATTTCGTCTTTAGCTACATACCCTGTCTTTTCACATCCTGATTTCTCCATAGCTGCTTAGCCCGTGATCGGCCCTAGGATAGACCGTCTTTGTCTTTAATCACGTTCATTCTTTTACAATTTAACTAGTGGAATCTCTTCATGTCCTTTCTCATGAAGCCATTCTGCATAAACATTCTCCACATAGATCTGACCCACATCAGACGCACAGCAGCTCCGGCCCCAAAGATCTGACCCACATCTGCCCCACAGAGCCTTCTGTCCCGTAGATCTGACCCACATCTACCCCACAACAGCTCCTGACTCATAGATCTTAACCACATCAACACCACAGCAGCTCCTGCCCAATAGATCTGACCCACAGCAGCTCCTGCCACATAGATCTGACCCACATCAGCCCCACAGCATCTCCTGCCCCATAGATCTACCCCACATCTGCACCTTCAGAGCTCCAACACCATAGATCTGACCGACAGCTGCTCTGGCCCCATAGATCAGACCCACATCTGCCCCAGAACAGCTCCCGCCCCAAAGATCTGACCCACATCAGCCCCAAAGAAGCTCCTGCCCCATAGATCAGACCCACATCACCCCCACAGCAGCTCCTGCCCCATAGATCTGACCCACGTCTTCCCCACAGCAGCTCCTGCCCCATAGATCTCAACCACATGAGCCACACAGCAGCTCCTGTCCCACAGATCTGACCCACATCTGCCCCACAGCAGCTCCTGCCCCATAGATGTAACCAACATCAGCTCCACAGCAGCTCCTTCCCTATAGATCTGACCCACATAAGACCCACAGCAGCACCTGTTCCATAGATCTGACACACATCATCCCCACAACTGCTCCAGCCCCAAAGATCTGATATACATGTGCCACACAGGAGCTCCTGCCCCATAGATCTGACCCACATCAGCCCCACAGCAGCTCCAGCCAAGTAGATCTGACCCACAGCAGCTCCTGCCCCATAGATCTGACCCACATCTGCCCCACAGCAGCTCCTGCCCAATAAATCTGACCCACATGTGCCCCACAGCAGCTCTTGCCTTATAGATCAGACCCTCATCAGCCTCACAACAGCTCCTGCCCCATAGATCTACCCCACAGCAGCTCCTGCTACATAGCTGTGACCCTCATCATCCCCACAGCATCTTCTGCCCCATAGATCTGACCCTCAGCAGCAACACAGCAGCACCTGCCCAACAGATATGACCCACATATACCCCACAGCAGCTCCTGCCCCATAGATCTTACCAACGTCAGCTCCACAGCAGCACCTACCCCATAGATCTGACCCACATCTGCCCCAAAGCAGCTCCTGCCCCATAGATCTGACCCTCATCATCCCCACAGAAGCTCCTGCCCCATTGATCTGACTCACATCTGCCCCACTGCAGCTCCTGCCCCATTGATCTGACTCACATCTGCCCCACTGCAGCTCCTGCCCCATAGATCTGACCCACATCTGCCCCATAGCAGCTCCTGCCCCGTATATCTGACCCATATCAGAACCACAGCAACGCCTGCCCCATAGATCTCAACCGCATGAGCCCCACAGCAGTTCCTGTCCCACAGATCTGACCAACACCAGCCACACAGCAGCTCCTGCCCCATAGATCTGACCCTCATCATCCCCACAGCAGCTCCTGCCCCATATATGTGACCCATATCAGCCACACAGGAGCTCCTGACCCATAGATCTGACCCACATCGGACCCACAACAGCTCCTGCCCCATAGATCAGACCCACATCTACCCCACTGCAGCTCCTGCCCCATAGATCAGACCCACATCTACCCCACTGCAGCTCCAGTCCCATATATCTTACCAACATCAGCGCCATAGCATCTCCTGCCCCATAGATCTGACACACATCACCCCCACAGCAGCTCCTGCCCCATAGATCTCAACCACATGAGCCACACAGTAGCTCCTGTCCCACAGATCTGACCAACATCAGCTCCACAGCAGCTCCTTCCCTATAGATCTGACCCACAAAAACCCACAGCAGCACCTGTTCCGTAGATCTGACACACATCATCCCCACAACTGCTCCTGCCCCAATGATCTGATATACATGTGCCCCACAGCAGCTCCTGCCCCATAGATCTGACCCACATCTGCCCCACAGCAGCTCCTGCCCAGTAGATCTGACCCACAGCAGCTCCTGCCCCATAGATCTGACCAACATGTGCCCCAGAGCAGCTCCTGCCCCATAGACATTACCCACATCAGCCGCACAGCAGCTCCTGGTCTATAGATCTGACCCACATGTGCACCACAGCACCTCCTGTCCCATAGATCTGCCCCACAGCAGCTCCTGCCCCACAGATCTGACCCACATCTGCACTACAGCAGCTCCTGCCCCATAGATCTCACTCACATGTGCCCCAGAGCAGATACTGCCCGATAGATCTGACCCACAACTACCCCACAGCAGCTCCTGCCCCATAGATCTGATCCACATCTGCACTACAGCAGCTCCTGCCCCATAGATCTGACTCACATATGCCCCACAGCTACTCCTGCCCCATAGATCTGACCAACATCTACCCCACAGCAGCTCCTGCCCCATAGATCTGACCCACATCTGCCCCACACCAGCACCAGCCCCATTGATCTGACCCACACCAGCCCTACAGCAGCTCCTGCCCCATAGATATGACACACACCTGCCCCACAGCAGCTCCTTCCCTATCGATCTGACCCACATAAGCCCCACAGCAGCACCTTTTCCGTAGATCTGACCCACATCAACCCCACAGCAGCTCCTGCCCCATAGATATGACCCACCTCAGCCCCTGCCTCAGAGATCTGACCCACATGTGCCCCTTAGCAGCTCCTGCCCCATGGATCTGACCCACAGCAGCTCCTAACTCACAGATCTGACCCACATCAGCCCCACAGCAGCTCCTGCCACATAGATCTACCGACATGTGCCCCACAACAGCTCCTGCCCCAAAGATCTGATACCGATGTGCCCCACAACAGCTCCTGCCCAATAGATCTGACCCACATCTGCCCCACAGCAGCTCCTGTCTCATAGATCTTAACCACATCAGCACCACAGCAGCTCCTGCCCCATAGATCTGACCCTCATCAGACCCACAGTAGCTCCTTTCCATAGATCTGACCCACATCTGCCCCACATGAGCTCCTGCCCTATAGATCTGACCCACTGAAGCCCCACAGTAGCTCCTGTTCAAAATCTCTCACCCACATCTGTCACATAGCAGTTCCTGACCCATAGTTCTGAACCAAATCATCTCCACAGCAGCTCCTGCCCCATAGATCTGAACCACATCTGCCCCACAGCAGCTTCTGACCCATAGATCTGACTTTAATCAGACCCACAGCAGCTCCTGCCCCATAGATCTGACCCACATCAGCCACACAGCAGCTCCTGCCCCATAGATCAGACCCACATCTACCCCACAGTAGCTTCTGCCCCATAGATCGGACCCACTTCAGCCCCACAGCAGCTCCTGCCCCATAGATCTGTCCCACATGAGCCCCACAGCAGCTCCTGCCCCAAAGATCTGATCGACGTGTGCCCCACAGCAGCTCCTGCCCCATTTATCTGACTCACTTGTGCCCCACAGCAGCTCCAGTCCCATAGATCTGCCCCACAGCAGCTCCTGCCCCATAGATCTGACCCACAGCAGCCCCACAGCAGCTCCTGTCCTATAGATCTGACGCACATCAGCCCCACAGCAGCTCCTGTCTCATAGATCTGATGCACAGCTGCTCCTGCCCCATAGATCTGACCCACATCTGCCCCACAGCAGCTCCTTTCCCATAGATCTGACCCATATCAGCCCGACATCAGCTCCTGTCCCATAGATCTGTCCCACAGCAGCTCCTGCCTCATAGATCAGATTCACATCTCCCCATAGCAGCTCCTGCCCCATACATCTGACTCAAATATACCCGACAGCAGATTCTGCCCCATAGATCTGCCCCACAGCATCTCCTGCTCCATTGATATGAGCCATATCTACCCCACAGCAATTCCTGGCCCATAGATGTGACCCTCATCAGCCCCACAGCAGCTCCTGTCCCATAGATCTGACCCACATAAGCCCCTCTGCAGCTCCTGCCCCAGAGATCAGACCCACATCTTCCCCACAGCAGCACCTCCCCCATAGACCCGACCCACATGTGCCTCACAGCAGCTCCTGCTCCATAGATGTGACCCACATCAGCCCCACAGCAGCACCTTCCCTATAGATCAGACCCACATTAGCCCCACAGCAGCTCCTGCCCAACAGATCAGTCCCACCTCTGCCCCACCTCAGCTCCTGCCCCAAAGATGTGACCCACATCTGACCCACAGCAGCTCCTGCCCGATACATCTGGCTCACATATGCCCGACAGCAGCTTCTGCCCCATAGACCTACACCCACAGCATCTCCTGCCCCATTGATAAGACCAACATCAGCCCCACAGCAGCTCCTGCCCCATAGATCTGACATACATGTGCCCCACAGCAGCTGCTGCTTCATAGATCTGACCCACATCTGCCCCACAGGAGATCCTGCCCTATAGATCTGATCCACATAAGCCCCACAGCAGCTCCTGTTCAATATGTTTCACCCACATCTGCCCCATAGCAGCTCCTGCCTCATAGATCTGAGCCACATCATCCCCACAGCAGCTCCTGCCCCATAGATATGACCCACAGCAGCCCCACAGCAGCTTATGTCCCATAGATCTGACCCATATGTGCCCCACAGCAACTCCTGCCCCATAGATCTGACCCTCAGCAGCTCCTGCCCCATAGATCAGACCCACATCTGCCCCACAGCAACTCCTGCCTCATAGATCTGACCCACATGTGCCCCACAGCAGCTCCTGCCTTATAGATCTGACCCACATGTGCCCCACAGCAGCTCCTGCCCCTTAGATCTGTCCCACAGCAGCTTCTGACACATAGATCTGACCCTCATCATCCCCACAACAGCTCCTGCCCCGTAGATCTGACCCACATCTGCCCCACAGCAGCTCCTGCCTCATAGATCTGACCTACACACTACATCCGGATCTCACTACAGCCTCCCTTCAGGAAGTTAGAGAGAGCAATGAGGTCTCCCCTGAGCCTCCTCTTCTCCAGGCTGAACAATCCCAGCTCCCTCAGCCTCAACTCATACGGCCTGTGCTCCAGACCCCTCACCAGCTTTGTTGCCCTCCTCTGAACGCGTTCCGGGGCCTCCGTGTCTTCCTTGCACTGAGGGGCCCAAAACTGAACACAGCACTCGAGCTGCGGCCTCATCAGTGCTGAGAACAGGGGGACAATCACCTCTCTGCTCCTGCTGGCAACACTGTTTCTGATGCAGGCCAGGATGCCCTTGGCCTTCTTAATATACAGCAAAGGAATCTCCTGAAAAGGAAACCAGAATATCTGGCAACATGAAGCAAAGTTCTGATTCATAAAAGACTGGCAGCAAGGCCTGAATCTCTTGTGTAATCTGCTCTTGATTTATCCCATTAGCACTAGGTGGAATGCAGAAGCTTCCTGAGACGTGATAATCAAAACCTAGTCCAATGCCTTTAAAAAAGCCTTTAAGAGATTACTCCTCCTTTGCTGTTTAAAATAAACTTAGGTAATACAAAATGTTGGAAAATTTTTGGACAGCTCCCCAGGGCCGGGCTTTGGAAGGCCGTATTGACGAGAGTCAATCAAGCTCCGGCTGCAGGCGTATATGTGTGTGCCAGTTCTTTAACACAGTAGAAATCACAACTTGCTGCGTGATCAAAATTCTGCATGTGCTACTCCTGAACCCCAATTACTTCCAACGGTGTTAAATTACCCCTTGATCTCAAAGCTGAACAAAAGAACAAAATGCCACACCAATACTGAATACATAAAAACAAACAACTCCTTGGGCCTCAAGGGGAGGATGATGCAAAGGCCACGGCTGCCAGCGTGCAGCTGGGCTTCCCAGGGCAAACAGCAGCACACGGTGCATCAGAAGCTGAAAGAACCCTCAGGGAAGAGAGGCCAACTCAAGGGGCTGAGCACGGGACACCCTTCTTCCTGCCGGGCTGCTTCCCCTCCTCTGGTTTCTTTCTGTCAGTCCTCAGAGAGCAAGGAGATGCTCACAGCCTGTCACCAGCACTTACGGGTTGGCTGAAAGGCCACAGGTTGGGAAGACCAACAAGGAAACGGGGGAAAACCTGCACCATGTCAAGGGAGAGACGTGAAGCCGACCGCTTCATCGCCCTGTGATTGCCAGCCCGAGCGAGGGACGTTCTGACCAGCTACTGAAAGAGGCAGCACCAGGTTTAGAAAGTTCGCTTCAATTTTATTGAGTACAAAAGGACTCGGCTTCTATTTATTACCCCGCCCACACCCCAAAATGAAGCCCCAGTGCCCAGGATTTCCGCTTAGCAATCAGTCACTCAGCCTCCAGTCAGACCCAAGGAGAAGCCAAACCCCAGGGCTACGTCACCTCCTCCCTCTCCAGTCCCAGCCAGCCCTATTTCAACCTAACCCTACACCAGGCCTGGACCTCAAGAGACACACCCTGAAGGAACGCAGCGTCTCCAGCTCTTGCCATACACCAAGTCCTGCACAGGTGAAGACCTCTTTGCTTCTAACGCAGCACAAGTCCTTCCTGTTCAGTTCACTTCCATCATCTCCACCGTCCATGACAGGGAAAGCACGGCTGTGCCGGTAAACTGGACTGTTCAGTCAGCAGGTTTTGGTGCCACCTCCGAGGAAGCGTTGCAGGTGGTTCTGCTGTCCTTTGTAGCTTCTTGCTCAGGCCATCATCGTTGCTTTCTGCTTTCCTTCTCGGCTTTCTTCCTCAGCTGAGCAGCGCTTGCCTTGCCTCAGCTTTCTTCACTCTCTCCCAAGTCTCAGTCCCCAGACTCTCCGAGTCCTACAAGAATCAATTCGGAAACGCTCAGGGAACCTTCTCTGCTAACAACTGGTTGGCGGCTCGCTTTGGGAGCTCAAGTCACCCTGCTGGGCACGTTGGGCTGCCAGAACTGGGAACCGCCTTCCTGACAGTCGGGCACACAAGAAACTCCACCCCTGTCTCGTTCCCCAAATCCCACACAAACCAGAGCCTAAAGCCCTTTCCTGCAAGGCGGTCCCTGCACGCGCGGGAGGACCCTGTGCCTGGCAGCTCATAGGGAGCAGCAGTAGCCACAGGATAAGACTGAGCTGGCACCTCCAGGCTGCTGGCAACAGTTACAGATGGTTCCCTCCCACCCAGTTGCCCGTGCCTTTCTCCTATCCCATGAGAGCACCACTTACTGCCTTTGGGAACTTGGAAACTGGCAGCATGATGGCCAGCACAGAGAAGCTGCAAAACGGCTCCGTAGAAGAGTCTGTGGCGCAGCATGTTCTTCATTAGCATGGGCTCAGGGATCTCAGGTGGCCAGAAATGCAGTTCAGCAGCCATAGCACAGACAGCCTGCTGCTCTACTGCTCTCACGGAGGCTGCCTGCTGTGAGGGGGTAAAAAGAGGCATCTTTTTGTGTGCCCCCGTGGTGCAGGTGGTAGGAATGCTGCATTGCAACACCGGGGCCCGGGTGTTCGAATCCCCCTGTGGTGCAAGTGGTAGAAGTGCCACCCTGTAGCACAGAGGCTGGAATCCCGGGGGTTGCACTCGATGATCTCTAAGGTCCCTTCCAACCCGCACGAGACTATTACTATTACTATTACTATTATTACTCTCAGGCACTGTGATGGAGTTACTTCCTGCTAGAAACATTTCCAGGCTGACTTAGAGAAGTGCTCTGAAGCTTGGTCACCTTGGGCTACCGACCCAAGAACAAAGAGGGACAACAAACTTGCATTTCAATTGCCCTTTAGCGCCTGCCTCGGAGAAGAGCCCTCAGCTATCAGTATTGCTGCACTTACAGGTGAGGGGAAGAGAAGCAAGAGGACGGGTGGGTGTCAAAGAAGGGAAAATTTACCAGGCAAGAATAAACCTATCCCTGAGCTCCATCACACACATGTGAATACTGCCTTACTAATATGAACAATAACATCATTCACACAGCTAAATTTACTCACATTCACGTACCTGGTTGTGGACATGTTCGAGGCCTCGCTGCTGCTGTGCTGTTCAACGCCGGCCACAGCAATAAAGCGCGCAGAAAGCCCATCTGTTGCAGACAGAGGAGTGAGCCGTGCTTAACCAACACTGCTTCAGCGCACGCTTACAGTAAGGCACACCTACCTTGCGCTGGCCATGCAGGAAGCTCGTGACGCAGCTCCAGGCGGCTCTCCTGAGGCCCAGCTTCATTTCACGGCCACTCACGCTCTGCTGCTGGACATTCTGCAACGGAAAAGCCACCGGATGCAAATCCCATCCCTCGCAGATGGTATCAGACCTCCGCTCTCATGGCAGTCGCACTCACGGCTCCGGGGGAGAAAGCAGACGTGTGCTTACCGAGCGAGCACTGTTTGCTGCCAGCTGCTGGTAGGAACCCACGCCCAACCCTACAGTACCAACAGTAACCTATGCCTAACTCTACTATGGGAACAACAATCTACTCCTAACACTAAAGAATGAAGAGGAACAAACTCCTAACAGGAAAACACCAACTACTAACACTAAACCTACTCCTAACCTACTCCTAACACTAAAAAATGAACAATAAGCAATGCCTAACTCAAAAACACAAACAATAACCTATGCCTAACTCAAAAACACTAACAACAACCTACACCTAACTCTAAAACTAAACTAAACCCCAAAACCAACTATAGAAACAGGGACTGGAACAAACAGGGTAAATATGGGACTGGGGGCCCACAGAATGTGGCTGCAGAATAGGCCCAAAGGAGGAACAGATGTTACAAAAAAGCCACCCAACTAATGCAGGGGGCGGGGGCCGTGCAGCGGGTAAGGAGCTCAGCGCCTGGACCAGCCACGGTGGAGCTGTGACCATGCCAGCGTGGGGCCTGGCACGGTGGTGTGGTGCCAGGCCAGCTATGCCATGGGTGGATCCACCTCCATGGGCTCCTCTGGAGGTGGATCCACCTCCATGGGCTCCTCTGCAGGTGGATCCACCTCCATTCGCTCATCTGGAGGTGGATCCACCTCCATTCGCTCATCTGGAGGTGGATCCACCTCCATAGGCTCCACATGGGTGGTGGTCACGGGGCTGGTCCAGGCAGGATGGAATATGGCTCTCTTACCCCTCCTCTGCCTGGTGGTCATGGCGGGCCCCCTCCTCCTTCTCACTCCTAGGGCCCCCAGCTCCATCCTCCCGCCTGAAACAGGGAAAACTTCTACCCTAGCCCTCTTAGCTGCCGACATGGCTGCTAACTTCCACAACTGTCAGAGGCGAGTGCGTTGCGCGCGGCAGCGGTGACCAAGGTGACGTGGAGAGGGTTCTAAAATGGCGGCCGCACTGCTGGCACTGGTGTTCCACATAGGATGAGGAGGGGGCTGGTAATAGCAGGACAAGGGGAAACTGATTTAAGTTGAAAGAGGGAAGATTTAGGTTGGATGTTAGGGGGAAAGTTGTTTACTAGGAGAGTGGTTAGGCCCTGGAACGGGCTGCCCAGGGAGGTTGTGGATGCCCCGTCCTTGGAGGTGTTCAGGGCCAGGTTGGACAGGGCCCTGGGCAACCTGATCTAGTAAAGGTGTATGTTTGGTGGCCCTGCCAGGCAGGGGGGTTTGTTCTTCATGATCCATGAGGTCCCTTCCAACCTGGGTCATTCTGTGATTCTGTGATACTGGTGTGTGGCTGTTTGTCCCAGCGCGCTGACCTTTTGTCTTCAGGTTCACCAACAAGACTGAAACTGATTTATGGAGGAGGGAAGTGATGGGTGCTACTGTGTGACAATCAACATCACTTTGTGGACATTTGAAAGCACCTTCCTCCAGAGCTGTTCACCTCCAGAAGAGGGTGCTCAGAAGTGTTTACTGGCAGAAGATCTGGCAGCTGCCTCCCCCCCAACAGGCCCTAGCACGGCCTGAGCCATGTGACAGTGACAGGAAGTGCTTCCTGCAGGCGGCGGAGAGCACTTCCGGGCCATGGCGGCCATGAGCGGGGCCAGGAGGAGCGGGCTCTGTGCTGCGAACGGGGTCGGGCCTCGGTGCGGGGGCACGGAGGGGCTGTCGGGGGAGGAGCTCGCGGCGCTGCCGGCACCCAGAGGCGGCTCCCGGGCGGCTCCACGGTCTCGCTGTGCTGCGGAGTCACCCGGCCGGCCCCAAAAGCCTGGAGGCAGAGCCTGAGCCTGCCCCGGCCCGGATCGTGTGGTGCGGCTCCGGCCGTGCTGGGCTGTGCGGCACCAAGAGGAAGACGGCCGTTCGTTTGCCGGCCGCTTGCTGGCTGTAAGATCCGGGTGGCGCCGAGGCCCGGTTAAGAAACGGCGTGGATGAAGGTTTGTACTGATGGAGTGGGTCTGGATTGCAGTGAGCGGGACGAGTCCGGGCTGCGGTTTGGCGTGGTTGTGTTGGTTGCTTTGAAGGGCTGCCGTCATAGGGCGGAGGGAGGGAGAGGGAGAGGAAGGGATGAACAGGGAAGCAGAAAACAGATGCTCTGCTGGAATTCAGAATAAAGGGGGGCTAAAAGGGGGATAGTTAAAGGTAGTTTACAGAAAATGATTTAGTTAGAATAACAAGGAATGGAGACAGTGGGTCTGGAA
The DNA here is from genome assembly GCF_054131305.1 of Coturnix japonica. Classification (NCBI taxonomy): domain Eukaryota; kingdom Metazoa; phylum Chordata; class Aves; order Galliformes; family Phasianidae; genus Coturnix; species Coturnix japonica. Next base: position 18,249,706 of record NC_140671.1, on the reverse strand, counting down.
GAGCAGGAAGGATGAAGATTAAGGAGTGAGAACTCCCTGAGACACCTGGCGAGAAGGGGATTAGGTGTTGCAACTCCTCTTTTGATATTTGCATCTCCCTGACAAGATGGGCGATAACAAGAGGGGGTCTGCATGATAAAGAATGTGTATTAGAATTAAGGGATTAAGGGAACAGTGTGGGCAGTCAGGAGCACGTCACGTTTCTGCCTGCTGTGTTGGCGCTGCCGTAAGTCTTTGGGTCCCCAGGGAGGCTCTCCCTGGGGGTGTCCCTATTGGAAGGCAGGATTCAATCCCGCCGCAGCCCGTCCATGGCAGGCAGACGCTTCTCTCCTCTGCTCATGGGACTCAGCAGTGCCAGGGGTTTCACAGCGCGTGTTGCAGTGGCTGGCAGCCTCCGTGTGTTTTTCTGTTGCAAACAGGATCCCATGGTGGAGCCGAACTAGAAGCAGACGTTGGTGTCTTGTGGCAGGAGCAAGGGCAGTGGAAGCGCTGTCCAATGCCGGGCGGTGGTGACTGCCATGAGAACATGGGGTCTGATACCATCTGTGAGGGATGGGATTTTCATCCGGTGGCTTTTCCGTTGCAGAATGTCCAGCAGCAGAGCGTGAGTGGCCGTGAAATGAAGCTGGGCCTCAGGAGACCGCCTGGAGCTGCGTCACGAGCACCTTGTGTGTGTGCTGGCCATCATGCTGCCAGTTTCCAAGTTCCCAGTGGCAGTAAGTGGTGCTCTCATGGGCTGAGAGAAAGGCACGGGCAACTGGCTGGGAGGGAACTGTCAAATACAAGATACGAAATACTAAAGTATTGATGCTACAGATAAAGCTCAGTTTGCATTTTTGTTAGAGTCTGTGACAACAAATACAATGTCCCTGAAGAAATGGCTTTTTTGGCCATTAAAAGACAAAATGCAATCTTTTGATTTGCACAAAGCAGTAAAAACAACACTGGAGCGATTTTCTTTATCCTTTGACAGAGTCTCTGGGTCTTTAATGTCCCTTCCCACCCAAACCATTCCACAATAATATATTTCCACAATGTAAATGTGAAAATATCTGCCATGGTCTCCTGCTGCTCTAGATGACTGGGAATCCTCAGCGTCCATAACAAGCCCAGGGGGAGCCTGGTCCTTGCGGTGGAACAGATCTACCCAGTGGGACACGCTCCCAGTAATTCTTCCCCAGCAGCCTGGCACTCACCCACTAAGGGGTGCCACAAGCACCCACTCTATGCAGCCCTGCTGCACAGGAGGAGCAGCCCGTGGGGAGGCCCAGCCAGCAGCCTGGGGATGTGAGGTCACTATGCCCTGCCACATTGCTGCCTTGTGCCACAAGATCACAATGCCCAGCTGCGTGCTCTAGGTGTTCTGTGCCCCAATAGCAGCACTCGTTGTGGCTGTAGCAGTGGTGGTAGCAGCATGGCACGAGTACTGGGGGCCACGGCCCCCACCTGCCTTGCCGTCCTCCTACTGATAGCCATGTGTTGTCAGGAGACTTGTGCTGCTCCATGGCGATCAGCAGGAGCAGGTGGGTGGGCAGAGATGGGGTAAAAAATAAGCGGAAATGAGAGTGAGAAGCCCAGGTTCTGGTTCCAGTGGCTCTGTGCCTTATAGCCCTAAGGCTGCCTTCGATGGGGGCGGGGGGGTATTGGAAAAGGGGGACAGGCAGCACCACAGGAGCTGGGCAAGGGCATGAGGAAGCCCTGTGCTCCCACGGCTCTGCCGCTGGCTGGGTGGAGCATGCTCTTCATCCTGGGGGTGTCCCAGGGGAGAACGTGGAAGGTGTGTGCTGGGAAAAGCATGAGCATTTCTGCTCCAGCTGCCTGATGCTCCCCATAGAAAAATCCTGGTTCCCAACAGAGACCCCCAGCTGTAGCCCAGTGTGTTTCAGGCACCTTTTCTTTGTATGCTCTTCCACGCGGTCCCGGAGGGGTGCTGCATGTGGCCAGGAGGGAGCATTTGTAAAGCTGCTGAGTGCTAGGCTCCAGGTCACCCTGGCCCCTCTATAGCTTTGGCGATCAAGGCCTGAGTCTCCCATCCTGTTACCTGTCCCCTTCCCTGGCCCCTTCCCTGTCACTAAGGGAGAGGAAGATCACAGCATGCAATGGGAACAACCCTCTTCTGTTCTTTCTTCTAGATGATGACATTGGTACTCCTTCCTCAGATGACTGGAAGGAGACTGCTTTTGTGCCTCAGGGGAAACTCCGAGGTAAGTTGTGAGTGTCTGTTTCCTTGGAAGTCGAAAAATTAGTGCTATAATAGCTTATTTGGGTACGTAAGGCTCTCCAAAGGTCTTTCAAGTCTCTTTGTGCTTTGAAGGTCGTACACAGATCAGTCATTAGTATTTCTTTACTTGGAGAATTGTCACATTTCAGTGGGAAGGCGGCCCTTGCCAGTCTTTGCTCCTATTCCTTTGCTGTTTGGGCCATGTCATTCCCTGACCTGCAGCCAGTCCTCACAGGTCACTGCAGGAAAAAAAACAAGGCAGACCCCAGTGCACAGCGGAAGCTCTCCTCACCTGTGTCTGATCACTCTTGTGCCTGCAGGCCCCTTTGGTGCATTTCGAAAGCAAAGTCGTGTCCCTGAGCCTGGGGTGGATGCCAGACGTAAGTCACCAGTCTTCATCTCATGATCTTTGCTCATATTTGGTTGTGGAAGTTCAGGAGGGGTTCATCTTTTCACTGCCTGGTGATTTCTTCTCCATGAGAAGCTTGGGTAGTCACTGTTTCTTGGGTGCTGCATGCTCCCAGCATCCCGTTGACTTTGTCTCCATACATCAGAGATCTCCCCACTAAAAAAACCTTGAGGGGCCAAATGTTCTTCTATGCCTTCTCTGAAGATTGTTTTACATGGCCTGGAGAGAGTATCTGGAAAGCTGCTGAGTGCCAGCCAACTGCCCACCTGGCTTCTTTGCAGCTTTGCAACTTTTGACCCAGGTCTGAGTGCCATGTCATCACCTGAGCCCCTTCCAGTCACTGCAGTTCCCTAAGGAAGAGAGAAATTACAGCATACCATGTCATGAGATTTTACTTCCTTTGAGAGATGCCAGCTCACAGTCCTAATGTCAGCCAGGCGCGTCTGCAGGTGTGAGTGAGAATGCACACCTGTGTGTGTGTGCCCTGCCCTCACACAATGCCCTGGTCCCATTCAGTGATGCCGTTATGCGTTTAGGTAAGCTGCAGTGTGTGGTGAAAAGTTCTCATTCTTTGGTTGCAGAAGTGCCTCCAGGGAAGGCCGTGCTAAACCCTTAGTTGTGCTGGAACCCCACAGGCATCCCAGGGGTGGCTGTTGTCGTTACTGACTTCACTGAAAAGACCGTTCAGTTTAATATCTTGTTTGTCTGAAAGTTATCTTAATGCTTTCTGTTTAGGTCCTGAGAAACAGAAAGAGGCCCTGGAAACAGGAAAATATCTGCAGACACTGCCCCCTCTGCTAATGAAAATCATGAAGGACAAAGCACGTGGTAGGTGTATTTCCGTCTGTTCCCTGAAAGGCTTGTGAAAATGAATTTCTAGAAATACATGTGGAGAAACTGTACCATCTTCCTGATGAGAAGCAGTTACTTACAGTCCCACTCTCTTACCTCCTTTCTAAAGAGACAGGTGGAGCACCTATGCGCTGGCTTGCATTTTGGAACGGCAGAGTTCGCACACTGACTGTCCCCCTGAGAGTAATAGAGGCCATGCACACAACAACTGTCACTCCAGGTAAGGGCCGCTCATAGAGCTCCGTGGCCGTGGTTAGAGGTTGCTCCCCTCCCACTGCAGCCAGTTCCCAGGGACTTAGGAACTTTGTCCTTTTGGGAACTAGGCCACCAGAACCACATTCAGCAGATAAGGAGAGGAAACAGGACCCTCCATAGTACCTCCTGTGCACAGACCCCGCATTCCAGAGCTTGCTGTGCTTCCCCTGAGCCACCAGGCACAACAGCAGCCCGGAGCGGGATCCTTCCTGTGGTTGTTCTTGTCCACGTCACTCAAAGCAGCAGCTGGTGAAACAGATCCACATTGTTTTTCCAGGTGCGGATGGTGAGGAACACGCAAATGGCGCAGACAATAATTTTATCAAGAAGTACTGCCTGGGATTCGGTGCAGCTATCTTCGTTACCATGCTGATGGCAATGTTTTCGTGCTATCGTCTTGTCCGACAACGGAGGCAGATAAACCAGTGAGTTCTTGTTCACCCCCAACCCCATCCTGCCCCCTCTCTTTACTATAGGGATCCTGTGAGCAAGGAGGCATTTCTAGTTAAAGCAGCATAGAGAAGCCAGTTAGTTGTTGCCTAACACTGTCTGAGATTGACACTGTCAGACATTTAACTGGCCTCGCCATTCCTGCTGCATGTTCTTACTGCTGGGCCTGAGACAGGCCGGGAGCTGAGGGTGGCTCTATCATGCACTGTGAGGAAGGAGAGCAGGGGGTTCTCCTGTGCCCTCAGCACGTTTCTCTCCCTGCAGGCGCCTTGCTGAAGATGCTGCAGTCCAGCATATTGCCCGCAGCAACACCTCACGCTTGGACAAACAGCTTGCTCGCCTCAGTGCGCCGGACAGAAAAGACGTGGCACAAACAACCGGTGCCTGTGCAGTGACAATCTGCCCACCAGCCGCAGAGCACCACCAGAGCGGCCCCTGCCAGGCCTGACGGCTGTTGGGCTCAGCTGCCTCCAGTGCAGCCCCCGTAGCCCACCAGCCCAGGCTCCGTGGCCCCTGGGAAGTACATCATGCCCAGTGGCCCCTATCCACCTTGGGCATCAACACCTCTTTCAGGGGACAGGAGGGACCCAGCTGGTTTGGAAGCTTGCAGTCATCGGCTGGCACCCAAACAGCAGCACCCTGGCATCAACACCACCCTCCCGTCCCCCACCACCATCCTTCAGGGGTTGGCAGTGGCTCCCTCAAAGTGTCACCCGCAGGCAGCCACTGCCTCAGGGAAGCCTGAGAGGCCTGTCAGCCTCCAGCACCATCTCTGCCCTCACCCTCCCCTCCACCATCCATCAGGGGATGGAAGCGACCCCAGCAGAGTATAGACCTGGGGACATCATCCAACAGACGGACGACCATTGCCTGGGGGAAGCCAACTGGCCCAGCAGCCCCATGTCCCCCCCAGGAACTGTCACCAACTTTCCTTCACCATCCTTCAGGAGGTTGGAGCAGCCCCCACAGGGTGGCAGTTTGAGGGCATCATCCGACACCCAGAAAACTACAGCCAGGGGAAAGCATACCAGGCCCCACAGCTCCCAGCCCCCCACAGCACCAACTCTGCCCTCCCGCTCCTCTCCTCCATCCTTCAGGATGTGGGAGTGGCCCCCCCCCACAGGGTCGGCATGGGGGCAACACCTGTAAAACCTCTGCCTGGAAAAAGTATGACAGGCCCAGCAGCCCCAAGATCCCCCCAGCACCACCTCTCTCTTCATGCTCCTCTCCACCATTGGTCAGGGGGTGGGAGCATCATCACTGGTCAACACAACAGGGGGTTCTTTCTTTAACATCCTTATTACACCTTCCGAACTGAGTATACCTTTTCTACAAAAATTCTCAGCACCACAGATGATCATATTCAAAACATTTATAACTATATGGAATATAGATATTGTAAATTAATTCAATAAAATTCAACAACAAAACAAAATAACCAAGAAGATGCTTCCTTCAAAAGCCAGAGTATTCTGACGAGGAGAAAACAGCAATACTAACATCACGTCACGGCGTTGCCGTCAGGGCTCAAGCTAAGGCAGCCAGCTGACCAGGGCAGAACTTGTGTTAGATGCTGCTCAGTGACAACACCCAGAATGAAGTAGCAAGGATGTGAAGTGTAGGAGACTACTTGCGCTTATCACATTCTGTCTGCTGTAACAGCACTACTCAAAGATTTCTAATCAGGCCAAGATCTTTGTGAAGCAGCAGTTTGTTCATTACTGCCATCATGGGTGCACACCCCTACTGACTGTTGGGCAGGGCTGCAGTGGGGAATGCCCTCCACACGCAGTCCTGGGCAGGCAAGGGCTGTTGGTGCACAGTGCCACACGCTCCTTGCCATCTGCACACACGTGGGCTGGCTTTGCACTGCCAGGCACATCGTCTCGCCTGGGCACTGCAGGTCCTCGCTTGGTGGTATGCAGAGACAGCGGGGCCAACAGATGAAGTTATCTGTGTTGTGTGCAATACTTGCATGACTTGGGAGCTGACAATCCTTGTGGTTTTCTGTCCTGCTCCAATTTATAGAAGGGAGAGGAGGTCCATACGTGTATGCCTGAGCATGGTTCAAATGTTGGAGGACGGACGCTATTACGATTTAGGGTGATTAGGAAGGGAAGGCGGGCAATAGAAAAGACAGGAAAAAGAATCAAGGAGTCTTTATAGGAAGCAAGAGGGAGAGAGAGTCACCACCATGGATCTGACGTGTTTAGTAGTTCAGTCATTGATCTTCAGTAGTGGTGGGTCATCAGGAGTTGTTGTTCCGCTGACGTTGACTGTGACCATGGCAACAGTTTCCAATGATAGTATAAACTTACAAATAAGTCCAACGTGGTTCAGTCAGCTCTCCTTGGTGTGACAGCTCAAATCCAAAATGGTTGAGTCAGCTCTCCTTGGAATGGCAGCTTCTGGCTCTGGGATCTCATCTGGACCTTGCCAGCAGACAAGACGGAGCAGGGACGCCCACCTGCTTCTTGTTCTTCACCGGACACGATGGTATCATTCCCCAGTTTTCCCATACCAAGCTGGAGCCAGGTCTTCTGCCAGTAAACACTTCTGAGCACCCTCTTCTGGAGGTGAACAGCTCTGGAGGAAGGTGCTTTCAAATGTCCACAAAGTGATGTTGATTGTCACACAGTAGCACCCATCACTTGCCTCCTCCATAAATCAGTTACAGTCTTGTTGGTGAACCTGAAGACAAAAGGTCAGCGCGCTGGGACAAACAGCCACACACCAGTATCACAGAGTCACAGAATGACCCAGGTTGGAAGGGACCTCATGGATCATGAAGAACAAACCCCCCTGCCTGGCAGGGCCACCAAACATACACCTTTACTAGATCAGGTTGCCAAGGGCCCTGTCCAACCTGGCCCTGAACACCCCCAAGGACGGGGCATCCACAACCTCCCTGGGCAGCCCGTTCCAGGGCCTAACCACTCTCCTAGTAAACAACTTTCCCCCTAACATCCAACCTAAATCTTCCCTCTTTCAACTTAAATCAGTTTCCCCTTGTCCTGCTATTACCAGCCCCCTCCTCATCCTATGTGGAACACCAGTGCCAGCAGTGCAGCCGCCATTTTAGAACCCTCTCCACGTCACCTTGGTCACCGCTGCCGCGCGCAACGCACTCGCCTCTGACAGCTGTGGCAGTTAGCAGCCATGTCGGCAGCTAAGAGGGCTAGGGTAGAAGTTTTCCCTGTTTCAGGCGGGAGGATGGAGCTGGGGGCCCTAGGAGTGAGAAGGAGGAGGGGGCCCGCCATGACCACCAGGCAGAGGAGCCCCCCTGCAAAGGGGCACATGTGGGTCAGATCTATGAGGCAGGGGCTGAGGTGGGTCATATCTATGGGGCAGGAGCTGCTGTGTGGCTCATGTGGTTGAGATCTATGGGGCAGGAGGTGCTGTGGGGAAGACGTGGGTCAGATCTATGGGGCAGGAGCTGCTGTGGGGAAGACGTGGGTCAGATCTATGGGGCAGGAGCTGCTGTGGGGGTGCTGTGTGTCAGATCTATGGGGCAGGAGCTTCTGTGGGGTAGATGTGGGTCAGATCTATGGGACTGGAGCTGCTGTGGGTCTGATGGGGGCTAGATCTATGGGGCAGGAGCTGCTGTGGGGGTGATGTGTGTCAGATCTATGGGGCAGGAGAGGCTATGGCACTGATGTTGGTAAGATATATGGGGCAGGAGCTGCTGTGGGGTAGATGTGGGTCAGATCTATGGGGCAGGAGCTGCTGTGGGGCTGATGTGTGTCACATCTACGGAACAGGTGCTGCTGTGGGGCTTATGTGGGTCAGATTTATAGGGAAGGAGGTGCTGTGGGGCAGGTGTGTGTCATATCTATGGGGCAGGAGCTGCTGTGGGGCTGGTGTGGGTCAGATCAATGGGGCAGGAGCTGGTGTGGGGCTGATGTGGGTCAGATCTATAAGGCAGGAGCTGCTGTAGGGCTGATTTGGATCAGATCTATGGGGCAGGAGCTGCTGTGGGGTAGTTGTGGGTTATATCTATGGGGCAGGAGATGCTCTGGGGCACATGTGAGTTTGATCTATGGGGCAGGAGCTGCTGTAGTGCAGATGTTGGTCAGATCTGTGGGCCAGGAACTGCTGTGGGGCAGATCTATTGGACAGGAGGTGCTGTGGTGCACATGTGGGTCAGATCTATAGACCAGGAGCTGCTGTGCGCCTGATGTGGGTAAGGTCTATGGGGCAGGAGCTGCTCTGGGGCACATGTTGGTCAGATCTATGGGGCAGGAGCTGCTGTGGAGCTGATGTTGGTTAGATCTATGGGGCAGGAGCTGCTGTGGGGGCTATGTGGGTCAGATCTGTGGGACAGGAGCTGCTGTGGGGCTCATGTGGTTGAGATCTATGGGGCAGGCGTTGCTGTGGTGCTATTGTGGGTCAGATCTATGGGGCAGGAGCTGCTTTGGGTCAGATCTGGGTCAGATCTATGGGGTAGGTGCTGCTGTGGGGCAGATGTGGGTCAGATCTATGGGCAGGAGCTGCTTTGGGGCAGATGTGGGTCAGATCTATGGGGTAGGTGCTGCTGTGGAGCTGATGTTGGTAAGATCTATGGGGCAGGAGCTGCTGTGGGGTATATGTGGGTCATATCTGTGGGGCAGGTGGTGCTGTGTTGCTGCTGAGGGTCAGATCTATGGGGCAGAAGAGGCTGTGGGGATGATGAGGGTCACATCTATGTAGCAGGAGATGCTGTGGGGTAGATCTATGGGGCAGGAGATGTTGTGAGGCTGATGAGGGTCTGATTTGTAAGGCAGGAGCAGCAGTGGGGCATATGTGTGTCAGATTTATTGGGCAGGAGCTGCTGTAGGGCGCATGTGGGTCAGATCTATGGGGCAGGAGATGCTGTGGGGCAGATGTGGGTAAGATCTATGGGGCAGGAGCTGCTGTGGGGCTGAAGTGGGTCAGATCTATGGGGCAGGAGCTGCTGTGGGGCAGATGTGGTTCTGATCTATGGGGCAGGAGCTGCTGTGGGGCTGATGAGGGTCACATCTATGGGGCAGGAGCTGCTGTGGTGCTGATTGGGATCAGGTCTATGGGGCAGGAGCTGTTCTGTGGCTGATGTGGGTCAGATTTTTAGGGCAGAAGGCTCTGTGGGGCAGATGTGGGTCAGATCGATGGGGCAGAAGATGCTGTGGGGTTGATGGGCGTCAGATCTATGGGGCAGGAGCTGCAGTGTGGCAGATGTGAGTCAGATCAGTAGGGCAGGAGCTGTTGTGAGGCTGATAATGGTCTGATCTATAAGGCAGGAGCTTTTGTGGGGTGCATTTGGGTCAGATGTATGGGGCAGGAGCTGCTGTGGGGCACATGAGGGTCAGATGTATGGGGCAGGAGCTGCTGTGTGGCTGATGTGGGTCAAAACTATGGGGCAGGAGCTGCTGTGGTGCTGATGTTGTTCTGATCTATGAGACAGGAGCTGCTGTGGGGCAGATGTGGGTCAGATTTTTAGGTCAGAATGCTCTGTGGGGCAGATGTGGGTCAGATCGATGGGGCAGAAGATGCTGTGGGGCTGATGGGCGTCAGATCTATGGGGCAGAAGATGCTGTGGGGCTAATGTGGGTCAGATCTATAGTGTAGGAGCTGCTGTGGGGCACATGTTGGTCAGATCTATGGGGCAGGAGCTGCTCTGGGGCAGATGTGTGTCAGATCTATGTGGCAGGAGCTGCTGTGGGGGTGATGTGGGTCCGATCTATGGGGCAGGAGCTGCTGTTTGGCTGATGTGGGTCTGATCTATGGGGCAGGAGCTTCTTTGGGGCTGATGTTGGTCAGATCTATGGGGCGGGAGCTGCTGTGCGTCTGATGTGGGTGGGTCAGATCTATGTGGAGAATGTTTATGCAGAATGGCTTCATGAGAAAGGACATGAAGAGATTCCACCAGTTACATTGTAAAAGAATGAACGTGATTAAAGACAAAGACGGTCTATCCAGGGCCGATCACGGGCTAAGCAGCTATGGAGAAATCAGGATGTGAAAAGACAGGGTATGTAGCTAAAGACGAAATATGTATCTAGAGGCAAGGACGGCCTGAGGGAAAAGCAAGATGTGTAGCAAGGTGTAGACAGAGCTGCAAAGAAAAAGTATCCATAAGACTAACCACAAAGGTCCGATGAAGTAATGTGTAACCCACCAATCCTGAGCTTTACTTTTGCAATATGCATGAACTTATTACTGATTGTATAAATGAGATGCTGTAACACCTAATAAACGAGACTTGTTGACCATGATAGCATGAGACTTGTCTCCCGCGGTTACTTCCAACAAAGCTGTGTTACAGAAAGGCAGAATTTCTATACGTCCTTATCAAACTAGTTTTTTCTTCTTTTAGTTTGACTCCTGACTTTAACTTTGAAATCAGACAAAGACCTTACAGTAGCAGACGTATCTGATGAAGAATTCACCATTTGTTTACTGTTACAGCATGAAATGATTTGTAAAATGAGTACAGAGCAGGTAAAGAACATCTACCATGTGAAATCAAGGATCATCCATTCCTGCCCTAAACACACACTTATTCACCGAAAAAATTCTCCCTCTACATATCCAAAAGCTGATTTTAACAGAAATCAGAGCATAGACAGAAACACACAATCAAAATTAAAATGTTTCTTTGTGAGTCATTATGAAGTTAATAAAACATTTAATAAACACAGTGAGTCCGAGCTTCAGAGATGCTTTGTGTTTTTATTTATTTATCTAGCCGGAAGAATGTACACACACATTTCCTTGGACTGTGGTATTGAGAGATACACTTAAAGCAATCAAGCTGAAGTATAACAGAAGTATATCTAAAGCACCTTTCTTGAAGGACGGCAGGATCACTGAGGATAAGATAATACAGAGCCATAAATGAGAAGGATCAGAAGGACCAACCAACCTGTATAGCATTTCAGAGTGTAGCTGGTTCTTAGAAGAACGAATGACTCTATGGTTCTATGATTCTGTGACTTAAGGTTGGAAAAGACCACTGAAGGTCATCTAGTTCAACCATCAACCCACTCCCAGCATGCCCACTATGTCCCTCAGAGCCACATCTACACGTTTCTTGGACGTCTGCAGGGATGGTGATTCCACCATCACCCTGGGCAAACCTTTCCAATACCTAATGACTATTTTTGAGAAGTTGTTTCTCCGAACATCCAGTAGAACCTCTCCTGGCACAACTCTAAGCCACTCCCTCTTGTCCTGTCACTAGTTACACACAAAAAGAGGTTGAACCTCACCTCACCACAACCCCCCTTCAGGAAGTTGTAGAGAGCAATGAGGTCTCCCCCCAAGCCTCCTCTTCGCCGGACTAAATACCCCCAGCTTCCTCAGCTGCTCCTCACAAGACTTATGCTCCAGACCCCACACCAGCCTCATTACCATTCTATGAACATGTGCCAGGGTCTTTCTTGTAGTGAGGGGGCCCAAAAATGAACACAGTGCTCAAGTCACAGCTTCACCAGTGCCAAGTACTGAGAGATTATCACCTCCCTGGTCCTGCTGGCAACACTATTTCTGATACAAGCCAGGCCTTCTAGGCTACCAGGCACACTGCTGGCTCACATTCATCTGGCTGTCAACGAACACCACCAGAATCTAGATTCTAGCCACAAGCCTGCAAAATGGAGTGGCATGATATTGTGATCAAAGTGCAGTAGCTGGCACTTGACTTTGTTGAAGCTTATACAATTGCCTTCAGCTCATTGATCCAGCCAATTCAGATCCCTCTGTAAGGCCTTCCTACTCTCAGGCAAATCAACACTTCCTTCCAGTGAGGAGTCATCTGCAAACTCACTGAGGATACACTCAATCCCCCCATCCAGATCATCAATAAAGATATTAAACAGGACCTACCCCTATACTGACGCCTGGGGAAAAAAAAAAAAAAAAAAAGTCAATTAATGAAGCTGGGAAACAGCACAACATTAGGCACCTCTTTGTATTCTAAGTGAGACAAGAAAGAATATTTTCCACTTTAAATTCACAGTATGTAATTAGCAACAGGATAATAGTTATCTATAAATACCTACAAAATCCTTTTACTGAAGGCTTGTTTTGTTCTGGAGACAAACCATCTGTGCATTCCACTCAGAATCTGTATTTACAAATGCTCTGACTTATGTCATTGATATCAGATCAAAAGAACCACAAGCTAAAAACTGCTAACAAAGATAACAACCACCTTAAGTCGATCTGCATATACTAAAAGTTTAACTCTCACTGGGTTAGTAGAAAAAAACTACAGTACTGGAATGTAGAGGATTTTACAGACACTTTACACCTGTGTTTTTAACTGTGTATCTGAAGCCCAGGCTGCCCAGAAAAGCCACCAGGTGGCACGAACACATAGTACCAGAGGTGCTTTCTCTCACCATCCCTCAGCAAAGGCACTGCCCCAAAACAAACTGTGCGATCAACCTACCAAATGACAGAAGCACAAAATCATTTATCTGAAATGAATCTGAAAATATCTGGCAAACCAATACCCTTCATAAAAAGAGGAAGAGATGATTAACAAAAAAAATACATTCTATTTCCTCACAATTATTGGGTTCAACTTCAGGCATCTTTTTATTCACTCAACATATCCTTTAAATATCAGGTCACAGTAGCAGCCCCTGTTTTGTTACACAAGATGAAGAGCAGTCATGCCCTGCCCGGCATTAGAGTTCTCATCACCTGTTAACTCATCTGTGAGCTCATATGCAGCAATAATGTATAGATCAATCAGGAAATTAAAAAACAAATAAAAAACCAGCAGGATGCCATAAATGTTGTAATGATTCAGCAACAGGAGATAGTATTTAAGTATTTGTGGCATTCGACTCTCTAAGACAAGATCAAACCATTTCAGAAACAATAAATGTCAAAAACCCTCTCAAATCTGTATCAAAGAGCATCAAGACCTCCAAAACATTGTACCCTAGAGCTTATACTCTCAGGAAAGAAGATGACACATACATACAAGAAAATACTTTAAGGCTGTCAGAGAGAAGGCACCTACTACATTAAAGCATTGCAACTCGATCCTTGCAACACTGCAGTACTTGCAGTCTTTACAGTTAGCTGAATTCCATTTCTAGACCATCAGAAGAGCAGTAGAACAGGTGCCATTTGTAAACAGTGAGCTCTTCAGGAGTACAAGATGGATATTAACACTACCCAGCAAATGCATGCCTTGGGCAACAAATACATGAGCTCTACTTCACAGCGTCAATTGATGTGATATCTAAAGTATTCATAAATAATATCCACATATACTATTGGTTCCATTTAAATCTAATCAGAACTTGGTACAGTGTATATTAACAGTAATTGCAAAAACGGCTTTCAAGTTAAATTTTTCAATACATGGTCCTTCTACAAGGAATATAATGATTGTACCCAAAAAATTCAAATAGCATATCCATGCAACACTTAGATTGCTCAGAGGGATTAATAATTCTTTTGACAAATGAAATGGATGCGACAAAAGACAGAAAGTACTGATCACACAAGAACATTACGTGCGTGAAAACAGGACACTCAAAGTCCATGACGTGTTAAATCACCACTAAGATCATCACGTCCATCTATCAGAGACAAACATGAACTTTTATTGAATACTACACGCCATACGTGTTTTGCATGTGTGTAATGGCCAGGGAGACCTGAGGGGGATCATGGGATCACATGGCTGAGGCCCCACTCTGGTAGGAAACACCCATGCCAAGCACATGAGATGTGGGGAAGGGAGAGGGCAGCGGCACTGGGAAAAGCCCAGAAACTTGAGCTGGGGCTGGAGCACGTGCTGCGGGTGAGGACGGCTCACTGTGATGAGCCAGCAGTGGACTGCAGCATCGCTGTGAGACGGGCAGTGATGTACCCAAGCGAAGGTCAAGCGAAGGTGACGCCCAGCAGCTTGGCCAAGCCATGGTTGGAGACATCACCAGGCAACAACGGATTGTGACCGAATAGGCCACGCCGGCTTTGACGCGGGCGCAGCAGCTCAGCCCAGCAGTTCGTGCCTGGCCTCCGACCGAGCGTGTGTGCGAGGACTGGAGTGTGGACAGGGCGAGCTTTGGTGCTGGAAAGTGCTCTGGGTGCTGTTAGCACAGCTCCCAGCGGCCTTCTCGGAGCCATTTGTTCTTTCCCCGAGCCTGCCGGGAGCAGGCAGACGGGACATCCTAGAGAAAATAGCGTGTGCAGCAGCACAGGTAGGCGGCACAGAGACTGGCAGCGGGGGGGCACAACTTGAGGGACCCTTCCCAGGCCGGAGTCTGACTAATGTCTCTTGTCCTCTTCCAGCGTGTCACCTGCTGCTGCTGCTGCAGCGTTAGTGCTGGGGAGCACGTTACCATCTCCCGCTCCCACTGGCCCACCGCAACTGGTGGAAGGATGGAGGCAGAGTTTGAGACCCGCTGCCCCGTGTGCCTGGAGAACTGGGACAGCGCAGCATACGCCATGCCTTGCTGCCACCAGTTCTGCTTCCGCTGCATCCAGCGGTGGACAAGCACCAGGCCCCAGTGTCCGCTGTGCAAACAGGATGTGAAGACCATCATTCACTCCGTGCAAGCGGACGACAACTACAAGGAGGTGGAGGTCAGACCAGCTGCACAGGCATCCGTTGCTACACGGAGACCCGCACTCCACCACGCAGCCCGGCCATGGCCTGCAGTGCCCACGCATCCTCTGGGCGGCCTCTCCCCTGCCACCTGGGCTTCCCTCTTCAAAGAGCAGCCGGCCCTGCTGCGGCCCCTGCGGTCCTGGCTGCGCCAGAACCTGCACCGCATCCTGGGCACCGAGGGGCCACAGGCAAATATCCTGGTTGACAGTGTCATCTGGGCCCTGCTCCTCGTAGGCTTGGCAGAGGGGATCCTGATAGAAATGCTGGATCCTGACCTGCACGGCCACACGGTGACCTTTGTGAGGCACTTCATCGCCTTTGCGGTGCGGAGGTGCAGCCGGGTGGCAGGCCGCTTCCTGGGCCTCAACATCCCCCCTGCTCCTGGGGCACAGGAGGCCACAGCAGCAGAGCCCAGAGCTGCCACACCAGAGGAGCCACCTGTCCCTGGCTCAGCACCCTCCAGCAGCCCTGCCAGCTCCAACAGGGACGAAATGCTGGGCAGGGCAACACAAGAGGTTCGTGGGCATCCCAGCCGCCCACACGGCAACCCTGCAACTGTCACCACAGAGCAGGCAGCGCCTCAGGAGGAGCCAGGAGAGCCTGTGGCAGGGCCCTCCGGCACCAGCCCACCTGAGGGGACCCGGCGAGCCCCGAAGAGGAAGGCCGGCGACTCACAGGCCTCAGCACCATCAAAGAAGAGGCCACCCCGCCGGCAGCAATAGAAGAGCCCATGGGGCAGCTGAGGAGGCTGGGGCCAGGCAGCACCCGGGACACACACTGGCCCCAACGGACCCTTGTCATCACCGTCCAATTCAACCTCAAATAGAAAACAGAAAGACTGCAAACAATAAATTAACATTGAAAAAAACTGAAAAACAAAGTGTTGGTATTGAGTGTTGGTATTGATAACAGCACAGCTGTTGACGCTTCCCCATCCTTGACGCTCTCTCCCCTTTTTCCTACTGCCGTGCAACTGCTGCCACTGTTGCATTCCAGACACGAACCCCACGGACTTCAGAGAGGGCAATGGCAAATCTCTGCTCCTGGGGACCAACATCCACAGGCCATGCTACAGCTGGGGTCAGCCAGCTGGAGCAGAACCACCAGTCCTGCTGGACACCAGGCTGAACCTGCAAGGAACCCACCCGGGCTGCCTTGCCGAACGCTGTCCTGGGCTGCGTGAGGCCAGGTGCCACCCGTGGGTGAAGGGCGGTTATCCCGCCCTCTGCTCAGCCCTGAGGAGGTCACAGCTGGAGCGCTGGGACCGCAGCTGGGCTACCCAGCACAGGGGATAACAACACACTTCTTCCCATTACAAGTGGACCATTCGCTTCTACCACTCCAGATCCGCAGCCCATCCCTGTACAACCGCTCTTAAGTAGGGACCTATACACTTCCTTCTTTGCAGGCATTTGAAATGTCTCTACAGAAGACAAAACCAGACAAAAATCTTTCCGTGCCTATCCACACCACGTTCCTAAGACAACACAGCTGGTTCTTAAACACGGTAGTACGTGTCAGATGGCATGCAAAACATTAGAAGTTGGCTCGTAGGAATGAAAGATTTTCATGAGAGAACGGGGCTAATGACACAAGGAGCGCCATAGACATCAATGATAACCACTGGAAGAACCGATGGGATTAATAACTCTTTTGACAAATGAAATGGATGCGATAAAAGACAGAAATTACTAATCACAAAAGAACTTGACGTGCGTGAAAACAGAGGACACTCAAAGTCCATGGCGTGTTAAATCGCCACTAAGATCATCACGTCCATCTATCAGAGACAAACATGAACTTTTATTGAATACTACACGCCATACGTGTTTTGCATGTGTGTAATGGCCAGGGAGACCTGTCAGATCTATGGGGCTGGAGCTACTGTGGGGCAGATGTGCATCAGATCTATGGGGCAGGAGATGCTGTGGGGATGATATGGGTCAGATCTATGGAGCAGGAGCAGCTGTGGAGATGATGAGGGTCAGAACTATGTGGTAGGAGATGATGTGGGACAATGTGGGTCAGATCTATGGGGCAGGAGCTGTGTGGGGCACATGTGGGTTAGATCTATGGGGCAGGAGCTCTTGTGGGTCAGATCTACGGAGGAGGAGCTGCTTTGGGGCTGATGTTGGTCAGATCTATGGGGCAGGAGCTGCTGTGGGGCACATGTGTGTCAGATTTATGGGGCAGGAGCTGTTGTGGTGCACATGTGGGTCAGATCTATGGGGCAGGAGATGCAGTGGGACAGATGTAGGTCAGATCTATGGGGCAGGAGCTGCTGTGGGGCTGATTGGCGTCAGATCTATGGGGCAGGAGCTGCTCTGCGGTATATGTGGGTCAGATCTATGGGGCAGGAGCTGCTGTGGGGCAGATGTGCATCAGATCTATGGGGCAGGAGCTGCTGTGTGGCTGATGTGGTTCAGATCTATGGGGCAGAAGCTCATGTGGGGCTGATATGGGTCAGATCTACAAAGCAGGAGCTGCTTTGGTGCAGATGAGAGTCAGATCGATGGGGCAGTAGCTGCTGTGGGTCAGATCTATGGGGCAGGAGCAACTGTGGAGATGATGTGGGTCAGAACTATGTGGTAGGAGATGATGTGAGACAATGTGGGTCAGATCTATGTGGCAGGAGCTGCTGTGGAGCTGATGCGGCTCCGATCTATGGGGCAGCAGCTGCTGTAGGGCTGATTGTGGTCAGATCTATTGGGCAGGAGGTGCTCTGGGGCATATGTGTGTCAGATCTATGGGGCAGGAGCTGCTGTGGGGCACATGTGGGTCAGATATACGGGGCAGGAGTTGCTGTGGGGTAGATGTGGGTCAGATCTATGGGGCAGGTGCTGCTGTGGGGATGTTGTGGCTCAGATCTATGGGGCAGGAGCTGCTATGGGGCATATATGGGTGAGATATATGGGGCAGGAGCTGCTACGGGGATGATTGCGCTAAGATCAATAGGGCAGGAGCTGCTGTGAGGCAGATGTGGGTCAGATTCATTGGGAAGGATCTGCTGTGGGGTAGAGGTGGGTCAGATCAATGGGGCAGAAGCTGCTGTGGGGCAGAGGTGGGTCTGATCTATTGGGCAGGAGCTGCTGTGGGGCTGATGTGGGTCAGATCTTTGGGAAAGGAGTTGCTGTGGGTCAGATCTATGTGGCAATAGCTGCTGTGGGACTGATATGGGTCAGATCTATGGGGCAGGAGCTGCTGTGGGGCAGATTTGGCTCAGGTATATGGGGCAGGAGCTGATGTTTGCCTGCTGAGGTTCAGATATATGAGGCAGGAGCTGCTATGGGGCACATGTGTATCAGATATATGGGGTAGGAGCTGTTGTGGGGCACAAGGGGGTCAGATCTATGGGGCAGGAGATGCTCTGATGAAGATGTGGTTCAGATGTATGGGGCAGGAGATGCTGTGGGTCACATGTGCATCAGATCTATGGGGCAGGAGCTGTGTGGGGCACATGTGGGTTAGATCTATGGGGCAGGAGCTGCTCTGGGGCATATGTGGGTCAGATCTATGTGGCAGGAGCTGTGTGGGGCACATGTGGGTTAGATCTATGGGGCAGGAGCTGCTCTGGGGCATATGTGGGTCAGATCTATGTGGCAGGAGCTGTGTGGGGCACATGTGGGTTAGATCTATGGGGCAGGAGCTGCTCTGGGGCATATGTGGGTCAGATCTATGTGGCAGGAGCTGCTGTGGCGCAGATGTGGGTCAGATCTATGGGGCCGGTGCTGCTGTGGGGATGTTGTGGCTCAGATCTATGGGGCAGGAGCTGCTATGGGGCATATATGGGTGAGATATATGGGGCAGGAGCTGCTACGGGGATGATTGCGCTAAGATCAATAGGGCAGGAGCTGCTGTGAGGCAGATGTGGGTCAGATTTATTGGGAAGGATCTGCTGTGGGGTAGAGGTGGGTCAGATCAATGGGGCAGAAGCTGCTGTGGGTCAGATCTATGGGGCAGGAGCAACTGTGGAGATGATGTGGGTCAGAACTATGTGGTAGGAGATGATGTGAGACAATGTGGGTCAGATCTATGTGGCAGGAGCTGCTGTGGAGCTGATGCGGCTCCGATCTATGGGGCAGCATCTGCTGTAGGGCTGATTGTGGTCAGATCTATTGGGCAGGAGGTGCTCTGGGGCATATGTGTGTCAGATCTATGGGGCAGGAGCTGCTGTGGGGATGTTGTGGCTCAGATCTTTGGGGCAGGAGCTGCTATGGGGCATATATGGGTGAGATATATGGGGCAGGAGCTGCTACGGGGATGATTGCGCTAAGATCAATAGGGCAGGAGCTGCTGTGAGGCAGATGTGGGTCAGATTTATTGGACAGGATCTGCTGTGGGGTAGAGGTGGGTCAGATCAATGGGGCAGAAGCTGCTGTGGGGCAGAGGTGGGTCTGATCTATTGGGCAGAAGCTGCTGTGGGGCAGAGGTGGGTCTGATCTATTGGGCAGGAGCTGCTGTGGGGCTGATGTGGGTCAGATCTACGGAGCAGGAGCTGCTCTGGGGCACATTTGGTTCAGGTCTGTGGGGCAGGTGCTGCTGTGGGGAAGATGTGGGTCAGATCTATGGGGCAGGAGCTGCTATGGGGCACATGTGTATCAGATCTGTGGGGCAGGAGCTGCTGTGGGGCAGATGTAGGTCAGATCTATGGGTCAGGAACTGCTGTGGAGCTGATGTGGGTCAGATCTATGGGGCAGAAGCTGCTGTGGTGCTGCTTGGCGTCAGATCTATGGACAGGAGCTTCTTTGGTGCACATGTGGGTCAGATCTATGGGGCAGGAGCTGCTGTGTGGCTGATATGGGTCAGATCTATGTGGCATGCGCTGCTGTGGGGTATATGTGGGTCAGATCTATGGGGCAGGAATTGCTGTGTGGATGATGTGGCTCAGATCTATGGGGCAGGAGCTGCTATGGGGCAGATGTGGGTCAGATCTATGGGGCAGGAGCTGCAGTGGGGATGATTCCGGTAAGATCTATAGGGCAGGAGCTGCTGTGAGGCAGATGTGGGTCAGATCTATTGGGAAGGATCTGCTGTGGGGTAGAGGTGGGTCAGATCAATGAGGCACGAGCTGCTGTGGGCAGATGTGGGTCTGATCTATGGGGCAGAAGCTGCTGTGGGTCAGATCTATGGGGCAGGAGTTGCTGTGGGGCACATGTGGGTCGGATCTATGGGTCAGGAGCTGCTGTGGGGTAGATGTGGGTCAGATCTATGGTACAGAAGCAGCTTTGGGGATGATGTGGCTAAGATCTATGGGGCAGGAGCTGCTATGGGGCAGATGTGGGTGAGATATATGGGGCAGGATCTGATCTGGGAATGATTGCGGTAAGATCTATAGGGCAGGAGCTGCTGTGGGGTAGAGGTGGGTCAGATCAATGGGGCAGGACCTATGTGGGGCAGAGGGGGTTCTTATCTATTGGGCAGGAGCTGCTGTGGGGAACATGTGGGTCAGGTCTATAAGGCAGGTGCTGCTGTGGGGCTAATTGGGGTAAGATCTATGGGGCAGGAGCTGATGTGGGTCAGATATATGGGGCAGGAGCTGCTGCGGGGCTGATGTGGGTCAGATCTATGGGGTAGAAGCTGCTATGGGGCACATGTGTATCAGATCTATGGGGCAGTAGCTGTTGTGGGGCACATGTGGGTAAGATCTATGGGCCTGGAGCTGCTGTGGGGCTGATGTAGGTCAGATCAATGGGTCAGGAGCTGCTGTGGAGCTGATGTGGGTCAGATCTATGGGGCAGGATCTGCTGTGGGGCTGATTGGCATCAGATCTATGGGACAGGAGCTGCTGTGGTGCACATGTGGGTCAGATCGATGGGGCAGGAGCTGCAGTGGGGTAGGTATGGTTCATATCTATGGGGCAGGAGATGTAGTGGGGCGGATGTGGATCAGATCTATGGGGCAGGAGCTGCTGTGGGGCTGATTTGGGTCAGATCTATGGGGCAGGAGCTGCTGTGGGTCAGATCTATGGGGCAGGAGCTGCTGTGGAGATGATGTGGGTCAGAACTATGTGGTAGGAGATGGTGTGGGACAATGTGGTTCAGATCTATGGGGCAGGAGCTGCTGTAGGGCTGATTGGGGTCAGATCTATGGGGCAGGAGATGATGTGGGGCACATTTGTGTCAGATCTATGGGGCAGGAGTTGCTGTGGGGCACATGTGGGTCAGATCCAATGGGGAGGCGCTGCTGTGGGGTAGATGTGGGTCAGATCTATGGGGCAGGAGCTGCTCTGCGGTATATGTGGGTCAGATCTATGGGGCAGGAGCTGCTGTGGGGCAGGTATGGTTCATATCTATGGGGCAGGAGATGTAGTGGGGCGGATGTGGATCAGATCTATGGGGCAGGAGCTGCTGTGGGGCAGATTTGGGTCAGGTATATGGGGCAGGAGCTGCTGTGGGGCTGATTGCGGTAAGTTCTATAGGGCAGGAGCTGCTGTGAGGCAGATTTGGGTCAGATCTATTGGGAAGGATCTGCTGTGGGGTAGAGGTGGGTCAGATCTATGGGGCAGAAGCTGCTGTGGGGTAGATGTGGGTCAGATCTATGGGGCAGGCGCTGCTGTGGGGCAGAAGTGGGTCAGATTTAACGGGCAGGAGTAGCTGTAGGGGTGATGTGGGTCAGATCTATGGGGAGTAGCTGCTGTGGGGCAGATGTGGGTCAGATCTATGAGGCACGAGGTGCTGTGGGACTGATGGGGGTCAGATCTATGGGGCAGGAGGTGCTGTGGGGCTGATGTGCTTCTGATCTGTTGGGCAGGAGCTGCTGTGGGGCGTATGTGTGTCAGATCTATGGGGGTGGAACTGCTGTGGGGCACTTGTGGGTCAAATCTTAGGGGCAGGAAATTCTGTGGGTCAGATGTGGGTCAGATCTTAGGGGCAGGAAATTCTGTGGGGCAGATCTCTGGGACAGGATCTGCTGTGGGTCAGATCCATGGGGCAGGAGCTGCTGTGGGGTAGAGGTGGGTCAGATCTATGGTGCAGGTGCTGCTATGGGGCACATGTGTGTCAGGTCAGTGGGGCAGGAGCTGCTGTGGGGCACATGTGGGTCAGATCTATGGGGCAGAAGGCTGCTGTGGTGAAGATGGTGGTCAGATCTATGGGGCAGAAGATGCTATGGGGCTGATGGGGGTAACTTCTATTGGGCAGGAGCTGCTCTGGAGCATATGTGTGTCAGATCTATGGGGCAGGAGCTTCTGTGGGGTAGATGTGGGTCATATCTTTGGGAAAGGAGTTGCTGTGGGTCAGATCTATGTGGCAATAGCTGCTGTGGGACTGATATGGGTCAGATCTATGGGGCAGGAGCTGCTGTGGGGCAGATTTGGCTCAGGTATATGGGGCAGGAGCTGATGTTTGCCTGCTGAGGTTCAGATATATGAGGCAGGAGCTGCTATGGGGCACATGTGTATCAGATATATGGGGTAGGAGCTGTTGTGGGGCACAAGGGGGTCAGATCTATGGGGCAGGAGATGCTCTCCTGAAGATGTGGTTCAGATGTATGGGGCAGGAGATGCTGTGGGTCACATGTGCGTCAGATCTATGTGGCAGGAGCTGTGTGGGGCACATGTGGGTTAGATCTATGGGGCAGGAGCTGCTCTGGGGCATATGTGGGTCAGATCTATGTGGCAGGAGCTGCTGTGGGGCAGATCTATGGGGCAGGAGCTACTGTGGAGATGATGTGGATCAGAACTATATGGTAGGAGATGCGGTGGGACAATGTGGGTCAGATATATGGGGCAGGAGCTGATGTTTGCCTGCTGGGGTTCAGATATATGAGGCAGGAGCCACTGTGGGTCAGATCTACTGGGCTGGAGCTGCTGTGGGGCTGATGTGGGTCAGATCTATGGGGCAGGAGCTCCTGTGGGGCACATGTATATCAGATCTTTGGGGCAGGAGCAGTTGTGGGGATGATGTGTGTCAGATCTATGGAACAGGTGCTGCTCTGGGTCTTATGTGGGTCAGATCTATAGGGAAGGAGCTGCTGTGGAGCTGATGTTGGTTAGATCTATGGGGCAGGAGCTGCTGTGGGGCCTATGTGGGTCAGATCTGTGGGACAGATGCTGCTGTGTGGCTCATGTGGTTGAGATCTATGGGGCAGGAGCTGCTGTGGGGAAGACGTGGGTCAGATCTATGGGGCAGGAGCTGCTGTGGGGGTGATGTGTGTCAGATCTAAGGGGCAGGAGGTGCTACGGCGCTGATGTTGGTAAGATATATGGGGCAGGAGCTGCAGTGGGGTAGATGTGGGTCTGATCTATGGGGCAGGAGCTGTTGTGGGTCTGATGTGGGTCAGATCTATGGGGCGGGAGCTGCTGTGTGGCTGACGTGGGTCTGATCTATGGGGCAGGAGCTTCTTTGGGGCTGATGTGGGTCAGATCTATGGGGCAGGAGTTGCTGTGGGGATAATGTGGGTCAGATCAATTGGGCAGGAGCTGCTATGGGGCAGATGTGGGTCAGATCTATGGGGCAGGAGCTGCTCTGGGGCAGATGTTGGTCTGATCTATGGGGCAGGAGCTGCTGTGGGGCTGATGAGGGTCAGATCTATGGGGCAGGAGCTGCTGTGGGGCTGATTGGGATCAGATCTATGGGTCAGAAGCTGCTGTGTGGCTGATGTGGGTCTGATCTATGGGGCAGGAGCTTCTTTGGGGCTGATGTGGGTCAGATCTATGGGGCGGGAGCTGTTCTGGGGCAGATGTGGGTCAGATCTATGTGGCAGGAGAAGCTGTTGGTCAGATCTATGGGGTTGGTGCTCCTAAGGGGTAGATGTGGGTCGGATCTATGGGGCAGGAGATGCTGTGTGGCTGCTGTGGGTCAGATCTATGGGGCAGGAGCTGTTCTGTGGCTCATGAGGGTCAGATCTATTGGGCAGGAGCTGCTGTGGTGCTGATGTGGGTAAGATCTATGAGACACGAGCTGCTGTGGGGCACATGTTGGTCAGATCTATGGGGCAGGAGCTGTTGTGGGGCACATGGGTATCAGATCTTTGGGGCAGGAGCTGTTGTGGGGCACATGTCGGTAGATCTATGTGGCAGGAGCTGCTGTGGGGCTGATGTGGGTCAGATCTATGGGGTAGGTGCTGCTGTGGAGCTGATGTTGGTCAGATCTATGGGGCAGGAGCTGCTGTGGTGCTGGTGTTGGTCAGATCTGTGGGGCAGGAGCTGCTGTGTTGCTGCTGAGGGTCAGATCTATGGGGCAGGAGCTGCTGTGGGGCCTATGTGGGTCAGATCTGTGGGACAGGAGCTGCTGTGGGGCTCATGTGGTTGAGATCTATGGGGCAGGCGTTGCTGTGGATCTGATATGGATCAGATCTATGGGGCAGGAGCTGCTATGGGGCAGATGTGGGTCAGATCTATGGGGCAGGAGCTGCAGTGGGGCAGATGTGAGTCAGATCAATGGGGCAGGAGCTGCTGTGGGGATGATGAGGGTCAGATCTATGGGGCAGGATCTGCTGTGGAGTAGATCTATGGGGCAGGAGCTGTTGTGAGGCTGATGATGGTCTGATCTATAAGGCAGAAGCTGCTGTGGGGCGCAAGTGGGTCAGATGTATGGGGCAGGAGCTGCTGTGTGGCTGATGCGGGTCAGATCTATGGGGCAGGAGCTGCTGTGGGGCAGATGTGGGTCAGATCTATGGGCAGGAGCTGCTTTGGGGCAGATGTGGGTCAGATCTATGGGGTAGGTACTGCTGTGGAGCTGATGTTGTTAAGATCTATGGGGCAGGAGCTGCTGTGGGGTATATGTGGGTCATATCTGTGGGGCAGGTGCTGCTGTGTTGCTGCTGAGGGTCAGATCTATGGGGCAGAAGATGCTGTGGGGATGATGAGGGTCACATCTATGTAGCAGGAGATGCTGTGGGGTAGATCTATGGGGCAGGAGCTGTTGTGAGGCTGATGAGGGTCTGATCTGTAAGGCAGGAGCTGCAGTGGGGCATATGTGTGTCAGATTTATTGGGCAGGAGCTGCTGTAGGGCGCATGTGGGTCAGATCTATGGGGCAGGAGATGCTGTGGGGCAGATGTGGGTAAGATCTATGGGGCAGGAGCTGCTGTGGGGCTGAAGTGGGTCAGATCTATTGGGGCAGGAGCTGCTGTGGGGCAGATGTGGGTCTGATCTATGGGGCAGGAGCTGCTGTGGTGCTGATGTTGTTCTGATCTATGAGACAGGAGCTGGTGTGGGGCAGATGTGGGTCAGATTTTTAGGGCAGAAGGCTCTGTGGGGCAGATGTGGGTCAGATCGATGGGGCAGAAGATGCTGTGGGGCTAATGGGCGTCAGATCTATGGGGCAGAAGATGCTGTGGGGCACATGTGAGTCAGATGTATGGGGTAGGAGCTGCTGTGTGGCTGATGTGGGTCAGATCTATAGGGCAGGAGCTGCTGTGGTGCTGATGTTGTTCTGATCTATGAGACTGGAGCTGGTGTGGGGCAGATGTGGGTCAGATTTTTAGGGCAGAAGGCTCTGTGGGGCAGATGTAAGTCAGATCGATGGGGCAGAAGATGCTGTGGGGCTAATGGGTGTCAGATCTATGGGGCAGAAGATGCTGTGGGGCTAATGTGGGTCAGATCTATGGTGTAGGAGCAGCTGTGGGGCACATGTTGGTCAGATCTATTGGGCAGGAGCTGCTGTGATGCAGATGTGGGTCAGATCTATGGGGCAGGAGCTGCTGTGGTGTAGATGTGGGTCAGATCTATGGGGCTGGAGCTGCTGTGGGGGTGATGTGGGTCCGATCTATGGGACAGGTGCTGCTGTGGGGATGTTGTGGCTCAGATCTTTGGGGCAGGAGCTGCTATGTGGCATATATGGGTGAGATATATGGGGCAGGAGCTGCAGTGGGACAGATGTAGGTCAGATCTATGGGGCAGGAGCTGCTGTGGGGCTGATTGGCGTCAGATCTATGGGGCAGGAGCTGCTCTGCGGTATATGTGGGTCAGATCTATGGGGCAGGAGCTGCTGTGGGGCAGATGTGCATCAGATCTATGGGGCAGGAGCTGCTGTGTGGCTGATGTGGTTCAGATCTATGGGGCAGAAGCTCATGTGGGGCTGATATGGGTCAGATCTACAAAGCAGGAGCTGCTTTGGTGCAGATGAGAGTCAGATCGATGGGGCAGTAGCTGCTGTGGGTCAGATCTATGGGGCAGGAGCAACTGTGGAGATGATGTGGGTCAGAACTATGTGGTAGGAGATGATGTGAGACAATGTGGGTCAGATCTATGTGGCAGGAGCTGCTGTGGAGCTGATGCGGCTCCGATCTATGGGGCAGCAGCTGCTGTAGGGCTGATTGTGGTCAGATCTATTGGGCAGGAGGTGCTCTGGGGCATATGTGTGTCAGATCTATGGGGCAGGAGCTGCTGTGGGGCACATGTGGGTCAGATATACGGGGCAGGAGTTGCTGTGGGGTAGATGTGGGTCAGATCTATGGGGCAGGTGCTGCTGTGGGGCATATATGGATGAGATATATGGGGCAGGAGCTGCAGTGGGGATGATTGCGGTAAGATCTATAGGGCAGGAGCTGCTGTGAGGCAGATGTGGGTCAGATCTATTGGGAAGGATCTGCTGTGGGGTAGAGGTGGGTCAGATCAATGAGGCACGAGCTGCTGTGGGCAGATGTGGGTCTGATCTATTGGGCAGAAGCTGCTGTGGGTCAGATCTATGGGGCAGGAGTTGCTGTGGGACACATGTGGGTCGGATCTCTGGGTCAGGAGCTGCTGTGGGGTAGATGTGGGTCAGATCTATGGTACAGAAGCAGCTTTGGGGATGATGTGGCTAAGATCTATGGGGCAGGAGCTGCTATGGGGCAGATGTGGGTGAGATATATGGGGCAGGATCTGATCTGGGAATGATTGCGGTAAGATCTATAGGGCAGGAGCTGCTGTGGGGTAGAGGTGGGTCAGATCAATGGGGCAGGACCTATGTGGGGCAGAGGGGGTTCTTATCTATACGGCAGGTGCTGCTGTGGGGCTAATTGGGGTAAGATCTATGGGGCAGGAGCTGATGTGGGTCAGATATATGGGGCAGGAGCTGCTGCGGGGCTGATGTGGGTCAGATCTATGGGGTAGAAGCTGCTATGGGGCACATGTGTATCAGATCTATGGGGCAGTAGTTGTTGTGGGGCACATGTGGGTAAGATCTATGGGCCTGGAGCTGCTGTGGGGCTGATGTAGGTCAGATCAATGGGTCAGGAGCTGCTGTGGAGCTGATGTGGGTCAGATCTATGGGGCAGGATCTGCTGTGGGGCTGATTGGCATCAGATCTATGGGACAGGAGCTGCTGTGGTGCACATGTGGGTCAGATCGATGGGGCAGGAGCTGCTCTGCGGTATATGTGGGTCAGATCTATGGGGCAGGAGCTGCAGTGGGGCAGGTATGGTTCATATCTATGGGGCAGGAGATGTAGTGGGGCGGATGTGGATCAGATCTATGGGGCAGGAGCTGCTGTGGGGCTGATTTGGGTCAGATCTATGGGGCAGGAGCTGCTGTGGGTCAGATCTATGGGGCAGGAGCTGCTGTGGAGATGATGTGGGTCAGAACTATGTGGTAGGAGATGATGTGGGACAATGTGGGTAAGATCTATGGGGCAGGAACTGCTGTGTGGCTGCTAAGGGTCACATCTATGGGGCAGGAGCTGCTGTGGGGCACATGTGGTTCAGATCTATGGGGCAGGAGCTGCTGTGGAGCTGATGTGGGTCAGATCTATGGGGCAGCAGCTGCTGTAGGGCTGATTGGGGTCAGATCTATGGGGCAGGAGATGATGTGGGGCACATTTGTGTCATATCTATTGGGCAGGACTTGCTGTGGGGTAGATGTGGGTCAGATCTATGGGGCAGGAGCTGCTGTGGGGATGATGTGGCTCAGATCTATGGGGTAGGAGCTGCTATGGGGCAGATTTGGGTCAGGTATATGGGGCAGGAGCTGCTGTGGGGCTGATTGCGGTAAGTTCTATAGGGCAGGAGGTGCTGTGAGGCAGATGTGGGTCAGATCTATTGGGAAGGATCTGCTGTGGGGTAGAGGTGGGTCAGATCTATGGGGCAGAAGCTGCTGTGGGGTAGATGTGGGTCAGATCTATGGGGCAGGCGCTGCTGTGGGGCAGAAGTGGGTCAGATTTAACTGGCAGGAGTAGCTGTTGGGGTGATGTGGGTCAGATCTATGGGGAGTAGCTGCTGTGGGGCAGATGTGGGTCAGATCTATGAGGCATGAGGTGCTGTGGGGCTGATGGGGGTCAGATCTATGGGGCAGGAGGTGCTGTGGGGCTGATGTGCTTCTGATCTGTTGGGCAGGAGCTGCTGTGGGGCGTATGTGTGTCAGATCTATGGGGGTGGAACTGCTGTGGGGCACTTGTGGGTCAAATCTTAGGGGCAGGAAATTCTGTGGGTCAGATGTGGGTCAGATCTTAGGGGCAGGAAATTCTGTGGGGCAGATCTCTGGGACAGGATCTGCTGTGGGTCAGATCCATGGGGCAGGAGCTGCTGTGGGGTAGAGGTGGGTCAGATCTATGGTGCAGGTGCTGCTATGGGGCACATGTGTGTCAGGTCAGTGGGGCAGGAGCTGCTGTGGGGCACATGTGGGTCAGATCTATGGGGCAGAAGGCTGCTGTGGTGAAGATGGTGGTCAGATCTATGGGGCAGAAGATGCTATGGGGCTGATGGGGGTAACTTCTATTGGGCAGGAGCTGCTCTGGGGCATATGTGGGTCAGATCTATGGGGCAGGAGCTTCTGTGGGGTAGATGTGGGTCATATCTTTGGGACAGGAGTTGCTGTGGGTCAGATCTATGTGGCAATAGCTGCTGTGGGACTGATATGGGTCAGATCTATGGGGCAGGAGCTGTGTGGGGTACATGTGGGTTAGATCTATGGGGCAGAAGCTGTGTGGGGCACATGTGGGTTAGATCTATGGGGCAGGAGCTGTGTGGGGCATATGTGGGTCAGATCTATGTGGCAGGAGCTGCTGTGGGGCAGATCTATGGGGCAGGAGCTACTGTGGAGATGATGTGGATCAGAACTATATGGTAGGAGATGCGGTGGGACAATGTGGGCTAGATCTATGGGGCAGGAGCTGATGTTTGCCTGCTGGGGTTCAGATATATGATGCAGGAGCTGCTGTGGGGCACATGTGGATCAGATCTATGGGGCAGGAGCTTCTATAGGGCTGAAGTGGGCCAGATCTATGGGGCAGGATCTGCTGTCGGGTAGATATGGGTCAGATCTATGGGGCAGGAACTGCTGTGGGGGAGATGTGGATCTGATCTATTGGGCAGGAGCTGCTGTGGGGCTGATGTGGGTCAGATCTATGAGGCAGGAGCTTCTATGGGGCTGATGTGGGACATTTCTATGGGACAGGAGATGCTGTGGGTCACATGTGCGTCAGATCTGTGGGGCAGGAGCTGCTATGGGGCAGATGTGGGTCTGATCTATGGGGCAAGAGTTGCTGTGGGGCTGATATGGGTCAGTTCTATTGGGCAGGAGCTGCTGTGTGGCTGATGAGGGTCAGATCTATGGGGCAGGAGCTGCTGTGTGGCTGATGATTTGGGTCAAATCTATGGGGCAGTAGCTGCTGTGGGGTATATGTGGGTCAGATCAATGGGGCAGTAGCTGCTGTGGGTCAGATCTATGGGGCAGGAGCAACTGTGGAGATGATGTGGGTCAGAACTATGTGGTAGGAGATGATGTGAGACAATGTGGGTCAGATCTATGTGGCAGGAGCTGCTGTGGAGCTGATGCGGGTCCGATCTATGGGGCAGCATCTGCTGTAGGGCTGATTGTGGTCAGATCTATTGGGCAGGAGGTGCTCTGGGGCATATGTGTGTCAGATCTATGGGGCAGGAGCTGCTTTGGGGCAGATGTGGGTCAGATCTATGGGGTAGGTGCTGCTGTGGAGCTGATGTTGGTAAGATCTATGGGGCAGGAGCTGCTGTGGGTCAGATCTACGGAGGAGGAGCTGCTTTGGGGCTGATGTTGGTCAGATCTATGGGGCAGGAGCTGCTGTGGGGCACATGTGTATCAGATTTATGGGGCAGGAGCTGTTGTGGGGCACATGTGGGTCAGATATACGGGGCAGGAGTTGCTGTGGGGTAGATGTGGGTCAGATCTATGGGGCAGGTGCTGCTGTGGGGATGTTGTGGCTCAGATCTATGGGGCAGGAGCTGCTATGGGGCATATATGGGTGAGATATATGGGGCAGGAGCTGCTACGGGGATGATTGCGCTAAGATCAATAGGGCAGGAGCTGCTGTGAGGCAGATGTGGGTCAGATTTATTGGGAAGGATCTGCAGTGGGGTAGAGGTGGGTCAGATCAATGGGGCAGAAGCTGCTGTGGGGCAGAGGTGGGTCTGATCTATTGGGCAGGAGCTGCTGTGGGGCTGATGTGGGTCAGATCTACGGAGCAGGAGCTGCTCTGGGGCACATGTGGTTCAGGTCTGTGGGGCAGGTGCTGCTGTGGAGAAGATGTGGGTCAGATCTATGGGTCAGGAACTGCTGTGGAGCTGATGTGGGTCAGATCTATGGGGCAGGAGCTGCTGTGGTGCTGCTTGGCGTCAGATCTATGGACAGGAGCTTCTTTGGTGCACATGTGGGTCAGATCTATGGGGCAGGAGCTGCTGTGTGGCTGATATGGGTCAGATCTATGTGGCATGCGCTGCTGTGGGGTATATGTGGGTCAGATCTATGGGGCAGGAATTGCTGTGTGGATGATGTGGCTCAGATCTATGGGGCAGGAGCTGCTATGGGGCAGATGTGGGTCAGATCTATGGGGCAGGAGCTGCAGTGGGGATGATTGCGGTAAGATCTATAGGGCAGGAGCTGCTGTGAGGCAGATGTGGGTCAGATCTATTGGGAAGGATCTGCTGTGGGGTAGAGGTGGGTCACATCAATGAGGGAGGAGCTGCTGTGGGCAGATGTGGGTCTGATCTATGGGGCAGAAGCTGCTGTGGGTCAGATCTATGGGGCAGGAGTTGCTGTGGGGCACATGTGGGTTCGATGTATAGGGCAGGAGCTGCTGTGGGGCTGATGTGGGTCAGATCTATGGGACAGGAGCTGCTGTGGAACTGATGTGGGTCAGATCTATGGGGCAGGAGTTGCTGTGGGGCACATGTGGGTCGAATCTATGGGTCAGGAGCTGCTGTGGGGTAGATGTGGGTCAGATCTATGGTACAGAAGCAGCTTTGGGGATGATGTGGCTAAGATATATGGGGCAGGGGCTGCTATGGGGCAGATGTGGGTGAGATATATGGGGCAGGATCTGATCTGGGAA
Source organism: Coturnix japonica (assembly GCF_054131305.1). NCBI lineage: Eukaryota > Metazoa > Chordata > Aves > Galliformes > Phasianidae > Coturnix > Coturnix japonica. The sequence goes on along the minus strand of NC_140671.1, from coordinate 18,218,703 downwards.
TGATTGCGGTAGGATCTATAGGGCAGGAGCTGCTGTGGGGTAGAGGTGGGTCAGATCAATGGGGCAGGACCTATGTGGGGCAGAGGGGGTTCTTATCTATTGGGCAGGAGCTGCTGTGGGGAACATGTGGGTCAGGTCTATAAGGCAGGTGCTGCTGTGGGGCTAATTGGGGTAAGATCTATGGGGCAGGAGCTGATGTGGGTCAGATATATGGGGCAGGAGCTGCTGCGGGGCTGATGTGGGTCAGATCTATGGGGTAGAATCTGCTATGGGGCACATGTGTATCAGATCTATGGGGCAGTAGCTGTTGTGGGGCACATGTGGGTAAGATCAATAGGGCAGGAGCTGAAGTGGGGCAGATGTGGGTCAGATCTATGGGCAGTAGCTGCTGTGGGGCAGATGTGGGTCTGATCTATGGGGCAGGATCTGCTCTGGATCACATGTGGGTCAGATATATGGGGCAGGAGCTGCTGTGGGGATGATTTGGGTCAGATCTATGGGGCAGGAGCTGCTATGGGGCAGATGTGGGTCTGATCTATGGGGCAAGAGTTGCTGTGGGGCTGATATGGGTCAGTTCTATTGGGCAGGAGCTGCTGTGTGGCTGATGAGGGTCAGATCTATGGGGCAGGAGCTGCTGTGTGGCTGATGATTTGGGTCAAATCTATGGGGCAGTAGCTGCTGTGGGGCTGATGTTGGTCAGATCTATGGGGCAGGAGCTGCTGTGGGGTAGATATGGGTCATCTTGATGGGCCAGGAGCTGCTGTGGTGCAGATGTGGGTCAGATCTATGGGGCAGTAGCTGCTGTGGGGCAGATGTGGGTCAGATCTATGGGGCAGGAGATGCTGTGGGTCAGATCTATGGGGCAGGAGTTGCTGTGGGGCACATGTGGGTTCGATGTATAGGGCAGGAGCTGCTGTGGGGCTGATGTGGGTCAGATCTATGGGACAGGAGCTGCTGTGGAACTGATGTGGGTCAGATCTATGGGGCAGGAGCTGCTGTGGGGACTATGTGGGTCAGATCTATGGGGCAGGAGCTGCTGTGGGGCAGATGTGGGTCAGAACAATGGGGCAGGATCTGCTGTGGGGCAGATTTTCATCACATCTATGTGGGAGAAGATGGTTTCGGGCTGATGGGGGTCTCATCTATGCGGCAGGACCTGCTGTGGGGCTGATGTGGGTCGTATCTTTAGGGCAGGAGCTGCTGTAGGTCAGATCTATGGGGCAGGATATGCAGTGGAGTAGATGTGGATCAGATCTATGGGGCAGGCGCTGCTGTGTGTCTGATATGGGTCAGATCTATGGGGCAGGAGCTGCCATGGGGCAGATCTATTGGGCAGGAGCTGCAGTGGGTCTCATGTTGTTCAGATCTATGGGGCAGGAACTGCAGTGGGTCTCATGTTGTTCAGATCTATGGGGCAGGAGCTGCTGTGGGGCACATGTGGGTCAGATCTATGAGGCAGGAGCTGCTTTGGGAAAGATGTGGGTCTGATCTATGGGGCAGGAGTAGCTGTGGGGCAGATGAGGGTCAGAATTATGGGGAAGGAGCTGCTGTGGGGCTGAGGGGGGTCGGATCTATGGGGCAGGAGCTGTTGTGGGGCATATGTGTGTCAGATCTATGGGGCAGGAGCTGCTGTGGGGCTGATGTTGGTCTTATCAATGGGGCAGGAGATGCTGTGGGTGTAGGTCTATGGGGCAGAAGCTGCTGTCGGGCATATGTGAGCCAGATGTATCGGGCAGGAGCTGCTCTGGGTCAGATGTGGGTCACATCTTTGGGGCAGGAGCTGAGGTGGGGCAGAGGTGGGACTGATCTATTGGGCAGGAGCTACTGTGGATATGATGTGGGTCAGATCTATAGGGAAGGTGCTGCTGTGGGGCTGATGTGGGTCACATCTATGGAGCAGGAGCTGCTGTGAGGCACATGTGGGTCGGGACTATGGGGGAGGTGCTGCTATGGGGAAGATGTGGGTCTGATCAATGGGGAAGGATCTGCTGTGGGGATGATGTGGGTCAGATCTATGGGGCAGGAGCTGCTGTGTGACTGATGAGGGTCAGATCTATGGGGCAGGAGCTGCTGTGGGTCAGATGTGGGTCAGAACTATGGGGCACGAGATGCTGTGGAGATGATGTGGGTAAGATCTATGGGCCAGGAGCTGCTGGGGGCTGATGTAGGTCAGATCTATGGGGCAGGAGCTGCTGTGGGGCAGATCTATGGGACAGGAGCTGCTGTGTGGCTGATGTGGGTCAGATCTATGGGGCAGGTGCTGCTGTGTGTCAGATGTATGGGGAAGGAGTTGCTGTGGGACAGATTGTCATGGTTTTGTAATTTTGTAATTTTGCTATCAGTATTCCACATCATAACATCATGTCAAGTATGGATACTTCTGTTGAATGTGCAGTCCACAGAAGAAGACTACATATCCCAGAGAACAACAGGAGTAACAATAAGTCACGGGACCAGGACTCTATATAATCTCGTTCCCAGGCTGGAGTGCCCTCCTTCTTCTCTCGAACTTCTCGGAGAGTGGGAAGCGTTCCAGCCGTGTCGCCTAGAGTTCACAGTAGGCCTCTCGGTTTTCGGAGACTCTCTCTCTCTCTGTTTCGTTCGATTTTGTTAGCCTTAATTATATTATATTGTGTTATCTTGTATTTCGATATCATATTTAGTAAAATAAGTTTTTCCTCCTTAGATTGTCGCTGTTTTATCCCACTCCCCTTTTCCCCCTCCTTTCCAGGCCCCGGGGGGGGGGCGTGGGGTGGCTTCCCCTGTCACGGGCATAGGTAAATCTAAGTAACCCGTGACAGATTTTTTGGTGGAGAATGCGGGCATAGAGCTTTTTAGCTTTTAGAACAACTCTCTCTTTGCTCTTAAAGAGCTTCGTTACGGGAGTGTTGGGAGTGTTATCTTTCCGTAGCTGCTCACAGAGAACGTGACCTTGAAATACCAGACAAATTGTCAACATTAAGGGCTGCTGCACATTCTCAGCATTGCTATCTAACTTTTGTGTAGAAAACAAAGGGATTTCTTTCTCCCTTAGAGCAAAGCTAGCTAGCTCTGACTTTTACAGAGCCTGCCAGCTATGAATCCACTCTTCATCCCAGTTGCTCTGTTTAAGGGATTGAAAGCAATTATGATCTTCCTAAAGTATTGGTCAACTATTAACACCATAATTTGGTGTTGTGGAATTGTGCAGATATATAGCCTAATAAGGTGGATACTGATGGAGACACCTGCCTGGTACTTTTATGAGATGTGGTTTGGTCAGAATTTTGGCATCTACACCTCAGATGGAATTGTGAATCTTACAAACACTTGCATCCCAGATGGAACAGGCAATTTTACAAATACTTGCATCCCAGATGGAACAGGCAATTTTACAAACACCACCATGTTTAATTCATTGTACAGGCTAAAAAAAACCCTTTTTATTTAGGTTGTACTCTCAGATTTCCACACGCTTTTCAATAACTGAGATAGGGTTCATACTTGCACTCATGTTATCACTATCAATGCATGCATATATGTTCCTATGCATTCGTTCTATGCGGAAGTCCCCTCCAGAACCAGAGAATGATGACTGGCAGGGAATATGGAAAGGTTTAGGAAAAGTCTTAGAAGCATGGGGACCCGCAGTGTCATGGGATTTCACTCTTGAACACCTAAGGGACCCTAAGAAATTAAGTGAGTATTTGGGTCAGAGATCTAAGGAGGTAAACCTTATGTGGGGTTTGGCTTATGCATACCGTGCTTTGTATCATACTATTCTGGAGAGAGAGAGTTTCCGATCTGAGATTCAAGCCCAAGTTAATTCTGATCAGTCACAGGGGGCATCAGTAGCAATATCAGTTGCCCCTGTGGAAGGCAAGAAATGGAAACGGGTGTCCATGCGTCTAGAACGAAAAGAAGGAGAAGCACAGGGGGGGGCTGCAGAAGACCCAGGTGCCGGGCATGGAGCAGTACCGAAAAAAGCAAAGGCAAAAACCAAGAGGCATGAAGAAGAGACTGATGATGAGGAGGAAATCACCTATTGTCGACCTCTGAAGCTGACTGAAATCCAAGGCTCAAGAAAGGAGTTCACACGGCGTCAAGATGAAGGTATCCTTGCTTGGTTGCTTCGCTGCTGGGACAACGGGGCCAACAGCTTGTCTCTAGATGGTAATGAAGCTCGCCAACTAGGAAGCATTGCCCAAGATGCAGGTATCGACAGAGGGATTAGCAGATGTTCGGATGGAGCTGCCACTCTCTGGTTGCGGCTGTTAGAAGCCGTGAGAGAAAGGTACCCCTATAAGGATGCTTTGAAGCCTAAATTTGATAGTTGGAATACCGTCCAAAAAGGTATTCAGCGCCTGAGGGAATTGGCCATGGCGAAAATGTTGTACAGCCCTGATCCAAGCGAACTTGACCCTGAGAGAGTGAGGGCCGATCCTGACATGTGGCAGAAAATCACAAGTACAGCACCAGAGAGAATTGCACAGTCATTGGTATCAGGATCTAAAGGATTCGTGGACAGATGGCCCCGAGTTGTTGAGCTGATTATAATGCTTCAAACCATCGATCAGCAGCTCCCCCAACTGCATGCCGCAGTTTCTGCCATCTCACGGCTAGAAAACCGAGTAGATGAAATGTGCAAGAAATTGTTTCCATCAACTAATTGTAATGATCCTGTAATAGTATCAGAAACAACTGATGAAGGTCAATCCTCGTACGGGCCACCAGGTCTAATGAAGGATCTGATCAAACTAGTCCAGTCCTACTCCCCACCTGCATCATCAAAAGTCTCAGCTGTTAAACGCACACGCTTCCCAGCTCGAGCAAAGAACAACAGTACGATTGCACCACGTGTTTCCATGTGGCGCTACCTACGTGACCGTGGAGAAGACATGAGGAAGTGGCATGATCAGCCTACTTCTGCACTACGAGCACGGGTGAAAGAACTGCTAGACATACCAACCACCAGTGGAGTTGCTCCAGTCATCACAGGTAACCAATAGAGGGGCCCTGCCCTCAGTCAGGGGAGGGAAAGGGATAATAGAGTTTATTGGACTGTGTGGATTCGATGGCCTGGCACATCAGAACCACAGGAATATAAGGCGCTGGTGGATACCGGTGCACAGTGCACCCTAATGCCCTCCAGTCATGAAGGGACAGAATCAATCCATATTTCTGGAGTGACTGGGGGCTCTCAAGAATTGACTGTGCTGGAGGCTGAAATAAGCCTCACTGGCAAAGACTGGCAAAAACATCCTATTGTGACTGGCCCAGGGGCTCCATGTATACTGGGTATTGATTACCTCAGAAGGGGGCATTTCAAGGATCCTAAGGGGTATCGATGGGCCTTTGGGATAGCTGCTGTAGACATGGACAACATTAAGCAGCTGTCTGTTTTGCCTGGCCTGTCAGAGGACCCGTCTGTTGTGGGGCTGCTACGAGTAAAAGAGCAGCAGGTACCGATTGCTACAAAGACAGTGCACAGACGGCAGTATCGCACCAACAGGGATTCCTTGCTCCCCATTCATGATTTGATTCGCCAGTTGGAGAATCAGGGAGTGATCAGTAAAACTCACTCACCTTTTAACAGTCCCATATGGCCAGTGCGTAAAGCCAGTGGAGAATGGAGGCTGACAGTAGACTACCGTGGCCTGAATGAGGTCACACCCCCATTGAGCGCTGCTGTGCCGGACATGTTGGAACTCCAGTACGAGCTGGAGTCAAAAGCAGCCAAATGGTATGCCACCATTGACATTGCCAATGCCTTCTTTTCTATTCCTTTGGCCGCAGAATGCAAGCCACAGTTTGCCTTCACCTGGAGGGGCATTCAGTATACTTGGAACCGTTTGCCCCAGGGGTGGAAACACAGCCCAACCATTTGCCATGGGTTGGTCCAAACTGTACTGGAACAGGGTGGTGCTCCTGAACACCTGCAGTACATTGATGACATTGTTGTGTGGGGCGATACAGCAGAAGAAGTTTTCACAAAAGGAGAGCAGATCATCCAAATTCTTCTACAAGCCGGCTTTGCTATTAAGCGAAGCAAAGTAAAAGGACCTGCCCAGGAAATTCAGTTCTTAGGTATAAAGTGGCAGGATGGACGTCGTCACATCCCAGCAGATGTGATCGACAAAATCACTGCCATGTCTCCACCAACTAGCAAGAAAGAGACACAATCTTTCCTGGGTGCAGTAGGCTTTTGGAGGATGCACATTCCAAACTACAGCCTCATTGTAAGCCCCCTTTATCAGGTAACGCGGAAGAAGAATGATTTTGCATGGGGCCCTGAGCAGCAGCAGGCTTTTGAACAGATTAAACAAGAGATAGCCCGTGCTGTAGCCCTGGGGCCAGTACGGACTGGACAGGATGTAAAGAACATCCTCTACACTGCTGCTGGAGAGAAAGGCCCTACTTGGAGTTTGTGGCAAAGAGCCTCAGGAGAGACCCGAGGCCGACCCCTGGGATTCTGGAGTCGATCATATAAGGGGTCTGAAGAGTGCTACACTCCAACTGAGAAGGAGATCTTAGCCGCGTATGAGGGGGTTCGGGCTGCTTCCGAAGTAGTTGGGACTGAAACACAGCTCCTTTTGGCACCTCGACTGCCAGTGCTGAACTGGATGTTCAAAGGACAGGTTCCCTCCACTCATCATGCTACCGATGTCACCTGGAGCAAGTGGATTACGCTGATTACACAGCGAGCGCGAATGGGAAACCTCAATCGTCCAGGAATCCTAGAGGTAATCATGGACTGGCCTGAAGATAAAAGGTTTGGAACATCACCAGCAGAAGAGGTATCACGTGCTAAAGAGGCCCCACCATACAACGAATTACCAGAAAATGAAAAGAAATATGCCCTATTCACAGACGGATCATGTCGCATTGTAGGGAAGCATCGCAGATGGAAAGCTGCTGTGTGGAGCCCCACACGACAGGTTGCAGAGGCCACCGAAGGTAAGGGAGAATCAAGTCAGTTTGCAGAGGTAAAAGCTGTCCAGCTGGCCTTAGATGTTGCTGAACGGGAGAGGTGGCCAATGCTGTATCTTTATACTGACTCATGGATGGTGGCAAATGCCTTATGGGGGTGGTTACAGAGGTGGGAACAAAACAACTGGCAACGGAAGGGTAAATCTGTTTGGGCCGCTGAATTATGGAAGGACATTGCTGCCCGAACAAAGAATATGGTTGTAAAGGTGCGTCATGTGGATGCACATGTGCCCAAAAGTCGGGCTACTGAAGAACAACAAAACAACCATCAGGTAGATAAAGCTGCCAAAATTGAGGTGGCTCAAATTGACTTGGACTGGCAGAATAAGGGTGAATTATTTCTAGCTCGATGGGCTCATGAGACCTCAGGTCATCAAGGAAGAGACGCGACATATAAGTGGGCCAGAGACCGAGGGGTGGACTTAACCATGGACGCTATTGCGCAGATTATTCATGATTGTGAAACATGTGCCATAATTAAACAAGCCAAAAGGATGAAACCTCTCTGGGAGGAAGGGCGGTGGCAAAAGTATAAATATGGGGAGGCGTGGCAGGTTGATTATATCACCTTGCCACGATCTCGCAGTGGTAAGTGTTATGTACTCACCATGGTAGAGGCAACCACTGGGTGGCTTGAAACATACGCAGTACCCCATGCAACTGCTCGAAACACCATATTAGGTCTTGAGAAACAAGTCCTGTGGCGACATGGCACCCCAGAAAGAATTGAATCTGATAATGGGACACATTTTAAAAATTCTCTTATAAATACTTGGGCCAAAGATCATGGCATTGAGTGGATTTATCATATTCCCTACCATGCACCAGCTTCTGGTAAAATTGAACGATATAATGGGTTGTTGAAAACTATGTTGAAAGCAATGGGTGGTGGAACATTTAAGCACTGGGAGAAGAATCTGGCAGAAGCCACTTGGTTGGTCAATACTAGAGGATCTGTCAATCGTGATGGTCCTAGTCAATCTAGCCCCCTACACACTGTAGAAGGAGATAAGGTCCCTGTTATACATGTAAAGAACATGTTGGGAAAAGCTGTTTGGGTCCTTCCAGCTTCTGGAAAGGGCAAACCTATCCGTGGAACTGTCTTTGCCCAGGGACCTGGGTGCACTTGGTGGGTAATGCAGAAGGATGGGGATGTTCAATGTGTGCCACAAGGGAATTTGATGCTGGGGGAGTGCAGTCAATAATTTTATGTATCTATATATATATATATATGTTTGCATGTGTAGTGTATTTTAGTTATTATAGTTGTACATTTAGTTATGTTACATGCAATTCTACTATTTAGCTATCACAATTTTACATACGTGTATATATATGTATATATATGTATATATTAACCATGATGTAATAATGTAGAATAAGGGGTGGAATGTCATGGTTTTGTAATTTTGTAATTTTGCTATCAGTATTCCACATCATAACATCATGTCAAGTATGGATACTTCTGTTGAATGTGCAGTCCACAGAAGAAGACTACATATCCCAGAGAACAACAGGAGTAACAATAAGTCACGGGACCAGGACTCTATATAATCTCGTTCCCAGGCTGGAGTGCCCTCCTTCTTCTCTCGAACTTCTCGGAGAGTGGGAAGCGTTCCAGCCGTGTCGCCTAGAGTTCACAGTAGGCCTCTCGGTTTTCGGAGACTCTCTCTCTCTCTGTTTCGTTCGATTTTGTTAGCCTTAATTATATTATATTGTGTTATCTTGTATTTCGATATCATATTTAGTAAAATAAGTTTTTCCTCCTTAGATTGTCGCTGTTTTATCCCACTCCCCTTTTCCCCCTCCTTTCCAGGCCCCGGGGGGGGGGCGTGGGGTGGCTTCCCCTGTCACGGGCATAGGTAAATCTAAGTAACCCGTGACACAGATCTATGGGACAGGAGAGTCTCTGGGGCTGATGTGGGTCACATCTATGAGGCAGGAGCTGCTGTGGGGTAGATGTGGGTCAGATCTATGGGGCAGGAGCCGCTTTGGGGCTTATGGCGGTTAGATCATTTCGGTAGGAGCTGCTGTGAGTCAGATATATGGGGCAGGAGATGCAGTGGGGCAGTAGTGGGTCAGATCTATTGAGAAGGATCTGCTGTGGGGTAGATGTGGGTCAGATATATGGGGCAGGAGCTGCTGTGGGGTAGATGTGGGTCAGATATATGGGGCAGGAGCTGCTGTGGGGCAGAAGTGGGTCTGATCTATGGGGCAGGAGATGTTGTGGGTCAGATCTATGGGGCAGAAGCTGCTCTGGGGCTGATTTGGGTCAATTTTTTTGGAAAGGTGCTGCTTTGGGGCTGATGTGGGTCAGATCTATGGGGCAGGTGGTGCTGTTGGTCTCATTGGTGTAAGATCTATGGGGCAGGAGCTGCTGTGGGACTGATGTGGGTCAGATCTATTTGTCAGGAGCTTCTCTGTGGCACATGTGGGTCAGATCTATGGGGAGGGAGCAGCTGTGGGACTGATGGGGTTTAGATCAATTGAGCAGGAGCTGCTGTCGGTCAGAACTATGGGGCAGGAGCTGCTGTGAGGCAGAGGTGGGTCAGATCTATGGGGCACGAGCTGCTGTGGGTCAGATCTATGGGGCAGGAGCTGCTGTGGGACACATGTGGTTCAGATTTATGGGTAGGTGCTGCTGTGGGGCTCATGTGGGTCAGATCTATGGGGCAGGAGCTGCTGTGTGGCTGATATGGTTCAGATCAATGGGGCAGGAGCTGGTGTGGGGCTGATGTGGGTCAGATCTATGGGGCAGGAGCTGGTGTGGGGCTGATTTGGGTCAGATCTATGGGGCAGGAGCTGCTGTGGGGCAGATCTATGGGACAGGCTCTGCTCTGGGGCACATCTGGGTAAGATCTATGGGGCAGGAGCTGCTGTGGGGTAGATGTGGGTCAGATCTATGGGGCAGGAGCTGCTGTGGGGCAGATGTAGGTCAGATCTATGGGGCAGGTGCTCTTGTGGGACTGATGAGGGTCAGATCTCTAAGGCTGGAGCTGATCTGGGTCAGATCTATGTGTCAGGAGCTGATGTGGGTCAGATCTGTGGGGCAGAAGCTGTTGTGTTGCAGATGAGGGTCAGATCTATGTGGCAGGAGCTGCTGTGGGGCTGATGTGGGTCAGATCTGTAGGGCAGGAGCTGCTGTGGGGTAGACGTGGGTAAGATCTATGTGGCAGGAGCTGCTGTCGGGCTGATGTGGGTCAGATCTATGGGGCAGGAGCTGCTGTGGGGCAGATGTGGGTCTGATCTATGGGGCAGGAGCTGCTGTGTGTCAGATATATGGGGCAGGAGAAGCTGTGGGTCAGATCTATGGGGCAGGAGCTGCTGTGGGGCACATGTGGTTCATATCTATTGGGAACGAGCTGCTGTGGGGCAGATGTGGGTCATATCAATGGGGTAGCTGTTGCTGTGGGTTAGATCTATGGGGCAGAAGCTCCTTTCGGGCATATGTGAGTCAGATGTATAGCAATACCTGGCCCATAGATGTGACCCTCATCAGCCTCACAGCAGCTCCTGCCCCATAGATCTGACCAACATCAGCCCCACAGCAGCTCCTGCCCCATAGATCTGAACCACATCTGACCAACAGCAGCTCCTGCCCCATAGATCTGACTCACATATGCCCAACAGCAGCTTCTGCCCCATAGATCTAACCCACAGCATCTCCTTCCCCATTGATATGACCCTCATCAGACCCACAGCTGCTCCAGCCCAATAGATATGACCCACATATACCCCTCAGCAGGTTATGCCCCATAGATCTGACCCACATGTGCCCCACAGCAACTCCTGCCCCATAGATCTGACCCACAGCAGCTCCTGCCCCATAGATCAGACCCACATCTGCCCCACAGCAACTCCTGCCCCATAGATCTGACCCACATGTGCACCACAGCAGCTCCTGCCCCATAGATCTGACCCACAACTACCCCACAGCAGCTCCTGCCCCATAGATCTGACCCAAATCAGCCCCACACCAGCTCCTGCCCCATAGATCTGACCCACATCAGCCCCACACCAGCACCTGCCCCATTGATCTGACCCACACCAGCCCCACAGCAGCTCCTGCCCCATAGATATGACACACACCTGCCCCACAGCAGCTCCTTCCCTATAGATCTGACCCACATAAGCCCCACAGCAGCACCTGTTCCGTAGATCTGACCCACATCAGCCCCACAGCAGCTCCTGCCCCATAGATATGACCCACCTCAGCCCCTGCCTCAGAGATTTTACCCACATGTGCCCCTTAGCAGCTCCTGCCCCATAGATCTGACCCACAGCATCTCCTAACTCATAGATCTGACCCACATAGGACCCACAGCAGATCCTGCCCCATAGATCTGACCCACAGCAGCTCCATAGCAGCACCTACCCCATAGATCTGACCCACATCTGCCCCACAGCAGCTCCTGCCACATAGATCTACCGACATGTGCCCCATAACAGCTCCTGCCCCAAAGATCTGATACCCATGTGCCCCACAACAGCTCCTGCCCAATAGATCTGACCAACATCTGCCACACAGCAGCTCTTGTCTCATAGATCTTACCCACATCAGCACCACAGCAGCTCCTGCCCCATAGATCTGTCCCACATGAGCCCCACAGCAGCTCCTGCCCCATAGATCTGATCGACGTGTGCCCCACAGCAGCTCCTGCCCCATTGATCTGACTCACTTGTGCCCCTCAGCAGCTCCAGTCCCATAGATCTGCCCCACAGCCGCTCCTGCCCCATAGATCTGACCCACAGCAGCCCCACAGCAGCTCCTGTCCTATAGATCTGACGCACATCAGCCCCACAGCAGCTCCTGTCCTATAGATCTGACGCACATCAGCCCCACAGCAGCTCCTGTCCTATAGATCTGACGCACATCAGCCCCACAGCAGCTCCTGTCCTATAGATCTGACGCACAGCCGCTCCTGCCCTGTAGATCTGACCCACATCTGCCCCACAGCAGCTCCTTCCCCATAGATCTGACCCATATCAGCCCCACATCAGCTCCTGTCCCATAGATCTGTCCCACAGCAGCTCCTGCCCCATAGATCAGATTCATATCTCCCCATAGCAGCTCCTGCCCCATACATCTGACTCAAATATACCCGACAGCAGCTTCTGCCCCATAGATCTGCCCCACAGCATCTCCTGCTCCATTGATATGAGCCATATCTACCCCACAGCAATTCCTGGCCCATAGATGTGACCCTCATCATCCCCACAGCAGCTCCTGCCCCATTGATCTGACTCACATCTGCCCCACTGCAGCTCCTGCCCCATAGATCTGACCCACATCTGCCCCATAGCAGCTCCTGCCCCATATATCTGACCCATATCAGATCCACAGCAACGCCAGCCCCATAGATCTCAACCACATGAGCCCCACAGCAGCTCCTGTCCCACAGATCTGACCCACATAGGCCCCACAGCAGCTCCTGCCCCATAGGTCTGACCCACATCAGCCACACAGCAGCTCCTGCCCCACAGATCTGACCAACACCAGCCCCACAGCAGCTCCTGCCCCATAGATCCGACCCACATCTGCCCCTTAGGAGCTCCAACCCCATAGATCTGACCGACAGCTGCTCCTGCCGCATAGATCTCACCCACATCTGCCCCAGAACAGCTCCCGCCCCATAGATCTGACCAACATCAGCCCCAAAGAAGCTCCTGCCCCATAGATCAGACCCACATCAGCCACACAGCAGCTCCCGCCCCATAGATCTGACCCACATCGGACCCACCACAGCTCTTGCCCCATAGATCAGACCCACATCTACCCCACAGCAGCTGCTGCCCCATATATCTTACCAACATCAGCGCCATAGCATCTCCTGCCCCATAGATCTGACCCACGTCTTCCCCACAGCAGCTCCTGCCCCATAGATCTAGCCCCCATCAGACCCACAGCAGCTCCAGTCCCATAGATCTGACCCACATCATCCCCACAACAGCTCCTGCCCCATAGATCTGACCCACATCTGCCCCACAGCAGCTCCTGCCTCATAGATCTGACCTACACACTACATCCGGATCTCACTGCAGCCTCCCTTCAGGAAGTTAGAGAGAGCAATGAGGTCTCCCCTGAGCCTCCTCTTCTCCAGGCTGAACAATCCCAGCTCCCTCAGCCTCAACTCATACGGCCTGTGCTCCAGACCCCTCACCAGCTTTGTTGCCCTCCTCTGAACGCGTTCCGGGGCCTCCGTGTCTTCCTTGCACTGAGGGGCCCAAAACTGAACACAGCACTCGAGCTGCGGCCTCATCAGTGCTGAGAACAGGGGGACAATCACCTCTCTGCTCCTGCTGGCAACACTGTTTCTGATGCAGGCCAGGATGCCCTTGGCCTTCTTAATATACAGCAAAGGAATCTCCTGAAAAGGAAACCAGAATATCTGGCAACATGAAACAAAGTTCTGATTCATAAAAGACTGGCAGCAAGGCCTGAATCTCTTGTGTAATCTGCTCTTGATTTATCCCATTAGCACTAGGTGGAATGCAGAAGCTTCCTGAGACGTGATAATCAAAACCTAGTCCAATGCCTTTAAAAAAGCCTTTAAGAGATTACTCCTCCTTGGCTGTTTAAAATAAACTTAGGTAATACAAAATGTTGGAAAATTTTTGGACAGCTCCCCAGGGCCGGGATTTGGAAGGCCGTATTGACGAGAGTCAATCAAGCTCCGGCTGCAGGCGTATATGTGTGTGCCAGTTCTTCAACACAGTAGAAATCACAACTTGCTGCGTGATCAAAATTCTGCATGTGCTACTCCTGAACCCCAATTACTTCCAACGGTGTTAAATTACCCCTTGATCTCAAAGCTGAACAAAACAACAAAATGCCACACCAATACTGAATACATAAAAACAAACAACTCCTTGGGCCTCAAGGGGAGGCTGATGCACAGGCCACGGCTGCCAGCGTGCAGCTGGGCTTCCCAGGGCAAACAGCAGCACACGGTGCATCAGAAGCTGAAAGAACCCTCAGGGAAGAGAGGCCAACTCAAGGGGCTGAGCACGGGACACCCTTCTTCCTGCCGGGCTGCTTCCCCTCCTCTGGTTTCTTTCTGTCAGTCCTCAGAGAGCAAGGAGATGCTCACAGCCTGTCACCAGCACTTACGGGTTGGCTGAAAGGCCACAGGTTGGGAAGACCAACAAGGAAACGGGGGAAAACCTGCACCATGTCAAGGGAGAGACGTGAAGCCGACCGCTTCATCGCCCTGTGATTGCCAGCCCGAGCGAGGGATGTTCTGACCAGCTACTGAAAGATGCAGCACCAGGTTTAGAAAGTTCGCTTCAATTTTATTGAGTACAAAAGGACTCGGCTTCTATTTATTACCCCGCCCACACCCCAAAATGAAGCCCCAGTGCCCAGGATTTCCGCTTAGCAATCAGTCACTCAGCCTCCAGTCAGACCCAAGGAGAAGCCAAACCCCAGGGCTACGTCACCTCCTCCCTCTCCAGTCCCAGCCAGCCCTATTTCAACCTAACCCTACACCAGGCCTGGACCTCAAGAGACACACCCTGAAGGAACGCAGCGTCTCCAGCTCTTGCCGTACACCAAGTCCTGCACAGGTGAAGCCCTCTTTGCTTCTAACGCAGCACAAGTCCTTCCTGTCCAGTTCACTTCTATCATCTCCACCGTCCATGACAGGGAAAGCACGGCTGTGCCGATAAACTGGACTGTTCAGTCAGCAGGTTTTGGTGCCACCTCCGAGGAAGCGCTGCAGGTGGTTCTGCTGTCCTTTGTAGCTTCTTGCTCAGGCCATCATCGTTGCTTTCTGCTTTCCTTCTCGGCTTTCTTCCTCAGCTGAGCAGCGCTTGCCTTGCCTCAGCTTTCTTCACTCTCTCCCAAGTCTCAGTCCCCAGACTCTCCGAGTCCTACAAGAATCAATTCGGAAACGCTCAGGGAACCTTCTCAGCTAACAACTGGTTGGCGGCTCGCTTTGGGAGCTCAAGTCACCCTGCTGGGCACGTTGGGCTGCCAGAACTGGGAACCGCCTTCCTGACAGTCGGGCACACAAGAAACTCCACCCCTGTCTCGTTCCCCAAATCCCACACAAACCAGAGCCTAAAGCCCTTTCCTGCAAGGCGGTCCCTGCACGCGCGGGAGGACCCTGTGCCTGGCAGCTCATAGGGAGCAGCAGTAGCCACAGGATAAGACTGAGCTGGCACCTCCAGGCTGCTGGCAACAGTTACAGATGGTTCCCTCCCACCCAGTTGCCCGTGCCTTTCTCCTATCCCATGAGAGCACCACTTACTGCCTTTGGGAACTTGGAAACTGGCAGCATGATGGCCAGCACAGAGAAGCTGCAAAACGGCTCCGTAGAAGAGTCTGTGGCGCAGCATGTTCTTCATTAGCATGGGCTCAGGGATCTCAGGTGGCCAGAAATGCAGTTCAGCAGCCATAGCACAGACAGCCTGCTGCTCTACTGCTCTCTTATGGAGGCTGCCTGCTGTGAGGGGGGAAAAAGAGGCATCATTACTCTCAGGCACTGTGATGGAGTTACTTCCTGCTAGAAACATTTCCAGGCTGACTTAGAGAAGTGCTCTGAAGCTTGGTCACCTTGGGCTACCGACCCAAGAACAAAGAGGGACAACAAACTTGCATTTCAATTGCCCTTTAGCGCCCGCCTCGGAGAAGAGCCCTCAGCCTTCAGTATTGCTGCACTTACAGGTGAGGGGAAGAGAAGCAAGAGGACGGGTGGGTGTCAAAGAAGGGAAAATTTACCAGGCAAGAATTAACCTATCCCTGAGCTCCATCACACACATGTGAATACTGCCTTACTAATATGAACAATAACATCATTCACACAGCTAAATTTACTCACATTCACGTACCTGGTTGTGGACATGTTCGAGGCCTCGCTGCTGCTGTGCTGTTCAACGCCGGCCACAGCAATAAAGCGCGCAGAAAGACCATCTGTTGCAGACAGAGGAGTGAGCCGTGCTTAACCAACACTGCTTCAGCGCACGCTTACAGTAAGGCACACCTACCTTGCGCTGGCCATGCAGGAAGCTCGTGACGCAGCTCCAGACGGCTCTCCTGAGGCCCAGCTTCATTTCACGGCCACTCACGCTCTGCTGCTGGACATTCTGCAACGGAAAAGCCACCGGATGCAAATCCCATCCCTCGCAGATGGCATCAGACCTCCGCTCTCATGGCAGTCGCACTCACGGCTCCGGGGGAGAAAGCAGACGTGTGCTTACCGAGCGAGCGCTGTTTGCTGCCAGCTGCTGGTAGGAACCCACGCCTAACCCTACAGTACCAACAGTAACCTCTGCCTAACTCTACTATGGGAACAACAATCTACTCCTAACACTAAAGAATGAAGAGGAACAAACTCCTAACAGGAAAACACCAACTACTAACACTAAACCTACTCCTAACCTACTCCTAACACTAAAAAATGAACAATAAGCAATGCCTAACTCAAAAACACAAACAATAACCTATGCCTAACTCAAAAACACTAACAACAACCTACACCTAACTCTAAAACTAAACTAAACCCAAAAACCAACTATAGAAACAGGGACTGGAACAAACAGGGTAAAGATGGGACTGGGGGCCCACAGAATGTGGCTGCAGAATAGGCCCAAAGGAGGAACAGATGTTACAAAAATGCCACCCAGCTAATGCAGGGGGCGGGGGCCGTGCAGCGGGTAAGGAGCTCAGCGCCTGGACCAGCCACGGTGGAGCTGTGACCATGCCAGCGCGGGGCCTGGCACGGTGGTGTGGTGCCAGGCCAGCTATGCCGCGGGCGGATCCACCTCCATGGGCTCCTCTGGAGGTGGATCCACCTCCATGGGCTCCTCTGCAGGTGGATCCACCTCCATTCGCTCATCTGGAGGTGGATCCACCTCCATAGGCTCCACATGGGTGGTGGTCACGGGGCTGGTCCAGGCATGATGGAATATGGCTCTCTTACCCATCCTCTGCCTGGTGGTCATGGCGGGCCCCTTCCTCCTTCTCACTCCTAGGGCCCCCAGCTCCATCCTCCCGCCTGAAACAGGGAAAACTTCTACCCTAGCCCTCTTAGCTGCCGACATGGCTGCTAACTGCCACAGCTGTCAGAGGCGAGTGCGTTGCGCGCGGCAGCGGTGACCAAGGTGACGTGGAGAGGGTTCTAAAATGGCGGCCGCACTGCTGGCACTGGTGTTCCACATAGGATGAGGAGGGGGCTGGTAATAGCAGGACAAGGGGAAACTGATTTAAGTTGAAAGAGGGAAGATTTAGGTTGGATGTTAGGGGGAAAGTTGTTTACTAGCAGAGTGGTTAGGCCCTGGAACGGGCTGCCCAGGGAGGTTGTGGATGCCCCGTCCTTGGGGGTGTTCAGGGCCAGGTTGGACAGGGCCCTGGGCAACCTGATCTAGTAAAGGTGTATGTTTGGTGGCCCTGCCAGGCAGGGGGGTTTGTTCTTCATGATCCATGAGGTCCCTTCCAACCTGGGTCATTCTGTGACTCTGTGATACTGGTGTGTGGCTGCTTGTCCCAGCGCGCTGACCTTTTGTCCTCAGGTTCACCAACAAGACTGTAACTGATTTATGGAGGAGGCAAGTGATGGGTGCTACTGTGTGACAATCAACATCACTTTGTGGACATTTGAAAGCACCTTCCTCCAGAGCTGTTCACCTCCAGAAGAGGGTGCTCAGAAGTGTTTACTGGCAGAAGATCTGGCAGCTGCCCCCCCCCCAACAGGCCCCAGCCCGGCCTGAGCCACGTGACAGTGACAGGAAGTGCTTCCTGCAGGCGGTGGAGAGCACTTCCGGGCCATGGCGGCCATGAGCGGGGCCGGGAGGAGCGGGCTCTGTGCTGCAAACGGGGTCGGGCCTCGGTGCGTGGGCACAGAGGGGCTGTCGGGGGAGGAGCTCGCGGCGCTGCCGGCACCCAGAGGCGGCTCCCGGGCGGCTCCACGGTCTCGCTGTGCTGCGGAGTCACCCGGCCGGCCCCAAAAGCCTGGAGGCAGAGCCTGAGCCGGCCCCGGCCCGGATCGTGTGGTGCGGCTCCGGCCGTGCTGGGCTGTGCGGCACCAAGAGGAAGACGTCCGTTCGTTTGCCGGCCGCTCGCTGGCTGTAAGATCCGGGTGGCGCCGAGGCCCGGTTAAGAAACGGCGTGGATGAAGGTTTGTACGGATGGAGTGGGTCTGGATTGCAGTGAGCGGGACGAGTCCGGGCTGCGGTTTGGCGTGGTTGTGTTGGTTGCTTTGAAGGGCTGCCGTCATAGGGCAGAGGGAGGGAGAGGGAGAGGGAGGGATGAACAGGGAAGCAGAAAACAGATGCTCTGCTGGAATTCAGAATAAAGGGGGGCTAAAAGGGGGATAGTTAAAGGTAGTTTACAGAAAATGATTTAGTTAGAATAACAAGGAATGGAGACAGTGGGTCTGGAAGAGCAGGAAGGATGAAGATTAAGGAGTGAGAACTCCCTGAGACACCTGGTGAGAAGGGGATTAGGTGTTGCAACTCCTCTTTTGATATTTGCATCTCCCTGACAAGATGGGCGATAACAAGAGGGGGTCTGCATGATAAAGAATGTGTATTAGAATGAAGGGATGCATGTTAGAATTACGGGAAATCATTGACTATGCATGAGGTGTACCTATATCTGTATCACGGTTTTACAAGTTGGTGTGCAAGTTTGGAGGAGCTATCCCCCTTGCACCCAGCGCTGGAATAAAACATACCTGCTTTATAACCCATCTCTGGATTATAGAGTTTGATTCCGCAAGTCAGGGAGCTTTGAACAGTGCGGGCAGTCAGGAGCACCTCGCGTTTCTGCCTGTGGTGTTGGCGCTGCCGTAAGTCTTTGGGTGGACACCCCTCTCCCTGGGGGTGTCCCGATTGGAAGGCAGGATTCAATCCCGCCGCAGCCCGTCCATGGCAGGCAGACGCTTCTCTCCTCTGCTCATGGGACTCAGCAGTGCCAGGGGTTTCACAGCGCGTGTTGCAGTGGCTGGCAGCCTCCGTGTGTTTTTCTGTTGCAAACAGGATCCCATGGTGGAGCCGAACTAGAAGCAGACGTTGGTGTCTTGTGGCAGGAGCAAGGGCAGTGGAAGCGCTGTCCAATGCCGGGCGGTGGTGACTGCCATGAGAGCAGGGGTCTGATACCATCTGTGAGGGATGGGATTTGCATCCGGTGGCTTTTCCGTTGCAGAATGTCCAGCAGCAGAGCGTGAGTGGCCGTGAAATGAAGCTGGGCCTCAGGAGAGCCGTCTGGAGCTGCGTCACGAGCACCTTGTGTGTGTGCTGGCCATCATGCTGCCAGTTTCCAAGTTCCCAGAGGCAGTAAGTGGTGCTCTCATGGGCTGAGAGAAAGGCACGGGCAACTGGCTGGGAGGGAACTGTCAAATACAAGATACGAAATACTAAAGTATTGATGCTACAGATAAAGCTCAGTTTGCATTTTTGTTAGAGTCTGTGACAACAAATACAGTGTCCCTGAAGAAATGGCTTTTTTGGCCATTAAAAGACAAAATGCAATCTTTTGATTTGCACAAAGCAGTAAAAACAACACTGGAGCGATTTTCTTTATCCTTTGACAGAGTCTCTGGGTCTTTAATGTCCCTTCCCACCCAAACCATTCCACAATAATATATTTCCACAATGTAAATGTGAAAATATCTGCCATGGGCTCCTGCTGCTCTAGATGACTGGGAATCCTCAGCGTCCATAACAAGCCCAGGGGGAGCCTGGTCCTTGCGGTGGAACAGATCTACCCAGTGGGACATGCTCCCAGTAATTCTTCCCCAGCAGCCTGGCACTCACCCACTAAGGGGTGCCACAAGCACCCACTCTATGCAGCCCTGCTGCACAGGAGGAGCAGCCCGTGGGGAGGCCCAGCCAGCAGCCTGGGGATGTGAGGTCACTATGCCCTGCCACATTGCTGCCTTGTGCCACAAGATCACAATGCCCAGCTGCGTGCTCTAGGTGTTCTGTGCCCCAATAGCAGCACTCGTTGTGGCTGTAGCAGTGGTGGTAGCAGCATGGCACGAGTACTGGGGGCCACGACCCCCACCTGACTTGCCGTCCTCCTACTGATAGCCATGTGTTGTCAGGAGACTTGTGCTGCTCCAGGGCGAGCAGCAGGAGCAGGTGGGTGGGCAGAGATGGGGTAAAAAATAAGCGGAAATGAGAGTGAGAAGCCCAGGTTCTGGTTCCAGTGGCTCTGTGCCTTATAGCCCTAAGGCTGCCTTCGATGGGGGCGGGGGGGTATTGGAAAAGGGGGACAGGCAGCAGCACAGGAGCTGGGCAAGGGCATGAGGAAGCCCTGTGCTCCCACGGCTCTGCCGCTGGCTGGGTGGAGCATGCTCTTCATCCTGGGGGTGTCCCAGGGGAGAACGTGGAAGGTGTGTGCTGGGAAAAGCATGAGCATTTCTGCTCCAGCTGCCTGATGCTCCCCATAGAAAAATCCTGGTTCCCAACAGAGACCCCCAGCTGTAGCCCAGTGTGTTTCAGGCACCTTTTCTTTGTATGCTCTTCCACGCGGTCCCGGAGGGGTGCTGCATGTGGCCAGGAGGGAGCATTTGTAAAGCTGCCGAGTGCTAGGCTCCAGGTCACCCTGGCCCCTCTATAGCTTTGGCAATCAAGGCCTGAGTCTCCCATCCTGTTACCTGTCCCCTTCCCTGGCCCCTTCCCTGTCACTAAGGGAGAGGAAGATCACAGCATGCAATGGGAACATCCCTCTTCTGTTCTTTCTTCTAGATGATGACATTGGTACTCCTTCCTCAGATGACTGGAAGGAGACTGCTTTTGTGCCTCAGGGGAAACTCCGAGGTAAGTTGTGAGTGTCTGTTTCCTTGGAAGTCGAAAAATTAGTGCTATAATAGCTTATTTGGGTACGTAAGGCTCTCCAAAGGTCTTTCAAGTCTCTTTGTGCTTTGAAGGTCGTACACAGATCAGTCATTAGTATTTCTTTACTTGGAGAATTGTCACATTTCAGTGGGAAGGCGGCCCTTGCCAGTCTTTGCTCCTATTCCTTTGCTGTTTGGGCCATGTCATTCCCTGACCTGCAGCCAGTCCTCACAGGTCACTGCAGGAAAAAAAACAAGGCAGACCCCAGTGCACAGCGGAAGCTCTCCTCACCTGTGTCTGATCACTCTTGTGCCTGCAGGCCCCTTTGGTGCATTTCGAAAGCAAAGTCGCGTCCCTGAGCCTGGGGTGGATGCCAGACGTAAGTCACCAGTCTTCATCTCATGATCTTTGCTCATATTTGGTTGTGGAAGTTCAGGAGGGGTTCATCTTTTCACTGCCTGGTGATTTCTTCTCCATGAGAAGCTTGGGTAGTCACTGTTTCTTGGGTGCTGCATGCTCCCAGCATCCCGTTGACTTTGTCTCCATACATCAGAGATCTCCCCACTAAAAAAACCTTGAGGGGCCAAATGTTCTTCTATGCCTTCTCTGAAGATTGTTTTACATGGCCTGGAGAGAGTATCTGGAAAGCTGCTGAGTGCCAGCCAACTGCCCACCTGGCTTCTCTGCAGCTTTGCAACTTTTGACCCAGGTCTGAGTGCCATGTCATCACCTGAGCCCCTTCCAGTCACTGCAGGTCCCTAAGGAAGAGAGAAATTACAGCATACCATGTCATGAGATTTTACTTCCTTTGAGAGATGCCAGCTCACAGTCCTAATGTCAGCCAGGCGCATCTGCAGGTGTGAGTGAGAATGCACACCTGTGTGTGTGTGCCCTGCCCTTGCACAATGCCCTTGTCCCATTCAGTGATGCCGTTATGCGTTTAGGTAAGCTGCAGTGTGTGGTGAAAAGTTCTCATTCTTTGGTTGCAGAAGTGCCTCCAGGGAAGGCCGTGCTAAATCCTTAGTTGTGCTGGAACCCCACAGGCATCCCAGGGGTGGCTGTTGTCGTTACTGACTTCACTGAAAAGACCGTTCAGTTTAATATCTTGTTTGTCTGAAAGTTATCTTAATGCTTTCTGTTTAGGTCCTGAGAAACAGAAAGAGGCCCTGGAAACAGGAAAATATCTGCAGACACTGCCCCCTCTGCTAATGAAAATCATGAAGGACAAAGCACGTGGTAGGTGTATTTCCGTCTGTTCCCTGAAAGGCTTGTGAAACTGAATTTCTAGAAATACATGTGGAGAAACTGCACCATCTTCCTGATGAGAAGCAGTTACTTACAGTCCCACTCCCTTACCTCCTTTCTAAAGAGACAGGTGGAGCACCTATGCGCTGGCTTGCATTTTGGAACGGCAGAGTTTGCACACTGACTGTCCCGCTGAGAGTAATAGAGGCCATGCACACAACAACTGTCAGTCCAGGTAAGGGCCGCTCATAGAGCTCCGTGGCCGTGGTTAGAGGTTGCTCCCCTCCCACTGCAGCCAGTTCCCAGGGACTTAGGAACTTTGTCCTTTTGGGAACTAGGCCACCAGAACCACATTCAGCAGATAAGGAGAGGAAACAGGACCCTCCATAGTACCTCCTGTGCACAGACCCTGCATTCCAGAGCTTGCTGTGCTTCCCCTGAGCCACCAGGCACAACAGCAGCCCGGAGCGGGATCCTTCCTGTGGTTGTTCTTGTCCACGTCACTCAAAGCAGCAGCTGGTGAAACAGATCCACATTGTTTTTCCAGGTGCGGATGGTGAGGAACACGCAAATGCCGCAGACAATAATTTTATCAAGAAGTACTGCCTGGGATTTGGTGTGGCTATCTTCGTTACCATGCTGATGGCAATGTTTTCGTGCTATCGTCTTGTCCGAGAACGGAGGCAGATAAACCAGTGAGTTCTTGTTCACCCCCAACCCCATCCTGCCCCCTCTCTTTACTATAGGGATCCTGTGAGCAAGGAGGCATTTCTACTTAAAGCAGCATAGAGAAGCCAGTTAGTTGTTGCCTAACACTGTCTGAGATTGACACTGTCAGACATTTAACTGGCCTCGCCATTCCTGCTGCATGTTCTTACTGCTGGGCCTGAGACAGGCCCGGAGCTGAGAGTGACTCTATCATGCACTGTGAGGAAGGAGAGCAGGGGGTTCTCCTGTGCCCTCAGCACGTTTCTCTCCCTGCAGGCGCCTTGCTGAAGATGCTGCAGTCCAGCATATTGCCCGCAGCAACACCTCACGCTTGGACAAACAGCTTGCTCGCCTCAGTGCGCCGGACAGAAAAGACGTGGCACAAACAACCGGTGCCTGTGCAGTGACAATCTGCCCACCAGCCGCAGAGCACCACCAGAGCGGCCCCTGCCAGGCCTGACGGCTGTCGGGCTCAGCTGCCCCCAGTGCAGCCCCCGTAGCCCACCAGCCCAGGCTCCGTGGCCCCTGGGAAGTACATCATGCCCAGTGGCCCCTATCCACCTTGGGCATCAACACCTCTTTCAGGGGACAGGAGGGACCCAGCTGGTTTGGAAGCTTGCAGTCATCGGCTGGCACCCAAACAGCAGCACCCTGGCATCAACACCACCCTCCTGTCCCCCACCACCATTCTTCAGGGGTTGGCAGTGGCTCCCTCAAAGTGTCACCCGCAGGCAGCCACTGCCTCAGGGAAGCTTGAGAGGCCTGTCAGCCTCCAGCACCATCTCTGCCCTCACCCTCCCCTCCACCATCCATCAGGGGATGGAAGCGACCCCAGCAGAGTATAGACCTGGGGACATCATCCAACAGACGGACGACCATTGCCTGGGGGAAGCCAACTGGCCCAGCAGCCCCCTGTCCCCCCCAGGAACTGTCACCAACTTTCCTTCACCATCCTTCAGGAGGTTGGAGCAGCCCCCACAGGGTGGCAGTTTGAGGGCATCATCCGACACCCAGAAAACTACAGCCAGGGGAAAGCATACCAGGCCCCACAGCTCCCAGCCCCCCACAGCACCAACTCTGCCCTCCCGCTCCTCTCCTCCATCCTTCAGGATGTGGGAGTGCCCCCCCCCACAGGGTCGGCATGGGGGCAACACCTGTAAAACCTCTGCCTGGAAAAAGTATGACAGGCCCAGCAGCCCCAAGATCCCCCCAGCACCACCTCTCTCTTCATGCTCCTCTCCACCATTGGTCAGGGGGTGGGAGCATCATCACTGGTCAACACAACAGGGGGTTCTTTCTTTAACATCCTTATTACACCTTCCGAACTGAGTATACCTTTTCTACAAAAATTCTCAGCACCACAGATGATCATATTCAAAACATCTATAACTATATGGAATATAGATATTGTAAATTAATTCAATAAAATTCAACAACAAAACAAAATAACCAAGAAGCTGCTTCCTTCAAAAGGCAGAGTATTCTGACGAGGAGAAAACAGCAATACTAACATCACGTCACAGCGTTGCCATCAGGGCTCAAGCTAAGGCAGCCAGCTGACCAGGGCAGAACTTGTTTTAGATGCTGCTCAGTGACAACACCCAGAATGAAGTAGCAAGGATGTGAAGTGTAGGAGACTACTTGCGCTTATCACATTCTGTCTGCTGTAACAGCACTACTCAAAGATTTCTAATCGGGCCAAGATCTTTGTGAAGCAGCAGTTTGTTCATTACTGCCATCATGGCCGCACACCCCTACTGACTGTTGGGCAGGGCTGCAGTGGAGAACGCCCTCCACACGCAGTCCTGGGCAGGCAAGGGCTGTCAGTGCACAGTGCCACACGCTCCTTGCCATCTGCACACACGTGGTCTGGCTTTGCACTGCCAGGCACATCGTCTCGCCTGGGCACTGCAGGTCCTCGCTTGGTGGTATGCAGAGACAGCGGGGCCAACAGATGAAGTTATCTGTGTTGTGTGCAATACTTGCATGACTTGGGAGCTGACAATCCTTGTGGTTCTCTGTCCTGCTCCAATTTATAGGAAGGAGAGGAGGTCCATACGTGTATGCCTGAGCATGGTTCAAATGTTGGAGGACGGACGCTATTACGATTTAGGGTGATTAGGAAGGGAAGGCGGGCAATAGAAAAGACAGGAAAAAGAATCAAGGAGTCTTTATAGGAAGCAAGAGGGAGAGAGAGTCACCACCATGGATCTGACGTGTTTAGTAGTTCAGTCATTGATCTTCAGTAGTGGTGGGTCATCAGGAGTTGTTGTTCCGCTGACGATGACTGTGACCACGGCAACAGTTTCCAATGATAGTATAAACTTACAAATAAGTCCAACGTGGTTCAGTCAGCTCTCCTTGGTGTGACAGCTCAAATCCAAAATGGTTGAGTAAGCTCTCCTTGGAATGGCAGCTTCTGGCTCTGGGATCTCATCTGGACCTTGCCAGCAGACAAGAGGGAGCAGGGACGCCCACCTGCTTCTTGTTCTTCACCGGACACGATGGTATCATTCCCCAGTTTTTCCATACCAAGCTGGAGCCAGATCTTCTGCCAGTAAACACTTCTGAGCACCCTCTTCTGGAGGTGAACAGCTCTGGAGGAAGGTGCTTTCAAATGTCCACAAAGTGATGTTGATTGTCACTCAGTAGCACCCATCACTTGCCTCCTCCATAAATCAGTTACAGTCTTGTTGGTGAACCTGAAGACAAAAGGTCAGCGCGCTGGGACAAACAGCCACACACCAGTATCACAGAGTCACAGAATGACCCAGGTTGGAAGGGACCTCATGGATCATGAAGAACAAACCCCCCTGCCTGGCAGGGCCACCAAACATACACCTTTACTAGATCAGGTTGCCCAGGGCCCTGTCCAACCTGGCCCTGAACACCCCCAAGGACGGGGCATCCACAACCTCCCTGGGCAGCCCGTTCCAGGGCCTAACCACTCTGCTAGTAAACAACTTTCCCCCTAACATCCAACCTAAATCTTCCCTCTTTCAACTTAAATCAGTTTCCCCTTGTCCTGCTATTACCAGCCCCCTCCTCATCCTATGTGGAACACCAGTGCCAGCAGTGCGGCCGCCATTTTAGAACCCTCTCCACGTCACCTTGGTCACCGCTGCCGCGCTCAACGCACTCGCCTCTGACAGCTGTGGCAGTTAGCAGCCATGTCGGCAGCTAAGAGGGCTAGGGTAGAAGTTTTCCCTGTTTCAGGCGGGAGGATGGAGCTGGGGGCCCTAGGAGTGAGAAGGAGGAGGGGGCCCGCCATGACCACCAGGCAGAGGAGCCCCCCTGCAAAGGGGCACATGTGGGTCAGATCTATGAGGCAGGGGCTGAGGTGGGTCATATCTATGGGGCAGGAGCTGCTGTGGGGCTGATGTGTGTCAGATCGACGGAACAGGTGCTGCTGTGGGGCTGATTTGGGTCAGATCTATAGGGAAGGAGCTGCTGTGGGGCAGGTGTGTGTCATATCTATGGGGCAGGAGCTGCTGTGGGGCTGGTGTGGGTCAGATCTATGGGGCAGGAGCTGCTGTGGGGTAGTTGTGGGTCAGATCTATGGGGCAGGATCTGCTCTGGGGCACATGTGAGTGAGATCTATGGGGCAGGAGCAGCTGTAGTGCAGATGTGGGTCAGATCTATGGGACAGGAGGTGCTGTGGTGCACATGTGGGTCAGATCTATAGACCAGGAGCTGCTGTGCGGCTGATGTGGGTAAGGTCTATGGGGCAAAACCTGCTCTGGGGCACATGTTGGTCAGATCTATGGGGCAGGAGCTGCTGTGGGTCAGATGTACTGGGCTGGAGCTGCTGTGGGGCTGATGTGGGTCAGATCTATGGGGCAGGAGCTCCTGTGGGACACATGTATATCAGATCGTTGGGGCAGGAGCAATTGTGGGGATGATGTGTGTCAGATCTACGGAACAGGTGCTGCTGTGGTCTTATGTGGGTCAGATCTAGAGGGAAGGAGCTGCTGTGGAGCTGATGTTGGTTAGATCTATGGGGCAGGAGCTGCTGTGGGGCCTATGTGGGTCAGATCTGTGGGACAGGAGCTGCTGGGTGGCTCATGTGCTTGAGATCTATGAGGCAGGAGCTTCTGTGGTGAAGACGTGGGTCAGATCTATGGAGCAGGAGCTGCTGTGGGGGTGCTGTGTGTCAGATCTATGGGGCAGGAGCTTCTGTGGGGTAGATGTGGGTCAGATCTATGGGACTGGAGCTGCTGTGGGTCTGATGGGGGCTAGATCTATGGGGCAGGAGCTGCTGTGGGGGTGATGTGTGTCAGATCTATGGGGCAGGAGCTGGTGTGGGGCTGATTTGGGTCACATCTATGGGGCAGGAGCTGCTGTGGGGCAGATTGGGATCAGATCTATGGGTCAGGAGCTGCTGTGTGGCTGATGTGGGTCTGATCTATGGGGCAGGAGCTTCTTTGGGGCTGATTGGGATCAGATCTATGGGTCAGGAGCTGCTGTGTGGCTGATGTGGGTCGGATCTATGGGGCAGGAGATGCTGTGGGGCTGATGTGGGTCAGATCTATGGGCCAGGAGCTGTTATGTGGGTGATGAGGGTCAGATCTATTGGGCAGGAGCTGCTGTGGTGCTGATGTGTTTAAGATCTATGAGACATGAGCTGCTGTGAGGCAGATGTGGGTCAGATCTATTGGGCAGGAGCTGTTGTGGGGCACATGGGTATCAGATCTTTGGGGCAGGAGCTGTTGTGGGGCACATGTCGGTAGATCTATGTGGCAGGAGCTGCTGTGGGGCTGATGTGGGTCAGATCTATGGGGTAGGTGCTGCTGTGGAGCTGATGTTGGTCAGATCTATGGGGCAGGAGTGGCTGTGGGGCTTGTGTTGGTCAGATCTATGGGGCAGGAGCTGCTGTGGGGGCTATGTGGGTCAGATCTGTGGTACAGGAGCTGCTGTGGGGCTCATGTGGTTGAGATCTATGGGGCAGGCTTTGCTGTGGTGCTGATGTGGGTCAGATATATGGGGAAGGAACTGCTTTGGGGCTGTCTGGGTTCAGATCTATGGGGCAGAAGCTGCTATGGGGCAGATGTGGGTCAGATCTATGGGGCAGGAGCTGCTGTGGGGCAGATATTGGTCTGATCTATGGGGCAGGAGCTGCAGTGGGGCAGATGTGAGTCAGATCAATGGGGCAGGAGCTGCTGTGGGGATGATGAGGGTCAGATCTATGGGGCAGGAGCTGCTGTGGGGTAGATCTATGGGGCAGGAGCTGTTGTGAGGCTGATGATGGTCTGATCTATAAGGCAGGAGCTGCTGTGGGGCTGGTGTGGGTCAGATCAATGGGGCAGGAGCTGCTGTGGGGCACATGTTGGTCAGATCTATGGGGCAGGAGCTGCTGTGGGCCAGATCTATGGGGCAGGAGCTCCTGTGGGGCACATGTATATCAAATCTTTGGGGCAGGAGCAGTTGTGGGGATGATGTGTTTCAGATCTACGGAACAGTTGCTGCTGTGGGTTTATGTGGGTCAGATCAATGGGGCAGGAGCTGCTGTGGGTCATATGAGGGTAAGATCTATGAGTTAGGAGCTGCTGTGGGTCAGATCTATGGGGCAGCGGCTGCTAAGGGGCACATGTGGGTCAGATCTATGAGGCAGGGGCTGAGGTGGGTCATATCTATGGGGCAGGAGCTGCTGTGGGGCTGATGTGTGTCAGATCCAGGGAACAGGTGCTGCTGTGGGGCTTATGTGGGTCAGATCGATAGGGAAGGAGCTGCTGTGGGGCAGGTGTGTGTCATATCTATGAGGCAGGAGCTGCTGTGGGGCAGGTGTGTGTCAGATCTATGGGGCAGGAGCTGCTGTGGGGCTGGTGTGGGTCAGATCAATGTGCCAGGAACTGGTGTGGGGCTGATGTGGGTCAGATCTATGGGGCAGGAGCTGGTGTGGTGCTGATTTGGATCAGATCTATGGGGCAGGAGCTGCTGTGGGGTAGTTGTGTGTCAGATCTATGGGGCAGGATCTGCTCTGGGGCACATGTGAGTGAGATCTATGGGGCAGGAGCTGCTGTGGGGTAGATGTTGGTCAGATCTATGGGGCAGGAGTAGCTGTGGGGCATATGTGAGTCAGATGTATGCGGCAGGAGCTACTGTAGTGCAGATGTGGGTCAGATCTATGGGACTGGAGCTGCTGTGGGGTAGTTGTGGGTCAGATCTATCGGGCAGTATCTGCTCTGGGGCACATGTGAGTGGGATCTATGGGGCAGGAGCTGCTGTAGTGCAGATGTGGGTCAGATCTATGGGGCAGGAGCTGCTGTGGGGTAGTTGTGGGTCAGATCTATCGGGCAGTATCTGCTCTGGGGCACATGTTGGTCAGATCTATAAGGCAGGAGCTGCTGTGGGTCAGATCTACTGGGCAGGAGCTGCTGTGGGGCACATGTATATCAGATCT
Source organism: Coturnix japonica (assembly GCF_054131305.1). Classification (NCBI taxonomy): domain Eukaryota; kingdom Metazoa; phylum Chordata; class Aves; order Galliformes; family Phasianidae; genus Coturnix; species Coturnix japonica. The sequence goes on along the minus strand of NC_140671.1, from coordinate 18,189,599 downwards.
TTGGGGCAGGAGCAGTTGAGGGGATGATGTGTGTCAGATCTACGGAACAGGTGCTGCTGTGGGTTTATGTGGGTCAGATCTATAGGGAAGGAGCTGCTGTGGAGCTGATGTTGGTTAGATCTGTGGGGCAGGAGCTGCTGTGGGGCCTATGTGGGTCAGATCTATGAGGCAGGAGCTGCTGTGGAGGTGCTGTGTGTCAGATCTATGGGGCAGGAGCTGCTTTGGGGTAGATGTGGGTCAGATCTATGGGACTGGAGCTGCTGTGGGTCTGATGGGGGCTAGATCTATGGGGCAGGAGCTGCTGTGGGGGTGATGTGTGTCAGATCTATGGGGCAGGAGATGCTATGGCGCTGATGTTGGTAAGATATATGGGGCAGGAGCTGCAGTGGAGTAGATGTGGGTCTGATCTATGGGGCAGGAGCTGTTGTGGGTCCGATGTGGGTCAGATCTATGGGGCGGGAGCTGTTGTGGGTCCGATGTGGGTCAGATCTATGGGTCAGTAGCTGCTGTGTGGCTGATATGGGTCAGATATATAAGGCAGGAGCTGATATGGGGCAGATGTAGGTCAGATCTTTGGGGCAGGAGCTGCAGTGGGGCAGATCTATGGGGCAGGAGCTGCTGTGGGGCAGATGTGGGTCAGATCTATGGGGCAGGAGCTGCTGTGGGGCTGGTGTTGGTCAGATCTGTAGGGCGGGATCTGCTGTGTTGCTGCTGAGGGTCAGATATATGGGGCAGGAGCTGCTATGGGGCACATGTGGGTCAGATCAATGGGGCAGGAGCTTCTGTGGGGATGATGAGGGTCAGATCTATGGGGCAGGAGCTGCTGTGTGGCTGATATGGGTCAGATCTATGGGGAAGGAGCTGCTGTGAGGCACATGTGGGTCAGATGTATGGGGCAGGATCTGCTGTGTGGCTGATGTGGGTCAGATCTATGGGGCAGGAGCTGCTGTGGGCCAGATCTATGGGGCAGGAGCTGCTGTGGGGCAGATGTGCGTCAGATCTATGTGGCAGGAGCTCCTGTGGGGCTGGTGTGTGTCAGATCTATGAGGCAGGAGCTGCTGTGGGGCAGGTGTGTGTCAGATCTATGGGGCAGGAGCTGCTGTGGGGCAGGTGTGTGTCAGATCTATGGGGCAGGAGCTGCTGTGGGGCTGGTGTGGGTCAGATCAATGTGCCAGGAACTGGTGTGGGGCTGATGTGGGTCAGATCTATGGGGCAGGAGCTGGTGTGGTGCTGATTTGGATCAGATCTATGGGGCAGGAGCTGCTGTGGGGTAGTTGTGTGTCAGATCTATGGGGCAGGATCTGCTCTGGGGCACATGTGAGTGAGATCTATGGGGCAGGAGCTGCTGTGGGGTAGATGTTGGTCAGATCTATGGGGCAGGAGTAGCTGTGGGGCATATGTGAGTCAGATGTATGCGGCAGGAGCTACTGTAGTGCAGATGTGGGTCAGATCTATGGGACTGGAGCTGCTGTGGGGTAGTTGTGGGTCAGATCTATCGGGCAGTATCTGCTCTGGGGCACATGTGAGTGGGATCTATGGGGCAGGAGCTGCTGTAGTGCAGATGTGGGTCAGATCTATGGGGCAGGAGCTGCTGTGGGGTAGTTGTGGGTCAGATCTATCGGGCAGTATCTGCTCTGGGGCACATGTTGGTCAGATCTATGGGGCAGGAGCTGCTGTGGGTCAGATCTACTGGGCAGAAGCTGCTGTGGGGCACATGTATATCAGATCTTTGGGGCAGGAGCAGTTGTGGGGATGATGTGTGTCAGATCTATGGAACAGGTGCTGCTCTGGGTCTTATGTGGGTCAGATCTATAGGGAAGGAGCTGCTGTGGAGCTGATGTTGGTTAGATCTGTGGGGCAGGAGCTGCTGTGGGGCCTATGTGGGTCAGATCTATGAGGCAGGAGCTGCTGTGGAGGTGCTGTGTGTCAGATCTATGGGGCAGGAGCTGCTTTGGGGTAGATGTGGGTCAGATCTATGGGACTGGAGCTGCTGTGGGTCTGATGGGGGCTAGATCTATGGGGCAGGAGCTGCTGTGGGGGTGATGTGTGTCAGATCTATGGGGCAGGAGATGCTATGGCGCTGATGTTGGTAAGATATATGGGGCAGGAGCTGCAGTGGAGTAGATGTGGGTCTGATCTATGGGGCAGGAGCTGTTGTGGGTCCGATGTGGGTCAGATCTATGGGGCGGGAGCTGTTGTGGGTCCGATGTGGGTCAGATCTATGGGTCAGGAGCTGCTGTGTGGCTGATATGGGTCAGATATATGGGGCAGGAGCTGATATGGGGCAGATGTAGGTCAGATCTTTGGGGCAGGAGCTGCAGTGGGGCAGATGTGAGTCAGATCAATGGGGCAGGAGCTGCTGTGGGTCAGATGTATGGGGCAGGAGCTGCTGTGGGGCTGGTGTTGGTCAGATCTGTGGGGCGGGAGCTGCTGTGTTGCTGCTGAGGGTCAGATATATGGGGCAGGAGCTGCTATGGGGCAGATGTGGGTCAGATCTATGGGGCAGGAGCTGCTGTGTGGCTGATGTGGGTCAGATCTATGGGGAAGGAGCTGCTGTGAGGCACATGTGGGTCAGATGTATGGGGCAGGATCTGCTGTGTGGCTGATGTGGGTCAGATCTATGGGGCAGGAGCTGCTGTGGGGCACATGTGGGTCAGATCTATGGGGCAGGAGCTGCTTTGGGGCAGATGTGGGTCAGATCTATGGGGTAGGTACTGCTGTGGAGCTGATGTTGGTAAGATCTATGGGGCAGGAGCTGCTGTGGGGTATATGTGGGTCATATCTGTGGGGCAAGTGCTGCTGTGTTGCTGCTGAGGGTCAGATCTATGGGGCAGAAGATGCTGTGGGGTAGATCTATGGGGCAGGAGCTGTTGTGAGGCTGATGAGGGACTGATCTTTAAGGCAGGAGCTGCAGTGGGGTGCATGTGGGTCAGATCTATGGGGCAGGAGCCGCTGTAGGTCAGATCTACTGGGCTGGAGCTGCTGTGGGGCTGATGTGGGTCAGATCTATGGGGCAGGAGCTCCTGTGGGGAAGACGTGGGTCAGATCTATGGGGCAGGAGCTGTGTGGGGGTGATGTGTGTCAGATCTATGGGGCAGGAGATGCTATGGCGCTGATGTTGGTAAGATATATGGGGCAGGAGCTGCAGTGGGGTAGATGTGGGTCTGATCTATGGGGCAGGAGCTGTTGTGGGTCCGATGTGGGTCAGATCTATGGGGCGGGAGCTGCTGTGTGGCTGACGTGGGTCTGATCTATGGGGCAGGAGCTTCTTTGGGGCTGATGTGGGTCAGATCTATGGGGCAGGAGCTGCTGTGGGGATAATGTGGGTCAGATCAATTGGGCAGGAGCTGCTATGGGGCAGATGTGGGTCAGATCTATGGGGCAGGAGCTGCTGTGGGGCTGATGAGGGTCAGATCTATGGGGCAGGAGCTGCTGTGGGGCTGATTGGGATCAGATCTATGGGGCAGGAGCTGCTGTGTGGCTGATGTGGGTCTGATCTATGGGGCAGGAGCTTCTTTGGGGCTGATGTGGGTCAGATCTATGGGGCGGGAGCTGTTCTGGGGCAGATTTGGGTCAGATCTATGTGGCAGGAGAAGCTGTTGGTCAGATCTATGGGGTTGGTGCTCCTAAGGGACAGATGTGGGTCGGATCTATGGGGCAGGAGATGCTGTGGGGCAGATATGGGTCTGATCTATGGGGCAGGAGCTGCAGTGGGGCAGATGTGAGTCAGATCAATGGGGCAGGAGCTGCTCTGGGGCACATGTTGGTCAGATCTATGGGGCAGGAGCTGCTGTGGGCCAGATCTATGGGGCAGGAGCTGCTGTGGGGCAGATGTGGGTCAGATCTATAGGGCAGGAGATGCTATGGCGCTGATGTTGGTAAGATATATGGGGCAGGAGCTGCAGTGGAGTAGATGTGGGTCTGATCTATGGGGCAGGAGCTGTTGTGGGTCCGATGTGGGTCAGATCTATGGGGCGGGAGCTGTTGTGGGTCCGAAGAGGGTCAGATCTATGGGTCAGGATCTGCTGTGTGGCTGATATGGGTCAGATATATGGGGCAGGAGCTGATATGGGGCAGATGTAGGTCAGATCATTGGGGCAGGAGCTGCTGTGTGGCTGATGCGGGTCAGATCTATGGGGCAGGAGCTGCTGTGGGTCAGATGTATGGGGCAGGAGCTGCTGTGGGGCAGATGTGGGTCAGATCTATAGGGCAGGAGATGCTATGGCGCTGATGTTGGTAAGATATATGGGGCAGGAGCTGCAGTGGAGTAGATGTGGGTCTGATCTATGGGGCAGGAGCTGTTGTGGGTCCGATGTGGGTCAGATCTATGGGGCGGGAGCTGTTGTGGGCCCGAAGAGGGTCAGATCTATGGGTCAGGAGCTGCTGTGTGGCTGATATGGGTCAGATATATGGGGCAGGAGCTGATATGGGGCAGATGTAGGTCAGATCATTGGGGCAGGAGCTGCTGTGTGGCTGATGCGGGTCAGATCTATGGGGCAGGAGCTGCTGTGGGTCAGATGTATGGGGCAGGAGCTGCTGTGGGGCTGGTGTTGGTCAGATCTGTATGGCGGGATCTGCTGTGTTGCTGCTGAGGGTCAGATATATGGGGCAGGAGCTGCTATGGGGCACATGTGGGTCAGATCAATGGGGCAGGAGCTTCTGTGGGGATGATGAGGGTCAGATCTATGGGGCAGGAGCTGCTGTGTGGCTGATATGGGTCAGATCTATGGGGAAGGAGCTGCTGTGAGGCACATGTGGGTCAGATGTATGGGGCAGGATCTGCTGTGTGGCTGATGCGGGTCAGATCTATGGGGCAGGAGCTGCTGTGGGGCACATGTGGGTCAGATCTATGGGGCAGGAGCTGCTTTGGGGCAGATGTGGGTCAGATCTATGGGGTAGGTACTGCTGTGGAGCTGATGTTGGTAAGATCTATGGGGCAGGAGCTGCTGTGGGGTATATGTGGGTCATATCTGTGGGGCAAGTGCTGCTGTGTTGCTGCTGAGGGTCAGATCTATGGGGCAGAAGATGCTGTGGGGTAGATCTATGGGGCAGGAGCTGTTGTGAGGCTGATGAGGGACTGATCTTTAAGGCAGGAGCTGCAGTGGGGTGCATGTGGGTCAGATCTATGGGGCAGGAGCCGCTGTAGGTCAGATCTACTGGGCTGGAGCTGCTGTGGGGCTGATGTGGGTCAGATCTATGGGGCAGGAGCTCCTGTGGGGAAGACGTGGGTCAGATCTATGGGGCAGGAGCTGTGTGGGGGTGATGTGTGTCAGATCTATGGGGCAGGAGATGCTATGGCGCTGATGTTGGTAAGATATATGGGGCAGGAGCTGCAGTGGGGTAGATGTGGGTCTGATCTATGGGGCAGGAGCTGTTGTGGGTCCGATGTGGGTCAGATCTATGGGGTGGGAGCTGCTGTGTGGCTGACGTGGGTCTGATCTATGGGGCAGGAGCTTCTTTGGGGCTGATGTGGGTCAGATCTATGGGGCAGGAGCTGCTGTGGGGATAATGTGGGTCAGATCAATTGGGCAGGAGCTGCTATGGGGCAGATGTGGGTCAGATCTATGGGGCAGGAGCTGCTGTGGGGCTGATGAGGGTCAGATCTATGGGGCAGGAGCTGCTGTGGGGCTGATTGGGATCAGATCTATGGGTCAGGAGCTGCTGTGTGGCTGATGTGGGTCTGATCTATGGGGCAGGAGCTTCTTTGGGGCTGATGTGGGTCAGATCTATGGGGCGGGAGCTGTTCTGGGGCAGATTTGGGTCAGATCTATGTGGCAGGAGAAGCTGTTGGTCAGATCTATGGGGTTGGTGCTCCTAAGGGACAGATGTGGGTCGGATCTATGGGGCAGGAGATGCTGTGGGGCAGATATGGGTCTGATCTATGGGGCAGGAGCTGCAGTGGGGCAGATGTGAGTCAGATCAATGGGGCAGGAGCTGCTCTGGGGCACATGTTGGTCAGATCTATGGGGCAGGAGCTGCTGTGGGCCAGATCTATGGGGCAGGAGCTGCTGTGGGGCAGATGTGGGTCAGATCTATAGGGCAGGAGCTCCTGTGGGGCACATGTATATCAAATCTTTGGGGCAGGAGCAGTTGTGGGGATGATGTGTGTCAGATCTACGGAACAGTTGCTGCTGTGGGTTTATGTGGGTCAGATCAATGGGGCAGGAGCTGCTGTGGGTCATATGAGGGTCAGATCTATGAGTTAGGAGCTGCTGTGGGTCAGATCTATGGGGCAGCGGCTGCTAAGGGGCACATGTGGGTCAGATCTATGAGGCAGGGGCTGAGGTGGGTCATATCTATGGGGCAGGAGCTGCTGTGGGGCTGATGTGTGTCAGATCCAGGGAACAGGTGCTGCTGTGGGGCTTATGTGGGTCAGATCGATAGGGAAGGAGCTGCTGTGGGGCAGGTGTGTGTCATATCTATGAGGCAGGAGCTGCTGTGGGGCAGGTGTGTGTCAGATCTATGGGGCAGGAGCTGCTGTGGGGCTGGTGTGGGTCAGATCAATGTGCCAGGAACTGGTGTGGGGCTGATGTGGGTCAGATCTATGGGGCAGGAGCTGGTGTGGTGCTGATTTGGATCAGATCTATGGGGCAGGAGCTGCTGTGGGGTAGTTGTGTGTCAGATCTATGGGGCAGGATCTGCTCTGGGGCACATGTGAGTGAGATCTATGGGGCAGGAGCTGCTGTGGGGTAGATGTTGGTCAGATCTATGGGGCAGGAGTAGCTGTGGGGCATATGTGAGTCAGATGTATGCGGCAGGAGCTACTGTAGTGCAGATGTGGGTCAGATCTATGGGACTGGAGCTGCTGTGGGGTAGTTGTGGGTCAGATCTATCGGGCAGTATCTGCTCTGGGGCACATGTGAGTGGGATCTATGGGGCAGGAGCTGCTGTAGTGCAGATGTGGGTCAGATCTATGGGGCAGGAGCTGCTGTGGGGTAGTTGTGGGTCAGATCTATCGGGCAGTATCTGCTCTGGGGCACATGTTGGTCAGATCTATAAGGCAGGAGCTGCTGTGGGTCAGATCTACTGGGCAGGAGCTGCTGTGGGGCACATGTATATCAGATCTTTGGGGCAGGAGCAGTTGAGGGGATGATGTGTGTCAGATCTACGGAACAGGTGCTGCTGTGGGTTTATGTGGGTCAGATCTATAGGGAAGGAGCTGCTGTGGAGCTGATGTTGGTTAGATCTGTGGGGCAGGAGCTGCTGTGGGGCCTATGTGGGTCAGATCTATGAGGCAGGAGCTGCTGTGGAGGTGCTGTGTGTCAGATCTATGGGGCAGGAGCTGCTTTGGGGTAGATGTGGGTCAGATCTATGGGACTGGAGCTGCTGTGGGTCTGATGGGGGCTAGATCTATGGGGCAGGAGCTGCTGTGGGGGTGATGTGTGTCAGATCTATGGGGCAGGAGATGCTATGGCGCTGATGTTGGTAAGATATATGGGGCAGGAGCTGCAGTGGAGTAGATGTGGGTCTGATCTATGGGGCAGGAGCTGTTGTGGGTCCGATGTGGGTCAGATCTATGGGGCGGGAGCTGTTGTGGGTCCGATGTGGGTCAGATCTATGGGTCAGTAGCTGCTGTGTGGCTGATATGGGTCAGATATATGGGGCAGGAGCTGATATGGGGCAGATGTAGGTCAGATCTTTGGGGCAGGAGCTGCAGTGGGGCAGATCTATGGGGCAGGAGCTGCTGTGGGGCAGATGTGGGTCAGATCTATGGGGCAGGAGCTGCTGTGGGGCTGGTGTTGGTCAGATCTGTAGGGCGGGATCTGCTGTGTTGCTGCTGAGGGTCAGATATATGGGGCAGGAGCTGCTATGGGGCACATGTGGGTCAGATCAATGGGGCAGGAGCTTCTGTGGGGATGATGAGGGTCAGATCTATGGGGCAGGAGCTGCTGTGTGGCTGATATGGGTCAGATCTATGGGGAAGGAGCTGCTGTGAGGCACATGTGGGTCAGATGTATGGGGCAGGATCTGCTGTGTGGCTGATGTGGGTCAGATCTATGGGGCAGGAGCTGCTGTGGGGCACATGTGGGTCAGATCTATGGGGCAGGAGCTGCTTTGGGGCAGATGTGGGTCAGATCTATGGGGTAGGTACTGCTGTGGAGCTGATGTTGGTAAGATCTATGGGGCAGGAGCTGCTGTGGGGTATATGTGGGTCATATCTGTGGGGCAGGTGCTGCTGTGTTGCTGCTGAGGGTCAGATCTATGGGGCAGGAGATGCTGTGGGGTAGATCTATGGAGCAGGAGCTGTTGTGAGGCTGATGAGGGACTGATCCTTAAGGCAGGAGCTGCAGTGGAGTGCATGTGGGTCAGATCTATGGGGCAGGAGCTGCTGTGGGTCAGATCTATGGGGCAGGAGCTCCTGTGGGGAAGACGTGGGTCAGATCTATGGGGCAGGAGCTCCTGTGGGGAAGACGTGGGTCAGATCTATGGGGCAGGAGCTGTGTGGGGGTGATGTGTGTCAGATCTATGGGGCAGGAGATGCTATGGCGCTGATGTTGGTAAGATATATGGGGCAGGAGCTGCAGTGGGGTAGATGTGGGTCTGATCTATGGGGCAGGAGCTGTTGTGGGTCCGATGTGGGTCAGATCTATGGGGTGGGAGCTGCTGTATGGCTGACGTGGGTCTGATCTATGGGGCAGGAGCTTCTTTGGGGCTGATGTGGGTCAGATCTATGGGGCAGGAGCTGCTATGGGGATAATGTGGGTCAGATCAATTGGGCAGGAGCTGCTATGGGGCAGATGTGGGTCAGATCTATGGGGCAGGAGCTGCTGTGGGGCTGATGAGGGTCAGATCTATGGGGCAGGAGCTGCTGTGGGGCTGATTGGGATCAGATCTATGGGTCAGGAGCTGCTGTGTGGCTGATGTGGGTCTGATCTATGGGGCAGGAGCTTCTTTGGGGCTGATGTGGGTCAGATCTATGGGGCGGGAGCTGTTCTGGGGCAGATTTGGGTCAGATCTATGTGGCAGGAGAAGCTGTTGGTCAGATCTATTGGGTTGGTGCTCCTAAGGGACAGATGTGGGTCGGATCTATGGGTCAGGAGATGCTGTGGGGCAGATATGGGTCTGATCTATGGGGCAGGAGCTGCAGTGGGGCAGATGTGAGTCAGATCAATGGGGCAGGAGCTGCTGTGGGGATGATGAGGGTCAGATCTTTGGGGCAGGAGCTGCTGTGGGGTAGATCTATGGGTCAGGAGCTGTTGTGAGGCTGATGATGGTCTGATCTATAAGGCAGGAGCTGCTGTGGGGCGCATGTGGGTCAGATGTATGGGGCAGGAGCTGCTGTGGGGCTGATGCGGGTAAGATCTATGGGGCAGGAGCTGCTGTGGGGCTGGTGTGGGTCAGATCAATGGGGCAGGAGCTGCTCTGGGGCACATGTTGGTCAGATCTATGGGGCAGGAGCTGCTGTGGGCCAGATCTATGGGGCAGGAGCTGCTGTGGGGCAGATGTGGGTCAGATCTATAGGGCAGGAGCTCCTGTGGGGCACATGTATATCAAATCTTTGGGGCAGGAGCAGTTGTGGGGATGATGTGTGTCAGATCTACGGAACAGTTGCTGCTGTGGGTTTATGTGGGTCAGATCAATGGGGCAGGAGCTGCTGTGGGTCATATGAGGGTCAGATCTATGAGTTAGGAGCTGCTGTGGGTCAGATCTATGGGGCAGCGGCTGCTAAGGGGCACATGTGGGTCAGATCTATGAGGCAGGGGCTGAGGTGGGTCATATCTATGGGGCAGGAGCTGCTGTGGGGCTGATGTGTGTCAGATCCAGGGAACAGGTGCTGCTGTGGGGCTTATGTGGGTCAGATCGATAGGGAAGGAGCTGCTGTGGGGCAGGTGTGTGTCATATCTATGAGGCAGGAGCTGCTGTGGGGCAGGTGTGTGTCAGATCTATGGGGCAGGAGCTGCTGTGGGGCTGGTGTGGGTCAGATCAATGTGCCAGGAACTGGTGTGGGGCTGATGTGGGTCAGATCTATGGGGCAGGAGCTGGTGTGGTGCTGATTTGGATCAGATCTATGGGGCAGGAGCTGCTGTGGGGTAGTTGTGTGTCAGATCTATGGGGCAGGATCTGCTCTGGGGCACATGTGAGTGAGATCTATGGGGCAGGAGCTGCTGTGGGGTAGATGTTGGTCAGATCTATGGGGCAGGAGTAGCTGTGGGGCATATGTGAGTCAGATGTATGCGGCAGGAGCTACTGTAGTGCAGATGTGGGTCAGATCTATGGGACTGGAGCTGCTGTGGGGTAGTTGTGGGTCAGATCTATCGGGCAGTATCTGCTCTGGGGCACATGTGAGTGGGATCTATGGGGCAGGAGCTGCTGTAGTGCAGATGTGGGTCAGATCTATGGGGCAGGAGCTGCTGTGGGGTAGTTGTGGGTCAGATCTATCGGGCAGTATCTGCTCTGGGGCACATGTTGGTCAGATCTATAAGGCAGGAGCTGCTGTGGGTCAGATCTACTGGGCAGGAGCTGCTGTGGGGCACATGTATATCAGATCTTTGGGGCAGGAGCAGTTGAGGGGATGATGTGTGTCAGATCTACGGAACAGGTGCTGCTGTGGGTTTATGTGGGTCAGATCTATAGGGAAGGAGCTGCTGTGGAGCTGATGTTGGTTAGATCTGTGGGGCAGGAGCTGCTGTGGGGCCTATGTGGGTCAGATCTATGAGGCAGGAGCTGCTGTGGAGGTGCTGTGTGTCATATCTATGGGGCAGGAGCTGCTTTGGGGTAGATGTGGGTCAGATCTATGGGACTGGAGCTGCTGTGGGTCTGATGGGGGCTAGATCTATGGGGCAGGAGCTGCTGTGGGGGTGATGTGTGTCAGATCTATGGGGCAGGAGATGCTATGGCGCTGATGTTGGTAAGATATATGGGGCAGGAGCTGCAGTGGAGTAGATGTGGGTCTGATCTATGGGGCAGGAGCTGTTGTGGGTCCGATGTGGGTCAGATCTATGGGGCGGGAGCTGTTGTGGGTCCGAAGAGGGTCAGATCTATGGGTCAGGAGCTGCTGTGTGGCTGATATGGGTCAGATATATGGGGCAGGAGCTGATATGGGGCAGATGTAGGTCAGATCATTGGGGCAGGAGCTGCTGTGTGGCTGATGCGGGTCAGATCTATGGGGCAGGAGCTGCTGTGGGTCAGATGTATGGGGCAGGAGCTGCTGTGGGGCTGGTGTTGGTCAGATCTGTAGGGCGGGATCTGCTGTGTTGCTGCTGAGGGTCAGATATATGGGGCAGGAGCTGCTATGGGGCACATGTGGGTCAGATCAATGGGGCAGGAGCTTCTGTGGGGATGATGAGGGTCAGATCTATGGGGCAGGAGCTGCTGTGTGGCTGATATGGGTCAGATCTATGGGGAAGGAGCTGCTGTGAGGCACATGTGGGTCAGATGTATGGGGCAGGATCTGCTGTGTGGCTGATGTGGGTCAGATCTATGGGGCAGGAGCTGCTGTGGGGCACATGTGGGTCAGATCTATGGGGCAGGAGCTGCTTTGGGGCAGATGTGGGTCAGATCTATGGGGTAGGTACTGCTGTGGAGCTGATGTTGGTAAGATCTATGGGGCAGGAGCTGCTGTGGGGTATATGTGGGTCATATCTGTGGGGCAGGTGCTGCTGTGTTGCTGCTGAGGGTCAGATCTATGGGGCAGGAGATGCTGTGGGGTAGATCTATGGAGCAGGAGCTGTTGTGAGGCTGATGAGGGACTGATCCTTAAGGCAGGAGCTGCAGTGGAGTGCATGTGGGTCAGATCTATGGGATAGGAGCTGCTGTGGGTCAGATCTACTGGGCTGGAGCTGCTGTGGGGCTTATGTGGGTCAGATCTATGGGGCAGGAGCTGCTGTGGGGAAGACGTGGGTCAGATCTATGGGGCAGGAGCTGTGTGGGGGTGATGTGTGTCAGATCTATGGGGCAGGAGATGCTATGGCGCTGATGTTGGTAAGATATATGGGGCAGGAGCTGCAGTGGGGTAGATGTGGGTCTGATCTATGGGGCAGGAGCTGTTGTGGGTCCGATGTGGGTCAGATCTATGGGGCGGGAGCTGCTGTGTGGCTGACGTGGGTCTGATCTATGGGGCAGGAGCTTCTTTGGGGCTGATGTGTGTCAGATCTATGGGGCAGGAGCTGCTGTGGGGATAATGTGGGTCAGATCAATTGGGCAGGAGCTGCTATGGGGCAGATGTGGGTCAGATCTATGGGGCAGGAGCTGCTGTGGGGCTGATGAGGGTCTGATCTATGGGGCAGGAGCTGCTGTGGGGCTGATGAGGGTCAGATCTATGGGGCAGGAGCTGCTGTGGGGCTGATTGGGATCAGATCTATGGGTCAGGAGCTGCTGTGTGGCTGATGTGGGTCTGATCTATGGGGCAGGAGCTTCTTTGGGGCTGATGTGGGTCAGATCTATGGGGCGGGAGCTGTTCTGGGGCAGATGTGGGTCAGATCTATGTGGCAGGAGAAGCTGTTGGTCAGATCTATGGGGTTGGTGCTCCTAAGGGGCAGATGTGGGTCGGATCTATGGGGCAGGAGATGCTGTGGGGCTGATGTGGGTCAGATCTATGAGACAGGAGCTGCTGTGGGGCATATGTTGCTCAGATCTTTGGGGCAGGAGCTGTTGTGGGGCACATGTCAGTAGATCTATGTGGCAGGAGCTGCTGTGGGGCTGCTGTGGGTCAGATCTATGGGGTAGGTGCTGCTGTGGAGCTGATGTTGGTCAGATCTATGGGGCAGGAGCTGCTGTGGTGCTGGTGTTGGTCAGATCTGTGGGGCAGGAGCTGCTGTGTTGCTGCTGAGAGTCAGATCTATGGGGCAGGAGCTGCTGTGGGGCATATGTGGGTCAGATCTGTGGGACAGGAGCTGCTGTGGGGCTCATGTGGTTGAGATCTATGGGGCAGGCGTTGCTGTGGATCTGATATGGGTCAGGTATATTGGGCAGGAGCTGCTACGGGGCAGATGTGGGTCAGATCTATGGGGCAGGAGCTGCAGTGGGGCAGATGTGAGTCAGATCAATGGGGCAGGAGCTGCTGTGGGGATGATGAGGGTCAGATCTATGGGGCAGGAGCTGCTGTGGAGTAGATCTATGGGGCAGGAGCTGTTGTGAGGCTGATGATGGTCTGATCTATAAGGCAGAAGCTGCTGTGGGGCGCAAGTGGGTCAGATGTATTGGGCAGGAGCTGCTGTGTGGCTGATGCGGGTCAGATCTATGGGGCAGGAGCTGCTGTGGGGCAGATGTGGGTCTGATCTATGGGGCAGGAGCTGCTGTGGGTTTGATGGGCGTCAGATCTATGGGGCAGGATCTGCTGTGGGGATGATGAGGGTCAGATCTATGGGGCAGGAGCTGTTGTGAGGCTGATGATGGTCTGATCTATAAGGCAGAAGCTGCTGTGGGGCGCAAGTGGGTCAGATGTATGGGGCAGGAGCTGTTGTGTGGCTGATGTGGGTCAGATCTATGGGCAGGAGCTGCTGTGGGGCAGATTTGGGTCAGATCTATGGGCAGGAGCTGCTTTGGGGCAGATGTGGGTCAGATCTATGGGGTAGGTGCTGCTGTGGAGCTGATGTTGGTAAGATCTATGGGGCAGGAGCCGCTGTGGGGTATATGTGGGTCATATCTGTGGGGCAGGTGCTGCTGTGTTGCTGCTGAGGGTCAGATCTATGGGGCAGAAGATGCTGTGGGGATGATGAGGGTCACATCTACGTAGCAGGAGATGCTGTGGGGTAGATCTATGGGGCAGGAGCTGTTGTGAGGCTGATGAGGGTCTGATCTGTAAGGCAGGAGCTGCAGTGGGGCATATGTGTGTCAGATTTATTGGGCAGGAGCTGCTGTAGGGCGCATGTGGGTCAGATCTATGGGGCAGGAGATGCTGTGGGGCAGATGTGGGTAAGATCTATGGGGCAGGAGCTGCTGTGGGGCTGAAGTGGGTCAGATCTATTGGGGCAGGAGCTGCTGTGGGGCAGATGTGGGTCTGATCTATGGGGCAGGAGCTGCTGTGGGGCTGATGAGGGTCAGATCTATAAGGCAGGAGCTGCTGTGGTGCTGATTGGGATCAGATCTATGGGGCAGGAGCTGTTCTGTGGCTGATGTGGGTCAGATTTTTAGGGCAGAAGGCTCTGTGGGGCAGATGTGGGTCAGATCGATGGGGCAGAAGATGCTGTGGGGTTGATGGGCGTCAGATCTATGGGGCAGGAGCTGCTGTGGGGATGATGAGGGTAAGATCTCTGGGGCAGGAACTGTTGTGAGGCTGATGATGGTCTGATCTATAATGCAGGAGCTTTTGTGGGGCGCATTTGGGTCAGATGTATGGGGCAGGAGCTGCTGTGGGTCACATGTGGGTCAGATGTATAGGGTAGGAGCTGCTGTGTGGCTGATGTGGGTCAGATCTATGGGGCAGGAGCTGCTGTGGTGCTGATGTTGTTCTGATATATGAGACAGGAGCTGCTGTGGGGCAGATGTGGGTCAGATTTTTAGGGCAGAAGGCTCTGTGGGGCAGATGTGGGTCAGATCGATGGGGCAGAAGATGCTGTGGGGCTAATGGGCGTCAGATCTATGGGGCAGAAGATGCTGTGGGGCTAATGTGGGTCAGATCTATGGTGTAGGAGCTGCTGTGGGGCAGATGTTGGTCAGATCTATGGGGCAGGAGCTGCTGTGGGGCAGATGTGCGTCAGATCTATGTGGCAGGAGCTGCTGTGGGGCAGATCTCTTGGACAGGAGCTGCTCTGGGGCACATTTTGGTCAGATCTATGGGGCAGGAGCTGCTGTGGTTTACATGTGGGTCAGATCTATGGGACTGGAGCTGCTGTGGGTCTGATGGGGCTAGATCTATGGGGCTGGAGCTGCTGTGGGGGTGATGTGGGTCCGATCTATGGGACAGGAGCTGCTGTTTTGCTGATGTGGGTCTGATCTATGGGGCAGGAGCTTCTTTGGGGCTGATGTGGGTCACAGCTATGTAGCAGGAGCTGCTGTGGGGTAGATCTATGGGACAGGAGCTGTTGTGAGGCTGATGAGGGTCTAATCTATAAGGCAAGAGCTGCTGTGGGGCACATGTGGGTCAGATTTATTGGGCAGGAGCTGCTGTGGGGCAGATGTGGGTCAGATCTATGGGGCAGGAGCTGCTGTGGGTCAGATCTACTTGGCTGGAGCTGCTGTGGGGCTGATGTGGGTCAGATCTATGGGGCAGGAGCTCCTGTGTGGCACATGTATATCAGATCTTTGGGGCTGGAGCAGTTGTGGGGATGATGTGTGTCAGATCTATGGAACAGGTGCTGCTGTGGGTCTTATGTGGGTCAGATCTATAGGGAAGGAGCTGCTGTGGAGCTGATGTTGGTTACATCTATGGGGCAGGAGCTGCTGTGGGGCAGATGTGGGTCAGATCTGTGGGACAGGAGCTGCTTTGTGGCTCATGTGGTTGAGATCTATGGGGCAGGAGCTGCTGTGGGGAAGACGTGGGTCAGATCTATGGGGCAGGAGCTGCTGTGGGGGTGATGTGGGTCTGATCTATGGGGCAGGAGCTTCTTTGGGGCTGATGTGGGTCAGATCTTTTGGGCGGGAGCTGTTCTGGGGCAGATGTGGGTCTGATCTATGGGGCAAGAGCAGCTGTCGGTCAGATCTATGGTGTTGGAGCTCTGAAGGTGCAGATGTGGGGTAGATCTATGGGGCAGGAGATGCTGTGGGGCTGATGTGGGTCAGATCTATGTGGCAGGAGCTGCTGTGGGTCAGATCTATTGGGCAGGAGCTGCTGTGGTGCTGATGTGGTTAAGATCTATGAGTCAGGAGCTGTTGTGGGGTAGATGTGGGTCAGATCTACGGGACAGAAGGCTCTGTGGGGCAGATGTGGGTCAGATCTATGGGGCGGGAGCTGCTGTGCGTCTGATGTGGGTCAGATCTATGTGGAGAATGTTTATGCAGAATGGCTTCATGAGAAAGGACATGAAGAGATTCCACTAGTTAAATTGTAAAAGAATGAACGTGATTAAAGACAAAGACGGTCTATCCTAGGGCCGATCACGGGCTAAGCAGCTATGGAGAAATCAGGATGTGAAAAGACAGGGTATGTAGCTAAAGACGAAATATGTATCTAGAGGCAAGGACGGCCTGAGGGAAAAGCAAGATGTGTAGCAAGGTGTAGACAGAGCTGCAAAGAAAAAGTATCCATAAGACTAACCACAAAGGTCAGATGAAGTAATGTGTAACCCACCACTCCTAAGCTTTACTTTTGCAATATGCATGAACTTATTACTGATTGTATAAATGAGATGCTGTAACACCTAATAAACGAGACTTGTTGACCATGATAGCATGAGACTTGTCTCCCGCGGTTACTTCCAACAAAGCTGTGTTACAGAAAGGCAGAATTTCTATACGTCCTTATCAAACTAGTTTTTTCTTCTTTTAGTTTGACTCCTGACTTTAACTTTGAAATCAGACAAAGACCTTACAGTAGCAGACGTATCTGATGAAGAGTTCACCATTTGTTTACTGTTACAGCATGAAATGATTTGTAAAATGAGTACAGAGCAGGTAAAGAACATCTACCATGTGAAATCAAGGATCATCCATTCCTGCCCTAAACACACACTTATTCACCGAAAAAATTCTCCCTCTACATATCCAAAAGCTGATTTTAACAGAAATCAGAGCATAGACAGAAACACACAATCAAAATTAAAATGTTTCTTTGTGAGTCATTATGAAGTTAATAAAACATTTAATAAACACAGTGAGTCCGAGCTTCAGAGATGCTTTGTGTTTTTATTTATTTATCTAGCCGGAAGAATGTACACACACATTTCCTTGGACTGTGGTATTGAGAGATACACTTAAAGCAATCAAGCTGAAGTATAACAGAAGTATATCTAAAGCACCTTTCTTGAAGGACGGCAGGATCACTGAGGATAAGATAATACAGAGCCATAAATGAGAAGGATCAGAAGGACCAACCAACCTGTATAGCATTTCAGAGTGTAGCTGGTTCTTAGAAGAACGAATGACTCTATGGTTCTATGATTCTGTGACTTAAGGTTGGAAAAGACCACTGAAGGTCATCTAGTTCAACCATCAACCCACTCCCAGCATGCCCACTATGTCCCTCAGAGCCACATCTACACGTTTCTTGGACGTCTGCAGGGATGGTGATTCCACCATCACCCTGGGCAAACCTTTCCAATACCTAATGACTATTTTTGAGAAGTTGTTTCTCCGAACATCCAGTAGAACCTCTCCTGGCACAACTCTAAGCCACTCCCTCTTGTCCTGTCACTAGTTACACACAAAAAGAGGTTGAACCTCACCTCACCACAACCCCCCTTCAGGAAGTTGTAGAGAGCAATGAGGTCTCCCCCCAAGCCTCCTCTTCGCCGGACTAAATACCCCCAGCTTCCTCAGCTGCTCCTCACAAGACTTATGCTCCAGACCCCACACCAGCCTCATTACCATTCTATGAACATGTGCCAGGGTCTTTCTTGTAGTGAGGGGGCCCAAAAATGAACACAGTGCTCAAGTCACAGCTTCACCAGTGCCAAGTACTGAGAGATTATCACCTCCCTGGTCCTGCTGGCAACACTATTTCTGATACAAGCCAGGCCTTCTAGGCTACCAGGCACACTGCTGGCTCACATTCATCTGGCTGTCAACGAACACCACCAGAATCTAGATTCTAGCCACAAGCCTGCAAAATGGAGTGGCATGATATTGTGATCAAAGTGCAGTAGCTGGCACTTGACTTTGTTGAAGCTTATACAATTGCCTTCAGCCCATTGATCCAGCCAATTCAGATCCCTCTGTAAGGCCTTCCTACTCTCAGGCAAATCAACACTTCCTTCCAGTGAGGAGTCATCTGCAAACTCACTGAGGATACACTCAATCCCCCCATCCAGATCATCAATAAAGATATTAAACAGGACCTACCCCTATACTGACGCCTGGGGAAAAAAAAAAAAAAAAAAAAAAGTCAATTAATGAAGCTGGGAAACAGCACAACATTAGGCACCTCTTTGTATTCTAAGTGAGACAAGAAAGAATATTTTCCACTTTAAATTCACAGTATGTAATTAGCAACAGGATAATAGTTATCTATAAATACCTACAAAATCCTTTTACTGAAGGCTTGTTTTGTTCTGGAGACAAACCATCTGTGCATTCCACTCAGAATCTGTATTTACAAATGCTCTGACTTATGTCATTGATATCAGATCAAAAGAACCACAAGCTAAAAACTGCTAACAAAGATAACAACCACCTTAAGTCGATCTGCATATACTAAAAGTTTAACTCTCACTGGGTTAGTAGAAAAAAACTACAGTACTGGAATGTAGAGGATTTTACAGACACTTTACACCTGTGTTTTGAACTGTGTATCTGAAGCCCAGGCTGCCCAGAAAAGCCACCAGGTGGCACGAACACATAGTACCAGAGGTGCTTTCTCTCACCATCCCTCAGCAAAGGCACTGCCCCAAAACAAACTGTGCGATCAACCTTCCAAATGACAGAAGCACAAAATCATTTATCTGAAATGAATCTGAAAATATCTGGCAAACCAATACCCTTCATAAAAAGAGGAAGAGATGATTAACAAAAAAAATACATTCTATTTCCTCACAATTATTGGGTTCAACTTCAGGCATCTTTTTATTCACTCAACATATCCTTTAAATATCAGGTCACAGTAGCAGCCCCTGTTTTGTTACACAAGATGAAGAGCAGTCATGCCCTGCCCGGCATTAGAGTTCTCATCACCTGTTAACTCATCGGCGAGCTCATATGCAGCAATAATGTATAGATCAATCAGGAAATTAAAAAACAAATAAAAAACCAGCGGGATGCCATAAATGTTGCACTGATTCAGCAACAGGAGATAGTATTTACCTGTTTGTGGCATTCGACTCTCTAAGACAAGATCAAACCATTTCAGAAACAATAAATGTCAAAAACCCTCTCAAATCTGTATCAAAGAGCATCAAGACCTCCAAAACATTGTACCCTAGAGCTTAAACTCTCAGGAAAGAAGAGGACACATACATACAAGAAAATACTTTAAGGCTGTCAGAGAGAAGGCATCTACTACATTAAAGCATTGCAACTCGATCCTTGCAACACTGCAGTACTTGCAGTCTTTACAGTTAGCTGAATTCCATTTCTAGACCATCAGAAGAGCAGTAGAACAGGTGCCATTTGTAAACAGTGAGCTCTTCAGGAGTACAAGATGGATATTAACACTACCCAGCAAATGCATGCCTTGGGCAACAAATACATGAGCTCTACTTCACAGCGTCAATTGATGTGATATCTAAAGTATTCATAAATAATATCCACATATACTATTGGTTCTATTTAAATCTAATCAGAACTTGGTACAGTGTATATTAACAGTAATTGCAAAAACGGCTTTCAAGTTAAATTTTTCAATACATGGTCCTTCTACAAGGAATATAATGATTGCACCCAAAAAATTCAAATAGCATATCCATGCAACACTTAGATTGCTCAGAGGGATTAATAATTCTTTTGACAAATGAAATGGATGCGACAAAAGACAGAAATTACTGATCACACAAGAACATTACGTGCGTGAAAACAGGACACTCAAAGTCCATGACGTGTTAAATGACCACTAAGATCATCACGTCCATCTATCAGAGACAAACATGAACTTTTATTGAATACTACACGCCATACGTGTTTTGCATGTGTGTAATGGCCAGGGAGACCTGAGGGGGATCATGGGATCACATGGCTGAGGCCCCACTCTGGTAGGAAACACCCATGCCAAGCACATGAGATGTGGGGAAGGGAGAGGGCAGCGGCACTGGGAAAAGCCCAGAAACTTGAGCTGGGGCTGGAGCACGTGCTGCGGGTGAGGAAGGCTCACTGTGATGAGCCAGCAGTGGACTGCAGCATCGCTGTGAGACGGGCAGTGATGTACCCAAGCGAAGGTCAAGCGAAGGTGACGCCCAGCAGCTTGGCCAAGCCATGGTTGGAGACATCACCAGGCAACAACGGATTGTGACCCCATAGGCCACGCCGGCTTTGACGCGGGCGCAGCAGCTCAGCCCAGCAGTTCGTGCCTGGCCTCCGACCGAGCGTGTGTGTGAGGACTGGAGTGTGGACAGGGCGAGCTTTGGTGCTGGAAAGTGCTCTGGGTGCTGTTAGCACAGCTCCCAGCGGCCTTCTCGGAGCCATTTGTTCTTTCCCCGAGCCTGCCGGGAGCAGGCAGACGGGACATCCTAGAGAAAAAAGCGTGTGCAGCAGCACAGGTAGGCGGCACAGAGACTGGCAGCAGGGGGGCACAACTTGAGGGACCCTTCCCAGGCCGGAGTCTGACTAATGTCTCTTGTCCTCTTCCAGCGTGTCACCTGCTGCTGCTGCTGCAGCGTTAGTGCTGGGGAGCACGTTACCATCTCCCGCTCCCACTGGCCCACCGCAACTGGTGGAAGGATGGAGGCAGAGTTTGAGACCCGCTGCCCTGTGTGCCTGGAGAACTGGGACAGCGCAGCATACGCCATGCCTTGCTGCCACCAGTTCTGCTTCCGCTGCATCCAGCGGTGGACAAGCACCAGGCCCCAGTGTCCGCTGTGCAAACGGGATGTGAAGACCATCATTCACTCCGTGCAAGCGGACGACAACTACAAGGAGGTGGAGGTCAGACCAGCTGCACAGGCATCCGTTGCTACATGGAGACCCGCACTCCACCACGCAGCCCGGCCATGGCCTGCAGTGCCCACGCATCCTCATCCTCTGGGCGGCCTCTCCCCTGCCACCTGGGCTGCCCTCTTCAAAGAGCAGCCGGCCCTGCTGCGGCCCCTGCGGTCCTGGCTGCGCCAGAACCTGCACCGCATCCTGGGCACCGAGGGGCCACAGGCAAATATCCTGGTTGACAGTGTCATCTGGGCCCTGCTCCTCGTAGGCTTGGCAGAGGGGATCCTGATAGAAATGCTGGATCCTGACCTGCACGGCCACACGGTGACCTTTGTGAGGCACTTCATCGCCTTTGCGGTGCGGAGGTGCAGCCGGGTGGCAGGCCGCTTCCTGGGCCTCAACATCCCCCCTGCTCCTGGGGCACAGGAGGCCACAGCAGCAGAGCCCAGAGCTGCCACACCAGAGGAGCCACCTGTCCCTGGCTCAGCACCCTCCAGCAGCCCTGCTAGCTCCAACAGGGACGAAATGCTGGGCAGGGCAACACAAGAGGTTCGTGGGCATCCCAGCCGCCCACACGGCAACCCTGCAACTGTCACCACAGAGCAGGCAGCGCCTCAGGAGGAGCCAGGAGAGCCTGTGGCAGGGCCCTCCGGCACCAGCCCACCTGAGGGGACCCGGCGAGCCCCGAAGAGGAAGGCCGGCGACTCACAGGCCTCAGCACCATCAAAGAAGAGGCCACCCCGCCGGCAGCAATAGAAGAGCCCATGGGGCAGCTGAGGAGGCTGGGGCCAGGCAGCACCCGGGACACACACTGGCCCCAACGGACCCTTGTCATCACCGTCCCATTCAACCTCAAACAGAAAACAGAAAGACTGCAAACAATAAATTAACATTGAAAAAAACTGAAAAACAAAGTGTTGGTATTGAGTGTTGGTATTGATAACAGCACAGCTGTTGACGCTTCCCCATCCTTGACGCTCTCTCCCCTTTTTCCTACTGCCGTGCAACTGCTGCCACTGTTGCATTCCAGACACGAACCCCACGGGCTTCAGAGAGGGCAATGGCAAATCTCTGCTCCTGGGGACCAACATCCACAGGCCGTGCTACAGCTGGGGTCAGCCAGCTGGAGCAGAACCACCAGTCCTGCTGGACACCAGGCTGAACCTGCAAGGAACCCACCCGGGCTGCCTTGCCGAACGCTGTCCTGGGCTGCGTGAGGCCAGGTGCCACCCGTGGGTGAAGGGCGGTTATCCCGCCCTCTGCTCAGCCCTGAGGAGGTCACAGCTGGAGCGCTGGGACCGCAGCTGGGCTACCCAGCACAGGGGATAACAACACACTTCTTCCCATTACGAGTGGACCATTCGCTTCTACCACTCCAGATCCGCAGCCCATCCCTGTACAACCGCTCTTAAGTAGGGACCTATACACTTCCTTCTTTGCAGGCATTTGAAATGTCTCTACAGAAGACAAAACCAGACAAAAATCTTTCCGTGCCTATCCACACCACGTTCCTAAGACAACACAGCTGGTTCTTAAACACGGTAGTACGTACCCTTGGTTTACTGCACATCTGGTGAACAGAAAGTTCTCCAGCCTCACTACGGAATAAAGAACTCCACCGTCATTCCCATGCTCCCTATGAAGCATACTGAGCTCCAACACTCACTCAGTCCCTCACTCAATCTTCCTCCTGCTAATGTTCTTCCATCTAATTCCACCTCACATCACAACACAAGCTGTCACAGCCTGGTGTACAGTCTCATCAAAGGGAACGCTGCTTGTTTGCCATCAGAATTCATTCAAAAATGAAACAATTCAACAACCATCAACCACTACTTCTCATATTACCTACAGGCAACAATGCCTGAAGAACTGGAGTGTCAGATGGCATGCAAAACATTAGAAGTTGGCTCGTAGGAATGAAAGAATTTCATGAGAGAACGGGGCTAATGACACAAGGAGCGCCATAGACATCAAAGATAACCACTGGAAGAACCGATGGGATTAATAACTCTTTTGACAAATGAAATGGATGCGACAAAAGACAGAAATTACTAATCACAAAAGAACTTT
Organism: Coturnix japonica; assembly: GCF_054131305.1. Taxonomy (NCBI): domain Eukaryota; kingdom Metazoa; phylum Chordata; class Aves; order Galliformes; family Phasianidae; genus Coturnix; species Coturnix japonica. Next base: position 18,166,922 of record NC_140671.1, on the reverse strand, counting down.
ACGTGCGTGAAAACAGAGGACACTCAAAGTCCATGACGTGTTAAATCGCCACTAAGATCATCACGTCCATCTATCAGAGACAAACATGAACTTTTATTGAATACTACACGCCATACGTGTTTTGCATGTGCGTAATGGCCAGGGAGACCTGTAGGATCTATGGGGCAGGAGCTACTGTGGGGCAGATGTGCATCAGATCTATGGGGCAGGAGATGCTGTGGGGATGATATGGGTCAGATCTATGGAGCAGGAGCAGCTGTGGAGATGATGAGGGTCAGAACTATGTGGTAGGAGATGATGTGGGACAATGTGGGTCAGATCTATGGGGCAGTTGCATCTGTGGGGCTAATTGGGGTAAGATCTATGGGGCAGGAGCTCTTGTGGGTCAGATCTACGGAGGAGGAGCTGCTTTGGGGCTGATGTTGGTCAGATCTATGGGGCAGGAGCTGCTGTGGGGCACATGTGTGTCAGATTTATGGGGCAGGAGCTGTTGTGGTGCACATGTGGGTCAGATCTATGGGGCAGGAGCTGCAGTGGGACAGATGTAGGTCAGATCTATGGGGCAGGAGCTGCTGTGGGGCTGATTGGCGTCAGATCTATGGGGCAGGAGCTGCTCTGCGGCATATGTGGGTCAGATCTATGGGGCAGGAGCTGCTGTGGGGCAGATATGGTTCATATCTATGGGCAAGGAGCTGCTGTGGCACAGATCTATGGGGCAGAAGATGCAGTGGGGCAGATGTGCATCAGATCTATGGGGCAGGAGCTCCTGTGTGGCTGATGTGGTTCAGATCTATTGGGCAGAAGCTCATGTGGGGCTGATATGGGTCAGATCTACGGAGCAGGAGCAGCTTTGGTGCAGATGAGAGTCAGATCTATGGGGCAGTAGCTGCTGTGGGTCAGATCTATGGGGCAGGAGCAACTGTGGAGATGATGTGGGTCAGAACTATGTGGTAGGAGATGATGTGAGACAATGTGGGTCAGATCTATGTGGCAGGAGCTGCTGTGGAGCTGATGCGGGTCCGATCTATGGGGCAGCAGCTGCTGTAGGGCAGATTGTGGTCAGATCTATTGGGCAGGAGGTGCTCTGGGGCATATGTGTGTCAGATCTATGGGGCAGGAGCTGCTGTGGGGCACATGTGGGTCAGATATACGGGGCAGGAGTTGCTGTGGGGTAGATGTGGGTCAGATCTATGGGGCAGGTGCTGCTGTGGGGATGTTGTGGCTCAGATCTATGGGGCAGGAGCTGCTATGGGGCATATATGGGTGAGATATATGGGGCAGGAGCTGCTACGGGGATGATTGCGCTAAGATCAATAGGGCAGGAGCTGCTGTGAGGCAGATGTGGGTCAGATTTATTGGGAAGGATCTGCAGTGGGGTAGAGGTGGGTCAGATCAATGGGGCAGAAGCTGCTGTGGGGCAGAGGTGGGTCTGATCTATTGGGCAGGAGCTGCTGTGGGGCTGATGTGGGCCAGATCTACGGAGCAGGAGCTGCTCTGGGGCACATGTCGTTCAGGTCTGTGGGGCAGGTGCTGCTGTGGGGAAGATGTGGGTCAGATCTATGGGTCAGGAACTGCTGTGGAGCTGATGTGGGTCAGATCTATGGGGCAGGAGCTGCTGTGGTGCTGCTTGGCGTCAGATCTATGGACAGGAGCTTCTTTGGTGCACATGTGGGTCAGATCTATGGGGCAGGAGCTGCTGTGTGGCTGATATGGGTCAGATCTATGTGGCATGCGCTGCTGTGGGGTATATGTGGGTCAGATCTATGGGGCAGGAATTGCTGTGTGGATGATGTGGCTCAGATCTATGGGGCAGGAGCTGCTATGGGGCAGATGTGGGTCAGATCTATGGGGCAGGAGCTGCAGTGGGGATGATTGCGGTAAGATCTATAGGGCAGGAGCTGCTGTGAGGCAGATGTGGGTCAGATCTATTGGGAAGGATCTGCTGTGGGGTAGAGGTGGGTCACATCAATGAGGCAGGAGCTGCTGTGGGCAGATGTGGGTCTGATCTATGGGGCAGAAGCTGCTGTGGGTCAGATCTATGGGGCAGGAGTTGCTGTGGGGCACATGTGGGTCGGATCTATGGGTCAGGAGCTGCTGTGGGGTAGATGTGGGTCAGATCTATGCTACAGAAGCAGCTTTGGGGATGATGTGGCTAAGATATATGGGGCAGGAGCTGTTATGGGGCAGATGTGGGTGAGATATATGGGGCAGGATCTGATCTGGGAATGATTGCGGTAGGATCTATAGGGCAGGAGCTGCTGTGGGGTAGAGGTGGGTTAGATCAATGGGGCAGGACCTATGTGGGGCAGAGGGGGTTCTTATCTATTGGGCAGGAGCTGCTGTGGGGAACATGTGGGTCAGGTCTATAAGGCAGGTGCTGCTGTGGGGCTAATTGGGGTAAGATCTATGGGGCAGGAGCTGATGTGGGTCAGATATATGGGGCAGGAGCTGCTGCGGGGCTGATGTGGGTCAGATCTATGGGGTAGAAGCTGCTATGGGGCACATGTGTATCAGATCTATGGGGCAGTAGCTGTTGTGGGGCACATGTGGGTAAGATCAATAGGGCAGGAGCTGAAGTGGGGCAGATGTGGGTCAGATCTATGGGCAGTAGCTGCTGTGGGGCAGATGTGGGTCTGATCTATGGGGCAGGATCTGCTCTGGATCACATGTGGGTCAGATATATGGGGCAGGAGCTGCTGTGGGGATGATTTGGGTCAGATCTATGGGGCAGGAGCTGCTATGGGGCAGATGTGGGTCTGATCTATGGGGCAAGAGTTGCTGTGGGGCTGATATGGGTCAGTTCTATTGGGCAGGAGCTGCTGTGTGGCTGATGAGGGTCAGATCTATGGGGCAGGAGCTGCTGTGTGGCTGATGATTTGGGTCAGATCTATGGGGCAGTAGCTGCTGTGGGGCTGATGTTGGTCAGATCTATGGGGCAGGAGCTGCTGTGGGGTAGATATGGGTCATCTTGATGGGCCAGGAGCTGCTGTGGTGCACATGTGGGTCAGATCTATGGGGCAGTAGCTGCTGTTGGGCAGATGTGGGTCAGATCTATGGGGCAGGTGATGCTGTGGGTCAGATCTATGGGGCAGGAGTTGCTGTGGGGCACATGTGGGTTCGATGTATAGGGCAGGAGCTGCTGTGGGGCTGATGTGGGTCAGATCTATGGGGCAGGAGCTGCAGTGGGACAGATGTAGGTCAGATCTATGGGGCAGGAGCTGCTGTGGGGCTGATTGGCGTCAGATCTATGGGGCAGGAGCTGCTCTGCGGCATATGTGGGTCAGATCTATGGGGCAGGAGCTGCTGTGGGGCAGATATGGTTCATATCTATGGGCAAGGAGCTGCTGTGGCACAGATCTATGGGGCAGAAGATGCAGTGGGGCAGATGTGCATCAGATCTATGGGGCAGGAGCTCCTGTGTGGCTGATGTGGTTCAGATCTATTGGGCAGAAGCTCATGTGGGGCTGATATGGGTCAGATCTACGGAGCAGGAGCAGCTTTGGTGCAGATGAGAGTCAGATCGATGGGGCAGTAGCTGCTGTGGGTCAGATCTATGGGGCAGGAGCAACTGTGGAGATGATGTGGGTCAGAACTATGTGGTAGGAGATGATGTGAGACAATGTGGGTCAGATCTATGTGGCAGGAGCTGCTGTGGAGCTGATGCGGGTCCGATCTATGGGGCAGCAGCTGCTGTAGGGCAGATTGTGGTCAGATCTATTGGGCAGGAGGTGCTCTGGGGCATATGTGTGTCAGATCTATGGGGCAGGAGCTGCTGTGGGGCACATGTGGGTCAGATATACGGGGCAGGAGTTGCTGTGGGGTAGATGTGGGTCAGATCTATGGGGCAGGTGCTGCTGTGGGGATGTTGTGGCTCAGATCTATGGGGCAGGAGCTGCTATGGGGCATATATGGGTGAGATATATGGGGCAGGAGCTGCTACGGGGATGATTGCGCTAAGATCAATAGGGCAGGAGCTGCTGTGAGGCAGATGTGGGTCAGATTTATTGGGAAGGATCTGCAGTGGGGTAGAGGTGGGTCAGATCAATGGGGCAGAAGCTGCTGTGGGGCAGAGGTGGGTCTGATCTATTGGGCAGGAGCTGCTGTGGGGCTGAAGTGGGTCAGATCTACGGAGCAGGAGCTGCTCTGGGGCACATGTCGTTCAGGTCTGTGGGGCAGGTGCTGCTGTGGGGAAGATGTGGGTCAGATCTATGGGTCAGGAACTGCTGTGGAGCTGATGTGGGTCAGATCTATGGGGCAGGAGCTGCTGTGGTGCTGCTTGGCGTCAGATCTATGGACAGGAGCTTCTTTGGTGCACATGTGGGTCAGATCTATGGGGCAGGAGCTGCTGTGTGGCTGATATGGGTCAGATCTATGTGGCATGCGCTGCTGTGGGGTATATGTGGGTCAGATCTATGGGGCAGGAATTGCTGTGTGGATGATGTGGCTCAGATCTATGGGGAAGGAGCTGCTATGGGGCAGATGTGGGTCAGATCTATTGGGCAGGAGCTGCAGTGGGGATGATTGCGGTAAGATCTATAGGGCAGGAGCTGCTGTGAGGCAGATGTGGGTCAGATCTATTGGGAAGGATCTGCTGTGGGGTAGAGGTGGGTCACATCAATGAGGCAGGAGCTGCTGTGGGCAGATGTGGGTCTGATCTATGGGGCAGAAGCTGCTGTGGGTCAGATCTATGGGGCAGGAGTTGCTGTGGGGCACATGTGGGTCGGATCTATGGGTCAGGAGCTGCTGTGGGGTAGATGTGGGTCAGATCTATGCTACAGAAGCAGCTTTGGGGATGATGTGGCTAAGATATATGGGGCAGGAGCTGCTATGGGGCAGATGTGGGTGAGATATATGGGGCAGGATCTGATCTGGGAATGATTGCGGTAGGATCTATAGGGCAGGAGCTGCTGTGGGGTAGAGGTGGGTTAGATCAATGGGGCAGGACCTATGTGGGGCAGAGGGGGTTCTTATCTATTGGGCAGGAGCTGCTGTGGGGAACATGTGGGTCAGGTCTATAAGGCAGGTGCTGCTGTGGGGCTAATTGGGGTAAGATCTATGGGGCAGGAGCTGATGTGGGTCAGATATATGGGGCAGGAGCTGCTGCGGGGCTGATGTGGGTCAGATCTATGGGGTAGAAGCTGCTATGGGGCACATGTGTATCAGATCTATGGGGCAGTAGCTGTTGTGGGGCACATGTGGGTAAGATCAATAGGGCAGGAGCTGAAGTGGGGCAGATGTGGGTCAGATCTATGGGCAGTAGCTGCTGTGGGGCAGATGTGGGTCTGATCTATGGGGCAGGATCTGCTCTGGATCACATGTGGGTCAGATATATGGGGCAGGAGCTGCTGTGGGGATGATTTGGGTCAGATCTATGGGGCAGGAGCTGCTATGGGGCAGATGTGGGTCTGATCTATGGGGCAAGAGTTGCTGTGGGGCTGATATGGGTCAGTTCTATTGGGCAGGAGCTGCTGTGTGGCTGATGAGGGTCAGATCTATGGGGCAGGAGCTGCTGTGTGGCTGATGATTTGGGTCAGATCTATGGGGCAGTAGCTGCTGTGGGGCTGATGTTGGTCAGATCTATGGGGCAGGAGCTGCTGTGGGGTAGATATGGGTCATCTTGATGGGCCAGGAGCTGCTGTGGTGCACATGTGGGTTAGATCTATGGGGCAGTAGCTGCTGTTGGGCAGATGTGGGTCAGATCTATGGGGCAGGTGATGCTGTGGGTCAGATCTATGGGGCAGGAGTTGCTGTGGGGCACATGTGGGTTCGATGTATAGGGCAGGAGCTGCTGTGGGGCTGATGTGGGTCAGATCTATGGGGCAGTAGCTGCTGTGGGGCAGATGTGGGTCAGATCTATGGGGCAGTAGCTGCTGTGCGGCAGATGTGGGTCAGATCTATGGGGCAGGTGATGCTGTGGGTCAGATCTATGGGGCAGGAGTTGCTGTGGGGCACATGTGGGTTCGATGTATAGGGCAGGAGCTGCTGTGGGGCTGATGTGGGTCAGATCTATGGGACAGGAGCTGCTGTGGAACTGATGTGGGTCAGATCTATGGGGCAGGAGCTGCTGTGGGGACTATGTGGGTCAGATCTATGGGGCAGGAGCTGCTGTGGGGCAGATGTGGGTCAGAACAATGGGGCAGGATCTGCTGTGGGGCAGATTTTCATCACATCTATGTGGGAGAAGATGGTTTCGGGCTGATGGGGGTCTCATCTATGCGGCAGGACCTGCTGTGGGGCTGATGTGGGTCGTATCTTTAGGGCAGGAGCTGCTGTGGGTCAGATCTATGGGGCAGGATATGCAGTGGAGTAGATGTGGATCAGATCTATGGGGCAGGCGCTGCTGTGTGTCTGATATGGGTCAGATCTATGGGGCAGGAGCTGCCATGGGGCAGATCTATTGGGCAGGAGCTGCAGTGGGTCTCATGTTGTTCAGATCTATGGGGCAGGAACTGCAGTGGGTCTCATGTTGTTCAGATCTATGGGGCAGGAGCTGCTGTGGGGCACATGTGGGTCAGATATATGAGGCAGGAGCTGCTTTGGGAAAGATGTTGGTCTGATCTATGGGGCAGGAGTAGCTGTGGGGCAGATGAGGGTCAGAATTATGGGGAAGGAGCTGCTGTGGGGCTGAGGGGGGTCGGATCTATGGGGCAGGAGCTGTTGTGGGGCATATGTGTGTCAGATCTATGGGGCAGGAGCTGCTGTGGGGCTGATGTTGGTCTTATCAATGGGGCAGGAGATGCTGTGGGTGTAGGTCTATGGGGCAGAAGCTGCTGTCGGGCATATGTGAGCCAGATATATCGGGCAGGAGCTGCTGTGGGTCAGATGTGGGTCAGAACTATGTGGCACGAGATGCTGTGGAGATGATGTGGGTAAGATCTATGGGCCAGGAGCTGCTGCGGGCTGATGTAGGTCAGATCTATGGGGAGCTGCTGTGGGGCAGATGTGGGTCAGATATTTGGGGCAAGAGATGCTGTGGTTCAAATCTATGGGGCAGGAGATGCTGTGGAGATGATGTGGGTCAGATATTTGGGGCAGGAGATGCTGTGGTTCAGATCTATGGGGCAGAAGCTGCTGTGGGGCTTATGTGGGTCAGATCTATGGGGCAGGAGCTGCTGTGGGGCTGACGTGGGTCAGATATATGGGGCAGTAGCTGATGTGGGGCAGATGTGGGTCCGAACAATGGGGCAGGAGCTACTGTGGAGATTATGTGGGTAAGATCTATGGGGCAGATGCTGCTGTCAGGCAAATATGAGTCAGATCTATGGGACAGGAGCTGCTGTGGGGCAGATCTATGGGACAGGAGCTGCTGTGTGGCTGATGTGGTTCAGATCTATGGGGCAGGTGCTGCTGTGTGTCAGATCTATGGGGAAGGAGTTGCTGTGGGACAGATCTATGGGACAGGAGAGTCTCTGGGGCTGATGTGGGTCACATCTATGAGGCAGGAGCTGCTGTGGGGTAGATGTGGGTCAGATCTATGGGGCAGGAGCCGCTTTGGGGCTTATGGCGGTTAGATCATTTCGGTAGGAGCTGCTGTGGGTCAGATATATGGGGCAGGAGATGCAGTGGGGCAGTAGTGGGTCAGATCTATTGAGAAGGATCTGCTGTGGGGTAGATGTGGGTCAGATATATGGGGCAGGAGCTGCTGTGGGGTAGATGTGGGTCAGATATATGGGGCAGGAGCTGCTGTGGGGCAGAAGTGGGTCTGATCTATGGGGCAGGAGATGTTGTGGGTCAGATCTATGGGGCAGAAGCTGCTCTGGGGCTGATTTGGGTCAGTTTTTTTGGAAAGGTGCTGCTTTGGGGCTGATGTGGGTCAGATCTATGGGGCAGGTGGTGCTGTTGGTCTCATTGGTGTAAGATCTATGGGGCAGGAGCTGCTGTGGGACTGATGTGGGTCAGATCTATTTGTCAGGAGCTTCTCTGTGGCACATGTGGGTCAGATCTATGGGGAGGGAGCAGCTGTGGGACTGATGGGGTTTAGATCAATTGAGCAGGAGCTGCTGTCGGTCAGAACTATGGGGCAGGAGCTGCTGTGAGGCAGAGGTGGGTCAGATCTATGGGGCACGAGCTGCTGTGGGTCAGATCTATGGGGCAGGAGCTGCTGTGGGACACATGTGGTTCAGATTTATGGGTAGGTGTAGCTGTGGGGCTCATGTGGGTCAGATCTATGGGGCAGGAGCTGCTGTGTGGCTGATATGGTTCAGATCAATGGGGCAGGAGCTGGTGTGGGGCTGATGTGGGTCAGATCTATGGGGCAGGAGCTGGTGTGGGGCTGATTTGGGTCAGATCTATGGGGCAGGAGCTGCTGTGGGGCAGATCTATGGGACAGGCTCTGCTCTGGGGCACATCTGGGTAAGATCTATGGGGCAGCAGCTGCTGTGGGGTAGATGTGGGTCAGATCTATAGGGCAGGAGCTGCTGTGGGGCAGATGTAGGTCAGATCTATGGGGCAGGTGCTCTTGTGGGACTGATGAGGGTCAGACCTCTAAGGCTGGAGCTGATCTGGGTCAGATCTATGTGTCAGGAGCTGATGTGGGTCAGATCTATGGGGCAGAAGCTGTTGTGTTGCAGATGAGGGTCAGATCTATGTGGCAGGAGCTGCTGTGGGGCTGATGTGGGTCAGATCTGTAGGGCAGGAGCTGCTGTGGGGTAGACGTGGGTAAGATCTATGTGGCAGGAGCTGCTGTCGGGCTGATGTGGGTCAGATCTATGGGGCAGGAGCTGCTGTGGGGCAGATGTGGGTCTGATCTATGGGGCAGGAGCTGCTGTGTGTCAGATATATGGGGCAGGAGAAGCTGTGGGTCAGATCTATGGGGCAGGAGCTGCTGTGGGGCACATGTGGTTCATATCTATTGGGAACGAGCTGCTGTGGGGCAGATGTGGGTCATATCAATGGGGTAGCTGTTGCTGTGGGTTAGATCTATGGGGCAGAAGCTCCTTTCGGGCATATGTGAGTCAGATGTACAGCAATACCTGGCCCATAGATGTGACCCTCATCAGCCTCACAGCAGCTCCTGCCCCATAGATCTGACCAACATCAGCCCCACAGCAGCTCCTGCCCCATAGATCTGAACCACATCTGACCAACAGCAGCTCCTGCCCCATAGATCTGACTCACATATGCCCAGCAGCAGCTTCTGCCCCATAGATCTAACCCACAGCATCTCCTTCCCCATTGATATGACCCTCATCAGACCCACAGCTGCTCCAGCCCAATAGATATGACCCACATATACCCCTCAGCAGGTTATGCCCCATAGATCTGACCCACATGTGCCCCACAGCAACTCCTGCCCCATAGATCTGACCCAAAGCAGCTCCTGCCCCATAGATCAGACCCACATCTGCCCCACAGCAACTCCTGCCCCATAGATCTGACCCACATGTGCACCACAGCAGCTCCTGCCCCATCGATCTGACCCACATGTGCCCCACAACAGCTCCTGCCCCATAGATCTGATACACATGTGCCCCATAGCAGCTCCTGCCCCATAGATCTGACCCACAGCAACCCCACAGCAGCTCCTGCCCCGTAGATCTGACCCACAGCAGCTCCTGCCTCAATAGATCATACCCCAATTAGCCCCACAGCAGAACCTGTCCCATAGACCTGACCCACATGTGCCCCACAGCTGCTCCTGCTCCATAGATCTGACCCTCATCAGCCCCAGAGCAGCTCCTGCCCAATAGATCAGTCCCACCTCTACCCCACAGCAGATCCTTCCCAATAGATCTGACCCACATCTGCCTCACAGCAGCTCCTGCCCTATAGATCTTACCGCAATCAGCCCCACAGCATTTCCTGCCCCATAGATCTGACCCACATCTACCCCACAGCAACTCTGGCCCCATAGATCTGACCCACATGTGCCCCACAGCAGCTCCTTCCCCATAGATCTGACACACATATACCCCAGAGCTGGTCCTGCACAATAGATCTGACCAACATCTACCCCACAGCAGCTCCTGCCCCATAGATCTTACCAACATCAGCGCCATAGCATCTCCTGCCCCATAGATCTGACACACAGCAGCTCCTGCCCCATAGATCTGACCCACATCTGCACTACAGCAGCTCCTGCCCCATAGATCTCACTCACATGTGCCCCAGAGCAGATACTGCCCGATAGATCTGACCCACAACTACCCCACAGCAGCTCCTGCTCCATAGATCTGACCCACATCTGCACTACAGCAGCTCCTGCCCCATACATCTGACTCACATATGCCCCACAGCTACTCCTGCCCCATAGATCTGACCAACATCTACCCCACAGCAGCTCCTGCCCCATAGATCTCACTCACATGTGCCCCAGAGCAGATCCTGCCCCATAGATCAGACCCACAACTACCCCACAGCAGCTCCTGCCCCATAGATCTGACCCAAATCAGCCCCACACCAGCTCCTGCCCCATAGATCTGACCCACATCAGCCCCACACCAGCACCAGCCCCATTGATCTGACCCACACCAGCCCCACAGCAGCTCCTGCCCCATAGATCTGACACACACCTGCCCCACAGCAGCTCCTTAACTATAGATCTGACCCACATAAGCCCCACAGCAGCACCTGTTCCGTAGATCTGACCCACATCAGCCCCACAGCAGCTCCTGCCCCATAGATATGACCCACCTCAGCCCCTGCCTCAGAGATCTTACCCACATGTGCCCCTTAGCAGCTCCTGCCCCATAGATCTGACCCACAGCAGCTCCTAACTCATAGATCTGACCCACATAGGACCCACAGCAGATCCTGCCCCATAGATCTGACCCACAGCAGCTCCATAGCAGCACCTACCCCATAGATCTGACCCACATCTGCCCCACAGCAGCTCCTGCCACATAGATCTACCGACATGTGCCCCACAACAGCTCCTGCCCCAAAGATCTGATACCCATGTGCCCCACAACAGCTCCTGCCCAATAGATCTGACCCACATCTGCCACACAGCAGCTCTTGTCTCATAGATCTTACCCACATCAGCACCACAGCAGCTCCTGCCCCATAGATCTGTCCCACATGAGCCCCACAGCAGCTCCTGCCCCATAGATCTGATCGACGTGTGCCCCACAGCAGCTCCTGCCCCATTGATCTGACTCACTTGTGCGCCACAGCAGCTCCAGTCCCATAGATCTGCCCCACAGCCGCTCCTGCCCCATAGATCTGACCCACAGCAGCCCCACAGCAGCTCCTGTCCTATAGATCTGACCCACATCAGCCCCACAGCAGCTCCTGTCCTATAGATCTGACGCACATCAGCCCCACAGCAGCTCCTGTCCTATAGATCTGATGCACAGCCGCTCCTGCCCCGTAGATCTGACCCACATCTGCCCCACAGCAGCTCCTTCCCCATAGATCTGACCCATATCAGCCCCACATCAGCTCCTGTCCCATAGATCTGTCCCACAGCAGCTCCTGCCCCATAGATCAGATTCATATCTCCCCATAGCAGCTCCTGCCCCATACATCTGACTCAAATATACCCGACAGCAGCTTCTGCCCCATAGATCTGCCCCACAGCATCTCCTGCTCCATTGATATGAGCCATATCTACCCCACAGCAATTCCTGGCCCATAGATGTGACCCTCATCAGCCTCACAGCAGCTCCTGCCCCATAGATCTGACCCACATAAGCCCCTCTGCAGCTCCTGCCCCAGAGATCTCACCCAAATAATCTCCACAGCAGCTCCTGCCCCATAGATCTGACATGCATGTGCCCCACAGAAGCTGCTGCTTCATAGATCTGACCCACATCTGCTCCACAGGAGCTCCTGCCCTATAGATCTGATCCACATAAGCCCCACAGCAGCTCCTGTTCAATATGTCTCACCCACATCTGCCCCATAGCAGCTCCTGCCTCATAGATCTGAGCCACATCATCCCCACAGCAGCTCCTCCCCCATAGATATGACCCACAGCAGCCCCACAGCAGCTTATGTCCCATAGATCTGACCCATATGTGCCCCACAGCAACTCCTGCCCCATAGATCTGACCCTCAGCAGCTCCTGCCCCATAGATCAGACCCACATCTGCCCCACAGCAACTCCTGCCTCATAGATCTGACCCACATGTGCCCCACAGCAGCTCCTGCCTTATAGATCTGACCCACATGTGCCCCACAGCTGCTCCTGCCCCTTAGATCTGTCCCACAGCAGCTCCTGCCTTATAGATCTGACCCTCATCATCCCCACAGCAGCTCCTGCCCCATTGATCTGACTCACATCTGCCCCACTGCAGCTCCTGCCCCATAGATCTGACCCACATCTGCCCCATAGCAGCTCCTGCCCCATATATCTGACCCATATCAGATCCACAGCAACGCCTGCCCCATAGATCTCAACCACATGAGCCCCACAGCAGCTCCTGTCCCACAGATCTGACCCACATAGGCCTCACAGCAGCTCCTGCCCCATAGGTCTGACCCACATCAGCCATACAGCAGCTCCCGCCCCACAGATCTGACCAACACCAGCCCCACAGCAGCTCCTGCCCCATAGATCTGACCCACATCTGCCCCTTAGGAGCTCCAACCCCATAGATCTGACCGACAGCTGCTCCTGCCACATAGATCTCACCCACATCTGCCCCAGAACAGCTCCCGCCCCATAGATCTGACCCACATCAGCCCCAAAGAAGCTCCTGCCCCATAGATCAGACCCACATCAGCCACACAGCAGCTCCCGCCCCATAGATCTGACACACATCGGACCCACCACAGCTCTTGCCCCATAGATCAGACCCACATCTACCCCACAGCAGCTCCTGCCCCATATATCTTACCAACATCAGCGCCATAGCATCTCCTGCCCCATAGATCTGACACACATCACCCCCACAGCAGCTCCTGCCCCATAGATCTGACCCACGTCTTCCCCACAGCAGCTCCTGCCCCATAGATCTAGCCCCCATCAGACCCACAGCAGCTCCAGTCCCATAGATCTGACCCACATCATCCCCACAACAGCTCCTGCCCCATAGATCTGACCCACATCTGCCCCACAGCAGCTCCTGCCTCATAGATCTGACCTACACACTACATCCGGATCTCACTACAGCCTCCCTTCAGGAAGTTAGAGAGAGCAATGAGGTCTCCCCTGAGCCTCCTCTTCTCCAGGCTGAACAATCCCAGCTCCCTCAGCCTCAACTCATACGGCCTGTGCTCCAGACCCCTCACCAGCTTTGTTGCCCTCCTCTGAACGCGTTCCAAGGCCTCCATGTCTTCCTTGCACTGAGGGGCCCAAAACTGAACACAGCACTCGAGCTGCGGCCTCATCAGTGCTGAGAACAGGGGGACAATCACCTCTCTGCTCCTGCTGGCAACACTGTTTCTGATGCAGGCCAGGATGCCCTTGGCCTTCTTAATATACAGCAAAGGAATCTCCTGAAAAGGAAACCAGAATATCTGGCAACATGAAACAAAGTTCTGATTCATAAAAGACTGGCAGCAAGGCCTGAATCTCTTGTGTAATCTGCTCTTGATTTATCCCATTAGCACTAGGTGGAATGCAGAAGCTTCCTGAGACGTGATAATCAAAACCTAGTCCAATGCCTTTAAAAAAGCCTTTAAGAGATTACTCCTCCTTGGCTGTTTAAAATAAACTTAGGTAATACAAAATGTTGGAAAATTTTTGGACAGCTCCCCAGGGCCGGGCTTTGGAAGGCCGTATTGACGAGAGTCAATCAAGCTCCGGCTGCAGGCGTATATGTGTGTGCCAGTTCTTCAACACAGTAGAAATCACAACTTGCTGCGTGATCAAAATTCTGCATGTGCTACTCCTGAACCCCAATTACTTCCAACGGTGTTAAATTACCCCTTGATCTCAAAGCTGAACAAAACAACAAAATGCCACACCAATACTGAATACATAAAAACAAACAACTCCTTGGGCCTCAAGGGGAGGCTGATGCACAGGCCACGGCTGCCAGCGTGCAGCTGGGCTTCCCAGGGCAAACAGCAGCACACGGTGCATCAGAAGCTGAAAGAACCCTCAGGGAAGAGAGGCCAACTCAAGGGGCTGAGCACGGGACACCCTTCTTCCTGCCGGGCTGCTTCCCCTCCTCTGGTTTCTTTCTGTCAGTCCTCAGAGAGCAAGGAGATGCTCACAGCCTGTCACCAGCACTTACGGGTTGGCTGAAAGGCCACAGGTTGGGAAGACCAACAAGGAAACGGGGGAAAACCTGCACCATGTCAAGGGAGAGACGTGAAGCCGACCGCTTCATCGCCCTGTGATTGCCAGCCCGAGCGAGGGATGTTCTGACCAGCTACTGAAAGATGCAGCACCAGGTTTAGAAAGTTCGCTTCAATTTTATTGCGTACAAAAGGACTCGGCTTCTATTTATTACCCCGCCCACACCCCAAAATGAAGCCCCAGTGCCCAGGATTGCCGCTTAGCAATCAGTCACTCAGCCTCCAGTCAGACCCAAGGAGAAGCCAAACCCCAGGGCTACGTCACCTCCTCCCTCTCCAGTCCCAGCCAGCCCTATTTCAACCTAACCCTACACCAGGCCTGGACCTCAAGAGACACACCCTGAAGGAACGCAGCGTCTCCAGCTCTTGCCGTACACCAAGTCCTGCACAGGTGAAGCCCTCTTTGCTTCTAACGCAGCACAAGTCCTTCCTGTCCAGTTCACTTCTATCATCTCCACCGTCCATGACAGGGAAAGCACGGCTGTGCCGATAAACTGGACTGTTCAGTCAGCAGGTTTTGGTGCCACCTCCGAGGAAGCGCTGCAGGTGGTTCTGCTGTCCTTTGTAGCTTCTTGCTCAGGCCATCATCGTTGCTTTCTGCTTTCCTTCTCGGCTTTCTTCCTCAGCTGAGCAGCGCTTGCCTTGCCTCAGCTTTCTTCACTCTCTCCCAAGTCTCAGTCCCCAGACTCTCCGAGTCCTACAAGAATCAATTCGGAAACGCTCAGGGAACCTTCTCAGCTAACAACTGGTTGGCGGCTCGCTTTGGGAGCTCAAGTCACCCTGCTGGGCACGTTGGGCTGCCAGAACTGGGAACCGCCTTCCTGACAGTCGGGCACACAAGAAACTCCACCCCTGTCTCGTTCCCCAAATCCCACACAAACCAGAGCCTAAAGCCCTTTCCTGCAAGGCGGTCCCTGCACGGGCGGGAGGACCCTGTGCCTGGCAGCTCATAGGGAGCAGCAGTAGCCACAGGATAAGACTGAGCTGGCACCTCCAGGCTGCTGGCAACAGTTACAGATGGTTCCCTCCCACCCAGTTGCCCGTGCCTTTCTCCTATCCCATGAGAGCACCACTTACTGCCTTTGGGAACTTGGAAACTGGCAGCATGATGGCCAGCACAGAGAAGCTGCAAAACGGCTCCGTAGAAGAGTCTGTGGCGCAGCATGTTCTTCATTAGCATGGGCTCAGGGATCTCAGGTGGCCAGAAATGCAGTTCAGCAGCCATAGCACAGACAGCCTGCTGCTCTACTGCTCTCTTATGGAGGCTGCCTGCTGTGAGGGGGGAAAAAGAGGCATCATTACTCTCAGGCACTGTGATGGAGTTACTTCCTGCTAGAAACATTTCCAGGCTGACTTAGAGAAGTGCTCTGAAGCTTGGTCACCTTGGGCTACCGACCCAAGAACAAAGAGGGACAACAAACTTGCATTTCAATTGCCCTTTAGCGCCCGCCTCGGAGAAGAGCCCTCAGCCTTCAGTATTGCTGCACTTACAGGTGAGGGGAAGAGAAGCAAGAGGACGGGTGGGTGGGTGTCAAAGAAGGGAAAATTTACCAGGCAAGAATAAACCTATCCCTGAGCTCCATCACACATATGTGAATACTGCCTTACTAATATGAACAATAACATCATTCACACAGCTAAATTTACTCACATTCATGTACCTGGTTGTGGACATGTTCGAGGCCTCGCTGCTGCTGTGCTGTTCAACGCCGGCCACAGCAATAAAGAGCTCAGAAAGACCATCTGTTGCAGACAGAGGAGTGAGCCGTGCTTAACCAACACTGCTTCAGCGCACGCTTACAGTAAGGCACACCTACCTTGCACTAGCCATGCAGGAAGCTCGTGACGCAGCTCCAGACGGCTCTCCTGAGGCCCAGCTTCATTTCACGGCCACTCACGCTCTGCTGCTGGACATTCTGCAACGGAAAAGCCACCGGATGCAAATCCCATCCCTCGCAGATGGCATCAGACCTCCGCTCTCATGGCAGTCGCACTCACGGCTCCGGGGGAGAAAGCAGACGTGTGCTTACCGAGCGAGCGCTGTTTGCTGCCAGCTGCTGGTAGGAACCCACGCCTAACCCTACAGTACCAACAGTAACCTATGCCTAACTCTACTATGGGAACAACAATCTACTCCTAACACTAAAGAATGAAGAGGAACAAACTCCTAACAGGAAAACACCAACTACTAACACTAAACCTACTCCTAACCTACTCCTAACACTAAAAAATTAACAATAAGCAATACCTAACTCAAAAACACAAACAATAACCTATGCCTAACTCAAAAACACTAACAACAACCTACACCTAACTCTAAAACTAAACTAAACCCAAAAACCAACTATAGAAACAGGGACTGGAACAAACAGGGTAAAGATGGGACTGGGGGCCCACAGAATGTGGCTGCAGAATAGGCCCAAAGGAGGAACAGATGTTACAAAAATGCCACCCAGCTAATGCAGGGGGCGGGGGCCGTGCAGCAGGTAAGGAGCTCAGCGCCTGGACCAGCCACGGTGGAGCTGTGACCATGCCAGCGCGGGGCCTGGCACGGTGGTGTGGTGCCAGGCCAGCTATGCCGCGGGCGGATCCACCTCCATGGGCTCCTCTGCAGGTGGATCCACCTCCATGGGCTCCTCTGCAGGTGGATCCACCTCCATTCGCTCATCTGGAGGTGGATCCACCTCCATAGGCTCCACATGGGTGGTGGTCACGGGGCTGGTCCAGGCATGATGGAATATGGCTCTCTTACCCATCCTCTGCCTGGTGGTCATGGCGGGCCCCCTCCTCCTTCTCACTCCTAGGGCCCCCAGCTCCATCCTCCCGCCTGAAACAGGGAAAACTTCTACCCTAGCCCTCTTAGCTGCCGACATGGCTGCTAACTGCCACAGCTGTCAGAGGCGAGTGCGTTGCGCGCGGCAGCGGTGACCAAGGTGACGTGGAGAGGGTTCTAAAATGGCGGCCGCACTGCTGGCACTGGTGTTCCACATAGGATGAGGAGGGGGCTGGTAATAGCAGGACAAGGGGAAACTGATTTAAGTTGAAAGAGGGAAGATTTAGGTTGGATGTTAGGGGGAAAGTTGTTTACTAGCAGAGTGGTTAGGCCCTGGAACGGGCTGCCCAGGGAGGTTGTGGATGCCCCGTCCTTGGGGGTGTTCAGGGCCAGGTTGGACAGGGCCCTGGGCAACCTGATCTAGTAAAGGTGTATGTTTGGTGGCCCTGCCAGGCAGGGGGGTTTGTTCTTCATGATCCATGAGGTCCCTTCCAACCTGGGTCATTCTGTGACTCTGTGATACTGGTGTGTGGCTGTTTGTCCCAGCGCGCTGACCTTTTGTCTTCAGGTTCACCAACAAGACTGTAACTGATTTATGGAGGAGGCAAGTGATGGGTGCTACTGAGTGACAATCAACATCACTTTGTGGACATTTGAAAGCACCTTCCTCCAGAGCTGTTCACCTCCAGAAGAGGGTGCTCAGAAGTGTTTACTGGCAGAAGATCTGGCAGCTGCCCCCCCCCCCAACAGGCCCCAGCCCGGCCTGAGCCACGTGACAGTGACAGGAAGTGCTTCCTGCAGGCCGCGGAGAGCACTTCCGGGCCATGGCGGCCATGAGCGGGGCCGGGAGGAGCGGGCTCTGTGCTGCGAACGGGGTCGGGCCTCGGTGCGGGGGCACGGAGGGGCTGTCGGGGGAGGAGCTCGCGGCGCTGCCGGCACCCAGAGGCGGCTCCCGGGCGGCTCCACGGTCTCGCTGTGCTGCGGAGTCACCCGGCCGGCCCCAAAAGCCTGGAGGCAGAGCCTGAGCCGGCCCCGGCCCGGATCGTGTGGTGCGGCTCCGGCCGTGCTGGGCTGTGCGGCACCAAGAGGAAGACGGCCGTTCGTTTGCCGGCTGCTCGCTGGCTGTAAGATCCGGGTGGCGCCGAGGCCCAGTTAAGAAACGGCGTGGATGAAGGTTTGTACGGATGTAGTGGGTCTGGATTGCAGTGAGCGGGACGAGTCCGGGCTGCGGTTTGGCGTGGTTGTGTTGGTTGCTTTGAAGGGCTGCCGTCATAGGGCGGAGGGAGGGAGAGGGAGAGGGAGGGATGAACAGGGAAGCAGAAAACAGATGCTCTGCTGGAATTCAGAATAAAGGGGGGCTAAAAGGGGGATAGTTAAAGGTAGTTTACAGAAAATGATTTAGTTAGAATAACAAGGAATGGAGACAGTGGGTCTGGAAGAGCAGGAAGGATGAAGATTAAGGAGTGAGAACTCCCTGAGACACCTGGTGAGAAGGGGATTAGGTGTTGCAACTCCTCTTTTGATATTTGCATCTCCCTGACAAGATGGGCGATAACAAGAGGGGGTCTGCATGATAAAGAATGTGTATTAGAATGAAGGGATGCATGTTAGAATTACGGGAAATCATTGACTATGCATGAGGTGTACCTATATCTGTATCACGGTTTTACAAGTTGGTGTGCAAGTTTGGAGGAGCTATCCCCCTTGCACCCAGCGCTGGAATAAAACATACCTGCTTTATAACCCATCTCTGGATTATAGAGTTTGATTCCGCAAGTCAGGGAGCTTTGAACAGTGCGGGCAGTCAGGAGCACCTCGCGTTTCTGCCTGTGGTGTTGGCGCTGACGTAAGTCTTTGGGTGGACACCCCTCTCCCTGGGGGTGTCCCGATTGGAAGGCAGGATTCAATCCCGCCGCAGCCCGTCCATGGCAGGCAGACGCTTCTCTCCTCTGCTCATGGGACTCAGCAGTGCCAGGGGTTTCACAGCGCGTGTTGCAGTGGCTGGCAGCCTCCGTGTGTTTTTCTGTTGCAAACAGGATCCCATGGTGGAGCCGAACTAGAAGCAGACGTTGGTGTCTTGTGGCAGGAGCAAGGGCAGTGGAAGCGCTGTCCAATGCCGGGCGGTGGTGACTGCCATGAGAGCAGGGGTCTGATACCATCTGTGAGGGATGGGATTTGCATCCGGTGGCTTTTCCGTTGCAGAATGTCCAGCAGCAGAGCGTGAGTGGCCGTGAAATGAAGCTGGGCCTCAGGAGAGCCGTCTGGAGCTGCGTCACGAGCACCTTGTGTGTGTGCTGGCCATCATGCTGCCAGTTTCCAAGTTCCCAGAGGCAGTAAGTGGTGCTCTCATGGGCTGAGAGAAAGGCACGGGCAACTGGCTGGGAGGGAACTGTCAAATACAAGATACGAAATACTAAAGTATTGATGCTACAGATAAAGCTCAGTTTGCATTTTTGTTAGAGTCTGTGACAACAAATACAGTGTCCCTGAAGAAATGGCTTTTTTGGCCATTAAAAGACAAAATGCAATCTTTTGATTTGCACAAAGCAGTAAAAACAACACTGGAGCGATTTTCTTTATCCTTTGACAGAGTCTCTGGGTCTTTAATGTCCCTTCCCACCCAAACCATTCCACAATAATATATTTCCACAATGTAAATGTGAAAATATCTGCCATGGGCTCCTGCTGCTCTAGATGACTGGGAATCCTCAGCGTCCATAACAAGCCCAGGAAGAGCCTGGTCCTTGCGGTGGAACAGATCTACCCAGTGGGACACGCTCCCAGTAATTCTTCCCCAGCAGCCTGCCACAAGTACCCACTCTATGCAGCCCTGCGTCACAGGAGGAGCAGCCCGTGGGGAGGCCCAGCCAGCAGCCTGGGGATGTGAGGTCACTATGCCCTGCCACATTGCTGCCTTGTGCCACAAGATCACAATGCCCAGCTGCGTGCTCTAGGTGTTCTGTGCCCCAATAGCAGCACTCGTTGTGGCTGTAGCAGTGGTGGTAGCAGCATGGCACGAGTACTGGGGGCCACGACCCCCACCTGACTTGCCGTCCTCCTACTGATAGCCATGTGTTGTCAGGAGACTTGTGCTGCTCCAGGGCGAGCAGCAGGAGCAGGTGGGTGGGCAGAGATGGGGTAAAAAATAAGCGGAAATGAGAGTGAGAAGCCCAGGTTCTGGTTCCAGTGGCTCTGTGCCTTATAGCCCTAAGGCTGCCTTCGATGGGGGCGGGGGGGTATTGGAAAAGGGGGACAGGCAGCAGCACAGGAGCTGGGCAAGGGCATGAGGAAGCCCTGTGCTCCCACGGCTCTGCCACTGGCTGGGTGGAGCATGCTCTTCATCCTGGGGGTGTCCCAGGGGAGAACGTGGAAGGTGTGTGCTGGGAAAAGCATGAGCATTTCTGCTCCAGCTGCCTGATGCTCCCCATAGAAAAATCCTGGTTCCCAACAGAGACCCCCAGCTGTAGCCCAGTGTGTTTCAGGCACCTTTTCTTTGTATGCTCTTCCACGCGGTCCCGGAGGGGTGCTGCATGTGGCCAGGAGGGAGCATTTGTAAAGCTGCCGAGTGCTAGGCTCCAGGTCACCCTGGCCCCTCTATAGCTTTGGCAATCAAGGCCTGAGTCTCCCATCCTGTTACCTGTCCCCTTCCCTGGCCCCTTCCCTGTCACTAAGGGAGAGGAAGATCACAGCATGCAATGGGAACATCCCTCTTCTGTTCTTTCTTCTAGATGATGACATTGGTACTCCTTCCTCAGATGACTGGAAGGAGACTGCTTTTGTGCCTCAGGGGAAACTCCGAGGTAAGTTGTGAGTGTCTGTTTCCTTGGAAGTCGAAAAATTAGTGCTATAATAGCTTATTTGGGTACGTAAGGCTCTCCAAAGGTCTTTCAAGTCTCTTTGTGCTTTGAAGGTCGTACACAGATCAGTCATTAGTATTTCTTTACTTGGAGAATTGTCACATTTCAGTGGGAAGGCGGCCCTTGCCAGTCTTTGCTCCTATTCCTTTGCTGTTTGGGCCATGTCATTCCCTGACCTGCAGCCAGTCCTCACAGGTCACTGCAGGAAAAAAAACAAGGCAGACCCCAGTGCACAGCGGAAGCTCTCCTCACCTGTGTCTGATCACTCTTGTGCCTGCAGGCCCCTTTGGTGCATTTCGAAAGCAAAGTCGCGTCCCTGAGCCTGGGGTGGATGCCAGAGGTAAGTCACCAGTCTTCATCTCATGATCTTTGCTCATATTTGGTTGCGGAAGTTCAGGAGGGGTTCATCTTTTCACTGCCTGGTGATTCCTTCTCCATGAGAAGCTTGGGTAGTCACTGTTTCTTGGGTGCTGCATGCTCCCAGCATCCCGTTGACTTTGTCTCCATACATCAGAGATCTCCCCACTAAAAAAACCTTGAGGGGCCAAATGTTCTTCTATGCCTTCTCTGAAGATTGTTTTACATGGCCTGGAGAGAGTATCTGGAAAGCTGCTGAGTGCCAGCCAACTGCCCACCTGGCTTCTTTGCAGCTTTGCAACTTTTGACCCAGGTCTGAGTGCCATGTCATCACCTGAGCCCCTTCCAGTCACTGCAGGTCCCTAAGGAAGAGAGAAATTACAGCATACCATGTCATGAGATTTTACTTCCTTTGAGAGATGCCAGCTCACAGTCCTAATGTCAGCCAGGCGCATTTGCAGGTGTGAGTGAGAATGCACACCTGTGTGTGTGTGCCCTGCCCTCGCACAATGCCCTGGTCCCATTCAGTGATGCCGTTATGCGTTTAGGTAAGCTGCAGTGTGTGGTGAAAAGTTCTCATTCTTTGGTTGCAGAAGTGCCTCCAGGGAAGGCCGTGCTAAATCCTTAGTTGTGCTGGAACCCCACAGGCATCCCAGGGGTGGCTGTTGTCGTTACTGACTTCACTGAAAAGACCGTTCAGTTTAATATCTTGTTTGTCTGAAAGTTATCTTAATGCTTTCTGTTTAGGTCCTGAGAAACAGAAAGAGGCCCTGGAAACAGGAAAATATCTGCAGACACTGCCCCCTCTGCTAATGAAAATCATGAAGGACAAAGCACGTGGTAGGTGTATTTCCGTCTGTTCCCTGAAAGGCTTGTGAAACTGAATTTCTAGAAATACATGTGGAGAAACTGCACCATCTTCCTGATGAGAAGCAGTTACTTACAGTCCCACTCCCTTACCTCCTTTCTAAAGAGACAGGTGGAGCACCTATGCGCTGGCTTGCATTTTGGAACAGCAGAGTTCGCACACTGACTGTCCCCCTGAGAGTAATAGAGGCCATGCACACAACAACTGTCACTCCAGGTAAGGGCCGCTCATAGAGCTCCATGGCCGTGGTTAGAGGTTGCTCCCATCCCACTGCAGCCAGTTCCCAGGGACTTAGGAACTTTGTCCTTTTGGGAACTAGGCCACCAGAACCACATTCAGCAGATAAGGAGAGGAAACAGGACCCTCCATAGTACCTCCTGTGCACAGACCCTGCATTCCAGAGCTTGCTGTGCTTCCCCTGAGCCACCAGGCACAACAGCAGCCCGGAGCGGGATCCTTCCTGTGGTTGTTCTTGTCCACGTCACTCAAAGCAGCAGCTGGTGAAACAGATCCACATTGTTTTTCCAGGTGCGGATGGTGAGGAACACGCAAATGCCGCAGACAATAATTTTATCAAGAAGTACTGCCTGGGATTTGGTGTGGCTATCTTCGTTACCATGCTGATGGCAATGTTTTCGTGCTATCGTCTTGTCCGACAACGGAGGCAGATAAACCAGTGAGTTCTTGTTCACCCCCAACCCCATCCTGCCCCCTCTCTTTACTATAGGGATCCTGTGAGCAAGGAGGCATTTCTAGTTAAAGCAGCATAGAGAAGCCAGTTAGTTGTTGCCTAACACTGTCTGAGATTGACACTGTCAGACATTTAACTGGCCTCGCCATTCCTGCTGCATGTTCTTACTGCTGGGCCTGAGACAGGCCCGGAGCTGAGAGTGACTCTATCATGCACTGTGAGGAAGGAGAGCAGGGGGTTCTCCTGTGCCCTCAGCACGTTTCTCTCCCTGCAGGCGCCTTGCTGAAGATGCTGCAGTCCAGCATATTGCCCGCAGCAACACCTCACGCTTGGACAAACAGCTTGCTCGCCTCAGTGCGCCGGACAGAAAAGACGTGGCACAA
Organism: Coturnix japonica; assembly: GCF_054131305.1. NCBI lineage: Eukaryota > Metazoa > Chordata > Aves > Galliformes > Phasianidae > Coturnix > Coturnix japonica. The sequence continues at coordinate 18,143,803 of NC_140671.1, read as the reverse complement.
ACAACCGGTGCCTGTGCAGTGACAATCTGCCCACCAGCCGCAGAGCACCACCAGAGCGGCCCCTGCCAGGCCTGACGGCTGTCGGGCTCAGCTGCCCCCAGTGCAGCCCCCGTAGCCCACCAGCCCAGGCTCCGTGGCCCCTGGGAAGTACATCATGCCCAGTGGCCCCTATCCACCTTGGGCATCAACACCTCTTTCAGGGGACAGGAGGGACCCACCTGGTTTGGAAGCTTGCAGTCATCGGCTGGCACCCAAACAGCAGCACCCTGGCATCAACACCACCCTCCTGTCCCCCACCACCATTCTTCAGGGGTTGGCAGTGGCTCCCTCAAAGTGTCACCCGCAGGCAGCCACTGCCTCAGGGAAGCTTGAGAGGCCTGTCAGCCTCCAGCACCATCTCTGCCCTCACCCTCCCCTCCACCATCCATCAGGGGATGGAAGCGACCCCAGCAGAGTATAGACCTGGGGACATCATCCAACAGACGGACGACCATTGCCTGGGGGAAGCCAACTGGCCCAGCAGCCCCCTGTCCCCCCCAGGAACTGTCACCAACTTTCCTTCACCATCCTTCAGGAGGTTGGAGCAGCCCCCACAGGGTGGCAGTTTGAGGGCATCATCCGACACCCAGAAAACTACAGCCAGGGGAAAGCATACCAGGCCCCACAGCTCCCAGCCCCCCACAGCACCAACTCTGCCCTCCCGCTCCTCTCCTCCATCCTTCAGGATGTGGGAGTGCCCCCCCCCACAGGGTCGGCATGGGGGCAACACCTGTAAAACCTCTGCCTGGAAAAAGTATGACAACCCAGCAGCCCCAAGATCCCCCCAGCACCACCTCTCTCTTCATGCTCCTCTCCACCATTGGTCAGGGGGTGGGAGCATCATCACTGGTCAACACAACAGGGGGTTCTTTCTTAAACATCCTTATTACACCTTCCGAACTGAGTATACCTTTTCTACAAAAATTCTCAGCACTGACTTGCGGAATCAAACTCTATAATCCAGAGATGGGTTATAAAGCAGGTATGTTTATTCCAGCGTTGCGCAGCGCCGGGTGCAAGGGGGATAGTGCAGCGACTCGGCACGGACTCAGATGTGAACGATCTAAATCGTTTATTACAAGTTCTCACATCCCTTATATACCTTCACAAGTTGTTATTTTCTAACTTTCCCATCCGCCCTTACAACTTTCCCAAACATCTTACATGTCAACAAAGCATTCTACAAAACACTTTTCAACTGTCCATGCAGGCACATAACCAATCAGAGCTGTGAGACTCTTCTTCTCCTTGCAGAGGTGTCCTTGGTTCCCATGCTGTTTATCTTGCTCCACAGCTGCTGCTCTGAACAGCTTTTCTTGTATTCCCACAATTCCCCCTTTTTTTGTTTATTGACAAGCTACTACCATACTATAAAATAATAACACTAATTATATTAATAACATAATCATTATAACTCAATCAAGGCCTCGATTGACAATACTCTAAAAGTGAAAAAAGAGACAAGTCAAATACAACATAACAACATTACTGTTAAACCCACTAAAAAGAACAAACATGTTTGTACTGCAACCTAAGTTTCTGCAACCTGAAAATAAATCCATGAGGGTCCCACTGTGTTAATCTGTAACTGATCAGGAAAAGGCTTCAATTTTTATATACTCTGATATATTGATTTTTAATGACCACTAAAATTTGTGCAGTAAATGCTTTTAAGATGTTCATAACCATGCTCTACCAACTGAGTTATCCGGGCTAATAATTGATTAATGATCGCACAATTTAATGGAATATCATGTCAAAAAGAACCAATTTTAGAGGACAAATGTACTAGAGTATCACTAGGGGCATTAATACTTATTGACCCTTGAGAAACAGCAAGCCATGTTGGTGGTGGATGTGACAGGTAGTGCCAGCAGGGCGTCCCCTGCTTCAAGGTGCACATTTCCTCTCTCACCCATCACAGATTCTCTCCTGCATTCAGGGTCTGAAGGATTTCTTCCAGTTGTACACCACATCCGCATGGCCAGTGCGTGATATAGAGCCCAAGTGGAACACCTGCTTGGAAAACAGAATAAACCATCAAATTTAGTTCTATTAGCGTGCACTTTTGTCTAAAATGATGCATGGTTATATTTTCAGATCCCAATTAATTGGATGTAAAAGAGGTATCCGTTCTATGATACAGGGTCATCTCTTTGCCTGGGATTCCTTTCCAGGTTTTGTCTTTGCAAATTAAGAAAAGCTAATTAATAGGCTAATAACATCATAACCAAACAGTACTAAAACATTAAAAGAGCTATTCCTGTAGACTCTAGCATTGATTAGATCAAATCCTGTTTAATACACATCTGATCTATTACTAAAATAGAAGAAGCACACAACATCCTAGCTAATGCCTTAAACTCTAAATCTTGAGACTGCATTCACCTGTATGTGCTGTGGAAAATACGTAAGAAGAATGAGTATCTATTGTTACAGGTGCATATTTTAGACGGCCAAATTCAGGAACGTGAGTGACATCTGTCTGACACAGCTGAAGAGGTGCTGTGCCACATGGATTTGTCCGAGTCTGAGGCAAAGAGCTATCAGTCAAATTATGTAGCTGATATTCAGTCATAAACACGGTGTATTGCATAGGAGAGAGGATCATTCTTAACACAGTTTTCCAATCGTGAGGGGTCATAGCGTAACTGTCACTGTTTGCAACCAAAAGATTGTATGTAAAGGCTGACTGAACTCCGAATGTTCTCACTGACTCCCTGAGCTCTTTCACTGCCTCACAAGGCAGGGATTCCAAATGGGGGACCTGATTAGGAAAGGTTTGCAACGTGTCAGCATCACCTCTTAATATTGTTTCTTTTCTGCCTTGTTCTAAGACATCACAGTACGCTGTAGGGAAATTTGTCATTCCTGCTCCAAACAAAGTATCAAGAGAAAATGCGTCCGATTCGCTTTCTGGATCTACAGGACCTGGGTCACAACGATCCTCTGGTTTCGGTCCATCCGCGTCTTTAACCACGTTACACGCCGGCTGCACAGACGCAGCAGCGCACGACGTGGGGGGAGAGGAGGGCAGAAGCGGCGCGACGAGCGTCGTAGGCGGAGCGAAGGGCGAGGGCGCCGTAGAGGGCGGCAACGCGGCGAACGTCGGGGGAGGAGCGAACGGCGGGAGCGCGAAGGGGGGCGGCCGCGGCCCCTCGTCTCCCCGAATCGGGGAGGGGTCGGAGCCGCCAGTCGGATCCAGGCACGGGCCGCTTCCCGCAGCGAGAGGCAGCGGCGGGGTTGGGACGGAGGGCGGCAGGGAATGGTCGGAATAAATTCTTTCCCGTCGTGATTGCTTAATCCCTTCCATTATCCGGCTCCAAACGGGCAACAGCTTAGCAGCCTTTCTGTCTTTAGCGAGAGAAGCCTCGTAGAGTTTTGAGCCGATTTTGTCCCAAAGTTCTCCATCGAGAGAGAACTCAGTTTTTGGAAATTCAGGGACATTTTTGCTTATCCATTTAAGAAGAGTAGCTAATGCTTTAGTAGACACAGTCTTATCCTGATACGGTAACACTGACCGCAATACTTCGAGATTTACTTTCTGCTCCTTCGTTAGTGAGCTCCCCATAGTTCCCGACTGCTCACCTTCTGTCCTGCAGAATGGTGCGTGTGCGCGTGAAACAGTCTCTCCGAAGTTCAGTCGGGCGACGCTGCCGGACCGGGCTCACTCAGCCGCGGGTTGATTTGCCCCACGTTGGGCGCCATTTGCAGCGACTCGGCACGGACTCAGATGTGAACGATCCAAATCGTTTATTACAAGTTCTCACATCCCTTATATACCTTCACAAGTTGTTATTTTCTAACTTTCCCATCCGCCCTTACAACTTTCCCAAACATCTTACATGTCAACAAAGCATTCTACAAAACACTTTTCAACTGTCCATGCAGGCACATAACCAATCAGAGCTGTGAGACTCTTCTTCTCCTTGCAGAGGTGTCCTTGGTTCCCATGCTGTTTATCTTGCTCCACAGCTGCTGCTCTGAACAGCTTTTCTTGTATTCCCACAGGATAGCTCCTCCAAACTTGCACACCGTAAGGAGAAAAGTGTGTTACAGTTATAGGTCAAGCTAATACATAATCAATAGTCTCCTCCTCAGTTTGATTACATATTCATTACATTCCCTATGGCCCCGTTCCCCGCAACCCCATTCCCTCATTCCCCCTGACCCCATTCCCCGCGACCCTTGCCGATGTTTTGGGGTGAAATTCTTCTTCTGTTTTCTTCTTGGAGTTATCTGCTGTTATTGTTCTCCCATGTTGGCATCATCTTGCCCGGGGGGGGGGATCTAATCCTTCTTGTCAGAGGTCTCCGGACAGTTTCTTCTTATCTTTATTGCCCTCTTCTCTGGCTTTATTTTGGCTAAGTGTCTGTAATTCCCCCTTTCCCTGCACTTTTAAATGTACAGTTACCCTTTGTCTTGGTTTCTGTGAAGTTCCCCTTTCCCTTTCTATAGCAAAGTGTTACCTTACCACCATTTTGAGGCTTTGCTCACTCTTCAATTCCCCCCTTTTCTTTAATCTAGCAGGCTTTTACCTGCTAGATTCTTAATGGGTCTCAAAATAGGCTCCGCTCTCTACCTTTTGTCTCAGCTCATGTCTTTTCCAAACCTCGTATTCCCTTCCAGTACCTTGGTACAGACACAAAAGACATCTTATAACAACACAAGTAAAACATACCAAGAGTAGCAAGGTGATGCAGGCTAAGAAAAGCTGTTTTAGTCATCCTAAATTTGGCAACTAGTAAGTTTATCCCATGATCCAGAGAAAACTATTCCCCAATCGGTGTTATCCCTGCCTACTCCATGTTGCAATGCATCTTTGGATAAGCAGGATATCTCCTTTTGGATTGTCCATCAAGCATCTGCAGCAGCATCCTCAATTGTTTCTAAGGTTACAGAAATTTTCATACAGTGGTACCCCCCTTTTCTTGGGAGTTCTGTGAACTCAATTTGCCGTTGTTGCCCTGGAAGGCCCTCTCCCATGAAGCCCACTTGTGCCCTGTTCCTGGTACTGGGACTGTACTTTGTAGTGTTGGTTTGCTCAATATATTCTCTTATCTTCCCTTATAACCAATTTCCATAAAATACTAAAGGGCATAATAATGTGTCCATTTGGGCATGCACACATCTGTCAGCTTGCTCTCTTCCTTTCTAAATCATTAATTGGACTCCTGTTCTCTTTAGAATATTTTACAGGTTTTGACTTGGCTTCAGAGATTTTAAGTTTACCGTCTGGAATTGAAGCCCTCTTCAACTGCCTGTTCTGCCACCTGATCTATCATCTTATTTTCTGTTTCCTGTACAGTGTTACATTTCTGATGTCTTTTACAACATATAATAACCATTGGTAGATTTAAATCAGGCTGTTTTTCTTGTGTGTGAGCAATCCTTGCTCTTTTCAGATGGTACTATGAGCGTGTGGCACATATTTAGAATCTGTCCATATGATTAAAGCTCTTGTCAAGGCAGTTATTTCAGCCTTCTGAGGGGAAGTCCCCACAGCTGGTGGTTGTGCTTCGGTCACCTGGTCAGTAGCAGTTACTGCATGTCCTGCCTTACAGTCTCCTTGTCTCATAAAACTGCAGTTGCTGGTAAACCAGGTGTCTTCTGCATCTTCTAAGGGTTCGTCCTTCAGGTTCGACTGACCGGCTGGAATGTGCAGCTTCAGTTGATTCAAAGCAGTCATGTAATAGTGGTTCTCCGGGAGTTCCGCTAAGGAAAGATACTGGGTTGACAATATTAGTCACAATTATTTCTACATCACCTTGCTCTACCAGGATGGCCTGGTATTTCAGGAATCTTTGGGGTGAGAGCCAATGAACTAATGTCCCCCTTTTGTATCCAATACAGTAAACACTGTATGAGATATTAAAACTGGTGTCCTTTGGCCCAGTGTAGATTTATGGGCTTCTTGAATATTGAGCACCAGTGCAGCCACTGCCCTCAGGCACCATCCCTTACTCACTTCAAGCTGTTTGAGGTTTACCATCAGTCCGTAGCTGTGTATCCATGGTCAGCATCCTCCTGTCATTCCTGGGAACGTATGGAGTTCCTTGACAGTTTGCAGCTCAGGGGCTTAGCAGATGGCTTCTTTCTTGGCAGTCCTTAAGGTCCAAAGTCCAGCTGTAATTTCTGAGTTATTTGTGCTTTCTGTAAACCAAGAAACTCAGCAAACTCTCGGTCTATTGTACACAGTCCTTTTGTTGCTGTGGCATCCACATGCTCCAGTAAAGTTCCACCCTAGGATGGAGGATCCCAGGTCTCAGGCTCATGAGTTGACCAGTTCTCAGAAATCATTAAGCTGTTCTCACAACCCTGGGTAACACTGTCCAGGTTAACTGAGTCTCTTCTCCCTCTATTAGGGTTTTCCTATTCAAAGGCAAATAACCTTAGGCTTCCTTTAGCCAAACCAGGCAGAAGAGACATCCCTCAAATCCAGAAGGTAAACTCCACCTATTCATTCCTTAACTTGGTTGATAAAGTGCATGGATTTTCCATCACTGAGTGTATCCATTCAACAATTCCATTACTTGTCCTCATGTCTTCTACCAAACTAAAGCACTTGCTACCCGAAAATTTAGCAAATTGGCAAAATTGGAGTTTTGTACTTGGATTCCCATTCAATTAGTAATTCAAACTCAAAAAATTATCTATTATTTCTTTTGTCCTTCTACAGTCACATATCCTCAAAGGGCACCACTTTACCCTGAGTGGGTGAGCTCTTGCTTTTAACTTGTATTTAGGGCTTAATTTTTGGCCCTGATGCCCACACCCCTAAGCGTGTCTTATTTGAGATTGCTGTGGCTCCTGGGGGTATAACATTGTTTTTCCCAGTTTGTGTTAATAGTCATACTTACAATTCTTAATCAGCCAATATTGTTTGACCCTTAGCTCCAGTTTTATTAAATTTCTTGCCAGGGTAACCTGACAGGTACAAGAATTCCTGTATTCCTACTTGTTTCCTTAGCTTATATTTAATTAATTCCAAAGGTAAGCCTTTTCTTGTTGGGCAGTAGCACCTACTAATGTTACAAAACCAACTATGGGTAGTAAGAAGCTCCCATATCCATCAGAAAATGAACTACTTTATCCTGCTTCCTTAGCTGCAGTTTCATCGGTGTATCTGCTAGGGTTAACTTCCCAAGTTCTCATTGTTCAGTTCTGCAATCAGAGACAATTCCTTCTCACTCAGCTTGGTCGGATTTCTCTACCAGTGTCCCATTGCAGTTTGCACACTGCTTTCATTCCCGCGGGGCAGAGCCCTCCCTGGGCTCTTCAAGCCTCCCTCCCCCCCTTTCCTCGTGGGGGATCTTCTGGGTCCTATGGCCCTACTCTAGCACCACAACAGTAACAGCTGTTGTTATTTTCAGTTTCCTGAACATCTCTGATTCTCAATCAGGTGTTTGTTTTGTTTTCTTCTTATTGTACACCTCTCTTCAGACCTGACATCCCTGTTTTTATCTTTGCCTTCCTCAACCTCTGTCCTTCCCAAACTTTCTCACTTTCCAAACTCTAATCATTACATTTCACCTCCTCTCCAGAACCATCCAGTGCTGCCCAGATTTCAGATTTCCCAGATCTCTGCACATGAAGGCTATTCTCACTTCCAGTGCCCTGTCCTCTCCACCTTCCCCTTTGCTGTTTACAGCAGCAGTCTCTGACCCTGGCTCCCTCTCCCACTCTGAGAGTTCTGATTGCAGGGGAATGGTGCGGGGGGGTTGTTCTCATGCAGCACAGATAAACTCACTTTCTCTTTAACCCTTTTTCCTCTGTACACTATTCCACTATTTGTACCCTCATTTACACTTCCACGTACCCTCAACAATACTTCCGTATGACATTAACAACTACACTTTCTTATACCAGCCAAACAGTTTGTCCCATTCCCTTCAAAACCCACAAATCAAACAACACAGTTCTTCAGTTTCCATAAACACTCTTACTACCTTATAACTTTCCCTTAGCAATCCATATCGTTCAGTTATACACCTCTCGCCACAGAGCCAGCACTGACTGACCCACCTCCCTTACACCTCTTCGCAGGCAGAACACAGTATCACATAAATGGCTTGATACTCATTCCACACAGACATCCCTCTATATGTTCATTGTCCCTGTCCTCTAGCTTATACATCAACCACCACTGATTACAATATTTAATCAGGATTTTTTTTCGGCTCAGGGTTCCTCCTGGTTCCCCAGCGATATCTCGCCAATGTGCCAGTATACACGTCAGGGGTGAGCGCGCAGGGACCTCTTTGCTCTGTGATTTTCCCATCGTAACTTAATATAAACCACCGTATTCTTTTATAAGTAAAACCACTTCTGACACAACAGCATTGTTATGACTTATGACCACATACTTTACAACAACCAGTAATTAATAATACAAAATAAACATGTATTAAAACAAAGACAAACAAGTATTGGAGACAACTTTCGCTTCGTCCGTCCCCGGCCGTTTCCCTCGCGGGAGGACGGAACCGCGGGTCGGGACTCCTCACTCGCCCCGCAGCTGTGCTGCGTCTCACTCACACCATACTCACACGACAATTCAAACACAATTACAGTATATCATTTGTTAAGCTTAACCAAAGATGTTAAGAACACCGGTGCTAGTTGTTGACTTAGGTCACCTATATAGACAGCGCTGTACGATACCAATTATCCCAGGATTACCCAAATCACCCTGTACCAGAGAGCAGACAAGCTCTGCCCAATTAGCAATCACCTGAATGTGAGCAATAGCTCTTTTACCATGCGTACGACTTACTGGCCCCTTTGTAGGCACTCCCTAGGGAGTTCTCCTAACCCAGCCGGCAACCTAACCTAACCTGTGAGCTCACGTCCCTAGGGGGGGAGCATGCCGACTCCACTGTGCCCTGCGTAGGACGTCTCCTCACGACTTACGGGACCCCCGTTTCCCAGTTTCACATACCTTTCCGCCGACAGATGGTTCTTGTCTGCTCCTGCAGTGATCAGATGAGGGAGGGGAGTCCTTCCGAGAAATCTCGGGGCGCGCCAAAGGCGTCCCCCTTCTCAGCTGGTCCTGCAGCCGAACAGAGAGGGTCCCATCTGGGGTGCCAAACTGACTTGCGGAATCAAACTCTATAATCCAGAGATGGGTTATAAAGCAGGTATGTTTATTCCAGCGTTGCGCAGCGCCGGGTGCAAGGGGGATAGCTCCTCCAAACTTGCACACCGTAAGGAGAAAAGTGTGTTACAGTTATAGGTCAAGCTAATACATAATCAATAGTCTCCTCCTCAGTTTGATTACATATTCATTACATTCCCTATGGCCCCGTTCCCCGCAACCCCATTCCCTCATTCCCCCTGACCCCATTCCCCGCGACCCTTGCCGATGTTTTGGGGTGAAATTCTTCTTCTGTTTTCTTCTTGGAGTTATCTGCTGTTATTGTTCTCCCATGTCGGCATCATCTTGCCCGGGGGGGGGGATCTAATCCCTCTTGTCAGAGGTCTCCGGACAGTTTCTTATTATCTTTATTGCCCTCTTCTCTGGCTTTATTTTGGCTAAGTGTCTGTAATTCCCCCTTTCCCTGCACTTTTAAATGTACAGTTACCCTTTGTCTTGGTTTCTGTGAAGTTCCCCTTTCCCTTTCTATAGCAAAGTGTTACCTTACCACCATTTTGAGGCTTTGCTCACTCTTCAGCACCACAGATGATCATATTCAAAACATCTATAACTATATGGAATATAGATATTGTAAATTAATTCAATAAAGTTCAACAACAAAACAAAATAACCAAGAAGCTGCTTCCTTCAAAAGGCAGAGTATTCTGACGAGGAGAAAACAGCAATACTAACATCACGTCACAGCGTTGCCATCAGGGCTCAAGCTAAGGCAGCCAGCTGACCAGGGCAGAACTTGTGTTAGATGCTGCTCAGTGACAACACCCAGAATGAAGTAGCAAGGATGTGAAGTGTAGGAGACTACTTGCGCTTATCACATTCTGTCTGCTGTAACAGCACTACTCAAAGATTTCTAATCGGGCCAAGATCTTTGTGAAGCAGCAGTTTGATCATTACTGCCATCATGGCCGCACACCCCTACTGACTGTTGGGCAGGGCTGCAGTGGAGAACGCCCTCCACACGCAGTCCTGGGCAGGCAAGGGCTGTCGGTGCACAGTGCCACACGCTCCTTGCCATCTGCACACACGTGGGCTGGCTTTGCACTGCCAGGCACATCGTCTCGCCTGGGCACTGCAGGTCCTCTCTTGGTGGTATGCAGAGACAGCGGGGCCAATAGATGAAGTTATCTGTGTTGTGTGCAATACTTGCATGACTTGGGAGCTGACAATCCTTGTGGTTCTCTGTCCTGCTCCAATTTATAGGAAGGAGAGGAGGTCCATACGTGTATGCCTGAGCAAGGTTCAAATGTTGGAGGACGGACGCTATTACGATTTAGGGTGATTAGGAAGGGAAGGCGGGCAATAGAAAAGACAGGAAAAAGAATCAAGGAGTCTTTATAGGAAGCAAGAGGGAGAGAGAGTCACCACCATGGATCTGACGTGTTTAGTAGTTCAGTCATTGATCTTCAGTAGTGGTGGGTCATCAGGAGTTGTTGTTCCGCTAACGATGACTGTGACCACGGCAACAGTTTCCAATGATAGTATAAACTTACAAATAAGTCCAACGTGGTTCAGTCAGCTCTCCTTGGTGTGACAGCTCAAATCCAAAATGGTTGAGTAAGCTCTCCTTGGAATGGCAGCTTCTGGCTCTGGGATCTCATCTGGACCTTGCCAGCAGACAAGAGGGAGCAGGGACGCCCACCTGCTTCTTGTTCTTCACCGGACACGATGGTATCATTCCCCAGTTTATCCATACCAAGCTGGAGCCAGATCTTCTGCCAGTAAACACTTCTGAGCACCCTCTTCTGGAGGTGAACAGCTCTGGAGGAAGGTGCTTTCAAATGTCCACAAAGTGATGTTGATTGTCACTCAGTAGCACCCATCACTTGCCTCCTCCATAAATCAGTTACAGTCTTGTTGGTGAACCTGAAGACAAAAGGTCAGCGCGCTGGGACAAACAGCCACACACCAGTATCACAGAGTCACAGAATGACCCAGGTTGGAAGGGACCTCATGGATCATGAAGAACAAACCCCCCTGCCTGGCAGGGCCACCAAACATACACCTTTACTAGATCAGGTTGCCCAGGGCCCTGTCCAACCTGGCCCTGAACACCCCCAAGGACGGGGCATCCACAACCTCCCTGGGCAGCCCGTTCCAGGGCCTAACCACTCTGCTAGTAAACAACTTTCCCCCTAACATCCAACCTAAATCTTCCCTCTTTCAACTTAAATCAGTTTCCCCTTGTCCTGCTATTACCAGCCCCCTCCTCATCCTATGTGGAACACCAGTGCCAGCAGTGCGGCCGCCATTTTAGAACCCTCTCCACGTCACCTTGGTCACTGCTGCCGCGCGCAACGCACTCGCCTCTGACAGCTGTGGCAGTTAGCAGCCATGTCGGCAGCTAAGAGGGCTAGGGTAGAAGTTTTCCCTGTTTCAGGCGGGAGGATGGAGCTGGGGGCCCTAGGAGTGAGAAGGAGGAGGGGGCCCGCCATGACCACCAGGCAGAGGAGCCCCCCTGCAAAGGGGCACATGTGGGTCAGATCTCTGAGGCAGGGGCTGAGGTGGGTCATATCTATGGGGCAGGAGCTGCTGTGGGGCTGATGTGTGTCACATCTACGGAACAGGTGCTGCTGTGGGGCTTATGTGGGTCAGATCTATAGGGAAGGAGCTGCTGTGGGGCAGGTGTGTGTCATATCTATGGGGCAGGAGCTGCTGTGGGGCTGGTGTGGGTCAGATCTATGGGGCAGGAGCTGCTGTGGGGTAGTTGTGGGTCAGATCTATGGGGCAGGATCTGCTCTGGGGCACATGTGAGTGAGATCTATGGGGCAGGAGCTGCTGTGGGGCTGGTGTGGGTCAGATCTATGGGGCAGGAGCTGCTGTGGGGTAGTTGTGGGTCAGATCTATGGGGCAGGATCTGCTCTGGGGCACATGTGAGTGAGATCTATGGGGCAGGAGCTGCTGTAGTGCAGATGAGGGTCAGATCTATGGGGCAGGAGCTGCTGTGGGGCAGATCCATGGGACAGGAGGTGCTGTGGTGCACATGTGGGTCAGATCTATAGACCAGGAGCTGCTGTGGGGCTGATGCGGGTAAGATCTATGGGGCAGGAGCTGCTGTGGGGCTGGTGTGGGTCAGATCAATGGGGCAGGAGCTGCTCTGGGGCACATGTTGGTCAGATCTATGGGGCAGGAGCTGCTGTGGGTCAGATGTACTGGGCAGGAGCTGCTGTGGGGCTGATGTGGGTCAGATCTATGGGGCAGGAGCTCCTGTGGGGCACATGTATATCAGATCGTTGGGGCGGGAGCAGTTGTGGGGATGATGTGTGTCAGATCTACGGAACAGGTGCTGCTGTGGTCTTATGTGGGTGAGATCTATAGGGAAGGAGCTGCTGTGGAGCTGTTGCTGGTTAGATCTATGGGGCAGGAGCTGCTGTGGGGCCTATGTGGGTCAGATCTGTGGGACAGGAGCTGCTGTGTGGCACATGTGGTTGAGATCTATGGGGCAGGAGCTTCTGTGGGGAAGACGTGGGTCAGATCTATGGAGCAGGAGCTGCTGTGGGGTGCTGTGTGTCAGATCTATGGGGCAGGAGCTTCTGTGGGGTAGATGTGGGTCAGATCTATGGGACTGGAGCTGCTGTGGGTCTGATGGGGGCTAGATCTATGGGGCAGGAGCTGCTGTGGGGGTGATGTGTGTCAGATCTATGGGGCAGGAGCTGCTGTGGGGTAGATGTTGGTCAGATCTATGGGGCAGGAGTAGCTGTGGGGCATATGTGTGTCAGACGTATGGGGCAGGAGCTGCTGTGGGGCACATGTGGGTCAGATGTATGGGGCAGGAGCTGCTGTGTGGCTGATATGGGTCAGATATATGGGGCAGGAGCTGATATGGGGCACATGTGGGTCAGATCTTTGGGGCAGGAGCTGCAGTGGGGCAGATGTGAGTCAGATCAATGGGGCAGGAGCTGCTGTGGGTCAGATGTATGGGGCAGGAGCTGCTGTGGGGCTGGTGTTGGTCAGATCTGTGGGGCGGGAGCTGCTGTGTTGCTGCTGTGGGTCAGATGTATGGGGCAGGAGCTGCTGTGGGGCTGGTGTTGGTCAGATCTGTGGGGCGGGAGCTGCTGTGTTGCTGCTGAAAGTCAGATCTATGGGGCAGGAGCTGCTGTGGGGCCTATGTGGGTCAGATCTGTGGGACAGGAGCTGCTGTGGGGCTCATGTGGTTGAGATCTATGGGGCAGGCGTTGCTGTGGTGCTGATATGGGTCAGATCTATGGGGCAGGAGCTGCTATGGGGCAGATGTGGGTCAGATCTATGGGGCAGGAGCTGCAGTGGGGCAGATGTGAGTCAGATCAATGGGGCAGGAGCTTCTGTGGGGATGATGAGGGTCAGATCTATGGGGCAGGAGCTGCTGTGTGGCTGATGTGGGTCAGATCTATGGGGCAGGAGCTGCTGTGAGGCACATGTGGGTCAGATGTATGGGGCAGGAGCTGCTGTGTGGCTGATGTGGGTCAGATCTATGGGGCAGGAGCTGCTGTGGGGCACATGTTGGTCAGATCTATGGGGCAGGAGCTGCTTTGGGGCAGATGTGGGTCAGATCTATGGGGTAGGTACTGCTGTGGAGCTGATGTTGGTAAGATCTATGGGGCAGGAGCTGCTGTGGGGTATATTTGGGTCATATCTGTGGGGCAGGTGCTGCTGTGTTGCTGCTGAGGGTCAGATCTATGGGGCAGAAGATGCTGTGGGGTAGATCTATGGGGCAGGAGCTGTTGTGAGGCTGATGAGGGACTGATCTTTAAGGCAGGAGCTGCAGTGGGGTGCATGTGGGTCAGATCTATGGGGCAGGAGCCGCTGTGGGTCAGATCTACTGGGCTGGAGCTGCTGTGGGGAAGATGTGGGTCAGATCTATGGGGCAGGAGCTCCTGTGGGGCACATGTATATCAGATCTTTGGGGCAGGAGCAGTTGTGGGGATGATGTGTGTCAGATCTACGGAACAGGTGCTGCTCTGGGTCTTATGTGGGTCAGATCTATAGGGAAGGAGCTGCTGTGGAGCTGATGTTGGTTAGATCTATGGGGCAGGAGCTGCTGTGGGGCCTATGTGGGTCAGATCTGTGGGACAGGAGCTGCTGTGTGGCTCATGTGGTTGAGATCTATGGGGCAGGAGCTGCTGTGGGTCAGATCTATGGGGCAGGAGCTGTTGTGGGTCCGATGTGGGTCAGATCTATGGGGCGGGAGCTGCTGTGTGGCTGACGTGGGTCTGATCTATGGGGCAGAAGCTTCTTTGGGGCTGATGTGGGTCAGATCTATGGGGCAGGAGCTGCTGTGGGGATAATGTGGGTCAGATCAATTGGGCAGGAGCTGCTATGGGGCAGATGTGGGTCAGATCTATGGGGCAGGAGCTGCTGTGGGTAGATGTGGGTCTGATCTATGGGGCAGGAGCTGCTGTGGGGCTGATGAGGGTCAGATCTATGGGGCAGGAGCTGCTGTGGGGCTGATTGGGATCAGATCTATGGGTCAGGAGCTGCTGTGTGGCTGATGTGGGTCTGATCTATGGGGCAGGAGCTTCTTTGGGGCTGATGTGGGTCAGATCTATGGGGCGGGAGCTGTTCTGGGGCAGATGTGGGTCAGATCTATGTGGCAGGAGAAGCTGTTGGTCAGATCTATGGGGTTGGTGCTCCTAAGGGGCAGATGTGGGTCGGATCTATGGGGCAGGAGCTGCTGTGGGGCCTATGTGGGTCAGATCTGTGGGACAGGAGCTGCTGTGGGGCTCATGTGGTTGAGATCTATGGGGCAGGCGTTGCTGTGGTGCTGATATGGGTCAGATCTATGGGGCAGGAGCTGCTATGGGGCAGATGTGGGTCAGATCTATGGGGCAGGAGCTGCAGTGGGGCAGATGTGAGTCAGATCAATGGGGCAGGAGCTTCTGTGGGGATGATGAGGGTCAGATCTATGGGGCAGGAGCTGCTGTGAGGCACATGTGGGTCAGATGTATGGGGCAGGAGCTGCTGTGTGGCTGATGTGGGTCAGATCTATGAGGCAGGAGTTGCTGTGGGGCACATGTTGGTCAGATCTATGGGGCAGGAGCTGCTTTGGGGCAGATGTGGGTCAGATCTATGTGGTAGGTACTGCTGTGGAGCTGATGTTGGTAAGATCTATGGGGCAGGAGCTGCTGTGGGGTATATTTGGGTCATATCTGTGGGGCAGGTGCTGCTGTGTTGCTGCTGAGGGTCAGATCTATGGGGCAGAAGATGCTGTGGGGTAGATCTATGGGGCAGGAGCTGTTGTGAGGCTGATGAGGGACTGATCTTTAAGGCAGGAGCTGCAGTGGGGTGCATGTGGGTCAGATCTATGGGGCAGGAGCCGCTGTGGGTCAGATCTACTGGGCTGGAGCTGCTGTGGGGAAGATGTGGGTCAGATCTATGGGGCAGGAGCTCCTGTGGGGCACATGTATATCAGATCTTTGGGGCAGGAGCAGTTGTGGGGATGATGTGTGTCAGATCTACGGAACAGGTGCTGCTCTGGGTCTTATGTGGGTCAGATCTATAGGGAAGGAGCTGCTGTGGAGCTGATGTTGGTTAGATCTATGGGGCAGGAGCTGCTGTGGGGCCTATGTGGGTCAGATCTGTGGGACAGGAGCTGCTGTGTGGCTCATGTGGTTGAGATCTATGGGGCAGGAGCTGTTGTGGGTCCGATGTGGGTCAGATCTATGGGGCGGGAGCTGCTGTGTGGCTGACGTGGGTCTGATCTATGGGGCAGAAGCTTCTTTGGGGCTGATGTGGGTCAGATCTATGGGGCAGGAGCTGCTGTGGGGATAATGTGGGTCAGATCAATTGGGCAGGAGCTGCTATGGGGCAGATGTGGGTCAGATCTATGGGGCAGGAGCTGCTGTGGGTAGATGTGGGTCTGATCTATGGGGCAGGAGCTGCTGTGGGGCTGATGAGGGTCAGATCTATGGGGCAGGAGCTGCTGTGGGGCTGATTGGGATCAGATCTATGGGTCAGGAGCTGCTGTGTGGCTGATGTGGGTCTGATCTATGGGGCAGGAGCTTCTTTGGGGCTGATGTGGGTCAGATCTATGGGGCGGGAGCTGTTCTGGGGCAGATGTGGGTCAGATCTATGTGGCAGGAGAAGCTGTTGGTCAGATCTATGGGGTTGGTGCTCCTAAGGGGCAGATGTGGGTCGGATCTATGGGGCAGGAGCTGCTGTGGGGCTGATGTGGGTCAGATCTATGGGGCAGGAGCTGTTCTGTTGCTGATGAGGGTCAGATCTATTGGGCAGGAGCTGCTGTGGTGCTGATGTGGGTAAGATCTATGAGACAGGAGCAGCTGTGGGGCACATGTTGGTCAGATCGATGGGGCAGGAGCTGTTGTGGGGCACATGGGTATCAGATCTTTGGGGCAGGAGCTGTTGTGGGGCACATGTCGGTAGATCTATGTGGCAGGAGCTGCTGTGGGGCTGATGTGGGTCAGATCTATGGGGCAGGAGCTGCTGTGGGGCACATGTTGGTCAGATCTATGGGGCAGGAGCTGCTGTGGTGCTGGTGTTGGTCAGATCTGTGGGGCAGGAGCTGCTGTGTTGCTGCTGAGGGTCAGATCTATGGGGCAGGAGCTGCTGTGGGGCCTATGTGGGTCAGATCTGTGGGACAGGAGCTGCTGTGGGGCTCATGTGGTTGACATCTATGGGGCAGGCATTGCTGTGGATCTGATATGGGTCAGATATATGGGGCAGGAGCTGCTACGGGGCAGATGTGGGTCAGATCTATGAGGCACGAGCTGCAGTGGGGCAGATGTGAGTCAGATCAATGGGGCAGGAGCTGCTGTGGGGATGATGAGGGTCAGATCTATAGGGCAGGAGCTGCTGTGGAGTAGATCTATGGGGCAGGAGCTGTTGTGAGGCTGATGATGGTCTGATCTATAAGGCAGAAGCTGCTGTGGGGCGCAAGTGGGTCAGATGTATGGGGCAGGAGCTGCTGTGTGGCTGATGCGGGTCAGATCTATGGGGCAGGAGCTGCTGTGGGGAGGATGTGTGTCAGATCTATGGGCAGGAGCTGCTTTGGGGCAGATGTGGGTCAGATCTATGGGGTAGGTGCTGCTGTGGAGCTGATGTTGGTAAGATCTATGGGGCAGGAGCCGCTGTGGGGTATATGTGGGTCATATCTGTGGGGCAGGTGCTGCTGTGTTGCTGCTGAGGGTCAGATCTATGGGGCAGAAGATGCTGTGGGGATGATGAGGGTCACATCTATGTAGCAGGAGATGCTGTGGGGTAGATCTATGGGGCAGGAGCTGTTGTGAGGCTGATGAGGGTCTGATCTGTAAGGCAGGAGCTGCAGTGGGGCATATGTGTGTCAGATTTATTGGGCAGGAGCTGCTGTAGGGCGCATGTGGGTCAGATCTATGGGGCAGGAGATGCTGTGGGGCAGATGTGGGTAAGATCTATGGGGCAGGAGCTGCTGTGGGGCTGAAGTGGGTCAGATCTATTGGGGCAGGAGCTGCTGTGGGGCAGATGTGAGTCTGATCTATGGGGCAGGAGCTGCTGTGGGGCTGATGAGGGTCAGATCTATGGGGCAGGAGCTGCTGTGGTGCTGATTGGGATCAGATCTATGGGGCAGGAGCTGTTCTGTGGCTGATGTGGGTCAGATTTTTAGGGCAGAAGGCTCTGTGGGGCAGATATGGGTCAGATCGATGGGGCAGAAGATGCTGTGGGGTTGATGGGCGTCAGATCTATGGGGCAGGAGCTGCTGTGGGGATGATGAGGGTCAGATCTCTGGGGCAGGAGCTGTTGTGAGGCTGATGATGGTCTGATCTATAAGGCAGGAGCTTTTGTGGGGCGCATTTGGGTCAGATCTATGGGGCAGGAGCTGCTGTGGGGCACATGTGGGTCAGATGTATGGGGCAGAAGCTGCTGTGGGGCAGATGTGGGTCAGATCTATGTGGCAGGAGCTGCTGTGGGGCAGATCCCTTGGACAGGAGCTGCTCTGGGGCACATTTTGGTCAGATCTATGGGGCAGGAGCTGCTGTGGTGTAGATGTGGGTCAGATCTATGGGACTGGAGCTGCTGTGGGCCTGATGGGGCTAGATCTATGGGGCTGGAGCTGCTGTGGGGGTGATGTGGGTCCGATCTATGGGACAGGAGCTGCTGTTTGGCTGATGTGGGTCTGATCTATGGGGCAGGAGCTTCTTTGGGGCTGATGTGGGTCAGATCTATGGGGCGGGAGCTGCTGTGCGTCTGATGTGGATCAGATCTATGTGGAGAATATTTATGCAGAATGGCTTCATGAGAAAGGACATGAAGAGATTCCACTAGTTAAATTGTAAAAGAATGAACGTGATTAAAGACAAAGACGGTCTATGCTAGGGCCGATCACGCGCTAAGCAGCTATGGAGAAATCAGGATGTGAAAAGACAGGGTATGTAGCTAAAGACGAAATATGTATCTAGAGGCAAGGACGGCCTGAGGGAAAAGCAAGATGTGTTGCAAGGTGTAGACAGAGCTGCAAAGAAAAAGTATCCATAAGACTAACCACAAAGGTCAGATGAAGTAATGTGTAACCCACCAATCCTGAGCTTTACTTTTGCAATATGCATGAACTTATTACTGATTGTATAAATGAGATGCTGTAACACCTAATAAACGAGACTTGTTGACCATGATAGCATGAGACTTGTCTCCCGCGGTTACTTCCAACAAAGCTGTGTTACAGAAAGGCAGAATTTCTATACGTCCTTATCAAACTAGTTTTTTCTTCTTTTAGTTTGACTCCTGACTTTAACTTTGAAATCAGACAAAGACCTTACAGTAGCAGACGTATCTGATGAAGAATTCACCATTTGTTTACTGTTACAGCATGAAATGATTTGTAAAATGAGTACAGAGCAGGTAAAGAACATCTACCATGTGAAATCAAGGATCATCCATTCCTGCCCTAAACACACACTTATTCACCGAAAAAATTCTCCCTCTACATATCCAAAAGCTGATTTTAACAGAAATCAGAGCATAGACAGAAACACACAATCAAAATTAAAATGTTTCTTTGTGAGTCATTATGAAGTTAATAAAACATTTAATAAACACAGTGAGTCCGAGCTTCAGAGATGCTTTGTGTTTTTATTTATTTATCTAGCCGGAAGAATGTACACACACATTTCCTTGGACTGTGGTATTGAGAGATACACTTAAAGCAATCAAGCTGAAGTATAACAGAAGTATATCTAAAGCACCTTTCTTGAAGGACGGCAGGATCACTGAGGATAAGATAATACAGAGCCATAAATGAGAAGGATCAGAAGGACCAACCAACCTGTATAGCATTTCAGAGTGTAGCTGGTTCTTAGAAGAACGAATGACTCTATGGTTCTATGATTCTGTGACTTAAGGTTGGAAAAGACCACTGAAGGTCATCTAGTTCAACCATCAACCCACTCCCAGCATGCCCACTATGTCCCTCAGAGCCACATCTACACGTTTCTTGGACGTCTGCAGGGATGGTGATTCCACCATCACCCTGGGCAAACCTTTCCAATACCTAATGACTATTTTTGAGAAGTTGTTTCTCCGAACATCCAGTAGAACCTCTCCTGGCACAACTCTAAGCCACTCCCTCTTGTCCTGTCACTAGTTACACACAAAAAGAGGTTGAACCTCACCTCACCACAACCCCCCTTCAGGAAGTTGTAGAGAGCAATGAGGTCTCCCCCCAAGCCTCCTCTTCGCCGGACTAAATACCCCCAGCTTCCTCAGCTGCTCCTCACAAGACTTATGCTCCAGACCCCACACCAGCCTCATTACCATTCTATGAACATGTGCCAGGGTCTTTCTTGTAGTGAGGGGGCCCAAAAATGAACACAGTACTCAAGTCACAGCTTCACCAGTGCCAAGTACTGAGAGATTATCACCTCCCTGGTCCTGCTGGCAACACTATTTCTGATACAAGCCAGGCCTTCTAGGCTACCAGGCACACTGCTGGCTCACATTCATCTGGCTGTCAACGAACACCACCGGAATCTAGATTCTAGCCACAAGCCTGCAAAATGGAGTGGCATGATATTGTGATCAAAGTGCAGTAGCTGGCACTTGACTTTGTTGAAGCTTATACAATTGCCTTCAGCCCATTGATCCAGCCAATTCAGATCCCTCTGTAAGGCCTTCCTACTTTCAGGCAAATCAACACTTCCTTCCAGCGAGAAGTCCTCTGCAAACTCACTGAGGATACACTCAATCCCCCCATCCAGATCATCAATAAAGATATTAAACAGGACCTACCCCTATACTGACGCCTGGGGAAAAAAAAAAAAAAAAAAAAAAAAGTCAATTAATGAAGCTGGGAAACAGCACAACATTAGGCACCTCTTTGTATTCTAAGTGAGACAAGAAAGAATATTTTCCACTTTAAATTCACAGTATGTAATTAGCAACAGGATAATAGTTATCTATAAATACCTACAAAATCCTTTTACTGAAGGCTTGTTTTGTTCTGGAGACAAACCATCTGTGCATTCCACTCAGAATCTGTATTTACAAATGCTCTGACTTATGTCATTGATATCAGATCAAACGAACCACAAGCTAAAAACTGCTAACAAAGATAACAACCACCTTAAGTCGATCTGCATATACTAAAAGTTTAACTCTCACTGGGTTAGTAGAAAAAAACTACAGTACTGGAATGTAGAGGATTTTACAGACACTTTACACCTGTGTTTTGAACTGTGTATCTGAAGCCCAGGCTGCCCAGCAAAGCCACCAGGTGGCACGAACACATAGTACCAGAGGTGCTTTCTCTCACCATCCCTCAGCAAAGGCACTGCCCCAAAACAAACTGTGCGATCAACCCACCAAATGACAGAAGCACAAAATCATTTATCTGAAATGAATCTGAAAATATCTGGCAAACCAATACCCTTCATAAAAAGAGGAAGAGATGATTAACAAAAAAAATACATTCTATTTCCTCACAATTATTGGGTTCAACTTCAGGCATCTTTTTATTCACTCAACATATCCTTTAAATATCAGGTCACAGTAGCAGCCCCTGTTTTGTTACACAAGATGAAGAGCAGTCATGCCCTGCCCGGCATTAGAGTTCTCATCACCTGTTAACTCATCGGCGAGCTCATATGCAGCAATAATGTATAGATCAATCAGGAAATTAAAAAACAAATAAAAAACCAGCAGGATGCCATAAATGTTGCACTGATTCAGCAACAGGAGATAGTACTTACCTGTTTGTGGCATTCGACTCTCTAAGACAAGATCAAACCATTTCAGAAACAATAAATGTCAAAAACCCTCTCAAATCTGTATCAAAGAGCATCAAGACCTCCAAAACATTGTATCCTAGAGCTTAAACTCTCAGGAAAGAAGATGACACATACATACAAGAAAATACTTTAAGGCTGTCAGAGAGAAGGCACCTACTACATTAAAGCATTGCAACTCGATCCTTGCAACACTGCAGTACTTGCAGTCTTTACAGTTAGCTGAATTCCATTTCTAGACCATCAGAAGAGCAGTAGAACAGGTGTCATTTGTAAACAGTGAGCTCTTCAGGAGTACAAGATGGATATTAACACTACCCAGCAAATGCATGCCTTGGGCAACAAATACATGAGCTCTACTTCACAGTGTCAATTGATGTGATATCTAAAGTATTCATAAATAATATCCACATATATTATTGGTTCCATTTAAATCTAATCAGAACTTGGTACAGTGTATATTAACAGTAATTGCAAAAACGGATTTCAAGTTAAATTTTTCAATACATGGTCCTTCTACAAGGAATATAATGATTACACCCTAAAACTTCAAATAGCATATCCATGCATCATTTAGATTGCTCAGAGGAATTAATAATTCTTTTGACAAATGAAATGGATGCGACAAAAGACAGAAAGTACTGATCACACAAGAACATTACGTGCGTGAAAACAGAGGACACTCAAAGTCCATGACGTGTTAAATCGCCACTAAGATCATCACGTCCATCTATCAGAGACAAACATGAACTTTTATTGAATACTACACGCCATACGTGTTTTGCATGTGTGTAATGGCCAGGGAGACCTGAGGGGGATCATGGGATCACATGGCTGAGGCCTCGCTCTGGTAGGAAACACCCATGCCAAGCACATGAGATGTGGGGAAGGGAGAGGGCAGCGGCACTGGGAAAAGCCCAGAAACTTGAGCTGGGGCTGGAGCATGTGCTGCGGGTGAGGACGGCTCACTGTGATGAGCCAGCAGTGGACTGCGGCATCGCTGTGAGACGGGCAGTGATGTACCCAAGCGAAGGTCAAGCGAAGGTGACGCCCAGCAGCTTGGCCAAGCCATGGTTGGAGACATCACCAGGCAACGGACTGTGACCCCATAGGCCACGCCGGCTTTGACGCGGGCGCAGCAGCTCAGCCCAGCAGTTCGTGCCTGGCCTCCGACCGAGCGTGTGTGCGAGGACTGGAGTGTGGACAGGGCGAGCTTTGGTGCTGGAAAGTGCTCTGGGTGCTGTTAGCACAGCTCCCAGCGGCCTTCTCAGAGCCATTTGTTCTTTCCCCGAGCCTGCCGGGAGCAGGCAGACGGGACATCCTAGAGAAAAAAGCGTGTGCAGCAGCACAGGTAGGCGGCACAGAGACTGGCAGCGGGGGGGCACAACTTGAGGGACCCTTCCCAGGCCGGAGTCTGACTAATGTCTCTTGTCCTCTTCCAGCGTGTCACCTGCTGCTGCTGCTGCAGCGTTAGTGCTGGGGAGCACGTTACCATCTCCCGCTCCCACTGGCCCACCGCAACTGGTGGAAGGATGGAGGCAGAGTTTGAGACCCGCTGCCCCGTGTGCCTGGAGAACTGGGACAGCGCAGCATACGCCATGCCTTGCTGCCACCAGTTCTGCTTCCGCTGCATCCAGCGGTGGACAAGCACCAGGCCCCAGTGTCCGCTGTGCAAACGGGACGTGAAGACCATCATTCACTCCGTGCAAGCGGACGACAACTACAAGGAGGTGGAGGTCAGACCAGCTGCACAGGTGTCCGTTGCTACACGGAGACCCGCACTCCACCACGCAGCCCGGCCATGGCCTGCAGTGCCCACGCATCCTCTGGGCGGCCTCTCCCCTGCCACCTGGGCTTCCCTCTTCAGGGAGCAGCCGGCCCTGCTGCGGCCCCTGCGGTCCTGGCTGCGCCAGAACCTGCACCGCATCCTGGGCACCGAGGGGCCACAGGCAAATATCCTGGTTGACAGTGCCATCTGGGCCCTGCTCCTCATAGGCTTGGCAGAGGGGATCCTGATAGAGATGCTGGATCCTGATCTGCACGGCCACACGGTGACCTTTGTGAGGCACTTCATCGCCTTTGCGGTGCGGAGGTGCAGCCGGGTGGCAGGCCGCTTCCTGGGCCTCAACATCCCCCCTGCTCCTGGGGCACAGGAGGCCACAGCAGCAGAGCCCAGAGCTGCCACACCAGAGGAGCCACCTGTCCCTGGCTCAGCACCCTCCAGCAGCCCTGCCAGCTCCAACAGGGACGAAATGCTGGGCAGGGCAACACAAGAGGTTCGTGGGCATCCCAGCCGCCCACACGGCAACCCTGCAACTGTCACCACAGAGCAGGCAGCGCCTCAGGAGGAGCCAGGAGAGCCTGTGGCAGGGCCCTCCGGCACCAGCCCACCTGAGGGGACCCGGCGAGCCCCGAAGAGGAAGGCCGGCGACTCACAGGCCTCAGCACCATCAAAGAAGAGGCCACCCCGCCGGCAGCAATAGAAGAGCCCATGGGGCAGCTGAGGAGGCTGGGGCCAGGCAGCACCTGGGACACACACTGGCCCCAACGGACCATTGTCATCACCGTCCAATTCAACCTCAAATAGAAAACAGAAAGACTGCAAACAATAAATTAACATTGAAAACAATTGAAAAACAAAGTGTTGGTATTGAGTGTTGGTATTGATAACAGCACAGCTGTTGACGCTTCCCCATCCTTGACGCTCTCTCCCCTTTTTCCTACTGCCGTGCAACTGCTGCCACTGTTGCATTCCAGACACGAACCCCACGGGCTTCAGAGAGGGCAATGGCAAATCTCTGCTCCTGGGGACCAACATCCACAGGCCGTGCTGCAGCTGGGGTCAGCCAGCTGGAGCAGAACCACCAGTCCTGCTGGACACCAGGCTGAACCTGCAAGGAACCCACCCGGGCTGCCTTGCCGAACGCTGTCCTGGGCTGCGTGAGGCCAGGTGCCACCCGTGGGTGAAGGGCGGTTATCCCGCCCTCTGCTCAGCCCTGAGGAGGTCACAGCTGGAGCGCTGGGACCGCAGCTGGGCTACCCAGCACAGGGGATAACAACACACTTCTTCCCATTACGAGTGGACCATTCGCTTCTACCACTCCAGATCCGCAGCCCATCCCTGTACAACCGCTCTTAAGTAGGGACCTACACACTTCCTTCTTTGCAGGCATTTGAAATCACAGAATCAAAGAATTACCCGGGTTGGAAGGGACCTCAAGGATCATGTAGTTCCAACCCCCCTGCCTAGCAGGGCCACCAAACATACGCCTTTACTAGATCAGGTTGCCCAGGGCCCCGTCCAACCTGGTCTTGAACGCCTCCAAGGACGGGGCTTCCACAACCTCCCTGGGCAGCCTATTCCAGGACCTAACCACTCTTCTAGTAAAGAACTTTCCCCTAACATCCAACCTAAATCTTCCCTCCTTCAACTTAAAACCATTTCCCCTAGTCCTGCTATTATCAGCCCTTTCGAAGAGTTTACTCTTCTACTGGGAGTAATTTCCCTTCAGGTACTTAAAGGCTGCAATGAGGTCACCCCGCAACCTTCTCTTCTCTAGGCTGAACAAACCCAACTCCCTCAGCCTGTCCTCATAGGGGAGGTGCTCCAGCCCCCTGATCATCTTCGTGGCCCTCCTCTGGACCCTTTCCAAAATCTCCATATCTTTTTTGTACTGAGGGCTCCACACCTGGACACGGTACAACAGATGGGGCCTCACAAGAGCAGAGTAGAGAGGGACAATCACCTCCCTATCCCTGCTGACCACCCCTCTCCTGATGGAGCCCAGGATCCCATTTGCTTTCCGGGCTGCCAGAGCACACTGCTGGCTCATGTTAAGTTTCTCATCTATCAGGACCCCTAGGTCTTTTTTTGCCGAGCTGCTCTCAAGGACCACTCCTCCCAGCCTGTACAGGTGCCTGGGGTTCTTCCGGCCCAAGTGCAAAACCTTGCACTTTGCCGTGTTGAACCTCATTAGGTTCACCCGAGCCCTGCTTTCCAGCCTGTCAAGGTCCCTCTGAATGGCATCCGTTCCCTCTACCGTATCAACTGCACCACTCAGCTTGGTGTCATCAGCAAACTTGCTGAGGGTGCACTCCATTCCCTCATCGATGTCATTATAAAGATGTTAAAGAGCACCGGTCCCAAGACAGACCCTTGAGGGACACCGCTCGTTACCGGCCTCCACCTGGACATAGAGCCATTGACCACCACCCTCTGTCTGCGGCCTTTCAACCAATTGCTTATCCATCTAGTTGTCCACCCATCAAATCCACCTCCCTCCAATTTGGAGATGAGGATGTGATGGGGGACCATGTCAAAGGCCTTGCTCAGGTCCAGGTAAATGACATCGGTCGCCTTCCCTTCATCCACCAACGCCGTCACTCCATCATAGAAGGCCACAGGATTAGTTAAGCATGACCTTCCCCTGGTGAAGCCATGCTGGCTGTCTCGGATCACATGCTCGTTCTTTATGTGATCAAGCATGTTGTCCAGGAGGATCTGTTCCATAATCTTCCCAGGCACAGAGGTGAGACTCACCGGCCTGTAGTTCCCCGGGTCCTCCCTGCTCCCCTTCTTGTAAATGGGAGTGACGTGACCCTTCCTCCAATCATCCGGGACCTCACCTGACAGCCACGACTTCTCAAATATGATGGAGAGCGGCTCAGCAACCACCTCAGCCAGCTCCTTCAGGACCCTGGGATGCACGCCATCTGGCCCCATAGACTTATACTCATTCAGTCTAAGGAGGCACTCTCGGACTTGCTCTACCCTTACAGTGGGGAGGGATTTACCTCCTTGGTCCCCACATAGAAGTATGGGGGTGCAAGACTTAGGGACGTGAAAAAGACTAGAATCCTGGCCACCAGTGAAGACCGAGGTGAAGAACTCATTCAGCACCTCAGCTTTCTCTTCATCTGTTGAAGCCATTTCTCCTTTTAAATTTACCAGAGTAGGTACGCCCATTTTGGCCTGTCTCTTCTGGCCAATGTACCTGTAGAAGGTTTTCTTATTGTTTTTCACATCCCTCGCCAAGTTCAGTTCTGCCTGCGCCTTGGCTTCCCTGATCCCACATCTGCAAGTTCGGACGGCATCCCTGTATTCTTCCCGGGTGACACAGCCTTGTTTCCAGAGCTTGTACACCCCTTTCTTCACCCTCAGTTCTCTTAGCAGGTCCTTGGTGAGCCATGCCGGTTTTCTACCTCTCCTGCCCACTTTCTTAATCAGGGGAATGGAGACCTCTTGTGCTGCCAGGAGGGCATCCTTGAAGAGCAGCCAGCTCTCCTCAACGTCCTTATCTTTGAGGGCAGCGCGCCAGGGGATCTTGGCCAGCATTCCATTGAGAAGCTTGAAGTCTGCTCTTCTAAAGTTCAGCATCCTGGTCCTGCTCTTTGCCAGGCCCACATCGCTTGAGATCACAAACTCAACCAGGGCATGATCGCTGGAGCCCAGGCAGCCTCCAACCTTGACGCCTTTGATGATCTCCTCAGCGTTGGTGAGCAGCAGGTCCAGCAACGCTTGACCTCTGGTCGGTCTGTCCAATACCTGAACCAGAAAGCTATCATCAATGGATTCCAAGAGCCTTCTGGAGCTCTTGCAGCTCGCCGTGTGGTTTTCCCAACAGATGTCAGGATGGTTGAAGTCCCCCACCAGGACAAGAGTCTGTGAGCCAGACGCCTCACGCATCTGGAGCAAGAAAGCCTCATCAGCAGCCTCCCCTTGATCAGGTGGCCTGTAGTATACCCCTAATACCAGCTGACCTTTATTAGTCCCATCTCTAATCCTAACCCACAGGCTCTCAACCTGTTCTTGACTGTTTCTCATGGGGAGCTCCTCACAGTTTATCCAATCTCTGACATAAAGCGCGACTCCCCCAACCTTCCTACCTCGCCTATCTCTCCTAAAGAGCCTATAGCCATCGATGGTAGTATCCCAATTGTGGGAGTCATCCCACCATGTTTCTGTGATAGCAACAATGTCATAATTTTCAGAGTGCATCACAGTTTCCAGTTCCTCCTGCTTGTTACTCAGGCTCCGTGCATTAGTATAAAGGCACTTCAGCCGGGCTGTCCGGCTGAAGTGTCCTTGCACTTTGCTGTGTTGAACCTCATTAGATTCACCTAGGCCAACCTCTCGGTTGAGCTCCCTCTGAATGGCATCCCTTCCTTCCACTGCGTCAGCCGTAACACTCAGCAAACAGCAGAGGGTGCACGCGATTGCATCATTGGTGTCACTGATAACCATGTAAAAAAGCACTGGTCCCAAGACAGATTCTTGGATGACACCACTTGTTATCGGCCTCCACCTGGACATCGAACCATGAATCACCACCCTCTGTCTGTGGCCTTTCAACCAATCCCTTATCCACCAGGTGGTCCACCTGTCAAATCCACATCCCTCCAGTTTAGAGATAAGGATGTGGTGGAGGGCCATGTCAAAGATCTTGCTCAAGTCCAGGTCAATGACATCTGTTACCTTCCTTTTGTCCACAAATGCCATCACTCCATCATAGAAGGCCACCAGACTGGTTCGGCATGGCCTTCCCCTGCTAAAGCCACGCTGGCTGTCTTGGATCACATGCTCATTCCTTATGTGATCAAGCATGTCTTTGAGGCGGATCTGTTCTTCACCATCTTCATCACAGTTACACATTTGAATCAAATAATTGGTGTTCCTGTCACGAAGAAAACCTCTTTATCTTCTACTCCTGCTGCACTTCTGTGCTTTCACCAGAAGCAAAGGGAGAGGCCACCTCCTAGATCCAAATTTTAAGAAACCAACACCCAATAGGTGTCATCTGAAGTAAAATAGCAGAGAAATTAAGATGACTCTTCTGCATCCAGCTTGGATCACTCCCTCACTCAGGCACACCACCATCAGATCAAGGAGATGCTGCCTTCAGCTTTGAGACTGTATGGGAAATCACAGCTTGAACCTCTGATTAATCAGCTGAGGCAAGTGTTGGGTCAGCTGCGGGAGCACAGGTGAGAGTAATCTAGCTGTGCTCCCAGAAGGGGTGGACCTCGACTCAACCTCCTCTGAGACCTCTTTTAAAGGCTGACCACCACTGAGGCAGCATCTCTTGGAGATTGCTCCCCAGTTGAGACTGCCTCAGCTTTCTGGTCAAGGTATCGATATTGGTGAGTTTCCCTTTGCTAATAACCTTTGACTATTTACCACCATCTTGGTTAACATCTTTTTATTAGCCACCCTTACAGAGACAATAAGGGTTTGGGCTTCCAAACTCTCAGCAAGCATTTGGATCAGCCAGCTTCCTGCTGGGGAGCCCCCTGCATCACTGCTGCCTATTCTGGTACCAGACCCGCAGATGCTTCAGAGCTCATTAGCATGGACTTCCTTCCTCCCCTCAGCAGCTGCTCCTGCGCTCACCTTCATTCCTACTCAGATACCAGCCGCTTCCAGCACCAGCTGACCTGCAATTCACAGAAAGGAAAGGTGGGAGTCATGCAAACGCACAAGCCCAAGGCTGCGTCACCACCACGTATGGCAGCCTCGGGAAGTCAGCTGAAACTACAGCCTTTGTCAGAATGGAGACAGGCACTGTCAATTCAGTGTGACCTCTGAACTCACTGCCACCATCAGAAATGGGCACTGAAATCGCTCACTTCACTGCAGCTGGTTACCTCCAAATTCTTTTGCTTTTGGGAAAATGCGGACACGGAATTGAAGGACACTAGAAAAATGACATCAACTTCATAGTAGGTGGTTAAGCAGGACTTGAGCAAGAAAAGCTTCTCAGCTCCTTGTAAGGCACTAAGTGATGGGATATATCCCATACCTGCAGAAATCCTGACCTCTGCCACAGGTGCCTGAGTGACACAAAAGTTGAGCTGCCCATTCAGAAGCACGTGGGGCAGGCCATGGAGCGGTTGGTTACATACCAACACATGAACAGGCACTTTCCCATTGGAAGGGAAATCCCTTCTCCCTGCCATGCCATGCCCACACCGCTCCTCAGGGCTGCACTGACAGCACAGACAGAATTGAAACATCTTTTGTCATCATTGTGGTTTTTCACAGACCCAGACAATGAGATACTGGGTTGCTGTGTGGGTTCCCAGGCGGCACTGCCATTTCCAAGCCATTGCTTCCTAGGAGCACAGAAAGGAAAACGCCTGAACAAAATTTCACCCAGAGATTGCTATTTTACCATTCTTCCATGCAAAACAGGAGGACAGTACAGCGGATTTGTGCAGCTGCATCAACACCCTGGGTGCTAAAGGAATGCAAAGACAGAAATATCAAACCTACAAGGAGGGAAGCTATGTTTAGTAATATCTTTTCTCATTTACAACAGGCAGTTGGCACTACTAAAGGAAAATCCCAGGCCTCAGGTTCTGACAGTGCGACAATCTGGCACGGACTCAGATGTGAGTGATCCAAATGGTTTATTCCAGGTTCTAATACCACTTCTGTGAATTCACACGTTTTCTCTCTTAACTTTCCCACAGCCTTCACATGTCCACAGAACATCCCACAAACTCTCCTTTACGGCGCACGTAGGCACTCATCCCACCAGAGCCATCAGTCATTCCTAGCCATGTGCTTCTCCTCCAGTCACGGACAGTATCACACGGCCATCGTGCATCTTAAATGACTTAGTTTTTCTGTTCTTTCTGGAGGTGTCCTTGGTTCCTAGCCTTACCTTCTCATGCCGTTCATCTTCCTCTGCAGCTCCTGCTCTGAAGAGTCTTCTTATGTTCCCACATGACAGGAAGAAAATGAAGACACAACCCCTGCCACCAAGGTCAGCTCTGCAGCACACGTTACCTGAGGAGCACTTGGCTACTCATGCAAACTGCACAGTGCCAGGAAGATTGTTACATGTTGCACTTCTTCTTCTCCTGGCTCAGAAATTAAGTTTTCTACCTAGAAAATGGAAAACAAACAAACAAGCAAACAAAAAACAACAACAACAAAAAACACCTCACCTGACATAAAGGAGACATGATTGTTACTATGGAATTCCGGAGGGCAAGGTATTTGCCCTCTCTATGAAGAAGCTGACTGCAAAGGACTAAGAACAGCCACGATCACGTTGAGAACTTGCGGGTGAAATTCGGGACTGAACCAATAATGGGCTTCTGGAGGTGAGGGTCTGCTCCAGGCCGCCTGGTCAAGGGAGCCTGTTGATGGGCCCTGCTTACTGCAGCTACCAGAAGCACTGCGCTCACTGACTCTCAACTTGATGGGGGATTCCAGTCAGGCTGGGAAATCAGCATGGCTGGCTGCAAGCTGTCTGAGAGACTGCTGGACTGCACTGGGAATAACTTTGTGGGCCAAGCATTAAGCACACCAAGCAGAAGGGAAGCATTACTGGACATGCTGCACAGCAGGGGTTAAGACTGGAGGTGATCAGGGCTGTAGTGACCATGCCCTCCTAGAGTTCCTCATCTCAAGGAATGCGGGCCTGGCAAAAAGCAAAGTCAGGACCCTGAGCTTCAGGAGAATCAGCTGCAGGCTGTTCAAAGAATTCTTGGACGAGAGACACTGGAAAACTGTTCTTAGGGGCAAAGGGTTCAAACATCCCTTTGTGTGCACCTGTGTGCAGCCCAACTCCTCAGCACAGCCCTGTGCAAGCACACATTTGTGCCACCGCATCCACGCACTATGTGCTCACACACACTCACAAAACCACATCTCTTAGTGCAGCCCTGTGCGCACACACACTCACACATGTGTAACCCCTTCCTTTCACTCCCAAAGTGCACGCACACACCGGTACCACAATGTCCTTGTGCAGCTCCAACACTCTGCACACCCCTGTGCACGTACATATATGTGCATGCTCGTCCTTGCACACATACCCACAGACCTACACACACCTGAGCAACACCACTGGTTTGTACACTCATGGACACAAATGTGTGTACAACACCATCCATGCACAAATACACACACACACGGATCCCCACTGCTTTGCACAATGCTGTGCACACTCACGTGTGTCATGCACTGATTTCCCATCCAGTCCTCGAGGGGTCACTTACTTAGGACAGGAGTGCAGGGGAGCAGCCAGAAGCTGTTTGCATTCCCTGCTGTCTGCTGGGCAGCTTTGCTGGAGATGCTTGAGTTGCTTTGCTTTTCCTTGGGAGGTGGGAAGGAGCTTTCAATTTGAGGCACATCCCGTGCCAGAGCATCCCGATGGCACAAGGGGGATCAGGGCCCCTCTATTGGTTACCTCGGTGGCTTGCAGCAACTGGAACTTTTTGCCTATTGAGAAAGCTAAAAAGTGTGAGTTCCTCCTGACCCATATCAACAAAAATCTCAACCATAAAAAAGAGACGTCTTCGTATTCAAGCAAATGACAACAGTAAGACCATGCATGTTGTTTTGTTGTATTTCCTCTGTAATCATGGGGAGGATATGAAGAAGTGGTATAATTCATCCACTTCTGCACTTCAGGCACAAGTTCCTTAGAATTGGAAGAGACCCTTAAAGGCCATCTAGCCCAGCTCCCCTGCAATAAAAAGGGACATTCACAGCTAGATCAGGTTGCTCACAGCCTGGTCATTAGTCATCCCAGAGGCAAAACACACACTGAATGATCTCTCCTTCAGTCATAAATCCTTGGAGACAACAGCATTGACACTGCATGTTACTGAAGCAGTAAAAGAAATTGCTCCTGTAACTCTCCTTGTGTTAAGTAAAATGATGATAAAAAGCAATGGAATGCTTTGGCAGGACACCAAAACCATCCTCCTTCCTTGATACCTGCTGCAATGGAACCTTCCACTGGAAGAAAGCCTCTGATGACTTGTCACCCCAGAGAGGTCAGCTTTAGAAGCAGGACTGCTGCACAATAGAATGAACTGGGGCTCCTTAGCATCTCTTACATCCAGGAGGGGTGTGATCAGACCCACCTATCACCTTCAGGTGCGCTTTCTGACACCTTGTCTGACTTCACTGTCACTGTGCCAGCATCCTCAGGCTTAACCTGCTTCATTGTCAGTGTGCAGCAATTGCCAACGTTCTTGATGTCATTGTAATTGTTGGTGTAAAGGAGGTTGCCATTCAGGAACCATTCCATGTCCTCGTCATTATGGGACAGCTCGCAGGAGAAGACAGCAGAGCTCTCTTCTTCAATTTCTACATCCTGCAGGTGCTTCGTTACTTCTACATTGCGGGCTGTGGGGAAACAAGGTGAACTGTTACCACTGTTACTATAAATGATACTGGGATGTGGTAGAACGGTTGGACTAGATGATCTTTGTGTAATCATCTATGTGAAGATAATACATTTATAAAGTTATCAGGAGAGAATGGCAGAAGTCAACCTCAAGAAGAGAAATCTGAGGTGAAATAGGACATGGAAGAGGCCACCCTCCCTGCTCATACCTTCAGCTGTCAGCGTGGCCTCAGTCTCTGCAATTCCTGCCTTGCACTTGTACACACCAGCATCATCAGGCTTCAGCTTCAGAATTCTGAGCTCTACTGAATGCTTATCCCTCTTGATCTTGTACTTCTCAGAGGGCTCGATGGGTGTGCGGCCCTTGAACCATTTCACAACCTTTGGAGAAGGCCTGAAGTCACAGGACAGGATGACAGAATGATGTTCCAAAGCTGTCTTGTCCTCCAACTTCCTGGTGATTTCTATATGGTAATCTGCAAAGCAGGGGTGGAAGAGAAGAAAGGATGAGGACAATTGGAAGAAGAGGAAAGTCCCTTGCGTGTATTCCATTCCATTTAATTTCATGTTCACATCGGTTCTTTGAACGACTCTAAAGATAAAACAAACGATTGTCTATAGGGAATGCCATTGACTACATTTCTATGAAGCAATACTGTACAGTATCTACCAAATGCAAGGTCCAGCTCTTGTTTTGTGCTTATTAAATTGCTCCCAGTTGAGGCTTTTATTCAAATAAGAGTGAGTTGAAAATATAACAAGTACTTTAGGATGTGAATGGATAATCTTACACTGGGGACAACAGCAGATAAAAAGCCTGCAAGTTTCTTTCAGATGAAATCAATGACAAACCGCACCAAATTTAGGTGCTACCAAACTTAAACTTGTCTAGTTCAGAAATACAATTAATTTCACCTGATTTGACTTCTTTGCTATAGCCAAGGACAAAACCTCAGCTCTGTAAATCTGAATAGTAAGCACATCACAGCTATTCAAACAGATCTTTTACTGAGATGCAGCTGTCTCATTTAGTGTCCAATGACTTTGAACTGGAAATGGAGCAGACCAAAGCAGAATCTAAACATGGCTTCTACAAGGACTGACCGAATGTGGCTGTCGTCACCTTCAAAGTACCTGATACAGAAGGATCACACTCACTGTCAGACAAAACCTCTTTGGAGAGGTGAACTGACTGCCCTGTTCACCCCCACTTTGGAAATAACTGCACTCATTTCCTACCTGCTCCCAGCAGTGTGGGATGGTGGGATAGCATCACACTTCCCACACTAAGCATCCCACCATGTCACTTGTTCCACCTAAACCTCAGTCCCAAAACAAAAGGGGAACTCGCTTCTGAACCCTCTTCACTTCATTTCAGATGTCTTATATGCTTGATCTCCAACCCACCCCCCACTCAGGAGAAAGATCCCCCTCTTACACCCTACCATCTTGCCGCATTCTGATGTTGTCATCAGCCTTCAGCTTGTTGTCATCTTTGTACCACTGGCTCTGAACCTCATCGTGTGAAATCTCAGACAAAAGATGCACTCCCATATTCATTCACTTCCACATCTTCCAGTGCTTTAACAATCTTGATATCTCCAGCTGTGAAACACTAGAGATATATTTGTCAGGATATTTCCAGAACTGAGTGCAGCATCTTTTCCTTACGCATATTTTCATAGAAAATAAGTAGGATTATGTTTTATTCTAAACCATCATCCATTCCTTAGTCATTTCTCTCTTCAACATAGTCAATGCATTATTGCCCTTGAACTTAAAGATAGACATACTAGCTACAATGGAGCTCCCTGCAAACAGTTTTCATGGAAACCAGAATCTCATTTATTCTAAAACCTTTCAAGCAAAATTAAGGGTAGAAAAACAATAGAACTGACTGAATCTTTAAGGTCATTTAGTTCCAGTCCCCCTGCTATAGGCAGGGACACCTCCCTCCACAACAACTCTTCTCCTCAGGGTCAAGGCTTCTCTCAAATCATTCTCCTCTAAGCCTGTGCCTGTGCTTGGGATTGCCCTGACCCAGGTGCAGGGCCTTGTACTTGGCCTCACTCAAGTTCATGAGGCTGCCAAGGGCCCACCTCTCCAGCCTGTCCAGGTCCCTCTGGGTAGCATCCCTTCCCTCTAGCACATCAACAGCACCGCTCAGCTTGGTGTCATCTGCAAACTTGCTGAGGGTTCATTTGATTCCACTCTCCATGTTGCCTACAAAAATGTTAAATAACACTGGTCCCAACACCACCCTCCACGTGGACACTC
Organism: Coturnix japonica; assembly: GCF_054131305.1. NCBI lineage: Eukaryota > Metazoa > Chordata > Aves > Galliformes > Phasianidae > Coturnix > Coturnix japonica. The sequence goes on along the minus strand of NC_140671.1, from coordinate 18,108,995 downwards.
AGCTACTCACTGCAACTCTCTGAGTGTGACCATCCAGACAGTTCCCTATCCTGCAACTGGTCCATCCATCAAAACCATTTTTCTCCAGTTTGGTGACCAGGATGTCATGCAGGACGGGATCAAATGCTCTGCACAAGTCCCAGTAGATGATGTCAGTTGCTCTCCCATTATCCACTGATGCTGTTACTCCATCATGAAAGGCCAACAAGTTTGTCAGGCATGGCTTGACTTTGAGGAAGCCATATTGGTTACCACCAATCACCTCATCTTTATTTTCCAAACTATGCCAAGGAGAAATAGACAGAACTCTACAATGTCGTGTCACTACAAACCTGTCTGAACCATTGGCTTCTCTGCATGCTCATCACTAGTCTCTCCTTAGCTTGTGTGCCCACAAACAATGTATGGGGAATGTCAGCCACAAATCTTACCTAGGGGACATCTTTGCTTCAAAATCCTTTGAACATCACACAATCCCTTTTAACTCTCCAGGTCTGCATTTATTTATGTCAGAATCAGGCCATATTTCTGTGCTGCTATATCCCTTTCCTTCTGAAGGGCCTGGATACAACTTGGATTAACCTCATGAGAAGAGTTCCTGTATATAATCATAGATTTACCAAGGTTGGAAAAGACATTGAAGATCATCAAGTCCAATCGCAGCCTAACCAGTACCCTAACTCTAAAAACCCTACACTAAATCATATCCCTGAGTACCACATCCAAAAGGCTCTTAAACACAACCAGGGATGGCGATTCAACCACCTTTCTGGGGAGCCTATTCCAGTACCTAAAATCTCTAGTACCTAAATCTCTCTAAAAGAGCACAGGTATTAATCTGACCAGAAAGGTTCCTGTTTGTTCATAAAATGAGCCTTTTCTGCTCCATCTTGCATAGGCCACTGGGCACAGGGTAGCTGGGAGACCACAGAAAAAGTGGTTCTGTGAGCAATAGGGAAACTACTGCCTAATCCAACTCCTCCAATCTCTGCGCTCTGCCAGCATGTCTAAATAGGGTGGCAGATACACACAGGAGATAAATATTTCCACTTCCCTCAGCCAACACTGCTCTGAATTTCTATGGGACACACAGTTAGATGAAAAGGCATTTGACAAAGAAGGAAATGAAAGAGTTTAATCTGCTGTGTCATTCTCTCAGTAGCCAGAATAACTAACCCTCGCCAGTGTTAGTTCAAAGAATAGGCAGATTTTATCTCCTGACATGAGCAGTAATTCAAAGAAGCTGGTATATGATCCAGTATCCTGCATATTCACTGCAGGCAGGCAAAGACATTATGAGATAAGGGAGATCTACACATCACTTGTTATGAACACCTCATAAAGATAAAACCACACACAAGAGGAGAGTTTATGAAGAGGACTACTCTTGGACTACTTTCCAAGAGGCATCAATTAGTAACTCTCTTCGCTCATTTTTCACACTACTCTACAGTGTCCTCCTGAGCCCCCTTACTCCTGTTGCCAACTGCTGATGCAGGGAATCCTGAGGAACCAAGGATTCATAGTTGTTCCATCAGTAGTCCTTGGTCAGCTCTCCCTCCCTGCCCCTTCTGTTTTGATCCCACTAACCAAATTTTAGTTAGTCTGAAAAGAGGATGGAAACCTCCGCAGCAATTAGTTTCTAAATATCTTGCAATGGGCAGCTTGTAGGAGCCCCATCTCAATGCCCACAGCACAGGAGGCAGGACTGCTTAGCCCATGCACTAGTGCATTTACCAGCACAGATGTAAGCCCAGATCTATGCACACCAAATACAGGCTCTCAGTTTGCACAAGGAGGCATCCACGGAGCTGAAGTATTAGACAGATATTGTGGTGGGGCAGCAGTTATTAAGACGCCAGACAGAAAGGACACAGATAACGTGGCAACTCAGCTTTACCATTATGACTGCTGATGGAACATCTAATTTCACTGCTCAAAAGAGAACTTCCATATAACTGGAAAGAATGAAATTCACAGGGGAAACCACACACAGACACACACAAAAGCAATACAAAGGAGATGAAGGATGGTTCACATACTAGTGATTCACTCTGAGACGCGAGCAAATGAAAGAGTATCCCCAACCATTTGCCTCCTGAAATGCTAAATATATAAACTCGTTGCTGTGATAACTCCACCAGACGTGAGTCATACACTGTAAAACCTTATGGGGTCAATCAGTTTAACTTCATAAATTCATTACACCAACAAAAACAGACCATCGTGTCCAGGCAGGTTCATTTCAGCTCTTCAAAGCTGTTGGTAAAACTGCCTGAGAGCTGAAATGCTTACCAGCAAAAGCTAAAAACTGTAAATCAAATGTAATAGGCTGGCTTTGTCTACTGTATAGAAATGATGCCTGAAAAAAAGAAAATAAAAAAGAACGTAAACCAGAACAAATGGAATGGCTGCATAAAACAGCCAGTACTGAAACAGCAACCCAACCTGGTTGCAGAATGAGAGAGAAAATGAGAGTTCACCAAAGTCATGGGACAGGACACATGTTCATGTTCATGCTAACACTGAACCCAAGTGGCCACATGAGGACAGCATCTAGTAGGAAATCAGAAAAAAGCATCCTTTCAGACGTCCCTTGGGAAGGTGGAATCTACCAGGGCAAAGCAGACCCGTGTGTTCAGTAACAAGTCTGATGCTTCAGAGCCCAATGATGAGCTACAAACTGGGGTTTAACCAATGCAACACATGGAGGGAAAATCTGTCTTGAGCATAAAGAAGAAAGAGAAAGGTATCCAAAAGGACTAACCAAGAAATGCCCAAACTGCCCATGAAGCATTTCTTCCCGTGGTGCAAAATACCACAAGAGGATTTATTTGCTCTTTCAGTTAAACATAAAATGAACCTTTAGGGTAGCTGATGTCTTGTCTTAGGCTGCTCAGCATGTGGATGTTCCCTGATCTTCATATTCACACTTGTGAATAATGAGACTTCTCTTATTTCCCTGGGAAGTAATGCCCACTTTTTTACTTTGACAGAGCTCCTTCCCATCCTAGAAGGGAAAATATCAAGTCAGATCTCCATTAGTCCTTCCATCTCTGCACTCAGCAAAGGGAGCCTTCAGATCTATGCTTAATTCACCCACTCCCCTAGAATTAATGGAACTGTGCTTACTGGAACATATGCTGAAGCTTAAGCACAGTGCAGTGTTTTCAACATGAAGGAATGGCTATAGAACATGCATAAATTCTGGCTGACCTATGACAGCTTAAAGCACTGCGGAGGACTGTTAACAAGCCTGTTTGGACATCACCTTGAATAAATGACGTTATCCCCAAGTAAGGGAAGGAACAGCTGAGCACCGGGGAGGTACACAAAGTGCCAGAGCAAATTCTCACACTGTCAGGTGCAAAGAAAACTGAGATTTCACCCCAAAAACCCAGTTCACAACAAGGCTACAAAATCCCGGCTGAGAATTTCTGTGTTAGACTTGAAGCTCAAGACTGTACTGTAGTTCAACCAACAATATTTTGTGCAGCATGACCTAAAAAGTTCACAATAAAACCAAAACAAACTTCAATTTCAACTTGATAAATGAACTCAGGACATAATAACAAAGAGTGCTGATCTGGGCAAATAAAAGAGCATAAAGAAAAGAGAGCAGTGAAAAAGCTATCAAGGAAAAGCTCAGACTCGCATCCCTTGGAAGTGAAATTAAAGGCTCTCATTCATTTCCAGAGAAGTCAGAAAGGAAAATACCATTACATGCCATACCTTGAACCACTTGACGTCCATGTTGGGCCTGGACAGCTCACACTCAAATGTGACCTTGTCCTTCTCAATGACGCTACTGTCTGCCAATGGTTTGCTGATTTTCACAGGCAATTCTGAGAAGGAGAAAGAAGAATGTGGATTTAGTTGGGAACTTAGTTTTGTTCATAACCAGGTCCATGGGTGCTGGTCTGGATCCTTCCAGATGGAAAAAACATTTCAGGTGGCCTCCTAGATTTTACCCCTTTTTGTGTTGCACGCAAGACTGAAAAAAAAAATTACTTCTGCAAAGTTCTTCTTGTCATAAGGAAACAAATATTTGGGGAATAGCAGAACCAGGTAAAATTTTCCTTCACGTCAAGAAAGTATAAATTTCACTCTCATGCTCTTGGTGTGGTTTCTGCTATGATTATTTGGACTAATTAAGCTTCTCCCTGATGAAAGCCTAGAAGTATATCACAAGAAGGACCAACTTACCCGTGACCTTTTATTTGTCTTACTCAAGCATCTCCTCCTGACCAAAACTGACAATAAAAGATTCAGCCAGACTACAGGTTTGAGCAGCTGAGTTGTTTCTAGGGTCTCCTGCAATCTCAAGCTTGGAACACACACTTGTCTTTTGACTAAGTGTCTCTTATAGTGCAGTAAAACAACAGGTTTTCACACGGCGATTCCTCATTTACCTTGATCTGAAATCATTCTCAAACCATGTGGGATCAGTCCAGGGAGAAGGGGAGGAGAGGGGAAGGGAAAGGGGAAGTCCACAGTCCTCTAAAATCAGGCTTCTTAGCCTAAAGCTCAACAGCAAATAGCAGTCCACTTCCCCACATTCCTAGACTCCGAGCATTTAAAGAACATCAGCTGACCTCATTATGAGCTCTAACATAGCCAAAGGAATTCATATATTCAAATATTCTCTTCAGTGATGAGAAATATGGAGCATAACTTCAGACTTCTGCTGTTAAACTCTCACTTCTATCATAAACCAGAGTAAGAGTTCAATGCTGTTTTAGATGGAGGACTCATATTTTAAATAACTCATCTCATTAAGGCTTGGATTCCCTACTACAATTAGTTAAATTCCAGTTTGGATCATGCTTCACCTTGGATCACTTAGGGCTTCAGCCACTTATTGGAACTAACTCAATTTGTCTACAGAGAAGCTGTTTTCTATAGCAACAATAAGCTGTGATTGCAACTGGATGTCGGGAGAGCACAAATCCCGCAGTTATCCTGTACCAACATCCTCTCCTTCCATCAGAACAGCAAGTTTTTAAACCAGACTCATGCATGCTTGCAAGACACACCTTGTGTAAAACTGTTGGCAGCCATCAGGACAGCCAGTTGCTTCCTGTATAGACACTGTTCCATCAGTTTTGGTTTTTTGTCTCGCTAGAACAACAGCCAGTGTCTGAAAACTCCCACAACTGAAGCAACCACGCTGATATACCGCAGTCACTGGAGGTGCTCAAGAGCCACGGGTATGTGGCACTGGGGACGTGGTTAGTAAGTCCAGTGAGGGTGGGCTGGGTTGGACTCAGCTATCTCAGTGGTCTTTTCCAGCCTTGGGTGCAACTTGTAAGAGGGAATGAAGCAGCAAACTGCCCAGCACTGAGCTGCATTCTTCTGACACATGGTATCAGTGAACTGCTGTATTTCCCTATCTTCTCTGGAGCTATTGATCTAACCTAACTGAAAAAGTAAGCCTGAACCTAGATATAAATCAGGATCATAGTCACCCATGGTTGCTTCTATATTCAGAAAGACACTCTAGAGGGTAATTCAGCGCATCTAGAAATTAAAGTAGAAGTTCCTTAGTCAAAAATATTCCACAGCCAGATTTTCACCTCGCTACCACTACATTAAAAAGGAGAATCCAACTTGTGGTGTGGGTCATTGATGTTGTTCCGGGGGGAATTGTGGCTGTTCCATGCCCACAGGGTAGAAGACAGCCAGTCTTCCTCTAAGCCACATAAAAAGCTGCTTAGTGCTCCCAAAGCGAATGCTCACCAGTTGTTTCCAACTTGAAGGTCATCTTCTGGCCAGCAGCCTCGCAGATGTATTCTCCAGCATCTTTCTTCTCCAGCTGCTCCACAACCAGACGCCGTGTTTTGCCCACAGATTCCATTCTGAACTTTCTGGAGGAGGCAAGCAGTCTTCCATCCTTGTACCATTTTACTTCTGTTGGATCCTGTGCTACTTCACAGCTGAGGGAGGCACTTGCTGCCAGGGCAGCACTCACCTCTTTCTGCACCTTCTCCTGGTTTATAAACACAGGTTTTGGCTCTGAGGGAAGAAAAGAAAAAGTATTGACTGAGGGACTGAAATGAGACCAACTTGCAGGTTTGTATGTACAGGTTGGAACAGGTTTAGGTTACCACTTGTGCCCAAACTAATAGCCTTCACTAGAGAATATCAGCTCTTCTGTTGAAACAAAGTGTCAAATCTAGGCAAGAAAGAACCTAGGAACTGAAGGAACCAAGAGGGTCCTTGAACACCAGTCCCATGGTTGCAAGTCACTATGCAAACATATTGAACCCAAAAGAACATCTGTCCTGCAGGCAACCAAAACCTGAGCTCCTTTAACTTAAGACCCACTGTGAAACATCAAAACACATAAACATGTGATAGTCAAACCACTGGCTGCCTTTTCATGACCCAGAACAGTACTCCTGGCTTCCTGAACAGACTCCTCATGGCCTCTACCATTGCCACAACTGTGACTGTCAAAGGCACAAAGGAAATATGCTCACCAACGCAGTCCTTTGTTCTTTGTGTGTGATTTGCAGATATCTATCTTACTTTGAGCTCTGGCAATAGTCAGCTCTACCAGGTCTCTTACTGTGAGTAGCAGACTCACCTATCCAGATGCAGCCTCCAACATAAAGGCATAGTAAAAAGGCAGTGTACTACTAGGAGAAGTTCCTGCTTCTCCTGCCATGAAAGGCTGCACGTACAACATGCACTCCAGCCTCACTGCACATACTTATCTTAGTCAAATGTTTAGGTGAACAAGAATTACAGTTTGGGATCTCAGGCACAGGAGAGATTTGAATAATATCTTGAATATTGCTTCCACTGTACATATATTACTAATTATTGCTCTACAGACAGACTGAAACAGGTCTTTGTGTCATACTGAAACCAAATACTTTCTACAAACCCAGGCAATCAAGTCTAGGGAAAAAACCTCAGCACAGACTACTGCACCTGGATCACTGTATAATAGAAACTAGATTTTACTTTACTGTTCTCTGCTGTATTTCATACAACACCTGTCTTACCTGTGACATGAATCTTGAAGGTGAGTTTCTGGCCAGCAGCCTCACAGCTGTACTCCCCTGCATCTTTCTTCTCCACCTGGCTCACCACCAGCCGACGCTGTTTGCCCTCTGACTCTACCTTGAACTTCTTGCTCGAGGTGATCAGTTTCCCCTCCTTTTATCACTTGACATCTGTGATAAAATGTTTGCTCATTAAGACCGGGATGTGGTAGCACTGTGGTGGAGTGCTTGTTCATTAGGACCGGGATATGATGGTGGAATATGGAGGCCACAAGGGTTGCAGAACACTCTAATTTTATGGGTAGATTGTGTACTCTGCATAGTTACAGGCAAAGCGCGCCCCGATGGATACAAAGTTCCACGGAAGGACCAACCAAGGAACGACACACCAAGTCGCACGATCACGACCAACCAATTAAAGGACAATACGCTCAGGATGGACAATACAAAAGAAGTTGCAAGGGACGGGACGGCGCGGCAGTTGGAGGAACAATAATCCCCCTGTCGCCCAGCGCTGAATTGCCTTTTTGTTTTACCCGCTACAATTAATAAAAGTTTATAATTGGAACATTATTGGCTCATTGCTTATAAATTGATGACAACCTCCATCTTCTCCTGGGCCACCTCGCAGCTCAGCGTGGCATTTTCTGTTGTTGCAGCCTTCACCACCTTCTGTACCTTCTCCTTGTTTGTAAATACAAATTCTGGCTCTGAAAAGAGAGAGATACATTAGTTTGGCCTCTTGAAAGAAGAGCAGGTTTTGGGGAAGGAGTCAGAAAAATGAATCAGTTCTCCCAGTCTGATGCCCCAAGAGAATGATGTGGAGAGAAGTTGTGCAATTTATGGATGCCCCATCCCTGAAAACGTTCAAGTCTAGGCTGGATGGGTGTTAGAGCAACCTAGTCTCAAAGAATGTGTTCCTTTCCAGGACAGAGATTGGAACTGGATGATCCTCCAGGTCCCTTCCAACAAAAGGCATTCTGTGATGCTTCTTGTATGACTCTCATGACTCTTTCGTCCCCTAGCTGCCATTTACTTATGTCTTCAAAACATCAACTTATACAAAACATTCCTGTAGTATTCTCTCCCATGCTAAATGAGCCCTTCCAAGACAAAAACATGTTACATAGAGCACACCCCCTAGTGCTTGACACAAAGCCCCTGTTCTGAAACTTCCTGAGACGCAGCTGCATTGCAGAGTTGTTCTAGTGGTACAGGCACGTGGGAATGGAGAAGTGCAATCAGAACTTCCTTGTCTATGGCCTCATTCCCACAGCAAAAGGAAATTCCTGAAGATTTTAAAAGATGGAGCTGCCTCACAACTGTATTTAGAATAATTTGTTCAATTTCCTCATCAGAAATTAACCACCCCAAAGTTCAGCTCCAAAAATTTTAAGCATAGCAGGGAAAACTTACAAACTAATGACCGTTTTCTAAAACATTCTAGAATGAAAGGCCAAAATGTGTTCTCTCTCACCTGTGACATGAATCTTGAAGGTGAGTTTCTGGCCAGCAGCCTCGCAGCTGTACTCCCCTGCATCTTTCTTCTCTACCTGGATCACCACCAGCCGACACTGTTTGCCCTCTGACTCCACCTTGAACTTCTTGCTCGAGGTGATCAGTTTCCCCTCCTTGTACCACTTCACCTCCATCTTCTCCTGGGCCACCTCGCAGCTCAGCGTGGCATTTTGAGTCAGTGCAGCCTTCACCTCCTTTTGTACCTTGTCCTTGTTTGTAAACACGTCTTCTTTCTCTGCAGGGACATCACAACAGTCACACCATTTTGCTGTAGTCTGCTGCAGAGCTTACTCCAGTTCCCCATTTTCATTATACTTGCTCTTCACAGGGACCATCATGATGCCTCATTAAGACAGGAAAATACTTTCCCCTCTATTTTGCCTTGGGAAATGAATAGGCATATCATTTCATATCATATCATAAATCTAAACATTTCGCAGTCTGATAGCAGATTTGGACATGAGATTTAGAACACCTGCATGCACTGCTGAACCTCCTCCCTTCTCTTTGTTTCTTCTGATGTCTCTCTACATTTCCAGTAAATCAGAAGGGAATGGCCCTCTAGAACAGGTTGCCCAAGGAGACTGTGGATGCTCCATCCCTGCAGGCATTCAAGGCCAGGCTGGATGTGGTTCTGGGCAGCCTGGGCTGCTGGTTGGCAACCCTGCACATAAGAAGAAGGGGGTTGGAACTGGATGAGCACTGTGGGCCTTTGCAACCCAGGCCATTTATGAGTCTGATTAGTGGCATTTTCCACCTCATTGTGTCATTCAAATTTTGTAACCAGATCTCATCAAACACCTCCCCTTTTCTCACTCCTTGCATGCCTGGTGTGCTCTTGCACTGTAACCCTGCAGACACCAGCTGACTACAAGAGCTGCACAAGTTACCCTCCTTGCCTATTGTTTGTTGCAGTAATTCATTCCTGGATGGAAAAGCACATGTAGAAAAGTGTTGCTATGACACTAGATGACAAAGAAAATCCTATAGCCAAAATGTTTTGCACCAGAGAGGCTGTAAGTTGATCCTCCAAATGCAAGACACACAAAATGAAGTGTTCCTTTATCTCTGGGATTCCAAGCATTTTCTCACCTCTGACTTTCACTTGGAATGTTGCTTTGTCATCTTTTGTTTCACAGCTGTAGCTCCCTTGGTCTTTCAGGGTCACATTTTTGACCATGAGCTTGCGGTGCGTCCCCTGGGAGATGATGGTTGTCCTCTGGTCCTGCTTCACCTCTATTTGATCTTTCTTCTATACGACAGCTCCGCTTGCAGCTGACACCTCACACACCAGCTCCAGGTCTTCAGAAGGACTGACTGATATTTCTGGAGTCGTTTTGGACTTGCTGACAAAATTAATGGCTTCATCTGAAGAAAAAAAGAGAAAGTGGTTTACATCCTGACTCAGGCTTATTCAGCACAGCATTAAGATACAATTAGAACTGATTGTAATGTCTCTGCTCATCACATCTGGGGGATCAAGTTTCACCTCTGGAGGTACTCACATACAAACGTGTGCTTGATTCTCCTGTGTAAGGAAAGAGTAAGTTCTATGCAGACAGTTCTTATTTCTTTTAATCAATTCTGTATTCTGCACATGTTCTTCTGAAGCTAAAATGAAGGCAGCTAAGTAACCTGTTTGCAATACATGAACAAACCAATTCAACACCTTGTCTCTAAGCTAACAAGCAGCGTTTGATGAGCACATCAGTATTTCATGCCCTTCATTCCATCCAGACTGTATTGGCAATAACTATGCTGGTATTAACAAGGATAGCAATTACAAGCAAAATGGTAGAAATACAGAAGATATAAGGAAAAGGGAACTCACCAGAGCTGAGGCGATCCTCCCTGGTGAGCGATCTCCAAGAGATGCTGCCTCAGTGAGGGTCAGCCCTTAAATGAGGTCTCAGAGGAGGTGGAGTCGAACTCCACCCCTCCAGGGAGCACAGCTACATAACTTTCACCTGTGCTCCCACAGCTGACCCCACACTTGCCTCAGCTGATCAATCAGTGGTTCACATTGTGATCTCCCATACACTCCACCCCTTCACAACGTGAACCAATGATTAGGTGAGTTCCCCTTATTACAGAGACCCAATCACGACGCTGATACAATCTCCCGTCGCATTAGATGTTGATATTATTCAAATGATGATGATTGGATGGGTGTTCATGATCTTCCATGGGCCAGTGCTTGATAGATGTTACCGGAGACAAATCATCTTGAAGTGCAGGTCCGTCTGCGTTTCATCAGTCCAGAGTAATGGTCCTAGAGGCTTAGAATCAATCTTAAGGGGAGTAATATAGGTGTTTCAAGGGTACTAGGAGGGGAAGATCCGCCCTCCAGGGCAAGATACAGGCCGTATTCTTACTTTGGGTCAATACTTCTGCTTGTACTGGATTATGTCCCGGCCTCCGATACCATACCCTCTGGCCAGATATCTGTGGCTGTATAACTATATCTGGCACCAGAGGAGGAGTCTTGATCTGCCACAGGGACATAATAGGTGTTCCTTTAGCAATAAAGGCCGGAGTATTGACCACGATGTCAGTAGGCCATGTACCTATCACCGAGGGGGTGACTGAACCTCCCACCTCCAATAATCTCCCCCAAGGTGCAAGTAGGCCACACCATTTGGGTCCTACCTGCACCTTCCAAGGCCAATTTATCTTATGGATTCCCGGTTCTAAATTCTCAGGGGCAGGGAGCAGAAGATTATTTTCAGTACCAACCTGCGGTTTTACCTTATTATCGGTGCCTGTAATTTGGATCCTAAGAGGGGAGGCCCGTATAGTTTGTAACATTTTCAGGGCACTGGGTCTGCCATCCCGAGGTCTTTCATTCAGGTCCCGCACGGTTTCATATAATCTTTTTGTCCACCCCTGCAGGGACTGAGAGTCTGTTTTCAGGGCAGCCTTAAGGATACCATTATAATGTTCAATAAGGCCTGCCCCTGTTGGGTTATATGGCAGGTGGAATCGCCATTCAATGTTGTTTTCTTCTGCCCAGCGCTGTATCATCGCTCCAGTGAAGTGAGTCCCTTGGTCACTCTCGATAACTTGAGGTGTCCCGTATGCAGACATCAGTTTAGTAAGTGCCTTAATTGTGTATGCTTGATTTGCCTTTGGTACAGGATAGGCTTGCAGCAGTCCACTTACAGTGTCAACGCAGGTCAGGGCATATCTCGCCCCCTCAGACCGAGGGAGGGGCCCAATGTAGTCGACCTGCCATCTCTGAAGAGGACTATATCCTCTAGCAATGTGGGATGTTGTTTCAGGCAACGGTCTCGGTCTCATCTTTGAGCAAGCATCGCAATCCTGACATGCTTGAACGATATCAGATAGTTGTACAGGCAGCCCCCATGCTTTAGCAGCTGCCCACATTATCTTCTGTCCAGCATGCCGTAGCTTCTGATGTAACCAACGGGCAATATTTTCAGATTGTGAATTCTCAATCCATCGGATTCGGGCCAGTGTGTCAGCTTCATCATTTCCTGGTGACTGCAAGGGTTGATGACCAGAGACATGGTAGACACATACTGTCCTGTGTTTGACCGTATTCCAAATGTCTACCCACATGTCTTTACCCCAAATCGGTCGGGCGTGGATAGTCCATTCCTGGGTAGCCCATTGCGTAATCCACAGAGTGAGCCCCCGGTACACAGCCCAACTATCTGTACAGATGTTCAGGACGCCGTCACCAGGTTCTTTAGTTATAACCATCCACACGGCTCGCAATTCTGCCCATTGGCTGCTTTGACCATCCCCCTCATCAAACCAGATGGTCTCAGTAGAGGGATGGTATGCTATTGCTCGCCACTTGCTCGGGTTGCCTCTGCTGGACCCATCCGTATACCAGGCATCTTCAGGAATAGGATATCTTCCTTCCTGAACGGGACTCTTCTCTGGTGGAGCAACCATCGGTTCTTTTGATGTATCACTGTGATACGTCACTGGGCCTAGGATCTTCTGTAGTTCTTCTTTAAGTGGAGATGAAGACAGACTGCTTCTCTGGCTTAGATAGGCGACCCATCGTGCCACCGTTTGTGCTTGGGCCACCCCCGTCTTAGGAAGGTGAGTCAAATCTCTCACCCACCCCTGGATTGGTAATGAAGTCTTAACTATGACCTCTGCTGTTTGCGTTATCGGCTCTACTGCTTGTAATGCCGAATAGGCAGCCAATAACTGTTTCTCAATCATGCTATATCGTTCTTCTGCTCCGTGCCAAACCTGAGACCAGAATCCAATGGGGGTTCGAACAGAACTCTGGCGTTGCCACAGGCCCCAGCCAAAACCATCTTGAGTAACATGAACATCTAGTTCAGCTGGGAGGGTCGGATCAAATATACCCAACGCCTGAGCTTGTTTAACTGCCAGTTTTGCCTGTTGGAAAGCATCCTGTTCTATCTTTCCCCAATTCCATGATTGACCCTTCTTTGTAAGCTTGTATAATGGCCTTAATAGCTGAGCTAAATGAGGTATAAAGGAGCGCCAATACCCCAATATACCCAAACATTCTTGCAATTGTTTTGATGTTGTAGGGACTGGAAACACTTGGACTTTATCTACTACCGCACTGGGTAGTACTTTGGTTTTCCCGGACCAAATTACTCCCAGGAATTTTACAGATAGCCCCGGACCTTGCACCTTCTGTGGGTTTATAGCCCACCCTCTTTTCTGCAGGTAAGCTATCAACAAATCTGCTGCTTGTCTCACTGCCTCTAACGAATCGGATGTTAACAGGAGGTCATCAATATAATGATATAAATTGACATTATTTGGCTTTTCCCACTTAGCCAGATCACGTGCCACTAAATTATGACAAAAAGTGGGCGAATGTACGTACCCTTGGGGTAGGACCTGGAAAGTCCATTGCCTCCCTTCCCATGTAAATGCAAACTGATCTTGCGATTCTTCACTGATTGGAATACTGAAGAATGCATTCGCCAAATCCAAGACACAGTGATATGTTTTGATTTCCCTGCTTAGTGTGTCCATTAGGGAGGCAATATTGGGTACAGCCGCATGAACAGGTGGCGTGACCTTATTTAATTCCCTATAGTCTACTGTCATCCTCCATGTTCCATCCGGTTTTCGCACTGGCCATATTGGGGAGTTATATGGGCTATGTGCAGGCCTTATAAAACCCACTCTTTCTAATTCCTGCACCGTCTTTGTTATTTCATCCTGCCCACCCGGGAGTCTGTACTGTTTCACATTAGTAATCCGGCGTGGCTTCGGCAAACAAATAGGCTCATGTTTTGCATGGCCTCTCAATATTGTCTGGATTGCCCGGATACTAATGCATCTCTGCCGCAATCGGAACTCTCCCACTGTTGTATGGAGAGCCAGACCCCACAGGATATCAATTCCTAATATATACTCTGGAATTGGGGCAATGGATACCTTGTACTCCCGTGGTGGAAGACGCCCGACCCCCAGTTTTACCCAGGTTTGGGTGACCGGAATGGTTTGTCCCCCAAAACCTCCAATCATCACTCTATTACCTTTAAATTTAGTTGGGTCTCCATATATTATAGATGTCTCTGCCCCGGTATCAACTAGGGCCATAACCTTCTGTATATTCTTTCGGGACCAGTATATCGTCAGTTCCACATAGGGCCTCCGGTCCCGTCTAGAGGCCCTAGGAGGACTGACATCCCTCGTCAAGCCATGAACTGAGCCAGATTCAAGTCTTTTACCTCCGATACCTCCGGTGTCGTAACCCGAGGCACCTGAGGTGGCTTCTTTTTCCTATTTGGAACTATAAAATCTTCCAAATTCCATGTTGTTGTTGGTCGCCGCTCTATAAATCTTATCCCTGGCCTTTTGGGTTTATTCTGAAATTTTTGTTCATCCTTCAGTTGCTTCCACAACTGAAGGAGAACCTGATTGGGCTGCCCATCAATTTTTGAAAACTGAACGCCTGCCTGGAGCAGATCATTAAACATTTGTTTCCGGGATACCCTAACAGGTCCTGCCCGAGAAGTTCGCGGGGCCGATCTTCTGGCTCGCACTATTGGAAAAGCCTCGGCATCCTCAATCACCCTGATATTGCGCTTAGCTCGTAAACGCTCAGTTTCTCCGAGGTCTGCTACCAATTGGGCGGCTTGTTGGACTACTGCCTCTGCGGATACTACTGGATTAAGTATGGAAACCAAGGTTCCATACATATGAGAGGGTGCTTGCTGTAAAATTAGGTCCCTCATTCCCGCAGAAAATTTAACCATATCAGGGCTATCGAATGTGTCTTCGTAGATAGCCTCTCTCATACCTAATTCGCATATATAATTTTGAAGGTCTTCCATAGAAGACCACATCCCTGTGTTTACTGGCATGTCAGTTTTATTTGTCCACACCATGCGGCAAGCAGCCATTATCCATTCTACAATTGAATGGTTTTCTTCAGGGAACTGAGTCCCAGCATACAGTCTCTGCTGAAGGGCAGGATGTACTGTTATTGTGGCCAACTTAGATACTTCGGGGCCACTAACCAGTACACTATCTGCCCCTGAATCCCATAACCGTAATAACCAAGCCGGAACACTTTCCCTTGGCCTTTGCCTAAATCGTTGCACTAGGTCCATGAGTTCAGTAGGCGTATATGGACGGACTGTCACATGTAAAACAGATTCGGCAGGGGGCCATTGATCAGGAGGCACTCCTGCTGGTCGATCTTGAATTTTCTTTGTTTTTTGAGTTATTACTGGACAGACTTCTAGTGAGTCCGTCTCAGATAGTTTTTCTAGATCAGATTTAGTGATCTTATTTTGATTCATTTCTTCAGGATCTTGATCGTCATTAAATGAAATGTATCTAATTTGAGGGTTGGAGGAAGAAAATGATGGTTTTTTTCCTGTCAATAGATTGATCTCACCCTCCAATTTTTCAATACGGGCCTTTAACAATTCATTTTCATGTGCAATGTTGTTTGATTTTATCTCTGCCCAATTTAAAGCATTTAATAATGGCCAGGCTGCCATAGATGCAGCCATTCGCTTTTCTTTTGTAATTAAGATATCTTTTTGTAGTCCTAGAAAGTAATCAGTTAGACAATAGGCGTCCATGTTTTTTGGTACTCTTAAAGGGCCCCATTGTTCAATAATTGTTGCTAATTGGTAATATGGGGACGCCTCAAAACCTGGAATTTGTCCAGGAAGGCATGTCCCTAAGGGGGTGGTCTTCTCCCCCTTGTACCAATTAAAGATTTTCCACACAAAGGACATTTTTTTTTTCCTTATATTTCTAGATGCCAAGTCAGTGGCTCCTGCCTGGCTTGCCAAATGTATTGGCAATAACTATGCTGGTATTAACAAGGATAGCAATTACAAGCAAAATGGTAGAAATACAGAAGATATAAGGAAAAGGGAACTCACCAGAGCTGAGGCGATCCTCCCTGGTGAGCAATCTCCAAGAGATGCTGCCTCAGTGAGGGTCAGCCCTTAAATGAGGTCTCAGAGGAGGTGGAGTCGAACTCCACCCCTCCAGGGAGCACAGCTACATAACTTTCACCTGTGCTCCCACAGCTGACCCCACACTTGCCTCAGCTGATCAATCAGTGGTTCACATTGTGATCTCCCATACACAGACAGAACCTGCCTGAGGAGCAAGCTGATGGCTGTCAGCTACAGGCAGACCTAGCTTTGTACTGCATTTCTTAGAGCAACAACTGTTGCTTTCAGTCACTGAATATACCAAGGCCAATTACTATGCCAGGAACATTTATGGCATCAGTGAACAAAAAATGCGTTAAAAATTGTAATAGACAGGAGCCATTTATTCTTTTATAACTAGGTGACCAAAGAACAACAGTCCTTCTAGAGTCAAGCTGTTAAGAACTAATAGCATCAATCAATATCACATAGATAGATTACTTCCCTGCCCTAAGACCATCTTGCGACCATTTGGTGCTCCTAATTAAGCCCTCTTGATGGCATTTTGTCTGAGCCATGTGACATTTTGTGATAGGAGTTACTGCTAGTGTTCCCTTAACCCTACACCAAAGTAGGAGGTATCCATTCTCAGGGAATCATGCAGGCTTCCTCTGTATTTGATGCTCAGAGACAGCCCCAGAACTTTTCAAATCTTAGCTTAGCTCTCATCCAATAATGTTCATCAAACAGTGCAACTTGTCCTTTGGGGATGCCTTTGTTCTGCATCAACCAGTTCCAACAGAGTCTTCTTGGCTTGTTTTAGATCAGTTTTTCAACAGATAAAGCCAGGGTCTTTGAATTACAAAGTGAAATTGCAGAATGCATGATTCTCAACCAAACAGAACGGGAGGTGGGATGCAGGGTGAATACCTGAGCCAACACCACCTGCAAGCAATCCTTCAGTATCTTAGGAATCTCTAGCCACCCCAAATCCAGTGTTGTGCTTGATCTATCATCTCTGCTGAGATTTTAGCTAAGCTGATGGTGAGCATCACGGTGGTGATGGGTGAGCAGTCGGACTAGAGGGTCTTAATCAACCGTAAGGATCCTGTGATCAGAGGAACGTGAATGTGCTGTTAAAGGTCACAAGCGCTGCACTGCAGCATGAGCATACACAGCGAAAGGCTTTCAGTAGAGCTTCAGTTCATAAATGAGGACTGGGTTATGGAAAATAGGCTCAAGATATAAAACAGAAAACAGATCTTAACGCCAGGTTCTGTGAATGCAACCAGCTGAATTTCACAGATATTGAATTTCAATGACAATTTCTTGTGTTATTTTACCCTCCAGCTCCACCCTGAACAGGAACATGTCAGTGACAAGCATTACTCCTCCAGGCTTGACCTAACAGTGCTTTACTTGCACTATGAGCTAATGGCTGTGCTTACAGCACCTCAGGGAGACACCTCAGAGATCACAATGTCCTTCGGGTACAGCAGGAGACACTCAACTCTCCAAATGTGGAGTTTAATTTGTCCAAAGAGGAGACAGGATTCCCATGCTAATAACTTAGGACCATCTCAGTCATAGGTTTAAAGATGATGTAAGTGCTGAGGCAATACATGAACTAGATGAATGAAGCCCAGATGTCAGGGCTCAAGTCGTGACTCCAGCCCCAGCTTGAGCTAAGGCTGTCTTGAATTCATCACAACACAGTTACATTATTTGCTCATACTGTGGATTTGCATAGGGACAACAGGAAGGTCAGAATTGCTTCAATAGAGCTATGCAATCTTTGTCCTAAATACTGGAAACCCACAGCGTTGGACAAATAAAATGAATTAAGTCTGAAGTGCTTTACATGGATTGTGATCCTATGTTTGCCTCACAAACTTACCTGAGACTTTCCAATCAAAAATCAGAGTGTCATCTCCAATTGTGTAGATGTATGTTCCCTCGTCTTCTTTCGTTACAGCTGAAGCCACAAGCTTATGCAGTTTCCCTTTATCTTCCATTGTGAATTTCTTACTGGTCTTGATTTCTTTGCCATTTTTGTACCACTTCACCATGACATTGGCTTCAGAGGTCTCAGAAACAAATTCAGCTTGTTTTCCAGCAACGGCCCTGATTACTCCTCCACTTGTCTCTTTGATTACGAAGTTTGCCAGTGCTGAAACAAAATATGAAGACACAAAATACATATGATGGTAAAGAACTGCAGGGACATTGGTGACCATGAGGCATTCATTTATCATAAGATCAAACGTGCACGTTTAATCCTAGTTCTAATTGCTAGATTCTAATTCAGAAGCTGGCAAATTGGCAGCTTTTATAAACCACGTACCAGATTACCTTATCTCCACAAGTTGAAGGACATACACTGTACAGGGGACAGAGCCAAAGGAAGAAGCCCAAGGCTTCAAGAAAATGTCTAAAATAGGAAAACTGAGGAAAGAATTGGAACAAGCAAACTAGAAGGAAATCAATGGAGGGGGTATCTATTACTGCACTGTAACCCCCTGGCAAACAAATCAAGCCTAAAAGATAGAGATATCACTTAGGACTGAAAAGAAAAAAGAAAAAAAAGAATTCCTTTATGGAAATTAATTGGAGTGCAAAAGTTAGATGATAAAACTGGCCCTTATTAACACACAGTGGAATAATTGACTTCAAAGATTCAAAATCTCACCACTGTCTTAGCCAAAAGTTCAAGCCTAAGTCCACGGTCCTATTTTACTGAGGGTAATTGAGCTTGTTTTCCAACTTCTTGTTAACATATCATTTCAAAACAGCGCACACAACTGAGTTGGGTCTGTTGAGACAGCGCAGTCAGAGCTGCTAAAATCAAAGTCTGGATTATGCATGCATTTGTTCTGCAGTTCCAAGAACACGCATGTATAATACAAATTCAACAACGTTCTACAGAATGCCTGTATTTAGGAGCTCGAGAGCCAGCTGATGGACACTGGGATGACTGAGATCCTGTCAATACATTTAACTCCATCCTATCATACAGTCAAATTTCATTCATTTTTTCAGGAACTGTCTCTTATCATTGTAGTCCCGTCACCACTGCTGGATGTGAGCCCAACCACACAAAAGCAGCTGCTGGTTTTCACTGCAGATACTGCAGTAAGGAGAAACAGCCTCCAGACTGGACCAGCTGAGCGTGGCCCTACCAGGATTTGCTCCAAAGGTCTTATTACCAGTAGTGCTTCCCGATGAAATACATGGGGGTCCTCCTTTGATTCCAACCCCAACCCACCCCACCATGCCCCCTGATAACATCCATCAGGGCCACATCTCGACAGCTCCTGAACACCTCCAGGGATCCCACCACCTACCTGGGCAGCCTGTGCCAGTTAATTCTGTGGGCAGACCTGCCAGTATGAAATATTATGCTAACATGACAAAGAGAGAGAAGAAAAGCAAAATTAAGACTAGCTGACAAGCCTTGGCAGGAAGTTCTGCTCTCCATCAATTTAGTCCCTGTGACTCTTCACAGGTCTCTTCTACATTTTGGATCACTGCTACAAAAAGAGATGTTGACATCATCTCTTGTGGCCACCCTGACAGAAGAGCAGGAAGGCTGGGATGCTCTTTTTCCTGTCTTTCCCTTGATTTCCTCTATATCTTAGGGACGAATCACAGGACAGAACACAGAAATCAAATGGCTCTACAAAGCAGATTGGCCAGTTCAAGTCAAAACAGCCACTGAAAACACCCCAGATGCTGTCTGACAACAGCTGGACTGTCGGGGAGTCAGGTGAATGCAGTCTGCTGGCCCTGGGCAGGAAGAGGACAGCCCAGACTGTCACATACCTTTCACTGAAAGCTGATAGAGCATTTTATCCCCCTCACAGATGCACTGATAACTTGCAGCATCATCCATTGAGTCGTTGTGAATTTTCAGGGTGTGTTTCTTCCCCACAATTTGCAGTTCATAATTTTCACTGGCCTTGAGCTCCTTCCCATCCTTCATCCACTCCACAGTAGCACCTGTGTCTGAAAGCTCAGCCTGCAGTTTGGCTTCCTCACGCAGCCGAGCGCAGATCTTTTCTACATCTTTGCTCTTCTTGGTAAATCTCACTGCAGCACCTGTCAGGAGCAAAGGCCTCGTTATTTCAATTTATATCAGGCTAACGTGGTCAATGTTTGCTGCAACATCTCTGAAAAAGTATCACCTTCTGTTCCTGCACTCATCATTGTGTCAGTGCTGAGCAATTCACGATATTTCATTTGGTCTTCTTGCTGGATTTACTAAGTAAATATCAACCAAACATCTCCTTCTACTGATTAATAATGCTCTAAACATGCTTCTGCAGAGGTTTCCACCCAATGACAAACAGGTCCTCCCATCATGAATGTTTATTTGTTCTACTTCGTCATGCAAAGCTGATTGATAGAGATATTATTGGAATGATTGCTCCCCTACTTCTAAACTATTCCAGTGCAATCAGAAAGGCTGTCTGAACCTGCAGCTGAAAGTACTGCTCTATGGTCATGCAGTGGTAAACCTGGTGACTGAATGCACTGGCCAATAGCTGTGAACTGCAGACATTCATCAGCTGGCATGCTTGCACATTGTTGTAAGGTCAATAGTAAACATGGCATCCCCTCCAGGTACAGCTTCACCAGTTGTTAGGGGGGATTTCACAGCCAGGACTGGGTCTGAGGAAGAACATGTATGTCTTAATGCTCTTTAGATGCAAGTCTGGTATCTCATTTAGAGATGGAAGATTAAATCATAGGTACATTTCTACTTCTCCCTTTGCATGAGTGCTAGAAGAAGCACTTCTGTGCTTAAGATCTGTTACAGAAAGTTCTGCCTCTTGCACATGTGAGATATCAAAAGATAAGGATATTCATGTCTCTGTCACAGAAACAACTCGTATCACTTTAGTGGTAGCTGGAGGTTGATAGGAGATAGGAGAACTAGGAATAAAGGAAAGCCTTTGGTGTGTTAATGCACTGCTATCCTTAAAGTCAAAGGAAGCATCTTTAGGGAACCAACACAGCTGCTCAGCACACACTGACCCATTTCCATTGGGGTTTTTGTGCTTACCAAGGTGCACGCTCCCTGGGAATTCCAGAGACGGGCTCTGTCCATGCGCATTGACTGCAGACACTCGGAACTGATCATCAGCCTCTTCAGACAGATTGCTCACCGTGAACTCTGGGACGGGGACATGAGACTCGTGGCACCTCACCCAGGTGAAGCCAGTTAGTTTCTTGCATTCCACAATGTAGCCATCGACTGGAATGGGGCGGTGCATCTTTGGAGGGGACCATGCCAGCGTCACTGACGTTTCTGTTTTATTTTTCACCACGGGGTCAGTTGGGGGCTGGGTGGGAGGTTTTCTGGGAGCTGAACAGAAATAAATTTCAGAAATATTAGCATAAGGTCATGTAGGCTGGAAAAGACCTTCAAAAGACCTTCAAAATCAGCAGACTCAACTTTCAGCATGACCTACTGAGTCCCACCATTAACTACTGTGGTACCTGAGGACATACATGACAAGCTTATTCCTGCAGGTATTTACATAGTGAATATATTCACCCTCTGGTTGCTTTGGAACATTTTAGAGGTTAAAATCCCATCAGACTTTTTCACTGTGTGCAGCCACTGATACAGGCAGGAGGCTGGGAATTACCTGATGGGCTCTAGTTACAGACTACTGACACAGTCAAGGATTGATTTCATTTAATTTTGGCCATCAGAAAGTTTGGTGTCTGGTTTCAGTCACCCATCTGGACTCCAATTATAATCATATGGAGAACAGCACATTCAGGAGAACTCATCTCAATAAACCTGAATGAAATCACAGAATCATAGGATCATGGGAGGGCTTGGGTTGGAAGAAACCTTCAAGATCATTAAGTGCTAGATGCCAAAGGTCCCACTAACACAGTATTAAGCCAAAAGCTAGATGCTGGAATCAGATCTCCTGACCTTACCATCAGAAACTGAGATGTCATATTTTGCTCAGAGGTGCCTGCTTGTAGGAGGGACAGCTTCCGAGCTTTTTCTGCTCCAGGAACCAGCTCGAGCTTCAGAATTTAAACAGCAGTCAGAAATTAAACTGAGCTTTGTCACCTCCATCAAATAGAAGGAGTGGTTGGGTGGTACAGCTTTCCAAATCGCTTAGAAACTGTCACAACAATCAGATGCCTACCTTTTCTTTTTTAACTTGTTAATACATAGAGCTTAATAGCATCAGAATGCCCCAAGCACTTCAGACAACAGGGCAGCTGTAAATCCTTCTTTAAGGATTCCTTTGTTTAACCACTGAGTAACTGTAATTCAGTGGTGCTGGTAGGAGAAGGGAAGTCCTAATCTTCCCAGATGGTGAACAGAGTTGATGTTCACATGCAGACTGGTGCTGCAGCAGAGCCAGAAACCACTCATTTGGGAAACACAGCACCAAGAAAATAATGGGAATAGCTTCATAAAATCAGGAGCTTCACTCAAATTTCATGTCAGATCTATAATTCTTCCTATTTTCAGGAAGAAATGATTTCCCTTTTTCTTGTAGTTTTATTTTCTTTTCCTTTCCAGCAAGCAGCTTTGTAGCTTACAAATTGTTTTCTAATCACCTCCTGGTATGGGCAAATCACACAGGTCTGACTCCATGTTTTACATAGTTAGCATATTATATTTGTTCCACTATGGAACTGTACAGTCATAGAATGGCCTGGGTTGAAAAGGATCCCAAAGATCATCCAGTTCCAACCCCCTGCTATGTGCAGGGACGCCATCCACCAGACCAGGCTGCCCAGAGCCACATCCAGCCTGGCCTTGAATGCCTGCAGGGATGGGGCATCCACAGCCTCCTTGGGCAACCTGTTCCAGTGCGTCACCACCCTCTGAGCGAAAAACATCTTCCTAAGATCCAACCTGATCCACAACCCCTACACACCCTCAGAGCCCCCTAGAGCCCCTAGTCCTCCTATTGCCCACCACAGCCCCATGTGCCCACTAGAGTCCCCCTCAACTCTCTTTACAGGCCCTGCACAGCTCTATATAACAGTCTTATAGAACTACCTCTAGTAGAAGCAATCTCCACACAGAGATCTTTTCCCAGCACACTGCGCCACGGGGGTAGCAAAACGGGGGGGGCACATAGACACACAGCGCCGGGGGGGCCCGTAACCGACCCCCACCCATCCTTTAAAGGGGTGGGGGGTCCGTTTTAATGGGGGGGGGGCCGAGATCGCCTTCACCCCCCACCCCCCCATCCCCACCCCATCCTTTAAAAGGGGGGTGTCCATTTTGGTGTTGGGGGGCAGTGACAATCCGCCCCCCCACCCCATCGTTTAAAGGAGGGGGGGTCCGAGACCACCCCCCCCACCCCATCTTTTAAGGGGGGGGGTCAGGGGCTCATGGGGGGCAGCACATCGTGCACAACATTGGGGGGGGGGGGGGGGCTTTAAAAGGGGGGGGTTACAAAAAGCATAGCTCTCAACTATAGATGGGATTGGGGGGGGCTCAATCGATGGGGGGGGCCCCTTCATGCAGGGGGGGCACAGCGTAAGTCAGCGGCTTTGAGGGGGGGTGTTGGGGCTGTTTGGCCTTTGGGGGGGTTATTGTGTGCCCCACCCCCACCACCCCCACACAAAGTGGGGTGTTAATGTGGGGGGGGGGGGCTTAGATTAGTTGCGTTCCCTATAGCACTGCCCCCCCCCGTCATTAACCCCCCCGCTTTATCCTTACGGCTGAGCCCCCCCCCGACAGCGCCCCATTCATCTTGATGGGGGGGGAGGTTTGTCACACGACCCCGGCGCGGCTTACGGCACATCGTCGACCCCACCCCACCCCCCATAACCCCACCCGGGGGGGGAGGGGGCGATGTGGTGAGTGGGGGGGGGGTTCCGGAGGTGGGGGTGAGCAAAGCGCAATATGGGGGGGGGGGTCCTATAACTGGAGGGCAGCGGCTGCACAAAGAGCCCGTGGGGGTCGGAGAGCAGCACTTTGGCTGGGGGGGGGGGCCACGGGGTCCGGGGGTAATGCTGCCCCACCCCCTCCCCCACCCCCCACTGCCGACCCCCCCCCCGCGTTGCCCCCCTGCCCCAACGTCAGCTCCTGCGGCAGCTCCTCGTCGCTCTCCTCCTCCTCTTCCTCGTCTGGGGGGTCAATATGTGTGTGGGGGGGGGTCCCATCGGGCAGCGGCAGCTCCGCCGGCTCCGATTGGCTGAGCCGCAGTGCGCGGGAGCGGCTGTTGTGTGCCGGTCGGTGGAGGGGCGGCTCTTCATGGAGCTGCCCCGCAGCCAACAACAGCCTGAATGAGATCCTGGAGTCCCAGACGCTGGAGGATGAGCTGGGAAAGAGCAGAGGCTCCCCACAGAAGGGCAAATCACGTCTGATAACGTGAGTGCGGAGCACAGCCAGCCCCTTCCTCACATGTGTGGGGCTTCCATGTTCCTCTGTGCCCATTGCAATGTGCCACCCCAATCCTGCTGCCCAGCCAGGAGTGGATGGGATGAGCAGGTTGGGATGCACAGAGCAGTGCTCAGACATTGCTGGGACATTTGTGCACTGCTGTTGAGCTTCCCTTTGTGCAGCAGGGGAGAGGATGGAGGTTTACAGGTGGATGGTTGTTATTTCGATGGCATTGCACAGGTGGTAGAACCATGTCCATTCCCAAACTTATTCCAGGGCATGCGGGAATTTGTGCAGTTGTAGTTCCTGAATTGTGCTATTTAAAACCCTCCTGTAAATGGGGATGTTTTGTAATGCCTGCTGGGGCTGCAGGCAGCATTGCCTTCCTCCTTAGGGGGCAGGTTTAATCACAAGCCTCCCTATTTCCTATCACAAACGTTCTACAAACCATGTCTGGGCATTGCTGTCTCGGCCTGGATCTCAGCTCCTGAGACTGTCAGATGTGAAGCAGCAGCAGCTGAGACAGGGCTGGCTCTGTGTGCCCTCTCTGGGTCTGTGGGCACAGAGTGGGGCAGAGGGATGACTGTGAGAGGGAGGAATTGCCCAGCCACAAGAAAGAGGAAATCAGCTGAAAAGGGGAGATTTGAGAAGCACTGAGGCTGTGGCTGCTTTGACAGTAAGAAGAAACCAAGCTGTCACTGTGCAGATGGGAACTCCAGTAGGAGAGCTGTGGTGGCTTTACAGATGGCAGACAGCAGCTGGAGTGTAGAGCCAAGGGTAGGGGGGGGATCTTCCTCTTAGCAATGCCATGCAAAGAATGATGCAGACTCCTGCAGGGTCGGCTTTGCTGTGTGACCCTGGGTGGAAGCAGCTGGAAGGTCTCAGCCCTTCTGCATTATCCCAGGAGCTGGGGCAGTGCTCGGTCTCATCCCACCTCTGCTAATAGCAAATGCAGAATCCCTTATCTGAGTGCCCTTTTCTCTCATGTAGAGTCACCAACCCTGGGAAGTTCACAAAAAGTTTGGGTGTTGTGTTGAGGGATGTGATTTAACTGGGAAGTATTGGTGATGGTTGGACTGGATGATCATAAGATCATCCAGATCACAAGATCATAAGATCATCCAGGTCTTTTCCAACCTTGAAAATTCTATGGAGTTGTAGCAGATTGTGGGGGTGTAGGTGTGGTATATATATGTACACAGATGGGAATATCCGTATGGAAAAGATAGATCCATGTGTGTTCTGGGCTGCACTGAAAAAGGGGTGGCCAGCAGGAGAGGGAGGTGATTGTCCACTCCTGCTCAGCTCTTGTGAGGCCATATTTGCAGCACTGTGTCCAGGCCTGGGAAGGATGTGGAGCTGTTGGGGGGGGTCCAGAGGAGGGCCACTGTGATGATCAGAGGGCTAGAGCAGCTCTCCTATGAGGAAAGGTGGAGGGATCTGGGCTTGTTTAGCCTGGAGAATGGAAGGCTGTGGGGAGACCTCATTGTGGCCTTTGAGTACTTGAAGGGAGCGTATAAACAGGAGGGGGAATGGCTGTTTATGAGGGTGGATAATGATAGGACAAGGGGGAATGGTTTAAAACTGAGACTGGGGAGGTATAGGTTGGATCTTAGGTAGATGTTTTTTGCTCAGAGGGTGGTGACACACTGGAACAGGTTGCCCAAGGAGGCTGTGGATGCCCCATTCAAGGCCTGCAGGCATTCAAGGCCAGGTTGGATGGGCTCTGTCCATGAGCATTGACTGCAGACACTTGGAACTGATCATCACCCTCTGCAGACAGATTTACAGCCCCTGCACAGCTCTATATAACAGTCTTATAGAACTACCTCTAGTAGAAGCAATCTCCACACAGAGATCTTTTCCCAGCGCCCCTTTGTGACATCATAATGCCCCTTTGTGACATCATAACGCCCCTTTGTGACATCATAATGCACCTTTCTGATGTCATAATGCACCTTTCTGACGTCATAATGACCCATTGTGATGTCTTAATGCCCCTTTGTGACGTCATAATGCCCTTTGTGATGTCATAATGCCATTTGAGACGTCATAAGGCTCCTTTGTTTTCATAATGCCTCTTTGTGACGTGATAATGCCTCTTTGTGACGTCATAATGCCCTTTGTGACGTCTTAATTCCCCTTTGTGATGTCTTAATGCTCTTTTGTGATGTCACAATACCCCTTTGTGATGTCATAACACCCCTTTGTGACATCATAATGCCCCTTTCAGACGTCATAATGACCCTTTTTGACGTCATAATTCCCCTTTGTGATGTCATAATGCTTCTTTGTGGTGTCATAATGCTTCTTTGTGATGTCATAATGCTACTTTGTGACGTCATAACGCCCTTTGTGACGTCATAATGCCCTTTGAGACGTCATAATGCTCCTTTGTGATGTCATAATGCTCCTTTGTGATTCATAATGCCCTTTGTGATGTCATAATGCCCTTTCTGACGTCATAATGCCCCTTTGTGATGTCATAATGCTTCTTTGTGAGGTATCTGTGGTGCCATTGATAATGAAGTGTGATGAACTGGAAGGCTTTCAGTAGAATTGCAGCCCTAACATAAACAATGACTTGAACTCTGGAATTCTGTGTAAAATCATTAGCTAGCTTGTGGTCCGGGTCTTCAAACCAAAGGCTGTGAGGTGCTGCTCTTGTTGGCGCAGGCTGTGAAAGATGACTTGAGCTCTAAGAGTAATTTCCCTTCTGCTCTTTATATGAACGTCAAATCCACAATTAGAATATTAAGAAGATAATATAAAATTTTGTGCTGCTGGATTGAGGACTTCCATTAGCTGTTAGCCATAGTTTGGAACTTGCAAAGCAATCATATTGGAGCCTTGCTGGGCAACCTGCTCCAGTGTCTCACCACACCCACAGTAAAGCATTTCTTCCTAATATCCAATCCTAATCTACCTTCTTCCCATGTAAAGCCATTTCCCCTCATTCTGTTGCTACCTGCCCTTATGAAAAGTCCCTCCCCAGCCTTCCCTGTAGGCCCTCTTCAGATACTGGAAGGCCACTCTAAGGTCTCCTTGGAGTCTTCTCCAGGCTGAAGAGCCCCATCTCTCTCAGCCTGTGCACATAGTAGAGGTGCTTTCAGCCCTCTCTGATCACCTTCATGGCCCTCCTCTGGACCTGCCTGAACATCTCCAAGTCCTTCTTGTGTTGAGGGCTCCAGAACTGCGTGCAGTGCTCCAGATGGGGTTTCAATGAGAGGAGTGTGGAGGGGCAGCACCACCTCCCTCGACCTGCTGGTCATGCTTCTGTGCTTTAAGCTTATGCTTTAAGGTCCTATATGCTTTAAGGTTTAGATAGTGCAGTCGCCTCACCTCTTCAGGTTTATCTGTGAAGGTCCCTTCCAAGTGAACCGTGCTGATCCAGACAGTTCAGATTGCTCATTAAAGTGTTTTAGTAAGTTGGGCTGGTCCTACGAAGCAGTATGACTGCAGTAAGCAGTGTACATGGTGCGCTGTGAGTACTGCACACATTCCTCTTGGCAGCTTGTGGAACAGAAACTGTGCATTGTTTGGATTGTGTAAGTATTCCTGTTGGTCTCTTGTGATGCTTACCTTCTTAGAGCACCTTTCCTCGTTTGGCTCTACATATTTTGGTACCTTACTTGTTCTGTTTGGCTTAGCAGGGAAGGTCTTCTTCTGAAGCATCCTCAGTCTTGGTCTGGGCAGCATACTTAGAAATGACATGGACGTTACATGAGTGGGTGGTCAAAGGGGGGAAGAACTCACCTTTCTGATCTCTTTCCTTTTAGAACACAGTCCTGGAGAGGATTTGCTTTCCTTGTTTCCTGGAGACTTGGATTCTTAGATGGTTTTGACTGCAGCTATTTCTGATGTTAATTCCTTTTTCTGTACTTTAGTAGCCAAGTGCAAGTGGAGTGCTTTGGGAATTGTCTGAAGTTGCCAGGTTGCGTGTGATCACATATGTAACGTGGAGTTATGTGTGGTGCCAGTGATAATTAAGTGTGATGAACTTGAAGGCTTTCAGTACAATTTCAGCCCTAATGTAAACAGTGACTTGAACTCTGGAATTCTGTGTAAAATCATTAGCTAGCTTGTGGTCCAGGTCTTGAAACCAAAGGCTATGAGGTGCTGCTCTTGTTGACGCAGGCTGTGAAAGATGACTTGATCTCTAAGAGTAATTTCCCTTCTGCTCTTTATATGAACGTCATATCAACAATTAGAATATTAAGAACATAATATAAAAGTTGTTGCTGCTGGCCTGTGGACTTCCATTAGCTGTTAGCCATAGTTTGGAACTTGCAAACCAATCTTATTTAGACTTTAGTGGTGAAATCTTCTGATGAAATCTTCCTTCTAATTCTGCAAAAGAATCTCGGTGGAACATTTCTGTCTGAAAAGGCTCTGGCATATGAAGATGTGCCAGACTGCAGCCATGTGCCAGATGCGTTTGGATCCATGGAATTTTCTGATGTAGCTTCAGTGTTTGAAGAATCTCCACTAGATCTAAATACTCAGAAAACAAAGCAGGTGTGTGAAGATGTACAGCTAGTTTCTTACAGAAAAAATACAGCTCTTAATCTAGAAATCTGCTTCTCATTGTATCTAGTGCTTACTCCATATTTAAGTATCTAGTGGACCTTGACCAAAGGAAGATAAAGATAGAGCAAAGAAGTATGTTAAGCATAAATTTTGTTGCCTTCTACCTGTAGGCCATGGTTGGTTTGACGTGATCCCTAACTCCAGTGTTTGGTTTGCACAGAAACAGCAAGCAAGGGAACAAGTAAAGGAGTCAGTGAGGATTTTAAAACACAATGGGAAGCGATAAGGCACAGTTAATAAGATTCTGGAGTTAGGCTGGAGGTAGGCAGAGGTTGAAAGGTACCGAAAGAAATTCAATCTTACTGTGTTGGACAACAAAATCCACTGTGATATTATTCAAATTTTTAACTAAACCAAGTGATAATTCATATTTATGTTTAGATAAGCTGGTGAGGGTTAATCCTCAATGGAGAATTGAGATGAACAAATAAAAAAATGGTGTTTGACAGTCTATAAGAAACGAACTTATTCTAGGAGAGAATCAGAGTTTTCAACTGTTTTGTTCAATAGCCAAATAATGTATGATATTTTTATAAGCATTGTGTCTGACCTTCTCAGCTGTTAGAATTTCTTTGACAGTAACTTCTCCGGCTGTGATCAGAAAACCTTTTGTTCCGTCTCTGGCACCATTCGAGGCATGATACTCAACTGGGTGATATGGAATTCACACTGTCAACTCCAGTGACAAGAAAAGTGGCATCTAAGAAGCGTGCAAACACAGAGAATGTTGATGCAGAGTCAGCGTTAAGAAATGAGCTGCCTTTTGCATTTCCTGCTCCAAAGGCCTTCTTTTCGAAGAGCCAGACAGAGAAGCAAGTAGAAGGCATATCCTTTCAGGCGCCTACTTCCAAAGGTATGTTGTATCTAACAAATGGAAACCTAGAACATGTGTAGCTTCGGAATTTTTTACTTTTAATATGAATGCAATACTTGTAGGTCCTAAAATTCTGAAAGGTTTCAGTGTGGGGTTTATTTGGTCACAGCACATACAGCTGCCATCCTGTACATCTGACAGTGCACTGCAAGCGGTTTAACCATATATCAGGGCATGGTACACGTCTGTTAATGATAGGCTGAGAGGAGAGGCCAGAGCAGCTCTCCCACTGTGACACAGAGCAGCAGGATACAAGTAAAGGAAGGCCCCACAGCTGTACTGGGAAGATTCCACACAGTCATCAATTTTTCATCTGAAAGGTAAAGAGGAATTCCCTTTTCTGCCCCTATCATCATTGGTCGGGTGAGTAGCAATGATGCCCGGTGTGCTTCCATCAATGGAGCAGAATAGGCGGAAGGCTGGGGTGCAGGCTGACCTCTGCTGAGGTGAGTGGGGGCTCAGGGTGTTGCTCAGTGGTAGATTTGTTCACACTGAGTTCTAACAGGAAACTTGCTCAACATCGAAGGCCTTGCAAAAGTCTGGCTGAGTGATGTCAGTTGCTTTTCCTTTCCCTACTGATGCTGTCACTCCACTGTAGAAGGCCACCAAAGCGACCAGGCTGCATGTCTCCGTTTCTGCTGTTTCTCCATTTCCTTCTTGTTGCTCCCTGTAACCAGCAGGTTCAGCCATGCTGCTTTCCTGCCTCCTCTACTGTGTTTCGTGTGGTCGGGATGGAGCTCAGAGCTCCAGCTCTGAGTAAGGTTTTCTGAGAAAGTTACCATCTCTTTTCCATTCCTTTACCCCTAAAAACAGTTTTCCAGTGTCTCTCATGCAAGAATTCTTTGAACAGCCTGCAGCTGACTCTCCTGAAGCTCAGGGTCCTGACTTTGCTTTTTGCCAGGCCTGCATTCCTTGAGATGAGGAACTCTAGGAGGGCATGGTCACTACAGCCCTGACCACCTCCAGTCTTAACCCCTGCTGTGCACCATGTCCAGTAATGCTTCCCTTCTGCTTGGTGTGCTTAATACTTGACCCACAAAGTTATTGTCAGTGCACTCCAGCAGGCTCTCAGACAGCTTGCAGCAACTGGGATTGGTGCTGGGTGGTTGCTGGGAGGTGTCTCAGCAGAAAAGCTGGGCTGGGGTGGGCGTGCTATGTCAGTCCTCATCGCAGCTGGCAGAGAGAGTTAGAGGAGGGTGATGGGTGCTGCCTGCTCTCAGTGCTGCTGCACTGAATTTGGGGCACAGCAGCACACTGGTGAGTGAGCTGGGAGGGAGACGGACTGCTGCTGTGCATGGCTAGGCCAGAGCTGGAGGATTGTCAAACACGTGAGTCATGCTGGTGCAGCCATTGCAGCTGCAGCAGGAGTAGAAGACAAAGAGCTTTTGTAGAGGACAGAGGGTGGTGATTCATGGTTTGATGTCCAGGTGGAGGCCGATAACAAGTGGTGTCATCCAGGAGTCTGTCTTGGGACCAGTGCTTTTTTACATGGTTATCAGAGACACCAATGATGCAATGGAGTGCACCCTCTGCTGTTTGCTGAGTGGTGCGGCTGACGCAGTGGAAGGAAGGGATGCCATTCAGAGGGAGCTCAACCGAGAGGTTGGCCTACGTGAATCTAATGAGGTTGAACACAGCAAAGTGCAAGGTTTTGCACTTGGGCTGGAGGAATCCCAGGCATTTCTACAGACTGGGAGGAGCAGTCCTTAAGAGAAGCCCCGCAGAGAAGGACCTGGGGGTCCTGGTGGATGAAAAACAGAACGTGAGCCATCAGCGTGCTCTTGCAGCTCAGAGAGCAAATGGTCCCCTGGGCTCCATCAGAAGAGGGGATGGCCAGCAGGGACAGGGAGGTGATTGATCTTCATGATCCTTGAGGTCCCTTCCAACCCGGGCCATTCTATGATTCTGTGATTACACTCGCTGTCAGAAATAACAGCAGCTGTGTCACGGGTTACTTAGATTTACCTATGCCCGTAACAGGGGAAGCCACCCCGTGGGCCCCCCTCCCGGGGCCCGGAAAGGAGGGGGAAAAAGGGAGTGGGATAAAACAGCGACAATCTAAGGAGGAAAAACTTATTTTACTAAATATGATACCGAAATACAAGATGACACAATATAATATAATTGAGGCTAACAAATTGAACGAAACAGAGAGAGAGAGTCCCCGAAAACCGAGAGGCCTACTGTGAACTCTAGGCGACACGGCTGGAACGCTTCCCACTCTCCGAGAAGTTCGAGAGAAGAAGAAGGAGGGCACTCCAGCCTGGGAACGAGATTATACAGCGTCCTGGTCCCGTGACTTATCATTAACCCTGTTGTTCTCTGGGATATGTAGTCTTCTTCTGTGGACTGCACATTCAATAGAAGTATCCATACTTTACATGATGTTATGATGTGGAATACTGATACTGATAGCAAAATTACAAAACCATGACATTCCACCCCTTATTCTACATTATTACATCATGGTAAATATATATATACATATATATACACGTATGTAAAATTATGATAGCTAAACAGTAGAATTACATGTAACATAACTAAATGTACAACTATAATAACTAAAATACACTACACATGCAAACATATATACATATAAATACATAAAATTATTGACTGCACTCCCCCAGCATCAAATTCCCTTGTGGTACACATTGAACATCCCCATCCTTCTGCATTACCCACCAAGTGCACCCAGGTCCCTGGGCAAAGACAGTTCCACGGATAGGTTTGCCCTTTCCAGAAGCTGGAAGGACCCAAACAGCTTTTCCCAACATGTTCTTTACATGTACAACAGGGACCTTATCTCCTTCTACAGTGTGTAGGGGGCTAGATTGACTAGGACCATCACGATTGACAGATCCTCTAGTATTCACCAACCAAGTGGCTTCTGCCAGATTCTTCTCCCAGTGCTTAAATGTTCCGCCACCCATTGCTTTCAACATAGTTTTCAACAACCCATTATATCGTTCAATTTTACCAGAAGCTGGTGCATGGTAGGGAATATGATAAATCCACTCAATGCCATGATCTTTGGCCCAAGTATTTATAAGGGAATTTTTAAAATGTGTCCCATTATCAGATTCAATTCTTTCTGGGGTACCATGTCGCCACAGGACTTGTTTCTCAAGACCTAATATGGTGTTTCGAGCAGTTGCATGGGGTACTGCGTATGTTTCAAGCCACCCAGTGGTTGCCTCTACCATGGTGAGTACATAACACTTACCACTGCGAGATCGTGGCAAGGTGATATAATCAACCTGCCACGCCTCCCCATATTTATACTTTTGCCACCGCCCTTCCTCCCAGAGAGGTTTCATCCTTTTGGCTTGTTTAATTATGGCACATGTTTCACAATCATGAATAATCTGCGCAATAGCGTCCATGGTTAAGTCCACCCCTCGGTCTCTGGCCCACTTATATGTCGCGTCTCTTCCTTGATGACCTGAGGTCTCATGAGCCCATCGAGCTAGAAATAATTCACCCTTATTCTGCCAGTCCAAGTCAATTTGAGCCACCTCAATTTTGGCAGCTTTATCTACCTGATGGTTGTTTTGTTGTTCTTCAGTAGCCCGACTTTTGGGCACATGTGCATCCACATGACGCACCTTTACAACCATATTCTTTGTTCGGGCAGCAATGTCCTTCCATAATTCAGCGGCCCAAACAGATTTACCCTTCCGTTGCCAGTTGTTTTGTTCCCACCTCTGTAACCACCCCCATAAGGCATTTGCCACCATCCATGAGTCAGTATAAAGATACAGCATTGGCCACCTCTCCCGTTCAGCAACATCTAAGGCCAGCTGGACAGCTTTTACCTCTGCAAACTGACTTGATTCTCCCTTACCTTCGGTGGCCTCTGCAACCTGTCGTGTGGGGCTCCACACAGCAGCTTTCCATTTGCGATGCTTCCCTACAATGCGACATGATCCGTCTGTGAATAGGGCATATTTCTTTTCATTTTCTGGTAATTCGTTATATGGTGGGGCCTCTTTAGCACGTGATACCTCTTCTGCTGGTGATGTTCCAAACCTTTTATCTTCAGGCCAGTCCATGATTACCTCTAGGATTCCTGGACGATTGAGGTTTCCCATTCGCGCTCGCTGTGTAATCAGCGTAATCCACTTGCTCCAGGTGACATCGGTAGCATGATGAGTGGAGGGAACCTGTCCTTTGAACATCCAGTTCAGCACTGGCAGTCGAGGTGCCAAAAGGAGCTGTGTTTCAGTCCCGACTACTTCAGAAGCAGCCCGAACCCCCTCATACGCAGCTAAGATCTCCTTCTCAGTTGGAGTGTAGCACTCTTCAGACCCCTTATATGATCAACTCCAGAATCCCAGGGGTCGGCCTCGGGTCTCTCCTGAGGCTCTTTGCCACAAACTCCAAGTGGGGCCTTTCTCTCCAGCAGCAGTATAGAGGATGTTCTTTACATCCTGTCCAGTCCGTACTGGCCCCAGAGCTACAGCTCGGGCTATCTCTTGTTTAATCTGTTCAAAAGCCTGCTGCTGCTCAGGGCCCCATGCAAAATCGTTCTTCTTCCGCGTCACCTGATAAAGGGGGCTTACAATGAGGCTGTAGTTTGGAATGTGCATCCTCCAAAAGCCTACTGCACCCAGGAAAGATTGTGTCTCTTTCTTGCTAGTTGGTGGAGACATGGCAGTGATTTTGTCGATCACATCTGTTGGGATGTGACGACGTCCATCCTGCCACTTTATACCTAAGAACTGAATTTCCTGGGCAGGTCCTTTTACTTTGCTTCGCTTAATAGCAAAGCCAGCTTGTAGAAGAATTTGGATGATCTGCTCTCCTTTTGTGAAAACCTCTTCTGCTGTATCACCCCACACAACAATGTCATCAATGTACTGCAGGTGTTCAGGAGCATCACCTTGTTCCAGTACAGTTTGGACCAACCCATGGCAAATGGTTGGGCTGTGTTTCCACCCCTGGGGCAAACGGTTCCAAGTATACTGAATGCCCCTCCAGGTGAAGGCAAACTGTGGCTTACATTCTGCAGCCAAAGGAATAGAGAAGAAGGCATTGGCAATGTCAATGGTGGCATACCATTTGGCTGCTTTTGACTCCAGCTCGTACTGGAGTTCCAACATGTCCGGCACAGCAGCGCTCAATGGGGGTGTGACCTCATTCAGGCCACGGTAGTCTACTGTCAGCCTCCATTCTCCACTGGCTTTACGCACTGGCCATATGGGACTGTTAAAAGGTGAGAGTTTTACTGATCACTCCCTGATTCTCCAACTGGCGAATCAAATCATGAATGGGGAGCAAGGAATCCCTGTTGGTGCGATACTGCCGTCTGTGCACTGTCTTTGTAGCAATCGGTACCTGCTGCTCTTTTACTCGTAGCAGCCCCACAACAGACGGGTCCTCTGACAGGCCAGGCAAAACAGACAGCTGCTTAATGTTGTCCATATCTACAGCAGCTATCCCAAAGGCCCATCGATACCCCTTAGGATCCTTGAAATGCCCCCTTCTGAGGTAATCAATACCCAGTATACATGGAGCCCCTGGGCCAGTCACAATAGGATGTTTTTGCCAGTCTTTGCCAGTGAGGCTTATTTCAGCCTCCAGCACAGTCAATTCTTGAGAGCCCCCAGTCACTCCAGAAATATGGATTGATTCTGTCCCTTCATGACTGGAGGGCATTAGGGTGCACTGTGCACCGGTATCCACCAGCGCCTTATATTCCTGTGGTTCTGATGTGCCAGGCCATCGAATCCACACAGTCCAATAAACTCTATTATCCCTTTCCCTCCCCTGACTGAGGGCAGGGCCCCTCTATTGGTTACCTGTGATGACTGGAGCAACTCCACTGGTGGTTGGTATGTCTAGTAGTTCTTTCACCCGTGCTCGTAGTGCAGAAGTGGGCTGATCATGCCACTTCCTCATGTCTTCTCCACGGTCACGTAGGTAGCGCCACATGGAAACACGCGGTGCAATCGTACTGTTGTTCTTTGCTCGAGCTGGGAAGCGTGTGCGTTTAACAGCTGAGACTTTTGATGATGCAGGTGAGGAGTAGGACTGGAATACTTTGATCAGATCCTTCATTAGACCTGGTGGCCCGTACGAGGATTGACCTTCATCAGTTGTTTCTGATACTATTACGGGATCATCATTACGATTAGTTGATGGAAACAATTTCTTGCACATTTCATCTACTCGGTTTTCTAGCCGTGAGATGGCAGAAACTGCAGCATGCAGTTGAGGGAGCTGCTGATCGGTGGTTTGAAGCATTATAATCAGCTCAACAACTCGGGGCCATCTGTCCACGAACCCTTTAGAACCTGTTACCAATGACTGTGCCATTCTCTCTGGTGCTGTACTTGTGATTTTCTGCCACATGTCAGGATCGGCCCTCACTCTCTCAGGGTCAAGTTCGCTTGGATCAGGGCTGTACAACATTTTCGCCATGGCCAATTCCCTCAGGCGCTGAATACCTTTTTGGACGGTATTCCAACTATCAAATTTAGGCTTCAAAGCATCCTTATAGGGGTACCTTTCTCTCACGGCTTCTAACAGCCGCAACCAGAGAGTGGCAGCTCCATCCGAACATCTGCTAATCCCTCTGTCGATACCTGCATCTTGGGCAATGTTTCCTAGTTGGCGAGCTTCATTACCATCTAGAGACAAGCTGTTGGCCCCGTTGTCCCAGCAGCGAAGCAACCAAGCAAGGATACCTTCATCTTGACGCCGTGTGAACTCCTTTCTTGAGCCTTGGATTTCAGTCAGCTTCAGAGGTCGACAATAGGTGATTTCCTCCTCATCATCAGTCTCTTCTTCATGCCTCTTGGTTTTTGCCTTTGCTTTTTTCGGTACTGCTCCATGCCCGGCACCTGGGTCTTCTGCAGCCCCCCCCTGTGCTTCTCCTTCTTTTCGTTCTAGACGCGTGGACACCCGTTTCCATTTCTTGCCTTCCACAGGGGCAACTGATATTGCTACTGATGCCTCCTGTGACTGATCAGAATTAACTTGGGCTTGAATCTCAGATCGGAAACTCTCTCTCTCCAGAATAGTATGTTACAAAGCACGGTATGCATAAGCCAAACCCCACATAAGGTTTACCTCCTTAGATCTCTGACCCAAATACTCACTTAATTTCTTAGGGTCCCTTAGGTGTTCAAGAGTGAAATCCCATGACACTGCGGGTCCCCATGCTTCTAAGACTTTTCCTAAACCTTTCCATATTCCCTGCCAGTCATCATTCTCTGGTTCTGGAGGAGACTTCCGCATAGAACGAATGCATAGGAACATATATGCATTCATTAATAATGATAACATGGATGCAAGTATGAACCCTATCTCAGTTATTGAAAGGCGTGTGGAAATCTGAGAGTACAACCTAAATAAAAAGGGTTTTTTTAGCCTGTACAATGAATTAAACATGGTGGTGTTTGTAAAATTGCCTGTTCCATCTGGGATGCAAGTACTTGTAAGATTCGCAATTCCATCTGGGATGCAAGTGTTTGTAAGATTCACAATTCCATCTGGGATGTAGGTGCCAAAATTCTGACCATACCACATCTCATAAAAGTACCAGGCAGGTGTCTCCATCAGTATCCACCTTATTAGGCTATATACCTGCACAATTCCACAACACCAAATTATGGTGTTAATAGTTGACCAATACTTTAAGAAGATCATAATTGCTTTCAATCCCTTAAACAGAGCAACTGGGATGAAGAGTGGATTCATAGCTGGCAGGCTCTGTAAAAGTCAGAGCTAGCTAGCTTTGCTCTAAGGGAGAAAGAAATCCCTTTGTTTTCTACACAAAAGTTAGATAGCAGTGCTGAAAATGTACAGCAGCCCTTAATGTTGACAATTTGTCTGGTATTTCAAGGTCACGTTCTCAGTGAGCAGCTACGAAAAGATAACACTCCCCTAACGAAGCTCTTTAAGAGTAAAGAGAGAGTTGTTCTAAAAGCTAAAAAGCTCTATGCCCGCATTCTCCACCAAAAAATCTGTCACGGGTTACTTAGATTTACCTATGCCCGTGACAGGGGAAGCCACCCCGTGGGCCCCCCTCCCGGGGCCCGGAAAGGAGGGGGAAAAAGGGAGTGGGATAAAACAGCGACAATCTAAGGAGGAAAAACTTATTTTACTAAATATGATACCGAAATACAAGATGACACAATATAATATAATTGAGGCTAACAAATTGAACGAAACAGAGAGAGAGAGTCCCCGAAAACCGAGAGGCCTACTGTGAACTCTAGGCGACACGGCTGGAACGCTTCCCACTCTCCGAGAAGTTCGAGAGAAGAAGAAGGAGGGCACTCCAGCCTGGGAACGAGATTATACAGCGTCCTGGTCCCGTGACTTATCATTAACCCTGTTGTTCTCTGGGATATGTAGTCTTCTTCTGTGGACTGCACATTCAATAGAAGTATCCATACTTTACATGATGTTATGATGTGGAATACTGATACTGATAGCAAAATTACAAAACCATGACAAGCTGTACAGAAGCTGGATATATTTTGGGACAGTTCTTGTAACCAGCTGATTTTAAGACCTTGCCCGAATTGGGGGTCTAAATTGCATGTTAGGAGAAAGCTGGTAAAGTGGCTATTGCTCATTCTTTTTCATTTGCTGATTCTTTCATTCGGGTTCCTTTTCCAAAGGAGATTCTGGTGATGGAAGCAATTGAAGAAAGAACAAAAGCAGCTCTTGCCAAGAATGCTTGAAGTCCCTGTGGAGAGAAGCAAAGAACTTGGGCTTCCTCTGGGATGCTCCCCACCATGTCTCAGGAAGGAGACAACTGCTGTTCCACTTTCTGCTCTTTGTGTGGAAAGGTACGTCTGGGTTTTCTTCTACCTGTTTTTCTTTTTCTGGCTTTGAAGGAGAAGGGGTGGAGCAAGAGGAGACCCACTGGTCATTTGTTACCTCAAGAACAGGATGGATTCTGCATTCACTGTGAGAAACTTGGGCTAGTAGCATGGGCATGTTTCAGGCTGGACTCTTCTTTTGCTGCTTGGTTTCCTTTTGGCTACAGGGAGACAGCTGTCTAAAGGTGTGTTTTCAAACCCACTCTCCAAAACCATGTTTCATTGTTGCAGGTGGTTCAGTGTGCTCTTGCAGGGTAGATGCTGTAGTTTGCTGTAGAATCTAAATGGTTTCTGTTCCTAGGGGAGGACTGAGAGGAGGTAGTGAGAAGAGAATTCAATGCCTTAGGTGTATCTTAGTGAGAAATGTTGGCATGAGGTGCTGGAAGTCTTGAGTTGTCAAAGGCCAGTGATGCTCAGACTCCTTAACCTGCTGGAGCAGGGTGGAAGCAAGGAGTGGGCACTGCCGTCACACAAGCTGCACTTGGTTCTGGTCTGCCAGGTCTGTGCTGGCCTGGATTTCTTCTGAGAAGTTTGTTGGAGCTGCTTGGAGTAGTGAAGGGTGGGGAAGAAGTGCTGCTCCAGAGCTATGAGACGTGCAGCTCCTTCTGAAGTGCTCCTGATAAGGACGGAGCGCATTTGCTGCAGCTTTCTCTGCAGATGTGCTCCTCACCTTGAAATCCTCCTGGTTTGTCCTCAGCTCCTGACCACGGCCTGTTCTCTGTTTTGCAGGCTGATAACATGCAGAAGCCGCAGCTGGTGCGTGCTATGTCATCTTTAAACGTACCAGCATTTGCGGCAGCCCATGTTATTAAGAGCCACGTCACCCAGGGGCCAGATGAGCTCTCTCTGGAGGTAAGCAGTTCCAGGCATTCCGTGTTGTCGTGCATAGAAGAGGGCAGTCCTTTCTGCTTTGTTTTCCTACCAGATTTGCTGAATCTGGGATTGATGTTTCAATCTCTTTCAGGTCAGAGATCTGGTGAGCATTGTTGATATGAGGACATATCAACAGGCTGAGCCCCTGGTGGAGAGGCAAGCGTGGCTTTGAGGTAGGCACACGTTTTTGACTAGAGAACACAACTTCAGTAGAGTTGGGAATCTCAGCTTGGAGCTGCTCTGCCTGCAACGGATGGCTGCTGGATGCAAACAGTTGCCCTGTGTCACTGTCAGTGGACCTTCCCTTTGGCTCTGGGCTCGGGCTAATGCTCACCTGTCTTTTTTTTCTAATTACAGGTTGGGCTTTTCCCTGGTGAGTGCATGGAACTCATCAGCGGAAAAGTTCCCGATTCCCTCCTCAATTCATTGCCAAAGCCAGGTGCGTAATTTACATTTGACAACGCGAGTTAGTCAAATAGGGTCAGAACGTTACTTTCAGGGGGTTTGTTTATGCCCAAGTTCAGTAAGCTTAGAAAGAGAACTACAGTAATCTCCTTGGGCACCTCCAGGGATGGGGAAAATCCATTCTTGCGTGTCCTTGTTGGGAATGTTCTTCCCGTTGTTACATGCTCTGTCGAATGCATTGCGCTCAGCTTCGTCCAACCGAGCCAGGCCTGAAATGAACTGGTTTCTTTGTTTTGTTGCGCAGAGCCAAAGAAATGGGGCAAGCTCATCAACGGCCTTTGTTCCCTGGTGAAGGCCAGCCCCGGGAGAGCAAAGCAGCCTGAGCCTCCGACATTCTCCGGATCCATGTCCTTGCTTGACATCGTTGAGAGGTATTTAGCCTTCAGGACTTGAGGGCTGAGCTGTAGGAATGGAAGCATCCTCTGCTGTTTGAAACAGAGGGCGTTTCTAAGCTGTGTTTCAGCAGAAAGCAGGCAGTGCCCAGAACAGGCAACTTTTGGCCAGGGCTCGGTGCAGCTCTTCCCTCACCCTGCACCACGTCTGACAGCATGCTCTGTTTTCTCTGCAGAATGAGTTCTCCCAGTAAGAGGGCAGAGTCAGCAGCTGGCAGTTGGTGTTCCTGCTTCTGCCTGGGCAAACCATCCCCTGTGGCCAAACGCCAACTGCAGAGCAGTGCCAGGGAGCCCTCTGAAGCAGAAGTCTTGGTCCTGGCAGGTAAGGGTGCAAGTCCAGCTTACAAAACACTGCTTGTCAGCAACACAGGTAGAATTCATGCTTTCAGTGGGCTTGTACCTCCTTCTGGCGTTCAAGCCCGTCTTGATCCCTGTCTTTCCCAAATGAGTCTCTTGTCAACACAAGAGCTGGACCTGCACGTGGATCACTTTCAAGACAGTGACACTGTTGCTAGAAGCCTATTTGCTTCTGCCCACCACCACTACATAGCCAAATGTCAAGAATCTCCATGGTTCATCTTGTGAACGTTCGACACTAACTGCTGTACATCTGCTCCTTCCTAGGTGACCCGAGCCCTTGTATATCCCCAAGACTCAGGGCATGTTACGATGACGCATCTTCCATCAATGAAGAGTTGTTACTAAGCACAGAATGCTGCAGTTCAGATGAAAGCCTTCCGTATAACATCAGCTATCAAGAGAAGAAGGTCATCATCGTTGAAGCCTTCATTCATCCCATCCCTACTGAAGCTGCTGACCTGAGCCCACCAGACACCTCAGGCACCAGCCTGGACTCAATGTCTCTGCAGTGGAGCCCAGCCCAAGCACAGCCCGAGTGCCCCGACAGCAGCACCACCATGCAGGCTCAGGTCAGCATCACCGAGGAGAAGCTGAGCATCTCGCAGGGGGGCACAGAATCAGGACATGAGTCCCAGGCTCCGGGCAACAGCACGGTCTCTGAGCAGCTCTCATGATTACAAGAGAGGATGAGTCCCATCTTTCCTCCAGACCTCACACCCCCTCCTTTCTCCTATTGAATAAAGGCACGCTCGTGCTCAATCAACGCCTTGACTGAATTCCGAGTTTTCATTCGCAGAGATTGGGATGAGTGCAAGAAACTGCAAGGCAGCTCAGCTTACAACACTCTGGCTGTGGGGTTTGTGCGGCTGAGCTCTGGGTGTGTTCCCATTTTGCCTGACTTTGGGATGCCTGCAGCGAGAGCTCTGCTGCCGTTGTGTATGGCAGCAAATAGTCTCTAGCATCCTGGATGCTGCTCATGAAAACCCCAAGCTTCCTGGCTGTGGCTGTGATGCTTTTCGGGGCCTTTTGATGCTCTTTGATGCCGTGGCTGCTCCCTAACACCTCTGTCCTCCCGCCGTGTCCATTCCTGGCTCTCACCTGTGAGCTGTCCCTGCAGATCATCTCCAGCCCTGCCATCATCGTGCTGCGGCAGGAGGAACTCGCCCTGACCAACATCAGGCAGTGCTGCCTGCCTCTCTCACTCTCTAGACCAAGTGTAACTACGCTGTCATGGAGACAAATGCTTTCTGTCACATCCTCCATCCCTGCAGACATTTACCGGTAGGTGGCTCTTGCAGAAGAAGATTCAAGCAGCAGAACCTTTTGCTCAGCTACAGCACACAAATGCTACAAAAGCAGGAATAACCCGCAAGCTCTGGGTCTGTTTGTCTTGCACAGGCATGCACTAACTGTGTTTGATGGTACCCCCCATCCTTGATTTCCTTCCCTGCTTCTTGTCTGATGACGCTGCTGAGCCAGGAACAAGCTGCCCAGTGTGGCAGAGCATGGTGCAGAGCTGTGCTGGGACCTCCTCCCCTTCATCTGCTGCAGATCAGTGCCCCACACGTGCCATTGGGATGCTCTGGCACGGGATATGCCTCCAACCCAAAGCTCCTTCCCACCTCCCAAGGAAAAACAAAGCAACCCAAGCATCTCCAGCAAAGCTGCCCAGCAGACAGCAGGGAATGCAAACAGCTTCTGGCTGCTCCCCTACACTCCCGTCCTAAGTAAGAGACCCTATGAGGACTGGCTGGGAAATCAGTGCATGACACACGTGAGTGTGCACAGGATTGTGCAAAGCAGTGGGGTTCCACGAGTTTGTGTGTGTGTGTATCTCTGCTGTTATGAAAGCATGGGAAGACTTACTGAGTCCCAGATAATTACTTATCCTCAAATGATTTTTCCTGGCCAAAGTTAGAGCCTCTCACAGGTAATCGAGATCAACAGGCTGTTGTTGCACAATCAACAGACACAATCTAGATGATCAGCTGAGGAAAATAAAGCATCATGTGAAGGGTACTAGATAAGTGAGCAGCTTGAGATCTGCACATTTTATGTGATGCTCATGGTCTTAGACAATATTTGCCTAGAGAGGTCACATTGAATGAAAGCAAACTCTAAGATGAATGAAAATATGCACAGGAGAAGAAGCCTCTGAGGCTTCTGAAGTGTTATGACCAGAAGACATAAACTCTGTTAAAGCAAACGTTTCTCTCGATTTTTTGTGTTATTCCAGGCAGGCCTTGATTACCGCCTGAACACATGCTGTGGAAGCCCAGCTTATGCAGCACCAGAGCTAATCCAGGGCAAAGTGTCTATTGGCTCAGAGGGATGTAGAGCGGTGTTTGTTTTCCCCTCTTTCCCTTCCCTCTCCACAGAGCATTTAAAGGCAGTGGAGCTCAGGTAGGCTCTCTTGGTTTCCCTTCTGAATTCTGCTAGGTTGCATCGCTTGGTAGCTCTCAGAAGCTGTCAGTGGCCACAGACTAGAAAAGTGCAATTGGTCTCAGTTCACACAGCTGGCTGGTTTGTCTCAGGCTAATCCTGAACTGCCTCAAGCGACTGCTTTGGTGCTCTACAGAACAGCAACTTCAGAGATCTCTTTCTATTACTAAGTGTTTGAAAGAGCAATTTGCTCTGTTAATTATCCATCATTTCTGTGCAGTCTGTTTTGTCAGACTTGTCTTTAGCTTCCAAGTTGTATGTGAAGAATTGTTTCCGTTGTAATGCACAATGAACTAAAAATTGAGAGATGAAAATGTGAAGAGTTTTTCCAGCTTTGATTTCATGTCTGGAATTTTGGAACCCACTACTTGCAGTTGTTAATCTGTCCAAACTGGTCTGGTTTGGGATGCCCTCGTACTTCTTGAATCGCTGTTAAAGGCGGAGCAATTCCTACAAGTGCCATGGCCCCACTGTTGTTCTAATTCTTGTTTCTTTGTTTTCCACACGCTGCTTTTCAAGCCTCCTTTTTCTTTACAGTCAAAGTGAGAATTGCACTGTGAGGTGTCTGAACCTTGTTGTGCCTGTACATAAATAGAACAGCAGCAAAGCCAGACAGGTGACTGTGCTGACAGCTCTCGTAGCCAGTAACACGTAACTGTGCTAAATCCCTTGTGACGGCTTTGATTTCATTTTTGCCAGTGAAATCCTTGTAAAAGGAACTGCAGCAGTGTGATGAGCTAAGGTGAAGATGCTGGTTTTAGTAGTGCTCTAAGCTGAGTGGAAGGGCAATTGAATGAGGGTTATATGCTTTCTCTGGGACGATAAGGTTTTATTTCCTGAGGGAAAGAGCCAGCTTTTCATGGGCTATATGTGGGCTTTGGCAAGGGCAGACAATCCAGTCTGTCAGGAAGCCATTTGAGGTGCTTCAGGTTTGTAAGCTTGTCTTTTTGTTTTTCAGGCGGATATTTGGAGCATGGGTGTAGTGCTATATGCTCTGCTGTGTGGGTTTTCCCTTTGGATGATGACAATATGATGGCACTCTACAGGAGGATACCAGTGGGTATCAGTGGTGCTAGAATACACTGAGAAGGGAAATAGCTGAGCTTGACAAGAGGCCTTGCTTTTCGGATGGCAGAACATGCTGAGCTGTGGGTAGAAAGGCCTGTCTGCTGAATATTGTCCCTGTTTTTGCTGCTTTGTCTACCAGTATTTTGTGGATTTGGTTCTAAACTTGGTTGGCCTATGTGGCACTGTAGCCTAATTCTGTACCATGATAGCATACAGAATTTAAGGAGAAGTATTTTCTTGCCAATGGGCTGGATTTTTTGTATCTGGTTCTTCAACTGGCTGCT
This sequence comes from Coturnix japonica, assembly GCF_054131305.1. Taxonomy (NCBI): domain Eukaryota; kingdom Metazoa; phylum Chordata; class Aves; order Galliformes; family Phasianidae; genus Coturnix; species Coturnix japonica. The sequence goes on along the minus strand of NC_140671.1, from coordinate 18,064,517 downwards.
CCCTATACTATCTGTAGTAAAAATACAGACACATCATTTGATTTCCCTGAAATGAATGTTCCTAAATGCCAGCTCTTCTCATGTCTACAAAGATCAAAGTTCTGCATTTGCTATTAGAATTTCCTCTTCCAGAATCAGGAGGTAATGTAGGACCCCACAGATTGCCTTCAGAATCCAACAGTTAGTTCTGTTTCCTTTCGGAGTGCATAACAACCTGAGCACATGAATTGAATGGCGTGGCTTTTTAGTCTGGTACAAACTCTGCTGTACACTGAAACTTGGTCCATTTGTAAGCAGGACTTTTTCCATCTCTGCAGGACAGCAGAAAACCCTTTGTGCTAATCATGATGCCAAGAAGCAGAATGCGGCAGATGATCCAACTGCTTCAGGTGTTCATTTCCTTAAAACTGAGAATAGTTTTGGACTGAGAGTTTGTAAGCAGAACAAAGCTATTAAATCTGTCAGAGATTATTTCTGCACTGTTCAATTCTATCTGCACAACATACACAGGATCTCAGAACTGCGTTGCTTGAATTGGTGGAACTTGTTGAAGTGAACTGGGATGAGCAAGTTTTAGAACTTAGTCAGAGTGCTGTAAAAAATGGATAATCTCATGGGTATTAAGGTACAGGATTGCTATTTCTGCACTGAATTTGTTTTTATTTTACATGGCTGTGATCTGAAAGTTGCTTGAAACGCAGGCACCAAGGCACTGTTGTGTAACTGAATTTCACACATGATAGGTCCTGAAATATCCTGGAATCAAAAACTCTGACTTGTTTTAAGTCTGCTGCTTGAGTCTAATCAGGGTCATAGTGTCTGTGTGCAGTGTTTCTTTCCCTGTAATGCTCCACATCATTTCATTTTGGGAATATTGAAGGAAATGGACTATGTGCCATAACTGTTGTTAGAACAAAGTATGTCTGGTGTGATCTTATGCATAGGTTCTGTAACTGCTCTTAACAGCTCAGGTGTTTGACCTTCTTTTTGATGAAGTGATGAAATACTGCTGGTTTCTATTTGTGCTTCTAGGCACCTTGAAGCTCTTAGGAATAGAACAATTGTCTCCAGTTCTTTTCAGTGATATCAGTAACAGCTCGAGTGTTGCTGCCCACTAGGTAGACCCAAAGAAGCAGATTACAGTGAAACAACTCACAAGCTGGACCTGCATGAGGATCACTTTCAAGACAGTGGCTCTGTTGCTTGAAGCCTATTTGCTTCTTCCTGCCGCCACTCTATTACCAAGTATCAACAACCTTTCATGATTCAACTTGCAAACGTTTGACACTAACCCTTGTGTTTCTATGCCTTCCTAGGTGATTCGAGCCCTTGTCAACCCCAAAGATCCAAACCAAGTAGTGATGTGCAGTGTGTTTCCATCAATGGAGAGTTCTTATTAAGCACGAATCGCTGCAATTCGGATGACAGCCTTCCACATGGTAACAGTGATGGACACAAGGGGTTCATCCACGTTCATGCTCTCATATCTCCTGGCTCTGCTGAAGATGCTGACCTGAGCCTGCCAGACACAGCAGTCACCTGCCTGGATTGTGACCCAGCGCCTTTGCAGTGCTGCCCATCCCAAGCACAGCCCGAGTGCCCCAACAGCAGCAGCACCATGCAGGAGCAGGTCAACATCAGTGAGGTGAAGCTGAGCATCTTAGATGGGGACTTGGAGTCAGGCTGCCAGTCCCAGGCACCAGGCAGCAGCACCAGCTCTGAGCCACTCTCATCTTGACAAGAGGAGTCCCATCTTCACCCTTGACCTCTCAAGCCCTCCTGTCTTTTATTGAATAAAGTCACTCTCATGCTCAGTCATCGCCTCGACTGCATTCCGAGTCTTCATTCACAGGGATTGGGATGAATGCAACAAACAGCAAGGCAGCTCAGCTTGCAACACTCTGGCTGTGGGGTTCGTGCAGGCAGAGCTCTGGGTTCCCATTTTGCCTGGCTTTGGGATGTCTGCAGCAAGATCTCTACCATTTTGTATGGGAGCAAATCATCTCTAGCATCCAGGTTGCTGCTCATGATAATCCCAGTCTTCCTGGCTGTTGCTTTGTGATACCTTTCAAAGCCTTCTGATACTCTTTGATGCCTTGGCTGCTCCCTAACACCTCTGTCCTCCTGCCATGTTGACTCACGTCTCCCACTTTTAAGCTGGCTTTGCAGATCATCTCCAGCCCTGTCATCATCACGCTGCAGCAGGAGGTGCTCACCTGGCCCAATGTCTGGCAGTACTGCTTGTTCTGCAGATGAGCAGCTGCCTCCTCATCTCTTCAGCTACAGTAGTTTTTCTCAGGGCAGTTAGATGCAGTCATGCTCCTCTGGATTTGGTGTGTTAAATCCATGCTGCATGGCAGCAGTCAGTGCAATACAAAGGTGTTCTGTGTGCCACAGCATTTCTCCAGGGGCTGCCAAAGGTAGAAGCACAACACAGCACCATCCTTCTGACAGTAATGTCTGTGAGTGTTAGACATGTGAGCACTGCATCATCCCCAGCATGTCAGTGCTTTTCCACACCAACCTGACTCTCACACTCTGCACTGAATGTAACTCTGCTCTTGTGGAGACAAATGCTTTCTGTCACATCCTCCATCCCTGCAACCATTTGCCGGTAGGCAGCTCTTGCAGAAGAATCAAGCAGCAGAACCTTGTGCTCACCCTATAGCATGCAAATGCTATGAAAGCAGAAATAACCTGGCATGCTCTGGGTCTGCAAGGCTGCATAGATGGGAGAGGTAGATCGTGTTTTTGCAGTGGAAGTTTCCAGTATTTTCAGTACATAGTGTAGGCTCTAACTGAATGTATAACCCTCTTGTAAAACAGCTGTATAAGTAGTTTTTGCACCAAGAAAGTTGCTGAACAGAATTAAGTTCAGACTGGGGGCATTCTGACATGGGTAGAATTGAGACAAGCACAAGATAAATACACAGGGTGGGTAGAGCCCAGCACAGGACAGAATGAATGTACTGACTTTTGGAAACATTGCCCTTCTCTGTCCGCAGAAAAGTACAAGGCAAACCTAAAAACAAGAGGTTGGTAATTTGTTGCAAAACGGCGGGAGAAAAGCAGACGACCACACCTGTCATTGACATATGATCAGCTAATCTCGTTTATTCCTTGGCTGCGTGTACCTTTATAATACGGATAATTAGCTCATACATATTGCAAAAGTGGAGCTCATCATTGGTTCCCAATTACATACCATCCCCGAGTATCTTTGCAGCTTGTTGTTATCATCCTGAAAGTTACTCCCTTGCCGAGTTCACAAAACCATGGTTAGTTTCTCACCATCCCAGGGCATCCTGTTGATCTCACTATCCTTGCAGGTGGCATGGCTGCTTGATTAACTGCACCATGTTTACGACCCTTCTCAGCTAGCTGTAAAAAACACTCTCTACATTTCCCCCGTTTTCTTTTAGGATAAAAAAGGGTTTGATTTAACGACCGATTAATCATATTTAACAAGCAGTTCAGTTCATTTGTTCAGTCAGTTCTCATGTAGTTTTATCCTGCTTCGTAGCTGCTGTTCTGTGAACTTCTCATCTGGATCCATGACTGACGCTCTGTAGAATTCTTCTTACAATACTGCCTATAGAATAGCAACACTACTTAAATTAATAACATAACTATTATAACTCAATCAAGGCCTCGATTGACAATACTCTAAAAATGAAAAAGAGACAAGTCAAATACAACATAACAACATTACTATTAAATCCACTAAAAAGAACAAACATGTTTGTACTGCAACCTAAGTTTCTGCAACCTGAAAATAAATCCGTGAGGGTCCCATTGCGCTAATCTGTAACTGATCAGGAAAAGTCTTCAATTTTCATATACTCTAATATATTGATTTTAATGACCACTAAAATTTGTGCAATAAATGCTTTTAGGATGCTCATAACCATGCTCTACCAACTGAGTTATCCGGGCTAATAATTGATTAATGATTGCACAATTTAATGGAATAGCATGTCAAATAGAACCAATTTTAGAGGACAAATGTACTAGAATATCACTAGGGGCATTAATACTTATTGACCCTTGAGAAACAGCAAGCCATGTTGGTGGTGGATGTGACAGGTAGTGCCAGCAGGGCGTCCCCTGCTTCAAGGTGCACATTTCCTCTCTCACCCATCACAGATTCTCTCCTGCATTCAGGGTCTGAAGGATTTCTTCCAGTTGTACACCACATCCGCATGGCCAGTGCGTGATATAGAGCCCAAGTGGAACACCTGCTTGGAAAACAGAATAAACCATCAAATTTAGTTCTATTAGCGTGCACTTTTGTCTAAAATGATGCATGGTTATATTTTCAGATCCCAATTAATTGGATGTAAAAGAGGTATCCGTTCTATGATACAGGGTCATCTCTTTGCCTGGGATTCCTTTCCAGGTTTTGTCTTTGCAAATTAAGAAAAGCTAATTAATAGGCTAATAACATCATAACCAAACAGTACTAAAACATTAAAAGAGCTATTCCTGTAGACTCTAGCATTGATTAGATCAAATCCTGTTTAATACACATCTGATCTATTACTAAAATAGAAGAAGCACACAACATCCTAGCTAATGCTTTAAACTCTAAATCTTGAGACTGCATTGGTAAAACAGAAAATCACAGAATCACAGAATCACAGAACCATCAAGGTTGGAAAAGACCTAGAAGATCATCTAGTCCAACCATTACCAATACTTCCTGGCTAAATCATATTCCTCAGTGCCACATCCAAGCGTTTCTTGAACACTCCCATGGTCGGTGACTTCACCACCTCCCTGGGCAGTGCATTCCAATGCCTGACTACTCTTTCCGAAAAGTAATACTTCCTAATGTCCAGCCTGAATCTCCCCTGATGCAGCTTAAAACCATTCCCTCTAGTTCTATCACTATCACACACTATGTCAGACTATTACTAATATTATCTATAACACAGCAAGTTACAAAGCAATACCACTAAGTAAGAAACACACAATTACAATTACTATAAAGGCTGGATGTTATTTTCTGCCTTCACATGAGACCGAAGATATCATGCTGGAACCCACATAGGGCCAGTCCCTGTGGAAATACGAGCATATTCACAACCCCAAGTTGTCAGTGGTAGGGAACAGTCCCAAAGTCCTGTGGCCATATTCCAAACATTAACCATAGGCTGTTCCTTTTGCACTGGGGAAGCCTCAAAATGACGATTCACATAAGCTGTATCTGTATGAACATGATTCGAAAAATTCAGCACAAGCAAAACAAGCAAAACCTTACATAATATTTTCAAAAAATTCAGCACAAGCAAAACAAGCAAAACCTTGCATAATATTTCTTGTAGTGTGTCTCCCATATTCCCCCTTTTTTGTTTAATAATAAGAATGGATTTCAGTGTTTGATAAATGTGAGCAGTGATAGCTTGTTCAGTGGGAGAATGAGCAATGGCTGTAGTATGTTTAACACACCCTTCTTGGAGGAAAGTTTGAGTGGCCTTAGAGGTATATGCAGGCCCATTATCTGTTTTTGTAGTATGTGGGATTCCCATAGCAGCATAAGCAGATAACCAGTGTTTACGGGTGTCATGACTGTGTTCACCTGTATGTGCTGTGGCAAATACATAAGAAGAATGAGTATCTATTGTTATATGTGCATATTTTAGACAGCCAAATTCAGGAATGTGAGTGACATTTGTCTGACACAGTTGAAGAGGTGCTGTGCCACATGGATGTGTCCCAATTTGAGGCAAAGAGGTATCAGTCAAATTATGTAGCCGGTATTCAATCATAAACACAGCGTATTGCATAGCAGAGAGGATCATTCTTAACACAGTTTTCCAATCGTGAGGGGTCATAGTGCAACTGTCACTGTTTGCAACCAAAAGATTGTATGTAAAGGCTGACTGAACTCCGTATGTTCTCACTGACTCCCTTAGCTCCTTCACTGCCTCACAAGGCAGGGATTCCAAATGGGGGACCTGATTAGGAAAGCTTTGCAACGTGTCAGCATCACCCCTTAATATTGTTTCTTTTTTGCATTGCTCTAAGATATCACAGTACGCTGTAGGGAAATTTGTCATTCCTGCTCCAAACAAAGTATCAAGAGGAAATGCGTCCGATTCGCTTTCTGGATCTACAGGACCGGGGTCACAACGATCCTCTGGTTTCGGTCCATACGCGTCTTTAACCACGTTATACACGGGCTGCACAGACGCAGCCGTGCACGTCGAGGGGGGGGCGGCACGGCGAGGCGCAGAGAACGACGTGGGCGAAGCAGAGGGCGGGGGTGCTGTAGAGACCGACAACGCGGCGAGAGACGTGTGCGGGGGGGCAGGCGGCCGCTGGCTGGGAACGGCTGCTTGTGTCGGAGCGCGGCCGCTGTTCTTTCTTGCCCTGGGCTGGAGGTTTCTTGACCGGCGACGGCAGGTGACGGTGTTGTGGTTGTCCGAGCGGCAGTTCTGGCACCACACACCGACAGCTTGGCAATTCCGTCGCAAATGTCCCTTAACGCCGCACCGGAAACATTTAAAAGAGGTGCTTGGGCCTGCACTGGTTACCGCAGACGCTTGTAAGGGTGCAAGAGCTGCTAACACCTGATTCTGGGAAGCCTCAGCCTGTGCCTTTAATCCTGCCCCTAGCTCTTTAATAGCCTCAACTATGAAAGCCTGAGCCCCCGTGGGCACACTCGATAATCTGTCTAACGCCTCCTCTATTGTCCAGTTACTCCTCAAAGTTCTTAGAATGCCACGAGCTGTAGCATTACAATTCTGAAGTGCACAATGTTTTAGCATTATTTCCCTCATGTACTCTGGTACTCCAGCCTTCTCTATGGCTCCAGCTACCTTATCTATGAACGCTCCAAAATCCTCATTTCTTCCTTGCTGGATTCCCATATAAGACGGCAGCCCACCTGGCACCTTGATCTTATCCATAGCCTGCCTGGCCAGATACATTGACTCTCTACATTTAACTGGTCCTAATAAAGCCTGGGCCTCCGTCCGGATGAAAGGACCCATACCTAAAAGTTCTTCAACGGTGACATTATACAAGGGATCTCCGGGCTGCCTAACTATCGCAACGCTCTGTTGGCACATCTCTTCCCAATAAGCATTAAATAGCAATTGTTCGTGCTGCGAAAAAATCAACCTAGCTATAGCCCGACAATCAGATGGCAACAAAACCTGAGTACTCCAGATGTAATCCAGTATCTGTCTCGCTGGCTCACTTTTTACTCCAAACTGACTGACCTTAGACCGCAATTGTGACAACAACTTCCAGTCTAAAGCACTGATAGCAGCCTGTGTCCCGCCTGCAGCATTAGGCGAATACCCCACCGACAGCACCGCCTGTTGCACCGCTTCCAACGCCTCACCGTCTCCCGCCTCTAAACAAGCCCGCGCCAGCGCAGCCCAAGCCCCCCCCCGCTCCCGCGCGACGGCCTCCGCCAGGTCACTCTGTGCCCCAGGGAGCGGCTCATTGCAAAGGGGGGTCGAGGGGGCCGGCTGTAGCGCCATGGTCGATGCAGGCGGCTCGTCTGATACAGACGTACCGGGAGACGGGGCACTCGGCTCCGCAGCCACCGGCAACGCAGGCTCGGAGGCCGGCGGCAACTTTACGGTGGACAAAGCAGGGGACACCGGGCAATCTGACCATTCATTATAATTCTTATTCCTCCCCTGCACAGCACTAGCTTGTTCTGCCGCTTCCTTTTCTGCCTGATGTAGCAACAAATCATTATAAACCACACGCCACCACTTCCCGCATTTTTTAGCTGTTTTATCCCCGTCTAATATTCCCTGAAAAATTGCATCTCCAAATTTACGCCACTCAGCAAGATCATACACTAAATGAGGATTCTGAAATAACCCTTTAGCATACCCATACGCTAATAACTCAGGGAGTTCCTTTTGCAAGTCTGTCCCCTTAACCTGACACTTTCTTTTCAAAAAGCAAGAAAATACCTGACACCTTTTCTTAAAAAAGCAAGAAAATAATTCATAAACCGCTTGCCTTCCCATACCTATTTGTCAGCACGCTGTTGCAGCCTTAAAGGACGTCGTCGGCCCGTATCGGCTAGGCCCTTCTGTAAGGTCACGTAGAGCACCTGCACCTTCTTTTCCTGGCGCATGCTATCCCCACTGCTTAAGGATCCGAACACCTTCGCCGCTGCGATCCTTCCTGGTAGGCCACGTCGGGGTCACCAATTGTTGCAAAACGGCGGGAGAAAAGCAGACGACCACACCTGTCATTGACATATGATCAGCTAATCTCGTTTATTCCTTGGCTGCGTGTACCTTTATAATACGGATAATTAGCTCATACATATTGCAAAAGTGGAGCTCATCATTGGTTCCCAATTACATACCATCCCCGAGTATCTTTGCAGCTTGTTGTTATCATCCTGAAAGTTACTCCCTTGCCGAGTTCACAAAACCATGGTTAGTTTCTCACCATCCCAGGGCATCCTGTTGATCTCACTGTCCTTGCAGGTGGCATGGCTGCTTGATTAACTGCACCATGTTTACGACCCTTCTCAGCTAGCTGTAAAAAACACTCTCTACAGTAATTGACCTTATATGGAAATGAATCCTAGCAACAGTCTCGAGGAGTCTGTGAGCCTGAGATGCTCAACCAATGAGACCCATGAGAGCATCACCTGCATTGGGTTTAGGGCACAGAACAGAACTGATTTCACTGACTGGTGTGCAGTTTCTCCCTTGCCAATAGGGGATGTGCGCGCAGTATTGCAGTAATGAATAAGCACTGCTGCTATCGCTGCCAGCTTTGCCTAACTAGAAATCTTTGACTTTGAGAGTTTCTCACACAAGGGGAGAGGGTAAGAAAGTAAAGAGGCACAGAAAACTAAGGAAAACTGCTCTTCTTATCTATAAAAATTAATACAATTGATGCTGTCGTGCATTTATTTATTTATTTTTAATTTTTTGCCAATGTCAGATTGTTTTAAAATATCCACACACCAAAATCTGACTACCAAGCAAATTTAATGAAAATGAAATGAAGGTGAGTTAGCAGAAAGCACAAGGCCATATTATATTGGGCTCTAGCAAATTTACAGGCAGTCACTGCACGAAGAGGTAGATCTGAGTTGCACATTATATGATTCCCACAAAGATTAAGGAAATCTGAAGCTTTCAATATATTTTTTTAATTCTTTTTTCATTTCATTTTTTAAACACCTGACCCAGACCCCAACCCTCACAGGAGCTGTAAAGATAACAGCATTAACCTGCAGTGTAACTCTAATCCTAACCCTTACCCTGATTCTACAGGGGACTGTCTGAAACGGACATCAATTCAATTACTCATTTATTTATTGACAGACATTCAAGTTTGCTACGTTTGGAGAAGTTTTTATTTGTTTGCTGTGGTTTGTTTTTTTCTTTTTTTCTTTTTTTTTTCCCCCTTCCCTCCTCTTCTATCTTTGTGTTCTTCCCCTATAATCAAAAGAGAACGGATCCCCAGGGTCTGTCCCGCAGACGTTCTTTCCGTGGTCTCTGCTGCCACCTGCTCGCCAATACACGGAACTGCCACTGTTGGGCGTTTGGTGCCACAGGAAGCACAACGCAGATCTGAGTTCTGACCGGTCTACGCAGCAAATCCGCCAATCTTTATTGTGATAAGCCCTCCACATGGCATTGCGCATGCACTCGAACACGCAACAGGCATAGATTTCTCTTAACTCCTTGAGGAGCAGGCAAGCAGAACAACTGAGCGCACCACTGCTTGTGATTGGGCCACCCCCATCATAGAGATGTGTGTTAGATCTTTTACCCACCCCTGGACTGGCCTTGTTGTTTAACGATAACCTCTGAAATCTGAGCTACTGGTTCTACCACCTGTAGTGTAGAATAGGTAGCCAATAAATGCTTTTCAACTGTGATGTATCTTTATTCTGCTCCATGCCAAACCTGTGGCCAAAACCTCATAGGGGTTCACAAAGAACTCTGGCTCTGCCAGAGCCCCCATCCAGACCCTTCTTGAGTTACATTCACATCTAGTTTGGCTGAAAAGGTTGGACTATAAATACTCAGTGCTTGGGCCTGTTTAACAGATATTTTTTCCTGATTATGCTGTCCATTGATCTTTTTAAACTGAACTCCTGCTCTAATCTGGTCTTTAAACATTTGTTGTCTCAAGACCCTAATGGGTCCAGACTGGATTACCTTAGGGGCTGGACGCCTAAGTCATGGCAGCAGATGGTTCTCTGCCTTTCTCAGACCTTTCCACCACCATTCAGAGCCTGCATCTGGCCGTAGGCACTCTTGTCTCCCCATCAATTCGGCAGCCTGTTGTATTACAGCACCTGAGGGCCACTAGGGGGTTCAGTATGGATAACATAGACCCATACTGATGTAAAGGTGATGGCTGTAGGATGAGATCCCTCGTTCCTGATGAAAAATTTATTGACTGGGCTCTCAAAATCATCTTCATAGATTGCCTCTTTCATGCCTAATTCTCTAATATAATTTTGTTAGTCCTCCATAGAGGACCACAGGCTGATATTTAATGGTATGTCATTCTTATTTGGCCATGTTATATGACACACAGCCATAAATCATTTACTGATCAAATGGCTATCCTCATTATGTTGGACAGAGCATACAGTCTTTGCCTGAGGGCAGGGTGAGTAGTAATGGATGTCAGTTTTGAAATTTTCAGTCCATTCACCACAGCGCTTTCTGCCTCCATGTCCCATAACCAGAGCAGCTATGCTGGCATGCTCTCTTGGTTTCTGTCTAAACCACTGTACTATATCCATCAGTTCAGCTGCTGTATTATGGGCAGCAGGGTTTGGGGGGTTGGATACTGGTCAGGGCACTCCCACCAGCCTATCCTGCATTTTTTTATTTTTTTTTTTTTCATTTTTGGGTTACAGTCAGTCAGATCTCAAATAGATCTAGTCCAAATGGAACCTCAAAATCTGACCTTTTTGTGCCTTCATTTACAGAGTCCATTTTATACAGATTCCCTTGTACAGGGTCCCCATGGTCTTCCAGAGAGATGTTTCTGATCTTCCATAGGAGAATGATTGAATTAGGTTTTTTCCCCATCAAAACTGCCACCTGTCTTTCCAGTTTTTCAACACTATCATTCAATAGCTGATTTGCATCAGCCTGAGCCTCTTCAGTTATGTTCAGACAGTTCAAGGCCATTAAAAGTGGCCATGCCACCATGAACACAGCTAACTGTCATTCTCAAGTTGTAAGTATGTCTTTGCTAAGACCATGGAAATACTCAGTCAGGTGGGCCAGGGACTCATGGACCCTCCCTCCGTCCCACACAGGGCCCCATTTTTCAGTGACAGAAGCAGTGCTGCATTTTGAGGATCCTAGGAATCCCAGGACATGCCCTGACAAAAGGTCATTCAAAGGGGTAGTCTTTCCCCATCCAAACAACTCCATGATATTCACAGAATCACAGAATTGTAGGGGTTGGAAGGGACCTCCAGAGACCACTGAGTCCAGCCCCCTGCCAAAGCAGGTTCCCTACACCACGTCGCACAGCTCGGCATCCAGGCAGGTCTTGAAATTCTCCAGAGAAGGAGATTCCACAACCACCCTGGGCAGCCTGTTCCAGTGCTCTGTCACTCTCACCATAAAGAAGTTATTGCACACATTAGTGCAGAACTTCCTGTGGTCCAGTTTCTGTCTGTTTCCCCTTGTCCCTCCTCCACACACTGCTGAAAAGAGTCTGGCCTCACCACTTTACCCCCCACACCTCAAATATTTATAAACCTGGATCAAGTCCCCTCTCAGCCTTCTTTTTTCAAGGCTAAACAGACCCAGTTCACTTAGTCTCTCCTCATAGGGGAGATGCTCCAGGACCTTCACCATCTTTGTGGCCCTCCCCTGGACTCTTTCTAAGAGATCCCTGTCTTTTTTTTACTGGGGAGCCCAGAACTGGACACAATATTCCATATGAGGCCTCACCAAGGCAGAGTAGAGGGGGAGGATCACCTCCTTCGACCTGCTGGACACGCTCTTTTTAATGCACCCCAGGATGCCATTGGCTTTTTTGGCTACAAGGGCACACTGCTGGCTCATGGTTAATCTGTCGTCCACGAGGACGCCCAGGTCCCTCTCAGCAGAGCTCCTCCCCAGCAGCTCTTCCCCCCGCCTGTACTGGTGCATGCAATTACTTCTCCCTAGGTGCAAGACTCTACACTTGCTTTTGTTAAACCTCATCCGGTTTCTTACTGCCCGGCTCTCCAGCCTGTCCAGGTCTCGCTGAATGGCAGCACAGCCTTCAGGAGTGTCAGCCAATCCTCCCAACTTCGTGTCATCAGCAAACTTGCTGAGGGTGGTCATTGATGAAGATGTTGAACAAGACCGGACTGAGCACAGACCCCTGGGTGATGCAGCTCGTTACAGGCCCTCAGCCAGACACTGCACCGCCAACAACAACACTCTGCACTCTGCCAGTCAGCCAATTCTCGACCCACTTCACTGTCCAATCACCTATCCCATACTTCCTCAGCTTTGTTATAAGGATGTCATGGGAGACTGTATCAGTTATAGAGGTTATAGAGTTCAATTCCTGCAGTCAATTTGGCAGCCCTGGTGGGACCAGCTCTGTTCGCTGCAGGACCAGCTGAGAGGGAGACACTTTTGGCGCACCCTGAGATTTCTCTGAAGGACTCCCTTCCTCACCTGATCACTGCAGGGACAGACAAGGACCACCCATAGGTGGACCAGGTATGTGTATGGTAAGTGGAGCCCATATGTCTTGAGGAGACATCCTACACAGTTTACAGCCATACGTGCTGCTCCCAGGGAGGTGAGCTCATGGCTTTGGTTGCCAGCTGGGGTAGGAAGACTCCTTGGGTAAGTTCCTATGAAAGGGAACTGTATGTCATATGAATGGAAACAAGAACAAGTACTCTCTCCCAGGTGGTTGACAATAGGAGGGACCTAGGTTGGTCTCTCCTACAGGTATGGGATATAGTGGATAGCCTGTCAAATGGTAGCCTGGGTTCTCCAAGGTGTAATCATGGGGCTTATAGGTTGTATGTTCAATATTATCATCTGCTTTAAGTGTTTGGTACCGTGTGTCAAGCCGACTCTGGGAAAAACATTAACGTTTGCAACTGGTCGACCAGAGTATGAGTGTTATTAAGATTCCAGCTAGAAAACGTTGTCAGCATTGTGTAGTATGAATAAACCATGGTTTTTGATCTAAATGTCAGAGTGAGTGTGGTGTGAGTGAGACACAGAACAGCTGCAGGGTGAGTGCCGAGTCCCGATCCATGTTTCCTTCCTCCTGTGAGGGAAATGGCCAGACACGGACAAAGTGAAAGACTGTGTTGTGTGTCCACTCATAAGTACTTTCTGCTTGTATGTAAGAAGACAGGAGTTTGTACTCTGTAGATTAGTAAGATTGTCCTGAGGAGAGGTGTACATTCCACCCGACCAATGAGTGTCAACCCATTTATGTAATACTATGTACTGCTTGCGAGGAAGTGTGTGAGGGAGGTGGTTCAATCAGTGCTGGTTCTGTGGCACAGTGTTTATAACTGTATTAAGGGAGTTTATGTGAACTGAAGAACTGTACGTTTTGACAAACTGTTTTGATGGTATAAGAAAGTGTAATTGTTAATGATATATGAAAGTGTAGTTGAGGGAATGTGGAAGTGTATCTGAGCATAGAAATAGAGGAAGCATTTAAAGAGGAAAAAGGATTAAAGTGAGTTTACCTGCATTGACATGAGAGCAACACCCTGCCAGACCGCTGCCCTGTGAGCTGAGCAGAGCAGAGCAGAGACACAGTCCCCATGTATCCGGTAGTGTTATTCTGCTTACCAAAAGAATGAGTTCACTACAGAAGAGGCAAATCTTCCCCTCTGCTCCATCTGTGGCATACTCTGGAGTTCAAGGCATTGCAAAGCTATGGCACATCTACTTTCTTTCAATGATGAAAACTTAGTGTGCTCTGGGCTCTCATTTCAATTGCATCTATAGAAGTCTAGGGTCATGCCAGCTGACAGGAAGCTGGCAAATGTTGTCTCATTGTAAGGAAGAGCAAGAAAGATGACATGGGCAATTATGGACCTGTCAGTCCAGAGCCTGGTAAAATTATGGAGAAAATGATGGTGGGAGTTATGGAAAAACAGCTGAAGGACAATTCTGTCATTGGTCGCAGCCAACCCAAGTTTGTGAGGCGAAGGTCCTGTTTAATTTAAGCTCATTTTGTGACACAGTTATCCGTTTAGTTGACCAAGGGAAGCCAGTTGATGTAATCCTTGAGGATTTCAGTGGAGATTTTGATACTGTTTCTCACAACAACCTTCTGGACAGAATGTTCTGCATATGGCTAGACAGAAACACAATGTGGTGGGTGAGCAGTTGGCCAGTAGGTCAGTCCCAAAGGATTATAGTCAGTGGGTTCCATCAGGCTGGTAGATGTCCCTGGTCCCCAGGGTTCCATTTTGGGGCCACTTTCCTTTCATGTTTATGCAGATGACTTGAATGCAGGACTAGAAGACGTTCTGAGCAAGTTTGCTGATGAGACCAGATGAGGAGGTGCTGTTGCCTCCACTGAGGGTGGAGAGGACTTGCAGAGAGATGTGGACAAGTCAGAGAAGTGGGTACCAGTTGGTACTAAGCACCAAGTGCATAAAGTATAACAAGAACAAGTGCCTGATTGTGCACCTGGGTAGGGGCAATGCTGGACATACACACTGACTGGATATGGGACACTGGAGAGGATTCTGACTGGAAAGGGTTGGGGTGCTGGTCAGCATCACACTGAATGTGAGTCAGCAGTGTGCCAAGGCAGCCAGGAAAGACAACAGTCCCCTGGAGTGCATGAAGCAACTTATTGCCAGCTGGGTGAGGGAAAGGATCATCCCTCTGCTCTGCATTGCTACTGCCTCACTATGTTCTGGGCACCACAGAACATAAAGGACTTCAAACTCTGGGAGAATGTGCAAAGGAGGGCACTGAAACCGAGAGATCTGAAGTTCAGAGTTTCACAGGGATTGGCTGCTTGTTCAGACTGGGCCCTTCTCACATCCCTGCTCACATCCTGCAATGAAACATAGGTCTCATATGGGACATGAACCTCACAGCGTCCTTGCACCACATGTAGAGCCTGGGATCTTCTGTCCCCATGTCTTTCATTTAACATCATACGGACCTCCAACCCATTGCCCCAGGAAATGCCTGGAGCCAACATGAGATACAGGACCTCTCTACCACTGGTCTTGCAATCAGGGCTTGACCTGTCTGCTTCGTAAGGCAAAGGAGAGGTTTCTTAGCATGCCAGTGCCTTTGCCTGCCTTTAGTCATGGCTTCCAGTTATCTTCTCTAACAAGTCCCTTGGGAAGCTTACTTGGTAATGTTCCTCAGCGGGCCCATTAATACTCCAAGAAACTTCACTGTTACTTCTGACTTTGTCTTGTTGAGCACTTTGTGCAAACTTCTCTCTGCACTGGAGGCTGATGAACTCAGCATCAAATGCACCCTGGGACCATTATAACCTAAAGAATCTCCTGTGCCTTATGCCATCTTGTTATCTTCTTCAGGTTATCAGAACTTGTTCAGCAAAAAGGAGGGATATCTGGAGAGAGCTTAAAGAATCCATTATAAATTTATTGTCTATTTATTTATAGTTGGGTTTAAAGAAGACATTAAAGCAGCACTGTGCAACTGATACCAATCCAGGTTGTCCCAATGAGTTCTGTACTGTTACTGTGTTGACAAAGGTCCTTCTCAACCTCCCCACCCAATTTCTGCTCACAATGGACCTATGGGACTTGCATCACTTTTCTTCACATCACTCTTCTCCTCTGCATTCATCCGCTCAGTGTTAAAACTGCTTTGCACCAACTCCCACTGGCTTTCCTCAGAGAACCAGCTACACATGGAAAAGGAAAGATTTCTCTTTTTTATCTGGCCAGCAAATGGAAAGAAAGGTGATGCAATTGAATGAACAGTAAAACACAGTGATCAACTGCATGCCATGTTCAAGCTGCATCTATTGAAGTTTGTCTTTCATATGGAATACTTTTAAAAGAAATGATTTATTCTGAGGTAGGATAGGATAGATTGAATCACAGTGAAGTAGTTGACAACAGAGGCCATCAGACTCTGAGAGATGGAGCAAATTCCAGTAATCTCCCTGGGATAGATCAGCCAGGTAGTTGAGAGGTATCAACTTAAAATTGATCAGGACTTGTGAGTATTTCACACATTGAGACGGGTTAACACATTCTCACTGATTCTCAGACTTTGGGGAGATGGAACAAATTCCAGTAATCCCCCTGAAAGTCAGAAATCAGACAGATAATTGGGAGGTATCTGACTGAACAAAGAGCAAGGGATGGAGAAATCTGGAGGGCAGTGGGAGTAGTGTGTGCCCAAATGGCCTGCTGAAAACATGCCCTTAACCATGGCCATTTCTTTAGGAGAGCTGAAAAAACTTAGAAGATGAGGCACATCAAATAGGCAGCAGGGAAGAGTAGTGCTGGGCACCGGGCTACAGTCACAGGGCATTGGCACTGGCACCGCTGTCTGTGTCTCTGAACCTGAAGGCATTTGTGTCCAGCGAACACAGTTCTGGAAAACATTGTAGTTTCAGTAAAAGAAAAAAAAAGACATCAAATCACCTCAAAGATTCATATTTACAACTTAAAATGGAACAAGACTCATGAGAATTTTTCATGTTGAGAAGGGTTAACACATTTTCATTGATTTCCATCTTTGTCTTCAATTATTTGTTTCAGTTTTATTGACATTTATGATCAACTATTAAGCTTACAGCCTCAAAATAAATAAAAAGAGATACATTTGCATCTTGCACGTGGCCTGATGCCCCTTTCACCTTCGCAGTTCCCACAAGTCCTTCCATGCCGGAGAGTATGAGATCCAGCAGAGCACCTCTCCTCTTTGGTTCCTCCATGGCTTGGTCAAGAAGCTGCCATCTGTGCTCTCCAGGGATCTGCTGGATGCCACATGCCCTGCTGTGCTGTCCCTGCTGCAGATAATGGAGTGACAAAGGCCACCAAATGGGACAAGGGACAGACAACATCAGATTCCCATCTGTCTGCAGAGGGCACCTTCCATTTACTCTCCCTGATCAGGAAGACAGGAAAAGACACTGATGGTCTCCTCTGTTTGCCATTTCCATTAGCTCTGACCTGTCTGCTCTTCCATCCCCAGGCAGAGCTCAGTGCACTCTCACAGAGGGCATTCACCCTTCTTTATCTCCTCGCCCATCCATCCTAAAGACTCGGTATCCCCCTTGTGCTACAGTGCAGTTGTGGAAGCCATTAAACTGTGTCCCCATGGTCCAAACAGGAGCTCAGGCCTGCAGCTCTATCAAGATTTCTAGCTTCTTGTGTGTTGGTGTTTGCATTAGTGCAAAACCACAGAAGTAAACATCCTAATTAGAAAGCATCACTGGACATAGCCTGACTGGATAGCTAATCTATGGTATCAGTGTGCAGAAGGTGGCACACAAACATTAGACTGATCGTGGGCCTTGGAGTTGACACAGCAACATGGTCACACCATGGGCATGGCTTTCCTGAAGGCCCTGTGCTGCACTTGCAGCTGTGAGTGAATTCACCAGACAGCCAGTGCTATCCCCTCTCTGGCCCTTGGCTGATGCCCAGGAAGGTGGTGTCTATCTCAGGGATTTCCCACATGGTTTACAGCACTGGCACACATCAGGAGCAGCCCAGGCACCTTTGGCATCACCCAGTGTCTGTGTGTGAGCAGCTGCCTCCCAGCTGAACGTCCGAGGACTCAGAGCAGGAGCTCACATGCAGGCAACTCCTTGTGCACTTCTGAACTGAACCAGAGGAATCCCAGCTCCTGTGGGTGTGTAGGGAGCTGAATCCCATTTCATCTCCAGGATTTCTGTCAAGGGATGAGACTCCTGCACTGCCTCAGCTGGATCACTGCCCTGCACAGGGAAAGTCCAAACCTTGCCTTCCTTGTCTGGTTGCCCTTATTGTTTCATCAAACGATCTCTGGGAGCACTCCCCATATGTCTCCAATCAGTCACTGACCACTGGACATGTGGTGGTTAATTGAGCGAATTTCAAAGCACAGTCATGATGCTGTTGTCTTTCAGGAGCTGTTGGCCATGAGGACCCAGGGACATGTCAGGGGAGACAAGTCGGAAAGATAAAAATGACATAATCTGCTGCTTGCCTGTCCAGGCTCCTGGGACACAGGGAGCTCATAAAAGTGTGCAGGGCTGCAGAGAGACAGCTGTGCCCAGGAGCAGCTCTTGTGCACAGCACAGCCTGCAGGTGACAGAAGGAGAGGAGAAAAACTGGAGAGAGCTTGCAGGATGTGTATGGTGTGAGCGGGCTGTGAACTCACTGCAGGAGCATTGCTCACAGACCATGAAGGGGTAAGTCTCACAGCTGACCATGAGCTGCTTTTCATAGAGGGTTAACTTAATTTGGGATATCCCATAGCAGATCTGGATGCAGGCAGTGCATGTTTCTTTACTGTGGAAAAAGCCTTCTGCTCCAGCTGAGGGCTTCCATACTGCAGTATGAAATCACAGCCCTGAGGGCTGCATGTCCCAGCACGGCTGCAGGCTGTGCAGCCGGGGCTGCAGGCAGGTGCCCAGGGCTGTCCTGCAGAGCAGGGTCCCTGCTGTGCCCCAGGGGCTGTGTGCCGGGTATGGGACTCTGCCGCCTGCCAGGCTCAGCACTCAGCCTGCCCGGGGAGCTGCCCAGGGTGCTGCGGGGAGACGGGTGGGGGGAAGGAGCCCCCCGGCAGGGCTTGTGCTGCCACAGCTGCTGCCTGGGGCAGGGGATCACAGCTCCACTGCACAACTGAATGTTTCTGAGGGCACTTTGCAAGAGGAGAGCCAAGGCAGGGGGTTTCCATTTCCTGTTCTGAGGCAAAGAGGTTTGGAGTCAAAAATCTAAAAGGGGCAATAAGAGTTCTGAGAATTTTTCATCAATCCATTGCTTGTTTTGTGAACACTCACACATGATGTGCTTTCAGTCTCCCCTTTCTCGAAGGATGGAATTATCATCATTTTCTGTAGGCATGAATAATTCACTTATCCTACAAACAGGCAGCATTTTCTAACTGAAACTGAATGCCACAGAAGCTCGGGCAGGGGGCTCTAAGAGCACTTGGGGTAAAGATATGAGACATGAAACAGATGAAAATATCCAGGGAGAAGGCATAAGAAAATAAAAGGAAGGTTAGAGCTCCATATGCTGCTTCTGCTTAAGGAATGCTGAAATACATGAAATTAAATACAAGTAATGGTGCTAAATGTACACTGTTGTAAGAGAATAAAAACATTTCATATTATAGCAGGAGGAGTGTGTCTGAGAATGGTCTGGACTTGTCATTATCTTCTGCACTCTGAGCAGGACTCCAAGCCCAACAACAGCAGATGCCCAACAGCAGCTCCATCAGCGAGTTCCTCCTGCTGCCGTTGGCAGACACGTGGCAGCTGCAGCTCCTGCACTTCTGGCTCTTCCTGGGCATCTACCTGGCTGCCCTCCTGGGCAACGGCCTCATCAGCACAGCCGTAGCATGCGACCGCCGCCTGCACACCCCCATGTACTTCTTCCTCCTCAACCTTGCCCTCCTCGACCTGGGCAGCATCTCCACCACTCTCCCCAAAGCCATGGCCAACGCCCTCTGGGACACCAGGGCCATCTCCTACACAGGATGTGCTGCACAGCTCTTTTTCTTTTCCTTCTTCCTCTCAGCAGAGTATTCCCTTCTCACCATCATGTCCTATGACCGCTACGTTGCCATCTGCAAGCCCCTGCACTACGGGACCTTGATGGACAGCAGAGCTTGTGCCACCATGGCAGCAGCTGCCTGGGGCACTGGGGTTCTCTATTCCCTGCTGCACACTGCCAGTACGTTTTCACTGCCTCTCTGCCAAGGCAATGTTGTGAACCAGTTTTTCTGTGAAATCCCACAGATCCTCAAGCTCTCCTGCTCTGGCTCCTACCTCATGGAATTTGTATTTCTCTTTTTTGGTGTCAGTTTAGGCTTTGGTTGCTTTGTTTTCATAGTTGTGTCCTATGTGCACATCTTCATGGCTGTGCTGAGGATGCCCTCTGAGCAGGGACGGCACAAAGCCTTCTCCATGTGCCTCCCTCACCTGGCTGTGGTCTCCCTGTTTCTCAGCACTGGTGCTTTTGCCTACCTGAAGCCCCCGTCCATTTCCTCCCCACTCCTGGATCTGACAGTGGCACTTCTGTATGCAGTGGTTCCTCCAACACTAAACCCTATTATCTACAGCATGAGGAACAGGGAGATCAAGCACGCTTTCAGGAAGGTGTTGCAATAAGCACTATTCCAGCTACAATAAAATGCACAACTTCCTCAATAGGATTCCCAGTGGTGGTTCTTTATGTTTTATG
This sequence comes from Coturnix japonica, assembly GCF_054131305.1. Lineage (NCBI taxonomy): Eukaryota > Metazoa > Chordata > Aves > Galliformes > Phasianidae > Coturnix > Coturnix japonica. The sequence goes on along the minus strand of NC_140671.1, from coordinate 18,044,152 downwards.
CATCTTTATCTGTTTGATTATGTGAGATATAGGAATGTGCAAAAAAAAAATGTTATTGAACTTATAAATAAAAATGTATTTAAATTCTTTCCTACCTAATTTCCATTTTCTCACTCCAAGAACTCATGTAAACATGGAACCAGATTCCCTGAATATGTTATAAGATACCTAAAAAGCTTTCAAAATAGACTTACTTAGATTTTCTTTCTTCCTACTTTGCCTGGATTTGGGGAGGTACAGCCACAGACAGCAGCACAAAGTGCTCTTTTCATTCATGTGCTCTTACCAGTGCTGCAGTGCTCTTGAGTCCTCTCATTTGTGCAGTCCTGAAGGTCTTGTGTGTCTCACAACAGTCCTGTTGCCTCTACAGCAGCAATCCAGGGCTGCAGTCAGTAGCCGGCAATATGAACAGGTCTGTCAGAGCTGGTCTCCTTGCTGGCACTGCCATAACAAGAGGGCCCCTTTAGAGCAGGACCAGAGAACGGGAGGGAGGCCTCTTCCAAAGCTGGTGTAAGGAATATACCTCAGGAGCTGCTCCCTGAGAAAACCTTGAGATCTTCAGGTGCTCTTCACTGTGTGACCAGATCAGATTGAATAGTCCCAAGGAGATCCATAAGCATCTCAAGGCAGTGCTGTGGTTTAAGGTTTATGGGTTGAGACAAAGAGAAAAAGAAAAGGATAATAATTATGACAAATGTATTTATAAATATATAATATATTTAGTGTATTTTCACACATATACAACATATGCAGTTGCAAACATATATGAACTAATCCCTATGCGCATCTGTCTGCAAGTCCAGGATTAGTTGCAGGGGTTTTAACAGCCACAGGGTTCACTGTAGGAGCTGAAGTGGCTGTCGGGCTGTTGCAGGAGTTGAAGTGACCTCAGAGTTCATTGCCAGAGCTGGAACCACCACAGGACCTGTGACTATGTTGGAGCAGCCACTGGGCTCATTGGAGGGGTTGGAGCCACCGCAGGGCTGTACTTCCTCCCTTGGGAGGAATTTGTACCATTTTCTTATTACCATACTTGGAACAGCTACAGGACCCGTAGCAGGAGTAACTGCAGAGCTCATTATGAGGGGTGGAGTGACAGAGGGATCTGCCCAGAGCTTGGAGCAACTGCAGGACGTGTAGCAAAACCTTGGAGCTGCTGCATGGTCTGTGCCAGGAGTTGCAGAGGCTGCAGCACTGTCAGCAGATCCAGCTCTCTTTTATCGTGGTACAAACTGAGGTCAAACAGCATAGCAAAATAAATACCCTAATGCAGCATCCAAGCACCAAGTAAGGAGCTGTGCAGTGAAGCTTCATGAGAAGACTCAACAAGCTCCACACATAGGGAGCACATCCACACATATCAGCACCATGGCCTGCACTTCTCCAGCTCCCACAAAGCCCTGTCCGCTCTGGACAGATGTGCTGCTATCTCAACCCTTGGAGCCTCACATCAGGCACCAAAATGACAGTGGTTGTTGAACCCAACATGTGGCTCAGCAGCACACAGTGCTTTGTGCACTGCCCAATTCCCAGTGGGATGGGGATGAGAACTGGGAAAAAGAGTACAACTTCTGGGTTGTAACAAAGCAGTTTACTAAGAGAGATAAAAGAAGAGGAGTAATAGTTATCACTATATATCCGTTGATATGGAATTGTATGTAACAACTGATGCACAAGCACTTGCTCAGCACCACCAGACTGATGCTCAGCTGGACCCTGGGCAGTGAAGAGACTGAGATGAACTCCCAACACTTTCAATACAATTTCTGCTTGCTGTCAGCTGATAGAGAACGTCTCTTTGGCCACTATCAGTCAGCTGTCCTCACTCTGTTCCCTCCCAGCTCCATGTGCCCTCCACTGACCATGGCCTTGGCTCTGTACAACACTGCTTAGCAGCAGCTGTAAACATCAGAGTGTTATCAATGGTTTTCTCCTAGAACCAAAAACACTGCACCACAGCAGACAGTCTGAAGAAAACAATTCCATCCCAGCTGTAACTCAGATTCCTGCCTGTCCCCTCTTCTTGTTCTTCCTGATCAGGAAGCAAGGAACAGAATCTGCCGCTCTCCTCTCTGAGCCCTTTCCATCAGTTCTCAGCTGGCTCCTCTGCCATCCCCAGGCAGAGCTCAGTGCCCAATCATGGATGGCAGCAGCCTTTTCTCTTCTTCCTTGCCCATCCGTCATGCAGAATCTGTACCCCATTTGCTACAGTACAGAGCTGAGAATCAACCCACCATGTCTCTGTGAACAAAACAAGACCCTAGGCCTGCAAAGGCACAGAGATTTGGAGTTCGCTGAGTGAATGTTTGTGGTCCTCTCATTAGTGTAACGACTCTTCAGAAAGGATCCCCTTCCAGAAGCATGTTTTGATTTTGCCTGGCTGGGCCTTGCATCTACACCGTGCTACTGGTGTTCAGAAGATGGCACACAGGTACGAGACCCATTGTGGGGCTCACAGTTGTCCAGTGAACATTGTCACTACCCAGGGCATGTCTTTCCTAAAGGTCCTCAGTGGCATTTGCCAGCTGGCTGGGGGTGTGCTGGAGACCCCAGGGAACTGCCATTCTGTTGTAATACAAGAAGAATTTTACAGAGCAGCAGCCATGGATCAAGATAAGCACTTTACAGAGCAGCAGCTGCAGAGCAGGATAAACAGCATGAGAACCAAGGACACCTCTAGCAAAAGAGTGAAAGGCTCGTGGCTTTGAAGCGGGGTTTTAGGGTTCTTATTGCAGAAGCTTTCTTCCAATTAGTACGTGTGATTTTTGAACACCCTTGTTTGTTTGCTATAAAAGTACGGCTCTTCAGGCAATAGATGGACACAGCTATATTTAACTATATTAGTGTGTGGTTGTTTGTCCTAGAACGCTGACTTTTGCCTTCAGGTTCGCCAACACATGGGGGCCTGCAATGTCATGGGATTTAACTCTTGAACACCTGTGGGATCCCGAGAAACTAAGCCAGTATTTGAGTCAGGGATGGCGCAGCCTAGATAGATCTAAGGGGGTATGACTTATTTGGGGCTTGGCTTGTGCTTACCGTGCTCTATATAACACTGTTCCGAAAAGAGAGAATTTCTGTGCTGAGGTTCTAGCCAAAAAGGGAAATCCCCAAGTCAATTTTGATCAGTCACAGGAGGCACCAGTAACAATATCAGTTGCCCTTGTGGAAGGCAAGAAATGGAAATGGGTGTCCTCACGTCTAGAACGGAAAAAAGAAGTGGAGGAGGAGGCAACAGAAGATCCAGGTGACAGGTCTGGATAAGTACCGAGAAAGGAAAAAGGAAAAGTGTCATGAAGAAGAGAGTGATGAGGAGGAAATCTCTGTTACTGTTTGTCGATCCCTGAAGATGACTGAAATCGAAGGCGTAAGAAAGGAGTTCACACAGCACCAGAATGAATCTCTTGTTACCTGGTTGCTTCGCTGTTGGGACAGCTGGGACGGTAGCTTGTTGTGATGTGACAGGCCCTTCCCCATATTCTGGAAGAATCTTAGTGTAATACAGTGGGTGTAGACAAAAAGGCGTAGGTTATATAAGGATGTGTCTGTTTCAATTAATCGCCATTTTGCCACTTCATCTCCTTGGTGTCACTTGGTAATTGGCCTAGCTGCTGCTTCAGTTGAAGGCGAGAGATCGTAAAGAAATTAACGACCATAAAGCCTTCATGTGTATCATTAAAATTCTCAGCTATTAGACACAAGCGCTTTCCAGATTGAGCAAGGAACAACAGTAAATTGCACTGTGTGTTTCCTTGTGGTGTTACCTACGTGACCACAGAGAAGACACGAGGAAGTGGCATGACCAGCCTACTCCTGTACTATGAGCATGGGTGAGGGAACTACAAAACAGTCCAACCACCAGTACGGCTGCTCCAGTTATCACAGGTAACCAATAGAGGGGCCCTGCCCTCATTCAAGGGAGTGGAAGGGATAATAGAGTTTATTGGACTGTGTGGATTTGATGGCCTAGCACATCAGAACCACAGAAATATAAGGCACTGGTGGATACCGGTGCACAGTGCACCCCAATGCCCTCCAGTCATGAAGGGACAGAATCAATCCATATTTCTGGAGTGACTGGGGGCTCTCAAGAATTGACTGTGCTGGAGGCTGAAATAAGCCTCACTGGCAAAGACTGGCAAAAACATCCTATGTGACTGGCCCAGAGGCTCTATTCATATTTGGTATTGATTAGCTCAGAAAGGGGCATTTCAAGGATCCTAAGGGGTATCAATGGGCCTTTGGAATAGCTTCTGTAGATATGAACAACATTAAGCAGCTGTCAGTTTTACCTGGCCTGTCAGAGGACCTGTGTCTTGTGGGGCTGCTACGAGTAAACGAGCAGCAGGTACCGATTGCTACAAAGACAGAGCACAGACAGCAGTACAGCACCAACAGGATTCCTTGCTTCCCATTCATGACTTGATTCGCCAGCTGTAGAATCAGGAAGCAATCAGTAAAACTCACTCCCCTTTTAACAGCATCATATGGCCAGTGCATAAAGCCAGTAGGGAATGGAGGCTGATAGTGGACTACCGTGGCATGAAGGAGGTCACACCCCCATTGAGCGCTGCTGTGCCAGACATGTTAGAACTCCAGTATGAGCTGGAGTCAAAAGCAGACAAATGGTATGCCACCACTGACACTGCTAACGCCTTCTTCTCTATTCCTTTGCCCTCAGAATGTAAGCCACAGTGTGCCTTCACCTGGAGGGGCATTCAGTATACTTGGAACCGTTTGCCCCAGGGGTGGAAACACAGCCCAACCATTTGCCATGGGTTGGTCCAAACTGTACTGGAACAGGGTGGTGCTCCTGAACACCTGCAGTACATTGATGACATTGTTGTGTGGGGCGATACAGCAGAAATTTTCACAAAAGGAGAGCAGATAATCCAGATTCTTCTACAAGCTGGCTTTGCTATTAAGTGAAGCAAAGTAAAAGGACCTGCCCAGGAAATTCAGTTCTTAGGTATAAAGTGGCAGGATGGACGTTGTCACATCCCAACAGATGTGATCGACAAAATCACTGCCATGTCTCCACCAACTAGCAAGAAAGAGACACAATCTTTCCTGGGTGCAGTGGGCTTTTGGAGGATGCACATTCCAAACTACAGCCTCATTGTAAGCCCCCTTTATCAGGTGACGCGGAAGAAGAATGATTTTGCATGGGGCCCTGAGCAGCAGCAGGCTTTTGAACAGATTAAACAAGAGATAGCCCGTGCTGTAGCCCTGGGGCCAGTACAGACTGGACAGGATGTAAACAACATCCTCTATACTGCTGCTGGAGAGAAAGGCCCCACTTGGAGTTTGTGGCAAAGAGCCTCAGGAGAGACCCGAGGCTGACCCCTGGGATTCTGGAGTCGATCATATAAGGGGTCTGAAGAGTGCTACACTCCAACTGAGAAGGAGATCTTAGCTGCGTATGAGGGGGTTCGGGCTGCTTCTGAAGTAGTCGGGACTGAAACACAGCTCCTTTTGGCACCTCGACTGCCAGTGCTGAACTGGATGTTCAAAGGACAGGTTCCCTCCACCCATCATGCTACCGATGTCACCTGGAGCAAGTGGATTACGCTGATTACACAGCGAGCGCGAATGGGAAACCTCAATCGTCCAGGAATCCTAGAGGTAATCATGGACTGGCCTGAAGATAAAAAGTTTGGAACATCACGATCAGAAGAGGTGTCACATGCTAAAGAGGCCCCACCATACAACGAATTACCAGAAAATGAAAAGAAATATGCCCTATTCACTGACGGATCATGTCGCATTGTAGGGAAGCATCGCAAATGGAAAGCTGCTGTGTGGAGCCCCACACGACAGGTTGCAGAGGCCACTGAAGGTAAGGGAGAATCAAGTCAGTTTGCAGAGGTAAAAGCTGTCCAGCTGGCCTTAGATGTTGCTGAACGGGAGAGGTGGCCAATGCTGTATCTTTATACTGACTCATGGATGGTGGCAAATGCCTTATGGGGGTGGTTACAGCGGTGGGAACAAAATAACTGGCAACGGAGGGGAAAATCTGTTTGGGCTGCTGAACTGTGGAAGGACATTGCTGCCTGAACAAAGAATATGGTTGTAAAGGTGCATCACGTGGATGCACATGTGCCCAAAAGTCGGGCTACTGAAGAACAACAAAACAACCATCAGGTAGATAAAGCTGCCAGAATTGAGGTGGCTCAAATCGACTTGGATTGGCAGAATAAGGGCGAATTATTTCTAGCTCAATGGGCTCATGAGACCTCAGGCCATCAAGGAAGAGACGCAACATATAAGTGGGCCAGAGACCGAGGGGTGGACTTAACCATGGACGCTATTGCGCAGATTATTCATGATTGTGAAACATGTGCCATAATTAAACAAGCCAGAAGGATGAAACCTCTCTGGGAGGAAGGGCGATGGCAAAAGTATAAATATGGGGAGGCGTGGCAGGTTGATTATATCACCTTGCCACGATCTCGCAGTGGTGTTATATACTCACTATGGTAGAGGCAACCATTGGGTGGCTTGAAACATACGCAGTACCCCATGCTACTGCTCGAAACACCATATTAGGTCTTGAGAAACAAGTCCTGTGGCGACATGGCACCCCAGAAAGAATTGAATCTGATAATGGGACACATTTCAAAAATTCTCTTATAAATACTTGGGCCAAAGATCATGGCATTGAGTGGATTTATCATATTCCCTACCATGCACCAACTTCTGGTAAAATTGAACGATATAATGGGTTGTTGAAAACTATGTTGAAAGCAATGGGTGGTGGAACATTTAAGCACTGGGAGAAGAATCTGGCAGAAGCCACTTGGTTGGTCAATACTAGAGGATCTGTCAATCATGATGGTCCTTGTCAATCTAGCCCCCTACACACTATAGAAGGAGATAAGGTCCCTGTTGTACATGTAAAGAACATGTTGGGAAAAGCTGTTTGGGTCCTTCCAGCTTCTGGAAAGGGCAAACCTATCCGTGGAACTGTCTTTGCCCAGGGACCTGGATGCACTTGGTGGGTAATGCAGAAGGATGGGGATGTTCAATGTGTGCCACAAGGGAATTTGATGCTGGGGGAGTGCAGTCAATAATTTTATGTATCTATATATATATATATATGTTTGCATGTGTAGTGTATTTTAGTTATTATAGTTGTACATTTAGTTATGTTACATGCAATTCTACTATTTAGATATCACAATTTTACATACGTGTATATATATGTATATATATTAACCATGATGTAATAATGTAGAATAAGGGGTGGAATGTCATGGTTTTGTAATTTTGTAATTTTGCTATCAGTATTCTACATCATAACATCATGTAAAGTATGGATACTTCTATTGAATGTGCAGTCCACAGAAGAAGACTACATATCCCAGAGAACAACAGGGGTAACAATAAGTCACGGGACCAGGACGCTATATAATCTCGTTTCCAGGCTGGAGTGCCCTCCTTCTTCTCTCGAACTTCTCAGAGAGTGGGAAGCGTTCCAGGCGTGTCGCCTAGAGTTCACAGTAGGCCTCTCGGTTTTCGGGGACTCTCTCTCTCTGTTTCGTTCGATTTGTTAGCCTCAATTATATTATATTGTGTTATCTTGTATTTCGATATCATATTTAGTAAAATAAGTTTTTCCTCCTTAGATTGTCGCTGTTTTATCCCATTCCCCTTTTCCCCCTCCTTTCCGGGCCCCACGGGGGGGGGGCCCACAGGGTGGCTTCCCCTGTCACAGGCATAGGTAAATCTAAGTAACCCGTGACAAGCTGCGATGGCTTAATTGCTCATACATGAGCCTTTACTATGCAATTTGGAAACTTTAGGCCATGGGAATTTGCTTCTGTGTTCTTGAGCCCACGAACTGCCTTAGTCTGTGGGTCTAACAACAATCAGCTCATAAAATGCTGTGAGTGCAGATTTCAGAGGTCAGCCTGAGTCCATACCCAATCCATGTGGCTCCTGTGCCCTGCATTCGGCGCTCCAACGAGGTCAGTGAGCTGTCGAGCACACAGTCAGTGCTCTTTAAGCTACTGTGAATCTACCCCTGCTTTCTCTTTTCCCTTTTCTCATTCTCTCCTTGCTCTCACACACCCCCAAATCACAAACCCTCACACCAATGCCAGAAGCCTCTGAGGCTGTCGTAAGCCTGCAGTTATCTGCATTAGGAACAAAGCTGCCATTTTTAAAGCTTTTATACTTTTTATTCTTAACTCCACAGGACCCAGGAATCTTTTCCTGAAGTTAATGTGAATTCAGGGGGGTGCGTGTTTTAAGAACTGAGCTGGGTCCTGTAAAAGAGGTAAGAACCAGCAGTTGGCAATGCTAATTATTGCCCGGTGATTTGAGGGGACCTGCACAACGTGCTAACGTGCCTATGATGACACGCAGCATGATACATGGGGAAAGGTGAAGGCAAGGCTCGTATATCCCCATAACATTGAAGGCATATTTCCCTCTCTAATAACTTACAAACAGTCACCATTTGCTGTCTTCAAAATTAACCTCTCATCTCCTCCAGCCTGCTGATCTGGTGCATAGATATAGGATTTTAAGCTTCTCTTTTGAAAAATGTCCCTGCAAAGCTGTCCATCAGAACTCCCGCTGCTTTCCAGAGAGTATTATTAATAAGTTCTTCCTATCAGAAATGGGACCCTTTTAGAGCTCAGATAAGGTTTTTTTCCCTGTTAACCAGCTGGGCTGCTTGGCTGTGGACAAATGCCATGATGAATGACGGGTCAAGGATGGAGCAGGCTGATTTCTCTCCGAGCCTGACCTTGTCTCTGGTGTGACATCTGAAATGACAGGTGCATTAAAAAGTTATTTATGTAGGGGAGCTGCGATGCATTGTATCCTTTGCAAGGTAGCACACAGTTTTGCAAGAGTATTAGAATAAAGGCTGCCTCTGTGTCTGCTGCCTCTTGTACTGCTGGCTTTCTGTAAGCAGATGCTGTGAAAGCAAGAGGAGAAGCACGGAGCGTTTTTTAGTGCACAGAGGATGCTCTGGAAACTGAAAGGCAAAAAAGGGAGCAGGGTCTGAGAGCAGCAGCAGCAGACAGCTTCCCAGCAAATCACCTGCGTGTCTGCAGATTACTTGCCTGGAACAGCAGTAATCAGCTCTGGAAATGCACCTGAAGGGTTCTGGGCTGTTGAAGGGCCAATGTTGTGGATAAAATGCAGCACTGAGGATTAAATGATTTCTACTGTTCAGCTCTTTATGGCCTCAGTGCACTTGTAAGACTTTCTCTGTTGAATCTCAGACTCTTTGTGAGTAGTTGTGCTGTGGCTCCCTTCTGTCTTTACTGTTGCTGAAATTAAAGGGACACTTCTGGCTTTGTCCTTCTTCCTGTAGGACACATAAGTGGAACTGTAACCATCCTGTGAACAGTCACTTCATTCTGGGAGATGAATAGTTGCTGAATGGCAAGAGATCGCAGCCTAAATCTCCAGAGAAATGCATGCAAACCCTATCAGGTTTCTATTGTCATCTGCTTGACATTGTGCTCCAAATAGGAAATAGGAAAGGCAATAGGAAAGCTGCCTGTGTTTTGAAATCCAGAACTTTCTCTGGACAAATAACACACTTGCTGTTGCATGGCCAAATGAGGACACAACATCCTATGGCACAGATTAAGTTGTAGAGCAGAGTTCATGGAAGAGCCCATGTGCAGTGATTTCTGCATCCTTCTGAGTGCTGATCAGATTAATGAGGACCACAGAAACATTGGAAAACTGTCGTAGTGACACATCAGTATCCTGTTAGCTTCAACAGAATTACAGCATTTGATATCAGCTCTTCCTTCCTTGCTGTTTCTCCACCCCTCCAAAACACCCCCTGAAACACTTGCAGTAGAAATTGTAAAACACATGTAACAGCTTATTTTGTATGATGGGACTGTTAGAAGAGCTGCATGTTGGTGTGCGTCCAACTCACATTAACTTCAGTTTTGGGCTGCAGCCATACTCGAGTGACTTTGCAAGTCTTTTCTGACTGTCCAATTAAAGTTGATGCGTGCAGTAAATCTGCAGTATCCAAACAGTATTTGATATGTCCATTTTGGATCAGTGGTTGGGTCTGGGAAGTGGATGAAGCTTGCCTGAAGGCAGCATCTGCAAGTTGTTTTTTTTCATCAGAAAAATGAATGGTCTGGTATAATGAATGATTTTGTATAATATCAAAGAAAGAGAGTATCAGCTGTGCACTTCATACGCAGTATTGATTGCAAGTACGCTCATTAATTTGTGTGGTACAGGAAATTCCAGCCAAGGTTAGGAGAGCTTTGCTCTGTAGTGGAGCTGTGACTCCTATTGCCTTCAAAGAGGTTTGAATCAGGTTGCAAACAACCAAAATTCATACTTCAGTTATTTTGCTATAGAAGTGTGTTGTCACAGACGACTTTGTAGACTTCTGGTAGAACAGCAAGGAAAAATGGAAATGTCCTGTCCCTGTTTGAGCCTGCTTAAGGGTTTGATCTGTACAGTTTGGGTGCTCTGGGCAAATGTAGGATGCACGGTGGAACTCTGTTCTCATTGTAGCACAACAAAAGAGAGGAGCTGGGGAGGGGAGGGAGAAGGTATGTTTTCCACCATGGCCTGTTTAAAACATTATGAGCTACCTCTCTTCCATCATGAGTCGTGGTTTAAAGCTACTGCCCAGGGGCATAAAAATCAACTCCTAACAACTTCCAGTGGGACCACTATTCCATCAGTGCTCCCATCAAATGTTGACTCCATGATCAATATTCACCCTCTTTCTTCGTTAATCATCAGTCTTCATTCATTTCTTTGTAACTTCCTGCTGACAGGGGCACTGTTCATACAGCAGCTGGTAGGGAAAACAGAACGAGCTGAACTGCTGCACGCAAGCTGTGAAGGGAAAAAGCCACAACAGTGCATTGTGTCAGCTCAAAATGATTCCTACGGATGCAGCTTTTTCTTTTCTCCTTGCCCTATATGCTCAATTTTCAATAGACGTTGTGAGGCAGGACCTTCAAACAATCCGTGGTTACTATCGCACTGCTTTACCTTGAGTGCCATTGGCACTTGGTAATTTAGAGCAGGAACTCTGCTGATGAAGAGTGAACTGTCAGAATTTGGCTTGTCAAATAAAATCTGTGTACAATCCTAAAATAGACAGTTTTGCAATTAACGCTTGCACTGTGATTTGCCAACAGGAAGCCCACTCCCAGCTTTGCCACAGCCCTCCTGAAGACCTTGTATGTGAGACCAAACCTCTTTCCCATTGCCCAGCCTATGAGCTGAGAAGAGCTGCTGATTTCTCTATCATTCTGATTCTTTGGGCAGCTAATATTGCCCTTCTGCAGCACAGGGATCCTGTCCAAGATGCTCAAGGGGTACAAGCTCTGCACCAAGGCAATACTATTCTGCACAGCCAAGGAAGTTACTTCTTCCTCCCACTAATTTATTCCCCAAAAAGCTGCAGTAGATGCTGCCACGTTTACAAGTACACAGATATTTGCTCTCAGTGCCAGTCAATGAATGCTGCAGCTATGCAGTGTAACTGGAACACCATTGAAGATAATTCCATTTACTTGTGTGAGGGGCCCAATAATTAAATTTGGACATTATTCCTTTAATTACTACAATTTCGGATCACGGTTAGTATTCTTCTAAACTGATGTGATTTCATGCTAAATGTAGGATGCAAGTCTGTCCTTGCTCAGACCCCTCAGCATTCTGGAGTAAGATCCTGCACTGTTGGTTTTTGCAGACCTACAATATGACGTAGCTCCTGGTGCAGGAAAAAAGCATTGGATGGTTCAAGCCTTGTGATACTTCACTGACAAGCTGTGCTGTTTTTTTAAGCCCTGTGCTATGCTTGTTCTTCATGCTAAATGGTGTTTTGATCATTTGTATTATAATAATTCATACTAATTAATTTGTAATTCCTAAATTAAGTGCACATGGGTTTCAAGCAGAGAGGTTACACTCAGGTTAACTATTGATTTTGGTCTTTGCTGTGAAGAAATTTTGATCTCGTGTCTGTCAGATTTAAGACAGCCATCTTGACATCTATTAAGAGAGAGATACAGTTAAGAATCAGATTTTGTGCCTTAAAATATGCTTGCCTGGTGACTTTTGGGATCTGTTCTGCACACAGTACTGCATTCCTTAAGGCACCAACTGCTATACGTGCTGCAATGCCACTCAGCAGTGAATTGGTGCTCTTGCAGATGCTGATATTATTAATGTCTTCTCAAAGAAACTGTGATTTTAAGAAAATCCAAGTTGAGTAGAGTCTCTGTGAAATAAACAGCTGTTTTAAATACATATGATGCTTTTGCACCCTGCGGAGTAATGCTTTAAACAACCACTCCCAAACTGCAAAGGAAAATAAGGTGTTTGATTTGTTTTCACTTCTTTCCAGCCCATTTTCTTTCAATGAATAGATAGAGATTTTAACAACTTAATCATTCTGGTGGACTTGGAAGGAATTTGGCTGGATGCTACTGGCAAACTCCAGTAAGCAAACTCCAGAAGGGATCCCTGAGGCTGGAGGTGCCACAGTCCGTGTGTTCTGGATCGAAGGGACAGAAGGCAGCTGCTCATGGTTATGGATAGCTGGACGTATAGAGTGCTCTGAGCATCAGGAACAGTTTCGAACCATGTAGAAAGAAGAGTTTCCTTGAACATGGTCACAATCTCATGTTGCTCTTGTGCCTATAGGAGTATGAATTCTGGAGTGGGGGGAAAGATAAGACTTTGCAGGGGAAGTAAATGTTCCCATTTGCAATAAGCACGATAGATTTTGCTTTTTTCCTTTTCCCTCTATTCGATGGAGAGGAGTTCGATTACTTTTGGATACGTTTTCTTTTGCATAACCTTTTCATGCACTGTGTTTTGAGCGATGTGACCACTAGAGAGCAGACTTAGCCTTGTAACAGGAGTTAATTAGTTCTTGGCCTCTTCATTTCCTCCTGTCCCCTTTCCCCTCCCCCTGAATACACAGGCAGAGGGGGTTTGGGTGGCTCTGAGCTTGCCTCTAACGCTGTGCAATCTTAGGCCTAATTAAAACGCCGCAGACAGCCTGAACCCCGCATTAAAATTTGATGAGGAATTGATCAGCCAAGCAAACAGGAAATTTAGCTGTGTGAGTGAAGGTAATGTTTGCTCAAATGTGTAATGAGGTCCATGGGGAATATTTATGGGGACCTCAGTGACAGTTTCAGCAGTTTCTTCTCCTTGAAGTCATCTTCCCTACTTGGCCTCTCTGTTATGAGGCTGTAGGCAGAAGGGAATCCAACACCACATCAGCCGGGCGGTGGAAAATGGTCTGTGTGTGGCTGCGATGGTGCCATGGAAAGGTCTGCAAGAGGAGCTGTGAAACTGCAACCTGACTTCTTTATAAACATCAGTGGCTCCATAATGTAAGGAGTTGTGTAGCACAATTGCTGGTGGAACTCCTTGCAGCGTGTTAGAAAGCAAACCTGCCCCCTAAAAGGGTCAGGTGTTGTGTTACCTTTATCTCCATGGACTGCAGGATAAGCTATACATGCTGTCAGCACAGGTATTTGGAGGCAAGGCGGTACGTTCACAGGGTAGGGAGCAATGCCCTCCTCAGCACATCTTATCTATTTCTAATAATCAGTAAAAGTGTAAATGCCTTCTACTTGCAGCAAACAGATAAATTTACATGCGTCTTATTTATCACTACTCTGTCAAACGTAAATCAGCATGAGAGAGTCTTAACCTAAGCTGTTACTGACGGGTAAGATCACCCTCACACCTGTATCTGCAAGTCACTGCTGTTGCCCTCAGCTCCTGGCAGAGGCTTTGCAAAGATGTAGGGCTCTGCATTCAGGGCTCACACAGGCCCCGAGCTGCAGATGTGCTCGTCCCAGCCGTAGGACTTCCTGTGGTTCCTTCTTGTACCACTCGTGGCTACTTTTGACTGGTTGCAATTAAAGTTGAAGCTGACACTGTAAGGACTTGGAGCGAAAAGCAGAAGGATGGGCAGCCAACAGTCTGTGCCCAGTGGAACAAAGTAGGAAGGAGAGATGATGGGTGTCTTGGTGTGAGCCCTGCAGATGGATGAACAGGGTGGTTGCAAGCCAGTGCTTTGCTTTCTAATGCAACCAAGCTGTTCAACCTTGTGGCTTATCTGGTCTGCACTGGGTGAAGATGAATTGTCTTGGGCCACATTGAAGAGCAGAAAGGACCCCATAATAAATGAAAAGGGAGCACTTTGCTACTGAAAGGGAAAGGGGGCCTCATAGAAACCAAAGCAAAGGGTACTTACAGATAGATTATTTTGAGGCGGCAGAGGGGGAACAAATCATCATATACAACATTATATATGGTTTATATGAGTAATACAATTTATTTAGTGTATTTTTTAAATAAAAACTGGGAAAGATATAAGATCATAAAACTGTTGGGATACCAGACCTTGTATTTCTGAAACAAATGCATCTATCTGGTTTGGTGACAGTGGCTGCCATTCTTAGTAAGGCCATTTTTGGTTGTTGTGTGTGATGGGTGTGCACTGGGGCCAAACTGAGATTCACTGCCATGATGGCAGGGGATGGCTGCAGGATGGGGTGGGTTGTTTGTTTGCGGGTTGGGATAGGAAAGGGAAGCTGCTTACAGTGACGGTGGGAATGACTGTCACTGAATGCAGCATGAGAAGTTGGTAGAGCTGTAGGATTTCTTGTTGCCAATAAAATCCAGGAAGATTTGCTCAGTCCATAGCATGTGTAGGGTGGCAGTTGCTATATACATCTTCCAGGTGTTGCATCAACAGCAGGGATGGGATTAATGCAAGAGATGGCGATTTTTCTTTTTAGATTCTGGTGGCAAAAATCGAGGGGAGCTTTATGTCCCATTTCAGGTGCACTCTAATTTCTTGACAGTGTCCCGCTCCCCGTGCACCCTGTGTGTTGCAGGAGGGCCATCCCAGCCCTATGGTCGTGGTGATGATGTTCTGTTCTTCCAGCTCTCAGCTGCAGCTCTGAGCTCTGGGTGTTGCTGTTCCCGGCTGAGGTTGGGCCGCCCGCTCACACCTGGGGCCCGTCGTGGCGCCGCGCGTGGTCTCCGGTGGCCATCCGCCGCTCCTGGGCCACCCGCCTCAGCCATTCCCTGTCCTCTTCTTCGCGGGGTGGCTCCTCGAAGTGGCTGCGCTGGTTGGGGTCCCCGTGCCAGGAGTTGCTGCGCACCAGCGGGCGGGGGGGCCTGGAGGGGCTGTGCTGCGTGCGCCGTGCTGGGACGCTGCGGGAGCGATGGGCAGATCTTGATCTCATCTGCCGCCGCTCCCTGGTGCGCTGCAGCCTTCCCTGGGGCCGGCAGGTCGGGGGGCGACCCGAGGGTCGCCAGCTGAGGCGCAGCATGCCGGTGATTAACCCCCGGCACAGGGGGCAGTTGGGCGTGTTGGCCGTCCAGTGCTGGATGCACTCCCTGCAGAAGATGTGCCTGCAGGGCAGAGCGCGGACGGCGTCCTCCATGGGGCCCAGGCAGATGGGGCACGGCTCCTCGTGGGCCTCCGCCGGCCACGTCCACGTCTCCCTCCTCCTCCGGTTGGAAGCCGCCTCCCGGCTCATGGCTGCGGCTGCCCTGGCGCTGTGTGGCTCCAAGGATGGATTTGGGTGAAGCTGCCTCTTGCAGAGCAGTCGGCAGCCTCCGGGCCTCAGCGCCTGTCAGGCGTCCTACCTGTGGCAGACAGCTCGTGTGCCACCAGCAGGAGCTCTGAGCTCTGGGGATCCTCCAATGGGATCCTCAGTGACTCACAGTCCTCTCGCAGGACTCTGATGTCTCTCACACTGGCAAGGTCTCAGTGTCTCGTGCTCCCACAGGAGATGTTCACACCTCGAGAGTCGCCAGCAAGACTCAATGCGGGCTGGGCCCGCTGGCTATGGGTAGGCACCCGGCCCACTGTGAGGTCACGGGGCCACTGTGACCCTGCGCTGCCATCACAGACTGCACAGATAGGTGGAGGTTTGCTGTCCGGTGGTTGTGGTGTTGATATTTGTGGCATTTTCTTGCCAGAGTCCACCCAAGGGCTTTAACTGGGACATTTTCACTAACAGTGAGAATAAATGATCTATTGAATCTACCACTGTAATAAATTTGTGGATGTTGTTGCTCAGTGCTGTAGCTGTGATCGTGCTGGTATTTGGTAGCAGTGCTAGCAAAGCGAATGCTGTCCTGGGTGTTTTTCACCAGGAAGTGAAGGGGCAGTGCTTACCAAGAAGGGATCCCTGTCTTGGTTAGGAAAGCGCAGCCCAGCTTCTTGGTTTCTCTCGTCTCCTTAATCTCTCATCCCGCCCCTCCTCTGCACCCTCCAGTACTATCCCTCACATCCCAGCCTTCTCTCTTCCCTTTTTGGGTGATGTTTAACATGACTTGGATGGATAGTTGTGAACATCAGCCTCATGTTTATAGCATGTTCTTATGGATTGTGTGATCCTACTCAGGGCTTTGCTCTTTAATATTACACTTCTGCCTCCTGCATGTCATTTGTTAGCCATCAGTCCCCCTGTCTTGTTTGTTGGTGGGATGTGGGTTGAATATTTTCTGTCCTCTCCCTTTTCTGGCCAATGTACTTTGGTAGCCTCTGTTTGTCTTAGTGTCCCTTGCCAACGTTGCTTCCCCAGGGCTTTTCTGCAGGGTTGCTTTCCAGCTGGTCACTCCCCACATTCCTTGGTGCCTCATTTAGGTCCTCTCCAAGGGATTAACTTTGCCCTTTCCCTTGGTGCAATCTTGAGATTTCCCTCAAGCTGTTTCTGGCTGCACGGCCTTCTGCTGCATCAGCCGCTGCTCCCAGTTTGGGATCCTGCGTTGCCCTGTGAGGGTACGCTGTGTTCCATCACCCAGAGCATCCTTGGGGCTCTTCTATGGGTCTGGACCCACTTTTGTCCCCTGCAATGATCCTGCAGGGTGGCTGCAATTCTCCCACATTCAGGCAGAGCAGCAGAGGTGTAGAGTTATGAGGAGAAACAGGTGCCTCTGCTTTTCATTGTCTGCATGTTGCCCTGAGTCATTTTCCAGGTGCAGGTGAAGTTGTTTCGTGGCACAGTTAGAATTGTCACCCTAATGCCTGCACTTGCTGATGGCCCTGCTAGTGTGTAAACATCTCATGCCACCATCTGAGTGTGGTCGCTCAGCTTGCAACCCTGTCTCTGAGCTTCGTTTCCCTTGGTCAGGATCCGGCCTCATGTCACAAACTCGTGTTTCACTCCCATGGCCTGATCTTGTGAATTGCTACGTATTAACAGCTTGAGGCTTTAATATTTCCAATCCCAACAGACTTTCCTGGTAACAATTCTAAGCAGAACTGCTTCTCTCTGTATTCTTGGGCTCATGTCATGGCTTAGGTTGGAAAGGACCTTAAAGCCCACTCACTTCCAGCCCTTTGCCATGGCCAGGGTTTCCGTGCAGCTGCTCAGGCATCACGAGCTCCATCCAACTTGGCCTTGGAAGCCTTTGGGGTTGGGGCACCCACACTTCTCTGGGCAGCAGTGCCAGGGCCTCACCGCCCTCTGAGTAAAGAAATTTCCCTTTGTGTGGAACCTGAACGTCCCTTGTTTTGCTTAAAACTCTTTCCACTTGTCCTGACAGAGGTAAATGTTGCTCTCCCTCCTGTTAGGCTCCTTTTAAGTGCTGGTTGATTTAGAATCCAGAACCAAGAGGTGTGAGATTTGCTTGTAAGCATATGGGCAGGTGAGCCTTACAGGCAGTAATGAGCCGCTTGGTGGGGCAGAGTCACTGCCATGATGGTAGGGGATGGCTGCAGGATGGGCTGGGCTGTGTGGCTGTGGGTTGCAATGCAAAAGGGAAGCTGTTTACAGCGATGGTGGGAATTACTGTCACTGAATTGTCTGTGTGCTGCTGCAAAAAGCCATGGGCACACCAAACCTGCTCTGTCTTCAGCATGGTGCTCCACTGTGCCATTTCAGTGTGTGTATTTAATTCAAGAGCAGCTGTATTTACTTCCTGTCTGCAGCAGATTAGAAAAGTTGAGGCCTGGCAAACCAATCACACTGCAGCCTGCCTCTGGTGGGAGCTCTGGCCACCCGGCCTCGTTTGTTTGCACAGGGGAAGTGTTGTAGAAACCAAAAAGTGTGCTTGAAGTTGAATCTGATCATTTGTGTTGTAGTTGGGGGTCACATGTTGTCATCCAGCTTAATATCTGTTACCAAACGTGCTGCTTCCATCCTCGCTGATGCTTTGGCTTATGAGATGTGGCACTGAACAAAACACTGGAATTGCTGGGAGCCGCCGACTGACTTGGGTTGGAAGGGACCCTGGGATGCCTGTTGTCTGTGGTGCCCCGTAGACTCGTGCACGTTCAGTCTTATCAGGCTCCTGTGGCAGCCTCTGCTCTGGCCGTACCAAGTCCACCTCCCTGGCAGCCCCACACTGCCCTGCTTGCAGCAGCAGCCCTGACAGGGCAACAGCAGGCGGAGAGCTGGCACCCAACATGGGGGCTCTGGGCATAGGGGAGAGATGGGCACCAGGGAAGGGTTCCTACTGGAGGAGTTGAGTCTGATGGTCTGATGGTGTTGAGAATAACTAACTCCACACAGGCCATTTTACATAGAGTGCTGGCACGCAGTTTGGTGTTTTCTGTCTGAGGGTTTGGAGTCTCAGTGTTCTGGGAGTAAAGTGCTGAAAAGCTGTGGCACCTGGGTGTCTGAATCGTTTTCTTTTTGACAGTCTTAGGCTGTTCTGTTCCCAACTGGCAAAATCATGGTGGTGGATCTGACTGGATGGTGTTGCATCACAAAGCAGGGGTCAGTGTAAGCAGCATTAGAGACCTGTTCAATATGTTCGTTTATCATTTGCAATTAAATATCGTTGTACCTCACAGCAGTGGCAAGTCGTCAAAGTAGGGAGGAGAGATGATGGGTGTCTTGGTGTGAGCCCTGCAGATGGGTGAATAGGGTGGTTGCAAGCCAGTGCTTTGCTTTCTAGTGCAACAGAGCTGTTCAACCTTATGGCATATCTGGCCTGCACTGTGTGAAGATGAATTGTCATGGGCCAAAATGAAGAGCCGAAAGGACCCCATAATAAATGAAAAGGGAGCACTTTGCTACTGAAAGGGAAAGGGGGCCTCATAGAAACCAAAGCAAAGGGTACTTACAGATTATTTTGAGGCAGCAGAGGGGGAACAAATCATCATATACAACATTATATATGGTTTATATGAGTAATACAATTTATTTAGTTGTTTTTTTAAATAAAAACTGGGAAAGATATAAGATCATAAAACTGTTAGGATACCAGACCTTGTATTTCTGAAACAAATGCATCTGTCTGGTTTGGTGACAGTGGCTGCCATTCTCAGTAAGGCCATTTTTGGTTGTTGTGAGTGACAGGTGTGCACTGGGGCCAAACTGAGATTCAATGCCATGATGGCAGGGGATGGCTGCAAATTTCACTTCTGCTCCATCATCGTTCTTTGTGACGTTCTTTATGATTAGGCTGTGAGTAGTTTGTGTTCTCTTGATGATGCAGGTCTCGCTTTCCTGTAAGACTTTACTATTGGGTAGTATTGGGTTTAATACTGGGTGATAAGGAGGTTATCAGGAGTACCCAGCCTGGGTTCACCAAGGGGAGGTCATGCTCGACCAACCTGGTGGCCTTTTATGAAGATGTCACTAGCTGGGTGGACAGGGGGAGGGCGGTAGATGTAGTCTACCTTGATTTCAGTAAGGCTTTGGATACCGTCCCCCATGACATCCTTATAACAAAGCTGAGGAAGTATGGGATAGATGAGCGTACAGTGAAGTGGGTCGAGAATGGGCTGACTGGCAGAGTGCAGAGGGTTGTCGTTGGCGGTGCGGTGTCTGGCTGGAGGCCTGTAACTAGCGGCGTCCCCCAGGGGTCTGTACTGGGTCCAGTCTTATTCAACGGCTTCATCAACGACCTTGATGGGGGATAGTGACCACCCTCAGCAAGTTTGCTGATGACACGAAGTTGGGAGGATTGGCTGACACTCCTGAAGGCTGTGCTGCCATTCAGCGGGACCTGGACAGGCTGGAGAGCTGGGCAGTAAGAAACTGAATGAGGTTTAACAAAAGCAAGTGTTGAGTCTTGCACCTAGGGAGAAATAATTGCATACACCGGTACAGGCTGGGAGAAGAGCTGCTGGAGAGGAGCTCTGCTGAGAGGGACCTGGGCGTCCTGGTGGATGACAGATTGACCATGAGCCAGCAGTGTGCCCTTGTAGCCAAAAAGGCCAATGGCATCCTGGGGTGTATTAAAAACAGCATGTCCAGCAGGTCGAGGGAGGTGATCCTCCCCCTCTACTCTGCCCTGGTGAGGCCTCATCTGGAATACTGTGTCCAATTCTGGGCTCCCCAGTACAAAAAAGACAGGGACCTCTTGGAAAGAGTCCAGCAGAGGGCCACAAAGATGGTGAAGGTCCTGGAGCATCTCCCCTATGAGGAGAGACTAAGTGAACTGGGTCTGTTTAGCCTTGAGAAAAGAAGGCTGAGAGGGGACCTGATCCAGGTTTATAAATACCTGAGGTGTGGGGGCCATAGTGGCAAGGCTGGTCTCTTTTCAGTAGTGCGTGGGGATAGGACTAGGGGTAATGGGATGAAAGTACAGCATAGAAAGTTCCACACAAATGTGTACAAGAACTTCTTTACAGTGAGGGTGACGGAGCACTGGAACAGGCTGCCCAGGGAGGTGGTGGAGTCTCCTTCTCTGGAGATATTCAAGACCCACTTGGATGCCTACCTGCGTGACATGGTATAGGGAGCCTGCTTTGGCAGGGGGGTTGGACTTGATGATCTCTAGAGGTCCCTTCCAACCCCTACGATTGTGTGAGTCTGTGATTCTGTGAGTAATAGGCACCTGAGAGTGCAGAGTTATTCAGCTGACCAAATGGATGAATACACCAAAAGAAGAGACAGATCTTTCTCTATACATCTAGTGAAAATTCCAGAGCTTATGCCATTCCAAAGCTGTGACAAACACACATTCTGTCACTGATGGCACCTTTCTTTGTTTTGGGCTCTCATTTAAATGGCATTTCTGTGGGGTCTCCAGCACACCCTAAGCCAGCTGGCAAATGCAGCTGAGGACCTTCAGGAAAGCCATGCCCTGGTAGTGTCAGTGCTTGCTGGACAACTGTGAGCCCCACAATGGGTCTCGTTCCTGTGTGGCAACTTCTGAACACCAGTACCATGTGGTAGGTGAGAGGCCAAGCCAAGCAAAATCTAATCATGCTTCTTGAAAGGGATGCTTTCTGAAGAGTCTTTACACTAATGAGAAGACCACAAACATTCACTCAGTGAGCTTGAAATCACTGTACATTTGCAGGCCTACGGTCTTGTTTGTCTCACAGAGACATGGTGGGATGGTTCCCAACTCTTAACTGTAGCAAATGAATTAGAGACTCCTTATGACAGATAGCCAAGGAAGATGAGGAAAGGCTGCTGCCATTCATGAGAGTGCACTGAGCTCTGCCTAGGAATGGCAGAGGAGCCAGCTGAGAACTGATGGAAAGATCTCAAAGAGGAGAGTGGCATATTCTGTTCCTTCCTTCCTGATCCAGAAGAACAAGAGGAGGGGGGACAGTTATAGCTAGTATGGAATTGTTTTCTTCAGATTGTCTGCTGTGGTGCAGTGTTTTGGTTCTACAAGAAAAAAACACTCTGATGTTTATCGCTGCTGTTAAGCAGTGTTGTACAGAGCCAGTGCCATAGTCAGTGGAGAGCTCAAGGAACTGAGAGGGAACAGAGTGAGGATAGATGCCTTAAAGTGGCCAAAGGGACGTTCCATACCATCTGACAGCAAGCAGAAGGAGTAGTGAAAGAGGTGGGAGATCATTTCACTCTCCTCTGATGCTCGGGGCGAGCTGGGCATCAGTCTGGTGGTGCTGAGCATGTGCTTGTGCATCAGTTGTAATGTACTATCCAATATATCTGAATATATAGTCGTAATGATTACGCCTCTCCTTTCATCTCTCTTAGTAAATACCTTCATTTCAACTCACTAGTTTTACTTTTGCCCCCCACCCCCCTAGTTCTCCAGTTCTCATCCCCATCCCACTGGGAATGGGGCAGTGCACAAAGCACTGTGTGCTGCTGAGACACCTGTTGGGTTCAACAGCCACCATCATTTTGGTGCCCGATGTGGGGCTCCAAGGGTTGAGTTAACAGCACATCTGTCCAGAGCAAGATAACACAAGGATTTGTGGGAGCTGGAGAATTGCAGGCCATAATGATGATTGTTTCCCTATTGGCGGAGCTTGTTCCAATAGCTCCTGAGGATTTTGACTATCTGTGGGATGCCCAAACCAGCACGCTCCCATTGCTACGTGTGATTAATGTGTTTCAGGTTATGTCTGAGGTTAAAATATCATTCAGGAATATCATTGAGAGATCTGCCCCAAGGTGAGAAGGCTCTGCATGGCAGGGGGTGTGGGACGGTCTGGGCAGCTGCCTGGAGCGGTGGGAACCCCCAGGGCTTTGGAACTTCATCTCCAAGCAACTGCAGGATCCTGAGAAACTGGCAAAATATTGGGGGCAGTTCTGCTGTGGCCCTGGTAATCCTAAAGAGACACACATGACTGCAGTGTACCAGATCCAGAGAGCTGGATCTGCTGACAGTGCTGCAGCCTCTGCAACTCCTGACACAGACACTGCAGCAGCTCCAAGGTTTTGCTACACATCCTGCGGTTGCTCCAAGCTCTGGGAAAGATCCTGCTGTCACTCCATCCCTCATAATGAGCTCTGCAGTCACTCCTGCTACAGGTCCAGTAGCTGTTCCAAGTATTGCTATAAGAAAATGAAACAAATGCCTCTCAGGTGTGGTGCACTGTGCCAGGAGATACAGCCCTGTGGTCTCTCCAACCCCTCCAATGAGCCCAGTGGCTGCTCCAACTTCAGTCCCAGGTCCTGTGGTGATTCCAGCTCTGGCAATGAGCTCTGCAGTTGCTCCAACTCCAGCAACAGCCCAACAGTCACTTCAGATCCTACAGTGAACCCTGTGGCTGTTAAAACCCCTGCAAAAGGTCTTGGACTTGCAAAAAGATATGCATATAAATTATTATCTATGCATATGTGTTTGCAAATGAATATGTTGTATATATGTAGTAATATATATTTTATATGTATAAATATATTTCTCATAATTGTTATACTTTCTCTTTTTACCACAATGCGTATAATTTAAACCACAACACTGAGTCTGTCCCCATCTTGAGTCCTGTCTTGAGTCTGTCCCAGTCACTCAGTGAAGAGCACAAAAAGATCTCAGGGTCTTCTCAGGGAGCAGCTCCTGAGGTATATTCCTTACATCAGCTTTGGAAGAGGACTCCAGTTCTCTGGTCCTGCTCTAAAGGGGCTCTCTTGTTATGGCAGTGCCAGCAAGGAGACCAGCTCTGAAACAGCCGTTCGTATTGCTGACTACTGACTGCATCCCCAGAGTGCTGCTGTAGAGAAATAAGGACTGTTATGAGACACACAAGACTTTCAGGCCAGCACAAATGAGAGGACTTGTAAAGAGAGGCATTGTAAAGAGAGAAGGAAAGAAAAGAGAATGTTGTACTGCTATCTGTGGCTGTACCACCCCAGACCCAGACAAGGTAGAGAAGACCTAAAGAAAAGTCTACTTAGAAAGATTTTTAGGTACCTATTAATCTACTCAGTGAATCTGGTTCCATGTTTACATGAGCTCTTGGAGGGAGAAAATGGAAAGTAGGTAGGAAAGAAGTGAAATAAATTTTTATTTATCAGTTCAGTAATATTTTTTGTGGGTTACTATATCACACACAATCAATCAATCACAGATGCATAAAATATAAAGAGCCATCACTGGAAATCATGTGAGGAAGACGTGCTTTATTGAAACTGGAATACTACAAATTGCAAAACCTTCCTGAGAGCGTGCTTGATCTCCCTGTTCCGCATGCTGTAGATAACAGGGTTCAGTGTTGGAGGAGCCACTGCGTACAGAAGTGCCAATGTCAGATCCAGGAGTGGGGAGGACATGGAGAGAGGCTTCAGGTAGGCAAAAACAGAGGTGCTGAGAAAGAAGGAGACCACGGCCAGGTGAGGGAGGCACGTGGAGAAGGCTTTGTGCCGTCCCTGCTCAGATGGCATCCTCAGCACAGCTCTGAAGATCTGCACATAGGACACAACTATGAAAACAAAGCAGCCAAAGCCTAAACTGGCACTAAAAATGAGAAATGCAATTTCCCTGAGATTTGATTCTGAGCAAGATAGCTTGAGGATCTGGGGGACTTCACAGAACAACTGGTTCACAACATTTCCATGGCAGAGAGGCAGTGAAAACGTACTGGCAGTGTGCAGCAGGGAATAGAGAAGCACAGTGCCCCAGGCAGCTGCTGCCATGGTGGCACAAGTTCTGCTGTCCATCAAGGTCCCGTAGTGCAGGGGCTTGCAGATGGCAACGTAGCGGTCATAGGACATGATGGTGAGAAGGGAATACTCTGCTGACATGAAGAAGGAAAAGAAAAAGAGCTGTGCAGCACATCCTGTGTAGGAGATGGCCCTGGTGTCCCAGAGGGCGTTGGCCATGGCTTTGGGGAGAGTGGTGGAGATGCTGCCCAGGTCGAGGAGGGCCAGGTTGAGGAGGAAGAAGTACATGGGGGTGTGCAGGCGGCGGTCGCAGGCTACGGCTGTGCTGATGAGGCCGTTGCCCAGGAGGGCAGCCAGGTAGATGCCCAGGAAGAGCCAGAAGTGCAGGAGCTGCAGCTGCCATGTGTCTCCCAATGGCAGCAGGAGGAACTCGCTGATGGAGCTGCTGTTGTACATCTGTTGTTCCTGGTCTTGGAGTCCTGGTCAGAGTGCAGATGATAATGACAAGTCCAGACCATTCTCAGAGACACTCCTCCTGCTATACTGTAATTTTTTTCTTTCCCTTAAGAAAATGTTCATTTAACTCCAGAACTTGTATTTATTTTCATGAATTTCACCATCCCCTAAGGAGTAGAAGATAAAGGAGATCTTACATTTTTCTCATTTCCTAATCACATCCCAGCATCCTGGATATTTTCCACTTTATTGCAGCTGTTCTTTGAGACCCCAGACCCAGCATCTGTGCGCTTCAATTTCTCTTAGAGAAATCTGCCTGTTTGCAGGAGGAATCAACTATTAATATCTGCAGAATTCAATAAGTTAAACTGATTGTTTCCTTTTAGAAAGGAGAGGCTGAAAGCACAACCTTGCTCTTTGACTGTTCAGAGAACAACCAATGGATTGACAAAACATTTGCTCATTTCAGAGCTGTGTTTAAATTAGACATACACTTTTAGATTTCTGCCCCCAGTCCTTTTTGCCTTCGCTCAGAACAGGAAATGGAAAATCCCTGTCTTGGCTCTCCTCTGGCAAAGCAACCTCACAAACATCCTGTTGTGCAGTGGAGCTGTGATCCCCTGCCCCAGGCAGCAGCTGTGGCAGCACAAGCCCTGCCGGGGGGCTCCTTCCCCCCACCCGTCTCCCCGCAGCGCCCTGGGCAGCTCCCCGGGCAGGCTGAGTGCTGAGCCTGGCAGGCGGCAGAGTCCCATACCCGGCACACAGCCCCTGGGGCACAGCAGGGACCCTGCTCTGCAGGACAGCCCTGGGCACTCGCCTGGAGCCGTGCTGGGACACGCAGCCCTCAGGGCTGTGCCCTGACTCTGCAGCACGGGTGCCCTCAGCTAGGGCAGAAGGCTTTTAACACAGTAAAGAAACATGCAGTGCCTGAAGCCAGATCTGATACGGGATGTCCCTGATTTGGTTAACCCTCTATGAAAAGCATCTGCATGGTCTGTAGTGAGACTTACTATGTCATGCTCTGTGAGTAATGCTCCTGCTGTGTGCTCCCAGCCTGCTCACACCGTACACATCCTGGAAGCTCTTTCCCCTTTCTCTCCTCTCCTTTTGGGAGCTGCAGGCTGTGCTGTGCACAAGAGCTGCTCCTGGGCACAGCTGTCTCTCTGCAGCCCTGCACACTTTTATGAGCTCCCTGTGTCCCAGGAGCCCGGCCCAGCTCAGCATCAGAGGATGTCATGTTTTATCCTTCCCACTCGTCTCCCCTGAGATGTCCCTGTGTCCTCTTGGCCAACAGATCCTGAAAACAACAGCATCATGATTGTACTGATGAATTAACTGAATTATCTGATGAATTAAACACCAGATGTACAGTGGTCAGTGACTGATTCCAGACCTGATAACTGAGATCCTGTGATGAAACAAAATGGGCATACAGGCAAGGACAGAGAGAGGTGGACTTCCCCTGTGCAGGGCAGTGATTTAGTTGAGGCAGTGCAGGCGTCTCATCCCTAATTGGAAACCCTGGGGCTGAAATGGGATTCAGCTCCCCATGGACACACAGTATCATTGGGATTCCTCTGGTTCAGCTCAGAAGTGCACAAGGAGTTGCCTGCATGTGAGCTCCTGCTCTGAGTCCTCAGTCCTTCAGCAGGGAGGCAGTTGCTCACACACAGACACTGGGTGATGCCCAAGGTGCCTGGGCTGCTCCTGATGTGTGCCAGTGCTTGTAAACCATGTGGGAAATCCCTGAGATAGACAGCTCCTTCCTGGGCATCAGCTGAGGGCCAGAGAGGGGATAGCACCGGCTGTCTGGTGAATTCACTCGCAGCTGCAATTGCAGCACAGGGCCTTCAGCAAAGCCATGCCCATGCTGTGACCATGTTGCTATGTCAACTCCAAGGCCCACAATCGGTCTATTGCCTGTGTGCCACCTTCTGCGCACTAGTACCATAGATGAGCTATCCAGTCAGGCTATGTCCAGTGATGCTTTCCAGTGAGGATGTTTACTCCTGTATTTTTGCACTAATGCAAACACCAACACACAAGAAGCTAGAAATCTTGGTAGAGCTGCAGTCCTGAGCTCCTGTTTGGACCACAGGGACACAGTTGCATGGCTTCCACAACTGCACTGTAGCACAAGGGGGATACAGAGTCTTTAGGATGGATGGGCGAGAAGACAAGGAAGAGCGACTGCCCTCTGTGAGAGTGCACTGAGCTCTGCCTGGGGATGGCAGAGCAACCAGGTCAGAGCTAATGGAAATGGCCAACAGAGGAGACCATCAGTGTCTGTACCTGTCTTCCTGATCAGGGAGAGCAAGTGGAAGGTGCCTTAGGCAAACAGATGGGAGTCTCATGTTGTCTGGCCATTGTCCCCTTTGGGAGCATTTTGCACTCCAGTATGTGCTGCAGGGACAGCACAGCAGGGCATGTGGCATCCAGCAGATCCGTGGAGAGCACAGATGGCAGCTTCTTGACCAAGCCATAGAGGAACCAAAGAGGAGAGGTGCTCTGCTGGATCTCATACTCTCCAGCATGGAAGGTCTGGTGGGAATTGTGAAGGTGAAAGGGGCATCAGGCCACGTGCAAATGACAAAAGGATCTAAATTTATTTATTTATTTGTTTATTTATTTATTTATTTATTTATTTATTTTGAGGCTGTAAGCTTAAAAGATGAACATATATGTCAATAAAACTGAAACAAAGAATTGAAGACAAAGATAGAAATCAATGAAAATGTGTTAACCCTTTTCAACATGAGAAATTCTCATGAGTCTTGTTCCATTTTTAGTTGTAAATATGAGTCTTTGTAGGGATTTTGTGTCTTGTTTTTTTTTTTTTTTTTTCGTTTAATTCCGATGCTTTCAGGTACAGAGACACAGACAGCGATGCTAGTGCCATCATTGCCCTGTGACTAAATCCCGGCGCCCACTGCTGCTCTTCCCTGCTGCCTATTTGATCCCTCATCCTCCAGGTGTCTCCAGCTGTCCTAAATAAATGGTCGTGGTTAAAGGCATGTTTTCAGCAGGCCATTTAGACACATGCTCCTGCCACAGCCTGCCAGATTTCCCCATCCCTTTCTTATTGTTCAGTCAGATGCCTCCCAATTATCTGTCTGATTTGTGACTTTTAGGGGGATGACTAAAATTTGCTCCATCTCGCCAAAGACTGATGGACTGTGTTGTCAACTCCTTCACTGTGATTCTATCTATCCCTTCCTATCTTTTCTTTTTCTCTTACTTTTTCTTTTTCTATGTCATTTTCTTCTCCTTTTCCTTTTCCTTTTCCTTTTCCTTTTCCTTTTCCTTTTCCTTTTCCTTTTCCTTTTCCTTTTCCTTTTCCTTTTCCTTTTCCTTTTCCTTTTCCTTTTCCTTTTCCTTTTCCTTTTCCTTTTCCTTTTCCTCTTCCTTTTTCTTTTCCTTTTCTTTTTCCTTTTCCCTTTCCATATCCTTTTTTTTTTCCTTTTTCTATTTCTATTTCTTTTTTTTTCTCTTTCTCTCTTTCATTTTTTCATGCTTTAAAGAAAGCATGAATTCTGAAAGATGTCAGTAAAAGTGAAAAAAAGAGTTGAAGACAAAGATAGAAATCAAGAAGAAAGTGTTAACCCGTCTCAGTGTGTGAAATACTCACGAGTCCTGTTCAATTCTAAGTTGATACCTCCCAACGCCCTGGCTGATCTATCCAAGGGAGATTACTGAAATTTGCTCCATTCCTCAAAAGTCTGTTGTCAAATCCTTCACTGTGATTCTATCTATCCCATCCTATCTGTTTCTAACTCATTTCTTGTGCAAATATTCCCTATGAAAAATAAACCTCAACAGAAGCTGCTTGGACATGGCATGCAGTTGATCACTGTGTTTTACTGTTCATTCAATTGCATCACCTTTCCTTCTGTTTGTTGGCTGTAAATAAAGAGAATTCTTTCTTTTTCTGTGTGCAGCTGGTTCTCTGTGGAAAGCCAGTGGGAGTTGGTACAAAGGAGTTTTAACACTGAGCGGATGATGGTAGAGGAGAAGAGTGATGTGAGGAAAAGTGATGCAAGTCCCATGGGGCCAGTGTGAGTAGGAGTGGGATGGGGAGATTGAGGAGGAACTTTGTCAACACAGTAACAGTACAGAACTCATTGGGACATCCTGGATTGACATCAGTTGCAAAGTGCTTCTTTAACTTCTTGTATAAAACAAACTATAAATAAATAGACAATAAATGCATTTTGGATTCTTGCTCTTTAAGCTCTCTCCATTTTGATGAACACATTCTGAAAACCTGAAGAAGAGAACAGGAAGGTACAAGGCACAAGAGGCTCTTTAGGTTATAATGGGCCCCAGTGAGCATTTGGTGCTGAGTCCATCAACCTCCAGTGCAGAGAGAAGTTTGCACAAAGTGCTCAACAAGACAAAGTCAGAAGTAACAGTGAAGTTTCTTGGAGTATTAATGGGCCCAGTGAGGGCCATTACCAAGTAAGCTTCCCAAGGGACTTGTTAGAGAAGATAACTGGAAGCCATGACTACAGGCAGGCAAAGGCACTGGCATGCTAAGAAACCTCTCCTTTGCCTTACGAAGCAAACAGGACAAACCCTGATTACAAGACCAGTGGTAGAGAGATCCTGTCTCTCATGTTGGCTCCTGGCATTTCCTGGGGCAATGGGTTGGAGGTCCGTATGATGTTAAATGAAAGACATGGGGACAGAAGATCCCAGGCTCTACATGTGGTGCAAGGACGCTGTGAGGTTCATGTCCCATATGAGACCTATGTTTCATTGCAGGATGTGAGCAGGGATGTGAGAAGGGCCCAGTGTGAACAAGCAGTCAATCCCTGTGAAACTCTGAACTTCATATCTCTCAGTTCCAATGCCCTCCAGTGCACACTCTCCCATAGTTTTATGTCCTTTATGTTATGCGGTGCCCAGAAGTGCACCCAGTGCTCCAGGTGAGGCTGTAGCAATGCAGAGCAAAGAGGGACAACCCTTTCTCTCACCCAACTGGCAATAAATTGCTTTATGCGCTCCAGGGTACCGTTGGCCTTCCTGGCTGCCTGGGCACACTGCTGACTCACTTCCAATTTTATGTTGAGAAGGACCCCCAATGCTTTTCAGTCAGACCTCTCTCATGTGTCCCATATCCAGTCAGTGTGTATGTCCAGGGTTGCCCATACCCAGGTGCACAATCAGGCACTTGTTCTTGTTATGTATTATGCACTTGGTGCTTAGTACCAACTGATACCCACTTCTCTGACTTGTCCACATCTCTCTGCAAGTCCTCTCCACCCTCAGTGGAGGCAACAGCACCTCCTCATCTGGTCTCAACAGCAAACTTGCTCAGAATATCTTCTAGTCCTGCATGCAAGTCATCTGCATAAACATTAAAGGAAAGTGGCCCTAAAGTGGAGCCCTGGGAAACTCTGACAGTGGCCATCTACCAGCCCGATGGAACCCACTGACTATAATCCTTTGGGACAGAACTACTGGCCAACTGCTCACTCACCACTGCTGGTGAACCTGAAAGGCAAAATGTCAGCGTGCTGGGACAAGCAGACAAACACCAATATGGTTACATATAGCCGCATCAATTTATTGCCCGAAAAGCCATGATTTTAAAGGAGACAGACAAGGGTGTCCAAAAATCACACACGCTAATTGGAGGAAAGCTACTGCAATAACAACCCTATAACCCCCCTTCAAAGCCACGAGCCATTCATTCTTTTCCTAGAGATGTCCTTTGTTCTCATGCTGTTTATCCTGCTCCGTAGCTGCTGCTCTGTGAACTCCTTATCTCAATCCATGGCTGCTGCTCTGTAAAATTCTTCTTGTATTACAACACACCACGTTCTGTTTCTGTCTAGCTGTATGCAGGAATTTCTGTCCAGAAGGGTGCTGGAGAAATAGTATCAAAAGCTCTACTGAAATCCTCAAGGATTACATCAACTGCCTTCCCTTGTTCAGCTCAATGGATAAAGGTATCATAAAAAGACCTGAAATTAAATAGGACCTTCCCCTCTGTATCTTGTGTTGTCTGTGACCTGTCCTTCAGTTGTTTTTCCATAACTCCCACCATCATTTTCTCCATAATTTTACCAAGCACTGTAGTGAGACTGACAGGTCCATAGTTGCCCGTGTCATCTTTCTTGCTCTTCCTTACAATGTGACAACATTTGCCAGCTTCCTGTCAACTGGTATGACCCTAGATTTATTAGATGCCATTGAAATGCAAGCCCAGAGCATGCTAAAGTGTCATCAGTGCAAGAACATAGATGTGCCATAGCTTTGCAATGCCTTGAAATCCAGACTATGCCACAGATGGAGCAGAGAGGAAAATCTGCCTCTTCTGTTCTGAGCTCATCCTTTTGATAAGCTGAATATCACTACGTACTCCATGGGGTCAGGTGCAAAAGACACAATGGGTGCCCTAAGCACAGGGCTGCAGTGGTATTTAGGATGGCCAAGAATACCTCCCTTCTGGCCCTCAGCTGATGCTCCAGAAGGAGGTGTCTATCTCATAGATTTTCCGTCACAGTTTACAAGCACTAGCACAAAACTAGGATCACCCAAGGCACCTTGGGCATCACTGAGAGTCTGTGTATGAGCAGTGCAGTCCCTGTGGAATAAAAACCAAGGATTCAGATGAGGGACTCACACACAGACACCTCACTGTGCACATCTGAACTCAGCTAGGTGAACTTGCAGCCCCCGTGGTTCTTTGAAAAACTGATCCCAATTCAGCCCCAGGGTTTCCATCTGAGGATGAGATGCCTAACGCTAGAATAAGGATGGGATGGTCTGTTGATAACAGGACAAATGGAAATGGATTTAAATTAAAAAGGGGAGACATAGGTTAGATGTGAGGAACCTATATTTTTACACAGCAACACTGGAAAATGTTCCCCTTAGAGGCTGAGCATGATGATGGATGGGATCCTGGTTTTACTCTGGGTTTACCCTCACGTCAATCCAGGTTTCTACTCATACTTTTCTCTAGGTGAACTCTCACTTTACTCAAGGTTTTACTCACAATTTACCATCAGGGTGTGTGATCGGGAGATGGGCTGGTGGAGTGACTTGCTGGCATCCCCGAGGGAAGGCTGCCAGGCAGATACCCCCAGAAAAGTGGTTGATTCCCTTCCCTGTCACAGTCAGACAGACCTGACTGATGAGGAGGGTTGGAAGAGAGTCCCAACTCAACATCACAGGAGCCCCCCCATGCCTGCCTAGCCCTCGACCCCTGATCCATCTAAGCAACAGGTTTGACACTCTGAAATCTGAAGGAGATAAGAATGGGGAGGCAATGGAGGATCTGCCTAGGAGAGAGCCTAATGCAAGGCAGTCACTACCAAGCCTTGTGACTTCCTCTGCCATGAAAGAAAGAAGGGTGGCCATGGTGGGTGACTCCCTTCTCAGAGGAATAGAGGGCCCCATTTGCAGACTGGACCCGAGCCGTCAGTAAGTCTGCTGCCTTCTTGGCTGCAGGTCAGGGACATAATGAGTAAACCCCCAATGCTGGTTAGGTCCACTGATTATTTTCCACTACTCATAGTTTAGGTGGGCAGTGATGAAATTTCTTAGAGAAGCCTACAAACTATAAAAAGAGATTTCAGGAATTTAGGCCATTTAGTTCACAAAGTGGGAGATCAAGTGATATTTTGTTCTATACCTTCAGGGGCAATGAGGGACACAGAGCAGGCTTGGAAAGCAAAGCAATGAACAATTGTCTCAGAGGTTGTTACTGAGCCAGAAACTTTGAGTTCTTTGATCACAGGACAGTTTACTTGGCCCATGGTCTGTTATCCATGAATGGAACCCAACTGTCTCAAAGGGGGAAGTGAATCCTAGCATAGACGGTAGCGGGGCTTATCGAAAGAGATTTAAACTAGCTACGATGGGGGAGGGGACAAAACAGGGCTTACCAGAGATAAGCCTAGTGAAATGCTGTTTGAGCTGGGAGAGAGGCAGATGCCTCAGCTGAAGTGCGTCTACACCAACGCACGCAGCTTGGTCAACAAGCAGGAGGAGCTGGAAGCAACTGTGCATCTGACAAACCATAACCTAGTTGCTATTACCGACCCATGGTGGGACCACTGCCATGACTGGAGTGCTGTGATGGATGGTTACAAGCTCTTCAGAAGGGTAGAGGAGGAAGGAAAGGTGGTGGTGTGGCCCTTTTTATTAAAGAGAGTTTTGATGTTGAAGAGCTTGGGCTTCAGAATGAAGTGCATGTTTGTAAGGATCAGGGGAAAGGCCTGTAAGTGTGACATCTTGCTAAAGGTTTCTTATAGACCGCCTAATTGATGGGTGAGGCATTCTATGAGCAGCTTACTGAAGTCGCAAGATTGCCAGCACTCATTTTCTTGGGAGACTACAACTTCTCTGATATATGCTGGGAATATAATAAATAGCAGAGGAATCAGTCCAAGAGGTTTATAGATTGCATGCAAGACAGCTTCCTTATGCAGCTGGTATGAAGTCCTACCAGGCGTGGTTCCTTGCTAGACCTGCTCTTCACTAACAGTGAAGGACTGGTAGGAGTTGAGAAGGTTGGGGACTGTCTTGGGCAGAGTGGCCATGAAATGGTAGAATTCTCTATTCTTGGAGATGTCAGAAGGGTGACTAGCAAAACTACAATCCTGAACTTCTAGAGGGCGGACTTTGACCTGTTCAGGACACTTGTAGCACAGGTCCCTTGGGAGTCGCTCCTTATGGGTAAAGGGGTCCAGGAAGCCTGGACACTCCTCAAGATGGAAATCTTAAAGGCACAAGATCAGGCTGTCCCTGAATGCCATCAGGTGAGCGATAGGGGAAGAAGACCAGTGCAGTTGAACTGGGAAAAACTGTTGAGACTCAGGAAGAAAAAGAGAATCTCCGTCATTGAGAAGAAAGGACAGGATACTTGGGGAGATTACAAGGAAGTTGCTAAGGTATGAAGGGAGGAATTTAAGAAGCTACCTTACATCCTTGTCCATTAGTCCATGCCCAGAGCTTCTCAGCCATGTCCCTGTCAACTGTAAGCTCCATGCAGAGGTCAAGTGGGACACAGAGGGCACAGCCTTCTGCTGGGTGGATGCAAGTGTTGGTGGAACCAGATGGGACAAAGCCCTCCCACCATGCCCTCCTGGGAAAATGGCCACCCCAAGAATGGCAGTCTGCCTCCTCCATGACCCCATCTGAAATGCTCCTGCACTGATTGATTAAAGGGCTTTAAACCAGGTCCAAATGGGGAAGGGTGGGGAATTGGATGTGACAGAGAAGGGCTGAGGGATGTTGTTGCTGTTGGAGATTGCAGGGAAAGCCTCTGAGTTGTTCTATAGGATTGTGTAAGGATTCCTCAGAGAAAGTCTTGTTGCCAATACCCCGTCCTAAATCTTACTGTGTACCCTCTGGGGGTAACCCCAACCTGCTGCTGCCCTAAAGTGCCTGTAGACCAGTGCGGGTAGCATGGGAAATAAACGGGACAAATCAAGAGAAAACCACAGAGCTTTTCCTTTCATGCAGGCTGCTGCTTCTGAGCAAGGCCCTGAACATCAGTACCACAGTGTAGATGCAAGACCCAGTCAGGCTAAATCAAAGCATGCTTCTGGAAGGGGATGCTTTCTGAAGAATCCTTACACTAATGAGAGGACCACAAACATTCACTCAGCGAACTCCACATCTCTGTGCCTTTGCAGGCCTAGGGTCTTGTTTGTCTCACAGAGACATGGTGGGATGGTTCTCAACTCTGAACTGTAGCAAAGTAGGTACAGACTCTTCATTACGATTAGGCAATGAAGATGAAGAAAGGCTGCTGCCATCTGTGAGAGTGCACTGAGCTCTGCCTGGGGATGGCAGAGGAGCCACCTGAATACTGATGGAAAGGTTTCAAAAAGAAGAGCAGCAGATTCTGTTCCTTGCTTCCTGATCAGGAAGAACAAGAGGAGGGGGACAGGCAGGAATCTGAGTTACAGCTCAGATGGATTTTTTTTCTTCAGACTGCCTGCTATGGTGCAGTGTTTTGGTTCTAGGAGAAAATCATTGATAACACTCTGATGTTTACAGCTGCTGCTAAGCAGTGTTGTACGGAGCCAAAGCCATGGTCAGTGGAGGGCACATGGAGCTGGGAGGGAACAGAGTGAGGACAGCTGACTGAAAGTGGCCAAAGGGACGTTCTCTATCACCTGACAGCAAGCAGAAATTGTATTGAAAGGGGTGGGAGTTCATCTCAGTCTCTTCACTGCCCAGGGTCCAGCTGAGCATCAGTCTGGTGGTGCTGAGCAAGTGCTTATGCATCAGTTGTTACATACAATTCCATATCAATGGATATATAGTGATAACTATTACTCCTCTCCTTTTATCTCTCTTAGTAAACTGCTTTGTTACAACCCAGAAGTTGTACTTTTTTTCCCAGTTCTCATCCCCATCCCACTGGGAATTGGGCAGTGCACAAAGCACTGTGTGCTGCTGAGCCACATGTTGGGTTCAACAACCGCAGTCATTTTGGTGCCTGATGTGAGGCTCCAAGGATTGTGGTAACAGCACATCTGTCCAGAGTGGACAGGGCTTTGTGGGAGTTGGAGATGTGCAGGCCATGGTGCTGATAGTTTCCCTATTTGTGAAGCTTGCTGAGTCTTCTCATGAAGCTGCATTGCACAGCTCCTTGCTTGCTGCTTGTTTTCCCTGCTGCATTATTTGTCAACTCTGGATGCTGGATTAGGGTATTTATTTTGCTATGCTGTTTGACCTTGGTTTGTACCACGATAAAATTGGCAAAGTGAAGTTTTGTGCACATTCAGCTCTTTGGATATCTTTGGGTTTTGGAAGTAATATTGTTACTATGATTAGGAATTACACATTTTACACTGTCGTCTCTGGGAGCCCAGGGGTATTCAAGGAGAGACTGGATATTGTGTTGAGGGACATGGTTAAGTGGGAGCTATTGGTAATAGGTGAACGGTTGGATTGGATGATCTTTTAGGCCTTTTCCAGCCTTGGTGATTCTATGATTCTAGGATTGAGGTTAAACAATTATTCAGGAATATCACTGAGAGATCTGCCCCAAGGTGAGAAGGCTCTGCATGGCAGGGGGTGTGGGACAGTCTGGGCAGCTGCCTGGAGTGGTGGGCACCCCCAGGGCTTTGGAACTTCATCTCCAAGCAACTGCAGGATCCTGAGAAACTGGTAGAATATTGGAGACATGTCTGCTGTGGCACTGGTAATCCTAAACAGGCACAAATGACTGCAGTGTGCCAGGGCCTGGCCCACACCTACTGAGCTGTGTTCAACACTATTCAGCATCTTCAAGGGGAAGAGAGCTGGATCTGCTGACATTGCTGCAGCCTCTGCAACTCCTGGCACAGTCCCTGCAATAGCTCCAAGTTTTTGCTACACATCCTGCAGTTGCTCCAAGCTCTGGACAGAGCCCACCGTCACTCCACCCCTCATAAGGAGCTCTGCGGTCACTTATGCTACAGGTCCTGTAGCTGTTCCAAGTATTGAGATAAGAAAATTAAGCAAACCCCTGAGTGCTGCTGTAGAGACGACGGGACTGCTGTGAGACACACAAGACCTTCAGGCCTGTAGAAATGAGAGGACTCAAATCCTCTGTGCACTGTGGCAGTGTAAAGAGAGGAGGAATGAAAAGAACTAGTTGTGCTTCTATCTGTGGCTGTACCTTCCCCAAATCCAGACAAAGTTGGATAAGAGAAGAGCTAAGGAAAAGCGTATTTTGAATGCTATTTATTTATCTCTTAACCTATTCGGGGAATCTGGTTCCATGTTTACATGAGCTCTTGGAGTGAGAAAATGGATAGTAGGTGGGAAAGAAGTGAAATAAATTTTTATTTATAAGTTCAATAACATTTTTTTGCACGTTGCTATATCTCACATAATCAAACAATCAAAGATGCATAAAACATGAAGAACCATCACTGAGAATCCTGCGAGGAAGATGTGCACTTTATTGAAGCTGGAATAGTGCTTATTGCAAAATCTTCCTGAGAGAATGCTTGATCTCCCTGTTCCTCATGCTGTAGATAATAGGGTTCAGTGTTGGAGGAACCACTGAGTACAGAAGTGCCACTGTCAGATCCAGGAGTGGGGAGGAAGTTGAGGGGGGCTTCAGGTAGGCAATAAAGGCAGTGATGAGAAAGAGAGAGACCACAGCCAGATGAGGGAGGCACGTAGAGAAGGCTTTGCGCCGTCCCTGCTCAGAGGGCATTCTCAGCACGGCCATGAAGATCTGCACATAGGACACAACTATGAAAACAAAGCAACCAAAGACTAAACAAGCACTAAAAATGATAAGCACAACTTCCCTGAGATTTGATTCTGAGCAGGAGAGCTTGAGGATCTGGGGAATTTCACAGAAAAACTGGTTGACCAAATTGCCTTGGCAGAGAGGCAGTGAAAACGTACTGGCAGTGTGCAGCAGGGAATAGAGAACCCCAGTGCCCCAGGCAGCTGCTGCCATGGTGGCACAAGCTCTGCTGTCCATCAAGGTCCCGTAGTGCAGGGGCTTGCAGATGGCAACGTAGCGGTCATAGGACATGATGGTGAGAAGGGAATACTCTGCTGAGATGAAGAAGAAAAAGAAAAAGAGCTGTGCAGCACATCCTGTGTAGGAGATGGCCCTGGTGTCCCAGAGGGTGTTGGCCAAGGCTTTGGGGAGAGTGGTGGAGATGCAGCTCAGGTCAAGGAGGGCCAGGTTGAGGAGGAAGAAGTACATGGGGGTGTGCAGGTGGCGGTCGCAGGCTACGGCTGTGCTGATGAGGCCGTTGCCCAGGAGGGCAGCCAGGTAGATGCCCAGGAAGAGCCAGAAGTGCAGGAGCTGCAGCTGCCGCGTGTCTGCCAACGGCAGCAGGAGGAACTCGCTGATGGAGCTGCTGTTGGGCATCTGCTGTTCCTGGACATGGGGAATCATCCCAGAAGAAAATAAAAGAAAGTTAGATGAGATTTCTCTTGGCACAAACCTGTACTGTTCCTTGGTGACCTTCCTCCTGCTGTATCATCCAATCCTTTTTCATTTTCCGATGGAAATGTTGGTTCAGATCCATGGCCTAAGATTGTTGACATGAGTTGGAATGTGGATGGAAGAGGAGAGGAGAAGAGGCCTCTTCTGGTTGGCTCTGGAGAAGATGACCATGAGCCACCCAGGTGGGTACAATGTAAAGTGACAGGAGTGCTCAGTTTTACTTGTAGAATGTGACGTCTTTCTTAGCATCTCTCTACATCATCTCCCTGGGCAGATGCTCTTTCTGGTAACGGAGAGATGCTAAGGCAAATACTTGCATCCTGCAGGGCAGTTCACAGCTTGGAAGGACCTCTGTCTTATAGAGAGAGCCAAGTGTCCTAATGATGGAGTCTCATTAAAAGAAATACAGCTCGTTTCCCAGCTGCACAGAATGTGTTCTCCACAGCCCTGAGCAGCTGCTCTCAGCCCGTGTGCTGGAGAAGGAAATGCACTCACGCCTGGAGAGATGCAGCTCTGCTCTGCTGGAGCTCTGGCTGCAGAGGAGGCGGTTCAAACCTGAATGGGATCAGCAAAGCTGATGCTCATTGTGTCCATCGAGCCAGAAAAGGCTGATGGAGCACGAGGATGCTGCTCACAAACCCACTCATCTCCAAAGATACAGCGCAGCAGTCTCAGTGCTGTGTTAATATATACAGCTTGACTCCCATTTCTCCGGTCAACCCTACCCTAACAGCAGAAAAATGAACAAAAGGCAGGAATTCCCATGTTTGGTCCTCTCTTTCTTTGAAGTCCCCTCTTCAATGCCCTGAGCATGCAGTGCAGCTGTGAGCCTCCAGCCTCATGCAGCACCCTGAGCAGCAAAAGGCCCCAGTGCTGCTGGGGGGCTCCTTCCCCCCCCACGTCTCCCTACAGATACCTGTTCAGCTCCTCGGGCAGGCTGAGTGCTGAGCCTGGCTGGTGATTGAGTCCCTGCCCAGGCACATTGCCCTGGGATGCAGGGATTTTGGCTCTGCAGGACACCTTTACACTTCCATAGGGACGGGATTCAGCTGAATCCATTCAGGCATCTTATCCTGAGGTTGTAGTCCTGGCTCCTGGAGGGGACTCAGCTTCCTCCCATGCCTCCCACACACCCAGCCAGACCAGCACTGACCACACATCTGGCCACAAGCATCTGCATCCCTCCTCTTGCACATCCTTCTTTCTCCTCCATCGCCATTCATTCCCATCTCTGACTGTTGCAGTCACACTCCAGATATCAGCTCTCACTGACTACATTTCCCTCTTGGATCCCAATGCTACCCCCATGCTGGCTGTACCTCCCTCTCCCTGGCAGAGCTGCCATCTGTGTCACACGGGTTGTGCTGCACTCGGTGACATCTCAGTGCTTGCTGTAAGACAAAGTACCCTTAAATAGGACATCTCCTTTTTTGGACAGTGATCCTTGAAACCGTCATCTGCAACACTGAGACCTCCCTAAGGAGCAGTTCAGGCCTTGAAGACTTGAGGGAAATGGCTTGTTAGGTCTTTCTGCACTGTAATGAGCCCCACAGCGTGTGTGGTGTACATGAACTTCGGGGACTGAGAGAAGATTGCTGTAAGCAAATGATGGAGGTACAGTCAAAATGCTGTCCAGAAATGTTCGAGAAAGTTGGAGCTGTAATTGGTCCCTGTGGGGCCATTGCCAACAAAGTCTCCCCACAGCTGTGTTTGAGCAGATAATTGGAGGCTGTCATTACAGGCAGGCCTTCATCTTTTTGCTTAGCACCACTACTATGGCAAAGTGGGCTACAAACTTCAGTTCCAGACGATGAGCACAACACCAAGAGATGGTAGCCTGACAATCACACCTGGTTTGACTCAGATGGTATTGGCTATTCTCTCTTCTCTGTTGGCAAAGCACAAAGAGAAGTTTGTTACTGTCAGACTTTCGCTCTTTCTACTGCCACTATTGATGGAGGGTAGTTAGGGACACCAGACTCTCCTGAAATAAATTCTCATTTTGCAGTTTTTCATATTCAGTTAGTTGGCCATGAAAACCATGGAGCCCACTGGCTATGTGCTACACCACGTCAACTTCTAGGAAGCCGGTGAAACATTAGGACAAGTGAGGCTCTTCTTGAGATACTCCTTTAAAGAATTAAGAATAATTTGTATTGTTGTCCAGGCTGAGTGGCTTCTAGTAGACTCCCACAGTGACATCCACTTTATTTCCTTGACCCTTAATCAGTATGAAAGTAGGAATCAGGTAAATAGGGCTCTTCCTTGAAGATGAAGTATCCTTGGCTTTGGGGAATGTCAGAAGAAAAGGATCAGTGGGACATGTAGACATTGCTATAGTTACAATACAGCTGGGTCTATAGTTAAGACAATACAGCTGGGTATACATAAGGGAAGGGTAGCCAAAGAAACTGGTTTTGACCAGACTAAGTGAAGGAGCTGGGTCAAAGACGAGAGGTCAACCTCTCATCAATAGTCCTTGAAGGTCATTAAGAACTAGGGAATGGTTTGGGATGGCATGATCTCC
Organism: Coturnix japonica; assembly: GCF_054131305.1. NCBI lineage: Eukaryota > Metazoa > Chordata > Aves > Galliformes > Phasianidae > Coturnix > Coturnix japonica. The sequence continues at coordinate 18,003,966 of NC_140671.1, read as the reverse complement.
TTGGGAGGCTCCTTGATGATCAAAGAACCGTGGATCGGCTTGTGTTAGAAGGGTCCTGGAAGGTTTGGGTGTTCCTTAATGATGATAGAAGTACAGAAGGGTTTGTGGGGGGTTTTAGGTTTGGGGTTTGTGTTAGGGTAGGGTTGGTTATAGCTTTGGGGTTTGGGTTTGAGTCTCAGTTGGGTCTGGGTTTGGGGTAGGGTTGGTTTTAGCTTTGGGGTTTGGGTTTGTGTCTATGTTGGGTTTGGTTTTGGGGTAGGGTTGGTTTTAGATTTGGGCTTTGGGGTAGGGTTGGTTTTAGGTGTGGGGTTTGGGTTTGTGTCTGTGTTCGGTTTGGGTTTAGGGTAGTGTTGGTTTTAGGATTGGGGTTTGGGTTTGAGGTAGGGTTGGTTTTAGCATTGGGTTTGGTTTTGTGTCTATGTTGTGTTTCGGGCACAGCTGGTTTCAGGTTTGGTGTTTGGGTTTAGGGTAGGGTTGGTTTTAGGTTTGGAGTTAGGGTTTATGTCTATGTTGGGTTTGGGTTCGGGGCACAGCTGGTTTTAGGCTTGGGGTTTGGGTTTGTGTCTATGTTGGGTTTGGGTTTGGGGCACAGTTGGTTTTAGGTTTGGGGTTTGGGTTTGTGTCTATGTTGGGTTTGGGGCACAGTTGGTTTTAGGTTTTAGGTTTGGGTTTGTGTCTATGTTGGGTTTGGGTTTGGGGCACAGTTGGTTTTAGGTTTGGGGTTTGAGTTTGTGTCTCTGTTGGGTTTGGGTTTGTGTCTATGTTGGTTTATGGTTAGGCTTCGGCGCTGGATTAGGGTTAGGGTTGGATTTGGGTTTGGCTTCGGCATTGGATTAGGGTTCGGGTTTGGTGTAGCAGTTGGGATGGCGTTTGGGTCAGGGTTAGGGTTGTGAATCATGCACAACTTAAGGCTCAGGACCACTCGGTGCGGTTGGGGTCGGGGGGAGAAGAATTAAGGCTCACCCTGTGCCCCTCCCGCTCACCCCCCCCTCCCGGTCAATGCCGTATTCAGCTCCTCGGGGGGTGTGTCTCCGTCTCCTCTTTGCCCCCCCTTCCTTTACCCATAGCGGCTCAATTGCAACCATTGGCCGTCCCCCACCCTTGGGACACCTCCAGGTGGCGCTGCATGTTCGACGCCATGTGGGAAATGCTGGGGGGGGAACCCGAAAGCCGGTTAGTGTGGGAAGGGGCTCGACCCCCCGCTGCCATCACCCCCTTCGTGTTGGATGAAGGGGACGGAGATGGGGGGTGGGTGGCGGCCGCCTCGTTGCCCCCCTGCGGTCTGGCCCTAATTTGGGGGAGGGAGGGGAGAGTGGACGTGCGGTGTCAGCGCTGGGGGGCTCTGGTCCCTTTGGGTCGCCTATTGAGGGGGGAGGCTTGAGGGCAGCACACGGGTGGTTTGGGAAGGTATCTATGGGTCTGGGTCGGTTCTGCGGGGTGGGAAAGGAGGGGTGTTTCTCATGAGGTTTTCTCTGTAAATGGGAATGATGCAGATTGGAGTGTTGAGTTTTGTGTTCCGTAAGGATTTGGATGCGCGGTTCCGGTCCGGTTCTGCTGACCCAACTTCATTTCGTTGTCGTAAAGAGAGCGGAGAGCTCTCTGCTGCCACCGCGTGGCCAAAGAGCGGAACTGCACCCCGGTGTCACCCCAAACTGACCCCCCATCGCCACCCCAGCGATGTCGCCCCCGAAGGGATACCCCAACGTAACTCCAACATGACCCCAACATGACCCCCCAGCGTCGCCCCCCAGCAACAAAAACATCCCTCCCTCCCTGATAGCAATCCCAGTGATACCGCAACATCGCTCCTAACATCGCTCCCCAACATTACTCCAACGTTATCCCAACAGCATCACACCAGTGTCACCCCAATGTCACCCCAACACCATCACCCCAGCGTCACCCCAACACAGCCCCAATGTCACCACGTCACCCCAACACAGCCCCAATACCACCCCAATGTCACCCCAATGTCACCCCAACAGCATCACTCCCGACATCACCCCAGTGTCCTCCCAATGACCAACCCCCAGCTCACCACAGCTTCCCTTTGTGAATTATAGGGAGCAATAAGACCCTCACTACCCCATAGCAGATCAATCCATGCCCCCACTTGGTGTTATCTGATGGCTGTTTGCTGGCGGGCTGTTGCTCCATTCAACCACCACTGTCTGGGCCCATCCTCCAGTCAGTTCCTCACCCAGCACAGAGTGCACCAATGCATGCCAATGACCCCAGAAGTGCCCCCAAATGACTCCAAATGACCCAAAATCCCCCCAAGTGACCCTAAAATGATGCCGTAAGTGCCCCCAAAGGGGCTGCAGCTTCCCCAGAAGAAACCCATGGCGGATGGTGTGGAAGTTTTGCTGAAGTCAGTGCAGACCAACAGACACCAACAGCCTCAGCTGTCACCTCCCCCAGCACTCATGGATGGATCCCATCCGGCCCCATGGACTCGTGGTGCTCCAGGTGGAACAGCAGGACGCTGTTTCCTCTTGCATCGTGGGGGTTTGCTCTGCTCCCCATCCCAGACAGCCAAGTCAGAGAGCAGAGAACCCATCAAGAGCCTTTTTGTCCCCCATTTTCCCTTCACATCCCTTACCCACTGCAGCCTTTGCTTCCCTGAAGCTGCTCTCCCCATACACTGCTGGAAGGAGCCTTAAAGCCACAACTACCAGCCCTGGGGCTCAGGGCTTGGTGACAGGGATGCATCATTGGGCATTGGGGTGCATCTAAAAAAAAAAAAAAAAGGAGGGAAGATTTAGGTTGGATGTTAGGGGAAAGTTCTTTACTAGAAGAGTGGTTAGGTCCTGGAACAGGCTGCCCAGTGAGGTTGTGGATGCCCCGTCCTTGGAGGTGTTCAAGGCCAGGTTGGACGGGGCCCTGGGCAACCTGATCTAGTAAAGGTGTATGTTTGGTGGCCCTGCTAGGCAGGGGGGTTGGAACTACATGATCCTTGAGGTCCCTTCCAACCCGGGTAATTCTGTGATTCTGTGTGATTCTGTGTAAAAGGGCTTCAATCTTTGGTCCTTGGGTTCAGGCCTTTGAGAGGGATTCACCCTTTTATTCCTTGGAGTTATACACTTTTCTGACCCATTTGGCATCACGGTTCTGCTTTTAGTTGCCCTTTCTCCCCCGTTTTCCATCTCTATCCCCCTCCAGGGCTCCATAGCAGAGACACTTTGCTGCAGCCTTCATATATAAACTTCATATATAATCTTCATGTATGAACTTCATATAAAAGCAGAAGAGAAGCATGCAGACCAAGCAGCATCTGAGCACAGAATGGATGCTGCCCATCCCATCTCTCTTCCTATCTATGTCTGCTCTCACTCTGTGCTTTTCAAGGGGGGAATCTTTCCCCATCTCCAATGCAAAGGGTCCCAAACTCCAAAGTGAGGGGAATAATAGATATGGATTTTATTGAGGGCTTTCTTAACAACTAACAACAACCAATTGGGGGTAACATTGGCTAATGGGTTAATATGGGCTAATTACAATTAGAGGCCGTTCTTATAGGCCATGGCTGCTCTGATGAGCCATAGAATGAAAGACGACCAAGAGTAAAGACAGAAGAAAGGGAAAGAGGGACAGAGAGACAGCAAAGAGAGGCGGTTCAGCGCTGGTAGATCCATTCACATCCTGCTGTTGGGTGCGGATCTTCAGTCTGATGGGCCATCAGAGGTTTGTTGTTTGACAGCAACTCCCGATGACAGTCCAGACTGATTTCCAACAAGTCCAACGTGGTGGCACTCAGCCACCTGCCAGCACTGCCCCACTGCTGTGCCTGGGGGCAGGAGCACAGGAGAGGCCCCTTCCGTGGGAACCGTGAAAGTCTTGGGAAGCTGAGTTTCTAGATGTATATCCATGGAGCATCTGCAGTGTGCACAGCAGGAAAAGACGGATCAGAGCCTTGCTGTGGTGATGCCCCTGTGTCTGCACTGGCTTGTGGCATCACCTTCCTCCTGAAGATACCATCTTCCTGATGAGAAGCAGTTACTTACAGCCCTACTCTCTTACCTCCTTTCTAAAGGGACTGACGCAGAGCCTGCTCACAGGGATGCATTTCAGCAAGGCATCCGTTGCACACTGCCCATCCCTCTGGGAGAAAGAGAGGCTTGGCAAGCAGCTGGCACTCCAGGTAAGGGCCGCCGGTAGAGCTCCGTGGCTGTGGTTAGAGGTTGCTCCCCTCCCACTGCACCCAGTTCCCAGGGACTTAGGAACTTTGTCCTTTTGGGAACAAGGCCACCAAAACCAAATTCAGCAGAGATGGGATGGAATAGAACCCTTCAACGTACCTCCCTCCCACAGTCCCTGCATTCCGGAGCTTGCTGTGCCTCCCTTGAGGCTCCAGGCACACCAGCAGCCTGGAGTGGGGTCCCTCCTGCAAACTGAGGTCCAGAGAGATGCACTGACTCACAGATGGCGCAATGGCATAGAGGGAGCCTCCTCGTCCTTCTGCCTCCTCTGTGCCTGCACCATGCCCAGACATTGCCTTTCTCTCATTCTTCACAGCACTGTCCAATCCTGGGGAAGCCCACCACAACTGGTTCTGTCGTTTTCTGAGGAATCCAGGTAAGCAGCGATCTGGCAGGAGTTTATAAGCAGGAGAAACATCCTGAAAACCAGGAGCGTGCAAGTTGTGCCCATGCCGGGGGGAAGGAAAAGGGGAGAAACAGGTTCAGGTGCTGCTGAGGGGCCCTGACTCTGCCCCTGAGGAGTGGGGTCTGAGTGGGAGGGGAGAGCTTAGGGCAGCACTCCCTGCACAACACGACAGTGGTTCTTGTCCACATCACTCTTAGCAGCAACTGATTAAACAGATGCACACACTCTCCTTCTGCTCTAATGAGTTTTGTTTAGTCAGACGACGTGTCCCAAAGGGTCACGGTGTGCCGGCCTGCGGCAGCACTACCCAGCCTCACAAGGCAAGGGTAGGTGAGTGCAAAAGAAATGTTAGAGCATGATGGAGAAGAAGGAGCAAATCTGGCAGAGCCAGAGCGTACCCAAAGCTGAGAGGCAAAATAGAGGCTCCAGAGCGCCTCGATGCGCGGTGCCTTTGGGAGTTCCCTTTGCATCCCCTGGAATCAGGGAAGCATTGCAGCCTGAGGATTTTCACTTGTTCCAGGAGGCCAACAAAATGGAAAAGAATTGTGTAGCAATGTCATACCTCCTTGAGATTTCCATTAGGGCACGAGACAAAGCAATGACCATGTTGTTCCTCCAGGTGTGCCTGGTGCAGGGCATGCAAACACCGAGCAAGTTAAAGTTGGTTGGAAGTTCTACCTGATACTTGCTGGAGCTTCCTTGGGTTCCCTATTGCTGGGGATGCTTCCGTGCTGGCTTCTTATTTACTGGTACAGGAACAGAAAGTGAGTTGTTGACCCCCATCCCCATCCTGCCCAACTCTTTTCTGTAGGGCTGCTGTGGGCCAGGAGGCGTTTCTAGTTAAAGCAGCGTAAAGAGACCAGTTAATTGTTGGCTCACACGGTCTGTGATTGACGCAGTTAGATGTTGTCATTGGCTTCAGCCCATCCTTACTGCTGGGCCAGAGACAGGCTGGGAGCTGAGGGTGGCTCTTTGCCATGCGCTGTGAGAAAGCAGAGCAGGGGCTCTCCTGTGCCCTCAGCACGTTCCTCTCTTTGCAGGTGCCGCGCTGAAGCTAAAAAATGGGCTAAACAAGTCCAGGACAATACCAGCATCTACAGCTCACAGTCAAGCTTCCTAACTGGGGGTTTCTGACAAGCCCAGCAGCCCCCGGTCCAAACAGGCATCAATGCCACCCCTCCCGCCCCCCCCCGCCATCCTTCAGGGGGCGGGAGCGGTCCCCTCAGCTCCGGAGCATCACCCAGCACCCGGACAACTGCTGCCTTGGGGAAGCCTGAGAGGCCCGGCAGCCCCCAGCCCCCTCCCCCCCGGCACCAACTCTGCCCTCTTCCTTCCCTCCAGCATCCATCAGGGGACGCAGAGTGCAGAGGTGGGGAAACAGTCCAAGAGACAGACAACCACTGCCTGGGGGAAGCACAACCAGCCCAGCAGCCCCCCACCTCCCCAGGCACCGTCACCACCCTCCCGCTCCCCTCCACCATCCTTTATTAGGTAGAAGCACCCCCCCCCCCACCGTGTCAGCTTAGGGGCATCAGACACCTGGAAAACCACTGCCAGGGGGAAACAGACCAGGCCCAGCAGCCCCCAGCCCTTCCCCAGCACCACCTCTGCCCTCCCGCTCCTCTCCACCATCCATCAGGAGGTGGGAGCACCCCCAGTGGGTTGGTTTGGGGCACCATCTGACATCCACAGAACCACAGCTGTCATCAACCAGAGTTTTCCAGGCCCCACACTACCAATAAATTGACAGTAATAGCACAGTTGTCCGTGTACAGTTGTCGTGTCATTACCTGACCCACTACCAGACCTTGCATGTCACTTGGCATTGGCAGACAGCGATCATACGAGTGGGAATGGCTTTAAACTCCAAGAGTAGAAATGGAGGTAGATGGGTGGAGGAAATTCCTCCCCCAGAGGCAGTGAGGCCCTGGCCCAGGCTGCCCAGAGGCTGTGGGTGCCCTATGGCCCGTCTCAGGCAGGTTTTGCACATGATGCAAAAGCTCCAGTGCTTCTGCAGGAGGTTTCCCAGACAGCAGGCACCATCCTGCTCTGACTAGCAGGCAGTCATTTGCTTTGCAATTAGAACTAAGCAAGAACTATGAGCACATTTTCTCCCTCCTCCATTTCATTTTGCTTTGTGGGCTGGACTGAGAATCCAAAAGCGAAAATCTTACCTTCATCAGCACAGTCATTCCACATAAACATTCCTGTAGTACAGATGGGCTCTATTGTAGGTAATGATAACCTCCTTACTGAACAAAGATGGCTGTAATTCCACTGTGTATTAAGGATGCCAACTCCTGGACCTACCACTGCACCTGTACTGAAAAGGAGGCAACGGACTGCCTGTGTCACACCTGTAGCTCACATTTGCTGGTGATAAGGACTCTTGTGTTTGCTGTATCCAACCTCCAGAGCTTCTGCAAAGGATACCAGGGCAGAAACAGGCAGCTAAGAAAAGCAACACTGAATTAAAAACACAAGACAATAACCTGTAACTGCTAGCTGGACCATTTTAGAAGAGGCCTCGGAGAGCACTTTGTACCTCACAAATAAAGATCATCTTAAAACATCTTAAAGCAATACTTGAGAGAGTGTGAATCACATTCACTTTCTCACACTGACTTTCACCTCCCCAGTTACGCTGTGGATGAATCACTCAGGCACATAAACGTACACCAGTCTGTACGTGGTGAAATGCTGCCTGGGAAACACATGCAGTACCAAAAGTAACAGAGAGCATGGGATAGATTAAGTAGTTCCACTTCAGACAAAAGGGTCTGTCCCCCCCCGATGGGCAAATGAAAGAGCCTTTATTTGAGAAACAGGCTCTATAGGAAAAGATATCAGAAGGAATGAACCCTGGGTGTAGTGCAAGAAAAGAGAAATTCATTTTGTCAACAGCAAAACTGCGGAAACATGGGTACCATGAAAACAGGCCAGGAAGCCTCTCAGGAAAGGAGGTTTCTTGTGGGACGTGGGGTTAAAGGGAAAAGAGGGGGTCACGCACTGTGGCATGGTCATGGTCAAGGACATGGACTGGGTAGCCTTCAACTCTTTTCCCTTCTCTGTCCAGAGAAGGAAAAAGCAAAGCAAACCCCAAGCAAACTCCATGCACTTGATGAAGGAAGTGCTTCACCAAGGCAGCTACAACAGCATCTTCTTACTTCTAGCCCAGGATGTGCTTCTGGAGCTGGCACACTGCCTCTGCTCTGATGTGGGCTCTGGGCCTTTGCCACACTGCGCTCCACCTTCGCGTGTTTTTTGGCAGGCCACAGCTCTGCTTTTTGCTCCTCTTCCTCCACTCCCTTGCGCTTTCTTGCAGCCACCGTCCTGCAGAAGGAGTGGTTGTCAGCTGTGGGGGAAGGTCGTCCCCCTGTCCTGGGACCTGCTGTTCCAGGAAGCCCTCCAGCCTGGAGAGCAGCTTTCACGTAGATCTTGCCATTTGGCTCAGCACCTCTCCCTGTTAGAACCAAGAAGGGGGAAGCTGCAAGATTTAATGAGTCCAGCACTACCTTCAATCTGCAAACTGGCACAGAATCACAGAATTAGAGGTGTTGGAAGGGACATCCGGAGATCATCGAGACCAACCTCCCTCATAGAGACCAAAGGCCCAACTGGGCCACGATACGGAGAAATCTCATCTCCAGTGTTGACTGCAATGGATCTTAGGCTCTTGGGTGAACTGTGGGCTCGATTTTCCAATCCTGGACAGGAAAGGTCACTGTCAACCCCTCCAACTGCAACACCTCAAGCAACATGCAATGACAACAGTCGCAAGAAAGGACAGACAGCAAGCCTGACTAGAAAGACAGGACCCAGAACCCAGATGCCTGGTGTGTGTCTGTAGCTCTCTTCACAGCTGGGCCACACTCCACACCAGTGTCCTGCCTTCCTGCAAGGCCATGCTTCACTGCAAGCCTGTTTGCTTCAGCTTCTAGCAGAAAGGAAACAAGAAAGACGTGAAGAGCATCTCTTGGGAGGAAGATCTGAGCACAGCCAAACACAAACTTCTGCTCCTCAAGCGTACTTTCTTCCATTCATTCCCATGGTGGGAATCCAGACTCCCTGCAAGTGAAAGAAAAATGAGGCGTGGAAGGGTTATGGGCTGGCTGGAGGAAGAGCTGGAGTTGATCCAGCGTAGGGACAGAGCTTAGGAGCCCTCTCCCAATGTTCAGAGACATAAGCCAGGGCACAGGAAAGGGCACAGGGCACAGGACTCGGAGAGTTTGGGGAGTGAGACTTAGGAGAGAGTGAAGAAAGCTGAGGCAAGGGAAGCACTGCTCAGCTGAGGAAGAAGGCCGAGATGGAAAGCAGAAAGCAACGATGAGGGCTTGAGCAAGAAGCCACAAAGGACAGCAGAACCACCTGCAACGCTTCCTCGGAGGTGGCACCAAAGTCAACGGTCAGTATGGTCCGGATTGCAGGCACGGCCGTGCTTTCCCTTTTGTGGACAATGGAGAGGAAGGAAGGAAGCTGGAAGGGAAGGGCTTGTGCTGCATTAGAAGAGGGCTTCACCTGTGCAGGACTTGATGTATGGCAAGAGCTGGAGACGCTGCATTCCTTCAGGGTGCTTCAGCTCGATCCCTGTTTCAACGTATTGATTATTAGCTGACCTTATAGCATGTCTTTAGTCATTGTTAGTATCTTACCTACTTAATTTTGTGTTGAAATGTATTTTAGTTGCATTTTGCATCTCTTCATTTCAAATAAAAGCGAACCAAACTTTTTAAAACTGGTGCTGCCTCTTTCAGTAGCTGCTCAAAATGTGCCTGGCTTGGGCTGGCCATCGTAGGGCGATGAAGCGGTCGGCTTCAGGTCCCTCCATGGAAATGCAGCTGCTTTTCCCCCGTTTCCCTGTTGGTGTTCTGCACCTGTGGCCTTTCAGCCCAACTGGAACTGCTAGCAACAGACTGTGAGCATCCCCTTGCTCTGCGAGGGCTGAGAGGAAAGCAAGGGAGAGGAAGCAGCGTGGGAGGAAGAAGGGTGTCCCTGCGCTCAGCCTCTTGAGCTTGTCTGTCTTCCTGGCTGTCTCTTTCAGCCTTCTGATGCACCGTGTGTTGCTGTTTGCCCCGGGAAGCCCAGCTGCACGCGTGGAGGAGGACAGGGCAGCTGGAGGGCTGCAGGTGAACGCGCCTCAGGCACAGAGCTGAGCCGTGAGCCGGGAGGGCCCTGAGCAGCGCGGCGCTGCTTCAGCTCCAATAGCTTCAAGCGCGCGATGGGCAGCGCTGCGTGTTTAGTGCCAGGGTGCTGCGAGGGCACGTTGCTGAGCAAGAGCCCAAAGAGGAGAGGCTGGATGCCAGGAGTGTCTGGTGGCCATTTTCAATTGGCGCCTTCTTCCACCAGCCTGCACAGTGGACTCGGTACAATGAGCTACAAGGCACTGCCTCCTGCTGCCTGCATGGCAGCAAGCAGCGCTGCCGGAGGTGAAAGAGATGATTGTTGGGCTGTGTGCAGCAAAGGACCTGGATGTGAAGGAGGGAAACCAAATATTGATGAGTGGTCATTGCATCTCAGCTGTGGGTCTGGGCTCAGCCCGTGCAGCAGCACCTCGGGGGCTGGGGCCGAGCCCGGTGCCCGGGGCTGTGCTGCCTGCAGGAGGCTGCGGGGCTGTGGGGCTGGGGCAGCCGCTGTGGGTGCAGCACATGGGCATGGGGGAGGGCCGGCAGCAGGGAGGGCGTTGGGTCCGAGCACAAATCGTGTTGGTCACAGCACAGGGGCTGCAGGGGATGCCAGGAGCGCAGAGCAGGGAGGGCTGGGCTGTGTGCAGGACACGGCATGAAATCTTCCCTCGGCAGCTGCTGAGCTTTTCCCCCAAGGCTTCAGACTCAGATGATGAGGCTCTGCAGTAAAGCCAGCCGGGCCATCCTGATCCTGCAGGGTTAGGAAAGGGCACAACAGAGCAGTCAGTGAGGAGCACAAGGCAGTGAAGCGCAGCACGAGCCATTGATTGCCTGCACTGATGATCTTCTGCAGCCACCTCCATTGAGATCTGCGTCCTGAGTGCGGATGGAAAGTGAAGGGAAAGGAGGAGCAGGGGATGGAGGGGCAGGAAGCGCTTGGTGCCGGCGGGAGCAGTTCCGGGCCATGGCGGCATGGTGGTGCCAGGAAGGTGATCGGAGCTGAAGGAAGGTGTGTAACATGTCCTTGCTCTGGCTGTCAGTGAGCGGGATGAGTCGGGGCTGCAGTTCTGTGCTGGTGTTTGTTGCTGGGACCGGCTGCCTGAGCAGAATGGGGGCAGCGAGAGGGAGGCTGGACAAGCGGCAGCATCAGGAGCACGGCCCGGTTCTGCTGTGCTGATGGTGCTGTACGGCTGTGGGTCCCCACTGAGGGTCGGTGAAGCAGCGTGGCCCCGTGTGTGTTCCAGCATGGTGTGCGGATGTGGGATGTAATCAGAGTGAGTGGATGCAAATGGAGTCAGAGGTGTTACAAGGAGAGGCTCTGGATTGGAACATGGAGAGCAGAGCTGGTGTGTCCCAGCAGGCAGGCATAGTCAGGTGCCCTTTGGAGCCTGCTGTTGTTGGCGCTGAGCTCAGGAGCCCCATCAGATCAGCGTGGTGCTGCGTGCTGCGTATGGCAGCGCCAAGAGATTCCCTTGTGGAAGAAGGGGGAGGATGAAGGAGGCCGAGGGCCCTTTGCTCAGGGCCAGCTCCTCTGTGGCCTCTTGCTGCTGGAGAGAAGAGCTGCTCGCTGGGCACAGGCAGTGCCTTCTGGCTCCCGTGCCGTGCCCTGTCCTCCAGCTCCCTCCTCATACCATGTGGAACGCCAGTGCCAGCAGTGCCAGCAGTGCGGCCGCCATGTTAGAACCCTGGCCATGTCACCTTGGTCACCTTGGTCACTGTTGCCCCATGCAACGCACTCGCCTCTGAGAGCTCTGGACGTTGACAGCCATGTCGGAAGCCAAGAGAGCAAGGCTGGAGGATTCCCACGATTTAGGTGGGAAGATGGAGCCGGGGACTGCAGGGTCGAAGAGGAGGAGGAGGGGGCCCGCCATGACCATCAGGTGGCAGACAGGCAAGCGAGCCCGTTCCCATCACGCCTGGACCAGCGGCATGACCACCTCCGTGGAGCCCATGGAGGTGGATCCACCTCCGGATGAGTCCATGGAGGTGGATCCGCCTCCGGATGAACCCATGGAGGTGGATCCGCCTCCAGATGAGCCCATGGAGGTGGATCCACCTCCAGATGAGCCCATGGAGGTGGATCCGCCCGTGGCACAGCTGGCCTGGCACCACACCACCGTGCCAGGCCCCACATCCTTACCATCTCAGCTCTGCCATCACTGGTCCAGGCGCTGGGCTCCTTACTGTCTGCGCGGCCCCCGCCCCCGGCATTAGCCGGGTGGCTTCATTTAACATCAGCTCCTCCTTTGAGACCTCTGCGGGCCCCCGGTTCCATCTTAACCCTATTTCTATTGTGGATTTTAGTGTTAAGTTTAGTTGTAGTTTTAGGAGTAGGTTATTGTTTGCATTTTTTAGTTAAGAGTAGGTTATTGTTCACGTTTTAGTGTTAGTAGATGATTGTTCCTGTTTTAGAGTTAGCTGTAGGTTACTGTTCATGTTTTAGTGTTAGGTGTAGGTTTCTGTTCCTGTTTTAGAGTTAGGCATAGGTTAGTGTTCGTACTTAGAGTTAGGTGGGGTCCTACCAGCAGATGGCAGCAAACAGCGCTCACTCGGTAAGCACACGTCTGCTTTCTCACCCAATGACATGAGTGCTGCTTCATGAGCGCAGAGGTCTGTGACATCTCCGAGGGATGGGATTTGCATCTTGTGACTTTTCTGTTGCAGATTGTTGAGGAGCACAGCGTGAGTGGCTGTGAAATGCAATTGGGCTTCATGGAAACAGTCCGGAGCTGTGTCTGGAGCTTCCTGCGTGGCCATTGTAAGGTAGGTGTGCCTTACTGTAAGCGTGTGCTGAAGCAGTGTTGGTTAAGCACAGCTCACTCCTCTGTCTTCAACAGATCAGCTTTCTGTGCACTTTATTTCTGTGTCTGGCGTTGTAGAGCACAGCAGCAGCAAGACAGCAAACACGTCCACAACCAGGTACGTGAACATGGGAAACTTTAATTCTGTGAATAATACTGGTATTAATATTAATGAGGCAGTGGTCACGCGTGTGTGATGGAGCTCAGGGATAGGTTTATTCTTGTCTGTTAAGCTCTTCCCTTATTTGACGTCCACCCGTCCTCTCTTGCTTCTCTTCCCCCCACCTGCAAGTGCAGCAGTACTGAAGGCTGAGGGCTCTTTTCCTAGGCAGGCGGGCAAAGGCAACTGAAATGCAAGTTTGCTGTCCCTCTGTTCTCGGGTCAGTAGGCCCTGGATATCTTCCCAGCACCTCTCTAAGTCAGCCTGGAAATGTTTGCTCGCAGGAAGTAACCCCATTGCAGTGCCTGAGGCTAATGATGCCTTTTTCCCCCCTTACAGCACGCAGCCTCTGTGAGAGCAGTGGAGCAGCAGCTGTCTGCGCTATGGCTGCTGAACTGCATTTCTCACCACCTGAGGTCCCTGAGCCCACGATATTGGAGAACATGCTGCGCTACAGACTCTTGTTTGGAGCCCTTTTCCAGCTCCTGTGTGTGCTGGCCATCATCCTGCCAGCTTCCAAGTCCCCAAAGGCAGTAAGTTGCGCTGTGTGAGATTGATAGGAATGCTCAGGCAGTCAGCTGGGAGGGAACTGTCTGTAGCTGTTGCCTACGGCAGTGTGCCCCGGCACTGCTGAGAGTGCTGCACTTGGTTCTGTCCTTCCTTCCGCACGCCAGCAGCCTTGAGGTGCCAGCTCATCCTATCCTGCAGCTGCTGCTGCGCCCTATGAGCTGCCAGGCAGAGGGTCCACTCTCCCAGCATGGACCGCCTTGCTAGAGAGGACTTTAGGCTCTGGTTTGCAAGGGTTTTTTGGGAACTTGACAGATGTGGAGTTTCTAATGTGCCCTGAGGTCAGGAAGGCGATTTCCTGTGCTGGTCTCCCAAAGCTGCTTGGTCAGGTGACTTGAGCTCCCAAAGCAGCTGTCAGCCAGTTGTTAGAAAGCTCCCTGACTGTTTCCCAATTGCTTCTTGCAGGACTCAGAGGGTTTTGAGTCTAAGACGTGGGAGATGGTGAAGAAACCCAAGGCAAGTGCTGCTCAGCTGAGAAGCAAGAAGGAAAGCAAAAAGAAGTGATAAGGGCTTGAGCAGGAAGGCACAAAGGACAGCAGAATCACCTGGAACGCTTCCTCAGAGGTGCACCAAAGGACACACACTGCGTGGTCTGGTTTTCAGGCCTGGCCGTGCTTTCCCTTTCATGGACTGCGGAGAGGAACTAAGGAAGCTTTGTCTTTAGTCACTACCAGTATCCCAACTATTTGATTTCATATTGAAATGTATTTTTGATGCATTTAGCATCTCTCTATTGCAAATAAAAGTGAAACAAACATTTGAATAGTGGTGCTGCCTCTTTCAATAGCTGCTCAAAATTTGCCTGGCTCAGGCCGGCAATCGCAGGGTCATGATGTGGTCGGCTTCACGTCCCTCCTGGAAATGGAGCTGCTTGTCCCACGTTTCCGTGTTGGTGTTCCCAACTGGTAGCCTTTCAGCCCATCTGGAACTGCTGGCGATGGACTGTGAGCATCCCTTGTTCTCCGAGGGCTGAGAGAAACAAAAGCAGCGTGGGAGGAAGAAAGGTGTCCCTGCGCCTTGAGCTTGTCTCTATTCTGTACTTCTGTAGATACTGTATATCTAGAGCTTGTTCTTTGAGAATGATGACTGCTTTGTTTGATGTGTACTTTCTGGCCCTCATTCGTCCTATTAATGCGATAGAACTGACAAACTTGTTTGTGTTTAGGTTGTTTGTATGCTCTATTTCTTATTTTCTCCGTATATGCACTGTCCCCACGATTTCCTGTGCATGTGATTAATTCACATGACAATAAACAAAAGAGATACTCTCCATTTCTTAGGAATGATGCTTAGGTACACATACAGATGAGCTTCTTAGTTTTAGAGGCTTCAGGCTTTGGAGACTACCTTGGTTTGAACAGCAGAAGGCATCAGTGTTCACTTCTCAGCAGCACCAATCTACAAACCTGAGTAATAGCTGCTTGTTGCTCTGTTTCTGCAGAGCCTCGCAGCTCCCCATGCACTGATTACAGCCTTTGGAAAGGCAGCCAACTCACTTTCCTTGGGAAGCCACACAGATATGAACCGTAATAGCCCATTGACTTTAGAGATGATTGAACAGGACTCTTTGATTAAAGGATACTGTCAGATGCATGTCTGCCCCTCTATTATCTGGTGCTCTGTGTTGGAAGCTTGAAGCTAGCACATCTTGCTCTGCCGTTTTCTGTGTGTCCTTTTCCAGTTGGCAAGCTCTGACTGCTAGAACCCAAGATGCTAAAGCAATATTTAGACTCAAATGCATTTAATGAAAGGAGGCAATCTGTGTGTGTGCGCTTTCTCCAATGAGACTGGCACTGTTCCCTCGTGTCTTTACCAGATAACTAGACTTTATTTCCCATGGCTGAAATATGATCTGTCATCTGCCCTGAAGGAAACAAGCTTTATAGCTTAGGATTCCTTGTTAGTCCAGGTGAAGAGAGCTTTGTCTTCGGTGCCCTGCCTGGATTTTGGTCTTGGTGTAAAGGCTCTGACTGTGACATTCTGACTGCTGTTTTGAGGCTTACCTTTTGTCTCGCACGTGATAAGGATGAAAATTTAGCAGAAATACCTTTTCAGTGGTTCAATACATGCTGGTGATTCTGTGATATCTTTTTCTGGTGTGAGTAATTGTTGTTTAGTGTTGGTTTTTGTCCTGCTGTTAAAATGGGGGTGTTTTTTCTCTACAAAGCCTGATTTAGGCACTTAAGCTTAGAACAACCTCTGTGGTAACAGGCTGTGTGTGGATTCACACTCATCCAGAAACACATACAGAGGAAGCAGGGATGGTGCTGCTCAGGTCTTACTAAATGTAGGCTCAGCCTGATATAGATGCATTCCAGCGGAGATACCCAGCACTTACGTACTTTTGCTTTCACATAAATGCCCGAAATGAGCTGGGCATCATCACGTTGTTAGAAAGCTCCCTGACTGTTTCCCAATTGATTCTTGTAGGACTTGGAGGGCTTTGAGTCTAAGACCTGGGAGATGGTGAAGAAACCCAAGGCAAGTGCTGCTCAGCTGAGCAAGAAAGCCAAGGAAAGCAAAAAGAAGTGATAAGGGCTTGAGCAGGAAGGCACAAAGGACAGCAGAATCGCCTGGAATGCTTCCTCAGAAGTGCACCAAAGGCAACGGACTGCGTGGTCTGTTTTTCAGGCATGGCTGTGCTTTCCCTTTTGTGGACTGCGGATTGGAACTAAGGAAGCTGGAAGGGAAGGGCTTCCAATGCATTAGCAGCAAAGAGGACTTCACCTATTTGGGACTTGATATATGGCAAGAGCTGAAGACACTGCATTCCTTTAGGGTCTGTCTCTTCAGGGCCAGGGACAGTCTAGTGTTAGCCTGAAATATGGCTAGAAGGGTCTGGAGAGAGGTGGTGTCGTAGCCACAGAGTCTCTGTAAGGCATCTGGAGCTTCCTGATGCCAGCTCACTGCTTGGTTTGTTTGATCACAAATGAGTCAACGGGAGGAGAACCTGCTGTGTTAGGTGCCCCAGAGCTTACAGTGGCTTTGAAGAAAAGGGTTCTGTGGTGGGGCTGCAAGTCTGCCATCCTTTTGCATACACAGACTGCCATCCTCAATTGACAAATGCATTGTGAGCCCAGGTCCAGCAGCAGTGCTGTGCTGTGTCTGTTCTCTACCAGAAGACTAGCAGCACATTTGCTGGAACCATCAGTGTGAGAAGGACCGCGTTTGCTTCTCTCCCTTGCTGTTGGTGGATGAGTCAGGTGGGCAGCATGAGGAGAACAGAACAAAGCATGCGAGACAAAAGCACTCCGAAGTTGCTTGGAGATTTCAGGACAAAGAAACATGACAAAAATATCTGACACCAATTACATATAATCTTTGTTTCAAATTAAAACCAAAGTAACTTTTTAAAAGTCATGCTGCCTCTTTCTGTTTACTATGAAAGCTTCTTGAGCTCTGTAGAAACACAGGGACATCCATGGCCTGTTCACGAGAGTGACGCGTTTAGGGGAGGCCTTTCAGCTCCTTCGATCTGTGTGAGGGTGGTTGGCTCAAACTTTCAGGCATGCATGTGTCCGTGCTTGACTTGGAAGCAGCAAAATGTCTGCCAAAACACCTCCACCTTCCTGGAAAGAGGAAACGGTGCAATGTCTTAATTAATTTGCCTCTCATGAGGGATGTTGGCTCCAAGAGCCCCCATGGAGGTAGCAAAATAAAGGCAGTGTTTGTTAATAGGATCGGGGGATTAAATGGGGATTCAGTCGATTGATAATGGGGATTTCTGTAGGCCCCATGGCAAGTGTAGCTGTAGCAGGGAGCTGCCTGGCAGCCACTTGGACTGCAGGAGGAGCGGTGAGCTGGGTGAGCTCTGGCTGGTGTTACTTGGTTCCCTCCCCAGAAGAGGAAAGGAAGGAAAGACTGTGCGGTAAATCCTCAAATTCCCAGGCATCTATCTCAAGCAGTTTTTCTCTTCCATTTTTGACTGTTCAAGCAGGTCTCCCTCTCTGACCACATGCTGTCCCGCTCACAATGCATCCTTGTGCTCCTCCAGTGCAAGCTGCATGATCCCTTGAGGCAGGCTCATAAGCAGCTCGTGACCCAAGTTCCAGTTCACATAGTTCAATTAAATCCCTATTAATCCTGCTCAGACCTAATTGACTTTCATTCTCATACATGTGCTTCTCTCTGCTTTAGAGATGCTCTCTGCTGATGTTCCCCACTGGCAGCAGCGGAAGAGCCAAGGCTGTCTGTGAAGAGAACCAATACTTCCTTCTTGCTGCTCTGGAAGTTTTGAAGCCAAGATTCTTTCCCAGCCTGCTGTAAAGAACATGAAAAGAGCCCTTTGATGCCTGGGTGCCAGGGAGGGTCAAGGCTCCGTGTGGTGATACTTAAGGATGGTGATGTTCACTTCCTTCCCCTCAGCTTGTGGGGTTTCACTTGGAGCCCGAAGGCCCTTGTGTGGCTCTGGAGCTTTCTGTACCCTGTGTGAACAGCAGCTGGCTGCAGCCAAAGGCCCTCAGACTGCAGCTGAAGCAGAGCCCAGTTGATTCCTGCACAGCCTGGGTCCAACCCACCTGCCAAACACAGAACCATGCTGCTGTGTGAGAGCCTCCAGGCCGGAGAGAAGGATCCCAGCATTAGTCCCCCCGCTTGGCAAACCTAAACCAGCCCTAAGCTCATAACCATGGGTTCCTGATGCTGGCCATGCTAATTGCTTGCTGTCACACCCACACTCTTTGCATGTCTGCCAAGCTCAGTGATTGTAAAATGATAGAATTCCTGAGCTGGAGGGTCCCTGCGAGGACCACTGAGTCCAGCTCCTGGCTGCACGCTTCAATGGCTCCAGGTGGGGATGGCAAAAAGCTGCTTGAGTTCCTGAAAAGATCAGAGCAAAGGCTCTGCTGCATCTGTCTGCGACTCAAACACCACCATTGTGTTATTCATAGAAATAATTCCTACAAATATAGTTGGAATTAGCAGCGAGCAAAGCGCAGCTCACCTCAGGAACAGAATCAAAGGCTGGCACAGTCTGGAGCACACACCTCTGCCTGTTTTGCTGTTGCCCGGGCAAATTGCAGCTTGATGACATCCAACAGCAAAGCAGTTCTCCTTCAGCAGGTATCTTCTGAACTCACAAGCACCTCTGCACCGCAGAGCAGCCCTGTGTTTAACAAGGCTGTCCATCATTCACACTGCTTTCAGATCTGACATTCCTCTCCTAGCACCCAGGACCAATGCTTAGTCACTTCCCCTTGAGGAGGAATGACTTAGCATTAGGTAGTAGATGAGAACAGGATTCTTTCCTATGTTGCTCCCTTATAAGCTCAATAACCACATGCTGCACGTGGGTAACAAGAGCCAAACAGGAGCCGTTCCATCCCAGACTACACCTGCAGATGTCTCCACAAGGTCCGTCTGAAGAGTCTCACAGCTGAAGGTCCTGGGACTGCTCTTCCTCTTTCCAAACACACGGTAGCTGAGGAAAGCTCCCTATTAGCTGAAGAGACCAATTTCAGGACCTTCACTGACTGGAGGAGCCACTGTGGGACACAGGTGTCCCCTCCCACTCACCCTCTCTCCACAGCCGACCATGGTGCAGCTCTTGAAAAGATGATGGAGCTGTCTAGATCAAACCCTAGCACTGACTACATAAACAAATACATGGACTAGCTGCATGAAGAGCAAGTAGCAGACATTGCAACAGCAAGTCAAATGCAACCTCAAAGATTTACTAACGAAGAGTCAAAATGCTACATTTCCATGGGAAGCCTAAAACGGATCAACTCAGGTGTGACAGTGGCTCCCAAGGCGGTTCTGCTCCACACATTGCTGGTGCACTTGCTAAGACACCTCATCTCTGTCTTTGGACACTGGGAAAAGGGGAAAACATATTTTGCTACTGGTATGTCATTCTTGGGGACGGGAAAGAAAGTGAGTATGGGACTTGGGCCACATCACTGCAGCCTATGGAGAGCCCCTGGGGTGTGTAGCTGCCCTGCAGCACCGCACTGCCGCTCCACTGCTCCAACAACACCTACAGCAGCTGTGCACATAAAGATGGCAGACTACAGGGAGTGCCATGCAGGTGCTGCAGGGCTTCATCCCCTAAGCCCGCAGTATCAGCAGTGCCCAGCTGGCTTTGCTGCACAGCCTTATCACCTGAGAGTCTGAAGACCTGGGGGAAAAGCTCAGCAGCTGCGCAGCTGCCGAGGTTCCATGTCATGCCCCGGCCTGCACACAGCCCGGCTCTCCCTGCTCTGCTCTCCCAGTGTTTCCTGCAGCCCCTGTGCTGTGACCAACACGAGCGGGGCTCGGGCCCAATGCCCGCTCACATCCCCAGCAGGCAGAAATAGCACACGACAGAAACCCAGCCTACCTGCAACCCCCAGCAGCAGTTCAATCCTTCATTTCTACACTTGTGCTTCGTAACACCAAACCAATAATGACAGGACGAGCATCTCTTTGAGTCATTTTATAAAAATATTTGACTTACACAGATATTGTTACAGTTACTTGAGTATTGGAAATTACAATACAAGGAAATGCCGACAATGAATTTCAGTAAAGTATTTTACCATCCAGTGCTGCTGATCCCAGTTCATGTCCTTGTTCAATAGAGCATATATACACAAACAGCGATGCTTGAAGAAAATGCAGAAGACACCACAAGAATCAGGGGCTGGAGATACCAACAGAACCAAGAGCTGAATTCACAGACAGAGCGCAGCATGTCAGAATGATGCAAACAAGACAATTTTAACAGGCTTTTCATTTGCAGTTTTTCTTTTTCTGGAACAGAAACACATTAAAATATCAGCTCCCGCTGCTTGATCAGATGAAGACATGACGCATTTACTGTGCAGCTTCATATAGGAACACCTGAGCAACCTGGAGCAATAAGGCTTTGTTAATTCGTCCATCAGCAGCTCAGCATCTCATTCAGTTTTTCATGTCATTTTCATAAGGCAAACAACGAAACAGAAGTTACTTTCATGTTTGAGAACTGGGATTAGTTGGCAGCTACATACGAGTATGTATTTGTTATGCAGTATGAATTCACACAGATCAGGTTGCTCAAGCAGTGCTGGGAGCAGTAAAGTCATTCATCTCAGCTGGAAGTCCAATATTACCTGGGGTAGCAGATGCTGTGGGGTTATCAGTTGCAAATAACAGCTTTTCCTTCAGCTGCTCATAATTCTTATAGGCTGGAAGGTCCAAGCGACTGAAACTGAAAACAAAGAGAAACCTTAATTATTGAACAACAGTTTAAACCACCAAATATCCATTAGGAACACAGGCATATGAACTGTCCTGTTCAGAAGGAAAACTGCATTTGTACCCTCTAAAACACCTGTATCTTGACATGCACTTGCCTATGAAAGTGAGAGTTAAAGCACAACAAGCACCTGAGCAGCGATAACTTTCCATAACTGGCAATGTATTTAGGAACAAGTCTCACCTAATCTCTCTTCTGTATCTGAAACTTAAAATCTGAGCATCTTCACAAAGCACCAGCGTAACTGAGAAACTGAGCAGAAGCTACATTTTCTCCAGCGAAGAGGGAGCATGAGCGTGGCTATTTATTTTCATTGCCAAGATCGAGTGTGGTGATAATGAAAGATCAATCCCAAACTCTTTAAAAAAAGGACAACCTTAAGTACTAAAAGTAGCTTTACGTTTTTAGTGATGTGCAGATCCATGGCGTTTACAATGGAATCAGCTCCACAACAAAACTGCTTTTCAGAAGTTCAACTATTACTCAGCAGAGCTTACTGCCATAGCCCAGTGCTTTGCTTTCACACAGTCTCAGACACTTCCATATCACACCCACTTCCTAAAATCTCAAAGTAGACTGCCATCTGTAAGAACAGAACCACAGCAGAGTTTGATCCTTCGTACTTACCAGGTGTGACTTCCAGGTAACCAGTTTTCCTTTCCAACTTTCTCAATGCAAAATTTTTGGGGTCTGTTGCTCCCTGTACAAAAATCAAACAATGAATTCTTAGGTCTAACTGCCCGTGTATACCAGTAGGTAATACATGAACACAGCGCGTGAAAACAAGACTATAACTACTTGCAGAGCACAAAGACATTTGTCTCTCACTACATCCCTCTGAAGAAATCCACGTAGTGAAATGCATAAATATGAAGTGGTTTTCAAAGAAACTCAACCACTGAATCACATCGTTGGTTTGGTACTGGAAGGAATCTCTGGAGTTTACCTAGTCCTGCCACTCTGATCAACCAAGGATACCCAGAGCAGGCTGCCCTGCCAGGACCATGTCCAAACCATGGATCAAGTCACTGATGCAAGGCGTGTTCACATTCCATCCATCCCTTTTTCTATCACAGCTCTACCAATATGCAAGACTCAGATTCCATATAAATTCATTAAAAAATACCCTTAAACACACAGCTTGGTCCTTATTAAGAAAAAAGGAAATAACATGAGCATAAAATGCATTAAAGAGGGCTCATTACCCGTGAGGTCAGCAAATCCTCCTACTGGTAATCTGCACGTTCCAGTAACAAACTGTAGAAATCTCATTCTCTTCTCATTATCTATTTATTTCCCAAACTGAAAAATAATAATTAACATTGATGTCAAGTTTAATATTGAAATGTTCACTTCCCCATCCCCCGTGGGACAGCTGGATTAGCAGTTATCATTTACATTTACATGCTACTTATCTGTTGAGTAATTCTGACTATTGCTCATTAAGCTGTTGCTGCGTTCTTGTGTGGAAAAAAGAAGTCTACAAACCTGCCAGAACCACAATATCTGTCTGCAGGTTCTGCTATCATGCTGGAAGATGGTATTGCCTCTGCCAGTCAGTCAGATCAATTTCTTGAGTTCCACACAGGAGCACCTTTAGGGAAGAAAAATTTCATAAACATGGAAACTACAAGCTACTACTTTGATTCTACAGCAAGACTATTGTACTGAAATACTACTGTACTTCAAAGCACCCGCAATCACAGTTGTCATGGTTTAATAATTTTGTAATTTTTGCTATCAGTATTCCACATCATAACATCATATAAAGCATGAATAATTTTACTGAATCTGCAACTTACAGAAGAAGACTACATCTCCCAGAGAACAACACGATAGGTCACGGGACCTGGACTCTATATTAACTCAGTCGCAGACTAGACTGACGTCTTTCGAGTTCTGGCGTTCAGGGGAGTGTGTGGGAGCCTTCAGCCGTTCGCCTAGATTCACAGTAGGCCTCTCGGTTACGGGACTCATTCTCTCTCCTATTTCGCTTGATTCGTTAGCTCAATTTTCAATTTTCAATTATATTGTATTATATTGTGTTATCCGGTATTTCAATATAGTATTTAGTAAATAAGTGTGCCTCCTTAGATCGTTGCCGCTGTTTTCTTTTCCTAATTAACTTTTTCCCTTTCGGCCTAGGGCCCCTCCGGGGCCCACGGCCCCCTGTCACGGACGCAGGTGGATTTTTCGTTCAAACCGTGACAACAGTACGCTTGGTTTTAATATTAAACTCTTAAACTTCCACAGCAAATAATAACATCCGTGGCAACAAAGAAGATACACCAGTCATGAAAACGAATGTATTTACACATATAAACCATACTTTCTCATTGCCTAACCGTACAATTCTGTGCTAGAAATACGATGTTCTGCTGCAGAGTATAATTTGGAGAGACCAAAAGCAGCTAAAACCTGCTCCTCTCTGTAATTTGACCATCCGCTGATATTTGGTTCTTATCTCCCTTGCTTTCCAGTCACTCACTCTTTAGACACACACAAATCACATTGTCAAGGACTACAAAAACACTGTCAGCCAAAAAATTTATGTTGGCAGAATCTTAACGTTAGAAATGTGTCTAAGTTGGTTGCAAAGAAGAAAGTGAAGAACAACACAGTAACCAAATACTACCTGATACATAAGGCTTCTCTCACACATCCTGAAAGCAGAACCACCAGCCTTAATGACCTCTGCTCTTCAGACTCTGACTGAAATTCAAGTATTACATGTAGCAGCCTGGATCTGACAATAGTCTTTTACTTCCAGCTCCTTAGCATCAAAGGACCGCAGATACTGCTGGGGCAGAATTTCATTGAAGCCTTCAAAAGAAGCTTGTGTCTGTTCCTCAGCGCCTCAGGAAAGTCTCCATTCTGCTACCAGCCTGGAAAAGACACAGAAGGATCATTTAAAACGGGCTACGCTAACCCAAGTTCATCTTTGTTAGTTTGTTTTGAAATGAACCGTAAGCTGTGTTAAGAAAAATGCTGGAAAGTTCTGGGGATAGAGCACTGTGTAACTGTATTCTAATTGTGTTCCCAACCTTCACCCTGCACAAACAATTTTAAGTTAAAACCCTATGTTTCCAACCACTCAATTATGGAAAGCATTTTAGGCTCCAATAGCAGGCAGCATCTACTCACTGTTGATATTAATGAGAGCACAGGAGTCCCTTGCTACCTGGAGGAAGAAAAAAATGCAGAGCTATATTCATCTAATATGTTCCATATTTGTTTCTGTTAATCAGGAAACTTTGCTCTGTGGTAGAAACTCCACTCTCCATTAAGAAAAGGGAGAAAAGCAGGCAGGAGACGCAAAGAACCTGAACCCAGGGAGAAGCAGATATTATGCTGAATTCAAGCCTAACCTGTCAGGAGAACTGGAATCGAAAGGAGAGATGAAACTCTGGGGAACGCAACACAGGACCCAGAGTGTGACAAAAGAACATTGCTTAAGCTGCAATCTGAGCTCTCCCTGGCTTCCTCAAAACCAGAAGAGAATGGTCTTCTGCAGGTACTCCCTCCTCTCTATCCCAATGAGTATTTTGCACAACTGCCAATGCCAATACGTTCCTTCTGCAAATGTCGCTGTTTCTGTGAAACCTTTCCAGATGATTCGTGACAAAAGCAGTTTCTACTCCCTCATCCCTCAAAACCTTCCCACAAAGAAGCCTTCACAGATCAGATGGTAAGAAAGAGGGAATTCTACGGCCACAGCAATAAAGCGCGCAAAAAAGCAACCAACACAACCATGTCAAACCGCAGCCCGGACTCGTCCCGCTCACTGCAATCCAGACCCACTCCATCTGTACAAACCTTCATCCACGCCCACTGCCCCAGCCCAACACGGCACCGAGGCGTGCGGATCCATCGGCACCAATTCCAGCGGGGAGTCCTCATTCACACCCCCGGAACAACAATGCACACCAACACGGCCGGGGCCGGCTCAGGCTCTGCCTCCAGGCTTTTGGGGCCGGCCGGGTGACTCCACAGCACAGCGAGACCGTGGAGCTGCCTGGGAGCCGCCTCTGGGTGCCGGCAGAGCCGCGAGCTCCTCCCCCGACAGCCCCTCTGTGCCCCCGCACCGAGGCCCGACCCCGTTCGCAGCACAGAGCCCGCTCCTCCCGGCCCCGCTCATGGCCGCCATGCCGCCATGGCCCGGAAGTGCTCTCCGCCGCCTGCAGGAAGCACTTCCTGTCACTGGCACTGTCACCTGGCTCAGGCCGGGCTGGGGCCTGGTGGGGGGGGGCGGCTGCCAGAAAAGGACCCAAAATTCACGTCTCGTTCCATGTCTTTCCTCTCGCTTTCCCTCCTTTACATTCCCATTCCCTTCCTTCCTTCCTCGCCCTCGGCCCCTTCCCTTCACCACCTCCCTGTGTCCATTCCAGTGCCTGGCCACCTGTTCTGACCAGTAATACCTCGTAGTGTCCAGCCTGAATCTCCCCTGTCGCAGCTTGAAGCCATTCCCTCTGGTCCTATCATTAATGACACGAGAGAAGAGGCCGAGCCCCAGCTCACTACAGCCTCCCTTCAGGAAGTTAGAGAGAGCAATGAGGTCTCCCCTGAGCCTCCTCTTCTCCAGGCTGAACATTCCCAGCTCCCTCAGCCGCTCCTCATACGGCCTGTGCTCCAGACCCCTCACCAGCTTTGTTGCCCTCCTCTGAACACGTTCCGGGGCCTCCATGTCTTCCTTGCAGTGAGGGGCACAAAACTGAACACAGCACTCGAGCTGCGGCCTCATCAGTGCTGAGAACAGGGGGACAATCACCTCTCTGCTCCTGCTGGCAACACTGTTTCTGATGCAGGCCAGGATGCAGTTGGCCTTCTTAATATACAGCAAAGGAATCTCCTGAAATGGAAACCAGAATATCTGGCAACATGAAACAAAGTTCGGATTCATAAAAGACTGGCAGCAAGGCCTGAATCTCTTGTGTAATCCGCTCTTGATGTATCACATTAGCACTAGGTGGAATGCAGAAGCTTCCTGAGATGTGATAATCAAAACTTAGTCCAATGCCTTAAAAAAAGCCTTTAAGAGATTACTCCACCTTGTCTCTTTAAAATAAACTTAGGTAGTACAAAAGGTTGGAAAATTTTTGGACAGCTCCCCAGGGCCGGGCTTTGGAAGGCCGTATTGACGAGAGTCAATCAAGCTCCGGCTGCAGGCGTATATGTGTGTGCCAGTTCTTTAACACAGTAGGAATCACAACTTGCTGCATGATCAAAATTCTACATATGCTACTCCTGAACCCCAATTACTTCCAGCAGTGTTAAATTACCCCTGATCTCAAAGCAGAACAAAACAACAAAATACCACACCAATACTGAATACATAGAAACAAACAACTCCTTGGGCCTCAAGGGGAGGCTGATGCACAGGCCACGGCTGCCAGCGTGCAGCTGGGCTTCCCAGGGCAAACAGCAACACACGGTGCATCAGAAGCTGAAGGAGCCCTCAGGGAAGAGAGGCCAACTCAAGGGGCTGAGCACGGGACACCCTTCTTCCTGCCGGGCTGCTTCCCCTCCTCTGGTTTCTTTCTGTCGGACCTCAGAGAGTAAGGAGATGCTCACAGCCTGTCACCAGCACTTACGGGTTGGCTGAAAGGCCACAGGTTGGGAAGACCAACAAGGAAACAGGGGAAAACGTGCACCATGTCAAGGGAGAGACGTGAAGCCTACCGCTTCATCGCCCTGTGATTGCCAGCCCGAGCGAGGGACGTTCTGACCACCTACTGAAAGAGGCAGCACCAGGTTTAGAAAGTTCGCTTCAATTTTATTGCGGACAAGAAGATTTGGCTACTATTTATTACCCCGCCCACACCCCAAAATGAAACCCCGCTGCCCAGGATTTCCTCTTAGCAATCAGTCACTCAGCCTCCAGTCAGACCCAAGGAGAAGCCAGACCCCGAGGCTACGTCACCTCCTCCCTCTCCAGTCCCAGCCAGCTCTATTTCAGCCTAACCCTACACCAGGCCTGGACCTCAAGAGACACACCCTGAAGGAACACAGCATCTCCAGCTCTTGCCATACACCAAGTCCTGCCTATGTGAAGCCCTCTTTGCTTCTAACGCAGCACAAGCCCTTCCTGTCCAGTTCACTTCCATCATCTCCACCGTCCATGACAGGGAAAGCACGGCTGTGCCAGTAAACTGGACTGTTCAGTCAGCAGCTTTTGGTGCCACCTCCGAGGAAGCGCTGCAGGTGGTTCTGCTGTCCTTTGTAGCTTCTTGCTCAGGCCATCATCCTTACTTTCTGCTTTCCTTCTCAGCTTTCTTCCTCAGCTGAGCAGCGCTTGCCTTGGCTTTCTTCACTCTCTCCCAAGTCTCAGTCCCCAAACTCTCCGAGTCCTACAAGAATCAATTCAGAAACGCTCAGGGAACCTTCTCAGCTAACAACTGGTTGGCGGCTCACTTTGGGAGCTCAAGTCACCCTCCTGGGCACACTGGGCTGCCAGAACTGGGAACCGCCTTCCTGACAGTCAGGCACACAAGAAACTCCACCCCTGTCTCGTTCCCCAAATCCCACACAAACCAGAGCCTAAAGCCCTTTCCTGCAGGTGGTCCCTGCACGGGCAGGTGGACTCTCTGCCTGGCAGCTCATAGGGCGCAACAGCAGCCGCAGGATAAGACGAGCTGGCACCTCCAGGCTGCTGGCAACAGCTACAGATTGTTCCCTCCCAGCTGGTTGCCCGTGCCTTTCTCCCAGCCCATGAGAGCACCACTTACTGCCTTTGGGTACTTGGAAACTGGCAGCATGATGGCCAGCACAGAGAAGCTGCAAAACGGCTCTGTAGAAGAGTCCGTGGCGCAGCATGTTCTTCATTAGCATGGGCTCAGGGATCTCAGGTGGCCAGAAATGCCGTTCAGCAGCCATAGCATAGACAGCCTGCTGCTCTACTGCTCTCACGGAGGCTGCCTGCTCTGAGGGGGGAAAAAGAGGCATCATTACTCTCAGGCACTGTGATGGAGTTACTTCCTGCTAGAAACATTTCCAGGCTGACTTAGAGAAGTGCTCTGAAGCTTGGTCACCTTGGGCTACCGACCCAAGAACAAAGAGGGACATCAAACTTGCATTTCAGTTGCCCTTTAGCGCCTGCCTCGGAGAACAGCCCTCAGCCTTCAGTACTGCTGCACTTACAGGTGAGGGGAAGAGAAGCAAGAGAGGACGGGTGGGTGTCAAAGAAGGGAAAATTTACCAGGCAAGAATAAACCTATCCCTGAGCTCCATCACACACATGTGAATACTGCCTTACTAATATGAACAATAACATCATTCACACAGCTAAATTTACTCACATTCACGTACCTGGTTGTGGACATGTTCGAGGCCTCGCTGCTGCTGTGCTGTTCAACGCCGGCCACAGCAATAAAGCGCGCAGAAAGCCCATCTGTTGCAGACAGAGGAGTGAGCCGTGCTTAACCAACACTGCTTCAGCGCACGCTTACAGTAAGGCACACCTACCTTGCGCTGGCCATGCAGGAAGCTCGTGACGCAGCTCCAGACGGCTCTCCTGAGGCCCAGCTTCATTTCACGGCCACTCACGCTCTGCTGCTGGACATTCTGCAACGGAAAAGCCACCGGATGCAAATCCCATCCCTCGCAGATGGCATCAGACCTCCGCTCTCGTGGCAGTCGCACTCACGGCGCTGGGGGAGAAAGCAGACGTGTGCTTACCGAGCGAGCGCTGTTTGCTGCCAGCTGCTGGTAGGAACCCACGCCTAACCCTACAGTACCAACAGTAACCTATGCCTAACTCTACTATGGGAACAACAATCTACTCCTAACACTAAAGAATGAAGAGGAACAAACTCCTAACAGGAAAACACCAACTCCTAACACTAAACCTACTCCTAACCTACTCCTAACACTAAAAAATGAACAATAAGCAATGCCTAACTCGAAAACACAAACAATAACCTATGCCTAACTCGAAAACACTAACAACAACCTACACCTAACTCTAAAACTAAACTAAACCCAAAAACCAACTATAGAAACAGGGACTGGAACAAACAGGGTAAAGATGGGACTGGGGGCCTACAGAATGTGGCTGCAGAATAGGCCCAAAGGAGGAACAGATGTTACAAAAATGCCACCCAGCTAATGCAGGGGGCGGGGGCCGTGCAGCGGGTAAGGAGCTCAGCGCCTGGACCAGCCATGGTGGAGCTGTGACCATGCCAACGCGGGGCCTGGCACGGTGGTGTGGTGCCAGGCCAGCTATGCCGTGGGCGGATCCACCTCCATGGGCTCCTCTGCAGGTGGATCCACCTCCATTGGCTCATCTGGAGGTGGATCCACCTCCATAGGCTCCACATGGGTCGTGGTCACGGGGCTGGTCCAGGCACGATGGAAAATGGCTCTCTTACCCCTCCTCTGCCAGGTGGTCATGGCGGGCCCCCTCCTCCTTCTCAGTCCTAGGGCCCCCAGCTCCATCCTCCCGCCTGAAACAGGGAAAACTTCTACCCTAGCCCTCTTAGCTGCCGACATGGCTGCTAACTGCCACAACTGTCAGAGGCGAGTGCGTTGCGCACGGCAGCGGTGACCAAGGTGACGTGGTGAGGGTTCTAAAATGGCGGCCACACTACTGGCACTGGTGTTCCACATAGGATGAGGAGGGGCCTGGTAATAGCAGGACAAGGGGAAACTGATTTAAGTTGAAAGAGGGAAGATTTAGGTTGGATGTTAGGGGGAAAGTTGTTTACTAGGAGAGCGTTTAGGCCCTGGGACAGGCTGCCCAGGGAGGTTGTGGATGCCCCGTCCTTGGAGGTGTTCAGGGCCAGGTTGGACAGGGCCCTGGGCAACCTGATCTAGTAAAGGTGTATGTTTGGTGGCCCTGCCAGGCAGGGGGGTTTGTTCTTCATGATCCATGAGGTCCCTTCCAACCTGGGTCATTCTGTGATTCTGTGATACTGGTGTGTGGCTGTTTGTCCCAGCGCGCTGACCTTTTGTCTTCAAGTTCACCAACAAGACTGTAACTGATTTATGGAGGAGGCAAGTGATGGGTGCTACTGTGTGACAATCAACATCACTTTGTGGACATTTGAAAGCACCTTCCTCCAGAGCTGTTCACCTCCAGAAGAGGGTGCTCAGAAGTGTTTACTAGCAGGAGATCTGGCTCCAGCTTGGTATGGGAAAACTGGGGAATGATACCATCGTGTCCTGTGAAGAACAAGAAGCAGGTGGGCATCCCTGCTCCCTCTTGTCTGCTGGTAAGTCCCAGATGAGATCCCAGAGCCAGAAGCTGCCATTCCAAGGAGAGCTGACTCAACCATTTTGGATTTGAGCTGTCACACCAAGGAGAACTGACTGAACCACGTTAGACTTATTTGTAAGTTTATACTATCATTGGAAATTGTTGCCGTGGTCACAGTCATCGTCAGCGGAACAACAACTCTTGCCCCATAGATCTGATCCACATTCACCCACTACATCTCCTGCCCCATAGATCTGAGCCACAGTAGCTCCTGCCCCATAGATATGAACCATACCTGCCCCACAGCAGATCCTGCCCCATAGATCTGACCCACATCAGCTCCACAGCAGCTCCTGACCCATTGATCTGACCTACATCTGCCCCACAGCAGCTCCAGGCCCATAGATCTGACCCACATGTGCCCCACAACATCTACTGCCCCATAGATCTGATACACATGTGCCCCATAGCAGCTCCTGCCCCATAGATTGTGTTGTGATGTGAGGTGGAATTAGATGGAAGAACATTAGCAGGGGGAAGATTGAGTGAGGGACTGAGTGAGTGTTGGAGCTCAGTATGCTTCATAGGGAGCATGGGAATGATGGTGGAGTTCTTTATTCCGTAGTGAGGCTGGAGAACTTTCTGTTCACCAGATGTGCAATAAACCAAGGGTACGTACTACCGTGTTTAAGAACCAGCTGCGTTGTCTTAGGAACGTGGTGTGGATAGGCACGGAAAGATTTTTGTCTGGTTTTGTCTTCTGTAGAGACATTTCAAATGCCTGCAAAGAAGGAAGTGTATAGGTCCCTACTTAAGAGCGGTTGTACAGGGATGGGCTGCGGATCTGGAGTGGTAGAACCGAATGGTCCACTCGTAGTGGGAAGAAGTGTGTTGTTATCCCCTGTGCTGGGTAGCCCAGCTGCGGTCCCAGCGCTCCAGCTGTGACCTCCTCAGGGCTGAGCAGAGGGCGGGATAACCGCCCTTCCCCCACGGGTGGCACCTGGCCTCACGCAGCCCAGGACAGCGTTCGGCAAGGCAGCCCGGGTGGGTTCCTTGCAGGTTCAGCCTGGTGTCCAATAAGACTGGTGGTTCTGCTCCAGCTGGCTGACCCCAGCTGTAGCACGGCCTGTGGATGTTGGTCCCCAGGAGCAGAGATTTGCCATTGCCCTCTCTGAAGCCCGTGGGGTTCGTGTCTGGAATGCAACAGTGGCAGCAGTTGCACGGCAGTAGGAAAAAGGGGAGAGAGCGTCAAGGATGGGGAAGCGTCAACAGCTGTGCTGTTATCAATACCAACACTCAATACCAACACTTTGTTTTTCAATTGTTTTCAATGTTAATTTATTGTTTGCAGTCTTTCTGTTTTCTATTTGAGGTTGAATTGGACGGTGATGACAAGGGTCCGTTGGGGCCAGTGTGTGTCCCAGGTGCTGCCTGGCCCCAGCCTCCTCAGCTGCCCCATGGGCTCTTCTATTGCTGCCGGCGGGGTGGCCTCTTCTTTGATAATGCTGAGGCCTGTGAATCGCGGGCCTTCCTCTTCGGGGCTCGCCGGGTCCCCTCAGGTGGGCTGGTGCCGGAGGGCCCTGCCACAGGCTCTCCTGGCTCCTCCTGAGGCGCTGCCTGCTCTGTGGTGACAATTGCAGGGTTGCCGTGTGGGCGGCTGGGATGCCCACGAACCTCTTGTGTTGCCCTGCCCAGCATTTCGTCCCTGTTGGAGCTGGCAGGGCTGCTGGAGGGTGCTGAGCCAGGGACAGGTGGCTCCTCTGGTGTGGCAGCTCTGGGCTCTGCTGCTGTGGCCTCCTGTGCCCCAGGAGCAGGGGGGATGTTGAGGCCCAGGAAGCGGCCTGCCATCCGGCTGCACCTCCGCACCGCAAAGGCGATGAAGTGCCTCACAAAGGTCACCGTGTGGCCGTGCAGGTCAGGATCCAGCATTTCTATCAGGATCCCCTCTGCCAAGCCTACGAGGAGCAGGGCCCAGATGACACTGTCAACCAGGATATTTGCCTGTGGCCCCTCGGTGCCCAGGATGCGGTGCAGGTTCTGGCGCAGCCAGGACCGCAGGGGCCGCAGCAGGGCCGGGTGCTCCCTGAAGAGGGAAGCCCAGGTGGCAGGGGAGAGGCCGCCCAGAGGATGAGGATGCGTGGGCACTGCAGGCCATGGCCGGGCTGCGTGGTGGAGTGCGGGTCTCCGTGTAGCAACGGACGCCTGTGCAGCTGGTCTGACCTCCACCTCCTTGTACTTGTCGTCCGCTTGCACGGAGTGAATGATGGTCTTCACGTCCCGTTTGCACAGCGGACACTGGGGCCTGGTGCTTGTCCACCGCTGGATGCAGCGGAAGCAGAACTGGTGGCAGCAAGGCATGGCGTATGCTGCGCTGTCCCAGTTCTCCAGGCACACGGGGCAGCGGATCTCAAACTCTGCCTCCATCCTTCCACCAGTTGCGGTGGGCCAGTGGGAGCGGGAGATGGTAACGTGCTCCCCAGCACTAACGCTGCAGCAGCAGCAGCAGGTGACACGCTGGAAGAGGACAAGAGACATTAGTCAGACTCCGGCCTGGGAAGGGTCCCTCAAGTTGTGCCCCCCCGCTGCCAGTCTCTGTGCCGCCTACCTGTGCTGCTGCACACGCTATTTTCTCTAGGATGTCCCGTCTGCCTGCTCCCGGCAGGCTCGGGGAAAGAACAAATGGCTCTGAGAAGGCCGCTGGGAGCTGTGCTAACAGCCCCCAGAGCACTTTCCAGCACCAAAGCTCGCCCTGTCCACACTCCAGTCCTCGCACACACGCTCGGTCGGAGGCCAGGCACGAACTGCTGGGCTGAGCTGCTGCGCCCGCATCAAAGCCGGCGTGGCCTATGGGGTCACAATCCGTTGCCTGGTGACGTCTCCAACCATGGCTTGGCCAAGCTGCTGGGCATCACCTTCGCTTGACCTTCGCTTGGGTACATCACTGCCCGTCTCACAGCGATGCTGCAGTCCACTGCTGGGTCATCACAGTGAGCCGTCCTCACCCGCAGCACGTGCTCCAGCCCCAGCTCAAGTTTCTGGGCTTTTCCCAGTGCCGCTGCCCTCTCCCTTCCCCACATCTCATGTGCTTGGCATGGGTGTTTCCTACCAGAGTGGACCTCAGCCATGTGATCCCATGATCCCCCTCAGGTCTCCCTGGCCATTACGCACATGCAAAACACGTATGGCGTGTAGTATTCAATAAAAGTTCATGTTTGTCTCTGATAGATGGACGTGATGATCTTAGTGGTCATTTAACAAGTCATGGACTTTGAGTGTCCTCTGTTTTCACGCACGTAAAGTTCTTTTGTGATTAGTAATTTCTGTCTTTTGTCGCATCCATTTCATTTGTCCAAAGAGTTATTAATCCCATCGGTTCTTCCAGTGGTTATCTTTGATGTCTATGGCGCTCCTTGTGTCATTAGCCCCCTTCTCTCATGAAATTCTTTCATTCCTACGAGCCAACTTCTAATGTTTTGCATGCCATCTGACACTCCAGTTCTTCAGGCATTGTTGCCTGTAGGTAATATGAGAAGTAGTGGTTGTTGGTTGTTGAATTGTTTCATTTTTGAATGAATTCTGATGGCAAACAAGCAGCGTTCCCTTTGATGAGACTGTACACCAGGCTGTGACAGCTTGTGTTGTGATGTGAGGTGGAATTAGATGGAAGAACATTAGCAGGGGGAAGATTGAGTGAGGGACTGAGTGAGTGTTGGAGCTCAGTATGCTTCATAGGGAGCATGGGAATGATGGTGGAGTTCTTTATTCCGTAGTGAGGCTGGAGAACTTTCTGTTCACCAGATGTGCAGTAAACCAAGGGTACGTACTACCGTGTTTAAGAACCAGCTGCGTTGTCTTAGGAACGTGGTGTGAATAGGCACGGAAAGATTTTTGTCTGGTTTTGTCTTCTGTAGAGACATTTCAAATGCCTGCAAAGAAGGAAGTGTATAGGTCCCTACTTAAGAGCGGTTGTACAGGGATGGGCTGCGGATCTGGAGTGGTAGAACCGAATGGTCCACTCGTAATGGGAAGAAGTGTGTTGTTATCCCCTGTGCTGGGTAGCCCAGCTGCGGTCCCAGCGCTCCAGCTGTGACCTCCTCAGGGCTGAGCAGAGGGCGGGATAATCGCCCTTCCCCCACGGGTGGCACCTGGCCTCACGCAGCCCAGGACAGCGTTCGGCAAGGCAGCCCGGGTGGGTTCCTTGCAGGTTCAGCCTGGTGTCCAGCAAGACTGGTGGTTCTGCTCCAGCTGGCTGACCCCAGCTGTAGCACGGCCTGTGGATGTTGGTCCCCAGGAGCAGAGATTTGCCATTGCCCTCTCTGAAGCCCGTGGGGTTCGTGTCTGGAATGCAACAGTGGCAGCAGTTGCACGGCAGTAGGAAAAAGGGGAGAGAGCGTCAAGGATGGGGAAGCGTCAACAGCTGTGCTGTTATCAATACCAACACTCAATACCAACACTTTGTTTTTCAATTGTTTTCAATGTTAATTTATTGTTTGCAGTCTTTCTGTTTTCTATTTGAGGTTGAATTGGACGGTGATGACAAGGGTCCGTTGGGGCCAGTGTGTGTGTCCCAGGTGCTGCCTGGCCCCAGCCTCCTCAGCTGCTCCATGGGCTCTTCTATTGCTGCCGGCGGGGTGGCCTCTTCTTTGATAATGCTGAGGCCTGTGAGTCGCCGGCCTTCCTCTTCGGGGCTCGCCGGGTCCCCTCAGGTGGGCTGGTGCCGGAGGGCCCTGCCACAGGCTCTCCTGGCTCCTCCTGAGGCGCTGCCTGCTCTGTGGTGACAGTTGCAGGGTTGCCGTGTGGGCGGCTGGGATGCCCACGAACCTCTTGTGTTGCCCTGCCCAGCATTTCGTCCCTGTTGGAGCTGGCAGGGCTGCTGGAGGGTGCTGAGCCAGGGACAGGTGGCTCCTCTGGTGTGGCAGCTCTGGGCTCTGCTGCTGTGGCCTCCTGTGCCCCAGGAGCAGGGGGAATGTTGAGGCCCAGGAAGCGGCCTGCCACCCGGCTGCACCTCCGCACCGCAAAGGCGATGAAGTGCCTCACAAAGGTCACCGTGTGGCCGTGCAGGTCAGGATCCAGCATTTCTATCAGGATCCCCTCTGCCAAGCCTACGAGGAGCAGGGCCCAGATGACACTGTCAACCAGGATATTTGCCTGTGGCCCCTCGGTGCCCAGGATGTGGTGCAGGTTCTGGCGCAGCCAGGCCATGGCCGGGCTGCGTGGTGGAGTGCGGGTCTCCGTGTAGCAACGGACGCCTGTGCAGCTGGTCTGACCTCCACCTCCTTGTACTTGTCGTCTGCTTGCACGGAGTGAATGATGGTCTTCACGTCCCGTTTGCACAGCGGACACTGGGGCCTGGTGCTTGTCCACCGCTGGATGCAGCGGAAGCAGAACTGGTGGCAGCAAGGCATGGCGTATGCTGCGCTGTCCCAGTTCTCCAGGCACACGGGGCAGCGGATCTCAAACTCTGCCTCCATCCTTCCACCAGTTGCGGTGGGCCAGTGGGAGCGGGAGATGGTAACGTGCTCCCCAGCACTGACGCTGCAGCAGCAGCAGCAGGTGACACGCTGGAAGAGGACAAGAGACATTAGTCAGACTCCGGCCTGGGAAGGGTCCCTCAAGTTGTGCCCCCCCGCTGCCAGTCTCTGTGCCGCCTACCTGTGCTGCTGCACACGCTTTTTTCTCTAGGATGTCCCGTCTGCCTGCTCCCGGCAGACTCGGGGAAAGAACAAATGGCTCTGAGAAGGCTGCTGGGAGCTGTGCTAACAGCACCCAGAGCACTTTCCAGCACCAAAGCTCGCCCTGTCCACACTCCAGTCCTCGCACACACGCTCGGTCGGAGGCCAGGCACGAACTGCTGGGCTGAGCTGCTGCGCCCGCATCAAAGCCGGCGTGGCCTATGGGGTCACAATCAGTTGCTTGGTGACGTCTCCAACCATGGCTTGGCCAAGCTGCTGGGCGTCACCTTCGCTTGACCTTCGCTTGGGTACATCACTGCCCGTCTCACAGCGATGCCGCAGTCCACTGCTGGGTCATCACAGTGAGCCGTCCTCACCCGCCGCACGTGCTCCAGCCCCAGCTCAAGTTTCTGGGCTTTTCCCAGTGCCGCTGCCCTCTCCCTTCCCCACATCTCATGTGCTTGGCATGGGTGTTTCCTACCAGAGTGGGCCTCAGCCATGTGATCCCATGATCCCCCTCAGGTCTCCCTGGCCATTACACACATGCAAAACACGTATGGCGTGTAGTATTCAATAAAAGTTCATGTTTGTCTCTGATAGATGGACGTGATGATCTTAGTGGTCATTTAACATGTCATGGACTTTGAGTGTCCTCTGTTTTCACGCACGTTATGTTCTTCTGTGATCAGTACTTTCTGTCTTTTGTCACAACCATTTCATTTGTCAAAAGGGTTATTAATCCCTCTGAGCAATCTAAATGATGCATGGATACTCTATTTTAAGTTTTAGGGTGCAATCATTATATTACTTGTAGAAGGACCATGTATTGAAAAATTTAACTTGAAAGCCGTTTTTACAATTTTGTACTGTTAATATACACTGTATCAAGTTCTGATTAGATTTAAATGGAACCAATAGTATATGTGGATATTATTTATGAATACTTTAGATATCACATCAATTGACGCTGTGAAGTAGAGCGGCATGTATTTGTTGCCCAAGGCATGCATTTGCTGGGTAGTGTTAATATCCATCTTGTACTCCTGAAGAGCTCACTGTTTACAAATGGCACCTGTTCTACTGCTCTTCTGATGGTCTAGAAATGGAATTCAGCTAACTGTAAAGATTGCAAGTACTGCAGTGTTGCAAGGATCGAGTTGCAATGCTTTAATGTAGTAGGTGCCTTCTCTCTGACAACCTTAAGGTATTTTCTTGTATGTATGTGTCATCTTCTTTCCTGAGAGTTTAAGCTCTAGGGTACAATGTTTTGGAGGTCTTGATGCTCTTTGATACAGATTTGAGAGGGTTTTTGACATTTATTGTTTCTGAAATGGTTTGATCTTGTCTTAGAGAGTCGAATGCCACAAATAGGTAAATACTATCTCCTGTTGCTGAATCAGTGCAACATTTATGGCATCCTGCTGGTTTTTTATTTGTTTTTTAATTTCCTGATTGATCTATACATTATTGCTGCATATGAGCTTGCAGATGAGTTAACAGGTGATGAGAACTCTAATGCCGGGCAGGGCATGACTGCTCTTCATCTTGTGTAACAAAACAGGGGCTGCTACTGTGACCTGATATTTAAAGGATATGTTGAGTGAATAAAAAGATGCCTGAAGTTGAACTCAATAATTGTGAGGAAATAGAATGTATTTTTTTGGTTAATCATCTCTTCCTCTTTTTATGAAGGGTATTGGTTTGCCAGATATTTTCAGATTCATTTCAGATAAATGATTTTGTGCTTCTGTCATTTGGTAGGTTGATCGCACAGTTTGTTTTGGGGCAGTGCCTTTGCTGAGGGATGGTGAGAGAAAGCACCTCTGGTACTATGTGTTCGTGCCACCTGGTGGCTTTGCTGGGCAGCCTGGGCTTCAGATACACAGTTAAAAACACAGGTGTAAAGTGTCTGTAAAATCCTCTACATTCCAGTACTGTAGTTTTTTTCTACTAACCCAGTGAGAGTTAAACTTTTAGTATATGCAGATCGACTTAAGCTGGTTCTTATCTTTGTTAGCAGTTTTTAGCTTGTGGTTCTTTTGATCTGATATCAATGACATAAGTCAGAGCATTTGTAAATACAGATTCTGAGTGGAATGCACAGATGGTTTGTCTCCAGAACAAAACAAGCCTTCAGTAAAAGGATTTTGTAGGTATTTATAGATAACTATTATCCTGTTGCTAATTACATACTGTGAATTTAAAGTGGAAAAT
Source organism: Coturnix japonica (assembly GCF_054131305.1). Classification (NCBI taxonomy): domain Eukaryota; kingdom Metazoa; phylum Chordata; class Aves; order Galliformes; family Phasianidae; genus Coturnix; species Coturnix japonica. The sequence continues at coordinate 17,966,412 of NC_140671.1, read as the reverse complement.
ATTCTTTCTTGTCTCACTTAGAATACAAAGAGGTGCCTAATGTTGTGCTGTTTCCCAGCTTCATTAATTGACTTTTTTTTTCTTTTTTTTTTTTTTTTTTTTTTTCCCAGGCATCAGTATAGGGGTAGGTCCTGTTTAATATCTTTATTGATGATCTGGATGGGGGGATTGAGTGTATCCTCAGTGAGTTTGCAGATGACTCCACGCTGGAAGGAAGTGTTGATTTGCCTGAGACTAGGAAGGCCTTACAGAGGGATCTGAATTGGCTGGATCAATGGGCTGAAGGCAATTGTATAAGGTTCAACAAAGTCAAGTGCCAGCTACTCCACTTTGATCACAATATCATGCCACTCCATTTTGCAGGCTTGTGGCTAGAATCTAGATTCCGGTGGTGTTCGTTGACAGCCAGATGAATGTGAGCCAGCAGTGTGCCTGGTAGCCTAGAAGGCCTGGCTTGTATCAGAAATAGTGTTGCCAGCAGGACCAGGGAGGTGATAATCTCTCAGTACTTGGCACTGGTGAAGCTGTGACTTGAGCACTGTGTTCATTTTTGGGCCCCCTCACTACAAGAAAGACCCTGGCACATGTTCATAGAATGGTAATGAGGCTGGTGCGGGGTCTGGAGCATAAGCCTTGTGAGGAGCAGCTGAGGAAGCTGGGGGTATTTAGTCCAGCGAAGAGAAGGCTTGGGGGGAGACCTCATTGCTCTCTACAACTTCCTGAAGGGGGGTTGTGGTGAGGTGAGGTTCAACCTCTTTTTGTGTGTAACTAGTGACAGGGCAAGAGGGAGTGGCTTAGAGTTGTGCCAGGAGAGGTTCTATTGGATGTTCGGAGAAACAACTTCTCAAAAATAGTCATTAGGTATTGGAAAGGTTTGCCCAGGGTGATGGTGGAATCACCATCCCTGCAGACGTCCAAGAAACGTGTAGATGTGGCTCTGAGGGACATAGTGGGCATGCTGGGAGTGGGTTGATGGTTGAACTAGATGACCTTCAGTGGTCTTTTCCAACCTTAAGTCACAGAATCATAGAACCATAGAGTCATTCGTTCTTCTAAGAACCAGCTACACTCTGAAATGCTATACAGGTTGGTTGGTCCTTCTGATCCTTCTCATTTATGGCTCTGTATTATCTTATCCTCAGTGATCCTGCCATCCTTCAAGAAAGGTGCTTTAGATATACTTCTGTTATACTTCAGCTTGATTGCTTTAAGTGTATCTCTCAATACCACAGTCCAAGGAAATGTGTGTGTACATTCTTCCGGCTAGATAAATAAATAAAAACACAAAGCATCTCTGAAGCTCAGACTCACTGTGTTTATTAAATGTTTTATTAACTTCATAATGACTCACAAAGAAACATTTTAATTTTGATTGTGTGTTTCTGTCTATGCTCTGATTTCTGTTAAAATCAGCTTTTGGATATGTAGAGGGAGAATTTTTTCAGTGAATAACTGTGTGTTTAGGGCAGGAATGGATGATCTTTGATTTCACATGGTAGATGTTCTTTATCTGCTCTGTACTCATTTTACAAATCATTTCATGCTGTAACAGTAAACAAATGGTGAATTCTTCATCAGATACGTCTGCTACTGTAAGGTCTTTGTCTGATTTCAAAGTTAAAGTCAGAAGTCAAACTAAAAGAAGAAAAAACTAGTTTGATAAGGACGTATAGAAATTCTGCCTTTCTGTAACACAGCTTTGTTGGAAGTAACCGCGGGAGACAAGTCTCATGCTATCATGGTCAACAAGCCTTGTTTATTAGGTGTTACAGCATCTCATTTATACAGTCAGTAATAAGTTCATGCATATTGCAAAAGTTAAGCTCAGGATTGGTGAATTAGACATTACTTCATCTGACCTTTGTGGTTAGTCTTATAGATACTTTTTCTTTGCAGCTCTGTCTACACCTTGCTACACATCTTGCTTTTCCCTCAGGCCGTCCTTGCCTCTAGATACATATTTCGTCTTTAGCTACATACCCTGTCTTTTCACATCCTGATTTCTTCTCAGCTGCCTAGCCCGTGATCGGCCCTAGAATAGACCGTCTTTGTCTTCAGTCACGTTCATTCTTTCACAATTTAACTAGTGGAATCTCTTCATGTCCTTTCTGATGAAGCCATTCTGCATAAACATTCTCCACACAGCTCTCCTAAATAAATGGCCGTGGTTAAGGGCATGTTTTCAGCAGGCCATTTAGACACACGCTCCTGTCACAGCCTGCCAGATTTCCCCATCCCTTGTCTTTGTTCAGTCAGATACCTCCCAATTATCGGTCTGATTTCTGACTTTTAGGGGGATGACTCACGTTTGCTCCATCTCACCAAAGTCCGATGGACTGTGTTGTCAACTTCTTCACCGTGATTCTTCCCTTCCTATCTTTTCATTTTCTTTTTCTTTTTCTTTTGCTATGTCGTTTTCTTCTCCTTTTCCTTTTAATTTTCCTTTTCCTTTCATCCTTTATCTTTTTTTTTTTTTTTCTTTTTCTCTTTCTCTTTCTCTCTTTTTAATTTTTCATGCTCAGTGTGTGAAATACTCACAAGTCCTGTTCAATTTTACGTTGATACCTCCCAACTCCCTGGTTGATCTATCCCAGGGAGATTACTGGAATTTTCTCCATTCCTCAAAAATCTGTTGTCAAGTCCTTCACCATGATTTTATCTATCCCATCCTATCAGTGTCTAACTCATTTCTTGTGCAAATATTCCCTAAGAAAGATAAACCTCAATAGAAGCAGCTTGGATGTGGCATGCAATTGATCACTGTGTTTTTCTGTTCATTCAATTGCATCACATTTACTTCTGTTTGTTGGCCATAAATAAAGAGAAATCTTTCTTTTTCTGTGTGCAGCTGGTTCTCTGCGGAAAGCCAGTGGGAGTTGGTACAAAGGAGGTTTAACACTGAGTGGCTGACAACAGAGAAGAGTGATGTGAAGAAAAGTGATGCAAGTCCCATGGGGCCAATGAGAGTAGAAGAGGGGTGGGGAGGTTGAGGAGGAACTTTGTCCACACAGCAACGGAATAGAACTCATTGGGGACATCCTGCATTGACATCAGTTGCAAAGTGCTTCTTTAACTTCTTGTATAAAACAAACTATAAATAAACAGACATTAAATGCATTTTGGATTCTTGCTCTTTAAGCTCTCTCCATTTTGCTGAACACGTTCTGAAAACCTGAAGAAGACAACAGGAAGGCACAAGGCACAAGAGGCTCTTTAGGTTAGAATGGGCCCCAGGGTGCATTTGGTGCTGAGTCCATCAACCTCCAGTGCAGAGAGAAGTTTGCATAAAGTACTTGGCAAGACAAAGTCAGAAGTAACAGTGAAGTTTCTTGGAGTATTAATGGGCCCACTGAGGGCCATTACCAAGCAAGCTTCCCAAGGGACTAGTTAGAGCAGATAATTGGAAGCCATGACTCCAGTCAGGCAAAGGCACTGGTATGGTGGCTCTGATGCTAAGAAAATCCTCCTTTGTCTTAAAAAGCAAACAGGACAAGACCTGATTCCCAGACCCTTGGCATGGAGATCCTGTCTCTCATGTTGGCTCAGGGCACTTCCTGTGGCAGTGAGTTGGAAATCTATGTGATGTTAGGTGAAAGACATGGGAAGGGAAGATCCCAGGCTCTGCATGTGTTGCAGAAATGCTGTCAAGTTCATAACCCACATGTGCCCTGTGTCTCATCACAGGATGTGGGATGTGAGAAGGGCCCCGTCTGAACAAGCAGTCAATCCCAATGTAACTCTGAATCTCTGATCTCTCAGTTCCAGTGCCCTCCTGTGCACACTCCCCCATAGTTTGATGCACTTGATCTTCTGCGGTGCCCAGAAGTGCACCCAGTGCTCCAGGTGAGGCTGCAGCGGTGCAGAGCAGACAGGGACGACCCTTTCCCTCACCCAGATGGCAGTAACTTACTTGATGCACTTTATGGGACCATTGGCCTTCCAGTCAGCTGTCATGACTCTTAACTTACTTAGATGCAATTGAAATGAGAGCCCAGAGCATACTAAGGTGTCATCATTGAAAGAACGTAGGTGTTCCATAGCTTTGAAATGCCTTGGACTCCAGAGTATGCCAGAGATGGAGCAGAACAGAAGATTTGCCTCTTCTGTAGTGAGCTCATCCATTTAGTAAGCAGAATAACACTACATGCTACATGGGGACAGTTGCTCTACTCTGCTCTGCTCTGCTTTGCTCTGCTTGCAGGGGAATGGAGCGGGGGGTTGCTCTCATGTCAGTGCAGATAAACTCACTTTCTCTTTAACCCTTTTTCCTCTGTGAACTATTCCACTATTTGTACCCTCAGATACACTTCTACATTCCCTCAACAACACTTCCATATGCCATTAACAATTATGCTTTCTTATACCATAAGAACAGTTTGTCAAACAATACAGTTCTTCAGTTCCCATAAACACCGTTAATACCATATATCTTTCCATTAACAGTTAGTATTCTTCAGTGATAAACACCTTGCCACAGAACCAGCACTGACTGGCCCTCCTCCCTCTCACGCTTCCTCACAGGCAGAACATAGTATTACGTAAATGGGTTGACACTCATTAAATAGGATAATAAAAAAGGCTTTTGAAATTACGTTAAGAATAATATGAAGACTAGTGAGACTGTGGGTCCCTACTAAGTGAGGGAGGTGTTCTGGTAATGGGGGTTGTTGAGAAGGTGGAGATACTGAAGGCCTACTTTGCTTCTATCTTCAGTGTAAAAGCTCTCCTTCAGGAATCCCAGACCCTGGAGCTTAGTGAGAGGGTATGGGGAATGGAGGACTTGCCTTTAGTCAAGGTAGAGTTGGCCCATGAGCGCCTAGGCCACAACAATATTCAGAAATCCATGTGTGCTGAGGGAGCTGGCAGAGATGACTGCAGAACCACTCTCTATCATCTTTGAGAGGTCTTGGAGAATGGGGGAGGTGCCTGAAGACTGGAGGATAGCCAGTGTCAATCCTGTCTTAAAAAAATGTGTATGAAGGAAGATCTGGGTAACTACAGGCCAGAGAGCCTCACCTCTGTCCCTGGAAAGGCGATGGAACAGCTTGTGCTGAATGCCATCTTCAGACAGTTGGAAGAAAAGGAGGTTATCAGGAGTTGTCAGCATGGGTTTACCAAGTGGAGGTCATGTGTGACCAACCTGGTAGCCTTCTATAACACTGTTGCTGGCTGGGTGGATGGGGAGAGAGCGGTAGATGTTGTCTACCTTGATTTCAGCAAGGCTTTTGATACTGTCTCCCACAATATCCTTATAACAAAGATAAGAAAATGTGGGAAAGATGAGTGAACAGTGAGGTGGGTTGAGGACTGTCTGACTGACAGAGCACAGAGGGTGGTCGTTGTCAAAGCAGAGTCCATTTGGAGATCTGTAAGTAGCGGTGTTCCCCAGGTGTTGGTGCTGAGCCTGGTCTTGTTCAGCTTCTTCATAAGTGACCTTGACAAGGGGATAGTGGCCACCCTCAGCAAGTTTGCTGATGATTGGCTGACACGCCTGAAGGCTGTGCTGCCATTCAGCGAGACCTGGACAGGCTGGATAGATGTGCAGCAAGAAACCAGACGAGGTTCAATGAAAGCAAGTGTAGAGTGTTGCACTTAGGAAGGAATAATTGCACACACCAGGACAGTTTGGGGAATGAGCTGCTGGAGAGGAGCTCTGTAGAGAGGGACCTGGGTGTCGTGATGTCTGTGTGTGGAAATATGAGTAGGGGAACTGAACAGAAACTGGAGCATAGGAAGTTCTGCACGAATTTGTGCAAGAACTTCTTTATGGTGAGGGTGATGGAGCACTGGAACAGGCTACCCGAGGGGGTTGTGTTGTATCCTTCACTGGAGATATTCAAGACCCGCCTGGACGCCCACCTGTGTGCCTACCTGGTGTTCCCCAGGGGTCTGTGCTGGGGCCTGTCCTCTTCAATATTTTTATTGATGACCTGGATGAGGGCACTGAGTGCATCCTATGTAGGTTTGCTGATTTCACCAAATTGGCTGCGAGTGTGGACCTGTCTGTCATTAGCAAGGACCTACTGAAGGATCTGGACAGGCTGGAGGTCTGGGCTGAAGCCAATGGGATGAGTTTCACCAAGACCAAATGCCACATCCTGAACTCTGGGACCTGGCATGGACTGCCAAGGGTGGGGGTGGATTCACCGACCCTGGAGGTGTTCCAGGACTCATTGGACGTTGTGTTGAGGGCCATGGATTTGTGGGATCTATTGGTGATAGGTGAACAGCTGGACTGGATGATCTTTTAGGTCATTTCCAACCTTGGTGTTTCTATGATTCTATGGTATCCTGTCCCTGTCTGTGTGCTCCTTTTTGCTTTAGCAAACACTCTCTGAGAGGCCTCACCACATGTCAGGAATTAGTCACTGACCACCTGAAATCTGTTGTTAAATTCAACAGATTTCAGAGCACAGTCATGATGCTGTTGACTTTCAGGAACTGTTGGCCATGATGATGCAGCGAAATCTCAGGGGAGACAAGTGGGAAGGATAAAAATGACATCCTCTACTGCTCAGCTGGGTTGGGCTCCTAAAACACGGGGAGCTCATAAAAGTGGGCAGAGATGTAGAGAGACAGCTGTGCCCAGGAGCAGCTCTTGTGCACAGCACAGCCTGCAGGTGACAGAAAGAGAGGAGAGAAATTGGAGTGAGCTTACAAGATATGTACTGTGTGAGCGGGCTGTGAGCTCTATGAAGGAGCATTGCTCACAGACCATGACAAGGTAAGTCTCATGCAGTAGGCAATGCAGCTGCTTTTAATAGAGGGTTAACAAAATATGCAACATTCCATAGCAGATTGGCTGCAGGTAATGCATGTTTCTTTACTGTGGAAAAAGCCTTCTGCTCCAGCTGAGGGCTTCTGTGCTGCAGCATAAGATCTACGGGGTGTGTGTGGGGGGGGGAGCTGCATGTCCCAGCACGGCTGCAGGCTGTGCAGCTGGGGCTGCAGGCGGGTGCCCAGGGCTGTCCTGCAGAGCAGGGTCCCTGCTGTGCCCCAGGGGCTGTGTGCCGGGTATGGGACTCTGCCGCCTGCCAGGCTCAGCACTCAGCCTGCCCGGGGAGCTGCTCAGGGCGCTGCGGGGAGACGGGTGGGGGGATGAGCCCCCCGGCAGGGCTTGTGCTGCCACAGCTGCTGCCTGGGGCAGGGGGATCACAGATCTATTGCACAACTCTGTTTCCTAGGGCCCTTGGAAGAGGAGATCCAAGGCAGGGGATTTCCATTTCCTGTTCTGAGGTAAAACGAATTGGAGGCAGAAAGTGGCAGTCACACTTCTGAGAATTTTTCTTCCATCAGTTGCTTTTTTTGTGAACAGTCATACATGTTGTGCTTCCAGTCTCCCATTTTTTGAAGGATGGAAAGAATATTAATTATCATCATTTTCTGTAGGTATGAATAATTCACTTTAGCTGCAAACAGGTAGCTTTTTCTAACTGAATTTGAAAGGCACAGAGGCTGCTTTTGGGGTGCTAAGAGCAGTTGGGGTAAAGACATGAGGCCGAAAACCGATGAAAACATCCAGGGAGACGGGAAGAGGTAAGAAAGTAAGAGGAATGCTTAGAGCTCCATATGCTGCTTCTGGAATTTTGGAAGGAATGCTGAACGAAATGAAATTAAATGCAAGTAATTGTGCTAAATGTACACTGTTGTAGGAGAATGAAAACATTTCATAGTATAGCAGAAGGAGTGTCTCTGAGAATGGTCTGGACTTGTCATTATCTTCTGCACTCTGAACAGGACTCCAAGCCCAACAACAGCAGATGTCCAACAGCAGCTCCATCAGTGAGTTCCTCCTGCTGCCGTTGGCAGACACGCGGCAGCTGCAGCTCCTGCACTTCTGGCTCTTCCTGGGCATCTACCTGGCTGCCCTCCTGGGCAACGGCCTCATCAGCACAACTGTAGCCTGCGACCGGCGCCTGCACACCCCCATGTACTTCTTCCTCCTCAACCTGGCCCTCCTCGACCTGGGCTGCATCTCCACCACTCTCCCCAAAGCCATGGCCAACGCCCTCTGGGACACCAGGGCCATCTCCTACACAGGATGTGCTGCACAGCTCTTTTTCTTTTTCTATTTCATCTCAGCAGAGTATTCCCTTCTCACCATCATGTCCTATGACCGATACGTTGCCATCTGCAAGCCCCTGCACTACGGGACCTTGATGGACAGCAGAGCTTGTGCCACCTGTCACGGGTTACTTAGATTTACCTATGCCCGTGACAGGGGAAGCCACCCCGTGGGCCCCCCCCCCCGGGGCCCGGAAAGGAGGGGGAAAAGGGGAGTGGGATAAAACAGCGACAATCTAAGGAGGAAAAACTTATTTTACTAAATATGATATCGAAATACAAGATAACACAATATAATATAATTAAGGCTAACAAATCGAACGAAACAGAGAGAGAGAGAGTCTCCGAAAACCGAGAGGCCTACTGTGAACTCTAGGCTACACGGCTGGAACGCTTCCCACTCTCCGAGAAGTTCGAGAGAAGAAGGAGGGCACTCCAGCCTGGGAACGAGATTATATAGAGTCCTGGTCCCGTGACTTATTGTTACTCCCGTTGTTCTCTGGGATATGTAGTCTTCTTCTGTGGACTGCACATTCAACAGAAGTATCCATACTTGACATGATGTTATGATGTGGAATACTGATAGCAAAATTACAAAATTACAAAACCATGACATTCCACCCCTTATTCTACATTATTACATCATGGTTAATATATACATATATATACATATATATACACGTATGTAAAATTGTGATAGCTAAATAGTAGAATTGCATGTAACATAACTAAATGTACAACTATAATAACTAAAATACACTACACATGCAAACATATATATATATATATAGATACATAAAATTATTGACTGCACTCCCCCAGTATCAAATTCCCTTGTGGCACACATTGAACATCCCCATCCTTCTGCATTACCCACCAAGTGCACCCAGGTCCCTGGGCAAAGACAGTTCCACGGATAGGTTTGCCCTTTCCAGAAGCTGGAAGGACCCAAACAGCTTTTCCCAACATGTTCTTTACATGTATAACAGGGACCTTATCTCCTTCTACAGTGTGTAGGGGGCTAGATTGACTAGGACCATCACGATTGACAGATCCTCTAGTATTGACCAACCAAGTGGCTTCTGCCAGATTCTTCTCCCAGTGCTTAAATGTTCCACCACCCATTGCTTTCAACATAGTTTTCAACAACCCATTATATCGTTCAATTTTACCAGAAGCTGGTGCATGGTAGGGAATATGATAAATCCACTCAATGCCATGATCCTTGGCCCAAGTATTTATAAGGGAATTTTTAAAATGTGTCCCATTATCAGATTCAATTCTTTCTGGGGTGCCATGTCGCCACAGGACTTGTTTCTCAAGACCTAATATGGTGTTTCGAGCAGTTGCATGGGGTACTGCGTATGTTTCAAGCCACCCAGTGGTTGCCTCTACCATAGTGAGTACATAACACTTACCACTGCGAGATCGTGGCAAGGTGATATAATCAACCTGCCACGCCTCCCCATATTTATACTTTTGCCATCGCCCTTCCTCCCAGAGAGGTTTCATCCTTCTGGCTTGTTTAATTATGGCACATGTTTCACAATCATGAATAATCTGCGCAATAGCGTCCATGGTTAAGTCCACCCCTCGGTCTCTGGCCCACTTATATGTTGCGTCTCTTCCTTGATGGCCTGAGGTCTCATGAGCCCATCGAGCTAGAAATAATTCGCCCTTATTCTGCCAATCCAAGTCGATTTGAGCCACCTCAATTCTAGCAGCTTTATCTACCTGATGGTTGTTTTGTTGTTCTTCAGTAGCCCGACTTTTGGGCACATGTGCATCCACATGACGCACCTTTACAACCATATTCTTTGTTCGGGAAGCAATGTCCTTCCATAATTCAGCGGCCCAAACAGATTTTCCCCTCCGTTGCCAGTTATTTTGTTCCCACCGCTGTAACCACCCCCATAAGGCATTTGCCACCATCCATGAGTCAGTATAAAGATACAGCATTGGCCACCTCTCCCGTTCAGCAACATCTAAGGCCAGCTGGACAGCTTTTACCTCTGCAAACTGACTTGATTCTCCCTTACCTTCAGTGGCCTCTGCAACCTGTCGTGTGGGGCTCCACACAGCAGCTTTCCATTTGCGATGCTTCCCTACAATGCGACATGATCCGTCAGTGAATAGGGCATATTCCTTTTCATTTTCTGGTAATTCGTTGTATGGTGGGGCCTCTTTAGCACGTGATACCTCTTCTGCTGGTGATGTTCCAAACTTTTTATCTTCAGGCCAGTCCATGATTACCTCTAGGATTCCTGGACGATTGAGGTTTCCCATTCGCGCTCGCTGTGTAATCAGCGTAATCCACTTGCTCCAGGTGACATTGGTAGCATGATGGGTGGAGGGAACCTGTCCTTTGAACATCCAGTTCAGCACTGGCAGTCGAGGTGCCAAAAGGAGCTGTGTTTCAGTCCCGACTACTTCAGAAGCAGCCCGAACCCCCTCATACGCAGCTAAGATCTCCTTCTCAGTTGGAGTGTAGCACTCTTCAGACCCCTTATATTATCGGCTCCAGAATCCCAGGGGTCGGCCTCGGGTCTCTCCTGAGGCTCTTTGCCACAAACTCCAAGTGGGGCCTTTCTCTCCAGCAGCAGTATAGAGGATGTTCTTTACATCCTGTCCAGTCCGTACTGGCCCCAGGGCTGTAGCACGGGCTATCTCTTGTTTAATCTGTTCAAAAGCCTGCTGCTGCTCAGGGCCCCATGCAAAATCATTCTTCTTCCGCGTCACCTGATAAAGGGGGCTTACAATGAGGCTGTAGTTTGGAATGTGCATCCTCCAAAAGCCCACTGCACCCAGGAAAGATTGTGTCTCTTTCTTGCTAGTTGGTGGAGACATGGCAGTGATTTTGTCAATCACATCTGCTGGGATGTGACGACGTCCATCCTGCCACTTTATACCTAAGAACTGAATTTCCTGGGCAGGTCCTTTTACTTTGCTTCGCTTAATAGCAAAGCCAGCTTGTAGAAGAATCCGGATTATCTGCTCTCCTTTTGTGAAAACTTCTTCTGCTGTATCGCCCCACACAACAATGTCATCAATGTACTGCAGGTGTTCAGGAGCACCACCCTGTTCCAGTACAGTTTGGACCAACCCATGGCAAATGGTTGGGCTGTGTTTCCACCCCTGGGGCAAACGGTTCCAAGTATACTGAATGCCCCTCCAGGTGAAGGCAAACTGTGGCTTGCATTCTGCGGCCAAAGGAATAGAGAAGAAGGCATTGGCAATGTCAATGGTGGCATACCATTTGGCTGCTTTTGACTCCAGCTCGTACTGGAGTTCCAACATGTCCGGCACAGCAGCGCTCAATGGGGGTGTGACCTCATTCAGGCCACGGTAGTCTACTGTCAGCCTCCATTCTCCACTGGCTTTACGCACTGGCCATATGGGACTGTTAAAAGGTGAGTGAGTTTTACTGATCACTCCCTGATTCTCCAACTGGCGAATCAAATCATGAATGGGGAGCAAGGAATCCCTGTTGGTGCGATATTGCCGTCTGTGCACTGTCTTTGTAGCAATCGGTACCTGCTGCTCTTTTACTCGTAGCAGCCCCACAACAGACGGGTCCTCTGACAGGCCAGGCAAAACAGACAGCTGCTTAATGTTGTCCATGTCTACAGCAGCTATCCCAAAGGCCCATCGATACCCCTTAGGATCCTTGAAATGCCCCCTTCTGAGGTAATCAATACCCAGTATACATGGAGCCCCTGGGCCAGTCACATAGGATGTTTTTGCCAGTCTTTGCCAGTGAGGCTTATTTCAGCCTCCAGCACAGTCAATTCTTGAGAGCCCCCAGTCACTCCAGAAATATGGATTGATTCTGTCCCTTCATGACTGGAGGGCATTAGGGTGCACTGTGCACCGGTATCCACCAGCGCCTTATATTCCTGTGGTTCTGAAGTGCCAGGCCATCGAATCCACACAGTCCAATAAACTCTATTATCCCTTTCCCTCCCCTGACTGAGGGCAGGGCCCCTCTATTGGTTACCTGTGATGACTGGAGCAACTCCACTGGTGGTTGGTATGTCTAGTAGTTCTTTCACCCGTGCTCGTAGTGCAGAAGTAGGCTGATCATGCCACTTCCTCATGTCCTCTCCACGGTCACGTAGGTAGCGCCACATGGAAACACGCAGTGCAATCGTACTGTTGTTCTTTGCTCGAGCTGGGAAGCGTGTGCGTTTAACAGCTGAGACTTTTGATGATGCAGGTGGGGAGTAGGACTGGACTAGTTTGATCAGATCCTTCATTAGACCTGGTGGCCCGTACGAGGATTGACCTTCATCAGTTGTTTCTGATACTATTACGGGATCATTACAATTAGTTGATGGAAACAATTTCTTGCACATTTCATCTACTCGGTTTTCTAGCCGTGAGATGGCAGAAACTGCAGCATGCAGATGGGGGAGCTGCTGATCGGTGGTTTGAAGCATTATAATCAGCTCAACAACTCGGGGCCATCTGTCCACGAATCCTTTAGATCCTGATACCAATGACTGTGCAATTCTCTCTGGTGCTGTACTTGTGATTTTCTGCCACATGTCAGGATCGGCCCTCACTCTCTCAGGGTCAAGTTTGCTTGGATCAGGGCTGTACAACATTTTTGCCATGGCCAATTCCCTCAGGCGCTGAATACCTTTTTGGACAGTATTCCAACTATCAAATTTAGGCTTTAAAGCATCCTTATAGGGGTACCTTTCTCTCACGGCTTCTAACAGCCGCAACCAGAGAGTGGCAGCTCCATCCGAACATCTGCTAATCCCTCTGTCGATACCTGCATCTGGGGCAATGCTTCCTAGTTGGCGAGCTTCATTACCATCTAGAGACAAGCTGTTGGCCCCGTTGTCCCAGCAGCGAAGCAACCAAGCAAGGATACCTTCATCTTGACGCCGTGTGAACTCCTTTCTTGAGCCTTGGATTTCAGTCAGCTTCAGAGGTCGACAATAGGTGATTTCCTCCTCATCATCAGTCTCTTCTTCATGCCTCTTGGTTTTTGCCTTTGCTTTTTTCGGTACTGCTCCATGCCCGGCACCTGGGTCTTCTGCTGCCCCCCCCCGTGCTTCTCCTTCTTTTCGTTCTAGACGCATGGACACCCGTTTCCATTTCTTGCCTTCCACAGGGGCAACTGATATTGCTACTGATGCCTCCTGTGACTGATCAGAATTAACTTGGGCTTGAATCTCAGATGGGAAACTCTCTCTCTCCAGAATAGTATGATACAAAGCACGGTATGCATAAGCCAAACCCCACATAAGGTTTACCTCCTTAGATCTCTGACCCAAATACTCACTTAATTTCTTAGGGTCCCTTAGGTGTTCAAGAGTGAAATCCCATGACACTGCGGGTCCCCATGCTTCTAAGACTTTTCCTAAACCTTTCCATATTCCCTGCCAGTCATCATTCTCTGGTTCTGGAGGAGACTTCCGCATAGAACGAATGCATAGGAACATATATGCATGCATTGATAGTGATAACATGAATGCAAGTATGAACCCTATCTCAGTTATTGAAAAGCGTGTGGAAATCTGAGAGTACAACCTAAATAAAAAGGGTTTTTTTAGCCTGTACAATGAATTAAACATGGTGGTGTTTGTAAAATTGCCTGTTCCATCTGGGATGCAAGTATTTGTAAAATTGCCTGTTCCATCTGGGATGCAAGTGTTTGTAAGATTCACAATTCCATCTGGGGTGTAGATGCCAAAATTCTGACCATACCACATCTCGTAAAAGTACCAGGCAGGTGTCTCCATCGGTATCCACCTTATTAGGCTATATACCTGCACAATTCCACAACACCAAATTATGGTGTTAATAGTTGACCAATACTTTAAGAAGATCATAATTGCTTTCAATCCCTTAAACAGAGCAACTGGGATGAAGAGTGGATTCATAGCTGGCAGGCTCTGTAAAAGTCAGAGCTAGCTAGCTTTGCTCTAAGGGAGAAAAAAATCCCTTTGTTTTCTACACAAAAGTTAGATAGCAATGCTGAGAATGTGCAGCAGCCCTTAATGTTGACAATTTGTCTGGTATTTCAAGGTCACGTTCTCCGTGAGCAGCTACGGAAAGATATCACTCCCAACACTCCCGTAACGAAGCTCTTTAAGAGCAAAGAGAGAGTCATTCTAAAAGCTAAAAAGCTCTATGCCCGCATTCTCCACCAAAAATCTGTCACGGGTTACTTAGATTTACCTATGCCCGTGACAGGGGAAGCCACCCCACGGCCCCCCCCGCCCGGGGCCCGGAAAGGAGGGGGAAAAAGTGAGTGGGATAAAACAGCGACAATCTAAGGAGGAAAAACTTATTTTACTAAATATGATATCGAAATACAAGATAACACAATATAATATAATTAAGGCTAACAAATCGAACGAAACAGAGAGAGAGAGAGAGTCTCCGAAAACTGAGAGGCCTACTGTGAACTCTAGGCGACACGGCTGGAACGCTTCCCACTCTCCAAGAAGTTCGAGAGAAGAAGGAGGGCACTCCAGCCTGGGAACAAGATTATATAGAGTCCTGGTCCCGTGACTTATTGTTACTCCCGTTGTTCTCTGGGATATGTAGTCTTCTTCTGTGGACTGCACATTCAACAGAAGTATCCATACTTGACATGATGTTATGATGTGGAATACTGATAGCAAAATTACAAAATTACAAAACCATGACACCACCATGGCAGCAGCTGCCTGGGGCACTGGGGTTCTCTATTCCCTGCTGCACACTGACAGTACGTTTTCACTGCCTCTCTGCCAAGGAAACATTGTGAACCAGTTTTTCTGTGAAATCCCCCAGATCCTCAAACTCTCCTGCTCAGCCTCCTATCTCAGGGAAGTTGTGTTTCTCTTTTTTGGTGTCAGTTAGGCCTTTGGCTGCTTTGTTTTCATAGTGGTGTCCTATGTGCAGATCTTCATGGCTGTGCTGAGGATGCCCTCTGAGCAGGGATGGCACAAAGCCTTCTCCATGTGCCTCCCTCACCTGGCCGTGGTCTCCCTGTTTCTCAGCACTGGTGCTTTTGCCTACCTGAAGCCCCTGTCCATTTCCTCTCCACTCCTGGATCTGACAGTGGCACTTCTGTACTCAGTGGTTCCTCCAACACTAAACCCTATTATCTACAGCATGAGGAACAGGGAGATCAAGCGCGCTTTCAGGAAGGTGTTGCAATAAGCACTATTCCAGCTACAATAAAATGCACAACTTCCTCAATAGGATTCCTTGTGATGGTTGTTTATGTTTTATGCATCTTTGTCTGTTTGATTATGTGAGATATAGGAATGTGAAAAAAAAAAAAATGTTATTGAACTTATAAATAAAAATGTATTTAAATTCTTTCCTACCTAATTTCCATTTTCTCACTCCAAGAACTCATGTAAACATGGAACCAGATTCCCTGAATATGTTATAAGATACCTAAAAAGCTTTCAAAATAGACTTACTTAGCTTTTCTTTCTTCCTACTTTGCCTGGATTTGCGGAGGTACAGCCACAGACAGCAGCACAAAGTGCTCTTTTCATTCATGTGCTCTTTCCAGTGCTGCAGTGCTCTTGAGTCCTCTCATTTGTGCAGTCCTGAAGGTCTTGTGTGTCTCACGACAGTCCTGTTGCCTCTACAGCAGCAATTCAGGGCTGCAGTCAGTAGCCAGCAATATGAACAGGTCTCTCAGAGCTGATCTCCTTGCTGGCACTGCCGTAACAAGAGGGCTGCTTCAGAGCAGGTCCAGAGAACTGGAGGCCTCTTCCAAATCTGGTTTAAGGAATGTACCTCAGGAGCTGCTCCCTGAGAAGACTTCAAGATATTCTGGTGCATTTCACTGACTGCCAGGGATAGTTTCAGAAGTCCCAAGGAGATCTGTAAGGGACTCAAGGCAGTGCTGAGGTTTAGAATCTGTGGTCTAAGGTCAAGATAAAAAGAAAACGATTATAAATATGATATATGCATATATACATATCTTATATATATAGTATATTTTCACATATATACAATATAGGCAGTTGCTAACGTATGTGCATGCACTAATACATATCCATATCATACATAGATGATAATAGTTCATATGCATATCTGTTTGCAAGTCTAGGACCTGTTTCAAGGGTTTTAACAGCCTCAAGGTTCACTGTAGGGACTGGAGAGGCTGTTTTCCTATTGGAGGAGTTGGAGCAACTGCAGAGTTCATTGCCAGAGCTGGAATCACCGCAGGACCTGGGACTGAAGTTTTAGCAGCCACAGTGCTCATTGGAGGGGTTGGAGTGACCACAGGGCTGTACCTCCTGGCACAGTGCACCTCACCTGGGAGGAATTTGTTTCATTTTCTTATAGCAATACTTGGAACAGCTACAGGACCCGTAGCAGGAGTGACTGCAGAGCTCATTATGAGGGGTGGAGTGACAGTGGGATCTTTCCAGAGCACGGAGCAGCCACAGGATGTGTAGTAAAACCTTCGAGCTGCTGCAGGGTCTGTGCCAGGAGCTGCAGAGGCTGCAGCACTGTCAGCATTTCCAGCTCTCTGGATCTGGCACACTGCAGTCATGGGTGTTTCTTGGGGGTCAACAGTGCCACAGCAGACCTGCCCCCAATATTCTACCAATTTCTCAGGATCCTGCAGTTCCTCAGAGATGAAGTTCCAAAGCCCTGGGGGTGCCCACCGCTCCAGGCAGCTGCCCAGACCATCCCACACCCCCTGCCATGCAGAGCCTTCTCACCTTGAAACAGATCTCTCACTGATATTCCTGAATAATGTTTAACCTCAGTCCTAGAATTCTAGAATCACAAAGGTTGGAAAAGGCCTAAAAGATCATCCAGTCCAACTGTTCATCTATTACCAATAGCTCCCACTAAACCATGTCCCTCAATACAATAACCAGTCACTCCTTGAATACACCTGGGCTCCCAGAGAAGACGGTGTAAAATGTGTAATTTCTAATCATACTAACAATATTACTTCCAAAACCCAAAGATGACCACAGAGATGAATGTGCACAAAACTTCACTTTGTCAGCTGCCAATTTTATCATGATACAAAGCAAGGTCAAAGAGCATAGCAAAATAAATACCCTAATCCAGAATCCAGAGTTGACAAATAATGCAGCAGGGAAAACAAGCAGCAAGCAAGGAGCTGTGCAATGCAGCTTCATAAGAAGACTCAGCAAGCTCCACACATAGGGAAACTATCGGCATCATGGCCAGCAGTTCTCCAACTCCCTCAAAGCCCTGTGTTAACTCGCTCTGGATAGATGTGCTGTTATCTCAACCCTTGGAGACTCACATCGGACACAACAAGTGGTTGTTGAACCCAACATGTGGCTCAGCAGCACACAGTGCTTTGTGCACTGCCCCATTCCTAATGGGATGTTGAAGAGAGCTGGGAAAAAAAAGTACAACTTGTGGGTTGTAACAAAGCAATTTACTAAGAGAGATAAAAGGAGAGGAGTAATAGTTATCACTATATATCTGTGGATATGGAATTGTGTGTAACAACTGATGCACAAGCACTTGCTCAGCACCACCAGACTGATGCTCAGCTGGACCCTGGGCAGTGAAGAGACTGAGATGAACTCCCACCCCTTTCAATACAATTTCTGCTTGCTGTCAGCTGATAGAGAACGTCCCTTTGGCCACTTTCAGTCAGCTGACCTCACTCTGTTCCCTCCCAGCTCCATGTGCCCTCCACTGACCATGGCCTTGGCTCTGTACAACACTGCTTAGCAGCAACTGAAAACGTCAGAGTGTTATCAATGGTTTTCTCCTCGAACCAAAACACTGCAGGCAGTCTGAAGAAAACAATTCCATCCCAGCTGTAACTCAGATTCCTGCCTGTCCCCCTCCTCTTGTTCTTCCTAATCAGGAAGCAAGGAACAGAATCTGTCACTCTCCTCTTAGAAATCTTTTCTTCAGTTCTCAGCTGGCTCCTCTGCCATTCCTAGGCAGAGCTCAGTGCCCTCTCAAGAAGGGCAGCAGACTTTCCTCATCTTCCTTGCCCATCCATCATGAAGTGTCAGTGAATAGTGAAAAGGGACCCCATAGTAGATGAAAAGGGAACACTTTGCTACAGAATTGGAAAGGGGGCCTCACTAAGGCAATGGGTAGTTACAGACAGTTTATGTTAAGGGGGAACAGAGACAGGGGGAATTGCAGAAGCTAAGCTTGAGAAAACAAGGGGATGAAGGCCATGAAGATCAGGGTGGAACAGCCCGAGAACAGTGTGGTGATTAGATGTCCACAGTGCAAGCTGGAACCAGTTTGGGGGGTGCCCCTCCTGAAGGGTCGAAAGTTTACAGCGAGGAAGATGATGAGCCTTCGCAAGGAAGATGATGAGCCTTAATCCCACAACAACCCCCACAACTCACTCTGCATGCACAAGGAGGGAGGGACTGCATGCTAATGGGGTCTCAGGAATGTAATGAATATGTATCCAAATTCCTGCAAACTATTGATGATGTATTAGTTCAGCCTATATCTTTTGCACGCTTTCTCCTGACGGTGTGCAAGTGAGGTGGAGCTATCCCCATTGCACCAGGGTGTGTGCGCATCACTCATTAAACATACCTGCTTTGTAACTACTTCATGGTTATGGAGTTTGATTCTG
Organism: Coturnix japonica; assembly: GCF_054131305.1. Lineage (NCBI taxonomy): Eukaryota > Metazoa > Chordata > Aves > Galliformes > Phasianidae > Coturnix > Coturnix japonica. Next base: position 17,947,766 of record NC_140671.1, on the reverse strand, counting down.
CAAGTCAATTTGGCACCCCAGATGGGACCTCTTCAACTTGGCTGCAGAACCGGCTGAGAAGGGGAACGCCTTTGGAGTGCCCCGAGATTTCTCGGAAGGACTCCCCTCCCTCATCTGATCACTGCAGGAGCAGACAAGAGCCATCTATTGGTGGACCAGGTATGTGAAACTGGGAAACGGGGAACCCATAAGTCGTGAGGAGATGTCCTACGCAGTGCAGAGAGGAGTCAGCGTGCTCACCCTCAAGGGACGTGAGCTCACGGGTTAGGTTGCCGGCTGGGTTAGGAGGCCTATTTCTTTTCATTTTCTGGTAATTCGTTGTATGGTGGGGCCTCTTTAGCACGTGATACCTCTTCTGCTGGTGATGTTCTAAACATTTATCTTCAGGCCAGTCCATGATTACCTCTAGGATTCCTGGACAATTAAGTTTTCCCATTTGTGCTCGCTGTCTAATCAGCGTAATTCACTTGCCCCAGGTGACATCAGTAGCATGATGGGTGGAGGGAACATGTCCTTTGAACATCCAATTCAGCACTGGCAGTCGAGGTGCCAAAAGGAGCTGTGTTTCAGTCCCAACTACTTCGGAAGCAGCCCGAACCCCCTCATACACGGCTAAGATCTCCTTCTCAGTTGGAGTGTAGCACTCTTCAGACCCCTTATATGATCGACTCCAGAATCCCAGGGGTCGGCCTCAGGTCTCTCCTGAGGCTCTTTGCCACAAACTCCAAGTGGGGCCTTTCTCTCCAGCAGCAGTATAGAGGATGTTCTTTACATCCTGTCCTGTCCATACTTGCTACACGACCATGGCACGGGCTATCTCTTGTTTAATCTGTTCAAAAGCCTGCTGCTGCTCAGGGCCCCATGCAAAATCATTCTTCTTCCGTGTCACCTGATAAAGGGGGCTTACAATGAAACTAGTTTGGAATGTGCATCCTCCAAAAGCCCACTGCACCCAGGAAAGATTGTGTCTCTTTCTTGCTAGTTGGTGGAGACATGGCAGTGATTTTGTCGATCACTGTTGGGATGTGATGACATCCATTTTGCCACTTTATACCTAAGAACTGAATTTCCTGAGCAGGCCCTTTTACTTTGCTTCACTTAATAGCAAAACTGGCTCATAGAAGAATTTGAATTATTTGCTCTCCAGCACAGCATCACTCAGTGGGGGTGTGACCTCATTCAGGCCACGGTAGTCTACTGTCAGCCTCCATTCTCCACTGGCTTTACGCACTGGCCATATGGGACTGTTAAAAGGTGAATGAGTTTTACTGATCACTCCCTGATTCTCCAACTGGCAAATCAAATCATGAATGGGGAGCAAGGAATCCCTGTTGGTGCGATACTGCCGTCTGTGCACTGTCTTTGTAGCAATCGGTACCTGCTGCTCTTTTATTTTTACTCGTAGCAGCCTCACAACAGACGGGTCCTCTGACAGGCCAGGTAAAATTGACAGCTGCTTAATGTTGTCCATATCTACAGCAGCGATTCCAAAGGCCCAGTGATACCCCTTAGTATCCTTGAAATGCCCTCTTCTGAGGTAATCAATACCAAGTATGAACGGAAACCCTGGTCCACTCACATAGGATGTTTTTTCCAGTCTTTACCAGTGAGGCTTATTTCAGCCTCCAGCACAGTCAATTCTTGAGAGATATCCAGAAATATGGATTGATTCTGTCCCTTCATGACTGGAGGGCATTAGGGTGCACTGTGCACCGGTATCCACCAGTGCCTTATATTTTTGTGGTTCTGATGTGCCAGGCCATCAAATCCACACAGTCCAATAAACTCTATTATCCCTTCCACTCCCTTGACTGAGGGCAGGGCCCCTCTATTGGTTACCTGTGATAACTGGAGCAGCCGTACTGGTGGTTGGACTGTTTTGTAGTTCCCTCACCCGTGCTCATAGTACAGGAGTAGGCTGGTCATGCCACTTCCTCATGTCTTCTCTGTGGTCACGTAGGTAACGCCACAAGGAAACACGCAGTGCAATTTACTGTTGTTCCTTGCTCGAGCTGGAAAGCACTTGTGTCTAATAGCTGAGATTTTTAATGATACACATGAAGGCTTTATGATTGTTAATTTCTTTACGATCTCTCGCCTTCAACTGAAGCAGCAGCTAGGCCAATTACCAAGTGACACCAAGGAGATGAAGTGGCAAAATGGTGATTTATTGAAACAGACACATCCTTATATAACCTACACCTTTTTGTCTACACCCACTGTATTACACTAAGATTCTTCCAGAATATGGGGAAGGGCCTGTCACATCACAACAAGCTACCGTCCCAGCTGTCCCAACAGCGAAGCAACCAGGTAACAAGAGATTCATTCTGGTGCTGTGTGAACTCCTTTCTTACGCCTTTTGCCTTTCTCGGTACTGATCCAGACCTGTCAGCTGGATCTTCTGTTGCCTCCTCCTCCACTTCTTTTTTCCGTTCTAGACGTGAGGACATCCATTTCCATTTCTTGCCTTCCACAGAGGCATCTGATATTGTTACTGGTGCCTCCTGTGACTGATCAAAATTGACTTGGGGATTTCCCTTTTTGGCTTGAACCTCAGCTCGGAAACTCTCTCTTTTCGGAACAAGCCCCAAATAAGTCATACCCCCTTAGATCTATCTAGGCTGCACCATCCCTGACTCAAATACTGGCTTAGTTTCTCGGGATCCCACAGGCGTTCAAGAGTTAAATCCCATGACATTGCGGGCCCCCACGTCTTGGCGAACCTGAAGGCAAAAGGTCAGTGTTCTAGGACAAACAACCACACACCAATATAGTTAATTATAGCTGTGTCCATCTATCGCCTGAAAAGCCATACTTTTATAGCAAACAAACAAGGGTGTTCAAAAATCACACGCACTAATTGGAAGAAAGCTTCTGCAATAAGAACCCTAAAACCCCGCTTCAAATCCACGAGCCTTTCATTCTTTTCCTAAAGGTGTCCTTGGTTCTCATGCTGTTTATCCTGCTCCGCAGCTGCTGCTCTGTAAAGTGCTTATCTTGATCCATGGCAGCTGCTCTGTAAAATTCTTCTTGTATTACAACAGAATGGCAGTTCCCTGGGGTCTCCAACACACCCCCAGCCAGCTGGCAAATGCCACTGAGGACCTTTAGGAAAGACATGCCCTGGGTAGTGACAATGTTCACTGGACAACTGTGAGCCCCACAATTGGTCTGGTACCTGTGTGCCACCTTCTGAACACCAGTAGCACGGTGTAGATGCAAGGCCCAGCCAGGCAAAATCAAAACGTGCTTCTGGAAGGGGATGCTTTCTGAAGAGTCTTTACACTAATGAGAGGGCCACAAACATTCACTCAGCGAACTCCAAATCTCTGTGCCTTTGCAGGCCTAGGGTCTTGTTTGGTTCACAGAGACATGATGGGTTGATTCTCAGCTCTGTACTGTAGCAAATGGGGTACAGATTCTGCATGACGGATGGGCAAGGAAGAAGAAGAAAGGCTGCTGCCATCCATGAGAGGGCACTGAGCTCTGCCTGGGGATGGCAGAGGAGCCAGCTGAGAACTGATGGAAAGGGCTCAGAAAGGAGAGCAGCAGATTCTGTTCCTTGCTTCCTGATCAGGAAGAACAAGAAGAGGGGACAGGCAGGAATCTGAGTTACAGCTGGGATGGAATTGTTTTCTTCAGACTGTCTGCTGTGGTGCAGTGTTTTGGTTCTAGGAGAAAACCATTGATAACACTCTGATGTTTACAGCTGCTGATAAGCAGTGTTCTACAGGGCCAAGGCCATGGTCAGTGGAGGGCACATGGAGCTGGGAGGGAACAGAGTGAGGACAGCTGACTGATAGTGGCCAAAGGGACGTTCTCTATCAGCTGACAGCAAGCAGAAATTGTATTGAAAGGGGTGGGAGTTCATCTCAGTCTTTTCACTGCCCAGGGCCCAGCTGAGCATCAGTCTGGTGGTGCTGAGCAAGTGCTTGTGCATCAGTTGTTACATACAATTCCATATCAACGGATATATAGTGATAACTATTACTCCTCTCCTTTTATCTCTCTTAGTAAATTGCTTTGTTACAACCCAGAAGTTGTACTTTTTTTCCCAGTTCTCATCCCCATCCCACAGGGAATGGGGCAGTGCACAAAGCACTGTGTGCTGCTGAGCCACATGTTGGGTTCAACAACCATCATCATTTTGGTGCCTGATGTGAGGCTCCAAGGGTTGAGATAACGGCACATCTGTCCAGAGCGAGATAACACAGGGCTTTGTGGGAGCTGGAGAAGTGCAGGCCATGGTGCTGATATGTGTGGATGTGCTCCCTATGTGTGGAGCTTGTTGAGTCTTCTCATGAAGCTTCACTGCACAGCTCCTTACTTGGTGCTTGGATGCTGGATTAGGGTATTTATTTTACTATGCTGTTTGACTTCAGTTTGTACCATGATAAAATTGGCAGCTGACAAAGTGAAGTTTTGTGCACATTCAGCTCTCCGGTCATCTTTGGGTTTTGGAAGTAACATTGCCCATATGATTAGGAATTACACAATTTACATTGTCGCCTCTGTGAGTCTGGGGTTGTACTGGATATTGTGTTGAGGGACATGGTTTAGTGGGAGCTATAGGTAATAGGTGAACGGTTGGACTGGATGATCTTTTAGGCCTTTTCTAACCTTGGTGGTTCTAGGATTCTAGGATTGAGGTTAAACAATTATTCAGGAATATCACTGAGAGATCTGCCCCAAGGTGAGAAGGCTCTGCATGGCAGAGGGTGTGGGACAGTCTGGGCAGCTGCCTGGAGCGGTGGGCACCCCCAGGGCTTTGGAACATCATCTCCGAGCAACTGCAGGATCCTGAGAAACTGGTAGAATATTGGGGGCAGGTCTGCTGTGGCACTGGTAACCCCCAAGAGGCACAAATGACTGCAGTGTGCCAGATCCAGAGAGCTGGATCTGCTGACAGTGCTGCAACCTCTGCAACTCCTGGCACAGACCCTGCAGCAGCTCCAAGGTTTTGCTACACGTCCCGCAGTTGCTCCAAGCTCTGGGACAGATCCCGCTTTCACTCCATTCCTCATAATGAGCTCTGCAGTCACTCCTGCTATGGGTCCTGTAGCTGTTCCAAGTATCGTAATAAGAAAATGCTACAAATTCCTCCCAGGGGAGGAAGTACAGCCCTGCGGTGGCTGCAACCCCTCCAATGAGCCCAGTGGCTGCTCCAACATAGTCACAGGTCCTGTGGTGGTTCCAGCTCTGGCAAAGAACTCTGAGGTCACTTCAACTCCTGCAACAGCCTGACAGCCACTTCAGCTCCTACAGTGAACCCTGTGGCTGTTAAAACCCCTGCAACTTGTCCTGGACTTGCAAACAGATGCGCATAGGTATTAGTTCATATATGTTTGCAACTGCATATGTTGTATATGTATGAAAATACACTAAATATATTATATATGTATAAATACATTTGTCATAATTATTATCCTTTTCTCTTTCTCTTTGTCTCAACCCATAAAACTTAAACCACAGCACTGCCCTGAGACGCTTACGGATCTCCTTGGGACTATTCATTCTGATCTGGTCACACAGTGAAGAGCACCTGAAGATCTCAAGGTTTTCTCAGGGAGCAGCTCCTGAGGTATATTCCTTACACCAGCTTTGGAAGAGGCCTCCCTCCAGTTCTCTGGTTCTGCTATAAAGGAGCCCTCTTGCTATGGCAGTGCCAGCAAGGAGACCAGCTCTGACAGACCTGTTCATATTGCCGGCTACTGACTGCAGCCCTGGAGTGCTGCTGTAGAGGCAACAGGACGGTCATGAGACACACAAGACCTTCAGGACTGCACAAATGAGAGGACTTGAGAGCACTGTGGTGGTGTAAAGAGATCAGAAATGAAAAGAGCACGTTGAGCTGATGTCCGTGGCTGTACCTCCCCAAATCCAGACAAAGTAGGAAAAAGGAAAAGCTAAGTAAAAGTCTATTTTGAAAACTTTTTAGGTATACTTTAACGTATTCGGGGAATCTGGATACATGTTTACATGAGCTCCTAAAGTGACAAAATGGAAATTAGGTAGGAAATAAGTGTAATACATTTTTATTTATAAGTTCAATAACATTTTTTTGCACGTTGCTATATCTCACATAATCGAACAATCAAAGATGCATAAAACATGAAGAACCATCACTGGGAATCCTATGAGGAAGTTGTCCATTTTATGGAAGCTGGAATAGTGCTTATTGCAACACCTTCCTGAGAGCGTGCTTGATCTCCCTGTTCCTCATGCTGTAGATTATAGGGTTCAGTGTTGGAGGAACCACTGAGTACAGAAGTGCCACTGTCAGATCCAGGAGTGGGGAGGAAATGGACGGGGGCTTCAGGTAGGCAAAAGCACCAGTGCTGAGAAACAGGGAGACCACGGCCAGGTGAGGGAGGCACGTGGAGAAGGCTTTGTGCCTTCCCTGCTCAGAGGGCATCCTCAGCATGACAACGAAGATCTGCACATAGGACACAACAATGAAAACAAAGCACCCAAAGACTAAACTGGCACCAAAAAAGAGAAACACAACTTCCCTGAGGTAGAATGGTGAGCAGGAGAGCTTGAGGATGTGGGGGATTTCACAGAAAAACTGGTTCACAACATTGCCTAGGCAGAGAGGCAGTGAAAACGTACTGGCAGTGTGCAGCAGGGAATAGAGAACACCAGCACCCCAGGCAGCTGCTGCCATGGTGGCACAAGCTCTGCTGTCCATCAAGGTCCCGTAGTGCAGGGGCTTGCAGATGGCAACATAGCGGTCATAGCACATGATGGTGAGAAGGAAATACTCTGCTGACATGAAGAAGACAAAGAAAAAGAGCTGTGCAGCACATCCTGCGTAGGAGATGGCCCTGGTGTCCCAGAGGGCGTTGGCCATGGCTTTGGGGAGAGTGATGGAGATGCAGCCCAGGTCGAGGAGGGCCAGGTTGAGGAGGAAGAAGTACATGGGGGTGTGCAGGCGCCGGTCGCAGGCTACGGCTGTGCTGATGAGGCTGTTGCCCAGGAGGGCAGCCAGGTAGATGCCCAGGAAGAGCCAGAAGTGCAGGAGCTGCAGCTGCCGCGTGTCTGCAGCAGGAGGAACTCGCTTATGGAGCTGCTGTTGGGCATCTGCTGTTGGGCTTGGAGTCCTGTTCAGAGAGCAGAAGATAATGACAAGTCCAGACCATTCTCAGAGACACTCCTCCTGCTATACTATGAAATGTTTTAATTCTCCTACAACAGTGTACATTTAGCACCATTACTTGCATTTAATTTCATGTAGTTCATCATTCCTTAAGCAGAAGCAGCATATGGAGCTCTAACCTTCCTCTTATTTTCTTATCACTTCTCCCTGGATATTTTCATCTGTTTCATGTCTCATATCTTTACCCCAAGTGCTCTTAGAGCCCTTTACCCCAGCTTCTGTGGCATTCAGTTTCAGTTAGAAAATGCTGCCTGTTTGTAGGATAAGTGAATTATTCATGCCTACAGAAAATGATGATAATTCCATCCTTCGAGAAAGGGGAGACTGAAAGCACATCATGTGTGAGTGTTCACAAAACAAGCAATTGATTGACGAAAAATTCTCAGAACTCTTATTGCCCCTTTTAGATTTCTGACTCCAAACCTCTTTGCCTCAGAACAGGAAATGGAAACCCCCTGCCTTGGCTCTCCTCTTGCAAAGTGCCCTCAGAAACATTCAGTTGTGCAGTGGAGCTGTGATCCCCTGCCCCAGGCAGCAGCTGTGGCAGCACAAGCCCTGCCGGGGGGCTCATCCCCCCACCCGTCTCCCCGCAGCGCCCTGGGCAGCTCCCCGGGCAGGCTGAGTGCTGAGCCTGGCAGGCGGCAGAGTCCCATACCCGGCACACAGCCCCTGGGGCACAGCAGGGACCCTGCTCTGCAGGACAGCCCTGGGCACCCGCCTGCAGCCCTGGTTGCACAGGCGTGCTGCCATGCTGGGACATGCAGCCCTCAGGGCTGTGCTCTGACACTGCAGTATGGAAACCCTCAGCTGGAGCAGAAGGCTTTTTCCACAGTAAAGGAACATGCAGTGCCTGCATCCAGATCTGCTATGTGATATCCCAAATTAAGTTGACCCTCTATGAAAAGCAGCTCATGGTCAGCTGTGAGACTTACCTTGTCATGGTCTGTGAGCAATGCTCCTGCACAGAGCTCACAGTCCGCTCACACCACACACATCCTGCAAGCTCTCTCCAATTTCTCTCCTCTCCTTCTGTCACCTGCAGGCTGTGCTGTGCACAAGAGCTGCTCCTGGGCACAGCTGTCTCTCTGCAGCCCTGCACACTTTTATGAGCTCCCTGTGTCCCAGAAGCCTGGACAAGCAAGCTGCAGATGATGTCATTTTTATCCTTTCCACTCATCTCCCCTGACACATCCCTGGGTCTTCATGGCCAACAGCTCCTGAAAGACAACAGCATCATAACTGTGCTTTCAATTAACCACCACATGTCCAGTGGTCAGTGACTGATTGGAGACATATGGGGAGTGCTACCAGAGTTCGTTTGACAATGCACAAAGGGCACCCAGACAAGGAAGGCGAGGTTTGGACTTTCCCTGTGCAGGGCAGTGATCCAGCTGAGGCAGTGCAGGAGTCTCATCCCTTGACAGAAATCCTGGAGATGAAATGGGATTCAGCTCCCTACACACCCACAGGAGCTGGGATTCCTCTGATTCAGTTCAGAAGTGCACAAGGAGTTGCCTGCATGTGAGCTCCTGCTCTGAGTCCTTGGTCCTTCAGCGGGGAGGCAGCTGCTCACACACAGACACTGGGTGATGCCCAAGGTGCCTGGGCTGCTCCTGATGTGTGCCAGTGCTTGTAAACCATGTGGGAAATCCCTGAGATAGACACCTCCTTCCTGAGCATCAGCTGAGTGCCAGAGAGCAGATAGCACCGGCTGTCTGGTGTATTCACTCACAGCTACAAGAGCAGCACAGGGCCTTCAGGAAAGCCATGCCCATGGTGTGTCCGTGCTGCTACGCCACCTCCAAGACCCATGATTGGTCTAATGTCTGTGTGCCACCTTCTGCACACTGATACCATAGATGAGCTATCCAGTCAGGCTATGTCCAGTGATGCTTTCCAGTGAGGATGTTTACTCCTGTATTTTTGCACTAATGCAAACACCAACACACAAGAAGCTAGAAATCTTGGTAGAGCTGCAGTCCTGAGCTCCTTTTTGGACCACAGGGACACAGTTGCATGGCTTCCACAACTGCACTGTAGCACAAGGGGGATACAGAGTCTTTAGGATGGATGGGCGAGAAGACAAGGAAGAGCGACTGCCCTCTGTGAGAGTGCACTGAGCTCTGCCTGGGGATGGCAGAGCAACCAGGTCAGAGCTAATGGAAATGGCCAACAGAGGAGACCATCAGTGTCTGTACCTGTCTTCCTGATCAGGGAGAGCAAGTGGAAGGTGCCTTAGGCAAACAGATGGGAGTCTCATGTTGTCTGGCCATTGTCCCCTTTGGGAGCATTTTGCACTCCAGTATGTGCTGCAGGGACAGCACAGCAGGGCATGTGGCATCCAGCAGATCCGTGGAGAGCACAGATGGCAGCTTCTTGACCAAGCCATAGAGGAACCAAAGAGGAGAGGTGCTCTGCTGGATCTCATACTCTCCAGCATGGAAGGTCTGGTGGGAATTGTGAAGGTGAAAGGGGCATCAGGCCACGTGCAAATGACAAAAGGATCTAAATTTATCTATTTATTTGTTTATTTATTTATTTATTTATTTATTTATTTATTTTGAGGCTGTAAGCTTAAAAGATGAACATATATGTCAATAAAACTGAAACAAGGAATTGAAGACAAAGATAGAAATCAATGAAAATGTGTTAACCCTTTTCAACATGAGAAATTCTCATGAGTCTTGTTCCATTTTTAGTTGTAAATATGAGTCTTTGTAGGGATTTTGTGTCTTGTTTTTTTTTTTTTTTTTCGTTTAATTCCGATGCTTTCAGGTACAGAGACACAGACAGCGATGCCAGTGCCATCATTGCCCTGTGACTAAATCCCGGCGCCCACCGCTGCTCTTCCCTGCAGCCTATTTGATCCCTCATCCTCCAGGTGTCTCCAGCTGTCCTAAATAAATGGTCGTGGTTAAAGGCATGTTAAAGATCCCTGGAGAGCACAGATGGCAGCTTCTTGACCAAGCAGTGGAGGAACCAAAGTTTTTTCAGCTCTCCTAAAGAAATGGCCATGGTTAAGGGCATGATTTCAGCAGGCCATTTGGGCACAAACTACTGCTACTGCCCTCCAGATTTCTCCATCCCTTGCTCTTTGTTCAGTCAGATGCCTCCCAATTATCTGTCTGATTTCTGACTTTCAGGGGGATTACTGGAATTTGTTCCATCTCCCCAAAGTCTGATGGAATGTGTTGTCAACTCCTTCGCTGTGATTTGATCTATCCCTTCCTATCTATTCTTTTTCTTTTTCTTCTTATACTTTTTCTTTTTCTCAATCACTGTCTCTTTTTTATTAAGGCACAAAGTCTGAAAGATGTTCATTAATGTCAGTAAAAGTGAAAAGCAGATTTGGAGACAAAAATAGAAATCAGTGAGAATATGTTAACTCGTCTCAATGTGTGAAATACTCACAAGTCCTGTTCAGTTTTAAGTTGATACCTCACAACTACCTGGCTGATCTATCCCAGGGAGATTACTGGAATTTGCTCCATCTCCCAGAGTCTGATGGCCTCTGTTGTCAACTATTTCACTGTGATTCAATCTATCCTATCCTACCTCAGTCTAAATCATTTCTTTTAAAAGTATTCCATATGAAAGACAAACTTCAATAGATGCCGCTTGAACATGGCATGCTGTTGATCACTGTGTTTTACTGTTCATTCAATTGCATCACCTTTCCTTCCATTTGCTGGCCAGATAAAAACAATAAATCTTTCCTTTTCCATGTGTAGCTGGTTCTCTGAGGAAAGCCAGTGGGAGTTGGTGCAAAGCAGTTTTAACACTGAATGGATGAATGCAGAGGAGAAGAGTGATGTGAAGAAAAGTGATGCAAGTCCCATAGGTCCATTGTGAGCAGAAATTGGGTGGGGAGGTTGAGAAGACCTTTGTCAACACAGTAACAGTACAGAACTCATTGGGACATCCTGGATTGGTATCAGTTGCACAGTGCTGCTTTAAACCCAGCTATAAATAAAGAGACAATAAATTTATAATGGATTCTTTCTCTTTAAGCTCTCTCCAGATATCCCTCCTTTTTGCTGAACAAGTTCTGATAACCTGAAGAAGATAACAAGATGGCATAAGGCACAGGAGATTCTTTAGGTTATAATGGTCCCAGGGTGCATTTGATGCTGCGTTCATCAGCCTCCAGTGCAGAGAGAAGTTTGCACGAAGTGCTCAACAAGACAAAGTCAGAAGTAACAGTGAAGTTTCTTGGAGTATTAATGGGCCCACTGAGGAACATTACCAAGTAAGCTTCCCAAGGGACTTGTTAGAGAAGATAACTGGAAGCCATGACTACAGGCAGGCAAAGGCACTGGCATGCTAAGAAACCTCTCCTTTGCCTTACGAAGCAGACAGGACAAGCCCTGATTGCAAGACCAGTGGTAGAGAGATCCTGTCTCTCATGTTGGCTCCTGGCATTTCCTGGGGCAATGGGTTGGAGGTCTGTATGATGTTAAATGAAAGACATGGGGACAGAAGATCCCAGGCTCTACATGTGGTGCAAGGACGCTGTGAGGTTCATGTCCCATATGAGACCTATGTTTCATTGCAGGATCTGAGAAGGGATGTGAGAAGGGCCCAGTCTGAACAAGCAGTCAATCCCTGTGAAACACTGAACTTCACATCTCTCAGTTCCAGTGCCCTCCTTTGCACATTCTCCCAGAGTTTGAAGTCCTTTATGTTCTGTGGTGCCCAGAAGTGCACCTAGTGCTGCTAGTGAGGCAGTAGCAATGCAGAGCAGAGAGGGATGATCGTTTCCCTCACCCAGCTGGCAATAAGTTGCTTCATGCACTCCAGGGGACCGTTGTCTTTCCTGGCTGCCTTGGCACACTGCTGACTCACATTCAGTGTGATGCTGACCAGCACCCCAACCCCTTCCAGTCAGACTCCTCTCAGGTGTCCCATATCCAGTCAGTGTGTATGTCCAGCATTGCCCCTACCCAGGTGCACAATCAGGCACTTGTTCTTGTTATACTTTATGCACTTGGTGCTTAGTACCAACTGGTACCCACTTCTCTGACTTGTCCACATCTCTCTGCAAGTCCTCTCCACCCTCAGTCAAGGCAACAGCACCTCCTCATCTGGTCTCATCAGCAAACTTGCTCAGAACGTCTTCTAGTCCTGCATTCAAATCATCTGCATAAACATGAAAGGAAAGTGGCCCCCAAATGGAACCCTGGGGACCCCGACAGTGACCATCTACCATCCTGATGGAAAAAACTGACTATAATCCTTTGGGACTGACCTACTGGCCAACTGCTCACCCACCACATTGTGTTTCTGTCTAGCCATATGCAGAACATTCTGTCCAGAAGGTTGTTGTGAGAAACAGTGTCAAAATCTCCACTGAAATCCTCAAGGATTACATCAACTGGCTTCCCTTGGTCAACTAAACGGATAACTGTGTCACAAAATGAGTTTAAATTAAACAGGACCTCCGCCTCACAAACTTGTGATGGCTGCGACCAATGACAGAATTGTCCTTCAGCTGTTTTTCCATAACTCCCACCATCATTTTCTCCATAATTTTACCAGGCTCTGGACTGACAGGTCCATAATTGCCCATGTCATCTTTCTTGCTCTTCCTTACAATGAGACAACATTTGCCAGCTTCCTGTCAGCTGGCATGACCCTAGACTTCTTTAGATGCAATTGAAATGAGAGCCCAGAGCACACTAAGGTGTCATCATTGAAAGAAAGTAGATGTGCCATAGCTCTGCAATGCCTTTAACTCCAGAGTATGCCACAAATGGAGCAGAGGGGAAGATTTGCCTCTTCTGTAGTGAACTCATTCATTTGGTAAGCAGAATAACACTACCTGATACACGGGGACTGTGTCTCCACTCTTCTCTGCTCAGCTCACAGGGCAGAGGTTCAGGGTGTTGCTCTCATGTCAGTGCAGGTAAACTCACTTTAACCCTTTTTCCTCTGTAAATGCTTCCTCTGTTTCTATGCTCAGATACACTTCCACATTCCCTCAAATACACTTTCATATATCATTAACAATTACACTTTCTTATACCATCAAAACAGTTTGTCAAACAGTACGGTTCTTCAGTTCACATAAACTCCCTTAATACAGTCTGTATTCTTCAGTTATAAACACTGTGCCACAGAACCAGCACTGATTGAACCACCTCCCTCACACACTTCCTCACAAGCAGTACATAGTATTACATAAATGGGTTGACACTCATTGGTGGTGGAATGTACACCTCTCCTCAGGTCAATCTTACTAATCTACAGAGTACAAACTCCCGTCTTCTTACATACAAGCAGAAAGTACATATGAGTGGACACACAACACAGTCTTTCACTTTGTCCGTGTCTGGCCATTTCCCTCACAGGAGGAAGGAAGCATGGATCGGGACTCGGCACTCACCCTGCAGCTGTTCTGTGTCTCACTCACACCACACTCACTCTGACATTTAGATCAAAAACCATGGTTTATTCATACTACACAATGCTGACAACGTTTTCTAGCTGGAATCTTAATAACACTCATACTCTGGTCGACCAGTTGTAAACGTTAATGTTTTTCCCAGAGTCGGCTTGACACACGGTACCAAACACTTAAAGCAGATGATAATATTGAACATACAACCTATAAGCCCCGTGATTACAACTTGGAGAACCCAGGCTACCATTTGACAGGCTATCCACTATATCCCATACCCGTAGGAGAGACCAACCTAGGTCCCTCCTATTGCCAACCACCTGGGAGAGAGTATTTGTTCTTGTTTCCATTCATATGACATACAGTTCCCTTTCATAGGAACTCACCCAAGGAGTCTTCCTACCCCAGCTGGCAACCAAAGCCATGAGCTCACCTCCCTGGGAGCAGCACGTATGGCTGTAAACTGTGTAGGATGTCTCCTCAAGACATATGGGCTCCACTTACCATACACATACCTGGTCCACCTATGGGTGGTCCTTATCTGTCCCTGCAGTGATCAGGTGAGGAAGGGAGTCCTTCAGAGAAATCTCAGGGTGCGCCAAAAGTGTCTCCCTCTCAGCTGGTCCTGCAGCGAACAGAGCTGGTCCCACCTGGGCCGCCAAATTGACTGCAGGAATTGAACTCTATAACCTCTATAACTGATACAGTCTCCCATGACATACTTATACCAAAGTTGAGGAAGTATGGGATAGGTGAGTGGACAGTGAAGTGGGTCGAGAATTGGCTGACTGGCAGAGTGCAGAGGGTTGTCGTTGGTGGTGCAGTGTCTGGCTGAAGGCCTGTAACGAGCGGCGTCCCCCAGGGGTCTGTGCTGAGTCCGGTCTTGTTCAACATCTTCATCAATGACCACCCTCAGCAAGTTTGCTGATGACACGAAGTTGGGAGGATTGGCTGACACACCTGAAGGCTGATGCTACCATTCAGCGAGACCTGGACAGGCTGGAGAGCCGGGCAGTAAGAAACCGGATGAGGTTTAACAAAAGCAAGTGTAGAGTCTTGCACCTGGGTAGAAATATCTGCATGCACCAGTACAGGCTGGGGGAAGAGCTGCTGGAGAGGAGCTCTGCTGAGAGGGACCTGGGCGTCCTGGTGGACGACAGATTAACTATGAGCCAGCAGTGTGCCCTTGTAGCCAAAAAAGCCAATGGCATCCTGGGGTGTATTAAAAAGAGCGTGTCCAGCAGGTCGAAGGAGGTGATCCTCCCCCTCTACTCTGCCCTGGTGAGGCCTCATCTGGAATATTGTGTCCAGTTCTGGGCTCCCCAGTAAAAAAAAGACAGGGATCTCTTAGAAAGAGTCCAGCAGAGGGACACTAAGATGGTGAAGGGCCTGGAGCATCTCCCCAATGAGGAGAGACTGAGGGAACTGGGTCTGTTTAGCCTTGAGAAAAGAAGGCTGAGAGGGGACAGGATCCAGGTCTATAAATATTTGAGGTGTGGGGGGCAAAGTGGTGAGGCCAGACTCTTTTCAGCAGTGTGTGGAGACGGGACAAGGGGAAACAGACAGAAACTGCACCATAGGAAGTTCTGCACTAATGTGTGCAATAACTTCTTTACGGTGATAGTGACAGAGCACTGGAACAGGCTGCCCAGGGTGGTTGTGGAATCTCCTTCTCTGGAGATATTCAAGACCTGCCTGGATGCCGAGCTGTGCAACGTGGTGTAGGGAACCTGCTTTGGCAGGGGGACTGGACTCAGTGGTCTCTGGAGGTCCCTTCCAACCCCTACAATTCTGTGATTCTGTGAATATCATGGGGTGGTTTGGATGGGGAAAGACTACCCCTTTGAATGACCTTTTGTCAGGGCATGTCCTGGGATTCCTAGGATCCTCAAAATGCAGCACTGCTTCTGTCACTGAAAAATGGGGCCCTGTGTGGGACGGAGGGAGGGTCCATGAGTCCCTGGCCCACCTGACTGAGTATTTCCATGGTCTTAGCAAAGACATACTTACAACTTGAGAATGAGAGTTAGCTGCGTTCATGGTGGCATGGCCACTGTTGATGGCCTTGAACTGTCTGAACATAACAGAAGAGGCTCAGGCTGATGCAAATCAGCTATTGAATGACAGTGTTGAAAAACTGGAAAGACAGGTGGCAGTTTTGATGGGGAAAAAACCTAATTCAATCATTCTCCTATGGAAGATCAGGAACATCTCTCTGGAAGACCATGGGGACCCTGTACAGGGAATCTGTATAAAATGGACTCTGTAAATGAAGGCACTAAAAGGTCAGATTTTGAGGTTCCATTTGGACTAGATCTATTTGAGATCTGACTGATTGTAACCCAAAAATGAAAAAAAAAATGCAGGATAGGCTGGTGGGAGTGCCCTGACCAGTGTCCAACCCCCCAAACCCTGCTGCCCATAATACAGCAGCTGAACTGTTGGATATAGTACAGGGGTTTAGACAGAAACCAAGAGAGCATGCCAGCATAGCTGCTCTGGTTATGGGACATGGAGGCAGAAAGCGCTGTGGTGAATGGACTGGAAATTTCAAAACTGACATCCATTACTACTCACCCTGCCCTCAGGCAAAGACTGTATGCTCTGTCCAACATAATGAGGATAGCCATTTGATCAGTGAATGATTTATGGCTGTGTGTCATATAACATGGCCAAATAAGAATGACATACCATTAAATATCAGCCTGTGGTCCTCTATGGAGGACTAACAAAATTATATTAGAGAATTAGGCATGAAAGAGGAAATCTATGATGATGATTTTGAGAGCCCAGTCAATAAATTTTTCATCAGGCTTCGAGGGATCTCATCCTACAGCCATCACCTTTACATCAGGATGGGTCTATGTTATCCATACTGAACCCCCCAGTGGCCCTCAGATGCTGTAATACAACAGGCTGCCCAATTGATGGGGAGACAAGAGTGCCTGCGGCCAGATGCAGGCTCTGAATGGTGGTGGAAAGGTCAGAGAACCATCTGCTGTCATGACTTAGGCATCCAGCCCCTAAGGTAATCCAGTCTGGACCCATTAGGGTCTTGAGACAACAAATGTTTAAAGACCAGATTAGAGCAGGAGTTCAGTTTAAAAAGATCAATGGACAGCATAATCAGGAAATATCTGTTAAACAGGCCCAAGCACTGAGTATTTATAGTCCAACCTTTTCAGCCAAACTAGACGTGAATGTAATTCAAGAAGGGTCTGGATGGGGGCTCTGGCAGAGCCAGAGTTCTTTGTGAACCCCTATGAGGTTTTGGTTACAGGTTTGGCATGGAGCAGAATAAAGATACATCACAGTTGAAAAGCATTTATTGGCTACCTATTCTACACTACAGGTGGTAGAACCAGTAACTCAGATTTCAGAGGTTATCGTTAAACAACAAGGCCAGTCCAGGGGTGGGTAAAAGATCTAACACACATCTCTATGATGGGGGTGGCCCAATCACAAGCAGTGGTGCGCTCAGTTGTTCTGCTTGCCTGCTCCTCAAGGAGTTAGGAGAAATCTATGCCTGCTGCGTGTTCGAGTGCGTGCGCAATGCCATGTGGAGGGCTTATCACAATAAAGATTGGCGGATTTGCTGCGTAGACCGGTCAGAACTCAGATCTGCGTTGTGCTTCCTGCGGCACCAAACGCCCAACAGTGGCAGTTCCGTGTATTGGCCAGCAGGTGGCAGCAGAGACCACGGAAAGAATGTCTGCGGGACAGACCCTGGGGATCCGTTCTCTTTTGATTATAGGGGAAGAACACAAAGGTTAATTTAAAAAAATAAAGGGGGGGGGGGGGGGGGGAAGGAGTGGGAAAAGAAAAAAAGAAAAAATCAAACCACAGAAAACAAATAAATCTTCTCCAAACGTAGCAAACGTGAATGTCTGTCAATAAATAAATGAGTAATTGAATTGATGTCTGTTTCCCCTCTCCCCCGCCCCCCCCAACTTCCGAGATGAAAAAACACCTGGTATCAATTGGACAGATGCACACAGTGAAGCCAGGGATGGTCTGAAACGCAAAGCAGCTGAGCAGCTTTTAGAAGAAAACAGAGTAGTAACAACTTCTGTACCTACATTCACCACTCTGAGATCCTGTCTGGGTCACCCAAGGCTTGTAAATAACCACTGGGTCGGTTCTGATGTCGAGTGATTTGTTGTCAGTTCTCTCATGGTTCTCCGGTCAGTTTTCCGGTGCCAGGATCTGCCACAGGGCATTCTGACCACGGGCATCATGTTTCTACGCTGCCGCCTGCATTTAACAGGCAATGGGACTGCCCAGCATGTGCAAGGCAGCACCTCTTTCACACCACCAGAATGTTTAAGGCTGTTGGGATTGTTGTTAGCGTCCCATTAACACTGAGGCTAGAGATACCCTTAAGATTGACATTACTATTAGCATTACTTTGATGGTGCCCTATCTGGGTCATTTTCAGGGGATGTCAGGAGTAAGGCACAGTGTCAGGAGAAAAAGAACAGACTCTGTTACTTTATAAACGTGATAATAGAGAGAGTTCATTGGAAAAAATACAACTCTTAAATAATGCAAAGCATGCTTCTGATTGGATGCAGGCATCATCTGGGCTCTGATTAATATTACTTTTAAGGTAAAGATTATTGTTACCTTAATGATTGTTTTTTGGCTTATGATCAGGGTTAAGGTTCCTTTTGCTACAAACTTCTAGCATCATTTTTGTTGTTACATTTGGAGTTAGGGACGATTTTAGAATCAGGGTAAGGGTTAGGATTAGAGTTACATTGCGGGTTAATGCTGTTGTCTTTACAGCTCCTGTAAGGGTTGGGGTCTGGGTCAGGTGTTTAAAAAATGAAATGAAAAAAGAACAAAAAAAATATATTGAAAGCTTCAGATTTCCTTAATCTTTGTGGAAATCATATAATGTGCAACTCAGATCTACCTCTTCGTGCAGTGACTGCTTGTAAATTTGCTAGAGCCTAATACAATATGGCCTTGTGCTTCCCGCTAACTCACCTTCATTTCATTTTCATTAAATTTGCTTGGTAGTCAGATTTTGGTGTGTGGATATTTTAAAACAATCTAACTGACATTGGCAAAAAATTAAAAATAAAAATTAAAAAAAAAATGCACAACAGCATCGTATCAATTTTTATAGATAAGATAAAGAAGAGCAGTTTCCCTTAGTTTTCTGTGCCTCTTTACTTTCTTACCCTCACCCCTTGTGTGAGAAACTCTCAAAGATTTCTAGTTAGGCAAAGATGGCAGCGATAGCAGCAGTGCTTATTCATTATTGCAATACTGCGCGCACATCCCCTATTGGCAAGGGAGAAACTGCACACCAGTCAGTGAAATCAATTCTGTTCTGTGCCCTAAACCCAATGCAGGTGATGCTCTCATGGATCTCATTGGTTGAGCACCTCAGGCTCACAGACTCCTCGAGACTGTTGCTAGGATTCATTTCCATATAAGGTCAATTACCAACCTCTTGTTTTTAGGTCTGCCTCGTACTTTTCTGTGGAGAGAGAAGGGCGATGTTTCCAAAAGTCAGTACATTCATTCTGTCCTGTGCTGGGCTCTACCCACCCTGTGTATTTATCTTGTGCTTGTCTCAATTCTCCCCATGTCAGAATGCCCTCAGTCTGAACTTAACTCTGTTCAGCAACTTTCTTGGTGCAAAAACTACTTATACAGCTGTTTTACAAGAGGGTTATACATTCAGTTAGGGCCTACACTATGTACTGAAAATACTGGAAACTTCCACTGCAAAAACACAATCTACCTCTCCCATCTGTGCAGCCTTGCAGACCCAGAGCACGCCAGGTTATTTCTGCTTTCATAGCATTTGCATGCTGTAGGGTGAGCACAAGGTTCTGCTGCTTGATTCTTCTGCAAGAGCTGCCAACCGGCAAATGGTTGCAGGGATGGAGGATGTGACAGAAAGCATTTGTCTCCACAAGAGCAGAGTTACATTCAGTGCAGAGAGTGTGAGAATCAGGTTGGTGTGGAAAAGCACTGACACGCTGGGGATGATGCAGTGCTCACATGTCTAATACTCACAGACATTACTGTCAGAAGGATGGTGCTGTGTTGTGCTTCTACCTTTGGCAGCCCCTGGAGAAATGCTGTGGCACACAGATCACCTTTGTATTGCACTGACTGCTGCCATGCAGCATGGATTTAACACACCAAATCCAGAGGAGCGTGACTGCATCTAACTGCCCTGAGAAAAACTACTGTAGCTGAAGAGATGAGGAGGCAGCTGCTCATCTGCAGAACAAGCTGTACTGCCAGACATTGGGCCAGGTGAGCACCTCCTGCTGCAGCGTGATGATGACAGGGCTGGAGATGATCTGCAAAGCCAGCTTAAAAGTGGGAGACGTGAGTCAACACGGCAGGAGGACAGAGGTGTTAGGGAGCAGCCAAGGCATCAAAGAGTATCAAAAGGCTTTGAAAGGTATCACAAAGCAACAGCCAGGAAGACTGGGATTATCATGAGCAGCAACCTGGATGCTAGAGATTATTTGCTCCCATACAAAATGCTGCAGACATCCTAAAGCCATGCAAAATGGGAACCCAGAGCTCTGCCTGCACGAACCCCACAGCCATAGCATTGCAAGCTGAGCTGCCTTGCTGTTTGTTGCATTCATCCCAATCCCTGTGAATGAAGACTCGGAATGCAGCCAAGGCGATGATTGAGCATGAGAGAGACTTTATTCAATAAAAGACAGGAGGACTTGAGAGGTCAAGGGTGAAGATGGGACTCCTCTTGTCAAGATGAGAGTGGCTCAGAGCTGGTGCTGCTGCCTGGTGCCTGGGACTGGCAGCCTGACTCTAAGTCCCCATCTAAGATGCTCAGCTTCACCTCACTGATGCTGACCTGCTCCTGCATGGAGGTGCTGCTGCTGGGGCACTCGGGCTGTGCTTGGGATGGGCAGCACTGCAAAGGCGCTGGGTCACAATCCAGGCAGGTGACTGTGGTGTCTGGCAGTCTCAGGTCAGGAGCTTCAGCAGAGCCAGGAGATATGAGAGCATGAACGTGGATGAGCCCCTTGTGTCCATCACTGTTACCATGTGGAAGGCTGTCATCCGAATTGCAGCGATTTGTGCTTAGTAAGAACTCTCCATTGATGGAAACACACTGCACATCACTACTTGGTTTGGATCATTGGGGTTGACAAGGGCTCAAATCACCTAGGAAGGCATAGAAACACAAGGGTTAGTGTGAAATGTTTGCAAGTTCAATCATGAAAGAGGTTGTTGATATTTGGTAGTAGAGTGGCGGCAGGACGAAGCAAATAGGCTTGAAGCAACAGAGCCACTGTCTTGAAAGTGATCCTCGTGCAGGTCCATAAGTTTTGACTCTGTCTGGACTTCATATGGGGCAGTATGACATCACAAAGGGGTGATATGATGTCACAAAGGGGCATTATGACGTCACAAATAAGCATTATGACGTCACAAAGGGGCATTATGATTTTAAAAAGGGGCATTATGACGTCACAAAGGGGCATTATGATATCAGAAAAGGACATTATGACGTCACAAAGGGGCATTATGATGTAACAAAGAAGCATTATGACATCACAAAGGGGCATTATAACATCAGAAAAGAACATTATGATGTCACAAAGGGGCATTATGACATCACAAAGGAGCTTTATGATATCACAAAGGAGCTTTATGACGTCACAAAGAGCATTATGACGTCACAAAGGGGTATTATGACATCACAAAGGGGCATTATGATATCAGAAAAGGACATTATGATGTCACAAAGGGGCATTATGACGTCACAAAGGAGCTTTATGATGTCACAAAAGGCATTATGATGTCACAAAGGGGCATTATGATGTCACAAAGGAGCTTTACGACATCACAAAAGAGCTTTATGACGTCACAAAGGGGCTTTACGACGTCACAAAGGAGCTTTATGACGTCACAAAGGAGCACTGCGACGTCACAAAGGGGTATTATGACATCACAAAGGGGCATTATGACATCCGAAACTGACATTATGACGTCACAAAGGGGCATTATGATGTCACAAAGGAGCTTCATGATGTCACAAAGGGCATCATGACGTCAAAAGGTGCATTATGACGTCACAGAGGGCATTATGACGTCGCAAAGGGACATTATGACGTCACGAAGAAGCATTATGACATCACAAAGGAGCTTCATCACGTCACAAAAGGACATTATGATGTCACAAAGGGGCATTATGACGTCACAAAGGAGCTTTATGACATCACAAAGGAGCTATATGATGTCACAAAGGGGCATTACGACGTCACAAAGGAGCTTTATGACGTCACAAAGGAGCATTATGACATCACAAAGCGGCATTATGACATCAGAAAAGGACATTATGACGTCACAAAGGGGCATTATGACGTCACAAAGGGACATTATGACGTCACAAATGGGGCATTATGATGTAACAAAGAAGCATTATGACATCACAAAGGGGCATTATGACGTCACAAAGGGGTGTTAACATCACCCTGTGCCCAACTCCTCTCTACCTCCTATTGGCTCCCTCTCCCACCAATCCCTGCTCTCCCCTCCCCTTAGCCCCGCCCCCCACCCCCGTTAGGCCCCGCCCTGCCCCTCACACCCCACTCCCTGCCCACATCTTTCCCCGCTCCGCTCACCCACCTGCCCGGTGTCGCCCGGCCCGAACCGGGAACGGCTGAAGGGACGGGGAGGGCAGCAGAGATGGGGACGGGGTCTAGGGCGGCCATTCTGAGAGACAGCCCTTCTGAGGGCTGAGCTGCAGGGCAGTGGAGAAACCCACCCGTGACCAGGGTCACATCAAAGCTGCATGAGGCTGTGTTACTAAACACGGTGCCACACGGCCTGCAAAACCATGCGGGGGGGACAAAACATGGCACGTACCTGGCAGTGAGATCACCTCAAGCTATCTGCAGCAGTTCCTTGTCGCTTTGCTCGGATGAAATGAGAGCAAAAGCTGCACCGAGGCAGTGGGTGGAGGGCGAGGAGAGGAGAGAGAAAGAGCAGGTCAGTGAGCAGGGCTAAGACAGTCATGGAATAACACACACAGCACAACCGTCCCATCCACTTGCTGCAAGTCATGCTGAGTCTCAGGCTACGTGATGCCTGTCCGCCCAGCAACTTTACGATGCTTCCACAACTGAGCAAAGAAGAGCTGCACCAAGCCCTTGGATGATGGATTCCCTGCTCCTGCTGGCTTCAGCCTTCTGCATTCCAATTCCAATCTAAACCATTCCTGCGGTGGTAGTACTTGAATCCTCATTTGGGGCTGGACCTCAACAGGTCAACACATCAGAAATAACACAACGTGCATCTGGAAGACGTGTCTCAAAGCCCAGAAAATCCAACTCTCTGACCTTGGCACAATTCACCAACCAAGAGCCAGGCCTTGACAACTTGGCTGATCTGGGCATGCGGGAGGGGGGCAGACAGTGGACCACAAGTGTCCATTTCCACTGCAGCTCCCTGTAGAGAACAGCACCAATCAGCAGGCGTGAATCAATTCATTCACAAGCTGCACAATGACTCTGTTCTTTACATGATAAAAAAACACACAGAGATTCCTGACCAAAAAGTTGGGAGTTAATAACGACCAAAGAGGTTCCTGTTCCTACGCCTCATCCTCTCACCCCAACTCCTGGGTGATGCCCACAGGCTTCAAGTCAGCTCTCAAATCCACTGAACTCCCGTCACGGAACTCCATCAAAAAGGATGTCACACATGTGACACTTACATACATGAGAATGTATGTATCAGAAACACTGATGCCAGCAGGAGCAGAGAGGCGATTGTCCCCCTGTACTCAGCACTGGTGATGCCACAACTCGAATTCTGTTTCCAGTTTGTGGCCCCTCACTGCAAAAAAGACACTGAGGCATTGGAACGTGTTCAAAGAAGGGCAACAAAGCTGGTGAGGGGTCTGGAGCACAATGGAGCCATATGAGAAGAGGCTGCGGGAGCTGGGAATGTCCAGCCTGGAGAAGAGGTGGCTCAGGGGAGACCTCATTGCTCTCTAAAACTTCCTGAAGGGAGGTTGCAGTGAGCTGGGGGTCGGCCTCTTCTCTCATGTCATTACTGATAGAACTAGAGGGAATGGTTTCAAGCTGCGGCAGGAGAGGTTCAGGCTGGACATTAGGAAATATTACTTCTCAGAAAGGGTGGCCAGGCACTGGAATGGACTGCCCAGGGAGGTGGTGGAGCCATCCCACCTGGGGGTGTTCAAGGAATGACTGGATGTTGTGTTGAAGGACGTGGTTTATTGGGAGCTATTGGTAATAAGAGAACGGTTGGACTGTTCTTTTAGGTCTTTCCCAACCCTGGTGATTCTATGATTCTGTGATTCATACACTAAGAAGCAAGGAGAGGCTCTTTTGTTAAATCTTTCAATAGAGAGAAGAGTTGATATCTGCTTCTCCCAAAAACAGAAACACGGAAACAACTTTCCAAGCCCACCTGCCATACAGTAGGCAGAAAACGCACATTGTAAAGGAGCACGCACATCCCCTCTGGCATAAGTCGAGCCCAAAACCCACCTTCAGATCTCTGTGCATTTCCCTTGTTTTACACCAATGCAGCCTCGCTGCAGCTCCGTGGGTGTCACACAAGGCCTGCATGTCCTCTTTCTCCGCAAACCCCACCCTCAGGCCTTGCTCTGTGAGGATTGACACCTGAGCAAAAACAAGCACTAAGAACGAGAGTAAAGCACACTGGATTCGCCCTGGCCTGGCCCAAGCCACAGTCCTACCAGACAGACCCTGGAATGAAAACTGCTCCACAAACCACAGATGGACACCAGCACACAAGAAGTTGATCAGATACAATCCCATGCAAGCACCAAGCCTCCTAAGGAAGCTCTTTGCCATCAGCTCCTTCATCGCCTTTCCTTCTCACCTCAATCTTAAAGTGGCTTCAACATCTGCCAGCACGTCTTACCACGCACCTGCTCATCACACAGTGCTTCAACAGCAACAAATTTGCTTCTGGGGCCCTCCTTCAACTCACTGTGCTAACACTCATGATTCAAATTACACAGAAATCCTAGCAGAAGTTCTCAGTGAGAACTGCACCTAACATTCCTCCTTCTACAAGCAACAGCCACAACAAGTGGTCATGAAAATGCTTTCATCAAAAAGAAGCAGAGACGGCACGGCAGGACAGATGTACTCTGTGTGCACGTCTGAAGCCTTTTGAGAACCTAGTCGTTCTTCCTGCAGGACCCCTGTCTTCTGTTAAAAGCTGAACGGTCCCCAGAGCACCTGTTTCCATCAGCTGCCACCATCCAAAGCAGCCAGCCTTCTTACAGTCACCTGGCCCAAACATCCCTTTTGCTCTACACTTGATTCACAGAATCACAGAATTGTAGGGCTTGGAAGTGATGGGAGCTCGGCATGCACACCATCCTTCCAACAGCACATCCCAGCAGCAAGGGATCACAGCGCTGGCACAGCTGAAACAAAAAGGGTGTGCGAGTTTCCTGTTAGCACTCAGTGTAAACAAATCTACCACTGAGCAACACCGTGAGCCCCCACTCACCTCAGCACAGGTCAACCTGTAACCCCAGCCTTCCCCTATCCATGTGCACATGCACACCCGTGTGCCACCCTGCCTGCTTTGCACACCTCCATGCACACACCGCATCGTGTGCCCTCCTTTGTATTCACAGACGTGTGCAAACCACCCCTGGGAACACGTACGTGCCTACACCTTCCACAAACACCCCTTTGTGTGCACCTGTGTGCAACCCAACTCCTCAGCACACGCACACGTTTGTGCCACCCTGTCCATGCACTCACCACGTGCCCTCCAGCATCACTGCTGCCTCCTCTGGTACCAGACCCGCAGATGCTCCAGAGCTCATTAGCATGGAGTTCCTTCCTCCCCTCAGCAGCTGCTCCTGCACTCACCTTCATTCCTACTCAGATACCGGCTGCTTCCAGCACCAGCTGACCTGCAAGACACAGAAAGGAAAGGTGGGAGTCATGCAAATCCCCAAGAAGCCCAAGGCTGCATCACCACCACGTATGGCAGCCTCAGGAAGTCAGCTGCAACTACAGACTTTGTCAGAATGGAAACAGGAATCGTCAGTTAATTGTGACCTCTGAACTCATTGCCACCATCAGAAACAGGCACTGAAATCGCTCACTTCACTGCAGCTGGTTACCTCCTGATTTTGGGAAAATGCAGACACGGAATTGAAGGACACCAGCAAAGTGACATCTACTTCATTGTAGGTGGTTAAGCTTGGAAGCAGGACTTGAGCAAGAAAAGCTTCTCAGCTCCTTGTAAGGCACTAAGTGATGGGATGATTTCCCATCCCTGCAGAAATCCTGACCTCTGCCACAGGTGGCTGAGTGACACAAAAGCTGTGTCCTTGGTTCCCAGCCTTACCTTCTCATGTCGTTCATCTTGCTCTGCAGCTCCTGCTCTGAATAGTCTTCTTATATTCCCACATGATGTACCCTGAAATACATCATTTAGTGAGTCTGAACAAAACATAAGACATTAATTGGAACTATGAAGAAATGTCTTTTGCACTTTACTTGGAGAATGTTCCATCCTATAACTTCTGCTCTCAATTGTAACACATGATTTTTTATAAAAAGAAAGATAACAAGTCAGCTCTTCAGTGTGCACATTGATGAAACTTAGTGAAATACAACTTTAAGAAAAGGTAATTTGAAAACTTCAATATTCTTATCAGAATCTCTGCTATTAGTTACCGTTCCAATGTTCTGATCTGATGATGTGTCTCTCAGAGCTGTTTTGTCACTCGCCACCTCAAATGCACTTCAAGTGCTTTAGGAGCATCACTGGAATTTTGAATAAACTCGATATATCTTAGCAAAGCTGCTACAGCTGCACAACTGAAGTACTTTGGAAAAAAAAGAAATCTTTAATGAACGCTGAACAGTGTTATTTAATTATAATCCAGGTAATTAAATTAATTAAACCAAGGAAATCACCTTCCAGTCACTCAGCTCTCACCAGGGAAATCGCTTCCCTGCCAAGCAGATGCAACCAACACAAGCTGCTACATCACTCTAGGGCCCCACTGAGTCTTCCCAAGGGGTCTCCAAAGGCTTCCCTGTTGACTTCTGGGAACCTGGGAACACTCACATGGAAGCCAGTGCCCCCTAATGTGCCCCAGACGTTTCTCAGGGCCCCACAATTAGCTCTACAGACATCCAGACATGCCCCAGAGCAAGTATGTGTGCTGTAGGGAGCCCAAGAGACATTCCAGAGCACCCTAGTACTCCTCAGTGCACTCATGGATGCTTCACCTGTCTCTAAATATGCCCTACTGGACTTTGTTTTCTCTTCTGGAGCTTTCCTTAGTTCTCAGCTTTGCTTTCTCATGCCATTTATCTCGCTCCACAGCTTTTGCTCGCAATATTCTCTCTTGCATTCCCACCTTCCAACAGAATCACAGAATTGTAGGGGTTGGAAGGGACCTCTAGTGATCATTGAGTCCAACCCCCCTGCCATGGCAGGTTCCCTACACCACGTCGCACAGGTAGGTGTTCAGGCGGGTCTTGAATATCTCCAGAGAAGGAGACTCCACCACCTCCCTGGGCAGCCTGTTCCAGTGCTCCGTCAGCCTCACCGTAAAGAGGTTCTTGCACATATTTGTGCGGAACTTCCTATGCAGAAGTTTCAGCCCATTACCCCTAGTCCTGTCCCCACGCACTACTGAAAAGAGACCAGCCGTGCCACTATGGCCCCCACACCTCAGGTATTTATAAACCTGGATCAAATCCCCTCTCAGCACCGCCAACGACAACCCTCTGCACTCTGCCAGTCAGACAGTTCACGACCCACTTCACTGTCCACTCATCTATCCCATACTTCCTCAGCTTTGTTATAAGGATGTTGTGGGGGACAGTATCAAAAACCTTTCTGAAATCAAGGTAGACTACATCTACCACTCTAGCCCCGTCCACCCAGCTAGTGACATCTTCATAAAAGGCCACCAGGTTGGTCAAGCACGACCTCCCCTTGGTGAACCCATGCTGAGTACTCCTGATAACCTCCTTATCACCCAGTTCTCTGGAGATGGCATCCAGCACAAGCTGTTCCATCACCTTCCCTGGGACAGAGGTGAGGCTGACTGGCCTATAATTACCTGGCTCTTCCTTCTTGCCCTTTTTGAAGACTGCAGTGACATTGGTCATCCTCCAGTCTTCAGGCACCTCCCCAGTTCTCCAAGACCTCTGAAAGATTACAGAGAGCAGCTCAGCAATGACCTCCACCAGTTCTCTCAGCACCCGTGGATGCACCCCATGCACCCATCCCATGTATTTATGGACATTAATGTTTCCTAGGCAATCACAGACCACCTCTTCCCTGACTAAAGAGGAATCTCCTATTGTCCAGACTCTCTCATTAACCTCCAGGGTCTGGGATTTCTGAGGGAGAGCCTTTTCACTAAAGACAGAAGCAAAGAAGGCATTCAGTGTTTCTGCCTTCTCAGCATCCTCTGTTATCAGAACGCCTTCCTCCCCCCCTTGTTTTTTGTTTATTAGCAAACTATTAATATACTACAAAATAATAGCACTAATTACTAAGTAACATCACCATGCCAGCATCCCGACCACCTGCTTTAGAGATTTCTCCTTCATTTTGTGCAACACTTCAAAAACTGCAAAGGAAAAAAGCAAGTACAGAACCAGGACACCACTTCCCTCAGGATTTTACAGTCTCATTCATGTCTCACAGATGGAGGCCCTGACAACAAGAGCTGTGTCTGTCCATAACAAGGACTCACCTCTGCAGGTGCAGGGGCAGCTCTCAGAGAAGCCTTCTTCATTTCTGCTTTCTTCTCTTTTTGTCTTTTGACTGGGAGGTGGTGTTGATCTGCCTGAGGGAAGGGAGGCCCCTTCAGAGGGATCTAGATTAGCTGGATCAACCTCACTGGGCTGAGGTGAATGGGATGTGGTACACCCAGGCCAAGTGCCAGGTCCTGCACTTTGGCCACAATAACCCCATGCAGCGCTATAGGCCTGGGGCTGAGTGGCTGCAGGACTGTGCAGAGGAAATGGACCTGGGGCTGTTGGTCGATGCTCAGCTGAACATGAGCCAACAGTGTGCCCAGGTGGCCAAGAAGGCCCACGGCATCCTGGCCTGTCTAAGAAATAGTGTGGCCAGCAGGAGCAGAGAGGTAATCATCCCCTTGGACTCAACACTGGGGAGGCTGCGCCTCAAGTCTTATGTTCAGTTTGGGGTTCCTCGCTACAAGAAAGTCATTGAGGCACTGGAACTTGTACATGGAAGTCTGTCCCTCGAGCAGCTCCCATTCATCATCAGCTCCCATTCTGAACCCCACTGTGCAAAACAGCAAAACTTCTACTGCAAATGGCTGCAGTCACCAAAGCTCAGCCCACTATCCAGGTATCAGCCTTCTCCCTTCTGTTTTCCATGTTAGCCCATAGTTTTGCTTCCAGAAATGGAACTCCTCTTTAACAGCCAAAACACAAACTAATACATCACTTTCACTGCTCCTTCCCGCACCCCCATAGGAATGGTTACCTGACATCCCCTACAGCACAGCACCTGCTCACAAGTATCATTCAAACTCTATTCTTTCATACTTCTTGAGAGAGGACGGTAAAAACTCACATATGCATGGCGGTAAGGACAGTCTGTCCCCATCACATCCCTCTGTGTGCTGAAAGCTGCCATTGGATCTCTTGCAGCCTGCTGGCTGCTGCTCACAAACACAGGGAACTGCACCACACTGATTCTAAAGAGAGAAAGGAAGAAACTCTGGTGGGAATGAGCACCCAAGGTTTGCAGAGATGCTCCAGATTGTGACAGAGATGGAATATCAGAGTGCTGGGACATGATTGATCACTAAGGAAAACACTTGGAAGCACATTCAATCTGCAGAAGCTGTAATTGCTGGGCACAGTCAGCTTTCCTATGGCTCATCTGGAGGAGGCGGGTGGTCTCACACATCTGCTCAGGGGCTTCAGCTGAGACACTTGCACAATGCTGGGATCATTCTGATGGAAACTATGTCTTCAGATACCATGGTTAAATCCATCCAAAATGATCAAGCCGAGCCTTAGCTCTTGAGCAGCACTTCTTCCCCACCCTTCACTACTCCAAGCAGCTCCAACAAACTTCTCAGAAGAAATCCAGGCCAGCACAGACCTGGAAGACCAGAACCAAGTGCCGCTTGTGGGACGGCAGTGCCCACTCCTTGCTTCCACCCTGCTCCAGCAGGTTAAGGAGTCTGAGCCTCACTGGCCTTTGACAGCTCAAGACTTTCAGCACCTCATGCCAACATTTCTCACTAAGATACACCTCAGGCATTGAATTCTCTTCTCACTACCTCCTCCCAGTCCTCTCCTAGGAACAGAAACCATTCAGATTCTACAGCAAACTACAGCATCTGCACTGCAAGAGCACACTGAACCACCTGCAACAATGAAACATGGTTTTGGAGAGTGGGTTTGAAAACACACCTTTAGACAGCTGTCTCCCTGTAGCCAAAAGGAAATTAAGCAGCAAAAGAAGAGTCCAGCCTGAAACATGCCCATGCTACTAGCCCAGGTTTTTCACAGTGAATGTAAAATCCATCCTGTTCTTGAGGTAACAAATGACCAGTGGGTCTCCCTTTGCTCCACCCCTTCTCCTTCAAAGCCAGAAAAAGAAAGAAAAAACAAGCAGAAGAAACCCAGACGTACCTTTCCACACACAGAGCAGAAAGTGGAACAGCAGTTGGTCTCCTTCCTGAGACATGGTGGGGAGCATCCCAGAGGAAGCCCAAGTTCTTTGCTTCTCTCCACAGGGACTTCAAGCACTCTTGGCAAGAGCTGCTTTGGTTCTTTCTTCAACTGCTTCCATCACCAGAATCTCCTTTGGAAAAGGAACACTAAAGAAAGAATCAGCAAATGAGAAAGAATGAGCAATAACCACTTTCCCAGCTTTCTTCTGACATGCAATTAAGACTCACAACTTGGGCAAGGTCTTAAAATCAGCTGGTTACAAGAACTGTCTCAAAATATATCCAGCTTCTGTACAGCTGCCATTATTTCTGTCAGTGAGTGTAATCACAGAATCATAGAATGGCCCGGGTTGGAAGGGACCTCAAGGATCATGAAGATCAATCGCCTCCCTGTCCCTGCTGGCCATCCCCTCTTCTGATGGAGCCCAGGGGACCATTTGCTCTCTGAGCTGCAAGAGCACGCTGATGGCTCACGTTCTGTTTTTCATCCACCAGGACCCCCAGGTCCTTCTCTGCGGGGCTTCTCTTAAGGACTGCTCCTCCCAGGCTGTAGAAATGCCTGGGATTCCTCCAGCCCAAGTGCAAAACCTTGCACTTTGCTGTCTTGAACCTCATTAGATTCACCTAGGCCAACCTCTCGGTTGAGCTCCCTCTGAATGGCATCCCTTCCTTCCACTGCATCAGCCGCACCACTCAGCAAACAGCAGAGGGTGCACTCCATTGCATCATTGGTGTCACTGATAACCATGTTAAAAAGCACTGGTCCCAAGACAGACTCCTGGATGACACCACTTGTTATCAGCCTTCACCTGGACATCGAACCATGAATCACCACCCTCTGTCTGTGGCCTTTCAACCAATCCCTTATCCACCAGGTGGTCCACCTGTCAAATCCACATCCCTCCAGTTTAGAGATAAGGATGTGGTGGAGGGCCATGTCAAAGATCTCGCTCAAGTCCAGGTCAATGAAATCTGTTACCTTCCTTTTGTCCACAAATGCCGTCACTCCATCATAGAAGAGCACCAGATTGGTTAGGCATGGCCCTCCCCTGCTAAAGCCACGCTGGCTGTCTTGGATCACATGCTCATTCCTTATATGATCAAGCATGTCTTTGAGGCAGATCTGTTCTTCAGCATTTTCATCACAGTTCTACATTTGAATCAAATAATTGGTGTTGCTGCCACCAAGAAAACCTCTTTGTCTTCTACTCCTGCTGCAGCTTTCACCAGAAGCAAAGGGAGAGGCCACCTCCTAGATCCAAATTTTAAGAAACCAACACCCAATAGGTGTCATCTGAAGTAAAATAGGAGAGAAATCAAGATGACTCTTCTGCATCCAGCTTGGATCACTCCCTCACTCAGGCACACCACCATCAGATCAAGGAGATGCTGCCTTCAGCTTAGAGATTGTATGGGAAATCACACCTTGAACCTCTGATTAATCAGCTGAGGCAAGTGTTGGGTCAGCTGCGGGAGCACAGGTGAGAGTAATGGAGCTGTGCTCACAGAAGGGGTGGACCTCGACTCCACCTCCTCTGAGACCTCATTTAAAGGCTGACCACCACTGAGGCAGCATCTCTTGGAGATTGCTCCCCAGTTGAGACTGCCTCAGCTTTCTGGTCAAAACATCGACATTGGTGAGTTTTCCTTTGCTAACAACCTTTGACTATTTACCACCATCTTGGTTAACATCTTTTTATTAGCCACCCTTACAGAGACCATAAGGGTTTGGGCTTCCAAACTCTCAGCAAGCATTTGGATCAGCCAGCTTCCTGCTGGGGAGCCCCCTGCATCACTGCTGCCTCCTTTGGTACCGTACCTGCAGATGCTTCAGAGCTCATTAGCATGGACTTCCTTCCTCCCCTCAGCAGCTGCTCCTGCACTCACCTTCATTCCTGCTCAGATACCGGCCGCTTCCAGCACCAGCTGACCTGCAAGACACAGAAAGGAAAGGTGGGAGTCATGCAAATCCCCAAGAAGCCCAAGGCTGCATCACCACCACGTATGGCAGCCTCAGGAAGTCAGCTGCAACTACAGCCTTTGTCAGAATGGAAACAGGAATCGTCAATTAAGTATGACCTCTGAACTCATTGCCACCATCAGAAACAGGCACTGAAATCGCTCACTTCACTGCAGCTGGTTACCTCCAAATTCTTTTACTTTTAGGAAAATGCGGACGCGGAATTGAAAGACACTAGAAAAGTGACATCTACTTCCCCATAGGTGGTTAAACTTGGAAGCAGGACTTGAGCAAGAAAAGCTTCTCAGCTCAGAATCACAGAATTATCAAGGTTGGAAAAGACCTAGAAGATCATCTGGTCCAACCATTGCCAATACTTCCCGGATAAATCATATTCCATACATCACATCCAAACGTTTCTTGAACACTCCCATGGTCGGTGACTCCACCACCTCTCTGGGCAGTTCATTCCAGTGCCTGACTACCCTTTCTGAGAAGTAATATTTCCTAATGTCCAGCCTGAATCTTCCCTGGCGCAGCTTAAAACCATTCCCTCTAGTTCTATCACTGATTACTCGAGAGAAGAGGCCAACCCCCAGCTCACTACAACCTACCTTCAGGAAGTTATAGAGAGTTATAAGGTCTCCCCTGAGCCTCCTCTTCTACAGGCTGAACAATCCCAACACCGTCAGCTGCTCCTTGTAAGGCCTGTGCTCCAAATCCCTCACTACCTTCGTAGGTGAAGACATTCCAGAACCGCAAGGTTTTCCTGCATGGAGAGGCTCAAAACTGAATAGGTCAGACCTCCTCCTCTCCATCATTGCTGTCACGTGAAAGGCTGTCCTTGGAACTGCAGTGACTCATGCATCCTAACTGCACTCCATTGATGGAAGCACACCGTGCATCATCACTACTTGCCGGGGTGTTCCTGCACTGGCAAGGGATGGATTCACCTGGAAAGAGTAGATACACAGCAGTTAGTGTAAACTTTCACTATCCAAGGAGGCA
This sequence comes from Coturnix japonica, assembly GCF_054131305.1. Taxonomy (NCBI): domain Eukaryota; kingdom Metazoa; phylum Chordata; class Aves; order Galliformes; family Phasianidae; genus Coturnix; species Coturnix japonica. The sequence continues at coordinate 17,914,513 of NC_140671.1, read as the reverse complement.
AAGGCTTGGTGCTGCCTGTCAAGCAGGTTTCAAGCAGCTTGCGAGACTCATTTGGGAAAGACAAGTGCCAACCAAAGATGTCAGGCACGGCTCGAACGCAGGAATACAGAAAGAGGTACAAGCCCACTGAAAGCATGAATTCTACCTGTGTTGCTGACAAGCAGTGTTTTGAAAGCTGGATTTGCACCCTTACCTGCCAGGACCAAGACTTCAGCTTCAGAGGGCTCCCTGGCACTGCTCTGCAGTTGGTTCTCGGCCACAGGGGATGGTTTGCCCAGGCAGAAGCAGGAACGCCAACTGCCAGCTGCTGACTCTGCCCTCTTACTGGGAGAACTTGGTCTGGAGAGAGAAAACAGAGCATGCTGTCAGTCGTGGTGCAGGGTGAGGGAAGAGCTGCACTGAGCCCTTGCCAATAGTTGCCTGTTCCCAGCACTACCTGGTTTCTGCTGAAACACAGCTTAGAAAAGCCCTCTGTTTCAAACAGCAGAGGCCGCTTCCATTCCTACAGCTCAGCCCTCAAGTCCTGCTGGCTACATTTGCTTTTCTCTGGGGCTGGATTCTATATGAATTTGGTCTTGTCCCACATAACACAGCCAAACAACTTCTCAGCCTGACATTTTATTGAGTCTGGCCCTCCAGAATAATTGGTGCACTAACAAGCTCACAACATGCTTGATTAAAGCACGGAATTAAAAAGAAAGTCAGCCAAATAGAGGGTCACATAGAACAAGAAATGACAAATAAACACTCCTGAAAGGCTACGTACTGCAAACAGAGGGAACGGTGCGGAACAGGCTGGGTAGGGTTTATTCCACATCGAGCACAACAAAATCTGCACTAAAATGGGATGGGGGAATTCCATTCCACCACCAAATACAGGTGTCTCCAAGAGGCAAAAAAAAAAAAAAAAAAAGGAAAAGGAAAAAAAACAACCCAGAAGTTTGAACTTCAGAAGTTCAGTTCCTTTTCCCATTTCTGTTACTGTGAAGAAAATAATGCCATTTGTGTCCAAACTAAGGGCAAAAGAAATAAGTAACTCACATGACAAATGCACAGGTGTTGAATCTTCAGCATCCATTAAATCCAAGTTCCTTGTTTTTGTGGGTTTTTGTGTGTGTGTTCTGCTTTGTGTTGTGGCATTTATTTATTTATTTATTTTGTTATTTTGTAGTCAAAAGTTATTAGCAAAGGAAAACTCACCAATGTCGATGCCTTGACCAGAAAGCTGAGGTAGTCTCAACTGGGAAGCAGTCCCCACATCCCCCTCTGCCCCCCCCCACAATGGCCACTCCCGCGCACTGCAGCTCAGCCAATCGGAGCCGGCGGAGCTGCCGCTGCCCAATGGGAGGCCGGGGGAGGCCGGCGCTGGGACGGGGAGAGGAGAGAAGAGACAGAGGCAGCACTGAGGTGGGATGGGCTGATGGGGAGTGCGGGGAGGACAGGGGGGTGTGGGGCTGTGGGGGGGCAGAGGGGGATGTGGGGCTGCAATGTGTCAGCGTCAGGAGCACAGGTGAAGGCAGCTGAGCTGTGTGAGCAGTTGTGTTTGAGTCTGGCTGCAGCTCTCTTAGACCCCACTGAAGGGCTGAGTGCCACTGGGAAAGGATCTCTGTGTGGAGATTGCTTCTACTAGAGGTAGTTCTATCAGACTGTTCTATAGAGCTGTGCAGGGGCTGTAAAAGGAGCTGAGGGGGACTGTAGGGGGAATATGGGGCTGTGGTGGGCCATAGGAGGACTAGGGGCTCTAGGGGGCTCTGAGGGTGTGTAGGGGTTGTGGGGAGCTATTGGAGGATATGGGCAGGTATGGGGCTTTAAGGGGTGGTGTATGGAAAGATAGAGGGTTGTGGGGGCCTTAGGGTGATATGGGGCTACTGGGGGCTGTCGGGGGCAAATATGGGGAGGAATATGGAGTTGTAACAGATTGTAGGGGTGTAGGTGTGGTATATATATCTATATATATAGATCTGTCATTGTCTTCATTCGAAGAAATCTGAAAATAAAGAGTCCCAGCTGATAGTAAAGACTACCCAGAGGGATGGGATGACCATATGGACTGTGCTGAGGATGCTTTATAATGTGTGATAAACACTGTGAAGTAGTGTTGCTCCAGGAAATGGCCCAATACGACACAGAAGCAACTTTAAATATCTTCCAGTCACAAGCTGTTCATATCTAATGTCTATTTTACCCAATGTTTTCCAGTTCCAGAAGCAGAGGATGCCTTTATCAACAAGCAGAAGGTGCAGAAGGAGGTGAAGGCTGCACCAACAGAAAATGCCACGCTGAGCTGCGAGGTGGCCCAGGAGAAGACGGAGGTGAAGTGGTACAAGGAGGGGAAACTGATCACCTGGTGCAAGAAGTTCAGGGTGGAGTCAGAGGGCAAACAGCGTCGGCTGGTGGTGAGCCAGGTGGAGAAGAAAGATGCAGGGGAGTACAGCTGCGAGGCTGCTGGCCAGAAACTCACCTTCAAGATTCATGTCACAGGTAAGACAGGTGTTGTCTGAAATACAGCAGAGAACAGTCAAGTAAAATCTAGTTTCTATTATACAGTGATCCAGTTGCAGTAGTCTGTGCTGAGGTTTTTTCCCTAGACTTGATTGCCTGGGTTTGTAGAAAGTATTTGGTTTTAGTATGGCACAAAGACCTGTTTCAGTCTGTCTGTAGAATAATAATTACTGATATATGTACAGTGGAAGCAATATTCAAGATATTATTCAAATCTCTCCTGTGCCTGAGATCCCAAACTGTAATTCCCGTTCACCGAAACATTTGACTAAGATAAGTATGTGCAGTGAGGCTGGAGTGCATGTTGTACGTGCAGCCTTTCATGGCAGGAGAAGCAGGAACTTCTCCTAGTAGTACACTGACTTTTTACTATGCCTTTATGTTGGAGGCTGCATCTGGATAGGTGAGTCTGCTCCTCACAGTAAGAGACCTGGTAGAGCTGACTATTCCCAGAGCTCAAAGCAAAATAGATAGCTGCAAATCACACACAAAGAAGAAAGGACTGCGTTGGTGAGCATATTTCCTTTGTGCCTTTGACAGTCACAGTTGTGGCAATGGTAGAGGCCATGAGGAGTCTGTTCAGGAAGCCAGGAGTACTGTTCTGGGTCATGAAAAGGCAGCCAGTGATTTGACTATCACACGTTTATGTGTTTTGATGTTTCACAGTGGGTCTTAAGTAAAAGGAACTCAGGTTTTGGTTGCCTGCAGGACAGATGTTCTTTTGGGTTCAATATGTTTGCATAGTGACTTGCAACCATGGGACTGGTGTTCAAGGACCCTCTTGGTTCCTTCAGTTCCTCGGTTCTTTCTTGCCTAGATTTGACACTTAGTTTTAACAGAAGCGCTGATATTCTCTAGTGAAGGCTATTAGTTTGGGCACAAGTGGTAACCTAAACCTGTTCCAACCTGTACATACAAACCTGCAAGATGGTCTCATTTCAGTCCCTCAGTCAATACTTTTTCTTTTCTTCCCTCAGAGCCAAAACCTGTGTTTATAAACCAGGAGCAGGTGCAGAAAGAGGTGAGTGCTGCCCTGGCAGCAAGTGCCTCCCTCAGCTGTGAAGTAGCACAGGATCCAACTGGAGTAAAATGGTTCAAGGATGGAAGACTGCTTGCCTCCTCCAGAAAGTTCAGAATGGAATCTGTGGGCAAAACACGGCGTCTGGTTGTGGAGCAGCTGGAGAAGAAAGATGCTGGAGAATACATCTGCGAGGCTGCTGGCCAGAAGATGACCTTCAAGTTGGAAACAACTGGTGAGCATTCGCTTTGGGAGCACTAAGCAGCTTTGGTGGGATGTGGTTGGGGTGGAATGGGTGGTTTCATTGACATGAGAGAACAGGCAGTGATGCTGTGAAACCAGTTGGATGATGCTCAGCCTGGCCATGTGCCTCAGAGCTCTTTGCTCAAGGAAGCCAAGTGTAGTTGTGGGTTTGCTCTCAAGAGCACAGTTTGGTAGGGATGAGTTGGCGGTTGGACTAGATGACCTTAGTGGTCTTTTCCAGCCTTAGTGACTCTGTGGTTCTCTGCTTCAGGAAAGACCTACTCGCTGACTTACACACGCGTCCAAGTCAAGGATGCAGCAGAAATAAAATCTATAGCAGAAAAGGCAGAATCTCGTGCCCATCTTAAAGTTAAAGGTAATTATGCTTCTGATGATCATTTTGCTTAAATTATCTTATGTTATAAACCAGCTAACATCCTTTGCTTGAATGTCAAGGAAGTTAAACACCACCAGGACCTTTCACAGAAATAAATACTCCTACCTACCTACCTTTCTGCCCTCAAAATATCCAGCTTGTCTTTTGGGATTTACTTTTGCTAAGTAAAACAGATTATTTTCTTAGGAGGTTGATTTTCTACCGCTAGACTTCAGATTTATGTTTGAACGTTGAGGGATAAAAAACATAGCTTGTCTTTTTCTTCACTTTCTCATGCTGTTTGAAAAGAGCACAGAGTTTGTTTATTTTTTTTACTATATACAATGTTAGGGTATATATATGATGTTAAGTGTGATAAAGAAAAGGGAGACATTTGAGTTAGCACACTACTCAAGAGTTCAGTCCCCAGCTTCGTAATGCGAGGAGTTTGATATCGGGGTGGGAAGGTCATGTTTTGATTTGGATGTTGGATTGGGAATCAGAAGATCTGGGCTCTCTTCAGGTTGTCAGTCATATTGTCTGACTTCTTAACAACATTCCTTTCTTTCTAGTATTTTTTAATGATGTTTTAAGGCATTTTGAGGTGATAGGTGTAGTGTTCATGTGCAGTAATGCTGACGTGAGTAAGTAGGGTGATAATGTAAGGGTTTTTTACATTCCTTCTAAATCTCTGCTTTCTCTCCTTCCATCCTTCTTAAAGAGCAATCCATTAATCTAGTAAAGGAGCTGTGTGATGAGGATGTGACTGAGCCTGAAGAAGCCAAATTTGAATGCGAGATATCCATTCCTTCTGTGAAACCTCCCAAGTAGTATCTACGTGGGGAAGTCTTACAGGCTGGCAGAAACTTGATTATGCAGCAAGAAGGCACCATCCACCGGCTGACCATACTGAAAACCACCACTGATATGACAGGCACCATTCAGTTCTCAATTGGCAAATCAAAATCCACAGCCAATCTGCTTGTCAGAGGTAACATATCCAGGCTTGGTTTACATCATGAAGATGGAGAATTAAATAATGTACAGTCTTCCTTCACTGGGGTCTTTGAAATATTGTGTGTGTGTCTGGAGGTTCTGCTCCATTTCCAGTTCAAAGTCATTGGACACTAAATGAGACAGCTGCGTCTCAGTAAAAGATCTGTATGAATAGTTGTGATGTGCTTACTATTCAGATCTACAGAGCTGAGGTTTTGTCCTTGGCTATACCAAAGAAGTCAAATCAGGTGAAATTAATTGTATTTCTGAAGTAGACAAGTTTAAGTTTGGTAGCACCTAAATTTGATGCAGTTTGTCATTGATTTTATCTGAAAGAAATTTGCAGGCTTTTTATCTCCTGTTGTCCCCAGTGTAAGAGTCTCCATTCACATCCTAAAGTACTTATTATATTTTCAAGTCACTCTTATTTGAATAAAAGCCTCAACTGGGAGCAATTTAATAAGCACAGAGCAAGAGCTGGAGCTTGCATTTGGTAGATAATATACAGTATTACTTTATAGAAATGTAGTCAATGGCATTCCCTATAGACAATTGTTTGTTTTATCTTTAGAGTGGTTCAGAGAACCATTGTGAACGTGACATTAATTGGAATGGAATACACGCAAGAGACTTTCCTCTTCTTCCAATTGTCCTCATCCTTTCTTCTCTTCCACCCCTGCTTTTCAGATTACCATATACAAATCACCAGGAAGTTGGAGGACAAGACAGCTTTGGAATGTCATTCTGTCATCCTGTCCTGTGACTTCAGGCCTTCTCCAAAGGTTGTGAAATGGTTCAAGGGCCACACACCCATCGAGCCCTCTGAGAAGTACAAGATCAAGAGGGATAAGCATTCAGCAGAGCTCCCGATTCTGAAGCTGAAGCCCGATGATGCTGGTGTGTACAAGTGCAAGGCGGGAATTGCAGAGACTGAGGCCACGCTGACAGCTGAAGGTATGAGCAGGGAGGGTGGCCTCTTCCATGTCCTATTTCACCTCAGATTTCTCTTCTTGAGGTTGATTTCTGTCATTCTCTCCTGCTGACTTTGCAAATGTATAAACTTCACTGAGAAGATTACACAAAGATTATCTAGTCCAGCCATTCTACCACATCCCAGTATGCTTTATAGTAACAGTGGTAACAGTTCACCTTGTTTCCCTACAGCCCACGATGTAGAAGTAAGGAAGCACCTGCAGGATGTGGAAATTGAAGAAGAGAGCTCTGCTGTCTTCTCCTGCGAGCTGTCCCATGATGACGAGGATGTGGAATGGTTTCTGAATGGCAACCTCCTTTACACCAACAATTACAATGACATCAAGAACGTTGGCAATTGCTGCACACTGACAATGAAGCAGGTTAAGCCTGAGGATGCTGGCACAGTGACAGTGAAGTCAGACAAGGTGTCAGAAAGCGCACCTGAAGGTGATAGGTGGGTCTGATCACACCCCTCCTGGATGTAAGAGATGCTAAGGAGCTCCAATTCATTCTATTGTGCAGCAATCCTGCTTCTAAAGCTGACCTCTCTGGGGTGAAAAGTCATCAGAGGCTTTCTTCCAGTGGAAGGTTCCATTGCAGCAGATATCAACGAAGGAGGATGGTTTTGGTGTCCTGCCAAAGCATTCCATTGCTTTTTATCATCATTTTACTTAACACAAGGAGAGTTACAGGAGCAAATTTTTTTACTGCTTCAGTGCCATGCAGTGTCAATGCTGTTGTCTCCAAGGATTTATGACTGCAGGGAGAGATCATTCAGTGTGTGTTTTGCCTCTGGAATGACTAATGACCAGGCTGTGAGCAACCCGATCTAGCTGTGAATGTCCCTGTTTATTGCAGGGGAGCTGGGCTAGATGGCCTTTAAGGGTCTCTTCCAATTCTAAGGATAGTGTGATTCTAATCTGCTCTCCCCAGTAATTAAGCTCTTTTACTCTACACGCTCAGAGTTTGAAGGATTTCCGCTTTCTCCTTTCTTTTGCATTTGGTGGATCTTTTTTCCCCAGTGTAAACCTCTGATGTGTGAAATAGAAGATAGATAAAAGGAGTCAATAAAGAGGAAAATCAAAAGTGTTCAGCAGCTTATCCTCTTAATACTGTGGCCTGCTGTATGAGCTCTGCTCCACGTGAGGGCAATGCCAGCTCTCCAGCTTTAGAAGGGCTACATCCCAATTTTTTCATATGATATCAGTCCCACCCAAGGCAATGCAGGCTGTCCCTCCTGTTCCCTGTATTCTCCTACTGATTAGTTCAGAATTCCATAAAGCGTATTCAGTCAACAGACATGAAACCACTTTAGGTTCTATATTGGTGTCGTCAGTAATGGTAAAGATTTATTGATACCTCTTTAAAAATCTGAACACAACTGGAAATGACTCAACTTCTGTATCACGTTGTTCTGTTTTGCCTGTTTAATTGCAGAGAAGCCTGCTGTCTTCATGAAGTGTTTGAATGATGCTTTTGTTGAGGAGTGGGGTGTGATTAAATTGGAATGCGAAGTCTCTAAAGAGAAGGTCAAACCAGTGTGGAAAAAGGACGGTGTTGTGCTCACTTCTGGCAACAAGTTTGAGCTGCTACAGTCTGGGAAGACCCTATGTCTCCTTCTCCATGACCTCGAGAAGTCAGATGCAGGTTTATATACCTGTGATATTGGCACTGATGTTGCCAAGTCAAATGTCGGCGTTCAGGGTAAGTACTGTGGAAAGTGAAGGAGTGCTAAAAGCACATTCAGTGTGGTCACTATGTCTTACACCTATTCCCCCACGAGCCTTAATAGTTTCTACAATAGAAGTGTATTACTGCAATTTAGCATAGTGATGTCTGGAAAATTCCCATTGCTTTTGAAGTAAATGTATCTCCTTTTGCCATGAAAATCACAAAACACGTCAAGAATGTCCTGGAAATGTTTCCTTTCTAAACATCCCTAAAATGGAGAAATGGTTTGAACACCAGTAGGGGTAGGATGGTAACAAATGAGCTAATAGAAACATTTAATTTCTTGTCATAGGCAAAACCCTTTTTCTCACGCAGCATCCTAGAGTTGTCCTCTCTGTTAGGTTGTTCCCTCTGTAGCTCATTGAATCTTCATTCTGCTCCATGGACTGAGCTGCTCTAATTGTAGTTCTTCCAGAGCAAAGCCAAGAGATTTACGTCTCTTTTTTTTTATAGCTTTCTGGTAATTCTGAGAGGAGAATGTCTTAGAGAATACATCAGTGAGGAACGCAGCCATGATCTGCAAATCCTGAGTTCAAACACCAGTACTGCTACTCACATTGGTCACGAATGCCTTTTCTCCATATAAACCTCATACTAACCTATCTCTTATCTTCCAGAGCTGAATATTGGCATTAGCAAACGGCTGAAAAACAATGAAATCCAGGAGGTAGAAGATGGCACTTTTGAATGCATTCTGTCCCATGAAAGCATTGATGAGTTCAAGTGGACACTGAATGGAAGCAGAGTGGAAAGTGGTGGGCGATTTAAAGCTTCTAACGTGGGTTGGTAAGAGACTCTCCTTATCAAAAGTGTGACTCCTACTGACTCTGGGGAAGTCGTTTTTATTGCCCGTGGTCTAACCTCCAAAGCCTCTCTGTCTGTGAAAGGTAATGAGATGGGAGAGATTCTGGGGTCTGATTCCTTCAACTGTCTTCTGATAAGATTGTCATGAGAGCTAACTCATAATATGGTTAAAGTGAATAGCAACCTTCTACTTGAACCTTGAAGCACTGAGAATTTCTCTTAAAAATAAGTAAAAGGAGGAACCATTTGACACAAATGTGAGAACTACCCAAAGCACTGGGGTAGTGTTGGAAATGGGCATCTCACTCCAGCTTGTTCCATTAACAGTAAATCAGGAATGATCTGTTGAGGGAACTGTGGGAGCAATATCCTCTAAGTATAAGCTGAAGGGATGGCCTTCACATCATCTAGCTGTACAACAAATTCCTATCTAGAGCATGTGCATCTGAGAGCATCATCTGAGGCTCCCAGTGTGATCAGTGGAGAGAAGGAAGAGGCAGTTTTCAGACATGGTTCATCATCCTCAATGGGGTAGATTTAAGAGAGAATTAATGGTGCCTGGAATTCTATTGTCTGTACTTTACAGATTACTGCTGGCTGTAGGATGGCGTCTGTTGCAAGTGCCTCTCTAACTTATCTCCAGCATGTAGATGCGTGTATTTTGAGAGAGGCATCCTACCCTAAGTGTATGTTACTCAAAAAGCATGTTTTCTTTCAGAAAAACCTACTGAGGTAACAAAACAGCTGGAGGATAAGACAGCAGCAGCAGGGCAGGACATCAGCCTGAGCCATGAGCTGTCGAAACCAGATGTGAACATCAGGTGGTACAAGGATGGCAAAGCAATCAGAAAAAGCCAGAAGTACGACTTGCAGCAGGAGGGAAGTGGGGCCATTCCTGTCATCCATGACTCTACCGCCAAGGACAGCGGGGAGTACACCTGTGAGACAGAGGACTCCATAACAAAAGCCAGGGTCACTGTGCAAGGTGAGTTGAAAAGCACACTGGGGAAGGCATGTAGAGAAGTCGAGGTAAATATCTGCAGCCTGTGGGTGATGTTTTTCTCTTCTGTTTCCTTGAGCGGGATCAATTCTTAGTTTTCAGAAAATATGGTGGATTAAAATATTTTAGTTAAAATAATATCTAAACTGAATGATAAATGGCATGAGAAAGCAAAGCTGAGAACTAAGCTCCAGAAGAGAAAACAAAGTCAAGTATGGCATATTTAGAGACAGGTGAAGAACCCTTGAGCGCACTGAGGAGTACTAGCATACTCTGGAATGTCTCTTGGGCTCCCTACAGCACACATACTTGCTCTGGGGTATGTCTGGATGTCTGTAGAGCTAATTGCAGGGCCCTGAGAAACCTCTGGGGCACATTAGGGGGCACTGGTTTCCATGTGAGTGTTTCCAGGTTCCCAGAAGTCAACAGGGAAGCCTTTGGAGACCCCTTGGGAAGACTCAGTGGGGCCCTAGAGTGATGTAGCAGCTTGTGTTGGTTGCATCTGCTTGGCAGGGAAGCGAGTTCCCTGGTGGGAGCTGACTGACTGGGAGGTGATTCCCTTGGTTTAATTAATTTAATTACCTGGATTATAATTAAATAACACTGTTCAGCGTTCAATCAAGATTATATTTTTCCAAAGTACTGCAGTCGTGCATCTGTAGCAGCTTTCCTAAAATATATCGAGTTTATTCAAAATTCCAGTGATGCTCCTAAAGCACTTGAAGTGCATTTGAGGTGGCGAGTGACAAAACAGCTCTGAGAGAATCATCATCAAATCAGAACATTGGAACGGTAACTAATAGCAGAGATTCTGATAAGAATATTTAAATTTTCAAATTACCTTTTTCTAAAGTTGTATTTCACCAAGTTTCATCAATATGCACACTGAAGAGCTGACTTGCTATGTTTCTTTTAATAAATATCATGTGTTACAATTGAGAAAAGAAGGTATAGCATGTAACATCCTCCAAGTAAAGTGCAAAAAACATTTCTTCACAGTTCCAATTAATGTCTTATGTTTTGTTCAGACTCACTAAATGATGTATTTCAGGGTACATCACATGGGAATATAAGAAGACTATTCAGAACAGGAGCTGCAGAGCAAGATGAACAGCATGTGAAGGTAAGGCCGGGAACCAAGGACACAGCTTTTGTGTCACTTAGCCACCTGTGGCAGAGGTCAGGATTTCAGCAGGGATTTCTGCAGACGTTCCTTGAACACCCCCAGGGTGGGTGACTCCACCACCTCCCTGGGCAGTCCATTCCAGTGCCTGGCCACTCTTTCTGAGAAGTAATATTTCCTAATGTCCAGCCTGAACCTCTCCTGCCGCAGCTTGAAAACATTCCCTCTAGTTCTATCAGTAATGACACGAGAGAAGAGGCCGACCCCCAGCTCACTGCAACCTCCCTTCAGGAAGTTATAGAGAGCAATGAGGTCTCCCCTGAGCCACCTCTTCTCCAGGCTGGACATTCCCATCTCCTGCAGCCTCTCCTCATATGGCCCCATTGTGCTCCAGACCCCTCACCAGCTTTGTTGCCCTTCTTTGAACACGTTCCAATGCCTCAGTGTCTTTTTCTCAGTGAGGGGCCACAAACTGGACACAGAATTAGAGTTGTGGCCTCACCAGTGCTGAGTACAGGGGGACAGTCACCTCTCTGCTCCTGCTGGCGTCACTGTTTCTGATGCAAAATGTATGTAAGTGTCACATGTGTGACATCCTTTTTGATGGAGTTCTGTGACTGGAGTTCAATGGATTTGAGAGCTGACTTGAAGCCTGTGGGCATCACCCAGGAGTTGGGGTGAGAGGATGAGGCGTAGGAACAGGAACCTCTTTGGTCGTTATTAACTCCCAACTTTTTGGTCAGGAATCTCTGTGTGTTTCTTTATCATGTAAAGAACAGAGTCATTGTGCAGCTTGTGAATGAACTGATTCACACCTGCTGATTGGTGCTGTTCTCTACAGGGAGCTGCAATGGAAATGGACACTTGTGGTCCACTGTCCAGCCCCCTCCCGTGTTGGATTTTCTGGGCTTTGAGACACATCTTCCAGATGCACTTTGTGTTATTTCTGATGTGTTGACCTGTTGAGCTCCAGCCCCAAAGGAGGATTCAAGTACTACCATTGGGAATGTAGTATTTCTTGCTAAACAGAATTCATGTGCACCCTTGTCTTTCGTCTGCACAAAGGATCTTGTAATCATCTCTGTCTGTGTTTCTTTTAGACCCAGAGATGGAGCAGAGAGGAACACAGACTTGGGTGAATCTTCATTCAGGAGCAGGGACACGTCATGCTCATCTGAGGTGTCTGGCTGACAGCAAGAGCAGAGAGGTAAGTTTCATAGGGTCGCGTGCCCATTTTATTTTATTTTTCATTCATGATGCATAGAGGCGTTCCCCAGACAAAGTGAGCATTTCTCAACTGGACTTTCTAGAAATGAGCTAGGCAGTGAAAATGGGTTTGAAGCATTCCTAAGAGCCCCGCAAGAGAATGCTGAGAGTTAATCTGGCACCCTCCTTTGGAAACGTCCGTTGTCTGTCAGCTCTTCAGCTGTGCCCTAACACCTCCCATTGCGCTGCCACACCAGGATAGAATTCCAAGCCCACACTGAGTCCTGGAATGTTGTGGTGCCGTGTTGGAATCAGATGTGACCACGTGGTCTTGGCTCCCCGCCTTGTGGGGGGTCATGGTGGACCAGGCTGTTGGCCGTTGGTGATGTCATAAGCGGCTGGAATGAGGGGAGGAGCGGTGCGTTCTGTGTTCCTTTGTGGGTGAGCTAGTGGTCGGAGTGGTTGGTTGTCTTGTTGTTCTTGTGCCTTTTGTGCCGTTAGTTAGTTAGTTTTGTTAGTTAGTTTTGTTAGTTAGTTAGTGTTGTTAGTTACTGTTGTTAGTTAGTTACTGTTGTTAGTTAGTGCCGTTAGTTAGTTAGTTCCGTTAGTTAGTTAGTGCCTTTAGTTAGTTAGTGCCGTTAGTTAGTTAGTGCCTTTAGTTAGTGGCTTTAGTTAGTATCTTTAGTGCTTTTTCTTCTCACCGTCGTGTGCAGCAGCTTGTAGGTAAGCTGAGCTGACGTGGGATGGATGGGTGGGCAGTGAGGTGTTGAGAACTGCTGGCTGTTTGAGCTCACAGCACCGTATTGCTTACTCTTGACCATCAGACGTAATTTTCCCCGGTACACACGTTCCAAAGGGGGTATCAGTAAAGTTGGCACCTGTCCCGTGCTTCTTCCATTGTCTTTGCTCAGTAGTGGAAGCATTGTAAAGTTGCTGGGCGGACAGGCATCACGTAGCCTGAGACTCAGCATGTCTTGCAGCAAGTGGGTGGGACGGTTGTGCTGTGTGTTATTCCATGACTGTCTTAGCCCTGCTCACTGACCTGCTCTTTCTCTCTCCTCTCCTCACCCTCCGCCCACTGCCTCGGTGCAGCTTTTGCTCTCATTTCATCCGAGCAAAGCGACAAGGAACTGCTGCAGATAGCTTGAGGTGATCTCACTGCCAGGTACGTGCCATGTTTTGTCCCCCCGCATGGTTTTGCCGCAGGGTATGCGCGGGTAGCTCTGAAGAAGTCTGTCCATACTGTGCTGTGTGAATAGAGAAAACAGAAGTGTGTTTCTGCTCTGTTCCAGCTGTTCACACTTGCTGTGATGGGTGCTGCGTGCAGTGGGATCAGCCGTGAGCCTGAGTTGGCGGCGACGGAGGTACAGTATGAAGCTCTGGCCGGTCTTTTTTCCCTGTGTTGAGCCATTAGAAGGAGCTGCAGGTGTACTCTCCTGCAGGAAAGAATGGGCCAAAAAGGGCCTGGCCACCTGTCTGTGCCAGTGCCATTGCTGATTAGTCTGGGTAGAGAGAGATGCATCTTTGCATGGCCTGGCAATGCACGCCAGAAAGGGAAATAACTGTGATGAGACGTGCAGCTCCTTCTGAAGTGCTCCTGATAAGGACGGAGCGCATTTGCTGCAGCTTTCTTTGCAGATGTGCTCCTCACCTTGAAATCCTCCTGGTTTGTCCTCATCTCCTGACCACGGCCTGTGCTCTGTTTTGCAGGCTGATAACATGCGGGAGCCGCAGCTGGTGCGTGCTATGTCATCTTTAAACGTACCAGCGATTGCGGCAGCCCATGTTATTAGGGGCCACGTCGCCCAGGGGCCGGATGAGCTCTCTCTGGAGGTAAGCAGTTCCAGGCGTTCTTTGTTGTTGTGCACAGAATTAGTATAGAGTGTGAACGCCTCGGGAATACTCTCATATTTTGTGTTGTAGAAGAAGGCTTTTGTTTTAGCTGTGCTGAAGCTGGGATTGATGTTTCAATCTTTTGCAGGTTGGAGACATCGTGTGCATTGTTGATATGCCACCAAAGGAGATGAGCCCCTTTTGGAGAGGCAAGCTTGGCTTTGAGGTAGGCACACATTTTTGACTAGAGAGCACAGCTTCAGTAGAGTCGGGAATCTCCGGTTGGAGCTGCTCTGCCTGCACAGGATGGCTTCTGGATGCAAACAGTTGCCCTGTGTCGGTGTCAGAGGACCTTCCCTTTGGCTCTGGGCTTGGGCTAATGCCCACCTGTCTTTTTGTTCTTATTACAGGTTGGTTTTTTCCCTGGTGAGTGCGTGGAACTCATCAGGGGAAAACTGCCCGAGTCCATCCTACATTCGTTGCCAAAGCCAGGTGCGTATTTTACATTTGACAATGCGGGTTAGTAAAATGGGGTCTGAACGTGGCTTTCAGGGGGTTCATTAATGCCCGAGTTGAGCAAGCTTAGAAAGAGAACTGCATTAAGCTCCTTGGGCACCTCCAGGGATGGGGAAAATCCGTTCTTGCGTGTCTGTGTTGGGAACATGCTTTCTGTTGTTACGTGTTCTGTTGAATGTGTTGCACTCGGCCTCGTCCAACCGAGCCAGGGCTGAAATGAACTTGTTTTTTTGTTTTGTTGCGCAGAGCCAAAGAAACGGGGCAAGTTCATCTCCTGCCTTCGTTCCCTGTTGAAGGCCTGCCCCAGGAGAGCGAAGCAGCCTGAGCCTCCAACATTCTCGGGATCCATGTCCCTGCTTGACATCGTTGAGAGGTATTTAGCCAAAAGGACTTGAGGGCTGAGCTGTAGGAATGGAAGCATCCTCTGCTGTTTGAAACAGAGCGCTTTTCTAAGCTGTGTTTCAGCAGAAACCAGGCATTGCCAGGAACAGGCAACTATTGGCAAGGGTTCGGTGCAGCTCTTCCCTCACCCTGCACCACGACTGACAGCATGCTCTGTTTTCTCTGCAGAATGAGTTCTCCCAGTAAGAGGGCAGAGTCAGCAGCTTGCAGTTGGCGTTCCTGCTTCTGCCTGGGCAAACCATCCCCTGTGGCCGAGAACCAACTGCAGAGCAGTGCCAGGGAGCCCTCTGAAGCTGAAGTCTTGGTCCTGGCAGGTAAGCATGCAAATCCAGCTTTCAAAACACTGCTTGTCAGCAACACAGGTAGAATTCATGCTTTCAGTGGGCTTGTACATCCTTCTGGCATTCAAGCCTGTGCCTGACATCTTCAGTTGACCCCTGTCTTTCCCAAATGAGTCTCTTGTCAACACAAGAGCTGGACCTGCACGAGGATCACTTTCAAGACAGTGACACTGTTGCTAGAAGCCTATTTGCTTCTGCTCACCATCACTGCATAGCCAAATGTCAAGAACCTGTTTCATGATTCATCTTGTGAAACTTTGACACTAACTGCTGTGCGTCTACTCCTTCCTAGGTGACCCGAGCCCTTGTATATCTCCAAGACGCCAGGCATGTTACGATGCAGCATCCTGTGATTCCATCAATGAAGAACTGTTACTAAGCACAGGATGCTGCAGTTCAGATGAAAGCCTTCCGTATAACATCAGTTATAAAGAGAAGAATGCCATCGTCGTTGAAGCTCTCGTTCATCCCATACCTGTTGAAGCTGCTGACCTGAGCCTGCCAGACTCCTCAGGCACCAGCCTGAACCGAGTGCCTTTCGAGGACAGCCCAGCCGAAGCACAGCACGAGTGCCCCGACAGCAGCACAACCATGCAGGCTCAGGTCAGCATTACAGAGGAGAAGCCAAACATCTTGGAGGGGGAGGTAGAATCAGGCCAAGAGTCCCAGGCTCCGGGCAACAGCATGACTTCTGAGACACTCTCGTCAGACAACAGAGAATGAGTCCCATCTTTCCTCCAGACCTCACACCCCCTCCTTTTTCCTATTGAATAAAGGCACGCTCGTGCTCAATCAACGCCTTGACTGAATTCTGAGTTTTCATTCGCAGAGATTGGGATGAGTACAAGAAACAGCAAGACAGCTCAGCTTGCAACGCTCTGGCTGTGGGGTGTGTGCAGGGACACTGTAACCATACAGGGAAAGGCTTCCACTGCTTCCTCAAGCTGTAGACCAGCCCTGCTACTGCTCTGTGGCACAAAGCCCTGAGGGATGTTCCATATTGTTAACCTAAGTGAAGCCAGCTTCATGCACTGTGTTTTGTTGTTGCTGGGTGAGAGGGGGATGCAC
Source organism: Coturnix japonica (assembly GCF_054131305.1). Taxonomy (NCBI): domain Eukaryota; kingdom Metazoa; phylum Chordata; class Aves; order Galliformes; family Phasianidae; genus Coturnix; species Coturnix japonica. Next base: position 17,898,379 of record NC_140671.1, on the reverse strand, counting down.
GTTGGTGAGAAGATGAGCATTGCCGGATCTGCCACGAGTGTCCCTTCTGCCTCTAAGAATATGTCCTAAGTAGGATGTGAACACTGCTGGCACTTCCTCATTGCACGTGGTTGGAGGATCTTCAGTTCTTGCACATTCAGGATGTCTGTCAGTGACTACGAGGAAATTCTCAAGTACTAGGAATTCCATGAAACAGTTGGAACGGGTAAGTGTCATCTTTGTACAGAAACAGCACGCCTAACAGTCTGTCTCACCACTCTAGAATTAATCTGAGAATAGATTAACAGCTCTTGTCAGTTCTCTAAGTCAGGTTTCATTTGTATAAATTTGAAATTCGTTTTTTAAACCAGTTGGAAATTGTAATGTTATATTAGAGAAGAATTCACACTCAACTTTAAGCATCTGTGTTTTGATTTGTAGGTGGTTTTGCCAAGGTAAAACTCGGGCGGCATCTTCTTACTGGTGAAAAAGTTGCACTAAAAATCATGGAGAAAGTTACTGTAGGGGTAAGCCAAAAGGCACTTAAATATGATAATATCTTCTGTTGGAGTTGTGGAGTTCTCAAGAACACGGGGGCAGGTGGGATGGTACATACAAATGCAGCCTACTGGTCCCATTGCCTTTTGAAAGATGCTGTAGAGCTGGAAAAAGTTTAACAGAGCACCACAAATCTTGTTGCTGGTTGTTCAGAGGGCAGAATTCTCTGGCTTTAAAATGGAGGAAGTTATTACATCATTACATTACATTACATTATTGTTACATTATTACAGCAACTTTACCAAAATGCCAATGAAAATGCTGAATGTTTTACTTTTCATTTTTCACAGCTCTGTTTCAGAATTTCTATGGGAGTGATGTCAGTCATTGCTGAGTTGATGTTGAATTGTGTACTGTCCCATATGTGCTTGTTCTGTTCCACAGCAGTCAGATGTGGTACCTGGTATGTCACAGTAGTTAGCGATTTCATCGCTTGCTTTTATGGTCTCTTAAGGATGACTTGCCTCATGCTAAAACAGAAATTGATGCCATGAAGAACTGAAGTCATCAACATGTTTGCCCATTGGATCACGTAAGAGAGACATCAAAGAAATATTTATAGTCATAGAGGTAAGAAATAGTTTCTGCTTTCTGTGCTGTCTTTCTTACTTATCTTTCTCTGATACTCTCTAAATGCATTTTCAGATAACCTTATCTTACAGGGAAGCTGTTTGATTGCATTGTTTCTAAGGACCGCCTTTTGGAAGAGGAAGCTCCAGTCTTTTTTTGACAGACTGTTTCAGCAATTGCTTCTGTTCACAGTCAGGGTTATGCCCAGAGACCTCAAACCAGTGAGCCTGAACTGCAGTCAGTCTTCCATAAATAATAATGAATGTGTTTTTATTTTTCTGTTGGCAGAGAGAGTTACAGTACTCCACTCCATTCCAGTTGATTGCAGGAGAGAACTGAAGGGGGGAGAAGTAACACAAAGTAGAACTCATGGGTTGAGATAGAATTATGTACTGAGATAGAGAAAAGGATAATAGTTATGATGAATGCAAAAGCAATTGCTCACCACCTACCAATCAGTGTCCAGTTAGCCTCCTAGTAGTGGAAGAGATTTACATGAAGTTATACCCCCTTCAAAACTCCTTCCACAATATGTCATATAGTATGGAATATCCTTTGGCCAGTTTAAGTCAGCTGTCCTAGTTCTGTTCCTTCTCACTTCCTTGGGCTCTCAGCTGAGATTGACTGTGGCTCTGTACAACGCTGCCTGGCAGCAACTGTAAGCATCACTGTGCTATCTCCATTGTTTCTCTAGAATGAAAACGTAGTATTATATCAGACACTGAAGAAGATAATTCAGTCCCAGCTGAAACTCAGACAATAACTTGTGCTTAGGATTCTTTCCCTACAGGAAATGTTAGATATTTATTGCTATGTGGTACTGTGTTCTGTAGCTGAGCTGGATTTTGTTATCCTTGAAGAAGTATCTTCCTCTGAAAGGGGAGTAAAACATGATGCTCCTAATGAGCGGAGCAGAGACACAGATCTGATCTGAGTGTTGGTTTCACATTTTTGTGATGCTCTTTGCTGCAGTTTGTATCTCGAGAGAAGCCCTTGTGGTGTCAGTCTGTTGTGTAACCTGCTCTAGTTTTGTGCCTCAAGGAAGAGTGATCCTTTAAACAAATGGTGGCTGTACAGAGGGTATGGGGTGAGATGCATTCCTCTGGCCCCATCCAATGGATTTTCTGTCACTGAAGTCTTGAAGCACAGGTTAGGTACTGGAAGGCTTGAATATTTCCTCACCAATAGGTTAGAGCTTGGCATTTTGTAAGCTGCTGGTATCACTCAGTAAAGCAAATCATTACAGCACGAGCATTTTCCTAGGCATCTTATGAAATCCCTCTATCTAAGGAACCTTTCCCCTCTGAAAAATGAATCATTGTCTGTATGTTTTAGAAGCAACTGGCTTCCAGCTGAGAAGCTGATGGATTTATGGGCTTGGACAGGAACTGGGTGTGGAGGTGACTTGTAGAGATTTGTGCCTGAACCTGCTGCTCTGGGAATCGTGAGACCAAGTTTCTCAAGAGCTTTTCCCACTCTCATCATCACTTTCTGCGAGGGATGAGGCTGCATGTTCTCTCTGGGTAATATGTTCAGTGCTTGGAAAGCTATTTCCTTCTATCTAGTCTGCTGTTTAGGTGTATGACTGTTTCCTGTCACAATCCCTTCGTGACCTGCTGGCCAGAGCCTCAGTCAATCTTCATACGCACCCCCTCTCCCCACCCCGTAGGCATTGAGAAGCTGCCATGAGGTTCCTCTGCACCCTGAACAAACATCTTTCTCCCCAGCTTTTCTTCTCTGAGTGGGAGCTTCAGCCCCCTGCACAGGCTGGATGTCATCCACAGAGTTTGTTTCAGGTTGTTATCCTTCCTGGCCAAAAACCAGATACAGTATTGTAGATGTGGTCCAGTGAGTGTTGAAGCAGGAATGACTTGTCCTGGTCTGGTTGTGCTGCTTTTTAATGCAGCTGATGATCTTGTTGTACTTCTTTTCTGTCAGAGCACACTGCTGGCTTGCATTCAGCCTGTGGTCTCTCACCACTTGTCCTCCTAGTCCCCAGGTCCTTTCCAACAGATACAAGCTAGTATTTCCCACCTGGGATATTGGAAGATGGGAACTTGCCAGCAGTCAGTGAAGATCTCTGAGACAGCGAGAGCGAGCGAGCTTTGAGTAGACTGGGAACCACTGTCTACAGCAGGAAATAAGAGAAGAGAAAAGATGTTTCCTTGGGCATTTGGGTGGAAATCATTCCTGACTGCTTTCTCATCCACCGGGAAAATCTGCTGATTGACAATTTGAAGCTGATAGACTTTGGACTCTGTGCAAAGCCAGAGGTAAGAGGATGTGTTAAATCAAATACAATGTGCCCCCAAGTAATGCATGTTTGACCACCGTATGCAACAGGGGCTTGTCCAAACAAACTCCTTAAAATCAAGCTGTTTCTGTGGCTGACATGTCATTGCATCTTGTTTGGATTGGCCTGAACTGTATGAGAGTGGTTAACAGATTGCTCAGAAGCACAGGTAGATAATTTTCTCTAGCTAGACTCCCTGTTTTCATAGTCTAAGCTGTAGATAATCTTGTAGGTATATCACCTGTCTTATGCAAGGGTCTGTAATAGGAGCATGGGGTTGGTGTGCCTAAGGAACCCTCTAAGGAACTGCATGTAGGATGAGATTGTGGATAGAATAAAATGACTTTTGCAGGTGACGTACAAATCCTGTGATTGCATATGCTTGAACTGAATTGTTTCTTGATCTTCAAACTGATTTCCAGAAGCCTTTATTAACGTGTAAGATGGGTGCTGGTAAGAAAGAATGGGAAGACTGCCTTACTGATTCCAAGAGAATTACTTGTCCTCAAATGATTTTTCCTGGCCAAAGTTAGAGCCCTCTCACAGGTAATCGAGACCAACAGGCTGTTGTTGCACAATCAACAGGCACAATCTAGATGATCAGCTGAGGAAAATAAAGCATCATGCCAAGGGTACTAGATAAGTGAGCAGCTTGAGATCTGCACATTTATGTGATGCTCATGGTCTTAGACAATATTTGTTTAGTGAGGTCACATTGAATGAAAACAAAATCTAAGATTAATGAAAATATACAAAGGAGAAGAAGCCTCTGAGGCTTCTGAAGTGTTATGACCAGAAGACATAAACTCTGTTTTTGAAAGAGCAATTTGCTCTGTTAATTATCCATCATTTTTGTGCAGTCTGTTTTGTCAGACTTGTCTTTAGCTTCCAAGTTGTATGTGAAGACTTGTTTGTACTGTAATGCACAATGTACGAAAAATTGAGAGATGAAAATGTGAAGAGTTTTTCTATCTTTGATTTCATGTCTGGAATTTTGGAACCCACTACTTGCAGTTGTTAATCTGTCCAAACTGGTCTGGTTTGCAATGCCCTCATACTTCTTGAAAAGCTCTGCTGTTAAAGGCAGAACAATTCCTACAAGTGCCATGGCCCCACTGTTGTTCTAATTCTTGTTTCTTTGTTTTCCACACGCTGCTTTTCAAGCCTCCTTTTTCTTTACAGTCCAAGTGAGAATTGCACTGTGAGGTGTCTGAACCTTGTTGTGCCTCTACATAAAGAGAACAGCAGCAAAGCCTGACAGGTGACTGTGCTGACAGCTCTCGTAGCCAGTAACACGTAACTGTGCTAAATCCCTTCTGATGGCTTTGATTTAATTTTTGCCAGTGAAATCCTTGTAAAAGGAACTGCAGCAGTGTGATGAGCTAAGGTGAAGATGCTGGTTTTAGTAGTGCTCTAAGCTGAGTGGAAGGGCAATTGAATGAGGGTTATATGCTTTCTGTGGACAATAAGGTTGTGGTGCTGTTGGGGTGGGTCCAGAGGAGGGGCCACTGTGATGATCAGAGGGTTGGAGCAGCTCTCCTATGAGGAAAGGCTGGATTGTGGCTCTGGGCAGCCTGGTCTGGTGGTTGGCGACCCTGCACATAGCAGGGGGTTGGAACTGGATGATCTTTGAGATCCTTTTCAACCCAGGCCATTCTATGGCTGTACAGTTCCATACTGGAACAAATATAAAATGCTAACTATGTAAAACATGGAGTCAAACCTGTGTGATTTGTCCACACCAGGAGGTGATTAGAAAACAATTTTTTAAGCTACAAAGCTGCTTGCATGAAAGGAAAAGAAAATAAAACTACAAGAAAAAGGGAAAACCTTTCTTCCTGAAAATAGGAAGAATAATGGACCTGACATGAAATTTGGGTGAAGCTGCCTGATTTTATGAAGCTATTCCCATTATTTTCTTGGTGCTGTGTTTCCCAAATGAGTGGTTTCTGGCTCTGCTGCAGCACCAGTCTGCATGTGAACATCAGCTCTATTCACCATCTGGGAAGATTAGAACTTCCCTTCTCCCACCAGCACCACTGAATTACAGTTACTCAGTGGTTAAACAAAGGAATCCTTAAAGAAGGGTTTACAGCTGTCGTGTTATCTGAAGTGCTTGGGGCATTCTGATGCTATTAAGCTCTATGTATTAACAAGTTCAAAAAGAAAAGGTAGGCATCTGATTGTTGTGCCAGTTTCTAAGGTATTTGGAAAGCTGTACCACCCAACCACTCCTTCTGTTTGATGGAGGTGACAAAGCTCAGTTTAATTTCTGACTGCTGTTTAAATTCTGAAGCTCGAGCTGGTTCCTGGAGCAGAAAAAGCTCGGAAGCTGTCCCTCCTACAAGCAGGCACCTCTGAGCAAAATATGACATCTCAGTTTCTGATGGTAAGGTCAGGAGATCTGATTCCAGCGTCTAGCTTTCAGCTTCATGCTATGTTAGTGGGACCTTTGGCATCTAGCACTGACTAACAGCAACTGACAGGCTGGTAACAGTGCACCCCAAAACAGTTATGTGTCTATTTATGTTATGAGGGAAAATTGCATTGCATTGAGATTTCCTATTTTTACACTTTGCAGATCTAACTCGCTGCTGGAAGAATCCTGTACGCCTTGTTCACACCATTTTCAATGAGCTGGATGAGTCTGTTGTTGGCATTTTAATACCATTGACCAGGCAGGCAATATGTATGGAGTATTTGGCTCTCTCTACAGTCATGAATGTTTGAGTATCTTCAACATGTGGCTCATTGCTTCCATTTCAGGCTGCCCAGAGAAGCTGTGGGTGCCTGTCCTTGGTGTTGAAGGCGAGGTTGGATGGGTGATGGGCAGCCTGAGCTGGTTAGTGGGCAGCCAGCCCATGGCAGGGTGTTTAGAACTTAATGATCTTGAAGGTTTCTTCCAACCCAAGCCCTCCCGTGATCCTATGATTCTGTGATTTCATTCAGGTTTATTAAGATGAGATGAGTTCTCCTAAATGCGCTGTTCTCCATATGATTATAATTGGAGTCTAGATGGATGACTTAAACCAGACTCCAAACTTTTTGATGGCCAAAATGAAATGAAATCAATCCTTTACTGTGTCAGTAGTCTGTAACTAGAGCCCATCAGGTAATTCCCAGCCTCCTGCCTGTATCAGTGGCTGCACACAGTGAAAAAGTCTGATGGGATTTTAACCTCTAAAATGTTCCAAAGCAACCAGAGGGTGAATATATTCACTATGCAAATACCTGCAGGAATAAGCTTGTCATGTATGTCCTCAGGTAGCACAGTAGTTAATGGTGGGACTCAGTAGGTCATGCTGAAAGTTGAGTCTGCTGATCTTGAAGGCCTTTTCCAGCCTACATGACCTTATGCTAATATTTCTGTATTTCTTTCTGTTCAGCTCCCAGAAAACCTCCCACCCAGCCCCCAACTGACCCCGTGGTGAAAAATAAAACAGAAACGTCAGTGACGCTGGCATGGTCCCCTCCGAAGATGCAACCCCCATTCCAATCGATGGCTACATTGTGGAACGCAAGAAACTAACTGGCTTCACGTGGGTGAGGTGCCACGAGTCTCATGTCCCCGTCCCAGAGTTCACGGTGAGCAATCTGTCTGAAGAGGCTGATGATCAGTTCCGAGTGTCTGCAGTCAATGCACATGGATAGAGCCTGTATCTGGAATTCCCAGGAAGCGTGCACCTTCGTAAGCACAAAAACCCCAATGGAAATGGGTCAGTGTGTGCTGAGCAGCTGTGTTGGTTCCCTAAAGATGTTTCATTTGACTTTAAGGATAGCAGTGCATTAACACACCAAAGGCTTTCCTTTATTCCTAGTTCTCCTATCTCCTATCAACCTCCAGCTACCACTAAAGTGATACAAGTTCTGTTTCTGTGACAGAGACGTGAATATCCTTATCTTTTGATATCTCACATGTGCAAGAGGCAGAACTTTCTGTAACAGATCTTAAGCATAGAAGTGCTTCTTCTAGCACTCATGCAAAGGGAGAAGTAGAAATGTACCCATGATTTAATCTTCCATCTCTAAATGAGATACCAGACTTGCATCTAAAGAGCATTCCATGTTCTTCCTCAGGACCAGTCCTGGTTGTGAAATCCCCCCTAACAACTGGTGAAGCTGTACCTGGAGGGGATGCCATGTTTACTACTGATCTTACAACAATGTGTTGCAGCACTTGGTACCTCAGTGGTAAAGTCTTACAGGAAAGCGAGACCTGCATCATCAAGAGAACCCAAACTACTCACAGCCTAATGATAAAGAACGTCACCAAGAACGATGATGGAGCAGAAGTGAAATTTGTTGCCGAAAATGTTGATGTCAGCAGCAAGATGAGAGTGAGAGGTGTTTGCTTTGATCCTTCTCCTTTCCTCTTACAGTCAAGGCATAGTTGCTGTGATCTGATGATTAGAACTGGGGCTGCAGGCATTCACTGCCTGTACCAAATACCTGAAATTGCATCCCATGGACTGATGTGAGTCCTGGTAATGACCTAAACATGATAGCACTGAGTGTAGGGTAAGCCAGTCTACCCAGCTGCTTGGTATCTGAACCAGATTGCTTCATGCCAGCTGATGAATGTCTGCAGTTCACAGCTACTGGCCAGTGCATTCAGTCAGCAGGTTTACCACTGCATCACCATAGAGCAGTACTTTCAGCTCCAGGTTCAGATAGCCTTTCTGATTGCACTGGAATAGTTTAGAAGTAGGGGAGCAATCATTCCAATAATATCTCTGTCAATCAGCTTTGCATGACAAAATAGAACAAAGATTCATGATGGGAGGACCTGTTTGTCATTGGGTGGAAACCTCTGCAGAAGCATGTTTAGAGCATTATTAATCAGTAGAAGGAGATGTTTGGTTGATTTTTACTTAGTAAATCCGGCAAGAAGACCAAATGAAATATCTTGAATTGCTCAGCACTGACACAATGATGAGTGCAGGAACAGAAGGTGATACTTTTTTAGGGATCTTGCAGCAAACATTGACCACGTTAGCCTGATATCAATTGAAATAATGAGGCCTTTGCTCCTGACAGGTGCTGCAGTGAGATTTACCAATAAGAGCAAAGATGTAGAAAAGATCTCCGCTCGGCTGCGTGAGGAAGCCAAACTGCAAGCTGAGCTTTCAGACACAGGCGCTACTGTGGAGTGGATGAAGGATGGGAAGGAGCTCAAGGCCAGTGAAAAATAGGAACTGCACATTGTGGGGAAGAAACACACCCTGAAAATTCACAGCGTCTCAATGGATGATGCTGGAAGTTGTCAGTGCATCTGTGAGGGGGATAAAATGCTCTATCAGCTTTCAGTGAAAGGTATGTGACAGTCTGGGCTGTCCTCTTCCTGCCCAGGGCCAGCAGACTGCATTCACCTGACTCCCCGACAGTCCAGCTGTTGTCAGACAGCATCTGGGGTGTTTTCAGTGGCTGTTTTGACTTGAACTGGCCAATCTGCTTTGTAGAGCCATTTGATTTCTGTGTTCTGTCCTGTGATTCATCCCTAAGATATAGAGGAAGTCAAGGGAAAGATAGGAAAAAGAGCATCCCAGCCTTCCTGCTCTTCTCTCAGGGTGGTCATGAGAGATGATGTCAACAGCTCTTTTTGTTGCAGTGATCCAAAATGTAGAAGAGACCTGTGAAGAGTCACAGGGACTAAATTGATGGAGAGCAGAACTTCCTGCCAAGGCTTGTCAGCTAGTCTTAATTTTGCTTTTCTTCTCTCTCTTTGTCATGTTAGCATAATATTTCATACTGGCAGGTCTGCCCCCAGAATTAACCGGCACAGGCTGCTCAGGGAGGTGGTGGGATCCCTGGAGGTGTTCAGGAACTGTGGAGATGTGGCCCTGATGGATGTTATCAGGGGGCATGGTGGGGTGGGTTGGGGTTGGAATCAAAGGAGGACCCCCATGTATTTCATCAGGAAGCACTACTGGTAATAAGACCTTTGGAGCAAATCCTGGTAGGGCCACGCTCAGCTGGTCCAGTCCGGAGGCTGTTCCTCCTTCCTGCAGTATCTGCAGTGAAAACCAGCAGCTGCTTTTGTGTGGCTGGGCTCACATCCAGCAGTGGTGAGGGGACTACAATGATAAGAGACAGTTCCTGAAAAAATGAATGAAATTTGACTGTATGATAGGATGGAGTTAAATGTATTGACAGGATCTCAGTGATCCCAGTGTCCATCAGCTGGCTCTCGAGCTCCTAAAAGACAGGCGTTCTGTAGAATGTTGTTGAATTTGTATTATCCATCTGTGTTCTTGGAACTGCAGAACAAATGCATGCAAAATCCGGACTTGATTTTAGCAGCTCTGACTGCGCTGTCTCAACAGACCCAACTCAGCTGTGTGCGCTGTTTTGAAATGATATGTTAACAAGAAGTTGGAAAACAAACTCCATTACCCGCAGTAAAATAGGACCGTGGCCTTAGGCTTAAACTTTTGGCTAAGACAGTGGTGAGATTTTGAATCTTTGAAGTCAATTATTCCAGTGTGTGTTAATAGGGGCCAGTTTCATCATCTAACTTTTGAGCTCCAATTAATTTCCATAAAGGAATTCTTTTTTTCTTTTCGGTCCTGAATGATATCTCCATCTTTTAGACTCAATTTGTTTGCAATGTCCTGGTGAAGTGGTACAAAAATGGCAAAGAAATCATGACTAGTAACAAGTTCACAATGGAAGATAAAGGGAAACTGCATAATCTTCTGGCTTCACCTGTAACGAAAGAAGATGAGGAAACATACATCTGCAAAATTGGAGATGACACTCTGATTTTTGATTGGAAAGTCTCAGGTAAGTTTGTGAGGCAAACATGGGATCACAATCCATGTAAAGCACTTCAGACTTAATTCATTTGATTTGTCCAACGCTGTGGGTTTCCAGTATTTAGGACAAAGATTGCATAGCTCTATTGAAGCAATTCTGACCTTCCTGTTGTTCCTATGCAAATCCACAGTATGAGCAAATAATGTAACTGTGTTGTGATGAATTCAAGACAGCCTTAGCTGCAGCTGGGGCTGGAGTCACGACTTGAGCCCTGACATCTGGGCTTCATTCTTCTAGTTCATCTATTGCCTCAGCACTTACATCATCTTTAAACCTATGACTGAAATGGTCCTAAGTTCTTAGCATGGGAATCCTGTCTCCTCTTTTGACAAATTAAACTCCACATTTGGAGAGTTGAGTGTCTCCTGCTGTACCCGAAGGATATTGTGATCTCTGAGGTGTCTCCCTGAGGTGCTGTAAGCACAGCCATTAGCTCATAGTGCAAGTAAAGCACTGTCAGGTCAAGCCTGGAGGAGTAATGCTTGTCACTGACATGTTCCTGTTCAGGGTGGAGCTGGTGGGTAAAATAACACAAGAAATTGTCATTGAAATTCAATATCTGTGAAATTCAGCTGGCTGCATTCACAGAACCTGGCGTTAAGATCTGTTTTCTGGTTTATTTCTTGAGCCTATTTTCCATAACCCAGTCCTCATTTATGAACCGAAGCTCTACTGAAAACCTTTCGCTGTGTATGCTCATGCTGCAGTGCAGCTCTTGTGATCTTTAACAGCACATTCACGTTCCTCTGATCACAGGATCCTTAAGGTTGATTAAGACCCTCTAGTCCGACTGCTCACCCATCACCACCATGATGCTCACCATCAGCTAGCTAAAAACTCAGCAGAGATGATAGATCAAGCACAACACTGGATTTGGGATGGCTAGAGATTCCTAAGATATTGAAGGATTGCTTGCAGGTGGTGTTGGCTCAGGTATTCACCCTGCATCCCACCTCCCGTTCTGTTTGGTTGAGAATCATGCATTCTGCAATTTCACTTTGTAATTCAAAGACCCTGGCTTTATCTGTTGAAAAACTGTTCTAAAACAAGCCAAGAAGACTCCGTTGGAACTGGTTGATGCAGAACAAAGGCATCCCCAAAGGACAAGTTGCACTGTTTGATGAACATTATTGGATGAGAGCTAAGCTAAGATTTAAAAAGTTCTGGCGCTGTCTCTGAGCATCAAATACAGAGGAAGCCTGCATGATTCCCTGAGAATGGATACTTCCTACTTTGGTGTAGGGTTAAGGGAACACTAGCAGTAACTCCTATCACAAAATGTCACATGGCTCAGACAAAAAAGCCATTAAGAGGGCTTAATTAGGAGCACCAAATGGTCACAAGATGGTCTTCGGGCAGGGAAGTAATCTATCTATGTGATATTGATTGATGCTATTAGTTCTTCACAGCTTGACTCTAGAGGGACTGTTCTTCTTTGGTCACCTAGTTTTAAAAGAATAGATGGCTCCTGTCTATTACAATTTTTAATGCATTACTTGTTCACTGATGCCATAAATGTGCCTGGCATAGCAATTGGCCTTGGTATATTCAGTGACTGAAAGCAACAGTTGTTGCTGTAAGAAATGCAGTACTAAGCTAGGTCTGCCTGTAGCTGACAGCCATCAGCTTGCTCCTCAGGCCGGTTGTGTCTGGATGAAATGAAGGGCATGAAATACTTATGAGCTCATCAAACTCTTCTTGTTAGCTTAGAGACAAAGTGTTGAATAGGTTTGTTCATGCATTGCAAACACGTTACTTATCTGCCTTCATTTTAGCTTCAGAAGAACGTGTGCAGAATACAGAATTGATTAAAAGAAATAACAACTGTCTGCATAGAACTTACTCTTTCCTTACACAGGAGAATCAAGCAGACGTTTGTATGTGAGTACCACCAGAGGTGAAACTTGATCACCCAAATGAAATGAGCAGAGACATTACAGTCAGTTCTAACTGTATCTTCATGCTGTGCTGAATAAGCCTGAGTCAGGATGTAAACCACTTTCTCTTTTTTTCTTCAGATGAAGCCATTAATGTTGTCAACAAGCCCAAAACAACTCCAGAAATATCAGTCAGTCCTTCTGAAGACCTGGAGCTGGTGTGTGAGGTGTCAGCTGCAAGCGGAGCTGTCGTATGGAGAAAGATCAAACAGAGGTGAAGCAGGACCAGAAGACAACCATCATCTCCCAGGGGACGCACCGCAAGCTCATGGTCAAAAATGTGACCCTGAAAGACCGAGGGTGTTGTATTAGGCGAAATACGGGGATGTTATCGGGCTGTGACGTGACAGGCCCTTCCCCATATTCTGGAAGAATCTTGCTACATGTAATACAGTAGGCGTAGACGAAGTGGACAAAGGTTATATAAGGTCGTGTGTGCTTCAATAAATCGCCATTTTACCACGCTACCACCTTGGTGTCACTTGGTAATTGGTCTAACTACTGCTTCAGTTGGAGGCGAGAGATCGTAAAGCCATTAACGATCATAAAGCCTTCAAATGGTGACCGCCGATGTGATTCGTCACGATTAGGCGTGATTAGGGACTTTTGGAGCAAGGTAGTTGTCTGCTAAACGGCAGCAGGATCCCACTGCGGTAGCGAATCCTCTTGTCGCGGAGTAGTGGAAGCCCAGGGTCGAAGAGGAGTGGCCATCACTCTTCGACAAGTGGGAGAGCGAGCTCGGAATCCCGGAATCTCGGAATCTCGGGGACCCCCAGGAACCTTCGGGGAAGCGCCAGGGAGCGGCCAGGAGAACTACGTTCGGCCGGGGCGACATGGAAGCCGTTATCAAGGTAATTCTTCACGCTTGCAAACTTCACTGTGGGAAACAGGCTCCTTCCAAAAAGGAGGTAACAGCAGTTCTTTCGCTGCTGGAAAAGGAAGGGCTTTTAACAAACCCGTCTGATTTATACAATCCTGGCAGATGGGATGGAATTACGGCCGCACTATCTCAAAGGTCGCTGGCCACTCGAAAAGTATCAGAATTCAAAGTATGGGGACTTATCTTGGAGGCGCTGAAAGCAGCACGGGAGGAGAAGCTAGCAAACCAACGTGCTAGAGACATTCTGGGTTTGGAGACGGGGGGAGGCCGGGGGGGGAGTCTTGACTCTCTTACAGATTCAGTGCAAGGCAAGATGGCGCCGGCTCCCCCGAACACACCTGTTCCTTCGCCTAAGACGGACATTCCAGAAGGCAGCCCTGAACAGGAGGACACCCCGCCTCCGCCCCCCTATCCTAACTCCTCGTATCCTTCATTGGACGCCTACAGGGATGAAGGGGGAGGGAAGCCCCTCGAGGAATGCGATGTTGCTACTGTACCTGATAAGAACAAGGACAAGGGAGAGAGAAAAGGGGGAGGCATGGTGGTGCCACCAGAGCTGAAAGGAGGAGGTGTGGTCCCACCAGAGCTGAAAGGGGGAGGTGTGGTGTCACCAAGGAAAAGTGTAAGGAGGGGTGGTACTTCTTCGTTGTCGGGTCCCGCCTGTTGCTGTGCGTATGCCAAGAAAGGGGGGGATTGTGCCAACCCATGTGATAGTGAAGGTGAATGTGGGTGTGATGATTTCATGTGGCCCGCCCAAGGGGCTGGCCAAGCCGCCCAAGGTGCCACCCAAGGGGGATGTGGTCCCACGGCACCCGTACCGTGGAGCCCACCCACTCTCACTGATTGGGCCCAGACAAGGGAGGACCTCCAGACAGCCGACCCGGAAACAACAGCTTTTGCCCTCCCGATAATAGTGAAACAGGATGGTCCGGCTTGGACCCCTCTGGATTCCAAGGCGATTACTCGCCTTGCAGAGTTAGTTAAGAACAAGGGCTTGCGTTCTCCGGTAACTATGTCAGCAATTGAGGCTCTCATGGCCTCGAGTCTCCTGCCGTACGATGTGGTCAGTCTCATGAGGGTGATTCTTGAGCCCGTGCAGTACACGCTGTGGTATGATGAATGGAATAGATTGCTTCAGGCTGTTGTCGCTGAGGCAGCTCGTAATAACAATCATCCGGCTAATGCGCATACAGGTCAGGGCCGTGGAGCTAGGGTTGAAAGAACTACTCTCTTGCGCCTTCAGGGACTAGCAGATGGTATGGTGGGGTCCCCGGAGGATCAAGCAAGAGGGCTGAGAGAGGGGGAGTTAGCTGCGCTTACAAAGGCAGCCTTTCAGGCTCTGCTGACAGTGGCTAAAGTTGCGGAGCCTGTGCTCCCGTGGTCCGACATCAAACAGGAGCCTTCTGAGTCATTTTCTGATTTTGCAAATCGCTTGATTCGTGCCATTGAAGGGTCTGACCTCCCGAAGGGAGTCCAGCCTTTGGTTGTGATAGACTGTCTCAAGCAAAAGTCGCTCCCGGACGTTCAGCAGATAATTAGGGCAGCTCCTGGAACTTTGAACACCCCAGGGGAGATTATCAAATATGTGCTAGATCATCAGAAAAATACTCCCTCCAATAATGATGGCTTGGCAACTGCCGTGCAGGGAATGGCTGCCGAAGTCAGCTCTGCGATTAAATCTGCAGTGATGATGGCAGCTCGCACCGGGGATGAGAAGGGAAAAGGTCCGTGTTTCAAGTGTGGGCAGCATGGTCATTTTAAAGCACAATGCCCCAAGAAAGCTGGGCAGAGCAAGCCGCAAGGAAAACGTTGTCAGTTGTGCAATGGGGTTGGACATGTTGCGCGTCACTGTCGAAAATTTGAGGTTTTGCCGCAGGGAAACTGGAACGGGAGGGTGCCAGCGGCCCAGGGCCCCTTCCCGCTTCATTAAAATGGGCCAAGCGTGTTGACCACACGGTGGCGCTGACCATGGATCTAGGTGATAGGCCATTGGTGAGGGTCATGATGACGTTGGACCCTGGAGTGCCTACACTAGGTCCTAGGACGGTGTACCTTACAGCTTTGTTGGACTCTGGTGCAGATGTTACTGTTATTGCAGAGCGCGATTGGCCATTCCAGTGGCCAAAGGTTGCAACATCAAAGGTCCTGATAGGGGTGGGGGGTGAAATGACCACCTCTGTGTCAGATGCGGAAGTGGGAATTTCGATCATCAATCGAGATAGCTCAATAGAAAAAACTGTTTTCATCACCCCCAATATAGCTCCGATCAGGGGATCTCTGCTAGGCAGAGATCTTCTTCTTCTCATTGGGTTACGGCTGACAAATTTATCCTAAGGGCCACTGTCCACCACTTGGCGCTGCAGCATGCGATTCCGCTGCGTTGGAAACAGGATACATCTCCTGTTTGGGTGGATCAGTGGCCCATTCCTGCTAAAAAATTGGCAGCGCTCATACAGCTTGTTTCCAGAGAACTTGCACTAGGCCATATAGAGTCATCGCTTAGCAATTGGAACACGCCCATCTTTGTCATTCAGAAGGCCTCTGGATCGTTTCGGCTGCTCCACGATCTCCGAGCAGTCAATTCACAGATCATCCCCTTTGGTCCTGTCCAGCAAGGGGGACCTTTGTTGTCAGCAGTCCCACAGGGATGGCCTCTGATGGTCATTGATCTAAAGGATTGTTTCTTCTCTATCCCATTGGCTAAACAGGATAGGGAAGCCTTTGCATTCACAGTTCCGGTTGTAAATAATCGAGAGCCAGCTCAGAGGTACCAGTGGAAGGTTCTTCCGCAAGGTATGGTCTGTTCACCTACGATCTGTCAACTTGTGGTGAGCAGAGTCATAGAACCAGTGAGAAAGGCACTGCCAGGATGCCAAATCGCCCATTACATGGATGATTTGCTGCTTGTTGCACCTGATGATGCTCAGTTGAAAACGTTGGAGGGGCAGATCGTCCGCACCCTCATCTCTGCAGGGTTTGTGATCTCTCAGGAAAAGATCCAGAGAGAACCAGGGATTGAATTCCTGGGCTATAAATTTGGATCTTCCACAGTAATCCCGGAGGGGCTGGAGATTAAGCCTCAAATTACAAACTTATGGGATGTGCAGAAGTTGGTGGGGGCACTGCAATGGGTGAGGAATGCCATTGGCATCCCTCCGCGCCTCATGAAACCTTTCTATGATCAACTGAAGGGATCAGTCCCACAAGAGGAGAGGCATTGGAATCCAGAGATGGAGTCAGCCTGGCAGGAGATACTGTCAGCCTGCTCCACCAATGCCCTTGCCAGGTGGGAACCTGATCGCCCGTTGGAGGCTGCGGTCACTAGGTGCCAGCATGGTTCAGCTGCAGTGATTGGGCATGCTTTGAACTCTCGGCCACGCCCACTGTCATGGTTATTTTCTGCTCAGCCGGTGAGAGCATTTACCACATGGCTAGAACAGCTGTCATATTTGCTGCGAAAGGCTCTCCTCACTGCGATCAGAGCTTTCGGGAAGGACTTGGAAGTCATCTATTTACCAGGAGCTTTTCGAAATGTGCAACCTCTGCCAGATGAGGTGTCATTGGCTGTTTATGACTTCAGCGGAAAGTTTTGCTATTCAGACTCACTGCCAATTTTTGAACTGGCAAAACCCCTCCAGATATCATTGCGACACAGGGTCCTGGACACCCCTGTGAACGGTCCTACAGTCTTCACTGATGCTTCGTCATCAACGGGCCAGGGGGTGGCTGTGTGGCAAACAGTTGAGGGTGGCTGGAGTTACAAGATGATAACAGACAAGACAGCAAGTGTTCAGATGCTCGAGGCTAGGGCTATGGCAGTGGCACTACATCTTTGGCCCACGAAGCCTTGCAATGCTGTCACGGATTCTGTGTTCGTGGCAAAAATGCTGCTACGGATGGGAAAGGAAGGGCAACCGAGTACAGCAGCTGCAGCCCTGTTAGAGGATGCTTTAGCTATCAGGGTTGCACCCGTTGCCATCCTTCATGTTCGTAGCCACTCTGAGGTGCCAGGTTTCTTTACAGCAGGAAACGACATGGCTGATCGGATAGCAGGGAACCAGGTGTGCACTTTGCAGGAAGCTCGTGATCTTCATTCAGCACTTCACATAGGGGCCAAGGCACTGGCTCGAGCCTGTTCTATCCCGATTACAGTCGCTAGGGAGGTAGTGCAAACCTGCCCTCACTGTAATTCTGCGCCAGCTTTAGGAGCGGGGGTTAATCCTCGTGGTCTCGCTCCATTAGACATCTGGCAAACAGACTTCACAATGGAACCACGGATGGCCCCACGACAGTGGCTGGCTGTGACTATTGACACGTCCTCTACTGTCATTGTAGCCACACAACATGGTCGTGTCAGTTCTACAGCAGCACAACATCATTGGGCCACGGCTATAGCAGTTTTGGGAATGCCGCGCCACATAAAAACAGACAATGGTTCTTGCTTTATTTCGCGTTCGTCCAAAGATTGGTTAGCTCGCTGGAATATCACACACACCACAGGCATTCCGGGAAATTCGCAGGGCCAAGCTATCGTCGAAAGGGCTAACCGCCTCCTCAAAGAAAAGATTCGTGTCCTTGGGGAGGGGGAAGGCTATTCGGGAAAGATCCCAGTATCACAACAAGGGGAAATCTTGGCCCGCGCACTGTATGCACTAAATCACTTTGAGCGAGGAGAAAATTCCAGGACCCCCACCCAGAAACATTGGCGGCCAAGAATCATTGAAGAAGGCCCGCCAGTAAAGATCAAGGTGGATAATGGGTCCTGGGAGTCGGGATGGTCCATACTAGTCTGGGGAAGGGGGTACGCAGCAGTAAAATGCAAAGGCACAGGAGACATACGTTGGGTGCCATCGAGAAAAATTAAGCCAGAGGTTGGTGGCGAAAAAGAAAATGTCAGGGAAATAACAAGAGCTGAGTATCCTCTTCCAGGACCTCTTGATCGGCCGCCCAAGGAATCCTGAACTGGTGGAGCGCAGAAGAAGATCTTTCATCTGGATACCGAAGAAATTCTTGAGACTCAAGAACCCAAAGGACCCAGAGAAACAACCCCTGCTGCCAACGAGAGACACCATTTTGATGCTGCTATGTCTTTTGTCTTTATGTTGGTCGCCGGTGGGGGGTATTCACTTGATCCAACAACCTGGGAATCTGTGGGTTACTTGGGCGAAACAAACAGGCAGGACGGATTTCTGTCTTAGCCTGCAATCAACCACCTCGCCATTTCAAACATGTTTAATTGGGATTCCTATATGGGGGAACTCCTCTGAGTTTCAGGGATACGTAAGATCATATAATCCCATACAAGATCCATGCAGAGAATTCTGTGCACTAACAGCTATTAACATCACACGTAGAGATTTAGGGAATGACACTGTAATCCTTGTGAAACAAGGTCCGTGAAACAGGCTAACATGACTTCCACACTGCTGAGTGAGCTACTTGAAGACACTGACAGTATTAGACATGCTATGCTTCAAAACAGAGCAGCAATTGATTTCTTGCTTCTCGCACAGGGTCATGGTTGTAAAGACTTTGATGGGATGTGTTGTTTTAACTTGAGTGATCATAGTAAGTCGTTGCACGAGAAGCAGGAGGTGAAGAGGCTGAAGAAGAGGAGGAAGGTGCTAAGGAAGAATCAGAAGAAGGCAAAGAAGGTGAAGAGGAAGATGGAGAGATATTGTTGCGTATTGTAACGGGTTAAGCCTTTTAAGCATGGGGAGGGGGAAATGTTGTATTAGGCGAAATACGGGGATGTTATCGGGCTGTGACGTGACAGGCCCTTCCCCATATTCTGGAAGAATCTTGCTACATGTAATACAGTAGGCGTAGACGAAGTGGACAAAGGTTATATAAGGTCGTGTGTGCTTCAATAAATCGCCATTTTACCACGCTACCACCTTGGTGTCACTTGGTAATTGGTCTAACTACTGCTTCAGTTGGAGGCGAGAGATCGTAAAGCCATTAACGATCATAAAGCCTTCAGAGGGAGCTACAGCTGTGAAACAAAAGATGACAAAGCAACATTCCAAGTGAAAGTCAGAGGTGAGAAAATGTTTGGAATCCCAGTGAGAAAGGAACGGTTCATTTTGTGTGTCTTGCATTTGGAGGATCAACTGACAGCCTCTCTGGTGCAAAACATTTTGGCTATAGGACTTTGTTTGTCATCTAGTGTCATAGCAACACTTTTCTACATGTGCTTCTCCATCCAGGAATGAATTACTGCAACAAACAATAGGCAAGGAGGGTAACTTGTGCAGCTCTTGTAGTCAGCTGGTGTCTGCAGGGTTACAGTGCAAGAGCACACCAGGCATGCAAGGAGTGAGAAAAGGGGAGGTGGTTGAAGAGATCTGGTTACAAAATTTGAATGACATAATGAGGTGGAAAATGCCAATAATCAGACTCATAAATGGCCTGGGTTGCAAAGGCCCACAGTGCTCATCCAGTTCCAACCCCCTTCTTCCTATGTGCAGGGTTGCCAAGCAGCAGCCCAGGATGCCCAGAACCACATCCAGCCTGGCCTTGAATGCCTGCAGGGATGGAGCATCCACAGTCTCCTTGGGCAACCTGTTCTAGAGGGCCGTTCCCTTCTGATTTACTGGAAATGTAGAGAGACATGAGAAGAAAAAAAGATAAGGGAGGTGGTTCAGCAGTGCATGCAGGTGTTCTAAATCTCATGTCCAAATCTGCTATCAGACTGCGAAATGTTTAGCTTAGTGATATGATATGATATGATATGATATGATATGATATGATATGATATGATATGAAATGATATGCTTATCATTTCCCAAGGCAAAATAGAGGGGAAAGTATTTTCCTGTCTTAATGAGGCATCACGATGCTCCCTGTGAAGGGCAAGTATAGTGAAAACGGGGAACTGGAGTTGGCTCTGCAGCAGACTACAGCAAAACGGTGTGACTGTTGTGATGTCCCTGCAGAGAAAGAAGACGTGTTTACAAACAAGGACAAGGTACAAAAGGAGGTGAAGGCTGTACTGACTCAAAATGCCACGCTGAGCTGCGAGGTGGCCCAGGAGAAGACGGAGGTGAAGTGGTACAAGGAGGGGAAACTGATCACCTCGAGCAAGAAGTTCAAGGCTGAGTCAGAGGGCAAACAGCGTCGGCTGGTGCTGAGCCAGGTGGAGAAGAAAGATGCAGGGGAGTACAGCTGCGAGGCTGCTGGCCAGAAACTCACCTTCAAGATTCATGTCACAGGTGAGAGAAATTGTTTCAACTGTATTGAACCCCCCAACAAAGAAGGAGGGGAAAGTTAAGTGGTTTGACACATTCAACCCCAGCATTCAGTGATGTAGACGGTGCTTAAATTCTGTTTAATTCATATAGTTTTCTGTTTGCCTTCTGAAGCTATGAACGCAGAGGACTTGGGTAGCCTCAGCTTAAGACAGGCTGGAAATAATTCGGGAATTTCCCTGGGGATCTCAAGTAGATGCAATGATAGCAAAATGAGAAGTCAATAATTACAG
Organism: Coturnix japonica; assembly: GCF_054131305.1. Classification (NCBI taxonomy): domain Eukaryota; kingdom Metazoa; phylum Chordata; class Aves; order Galliformes; family Phasianidae; genus Coturnix; species Coturnix japonica. Next base: position 17,877,863 of record NC_140671.1, on the reverse strand, counting down.
GGGTAATTAAAGGTTATTAAAGATATCTTCAGGGCACAAGCACACCCCTGCAAATGCTTCTTCCTAAATAGTGTTAGAGACAGCATTTGGTCACAATGCTAGATGGCGGCATTGGTGGTTTCTATTAAATTAAAGAAACCTGCAACTAAAGAGGTTTTCCCGTATTTTCTTTTGTTTTCTTCTCTATAGCAGGTACAAAAGAAATGCATAAAAATAGAAAGGCTTCAAGCTGGTGCTTTTCTTTCCATAAATGGAGGAAGACAGGCGTTCATTTATTAGGAGAGTCTGATAAGAAAGTGGAAAAAGGCTTTTTACCAGGGTCTATAGCAACATAAGAATGGGCAATGGTTTCAAAAGTGAAGAGGGTAGACTCAGTTTGGACATGAGAAAAGTTCTTTATGATGAGGGTGGTGATACACTGGAACAGATTGTCCAGTGAAGGTTGTGGGTGACTCATCATTGGAGTGTCCAAGGCCAGGCTGGATGGGGACCCTGGGCAGCCTCATTTAGTGAATGATGTCCCTGACCACGGCAAGAGGTTGGACTGGATGATCTTTAAATCTTCCTTCTATACCCAAACCGTTCTATGATTCCATAGTGGAAACCGTTTTATTACTGCATCTGAAAACTCAGGAGATATTAGAACTGTTTTCAGAAATATGTAGGTGAGAAAAATACATTTCCTCACTATGACTTAATCACAAACAGAATTTAACCTTGACCCTCACCTGGCTTTTGCTGGCAAAGCAACTTACAGCTGTCAGCTTGTTTGGACAATGTAATGCCTGTCCCCTTGTATGAAACAGACTTTTCAATGACTGCGTATGCTGGTGTGCTGCTGGACAGTGGGGAAAGGGGTGTTTTTTAATTTTTGAAGATTTTGGAACATGATACTGGTGGAAATGAAAACAAGTCTAGGGCTATCTAAACTGTTTTGGTCTGGCAGTTCTTCACTGGCAATTGATATAGTTCAGATGTTGGCATTCAGTTTATAGCACTGTCAGGAAATGTGAGTGGGAAAGCTGTCCTCAACAGTACAGTCCAAAGACTAATTTGGGCATTTGGGGAAGGCTGTGTAGAAAAGATTCATGTCTTAAATGTGCCCATTTGCCTTCAATTCCAGAAGCAGAGGATGCCTTTATCAACAAGCAGAAGGTGCAGAAGGAGGTGAAGGCTGCACCAACAGAAAATGCCACACTGTGCTGCGAGGTGGCCCAGGAGAAGATGGAGGTGAAGTGGTACAAGGAGGGGAAACTGATCACCTCGAGCAAGAAGTTCAGGGTGGAGTCAGAGGGCAAACAGCGTCGGCTGGTGGTGAGCCAGGTGGAGAAGAAAGATGCAGGGGAGTACAGCTGCGAGGCTGCTGGCCAGAAACTCACCTTCAAGATCGATGTAACAGGTGAGAAAGGGCACTCTTTGACCTTTCTATTTCTAGAATAATTTCTAGAATATTTAGAAAAATGATTATTCTTTTATAAGAATGTTTCCTATTGGGTGTCATGTTTTTGGAAACCGTGACTGGTATTGTTCAGGTCTGCTGGGAAAATGGAGAAAAGCGTTCTGAATATATTTCGCTTTGTATCTCCTCCATAAAGCTTTAAAAAGTCCTTAGGACAGTCAGCTCCATACTTTAAAAACTCCAGATTTATCCATTGCTGTGGGAGCAGATCCATATACAAGAAGGTTGTACTTGTGCCTGTCTATCCCCACACACTGGTACAACTGGAGATCTGTGAAGGTCAGCTGATTCTCGGAATGATTTAGAAGGGGGGCATCACGGTGAGCATTTGGGTGTAAGCCCAATGTCTGATCACTTTTTATTCATCTTGGAGGATCTTGTCCCATGCTATGGGGAAGATATAACTGAAAAGTTTTATGTAGATTAATGTTTCTGGGGCATCAAGTAGTTGGCAGCAAGGGGAAGAAAGTGGTGTGGCGAGTCATCCAAGATTCATTGCCATGTTGTGGCTCGAGAGTAGGAAAAACAGTTTTGTTTTCTGACCTACTCTGCCTCCCAAGTGACCTGACTAATGTGCCTCCAGGAGGATGAGGATATTCCACCATTTGGATGCAATAGAGGGTTTTTAGTGTTAGGGTACTATGGTTAGGCTGCGGTTGGACTTGATGATCTTCAAGGTCTTTTCCAACCTGGGTAATTCTATGAGTCTATGATTCTAAGAATGTGAGATAAGCTTGGCTTTTCTCAGGATGGGATGGGAAATAGTGACATGGCAGGAGAAGCAGGAACTTCTCCTAGTAGTACACTGCCTTTTTACTATGCCTTTATGTTGGAGGCTGCATCTGGATAGGTGAGTCTGCTACTCACAGTAAGAGACCTGGTAGAGCTGACTATTCCCAGAGCTCAAAGTAAGATAGATATCTGCAAATCACACACAAAGAAGAAAGGACTGCGTTGGTGAGCATATTTCCTTTGTGCCTTCGACAGTCACAGTTGTGGCAATGGTAGAGGCCATGAGGAGTCTGTTCAGGAAGCCAGGAGTACTGTTCTGGGTCATGAAAAGGCAGCCAGTGGTTTGACTATCGCATGTTTATGTGTTTTGATGTTTCACAGTGGGTCTTAAGTAAAAGGAACTCAGGTTTTGGTTGCCTGCAGGACAGATGTTCTTTTGGGTTCAATATGTTTGCATAGTGACTTGCAACCATGGGACTGGTGTTCAAGGACCCTCTTGGTTCCTTCAGTTCCTGGGTTCTTTCTTGCCTAGATTTGACACTATGTTTCAACAGAAGAGCTGATATTCTCTAGTGAAGGCTATTAGTTTGGGCACAAGTGGTAACCTAAACCTGTTCCAACCTGTACATACAAACCTGCAAGATGGTCTCATTTCAGTCCTTCTGTTTTTCTTTTTTTCCCTCAGAGCCAAAACCTGTGTTTATAAACCAGGAGCAGGTGCAGAAAGAGGTGAGTGCTGCCCTGGCAGCAAGTGCCTCCCTCAGCTGTGAAGTAGCACAGGATCCAACCGGAGTAAAATGGTTCAAGGATGGAAGACTGCTTGCCTCCTCCAGAAAGTTCAGAATGGAATCTGTGGGCAAAACACGGCGTCTGGTTGTGGAGCAGCTGGAGAAGAAAGATGCTGGAGAATACATCTGCGAGGCTGCTGGCCAGAAGATGACCTTCGAGCTGGAAACAACTGGTGAGCATTCAGAAATTCTCAGCCAGGATTTTGTAGCCTTGTTGTGAACTGAGTATTAGGGTGAAATCTCAGTTTTCTTTGCACCTGACAGTGTGAGAATTTGCTCTGGCCCTTTGTGTACCTCCCCGGTGCTCAGCTGTTCCTTCCCTTACTTGGGGATAACGTCATTTATTCAAGGTGATGTCCAAACAGGCTTGTTAACAGTCCTCTGCAGTGCTTTAAGCTGTCATATGTCAGCCAGAATTTATGCATGTTCTATAGCCATTCCTACATGTTAAAAACACTGCACTGTGCTTAAGCTTCAGCATATGTTCCAGTAAGTACAGTTCCATTAATTCTAGGGGAGTGGGTGAATTAAGCATAGATCTGAAGGCTCCCTTTGCTCAGTGCAGAGATGGAAGGACTAATGTAGATTTGACTTGATATTTTCCCTTCTAGGATGGGAAGGAGCTCAGTCAAAGTAAAAAAGTGGGCATTACTTCCCAGGGAAATAAGAGAAGTCTCATTATTCACAGGCGGTGAACTCTCATTTTCTCTCTCAGTCTGCAACCAGGTTGGGTTGCTGTTTCAGTACAGGCTGTTTTATGCAGGAACTCTGCTCCTGAGGTTAATCCAAGTTGTATCCAGGCCCTTCAGAAGGAAAGGGAAATAGCAGCACAGAAATATGGTCTGATTCTGACATAAAGAAGTGCAGACCTGGACAGTTAAAAAGGATTGTGTGATGTTCAAGGGATTTTGAAGCAAAGATGTCCCCTAGGTAAGATTTGTGGCTGACATTCCCCATACACTGTGGGCACACAAGCTAAGGAGAGACTAGTGATGAGCATGCAGAGAAGCCAATGATTCAGACAGGTTTGTAGTGACACGACATTGTAGAGTTCTGTCTATTTCTCCTTGGCATAGTTTGGAAAATAAAGATGATGTGATGGTGGTAACCAATATGGCTTCCTCAAGGTCAAGCCATGCCTGACAAACTTGGTGGCCTTTCATGATGGAGTAACAGCATCAGTGGATAATGGGAGAGCAACTGACATCATCTACTTGGACTTATGCAGAGCATTTGATCCCGTCCTGCATGACATCCTGGTCACCAAACTGTAGAAAAATGGTTTTGATGGATGGACCAGTTGCAGGATAGGGAACTGTCTGGATGGTCACACTCAGAGAGCTGCAGTCAATAGCTCAGTGTCCAGGTGGAGGGTGGTGTTGGGACCAGTGTTATTTAACATTTTTGTAGGCAACATGCACAGTGGAATCAAATGAACCCTCAGCAAGTTTGCAGATGACACCAAGCTGAGCGGTGCTGTTGATGTGCTAGAGGGAAGGGATGCTACTCAGAGGGACCTGGACAGGCTGGAGAGGTGGGCCCTTGGCAGCCTCATGACCTTGAGTGTGGCCAAGTACAAGGCCCTGCACCTGGGTCAGGGCAATCCCAAGCACAGGCACAGGCTTAGAGGAGAATGATTTGAGAGAAGCCTTGACCCTGAGGAAAAGAGATGGTCTGGAGGGAGGTGTCCCTGCCTAAAGCAGGGGGATTGGAACTAAATGACCTTAAAGATTCATTCAGTTCTATTGTTTTTCTACCCTTAATTTTACTTAAAATGTTTCAGAATAAATGAGATTCTGGTTTCCAAGAAAACTGTTTGCAGGGAGCTCCATTGTAGCTAGTAAGTCTATCTTTTAGTTCAAGGGCAATAATGCATTGACTGTGTTGAAGAGAGAAATGACTCAGGAATGGATGATGGTTTAGAATAAAACATAATCCTACTTATTTTCTACGCAAATATGTGTAAGGAAAAGATGCTGCACTCAGTTCTGGAAATATCCTGACAAATATATCTCTAGTGCTTCACAGCTGGAGATATCAAGATTGTTAAAGCACTGGAAGATGTGGAAGTGAATGAATATGGGAGTGCATCTTTTGTCTGTGAGATTTCACACGATGAGGTTCAGAGCCAGTGGTACAAAGATGACAACAAACTGAAGGCTGATGACAACATCAGAATGCGGCAAGATGGTAGGGTGTAAGAGGGGGATCTTTCTCCTGAGTGGGGGGTGGGTTGGAGATCAAGCATATAAGACATCTGAAATGAAGAAGGTTCAGAAGCGAGTTCCCCTTTTGTTTTGGGACTGAGTTTAGGGTGGAACAAGTGACATGGTGGGATGCTTAGTGTGGGAAGTGTGATGCTATCCCACCATCCCACACTGCCGGGAGCAGGTAGGAAATCAGTGCAGTTATTTCCAAAGTGGGGGTGAACAGGGCAGTCAGTTCACCTCTCCAAAGAGGTTTTGTCTGACAGTGAGTGTGATCCTTCTGTATCAGGTACTTTGAAGGTGACGGCGGCCACATTTGGTCAGTCCTTGTAGAAGCCATGTTTAGATAACACTTTTGTGGGAATGTGGACGTGGGGGAATGGGTGGTTTCATTGACATGAGAGAACAGGCAGTGATGCTGTGAAACCAGATGGATGATGCTCAGCCTGGCCATGTGCCTCAGAGCTCTTTGCTCAAGGAAGCAAAGTGTAGTTGTGGGTTTGCTCTCAAGAGCACAGTTTGGTAGGGATGAGCTGGCGGTTGGACTAGATGACCTTAGTGGTCTTTTCCAGCCTTAGTGACTCTGTGTTTCTCTGCTTCAGGAAAGAGCTACTCACTGACTTACACATGTGTCCAAGTCAAGGATGCAGCAGAAATAAAATCTGTAGCAGAAAAGGCAGAATCTCGTGAATCTTGTGCCCATCTTACAGTGAAAGGTAATTATGCTTCTGATGATGATTTTGATTAAATTATCTTATGTTATAAACGAGCTAACATCCTTTGCTTTAATGTCAAGGAAGTTAAACACCACCAGGACCTTTCACAGAAATAAAAACTCCTACCTACCTACCTTTCTGCCCACAATATATCCAGCTTCTCTTTTGGAATTTACTTTTGCTAAGTAAAACAGATTATTTTCTTAGGAGGTTGATTTTCTACGTTTAGACTACAGATTTGTGTTTGAACGTTGAGGGATAAAAAACATAGCTTGACTTTTTCTTCATTTTCTCTCGCTGTTTGAAAAGAGCACAGGGTTTTGGTTTTTTTTAAAATGTATACAATGTTAGGGTATATATATGATGTTAAGTGTGATAAAGAAAAGGGAGACATTTGAGTTAGCACACTACTCAAGAGTTCAGTCCCCAGCTTTGCCACTGTTACCATTATAAGGGCAAGAACTTCCTGGAAAATGAATTTCTCTTAAGTAGAGTCATTACATTTGAGCTACAGAGACCTTTACTAGGTGAAAACTTGTTGTTCAGAGCTAAGTTGCTGTATTTAACCAAAGTAATTATCAATGTCCGTGTTTCATTCAACCTCTATTCCATTTCGTTATGTGAGGAGTTTGATATTGGGATGGGAAGGTCATGGTTTGATTTAGATGTTGGACTGGGAATCAGAAGATCTGGGCTCTTTTCAGGTTGTCAATCTTATTGTCTGACTTCTTAACAACATTCTTGTCTTTCTATTATTTTTTAATGATGTTTCAAGGCATTCTGAGCTGGTAGGTGTAGTGTTCATGTGCAGTAATGCTGACGTGAGTAAGTGGGGTGATAATGTAAGGGTTTTTTACATTCCTTCTAAATCTCTGCTTTCTCTTGTTCCATCCTTCTTAAAGAGCAATCAGTTAATATTGTAAAGGAGCTGTGTGATGATGATGTGACTGAGCCTGAAGAAGCCAAATTTGAATGTGAGATATCCATTCCTTCTGTGAAACCTCCCAAGTGGTATTCCTACGTGGGGAACTCTTACAGGCTGGCAGAAACTTGATTATGCAGCAAGAAGGCACCATCCACCAGCTGACCATAGCGAAAACCACCACTGATATGACAAGCACCATTCAGTTCTCAATTGGCAAATCAAAATCCACAGCCAATCTGCTTGTCAGAGGTAACATATCCTGGCTTGGTTTACATCATGAAGATGAAGAATTAATTAACGTACAGCCTTCCTTCACTGGGGTCTTTGAAATATTGTGTGTGTGTCTGGAGGGTCTGCTCCATTTCCAGTTCAAAGTCGTTGGACACTAAATGAGACAGCTGCATCTCAGTAAAAGATCTGTTTGAATAGCTGTGATGTGCTTACTATTCAGATCTACAGAGATGAGGTTTTGTCCCTGGCTATACCAAAGAAGTCAAATCAGGTGAAATTAATTGTATTTCTGAACTAGACAAGGTTAAGTTTGGTAGCAACTAAATTTGATGCAGTTTGTCATTGATTTCATCTGAAAGAAACTTGCAGGCTTTTTATCTGCTGTTGTCCCCAGCATAAGAGTCTCCATTCACATCCTAAAGTACTTGTTATATTTTCAACTCACTCTTATTTGAATAAAAGCCTCAACAATTGGGAGCAATTTAATAAGCACAGAGCAAGAGCTGGACCTTGCATTTGGTAGATAATATACAGTATTACTTTATAGAAATGTAGTCAATGGCATTCCCTATAGACAATTGTTTGTTTTATCTTTAGAGTGGTTCAGAGAACCATTGTGAACGTGACATTAATTGGAATGGAATACACGCAAGAGACTTTCCTCTTCTTCCAATTGTCCTCATCCTTTCTTCTCTTCCACCCCTGCTTTGCAGATTACCATATAGAAATCACCAGGAAGTTGGAGGACAAGACAGCTTTGGAACGTCATTCTGTCATCCTGTCCTGTGACTTCAGGCCTTCTCCAAAGGTTGTGAAATGGTTCAAAGGCCACACACTCATCAAGCCCTCTGAGAAGTACAAGATCAAGAGGGATAAGCATTCAGCAGAGCTCCAGATTCTGAAGCTGAAGCCCGATGATGCTGGTGTGTACAAGTGCAAGGCAGGAATTGCAGAGACTGAGGCCACGCTGACAGCTGAAGGTATGAGCAGGGAGGGTGGCCTCTTCCATGTCCTATTTCACCTCGGATTTCTCTTCTTGAGGTTGATTTCTGCCGTTCTTTCCTGCTAACTTTATAAATGTATAATCTTCACTGAGAAGATTACACAAAGATCATCTAGTCCAACCATTCTACCACATCCCAGTATGATTTATAGTAACAGTGGTAACAGTTCACCTTGTTTCCCCACAGCCCGCAATGTAGAAGTAACGAAGCACCTGCAGGATGTGGAAATTGAAGAAGAGAGCTCTGCTGTCTTCTCCTGCGAGCTGTCCCATGATGACGAGGACGTGGAATGGTTCCTGAATGGCAACCTCCTTTACAGCAACAATTACAATGACATCAAGAACGTTGGCAATTGCTGCACACTGACAATGAAGCAGGTTAAGCCTGAGGATGCTGGCACAGTGACAGTGAAGTCAGACAAGGTGTCAGAAAGCGCACCTGAAGGTGATAGGTGGGTCTGATCACACCCCTCCTGGATGTAAGAGATGCTAAGGAGCTCCAATTCATTCTATTGTGCAGCAATCCTGCTTCTAAAGCTGACCTCTCTGGGGTGAAAAGTCATCAGAGGCTTTCTTCCAGTGGAAGGTTCCATTGCAGCAGATATCAACGAAGGAGGATGGTTTTGGTGTCCTGCCAAAGCATTCCATTGCTTTTTATCATCATTTTATTTAGCACAAGGAGAGTTACAAGAGCAGTTTCTTTTACTGCTTCAGTAACATGCAGTGTCAATGCTGTTGTCTCCAAGGATTTATGACTGCAGGGAGAGATCATTCAGTGTGTGTTTTGCCTCTGGGATGACTAATGACCAGGCTGTGAGCAACCTGATCTAGCTGTGAATGTCCCTTTTTATTGCAGGGGAGCTGGGCTAGATGGCCTTTAAGGGTCTCTTCCAATTCTAAGGGTACTGTGATTCTAATCTGCTCTCCCCAGCAATTAAGCTCTTTTACTCTATGCGCTCAGAGTTTGAAGGATTTCCTCTTTCTCCTTTCTTTTGCATTTGGTGGAAGTTTTTTCCCCAGTATAAACATCTGATGTGTGAAATAGAAGATAGATAAAAGGAGTCAATAAAACAGGAAAATCAAAAGTGTTCAGCAGCTTATCCTCTTAATCCTGTGGCCTGCTGTATGAGCTCTGCTCCATGTGAGGGCAATGCCAGCTCTCCAGCTTTAGAAGAGCTGCATCCCAATTACTTCATATGATATCAGTCCCACCCAAGGCAATGCAGGCTGTCCCTCCTGTTCCCTGTATTCTCCTACTGATTAGTTCAGAATTCCATAAAGTGCATTCAGTCAACACACATGAAACCGCTTTATGTTCTATATTGGTGTTGTCAGTGCTGGTAAAGATTTATTTATCCCTCTTTAAAAATCTAAAAGCAACTGGAAATGTCTCAACTTCTGTATCACATTGTTCTGTTTTGCCTTTTTAATTGCAGAGAAGCCTGCTGTCTTCATGAAGTCCTTGGATGATGTTTTTGTTGAGGAGCGCGGTGTGATTAAATTGGAATGCAAAGTCTCTAAAGAGAAGGTCAAACCAGTGTGGAAGAAGGACGGTGTTCTGCTCACTTCTGGCAACAAGTATGAGCTGGTACAGTCTGGGAAGACCCTATATCCCCTTATCCATGACTTCGAGAAGTCAGATGCAGGTTTCTATACCTGAGATATTGGCACTGATGTTGCCAAATCAAAGGTCGGCATTCAGGGTAAGTACTGTGGAAAGTAAAGGAGTGCTGAAAGCACATTCAGTGTGGTCACTATGTCTTACACCTATTCCCCCACGAGCCTTAATAGTTTCTACAATAGAAGTGTATTACTGCAATTTAGCATAGTGATGTCTGGAAAATTCCCATTGCTTTTAATGTAAATGTATCTCATTTTGCCATGAAAATCACAAAACACATCAAGAATGTCCTGGAAATATTTCCTTTCTAAACATCCCTAAAATGGAGAAATGGTTTGAACACCAGTAGGGGTAGGATGGTAACAAATTAGCTAATAGAAACATTTAATTTCTTGTCATAGGCAAAACCCTTTTTCTCACGCAGCATCCTAGAGTTGTCCTCTCTGTTAGGTTGTTCCCTCTGTAGCTCATTGAATCTTCATTCTGCTCCATGGACTGAGCTGCTCTAATTGTAGTTCTTCCAGAGCAAAGCCAAGAGATTTACGTCTCTTTTTTTTTATAGCTTTCTGGAAATTCTGAGTGGAGAATGTCTTAGAGAATACATCAGTAAGGAATGCAGCCATGTTCTGCAAATCCTGAGTTAAAACACCAGTACTGCTACTCCTGTCAGTCACAAATGCCTTTTCTCCATATAAACCTCATACTAACCTATCTCTTACCTTCCAGAGCTGAATAGTGGCATTACCAAATGGCTGAAAAACACTGAAATCCAGGAGGGAGAAGATTGTAATTTTGAATGCATTCTCTCCCATGAAAGCATTGATGAGTTCAAGTGGACACTGAATGGAAGCAGAGTGGAAAGTGGTGGGCGATTTAAAGCTTCTAACGTGAGTCGGAAATATACTCTCATTATCAAAAGTGTGACTCCTACTGACACTGAGGAAGTCGTTTTTACTGCCAATGGTCTAACCTCCAAAGCCTCTCTGTCTGTGAAAGGTAATGAGATGGGAGAGATTCTGGGGCCTGAATCCTTCAACTGTCTTCTGATAAGATTGTCGTGAGAGCTAACTCATAATATGGTTAAAGTGAATAGCAACCTTCTACTTGAACCTCGAAGCACTGAGAATTTCTCTTAAAAATAAGTAAAAGGAGGAAACATTTTACACAAATGTGAGAACTACCCAAAGCACTGGGGTAGTGTTGGAAATGGGGATCTCACTACAGCTTGTTCCATTAACAGTAAATCAGGAATGATCTGTTGAGGGAACTGTGGGAGCAAATATCCTCTAAGTATAAGCTGAAGGGATGGCCTTCACATCATCTAGCTGTACAACAAATTCCTATCTAGAGCATGTGCATCTGAGAGCATCATCCGAGGCTCCCAGTGTGATGAGTGGAGAGAAGAAAGAGGCAGTTTTCAGACATGGTTCATCATCCTCAATGTGGTAGATTTAAGAGAGAATAAATGCTGCCTGGAATTCTATTGTCTGTACTTTGCAGATTACTGCTGGCTGTAGGATGGCGTCTGTTGCAAGTGCCTCTCTAACTTATCTCCAGCATGTAGATGCATGTATTTTGAGAGAGGCATCCTACCCTAAGTGTATGTTACTCAAAAAGCAATGTTTTCTTCCAGGAAAACCTACTGAGGTTTCAAAACAGCTGGAGGATAAGACAGCAGCAGCAGGGCAGGACATCAGCCTGAGCTGTGAGCTGTCAAAACCGGATTTGAACATCAGGTGGTACAAGGATGGCAAAGCAATCAGAAAAAGCCAGAAGTACGACTTGCAGCAGGAGGGAAGTGGGGCCATTCTGATCATCCATGACTCTACTGCCAAGGACAGTGGGGAGTACCCCTGTGAGACAGAGGACTCCATAACAAAAGCCAGGGTCACTGTGCAAGGTGAGTTGAAAAGCACACTGGGGATGGCATGTAGAGAAGTCGAGGTAAATATCTGCAGCCTGTGGGTGATGTTTTTCTCTTCTGTTTCCTTGAGCAGGATCAATTCTTAGTTTTCAGAAAATACGATGGATTAAAATCTTTTCCTTAAAATAATCTGGAAACTGAATGATTCTCCAGTGTGATGTGGATCTGGGCAGCCTGGTCTGGTGGTTGGTGACCCCTTGGAGGGGGTTTGAAACTAGATGATCTTTGAGGTCCTTTTCTACTCAGGCCACTCTATGATTCTGTGATCATTCTATGATTCTATGATCTTGGGTGTTAGTGAGACAAGAAAAGATGGCAATCTAAATTAGTCTATATTGAATATGTGTAATCAAAACCATATGCAGTTTATCAGATGAGATCCTACCAGCGCATGTATAATGGTATTGAACTTTCCAGATATCTACTGGAATTATCAAACCTATGTAAATGGGTGGACTCTGTGGTCTTCTTAGACTCTTTGCATCTCTATGTGATATTCTGAAATGAGGGCAAAGGAGATTCAGGACACCTCTGTATGCTTGGGACTTGTTGGGGTAACAAATCCCTTTGTCCTACACCCTCATCCTTTTTTTTTTCCTTCCAGAAAAACCTAATTACTTTATCAAGGAACTTTCAGATGTGAAAATTGAAGAAAGTGGAAGTGCACTTTTTACATGTCAGAGCGAGAAAGCCGCATCCTTCGTCATATGGAGGAAAGGCATTGCTGTGCTCAGGCCTGGCAGGAAATACAAGAGGGCACAGAAAGGACGAGACCTGCAGCTGAGCATAAAAAATCTGGAGAAAAGTGACAGTGACGCGTACACCTGTGACATTGGTGATGCCCAGTCCAGAGCCAAGCTGGTTGTACAAGGTATGTGTGAGAGCCATATGACTGCGCATCCTGTTTCTCTACTACCAAGACATTATCCTGGTAGAATTTGTACATTTATGGCAGGTCTTTGGGGCTGCAGCTGTCTGGCCTGAATAGCGGTTCACAAGCCATGCACAGAGCGAGCTGCACGGAAAGGGAAAGAACTACCGACTAGAGCAGTGCCATTGAGAACTTTATGTATCATTTAAAAACCAAAAATGCTGATGTACGGTGAGGCTGGTGACCCAGAAATCAATGTGAACTTTCTATCTCTGATCTTTCTGAGTTACAAATAGTCCTCCAGAGTTCTAGGCAAAAATTCCCTTATGCTGCATTCTGGGTAGTTGTCACGGTTTAAACAAAAATCTACCTGTGTCCGTGACAGGGGGGCCACAGGCAAGCGAGGTGCTAGAAGGAGCTGAACCTCTGTCCCAACTACTTCAGAAGCAGCCCAAACCCCCTCGTACATGGCTAAGATCTCCTTCTCAGTTGGAGTGTAGCACTCCTCAGACCCTTATATGCTCGACTCCAAAGTCCCGGGGGTTGGCCTTGGGTTTCTCCTAAAGCTCTTTGCCACAAACTCCAAGTGGGACCTTTCTCTCCAGCAGCAGTGTAGAGGATGTTCTTTACATCCTGTCCTGTCCGTACTGGCCCCAAGGCCACGGCACGGGCTATCTCTTGTTTTCTCTGCTCAAAAGCCTGCTGCTGCTCAGGACCCCATGAGAAATTATTCTTCTTCCGTGTTACCTGATAGAGGGGGCTCACTATGTGGCTGTAGTTTGGGACATGCATTCTCCAAAAGCTCACTACTCCCAGAAAAGATTGGGTCTCTGTCTTGTTGGTGGGAGGAGACATAGCAGTGATTTTTTCAATCACATCTGCTGGGATGTGACGACGTCCATCTTGCCATTTTACACCTAAGAACTGGATTTCCTGGGCAGGCCCCTTCACCTTGCTGCGCTTAATGGCAAAACCAGCTTGCAAAAGAATTTGGATTATCTGTTTTCTTTTCTTGAAAATCTCTGCTGCTCTATGGCCCCACACAACAATATCATCAATATACTGCAAGTGTTCGGGAGCATTACCCTGTTCCAAGACAGCTTGGATCAACCCATGGCAGATTGTTGGGCTGTGCTTCTACCCTTGAGTTAAACGGTTCCAGGTATACTGAACAGCTCTCCAGGTAAAAGTAAACTGTGGCCTTCATTTTGCAGCCAATGGGATGGAAAAGAAGGCATTAGCAATGTCAATGGTGGCATACCACCTAGCTTCTTTTGACTCCAGTTCTTACTGGAGTTCTAGAATGTCTGGTACAGCAGAACTCATTGGAGGTGTGATTTCATTTAGGCCACGGTAATCCACCGTCAACCTCCATTCTTCACTGGCTTTATGCACTGGCCATATGGGGCTGTTAAAAGGCGAGTGAGTTTTGCTAATCGCTCCCTGATTCTCTAATTGGCGAATTAGCTTGTGAATGGGGAGCAATGAGTCCCTATTGGTGCGGTACTGCCGTCTGTGAACCACTTTGGTGGCAATTGGTACCTCTTGGTCCTTTACCTGGAGCAACCCCACAGCAGAAGGATCATCTGACAGACCAGGTAAAGCTGACAGCAGATAAACACCATTTGTGTTAACAGCAGCTATCCCAAAGGCCCATTGATACCCCTTGGGATCCTTAAAATATCCCATCCTAAGGTAATCGGTTCCCAGTATACATGGAGCCTCTGGACCAGTCACAATAGCGTGTTTTTGCCAGTTTTTACCAGTGAGGCTTATTTCGGCCTCCAACATAGTCATAGTTCTTGTAAACCCCCAGTCACTCCATGGATATATATTGGTTGTGTCCCTTGGTGACTTGAGGGCATTAGGGTGCATTGTGCACCAGTGTCCACCAAGGCTTTATATTTCTGGACAGCACCGAACTCAGTCTGGAGGCTGTCGTAGTTGGACTGAAGAGTGTTGTACCCGAACCGGAGGACGTTATGCTTGGACTGGAGAGTGTCGAGTTTGGATTGGATACTCTCATTCTCGGCCCTGAGACTCTCTCTCTCAACCTCAAAATCTTCCCTCTCAGGAATGGTATTGAATAAGGCCCGATAAGCATTAGCTAGGCCCCAAGTCATTTGTGCCTCCTTAGATCTGCCTGAGCCACAACATTCCTGTCTCAAATATGCAGTCAAACTCTCAGGATTCTTTAAGTGTTCAGGAGTAAAGCTCCATGACACTAAAGATGTCTGTCCTCTAAAAGTCTCTCCAAAGTTTCTCCACACTCCCTGCCACTCAGTATTCTCTGACTCTAAGGAAGACTTCCTCCTGATGTTATAAATCCAGATACCGAGTGAGATCACTACAATAACCAACAGCAAATTGAGGGAGATTAATACGATTGACAGTGTGGTCCACTGGGACAACTGGTCAGTCGAAGACTGCTTAAAAGATGCAAAGAAAAAAGGAAAAGCACGCTCAAAAACCACCATATCCGTACTATTGGTTGCATTAGTTGCATTAGTTGCTCCCTCTGGAGCTGCATGCAAATACCAAATAAGCGTTGCTAACCATGCTTTCAATCTATTATACATTCCTATAACTTCATAGGAAAAATAGGCTAGCTTAAACATGGCCCAATATGTTTGGAGCATCGTAAAAGGGGAACTAATGAAATGCAGTACCTTATAAAGCACACTTAGTAGAGGGAACTTTTTTTTTTTTTTTTTTTTTTCAATAGAGAGGGAAAAAAAGTAAAAAAAAAAAAAAAAACAAAGCTCAGCAGTGTTTATAAAATAAACTGGAGTATTGGCAGTCCGCCTGGACTTTCAAGGTCAAGCTCACAGGTGCAGAATCGCAAACCTAAGATAGCTCCTTAACAGGAGTGATACTGATAGCAAAATTACAAAATTATTAAACCATGACACCCTGGTATTTTTCTTTTTTTTTTCTTAAATATTTTCCTTTTTTTTTTCTTAAATATTTTCCTTTTTACTATTTAAATGTTATGGGCACATCTTATAGAAACACAAGGCTGTTTACAAAGAAGTGCATGCTGTGTTGCTGTATGATGAGCAAGATACATCTATTCTTCATCTAGCAGGAATAGTTGCTGAGCCTTAAGAACAGTTTCAGAAAGCTTTGGGAATTTGGGCGTTTTCCTTGTTTCTGCAACACAAAATGAAAATTTACGCTGTATACAAAGAAAAGGGGAGTCCGAACTTGTACGTTAAATTTGAAGGAGATCAATCTGGGGTAATATTTAAAAAAAAAAAAAAAAAAAAGGAGTGTGGTCATCAAATACTATAAAATATATTAGCTGTTACTAGAATGCCACTTATCTTCCCCCCATACGAATCACTGTCATGTTGTATGTGAATTTGTGAGGTGGGTTTTGAAGCTGAAATTAAAAACTTCTTGTATGGCTGTCTTCATAGTGGCTATCCAGACTATCTGTAGAAATAACAGCTATTATGTAGTCAGCTATTCACCAGTTTTAACTGATTATAAATTACGTTTCAGGGTGGAGAACATAGCATAGTGCCTGACACCTGTGTTGATCCTGAGGGCATTCTTGATTCTGTGCATTATGATGTCATGGATATTAAAGAGCAAGCTGAGGCAGCACATAGTTCCATTGTATCCCTGGAGGACCCGAAGGAAGATACTGGCTGGTTTGAAAAGCAGCTGGAGAAAACTAACTTTGAACTGATGGAGACCAAAGAAGAGCTGACAGAGAAAAACACCAAACTACTTAAAACTGAAGAAGAGCTGATGCAGAAGAACAAAGGTGAGTTATGCGATGTGAAAGGTAGAAGACAGAAATAGTTCATTAATCTAAAAAAGAAATAACCAGTTTGAGTAGGAATTAGAGGAGATGTTCTACCTTTGGAACCATAGCCTGTAGATAAGTGATAGTTTGTTCCTTGTGTATATTCAGGTTCAGCAATTCCACGGTTTTTGGTTATTTCTTTTCTTTTTTTCCCCCTCTCCTTTAAACTGCAACTAGCAGCTTTACGCTTTCGTAAGTATGGGGTTAAATGTCTATATCTTGATTTTTACTTTTATATTGTAATCTCTACTCTTCTTTATGTCTTGTTGATGCAATGTTTTCGTTCCAAGAAATATAGAAAACTTTTGAATCACTCCCAATAAGTGAAGACCACATGCAAATTAATTAATCTGTTCAAAAGCTACCTAAACGTTAGAATATCTGGAAAAATTGATTACTTAATAAACTATCTATTGTCTACTTATGTAATACAACCTTTTCTGTGTGTTACAGACTTTGAAATGCAGGTGATTAAATTGGATGAGTCTGATGAGTAACTTAAAGAAGCAACTGAGGTAACTTTATCAAGAAGATGTTGTGTAAAATTGTTTTAATACCAACTTGTGGTAGCTTAAAATGCTATTCCAGTAGGCTCCATTAATAGATTTCTTACTGAGCTTAGCTTAACTGAATTTGCCTTTAATGCATTGTGTAATTCAGCTACTTAACACTCCATTAGAAACTGATGACTGAATTTTTTTTATTTTTTATTTCCAAGAAAATGAATGCACAAAATGAAAGGATTCGAGAGTAGTCATGTCCTCACCTATTACTTCTTCCAAGAACAAGGCTCCAACTCTATCTGTGAGATTGTGTGGCCTGAACACTTCTGAGGCTTTTCTTTTCATAAGTTACTAAAGATGAATAATCAGTCCTTGGCAGTGCCGGCATGGCTTAACAATCGTCATCTTGTAAGTAAGGAAGCTTCACTTGTGGTCAAGGACACAATCTACAATATGCGTGACAGAGCTGACTAAGCTTTAAGGTTGGATTATATCTGTCACGATGAAAGTGATTTTAGCAGCTTAGCAGAAGTGTGATGTGATGAACTTGTATGAGAGCTGACCATTTGCTCTTTGACCATGTTTGTAATTTTGTTGACTTCTTGGAAACAGGAAATTCTTTGATAAACTGGTAAACTCTTGATTGTGTGCAAGTCTTTTACTTTGTAACCTGCTAGGCTCTTGCTTTCCCTTGTATACTCTACCGAGTATTGCACTTGTCATTATCTGAAGGTGTACTTGTTCTGTCTGCTATTGAGATTTGTAACTGATGTCTATAGAGTCACCGGGTAAATATTTTAGCTGTATGGTTTTGTGTAAATATTTGCCTACAGAAGATTACTGAGACTTAAGTGCTCCTTTTCTTAAGCTTCAATGTAACTGATCTTATATCAATACAGGAAAAGACTACCTACCATTTAACTACCATTAAAGCAGAACCGGCAGAAGAGAACACTAATAAAGGAACTGAAAGCAGCCAATTTTCAGTGGTTTCAGTTAAAGCACTGAAACAAGAGAAAACTGAGTTGGAAGTGGGAAGAAAGCGCAGTACTGATGAAGATAAGCCTACTGTGGAAGAGCCACCTCCAAAGAAAGGTACAGTTTCTTCCATCGTTGAACAGGGTGTCTTCCAAAACAATAAATTGCTTCCTATTCCGGATAGGAAGCAAAAGGCTGTGAAGCACGTACCTTATGGTATAAGGAGAAAAGCCACTGTGTTAAACTGTAAATAGAAGTAACTGTTATGTAAATATCCCTTTTTCAGAAGGTCCTATGCTGTTCATTTTTGAATGCTTAAGAAAAGAAGTTTTTTGCACTATTTTTTTCCTTTTTGCTGCTTTTTCCTCATCTGTTGATGCACTTGCAGATTTGGTAATAGTTTTAAAGCAGTTTCTTTAGTATTGTTTCAACTGCTGTTGCTGATCTTCTGAGTAGCATCAGCTGCTCAAGTGCTTTTTTTTGTTTGTTTGTTTTGTTTTTCCTGAAGCAACTATCAAAATTGTTGACGACCTGCTAATTGCTCGCTCATGGGCAATATTTGAGCAAAATGGTTTGGATAAGCTCTGATGCATTTAACTTCACTTCTGGGCACAGCTGAGCATCAGTGTTCCTAGAATTACGGAAGACATATACAGTGTAGAAGGGAAAATCTAAAACTTAGCTGTATTCCCTTCCTTTCTTGTATTCCTCTTGCAAAATATGTGCAAGGGAGAAAGTCAAGGCCTTCTTTGGATGAGATGCTGTTCTTGGATGATTTGTCCCTGCTGCCTTTATTTGGCATAAATATTGAATCCTAATGTGACCACTGAATGGCATCACATATAAGCATCTTACCAGAGACTGAGGGAGGGATGTGGACTCCTCCATACTCCAAATAGTAGTGGGTTTGTTCTAATCATATGACCAAAGCTCTCATTTAAAAATTAATGACAGCAATGCTCCACATGGGAATTAAAATGGGTAGCTATAGTCACAATGTCAGCATGAAGTTTTCTGTTAAGAAGTACTGAGTATTCAATCATGTTAAAATTTTCTTCTATTTGTGAGTATTAATAGCATCCAATTTCAAAAACCGCTTAATATATATTCTTTAGCTATGTTAAATGTACACAGTAGAACAATGAGCACAGGTATGTTGTGCTGGTTCTTTTGTAGAATTAGTTATATAAGTAGCACGAGCAAAAGTGTTTTAGGAGATGCTAGGTTATCTCAGCTTCAAGTTCAGGGTATTTACACCATTCTCTGAGCTTTTAGGTCTTGTTTCCTATGCTCTGTAATAATGCTTTTTCCCTACTTCCTGTGTAAGGAGCTTCTAGACTGAACATTACACATCTTCTCCCTAGTCTTATTTATCTTGCTTTAGTGCTTGCTTGTTGTTTTCAGCATAAAGTGTTTAGATTACTTATAAATCATATTCCCCTCACTAGTGTTGCTGGGAGCAGCAGTCAAAACCCAAAACCTGGTTTGGGGTGGAATATGCCACTGCTGTTTCTTCAGTGTGACTTTTAAATCAGTTGAGGGCTGTATATAAAACTCCTTAGATGAGTTAAGAGGCTGTTTCCATGCAGTACATGTGAATCTGTATGTAATGCAGGCTGCACGTGGGTGCTATAAAATTCTGCATTTCTGTAGTTGTAGTAATAAAAGGACTGTACAAGAATCACCATGGAATATATTGTTGTGGTGACCCAATCCCTAGTAAGTCTTGACTTATATTTATTTTTCTAATACTTAATGTATGCATATTATGGAATGGACGTAACTGGATTCTAAAGCAGTGATGAAATACAGCAGAAGTTGCTTTTGATAGAAAGAAAATGCATGTGATTTTAGCTAATTGCTCACCAGTTAAAGAAAAAAACAGCCCCAAGCTAACGGAATATTTATGGAAACTTGAATCTGCAAATTTGTACAACTTTATGAGTGAACTTAAATGCAAAAGAGTAAGTGTGGACAGAAGTAGGAATCCTCATATTTTGCTTAGAGATCAACTGAATAAGAGAGACAGATATCAACACTTAAGTGATCAACTTGTCCAGGGTTTTATCTTTCTTATGAAAGTAAGAGGACTGTGAGTTGGAATGAAATTTCTTAGAGAACTGTTTATCTACCATTTAGATGTAGATGGAGTGATTCCTGGCTGCCTTATAGGGATTGCTGAAGCACGGAAGATAGAAAGAATATAGCTGTGAATTATCTATCTCGTTCCCATGTTTCTTAAATCTAATTAGATTTTCTACTGGTGTGGAGTGGAAGGTTTGAGTAGTGCCATGGTAAAAGTGTTCTTCCAGACTGAAAACCTTTTGCTGTTAATTCTGTATAGAAATCTGAGGCACCTGATTACGTGTTCAGAGGACTTTAATTCCTTCACTAGTATCAAATACTATGTGATGTGAGGGTATGGCTTGCATATTACGACAGTGTTTCACTTAGAAGTCGCTACTTGGTGTTGTGAACTGCTATGTAATAATGATTTTAATCAATCTGAGCTACATTCCTTTTCCCCTTTTTTTTTTGGTTTGTTTGTTTGTTTTACAGTAGTTGTAAATGAGAGAAAGAAAAAGAACACTGTAGAGCAAAAGAAAATTGAACACATGAAACAAAAGTGCTCCACGTACCGAAAGGAAGTACTAGCACTGAGGGAAAGAACTGAAATCTTGGAACGTCATTTAGCTGTGCTTGAAGAACAATGCAGAAGAGAAAAAAATAAAAAAGAAGATTTCAGTAAGCAGGTAACAAGCCTGCGTATTGAGCTTTCTTTTTCTGAAGAAACAGCTGATGTCCTCCGTGAACAAATTCTGCAGGGTCAAGCTGACTATCGGGAAATTGCTTCTGAACTGGATGAACAGAAATCTATAAATATGACACTAGAAGACAAAAATGCCCAACTAACTAACAACATAGAAGTTGCCAAAGAATATATAATTGATAAAGTGTCACAAGTAAAAGAAATGCGGACCAAATTAGATGAATTATACAAATGTCACTTAGAGTTTCATGCGATCAGTACTGACTTTGTCAGTGCAAAGGATTCCTCAGACTGTGAAAAAGATGAGACAGGGACATCTCAAATTAGTTCTGCATGCATTCAGTCACAGACTTCTTCCATCTCAGATCTTGTGCAGGACCTCTCCTTTAACTATAGTCTTGAAAGGATTTGGGAAGTATGCAGAAGTATTGTTGATGTTTCCTCACAAAAAAGTCAGCACATCAAAGCACTGCTTCAAGACAATGAAAACCTAAAGGCAGGACTGAATAATGCTGAATATCATAATCATCAACTTTTAATGAAGCTATGTGAGATTACAACTCACACTAGTCAGGAAGATGATCTTGTGAATCAGTTACATGAGCAAATAGAAAAGAAAACTCAGGACTTTGAAGAAAAGACTGCAGAAGATCAGAGAGTGATTGCACAATTTCAGGAGGAAGTTGCCAACTGTGAGGTAAAAATAAGAGAGCTTGAGTATCTCCTGGAGGCTTCCAAGACAATGGAAGACAATGTGTCAAAACTCAATGAATTACTTAAAGAAAAAGAATCTATTATTGTTAATCTAGAGACAGTTACAGCAACTCTGCAGGAGAAGTCTGCAAATGCAGACAAAAAGGTTGAAGAGTTAAGTAGAAAAGAAGCAAATCTGATTCAAGAAGTTCTGCAGCTGAAAAACAGCTTGGAGCAGATGAAACACTCTCTTCGGGAAAAGGAAAAGAGTGAAATGGAGAAAGTGCAACGTATAGAATCGTAAGTAACCACTGAGTTAACTTAGAGCCCTTTGAGAATGAACTAGAGTTAAAAATAGTTAATGGGAACATCCCTTTGACTTAATGCATTTGCATGCTTATCAATGGCCAAACTACTACTTTAGGATGCTTTGGTATGCTACTTGAGTTCCAAGGGAAAACAGGAGTGTGCAAGGAAATAAAGAATAATATGGGGATTTCTGGTGGTTTTGTTGTACATCCCTCTGAATAGCATCTGAATAATTTATTGCTTCAGAATCTGATTATGAGAAGCAAGCTGAAATTCAAAAGTAATTGTTTAAATCACTGGTCTAGATAGATTTAAGAGTCTATTTACAAATAGAAACCAACAGGCAGGGCATGGATTAAGCTGTAATTGCTGTTTCCATGAGATGTGTAACAGTAATGTTCTTTGTCTCTTTATTTTTAACATAAGGCTAGAAAATATTCTTTCTGAGAGTTCTGCCCTTGTACTGAATTTGAAAAAAGATTTGCAGAGGAAAGAAGAAGAGTATGCAGATCTAAAAGACAAACATTCTGATGCCGAGAAAAAAATTCAGCAAGTACAAAGCGAGGTTTGTAGTCAACTGAGCTATTTTTTTCTGTAAGATTATGCTTGGCTTTCTGCTGTTAAAACTTCTCAAACTTTAACTGTGAAGCTGGAAATTTCACACTAGTGTGGCTAGCAGCAAATCTTAGGTAAAGTTGCCATTGAAGCTCTAGAGAGGACCAGAAGTTAAAACATGGTTTCACATAGATAATGAACAGAGGAAAGTAAAGTTGGTTGGTAGTCTGGAATAAGGTTTGTGAAGAGAATAGCTAATCTGCCTCTGGAGGGGACTTGTTATTATCTCTACGTTACTGGTGACTTGCCATTGGTATCCGTGGTAACTCCAAAGCCTAAAACCTAAATCTTGTGAAAAAACGCTGATAACTGGGAAGAAGAATGCTATTTACTTGAAGAGAAATAGACTAATTTCCAGAGGCTCTTTAATATAAGCATGTATATTTTTTTCTTCAATTTCAGCTTCAGTGATTTTAATAGTTAAAATTTAATTATTAAACAAGTAGATATTTTAAAACCCATTTTGCAGGATCTTAGTCTGAAAGTTTATTGGGTGTGCTTGGGGTGGAAAATTAAAGCTTAAAAATGAATTCATGTCTTCCTTGGTAACCTTGCACTTGTTGTCGTTTTCCTACTCAGAACTTGTTTGTGAATTCCTCTTTATTTAACAAAGAAGTATTTGGCCAGGTTGGATTACAGAAGTCTTTTAATGAACCGTGTGCTGTGCTTACATTACAGGTGTTCACGATGCGTTCTGTGGAGGAATACCTCAGGAATAAGATGGATGAACTTGAAAGGATTAATAACCAGTTTAAGGATGAGCTGGATTATAAAGACTATACTATCCAACAACTTAAACAGGTAATTTTCTTGCTCTTAATTTTTATTAAATGAATGATGCAGGTTTTCCAAGCAACAGGAAAAAGGTCAAAAAAAAAAAAAAAAAATTGGAGCAAAATGAAAGTGGCCAACTGAAATTAGTGGTAGACCATGAAAGATATTCAAATAATTAGTCACTACAGAGCACTGGCAGATTGCTTTAAATACAATAATCTGCATAGTAAATACATATATAATACATGCATATAACCTGATCTTGTTGAGTGACATCACGATATGTTAATTGAAATGTCTTAATTGAATTGAAAATTGAAATGAAAAGGACCATAACCTTCAAAAGTGGCGTGAGGAGAGAGATCAGTTAGTAGAAGCTTTGGAAGAACAGCTCAAAACTTTGGCTTCTATTGCCATACAAAAATCAGGCTTTTAATCAGGATAGCCAATCTAAGCCGTAGCATAGAATTTCAGAAGCTAAACAGACGACTAAATGAGTTGTGCTCTTTTGAGAATGTTTGGATTCACTTTCTCTGAGAAGAAAGATGTTCTCATAGCAAAACTTCCCCTACAACTGCCGACTTTCTCACAGTACCGAGGATTTGGGAACAAATAAAAGCTCGGGTTATTATATCTTAAGAAAGATGAAGGCTGAAGCACATAAGTAAAATAGAAGAATCAAAATATATTGTATTACAACTTCCCAGGCAATTCTGTGACTACTGCACTTGTAACAGTGACCGTACAAATCCGTGAAATGTTACTGTTCTTGAATAGTTAAGTGTTCTAGCCTGCAATTCTAAAACTGATGCTACTAAGTAATTGCAATACCGCTTGTGTGTGTTAATTCCTTTTGCCAATCCCACAACTCAGCAGTTTTTACTGTTTATTAGGATAATGCAACTGTGATAGAAGAGTTAAGAAAAGAACTGGCTGACAAAGATGACTTTATAAAGGAATTAAAACAACGCATTAACCACAGTAGCCCTCAGTGTTTGCCAGAAATACCTTTACTTGAAGAAAGACAAAGTAGAAGGAATGACTCTGTAAATGAAAAGGTATGATTATATTTATAGAAAGTCAGTACTTAACATCTTGTTAACCCCTTTTTGTTCTTCTGTTTTCCTAGGAGATACTGGAGCTGGAATCATTTTTCTTAGCATATAGTCCTTTAACTACATATTCAGTGATGAGTACTTGTATGTTCTTTTTGTCTTCCACTCAAACATGAGCTCTCATCTTCTCAAAAATATTTTATTTACTAGAGCACCATCTCTCTGTGTACATTATGGAACTTTTCCATGCAGTTTTCCATGTATTCGTATGTGGATGCTGAAGATTAGGCAGAGGTTTAGCCTTTGGTGTTCTAACATAGCAGCTGTGAGCGTGCAGAGTATGGGGGGAATGGATGACAAAACGACCAGCGTTACAGATTTTGTCCCTAAATAATGTCTCGCTTTCTCTCTTTTGGAGGCAGAATACTGCCTGAGACTGTTAGTGAGACCCAGTAGGGTGTATCTGAAGATCACACAATGAATAGATGTTACTACCTTCCCACACTTGTGCTGTGTTTCAGCTTACGTGTTCATGTGGCGTCTGAGCTTGAGGTTTTACACTGTAACTTTAGAAAACTCGAGATATTTTGGAGGTCTAATGCATAGCCTAATCTTTACTCCTTTTAAATATTTACAGCCTAGGAAACAACAAAGCAAAACTAAAACTGGAGAAAGTATTCCATTAAGATGCAAAGCTGAAGACAATTATTTGTCACGTCGATGTTCTAGGAGCCTCACTTCATTAAATGAATCTGAGGTTAGTATGAAACTTCAGATCTGAAAATGTTGTGATTGTATTGCTTTTGATAAGGAATGAGTAGGAAAAGATCTCATGTTCTCTAAACAATTCCCAAGTTTTAATTTATTTATCCCTTTCAAGGTGATCAGATCACCTGTTTTTATAGCCTTTGATAGGAATAAAAGCTGTTGAAACAATTGTGTGATGAATTTTTGTCAGGTGCTGTTGAAAACTCTCCTCATGTTAATGCTTATGAAGTGGATCATGATTAGATAAGTTACTTGGAAAAAATTCATGGAGCCACTGAAACGGGCACAGCAAATTGAACTTATTTTCTTCCTCTGCAGGATTTCTGGATATTGTTTTGTTAGCAGATGATGTTAATCATTCCTATATAAGTTTTTAATTGCTAACTTTCATAAAATAGCAGTTACATATATTTTAAAAACAAAGTATTTATTAACCAACTTAATTCTTGGAAATACAGTGGGTGGTGATACTCCATTCAGATTCTTAGCAGAGCCTGATAAAGTGGCTCTGACTACTTTTTGTCTTTCTACAATCTTTGGTAACTTTTTGAGAGGAAGAAGACTCCCCTCAGGGGGTCGGAACAGTGTAAGTAGTAAAAGCTGCTAGTCTGTGTTTGGGACACTGGAGTTTGCTAGTTACTAGCAGCAGTAGAAGCAGCCATCTCCCATTTTCTGATGTCCCCAGCAGCCTGTCTTCCATGTGTTCAACCAGCATCTGAACTCATTTTTGATATGCTAGCTGAATTCCTGCCATAGAGAAGGAGGAGTCCAGGTGATCTCAGTTCTGACTTTGTTGTTCCTGTTGAGAAAAACAGGATTGGGTGGATTGTGGACAGTAAGTGCTGCTGGGGAAATGCATACTGACATTTCCCTGTCACTTAGCTGTGCATTTGCTGCCATTTGACCATGAGCAGGTACATGATAGCCTTCAGCTTAAGTACGGTGTCATTGCTTGAATGTCTGTATTCTCTCCAGGGAAAAGATAGCAATAGCGTGTAATGGCTGTACTGTGTAATGATTTGGAGGGAAGGATATTGCACACTGAATAGTTGGGAAGAGAAGCTTTAGTGTATTATCGTGTGCTTTTGTAAGTGAAGCCCTTGTATTAAACTAAGGTTCATATCATTAATATGCATGGCAGTTATTAAAAACAGATGTTCACATGTGATAGCAGTATCCTTGGCATGGTCAGAGTATGAGTAGTAGATTTTTCCCATCTGTTGTCTTCTGTTTTGTATGTTTGTTTATTTTACGTAATTAGAACAGCTTATGTAAGAAACAACTCCACAGCTTGGGAGCTACTATTAAAGAAACTACTGCCTTATTAAGAAACTTTAAGAAATGTATGCCTTGAAATAGCTGAGATTTTGACAACTCCCTAAAGGGTATAAAATTGTCTGCATTACTTGCCGTTGTGGTATCATCAGCATAATGAACAGAGGTGTCAGTAGTAAAGCTCAAAATGTCAACTTAAAATAACGTTGAACTAAAATGAAGTTTAAACAATGCTCTTGTTTCTCATGTTCACATCTCTGTTGAACAGAAATCCGGAAAAGACTACTTCCTGAGAAAGCGAGTACATGCTTCAAGACTGACTAAAAAGAAGGATGAAACACTGCAAGAAGTTGGAGATTTTATTCAAACCTCTCCTTCTATTATACACTCTAAAGGTTGGTGTACAATAAGTTTTATTCCATATTTTCTAGACATTGTAGAATGGCTTGTTTCTGCTGTAGGCTATTAATGTATGTGTTCTTAGAGAACTTGTCTGCCATGTTAAGTTGTCCTTTGATTTATGAAGTAAATGCATTTATTCGTCTCTTCAGAGATTCATTATTACATTTGTGAAAACCTACAAGTATACAGAGAAAGTTGGTTCTGTCTTGTGCTTCTGTCAGCACGAAAGTTAGGCCTGTTGTTTAACTCCTGCTGAAGTTTCTGACTTCCAGCGACTTCTGAGCCATGATTGTCTTTCATACTCCATTTTAATGCGTGCTTTAAGCTGCCGTACCTGAAGCTATAAACTGTTTCAGCTATAGAAGCAATAAAGAACCTCGATGAACAAATACAATTTCTGAGTATTTTCACTTAAATTTTACGTGTCATTTATAAACCAAGTTTGTTACGAAGCTTTTTTTGCATTCAGTGATTTAAAGACTCACAAAACCAGTAAGTTGATTGGTTTATGTATCAAAACAAATTTCTTCTAGCCAAGAAGCTGATGTCAGCAGTAAGTTCTCCTAAATCAAACGAACCTGAAAGTCTCGAAGAAGGAGAGACCAAGCCAAAACGATCCAAAAGGAAGCTGTATTCCACTGTCGTTTCTGGCCCTCTAGATATACCTGCTTCTTCGGTAAGCGATTATACTGTAGTCTTGGCTTAAAATAAACTACTAAGGAGTCCAAACAGACTGGAGGTTTCATCTATTTGCAGGAGGAGGTTGAAAGTACTGAGGTATTTCTTTATTCTACCAAGTCATTCTTGTTGGTCTTCCTGCTGTTCTGTTTTAGTTTGTCCTCAAAGATCTCTGTGTTTGGCTGGCTTACAGTTTACTAAGTAGGTGATGTAGCAGTCACGGAGATGTCTTCTAATTTGGAATCATAGATAATTTCAGTGTGTTGGAGTGGGATTATTCTACTACACGCTTTTCTAGAGCACAACTTAGACAGCTTTTTAGGTATGCTTAAACTATGATCTCCTGTCTAAGCCAACTTGCAAAGGATCTGATGTGCCAGTTTCATGACTCTGTCGGCAGCTATTGTGCTAAGAACATTCTTGCTCTGTTGGAACTGCATCTTTTAATTATATTAGAGTCCTTTTTCTGTTCAGCATAGTGATCATTTGCCCATACTGTAATATCCCTCTGAATTTTTTGATGATTTGACGAATGATAGGGGCAGAAACCAAAATGTTATTTTTTTTTGTTAGAGGATGAAGAAGATGAGACAATTTCTTCTCTCACTGTAGTTCTGAGAACATGGAACTGAACCGAGAACTGAAATTCTGGGCAAGTCATAGCTACAGGGATTGAGGCTAAAAATGTTTTCTGAACGCTTCATGTTTCACAAAACAAGTATTATAATACTCTTTTGAAAACAAGTATTTCAAAATGAAAGCTGCCTTCAGGCTTTCCTCAGATGTGTGTGCTTTCTTAAGATAAACAGGATTTTGTACATTCTCCATATTTGTTCCTTGTGATTAAGCTGCATTAAAATGATCTCGGTATCCCATAGTTTTCTGAATAAAATATAATAAGCAAATGCCATTCTGAAATCCATTTAGGGGAAGAAATATGTTTGCGTGGGTCAAGAAGAGCTTGTCAGTTTTGTGTGAAAAGATGAGTAACTTTTGAAATGTTTTCTTCAGGTATCTGAGGAACAAAAGAAGGAAAGTGATCATCTGATCATCAAGCGACGGCTGAGATCCAGAACAGCTAAAAAACCTTGAAGAAGCATGTTTGTTCCCCTTTCTCAGGACATACTTTTATCGTATTATTAAAACTGGTTGTTAATAAACAGTAACAGTTACTCCGTTGTGTTCTTAAATTTGTATATAGGTGTTTGTTGCAGAACGGCGGGAGAAAAGCAGACGACCACACCTGTCACTGACATATGATCAGCGAATCTCATTTATTCCTTGGCTGCGTGTACCTTTATAATACGGATAATTAGCTCATACATATTGCAAAAGTAGAGCTCATCACTGGTTCCCAATTACATACCATCCCCGAATATCTTAACAGCTTGTTGTTATCAACTGAAACCTACTCCCTTGCTGAGTTCCCAGAACCATGGCTAGTTTCTAACCATCCCAGGGCATCCTGTTGTTCTTGCTGTCCTTGCAGGTGTTATGGCTGCTTGCTTAGCTGCACCATGTTTACGACCCTTCTCAGCTAACTAGCTGTAAAAAACACTCTCTACATTTCCCCCGTTTTCTTTTAGGCTGAAAAAGGGTTTGATTTAACGACCGATTAATCATATTTAACAAGCAGTTCAGTTCATTTGTTCAATCAGTTCTCATGTAGTTTTATCCTCCTTCGTAGCTGCTGTTCTGTGAACTTCTCATGTGAATCCATGACGGACGCTCCGTAGAATTCTTCTTACAATACTGCCTATAGAATAGCAACACTACTTAAATTAATAACATAACTATTATAACTCAATCAAGGCCTCGATTGACAATACTCTAAAAGTGAAAAAAGAGACAAGTCAAATACAACATAACAACATTACTGTTAAACCCACTAAGAAGAACAAACATGTTTGTACTGCAACCTAAGTTTCTGTAAACTGAAAATAAATCCATGAGGGTCCCATTGTGTTAATCTGTAACTGATCAGGAAAAGTCTTCAATTTTCATATACTCTGATGTATTGATTTTAATGACCACTAAAATTTGTGCAATAAATGCTTTTAAGATGCTCATAACCATGCTCTACCGACTGACTTATCCGGGCTAATAATTGATTAATGATCGTGCAATTTTATGAAGTAGCATGTCAAATAGAACCAATTTTAGAGGACAAACGTACTAGAGTATCACTAGGGGCATTATTACTTATTGACCCTTGAGAAACAGCAAGCCATGTTGGTGGTGGATGCGACAGGTAGTGCCAGCAGGGCGTCCCCTGCTTCAAGGTGCACATTTCCTCTCTCACCCATCACAGATTCTCTCTTGCATTCAGGGTCTGAAGGATTTCTTCCAGTTGTACACCATATCCGCATGGCCAGTGCGTGATATAGAGCCCAAGTGGAACACCTGCTTGGAAAACAGAATAAACTATCAAATTTAATTCTATTAGCATGCACTTTTGTCTAAAACGATGCATGGTTATATTTCAAAAATCCCAATTAGTTGGATGTAAGAGAGGTATCTATTCTATGATACAGGGTCATCTCTTTGCCTGGGATTCCTTTTCAGGTTTTGTCTTTGCAAATTAAGAAAAGCTAATTAATAGGCTAATAACATCATAACCAAACAGTACTAAAACATTAAAAGAGCTATTCCTGTAGATTCTAGCATTGATTAGATCAAATCCTGTTTAATACACATCTGATCTATTACTAAAATAGAAGAAGCACACAACATCCTAGCTAATGCCTAAAACTCTAAATCTTGAGACTGCATTGGTAAAACAGAAAATCACACACTATGTCAAACTATTACTAATGTTATCTATAACACAGCAAGTTACAAAGCAATACCACTAAGTAAGAAACACACAATTACAATTACTATAAAGGCTGGATGCTATTTTCTGCCTTCAGATGAGACCTAAGATATCATGCTGGATCCCACACAGGGCCAGTCCCTGTGGAAATACGAGCATATTCACAACCCCAAGTTGTCAGTGGTAGGGGACAGTCCCAAAGTCCTATGGCCATATTCCAAACATTAACCATAGGCTGTTCCTTTAGCACTGGGGAAGCCTCAAAATGACGATCCACATAAGCTGTATCTCTATGAACACGATTCAAAAACTTCAGCACAAGCAAAACAAGCAAAACCTTACATAATATTTTCAAAAAATTCAGCACAAGCAAAACAAGCAAAACCTTGCATAATATTTCTTGTAGCATGTCTCCCATATTCCCCCTTTTTTGTTTAATAATAAGAATGGATTTCAATGTTTGATAAATGTGCTCAGTGATAGCTTGTTCAGTGGGAGAATGAGCAATGGCTGTAGTATGTTTAACACACACTTCTTGGAGGAAAGTTTGAGTGGCCTTAGAGGTATACGCAGGCCCATTATCTGTTTTTGTAGTATGTGGTATTCCCATAGCAGCATAAGCAGATAACCAGTGTTTACGGGTGTCATGACTGTGTTCACCTGTATGTGCTGTGGTAAATACGTAAGAAAAATTAGTATCTATTGTTACATGTGCATATTTTAGACAGCCAAATTCAGGAACGTGAGTGACATCTGTCTGACACAGTTGAAGAGGTGCTGTGCCACATGGATTTGTCCCAATTTGAGGCAAAAAGATATTAGTCAAATTATGTAGCTGGTATTCAGTCATAAACATGGTGTATTGCATAAGAGAGAGGATCATTCTTAACACAGTTTTCCAGTTGTGAAGGGTCATAGAGTAACTGTCACTGTTTGCAACCAAAAGATTGTATGTAAAGGCTGACTGAACTCCGTATGTTCTCGCTGACTCCCTTAGCTCCTTCACTGCCTCATAAGGCAGGGATTCCCAACGGGGGACCTGATTCGGCTGATACAACATAGGAAAGGCTTGCAACATGTCAGCATCACCCCTTAATATTGTTTCTTTTCTGCCTTACTCTAAGACATCACAGTACGCTGTAGGGAAATTTGTCATTCCTGCTCCAAACAAAGTATCATCAGGCAACGTCGAGGATCACCAATTCTTGCAGAACGGAGGGAGAAAAGCAGACGACCACACCTGTCATTGACATGATCAGCGAATCTCATTTATTCCTTGGCTGCGTGTACCTTTATAATACGGATAATTAGCTCATACATATTGCAAAAGTGGAGCTCATCATTGGTTCCCAATTACATACCATCCCCGAGTATCTTAACAGCTTGTTGTTATCATCCTGAAAGATACTCCCTTGCTGAGTTCCCAGAACCATGGCTAGTTTCTCACCATCACAGGGCATCCTGATGTTCTCACTGTCCTTGCAGGTGTTATGGCTGCTTGATTAACCGCACCGTGTTTACGACCCTTCTCAGATAACTAGCTGTAAAAAACACTCTCTACAGGACCCCACAGATTACCTTCAGAATTCAACAGTTCTGTTTCCTTTCTGAGTGCATAACAACCTGAGCAAATGAATTGAATGACGTGGCTTGTTAGTCCGGTAAAAACTCTGCTGTACACTGGAACTTGGTCCATTTGTAAGCAGGACTTTGTCCATCTCTGCAGGACAGCAGAAAACCCTTTGTGCTAATCATGATGCCAAGAAGCATAATGCGGCAAATGGCAGATGATCCAACTGCTTCAGGTGTTCATTTCCTTAAAACTGAGAATAGTTTTGGACTGAGAGTTTGTAAGCAGAACGGAGCTCTTAAAGCTGTCAGAGATTATTTCTGCACTGTTCAATTCTATCTGCATAACATACACAGGATCTCAGAACTGCGTTGCTTGAACTGGTGGAACTTGTTGAAGTGAACTGGGATGAGCAAGTTTTAGAACTTAGTCAGAGTGCAGTAAAAAATGGATAATCTCATGAGTATTAAGGTACAGGATTGCTATTTCTGCACTGAATTTGTTTTTATTTTACATGGCTGTGATCTGAAAGTTGCTTGAAATGCCGTCACCCAGGCACTGTTGTGTAATTGAATTTCATACATGATAGGTCCTGAAATATCCTGGAATCTAAAACTCTGACTTGTTTTAAGTCTGCTGCTTGAGTATAATCAGGGTCATAGTGTCTGTGTGCAGTGTTTCTTTCCCTGTAATGCTCCACATCATTTCATTTTGGGAATATTGAAGGAAATGGACTATGTGCCATAACTGTTGTTAGAACAAAGTATGTCTGGTGTGATCTTATGCATAGGTTCTGTAACTGCTCTTCACAGCTCAGGTGTTTGACCTTCCTTTTGGTGAAGTGATGAAATACTGCTGGTTTCTATTTGTGCTTCTAGGCACCTTGAAGCTCTTAGGAATAGAACAATTGTCTCCAGTTCTTTTCAATGATATCAGTAACAGCTCGAGTGCTGCTGCCCACTAGGTAGACCCAAAGAAGCGGATTACAGTGAAACAACACAC
Organism: Coturnix japonica; assembly: GCF_054131305.1. Lineage (NCBI taxonomy): Eukaryota > Metazoa > Chordata > Aves > Galliformes > Phasianidae > Coturnix > Coturnix japonica. The sequence goes on along the minus strand of NC_140671.1, from coordinate 17,845,362 downwards.
GAGCTGGACCTGCGTGAGGATCACTTTCAAGACAGTGGCTCTGTTGCTTGAAGCCTATTTGCTTCTTCCTGCCGCCACTCTATTACCAAATATCAACAACCTCTTTCATGATTCAACTTGCAAATGTTTGACTCTAACCCTTGTGTTTCTATGCCTTCCTAGGTGATTCGAGCCCTTGTCAACCCAAAAGATCCAAACTAAGTAGTGATGTGCAGTGTGTTTCCATCAATGGAGAGTTCTTATTAAGCACGAATTGCTGCAATTTGGATGACAGCCTTCCACATGGTATCAGTGATGGACACAAGGGGCTCATCCACGTTCATGCTCTCATATCTCCTGGCTCTGCTGAAGATGCTGACCTGAGCCTGCCAGACACAGCAGTCACCTGCCTGGATTGTGACCCAGCGCCTTTGCAGTGCTGCCCATCCCAAGCACAGCCCGAGTGCCCCAACAGCAGCACCACCATGCAGGAGCAGGGCAGCATCAGTGAGGTGAAGCTGAGCATCTTAGATGGGGACTTAGAGTCAGGCTGCCAGTCCCAGGCACCAGGCAGCAACACAAGCTCTGAGCCACTCTCATCTTGACAAGAGGAGTCCCATCTTCACCCTTGACCTCTCAAGCCCTCCTGTCTTTTATTGAATAAAGTCACTCATGCTCAATCATCGCCTTGACTGAATTCCGAGTCTTCATTCACAGGGATTGGGATGAATGCAACAAACAGCAAGGCAGCTCAGCTTGCAACACTCTGGCTGTGGGGTTCGTGCAGGCAGAGCTCTGGGTTCCCATTTTGCCTGGCTTTGGGATGTCTGCAGCAAGATCTCTACCATTTTGTATGGCAGCAAATAATCTCTAGCATCCAGGTTGCTGCTCATGATAATTCCAGTCTTCCTGGCTGTTGCTTTGTGATACTTTTCAAAGCCTTTTGATACTCTTTGATGCCTTGGCTGCTCCCTAACACCTCTGTCCTCCTGCCGTGTTGACTCATGTCTCCCACTTTTAAGCTGGCTTTGCAGATCATCTCCAGCCCTGTCATCATCACGCTGCAGCAGGAGGTGCTCACCTGGCCCAATGTCTGGCAGTACTGCTTGTTCTGCAGATGAGCAGCTGCCTCCTCATCTCTTCAGCTACAGTAGTTTTTCTCAGGGCAGTTAGATGCAGTCATGCTCCTCTGGATTTGGTGTGTTAAATCCATGCTGCATGGCAGCAGTCAGTGCAATACAAAGGTGTTCTGTGTGCCACAGCATTTCTCCAGGGGCTGCCAAAGGTAGAAGCACAACACAGCACCATCCTTCTGACAGTAATGTCTGTGAGTGTTAGACATGTGAGCACTGCATCATCCCCAGCGTGTCAGTGCTTTTCCACACCAACCTGACTCTCACACTCTGCACTGAATGTAACTCTACTCTTGTGGAGACAAATGCTTTCTGTCACATCCTCCATCCCTGCAACCATTTGTCGGTAGGCAGCTCTTGCAGAAGAATCAAGCAGCAGAACCTTTTGCTCACCCTACAGCATGCAAATGCTATGAAAGCAGAAATAACCTGGCATGCTCTGGGTCTGCAAGGCTGCACAGATGGGAGAGGTAGATTGTGTTTTTGCAGTGGAAGTTTCCAGTATTTTCAGTACATAGTGTAGGCCCTAACTGAATGTATAACCCTCTTGTAAAACAGCTGTATAAGTAGTTTTTCCACCAAGAAAGTTGCTGAACAGAGTTAAGTTCAGACTGGGGGCATTCTGACATGGGTAGAATTGAGACAAGCACAAGATAAATACGCAGGGTGGGTAGAGCCCAGCACAGGACAGAATGAATGTACTGACTTTTGGAAACATTGCCCTTCTCTCTCCACAGAAAAGTACGAGGCAGACCTAAAAACAAGAGGTTGGTAATTGACCTTATATGGAAATGAATCCTAGCAACAGTCTCGAGGAGTCTGTGAGCCTGTGATGCTCAACCAATGAGAGCCATGAGAGCATCACCTGCATTGGGTTTAGGGCACAGAACTGAATTGATTTCACTGACTGGTGTGCAATTTCTCCCTTGCCAACAGGGGATGTGCGCGCAGTATTGCAGTAATGAATAAGCACTGCTGCTATCGCTGCCATCTTTGCCTAACTAGAAATCTTTGACTTTGAGAGTTTCTCACACAAGGGAAGAGGGTAAGAAAGTAAAGAGGCACAGAAAACTAAGGGAAACTGCTCTTCTTTATCTTATCTATAAAAATTGATACGATGCTGTTGTGCATTTTTTTTTTAAATTTTATTTTTAATTTTTACCCAGTGTCATTTAGATTGTTTTAAAATATCCACACACCAAAATCTGACTACCAAGCAAATGTAATGAAAATGAAATGAAGGTGAGTTAGCAGGAAGCACAAGGCCATATTATATTAGGCTCTAGCAAATTTACAGGCAGTCACTGCACTCAGAGGTAGATCTGAGTTGCACATTATATGATTTCCACAAAGATTAAGGAAATCTGAAGCTTTCAATATATTTTTTTTGTTCTTTTTTCATTTCATTTTTTAAACACCTGACCCAGACCCCAACCCTTACAGGAGCTGTAAAGACAACAGCATTAACCCGCAATGTAACTCTAATCCTAACCCTTACCCTGATTCTAAAATCGTCCCTAACTCCAAATGTAACAACAAAAATGATGCTAGAAGTTTGTAGCAAAAGGAACCTTAACCCTGATCATAATCCAAAAAACAATCATTAAGGTAACAATAATCTTTACCTTAAGAGTAACATTAATCAGAGCCCAGATGATGCCTGCATCCAATCAGAAGCATGCTTTGTATTATTTAAGAGTTGTATTTTTTCCAATGAACTCTCTCTATTATCACTTTTATAAAGTAACAGAGTCTGTTCTTTTTCTCCTGACACTGTGCCTTACTCCTGACATCCCTGAAGATGACCCAGATAGGGCACCATCAAAGTAATGCTAATAGTAATGTCAACCCTAAGGGTATCTCTAGCCTCAGTGTTAATGGGACGCTCACAACAATCCCAACAGCCTTAAACATTCTGGTGGTGTGAAAGAGGTGCTGCCTTGCACATGCTGGGCAGTCCCATTGCCTGTTAAATGCAGGCGGCAGCGTAGAAACATGATGCCCGTGGTCAGAATGCCCTGTGGCAGATCCTGGCACCGGAAAACTGACCGGAGAACCATGAGAGAACTGACAACAAATCACTCGACATCAGAACCGACCCAGTGGTTATTTACAAGCCTTGGGTGACCCAGACAGGATCTCAGAGTGGTGAATGTAGGTACAGAAGTTGTTACTACTCTGTTTTCTTCTAAAAGCTGCTCAGCTGCTTTGCGTTTCAGACCATCCCTGGCTTCACTGTGTGCATCTGTCCAATTGATACCAGGTGTTTTTTCATCTTGGAAGTTGGGGGGGGCGGGGGAGAGGGGAAACAGACATCAATTCAATTACTCATTTATTTATTGACAGACATTCACATTTGCTACGTTTGGAGAAGTTTTTATTTGTTTGCTGTGGTTTGGTTTTTTCTTTTTTTATTTATTTTTTTCCCCCTTCCCTCCTCTTCCATCTTTGTGTTCTTCCCCTATAATCAAAAGAGAACGGATCCCCAGGGTCTGTCCCGCAGACGTTCTTTCCGTGGTCTCTGCTGCCACCTGTTGGCCAATACACGGAACTGCCACTGTTGGGCATTTGGTGCCGCAGGAAGCACAACGCAGATCTGAGTTCTGACCGGTCTACGCAGCAAATCCGCCAATCTTTATTGTGATAAGCCCTCCACATGGCATTGCGCATACACTCGAACACGCAACAGGCACAGATTTCTCCTAACTCCTTGAGGAGCAGGCAAGCAGAACAACTGAGCGCACCACTGCTTGTGATTGGGCCACCCCCATCATAGAGATGTGTGTTAGATCTTTTACCCACCCCTGGACTGGCCTTGTTGTTTAACGATAACCTCTGAAATCTGAGTTACTGGTTCTACCACCTGTAGTGTAGAATAGGTAGCCAATAAATGCTTTTCAACTGTGATGTATCTTTATTCTGCTCCATGCCAAACCTGTGACCAAAACCTCATAGGGGTTCACAAAGAACTCTGGCTCTGCCAGAGCCCCCATCCAGACCCTTCTTGAATTACATTCACATCTAGTTTGGCTGAAAAGGTTGGACTGAAAATACTCAGTGCTTGGGCCTGTTTAACAGATATTTTTTCCTGATTATGCTGTCCATCGATCTTTTTAAACTGAACTCCTGCTCTAATCTGGTCTTTAAACATTTGTTGTCTCAAGACCCTAATGGGTCCAGACTGGATTACCTTAGGGGCTGGACGCCTAAGTCATGGCAGCAGATGGTTCTCTGACCTTTTCACCACCATTCAGAGCCTGCATCTGGCCGTAGGCACTCTTGTCTCCCCATCAATTGGGCAGCCTGTTGTATTACAGCACCTGAGGGCCACTGCGGGGTTCAGTATGGATAACATAGACCCATCCTGATGTAAAGGTGATGGCTGTAGGATGAGATCCCTCGTTCCTGATGAAAAATTTATTGACTGGGCTCTCAAAATCATGTTCATAGATTGCCTCTTTCATGCCTAATTCTCTAATATAATTTTGTTAGTCCTCCATAGAGGACCACAGGCTGATATTTAATGGTATGTCATTCTTATTTGGCCATGTTATATGACACACAGCCATAAATCATTCACTGATCAAATGGCTATCCTCATTATGTTGGACAGAGCATACAGTCTTTGCCTGAGGGCAGGGTGAGTAGTAATGGATGTCAGTTTTGAAATTTCCAGTCCATTCACCACAGTGCTTTCTGCCTCCATGTCCCATAACCAGAGCAGCTATGCTAGCATGCTCTCTTGGTTTCTGTCTAAACCACTGTACTATATCCATCAGTTCAGCTGCTGTATTATGGGCAGCAGGGTTTGGGGGGTTGGACACTGGTCAGGGCACTCCCACCAGCCTATCCTGCATTTTTTTTTTCATTTTTGGGTTACAATCAGTCAGATCTCAAATAGATCTAGTCCAAATGGAACCTCAAAATCTGACCATTTAGTGCCTTCATTTACAGAGTCCATTTTATACAGATTTCCTTGTACAGGGTCCCCATGGTCTTCCAGAGAGATGTTCCTGATCTTCCATAAGAGAATGATTGAATTAGGTTTTTTCCCCATCAAAACTGCCACCTGTCTTTCCAGTTTTTCAACACTGTCATTCAATAGCTGATTTGCATCAGCCTGAGCCTCTTCAGTTATGTTCAGACAGTTCAAGGCCAACAGCAGTGGCCATGCCACCATGAAAGCAGCTAACTCATTCTCAAGTTGTAAGTATGTCTTTGCTAAGACCATGGAAATACTCAGTCAGGTGGGCCAGGGACTCATGGACCCTCCCTCCGTCCCACACAGGGCCCCATTTTTCAGTGACAGAAGCAATGCTGCATTTTGAGGATCCTAGGAATCCCAGGACATGCCCTGACAAAAGGTCATACAAAGGGGTAGTCTTTCCCCATCCAAACAACCCCATTGATATTCACAGAATCACAGAATTGTAGGGGTTGGAAGGGACCTCCAGAGACCATTGAGTCCAGTCCCCCTGCCAAAGCAGGTTCCCTACACCACGTTGCACAGCTCGGCATCCAGGCAGGTCTTGAATATTTCCAGAGAAGGAGATTCCACAACCACCCTGGGCAGCCTGTTCCAGTGCTCTGTCACTCTCACCATAAAGAAGTTATTGCACACGTTAGTGCAGAACTTCCTATGGTCCAGTTTCTGTCTGTTTCCCCTTGTCCTGACTCCACACATTGCTGAAAAGAGTCTGGCCTCACCACTTTACCCCCCACACCTCAAATATTTATAGACCTGGATCAGGACACCTCTCAGCCTTCTTTTCTCAAGGCTAAACAGACCCAGTTCCCTAAGTCTCTCCTCATAGGGGAGATGCACCAGGCCCTTCACCATCTGTCACGGGTTACTTAGATTTACCTATGCCCGTGACAGGGGAAGCCACCCCACGCCCCCCCCCGGGGCCTGGAAAGGAGGGGGAAAAGGGGAGTGGGATAAAACAGCGACAATCTAAGGAGGAAAAACTTATTTTACTAAATATGATATCGAAATACAAGATAACACAATATAATATAATTAAGGCTAACAAAATCGAACGAAACAGAGAGAGAGAGTCTCCGAAAACCGAGAGGCCTACTGTGAACTCTAGGCGACACGGCTGGAACGCTTCCCACTCTCCGAGAAGTTCGAGAGAAGAAGGAGGGCACTCCAGCCTGGGAACGAGATTATATAGAGTCCTGGTCCCGTGACTTATTGTTACTCCTGTTGTTCTCTGGGATATGTAGTCTTCTTCTGTGGACTGCACATTCAACAGAAGTATCCATACTTGACATGATGTTATGATGTGGAATACTGATAGCAAAATTACAAAATTACAAAACCATGACATTCCACCCCTTATTCTACATTATTACATCATGGTTAATATATACATATATACATATATATACACGTATGTAAAATTGTGATAGCTAAATAGTAGAATTGCATGTAACATAACTAAATGTACAACTATAATAACTAAAATACACTACACATGCAAACATATATATATATATATAGATACATAAAATTATTGACTGCACTCCCCCAGCATCAAATTCCCTTGTGGCACACATTGAACATCCCCATCCTTTTGCATTACCCACTAAGTGCACCCAGGTCCCTGGGCAAAGACAGTTCCACGGATAGGTTTGCCCTTTCCAGAAGCTGGAAGGACCCAAACAGCTTTTCCCAACATGTTCTTTACATGTATAACAGGGACCTTATCTCCTTCTACAGTGTGTAGGGGGCTAGATTGACTAGGACCATCACGATTGACAGATCCTCTAGTATTGACCAGCCAAGTGGCTTCTGCCAGATTCTTCTCCCAGTGCTTAAATGTTCCACCACCCATTGCTTTCAACATAGTTTTCAACAACCCATTATATCGTTCAATTTTACCAGAAGCTGGTGCATGGTAGGGAATATGATAAATCCACTCAATGCCATGATCTTTGGCCCAAGTATTTATAAGAGAATTTTTGAAATGTGTCCCATTATCAGATTCAATTCTTTCTGGGGTGCCATGCCGCCACAGGACTTGTTTCTCAAGACCTAATATGGTGTTTCGAGCAGTTGCATGGGGTACTGCGTATGTTTCAAGCCACCCAGTGGTTGCCTCTACCATAGTGAGTACATAACACTTACCACTGCGAGATCGTGGCAAGGTGATATAATCAACCTGCCACACCTCCCCATATTTATACTTTTGCCATCGCCCTTCCTCCCAGAGAGGTTTCATCCTTCTGGCTTGTTTAATTATGGCACATGTTTCACAATCATGAATAACCTGCGCAATAGCGTCCATGTTTAAGTCCACCCCTCGGTCTCTGGCCCACTTATATGTTGCGTCTCTTCCTTGATGGCCTGAGGTCTCATGAGCCCATCGAGCTAGAAATAATTCGCCCTTATTCTGCCAATCCAAGTCGATTTGAGCCACCTCAATTCTAGCAGCTTTATCTACCTGATGGTTGTTTTGTTGTTCTTCAGTAGCCCGACTTTTGGGCACATGTGCATCCACATGACGCACCTTTACAACCATATTCTTTGTTCGGGAAGCAATGTCCTTCCATAGTTCAGCGGCCCAAACAGATTTTCCCCTCTGTTGCCAGTTATTTTGTTCCCACCGCTGTAACCACCCCCATAAGGCATTTGCCACCATCCATGAGTCAGTATAAAGATACAGCATTGGCCACCTCTCCCGTTCAGCAACATCTAAGGCCAGCTGGACAGCTTTTACCTCTGCAAACTGACTTGATTCTCCCTTACCTTCAGTGGCCTCTGCAACCTGTCGTGTGGGGCTCCACAAGCAGCTTTCCATTTGCGATGCTTCCCTACAATGCGACATGATCCATCAGTGAATAGGGCATATTTCTTTTCATTTTCTGGTAATTCGTTGTATGGTGGGGCCTCTTTAGCACGTGATACCTCTTCTGCTGGTGATGTTCCAAACTTTTTATCTTCAGGCCAGTCCATGATTACCTCTAGGATTCCTGGACGATTGAGGTTTCCCATTCGCGCTCGCTGTGTAATCAGCGTAATCCACTTGCTCCAGGTGACATCGGTAGCATGATGGGTGGAGGGAACCTGTCCTTTGAACATCCAGTTCGGCACTGGCAGTCGAGGTGCCAAAAGGAGCTGTGTTTCAGTCCCGACTACTTCGGAAGCAGCCCGAACCCCCTCATACGCGGCTAAGATCTCCTTCTCAGTTGGAGTGTAGCACTCTTCAGACCCCTTATATGATCGACTCCAGAATCCCAGGGGTCGGCCTCGGGTCTCTCCTGAGGCTCTTTGCCACAAACTCCAAGTAGGGCCTTTCTCTCCAGCAGCAGTGTAGAGGATGTTCTTTACATCCTGTCCAGTCCGTACTGGCCCCAGGGCTACAGCACGGGCTATCTCTTGTTTAATCTGTTCAAAAGCCTGCTGCTGCTCAGGGCCCCATGCAAAATCATTCTTCTTCCGCGTTACCTGATAAAGGGGGCTTACAATGAGGCTGTAGTTTGGAATGTGCATCCTCCAAAAGCCTACTGCACCCAGGAAAGATTGTGTCTCTTTCTTGCTAGTTGGTGGAGACATGGCAGTGATTTTGTCGATCACATCTGCTGGGATGTGACGACGTCCATCCTGCCACTTTATACCTAAGAACTGAATTTCCTGGGCAGGTCCTTTTACTTTGCTTCGCTTAATAGCAAAGCCAGCTTGTAGAAGAATCCGGATTATCTGCTCTCCTTTTGTGAAAACTTCTTCTGCTGTATCGCCCCACACAACAATGTCATCAATGTACTGCAGGTGTTCAGGAGCACCACCATGTTCCAGTACAGTTTGGACCAACCCATGGCAAATGGTTGGGCTGTGTTTCCACCCCTGGGGCAAACGGTTCCAAGTATACTGAATGCCCCTCCAGGTGAAGGCAAACTGTGGCTTGCATTCTGCGGCCAAAGGAATAGAAAAGAAGGCATTGGCAATGTCAATGGTGGCATACCATTTGGCTGCTTTTGACTCCAGCTCGTACTGGAGTTCCAACATGTCCGGCACAGCAGCGCTCAATGGGGGTGTGACCTCATTCAGGCCACGGTAGTCTACTGTCAGCCTCCATTCTCCACTGGCTTTACGCACTGGCCATATGGGACTGTTAAAAGGTGAGTGAGTTTTACTGATCACTCCCTGATTCTCCAACTTGCGAATCAAATCATGAATGGAGCAAGGAATCCCTGTTGGTGCGATACTGCCGTCTGTGCACTGTCTTTGTAGCAATCGGTACCTGCTGCTCTTTTACTCGTAGCAGCCCCACAACAGACGGGTCCTCTGACAGGCCAGGCAAAACAGACAGCTGCTTAATGTTGTCCATGTCTACAGCAGCTATCCCAAAGGCCCATCGATACCCCTTAGGATCCTTGAAATGCCCCCTTCTGAGGTAATCAATACCCAGTATACATGGAGCCCCTGGGCCAGTCACAATAGGATGTTTTTGCCAGTCTTTGCCAGTGAGGCTTATTTCAGCCTCCAGCACAGTCAATTCTTGAGAGCCCCCAGTCACTCCAGAAATATGGATTGATTCTGTCCCTTCATGACTAGAGGGCATTAGGGTGCACTGTGCACCGGTATCCACCAGCGCCTTATATTCCTGTGGTTCTGATGTGCCAGGCCATCGAATCCACACAGTCCAATAAACTCTATTATCCCTTTCCCTCCCCTGACTGAGGGCAGGGCCCCTCTATTGGTTACCTGTGATGACTGGAGCAACTCCACTGGTGGTTGGTATGTCTAGCAGTTCTTTCACCCGTGCTCGTAGTGCAGAAGTAGGCTGATCATGCCACTTCCTCATGTCTTCTCCATGGTCACGTAGGTAGCGCCACATGGAAACACGCGGTGCAATCGTACTGTTGTTCTTTGCTCGAGCTGGGAAGCGTGTGCGTTTAACAGCTGAGACTTTTGATGATGCAGGTGGGGAGTAGGACTGGACTAGTTTGATCAGATCCTTCATTAGACCTGGTGGCCCGTACAAGGATTGACCTTCATCAGTTGTTTCTGATACTATTACAGGATCATTACAATTAGTTGATGGAAACAATTTCTTGCACATTTCATCTACTCGGTTTTCTAGCCGTGAGATGGCAGAAACTGCGGCATGTAGTTGGGGGAGCTGCTCATCGATGGTTTGAAGCATTATAATCAGCTCAACAACTCGGGGCCATCTGTCCACGAACCCTTTAGATCCTGATACCAATGACTGTGCAATTCTCTCTGGTGCTGTACTTGTGATTTTCTGCCACATGTCAGGATCGGCCCTCACTCTCTCAGGGTCAAGTTCGCTTGGATCAGGGCTGTACAACATTTTCGCCATGGCCAATTCCCTCAGGCGCTGAATACCTTTTTGGACGGTATTCCAACTATCAAATTTAGGCTTCAAAGCATCCTTATAGGGGTACCTTTCTCTCACGGCTTCTAACAGCCGCAACCAGAGAGTGGCAGCTCCATCCGAACATCTGCTAATCCCTCTGTCGATACCTGCATCTGGGGCAATGCTTCCTAGTTGGCGAGCTTCATTACCATCTAGAGACAAGCTGTTGGCCCCGTTGTCCCAGCAGCGAAGCAACCAAGCAAGGATACCTTCATCTTGACGCCGTGTGAACTCCATTCTTGAGCCTTGGATTTCAGTCAGCTTCAGAGGTCGACAATAGGTGATTTCCTCCTCATCATCAGTCTCTTCTTCATGCCTCTTGGTTTTTGCCTTTGCTTTTTTCGGTACTGCTCCATGCCCGGCACCTGGGTCTTCTGCAGCCCCCCCCTGTGCTTCTCCTTCTTTTCGTTCTAGACGCATGGACACCCGTTTCCATTTCTTGCCTTCCACAGGGGCAACTGATATTGCTACTGATGCCTCCTGTGACTGATCAGAATTAACTTGGGCTTGAATCTCAGATCGGAAACTCTCTCTCTCCAGAATAGTATGATACAAAGCACGGTATGCATAAGCCAAACCCCACATAAGGTTTACCTCCTTAGATCTCTGACCCAAATACTCACTTAATTTCTTAGGGTCCCTTAGGTGTTCAAGAGTGAAATCCCATGACACTGCGGGTCCCCATGCTTCTAAGACTTTTCCTAAACCTTTACATATTCCCTGCCAGTCATCATTCTCTGGTTCTGGAGGGGACTTCCGCATAGAACGAATGCATAGGAACATATATGCATGCATTGATAGTGATAACATGAATGCAAGTATGAACCCTATCTCAGTTATTGAAAAGCGTGTGGAAATCTGAGAGTACAACCTAAATAAAAAGGGTTTTTTTAGCCTGTACAATGAATTAAACATGGTGGTGTTTGTAAAATTGCCTGTTCCATCTGGGATGCAAGTATTTGTAAAATTGCCTGTTCCATCTGGGATGCAAGTGTTTGTAAGATTCACAATTCCATCTGAGGTGTAGATGCCAAAATTCTGACCATACCACATCTCGTAAAAGTACCAGGCAGGTGTCTCCATCAGTATCCACCTTATTAGGCTATATATCTGCACAATTCCACAACACCAAATTATGGTGTTAATAGTTGACCAATACTTTAAGAAGATCATAATTGCTTTCAATCCCTTAAACAGAGCAACTGGGATGAAGAGTGGATTCATAGCTGGCAGGCTCTGTAAAAGTCAGAGCTAGCTAGCTTTGCTCTAAGGGAGAAAGAAATCCCTTTGTTTTCTACACAAAAGTTAGATAGCAATGCTGAGAATGTGCAGCAGCCCTTAATGTTGACAATTTGTCTGGTATTTCAAGGTCACGTTCTCTGTGAGGAGCTACGGAAAGATAACACTCCCAACACTCCCGTAACGAAGCTCTTTAAGAGCAAAGAGAGAGTTGTTATAAAAGCTAAAAAGCTCTATGCCCGCATCCTCCACCAAAAAATCTGTCACGGGTTACTTAGATTTACCTATGCCCGTGACAGGGGAAGCCACCCCACGCCCCCCCCCCGGGGCCTGGAAAGGAGGGGGAAAAGGGGAGTGGGATAAAACAGCGACAATCTAAGGAGGAAAAACTTATTTTACTAAATATGATATCGAAATACAAGATAACACAATATAATATAATTAAGGCTAACAAAATCGAACGAAACAGAGAGAGAGAGTCTCCGAAAACCGAGAGGCCTACTGTGAACTCTAGGCGACATGGCTGGAACGCTTCCCACTCTCCGAGAAGTTCGAGAGAAGAAGGAGGGCACTCCAGCCTGGGAACGAGATTATATAGAGTCCTGGTCCCGTGACTTATTGTTACTCCTGTTGTTCTCTGGGATATGTAGTCTTCTTCTGTGGACTGCACATTCAACAGAAGTATCCATACTTGACATGATGTTATGATGTGGAATACTGATAGCAAAATTACAAAATTACAAAACCATGACACCATCTTAGTGTCCCTCTGCTGGACTCTTTCTAAGAGATCCCTGTCTTTTTTTTACTGGGGAGCCCAGAACTGGACACAATATTCCAGATGAGGCCTCACCAGGGCAGAGTAGAGGGGGAGGATCACCTCCGTCGACCTGCTGGACACGCTCTTTTTAATACACCCCAGGATGCCATTGGCTTTTTTGGCTACAAGGGCACACTGCTGGCTCATGGTCAATCTGTCGTCCACCAGGACGCCCAGGTCCCTCTCAGCAGAGCTCCTCTCCAACAGGTCTACCCCCAGCTTGTGCTGGTGCATGCAATTATTTCTACCCAGGTGCAAGACTCTACACTTGCTTTTGTTAAACCTCATCCGGTTTCTTACTGCCCAGCTCTCCAGCCTGTCCAGGTCTCGCTGAATGGCAGCACAGCCTTCAGGCGTGTCAGCCAATCCTCCCAACTTCGTGTCATCAGCAAACTTGCTGAGGGTGGTTGTTGATGAAGATGTTGAACAAAACCGGACCCAGCACAGACCCCTGGGGGACGCCGCTAGTTACAGCCCTGCAGCCAGACACTGCACCGCCAACGACAACCCTCTGCACTCTGCCAGTCAGCCAATTCTCGACCCACTTCACTGTCCACTCACCTATCCCATACTTCCTCAACTTTGGTATAAGTATGTCATGGGAGACTGTATCAGTTATAGAGGTTATAGAGTTCAATTCCTGTAGTCAATTTGGCGGCCCAGGTGGGACCAGCTCTGTTCGCTGCAGGACCAGCTGAGAGGGAGACACTTTTGGCGCACCCTGAGATTTCTCTGAAGGACTCCCTTCCTCACCTGATCACTGCAGGGACAGACAAGGACCACCCATAGGTGGACCAGGTATGTGTATGGTAAGTGGAGCCCATATGTCTTGAGGAGACATCCTACACAGTTTACAGCCATACGTGCTGCTCCCAGGGAGGTGAGCTCATGGCTTTGGTTGCCAGCTGGGTAGGAAGACTCCTTGGGTGAGTTCCTATGAAAGGGAACTGTATGTCATATGAATGGAAACAAGAACAAATACTCTCTCCCAGGTGGTTGGCAATAGGAGGGACCTAGGCTGGTCTCTCCTGCGGGTATGGGATATAGTGGATAGCCTGTCAAATGGTAGCCTGGGTTCTCCAAGGTGTAATCATGGGGCTTATAGGTTGTATGTTCAATATTATCATCTGCTTTAAGTGTTTGGTACCGTGTGTCAAGCCGACTCTGGGAAAAATATTAACGTTTGCAACTGATCGACCAGAGTATGAGTGTTATTAAGATTCCAGCTAGAAAACGTTGTCAGCATTGTGTAGTATGAATAAACCATGGTTTTTGATCTAAATGTCAGAGTGAGTGTGGTGTGAGTGAGACACAGAACAGCTGCAGGGTGAGTGCCGAGTACCGATCCGTGTTTCCTTCCTCCTGTGAGGGAAATGGCCAGACACGGACAAAGTGAAAGACTGTGTTGTCTGTCCACTCATATGTACTTTCTGCTTGTATGTAAGAAGACGGGAGTTTGTACTCTGTAGATTAGTAAGATGGTCCTGAGGAGAGGTGTACATTCCACCACCAATGAGTGTCAACCCATTTATGTAATACTATGTACTGCTTGCGAGGAAGTGTGTGAGGGAGGTGGTTCAGTCAGTGCTGGTTCTGTGGCACAGTGTTTATAACTGAAGAATACAGACTGTATTAAGGGAGTTTATGTGAACTGAAGAACTGTATTGTTTGACGAACTGTTTTGATGGTATAAGAAAGTGTAATTGTTAATGATATATGAAAGTGTACTTGAGGGAATGTGGAAGTGTATCTGAGCATAGAAATAGAGGAAGCATTTACAGAGGAAAAAGGATTAAAGTGAGTTTACTTGCACTGACATGAGAGCAACACCCTGCACCGCTGCCCTGTGAGCTGAGCAGAGCAGAGCAGAGACACAGTCCCCATGTATCAGGTAGTGTTATTCTGCTTACCAAATGAATGAGTTCACTACAGAAGAGGCAAATCTTCCCCTCTGCTCAATCTGTGGCATACTCTGGAGTTCAAGACATTGCAAAGCTATGGCACATCTACTTTCTTTCAATGATGACACCTTAGTGTGCTCTGGGCTCTCATTTCAATTGCATCTAAAGAAGTCTACAGACCTCCAACCCATTGCCCCAGGAAATGCCAGGAGCCAACATGAGAGACAGGACCTCTCTACCACTGGTCTTGTAATCAGGGCTTGACCTGTCTGCTTCGTAAGGCAAAGGAGAGGTTTCTTAGCATGCCAGTGCCTTTGCCTGCCTGTAGTCATGGCTTCCAGTTATCTTCTCTAACAAGTCTGTTGGGAAGCTTGCTTGGTAATGTTCCTCAGTGGGCCCATTAATACTCCAAGAAACTTCACTGTTACTTCTGACTTTGTCTTGTTGAGCACTTTGTGCAAACTTCTCTCTGCACTGTAGGCTGATGAACTCAGCATCAAATGCACCCTGGGACCATTATAACCTAAAGAATCTCCTGTGCCTTATGCCATCTTGTTATCTTCTTCAGGTTATCAGAACTTGTTCAGCAAAAAGGAGGGATATCTGCAGAGAGCTTAAAGAGAAAGAATCCATTATAAATTTATTGTCTCTTTATTTATAGCTGGGTTTAAAGCAGCACTGTGCAACTGATACCAATCCAGGATGTCCCAATGAGTTCTGTACTGTTACTGTGTTGACAAAGGTCCTTCTCAACCTCCCCACCCAATTTCTGCTCACATTGGACCTATGGGACTTGCATCACTTTTCTTCACATCACTCTTCTCCTCTGCATTCATCCGCTCAGTGTTAAAACTGCTTTGCACCAACTCCCACTGGCTTTCCTCAGAGAACCAGCTGCACATGGAAAAGGAAAGATTTCTCTTTTTTATCTGGCCAGCAAACGGAAGGAAAGGTGATGCAATTGAATGAACAGTAAAACAGCGATCAACTGCATGCCATGTTCAAGCTGCATCTATTGAAGTTTGTCTTTCATATGGAATATTTTGAAAAGGCATATTTGACTAAAACATATTGAAGTGCAAAGAGGCTGGGGTTGGGGGCACTAAGAACAGTTGGAGTGAAGATATGAGACATGTAAACAGTTACCAAGTGGAAAATATTCAGGAGTCTGGGATATGATTATGAAATTAGAAAAAGTAAGAGCTCCTTAATCTTCTATTTCTTCAGGGATGGTGAAGCTCATGAATATAAATTCAAGTTATGGAGTTAAATGAAAACTACCCAAAGGTAAATGAAAACATTTCACAGTACAGCAGGAGGAGTGTGTCTGAGAATGGTCTGGACTTGTCATTATCTTCTGCACTCTGAGCAGGACTCAAAGCCCAGGAACAACAGCAGATGCCCAACAGCAGCTCCATCAGCGAGTTCCTCCTGCTGCCATTGGCAGACACGCGGCAGCTGCAGCTCCTGCACTTCTGGCTCTTCCTGGGCATCTACCTGGCTGCACTCCTGGGCAACGGCCTCATCAGCACAGCCGTAGCCTGCGACCACCGCCTGCACACCCCCATGTACTTCTTCCTCCTCAACCTGGCCCTCCTTGACCTGGGCTGCATCTCCACCACTCTCCCCAAAGCCATGGCCAACGCCCTCTGGAACACCAGGGCCATCTCCAACGCAGGATGTGTTGCACAGCTCTTTTTCTTCTCCTTCTTCCTCTCAGCAGAGTATTCCCTTCTCACCATCATGTCCTATGACCGCTACGTTGCCATCTGCAAGCCCCTGCACTACGGGACCTTGATGGACAGCAGAGTTTGTGCCACCATGGCAGCAGCTGCCTGGGGCACTGGGGTTCTCAATTCCCTGCTGCACACTGCCAGTACGTTTTCACTGCCTCTCTGC
Organism: Coturnix japonica; assembly: GCF_054131305.1. Classification (NCBI taxonomy): domain Eukaryota; kingdom Metazoa; phylum Chordata; class Aves; order Galliformes; family Phasianidae; genus Coturnix; species Coturnix japonica. Next base: position 17,829,005 of record NC_140671.1, on the reverse strand, counting down.
AAAGGCAATGTTGTCAACCAGTTTTTCTGTGAAATCCCCCAGATCCTCAAGCTCTCCTGCTCAGAATCAAATCTCAGAGAAGTTCTGTTCCTCAATTTTAGTATCGGTTTAGTTTTTGGGTGCTTTGTTTTCATAGTGGTGTCCTATGTGCAAATCTTCATGGCCGTGCTGAGGATGCCCTCTGAGCAGGGAAGGCACAAAGCCTTCTCCACGTGCCTCCCTCACCTGGCCGTGGTCTCCCTACTTACCATCACTGGGTTTTATGCCTAACTGAAGCCCCCCTCCATCTCCTCTCCATCCGTGGACCTGATGGTGGCAGTTCTGTACTCAGCGCTGCCACCAGCAGTAAACCCCCTCATCTACAGCATGAGGAACAGGGAGGTCAAGGATGCTGTGAGGAAAGTGATTACCAGATGTTTTTCAAATGCAGTGAATTACCTGTCTTTTGGAATTTATGACTTGTAATGCAGCTTTTTACAGAATCACTCTCTCTCTCATTGTTTGTTTGTTTCATGCCACTTAGTATGTTTAATTTATTCTGCTTATTATTATGTTTTAAATACTGTAATGTTTTTCACTAAAACTTCATTATTAAAACCAATTCTTATTCAGTGTTTACCTTTGTATTGTAGCCCAGATACACTGTGCTTAATGAACCAGGCTCTCTGTGAACCTTAAAAGAATAAAGGACGTGCAGTTACTCTGTCTGTCCTCCTTCTTGTGAGACATTTCTGGAGCTGTTGGGGTCGGATGTTCTCAGAAACCCACAATCCAGCAGGAAGCACACGGCTGTTCATCAAATTGTGTGTTGACTTCAGCCTGCAACAGTTTCCAGCTGGTCCCTTGCCCACTGTTCCCTGTAACGCTGACAATGGAGTTTCAAAATATTCTTTTCTTATCTGATCTGACATCCTGCTTACCCAAGCCCCTCTGCAATAGTTGAGCCTTAGATTGTCCCCTTGTTCAAACTCTATCCCCCTTTTCTTAGACTTTACAAATACTTTTGCTAGATTGATACATTCCGGGAAAGGGAAGATTTCAAATAACTTCCGCTCTCCACTTTCTGTCTTAGCTTGTGCTTTTTCTATTCTTCACAGCTATTCCCACTGGTTTTACACTGCTGTAATGCACACCTCATTTCAACGTACATTAAAACAAGCAAGATGACTGCAGTAATACAAAGCAACAAAGAGCTGCTTCAGTCATGCAAACTGTGGTAGCCAAGCAGTAAGTTTTTCACACAATTTGGTAAATCCAAATAAAGTATCATCTATCGATACTTGATGAAATAGTTTAGTATGTTCCCATATTGCCTGTAGACCAGATTCTCTCTTTTGTTGTTTTAAGAGATGTAGTTAATCCAGTCCACATTGTTGTTAATTGTCACCCACCAGAACAGTGATTCAAACCCTGCAGCAATTGGATTTCTTGCCTTAAATTTATCAGAGAAACCTCTGAGCATTCCCATCGAATCTATATCTATATACAGCATCATCAAATGAGAACCCTAAGCTCCTTTTGTTCCTCTTGGGGGTGTGTGACATCCCCTTCGTGAATGCCAGGGTGAATGGTAGAGCTCGCTGAGCAAGCACACAGGTACCTCCCCAGTAAGATGGGAGAGTGGACTGTAAGATCTTCCCACACACCGCAACAGCACCAGAGATCTGCTCCACAGATTCCCAATCTCAAATAGTTTCCTGCTGAATCTTCCATGACATTCAAGGTCTCACTGCATAGGGAGATATTCCCTGTAGTCCTGGTAGCTCTTACACCCTGTCTTGAGAGGCAGACTGTATGGTTACCCGAGGCCATGGGGAATGCAGGAGGGGTTTTGGCATCCACCTCAGGCATTGGAGAGAGCAGTAAAGATAGCAATTTACAGGCTCTGTTTCCCTAAGCGGCTTTCTCCTGATACAGGAGACAAATGGTGGCAGATGAGCAGAAGGTGGATTGCCAAATGGTTTAAGACCCCATCACTTGTGCATGGAACCCACTCTATATTGTACTGGTCAGGACAACAGGGGGAGATGCCTGGGGGAGATGAGCTGTGCAAAAGGAGGTGAGCTTGAACATAGAGCTGCATCTCCCATGGGAATGGTTCCATGGCAGGCTGGGAGCAGGGTGTGGTGGGCGGCACATTGCTGAGTGGCTGCTGACAGAGTACTGCACTGAGATGGGGGCACCTGATGTCTCCTTTCTTGTCAGGAAGAACTAAAAACTCATTGGGGAATGCATTCTGTCCATCTGGCGTAATAGGAAAGTGCAGCATTGTCACATCCACAGGCGGCAGGACACCAGCATCCACAGTTTCTTTCTGACTGACAGCTGAGAATTTGACAGCCTCTACGACCTCATCACCCACCACCGGGAGACGCTGCTGTCATACAACAAACTTGAGATGAGGCTGACAGAGCCGGTGCCTCAGTCCAACCCTTGCAGCAACACAGTCTGGGTGCCATGGGATGGTACAAGAGGGACCATGCCAATCCCCCTGATGATTTTGTAAGCGGTGTATAGGGATATGCTACCAATGGATATAAATCCCCCACAATTCTGTTGATAACCCTTGAATCTTGTAGTATCTGGTAGTTCCTGTACATTTTTCTAATCATGAGGATGGGTGAGTTGTATTTTTGACTCACTCCACCAACATCCAGAGTTTCTGAAAATGATCAATTATTGGCTGGATTTCTTTCCTGTCTTTGAATATGAGGAAGAACTGTTTAATCCAAACTGGCTGAGCTCCCTGCTTTATTCTGAATGCCATTGGTGCTGCAGCCTTAGCCCTTCCTTGAGTTTGCACAACAAACACCCCAGGGTGAACATGATCACTTACTTCATCTGAACTCCCAGTCCCTGCAGGGGTAGTGATCAGTGCAAAACTAAGCAGTTCTATTAACTGTTCTTCTTTTACTTCAGACTCCAGTTTTCCTTTAGACTTTATTTCAACTTCCATTTTTTCTAGTAATTCTTGCCCTAGCAAAGGCTTTGGTGAATGTGGCATCTACAAACCTTTGTGTATTCCTACCTGTTTACCTAGAATAAATTGTAAAGTCTTAAGAAAGCAAGACTTTTCACTTTGGGGCAATAGTTTCTGCTGCTGTTAAAAAGCCATTTATGCATAGTAAGAAGCACCCATATCCACCAGGAAATAAACCACCTTATCCTGCTTCCCTAGCTACAATTTCACCAGTGGATCTGCTAGGGTAAACTTTGAAATCAGAGAAGGTTCCCTCTCACTTAGCTTGGTAGGATTTCTCCACCAGTGTCCCACTGCAGTTTGCACACTGCTTTCGTTCCAGTTGGGCAGAGAAATCTTGGGGTGAGCTGAAAGTGTTCCCCCTCTCAGCTGGTCCAGCAGCCGAACAGAGCAGGTCCCATCTGGGTCACCAAACTGACTTGTGGAATCAAACTCTGAAACCCAGAGTTAGGTTATAAAGCAGGGATGTGTTTATTCAGAGCAGGGTACAAAGGGGAATCACTCCTCCTGTCTTGCACACAAGCATGCAGAATCATTACATATTTCAAAACCAAGCTCATACATATTCAACAAATCTACAGGAACTCATCTACATATTCATAGGCAGTAGATGCATGTTTTTGCTACATGTTCTGCAGTTGCTCCATGCTCTGGACAGCTCCCGCTGTCACTCCACCCCTCATAATGAGCTCTGCAGTCACTCCTGCTACAGGTCCTGTAGCTGTTCCAGGTATTGTGATAAGGAAATGAAACAAATTCCTCCAAAGGGAGGTGAACTGTGCCAGGAGGTTCAGCCCTGTGGTCACTCCAACCCCTCCAAAGAGCCCAATGGCTGCTCCAATTCAGTCACAGGTCCTGTGGTGATTGCAGCTTTGGCAATGAGCTCTGCACTTGTTCCAGTTCCTGCAATACCCTGACAGCCGCTTCAGCTCCTACAGTGAACCCTGTGGCTGTTAAAACCCCTGCAACAAGTCCTGGACTTGCAAACAGCTTTGCATACGTATTATTATCTGTGCATATATGTTTGGTAATTCATATGTTGTATATATGAGAAAATATTCTAAATATATTATGTATATATAAATACATTTTTCATAATTATTATCATTTTCTTTTTCTCTTTATCTCAACCCATAAACTTTAAACCACAGCACTGCCCTGAGTCCCTTACAGATCTCCTTGGGACCCTTCAATCTGACCTAGTCACGCAGTAAAGAGCACCAAAACATCTCGAAGCATTCTCAGGGAGCAGCTCCTGAAATATATTCCTTACACCAGCATTGGAAGAGGCCTCCAGTTCTCTAGTCCTTCTCTGAAGGGGCCCTGTTGTTATGGCAGTACCAGCAAGGAGACCAGCTCTGACACAGTCGTTCATATTGCTGGCTACTGACTGCAGCCCCGGAGTGCTGCTGTAGAGACAACTGGACTGTTTTGAGATACATAGGACCTTCAGGCCTGCACAAATGAGAGGACTTCAGAGCATTGTGGTAGTGTAAATAGAGCAGGATTTAAAAGAGCACTATGTTCTGCTGTCTGCGGCTGTACCTCCCTAAGACCCAAACAAGGTAGCAAGAGAGAAGGGCTAAGGAATAGTCAATTTTGAAAGCTTTTTAGGTATCTTTTAACCTATTCAGGAGATCTGTTTACATGAGCTCTTGGAGTGAGAAAAAAGAAAGTGGGTAGGAAAGAAGTGAAATAATTTGCAAATTTTTTTTCCTACAGATTGCTGTACCATTCACAATCAAACAATGATGTATCAATAAAACATAAAGAACCATCACTGGGAACTATGTGAGGAAGATGTGCACATTATTGAAGCTGGAATAGTGCGTATTGCAACACCTTCCAGAGAGCCTGCTTGATCTCTCTGTTCCTCATGCTGTAGATAATAGGGTTCAGTGTTGAAGGCACTACTGAGTACAAAAGTGCCACCACCAGGTCCATGGATGGGGAGGACATGGAGGGGGGCTTCAGGTAGGAAAAAATGCCAGTGCTGACAAATAAGGAGACCACAGCCAGGTGAGGGAGGCACGTGGAGAAGGCTTTGTGCCGTCCCTGCTCAGAGGGCATCCTCAGCACAGTAATGAAGATCTGCACATAGGACACCACTATGAAAACAAAGCATCCAAAGACTAAACTGGCACTAAAAATGAGAAACACAACTTCCCTGAGATTTGATTCTGAGCAGGAGAGCTTGAGGATCTGGGGGATTTCACAGAAAAACTGATTCACAACATTCCCATGGCAGAGAGGCAGTGAAAACGTACTGGCAGTGTGCAGCAGGGAATGGAGAACCCCAGTGCCCCAGGCAGCTGCTGCCATGGTGGCACAAGCTCTGCTGTCCATCAAGGTCCCGTAGTGCAGGGGCTTGCAGATGGCAACATAGCGGTCATAGGACATGATGGTGAGAATGGAACACTCTGCTGAGAGGAAGAAGAGAAAGAATAAGAGCTGTGCAGCACATCCTGTGTAGGTGATGTCCCTGGTGTCCCAGAGGATGTTGGCCATGGCTTTGGGGAGAGTGGTGGAGATGCAGCCCAGGTCGAGGAAGGCCAGGTTGAGGAGGAAGAAGTACATGGGGGTGTGCAGGCGGCGGTCGCAGGCTACGGCTGTGCTGATGAGGCCGTTGCCCAGGAGGGCAGCCAGGTAGATGCCCAGGAAGAGCCAGAAGTGCAGGAGCTGCAGCTGCCGCGTGTCTGCCATCGGCAGCAGGAGGAACTCGCTGATGGAGCTGCTGTTGGGCATCTGCTGATCCTGGACATGGGGAATCATCCCAGAAGGAAAAAAAAAAAAAAAAGTTAGATGAGATTTCTCTTGGCACAAACCTGTACTGTTCCTTGGTGACCTTCCTTCTGCTGTTTAATCCAATCCTTTTTCATTTTCCGATGTAAATTTTGGTTCAGATCCACGGCCTAAGATTGTTGTCATGAGTTTTAATGTGGATGGAAGAGGAGAGGAGAAGAGGCCTCTGCTGGTCAGATCTTGAGACGGCGAGCCTGAACCACCCAGGTGGGTACACTGTAAAGTGACAGGACTGCTCGGTTTTACTTGTAGAATGTGACGTCTTTCTTAGCATCTCTTTACATCATCTCCCTAGGCAGATGCTCTTTCTGGTAACAGAGAGATGCTAAGACAAATACTTGCATCCTGCAGTGCAGTTCACAGCTTGCAAGGACCTCTCTCTTATAGAGAGAACCAAGTGTCCTGATGATGGAGTCTCATTAAAAGAAATACAGCTAATTTCCCAGCTGCACAGAATGTGTTCTCCACAGCCCTGAGCAGCTGCTCTCAGCCCGTGTGCTGGAGAAGGAAATGAGCTCACGCCTGGAGAGATGCAGCTCTGCTCTGCTGGGGCTCTGGCTGCTGAGGAGGAGGTTCAAACCTGAATGGGATCAGCAAAGCTGATGCTCACTGTGTCCATCGAGCCAGGAAAGGCTGATGGAGCACGAGGATGCTGCTCACAAACCCACTCATCTCCAAAGATACAGCGCAGCAGTCTCAGTGCTGTGTTAATATATACAGCTTGTCTCCCATTTCTCTGGTCATCCCTACCCTAACGGTAGGAAAACGAACAAAAGGAAGGAATTCCCATGTTTGGTCCTCTTTTTCTTTGAAGTCCCTTCTGCAATGCCCCGAGCACGCAGTGCAGCTGTGAGCCTCCAGCCTCATGCAGCACCCCGAGCAGCAAAAGGCCACAGTGCTGCTGGAGGTCTCCTTCCCCCCTCCACATCTCCCTACAGATACCTGTTCAGCTCCTCGGGCAGGCTGAGTGCTGAGCCTGGCTGGTGGTTGAGTCCCTGCCCAGGCACAGTGCCTTGGGATGCAAGGATTTTGGCTCTGCAGGACACCTTTACACTTCCATAGGAAAGGGATTCAGCTGAATCCATCCAGGCATTTTATCGTGAGGTTGTAGTCCTGGCTCCTGGAGGGGACTCAGCTCCCTCCCATGCCTCTCACACACCCAGCCAGACCAGCACTGACCACACATCGGGCCACAAGCATCTGGCCCCCTGCATCCCTCCTCTTGCACATCCTTCTTTCTCCTCCATCGCCATTCATTCCCATCTCTGACTGTTGCAGTCACACTCCAGTTATCAGCTCTCACTGACTACATTTCCCTCTTGGATCCCAATGCTACCCCCATGCTGGCTGTACCTCCCTCTCCCTGGCAGAGCTGCCATCTGTGTCACACAGGTTGTGCTGCACTCGATGACATCTCAGTGCCTGCTGTAAGATAAAGTACCCTTAAATAGGACATCTCCTTTTTTGGACAGCGATCCTTGAAACCTTCATCTACAACACTGAGACCTCCCTAAGGAGCAGTTCAGGCCTTGAAGACTTGAGGGAAATGGCTTGTTAGGTCTTTCTGCACTGTAATGAGCCCCACAGCGTATGTGGTGTACATGAACTTCGGGGACTGAGAGAAGACTGCTGTAAGCAAACGATGGAGGTACAGACAAAATGCTGTCCAGAAATGTTCGAGAAAGTTGGAGCTGTAATTGGTCCCTGTGGGGCCATTACCAACAAAGTCTCCCCACAGCTGTGTTTGAGCAGATAATTGGAGGCTGTCATTACAGGCAGGCCTTCATCTTTTTGCTTAGCACCACTACTATGGCAAAGTGGGCTACAAACTTCAGTTCCAGATGATGAGCACAACACCAAGAGATGGTAGCCTGACAATCACACCTGGTTTTACTCAAATGTTATTGGCTATTCTTTCTTCTCAGTTGGCAAAGAACAAAGAGAAGTTTGTTACTGTCAGACTTTCGCTCTTTCTACTGCCACTATTGATGGAGGGTAGTTAGGGACACCAGACACTCCTTAAATAAATTCTCATTTTGCAGTTTTTCATATACAGTCAGTTGGCCATGAAAACCACAGAGCCCACTGGCTATGTGCTACACCATGTCAACTTCTAGGAAGCCGGTGAAACATTAGGACAAGTGAGGCTCTTCTTGAGATACTCCTTTAAAGAATTAAGAATAATTTGTATTTTTGTCCAGGCTGAGTGGCTTCTAGTAGAGTCCCACAGTGACATCCACTTTATTTCCTTGACCCTTAATCAGTATGAAAGTAGGAATCAGGTAAATAGGGCTCTTCCTTGAAGATGAAGTATCCTTGGATTTGGGGAATGTCAGAAGAAAAGGATCAGTGGGATATGTAGACATTGCTATAGTTACAATACAGCTGGGTCTATAGTTAAGACAATACAGCTGGGTATACATAAGGGAAGGGTAGCCAAAGAAACTGGTTTTGACCGGACTAAGTGAAGGAGCTGGGTCAAAGACGAGAGGTCAACCTCTCATCAATAGTCCTTGAAGGTCATTAAGAACCAGGGAATGGTTTGGGATGGCATGATCTCCTTGGGAGGCTCCTTGATGATCAAAGAACCGTGGATCGGCTTGTGTTGGAAGGTTTGGGTGTTCCTTAATAATGATAGAAGTACAGAAGAGTTTGTGGGGGGTTTTAGGTTTGGGGTTTGGGTTTGGAGTAGGGTTGGTTTTAGCTTTAGGGACTGGGTTTGGGCTAGGGGTGGTTTTAGCTTTGAGGTTTGAGTTTGGTGTATGGTTGGTTTTAGGTTTGTGGTTTGTGTTAGGGTAGGGTTGGTTATAGCTTTGGGGTTTGGGTTTGAGTCTCAGTTGGGTCTGGGTTTGGGGTAGGGTTGGTTTTAGCTTTGGGGTTTGGGGTAGGGTTGGTTTTAGGTGTGGGGTTTGGGTTTGTGTCTGTGTTCGGTTTGGGTTTAGGGTAGTGTTGGTTTTAGGATTGGGGTTTGGGTTTGGGGTAGGGTTGGTTTTAGGTTTGGTGTTTGGGTTTGAGGTAGGGTTGGTTTTAGCTTTGGGGTTTGGTTTTGTGTCTATGGTGGGTTTGGGGCACAGTTGGTTTTAGGTTTGGGGTTTGGGTTTAGGGTAGGGTTGGTTTTAGGTTTGGAGTTAGGGTTTGTGTCTATGTTGGGTTTGGGTTTGGGGCACAGTTGGTTTTAGGTTTGGGGTTTGGGTTTGTGTCTATGTTGGGTTTGGGTTTGTGTCTATGTTGGTTTATGGTTAGGCTTTGGCGCTGGATTCAGGTTAGGGTTGGGTTTGGGTTTGGCTTCGGCATTGGATTAGGGTTCGGGTTTGATGTAGCAGTTGGGATGGCATTTGGGTCAGGGTTAGGGTTGTGAATCATGCACAACTTAAGGCTCAGGACCGCTCGGTGCAGTTGGGGTCAGGGGGAGAAGAATTAAGGCTCACCCTGCGCCCCTCCCGCTCACCCCCCCCTCCTCCCGGTCAATGCCGTATTCAGCTCCTCGGGGGGGGGGGGGATGTCTCCGTCTCCTCTTTGCCCCCCCTTCCTTTACCCATAGCGGCTCAATTGCAACCATTGGCTGTCCCCCACCCTTGGGACGCCTCCAGGTGACGCCGCATGTTCGACGCCATGTGGGAAACGCTGGGGGGGGGACCCGAAAGCCAGTTGGTGTGGGAAGGGGCTCGACCCCCCGCCGCCATCACCCCCTTCGTGTTGGATGAAGGGGACGGAGATGGGGGGTGGGTGGCGGCCGCCTCGTTGCCCCCCCGCAGTCTGGCCCTAATCTGGGGGAGGGAGGGGAGAGTGGACGTGCGGTGTCAGCGCTGGGGGGCTCTGGTCCCTTTGGGTCGCCTATTGAAGGGGGAGGCTTGAGGGCAGCACACGGGTGGTTCGGGAAGGTATCTATGGGTCTGGGTCGGTTCTGGGGGGTGGGAAAGGAGGGGTGTTTCTCATGAGGTTTTCTCTGTAAATGGGAACGATGCAGATTGGAGTGTTGAGTTTTGTGTTCCGTAAGGATTCGGATGCGCGGTTCCGGTCCGGTTCTGCTGACCCGACTTCGTTTGGTTGTCGTAAAGAGAGCAGAGAGCTCTCTGCTGCCACCGCGTGGCCAAAGCGTGGAACTGCACCCTGGTGTCACCCCAAATTGAGCCCCCATCGCCACCCCAGCGATGTCACCCCCGAAGGGATACCCCAACATAACTCCAACATAACCCCAACATGACCCCCCAGCGTCGCTCCCCAGCAACAAAAACATCCCTCCCTCCCTGATAGCAACCCCAGTGATACCCCAACATCACTCCTAACATCGCTCCCCAACATTACTCCGTTATCCCAACAGCATCACACCAGTGTCACCCCAATGTCACCCCAACACCATTACCCCAGCGTCACCCCAACACAGCCCCAAAGTCACCACGTCACCCCAACACAGCCCCAATACCACCCCAATGTCACCCCAATGTCACCCCAACAGCATCACTCCCGACATCACCCCAGTGTCCTCCCAATGACCAACCCCCAGCTCACCACAGCCTCCCTTTGGGGGTTATAGGGAGCAATAAGACCCTCACTACCCCATAGCAGATCAATCCATGCCCCCACTTGGTGTTATCTGATGGCTGTTTGCTGGCTGGCTGTTGCTCCATTCAACCACCACTGTCTGGGCCCATCCGCCAGTCAGTTCCTCACCCAGCACAGAGTGCACCAATGCATGCCAATGACCCCAGAAGTGCCCCCAAATGACCCTAAAATGACCCCAGAAGTGACCCCAAATGACCCCAAATGACCCAAAATCCCCCCAAGTGACCCTAAAATGATCCCGTAAGTGCCCCCAAATGGGCTGCAGCTTCCGCAGGAGAAACCCATGGCGGATGGTGTGGAAGGCTTTGCTGAAGTCAGTGCAGACCAACAGACACCAACAGCCTCAGCTGTCACCTCCCCCAGCACTCATGGATGGATCCCATCCGGCCCCATGGACTCGTGGTGCTCCAGGTGGAACAGCAGGACTCTGTTTCCTCTTGAATCGTGGGGGTTTGCTCTGCTCCCCATCCCAGACAGCCAAGTCAGAGAGCAGAGAACCCATCAAGAGCCTTTTTGTCCCCCATTTTCCCTTCACATCCCTTACCCACTGCAGCCTTCGCTTCCCTGAAGCTGCTCTCCCCATACACTGCTGGAAGGAGCCTTAAAACCACAACTACCAGCCCTGGGGCTCAGGGTTTGGTGACAGGGATGCATCATTGGGCATTGGGGTGCATCTAAAAGGGCTTCAATCTTTGGTTCTTGGGTTCAGGCCTTTGAGAGGGGTTCACCCTTTGATTCCTTGGGGTTATACACTTTTCTGACCCATTTGGCATCACGGTTCTGCTTTTAGTTGCCCTTTCTCTCCCGTTTTCCATCTCTATGCCCCTCCAGGGCTCCATAGCAGAGACACTTTGCTGCAGCCTTCATATATAAATTTCATGTATGAACTTCATATAAAAGCAGAAGAGAAGCATGCAGACCAAGCAGCATCTGAGTGCAGAATGGATGCTGCCCATCCCATCTCTCTTCCTATCTACGTCTGCTGTCACTCTGTGCTTTTCAAGGGGGGAATCTTTCCCCATCTCCAATGCAAAGGGTCCCAAACTCCAAAGTGGGGGGAATAATAGATGTGGATTTTATTGAGGGCTTTCTTAACAACTAACAACAACCAATTGGGGGTAACATTGGCTAATGGGTTAATATGGGCTAATTACAATTAGAGGCCGTTCTTATAGGCCATGGCTGCTCTGATGAGCCATAGAATGAAAGACGACCAAGAGTAAAGACAGAAGAAAGGGAAGGAGGGACAGAGAGGCAGCAAAGTGAGGCGGTTCAGCGCTGGTAGATCCATTCACGTTCTGCTGTTGGGTGCGGATCTTCAGTCTGATGGGCCATCAGAGGTTTGTTGTTTGACAGCGACTCCCGATGACAGTCCAGACTGATTTCCAACAAGTCCAACGTGGTGGCACTCAGCCGCCTGCCAGCACTGCCCCACTGCTGTGCCTGGGGGCAGGAGCACAGGAGAGGCCCCTTCCGTGGGGACAGAGCCCTGTCCTGTGCCCCAGCACGCAGCCCCGAGCTGGGAGGGGTTACTGAGCTGGGTGGTCAGATGGGCAGCAGCCCATCACAGACCACACGCAGGGTCCTGCTTGCAAAGTACGCCACGGAAGCGTACATTGGCTGGGGCAGCACCCGCAGCAGGAGCCGATAGAGCAGCTCCTGGTCATAGTGCTGGGCGTAAAATAGGGCAGAGCCCAGCACAGCAATGAGCAGCAGCTGGAGGCAGACGAAGATGAGGCAGATGGTCCTGTGGAGTGAAAGAGGGTTGGGAATGAGGCGTCTGTGCCCCATGGCAGCACAGCCCTATATGGTGCCAAAGGGGCTGCAGAGGGGTCCAGGCCATTAGCACATTGATGGGAACCCAGCTGCTGTTGGCAAAGAGCAATGAGGGGATACTCACTGCATCCAGAAGGAGAACCCACGTCTCCTCGCCCGCTCCTTCTTCTCCTGTAGGTGAAGATGGGGCAGAGATGGAGGTCAGGGTCTGCTGCACAGCAGGGGGATCATGCAGGACTCGGGAGCCCAGCAGCACAACAGTGCTGTAAGGAGCCCTGTCCTCAAGGAGACCCCATTGCATGGGGAGACCAATGTTGGATGGGGAGTCCCCTGTTGGATGGGGTGAGGGTGCTGTGTGTTCTGCTCCTTACCAGCTGTGCCTCCACCAGCTCCGGCAGCACAGCCCCAGGCTCACACTCCACCTCCATCTCCATCTGATGCTGCTGCCTGTGTTGAACAAGGCTTGGTTGGAGTCTATCACCACAGGGGGCTCCCTAACACTGTGTGCCCACCCCCCAGGGCTGGGATGGGGCTGCTCTGACACACCGTGCAGGAACCAGAGCCCCATCCCCAGCAGCACTGCAGTCCCATTGCTGCCCCAGGTGTGTCAGAGACCCCCGTGTGCAGGTGTGGGGTGCAGGATCCCACTCACCAGGCACCCTCCAGCTCCAGCTCCTCCCGCTCCTCTCGCAGGCGCTGTTTCTCTCTGCGCAGCACCTGGAAGACAAAAGCATGAGCTCCAGGTCCACAACATGGGGGTGGGCAGACCCCACCCCTCCCCTCAGTCCACCACCCTACCTCGATCTCCTCTGTCATGGTCTTCAGCTGCTCTTCCAGCTGGGCAATGAGCTGCTTCTCCTGCAAGACAATGCATGTGCCATCAGGGGTGGCTGCATTGGGTCCCATGGACCTGAGGGTTTGGGACCGAGGTCCTCCTGCACAGCCAGAGGTGTGAGGATGCTGAGCTGTGAGGACGAGCCCTCACTGCCCCCTACCTGCTCCAGCTCCTCTTTACGGGCAGCTGTTCTTTCAGCCCTTATTTGCTGGGCATTCTGTGGGAAAGGAGAAGAGCAGCTACCGTCAGGGCACCGGTGCTCCCATGGGGCTCCATCCCCTCCTGCCTCCTCCATCGGGGCAAGCAGGACCTGCAGGGCTGGAGCTGCAGACCCACACGAGGGGACTTCTCCCACCCCACACCACACAGCAGCATCTCCTCACCTTCAACAAAGACTCCCTGGCCGTGGCCATGCGGTTCTCCATGATCCGCTCATGAGCCTGTGGGAGGGGAAAAGAGCAGCGTTGTCCCCCGGCCCTTTGCTGCCTTGCCATGGGCAGCGTGCCCTCCAGCCGGCAGCTTGGCCCTTCTGTGCCCGTCCATTCAGTGCTCACCTGCTCCAGCTCCTGCAGCAGCTCCACGCGCTGCAGCGCTGTTAATGTTCCGCTGGCAAACTGGGCCCGCATTGCTGCACCACTCGCACAGCTCCTTGCAGGACCTGCACCGCCTGCAGAATGGGGCCGGCAGGTTTGGCGCTGACCCACTGCCCCTACCCCACCCCGGCAGGGCTTCTATGAGGTCAGTGTGTCATTGTGATGTCACCTTGAATGTCACAGAAACAGAGCATGGTTTGTGCTGGAAGAGTCCCTGAAGGTCATTAAGAACCAGAGAATGGTTTGTGTTTGGGATGGAGGCTCCTTGAGGATCAAAGAACCGGCTTGTGTTGGAAGGGTGCTGGAAGGTCAGAGGACTGTAGGATGGTGTGGACTGAGGTGTTCCTTAATGAAAATGGAAGTATAGAAGGGTTTGTGGGGGAGGATCCTTGACAATCTTAGCACTTCAAGGAGGGTTTGTGTTGGAAGAGTCCGTGGAGATCTGAAGAAATACAGAACAGGTTGGTTTGGAAGGGTCCTGGAGGATCAAAGAAGCATGGAGTGGTTCTTTGTGTTCTTTAGGGTTGTTTATAGGTTTGAGGTTTGGGTTTGTGTCTATGTTGGGTTTGGGTCATTTAGGGTTACTTCTAGGTTTGGGGTCTGTGTTTGTGTCTCTGTTGGTTTGGGTTCTTGAGGGTTGTTTTTATGTTTGGGGTTAGGGTTTGTGTCTATGTTGGGTTTAAGGTAGGGTTGGTTTTAGGTTTGGGGTTTGGGTTTGTGTCTATGTTGGGTTTGGGGTAGGGTTGTTTTTAGGTTTGGGGTTTGTGTTTGTGTCTCTGTTGGGTTTGGGTTCTTTAGGTTGTTTTTAGGTTTGGGGTTTGGGTTTGTGTCTCTGTTGGGTTTGGGTCATTTAGGTTTACTTTTAGGTTTGGGGTCTGTGTTTGTGTCTCTGTTGGTTTGGGTTCTTGGGACTTGGTTTTAGGTTTGGGGTTTGGGTTTGTGTCTGTGTTGGGTTTGGGTTCTTGAGGGTTGGTTTAGGTTTGGGGTTTGGGTTTGTGTCTCTGTTGGGTTTGGGTTCTTTAGGGTTGTTTTTATGTTTGGGGTTTGTGTTGGTGTCTCTGTTGGGTTTGGGTTGTTTAGGGTTGTTTTAGGTTCGGGGTTTGGGTTTATGTCTCTGTTGGGTTTGGGTTCTTGAGGTTTGTTTTAGGTTTGGGGTTTGAGTTTGCGTCTATGTTGGGTTTGGGCCATTTAGGTTTACTTTTAGGTTTGGGGTCTGTGTTTGTGTCTCTTTTGTTTTGGGTTCTTGAGGGTTGGTTTTAGGTTTGGGGTTTGGGTTTGTGTCTCTGTTGGGTTTGTATCATTTAGGGTTACTTTTAGGTTTGGGGTCTGTGTTTGTGTCTCTGTTGGTTTGGGTTCTTGGGACTTGGTTTTAGGTTTGGGGTTTGGGTTTGTGTCTATGTTGGGTTTGGGTTCTTTAAGGTTGTTTTTATGTTTGGGGTTTGGGTTTGTGTCTATGTTGTGTTTGGGTCATTTAGGGTTACTTTTAGGTTTGGGGTCTGTGTTTGTGTCTCTTTTGTTTTGGGTTCTTGAGGGTTGGTTTTAGGTTTGGGGTTTGGGTTTGTGTCTCTGTTGGGTTTGTATCATTTAGGGTTACTTTTAGGTCTGGGGTCTGTGTTTGTGTCTCTGTTGGTTTGGGTTCTTGGGAGTTGGTTTTAGGTTTGGGGTTTGGGTTTGTGTCTCTGTTGGGTTTGGGTTCTTTAGGTTACTTTTAGGTTTGGGGTTTGGGTTTGTGTCTCTGTTGGGTTTGGATCATTTAGGGTTACATTTAGGTTTGGGGTCTGTGTTTGTGTCTCTGTTGGTTTGGGTTCTTGGGACTTGGTTTTAGGTTTGGGGTTTGGGTTTGTGTCTCTGTTGGGTTTGGGTTCTTTAGGTTACTTTTAGGTTTGGGGTTTGGGTTTGTGTCTCTGTTGGGTTTGGATCATTTAGGGTTACTTTTAGGTTTGGGGTCTGTGTTTGTGTCTCTGTTGGTTTGGGTTCTTGGGACTTGGTTTTAGGTTTGGGGTTTGGGTTTGTGCCTCTGTTGTGTTTGGGTTCTTTAGGGTTGTTTTTATGTTTGGGGTTTGTGTTGGTGTCTCTGTTGGGTTTGGGTTGTTTAGGTTTGTTTTAGGTTCGGGGTTTGGGTTTATGTCTCTGTTGTGTTTGGGTTCTTGAGGTTTGTTTTAGGTTTGAGGTTTGAGTTTGCGTCTATGTTGGGTTTGGGTCATGTAGGGTTACTTTTAGGTTTGGGGTCTGTGTTTGTGTCTCTTTTGTTTTGGGTTCTTGAGGGTTGGTTTTAGGTTTGGGGTTTGGGTTTGTGTCTCTGTTGGGTTTGTATCATTTAGGGTTACTTTTAGGTTTGGGGTCTGTGTTTGTGTCTCTGTTGGTTTGGGTTCTTGGGAGTTGGTTTTAGGTTTGGGGTTTGGGTTTGTGTCTCTGTTGGGTTTGGGTTCTTTAGGTTACTTTTAGGTTTGGGGTTTGGGTTTGTGTCTCTGTTGGGTTTGGATCATTTAGGGTTACATTTAGGTTTGGGGTCTGTGTTTGTGTCTCTGTTGGTTTGGGTTCTTGGGACTTGGTTTTAGGTTTGGGGTTTGGGTTTGTGCCTCTGTTGTGTTTGGGTTCTTTAGGGTTGTTCTTATGTTTGGGGTTTGTGTTGGTGTCTCTGTTGGGTTTGGGTTGTTTAGGTTTGTTTTAGGTTCGGGGTTTGGGTTTATGTCTCTGTTGTGTTTGGGTTCTTGAGGTTTGTTTTAGGTTTGAGGTTTGAGTTTGCGTCTATGTTGGGTTTGGGTCATGTAGGGTTACTTTTAGGTTTGGGGTCTGTGTTTGTGTCTCTTTTGTTTTGGGTTCTTGAGGGTTGGTTTTAGGTTTGGGGTTTGGGTTTGTGTCTCTGTTGGGTTTGTATCATTTAGGGTTACTTTTAGGTTTGGGGTCTGTGTTTGTGTCTCTGTTGGTTTGGGTTCTTGGGAGTTGGTTTTAGGTTTGGAGTTTGGGTTTGTGTCTATGTTGTGTTTGGGTCATTTAGGGTTACTTTTAGGTTTGGGGTTAGTGTTTGTGTCTCTGTTGTGTTTGGGTTCTTGAGGTTTGTTTTAGGTTTGGGGTTTGGGTTTGTGTCTCTTGTGTTTGGGTTCTTTAGGTTACTTTTAGGTTTGGGGTTTGGGTTTGTGTCTCTGTTGGGTTTGGGTTCTTTAAAATTGTTTTTATGTTTGGGGTTTGGGTTTGTGTCTATGTTGTGTTTGGGTCATTTAGGGTTACTTTTAGGTTTGGGGTTAGTGTTTGTGTCTCTGTTGGGTTGTGGTTCTTGAGGGCTGTTTTTAAGTTTGGGGTTTGGTTTTGTGTCTATGTTGGCTTTGGGTTCTTTAGGTTTGTTTTAGGTTTGGGGTTTGAGTTCTGGAGGTTTGGTTTTAGGTCTGGGGTTTGGATTTGTGTCTATGTTGGGTTTGTTTTAGGCTTAGGCTTTCGATTAGAGTTAGGGTTTGGTCTAGTGTTTGGGATAGCGTTTGGGTCAGGTTTAGGGTTGTGAATCATGAGAGCAGCTGTTTTACGTTTTGCGGATAGCCTCTTGCACAACTTGGGCAGTTACAGCCTGAAGGACAAAGGGCTGGCGTTAATATCAGCTCAGGAACAGAATTGGGAGTTGGCCACAGAGTTTGCTGTCAAGGGAAGATTAGAAAGTAGAAATGTGCTGGAGTTGAAGATGGCAGAACAGATGCCTCAGGTGGATGTATCATCAGCGGGAACCGCCTTGTGCAGCCCCCTTTAAAGGGTTGGGCATTTACAGCAAGAATGGCTATTAGCATTCATCCCACCACCATCAGAAATGTTAATTAATGCTTGGAATTTCTGCCCATGTCGTTCGAATGAATGACCACAGAGAGGCTATGCCTATCAATGGAATGAATGACCACAGATAGGCTATGCCTATCAATGGAATGAACGACCACGGATAGGCTATGCCTATCAATGGAATGAATGACCACGGATAGGCTATGCCTATCAGTGGGTAGTCACTGTTTGTCTGGGTGTGTGGGTTGATGCAGTGATCCCCATGCACCCAGCCCCGCAATAAAGGGAACAGAACCCACTGGCGTGTCACATTCCTGTGTTGGTTTTCTCAGCTTCACCATGGCCATGGCTTTAGGGTCATTTATGGGTCATTTGGGGTCATTTGGTCTTTTGAGGTCATTTGGGGGGATTTGGGGTCACAGATCAGCTTCCAAAGCCCCTTATTTTAAAGGAGATGCCACGATCCAAAGAGAGGAGTTGCTGAGCTTCTTTTACCTCAACTGGTTAGCTGTATAGGAATGAACAATAATTAACATGTGTTACATATACACACTCCTATATATGTATATATACATGAAATCACTGACGGCACTCCCCCAGCATCAAATTCCCTTGTGGTACAAACTGGACGTCCCTGTGTTTCTCCAGCACCCACCGAGTGCACCCAGCTCCCTGGGCAAAAGCAGTTCCACGGAGAGGTTTGCCCTTTCCAGAGGCTGGAAAGACCCAGACTGCTTCTCCCAACATGTTCTTTACATGCACTACAGGGACCTCATCTCCCTCTGCAGTATGCAGGGGGATGGATTGGCTAGGACCATCACGATTGACAGATCCTCTAGTACTGACCAACCAAGTGGCTTCTGCCCAATGCTTCTCTCAGTGCTTCAATGTTCCACCATCCACTGCTTTCAACATAGCTTTCAACAACCCATGGTATCATTCAACCTTACCAGAGGCTGGTGCATGGTAGGGGATACGATAATCCCACTCAATGCCATGATCTTTGGCCCAAGTATTTATAAGGGAATGTTTAAAAGGAGACCCATTATCAGATTCAATTCTTTCTGGGTTGCCATGTCGTCACAGGACTTATTTCTCAAGACCTAGTATGGTGTTTCAGGCGGTAGCATGGAGTACTGCGTATGTTTTAAGCCACCCAGTGGTTGTTTCCACCATGGTAAGCACATAACACTTACCATTGTGAGATCGTGGCAATGTGATATCATCAACCTGCCACACCTCCCCATATTTATACTTTCTCCTTCTCCCTTCTCCCCAGAGAGGTTTCATCCTCTTGGCTTGTTTAATTATGGCACATGTTTCACAACCATGAATAATCTGCGCAATAGCATCCATAGTTAAGTCCACCCCTCGGTCTCTAGCCCACTTATATGTCCTTGATGGCCCGAGGTCTCATGGGCCCATTGAGCTAGAAATAATTCACCCTTATTCTGCCAGTCCAAGTCAATTTGAGTCACCTCAATTCTGGCAGCTCAGTCCACCTGATGGTTGTTTTGTTGTTCTTCAGTAGCCCAACTCTTTGGCACGTGTGCATCCACGTGAAGCACCTTTACAACCATATCTTTTGTTCGGGCATCAATGTCCTTCCAACATTCAGCAGCCCAAATAGGTTTACCCCTCCATTGCCAGTTATTTTGTTCCCACTGTTGTAACCACCCCCATAAGGCATTCACCACCATCCATGATTCAGGATAAAGATAAGGCATTTGCAACCTCTCCCATTCAGCAGCATCTAAGGCCAGCTGGACAGCCATTACCTCTGTAAACTGACTTGATTCTCCTTTACCTTCAGTGCCCTCTGCAACCTGTTGTGTGGGGCTCCACACTGCAGCTTTCCATATGCAGTGCTACCCCACAATGAGACATGATCCGTCTGTGAATAGGGCACGTTTCTTTTCATTTTCTAGTAGTTCATTGAATGGAGGGGCCTCTTTAGCACATGACACCTCTTCTGCTGGTGATGCTCCAAACTTTTTGCCTTCAGGCCAGTCCATGATCACCTATAATCTTCTTTGATATCAGTGCAAAGCATGTGGATGACACTTAATAGCATTTTCATATGAAAGGTTCTCCTCAGGAAACCCCGTTGGCTGGTTTGATGACATCTAAAACGAAATACTCAGGCTTTTGTAGCAGTCAAACTCTGAGCAAGTGAAATGTGATGAGGTCTGAGTTCTCAGGCTGCTCAACCAACAGCCTCCCTGCAATGCTACCCCCCAGCATGGGGGTAGCATTGGGGATCCAAGAGGGAAATGTAGTCAGTGAGAGCTGATAACTGGAGTGTGACTTGAACAGGCAAAGATGGGAATGAATGGCGATGGAGGAGAAAGAAGGCTGTGCAGGAGGAGGGATGCAGGGGCCAGATGCTTGTGGCCAGATGTGTGGTCAGTGCTGGTCCGGCTGGTTGTGTGGGAGGCATGGGAGGGAGCTGAGTCCCCTCCAGGAGCCAGGACTACAACCTCGCGATAAGATGCCTGGATGGATTCAGCTGAATCCCGTCCCTATGGAAGTTTAAGGGTGTCCTGCAGAGCCAGGATCCCTGCATCCCAGGGCTGTTTGCAGGGGCAGGGACTCAGCCGCCAGCCAGGCTCAGCACTCAGCCTGCCCGGGGAGCTGCCCAGGTATCTGTAGGGAGATGTGGGGCGGGAAGGAGACCCCCAGCAGCACAGGGGCCTTTTGCCACTTGGGGTGCTGCATGAGGCTGAGGCTCACAGCTGCACTGCATGCTCGGGGCATTGCATAGGCAGCTATTCTAGAAGGAGGACCAAACATGGGACTTTCTGCCCCATACTCAACTGGTTGGTCCTGACTGCCATCTTGTATATTCCCACTGGACTGTATTAGGTTTCCATACCTTGATTCAGATTTTGGTCAAGCTCTCCTGATCCTGATGTCCATTTTGCACTGTTGTCTGTAGGCTGTCTGCTGGAGCTGTGCATGGCTGTGGATGGGCATTCTCTAACAAAGTGCTGTTGTTTTATGCAGAGAAAATGCTCCAAAGAATTCTCCTGAAGAATCACACTGTTGGACCTGGATTTCTTCTGGATTTTTCTGATCCCCCTGGGCTGCCAGGATTGTGCTTCACCATCTTCCTGCTCATTTATGTCACAGTTATCATTGGGAACAGCCTGATTGTGCTGGTTACAGTGCTGGACTTAAGTCTCCGTAGCCCCATGTATTTCTTCCTGAGAAACTTGTCTTTCTTGGAGATCTGCTACACGTCAGCCACTCTCCCCAAAATACTTATGTGTTTCCTGACGGGAGATGTCCGGATCTCCTTCCTTGGCTGTGCTGCCCAGCTGTATTTCTTAGTTTTGCTGGGAAGCACTGAGTGCCTCCTGCTTGCCTCTATGGCTTATGACCGCTATGTGGCCATATGTGACCCCCTGCGCTACAGTTTGTTGATGAATGGTGGGTTCTGTGTCAGACTGGTGGTCGGCTCATGGATGGTTGCTGTACCAATACAAGTGGGCCAGACCTACCAAGTGTTCACCTTGCCCTTCTGTGCATCCCATCACCTCCATCATTTTTTCTGTGATGTTCCCCCTCTGTTGGAGCTGGCCTGTGCAGATACTTTCTGGAGCTGGGTGACCCTGCACACTATCATCCTGCTTTTCGCCGTCCTTCCCTTTTTCATGATTGTCGTTTCCTATGTTAGAATTATCAAGACTGTTCTGAAGATGCACTCTGCTCTGAGCAGACACAAAACCTTTTCCACCTGCTCCTCACACCTCATAGTGCTGACTCTCTTTTTTGGCTCAGCCACAGTTGCGTACTTCAAACACCACTCAAAGGACTCTGCAGACACTGACAAATACCTTGCCCTGTTTTACACTATTCTGACCCCCATGTTTAACCCTGTCATCTATGGAATGAGGAATAGGGAAGTGAGAATCGCCCTGAGAAAACTCCTGTGGGGAAAGTGATAGTGCAGAGTGGGTGAAATTACGACCCAATTGTTCCAATGAGCATTTGGCTGTTTGTGTGTTGGCATCCAGTTTTGGCTCAGACACCTCCAGATTGGGCACCTCCAGATTTGCTGCACTGTCCCACAACCCACTGCATCTTCCAGAAGGAATCAAAGTTTATGTAGGATAGAGAAGGATGTGTGGGGATTCACTGTCACATCATCACAGGGCAGGAAATGAAGGATCCCTGCTCCCTGTCTTTTTGAGGTCTCTACGTTCAATTTTGCCCTAGTTACCATATTATAATGCATATTATCCTTCCTATGATTGCACTGTACCTCATTAATGGTATTCCAGTCAGAATTCTGCAGGTTAAAGAAGAAGGAATTCTCAGAGCACCACAGTTCGATCCAGCACATGACAATCCAACACCACACAGCATCCTACCTGCCCTGAATGACAGCTATGACACATGGAGGCCAAAGGCATGAAGCCAATGGACACCACCGCCACTTTAGAGGGATGGGCCATAGACTGTGGGAATGATATCTATGTGTGTATATAAAACAAACAAACAAACAAACAAACAAGCAAAACAGGAAAGATGACAGCAGTTATTTGGAATGTATGGAAAAGCATTGAATCTGTAAGTGATACGGAATGAGGGGTGGGTACCATTCTGGGCTCAGTTGGGATGCTCTGACCTCAGGAAAAAAGCAGTGCTGGAACACCTCGATGTTTTCGCTGCTGCTGAGCAGTGTTACTTCAGTTCCTCAGCTTCATGCGCTATCCTTCCAGCCATGGGGGTTGAAATATTTGGGATGGGATGGCACCAGGAGCTGAGCTCAGCAACTCAAATGGATATTTCATTCCGTATGACATCATGTGGAAAAAAAGCTTCTTTTGTAAATACATCAATATTCAAAAATTATTAACATCAGAATTTTATTATTTTATTCTCAACCCCCCCCCCCCCCCCCACACACACACACCCATATTATTTTTTCTGCCTTAGTAAAATTGTTTGTACCTCAACCCACAAATTCTACTTTGTTGTGGTCTTTCTAGTCCCTCCTTCATCCCTCTGGGAGGGGGAGAGAAAGTGAAGAGGAAGGGGAAGGGGAAGGTTGTCACAGTTTGAATGAAAAATCCACCTGCGTCCGTGACAGGGGCCATGGGCCCCGCAGGGGCCCTAGGCCGAAAGGAAAAAGTTAATTAGGAAAAGAAAACAGTGGCAACGATCTAAGGAGGCACACTTATTTACTAAATACTATATCAAAATACAGGATAATAAAAATATAATACAATATAATTGAAAATTGAGCTAATGAATCAAGCAAAATAGGAGAGAGAATGAGTCCCGTAACCGAGAGGCCTACTGTGAAATCTAGGCGAAACAGCTGAAGGCTCCCACACACTCCCCTGAACGCCAGAACTCGAAAAGAGATCAGTCTGTTCAGCGACAGAGTTAATATAGAGTCCAGGTCCCGTGACCCATCGTGTTGTTCTCTGGGAGATGTAGTCTTCTTCTGCAAGTTGCAGATTCAGTAAAATTATTCATGCTTTATATGTTATGATGTGGAATACTGATAACAAAATTACAAAATTATTAAACCATGACAAGGTGAAGGTGAAGAGAAGGGAAGGGAAGGGAAGGGAAGGGAAGGGAAGGGAAGGGAAGGGAAGGGAAGGGAAGGGAAGGGAAGGGAAGGGAAGGGAAGGGAAGGGAAGGGAAGGGAAGGGAAGGGAAGGGAAGGGAAGGGAAGGGAAGGGAAGGGAAGGGAAGGGAAGGTTATTGACATTTGTTGGTGCTCAGTCCAGTTAGAGAGCTCTCTCAGTTTACTGTGGCATCAAAATAGAGCTCCTTCATTGTGTTCAACATATATCTCATATACTCACAAACAATAAATTTCTCTAATCAGCTAATTGGCCCTAAATTCTCCCAAACAACAGTGACAGAGGATGAAAGGTTTCTCAACTGTGAAAAGATTAACAGTGCATAAAAAGGAACTTCCTGGTTATCCTTTGTCTTGCATTGCAGACTCCCAAGGCTTCACAGTGGTAAGGTCTGTCAAGGAATCTGTTCAGCTCTTTGATGACTCACTCTCAGTTACATCTTTGCACAACTCCAGAACTTTCAGTCTGCCTTTAAGAAATTTAAAATGAAGCTGAGATTATCTGCTGTTCTCAGCTGTACTTCAGACGACCACAGCTGCTTGCAGCAGGACATGTGTAAATGGATGGTGTTATTTTTGTTGGGAACACCCAAAAGGCAGATGTTCACTTCTGCTGAGGTATGTCGGTGGAGGACTCCTTCCACATAAGTGATTTCTGCTTGCTCTGTGCTTAGTTTGAAAAGCAAATCTTTAAATAAACCCTTGTCAGTTTTGCCATTTAGAAGCAATGGAAGCAAACACGTAATGACACTGTGCAGTATACTTATTTCTAATTACACTGGGGACAAAGGATCCAAAGAGACTTTAGCAGATTCTTTCCTCTCCAGTTCTGATTTGTCTCTATTCACCCTTCCTAAGGATGTGAAGTTTTGAGAAGGAAGTCTGGAATTTTCTTATTTATCTGACTTGGTCTGGAAAAATGTGCTGTCATTTGTGGTGAAAATCCATCAGTGGAATCCATTTGGATGTGGTGCTTGGGGACATAGTTTACAGGAGGGTTGTTATGATAGTTATTGAGTTATGGTAGTACAGTTGGTTTACAGCTGGACTTGAGGATCTTGAAGATCTTTTCCAACCTGAGCAATTCTATGATTCTATGAGGTGACTGGGATTTTGGATGAAGGAAAGGCTGTGACTCATTTGCCTTGACTTGTTCAGCCTGGAGAAAAGATGGCTGCAGGTTGACCACACTTCAGCCTTACTGTCCCTAAAGGGAGCCTATAAACAAGAGGGGAGTCAACTCTTTGAAAGGGTTGATAGCAGCAGCACAAGGCGAAATGGTTTGAAGTTGAAGGAGGGAAGACTGAGGTTGGATGTCAGGGGGAAGTTCTTTACTCTGAGAGAGGTGAGGTGCTGGAACAGCTGCCCAAGAGAGGCTGCGGATGCCCTGTCCATCCCTGGAGGTGTTCAAGTCCAGGTTGGATGGGGCCCTGGGCAGACAGGTTAGTGTTAAATGTGGAGTTTCTTGGTCCTGATTGCCACAGGGGGGGTTGGAGCTTCATGATCCTTGTGATCTCTTCCAACCCAGGCCATTCTGTGATTCCATGATTCTATGATTGGCACAACACCTTCCACAGCTGCCTTACCAACAAATTGTCTGGCTATTTTTAAAATTTTTTAAAATTATTTTTATTTTCATTTTTTTATTTTTAATAATGCAGTGAAAAAGTGCATGGAAAATTGACTGGACCAATTTCAAGAAGCAATTATCAGAGATGTGAAGGTAAGTAGGTGAGAACAAAGTAGTGGTGTCCATCAGGGCTGTGCTGCTTTATGTGTTCACTAAGGAGTGAATGCTGGAGGGCCATGTGCTCACAGGGAGCTTGTGTGGGAAACCCAGCTCAGGAGAGTGGTCAATATGTGGGAGGGGAAGGCTCACGTGCTAAATCCTACAGATACTCAGTTATTTCCCATGAGATTGGTCATATACTTTGAACAGGTTGTCCACAGTCTGTGCGATATAAACAGCCCACTTCACAGCTGTACTTGGTTCTGCACTGCATGCAGTGCTACATGAAAACCGAGAGCACTGTGAGCTGTTGGGTGCAGTGCCTTCTGGGGTGTTATTGGAGGGCTTTGTGGGCAGAGGTATCTGGAGTTCACTCCACGTAGATGCTGCCCGAGGAAGTGACACTGTGTTGAGAAAAACACTCTTTCTGAAGACATATTTCTGAACAAAAGGGATTACTGGGGTGATCAGAGGCAGACAAAGAAGCAGACTGAAGGGCAAGCACAAGGGACATTGTAACAATGCTTTGTTACTCCTCAAAGTAAAAATGAAAGAATGGTTGGAGGAATATCAGCACTGCCCTGTAAGGCTGTGTTTGCATTGCCTCCCATTTTCACCAAACAGCTGCCAGCTGGTTGCAGATTCAATAGAACTTTGAGGGCACATTGGAGTCACTTTGGGGTCACACTGAGGTAACTTTGGACACTTCAGGGTCACTTTGGGGTCACATTGGGGTCAGTTGGGGGTGCCTGCCTCATGCGGGTGGGTGTTTACTCATGGGAGGGGACAGGGCTTTGGGAAGAGAGGTGGGGCCTTATAGAGGCAGGTGTGGTTTTAAGGGGGTGAGTGTAGCTTTGTGGGTGGGGGTGGGGCCTAATAGAATTGACATGGCTTGATTGGGCGAGGCCCAGTAAGAAACCAATGACTGAGTCATGACGGAGCCCAGGAAGAAGGCAGAACCAACAGTGGGTGTCCAACTGGAAACTGAACTCTTGAATCAATGAATCGAGGCCAGCACTCCATGAAGGGCTCTATAAACCCTCAACATCCTCCAGGTAATACCTAATAAGTTTATTAGATCCTTAATGATAATTTCATGGCACACTGTCATCTCCTTTGTGTGGGTTGGTTCTTCCCTGAATCGCTCTGTATGGGTTTTAGTATCACCACAGGGCTTTATTTTATAGAAGACTTCCTGAAGGATAATGACTGTGACCTTCATTTGTTTACTCCAAAATGCTTCATAAAAAGTCCACACCACAGTGAGTATTTGTGGACAAACCTGCCTATAGAGCTTCTGATCTCCTTGTTGCACAGCGTGTAGATCATGGGGTTCATTAAAGGGAAAATGACCGTATGGAAAAGTGCAATGACTTTTTCCATTGGGACAGCCTGGAAAGGGAGGACGTAGATATAAATTGCTGGGCCAAAGGTGACCAAAACCACAACCATGTGGGAAATGCAGGTGGAGGTGATTTTGATCTTGGCCTCAGAGGAGAATGCCCGGAGCTTCAACACTAGGGCTGAGTAGGAGATGAGGAGGAGCACAAAGCACACCACGAGGACAGAGTCGTTGTTGAGGAACATCAGCAGTTCCACTGTGTCAGTGTTGGCACAGGCCAACTTTGCCAGCTGTCGAACATCACAGAAGAAGTTGTCCAGGATGTTGGGGCCGCAGAATAGGAGAGTGATGGTAAGAGTAAATAGAATGATGCCGTGAATGAGGCCACCGCCCCACGAAGCTCCAAGCAGGGTGCAGCGAACAGTCTTGTTCATGAGCATGGTGTAGTGAAGGGGTTTGCAAATGGCAACGTAACGATCGTAGGCCATGGTCAAGAGCAGGAAGATTTCCGCTGCTCCAAGGAAGTGAAGAAACAAGAGCTGAGCCATGCAGCTGTTGTAGGAGATGGTCTTTGGGTTTGAGAATAAGTCAGCCAGCATTTTGGGTAGGGTGACAGAGCAGTAGCAGATATCCAGGAATGCCAGATTGGCCAGGAAAAAGTGCATGGGTGATCCCAGTTGGGAATCACCCCAAACTGTGAGAATGATGAGGACATTGCTTGGGAGAACTGCCATATAGAACAGCAGGAAGAAGAAGAGAATGGACTGTACTCCGTGGCTGTGGGACAGTCCCAGCAGAACAAACTCTCTGACTGTTGTTAAGTTCTCGTGCTCCATTTGGACTCTCGTGAGTGCTGACAAACAGGAATAAATAAGCCAGTGCAAATATATTGCAATATTACAGCAATGTGGGCTGTACTTGCACTATGCACACCCTACGAGCATTGCTTGGTGTGATGGAACTCCATATGGGGAAATACTTGAAAGCTGGGAATGGAGATTCCCACTAAGGTGGGCGCTGTACTGCAACTGGGAGCTGAATGTCAGCACATGGTGGGATGGTCCATGTTTTCTCTCTCTGGGAACTGGCTCCAGAATTGATTCTAGGTTGTAGACCATCAGTGCAGTCTCCTGTAGTGCTGCTCTTTGTGGTCTGAGCTGATTTCTTACATCCCCAACAGCTGCACAGAGGTCAGTGCCATTCCTTTTCTCCCAAGCCTTACAAATCCACTCAGCTTTTGTGATGGGAGCACCAAGACTTACAGCAATTCCATCTCTGTGTGTAGAATCAGCCACCAGATGCACAGCATTGCAGCAGAAGCCCTTTCAGATAATTCTACCAAATGCATCTCTCTTCCTGAATGCTGTAAGCACAGCACTGAGTTCAACATCCATGCACAGTGCAGTGGACAACACGAGGAAGGTGAAGGCTCTAACATACTGTGCACAATGTGGGGCACATGGAGGCCTGACGACACGGCCGTCTGCTTTGCTGAGGTTGGCAGAGATGAAATCTGGGAGGTCTGATACAAACAAGGCAGTCTCACATTCCAGGCAAAGACAACCACCATTTTGTCCCCAAATTGTCCTGAAATGGCCCCAAATTGTCCCTAAGTTGACTCAAAGTGTCCCCTAATGTCCCCAAAATGATCAAAATTGACCCCAAATTGCCCAAATTACCCCAAAATTGTCCCCATATGTCCACAAATGTTCACAAATTGTCCTGATTTACCACCAAAATGTCCACAAATTGACCCATACTTTCCACAAGTTGATTCAAATTGACACAAAATACCCTCTAAGGTCTCCAAAAGGTCTCCTAAAATCGTCTCCAAATTGTTCCAAATTAACCCCTATTGTCTCCACATTGACCCCAAATCTCCTCTAATGTCCCCAAATTGTCACAAATTAATCAAAATTGACTCTAGATGTCCTTTCATATCCCAAAATTGGCCCATTACACCTAATTGTTCACAAACAGACACAAATTGTCCCCAAACTGATCAAATATATCCTCTGATACCCCTAAATTGTCCCAAATTACTCCCAAATTGTACCCACTTTGACCACAAATTGCCCCAAATTACCCCAAAATTTTCCCCAAATTGATCCCAAATTACCCCCCAAATTGTCTCCAAGTTGACCCAGAATGTCCCCAAATTCTCCAAAATTGGCCCCCAAATGTCCCTAAATCGACCCAAATTGACTTCTAGGCCTAAAATCACACCCACTGATTGGAAAAGGAAACCAGTTATGGAGCACTCCCATCTGTTGTGAGTCAATGGGGTGCATTCATCTGACAGCTGCAAAGGAGATGCAGGAGGTGCAATGGAACACCAAAAAACCTTTTTAGCCCATGGTGTCACTGCAGCCATCCCAAGGAATGGGGAATTCCATTCTGGATTTTCCCTGGAATGCATCAGTTAGAGTATTTTCTACACTAATCTATTCTCCCCAGCTGTCTTTCAGTGCAGATGAGGGTGCTGGGATAGCATTCAGACTTTCACTTTTCCTCACAGAAATCCCGTAACACATCCCAGTTCCTCACTGGGGCCATAAGAACATTGGAGATGTGAAGAAAAAACAATTATCTAAATATCTCTAACCAGTTAATCCATCAGTAACCAGCCATGTGCCCAGCTGAGAGAGCAAAGTGCTCCTTAAAAACCTCACATCATGCCATGAAGCAGTCTTTAATTATCCATAAGATAATTAAGGTAGGGAAGAAGCACTGAGACCAAGGAGCCTAACCTTCAGCCCATCACCTCCTTTAATTAATCACAGAATAATTAAGATGGGGAAAAAGCACTGAGACCACAGAGTCCAACCTTCAGCTCATCTCCCCCTTTAATTAATCGTGGGATAATTAAGATAATTAGGCAACACCGAATGCTGTATTTATGCAGTTGAGCTCTGCTCTGAATGTCCCACTGACTCCCAACTCTGTCTATAAGCAGATTAATTGCATTAAATGCACCTCTGGGTTGATTCCTGGAATTGATTACCCCACAGAAACTTATAGAGACCCACAGAGACCCATAGTGTTGGAGTTGGGGCAGTATGTTTGGGCTGAGGTTGGAGGGTCCTTACAGATCACAGAGCCACAGAATGGCCTGGGTTGGAAGGGTCCATAAGGATCACAGAACCACAGAAAGGTTGGGTTGGAAGGGTCCTTAAAGATCATAGAGCCTTGGAACAGCTGGATTGGGTTGGGTTGCGTTGAAAGGGTACTGACAGAATGGCATGGGTTGGAAAGGACCTCCAAGTGATCCATCCACATTGTTGCCCTGTGCTGGGAGAGCAGCACAGCCTGAGGCACTTTCCTTCCTCACTGAGCTCACTTTCTGAAGTCCACCCCATGCAGACATACATCATCAGCTTCAATACATACCTCCCTACCAAGACCTTGTGGGCAGTCCATCAGCCTGTTCTGAAGCCTTCACTCTCTTCCTCTCACACACACTCATGCATATGTGGGCAAAGAAAAGTTGGTTAGAAAACGATAGAAAATCAAAGCCCCTTTGCATTGCATTTTAGGCTTCCACCCATGGAGCCGTGAAGTCACCGTCCCTGGAGGTGTTCCACCAGTGTGGGGCAGCGAGCAGTGCTAGTGGGCAATGGGTGGTTGGATGAGGGGATCGCTTGAAGTTCCTTTCCAGCTGTAATGACTCAGAGCTGGGGCTCAGTGAGGGCTGGCTACCCCTGAGAGGTGGGTGGTCTTTGGGATGGAGTTTTGTTTTGCCATTACAGTCAGATTGTAATGAGAAATAATTACCCATAGAGGTAATTGTTAAAGTTAGAGTTAGGGTTAGTGTTAGGGTTAGGGAGCCATCTCCATTGGTCTCTCCATACAAAGTGCCACATTGAGGTCCCATCCAATGCATGATTTTAAGATGGAGAGCCTAACAGTGGTGGTGCCCTGCTTGACCTCTTCTTCTCCCAGGGAAGTAGTGGGGTCACTGTCTCTGCTGGTTTTCGAGGCACTGGGATGAGGTGCTATAAGATATGTTTCAGTAGCTCAATGGCAGTAATGGTGATGTAAGGACGGCTGAACAGGATGGCCTTCTATGCCCTTTCCAACCTTGTGATTCTATGATCCTATGTTTATATCTGCTTAAGTGGATTATAATCTATGCTTCCGATATGAAAATGAGCTACCAGCCTCAGCCTTTCAGATTCTGAATGTACAGTTGGATATGGGGTTGCACAGAATGGAAACCCATCATCCACAGTTCTCCTCATCAGTTCATTTCCTCTCATAGAATCACAGAATCAAGAGGTTGGAAAGGACCTACAAGATCACCTAGTCCAACCATAATCCTCCCATTTCTGTAGCTACAACAAAGCATTAAACCATATCTTGTAGCTCCTCATCCAGACACCTCTTGAACACTGCCAGGGATGATGACTCCACCACTTCCCTGGGCAGCCATTCCAGTGCCTGACCACACTGAGACAAAAAGTTCCTTCTTATGTCTGGTCTAAGCCTCTTCTGGTACTAGTCTGCTGACAAAGACGCGTGCTTCAAGGAAGTGTCAAATGAACGCAATGTGTTTTTGTTGGTGATTGGTTGGTTGGTTTCTCCCTTTCTCTCTTTCCCCCAGAATCTGTCCCACCAGGCAGGGACAGGCATTGCTCACAGACACTGAGGCTGCTGCTCTGTGTGATTTAATCAGCTCTGGACCCATGATCCCTCCCTGCACTCTGGGGTTGTTTCCAGTGATTCAGAGGAGATGGGAGATAAAGCTTATAAGCTTTTACAGTCATTTAAGTACTGAAAAATTACAGTGAGATTGCCCTGCAGTCCTCTCTTCTCACTGAGCTTCATTTGGTTTATGTGGGCGACATTTTGGAGCCTGGCCTGGTCATTTTGGGTGGCATCCCTTCCTTATACTACATGCACCGCTAAGCATGATACCATCAGTAAACACTGAATCTCGCTGTCTGCCTCATTTATAAAGATTCTGAAGAGTATGGGTTTCAAGTTAGGGACTGGGGGACCAAACTCATCATCAGACCCCACCTGGATGACACCAGCTTGCCCTGGAGAATCTACCTTGGCAGGTCCGTGTGCTAAGGAGCTGGACAGAACATGTTTTTGGAGAGTCAAACAGGCAGGTTCAACAAGTACCCAAGGTGGCCTTGCAAAACCAACTGGTTCTAGACATATTGCTGTTAAATGAACCACAGGGTGTGAAAGACGTTGAACTCATCCACAGTGCCACCACTACCATAACTGAGGCTCATCAAAACACAAAGTCAATCACCAAAAAGACTGGAGAGCTTTTTCGAGTGATGCAGCAAAATGACTGATTTGATGGACTGATCCGCTGGCCATGGATCACATCCTTGCTGAAATCATTGGGATGCAGAGGGTGGTGGAAATGGCTTGTGAATATCAGTCTTAGGATATGGTGTGGGTTTTTGTTTCTAATGGTAGACCTTCTCATCTCTCTTCCTTTTCATCTGCTAACTGCTACATGCAGATCACCATTATTGAAGGAAACCACAGAATGTTTGAACCATAGGTTGGTGTATGGGATGAGATGTGAGTGTCTGTTCATGTGAGCTGGAACAATGCACTGAGAGACAGTTAAGTCACATGGAGCAGCTGGGTGTCCCTTCCCTTTATTAGACTGATGCATCAGCCACTCCTGGAAGAGTCCTGAACAACAGCCCTGAAATGGTCAGGTTTCAGGACAAGGCCTGGTGTGACTTCCTTTGATTTGGATATAACATAGTGTCCAGGAATTAAGGCAACTCCAGTTCCAAATAGGGGTTGATGATATCTGATCTGCTTCCTTTGATAATATAACTAGTTGCTGGTGGGGAGGTCAGATTTGCCCTGCCTCAACTGCTGGCCCTGCTTCTAGGTGTAGTTGTTTCCACTCTATGCTATGTGGAACATCCCTATCAGCAGGCTTGGTGCTGGATTCAGCACTGGTGATCTCATCACCCCCCTTTAATTCCCCTCCTTCTTTTTTTTTTTTTTTTTTTTTTTTGGTACCTCTAATTGTTTTTACTAGCTCAAGTCTTACTTGAAGTTCCTATAAACCTGACAAGATGCCTCTTAACAAGGGACCAGCACGGCTGGACTTCAGTGCCTAGGGCAAGTAATGCTGTCCCAGACACATCCTTTTATTCCTAAAAGAATAATTAACTGGTATCATCCTCCTGGCTGGGTGGCATATAGTTGACTCCCACTTTACTTCCTTGTCCGTTAGTCCATGCCCAGAGCTTCTCAGCCATGTCCCTGTCAACTGTAAGCTCCATGCAGAGGTCAAGTGGGACACAGAGGGCACAGCCTTCTGCTGGGTGGATACAAGTGTTGGTTGAACCAGATGGGACAAAAACCTCCCACCATGCCCTCCTGGGAAAATGGCCACCCCAAGAATGGCAGTCTGCCTCCTCCATGACCCCATCTGAAATGCTCCTGCACTGATTGATTAAAGGGCTTTAAACCAGGTCCAAAGGGGGAAGGGAGGGGAATTGGATGTGACAGGGAAGGGCTGAGGGATGTTGTTGGTGTTGGAGATTGCAGGGAAAGCCTCTGAGTTGTTCCATAGGACTGTGGGAGGATTCCTCAGAGAAGGTCTTACTGCCAATACCCCGTCCTAAATCTTACTGTGTACCCTCTGGGGGTAACCCCAACCTGCTGCTGCCCAAAATTGCTTGTAGACCAGTGCGGGTAGCATGGGAAATAAACAGGACAACTCAAGAGAAAACCACAGAGCACTTCCTTTCATGCAGGCTGCTGCTTCTGAGCAAGGCCCTGAACACCAGTACCACAGTGTAGATGCAAGGCCCAGCCAGGCTAAATCAAAACATGCTTCTGGAAGGGGATGCTTTCT
Source organism: Coturnix japonica (assembly GCF_054131305.1). Classification (NCBI taxonomy): domain Eukaryota; kingdom Metazoa; phylum Chordata; class Aves; order Galliformes; family Phasianidae; genus Coturnix; species Coturnix japonica. Next base: position 17,796,171 of record NC_140671.1, on the reverse strand, counting down.
GAAGAGTCTTTACGCTAATGAGACAACCACAAACATTCACTCAGCGAACTCCAAATCTCTGTGCCTTTGCGGGCCTAGGGTTTTGTTTGTCTCACAGAGACATGGTGGAGTGGTTCTCACCTCTGAACTGCAGCAGAGCAGATACCAATTCTTTATGACGGATGGCCAAGGACAATTAGGAAAGGCTGCTGCCATCTGTGAGAGTGCACTGAGCTCTGCCTGGGGATGGCAGAGGAGCCAGCTGAGAACTGATGGAAAGGGCTCAGAGAGGAGAGCGGCAGATTCTGTTCCTTGCTTCCTGATCAGGAAGGACAAGAGGAGGAGGGGGACAAGCAGGTATCTGAGTTACAGCTGGGATGGAATTGTTTTCTTCAGGCTGCCTACTATGGTGCAGTTTTTTGTTTCTAAGAGAAAAACAACAGTGATAACACTCTGATGTTTGCAGCTGCTGCTAAGCAGCATTGTACAGAACCAAGGCCATGGTCAGTGGAGGTCTCAAGTAGCTGGGAGGGAACAGACTATGCACAGCTGACTGGAAGTGGTCAAAGGGACATTTTGTAGCACCTGACAGGAAGCAGAAATTGTATTGAAAGGGGTGGCAGTTTATCTCACTCTCTTCTCTTCCCAGTGCCCAACTGAGCATCAGTCTGGTGGTGCTGAGCAAGTGCTTGTGCATCAGTTGTTACTACTGCATATAAATGGATATATAGTGATAACTATTACACCTCTGCTTTTATCTCTTTTTTCAAATTGCTTTGTTACAACCCACAAGTTGTACTTTTTTTCCCCAATTCTCTTCCCCATCCCACTGGGAATGGGGCAGTGCACAAAGCACTGTGTGCTGCTGAGCCACATGCTGGATTCAACAACCACCATCATTTTGGTGCCCGATGTGAGACTCCAACAATTGAGATAACAGCACATCTGTCCTGAGTGAGTTAACACAGGTCTTTGTGGGAGCTGGAGAACTGCAGGCCATGATGCTGATTGTTTCCCCATTTGTGGAGCTTGTTGAGTCTTCTCATGAAGCTGCATTGCACAGCTCCTTGCTTGCTGCTTGTTTTCCTTGCTGTACTGTTTGCCAGCTCTGGGGGCTGGATTAGGGTATTTATTTTGGTATGCTGTTTGACTCTGGTTTATATCATGATAAAACTGGCAGCTGACAAAATGAAGTTTTGTGCACATTCATCTCTGATGTCATCTTTGAGTTATGGAAGTTATACTGTTGATAAGATTAGTAATTACACCCTTGACTTGGACTCCTCAGGGAGTCTTGCTACGGAGGAGAGAAGGGATGACACTTTCCAGTAGTCCCTCAGACTCACTCTCACTTCTTTTTGTCCTGGAGATTGACAGCTAGTTCCAATAGCTCTTGAAAATTTTGACTATCCATGGGATGCTTACACCAGCACACTCCCACTGTTACGTGTCATTAATGTGTTTCAGCTTATGTTTCAGATTAAACAGTTATTCAGAAATATCAGTGAGAGATCTGCCCCAAGGTGAGAAGGCTCTGCAGGGGTGTGGGATGGTCTGGGCAGCTGCCTGGAGCTGTGGGCACCCCCAGGGCTTTGGAACTTCATCTCTGAGCAACTGCAGGATCCTGAGAAACTGGTAGAATATTGGGGGCAGGTCTGCTGTGGCTCTGGTAGCCCCCAAGAGGCACAAATGACTGCAGTGTGCCAGATCCAGAGAGCTGGAAATGCTGACAGTGCTGCAGCCTCTGCAACTCCTGGCACAGACCCTGCAGCAGCTCCAAGGTTTTGCCACATGTCCTGCGTTTGCTCCATGCTCTGGACAGATCCCGCTGTCACTCCATCCCTCATAATGAGCTCTGCAGTCACTCCTGCTACAAGTCCTGTAGCTGTTCCAAGTATTGCTATAAGAAAATGAAACAAATTCCTCCCAAGGGAGGTGCACTGTGCCAGGAGGTACAGCCCTGTGGTCACTCCAACCCCTCCAATGAGCACAGTGGCTGCTCCAACTTCAGTCACAGGTCCTGCGGTGATTCCAGCTCTGGCAATGAGCTCTGCAATTGCTCCAACTCCTGCAACAGCCCAACAGTCACTTCAGTTCCTACAGTGAATACTATGGCTGTTAAAACCCCTGCAACTAGTTCTGAACTTGCAAACAGAAAAACATAAGAATTAGTTCATATATGTTTGCAAATGCATATATTGTATATGTGTGAAAATATACTAAATATATTATATATGTATAATTACATTTGTCAAAACTATTATCCTTTTCTTTTTCTCTTTTTTCTTCTTCTTTTTCTTCTTTTTCTTCTCTCTCTCTCTCTTTTTTTTTTTTTTCCTCTTTTCTCTTTATCTCAACTCATAAAACTTTAACCACAGCACGGCCCCGAGTCTCTTACTGATCTCCTTGGGACTATTCAATCTGATCCGGTCACACACTGAAGAGCACCAGAAGATCCCGAGGTCTTCTCAGGGAGCAGCTCCTGAGGTATATTCCTTACACCAGCTTTGGAAGAGGCCTTCAGTTCTCTGGGCCTGCTCTGAAGGAGCCCTCTTGTTATGGCAGTGCCAGCAAGGAGACCAGCCCTGACACAGCAGTTCGTATTGCCGGATACTGACTGCAGCCCTGGATTGCTGCTGTAGAGGCAACAGGACTGTCATGAGACACACAAGACCTTAAGGACTGCACAAATGAGAGGGCCTGAGAGCACTATGGCAGTGTAAAGAGATCAGAAATGAAAAGAGCACGTTGAGCTGATGTCTGCGGCTGTACCTCCCCAAATCCAGACAAAACAGGAAGAAAGAAAAGCTAAGTAAACGTCAATTTTGAAAGCTTTTTAGGTATCATATAACGTATTCGGGGAATCTGGTTATATGGTTACATGAGCTCTTGGAGTGAAAAAAATGCAAATTATGTAGGAAAGAAGTGAAATAAATTTTTATTTATAAGTTCAATAACATTTTTTTTTTTTTTTTTTTGCACATTGCTATATCTCACATAAGCAAACAATCTTTATGCAAAGATGCATAAAACATAAAGAACCATCACTGGGAATCATGCGATGAAGATGTGCACTTTATTGAAGCGGGAATAGTGAGTATTGCAACACCTTCCTGAGAGCGTGCTTGATCTCCCTGTTCCTCATGCTGTAGATAATAGGGTTCAGTGTTGGAGGAACCACTGCATACAGAAGTGCCACTGTCAGATCCAGGAGTGGGGAGGAAATGGAGTGGGGTTTCAGGTAAGCAAAAGAAGCAGTGCTAAGAAATAGGGAGACCACGGCCAGGTGAGGGAGGCACGTGGAGAAGACTTTGTGCCGTCCCTGCTCAGAGGGCATCCTCAGCACAGCCATGAAGATCTGCACATAGGACACTAATATGAAAACAAAACACCCAAAGGCTAAACTGGCACTAAAAAATAGAAGCACAACTTCCCTGAGATAGGAGGTTGAGCAGGAGAGTTTGAGGGTCTGGGGGATTTCACAGAAAAACTGGTTGACAACATTGCCTTGGCAGAGAGGCAGTGAAAACGTACTGGCAGTGTGCAGCAGGGAATAGAGAAGCACAGTGCCCCAGGCAGCTGCTACCATGGTGGCACAAGCTCTGCTGTCCATCAAGGTCCCATAGTGCAGGGGCTTGCAACTGGCAATGTAGCGGTCATAGGACATGATAGTGAGAAGGGACAACTCTGCTGAGATGAAGAAGAAAATGAAAAAGAGCTGTGCAGCACATCCTGCGTAGGAGATGGCCCTGGTGTCCCAGAGGGCCTTGGCCATGGCTTTGGGGATTGTGGTGGAGATGCAGCCCAGGTCAAGGAGGGCCAGGGTGAGGAGGAAGAAGTACATGGGGGTGTGCAGGCGGCGGTCGCAGGCTACGGCTGTGCTGATGAGGCCGTTGCCCAGGAGGGCAGCCAGGTAGATGCCCAGGAAGAGCCAGAAGTGCAGGAGCTGCAGCTGCCGCGTGTCTGCCAACGGCAGCAGGAGGAACTCGCAGATGGAGCTGCTGTTGGGCATCTGCTTTTGTTCCTTGCCTCAGAGACCTGTTCAGAGTGCAGAAGATAATGACAAATCCAGATGATTCTCAAAGATATTCCTCCTACTATACTATGAAATGTTTTCATTTTCCTATGACAATATTCATTTAGCAACTCTAATTGAATTTAACTTCATTAAGTTCACCATTCTATAAGCAGAAAAAGCACATGGAGCTTTAACCTTCCTTTCATCTTCTAATCTTATCCCATTTCCCTGGTCTTTTTTCATCTGTTTCGTGTCTCATATCTTTACCCTCACTGCTGTTAAAATCCTCAGTCCCAACCTTTGTGCCCTTCACTTTCTGTTCTGGAAACATGCCTATTTGCAATATAGGTGCATTATTCTTGTCAACATAATTGACAATTTCAACTAGTTCCACCCTTGGAAAGGTTCCTTTTTCTTGAAAGGGGAGGCTGAAAACACTTCACGTGTGACAGTTCACATAACAAGCAACTGACTGAAGAAGAACTGGGAGTCTCAGAGCTGTGTTTATGTTTGACAGACTCTTAGACTTCTGCTTCGAATCCTTCCCCCTTCTGTCCAAACAAGAAATAGAAAATTGCTACCTTGGCTCTCCTCTTGCAAAGTACCCACAGAAACTTTCAGCTGTGCAGTGGAGATCCCCCTGCCCCAGGCAGCGGCTGTGGCAGCACAAGCCCTGCTGGGAGGCTCCTTCCCCCCGCCCATCTCCCCGCAGCGCCCTGGGCAGCTCCCCGGGCAGGCTGAGTGCTGAGCCTGGCAGGCGGCAGAGTCCCATACCCGGCACACAGCCCCTGGGGCACAGCAGGGACCCTGCTCTGCAGGACAGCCCTGGGCACACACCTGCAACCCCGGCTGCACAGCCTGCAGCCGTGCTGGGACACGTAGCCCTCATGGCTGTGCTTTCATACTGCAGTATGGAAGCCCTCAGGTAAGCAGAAGGCTTTTTCCACTGTAAAGAAACATTCATTGCCTGAAGCTAGATCTGCTTCGGGATGTTCCAGATTAAGTTAACCCTCTATAAAAAGCAGCTGCATTACCTACTGCAAGGGACTTACTGTGTCATGGCCTGTGAGCAATGTTCCTGAAGTGAGCTCACAGCCCGCTCACACCGCACACATCCTGTAAGCTCTCTCCTATTTCTCTCGTCTCTGTCTTTCACCTGCTGGCTGTGCTGTGCACAAGAGCTGCTCCTGGGCACAGCTGTCTCTCTACAGCTCTGCCCACCTTTATGAGCTCCCTGTGTCCCAGGAGCGCGGCCAAGCTCAGCAGCAGAGGATGTCAGTTTTATCCTTCCCGCTCATTTCCCCTGTGTTGTCCCTGGGTCCTCGTGGCCATCAGCTCCTGAAAGACAACAGTATCATAACGGTTCTTTGAAATCTGCTGAGTTATCCACCAGTCATTTCCTGACATCTGGTGAGTCCTGCTTGAGATTGTTTGATAAAACAAAAAGGGCAACCAGACAAGGACAAGGAGGGTTGAGACAGCTTCTTTGTGCAGGGCAGTGATCCAGCCGAGGCAGTGCAGGTGCCTCATCCCTAGATGAAAACCCTGGGGCAGAAATGGGATTCAGCTCCCCATAGACCCTTGGGAGCTGGGATTCCTCTATTTCAGCTCAGATGTGCACAAGGAGTTGCACAGTGCTGTTTTAATATCTTCCTTAAACAGAACTATAAACAAATAAACAGTAAATGTTTGCTGGATTCTTCCTATTTAAACTCTCCCCAGGTATCTCTCCATTTTGCTGAACAAGTTCTGATAACCCGAAATAGATAACAGGAAGGCACAAGGCACAAGATGCTCTTTAGGTTAGAATGGGCCCCAGGGCTCATTTGCTGCTGAGTCCATCAGCCACCAGTGCAGAGAGAAGTTTGCACAAACTGCTCAACAAGACAAAGTCAGAAGTAACAGTGAAGTTTCTTGGAGTACTAATGGGCCCACTGAGGGCCATTACCAAGTAAGCTTCCCAAGGCACTAGTTAGAGAAGATAATTGGAAGACATGGAAACAGGCAGGGAAAGGCACTGGCATGCTAAGAAACCTCTCCTTTGCCTTACGAAGCAGACAGGTCAAGCCCTGATTGCAAGGCCAGAGGTAGGGAGATCCTGTCTCTCATGTTGTCTCAAGGCACTTCCTGGGGCAGTGAGTTGGAAGTCTGTATGATGTTAAGTGAAAGACATGGGAATGGAAGATCCCAGGCTCTGCATGTGGTGCAAGGATGCTGTTAAGTTCATATCCCACATGTGCCCTGTGTCTCATCGCAGGATGTGGGGTGTGAGAAGGGCTCAGTCTGAACAAGCAGTCAATCACAGTGAAACTCTGAACTTCAGATCTCTCAGTTCCAGTGCCCTCCTGTGCACACTCTCTCATATTTTGATGTCCTTTGTGTTCTGCGGTGCCCAGAAGTGCTCCCAGCGCTCCAGGTGAAGCAGTAGCAATGCAGAGCAGAGAGGGACAAACCTTTCCTCACCCAGCTGGCAATAAATTGCTTGATGCGCTCCGGGGTACCTTTGGCCTTCCTGGCTGCCTGGGCACACTGCTGAATCACTTCCAATTTTATGTTGAGCAGGACCCCCAATCCTTTTCAGTCAGACGTCTCTCATGTGTCCAATATACAGACAGTGTTTATGTCCAGGGTTGTCCATACCCAGGTGCACAATCAGGCACTTGTTCTTGTTATACTTTATGCACTTGGTGCTTAGTACCAACTGATACCCACTTCTCTGACTTGTGCACATCTCTCTGCAAGTCCTCTCCACCCTCAGTGGAGGCAACAGCACCTCCTCATCTGGTCTCACCAGCAAACTTGCTCAGAACATCTTCTAGTCCTGCATGCAAGTCATCTGCATAAACATTAAAGGAAAGTGGCCCTAAAATGGAACCCTGGGGAACTCTGACAGTGACCATCTACCAGCCCGATGGAACCCACTGACTATAATCCTTTGGGACAGAACTACTGGCCAACTGCTCACCCACCACTGCTGGTGAACCTGAAAGGCAAAATGTCAGCGTGCTGGGACAAACAGACAAACACCAATATAGTTACATATAGCTGCGACAATTTATTGCCCGAAAAGCCATGATTTTAAAGGAGACAGACAAGGGCGTCCAAAAATCACACACGCTAATTGGAGGAAAGCTACTGCAATAACAACCCTATAACCCCCCTTCAAAGCCACGAGCCATTCATTCTTTTCCTAGAGATGTCCTTTGTTCTCATGCTGTTTATCCTGCTCCGCAGCTGCTGCTCTGTGAACTCCTTATCTCAATCCATGGCTGCTGCTCTGTAAAATTCTTCTTGTATTACAACACACCACGTTCTGTTTTTGTCTAGCAGTATGCAGGAATTTCTGTCCAGAAGGGTGCTGGAGAAATAGTATCAAAAGCTCTACTGAAATCCTCAAGGATTGCATCAACTGCCTTCCCTTGTTCAGCTCAATGGATAAAGGTGTCATAAAAAGACTTGAAATTAAATAGGACCATCCCCTCGGAATACTGTGTTGTCTGTGACCAATCACAGAATTGTACTTCAGGTGTTTTTCCATAACTCCCACCATCATTTTCTCCATAATTTTATCAAGCACTGGTGTGAGACTGAGAGGTCCATAGTTCCCCTTGTAATCTTTCTTGCTCTTCCTTACGATAAGACAACATTTGCCAGCTTCCTGTCAACTGGTATGACCCTAGATTTATTAGATGCCATTGAAATGCGAGCCCAGAGCATACTAAATTGTCATCAGTGCAAGAACGTAGATGTGCCGTATCTTTGCAATGCCTTGAAATCCAGACTATGCCACAGATGGAGCAGAGAGGAAGATCTGCCTCTTCTGTTCTGAGCTCATCCTTTTGATAAGCTGAATATCACTACGTACTCCATGGGGTCAGGTGCAAAAGACACACTGGGTGCCCTAAGCACACGGCTGAGGTGGTATTTAGGATGGCCAAGAATACCTCCCTTCTGGCCCTCAGCTGATGCTCCAGAAGGAGGTGTCTATCTCATAGATTTTCCGTCACAGTTTACAAGCACTAGCACAAAACTAGGATCACCCAAGGCACGTTGGGCATCACTGAGAGACTGTGTATGAGCAGTGCAGTCGCTGTGGAATAAAAACCAAGGATTCAGATGAGGGACTCACACACAGACACCTCACTGTGCACATCTGAACTCAGCTAGGTGAACTTGCAACTCCCGTGGTTCTTTGAAAAACTGATTCCAATTCAGCCCCGGGGTTTCCATCTGAGGATGAGATGCCTAACACTAGAATAAGGATGGGATGGTCTGATGATAACAGGACAAATGGAAACGGATTTAAATTAAAAAGGGGAGACATAGGTTAGATGTGAGGAACCTATTTTTTTACACAGCAACACTGGAAAAAGTTGCCCTCAGAGGCTGTGCATGCCCGATGGATGGGATCCTGGGTTTACTCTGGGTTTACCCTCACGTCAGTCCATGTTTCTACTCATACTTTTCACTAGGTGAATTTTCACTTTACTCAAGGTTTTACTCACAATTCACCATCAGGGAGTGTGATCTGGAGATGGGCTGGTGGAGTGACTTGCTGGCATCCCCAAGGGAAGGCTGCCAGGCAGATACCCCCAGAAAAGTGGTTGACTCCCTGCCCTGTCACAGTCGGACAGACCTGACTGATGAGGAGGGTTGGAAGAGAGTCCCAACTCAACGTCACAGGAGCCCCCCCATGCCTGCCTAGCCCTCGACCCCTGCTCCCTCTAAGCAACAGGTTTGAGACTCTGAAATCTGAAGGAGATAAGAATGGGGAGGCAATGGAGGATCTGCCTAGGAGGGAACCTAATGCAAGGCAGTCACTACCAAGCCTTGTGACTTTCTCTGCCATAAAAGAAAGAAGGGTGGCCGTGGTGGGTGACTCCCTTCTCAGAGGAATAGAGGGTCCCATTTGCAGACTGGACCCGAGCCGTCAGTAAGTCTGCTGCCTTCTTGGTTTCAGGTCAGGGACATAACGAGGAAACTCCCCATGCTGGTTAGGTCCACTGATTATTTTCCACTACTCATAGTTTATGTGGGCACTCCTGGTACAGACAATGCAGTAGATCCAAGATTTTGCTACACGTCCTGCGGTTGCTCCAAGCTCTGGACAGATCCCACTGTCACTCTGCCCCTCTGCGGTCACTTCTGCTACAGGTCCTGTAGCTGTTCCAAGTATCGCTATAAGAAAATGAAACAAATTCCTCCCAAGGGAGGTGCACTGTGCCAGGAGGTTCAGCCCTGTGGTGACTCCAACCCCTCCAATGAGCACAGTGGCTGCTCCAACTTACTCACAGGTCCTGTGGTGATTCCAGCTCTGACAATGAGCTCTGAGGTTGCTTCAACTCCTGCAACAGCCTGACAGTCACTTCAGCTCCTACAGTGAACCCTATGGCTCTTAAAACCCCTGCAACTAGTCCTGGACTTGCAAACAGATACACATAGGGATTAGTTCGTATATGTTTGCAACTGCTTATGTCGTATATGTGTGAAAATATACTAAATATATTATATATGTATATATATATTATCATAATTATTATCCTTTTCTTTTTATCTCAACCCATAAACCTTAAACCACAGCACTGCCCTGAGTCTCTTACTGATCTCATTGGGATTATACAATCTGATCTGGTCACACAGTGAAGAGCACCAGAAGATCTTGAGGTCTTCTCAGGGAGCAGCTGCTGAGGTATATTCCTTACACCAGCTTTGGAAGAGGCCTCCAGTTCTCTGGTCCTGCTTTGAAGCAGCCCTCTTGTTATGGCAGTGCCAGCAAGGACACCAGCCCTGACACAGCTGTTCGTATTGCCGGCTACTGACTGCAGCCCTGGAGTTCTGCTGTAGAGACAACTGGACTGTTGTGAGACACACAAGTCCTTGAGCCTGCACAAATGAGAGGAGTTGAGAGCACTGTGGCAGTGTAAAGAGAGCAGGATTGAAAAGAGAATGTTGTGCAGCTGTCTGTTACTGTCCCCCCGACCCAGACCCGAACAAGGTAGGAAGAGAGAAGAGATAAAGAAAAGTCAATTTTGAAAACTTTTTATTTATCTCTTAACCTAATCAGGAAATCTGGTTCAATGTTTACTTGAGCTCTTGGAGTGAGAAAATGGAAAGTAGGCCGGAAAGAAGAGAAATAATTTGCAACATTTTTCTCCAGATTTCTGTATCATACATGATCAAAAAAGTATATATGCATAAAATATAAAGAACCATCACTGGGAATCCTGTGAGGAAGATGTGCATTTTATTGAAGCTGGAATAGTGCGTATTACAACACCTTCCTGAGAGCGTGCTTGATCTCCCTGTTCCTCATGCTGTAGATAATAGGGTTCAGTGTTGGAGGAACCACTGCATACAGAACTGCCACTGTCAGATCCAGAAGTGAGGAAGAAATGGAGTGGGGTTTCAGGTAGGCAAAAAAGGCAGTGCTGAGAAATAGGGAGACCACGGCCAGGTGAGGGAGGCACGTGGAGAAGGCTTTGTGCCGTCCCTGCTCAGAGGGCATCCTCAGCACAGCAAGGAAGATCTGCACATAGGACACCACTATGAAAACAAAGCACCCAAACGCTAAACTACCACTAAAAATGAGAAACACAATTTCCCTGAGGTAGGAGGCTGAGCAGGAGAGTTTGAGGATCTGGGGGATTTCACAGAAAAACTGGTTGACAACATTGCCTTGGCAGAGAGGCAGTGAAAACGTACTGGCAGTGTGCAGCAGGGAATTGAGAACCCCAGTGCCCCAGGCAGCTGCTGCCATGGTGGCACAAACTCTGCTGTCCATCAAGGTCCCGTAGTGCAGGGGCTTGCAGATGGCAACGTAGCGGTCATAGGACATGATGGTGAGAAGGGAATACTCTGCTGAGAGGAAGAAGGAAAAGAAAAAGAGCTGTGCAGCACATCCTGTGTAGGAGATGGCCCTGGTGTCCCAGAGGGCGTTGGCCATGGCTTTGGGGAGAGTGGTGGAGATGCTGCCCAGGTCGAGGAGGGCCAGGGTGAGGAGGAAGAAGTACATGGGGGTGTGCAGGCACCGGTCGCAGGCTACGGCTGTGCTGATGAGGCCGTTGCCCAGGAGGGCAGCCAGGTAGATGCCCAGCAAGAGCCAGAAGTGCAGGAGCTGCAGCTGCCGCGTGTCTGCCAACGGCAGCAGGAGGAACTCGCTGATGGAGCTGCTGTTGGGCATCTGCTGTTGTTGGGCTTGGAGTCCTGCTCAGAGTGCAGAAGATAATGACAAGTCCAGACCATTCTCAGAGGCACTACTCCTGCTATACTATGAAATGTTTTTATTCTCTTACAACAGTGTACATTTAGCACCATTACTTGCATTTAATTTCATGTATTTCAACATTCCTTAAGCAGAAGCAGCATATAGAGCTCTAACCTTCCTTTTATTTTCTTATGCCTTCTCCCTGGATATTTTCATCTGTTTCATATCTCATATCTTTACCCCAACTGCTCTTAGAGCCCTTTACCCCAGCTTCTGTGGCATTCAGTTTCAGTTAGAAAATGCTGCCTGTTTGTAGGATAAGTGAATTATTCATGCCCACAGAAAATGATGATAATTTCATCCTTCGAGAAAGGGGAGACTGAAAGCACATCATGTGTGAGTGTTCACAAAACAAGCAATTGATTGACGAAAAATTCTCAGAACTTTTATTGTCCCTTTTAGATTTCTGACTCCAAACCTCTTTGCCTCAGAAGAGGAAATGGAAACCCCCTGCCTTGGCTCTCCTCTTGCAAAGTGCCCTCAGAAACATACTGTTGTGCAGTGGAGCTGTGATCCCCTGCCCCAGGCAGCAGCAGCACAAGCCCTGCCGGGGGGCTCCTTCCCCCCACCCGTCTCCCTGCAGCGCCCTGGGCAGCTCCCCGGGCAGGCTGAGTGCTGAGCCTGGCAGGCGGCAGAGTCCCATACCCGGCACACAGCCCCTGGGGCACAGCAGGGACCCTGCTCTGCAGGACAGCCCTGGGCACCCGCCTGCAGCCCCGGCTGCACAGCCTGCAGCCGTGCTGGGACACGCAGCGCTCAGGGCTGTGCTCTGACACTGCAGTATGGAAGCCCTCAGCTGGAGCAGAAGGCTTTTTCCACAGTAAAGAAACATGCAGTGCCTGCATCCAGATGTGCTATGGGATATCCCAAATTAAGTTGACCCTCTATGAAAAGCAGCTCATGGTCAGCTGTGAGACTTACCTTGTCATGGTCTGTGAGCAATGCTCCTGCAGAGAGCTCACAGCCCGCTCACACCACACACATCCTGCAAGCTCTCTCCAGTTTCTCTCTTCTCCTTCTGTCACCTGCAGGCTGTGCTGTGCACAAGAGCTGCTCCTGGGCACAGCTGTCTCTCTGCAGCCCTGCACACTTTTATGAGCTCCCTGTGTCCCAGGAGCCTGGACAAGCAAGCAGCAGATTATGTCATTTTTATCCTTCCCACTCGTCTCCCCTGACATGTCCCTGGGTCCTCATGGCCAACAGCTCCTGAAAGACAACAGCATCATGACTGTGCGTTGAAATCCGCTCAATTAACCACCACATGTCCAGTGGTCAGTGACTGATTGGAGACATATGGGGAGTGCTCCCAGAGTTCGTTTGATGAAACAATAAGGGCACCCAGACAAGGAAGGCGAGGTTTGGACTTTCCCTGTGCAGGACAGTGATCCAGCTGAGGCAGTGCAGGAGTCTCATACCTTGACAGAAATCCTGGAGATGAAATGGGATTCAGCTCCCTACACACCCACAGGAGCTGGGATTCCTCTGATTCAGTTCAGAAGAGCACAAGGAGTTGCCTGCATGTGAGCTCCTGCTCTGAGTCCTCGGCCCTTCAGCAGAGACGCAGCTGCTCACACACAGACACTGGGTGATGCCCAAGGTGCCTGGGCTGCTCCTGATGTGTGCCAGTGCTTGTAAACCATGTGGGAAATCCCTGAGATAGACAGCTCCTTCCTGGGCATCAGCCAAGGGCCAGAGAGGGGATAGCACCGGCTGTCTGGTGAATTCACATGCAGCTGCAAGTGCAGCACAGGGCCTTCAGGAAAGCAATGCCATAAGTGCGTCCGTGTTGCTACGTCACCTCCAAGACCCACGATCGGTCTAATGTTTGTGTGCAACCTTCTGCACACTGATACCATAGATGAGCTATCCAGTCAGGCTATGTCCAGTGATGCTTTCCAATTAGGATGTTTACTTCTGTGGTTTTGCACTAGTGGAAACACCAACAAACAGTAAGCTAGAAATCTTGATAGAGCTGCAGGCCTGAGCTCCTGTTTGGACCATGGGGACACAGTTTAATGGCTTCCACAACTGCACTGTAGCACAAGGGGGATACTGAGTCTTTAGGATGGATGGGCGAGGAGACAAAGAAGGGCGACTGCCCCCTGTGAGAGTGCACTGAGCTCTGCCTGGGGATGGAAGAGCAGACAGGTCAGAACTAATGGAAATGGCCAACAGAGGAGACCATCAGTGTCTTTTCCTGTCTTCCTGATCAGGGAGAGTCAATGGAAGGTGCCCTCTGCAGACAGATGGGAATCTGATGTTGTCTGTCCCTTGTCCCATTTGGTGGCCTTTGTCACTCCATTATCTGCGGCAGGGACAGCACAGCAGGGCATGTGCCATCCAGCAGATCCATGGAGAGCACAGATGGCAGCTTCTTGACCAAGCCATGGAGGAACCAAAGAGGAGAGGTGCTCTGCTGGATCTCATACTCTCCAGCATGGAAGGTCTGGTGGGAACTGTGAAGGTCAAAGGGGCATCAGGCCATGTGCAAGATGCAAATGTATCTCTTTTTATTTATTTATTTATTTTGAGGCTGTAAGCTTAATAGTTGATAATAAATGTCAATAAAACTGAAACAAATAATTGAAGACAAAGATGGAAATCAATGAAAATGTGTTAACCCTTCTCAACATGAGAAATTCTCATGAGTCTTGTTCCATTTTAAGTTGTAAATATGAATCTTTGAGGTGATTTGATGTCTTTTTTTTTTTCTTTCTTTCTTTTTTTTCTTTTGCTGAAACTACAATGTTTTCCAGAACTGTGTTCGCTGGACACAAATGCCTTCAGGTTCAGAGACACAGACAGTGTTCGCTGGACACAAATGCCTTCAGGTTCAGAGACACAGACAGCGGTGCCAGTGCCAATGCCCTGTGACTATAGCCCGGTGCCCAGCACTACTCTTCCCTGCTGCCTATTTGATGTGCCTCATCCTCCAAGTTTTTTCAGCTCTCCTAAATAAATGGCCATGGTTAAGGGCATGTTTTCAGCAGGCCATTTGGGCACACACTACTCCCACTGCCCTCCAGATTTCTCCATCCCTTGCTCTTTGTTCAGTCAGATACCTCCCAATTATCTGTCTGATTTCTGACTTTCAGGGGGATTACTGGAATTTGTTCCATCTCCCCAAAGTCTGATGGAATGTGTTGTCAACTCCTTCACTGTGATTTGATCTATCCCTTCCTATCTATTCTTTTTCTTTTTCTTCTTATACTTTTTCTTTTTCTCAATCACTGTCTCTTTTTGATTAAGGCACGAAGTCTGAAAGATGTTCATTAATGTCAGTAAAAGTGTAAAATAGAGTTGGAGACAAAAATAGAAATCAGTGAGAATATGTTAACTCGTCTCAATGTGTGAAATACTCACAAGTCCTGTTCAGTTTTAAGTTGATACCTCTCAACTACCTGGCTGATCTATCCCAGGGAGATTACTGGAATTTGCTCTATCTACCAGAGTCTGATGGCCTCTGTTGTCAACTACTTCACTGTGATTCAATCTATCCTATCCTACCTCAGTATAAATCATTTCTTTTAAAAGTATTCCATATGAAAGACAAACTTCAATAGATGCAGCTTGAACATGGCATGCAGTTGAACACTGTGTTTTACTGTTCATTCAATTGCATCACCTTTCTTTCCATTTGCTGGCCAGATAAAAAAGAGAAATCTTTCCTTTTCCATGTGTAGCTGGTTCTCTGAGGAAAGCCAGTGGGAGTTGGTACAAAGCAGTTTTAACACTGAGCGGATGAATGCAGAGGAGAAGAGTGATGTGAAGAAAAGTGATGCAAGTCCCATAGGTACATTGTGAGCAGAAATTGGGTGGGGAGGTTGAGAAGGACCTTTGTCAACACAGTAACAGTACAGAACTCATTGGGACATCCTGGATTGGTATCAGTTGCACAGTGCTGCTTTAAACCCAGCTATAAATAAAGAGACAATAAATTTATAATGGATTCTTTCTCTTTAAGCTCTCTCCAGATATCCCTCCTTTTTGCTGAACAAGTTCTGATAACCTGAAGAAGATAACAAGATGGCATAAGGCACAGGAGATTCTTTAGGTTATAATGGTCCCAGGGCGCATTTGATGCTGAGTTCATCAGCCTCTAGTGCAGAGAGAAGTTTGCACAAAGTGCTCAACAAGACAAAGTCAGAAGTAACAGTGAAGTTTCTTGGAGTATTAATGGGCCCACTGAGGAACATTAACAAGCAAGCTTCCCAAGGGACTTGTTAGAGAAGATAACTGGAAGCCATGACTACAGGCAGGCAAAGGCACTGGCATGCTAAGAAACCTCTCCTTTGCCTTACGAAGCAGACAGGTCAAGCCCTGATTACAAGACCAGTGGTAGAGAGATCCTGTATCTCATGTTGGCTCTGGGCATTTCCTGGGGCAATGGGTTGGAATTTTGTATGATGTTAAATGATAGACATGGGGACAGAAGATCCCAGGCTGTGCATGGGGTGCAAGGACGCTCTGAGGTTCATGTCCCATATGAGACCTATGTTTCATCGCAGGATGTGGGATGTGAGAAGGGCCCAGTCTGAACAAGCAGTCAATCCCTGTGAAACTCTGAACTTCAGATCTCTCAGTTCCAGTGCCCTCCTTTGCACATTCTCCCAGAGTTTGATGTCCTTTATGTTCTGCGGTGCCCAGAAGTGCACCTAGTGCTGCTAGTGAGGCAGTAGCAATGCAGAGCAGAGAGGGACGATCCTTTCCCTCACCCAGATGGCAATAAGTTGCTTCATGTTGGCTTTCCTGGCTGCCTTGGCACACTGCTGACTCACATTCAGTGTGATGCTGACCAGCACCCCAATCCTTTCCAGTCAGACTTCTCTCCAGTGTCCCATATCCAGTCAGTGTGTATGTCCAGCGTTGCCCCTACCCAGGTGCACAGTCAGGCACTTGTTCTTGTTATACTTTATGCACTTGGTGCTTAGTACCAACTGGTACCCACTTCTCTGACTTGTCCACATCTCTCTGCAAGTCCTCTCCACCCTCAGTCAAGGCAACAGCACCTCCTCATCTGGTCTTATCAGCAAACTTGCTCAGAACATCTTCTAGTCCTGCATTCAAGTCATCTGCATAAACATGAAAGGAAAGTGGCCCCCAAATGGAACCCTGGGGACCCCGACAGTGACCATCTACCAGCCTGATGGAACACACTGACTATAATCCATTGGGACTGACCTACTGGCCAACTGCTCACCCACCACACTGTATTTCTGTCTAACTATATGCAGAACATTCTGTCCAGAAGGTTGTTGTGAGAAACACTGTCAAAATCTCCACTGAAATCCTCAAGGATTACATCAACTGGCTTCCCTTGGTCAACTAAACGGACAACTGTGTCACAGAATGAGCTTAAATTAAACAGGACCTTCGCCTCACAAACTTGTGTTGGCTGCGACCAATGACAGAATTGTCCTTCAGCTGTTTTTCCATAACTCCCACCATCATTTTCTCCATAATTTTACCAGGCACTGGAGTGAGACTGACAGGTCCATAATTGCCCATGTCATCTTTCTTGCTCTTCCTTACAATGAGACAACATTTTCCAGCTTCCTGTCAGCTGGTATGACCCTAGACTTCTATAGATGCAATTGAAATGAGAGCCCAGAGCATACTAAGGTGTCATCATTGAAAGAAAGTAGATGTGCCATAGCTTTGCAATGCCTTGAACTCCAGAGTATGCCACAGATGGAGCAGAGGGAAGATTTGCCTCTTCTGTAGTGAACTCATTCATTTGGTAAGCAGAATAACACTACCTGATACATGGGGACTGTGTCTCTGCTCTGCTCTGCTCAGCTCACAGGGCAGCGGTGCAGGGTGTTGCTCTCATGTCAGTGCAGGTAAACTCACTTTAATCCTTTTTCCTCTGTAAATGCTTCCTCTGTTTGTATGCTCAGATACACTTCCACATTCCCTCAAGTACACTTCCATATATCATTAACAATTACACTTTCTTATACCATCAAAACAGTTTGTCAAACAGTACAGTTCTTCAGTTCACATAAACTCCCTTAATACAGTCTGTATTCTTCAGTTATAAACATCGTGCCACAGAACCAGCACTGACTGAACCACCTCCCTCACACACTTCCTCACAAGCAGTACACAGTATTACATAAATGGGTTGACACTCATTGGTGGGGGAATGTACACCTCTCCTCAGGACAATCTTACTAATCTACAGAGTGCAAACTCCCATCTTCTTACATACAAGCAGAAAGTACATATGAGTGGACAGACAACACAGTCTTTCACTTTGTATGTGTCCGGCCATTTCCCTCACAGGAGGAAGGAAACATGGGTCGGGACTCGGCACTCACCCTGCAGCTGTTCTGTGTCTCACTCACACCACAGTCACTCTGACATTTAGATCAAAAACCATGGTTTATTCATACTACACAATGCTGACAACGTTTTCTAGCTGGAATCTTAATAATACTCATACTCTGGTCGACCAGTTGCAAACGTTAATGTTTTTCCCAGAGTCGGCTTGACACACGGTACCAAACACTTAAAGCAGATGATAATATTGAACATACAACCTATAAGCCCCATGATTACAACTTGGAGAACCCAGGCTACCATTTGACAGGCTATCCACTATATCCCATACCCGTAGGAGAGACCAACCTAGGTCCCTCCTATTGTCAACTACCTGGGAGAGAGTATTTGTTCTTGTTTCCATTCATATGACATACAGTTCCCTTTCATAGGAACTCACCCAAGGAGTCTTCCTACCCCAGCTGGCAAGCAAAGCCATGAGCTCACCTCCCTGGGAGCAGCACGTATGGCTGTAAACTGTGTAGGATGTCTCCTCAAGACATATGGGCTCCACTTACCATACACATACCTGGTCCACCTATGGGTGGTCCTTGTCTGTCCCTGCAGTGATCAGGTGAGGAAGGGAGTCCTTCAGAGAAATCTCAGGGTGCGCCAAAAGTGTCTCCCTCTCAGCTGGTCCTGCAGCGAACAGAGCTGGTCCCACCTGGGCCGCCAAATTGACTACAGGAATTGAACTCTATAACCTCTATAACTGATACAGTCTCCCATGACATACTTATACCAAAGTTGAGGAAGTATGGGATAGGTGAGTGGACAGTGAAGTGGGTCGAGAATTGGCTGACTGGCAGAGTGCAGAGGGTTGTTGTTGGCGGTGCAGTGTCTGGCTGCAGGGCTGTAACTAGCGGCGTCCCCCAGGGGTCTGTGCTGGGTCCGGTTTTGTTCAACATCTTCATCAACGACCACCCTCAGCAAGTTTGCTGATGACACGAAGTTGGGAGGATTGGCTGACACACCTGAAGGCTGTGCTGCCATTCAGCGAGACCTGGACAGGCTGGAGAGCTGGGCAGTAAGAAACCGGATGCGGTTCAACAAAAGCAAGTGTAGAGTCTTGCAACTGGGTAGAAATAATTGCATGCACCAGTACAGGCTGGGGGAAGAGCTGCTGGAGAGGAG
Source organism: Coturnix japonica (assembly GCF_054131305.1). Classification (NCBI taxonomy): domain Eukaryota; kingdom Metazoa; phylum Chordata; class Aves; order Galliformes; family Phasianidae; genus Coturnix; species Coturnix japonica. The sequence goes on along the minus strand of NC_140671.1, from coordinate 17,777,452 downwards.
CTCTGCTGAGAGGGACCTGGGCGTCCTGGTGGACGACAGATTGACCATGAGCCAGCAGTGTGCCCTTGTAGCCAAAAAAGCCAATGGCATTATGGGGTGCATTACAAAGGGCGTGTCCAGCAGGTCGAAGTAGGTGATCCTCCCCCTCTACTCTGCCCTGGTGAGGCCTCATCTGGAATATTGTGTCCAGTTCTGGGCTCCCCAGTACAAAAAAGACAGGGATCTCTTGGAAATAGTCCAGCGGAGGGCCACAAAGATAGTGAAGGGCCTGGAGCATCTCACCTATGAGGAGAGACTTAGGGAACTGGGTCTGTTTAGCCTTGAGAAAAGAAGGCTGAGAGGGGACAGGATCCAGGTTTATAAATACCTGAGGTGTGGGGGTCATAGTTGTGAGGCTGGTGTCTTTTCAGTAGTGCGTGGGGATAGGACTAGGGGTAATGGGATGAAAGTACAGCATAGGAAGTTCTGCACTAATGTGTGCAATAAGTTCTTTATGGTGAGAGTGACAGAGCAATGGGACAGGCTGCTCAGGGTGGTTGTGGAATCTCCTTCTCTGGAGATATTCAAGACCTGCCTGGATGCCGAGCTGTGCAACGTGGTGTAGGGAACCTGCTTTGGCAGGGGGGTTGGACTCAATGGTCTCTGGAGGTCCCTTCCAACCCCTACAATTCTGTGATTCTGTGAATATCATGGGGTGGTTTGGATGGGGAAAGACTACCCCTTTGAATGACCTTTTGTCAGGGCATGTCCTGGGATTCCTAGGATCCTCAAAATGCAGCATTGCTTCTGTCACTGGAAAATGGGGCCCTGTGTGGGACGGAGGGAGGGTCCATGAGTCCCTGGCCCACCTGACTGAGTATTTCCATGGTCTTAGCAAAGACATACTTACAACTTGAGAATGACAGTTAGCTGCGTTCATGGTGGCATGGCCACTGCTGATGGCCTTGAACTGTCTGAACATAACTGAAGTGGCTCAGGCTGATGCAAATCAGCTATTGAATGACAGTGTTGAAAAACTGGAAAGACAGGTGGCAGTTTTGATGGGGAAAAAACCTAATTCAATCATTCTCCTATGGAAGATCAGTAACAACTCTCTGGAGGACCATGGGGACCCTGTAAAAGGGAATCTGTATAAAATGGACTCTGTAAATGAAGGCACTAAAAGGTCAGATTTTGAGGTTCCATTTGGACTAGATCTATTTGAGATCTGACTGATTGTAACCCAAAAATGAAAAAAAAAATGCAGGATAGGCTGGTGGGAGTGCCCTGACCAGTGTCCAACCCCCCAAACCCTGCTGCCCATAATACAGCAGCTGAACTGATGGATACAGTACAGTGGTTTAGACAGAAACCAAGAGAGCATGCCAGCATAGCTGCTCTGGTTATGGGACATGGAGGCAGAAAGCGCTGTGGTGTATGGACTGGAAATTTCAAAACTGACATCCACTACTACTCACCCTGCCCTCAGGCAAAGACTGTATGCTCTGTCCAACATAATGAGGATAGCCATTTGATCAGAGAATGATTTATGGCTGTGTGTCATATAACACGGCCAAATAAGAATGACATACCATTAAATATCAGCCTGTGGTCCTTTATGGAGGACTAACAAAATTATATTAGAGAATTAGGCATGAAAGAGGCAATCTATGAAGATGATTTTGAGAGCCCAGTCAATAAATTTTTCATCAGGAACGAGGGATCTCATCCTACAGCCATCACCTTTACATCAGGATGGGTCTATGTTATCCATACTGAACCCCCCAGTGGCCCTCAGGTGCTGTAATACAACAGGCTGCCCAATTGATGGAGAGACAAGAGTGCCTATGGCCAGATGCAGGCTCTGAATGGTGGTGGAAAGGTCAGAGAACCATCTGCTGCCATGACTTAGGTGTCCAGCCCCTAAGGTAATCCAGTCTGGACCCATTAGGGTCTTGAGACAACAAATGTTTAAAGACCAGATTAGAGCAGGAGTTCAGTTCAAAAAGATTGATGGACAGCATAATCAGGAAAAAATATCTGTTAAACAGGCCCAAGCACTGAGTATTTATAGTCCAACCTTTTCAGCCAAACTAGATGTGAATGTAACTCAAGAAGGGTCTGGATGGGGGCTCTGGCAGAGCCAGAGTTCTTTGTGAACCCCTATGAGGTTTTGGTCACAGGTTTGGCATGGAGCAGAATAAAGATACATCACAGTTGAAAAGCATTTATTGGCTACCTATTCTACACTACAGGTGGTAGAACCAGTAACTCAGATTTCAGAGGTTATCGTTAAACAACAAGGCCAGTCCAGGGGTGGGTAAAAGATCTAACACACATCTCTATGATGGGGGTGGCCCAATCACAAGCAGTGGTGCGCTCAGTTGTTCTGCTTGCCTGCTCCTCAAGGAGTTAGGAGAAATCTGTGCCTGTTGCGTGTTCGAGTGTATGCGCAATGCCATGTGGAGGGCTTATCACAATAAAGATTGGCGGATTTGCTGCGTAGACCGGTCAGAACTCAGATCTGCGTTGTGCTTCCTGCGGCACCAAACGCCCAACAGTGGCAGTTCCGTGTATTGGCCAGCAGGTGGAAGCAGAGACCACGGAAAGAACGTCTGCGGGACAGACCCTGGGGATCCGTTCTCTTTTGATTATAGGGGAAGAACACAAAGATGGAAGAGGAGGGAAGGGGGAAAAAAAAAAGAAAAAAAGAAAAAACCAAACCACAGCAAACAAATAAAAACTTCTCCAAACGTAGCAAATGTGAATGTCTGTCAATAAATAAATGAGTAATTGAATTGATGTCCGTTTCCCCTCCCCCCTCTCTCCCCCCAAACTTCGGAGATGAGAAAAAACACCTGGTATCAATTGGACAGATGCACACAGTGAAGCCAGGGATGGTCTGAAATGCAAAGCAGCTGAGCAGCTTTTAGAAGAAAACAGAGTAGTAACAACTTCTGTACCTACATTCACCACTCTGAGATCCTGTCTGGGTCACCCAAGGCTTGTAAATAACCACTGGGTCGGTTCTGATGTCGAGTGATTTGTTGTCAGTTCTCTCATGGTTCTCTGGTCAGTTCTCCGGTGCCAGGATCTGCCACAGGGCATTCTGACCACGGGCATCATGTTTCTACGCTGCCGCCTGCATTTAACAGGCAATGGGACTGCCCAGCATGTGCAAGGCAGCACCTCTTTCACACCACCAGAATGTTTAAGGCTGTTGGGATTGTTGTTAGCGTCCCATTAACACTGAGGCTAGAGATACCCTTAGGATTGACATTACTATTAGCATTACTTTGATGGTGCCCTATCTGGGTCATTTCCAGGGGATGTCAGGAGTAAGGCACAGTGTCAGGAGAAAAAGAACAGACTCTGTTACTTTATAAAAGTGATAATAGAGAGAGTTCATTGGAAAAAATACAACTCTTAAATAATACAAAGCATGCTTCTGATTGGATGCAGGCATCATCTGGGCTCTGATTAATATTACTCTTAAGGTAAAGATTATTGTTACCTTAATGATTGTTTTTTGGATTATGATCAAGGTTAAGGTTCCTTTTGCTACAAACTTCTAGCATCATTTTTGTTGTTACATTTGGAGTTAGGGACGATTTTAGAATCATGGTAAGGGTTAGGATTAGAGTTACATTGCGGGTTAATGCTGTTATCTTTACAGCTCCTGTGAGGGTTGGGGTCTGGGTCAGGTGTTTAAAAAATGAAATGAAAAAAGAATAAAAAAATATATTGACAGCTTCAGATTTCCTTAATCTTTGTGGAAATCATATAATGTGCAACTCAGATCTACCTCTTCGTGCTGTGACTGCCTGTAAATTTGCTAGAGCCTAATATAATATGGCCTTGTGCTTTCCGCTAACTCACCTTCATTTCATTTTCATTACATTTGCTTGGTAGTCAGATTTTGGTGTGTGGATATTTTAAAACAATCTAACTGACATTGGCAAAAAATTAAAAATAAAAAAATAAATGTACGACAGCATCAATTGTATCAATTTTTATAGATAAGATAAAGAAGAGCAGTTTCCCCTAGTTTTCTGTGCCTCTTTACTTTCTTACCCTCTCCCCTTGTGTGAGAAACTCTCTAAGTCAAAGATTTCTAGTTAGGCAAAGATGGCAGCGATAGCAGCAGTGCTTATTCATTATTGCAATACTGCGCGCACATCCCCTATTGGCAAGGGAGAAATTGCACACCAGTCAGTGACATTAATTCTGTTCTATGCCCTAAACCCAATGCAGGTAATGCTCTCATGGCTCTCATTGGTTGAGCATCACAGGCTCACAGACTCCTTGAGACTGTTGCTAGGATTCATTTCCATATAAGGTCAATTACCAACCTCTTGTTTTTAGGTCTGCCTTGTACTTTTCTGCGGAGAGAGAAGGGCAATGTTTCCAAAAGTCAGTACATTCATTCTGTCCTGTGCTGGGCTCTACCCACCCTGTGTATTTATCTTGTGCTTGTCTCAATTCTCCCCATGTCAGAATGCCCCCAGTCTGAACTTAACTCTGTTCAGCAACTTTCTTGGTGGAAAAACTACTTATACAGCTGTTTTACAAGAGGGTTATACATTCAGTTAGGGCCTACACTATGGACTGAAAATACTGGAAACTCCCACTGCAAAAACACAATCTACCTCTCCCATCTGTGCAGCCTTGCAGACCCAGAGCATGCCAGGTTATTTCTGCTTTCATAGCATTTGCATGCTGTAGGGTGAGCAAAAGGTTCTGCTGCTTGATTCTTCTGCAAGAGCTGCCTACCGGCAAATGGTTGCAGGGATGGAGTATGTGACAGAAAGCATTTGTCTCCACAAGAGCATAGTTACATTCAGTGCAGAGTGTGAGAGTCAGGTTGGTGTGGAAAAGCACTGACACGCTGGGGATGATGCAGTGCTCACATGTCTAACACTCACAGACATTACTGTCAGAAGGATGGTGCTGTGTTGTGCTTCTACCTTTGGCAGCCCCTGGAGAAATGCTGTGGCACACAGAACACCTTTGTATTGCACTGTCTGCTGCCATGCAGCATGGATTTAACACAGCAAATCCAGAGGAGCACGACTGCATCTAACTTCCCTGAGAAAAACTACTGTAGCTGAAGAGATGAGGAGGCAGCTGCTCATCTGCAGAACAAGCAGTACTGCCAGACATTGGGCCAGGTGAGCACCTCCTGCTGCAGCGTGATGATGACAGGGCTGGAGATGATCTGCAAAGCCAGCTTAAAAGTGGGAGACGTGAGTCAACATGGCAGGAGGACAGAGGTGTTAGGGAGCAGCAAAGGCATCAGAGAGTATCAAAAGGCTTTGAAAAGTATCACAAAGTGACAGCCAGGAAGACTGGGATATATCATGAGCAGCAACCTGGATGCTAGAGATTATTTGCTCCCATACAAAATGGTAGAGATCTTGCTGCAGACATCTCAAAGCCAGGCAAAATGGGAACCCAGAGCTCCGCCTGCACGAACCCCACAGCCAGAGTGTTGCAAGCTGAGCTGCCTTGCTGTTTGTTGCATTCATCCTAATCCCTGTGAATGAAGACTCGGAATGCAGTCAAGGCGATGACTGAGCATGAGAGTGACTTTATTCAATAAAAGACAGGAGGGCTTGAGAGGTCAAGGGTGAAGATGGGACTCCTCTTGTCAAGATGAGAGTGGCTCAGAGATGGTGCTGCTGCCTGGTGCCTGGGACTGGCAGCCTGACTCTAAGTCCCCATCTAAGATGCTCAGCTTCACCTCACTGATGCTGACCTGCTCCTGCATGGTGGTGCTGCTGTTGGGGCACTCGGGCTGTGCTTGGGATGGGCAGCACTGCAAAGGCACTGGGTCACAATCCAGGCAGGTGACTGCTGTGCCTGGCAGGCTCAGGTCAGCATCTTCAGCAGAGCCAGGAGATATGAGAGCATGAACGTGGATGAGCCCCTTGTGTCCATCACTGTTACCATGTCGAAGGCTGTCATCCGAATTGCAGCGATTCATGCTTAATAAGAACTCTCCATTGATGGAAACACACTGCACATCACTACTTAGTTTTGATCTCTGGGGTTGACAAGGGCTCGAATCACCTAGGAAGGCATAGAAACACAAGGGTTAGTGTCAAACATTTGCAAGTTGAATCATGAAAGGTTGTTGATATTTGGTAATAGAGTGGCGGCAGGAAGAAGCAAATAGGCTTCAAGCAACAGAGCCACTGTCTTGAATGTGATCCTCATGCAGGTCCAGCTCGTGTGTTGTTTCACTGTAATCTGCTTCTTAGGGTCTACCTAGTGGGCAGCAACACTCGAGCTGTTACTGATATCACTGAAAAGAACTGGAGACAATTGTTCTATTCCTAAGAGCTTCAAGGTGCCTAGAAGCACAAATAGAAACCAGCAGTATTTGATCACTTCACCAAAAGGAAGGTCAAACACCTGAGCTGTGAAGAGCAGTTACAGAACCTATGCATAAGATCACACCAGACATACTTTGTTCTAACAACAGTTATGGCACATAGTCCATTTCCTTCAATATTCCCAAAATGAAATGATGTGGAGCATTACAGGGAAAGAAACAGTGCACACAGACACTATGACCCTGATTAGACTCAAGCAGCAGACTTAAAACAAGTCAGAGTTTTAGATTCCAGGATATTTCAGGACCTATCATGTGTGAAATTCAGTTACACAACAGTGCCTAGGTGCCTGCGTTTCAAGCAACTTTCAGATCACAGCCATGTAAAATAAAAACAAATTCAGTGCAGAAATAGCAAGCCTGTACCTTAATACTCATGAGATTAACCATTTTTTACAGCACTCTGACTAAGTTCTAAAACTTGCTCACCCCAGTTCACTTCAGCAAGTTCCACCAGTTCAAGCAACGCAGTTCTGAGATCCTATGTATGTTATGCAGATAGAATTGAACAGTGCAGAAATAATCTCTGACAGCTTTAAGAGCTCCATTCTGCTTACAAACTCTCAGTCCAAAATTATTCGCAGTTTTAAGGAAATGAACACCTGAAGCAGTTGGATCATCTGCCATTTGCTGCATTCTGCTTCTTGGCATCATGATTAGCACAAAGGGTTTTCTGCTGTCCTGCAGAGATGGACAAAGTCCTGCTTACAAATGGACCAAGTTTCAGTGTACAGCAGAGTTTGTACCAGACTAAATAGCCACGTCATTCAATTCATGTGCTCAGGTTGTTATGCACTCAGAAAGGAAACAGAACTAACTGTTGGATTCTGAAGGCAATCTGTGGGGTCCTACATTACCTCCTGATTCTGGAAGAGGAAATTCTAATAGCAAATGCAGAACTTTGATCTTTGTAGACATGAGAAGAGCTGGCATTTAGGAACATTCCTTTCTGGGAAATCAAATGATGTGTCTCTATTTTTACAACAGATAGTATAGGGAGCAGCCAGTTGAAGAACCAGATACAAAAAATCCAGCCCATTGGCAAGAAAATACTTCTCCTTAAATTCTGTATGCTATCATGGTACAGAATCAGGCTACAGTGCCACATAGGCCAACCAAGTGTAGAACCAAATCCACAAAATACTGGTAGACAAAGCAGCAAAAACAGGGACAATATTCAGCAGACAGGCCTTTCTACCCACAGCTCAGCATGTTCTGCCGTCCGAAAAGCAAGGCCTCTTGTCAAGCTCAGCTATTTCCCTTCTCAGTGTATTCTAGCACCACTGATACCCACTGGTATCCTCCTGTAGAGTGCCATCATATTGTCATCATCCAAAGGGAAAACCCACACAGCAGAGCATACAGCACTACACCCATGCTCCAAATATCCGCCTGAAAAACAAAAAGACAAGCTTACAAACCTGAAGCACCTCAAATGGCTTCCTGACAGACTGGATTGTCTGCCCTTGCCAAAGCCCACATATAGCCCATGAAAAGCTGGCTCTTTCCCTCAGGAAATAAAACCTTATCGTCCCAGAGAAAGCATATAACCCTCATTCAATTGCCCTTCCACTCAGCTTAGAGCACTACTAAAACCAGCATCTTCATCTTAGCTCATCACACTGCTGCAGTTCCTTTTACAAGGATTTCACTGGCAAAAATGAAATCAAAGCCGTCACAAGGGATTTAGCACAGTTACGTGTTACTGGCTACGAGAGCTGTCAGCACAGTCACCTGTCTGGCTTTGCTGCTGTTCTATTTATGTATAGGCACAACAAGGTTCAGCCACCTCACAGTGCAGTTCTCACTTTGACTGTAAAGAAAAAGGAGGCTTGAAAAGCAGTGTGTGGAAAACAAAGAAACAAGAATTAGAACAACAGTGGGGCCATGGCACTTGTAGGAATTGCTCCGCCTTTAACAGCGATTCAAGAAGGATGAGGGCATTCCAAACCAGACCAGTTTGGACAGATTAACAACTGCAAGTAGTGGGTTCCAAAATTCCAGACATGAAATCAAAGCTGGAAAAACTCTTCACATTTTCATCTCTCAATTTTTAGTACATTGTGCATTACAACGGAAACAATTCTTCACATACAACTTGGAAGCTAAAGACAAGTCTGACAAAACAGACTGCACAGAAATGATGGATAATTAACAGAGCAAATTGCTCTTTCAAAAACTTAGTAATAGAAAGAGATCTCTGAAGTTGCTGTTCTGTAGAGACCCAAAGCAGTCGCTTGAGACAGTTCAGGATTAGCCAGAGACAAACCAGCCAGCTGTGTGAACTGAGACCAATTGCAATTTTCCAGTCTGTGGCCACTGACAGCTTCTGAGAGCTACCAAGCGATGCAACCTAGCAGAATTCAGAAGGGAAACCAAGAGAGCCTACCTGAGCTCCACTGCCTTTAAATGCTCTGTGGAGACATTTGGGTGATTTTGCATGGCTGAAGCAACTCTTTATTGCTTTGTATTACTGCAATCATCTTGCTTGTTTTAATGTACGTTGAAATGAGGTGTGTATTACGGCAGTGTAAAACCAGTGGGAATAGCTATGAAGAATACAAAATGAACAAGCTAAGACAGAAAGTGGAGAGCAGAAGTTATTTGAAATCTTCCCTTTCCCAGAATGTAGTAATCAAGCAAAAGTATTTGTAAAGTCCAAGAAAAGAGGGATTGAGTTCGAACAAGGGGGCAATCTAAGACTTAACTATTGTAGAGGGGCTTGGGTAAGCAGGATGTCAGGTCAGATAAGAAAAGAATATTTTGAAACTCCACTGTCAGCGTTACAGGGAACACTGGGCAAGGGACCAGCTGGAAACGGTTGCAGGCTGAAGTCAACGCACAGTTTGATGAACAGCCGTGTGCTTCCGGCTGGATTGTGGGCTTCTGAGAACATCCGACCCCGACAGCTCCAGAAATGTCTCAAGGAGGACAGACAGAGTCACTGCACATCCTTAATTTTTTTAAGGTTCATGGAGAGCCTAATTCATTATGTACAGTGCGTCTGGGCTACACTAAAAAGTTACAAGCTGAAGAGGAATTGATTTGAATAATGACATTTTAGTAAAAAGCATTACAGTATTTAAAAAAAAAAAAATAAGATTTAATACATTACACTTATAAAAATCGATTGAAACAAAATAAAACAAAGAGTTTGCAACAGTAAAAAGCTGCATTATATGTCATGAATTCCAATAGACGAGCAATTCACTGCCTTTAAAACACATCTGGTTATCACTTCCCTCATAGCATTCTTGACTTCGTGGTTCCTCATGCTGTAGATGAGGGGTTTACTGCTGGAGGCACCACTGAGTACAGAAGTGCCACCATCAGGTCCATGGATGGGAAGGAAATGGACAGGGGCTTCAGGTAGGCAAAAAAGCCAGTGCTGAGAAACAGGGAGACCACGGCCAGGTGAGGGAGGCACGTGGAGAAGGCTTTGTGCCGTCCCTGCTCAGAGGGCATCCTCAGCACAGCAAGGAAGATCTGCACATAGGACACCACTATGAAAACGAAGCACCCAGAAGCTAAAATGACACTAAAAATGAGAAACACAACTTCCCTGAGATTTGATTCTGAGCAGGAGAGCTTGAGGATCTGGGGGATTTCACAGAAAAACTGGTTGACAACATTGCCTTGGCAGAGAGGCAGTGAAAATGTACTGGCAGTGTGCAGCAGGGAGTAGAGAACCCCAGTGCCCCAGGCAGCTGCTGCCATGGTGGCACAAGCTCTGCTGTCCATCAAGGTCCCATAGTGCAGGGGCTTGCAGATGGCAACATAGCGGTCATAAGACATGATGGTGAGAAGGGAATACTCTGCTGAGATGAAGAAGACATAGAAAAAGAGCTGTGCAACACATCCTGTGTAGGAGATGGCCCTGGTGTCCCAGAGGGCGTTGGCCAAGGCTTTGGGGAGAGTGGTGGAGATGCAGCCCAGGTCAAGGAGGGCCAGGTTGAGGAGGAAGAAGTACATGGGGTTGTGCAGGCGGCGGTCGCAGGCTACGGCTGTGCTGATGAGGCCGTTGCCCAGGAGGGCAGCCAGGTAGATGCCCAGGAAGAGCCAGAAGTGCAGGAGCTGCAGCTGCCGCGTGTCTGCCAACGGCAGCAGGAGGAACTCGCTGATGGAGCTGCTGTTGGGCATCTGCTGTTGTTGTGCTTGGAGTCCTGCTCAGAGTGCAGAAGATAATGACAAGTCCAGACCATTCTCAGAGACACTCCTCCTGCAATAATATAAAATGTTTTCATTCTCCTACAACAGTGTACATTTAGCACCATTACCTGCATTTAATTTCATGTTGTTCAGCATTTCTTAAGCAGAAGCAGTATATGGAGCTCTAACCTTCCTCTTATTTTCTTATTCCTCCTCCCTGGATATTTTCATGTGCTTCATGTCTCATATCTTTAACCCAACTGCTCTTGGAGCCCCAAAACAGCCTCTGTGCCATTCAGTGTAAATTCTATAAAGCTGCCTGCTTGCAGGTTAATTATTCATGTCTACTGAAAATAGGGATATTTTCAATTGGTTCCATCCTTCAGGAAATGGGATACTGAGAGCACATCATGTGTGACTGTTGTCAAAACAAGCAATTGATTGAAGAAAAATTCTCAGAGCTGTGACAGCCCCTTTTACATTTCTGCCTCCAATCCTTTCTGCGTTCCCCCAGAACAGGAAATTGAAACCCGCTGCATTGGCTCTGCTCTTGCAAAGTACCCTCAGAAACATACTGTTGTGCAGTGGAGCTGTGATCCTTTGACCTAGGCAGCAGCTGTAGCAGCACAAGCCCTGCCAGGGGGCTCCTTCCCCCCACACGTCTCCCCGCAGTGCCCTGGGCAGCTCCCCGGGCAGGCTGAGTGCTGAGCCTGGCAGGCGGCAGAGTCCCATACCCGGCACACAGCCCCTGGGGCACAGCAGGGACCCTGCTCTGCAGGACAGCCCTGGGCACCCGCCTGCAGCCCCGGCTGCACAGCCTGCAGCCGTGCTGGTACATGCAGCCCTCAGGGCTGTGATTTCATACTGCAGCACAGAAGCCCTCTGCTGGAACCGAAGTCTTTTTCCACAGTAAAGGAACATGCAGTGCCTGTGGCCATGTCTTCTATGGGATGTCCCACATTTATATAATCCTCTATTAAAAGCAGCTGCATTACCTACTGCAAGAGACTTACCATGTCATGGTCTGTGAGCGTTGTTCCTGCTGCGTGCTCACAGCTTTCTCACATAGTAACCATCCTCCAAGTTCTCTCCAATTTTTCTCCTCTCCTCTGTCACCTGCAGGCTGTGCTGTGCACAAGAGCTGCTCCTGGGCACAGCTGCCTCTCTAAAGAGCTGTACACTTTTATGAGCTCCCTGTGTCCCAGGAGCCTGGTCCAGCTCAGCATAAGATGATGTCAGTTTTTATGTTTCCCACTCACCTCCCCTGAGATGTCCCTGGGTCCTCATGGCCATCAGCTCCTGAAAGACAACAGTGTGCTTTGAAATCTGCTCAATTATCCACCAGACAATTCCTGACATGAGGTGAATCGTACCAGGGAGTGTTTGATGAAACAAAAATTGCACCCAGACAACAAGAAGGAGGGTTGGACTTTCCCTGTGCAGAGCAGTGATCCAGCAGAGGCTGTACAGGCACCTCATCCCCAGATGGAAACCTTGGGGCTGAAATGGGATTCAGCGCCCCACGGACCCACAGGAGCTGGGATTCCTCTGGTTCAGCTAAGATGTGTACAAGGAGTTGTACAGAGCGGCTTTAATATCTTCTTTATAACTGTAAATTAATAAACTATAAATGTCTGCTGGATTCTGGCTCTTTAAGCTCTCTCTAGATAACTCTCCATTTTGCTGAACAAGTTTGAAAACCTGAAGATTACAGAAAGGCACAAGACACAAGACACTCTTTAGGTTATAATGGGCCCCAGGGCGCATTTGATGTTTAGTCCATCAATCTCCAGTGCAGAGAGAAGTTTGCACATAGTGCTCAGCAAGACAAAGTCATAAGTAACAGTGAAGTTTCTTGGAGTATTAATGGGCCCACTGAGGGACATTACAGGCAAGATTCCCAAGGGACTTGTTAGAGAAGATAATTGGAAGACAAGATTACAGGCAATGAAAGGCACTGGCATGGTGGCTCTAATGCTAAGAAACCCCTCCTTTGCCTTACGAAATAGACAGGCCAAGCCCTGATCCCCATACCCTTGTCATGGAGATCTGGTCTCATGTTGGCTCAGGACCCTTCCTGGGGCAGTGGGATGGAGGTCTGTATGATGTTAAATGAAAGACATGGGGACAGAAGATCCCAGGCTCTGCATGGCGTGCAAGGATACTGTCAAGTTCATGTCCCATGTGTGCCCTGTGTTTCATTGCAGGTTGCGGGTTGTGAGAAGGGCCCAGTCTGAGCAAGCAGTCAATCCCAATGAAACTCTGAACTTCAGATCTCTCAGTTCCAGTGCCCTCCTGTGCACACTCTCTCATAGTTTGATGTTTTTGATGTTCTGCATTGCCCAGAAGTGCACCCAGTGCTCCAGGTGAGGCTGCAGCAGTGCAGAGAATACAGTGACAATCCTTTCCCTCACCCAGCTGGCAATAACTTGCTTGATGCACTCCAGAGGACCGTTGGCTTTCCTGGCTGCCTGGGTACACTGCTGACTCACATTCAATTTGATGCAGACCAGGACCCCCAATCCTTTTCAGTCAGACCACTCTCCAGTGTCCCATATCCAGGCAGTGTGTCCAGGGTTGCCCCTACCCAGGTGCACAATCAGGCACTTGTTATGCTTTATGCACTTAGTGCTGTCACGGTTTGAACTAAAAATCCACCTGTGTCCGTGACAGGAGCCGTGGGCCCTGGAGGGGCCCTAGGCCGAAAGGAAAAAGTTAATTAGGAAAAGAAAACAGCGGCAACGATCTAAGGAGGCACACTTATTTACTAAATACTATATCGAAATACCGGATAACACAATATAATACAATATAATTGAAAATTGAAAATTGAGCTAACGAATCAAGCAAAATAGGAGAGAGAATGAGTCCCGTAACCGAGAGGCCTACTGTGAAATCTAGGCGAACGGCTGAAGGCTCCCACACACTCCCCTGAACGCCAGAACTCGAAAGACGTCAGTCTGTTCTGCGACAGAGTTAATATAGAGTCCAGGTCCCGTGACCCATCGTGTTGTTCTCTGGGAGATGTAGTCTTCTGTAAGTTGCAGATTCAGTAAAATTATTCATGCTTTATATGATGTTATGATGTGGAATACTGATAGCAAAATTACAAAATTATTAAACCATGACATTCCACCCCTTATTCTACATCATTACATTATGTTTATACATACATACACACTCATACATATAGTTGTGAATAATCAGTAACCTTATTTTCTCAACAATTTATATTTGTTCCATACAAACCTCTAAGATGAGAACAAAACTCTATACCTTAACTTACTATTTATTAGTTTTGAGAAAATGGCAAAACTTCCAGAAAAAGGAAAACATGTCAGCGGTAGAGGAGAAAGGCAGCGCTAGTAGGGCGTCCCCTACATCAAGGTGCACTCATCCTTTCCCAGCCACCACAGCAGATTTCCTTTTGACTTATACTTCTTTCCATGTGTGCTCTACACATGCATGGCCAGTGCAGGATATAGAGTCCAGATGGAAAACTTGCTTACAGAATGCCTAATTAAGGTATATGGGAAAAAAAAAGTGTTTCCTTATCATTAATCCACTGTATCTTAATTCTGATATCTAATTGAAAATTCGTCAAATATTTTCTGAGCCTCTAGCTATATATCTACAAGAAAAATCATTGGCTGCACTCCCCCAACATCAAATTCCCTTGTGGTACACATTGAACATTCCCATTTTTGTCCATCACCCACCACGTGCACCCAGGTCCCTGGGCAAAGACAGTACCCCGGAGAGGTTTGCCCTTTCCAGATGCTGGAAGGACCCAAACCATCTTTCCCAACACGCTCTTTATGTGTACTACAGGAACCTTATCTCCCTCCACGGTACGTAGGGGGCTGGATTGGTTAGGACCATTACGATTACTAGATCCTCGAGTGTTGACTAACCAGGTGGCTTCTGCTAAATGGTTCTCCCAGTTTTTATATGTTCCACCACCCATTGCTTTCAACATAGTTTTCAACAACCCATTAAATCGTTCAATCTTACCAGAAGCTGGTGCATGATAGGGAATATGGTAAATCCACTCAATGCCATGATTTTTGGCCTAAGTGGTTACAAGAGAATTTTTAAAATGGGTCCCATTATCTGATTCAATTCTTTCCAGAGTGCCATGCCGCCACAGGATTTGCTTTTCCAACCCTAATATGGTGTTTCGGGCGGTAGCATGGGGTACTGCGTATGTTTCGAGCCACCCAGTGGTTGCCTCCACCATGGTGAGTACATACCGCTTACCATTGCGAGATCGTGGCAAGGTGATATAATCAACCTGCCATGCCTCTCCATATTTATACTTTTGCCATCGCCCTTCCCCCCAAAAAGGTTTCATCCTCTTGGCTTGTTTAATTATGGCGCATGTTTCACAATCATGAATAACCTGAGCAATAGCGTCCATAGTTAAGTCCACCCCTCGGTCTCTGGCCCACTTCTATGTTGCATCCCTTCCTTGATGACCTGAAGTCTCATGGGCCCACCGAGCTAGGAATAATTCACCCTTGTTCTGCCAGTCCAAGTCTATTTGAGCCACCTCAATTTTGGCAGCTCGATCAACCTGATGGTTATTTTTATGTTCTTCAGTAGCCTTACTTTTAGGCATATGAGCATCTACATGGTGCACCTTTACAACAATGTTCCTTATTCGGGCAGCAATGTCTTTCCACAGTTCAGCAGCCCAAACAGGTTTACCCTTTCGTTGCCAATTATCATCCTCCCACTGTTGCAACCACCCCCATAAGGCATTTGCCACCATCCATGAATCAGTATAAAGATGAAGCATTGGCCACCACTCCCGTTCAGCCACATCTAAAGCCAGCTGAACAGCCTTTACCTCTGCGAATTGACTTGATTCTCCTTTACCTTCAGTGGCCTCTGCAACTTGTCGTGTGGGGCTCCATACAGCAGCTTTCCATCTGTGATGCTTCCCTACAATACGACATGATCCATCTGTGAATAGGGCAAATTTCTTTTCGTTTTCTGGTAGCTCATTGTATGGTGGTGCCTCTTTAGCACGTGATACCTCTTCTGTAGGTGGTGTTTCAATTTTTTTACTCTCAGGCCAGTCCATGATCACTTCTAGAATTCCAGGACGGCTGAGTTTTCCCATTCGAGCTCGTTGAGTAATTAATGAAATCCACTTACTCCAAGTGGCATCAGTAGCATGATGGGTGGAGGGAACCTGTCCTTTAAACATCCAGTTTATTACTGGCAAGCGAGGTGCTAGAAGAAGCTGAACCTCTGTCCCAACTACTTCAGAAGCAGCCCGAACCCCCTCATACACGGCTAAGATCTCCTTCTCAGTCGGAGTGTAGCGCTCCTCAGACCCTTTATATGCTCGACTCCAAAATCCTAGGGGTCGGCCTCAGGGCTCTCCTGAGGCTCTTTGCCACAAACTCCAGGTGGGACCTTTCTCTCAGGCAGCAGTGTAGAGGATGTTCTTCACATCCTGTCCAGTCCGTACTGGCCCCAAGGCCACGGCATGGGCTATTTCTTGTTTTATCTGCTCAAAAGCCTGCTGCTGCTCAGGACCCCATGAGAAATTATTCTTCTTCCATGTTACCTGATAGAGAGGGCTCACTATGTGGCTGTAGTTTGGGACATGCAATCTCCAAAAGCCCATTACTCCCAGAAAAGATTGGGTCTCTGTTTTATTTGTGGGCGGAGACATAACAGTGATTTTGTCAGTCACATCTGCTGGGATGTGACGATGTCCATCTTGCCGTTTTATACCTAAGAACTGGATTTCCTGGGCAGGCCCCTTCACCTTGCTGCGCTTAATGGCAAAACCAGCTTGCAAAAGAATTTGGATTATCTGTTTCCCTTTCTTGGAAACCTCTGCTGCTGTATGGCCCCACACTACAATATCATCAATATACTGCAAGTGTTCGGGAGCATTACCCTGTTCCAAAACAGCTTGGATCAATCCATGGCAAATTGTTGGGCTGTGCTTCCACCCCTGAGGTAAACGGTTCCAGGTATACTGAATACCTCTCCAGGTAAAAGCAAACTGTGGCCTACATTTTGCAGCCAATGGGATGGAAAAGAAGGCATTAGCAATATCAATGGTGGCATACCACCTAGCTTCTTTTGACTCCAGTTCATACTGGAGTTCTAGCATGTCTGGTACAGCAGCACTTAATGGAGGTGTGACTTCATTCAGGCCACGGTAATCTACCGTCAGCCTCCATTCCCCACTGGTTTTACGCACTGTCCATATGGGGCTGTTAAAAGGCGAGTGCGTTTTGCTAATCACTCCCTGATTCTCTAATTGGCGAATTAGCTTGTGAATGGGTAGCAATGAGTCCCTATTGGTGCGGTACTGCCGTCTGTGAACCACTCTGGTGGCAATTGGTACCTCTTGGTCCTTTACCTGGAGCAACCCCACAGCAGAAGGATCATCTGACAGATCAGGTAAAGCTGACAGCTGCTTAACACCATTTGTGTTTACAGCAGCTATCCCAAAGGCCCATCGATACCCCTTGGGATCCTTAAAATATCCCATCCTAAGGTAATCGATTCCCAGTATACATGGAGCCTCTGGACCAGTCACAATAGGGTGTCTCTGCCAGTTTTTACCAGTGAGGCTTATTTCGGCCTCCAACATAGTCAATTCTTGGGAACCCCCAGTCACTCCATGGATATATATTGGTTGTGTCCCTTGGTGACTTGAGGGCATTAGGGTGCATTGTGCACCAGTGTCCACCAAGGCTTTATATTTCTGTGGTTGAGATGTGCCAGGCCACTTAATCCACACAGTCCAGTATACTCTGTTGTCCCTTTCCCCCCCCTGGCTGGGGGCAGGGCCCCTCTATTGTTTACCTCGTTGATTTGCAGCAACTGGAACTCTCCCCTTCTTGGAAGAGTTCACCTTGGTAGTTGTTTCACCTTGTAATTCTTTCACTCGTGCCTGAAGTGCAGAAGTGGATGAATTACACCACTTCTTCATGTCCTCCCCATGACTACAGAGGAAAAGCAACAAGGCAAGACGTGTAGTCTCATCGTTGATTCGAGGTGACTTATCATCGTCATTTGCTTGAATACGAGGACGTCTCTTTTTAATGATTGAGATTTTCGATGATACAGGTCGAGAGGAACTCATGTTGTTTAGCTTCCTCAATAGGCGATTGTGGAAATCCTGGTTTCCATCATCTTGTACCACCGTGGATTCATCTACATCAGGCACATTAGCCAATTTGTCAATAATATCATTTTGTGTTCCCTCCACTTCGTTTAACCTTTTCACAATTTTGACAATGGCTGAAGTATACAGATTAACTTCTGTGGCGCTTATAAATAATACAAGTTCCTGAAGTCTGCCAATTAGTTCATTCACAAAGGGTTTCCTGTCCCCTTTGCCATATACTAATGCAAGTGCACTGGCATGCTTTTCTGGAGCTGCCTTTGTAAAGTCACGCCACATTTGTCGTGGAATGCGGACTGCTTCAGGATCATGTAATTGGTTTGGATCGTTACGATTGAACTGAGGGCTGTATAGCATTTCCACCAGAGCACTTTCTCTCAAAGATTGGATACCTTTCTCAATATCAGTCCATTTCTTTCTCTCAGGCTCCAAGTCCCGTTTAAAGGGGAATCTATCTCTTACTGCTATCAACATCCGCTTCCAGAGGGTGTAGGACCGATTTTGGCATGTGCCAATACCTCTGTCCACATGCGAGTCCCTGGAAATGCTACCCAGTTGGCGAGCTTCACTGCCATCAAGCCATGCACTGTTGGCACCATTGTCCCAGCAGCGAAGTAACCAAGTGACCATATTTTCTTTTGGCTGACGTGTGAAATCCTTTCTTAGATCTCGAATTTCACTCAGTTTAAAAGATCGATCAATAATGGTCGTTATACTTTGCTCACCTTTTGCTCTATCAAGCCTCCCAGGTGTTGATGGTGGCAACTGTGTTGATGAGGCTGCCCCATCTATAAGTTTGGACTCGAGAAATTCTCATAAAGAAAATCTAGCTTTTGGCTCCTCTTCAGACTCTGACCCCAACCCTTGTGTTATTTCCTCCAGGTAACCCTCCTTCTTTTTCCTCTCTCCTAACTTCCTCTGCTCCTCTAAATTCTTCTGCTCCTCTAACATCTTCTTATTCCCCTCAGACATCCTCTGCTCCTCCAACTTCATCTGCTCCTGAAACTTCTTCTGCTCCTCTAACATCTTCTTATACTGCTCTAACATCCTCTGCTCCTCTAACTTCTTCTGGTCCTCTGACTCCCCCTGCTCTCCTGAGTCCCCCTGCTCTCCTGAGTCCCCTTGCTCTCCTGAGTCCTGCTCTCCTAACTCCCTCCACTCTTCTAACTCCTTCTGCATTTTCTCTAACTGAGTTGAAACTTGTTTTGTCTTTTGCCCTTTTACAGGGGCAACCAACATTGCGTCTGGTGTCCCCGATGGTTGGTCCAATTGGACTACATGTGCCCCCGGTGGCTGGTCAGATTGAACTACATGCGCCCCCGGTGGCTAGTCAAATTGGATTACATGCGCCCCCAGTGGCTGGCCAAATTGGACTACATGTGCCCCCAATGGCTGGTCAAATTGGACTACATGTGACCCTGGTAGTTGGTTAAATACATTCAGCTCACCCCGGAGGGCACATAGCTGGTCTCGGAGAGCGTTCCGCTCGAACTGGACAGCACCGAACTCAGTCTGGAGGCTGTTGTAGTTGGACTGAAGAGTGTTGTACCCGAACTGGAGGACGTTATGCTCGGACTGGAGAGTGTCGAGTTTGGATTGGATACTCTCATTCTTGGCCCTGAGACTCTCTCTCTCAACCTCAAAATCTTCCCTCTCAGGAATGGTATTGAATAAGGCCCGATAAGCATTAGCTAGGCCCCAAGTCATTTGTGCCTCCTTAGATCTGCCTGAGCCACAACATTCCTGTCTCAGATCCGCCTGGACTTTCAAGGTCAAGCTCACAGGTGCAGAATCGCAAACCTAAGATAGCTCCTTAACGGGAAAAAAAACTTGTAGCTCTGTTAAAAGCTAAAAGAGCAACAGAAGAAAACACAGAAAAACAGCAACTCAATTTGCCCGCATTCTCCACCAAAATCTGTCACGGTTTGAACGAAAAATCCACCTGCGTCCATGACAGGGGCTGTGGGCCCCGCAGGGGCCCTAGGCTGAAAGGAAAAAGTTAATTAGGAAAACAGCGGCAACGATCTAAGGAGGCACACTTATTTACTAAATACTATATCGAAATACCGGATAACACAATATAATACAATATAATTGAAAATTGAAAATTGAGCTAACGAATCAAGCAAAATAGGAGAGAGAATGAGTCCCGTAACCGAGAGGCCTACTGTGAAATCTAGGCGATTTCTAGCTGACGGCTCCCACACACTCCCCTGAACGCCAGAACTCGAAAGACGTCAGTCTGTTCTGCGACTGAGTTAATATAGAGTCCAGGTCCCGTGACCCATCGTGTTGTTCTCTGGGAGATGTAGTCTTCTTCTGTAAGTTGCAGATTCAGTGACTCTGTGGTTCTCTGCTTCAGCAAAGAGCTATTCGCTGACTTACACACGTGTCCAAGTCAAAGATGCAGCAGAAATAAAATCTGTAGCAGAAAAGGCAGAATCTCGTGAATCTTGTGCCCATCTTACAGTTAAAGGTAATTATGCTTCTGATGACGATTTTGATTAAATTATCTTATGTTATAAACGAGCTAACATCCTTTGCTTTAATGTCAAGGAAGTTAAACACCACCAGGACCTTTCACAGAAATAAAAACTCCTACCTACCTACCTTTCTGCCCACAAAATATCCAGCTTCTCTTTTGGAATTTACTTTTGCTAAGTAAAACAGATTATTTTCTTAGGAGGTTGATTTTCTACGTTTAGACTTCAGATTTGTGTTTGAACGTTGAGGGATAAAAAACATAGCTTGACTTTCTCTTCATTTTCTCTTGCTGTTTGAAAAGAACACAGGGTTTTTGTTTTTTTTTAAATATATACAATGTTAGGGTATATATATGATGTTAAGTGTGATAAAGAAAAGGGAGACATTTGAGTTAGCACACTACTCAAGAGTTCAGTCCCCAACTTTGCCACTGTTACCATTATAAGGGCAAGAACTTCCTGGAAAATGAATTTCTCCTAAGCAGAGTCATTACATTTGAGCTACAGAGACCTTTACTAGGTGAAAACTTGTTGTTCAGAGCTAAGTTGCTGTATTTAACCAAAGTAATTATCAATGTCCGTGTTTCATTGAACCTCTTTTCCATTTCGTAATGCGAGGAGTTTGATATTGGGATGGGAAGGTCATGGTTTGATTTAGATGTTGGACTGGGAATCAGAAGATCTGGGCTCTTTTCAGATTGTCAGTCTTATTGTCTGACTTCTTAACAACATTCTTTTCTTTCTATTATTTTTTAATGATGTTTCAAGGCATTCTGAGCTGATAGGTGTAGTGTTCATGTGCAGTAATGCTGACGTAAGTGGGGTGATAATGTAAGGGTTTTTTACATTCCTTCTAAATCTCTGCTTTCTCTTGTTCCATCCTTCTTAAAGAGCAATCAGTTAATATTGTAAAGGAGCTGTTTGATGACGATGTGACTGAGCCTGAAGAAGCCAAATTTGAATGTGAGATATCTGATGTATTAGGCGGCACGAACTCACGGGATGTAACGCGATAGGCCTCCCCGTGCTCGGTAATGTATATGTATGAGGCTGAAATTGGAGCCCTGTATAAGGGTCTCACACGGTTCATTAAATGCCATTTTACAGCTCACCATATTGGTGTGATCAGCGTGTAACTTGGTCATGGGGCCGTCAGATGCACATTCTCAATGATGGACGTAGTTCTTTAGGTTACCTTACACAAGGCAACAATTGGTGCCCCGTGTGAGGCAGTCCTGAGAGTGAGTGTGCGACGGCTAACCGCGAGACGGACGCGCATCCTACGGTTAGATCCCGTGGAAGCGCCGGAGGGGCGATATATTGACTGCAGCTACTGATTATCCTGCGGTGAGACCGTGGAAGACCGTGGGACTTTGGGCCCGGGTATATATACAAAGGGTGCGAGGACGTACGGTGTCGAGCACCAGAAAAAACATGGATTCCGTCACAAAGGTACTATTACGGGTTTGTAAAACCCACTGCGGTAGGAATGCTCCTTCTAAGAAGGAGATTGTTGCCGTTATTACTTTTTTGCAGGAAGCGGAGCTTTCACCCTCCCCTTGTAATTTGCTCGATTCGGAGCAGTGGGAATCTTTCACCGCTGCCCTGCTCCTAAGAGCAACAAACGATTATAAGGCGGAGGAGTTAAAAACCTGGGTTTTGGTCCTGGGTGCGCTTAAAGCGGCTAAGGAGGAGAAAAAGATCCAGGCAGTCGCGAATGGGGTTTTTGGGGTGGGTTCCGGGACGTCTGGGGTCCCGGAGGGTGCGGAGGAACCGCTCCCTTGCGGCGACTCCGTACCCAAGATGGCGCCGACCACGCCGGCCGTTTTCACAATGGCCATGGCGGCGCCCGAAACAACTCCGGAAGGGATGGCGGAAGTTGCCTCATCTGGGGAGGCGCCGCCATATTATCCCCGCCTATACCCCTGTTTGCAGAGCTTTCGTTCACCTGAGGGGGGTGGGTCCTGTCCGAGGGAGGGAGAGTCATGGGGGGAGGCGCGCCGTGGAGGCGTTAAGCCACCCCTAGACCCGCCCCCGGAGGAGGGACCTCATCCCACGAAAGGGGAGGAACGAAAGGTACTGCCTGCCCCTACCCCTTTGGTTTCGCCTCCCGAGGAGGGGGAGGAGAAAGGGGAGGAACAAAAGGTACTGTCTGCCTTCACCCCGTCGGTTTCGTCTCCCGCGAAGGGGGAGGAGAAAGGGGAGGAACGGAAGGAATTGCCTGTCCCCACCCAGTCGGTCGTGGTTCCCCGGAGGAGGGGGGAGAAGTGGGAGGAGCGAGAGATATCGCGTAAGCCCACTGATTGGACTGACATTTGCGATACAATGCGAGAGGTGGGGCTCAAGGAGCGGGACTGGGCGGTGTTCCCAATTGTAGTCAAACAGGAGGGACCGGTTTGGGTACCTTTGGAAGCAAAAGCAGTTGCTCGGTTTATAGAGGCGATTGACAAAAAGGGATTGAGATCCCCGATGACAATGAGTGCCTTTGAGGCTCTCGTAGCCCCAGGTCCCCTACTCCCATATGATATTGAAAGCCTTATGAGAGTAGCCCTCAAACCAGTACAGTTTACTGTGTGGAAGGAGGAGTGGATAATACAACTCAAAGCTGTTTTAGCACAGGCTGCGCGCGATCCACAGCATCCAGCAAATGGGAAGGAGGGAGATCCAAAAACTGATTTAATGAGGCTTTCAGGTTCATCTGCGGATTTGGCTGGATCTGCAGAGAGGCAGCTTAGGGACCTCCACCCAGGAGAGCTGCTTGCCACCACGGGGGCGGCTACCTCTGCTTTTATACACTTTATAAGAAAAGCAGAGCCTGTAGCCCCGTGGTCAGAGATTATGCAGGGTCCCTCAGAGTCATTCTCTGAGTTTGCCAATCGATTGATACGGGCAGTAGAAGGATCGGAACTGCCTAAGGAAGCGCTGACTTCTGTTATAAAGGATTACACGACTTGGAAAGGCGGGTGGTTGAAGCTCTCACCACGGCGGGTTTTACTGTTGATGGGAACCCGCTAGCCGCAACCGCAAAGTGACTCTTCAGAAAAAGGAAAAAGAACAGATAAAGAACTGCTGCTAGTACCAACGAGAAGGACATCTGTTGTATCACTTGCTGTGTGTCTTTGTGTAATTGCATTCATTACCGGGGGAGAGGGTACTCACTTAACATCACAACCAGAAAATATTTGGGTTACATGGTCTAATCGAACTGGGCAGAAAGATTTCTGCCTTAGTCTGCAGTCAGCCACATCACCGTTTAGAACATGCCTTATAGGTGTACCCAGGTGGGACCCAAAGGAGTTCAACGGATATGTGCATAAGAACAACTGCAAGAGAGATGCAGTGGACAAAGTTTTCTTTATGAAAGCATTTGAGTCTAAATTCACTGACTGGGCCAGAATGTCTGCATGTTTTATTAGATCCTTGAACACCTCCTTGCCCTGGGATCCACCAGAGTTGCAGCTTCTTGGATCCCAATCGGTTGGTAACGTAACATGGAATAAGAACTCTCAAAAGTGGGAACGCCCGGTTAGATGTTTGTATTTTTCGGGTTTTAGGACACCGGGTCAACTGTCCAATCGCAGGGTATGGGAAGGCCTACTCGGGAATGGGGCACCATTCTCAGGAACAACTGGGTCGGAACCCTTTACTTTACTTAACCCCATTCAATTTGACACATATAGCTTGTCAGGGGCATATTGTGGTTTCTCAGCTGAAAGGGTGGAGGGATTCTCCCGTCCCTGCTCCGGGGATGGCTCCAAGAATGGATTTGCAGACCAATGCATAAAGCAGGGTGGGAGGTGGCTCTCTTACAATCAGAAGAATGTGGTACGTCATCCTAACGGGTCCACCTATAATCTCTCATGCTACTGGGGCCCTGACGATCTGGCATGTTCTGGTTGTTGTTCTCGAAAGGAACCTTTAGCTGGGGAAGGAATAAACTGCAATGGTACAGCCAAGGCCCTTCCTAAGGACATATTTTTGATATGTGGGGATAGAGCTTGGCAAGGGATACCAAAGAATCCAGTTGGGGGGCCGTGTTATTTGGGAAAGCTGACATTGTTGGCTCCCAATCACACTGCAATGATAAGTGTTATGAAAAAGATCGATCGAGCTCGACGCCAGAAAAGGTCAATAAAAACATTGGACCAGGATTGTAGTGATGAGGTTCAGCTGTGGGGTCCCACAGCTAGAATCTTTGCATCCGTCTTAGCTCCGGGAGTAGCTTCAGCCCAGGCCCTAAGAGAAATTGAGAGATTGGCATGCTGGTCCGTGAAGCAAGCTAATGTCACCACAGCAGTCCTGTCGGAACTCCTGATGGACGTTAACAACATCAGACACGCTGTTCTTCAAAATAGAGCTGCAATTGACTTTCTGCTGCTTGCTCAAGGGCACGGGTGCAAGGACTTTGAAGGGATGTGTTGTTTCAATCTGAGCGACCACAGCGATTCGATACATAGGAAGTTGGAATGGATGCAAGAACACACGAAGAAGATCGCAATAGATGATGCATTTGGAAGCTGGTTGGAGGGACTGTTTGGTAATCTGGGCCCATGGCTTAAGCAGTTTCTCAAAGTATTAATCATAGGTATTTTATTCTTTTTAGCTTTAATGATTTGCTTACATTGTTTGTTTCAGTGTGTCCAGGGTTGTTTACAGCATATGATAGAAAGAATGTTTAACGAAAAAATGGAGTACCAACGGGTATATGATAAACTTTGAGAAGAAGAAGGAACTGTATAAACCCAAGATGCCTTGGATATAATCATTAGAAAACTACTGATGTTATTAGATATTGCACTACCTACCTCTGTAGCTTGTCTACCTCACTTTTTAGATAACTTATTAAGTTTAAATTATAGAGACTAACATTTTTATATTAGGATTAAGGATTAGCGTTCGGGATGTAACGGGGCATACTTTATCGAGCATGGAGAGGGGGAAATGATGTATTAGGCGGCACGAACTCACGGGATGTAACGCGATAGGCCTCCCTGTGCTCGGTAATGTATATGTATGAGGCTGAAATTGGAGCCCTATATAAGGGTCTCACACGGTTCATTAAATGCCATTTTACAGCTCACCATATTGGTGTGATCAGCGTGTAACTTGGTCATGGGGCCGTCAGATGCACATTCTCAATGATGGACGTAGTTCTTTAGGTTACCTTACACAAGGCAACAGATATCCATTCCTTCTGTGAAACCTCCCAAGTGGTATTCCTACGTGGGGAAGTCTTACAGGCTGGCAGAAACTTGATTATGCAGCAAGAAGGCACCATCCACCAGCTGACCTTAGCGAAAACCACCACTGATATGACAAGCACCATTCAGTTCTCAATTGGCAAATCAAAATCCACAGCCAATCTGCTTGTCAGAGGTAACATATCCAGGCTTGGTTTACATCATGAAGATGAAGAATTAATTAATGTACAGTCTTCCTTCACTGGGGTCTTTGAAATATTGTGTGTGTGTCTGGAGGGTCTGCTCCATTTCCAGTTCAAAGTCGTTGGACACTAAATGAGACAGCTGCATCTCAGTAAAAGATCTGTTTGAATAGCTATGATGTGCTTACTATTCAGATCTACAGAGCTGAGGTTTTGTCCTTGGCTATACCAAAGAATTCAGATCAGGTGAAATTAATTGTATTTCTGAACTAGACAAGTTTAAGTTTGGTAGCACCTAAATTTAATGCAGTTTGTCATTGATTTCATCTGAAAGAAACTTGCAGGCTTTTTATCTGCTGTTGTCCCCAGCATAAGAGTCTCCATTCACATCCTGAAGTATTTGTTATATTTTCAACTCACTCTTATTTGAATAAAAGCCTCAACTGGGAGCAATTTAATAAGCACAGAACAAGAGCTGGACCTTGCATTTGGTAGATAATATACAGTATTACTTTATAGAAATGTAGTCAATGGCATTCCCTATAGACAATCGTTTGTTTTATCTTTAGAGTGGTTCAAAGAACCATTGTGAACATGACATTAATTGGAATGGAATACACGCAAGAGACTTTCCTCTTCTTCCAATTGTCCTCATCCTTTCTTCTCTTCCACCCCTGCTTTGCAGATTACCATATACAAATCACCAGGAAGTTGGAGGACAAGACAGCTTTGGAACGTCATTCTGTCATCCTGTCCTGTGACTTCAGGCCTTCTCCAAATGTTGTGAAATGGTTCAAAGGCCACACACTCATCAAGCCCTCTGAGAAGTACAAGATCAAGAGGGATAAGCATTCAGCAGAGCTCAAGATTCTGAAGCTGAAGCCTGATGATGCTGGTGTGTACAAGTGCAAGGCAGGAATTGCAGAGACTGAGGCCACGCTGACAGCTGAAGGTATGAGCAGGGAGGGTGGCCTCTTCCATGTCCTATTTCACCTCAGATTTCTCTTCTTGGGGTTGATTTCTGCCGTTCTCTCCTGCTAACTTTATAAATGTATAATCTTCACTGAGAAGATTACACAAAGATCATCTAGTCCAACCATTCTACCACATCCCAGTATGATTTAAAGTAACAGTGGTTCACCTTGTTTCCCCACAGCCCACAATGTAGAAGTAATGAAGCACCTGCAGGATGTAGAAATTGAAGAAGAGAGCTCTGCTGTCTTCTCCTGCGAGCTGTCCCATAATGATGAGGACGTGGAATGGTTCCTGAATGGCAACCTCCTTTACACCAACAATTACAATGACATCAAGAACGTTGGCAATTGCTGCACACTGACAATGAAGCAGGTTAAGCCTGAGGATGCTGGCACAGTGACAGTGAAGTCAGACAAGGTGTCAGAAAGTGCACCTGAAGGTGATAGGTGGGTCTGATCACACCCCTCCTGGATGTAAGAGATGCTAAGGAGCTACAGTTCATTCTATTGTGCAGCAATCCTGCTTCTAAAGCTGACCTCTCTGGGGTGACAAGTCATCAGAGGCTTTCTTCCAGTGGAAGGTTCCATTGCAGCAGATATCAAGGAAGGAGGATGGTTTTGGTGTCCTGCCAAAGCATTCCATTGCTTTTTATCATCATTTTATTTAGCACAAGGAGAGTTACAAGAACAATTTCTTTTACTGCTTCAGTAACATGCAGTGTCAATGCTGTTGTCTCCAAGGATTTATGACTGCAGGGAGAGATCATTCAGTGTGTGTTTTGCCTCTGGGATGACTAATGACCAGGCTGTGAGCAACCTGATCTAGCTGTGAATGTCCCTTTTTATTGCAGGGGAGCTGGGCTAGATGGCCTTTAAGGGTCTCTTCCAATTCTAAGCGTACTGTGATTCTAATCTGCTCTCCCCAGCAATTAAGCTCTTTTACTCTATGCGCTCAGAGTTTGAAGGATTTCCTCTTTCTCCTTTCTTTTGCATTTGGTGGAAGTTTTTTCCCCAGTATAAACATCTGATGTGTGAAATAGAAGATAGATAAAAGGAGTCAATAAAACAGGAAAATCAAAAGTGTTCAGCAGCTTATCCTCTTAATCCTGTGGCCTGTATGAGCTCTGCTCCATGTGAGGGCTATTCCAGCTCTCCAGCTTCAGAAGAGCTGCATCCCAATTACTTCATATGATATCAGTCCCACCCACCAGCAATGCAGGCTGTCCCTCCTGTTCCCTGTATTCTCCTACTGATTAGTTCAGAATTCCATAAAGTGCATTCAGTCAACACACATGAAACCGCTTTAGGTTCTATATTGGTGTCGTCAGTGCTGGTAAAGATTTATTTATCCCTCTTTAAAAATCTGAAAGCAACTGGAAATGTCTCAACTTCTGTATCACATTGTTCTGTTTTGCCCTTTTAATTGCAGAGAAGCCTGCTGTCTTCATGAAGTCCTTGGATGATGTTTTTGTTGAGGAGCGGGGTGTGATTAAATTGGAATGCGAAGTCTCTAAAGATAAGGTCAAACCAGTGTGGAAGAAGGACGGTGTTCTGCTCACTTCTGGCAACAAGTATGAGCTGGTACAGTCTGGGAAGACCCTATGTCTCCTTATCCATGACCTCGAGAAGTCAGATGCAGGTTTCTATACCTGTGATATTGGCACTGATGTTGCCAAATCAAAGGTCGGCATTCAGGGTAAGTACTGTGGAAAGTAAAGGAGTGCTGAAAGCACATTCAGTGTGGTCACTATGTCTTACACCTATTCCCCCACGAGCCTTAATAGTTTCTACAATAGAAGTGTATTACTGCAATTTAGCACAGTGATGTCTGGAAAATTCCCATTGCTTTTGATGTAAATGTATCTCATTTTGCCATGAAAATCACCAAACACATCAAGAATGTCCTGGAAATATTTCCTTTCTAAACATCCCTAAAATGGAGAAATGGTTTGAACACCAGTAGGGGTAGGATGGTAACAAATTAGCTAATAGAAACATTTAATTTCTTGTCATAGGCAAAACCCTTTTTCTCACGCAGCATCCTAGAGTTGTCCTCTCTGTTAGGTTGTTCCCTCTGTAGCTCATTGAATCTTCATTCTGCTCCATGGACTGAGCTGCTCGCCTTGTAGTTCTTCCAGAGCAAAGACAAGAGATTCACGTCTCTTTCTTTTTATAGCTTTCTGGTAATTCTGAGTGGAGAATGTCTTAGAGAATACATCAGTAAGGAATGCAGCCATGTTCTGCAAATCCTGAGTTCAAACACCAGTACTGCTACTCATGTCAGTCACAAATGCCTTTTCTCCATATAAACCTCATACTAACCTATCTCTTACCTTCCAGAGCTGAATAGTGGCATTACCAAATGGCTGAAAAACACTGAAATCCAGGAGGGAGAAGATTGTACTTTTGAATGCATTCCGTCCCATGAAAGCATTGATGAGTTCAACTGGACACTGACTGGAAGCAGAGTGGAAAGTGGTGGGCGATTTAAAGCTTCTAACGTGGGTCGGAAATATACTCTCATTATCAAAAGTGTGACTCCTACTGACGCTGGGGAAGTCGTTTTTTACTGTCCGTGGTCTAACCTCCAAAGCCTCTCTGTCTGTGAAAGGTAATGAGATGGGAGAGATTCTGGGGTCTGATTCCTTCAACTGTCTTCTGATAAGATTGTCGTGAGAGCTAACTCATAATATGGTTAAAGTGAATAGCAACCTTCTACTTGAACCTCGAAGCACTGAGAATTTCTCTTAAAAATAAGTAAAAACATAAGACAACATAAGAAACAGAAGGACGAAACATTTTACACAAATGTGAGAACTACCCAAAGCACTGGGGTAGTGCTGGAAATGGGCATCTCACTACAGCTTGTTCCATTAACAGTAAATCAGGAATGATCTGTTGAGGGAACTGTGGGAGCAAATATCCTCTAAGTATAAGCTGAAGGGATGGCCTTCACATCATCTAGCTGTACAACAAATTCCTATCTAGAACATGTCCATCTGAGAGCATCATCCGAGGCTCCCAGTGTGATGAGTGGAGAGAAGAAAGAGGCAGTTTTCAGACATGGTTCATCATCCTCAATTGGGTAGATTTAAGAGAGAATAAATGCTGCCTGGAATTCTATTGTCTGTACTTTGCAGATTACTGCTGGCTGTAGGATGGCGTCTGTTGCAAGTGCCTCTCTAACTTATCTCCAGCATGTAGATGCATGTATTTTGAGAGAGGCATCCTACCCTAAGTGTATGTTACTCAAAAAGCAATGTTTTCTTCCAGGAAAACCTACTGAGGTTTCAAAACAGCTGGAGGATAAGACAGCAGCAGCAGGGCAGGACATCAGCCTGAGCTGTGCGCTGTCAAAACCGGATTTGAACATCAGGTGGTACAAGGATGGCAAAGCAATCAGAAAAAGCCAGAAGTACGACTTGCAGCAGGAGGGAACTGGGGCCATTCTAATCACACACACAGAATCACACAGAATTACCCGGGTTGAAAGGGACCTCAAGGATCATGTAGTTCCAACCCCCCTGCCTAGCAGGGCCACCAAACATACACATTTACTAGATCAGGTTGCCCAGGGCCCCGTCCAACCTGGTCTGGAACACCTCCAAGGACGGGGCATCCACAACCTCACTGGGCAGCCTGTTCCAGGACCTAACCACCCTTCTAGTAAAGAACTTTCCCCTAACATCCAACCTAAATCTTCCCTCCTTCAACTTAAAACCATTTCCCCTAGTCCTGCTATTATCAGCCCTTTCGAAGAGTTTACTCCCTTCCTGGGAGTAAGTTCCCTTCAGGTACTGAAAGGCTGCAATGAGGTCACCCCGCAACCTTCTCTTCTCCAGGCTGAACAAACCCAACTCCCTCAGCCTGTCCTCATAGGGGAGGTGCTCCAGCCCCCTGATCATCTTTGTGGCCCTCCTCTGGACCCTTTCCAAAATCTCCATATCTTTTTTGTACTGAGGGCTCCACACCTGGACACAGTACTCCAGATGGGGCCTCACAAGAGCAGAGTAGAGAGGGACGATCACCTCCCTATCCCTGCTGACCACCCCTCTCCTGATGGAGCCCAGGATCCCATTTGCTTTCCGGGCTGCCAGAGCGCACTGCTGGCTCATGTTAAGTTTCTCATCTATCAGGACCCCTAGGTCTTTTTCAGCCGAGCTGCTCTCAAGGACAACTCCTCCCAGCCTGTACAGGTGCCTGGGGTTCTTCCGGCCCAAGTGCAAAACCTTGCACTTTGCCGTGTTGAACCTCATTAGGTTCACCCGAACCCAGCTTTCCAGCCTGTCAAGGTCCCTCTGAATGGCATCTGTTCCCTCCACCGTATCGACTGCACCACTCAGCTTGGTGTCATCAGCAAACTTGCTGAGGGTGCACTCCATTCCCTCATCGATGTCATTAATAAAGATGTTAAAGAGCACCGGTCCCAAGACAGACCCTTGAGGGACGCCGCTCGTTACCGGCCTCCACCTGGACATAGAGCCATTGACCACCACCCTCTGTCTGCGACCTTTCAACCAATTGCTTATCCATCTAGTTGTCCACCCATCAAATCCACCTCCCTCCAATTTGGAGATGAGGATGTGATGGGGGACCATGTCAAAGGCCTTGCTCAGGTCCAGGTAAATGACATCGGTCGCCTTCCCTTCATCCACCAACGCCGTCACTCCATCATAGAAGGCCACAAGATTAGTTAAGCATGACCTTCCCCTGGTGAAGCCATGCTGGCTGTCTCGGATCACATGCTCGTTCTTTATGTGATCAAGCATGTTTTCCAGGAGGATCTGTTCCATAATCTTCCCAGGCACAGAGGTGAGACTCACCGGCCTGTAGTTACCCGGGTCGTCCCTGCTCCCCTTCTTGTAAATGGGAGTGACGTGACCCTTCCTCCAATCATCCGGGACCTCACCTGACAGCCACGACTTCTCAAATATGATGGAGAGCGGCTCAGCAACCACCTCAGCCAGCTCCTTCAGGACCCTGGGATGCACGCCATCTGGCCCCATAGACTTATACTCATTCAGTCTAAGGAGGCACTCTCGGACTTGCTCTACCCTTACAGTGGGGAGGGATTTACCTCCTTGGTCCCCACATGGAGGTATGGGGGTGCAAGACTTAGGGACGTGAAAAAGACTAGAATCCTGGCCACCAGTGAAGACCGAGGTGAAGAACTCATTCAGCACCTCAGCTTTCTCTTCATCTGTTGAAGCCATTTCTCCTTTTAAATTTACCAGAGTAGGTACGCCCATTTTGGCCTGTCTCTTCTGGCCAATGTACCTGTAGAAGGTTTTCTTATTGTTTTTCACTAATCATCCATGACTCTACTGCCAAGGACAGTGGGGAGTACCCCTGTGAGACAGAGTACTCCATAACAAAAGCCAGGGTCACTGTGCAAGGTGAGTTGAAAAGCACACTGGAGATGGCATGTAGAGAAGTCGAGGTAAATATCTGCAGCCTGTGGGTGATGTTTTTCTCTTCTGTTTCCTTGAGCAGGATCAATTCTTAGTTTTCAGAAAATATGATGGATTAAAATCTTTTCCTTAAAATAATCTGGAAACTGAATGATTCTCCAGTGTGATGTGGATCTGGGCAGCCTGGTCTGGTGGTTGGTGACCCCTTGGAGGGGGTTTGAAACTAGATGATCTTTGAGGTCCTTTTCTACTCAGGCCACTCTATGATTCTGTGATCATTCTATGATTCTATGATCTTGGGTGTTAGTGAGCCAAGAAAAGATGGCAATCTGAATTAGTCTATATTGAATATGTGTAATCAAAACTATATGCAGTTTATCAGATGAGATCCTACCAGCGCATGTATAACATGAACTTTCCAGATATCTACTGGAATTATCAAACCTATGTAAATGGGTGGACTCTGTGGTCTTCTTAGACTCTTTGCATCTCTATGTGATATTCTGAAATGAGGGCAAAGGAGATTCAGGACACCTCTGTATGCTTGGGACTTGTTGGGGTAACAAATCCCTTTGTCCTACACCCTCATCCTTTTTTTTTTCCTTCCAGAAAATCCTAATTACTTTATCAAGGAGCTTTCAGATGTGAAAACTGAAGAAAGTGGAAGTGCATTTTTTACATGTCAGAGCGAGAAAGCTGCATCCTTCGTCATATGGAGGAAAGGCATTGCTGTGCTCAGGCCTGGCAGGAAATACAAGAGGGCACAGAAAGGACGAGACCTGCAGCTGTGCATAAAAAATCTGGAGAAAAGTGACAGTGACGTGTACACCTGTGACATTGGTGATGCCCAGTCCAGAGCCAAGCTGGTTGTACAAGGTATGTGTGAGAGCCATATGACTGCGCATCCTGTTTCTCCACTACCAAGACATTATCCTGGTAGAATTTGTACATTTATGGCAGGTCTTTGGGGCTGCAGCTGTCTGGCCTGAATAGCGGTTCACAAGCCATGCACAGAGCAAGCTGCACGGAAAGGGAAAGAACTACCGACTAGAGCAGTGCCATTGAGAACTTTATGTATCATTTAAAAACCAAAAATGCTGATGTACGGTGAGGCTGGTGACCCAGAAATCAGTGTGAACTTTCTATCTCTGACCTTTCTGAGTTACAAATAGTCCTCCAGAGTTCTAGGCAAAAATTCCCTGATGCTGCATTCTGGGTAGTTGTCACGGTTTAAACAAAAATCTACCTGTGTCCATGACAGTGGGGCCACAGGCAAGCGAGGTGCTAGAAGGAGCTGAACCTCTGTCCCAACTACTTCAGAAGCAGCCCGAACCCCCTCGTACATGGCTAAGATCTCCTTCTCACTTGGAGCGTAGCACTCCTCAGACCCTTTATATGCTCGACTCCAAAGTCCCAGGGGTTGGCCTTGGGTTTCTCCTAAAGCTCTTTGCCACAAACTCCAAGTGGGACCTTTCTCTCCAGCAGCAGTGTAGAGGATGTTCTTTACATCCTGTCCCGTCCGTACTGGCCCCAAGGCCACGGCACGGGCTATCTCTTGTTTTCTCTGCTCAAAAGCCTGCTGCTGCTCAGGACCCCATGAGAAATTATTCTTCTTCCGTGTTACCTGATAGAGGGGGCTAACTGTGTGGCTGTAGTTTGGGACATGCATTCTCCAAAAGCCCACTACTCCCAGAAAAGATTGGGTCTCTGTCTTGGTGGGAGGAGACATAGCAGTGATTTTTTCAATCACATCTGCTGGGATGTGTCGATGCCCATCTTGCCATTTTACACCTAAGAACTGGATTTCCTGCGCAGACCCCTTCACCTTGCTGCGCTTAATGGCAAAACCAGCTTGCAAAAGAATTAGGACTATCTGTTTTCTTTTCTTGAAAATCTCTGCTGCTGTATGGCCCCACACGACAATATCATCAATATACTGCAAGTGTTCGGGAGCAGTAAAATTATTCATGCTTTATATGATGTTATGATGTGGAATACTGATAGCAAAATTACAAAATTATTAAACCATGACAACCTGGTATTTTTCTTTTTTTTTTCTTCAATATTTTCCTTTTTTTTTTCTTAAATATTTTCCTTTTTACTATTTAAATGTTATGGGCACATCTTATAGAAACACAAGGCTGTTTACAAAGAAGTGCATGATGTGTTGCTGTATGATGAGCAAGATACATCTATTCTTCATCTAGCAGGAATAGCTGCTGAGCCTTAAGAACAGTTTCAGAAAGCTTTGGGAATTTGGGCGTTTTCCTTGTTTCTGCAACACAAAATGAAAATTTACGCTGTATACAAAGAAAAGGGGAGTCCGAACTTGTACGTTAAATTTGAAGGAGATCAATCTGGGGTAATATTTAAAAAAAAAAAAAAAAAAAAAAAGGGAATGTGGTCATCAAATACTATAAAATATATTAGCTGTTACTAGAATGCCACTTATCTTCCCCCCATATGAATCACTGTCATGTTGTATGTGAATTTGTGAGGTGGGTTTTGAAGCTGAAATTAAAAACTGCTTGTATGGCTGTCTTCATAGTGGCTATCCAGACTATCTGCAGAAATAACAGCTATTATGTAGTCAGCTATTCACCAGTTTTAACTGATTATAAATTACGTTTCAGGGTGGAGAACATAGCATAGTGCCTGACACCTGTGTTGATCCTGAGGGCATTCTTGATTCTGTGCATTATGATGTCATGGATATTAAAGAGCAAGCTGAGGCAGCACATAGTTCCATTGTATCCCTGGGGGACCCGAAGGAAGATATTGGCTGGTTTGAAAAGCAGCTGGAGAAAACTAACTTTGAACTGATGGAGACCAAAGAAGAGCTAACAGAGAAAAACACCAAACTACTTAAAACTGAAGAAGAGCTGATGCAGAAGAACAAAGGTGAGTTATGCGATGTGAAAGGTAGAAGACAGAAATAGTTCATTAATATAAAAGAGAAATAACCAGTTTGAGTAGGAATTAGAGGAGATGCTCTACCTTTGGAACCATAGCCTGTAGATAAGTGATAGTTTGTTCCTTGTGTATATTCAGGTTCAGCAATTCCACGGTTTTTGGTTATTTCTTTTCTTTTTTCCCCCCTCTCCTTTAAACTGCAACTAGCAGCTTTACGCTTTCGTAAGTATGGGGTTAAATGTCTATATCTTGATTTTTACTTTTATATTGTAATCTCTACTCTTCTTTATGTCTTGTTGATGCAATGTTTTCGTTCCAAGAAATATAGAAAACTTTTGAATCACTCCCAATAAGTGAAGACCACATGCAAATTAATTAATCTGTTCAAAAGCTACCTAAACGTTAGAATATCTGGAAAAATTGATTACTTAATAAACTATCTATTGGCTACTTATGTAATACAACCTTTTCTGTGTGTTACAGACTTTGAAATGCAGATGATTAAATTGGATGAGTCTGTTGAGCAACTTAAAGAAGCAACTGAGGTAACTTTATCAAGAAGATGTTGTGTAAAATTGTTTTAATACCAAGTTGTGGTAGCTTAAAATGCTATGAATGCTCAGGATATCTCCACGTTCTATGTAGTCCATAAAACTTTATCCTGACTAATGTACTGCGAGCTACTGAATATGTGAAGACTAGCTTGATTAAGTATGTGTGCATACCACTTCTGGTGGGTTTTGTTCATTTTTTGATGTTTGGTAGCCTGAAGTATCTCTGAAAACATTTATAGTTAATTCTGTCACTCAGATCTCTAACCTTGTAAGCTTAGCAACTTGACCCTTCTTAGTCTTTGACTGTCTGCATCACTGCAACTTAGTATTTCCATGGTGTTAAAGCTGACTGTGATGAGTAGTCATGTCCTCACCTATTACTTCTTCCAAGAACAAGGCTCCAACTCTATCTGTGAGATTGTGTGGCCTGAACACTTCTGAGGCTTTTCTTTTCATAAGCTACTAAAGATGAATAATCAGTCCTTGGCAGTGCCAGCATGGCTTAACAATCGTCATCTTGTAAGTAAGGAAGCTTCACTTGTGGTCAAGGACACAATCTAAAATATGCGTGACAGAGCTGACTAAGCTTTAAGGTTGGATTATATCTGTCACGATGAAAGTGATTTTAGCAGCTTAGCTGAAGTGTGATGTGATGAACTTGTATGAGAGCTGACCATTTGCTCTTTGACCATGTTTGTAATTTTGTTGACTTCTTGGAAACAGGAAATTCTTTGATAAACCGGTAAACTCTTGATTGTGTGCAAGTCTTTTACTCTGTAACCTGCTAGGCTCTTGCTTTCCCTTGTATACTCTACCGAGTATTGCACTTGTCATTATCTGAAGGTGTACTTGTTCTGTCTGCTATTGAGATTTGTAACTGATGTCTATAGAGTCACCGGGTAAATATTTTAGCTGTATGGTTTTGTGTAAATATTTGCCTACAGAAGATTACTGAGACTTAAGTGCTCCTTTTGTTAAGCTTCAATGTAACTGATCTTATATCAATACAG
Source organism: Coturnix japonica (assembly GCF_054131305.1). Classification (NCBI taxonomy): domain Eukaryota; kingdom Metazoa; phylum Chordata; class Aves; order Galliformes; family Phasianidae; genus Coturnix; species Coturnix japonica. The sequence goes on along the minus strand of NC_140671.1, from coordinate 17,741,037 downwards.
GAAAAGACTACCTACCATTTAACTACCATTAAAGCAGAACCGGCAGAAGAGAACACTAATAAAGGAACTGAAAGCAGCCAATTTTCAGTGCTTTCAGTTAAAGCACTGAAACAAGAGAAAACTGAGTTGGAAGTGGGAAGAAAGCACAGTACTGATGAAGATAAGCCTACCGTAGAAGAGCCACCTCCAAAGAAAGGTACAGTTTCTTCCATCGTTGAACAGGGTGTCTTCCAAAACAATAAATTGCTTCCTATTCCGGATAGGAAGCAAAAGGCTGTGAAGCGCGTACCTTATGGTATAAGGAGAAAAGCCACTGTGTTAAACTGTAAATAGAAGTAACTGTTATGTAAATATCCCTTTTTCAGAAGGTCCTATGCTGTTCGTTTTTGAATGCTTAAGAATAAAAGTTTTTTGCACTATTTTTTTCCTTTTTGCTGCTTTTTCCTCATCTGTTGATGCACTTGCAGATTTGGTAATGGTTTTATAGCAGCTTCTTTAGGATTGTTTCAACTGCTGTTGCTGATCTTCTGAGTAGCATCAGCTGTTCAAGTGCTTTTTTTTGTTTGTTTGTTTTGTTTTTCCTGAAGCAACTATCAAAATTGTTGACGACCTGCTAATTGCTCGCTCATGGGCAATATTTGAGCAAAATGGTTTGGATAAGCTCTGATGCGTTTAACTTCACTTCTGGGCACAGCTGAGCATCAGTGTTCCTAGAATTACGGAAGGCATATACAGTGTAGAAGGGAAAATCTAAAACTTAGCTGTAGTCCCTTCCTTTCTTGTATTCCTCTTGCAAAATATGTGCAAGGGAGAAAGTCAAGGCCTTCTTTGGATGAGATGCTGTTCTTGGATGATTTGTTCCTGCTGCCTTTATTTGGCATAAATATTGAATCCTAATGTGACCACTGAATGGCATCACATATAAGCATCTTACCAGAGACTGAGGGAGGGATGTGGACTCCTCCATACTCCAAATAGTAGTGGGTTTGTTCTAATCATATGACCAAAGCTCTCATTTAAAAATTAATGACAGCAATGCTCCACATAGGAATTAAAATGGGTAGCTGATAGTCACAATGTCAGCATGAAGTTTTCTGTTTAGAAGTACTGAGTATTCAATCATGTTAAAATTTTCTTCTATTTGTGAGTATTAATAGCGTCCAATTTCAAAAACCGCTTAATATATATTCTTTAGCTACGTTAAATATACACAGTAGAACAATGAGCACAGGTATGTTGTGCTGGTTCTTTTGTAGAATTAGTTACATAAGTAGCACGAGCAAAAGTGTTTTAGGAGATGCTAGGTTATCTCAGCTTCAAGTTCAGGGTATTTACACCATTCTCTGAGCTTTTAGGTCTTGTTTCCTATGCTCTGTAATAATGCTTTTTCCCTACTTCCTGTGTAAGGAGCTTCTAGACTGAACATTACACATCTTCTCCCTAGTCTTATTTATCTTGCTTTAGTGCTTGCTTGTTGTTTTCAGCATAAAGTGTTTAGATTACTTATAAATCATATTCCCCTCACTAGTGTTGCTGGGAGCAGCAGTCAAAACCAAAACCTGGTTTGGGGTGGAATATGCCACTGCTGTTTCTTCAGTATGACTTTTAAATCAGTTGAGGACTGTATATAAAACTCCTTAGATGAGTTAAGAGGCTGTTTCCATGTAGTACATGTGAATCTGTATGTAATGCAGGCTGCACGTGGGTGCTATAAAATTCTGCATTTCTGTAGTTGTAGTAATAAAAGGACTGTACAAGAATCACCATGGAATATATTGTTGTGGTGACCCAATCCCTAGTAAGTCTTGACTTATATTTATTTTTTTTAATACTTAAAGTATGCATATTATGGAATGGACATAACTGGATTCTAAAGCAATGATGAAATACAGCAGAAGTTGCTTTTGATAGAAAGAAAATGCTTGTGATTTTAGCTAATTGCTCACCAGTTAAAGAAAAAAACAGCCCCAAGCTAATGGAATATTTATGGAAACTTGAATCTGCAAATTTGTACAACTTTATGAGTGAACTTTATATGCAAAAGAGTAAGTGTGGACAGAAGTAGGAATCCTCATATTTTGTTTAGAGATCAACTGAATAAGAGAGACAGATATCAACACTTAAGTGATCAACTTGTCCAGGGTTTTATCTTTCTTTTGAAAGTAAGAGGACTGTGAGTTGGAATGAAATTTCTTAGAAAACTGTTTATCTACCATTTAGATGTAGATGGAGTGATTCCTGGCTGCCTTATAGGGATTGCTGAAGCACGGAAGATAGAAAGAATATAGCTGTGAATTATCTATCTCGTTCCCATGTTTCTTAAATCTAATTAGATTTTCTACAGGTGTGGAGTGGAAGGTTTGAGTAGTGCCATGGTAGAAGTGTTCTTCCAGACTGAAAACCTTTTGCTGTTAATTCTGTATAGAAATCTGAGGCACCTGAATACGTGTCCAGAGGACTTTAATTCCTTCACTAGTATCAAATACTATGTGATGTGAGGGCATGGCTTGCATATTACGACAGTTTTTCACTTAGAAGTTGCTACTTGGTGTTGTGAACTGCTATGTAATAATGATTTTAATCAATCTGAGCTACATTCCTTTTCCCTTTTTTTTGTTTGTTTGTTTGTTTTACAGTAGTTGTAAATGAGAGAAAGAAAAAGAACACTGTAGAGCAAAAGACAATTGAACACATGAAACAAAAGTGCTCTGCGTACCGAAAGGAAGTACTAGCACTGAGGGAAAGAACTGAAATCTTGGAACGTCATTTAGCTGTGCTTGAAGAACAATGCAGAAGAGAAAAAAATAAAAAAGAAGATTTCAGTAAGCAGGTAACAAGCCTGCGTATTGAGCTTTCTTTTTCTGAAGAAACAGCTGATGTCCTCCGTGAACAAATTCTGCAGGGTCAAGCTGACTATCGGGAAATTGCTTCTGAACTGGATGAACAGAAATCTATAAATATGACACTAGAAGACAAAAATGCCCAACTAACTAACAACATAGAAGTTGCCAAAGAATATATAATTGATAAAGTGTCACAAGTAAAAGAAATGCGGACCAAATTAGATGAATTATACAAATGTCACTTAGAGTTTCGTGCCATCGGTACTTACTTTGTCAGTGTAAAGGATTCCTCAGACTCTGAAAAAGATGAGACAGGGACATCTCAAATTAGTTCTGCATGCACTCAGTCACAGACTTCTTCCATCTCAGATCTTGTGCAGGACCTCTCCTTTTACTGTAGTCTTGAAAGGATTTGGGAAGTATGCAGAAGTATTGTTGATGTTTACTCACAAAAAAGTCAGCACATCAAAGCACTGCTTCAAGACAATGAAAACCTAAAGGCGGGACTGAATAATGCTGAATATCATAATCGTCAACTTGTAATGAAGCTATGTGAGATTACAACTCACACTAGTCAGGAAGATGATCTTGTGAATCAGTTACATGAGCAAATAGAAAAGAAAACTCAGGAGTTTGAAGAAAAGACTGCAGAAGATCAGAGAGTGATTGCACAATTTCAGGAGGAAGTTGCCAACTGTGAGGTAAAAATAAGAGAGCTTGAATATCTCCTGGAGGCTTCCAAGACAATGGAAGACAATGTGTCAAAACTCAATGAATTACTTAAAGAAAAAGAATCTATTATTGTTAATCTGGAGACAGTTACAGCAACTCTGCAGGAGAAGTCTGCTAATTCAGACAAAAAGGTTGAAGAGTTAAGTAGCAAAGAAGCAAATCTGATTCAAGAAGTTATGCAGCTGAAAAACAGCTTGGAGCAGATGAAACATTCTCTTCAGGAAAAGGAAAAGAGTGAAATGGAGAAAGTGCAACGTATAGAATCGTAAGTAACCACTGAGTTAACTTAGAGCCCTTTGAGAATGAACTAGAGTTAAAAATAGTTAATGGGAACATCCCTTCCACTTAATGCATCTGCATGCTTATCAATGGCCAAACTACTACTTTAGGATGCTTTGGTATGCTACTTGAGTTCCAAGGGAAAACAGGAGTGTGCAAGGAAATGAAGAATAATATGGGGATTTCTGGTGGTTTTGTTGTACATCCCTCAGAATAGCATCTGAATAATTTATTGCTTCAGCATCTGATTATGAGAAGCAAGCTGAAATTCAAAAGTAATTGTTTAAATCTTGTCACTGGTCTAGATAGATTTAAGAGTCTATTGACAAATAGAAACCAACAGGCAGGGCATGGATTAAGCTGTAATTGCTGTTTCCATGAGATGTGTAACAGTAATGTTCTTTGTCTCTTTATTTTTAACATAAGGCTAGAAAATATTCTTTCTGAGAGTTCTGCCCTTGTACTGAATTTGAAAAAAGATTTGCAGAGGAAAGAAGAAGAGTATGCAGATCTAAAAGACAAACATTGTGATGCCGAGAAACAAATTCAGCAACTACAAAGCGAGGTTTGTAGTCAACTGAGCTATTTTTTTCTGTAAGATTATGCTTGGCTTTCTGCTGTTAAAACTTCTCAAACTTTAACTATGAAGCTGGAAATTTCACACTAGTGTGGCTAGCAGCAAATCTTAGGTAAAGTTGCCATTGAAGCTCTAGAGGGGACCAGAAGTTAAAACATGGTTTCACATAGATAATGAACAGAGGAAAGTAAAGTTGGTTAGTAGTCTGGAATAAGGTTTGTGAAGAGAATAGCTAATCTGCCTCTGGAGGGGACTTGTTATTATCTCTACGTTACTGGTGACTTGCCATTGGTATCCGTGGTAACTCCAAAGCCTAAAACCTAAGTCTTGTGAAAAAACGCTGATAACTGGGAAGAAGAATGCTATTTACTTGAAGAGAAATAGACTAATTTCCAGAGGCTCTTTAATATAAGCATGTATATTTTTTTTCTTCAATTTCAGTTTCAGTGATGCTAATAGTTAAAATTTAATTATTAAACAAGAAGATATATTAAAACCCATTTTGCAGGATCTTAGTCTGAAAGTTTATTGGGTGTGCTTGGGGTGGAAAATTGAAGCTTAAAAATGAATTCATGTCTTCCTTGGTAACCTTGCACTTGCTGTCGTTTTCCTACTCAGCACTTGTTTGTGAATTCCTCTTTATTTAACAAAGAAGTATCTGGCCAGGTTGGATTACAGAAGTCTTTTAATGAACCGTGAGCTGTGCTTACATTACAGGTGTCCACGATGCGTTCTGTGGAGGAATCCCTCAGGAACAAGACGTATGAACTTGAAAGGGTTATTAACCAGTTTAAGGATGAGCTGGATTATAAAGACTTCTATATCCAACAACTTAAGCAGGTATTTTACTTGCTCTTAATTTTTATTAAATGAATGATGCAGGTTTTCCAAGCAACAGGAAAAAGGTCAAAAAAAAAAGAAAAAATTGGAGCAAAATGAAAGTGGCCAACTGAAATTAGTGGTAGACCATGAAAGATATTCAAATAATTAGTCACTACAGAGCACTGGCAGATCGCTTTAAATACAATAATCTGCATAGTAAATACATATGTAATACATGCATATAACCTGATCTTGTTGAGTGACATCACGATATGTTAATTGAAATGTCTTACCATAAACTCTTTTTATCAGCTTGAGTCCTTATTTATGCTATATGAAAAACTTATTAATTCTAGGCTGTCTTAAAGATTCTGCTTGTTTCTACTGTCTATGCTTTTCATTCAACATGAAATATAGGAGCTGGTGGAAACTGAGAGGATGGAAGATATCTCCAAAGACTATGACCAACTATGTGACGGTCAGCCATTATTTGTGTGTGTGTGTGTGTGTTGAATATCCGTGTAAATGTTGTCACATTGCTAATGACTTTGAGTCTTCTGTGTTTTGATTTTAAAACATATCTGCATGTATTTGTATGTAAATATTTCAATGGAGATGCTCTATTTCTTTTAAAAGAGCTTTTGGTCATGGGAGAATCTTGATTTGAGAATAATGGGAGCTAGTAGGGAGTTCATCTGTAAATTTTCAAACCTTCAGATCTGTGTGCAAGGGATAGAACAATTGAAGTTATGCGGATGACATTAGAAGAACAAGAGGTAACGCAGCTTGAACAAGATGAAATGCTTCAAGCTCAGTTAGAAGAGAACCAAAAATTAGCTTCAGGTAATCTTTCCAGGGAAAGGGAGCAGGGATGCAAAAGGGGTTTAGACGTACTGTGATAGCCACTTCCATTTTCATGTAACTGTTACTTAGGCATTAACGTTCCATAGTAAACAACAAATCTCTTGTAGTTAAAGGCTTCTGTTATTTCTTTATGTCTGTAGCAGATAAAACCGAAGCTGCTTTAGTAAAAAGTCATTGGTGTGGTATTTCAAATATATATTTGAAATGATATGCTATCTAACCTCATTTTGTGTATTGAGTAGAACTGATTGCATGGAAACACAAATACAGTGAACTGGAATACCAGAGCAATGGTGACTGGCAGCAAAAGAACAACGAAAGTGATGAGGCAAATTTGAATGAAAACAGTAGAGAATTAATAAAGCTGCAAAAAGAGCTGGAGGTAACTTAACTTCAAAGTTGTAACTTGATAAAGTAAACTGTTATATTGATTACAGAAACTTCCTGTAAAAGCTGCAGTGCAACATGCAATAGAAACCAGGTGCAGCTTTTTTGTGGTACGTTAAGAATGGCATCACTGATGCCCCCATAGTATAGGAAGTGTAGCCTTCCCTACATTATGCTGCCATGAGCAGTGCTTCTTTTGCTGGCCTCTGAACAGTTAGTTGTCTTATCCCATCTGATGTTATTTTTTGTTATTGTTGTTTGTTTGTTTTTTTAAATAAAAGTAATGGGCTGGCAGTGGGAGTTTTCTAAGTGAGTATACAATAGGTTACATCCACTCTGTTAGTGGAATGGTTCTGAGCTTCTTTCCTCCTTCACCTTGAGTAAGCTTATTCATGATATTTTTTTTTAATGCGCAGAGCCAATTCACTTTTTCAAGAAGAGGGGAAAGTTGAGCATTCATTGCTTCATTCTATACCACGTCAATGTGCTATAAGCAGAGTATACTTATACAACTGTTGTTTGCAAGAAAGGAATACTAACTCAAAGCAAATTGTAACTTACGGTGTATTTGTCAAAACTGTTTTCTGTTAGTTGCTTGGGCAACTAATATAAGCTATCGAAATCATCATCTAACTTTATCACCAGGAAGCCTTTTTTGTTGGGCTGCGGGTCTACTAATTTTCCTTGGTTAAAAGACTTTTATTTTTTCCAAGCAGTTTCTCAGGTGCTCTGTCCTATATATGAGAATGTCTGCCAGTAGGTTTGATAGGAAAGGAGACTACTCCTACAGTGTAAACTATGTTGCTTTTCTTTGTCTTTCAACCCTGAAGGAGCTGAAAGTTTTTCTACAACTGCTGCAAGGCAGCGTAAAGTGTTAGAAGTTTTTAAGTTAAAAGAGTTTTTCTTATACTGACTTTTGGTGTAAGTTCTGTAAAGCTTGTGTGAACATTTATAAAGAAAAAGAGATGTTTTATGGAGGCTCTCCAGTCTGAATAAGAAATACTGGAAATGATTATTTTTTAATGGAAAAGAACTAATGATTATCCAATACCTGCCTTTGGGAATATTCTGTAGTAAAAACTGCTAATGTTTCTGTTATCTTGCAGAAACAAGTCTATTTAATGATGACCTGGCTTTTAAGACTTTTATTCCTTAATGACTCACTATTTCATTTTTGGTTTCTTTGAAATAGGAAAATGAGACTAAGTATCAAACTGATAGAAAAAAGTGGCTGGAGGAGAAAGAAGAGCTCCTAAATCAGATAAAAGAAGCTGAGAATCTTTGCAACAAAGAAATGAAACAATTTGCTGAGGACCGACAACATTATGGAAAGCAACAAGCAGAAATCGTAAGTGATGAGGTCCTGGCAGAGTTGTCTGGTGCCTGTAGTTTGGAGACAACTACATACCAAGTATTAACAGTAAGGGTGCATAAGAGCAGCTTGTCCAAGTCCCCTTGCTTTCTTATGTGGCAAAGCCCATATGAGAACTGCTTGATTTGGAAAAGGAAGGAATGGGGGGGCCACAAAAAGAAAGATCTTTCATAAGTGCATAATGAAATGTCACGTATGTGGGACTAAATAAGAAAATTACAGTTGAAAAATAGATCACTATTTAATGAGGCTAAGAAAGTATTTTGTACAATAGCTTTTGTTTGTTCTCTTTTCTGCAAAGCAGAAGGCCTTTAAGCCTTTATAAGGAAGAAAAGGCAATTGAGTTTCTAAAGAAACCCCACAAACTTCTCTCCAGATACTGAATAAAAATACTTGGTCAAACGGCCACAGTTTTGCTCCTTTATCACTTTCCAAATAGTGACTGAGAACAAAGTCACTAGAGTTACTTGAGCTGTTTGCTGGGCTCTTGTCATGTAACTTCTTAAACATGTGAATCTGTACATTCTGCAAAGATTTTTTTACATCTGGAAGTAGTTAGTCCCGACTTTCTGGACCTGCAAGCAGCATAGAAGGATGTGAGGAGCTTAGTATTATTATCACTTTGTGACTTTATTTTCCTAAAGCTCATTAGTAATCATTAAATGAGCAAATTGAAGTTCTTAAATAATACCAATATTTTTTCACAAGGAGAGTAATGTAGGTTGTCTAATAGAAGCATGGTTTTGCTTCTGTAAGTTTGTAGTGCAACTAGTTCTAGAGCTCCTGTGGATCTTGAAGAGATCATACATTTACTAAGACTGTAAAACAGTGCTAACTACCAAAGTGTTAGAACAGTTCAGTGTGTAGTAGGTGATGTTCACTGTTCATCTGTTCTTCATTTAGGAAAGACTTGTTGCCCAGCTGGAGGAAAAGGACCGTAATCTTCAAAAGTGGCGTGAGGAGAGAGATCAGTTAGTAGAAGCTTTGGAAGAACAGCTCAAAAGTTTGGCTTTAAATGAAAGCTTGGAGCAGATGAAACATTCTCTTTGGGAAAAGGAAAAGAGTGAAATGGAGAAAGTGCAACGTATAGAATCGTAAGTAACCACTGAGTTAACTAAGAGCCCTTTGAGAATGAACTAGAGTTAAAAATAGTTAATGGGAACATCCCTTCGACTTAATGCATCTGCATGCTTATCAATGGCCAAACTACTACTTTAGGATGCTTTGGTATGCTACTTGAGTTCCAAGGGAAAACAGGAGTTTGCAAGGAAATAAAGAATAATATGGGGATTTCTGGTGGTTTTCTTGTACATCCCTCAGAATAGCATCTGAGTAATTTATTGCTTCAGCATCTGATTATGAGAAGCAAGCTGAAATTCGAAAGTAATTGTTTAAATCTTGTCACTGGTCTAGATAGATTTAAGAGTCTATTGACAAATAGAAACCAACAGGCAGGGCATGGATTAAGCTGTAATTGCTGTTTCCATGAGATGTGTAACAGTAATGTTCTTTGTCTCTTTATTTTTAACATAAGGCTAGAAAATATTCTTTCTGAGAGTTCTGCCCTTGTACTGAATTTGAAAAAAGATTTGCAGAGGAAAGAAGAAGAGTATGCAGATCTAAAAGACAAACATTGTGATGCCGAGAAACAAATTCAGCAACTACAAAGCGAGGTTTGTAGGCAACTGAGATATTTTTTTCTTTAAGATTATGCTTGGCTTTCAGCTGTTAAAACTTCTCAAACTTTAACTATGAAGCTGGAAATTTCACACTAGTGTGGCTAGCAGCAAATCTTAGGTAAAGATGCCATTGAAGCTCTAGAGGGGACCAGAAGTTAAAACATGGTTTTGCATAGATAATGAACAGAGGAAAGTAAAGTTGGTTGGTAGTCTGGAATAAGGTTTGTGAAGAGAATAGCTAATCTGCCTCTGGAGGGGACTTGTTATTATCTCTACATTACTGGTGACTTGCCATTGGTATCCGTGGTAACTCCAAAGCGTAAAACCTAAGTCTTGTGAAAAAACGCTGATAACTGGGAAGAAGAATGCTATTTACTTGAAGAGAAATAGACTAATTTCCAGAGGCTCTTTAATATAAGCATGTATATTTTTTTTCTTCAATTTCAGCTTCAGTGATGTTAATAGTTAAAATTTAATTATTAAACAAGAAGATATCTTAAAACCCATTTTGCAGGATCTTAGTCTGAAAGTTTATTGGGTGTGCCTGGGGTGGAAAAATGAAGCTTAAAAATGAATTCATGTCTTCCTTGGTAACCTTGCACTTGCTGTCGTTTTCCTACTCAGCACTTGTTTGTGAATTCCTCTTTATTTAACAAAGAAGTATCTGGCCAGGTTGGATTACAGAAGTCTTTTAATGAACCGTGAGCTGTGCTTACATTACAGGTGTCCACGATGCGTTCTGTGGAGGAATCCCTCAGGAACAGGATGGATGAACTTGAAAGGATTAATAACCAGTTTAAGGATGAGCTGGATTATAAAGACTATACTATCCAACAACTTAAACATGTATTTTTCTTGCTCTTAATTTTTATTACATGAATGATGCAGGTTTTCCAAGCAACAGGGAAAAGGTTAAAAAAAAAAAAAAAAAAAAAAAAAAATTGGAGCAAAATGAAAGTGGCCAACTGAAATTAGTGGTAGACCATGAAAGATATTCAAATAATTAGTCACTACAGAGCACTGGCAGATTGCTTTAAATACAATAATCTGCATAGTAAATACATATGTAATACATGCATATAACCTGATCTTGTTGAGTGACATCACGATATGTTAATTGAAATGTCTTACCATAAACTCTTTTTATCAGCTTGAGTCCTTATTTATGCTATATGAAAAACTTATTAATTCTAGGCTGTCTTAAAGATTCTGCTTGTTTCTACTGTCTATGCTTTTCTTTCAACATGAAATATAGGAGCTGGAGGAAAAGGACCATAACCTTCAAAAGTGGCGTGAGGAGAGAGATCAGTTAGTAGAAGCTTTGGAAGAACAGCTCAAAACTTTGGCTTCTAATGCCATACAAAAAGAGACAGAAATAGCAAAACTGAGACAATCTGCCTTAAAGGATTCAAGCAAGGTCAGCTCTCCTTTCCTCCTACCTGATTAGCTACCCATAAATTCTTTAAGACTCCTGTACCTGCTCTTTGTATTCTGGGTGTTCTTCTGTTCTTGAACACTGTCGTATTGACATCATGTGCAACTAACCAAAAAAAGCACCAGCTTTTATTTTTGTTCTTCAGAAACAGAATTTCTGTTAATTACTAAAATTTCAATTTTTTCAGTATTCAGATAAGCAGATGTCAGTTTGATGCTTATGATCCTACAATCATACTGGACATCTGTAGCTTTTTCCGATAATTCACAGCATTTCCGGATCCCAAGCTAGGCTCAATACTCAGACAGTAGTTCTGTCTCAGGTTTCTTACTTTCTTTGCTTTCTCTGAGGTAGTATCTACAATGGCATGAAAAGACAGAAGGGGACGTGGAGAGAGATTAAGGGAAGCATCAAAAAGCAGAGGGGGGATGATCTCTGGAAGTTGCATTTCTTATTTCAACATCCAGCTTTTAATCAGGATAGCCAATCTAAGCCATAGCATAGAATTTCAGAAGCTAAACAGAAGACTAAATGAGTTGTGCTCTTTTGAGAATGTTTGGATTCACTTTCTCTGAGAAGAAAGATGTTCTCATAGCAAAACTTCCCCTACAACTGCCAACTTTCTCACAGTACCGAGGATTTGGGAACAAATAAAAGCTTGGGTTATTATATCTTAAGGGAGATGAAGGCTGAAGCACATAAGTAAAATAGAAGAATCAAAATATATTGTATTACAACTTCCCAGGCAATTCTGTGACTACTGCACTTGTAACAGTGACCGTACAAATCCGTGAAATGTTACTGTTCTTGAATAGTTAAGTGTTCTAGCCTGTAATTCTAAAACTGATGCTACTAAGTAATTGCAATACTGCTTGTGTGTGTTAATTCCTTTTGCCAATCCCACAACTCAGCAGTTTTTACTGTTTATTAGGATAATGCAACTGTGATAGAAGAGTTAAGAAAAGAACTGGCTGACAATAATGACTTTATAAAGGAATTAAAACAACGCATTAACCACAGTAGCCCTCAGTGTTTGCCAGAAATACCTTTACTTGAAGAAAGACAAAGTAGAAGGAATGACTCTGTAAATGAAAAGGTATGATTATATTTATAGAAAGTCAGTACTTAACATCTTGTTAACCCCTTTTTGTTCTTCTATTTTCCTAGGAGATACTGGAGCTAGAATCATTTTTCTTAGCATATAGTCCTTTAACTACATATTCAGTGATGAGTACTTGTTGGTTCTTTTTGTCTTCCACTCAAACATGAGCTCTCATCTTCTCAAAAATATTTTATTTACTAGAACACCATCTCTCTGTGTACATTATGGAACTTTTCCATGCAGTTTTCCATGTATTCGTATGTGGATGCTGAAGATTAGGCAGAGGTTTAGCCTTTGGTGTTCTAGCATAGCAGCTGTGAGCGTGCAGAGTATGGGGGGAATGGATGACAAAAAGACCAGCGTTACAGATTTTGTCCCTAAATAATGTCTCGCTTTCTCTCTTTTGGAGGCAGAATACTGCCTGAGACTGTTAGTGAGACCCAGTAGGGTGTATCTGAAGATCACACAATGAATAGATGTTACTACCTTCCCACACTTGTGCTGTGTTTCAGCTTACGTGTTCATGTGGCGTCTGAGCTTGAGGTTTTACACTGTAACTTTAGAAAACTCGAGATATTTTGGAGGTCTAATGCATAGCCTAATCTTTACTCCTTTTAAATATTTACAGCCTAGGAAACAACAAAGCAAAACTAAAACTGGAGAAAGTATTCCATTAAGATGCAAATCTGAAGACAATTATTTGTCACGTCGATGTACTAGGAGCCTCACTTCATTAAATAAATTTGAGGTTAGTATGAAACTTCAGATCTGAAAATGTTGTGATTGTATTGCTTTTGATAAGGAATGAGTAGGAAAAGATCTCATGTTCTCTAAACAATTCCCAAGTTTTAATTTATTTATCCCTTTCAAGGTGATCAGATCACCTGTTTTTATAGCCTTTGATAGGAATAAAAGCTGTTGAAACAATTGTGTGATGAATTTTTGTCAGGTGCTGTTGAAAACTCTCCTCATGTTAATGCTTATGAAGTGGCTCATGATTAGATAAGTTACTTGGAAAAAATTCATGGAGCCACTGAAACGGGCACAGCAAATTGAACTTATTTTCTTCCTCTGCAGGATTTCTGGAGATTGTTTTGTTAGCAGATGATGTTAATCATTCCTATATAAGTTTTTAATTGCTAACTTTCATAAAATAGCAGTTACATATATTTTAAAAACAAAGTATTTATTAACCAACTTAATTCTTGGAAATACAGTGGGTGGTGATACTCCATTCAGATTCTTAGCAGAGCCTGATAAAGTGGCTCTGACTACTTTTTGTCTTTCTACAATCTTTGGTAACTTTTTGAGAGGAAGAAGACTCCCCTCAGGGGGTCGGAACAGTGTAAGTAGTAAAAGCTGCTAGTCTGTGTTTGGGACACTGGAGTTTGCTAGTTACTAGCAGCAGTAGAAGCAGCCATCTACCATTTTCTGATGTCCCCAGCAGCCTGTCTTCCATGTGTTCAGCCAGCATCTGAACTCATTTTTGATATGCTAGCTGAATTCCTGCCATAGAGAAGGAGGAGTCCAGGTGATCTCAGTTCTGACTTTGTTGTTCCTGTTGAGAAAAACAGGATTGGGTGGATTGTGGACAGTAAGTGCTGCTGGGGAAATGCATACTGACATTTCCCTGTCACTTAGCTGTGAATTTGCTGCCATTTGACCATGAGCAGGTACATGATAGCCTTCAGCTTAAGTACGGTGTCATTGCTTGAATGTCTGTATTCTCTCCAGGGAAAAGATAGCAATGGAGTTCTTTAATGACTTGTACTGGGCTTGCACCTTGCCAGCTGGACCTTACTTATGTAAATAACATCTCTAGTGTAGAAGAGAAGGGCAAATTCCCTAAGATTAAGCTGGAAGTTAATCGAACACTTGAATCAAATGCTCCTGTTCCTGCCCAGTTCTGACACAGCAGAGTTGAGATGAAGAAAATCGTGTCAGTTCTACCACCATTCTCTATTAAAAAAAAGCGTAGTTGTCTGTGCCCTTGAGAAAAAATGACTTGTAAAGTATCAGGCTCAGTTTAACATGGAGAACTTTTTTTGTGATCATAGATTGGAAATAATTTTAAATGTAACAAGTTCTAGGAAAGAGGGGTAAAACTCTGCTGTAACTGAAATAGACTCCTTCTGTTACAAGTGTTCTTACAGCAGGAAAATGGAATGCTTACATATCCTTTTCCAGATGCTTTATAGCTTTTTAATCTCATGGCTACCTTAACACTTGCACTTAAAATTCTTCTGTGCTATCAGGAGCATTTGGAAACTGTCCTCGACTCTTCTGGAGTGTCCGCAGAAAATGGCAAAACTAGTCGGTTCCCAAAACCGGAGCTGGAAATCCCACTGACACCTCTGCAACCTGATAAGATGGAGATAAAGCAGCACGGCAGCATGATACCTTTAGGAGTGAAAATGCCTAAGGCAAAAAAGAAAAGAAGTGATGACATGGATGAGGTATGACCTAGACCCAACAGAAAACAAAATATCTGATGCCTTTTTACCATTCTCATTTAAGCATTAAAAAAATGCTATTTCTACCTCAGTAAAGTAGTTGAAGAATTTAATCAATGAACTGCTTTAATGAACAAAACTAATAGCCAAGCTCAGTGATAATGGTTTAAGAGAAGGGAATTTCTCTTAACTCCATTGTGTATTTTCTTTGAAACCTGAAGACATAAATCAGCTTTTTAGACATCATGAGATGTCTAATACTGATATCTTAATATCCTGTTTTTATAATTGAATGCTTATTTATTATTTGATTTACAGTGGAATAGTTACCACTAGCAAATACTTCCCTACTATTAGCAAAAGTGTTTAAAGTGTTCACTTTTGTGACATCAATTGTTCTTTCCAAAAGAATCATGGCTGAAACTTGTCTTATTTTCCCAGGATTTTGTGAAAAGTGAGAACACGAAAAATACAAAATCTGTCATGGCTTTTAATTCACCCTCTGCAAGTGACGAGAAAATGGTTGTTTTTTGTTCTAGTTTTGAAGCTAGCTTGGGACTTCCTGTAATTGTGTGGTCACACGAAAGAAGCAGTGTCTTATCCTTATGTGTATACCTGAATGGGAATCTTACATGCTTATGAGCTCTTCCTATTAAATTCCATAAGCTAACCAAAGGGCAAGTCAGTCTGTCCCCAGAGCGTGTAATGGCTGTACTGTGTAATGATTTGGAGGGAAGGATATTGCACACTGAATAGTTGGGAAGAGAAGCTTTAGTGTATTATCGTGTGCTTTTGTAAGTGAAGCCCTTGTATTAAACTAAGGTTCATATCATTAATATGCATGGCAGTTATTAAAAACAGATGTTCACATGTGATAGCAGTATCCTTGGCATGGTCAGAGTATGAGTAGTAGATTTTTCCCATCTGTTGTCTTCTGTTTTGTATGTTTGTTTATTTTATGTAATTAGAACAGCTTATGTAAGAAACAACTCCACAGCTTGGGAGCTACTTTTAAAGAAACTACTGCCTTATTAAGAAACTTTAAGAAATGTATGCCTTGAAATAGCTGAGATTTTGACAACTCCCTAAAGGGTATAAAATTGTCTACATTACTTGCCGTTGTGGTATCATCAGCATAATGAACAGAGGTGTCAGTAGTAAAGCTCAAAATGTCAACTTAAAATAACGCTGAACTAAAATGAAGTTTAAACAATGCTCTTGTTTCACATGTTCACATCTCTGTTGAACAGAAATCCGGAAAAGACTACTTCCTGAGAAAGCGAGTACATGCTTCAAGACTGACTAAAAAGAAGGATGAAACACTGCAAAAAGTTGGAGATTTTATTCAAAGCTCTCCTTCTATTATACACTCTAAAGGTTGGTGTAGAATAAGTTTTATTCCATGTTTTCTAGACATTGTAGAATGGCTTGTTTCTGCTGTAGGCTATTAATGTATGTGTTCCTAGAGGACTTGTCTGCCATGTTAAGTTGTCTTGTCCTTTGATTTATGAAGTAAATGCATTTATTCGTCTCTTCAGAGATTCATTATTACATTTGTGAAAACCTACAAGTATACAGAGAAAGTTGGTTCTGTCTTGTGCTTCTGTCAGCACGAAAGTTAGGCCTGTTGTTTAACTCCTGCTGAAGTTTCTGACTTCCAGCGACTTCTGAGCCATGATTGTCTTTCATACTCCATTTTAATGCGTGCTTTAAGCTGCCGTAACTGAACCTATAAACAGTTTCAGCTATAGAAGCAATAAAGAGCCTCTATGAACAAATACAATTTCTGAGTATTTTCACTTAAATTTTACGTGTCATTTATAAACCAAGTTTGTTACGAAGCTTTTTTTGCATTCATTGATTTAAAGACTCACAAAACCAGTAAGTTGATTGGTTTATGTATCAAAACAAATTTCTTCTAGCCAAGAAGCTGATGTCAGCAGTAAGTTCTCCTAAATCAAACGAACCTGAAAGTCTCGAAGAAGGAGAGACCAAGCCAAAACAATGCAAAAGGAAGCTGTATTCCACTGTCGTTTCTGGCCCTCTAGATATACCTGCTTCTTCGGTAAGCGATTATACTGTAGTCTTGGCTTAAAATAAACTACTAAGGAGTCCAAACAGACTGGAGGTTTCATCTATTTGCAGGAGGAGGTTGAAAGTACTGAGGTATTTCTTTATTCTACCAAGTCATTCTTGTTGGTCTTCCTGCTGTTCTGTTTTAGTTTGTCCTCAAAGATCTCTGTGTTTGGCTGGCTTACAGTTTACTAAGTAGGTGATGTAGCAATCACGGAGATGTCTTCTAATTTGGAATCATAGATAATTTCAGTGTGTTGGAGTGGGATTATTCTACTACACGCTTTTCTAGAGCACAACTTAGACAGCTTTTTAGGTATGCTTAAACTATGATCTCCTGTCTAAGCCAACTTGCAAAGGATCTGATGCGCCAGTTTCATGACTCTGTCGGCAGCTATTGTGCTAAGAACATTCTTGCTCTGTTGGAACTGCATCTTTTAATTATATTAGAGTCCTTTTTCTGTTCAGCATAGTGCTCATTTGCCCATACTGTAATATCCCTCTGAATTTTTTGATGATTTGACGAATGATAGGGGCAGAAACCAAAATGTTATTTTTTTTTGTTAGAGGATGAAGAAGATGAGAATTTCTTTTCTCACTGTAGTTCTGAGAACATGGAACTGAACCGAGAACTGAAATTCTGGTCAAGTCATAGCTACAGGGATTGAGGCTAAAAATGTTTTCTGAACGCTTCATGTTTCACAAAACAAGTATTATAATACTCTTTTGAAAACAAGTATTTCAAAATGAAAGCTGCCTTCAGGCTTTCCTCAGATGTGTGTGCTTTTTTAAGATAAACAGGATTTTGTACATTCTCCATATTTGTTCCTTGTGATTAAGCTGCATTAAAATGATCTCGGTATCCCATAGTTTTCTGAATAAAATATAATAAGCAAATGCCATTCTGAAATCCATTTAGGGGAAGAAATATGTTTGCGTGTGTCAAGAAGAGCTTGTCAGTCTTGTGTGAAAAGATGAGTAACTTTTGAAATGTTTTCTTCAGGAATCTGAGGAACAAAAGAAGGAAAGTGATCATCTGATCATCAAGCGACGGCTGAGATCCAGAACAGCTAAAAAACCTTGAAGAAGCGTGTTTGTTCCCCTTTCTCAGGACATACTTTTATCGTATTATTAAAACTGGTTGTTAATAAACAGTAACAGTAACTCCGTTGTGTTCTTAAATTTGTATATAGGTGTTTGTTGCAGAACGGCGGGAGAAAAGCAGACGACCACACCTGTCATTGACATATGATCAGCGAATCTCATTTATTCCTTGGCTGCGTGTACCTTTATAATACGGATAATTAGCTCATACATATTGCAAAAGTGGAGCTCATCATTGGTTCCCAATTACATACTATCCCCGAGTATCTTAACAGCTTGTTGTTATCAACTGAAAGCTACTCCCTTGCTGAGTTCCCAGAACCATGGCTAGTTTCTCACCATCACAGGGCATCCTGTTGTTCTTGCTGTCCTTGCAGGTGTTATGGCTGCTTGATTAACCGCACCGTGTTTACGACCCTTCTCAGCTAACTAGCTGTAAAAAACACTCTCTACAGGACCCCACAGATTACCTTCAGAATTCAACAGTTAGTTCTGTTTCCTTTCTGAGTGCATAACAACCTGAGCACATGAATTGAATGACGTGGCTTTTTAGCCTGGTACAAACTCTGCTGTACACTGGAACTTGGTCCATTTGTAAGCAGGACTTTGTCCATCTCTGCAGGACAGCAGAAAACCCTTTGTGCTAATCATGATGCCAAGAAGCAGAATGCAGCAAATGGCAGATGATCCAACTGCTTCAGGTGTTCATTTCCTTAAAACTGAGAATAGTTTTGGACTGAGAGTTTGTAAGCAGAACGGAGCTCTTAAAGCTGTCAGAGATTATTTCTGCACTGTTCAATTCTATCTGCACAACATACACAGGATCTCAGAACTGCGTTGCTTGAATTGGTGGAACTTGTTGAAGTGAACTGGGATGAGCAAGTTTTAGAACTTAGTCAGAGTGCTGTAAAAAATGGATAATCTCATGGGTATTAAGGTACAGGATTGCTATTTCTGCACTGAATTTGTTTTTATTTTACATGGCTGTGATCTGAAAGTTGCTTGAAACGCAGGCACCTAGGCACTGTTGTGTAACTGAATTTCACACATGATAGGTCCTGAAATATCCTGGAATCAAAAACTCTGACTTGTTTTAAGTCTGCTGCTTGAGTATAATCAGGGTCATAGTGTCTGTGTGCAGTGTTTCTTTCCCTGTAATGCTCCACATCATTTCATTTTGGGAATATTGAAGGAAATGGACTATGTGCCATAACTGTTGTTAGAACAAAGTATGTCTGGTGTGATCTTATGCATAGGTTCTGTAACTGCTCTTCACAGCTCAGGTGTTTGACCTTCCTTTTGGTGAAGTGATCAAATACTGCTGGTTTCTATTTGTGCTTCTAGGCACCTTGAAGCTCTTAGGAATAGAACAATTGTCTCCAGTTCTTTTCAATGATATCAGTAACAGCTCGAGTGTTGCTGCCCACTAGGTAGACCCAAAGAAGCAGATTACAGTGAAACAACACACGAGCTGGACCTGCACGAGGATCACTTTCAAGACAGTGGCTCTGTTGCTTGAAGCCTATTTGCTTCTTCCTGCCGCCACTCTATTACCAAATATCAACAACCTCTTTCATGATTCAACTTGCAAACGTTTGACACTAACCCTTGTGTTTCTATGCCTTCCTAGGTGATTCGAGCCCTTGTCAACCCCAAAGATCCAAACCAAGTAGTGATGTGCAGTGTGTTTCCATCAATGGAGAGTTCTTATTAAGCATGAATCGCTGCAATTCGGATGACAGCCTTCGACATGGTAACAGTGATGGACACAAGGGGCTCATCCACGTTCATGCTCTCATATCTCCTGGCTCTGCTGAAGATGCTGACCTGAGCCTGCCAGGCACAGCAGTCACCTGCCTGGATTGTGACCCAGTGCCTTTGCAGTGCTGCCCATCCCAAGCACAGCCCGAGTGCCCCAACAGCAGCACCACCATGCAGGAGCAGGTCAGCATCAGTGAGGTGAAGCTGAGCATCTTAGATGGGGACTTAGAGTCAGGCTGCCAGTCCCAGGCACCAGGCAGCAGCACCATCTCTGAGCCACTCTCATCTTGACAAGAGGAGTCCCATCTTCACCCTTGACCTCTCAAGCCCTCCTGTCTTTTATTGAATAAAGTCACTCTCATGCTCAGTCATCGCCTTGACTGCATTCCGAGTCTTCATTCACAGGGATTAGGATGAATGCAACAAACAGCAAGGCAGCTCAGCTTGCAACACTCTGGCTGTGGGGTTCGTGCAGGCGGAGCTCTGGGTTCCCATTTTGCCTGGCTTTAGGATGTCTGCAGCAAGATCTCTACCATTTTGTATGGGAGCAAATAATCTCTAGCATCCAGGTTGCTGCTCATGATAATCCCAGTCTTCCTGGCTGTCACTTTGTGATACTTTTCAAAGCCTTTTGATACTCCCTGATGCCTTGGCTGCTCCCTAACACCTCTGTCCTCCTGCCATGTTGACTCACGTCTCCCACTTTTAAGCTGGCTTTGCAGATCATCTCCAGCCCTGTCATCATCACGCTGCAGCAGGAGGTGCTCACCTGGCTCAATGTCTGGCAGTACTGCTTGTTCTGCAGATGAGCAGCTGCCTCCTCATCTCTTCAGCTACAGTAGTTTTTCTCAGGGAAGTTAGATGCAGTCGTGCTCCTCTGGATTTGCTGTGTTAAATCCATGCTGCATGGCAGCAGTCAGTGCAATACAAAGGTGTTCTGTGTGCCACAGCATTTCTCCAGGGGCTGCCAAAGGTAGAAGCACAACACAGCACCATCCTTCTGACAGTAATGTCTGTGAGTATTAGACATGTGAGCACTGCATCATCCCCAGCGTGTCAGTGCTTTTCCACACCAACCTGACTCTCACACTCTGCACTGAATGTAACTATGCTCTTGTGGAGACAAATGCTTTCTGTCACATCCTCCATCCCTGCAACCATTTGCCGGTAGGCAGCTCTTGCAGAAGAATCAAGCAGCAGAACCTTTTGCTCACCCTACAGCATGCAAATGCTATGAAAGCAGAAATAACCTGGCATGCTCTGGGTCTGCAAGGCTGCACAGATGGGAGAGGTAGATTGTGTTTTTGCAGTGGAAGTTTCCAGTATTTTCAGTACATAGTGTCGGCCCTAACTGAATGTATAACCCTCTTGTAAAACAGCTGTATAAGTAGTTTTTGCACCAAGAAAGTTGCTGAACAGAGTTAAGTTCAGACTGGGGGCATTCTGACATGGGTAGAATTGAGACAAGCACAAGATAAATACACAGGGTGGGTAGAGCCCAGCACAGGACAGAATGAATGTACTGACTTTTGGAAACATTGCCCTTCTCTCTCCACAGAAAAGTACAAGGCAGACCTAAAAACAAGAGGTTGGTGATTGACCTTATATGGAAATGAATCCTAGCAACAGTCTCGAGGAGTCTGTGAGCCTGAGATGCTCAACCAATGAGAGCCACGAGAGCATTACCTGCATTGGGTTTAGGGCATAGAACAGAATTGATTTCACTGACTGGTGTGCAATTTCTCCCCTGCCAATAGGGGATGTGCGCGCAGAATTGCAGTAATGAATAAGCACTGCTGCTATCGCTGCCATCTTTGCCTAACTAGAAATCTTTGACTTTGAGAGTTTCTCACACAAGGGGAGAGGGTAAGAAAGTAAAGAGGCACAGAAAACTAAGGGAAACTGTTCTTCATATCTATAAAAATTGATACAATTGATGCTGTCGTGCATTTTTTTTAATTTTATTTTTAATTTTTTGCCAATGTCAATTAGATCATTTTAAAATATCCACACACCAAAATCTGACTACCAAGCAAATGTAATGAAAATGAAATGAAGGTGAGTTAGCGGGAAGCACAAGGCCTTATTATATTAGGCTCTAGCAAATTTACAGGCAGTCACTGCACGAAGAGGTAGATCTGAGTTGCACATTATATGATTCCCACAAAGATTAATGAAATCTGAAGCTTTCAATATATTTTTTTTATTCTTTTTTCATTTCATTTTTTAAACACCTGACCCAGACCCCAACCCTCACAGGAGCTGTAAAGATAACAGCATTAACCTGCAATGTAACTCTAATCCTAACCCTTACCCTGATTCTAAAATCGTCTCTAACTCCAAATGTAACAACAAAAATGATGCTAGAAGTTTGTAGCAAAAGGAACCTTAACCCTGATCATAATTCAAAAAACAATCATTAAGGTAACAATAATCTTTACCTTAAAAGTAATATTAATCAGAGCCCAGATGATGCCTGCATCCAATCAGAAGCACGCTTTGTATTATTTAAGAGTTATATTTTTTCCAATAAACTCTCTCTATTATCACATTTATAAAGTAACAGAGTCTGTACTTTTTCTCCTGACACTGTGCCTTACTCCTGACATCCCCTGGAAATGACCCAGATAGGGCACCATCAAAGTAATGCTAATAGTAATGTCAATCCTAAGGGTATCTCTAGCCTCAGTGTTAATGGGACGCTAACAACAATCCCAACAGCCTTAAACATTCTGGTGGTGTGAAAGAGGTGCTGCCTTGCACATGCTGGGCAGTCCCATTGCCTGTTTAATGCAGGCGGCAGCGTAGAAACATGATGCCCGTGGTCAGAATGCCCTGTGGCAGATCCTGGCATCGGAGAACTGACCGGAGAACCATGAGAGAACTGACAACAAATCACTCGACATCAGAACCGACCCAGTGGTTATTTACAAGCCTTGGGTGACCCAGACAGGATCTCAGAGTGGTGAATGTAGGTACAGAAGTTGTTACTACTCTGTTTTCTTCTAAAAGCTGCTCAGCTGCTTTGCGTTTCAGACCATCCCTGGCTTCACTGTGTGCATCTGTCCAATTGATACCAGGTGTTTTTTCATCTCGGAAGTTGGGGGGGGCAGGGGAGAGGGGAAACAGACATCAATTCAATTACTCATTTATTTATTGACAGACATTCACGTTTGCTACGTTTGGAGAAGTTTTTATTTGTTTGCTGTGGTTTGGTTTTTTCTTTTTTTCTTTTTTTTTTTCCCCCTTCCCTCCTCTTCCATCTTTGTGTTCTTCCCCTATAATCAAAAGAGAACGGATCCCCAGGGTCTGTCCCGCAGACGTTCTTTCCGTGGTCTCTGCTGCCACCTGCTGGCCAATACACGGAACTGCCACTGTTGGGCGTTTGGTGCCGCAGGAAGCACAACGCAGATCTGAGTTCTGACCGGTCTACGCAGCAAATCCGCCAATCTTTATTGTGATAAGCCCTCCATATGGCATTGCGCATGCACTCGAACACGCAACAGGCATAGATTTCTCCTAACTCCTTGAGGAGCAGGCAAGCAGAACAACTGAGCGCACCACTGCTTGTGATTGGGCCACCCCCATCATAGAGATGTGTGTTAGATCTTTTACCCACCCCTGGACTGGCCTTGTTGTTTAACGATAACCTCTGAAATCTGAGTTACTGGTTCTACCACCTGTAGTGTAGAATAGGTAGCCAATAAATGCTTTTCAGCTGTGATGTATCTTTATTCTGCTCCATGCCAAACCTGTGACCAAAACCTCATAGGTGTTCACAAAGAACTCCGGCTCTGCCAGAGCCCCCATCCAGACCCTTCTTGAGTTACATTCACATCTAGTTTGGCTGAAAAGGTTGGACTATAAATACTCAGTGCTTGGGCCTGTTTAACAGATATTTTTTCCTGATTATGCTGTCCATCGATCTTTTTAAACTGAACTCCTGCTCTAATCTGGTCTTTAAACATTTGTTGTCTCAAGACCCTAATGGGTCCAGACTGGATTACCTTAGGGGCTGGACACCTAAGTCAGGGCAGCAGATGGTTCTCTGACCTTTCCACCACCATTCAGAGCCTGCATCTGGCCATAGGCACTCTTGTCTCCCCATCAATTGGGCAGCCTGTTGTATTACAGCACCTGAGGGCCACTAGGGGGTTCAGTATGGATAACATAGACCCATCCTGATGTAAAGGTGATGGCTGTAGGATGAGATCCCTCGTTCCTGATGAAAAATTTATTGACTGGGCTATCAAAATCATCTTCATAGATTGCCTCTTTCATGCCTAATTCTCTAATATAATTTTGTTAGTCCTCCATAAAGGACCACAGGCTGATATTTAATGGTATGTCATTCTTATTTGGCCATGTTATATGACACACAGCCATAAATCATTCTCTGATCAAATGGCTATCCTCATTATGTTGGACAGAGCATACAGTCTTTGCCTGAGGGCAGGGTGAGTAGTAATGGATGTCAGTTTTGAAATTTCCAGTCCGTTCACCACAGCGCTTTCTGCCTCCATGTCCCATAACCAGAGCAGCTATGCTGGCATGCTCTCTTGGTTTCTGTCTAAACCACTGTACTATATCCATCAGTTCAGCTGCTGTATTATGGGCAGCAGGGTTTGGGGGGTTGGCCACTGGTCAGGGCACTCCCACCAGCCTATCCTGCATTTTTTTTTTTCATTTTTGGGTTACAATCAGTCAGATCTCAAATAGATCTAGTCCAAATGGAACCTCAAAATATGACCTTTTAGTGCCTTCATTTACAGAGTCCATTTTATACAGATTCCCTCGTACAGGGTCCCCATGGTCCTCCAGAGAGATGTTCCTGATCTTCCATAGGAGAATGATTGAATTAGGTTTTTTCCCCATCAAAACTGCCACCTGTCTTTCCAGTTTTTCAACACTGTCATTCAATAGCTGATTTGCATCAGCCTGAGCCTCTTCAGTTATGTTCAGACAGTTCAAGGCCATCAGCAGTGGCCATGCCACCATGGACGCAGCTAACTCTCATTCTCAAGTTGTAAGTATGTCTTTGCTAAGACCATGGAAATACTCAGTCAGGTGGGCCAGGGACTCATGGACCCTCCCTCCGTCCCACACAGGGCCCCATTTTTCAGTGACAGAAGCAATGCTGCATTTTGAGGATCCTAGGAATCCCAGGACATGCCCTGACAAAAGGTCATTCAAAGGGGTAGTCTTTCCCCATCCAAACCACCCCATGATATTCACAGAATCACAGAATTGTAGGGGTTGGAAGGGACCTCCAGAGACCATTGAGTCCAACCCCCCTGCTAAAGCAGGTTCCCTACACCACGTCGCACAGCTGGGCATCCAGGCAGGTCTTGAATATCTCCAGAGAAGGAGATTCCACAACCACCCTGGGCAGCCTGTTCCAGTGCTCTGTCACTCTCACCATAAAGAAGTTATTGCACACATTAGTGCAGAACTTCCTATGGACAAGTTTCTGTCTGTTTCCCCTTGTCCTGTCTCCACACATTGCTGAAAAGAGTCTCGCCTCACCACTTTGCTCCCCACACCTCAAATATTTATAGACCTGGATCAGGTCCCCTCTCAGCCTTCTTTTCTCAAGGCTAAACAGACCCAGTTCCCTAAGTCTCTCCTCATTGGGGAGATGCTCCAGGCCCTTCACCATCTTTGTGGCCCTCCACTGGACTCTTTCCAAGAGATCCCTGTCTTTTTTGTACTGGGGAGCCCAGAACTGGACACAGTATTCCAGATGAGGCCTCACCAGGGCAGAGTAGAGGGGGAGGATCACCTCCTTCGACCTGCTGGACACGCTCTTTTTAATGCACCCCATAATGCCATTGGCTTTTTTGGCTACAAGGGCACACTGCTGGCTCATGGTTAATCTGCCATCCACCAGGACGCCCAGGTCCCTCTCAGCAGAGCTCCTCTCCAGCAGCTCTTCCCCCTGCCTGTACTGGTGCATGCAATTATTTCTACCCAGGTGCAAGACTCTATACTTGCTTTTGTTAAACCTCATCCGGTTTCTTACTGCCCAGCTCTCCAGCCTGTCCAGGTCTTGCTGAATGGCAGCACAGCCTTCAGGCGTGTCAGCCAATCCTCCCAACTTCGTGTCATCAGCAAACTTGCTGAGGGTGGTCATTGATGAAGATGTTGAACAAGACCGGACCCAGCACAGACCCCTGGGGGACGCCGCTAGTTACAGCCCTTCCTCACCTGATCACTTCAGGGACAGACAAGGACCACCCATAGGTGCACCAGGTATGTGTATGGTAAGTGGAGCCCATATGTCTTGAGGAGACATCCTACACAGTTTACAGCCATACGTGCTGCTCCCAGGGAGGTGAGCTCATGGCTTTGGTTGCCAGCTGGGGTAGGAAGACTCCTTGGGTGAGTTCCTATGAAAGGGAACTGTATGTCATATGAATGGAAACAAGAACAAATACTCTCTCCCAGGTGGTTGGCAATAGGAGGGACCTAGGTTGGTCTCTCCTACGGGTATGGGATATAGTGGATAGCCCGTCAAATGGTAGCCTGGGTTCTCCAAGGTGTAATCATGGGGCTTATAGGTTGTATATAGAGTGAGTGTGGTGTGAGTGAGACACAGAACAGCTGCAGGGTGAGTGCCGAGTCCCGATCCATGTTTCCTTCCTCCTGTGAGGGAAATGGCCAGACAAGGACAAAGTGAAAGACTGTGTTGTCTGTCCACTCATATGTACTTTCTGCTTGTATGTAAGAAGATGGGAGTTTGTACTCTGTAGATTAATAAGATGGTCCTGAGGAGAGGTGTACATTCCACCACCAATGAGTGTCAACCCATTTATGTAATACTATGTACTGCTTGCGAGGAAGTGTGTGAGGGAGGTGGTTCAGTCAGTGCTGGTTCTGTGGCACAGTGTTTATAACTGAAGAATACAGACTGTATTAAGGGAGTTTATGTGAACTGAAGAACTGTACTGTTTGACAAACTGTTTTGATGGTATAAGAAAGTGTAATTGTTAATTATTTATGAAAGTGTACTTGAGGGAATGTGGAAGTGTATCTGAGCATACAAACAGAGGAAGCATTTACAGAGGAAAAAGGGTTAAAGCGAGTTTACCTGCACTGACATGAGAGCAACACCCTGCCGGACCGCTGCCCTGTGAGCTGAGCAGAGCAGAGTGGAGACACAGTCCCCATGTATCAGGTAGTGTTATTCTGCTTACCAAATGAATGAGTTCACTACAGAAGAGGCAAATCTTCCCCTCTGCTCCATCTGTGGCATACTCTGGAATTCAAGGCATTGCAAAGCTATGGCACATCTACTTTCTTTCAATGATGACACCTTAGTATGCTCTGGGCTCTCATTTCAATTGCATCTATAGAAGTCTAGGGTCATGCCAGCTGACAGGAAGCTGGCAAATGTTGACTCATTGTAAGGAAGAGCAAGAAAGATGACATGGGCAATTACGGACCTGTCAGTCCAGAGCCTGGTAAAATTATGGAGAAAATGATGGTGGGAGTTATGGAAAAACAGCTGAAGGACAATTCTGTCATTGGTCGCAGCAAACACAAGTTTGTGAGGCGAAGGTCCTGTTTAATTTAAGCTCATTTTGTGACACAGTTATCCGTTTAGTTGACCAAGGGAAGCCAGTTGATGTAATCCTTGAGGATTTCAGTGGAGATTTTGACACTGTTTCTCACAACCTTCTGGACAGAATGTTCTGCATATGGCTAGACAGAAACACAATGTGGTGGGTGAGCAGTTGGCCAGTAGGTCAGTCCCAAAGGATTATAGTCAGTGGGTTCCATCAGGCTGGTAGATGGTCACTGTCGGGGTCCCCAGGGTTCCATTTGGGGGCCACTTTCATGTTTATGCAGATGACTTGAATGCAGGACTAGAAGACGTTCTGAGCAAGTTTGCTGATAAGACCAGATGAGGAGGTGCTGTTGCCTTGACTGAGGGTGGAGAGGACTTGCAGAGAGATGTGGACAAGTCAGAGAACTGGGTACCAGTTGGTACTAAGCACCAAGTGCATAAAGTATAACAAGAACAAGTGCCTGATTGTGCACCTGGGTAGGGGCAATGCTGGACATACACACTGACTGGATATGGGACACTGGAGAGGAGTCTGACTGGAAAGGGTTGGGGTGCTGGTCAGCATCACACTGAATGTGAGTCAGCAGTGTGCCAAGGCTGCCAGGAAAGCCAACAGTCCCCTGGAGTGCATGAAGCAACTTATTGCCAGCTGGGTGAGGGAAAGGATCATCCCTCTGCTCTGCATTGCTACTGCCTCACTATGTTCTGGGCACCACAGAGCATAAAGGACTTCAAACTCTGGGAGAATGTGCAAAGGAGGGCACTGGAACTGAGAGATATAAAGTTCAGTTTCACAGGGATTTACTGCTTGTTCAGACTGGGCCCTTCTCACATCCCACATCCTGTGATGAAACATAGGTCTCATATGGGACATGAACCTCACAGTGTCCTTGCACCACATGTAGAGCCTGGGATCTTCTGTCCCCATGTCTTTCATTTAACATCATACAGACCTCCAACCCATTGCCCCAGGAAATGCCAGGAGCCAACATGAGAGACAGGATCTCTCTACCACTGGTCTTGTAATCAGGGCTTGACCTGTCTGCTTTGTAAGGCAAAGGAGAGGTTTCTTAGCATGCCAGTGCCTTTGCCTGCCTGTAGTCATGGCTTCCAGTTATCTTCTCTAACAAGTCCCTTGGGATGCATGCTTGTTAATGGCCCTCACTGGGCCCATTAATACTCCAAGAAACTTCACTGTTACTTCTGACTTTGTCTTGTTGAGCACTTTGTGCAAACTTCTCTCTGCACTGGAGGTTGATAGACTCAGCATCAAATGCGCCCTGGGGCCCATTATAACCTAAAGAATCTCCTGTGCCTTATGCCATCTTGTTATCTTCTTCAGGTTATCAGAACTTGTTCAGCAAAAAGGAGGGATATCTGGAGAGAGATTAAAGAGAAATAATCCATTAAAAATTTATTGTCTCTTTATTTATAGCTGGGTTTAAAGCAGCACTGTGCAACTGATAACAATCCAGGTTGTCCCAATGAGTTCTGTACTGTTACTGCGTTGAGAAAGATCCTTCTCAACCTCCCCACACAATTTCTGCTCACAATGGACCTATGGGACTTGCATCACTTTTCTTCACATCACTCTTCTCCTCTGCATTCATCCGCTCAGTGTTAAAACTGCTTTGCACCAACTCCCACTGGCTTTCCTCAGAGAACCAGCTGCACATGGAAAAGGAAAGATTTCTCTTTTTTATCTGGCCAGCAAATGGAAGGAAAGGTGATGCAATTGAATGAACAGTAAAACACAGTGATCAACTGCATGCCATGTTCAAGCGGCATCTATTGAAGTATGTCTTTCATATGGAATACTTTTAAAATAAATGATTTAGACTGAGATAGGATAGGATAGATTGAATCACAGTGAAGGAGTTGACAACAGAGGCCATCAGACTCTGGGAGATGGAGCAAATTCCAGTAATCTCCCTGGGATAGATCAGCCAGGTAGTTGAGAGGTATCAACTTAAAACTGAACAGGACTTGTGAGTATTTCACACATTGAGATGGGTTAACACATTCTCATTGATTTCTATCTTTGTCTCCAACTCTGTTTTTCACTTTTACTGACATTAATGAACATCTTTCAGACTTCGTGCCTTAATAAAAAAGAGACAGTGATTGAGAAAAAGAAAAAGTATAAGAAGAAAAAGAAAAAGAATAGATAGGAAGGGATAGATCAAATCACAGTGAAGGAGTTGACAACACATTTCATCAGACTTTGGGGAGATGGAACAAATTCCAGTAATCCCCCTGAAAGTCAGAAATCAGACAGATAATTTGGAGGTATCTGACTGAACAAAGAGCAAGGGATGGAGAAATCTGGAGGGCAGTGGGAGTAGTTTGTGCCCAAATGGCCTGCTGAAAACATGCCCTTAACCATGGCCATTTCTTTAGGAGAGCTGAAAAAACTTTGAGGATGAGGCACATCAAATAGGCAGCAGGGAAGAGTAGTGCTGGGCACCGGGCTATAGTCACAGGGCATTGGCACTGGCACCACTGTCTGTGTCTCTGAATCTGAAGGCATTTGTGTCCAGCGAACACAGTTCTGGAAAACATTGTAGTTTCAGTAAAAGAAAAAAAAAGACATCAAATCACCTCAAAGATTCATACATACAACTTAAAATGGAACAAGACTCATGAGAATTTCTCATGTTGAGAAGGGTTAACACATTTTCATTGATTTCCATCTTTGTCTTCAATTATTTGTTTCAGTTTTATTGACATTTATGATCAACTATTAAGCTTACAGCCTCAAAATAAATAAAAAGAGATACATTTGCATCTTGCACATGGCCTGATGCCCCTATGACCTTCACAGTTCCCACAAGTCCTTCCATGACAGAAAGTATGAGATCCAGCAGAGCACCTCTCCTCTTTGGTTCCTCCATGGCTAGGTCAAGAAACTGCCATCTGTGCTCTCCATGGATCTGCTGGATGCCACATGCCCTGCTGTGCTGTCCCTGCAGCAGATAATGGAGTGACAAAGGCTCCCAAATGGGACAAGGGACAGACAACATAAGATTCCCATCTGTCTGCAGAGGGCACCTTCCATTGACTCTCCCTGATCAGGTAGACAGGAAAAGACACTGATGGTCTCCTCTGTTGGCCATTTCCATTAGTTCTGACCTGTCTGCTCTTCCATCCCCAGGCAGAGCTCAGTGCACTCTCACAGAGGGCATTCACCCTTCTTTGTCTCCTCGCCCATCCATCCTAAAGACTCGGTATCCCCCTTGTGCTACAGTGCAGTTGTGGAAGCCATTAAACTGTGTCCCCGTGGTCCAAACAGGAGCTCAGGCCAGCAGCTCTACCAAGATTTCTAGCTTCTTGTGTGTTGGTGTTTGCATTAGTGCAAAACCACAGAAGTAAACATCCTAATTGAAAAGCATCACTGGACATAGCCTGACTGGATAGCTAATCTATGGTATCAGTGTGCAGAAGGTGGCACACAAACATTAGACCGATCGTGGGTCTTGGAGGTGACGTAGCAGCACGGACACACCATGGGCATGGCTTTGCTGAAGGCCCTGTGCTGCACTTGCAGCTGCGTGTGAATTCACCGGACAGCCGGTGCTATCCCCTCTCTGGCCCTCAGCTGATGCCCAGGAAGGAGGTGTCTGTCTCAGGGACTTACCACACGGTTTACAAGCACTGGCACACATCAGGAGCAGCCCAGGCATGGTGGGCATCACCCAGTGTCTGTGTGTAAGCAGCTATGTCCCTACTGAAGGGCCGAGGACTCAGAGCAGGAGCTCACATGCAGGCAACTCCTTGTGCACTTCTGAACGGAATCAGAGGAATCCCAGCTCCTGTGGTTCTGTGGGGAGCTGAATCTCATTTCAGCTCCAGGATTTCTGTCAAGGGATGAGACTCCTGCACTTCCTCAGCTGGATCACTGCCCTGCACAGGGAATGTCCAAACCTCCTTGTCCTCGTCTGGTTGCCCTTTGTGCTTCATCAAACAAACTATATTAGTACTCGCTATATGTCTCCAATCAGTCACTGACCACTGGACATGTGGTGGTTAATTGAGCAGATTTCAAAGCACAGTCATGACGCTGTTGTCTTTCAGGAGCTGTTGGCCATGAGGACCCAGGGACATGTCAGGGGAGATGAGTGGGAAGGATAAAAATGACATCATCTGTTGCTGAGCTGGGCCAGGCTCCTGGGACACAGGGAGCTCATAAATGAGGGCAGAGCTGCAGAGAGACAGCTGTGCCCAGGAGAAGCTCTCGTGCACAGCACAGCCTGCAGGTGACAGAAAAAGAAGAGAGAAAGTGAAGAGAGCTTGCAGGATGTGTGTGGTGTGAGCGGGCTGTGAGCTCTCTGCAGGAGCATTGCTCACAGACCATGACAAGGTAAGTCTCACTGCAGACCGTGAGCTGCTTTTCATAGAGGGTCAACTTAATTTGGGATATCCCATAGCAGATCTGGATGCAGGCACTGCATGTTTCTTTACTGTGGAAAAAGCCTTCTGCTCCAGCTGAGGGCTTCCATACTGCAGAGTCAGAGCAGAGCCCTGAGGGCTGCATTTCCCAGCACGGCTGCAGGCTGTGCAGCCAGGGCTGCAGGCAGGTGCCCAGGGCTGTCCTGCAGAGCAGGGTCCCTGCTGTGCCCCAGGGGCTGTGTGCTGGGTATGGGACTCTGCCGCCTGCCAGGCTCAGCTCTCAGCCTGCCCGGGGAGCTGCCCAGGGCGCTGCGGGGAGATGTGTGGGGGGAAGGAGCCCCCCGGCAGGGCTTGTGCTGCCACAGCTGCTGCCTGGGGCAGGGGGATCACAGCTCCACTGCACAACTGAATGTTTCTGAGGGTTCTCTGCAAGAGCAGAGTGAAGGCAGAGATTTTCCATGCCCTGCTCCTAGGAAAGGAAAAAGGATTGGAGGCAGGAATCTAATAAGGGCTGTAAAATTTAAAACACAGTTCTGAGACTCCCCGGTATTTCTTCAATCCATCACTTGTTTTGTGAACAGTCACACAAGTTGTGCTTTCAGCCTTTCTTTCCGAAAGGATACAGTCACTTTCAGTTCTTGTGTTTTTCTGCAGACATTAATAGTTCGCTTATATTGCAAAAAGGCTGATTTCTCTATGAGAAGTTGTAGTGCACAGGGATAGGGGCTGGAGTCTTGAAAAGCAGTTGTGCTAAACAGGAAAATATCCAGGAGGCTTTGATATGATTAGGAAATGAGAAGCAAGTAAGAGCTTCCTCATCTTCTGCTCCTTAAGGGATGGTGTAGCTCATGAAAATAACTTCAAATTCTGGAGTTAAATGAACATTTTGCAAAGGGAAAGAAAATCTTTTACAATACAGCAGAAAGCAGAAAGCAGAACATCTATAGTATAGCAGAAGGAGTGTCTCTGAGAATGGTCTGGACTTGTCATTATCTTCTGCACTCTGAACAGGACTCCAAGCCCAGGATCAGCAGATGCCCAACAGCAGCTCCATCAGCGAGTTCCTCCTGCTGCCATTGGCAGACACGCGGCAGCTGCAGCTCCTGCACTTCTGGCTCTTCCTGGGCATCTACCTGGCTGCCCTCCTGGGCAACGGCCTCATCAGCACAGCCATAGCCTGCGACTGCCACCTGCACACTCCCATGTTTTTCTTCCTCCTCAACCTGGCCCTCCTTGACCTGGGCTGCATCTCCACCACTCTCCCCAAAGCCATGGCCAACGCCCTCTGGGACACCAGGGCCATCTCCTACGCAGGATGTGCTGCACAGATCTTTTTCTTTCTCTTCTTCCTCTCAGCAGAGTTGTCCCTTCTCACCATCATGTCCTATGACCGCTACGTTGCCATCTGCAAGCCCCTGCACTACGGGACCTTGATGGACAGCAGAGCTTGTGCCACCATGGCAGCAGCTGCCTGGGGCACTGGGGTTCTCAATTCCCTGCTGCACACTGCCAGTACATTTTCACTGCCTCTCTGCCAAGGCAATTTTGTCAACCAGTTTTTCTGTGAAATCCCCCAGATCCTCAAGCTCTCCTGCTCAGAATCAAATCTCAGGGAAGATGTGTTTCTCATTTTTAGTGTCAGTTTAGCCTTTGGGTGCTTTGTTTTCATAGTTGTGTCTTATGTGCAGATCTTCCTTGCTGTGCTGAGGATGCCCTCTGAGCAGGGATGGCACAAAGCCTTCTCCACGTGTCTCCCTCACCTGGCCGTGGTCTCCCTATTTGTCAGCACTGTCATTTATGCCTACATGAAGCCACCCTCCTTTTCCTCCCCACTCCTGGATCTGACAGTGGCAGTTCTGTATTCAGTGGTTCCTCCAACACTGAACCCTATTATCTACAGCATGAGGAACAGGGAGATCAAGCAGGCTCTCAGGAACATGTTGCAATACGCACTATTTCAGCTTACATAAATTGCACATCTTCATCACACAATTCACTGTGATGTTTCTTTATGTTTTATTCTTGTTTGTATTTTTTATTTTGTTTAATACTCTACTCTGCAAATACGTTGCAATTTATTTCACTACTTCTTTCCTACCTACTTTCCACTTTCTTACTCCCAGAGCTTGTGTAAACATTGAACCAGAATGCCTGAATAGGTTAAGAAATAAATAAAAAGCTTTAAAAATAGACTTTTCCTTAGCTCTTCTCTCTTCCTACCTTGTCTGGGTCTGGGGTAGGTACAGACATGGACAGCAGCACAATGTGCTCTTTTCATTCTGGCATCATTTACACAGCCACAGTGCTCTCAGGTCCTCGCATCCGTGCAGGCCTGAAGGTCTTGTGTGTCTGACAACAGTCCTGTTGCCTCTACAGCAGCACTCCAAGACAGCAGTCAGTAGCCAGCAATATGAATGGCTGTGTCAGGGCTGGTTTCCTTGCTAGCACTGTCATGGATTTATCTAGGTCAGTCTATGTCCATGACAGAGGGGGCAGTAGACCCGTGGTCCGCCTGGCCCCAAATAAATGGGAAGGAAAAAGGGAAAGGGGTAGGGAAGTGGGAGCTCAGCTCTAGGAAACAAACATAGCAGTGGCAAAGACCTAAGGAGGAAAACTTGTTTTACTAGCTGTGATATGTGGAATACCAATAGAAAGAATGACAAAACCATGACATTCCACCCTTAATTGTACATCACTATATCATGCTTAGAAAACATATCTGTGTACAAATAAACAATAAATAAAATGCATTACACACACAAGTCTGTATACATATATAGTCATGGAATTACTGTCTTCACTCCCCCAACATCACATTCCCTTGTGGTACACATTGAACATCCCCACCTTTCTGCATCACCCACCAAGTGCACCCTGTGCAAAAATGGTTCCAAGGGGAGGTTTGCACTTTCCAGAGGCTGGAAGGACCCAAACAGATTTTCCCAACATGTTCTTTACATGCACTGCAGGGACTTTATCTCCCTCTACAGTATGTAGGGAGCTGGACTGTGTAGCACCATCTCTACTGACAGATCCACTTGTGTTAACTAGCCATGTTCTTAATTCTTAAATGTTCAGCCTCCCATTGCTTTCAGCACAGTTTTTAACAACCCTTTGAAGCATTCAGTCTTACCAGAGGCTGGTGTATGATAGGGGATATGATAAATCCACTCAATGCCATGGTCTCTGGCCGAGGTATCCAGAAGTGAATTTTTGAAATGAGTCCCATTATCAGACTCATTTCTTTCTGGGGTGCCATGCCGCCACAGGATTTGCCTATCCAGACCCAGTACGGTGATGCAGGTGGTAGCATGGGGTACTGTGTATTTTTCAAGCCTGTGGTTGCATAACACCACAGAGAGATCGTGGCAAAGTGATATAATCATCCTGCCATGCCTCTCCATATTTATACTTTTGCCATCGCCCTTCCCCCCAAAAAGGTTTCATCCTCTTGGCTTGTTTAATTATGGCACATGTTTCACAGTCATGAATAACCTGAGTAGTAGCATCCAGAGTTAAGTCCACCCCTTGGTCTCTGGCCCACTAATATGTTGCATCCCTTCCTTGATGACCCGAAGTGTCATGGGCCCACCGAGCTAGGAATAATTCACCCTTGTTCTGCCAGTCCAAGTCTATTTGAGCCACCTCAGTTTTGGCAGCTCGATCAATCTGATGGTTATTTTTATGTTCTTCAGTAGCCTTACTTTTAGGCACATGAGCATCTACATGGCTCACCTCCTCATATCTATAATTCTGCCATCTCCCTTCCCCCCAGAGGCGTTTCATCCTCTTGGCTCATTTAATTACAGCACATGTTTCACAGTCATGAATAACCTGATCAATAGCGTCCACAGTTAAATCCACCCCTCGGTCTCTAGCCCACGTATATGTCTCATCTCTTCCTTAATGGCCCGAGGTCTCATGGGAACAGAGGGCTAGAAATAGCTCTGCCTTGTTCTGCTAGTTCAAGTCTATTTGAGCCACCTCAGTTCTGGCAGCTCGATCTACCTGATTGTTATTCTGCAGTTCTTCAGTAGCCCGACACTTGGTTACATGGCCATCTACATGATGCACATTTATAACCATATTTTTTGTTCAGGCAGCAATGTCCTTCCACAGTACAGCAGCCCAAATAGCTTTACCCCTCCACCGCCAGTTGTTTTGTTCCCACTCTTGTAACCATCCTCAACCTGTAGCTCCCGACACAAATCATTGCACAAGGTACCCCTCGTACAACTTATGTTCCCCACATACGACTTATGGGTCCCTTTGTAGGAACTCCCAAGGAGTTTTCCTACCCCAGCTGGCAAACAACCAGATCTATGAGCTCACCAGTCCAGGGAAAGCGACAACCACTTTGCTTATACTTCACATAGGACGTTGTCAGGTCCCCTCTTCCTCATTCCCTGTGAGACCCTGCACTAGACAAGATCTTGGATATGGGTTATCATGTCAGAACTTTCCAAGCTTCCTTCAGGACTGCTTCCATTTTGTACACAGAAGTGGTCTCTGCCTCCAGGATTGTCTGTTGTAGAGGAATCTTGCACAAAGTTCTGGTAAAAGTTACCCATCACCTACAGGAGCCATTCTTGGAGCATAGGCTCTTAGGCAGAAAGCTGCCGCTAATGAGATGACTGAAATGAGGAGGTTGGGAGAAGCCTGGAGAACAGAGATGGGAGACTGAGGGGAGGGAAGATGCGCCTATGTGCCGTGCTCATTACCATCTGCACCAGCAATGTTGACCCACTGTTACCACTGCTGAAACACACCTCCCATTGCCTCACTCTGCTCACATCCACTGTTTGGTCTCCAGAAATGTTCAGCAAACATTGCTGAATGTCAACATGTGCCATTTTTTCCACTTGGAGGAATTCAAT
This sequence comes from Coturnix japonica, assembly GCF_054131305.1. Taxonomy (NCBI): domain Eukaryota; kingdom Metazoa; phylum Chordata; class Aves; order Galliformes; family Phasianidae; genus Coturnix; species Coturnix japonica. The sequence goes on along the minus strand of NC_140671.1, from coordinate 17,704,718 downwards.
GGCACACCGTTGCTTCATGTGTGCTTCCACATCAGATGCCATTCTGTCACGCTACCCCTCTGCTGCCATCTGTCACATGGCAGCAACTCATAATGGGATTTTGGTTGGAAGATTCACCCTCTACAGCCACATCTCCTACATCTGCCTCTGATCTTACGGCCCAGGTAATACAAGAGGGGGCATTACAATTGAAGCAGATCTTATCCAAGTTAAAGTTGGATGGCCTGAGAGGTCATTTCTAACCTAAATGATGCCATGATGGGGAGATCGCTGCTTGGGTGTCTGTTGGCTGAGCAGCCTGAGAACTCAGACCTCATCACATTTCACTTGTTCAGAGTTTGACTGTTACAAAAACCTGAGACTTTCTTTTTAGTTGTCATCAAACCAGCCAAGGGGGTTTCCTGAGGAGAAAATCCTAATGCAGCTTGTGAGAGAGCCCACAAGAGGAGTTGCCCTTCTAGACCTGACGTTCACAAACAGGGACAGTCTGGTGGGAGATGTCGAGGTTGTGGGCTGTCTTGGACAGAGTGACCGTGAAATGGTAGATTTCTTGATTCTAGGTGGAACCTGGAGGGAGAATAGCAAGACTGCCACCTTAGACTTCCGGAGGGCAGACTTTGACTTTTCCAGAAGACTAGTAGGGGAAGTCCCCTGGCATTCAGTCTTAGCGAACAAAGGGGTCCAAGATGGCTGGTCGCTCTTAAAGAAGGAAGTCTTAAAGACTCAGGAGCAGGCAGTCCCCCTGAGCCCCAAAATGAGCCAGTGAGGAAGAAGACTGGCGTGGATGAATAGGGAACTGTTCTTAAGGTTGCGGGAGAAAAAGAGAATCTACTGCTTGTGGAAGGAGGGAAGAGCAACTCAGAATGACTACAAAGAGGCTGTTAAGATGTGTAGAGGGAAAATCAGAGAGGCAAAAGCCCAGCTTGAATCTAAGCTGACTGCTGGGGTAAAAACAAACAAGAAACTCTTTTACAAATACATCAACTGTAAGAGGAGGACAAAGGGGAATCTCCATTCTTTACTGGACGAAGCTGGGAATGTGATTACAGACGATAAGGAAAAGGCAGATGTTCTGAATGCCTTCTTTACGTCTGTCTTTAAAAGTCACAGAATCACAGAATCACAGAATTACCCGGGTTGGAAGGGACCTCAAGGATCATGTAGTTCCAACCCCCCTGCCTAGAAGGGCCACCAAACATACACATTTACTAGATCAGGTTGCCCAGGGCCCTGTCCAACCTGGTCTTGAACACCTCCAAGGACGGGGCATCCACAACCTCACTGGGCAGCCTGTTCCAGGACCTAACCACCCTTCTAGTAAAGAACTTTCCCCTAACATCCAACCTAAATCTTCCCTCTTTCAACTTAAAACCATTTCCCCTAGTCCTGCTATTATCAGCCCTTTCGAAGAGTTTACTCCCCTCCTGGGAGTAAGTTCCCTTCAGGTACTGAAAGGCTGCAATGAGGTCACCCCGCAACCTTCTCTTCTCCAGACTGAACAAACCCAACTCCCTCAGCCTGTCCTCATAGGGGAGGTGCTCCAGCCCCCTGATCATCTTTGTGGCCCTCCTCTGGACCCTTTCCAAAATCTCCATATCTTTTTTGTACTGAGGGCTCCACACCTGGACACAGTACTCCAGATGGGGCCTCACAAGAGCAGAGTAGAGAGGGACGATCACCTCCCTATCCCTGCTGACCACCCCTCTCCTGATGGAGCCCAGGATCCCATTTGCTTTCCGGGCTGCCAGAGCGCCCTGCTGGCTCATGTTAAGTTTCTCATCTATCAGGACCCCCAGGTCCTTCTCTGCCGAGCTGCTCTCAAGGACAACTCCTCCCAGCCTGTACAGGTGCCTGGGGTTCTTCTGGCCCAAGTGCAAAACCTTGCACTTTGCCGTGTTGAACCTCATTAGGTTCACCCGAGCCCAGCTTTCCAGCCTGTCAAGGTCCCTCTGAATGGCATCTGTTCCCTCCACCGTATCGACTGCACCACTCAGCTTGGTGTCATCAGCAAACTTGCTGAGGGTGCACTCCATTCCCTCATCTATGTCATTAATAAAGATGTTAAAGAGCACCGGTCCCAAGACAGACCCTTGAGGGACGCCGCTCGTTACCGGCCTCCACCTGGACATAGAGTCATTGACCACCACCCTCTGTCTGCGGCCTTTCAACCAATTGCTTATCCATCTAGTTGTCCACCCATCAAATCCACCTCCCTCCAATTTGGAGATGAGGATGTGATGGGGGACCATGTCAAAGGCCTTGCTCAGGTCCAGGTAAATGACATCGGTCGCCTTCCCTTCATCCACCAACGCCGTCACTCCATCATAGAAGGCCACAAGATTAGTTAAGCATGACCTTCCCCCGGTGAAGCCATGCTGGCTGTCTCGGATCACATGCTTGTTCTTTATGCGATCAAGCATGTTGTCCAGGAGGATCTGTTCCATAATCTTCCCAGGCACAGAGGTGAGACTCACCGGCCTGTAGTTACCTGGGTCGTCCCTGCTCCCCTTCTTGTAAATGGGAATGACGTGACCCTTCCTCCAATCATCCGGGACCTCACCTGACAGCCACGACTTCTCAAATATGATGGAGAGCGGCTCAGCAACCACCTCAGCCAGCTCCTTCAGGACCCTGGGATGCACGCCATCTGGCCCCATAGACTTATACTCATTCAGTCTAAGGAGGCACTCTCGGACTTGCTCTACCCTTACAGTGGGGAGGGATTTACCTCCTTGGTCCCCACATGGAGGTATGGGGGTGCAAGACTTAGGGACGTGAAAAAGACTAGAATCCTGGCCACCAGTGAAGACCGAGGTGAAGAACTCATTCAGCACCTCAGCTTTCTCTTCATCTGTTGAAGCCATTTCTCCTTTTAAATTTACCAGAGTAGGTACGCCCATTTTGGCCTGTCTCTTCTGGCCAATGTACCTGTAGAAGGTTTTCTTATTGTTTTTCACATCCCTCGCCAAGTCGTCTCGGTCATCCCCCAGGGCTCCCCACGCTCTGACCTGGTAGTCTCGGCTGGGGTGCAGACTGAACCCCCTGTGATTATTGAAGAAGTGGTCAGGGAATTACTACTCCAACTGGACTGCCACAAGTCCATGGGTCCGGATGAGATTCACCCAAGAGTGCTAAAGGAGCTGACGGAGGTGATCGCTGAGCCGCTTTCCATTATCTTTCAGCACTCCCTGTTAATGGGTGAGGTCCCAGAAGACTGGAGGATTGCCAACGTGACTCCCATTTACAAGAAAGGTTGTAAGGAGGATCCGGGGAACTACAGGCCTGTCAGCCTGACCTCGATGCCAGGGAAGGTAATGGAACGGATAGTCTTTGGGGAGATCATGTGGCAGGTGTGGGAAGACCAGGAGATCCGACCTAGCCAGCATGGGATTGTGAAGGGCAGGTCCTGCTTGACCAATCTGATCTCCTTCTATGATCCCATGATCCGTCTAATAGATGAAGGAAAGGCTGTTGATGTGCTCTACTTAGACCTCAGCAAAGCCTTTGACACTGTCTCCCATGCTGTTCTCCTACAAAAGCTGGCAGCCCGTGGCTTGGATGAGTACACTCTCGGCTGGGTAAGGAGCTGGCTGGAGGGCCGGGCCCAGAGAGTGGTGGTGAATGGAGTTAAATCCAGCTGGAGACCAGTCATGAGTGGTGTTCCCCAGGGGTCGGTGCTGGGACCTGTCCTCTTCAACATCTTTATTGATGACTTGGATGGGGGCATTGAGTGCACCCTCAGTAAGTTCACAGATGACACCAAATTAGCAGGAAGTGTCGATCTGCCTGAGGGTAGAGAGGCCCTGCAGAAGGATCTGGATAGGCTGGAGAGCTGGGCCAAAGCCAACGGGATGAGGTTCAACAAGACCAAATGCCGGGTTCTGCACTTTGGCCACAACAACCCCATTCAGCGCTATAGGCTTGGGGTGGAGTGACTGGAGGACTTTGTTGAGGAAACAGACCTGGGGTTACTGATGGATGCTCGGCTGAACGTGAGCCGACAGTGTGCCCGGGTGGCAAAGAAGGCCAACGGCATCCTGGCTTGCATCAAAAACAGTGTTACTAGCAGCAATAGGGAGGTAATTGTCCCCCTGTACTCGGCATTGGTGTGGCTGCACCTTGAGTACTCTGTTCAGTTTTGGGCCCCTCACTGCAAGAAAGACATTGCGGCCCTGGAACGTGTTCAGAGGAGGGCTACAAAGCTGGTGAGGGATCTGGAGCACAGGCCTTACTAGGAGCGGCTGAGAGAGCTAGTATTGTTCAGCCTGGAGAAGAGGAGGCTCAGGGGAGACCTTATAGCTCTCTATAACTTCCTGAAGGGGGGTTGTAGTGAGCTGGGGGTTGGCCTCTTCTCTCGTGTAATCAGTGATAGAACTAGAGGGAATGGTTTTAAGCTGCGTCAGGGGAGATTCAGGCTGGACATTAGGAAGTATTACTTTTTGGAAAGAGTAGTCAGGCATTGGAATGCACTGCCCAGGGAGGTGGTGGAGTCACCCACCATGGGAGTGTTCAAGAAATGCTTGGATGTGGCACTGAGGAATATGATTTAGCCAGGAAGTATTGGTAATGGTTGAACTAGATGATCTTCTAGGTCTTTTCCAACCTTGATAATTCTGTGATTCTGTGATTCTGTGATTCAGATCTCTCAGATCCAGTGCCCTCCTGTGCACACTCTCCCATAGTTTGATGTTTTCTATGTTCCGCTTTGCCCAGAAATGCACCCAGTGCTCCATGTGAAGCTGCAGCAGCGCAGAGCAGAGAGGGACAATCCTTTCCCTTACCCAGCTTGCAAGAAATTGCTTTATGCACTCCAGGGTACCGTTGGCTATCCTGGCTGCCTGGGCACACTGCTGACTCACTTCCAAATTGATGTTGAGCAGGACCCCCAATCCTTCTCATTCAGACTTCTCTCCAGTGTCCCATATCCAGTCAGTGTTTATGTCCAGTGTTACCATACCCAGGTGTACAATCAGGCACTTGCTCTTGTTATGCTTTATGCACTTGGTGCTTAGTACCAACTGGTACCCACTTCTCTGACTTGTCAACATCTCTTTGCAAGTTTTGTCCCCACTCAGTGGAGGTAACAGCACATCCTCATCTGGGCTCATCAGCAAACTTGCTGAGAACATCTTCTAGTCCTGCATGCAAGTCATCCACAAAAACATGGAAGAGAAGTGGCCCTATAATGGAGCCCTGGGGAACCCTGATAGTGACCATCTACCAGGCTGATGGAACCCATTGACTATAATCCTTTGAGCCTGACCTATTGGCCAACTGCTCACCCACCACGTTTTGTTTCTGTCTAGCCGTATGAAGGACATTCTGCCCAGAAGGTTGTTGTGAGACACAGTATCAAAAGCTCTACTGTAATCCTCAAGGATAACATCATCTGGCTTCCCTTGTAGAACTAAATGGACAACTGTGTCATAAAGGGGCCTGAAGTTAAACAGGACCTTCCCCTCAGGAACTTGCTTTGGCTGCAACCAATGACAGAATTGTCCTTCAGCTGTTTGTCCATAACTCCCACCATCACTTTCTCCATAATTTTACCAGGTGCTGGAGTGAGACTGACAGGTCCATAATTGCCCCTGTCATCTTTCTTGCTCTTCCTTATAATGAGACAACATTTGCCAGATTCCCATCAGCTGGTATGACCCTAGACTTATTTAGATGCCATTGAAATGAGAGCCCAGAGAATACTAAGGTGTCATCATTGCAAGAACATAGATGTGCCATAGCTTTGCAGTGTATTGAACTCTGGAGTATGCCACAGATGGAGCATAGAGAAAGACTGGCCTCTTCTGTTGGCAAGCAGAATAACACTGCATGATACATGGGGACTGTGTCTCTGCTCTGCTATGCTCTGCTCGCAGGGGAAAGGTGCAGGGGGTTGCTCTCATGTCAGTGCTCATATCTGAGGTGTGGAGTCAAAGGGGAGAGACCAGGCTCTTTTCAGCAGTGTGTGGAGACAAGACAAGGGGAAATGGTCAGAAAGTTGAGCATAGGAAGTTCTGCACAAATGTGTGCAAGAACATCTTTACAGTGAGGGTGACAGAGCCCTGGAACAGGCTGCCCAAGGGGTTGGGGAGTCTCCTTCTCTGGAGATATTCAAGACCAGCCTGGATGCCCACCTGTGTGCCTACCTGGTGTTCCCCAGGGGTCTGTGCTGGGGCCTGTCCTCTTCAGTATCTTTATTGATGACCTGGATGAGGGCACTGAGTGCATCCTATGTAGGTTTGCAAACTACGCCAAATTGGCTGGGAGTGTGGATGTGCCTGAAGTTAGCAAGGCCCCACTGAGGGATCTGGACAGGCTGGAGAGCTGGGCTGAAGCCAGTGGAATGAGGTTCACCAAGACCATCATCCTGAACTTTGGGACCTGGAATGGACTGCCCGGGGGGGGTGGATTCACCGACCCTGGAGGCGTTCAAGGAATGATTGGATGTTGTGTTGAGGGACATGGTTTAGTGGGAGCTATTGGTGATAGGTGAACAGCTGGACTGGATGATCTTTTAGGTCTTTTCCAACCTTGGTGATTCTATGATTCTGTGATATCCTGTCCTTGTATGACTGCCCTCTTTGAGCAAACACTCTCTGGGAGGACTCAGCACATGTCTGGAATTAGTCATTGACCACTAGAAATCTGGTGTTTAATTCAACAGATTTTAATGTACTGTCATGATGTTGTTGTCTTTCAGGAGCTGTTGGCCGTGAGGACCCCGGGACACCATAGGGGAGATGAGTGGGAAGGATAAAAAATAACATCATCTGTTACTGATCTGGGCTGGGCTTCTGGGATACAGGGAGCTCATAAAAGTGGAAAGTATTGTAGTTGTAGTGCTCAGCTGTGCCCAGGAGCAGCTCTTGTGCACAGCACAGCAGGGCTGGGGCTTGAGGAACAGTTCACAAGAGGATAGAAGAGAAGGGAGAAAGAGCTTACTGTGTTTGTACAGTGTGAGCCTGCTGTGAGCTGACTGCAGGAGCATTGATAACAGATCAGCAGAATGGTAAGTGTCATGCAGTAGGCAATGCAACTGCTTTTCCTAGAGGGATCACCAAATTTGGGACATCCCATAGCAGATCTGGCTGCAAGCACCACATGTTTCTTTAATATGTTAAAAGCCTTCTGCTCCACCTGAGGGCTTCTGTACTGCAAGGTCTGAGCACAGCCCTGAGGGCTGCGTGTCCCAGCACGGCTGCAGGCTGTGTTGCTGGGGTTGAAGGCAGGTGCCCAGGGCTGTCCTGCAGAGCAGGGTCCCTGCTGTGCCCCAGGGGCTGTGTGCCGGGTATGGGACTCTGCCACCTGCCAGGCTCAGCACTCAGCCTGCCCGGGGAGCTGCCCAGGGCGCTGTGGGGAGACGTGTGGGGGGAAGGAGCCCCCTGGCAGGGCTTGTGCTGCTACAGCTGCTGCCTGGGGCAGGGGATCACAGCTCCACTGCACAACTGAATGTTTCTGAGGTTGCTTTGCCAGAGGAGAGCCAAGGGAGGGGGCGTCCATTTCCTGTTCTGGGGGAACACAGAAAGGATTGGAGGCAGAAATGTAAAAGGGGCTGTCACAGCTCTGAGAATTTTTCTTCAATCAATTGCTTGTTTTGAGAACAGTCACACATGATGTGCTCTCATTCTCCTATTTCCTGAAGGATTGAACCAATTGAAAACATCCTCATTTTCAGTAGACAGGAATAATTCACATAACCTGCAAAAAGGCAGTTTTTTAGAATTCACACTGAATGGCACAGAGGCTGTTTTTGGGGCTCTAAGAGCAGTTGGGTTAAAGATATGAGACATGAAACACATGAAAATATCCAGGGAGGAGGGATAAGAAAATAAGTGGAATGTTATAGCTCCATATGCTGCTCCTACTTAAGGAATGATGAACTACCTGAAATTAAATGCAAGAAATGGTGCTAAATGTACACTGTTGTAGGAGAATGAAAACATTTCATAGTATAGCAGGAGGAGTGTCTCTGAGAATGGTCTGGACTTGTCATTATCTTCTGCATTCTGAACAGGAATCCAAGCCCAGGAACAACAGCAGATGCCCAACAGTAGCTCCATCAGCGAGTTCCTCCTGCTGCCATTGGCAGACACGCGGCAGCTGCAGCTCCTGCACTTCTGGCTCTTCCTGGGCATCTACCTGGCTGCCCTCCTGGGCAACGGCCTCATCAGCACAGCCGTAGCCTGCGACCGCCGCCTGCACACCCCCATGTACTTCTTCCTCCTCAACCTGGCCCTTCTCGACCTGGGCAGCATCTCCACCACTCTCCCCAAAGCCATGGCCAATGCCCTCTGGGACACCAGGGCCATCTCCTATGCAGGATGTGGTGCACAGATCTTTTTCTTTCTCCTCTTCATCTCAGCAGAGTTGTCCCTTCTCACCATCATGTCCTATGACCGCTACGTTGCCATCTGCAAGCCCCTGCACTACGGGACCTTGATGGACAGCAGAGCTTGTGCCACCATGGCAGCAGCTGCCTGGGGCACCGGGGTTCTCTATTCCCTGCTGCACACTGCCAGTACGTTTTCACTGCCTCTCTGCCAAGGGAATGTTGTCAACCAGTTTTTCTGTGAAATCCCCCAGATCCTCAAGCTTTCCTGCTCAGCCTCCTACCTCAGGGAAGTTGTGCTTCTATTTTTTAGTGCCAGTTTAGCCTTTGGGAGTTTTGTTTTCATATTGGTGTCCTATGTGCAGATCTTCATGGCTGTGCTGAGGATGCCCTCTGAGCAGGGACGGCATAAAGCCTTCTCCACGTGCCTCCCTCACCTGGCCGTGGTCTCCCTGTTTCTCAGCACTGGCCTTTTTGCCTACCTGAAGCCCCCGTCCATTTCCTCCCCACTCCTGGATCTGACAGTGGCAGTTCTGTATGCAGTGGTTCCTCCAACACTGAACCCTATTATCTACAGCATGAGGAACAGGGAGATCAAGCACGCTCTCAGGAAGGTGTTGCAATAAGCACTATTCCAGCTTCCATAAAATGCACAACTTCCTCATACGATTCCCAGTGATGGTTCTTTATGTTTTATGCATCTTTGATTGTTTGCTTATGTGAGATATAGCAATGTGCAAAAAAAAAAAAAATGTTAGTGAACTTATAAATAAAAATTTATTTCACTTCTGTCCTACTTAATTTGAATTTTTTTCACTCCAAGAGCTCATGTAAACATATAACCAGATTCCCCGAATACGTTATATGATACCTAAAAAGCTTTCAAAATTGACGTTTACTTAGCTTTTCTTTCTTCCTACTTTGTCTGGATTTGGGGAGGTACAGCCACAGACAGCAGCTCAACGTGCTCTTTTCATTTCTGATCTCTTTACACTGCCATAGTGCTCTCAGGCCCTCTCATTTGTGCAGTTCTGAAGGTCTTGTGTGTCTCACAACAGTCCTGTTGCCTCTACAGCAGCAATCCAGGGCTGCAGTCAGTAGCCAGCAATATGAACAGGTCTGTCAGAGCTGATCTCCTTGATGGCACTGCCATAACAAGAGGGCCCCTTTAGTGCAGGACCAGAGAATATGAGGGAGGCCTCTTCCAAAGCTGGTGCAAGGAATATACCTCAGGAGCTGCTCCCTGAGAAAACCTCGAGATCTTCAGGTGCTCTTCACTGTGTGACCAGATCAGAATGAATAGTCCCAAGGAGATCCGTAAGCGTCTTGGGGCAGTGCTGTGGTTTAAGGTTTATGGGTTGAGACAAAGAGAAAAAGAAAAGGATAATAATTATGACAAATGTATTTATACATATATAATATATTTAGTGTATTTTCACACATATACAACATATGCAGTTGCAAACATATATGAACTAATCCCTATGTGCATCTGTTTGCAAGTCCAGGATTAGTTGCAGGGGTTTTAACAGCCACAGGGTTCACTGTAGGAGCTGAAGTGGCTGTTGGGCAGTTGCAGGAGTTGAAGTGACCTCAGAGTTCATTGCCAGAGCTGAAACCACCACAGAACCTGTGACTATGTTGGAGCAGCCACTGGGCTCATTGGAGGGGTTGGAGCCACCGCAGGGCTGAACCTCCTGGCACAGTGCACCTCCCTTGGGAGGAATTTGTAGGATTTTCTTATTAAAATACTTGGAACAGCTACAGGACCCGTAGCACAAGTAACTGCAGAGCTCATTATGAGGGATGGAGTGACAGCGGGATCTGTCCCAGAGCTTGGAGCAACTGCAGGACGTGTAGCAAAACCTTGGAGCTGCTGCAGGGTCTGTGCCAGGAGTTGCAGAGGTTGCAGCATTGTCAGCAGATCCAGCTCTCTGGATCTGGCACACTGCAGTCATACCAGAGCCACAGCAGACCTGCACCCAATATTCTACCAGTTTCTCAGGATCCTGCAGTTGTTCGGAGATGAAGTTCCAAAGCCCTGGGGGTGCCCACCGCTCCAGGCAGCTGCCCAGACCGTCCCACACCCTCTGCCATGCAGAGCCTTCTCACCTTGGGGCAGATCTCTCGCTGATATTCCTGAATAATTGTTTAACCTCAATCATAGATTCATAGAATCACCAAGGTTGGAAAAGGCCTAAAAGATCATCCATTCACACCGTTCACCTATTACCTATAGCTCCCACTAAACCATGTCCCTCAACACAATATCCAGTACACCCCCGGACTCACAGAGGCGACAATGTAAATTGTGTAATTCCTAATCATATGGACAATATTACTTCCAAAACCCAAAGATGACCGCAGAGCTGAATGTGCACAAAAATTCACTTTGTCAGCTGCCAATTTTATCGTGGTACAAACTGAGGTCAAACAGCATAGCAAAATAAATACCCTAATCCAGCATCCAAGCACCAAGTAAGGAGCTGTGCAGTGAAGCTTCATGAGAAGACTCAACAAGCTCCATACATAGGGAGCACATCCACACATATCAGCACCATGGCCTGCACTTCTCCAGCTCCCACAAAGCCCTGAGTTATCTCGCTCTGGACAGATGTTTACAGCTGCTGCTAAGCAGTGTTGTACGGAGCCAAGGCCATGGTCAGTGGAGGGCACATGGAGCTGGGAGGGAACAGAGTGAGGACAGCTGACTGATAGTGGCCAAAGGGACGTTCTCTATCAGCTGACAGCAAGCAGAAATTGTATTGAAAGGGGTGGGAGTTCATCTCAGTCTCTTCACTGCCCAGGGTCCAGCTGAGCATCAGTCTGGTGGTGCTGAGCAAGTGCTTGTGCATCAGTTGTTACATACAATTCCATATCAACGGATATATAGTGATAACTATTACTCCTCTCCTTTTATCTCTCTTAGTAAACTGTTTTGTTACAACCCAGAAGTTGTACTCTTTTTCCCAGTTCTCATCCCCATCCCACTGGGAATTGGGCAGTGCACAAAGCACTGTGTGCTGCTGAGCCACATGTTGGGTTCAACAACCACTGTCATTTTGGTGCCTGATGTGAGGCTCCAAGGGTTGTGGTAACAGCACATCTGTCCAGAGTGGACAGGCTTTGTGGGAGTTGGAGATGTGCAGGCCATGGTGCTGATAGTTTCCCTATTTTTGAAGCTTGCTGAGTCTTCTCATGAAGCTGCATTGCACAGCTCCTTGCTTGCTGCTTGTTTTCCCTGCTGCATTATTTGTCAACTCTGGATGCTGGATTAGGGTATTTATTTTGCTATGCTGTTTGACCTTGGTTTGTACCACGATAAAATTGGCAAAGTGAAGTTTTGTGCACATTCAGCTCTTTGGACATCTTTGGGTTTTGGAAGTAATATTGTTGGTATGATTAGGAATTACACATTTTACACTGTCGTCTCTGGGAGCCCAGAGGTATTCAAGGAGAGACTGGATATTGTGTTGAGGGACATGGTTAAGTGGGAGCTATTGGTAATAGGTGAACGGTTGGATTGGATGATCTTTCAGGCCTTTTCCAGCCTTGGTGATTCTATGATTCTAGGATTGAGGTTAAACAATTATTCAGGAATATCACTGAGAGATCTGCCCCAAGGTGAGAAGGCTCTGCATGGCAGGGGGTGTGGAGCTGCCTGGAGCGGTGGGCACCCCCAGGGCTTTGGAACTTCATCTCCAAGCAACTGCAGGATCCTGAGAAACTGGTAGAATATTGGAGACAGGTCTGCTGTGGCACTGGTAATCCTAAACAGGCACAAATGACTGCAGTGTGCCAGGGCCTGGCCCACACCTACTGAGCTGTGTTCAACACTATTCAGCATCTTCAAGGGGAAGAGAGCTGGATCTGCTGACATTGCTGCAGCCTCTGCAACTCCTGGCACAGTCCCTGCAATAGCTCCAAGTTTTTGCTACACATCCTGCAGTTGCTCCAAGCTCTGGACAGATCCCACTGTCACTCCACCCCTCATAAGGAGCTCTGCGGTCACTTATGCTACAGGTCCTGTAGCTGTTCCAAGTATTGAGATAAGAAAATTAAGCAAACCCCTGAGTGCTGCTGTAGAGACGACGGGACTGCTGTGAGACACACAAGACCTTCAGGCCTGTAGAAATGAGAGGACTCAAATCCTCTGTGCACTGTGGCAGTGTAAAGAGAGGAGGAATGAAAAGAACTAGTTGTGCTTCTATCTGTGGCTGTACCTTCCCCAAATCCAGACAAAGTTGGATAAGAGAAGAGCTAAGGAAAAGCGTATTTTGAATGCTATTTATTTATCTCTTAACCTATTCGGGGAATCTGGTTCCATGTTTACATGAGCTCTTGGAGTGAGAAAACAGAAAGTAGGTGTGAAAGAAGTGAAATAAATTTTAATTCATAAGTTCAATAACATTTTTTTGCACATTACTATATCACACACAATCAAACAATCAAAGATGCATAAAACATAAAGAACCATCACTGGGAATCCTGTGAGGAAGATGTGCACTTTATGGAAGGTAGAATAGTGTGTAATGCAATACCTTCATGAGAGCGTGCTTGATCTCCCTGTTCCTTATGCTGTAGATAATAGGGTTCAGTGTTGGAGGAATCACTGAGTACAGAAGTGCCACTGTAATATCCAGGAGTGGGGAAGAAATGGAGGGAGGCTTCAGGTAGGCAAAAAAGCCAGTGATGAGAAACAGGGAGACCACGGCCAGGTGAGGGAGGCACGTGAAGAAGGCTTTGTGGTGTCCCTGCTCAGAGGGCATCCTCAGCACAGCAAGGAAGATCTGCACATAGGACACCACTATGAAAACAAAGCACCCAAGCTCCAAAGGCACACAAAATATAATAAGCCCAACTTCCCTAAGATTTGATTCTGAGCAGGAGAGCTTGAGGATCTGGGGGATTTCACAGAAAAACTGGTTGACTACATTGCCTTGGCAGAGAGGCAGTGAAAACGTGCTGGCAGTGTGCAGCAGGGAATAGAGAATCCCAGTGCCCCAGGCAGCTGCTGCCATGGTGGCACAAGCTCTGCTGTCCATCAAGGTCCCGTAGTGCAGGGGCTTGCAGATGGCAACGTAGCGGTCATAGGACATGATGGTGAGAAGGGACAACTCTGCTGAGAGGAAGAAGAGAAAGAAAAAGATCTGTGCAGCACATCCTGCATAGGAGATGGCCCTGGTGTCCCAGAGGGCATTGGCCATGGCTTTGGGGAGAGTGGTGGAGATGCAGCCCAGGTCGAGAAGGGCCAGGTTGAGAAGGAAGAAGTACATGGGGGTGTGCAGGCGGCGGTCGCAGGCTACGGCTGTGCTGATGAGGCCGTTGCCCAGGAGGGCAGCCAGGTAGATGCCCAGGAAGAGCCAGAAGTGCAGGAGCTGCAGCTGCCGCGTGTCTGCCAACGGCAGCAGGAGGAACTCGCTGATGGAGCTGCTGTTGGGCATCTGCTGTTTTGCTTGGAGTCCTGTTCAGAGTGCAGAAGATAATGACAAGTCCAGACCATTCTCAGACACACTCCTCCTGCTATACTATGAAATGTTTTCATTCTCCTACAACAGTGTACATTTAGCACCATTACTTGCATTTAATTTCATGTAGTTCATCATTCCTTAAGCAGAAGCAGCATATGGAGCTCTAACCTTCCTCTTATTTTCTTATCACTTCTCCCTGGATATTTTCATCTGTTTCATGTTTCATATCTTTACCCCAAGTGCTCTTAGAGCCCATTACCCCAGCTTCTGTGGCATTCAGTTTCAGTTAGAAAATGCTGCCTGTTTGTAGGATAAGTGAATTATTCATGCCTACAGAAAATGATGATAATTCCATCCTTCGAGAAAGGGGAGACAGAAAGCACATCATGTATGACTGATCACAAAACAAGCAATTGATTGACGAAAAATTCTCAGAACTCTTATTGCCCCTTTTAGATTTCTGACTCCAAACCTCTTTGCCTCAGAACAGGAAGTGGAAACCCCCTGCCTTGGCTCTCCTCTTGCAAAGTGCCCTCAGAAACATTCAGTTGTGCAGTGGAGCTGTGATCCCCTGCCCCAGGCAGCAGCTGTGGCAGCACAAGCCCTGCCGGGGGGCTCCTTCCCCCCACACGTCTCCCCGCAGCGCCCTGGGCAGCTCCCTGGGCAGGCTGAGTGCTGAGCCTGGCAGGCGGCAGAGTCCAATACCCGGCACACAGCCCCTGGGGCACAGCAGGGACCCTGCTCTGCAGGACAGCCCTGGGCACCCGCCTGCAGCCCCGGCTGCACAGCCTGCAGCCATGCTGGGACACGCAGCCCTCAGGGCTGTGCTCTGACACTGCAGTATGGAAGCCCTCAGCTGGACAGAAGGCTTTTTCCACTGTGAAGAAACATGCAGTGCCTGCATCCAGATCTGCTATGGGATATCCCAAATTAAGTTGACCCTCTATGAAAAGAAGCTCATGGTCTGCAGTGAGACTTACCTTGTCATGGTCTGTGAGCAATGCTCCTGCAGAGAGCTCACAGCCCGCTCACACCACACACATCCTTCAAGCTCTCTCCAGTTTCTCTCCTCTCCTTCTGTCACCTGCAGGCTGTGCTGTGCACAAGAGCTGCTCCTGGGCACAGCTGTCTCTCTGCAGCTCTGCCCACTTTTATGAGCTCCCTGTGTCCCAGGAGCGTGGCCCAGCTGAGCACCAGATGATGTCATTTATATCCTTCCCACTCATCTGCCCTGACATGTCCCTGGGTCTTCATGGCCAACAGCTCCTGAAAAAAAACAGCATCATGACTGTGCTTTGAAATCCGCTCAATTAACCACCACATGTCCAGTGGTCAGTGACTGATTGGAGACATATGGGGAGTGCTCCCAGAGTTCGTTTGATGAAACAATAAGGGCACCCAGACAAGGAAGGCGAGGTTTGGACTTTCCCTGTGCAGGACAGTGATCCAGCTGAGGCAATGCAGGAGTCTCATCCCTTGACAGAAATCCTGGAGCTGAAATGGGATTCAGCTCCCTACACAACCACAGGAGCTGGGATTCCTCTGGTTCAGCTCAGAAGTGCACAAGGAGTTGCCTGCATGTGAGCTCCTGCTCTGAGTCCTTGGTCCTTCAGCGGGGAGGCAGCTGCTCACACACAGACACTGGGTGATGCCCAAGGTGCCTGGGCTGCTCCTGATGTGTGCCAGTGCTTGTAAACCGTGTGGGAAATCCCTGAGACAGACAGCTCCTTCCTGGGCATCCGCTGAGGGCCAGAGAGGGGATAGCACCGGCTGTCTGGTGAATTCACTCACAGCTGCAAGAGCAGCACAGGGCCTTCAGCAAAGCCATGCCCATGGTGTGTCCGTGCTGCTACGTCACCTCCAAGACCCACGATTGGTCTAATGTTTGTGTGCCACCTTCTGCACACTGATACCATAGATTAGCTATCCAGTCAGGCTATGTCCAGTGATGCTTTTCAATTAGGATGTTTACTTCTGTGGTTTTGCACTAATGCAAACACCAACACACAAGAAGCTAGAAATCTTGGTAGAGCTGCTGGCCTGAGCTCCTGTTTGGACCATGGGAACACAGTTTAAAGGCTTCCACAATTGCACTGTAGCACAAGGGGGATACAGAGTCTTTAGGATGGATGGGCGAGGAGATAAAGAAGGGTGACTGCCCTCTGTGAGAGTGCACTGAGCTCTGCCTGGGGATGGAAGAGCAGACAGGTCAGAGCTTATGGAAATGGCCAACAGAGGAGACCATCAGTGTCTTTTCCTGTCTTCCTGATCAGGGAGAGTAAATGGAAGGTGCCCTCTGCAGACAGATGGGAATCTGATGTTGTCTGTCCCTTGTCCCATTTGGTGGCCTTTGTCACTCCATTATCTGCGGCAGGGACAGCACAGCAGGGCATGTGGCATCCAGCAGATCCATGGAGAGCACAGATGGCAGCTTCTTGACCAAGCCATGGAGGAACCAAAGAGGAGAGGTGCTCTGCTGGATCTCATACTCACCGGCATGGAAGGACTTGTGGGAACTGTGAAGGTCAAAGGGGCATCAGGCCATGTGCAAGATGCAAATGTATCTCTTTTTATTTATTTATTTATTTTGAGGCTGTAAGCTTAATAGTTGATCATAAATGTCAATAAAACTGAAAAAAATAATTGAAGACAAAGATGGAAATCAATGAAAATGTGTTAACCCTTCTCAACATGAGAAATTCTCATGAGTCTTGTTCCATTTTAAGTTGTAAATATGAATCTTTGAGGTGATTTGATGTCTTTTTTTTTTCTTTCTTTCTTTTTTTTTCTTTTGCTGAAACTACAATGTTTTCCAGAACTGTGTTCACTGGACACAAATGTCTTCAGGTTCAGAGACACAGACAGCGGTGCCAGTGCCAATGCCCTGTGACTATAGCCCGGTGCCCAGCACTACTCTTCCCTGCTGCCTATTTGATGTGTCTCATCCTCCAAGTGTTTTCAGCTCTCCTAAAGAAATGGCCATGGTTAAGGGCATGTTTTCAGCAGACCATTTGGGCACAAACTACACCCACTGCCCTCCAGATTTCTCCATCCCTTGCTCTTTGTTCAGTCAGATACCTCCCAATTATCTGCCTGATTTCTGACTTTTAGGGGGGTTACTGGAATTTGTTCCATCTCCCCAAAGTCTGATGGAATGTGTTGTCAACTCCTTCACTGTGATTTGATCTATCCCTTCCTATCTATTCTTTTTCTTTTTCTTCTTATACTTTCTCTTTTTCTCAATCACTGTCTCTTTTTTATTAAGGCACGAAGTCTGAAAGATGTTCATTAATGTCAGTAAAAGTGAAAAACAGAGTTGGAGACAAAGATAGAAATCAATGAGAATGTGTTAACCCATCTCAATGTGTGAATTACTCACAAGTCCTGATCAGTTTTAAGTTGATACCTCTCAACTACCTGGCTGATCTATCCCAGGGAGATTACTGGAATTTGCTCCATCTCCCAGAGTCTGATGGCCTCTGTTGTCAACTCCTTCACTGTGAATCAATCTATCCTATCCTATCTCAGTCTAAATCATTTCTTTTAAAAGTATTTCATAGGAAAGACAAACTTCAATAGATGCAGCTTGAACATGGCATGCAGTTGATCACTGTGTTTTACTGTTCATTCAATTGCATCACCTTTCCTTCCATTTGCTGGCCAGATAAAAAAGAGAAATCTTTCCTTTTCCATGTGCAGCTGGTTCTCTGAGGAAAGCCAGTGGGAGTTGGTGCAAAGCAGTTTTAACACTGAGCGGATGAATGCAGAGGAGAAGAGTGATGTGAAGAAAAGTGATGCAAGTCCCATAGGTCCATTGTGAGCAGAAATTGGGTGGGGAGGTTGAGAAGGACCTTTGTCAACACAGTAACAGTACAGAACTCATTGGGACAACCTGGATTGGTATCAGTTGCACAGTGCTGCTTTAAACCCAGCTATAAATAAAGAGAAAATAAATTTATAATGGATTCTATCTCTTTAATCTCTCTCCAGATATCCCTCCTTTTTGCTGAACAAGTTCTGATAACCTGAAGAAGATAACAAGATGGCATAAGGCACAGGAGATTCTTTAGGTTATAATGGTCCCAGGGTGCATTTGATGCTGAGTTCATCAGCCTCCAGTGCAGAGAGAAGTTTGCACAAAGTGCTCAACAAGACAAAGTCAGAAGTAACAGTGAAGTTTCTTGGAGTATTAATGGGCCCGGTGAGGGCCATTACCAAGTAAGCTTCCCAAGGGACTTGTTAGAGAAGATAACTGGAAGCCATGACTACAGGCAGGCAAAGGCACTGGCATGCTAAGAAACCTCTCATTTGCCTTACGAAGCAGACAGGTCAAGCCCTGATTGCAAGACCAGTGGTAGAGAAGTCCTGTATCTCATGTTGGCTCCTGGCATTTCCTGGGGCAATGGGTTGGAATTTTGTATGATGTTAAATGAAAGACATGGGGACAGAAGATCCCAGGCTCTGCATGTGGTGCAAGGATGCTGTGAGGTTCATGTCCCATATGAGACCTATGTTTCATCGCAGGATGTGGGATGTGAGAAGGGCCCAGTGTGAACAAGCAGTCAATCCCTGTGAAACTCTGAACTTCAGATCTCTCAGTTCCAGTGCCCTCCTTTGCACATTCTCCCAGAGTTTGATGTCCTTTATGTTCTGCGGTGCCCAGAAGTGCACCTAGCGCTGCTAGTGAGGCAGTAGCAATGCAGAGCAGAGAGGGATGATCCTTTCCCTCACCCAGCTGGCAATAAGTTGCTTCATGCCCTCCAGGGGACTGTTGTCTTTCCTGGCAGCCTTGGCACACTGCTGACTCACATTCAGTGTGATGCTGACCAGCACCCCAATCCTTTCCACTCAGACTCCTCTCCAGTGTCCCATATCCAGTCAGTGTGTATGTCCAGCATTGCCCCTACCCAGGTGCACAATCAGGCACTTGTTCTTGTTATACTTTATGCACTTGGTGCTTAGTACCAACTGATACCCACTTCTCTGACTTGTCCACATCTCTCTGCAAGTCCTCTCCACCCTCAGTGGAGGCAACAGCACCTCCTTATCTGGTCTTATCAGCAAACTTGCTCAGAACGTCTTCTAGTCCTGCATTCAAGTCATCTGCATAAACATGAAAGGAAAGTGGCCCCAAAATGGAACCCTGGGGACCCCGACAGTGACCATCTACCAGCCTGATGGAACCCACTGACTATAATCCTTTGGGACTGACCTACTGGCCAACTGCTCACCCACCACATTGTGTTTCTGTCTAGCCATATGCAGAACATTCTGTCCAGAAGGTTGTGAGAAACAGTGTCAAAATCTCCACTGAAATCCTCAAGGATTACATCAACTGGCTTCCCTTGGTCAACTAAACGGATAACTGTGTCACAAAATGAGCTTAAATTAAACAGGACCTTCGCCTCACAAACTTGTGTTGGCTGCGACCAATGACAGAATTGTCCTTCAGCTGTTTTTCCATAACTCCCACCATCATTTTCTCCATAATTTTACCAGGCTCTGGACTGACAGGTCCATAATTGCCCATGTCATCTTTCTTGCTCTTCCTTACAATGAGTCAACATTTGCCAGCTTCCTGTCAGCTGGCATGACCCTAGACTTCTTTAGATGCAATTGAAATGAGAGCCCAGAGCACACTAAGGTGTCATCATTGAAAGAAAGTAGATGTGCCATAGCTTTGCAATGCCTTGAACTCCAGAGTATGCCACAAATGGAGCAGAGGGGAAGATTTGCCTCTTCTGTAGTGAGCTCATTCATTTGGTAAGCAGAATAACACTACCTGATACACGGGGACTGTGTCTCCACTCTGCTCTGCTCAGCTCACAGGGCAGCGGTGCAGGGTGTTGCTCTCATGTCAGTGCAGGTAAACTCGCTTTAACCCTTTTTCCTCTGTAAATGCTTCCTCTGTTTGTATGCTCAGATACACTTCCACATTCCCTCAAGTACACTTCCATATATCATTAACAATTACAATTTCTTATACCTTCAAAACAGTTTGTCAAACAGTACGGTTCTTCAGTTCACATAAACTCCCTTAATACAGTCTGTATTCTTCAGCTATAAACACCGTGCCACAGAACCAGCACTGATTGAACCACCTCCCTCACACACTTCCTCACAAGCAGTACATAGTATTACATAAATGGGTTGACACTCATTGGTCGGGTGGAATGTACACCTCTCCTCAGGACCATCTTATTAATCTAGAGAGTACAAACTCCTGTCTTCTTACATACAAGCAGAAAGTACTTATGAGTGGACACACAACACAGTCTTTCACTTTGTCCGTGTCCGGCCATTTCCCTCACAGGAGGAAGGAAACACAGGTCGGGACTCGGCACTCACCCTGCAGCTGTTCTGTGTCTCACTCACACCACACTCACTCTGACATTTAGATCAAAAACCATGGTTTATTCATACTACACAATGCTGACAACGTTTTCTAGCTGGAATCTTAATAACACTCATACTCTGGTCGACCAGTTGCAAACGTTAATGTTTTTCCCAGAGTCGGCTTGACACACGGTACCAAACACTTAAAGCAGATGATAATATTGAACATACAACCTATAAGCCCCATAATTACACCTTGGAGAACCCAGGCTACAATTTGACAGGCTATCCACTATATCCCATACCCGTAGGAGAGACCAACCTAGGTCCCTCCTATTGTCAACTACCTGGGAGAGAGTATTTGTTCTTGTTTCCATTCATATGACATACAGTTCCCTTTCATAGGAACTCACCCAAGGAGTCTTCCTACCCCAGCTGGCAACCAAAGCCATGAGCTCACCTCCCTGGGAGCAGCACGTATGGCTGTAAACTGTGTAGGATGTCTCCTCAAGACATATGGGCTCCACTTACCATACACATACCTGGTCCACCTATGGGTGGTCCTTGTCTGTCCCTGCAGTGATCAGGTGAGGAAGGGAGTCCTTCAGAGAAATCTCAGGGTGCGCCAAAAGTGTCTCCCTCTCAGCTGGTCCTGCAGCGAACAGAGCTGGTCCCACCTGGGCCGCCAAATTGACTGCAGGAATTGAACTCTATAACCTCTATAACTGATACAGTCTCCCATGACATACTTATAGCAAAGTTGAGGAAGTATGGGATAGGTGAGTGGACAGTGAAGTGCGTCGAGAATTGGCTGACTGGCAGAGTGCAGAGGGTTGTCGTTGGCGGTGCAGTGTCTGGCTGGAGGGCTGTAACTAGCGGCGTCCCCCAGGGGTCTGTGCTGGGTCCGGTCTTGTTCAACATCTTCATCAATGACCTTGATGAGGGGATTGTGACCACCCTCAGCAAGTTTGCTGATGACACGAAGTTGGGAGGATTGGCTGACACACCTGAAGGCTGTGCTGCCATTCAGCGAGACCTGGACAGGCTGGAGAGCTGGGCAGTAAGAAACCGGATGAGGTTTAACAAAAGCAAGTGTAGAGTCTTGCACCTGGGTAGAAATAATTGCATGCACCAGTACAGGCTGGGGGAAGAGCTGCTGGAGAGGAGCTCTGCTGAGAGGGAACTGGGCGTCCTGGTGGACGACGCATTGGCCATGAGGCAGCAGTGTGCCCTTGTAGCCAGAAAGACCAATGGCATTATGGGGTGCATTAAAAAGAGCGTGTCCAGCCGGTCGAAAGAGGTGATCCTCCCCCTCTACTCTGCCCTGGTGAGGCCTCATCTGGAATATTGTGTCCAGTTCTGGGCTCCCCAGTACAAAAAAGACAGGGATCTCTTGGAAAGAGTCCAGCGGAGGGCCACAAAGATAGTGAAGGGCCTGGAGCATCTCCCCTATGAGGAGAGACTTAGGGAACTGGGTCTGTTTAGCCTTGAGAAAAGAAGGCTGAGAGGGGACCTGATCCAGGTCTATAAATATTTGAGGTGTGGGGAGCAAAGTGGTGAGGCCAGACTCTTTTCAGCAATGTGTGGAGACAGGACAAGGGGAAACAGACAGAAACTGGACCATAGGAAGTTCTGCACTAATGTGTGCAATAACTTCTTTATGGTGAGAGTGACAGAGCACTGGAACAGGCTGCCCAGGGTGGTTGTGGAATCTCCTTCTCTGGAGATATTCAAGACCTGCCTGGATGCCCAGCTGTGCAACGTGGTGTAGGGAGCCTGCTTTGGCAGGTGGACTGGACTCAATGGTCTCTGGAGGTCCCTTCCAACCCCTACAATTCTGTGATTCTGTGAATATCATGGGGTGGTTTGGATGGGGAAAGACTACCCCTTTGAATGACCTTTTGTCAGGGCATGTCCTGGGATTCCTAGGATCCTCAAAATGCAGCATTGCTTCTGTCACTGAAAAATGGGGCCCTGTGTGGGACAGAGGGAGGGTCCATGAGTCCCTGTCCCACCTGACGGAGTATTTCCATGGTCTTAGCAAAGACATACTTACAACTTGATAATGACAGTTACCTGTGTTCATGGTGGCATGGCCACTGTTAATGGCCTTGAACTGTCTGAACATAACTGAAGAGGCTCAGGCTGATGCAAATCAGCTATTGAATGACAGTGTTGAAAAACTGGAAAGACAGGTGGCAGTTTTGATGGGGAAAAAACCTAATTCAATCATTCTCCTATGGAAGATCAGGAACATCTCTCTGGAAGACCATGGGGACCCTGTACAAGGAAATCTGTACAAAATGGACTCTGTAAATGAAGGCACTAAAAGGTCAGATTTTGAGGTTCCATTTGGACTACATCTATTTGAGATCTGACTGATTGTAACCCAAAAATGAAAAAAAAATGCAGGATAGGCTGGTGGGAGTGCCCTGACCAGTGTCCAGCCCCCCAAACCCTGCTGCCCATAATACAGCAGCTGAACTGATGGATATAGTACAGTGGTTTAGACAGAAACCAAGAGAGCATGCCAGCATAGCTGCTCTGGTTATGGGACATGAAGGCAGAAAGCGCTGTGGTGAACGGACTGGAAATTTCAAAACTGACATCCATTACTACTCACCCTGCCCTCAGGCAAAGACTGTATGCTCTGTCCAACATAATGAGGATAGCCATTTGATCAGTGAATGATTTATGACTGTGTGTCATATAACATGGCCAAATAAGAATGACATACCATTAAATATCAGCCTGTGGTCCTCTATGGAGGACTAACAAAATTATATTAGAGAATTAGGCATGAAAGAGGCAATCTATGAAGATGATTTTGAGAGCTCAGTCAATAAATTTTTCATCAGGAACGAGGGATCTCATCCTACAGCCATCACCTTTACATCAGGATGGGTCTATGTTATCCATACTGAACCCCCCAGTGGCCCTCAGGTGCTGTAATACAACAGGCTGCCCAATTGATGGGGAGACAAGAGTGCCTATGGCCAGATGCAGGCTCTGAATGGTGGTGAAAAGGTCAGAGAACCATCTGCTGCCATGACTTAGGCGTCCAGCCCCTAAGGTAATCCAGTCTGGACCCATTAGGGTCTTGAGACAACAAATGTTTAAAGACCAGATTAGAGCAGGAGTTCAGTTTAAAAAGATTGATGGACAGCATAATCAGGAAAAAATATCTGTTAAACAGGCCCAAGCACTGAGTATTTATAGTCCAACCTTTTCAGCCAAACTAGATGTGAATGTAACTCAAGAAGGGTCTGGATGGGGGCTCTGGCAGAGCCAGAGTTCTTTGTGAACCCCTATGAGGTTTTGGTCACAGGTTTGGCATGGAGCAGAATAAAGATACATCACAGTTGAAAAGCATTTATTGGCTACCTATTCTACACTACAGGTGGTAGAACCAGTAACTCAGATTTCAGAGGTTATCGTTAAACAACAAGGCCAGTCCAGGGGTGGGTAAAAGATCTAACACACATCTCTATGATGGGGGTGGCCCAATCACAAGCAGTGGTGCGCTCAGTTGTTCTGCTTGCCTGCTCCTCAAGGAGTTAGGAGAAATCTATGCCTGCTGCGTGTTCGAGTGCATGCGCAATGCCATGTGGAGGGCTTATCACAATAAAGATTGGCGGATTTGCTGCGTAGACCTGTCAGAACACAGATCTGCGTTGTGCTTCCTGCGGCACCAAACGCCCAACAGTGGCAGTTCCGTGTATTGGCCAGCAGGTGGCAGCAGAGACCACGGAAAGAACGTCTGCGGGACAGACCCTGGGGATCCATTCTCTTTTGATTATAGGGGAAGAACACAAAGATGGAAGAGGAGGGAAGGGGGAAAAAAATAAAAGAAAAAAAGAAAAAATCAAACCACAGCAAACAAATAAAACTTCTCCAAACGTAGCAAACATGAATGTCTGTCAATAAATAAATGAGTAATTGAATTGATGTCTGTTTCCCCTCCCTCCCGCCCCCACCAACTTCCGAGATGAAAAAACACCTGGTATCAATTGGACAGATGCACACAGTGAAGCCAGGGATGGTCTGAAACGCAAAGCAGCTGAGCAGCTTTTAGAAGAAAACAGAGTAGTAACAACTTCTGTACCTACATTCACCACTCTGAGATCCTGTCTGGGTCACCCAAGGCTTGTAAATAACCACTGGGTCGGTTCTGATGTCGAGTGATTTGTTGTCAGTTCTCTCATGGTTCTCCGGTCAGTTCTCCAGTGCCAGGATCTGCCACAGGGCATTCTGACCACGGGCATCATGTTTCTACGCTGCCGCCTGCATTTAACAGGCAATGGGACTGCCCAGCATGTGCAAGGCAGCACCTCTTTCACACCACCAGAATATTTAAGGCTGTTGGGATTGTTGTTAGCGTCCCATTAACACTGAGGCTAGAGATACCCTTAGGATTGACATTACTATTAGCATTACTTTGATGGTGCCCTATCTGGGTCATTTCCAGGGGATGTCAGGAGTAAGGCACAGTGTCAGGAGAAAAAGAACAGACTCTGTTACTTTATAAACGTGATAATAGAGAGAGTTCATTGGAAAAAATACAACTCTTAAATAATACAAAGCATGCTTCTGATTGGATGCAGGCATCATCTGGGCTCTGATTAATATTACATTTAAGGTAAAGATTATTGTTACCTTAATGATTGTTTTTTGGATTATGATCAAGGTTAAGGTTCCTTTTGCTACAAACTTCTAGCATCATTTTTGTTGTTACATTTGGAGTTAGGGACGATTTTAGAATCAGGGTAAGGGTTAGGATTAGAGTTACATTGCGGGTTAATGCTGTTATCTTCACAGCTCCTGTGAGGGTTGGGGTCTGGGTCAGGTGTTTAAAAAATGAAATGAAAAAAGAATTAAAAAATATATTGAAAGCTTCAGATTTCCTTAATCTTTGTGGAAATCATATAATGTGCAACTCAGATCTACCTCTTCGTGCAGTGACTGCCTGTAAATTTGCTAGAGCCTAATATAATATGGCCTTGTGCTTTTCGCTAACTCACCTTCATTTCATTTTCATTAAATTTGCTTGGTAGTCAGATTTTGGTGTGTGGATATTTTAAAACAATCTAACTGACACTGGCAAAAAATTAAAAATAAATAAATAAATGCACGACAGCATCAATTGTATCAATTTTTATAGATAAGATAAAGAAGACCAGTTTCCCTTAGTTTTCTGTGCCTCTTTACTTTCTTACCCTCTCCCCTTGTGTGAGAAACTCTCAAAGTCAAAGATTTCTAGTTAGGCAAAGATGGCAGCGATAGCAGCAGTGCTTATTCATTATTGCAATACTGCGTGCACATCCCCTGTTGGAAAGGGAGAAATTGCACACCAGTCAGTGAAATCAATTCTGTTCTATGCCCTAAACCCAATGCAGGTCATGCTCTCATGGCTCTCATTGGTTGAGCACCTCAGGCTCACAGACTCCTCGAGACTGTTGCTAGGATTCATTTCCATATAAGGTCAATTACCAACCTCTTGTTTTTAGGTTTGCCTTGTACTTTTCTGCGGACAGAGAAGGGCAATGTTTCCAAAAGTCAGTACATTCATTCTGTCCTGTGCTGGGCTCTACCCACCCTGTATTTATCTTGTGCTTGTCTCAATTCTCCCCATGTCAGAATGCCCCCAGTCTGAACTTAACTCTGTTCAGCAACTTTCTTGTGGAAAAACTACTTATACAGCTGTTTTACAAGAGGGTTATACATTCAGTTAGGGCCTACACTATGGACTGAAAATACTGGAAACTTCCACTGCAAAAACACGATCTACCTCTCCCATCTGTGCAGCCTTGCAGACCCTGAGCATGCCAGGTTATTTCTGCTTTCATAGCATTTGCATGCTGTAGGGTGAGCAAAAGGTTCTGCTGCTTGATTCTTCTGCAAGAGCTGCCTACCGACAAATGGTTGCAGGGATGGAGGATGTGACAGAAAGCATTTGTCTCCACAAGAGTAGAGTTACATTCAGTGCAGAGTGTGAGAGTCAGGTTGGTGTGGAAAAGCACTGACACGCTGGGGATGATGCAGTGCTCACATGTCTAACACTCACAGACATTACTGTCAGAAGGATGGTGCTGTGTTGTGCTTCTACCTTTGGCAGCCCCTGGAGAAATGCTGTGGCACACAGAACACCTTTGTATTGCACTGACTGCTGCCATGCAGCATGGATTTAACACACCAAATCCAGAGGAGCATGACTGTATCTAACTGCCCTGAGAAAAACTACTGTAGCTGAAGAGATGAGGAGGCAGCTGCTCATCTGCAGAACAAGCAGTACTGCCAGACATTGGGCCAGGTGAGCACCTCCTGCTGCAGCGTGATGATGACAGGGCTGGAGATGATCTGCAAAGCCAGCTTAAAAGTGGGAGACGTGAGTCAACATGGCAGGAGGACAGAGGTGTTAGGGAGCAGCCAAGGCATCAAAGAGTATCAAAAGGCTTTGAAAGGTATCACAAAGCAACAGCCAGGAAGACTGGGATATATCATGAGCAGCAACCTGGATGCTAGAGATTATTTGCTCCCATACAAAATGGTAGAGATCTTGCTGCAGACATCCCAAAGCCAGGCAAAATGGGAACCCAGAGCTCTGCCTGCACGAACCCCACAGCCAGAGTGTTGCAAGCTGAGCTGCCTTGCTGTTTGTTGCATTCATCCCAATCCCTGTGAATGAAGACTCGGAATGCAGTCAAGGTGATGACTGAGCATGAGAGTGACTTTATTCAATAAAAGACAGGAGGGCTTGAGAAGTCAATGGTGAAGATGGGACTCCTCTTGTCAAGATGAGAGTGGCTCAGAGCTGGTGCTGCTGCCTGGTGCCTGGGACTGGCAGCCTGACTCTAAGTCCCCATCTAAGATGCTCAGCTTCACCTCACTGATGCTGCCCTGCTCCTGCATGGTGGTGCTGCTGCTGGGGCACTCGGGCTGTGCTTGGGATGGGCAGCACTGCAAAGGCGCTGGGTCACAATCCAGGCAGGTGACTGTGGTGTCTGGCAGGCTCAGGTCAGCATCTTCAGCAGAGCCAGGAGATATGAGAGCATGAACGTGGATGAGCCCCTTGTGTCCATCACTGTTACCATGTGGAAGGCTGTCATCCGAATTGCAGTGATTCGTGCTTAAGAAGAACTCCCCATTGATGGAAACACACTGCACATCACTACTTGGTTTGGATCTTTGGGGTTGACAAGGGCTCGAATCACCTAGGAAGGCATAGAAACACAAGGGTTAGTGTCAAACGTTTGCAAGTTGAATCATGAAAGAGGCTGTTGATACTTGGTAATAGAGTGGCGGCAGGAAGAAGCAAATAGGCTTCAAGCAACAGAGCCATTGTCTTGAAAGTGATCCTCATGCAGGTCCAGCTCGTGTGTTGTTTCACTGTAATCTGCTTCTTTGGGTCTACCTAGTGGGCAGCAACACTCGAGCTGTTACTGATATCATTGAAAAGAACTGGAGACAATTGTTCTATTCCTAAGAGCTTCAAGGTGCCTAGAAGCACAAATAGAAACCAGCAGTATTTCATCACTTCACCAAAAGGAAGGTCAAACACCTGAGCTGTGAAGAGCAGTTACAGAACCTATGCATAAGATCACACCAGTCATACTTTGTTCTAACAACAGTTATGGCACATAGTCCATTTCCTTCAATATTCCCTAAATGAAATGATGTGGAGCATTACAGGGAAAGAAACACTGCACACAGACACTATGACCCTGATTATACTCAAGCAGCAGACTTAAAACAAGTCAGAGTTTTTGATTCCAGGTATTTCAGGACCTATCATGTGTGAAATTCAGTTACACAACAGTGCCTAGGTGCCTGCGTTTCAAGCAACTTTCAGATCACAGCCATGTAAAATAAAAACAAATTCAGTGCAGAAATAGCAATCCTGTACCATAATACTCATGAGATTATCCATTTTTTACAGCACTCTGACTAAGTTCTAAAACTTGCTCATCCCAGTTCACTTCAACAAGTTCCACCAATTCAAGCAATGCAGTTCTGAGATCCTGTGTATGTTAGGCAGATAGAATTGAACAGTGCAGAAATAATCTCTGACAGCTTTAAGAGCTCCGTTCTGCTTACAAACTCTCAGTCCAAAACTATTCTGCTTCTTGGCATCATGATTAGCACAAAGGGTTTTCTGCTGTCCTGCAGAGATGGACAAAGTCCTGCTTACAAATGGACCAAGTTCCAGTGTACAGCAGAGTTTGCATCAGACTAAAAAGCCACGTAATTCAATTCATGTGCTCAGGTTGTTATGCACTCAGAAAGGAAACAGAACTAACTGTTGAATTCTGAAGGCAATCTGTGGGGTCCTACATTACCTCCTGATTCTGGAAGAGGAAATTCTAATAGCAAATGCAGAACTTTGATCTTTGTAGACATGAGAAGAGCTGGCATTTAGGAACATTCATTTCAGGGAAATCAAATTATGTGTCTATATTTTTACTACAGATAGTATAGGGAGCAGCCAGTTGAAGAAACAGATACAAAAAAATCCAGCCCATTGGCAGGAAAATACTTCTCCTTAAATTCTGTATGCTATTATGGTATAGAATCAGGCTACAGCGCCACATAGGCCAACCAAGCGTAGAACCAAATCCACAAAATACTGGTAGACAAAGCAGCAAAAACAGGGACAATATTCAGCAGACAGGCCTTTCTACCCACAGCTCAGCATGTTTTGCCATCCGAAAAGCAAGGCCTCTTGTCAAGCTCAGCTATTTCCCTTCTCAGTGTATTCTAGCACAACTGATACCCACTGGTATCCTCCTGTAGAGTGCCATCATATTGTCATCATCCAAAGGAAAAACCCACACAGCAGAGCATACAGCACTACACCCATGCTCCAAATATCCGCCTGAAAAACAAAAAGACAAGCTTACAAACCTGAAGCACCTCAAATGGCTTCCTGACAGACTGGATTGTCTGCCCTTGCCAAAGCCCACATATAGCCCATGAAAAGCTGGCTCTTTCCCTCAGGAAATAAAACCTTATCGTCCCAGAGAAAGCATATAACCCTCATTCAATTGCCCTTCCACTCAGCTTAGAGCACTACTAAAACCAGCATCTTCACCTTAGCTCATCACACTGCTGCAGTTCCTTTTACAAGGATTTCACTGGCAAAAATGAAATCAAAGCCGTCACAAGGGATTTAGCACAGTTACGTGTTACTGGCTATGAGAGCTGTCAGCACAGTCACCTGTCTGGCTTTGCTGCTGTTCTATTTATGTAGAGGCACAACAAAGTTCAGACACCTCACAGTGCAATTCTCACTTTGACTGTAAAGAAAAAGGAGGCTTGAAAAGCAGTGTGTGGAAAACAAAGAAACAAGAATTAGAACAACAGTGGGGCCATGGCACTTGTAGGAATTGCTCCGCCTTTAACAGCAGAGCGATTCAAGAAGTACGAGGGCATTGCAAACCAGACCAGTTTGGACAGATTAACAACTGCAAGTAGTGGGTTCCAAAATTCCAGACATGAAATCAAAGCTGGAAAAACTCTTCACATTTACATCTCTCAATTTTTAGTACATTGTGCATTACAACGGAAACAATTCTTCACATACAACTTGGAAGCTAAAGACAAGTCTGACAAAACAGACTGCACAAAAATGATGGATAATTAACAGAGCAAATTGCTCTTTCAAACACTTAGTAATAGAAAGAGATCTCTGAAGTTGCTGTTCTGTAGAGACCCAAAGCAGTCGCTTGAGGCAGTTCAGGATTAGCCTGAGACAAACCAGCCAGCTGTGTGAACTGAGACCAATTGCACTTTTCTAGTCTGTGGCCACTGACAGCTTCTGAGAGCTACCAAGCAATGCAATCTAGCAGAATTCAGAAGGGAAACCAAGAGAGCCTACCTGAGCTCCACTGCCTTTAAATGCTCTGTGGAGAGGGAAGGGAAAGAGGGGAAAACAAACACTGCTCTACATCCCTCTGAGCCAATAGACGCTTTGCCCTGGATTAGCTCTGGTGCTGCATAAGCTGGGCTTCCACAGCATGTGTTCAGGTGGTAATAAAGGCCTGCCTGGAATAACACAAAAAATAGAGAGAAACGTTTGCTTTAACAGAGTTTATGTCTTCTGGTCATAACACTTCAGAAGCCTCAGAGGCTTCTTCTCCTGTGCATATTTTCATTCATCTTAGATTTTGCTTTCATTCAATGTGACCTCTCTAGGCAAATATTGTCTAAGACCATGAGTATCACATAAATGTGCAGATCTCAAGCTGCTCACTTATCTAGTACCCTTCGCATGATGCTTTATTTTCCTCAGCTGATCATCTAGATTGTGCCTGTTGATTGTGCAACAACAGCCTGTTGGTCTCGATTACCTGTGAGAGGCTCTAAATTTGGCCAGGAAAAATCATTTGAGGATAAGTAATTATCTGGGACTCAGTAAGGCAGTCTTCCCATGCTTTCATAACAGCAGAGATACACACACACACAAACTCGTGGAACCCCACTGCTTTGCACAATCCTGTGCACACTCACGTGTGTCATGCACTGATTTCCCAGCCAGTCCTCGTAGGGTCTCTTACTTAGGACGGGAGTGCAGGGGAGCAGCCAGAAGCTGTTTGCATTCCCTGCTGTCTGCTGGGCAGCTTTGCTGGAGATGCTTGGGTTGCTTTGTTTTTCCTTGGGAGGTGGGAAGGAGCTTTGGGTTGGAGGCACATCCCGTGCCAGAGCATCCCGATGGCACATGTGGGGCACTGATCTGCAGCAGAGGAAGGGGAGGAGGTCCCAGCACAGCTCTGCACCATGCTCTGCCACACTGGGCAGCTTGTTCCTGGCTCAGCAGCGTCATCAGACAAGAAGCAGGGAAGGAAATCAAGGATGGGGGGTACCATCAAACGCAGTTAGTGCATGCCTGTGCAAGACAAACAGACCCAGAGCTTGCAGGTTGTTCCTGCTTTTGTAGCATTTGTGTGCTGTAGCTGAGCAAAAGGTTCTGCTGCTTGAATCTTCTTCTGCAAGAGCCGCCTACCGGTAAATGTCTGCGGGGATGTACTCGGTGTGCATGTCTGAAGCCA
Organism: Coturnix japonica; assembly: GCF_054131305.1. NCBI lineage: Eukaryota > Metazoa > Chordata > Aves > Galliformes > Phasianidae > Coturnix > Coturnix japonica. Next base: position 17,673,540 of record NC_140671.1, on the reverse strand, counting down.
TTTGAGAACCTAGTCGTTCTTGCTGCAGGACCCCTGTCTACTGTTAAAAGCTGAACGGTCCCCAGAGCACCTGTTTCCATCAGCTACCACCATCCAAAGCAGCCAGCCTTCTTACAGTCACCTGGCCCAAACATCCCTTTTGCTCTACACTTGATTCCTGCAAGAGATGGGAGCTCGGCACGCACAGCATCCTTCCAACACCCCACCCCAGCAGCAAGGGATCACAGCACTGGCACAGCTGAAACAAAAAGGGTGTGCGAGTTTCCTGTTAGCACTCAGTGTGAACCAATCTACCACTGAGCAACACCGTGAGCCCCCACTCACCTCAGCACAGGTCAACCTGTAACCCCAGCCTTCCCCTATCCATGTGCAAACGCACACCCATTCACCACCCTGCCTGCTTTGCACACCCCCATGCACGCACTGCATCGTGTGCCCTCCTTTGCATTCACAGACATGTGCCAACCACCCCTGGGAACACGTACGTGCCTACACCTTCCACAAACACCCCTTTGTGTGCACCTGTGTGCAACCCAACTCCTCAGCACACGCATGCGTTTGTTCCACCCTGTCCACGCACTCACCACGTGCCCTCCAGCACCCAAGGATTGCAGAGATGCTCCAGACTGTGCCAGAAATGGAATCTCAGAGTGCTGGGACATTATTGATCACTAAGGAAAACACTTGGAAGCATATTCAATCTGCAGAAGCTGTAATTACTGGGCACAGTTAGCTTTCCTATGGCTCAGCTGGAGGAGGCGGGTGCTCTCATACATCTGAGACACTCGCACAATGTTGGGATCATTCTGATGGAAACTATGTCTTCAGATATCATGGTTAAAACCATCCAAGATGATCATGCAGAGCCTTAGCTCTTGAGCAGCACTTCTTCCCCACCCTTCACTACTCCAAGCAGCTCCAACAAACTTCTCAGAAGAAATCCAGGCCAGCACAGACCTGGCAGACCAGAACCAAGTGCAGTTTGTGGGACGGCAGTGCCCACTCCTTGCTTCCACCCTGCTCCAGCAGGTTAAGGAGTCTGAGCCTCACTGGCCTTTGACAGCTCAAGACTTTCAGCACCTCATGCCAACATTTCTCACTAAGATACACCTCAGGCATTGAATTCTCTTCTCACTACCTCCTCCCAGTCCTCCCGTAACAAAAGAAACCATTCAGATTCTACAGCAAACTACAGCATTTACCCTGCAAGAGCACACTGAACCACCTGCAACAATGAAACATGGTTTTGGAGAGTGGGTATGAAAACACACCTTTAGACAGCTGTCTCCCTGTAGCCAAAAGGAAACCAAGAAGGAAAAGAAAAGTCCAGCCTGAAACATGCCCATGCTACTAGCCCAGGTTTTTCACAGTCAATGCAGAATCCATCCTGTTCTTGAGGTAACAAATGACCAGTGAGTCTCCCGTTGCTCCACCCCTTCTCCTTCAAAGCCCGAAAAAGAAAGAAAAAACAAGCAGAAGAAACCAAGACGTACCTTTCTACACACAGAGCAGAAAGTGGAACAGCAGTTGTCTCCTTCCTGAGACATGGTGGGGAGCATCCCAGAGGAAGCCCAAGTTCTTTGCTTCTCTCCACAGGGACTTCAAGCACTCTTGGCAAGAGCTGCTTTTGTTCTTTCTTCAATTGCTTCCATCACCAGAATCTCCTTTGGAAAAGGAACCCGAATGAAAGAATCAGCAAATGAAAAAGAATGAGCAATAGCCACTTTACCAGCTTTCTTCTGACACTCAATTTAGACTCTTGACTCAGGCAAGGTCTTAAAATCAGCTGGTTACAAGAACTGTCCCAAAATATATCCAGCTTCTGTACAGCTGCCATTCTTTCTGACAGCGAGTGTAATCACAGAATCATAGAATGGCCTGGGTTGGAAGGGACCTCAAGGATCATGAAGATCAATCACCTCCCTGTCCCTGCTGGCCATCCCCTCTTCTGATGGAGCCCAGGGGACCATTTGCTCTCTGAGCTGCATGAGCACGCTGATGGCTCACGTTCTGTTTTTCATCCACCAGGACCCCCAGGTCCTTCTCTGCGGGGCTTCTCTTAAGGACTGCTCCTCCCAGGCTGTAGAAATGCCTGGGATTCCTCCAGCCCAAGTGCAAAACCTTGCACTTTGCTGTGTTCAACCTCATTAGATTCACCTAGGCCAACCTCTCGGTTGAGCTCCCTCTGAATGGCATCCCTTCCTTCCACTGCATCAGCCGCACCACTCAGCAAACAGCAGAGGGTGCACGCGATTGCATCATTGGTATCACTGATAACCATGTAAAAAAGCACTGGTCCCAAGACAGACTCCTGGATGACACCACTTGTTATCGGCCTCCACCGGGACATCAAACCATGAATCACCACCCTCTGTCCTCTACAAAACCTCTTTGTCTTCTACTCCTGCTGCAGCTGCAATGGCTGCACCAGCATGACTCACGTGTTTGACAATCCTCCAGCTCTGGCCTAGCCATGCACAGCAGCAGTCCGTCTCCCTCCCAGCTCACTCACCAGTGTGCTGCTGTGCCCCAAATTCAGTGCAGCAGCATTGAGAGCAGGCAGCACCCATCACCCTCCTCTAACTCTCTCTGCCAGCTGCAATGAGGACTGACACAGCATGCCCACCCCAGCCCAGCTTTTCTGCTGAGACACCTCCCAGCAACCACCCAGCACCAATCCCAGTTGCTGCAAGCTGTCTGAGAGCCTGCTGGAGTGCACTGACAATAACTTTGTGGGCCAAGCATTAAGCACACCAAGCAGAAGGGAAGCATTACTGGACATGGTGCACAGCAGGGGTTAAGACTGGAGGTGGTCAGTGCAAGTTTGCTGATGACACCAAGCTGAGTGGTGCAGTCGATACGGTGGAGGGAACGGATGCCATTCAGAGGGACCTTGACAGGCTGGAAAGCTGGGCTCGGGTGAACCTAATGAGGTTCAACACGGCAAAGTGCAAGGTTTTGCACTTGGGCCGGAAGAACCCCAGGCACCTGTACAGGCTGGGAGGAGTTGTCCTTGAGAGCAGCTCGGCTGAAAAAGACCTAGGGGTCCTGATAGATGAGAAACTTAACATGAGCCAGCAGTGCGCTCTGGCAGCCCGGAAAGCAAATGGGATCCTGGGCTCCGTCAGGAGAGGGGTGGTCAGCAGGGATAGGGAGGTGATCGTCCCTCTCTACTCTGCTCTTGTGAGGCCCCATCTGGAGTACTGTGTCCAGGTGTGGAGCCCTCAGTACAAAAAAGATATGGAGATTTTGGAAAGGGTCCAGAGGAGGGCCACAAAGATGATCAGGGGGCTGGAGCACCTCCCCTATGAGGACAGACTGAGGGAGTTGGGTTTGTTCAGCCTGGAGAAGAGAAGGTTGCGGGGTGACCTCATTGCAGCCTTTCAATACCTGAAGGGAACTTACTCCCAGGAGGGGAGTAAACTCTTGGAAAGGGCTGATAATAGCAGGACTAGGGGAAATGGTTTTAAGTTAAAGGAGGGAAGATTTAGGTTGGATGTTAGGGGAAAGTTCTTTACTAGAAGAGTGGTTAGGTCCTGGAACAGGCTGCCCAGTGAGGTTGTGAATGCCCTGTCCTTGGAGGTGTTCAAGACCAGGTTGGACGGGGCCCTGGGCAACCTGATCTAGTAAATGTGTATGTTTGGTGGCCCTGCTAGGCAGGGGGGTTGGAACTACATGATCCTTGAGGTCCCTTCCAACCCGGGTAATTCTGTGATTCTGATATCTCAAGGAATGTGGGCCTGGCAAAAAGCAAAGTCAGGACCCTGAGCTTCAGGAGAGTCAGCTGCAGGCTGTTCAAAGAATTCTTGCATGAGAGACACTGGAAAACTGTTTTTAGGGGTAAAGGAATGGAAAAGAGATGGTAACTTTCTCAGAAAACCTTTCTCAGAGCTGGAGCTCTGAGCTCCATCCCGACCACACAAAACACAGCAGAGGAGGCAGGAAAGCAGCATGGCTGAACATGTTGAGCAAGTTTCCTGTTAGAACTCAGTGTGAACAAATCTACCACTGAGCAAAACCCTGAGCCCCCACTCACCTCAGCAGTGGTCAGCCTGCACTCCAGCCTTCCGCCTATTCTGCTCCATTGATGGAAGCACACCGGGCATCATTGCTACTCACCCGACCAATGATGATAGGGGCAGAAAAGGGAATTCCTCTTTACCTTTCAGATGAAAAATTGATGACTGTGTGGAATCTTCCCAGTACAGCTGCGGGGCCTTCCTTTACTTGTATCCTGCTGCTCCGTGTCACAGTGGGAGAGCTGCTCTGGCCTCTCCTCTCAGCCTGTGCCTCCTGCAGTGTGAGCAGCTTTGTGGATAGAGGAGACACCCACACAGACTTGGGCCTGGATAGAGAACTGTGCCCTACAACATAGAATAGCCCTTGGTACATTTACATCATGCTCTTTTCCTTGTGTGTGAGCAATCCTTGCTCTTTTCAGATGGTACTATGAGCGTGTGACACCCCAAACACATATTTAGCATCTGTCCATATCATTAAGGCTCTCATCAAGGCAGTTATTTCAGCCTTCTGAAGGGGTAGTCCCCACGGCTGATGGTTGTGCTTCCATTCCCTGCTCAGTAGCAGTTACTGCATGTCCTGCCTTACAGCCTCCTTGTCTCACAAAACTGCAGCTGCTGGTAAACCAGGCGTCTTCTGCATCTTCTAAGGGTTCATCCTTCAGCTCCGACCGACTGGATATAATGTGCAGCATCAGTTGTTTCAAAGCAGTGATGTCATCCTGGTTCTCCACCAGGGGAGTTCCGCTAAGGAAAGATACTGGGTTGGCAATAGTAGTTACAATTATTTCTATATCACCCTGCTCTACCAGGATGGCCTGGTATTTCGGGAATCTTTGGGGTGAAAGCCAATGTCCCCCTTTTGCCTCCAATACAGTAAACACTGCATGAGATATTAAAATTGGTATCCTTTGGCCCAGTGTAGATTGATGGGCTTCTTGAATATTGAGCACCAGTGCACCCTGGATATCCCTTACTCACTTCAAGCTGTTTCAAGTTTACCATCAGTCCGTAGCTGTGTATCCATGGTCGGCACCCTCCTGTCATTCCTGGCAACGTATGCAGTTCCTTGGCAGTTTGCAGCTCAGGGGTTGAGCAGATGGCTTCTTTCATGGCAGTCCTTAAGGTTCAAAGTCCAGCTGTCATCTCCTATCCCAAATACGTCACTTGCTGCTGAGTTAGTTGTGCTTTCTGTCAACCAAGAAACTCAGCAAACTCTCAGTCTATTGTACACAGCCCTTTTGTTGCTGTGGCACCCACGTGCTCCAGTAAAGTTCCACCCTAGGATGGAGGATCCCAGGTCTCAGGCTCACGAGTTGACCAGTTCTCAACAATCATTTAGCTGTTCTCACAACCCTGGGTAACACTGTCCAGGGTCACTGAGTCTCTTCTCCCTCTATTAGGGAGAACAGATACACGCAAGTACTAGAATGCTATCATGAAGAATTCAGTAGGTTGCATTTAATTTAGAAGCATGGTGCAATCAAAAGCTCGCTTAAATAAAAGCATACCCTTTTCTTTCACTCAAAATAATAGCCCAGAAAAAAATAAAAACAAAACAAAACCCTCATCATAATTGTTAAAGAAATTATCTACTAGATCTCGATGGAGAGTGGAGACACATGCTAGTTTTAGGAACACAGCGCTTATCTCATTATCTGAATGCATCTCAAGGCATGCTCCTTGTGAAACTGTGAGAACTTCTATCATTAACAGACATGTACCGTGCCCTGATAGATGGTTAAACCGCTTGCAGTACACTGTCAGATGTACAGGCTGGCAGCTGTATGTGCTGTGACCAAATAAACCCCACACTGAAACCTTTCAGAATTTTAGGATCTACAAGTATTGCATTCATATTTAAAGTAAAAAATTCCTAAGCTACACATGTTCTAGGTTTCCATTTGTTAGATACAACATACCTTTGGAAGTAGGCGCCTGAAAGGATATGCCTTCTTGCTTCTCTGTCTGGCTCTTCAAAAAGAAGGCTTTTGGAGCAGGAAATGCAAAGGGCAGCTCATTTCTTAACGCTGACTCTGCATCAACATTCTCTGTGTTTGCACGCTTCTTAGATGCCACTTTTCTTGTCACTGGAGTTGACAGTGAGAATTCCATATCACCCAGTTGAGTATCATGCCTCGAATGCTGCCAGAGACGGAACAAAAGGTTTTCTGATCACAGCCGGAGAAGTTACTGTCAAAGAAATTCTAACAGCTGAGAAGGTCAGACACAATGCTTATAAAAATATCATACATTATTTGGCTATTGAACAAAACAGTTGAGAACTCTGATTCTCTCCTAGAATAAGTTCGTTTCTTATAGACTGTCAAACGCCATTTTTTAATTTGTTCATCTCAATTCTCCATTGAGGATTAACCCTCACCAGCTTATCTAAACATAAATATGAATTATCACTTGGTTTAGTTAAAAATTTGAATAATATCACAGTGGATTTTTTTGTCCAACACAGTAAGATTGAATTTCTTTCGGTACCTTTCAACCTCTGCCTACCTCCAGCCTAACTCCAGAATCTTATTAACTGTGCCTTATCTCTTCCCATTGTGTTTTAAAATCCTCACTGACTCCTTTACTTGTTGCCTTGCTTGCTGTTTCTGTGCAAACCAAACACTGGAGTTAGGGATCACGTCAAACCAACCATGGCCTACAGGTAGAAGGCAACAAAATTTATGCTTAACATACTTCTTTGCTCTATCTTTATCTTCCTTTGGTCAAGGTCCACTAGATACTTAAATATGGAGTAAGCACTAGATACAATGAGAAGCAGATTTCTAGATTAAGAGCTGTATTTTTTCTGTAAGAAACTAGCTGTACATCTTCACACATCTGCTTTGTTTTCTGAGTATTTAGATCGAGTGGAGATTCTTCAAACACTGAAGCTACATCAGAAAATTCCATGGATCCAAACGCATCTGGCACATGGCTGCAGTCTGGCACATATGCCAGAGCCTTTTCAGACAGAAATGTTCCATCGAGATTCTTTTGCAGAATTAGAAGGAGGATTTCATCAGAAGATTTCATCACTAAAGTCTAAATAAGATTGCTTTGCAAGTTCCAAACTATGGCTAACAGCTAATGGAAGTCCACAGGCCAGCAGCAACAACTTTTATATTATGTTCTTAATATTCTAATTGTTGATATGACGTTCATATCAAGAGCAGAAGGGAAATTACTCTTAGAGCTCAAGTCATCTTTCACAGCCTGTGTCAACAAGAGCAGCACCTCATAGCCTTTGGTTTCAAGACCCGGACCACAAGCTAGCTAATGATTTTACACAGAATTCCAGAGTTCAAGTCACTGTTTACATTAGGGCTGAAATTGTACTGAAAGCCTTCAAGTTCATCACACTTAATTATCACTGGCACCACACATAACTCCACGTTACATATGTGATCACACGCAACCTGGCAACTTCAGACAATTCCCAAAGCACTCCACTTGCACTTGGCTACTAAAGTACAGAAAAAGGAATTAACATCAGAAATAGCTGCAGTCAAAACCATCTAAGAATCCAAGTCTCCAGGAAACAAGGAAAGCAAATCCTCTCCAGGACTGTGTTCTAAAAGGAAACAGATCAGAAAGGTGAGTTCTTCCCCCCTTTGACCACCCACTCATGTAACGTCCATGTCATTTCTAAGTATGCTGCCCAGACCAAGACTGAGGATGCTTCAGAAGACCTTCCCTGCTAAGCCAAACAGAACAAGTAAGGTACCAAAATATGTAGATCCAAACGAGGAAAGGTGCTCTAAGAAGGTAAGCATCACAAGAGACCAACAGGAATACTTACACAATCCAAACAATGCACAGTTTCTGTTCCACAAGCTGCCAAGAGGAATGTGTGCAGTACTCACAGCGCACCATGTACACTGCTTACTGCAGTCATACTGCTTCGTAGTACCAGCCCAACTTACTAAAACATTTTAATGAGCAGTCCGAACTGTCTGGATCAGCACGGTTCACTTGGAAGGGACCTTCACAGATAAACCTGAAGAGGTGAGGCGACTGCACTATCTAAACCTTAAAGCATATAGGACCTTAAAGCATAAGCTTAAAGCACAGAAGCATGACCAGCAGGTCGAGGGAGGTGGTGCTGCCCCTCCACACTCCTCTCATTGAAACCCCATCTGGAGCACTGCACGCAGTTCTGGAGCCCTAACACAAGAAGGACTTGGAGATGTTCAGGCAGGTCCAGAGGAGGGCCATGAAGGTGATCAGAGAGGGCTGAAAGCACCTCTACTATGTGCACAGGCTGAGAGAGATGGGGCTCTTCAGCCTGGAGGAGACTCCAAGGAGACCTTAGAGTGGCCTTCCAGTATCTGAAGAGGGCCTATAGGGAAGGCTGGGGAGGGACTTTTCATAAGGGCAGGTAGTAACAGAATGAGGGGAAATGGCTTTACATGGGAAGAAGGTAGATTAGGATTGGATATTAGAAAGAAATGCTTTACTGTGGATGTGGTGAGACACTGGAGCAGGTTGCCCAGCAAGGCTCCAATATGATTGCTTTGCAAGTTCCAAACTATGGCTAACAGCTAATGGAAGTCCTCAGTCCAGCAGCACAAACTTTTATATTATCTTCTTAATATTCTAATTGTGGATTTGACGTTCCTATCAAGAGCAGAAGGGAAATTACTCTTAGAGCTCAAGTCATCTTTCACAGCCTGTGTCAACAAGAGCAGCACCTCACAGCCTTTGGTTTGAAGACCTGGACCACAAGCTAGCTAATGATTTTACACAGAATTCCAGAGTTCAAGTCATTGTTTATGTTAGGGCTGCAATTCTACTGAAAGCCTTCAAGTTCATCACACTTCATTATCAATGGCACCACAGATACCTCACAAAGAAGCATTATGACATCACAAAGGGGCATTATGACGTCAGAAAGGGCATTATGACATCACAAAGGGCATTATGAATCACAAAGGAGCATTATGACATCACAAAGGAGCATTGTGACGTCTCAAAGGGCGTTATGACGTCACAAAGGGTGTTATGATGTCACAAAGGGCGTTATGACATCACAAAGTAGCATTATGACATCACAAAGAAGCATTATGACATCACAAAGGGGAATTATGACATCAAAAAGGGTCATTATGACGTCAGAAAGGGGCATTATGACGTCACAAATGGGTGTTATGACATCACAAAGGGGCATCATGATGTCACAAAGGGGCATTATGACGGCACAAAGGGGTATTGTGACATCACAGAAGAGCATTAAGACATCACAAAGGGGCATTAAGACGTCACAAAGGGCATTATGACGTCACAAAGAGGAATTATCACGTCACAAAGGGGCATTATGACATCACAAAGGAGCCTTATGACGTCTCAAATGGCATTATGACATCACAAATGGCATTATGACGTCACAAAGGGGCATTAAGACATCACAATGGGTCATTATGACGTCAGAAAGGGGCATTATGACATCAGAAAGGTGCATTATGATATCACAAAGGGGTGTTATGATGTCACAAAGGGGCATTATGACGTCACAAAGGGGCACTGGGAAAGGATCTCTGTGTGGAGATTGCTTCTACTAGAGGTAGTTCTATAAGACTGTTATATAGAGCTGTGCAGGGGCTGTAAATCTGTCTGCAGAGGGTGATGATCAGTTCCAAGTGTCTGCAGTCAATGCTCATGGACAGAGCCCATCCAACCTGGCCTTGAATGCCTGCAGGCCTTGAATGGGGCATCCACAACCTCCTTGGGCAACCTGTTCCAGTGCGTCACCACCCTCTGAGCAAAAAACATCTACCTAAGATCCAACCTATACCTCCCCAGTCTCAGTTTTAAACCATTCCCCCTTGTCCTATCATTATCCACCCTCATAAACAGCCATTCCCCCTCCGGTTTATATGCTCCCTTCAAGTACTCAAAGGCCACAATGAGGTCTCCCCACAGCCTTCCATTCTCCAGGCTAAACAAGCCCAGATCCCTCCACCTTTCCTCATAGGAGAGCTGCTCCAGCCCTTTGATCATCACAGTGGCCCTCCTCTGGACCCCCCCCAACAGCTCCACATCCTTCCCAGGCCTGGACACAGTGCTGCAAATATGGCCTCACAAGAGCTGAGCAGGAGGGGACAATCACCTCCCTCTCCTGCTGGCCACCCCTTTTTCAGTGCAGCCCAGAACACACATGGATCTATCTTTTCCATACGGATATTCCCATCTGTGTACATATATATACCACACCTACACCCCCACAATCTGCTACAACTCCATAGAATTTTTAAGGTTGGAAAAGACCTGGATGATCTTATGATCTTATGATCTCAGATCTTATGATCTGGATGATCTTATGATCATCCAGTCCAACCATCACCAATACTTCCCAGTTAAATCACATCCCTCAACACAACACCCAAACTTTTTGTGAACTTCCCAGGGTTGGTGACTCTACATGAGAGAAAAGGGCACTCAGATAAGGGATTCTGCATTTGCTATTAGCAGAGGTGGGATGAGACCGAGCACTGCCCCAGCTCCTGGGATAACGCAGAAGGGCTGAGACCTTCCAGCTGCTTCCACCCAGGGTCACACAGCAAAGCCGACCCTGCAGGAGTCTGCATCATTCTTTGCATGGCATTGCTAAGAGGAAGATCCCCCCCCTACCCTTGGCTCTACACTCCAGCTGCTGTCTGCCATCTGTAAAGCCACCACAGCTCTCCTACTGGAGTTCCCATCTGCACAGTGACAGCTTGGTTTCTTCTTACTGTCAAAGCAGCCACAGCCTCAGTGCTTCTCAAATCTCCCCTTTTCAGCTGATTTCCTCTTTCTAGTGGCTGGGCAATTCCTCCCTCTCACAGTCATCCCTCTGCCCCACTCTGTGCCCACAGACCCACAGAGGGCACACAGAGCCAGCCCTGTCCCAGCTGCTGCTGCTTCACATCTGACAGTCTCAGGAGCTGAGATCCAGGCCGAGACAGCAATGCCCAGACATGGTTTGTAGGACGTTTGTGATAGGAAATAGGGAGGCTTGTGATTAAACCTGCCCCCTAAGGAGGAAGGCAATGCTGCCTGCAGCCCCAGCAGGCATTACAAAACATCCCCATTTACAGGAGGGTTTTAAATAGCACAATTCAGGAACTACAACTGCACAAATTCCCGCATGCCCTGGAATAAGTTTGGGAATGGACAAGGTTCTACCACCTGTGCAATGCCATAGAAATAACAACCATCCACCTGTAAACCTCCATCCTCTCCCCTGCTGCACAAAGGGAAGCTCAACAGCAGTGCACAAATGTCCCAGCAATGTCTGAGCACTGCTCTGTGCATCCCAACCTGCTCATCCCATCCACTCCTGGCTGGGCAGCAGGATTGGGGTGGCACATTGCAATGGGCACAGAGGAACGTGGAAGCCCCACACATGTGAGGAAGGGGCTGGCTGTGCTCCACACTCACGTTATCAGACGTGATTTGCCCTTCTGTGGGGAGCCTCTGCTCTTTCCCAGCTCATCCTCCAGCGTCTGGGACTCCAGGATCTCATTCAGGCTGTTGTTGGCTGCGGGGCAGCTCCATGAAGAGCCGCCCCTCCACCGACCGGCACACAACAGCCGCTCCCGCGCACTGCGGCTCAGCCAATCGGAGCCGGCGGAGCTGCCGCTGCCCGATGGGACCCCCCCCCCCACATATTGACCCCCCAGACGAGGAAGAGGAGGAGGAGAGCGACGAGGAGCTGCCGCAGGAGCTGACGTTGGGGCGGGGGGGCAACGCGGGGGGGGGGTCGGCAGTGGGGGGTGGGGGAGGGGGTGGGGCAGCATTACCCCCGGACCCCGTGGACCCCCCCCCCCCAGCCAAAGTGCTGCTCTCCGACCCCCGCGGGCTCTTTGTGCAGCCGCTGCCCTCCAGTTATAGGACCCCCCCCCCCCCCTATATTGCGCTTTGCTCACCCCCAGCCCCCAACTCCGGAACCCCCCCCCCACTCACCACATCGCCCCCTCCCCCCCCGGGTGGGGTTATGGGGGGTGGGGGTGGGGTCGACGATGTGCCGTAAGCCGCGCCGGGATCGTGTGACAAACCCCCCCCCCCCCATCAAGATGAATCGGGAGCTGTCGGGGGGGGGCTCAGCCGTGGGGATAAAGCGGGGGGGTTAATGACGGGGGGGGGCGGTGCTATAGGGAACGCAACTAATCTAAGCCCCCCCCCCCCACATTAACACCCCATTGTCTGTGGGGGTGGTGGGGGTGGAGCACACAATAACCCCCACAAAGGCCAAACAGCCCCAACTCCCCCCTCAAAGCTGCTGCCTTACGCTGTGCTCCCCCTGCATGAAGGGGCCCCCCCATCGATTGAGCCCCCCCCAATCCCATCTATAGTTGAGAGCTGTGCTTTTTGTAAACCCCCCCTTTTAAAGCCCCCCCCCCCCAATGTTGTGCACGTTGTGCTGCCCCCCATGAGCCCCTGACCCCCCCCTTAAAAGATGGGGTGTGGGGGGGTGGTCTCGGACCCCCCCTCCTTTAAACGATGGGGTGGGGGGGAGATTGTCACTGCCCCCCCCCCACCAAAATGGACACCCCCCTTTTAAGGGATGGGGGGGGGGTGAAGGTGGTCTCGGCCCCCTTCCATTAAAACGGACCCCCCACCCCTTTAAAGGATGGGTGGGGATCGGTTACGGGCCCCCCCCGGCGCTGTGTGTGTATGTGCCCCCCTTGTTTTGCTCCCCCCCGTGTCGGAGTGTGCTGGAAAAGGATCTCTGTGTGGAGATTGCTTCTACTAGAGGTAGTTCTATAAGACTGTTATATAGAGCTGTGCAGGGGCTGTAAATCTGTCTGCAGAGGCTGACGATCAGTTCCAAGTGTCTGCAGTCAATGCGCATGGACAGAGCCCGTCTCTGGAATTCCCAGGGAGCGTGCACCTTGGTAAGCACAAAAACCCCATGAGCAGCTGTGTTAGTTCCCTAAAGATGTTTCCTTTGACTTTAAGGATAGTAGTGCATTAACACACCAAAGGCTTTCCTTTATTCCTAGTTCTCCTATCTCCTATCAACTTCCAGCTACCACTGAAGTGATACAAGTTCTGTTTCTGTGACAGAGACATGAATATCCTTATCTTTTGATATCTCACATGTGCAAGAGGCAGAACTTTCTGTAACAGATCTTAAGCACAGAAGTGCTTCTTCCGGCACTCATTCAAAGGGAGAAGTAGAAATGTACCTATGATTTAATCTTCCATTTCTAATTGAGATACCAGACTTGCATCTAAAGAGCATTAAGACATACATGTTGTTCTTCCTCAGACCCAGTCCTGGCTGTGAAATCCCCCCTAACAACTGGTGAAGCTGTAACTGGAGGGGATGCCATGTTTACTATTGACCTTACAACAATGTGTTGCAGCACTTGGTACCTCAGTGGTAAAGTCTTACAGGAAAGCGAGACCTGCATCATCAAGAGAACCCAAACTACTCCCAGCCTAATCATAAAGAACGTCACCAAGAACGATGATGGAGCAGAAGTGAAATTTGTTGCCCAAATGTTGATGTCAGCAGCAAGATGGGAGTGAGAGGTATTTGCTTTGATCCTTCTCCTTTCCTCTTACAGTCAAAGCATAGTTGCTGTGATCTGATGATTAGAACTGGGGCTGCAGGCATTCACTGACTGTACCAAATACCTGAAATTGCATCCCATGGACTGACGTGAGTCCTGCTAATGACCTAAACATGATAGCACTGAGTGTAGGGTAAGCCAATCTACCCAGCTGCTTGGTATCTGAAACAGATTGCTTCATGCCCATGCCAGCTGATGAATGTCTGCAGTTCACAGCTATTGGCCAGTGCATTCAGTCAGCAGGTTTACCACTGCATCACCATAGAGCAGTACTTTCAGCTCCAGGTTCAGACAGCCTTTCTGATTGCACTGGAATAGTTTAGAAGTAGGGGAGCAATCATTCCAATAATATCTCTATCAATCAGCTTTGCATGACAAAATATTACAAATAAACATTCATTATGGGAGGACTTGTTTGTCATTGGGTGGAAACCTCTGCAGAAGCATGTTTAGAGCATTATTAATCAGTAGAAGGAGATGTTTGGTTGATTTTTACTTAGTAAATCCAGCAAGAAGACCAAATGAAATATCTTGAATTGCTCAGCACTGACACAATGATGAGTGCAGGAACAGAAGGTGATACTTTTTCAGAGATCTTGCAGCAAACATTGACCACGTTAGCCTGATATCAATTGAAATAACGAGGCCTTTGCTCCTGACAGGTGCTGCAGTGAGATTTACCAAGAAGAGCAAAGATGTAGAAAAGATCTCCGCTCGGCTGTGTGAGGAAGCCAAACTGCAGGCTGAGCTTTCAGACACAGGTGCTACTGTGGAGTGGATGAAGGATGGGAAGGAGCTCAAGGCCAGTGAAAAATATGAACTGCAAATTGTGGGGAAGAAACACACCCTGAAAATTCACAACGACTCAATGGATGATGCTGCAAGTTATCAGTGCATCTGTGAGGGGGATAAAATGCTCTATCAGCTTTCACTGAAAGGTATGTGACAGTCTGGGCTGTCCTCTTCCTGCCCAGGGCCAGCAGACTGCATTCACCTGACTCCCCGACAGTCCAGCTGTTGTCAGACAGCATCTGAGGTGTTTTCAATGGCTGTTTTGACTTGAACTGGCCAATCTGCTTTGTAGAGCCATTTGATTTCTGTGTTCTGTGCTGTGATTCGTCCCTAAGATATAGAGGAAATGAAGGGAAAGATAGGAAAAAGAGCATCCCAGCCTTCCTGCTGTTCTGTCAGGGTGGCCACAAGAGATGATGTCAACAGCTCTTTTTGTAGCAGTGATCCCAAATGTAGAAGAGACCCGTGAAGAGTCACAGGGACTAAATTGATGGAGAGCAGAACTTCCTGCCAAGGCTTGTCAGCTAGTCTTAATTTTGCTTTTCTTCTCTCTCTTTGTCATGTTAGCATATTTCATACTGGCAGGTCTGCCCACAGAATTAACTGGCACAGGCTGCCCAGGGAGGTGGTGGGATCCCTGGAGGTGTTCAGGAGCTGTCGAGATGTGGCCCTGATGGACGTTATAAGGGGGCATGGTGGGGTGGGTTGGGGTTGGAATCAAAGGAGGACCCCCATGTATTTCATCAGGAAGCACTACTGGTAATAAGACCTTTGGAGCAAATCCTGGTAGGGCCACGCTCAGCTGGTCCAGTCCGGAGGCTGTTTCTCCTTACTGCAGTATCTGCAGTGAAAACCAGCAGCTGCTTTTGTGTGGCTGGGCTCACATCCAGCAGTGGTGACGGGACTACAATGATAAGAGACAGTTCCTGAAAAAATGAATGAAATTTGACTGTATGATAGGATGGAGTTAAATGTATTGACAGGATCTCAGTCATCCCAGTGTCCATCAGCTGGCTCTCGAGCTCCTAAATACAGGCATTCTGTAGAACGTTGTTGAATTTGTATTATACATGCATGTTCTTGGAACTGCAGAACAAATGCATGCATAATCCAGACTTTGATTTTAGCAGCTCTGACTGCGCTGTCTCAACAGACCCAACTCAGTTGTGTGCGCTGTTTTGAAATGATATGTTAACAAGAAGTTGGAAAACAAGCTCAATTACCCTCAGTAAAATAGGACCGTGGACTTAGGCTTAAACTTTTGGCTAAGACAGTGGTGAGATTTTGAATCTTTGACGTCAATTATTCCACTGTGTGTTAATAGGGGCCAGTTTTATCATCTAACTTTTGCACTCCAATTAATTTCCATAAAGGAATTCTGTTTTTCTTTTCAGTCCTAAGTGATATCTCTATCTTTTAGGCTCGATTTGTTTGCCAGGGGGTTACAGTGCAGTAATAGATACCCCCTCCATTGATTTCCTTCTAGTTTGCTTGTTCCAATTCTTTCCTCAGTTTTCCTATTTTAGACATTTTCTTGAAGCCTTGGGCTTCTTCCTTTGGCTCTGTCCCCTGTACAGTGTATGTCCTTCAACTTGTGGAGATAAGGTAATCTGGTACGTGGTTTATAAAAGCTGCCAATTTGCCAGCTTCTGAATTAGAATCTAGCAATTAGAACTAGGATTAAACGTGCACGTTTGATCTTATGATAAATGAATGCCTCATGGTCACCAATGTCCCCGCAGTTCTTTACCATCATATGTATTTTTTGTCTTCATATTTTGTTTCAGCACTGGCAAACTTCGTAATCAAAGAGACAACTGGAGGAGTAATCAGGGCCGTTGCTGGAAAACAAGCTGAATTTGTTTCTGAGACCTCTGAAGCCAATGTCATGGTGAAGTGGTACAAAAATGGCAAAGAAATCACGACCAGTAAGAAATTCACAATGGAAGATAAAGGGAAACTGCATAAGTTTGTGGCTTCAGCTGTAACGAAAGAAGACGAGGGAACATTTGCAAAACTGGAGATGACACTCTGATTTTTGATTGGAAAGTCTCAGGTAAGTTTGTGAGGCAAACATGGGATCACAATCCATGTAAAGCACTTCAGACTTAATTCATTTTATTTGTCCAGCCCTGTGGGTTTCCAGTATTTAGGACAAAGATTGCATAGCTCTATTGAAGCAATTCTGACCTTACTGTTGTCCCTATGCAAATCCACAGGATGAGCAAATAATGTAACTTTGTTGTGATGAATTCAGGACAGCCTTAGCTCCAACTGACGCTGGAGTCATGACTTGAGCCCTCACATCTGGGCTTCATTCTTCTAGTTCATGAATTGCCTCAGCGCTTACATCATCTTTAAACCACTGACTGAAATGATCCTAAGTTCTTATCATTGGAATCCTGTATCCTCTTTGGACAAATTAAACCCCATATTTGGAGAGTTCAGTGTCTCCTGCTGTACCCGAAGGATGTTGTGATCTCTGAGGTGTCTCCCTGAGGTGCTGTAAGCACAGCCATTAGCTCATAGTACAAGTAAAGCACTGTCAGGTCAAGCCTGGAGGAGTAATGCTTGTCACTGACATGTTCCTGTTCAGGGTGGAGCTGGAGGGTAAAATAACACAAGAAATTGTCATTGAAATTCAATATCTGTGAAATTCAGCTGGCTGCATTCACAGAACCTGGCGTTAAGATCTGTTTTCTGGTTTCTATCTTGAGCCTATTTTCCATAACCCAGTCCTCATTTATGAACTGAAGCTCTACTGAAAGCCTTTCGCTGTGTATGCTCATGCTGCAGTGCAGCGCTTGTGACCTTTAACAGCACATTCACGTTCCTCTGATCACAGGATCCTTAAGGTTGATTAAGACCCTCTAGTCTGACTGCTCACCCATCACCACCGTGATGCTCACCATCAGCTTAGCTAAAAACTCAGCAGAGATGATAGATCAAGCACAACACTGGATTTGGAATGGCTAGAGATTCCTAAGATATTGAAGGATTCTTGCAGGTGGTGTTGGCTCAGGTATTCACCCTGCATCCCACCTCCTGTTCTGTTTGGTTGAGAATCATGCATTCTGCAATTTCACTTTGTAATTCAAAGACCCTGGCTTTATCTGTTGAAAAACTGATCTAAAACAAGCCAAGAAGACTCCTTTGGAACTGGTTGATGCAGAACAAAGGCATCCCCAAAGGACAAATTGCACTGTTTGATGAACATTATTGGATGAGAGCTAAGCTAAGATTTAAAAAGTTCTGGGACTGTCTCTGAGCATCAAATACAGAGGAAGCCTGCATGATTCCCTGAGAATGGATACCTCCTACTTTGGTGTAGGGTTAAGGGAACAGTAGCAGTAACTCCTATCACAAAATGTCACATGGCTCAGACAAAATGCCATCAAGAGGGCTTAATTAGGAGCACCAAATGGTCACAAGATGGTCTTAGGGCAGGGAAGTAATCTATGTATGTGATATTGGTTGGTGCTATTAGTTCTTAACAGCTTGACTCTAGAGGGACTGTTGTTCTTTGGTCACCTAGTTTTAAAAGAATAGATGTCTCCTGTCTATTACAATTTTTAAGGCATTATTTGTTCACTGATGCCATAAATGTGCCTGGCATAGCAATTGGCCTTGTTATATTCAGTGACTGAAAGCAACAGTTGTTGCTCTAAGAACTGCAATACTAAGCTAGGTCTGCCTGTAGCTGACAGCCATCAGCTTGCTCCTCAGGCAGGTTCTGTCTGGATGGAATGAAGGGCATGAAATACTGATGTGCTCATCAAACGCTGCTTGTTAGCTTAGAGACAAGGTGTTGAATAGGTTTGTTCATGTTTTACAAACACGTTACTTAGCTGCCTTCATTTTAGCTTCAGAAGAACATGTGCAGAATACAGAATTGATTAAAAGAAATAAGAACTGTCTGCATAGAACTTACTCTTTCCTTACACAGGAGAATCAAACAGGCATTTGTATGTGTACCTCCAGAGGTGAAACTCGATCACCCAAATGTAATGAGCAGAGACATTACAATCAGTTCTAACTGTATCTTAATGCTGTGCTGAATAAGCCTGAGTCAGGATGTAAACCACTTTCTCTTTTTTTCTTCAGATGAAGCCATTAATTTTGTCAACAAGCCCAAAACAACTCCAGAAATATCAGTCAGTCCTTCTGAAGGCCTGGAGCTGGTGTATGAGGTGTCAGCTGCAAGCGGAGCTGTCGTATGGAAGAAAGATCAAACAGAGGTGAAGCAGGACCAGAGGACAACCATCATCTCCCTGGGGACGCACCTCAAGCTCATGGTCAAATATGTGACCCTGAAAGACCAAGGGAGCTACAGCTGTGAAACAAAAGATGACAAAGCAACATTCCAAGTGAGAGTCAGAGGTGAGAAAATGCTTGGAATCCCAGAGATAAAGGAATGCTTCATTTGGTGTGTCTTGCATTTGGACGATCAACTGACAGCCTCTCTGGTGCAAAACACTTTGGCTTTAGGACTTTCTTTGTCATCTATTGTCATAGCTACACTTTTCTACATGTGCTTTTCCATCCAGGAATGAATTACTGCAACAAACCATAGGCAAGGAGGGTAACTTGTGCACCTCTTGTAGTCAGCTGGTGTCTGCAGGGTTACAGTGCAAGAGAACACCAGGCATGCAAAGAGTGAGAAAAGGGGAGGTGCTGGAAGGGAACTGGTTACAAAATTTGAATGACACAATTAGGTGGAAAATGCCACTAATCAGACTCATAAATGGCCTGGGTTGCAAAGGCCCACAGTGCTCATCCAGTTCCAACCCCCTTCTTCCTATGTGCAGGGTTGCCAAGCAGCAGCCCAGGCTGCCCAGAACCACATCCAGCCTGGCCTTGAATGCCTGCAGGGATGGAGCATCCACAGTCTCCTTGGGCAACCTGTTCTAGAGGGCCGTTCCCTTCTGATTTACTGGAAATGTAGAGAGACATGAGAAGAAAAAAAGAGAAGGGAGGAGGTTCAGCAGTGCATGCAGGTGTTCTAAATCTCATGTCCAAATCTGCTATCAGACTGCGAAATATTTAGCTTTGTGATATGATGTGATATGATATGATATGATATGATATGATATGATATGATATGATATGAAATGATACGCGTATCATTTCCCAAGGCAAAATAGAAGGGAAAGAATTTTCCTGTCTTAATGAGGCATCACAATGCTCCCTGTGAAGGGCAAGTTTAGTGAAAACGGGGAACTGGAGTAAGGTCTGCAGCAGACTACGGCAAAACGGTGTGACTGTTGTGATGTCCCTGCAGAGAAAGAAGATGTGTTTACAAACAAGGACAAGGTACAAAAGGAGGTGAAGGCTGTATTGACTCAAAATGCCAAGCTGAGCTGCGAGGTGGCCCAGGAGAAGATGGAGGTGAAGTGGTACAAGGAGGGGAAACTGATCACCTGGAGCAAGAAGTTCAAGGTGGAGTCAGAGGGCAAACAGCGTCGGCTGGTGGTGAGCCAGGTGGAGAAGAAAGATGCAGGGGAGTACAGCTGCGAGGCTGCTGGCCAGAAACTCACCTTCAAGATTCATGTCACAGGTAAGACAGGTGTTGTCTGAAATACAGCAGAGAACAGTAAAGTAAAATCTAGTTTCTATTATACAGTGATCCAGTTGCAGTAGTCTGTGCTGAGGTTTTTTCCCTAGACTTGATTGCCTGGGTTTGTAGAAAGTATTTGGTTTTAGTATGGCACAAAGACCTGTTTCAGTCTGTCTGTAGAATAATAACTACTGATATATGTACAGTGGAAGAAATATTCAAGATATTATTCAAATCTCTCCTGTGCCTGAGATCCCAAACTGTAATTCTTGTTCACCGAAACATTTGACTAAGATAAGTATGTGCAGTGAGGCTGGAGTGCATGTTCTACGTGCAGCCTTTCATGGCAGGAGAAGCAGGAACTTCTCCTAGTTGTACACTGCCTTTTTACTATGCCTTTATGTTGGAGGCTGCATCTGGATAGGTGAGTCTGCTACTCACAGTAAGAGACCTGGTAGAGATGACTATTCCCAGAGCTCAAAGTAAGATAGATATCTGCAAATCACACACAAAGAACAAAGGACTGCGTTGGTGAGCATATTTCCTTTGTGCCTTT
This sequence comes from Coturnix japonica, assembly GCF_054131305.1. Lineage (NCBI taxonomy): Eukaryota > Metazoa > Chordata > Aves > Galliformes > Phasianidae > Coturnix > Coturnix japonica. Next base: position 17,653,053 of record NC_140671.1, on the reverse strand, counting down.
GACAGTCACAGTTGTGGCAGTGGTAGAGGCCATGAGGAGTCTGTTCAGGAAGCCAGGAGTACTGTTCTGGGTCATGAAAAGGCAGCCAGTGGTTTGACTATCACATGTTTATGTGTTTTGATGTTTCACAGTGGGTCTTAAGTAAAAGGAACTCAGGTTTTGGTTGCCTGCAGGTCAGATGTTCTTTTGGGTTCAATATGTTTGCATAGTGACTTGCAACCATGGGACTGGTGTTCAAGGACCCTCTTGGTTCCTTCAGTTCCTAGGTTCTTTCTTGCCTAGATTTGACACTTTGTTTCAACAGAAGAGCTGATATTCTCTAGTGAAGGCTATTAGTTTGGGCACAAGTGGTAACCTAAACCTGTTCCAACCTGTACATACAAACCTGCAAGTTGGTCTCATTTCAGTCCTTCTGTTTTTCTTTTTTTCCCTCAGAGCCAAAACCTGTGTTTATAAACCAGGAGAAGGTGCAGAAAGAGGTGAGTGCTGCCCTGGCAGCAAGTGCCTCCCTCAGCTGTGAAGTAGCACAGGATCCAACCGGAGTAAAATGGTTCAAGGATGGAAGACTGCTTGCCTCCTCCAGAAAGTTCAGAATGGAATCTGTGGGCAAAACACGGCGTCTGGTTGTGGAGCAGCTGGAGAAGAAAGATGCTGGAGAATACATCTGCGAGGCTGCTGGCCAGAAGATGACCTTCAAGTTGGAAACAACTGGTGAGCATTCGCTTTGGGAGCACTAAGCAGCTGTTTATGTGGCTTAGAGGAAGACTGGCTGTCTTCTACCCTGTGGGCACGGAACAGCCACAATTCCCCCTGGAACAACATCAATGACCCACACCACAAGTTGAATTCTCCTTTTTAATGTAGTGGTAGCGACGTGAAAATCTGGCTGTGGAATACTTTTGACTAAGGAAATTCTACCTTAATTTCTAGATGCACTGAATTACCCTCTAGAGTGTCTTTCTGAATACATAAGCAACCACAGCTGACTATGATCCTGATTTATATCTAGATTCAGGCTGACTGTTTCAGTTAGGTTAGATGAATAGCTCCAGAGAAGATAGGGAAATACAGCAGTTCACTGATACCACGTGTCGGAAGAATGCAGCTCAGTGCTGTGCAGTTTGCTGCTTCATTCCCTCTTAAAAGTTGCACCCAAGGCTAGAAAAGACCACTGAGATAGCTGAGTCCAACCCCTGCCCACCCTCACTGGACTTACTAACCACGTCCCCAGTGCCACATACCCGTGGCTCTTGAGCACCTCCAGTGACTGCGGTATATCAGCGTGGTTGCTTCAGTTGTGTGAGTTTTCAGCCACTGGCTGTTGTTCTAGCGAGGCAAAAAACCCAAAATGATGGAACAGTGTCTATACAGGAAGCAACTGGCTGTCCTGATGGCTGCCAACAGTTTTGCACAAGGTGTGTCATGCAAGCTTGCACGAGTCTGGTTTAAAAACTTGCTGTTCTGATGGAAAGAGAGGATGTTGGTACAGGATAACTGCGGGATTTGTGCTCTCCCGACATCCAGTTGCAATCCCAGCTTATTGTTGCTATAGAAAACACCTTCTCTGTAGACAAACTGAGTTAGTTCCATTAAGTGGCTGAAGCCCTAAGTGATCCAAGGTGAAGCATGATCCAAACTGGAATTTAACTAATTGTAGTAGGGAATCCAAGCCTTAATGAGATGAGTTATTTAAAATATGAGTCCTCCATCTAAAACAGCATTGAACTCTTACCCTGGTTTCTGATAGAAGTGAGAGTTTAACTGCAGAAGTCTGAAGTTATGCTCCATATTTCTCATCACTCAAGAGAATATTTGAATATATGAATTCCTTTGGCTATGTTAGAGCTCACAATGAGGTCAGCTGATGTTCTTTAAATGCTCGGAGTCTAGCAATGTGGGCAAGTGGACTGCTATTTGCTGTTGAGCTTTAGGCTAAGAAGCCTGATTTTAGAGGACCGTGGACTTCCCCTTTCCCTTCCCCTCTCCTCCCCTTCTCCCTGGACTGATCCCGCATGGTTTGAGAATGATTTCAGAGCAAGGTAAATGAGGAATAGCCATGTGAAAACCTGTTGTTTTAGTGCACTATAAAAGACACTTTGTCAAAAGACAAGTGTGTGTTCCAAGCTTAAGATTGCAGGAGATCCTAGAAACAACTCAGCTGTTCAAACCTGTAGTCTGGCTGAATATTTTATTGTCAGTTATGGTCAGGAGGAGATGCTTGAGTAAGACAAATAAAAGGTCATGGGTAAGTTGGTCCTTCTTGTGATATACTTCTAGGCTTTCATCAGGGAAAAGCTTAATTAGTCCAAATAATTATAGCAGAAACACCACACCAAGAACATGAGAGTGAAATTTCAAATTTCTTGATGTGATGGTAAACTTTACCTGGTTCTGCCATTCCCCAAATGTTTGTTTCATTATGACAAGAAGAACTTTGCAAAAGTAATTTATTTTTTTTTTTTTCAGTCTTGTGTGCAACACAAAAAGGGGTAAAATCTAGGAGGCCACCTGAAATGTTTTTTCTATCTGGAAGGATCCATTTAAGAGCACCCATGGACCTGGTTATGAACAAGTTTTCTTCTTTTCAAAGGCTGTTGCTTAATTAGCAGCTACTGTATTTGCGAGAGGAAGAGGGAAGTAACTTCTTTTGGAAGTCCTGATGCTATTCAAGCATTCAAGGCCAGGCTGGATGGGGCTTTGTGCCCCTTGTGTAGAGGGAAGCATCCCTGCCTACAGCAGGGGGGTTTGGAACTGGGTGATCTCAAAGGTCCCTTCCAACCTAAACCTTTCTCTGATTCCTTTGATGATTCTATTTCTCAGCTGCTGGTGTGAGATCTCCAACCTGTCCCCGTTGTCTTTCAGTGCGCAGATGAAGCTGGTGAAAGGTCTGCAGCCCCTGGAATTCCCTGAGAAGGGAACTGTCACCTTTTCGGTGGAGGTGTCCCATGAGGATGTGGAAGGGACTTGGCAGAAGGACGGCGTGCGGCTGAAGCCTGCACCAAATATCACGATAGGTGTCCAGGGGAAGAAACATTCCTTGACACTTTCTTCTGTGACCCTTGAAGATGCAGGACTCATTTCCTTTAAAGCAGAAGGCATGAATTCATCGGGGAGGCTCACTGTGACAGGTATTGGTTGGTGCAAGGTGTGATTATCTGCTCCTGTCCCAGATTACTTGAACAGCAGAACCAGCTTTCCTTCCAGTTACAAAGAATGTTTTGCACTGGGCCATGACCACCAGAGTATCCCTCAAATATCAAGAGGATTGCTGGAACGTTATTGTCCCTAGCACAAGTAATGATAATGTGCTCAAAACAATAGTTTTTTTTGTTGTTAATTACAAGTTCTAGTAAGCATGGAGAGTAGGCCCTGCCTTTCATTATTCATTATGCCAGATGCTCCTAGAGACCTCATTCCCAACTAAATCCACATCCTTCTTTCTCCTTCTCAGAATTGCCTGTGAAAATCAGCAAACCATTGGCAGACATTAGCATCACTCAGAAGGACAAGGTCACATTTGAGTGTGAGCTGTCCAGGCCCAACATGGACGTCAAGTGGTTCAAGGTATGGCATGTAATGGTATTTTCCTTTCTGACTTCTCTGGAAATGAATGAGAGCCTTTAATTTCACTTCCAAGGGATGCGAGTCTGAGCTTTTGCTTGATAGCTTTTGCATTGCTCTCTTTTCTTTGTGCTCTTTTACTTGCCCAGATCAGCACTCTTTGTTATTATGTCCTGAGTTCATTTATCAAGTTGAAATGGAAGTTTGTTTTGGGTTTCTTGTGAACTCCTGCGGTCTTGCTGCACAAAATATTGTTGGTTGGAGTACAGTCTTGAGCTTCAACTCTAACACAGAAATTCTCAGACAGGATTTTGTAGCCTTGTTGTGAACTGGGTTTTAGGGTGAAATCTGAGTTTTCTTTGCACCTGACAGTGTGAGAATTTGCTCTGGCACTTTGTGTACCTCCCCGGTGCTCAGCTGTTCCTTCCCTTACTTGGGGATAACGTCATTTATTCAAGGTGATGTCCAAACGAGCTTGTTAACAGTCCTCCGCAGTGCTTTAAGCTGTCATAGGTCAGCCAGAATTTATGCAAGTTCTATAGCCATTCCTACATGTTGAAAACACTGCACTGTGCTTAAGCTTCAGCATATGTGCCAGTAAGCACAGTTCCATTAATTCTAGGGGAGTGGGTGAATTAAGCATAGATCTGAAGGCTCCCTTTGCTCAGTGCAGAGATGGAAGGACTCATGGAGATCTGACTTGATATTTTCCCTTCTAGGATTGGAAGGAGCTCCGTCAAAGTAAAAGAAGTGGGCATTACTTCCCAGGGAAATAAGGGAAGTCTTATTATTCACTAGTGAGAATATGAAAATCAGGGAACATGCACATGCCAAGCAGATGAAGACAAGACATCAGCTACCCTAAAGGTTCATGGTATGTTTAACTGAAAGAGCAAATAAATCCTATTGTGGTATTTTGCACCACAGGAAGAAATGCTTCATGGGCAGTTTGGGCACTTCTTGGTTAGTCCTTTTGGATACCTTTCTCTTTCTTCTTTATGCTCAAGACAGATTTTCCCTCCATGTGTTGCATTGGTTAAGCCCCAGTTTGTAGCTTATCAGCGGGCTCTGAAGCATCAGAATGGTTACTGAACACACAGGTCTGCTGTGCCCTGGTAGATGCCACCTTCCCAAGGGACATCTGAAAGGATGCTTTTTTCTGATTTCCTACTAGCTGCTGTCCTCATGTGGCCACTTGGGTTCAGTGTTAGCATGAACATGAACATGTGTCCTGTCCCATGACTTTGGTGAACTCTCATTTTCTCTCTCAGTCTGCAACCAGGTTGGGTTGCTGTTTCAGTACTGGCTGTTTTATGCAGGAACTCTGCTCCTGAGGTTAATCTAAGTTGTATCCAGGCCCTTCAGAAGGAAAGGGAAATAGCAGCACAGAAATATGGTCTGATTCTGACATAAATAAGTGCAGACCTAGAGAGTTAAAAGGGATTGTGTGATGTTCAAGAGACTTTGAAGCAAAGATGTCCCCTAGGTAAGATTTGTGGCTGACATTCCCCATACATTGTGGGCACACAAGCTAAGGAGAGACTAGTGACGAGCATGCAGAGAAGCCAATGATTCAGACAGGTTTGTAGTGACATGACATTGTAGAGTTCTGTCTATTTCTCCTTGGCATAGTTTGGAAAATAAAGATGAGGTGATGGTGGTAACCAATATGGCTTCCTCAAAGTCAAGCCATGCCTGACAAACTTGGTGGCCTTTCATGATGGAGTAACAGCATCAGTGGATAATGGGAGAGCAACTGACATCATCTACATGGACCTGTGCAGAGCATTTGATCCCATCCTGCATGCCATCCTGGTCACCAAACTGGAGAATAATGGTTTTGATGGATGGACCAGTTGCAAGATAAGGAACTGTCTGGATGGTCACACTCAGAGAGCTGCAGTCAATAGCTCAGTGTCCAGGTGGAGGGTGGTGTTGGGACCAGTGTTATTTAACATTTTTGTAGGCAACATGGCCAGTGGAATCAAATGCAGCCTCAGCAAGTTTGCAGATGACACCAAGCTGAGCAGTGCTGTTGATGTGCTAGAGGGAAGGGATGCTACCCAGAGGAACCTGGACAGGCTGGAGAGGTGGGCCCTTGGCAGCCTCATGAACTTGAGTGTGGCCAAGTACAAGGCCCTGCACCTGGGTCAGGGCAATCCCAAGCACAGGCACAGGCTTAGAGGAGAATGATTTGAGAGAAGCCTTGACCCTGAGGAGAAGAGATGGTCTGGAGGGAGGTGTCCCTGCCTATAGCAGGGGGATTGGAACTAAATGACCTTAAAGATTCAGTCAGTTCTATTGTTTTTCTACCCTTAATTTTGCTTGAAAGGTTTTAGAATAAATGAGATTCTGGTTTCCATGAAAACTGTTTGCAGGGAGCTCCATTGTAGCTAGTAAGTCTATCTTTAAGTTCAAGGGCAATAATGCATTGACTGTTGAAGAGAGAAATGACTCAGGAATGGATAATGGTTTAGAATAAAACATAATCCTACTTATTTTCTATGCAAATATGTGTAAGGAAAAGATGCTGCACTCAGTTCTGGAAATATATATCTCTACTGTTTCACAGCTCGAGATATCAAGATTGTTAAAGCACTGGAAGATGTGGAAGTGAATGAATATGGGAGTGCATCTTTTGTCTGTGAGATTTCACACGATGAGATTCAGAGCCAGTGGTACAAAGATGACATCAAGCTGAAGGCTGATGACAACATTAGAATGCGGCAAGATGGTAGGTTGTAAGCGGGGGATCTTTCTCCTGAGTGGGGGGTGGGTTGGAGATCAAGCATATAAGACATCTGAAATGAAGTAAAGAAGGTTCAGAAGGGAGTTCCCCTTTTGTTTTGGGACTGAGGTTAGGGTGGAACAAGTGACATGGTGGGATGCTTAGTGTGGGAAGTGTGATGCTATCCCACCATCCCACACTGCCGGGAGCAGGTAGGAAATGAGTGCAGTTATTTCCAAAGTGGGGGTGAACAGGGCAGTCAGTTCACCTCTCCAAAGAGGTTTTGTCTGACAGTGAGTGTGATCCTTCTGTATCAGGTACTTTGAAGGTGACGGCGGCCACATTTGGTCAGTCCTTGTAGAAGCCATGTTTAGATTACACTTTGGTAGGGATGTGGATGTGGGGGAATGGGTGGTTTCATTGACATGAGAGAACAGGCAGTGATGCTGTGAAACCAGATGGATGATGCTCAGCCTGGCCATGTGCCTCAGAGCTCTTTGCTCAAGGAAGCCAAGTGTAGTTGTAGGTTTGCTCTCAAGAGCACAGTTTGGTAGGGATGAGTTGGTGGTTGGACTAGATGACCTTAGTCTTTTCCAGCCTTAGTGACTCTGTGGTTCTCTGCTTCAGGAAAGAGCTACTCGCTGACTTACACACGTGTCGAAGTCAAGGATGCAGCAGAAATAAAATCTGTAGCAGAAAAGGCAGAGTCTCGTGCCCATCTTACAGTTAAAGGTAATTATGCTTCTGATGATGATTTTGATTAAATTATCTTATGTTATAAACGAGCTAACATCCTTTACTTTAATGTCAAGGAAGTTAAACACCACCAGGACCTTTCACAGAAATAAAAACTCCTACCTACCTACCTTTCTGCCCACAAAATATCCAGCTTCTCTTTTGGAATTTACTTTTGCTAAGTAAAACAGATTATTTTCTTAGGAGGTTGATTTTCTACGTTTAGACTTCAGATTTGTGTTTGAACGTTGAGGGATAAAAAACATAGCTTGACTTTTTATTCATTTTCTCTTGCTGTTTGAAAAGAACACAGGGTTTGGTTTTTTTTTTTAATATATACAATGTTAAGGTATATATATGATGTTAAGTGTGATAAAGAAAAGGGAGACATTTGAGTTAGCACACTACTCAAGAGCTCAGTCCCCAGCTTTGCCACTGTTACCATTATAAGGGCAAGAACTTCCTGGAAAATGAATTTCTCTTAAGTAGAGTCATTACATTTGAGCTTATAATTTTATTTCTGAACTAGACAAGTTTAAGTTTGGTAGCACCTAAATTTGATGCAGTTTGTCATTGATTTCATCTGAAAGAAACTTGCAGGCTTTTTATCTGCTGTTGTCCCCAGCCTAAGAGTCTCCATTCACATCCTAAAGTACTTGTTATATTTTCAACTCACTCTTATTTGAATAAAAGCCTCAACAAATGGGAGCAATTTACTTAGCACAGAACAAGAGCTGGACCTTGCATTTGGTAGATAATATACAGTATTACTTTATAGAAATGTAGTCAATGGCATTCCCTATAGACAATCGTTTGTTTTATCTTTAGAGTGGTTCAAAGAACCATTGTGAACATGACATTAATTGGAATGGAATAGACGCAAGAGACTTTCCTCTTCTTCCAATTGTCCTCATCCTTTCTTCTCTTCCACCCCTGCTTTGCAGATTACCATATAGAAATCACCAGGAAGTTGGAGGACAAGACAGCTTTGGAACATCATTCTGTCATCCTGTCCTGTGACTTCAGGCCTTCTCCAAAGGTTGTGAAATGGTTCAAAGGCCACACACTCATCAAGCCCTCTGAGAAGTACAAGATCAAGAGGGATAAGCATTCAGCAGAGCTCAAGATTCTGAAGCTGAAGCCCGATGATGCTGGTGTGTACAAGTGCAAGGCAGGAATTGCAGAGACTGAGGCCACGCTGACAGCTGAAGGTATGAGCAGGGAGGGTGGCCTCTTCCATGTCCTATTTCACCTCAGATTTCTCTTCTTGGGGTTGATTTCTGCCGTTCTCTCCTGCTAACTTTATAAATGTATAGTCTTCACTGAGAAGATTACACAAAGATCATCTAGTCCAACCATTCTACCACATCCCAGTATGATTTATAGTAACAGTGGTAACAGTTCACCTTGTTTCCTCACAGCCCGCAATGTAGAAGTAACGAAGCACCTGCAGGATGTAGAAATTGAAGAAGAGAGCTCTGCTGTCTTCTCCTGCGAGCTGTCCCATGATGACGAGGACGTGGAATGGTTCCTGAATGGTTCCTTTACACCAACACTTACAATGACATCAAGAACATTGGCAATTGCTGCACACTGACAATGAAGCAGGTTAAGCCTGAGGATGCTGGCACAGTGACAGTGAAGTCAGACAAGGTATCAGAAAGCGCACCTGAAGGTGATAGGTGGGTCTGATCACACCCCTCCTGGATGTAAGAGATGCTAAGGAGCTCCAGTTCATTGTATTGTGCAGCAGTCCTGCTTCTAAAGCTCACCTCTCTGGGGCTCAGATAGCCACCAAAGTCATGATGGGCTTTCTTCCAGTGATTTATGAAATTAAGGATTTATGACTGCAGGGAGAGATCATTCAGTGTGTGTTTTGCCTCTGGGATGACTAATGACCAGGCTGTGAGCAACCTGATCTAGCTGTGAATGTCCCTTTTTATTGCAGGGGAGCTGGGCTAGATGGCCTTAAGGGTCTCTTCCAATTCTAAGGATACTGTGATTCTAATCTGCTCTCCCCAGCAATTAAGCTCTTTTACTCTATGCGCTCAGAGTTTGAAGGATTTCCTCTTTCTCCTTTCTTTTGCATTTGGTGGAAGTTTTTTCCCCAGTATAAACATCTGATGTGTGAAATAGAAGACAGATAAGAGGAGTCAATAATACAGGAAAATCAAAAGTGTTCCTCTTAATCCTGTGGCCTGCTGTATGAGCTCTGCTCCATGTGAGGGCAATGCCAGCTCTCCAGCTTTAGAAGAGCTGCATCCCAATTACTTCATATGATATCAGTCCCACCCAAGGCAATGCAGGCTGTCCCTCCTGTTCCCTGTATTCTCCTACTGATTAGTTCAGAATTTCATAAAGCGTATTCAGTCAACAGACATGAAACCGCTTTAGGTTCTATATTGGTGTCATCAGTGCTGGTGAAGATTTATTTATCCCTCTTTAAAAATCTGAAAGCAACTGGAAATGTCTGATCTTCTGTATCACGTTGTTCTGTTTTGCCTGTTTAATTGCAGAGAAGCCTGCTGTCTTCATGAAGTCCTTGGATGATGTTTTTGTTGAGGAGCGGGGTGTGATTAAATTGGAATGCGAAGTCTCTATAAAGAGAAGGTCAAACCAGTGTGGAAAAAGGACGGTGTTGTGCTCCCTTCTGGCAACAAGTATGAGCTGGTACAGTCTGGGAAGACCCTATGTCCCCTTATCCATGACCTCGAGATGTCAGATGCAGGTTTCTATACCTGTGATATTGGCACTGATGTTGCCAAGTCAAAGGTCCGCGTTCAGGGTAAGTACTGTGGAAAGTAAAGGAGTGCTGAAAGCACATTCAGTGTGGTCACTATGTCTTACACCTATTCCCCCACGAGCCTTAATAGTTTCTACAATAGAAGTGTATTACTACAATTTAGCACAGTGATGTCTGGAAAATTCCCATTGCTTTTGATGTAAATGTATCTCATTTTGCCATGAAAATCACCAAAGACGTCAAGAATGTCCTGGAAATGTTTCCTTTCAAACCATCCCTAAAATGGAGAAATGGTTTGAACACCAATAGGGGTAGGATGGTAACAAATTAGCTAATAGAAACAGTTAATTTCTTGTCATAGGCAAAATCCTTTTTCTCATGCAGCATCCTAGAGTTGTCCTCTCTGTTAGGTTTTTCCCTCTGTAGCTCATTGAATCTTCATTCTGCTCCATGGACTGAGCTGCTCTAATTGTAGTTCTTCCAGAGCAAAGACAAGAGATTCACGTCTCTTTTTTTTTATAGCTTTCTGGTAATTCTGAGTGGAGAATGTCTTAGAGAATACATCAGTAAGGAATGCAGCCATGTTCTGCAAATCCTGAGTTAAAACACCAGTACTGCTACTCATGTCAGTCACAAATGCCTTTTCTCCATATAAACCTCATACTAACCTATCTCTTATCTTCCAGAGCTGAATAGTGGCATTACCAAACGGCTGAAAAACACTGAAATCCAGGAGGGAGAAGATTGTACTTTTGAATGCATTCCGTCCCATGAAAGCATTGATGAGTTCAACTGGACACTGACTGGAAGCAGAGTGGAAAGTGGTGGGCGATTTAAAGCTTCTAACGTGAGTCGGAAATATACTCTCATTATCAAAAGTGTGACTCCTACTGACGCTGGGGAAGTCGTTTTTACTGCCCGTGGTCTAACCTCCAAAGCCTCTCTGTCTGTGAAAGGTAATGAGATGGGAGAGATTCTGGGGTCTGATTCCTTCAACTGTCTTCTGATAAGATTGTCGTGAGAGCTAACTCATAATATGGTTAAAGTGAATAGCAACCTTCTACTTGAACCTCGAAGCACTGAGAATTTCTCTTAAAAATAAGTAAAAGGAGGAAACATTTTACACAAATGTGAGAACTACCCAAAGCACTGGGGTAGTGTTGGCAATGGTCATCTCACTACAGCTTGTTCCATTAAAAGTAAATCAGGAATGATCTGTTGAGGGAACTGTGGGAGCAAATGTCCTCTAAGTATAAGCTGAAGGGATGGCCTTCACATCATCTAGCTGTACAACAAATTCCTATCTAGAACATGTGCATCTGAGAGCATCATCCGAGGCTCCCAGTGTGATGAGTGGAGAGAAGAAAGAGGCAGTTTTCAGACATGGTTCATCATCCTCAATTGGGTAGATTTAAGAGAGAATAAATGCTGCCTGGAATTCTATTGTCTGTACTTTGCAGATTACTGCTGGCTGTAGGATGGCATCTGTTGCAAGTGCCTCTCTAACTTATCTCCAGCATGTAGATGCATGTATTTTGAGAGAGGCATCCTACCCTAAGTGTATGTTACTCAAAAAGCATGTTTTCTTTCAGAAAAACCTACTGAGGTAACAAAACAGCTGGAGGATAAGACAGCAGCAGCAGGGCAGGACATCAGCCTGAGCCGTGAGCTGTCGAAACCAGATGTGAACATCAGGTGGTACAAGGATGGCAAAGCAATCAGAAAAAGCCAGAAGTACAACTTGCAGCAGGAGGGAACTGGGGCCATTCTGGTCATCCATGACTCTACTGCCAAGGACAGTGGGGAGTACCCCTGTGAGTCAGAGGACTCCATAACAAAAGCCAGGGTCACTGTGCAAGGTGAGTTGAAAAGCACACTGGGGATGGCATGTAGAGAAGTCGAGGTAAATATCTGCAGCCTGTGGGTGATGTTTTTCTCTTCTGTTTCTTTGAGCAGGATCAATTCTTAGTTTTCAGAAAATATGATGGATTAAAATCTTTTCCTTAAAATAATCTGGAAACTGAATGATTCTCCAGTGTGATGTGGATCTGGGCAGCCTGGTCTGGTGGTTGGTGACCCCTTGGAGGGGGTTTGAAACTAGATGATCTTTGAGGTCCTTTTCTACTCAGGCCACTCTATGATTCTGTGATCATTCTATGATTCTATGATCTTGGGTGTTAGTGAGCCAAGAAAAGATGGCAATCTGAATTAGTCTATATTGAATATGTGTAATCCAAACTATATGCGGTTTATCAGATGAGATCCTACCAGCGCATGTATAATGGTATTGAACTTTCCAGATATCTACTGGAATTATCAAACCTATGTAAATGGGTGGACTCTGTGGTCTTCTTAGACTCTTTGCATCTCTATGTGATATTCTGAAATGAGGGCAAAGGAGATTCAGGACACCTCTGTATGCTTGGGACTTGTTGGGGTAACAAATCCCTTTGTCCTACACCCTCATCCTTTTTTTTTTCCTTCCAGAAAAACCTAATTACTTTATCAAGGAACTTTCAGATGTGAAAATTGAAGAAAGTGGAAGTGCACTTTTTACATGTCAGAGCGAGAAAGCCGCATCCTTCGTCATATGGAGGAAAGGCATTGCTGAGCTCAGGCCTGGCAGGAAATACAAGAGGGCACAGAAAGGACGAGACCTGCAGCTGTGCATAAAAAATCTGGAGAAAAGTGACAGTGACGTGTACACCTGTGACATTGGTGATGCCCAGTCCAGAGCCAAGCTGGTTGTACAAGGTATGTGTGAGAGCCATATGACTGCGCATCCTGTTTCTCCACTACCAAGACATTATCCTGGTAGAATTTGTACATTTATGGCAGGTCTTTGGGGCTGCAGCTGTCTGGCCTGAATAGCGGTTCACAAGCCATGCACAGAGCAAGCTGCACAGAAAGGGAAAGAGCTACCGACTAGAGCAGAGCCATTGAGAACTTTATGTATCATTTAAAAACCAAAAATGCTGATGTACGGTGAGGCTGGTGACCCAGAAATCAGTGTGAACTTTCTATCTCTGACCTTTCTGAGTTACAAATAGTCCTCCAGAGTTCTAGGCAAAAATTCCCTGATGCTGCATTCTGGGTAGTTGTCACGGTTTAAACAAAAATCTACCTGTGTCCGTGACAGGGGAGCCACAGGCAAGCGAGGTGCTAGAAGGAGCTGAACCTCTGTCCCAACTACTTCAGAAGCAGCTCAAACCCCCTCGTACATGGCTAAGATCTCCTTCTCAGTTGGAGTGTAGCACTCCTCAGACCCTTTATATGCTCGACTCCAAAGTCCCGGGGGTTGGCCTTGGGTTTCTCCTAAAGCTCTTTGCCACAAACTCCAAGTGGGACCTTTCTCTCCAGCAGCAGTGTAGAGGATGTTCTTTACATCCTGTCCTGTCCGTACTGGCCCCAAGGCCACGGCACGGGCTATCTCTTGTTTTCTCTGCTCAAAAGCCTGCTGCTGCTCAGGACCCCATGAGAAATTATTCTTCTTCCGTGTTACCTGATAGAGGGGGCTCACTATGTGGCTGTAGTTTGGGACATGCATTCTCCAAAAGCCCACTACTCCCAGAAAAGATTGGGTCTCTGTCTTGTTGGTGGGAGGAGACATAGCAGTGATTTTTTCAATCACATCTGCTGGGATGTGTCGATGCCCATCTTGCCATTTTACACCTAAGAACTGGATTTCCTGGGCAGACCCCTTCACCTTGCTGCGCTTAATGGCAAAACCAGCTTGCAAAAGAATTTGGATTATCTGTTTTCTTTTCTTGAAAATCTCTGCTGCTGTATGGCCCCACACGACAATATCATCAATATACTGCAAGTGTTCGGGAGCAGTAAAATTATTCATGCTTTATATGATGTTATGATGTGGAATACTGATAGCAAAATTACAAAATTATTAAACCATGACACCCTGGTATTTTTCTTTTTTTTTTCTTAAATATTTTCCTTTTTTTTTTCTTAAATATTTTTTTTTTTACTATTTAAATGTTATGGGCACATCTTATAGAAACACAAGGCTGTTTTCAAAGAAGTGCATGCTGTGTTGCTGTATGATGAGCAAGATACATGTATTCTTCATCTAGCAGGAATAGTTGCTGAGCCTTAAGAACAGTTTCAGAGAGCTTTGGGAATTTGGGCATTTTCCTTGTTTCTGCAACACAAAATGAAAATTTACGCTGTATACAAAGAAAAGGGGAGTCCGAACTTGTATGTTAAATTTGAAGGAGATCAATCTGGGGTAATATTTAAAAAAAAAAAAAAAAAAAAAAAAAAAAAGGGAGTGTGGTCATCAAATACTATAAAATATATTAGCTGTTACTAGAATGCCACTTATCTTCCCCCCATATGAATCACTGTCATGTTGTATGTGAATTTGTGAGGTGGGTTTTGAAGCTGAAATTAAAAACTTCTTGTATAGCTGTCTTCATAGTGGCTATCCAGACTATGTGTAGAAATAACAGCTATTATGTAGTCAGCTATTCACCAGTTTTAACTGATTATAAATTACGTTTCAGGGTGGAGAACATAGCATAGTGCCTGACACCTGTGTTGATCCTGAGGGCATTCTTGATTCTGTGCATTATGATGTCATGGATATTAAAGAGCAAACTGAGGCAGCACATAGTTCCATTGTATCCCTGGGGGACCTGAAGGAAGATACTGGCTGGTTTGAAAAGCAGCTGGAGAAAACTAACTTTGAACTGATGGAGACCAAAGAAGAGCTACCAGAGAAAAACACCAAACTACTTAAAACTGAAGAAGAGCTGATGCAGAAGAACAAAGGTGAGTTATGCGATGTGAAAGGTAGAAGACAGAAGTAGTTCATTAATCTAAAAGAGAAATAACCAGTTTGAGTAGGAATTAGAGGAGATGTTCTACCTTTGGAACCATAGCCTGTAGATAAGTGATAGTTTGTTCCTTGTGTATATTCAGGTTCAGCAATTCCACGGTTTTTGGTTATTTCTTTTCTTTTTTCCCCCCTCTCCTTTAAACTGCAACTAGCAGTTTTACGCTTTCGTAAGTATGGGGTTAAATGTCTATATCTTGATTTTTACTTTTATATTGTAATCTCTACTCCTCTTTATGTCTTGTTGATGCAATGTTTTCGTTCCAAGAAATATAGAAAACTTTTGAATCACTCCCAATAAGTGAAGACCAAATGCAAATTAATTAATCTGTTCAAAAGCTACCTAAACGTTAGAATATCTGGAAACATTGATTACTTAATAAACTATCTATTGGCTACTTATGTAATACAACCTTTTCTGTGTGTTACAGACTTTGAAATGCAGGTGATTAAATTGGATGAGTCTGTTGAGCAACTTAAAGAAGCAACTGAGGTAACTTTATCAAGAAGATGTTGTGTAAAATTGTTTTAATTAATTAATTAATTAATACCAACTTGTGGTAGCTTAAAATGCTATTCCAGTAGGCTCAATTAATAGATTTCTTACTGAGCTTAGCTTAACTGAATTTGCCTTTAATGCATTGTGTAATTCAGCTACTTAACACTACATTAGAAACTGATGACTGAATTTTTTTTATTTTTTATTTTCAATCTCAATCGAGGTGCAGAAAGATGACATTATTACAGAGCTACAAGACTTAAAATCTCATTTAGAGGAAAAAGTAAAAGATTATGTGAGTTTTACACATCTCCGTATCCTTATACAAAAAAAGAAAAACACTAATTCTATGCTTGTAATCAATACATTTTTGGAAAACTGATTTTCTGTATGTAGCTGGTACTCGCTTAAAATTGTAAACAATTCAAATTTATCTGAAGGTAGTTAACACAAACAACAAAAATATCAGTGTGTTCCACTAACTCCTGCCTCACACTCCTACATCAGAGGAAGAGCAACAGTAAAAGTATGTTGAGTAGAGTTGGAAGTACGAGTATGAATGGTCAGGATATCTCCACGTTCTATGCAGTCCATAAAACTTTATCCTGACTAATGTACTGCGAGCTACTGAATATGTGAAGACTAGCTTGATTAAGTATGTGTGCATACCACTTCTGGTGGTTTTTGTTCATTTTTTGATGTTTGGTAGCCTGAAGTAGCTCTGAAAACATTTATAGTTAATTCTGTCACTCAGATCTCTAACCTTGTAAGCTTAGCAACTTGACCCTTCTTAATCTTTGACTGTCTGCATCACTGCAACTTAGTATTTCCATGGTATTAAAGCTGACTGTGATGAGTAGTCATGTCCTCACCTATTACTTCTTCCAAGAACAAGGCTCCAACTCTATCTGTGAGATTGTGTGGCCTGAACACTTCTGAGGCTTTTCTTTTCATAAGTTACTAAAGATGAATAATCAGTCCTTGGCAGTGCCAGCATGGCTTAACAATCGTCATCTTGTAAGTAAGGAAGCTTCACTTGTGGTCAAGGACACAATCTAAAATATGCGTGACAGAGCTGACTAAGCTTTAAGGTTGGATTATATCTGTCACGATGAAAGTGATTTTAGCAGCTTAGCTGAAGTGTGATGTGATGAACTTGTATGAGAGCTGACCATTTGCTCTTTGACCATGTTTGTAATTTTGTTGACTTCTTGGAAACAGGAAATTCTTTGATAAACCGGTAAACTCTTGATTGTGTGCAAGTCTTTTACTCTGTAACCTGCTAGGCTCTTGCTTTCCCTTGTATACTCTACCGAGTATTGTACTTGTCATTATCTGAAGGTGTACTTGTTCTGTCTGCTATTGAGATTTGTAACTGATGTCTGTAGAGTCACCGGGTAAATATTTTAGCTGTATGGCTTTGTGTAAATATTTGCCTACAGAAGATTACTGAGACTTAAGTGCTCCTTTTGTTAAGCTTCAATGTAACTGATCTTATATCAATACAGGAAAAGACTACCTACCATTTAACTACCATTAAAGCAGAACCGGCAGAAGAGAACACTAATAAAGGAACTGAAAGCAGCCAATTTTCAGTGCTTTCAGTTAAAGCACTGAAACAAGAGAAAACTGAGTTGGAAGTGGGAAGAAAGCACAGTACTGACGAGGATAAGCCTACTGTGGAAGAGCCACCTCCAAAGAAAGGTACAGTTTCTTCCATCGTTGAACAGGGTGTCTTCCAAAACAATAAATTGCTTCCTATTCCGGATAGGAAGCAAAAGGCTGTGAAGCGCGTACCTTATGGTATAAGGAGAAAAGCCACTGTGTTCAACTGTAAATAGAAGTAACTGTTTTCTTCTATTTGTGAGTATTAATAGCATCCAATTTCAAAAACTGCTTAATATATATTCTTTAGCTATGTTAAATATACACAGTAGAACAATGAGCACAGGTATGTTGTGCTGGTTCTTTTGTAGAATTAGTTATATAAGTAGCACGAGCAAAAGTGTTTTAGGAGATGCTAGGTTATCTCAGCTTCAAGTTCAGGGTATTTACACCATTCTCTGAGCTTTTAGGTCTTGTTTCCTATGCTCTGTAATAATGCTTTTTCCCTACTTCCTGTGTAAGGAGCTTCTAGACTGAACATTACACATCTTCTCCCTAGTCTTATTTATCTTGCTTTAGTGCTTGCTTGTTGTTTTCAGCATAAAGTGTTTAGATTACTTATAAATCATATTCCCCTCACTAGCGTTGCTGGGAGCAGCAGTCAAAACCCAAAACCTGGTTTGGGGTGGAATATGCCACTGCTGTTTCTTCAGTATGACTTTTAAATCAGTTGAGGGCTGTATATAAAACTCCTTAGATGAGTTAAGACGCTGTTTCCATGCAGTACATGTGAATCTGTATGTAATGCAGGCTGCACGTGGGTGCTATAAAATTCTGCATTGTAGTAATAAAAGGACTGTACAAGAATCACCATTGAATATATTGTTGTGGTGACCCAATGCCTAGTAAGTCTTGACTTATATTTATTTTTTTTAATACTTAAAGTATGCATATTATGGAATGGACATAACTGGATTCTAAAGCAATGATGAAATACAGCAGAAGTCGCTTTTGATAGAAAGAAAATGCATGTGATTTTAGCTAATTGCTCACCAGTTAAAGAAAAAAACAGCCCCAAGCTAATGGAATATTTATGGAAACTTGAATCTGCAAATTTGTACAACTTTATGAGTGAACTTTATATGCAAAAGAGTAAGTGTGGACAGAAGTAGGAATCCTCATATTTTGTTTAGAGATCAACTGAATAAGAGAGACAGATATCAACACTTAAGTGATCAACTTGTCCAGGGTTTTATCTTTCTTTTGAAAGTAAGAGGACTGTGAGTTGGAATGAAATTTCTTAGAAAACTGTTTATCTACCATTTAGATGTAGATGGAGTGATTCCTGGCTGCCTTATAGGGATTGCTGAAGCACGGAAGATAGAAAGAATATAGCTGTGAATTATCTATCTCGTTCCCATGTTTCTTAAATCTAATTAGATTTTCTACTGGTGTGGAGTGGAAGGTTTGAGTAGTGCCATGGTAAAAGTGTTCTTCCAGACTGAAAACCTTTTGCTGTTAATTCTGTATAGAAATCTGAGGCACCTGATTACGTGTCCAGAGGACTTTAATTCCTTCACTAGTATCAAATACTATGTGATGTGAGGGCATGGCTTGCATATTATGACAGTTTTTCACTTAGAAGTTGCTACTTGGTGTTGTGAACTGCTATGTAATAATGATTTTAATCAATCTGAGCTACATTCCTTTTCCCTTTTTTGTTTGTTTGTTTGTTTGTTTGTTTTACAGTAGTTGTAAATGAGAGAAAGAAAAAGAACACTGTAGAGCAAAAGAAAATTGAACACATGAAACAAAAGTGCTCCACGTACCGAAAGGAAGTACTAGCACTGAGGGAAAGAACTGAAATCTTGGAACGTCATTTAACTGTGCTTGAAGAACAATGCGGAAGAGAAAAAAAGAAGATTTCAGTAAGCAGGTAACAAGCCTGCGTATTGAGCTTTCTTTTTCTGAAGAAACAGCTGATGTCCTCCGTGAACAAATTCTGCAGGGTCAAGCTGACTATCGGGAAATTGCTTCTGAACTGGATGAACAGAAATCTATAAATATGACACTAGAAGACAAAAATGCACAACTAACTAACAACATAGAAGTTGCCAAAGAATGTATAATTGACCAAGTGTCACAAGTAAAAGAAATGCGGACCAAATTAGATGAATTATACAAATGTCACTTAGAGTTTCACGTCATCAGTACTGACTTTGTCAGTGTAAAGGATTCCTCAGACTCTGAAAAAGATGAGCCAGGGACATCTCAAATTAGTTCTGCATGCATTCAGTCACAGACTTCTTCCATCTCAGATCTTGTGCAGGACCTCTCCTTTTACTATAGTCTTGAAAGGATTTGGGAAGTATGCAGAAGTATTGTTGATGTTTCCTCACAAAAAAGTCAGCACATCAAAGCACTGCTTCAAGACAATGAAAACCTAAAGGCGGGACTGAATAATGCTGAAAATCATAATCGTCAACTTGTAATGAAGCTATGTGAGATTACAACTCACACTAGTCAGGAAGATGATCTTGTGAATCAGTTACATGAGCAAATAGAAAAGAAAACTCAGGACTTTGAAGAAAAGACTGCAGAAGATCAGAGAGTGATTGCACAATTTCAGGAGGAAGTTGCCAACTGTGAGGTAAAAATAAGAGAGCTCGAGTATCTCCTGGAGGCTTCCAAGACAATGGAAGACAATGTGTCAAAACTCAATGAATTACTTAAAGAAAAAGAATCTATTATTGTTAATCTAGAGACAGTTACAGCAACTCTGCAGGAGAAGTCTGCAAATGCAGACAAAAAGGTTGAAGAGTTAAGTAGCAAAGAAGCAAATCTGATTCAAGAAGTTATGCAGCTGAAAAACAGCTTGGAGCAGGTGAAACATTCTCTTCGGGAAAAGGAAAAGAGTGAAATGGAGAAAGTGCAACATATAGAATCGTAAGTAACCACTGAGTTAACTTAGAGCCCTTTGAGAATGAACTAGAGTTAAAAATAGTTAATGGGAACATCCCTTCTACTTAATGCATTTGCATGCTTATCAATGGCCAAACTACTACTTTAGGATGCTTTGGTATGCTACTTGAGTTCCAAGGGAAAACAGGAGTGTGCAAGGAAATAAAGAATAATATGGGAATTTCCGGTGGTTTTGTTGTACATCCCTCAGACTAGCATCTGAATAATTTATTGCTTCAGAATCTGATTATGAGAAGCAAGCTGAAATTCAAAAGTAATTGTTTAAATCTTGTCACTGGTCTGGATAGATTTAAGAGTCTATTTACAAATAGAAACCAACAGGCAGGGCATGGATTAAGCTGTAATTGCTGTTTCCATGAGATGTGTAACAGTAATGTTCTTTGTCTCTTTATTTTTAACATAAGGCTAGAAAATATTCTTTCTGAGAGTTCTGCCCTTGTACTGAATTTGAAAAAAGATTTGCAGAGGAAAGAAGAAGAGTATGCAGATCTAAAAGACAAACATTCTGATGCCGAGAAACAAATTCAGGAAGTACAAAGCGAGGTTTGTAGTCAACTGAGCTATTTTTTTCTGTAAGATTATGCTTGGCTTTCTGCTGTTAAAACTTCTCAAACTTTAACTATGAAGCTGGAAATTTCACTCTAGTGTGGCTAGCAGCAAGTCTTAGGTAAAGTTGCCATTGAAGCTCTAGAGGGGACCAGAAGTTAAAACATGGTTTCACATAGATAATGAACAGAGGAAAGTAAAGTTGGTTGGTAGTCTGGAATAAGGTTTGTGAAGAGAATAGCTGATCTGCCTCTGGAGGGGACTTGTTATTATCTCTACGTTACTGGTGACTTGCCATTGGTATCCGTGGTAACTCCAAAGCCTAAAACCTAAGTCTTGTGAAAAAACGCTGATAACTGGGAAGAAGAATGCTATTTACTTGAAGAGAAATAGACTAATTTACAGAGGCTCTTTAATATAAGTATGTATATTTTTTTTTCTTCAGTTTCAGCTTCAGTGATGTTAATAGTTAAAATTTAATTATTAAACAAGAAGATATCTTAAAACCCATTTTGCAGGATCTTAGTCTGGAAGTTTATTGGGTGCGCTTGGGGTGGAAAATTGAAGCTTAAAAATAATTCATGTCTTCCTTGGTAACCTTGCACTTGCTGTCATTTTCCTACTCAGCACTTGTTTGTGAATTCCTCTTTATTTAACAAAGAAGTATTTGGCCAGGTTGGATTACAGAAGTCTTTTAATTACTAGCGCAACGACACATCATCAGTAGGGTAAAACTAACCTGTCTCACGACGGTCTAATCCCAGCTCACGTTCCCTATTAGTGGGTGAACAATCCAACGCTTGGTGAATTCTGCTTCACAATGATAGGAAGAGCCGACATCGAAGGATCAAAAAGCGACGTCGCTATGAATGCTTGGCTGCCACAAGCCAGTTATCCCTGTGGTAACTTTTCTGACACCTCCCGCTTCAAACCCGGAAAGTCGGAAGGATCGTGAGGCCCCGCTTTCACGGTCTGTATTCGTACTGAAAATCAAGATCAAGTGAGCTGTTAAGCGAGCTGTGCTTACATTACAGGTGTCCACGATGCGTTCTGTGGAGGAATCCCTCAGGAACAAGATGGATGAACTTGAAAGGATTAATAACCAGTTTAAGGATGAGCTGGATTTTAAAGACTCTACTATCCAACAACTGAAACGGGTATTTTACTTGCTCTTAATTTTTATTAAATGAATGATGCAGGTTTTCCAAGCAACAGGAAAAAGGTCAAAAAAAAAAAAAATTGGAGCAAAATGAAAGTGGCCAACTGAAATTAGTGGTAGACCATGAAAGATATTCAAATAATTAGTCACTACAGAGCACTGGCAGATTGCTTTAAATACAATAAACTGCATAGTAAATACATATATAATACATGCATATAACCTGATCTTGTTGAGTGACATCACGATATGTTAATTGAAATGTCTTACCATAAACTCTTTTTATCAGCTTGAGTCCTTATTTATGCTATATGAAAAACTTATTAATTCTAGGCTGTCTTAAAGATTCTGCTTGTTTCTACTGTGTATGCTTTTCTTTCAACATGAAATATAGGAGCTGGAAGAAAAGGACCATAATATTCAAAAGTGGCGTGAGGAGAGAGATCAGTTAGTAGAAGCTTTGGAAGAACAGCTCAAAACTTTGGCTCCTAATGCCATACAAAAAGAGACAGAAATAGCAGAACTGAGACAATCTGCCTTAAAGGATTCAAGCAAGGTCAGCTCTCCTTTCCTCCTACCTGCTTAGCTACCCATAAATTCTGTAAAACTCCTGTACCTGCTCTTTTTATTCTGGGTGTGGTTCTGTTCTTGAACACTGTCGTATTGACATCATGTGCAACTAACCAAAAAAAGCACCAGATTTTATTTTTGTTCTTCAGAAACAGAATTTCTGTTAATTACTAAAATTTCAAATTTTTCAGTAGTTCAGATAAACAGATGTCAGTTTGATGCTTATGATCCTACAATCAGACTGGACATCTGTAGCTTTTTCCGATAATTCACAGCATTTCCGGATCCCAAGCTAGGCTCAATACTCAGATAGTAGTTCTGTCTCAGGTTTCTTACTTTCTTTGCTTTCTCTGAGGTAGTATCTACAATGGCATGAAAAGACAGAAGGGGACGTGGAGAGAAATTAAGGGAAGCATCAAAAAGCAGAGGGGGGATGATCTCTGGAAGTTGCATTTCTTATTTCAACATCCAGCTTTTAATCAGGATAGCCAATCTAAGCCGTAGCATAGAATTTCAGAAGCTAAACAGAAGACTAATGAGTTGTGCTCTTTTGAGAATGTTTGGATTCACTTTCTCTGAGAAGAAAGATGTTCTCATAGCAAAACTTCCCCTACAACTGCTGACTTTCTCACAGTACCGAGGATTTGGGAACAAATAAAAGCTCGGGTTATTATATCTTAAGGGAGATGAAGGCTGAAGCACATAAGTAAAATAGAAGAATCAAAATATATTGTATTACAACTTCCCAGGCAATTCTGTGACTACTGCACTTGTAACAGTGACCATACAAATCCGTGAAATGTTACTGTTCTTGAATAGTTACGTGTTCTAAAAACTGATGCTACTAAGTAATTGCAATACTGCTTGTGTGTGTTAATTCCTTTTGCCAATCCCACAACTCAGCAGTTTTTACTGTTTATTAGGATAATGCAACTGTGATAGAAGAGTTAAGAAAAGAACTGGCTGACAAAGATGACTTTATAAAGGAATTAAAACAACGCATTAACCACAGTAGCCCTCAGTCTTTACCAAAAATACCTTTACTTGAAGAAAGACAAAGTAGAAGGAATGACTCTAGTAGAAGGAATGAAAAGGTATGATTATATTTATAGAAAGTAAGTACTTAACATCTTGTTAACCCCTTTTTTTCTTCTGTTTTCCTAGGAGATACTGGAGCTGGAATCATTTTTCTTAGCATATAGTCCTTTAACTACATATTCAGTGATGAGTACTTGTTGGTTCTTTTTGTCTTCCACTCAAACATGAGCTCTCATCTTCTCAAAAATATTTTATTTACTAGAACACCATCTCTCTGTGTACATTATGGAACTTTTCCATGCAGTTTTCCATGTATTCGTATGTGGATGTGAAGATTAGGCAGAGGTTTAGCCTTTGGTGTTCTAACATAGCAGCTGTGAGCGTGCAGAGTATGGGGGGAATGGATGACAAAACGACCAGCGTTACAGATTTTGTCCCTAAATAATGACTTGCTTTCTCTCTTTTGGAGGCAGAATACTGCCTGAGACTGTTAGTGAGACCCAGTAGGGTGTATCTGAAGATCACACAATGAATAGATGTTACTACCTTCCCACACTTGTGCTGTGTTTCAGCTTACGTGTTCATGTGGCGTCTGAGCTTGAGGTTTTACACTGTAACTTTAGAAAACTCGAGATATTTTGGAGGTCTAATGCATAGCCTAATCTTTACTCCTTTTAAATATTTACAGCCTAGGAAACAACAAAGCAAAACTAAAACTGGAGAAAGTATTCCATTAAGATGCAAAGCTGAAGACAATTATTTGTCATGTCGATGTACTAGGAGCCTCACTTCATTAAATGAATCTGAGGTTAGTATGAAACTTCAGATCTGAAAATGTTGTGATTGTATTGCTTTTGATAAGGAATGAGTAGGAAAAGATCTCATGTTCTCTAAACAATTCCCAAGTTTTAATTTATTTATCCCTTTCAAGGTGATCAGATCACCTGTTTTTATAGCCTTTGATAGGAATAAAAGCTGTTGAAACAATTGTGTGATGAATTTTTGTCAGGTGCTGTTGAAAACTCTCCTCATGTTAATGCTTATGAAGTGGCTCATGATTCGATAAGTTACTTGGAAAAAATTCATGGAGCCACTGAAACGGGCACAGCAAATTGAACTTATTTTCTTCCTCTACAGGATTTCTGGACATTGTTTTGTTAGCAGATGATGTTAATCATTCCTATATAAGTTTTTAATTGCTAACTTTCATAAAATGGCAGTTACATATATTTTAAAAACAAAGTATTTATTAACCAGCTTAATTCTTGGAAATACAGTGGGTGGTGATACTCCATTCAGATTCTTAGCAGAGCCTGATAAAGTGGCTCTGACTACTTTTTGTCTT
The DNA here is from genome assembly GCF_054131305.1 of Coturnix japonica. Classification (NCBI taxonomy): domain Eukaryota; kingdom Metazoa; phylum Chordata; class Aves; order Galliformes; family Phasianidae; genus Coturnix; species Coturnix japonica. The sequence continues at coordinate 17,628,690 of NC_140671.1, read as the reverse complement.
TCTACAATCTTTGGTAACTTTTTGAGAGGAAGAAGACTCCCCTCAGGGGGTTGGAACAGTGTAAGTAGTAAAAGCTGCTAGTCTGTGTTTGGGACACTGGAGTTTGCTAGTTACTAGCAGCAGTAGAAGCAGCCATCTACCATTTTCTGATGCCCCCAGCAGCCTGTCTTCCATGTGTTCAACCAGCATCTGAACTCATTTTTGATATGCTAGCTGAATTCCTGCCATAGAGAAGGAGGAGTCCAGGTGATCTCAGTTCTGACTTTGTTGTTCCTGTTGAGAAAAACAGGATTGGGTGGATTGTGGACAGTAAGTGCTGCTGGGGAAATGCATACTGACATTTCCCTGTCACTTAGCTGTGCATTTGCTGCCATTTGACCATGAGCAGGTACATGATAGCCTTCAGCTTAAGTACGGTGTCATTGCTTGAATGTCTGTATTCTCTCCAGGGAAAAGATAGCAATGGAGTTCTTTAATGACTTGTACTGGGCTTGCACCTTGCCAGCTGGACCTTACTTATGTAAATAACATCTCTAGTGTAGAAGAGGAAGGGCAAATTCTATAAGATTAAGCTGGAAGTTAATCGAACACTTGAATCAAATGCTCCTGTTCCTGCCCAGTTCTGACGCAGCAGAGTTGAGATGAAGAAAATCGTGTCAGTTCTACCACCATTCTCTATTAAAAAAAACTGTAGTTGTCTGTGCCCTTGAGAAAAAATGACTTGTAAAGTATCAGGCTCAGTTTAACATGGGGAACTTTTTTTGTGATCATAGATTGGAAATAATTTTAAATGTAACAAGTTCTAGGAAAGAAGGGTAAAACTCTGCTGTAACTGAAATAGACTCCTTCTGTTACAAGTGTTCTTACAGCAGGAAAATTGAATGCTTACATATCCTTTTCCAGATGCTTTATAGCTTTTTAATCTCATGGCTACCTTAACACTTGCACTTAAAATTCTTCTGTGCTATCAGGAGCATTTGGAAACTGTCCTCGACTCTTCTGGAGTGTCCACAGAAAATGGCAAAACTAGTCGGTTCCCAAAACCGGAGCTGGAAATCCCACTGACACCTCTGCAACCTGATAAGATGGAGATAAAGCAGCACGGCAGCATGATACCTTTAGGAGTGAAAATGCCTAAGGCAAAAAAGATAAGAAGTGATGACATGGATGAGGTATGACCTAGACCCAACAGAAAACAAAATATCTGATGCCTTTTTACCATTCTCATTTAAGCATTAAAAAAATGCTATTTCTACCTCAGTAAAGTAGTTGAAGAATTTAATCAATGAACTGCTTTAATGAACAAAACTAATAGCCAAGCTCAGTGATAATGGTTTAAGAGAAGGGAATTTCTCTTAACTCCATTGTGTATTTTCTTTGAAACCTGTAGACATAAATCAGCTTTTTAGACATCATGAGATGTCTAATACTGATATCTTAATGTCCTGTTTTTATAATTGAATGCTTATTTATTATTTGATTTACAGTGGAATAGTTACCACTAGCAGATACTTCCCTACTATTAGCAAAAGTGTTTAAAGTGTTCACTTTTGTGACATCAATTGTTCTTTCCAAAAGAATCATGGCTGAAACGTGTCTTATTTTCCCAGGATTTGGTGAAAAGTGAGAACACGAAAAATACAAAATCTGTCATGGCTTTTAATTCCCCCTTTTGCAAGTGACGAGAAAATGGTTGGTTTTTGTTCTAGTTTTGAAGCTAGCTTGGGACTTCCTGTAATTGTTAATTAATTATTAATTAATTGATCCTGTAACACGAAAGAAGCAGTGTCTTATCCTTATGTGTATACCTGAATGGGAATCTTACATGCTTATGAGCTCTTCCTATTAAATTCCATAAGCTAACCAAAGGGCAAGTCAGTCTGTCCCCAGAGCGTGTAATGGCTGTACTGTGTAATGATTTGGAGGGAAGGATATTGCACACTGAATAGTTGGGAAGAGAAGCTTTAGTGTATTATCGTGTGCTTTTGTAAGTGAAGCCCTTGTATTAAACTAAGGTTCATATCATTAATATGCATGGCAGTTATTAAAAACAGATGTTCACATGTGATAGCAGTATCCTTGGCATGGTCAGAGTATGAGTAGTAGATTTTTCCCATCTGTTGTCTTCTGTTTTGTATGTTTGTTTATTTTATGTAATTAGAACAGCTTATGTAAGAAACAACTCCACCGCTTGGGAGCTACTTTTAAAGAAACTACTGCCTTATTAAGAAACTTTAAGAAACGTATGCCTTGAAATAGCTGAGATTTTGACAACTCCCTAAAGGGTATAAAATTGTCTACATTACTTGCCGTTGTGGTATCATCAGCATAATGAACAGAGGTGTCAGTAGTAAAGCTCAAAATGTCAACTTAAAATAACGTTGAACTAAAATGAAGTTTAAACAATGCTCTTGTTTCACATGTTCACATCTCTGTTGAACAGAAATACGGAAAAGACTACTTCCTGAGAAAGCGAGTACATGCTTCAAGACTGACTAAAAAGAAGGATGAAACACTGCAAAAAGTTGGAGATTTTATTCAAAGCTCTCCTTCTATTATACACCATAAAGGTTGGTGTAGAATAAGTTTTATTCCATGTTTTCTAGACATTGTAGAATGGCTTGTTTCTGCTGTAGGCTATTAATGTATGTGTTCTTAGAGAACTTGTCTGCCATGTTAAGTTGTCCTTTGATTTATGAAGTAAATGCATTTATTCGTCTCTTCAGAGATTCATTATTACATTTGTGAAAACCTACAAGTATACAGAGAAAGTTGGTTCTGTCTTGTGCTTCTGTCAGCACGAAAGTTAGGCCTGTTGTTTAACTCCTGCTGAAGTTTCTGACTTCCAGCGACTTCTGAGCCATGATTGTCTTTCATGCTCCATTTTAATGTGTGCTTTAAGCTGCCGTACCTGAACCTATAAACAGTTTCAGCTATAGAAGCAATAAAGAACCTCGATGAACAAATACAATTTATGAGTATTTTCACTTAAATTTTAGGTGTCATTTATAAACCAAGTTTGTTACGAAGCTTTTTTTGCATTCAGTGATTTAAAGACTCACAAAACCAGTAAGTTGACTGGTTTATGTATCAAAACAAATTTCTTCTAGCCAAGAAGCTGATGTCAGCAGTAAGTTCTCCTAAATCAAACGAACCTGAAAGTCTCGAAGAAGGAGAGACCAAGCCAAAACGATCCAAAAGGAAGCTGTATTCCACTGCCGTTTCTGGCCCTCTAGATATACCTGCTTCTTCGGTAAGCGATTATAATGTAGTCTTGGCTTAAAATAAACTACTAAGGAGTCCAAACAGACTGGAGGTTTCATCTATTTGCAGGGGGAGGTTGAAAGTACTGAGGTATTTCTTTATTCTACCAAGTCATTCTTGTTGGTCTTCCTGCTGTTCTGTTTTATTTTGTCCTCAAAGATCTCTGTGTTTGGCTGGCTTACAGTTTACTAAGTAGGTGATGTAGCAATCACGGAGATGTCTTCTAATTTGGAATCATAGATAATTTCAGTGTGTTGGAGTGGAATTATTCTACTACACGCTTTTCTAGAGCACAACTTAGACAGCTTTTTAGGTATGCTTAAACTATGATCTCCTGTCTAAGCCAACTTGCAAAGGATCTGATGTGCCAGTTTCATGACTCTGTCGGCAGCTATTGTGCTAAAAACATTCTTGCTCTGTTGGAACTGCATCTTTTAATTATATTAGAGTCCTTTTTCTGTTCAGCATAGTGATCATTTGCCCATACTGTAATATCCGTCTGAATTTTTTGATGATTTGACGAATGATAGGGGCAGAAACCAAAATGTTATATTTTTTTTGTTAGAGGATGAAGAAGATGAGAATTTCTTCTCTCACTGTAGTTCTGAGAACATGGAACTGAACCGAGAACTGAAATTCTGGTCAAGTCATAGCTACAGGGATTGAGGCTAAAAATGTTTTCTGAACGCTTCATGTTTCACAAAACAAGTATTATAATACTCTTTTGAAAACAAGTATTTCAAAATGAAAGCTGCCTTCAGGCTTTCCTCAGATGTGTGTGCTTTTTTAAGATAAACAGGATTTTGTACATTCTCCATATTTGTTCCTTGTGATTAAGCTGCATTAAAATGATCTCGGTATCCCATAGTTTTCTGAATAAAATATAATAAGCAAATTCCATTCTGAAATCCATTTAGGGGAAGAAATATGTTTGCGTGGGTCAAGAAGAGCTTGTCAGTCTTGTGTGAAAAGATGAGTAACTTTTGAAATGTTTTCTTCAGGAATCTTAGGAACAAAAGAAGGAAAGTGATCATCTGATCATCAAGCGACGGCTGAGATCCAGAACAGCTAAAAAACCTTGAAGAAGCGTGTTTGTTCCCCTTTCTCAGGACATACTTTCATCGTATTATTAAAACTGGTTGTTAATAAACAGTAACAGTTACTCCGTTGTGTTCTTAAATTTGTATATAGGTGTTTGTTGCAGAACGGCGGGAGAAAAGCAGACGACCACACCTGTCATTGACATATGATCAGTGAATCTCATTTATTCCTTGGCTGCGTGTACCTTTATAATACGGATAATTAGCTCATACATATTGCAAAAGTGGAGCTCATCATTGGTTCCCAATTACATACCATCCCCGAGTATCTTAACAGCTTGTTGTTATCATCCTGAAAGATACTCCCTTGCTGAGTTCCCAGAACCATGGCTAGTTTCTCACCATCACAGGGCATCCTGATGTTCTCACTGTCCTTGCAGGTGTTATGGCTGCTTGATTAACCGCACCGTGTTTACGACCCTTCTCAGCTAACTAGCTGTAAAAAACACTCTCTACAGGACCCCACAGATTACCTTCAGAATTCAACAGTTAGTTCTGTTTCCTTTCTGAGTGCATAACAACCTGAGCAAATGAATTGAATGACATGGCTTGTTAGTCTGGTACAAACTCTGCTGTACACTGGAACTTGGTCCATTTGTAAGCAGGACTTCGTCCATCTCTGCAGGACAGCAGAAAACCCTTTGTGCTAATCATGATGCCAAGAAGCAGAATGCAGCAAATGGCAGATGATTCAACTGCTTCAGGTGTTCATTTCCTTAAAACTGCGAATAGTTTTGGACTGAGAGTTTGTAAGCAGAACGGAGCTCTTAAAGCTGTCAGAGATTATTTCTGCACTGTTCAATTCTATCTGCATAACATACACAGGATCTCAGAACTGCGTTGCTTAAACTGGTGGAACGTGTTGAAGTGAACTGGGATGAGCAAGTTTTAGAACTTAGTCAGAGTGCTATAAAAAATGGATAATCTCATGAGTATTAAGGTACAGGCTTGCTATTTCTGCACTGAATTTGTTTTTATTTTACATGGCTGTGATCTGAAAGTTGCTTGAAACGCAGGCACCTAGGCACTGTTGTGTAACTGAATTTCACACATGATAGGTCCTGAAATATCCTGGAATCTAAAACTCTGACTTGTTTTAAGTCTGCTGCTTGAGTCTAATCAGGGTCATAGTGTCTGTGTGCAGTGTTTCTTTCCCTGTAATGCTCCACATCATTTCATTTTGGGAATATTGAAGGAAATGGACTATGTGCCATAACTGTTGTTAGAACAAAGTATGTCTGGTGTGATCTTATGCATAGGTTCTGTAACTGCTCTTCACAGCTCAGGTGTTTGACCTTCCTTTTGGTGAAGTGATGAAATACCGCTGGTTTCTATTTGTGCTTCTAGGCACATTGAAGCTCTTAGGAATACAACAATTGTCTCCAGTTCTTTTCAATGATATCAGTAACAGCTCGAGTGCTGCTGCCCACTAGGTAGACCCAAAGAAGCGAGCTACAGTGAAACAACACACGAGCTGGACCTGCACGAGGATCACATTCAAGACAGTGGCTCTGTTGCTTGAAGCCTATTTGCTTCTTCCTGCCGCCACTCTATTACCAAGTATCAACAACCTCTTTCATGATTCAACTTGCAAAACGTTTGACACTAACCCTTGTGTTTCTATGCCTTCCTAGGTGATTCGAGCCCTTGTCAACCCCAAAGATCCAAACCAAGTAGTGATGTGCAGTGTGTTTCCATCAATGGAGAGTTCTTATTAAGCATGAATCGCTGCAATTTGGATGACAGCCTTCCACATGGTAACAGTGATGGACACAAGGGGCTCATCCACGTTCATGCTCTCATATCTCCTGGCTCTGCTGAAGATGCTGACCTGAGCCTGCCAGACACAGCAGTCACCTGCCTGGATTGTGACCCAGCGCCTTTGCAGTGCTGCCCATCCCAAGCACAGCCCGAGTGCCCCAGCAGCAGCACCACCATGCAGGAGCAGGTCAGCATCAGTGAGGTGAAGCTGAGCATCTTAGATGGGGACTTAGAGTCAGGCTGCCAGTCCCAGGCACCAGGCAGCAGCACCAGCTCTGAGCCACTCTCATCTTGACAAGAGGAGTCCCATCTTCACCCTTGACCTCTCAAGCCCTCCTGTCTTTTATTGAATAAAGTCACTCTCATGCTCAGTCATCACCTTGACTGCATTCCGAGTCTTCATTCACAGGGATTGGGATGAATGCAACAAACAGCAAGGCAGCTCAGCTTGCAACACTCTGGCTGTGGGGTTCGTGCAGGCAGAGCTCTGGGTTCCCATTTTGCCTGGCTTTGGGATGTCTGCAGCAAGATCTCTACCATTTTGTATGGGAGCAAATAATCTCTAGCATCCAGGTTGCTGCTCATGGTAATCCCAGTCTTCCTGGCTGTCGCTCTGTGATACCTTTCAAAGCCTTTTGATACTCTTTGATGCCTTGGCTGCTCCCTAACACCTCTGTCCTCCTGCCATGTTGACTCACGTCTCCCACTTTTAAGCTGGCTTTGCAGATCATCTCCAGCCCTGTCATCATCACGCTGCAGCAGGAGGTGCTCACCTGGCCCAGTGTCTGGCAGTACTGCTTGTTCTGCAGATGAGCAGCTGCCTCCTCATCTCTTCAGCTACAGTAGTTTTTCTCAGGGCAGTTAGATGCAGTCATGCTCCTCTGGATTTGGTGTGTTAAATCCATGCTGCATGGCAGCAGTCAGTGCAATACAAAGGTGTTCTGTGTGCCACAGCATTTCTCCAGGGGCTGCCAAAGGTAGAAGCACAACACAGCACCATCCTTCTGACAGTAATGTCTGTGAGTGTTAGACATGTGAGCACTGCATCATCCCCAGCGTGTCAGTGCTTTTCCACACCAACCTGACTCTCACACTCTGCACTGAATGTAACTCTGCTCTTGTGGAGACAAATGCTTTCTGTCACATCCTCCATCCCTGCAACCATTTGCCGGTAGGCAGCTCTTGCAGAAGAATCAAGCAGCAGAACCTTTTGCTCACCCTACAGCATGCAAATGCTATGAAAGCAGAAATAACCTGGCATGCTCTGGGTCTGCAAGGCTGCACAGATGGGAGAGGTAGATTGTGTTTTTGCAGTGGAAGTTTCCAGTATTTTCAGTACATAGTGTAGGCCCTAACTGAATGTATAACCCTCTTGTAAAACAGCTGTATAAGTAGTTTTTGCACCAAGAAAGTTGCTGAACAGAGTTAAGTTCAGACTGGGGGCATTCTGACATGGGTAGAATTGAGACAAGCACAAGATAAATACACAGGGTGGGTAGAGCCCAGCACAGGACGGAATGAATGTACTGACTGTTGGAAACATTGCCCTTCTCTGTCCGCAGAAAAGTACAAGGCAAACCTAAAAACAAGAGGTTGGTAATTGACCTTATATGGAAATGAATCCTAGCAACAGTCTCGAGGAGTCTGTGAGCCTGAGATGCTCAACCAATGAGAGCCATGAGAGCATCACCTGCATTGGGTTTAGGACATAGAACAGAATTGATTTCACTGACTGGTGTGCAGTTTCTCCCTTTCCAACAGGGGATGTGCGCGCAGTATTGCAATAATGAATAAGCACTGCTGCTATCGCTGCCATCTTTGCCTAACTAGAAATCTTTGACTTTGAGAGTTTCTCACACAAGGGGAGAGGGTAAGAAAGTAAAGAGGCACAGAAAACTAAGGAAAACTGCTATTCTTTATCTTATCTATAAAAATTGATACAATTGATGCTGTCGTGCATTTTTTTAAAATTTATTTATTTTTAATTTTTTGCCAATGTCAGTTAGATTGTTTTAAAATATCTACACACCAAAATCTGACTACCAAGCAAATGTAATGGAAATGAAATGAAGGTGAGTTAGCGGAAAGCACAAGGTCATATTATATTAGGCTCTAGCAAATTTACAGGCAGTCACTGCATGAAGAGGTAGATCTGAGTTGCACATTATATGATTCCCACAAAGATTAATGAAATCTGAAGCTTTCAATTTTTTTTTTTTTATTATTCTTTTTTCATTTCATTTTTAAACAACTGAACCAGACCCCAACCCTCACAGGAGCTGTAAAGATAACAGCATTAACCTGCAATGTAACTCTAATCCTAACCCTTACCCTGATTCTAAAATCGTCTCTAACTCCAAATGTAACAACAAAAATGATGCTAGAAGTTTGTAGCAAAAGGAACCTTAACCCTGATCATAATCCAAAAAAAAAAAAATCATTATGGTAACAATAATCTTTACCTTAAGAGTAATATTAATCAGAGCCCAGATGATGCCTGCATCCAATCAGAAGCATGCTTTGTATTATTTAAGAGTTGTATTTTTTCCAATGAACTCTCTCTATTATCACGTTTATAAAGTAACAGAGTCTGTTCTTTTTCTCCTGACACTGTGCCTTACTCCTGACATCCCCTGAAGATGACCCAGATAGGGCACCATCAAGGTAATGCTAATAGTAATGACAACCCTAAGGGTATCTCTAGCCTCAGTGTTAATGGGACGCTAACAACAATCCCAACAGCCTTAAACATTCTGGTGGTGTGAAAGAGGTGCTGCCTTGCACATGCTGGGCAGTCCCATTGTCTGTTAAATGCAGGCGGCAGCGTAGAAACATGATGCCCGTGGTCAGAATGCCCTGTGGCAGATCCTGGCACCGGAGAACTGACCGGAGAACCATGAGAGAACTGACAACAAATCACTCGACATCAGAACCGACCCAGTGGTTATTTACAAGCCTTGGGTGACCCAGACAGGATCTCAGAGTGGTGAATGTAGGTACAGAAGTTGTTACTACTCTGTTTTCTTCTAAAAGCTGCTCAGCTGCTTTGCGTTTCAGACCATCCCTGGCTTCACTGTGTGCATCTGTCCAATTGATACCAGGTGTTTTTTCATCTCAGAAGTTGGGGGGGGCGGGGGAGAGGGGAAACAGACATCAATTCAATTACTCATTTATTTATTGACAGAGATTCATGTTTGCTACGTTTGGAGAAGATTTATTTGTTTGCTGTGGTTTGATTTTTTCTTTTTTTCTTTTCCCACTCCTCCTCCCCTCCCCCCCCCCCTTTTTTTTTTAATCCATCTTTGTGTTCTTCCCCTATAATCAAAAGAGAACGGATCCCCAGGGTCTGTCCCGCAGACGTTTTTTCTGTGGTCTCTGCTGCCACCTGCTGGCCAATACACGGAACTGCCACTCTTGGGCGTTTGGTGCCGCAGGAAGCACAACGCAGATCTGAGTTCTGACCGGTCTACGCAGCAAATCCGCCAATCTTTATTGTGATAAGCCCTCCACATGGCATTGCGCACGCACTCGAACACGCAGCAGGCATAGATTTCTCCTAACTCCTTGAGGAGCAGGCAAGCAGAACAACTGAGCGCACCACTGCTTGTGATTGGGCCACCCCCATCATAGAGATGTGTGTTAGATCTTTTACCCACCCCTGGACTGGCCTAGTTGTTTAACGATAACCTCTGAAATCTGAATTACTGGATCTACCACCTGTAGTGTATAATAGGTAGCCAATAAATGCTTTTCAACTGTGATGTATCTTTATTCTGCTCCATGCCAAACCTGTGACCAAAACCTCATAGGGGTTCACAAAGAACTCTGGCTCTGCCAGAGCCCCCATCCAGACCCTTCTTGAGTTACATTCACATCTAGTTTAGCTGAAAAGGTTGGACTATAAATACTCAGTTCTTGGGCCTGTTTAACAGATATTTTTTCCTGATTATGCTGTCCATTGATCTTTTTAAACTGAACTCCTGCTCTAATCTGGTCTTTAAACATTTGTTGTCTCAAGACCCTAATGGGTCCAGACTGGATTACCTTAGGGGCTGGACGCCTAAGTCATGGCAGCAGATGGTTCTCTGACCTTTCCACCACCATTCAGAGCCTGCATCTGGCCATAGGCACTCTTGTCTCCCCATCAATTGGGCAGCCTGTTGTATTACAGCACCTGAGGGCCACTGAGGGGTTCAGTATGGATAACATAGACCCATCCTGATGTAAAGGTGATGGCTGTAGGATGAGATCCCTCGTTCCTGATGAAAAATTTATTGACTGGGCTCTCAAAATCATCTTCATAGATTGCCTCTTTCATGCCTAATTCTCTAATATAATTTTGTTAGTCCTCCATAGAGGACCACAGGCTGATATTTAATGGTATGTCATTCTTATTTGGCAATGTTATATGACACACAGCCATAAATCATTCACTGTTCAAATGGCTATCCTCATTATGTTGGACAGAGCATACAGTCTTTGCCTGAGGGCAGGGTGAGTAGTAATGAATGTCAGTTTTGAAATTTCCAGTCCATACACCACAGCGCTTTCTGCCTCCATGTCCCATAACCAGAGCAGCTATGCTGGCATGCTCTCTTGGTTTCTGTCTAAACCACTGTACTATATCCAACAGTTCAGCTGCTGTATTATGGGCAGCAGGGTTTGGGGGGTTGGACACTGGTCAGGGCACTCCCACCAGCCTATCCTGCATTTTTTTTTTTCATTTTTGGGTTACAATCAGTCAGATCTCAAATAGATGTAGTCCAAATGGAACCTCAAAATCTGACCTTTTAGTGCCTTCATTTACAGAGTCCATTTTATACAGATTCCCTTGTACAGGGTCCCCATGGTCTTCCAGAGAGATGTTTCTGATCTTCCATAGGAGAATGATTGAATTAGGTTTTTTCCCCATCAAAACTGCCACCTGTCTTTCCAGTTTTTCAACACTATCATTCAATAGCTGATTTGCATCAGCCTGAGCCTCTTCAGTTATGTTCAGACAGTTCAAGGCCATTAAAAGTGGCCATGCCACCATGAACACAGCTAACTGTCATTATCAAGTTGTAAGTATGTCTTTGCTAAGACCATGGAAATACTCAGTCAGGTGGGCCAGGGACTCATGGACCCTCCCTCCGTCCCACACAGGGCCCCATTTTTCAGTGACAGAAGCAATGCTGCATTTTGAGGATCCTAGGAATCCCAGGACATGCCCTGACAAAAGGTCATTCAAAGGGGTAGTCTTTCCCATCCAAACAACTCCATGATATTCACAGAATCACAGAATTGTAGGGGTTGGAAGGGACCTCCAGAGACCACTGAGTCCAGCCCCCTGCCAAAGCAGGTTCCCTACACCACGTCGCACAGCTCGGCATCCAGGCAGGTCTTGAATATCTCCAGAGAAGGAGATTCCACAACCACCCTGGGCAGCCTGATCCAGTGCTCTGTCGCTCTCACCGTAAAGAAGGTATTGCACACATTAGTGCAGAACTTACTATGGTGCAGTTTCTGTCTGTTTCCCCTTGTCCCGTCTCCACACATTGCTGAAAAGAGTCTGGCCTCAACACTTTGCCCCCCACACCTCAAATATTTATAGACCTGGATCCTGTCCCCTCTCAGCCTTCTTTTCTCAAGGCTAAACAGACCCAGTTCCCTCAGTTTCTCCTTATTGGGGAGATGCTCCAGGCCCTTCACCATCTTTGTGGCCCTCTGCTGGACTCTTTCTAAGAGATCCCTGTCTTTTTTTTACTGGGGAGCCCAGAACTGGACACAATATTCCAGATGAGGCCTCACCAGGGCAGAGTAGAGGGGGAGGATCACCTCCTTCGACCTGCTGGACACGCTCTTTTTAATACACCCCAGGATGCCATTGGCTTTTTTGGCTACAAGGGCACACTGCTGGCCCAGGTCCCTCTCAGCAGAGCTCCTCTCCAGCAGCTCATCCCCCAGCCTGTACTGGTGCATGCAATTATTTCTACCCAGGTGCAAGACTCTACACTTGCTTTTGTTAAACCTCATCCGGTTTCTTACTGCCCGGCTCTCCAGCCTGTCCAGGTCTCGCTGAATGGCAGCACAGCCTTCAGGTGTGTCAGCCAATCCTCCCAACTTCGTGTCATCAGCAAACTTGCTGAGGGTGGTCGTTGATGAAGATGTTGAACAAGACCGGACCCAGCACAGACCCCTGGGGGACGCCGCTAGTTACAGGCCCTCAGCCAGACACTGCACCGCCAACGACAACCCTCTGCACTCTGCCAGTCAGCCAATTCTCGACCCACTTCACTGTCCACTCACCTATCCCATACTTCCTCAACTTTGGTATAAGTATGTCATGGGAGACTGTATCAGTTATAGAGGTTATAGAGTTCAATTCCTGTAGTCAATTTGGCGGCCCAGGTGGGACCAGCTCTGTTCGCTGCAGGACCAGCTGAGAGGGAGACACTTTTGGCGCACCCTGAGATTTCTCTGAAGGACTCCCTTCCTCACCTGATCACTGCAGGGACAGACAAGGACCACCCATAGGTGGACCAGGTATGTGTATGGTAAGTGGAGCCCATATGTCTTGAGGAGACATCCTACACAGTTTACAGCCATACGTGCTGCTCCCAGGGAGGTGAGCTCATGGCTTTGGTTGCCAGCTGGGTAGGAAGACTCCCTGGGTGAGTTCCTATGAAAGGGAACTGTATGTCATATGAATGGAAACAAGAACAAATACTCTCTCCCAGGTGGTTGGCAATAGGAGGGACCTAGGTTGGTCTCTCCTATGGGTATGGGATATAGTGGATAGCCTGTCAAATGGTAGCCTGGGTTCTCCAAGTTGTAATCATGGGGCTTATAGGTTGTATGTTCAATATTATCATCTGCTTTAAGTGTTTGGTACCGTGTGTCAAGCTGACTCTGGGAAAAACATTAACGTTTGCAACTGGTCGACCAGAGTATGAGTGTTATTAAGATTCCAGCTAGAAAACGTTGTCAGCGTTGTGTAGTATGAATAAACCATGGTTTTTGATCTAAATGTCAGAGTGAGTGTGGTGTGAGTGAGACACAGAACAGCTGCAGGGTGAGTGCCGAGTCCCGACCCGTGTTTCCTTCCTCGTGTGAGGGAAATGGCCAGACACGGACAAAGTGAAAGACTGTGTTGTCTATCCACTCATAAGTACTTTCTGCTTGTATGTAAGAAGATGGGAGTTTGTGCTCTGTAGATTAGTAAGATTGTCCTGAGGAGAGGTGTACATTCCACCCGACCAATGAGATTCAACCCATTTATGTAATACTATGTACTGCTTGTGAGGAAGTGTGTGAGGGAGGTGGTTCAGTCAGTGCTGTTTCTGTGGCACAGTGTTTATAACTGAAGAATACAGACTGTATTAAGGGAGTTTATGTGAACTGAAGAACAGTATTGTTTGACAAACTGTTTTGATGGTACAAGAAAGTGTAATTGTTAATGATATATGGAAGTGTACTTGAGGGAATGTGGAAGTGTATGTGAGCATAGAAATAGAGGAAGCATTTACAGAGGAAAAAGGATTAAAGTGAGTTTACCTGCATTGACATGAGAGCAACACCCTGCACCGCTGCCCTGTGAGCTGAGCAGAGCAGAGTGGAGACACAGTCCCCGTGTATCAGGTAGTGTTATTCTGCTTACCAAAAGAATGAGTTCACTACAGAAGAGGCAAATCTTCCCCTCTGCTCCATCTGTGGCATACTCTGGAGTTCAAGGCATTGCAAAGCTATGGCACATCTACTTTCTTTCAATGATGACACCTTAGTGTGCTCTGGGCTCTCATTTCAATTGCATCTATAGAAGTCTAGGGTCATGCCAGCTGACAGGAAGCTGGCAAATGTTGTCTCATTGTAAGGAAGAGCAAGAAAGATGACATGGGCAATTATGGACCTGTCAGTCCAGAGCCTGGTAAAATTATGGAGAAAATGATGGTGGGAGTTATGGAAAAACAGCTGAAGGACAATTCTGTCATTGGTCGCAGCCAACACAAGTTTGTGAGGCAAAGGTCCTGTTTAATTTAAGCTCATTCTGTGACACAGTTATCCGTTTAGTTGACCAAGGGAAGCCAGTTGATGTAATCCTTGAGAATTTCAGTGGAGATTTTGACACTGTTTCTCACAACAACCTTCTGGACAGAATGTTCTGCATATGGCTAGACAGAAACACAGTGTGGTGGGTGAGCAGTTGGCCAGTAGGTCAGTCCCAAAGGATTATAGTCAATGGGTTTCATCAGGCTGGTAGATGGTCACTGTCGGGGTCCCCAGGGTTCCATTTGGGGGCCACTTTCCTTTCATGTTTATGCAGATGAATTGCATGCAGGACTAGAAGACGTTCTGAGCAAGTTTGCTGATAAGACCAGATGAGGAGGTGCTGTTGCCTCCACTGAGGGTGGAGAGGACTTGCAGAGAGATGTGGACAAGTCAGAGAAGTGGGTACCAGTTGGTACTAAGCACCAAGTGCATAAAGTATAACAAGAACAAGTGCCTGATTGTGCACCTGGGTAGGGGCAATGCTGGACATACACACTGACTGGATATTGGACACTGGAGAGTGGTCTCACTGAAAAGGATTGGGGGTCCTGGTCTGCATCAAATTGAATGTGAGTCAGCAGTGTGCCAAGGCAGCCAGGAAAGACAACAGTCCCCTGGAGGGCATGAAGCAACTTATTGCCAGCTGGGTGAGGGAAAGGATCATCCCTCTCTGCTCTGCATTGCTACTGCCTCACTAGCAGCACTAGGTGCACTTCTGGGCACCGCAGAACATAAAGGACATTAAACTCTGGGAGAATGTGCAAAGGAGGGCACTGGAACTCAGAGATTTGAAGTTCAGAGTTTCACAGGGATTGACTGCTTGTTCAGACTGGGCTCTTCTCACATCCCTTCTCAGATCCTGCAATGAAACATAGGTCTCATATGGGACATGAACCTCACAGCGTCCTTGCACCACATGTAGAGCCTGGGATCTTCTGTCCCCATGTCTTTCATTTAACATCATACAGACCTCCAACCCATTGCCCCAGGAAATGCCAGGAGCCAACATGAGATACAGGATCTCTCTACCACTGGTCTTGCAATCAGGGCTTGACCTGTCTGCTTCGTAAGGCAAAGGAGAGGTTTCTTAGCATGCCAGTGCCTTTGCCTGCCTGTAGTCATGGCTTCCAGTTATCTTCTCTAACAAGTCCCTTGGGAAGCTTGCTTGGTAATGTTCCTCAGTGGGCCCATTAATACTCCAAGAAACTTCACTGTTACTTCTGACTTTGTCTTGTTGAGCACTTTGTGCAAACTTCTCTCTGCACTGGAGGCTGATGAACTCAGCATCAAATGCGCCCTGGGACAATTATAACCTAAAGAATCTCCTGTACCTTATGCCATCTTGTTATCTTCTTCACGTTATCAGAACTTGTTCAGCAAAAAGGAGGGATATCTGGAGAGAGCTTAAAGAGAAAGAATCCATTAAAAATTTATTGTCTCTTTATTTATAGCTGGGTTTAAAGCAGCACTGTGCAACTGATACCAATCCAGGTTGTCCCAATGAGTTCTGTACTGTTACTGCGTTGACAAAGATCCTTCTCAACCTCCCCACACAATTTCTGCTCACAATGGACCTATTGGACTTGCATCACTTTTCTTCACATCACTCTTCTCCTCTGCATTCATCCGCTCAGTGTTAAAACTGCTTTGCACCAACTCCCACTGGCTTTCCTCAGAGAACCATCTGCACATGGAAAAGGAAAGATTTCTCTTTTTTATCTGGCCAGCAAACGGAAGGAAAGGTGATGCAATTGAATGAACAGTAAAACAGCGATCAACTGCATGCCATGTTCAAGCTGCATCTATTGAAGTTTGTCTTTCATATGGAATACTTTTAAAAGAAATGATTTATACTGAGGTAGGATAGGATAGATTGAATCACAGTGAAGGAGTTGACAACAGAGGCCATCAGACTCTGGGAGATGGAGCAAATTCCAGTAATCTCCCTGGGATAGATCAGCCAGGTAGTTGAGAGGTATCAACTTAAAACTGAACAGGACATGTGAGTATTTCACACATTGAGAATGTTTAACACATTCTCATTTATTTATATCTTTGTCTTCAACTCATATTTTTAACTTTTACTGACATTAATGAACATCTTTTAGACATTGTGCTTTAAAAAAATTAAAAAGAAAGACAATAAGAAAAAGAAGTAAAAGAAGGAAAAGAAAAAAGAAGATAAAGAAAAATTAAAAAAAGTAAAAGAAACAGAAAAAAAAAGAAAAAGAGAAAGGAAGAGGAAAAGGAAAAAGAAAGAGAAAGAGAAAAAGAAAAGGAAAAAGAAAAAGAAAAAGAAAGGGAAAAATAGAAAGAGAGAAAGAAAGAGAAATAGAAAAGATAGGAAGGGATAGATAGAATTACTGTGAAGGATTTGACAACACAGTCAATCAGACTTTGGAGAGACAGTGCAAATTCAAGAAATCTCCTTGAAAGTCAGAAACCTGACAGATAATTGGGAGGTATCTGACTGAACAAGGATGGGGAAATATGGCAGGCAGTGGGAGGAGCGTGAGTCCAAATGGCCTGCTGAAAACATGCCCTTAACCACGGCCATTTATTCAGGACAGCTCCAGACACCTGAAAAATGAGGGACATCAAATAGGCAGCAGGGAAGAGCAGCGGTGGACGCTGGGCTTTAGTCGCAGGGCAATAGCAATGGCACCACTGATGGTGTCTCTGTACCCAAAGGCATTTGAAATATAGGGAAAAAAAAAAAAGAAAAAATAGACACAAAATCCCTACAAATTCTCATATTTACAACTAAAAATGGATCAAGACTCATGAGAATTTCTCATGATGAGAAGAGTTAAAACATTTTCATTGAATTCTTTGTCTTCAATTCTTTGTTTCAGTTTTATTGACATGTATGTTCATCTTTTAAGCTTACAGCCTCAAAACAAACAAACAAACAAATAAATAAATAAAATTAGATCCATTTGTCCTTGTGTACATCGGAGCTGAACCAGAGGAATCCCAATGATACTGTGTGTCCATGAGGAGTTGAATCCCATTTCAGCCCCAGGGTTTCCAATTAGGGATGTGACGCCTGCACTGCCTCAGTGAAATCACTGCCCTGCACAGGGGAAGTTCACCTCTCTCTGTCCTTGCCTGTATGCCCATTTTGTTTCATCACAAGATCTCAGGTATCAGGTCTGGAATCAGTCACTGACCACTGTACATTTGGTATTTAATTCATCAGATTTCAAAGTACAATCATGATGTGGCTGTTTTCCAGGATCTGATGGCAAAGAGGACACAGGGACATCTCAGGGGAGACGGGTGGGAAGGATAAAGTATGACATCCTCTGCTGCTGAGCTGGGCCGGGCTCCTGGGACACAGGGAGCTCATACAAGTGGGCAGTGCTGCAGAGAGACAGCTGTGCCCAGGAGCAGCTCTTGTGCACAGCACAGCCTACAGGTGACAGAAGGAGAGGAGAGAAAGGGGAGAGAGCTTACAGGATGTGCACGGTGTGAGCAGACTGTGGACACACAGCAAGAGCATTCCACGCAGACCATGAAAAGGTAAGTCTCACTGCAGACCATGCAGCTTCTTTTCATAGAGGGTTAAACAAACCAGGGACATCCCGTAGAAGATCTGGCTGCAGGCACTGCATGTTTCTTTACTGTGGAAAAAGCCTTCTGCTCCACCCGAGGGCTTCCATGCTGCAGTGTCAGAGCACAGCCCTGAGTGTCTGCACTCAGCCTGCCCGGGGAGCTGCCCAGGGCGCTGCAGGGAGATGTGTCGGGGGAAGGAGCCCCCCGGCAGGGCTTGTGCTGCCACAGCTGCTGCCTGGGGCAGGGGATCACAGCTCCACTGCACTACTGAATGTTTGTGAAGGCCCTTTGCAAGAGGAGAGCCAAGGAAGGGATTTTCCATATCTTAATCTGAGGGAAGGCAGATAGGACTGGAGGTGGAAATCTAATAGAGGCTGTAAAATTTAAAACACAGCTATGTTACTCCCAAATATTTCTTCAATCAATTGCTTGTTTTGTGAACAGCCACACAGGTTGTGCTTTCAGCCTCTCGTTTCTAAAAGGAAAGAATCAGTTCATGTTTTTCTTGTTTTCTGCAGACTTCAATAGTGCACTTATCCTGCAAACAGGCATATTTGACTAAAACATATTGAAGTGCAAAGAGGCTGGGGTTGTGGGCACTAAGAACAGTTGGAGTGAAGATATGAGACATGTAAACAGTTACCAAGAGGAAAATATTCAGGAGTCTGGGATATGATTATGAAATGAGAAAAAGTAAGAGCTCCTTAATCTTCTAATTCTTTAGGGATGGTGAAGCTCATGAATATAAATTCAAGTTATGGAGTTAAATGAAAATTACCCAAAGGTAAATGAAAACATTTCACAGTACAGCAGGAGGAGTGTCTCTGAGAATGGTCTGGACTTGTCATTATCTTCTGCACTCTGAACAGGACTCCAAGCCCAACAACAGCAGATGCCCAACAGCAGCTCCATCAGCGAGTTCCTCCTGCTGTCGTTGGCAGACACACGGCAGCTGCAGCTCCTGCACTTCTGGCTCTTCCTGGGCATCTACCTGGCTGCCCTCCTGGGCAACGGCCTCATCAGCACAGCCGTAGCCTGCGACCGCCGCCTGCACACCCCCATGTACTTCTTCCTCCTCAACCTGGCCCTCCTCGACCTGGGCTGCATCTCCACCACTCTCCCCAAAGCCATGGCCAACGCCCTCTGGGACAACAGGGCCATCTCCTACACAGGATGTGCTGCACAGCTCTTTTTCTTCTCCTTCTTCCTCTCAGCAGAGTATTCCCTTCTCACCATCATGTCCTATGACCGCTACGTTGCCATCTGCAAGCCCCTGCACTACGGGACCTTGATGGACAGCAGAGCTTGTGCCACCATGGCAGCAGCTGCCTGGGGCACTGGGGTTCTCAATTCCCTGCTGCACACTGCCAGTACGTTTTCACTGCCTCTCTGCCAAGGCAATGTTGTGAACCAGTTTTTCTGTGAAATCCCACAGATCCTCAAGCTCTCCTGCTCAGAATCAAATCTCATGGAAGTTGTGTTCCTCAATTTTAGTATCGGTTTAGTTTTTGGGTGCTTTGTTTTCATATTTGTGTCCTATGTGCAAATCTTCATTACTGTGCTGCGGATGCCCTCTGAGCAGGGAAGGCACAAAGCCTTCTCCACGTGCCTCCCTCACCTGGCTGTGGTCTCCCTACTTACCATCACTGGGTTTTATGCCTACCTGAAGCTACCCTCTGTCTCCTCTCCATCCATGGACCTGATGGTGGCAGTTCTGTACTCAGCTGTGCCACCAGCAGTAAACCCCCTCATCTACAGCATGAGGAACAGGGAGGTCAAGGATGCTGTGAGGAAAGTGATTACCAGATGTTTTTCAAATGCAGTGAATTGCCTGTCTTTTGGAATTTATGACTTGTAATGCAGCTTTTTACAGAATCACTCTCTCTCTCATTGTTTGTTTGTTTCATGCCACTTAGTATGTGTAATTTATTCTGCTTATTATTATGTTTTTAAATACTGTAATGTTTTTCACTAAAACTTCATTATTAAAACCAATTCTTATTCAGCATTTACCTTTGTATTGTAGCCCAGATACACTGTGCATAATGAACCAGGCTCTCTGTGAACCTTAAAAGAATAAAGGACGTGCAGTTACTCTGTCTGTCCTCCTTCTTGTGAGACATTTCTGGAGCTGTTGGGGTCGGATGTTCTCAGAAACCCACAATCTAGCAGGAAGCGCACAGCTATTCATCAAATTGTGTTTTGACTTCAGCCTGCAACAGTTTCCAGCTGGTCCCTTGCCCACTGTTCCCCATAACGCTGACAATGGAGTTTCAAAATATTCTTTTCTTATCTGATCTGACATCCTGCTTACCCAAGCCCCTCTGCAATAGTTGAGCCTTAGATTGTCCCCTTGTTCAAACTCAATCCCCCTTTTCTTAGACTTTGCAAATACTTTTGCTTGATTACTACATTCCGGGAAAGGGAAGATTTCAAATAACTTCCGCTCTCCACTTTCTGTCTTAGCTTGTGCTTTTTCTATTCTTCACAGCTATTCCCACTGGTTTTACACTGCCGTAATGCACACCTCATTTCAACGTACATTAAAACAAGCAAGATGTCTGCAGTAATACAAAGCAACAAAGAGCTGCTTCAGCCATGCAAACTGTGGTAGCCAAGCAGTAGGTTTTTCCCACAATTTGGTAAATCCAAATAAAGTATCATCTATCGATACTTGATGAAGTAGTTTAGTATGTTCCCATATTGCCTGTAGACCAGATTCTCTCTTTTGTTGTTTTAAGAGATGTAGTTAATCCAGTCCACATTGTTGTTAATTGTCACCCACCAGAACAGTGATTCAAACCCTGCAGCAATTGGATTTCTTGCCTTAAATTTATCAGAGAAACCTCTGAGCATTCCCATCGAATCTATATCTATATACAGCATCATCAAATGAGAACCCTAAGCTCCTTTTGTTCCTTCTGGGGGTGTGTGACATCCCCTTTGTGAATGCCAGGGTGAATGGTAGAGCTCGTTGAGCAAGCACACAGGTACCTCCCCAGTAAGATGGGAGAGTGGACTGTAAGATCTTCCCACAGGCCGCAACAGCACCAGAGATCTGCTCTACAGATTCCCAATCTCAAATAGTTTCCTGCTGAATCTTCCATGACATTCAAGGTCTCACTGCATAGGGAGATATTCCCTGTAGTCCTGGTAGCTCTTACACCCTGTCTTGAGAGGCAAACTGTATGGTTACCCGTGGCCATGGGGAATGCAGGAGGGGTTTTGGCATCCACCTCAGGCATTGGAGAGAGCAGTAAAGATAGCGATTTACAGGCTCTGTTTCCCTAAGCGGCTTTCTCCTGATACAGGGCAATCATGCACCACATCCCTTGGGGTTCCTGAGTCCACCCTAGTGGAAGGGGTACTACCTGAGCTACAGGTCATCCTGATGAATGATGAAGCATAGCAATCGCTATGGTTGGTATTCTGGATGGTATATTTAATCAGTTCTACCCAGGCATTCATATCCCCATACTCTGTCTCAGCTTCAAACATTTGACTGAGATCCTTTATTTCTGCAACTATTACAACTGCAGGGTTTTTAGGAAGATTATCCACTCTCTTTTCCCTATCCTGGACATTCTGAGTATGGTCAGGGAATGAATCCCATACGGCTATGCTGAAATGTATTGGTCAGAGCTAGCATATAATGAAACCATCCTTTTCCTTGGGAGTTCAGAGAAATCCATTTGCTATTGTTGCCCAGCGTAAATTCCCTTTCCTATTTGTACTACAGAAACCTTGGGGCTGGTTCTAGGATTATTCTGCAAACAAACCTCACATTGCTGTGCTACCTATTCAGTGGTGGTGTATAACTTCCAAGCCATAATCTGATGGCTCAGCTATTTATAAAGAGCCTCTGTTCCCCTGTATGTTTTCCTGTGCTCAGCCATGAATATTGCGCATAATAGGGACTATTAGTTTGTTTTGAACCCTTACCCACCCTCCTTCTCCTACCTGCCCTCCTAAGACCTCTATCAATTTTTGGTATCTTGTTTTTTAATCTCATTTTAAATTTTTACTGTCTGGAAACAAAGCCTGCATTTCCATGTCCTCCATTTCTGTATGCTCTCCGAACCACCTATCTCTTCCCCACCCCACCCCCATAAATTAATTTCAACAGATATGGAGGGAGAAAACTGAAAGACTGTAACTATCCATGCCAGACAGACCCTCTCAAAATAATAACCAGACACCTAGCATGGGTGTTAGCAGATGCTGTAAAGACCATAGGCAAGCGCCACCAAAGCTGAGGTGGCTTGAAGCGAGCAGTAAGGATCCATGGGTTCATGTCTGACAAAGGAGCAGATGGCAAATCCAGAGGAGCAGACGGCAGAGTGCCAAATGGTGGCAGATGAGCAGAAGGTGGATTGCCAAATGGTGTAAGACCCCATCACTTGTGCACGGAACCCACTCTATATTGTACTGGTCAGGACAACAGGGGGAGATGTCTGGGGGAGATGAGCTGTGCAAAAGGAGGTGAGCTTGAACACAGAGCTGCATCTCCCATGGGAATGGTTCCATGGCAGGCTGGGAGCAGGGTGTGGTGGGCGGCACATTGCTGAGTGGCTGCTGACAGAGTACTGCACTGAGATGGGGGCACCTGATGTCTCCTTTCTTGTCAGGAAGAACTAAAAACTCATTGGGGAATGCATTCTGTCCATCTGGCGTAATAGGAAAGTGCAGCATTGTCACATCCACAGGCGGCAGGACACCAGCATCCACAGTTTCTTTCTGACTGACAGCTGAGAATTTGACAGCCTCTACGACCTCATCACCCACCACCGGGAGACGCTGCTGTCATACAACAAACTTGAGATGAGGCTGACAGAGCCGGTGCCTCAGTCCAACCCTTGCAGCAACACAGTCTGGGTGCCATGGGATGGTACAAGAGGGACCATGCCAATCCCCCTGATGATTTTGTAAGCGGTGTATAGGGATATGCTACCAATGGATATAAATCCCCCACAATTCTGTTGATAACCCTTGAATCTTGTAGTATCTGGTAGTTCCTGTACATTTTTCTAATCATGAGGATGGGTGAGTTGTATTTTTGACTCACTCCACCAACATCCAGAGTTTCTGAAAATGATCAATTATTGGCTGGATTTCTTTCCTGTCTTTGAATATGAGGAAGAACTGTTTAATCCAAACTGGCTGAGCTCCCTGCTTTATTCTGAATGCCATTGGTGCTGCAGCCTTAGCCCTTCCTTGAGTTTGCACAACAAACACCCCAGGGTGAACATGATCACTTACTTCATCTGAAATCCCAGTCCCTGCAGGGGTAGTGATCAGTGCAAAACTAAGCAGTTCTATTAACTGTTCTTCTTTTACTTCAGACTCCAGTTTTCCTTTAGACTTTATTTCAACTTCCATTTTTTCTAGTAATTCTTGCCCTAGCAAAGGCTTTGGTGAATGTGGCATCTACAAACCTTTGTGTATTCCTACCTGTTTACCTAGAATAAATTGTAAAGTCTTAAGAAAGCAAGACTTTTCACTTTGGGGCAATAGTTTCTGCTGCTGTTAAAAAGCCATTTATACATAGTAAGAAGCACCCATATCCACCAGGAAATAAACCACCTTATCCTGCTTCCCTAGCTACAATTTCACCAGTGAATCTGCTAGGGGAAACTTTGAAATCAGAGAAGGTTCCCTCTCACTTAGCTTGGTAGGATTTCTCCACCAGTGTCCCACTGCAGTTTGCACACTGCTTTCGTTCCAGTTGGGCAGAGAAATCTTGGGGTGAGCCGAAAGTGTTCCCCCTCTCAGCTGGTCCAGCAGCCGAACAGAGCAGGTCCCATCTGGGTCACCAAACTGACTTGTGGAATCAAACTCTGAAACCCAGAGTTAGGTTATAAAGCAGGGATGTGTTTATTCAGAGCAGGGTACAAAGGGGAATCACTCCTCCTGTCTTGCACACAAGCATGCAGAATCATTACATATTTCAAAACCAAGCTCATACATATTCAACAAATCTACAGGAACTCATCTACATATTCATAGGCAGTAGATGCATGTTTTTGCTACATGTTCTGCAGTTGCTCCATGCTCTGGACAGCTCCCGCTGTCACTCCACCCCTCATAATGAGCTCTGCAGTCACTCCTGCTACAGGTCCTGTACCTGTTCCAGGTATTGTGATAAGGAAATGAAACAAATTCCTCCAAAGGGAGGTGAACTGTGCCAGGAGGTTCAGCCCTGTGGTCACTCCAACCCCTCCAAAGAGCCCAATGGCTGCTCCAATTCAGTCACAGGTCCTGTGGTGATTGCAGCTTTGGCAATGAGCTCTGCAGTTGTTCCAGTTCCTGCAATACCCCGACAGCCGCTTCAGCTCCTACAGTGAACCCTGTGGCTGTTAAAACCCCTGCAACAAGTCCTGGACTTGCAAACAGCTTTGCATACGTATTATTATCTGTGCATATATGTTTGGTAATTCATATGTTGTATATATGAGAAAATATTCTAAATATATTATGTATATATAAATACATTTGTCATAATTATTATCATTTTCTTTTTCTCTTTATCTCAACCCATAAACTTTAAACCACAGCACTGCCCTGAGTCCCTTACAGATCTCCTTGGGACTCTTCAATCTGACCTAGTCACGCAGTAAAGAGCACCAAAACATCTCGAAGCATTCTCAGGGAGCAGCTCCTGAAATATATTCCTTACACCAGAATTGGAAGAGGCCTCCAGTTCTCTGGTCCTTCTCTGAAGGGGCCCTGTTGTTATGGCAGTACCAGGAAGGAGACCAGCTCTGACACAGCCGTTCGTATTGCTGGCTACTGACTGCTGTGCTGGAGTGCTGCTGTAGAGACAACTGGACTGTTTTGAGATACATAGGACCTTCAGGCCTGCACAAATGAGAGGACTTCAGAGCATTGTGGTAGTGTAAATAGAGCAGGATTTAAAAGAGCACTATGTTCTGCTGTCTGCGGCTGTACCTCCCTAAGACCCAAACAAGGTAGCAAGAGAGAAGGGCTAAGGAATAGCAAATTTTGAAAGCTTTTTAGGTATCTTTTAACCTATTCAGGAGATCTGTTTACATGAGCTCTTGAAGTGAGAAAAAAGAAAGTGGGTAGGAAAGAAGTAAAATAATTTGCAAATTTTTTTTCCTACAGATTGCCGTACCATTCACAATCAAACAATGATGTATCAATAAAACATAAAGAACCATCACTGGGAACTATGTGAGGAAGATGTGCACATTATTGAAGCTGGAATAGTGCTTATTGCAACACCTTCCAAAGAGCCTGCTTGATCTCTCTGTTCCTCATGCTGTAGATAATAGGGTTCAGTGTTGAAGGCACTACAGAGTACAAAAGTGCCACCACCAGGTCCATGGATGGGGAGGAGATGGAGGGGGGCTTCAGGTAGGAAAAAATGCCAGTGCTGACAAATAAGGAGACCACAGCCAGGTGAGGGAGGCACGTGGAGAAGGCTTTGTGCCGTCCCTGCTCAGAGGGCATCCTCAGCACAGCAAGGAAGATCTGCACATAGGACACCACTATGAAAACAAAGCATCCAAAGACTAAACTGGCACTAAAAATGAGAAACACAACTTCCATGAGATCTGATTCTGAGCAGGAGAGCTTGAGGATCTGTGGGATTTCACAGAAAAACTGGTTCACAACATTGCCTTGGCAGAGAGGCAGTGAAAACGTACTGGCAGTGTGCAGCAGGGAATTGAGAACCCCAGTGCCCCAGGCAGCTGCTGCCATGGTGGCACAAGCTCTGCTGTCCATCAAGGTCCCGTAGTGCAGGGGCTTGCAGATGGCAACGTAGCGGTCATAGGACATGATGGTGAGAAGGGAATACTCTGCTGAGAGGAAGAAGGAGAAGAAAAAGAGCTGTGCAGCACATCCTGTGTAGGAGATGGCCCTGTTGTCCCAGAGGGCGTTGGCCATGGCTTTGGGGAGAGTGGTGGAGATGCAGCCCAGGTCGAGGAGAGCCAGGCTGAGGAGGAAGAAGTACATGGGGGTGTGCAGGCGGCGGTCGCAGGCTACGGCTGTGCTGATGAGGCCGTTGCCCAGGAGGGCAGCCAGGTAGATGCCCAGGAAGAGCCAGAAGTGCAGGAGCTGCAGCTGCCGTGTGTCTGCCAAAGGCAGCAGGAGGAACTCGCTGATGGAGCTGCTGTTGGGCATCTGCTGTTGTTGGGCTTGGAGTCCTGCTCAGAGTGCAGAAGATAATGACAAGTCCAGACCATTCTCAGACACACTCTTCCTGCTATACTATGAAATGTTTTTATTCTCTTACAGCTGTGTACATTTAGCACCATTACTTGCATTATTTTCATGTATTTCAGCATTCCTTAAGCAGAAGCAGCATATGGAGCTCTAACCTTCCTTTTATTTTCTTATGCCTTCTCCCTGGATATTTTCATCTGTTTCATGTCTCATATCTTTACCCCAAGTGCTCTTAGAGCCCTTTACCCCAGCTTCTGTGGCATTCAGTTTCAGTTAGAAAATGCTGCCTGTTTGTAGGATAAGTGAATTATTCACGCCTACAGAAAATGATGATAATTCCATCCTTCGAGAAAGGGGAGACTGAAAGCACATCATGTGTGACTGTTCACAAAACAAGCAATTGATTGACGAAAAATTCTCAGAACTCTTATTGCCCCTTTTAGATTTCTGACTCCAAACCTCTTTGCCTCAGAACAGGAAATGGAAATCCCCTGCCTTGGCTCTCCTCTTGCAAAGTGCCCTCACAAACATCCTGTTGTGCAGTGGAGCTGTGATCCCCTGCCCCAGGCAGCAGCTGTGGCAGCACGAGCCCTGCCGGGGGGCTCCTTCCCCCCACCAGTCTCCCCGCAGCGCCCTGGGCAGCTCCCCGGGCAGGCTGAGTGCTGAGCCTGGCAGGCGGCAGAGTCCCATACCCGGCACACAGCCCCTGGGGCACAGCAGGGACCCTGCTCTGCAGGACAGCCCTGGGCACCCGTCTCAGCTGGAGCAGAAAGCTTTTTCCACAGTAAAGAAACATGCAGTGCCTGCAGTCAGATCTCCTATAGGATGTCCCAAATTAAGTTGACCCTCTATGAAAAGCAGCTCACGGTCTGCAGTGAGACTTACCTTGTCATGGTCTGTGAGCAAAGCTCCTGCAGCAAGCTCACAGCCCACTCACACCACACACATCCTGGAAGCTCTCTCCCCTTTCTCTTCTCTTCTTCTGTCACCTGCAGGCTGTGCTGTGCACGAAAGCTGCTCCTGGGCACAGCTGTCTCTCTGCAGCTCTGCCCTCATTTATGAGCTCCCTGTGTCCCAGGAGCCTGTCCCAGCTCAGCAACAGATTATGTCATTTTTATCCTTTCCACTCATTTCCCCTGACATGTCCCTGGGTCCTCATGGCCAATAGCTACTAAAAGACAACAGCATCATGACTGTGCTTTGAAATTCGCTCAATTAACCACCACATGTCCAGTGGTCAGTGACTGATTGGAGACATATGGGGAGTGCTCCCAGAGTTCATTTGATGAAACAATAAGGGCACCCAGACAAGGAAGGCAAGGTTTGGACTTGCCCTGTGCAGGGCAGTGATCCAGCTGAGGCAGTGCAGGAGTCTCATCCCTTGACAGATATCCTGGAGCTGAAATGGGATTCAGCTCCCTACACACCCACAGGAGCTGGGATTCCTCTGGTTCAGTTCAGAAGTGCACAAGGAGTTGCCTGCATGTGAGCTCCTGCTCTGAGTCCTTGGTCCTTCAGCGGGGAGGCAGCTGCTCACACACAGACACTGGGTGATGCCCAAGGTGCCTGGGCTGCTCCTGATGTGTGCCAGTGCTTGTAAACGATGTGGGAAGTCCCTGAGATAGACAGCTCCTTCCTGGGCATCAGCTGAGGGCCAGAGAGGGGATAGCACTGGCTGTCTAATGAATTCACATACAGCTTCAAAAGCAGCACAGGGCCTTCTGGAAAGCCATGCCCATGGTGTGTCCGTGCTGCTACGTCAGCTCCAAGACCAACGATCTGTCTAATGTTTGTGTGCCACCTTCTGCACACTGATACCATAGATGAGCTATCCAGTCAGGCTATGTCCAGTGATGCTTTTCAATTAGGATGTTTACTTCTGTGGTTTTGCACTAATGCAAACACCAACACACAAGAAGCTAGAAATCTTGGTAGAGCTGCAGGCCTGAGCTCCTGTTTGGACCATGGGGACACAGTTTAATGGCTTCCACAACTGCACTGTAGCACAAGGGGGATACCAAATGTTTAGGATGGATGGGCGAGGAGATAAAGAAGGGTGAATGCCGTCTGTGAGAGTGCACTGAGCTCTGCCTGGGGATGGAAGAGCAGGCAGGTCAGAGCTTATGGAAATGGCAAACAGAGGAGACCATCAGTGTCTTTTCCTGTCTTCCTGATCAGGGACAGTCAATGGAAGGTGCCCTCTGCAGACAGATGGGAATCTTATGTTGTCTGTCCCTTGTCCCATTTGGGAGCCTTTGTCACTCCATTATCTGCTGCAGGGACAGCACAGCAGGGCATGTGGCATCCAGCAGATCCCTGGAGAGCACAGATGGCAGCTTCTTGAACAAGCAGTGGAGGAACCAAAGAGGAGAGGTGCTCTGCTGGATCTCATACTCACCGGCATGGAAGGACTTGTGGGAACTGTGAAGGTCAAAGGGGCATCAGGCCATGTGCAAGATGCAAATGTATCTCTTTTTATTTATTTTGAGGCTGTAAGCTTAATAGTTGATCATAAATGTCAATAAAACTGAAACAAATAATTGAAAACAAAGATGGAAATCAATGAAAATGTGTTAACCCTTCTCAACATGAAAAATTCTCATGAGTCTTGTTCCATTTTAAGTTGTAAATATGAATCTTTGAGGTGATTTGATGTCTTTTTTTTTCTTTTACTGAAACTACAATGTTTTCCAGAACTGTGTTCGCTGGACACAAATGTCTTCAGATTCAGAGACACAGACAGTGGTGCCAGTGCCAATGCCCTGTGACTATAGCCCGGTGCCCAGCACTACTCTTCCCTGCTGCCTCTTTGATGTGCCTCATCCTCCAAGTTTTTTCAGCTCTCCTAAAGAAATGGGTTGGAGGTCTGTATGATGTTAAATGAAAGACGTGGGGACAGAAGATCCCAGGCTCTACATGTGGTGCAAGGACGCTGTGAGGTTCATGTCCCATATGAGACCTATGTTTCATTGCAGGATGTGAGAAGGGATGTGAGAAGGGCCCAGTGTGAACAAGCAGTCAATCCCTGTGAAACTCTGAACTTCAGATCTCTCAGTTCCAGTGCCCTCCTTTGCACATTCTCCCAGAGTTTGATGTCCTTTATGTTCTGCGGTGCCCAGAAGTGCACCTAGTGCTGCTAGTGAGGCAGTAGCAATGCAGAGCAGAGAGGGATGATCCTTTCCCTCACCCAGCTGGCAATAAGTTGCTTCATGCACTCCAGGGGACTGTTGTGTTTCCTGGCTGCCTTGGCACACTGCTGACTCACATTCAGTGTGATGCTGACCAGCACCCCAGTCCATTCCAGTCAGACTCCTCTCCAGTGTCCCATATCCAGTCAGTGTGTATGTCCAGCGTTGCCCCTACCCAGGTGTATAATCAGGCACTTGTTCTTGTTATACTTTATGCACTTGGTGCTTAGTACCAATTGGTACCCACTTCTCTGACTTGTCCACATATCTCTGTGCAAGTTCTCTCCACCCTCAGTGGAGGCAACAGCACCTCCTCATCTGGTCTCATCAGCAAACTTGCTCAGAACGTCTTCTAGTCCGGCATTCAAGTCATCTGCATAAACATGAAAGGAAAGTGGCCCCAAAATGGAACCCTGGGGACCCCGACAGTGACCATCTACCAGCCTGATGAAACCCATTGACTATAATCCTTTGGGACTGACCTACTGTCCAACTGCTCACCCACCACATTGTGTTTCTGTCTAGCCATATGCAGAACATTCTGTCCAGAAGGTTGTTGTGAGAAACAGTGTCAAAATCTCCATTGAAATCCTCAAGGATTACATCAACTGGCTTCCCTTGGTCAACTAAACGGATAACTGTGTCACAGAATGAGCTTAAATTAAACAGGACCTTTGCCTCACAAACTTGGGTTGGCTGCAACCAATGACAGAATTGTCCTTCAGCTGTTTTTCCATAACTCCCACCATCATTTTCTCCATAATTTTACCAGGCACTGGAGTGAGACTGACAGGTCCATAATTGCCCATGTCATCTTTCTTGTTCTTCCTTACAATGAGACAACATTTGCCAGCTTCCTGTCAGCTGGCATGACCCTAGACTTCTATAGATGCAATTGAAATGAGAGCCCAGAGCACACTAAGGTGTCATCATTGAAAGAAAGTAGATGTGCCATAGCTTTGCAATGCCTTGAGCTCCAGAGTATGCCACAGATGGAGCAGAGGGGAAGATTTGCCTCTTCTGTAGTGAACTCATTCTTTTGGTAAGCAGAATAACACTACCTGATACACGGGGACTGTGTCTCTGCTCTGCTCTGCTCAGCTCACAGGGCAGCGGTGCAGGGTGTTGCTCTCATGTCAGTGCAGGTAAACTTGCTTTAACCCTTTTTCCTCTGTAAATGCTTCCTCTGTTTGTATGCTCAGATACACTTTTACATTCCCTCAAGTACACTTTCATATATCATTAACAATTACACTTTCTTATACCATCAAAACAGTTTGTCAAACAATACTGTTCTTCAGTGCACATAAACTCCCTTTATACAGTCTGTATTCTTCAGCTATAAACACTGTGCCACAGAACCAGCACTGACTGAACAACCTCCCTCACACACTTCCTCACAAGCAGTACATAGTATTACATAAATGGGTTGACACTCGTTGGTGGTGGAATGTACACCTCTCCTCAGGACAATCTTACTAATCTACAGAGTACAAACTCCTGTCTTCTTACATACAAGCAGAAAGTACATATGACTGGACAGACCACACAGTCTTTCACTTTGTCCGTGTCCGGCCATTTCCCTCACAGGAGGAAGGAAACACAGGTCGGGACTCGGCACTCACCCTGCAGCTGTTCTGTGTCTCACTCACACCACACTCACTCTGACATTTAGATCAAAAACCATGGTTTATTCATACTACACAATGCTGACAACGTTTTCTAGCTGGAATCTTAACACTCATACTCTGGTCGACCAGTTGCAAACGTTAATGTTTTTCCCAGAGTCGGCTTGACACACGGTACCAAACACTTAAAGCAGATGATAATATTGAACATACAACCTATAAGCCCCATGATTACAACTTGGAGAACCCAGGCTACCATTTGACAGGCTATCCACTATATCCCATACCCGTAGGAGAGACCAACCTAGGTCCCTCCTATTGTCAACTACCTGGGAGAGAGTATTTGTTCTTGTTTCCATTCATATGACATACAGTTCCCTTTCATAGGAACTCACCCAAGGAGTCTTCCTACCCCAGCTGGCAAGCAAAGCCATGAGCTCACCTCCCTGGGAGCAGCACGTATGGCTGTAAACTGTGTAGGATGTCTCCTCAAGACATATGGGCTCCACTTACCATACACATACCTGGTCCACCTATGGGTGGTCCTTGTCTGTCCCTGCAGTGATCAGGTGAGGAAGGGAGTCCTTCAGAGAAATCTCAGGGTGCGCCAAAAGTGTCTCCCTCTCAGCTGGTCCTGCAGCGAACAGAGCTGGTCCCACCTGGGCCGCCAAATTGACTACAGGAATTGAACTCTATAACCTCTATAACTGATACAGTCTCCCATGACATACTTATACCAAAGTTGAGGAAGTATGGGATAGGTGAGTGGACAGTGAAGTGGGTCGAGAATTGGCTGACTGGCAGAGTGCAGAGGGTTGTTGTTGGCGGTGCAGTGTCTGGCTGGAGGGCTGTAATTAGCGGCGTCCCCCAGGGGTCTGTGCTGGGTCCGGTCTTGTTCAACATCTTCATCGACCACCCTCAGCAAGTTTGCTGATGACACGAAGTTGGGAGGATTGGCTGACACACCTGAAGGCTGTGCTGCCTTTCAGCGAGACCTGGACAGGCTGGAGAGCTGGGCAGTAAGAAACCAGATGAGGTTTAACAAAAGCAAGTGTAGAGTCTTGCACCTGGGTAGAAATAATTGCATGCACCAGTACAGGCTGGGGGATGAGCTGCTGGAGAGGAGCTCTGCTGAGAGGGACCTGGGCGTCCTGGTGGACGACGCATTGGCCATGAGGCAGCAGTGTGCCCTTGTAGCCAAAAAAGCCAATGGCATACTGGGGTGTATTAAAAAGAGCGTGTCCAGCAGGTCGAAGGAGGTGATCCTCCCCCTCTACTCTGCCCTGGTGAGGCCTCATCTGGAATACTGTGTCCAGTTCTGGGCTCCCCAGTACAAAAAGGACAGGGATCTCTTGGAAAGAGTCCAGCAGAGGGCCACAAAGATTGTGAAGGGCCTGGAGCATCTCCCCTATGAGGAGAGACTGAGGGAACTGGGTCTGTTTAGCCTTGAGAAAAGAAGGCTGAGAGGGGACTTGATCCAGGTTTATAAATACCTGAGGTGTGGGGGCCATAGTGGCAAGGCTGGTCTCTTTTCAGTAGTGCGTGGGGACAGGACTAGGGGTAATGGGATGAAAGTACGGCATAGGAAATTCCACACGAATGTGTACAAGAACTTCTTTGCAGTGAGGGTGACGGAGCACTGGAACAGGCTGCCCAGGGAGGTGGTGGAGTCTCCTTCTCTGGAGATATTCAAGACCCACTTGGATGCCTACCTGCGTGACATGGTGTAGGGAGCCTGCTTTGGCAGGGGGGTTGGACTTGATGATCTCTAGAGGTCCCTTCCAACCCCTACGATTGTGTGAGTCTGTGATTCTGTGAGTAATAGGCACCTGAGAGTGCAGCATTATTCAGCTGACCAAATGGATGAATACACCAAAAGAAGAGACAGATCTTTCTCTATACGTCTAGTGAAAATTCCAGAGCTTATGCCATTCCAAAGCTGTGACAAACACACATTCTGTCACTGATGGCACCTTTCTTTGTTTTGGGCTGTCATTTAAATGGCATTTCCGTGGGGTCTCCAGCACACCCTAAGCCAGCTGGCAAAAGCAGCTGAGAACCTTCAGGAAATCCATGTCCTGGTAGTGTCAGTGCTTGCTGGACAACTGTGAGCCCCACAATGGGTCTCGTTCCTGTGTGGCACCTTCTGAACAGCAGTACCATGTTGTAGATGCGAGACCAAGCCAAGCTAAATCTAGTCATGCTTCTTGAAGGAGATGCTTTCTGAAGAGTCTTTACACTAATGAGAAGACCACAAACATTCACTCAGTAACCTCGAAATCACTGGGCATTTTCAGGCCTACAGTCTTGTTTGTCTCGCAGAGACATGGTGGGATGGTTCCTACTTCTTAGCTGTAGCAAATGGCATAGAGAATCTTTTTGACGGATGGCCAAGGAAGATGAGGAACGGCTGCTGCCCTCTGTGAGAGTGCACTGAGCTCTGCCTGGGGATGGCAGAGGAGCCAACTGAGAACTGATGGAAAGGTCTCAAAGAGGAGAGTGGCATATTCTGTTCCTTGCTTCCTGATCAGGAAGAACAAGAGGAGGGGGACAGGCAGGAATCTGAGTTACAGCTCAGATGGAATTGTTTTCTTCAGACTGCCTGCTATGGTGCAGTGTTTTGGTTCTAGGAGAAAACCACTGATAACACTCTGATGTTTACTGCTGCTGCTAAGCAGTGTTCTACAAAGCCAAGGCCATGGTCAGTGGAGAGCACATGGAACTGGGAGGGAACAGAGTGAGGACAGCTGACTGAAAGTGGCCAAAGGGACGTTCTCCGTCACCTGACAGCAAGCAGAAATTGTATTGAAAGGGGTGGGAGTTCATCTCAGTCTCTTCACTGCCCAGGGAGCAGCTGAGCATCAGTCTGGTGGTGCTGAGCAAGTGCTTGTGCATCAGTTGTTACATACAATTCCATATCAGCGGATATATAGTGATAACTATTACTTCCCTCCTTTTATCTCTCTTAGTAAACTGCTTTGTTACAACCCACAAGCTGTACTTTTTTTTCCCAATTCTCTTCCCCATCCCACAGTGAATGGGGCAGTGCACCAAGCACTGTGTGCTGCTGAGCCATATGTTGGGTTCAACAACCACTGTCATTTTGGTGCCTGATGTGAGACTCCAAGGGTAGAGATAACAGCACAACTGTCCAGAGTGAGATAACTCAGGGCTTTGTGGGAGTTGGAAAAGTGCAGGCCATGATGCTGATTGTTTCCCTATTTGTGGAGCTTGCTGAGTCTTCTCATGAAGCTTCACTGCACAGCTCCTTACTTGGTGCTTGGTTGCTGGATTAGGGTATTTATTTTGCTATGCTGTTTGACCTCAGTTTGTACCATGATAAAATTGGCAGCTGACAAAGTGAAGTTCTGTGCACTTTCAGCTCTGTGGCCATTTTTGGGTTTTAGAAGTAATATTGTCAGTATGATTAGGAATTACACAATTTACAGTGTCGCCCCTGTGAGCCCGGGGGTGTTCAAGGAGTGACTGGATGTTGTGTTGAGGGACATGGTATATTGGGAACTATTGGTAATAGGTGAACGGTTGGACTGGATGATCTTTTAGGCCCTTTCCAACATTGGTGATTCTATGAATCTATGACTGAGATTAAACATTTATTCAGGAATATCACTGAGAGATCTGCCCCAAGGTGAGAAGGCGCTGCATGGCAGAGGGTGTGGGACAGTCTGGGCAGCTGCCTGGAGCGGTGGGCACCCCCAGGGCTTTGGAACTTCATCTCTGAGCAACTGCAGGATCCTGAGAAACTGGTAGAATAGTGGGGGCAGGTCTGCTGTGACTCTGGTAATCCCCAAGATACACACATGACTGCAGTGTGCCAGATCCAGAGAGCTGGATCTGCTGACAGTGCTGCAACCTCTGCAACTCCTGGCACAGACCCTGCAGCAGATCCAAGGTTTTGCTACACGTCCTGCAGTTGCTCCAAGCTCTGGGACAGATCCCACTGTCACTCCATCCCTCATAATGAGCTCTGCAGTCACTCCTGCTACGGGTCCTGTAGCTGTTCCAAGTATGGTAATAAGAAAATGGTACAAATTCCTCCCAAGGGAGGAAGTACAGCCCTGCGGTGGCTCCAACCCCTCCAATGAGCCCAGTGGCTGCTCCAACATAGTCACAGGTCCTGTGGTGGTTTCAGCTCTGGCAATGAACTCTGAAGTCACTTCAACTCCTGCAACAGCCTGACAGCCACTTCAGCTCCTACAGTGAACCCTGTGGCTGTTAAAACCCCTGCAACTAGTCCTGGACTTGCAAACAGATGCGCACAGGGATTAGTTCATATATGTTTGCAATTGCATATGTTGTATATGTGTGAAAATACACTAAATATATTCTATATGTATAAATACATTTGTCATAATTATTATCCTTTTCTTTTTCTCTTTGTCTCAACCCATAAACCTTAAACCACAGCACTGCCCCGAGACGCTTACGGATCTCCTTGGGACTATTCAATCTGATCTGGTCACACACTGAATAGCATCAGAAGATCTCGAGGTTTTCTCAGGGAGCAGCTCCTGATGTATATTCCTTACACCAGCTTTGGAAGAGGCCTCCCTCCAGTTCTCTGGTTCTGCTCTAAAGGGGCCCTCTTGTTATGGCAGTGCCAGCAAGGAGACCAGCTCTGACACAGCCGTTCGTATTGCCGGCCACTGACTGCAGCCCTGGATTGCTGCTGTAGAGGCAACAGGACTGTCGTGAGACACAGAAGACCTTCAGGACTGCACAAATGAGAGGACTTGAGAGCACTGTGGTGGTGTAAGGTGATCAGAAATTAAAAGAGCACGTTGAGCTGCTGTCCGTGGCTGTACCTCCCCAAATCCAGACAAAGTAGGAAAAAAGAAAAGCTAAGTAAAATCTATTTTGAAACATTTTAAGGTATATTTTAACGTATTCAGGGAATCTGGATACATGTTTACATGAGCTCCTAAAGTGACAAAATGGAAATTAGGTAGGAAAGAAGTGTAATACATTTTTATTTATAAGTCCAATAACAGTTTTTTTGCACGTTGCTATATCTCACATAATCAAACAATCAAAGATGCATAAAACATGAAGAACCATCACTGGGAATCCTATGAGGAAGTTGTGCAATTTATGGAAGCTGGAATAGTGCTTATTGCAACACCTTCCTTATAGCGTGCTTGATCTCCCTGTTCCTCATGTTGTAGATAATAGGGTTCAGTGTTGGAGGAACCACTGAGTACAGAAGTGCCACTGTCAGATCCAGGAGCGGGGAGGAAAAGGATGGGGGCTTCAGGTGGGCAAAAAAGGCAGTGCTGAGAAAGAGGGAGACCACGGCCAGGTGAGGGAGGCATGTGGAGAAGGCTTTGTGCCGTCCCTGCTCAGAGGGCATCCTCAGCACAGCCAGGAAGATCTGCACATAGGACAACACTATGAAAACAAAGCAACCAAAGGCTAAACTGGAACCAAAAATGAGAAGCACAATTTCCCTGAGATTTGATTCTGAGCAAGAGAGCTTGAGGATCTGGGGGATTTCACAGAAAAACTGGTTGACAACATTGCCTTGGCAGAGAGGCAGTGAAAACGTACTGGCAGTGTGCAGCAGGGAATTGAGAACCCCAGTGCCCCAGGCAGCTGCTGCCATGGTGGCACAAGCTCTGCTGTCCATCAAGGTCCCGTAGTGCAGGGGCTTGCAGATGGCAACGTAGCGGTCATAGGACATGATGGTGAGAAGGGAATACTCTGCTGACATGAAGAAGGAAAAGAAAAAGAGCTGTGCAGCACATCCTGTGTAGGAGATGGCCCTGTTGTCCCAGAGGGCGTTGGCCATGGCTTTGGGGAGAGTGGTGGAGATGCTGCCCAGGTCGAGGAGGGCCAGGTTGAGGAGGAAGAAGTACATGGGGGTGTGCAGGCGGCGGTCGCAGGCTACGGCTGTGCTGATGAGGCCGTTGCCCAGGAGGGCAGCCAGGTAGATGCCCAGGAAGAGCCAGAAGTGCAGGAGCTGCAGCTGCCGTGTGTCTGCCAAAGGCAGCAGGAGGAACTCGCTGATGGAGCTGCTGTTGGGCATCTGCTGTTGTTGGGCTTGGAGTCCTGCTCAGAGTGCAGAAGATAATGACAAGTCCAGACCATTCTCAGACACACTCCTCCTGCTATACTATGAAATGTTTTTATTCTCTTACAACAGTGTACATTTAGCACCATTACTTGCATTTATTTTAATGTAGTTCAGCATTCCTTAAGCAGAAGCAGCATATGGAGCTCTGACCTTCCTCTTATAATCTTATCCCTTCTCCCTGGATATTTCCTTCTGTTTCTTGTCTTATCTTTACCCCAAGTGCTCTTAGAGCCCCCTACCCCAGCTTCAGTGGCATTCAGTTTCAGTTAGATAACGCTACCTGTTTTTATGATAAGTGAATTATTCATGCCTGCAGAAAATGAAGATAATTACAATTGGTTCCATCCTTAGGGAAGGGGTAGACTGAGAGCACATCATGTGTGACTGTTCACAAAACAAGCAATTGATTGATGAAAAATTCTCAGATATCTGACTGCCCCTTTTAGATTTCTGACTCCAATCCTTTTTGCCTCAGAACAGGAAATGGAAACCTCCTGCCTTCGCTCTCCTCCTGCCAAGGGCCTTCGCAAACATTCAGTTGTGCAGTGGAGATGCAGTCTCCCTGCCCCAGGAAGCAGCTGTGGCAGCACAAGCCCTGCTGGGGGCTCCTTCCCCCCACACATCTCCCCGCAGCGCCCTGGGCAGCTCCCCGGGCAGGCTGAGTGCTGAGCCTGGCAGGTGGCAGAGTCCCATACCCGGCACACAGCCCCTAGGGCACAGCAGGGACCCTGCTCTGCAGGACAGCCCGGGGCACCCGCCTGCAGCCCCGGCTGCACAGCCTGCAGCCGTGCTGGGACACGCAGCCCTCAGGGCTGTGCTCTGACACTGCAGCATGGTAACCCTGAGCTGGAGCGAAAGGCTTTTTCCACAGTAAAAAGCATGCAGTACCTGCAGATGGATGTGCTATGGAATGACCAAGATTAAGTTAACCCTCTATGAAAAGCAGCTGCATGGTCTTCATTGAGACTTACCCTGTCATGGTCTGTGAGCAAACCTCCTGCAGTGAGCCCGAAGCCCTCTCACACCACACACATCCTGTAAGCTCTCTCCAGTTTCTCTCCTCTTCTTCTGTCAGCTGCAGGCTGTGCTGTGCACAAGAGCTGCTCCTGGGCACAGCTGTCTCTCTGCAGCACTGCTCAGTTTTATGAGCTCCCTGTGTCCCAGGAGCCTGGACAAGCAAGCAGCAGATGATGTCATTTTTATCCTTCCCACTCATCTCCCCTGACATGTCCCTGGGTCCTCATGGCCAACAGCTCCTGAAAGACAACAGCGTCATAACTGTGCTTTGAAATCCGCTCAATTAACCTCCACATGTCCAGTGGTCAGTGACTGATTGGAGACATATAGCGAGTACTATCAGAGTTCGTTTGATGAAGCACAAAGAGCACCTAGACAAAGACGGGGAGGTTTGGACTTTCCCTGTGCAGGGCAGTGATCCAGCTGAGGCAGTGCAGGAGTTTCATCCCTTGACAGAAATCCTGGAGCTGAAATGGGATTCAGCTCCGTACACACCCACAGGATCTGGGATTCCTCTGGTTCAGTTCAGAAGTGCACAAGGAGTTGCCTGCATGTGAGCTCCTGCTCTGAATCCTCGGTTATTCAGCAGGGACGTAGCTGCTTGCACACAGACACTGGGTGATGCCCAAGGTGCCTGGGCTGCTCCTGATGTGTGCCAGTGCTTGTAAACTGTGTGGGAAGTCCCTGTTCTCTGCTGGATCTCATACTCTCCGGCAATGACAGTCTGGTGGGAACTGTGAAGGTCAATGAGGCCAAGTGCAAGACGCAAATGGATCTCTTTTTATTTATTTATTTATCTATCTATCTATCTATCTATCTATCTATTTATTTATTTATTTGTTTGTTTGTTTGTTTGTATTTAGGTCGTAAGCTTAAAAGATGTTCATTAATGTCAGTCAAACTGAGACAAAAAATTGAAAACAGATATCAAAATCAATGAATATGTGTTAACCCTTCTCAACATGAGAAATTCTCATGAGTCTTGTTTAATTTTAAGTTGTACATATGAATCTTTGGCGTGATATGATGACTTTTTTTTTTATTTTTTAGTTCTTTTTCTGAAACTACGATGTTTTCCACAACTGTGTTTGTTGGACACAAATGCCTTCAGGTTCAGGGACACAGACAGTGGTGCCAGTGCCAATGCCCTGTTATGAAGTCCTGGCGTGGCCATTGCTCTTCCCTGCAGCCTATTTGATGTCCCTCATCCTCCAGATGTCTTCAGCTCTCCTAAATAAATGGCCGTGGTTAAGGGCATGTTTTCAGCAGGCCACTTAGACACATGCTCCTGCCACAGCCTGCCAGATTTCCCCATCCCTTGCTCTTTGTTCAGTCAGATACCTCCCAATTATCTGTCTGATTTCAGATTTTTAGGGGGATGACTCAAATTTGCTCAATCTCGCCAAGGTCTGATGGACTGTGTTGTCAACTCCTTCACTGTGATTCTATCTAGCCCTTCCTATCTTTTCTTTTTCTCTTTCTTTTTTTTTCTATGTCATTTCCTTTTCCTTTTCCTTTTTCACTTTCTTTTTTTTCCCTTTTTCTCTTTCTCTTTCTCTTTCTCTTTGTCTTTCTCTTTCTCTTTCTCTTTCTCTTTCTCTTTCTCTTTCTCTTTCTCTTTCTCTTTCTCTTTCTCTTTCTCTTTCTCTTCTCTTTCTCTTCTCTTTTTTTTTTTTTATTTTTCATGCTTTTAAAAAAAGCATGAATTCTGAAAGATGTTCATTAATGTCAGTAAATGTGAAAAAAAGTTGAAGATAAATAGAAATCAAGAAGAATGTGTTAGCCCGTCTCAATTTCTGAAATACTCACGAGTCCTGTTCAATTTTAAGTTGATACCTCCCAACTCCCTGGCTGATCTATCCAGGGTGATTACTGGAATTTGCTCCATTCCTCAAAAGTCTGCTTTCAACTCCTTCACCGTGATTCTATCTATCCCATCCTATCTGTTTCTAACTCATTTCTTGTGCAGATATTCCCTATGAAAGATAAACCTCAATAGAAGCACCTTGGACATGGCATGCAGTTGATCACTGTGTCTGACTGTTCATTCAATTGCATCACCTTTCCTTCTGTTTGTTGGACGTAAATAAAGAGAACACTTTCTTCTTCCATGTGCAGCTGATTCTCTGTGGAAAGCCAGTGGGAGTTGGTACAAAGGAGGTTTAATACTGAGCGGGTGACTGCAGAGGAGAAGAGTG
This sequence comes from Coturnix japonica, assembly GCF_054131305.1. Lineage (NCBI taxonomy): Eukaryota > Metazoa > Chordata > Aves > Galliformes > Phasianidae > Coturnix > Coturnix japonica. The sequence goes on along the minus strand of NC_140671.1, from coordinate 17,588,664 downwards.
ATGTGAGGAAAAGTGATGCAAGTCCCATGAAGCCAATGTGAGTAGAAGTGGGGTGGGGAGGTTGAGGAGGAACTTTGTCCACACAGAAACGGAATAGAACTCATTGGGGACATCCTGGATTGACATCAGTTGCAAAGTGCTTCTTTTACTTCCTGTATAGAACAAACAATAAATAAATAGACAATAAATGCATTTTGGATTCTTGCTCTTTAAGCTGTCTCCATTTTGCTGAACAAGTTCTGAAAACCTGGAGAACAGGAAGGCACAAGGCACAGGAGGCTCTTTAGGTTATAATGGGCCCCAGTGAGCATTTGGTGCTGCATCCATCAACTTCCAGTGCAGAGAGAAGTTTGCACAAAGAACTCAGCAAGACAAAGTCAGAAGCAACAGTGAAGTTTCTTGGAGTATTAATGGGCCCACTGAGGGCCATTAGCAAGCAACCTTCCTTAGTCGCTAGTTAGGGCAGATAATTGGAAGCCATGACTCCAGTGAGGCAAAGGCACTGGCATGGTGGCTCTGATGCTAAGAAAATCCTTCTTTATCTTAAGAAGCAAACAGGACAAGCCCTGCTTCCCAGACCCTTGGCAGGGAGATCCTGTCTCTCATGTTGGCTCAGGGCCCTTCCTGGGGCAGTGGGATGGAGGTCTGTATGAAGTTAAATGAAAGACATGGGGACAGAAGATCCCAGGCTCTACATGCGGTGCACGGATACTGTGAAGTTCGTATCCCACTTGTGTCCTGTGTCTTATCGCAGGATGTCGGATGTGAGAAGGGCACAGTCTGAAGAAGCAATCAGTTCCAATGAAACTCTGAACTTCAGATCTCTCAGTTCCAGTGCCCTCCTGTGCACACCCTCCCATAGTGTGATGTTTTCTATGTTCCGCTTTGCCCAGAAGTGAACCCAGTGCTCCATGTGAAGCTGCAGCAGCGCAGAGCAGAGAGGGACAATCCTTTCCCTTACCCAGCTTGCAAGAAATTGCTTTATGCACTCCAGGGGACCGTTGGCTATCCTGGCTGACTGGGCACACTGCTGACTCACTTCCAAATTGATGTTGAGCAGGACCCCCAATCCTTCTCATTCAGACCACTCTCCAGTGTCCCATATCCAGTCAGTGTTTATGTCCAGTGTTGCCCATACCCAGGTGTACAATCAGGCACTTGTTCTTGTTATACTTTATGCACTTGGTGCTTAGTACCAACTGGTACCCACTTCTCTGACTTGTCAACATCTCTTTGCAAGTTTTGTCCACCCTCAGTGGAGGCAACTGCACCTCCTCATCTGGTCTCATCAGCAAACTTGCTGAGAACATCTTCTAGTCCTGCATGCAAGTCATCTGCATAAACATGGAAGAGAAGTGGCCCTACAATGGAGCCCTGGGGAACCCTGATAGTGACCGTCTACCAGGCTGATGGAACCCATTGACTATAATCCTTTGAGCCTGACCTATTGGCCAACTGCTCACCCACCACATTCTGTTTCTGTCTAGCCGTATGCAGGACATTCTGCCCAGAAGGTTGTTGTGAGAAACAGTATCAAAGGCTCTACTGTAATCCTCAAGAATAACATCATCTGGCTTCCCTGGTACAACTAAATGGACAACTGTGTCATAAAGGGACCTGAAGTTAAACAGGACCTTCCCCTTGGGAACTTGCGTTGGCTGCAACCAATGACAGAATTGTCATTCAGCTGTTTGTCCATAACTCCCACCATCACTTTCTCCATAATTTTATCAGGTGCTGGAGTGAGACTGACAGGTCCATAATTGCCCCTGTCATCTTTCTTGCTCTTCCTTACAATGAGACAACATTTGCCAGATTCCCGTCAACTGGTATGACCCTAGACTTCTATAGATGCAATTGAAATGAGAGCCCAGAGAATACTAAGGTGTCATCATTGCAAGAACATAGATATGCCATAGCTTTGCAGTGCCTTGAACTCTGGAGTATGCCACAGATGGAGCATAGAGAAAGACTGGCCTCTTCTGTTGGTAAGCAGAATAACACTGCGTGATACATGGGGACTGTGTCTCTTCTGCTATGCTCTGCTCGCAGGGGAAAGGTGGAGAGGGTTGCTCTCATGTCAGTGCTCATATGTGAGGTGTGGGTTCAAAGTGGAGAGACCAGGCTCTTTTCAGCAGTGTGTGGAGACAAGACAAGGGGAAATGGAACAGAAACTGAAGCATAGGAAGTTCTGCATGAATGTGTGCAAGAACATCTTTACAGTGAGGGTGATGGAGCCCAGGAACATACTGCCCAAGAGGTTGGGGAGTCTCCTTCTCTGGAGATATTCAAGACCCGCCTGGACGCCCACCTGTGTGCCTACCTGGTGTTCCCCAGGGGTCTGTTCTGGGGCCTCTCCTCTTCAGTATCTTTATTGATGACCTGGATGAGGGCACTGAGTGCATCCTATGTAGGTTTGCAAATTACACCAAATTGGCTGGGAGTGTGGATCTTCCTGGAGTTAGCAAGGCCCTACTGAGGGATCTGGACAGGCTGGAGAGCTGGGCTGAAGCCAATGGGATGAGGTTCACCAAGACCAAATGCCACGTCCTGAACTTTGGGACCTGGAATGGACTTCCTAGGTTGGAGGTGGTGGATTCAGTGACCCTGGAGGCATTCAAGGAATGATTGGATGTTGTGTTGAGGGCCATGGATTTGTGGGAGCTATTGGTGATAGGTGACCAGCTGGACTGGATGATCTTTTAGGACTTTTCCAACCTTGGTGATTCTATGATTCTATGATATCCCATCCTTGTATGAGTGCCCTCTTTGAGCAAACACTCTCTGGGAGGACTCAGCACATGTCTGGAATTAGTCACTGACCACTAAATCTGTTGAATTTAACACCATATTGGGTCATGAGAAACAAGTCCTGTGGCAGCATGGCACCCCAGAAAGAAGAGTCTGATAACGGGATGACTTTCAAAAATTCCCTTATAAATACTTGGGCCAAAGATCATGGCATTGTTTGGATTTATCATATCCCCTACCATGCACCAGCTTCTGATAAAGAAGATCAATACAATGGGTTGTTGAAATCTATGTTGTAAGCAATGGGTGGTGGAACACTGAAGCACTGGGTAAAGCATTTGGCAGTAGCCACTTGGTTGGTCAGTACTAGAGGATCAGTCAGTTGTGATGGTCCTAGCCAATCCAGCCCCTGTATACTGCAGAGGGAGATAAGGTCACTGTTGTTCATGTAAAGAACATGTTGGGAAAAGCTGTTTGGGTCCTTCCAGCCTCTGTAAAGGGCAAACCTGTCCGTGGAACTGTTTTTGCCCAGGGACCTGGGTGCGCTTGGTGGGTGATGCAGAGAGATGGGGATGTTCAATGTGTACCACAAGGGAATTTGATGTTGGGGGAGTGCAGTCAGTAATTCCGTGTATATATATGTCTCATAGTCTCATAGTCTCGTGCGGGTAGGAAGGGACCTTAGAGATCATCGAGTCCAACCCCCGAGATTTGAGTTTCTGTGTAGCACAGTGGCACTTCTACCACTTGCGCCACAGGGGGGATTCAAACCCGGGCCACAGTGTTGCAAGGCGGCATTCCTACCACTGCGCCACCGGGGTAGTATAAAGAACTGTGTGCATAATGCATTTTAATTACTGTTTATTTGCATTCAGATATGTTTTCTAAGCATGATATAGTGATGTAGAATTGAGGGTGGAATATCTTGGTTTTGTCATTTTTCCTATTGGTATTCCATATATAGTAGTTAGTAAGACAAGTTTTCCTCCTTAGGTCGTTGCTGCTGCTCTGTTTGTTTCCTTGAGCCCAGCTCCCATCTCCCCCATTCCTTTTTCCCTTCCCATTTTTTTGGGGCCATGGGGCCCACGGGCCTACTGCTCCCCCTGTCGTGGACACAGACTGATCTAGATAACTCTATGACAGTGCCAGCAAGGAGACCAGCCCTGACACAGCCGTTCATATTGCTGGCTACTTACTTCTGTCCTGAAGTGCTGCTGTAGAGACAACAGAACTGTTGTGAGACACACAAGGCCTGCAGAAATAAGAGGTCTTGAGAGCACTGTGGCTGTATAAAGGGAGCAGAATTGAAAAGGGCACGTTCTGCTGCTGTCCATTGCTGTAACGCCCCAGACCCAGACAAGGTAGGAAGAGAGAACAGAGAAGGAAAAGTCGATTTTTAAAGCTTATTATTAATCTCTTAGCCTATTCATGGAATATGGTTCCACGTTTCTTTGAGCTCCTGGAGTAAGAAAATGGAAATTTGGTAGGAAAGAGGAAGTGAAATAAACTGCAACTTATTTGCAGATTACAGTATTACAAAAAATCAAAAATACAAAAATAATGGAACATAAAGAACCATCACTGAGAGTTGTGTGAGGAAGATGGGCACTTTATGGAAGCTGGAATAGTGCGTATTGCAACAGTTTGCTGAGAGCCTGCTTGATCTCCCTGTTCCTCGTGCTGTGGATAATAGGATGGAGTATTGGAGGAAACAAAGAGCAGAAGTGCCACTGTCAAATCCAGGGGTGGGGAAGAAACAGAGCGAGGTTTCAGGTAGGCAAAAAAGGCAGTGCTGAGAAAGAGGGAGACCACAGCCAGGTGAGGGAGGCACGTGGAGAAGGCTTTGTGCCGTCCCTGCTCAGAGGGCATTCTCAGCACAGCAAGGAAGATCTGCACATATGACACAACTATGAAAACAAAGCAACCAAAGGCTAAACTTACACTAAAAATGAGAAACACAACTTCCCTGAGATTTGATTCTGAGCAGGAGAGATTGAGGATCTGGGGGATTTCACAGAAAAATTGGTTGACAACATTGCCTTGGCAGAGAGGCAGTGAAAACGTGCTGGCAGTGTGCAGCAGGGAATTGAGAACCCCAGTTCAAGTCCTGAACATTCTCAGAGACACTCCTCCTAATATGCTTTGAAATGTTTTCATTCTTCTATGATAATATTCATTTGGCAACACTAATTGAATTTAACTTCATTAAGTTCACCATTCTATAAGCAGAAGAAGCCTATGGAGTTTTAACCTTCCTTTCATCTTCTTATCCCATCTCCCTGGACTTTTTCATCTTTTTTGTGTCTCATATCTTTACCCTCACTGCTCTTAAAATCTTCAGTCCCAGCCTTTGTGCCCTTCACTTTCTGTTCAGGAAAACATGCCTATTTGCAATATAAGTGCATTATTCTTGTCAACAAAATTGATAATCTCAAATAATTTCCACCCGTGGAAAGGTTCCTTTTTGTGAATGGAGAGGCTGAAAACACTTCACATGTGACAGTTCACATAACAAGCAATTGACTGAAGAAGAATTAGGAGTCTCAGAGCTGTGTTTATATTTGACAGACTCTTTGATTTCTGCTTCCAATCCTTTCCCCTTCCATCCAAACAAGAAATAGAAAATTGCTACCTTGGCTCTCCTCTTGCAAAGTACCCTCAGAAACCTTCTGTTGTGCAGTGCAGCTGTGATCCTTCTGCCCCAGGCAGCAGCTGTGGCAGCACAAGCCCTGCCGGGGGGCTCCTTCCCCCCACCCGTCTCCCCGCAGCGCCCTGGGCAGCTCCGCGGGCTGGCTGAGTGCTGAGCCTGGCAGGTGGCAGAGTCCAATACCCGGCACACAGCCCCTGGGGCACAGCAGGGACCCTGCTCTGCAGGACAGCTGTGGGCACACACCCGCAGCCCTGTCTGCAAAGCCTGCAGCCTTGCTGAACACGCAGCCCTCAGGGCTGTGCTCTGGCGCTGCAGCACAGAAGCTCTCATCTGGAGCAGAAGGCTTTTCCCAGTGTAAAGAAACATGCAGTGCCTGCGGCCATGTCTTCTATGGGATGTCCCACATAGAGATAACTCTCTATCAATAGCAGCTGCATGGTCTGAAGTGAGACTTACCGTGTCATGCTCTGTGAGCAATGCTCCTGCAGGAAACTCAGAGCCTCCTCACACCTCACGCATCCTGGAAGCTCTCTCCTTTTTCTCTTCTCTCCTTCTCGGAGATGTAGGCTGTGCTGTGCACAAGAGCTGCTCCTGGGCACAGCTGTCTCTCTGCAGCACTGCCCACTTGTATGAGTCCCAGGAGCCCGCCCAGATCAGCACACCAGAGGATTGGAGTTTCTCTTCCTCACTGCTTCCCCAGGAGATTTTTCCGGGGCTCCATGGCTGAAAGCTCTTGATAGACAGCAGGCTCATCTCTGCTAAATGCACTTGGGGTGGGAGGAGAGGAAACAAAGAAGTCGGAGGAGAACGGTTCAAGAAGGTCCACGGTTGTTGCTGTAACCTCAGCCTTAATGGATCCTAAATCCCCTGTGGCACCAGTTTTGATGAAACTGTCCAGCATTACATCAAGGAGATCTGTGCTCTGTTCAAGACTTCCCCATATTTAAGCCTGAATAGAAGGATACATCTGCTTTTCATTTATTGTCAGTTATAGAATTAGCAAAGATAGCAGTGACTTGCTGGTGCTTTGCATTGTCATTGTGTTTGCAGAATCAGACCAGATTGGACAATCAGGGAGTCATATACTCCAGACAAAGATGGTTCAGTTCACGACTAGATTTCATAAATCATGAAATAGAATCTTCCATGAACTCTAGGGTAAGACCTCTACAATGCCTGTCCTTGGAACTTTCACTTCTGCTCAACCATGTGGCATCTCATTTCTGGAAAGAGTTGGCCACTCTGACTTCCCACCAGGAGAATGGCGTGATATGCCTGGCCTTCGCATCTGTAGGGGACCCTTTCTCACTCTGCTGGTTTGGTGTTCCCCTCCCTGGATATTTCTTGAAGCCAGGGAACTACAGTGCGAGACCTAATATCTCAGTTATGACCTTCAATGTGTCGGTAAACACCACTGACAACCTGACATGCCATAACCCTTGGCAATCCCTCATTTACACCTACTCAGTGGCTGTGTCTTGCAACATGCCAGGGGCATTTCGAGTGCTGGCGGATGAGGAGGATGAGGAAGAGGAGGAACTTCAGAGGGTGCTGCTCCACCCTCCATTGGCCACTAACCAAGGCCACCGGGATCACGGTAATGACTGAGGTTCTTAACATGCTCAAAAGGAATAGAACCTCCGACAGGGAAAAAAACACCACTACCGCCATGCAGAGAGTGAAGGATGCTGTGCAGAGGCTCTTAGAAAAGAAAGGGTACATCAGTCACGACTGGTGCTCATGTGGCTGGAAATTGGCTCTGTGACCTTATGCTTTACACCGACTATTCTCTAGTTCATCCAAGGACTCATCAGGATGCAGGTGGTGGCTACGCAATACGTGTTGCTTGCAATCCAGTAGTCATAAGTGCCATAGTTGAAGCTGTGATGTGATTGACGTGTTTTATCATGGAATTCTCTCCAGAGCTCACTCCGTGACAGCGGGAATATACACAGGGAGAGAAGGAACAAAGTACCTCCCTGCTCTAGCAGCGCGGTACTGCATGGAGGCACAGCCTGTCCACATGCGCCCCAAGAGAGGGGACGGTGAGGGAGATTGCGAATGGGAATTTCCCCCTAGGGAGGGAAAAAATTAAAAAAAAAGAAATGATCTGAGAACAAGCGGCATTTTAATGAACCCTGTGACACTAAACAGCAAAGAGAGATTTTCAACAAGGAGAAAAACAAGTCCAAATCTCACCAATGGGCTGCGGGAAGTGGGAAGTTCCAACCACGCTGTCTCCTACAGGGAACCGGGTTAAACCTTGACACCTTCCTGACCTTCCCTCCAGTGCTACTTTCTTCCCCCCATGCCCATTTAAGGCAGTCCACAGAAAAAGAAAAGAAAGAAAAACTTGTCTTCTTAACTCCCATTATCCCACATGATGTTCTGATGTGGAATAGCAACACCAACCACATTACAAAACTACAACAGTGAGCTTTCCCAGCCTCGCTCACTAACCAGCCGAAGCCTGCCTTGCTGTATGGATGTGGTCCCACTGGGCAGAAGGTCTGCTGTATGAACCCTCAGGGCTGCGGAGACAGGCCTGTCAGGACTGAGCCTCACCAGGCCGTGCTGCAGCCTGCTGGCTGGGCCAGACCAGTCGGGCCCCTTGGAGTCCATTTTGAGATCCCACAGCGCACACGGGAGCCCTGCCTTTGGAAGCAGCTGCTTCAGCCCTGCTGAATGCCTGTCATTGGTTGCAGCCAACACAAGTTCCAACAGAGATGGTCCTGTTTAACTATAGATCCTTTTATGACATGGTTATCCATTTAGCTGAACAAGAGAATCCAGTTGATGTAATCCTTGAGGATTTCGGTAGATCTTTTCAGGCTGTTTCTCACAGCACCCTTCTGGACAGAATGTACTGCATATGGCTAGACAGAAACATAATGTGGTAGGTGAACAGTTGGCCAATAGGTCAGGCCCAAAGGACTATAGTCAGTGGGTTCATTAAGGCTGTTAGATATTCAATATCAGGGTGCCCCAGAGCTCCACTTTAGGGCCACTTCTCTTTCATATTTTATGTATGACTTGAATGCAGGACTAGAAGATGTTCTGAGCAAGTTTGCTGATTTGACCAGATGAGGATGTGATGTTTCCTCCACTGAGGGTGGAGAGGACTTGCAGAGAGATGTGGACAAGGCAGAGAAGTGGGTACCAGTTGGTACTAAGCACCAAGTGCATAAAGCGTAACAAGAACAAGTGCCTGATTGTGCACCTGGGTATGGGCAACCCTGGACACACTGCCTGGATATGGGACACTGGAGAGTGGTCTGACTGAAAAGGGTTGGGGGTCCTGGTCTGCATCAAATTGAATGTGAGTCAGCAGTGTACCCAGGCAGCCATGAAAGCCAACGGTCCTCTGGAGTGCATCAAGCAAGTTATTGCCAGCTGGGTGAGGGAAAGGATTGTCACTGTATTCTCTGCACTGCTGCAGCCTCACCTGGAGCACTGGGTGCACTTCTGGGCAATGCAGAACATCAAAAACATCAAACTATGAGAGAGTGTGCACAGGAGGGCACTGGAACTGAGAGATCTGAAGTTCAGAGTTTCATTGGGATAGACTGCTTGCTCAGACTGGGCCCTTCTCACAACCCGCAACCTGCAATGAAACACAGGGCACACATGGGACACGAACTTGACAGTATCCTTGCACGCCATGCAGAGCCTGGGATCTTCTGTCCCCATGTCTTTCATTTAACATCATACAGACCTCCATCCCACTGCCCCAGGAAGGGTCCTGAGCCAACATGAGACCAGATCTTCATGACAAGGGTATGGGGATAAGGGCTTGGCCTGTCTATTTCGTAAGGCAAAGGAGGGGTTTCTTAGCATTAGAGCCACCATGCCAGTGCCTTTCATTGCCTGTAATCTTGTCTTCCAATTATCTTCTCTAACAAGTCCCTTGGGAATCTTGCCTGTAATGTCCCTCAGTGGGCCCATTAATACTCCAAGAAACTTCACTGTTACTTATGACTTTGTCTTGCTGAGCACTATGTGCAAACTTCTCTCTGCACTGGAGGTTGATGGACTAAACATCAAATGTGCCCTGGGGCCCATTATAACCTAAAGAGCGTCTTGTGTCTTGTGCCTTTCTGTAATCTTCTTCAGGTTTTCAAACTTGTTCAGCAAAATGGAGAGTTATCTAGAGAGAGCTTAAAGAGCCAGAATCCAGCAGACATTTATAGTTTATTAATTTACAGTTATAAAGAAGATGTTAAAGCCGCTCTGTACAACTCCTTGTACACATCTTAGCTGAACCAGAGGAATCCCAGCTCCTGTGGGTCCGTGGGGCGCTGAATCCCATTTCAGCCCCAAGGTTTCCATCTGGGGATGAGGTGCCTGTACAGCCTCTGCTGGATCACTGCCCTGCACAGGGGAAGTCCAACCCTCCTTCTTGTTGTCTGGGTGCAATTTTTGTTTCATCAAACACTCCCTGGTACGATTCACCTCATGTCAGGAATTGTCTGGTGGATAGTTGAGCAGATTTCAAAGCACACTGTTGTCTTTCAGGAGCTGATGGCCATGAGGACCCAGGGACATCTCAGGGGAGGTGAGTGGGAAACATAAAAACTGACATCATCTTATGCTGAGCTGGACCAGGCTCCTGGGACACAGGGAGCTCATAAAAGTGTGCAGCTCTTTAGAGAGGCAGCTGTGCCCAGGAGCAGCTCTTGTGCACAGCACAGCCTGCAGGTGACAGAGGAGAGGAGAAAAATTGGAGAGAACTTTGAGGATGGGTACTGTGTGAGAAAGCTGTGAGCACCCAGCAGGAGCAATGCTCACAGACCATGACATGGTAAGTCTCTTGCAGTAGGTAATGCAGCTGCTTTTAATAGAGGATTATATAAATGTGGGACATCCCATAGAAGACATGGCCACAGGCACTGCATGTTCCTTTACTGTGGAAAAAGACTTTGGTTCCAGCTGAGGGCTTCTGTGCTGCAGTATGAAATCACAGCCCTGAGGGCTGCGTGTCCCAGCACGGCTGCAGGCTGTGCAGCCGGGGCTGCAGGCGGGTGCCCAGGGCTGTCCTGCAGAGCAGGGTCCCTGCTGTGCCCCAGGGGCTGTGTGCCGGGTATGGGACTCTGCCGCCTGCCAGGCTCAGCACTCAGCCTGCCCGGGGAGCTGGCCAGGGCGCTGCGGGGAGACGTTTGGGGGAAGGAGCCCCCCGGCAGGGCTTGTGCTGCCACAGCTGCTGCCTGGGGCAGGGGATCACAGCTCCACTGCACAACAGTATGTTTCTGAGGGTACTTTGCAAGAGGAAAGCCAATGCAGCGGGTTTCAATTTCCTGTTCTGGGGGAATGCAGAAAGGATTGGAGGCAGAAATGTAAAAGGGGCTGTCACAGCTCCGAGAATTTTTCTTCAATCAATTGCTTGTTTTGTGAACAGTCACACATGATGTGCTCTCAGTATCCCATTTCCTGAAGGATGGAACCAATTGAAAATATCCCTACTTTCAGTAGACATGAATAATTAACCTGCAAGCAGGCAGCTTTTTAGAATTTACACTGAATGGCACAGAGGCTGTTTTGGGGCTCTAAGTGCAGTTGGGTTAAAGATATGAGACATGAAGCACATGAAAATATCCAGGGAGGAGGAATAAGAAAATAAGAGGAAGGTTAGAGCTCCATATACTGCTTCTGCTTAAGAAATGCTGAACTACATGAAATTAAATGCAAGTAATGGTGCTAAATGTACACTGTTGTAGGAGAATGAAAACATTTCATATTATAGCAGGAGGAGTGTCTCTCAGAATGGTCTGGGCTAGTCATTATCTTCTGCACTCTGAACAGGACTCCAAGCCCAACAACAGCAGATGCCCAACAGCAGCTCCATCAGCGAGTTCCTCCTGCTGCCGTTGGCAGACACGCGGCAGCTGCAGCTCCTGCACTTCTGGCTCTTCCTGGGCATCTACCTGGCTGCCCTCCTGGGCAATGGACTCATCAGCACAGCCGTAGCCTGCGACCGCCGCCTGCACACCCCCATGTACTTCTTCCTCCTCAGCCTGGCCCTCCTCGACCTGGGCAGCATCTCCACCACTCTCCCCAAAGCCATGGCCAACGCCCTCTGGGACAACAGAGCCATCTCCTACACAGGATGCGCTGCACAGCTCTTTTTCTTTTCCTTCTTCATCTCAGCAGAGTATTCCCTTCTCACCATCATGTCCTATGACCGCTACGTTGCCATCTGCAAGCTCCTGCACTACGGGACCTTGATGGACAGCAGAGCTTGTGCCACCATGGCAGCAGCTGCCTGGGGCACTGGGGTTCTCAATTCCCTGCTGCACACTGCCAGTACGTTTTCACTGCCTCTCTGCCAAGGCAATGTTGTGAACCAGTTTTTCTGTGAAATCCCCCAGATCCTCAAGCTCTCCTGCTCAGAATCAAATCTCAGGGAAGTTGTGTTTATAATTTTTAGTGCCAGTTTATTCTTTGGATGCTTTGTTTTCATAGTGGTGTCCTATGTGCAGATCTTCCTTGCTGTGCTGAGGATGCCCTCTGAGCAGGGACGGCACAAAGCCTTCTCCACGTGCCTCCCTCACCTGGCCGTGGTCTCCCTGTTTCTCACCACTGGCTTTTTTGCCTACCTGAAGCCCCCCTCCATTTCCTCCCCATCCATGGACCTGATGGTGGCACTTCTGTACTCAGTGGTGCCTCCAGCAGTAAACCCCCTCATCTACAGCATGAGGAACCATGAAGTCAAGAATGCTGTGAGGGAAGTTATGACCAGATGTGTTTTAAATGCAGTGAATTGCCTGTCTATTGGAATTCATGACATGTAATGCGGCTTTTTACTGTTGCAAACTCTGTTTTGTTTCAATCGATTTTTATAAGTGTAATGTATTAAATCTTATTCTTTTTTTTAAAAAATACTGTAATGCTCTTTACTAAAATGTCATTATTCAAATCAATTCCTCTTCAGCTTGTAACTTCTTAGTGTAGCCCAGACGCACTGTACATAATGAATCAGGCTCTCCGTGAACCTTAAAAGAATTGAGGACGTGCAGTTACGCTGTCTGTCCTCCTTCTTGTAAGACATTTCTGGAGCTGTCGGGGTCGGATGTTCTCAGAAGCCCACAATCCAGCCGGAAGCACATGGCTGTTCATCAAACTGTGCATTGAGTTCAGCCTGCAACCGTTTCCAGCTGGTCCCTTGCCCAGTGTTCCCCGTAACGCTGACAATGGAGTTTCAAAATATTCTTTTCTTATCTGACCTGACATCCTGCTTACCCAAGCCCCTCTGCAATAGTTAAGCCTTAGATTGTCCCCTCGTTCGAACTCAATCCCCCTTTTCTTGGACTTTGTAAATACTTTTGCTTGATTGCTACATTCTGGGAAAGGGAAGATTTCAAATAACTTCCGCTCTCCACTTTCTGTCTTAGCTTGTTCATTTTGTATTCTTCATAGCTATTCCCACTGGTTTTACACTGCCATAATACACACCTCATTTCAACGTACATTAAAACAAGCAAGATGATTGCAGTAATACAAAGCAATAAAGAGCTGCTTCAGCCATGCAGAATCACCCAAATGTCTCCACAGAGCATTTAAAGGCAATGGAGCTCAGGTAGGCTCTCTTGGTTTCCCTTCTGAATTCTGCTAGGTTGCATCGCTTGGTAGCTCTCAGAAGCTGTCAGTGACCACAGACTGGAAAATTGCAATTGGTCTCAGTTCACACAGCTGGCTGGTTTGTCTCAGGCTAATCCTGAACTGTCTCAAGCGACTGCTTTGGGGCTCTACAAAACAGCAACTTCAGAGATCTCTTTCTATTACTAAGTGTTTGAAAGAGCAATTTGCTCTGTTCATTATCCATCATTTCTGTGCAGTCTGTTTTGTCAGACTTGTCTCTAGATTCCAAGTTGTATGTGAAGAGTTGTTTGCACTGTAATGCACAATGTACTAAAAATTGAGAGATGAAAATGTTAAGAGGTTTTCCAGCTTTGATTTCATGTCTGGAATTTTGGAACCCACTACTTGCAGTTGTTAATCTGTCCAAACTGGTCTGGTTTGGGATGCTCTCGTACTTCTTGAATCGCTGTTAAAGGCGGAGCAATTCCTACAAGTGCCATGGCCCCACTGTTGTTCTAATTCTTGTTTCTTTGTTTTCCACACACTGCTTTTCAAGCCTCCTTTTTCTTTACAGTCAAAGTGAGAACTGCACTGTGAGGTGTCTGAACCTTGTTGTGCCTCTACATAAATAGAACAGCAGCAAAGCCTGACAGGTGACTGTGCTGACAGCTCTCGTAGCCAGTAACACGTAACTGTGCTAAATCCCTTGTGACGGCTTTGATTTCATTTTTGCCAGTGAAATCCTTGTAGAAGGAACTGCAGCAGTGTGATGAGCTAAGGTGAAGATGCTGGCTTTAGTAGTGCTCTAAGCTGAGTGGAAGAACAATTGAATGAGGGTTATATGCTTTCTCTGGGACGATAAGGTTTTTTTTTTCCTGAGGGAAAGAGCCAGCTTTTCATGGGCTATATGTGGGCTTTGGCAAGGGCAGACAATCCAGTCTGTCAGGAAGCCATTTGAGGTGCTTCAGGTTTGTAAGCTTGTCTTTTTGTTTTTCAGGCGGATATTTGGAGCATGGGTGTACTGCTGTATGCTCTGCTGTGTGGGTTTTTCCTTTGGATGATGACAATATGATGGCACTCTACAGGAGGATACCAGTGGGTATCAGTGGTGCTAGAATACACTGAGAAGGGAAATAGCTGAGCTTGACAAGAGGCCTTGCTTTTCGGATGGCAGAACATGCTGAGCTGTGGGTAGAAAGGCCTGTCTGCTGAATATTGTCCCTGTTTTTCTGCTTTGTCTACCAGTATTTTGTGGATTTGGTTCTACACTTGGTTGGCCTATGTGGCACTGTAGCCTGATTCTGTACCATGATAGCATACGGAATTTAAGGAGAAGTATTTTCTTGCCAATGGGCTGGATATTTTTGTATCTGGTTCTTCAACTGGCTGCTCCCTATACTATCTGTAGTAAAAATATAGACACATCATTTGATTTCCCTGAAATGAATGTTCCTAAATGCCAGCTCTTCTCATGTCTACAGAGATCAAAGTTCTGCATTTGCTATTAGAATTTCCTCTTCCAGAATCAGGAGGTAATGTAGGACCCCACAGATTGCTTTCAGAATCCAACAGTTAGTTCTGTTTCCTTTCGGAGTGCATAACAACCTGAGCACATGAATTGAATGACGTGGTTTTTTAGTCTGGTACAAACTCTGCTGTACACTGAAACTTGGTCCATTTGTAAGCAGGACTTTGTCCATCTCTGCAGGACAGCAGAAAACCCTTTGTGCTAATCATGATGCCAAGAAGCAGAATGCAGCAAATGGCAGATGATCCAACTGCTTCAGGTGTTCATTGCCTTAAAACTGTGAACAGTTTTGGACTGAGAGTTTGTAAGCAGAACGGAGCTCTTAAAGCTGTCAGAGATTATTTCTGCACTGTTCAATTCTATCTGCATAACATACACAGGATCTCAGAACTGCATTGCTTGAATTGGTGGAAATTGTTGAAATGAACTGGGATGAGCAAGTTTTAGAACTTAGTCAGAGTGCTGTAATAAATGGATAATCTCATGAGTATTAAGGTACAGGATTGCTATTTCTGCACTGAATTTGTTTTTATTTTACATGGCTGTGATCTGAAAGTTGCTTGAAACGCAGGCACCTAGGCACTGTTGTGTAACTGAATTTCACACATGATAGGTCCTGAAATATCCTGGAATCAAAAACTCTGACTTGTTTTAAGTCTGCTGCTTGAGTATAATCAGGGTCATAGTGTCTGTGTGCAGTGTTTCTTTCCCTGTAATGCTCCACATCATTTCATTTTGGGAATATTGAAGGAAATGGACTATGTGCCATAACTGTTGTTAGAACAAAGTATGTCTGGTGTGATCTTATGCATAGGTTCTGTAACTGCTCTTCACAGCTCAGGTGTTTGACCTTCCTTTTGGTGAAGTGATGAAATACTGCTGGTTTCTATTTGTGCTTCTAGGCACCTTGAAGCTCTTAGGAATAGAACAATTGTCTCCAGTTCTTTTCAATGATATCAGTAACAGCTCGAGTGCTGCTGCCCACTAGGTAGACCCAAAGAAGCGAACTACAGTGAAACAACACACGAGCTGGACCTGCACGAGGATCACTTTCAAGACAGTGGCTCTGTTGCTTGAAGCCTATTTGCTTCTTCCTGACGCCACTCTATTACCAAATATCAACAACCTTTCATGATTCAACTTGCAAACGTTTGACTCTAACACTTGTGTTTCTATGCCTTCCTAGGTGATTCGAGCCCTTGTCAACCCAAAGATCCAAACCAAGCAGTGTGTTTCCATCAATGGAGAGTTCTGATTAAGCACGAATTGCTGCAATTCGGATGACAGCCTTCCACATGGTAACAGTGATGGACACAAGGGGCTCATCCACGTTCATGCTCTCATATCTCCTGGCTCTGCTGAAGATGCTGACCTGAGCCTGCCAGACACAGCAGTCACCTGCCTGGATTGTGACCCAGCACCTTTGCAGTGCTGCCCATCCCAAGCACAGCCCGAGTGCCCCAGCAGCAGCACCACCATGCAGGAGCAGGTCAGCATCAGTGAGGTGAAGCTGAGCATCTTAGATGGGGACTTAGAGTCAGGCTGCCAGTCCCAGGCACCAGGCAGCAGCACCAGCTCTGAGCCACTCTCATCTTGACAAGAGGAGTCCCATCTTCACCCTTGACTTCTCAAGCCCTCCTGTCTTTTATTGAATAAGGTCAATCTCATGCTCAATCATCGCCTTGACTGCATTCCGAGTCTTCATTCACAGGGATTGGGATGAATGCAACAAACAGCAAGGCAGCTCAGCTTGCAACGCTATGGCTGTGGGGTTCGTGCAGGCAGAGCTCTGGGTTCCCATTTTGCCTGGCTTTGGGATGTCTGCAGCAAGATCTCTACCATTTTGTATGGGAGCAAATAATCTCTAGCATCCAGGTTGCTGCTCATGATAATTCCAGTCTTCCTGGCTGTCGCTTTCTGATACCATTCAAAGCCTTCTGATACTCTTTGATGCCTTGGCTGCTCCCTAACACCTCTGTCCTCCTGCCATGTTGACTCACGTCTCCCACTTTTAAGCTGGCTTTGCAGATCATCTCCAGCCCTGTCATCATCACGCTGCAGCAGGAGGTGCTCACCTGGCCCAATGTCTGGCAGTACTGCTTGTTCTGCAGATGAGCAGCTGCCTCCTCATCTCTTCAGCTACAGTAGTTTTTCTCAGGGCAGTTAGATGCAGTCATGCTCCTCTGGATTTGGTGTGTTAAATCCATGCTGCATGGCAGCAGTCAGTGCAATACAAAGGTGTTCTGTGTGCCACAGCATTTCTCCAGGGGCTGCCAAAGGTAGAAGCACAACACAGCACCATCCTTCTGACAGTAATGTCTGTGAGTGTTAGACATGTGAGCACTGCATCATCCCCAGCGTGTCAGTGCTTTTCCACACCAACCTGACTCTCACACTCTGCACTGAATGTAACTCTGCTCTTGTGGAGACAAATGCTTTCTGTCACATCCTCCATCCCTGCAACCATTTGCCGGTAGGCAGCTCTTGCACAAGAATCAAGCAGCAGAACCTTTTGCTCACCCTACAGCATGCAAATGCTATGAAAGCAGAAATAACCTGGCATGCTCTGGGTCTGCAAGGCTGCACAGATGGGAGAGGTAGATTGTGTTTTTGCAGTGGAGGTTTCCAGTATATTCAGTACATAGTGTCGGCCCTAACTGAATGTATAACCCTCTTGTAAAACAGCTGTATAAGTAGTTTTTCCACCAAGAAAGTTGCTGAACAGAGTTAAGTTCAGACTGGGGGCATTCTGACATGGGGAGAATTGAGACAAGCACAAGATAAATAAACAGGGTGGGTAGAGCCCAGCACAGGACAGAATGAATGTACTGACTGTTGGAAACATTGCCCTACTCTCTCCGCAGAAAAGTACAAGGCAGATCTAAAAACAAGAGGTTGGTAATTGACCTTATATGGAAATGAATCCTAGCAACAGTCTCGAGGAGTCTGTGAGCCTGTGATGCTCAACCAATGAGAGCCATGAGAGCATCACCTGCATTGGGTTTAGGGCACAGAACAGAATTGATTTCACTGACTGGTGTGCAATTTCTCCCTTGCCAATAGGGGATGTGCACGCAGTATTGCAATAATGAATAAGCACTGCTGCTATCGCTGCCATCTTTGCCTAACTAGAAATCTTTGACTTTGAGAGTTTCTCACACAAGGGGAGAGGGTAAGAAAGTAAAGAGGCACAGAAAACTAAGGGAAACTGCTCTTCTTTATCTTATCTATAAAAATTGATACAATTGATGCTGTCATGCATTTATTTAGCTATTTTTAATTTTTTGCTAATGTCAGTTAGATTGTTTTAAAATATCCACACACCAAAATCTGACTACCAAGCAAATGTAATGGAAATGAAATGAAGGTGAGTTAGCGGAAAGCACAAGGCCATATTATATTAGGCTCTAGCAAATTTACAGGCAGTCACTGCACGAAGAGGTAGATCTGAGTTGCACATTATATGATTCCCACAAAGATTAATGAAATCTGAAGCTTTCAATTTTTTTTTTTTTATTATTCTTTTTTCATTTCATTTTTAAACAACTCAACCAGACCCCAACCCTCACAGGAGCTGTAAAGATAACAGCATTAACCCGCAATGTAACTCTAATCCTAACCCTTACCCTGATTCTAAAATCGTCCCTAACTCCAAATGTAACAACAAAAATGATGCTAGAAGTTTGTAGCAAAAGGAACCTTAACCCTGATCATAATCCAAAAAACAATCATTAAGGTAACAATAATCTTTACCTTAAGAGTAATATTAATTAGAGCCCAGATGATGCCTGCATCCAATCAGAAGCATGCTTTGTATTATTTAAGAGTTGTATTTTTTCCAATGAACTCTCTCTATTATCACGTTTATAAAGTAACAGAGTCTGTTCTTTTTCTCCTGACACTGTGCCTTACTCCTGACATCCCCTGAAGATGACCCAGATAGGGCACCATCAAAGTAATGCTAATAGTAATGTCAATCCTAAGGGTATCTCTAGCCTCAGTGTTAATGGGACGCTAACAACAATCCCAACAGCCTTAAACATTCTGGTGGTGTGAAAGAGGTGCTGCCTTGCACATGCTGGGCAGTCCCATTGCCTGTTCAATGCAGGCGGCAGCGTAGAAACATGATGCCCGTGGTCAGAATGCCCTGTGGCAGATCCTGGCACCGGAGAACTGACCGGAGAACCATGAGAGAACTGACAACAAATCACTCAACATCAGAACCGACCCAGTGGTTATTTACAAGCCTTGGGTGACCCAGACAGGATCTCAGAGTGGTGAATGTAGGTACAGAAGTTGTTACTACTCTGTTTCCTTCTAAAAGCTGCTCATCTGCTTTGCGTTTCAGACCATCCCTGGCTTCACTGTGTGCATCTGTCCAATTGATACCAGGTGTTTTTTCATCTCAGAAGTTGAGGGGGGAGGGAGGGAGGGAAAATGGACATCAATTCAATTACTCATTTATTTATTGACAGACATTCACGTTTGCTACGTTTGGAGAAGTTTTATTTGTTTGCTGTGGTTTGGTTTTTTCTTTTTTTCTTTTATTTTTTCCCCTTCCCTCCTCTTCCATCTTTGTGTTCTTCCCCTATAATCAAAAGAGAACGGATCCCCAGGGTCTGTCCCGCAGACGTTCTTTCCGTGGTCTCTGCTGCCACCTGCTGGCCAATACACGGAACTGCCACTGTTGGGCGTTTGGTGCCGCAGGAAGCACAATGCAGATCTGAGTTCTGACCGGTCTACGCAGCAAATCCGCCAATCTTTATTGTGATAAGCCCTCCACATGGCATTGCGCATGCACTCGAACACGCAACAGGCACAGATTTCTCCTAACTCCTTGAGGAGCAGGCAAGCAGAACAACTGAGCGCACCACTGCTTGTGATTGGGCCACCCCCATCATAGAGATGTGTGTTAGATCTTTTACCCACCCCTGGACTGGCCTTGTTGTTTAACGATAACCTCTGAAATCTGAGTTACTGGTTCTACCACCTGTAGTGTAGAATAGGTAGCCAATAAATGCTTTTCAGCTGTGATGTATCTTTATTCTGCTCCATGCCAAACCTGTGACCAAAACCTCATAGGGGTTCACAAAGAACTCTGGCTCTGCCAGAGCCCCCATCCAGACCCTTCTTGAGTTACATTCACATCTAGTTTGGCTGAAAAGGCTGGACTATAAATACTCAGTGCTTGGGCCTGTTTAACAGATATTTTTTCCTGATTATGCTGTCCATCAATCTTTTAAAACTGAACTCCTGTTCTAATCTGGTCTTTAAACATTTGTTGTCTCAAGACCCTAATGGGTCCAGACTGGATTACCTTAGGGGCTGGACGCCTAAGTCATGGCAGCAGATGGTTCTCTGACCTTTTCACCACTATTCAGAGCCTGCATCTGGCCATAGGCACTCTTGTCTCCCCATCAATTGGGCAGCCTGTTGTATTACAGCACCTGAGGGCCACTGGGGGGTTCAGTATGGATAACATAGACCCATCCTGATGTAAAGGTGATGGCTGTAGGATGAGATCCCTCGTTCCTGATGAAAAATTTATTGACTGGGCTCTCAAAATCATCTTCATAGATTGCCTCTTTCATGCCTAATTCTCTAATATAATTTTGTTAGTCCTCCATAGAGGAACACAGGCTCATATTTAATGGTATGTCATTCTTATTTGGCCATGTTATATGACACACATCTATCCTCATTATGTTGGACAGAGCATACAGTCTTTGCCTGAGGGCAGGGTGAGTAGTAATGGATGTCAGTTTTGAAATTTCCAGTCCATTCACCACAGCGCTTTCTGCCTCCATGTCCCATAACCAGAGCAGCTATGCTGGCATGCTCTCTTGGTTTCTGTCTAAACCACTGTACTACATCCATCAGTTCAGCTGCTGTACTATGGGCAGCAGGGTTTGGGGGGTTGGACACTGGTCAGGGCACTCCCACCAGCCTATCCTGCATTTATTTATTTTTTTTTTTCATTTTAGGGTTACAATCAGTCAGATCTCAAATAGATCTAGTCCAAATGGAACCTCAAAATCTGACCTTTTAGTGCCTTCATTTACAGAGTCCATTTTATACAGATTCCCTTGTACAGGGTCCCCATGGTCCTCGAGAGAGATGTTACTGATCTTCCATAGGAGAATGATTGAATTAGGATTTTTCCCATCAAAACTGCCACCTGTCTTTCCAGTTTTTCAACACTGTCATTCAATAGCTGATTTGCATCAGCCTGAGCCTCTTCAGTTATGTTCAGACAGTTCAAGGCCATCAGCAGTGGCCATGCCACCATGAAGGCAGCTAACTCTCATTCTCAAGTTGTAAGTATGTCTTTGCTAAGACCATGGAAATACTCAGTCAGGTGGGCCAGGGACTCATGGACCCTCCCTCCGTCCCACACAGGGCCCCATTTTTCAGTGACAGAAGCAATGCTGCATTTTGAGGATCCTAGGAATCCCAGGACATGCCCTGACAAAAGGTCATTCAAAGGGGTAGTCTTTCCCCATCCAAACCATCCCATGATATTCACAGAATCACAGAATTGTAGGGGTTGGAAGGGACCTCCAGAGACCACTGAGTCCAGCCCCCTGCCAAAGCAGGTTCCCTACACCACGTCGCACAGCTCGGCATCCAGGCAGGTCTTGAATATCTCCAGAGAAGGAGATTCCACAACCACCCTGGGCAGCCTGTTCCAGTGCTCTGTCACCCTCACCATAAAGAAGTTATTGCACACATTAGTGCAGAACTTCCTATGGTCCAGTTTCTGTCTGTTTCCCCTTGTCCCGTCTCCACACTGCTGAAAAGAGTCTGGCCTCACCACTTTGCCCCCCACACCTCAAATATTTATAGACCTGGATCAGGTCCCCTCTCAGCCTTATTTTCTCAAGGCTAAACAGACCCAGTTTGCTTAGTCTCTCCTCATAGGTGAGATGCTCCAGGCCCTTCAACATCTTTGTGGCTTTCCACTGGACTCTTTCCAAGAGATCCCTGTCCTTTTTGTACTGGGGAGCCCAGAACTGGACACAATGTTCCAGATGAAGCCTCACCAGGGCAGAGTAGAGGGGGAGGATCACCTCCCTGGACCTGCTGGACATGCTCTTTTTAATGCACCCCATAATGCCATTGGCTTTTTTGGCTACAATTGCACACTGCTGGCTCATGGTCAATCTGTCGTCCACCAGGACGCTCAGGTCCCTCTCAGCAGAGCTCCTCTCCAGCAGCTCATCCCCCAGCCTATTCCAGTGCATGCAATTATTTCTACCCAGGTGCAAGACTCTACATTTGCTTTTGTTAAACCTCATCTGGTTTCTTACTGCCCAGCTCTCCAGCCTGTCCAGGTCTCGCTGAAAGGCAGCACAGCCTTCAGGTGTGTCAGCCAATCCTCCCAACTTCATGACATCAGCAAACTTGCTGAGGGTGGTCATTGATGAAGATGTTGAACAAGACCGGACCCAGCACAGACTCCTGGGGGACGCCGCTAGTTACAGCCCTCCATCCAGACACCGCACCGCCAACAACAACCCTCTGCACTCTGCCAGTCAGCCAATTCTCGACCCACTTCACTGTCCACTCACCTATCCCATACTTCCTCAACTTTGGTATAAGTATGTCATGGGAGACTGTATCAGTTATACAGGTTATAGAGTTCAATTCCTGTAGTCAATTTGGCGGCCCAGGTGGGACCAGCTCTGTTCGCTGCAGGACCAGCTGAGAGGGAGACACTTTTGGCGCACCCTGAGATTTCTCTGAAGGACTCCCTTCCTCACCTGATCACTGCAGGGACAGACAAGGACCACCCATAGGTGGACCAGGTATGTGTATGGTAAGTGGAGCCCATATGTCTTGAGGAGACATCCTACACAGTTTACAGCCATACGTGCTGCTCCCAGGGAGGTGAGCTCATGGCTTTGGTTGCCAGCTGGGGTAGGAAGACTCCTTGGGTGAGTTCCTATGAAAGGGAACTGTATGTCATATAAATGGAAACAAGAACAAATACTCTCTCCCAGGTGGTTGGCAATAGGAGGGACCTAGGTTGGTCTCTCCTACGGGTATGGGATATAGTGGATAGCCTGTCAAATGGTAGCCTGGGTTCTCCAAGGTGTAATCATGGGGCTTATAGGTTGTATGTTCAATATTATCATCTGCTTTAAGTGTTTGGTACCGTGTGTCAAGCCGACTCTGGGAAAAACATTAACGTTTGCAACTGGTCGACCAGAGTATGAGTGTTAAGATTCCAGCTAGAAAACATTGTCAGCATTGTGTAGTATGAATAAACCATGGTTTTTGATCTAAATGTCAGAGTGAGTGTGGTGTGAGTGAGACACAGAACAGCTGCAGGGTGAGTGCCGAGTCCCGATCCATGTTTCCTTCCTCCTGTGAGGGAAATGGCCAGACACGGACAAAGTGAAAGACTGTGTTGTCTGTCCACTCATAAGTACTTTCTGCTTGTATGTAAGAAGATGGGAGTTTGTACTCTGTAGATTAGTAAGATGGTCCTGAGGAGAGGTGTACATTCCACCCGACCAATGAGTGTCAACCCATTTATGTAATACTATGTACTGCTTGCGAGGAAGTGTGT
Organism: Coturnix japonica; assembly: GCF_054131305.1. NCBI lineage: Eukaryota > Metazoa > Chordata > Aves > Galliformes > Phasianidae > Coturnix > Coturnix japonica. The sequence goes on along the minus strand of NC_140671.1, from coordinate 17,565,585 downwards.
GAGGGAGGTGGTTCAATCAGTGCTGGTTCTGTGGCACAGTGTTTATAACTGAAGAATACAGACTGTATTAAGGGAGTTTATGTTAACTGAAGAACTGTATTGTTTGACAAACTGTTTTGATGGTATAAGAAAGTGTAATTGTTAATGATATATGAAAGTGTACTTGAGGGAATGTGGAAGTGTATCTGAGCATACAAACAGAGGAAGCATTTACAGAGGAAAAAGGGTTAAAGAAAGTTTACCTGCACTGACATGAGAGCAACACTCTGCACCGCTGCCCTGTGAGCTGAGCAGAGCAGAGTGGAGACACAGTCCCCATGTATCAGGTAGTGTTATTCTGCTTACCAAATGAATGAGTTCACTACAGAAGAGGCAAATCTTCCCCTCTGCTCCATTTGCGGCATACTCTGGAGTTCAAGGCATTGCAAAGCTATGGCACATCTACTTTCTTTCAATGATGACACCTTTGTGTGCTCTGGGCTCTCATTTCAATTGCATCTAAAGAAGTCTAGGGTCATGCCAGCTGACAGGAAGCTGGCAAATGTTGTCTCATTGTAAGGAAGAGCAAGAAAGATGACATGGGCAATTATGGACCTGTCAGTCCAGAGCCTGGTAAAATTATGGAGAAAATGATGGTGGGAGTTATGGAAAAACAGCTGAAGGACAATTCTGCCATTGGTCGCAGCCAACACAAGTTTGTGAGGCGAAGGTCCTGTTTAATTTAAGCTCATTCTGTGACACAGTTATCCGTTTAGTTGACCAAGGGAAGCCAGTTGATGTAATCCTTGAGGATTTCAGTGGAGATTTTGACACTGTTTCTCACAACCTTCTGGATAGAATGTTCTGCATATGGCTAGACAGAAACACAATGTGGTGGGTGAGCAGTTGGCCAGTAGGTCAGTCCCAAAGGATTATAGTCAGTTTTTTCCATCAGGCTGGTAGATGGTCACTGTCGGGGTCCCCAGGGTTCCATTTTGGGGCCACTTTCCTTTCATGTTTATGCAGATGACTTGAATGCAGGACTAGAAGACGTTCTGAGCAAGTTTGCTGATAAGACCAGATGAGGAGGTGCTGTTGCCTCCACTGAGGGTGGAGAGGACTTGCAGAGAGATGTGGACAAGTCAGAGAACTGGGTACCAGTTGGTACTAAGCACCAAGTGCATAAAGTATAACAAGAACAAGTGCCTGATTGTGCACCTGGGTAGGGGCAATGCTGGACATACACACTGACTGGATATGGGACACTGGAGAGGAGTCTGAGTGGAAAGGATTGGGGTGCTGGTCAGCATCACACTGAATGTGAGTCAGCAGTGTGCCAAGGCAGCCAGGAAAGACAACAGTCCCCTGGAGTGCATGAAGCAACTTATTGCCAGCTGGGTGAGGGAAAGGATCGTCCCTCTCTGCTCTGCATTGCTACTGCCTCACGAGCAGCACTAGGTGCACTTCTGGGCACCGCAGAACATAAAGGACTTCAAACTCTGGGAGAATGTGCGAAGGAGGGCACTGGAACTGAGAGATGTGAAATTCAGAGTTTCACAGGGATTGACTGCTTGTTCAGACTGGGCCCTTCTCACATCCCTTCTCACATCCTGCAATGAAACATAGGTCTCATATGGGACATGAACCTCACAGTGTCCTTGCACCACATGTAGAGCCTGGGATCTTCTGTCCCCATGTCTTTCATTTAACATCATACAAAATTCCAACCCATTGCCCCACGAAATGCCAGGAGCCAACATGAGATACAGGATCTCTCTACCACTGGTCTTGTAATCAGGGCTTGACCTGTCTGCTTTGTAAGGCAAAGGAGAGGTTTCTTAGCATGCCAGTGCCTTTGCCTGCCTGTAGTCATGGCTTCCAGTTATCTTCTCTAACAAGTCCCTTGGGAAGCTTGCTTGTTAATGTTCCTCAGTGGGCCCATTAATACTCCAAGAAACTTCACTGTTACTTCTGACTTTGTCTTGTTGAGCACCTTGTGCAAACTTCTCTCTGCACTGGAGGCTGATGAACTCAGCATCAAATGCACCCTGGGACCATTATAACCTAAAGAATCTCCTGTGCCTTATGCCATCTTGTTATCTTCTTCAGGTTATCAGAACTTGTTCAGCAAAAAGGAGGGATATCTGGAGAGAGCTTAAAGAATCCATTATAAATTTATTGTCTATTTATTTATAGTTGGATTTAAAGAAGACATTAAAGCAGCACTGTGCAACTGATACCAATCCAGGTTGTCCCAATGAGTTCTGTACTGTTACTGTGTTGACAAAGGTCCTTCTCAACCTCCCCACCCAATTTCTGCTCACAATGGACCTATGGGACTTCCATCACTTTTCTTCACATCACTCTTCTCCTCTGCATTCATCCGCTCAGTGTTAAAACTGCTTTGCACCAACTCCCACTGGTTTTCCTCAGAGAACCAGCTGCACATGGAAAAGGAAAGATTTCTCCTTTTTATCTGGCCAGCAAATGGAAGGAAAGGTGATGCAATTGAATGAACAGTAAAACACAGTGATCAACTGCATGCCATATTCAAGCTGCATCTATTGAAGTTTGTCTTTCATATGGAATACTTTTAAAAGAAATGATTTAGACTGAGATAGGATAGGATAGATTGAATCACAGTGAAGTAGTTGACAACAGAGGCCATCAGACTCTGGGAGATGGAGCAAATTCCAGTAATCTCCCTGGGATAGATCAGCCAGGTAGTTGAGAGGTATCAACTTAAAATTGATCAGGACTTCTGAGTATTTCACACATTGAGATGGGTTAACACATTCTCATTGATTTCTATCTTTGTCTCCAACTCTGTTTTTCACTTTTACTGACATTAATGAACATCTTTCAGAATTCGTGCCTTGATATAAAAGAGACAGTGATTGAGAAAAAGAAAAAGTATAAGAAGAACAAGAAAAAGAATAGATAGGAAGGGATAGATCAAATCACAGTGAAGGAGTTGACAACACATTCCATCAGACTTTGGGGAGATGGAACAAATTCCAGTAATCCCCCTGAAAGTCAGAAATCAGACAGATAATTGGGAGGTATCTGACTGAACAAAGAGCAAGGGATGGAGAAATCTGGAGGGCAGTGGGAGTAGTGTGTGCCCAAATGGCCTGCTGAAAACATGCCCTTAACCATGGCCATTTATTTAGGAGAGCTGAAAACACTTGGAGGATGAGACACATCAAATAGGCAGCAGGGAAGAGTAGTGCTGGGCACCGGGCTATAGTCACAGGGCATTGGCACTGGCACCGCTGTCTGTGTCTCTGAATCTGAAGACATTTGTGTCCAGCGAACACAGTTCTGGAAAACATTGTAGTTTCAGTAAAAGAAAAAAAAAGACATCAAATCACCTCAAAGATTCATATTTACAACTTAAAATGGAACAAGACTCATGAGAATTTTTCATGTTGAGAAGGGTTAACACATTTTCATTGATTTCCATCTTTGTTTTCAATTATTTGTTTCAGTTTTATTGACATTTATGATCAACTATTAAGCTTACAGCCTCAAAATAAATAAAAAGAGATACATTTGCATCTTGCACATGGCCTGATGCCCCTTTGACCTTCCACAGTTCCCACAAGTCCTTCAATGCCGGTGAGTATGAGATCCAGCAGAGCACCTCTCCTCTTTGGTTCCTCCACTGCTTGTTCAAGAAGCTGCCATCTGTGCTCTCCATGGATCTGCTGGATGCCACATGCCCTGCTGTGCTGTCCCTGCCGCAGATAATGGAGTGACAAAGGCCACCAAATGGGACAAGGGACAGACAACATCAGATTCCCATCTGTCTGCAGAGGGCACCTTCCATTGACTCTCCCTGATCAGGAAGACAAGAAAAGACACTGATGGTCTCCTCTGTTTGCCATTTCCATTAGCTCTGACCTGTCTGCTCTGCCATTCCCAGGCAGAGCTCAGTGCACTCTCACAGAGGGCAGTCGCTCTTCCTTGTCTCCTCGCCCATCCATCCTAAAGACACTGTATCCCCCTTGTGCTACAGTGCAGTTGTGGAAGCCATTCAACTGTTTCCCCGTGGTCCAAACAGGAGCTCAGGCCTGCAGCTCTACCAAGATTTCTAGCTTCTTGTGTGGTTGGTGTTTGCATTAGTGCAAAACCACAGAAGTAAACATCCTAATTGAAAAGCATCACTGGACATAGCCTGACTGGATAGCTCATCTATGGTATCAGTGTGCAGAAGGTGGCACACAGGCATTAGAGCGATTGTGGGTCTTGGAGGTGACGTAGCAGCACGGACACACCATGGGCATGGCTTTGCTGAAGGCCCTGTGCTGCTCTTGTAGCTGCATGTGAATTCACCAGACAGCCGGTGCTATCCCCTCTCTGGCCCTCGGCTGATGCCCAGGAAGGAGCTGTCTGTCTCAGGGAATTCCCACACGGTTTACAAGCTCTGGCACACATCAGGAGCAGCCCAGGCACCTTGGGCATCACCCAGTGTCTGTGTGTGAGCAGCTGCCTCCCAGCTGAAGGGCCGAGGACTCAGAGCAGGAGCTCACATGCAGGCAACTCCTTGTGCACTTCTGAGCTGATCCAGAGGAATCCCAGCTCCTGTGGGTGTGTAGGGAGCTGAATCCCATTTCAGCTCCAGGATATCTGTCAAGGGATGAGGCTCCTGCACTGCCTCAGCTGGATCACTGTCCTGCACAGGGAAAGTCCAAACCTCACCTTCCTTGTCTGGGTGCCCTTAGTGTTTCATCAAACGATCTCTGGGAGCACTCCCCATATGTCTCCAATCAGTCACTGACCACTGGACATGTGGTGGTTAATTGAGCAGATTTCAAAGCATAGTCATGACGCTGTTGTCGTTCAGGAGCTGTTGGCCATGAGGACCCAGGGACATGTCAGGGGAGATGAGTGGGAAGGATAAAAATGACATAATCTGTTGCTGAGCTGGGCCGGGCTCCTGGGACACAGGGAGCTCATAAATGCGGGCAGAGCTACAGAGAGACAGCTGTGCCCAGGAGCAGCTCTTGTGCGCTGCACAGCCTGCAGGTGACAGAAAAAGAAGAGAGAAACTGAAGAGAGATTGCTGGATGTGTGTGGTGTGAGCGGGCTGTGAGCTCTCTGCAGGAGCATTGCTCACAGACCATGACAAGGTAAGTCTCACTGCAGACCATGAGCTGCTTTTCATAGAGGGTTAACTTAATTTGGGATATCCCATAGCAGATCTGGATGCAGGCACTGCATGTTTCTTTACAGTGGAAAAAGCCTTCTGCTCCAGCAGAGGGCTTCCCTGCTTCAGTGTCAGAGCACAACCGTGAGGGCTGCGTGTCCCAGCACGGCTGCAGGCTGTGCAGCTGGGGCTGCAGGCGAGTGCCCAGGGCTGTCCTGCAGAGCAGGGTCCCTGCTGTGCCCCAGGGGCTGTGTGCCGGGTATGGGACTCTGCCGCCTGCCAGGCTCAGCACTCAGCCTGCCCGGGGAGCTGCCCAGGGCGCTGCGGGGAGACTTGTGGTGTGAGGGAAGGGAGCCCCCCTTGCAGGGCTTGTGCTGCCACAGCTCTTGCCTGGGGCAGGGGGATCACAGCTTCACTGCACAACAGGATGTTTCTAAGGTTGTTTTGCAAGAGGAGAGCCAAGGCAGGGGGTTTCCATTTCCTGTTCTGAGGAAAAGAGGATTGGAAACAGATATCTAAAAGGAGCTATCAGAGATCTGTGAATTTTTCTTCAATAAATTCCTTGTTTCCTGAACAGTCACACGAGATGTGCATTCAGTCTCCCCTTTCTCAGAAGATGGAACCAGTTGTAATTATCATCATTTTCTGTAGGCACGAATAATTCACTTATCCTACAAACAGGCAGCATTTTCTAACTGAAACTGAATGCCAAAGAAGCTGGAGTAGGGGGTGCTAAGAGCAGTTGGGGTAAAGATATGAGACATGAAACAGATGAAAATATCCAGGGAGAAGGGATAAGAAAAGAAGAGGAAGGTTAGAGCTCCAAATGCTTCTTCTGCTTAAGGAATTCTGAAATACATGAAATTAAATGCAAGTAATAGTGCTAAATGTACACTGTTGAAAGAGAATTTAAAAATTTCATATTATGGCAGGAGGAGTGTGTCTGAGAATGGTCTGGACTTGTCATTATCTTCTGCACTCTGAACAGGACTCCAAGCCCAACAACAGCAGATGCCCAACAGCAGCTCCATCAGCGAGTTCCTCCTGCTGCCGTTGGCAGACACGCGGCAGCTGCAGCTCCTGCACTTCTGGCTCTTCCTGGGCATCTACCTGGCTGCCCTCCTGGGCAACGGCCTCATCAGCACAGCCGTAGCCTGCGACCGCCGCCTGCACACCCCCATGTACTTCTTCCTCCTCAACCTGGCCCTCCTCGACCTGGGCTGCATCTCCACCACTCTCCCCAAGGCCATGGCCAACGCCCTCTGGGACACCAGGACCATCTCCTACACAGGATGTGTTGAACAGCTCTTTTTCTTTCTCTTCTTTGCCTCAGCAGAGTATTCCCTTCTCACCATCATGTCCTATGACCGCTACGTTGCCATCTGCAAGCCCCTGCACTACGGGACTTTGATGGACAGCAGAGCTTGTGCCACCATGGCAGCAGCTGCCTGGGGCACTGGGGTTCTCTATTCCCTGCTGCACACTGCCAGTACGTTTTCACTGCCTCTGCCAAGGCAATGTTGTGAACCAGTTTTTCTGTGAAATCCCCCAGATCCTCAAGCTTTCCTGCTTAGAATCCTACCTCAGGGAAGTTGTGTTTCTCATTTTTAGTGCCAATTTATTCTTTGGTTGCTTTGTTTTCATAGTGGTGTCCTATGTGCAGATCTTTGTGGCTGTGCTGAGGATGCCCTCTGAGCAGGGACGGCACAAAGCCTTCTCCACATGCCTCCCTCACCTGGCCGTGGTCTCCCTGTTTCTCAGCACTGCCTTTTTTGCCTACCTGAAGCCCCCCTACATTTCCTCCCCACTCCTGGATCTGACAATGGCACTTCTGTATGCAGTGGTTCCTCCAACACTGAACCCTGTTATCTACAGCATGAGGAACAGGGAGATCAAGCACGCTCTCAGGAAGATGTTGCAATACGCACTATTCCAGCTTCCATAACATGCACAACTTCCTCACAGGATTCCCAGTGATGGTTCTTCATGTTTTATGCATCTTTGATTGTTTGCTTATGTGAGATATAGCAACGTGCAAATATATATATATATATATTATTGAACTTATAAATAAAAATGTATTACACTTTTTTCCTACCTAATTTCCTTTTTTTCACTCCAAGAGCTCATGTAAACATGTATCCAGATTCCCCGAATATGTTAAAAGATACCTAAATAGGTTTCAAAATAGACTTTTACTTAGCTTTTCTTTTTTCCTACTTTGTCTGGATTTGGGGAGGTACAGCCACAGACAGCAGCTCAACGTGCTCTTTTCATTTCTGATCTCTTTACACTACCACAGTGCTCTCAAGTCCTCTCATTTGTGCAGTCCTGAAGGTCTTGTGTGTCTCACGACAGTCCTGTTGCCTCTACAGCAGCAATCCAGGGCTGCAGTCAGTAGCCAGCAATATGAACAGGTCTGTCAGAGCTGGACTCCTTGCTGGCACTGCCATAAGAAGAGGGCCCCTTTAGAGCAGGACCAGAGAACTGGAGGGAGGCCTCTTCCAAAGGTGGCGTAAGGAATATACATCAGGAGCTGCTCCCTGAGAAAACCTTGAGATCTTCTGGTGCTCTTCAGTGTGTGACCAGATCAGATTGAATAGTCCCAAGGAGATCCGTAAGCATCTCGGGGCAGTGCTGTGGTTTAAGATTTATGGGTTGAGACAAAGAGAAAAAGAAAAGGATAATAATTATGACAAATGTATTTATACATATATAATATATTTAGTGTATTTTCACACATATACAACATATGCAGTTGCAAATATATATGAACTAATCCCTATGCGCATCTGTTTACAAGTCCAGGAGAAGTTGCAGGGGTTTTAACAGCCACAAGGTTCACTGTAGGAGCTGAAGTGGCTATTGGGCTGTTGCAGGAGTTGAAGTGACCTCAGAGTTCATTGCCAGAGCTGGAACCACCACAGGACCTGTGACTATGTTGGAGCAGCCACTGGGCTCATTGGAGGGGTTGGAGTGACCACAGGGCTGAACCTCCTGGCACAGTGCACCTCACCTGGGAGGAATTTGTTTCACTTTCTTATCACTGTACTTGGAACAGCTACAGGACCTGTAGCAGGAGTAACTGCAGAGCTCATTATGAGGGGTGGAGTGACAGCGGGATCTGTCCCAGAGCTTGGAGCAACCACAAGGCATGTAGCAAAACCTTGGATCTGCTGCAGGGTCTGTGCCAGGAGTTGCAGAGGCTGCAGCACTGTCAGCAGATCCAGCTCTCTGGATCTGGCACACTGCAGTCATGTGTGTATCTTGGGGATTACCAGTGCCACAGCAGACCTGCCCCCAATATTCTACCAGTTTCTCAGGATCCTGCAGTTGCTTGGAGATGAAGTTCCAAAGCCCTGGGGGTGCCCACCGCTCCAGGCAGCTGCCCAGACCGTCCCACACCCCCTGCCATGCAGAGCCTTCTCACCTTGGGGCAGATCTCTCAGTGATATTCCTGAATAATTGTTTAACCTCAGTCCTAGAATCATAGAATCACCAATGTTGGAAAAGGCCTAAAAGATCATCCAATCCAACCGTTCACCTATTACCAATAGCTCCCACTTAACCATGTCCCTCAACACATTATCCAGTCTCTTGAATACCCCTGGGTCCCTGAGACGACAGTGTAAATTGTGTAATTCCTAATCATACCAGCAATATTACTTCCAAAACCCAAAGATGTCCAAAGAGCTGAATGTGCACAAAACTTCACTTTGCCAATTTTATCGTGGTACAAACCAAGGTCAAACAGCATAGCAAAATAAATACCCTAATCCAGCATCCGGAGTTGACAAATAATGCAGCAGGGAAAACAAGCAGCAAGCAAGGAGCTGTGCAATGCAGCTTCATGAGAAGACTCAGCAAGCTTCACAAATAGGGAAACTATCAGCACCATGGCCTGCACATCTCCAACTCCCACAAAGCCCTGTCCACTCTGGACAGATGTGCTGTTACCACAACCCTTGGAGCCTCACATCAAGCACCAAAATTATGGTGGTTGTTGAACCCAACATGTGGCTCAGCAGCACACAGTGCTTTGTGCACTGCCCAATTCCCAGTGGGATGGGGATGAGAACTGGGAAAAAAAGTACAACTTCTGGGTTGTAACAAAACAGTTTACTAAGAGAGATAAAAAGAGAGGAGTAATAGTTATCACTATATATCCTTTGATATGGAATCGTATGTAACAACTGATGCACAAGCACTTGCTCAGCACCACCAGACTGATGCTCAGCTGGACCCTGGGCAGTGAAGAGACTGAGATGAACTCCCACCCCTTTCAATACAATTTCTGCTTGCTGTCAGCTGATAGAGAACGTCCCTTTGGCCACTTTCAGTCAGCTGTCCTCACTCTGTTCCCTCCCAGCTCCATGTGCCTTTTACTGACCATGGCCTTGGCTCCGTACAACACTGCTTAGCAGCAGCTGTAAACATCAGAGTGTTATCAATGATTTTCTCCTAGAACCAAAACATTGCACCACAGCAGGCAGTCTGAAGAAAACAATTCCATCCCAGCTGTAACTCAGATACAGTGCCTGTCCCCTCTTCTTGTTCTTCCTGATCAGGAAGCAAGAAACAGAATCTGCTGCTCTTCTTTTTGAATCCTTTCCATCAGTATTCAGGTGGCTCCTCTGCCATCCCCAGGCAGAGCTCAGTGCACTCTCACAGATGGCAGCAGCCTTTCTTCATCTTCATTGCCTAATCGTAATGAAGAGTCTGTACCTACTTTGCTACAGTTCAGAGGTGGGAACCATCCCACCATGTCTCTGTGAGACAAACAAGACCCTAGGCCTGCAAAGGCACAGAGATTTGGAGTTCGCTGAGTGAATGTTTGTGGTCCTCTCATTAGTGTAAGGATTCTTCAGAAAGCATCCCCTTCCAGAAGCATGCTTTGATTTAGCCTGTCTGGGCCTTGCATCTACACTGTGGTACTGGTGTTCAGGGCCTTGCTCAGAAGCAGCAGCCTGCATGAAAGGAAATGCTCTGTGGTTTTCTCTTGATTTGTCCCGTTTATTTCCCAAGCTACCCGCACTGGTCTACAGGCACTTTAGGGCAGCAGCAGGTTTTGGTTACCCCCAGAGGGTACACAGTAAGATTTAGGTCAGGGTATTGGCAACAAGACTTTCTCTGAGGAATCCTCACACAATCCTATAGAACAACTCAGAGGCTTTCCATTCAATCTCCAACAGCAACAACATCCCTCAGCCCTTCTCTGTCACATCCAATTCCTCACCCTTCCCCATTTGGACCTGGTTTAAAGCCCTTTAATCAATCAGTGCAGGAGCATTTCAGATGGGATCATGGAGGAGGCAGACTGCCATTCTTGGGGCGGCCATTTTCCCAGGAGGGCATGGTGGGAGGGCTTTGTCCCATTGGTTCAACCAACACTTGCATCCACCCAGCAGAAGGCTGTGCCCTCTGTGTCCCACTTGAACTCTGCATGGAGCTTACAGTTGGCAGTGACATGGCTGAGAAGCTCTGGGCATGGATTAAGCGACAGGGAAGTATTGTGCCTTCCTAACTTCCTCCCTGCATACCTTAGCAACTTCCTTGTAATCTCCCCAAGTACCCAGCCCCTTCTTCGAGAGGGCGTAGATTCTCTTTTTCTTCCTTAGTCTCAATAGTTTTTCCCAGTTCATCTGCACTGGTCTTCTTCCCCTATGGCTCACCTTATGGCATTGAGAGACAGCCTGATCTTGTGCCTTTAAGATTTCCATCTTGAGGCGTGTCCAGGCTTCCTGGACCCCTTTACCCATAAGGAGCGACTCCCAAGGGACCTGTGCTACAAGTGCCCTGAACAGGTCAAAGTCCGCCCTCTAGAAGTTCAGGATAGTAGTTTTGCTAGTCACCCTTCTGACATCTCCAAGAATAGAGAATTCTACCATTTCATGGCCACTCTGCCCAAGACAGTCCTCAGCCTTCTCAACTCCTACCAGTCCTTCACTGTTAGTGAAGAGCAGGTCTAGCAAGGAACCACCCCTGGTAGGACTTCATACCAGCTGTGTAAGGAAGCTGTCTTGCATGCAATCTATAAACCTCTTGGACTGATTCCCCTGCTATTTATTATATTCCCAGCATATATCAGAGAAGTTGTAGTCTCCCAAGAAAATGTGTGCTGGCAATCTTGCGACTTCAGTAAGCTGCTCATAGAATGCCTCACCCATCAATTAGGCGGTCTATAAGAAACTTTTAGCAAGATGTCACACTTACAGGCCTTTCCCCCGATCCTTACAAACATGCACTTCATTCTGAAGCCCAAGCTCTTCAACATCAAAACTCTCTTTAATATAAAGGGCCACACCACCACCCTTCCTTCCTCCTCTATCCCTTCTGAAGAGCTTGTAACCATCCATCACAGCACTCCAGTCATGGCAGTGGTCCCACCATGGGTTGGTAATAGCAACTAGGTCATGGTTTGTCAGATGCACAGTTGCTTCCAGCTCCTCTTGCTTGTTGACCAAGCTGCGTGCATTGGTGTAGACGCACTTCAGCTGAGGCATCTGCCTCTCTCCCAGCTCAAACAGCATTTCCCTAGGCTTATCTCTGGTAAGCCCTGTTTTGTCCACTCCCCCATCGTAGCTAGTTTAAAGCTCTTTCGATAAGCCCCGCTACCGTCTATGCTAGGATTCACTTCCCCCTTTGAGACAGTTGGGTTCCATTCATGGATAACAGACCATGGGCCAAGTAAACTGTCCTGTGATCAAAGAACTCAAAGTTTCTGGCTCAGTACCAACCTCTGAGACAATTGTTCATTGCTTTGCTTTCCAAGCCTGCTCTGTGTCCCTCACTGCCACTGAAGGTATAGAACAAAAAATCACTTGATCTCCCACTTTGTGAACTAAATGGCCTAAATTCCTGAAATCTCTTTTTATAGTTTGTAGTCTTATCTAAGAAATTTCATCACTGCCCACCTAAACTATGAGTAGTGGAAAATAATCAGTGGACCTAACCAGCATTGGGAGTTTCCTCATTATGTCCCTGACCTGAAACCAAGAAGGCAGCAGACTTACTGACAACTGGGGTCCAGTCTGCAAATGGGGACCTCTATTCCTCTGAGAAGGGAGTCACCCACCACGGCCACCCTTCTTTCTTTCATGGCAGAGGAAGTCACAAGGCTTGGTAGTGACTGCCTTGCATTAGGTTTCCTCCTAGGCAGATCCTCCATTGCCTCCCCATTCTTATCTCCTTCAGATTTCAGAGTGTCAAACCTGTTGCTTAGATGGATCAGGGGTCGAGGGCTAGGCAGGCATGGGGGGGCTCCTGTGATGTTGAGTTGGGACTCTCTTCCAACCCTTCTCATCAGTCAGGTCTGTCTGACTGTGACAGGGCAGGGAGTCAACCACTTTTCTGGGGGTATCTGCCTGGCAGCCTTCCCTCGGGGATGCCAGCAAGTCACTCCACCAGCCCATCTCCCGATCACACTCCCTGATGGTAAACTGTGAGTAAAACCTTGAGTAAAGTGAGAGTTCACCTAGACAAAAGTATGAGTAGAAACATGGACTGACGTGAGGGTAAACCCAGAGTCAACCCAGGATCCCATCCATTGGGCATGCACAGCCTCTGAGGGCAACTTTTTCCAGTGTTGCTGTGTAAAAATATAGGTTCCTCACATCTAACCTATGTCTCCCCTTTTTAATTTAAATCCGTTTCCATTTGTCCTGTTATCAACAGACCATCCCATCCTTATTCTAGCGTTAGGCATCTCATCCTCAGATGGAAACCCTGGGGCTGAATTGGGATCAGTTTTTCAAAGAACCACAGGAGCTACAAGTTCACCTAGCTGAGTTCAGATGTGCACAGTGAGGTGTCTGTGTGTGAGTCCCTCATCTGAATCCTTGGTTTTTATTCCACAGGGACTGCACTACTCATACACAGTCTCTCAGTGATGCCCAAGGTGCCTTGGGTGATCCTAGTTTTGTGCTAGTGCTTGTAAACTGTGACGGAAAATCTATGAGATAGACACCTCCTTCTGGAGCATCAGCTGAGGGACAGAAGGGAGGTATTCTTGGCCATCCTAAATACCACCTCAGCCACGTGCTTAGGGCACCCATTGTGTCTTTTGCACCTGACCCCATGGAGTATGTAGTGATATTCAGCTTATCAAAAGGATGAGCTCAGAACAGAAGAGGCAGATCTTCCTCTCTGCTCCATCTGTGGCATAGTCTGGATTTCAAGGCATTGCAAAGCTATGGCACATCTACGTTCTTGCACTGATGACACTTTAGCATGCTCTGGGCTCGCATTTCAATGGCATCTAATAAATCTAGGGTCATACCTGTTGACAGGAAGCTGGCAAATGTTGTCTCATTGTAAGGAAGAGCAAGAAAGATGACACGGGCAACTATGGACCTGTCAGTCTCACTACAGTGCTTGGTAAAATTATGGAGAAAATGATGGTGGGAGTTATGGAAAAACAACTGAAGGACAGGTCACAGACAACACAAGATACAGAGGGGAAGGTCCTATTTAATTTCAGGTCTTTTTATGATACCTTTATCCATTGAGCTGAACAAGGGAAGGCAGTTGATGTAATCCTTGAGGATTTCAGTAGAGCTTTTGATACTATTTCTCCAGCACCCTTCTGGACAGAAATTCCTGCATACAGCTAGACAGAAACAGAACGTGGTGTGTTGTAATACAAGAAGAATTTTACAGAGCAGCAGCCATGGATTGAGATAAGGAGTTCACAGAGCAGCAGCTGCGGAGCAGGATAAACAGCATGAGAACAAAGGACATCTCTAGGAAAAGAATGAATGGCTCGTGGCTTTGAAGGGGGGTTATAGGGTTGTTATTGCAGTAGCTTTCCTCCAATTAGCGTGTGTGATTTTTGGACACCCTTGTCTGTCTCCTATAAAAGTCTGGCTTTCGGGCAATAAATTGATGCAGCTATATGTAACTATATTGGTGTTTCTCTGTTTGACCCAGCACGCTGACATTTTGCCTTTCAGGTTCACCAGCAGTGGTGGGTGAGCAGTTGGCCAGTAGTTCTGTCCCAAAGGATTATAGTCAGTGGGTTCCATTGGGCTGGTAGATGGTCACTGTCAGAGTTCCCCAGGGTTCCATTTTAGGGCCACTTTCCTTTCATGTTTATGCAGATGACTTGCATGCAGGACTAGAAGATGTTCTGAGCAAGTTTGCTGATGAGACCAGATGAGGAGGTGTTGTTGCCTCCACTTAGGGTGGAGAGGACTTGCAGAGAGATGTGGACAAGTCAGAGAAGTGGGTATCAGTTGGTACTAAGCACCAAGTGCATAACGCATAACAAGAACAAGTGCCTGATTGTGCACCTGGGTATGGGCAACCCTGGACATAAACACTGTCTGTATATTGGACACATGAGAGACGTCTGACTGAAAAGGATTGGGGGTCCTGCTCAACATAAAATTTTAAGTGAGTCAGCAGTGTGCCCAGCCAGCCAAGAAGGCCAACAGTCCCCTAAAGTGCATCAAGCAATTTATTGCCAGCTGGGTGGGAGAAAGGTTTGTCCCTCTTTGCTCTGCATTGCTACTGCCTCACCTGGAGCACTGGGTGCACTTCTGGGCAATGCAGAACATAAAGAACATCAAACTATGGGAGAGTGTGCACAGGAGGGCACTGGAACTGAGAGATCTGAAGTTCAGAGTTTCACTGGGATTGACTGCTTGTTCAGACTGGGCCCTTCTCACACCCCACATCCTGTGATGAGACACAGGGCACATGTGGGATATGAACTTTAACAGCATCCTTGCACCACATGCAAATGCTTTTCCCAGTGCTTCAGTGTTCCACCACCCATTGCTTTCAACATAGTTTTCAACACCCCATTGTATCTTTTAATTTTACCAGAAGCTGGTGCATGGTAGGGGATATGATAAATCCACTCAATGCCATGAACTTTGGCCCAAGTATTTATTAAGGGAATTTTTGAAATGTGTCCCATTATGAGACTCAGTTCTTTCTGAGGTGTCATGTCTCTATAGGACTTGTTTCTAACAACCCAATATTGTGTTTCTGGCAGTAGCATGGGGTACTGCGTATGTTTCAAGCCACCCAGTGGTTGCTTCCACCATGGTAAGCACAAAACGCTTATCATTATGAGATCCTGGCAAGGTGACATCATTCACCTGTCACTCCTCCCCATATTTATACTTTTGCCTTGGCCTTCCCCCCAGAGAGGCTTCATATTCTTGGCTTGTTTAATTATGGCACATGATTCACAGTCATGAATAACCAGTGCAATAGCATCCATAGTTAAGTCCACCCCTCAGTCTCTAGCCCAATTATATGTTATGTCCATTCCTTGATGGCCTGAGGTCTCATGGAACCATCAAGCTTGAAATAATTCACTCTTGTTCTGCCAGTCCAAGTCTATTTGAGCCACCTCAATTCTGGCAGCTCGACCTACCTGATGGTTGTTTTGTTGTTCTGCAATAGCCCGACTCTTGGGCAAGTGTGCATCCACGTGACACACCTTTACAATCATATCTTTTTTTTGAGCAGTTATGTTTTTCTGCAGTTCAGCAGCCCAAATAGGTTTACACCTCCGTTGCCAGTTATTTTGTTCCCACTGCTGTAACAACCCCCATAAGGCATTTGCCACCATCCATGAGTCAGTATAAAGATAAAGCATTGGCCACCTCTCCCGTTCAGCCACATCTAAAGTCAGCTGGACAGCTTTTACCTCTGCAAACTGACTTGATTCTCCTTTACCTTCAGTGGCCTCTGCGACCTGTCGTGTGGGGCTCCAAGCAGCAGCTTTCCATCTCCGATGCTTCCCTACAATATGAAATGATCCATCAGTGAAAAGAGCATATTTCTTTTCATTTTCTGGTAGTTCGATGTATGGTGGGGCCGCTTTAGCACATGACACCTCTTCTCCTGGTGATGTTCCAAACTTTTTATCTTCAGTCCAGTTCATGATCACTTCTAAAATTCCTGGACGATTGAGGTTCCCCATCCGCGCTTGTTGTCTAATCAGTGCAATCCACTTGCTCCAGGTGGCATCGGTAGCATGATGGGTGGAGAGAACCTCCCCTTTCAACATCCGGTTCATCATTGACAGTCGAGGTGCCAGAAAGAGCTGCATTTCAGTACCAGCTACTTCGGAAGCAGCCCGAGCCCCCTCATACGCGGCTAAGATCTCCTTCTCAGTTGGAGTGTAGCACTCTTCAGACCCCTTGTACGCTCAGCTCCAGAATCCCAGGGGTCGGCCTTGGGTCCCTCCTGAGGCTCTTTGCCACAAACTCCAAGTGGGACCGTTCTCTCCAGCAGCAGTATAGAGGATGTTCTTTACATCCTGTCCAGTCCGTACTGGCCCCAGGTCCATGGCACAGGCTATCTCCTGTTTAATCTGTTCAAAAGCCTGCTGCTGCTCTGGGCCCTATGCAAAATCATTCTTCTTCTGCATCACCTGATAAAGGGGGCTTACAATGAGGCTGTAGTTTGGAATGTGCATCCTCCAAAAGCCCACTGCACCCAGGAAAGATTGTGTCTCTTTCTTGCTAGTTGGTGGAGACATGGCAGTGATTTTGTCAATCACTGTTGGGATGTGATGACATCCATCCTGCCACTTTATACCTAAGAACTGAATTTCCTGGGCAGGCCCTTTTACTTTGCTTCACTTAATAGCAAAACTGGCTCATAGAAGAATTTGAATTATTTGCTCTCCAGCACAGCAGCACTCAGTGGGGGTGTGACCTCATTCAGGCCACGGTAGTCTACTGTCAGCCTCCATTCTCCACTGGCTTTACGCACTGGCCATATGGAGCTGTTAAAAGGTGAGTGAGTTTTACTGATCACTCCCTGATTCTCCAACTGGCGAATCAAATCATGAATGGGGAGCAAGGAATCCCTGTTGGTGCGATACTGCCGTCTGTGCACTGTCTTTGTAGCAATCGGTACCTGCTGCTCTTTTATTTTTACTCGTAGCAGCCTCACAACAGACGGGTCCTCTGACAGGCCAGGCAAAACAGACAGCTGCTTAATGTTGTCCATATCTACAGCAGCGATTCCAAAGGCCCAGTGATACCCCTTAGTATCCTTGAAATGCCCTCTTCTGAGGTAATCAATACCAAGTATGAACGGAAACCCTGGACCACTCACATAGGATGTTTTTTCCAGTCTTTACCAGTGAGGCTTATTTCAGCCTCCAACACAGTCAATTCTTGAGAGATATCCAGAAATATGGATTGATTCTGTCCCTTCATGACTGGAGGGCATTAGGGTGCACTGTGCACCAGTATCCACCAGTGCCTTATATTTTTGTGGTTCTGATGTGCTAGGCCATCAAATCCACACAGTCCAATAAACTCTATTATCCCTTCCACTCCCTTGAATGAGGGCAGGGCCCCTCTATTGGTTACCTGTGATAACTGGAGCAGCCGTACTGGTGGTTGGACTGTTTTTTAGTTCCCTCACCCGTGCTCATAGTACAGGAGTAGGCTGGTCATGCCACTTCCTCATGTCTTCTCTGTGGTCACGTAGGTAACACCACAAGGAAACACACAGTGCAATTTACTGTTGTTCCTTGCTCAATCTGGAAAGCGCTTGTGTCTAATAGCTGAGAATTTTAATGATACACATGAAGGCTTTATGGTCGTTAATTTCTTTACGATCTCTCGCCTTCAACTGAAGCAGCAGCTAGGCCAATTACCAAGTGACACCAAGGAGATGAAGTGGCAAAATGGCGATTTATTGAAACAGACACATCCTTATATAACCTACGCCTTTTTGTCTACACCCACTGTATTACACTAAGATTCTTCCAGAATATGGGGAAGGGCCTGTCACATCACAACAAGCTACCGTCCCAGCTGTCCCAACAGCGAAGCAACCAGGTAACAAGAGATTCATTCTGGTGCCGTGTGAACTCCTTTCTTACGCCTTCGATTTCAGTCATCTTCAGGGGTCGACAAACAGTAACAGAGATTTCCTCCTCATCACTCTCTTCTTCATGACACTTTTCCTTTTTCCTTTCTACGTACTTATCCAGACCTGTCACCTGGATCTTCTGTTGCCTCCTCCTCCACTTCTTTTTTCCGTTCTAGACGTGAGGACACCCATTTCCATTTCTTGCCTTCCACAAGGGCAACTGATATTGTTACTGGTGCCTCCTGTGACTGATCAAAATTGACTTGGGGATTTCCCTTTTTGGCTAGAACCTCAGCTCGGAAATTCTCTCTTTTCGGAACAGTGTTATATAGAGCACGGTAAGCACAAGCCAAGCCCCAAATAAGTCATACCCCCTTAGATCTATCTAGGCTGCGCCATCCCTGACTCAAATACTGGCTTAGTTTCTCGGGATCCCACAGGTGTTCAAGAGTTAAATCCCATGACATTGCGGGCCCCCATGTGTTGGCGAACCTGAAGGCAAAAGTCAGCGTTCTAGGACAAACAACCACACACCAATATAGTTAAATATAGCTGTGTCCATCTATTGCCTGAAGAGCCGTACTTTTATAGCAAACAAACAAGGGTGTTCAAAAATCACACGTACTAATTGGAAGAAAGCTTCTGCAATAAGAACCCTAAAACCCCGCTTCAAAGCCACGAGCCTTTCACTCTTTTGCTAGAGGTGTCCTTGGTTCTCATGCTGTTTATCCTGCTCTGCAGCTGCTGCTCTGTAAAGTGCTTATCTTGATCCATGGCTGCTGCTCTGTAAAATTCTTCTTGTATTACAACAGAATGGCAGTTCCCTGGGGTCTCCAGCACACCCCCAGCCAGCTGGCAAATGCCACTGAGGACCTTTAGGAAAGACATGCCCTGGGTAGTGACAATGTTCACTGGACAACTGTGAGCCCCACAATGGGTCTCGTACCTGTGTGCCATCTTCTGAACACCAGTAGCACGGTGTAGATGCAAGGCCCAGCCAGGCAAAATCAAAACATGCTTCTGGAAGGGGATCCTTTCTGAAGAGTCGTTACACTAATGAGAGGACCACAAACATTCACTCAGCGAACTCCAAATCTCTGTGCCTTTGCAGGCCTAGGGTCTTGTTTGGTTCACAGAGACATGGTGGGTTGATTCTCAGCTCTGTACTGTAGCAAATGGGGTACAGATTCTGCATGACGGATGGGCAAGGAAGAAGAGAAAAGGCTGCTGCCATCCATGAGAGGGCACTGAGCTCTGCCTGGGGATGGCAGAGGAGCCAGCTGAGAACTGATGGAAAGGGCTCAGAGAGGAGAGCGGCAGATTCTGTTCCTTGCTTCCTGATCAGGAAGAACAAGAAGAGGGGACAGGCAGGAATCTGAGTTACAGCTGGGATGGAATTGTTTTCTTCAGACTGTCTGCTGTGGTGCAGTGTTTTGGTTCTAGGAGAAAACCATTGATAACACTCTGATGTTTACAGCTGCTGCTAAGCAGTGTTGTACAGAGCCAAGGCCATGGTCAGTGGAGGGCACATGGAGCTGGGAGGGAACAGAGTGAGGACAGCTGACTGATAGTGGCCAAAGGGACGTTCTCTATCAGCTGACAGCAAGCAGAAATTGTATTGAAAGGGGTGGGAGTTCATCTCAGTCTCTTCACTGCCCAGGGTCCAGCTGAGCATCAGTCTGGTGGTGCTGAGCAAGTGCTTGTGCATCAGTTGTTACATACAATTCCATATCAACGGATATATAGTGATAACTATTACTCCACTTCTTTTATCTCTCTTAGTAAACTGCTTTGTTACATCCCAGAAGTTGTACTCTTTTTCCCAGTTCTCATCCCCATCCCACTGGGAATTGGGCAGTGCACAAAGCACTGTGTGCTGCTGAGCCACATGTTGGGTTCAACAACCACTGTCATTTTGGTGCCTGATGTGAGGCTCCAAGGGTTGAGATAGCAGCACATCTGTCCAGAGCGGACAGGGCTTTGTGGGAGCTGGAGAAGTGCAGGCCATGGTGCTGATATGTGTGGATGTGCTCCCTATGTGTGGAGCTTGTTGAGTCTTCTCATGAAGCTTCACTGCACAGCTCCTTACTTGGTGCTTGGATGCTGCATTAGGGTATTTATTTTGCTATGCTGTTTGACCTCAGTTTGTACCACGATAAAATTGGCAGCTGACAAAGTGAAGTTTTGTGCACATTCAGCTCTGCGGTCATCTTTGGGTTTTGGAAGTAATATTGTCCATATGATTAGGAATTACACAATTTACATTGTCGCCTCTGTGAGTCCGGGGGTGTACTGGATATTGTGTTGAGGGACATGGTTTAGTGGGAGCTATAGGTAATAGGTGAACGGTTGGACTGGATGATCTTTTAGGCCTTTTCCAACCTTGGTGATTCTATGAATCTATGATTGAGGTTAAACAATTATTCAGGAATATCAGTGAGAGATCTGCCCCAAGGTGAGAAGGCTCTGCATGGCAGAGGGTGTGGGACGGTCTGGGCAGCTGCCTGGAGTGGTGGGCACCCCCAGGGCTTTGGAACTTCATCTCCGAGCAACTGCAGGATCCTGATAAACTGGTAGAATATTGGGGGCAGGTCTGCTGTGGCACTGGTAAACCCCAAGAGGCACAAATGACTGCAGTGTGCCAGATCCAGAGAGCTGGATCTGCTGACAGTGCTGCAGCCTCTGCAACTCCTGGCACAGACCATGCAGCAGCTCCAAGGTTTTGCTACACGTCCTGCAGTTGCTCCAAGCTCTGGGCAGATCCCTCTGTCACTCCACCCCTCATAATGAGCTCTGCAGTTACTCCTGCTACGGGTCCTGTAGCTGTTCCAAGTATGGTAATAAGAAAATGGTACAAATTCCTCCCAAGGGAGGAAGTACAGCCCTGCGGTGGCTCCAACCCCTCCAATGAGCCCAGTGGCTGCTCCAACATAGTCACAGGTCCTGTGGTGGTTCCAGCTCTGGCAATGAACTCTGAGGTCACTTCAACTCCTGCAACAGCCCAACAGCCACTTCAGCTCCTACAGTGAACCCTGTGGCTGTTAAAACCCCTGCAACTAATCCTGGACTTGCAGACAGATGCGCATAGGGATTAGTTCATATATGTTTGCAACTGCATATGTTGTATATGTGTGAAAATACACTAAATATATTATATATGTATAAATACATTTGTCATAATTATTATCCTTTTCTTTTTCTCTTTGTCTCAACCCATAAACCTTAAACCACAGCACTGCCTTGAGATGCTTACGGATCTCCTTGGGACTATTCAATCTGATCTGGTCACACAGTGAAGAGCACCTGAAGATCTCAAGGTTTTCTCAGGGAGCAGCTCCTGAGGTATATTCCTTACACCAGCTTTGGAAGAGGCCTCCCTCCAGTTCTCTGGTCCTGCTCTAAAGGGGCCCTCTTGTTATGGCAGTGCCAGCAAGGAGACCAGCTCTGACAGACCTGTTCATATTGCCGGCTACTGACTGCAGCCCTGGATTGCTGCTGTAGAGGCAACAGGACTGTTGTGAGACACACAAGACCTTCAGGACTGCACAAATGAGAGGACTCAAGAGCACTGCAGCACTGGTAAGAGCACATGAATGAAAAGAGCACGTTGAGCTGCTGTCTGTGGCTGTACCTCCCCAAATCCAGGCAAAGTAGGAAGAAAGAAAATCTAAGTAAGTCTATTTTGAAAGCTTTTTAGGTATCTTATAACATATTCAGGGAATCTGGTTCCATGTTTACATGAGTTCTTGGAGTGAGAAAATGGAAATTAGGTAGGAAAGAATTTAAATACATTTTTATTTATAAGTTCAATAACATTTTTTTTTTGCACATTCCTATATCTCACATAATCAAACAGACAAAGATGCATAAAACATAAAGAACCACCACTGGGAATCCTATTGAGGAAGTTGTGCATTTTATTGTAGCTGGAATAGTGCTTATTGCAACACCTTCCTGAAAGCGTGCTTGATCTCCCTGTTCCTCATGCTGTAGATAATAGGGTTTAGTGTTGGAGGAACCACTGCATACAGAAGTGCCACTGTCAGATCCAGGAGTGGGGAGGAAATGGACGGGGGCTTCAGGTAGGCAAAAGCACCAGTGCTGAGAAACAGGGAGACCACAGCCAGGTGAGGGAGGCACATGGAGAAGGCTTTGTGCCGTCCCTGCTCAGAGGGCATCCTCAGCACAGCCATGAAGATGTGCACATAGGACACAACTATGAAAACAAAGCAACCAAAGCCTAAACTGACACCAAAAAAGAGAAATACAAATTCCATGAGGTAGGAGCCAGAGCAGGAGAGCTTGAGGATCTGTGGGATTTCACAGAAAAACTGGTTGACAACATTGCCTTGGCAGAGAGGCAGTGAAAACGTACTGGCAGTGTGCAGCAGGGAATAGAGAACCCCAGTGCCCCAGGCAGCTGCTGCCATGGTGGCACAAGCTCTGCTGTCCATCAAGGTCCCGTAGTGCAGGGGCTTGCAGATGGCAACGTAGCGGTCATAGGACATGATGGTGAGAAGGGAATACTCTGCTGAGAGGAAGAAGGAAAAGAAAAAGAGCTGTGCAGCACATCCTGTGTAGGAGATGGCCCTGGTGTCCCAGAGGGCGTTGGGCATGGCTTTGGGGAGAGTGGTGGAGATGCAGCCCAGGTCGAGGAGGGCCAGGTTGAGGAGGAAGAAGTACATGGGGGTGTGCAGGCGGCGGTCGCAGGCTACGGCTGTGCTGATGAGGCCGTTGCCCAGGAGGGCAGCCAGGTAGATGCCCAGGAAGAGCCAGAAGTGCAGGAGCTGCAGCTGCCGCGTGTCTGCCAACGGCAGCAGGAGGAACTCGCTGATGGAGCTGCTGTTGGACATCTGCTGTTGTTGGGCTTGGAGTCCTGCTCAGAGTGCAGAAGATAATGACAAGTCCAGACCATTCTCAGACACACTCCTCCTGCTATAATATGAAATGTTTTTATTCTCTTACAACAGTGTACATTTAGCACCATTACTTGCATTTAATTTCATGTATTTCAGCATTCCTTAAGCAGAAGCAGCATATGGAGCTCTAACCTTCCTTTTATTTTCTTATGCCTTCTCCCTGGATATTTTCATCTGTTTCATGTCTCATATCTTTACCCCAAGTGCTCTTAGAGCCCCCTACCCGAGCTTCTGTGGCATTCAGTTTCAGTTAGAAAATGCTGCCTGTTTGTAGGATAAGTGAATTATTCATGCCTACAGAAAATGAAGATAATTCCATCCTTCGAGAAAGGGGAGACTGAAAGCACATCATGTGTGAGTGTTCACAAAACAAGCAATTGATTGATGAAAAATTCTCAGAACTCTTATTGCCCCTTTTAGATTTCTGACTCCAAACCTCTTTGCCTCAGAACAGGAAATGGAAACCCCCTGCCTTGGCTCTCCTCTTGCAAAGTGCCCTCAGAAACATTCCGTTGTGCAGTGGAGTTGTGATCCCCTGCCCCAGGCAGCAGCTGTGGCAGCACAAGCCCTGCCGGGGGGCTCCTCCCCCCACCCGTCTCCCTGCAGCACCCTGGGCAGCTCCCCGGGCAGGCTGAGTGCTGAGCCTGGCAGGCGGCAGAGTCCCATACCCGGCACACAGCCCCTGGGGCACAGCAGGGACCCTGCTCTGCAGGACAGCCCTGGGCACCCGCCTGCAGCCCCGGCTGCACAGCCTGCAGCCGTGCTGGGACATGCAGCCCTCAGGGCTGTGATTTCATACTGCAGTATGGAAGCCCTCAGCTGGAGCAGAAGGCTTTTTCCACAGTAAAGAAACATGCAGTGCCTGCATCCAGATCTCCTATGGGATGTCCCAAATTAAGTTGACCCTCTATGAAAAGCAGCTCATGGTCTGCAGTGAGACTTACCCTGTCATGGTCTGTGAGCAATGCTCCTGCAGTGAGCTCACAGCCCGCTCACACCACACACATCCTGCAAGCTCTCTTCAGTTTCTCTCCTCTCCTTCTGTCACCTGCAGGCTGTGCTGTGCACAAGAGCTGCTCCTGGGCACAGCTGTCTCTCTGCAGCCCTGCACACTTTTATGAGCTCCCTGTGTCCCAGGAGCCTGGACAGGCAAGCAGCAGATTATGTCATTTTTATCTTTCCGACTTGTCTCCCCTGACATGTCCCTGGGTCCTCATGGCCAACAGCTCCTGAAAGACAACAGCATCATGACTGTGCTTTGAAATTCGCTCAATTAACCACCACATGTCCAGTGGTCAGTGACTGATTGGAGACATATGGGGAGTGCTCCCAGAGATCGTTTGATGAAACAATAAGGGCAACCAGACAAGAAAGGCGAGGTTTGGACTTTCCCTGTGCAGGGCAGTGATCCAGCTGAGGCAGTGCAGGAGTCTCATCCCTTGACAGAAATCCTGGAGCTGAAATGGGATTCAGCTCCCTACACACCCACAGGAGCTGGGATTCCTCTGGTTCAGTTCAGAAGAGCACAAGGAGTTGCCTGCATGTGAGCTCCTGCTCTGAGTCCTCGGACCTTCAGCTGGGAGGCAGCTGCTCACACACAGACACTGGGTGATGCCCAAGGTGCCTGGGCTGCTCCTGATGTGTGCCAGTGCTTGTAAACCATGTGGGAAATCCCTGAGATAGACACCTCCTTCCTGGGCATCAGCCGAGGGCCAGAGAGGGGATAGCACTGGCTGTCTGGTGAATTCACTCACAGCTGCAAGAGCAGCACAGGGCCTTCAGGAAAGCCATGCCCATGGTGTGACCATGTTGCTGTGTCAACTCCAAGGCCCACGATCAGTCTAATGTTTGTGTGCCACCTTCTGCACACTGATACCATAGATTAGCTATCCAGTCAGGCTATGTCCAGTGATGCTTTCCAATTAGGATGTTTACTTCTGTGGTTTTGCACTAATGCAAACACCAACACACAAGAAGCTAGAAATCTTGATAGAGCTGCAGGCCTGAGCTCCTGTTTGGACCATGGGGACACAGTTTAATGGCTTCCACAACTGCACTGTAGCACAAGGGGGATACCGAGTCTTTAGGATGGATGGGCGAGGAGACAAAGAAGGGTGAATGCCCTCTGTGAGAGTGCACTGAGCTCTGCCTGGGGATGGAAGAGCAGACAGGTCAGAGCTAATGGAAATGGCAAACAGAGGAGACCATCAGTGTCTTTTCCTGTCTTCCTGATCAGGGAGAGTAAATGGAAGGTGCCCTCTGCAGACAGATGGGAATCTGATGTTGTCTGTCCCTTGTCCCATTTGGTGGCCTTTGTCACTCCATTATCTGCAGCAGGGACAGCACAGCAGGGCATGTGGCATCCAGCAGATCCATGGAGAGCACAGATGGCAGCTTTTTGACCAAGCAGTGGAGGAACCAAAGAGGAGAGGTGCTCTGCTGGATCTCATACTCTCCGGCATGGAAGGACTTGTGGGAACTGTGAAGGTGAAAGGGGCATCAGGCCACGTGCAAGATGCAAATGTATCTCTTTTTATTTATTTTGAGGCTGTAAGCTTAATAGTTGATCATAAATGTCAATAAAACTGAAACAAATAATTGAAGACAAAGATGGAAATCATTGAAATTGTGTTAACCCTTCTCAACATGAAAAATTCTCATGAGTCTTGTTCCATTTTAAGTTGTAAATATGAATCTTTGAGGTGATTTGATGTCTTTTTTTTTCTTTTACTGAAACTACAATGTTTTCCAGAACTGTGTTCGCTGGACACAAATGTCTTCAGATTCAGAGACACAGACAGTGGTGCCAGTGCCAATGCCCTGTGACTATAGCCCGGTGCCCAGCACTACTCTTCCCTGCTGCCTATTTGATGTGTCTCATCCTCCAAGTTTTTTCAGCTCTCCTAAATAAATGGCCATGGTTAAGGGCATGTTTTCAGCAGGCCATTTGGGCACAAACTACTCCCACTGCCCTCCAGATTTCTCCATCCCTTGCTCTTTGTTCAGTCAGATACCTCCCAAGATACCTGTCTGATTTCTGACTTTCAGGGGGATTACTGGAATTTGTTCCATCTCCCCAAAGTCTGAGAATCAGTGAGAATGTGTTAACCCGTCTCAATGTGTGAAATACTCACAAGTCCTGATCAATTTTAAGTTGATACCTCTCAACTACCTGGCTGATCTATCCCAGGAAGATTACTGGAATTTGCTCCATCTCTCAGAGTCTGATGGCCTCTGTTGTCAACTACTTCACTGTGATTCAATCTATCCTATCCTACCTCAGAATAAATCATTTCTTTTAAAAATATTCCATATGAAAGACAAACTTCAATAGATGCCGCTTGAACATGGCATGCAGTTGATCACTGTGTTTTACTGTTCATTCAATTGCATCACCTTTCTTTCCATTTGCTGGCCAGATAAAAAAGAGAAATCTTTCCTTTTCCATGTGTAGCTGGTTCTCTGAGGAAAGCCAGTGGGAGTTGGTGCAAAGCAGTTTTAACACTGAGCGGATGAATGCAGAGGAGAAGAGTGATGTGAAGAAAAGTGATGCAAGTCCCATAGGTCCATTGTGAGCAGAAATTGGGTGGGGAGGTTGAGAAGGACCTTTGTCAACACAGTAACAGTACAGAACTCATTGGGACATCCTGGATTGGTATCAGTTGCACAGTGCTGCTTTAATGTCTTCTTTAAACCCAACTATAAATAAATAGACAATAAATTTATACTGGATTCTTTAAGCTCTCTCCAGATATCCCTCCTTTTTGCTGAACAAGTTCTGATAACCTGAAGAAGATAACAAGATGGCATAAGGCACAGGAGATTCTTTAGGTTATAATGGTCCCAGGGTGCATTTGATGCTGAGTTCATCAGCCTCTAGTGCAGAGAGAAGTTTGCACAAAGTGCTCAACAAGACAAAGTCAGAAGTAACAGTGAAGTTTCTTGGAGTATTAATGGGCCCGCTGAGGAACATTACCAAGTAAGCTTCCCAAGGGACTTGTTAGAGAAGATAACTGGAAGCCATGACTACAGGCAGGCAAAGGCACTGGCATGCTAAGAAACCTCTCCTTTGCCTTACAAAGCAGACAGGTCAAGCCCTGATTGCAAGACCAGTGGTAGAGAGGTCCTGTATGTCATGTTGGCTCTGGGCATTTCCTGGGGCAATGTGTTGGAATTTTGTATGATGTTAAATGAAAGACATGGGGACAGAAGATCCCAGGCTCTACATGTGGTGCAAGGACGCTGTGAGGTACATGTCCCATATGAGACCTATGTTTCATTGCAGGATGTGAGCAGGGATGTGAGAAGGGCCCAGTCTGAACAAGCAGCCAATCCCTGTGAAACTCTGAACTTCAGATCTCTCGGTTTCAGTGCCCTCCTTTGCACATTCTCCCAGAGTTTGATGTCCTTTATGTTCTGTGGTGCCCAGAACATAGTGAGGCAGTAGCAATGCAGAGCAGAGGGACAACCCTTTCCCTCACCCAGCTGGCAATAAGTTGCTTCATGCACTCCAGGGGACTGTTGTCTTTCCTGCCTGCCTTGGCACACTGCTGACTCACATTCAGTGTGATGCTGACCAGCACCCCAACCCTTTCCAGTCAGAATCCTCTCCAGTGTCCCATATCCAGTCAGTGTGTATGTCCAGCATTGCCCCTACCCAGGTGCACAATCAGGCACTTGTTCTTGTTATACTTTATGCACTTGGTGCTTAGTACCAACTGGTACCCACTTCTCTGACTTGTCCACATCTCTCTGCAAGTCCTCTCCACCCTCAGTGGAGGCAACAGCACCTCCTCATCTGGTCTCATCAGCAAACTTGCTCAGAACGTCTTCTAGTCCTGCATTCAAGTCATCTGCATAAACATAAAAGGAAAGTGGCCCCAAAATGGAACCCTGGGGACCCCGACAGTGACCATCTACCAGCCTGATGGAAAAAACTGACTATAATCCTTTGGGACAGACCTACTGGCCAACTGCTCACCCACCACATTGTGTTTCTGTCTAGCCATATGCAGAACATTCTGTCCAGAATGTTGTTGTGAGAAACAGTATCAAAATCTCCACTGAAATCCTCAAGGATTACATCAACTGGCTTCCCTTGGTCAACTAAACGGATAACTGTGTCACAAAATGAGCCTAAATTAAACAGGACCTTTGCCTCACAAACTTGTGTTGGCTGTGACCAATGACAGAATTGTCCTTCAGCTGTTTTTCCATAACTCCCACCATCATTTTCTCCATAATTTTACCAGGCTCTGGACTGACAGGTCCATAATTGCCCATGTCATCTTTCTTGCTCTTCCTTACAATGAGACAACATTTGCCAGCTTCCTGTCAGCTGGCATGACCCTAGACTTCTTTAGATGCAATTGAAAAGAGAGCCCAGAGCACACTAAGTTTTCATCATTGAAAGAAAGTAGATGTGCCATAGCTTTGCAATGCCTTGAACTCCAGAGTATGCCACAGATGGAGCAGAGGGGAAGATTTGCCTCTTCTGTAGTGAACTCATTCTTTTGGTAAGCAGAATAACACTACCTGATACATGGGGACTGTGTCTCTGCTCTGCTCTGCTCAGCTCACAGGGCAGCGGTCTGGCAGGGTGTTGCTCTCATGTCAATGCAGGTAAACTCACTTTAATCCTTTTTCCTCTGTAAATGCTTCCTCTATTTCTATGCTCAGATACACTTCCACATTCCCTCAACTACACTTTCATATATCATTAACAATTACACTTTCTTATACCATCAAAACAGTTTGTCAAAACGTACAGTTCTTCAGTTCACATAAACTCCCTTAATACAGTCTGTATTCTTCAGTTATAAACACTGTGCCACAGAACCAGCACTGATTGAACCACCTCCCTCACACACTTCCTCGCAAGCAGTACATAGTATTACATAAATGGGTTGACACTCATTGGTCGGGTGGAATGTACACCTCTCCTCAGGACAATCTTACTAATCTACAGAGTACAAACTCCCGTCTTCTTACATACAAGCAGAAAGTACTTATGAGTGGACAGACAACACAGTCTTTCACTTTGTCCGTGTCTGGCCATTTCCCTCACAGGAGGAAGGAAACATGGATCGGGACTCGGCACTCACCCTGCAGCTGTTCTGTGTCTCACTCACACCACACTCACTCTGACATTTAGATCAAAAACCATGGTTTATTCATACTACACAATGCTGACAACGTTTTCTAGCTGGAATCTTAATAACACTCATACTCTGGTCGACCAGTTGCAAACGTTAATGTTTTTCCCAGAGTCGGCTTGACACACGGTACCAAACACTTAAAGCAGATGATAATATTGAACATACAACCTATAACCCCCGTGATTACAACTTGGAGAACCCAGGCTACCATTTGACAGGCTATCCACTATATCCCATACCCGTAGGAGAGACCAACCTAGGTCCCTCCTATTGTCACCCACCTGGGAGAGAGTACTTGTTCTTGTTTCCATTCATATGACATACAGTTCCCTTTCATAGGAACTCACCCAAGGAGTCTTCCTACCCCAGCTGGCAACCAAAGCCATGAGCTCACCTCCCTGGGAGCAGCACGTATGGCTGTAAACTGTGTAGGATGTCTCCTCAAGACATATGGGCTCCACTTACCATACACATACCTGGTCCACCTATGGGTGGTCCTTGTCTGTCCCTGCAGTGATCAGGTGAGGAAGGGAGTCCTTCAGAGAAATCTCAGGGTGCGCCAAAAGTGTCTCCCTCTCAGCTGGTCCTGCAGCGAACAGAGCTGGTCCCACCTGGGCCGCCAAATTGACTACAGGAATTGAACTCTATAACCTCTATAACTGATACAGTCTCCCATGACATCCTTATAACAAAGCTGAGGAAGTATGGGATAGGTGATTGGACAGTGAAGTGGGTCGAGAATTGGCTGACTGGCAGAGAGCAGAGTGTTGTCGTTGGCGGTGCAGTGTCTGGCTGAGGGCCTGTAACGAGCGGCATCCCCCAGGGGTCTGTGCTCAGTCCGGTCTTGTTCAACATCTTCATCAATGACCACCCTCAGCAAGTTTGCTGATGACACGAAGTTGGGAGGATTGGCTGACACACCTGAAGGCTGTGCTGCCATTCAGCGAGACCTGGACAGGCTGGAGAGCCGGGCAGTAAGAAACCGGATGAGGTTTAACAAAAGCAAGTGTAGAGTCTTGCACCTAGGGAGAAATAATTGCATGCACCGGTACAGGCTGGGGGAAGAGCTGCTGGGGAGGAGCTCTGCTGAGAGGGACCTGGGCGTCCTGGTGGACGACAGATTAACCATGAGCCAGCAGTGTGCCCTTGTAGCCAAAAAAGCCAATGGCATCCTGGGGTGCATTAAAAAGAGCGTGTCTAGCAGGTCGAAGGAGGTGATCCTCCCCCTCTACTCTGCCCTGGTGAGGCCTCATCTGGAATATTGTGTCCAGTTCTGGGCTCCCCAGTAAAAAAAAGACAGGGATCTCTTAGAAAGAGTCCAGCAGAGGGCCACTAAGATGGTGAAGGGCCTGGAGCATCTCCCCAATGAGGAGAGACTGAGGGAACTGGGTCTGTTTAGCCTTGAGAAAAGAAGGCTGAGAGGGGACAGGATCCAGGTTCTATAAATATTTGAGGTGTGGGGGGCAAAGTGTTGAGGCCAGACTCTTTTCAGCAGTGTGTGGAGACGGGACAAGGGGAAACAGACAGAAACTGCACCATAGGAAGTTCTGCACTAATGTGTGCAATAACTTCTTTACGGTGAGAGTGACAGAGCACTAGAAAAGGCTGCCTAGGGTGGTTGTGGAATCTCCTTCTCTGGAGATATTCAAGACCTGCCTGGATGCTGAGCTGTGCAACGTGGTGTAGGGAACCTGCTTTGGCAGGGGGCTGGACTCAGTGGTCTCTGGAGGTCCCTTCCAACCCCTACAATTCT
Source organism: Coturnix japonica (assembly GCF_054131305.1). Taxonomy (NCBI): domain Eukaryota; kingdom Metazoa; phylum Chordata; class Aves; order Galliformes; family Phasianidae; genus Coturnix; species Coturnix japonica. The sequence continues at coordinate 17,534,772 of NC_140671.1, read as the reverse complement.
GTGATTCTGTGAATATCATGGAGTTGTTTGGATGGGGAAAGACTACCCCTTTGAATGACCTTTTGTCAGGGCATGTCCTGGGATTCCTAGGATCCTCAAAATGCAGCACTGCTTCTGTCACTGAAAAATGGGGCCGTGTGTGGGACGGAGGGAGGGTCCATGAGTCCCTGGCCCACCTGACTGAGTATTTCCATGGTCTTAGCAAAGACATACTTACAACTTGAGAATGACAGTTAGCTGTGTTCATGGTGGCATGGCCACTTTTAATGGCCTTGAACTGTCTGAACATAACTGAAGAGGCTCAGGCTGATGCAAATCAGCTATTGAATGATAGTGTTGAAAAACTGGAAAGACAGGTGGCAGTTTTGATGGGGAAAAAACCTAATTCAATCATTCTCCTATGGAAGATCAGGAACATCTCTCTGGAAGACCATGGGGACCCTGTACAAGGGAATCTGTATAAAATGGACTCTGTAAATGAAGGCACTAAAAGGTCAGATTTTGAGGTTCCATTTGGACTAGATCTATTTGAGATCTGACTGATTGTAACCCAAAAATGAAAAAAAAAAAGAAAAAAAAAATGCAGGATAGGCTGGTGGGAGTGCCCTGACCAGTATCCAACCCCCCAAACCCTGCTGCCCATAATACAGCAGCTGAACTGATGGATATAGTACAGTGGTTTAGACAGAAACCAAGAGAGCATGCCAGCATAGCTGCTCTGGTTATGGGACATGGAGGCAGAAAGCGCTGTGGTGAATGGACTGGAAATTTCAAAACTGACATCCATTACTACTCACCCTGCCCTCAGGCAAAGACTGTATGCTCTGTCCAACATAATGAGGATAGCCATTTGATCAGTGAATGATTTATGGCTGTGTGTCATATAACATGGCCAAATAAGAATGACATACCATTAAATATCAGCCTGTGGTCCTCTATGGAGGACTAACAAAATTATATTAGAGAATTAGGCATGAAAGAGGCAATCTATGAAGATGATTTTGAGAGCCCAGTCAATAAATTTTTCATCAGGAACGAGGGATCTCATCCTACAGCCATCACCTTTACATCAGTATGGGTCTATGTTATCCATACTGAACCCCCCAGTGGCCCTCAGGTGCTGTAATATAACAGGCTGCCCAATTGATGGGGAGACAAGAGTGCCTACGGCCAGATGCAGGCTCTGAATGGTGGTGGAAAGGTCTGAGAAAGGCAGAGAACCATCTGCTGCCATGACTTAGGCGTCCAGCCCCTAAGGTAATCCAGTCTGGACCCATTAGGGTCTTGAGACAACAAATGTTTAAAGACCAGATTAGAGCAGGAGTTCAGTTTAAAAAGATCGATGGACAGCATAATCAGGAAAAAATATCTGTTAAACAGGCCCAAGCACTGAGTATTTATAGTCCAACCTTTTCAGCCAAACTAGATGTGAATGTAACTCAAGAAGGGTCTGGATGGGGGCTCTGGCAGAGCCAGAGTTCTTTGTGAACCCCTATGAGGTTTTGGCCACAGGTTTGGCATGGAGCAGAATAAAGATACATCACAGTTGAAAAGCATTTATTGGCTACCTATTCTACACTACAGGTGGTAGAACCAGTAGCTCAGATTTCAGAGGTTATCGTTAAACAACAAGGCCAGTCCAGGGGTAGGTAAAAGATCTAACACACATCTCTATGATGGGGGTGGCCCAATCACAAGCAGTGGTGCGCTCAGTTGTTCTGCTTGCCTGCTCCTCAAGGAGTTAAGAGAAATCTATGCCTGTTGCGTGTTCGAGTGCATGCGCAATGCCATGTGGAGGGCTTATCACAATAAAGATTGGCGGATTTGCTGCGTAGACCGGTCAGAACTCAGATCTGCGTTGTGCTTCCTGTGGCACCAAACGCCCAACAGTGGCAGTTCCGTGTATTGGCCAGCAGGTGGCAGCAGAGACCACGGAAAGAACGTCTGCGGGACAGACCCTGGGGATCCGTTCTCTTTTGATTATAGGGGAAGAACACAAAGATGGAAGAGGAGGGAAGGGGGAAAAAAAAAAGAAAAAAAGAAAAAACCAAACCACAGCAAACAAATAAAAACTTCTCCAAACGTAGCAAACTTGAATGTCTGTCAATAAATAAATGAGTAATTGAATTGATGTCCGTTTCAGACAGTCCCCTGTAGAATCAGGGTAAGGGTTAGGATTAGAGTTACATTGCAGGTTAATGCTGTTATCTTTACAGCTCCTGTGAGGGTTGGGGTCTGGGTCAGGTGTTTAAAAAATGAAATGAAAAAAGAATTAAAAAAATATATTGAAAGCTTCAGATTTCCTTAATCTTTGTGGGAATCATATAATGTGCAACTCAGATCTACCTCTTCGTACCTCTTTTGTGGTGTAGGGAACCTGCTTTGGCAGGGGGACGGGACTCAGTGGTCTCTGGAGGTCCCTTCCAACCCCTACAATTCTGTGATTCTGTGAATATCATGGAGTTGTTTGGATGGGGAAAGACTACCCCTTTGAATGACCTTTTGTCAGGGCATGTCCTGGGATTCCTAGGATCCTCAAAATGCAGCACTGCTTCTGTCACTGAAAAATGGGGCCCTGTGTGGGAGGGAGGGAGGGTCCATGAGTCCCTGGCCCACCTGACTGAGTATTTCCATGGTCTTAGCAAAGACATACTTACAACTTGAGAATGACAGTTAGCTGTGTTCATGGTGGCATGGCCACTTTTAATGGCCTTGAACTGTCTGAACATAACTGAAGAGGCTCAGGCTGATGCAAATCAGCTATTGAATGATAGTGTTGAAAAACTGGAAAGACAGGTGGCAGTTTTGATGGGGAAAAAACCTAATTCAATCATTCTCCTATGGAAGATCAGGAACATCTCTCTGGAAGACCATGGGGACCCTGTACAAGGGAATCTGTATAAAATGGACTCTGTAAATGAAGGCACTAAAAGGTCAGATTTTGAGGTTCCATTTGGACTAGATCTATTTGAGATCTGACTGATTGTAACCCAAAAATGAAAAAAAAAAAAAAAAAAAATGCAGGATAGGCTGGTGGGAGTGCCCTGACCAGTATCCAACCCCCCAAACCCTGCTGCCCATAATACAGCAGCTGAACTGATGGATATAGTACAGTGGTTTAGACAGAAACCAAGAGAGCATGCCAGCATAGCTGCTCTGGTTATGGGACATGGAGGCAGAAAGCGCTGTGGTGAATGGACTGGAAATTTCAAAACTGACATCCATTACTACTCACCCTGCCCTCAGGCAAAGACTGTATGCTCTGTCCAACATAATGAGGATAGCCATTTGATCAGTGAATGATTTATGGCTGTGTGTCATATAACATGGCCAAATAAGAATGACATACCATTAAATATCAGCCTGTGGTCCTCTATGGAGGACTAACAAAATTATATTAGAGAATTAGGCATGAAAGAGGCAATCTATGAAGATGATTTTGAGAGCCCAGTCAATAAATTTTTCATCAGGAACGAGGGATCTCATCCTACAGCCATCACCTTTACATCAGTATGGGTCTATGTTATCCATACTGAACCCCCCAGTGGCCCTCAGGTGCTGTAATATAACAGGCTGCCCAATTGATGGGGAGACAAGAGTGCCTACGGCCAGATGCAGGCTCTGAATGGTGGTGGAAAGGTCTGAGAAAGGCAGAGAACCATCTGCTGCCATGACTTAGGCGTCCAGCCCCTAAGGTAATCCAGTCTGGACCCATTAGGGTCTTGAGACAACAAATGTTTAAAGACCAGATTAGAGCAGGAGTTCAGTTTAAAAAGATCGATGGACAGCATAATCAGGAAAAAATATCTGTTAAACAGGCCCAAGCACTGAGTATTTATAGTCCAACCTTTTCAGCCAAACTAGATGTGAATGTAACTCAAGAAGGGTCTGGATGGGGGCTCTGGCAGAGCCAGAGTTCTTTGTGAACCCCTATGAGGTTTTGGCCACAGGTTTGGCATGGAGCAGAATAAAGATACATCACAGTTGAAAAGCATTTATTGGCTACCTATTCTACACTACAGGTGGTAGAACCAGTAGCTCAGATTTCAGAGGTTATCGTTAAACAACAAGGCCAGTCCAGGGGTGGGTAAAAGATCTAACACACATCTCTATGATGGGGGTGGCCCAATCACAAGCAGTGGTGCGCTCAGTTGTTCTGCTTGCCTGCTCCTCAAGGAGTTAAGAGAAATCTATGCCTGTTGCGTGTTCGAGTGCATGCGCAATGCCATGTGGAGGGCTTATCACAATAAAGATTGGCGGATTTGCTGCGTAGACCGGTCAGAACTCAGATCTGCGTTGTGCTTCCTGTGGCACCAAACGCCCAACAGTGGCAGTTCCGTGTATTGGCCAGCAGGTGGCAGCAGAGACCACGGAAAGAACGTCTGCGGGACAGACCCTGGGGATCCGTTCTCTTTTGATTATAGGGGAAGAACACAAAGATGGAAGAGGAGGGAAGGGGGAAAAAAAAAAGAAAAAAAGAAAAAACCAAACCACAGCAAACAAATAAAAACTTCTCCAAACGTAGCAAACTTGAATGTCTGTCAATAAATAAATGAGTAATTGAATTGATGTCCGTTTCAGACAGTCCCCTGTAGAATCAGGGTAAGGGTTAGGATTAGAGTTACATTGCAGGTTAATGCTGTTATCTTTACAGCTCCTGTGAGGGTTGGGGTCTGGGTCAGGTGTTTAAAAAATGAAATGAAAAAAGAATTAAAAAAATATATTGAAAGCTTCAGATTTCCTTAATCTTTGTGGGAATCATATAATGTGCAACTCAGATCTACCTCTTCGTACCTCTTTTGTGGTGTAGGGAACCTGCTTTGGCAGGGGGACGGGACTCAGTGGTCTCTGGAGGTCCCTTCCAACCCCTACAATTCTGTGATTCTGTGAATATCATGGAGTTGTTTGGATGGGGAAAGACTACCCCTTTGAATGACCTTTTGTCAGGGCATGTCCTGGGATTCCTAGGATCCTCAAAATGCAGCACTGCTTCTGTCACTGAAAAATGGGGCCCTGTGTGGGAGGGAGGGAGGGTCCATGAGTCCCTGGCCCACCTGACTGAGTATTTCCATGGTCTTAGCAAAGACATACTTACAACTTGAGAATGACAGTTAGCTGTGTTCATGGTGGCATGGCCACTTTTAATGGCCTTGAACTGTCTGAACATAACTGAAGAGGCTCAGGCTGATGCAAATCAGCTATTGAATGATAGTGTTGAAAAACTGGAAAGACAGGTGGCAGTTTTGATGGGGAAAAAACCTAATTCAATCATTCTCCTATGGAAGATCAGGAACATCTCTCTGGAAGACCATGGGGACCCTGTACAAGGGAATCTGTATAAAATGGACTCTGTAAATGAAGGCACTAAAAGGTCAGATTTTGAGGTTCCATTTGGACTAGATCTATTTGAGATCTGACTGATTGTAACCCAAAAATGAAAAAAAAAAAAAAAAAAAATGCAGGATAGGCTGGTGGGAGTGCCCTGACCAGTATCCAACCCCCCAAACCCTGCTGCCCATAATACAGCAGCTGAACTGATGGATATAGTACAGTGGTTTAGACAGAAACCAAGAGAGCATGCCAGCATAGCTGCTCTGGTTATGGGACATGGAGGCAGAAAGCGCTGTGGTGAATGGACTGGAAATTTCAAAACTGACATCCATTACTACTCACCCTGCCCTCAGGCAAAGACTGTATGCTCTGTCCAACATAATGAGGATAGCCATTTGATCAGTGAATGATTTATGGCTGTGTGTCATATAACATGGCCAAATAAGAATGACATACCATTAAATATCAGCCTGTGGTCCTCTATGGAGGACTAACAAAATTATATTAGAGAATTAGGCATGAAAGAGGCAATCTATGAAGATGATTTTGAGAGCCCAGTCAATAAATTTTTCATCAGGAACGAGGGATCTCATCCTACAGCCATCACCTTTACATCAGTATGGGTCTATGTTATCCATACTGAACCCCCCAGTGGCCCTCAGGTGCTGTAATATAACAGGCTGCCCAATTGATGGGGAGACAAGAGTGCCTACGGCCAGATGCAGGCTCTGAATGGTGGTGGAAAGGTCTGAGAAAGGCAGAGAACCATCTGCTGCCATGACTTAGGCGTCCAGCCCCTAAGGTAATCCAGTCTGGACCCATTAGGGTCTTGAGACAACAAATGTTTAAAGACCAGATTAGAGCAGGAGTTCAGTTTAAAAAGATCGATGGACAGCATAATCAGGAAAAAATATCTGTTAAACAGGCCCAAGCACTGAGTATTTATAGTCCAACCTTTTCAGCCAAACTAGATGTGAATGTAACTCAAGAAGGGTCTGGATGGGGGCTCTGGCAGAGCCAGAGTTCTTTGTGAACCCCTATGAGGTTTTGGCCACAGGTTTGGCATGGAGCAGAATAAAGATACATCACAGTTGAAAAGCATTTATTGGCTACCTATTCTACACTACAGGTGGTAGAACCAGTAGCTCAGATTTCAGAGGTTATCGTTAAACAACAAGGCCAGTCCAGGGGTGGGTAAAAGATCTAACACACATCTCTATGATGGGGGTGGCCCAATCACAAGCAGTGGTGCGCTCAGTTGTTCTGCTTGCCTGCTCCTCAAGGAGTTAAGAGAAATCTATGCCTGTTGCGTGTTCGAGTGCATGCGCAATGCCATGTGGAGGGCTTATCACAATAAAGATTGGCGGATTTGCTGCGTAGACCGGTCAGAACTCAGATCTGCGTTGTGCTTCCTGTGGCACCAAACGCCCAACAGTGGCAGTTCCGTGTATTGGCCAGCAGGTGGCAGCAGAGACCACGGAAAGAACGTCTGCGGGACAGACCCTGGGGATCCGTTCTCTTTTGATTATAGGGGAAGAACACAAAGATGGAAGAGGAGGGAAGGGGGAAAAAAAAAAGAAAAAAAGAAAAAACCAAACCACAGCAAACAAATAAAAACTTCTCCAAACGTAGCAAACTTGAATGTCTGTCAATAAATAAATGAGTAATTGAATTGATGTCCGTTTCAGACAGTCCCCTGTAGAATCAGGGTAAGGGTTAGGATTAGAGTTACATTGCAGGTTAATGCTGTTATCTTTACAGCTCCTGTGAGGGTTGGGGTCTGGGTCAGGTGTTTAAAAAATGAAATGAAAAAAGAATTAAAAAAATATATTGAAAGCTTCAGATTTCCTTAATCTTTGTGGGAATCATATAATGTGCAACTCAGATCTACCTCTTCGTACCTCTTTTGTGGTGTAGGGAACCTGCTTTGGCAGGGGGACGGGACTCAGTGGTCTCTGGAGGTCCCTTCCAACCCCTACAATTCTGTGATTCTGTGAATATCATGGAGTTGTTTGGATGGGGAAAGACTACCCCTTTGAATGACCTTTTGTCAGGGCATGTCCTGGGATTCCTAGGATCCTCAAAATGCAGCACTGCTTCTGTCACTGAAAAATGGGGCCCTGTGTGGGAGGGAGGGAGGGTCCATGAGTCCCTGGCCCACCTGACTGAGTATTTCCATGGTCTTAGCAAAGACATACTTACAACTTGAGAATGACAGTTAGCTGTGTTCATGGAGGCATGGCCACTTTTAATGGCCTTGAACTGTCTGAACATAACTGAAGAGGCTCAGGCTGATGCAAATCAGCTATTGAATGATAGTGTTGAAAAATTGGAAAGACAGGTGGCAGTTTTGATGGGGAAAAAACCTAATTCAATCATTCTCCTATGGAAGATCAGTAACAACTGTCTGGAGGACCATGGGGGCCCTGTACAAGGGAATCTGTATAAAATGGACTCTGTAAATGAAGGCACTAAAAGGTCAGATTTTGAGGTTCCATTTGGACTAGATCTATTTGAGATCTGACTGATTGTAACCCAAAAATGAAAAAAAAAAAAAAAAAAAAATGCAGGATAGGCTGGTGGGAGTGCCCTGACCAGTGTCCACCCCCCAAACCCTGCTGCCCATAATACAGCAGCTGAACTGATGGATATAGTACAGTGGTTTAGACAGAAACCAAGAGAGCATGCCAGCATAGCTGCTCTGGTTATGGGACATGGAGGCAGAAAGTGCTATGGTGAATGGACTGGAAATTTCAAAACTGACATCCATTACTACTAACCCTGCCCTCAGGCAAAGACTTTATGCTCTTGTCTGGAGGGCTTATCGCAATAAAGATTGGCGGATTTGCTGCGTAGACCGGTCAGAACTCAGATCTGCGTTGTGCTTCCTGCGGCACCAAACGCCCAACAGTGGCAGTTCCGTGTACTGGCCAGCAGGTGGCAGCAGAGACCACGGAAAGAACGTCTGCGGGACAGACCCTGGGGATCCGTTCTTTTGATTATAGGGGAAGAACACAAAGATGGAAGAGGAGGGAAGGGGGAAAAAAAAAAAGAAAAAAAAAAAAATCAAACCACAGCAAACAAATAAAAACTTCTCCAAACGTAGCAAACGTGAATGTCTGTCAATAAATTAATGAGTAATTAAATTGATGTCCGTTTCAGACAGTCCCCTGTAGAATCAGGGTAAGGGTTAGGATTAGAGTTACATTGCAGGTTAATGCTGTTATCTTTACAGCTCCTGTGAGGGTTGGGGTCTGGGTCAGGTGTTTAAAAAATGAAATGAAAAAAGAATTAAAAAAATATATTGAAAGCTTCAGATTTCCTTAATCTTTGTGGGAATCATATAATGTGCAACTCAGATCTACCTCTTCGTGCAGTGACTGCCTGTAAATTTGCTGGAGCCTAATATAATATGGCCTTGTGCTTTCCACTAACTCACCTTCATTTCATTTTCATTACATTTGCTTGGTAGTCAGATTTTGGTGTGTGGATATTTTAAAACAATCTAACTGACATTAGCAAAAAATTAAAAATAAAATTAAAAATTGCACAACAGCATCGTATCAATTTTTATAGATAAGATAAAGAAGAGCAGTTTCCCTTAGTTTTCTGTGCCTCTTTACTTTCTTACCCTCTCCCCTTGTGTGAGAAACTCTCAAAGTCAAAGATTTCTAGTTAGGCAAAGATGGCAGCGATAGCAGCAGTGCTTATTCATCATTGCAATACTGCGCGCACATCCCCTATTGGCAAGGGAGAAACTGCACACCAGTCAGTGAAATCAATTCTGTTCTGTGCCCTAAACCCACTGCAGGTGATGCTCTCATGGCTCTCATTGGTTGAGCATCTCAGGCTCACAGACTCCTCGAGACCGTTGCTAGGATTCATTTCCATAGAAGGTCAATTACCAACCTCTTGTTTTTAGGTCTGCCTTGTACTTTTCTGCGGACAGAGAAGGGCAATGTTTCCAAAAGTCAGTACATTCATTCTGTCCTGTGCTGGGCTCTACCCACCCTGTATTTATCTTGTGCTTGTCTCAATTCTCCCCATGTCAGAATGCCCCCAGTCTGAACTTAATTCTGTTCAGCAACTTTCTTGGTGGAAAAACTACTTATACAGCTGTTTTACAAGAGGGTTATACATTCAGTTAGGGCCTACACTATGTACTGAAAATACTGGAAACTTCCACTGCAAAAACACAATCTACCTCTCCCATCTGTGCAGCCTTGCAGACCCAGAGCATGCCAGGTTATTTCTGCTTTCATAGCATTTGCATGCTGTAGGGTGAGCAAAAGGTTCTGCTGCTTGATTCTTCTGCAAGAGCTGCCTACCGGCAAATGGTTGCAGGGATGGAGGATGTGACAGAAAGCATTTGTCTCCACAAGAGCAGAGTTACATTCAGTGCAGAGTGTGAGAGTCAGGTTGGTGTGGAAAAGCACTGACACGCTGGGGATGATGCAGTGCTCACATGTCTAACACTCACAGACATTACTGTCAGAAGGATGGTGCTGTGTTGTGCTTCTACCTTTGGCAGCCCCTGGAGAAATGCTATGGCACACAGAACACCTTTGTATTGCACTGACTGCTGCCATGCAGCATGGATTTAACACACCAAATCCAGAGGAGCATGACTGCATCTAACTGCCCTGAGAAAAACTACTGTAGCTGAAGAGATGAGGAGGCAGCTGCTCATCTGCAGAACAAGCAGTACTGCCAGACATTGGGCCAGGTGAGCACCTCCTGCTGCAGCGTGATGATGACAGGGCTGGAGATGATCTGCAAAGCCAGCTTAAAAGTGGGAGACGTGAGTCAACATGGCAGGAGGACAGAGGTGTTAGGGAGCAGCCAAGGCATCAAAGAGTATCAAAAGGCTTTGAAAAGTATCACAAAGTGACAGCCAGGAAGACTGGGATATATCATGAGCAGCAACCTGGATGCTAGAGATTATTTGCTCCCATACAAAATGGTAGAGATCTTGCTGCAGACATCCCAAAGCCAGGCAAAATGGGAACCCAGAGCTCTGCCTGCACGAACCCCACAGCCATAGCATTGCAAGCTGAGCTGCCTTGCTGTTTGTTGCATTCATCCCAATCCCTGTGATTGAAGACTCAGAATGCAGTCGAGGCGATGACTGAGCATGAGAGTGACTTTATTCAATAAAAGACAGGAGGGCTTGAGAGGTCAAGGGTGAAGATGGGACTCCTCTTGTCAAGATGAGAGTGGCTCAGAGCTGGTGCTGCTGCCTGGTGCCTGGGACTGGCAGCCTGACTCTAAGTCCCCATCTAAGATGCTCAGCTTCACCTCACTGATGCTGCCCTGCTCCTGCATGGTGGTGCTGCTGCTGGGACACTCGGGCTGTGCTTGGGATGGGCAGCACTGCAAAGGCGCTGGGTCACAATCCAGGCAGGTGACTGCTGTGTCTGGCAGGCTCAGGTCAGGAGCTTCAGCAGAGCCAGGAGATATGAGAGCATGAACGTGGATGAGCCCCTTGTGTCCATCACTGTTACCATGTGGAAGGCTGTCATCCGAATTGCAGCGATTCATGCTTAATAAGAACTCTCCATTGATGGAAAGACACTGCTTGGTTTGGATCTTTGGGGTTGACAAGGGCTCGAATCACCTAGGAAGGCATAGAAACACAAGGGTTAGTTTCAAACATTTGCAAGTTGAATCATGAAAGGTTGTTGATACTTGGTAATAGAGTGGCGGCAGGAAGAAGCAAGTAGGCTTGAAGCAGCATAGCCACTGTCTTGAAAGTGATCCTCATTCAGGTCCAGCTCGTGTGTTGTTTCACTGTAATCTGCTTCTTTGGGTCTACCTAGTGGGCAGCAACACTCGAGCTGTTACTGATATCATTGAAAAGAACTGGAGACAATTGTTCTATTCCTAAGAGCTTCAAGGTGCCTAGAAGCACAAATAGAAACCAGCAGTATTTCATCACTTCACCAAAAGGAAGGTCAAACACCTGAGCTGTGAAGAGCAGTTACAGAACCTATGCATAAGATCACACCAGACATACTTTGTTCTAACAACAGTTATGGCACATAGTCCATTTCCTTCAATATTCCCAAAATGAAATGATGTGGAGCATTACAGGGAAAGAAACACTGCACACAGACACTATGACCCTGATTAGACTCAAGCAGCAGACTTAAAACAAGTCAGAGTTTTTGATTCCAGGATATTTCAGGACCTATCGTGTGAAATTCAGTTACACAACAGTGCCTAGGTGCCTGCGTTTCAAGCAACTTTCAGATCACAGCCATGTAAAATAAAAACAAATTCAGTGCAGAAATAGCAAGCCTGTACCTTAATACTCATGAGATTATCCATTTTTTACTGCATTCTGACTAAGTTCTAAAACTTGCTCATCCCAGTTCACTTCAACAAGTTCCACCAGTTCAAGCAATGCAGTTCTGAGATCCGGTGTATGTTAGGCAGATAGAATTGAACAGTGCAGAAATAATCTCTGACAGCTTTAAGAGCTCTGTTCTGCTTACAAACTCTCAGTCCAAAACTATTCACAGTTTTAAGGAAATGAACACCTGAAGCAGTTGGATCATCTGCCATTTGCCGCATTCTGCTTCTTGGCATCATGATTAGCACAAAGGGTTTTCTGCTGTCCTGCAGAGATGGACAAAGTCCTGCTTACAAATGGACCAGGTTTCAGTGTACAGCAGAGTTTGTACCAGACTAACAAGCCACGTCATTCAATTCATGTGCTCAGGTTGTTATGCACTCCGAAAGAAAACAGAACTAACTGTTGGATTCTGAAGGCAATCTGTGGGGTCCTACATTACCTCCTGATTCTGGAAGAAGAAATTCTAATAGCAAATGCAGAACTTTGATCTTTGTAGACATGAGAAGAGCTGGCATTTAGGAACATTCATTTCAGGGAAATCAAATGATGTGTCTATATTTTTACTACAGATAGTATAGGGAGCAGCCAGTTGAAGAACCAGATACAAAAAAATCCAGCCCATTGGCAGGAAAATACTTCTCCTTAAATTCTGTATGCTATCATGGTACAGAATTAGGCTACAGTGCCACATAGGCCAACCAAGCGTAGAACCAAATCCACAAAATACTGGTAGACAAAGCAGCAAAAACAGGGACAATATTCAGCAGACTGTGCTGTGGCCTTTCTACCCACAGCTCAGCATGTTCTGCCATCCGAAAAGCAAGGCCTCTTGTCAAGCTCAGCTATTTCCCTTCTCAGTGTATTCTAGCACCACTGATACCCACTGGTATCCTCCTGTAGAGTGCCATCATATTGTCATCATCCAAAGGAAAAACCCACACAGCAGAGCATACAGCAGTACACCCATGCTCCAAATATCCGCCTGAAAAACAAAAAGACAAGCTTACAAACCTGAAGCACCTCAAATGGCTTCCTGACAGACTGGATTGTCTGCCCTTGCCAAAGCCCACATATAGCCCATGAAAAGCTGGCTCTTTCCCTCAGGAAATAAAACCTTATCGTCCCAGAGAAAGCATATAACCCTCATTCAATTGCCCTTTCACTCAGCTTAGAGCACTACTAAAACCAGCATCTTCACCTTAGCTCATCACACTGCTGCAGTTCCTTTTACAAGGATTTCACTGGCAAAAATGAAATCAAAGCCGTCACAAGGGATTTAGCACAGTTACGTGTTACTGGCTACGAGAGCTGTCAGCACAGTCACCTGTCTGGCTTTGCTGCTGTTCGGTTCTCTTTATGTAGAGGCACAACAAGGTTCAGACACAGTGCAGTTCTCACTTTGACTGTAAAGAAAAAGGAGGCTTGAAAAGCAGCGTGTGGAAAACAAAGAAACAAGAATTAGAACAACAGTGGGGCCATGGCACTTGTAGGAATTGCTCCGCCTTTAACAGCGATTCAAGAAGGATGAGGGCATTCCAAACCAGACCAGTTTGGACAGATTAACAACTGCAAGTAGTGGGTTCCAAAATTCCAGACATGAAATCAAAGCTGGAAAAACTCTTCACATTTTCATCTCTCAATTTTTAGTTCATTGTGCATTACAACGGAAACAATTCTTCACATACAACTTGGAAGCTAAAGACAAGTCTGACAAAACAGACTGCACAAAAATGATGGATAATTAACAGAGCAAATTGCTCTTTCAAAAACTTAGTAATAGAAAGAGATCTCTGAAGTTGCTGTTCTGTAGAGCACCAAAGCAGTCGCTTGAGGCAGTTCAGGATTAGCCTGAGACTAACCAGCCAGCTGTGTGAACTGAGACCAATTGCACTTCTTCTATTTTACTTTCATTCTATGTGACCTCACTAAGCAAATATTGTCTAAGACCATGAGTATCACATAAATGTGCAGATCTCAAGCTGCTCACTTATCTAGTACCCTTGGCATGATGCTTTATTTTCCTCAGCTATTCATCTAGTTTGTGCCTGTTGATTGTGCAACAACAGCCTGTTGGTCTCGATTACCTGTAAGAGGCTTTAAATTTGGCCAGGAAAAATCATTTGAGGATAAGTAATTATCTGGGACTCAGTAAGGCAGTCTTCCCATGCTTTCATAACAGCCGAGATACACACACACACAAACTCATGGAACCCCACTGCTTTGCACAATCCTGTGCACACTCACATGTGTCATGCACTGATTTCCCAGCCAGTCCTCATGGGGTCTATTACTTAGGACAGGAGTGCAGGGGAGCAGCCAGAAGCTGTTTGCATTCCCTGCTGTCTGCTGGGCAGCTTTGCTGGAGATGCTTGGGTTGCTTTGCTTTTCCTTGGGAGGTGGGAAGGAGCTTCGGGTTGGAGGCACATCCCGTGCCAGAGCATCTCGATGGCACGTGTGTGGCACTGATCTGCAGCAGATGAAGGGGAGGAGGTCCCAGCACAGCCCTGCACCATGCTCTGCCACACTGGGCAGCTTGTTCCTGGCTCAGCAGCGTCATCAGACAAGAAGCAGGGAAGGAAATCAAGGATGGGGGGTACCATCAAACGCAGTTAGTGCATGCCTGTGCAAGACAAACAGACCCAGAGCTTGCGGGTTATTCCTGCTTTTGTAGCATTTGTGTGCTGTAGCTGAGCAAAAGGTTCTGCTGCTTGAATCTTCTTCTGCAAGAGCCACCTACCGGTAAATGTCTGCAGGGATGGAGGATGTGACAGAAAGCATTTGTCTCCATGACAGCGTAGTTACACTTGGTCTAGAGAGTGAGAGAGGCAGGCAGCACTGCCTGATGTTGGTCAGGGCGAGCTCCTCCTGCTGCAGCGCGATGATGGCAGGGCTAGAGATGATCTGCAGGGACAGCTCACAGGTGGGAGCCAGGAATGGACACGGCGGGAGGACAGAGGTGTTAGGGAGCAGCCACGGCATCAAAGAGCATCAAAAGGCCCTGAAAAGCATCACAGCCACAGCCAGGAAGCTTGGGGTTTTCATGAGCAGCATCCAGGATGCTAGAGACTATTTGCTGCCATACACAACGGCAGCAGAGCTCTCGCTGCAGGCATCCCAAAGTCAGGCAAAATGGGAACACACCCAGAGCTCGGCCGCACAAACCCCACAGCCAGAGTGTTGTAAGCTGAGCTGCCTTGCAGTTTCTTGCACTCATCCCAATCTCTGCGAATGAAAACTCGGAATTCAGTCAAGGCATTGATTGAGCACGAGCGTGCCTTTATTCAATAGGAGAAAGGAGGGGGTGTGAGGTCTGGAGGAAAGATGGGACTCATCCTCTCTTGTAATCATGAGAGCTGCTCAGAGACCGTGCTGTTGCCCGGAGCCTGGGACTCGTGTCCTGATTCTGTGCCCCCCTGCGAGATGCTCAGCTTCTCCTCGGTGATGCTGACCTGAGCCTGCATGGTGGTGCTGCTGTCGGGGCACTCAGGCTGTGCTTGGGCTGGGCTGCACTGCAGAGACATTGAGTCCAGGCTGGTGCCTGAGGTGTCTGGTGGGCTCAGGTCAGCAGCTTCAGTAGGGATGGGATGAATGAAGGCTTCAACGATGATGACCTTCTTCTCTTGATAGCTGATGTTATACGGAAGGCTTTCATCTGAACTGCAGCATTCTGTGCTTAGTAACAACTCTTCATTGATGGAAGATGCGTCATCGTAACATGCCCTGCGTCTTGGGGATATACAAGGGCTCGGGTCACCTAGGAAGGAGCAGATGTACAGCAGTTAGTGTCGAACGTTCGCAAGATGAACCATGGAGATTCTTGACATTTGGCTATGTAGTGGTGGTGGGCAGAAGCAAATAGGCTTCTAGCAACAGTGTCACTGTCTTGAAAGTGATCCACGTGCAGGTCCAGCTCTTGTGTTGACAAGAGACTCATTTGGGAAAGACAGGGATCAACTGAAGATGTCAGGCACGGGCTTGAACGCCAGAAGGAGGTACAAGCCCACAGAAAGCATGAATTCTACCTGTGTTGCTGACAAGCAGTGTTTTGTAAGCTGGACTTGCACCCTTACCTGCCAGGACCAAGACTTCTGCTTCAGAGGGCTCCCTGGCACTGCTCTGCAGTTGGTGTTTGGCCACAGGGGATGGTTTGCCCAGGCAGAAGCAGGAACACCAACTGCCAGCTGCTGACTCTGCCCTCTTCCTGGGAGAACTCATTCTGCAGAGAAAACAGAGCATGCTGTCAGACGTGGTGCAGGGTGATGGAAGAGCTGCACCGAGCCCTGGCCAAAAGTTGCCTGTTCTGGGCACTGCCTGCTTTCTGCTGAAACACAGCTTAGAAACGCCCTCTGTTTCAAACAGCAGAGGATGCTTCCATTCCTACAGCTCAGCCCTCAAGTCCTGAAGGCTAAATACCTCTCAACGATGTCAAGCAAGGACATGGATCCGGAGAATGTCGGAGGCTCAGGCTGCTTTGCTCTCCCAGGGCTGACCTTCACCAGGGAACAAAGGCCGTTGATGAGCTTGCCCCATTTCTTTGGCTCTGCGCAACAAAACAAAGAAACCAGTTCATTTCAGGCCTGGCTCGGTTGGACGAAGCTGAGCGCAATGCATTCGACAGAGCATGTAACAACGGGAAGAACATTCCCAACAAGGACACGCAAGAATGGATTTTCCCCATCCCTGGAGGTGCCCAAGGAGATTACTGTAGTTCTCTTTCTAAGCTTGCTGAACTTGGGCATAAACAAACCCCCTGAAAGTAACGTTCTGACCCTATTTGACTAACTCGCGTTGTCAAATGTAAATTATGCACCTGGCTTTGGCAATGAATTGAGGAGGGAATCGGGAACTTTTCCGCTGATGAGTTCCATGCACTCACCAGGGAAAAGCCCAACCTGTAATTAGAACAAAAAGACAGGTGAGCATTAGCCCGAGCCCAGAGCCAAAGGGAAGGTCCACTGACAGTGACACAGGGCAACTGTTTGCATCCAGCAGCCATCCTGTGCAGGCAGAGCAGCTCCAAGCTGAGATTCCCAACTCTACTGAAGTTGTGCTCTCTAGTCAAAAACGTGTGCCTACCTCAAAGCCACGCTTGCCTCTCCACCAGGGGCTCAGCCTGTTGATATGTCCTCATATCAACAATGCTCACCAGATCTCCGACCTGAAAGAGATTGAAACATCAATCCCAGATTCAGCAAATCTGGTAGGAAAACAAAGCAGAAAGGACTGCCCTCTTCTATGCACGACAACACGGAACGCCTGGAACTGCTTACCTCCAGAGAGAGCTCATCTGGCCCCTGGGCGACGTGGCTCTTAATAACATGGGCTGCCGCAAATGCTGGTACGTTTAAAGATGACATAGCACGCACCAGCTGCGGCTTCTGCATGTTATCAGCCTGCAAAACAGAGAACAGGCCGTGGTCAGGAGCTGAGGACAAACCACGAGGATTTCAAGGTGAGGAGCACATCTGCAGAGAAAGCTGCAGCAAATGCGCTCCGTCCTTCTCAGGAGCACTTCAGAAGGAGCTGCACGTCTCATAGCTCTGGAGCAGCACTTCTTCCCCACCCTTCACTACTCCAAGCAGCTCCAACAAACTTCTCAGAAGAAATCCAGGCCAGCACAGACCTGGCAGACCAGAACCAAGTGCAGCTTGTGTGACGGCAGTGCCCACTCCTTGCTTCCACCCTGCTCCAGCAGGTTAAGGAGTCTGAGCCTCACTGGCCTTTGACAACTCAAGACTTTCAGCACCTCATGCCAACATTTCTCACTAAGATACACCTCAGGCATTGAATTCTCTTCTCACTACCTCCTCCCAGTCCTCCCCTAGGAACAGAAACCATTCAGATTCTACAGCAAACACATCTACCCTGCAAGAGCACACTGAACCACCTGCAACAATGAAACATGGTTTTGGAGAGTGGGTTTGAAAACACACCTTTAGACAGCTGTCTCCCTGTAGCCAAAAGGAAACCAAGCAGCAAAAGAAGAGTCCAGCCTGAAACATGCCCATGCTACTAGCCCAGGTTTTTCACAGTGAATGCAGAATCCATCCTGCTCTTGAGTTAACAAATGACCAGTGGGTCTCCCCTTGCTCCACCCCTTCTCCTTCAAAGCCAGAAAAAGAAAGAAAAACAAGTAGAAGAAAACCCAGACGTACCTTTCCACACACAAAGCAGAAAGTGGAACAGCAGTTGTCTCCTTCCTGAGACATGGTGGGGCGCATCCCAGAGGAAGCCCAAGTTCTTTGCTTCTCTCCACAGGGACTTCAAGCACTCTTGGCAAGAGCTGCTTTGGTTCTTTCTTCAATTGCTTCCATCACCAGAATCTCCTTTGGAAAAGGAACCCGAATGAAAGAATCAGCAAATGAAAAAGAATGAGCAATAGCCACTTTACCAGCTTTCTTCTGACACTCAATTTAGACTCTTGACTCGGGCAAGGTCTTAAAATCAGCTGGTTACAAGAACTGTCCAAAAATATATCCAACATCTGTACAGCTGCCGTTATTTCTGACAGCGAGTGTAATCACAGAATCATAGAATGGCCCGGGTTGGAAGGGACCTCAAGGATCATGAAGATCAATCACCTCCCTGTCCCTGCTAGCCATCCCCTGTTCTGATGGAGCCCAGGGGACCATTTGCTCTCTGAGCTGCAAGAGCACGCTGATGGCTCACGTTCTGTTTTTCATCCACCAGGACCCCCAGGTCCTTCTCTGCGGGGCTTCTCTTAAGGACTGCTCCTCCCAGTCTGTAGAAATGCCTGGGATTCCTCCAGCCCAAGTGCAAAACCTTGCACTTTGCTGTGTTGAACCTCATTAAATTCACCTAGGCCAACCTCTCGGTTGAGCTCCCTCTGAATGGCATCCCTTCCTTCCACTGCGTCAGCCGCACCACTCAGCAAACAGCAGAGGGTGCACTCCATTGCATCATTGGTGTCTCTGATAACCATGTAAAAAAGCACTGGTCCCAAGACAGACTCCTGGATGACACCACTTGTTATCGGCCTCCACCTGGACATCAAACCATGAGTCACCACCCTCTGTCCTCTACAAAACCTCTTTGTCTTCTACTCCTGCTGCAGCTGCAATGGCTGCACCAGCATGACTCACGTGTTTGACAATCCTCCAGCTCTGGCCTAGCCATGCACAGCAGCAGTCCGTCTCCCTCCCAGCTCACTCACCAGTGTGCTGCTGTGCCCCAAATTCAGTGCAGCAGCATTGAGAGCAGGCAGCACCCATCACCCTCCTCTAACTCTCTCTGCCAGCTGCGATGAGGACTGACACAGCACGCCCACCCCAGCCCAGCTTTTCTGCTGAGACACCTCCCAGCAACCACCCAGCACCAATCCCAGTTGCTGCAAACTGTCTGAGAGCCTGCTGGAGTGCACTGACAATAACTTTGTGGGCCAAGCATTAAGCACACCAAGCAGAAGGGAAGCATTACTGGACATGCTGAACAGCAGGGGTTAAGACTGGAGGTGGTCAGGGCTGTAGTGACCATGCCCTCCTAGAGTTCCTCATCTCAAGGAATGTGTGCCTGGCAAAAAGCAAAGTCAGGACCCTGAGCTTCAGGAGAGTCAGCTGCAGGCTGTTCAAAGAATTCTTGCATGAGAGACACTGGAAAACTGTTTTTAGGGGTAAAGGAATGGAAAAGAGATGGTAACTTTCTCAGAAAACCTTTCTCAGAGCTGGAGCTCTGAGCTCCATCCCGACCACACGAAACACAGCAGAGGAGGCAGGAAAGCAGCATGGCTGAACCTGCTGGTTACAGGGAGCAACAAGAAGGAAATGGAGAAACAGCGGAAACGGAGACATGCAGCCTGGTCGCTTTGGTGGCCTTCTACAGTGGAGTGACAGCATCAGTAGGGAAAGGAAAAGCAACTGACATCACTCAGCCAGACTTTTGCAAGGCCTTCGATGTTGAGCAAGTTTCCTGTTAGAACTCAGTGTGAACAAATCTACCACTGAGCAACACCCTGAGCCCCCACTCACCTCAGCAGAGGAAAGCCTGCACCCCAGCCTTCCGCCTATTCTGCTCCATTGATGGAAGCACACCGGGCATCATTGCTACTCACCCGACCAATGATGATAGGGGCAGAAAAGGGAATTCCTCTTTACCTTTCAGATGAAAAATTGATGACTGTGTGGAACCTTCCCAGTACCGCTGCGGGGCCTTCCTTTACTTGTATCCTGCTGCTCCGTGTCACAGTGGGAGAGCTGCTCTGGCCTCTCCTCTCAGCCTGTGCCTCCTGCAGTGTGAGCAGCTTTGTGGATAGAGGAGACACCCACACAGACTTGGGCCTGGATAGAGAACTGTGCCCTACAACATAGGTACATTTACATCATGCTCTTTTCCTTGTGTGTGAGCAATCCTTGCTCTTTTCAGATGGTACTATGAGCGTGTGACACCCCAAACACATAGTTAGCATCTGTCCATATCATTAAGGCTCTCGTCAAGGCAGTTATTTCAGCCTTCTGAGGGGTAGTCCCCACGGCTGATGGTTGTGCTTCCATTCCCTGCTCAGTAGCAGTTACTGCATGTCCTGCCTTACAGCCTCCTTGTCTCACAAAACTGCAGCTGCTGGTAAACCAGGCGTCTTCTGCATCTTCTAAGGGTTCGTCCTTCAGCTCCAACCGACTGGATGTAATGTGCAGCATCAGTTGTTTCAAAGCAGTGATGTCATCCTGGTTCTCCACCAGGGGAGTTCCGCTAAGGAAAGATACTGGGTTGGCAATAGTAGTTACAATTATTTCTATATCACCCTGCTCTACCAGGATGGCCTGGTATTTCGGGAATCTTTGGGGTGAACAGATGCCATTCAGAGGGACCTTGACAGGCTGGAAAGCTGGGCTCGGGTGAACCTAATGAGGTTCAACACAGCAAAGTGCAAGGTTTTGCACTTGGGCCGGAAGAACCCCAGGCACCTGTACAGGCTGGGAGGAGTTGTCCTTGAGAGCAGCTCGGCTGAAAAAGACCTAGGGGTCCTGATAGATGAGAAACTTAACATGAGCCAGCAGTGCGCTCTGGCAGCCCGGAAAGCAAATGGGATCCTGGGCTCCATCAGGAGAGGGGTGGTCAGCAGGGATAGGGAGGTGATCGTCCCTCTCTACTCTGCTCTTGTGAGGCCCCATCTGGAGTACTGTGTCCAGGTGCGGAGCCCTCAGTACAAAAAAGATATGGAGATTTTGGAAAGGGTCCAGAGGAGGGACAGGAAGATGATCAGGGGGCTGGAGCACCTCCCCTATGAGGACAGGCTGAGGGAGTTGGGTTTGTTCAGCCTGGAGAAGAGAATGTTGCGGGGTGACCTCATTGCAGCCTTTCAGTACCTGAAGGGAACTTACTCCCAGGAGGGGAGTAAACTCTTCGAAAGGGCTGATAATAGCAGGACTAGGGGAAATGGTTTTAAGTTGAAGGAGGGAAGATTTAGGTTGGATGTTAGGGGAAAGTTCTTTACTAGAAGGGTGGTTAGGTCCTGGAACAGGCTGCCCAGTGAGGTTGTGGATGCCCCGTCCTTGGAGGTGTTCAAGACCAGGTTGGACGGGGCCCTGGGCAACCTGATCTAGTAAAGGCGTATGTTTGGTGGCCCTGCTAGGCAGGGGGGTTGGAACTACATGATCCTTGAGGTCCCTTCCAACCCGGGTAATTCTGTGATTCTGTGATTCTGTGGGGTGAAAGCCAATGTCCCCCTTTTGCCTCCAATACAGTAAACACTGCATGAGATATTAAAACTGGTATCCTTTGGCCCAGTGTAGATTGATGGGCTTCTTGAATATTGAGCACCAGTGCACCCTGGATATCCCTTACTCACTTCAAGCTGTTTCAAGTTTACCATCAGTCCGTAGCTGTGTATCCATGGTCGGCACCCTCCTGTCATTCCTGGCAACGTATGGAGTTCCTTGGCAGTTTGCAGCTCAGGGGTTGAGCAGATGGCTTCTTTCTTGGCAGTCCTTAAGGTTCAAAGTCCAGCTGTCATCTCCTATCCCAAATACGTCACTTGCTGCTGAGTTAGTTGTGCTTTCTGTAAACCAAGAAACTCAGCAAACTCTCAGTCTATTGTACACAGTCCTTTTGTTGCTGTGGCACCCACGTGCTCCAGTAAAGTTCCACCCTAGGATGGAGGATCCCAGGTCTCAGGCTCACGAGTTGACCAGTTCTCAACAATCATTTAGCTGTTCTCACAACCCTGGGTAACACTGTCCAGGTTCACTGAGTCTCTTCTCCCTCTATTAGGGAGAACAGATACACGCAAGTACTCGTATGCTATCATGAGGAATTCAGTAGGTTACATTTAATTTAGAAGCATGATGCAATCAAAAGCTCGCTTAAATAAAAGCATACCCTTTTCTTTCACTCAAAATAATAGCCCAGAAAAAAATAAAAACAAAACAAAACTCTCATCATAATTGTTAAAGAAATTATCTACTAAATCTCGATGGAGAGTGGAGACACATGCTAGTTTTAGGAACACAGCACTTATCTCATTATCTGAATGCATCTCAAGGCATGCTCCTTGTGAAACTGTGAGAACTTCTATCATTAACAGACGTGTACCATGCCCTGATATATGGTTAAACCGCTTGCAGTGCACTGTCAGATGTACAGGATGGCAGCTGTATGTGCTGTGACCAAATAAACCCCACACTGAAACCTTTCAGAATTTTAGGACCTACAAGTATTGCATTCATATTAAAAGTAAAAAATTCCGAAGCTACACATGTTCTAGGTTTCCATTTGTTAGATACAACATACCTTTGGAAGTAGGCGCCTGAAAAGATATGCCTTCTACTTGCTTCTCTGTCTGGCTCTTCGAAAAGAAGGCCTTTGGAGCAGGAAATGCAAAGGGCAGCTCATTTCTTAACGCTGACTCTGCATCAACATTCTGTGTTTGCACGCTTCTTAGATGCCACTTTTCTTGTCACTGGAGTTGACAGTGTGAATTCCATATCACCCAGTTGAGTATCATGCCTCGAATGGTGCCAGAGACGGAACAAAAGGTTTTCTGATCACAGCCGGAGAAGTTACTGTCAAAGAAATTCTAACAGCTGAGAAGGTCAGACACAATGCTTATAAAAATATCATACATTATTTGGCTATTGAACAAAACAGTTGAAAACTCTGATTCTCTCCTAGAATAAGTTCGTTTCTTATAGACTGTCAAACACCATTTTTTTATTTGTTCATCTCAATTCTCCATTGAGGATTAACCCTCACCAGCTTATCTAAACATAAATATGAATTATCACTTGGTTTAGTTAAAAATTTGAATAATATCACAGTGGATTTTGTTGTCCAACACAGTAAGATTGAATTTCTTTCGGTACCTTTCAACCTCTGCCTACCTCCAGCCTAACTCCAGAATCTTATTAACTGTGCCTTATCGCTTCCCATTGTGTTTTAAAATCCTCACTGACTCCTTTACTTGTTCCCTTGCTTGCTGTTTCTGTGCAAACCAAACACTGGAGTTAGGGATCACGTCAAACCAACCATGGCCTACAGGTAGAAGGCAACAAAATTTATGCTTAACATACTTCTTTGCTCTATCTTTATCTTCCTTTGGTCAAGGTCCACTAGATACTTAAATATGGAGTAAGCACTAGATACAATGAGAAGCAGATTTCTAGATTAAGAGCTGTATTATTTCTGTAAGAAACTAGCTGTACATCTTCACACACCTGCTTTGTTTTCTGAGTATTTAGATCGAGTGGAGATTCTTCAAACACTGAAGCTACATCAGAAAATTCCATGGATCCAAACGCATCTGGCACATGGCTGCAGTCTGGCACATCTTCATATGCCAGAGCCTTTTCAGACAGAAATGTTCCACCGAGATTCTTTTGCAGAATTAGAAGGAAGATTTCATCAGAAGATTTCACCACTAAAGTCTAAATAAGATTGGTTTGCAAGTTCCAAACTATGGCTAACAGCTAATGGAAGTCCACAGGCCAGCAGCAACAACTTTTATATTATGTTCTTAATATTCTAATTGTTGATATGACGTTCATATAAAGAGCAGAAGGGAAATTACTCTTAGAGCTCAAGTCATCTTTCACAGCCTGCGTCAACAAGAGCAGCACCTCATAGCCTTTGGTTTCAAGACCTGGACCACAAGCTAGCTAATGATTTTACACAGAATTCCAGAGTTCAAGTCACTGTTTACATTAGGGCTGAAATTGTACTGAAAGCCTTCAAGTTCATCACACTTAATTATCACTGGCACAACACATAACTCCACGTTACATATGTGATCACACGCAACCTGGCAACTTCAGACAATTCCCAAAGCACTCCACTTGCACTTGGCTACTAAAGTACAGAAAAAGGAATTAACATCAGAAATAGCTGCAGTCAAAACCATCTAAGAATCCAAGTCTCCAGGAAACAAGGAAAGCAAATCCTCTCCAGGACTGTGTTCTAAAAGGAAACAGATCAGAAAGGTGAGTTCTTCCCCCCTTTGACCACCCACTCATGTAACGTCCATGTCATTTCTAAGTATGCTGCCCAGACCAAGACTGAGGATGCTTCAGAAGAAGACCTTCCCTGCTAAGCCAAACAGAACAAGTAAGGTACCAAAAAATGTAGAGCCAAACGAGGAAAGGTGCTCTAAGAAGGTAAGCATCACAAGAGACCAACAGGAATACTTACACAATCCAAACAATGCACAGTTTCTGTTCCACAAGCTGCCAAGAGGAATGTGTGCAGTACTCACAGCGCACCATGTACACTGCTTACTGCAGTCATACTGCTTTGTAGGACCAGCCCAACTTACTAAAATACTTTAATGAGCAATCCGAACTGTCTGGATCAGCACGGTTCACTTGGAAGGGACCTTCACAGATAAACCTGAAGAGGTGAGGCGACTGCACTATCTAAACCTTAAAGCATATAGGACCTTAAAGCATAAGCTTAAAGCACAGAAGCATGACCAGCAGGTCGAGGGAGGTGGTGCTGCCCCTCCACACTCCTCTCATTGAAACCCCATCTGGAGCACTGCACGCAGTTCTGGAGCCCTCAACACAAGAAGGACTTGGAGATGTTCAGGCAGGTCCAGAGGAGGGCCATGAAGGTGATCAGAGAGGGCTGAAAGCACCTCTACTATGTGCACAGGCTGAGAGAGATAGGGCTCTTCAGCCTGGAGAAGACTCCAAGGAGACCTTAGAGTGGCCTTCCAGTATCTGAAGAGGGCCTACAGGGAAGGCTGGGGAGGGACTTTTCATAAGGGCAGGTAGCAACAGAATGAGGGGAAATGGCTTTACATGGGAAGAAGGTAGATTAGGATTGGATATTAGGAAGAAATTCTTTACTGTGGGTGTGGTGAGACACTGGAGCAGGTTGCCCAGCAAGGCTCCAATATGATTGCTTTGCAAGTTCCAAACTATGGCTAACAGCTAATGGAAGTCCTCAGTCCAGCAGCACAAAATTTTATATTATCTTCTTAATATTCTAATTGTGGATTTGACGTTCATATAAAGAGCAGAAGGGAAATTACTCTTAGAGCTCAAGTCATCTTTCACAGCCTGCGTCAACAAGAGCAGCACCTCACAGCCTTTGGTTTGAAGACCCGGACCACAAGCTAGCTAATGATTTTACACAGAATTCCAGAGTTCAAGTCATTGTTTATGTTAGGGCTGCAATTCTACTGAAAGCCTTCCAGTTCATCACACTTCATTATCAATGGCACAACAGATACCTCACAAAGAAGCATTATGACACCACAAAGGGGCATTATGACGTCAGAAAGGGCATTATGACATCACAAAGGGCATTATGAATCACAAAGGAGCATTATGACATCACAAAGGAGCATTATGACGTCTCAAAGGGCATTATGACGTCACAAAGGGCGTTATGACGTCACAAAGTAGCATTATGACATCACAAAGAAGCATTATGACACCACAAAGAAGCATTATGACATCACAAAGGGGAATTATGACGTCAAAAAGGGTCATTATGACGTCTGAAAGGGGCATTGTGATGTCACAAAGGGGTGTTATGACATCACAAAGGGGTATTGTGACATCACAAAAGAGCATTAAGACATCACAAAGGGGAATTAAGACGTCACAAAGGGCATTATGACGTCACAAAGAGGCATTATCACGTCACAAAGAGGCATTATGACATCACAAAGGAGCCTTATGACATCTCAAATGGCATTATGACATCACAAAGGGCATTATGACGTCACAAAGGGGTATTATGACGTCACAAAGGGGCATTAAGACATCACAATGGGTCATTGTGACATCAGAAAGGGGCATTATGACATCAGAAAGGTGCATTATGATGTCACAAAGGGGCATTATGATGTCACAAAGGGGCGCTGGGAAAAGATCTCTGTGTGGAGATTGCTTCTACTAGAGGTAGTTCTATAAGACTGTTATATAGAGCTGTGCAGGGGCTGTAAATCTGTCTGCAGAGGGTGATGATCAGTTCCAAGTGTCTGCAGTCAATGCTCATGGACAGAGCCCATCCAACCTGGCCTTGAATGCCTGCAGGCCTTGAATGGGGCATCCACAGCCTCCTTGGGCAACCTGTTCCAGTGTGTCACCACCCTCTGAGCAAAAAACATCTACCTAAGATCCAACCTATACCTCCCCAGTCTCAGTTTTAAACCATTCCCCCTTGTCCTATCATTATCCACCCTCATAAACAGCCATTCCCCCTCCTGTTTATACGCTCCCTTCAAGTACTCAAAGGCCACAATGAGGTCTCCCCACAGCCTTCCATTCTCCAGGCTAAACAAGCCCAGATCCCTCCACCTTTCCTCATAGGAGAGCTGCTCCAGCCCTCTGATCATCACAGTGGCCCTCCTCTGGACCCCCCCCAACAGCTCCACATCCTTCCCAGGCCTGGACACAGTGCTGCAAATATGGCCTCACAAGAGCTGAGCAGGAGTGGACAATCACCTCCCTCTCCTGCTGGCCACCCCTTTTTCAGTGCAGCCCAGAACACACATGGATCTATCTTTTCCATACGGATATTCCCATCTGTGTACATATATATACCACACCTACACCCCCACAATCTGCTACAACTCCATAGAATTTTCAAGGTTGGAAAAGACCTGGATGATCTTATGATCTTATGATCTCAGATCTTATGATCTGGATGATCTTATGATCATCCAGTCCAACCATCACCAATACTTCCCAGTTAAATCACATCCCTCAACACAACACCCAAACTTTTTGTGAACTTCCCAGGGTTGGTGACTCTACATGAGAGAAAAGGGCACTCAGATAAGGGATTCTGCATTTGCTATTAGCAGAGGTGGGATGAGACCGAGCACTGCCCCAGCTCCTGGGATAATGCAGAAGGGCTGAGACCTTCCAGCTGCTTCCACCCAGGGTCACACAGCAAAGCCGACCCTGCAGGAGTCTGCATCATTCTTTGCATGGCATTGCTAAGAGGAAGATCCCCCCCCTACCCTTGGCTCTACACTCCAGCTGCTGTCTGCCATCTGTAAAGCCACCACAGCTCTCCTACTGGAGTTCCCATCTGCACAGTGACAGCTTGGTTTCTTCTTACTGTCAAAGCAGCCACAGCCTCAGTGCTTCTCAAATCTCCCCTTTTCAGCTGATTTCCTCTTTCTTGTGGCTGGGCAATTCCTCCCTCTCACAGTCATCCCTCTGCCCCACTCTGTGCCCACAGACCCAGAGAGGGCACACAGAGCCAGCCCTGTGCCAGCTGCTGCTGCTTCACATCTGACAGTCTCAGGAGCTGAGATCCAGGCCGAGACAGCAATGCCCAGACATGGTTTGTAGGACGTTTGTGATAGGAAATAGGGAGGCTTGTGATTAAACCTGCCCCCTAAGGAGGAAGGCAATGCTGCCTGCAGCCCCAGCAGGCATTACAAAACATCCCCATTTACAGGAGGGTTTTAAATAGCACAATTCAGGAACTACAACTGCACAAATTCCCGCATGCCCTGGAATAAGTTTGGGAATGGACATGGTTCTACCACCTGTGCAATGCCATAGAAATAACAACCATCCACCTGTAAACCTCCATCCTCTCCCCTGCTGCACAAAGGGAAGCTCAACAGCAGTGCACAAATGTCCCAGCAATGTCTGAGCACTGCTCTGTGCATCCCAACCTGCTCATCCCATCCACTCCTGGCTGGGCAGCAGGATTGGGGTGGCACATTGCAATGGGCACAGAGGAACATGGAAGCCCCACACATGTGAGGAAGGGGCTGGCTGTGCTCCACACTCACGTTATCAGACGTGATTTGCCCTTCTGTGGGGAGCCTCTGCTCTTTCCCAGCTCATCCTCCAGCGTCTGGGGCTCCAGGATCTCATTCAGGCTGTTGTTGGCTGCGGGGCAGCTCCATGAAGAGCCTCCCCTCCACCGACCGGCACACAACAGCCGCTCCTGCGCACTGCGGCTCAGCCAATCGGAGCCGGCGGAGCTGCCGCTGCCCGATGGGACCCCCCCCCCCACATATTGACCCCCCAGACGAGGAAGAGGAGGAGGAGAGCGACGAGGAGCTGCCGCAGGAGCTGACGTTGGGGCGGGGGGGCAACGCGGGGGGGGGGTCGGCAGTGGGGGGTGGGGGAGGAGGTGGGGCAGCATTACCCCCGGACCCCGTAGACCCCCCCCAGCCAAAGTGCTGCTCTCCGACCCCCGCGGGCTCTTTGTGCAGCCGCTGCCCTCCAGTTATAGGACCCCCCCCCCCATATTGCACTTTGCTCACCCCCACCTCCGGAACCCCCCCCCCACTCACCACATCGCCCCCTCCCCCCCCGGGTGGGGTTATGGGGGGTGGGGTGGGGTCGACGATGTGCTGTAAGCCGCGCCGGGGTCGTGTGGCAAACCCCCCCCCCCATCAAGATGAATGGGGCGCTGTCGGGGGGGGGGCTCAGCCGTAAGGATAAAGCGGGGGGGTTAATGACGGGGGGGGGGCAGTGCTATAGGGAACGCAACTAATCTAAGCCCCCCCCCCCCACATTAACACCCCATTGTGTGTGGGGGTGGTGGGGGTGGGGCACACAATAACCCCCCCAAAGGCCAAACAGCCCCAACACCCCCCCTCAAAGCCGCTGACTTACGCTGTGCCCCCCCTGCATGAAGGGGCCCCCCCCATCGATTGAGCCCCGCCCAATCCCATCTATAGTTGAGAGCTATGCTTTTTGTAACCCCCCCCTTTTAGAGCCCCCCCCCCCCACAATGTTGTGCACGATGTGCTGCCCCCCATGAGCCCCTGACCCCCCCCCCCTTAAAAGATGGGGTGGGGGGGGTGGTCTCGGACCCCCCCTCCTTTAAACAATGGGGTGGGGGGGCGGATTGTCACTGCCCCCCAACACCAAAATGGACACCCCCCTTTTAAAGGATGGGGTGGGGATGGGGGGGTGGGGGGTGAAGGTGATCTCGGCCCCCCCCCCATTAAAACGGACCCCCCACCCCTTTAAAGGATGGGTGGGGGTCGGTTACGGGCCCCCCCGGCGCTGTGTGTGTATGTGCCCCCCCCCGTTTTGCTCCCCCCATGGCGCAGTGTGCTGGGAAAGGATCTCTGTGTGGAGATTGCTTCTACTAGAGGTAGTTCTATAAGACTGTTATATAGAGCTGTGCAGGGCATGTAAAGAGAGTTGAGGGGGACTCTAGTGGGCATATGGGGCTGTGGTGGGCAATAGGAGGACTAGGGGCTCTAGGGGGCTCTGAGGGTGTGTAGGGGTTGTGGATCAGGTTGGATCTTAGGAAGATGTTTTTCACTCAGAGGGTGGTGACGCACTGGAACAGGTTGCCCAAGGAGGCTGTGGATGCCCCATCCCTGCAGGCATTCAAGGCCAGGCTGGATGTGGCTCTGGGCAGCCTGGTCTGGTGGATGGCGTCCCTGCACATAGCAGGGGGTTGGAACTGGATGATCTTTGGGATCCTTTTCAACCCAGGCCATTCTATGACTGTACAGTTCCATAGTGGAACAAATATAATATGCTAACTATGTAAAACATGGAGTCAGACCTGTGTGATTTGTCCACACCAGGAGGTGATTAGAAAACAATTTGTAAGCTACAAAGCTGCTTGCTGGAAAGGAAAAGAAAATAAAACTACAAGAAAAAGGGAAATCATTTCTTCCTGAAAATAGGAAGAATTATAGATCTGACATGAAATTTGAGTGAAGCTCCTGATTTTATGAAGCTATTCCCATTATTTTCTTGGTGCTGTGTTTCCCAAATGAGTGGTTTCTGGCTCTGCTGCAGCACCAGTCTGCATGTGAACATCAACTCTGTTCACCATCTGGGAAGATTAGGACTTCCCTTCTCCTACCAGCACCACTGAATTACAGTTACTCAGTGGTTAAACAAAGGAATCCTTAAAGAAGGGTTTACAGCTGTCCTGTTGTCTGAAGTGCTTGGGGCATTCTGATGCTATTAAGCTCTATGTATTAACAAGTTAAAAAAGAAAAGGTAGGCATCTGATTGTTGTGACAGTTTCTAAGCGATTTGGAAAGCTGTACCACCCAACCACTCCTTCTATTTGATGGAGGTGACAAAGCTCAGTTTAATTTCTGACTGCTGTTTAAATTCTGAAGCTCGAGCTGGTTCCTGGAGCAGAAAAAGCTCGGAAGCTGTCCCTCCTACAAGCAGGCACCTCTGAGCAAAATATGACATCTCAGTTTCTGATGGTAAGGTCAGGAGATCTGATTCCAGCATCTAGCTTTTGGCTTAATACTGTGTTAGTGGGACCTTTGGCATCTAGCACTTAATGATCTTGAAGGTTTCTTCCAACCCAAGCCCTCCCATGATCCTATGATTCTGTGATTTCATTCAGGTTTATTGAGATGAGTTCTCCTGAATGTGCTGTTCTCCATATGATTATAATTGGAGTCCAGATGGGTGACTGAAACCAGACACCAAACTTTCTGATGGCCAAAATTAAATGAAATCAATCCTTTACTGTGTCAGTAGTCTGTAACTAGAGCCCATCAGGTAATTCCCAGCCTCCTGCCTGTATCAGTGGCTGCACACAGTGAAAAAGTCTGATGGGATTTTAACCTCTAAAATGTTCCAAAGCAACCAGAGGGTGAATATATTCACTATGTAAATACCTGCAGGAATAAGCTTGTCATGTATGTCCTCAGGTACCACAGTAGTTAATGGTGGGACTCAGTAGGTCATGCTGAAAGTTGAGTCTGCTGATTTTGAAGGTCTTTTGAAGGTCTTTTCCAGCCTACATGACCTTATGCTAATATTTCTGAAATTTATTTCTGTTCAGCTCCCAGAAAACCTCCCACCCAGCCCCCAGTTGACCCCGTGGTGAAAAATAAAACAGAAACCTCAGTGACGCTGGCATGGTCCCCTCCGAAGATGCACCGCCCCATTCCAGTCGATGGCTACATTGTGGAATGCAAGAAACTAACTGGCTTCACCTGGGTGAGGTGCCACGAGTCTCATGTCCCCGTCCCAGAGTTCACGGTGAGCAATCTGTCTGAAGAGGCTGATGATCAGTTCCGAGTGTCTGCAGTCAATGCGCATGGACAGAGCCCGTCTCTGGAATTCCCAGGGAGTGTGCACCTTGGTAAGCACAAAAACCCCAATGGAAATGGGTCAGTGTGTGCTGAGCAGCTGTGTTGGTTCCCTAAAGATGCTTCCTTTGACTTTAAGGATAGCAGTGCATTAACACACCAAAGGCTTTCCTTTATTCCTAGTTCTCCTATCTCCTATCAACCTCCAGCTACCACTAAAGTGATACGAGTTGTTTCTGTGACAGAGACATGAATATCCTTATCTTTTGATATCTCACATGTGCAAGAGGCAGAACTTTCTGTAACAGATCTTAAGCACAGAAGTGCTTCTTCTAGCACTCATGCAAAGGGAGAAGTAGAAATGTACCTATGATTTAATCTTCCATCTCTAAATGAGATACCAGACTTGCATCTAAAGAGCATTAAGACATACATGTTCTTCCTCAGACCCAGTCCTGGCTGTGAAATCCCCCCTAACAACTGGTGAAGCTGTACCTGGAGGGGATGCCATGTTTACTATTGACCTTACAACAACGTGCAAGCATGCCAGCTGATGAATGTCTGCAGTTCACAGCTATTGGCCAGTGCATTCAGTCACCAGGTTTACCACTGCATGACCATAGAGCAGTACTTTCAGCTGCAGGTTCAGACAGCCTTTCTGATTGCACTGGAATAGTTTAGAAGTAGGGGAGCAATCATTCCAATAATATCTCTATCAATCAGCTTTGCATGACAAAGTAGAACAAATAAACATTCATGATGGGAGGACCTGTTTGTCATTGGGTGGAAACCTCTGCAGAAGCATGTTTAGAGCATTATTAATCAGTAGAAGGAGATGTTTGGTTGATTTTTACTTAGTAAATCCAGCAAGAAGACCAAATGAAATATCGTGAATTGCTCAGCACTGACACAATGATGAGTGCAGGAACAGAAGGTGATACTTTTTCAGAGATGTTGCAGCAAACATTGACCACGTTAGCCTGATATAAATTGAAATAACGAGGCCTTTGCTCCTGACAGGTGCTGCAGTGAGATTTACCAAGAAGAGCAAAGATGTAGAAAAGATCTGCGCTTGGCTGCGTGAGGAAGCCAAACTGCAGGCTGAGCTTTCAGACACAGGTGCTACTGTGGAGTGGATGAAGGATGGGAAGGAGCTCAAGGCCAGTGAAAATTATGAACTGCAAATTGTGGGGAAGAAACACACCCTGAAAATTCACAACGACTCAATGGATGATGCTGCAAGTTATCAGTGCATCTGTGAGGGGGATAAAATGCTCTATCAGCTTTCAGTGAAAGGTATGTGACAGTCTGGGCTGTGCTCTTCCTGCCCAGGGCCAGCAGACTGCATTCACCTGACTCCCCGACAGTCCAGCTGTTGTCAGACAGCATCTGGGGTGTTTTCAGTGGCTGTTTTGACTTGAACTGGCCAATCTGCTTTGTAGAGCCATTTGATTTCTGTGTTCTGTCCTGTGATTCGTCCCTAAGATATAGAGGAAATCAAGGGAAAGACAGGAAAAAGAGCATCCCAGCCTTCCTGCTCTTCTGTCAGGGTGGCCACAAGAGATGATGTCAACATCTCTTTTTGTAGCAGTGATCCCAAATGTAGAAAACACCTGTGAAGAGTCACAGGGACTAAATTGATGGAGAGCAGAACTTCCTGCCAAGGCTTGTCAGCTAGTCTTAATTTTGCTTTTCTTCTCTCTCTTTGTCATGTTAGCATAATATTTCATACTGGCAGGTCTGCCCACAGAATTAACTGGCACAGGCTGCCCAGGTAGGTGGTGGGATCCCTGGAGGTGTTCAGGAGCTGTCGAGATGTGGCCCTGATGGATGTTATCAGGGGGCATGGTGGGGTGGGTTGGGGTTGGAATCAAAGGAGGACCCCCATGTATTTCATCGGGAAGCACTACTGGTAATAAGACCTTTGGAGCAAATCCTGGTAGGGCCACGCTCAGCTGGTCCAGTCTGGAGGCTGTTTCTCCTTACTGCAGTATCTGCAGTGAAAACCAGCAGCTGCTTTTGTGTGGTTGGGCTCACATCCAGCAGTGGTGACAGGACTACAATGATAAGAGACAGTTCCTGAAAAAATGAATGAAATTTGACTGTATGATAGGATGGAGTTAAATGTATTGACAGGATCTCAGCCATCCCAGTGTCCATCAGCTGGCTCTCGAGCTCCTAAATACAGGCATTCTGTAGAACGTTGTTGAATTTGTATTATACATGCGTGTTCTTGGAACTGCAGAACAAATGCATGCATAATCCAGACTTTGATTTTAGCAGCTCTGACTGCGCTGTCTCAACAGACCCAACTCAGTTGTGTGCGCTGTTTTGAAATGATATGTTAACAAGAAGTTGGAAAACAAGCTCAATTACCCTCAGTAAAATAGGACCGTGGACTTAGGCTTGAACTTTTGGCTAAGACAGTGGTGAGATTTTGAATCTTTGAAGTCAATTATTCCACTGTGTGTTAATAAGGGCCAGTTTTATCATCTAACTTTTGCACTCCAATTAATTTCCATAAAGGAATTCTTTTTTTTCTTTTTTCTTTTCAGTCCTAAGTGATATCTCTATCTTTTAGGCTTGATTTGTTTGCCAGGGGGTTACAGTGCAGTAATAGATACCCCCTCCATTGATTTCCTTCTAGTTTGCTTGTTCCAATTCTTTCCTCAGTTTTCCTATTTTAGACATTTTCTTGAAGCCTTGGGCTTCTTCCTTTGGCTCTGTCCCCTGTCCAGTGTATGTCCTTCAACTTGTGGAGATAAGGTAATCTGGTACGTGGTTTATAAAAGCTGCCAATTTGCCAGCTTCTGAATTAGAATCTAGCAATTAGAACTAGGATTAAACGTGCACGTTTGATCTTATGATAAATGAATGCCTCATGGTCACCAATGTCCCTGCAGTTCTTTACCATCATATGTATTTTGTGTCTTCATATTATGTTTCAGCACTGGCAAACTTCGTAATCAAAGAGACAAGTGGAGGAGTAATCAGGGCCGTTGCTGGAAAACAAGCTGAATTTGTTTCTGAGACCTCTGAAGCCAATGTCATGGTGAAGTGGTACAAAAATGGCAAAGAAATCAAGACCAGTAAGAAATTCACAATGGAAGATAAAGGGAAACTGCATAAGCTTGTGGCTTCAGCTGTAACGAAAGAAGACGAGGGAACATACATCTACACAATTGGAGATGACACTCTGATTTTTGATTGGAAAGTCTCAGGTAAGTTTGTGAGGCAAACATAGGATCACAATCCATGTAAAGCACTTCAGACTTAATTCATTTTATTTGTCCAACGCTGTGGGTTTCCAGTATTTAGGACAAAGATTGCATAGCTCTATTGAAGCAATTCTGACCTTCCTGTTGTCCCTATGCAAATCCACAGTATGAGCAAATAATGTAACTGTGTTGTGATGAATTCAAGACAGCCTTAGCTCCAGCTGGGGCTGGAGTCACGACTTGAGCCCTGACATCTGGGCTTCATTCATCTAGTTCATGTATTGCCTCAGCACTTACATCATCTTTAAACCTATGACTGAAATGGTCCTAAGTTATTAGCATGGGAATCCTGTCTCCTCTTTGGACAAATTAAACTCCACATTTGGAGAGTTGAGTGTCTCCTGCTGTACCCGAAGGACATTGTGATCTCTGAGGTGTCTCCCTGAGGTGCTGTAAGCACAGCCATTAGCTCATAGTGCAAGTAAAGCACTGTTAGGTCAAGCCTGGAGGAGTAATGCTTGTCACTGACATGTTCCTGTTCAGGGTGGAGCTGGAGGGTAAAATAACACAAGAAATTGTCATTGAAATTCAAGATCTGTGAAATTCAGCTGGTTGCATTCACAGAACCTGGCGTTAAGATCTGTTTTCTGTTTTATATCTTGAGCCTATTTTCCATAACCCAGTCCTCATTTATGAACTGAAGCTCTACTGAAAGCCTTTCGCTGTGTATGCTCATGCTGCAGTGCAGCGCTTGTGACCTTTAACAGCACATTCACGTTCCTCTGATCACAGGATCCTTATGGTTGATTAAGACCCTCTAGTCCGACTGCTCACCCATCACCACCGTGATGCTCACCATCAGCTTAGCTAAAAACTCAGCAGAGATGATAGATCAAGCACAACACTGGATTTGGGGTGGCTAGAGATTCCTAAGATATTGAAGGATTGCTTGCAGGTGGTGTTGGCTCAGGTATTCACCCTGCATCCCACCTGCTGTTCTGTTTGGTTGAGAATCATGCATTCTGCAATTTCACTTTGTAATTCAAAGACCCTGGCTTTATCTGTTGAAAAACTGATCTAAAACAAGCCAAGAAGACTCCGTTGGAACTGGTTGATGCAGAACAAAGGCATCCCCAAAGGACAAGTTGCACTGTTTGATGAACATTATTGGATGAGAGCTAAGCTAAGATTTAAAAAGTTCTGGGGCTGTCTCTGAGCATCAAATACAGAGGAAGCCTGCATGATTCCCTGAGAATGGATACCTCCTACTTTGGTGTAGGGTTAAGGGAACACTAGCAGTAACTCCTATCACAAAATGTCGCATGGCTCAGACAAAATGCCATCAAGAGGGCTTAATTAGGAGCACCAAATGGTCGCAAGATGGTCTTAGGGCAGGGAAGTAATCTATCTATGTGATATTGATTGATGCTATTAGTTCTTAACAGCTTGACTCTAGAAGGACTGTTGTTCTTTGGTCACCTAGTTATAAAAGAATAAATGGCTCCTGTCTATTACAATTTTTAATGCATTTTTTGTTCACTGATGCCATAAATGTTCCTGGCATAGTAATTGGCCTTGGTATATTCAGTGACTGAAAGCAACAGTTGTTGCTCTAAGAAATGCAGTACAAAGCTAGGTCTGCCTGTAGCTGACAGCCATCAGCTTGCTCCTCAGGCAGGTTCTGTCTGTGTATGGGAGATCACAATGTGAACCACTGATTGATCAGCTGAGGCAAGTGTGGGGTCAGCTGTGGGAGCACAGGTGAAAGTTATGTAGCTGTGCTCCCTGGAGGGGTGGAGTTCGACTCCACCTCCTCTGAGACCTCATTTAAGGGCTGACCCTCACTGAGGCAGCATCTCTTGGAGATTGCTCACCAGGGAGGATTGCCTCAGCTCTGGTGAGTTCCCTTTTCCTTATATCTTCTGTATTTCTACCATTTTGCTTGTAATTGCTATCCTTGTTAATACCAGCATAGTTATTGCCAATACATTTGGCGAGCCAGGCAGGAGCCACTGACTTGGCATCTAGAAATATAAGGAAAAAAAAAAAATGTCCTTTGTGTGGAAAATCTTTAATTGGTACAAGGGGGAGAAGACCACCCCCTTAGGGACATGCCTTCCTGGACAAATTCCAGGTTTTGAGGCGTCCCCATATTACCAATTAGCAACAATTATTGAACAATGGGGCCCTTTAAGAGTACCAAATAACATGGACGCCTATTGTCTAACTGATTACTTTCTAGGACTACAAAAAGATATCTTAATTACAAAAGAAAAGCGAATGGCTGCATCTATGGCAGCCTGGCCATTATTAAATGCTTTAAATCGGGCAGAGATAAAATCAAACAACATTGCACATGAAAATGAATTGTTAAAGGCCCGTATTGAAAAATTGGAGGGTGAGAACAATCTATTGACAGGAAAAAAACCGTCATTTTCTTCCTCCAACCCTCAAATTAGATACATTTCATTTAATGACGATCAAGATCCTGAAGAAATGAATCAAAATAAGATCACTAAATCTGATCTAGAAAAACCATCTGAGACGGACTCACTAGAAGTCCGTCCAGTAATAACTCAAAAAACAAAGAAAATTCAAGATCGACCATCAGGAGTGCCTCCTGATCAATGGCCCCCTGCCGAATCTGTTTTACATGTAACAGCCCGTCCATATACGCCTACTGAACTCATGGACCTAGTGCAACGATTTAGGCAAAGGCCAAGGGAAAGTGTTCCGGCTTGGTTATTACGGTTATGGGATTCAGGGGCAGATAGTGTACTGGTTAGTGGCCCCGAAGTATCTAAGTTGGCCACAATAACAGTACATCCTGCCCTTCGGCAGAGACTGTATGCTGGGACTCAGTTCCCTGAAGAAAACCATTCAATTGTAGAATGGATAATGGCTGCTTGCCGCATGGTGTGGACAAATAAAACTGACATGCCAGTAAACACAGGGATGTGGTCTTCTATGGAAGACCTTCAAAATTATATACGCGAATTAGGTATGAGAGAGGCTATCTACGAAGACACATTCGATAGCCCTGATATGGTTAAATTTTCTGCGGGAATGAGGGACCTAATTTTACAGTAAGCACCCTCTCATATGTATGGAACCTTGGTTTCCATACTTAATCCAGTAGTATCCGCAGAGGCAGTAGTCCAACAAGCCGCCCAATTGGTAGCAGACCTCGGAGAAACTGAGCGTTTATGAGCTAAGCGCAATATCAGGGTGATTGAGGATGCCGAGGCTTTTCCAATAGTGCGAGCCAGAAGATCGGCCCCGCGAACTTCTCGGGCAGGACCTGTTAGGGTATCCCGGAAACAAATGTTTAATGATCTGCTCCGGGCAGGCGTTCAGTTTTCAAAAATTGATGGGCAGCCCAATCAGGTTCTCCTTCAGTTGTGGAAGCAACTGAAGGATGAACAAAAATTTCAGAATAAACCCAAAAGGCCAGGGATAAGATTTATAGAGCGGCGACCAACAACAACATGGAATTTAGAAGATTTTATAGTTCCAAATAGGAAAAAGAAGCCACCTCAGGTGCCTCGGGTTACGACACCGGAGGTATCGGAGGTAAAAGACTTGAATCTGGCTCAGTTCATGGCTTGACGAGGGATGTCAGTCCTCCTAGGGCCTCTAGACGGGACCGGAGGCCCTATGTGGAACTGACGATATACTGGTCCCGAAAGAATATACAGAAGGTTATGGCCCTAGTTGATACCGGGGCAGAGACATCTATAATATATGGAGACCCAACTAAATTTAAAGGTAATAGAGTGATGATTGGAGGTTTTGGGGGACAAACCATTCCGGTCACCCAAACCTGGGTAAAACTGGGGGTCGGGCGTCTTCCACCACGGGAGTACAAGGTATCCATTGCCCCAATTCCAGAGTATATATTAGGAATTGATATCCTGTAGGGTCTGGCTCTCCATACAACAGTGGGAGAGTTCCGATTGCGGCAGAGATGCATTAGTATCCGGGCAATCCAGACAATATTGAGAGGCCATGCAAAACATGAGCCTATTTGTTTGCCGAAGCCACGCCGGATTACTAATGTGAAACAGTACAGACTCCCGGGTGGGCAGGATGAAATAACAAAGACGGTGCAGGAATTAGAAAGAGTGGGTATTATAAGGCCTGCACATAGCCCATATAACTCCCCAATATGGCCAGTGCGAAAACTGGATGGAACATGGAGGATGACAGTAGACTATAGGGAATTAAATAAGGTCACGCCACCTGTTCATGCGGCTGTACCCAATATTGCCTCCCTAATGGACACACTAAGCAGGGAAATCAAAACATATCACTGTGTCTTGGATTTGGCGAATGCATTCTTCAGTATTCCAATCAGTGAAGAATCGCAAGATCAGTTTGCATTTACATGGGAAAGGAGGCAATGGACTTTCCAGGTCCTACCCCAAGGGTACGTACATTCGCCCACTTTTTGTCATAATTTAGTGGCACGTGATCTGGCTAAGTGGGAAAAGCCAAATAATGTCAATTTATATCATTATATTGATGACCTCCTGTTAACATCCGATTCGTTAGAGGCGGTGAGACAAGCAGCAGATTTGTTGATAGCTTACCTGCAGAAAAGAGGGTGGGCTATAAACCCACAGAAGGTGCAAGGTCCGGGGCTATCTGTAAAATTCCTGGGAGTAATTTGGTCCGGGAAAACCAAAGTACTACCCAGTGCGGTAGTAGATAAAGTCCAAGCGTTTCCAGTCCCTACAACATCAAAACAATTGCAAGAATGTTTGGGTATATTGGGGTATTGGCGCTCCTTTATACCTCATTTAGCTCAGCTATTAAGGCCATTATACAAGCTTACAAAGAAGGGTCAATCATGGAATTGGGGAAAGATAGAACAGGATGCTTTCCAACAGGCAATACTGGCAGTTAAACAAGCTCAGGCGTTGGGTATATTTGATCCGACCCTCCCAGCTGAACTAGATGTTCATGTTACTCAAGATGGTTTTGGCTGGGGCCTGTGGCAACGCCAGAGTTCTGTTCGAACCCCCATTGGATTCTGGTCTCAGGTTTGGCACGGAGCAGAAGAACGATATAGCATGATTGAGAAACAGTTATTGGCTGCCTATTCGGCATTACAAGCAGTAGAGCCGATAACGCAAACAGCAGAGGTCATAGTTAAGACTTCATTACCAATCCAGGGGTGGGTGAGAGATTTGACTCACCTTCCTAAGACGGGGGTGGCCCAAGCACAAACGGTGGCACGATGGGTCGCCTATCTAAGCCAGAGAAGCAGTCTGTCTTCATCTCCACTTAAAGAAGAACTACAGAAGATCCTAGGCCCAGTGACGTATCACAGTGATACATCAAAAGAACCGATGGTTGCTCCACCAGAGAAGAGTCCCGTTCAGGAAGGAAGATATCCTATTCCTGAAGATGCCTGGTATACGGATGGGTCCAGCAGAGGCAACCCGAGCAAGTGGCGAGCAATAGCATACCATCCCTCTACTGAGACCATCTGGTTTGATGAGGGGGATGGTCAAAGCAGCCAATGGGCAGAATTGCGAGCCGTGTGGATGGTTATAACTAAAGAACCTGGTGACGGCGTCCTGAACATCTGTACAGATAGTTGGGCTGTGTACCGGGGGCTCACTCTGTGGATTACGCAATGGGCTACCCAGGAATGGGCTATCCACGCCCGACCGATTTGGGGTAAAGACATGTGGGTAGACATTTGGAATACGGTCAAACACAGGACAGTATGTGTCTACCATGTCTCTGGTCATCAACCCTTGCAGTCACCAGGAAATGATGAAGCTGACACACTGGCCCGAATCCGATGGATTGAGAATTCACAATCTGAAAATATTGCCCGTTGGTTACATCAGAAGCTACGGCATGCTGGACAGAAGATAATGTGGGCAGCTGCTAAAGCATGGGGGCTGCCTGTACAACTATCTGATATCGTTCAAGCATGTCAGGATTGCGATGCTTGCTCAAAGATGAGACCGAGACCGTTGCCTGAAACAACATCCCACATTGCTAGAGGATATAGTCCTCTTCAGAGATGGCAGGTCGACTACATTGGGCCCCTCCCTCGGTCTGAGGGGGCGAGATATGCCCTGACCTGCGTTGACACTGTAAGTGGACTGCTGCAAGCCTATCCTGTACCAAAGGCAAATCAAGCATACACAATTAAGGCACTTACTAAACTGATGTCTGCATACGGGACACCTCAAGTTATCGAGAGTGACCAAGGGACTCACTTCACTGGAGCGATGATACAGCGCTGGGCAGAAGAAAACAACATTGAATGGCGATTCCACCTGCCATATAACCCAACAGGGGCAGGCCTTATTGAACGTTATAATGGTATCCTTAAGGCTGCCCTGAAAACAGACTCTCAGTCCCTGCAGGGGTGGACAAAAAGATTATATGAAACCGTGCGGGACCTGAATGAAAGACCTCGGGATGGCAGACCCAGTGCCCTGAAAATGTTACAAACTATATGGGCCTCCCCTCTTAGGATCCAAATTACAGGCACCGATAATAAGGTAAAACCGCAGGTTGGTACTGAAAATAATCTTCTGCTCCCTGCCCCTGAGAATTTAGAACCGGGAATCCATAAGATAAATTGGCCTTGGAAGGTGCAGGTAGGACCCAAATGGTGTGGCCTACTTGCACCTTGGGGGAGATTATTGGAGGTGGGAGGTTCAGTCACCCCCTCGATGATAGGTACATGGCCTACTGACATCGTGGTCAATACTCCGGCCTTTATTGCTAAAGGAACACCTATTATGTCCCTCTGGCAGATCAAGACTCCTCCTCTGGTGCCAGATATAGTTATACAGCCACAGATATCTGGCCAGAGGGTATGGTATCGGAGGCCGGGACATAATCCAGTACAAGCAGAAGTATTGACCCAAGATAAGAATACGGCCTGTATCTTGCCCTGGAGGGCGGATCTTCCCCTCCTAGTACCCTTGAAACATCTATATTACTCCCCTTAAGATTGATTCTAAGCCTCTAGGACCATTACTCTGGACTGATGAAACGCAGACGGACCTGCGCTTCAAGATGATTTGTCTCCGGTAACATCTATCAAGCACTGGCCCATGGAAGATCATAAACACCCATCCAATCATCATCATTTGAATAATATCAACATCTAATGCGACGGGAGATTGTATCAGCGTCGTGATTGGGTCTCTGTAATAAGGGGAACTCACCTAATCATTGGTTCACGTTGTGAAGGGGTGGAGTGTATGGGAGATCACAATGTGAACCACTGATTGATCAGCTGAGGCAAGTGTGGGGTCAGCTGTGGGAGCACAGGTGAAAGTTATGTAGCTGTGCTCCCTGGAGGGGTGGAGTTCGACTCCACCTCCTCTGAGACCTCATTTAAGGGCTGACCCTCACTGAGGCAGCATCTCTTGGAGATCGCTTGCCAGGGAGGATTGCCTCAGCTCTGGTGAGTTCCCTTTTCCTTATATCTTCTGTATTTCTACCATTTTGCTTGTAATTGCTATCCTTGTTAGTACCAGCATAGTTACTGCCAATACAAGTTCATAGCACTGTCAGGAAATGTGAGTGGGAAAGCTGTCCTCAACGGTACAGTCCAAAGACTAATTTGGGCATTTGGGGAAGGCTGTGTAGAAAAGATTCATGTCTTAAATGTGCCTGTTTGCCTTCAATTCCAGAAGCAGAAGATGCTTTTATCAACAAGGAGAAGGTGCAGAAGGAGGTAAAGGCTGAACCAACAGAAAATGCCACACTGTGCTGTGAGGTGGCCCAGGAGAAGACGGAGGTGAAGTGGTACAAGGAGGGGAAACTGATCACCTCGGGCAAGAAGTTCAGGGTGGAGTCAGAGGGCAAACAGCGTCGGCTGGTGGTGAGCCAGGTGGAGAAGAAAGATGCAGGGGAGTACAGCTGCGAGGCTGCTGGCCAGAAACTCACCTTCAAGATTCATGTCACAGGTAAGACAGGTGTTGTATGAAATACAGCAGAGAACAGTAAAGTAAAATCTAGTTTCCATTATACAGTGATCCAGTTGCAGTAGTCTGTGCTGAGGTTTTTTCCCTATACTTGATTGCCTGGGTTTGTAGAAAGTATTTGGTTTCAGTATGACACAAAGACCTGTTTCAGTCTGTCTGTAGAACAATAATTACTGATATATGTACAGTGGAAGCAATATTCAAGATATTATTCAAATCTCTCCTGTGCCTGAGATCCCAAACTGTAATTCTTGTTCACCTAAATATTTGACTAAGAGAAGTATGTGCAGTGAGGCTGGAGTGCATGTTGTACGTGCAGCCTTTCGTGGCAGGAGAAGCAGGAACTTCTCCTAGTAGTACACTGCCTTTTTACTATGCCTTTATGTTGGAGGCTGCATCTGGATAGGTGAGTCTGCTACTCACAGTAAGAGACCTGGTAGAGCTGACTATTGCCAGAGCTCAAAGTAAGATAGATATCTGCAAATCACACACAAAGAACAAAGGACTGCGTTGGTGAGCAT
The DNA here is from genome assembly GCF_054131305.1 of Coturnix japonica. Classification (NCBI taxonomy): domain Eukaryota; kingdom Metazoa; phylum Chordata; class Aves; order Galliformes; family Phasianidae; genus Coturnix; species Coturnix japonica. Next base: position 17,491,912 of record NC_140671.1, on the reverse strand, counting down.
ATTTCCTTTGTGCCTTCGACAGTCACAGTTGTGGCAATGGTAGAGGCCATGAGGAGTCTGTTCAGGAAGCCAGGAGTACTGTTCTGGGTCATGAAAAGGCAGCCAGTGGTTTGACTATCACATGTTTATGTGTTTTGATGTTACACAGTGGGTCTTAAGCAAAAGGAACTCAGGTTTTGGTTGCCTGCAGGTCAGATGTTCTTTTGGGTTCAATATGTTTGCATAGTGACTTGTAACCATGGGACTGGTGTTCAAGGACCCTCTTGGTTCCTTCAGTTCCTAGGTTCTTTCTTGCCTAGATTTGACACTTTGTTTCGACAGAAGAGCTGATATTCTCTAGTGAAGGCTATTAGTTTGGGCACAAGTGGTAACCTAAACCTGTTCCAACCTGTACGTACAAACCTGCAAGATGGTCTCGTTTCAGTCCTTCTGTTTTTCTTTTCTTCCCTCAGAGCCAAAACCTGTGTTTATAAACCAGGAGCAGGTGCAGAAAGAGGTGAGTGCTGCCCTGTCAGCAAGTGCCTCCCTCAGCTGTGAAGTAGCACAGGATCCAACTGGAGTAAAATGGTACAAGGATGGAAGACTGCTTGCCTCCTCCAGAAAGTTCAGAATGGAATCTGTGGGCAAAACACGGCGTCTGGTTGTGGAGCAGCTGGAGAAGAAAGATGCTGGAGAATACATCTGCGAGGCTGCTGGCCAGAAGATGACCTTCGAGCTGGAAACAACTGGTGAGCATTCAGAAATTCTCAGCCAGGATTTTGTAGCCTTGTTGTGAACTGGGTTTTTGGGGTGAAATCTCAGTTTTCTTTGCACCTGACAGTGTGAGAATTTGCTCTGGCCCTTTGTGTACCTCCCCGGTGCTCAGCTGTTCCTTCCCTTACTTGGGGATAACATCATTTATTCAAGGTGATGTCCAAACGGGCTTGTTAACAGTCCTCTGCAGTGCTTTAAGCTGTCATAGGTCAGCCAGAATTTATGCATGTTCTATAGCCATTCCTACATGTTGAAAACACTGCACTGTGCTTAAGCTTCAGCATATGTTCCAGTAAGTACAGTTCCATTAATTCTAGGGAATTGGGTGAATTAAGCATAGATCTGAAGGCTGCCTTTGCCCAGTGCAGAGATGGAAGGACTAATGTAGATTTGACTTGATATTTTCCCTTCTAGGATGGGAAGGAGCTCTGTCAAAGTAAAAAAGTGGGCATTACTTCCCAGGGAAGTAAGAGAAGTCTCATTATTCACAGGCGGTGAACTCTCATTTTCTCTCTCAGTCTGCAACCAGGCTGGGTTGCTGTTTCAGTACTGGCTGTTTTATGCAGGAACTCTGCTCCTGAGGTTAATCCAAGTTGTATCCAGGCCCTTCAGAAGGAAAGGGAAATAGCAGCACAGAAATATGGTCTGATTCTGACATAAATAAGTGCAGACCTAGAGAGTTAAAAGGGATTGTGTGATGTTCAAGGGACTTTGAAGCAAAGATGTCCCCTAGGTAAGATTTGTGGCTGACATTCCCCATACATTGTGGGCACACAAGCTAAGGAGAGACTAGTGATGAGCATGCAGAGAAGCCAATGGTTCAGACAGGTTTGTAGTGACACGACATTGTAGAGTTCTGTCTATTTCTCCTTGGCATAGTTTGGAAAATAAAGATGAGGTGATGGTGGTAACCAATATGGCTTCATCAAGGTCAAGCCATGCTTGACAAACTTGGTGGCCTTTCATGATGGAGTAACAGCATCAGTGGATAATGGGAGAGCAACTGACATCATCTACATGGACCTGTGCAGAGCATTTGATCCCATCCTGCATGACATCCTGGTCACCGAACTGGAGAAAAATGGTTTTGATGGATGGACCAGTTGCAGGATAGGGAACTGTCTGGATGGTCACACTCAGAGAGCTGCAGTCAATAGCTCAGTGTCCAGATGGAGGGTGGTGTTGGGACCAGTGTTCTTTAACATTTTTGTAGGCAACATGGACAGTGGAATCAAATGTAGCCTCAGCAAGTTTGCAGATGACCCCAAGCTGAGCAGTGCTGTTGATGTGCTAGAGGGAAGGGATGCTACCCAGAGGGACCTGGACAGGCTGGAGAGGTGGGCCCTTGGCAGCCTCATGAACTTGAGTGTGGCCAAGTACAAGGCCCTGCACCTGGGTCAGGGCAATCCCAAGCACAGGCACAGGCTTAGAGGAGAATGATTTGAGAGAAGCCTTGACCCTGAGGAGAAGAGTTGGTCTGGAGGAAGGTGTCCCTGCCAATAGCAGGGGGATTGGAACTAAATGACCTTAAAGATTCAGTCAGTTCTATTCTTTTTCTACCCTTAATTTTACTTAAAATATTTCAGAATAAATGAGATTCTGGTTTCCATGAAAACTGTTTGCAGGGAGCTCCATTGTAGCTAGTAGGTCTGTCTTTAAGTTCAAGGGCAATAATGCATTGACTGTGTTGAAGAGAGAAATGACTCAGGAATGGATGATGGTTTAGAATAAAACATAATCCTACTTATTTTCTATGCAAATATGTGTAAGGAAAAGATGCTGCACTCAGTTCTGGAAATACCCTGACAAATATGTCTCTACTGTTTCACAGCTGGAGATATCAAGATTGTTAAAGCACTGGAAGATGTGGAAGTGAATGAATATGGGAGTGCATCTTTTGTCTGTGAGATTTCACACGATGAGGTTCAGACCCAGTGGTACAAAGATGACAACAAGCTGAAGGCTGATGACAACATCAGAATGCAACAAGATGGTAGGGTGTAAGAGGGGGATCTTTCTCCTGAGTGGGGGGTGGGTTGGAGATCAAGCATATAAGACATCTGAAATGAAGTGAAGAAGGTTCAGAAGGGAGTTCCCCTTTTGTTTTGGGACTGAGGTTAGGGTGGAACAAGTGACATGGTGGGATGCTTAGTGTGGGAAGTGTGATGCTATCCCACCATCCCACACTGCCGGGAGCAGGTAGGAAATGAGTGCAGTTATTTCCAAAGTGGGGGTGAACAGGGCAGTCAGTTCACCTCTCCAAAGAGGTTTTGTCTGACAGTGAGTGTGATCCTTCTGTATCAGGTACTTTGAAGGTGACGGCGGCCACATTTGGTCAGTCCTTGTAGAAGCCATGTTTAGATTACACTTTGGTGGGGATGTGGATGTGGGGGAATGGGTGGTTTCATTGACATGAGAGAACAGGCAGTGATGCTGTGAAACCAGATGGATGATGCTCAGCCTGGCCATGTGCCTCAGAGCTCTTTGCTCAAGGAAGCCAAGTGTAGTTGTGGGTTTGCTCTCAAGAGCACAGTTTGGTAGGGATGAGCTGGCGGTTGGACTAGATGACCTTAGTGGTCTTTTCCAGCCTTAGTGACTCTGTGGTTCTCTGCTTCAGGAAAGAGCTACTCGCTGACTTACACACGTGTCCAAGTCAAGGATGCAGCAGAAATCAAATCTGTAGCAGAAAAGGCAGAATCTCGTGAATCTTGTGCCCATCTTACAGTTAAAGGTAATTATGCTTCTGATGACGATTTTGATTAAATTATCTTATGTTATAAACGAGCTAACATCCTTTGCTTTAATGTCAAGGAAGTTAAACACCACTAGGACCTTTCACAGAAATAAAAACTCCTACCTACCTACCTTTCTGCCCACAAAATATCCAGCTTCTCTTTTGGGATTTACTTTTGCTAAGTAAAACAGATTATTTTCTTAGGAGGTTGATTTTCTACGTTTAGACTTCAGATTTGTGTTTGAACGTTGAGGGATAAAAAACATAGCTTGACTTTTTCTTCATTTTCTCTTGCTGTTTGAAAAGAGCACAGGGTTGTTTTTGTTTTTTTAATATATACAATGTTAGGGTATATATATGATGTTAAGTGTGATAAAGAAAAGGGAGACATTTGAGTTAGCACACTACTCAAGAGTTCAGTCCCCAGCTTTGCCACTGTTACAATTATAAGGGCAAGAACATCCTGGAAAATGAATTTATCCTAAGTAGAGTCATTACATTTGAGCTACAGAGACCTTTACTAGGAGAAAACTTGTTGTTCTGAGCTAAGTTGCTGTATTTAACCAAAGTAATTATCAATGTCTGTGTTTCATTGAACCTGTACTCCATTTTGTAATGCGAGGTGTTTGATATCGGGATGGGAAGGTCATGCTTTGATTTGGATGTTGGACTGGGAATCAGAAGATCTGGGCTCTCTTCAGGTTGTCAGCCTTATTGTCTGACTTCTTAACATTCCTTTCTTTATATTATTTTTAATGATGTTTTAAGGCATTTTGAGTTGATAGGTGTAGTGTTCATGTGCAGTAATGCTGATGTGAGTAAGTAGGGTGATAATGTAAGGGTTTTTTACATTCCTTCTACATCTCTGCTTTCTCTTGTTCCATCCTTCTTAAAGAGCAATCCATTAAACTAGTAAAGGAGCTGTGTGATGAGGATGTGACTGAGCCTGAAAAAGCCAAGTTTGAATGCGAGATATCCATTCCATCTGTGAAACCTCCCAAGTGGTATTCCTACGTGGGGAAGTCTTACAGGCTGGCAGAAACTTGATTATGCAGCAAGAAGGCACCATCCACCAGCTGACCATACCGAAAACCACCACTGATATGACAAGCATGATTCAGTTCTCAATTGGCAAATCAAAATCCACAGCCAATCTGCTTGTCAGAGGTAACATATTCTGGCTTGGTTTACATCATGAAGATGAAGAATTAATTAACGTACAGTCTTCCTTCACTGGGGTCTTTGAAATATTTTGTGTGTGTCTGGAGGGTCTGCTCCATTTCCAGTTCAAAGTCGTTGGACACTAAATGAGACAGCTGCATCTCAGTAAAAGATCTGTTTGAATAGCTGTGATGTGCTTACTATTCAGATCTACAGAGCTGAGGTTTTGTCCTTGGCTATACCAAAGAAGTCAAATCAGGTGAAATTAATTGTATTTCTGAAGTAGACAAGTTTAAGTTTGGTAGCACCTAAATTTGATGCAGTTTGTCATTGATTTCATCTGAAAGAAACTTGCAAGCTTTTGCTTTATCTGCTGTTGTCCCCAGTGTAAGAGTCTCCATTCACATCCTAAAGTACTTGTTATATTTTCAACTCACTCTTATTTGAATAAAAGCCTCAACAAATGGGAGCAATTTAATAAGCACAGAACAAGAGCTGGACCTTGCATTTGGTAGATAATATACAGTATTACTTTATAGAAATGTAGTCAATGGCATTCCCTATAGACAATCATTTGTTTTATCTTTGGAGTGGTTCAAAAAACCATTGTGAACATGACATTAATTGGAATGGAATAGATGCAAGAGACTTTCCTCTTCTTCCAATTGTCCTCATCCTTTCTTCTCTTCCACCCCTGCTTTGCAGATTACCATATAGAAATCACCAGGAAGTTGGAGGACAAGACAGCTTTGGAACGTCATTCTGTCATCCTGTCCTGTGACTTCAGGCCTTCTCCAAAGGTTGTGAAATGGTTCAAGGGCCACACACCCATCGAGCCCTCTGAGAAGTACAAGATCAAGAGGGATAAGCATTCAGCAGAGCTCAAGATTCTGAAGCTGAAGCCCGATGATGCTGGTGTGTACAAGTGCAAGGCAGGAATTGCAGAGACTGAGGCCACGCTGACAGCTGAAGGTATGAGCAGGGAGGGTGGTCCCTTCCATGTCCTATTTCACCTCAGATTTCTCTTCTTGAGGTTGATTTCTGCCGTTCTCTACTGCTAACTTTATAAATGTATAGTCTTCACTGAGAAGATTACACAAAGATCATCTAGTCCAACCATTCTACCACATCCCAGTACGATTTATAGTAACAGTGGTAACAGTTCACCTTGTTTCCCCACAGCCCGCAATGTAGAAGTAACGAAGCACCTGCAGGATGTGGAAATTGAAGAAGAGAGCTCTGCTGTCTTCTCCTGCGAGCTGTCCCATGATGACGAGGACGTGGAATGGTTCCTGAATGGCAACCTCCTTTACACCAACAATTACAATGACATCAAGAACGTTGGCAATTGCTGTACACTGACAATGAAGCAGGTTAAGCCTGAGGATGCTGGCACAGTGACAGTGAAGTCAGACAAGGTATCAGAAAGCACACCTGAAGGTGATAGGTGGGTCTGATCACACCCCTCCTGGATGTAAGAGATGCTAAGGAGCTCCAGTTCATTCTATTGTGCAGCAGTCCTGCTTCTAAAGCTCACCTCTCTGGGGCTCAGATAGCCACCAAAGTCATGAGGGGCTTTCTTCCAGTGATTTATGGAATTAAGGATTTATGACTGCAGGGAGAGATCATTCAGTGTGTGTTTTGCCTCTGGGATGACTAATGACCAGGCTGTGAGCAACCTGATCTAGCTGTGAATGTCCCTTTTTATTGCAGGGGAGCTGGGCTAGATGGCCTTGAAGGGTCTCTTCCAATTCTAAGGGTACTGTGATTCTAATCTGCTCTCCCCAGCTATTAAGCTCTTTTACTCTATGCGCTCAGAGTTTGAAGGATTTCCTCTTTCTCCTTTCTTTTGCATTTGGTGGAAGTTTTTTCCCCAGTATAAACATCTGATGTGTGAAATAGAAGAGAGATAAAAGGAGTCAATAAAACAGGAAAATCAAAAGTGTTCAGCAGCTTATCCTCTTAATCCTGTGGCCTGCTGTATGAGCTCTGCTCCATGTGAGGGCAATGCCAGCTCTCCAGCTTTAGAAGAGCTGCATCCCAATTACTTCATATGATATCAGTCCCACCCACGGCAATGCAGGCTGTCCCTCCTGTTCCCTGTATTCTCCAACTGATTAGTTCAGAATTCCATAAAGTGCATTCAGTCAACACACATGAAACCACTTTAGGTTCTATATTGGTGTCGTCAGTACTGGTAAAGATTTATTTATCCCTCTTTAAAAATCTGAAAGCAACTGGAAATGTCTCAACTTCTGTATCACATTGTTCTGTTTTGCCTTTTTAATTGCAGAGAAGCCTGCTGTCTTCATGAAGTCCTTGGATGATGTTTTTGGTGAGGAGCGGGGTGTGATTAAATTGGAATGCGAAGTCTCTAAAGAGAAGGTCAAACCAGTGTGGAAGAAGGACGGTGTTCTGCTCACTTCTGGCAACAAGTATGAGCTGGTACAGTCTGGGAAGACCCTATGTCCCCATCCATGACCTCGAGAAGTCAGATGCAGGTTTCTATACCTGTGATATTGGCACTGATGTTGCCAAATCAAAGGTCGGCATTCAGGCTAAGTACTGTGGAAAGTAAAGGAGTGCTGAAAGCACATTCAGTGTGGTCACTATGTCTTACACCTATTCCCCCACGAGCCTTAATAGTTTCTACAATAGAAGTGTATTACTGCAATTTAGCACAGTGATGTCTGGAAAATTCCCATTGCTTTTGATGTAAATGTATCTCATTTTGCCATGAAAATCACCAAACACATCAAGAATGTCCTGGAAATGTTTCCTTTCTAAACATCCCTAAAATGGAGAAATGGTTTGAACACCAGTAGGGGTAGGATGGTAACAAATTAGCTAATAGAAACATTTAATTTCTTGTCATAGGCAAAACCCTTTTTCTCACGCAGCATCCTAGAGTTGTCCTCTCTGTTAGGTTGTTCCCTCTGTAGCTCATTGAATCTTCATTCTGCTCCATGGACTGAGCTGCTCTAATTGTAGTTCTTCCAGAGCGAAGACAAGGGATTCATGTCTCTTTTTTTTTTATAGCTTTCTGGTAATTCTGAGTGGAGAATGTCTTAGAGAATACATCAGTGAGGAACACAGCCATGTTCTGCAAATCCTGAGTTAAAACACCAGTACTGCTACTCATGTCAGTCACAAATGCCTTTTCTCCATATAAACCTCATACTAAACTATCTCTTACCTTCCAGAGCTGAATAGTGGCATTACCAAACGGCTGAAAAACACTGAAATCCAGGAGGGAGAAGATTGTACTTTTGAATGCATTCCGTCCCATGAAAGCATTGATGAGTTCAACTGGACACTGAATGGAAGCAGAGTGGAAAGTGGTGGGCGATTTAAAGCTTCTAACGTGAGTCGGAAATATACTCTCATTATCAAAAGTGTGACTTCTACTGATGCTGGGGAAGTCGTTTTTTACTGCCCGTGGTCTAACCTCCAAAGCCTCTCTGTCTGTGAAAGGTAATGAGATGGGAGAGATTCTGGGGTCTGATTCCTTCAACTGTCTTCTGATAAGATTGTCGTGAGAGCTAACTCATAATATGGTTAAAGTGAATAGCAACCTTCTACTTGAACCTCGAAGCACTGAGAATTTCTCTTAAAAATAAGTAAAAGGAGGAAACATTTTACACAAATGTGAGAACTACCCAAAGCACTTGGGGTAGTGTTGGAAATGGGCATCTCACTACAGTTTGTTCCATTAACAGTAAATCAGGAATGATCTGTTGAGGGAACTGTGGGAGCAAATATCCTCTAAGTATAAGCTGAAGGGATGGCCTTCACATCATCTAGCTGTACAACAAATTCCTATCTAGAACATGTGCATCTGAGAGCATCATCCGAGGCTCCCAGTGTGATGAGTGGAGAGAAGAAAGAGGCAGTTTTCAGACATGGTTCATCATCCTCAATGGGGTAGATTTAAGAGAGAATAAATGCTGCCTGGAATTCTATTGTCTGTACTTTGCAGATTACTGCTGGCTGTAGGATGGCGTCTGTTGCAAGTGCCTCTCTAACTTATCTCCAGCATGTAGATGCATGTATTTTGAGAGAGGCATCCTACCCTAAGTGTATGTTACTCAAAAAGCAATGTTTTCTTCCAGGAAAACCTACTGAGGTTTCAAAACAGCTGGAGGATAAGACAGCAGCAGCAGGGCAGGACATCAGCCTGAGCTGTGAGCTGTCAAAACCGGATTTGAACATCAGGTGGTACAAGGATGGCAAAGCAATCAGAAAAAGCCAGAAGTAAGACTTGCAGCAGGAGGGAAGTGGGGCCATTCTAATCATCCATGACTCTACTGCCAAGGACAGTGGGGAGTACCCCTGTGAGACAGAGGACTCCATAACAAAAGCCAGGGTCACTGTGCAAGGTGAGTTGAAAAGCACACTGGGGATGGCATGTAGAGAAGTCGAGGTAAATATCTGCAGCCTGTGGGTGATGTTTTTCTCTTCTGTTTCCTTGAGCAGGATCAATTCTTAGTTTTCAGAAAATATGATGGATTAAAATCTTTTCCTTAAAATAATCTGGAAACTGAATGATTCTCCAGTGTGATGTGGATCTGGGCAGCCTGGTCTGGTGGTTGGTGACCCCTTGGCAGGGGGTTTGAAACTAGATGATCTTTGAGGTCCTTTTCTACTCAGGCCACTCTATGATTCTGTGATCATTCTATGATTCTATGATCTTGGGTGTTAGTGAGCCAAGAAAAGATGGCAATCTGAATTAGTCTATATTGAATATGTGTAATCAAAACTATATGCAGTTTATCAGATGAGATCCTACCAGCGCATGTATAATGGTATTGAACTTTCCAGATATCTACTGGAATTATCAAACCTATGTAAATGGGTGGACTCTGTGGTCTTCTTAGACTCTTTGCATCTCTATGTGATATTCAGAAATGAGGGCAAAGGAGATTCAGGACACCTCTGTATGCTTGGGACTTGTTGGGGTAACAAATGCCTTTGTCCTACACCCTCATCTTTTTTTTTTTTTTTCCTTCCAGAAAAACCTAATTACTTTATCAAGGAACTTTCAGATGTGAAAATTGAAGAAAGTGGAAGTGCACTTTTTACATGTCAGAGCGAGAAAGCCGCATCCTTCGTAATATGGAGGAAAGGCATTGCTGAGCTCAGGCCTGGCAGGAAATACGAGATGGCACAGAAAGGACGAGACCTGCAGCTGAGCATAAAAAATCTGGAGAAAAGTGACAGTGACGTGTACACCTGTGACATTGGCGATGCCCAGTCCAGAGCCAAGCTGGTTGTACAAGGTATGTGTGAGAGCCATATGACTGCGCATCCTGTTTCTCCACTACCAAGACATTATCCTGGTAGAATTTGTACATTTATGGCAGGTCTTTGGGGCTGCAGCTGTCTGGCCTGAATAGCGGTTCACAAGCCATGCACAGAGCGAGCTGCACGGAAAGGGAATGAACTACCGACTAGAGCAGTGCCATTGAGAACTTTATGTATCATTTAAAAACCAAAAATGCTGATGTACGGTGAGGCTGGTGACCCAGAAATCAGTGTGAACTTTCTATCTCTGACCTTTCTGAGTTACAAATAGTCCTCCAGAGTTCTAGGCAAAAATTCCCTTATGCTGCATTCTGGGTAGTTGTCACGGTTTAAGCAAAAATCTACCTGTGTCCGTGACAGGGGGGCCACAGGCAAGCGAGGTGCTAGAAGGAGCTGAACCTCTGTCCCAACTACTTCAGAAGCAGCCCAAACCCCCTTGTACATGGCTAAGATCTCCTTCTCAGTTGGAGTGTAGCACTCCTCAGACCCTTTATATGCTCGACTCCAATGCCCGGGGGTTGGCCTTGGGTTTCTCCTAAAGCTCTTTGCCACAAACTCCAAGTGGGACCTTTCTCTCCAGCAGCAGTGTAGAGGATGTTCTTTACATCCTGTCCTGTCCGTACTGGCCCCAAGACCACGGCACGGGCTATCTCTTGTTTTCTCTGCTCAAAAGCCTGCTACTGCTCAGGACCCCATGAGAAATTATTCTTCTTCCGTGTTACCTGATAGAGGGGGCTCACTATGTGGCTGTAGTTTGGGACATGCATTCTCCAAAAGCCCACTACTCCCAGAAAAGATTGGGTCTCTGTCTTGTTGGTGGGCGGAGACATAGCAGTGATTTTGTCAATCACATCTGCTGGGATGTGTCGATGCCCATCTTGCCATTTTACACCTAAGAACTGGATTTCCTGGGCAGACCCCTTCACCTTGCTGCGCTTAATGGCAAAACCAGCTTGCAAAAGAATTTGGATTATCTGTTTTCTTTTCTTGAAAATCTCTGCTGCTGTATGGCCCCACACGACAATATCATCAATATACTGCAAGTGTTCGGGAGCAGTAAAATTATTCATGCTTTATATGACGTTATGATGTGGAATACTGATAGCAAAATTACAAAATTATTAAACCATGACACCCTGGTATTTTTCTTTTTTTTTTTCTTATATATTTTCCTTTTTTTTTTTTCTTAAATATTTTCCTTTTTACTATTTAAATGTTATGGGCACATCTTATAGAAACACAAGGCTGTTTACAAAGAAGTGCATGCTGTGTTGCTGTATGATGAGCAAGATACATCTATTCTTCATCTAGCAGGAATAGTTGCTGAGCCTTAAGAACAGTTTCAGAAAGCTTTGGGAATTTGGGCATTTTCCTTGTTTCTGCAACACAAAATGAAAATTTACGCTGTATACAGAGAAAAGGGGAGTCCGAACTTGTACGTTAAATTTGAAGGAGATCAATCTGGGGTAATATTTAAAAAAAAAAAAAAAGGGAGCGTGGTCATCAAATACTATAAAATATATTAGCTGTTACTAGAATGCCACTTATCTTCCCCCCATATGAATCACTGTCATGTTGTATGTGAATTTGTGAGGTGTGTTTTGAAGCTGAAATTAAAAACTTCTTGTATGGCTGTCTTCATAGTGGCTATCCAGACTATCTGTAGAAATAACAGCTATTATGTAGTCAGCTATTCACCAGTTTTAACTGATTATAAATTACGTTTCAGGGTGGAGAACATAGCATAGTGCCTGACACCTGTGTTGATCCTGAGGGCATTCTTGATTCTGTGCATTATGATGTCATGGATATTAAAGAGCAAGCTGAGGCAGCACATAGTTCCATTGTATCCCTGGAGGACCCGAAGGAAGATATTGACTGGTTTGAAAAGCAGCTGGAGAAAACTAACTTTGAACTGATGGAGACCAAAGAAGAGCTAACAGAGGAAAACACCAAACTACTTAAAACTGAAGAAGAGCTGATGCAGAAGAACAAAGGTGAGTTATGCGATGTGAAAGGTAGAAGACAGAAATAGTTCATTAATCTAAAAGAGAAATAACCAGTTTGAGTAGGAATTAGAGGAGATGTTCTACCTTTGGAACCATAGCCTGTAGATAAGTGATAGTTTGTTCCTTGTGTATATTCAGGTTCAGCAATTCCACGGTTTTTGGTTATTTCTTTTCTTTTTTTCCCCCTCTCCTTTAAACTGCAACTAGCAGCTTTATGCTTTTGTAAGTATGGGGTTAAATGTCTATATCTTGATTTTTACTTTTATATTGTAATCTCTACTCTTCTTTATGTCTTGTTGATGCAATGTTTTCGTTCCAAGAAATATAGAAAACTTTTGAATCACTCCCAATAAGTGAAGACCACATGCAAATTAATTAATCTGTTCAAAAGCTACCTAAACATTAGAATATCTGGAAAAATTGATTACTTAATAAACTATCTATTGGCTACTTATGTAATACAACCTTTTCTGTGTGTTACAGACTTTGAAATGCAGATGATTAAATTGGATGAGTCTGTTGAGCAACTTAAAGAAGCAACTGAGGTAACTTTATCAAGAAGATGTTGTGTAAAATTGTTTTAATACCAACTTGTGGTAGCTTAAAATGCTATTCCAGTAGGCTCCATTAATAGATTTCTTACCGAGCTTAGCTTAACTGAATTTGCCTTTAATGCACTGTGTAATTCAGCTACTTAACACTACATTAGAAACTGATGACTGATATTTTTTTTATTTTTTTATTTCCAAGAAAATGAATGCACAAAATGAAAGGATTCGAGAGCTAATGGACATTGTGGTGCAGAAAGATGACATTATTACAGAGCTACAAGACTTAAAATCTCATTTAGAAGAAAAAGTAAAAGATTATGTGAGTTTTACACGTCTCCGTATCCTTATACAAAAAAAGAAAAACACTAATTCTATGCTTGTAATCAACACATTTTTGGAAAACTGATTTTCTGTATGTAGCTGGTACTCGCTTGAAATTGTAAACAATTCAAATTTATCTGAAGGTAGTTGTTGTTAACACAAACAACAAAAATATCAGTGTGTTCCACTAACTCCTGCCTCACACTCCTACATCAGAGGAAGAGCAACAGGAAAAGTATGTTGAGTAGAGTTGGAAGTACGAGTAGGAATGGTCAGGATATCTCCACGTTCTATGCAGTCCATAAAACTTTATCCTGACTAATGTACCGCGAGCTACTGAATATGTGAAGACTAGCTTGATTAAGTATGTGTGCATACCACTTCTGGTGGTTTTTGTTCATTTTTTGATGTTTGGTAGCCTGAAGTAGCTCTGAAAACATTTATAGTTAATTCTGTCACTCAGATCTCTAACCTTGTAAGCTTAGCAACTTGACCCTTCTTAGTCTTTGACTGTCTGCATCACTGCAACTTAGTATTTCCATGGTATTAAAGCTGACTGTGATGAGTAGTAATGTTCTCACCTATTACTTCTTCCAAGAACAAGGCTCCAACTCTATCTGTGAGATTGTGTGGCCTGAACACTTCTGAAGCTTTTCTTTTCATAAGCTACTAAAGATGAATAATCAGTTCTTGGCAGTGCCAGCATGGCTTAACAATCGTCATCTTGTAAGTAAGGAAGCTTCACTTGTGGTCAAGGACACAATCTAAACTATGCGTGACAGAGCTGACTAAGCTTTAAGGTTGGATTATATCTGTCACGATGAAAGTGATTTTAGCAGCTTAGCAGAAGTGTGATGTGATGAACTTGTATGAGAGCTGATCATTTCCTCTTTGACCATGTTTGTAATTTTGTTGACTTCTTGGAAACAGGAAATTCTTTGATAAACCGGTAAACTGTTGATTGTGTGCAAGTCTTTTACTTTGTAACCTGCTAGGCTCTTGCTTTCCCTTGTATACTCTACCGAGTATTGCACTTGTCATTATCTGAAGGTGTACTTGTTCTGTCTGCTATTGAGATTTGTAACTGATGTCTATAGAGTCACCGGGTAAATATTTTAGCTGTATGGTTTTGTGTAAATATTTGCCTACAGAAGATTACTGAGACTTAAGTGCTCCTTTTGTTAAGCTTCAATGTAACTGATCTTATATCAATACAGGAAAAGACTACCTACCATTTAACTACCATTAAAGCAGAACCGGCAGAAGAGAACACTAATAAAGGAACTGAAAGCAGCCAATTTTCAGTGCTTTCAGTTAAAGCACTGAAACAAGAGAAAACTGAGTTGGAAGTGGGAAGAAAGCACAGTACTGACGAGGATAAGCCTACTGTGGAAGAGCCACCTCCAAAGAAAGGTACAGTTTCTTCCATCGTTGAACAGGGTGTCTTCCAAAACAATAAATTGCTTCCTATTCCGGATAGGAAGCAAAAGGCTGTGAAGCCTTATTCTCCTTATGGTATAAGGAGAAAAGCTACTGTGTTAAACGGTAAATAGAAGTAACTGTTATGTAAATATCCCTTTTTCAGAAGGTCCTATGCTGTTCATTTTTGAATGCTTAAGAATAAATTTTTTTGCACTATTTTTTTCCTTTTTGCTGCTTTTTCCTCATCTGTTGATGCACTTGCAGATTTGGTAATAGTTTTAAAGCAGTTTCTTTAGGATTGTTTCAACTGTTGTTGCTGATCTTCTGAGTAGCATCAGCTGTTCAAGTGCTTTTTTTTGTTTGTTTGTTTTGTTTTTTCTGAAGCAACTATCAAAATTGTTGATGACCTGCTAATTGCTCGCTCATGGGCAATATTTGAGCAAAATGGTTTGGATAAGCTCTGATGCATTTAACTTCACTTCTGGGCACAGCTGAGCATCAGTGTTCCTAGAATTACGGAAGGCATATACAATGTAGAAGGGAAAATCTAAAACTTAGCTGTAGTCCCTTCCTTTCTTGTATTCCTCTTGCAAAATATGTGCAAGGGAGAAAGTCAAGGCCTTCTTTGGATGAGATGCTGTTCTTGGATGATTTGTCCCTGCTGCCTTTATTTGGCATAAATATTGAATCCTAATGTGACCACTGAATGGCATCACATATAAGCATCTTACCAGAGACTGAGGGAGGGATGTGGACTCCTCCATACTCCAAATAGTAGTGGGTTTGTTCTAATCATATGACCAAAGCTCTCATTTAAAAGTTAATGACAGCAATGCTCCACATAGGAATTAAAATGGGTAGCTGATAGTCACAATGTCATCATGAAGTTTTCTGTTAAGAAGTACTGAGTATTCAATCATGTTAAAATTTTCTTCTATTTGTGAGTATTAATAGCATCCAATTTCAAAAACTGCTTAATATATATTCTTTAGCTATGTTAAATATACACAGTAGAACAATGAGCACAGGTATGTTGTGCTGGTTCTTTTGTAGAATTAGTTATATAAGTAGCACGAGCAAAAGTGTTTTAGGAGATGCTAGGTTATCTCAGCTTCAAGTTCATGGTATTTACACCATTCTCTGAGCTTTTAGGTCTTGTTTCCTATGCTCTGTAATAATGCTTTTTCCCTACTTCCTGTGTAAGGAGCTTCTAGACTGAACATTACACATCTTCTCCCTAGTCTTATTTATCTTGCTTTAGTGCTTGCTTGTTGTTTTCAGCATAAAGTGTTTAGATTACTTATAAATCATATTCCCCTCACTAGTGTTGCTGGGAGCAGCAGACAAAACCCAAAACCTGGTTTGGGGTGGAATACGCCACTGCTGTTTCTTCAGTATGACTTTTAAATCAGTTGAGGGCTGTATATAAAACTCCTTAGATGAGTTAAGAGGCTGTTTCCATGCAGTACATGTGAATCTGTATGTAATGCAGGCTGCACGGGGGCGCTATAAAATTCTGCATTTCTGTAGTTGTAGTAGTAAAAGGACTGTAGAAGAATCACCATGGAATATATTGTTGTGGTGACCCAATCCCTAGTAAGTCTTGACTTATATTTATTTTTCTAATACTTAAAGTATGCATATTATGGAATGGAAATAACTGGATTCTAAAGCAGTGATGAAATACAGCAGAAGTCGCTTTTGATAGAAAGAAAATGCATGTGATTTTAGCTAATTGCTCACCAGTTAAAGAAAAAAACAGCCCCAAGCTAATGGAATATTTATGGAAACTTGAATCTGCAAATTTGTACAACTTTATGAGTGAACTTTATATGCAAAAGAGTAAGTGTGGACAGAAGTAGGAATCCTCATATTTTGTTTAGAGATCAACTGAATAAGAGAGACAGATATCAACACTTAAGTGATCAACTTGTCCACAGTTTTATCTTTCTTTTGAAAGTAAGAGGACTGTGAGTTGGAATGAAATTTCTTAGAGAACTGTTTATCTACCATTTAGATGTAGATGGAGTGATTCCTGGCTGCCTTATAGGGATTGCTGAAGCAGGGAAGATAGAAAGAATATAGCTGTGAATTATCTATCTCGTTCCCATGTTTCTTAAATCTAATTAGATTTTCTACTGGTGTGGAGTGGAAGGTTTGAGTAGTGCCATGGTAAAAGTGTTCTTCCAGACTGAAAACCTTTTGCTGTTAATTCTGTATAGAAATCTGAGGCACCTGAATACGTGTCCAGAGGACTTTAATTCCTTCACTAGTATCAAATACTATGTGATGTGAGGGCATGGCTTGCATATTATGACAGTTTTTCACTTAGAAGTTGCTACTTGGTGTTGTGAACTGCTATGTAATAACGATTTTAATCAATCTGAGCTACATTCCTTTTCCCTTTTTTTTGTTTGTTTGTTTGTTTTACAGTACTTGTAAATGAGAGAAAGAAAAAGAACACTGTAGAGCAAAGGACAATTGAACACATGAAACAAAAGTGCTCCGCGTACCGAAAGGAAGTACTAGCACTGAGGGAAAGAACTGAAATCTTGGAACGTCATTTAGCTGTGCTTGAAGAACAATGCAGAAGAGAAAAAAATAAAAAAGAAGATTTCAGTAAGCAGGTAACAAGCCTGCGTATTGAGCTTTCTTTTTCTGAAGAAACAGCTGATGCCCTCCGTGAACAAATTCTGCAGGGTCAAGCTGACTATCGGGAAATTGCTTCTGAACTGGATGAACAGAAATTTATAAATATGACACTAGAAGACAAAAATGCCCAACTAACTAACAACATAGAAGTTGCCAAAGAATATATAATTGATAAAGTGTCACAAGTAAAAGAAATGCGGACCAAATTAGATGAATTATACAAATGTCACTTAGAGTTTCACGCCATCAGTACTGACTTTGTCAGTGAAAATGATTCCACAGACTCTGAAAAAGATGAGCAAGGGACATCTCAAATTAGTTCTGCATGCATTCAGTCACAGACTTCTTCCATCTCAGATCTTGTGCAGGACCTCTCCTTTAACTATAGTGTTGAAAGGATTTGGGAAGTATGCAGAAGTATTGTTGATGTTTACTCACAAAAAAGTCAGCACATCAAAGCACTGCTTCAAGACAATGAGAACCTTAAGGCGGGACTGAATAATGCTGAATATCATAATCGTCAACTTGTAATGAAGCTATGTAAGATTACAACTCGCACTAGTCAGGAAGATGATCTTGTGAATCAGTTACATGAGCAAATAGAAAAGAAAACTCAGGACTTTGAAGAAAAGACTGCAGAAGATCAGAGAGTGATTGCACAATTTCAGGAGGAAGTTGCCAACTGTGAGGTAAAAATAAGAGAGCTTGAATATCGCCTGGAGGCTTCCAAGACAATGGAAGACAATGTGTCAAAACTCAATGAATTACTTAAAGAAAAAGAATCTATTATTGTTAATCTGGAGACAGTTACAGCAACTCTGCAGGAGAAGTCTGCTAATGCAGACAAAAAGGTTGAAGAGTTATGTAGCAAAGAAGCAAATCTGATTCAAGAAGTTATGCAGCTGAAAAACAGCTTGGAGCAGATGAAACACTCTCTTCGGGAAAAGGAAAAGAGTGAAATGGAGAAAGTGCAACGTATAGAATCGTAAGTAACCACTGAGTTAACTTAGAGCCCTTTGAGAATGAACTAGAGTTAAAAATAGTTAATGGGAACATCCCTTCGACTTAATGCATCTGCATGCTTATCAATGGCCAAACTACTGCTTTAGGATGATTTGGTATGCTACTTGAGTTCCAAGGGAAAACAGGAGTGTGCAAGGAAATAAAGAATAATATGGGGATTGCTGGTGGTTTTGTTGTACATCCCTCAGAATAGCATCTGAATATTTATTGCTTCAGAATCTGATTATGAGAAGCAAGCTGAAATTCAAAAGTAATTGTTTAAATCTTGTCACTGGTCTAGATAGATTTAAGAGTCTATTTACAAATAGAAACCAACAGGCAGGGCATGGATTAAGCTGTAATTGCTGTTTCCATGAGATGTGTTAACAGTAATGTTCTTTGTCTCTTTATTTTTAACATAAGGCTAGAAAATATTCTTTCTGAGAGTTCTGCCCTTGTACCGAATTTGAAAAAAGATTTGCAGAGGAAAGAAGAAGAGTATGCAGATCTAAAAGACAAACATTCTGATGCCGAGAAACAAATTCAGCAAGTACAAAGCGAGGTTTGTAGTCAACTGAGCTATTTTTTTCTGTAAGATTATGCTTGGCTTTCTGCTGTTAAAACTTCTCAAACTTTAACTATGAAGCTGGAAATTTCACACTAGTGTGGCTAGCAGCAAATCTTAGGTAAAGTTGCCATTGAAGCTCTAGAGGGGACCAGAAGTTAAAACATGGTTTCACATAGATAACGAACAGAGGAAAGTAAAGTTGGTTGGTAGTCTGGAATAAGGTTTGTGAAGAGAATAGCTAATCTGCCTCTGGAGGGGACTTGTTATTATCTCTACGTTACTGGTGACTTGCCATTGGTATCCGTGGTAACTCCAAAGCCTAAAACCTAAGTCTTGTGAAAAAACGCTGATAACTGGGAAGAAGAATGCTATTTACTTGAAGAGAAATAGACTAATTTCCAGAGGCTCTTTAATATAAGCATGTATATTTTTTTTCTTCAATTTCAGCTTCAGTGATGTTAATAGTTAAAATTTAATTATTAAACAAGAAGATATCTTAAAACCCATTTTGCAGGATCTTAGTCTGAAAGTTTATTGGGTGTGCTTGGGGTGGAAAATTGAAGCTTAAAAATGAATTCATGTCTTCCTTGGTAACCTTGCACTTGCTGTCGTTTTCCTACTCAGCACTTGTTTGTGAATTCCTCTTTATTTAACAAAGAAGTATTTGGCCAGGTTGGATTACAGAAGTCTTTTAATGAACCGTGAGCTGTGCTTACATTACAGGTGTCCACGATGCGTTCTGTGGAGGAATCCCTCAGGAACAGGATGGATGAACTTGAAAGGATTAATAACCAATTTAAGGATGAGCTGGATTATAAAGACTATACTATCCAACAACTTAAACAGGTATTTTTCTTGCTCTTAATTTTTATTAAATGAATGATGCAGGTTTTCCAAGCAACAGGAAAAAGGTGAAAAAAAAAAAAAATTGGAGCAAAATGAAAGTGGCCAACTGAAATTAGCGGTAGACCATGAAAGATATTCAAATAATTAGTCACTACAGAGCACTGGCAGATTGCTTTAAATACAATAATCTGCATAGTAAATACATATATAATACATGCATATAAACTGATCTTGTTGAGTGACATCACGATACGTTAATTGAAATGTCTTACCATAAATTCTTTTTATCAGCTTGAGTCCTTATTTATGCTATATGAAAAACTTATTAATTCTAGGCTGTCTTAAAGATTCTGCTTGTTTCTACTGTGTATGCTTTTCTTTCAACATGAAATATAGGAGCTGGAGGAAAAGGACCATAATCTTCAAAAGTGGCGTGAGGAGAGAGATCAGTTAGTAGAAGCTTTGGAAAAACAGCTCAAAACTTTGGCTTCTAATGTCATACAAAAAGAGACAGAAATAGCAGAACTGAGACAATCTGCCTTAAAGGATTCAAGCAAGGTCAGCTCTCCTTTCCTCCTACCTGATTAGCTACCCATAAATTCTGTAAAACTCCTGTACCTGCTCTTTGTATTCTGGGTGTGGTTCTGTTCTTGAGCACTGTTGTATTGACATCATGTGCAACTAACCAAAAAAAGACCAGCTTTTATTTTTGTTCTTCAGAAACAGAATTTCTGTTAATTACTAAAATTTCAAATTTTTAAGTAGTTCAGATAAGCAGATGTCAGTTTGATGCTTATGATCCTACAGTCAGACTGGACATCTGTAGCTTTTTCCGATAATTCACAGCATTTCCGGATCCCAAGCTAGGCTCAATACTCAGACAGTAGTCCTGTCTCAGGTTTCTTACTTTCTTTGCTTTCTCTGAGGTAGTATCTACAATGGCATGAAAAGACAGAAGGGAACGTGGAGAGAGATTAAGGGAAGCATCAAAAAGCAGAGGGGGAATGATCTCTGGAAGTTGCATTTCTTATTTCAACATCCAGCTTTTAATCAGGATAGCCAATCTAAGCCGTAGCATAGAATTTCGGAAGCTAAACAGAAGACTAAATGAGTTGTGCTCTTTTGAGAATGTTTGGATTCACTTTCTCTGAGAAGAAAGATGTTCTCATAGCAAAACTTCCCCTACAACTGCCGACTTTCTCACAGTACCGAGGATTTGGGAACAAATAAAAGCTCGGGTTATTATATCTTAAGAGAGATGAAGGCTGAAGCACAGAAGTAAAATAGAAGAATCAAAATATATTGTATTACAACTTCCCAGGCAATTCTGTGACTACTGCACTTGTAACAGTGACCGTACAAATCCGTGAAATGTTACTGTTCTTGAATAGTTAAGTGTTCTAGCCTGCAATTCTAAAACTGATGCTACTAAGTAATTGCAATACTGCTTGTGTGTGTTAATTCCTTTTGCCAATCCCACAACTCAGCAGTTTTTACTGTTTATTAGGATAATGCAACTGTGATAGAAGAGTTAAGAAAAGAACTGGCTGACAAAGATGACTTTATAAAGGAATTAAAACAGCGCATTAACCACAGTAGCCCTCAGTGTTTGCCAGAAATACCTTTACTTGAAGAAAGACAAAGTAGAAGGAATGACTCTGTAAATAAAAAGGTATGATTATATTTATAGAAAGTCAGTACTTAACATCTTGTTAACCCCTTTTTGTTCTTCTGTTTTCCTAGGAGATACTGGAGCTGGAATCATTTTTCTTAGCATATAGTCCTTTAACTACATATTCAGTGATGAGTACGTGTTGGTTCTTTTTGTCTTCCACTCAAACATGAGCTCTCATCTTCTCAAAAATATTTTATTTACTAGAACACCATCTCTCTGTGTACATTATGGAACTTTTCCATGCAGTTTTCCATGTATTCGTATGTGGTTGCTGAAGATTAGGCAGAGGTTTAGCCTTTGGTGTTCTAACATAGCAGCTGCGAGCGTGCAGAGTATGGGGGGAATGGATGACAAAACGACCAGCGTTACAGATTTTGTCCCTAAATAATGTCTCGCTTTCTCTCTTTTGGAGGCAGAATACTGCCTGAGACTGTTAGTGAGACCCAGTAGGGTGTATCTGAAGATCACACAATGAATAGATGTTACTACCTTCCCACACTTGTGCTGTGTTTCAGCTTACGTGTTCATGTGGCGTCTGAGCTTGAGGTTTTACACTGTAACTTTAGAAAACTCGAGATATTTTGGAGGTCTAATGCATAGCCTAATCTTTACTCCTTTTAAATATTTACAGCCTAGGAAACAACAAAGCAAAACTAAGACTGGAGAAAGTATTCCATTAAGATGCAAAGCTGAAGACAATTATTTGTCACGTCGATGTACTAGGAGCCTCACTTCATTAAATGAATCTGAGGTTAGTATGAAACTTCAGATCTGAAAATGTTGTGATTGTATTGCTTTTGATAAGGAATGAGTAGGAAAAGATCTCATGTTCTGTAAACAATTCCCAAGTTTTAATTTATTTATCCCTTTCAAGGTGATCAGATCACCTGTTTTTATAGCCTTTGATAGGAATAAAAGCTGTTGAAACAATTGTGTGATGAATTTTTGTCAGGTGCTGTTGAAAACTCTCCTCATGTTAATGCTTATGAAGTGGCTCATGATTAGATAAGTTACTTGGAAAAAATTCATGGAGCCACTGAAACGGGCACAGCAAATTGAACTTATTTTCTTCCTCTGCAGGATTTCTGGATATTGTTTTGTTAGCAGATGATGTTAATCATTCCTATATAAGTTTTTAATTGCTAACTTTCATAAAATAGCAGTTACATATATTTTAAAAACAAAGTATTTATTAACCAACTTAATTCTTGGAAATACAGTGGGTGGTGATACTCCATTCAGATTCTTAGCAGAGCCTGATAAAGTGGCTCTGACTACTTTTTGTCTTTCTACAATCTTTGGTAACTTTTTGAGAGGAAGAAGACTCCCCTCAGGGGGTCGGAACAGTGTAAGTAGTAAAAGCTGCTAGTCTGTGTTTGGGACACTGGAGTTTGCTAGTTACTAGCAGCAGTAGAAGCAGCCATCTACCATTTTCTGATGTCCCCAGCAGCCTGTCTTCCATGTGTTCAACCAACATCTGAACTCATTTTTGATATGCTAGCTGAATTCCTGCCATAGAGAAGGAGGAGTCCAGGTGATCTCAGTTCTGACTTTGTTGTTCCTGTTGAGAAAAACAGGATTGGGTGGATTGTGGACAGTAAGTGCTGCTGGGGAAATGCATACTGACATTTCCCTGTCACTTAGCTGTGCATTTGCTGCCATTTGACCATGAGCAGGTACATGATAGCCTTCAGCTTAAGTACGGTGTCATTGCTTGAATGTCTGTATTCTCTCCAGGGAAAAGATAGCAATGGAGTTCTTCAATGACTTGTACTGGGCTTGCACCTTGCCAGCTGGACCTTACTTATGTAAATAACATCTCTAGTGTAGAAGAGGAAGGGCAAATTCCCTAAGATTAAGCTGGAAGTTAATTGAACACTTGAATCAAATGCTCCTGTTCCTGCCCAGTTCTGACGCAGCAGAGTTGAGATGAAGAAAATCGTGTCAGTTCTACCACCATTCTCTATTAAAAAAAAGTGTAGTTGTCTGTGCCCTTGAGAAAAAATGACTTGTAAAGTATCAGGCTCAGTTTAACATGGAGAACTTTTTTTGTGATCATAGATTGGAAATAATTTTAAATGTAACAAGTCCTAGGAAAGAGGGGTAAAACTCTGCTGTAACTGAAATAGACTCCTTCTGTTACAAGTGTTCTTACAGCAGGAAAATCGAATGCTTACATATCCTTTTCCAGATGCTTTATAGCTTTTTAATCTCACGGCTACCTTAACACTTGCACTTAAAATTCTTCTGTGCTATCAGGAGCATTTGGAAACTGTCCTCAACTCTTCTGGAGTGTCCACAGAAAATGGCAAAACTAGTCGGTTCCCAAAACCGGAGCTGGAAATCCCACTGACACCTCTGCAACCTGATAAGACGGAGATAAAGCAGCACGGCAGCATGATACCTTTAGGAGTGAAAATGCCTAAGGCAAAAAAGAAAAGAAGTGATGACATGGATGAGGTATGACCTAGACCCAACAGAAAACAAAATATCTGATGCCTTTTTACCATTCTCATTTAAGCATTAAAAAAATGCTATTTCTACCTCAGTGAAGTAGTTGAAGAATTTAATCAATGAACTGCTTTGATGAACAAAACTAATAGCCAAGCTCAGTGATAATGGTTTAAGAGAAGGGAATTTCTCTTAACTCCATTGTGTATTTTCTTTGAAACCTGTAGACATAAATCAGCTTTTTAGACATCATGAGGTGTCTAATACTGATATCTTAATGTCCTGTTTTTATAATTGAATGCTTATTTATTATTTGATTTACAGTGGAATAGTTACCACTAGCAAATACTTCCCTACTATTAGCAAAAGTGTTTAAAGTGTTCACTTTTGTGACATCAATTGTTCTTTCCAAAAGAATCATGGCTGAAACTTGTCTTATTTTCCCAGGATTTTGTGAAAAGTGAGAACACGAAAAATACAAAATCTGTCATGGCTTTTAATTCACCCTCTGCAAGTGACGAGAAAATGGTTGTTTTTTGTTCTAGTTTTGAAGACTAGACTTGGGACTTCCTGTAATTGTGTGGTCACACGAAAGAAGCAGTGTCTTATCCTTATGTGTATACCTGAATAGGAATCTTACATGCTTATGAGCTCTTCCTATTAAATTCCATAAGCTAACCAAAGGGCAAGTCCCCAGAGCGTGTAATGGCTGTACTGTGTAATGATTTGGAGGGAAGGATATTGCACACTGAATAGTTGGGAAGAGAAGCTTTAGTGTATTATCGTGTGCTTTTGTAAGTGAAGCCCTTGTATTAAACTAAGGTTCATATCATTAATATGCATGGCAGTTATTAAAAACAGATGTTCACATGTGATAGCAGTATCCTTGGCATGGTCAGAGTATGAGTAGTAGATTTTTCCCATCTGTTGTCTTCTGTTTTGTATGTTTGTTTATTTTATGTAATTAGAACAGCTTATGTAAGAAACAACTCCACAGATTGGGAGCTACTTTTAAAGAAACTACTGCCTTATTAAGAAACTTTAAGAAACGTTTGCCTTGAAATAGCTGAGATTTTGACAACTCCCTAAAGGGTATAAAATTGTCTACATTACTTGCCGTTGTGGTATCATCAGCATAATGAACAGAGGTGTCAGTAGTAAAGCTCAAAATGTCAACTTCAAATAACGTTGAACTAAAATGAAGTTTAAACAATGCTCTTGTTTCACATGTTCACATCTCTGTTGAACAGAAATCCGGAAAAGACTACTTCCTGAGAAAGCGAGTACATGCTTCAAGACTGACTAAAAAGAAGGATGAAACACTGCAAAAAGTTGGAGATTTTATTCAAAGCTCTCCTTCTATTATACACTCTAAAGGTTGGTGTAGAATAAGTTTTATTCCATGTTTTCTAGACATTGTAGAATGGCTTGTTTCTGCTGTAGGCTATTAATGTATGTGTTCTTAGAGAACTTGTCTGCCATGTTAAGTTGTCCCTTAATTTATGAAGTAAATGCATTTATTCGTCTCTTCAGAGATTCATTATTACATTTGTGAAAACCTACAAGTATACAAAGAAAGTTGGTTCTGTCTTGTGCTTCTGTCAGCACGAAAGTTAGGCCTGTTGTTTAACTCCTGCTGAAGTTTCTGACTTCCAGCGACTTCTGAGCCATGATTGTCTTTCATACTCCATTTTAATGCGTGCTTTAAGCTGCCGTACCTGAAGCTATAAACTGTTTCAGCTATAGAAGCAATAAAGAACCTCGATGAACAAATACAATTTCTGAGTATTTTCACTTAAATTTTAGGTGTCATTTATAAACCAAGTTTGTTACGAAGCTTTTTTTGCATTCAGTGATTTAAAGACTCACAAAACCAGTAAGTTGATTGGTTTATGTATCAAAACAAATTTCTTCTAGCCAAGAAGCTGATGTCAGCAGTAAGTTCTCCTAAATCAAACGAACCTGAAAGTCTCGAAGAAGGAGAGACCAAGCCAAAACAATCCAAAAGGAAGCTGTATTCAACTGTAGTTTCTGGCCCTCTAGATATACCTGCTTCTTCGGTAAGCGATTATACTGTAGTCTTGGCTTAAAATAAACTACTAAGGAGTCCAAACAGACTGGAGGTTTCATCTATTTGCAGGGGGAGGTTGAAAGTACTGAGGTATTTCTTTATTCTACCAAGTCATTCTTGTTGGTCTTCCTGCTGTTCTGTTTTATTTTGTCCTCAAAGATCTCTGTGTTTGCCTGGCTTACAGTTTACTAAGTAGGTGATGTAGCAATCACGGAGATGTCTTCTAATTTGGAATCATAGATAATTTCAGTGTGTTGGAGTGGGATTATTCTACTACACGCTTTTCTAGAGCACAACTTAGACAGCTTTTTAGGTATGCTTAAACTATGATCTCCTGTCTAAGCCAACTTGCAAAGGATCTGATGTGCCAGTTTCATGACTCTGTCGGCAGCTATTGTGCTAAGAACATTCTTGCTCTGTTGGAACTGCATCTTTTAATTATATTAGAGTCCTTTTTCTGTTCAGCATAGTGATCATTTGCCCATACTGTAATATCCCTCTGAATTTTTTGATGATTTAACGAATGATGGGGCAGAAACCAAAATGTTATTTTTTTTTGTTAGAGGATGAAGAAGATGAGAATTTCTTTTCTCACTGTAGTTCTGAGAACATGGAACTGAACCGAGAACTGAAATTCTGGGCAAGTCATAGCTACAAAGATTGAGGCTAAAAATGTTTTCTGAACGCTTCATGTTTCACAAAACAAGTATTATAATACTCTTTTGAAAACAAGTATTTCAAAATGAAAGCTGCCTTCAGGCTTTCCTCAGATGTGTGTGCTTTTTTAAGATAAACAGGATTTTGTACATTCTCCATATTTGTTCCTTGTGATTAAGCTGCATTAAAATGATCTCGGTATCCCATAGTTTTCTGAATAAAATATAATAATCAAATGCCATTCTGAAATCCATTTAGGGGAAGAAATATGTTTGCGTGTGTCAAGAAGAGCTTGTCAGTCTTGTGTGAAAAGATGAGTAACTTTTGAAATGTTTTCTTCAGGAATCTGAGGAACAAAAGAAGGAAAGTGATCATCTGATCATCAAGTGACGGCTGAGATCCAGAACAGCTAAAAAACCTTGAAGAAGCGTGTTTGTTCCCCTTTCTCAGGACATACTTTTATCGTATTATTAAAACTGGTTGTTAATAAACAGTAACAGTTACTCCGTTGTGTTCTTAAATTTGTATATAGGTGTACAGTGTCTCTCTGACAGTTTCAAATTGACTCCATTGAGGCTGAAATAAATACAAGCTTTCTTAAACTGTGGGTTTGGATTTTATTGTGGTTAAGGGTTTATTTATTTTTGTCTTGCCTCCCCTTTATAGGAACAGTATCTCTAGGACTGATTGCTATTTACCCATTGTGCAGTAATAACTGTACTTGTTCAGGATGGCCTGGCTTGCTTTTTTCACGTGACTGGTGTACTTAGCAGAACTCTGGCAGAGAGAAGAGCATGAATACACATTAATATTTATGTATACTTAATTTTTGGGCCTTTTTAAAGAATTTTCTTTGGAGAGAAGATGGTGCCAATTCCTCAGTGTGGAAGAAAGGTGCTTTCCCTCACTTGTGCAAATTCAGCTTTAAATTAATAAACTTAGAAAAATAAACCCAATACATTTGGGGGGAATTCTAATATCCCAAATACTGTTCTCTCCCTCAGTGAGCTTCGAACCTTTAGATGATGTTGGATGAATTAGCTGAAAGGTTCTCAGCTGGCAGTATGTCCTTGTGTTGTCTCCAAGTCCAATAGTTCCTATAGATTCAATTGCTCAGGAGGTAAAAACATGGATGAAAGCCGACTTGGGTGAATATTTGAGAGTTTGATGGGAGTGAATTGCCTTAAAAGAAGCTGGTGATAGAACAATATACTGATTGTATTTAAAAAAACCCACAATCGTACTATTTGTTGCTGTGCCGATAAGCTTTCTCCTTGCTTGTAGGCTTGTGAGATCCAGGTTTGCAGAAAACAATCTGTGAAAAATCATGGGAATCATGTGGTTTTATGCTCAGCAATCTCATTAAAAACTTGAACTGACTTTTAGAAGCTTTTCTCCATGGTGTTAGCTGGACAAATCTGCATGTGGATGTCAACATGGAGGCTTTTATTGACCTGGAGTAGAAAACAGCATTCGTACCTACCAGGTGAGATGGGCAGCTACTGCACAGGTACACAGAAGAAACTGATGGAAGCATAAGTACTTGAAATCACCCTCCCTCCTATTTATTGACCTACGTATGTGAATGCCGTGCATGAATGCCTCATAGCCAGATGTCAAAATGGAACAATGCTGCCTGAAGTGGTTGGTGACAATATGGAAGACGGTTCTGATTATCTGCAGTTTGCAAATTACTTGCAAATATTTCATATCCAGAAGACTGCAATTTATCAGCCATGCGATATTGGAGGCAAAGTCATTTCAGGGGATGGGAGTGATCTACTTGTTCCAGAAGCTGTTAATAGAGCTCTTGTTGCTACTGGGTACATCATGATATACACTTAATTACACTACTTTTCAAATGGTATTTTTATTATGAGAACAGCCTCATTGCTGCCTGCTGCTGCATGGGAAAAGTAGTTGCACACTTGGTATAATTATATGTGGTTCTCTGCTGCAAAACTGACCTTTTACAAAATGTCACATGTGGTGTTTGGTGAGTCTCAGGCTTGCCTAATTTCTGTGCATTTTCATAAGGCACAGCAAGTGCAGAAAACAGGTTGCTTTGTTTAGGGAAAAGAAAAACCAACCACAAATGTTTAGCTGACTTGTGGAATCAAACTCTATAATCCAGAGATGGGTTGTAAAGCAGGTATGTTTATTCCAGCGTTGCGCAGCGCCAGGTGCAAGGGGGATAGCTCCTCCAAACCTGCACACTGACTTGTAAAGCCGTGATACAGAAAGCAGGCAGAAGAAACATCCTTCAAATCCAGAAGGTAAACTCCACCTATTCATTCCTTAACTGGGTTAATAAAGTGCATGGATTTGCCACCACTGAGTGTATGCATTCAACAATTCTATTACTTGCCTTCAAGTGTTGTACCAAACTACAGCACTTGCTATCAAAAATTTTTGCAAAATTGGAGTCCAAACTCCAGAAAGTCTTCTATCCTTCTACAGTTATGTATCCTTATAGGGTACCACTTTACCCTGACTGGGCAATCTCTTGCTTTTAACTTCTATTCAGGGCTTCATGTTTGGCCCTGATGCCCACACCCCTAAGTGCATCATGTTTGATATTGCTGTGACTCCTGGGGTACAACATTGTTTTTCCCCATTTGTGCTAATGTCAGACTTACAGTTTTTAAACAGTCAATATTGTTGGACCCTTAGCTCCAGTTTTATTAAATTTCTTGCCAGAGCAACCTGGCAGGTACAAGAATTTCTGTATTCCTACTTAGTTTATATTTAATTAATCCAAAAAAAAACGTAAACCTTTTCTTGTTGGGCAGTAGCTTCTATTACTGTTACAAAACCATCTATGAGTAGTAAGAAGCACCCATATCCACCAGAAAATAAATCTCTTTATCCTGCTTCCCTAGATGCAATTTCCCATTGCAGTTTGCACACTGCTTTCCTTTCAGTGGGGCGGAGCCCTCCCTGGGCACTTCAAGCCCCCACTCCCCCCACCTCTCCCTAAGGGGATCTCTGGGTCCTACGGCCCTATTCTGGCACCACAACAGTAACAGCTGTTATTATCACCAATTCCCTTACTATCTGTTTGTCATTCAGTTTTGTTTTGTTTTCATATCGTTCACCTCTTTTCAGTCCTGACATCCCTGTTATACCTTGCCAGTCCTTGCTCCTCCAGCCTGTGTCTGTCCCAAACTCTCTCACTTTCCAAACTCTCATCATTACAAAAACTACTGACATCCTATTTCAGTTTCACCTCCTTCTCTCCAGGTGTCCAGTGCTAACACTGGGATTTCAG
Organism: Coturnix japonica; assembly: GCF_054131305.1. Taxonomy (NCBI): domain Eukaryota; kingdom Metazoa; phylum Chordata; class Aves; order Galliformes; family Phasianidae; genus Coturnix; species Coturnix japonica. Next base: position 17,462,464 of record NC_140671.1, on the reverse strand, counting down.
GTTTCCTACATCTCTGCACATGAAGGCTATTCTCACTTCCATTGCCCCCTCCTCCCCACCTCCCCCCTTTGCTGCTTACAGCAACAGTCTCCGTACCCAGCTCTCTCTCACTCCAGGAGTTCTTGCAAGGGCAGGGGAAACAATACAGGGGTTGCTCTCATACCAGCACACATAAACTCACTTTCTCTTTAACCCTTTTTCCTTTGTACACGATTTCACTATTTGTACCTTCAGTTACACTTTGACACACCCTCAATTATACTTTCTGTATACCAATAGCAATTACACTTTCTTATACCATCAAAGCAGTTTGTCCCATTCCCTTCAAAACCCACAGATCAAACAGTACAATTTTTCAGTTTCCACAAACACCCTTAATACCATATAACTTTCCCTTAGCAATCCATATCATTCAGTTCCTTGGTCTGTTCCACCCTTATCTTTATGGCCTTATTTCATGTTTTTCTTGATTCCCAATTTCATCTTTAACCCCTAGTTTTAATACAGTATTCTCAAAAAGTGGTACTGTCATCCCGGTTCTCTCTACCCCTGTTATCTTTAAGGCCTCATTTGTTAATTTGAGTCCTGACACCTTACGGGCCAGTGATGAACGAGCTGTCCCAGTATCAACTAAAACCACAACTTCTTCCCCCTCAGATCCCACTTTTATATTTACCAGGGGGTCCTGATGGGACCAAAGTTTTGAAAGCCCCAGAAATTGATCTAATTGTTCTGCTACTCTTATAGAATCTTCAATTAAAGATTTCATTTCCTTCTTAAAATTTCTAATTTCTCCACTAGTGAGTGGGGAGTTTACATAGCATATTTGTCCTTGTCCCAATGGGACCTCCCATAAGGGGTACACTGAGGTGCTGGTACAGCTAGTGTCTGGGAAAGGAGAAATTTTTATGTCCCTTTCACATTGTTTTAATTCTCTCCTGAGCCCAGCATGCCCCTCTTTTCTGTGAAATGTCCCTGTGTGCTTTACCATTTCCTCTTACTGGGGCAGTGCCTGTCTCCCTTTGTGCTACATTGGGGTTATATGGGGGGGAGATTCTCAGGAGGGTCCCATTGATTAGTTCCTTTTTCTAATTCCTCTCCTTCCTGGTCCGGGCCTATTTCTTTTTACTAATAACAGGCTGATTTCTTGTATCCAACAGGCAGCATATTCTGATTCCTCCTTTGAAAAGGGGTTTTGTTCTTTACATATAAATTCGAGATCTGAGAAACCCAACCTTCACCAGATCAGTATTTTGGCCAAATACTGATTTTCCCTGTAGTGGCTCTCTAGGCCATATCTAACACAATATTTAAACATCTTTTCCCTATCCTTTTTCCTGGTTTGGGGATCATTTTAACCTGTCCTCCAACTTATATACTAACCACCAATGATTACATTATTTGATGAGGGTGTTCTTGCTTAGAGTCCCTCCCGGTTCCCCAGCAATATCCCTCCGATATGCCAATATACATCCTAAGCGATTTTCTTAGGTATCTCTTTCCCTTATGTTCCTACACACACGAGGAGGGGAAGCAATGGTTCAAAAACAAATTTCGTAAAGTTAACATGTTAAAGTGGAGGTAACACAACCCTATTGTTTCTCTAATCTGGATCATTATCACATTTAAACCGCGGTATTTTCTACAACAAAAGCAACAGGGTCTCGATACTAATTGTGGTTTGCCTTTTGTGGGCTTTTACCCCGCAGGATCATCTGCTTCTGTCTTTAGTGAAAGGACTCTCCCTCAGCAATCCCAGACCCTGGAGGTTGATGAGAGAGTCTGGGGAATGGGAGATTTCCCTTTAGTCGGGGAAGAGGTGGTCTGAGTGCCTAGGAAACATTAAGGTCCATAAATCCATGGGACCTGATGGGGTGCATCCGCGGGTGCTGAGAGAGCTGGCGGAGGTCGTTGCTGAGCCGCTCTCTGTAATGTATCAGAGGTCTTGGAGAACTGGGGAGGTGCCCGAAGACTGGAGGATGGCCAGTGTCAGTCCAGTCTTCAAAAAGGGCAAGAAGGAAGACCCGGGTAATTATAGGCCAGTCAGCCTCACCTCTGTCCCAGGGAAGGTGATGGAACAGCTTGTGCTGGATGCCATCTCCAGACAACTGGGTGATATGGAGGTTATCAGGAGTACTCAGCATGGGTTCACCAAGGGGAGGTCGTGCTCGACCAACCTGGTGGCCTTTTATGAAGATGTCACTAGCTGGGTGGACGGGGGGGGCGGTAGATGTAGTCTACCTTGATTTCAGTTTCACAACAGTTTTGATACTGTCCCCCATGACATCCTTATAACAAAGCTGAGGAAGTATGGGATAGATGAGTGGACAGTGAAGTGGGTCGAGAATTCGCTGACTGGCAGAGTGCAGAGGGTTGTCGTTGGCGGTGCGGTGTCTGGCTGAAGGCCTGTAACTAGCGGCGTCCCCCAGGGGTCTGTACTGGGTCCGGTCTTGTTCAACATCTTCATCAACGACCTTGATGAGGGGATAGTGACCACCCTCAGCAAGTTTGCTGATGACACGAAGTTGGGAGGATTGGCTGACATGCCTGAAGGCTGTGCTGCCATTCATCGGGACCTGGACAGGCTGGAGAGCTGGGAAGCAAGACACCGGATGAGGTTTAACAAAAGCAAGTGTAGAGTCTTGCACCTGGGTAGAAATAATTGCATGCACCAGTACAGGCTGGGGGAAGAGCTGCTGGAGAGGAGCTCTGCTGAGAGGGACCTGGGCGTCCTGGTGGACGACAGATTGGCCATGAGCCAGCAGTGTGCCCTTGTAGCCAAAAAGGCCAATGGCATACTGGGGTGTATTAAAAAGAGCGTGTCCAGCAGGTCGAAGGAGGTGATCCTCCCCCTCTACTCTGCCCTGGTGAGGCCTCATCTGGAATATTGTGTCCAGTTCTGGGCTCCCCAGTAAAAAAAAGACAGGGATCTCTTGGAAAGAGTCCAGCGGAGGGTCACAAAGATGGTGAAGGTCCTGGAGCATCTCCCCTATGAGGAGAGACTTACGGAACTGGGTCTGTTTAGCCTTGAGAAAAGAAGGCTGAGAGGGGACTTGATCCAGGTTTATAAATACCTGAGGTGTGGGGGCCATAGTGGCAAGGCTGGTCTCTTTTCAGTAGTGCGTGGGGACAGGACTAGGGGTAATGTGATGAAAGTACAGCATAGGAAGTTCCGCACAAATGTGTACAAGAGCTTCTTTACAGTGAGGGTGACGGAGCACTGGAACAGGCTGCCCAGGGAGGTGGTAGAGTCTCCTTCTCTGGAGATATTCAAGACCCACTTGGATGCCTACCTGCGTGACATGGTGTAGGGAACCTGCTTTGGCAGGGGGGTTGGACTTGATGATCTTTAGAGGTCCCTTCCAACCCCTGCGATTGTGTGAGTCTGTGATTCTGTGAGTAATAGGCACCTGAGAGTGCAGAGTTATTCAGCTGACCAAATGGATGAATACACCAAAAGAAGAGACAGATCTTTCTCTATACGTCTAGTGAAAATTCCAGAGCTTATGCCATTCCAAAGCTGTGACAAACACACATTCTGTCACTGATGGCACCTTTCTTTGTTTTGGGCTCTCATTTAAATGGCATTTCCGTGGGGTCTCCAGCACACCCTAAGCCAGCTGGCAAATGCAGCTGAGAACCTTCAGGAAATCCATGTCCTGGTAGTGTCAGTGCTTGCTGGACAACTGTGAGCCCCACAATGGGTCTCGTTCCTGTGTAGCACCTTCTGAACAGCAGTACCGTGTTGTAGATGCGAGACCAAGCCAAGCTAAATCTAGTCATGCTTCTTGAAGGAGATGCTTTCTGAAGAGTCTTTACACTAATGAGAAGACCACAAGCATTCACTCAGTGAGCTCGAAATCACTGTGCATTTTCAGGCCTACAGTCTTGTTTGTCTCGCAGAGACATGGTGGGATGGTTCCCAACTCTTAACTGTAGCAAATGGGATAGAGACTCCTTATGACAGATAGCCAAGGAAGATGAGGAAAGGCTGCTGCCATCCATGAGAGTGCACTGAGCTCTGCCTAGGAATGGCAGAGGAGCCAGCTGAGAACTGATGGAAAGATCTCAAAGAGGAGAGTGGCATATTCTGTTCCTTGCTTCCTGATCCAGAAGAACAAGAGGAGGGGGACAGTTATAGCTAGTATGGAATTGTTTTCTTCAGATTGTCTGCTGTGGTGCAGTGTTTTGGTTCTACAAGAAAAAAACAACACTCTGATGTTTATCGCTGCTGTTAAGCAGTGTTGTACAGAGCCAGTGCCATAGTCAGTGGAGAGCTCAAGGAACTGAGAGGGAACAGAGTGAGGATAGATGCCTTAAAGTGGCCAAAGGGACGTTCCATACCATCTGACAGCAAGCAGAAGGTATAGTGAAAGTGGTGGGAGATCATTTCACTCTCCTCTGATGCTCGGGGCGAGCTGGGCATCAGTCTGGTGGTGCTGAGCATGTGCATGTGCATCAGTTGTAATGTACTATCCAATATATCTGAATATATAGCCATAATGATTACGCCTCTCCTTTCATCTCTCTTAGTAAATACCTTCATTTCAACTCACTAGTTTTACTTTTGCCCCCCACCCTCCCAGTTCTCCAGTTCTCATCCCCATCCCACTGGGAATGGGGCAGTGCACAAAGCAATGTGTGCTGCTGAGACACCTGTTGGGTTCAACAGCCACCATCATTTTGGTGCCTGATGTGGGGCTCCAAGGGTTGAGTTAACAGCACATCTGTCCAGAGCAAGATAACACAAGGATTTGTGGGAGCTGGAGAATTGCAGGCCATAATGATGATTGTTTCCCTATTGGCGGAGCTTGTTCCAATAGCTCCTGAGGATTTTGACTATCTGTGGGATGCCCAAACCAGCACGCTCCCATTGCTACGTGTGATTAATGTGTTTCAGGTTATGTCTGAGGTTAAAATATCATTCAGGAATATCACTGAGAGATCTGCCCCAAGGTGAGAAGGCTCTGCATGGCAGGGGGTGTGGGACGGTCTGGGCAGCTGCCTGGAGCAGTGGGCACCCCCAGGGCTTTGGAACTTCATCTCCGAGCAACTGCAGGATCCTGAGAAACTGGCAAAATATTGGGGGCAGGTCTGCTGTGGCCCTGGTAATCCTAAAGAGACACACATGACTGCAGTGTACCAGATCCAGAGAGCTGGATCTGCTGACAGTGCTGCAACCTCTGCAACTCCTGACACAGACACTGCAGAAGCTCCAAGGTTTTGCTACACGTCCTGCAGTTGCTCCAAGCTCTGGGAAAGATCCTGCTGTCACTCCATCCCTCATAATGAGCTCTGCAGTCACTCCTGCTACAGGTCCAGTAGCTGTTCCAAGTATTGCTATAAGAAAATGAAACAAATGCCTCTCAGGTGTGGTGCACTGTGCCAGGAGATACAGCCCTGTGGTCTCTCCAACCCCTCCAACGAGCCCAGTGGCTGCTCCAACTTCAGTCCCAGGTCCTGTGGTGATTCCAGCTCTGGCAATGAGCTCTGCAGTTGCTCCAACTCCAGCAACAGCCCAACAGTCACTTCAGATCCTACAGTGAACCCTGTGGCTGTTAAAACCCCTGCAAAAGGTCTTGGACTTGCAAAAAGATATGCATATAAATTATTATCTATGCATATGTGTTTGCAAATGAATATGTTGTATATATGTAGTAATATAATATATATTTTATATGTATAAATATATTTCTCATAATTGTTATACTTTCTCTTTTTACCACAATGCGTATAATTTAAACCACAACACTGAGTCTGTCCCCATCTTGAGTCCTGTCTTGAGTCTGTCCCAGTCACTCAGTGAAGAGCACAAAAAGATCTCAGGGTCTTCTCAGGGAGCAGCTCCTGAGGTATATTCCTTACACCGGCTTTGGAAGAGGCCTCCAGTTCTCTGGTCCTGCTCTAAAGGGGCTCTCTTGTTATGGCAGTGCCAGCAAGGAGACCAGCTCTGACACAGCCGTTCGTATTGCTGGCTACTGACTGCATCCCCAGAGTGCTGCTGTAGAGAAATAAGGACTGTTATGAGACACACAAGACTTTCAGGCCAGCACAAATGAGAGGACTTGTAAAGAGAGGCATTGTAAAGAGAGAAGGAAAGAAAAGAGAATGTTGTACTGCTATCTGTGGCTGTACCACCCCAGACCCAGACAAGGTAGAGAAGACCTAAAGAAAAGTCTACTTAGAAAGATTTTTAGGTACCTATTAATCTATTCAGTGAATCTGGTTCCATGTTTACATGAGCTCTTGGAGGGAGAAAATGGAAAGTAAGTAGGAAAGAAGTGAAATAAATTTTTATTTATCAGTTCAGTAATATTTTTTGTGGGTTACTATATCACACACAATCAATCAATCACAGATGCATAAAATATAAAGAGCCATCACTGGAAATAATGTGAGGAAGACGTGCTTTATTGAAACTGGAATACTACAAATTGCAAAACCTTCCTGAGAGCGTGCTTGATCTCCCTGTTCCGCATGCTGTAGATAACAGGGTTCAGTGTTGGAGGAGCCACTGCGTACAGAAGTGCCAATGTCAGATCCAGGAGTGGGGAGGACATGGAGAGAGGCTTCAGGTAGGCAAAAACAGAGGTGCTGAGAAAGAGGGAGACCACGGCCAGGTGAGGGAGGCACGTGGAGAAGGCTTTGTGCCGTCCCTGCTCAGATGGCATCCTCAGCACAGCTCTGAAAATCTGCACATAGGACACAACTATGAAAACGAAGCAGCCAAAGCCTAAACTGGCATTAAAAATGAGAAACACAACTTCCCTGAGATTTGATTCTGAGCAAGATAGCTTGAGGATCTGGGGGACTTCACAGAAAAACTGGTTCACAACATTTCCATGGCAGAGAGGCAGTGAAAACGTACTGGCAGTGTGCAGCAGGGAATAGAGAAGCACAGTGCCCCAGGCAGCTGCTGCCATGGTGGCACAAGTTCTGCTGTCCATCAAGGTCCCGTAGTGCAGGGGCTTGCAGATGGCAACGTAGCGGTCATAGCACATGATGGTGAGAAGGGAATACTCTGCTGACATGAAGAATGAAAAGAAAAAGAGCTGTGCAGCACATCCTGTGTAGGAGATGGCCCTGGTGTCCCAGAGGGTGTTGGCCATGGCTTTGGGGAGAGCGGTGGAGATGCTGCCCAGGTCGAGGAGGGCCAGGTTGAGGAGGAAGAAGTACATGGGGGTGTGCAGGCGGCGGTCGCAGGCTACGGCTGTGCTGATGAGGCCATTGCCCAGGAGGGCAGCCAGGTAGATGCCCAGGAAGAGCCAGAAGTGCAGGAGCTGCAGCTGCCGCGTGTCTGCCAACGGCAGCAGGAGGAACTCGCTGATGGAGCTGCTGTTGGACATCTGTTGTTCCTGGTCTTGGAGTCCTGGTCAGAGTGCAGATGATAATGACAAGTCCAGACCATTCTCAGACACACTCCTCCTGCTATACTGTAATTTTTTTCTTTCCCTTAAGAAAATGTTCATTTAACTCCAGAACTTGTATTTATTTTCATGAATTTCACCATCCCTTAAGGAGTAGAAGATAAAGGAGATCTTACATTTTTCTCATTTCCTAATCACATCCCAGCATCCTGGATATTTTCCACTTTATTGCAGCTGTTCTTTGAGACCCCAGACCCAGCATCTGTACACTTCAATTTCTCTTAGAGAAATCTGCCTGTTTGCAGGAGGAATCAACTATTAATATCTGCAGAATTCAATAAGTTAAACTGATTGTTTCCTTTTAGAAAGGAGAGGCTGAAAGCACAACCTTGCTCTTTGACTGTTCAGAGAACAACCGATGGTTTGACAAAACATTTGCTCATTTCAGAGCTGTGTTTAAATTAGACATACACTTTTAGATTTCTGCCCCCAGTCCTTTTTGCCTTCGCTCAGAACAGGAAATGGAAAATCCCTGCCTTGGCTCTCCTCTGGCAAAGCAACCTCACAAACATCCTGTTGTGCAGTGGAGCTGTGATCCCCTGCCCCAGGCAGCAGCTGTGGCAGCACAAGTCCTGCCGGGGGGCTCCTTCCCCCCACACGTCTCCCCGCAGCGCCCTGGGCAGCTCCCCGGGCAGGCTGAGTGCTGAGCCTGGCAGGGGGCAGAGTCCCATACCCGGCACACAGCCCCTGGGGCACAGCAGGGACCCTGCTCTGCAGGACAGCCCTGGGCACCCGCCTGGAGCCATGCTGGGACACGCAGCCCTCAGGGCTGTGCTCTGACTCTGCAGCACGGGAGCCCTCAGCTAGGGCAGAAGGCTTTTAACACAGTAAAGAAACATGCATTGCCTGAAGCCAGATCTGATACGGGATGTCCCTGATTTGGTTAACCCTCTATGAAAAGCATCTGCATGGTCTGTAGTGAGACTTACTATGTCATGTTCTGTGAGTAATGCTCCTGCTGTGTGCTCCCAGCCTGCTCACACCGTACACATCCTGGAAGCTCTTTCCCCTTTCTCTCCTCTCCTTTTGGGAGCTGCAGGCTGTGCTGTGCACAAGAGCTGCTCCTGGGCACAACTGTCTGTCTGCAGCACTGCCCACTTGTATGAGCTCCCTGTGTCCCAGGAGCCCGGCCCAGCTCAGCATCAGAGGATGTCATGTTTTATCCTTCCCACTCTTCTCCCGTGAGATGTCCCTGCGTCCTCTTGGCCAACAGATCCTGAAAAACAACACCATCATGATTGTACTTTGAAATCTGATGAATTAAATACCAAATGTACAGTGGTCAGTGACTGATTCCAGACCTGATAACTGAGATCCTGTGATGAAACAAAATGGGCATACAGGCAAGGACAGAGAGAGGTGGACTTCCCCTGTGCAGGGCAGTGATTTAGTTGAGGCAGTGCAGGCGTCTCATCCCTAATTGGAAACCCTGGGGCTGAAATGGGATTCAGCTCCCCATGGACACACAGTATCATTGGGATTCCTCTGGTTCAGCTCAGAAGTGCACAAGGAGTTGCCTGCATGTGAGCTCCTGCTCTGAGTCCTCAGTCCTTCAGCAGGGAGGCAGTTGCTCACACACAGACACTGGGTGATGCCCAAGGTGCCTGGGCTGCTCCTGATGTGTGCCAGTGCTTGTAAACCGTGTGGGAAATCCCTGAGATAGACACCTCCTTCCTGGGCATGAGCTGAGGGCCAGAGAGGGGATAGCACCGGCTGTCTGGTGAATTCACATGCAGCTGCAAGAGCAGCACAGGGCCTTCAGCAAAGCCATGCCCATGGTGTGACCATGTTGCTATGTCAACTCCAAGGCCCACAATCGGTCTATTGCCTGTGTGCCACCTTCTGCGCACTAATACCATGGATGAGCTCTCCAGTCCGGCTAAGTCCAGTGATGCTTTCCAGTGAGGATGTTTACTCCTGTATTTTTGCACTAATGCAAACACCAACACACAAGAAGCTAGAAATCTTGGTAGAGCTGCAGGCCTGAGCTCCTGTTTGGACCATGGGACACAGTTGAATGGCTTCCACAACTGCACTGTAGCACAAGGGGGATACAGAGTCTTTAGGATGGATGGGTGAGGAGACAAGGAAGAGCGACTGCCCTCTGTGAGAGTGCACTGAGCTCTGCCTGAGGATGGCAGAGCAGCCAGGTCAGAGATAATGGAAATGGCCAACAGAGGAGACCATCAGTGTCTGTACCTGTCTTCCTGATCAGGGAGAACAAGAGGAAGGTGCCCTCTGCAGACAGATGGGAGTCTCATGTTGTCTGGCCATTGTCCCCTTTGGGAGCCTTTTTCACTCCAGTATGTGCTGCAGGGACAGCACAGCAGGGCATGTGGCATCCAGCAGATCCATGGAGAGCACAGATGGCAGCTTCTTGACCAAGTCATAGAGGAACCAAAGAGGAGAGGTGCTCTGCTGGATCTCATACTCTCCAGCATGGAAGGTCTGGTGGGAATTGTGAAGGTGAAAGGGGCATCAGGCCATGTGCAAAAGACTAAAGGATCTAATTTTATTTATGTATTTATTTATTTATTTTGGGGCTGTAAGCTTAAAAGATGAACATATATGTCAATAAAACTGAAACAAAGAATTGAAGACAAAGATAGAAATCAATGAAAATGTGTTAATTCTTTTCAACATGAGAAATTCTCATGAGTCTTGTTCCATTTTTAGTTGTAAATATGAGTCTTTGTAGGGATTTTGTGTCTTTTTTTTTTTTTTTTTTTTTTTTTCCTTTAATTCAGATGCTTTCAGGTACAGAGACACAGACAGCGATGCCAGTGCCATCATTGCCCTGTGACTAAATCCCGGCGCCCACCGCTGCTCTTCCCTGCTGCCTATTTGATCCCTCATCCTCCAGGTGTCTCCAGCTCTCCTAAATAAATGGTCGTGGTTAAAGGCATGTTTTCAGCAGGCCATTTAGACACATGCTCCTGCCACAGCCTGCCAGATTTCCCCATCCCTTTCTTATTGTTCAGTCAGATGCCTCCCAATTATCTGTCTGATTTGTGACTTTTAGGGGGATGACTAAAATTTGCTCCATCTCGCCAAAGACTGATGGACTGTGTTGTCAACTCCTTCACTGTGATTCTATCTATCCCTTCCTATCTTTTCTTTTTCTCTTATTTTTTCTTTTTCTATGTCATTTCCTTTTCCTTTTCCTTTTCCTTTTCCTTTTCCTTTTCCTTTTCCTCTTCCTTTTTCTTTTCCTCTTCTTTTTCCTTTTCCCTTTCCATATCCTTTTTTTTTTCCTTTTTCTATTTCTATTTCTTTTTTTTTCTCTTTCTCTCTTTCATTTTTTCATGCTTTAAAGAAAGCATGAATTCTGAAAGATGTCAGTAAAATTGAAAAAAAGAGTTGAAGACAAAGATAGAAATCAAGAAGAAAGTGTTAACCCGTCTCAGTGTGTGAAATACTCACGAGTCCTGTTCAATTCTAAGTTGATACCTCCCAACGCCCTGGCTGATCTATCCAAGGGAGATTACTGAAATTTGCTCCATTCCTCAAAAGTCTGTTGTCAAATCCTTCACCGTGATTCTATCTATCCCATCCTATCTGTTTCTAACGCATTTCTTGTGCAAATATTCCCTATGAAAAATAAACCTCAATAGAAGCTGCTTGGACATGGCATGTAGTTGATCACTGTGTTTTACTGTTCATTCAATTGCATCACCTTTCCTTCTGTTTGTTGGCCGTAAATAAAGAGAATTCTTTCTTTTTCTGTGTGCAGCTGGTTCTCTGTGGAAAGCCAGTGGGAGTTGGTACAAAGGAGTTTTAACACTGAGCGGGTGACAGTAGAGGAGAAGAGTGATGTGAGGAAAAGTGATGCAAGTCCCATGGGGCCAGTGTGAGTAGGAGTGGGATGGGGAGATTGAGGAGGAACTTTGTCAACACAGTAACAGTACAGAACTCATTGGGACATCCTGGATTGACATCAGTTGCAAAGTGCTTCTTTAACTTCTTGTATAAAACAAACTATAAATAAATAGACAATAAATGCATTTTGGATTCTTGCTCTTTAAGCTCTCTCCATTTTGCTGAACACATTCTGAAAACCTGAAGAAGAGAACAGGAAGGTACAAGGCACAAGAGGCTCTTTAGGTTATAATGGGCCCCAGGGTGCATTTGGTGCTGAGTCCATCAACCTCCAGTGCAGAGAGAAGTTTGCACAAAGTGCTCAAGAAGACAAAGTCAGAAGTAACAGTGAAGTTTCTTGGAATATTAATGGTCCCACTGTGGGCCATTACGAAGTAAGCTTCCCAACAGACTAGTTAGAGAAGATAACTGGAAGCCATGACTACAGGCAGGCAAAGGCACTGGCATGCTAAGAAACCTCTCCTTTGCTTTACGAAGCAGACAGGTCAAGCCCCGATTGCAAGACCAGAAGTAGGGAGATCCTGTCTCTCATGTTGGCTCAGGGCACTTCCTGTGACAGTGAGTTGGAAGTCTATATGATGTTAAGTGAAAGACATAGGAACGGAAGATCCCAGGCTCTGCATGTGGTGCAAGGATGCTGTTAAGTTCCTATCCCACATGTGCCCTGTGTCTCATTGCAGGATGTGGGATGTGAGAAGGGCCCAGTCTGAACAAGCAGTCAATCCCTGTGAAACTCTGAACTTCATATCTCTCAGTTCCAATGCCCTCCAGTGCACACTCTCCCATAGTTTTATGTCCTTTATGTTATGCGGTGCCCAGAAGTGCACCCAGTGCTCCAGGTGAGGCTGTAGCAATGCAGAGCAAAGAGGGACAACCCTTTCTCTCACCCAGCTGGCAATAAATTGCTTTATGCGCTCCAGGGTACCGTTGGCCTTCCTGGCTGCCTGGGCACACTGCTGACTCACTTCCAATTTTATGTTGAGAAGGACCCCCAATGCTTTTCAGTCAGACCTCTCTCATGTGTCCCATATCCAGTCAGTGTGTATGTCCAGTGTTGCCCCTACCCAGGTGCACCATCAGGCACTTGTTCTTGTTATACTTTATGCACTTGGTGCTTAGTACCAACTGATACCCACTTCTCTGACTTGTCCACATCTCTCTGCAAGTCCTCTCCACCCTCAGTGGAGGCAACAGCACCTCCTCATCTGGTCTCATCGGCAAACTTGCTCAGAACATCTTCTAGTCCTGCATGCAAGTCATCTGCATAAACATTAAAGGAAAGTGGCCCTAAAGTGGAGCCCTGGGAAACTCTGACAGTGACCATCTACCAGCCTGATGGAACCCACTGACTATAATCCTTTGGGACTGACCTACTGGCCAACTGCTCACTCACCACTGCTGGTGAACCTGAAAGGCAAAATGTCAGCGTGCTGGGACAAGCAGACAAACACCAATATGGTTACATATAGCTGCATCAATTTATTGCCCGAAAAGCCATGATTTTAAAGGAGACAGACAAGGGTGTCCAAAAATCACACACGCTAATTGGAGGAAAGCTACTGCAATAACAACCCTATAGCCCCCCTTCAAAGCCACGAGCCATTCATTCTTTTCCTAGAGATGTCCTTTGTTCTCATGCTGTTTATCCTGCTCCGTAGCTGCTGCTCTGTGAACTCCTTATCTCAATCCATGGCTGCTGCTCTGTAAAATTCTTCTTGTATTACAACACACCACGTTCTGTTTCTGTCTAGCTGTATGCAGGAATTTCTGTCCAGAAGGGTGCTGGAGAAATAGTATCAAAAACTCTACTGAAATCCCCAAGGATTGCATCAACTGCCTTCCCTTGTTCAGCTCAATGGATAAAGGTGTCATAAAAAGACCTGAAATTAAATAGGACCTTCCCCTCTGTATCTTGTGTTGTCTGTGACCTGTCCTTCAGTTGTTTTTCCATAACTCCCACCATCATTTTCTCCATAATTTTACCAAGCTCTGTAGTGAGACTGACAGGTCAATAGTTGCCCGTGTCATCTTTCTTGCTCTTCCTTACAATGTGACAACATTTGCCAGCTTCCTGTCAACTGGTATGACCCTAGATTTATTAGATGCCATTGCAATGCAAGCCCAGAGCATGCTAAAGTGTCATCAGTGCAAGAACGTAGATGTGCCATAGCTTTGCAATGCCTTGAAATCCAGACTATGCCACAGATGGAGCAGAGAGGAAGATCTGCCTCTTCTGTTCTGAGCTCATCCTTTCAGTAAGCTGAATATCACTACGTACTCCATGGGGTCAGGTGCAAAAGACACACTGGGTGCCCTAAGCACGTGGCTGTGGTGGTATTTAGGATGGCCAAGAATACCTCCCTTCTGGCCCTCAGCTGATGCTCCAGAAGGAGGTGTCTATCTCATAGATTTTCCGTCACAGTTTACAAGCACTAGCACAAAACTAGGATCACCCAAGGCACCTTGGGCATCACTGAGAGTCTGTGTACAAGCAGTGCAGTCCCTGTGGAATAAAACCCAAGGATTCAGATGAGGGACTCACACACAGACACCTCACTGTGCACATCTGAACTCAGCTAGGTGAACTTGCAGCCCCCGTGGTTCTTTGAAAAACTGATCCCAATTCAGCCCCAGGGTTTCCATCTGAGGATGAGATGCCTAATGCTAGAATAAGGATGGGATGGTCTGTTGATAACAGGACAAATGGAAATGGATTTAAATTAAAAAGGGGAGACATAGGTTAGATGTGAGGAACCTATATTTTTACACAGCAACACTGGAAAATGTTCCCCTTAGAGGCTGAGCATGATGATGGATGGGATCCTGGTTTTACTCTGGGTTTACCCTCACGTCAATCCAGGTTTCTACTCATACTTTTCTCTAGGTGAACTCTCACTTTACTCAAGGTTTTACTCACAATTTACCATCAGGGTGTGTGATCGGGAGATGGGCTGGTGGAGTGACTTGCTGGCATCCCCGAGGGAAGGCTGCCAGGCAGATACCCCCAGAAAAGTGGTTGACTCCCTGCCCTGTCACAGTCAGACAGACCTGACTGATGAGGAGGGTTGGAAGAGAGTCCCAACTCAACGTCACAGGAGCCCCCCCATGCCTGCCTAGCCCTCGACCCCTGATCCATCTAAGCAACAGGTTTGACACTCTGAAATCTGAAGGAGATAAGAATGGGGAGGCAATGGAGGATCTGCCTAGGAGAGAGCCTAATGCAAGGCAGTCACTACCAAGCCTTGTGACTTTCTCTGCCATGAAAGAAAGAAGGGTGGCCATGGTGGGTGACTCCCTTCTCAGAGGAATAGAGGGCCCCATTTGCAGACTGGACCCGAGCCGTCAGTAAGTCTGCTGCCTTCTTGGCTGCAGGTCAGGGACATAATGAGGAAACCCCCAATGCTGGTTAGGTCCACTGATTATTTTCCACTACTCATAGTTTAGGTGGGCAGTGATGAAATTTCTTAGAGAAGCCTACAAACTATAAAAAGAGATTTCAGGAATTTAGGCCATTTAGTTCACAAAGTGGGAGATCAAGTGATATTTTGTTCTATACCTTCAGTGGCAGTGAGGGACACAGAGCAGGCTTGGAAAGCAAAGCAATGAACAATTGTCTCAGAGGTTGTTACTGAGCCAGAAACTTTGAGTTCTTTGATCACAGGACAGTTTACTTGGCCCATGGCCTGTTATCCATGAATGGAACCCAACTGTCTCAAAGGGGGAAACAAATCCTAGCACAGAAGGTAGCGGGGCTTATCGAGAGAGCTTTAAACTAGCTACGATGGGGGAGTGGACAAAACAGGGCTTACCAGAGATAAGCCTAGTGAAATGCTGTTTGAGCTGGAAGAGAGGCAGATGCCTCAGCTGAAGTGCGTCTACACCAACGCACGCAGCTTGGTCAACAAGCAGGAGGAGCTGGAAGCAACTGTGCATCTGACAAACCATAACCTAGTTGCTATTACCGACCCATGGTGGGACCACTGCCATGACTGGAGTGCTGTGATGGATGGTTACAAGCTCTTCAGAAGGGATAGAGGAGGAAGGAAAGGTGGTGGTGTGGCCCTTTATATTAAAGAGAGTTTTCATGTTGAAGAGCTTGGGCTTCAGAATGAAGTGCATGTTTGTAAGGATCAGGGGAAAGGCCTGTAAGTGTGACATCTTGCTAAAGGTTTCTTATAGACCGCCTAATTGATGGGTGAGGCATTCTATGAGCAGCTTACTGAAGTCGCAAGATTGCCAGCACTCATTTTCTTGGGAGACTACAACTTCTCTGATATATGCTGGGAATATAATAAATAGCAGAGGAATCAGTCCAAGAGGTTTATAGATTGCATGCAAGACAGCTTCCTTATGCAGCTGGTATGAAGTCCTACCAGGGGTGGTTCCTTGCTAGACCTGCTCTTCACTAACAGTGAAGGACTGGTAGGAGTTGAGAAGGTTGGGGACTGTCTTGGGCAGAGTGGCCATGAAATGGTAGAATTCTCTATTCTTGGAGATGTCAGAAGGGTGACTAGCAAAACTACAATCCTGAACTTCTAGAGGGCGGACTTTGACCTGTTCAGGACACTTGTAGCACAGGTCCCTTGGGAGTCGCTCCTTATGGGTAAAGGGGTCCAGGAAGCCTGGACACTCCTCAAGATGGAAATCTTAAAGGCACAAGATCAGGCTGTCCCTGAATGCCATCAGGTGAGCGATAGGGGAAGAAGACCAGTGCAGTTGAACTGGGAAAAACTGTTGAGACTCAGGAAGAAAAAGAGAATCTCCGTCATTGAGAAGAAAGGACAGGATACTTGGGGAGATTACAAGGAAGTTGCTAAGGTATGAAGGGAGGAATTTAAGAAGCTACCTTACTTCCTTGTCCATTAGTCCATGCCCAGAGCTTCTCAGCCATGTCCCTGTAAACTGTAAGCTCCATGCAGAGGTCAAGTGGGACACAGAGGGCACAGCCTTCTGCTGGGTGGATGCAAGTGTTGGTGGAACCAGATGGGACAAAGCCTTCCCACCATGCCCTCCTGGGAAAATGGCCACCCCAAGAATGGCAGTCTGCCTCCTCCATGACCCCATCTGAAATGCTCCTGCACTGATTGATTAAAGGGCTTTAAACCAGGTCCAAATGGGGAAGGGTGGGGAATTGGATGTGACAGAGAAGGGCTGAGGGATGTTGTTGCTGTTGGAGATTGAATGGAAAGCCTCTGAGTTGTTCTATAGGATTGTGTGAGGATTCCTCAGAGAAAGTCTTGTTGCCAATACCCTGTCCTAAATCTTACTGTGTACCCTCTGGGGGTAACCCCAACCTGCTGCTGCCCTAAAGTGCCTGTAGACCAGTGCGGGTAGCATGGGAAATAAATGGGACAAATCAAGAGAAAACCACAGAGCTTTTCCTTTCATGCAGGCTGCTGCTTCTGAGCAAGGCCCTGAACATCAGTACCACAGTGTAGATGCAAGACCCAGTCAGGCTAAGTCAAAGCATGCTTCTGGAAGGGGATGCTTTCTGAAGAATCCTTACACTAATGAGAGGACCACAAACATTCACTCAGCGAACTCCACATCTCTGTGCCTTTGCAGGCCTAGGGTCTTGTTTGTCTCACAGAGACATGGTGGGATGGTTCTCACCTCTGAACTGTAGCAAAGTAGGTACAGACTCTTCATTACGATTAGGCAATGAAGATGAAGAAAGGCTGCTGCCATCTGTGAGAGTGCACTGAGCTCTGCCTGGGGATGGCAGAGGAGCCACCTGAATACTGATGGAAAGGTTTCAAAAAGAAGAGCAGCAGATTCTGTTCCTTGCTTCCTGATCAGGTAGAACAAGAGGATGGGGACAGGCAGGAATCTGAGTTACAGCTCAGATGGATTTTTTTTCTTCAGACTGCCTGCTATGGTGCAGTGTTTTGGTTCTAGGAGAAAATCATTGATAACACTCTGATGTTTACAGCTGCTGCTAAGCAGTGTTGTACGGAGCCAAAGCCATGGTCAGTGGAGGGCACATGGAGCTGGGAGGGAACAGAGTGAGGACAGCTGACTGAAAGTGGCCAAAGGGACGTTCTCTATCAGCTGACAGCAAGCAGAAATTGTATTGAAAGGGGTGGGAGTTCATCTCAGTCTCTTCACTGCCCAGGGTCCAGCTGAGCATCAGTCTGGTGGTGCTGAGCAAGTGCTTATGCATCAGTTGTTACATACAATTCCATATCAATGGATATATAGTGATAACTATTACTCCTCTCCTTTTATCTCTCTTAGTAAACTGCTTTGTTACAACCCAGAAGTTGTACTTTTTTTCCCAGTTCTCATCCCCATCCCACTGGGAATGGGGCAGTGCACAAAGCACTGTGTGCTGCTGAGCCACATGTTGGGTTCAACAACCACAGTCATTTTGGTGCCTGATGTGAGGCCCCAAGGGTTGTGGTAACAGCACATCTGTCCAGAGTGGACAGGGCTTTGTGGGAGTTGGAGATGTGCAGGCCATGGTGCTGATAGTTTCCCTATTTGTGAAGCTTGCTGAGTCTTCTCATGAAGCTGCATTGCACAGCTCCTTGCTTGCTGCTTGTTTTCCCTGCTGCATCATTTGTCAACTCTGGATGCTGGATTAGGGTATTTATTTTGCTATGCTGTTTGACCTTGGTTTGTACCACGATAAAATTGGCAAAGTGAAGTTTTGTGCACATTCAGCTCTTTGGATATCTTTGGGTTTTGGAAGTAATATTGTTACTATGATTAGGAATTACACATTTTACACTGTCGTCTCTGGGAGCCCAGGGGTATTCAAGGAGAGACTGGATATTGTGTTGAGGGACATGGTTAAGTGGGAGCTATTGGTAATAGGTGAACGGTTGGATTGGATGATCTTTCAGGCCTTTTCCAGCCTTGGTGATTCTATGATTCTAGGATTGAGGTTAAACAATCATTCAGGAATATCAGTGAGAGATCTGCCCCAAGGTGAGAAGGCTCTGCATGGCAGGGGGTGTGGGACGGTCTGGGCAGCTGCCTGGAGTGGTGGGCACCCCCAGGGCTTTGGAACTTCATCTCCAAGCAACTGCAGGATCCTGAGAAACTGGTAGAATATTGGAGACATGTCTGCTGTGGCACTGGTAATCCTAAACAGGCACAAATGACTGCAGTGTGCCAGGGCCTGGCCCACACCTACTGAGCTGTGTTCAACACTATTCAGCATCTTCTAGGGGAAGAGAGCTGGATCTGCTGACATTGCTGCAGCCTCTGCAACTCCTGGCACAGTCCCTGCAATAGCTCCAAGTTTTTGCTACACATCCTGCAGTTGCTCCAAGCTCTGGACAGAGCCCACCGTCACTCCACCCCTCATAAGGAGCTCTGCAGTCACTTATGCTACAGGTCCTGTAGCTGTTCCAAGTATTGAGATAAGAAAATTAAGCAAACCCCTGAGTGCTGCTGTAGAGACGACGGGACTGCTGTGAGACACACAAGACCTTCAGGCCTGTAGAAATGAGAGGACTCAAATCCTCTGTGCACTGTGGCAGTGTAAAGAGAGGAGGAATGAAAAGAACTAGTTGTGCTTCTATCTGTGGCTGTACCTTCCCCAAATCCAGACAAAGTTGGATAAGATAAGAGCTAAGGAAAAGCGTATTTTGAATGCTATTTATTTATCTCTTAACCTATTCGGGGAATCTGGTTCCATGTTTACATGAGCTCTTGGAGTGAGAAAATGGATAGTAGGTGGGAAAGAAGTGAAATAAATTTTTATTTATAAGTTCAATAACATTTTTTTGCACGTTGCTATATCTCACATAATCAAACAATCAAAGATGCATAAAACATGAAGAACCATCACTGAGAATCCTGCGAGGAAGATGTGCACTTTATTGAAGCTGGAATAGTGCTTATTGCAAAATCTTCCTGAGAGAATGCTTGATCTCCCTGTTCCTCATGCTGTAGATAATAGGGTTCAGTGTTGGAGGAACCACTGAGTACAGAAGTGCCACTGTCAGATCCAGGAGTGGGGAGGAAGTGGAGGGGGGCTTCAGGTAGGCAATAAAGGCAGTGATGAGAAAGAGAGAGACCACAGCCAGATGAGGGAGGCACGTAGAGAAGGCTTTGCGCCGTCCCTGCTCAGAGGGCATTCTCAGCACGGCCATGAAGATCTGCACATAGGACACAACTATGAAAACAAAGCAACCAAAGACTAAACAAGCACTAAAAATGATAAGCACAACTTCCCTGAGATTTGATTCTGAGCAGGAGAGCTTGAGGATCTGGGGGATTTCACAGAAAAACTGGTTCACAACATTGCCTTGGCAGAGAGGCAGTGAAAACGTACTGGCAGTGTGCAGCAGGGAATAGAGAACCCCAGTGCCCCAGGCAGCTGCTGCCATGGTGGCACAAGCTCTGCTGTCCATCAAGGTCCCGTAGTGCAGGGGCTTGCAGATGGCAACATAGCGGTCATAGGACATGATGGTGAGAAGGGAATACTCTGCTGAGATGAAGAAGAAAAAGAAAAAGAGCTGTGCAGCACATCCTGTGTAGGAGATGGCCCTTGTGTCCCAGAGGGTGTTGGCCAAGGCTTTGGGGAGAGTGGTGGAGATGCAGCTCAGGTCGAGGAGGGCCAGGTTGAGGAGGAAGAAGTACATGGGGGTGTGCAGGCGGCGGTCGCAGGCTACGGCTGTGCTGATGAGGCCGTTGCCCAGGAGGGCAGCCAGGTAGATGCCCAGGAAGAGCCAGAAGTGCAGGAGCTGCAGCTGCCGCGTGTCTGCCAACGGCAGCAGGAGGAACTCGCTGATGGAGCTGCTGTTGGGCATCTGCTGTTCCTGGACATGGGGAATCATCCCAGAAGAAAATAAAAGAAAGTTAGATGAGATTTCTCTTGGCACAAACCTGTACTGTTCCTTGGTGACCTTCCTCCTGCTGTATCATCCAATCCTTTTTCATTTTCCAATGGAAATGTTGGTTCAGATCCATGGCCTAAGATTGTTGACATGAGTTGGAATGTGGATGGAAGAGGAGAGGAGAAGAGGCCTCTTCTGGTTGGCTCTGGAGAAGGTGACCATGAGCCACCCAGGTGGGTACAATGTAAAGTGACAGGAGTGCTCAGTTTTACTTGTAGAATGTGACGTCTTTCTTAGCATCTCTCTACATCATCTCCCTGGGCAGATGCTCTTTCTGGTAACGGAGAGATGCTAAGGCAAATACTTGCATCCTGCAGGGCAGTTCACAGCTTGGAAGGACCTCTCTCTTATAGAGAGAGCCAAGTGTCCTAATGATGGAGTCTCATTAAAAGAAATACAGCTCGTTTCCCAGCTGCACAGAATGTGTTCTCCACAGCCCTGAGCAGCTGCTCTCAGCCCGTGTGCTGGAGAAGGAAATGCACTCACGCCTGGAGAGATGCAGCTCTGCTCTGCTGGAGCTCTGGCTGCAGAGGAGGCGGTTCAAACCTGAATGGGATCAGCAAAGCTGATGCTCATTGTGTCCATCGAGCCAGAAAAGGCTGATGGAGCACGAGGATGCTGCTCACAAACCCACTCATCTCCAAAGATACAGCGCAGCAGTCTCAGTGCTGTGTTAATATATACAGCTTGACTCCCATTTCTCCGGTCAACCCTACCCTAACAGCAGAAAAATGAACAAAAGGCAGGAATTCCCATGTTTGGTCCTCTCTTTCTTTGAAGTCCCCTCTTCAATGCCCTGAGCATGCAGTGCAGCTGTGAGCCTCCAGCCTCATGCAGCACCCTGAGCAGCAAAAGGCCCCAGTGCTGCTGGGGGGCTCCTTCCCCCCCCACGTCTCCCTACAGATACCTGTTCAGCTCCTTGGGCAGGCTGAGTGCTGAGCCTGGCTGGTGATTGAGTCCCTGCCCCAGCACAGTGCCCTGGGATGCAGGGATTTTGGCTCTGCAGGACACCTTTACACTTCCATAGGGACGGGATTCAGCTGAATCCATTCAGGCATCTTATCATGAGGTTGTAGTCCTGGCTCCTGGAGGGGACTCAGCTTCCTCCCATGCCTCCCACACACCCAGCTGGACCAGCACTGACCACACATCTGGCCACAAGCATCTGCATCCCTCCTCTTGCACATCCTTCTTTCTCCTCCATCGCCATTCATTCCCATCTCTGACTGTTGCAGTCACACTCCAGATATCAGCTCTCACTGACTACATTTCCCTCTTGGATCCCAATGCTACCCCCATGCTGGCTGTACCTCCCTCTCCCTGGCAGAGCTGCCATCTGTGTCACACGGGTTGTGCTGCACTCGGTGACATCTCAGTGCTTGCTGTAAGACAAAGTACCCTTAAATAGGACATCTCCTTTTTTGGACAGTGAAACCTTGAAACCATCATCTGCAACACTGAGACCTCCCTAAGGAGCAGTTCAGGCCTTGAAGACTTGAGGGAAATAGCTTGTTAGGTCTTTCTGCACTGTAATGAGCCCCACAGCGTGTGTGGTGTACATGAACTTCGGGGACTGAGAGAAGATTGCTGTAAGCAAATGATGGAGGTACAGTCAAAATGCTGTCCAGAAATGTTCGAGAAAGTTGGAGCTGTAATTGGTCCCTGTGGGGCCATTGCCAACAAAGTCTCCCCACAGCTGTGTTTGAGCAGATAATTGGAGGCTGTCATTACAGGCAGGCCTTCATCTTTTTGCTTAGCACCACTACTATGGCAAAGTGGGCTACAAACTTCAGTTCCAGACGATGAGCACAACACCAAGAGATGGTAGCCTGACAATCACACCTGGTTTGACTCAGATGGTATTGGCTATTCTCTCTTCTCAGTTGGCAAAGCACAAAGAGAAGTTTGTTACTGTCAGACTTCCGCTCTTTCTACTGCCACTATTGATGGAGGGTAGTTAGGGACACCAGACTCTCCTGAAATAAATTCTCATTTTGCAGTTTTTCATATTCAGTTAGTTGGCCATGAAAACCATGGAGCCCACTGGCTATGTGCTACACCACGTCAACTTCTAGGAAGCCGGTGAAACATTAGGACAAGTGAGGCTCTTCTTGAGATACTCCTTTAAAGAATTAAGAATAATTTGTATTGTTGTCCAGGCTGAGTGGCTTCTAGTAGACTCCCACAGTGACATCCACTTTATTTCCTTGACCCTTAATCAGTATGAAAGTAGGAATCAGGTAAATAGGGCTCTTCCTTGAAGATGAAGTATCCTTGGCTTTGGGGAATGTCAGAAGAAAAGGATCAGTGGGACATGTAGACATTGCTATAGTTACAATACAGCTGGGTCTATAGTTAAGACAATACAGCTGGGTATACATAAGGGAAGGGTAGCCAAAGAAACTGGTTTTGACCAGACTAAGTGAAGGAGCTGGGTCAAAGACGAGAGGTCAACCTCTCATCAATAGTCCTTGAAGGTCATTAAGAACTAGGGAATGGTTTGGGATGGCATGATCTCCTTGGGAGGCTCCTTGATGATCAAAGAACCGTGGATCGGCTTGTGTTGGAAGGGTCCTGGAAGGTTTGGGTGTTCCTTAATGATGATAGAAGTACAGAAGGGTTTGTGGGGGGTTTTAGGTTTGGGGTTTGTGTTAGGGTAGGGTTGGTTATAGCTTTGGGGTTTGGGTTTGAGTCTCAGTTGGGTCTGGGTTTGGGGTAGGGTTGGTTTTAGCTTTGGGGTTTGGGTTTGTGTCTATGTTGGGTTTGGTTTTGGGGTAGGGTTGGTTTTAGATTTGGGGTTTGGGGTAGGGTTGGTTTTAGGTGTGGGGTTTGGGTTTGTGTCTGTGTTCGGTTTGGGTTTAGGGTAGTGTTGGTTTTAGGATTGGGGTTTGGGTTTGAGGTAGGGTTGGTTTTAGCATTGGGGTTTGGTTTTGTGTCTATGTTGTGTTTCGGGCACAGTTGGTTTCAGGTTTGGTGTTTGGGTTTAGGGTAGGGTTGGTTTTAGGTTTGGAGTTAGGGTTTATGTCTATGTTGGGTTTGGGTTCGGGGCACAGCTGGTTTTAGGCTTGGGGTTTGGGTTTGTGTCTATGTTGGGTTTGGGTTTGGGGCACAGTTGGTTTTAGGTTTGGGGTTTGGGTTTGTGTCTATGTTGGGTTTGGGGCACAGTTGGTTTTAGGTTTTAGGTTTGGGTTTGTGTCTATGTTGGGTTTGGGTTTGGGGCACAGTTGGTTTTAGGTTTGGGGTTTGAGTTTGTGTCTCTGTTGGGTTTGGGTTTGTGTCTATGTTGGTTTATGGTTAGGCTTCGGCGCTGGATTAGGGTTAGGGTTGGATTTGGGTTTGGCTTCGGCATTGGATTAGGGTTCGGGTTTGGTGTAGCAGTTGGGATGGCGTTTGGGTCAGGGTTAGGGTTGTGAATCATGCACAACTTAAGGCTCAGGACCGCTCGGTGCAGTTGGGGTCGGGGGGAGAAGAATTAAGGCTCACCCTGCGCCCCTCCCGCTCACCCCCCCCCCTCCCGGTCAATGCCGTATTCAGCTCCTCGGGGGGTGTGTCTCCGTCTCCTCTTTGCCCCCCCTTCCTTTACCCATAGCGGCTCAATTGCGACCATTGGCCGTCCCCCACCCTTGGGACGCCTCCAGGTGGCGCTGCATGTTCGACGCCATGTGGGAAACGCTGGGGGGGGAACCCGAAAGCCGGTTAGTGTGGGAAGGGGCTTGACCCCCCGCTGCCATCACCCCCTTCGTGTTGGATGAAGGGGACGGAGATGGGGGGTGGGCGGCGGCCGCCTCGTTGCCCCCCTGCAGTCTGGCCCTAATTTGGGGGAGGGAGGGGAGAGTGGACGTGCGGTGTCAGCGCTGGGGGGCTCTGGTCCCTTTGGGTCGCCTATTGAGGGGGGAGGCTTGAGGGCAGCACACGGGTGGTTCGGGAAGGTATCTATGGGTCTGGGTCGGTTCTGCGGGGTGGGAAAGGAGGGGTGTTTCTCATGAGGTTTTCTCTGTAAATGGGAATGATGCAGATTGGAGTGTTGAGTTTTGTGTTCCGTAAGGATTTGGATGCGCGGTTCCGGCCCGGTTCTGCGGACCCGACTTCGTTTCGCTGTCGTAAAGAGAGCGGAGAGCTCTCTGCTGCCACCGCGTGGCCAAAGAGCGGAACTGCACCCCGGTGTCACCCCAAACTGACCCCCCATCGCCACCCCAGCGATGTCGCCCCCGAAGGGATACCCCAACATAACTCCAACATGACCCCAACATGACCCCCCAGCGTCGCCCCCCAGCAACAAAAACATCCCTCCCTCCCTGATAGCAACCCCAGTGATACCGCAACATCGCTCCTAACATCGCTCCCCAACATTACTCCAACGTTATCCCAACAGCATCACACCAGTGTCACCCCAATGTCACCCCAACACCATCACCCCAGCGTCACCCCAACACAGCCCCAATGTCACCACGTCACCCCAACACAGCCCCAATACCACCCCAATGTCACCCCAATGTCACCCCAACAGCATCACTCCCGACATCACCCCAGTGTCCTCCCAGTGACCAACCCCCAGCTCACCACAGCCTCCCTTTGTGAATTATAGGGAGCAATAAGACCCTCACTACCCCATAGCAGATCAATCCATGCCCCCACTTGGTGTTATCTGATGGCTGTTTGCTGGCGGGCTGTTGCTCCATTCAACCACCACTGTCTGGGCCCATCCTCCAGTCAGTTCCTCACCCAGCACAGAGTGCACCAATGCATGCCAATGACCCCAGAAGTGCCCCCAAATGACTCCAAATGACCCGAAATCCCCCCAAGTGACCCTAAAATGATCCCGTAAGTGCCCCCAAAGGGGCTGCAGCTTCCCCAGAAGAAACCCATGGCGGATGGTGTGGAAGTTTTGCTGAAGTCAGTGCAGACCAACAGACACCAACAGCCTCAGCTGTCACCTCCCCCAGCACTCATGGACGGATCCCATCCGGCCCCATGGACTCGTGGTGCTCCAGGTGGAACAGCAGGACTCTGTTTCCTCTTGCATCGTGGGGGTTTGCTCTGCTCCCCATCCCAGACAGCCAAGTCAGAGAGCAGAGAACCCATCAAGAGCCTTTTTGTCCCCCATTTTCCCTTCACATCCCTTACCCACTGCAGCCTTTGCTTCCCTGAAGCTGCTCTCCCCATACACTGCTGGAAGGAGCCCTAAAGCCGCAACTACCAGCCCTGGGGCTCAGGGCTTGGTGACAGGGATGCATCATTGGGCATTGGGGTGCATCTAAAAGGGCTTCAATCTTTGGTCCTTGGGTTCAGGCCTTTGAGAGGGGTTCACCCTTTTATTCCTTGGAGTTATACACTTTTCTGACCCATTTGGCATCACGGTTCTGCTTTTAGTTGCCCTTTCTCCCCCGTTTTCCATCTCTATCCCCCTCCAGGGCTCCATAGCAGAGACACTTTGCTGCAGCCTTCATATATAAACTTCATATATAATCTTCATGTATGAACTTCATATAAAAGCAGAAGAGAAGCATGCAGACCAAGCAGCATCTGAGCGCAGAATGGATGCTGCCCATCCCATCTCTCTTCCTATCTACGTCTGCTCTCACTCTGTGCTTTTCAAGGGGGGAATCTTTCCCCATCTCCAATGCAAAGGGTCCCAAACTCCAAAGTGAGGGGAATAATAGATATGGATTTTATTGAGGGCTTTCTTAACAACTAACAACAACCAATTGGGGGTAACATTGGCTAATGGGTTAATATGGGCTAATTACAATTAGAGGCCGTTCTTATAGGCCATGGCTGCTCTGATGAGCCATAGAATGAAAGACGACCAAGAGTAAAGACAGAAGAAAGGGAAAGAGGGACAGAGAGACAGCAAAGAGAGGCGGTTCAGCGCTGGTAGATCCATTCACATCCTGCTGTTGGGTGCGGATCTTCAGTCTGATGGGCCATCAGAGGTTTGTTGTTTGACAGCGACTCCCGATGACAGTCCAGACTGATTTCCAACAAGTCCAACGTGGTGGCACTCAGCCACCTGCCAGCACTGCCCCACTGCTGTGCCTGGGGGCAGGAGCACAGGAGAGGCCCCTTCCGTGGGAACCGTGAAAGTCTTGGGAAGCTGAGTTTCTAGATGTATATCCATGGAGCATCTGCAGTGTGCACAGCAGGAGAAGACGGATCAGAGCCTTGCTGTGGTGATGCCTCTGTGTCTGCACTGGCTTGTGGCATCACCTTCCTCCTGAAGATACCATCTTCCTGATGAGAAGCAGTTACTTACAGCCCTACTCTCTTACCTCCTTTCTAAAGGGACTGACGCAGAGCCTGCTCACAGGGATGCATTTCAGCAAGGCATCCATCGCACACTGCCCATCCCTCTGGGAGAAAGAGAGGCTTGGCAAGCAGCTGGCACTCCAGGTAAGGGCCGCCGGTAGAGCTCCGTGGCTGTGGTTAGAGGTTGCTCCCCTCCCACTGCACCCGGTTCCCAGGGACTTAGGAACTTTGTCTTTTTGGGAACAAGGCCACCAAAACCAAATTCAGCAGAGATGGGATGGAATAGAACCCTTCAACGTACCTCCCTCCCACAGTCCCTGCATTCCGGAGCTTGCTGTGCCTCCCTTGAGGCTCCAGGCACACCAGCAGCCTGGAGCGGGGTCCCTCCTGCAAACTGAGGTCCAGAGAGATGCACTGACTCACAGATGGCGCAATGGCATAGAGGGAGCCTCCTCGTCCTTCTGCCTCCTCTGTGCCTGCATCATGCCCAGACTTTGCCTTTCTCTCATTCTTCACAGCGCTGTCCAATCCCGGGGAAGCCCACCACAACTGGGTCTGTCGTTTTCTGAGGAATCCAGGTAAGCAGCGATCTGGCAGGAGTTTATAAGCAGGAGAAACATCCTGAAAACCAGGAGCGTGCAAGTTGTGCCCATGCCGGGGGGAAGGAAAAGGGGAGAAACAGGTTCAGGTGCTGCTGAGGGGCCCTGACTCTGCCCCTGAGGAGTGGGGTCTGAGTGGGAGGGGAGAGCTTAGGGCAGCACTCCCTGCACAACACGACAGTGGTTCTTGTCCACATCACTCTTAGCAGCAACTGATTAAACAGATGCGCACACTCTCCTTCTGCTCTAATGAGTTTTGTTTAGTCAGACGACGTGTCCCAAAGGGTCACGGTGTGCCGGCCTGCGGCAGCACTACCCAGCCTCACAAGGCAAGGGTAGGTGAGTGCAAAAGAAATGTTAGAGCATGATGGAGAAGAAGGAGCAAATCTGGCAGAGCCAGAGCGTACCCAAAGCTGAGAGGCAAAATAGAGGCTCCAGAGTGCCTCGATGCGCGGTGCCTTTGGGAGTTCCCTTTGCATCCCCTGGAATCGGAGAAGCATTGCAGCCTGAGGATTTTCACTTGTTCCAGGAGGCCAACAAAATGGAAAAGAATTGTGTAGCAATGTCAGACCTCCTTGAGATTTCCATTAGGGCACGAGACAAAGCAATGACCATGTTGTTCCTCCAGGTGTGCCTGGTGCAGGGCATGCAAACACCGAGCAAGTTAAAGTTGGTTGGAAGTTCTACCTGATACTTGCTGGAGCTTCCTTGGGTTCCCTATTGCTGGGGATGCTTCTGTGCTGGCTTCTTATTTACTGGTACAGGAACAGAAAGTGAGTTGTTGACCCCCATCCCCATCCTGCCCAACTCTTTTCTGTAGGGCTGCTGTGGGCCAGGAGGCGTTTCTAGTTAAAGCAGCGTAAAGAGACCAGTTAATTTTTGGCTCACACGGTCTGTGATTGACGCAGTTAGATGTTGTCATTGGCTTCAGCCCATCCTTACTGCTGGGCCAGAGACAGGCTGGGAGCTGAGGGTGGCTCTTTGCCATGCGCTGTGAGAAAGCAGAGCAGGGGCTCTCCTGTGCCCTCAGCACGTTCCTCTCTTTGCAGGCGCCGCGCTGAAGCTAAAAAATGGGCTAAACAAGTCCAGGACAATACCAGCATCTACAGCTCACAGTCAAGCTTCCTAACTGGGGGTTTCTGACAAGCCCAGCAGCCCCCGGTCCCAACAGGCATCAATGCCACCCCCCCCACCCCCCCCCGCCATCCTTCAGGGGGCGGGAGCGGTCCCCTCAGCTCCGGAGCATCACCCAGCACCCGGACAACTGCTGCCTTGGGGAAGCCTGAGAGGCCCGGCAGCCCCCAGCCCCCTCCCCCCCGGCACCAACTCTGCCCTCTTCCTCCCCTCCAGCATCCATCAGGGGACGCAGAGTGCAGAGGTGGGGAAACAGTCCAAGAGACAGACAACCACTGCCTGGGGGAAGCACAACCAGCCCAGCAGCCCCCCACCTCCCCAGGCACCGTCACCACCCTCCCGCTCCCCTCCACCATCCTTTATTAGGTAGAAGCGCCCCCCCCCCCACCGTGTCAGCTTAGGGGCATCAGACACCTGGAAAACCACTGCCAGGGGGAAACAGACCAGGCCCAGCAGCCCCCAGCCCTTCCCCAGCACCACCTCTGCCCTCCCGCTCCTCTCCACCATTCATCAGGAGGTGGGAGCACCCCCAGTGGGTTGGTTTGGGGCACCATCTGACATCCACAGAACCACTGCTGTCATCAACCAGAGTTTTCCATGCCCCACACTACCAATAAATTGACAGTAATAGCACAGTTGTCCGTGTACAGTTGTCGTGTCATTACCTGACCCACTACCAGACCTTGCATGTCACTTGGCATTGGCAGACAGCGATCATACGAGTGGGAATGGCTTTAAACTCCAAGAGTGGAAATGGAGGTAGATGGGTGGAGGAAATTCCTCCCCCAGAGGCAGTGAGGCCCTGGCCCAGGCTGCCCAGAGGCTGTGGGTGCCCTATGGCCCGTCTCAGGCAGGTTTTGAACATGATGCAAAAGCTCCAGTGCTTCTGCAGGAGGTTTCCCAGACAGCAGGCACCATCCTGCTCTGACTAGCAGGCAGTCATTTGCTTTGCAATTAGAACTAAGCAAGAACTATGAGCACATTTTCTCCCTCCTCCATTTCATTTTGCTTTGTGGGCTGGACTGAGAATCCAAAAGCGAAAATCTTACCTTCATCAGCACAGTCATTCCACATAAACATTCCTGTAGTACAGATGGGCTCTATTGTAGGTAATGATAACCTCCTTACTGAACAAAGATGGCTGTAATTCCACTGTGTATTAAGGATGCCAACTCCTGGACCTACCACTGCACCTGTACTGAAAAGGAGGCAACGGACTGCCTGTGTCACACCTGTAGCTCACATTTGCTGGTGATAAGGACTCTTGTGTTTGCTGTATCCAACCTCCAGAGCTTCTGCAAAGGATACCAGGGCAGAAACAGGCAGCTAAGAAAAGCAACACTGAATTAAAAACACAAGACAATAACCTGTAACTGCTAGCTGGACCATTTTAGAAGAGGCCTCGGAGAGCACTTTGTACCTCACAAATAAAGATCATCTTAAAACATCTTAAAGCAATACTTGAGAGAGTGTGAATCACATTCACTTTCTCACACTGACTTTCACCTCCCCAGTTACGCTGTGGATGAATCACTCAGGCACATAAACGTACACCAGTCTGTACGTGGTGAAATGCTGCCTGGGAAACACATGCAGTACCAAAAGTAACAGAGAGCATGGGATAGATTAAGTAGTTCCACTTCAGACAAAAGGGTCTGTCCCCCCCCGATGGGCAAATGAAAGAGCCTTTATTTGAGAAACAGGCTCTATAGGAAAAGATATCAGAAGGAATGAACCCTGGGTGTAGTGCAAGAAAAGAGAAATTCATTTTGTCAACAGCAAAACTGCGGAAACATGGGTACCATGAAAACAGGCCAGGAAGCCTCTCAGGGAAGGAGGTTTCTAGTGGGACGTGGGGTTAAAGGGAAAAGAGGGGGTCACGCACTGTGGCATGGTCATGGTCAAGGACATGGACTGGGTAGCCTTCAACTCTTTTCCCTTCTCTGTCCAGAGAAGGAAAAAGCAAAGCAAACCCCAAGCAAACTCCATGCACTTGATAAAGGAAGTGCTTCACCAAGGCAGCTACAACAGCATCTTCTTACTTCTAGCCCAGGATGTGCTTCTGGAGCTGGCACACTGCCTCTGCTCTGATGTGGGCTCTGGGCCTTTGCCACACTGCGCTCCACCTTCGCGTGTTTTTTGGCAGGCCACAGCTCTGCTTTTTGCTCCTCTTCCTCCACTCCCTTGCGCTTTCTTGCAGCCACCGTCCTGCAGAAGGAGTGGTTGTCAGCTGTGGGGGAAGGTCGTCCCCCTGTCCTGGGACCTGCTGTTCCAGGAAGCCCTCCAGCCTGGAGAGCAGCTTTCACGTAGATCTTGCCATTTGGCTCAGCACCTCTCCCTGTTAGAACCAAGAAGGGGGAAGCTGCAAGATTTAATGAGTCCAGCACTACCTTCAATCTGCAAACTGGCACAGAATCACAGAATTAGAGGTGTTGGAAGGGACATCCAGAGATCATCGAGACCAACCTCCCTCATAGAGACCAAAGGCCCAACTGGGCCACGATACGGAGAAATCTCATCTCCAGTGTTGACTGCAATGGATCTTAGGCTCTTGGGTGAACTGTGGGCTCGATTTTCCAATCCTGGACAGGAAAGGTCACTGTCAACCCCTCCAACTGCAAGACCTCAAGCAACATGCAATGACAACAGTCGCAAGAAAGGACAGACAGCAAGCCTGACTAGAAAGACAGGACCCAGAACCCAGATGCCTGCTGTGTGTCTGTAGCTCTCTTCACAGCTGGGCCACACTCCACACCAGTGTCCTGCCTTCCTGCAAGGCCATGCTTCACTGCAAGCCTGTTTGCTTCAGCTTCTAGCAGAAAGGAAACAAGAAAGACGTGAAGAGCATCTCTTGGGAGGAAGATCTGAGCACAGCCAAACACAAACTTCTGCTCCTCAAGCGTACTTTCTTCCATTCATTCCCATGGTGGGAATCCAGACTCCCTGCAAGTGAAAGAAAAATGAGGCGTGGAAGGGTTATGGGCTGGCTGGAGGAAGAGCTGGAGTTGATCCAGCGTAGGGACAGAGCTTAGGAGCCCTCTCCCAATGTTCAGAGACACAAGCCAGGGCACAGGAAAGGGCACAGGGCACAGGACTCGGAGAGTTTGGGGACTGAGACTTAGGAGAGAGTGAAGAAAGCTGAGGCAAGGGAAGCACTGCTCAGCTGAGGAAGAAGGCCGAGATGGAAAGCAGAAAGCAACGATGAGGGCTTGAGCAAGAAGCCACAAAGGACAGCAGAACCACCTGCAACACTTCCTCGGAGGTGGCACCAAAGTAAACGGTCAGTATGGTCCGGATTGCAGGCACGGCCGTGTTTCCCTTTTGTGGACAATGGAGAGGAAGGAAGGAAGCTGGAAGGGAAGGGCTTGTGCTGCATTAGAAGAGGGCTTCACCTGTGCAGGACTTGATGTATGGCAAGAGCTGGAGACGCTGCATTCCTTCAGGGTGCTTCAGCTCGATCCCTGTTTCAACGTATTGATTATTAGCTGACCTTATAGCATGTCTTTAGTCATTGTTAGTATCTTACCTACTTAATTTTGTGTTGAAATGTATTTTAGTTGCATTTTGCATCTCTTCATTTCAAATAAAAGCGAACCAAACTTTTTAAAACTGGTGCTGCCTCTTTCAGTAGCTGCTCAAAATGTGCCTGGCTTGGGCTGGCCATCGTAGGGCGATGAAGCGGTCGGCTTCAGGTCCCTCCATGGAAATGCAGCTGCTTTTCCCCCGTTTCCCTGTTGGTGTTCTGCACCTGTGGCCTTTCAGCCCAACTGGAACTGCTAGCAACAGACTGTGAGCATCCCCTTGCTCTGCGAGGGCTGAGAGGAAAGCAAGGGAGAGGAAGCAGTGTGGGAGGAAGAAGGGTGTCCCTGCGCTCAGCCTCTTGAGCTTGTCTGTCTTCCTGGCTGTCTCTTTCAGCCTTCTGATGCACCGTGTGTTGCTGTTTGCCCCGGGAAGCCCAGCTGCGCGCGTGGAGGAGGACAGGGCAGCTGGAGGGCTGCAGGTGAACGCGCCTCAGGCACAGAGCTGAGCCGTGAGCCGGGAGGGCTTTGAGCCGCGCGGCGCTGCTTCAGCTCCAATGGCTTCAAGCACGCGATGGGCAGCACTGTGTGTTTAGTGCCAGGGTGCTGCGAGGGCACGTTGCTGAGCCAGAGCCCAAAGAGGAGAGGCTGGATGCCAGGAGTGTCTGGTGGCCATTTTCAATTGGCGCCTTCTTCCACCAGCCTGCACAGTGGACTCGGTACAATGAGCTACAAGGCACTGCCTCCTGCTGCCTGCATGGCAACAAGCAGCGCTGCCGGAGGTGAAAGAGAGGATTGTTGGGCTGTGTGCAGCAAAGGACCTGGATGTGAAGGAGGGAAACCAAATATTGATGAGTGGTCATTGCATCTCAGCTGTGGGTCTGGGCTCAGCCCGTGCAGCAGCACTTCGGGGGCTGGGGCCGAGCCCGGTGCCCGGGGCTGTGCTGCCTGCAGGAGGCTGCGGGGCTGTGGGGCTGGGGCAGCCGCTGTGGGTGCAGCACATGGGCATGGGGGAGGGCCGGCAGCAGGGAGGGCGTTGGGTCCGAGCACAAATCGTGTTGGTCACAGCACAGGGGCTGCAGGGGATGCCAGGAGCGCAGAGCAGGGAGGGCTGGGCTGTGTGCAGGACACGGCATGAAATCTTCCCTCGGCAGCTGCTGAGCTTTTCCCCCAAGGCTTCAGACTCAGATGATGAGGCTCTGCAGTAAAGCCAGCCGGGCCATCCTGATCCTGCAGGGTTAGGAAAGGGCACAACAGAGCAGTCAGTGAGGAGCACAAGGCAGTGAAGCGCAGCACGAGCCATTGATTGCCTGCACTGATGATCTTCTGCAGCCACCTCCATTGAGATCTGCGTCCTGAGTGCGGATGGAAAGTGAAGGGAAAGGAGGAGCGGGGGATGGAGGGGCAGGAAGCGCTTGGTGCCGGCGGGAGCAGTTCCGGGCCATGGCGGCATGGTGGTGCCAGGAAGGTGATCGGAGCTGAAGGAAGGTGTGTAACATGTCCTTGCTCTGGCTGTCAGTGAGCGGGACGAGTCGGGGCTGCAGTTCTGTGCTGGTGTTTGTTGCTGGGACCGGCTGCCTGAGCAGAATAGGGGCAGCGAGAGGGAGGCTGGACAAGCGGCAGCATCAGGAGCACGGCCCGGTTCTGCTGTGCTGATGGTGCTGTACGGCTGTGGGTCCCCACTGAGGGTCGGTGAAGCAGCGTGGCCCCGTGTGTGTTCCAGCATGGTGTGCGGATGTGGGATGTAATCAGAGTGAGTGGATGCAAATGGAGTCAGAGGTGTTACAAGGAGAGGCTCTGGATTGGAACATGGAGAGCAGAGCTGGTGTGTCCCAGCAGGCAGGCATAGTCAGGTGCCCTTTGGAGCCTGCTGTTGTTGGCGCTGAGCTCAGGAGCCCCATCAGATCAGCGTGGTGCTGCGTGCTGCATATGGCAGCGCCAAGAGATTCCCTTGTGGAAGAAGGAGGAGGATGAAGGAGGCCGAGGGCCCTTTGCTCAGGGCCAGCTCCTCTGTGGCCTCTTGCTGCTGGAGAGAAGAGCTGCCCGCTGGGCACAGGCAGTGCCTTCTGGCTCCCGTGCCGTGCCCTGTCCTCCAGCCCCCTCCTCATACCATGTGGAACACCAGTGCCAGCAGTGCCAGCAGTGCGGCCGCCATGTTAGAACCCTGGCCATGTCACCTTGGTCACCTTGGTCACTGTTGCCCCATGCAACGCATTTGCCTCTGAGAGCTCTGGACGTTGACAGCCATGTCGGAAGCCAAGAGAGCAAGGCTGGAGGATTCCCACGATTTAGGTGGGAAGATGGAGCCGGGGACTGCAGGGTCGAAGAGGAGGAGGAGGGGGCCCGCCATGACCATCAGGTGGCAGACAGGCAAGCGAGCCCGTTCCCATCGCGCCTGGACCAGCGGCATGACCACCTCCGTGGAGCCCATGGAGGTGGATCCACCTCCGGATGAGCCCATGGAGGTGGATCCGCCTCCGGATGAACCCATGGAGGTGGATCCGCCTCCAGATGAGCCCATGGAGGTGGATCCACCTCCAGATGAGCCCATGGAGGTGGATCCGCCTGTGTCACAGCTGGCCTGGCACCACACCACCGTGCCAGGCCCCACATCCTTACCATCTCAGCTCTGCCATCACTGGTCCAGGCGCTGGGCTCCTTACCGTCTGCACGGCCCCCGCCCCCGGCATTAGCCGGGTGGCTTCATTTAACATCAGCTCCTCCTTTGAGACCTCTGCGGGCCCCTGGTTCCATCTTAACCCTATTTCTATTGTGGATTTTAGTGTTAATTTTAGTTGTAGTTTTAGGAGTAGGTTATTGTTTGCATTTTTTAGTTAAGAGTAGGTTATTGTTCACGTTTTAGTGTTAGTAGATGATTGTTCCTGTTTTAGAGTTAGCTGTAGGTTACTGTTCATGTTTTAGTGTTAGGTGTAGGTTTCTGTTCCTGTTTTAGAGTTAGGCATAGGTTAGTGTTCGTACTTAGAGTTAGGTGGGGTCCTACCAGCAGATGGCAGCAAACAGCGCTCACTCGGTAAGCACACGTCTGCTTTCTCACCCAATGACATGAGTGCTGCTTCATGAGCGCAGAGGTCTGTGACATCTCCGAGGGATGGGATTTGCATCTTGTGACTTTTCTGTTGCAGATTGTTGAGGAGCACAGCGTGAGTGGCTGTGAAATGCAATTGGGCTTCATGGAAACAGTCCGGAGCTGTGTCTGGAGCTTCCTGCATGGCCATTGTAAGGTAGGTGTGCCTTACTGTAAGCGTGTGCTGAAGCAGTGTTGGTTAAGCACAGCTCACTCCTCTGTCTTCAACAGATCAGCTTTCTGCGCACTTTATTTCTGTGTCTGGTGTTGTAGAGCACAGCAGCAGCAAGACAGCAAACACGTCCACAACCAGGTACGTGAACATGGGAAACTTTAATTCTGTGAATAATACTGGTATTAATATTAATGAGGCAGTGGTCACACATGTGTGATGGAGCTCAGGGATAGGTTTATTCTTGTCTGTTAAGCTCTTCCCTTATTTGACGTCCACCCGTCCTCTCTTGCTTCTCTTCCCCCCACCTGCAAGTGCAGCAGTACTGAAGGCTGAGGGCTCTTTTCCTAGGCAGGCGGGCAAAGGCAACTGAAATGCAAGTTTGCTGTCCCTCTGTTCTCGGGTCAGTAGGCCCTGGATATCTTCCCAGCACCTCTCTAAGTCAGCCTGGAAATGTTTGCTCGCAGGAAGTAACCCCATTGCAGTGCCTGAGGCTAATGATGCCTTTTTCCCCCCTTACAGCACGCAGCCTCTGTGAGAGCAGTGGAGCAGCAGCTGTCTGCGCTATGGCTGCTGAACTGCATTTCTCACCACCTGAGGTCCCTGAGCCCACGATATTGGAGAACATGCTGCGCTACAGACTCTTGTTTGGAGCCCTTTTCCAGCTCCTGTGTGTGCTGGCCATCATCCTGCCAGCTTCCAAGTCCCCAAAGGCAGTAAGTTGCGCTGTGTGAGATTGATAGGAATGCTCAGGCAGTCGGCTGGGAGGGAACTGTCTGTAGCTGTTGCCTACGGCAGTGTGCCCCGGCACTGCTGAGAGTGCTGCACTTGGTTCTGTCCTTCCTTCCACACGCCAGCAGCCTTGAGGTGCCAGCTCATCCTATCCTGCAGCTGCTGCTGCGCCCTATGAGCTGCCAGGCAGAGGGTCCACCCTCCCAGCATGGACCGCCTTGCTAGAGAGGACTTTAGGCTCTGGTTTGCATGGGTTTTTTGGGAACTTGACAGATGTGGAGTTTCTAATGTGCCCTGAGGTCAGGAAGGCGATTTCCTGTGCTGGTCTCCCAAAGCTGCTCGGTCAGGTGACTTGAGCTCCCAAAGCAGCTGTCAGCCAGTTGTTAGAAAGCTCCCTGACTGTTTCCCAATTGCTTCTTGCAGGTCTCAGAGGGTTTTGAGTATAAGACGTGGGAGATGGTGAAGAAACCCAAGGCAAGTGCTGCTCAGCTGAGAAGCAAGAAGGAAAGCAAAAAGAAACGATAAGGGCTTGAGCAGGAAGGCACAAAGGACAGCAGAATCACCTGGAACGCTTCCTCAGAGGTGCACCAAAGGACACACACTGCGTGGTCTGGTTTTCAGGCCTGGCCGTGCTTTCCCTTTCATGGACTGCGGAGAGGAACTAAGGAAGCTTTGTCTTTAGTCACTACCAGTATCCCAACTATTTGATTTCATATTGAAATGTATTTTTGATGCATTTAGCATCTCTCTATTGCAAATAAAAGTGAAACAAACATTTGAATAGTGGTGCTGCCTCTTTCAATAGCTGCTCAAAATGTGCCTGGCTCAGGCTGGCAATCGCAGGGTCATGATGTGGTCGGCTTCACGTCCCTCCTGGAAATGGAGCTGCTTGTCCCACGTTTCCGTGTTGGTGTTCCCAACTGGTAGCCTTTCAGCCCATCTGGAACTGCTGGCGATGGACTGTGAGCATCCCTTGTTCTCCGAGGGCTGAGAGAAACAAAAGCAGCGTGGGAGGAAGAAAGGTGTCCCTGCGCCTTGAGCTTGTCTCTATTCTGTACTTCTGTAGATACTGTATATCTAGAGCTTGTTCTTTGAGAATGATGACTGCTTTGTTTGATGTGTGGTTTCTGGCCCTCATTTGTCCTATTAATGCGATAGAACTGACAAACTTGTTTGTGTTTAAGTTGTTTGTATGCTCTATTTCTTATTTTCTCTGTATGCACTCTCCCCGTGATTTCCTGTGCATGTGATTAATTCACATGACAATAAACAAAAGAGACACTCTCCATTTCTTAGGAATGATGCTTAGGTTCAGGTACAGATGAGCTTCTTAGTTTTAGAGGCTTCAGGCTTTGGAGACTACCTTGGTTTGAACAGCAGAAGGCATCAGTGTTCACTTCTCAGCAGCACCAATCTACAAACCTGAGTAATAGCTGCTTGTTGCTCTGTTTCTGCAGAGCCTTGTAGCTCCCCATGCACTGATTACAGCCTTTGGAAAGGCAGCCAACTCACTTTCCTTGGGAAGCCACACAGATGTGAACCGTAATAGCCCATTGACTTTAGAGATGATTGAACAGGACTCTTTCATTAAAGGATACTGTCAGATGCGTGTCTGCCCCACTATTATCTGGTGCTCTGTGTTGGAAGCTTGAAGCTAGCACATCTTGCTCTGCCGTTTTCTGTGTGTCCTTTTCCAGTTGGCAAGCTCTGACTGCTAGAACCCAAGATGCTAAAGCAATATTTAGACTCAAATGCATTTAATGAAAGGAGGCAATCTGTGTGTGTGCGCTTTCTCCAATGAGACTGGCACTGTTCCCTCGTGTCTTTACCAGATAACTAGACTTTATTTCCCATGGCTGAAATATGATCTGTCATCTGCCCTGAAGGAAACAAGCTTTATAGCTTAGGATTCCTTGTTAGTGCAGGTGAAGAGAGCTTTGCCTTCGGTGCCCTGCCTGGATTTTGGTCTTGGTGTAAGGGCTCTGACTGTGACATTCTGACTGCTGTTTTGAGGCTTACCTTTTGTCTCGCACGTGATAAGGATGAAAATTTAGCAGAAATACCTTTTCAGTGGTTTAATACATGCTGGTGATTCTGTGATATCTTTTTCTGGTGTGAATAATTGTTGTTTAGTGTTGGTTTTTGTCCTGCTGTTAAAATGGAGGTGTTTTTTCTCTACAAAGCCTGATTTAGGCACTTAAGCTTATAACAACCTCTGTGGTAACAGGCTGTGTGTGGATTAACACTCATCCAGAAACACATGCAGAGGAAGCAGGGATGGTGCTGCTCAGGTCTTACTAAATGTAGGCTCAGCCTGATATAGATGCATTCCAGCGGAGATACCCAGCACTTACGTACTTTTGCTTTCACATAAATGCCCGAAATGAGCTGGGCATCAGCACGTTGTTAGAAAGCTCCCTGACTGTTTCCAAATTGATTCTTGTAGGACTTGGAGGGCTTTGAGTCTAAGACCTGGGAGATGGTGAAGAAACCCAAGGCAAGTGCTGCTCAGCTGAGCAAGAAAGCCAAGGAAAGCAAAAAGAAGCGATAAGGGCTTGAGCAGGAAGGCACAAAGGACAGCAGAATCGCCTGGAATGCTTCCTCAGAAGTGCACCAAAGGCAACGGACTGCGTGGTCTGTTTTTCAGGCATGGCTGTGCTTTCCCTTTCGTGGACTGCGGATTGGAACTAAGGAAGCTGGAAGGGAAGGGCTTCCAATGCATTAGCAGCAAAGAGGACTTCACCTATTTGGGACTTGATATATGGCAAGAGCTGAAGACACTGCATTCCTTTAGGGTCTGTCTCTTCAGGGCCAGGGACGGTATAGTGTTAGCCTGAAATATGGCTAGAAGGGTCTGGAGAGAGGTGGTGTCATAGCCAGAGTCTCCGTAAGGCATCTGGAGCTTCCTGATGCCAGCTCACTGCTTGGTTTGTTTGATCACGAATGAGTCAACGGGAGGAGAACCTGATGTGTTAGGTGCCCCAGAGCTTACAGTGGCTTTGAAGAAAAGGGTTCTGTGATGGGGCTGCAAGTCTGCCATCCTTTTGCATACACAGACTGCCATCCTCAATTGACAAATGCATTGTGAGCCCAGGTCCAGCAGCAGTGCTGTGCTGTGTCTGTTCTCTACCAGAAGACTAGCAGCACATTTGCTGGAACCATCAGTGTGAGAAGGACCACGTTTGCTTCTCTCCCTTGCTGTTGGTGGATGAGTCAGGTGGGCAGCATGAGGAGAACAGAACAAAGCATGCGAGACAAAAGCACTCCGAAGTTGCTTGGAGATCAAGAAACATGACAAAAATATCTGATACCAATTACATATAATCTTTGTTTCAAATTAAAGCCAAAGTAACTTTTTAAAAGTCATGCTGCCTCTTTCTGTTTACTATGAAAGCTTCTTGAGCTCTGTAGAAACACAGGGACATCCATGGCCTGTTCACGAGAGTGACGCGTTTAGGGGAGGCCTTTCAGCTCCTTCGATCTGTGTGAGGGTGGTTGGCTCAAACTTTCAGGCATGCGTGTGTCCGTGCTTGACTTGGAAGCAGCAAAATGTCTGCCAGAACACCTCCACCTTCCTGGAAAGAGGAAACGGTGCAATGTCTTAATTAATTTGCCTCTCATGAGGGATGTTGGCTCCAAGAGCCCCCATGGAGGTAGCAAAATAAAGCCAGTGTTTGTTAATAGGATCAGGGGATTAGATGGGGATTCAGTCAATTGATAATGGGGATTTCTGTAGGCCCCATGGCAAGTGTAGCTGTAGCAGGGAGCTGCCTGGCAGCCACTTGGACTGCAGGAGGAGCGGTGAGCTGGGTGAGCTCTGGCTGGTGTTACTTGGTTCCCTCCCCAGAAGAGGAAAGGAAGGAAAGACTGTGTGGTAAGTCCTCAAATTCCCAGGCATCTATCTCAAGCAGTTTTTCTCTTCCATTTTTGACTGTTCAAGCAGGTCTCCCTCTCTGACCACATGCTGTCCCGCTCACAGTGCATCCTTGTGCTCCTCCAGTGCAAGCTGCATGATCCCTTGAGGCAGGTTAATAAGCAGCTCGTGACCCGAGTTCCAGTTCACATAGTTCAATTAAATCCCTATTATTCCTGCTCAGACCTAATTGACTTTCATTCTCATACATGTGCTTCTCTCTGCTTTAGAGATGCTCTCTGCTGATGTTCCCCACTGGCAGCAGTGGAAGAGCCAAGGCTGTCTGTGAAGAGAACCAATACTTCCTTCTTGCTGTTCTGGAAGTTTTGAAGCCAAGATTCTTTCCCAGCCTGGTGTAAAAAACATGAAAAGAGCCCTTTGGTGCCTGGGTGCCAGGGAGGGTCAAGGCTCCGTGTGGTGATACTTAAGGAGAAAGCAATGAGGCTGTAGGAGGGGAGGAGGTGGTCGCTGCCTCTGTTCATGGAGGTAGTTCTTCCAGGAAGGTGTTCTGTTGCTCACAGCGTGTTCCTGCAGGGATCAAAATGACTGTATTGATTTTGTTTGCTTC
This sequence comes from Coturnix japonica, assembly GCF_054131305.1. Classification (NCBI taxonomy): domain Eukaryota; kingdom Metazoa; phylum Chordata; class Aves; order Galliformes; family Phasianidae; genus Coturnix; species Coturnix japonica. Next base: position 17,422,339 of record NC_140671.1, on the reverse strand, counting down.
TGAATCTCATGAAGCATTGGACTGACTGCAGCAAGGAAGTGGGATGATGAATGGAGTGTGCTGGCGTTTGGATCCTGGCTGCTTGTTTGGTGATGAGGTTGGCTGCCAGGTTTGGTGCTCTGAAAGGATCTGACCCTCCTCATCCTCAGACCAGAAGGGATGATTTGGCTGGGGCCGTCCCACAAGAGATACAGAAGCAAACCAGTGTTGGCTTTGGTGTGTCTGAAACTGCTGCTGACTGCAGGGCAAAGGTCCTGCTCTCCTCCAGTACCTGTAGCTTGTGGCTTTGAGCAGTTCTTCTAAGTTTATGGAGTGGTTTTGTGGCTTTTGTTAAGTGGATCAGAGCAGTCGCTGGTCAAAACGTCCCTTGTTTGGGCTGGCAATTACAGGGTGATGATCCTGTTGGTTTCACATCTCTTCCTTTAAATTCAGCTGCTTTTCCCATCTTTCATTCTTGGTCTCCCAACTTCACCGCCCACCCCGGTCTGTCACCACACATCAGTGCTGTGCAGTCCCCACCTCTGGTGATGTTCACTTCCTTCCCCTCAGCTTGTGGGGTTTCACTCGGAGCCTGAAGGCCCTTGTGTGGCTCTGGAGCTTTCTGTACCCTGTGTGAACAGCAGCTGGCTGCAGCCAAAGGCCCTCAGACTACAGCTGAAGCAGAGCCCAGTTGATTCCTGCACAGCCTGGGTCCAACCCACCTGCCAAACACAGAACCATGCTGCTGTGTGAGAGCCTACAGGCCAGAGAGAAGGATCCCAGCATTAGTCCCCCCGCTTGGCAAACCTAAACCAGCCCTAAGCTCATAACCATGGGTTCCTGATGCTGGCCATGCTAGCTAGCTGTCACACCCACACTCTTTGCATGTCTGCCAAGCTCAGTGATTGTAAAATGATAGAATTCCTGAGCTGGAGGGTCCCTGCGAGGACCACTGAGTCCAGCTCCTGGCTGCACGCTTCAATGGCTCCAGGTGGGGATGGCAAAAAGCTGCTTGAGTTCCTGAAAAGATCAGAGCAAAGGCTCTGCTGCATCTGTCTGTGACTCAAACACCACCACTGTGTTATTCATAGTAATAATTCCTACAAATATAGTTGGAATTTGCAGCGAGCAAAGCACAGCTCACCTCAGGAACAGAATCAAAGGCTGGCACAGTCTGGAGCACACACCTCTGCCTGTTTTGCTGTTGCCCGGGCAGATTGCAGCTTGATGACATCCAACAGCAAAGCAGTTCTCCTTCAGCAGGTATCTTCTGAACTCACAAGCACCTCTGCACTGCAGAGCAGCCCTGTGTTTAACAAGGCTGTCCATCATTCACACTGGTTTCAGATCTGACATTCCTCTCCTAGCACCCAGGACCAATGCTTAGTCACTTCCCCATGAGGAGGAATGACTTAGCATTAGGTAGTAAATGAGTACAGGATTCTTTCCTATGTTGCTCCCTTATAAGCTCAATAACCACATGCTGCACGTGGGTAACAAGAGCCAAACAGGAGCCGTTCCATCCCAGACTACACCTGCAGATGTCTCCACAAGGTCCGTCTGAAGAGTCTCACAGCTGAAGGTCCTGGGACTGCTCTTCCTCTCTCCAAACACACGGTAGCTGAGGAAAGCTCCCTATTAGCTGAAGAGACCAATTTCAGGACCTTCACTGACTGGAGGAGCCACTGTGGGACACAGGTGTCCCCTCCCACTCACCCTCTCTCCACAGCCGACCATGGTGCAGCTCTTGAAAAGATGACGGAGCTGTCTAAATCAAACCCTAGCACTGACTACATAAACAAATACATTGACTAGCTGCATGAAGAGCAAGCAGCAGACAAAGCAACAGCAAGTCAAATGCAACCTCAAAAATTTACTAACGAAGAGTCAAAATGCTACATTTCCATGGGAAGCCTAAAACGGATCAACGCAGGTGTGACAGTGGCTCCCAAGGCAGTTCTGCTCCACACATTGCTGGTGCACTTGCTAAGACACCTCATCTTTGTCTTTGGACACTGGGAAAAGGGGAAAACATTTTGCTACTGGTATGTCATTCTTGGGAATGGGAAAGAAAGTGAGTGTGGGACTTGGGTCACATCAGTGCAGCCTATGGAGAGCCCCTGGGGTGTGTAGCTGCCCTGCAGCACAGCACTGCCGCTCCACTGCTCCAACAACACCTACAGCAGCTGTGCACATAAAGATGGCAGACTACAGGGAGTGCCATGCAGGTGCTGCAGGGCTTCATCCCCTAAGCCCGCAGTATCAGCAGTGCCCAGCTGGCTTTGCTGCACAGCCTTATCACCTGAGAGTCTGCAGACTTGGGGGAAAAGCTCAGCAGCTGCGCAGATGCCGAGGTTCCATGCCATGCCCCGGCCTGCACACAGCCCGGCTCTCCCTGCTCTGCTCTCCCAGTGTTTCCCGCAGCCCCTGTGCTGTGACCAACACGAGCGGGGCTCGGGCCCAACACCCGCTCACATCCCCAGCAGGCAGAAATAGCACACGACAGAAACCCAGCCTACCTGCAACCCCCAGCAGCAGTTCAATCCTTCATTTCTACACTTGTGCTTCGTAACACCAAACCAATAACGACAGGACGAGCATCTCTTTGAGTCATTTTATAAAAGTATTTGACTTACAGAGATATTGTTACAGTTTCCTGAGTACTGGAAATTACAATACAAGGAAATTTCCACAATTAACTTCATACAGTATTTTACCATCCAGTGCTGCTGATCCCTGTTCATGTCCTTGTTCAATAGAGCAATACACAAACAGTGATGCTGGAAGAAAATGAAGACACCACAAGAATCAGGGGCTGGAGATACCAACAGAACCAAGAGCTGAATTCACAGACAGAGCACAGCATGTCAGAATGATGCAAACAAGACAATTTTAACAGGCTTTTCTTTTTCAAGTTTTTTTTTCTTTTTCTGGAATAGAAACACATTAAAATATCATCTCCCGCTGCTTGATCAGATGAAGACATGACGCATTTACTGTGCAGCTTCATATAGGAACATTCATATTCATATAGGAACCTGAGCTACCTGGAGCAATAAGGCTTTGTTAATTCGTCCATCAGCAGCTCAGCAGCTCATTCAGTTTTTCATGTCATTTTCATAAGGCAAACAACGAAACAGAAGTTACTTTCATGTTTGAGAATTGGGATTAGTTGGCAGCTACATACGAGTATGTATTTGTTATGCAGTATGAATTCACACAGATCAGGTTGCTCAAGCAGTGCTGGGAGCAGTAAAGTCATTCATCTCAGCTGGAAGTCCAATATTACCTGGGGTAGCAGATGCTGTGGGGTTATCAGTTGCAAATAACAGCTTTTCCTTCAGCTGCTCATAATTCTTATAGGCTGGGAGGTCCAAGCGATTGAAACTGAAAACAAAGAGAAACCTTAAGTATTGAACAACAGTTTAAACCACCAAATATCCATTAGGAACACAGGCATATGAACTGTCCTGTTCAGAAGGAAAACTGCATTTGTACCCTCTAAAACACCTGTATCTTGACATGCACTTGTCTATGAAAGTGAGAGTTAAAGCACAACAAGCACCTGAGCAGCGATAACTTTCCATAACTGGCAATGTATTTAGTAACAAGTCTCACCTAATCTCTCTTCTGTATCTGAAACTTAAAATCTGAGCATCTTCACAAAGCACCAGCGTAACTGAGAAACTGAGCAGAAGCTACATTTTCTCCAGCCAAGAGGGAGCATGAGCGTGGCTATTTATTTTCATTGCCAAGATCGAGCGTGGTGATAATGAAAGATCAATCCCAAACTCTTTAAAAAAAGGACAACCTTAAGTACTAAAAGTAGCTTTACGTTTTTAGTGATGTGCAGATCCATGGCGTTTACAATGGAATCAGCTCCACAACAAAACTGCTTTTCAGAAGTTCAACTATTACTCAGCAGAGCTTACTGCCATAGCCCAGTGCTTTGCTTTCACACAGTCTCAGACACTTCCATATCACACCCACTTCCTAAAATCTCAAAGTAGATTTCTATCCATAAGAACAGAACCACAGCAGAGTTTGATCCTTCGTACTTACCAGGTGTGACTTCCAGGTAACCAGTTTTCCTTTCCAACTTTCTCAATGCAAAATTTTTGGGGTCTGTTGCTCCCTGTACAAAAATCAAACAATGAATTCTTAGGTCTAACTGCCCGTGTATACCAGTAGGTAATACATGAACACAGCGCGTGAAAACAAGACTATGACTACTTGCAGAGCACAAAGACATTTGTCTCTCACTACATCCCTCTGAAGAAATCCACGTAGTGAAATGCATAAATATGAAGCGGTTTTCAAAGAAACTCGACCACTGAATCACATCGTTGGTTTGGTACTGGAAGGAATCTCTGGAGTTTACCTAGTCCTGCCACTCTGATCAACCAAGGATACCCAGAGCAGGCTGCCCTGCCAGGACCATGTCCAAACCATGGATCAAGTCACTGATGCAAGGCGTGTTCACATTCCATCCATCCCTTTTTCTATCACAGCTCTACCAATATGAAAGACTCAGATTCCATATAAATTCATTAAAAAATACCCTTAAACACACAGCTTGGTCCTTATTAAGAAAAAAGGAAATAACATGAGCATAAAATGCATTAAAGAGGGCTCATTACCCGTGAGGTCAGCAAATCCTCCTACTGGTAATCTGCACGTTCCAGTAACAAACTGTAGAAATCTCATTCTCTTCTCATTATCTATTTATTTCCCAAACTGAAAAATAATAATTAACATTGATGTCAAGTTTAATATTGAAATGTTCACTTCCCCATCCCCCATGGGACAGCTGGATTAGCAGTTATCATTTACATTTACATGCTACTTATCTGTTGAGTAATTCTGACTATTGCTCATTAAGCTGTTGCTGCGTTCTTGCGTGGAAAAAAGAAGTCTACAAACCTGCCAGAACCACAATATCTGTCTGCAGGTTCTGCTATCATGCCGGAAGATGGTATTGCCTCTGCCAGTCATTCAGATCAATTTCTTGAATTCCACACAGGAGCACCTTTAGGGAAGAAAAATTTCATAAACATGGAAACTACAAGCTACTACTTTGCTTCTACAGCAAGACTATTGTACTGAAATACTACTGTACTTCAAAGCACCCGCAATCACAGTTGTCATGGTTTAATAATTTTGTAATTTTTGCTATCAGTATTCCACATCATAACATCATATAAAGCATGAATAATTTTACTGAATCTGCAACTTACAGAAGAAGACTACATCTCCCAGAGAACAACACGATAGGTCACGGGACCTGGACTCTATATTAACTCAGTCGCAGACTAGACTGACGTCTTTCGAGTTCTGGCGTTCAGGGGAGTGTGTGGGAGCCTTCAGCCGTTCGCCTAGATTCACAGTAGGCCTCTCGGTTACGGGACTCATTCTCTCTCCTATTTCGCTTGATTCGTTAGCTCAATTTTCAATTTTCAATTATATTGTATTATATTGTGTTATCCGGTATTTCGATATAGTATTTAGTAAATAAGTGTGCCTCCTTAGATCGTTGCTGCTGTTTTCTTTTCCTAATTAACTTTTTCCCTTTCGGCCTAGGGCCCCTCCGGGGCCCACGGCCCCCTGTCACGGACGCAGGTGGATTTTTCGTTCAAACCGTGACAACAGTACGCTTGGTTTTAATATTAAACTCTTAAACTTCCACAGCAAATAATAACATCCGTGGCAACAAAGAAGATACACCAGTCATGAAAACGAATGTATTTAGACATATAAACCATACTTTCTCATTGCCTAACCGTACAATTCTGTGCTAGAAATACGATGTTCTGCTGCAGAGTATAATTTGGAGAGACCAAAAGCAGCTAAAACCTGCTCCTCTCTGTAATTTGACCATCCGCTGATATTTGGTTCTTATCTCCCTTGCTTTCCAGTCACTCACTCTTTAGACACACACAAATCACATTGTCAAGGACTACAAAAACACTGTCAGCCAAAAAATTTATGTTGGCAGAATCTTAACGTTAGAAATGTGTCTAAGTTGGTTGCAAAGAAGAAAGTGAAGAACAACACAGTAACCAAATACTACCTGATACATAAGGCTTCTCTCACACATCCTGAAAGCAGAACCACCAGCCTTAATGAACTCTGCTCTTCAGACTCTGACTGAAATTCAAGTATTACATGTAGCAGCCTGGATCTGACAATAGTCTTTTACTTCCAGCTCCTTAGCATCAAAGGACCGCAGATACTGCTGGGGCAGAATTTCATTGAAGCCCTCAAAAGAAGCTTGTGTCTGTTCCTCAGCGCCTCAGGAAAGTCTCCATTCTGCTACCAGCCTGGAAAAGACACAGAAGGATCATTTAAAACGGGCTACGCTAACCCAAGTTCATCTTTGTTAGTTTGTTTTGAAATGAACCGTAAGCTGTGTTAAGAAAAATGCTGGAAAGTTCTGGGGATAGAGCACTGTGTAACTGTATTCTAATTGTGTTCCCAACCTTCACCCTGCACAAACAATTTTAAGTTAAAACCCTATGTTTCCAACCACTCAACTATGGAAAGCATTTTAGGCTCCAATAGCAGGCAGCATCTACTCACTGTTGATATTAATGAGAGCACAGGAGTCCCTTGCTACCCGGAGGAAGAAAAAAATGCAGAGCTATATTCATCTAATATGTTCCATATTTGTTTCTGTTAATCAGGAAACTTTGCTCTGTGGTAGAAACTCCACTCTCCATTAAGAAAAGGGAGAAAAGCAGGCAGGAGACGCAAAGAACCTGAACCCAGGGAGAAGTAGATATTATGCTGAATTCAAGCCTAACCTGTCAGGAGAACTGGAATCGAAAGGAGAGATGAAACTCTGGGGAACGCAACACAGGACACAGAGTGTGACAAAAGAACATTGCTTAAGCTGCAATCTGAGCCCTCCCTGGCTTCCTCAAAACCAGAAGAGAATGGTCTTCTGCAGGTACTCCCTCCTCTCTATCCCAATGAGTATTTTGCACAACTGCCAATGCCAATACGTTCCTTCTGCAAATGTCGCTGTTTCTGTGAAACCTTTCCAGATGACTCGTGACAAAAGCAGTTTCTACTCCCTCATCCCTCAAAACCTTCCCACAAAGAAGCCTTCACAGATCAGATGGTAAGAAAGAGGGAATTCTACGGCCACAGCAATAAAGCGCGCAAAAAAGCAACCAACACAACCATGTCAAACCGCAGCCCGGACTCGTCCCGCTCACTGCAATCCAGACCCACTCCATCTGTACAAACCTTCATCCACGCCCACTGCCCCAGCCCAACACGGCACCAAGGCGTGCGGATCCATCGGCACCAATTCCAGCGGGGAGTCCTCATTCACACCCCCGGAACAACAACGCACACCAACACGGCCGGGGCCGGCTCAGGCTCTGCCTCCAGGCTTTTGGGGCCGGCCGGGTGACTCCACAGCACAGCGAGACCGTGGAGCTGCCTGGGAGCCGCCTCTGGGTGCCGGCAGAGCCGCGAGCTCCTCCCCCGACAGCCCCTCCGTGCCCCCGCACCGAGGCCCGACCCCGTTCGCAGCACAGAGCCCGCTCCTCTCGGCCCCGCTCATGGCCGCCATGCCGCCGTGGCCCGGAAGTGCTCTCCGCGGCCTGTAGGAAGCACTTCCTGTCACTGGCACTGTCACCTGGCTCAGGCCGGGCTGGGGCCTGGTGGGGGGGGGCGGCTGCCAGAAAAGGACCCAAAATTCACGTCTCGTTCCATGTCTTTCCTCTCGCTTTCCCTCCTTTACATTCCCATTCCCTTCCTTCCTTCCTCGCCCTCGTCCCCTTCCCTTCACCACCTCCCTGTGTCCATTCCAGTGCCTGGCCACCTGTTCTGACCAGTAATACCTCGTAGTGTCCAGCCTGAATCTCCCCTGTCACAGCTTGAAGCCATTCCCTCTGGTCCTATCATTAATGACACGAGAGAAGAGGCCGAGCCCCAGCTCACTACAGCCTCCCTTCAGGAAGTTAGAGAGAGCAATGAGGTCTCCCCTGAGCCTCCTCTTCTCCAGGCTGAACATTCCCAGCTCCCTCAGCCGCTCCTCATACGGCCTGTGCTCCAGACCCCTCACCAGCTTTGTTGCCCTCCTCTGAACACGTTCCAGGGCCTCCATGTCTTCATTGCAGTGAGGGGCACAAAACTGAACACGGCACTCGAGCTGCGGCCTCATCAGTGCTGACAACAGGGGACAATCACCTCTCTGCTCCTGCTGGCAACACTGTTTCTGATGCAGGCCAGGATGCAGTTGGCCTTCTTAATATACAGCAAAGGAATCTCCTGAAATGGAAACCAGAATATCTGGCAACATGAAACAAAGTTCGGATTCATAAAAGACTGGCAGCAAGGCCTGAATCTCTTGTGTAATCTGCTCTTGATGTATCACATTAGCACTAGGTGGAATGCAGAAGCTTCATGAGATGTGATAATCAAAACTTAGTCCAATGCCTTAAAAAAAGCCTTTAAGAGATTACTCCTCCTTGTCTCTTTAAAATAAACTTAGGTAGTACAAAAGGTTGGAAAATTTTTGGACAACTCCCCAGGGCCAGGCTTTGGAAGGCCGTATTGACGAGAGTCAATCAAGCTCCAGCTGCAGGCGTATATGTGTGTGCCAGTTCTTTAACACAGTAGGAATCACACCTTGCTGCATGATCAAAATTCTACATATGCTACTCCTGAACCCCAATTACTTCCAGCAGTGTTAAATTACCCCTGATCTCAAAGCTGAACAAAACAACAAAATGCCACACCAATACTGAATACATAGAAACAAACAACTCCTTGGGCCTCAAGGGGAGGCTGATGCACAGGCCACGGCTGCCAGCGTGCAGCTGGGCTCCCCAGGGCAAACAGCAACACACGGTGCATCAGAAGCTGAAGGAGCCCTCAGGGAAGAGAGGCCAACTCAAGGGGCTGAGCACGGGACACCCTTCTTCCTGCCAGGCTGCTTCCCCTCCTCTGGTTTCTTTCTGTCGGACCTCAGAGAGTAAGGAGATGCTCACAGCCTGTCACCAGCACTTACAGGTTGGCTGAAAGGCCACAGGTTGGGAAGACCAACAAGGAAACAGGGGAAAACGTGCACCATGTCAAGGGAGAGACGTGAAGCCTACCGCTTCATCGCCCTGTGATTGCCAGCCCGAGCGAGGGACGTTCTGACCACCTACTGAAAGAGGCAGCACCAGGTTTAGAAAGTTCGCTTCAATTTTATTGCGGACAAGAAGATTTGGCTACTATTTATTACCCCGCCCACACCCCAAAATGAAACCCCGCTGCCCAGGATTTCCTCTTAGCAATCAGTCACTCAGCCTCCAGTCAGACCCAAGGAGAAGCCAGACCCCGAGGCTACGTCACCTCCTCCCTCTCCAGTCCCAGCCAGCCCTATTTCAGCCTAACCCTACACCAGGCCTGGACCTCAAGAGACACACCCTGAAGGAACACAGCATCTCCAGCTCTTGCCATACACCAAGTCCTGCCTATGTGAAGCCCTCTTTGCTTCTAACGCAGCACAAGCCCTTCCTGTCCAGTTCACTTCCATCATCTCCACCGTCCATGACAGGGAAAGCACGGCTGTGCCAGTAAACTGGACTGTTCAGTCAGCAGCTTTTGGTGCCACCTCCGAGGAAGCGCTGCAGGTGGTTCTGCTGTCCTTTGTAGCTTCTTGCTCAGGCCATCATCCTTACTTTCTGCTTTCCTTCTCAGCTTTCTTCCTCAGCTGAGCAGCGCTTGCCTTGGCTTTCTTCACTCTCTCCCAAGTCTCAGTCCCCAAACTCTCCGAGTCCTACAAGAATCAATTCAGAAACGCTCAGGGAACCTTCTCAGCTAACAACTGGTTGGCGGCTCGCTTTGGGAGCTCAAGTCACCCTCCTGGGCACACTGGGCTGCCAGAACAGGGAACCGCCTTCCTGACAGTCAGGCACACAAGAAACTCCACCCCTGTCTCGTTCCCCAAATCCCACACAAACCAGAGCCTAAAGCCCTTTCCTGCAAGGTGGTCCCTGCACGGGCAGGTGGACTCTCTGCCTGGCAGCTCATAGGGCGCAACAGCAGCCGCAGGATAAGACGAGCTGGCACCTCCAGGCTGCTGGCAACAGCTACAGATGGTTCCCTCCCAGCTGGTTGCCCGTGCCTTTCTCCCAGCCCATGAGAGCACCACTTACTGCCTTTGGGTACTTGGAAACTGGCAGCATGATGGCCAGCACAGAGAAGCTGCAAAACGGCTCTGTAGAAGAGTCCGTGGCGCAGCATGTTCTTCATTAGCATGGGCTCAGGGATCTCAGGTGGCCAGAAATGCAGTTCAGCAGCCATAGCACAGACAGCCTGCTGCTCTACTGCTCTCACGGAGGCTACCTGCTCTGAGGAGGGAAAAAGAGGCATCATTACTCTCAGGCACTGTGATGGAGTTACTTCCTGCTAGAAACATTTCCAGGCTGACTTAGAGAAGTGCTCTGAAGCTTGGTCACCTTGGGCTACCGACCCAAGAACAAAGAGGGACATCAAACTTGCATTTCAGTTGCCCTTTAGCGCCTGCCTCGGAGAAGAGCCCTCAGCCTTCAGTACTGCTGCATTTACAGGTGAGGGGAAGAGAAGCAAGAGAGGACGGGTGGGTGTCAAAGAAGGGAAAATTTACCAGGCAAGAATAAACCTATCCCTGAGCTCAATCACACACATGTGAATACTGCCTTACTAATATGAACAATAACATCATTCACACAGCTAAATTTACTCACATTCACGTACCTGGTTGTGGACATGTTCGAGGCCTCGCTGCTGCTGTGCTGTTCAACGCCGGCCACAGCAATAAAGCGCGCAGAAAGCCCATCTGTTGCAGACAGAGGAGTGAGCCGTGCTTAACCAACACTGCTTCAGTGCATGCTTAAAGTAAGGCACACCTACCTTGCGCTGGCCATGCAGGAAGCTCGTGACGCAGCTCCAGACGGCTCTCCTGAGGCCCAGCTTCATTTCACGGCCACTCACGCTCTGCTGCTGGACATTCTGCAACGGAAAAGCCACCGGATGCAAATCCCATCCCTCGCAGATGGTATCAGACCTCTGCTCTCATGGCAGTTGCACTCACGGCTCCGGGGGAGAAAGCAGACGTGTGCTTACTGAGCGAGCGCTGTTTGCTGCCAGCTGCTGGTAGGAACCCACGCCCAACCCTACAGTACCAACAGTAACCTATGCCTAACTCTACTATGGGAACAACAATCTACTCCTAACACTAAAGAATGAAGAGGAACAAACTCCTAACAGGAAAACACCAACTACTAACACTAAACCTACTCCTAACCTACTCCTAACACTAAAAAATGAACAATAAGCAATGCCTAACTCGAAAACACAAACAATAACCTATGCCTAACTCAAAAACACTAACAACAACCTACACCTAACTCTAAAACTAAACTAAACCCAAAAACCAATTATAGAAACAGGGACTGGAACAAACAGGGTAAAGATGGGACTGGGGGCCCACAGAATGTGGCTGCAGAATAGGCCCAAAGGAGGAACAGATGTTACAAAAATGCCACCCAGCTAATGCAGGGGGCGGGGGCCGTGCAGCGGGTAAGGAGCTCAGCGCCTGGACCAGCCACGGTGGAGCTGTGACCATGCCAACGCGGGGCCTGGCACGGTGGTGTGGTGCCAGGCCAGCTATGCCGCGGGCGGATCCACCTCCATGGGCTCCTCTGCAGGTGGATCCACCTCCATTGGCTCATCTGGAGGTGGATCCACCTCCATAGGCTCCACATGGGTGGTGGTCACGGGGCTGGTCCAGGCACGATGGAAAATGGCTCTCTTACCCCTCCTCTGCCTGGTGGTCATGGCGGGCCCCCTCCTCCTTCTCAGTCCTAGGGCCCCCAGCTCCATCCTCCCGCCTGAAACAGGGAAAACTTCTACCCTAGCCCTCTTAGCTGCCGACATGGCTGCTAACTGCCACAACTGTCAGAGGCAAGTGCGTTGCGCGCGGCAGCGGTGACCAAGGTGACGTGGTGAGGGTTCTAAAATGGCGGCCGCACTGCTGGCACTGGTGTTCCACATAGGATGAGGAGGGGCCTGGTACTAGCAGGACAAGGGGAAACTGATTTAAGTTGAAAGAGGGAAGATTTAGGTTGGATGTTAGGGGGAAAGTTGTTTACTAGGAGAGCGGTTAGGCCCTGGAACAGGCTGCCCAGGGAGGTTGTGGATGCCCCGTCCTTGGAGGTGTTCAGGGCCAGGTTGGACAGGGCCCTGGGCAACCTGATCTAGTAAAGGTGTATGTTTGGTGGCCCTGCCAGGCAGGGGGATTTGTTCTTCATGATCCATGAGGTCCCTTCCAACCTGGGTCATTCTGTGATTCTGTGATACTGGTGTGTGGCTGTTTGTCCCAGCGCGCTGACCTTTTGTCTTCAGGTTCACCAACAAGACTGTAACTGATTTATGGAGGAGGCAAGTGATGGGTGCTACTGTGTGACAATCAACATCACTTTGTGGACATTTGAAAGCACCTTCCTCCAGAGCTGTTCACCTCCAGAAGAGGGTGCTCAGAAGTGTTTACTGGCAGGAGATCTGGCTCCAGCTTGGTATGGGAAAACTGGGGAATGATACCATTGTGTCCTGTGAAGAACAAGAAGCAGGTGGGCATCCCTGCTCCCTTTTGTCTGCTGGCAAGACCCAGATGAGATCCCAGAGCCAGAAGCTGCCATTCCAAGGAGAGCTGACTCAACCATTTTGGATTTGAGCTGTCACACCAAGGAGAACTGACTGAACCACGTTAGACTTATTTGTAAGTTTATACTATCATTGGAAATTGTTGCCGTGGTCACAGTCATCGTCAGCGGAACAACAACTCTTGCCCCATAGATCTGATCCACATTCACCCACTACATCTCTTGCCCCATAGATCTGAGCCACAGTAGCTCCTGCCCCATAGATATGAGCCATACCTGCCCCACAGCAGATCCTGCCCCATAGATCTGACCCACATCAGCTCCAGAGCAGCTCCTGACCCATTGATCTGACCTACATCTGCCCCACAGCAGCTCCAGGCCCATAGATCTGACCCACATGTGCCCCACAACATCTACTGCCCCATAGATCTGATACACATGTGCCCCATAGCAGCTCCTGCCCCATAGATTGTGTTGTGATGTGAGGTGGAATTAGATGGAAGAACATTAGCAGGGGGAAGATTGAGTGAGGGACTGAGTGAGTGTTGGAGCTCATTATGCTTCATAGGGAGCATGGGAATGATGGTGGAGTTCTTTATTCCGTAGTGAGGCTGGAGAACTTTCTGTTCACCAGATGTGCAATAAACCAAGGGTACGTACTACCGTGTTTAAGAACCAGCTGCATTGTCTTAGGAACGTGGTGTGAATAGGCACGGAAAGATTTTTGTCTGGTTTTGTCTTCTGTAGAGACATTTCAAATGCCTGCAAAGAAGGAAGTGTATAGGTCCCTACTTAAGAGCGGTTGTACAGGGATGGGCTGCAGATCTGGAGTGGTAGAACCGAATGGTCCACTCGTAATGGGAAGAAGTGTGTTGTTATCCCCTGTGCTGGGTAGCCCAGCTGCGGTCCCAGCGCTCCAGCTGTGACCTCCTCAGGGCTGAGCAGAGGGCGGGATAACCGCCCTTCACCCACGGGTGGCACCTGGCCTCACGCAGCCCAGGACAGCGTTCGGCAAGGCAGCCCGGGTGGGTTCCTTGCAGGTTCAGCCTGGTGTCCAGCAGGACTGGTGGTTCTGCTCCAGCTGGCTGACCCCAGCTGTAGCACGGCCTGTGGATGTTGGTCCCCAGGAGCAGAGATTTGCCATTGCCCTCTCTGAAGCCCGTGGGGTTCGTGTCTGGAATGCAACAGTGGCAGCAGTTGCACGGCAGTAGGAAAAAGGGGAGAGAGCGTCAAGGATGGGGAAGCGTCAACAGCTGTGCTGTTATCAATACCAACACTCAATACCAACACTTTGTTTTTCAATTGTTTTCAATGTTAATTTATTGTTTGCAGTCTTTCTGTTTTCTATTTGAGGTTGAATTGGACGGTGATGACAAGGGTCCGTTGGGGCCAGTGTGTGTCCCAGGTGCTGCCTGGCCCCAGCCTCCTCAGCTGCCCCATGGGCTCTTCTATTGCTGCCGGCGGGGTGGCCTCTTCTTTGATGGTGCTGAGGCCTGTGAGTCGCCAGCCTTCCTCTTCGGGGCTCGCCGGGTCCCCTCAGGTGGGCTGGTGCCGGAAGGCCCTGCCACAGGCTCTCCTGGCTCCCCCTGAGGCGCTGCCTGCTCTGTGGTGACAGTTGCAGGGTTGCCGTGTGGGCGGCTGGGATGCCCACGAACCTCTTGTGTTGCCCTGCCCAGCATTTCGTCCCTGTTGGAGCTGGCAGGGCTGCTGGAGGGTGCTGAGCCAGGGACAGGTGGCTCCTCTGGTGTGGCAGCTCTGGGCTCTGCTGCTGTGGCCTCCTGTGCCCCAGGAGCAGGGGGGATGTTGAGGCCCAGGAAGCGGCCTGCCACCCGGCTGCACCTCCGCACCGCAAAGGCGATGAAGTGCCTCACAAAGGTCACCGTGTGGCCGTGCAGGTCAGGATCCAGCATTTCTATCAGGATCCCCTCTGCCAAGCCTACGAGGAGCAGGGCCCAGATGACACTGTCAACCAGGATATTTGCCTGTGGCCCCTCGGTGCCCAGGATGCGGTGCAGGTTCTGGCGCAGCCAGGACCGCAGGGGCTGCAGCAGGGCCGGCTGCTCCCTGAAGAGGGAAGCCCAGGTGGCAGGGGAGAGGCCGCCCAGAGGATGAGGATGCGTGGGCACTGCAGGCCATGGCCGGGCTGCGTGGTGGAGTGCGGGTCTCCGTGTAGCAACGGACGCCTGTGCAGCTGGTCTGACCTCCACCTCCTTGTACTTGTCGTCCGCTTGCACGGAGTGAATGATGGTCTTCACATCCCGTTTGCACAGCGGACACTGGGGCCTGGTGCTTGTCCACCGCTGGATGCAGCGGAAGCAGAACTGGTGGCAGCAAGGCATGGCGTATGCTGCGCTGTCCCAGTTCTCCAGGCACACGGGGCAGCGGGTCTCAAACTCTGCCTCCATCCTTCCACCAGTTGCGGTGGGCCAGTGGGAGCGGGAGATGGTAACGTGCTCCCCAGCACTAACGCTGCAGCAGCAGCAGCAGGTGACACGCTGGAAGAGGACAAGAGACATTAGTCAGACTCCGGCCTGGGAAGGGTCCCTCAAGTTGTGCCCCCCCGCTGCCAGTCTCTGTGCCGCCTACCTGTGCTGCTGCACACGCTTTTTTCTCTAGGATGTCCCGTCTGCCTGCTCCCGGCAGGCTCGGGGAAAGAACAGATGGCTCTGAGAAGGCCGCTGGGAGCTGTGCTAACAGCACCCAGAGCACTTTCCAGCACCAAAGCTCGCCCTGTCCACACTCCAGTCCTCGCACACACGCTCGGTCGGAGGCCAGGCACGAACTGCTGGGCTGAGCTGCTGCGCCCGCATCAAAGCCGGCGTGTCCTATGGGGTCACAATCCGTTGCCTGGTGACGTCTCCAACCATGGCTTGGCCAAGCTGCTGGGCGTCACCTTCGCTTGACCTTCGCTTGGGTACATCACTGCCCGTCTCACAGCGATGCCGCAGTCCACTGCTGGCTCATCACAGTGAGCCGTCCTCACCCGCAGCACGTGCTCCAGCCCCAGCTCAAGTTTCTGGGCTTTTCCCAGTGCCGCTGCCCTCTCCCTTCCCCACATCTCATGTGCTTGGCATGGGTGTTTCCTACCAGAGTGGGGCCTCAGCCATGTGATCCCATGATCCCCCTCAGGTCTCCCTGGCCATTACACACATGCAAAACACGTATGGCGTGTAGTATTCAATAAAAGTTCATGTTTGTCTCTGATAGATGGACGTGATGATCTTAGTGGCGATTTAACACGTCATGGACTTTGAGTGTCCTCTGTTTTCACGCACGTCAAGTTCTTTTGTGATTAGTAATTTCTGTCTTTTGTCGCATCCATTTCATTTGTCCAAAGAGTTATTAATCCCTCTGAGCAATCTAAATGATGCATGGATATTCTATTTGAAGTTTTAGGGTGCAATCATTATATTCCTTGTAGAAGGACCATGTATTGAAAAATTTAACTTGAAAGCCGTTTTTGCAATTACTGTTAATATACACTGTACCAAGTTCTGATTAGATTTAAATGGAACCAATAGTATATGTGGATATTATTTATGAATACTTTAGATATCACATCAATTGACGCTGTGAAGTAGAGCTCATGTATTTGTTGCCCAAGGCATGCATTTGCTGGGTAGTGTTAATATCCATCTTGTACTCCTGAAGAGCTCACTGTTTACAAATGGCACCTGTTCTACTGCTCTTCTGATGGTCTAGAAATGGAATTCAGCTAACTGTAAAGATTGCAAGTACTGCAGTGTTGGAAGGATCGAGTTGCCATGCTTTAATGTAGTAGGTGCCTTCTCTCTGACAGCCTTAAAGTATTTTCTTGTATGTATGTGTCATCTTCTTTCCTGAGAGTTTAAGCTCTAGGGTACAATGTTTTGGAGGTCTTGATGCTCTTTGATACAGATTTGAGAGGGTTTTTGACATTTATTGTTTCTGAAATGGTTTGATCTTGTCTTAGAGAGTCGAATGCCACAAATAGTTAAATACTATCTCCTGTTGCTGAATCATTACAACATTTATGGCATCCTGCTGGTTTTTTATTTGTTTTTTAATTTCCTGATTGATCTATACATTATTGCTGCATCTGAGCTCACAGATGAGTTAACAGGTGATGAGAACTCTAATGCCGGGCAGGGCATGACTGCTCTTCATCTTGTGTAACGAAACAGGGGCTGCTACTGTGACCTGATTTTTAAAGGATATGTTGAGTGAATAAAAAGATGCCTGAAGTTGAACCCAATAATTGTGAGGAAATAGAATGTATTTTTTTGTTAATCATCTCTTCCTCTTTTTATGAAGGGTATTGGTTTGCCAGATATTTTCAGATTCATTTCAGATAAATGATTTTGTGCTTCTGTCATTTGGTAGGTTGATCGCACAGTTTGTTTTGGGGCAGTGCCTTTGCTGAGGGATGGTGAGAGAAAGCACCTCTGGTACTATGTGTTCGTGCCACCTGGTGGCTTTGCTGGGCAGCCTGGGCTTCAGATACACAGTTCAAAACACAGGTGTAAAGTGTCTGTAAAATCCTCTACATTCCAGTACTGTAGTTTTTTTCTGCTAACCCAGTGAGAGTTAAACTTTTAGTATATGCAGATCGACTTAAGCTGGTTCTTATCTTTGTTAGCAGTTTTAGCTTGTGGTTCTTTTGATCTGATATCAATGACATAAGTCAGAGCATTTGTAAATACAGATTCTGAGTGGAATGCACAGATGGTTTGTCTCCAGAACAAAACAAGCCTTCAGTAAAAGGATTTTGTAGGTATTTATAGATAACTATTATCCTGTTGCTAATTACATACTGTGAATTTAAAGTGGAAAATATTCTTTCTTGTCTCACTTAGAATACAAAGAGGTGCATAATGTTGTGCTGTTTCCCAGCTTCATTAATTGACTTTTTTTTTTTTTTCCCAGGCATCAGTATAGGGGTAGGTCCTGTTTAATATCTTTATTGATGATCTGGATGGGGGGATTGAGTGTATCCTCAGTGAGTTTGCAGATGACTCCACGCTGGAAGGAAGTGTTGATTTGCCTGAGAGTAGGAAGGCCTTACAGAGGGATCTGAATTGGCTGGATCAATGGGCTGAAGGCAATTGTATAAGGTTCAACAAAGTCAAGTGCCAGCTACTCCACTTTGATCACAATATCATGCCACTCCATTTTGCAGGCTTGTGGCTAGAATCTAGATTCTGGTGGTGTTCGTTGACAGCCAGATGAATGTGAGCCAGCAGTGTGCCTGGTAGCCTAGAAGGCCTGGCTTGTATCAGAAATAGTGTTGCCAGCAGGACCAGGGAGGTGATAATCTCTCAGTACTTGGCACTGGTGAAGCTGTGACTTGAGTACTGTGTTCATTTTTGGGCCCCCTCACTACAAGAAAGACCCTGGCACATGTTCATAGAATGGTAATGAGGCTGGTGCGGGGTCTGGAGCATAAGCCTTGTGAGGAGCAGCTGAGGAAGCTGGGGGTATTTAGTCCAGCGAAGAGGAGGCTTGGGGGGAGACCTCATTGCTCTCTACAACTTCCTGAAGGGGGGTTGTGGTGAGGTGAGGTTCAACCTCTTTTTGTGTGTAACTAGTGACAGGACAAGAGGGAGTGGCTTAGAGTTGTGCCAGGAGAGGTTCTATTGGATGTTCGGAGAAACAACTTCTCAAAAATAGTCATTAGGTATTGGAAAGGTTTGCCCAGGGTGATGGTGGAATCACCATCCCTGCAGACGTCCAAGAAACGTGTAGATGTGGCTCTGAGGGACATAGTGGGCATGCTGGGAGTGGGTTGATGGTTGAACTAGATGACCTTCAGTGGTCTTTTCCAACCTTAAGTCACAGAATCATAGAACCATAGAGTCATTCGTTCCTCTAAGAACCAGCTACACTCTGAAATGCTATACAGCTTGGTTGGTCCTTCTGATCCTTCTCATTTATGGCTCTGTTTTATCTTATCCTCAGTGATCCTGCCGTCCTTCAAGAAAGGTGCTTTAGATATACTTCTGTTATACTTCAGCTTGATTGCTTTAAGTGTATCTCTCAATACCACAGTCCAAGGAAATGTGTGTGTACATTCTTCCGGCTAGATAAATAAATAAAAACACAAAGCATCTCTGAAGCTCGGACTCACTGTGTTTATTAAATGTTTTATTAACTTCATAATGACTCACAAAGAAACATTTTAATTTTGATTGTGTGTTTCTGTCTATGCTCTGATTTCTGTTAAAATCAGCTTTTGGATATGTAGAGGGAGAATTTTTTCGGTGAATAAGTGTGTGTTTAGGGCAGGAATGGATGATCCTTGATTTCACATGGTAGATGTTCTTTACCTGCTCTGTACTCATTTTACAAATCATTTCATGCTGTAACAGTAAACAAATGGTGAATTCTTCATCAGATACGTCTGCTACTGTAAGGTCTTTGTCTGATTTCAAAGTTAAAGTCAGGAGTCAAACTAAAAGAAGAAAAAACTAGTTTGATAAGGACGTATAGAAATTCTGCCTTTCTGTAACACGGCTTTGTTGGAAGTAACCGCAGGAGACAAGTCTCATGCTATCATGGTCAACAAGCCTCGTTTATTAGGTGTTACAGCATCTCATTTATACAATCAGTAATAAGTTCATGCATATTGCAAAAGTTAAGCTCAGGATTGGTGGGTTACACATTACTTCATCTGACCTTTGTGGTTAGTCTTATGGATACTTTTTCTTTGCAGCTCTGTCTACACCTTGCTACACATCTTGCTTTTCCCTCAGGTCGTCCTTGCCTCTAGATACATATTTCGTCTTTAGCTACATACCCTGTCTTTTCACATCCTGATTTCTCCATAGCTGCTTAGCCCGTGATCGGCCCTAGGATAGACCGTCTTTGTCTTTAATCACGTTCATTCTTTTACAATTTAACTAGTGGAATCTCTTCATGTCCTTTCTCATGAAGCCATTCTGCATAAACATTCTCCACATAGATCTGACCCACATCAGACGCACAGCAGCTCCCGCCCCATAGATCTGACCCACATCAGCCCCAAAGAAGCTCCTGCCCCATAGATCAGACCCACATCAGCCAAACAGCAGCTTCTGCCCCATAGATCGGACCCACATCACCCCCACAGCAGCTCCAGCCCCATAGATCTAGCCCCATCAGCCCCACAGCAGCTCCTGCCACATAGATCTGACCCACATCTGCCCCACAGCAGCTCCTGCCCCATAGGTCTGACCAACATGTGCCCCACAGCAGCTCCTGACTTATAGATCTGACCCACATTAGCCCCACAGCATCTCCTGCCCCATAGATCTGACACCCATCAGCCCCACAGCATCTTCTGCCCCATCGATCTGACCCACATCTTCCCCACAGAGCCTTCTGTCCTAAAAATCTGACCCACATCTGCCCCACAGCAGCTCCTGTCTCATAGATCAGAACAACATCAGCACCACAGCAGCTCCTGCCCCATAGATCTGACCCACATCAGCCACACAGCAGCTCCTGCCCCAAACACCTGACCCACATGTGCCCCACAGCAGCTCCTGCCCCATACATCTGACCCAAATGCGCCCCACAGAAGCTCCTGCCTTATAGATCAGACCATCAACAGCCTCACAACAGCTCCTGCCCCATAGATCTGACCCTCATCATCCCCACAGCAGCTCCTGCCCCATTGATCTGACTCACATCTGCCCCACTGCAGCTCCTGCCCCATAGATCTGACGCCCATCAACCCCACAGCATCTTCTGCCCCATCGATCTGACCCACATCTGCCCCACAGAGCCTTCTGCCCTAAAAATCTGACCCAAATCAGCCACAGAACAGCTCCTGCCCCATAGATCTGATCCCAATCAGCACCACAGCAGCTCCTGCCCCATAGATCTGACCCTCATCATCCCCACAGCATCTTCTGCCCCATAGATCTGACCCTCAGCAGCAACAGAGCAGCTCCTGCCCCACAGATATGACCCACATAAACCCCACAGCAGCTCCTGCCCCATAGATCTTACCAACATCAGCTCCACAGCAGCACCTAACCCATAGATCTGACACACATCTGCCCCAAAGCAGCTCCTCCCCATAGATCTGACCCACATCTGCCCCACAGCAGCTCCTGCCCATAGATCAGACCAACATCAGCCCCACCGCAGATCCTGCCCCATAGATCTGACCCTCATCAGCCCCACAGCAGCTCCTGACCCATTGATCAGACCCACAGCAGCTCCTGCCTCATAGATCTGTCCCCCCTGAGCCCCACAGCAGCTCCTGTCCCGTAGATTTGAACCTCATCAGCCACACAGCAGCTCCTGCCCCATTGATCTGACCCACATAAACCCACAGCAGCACCTGTTCCATAGATCTGACACACATCATCCCCACAACTGCTCCTGCCCCAAAGATTTGATATACATGTGCCCACAGGAGCTCCTGCCCCATAGATCTGACCCAAATCTGCCCCACAGCAGCTCCTGCCCAGTAGATCTGACCCACAGCAGAACCTGCCCCATAGATCTGACCAACATGTGCCCCAGAGCAGCTCCTGCCCCATTGATCTGACCCACACCAGCCCCACAGCAGCTCCTGCCCCATAGATCTGACCCACATCTGCCCCAAAGCAGCTCCTGCCCATAGATCTGACCCACATCTGCCCCACAGCAGCTCCTGCCCCATAGATCTGACCCACATGTGCCCCACAGCAGCTCCTGCCCCATACATCTGACCCACATGTGCCCCACAGCAGCTCCTGCCCCATAGATCTGACCCGCATCAGCCACACAGCAGCTCCTGCCCCGTACATCTGACCAACTTGCGCCCCACAGCAGCTCCTGCCTTATAGATCAGACCATCATCAGCCTCACAACAGCTCCTGCCCCACAGATCTGACCCACATCTGCCCCATAGCAGCTCCTGCCCCATATATCTGACCCATATCAGATCCACAGCAATGCCTGCCCCATAGATCTCAACCACATGAGCCCCACAGCAGGTCCTGTCCCATAGATCTGACCCACATAGGCCCCACAGCAGCTCCTGCCCCATAGATCTGATCCACATGTGCCCCACAGCAGCTCCTGCCCCATAGATCTGACCAAAATGTGCCCCAGAGCAGCTCCTGTCCAAGAGATCTGCCCCACAGCAGCTCCTGCCACATAGATCTGACCCACATCTGCCCCACAGCAGCTCCTGCCCCATAGATCTGACCAACATGTGCCCCACAGCAGCTCCTACACCATAGATCTGACCCACATTAGCCCCACATCATCTTCTGCCCCATAGATCTGACGCCCATCAGCCACACAGCATCTTCTGCCCCATCGATCTGACCCACATCTGCCCCACAGAGCCTTCTGCCCTAAAAATCTGACCCACATCTGCCCCACAGCAGCTCCTGTCTCATAGATCAGAACAACATCAGCACCACAGCAGCTCCTGCCCCATAGATCTGACCCACATCAGCCACACAGCAGCTCCTTCCCCATACATCTGACCCAGATGTGCCACACAGCAGCTCCTGCCCAATACATCTGACCCAAATGCGCCCCACAGAAGCTCCTGCCTTATAGATCAGACCATCATCAGCCTCACAACAGCTCCTGCCCCATGGATCTACTCCACAGCAGCTCCTGCCCAATAGATCTGACTCACATCTGCCCCACTGCAGCTCCTGCCCCATAGATCTGACCCACATCTGCCCCATAGCAGCTACTGCCCCATATATCTGACCCATATCAGATCCACAGCAATGCCTGCCCCATAGATCTCAACCACGTGAGCCCCACAGCAGCTCCTGTCCCATAGATATGACCCACATAGGCCCCACAGCAGCTCCTGCCCCATAGATCTAACACTCAGCAGCAACACAGCAGCTCCTGCCCCACAGATCTGACCAAAACCAGCCCCACAGCAGCTCCTGCCCCAAAGATCTGACCAACATCAGCTCCACAGCAGCACCTACCCCATAGATCTGACCCACATCTGCCCCACAACAGCTCCTGCCCCAAAGATCTGATACCCATGTGCCCCACAACAGCTCCTGCCCCATAGATCTGACCCACATCAGCACCACAGCAGCTCCTGCCCAATAGATCTGACCCTCATCAGCCACACAACAGCTCCTGCCCCATAGATCTGACCCACATCAGCCCCACAGCAGCTCCTGCCCCATAGATCCGACCCACATCTGCCCCTTAGGAGCTCCAACCCCATAGATCTGACCAACAGCTGCTCCTGCCACATAGATCTGACCCATATCAGCCCCAAAGAAGCTCCTGCCCCATAGATCAGACCCACATCAGCCACAAAGCAGCTCCTGACCCATAGATCTGATCCCAATCAGCCCCACAGCAGCTCCTGCCCCACAGATCTCATCCTCATCAGCACCACAGCAGCTCCTGCCCCGTAGATCAGACCCACATCTGCCCCACAGCAGCTCCTGCCCCATAGATCTGACCAACATCTGCCCCATACCAGATCCTGCCCAATTGATCTGACCCACATTATCCCCACAGCAGCTCCTGCCCGATAGATCTGACCCACATCAGCCCCAAAGAAGCTCCTGACCCATAGATCAGACCCACGTCAGCCACACAGCAGCTCCCGCCCCATAGATCTGAACCACATCGGACCCACAACAGCTCCTGCCCCATAGATCAGACCCACATCTACCCCACAGCAGCTCCTGCCCCATAGATCTCAACCACATGAGCCACACAGCAGCTCCTGTCCCACAGATCTTGCCCACATAGGCCCCACAGGAGCTCCTGCCCCATAGATCTGACACACATCAGCACCACAGCAGCTCCTGCCCAATAGATCTGACCCTCATCAGCCACACAACAGCTCCTGCCCCATAGATCTGACCCACATCAGCCCCACAGCATCTCCTGCCCCATAGATCCGACCCACATCTGCCCCTTAGGAGCTCCAACCCCATAGATCTGACCAACAGCTGCTCCTGCCACATAGATCTGACCCATATCAGCCCCAAAGAAGCTCCTGCCCCATAGATCAGACCCACATCAGCCACACAGCAGCTCCTGCCCCATAGATCTGATCCAAATCAGCCCCACAGCAGCTCCTGCCCCACAGATCTCACCCTCATCAGCACCACAGCAGCTCCTGCCCCATAGATCAGACCCACATCTGCCCCACAGCAGCTCCTGCCCCATAGATCTGACCAACATCTGCCCCATACCAGATCCTGCCCAATTGATCTGACCCACATTTTCCCCACAGCAGCTCCTGCCCGATAGATCTGACCCACATCAGCCCCAAAGAAGCTCCTGACCCATAGATCAGACCCACATCTACCCCACAGCAGCTCCTGCCCCATAGATCTCAACCACATGAGCCACACAGCAGCTCCTGTCCCACAGATCTTGCCCACATAGGCCCCACAGGAGCTCCTGCCCCATAGATCTAACCAACATCAGCTCCACAGCAGCTCCTTCCCTATAGATCTGACCCACATAAGACCCACAGCAGCTCCTGCCCCTTTGATATGACACACACCTGCCCCACAGCAGCTCCTGCCCCATAGATCTGACACACACCTGCCCCACAGCAGCTCCTGCCCCATAGATCTGACCCACATCAGCCCCACAGCAGCTCCAGCCAAGTAGATCTGACCCACAGCAGCTCCTGCCCCATTGATCTGACCCACATCTGCCCCACAGCAGCTCCAGCCCAATAAATCTGACCCACATGCGCCCCACAGCAGCTCCTGCCTTATAGATCAGACCCTCATCAGCCTCACAACAGCTCCTGCCCAATAGATCTACCCCACAGCAGCTCCTGCCCCATAGATCTGACCCTCATCATCCCCACAGCATCTTCTGCCCCATAGATCTGACCCTCAGCAGCAACACAGCAGCACCTGCCCAACAGATATGACCCACATATACCCCACAGCAGCTCCTGCCCCATAGATCTTACCAACATCAGCTCCACAGCAGCACCTACCCCATAGATCTGACCCACATCTGCCCCAAAGCAGATCCTGCCCCATAGATCTGACCCTCATCATCCCCACTGCAGCTCCTGCCCCATTGATCTGACTCACATCTGCCCCACTGCAGCTCCTGCCCCATAGATCTGACCCACATCTCCATCATAGCAGCTCCTGCCCCATAGATCTGACCCATATCAGATCCACAGCAACGCCTGCTCCATAGATCTCAACCACATGAGCCTCACAGCAGCTCCTGTCCCACAGATCTGACCCACATAGGCCCCACAGCACCTCCTGCCCCATAGATCTGACCCTCAGCAGCAACACAGCAGCTCCCGCCCCACAGATCTGACCAACACCAGCCCCACAGCAGCTCCTGCCCCATAGATCTGAACCTCATCATCCCCACAGCAGCTCCTGCCCCATTGATCTGACTCACATCTGCCCCACTGCAGCTCCTGACCCATAGATCTGACCCACATCGGACCCATAACAGCTCCTGCCCCATAGATCTGACCCGCATCAGCCCCACAGCAGCTCCTGCCCCATTATTCTGACCCACATGCGCCCCACAGCAGCTCCTGCCTTATATATCAGACCATCATCAGCCTCACAACAGCTCCTGCCCCATAGATCTTCCCCACAGCAGCTCCTGCCCCATAGATCTGACACTCATCATCCCCACAGCAGCTCCTGCCCCATAGATCTGACCCACATCTACCCCACAGAAGCTCCAGCCCCATAGATCTGACACTCAGCACCTCGACAGCAGCTCCTGCCCCATAGATCTGACCCACATCAGCCCCACAGCAGTTCCTGCCCCATTGATCTGACCCACATCTGCACTACAGTAGCTCCTGCCGCATACATCTGACTCACATATGCACCACAGATACTCCTGCCCCATAGATCTGACCAACATCTACCCCACAGCAGCTCCTGCCCCATAGATCTGATCCAAATCAGCCCCACACCAGATCCTGCCCCATAGATCTGACCCTCATCAGCCCCACAGCAGCTCCTGCCCTATAGATCTGACCCGCATCAGCCCCACAGCAGCTCCTGCCCCATACATCTGACCCACATGCGCCCCACAGCAGCTCCTGCCTTATATATCAGACCATCATCAGCCTCACAACAGCTCCTGCCCCATAGATCTTCCCCACAGCAGCTCCTGCCCCATAGATCTGACCCTCATCATCCCCACAGCAGCTCCTGCCCCATTGATCTGACCCACATCTGCCCCACTGCAGCTCCTGCCCCATAGATCAGACCCACATCTGCCCCACAGCAGCTTCTGCCCCATATATCTGACCCACATCAGCACCACAGCAGTTCCTGCCCCATATATCTGACCCACATCAGCACCACAGCAACGCCTGCCCCATAGATCTCAACCACATGAGCCCCACAGCAGCTCCTGTCCCACAGATCTGACCCACATAGCCCCCACAGCTGCTCCTGCCGCATAGATCTGACCCACATCAGCCCCTCACCAGCTCCTGCCCCATAGATCTGACCCACACCAGCCCCACAGCAGATCCTGCCCCATAGATCTGACACACACCTGCCCCACAGCAGCTCCTGCCCCATTGATATGACACACACCTGCCCCACAGCAGCTCCTGCCCCATAGATCTGACACACACCTGCCCCACAGCAGCTCCTGCCCCATAGATCTGACACACATCTGCCCCACAGCAGCTCCTGCCCCATAGATCTGACACACACCTGCCCCACAGCAGCTCCTGCCCCATAGATATGACACACACCTGCCCCACAGCAACTCCTTCCCTATCAATCTGACCCACATAAGCCCCACAGCAGCACCTGTTCCGTACATCTGACACACATCAGCCCCACAGCAGCTCCTGCCCCATAGATATGACCCACCTCAGCCCCTGCCTCATAGATCTAACCAACATGTGCCCCTTAGCAGCTCCTGCCCCATAGATCTGACCCACAGCAGCTCCTAACTCATAGATCTGACCCTCATATGACCCACAGCAGATCCTGCCCCATAGATCTGACCCACAGCAGCTCCTGCCCTATAGATCAGACCCACATCAGCCCCACTGCAGATCCTGCCCCATAGTTCTGACCCACAGCAGCTCCTGCCCCATAGATCAGACCCACATCAGCCCCACCGCAGATTCCTCCCCATAGATCTGACCCTCATCAGCCCCACAGCAGCTCCTGACCCATAGATCAGACCCACAGCAGCTCCTGCCTCATAGATCTGTCCCCCCTGAGCCCCACAGCAGCTCCTGTCCCGTAGATTTGAACCTCATCAGCCACACAGCAGCTCCTGTCCTGTAGATCAGCCACACAGCGGCTCCTGCCCCATTGATCTGACCCACATAAACCCACAGTAGCACCTGTTCCATAGATCTGACACACATCATCCCCACAACTGCTCCTGCCCCAAAGATTTGATATACATGTGCCCCACAGGAGCTCCTGCCCCATAGATCTGACCCACATCTGCCCCACAGCAACTCCTGCCCAGTAGATCTGACCCACAGCAGCTCCTGCCCCATAGATCTGACCAACATGTGCCCCAGAGCAGCTCCTGCCCCATTGATCTGACCCACACCAGCCCCACAGCAGCTCCTGCCCCATAGATCTGACCCGCATCAGCCTCACAACAGCTCCTGCCCCATAGATCTACCCCACAGCAGCTCCTGCCCCATAGATCTGACCCACATGTGCCCCACAGCAGCTCCTGCCCCATACATCTGACCCACATGTGCACCACAGCAGCTCCTGCCCCATACATCTGACCCACATGCGCCCCACAGCAGCTCCTGCCTTATAGATCAGACCATCATCAGCCTCACAGCAGCTCCTGCCCCATAGATCTGACCCTCATCATCCCCACAGCAGCTCCTGCCCCATTGATCTGACTCACATCTGCCCCACTGCAGCTCCTGCCCCATAGATCAGACCCACATCAGCCCCTCACCAGCTCCTGCCCCATTGATCTGACCCACACCAGCCCCACAGCAGCTCCTGCCCCATAGATCTGACAAACACCTGCCCCACAGCAGCTCCTGCCCCATAGATATGACACACACCTGCCCCACAGCAGCCCCTGCCCCATAGATCTGACACACACGTGCCCCACAGCAGCTCCTGCCCCATAGATCTGACACACATCTGCCCCACAGCAGCTCCTGCCCCATAGATCTGACCCACATCAGCCACACAGCAGCACCTGTTCCGTAGATCTGACACACACCTGCCCCACAGCAGCTCCTGCCCCATAGATCTGACCCACATCAGCCACACAGCAGCTCCTGCCCCATACATCTGACCCACATGCGCCCCACAGCAGCTCCTGCCTTATAGATCAGACCATCATCAGCCTCACAACAGCTCCTGCCCCATAGATTTTCCCCACAGTAGCTCCTGCACCATAGATCTGACTCACATCTGCCCCACTGCAGCTCCTGCCCCATAGATCTGACCCACATCTGCCCCAAAGCTGCTCCTGCCCCATATATCTGACCCATATCAGATCCACAGCAACGCCTGCCCCATAAATCTCAACAACATGAGCTCCACAGCAGCTCCTGTCCCACAGATCTGACCCACATAGGCCCCACAGCAGCTCCTGCCCCATAGATCTGACCCTCAGCAGCAAAACAGAAGCTCCCGCCCCACAGATCTGACCAACACCAGCCCCACAGCAGCTCCTGCCCCATAGATCCGACCCACATCTGCCCCTTAGGAGCTCCAACCCCATAGATCTGACTGACAGCTGCTCCTGCCACATAGATCTCACCCACATCTGCCCCAGAACAGCTCCCGCCCCATAGATCTGACCCACATCATCCCCAAAGAAGTTCCTGCTCCATAGATCAGACTCACATCAGCCACACAGCAGCTCCTGCCCCATACATCTGACCCACATGCGCCCCACAGCAGCTCCTGCCTTATAGATCAGACCATCATCAGCCTCACAACAGCTCCTGCCCCATAGATTTTCCCCACAGTAGCTCCTGCACCATAGATCTGACTCACATCTGCCCCACTGCAGCTCCTGCCCCATAGATCTGACCCACATCTGCCCCAAAGCTGCTCCTGCCCCATATATCTGACCCATATCAGATCCACAGCAACGCCTGCCCCATAAATCTCAACAACATGAGCTCCACAGCAGCTCCTGTCCCACAGATCTGACCCACATAGGCCCCACAGCAGCTCCTGCCCCATAGATCTGACCCTCAGCAGCAAAACAGAAGCTCCCGCCCCACAGATCTGACCAACACCAGCCCCACAGCAGCTCCTGCCCCATAGATCCGACCCACATCTGCCCCTTAGGAGCTCCAACCCCATAGATCTGACTGACAGCTGCTCCTGCCACATAGATCTCACCCACATCTGCCCCAGAACAGCTCCCGCCCCATAGATCTGACCCACATCATCCCCAAAGAAGTTCCTGCTCCATAGATCAGACTCACATCAGCCACACAGCAGCTCCCGCCCCATAGATCTGACCCTCATCGGACCCACAACAGCTCCTGCCCCATAGATCAGACCCACATCTACCCCACAGCAGCTCCTGCCCCATATATCTTACCAACATCAGCGCCATAGCATCTCCTGCCCCATAGATCTGACACACATCACCCCCACAGCAGCTCCTGCCCCATAGATCTAGCCCCCATCAGACCCACAGCAGCTCCAGTCCCATAGATCTGACCCACATCTACCCCACAGAAGCTCCTGCCCCATAGATCTGACACACAGCACCCCCACAGCAGCTCCTGCCCCATAGATCTGACCCACGTCTTCCCCACAGCAGCTCCTGCCCCATAGATCTCAACCACATGAGCCACACAGCAGCTCCTGTCCCACAGATCTGACCCACAGCACCCCCACAGCTACTCCTGCCCCATAGATCTGACCAACATCTACCCCACAGCAGCTCCTGCCCCATAGATCTCACTCACATGTGCCCCAGAGCAGATCCTGCCCCATAGATCTGACCCACAACTACCCCACAGCAGCTGCTGCCCCATAGATCTGACCCACCTCAGCCCCTGCCTCATAGATCTGACCCACATGTGCCCCTTTGCAGGGGGGCTCCTCTGCCTGGTGGTCATGGCGGGCCCCATCCTCCTTCTCACTCATAGGGCCCCCAGCTCCATCCTCCCGCCTGAAACAGGGAAACTTCTACCCTAGCCCTCTTAGCTGCCAACATGGCTGCTAACTGCCACAACTGTCAGAGGCGAGTGCGTTGCGCGCGGCAGCGGTGACCAAGGTGACGTGGAGAGGGTTCTAAAATGGCGGCCGCACTGCTGGCACTGGTGTTCCACATAGGATGAGGAGGGGGCTGGTAATAGCAGGACAAGGGGAAACTGATTTAAGTTGAAAGAGGAAAGATTTAGGTTGGATGTTAGAGGGAAAGTTGTTTACTAGGAGAGTGGTTAGGCCCTGGAACGGGCTGCCCAGGGAGGTTGTGGATGCCCCGTCCTTGGGGGTGTTCAGGGCCAGGTTGGACAGGGCCCTGGGCAACCTGATCTAGTAAATGTGTATGTTTGGTGGCCCTGCCAGGCAGGGGGGTTTGTTCTTCATGATCCATGAGGTCCCTTCCAACCTGGGTCATTCTGTGACTCTGTGATACTGGTGTGTGGCTGTTTGTCCCAGCGCGCTGACCTTTTGTCTTCAGGTTCACCAACAAGACTGTAACTGATTTATGGAGGAGGCAAGTGATGGGTGCTACTGTGTGACAATCAACATAACTTTGTGGACATTTGAAAGCACCTTCCTCCAGAGCTGTTCACCTCCAGAAGAGGGTGCTCAGAAGTGTTTACTGGCAGAAGATCTGGCTCCAGCTTGGTATGGGAAAACTGGGGAATGATACCATCGTGTCCTGTGAAGAACAAGAAGCAGGTGGGCATCCCTGCTCCCTCTTGTCTGCTGGCAAGGTCCAGATGAGTTCCCAGAGCCAGAAGCTGCCATTCCAAGGGGAGCTGACTCAACCATTTTGGATTTGAGCTGTCACACCAAGGAGAGCTGACTGAACCACGTTGGACTTATTTGTAAGTTTATACTATCATTGGAAACTGTTGCCGTGGTCACAGTCATCGTCAGCGGAACAACAACTCCTGATGACCCACCACTACTGAAGATCAATGACTGAACTACTAAACACGTCAGATCCATGGTGGCGACTCTCTCTCCCTCTTGCTTCCTATAAAGACTCCTTGATTCTTTTTCTTTTCTTTTCTATTGCCCGCCTTCCCTTCCTAATCACCCTAAATCGTAATAGCGTCCGTCCTCCAACATTTGAACCATGCTCAGGCATACACGTATGGACCTCCTCTCCTTCCTATAAATTGGAGCAGGACAGAGAACCACAAGGATTGTCAGCTCCCAAGTCATACAAGTATTGCACACAAAACAGATAACTTCATCTGTTGGCCCCGCTGTCTCTGCATACCACCAAGCGAGGACCTGCAGTGCCCAGGCGAGACGATGTGCCTGGCAGTGCAAAGCCAGCCCACGTGTGTGCAGATGGCAAGGAGCGTGTGGCACTGTGCACCGACAGCCCTTGCCTGCCCAGGACTGCGTGTGGAGGGCGTTCTCCACTGCAGCCCTGCCCAACAGTCAGTAGGGGTGTGCGGCCATGATGGCAGTAATGAACAAACTGCTGCTTCACAAAGATCTTGGCCCGATTAGAAATCTTTGAGTAGTGCTGTTACAGCAGACAGAATGTGATAAGCGCAAGTGGTCTCCTACACTTCACATCCTTGCTACTTCATTCTGGGTGTTGTCACTGAGCAGCATCTAACACAAGTTCTGCCCTGGTCAGCTGGCTGCCTTAGCTTGAGCCCTGATGGCAACGCTGTGACGTGATGTTAGTATTGCTGTTTTCTCCTCGTCAGAATACTCTGCCTTTTGAAGGAAGCAGCTTCTTGGTTATTTTGTTTTGTTGTTGAACTTTATTGAATTAATTTACAATATCTATATTCCATATAGTTATAGATGTTTTGAATATGATCATCTGTGGTGCTGAGAATTTTTGTAGAAAAGGTATACTCAGTTCGGAAGGTGTAATAAGGATGTTAAAGAAAGAAGCCCCTGTTGTGTTGACCAGTGATGATGCTCCCACCCCCTGACCAATGGTGGAGAGGAGCATGAAGAGAGAGGTGGTGCTGGGGGGATCTTGGGGCTGCTGGGCCTGTCATACTTTTTCCAGGCAGAGGTTTTACAGGTGTTGCCCCCATGCCGACCCTGTGGGGGGGGGCCACTCCCACATCCTGAAGGATGGAGGAGAGGAGCGGGAGGGCAGAGTTGGTGCTGTGGGGGGCTGGGAGCTGTGGGGCCTGGTATGCTTTCCCCTGGCTGTGGTTTTCTGGGTGTCGGATGATGCCCTCAAACTGCCACCCTGTGGGGGCTGCTCCAACCTCCTGAAGGATGGTGAAGGAAAGTTGGTGACAGTTCCTGGGGGGGACAGGGGGCTGCTGGGCCAGTTGGCTTCCCCCAGGCAATGGTCGTCCGTCTGTTGGATGATGTCCCCAGGTCTATACTCTGCTGGGGTCGCTTCCATCCCCTGATGGATGGTGGAGGGGAGGGTGAGGGCAGAGATGGTGCTGGAGGCTGACAGGCCTCTCAAGCTTCCCTGAGGCAGTGGCTGCCTGCGGGTGACACTTTGAGGGAGCCACTGCCAACCCCTGAAGAATGGTGGTGGGGGACGGGAGGGTGGTGTTGATGCCAGGGTGCTGCTGTTTGGGTGCTAGCCGATGACTGCAAGCTTCCAAACCAGGTGGGTCCCTCCTGTCCCCTGAAAGAGGTGTTGATGCCCAAGGTGGATAGGGGCCACTGGGCATGATGTACTTCCCAGGGGCCACGGAGCCTGGGCTGGTGGGCTACGGGGGCTGCACTGGGAGCAGCTGAGCCCGACAGCCATCAGGCCTGGCAGGGGCCGCTCTGGTGGTGCTCTGCGGCTGGTGGGCAGATTGTCACTGCACAGGCACCGGTTGTTTGTGCCACGTTTTTTCTGTGCGGCGCACTGAGGCGAGCAAGCTGTTTGTCCAAGCGTGAGGTTGCTGCGGGCAATATGCTGGACTGCAGCATCTTCAGCAAGGCGCCTGCAGGGAGAGAAACGTGCTGAGGGCACAGGAGAACCCCCTGCTCTCCTTCCTCACAGTGCATGATAGAGTCACTCTCAGCTCCGGGCCTGTCTCAGGCCCAGCAGTAAGAACATGCAGCAGGAATGGCGAGGCCAGTTAAATGTCTGACAGTGTCAATCTCAGACAGTGTTAGGCAACAACTAACTGGCTTCTCTATGCTGCTTTAACTAGAAATGCCTCCTTGCTCGCAGGATCCCTATAGTAAAGTGAGGGGGCAGGATGGGGTTGGGGGTGAACAAGAACTCACTGGTTTATCTGCCTCCGTTGTCAGACAAGACGATAGCACGAAAACATTGCCATCAGCATGGTAACGAAGATAGCTGCACCGAATCCCAGGCAGTACTTCTCGATAAAATTATTGTCTGCGGCATTTGCGTGTTCCTCACCATCCGCACCTGGAAAAACAATGTGGATCTGTTTCACCAGCTGCTGTTTTGAGTGACATGGACAAGAGCAACCACAGGAAGGATCCCGCTCCGGGCTGCTGTTGTGCCTGGTGGCTCAGGGGAAGCACAGCAAGCTCTGGAATGCAGGGTCTGTGCACAGGAGGTACTATGGAGGGTCCTGTTTCCTCTCCTTATCTGCTGAATGTGGTTCTGGTGGCCTAGTTCCCAAAAGGACAAAGTTCCTAAGTCCCTGGGAACTGGCTGCAGTGGGAGGGGAGCAACCTCTAACCACGGCCACGGAGCTCTATGAGCGGCCCTTACCTGGAGTGACAGTTGTTGTGTGCATGGCCTCTATTACTCTCAGGGGGACAGTCAGTGTGCGAACTCTGCCGTTCCAAAATGCAAGCCAGAGCATAGGTGCTCCACCTGTCTCTTTAGAAAGGAGGTAAGGGAGTGGGACTGTAAGTAACTGCTTCTCATCAGGAAGATGGTGCAGTTTCTCCACATGTATTTCTAGAAATTCAGTTTCACAAGCCTTTCAGGGAACAGACGGAAATACACCTACCACGTGCTTTGTCCTTCATGATTTTCATTAGCAGAGGGGGCAGTGTCTGCAGATATTTTCCTGTTTCCAGGGCCTCTTTCTGTTTCTCAGGACCTAAACAGAAAGCATTAAGATAACTTTCAGACAAACAAGGTATTAAACTGAACGGTCTTTTCAGTGAAGTCAGTAACGACAACAGCCACCCCTGGGATGCCTGTGGGGTTCCAGCACAACTAAGGATTTAGCACGGCCTTCCCTGGAGGCACTTTTGCAACCAAAGAATGAGAACTTTTCACCATACACTGCAGCTTACCTAAACGCATAACGGCATCACTGAATGGGACCAGGGCATTGTGCGAGGGCAGGGCACACACACACAGGTGTGCATTCTCACTCACACCTGCAGACATGCCTGGCTGACATTAGGACTGTGAGCTGGCATCTCTCAAAGGAAGTAAAATCTCATGACATGGTATGCTGTAATTTCTCTCTTCCTTAGGGACCTGCAGTGACTGGAAGGGGCTCAGGTGATGACATGGCACTCAGACCTGGGTCAAAAGTTGCAAAGCTGCAGAGAAGCCAGGTGGGCAGTTGGCTGGCACTCAGCAGCTTTCCAGATACTCTCTCCAGGCCATGTAAAACAATCTTCAGAGAAGGCATAGAAGAACATTTGGCCCCTCAAGGTTTTTTTAGTGGGGAGATCTCTGATGTATGGAGACAAAGTCAACGGGATGCTGGGAGCATGCAGCACCCAAGAAACAGTGACTACCCAAGCTTCTCATGTAGAAGAAATCACCAGGCAGTGAAAAGATGAACCCCTCCTGAACTTCCACAACCAAATATGAGCAAAGATCATGAGATGAAGACTGGTGACTTACGTCTGGCATCCACCCCAGGCTCAGGGACGCGACTTTGCTTTCGAAATGCACCAAAGGGGCCTGCAGGCACAAGAGTGATCAGACACAGGTGAGGAGAGCTTCCGCTGTGCACTGGGGTCTGCCTTGTTTTTTTTCCTGCAGTGACCTGTGAGGACTGGCTGCAGGTCAGGGAATGACATGGCCCAAACAGCAAAGGAATAGGAGCAAAGACTGGCAAGGGCCGCCTTCCCACTGAAATGTGACAATTCTCCAAGTAAAGAAATACTAATGACTGATCTGTGTACGACCTTCAAAGCACAAAGAGACTTGAAAGACCTTTGGAGAGCCTTACGTACCCAAATAAGCTATTATAGCACTAATTTTTCGACTTCCAAGGAAACAGACACTCACAACTTACCTCGGAGTTTCCCCTGAGGCACAAAAGCAGTCTCCTTCCAGTCATCTGAGGAAGGAGTACCAATGTCATCATCTAGAAGAAAGAACAGAAGAGGGTTGTTCCCATTGCATGCTGTGATCTTCCTCTCCCTTAGTGACAGGGAAGGGGCCAGGGAAGGGGACAGGTAACAGGATGGGAGACTCAGGCCTTGATCGCCAAAGC
This sequence comes from Coturnix japonica, assembly GCF_054131305.1. Lineage (NCBI taxonomy): Eukaryota > Metazoa > Chordata > Aves > Galliformes > Phasianidae > Coturnix > Coturnix japonica. Next base: position 17,387,251 of record NC_140671.1, on the reverse strand, counting down.
TATAGAGGGGCCAGGGTGACCTGGAGCCTAGCACTCGGCAGCTTTACAAATGCTCCCTCCTGGCCACATGCAGCACCCCTCTGGGACCGCGTGGAAGAGCATACAAAGAAAAGGTGTCTGAAACACACTGGGCTACAGCTGGGGGTCTCTGTTGGGAACCAGGATTTTTCTATGGGGAGCATCAGGCAGCTGGAGCAGAAATGCTCATGCTTTTCCCAGCACACACCTTCCACGTTCTCCCCTGGGACACCCCCAGGATGAAGAGCATGCTCCACCCAGCCAGCGGCAGAGCCGTGGGAGCACAGGGCTTCCTCATGCCCTTGCCCAGCTCCTGTGGTGCTGCCTGTCCCCCTTTTCCAATACCCCCCCGCCCCCATCGAAGGCAGCCTTAGGGCTATAAGGCACAGAGCCACTGGAACCAGAACCTGGGCTTCTCACTCTCATTTCCGCTTATTTTTTACCCCATCTCTGCCCACCCACCTGCTCCTGCTGCTCGCCCTGGAGCAGCACAAGTCTCCTGACAACACATGGCTATCAGTAGGAGGACGGCAAGGCAGGTGGGGGCCGTGGCCCCCAGTACTCGTGCCATGCTGCTACCACCACTGCTACAGCCACAACGAGTGCTGCTATTGGGGCACAGAACACCTAGAGCACGCAGCTGGGCATTGTGATCTTGTGGCACAAGGCAGCAATGTGGCAGGGCATAGTGACCTCACATCCCCAGGCTGCTGGCTGGGCCTCCCCACGGGCTGCTCCTCCTGTGACGCAGGGCTGCATAGAGTGGCTGCTTGTGGCACCCCTTAGTGGGTGAGTGCCAGGCTGCTGGGGAAGAATTACTGGGAGCGTGTCCCACTGGGTAGATCTGTTCCACCGCAAGGACCAGGCTCCCCCTGGGCTTGTTATGGACGTTGAGGATTCCCAGTCATCTAGAGCAGCAGGAGACCATGGCAGATATTTTCACATTTACACTGTGGAAATATATTATTGTGGAATGGTTTGGGTGGGAAGGGACATTAAAGACCCAGAGACTCTGTCAAAGGATAAAGAAAATCGCTCCAGTGTTGTTTTTACTGCTTTGTGCAAATCAAAAGATTGCATTTTGTCTTTTAATGGCCAAAAAAGCCATTTCTTCAGGGACATTGTATTTGTTGTCACAGACTCTAACAAAAATGCAAACTGAGCTTTATCTGTAGCATCAATACTTTAGTATTTCGTATCTTGTATTTGACAGTTCCCTCCCAGCCAGTTGCCCGTGCCTTTCTCTCAGCCCATGAGAGCACCACTTACTGCCTCTGGGAACTTGGAAACTGGCAGCATGATGGCCAGCACACACACAAGGTGCTCGTGACGCAGCTCCAGACGGCTCTCCTGAGGCCCAGCTTCATTTCACGGCCACTCACGCTCTGCTGCTGGACATTCTGCAACGGAAAAGCCACCGGATGCAAATCCCATCCCTCACAGATGGTATCAGACCCCTGCTCTCATGGCAGTCACCACCGCCCGGCATTGGACAGCGCTTCCACTGCCCTTGCTCCTGCCACAAGACACCAACGTCTGCTTCTAGTTCGGCTCCACCATGGGATCCTGTTTGCAACAGAAAAACACACGGAGGCTGCCAGCCACTGCAACACGCGCTGTGAAACCCCTGGCACTGCTGAGTCCCATGAGCAGAGGAGAGAAGCGTCTGCCTGCCATGGACGGGCTGCGGCGGGATTGAATCCTGCCTTCCAATCGGGACACCCCCAGGGAGAGCCTCCCTGGGGACCCAAAGACTTACGGCAGCGCCAACACAGCAGGCAGAAACGCGACGTGCTCCTGACTGCCCGCACTGTTCAAAGCTCCCTGACTTGCGGAATCAAACTCTATAATCCAGAGATGGGTTATAAAGCAGGTATGTTTTATTCCAGCGCTGGGTGCAAGGGGGATAGCTCCTCCAAACTTGCACACCAACTTGTAAAACCGTGATACAGATATAGGTACACCTCATGCATAGTCAATGATTTCCCGTAATTCTAACATGCATCCCTTAATTCTAATACACATTCTTTATCATGCAGACCCCCTCTTGTTATCGCCCATCTCGTCAGGGAGATGCAAATATCAAAAGAGGAGTTGCAACACCTAATCCCCTTCTCGCCAGGTGTCTCAGGGAGTTCTCACTCCTTAATCTTCATCCTTCCTGCTCTTCCAGACCCACTGTCTCCATTCCTTGTTATTCTAACTAAATCATTTTCTGTAAACTACCTTTAACTATCCCCCTTTTAGCCCCCCTTTATTCTGAATTCCAGCAGAGCATCTGTTTTCTGCTTCCCTGTTCATCCCTCCCTCTCCCTCTCCCTCCCTCCGCCCTATGATGGCAGCCCTTCAAAGCAACCAACACAACCACGCCAAACCGCAGCCCGGACTCGTCCCGCTCACTGCAATTCAGACCCACTCCATCCGTACAAACCTTCATCCACGCCGTTTCTTAACCGGGCCTCGGCGCCACCCAGATCTTACAGCCAGCGAGCGGCCGGCAAACGAATGGCCGTCTTCCTCTTGGTGCCGCACAGCCCAGCACGGCCGGAGCCGCACCACACGATCCGGGCCGGGGCCGGCTCAGGCTCTGCCTCCAGGCTTTTGGGGCCGGCCGGGTGACTCCGCAGCACAGCGAGACCGTGGAGCCACCCGGGAGCCGCCTCTGGGTGCCGGCAGCGCTGCGAGCTCCTCCCCCGACAGCCCCTCCGTGCCCCCGCACCGAGGCCCGGCCCCGTTCGCAGCACAGAGCCCGCTCCTCCCGGCCCCGCTCATGGCCACCATGGCCCGGAAGTGCTCTCCGCCGCCTGCAGGAAGCACTTCCTGTCACTGTCACGTGGCTCAGGCCGGGCTGGGGCCTGTTGGGGTGGGGGCAGCTGCCAGATCTTCTGCCAGTAAACACTTCTGAGCACCCTCTTCTGGAGGTGAACAGCTCTGGAGGAAGGTGCTTTCAAATGTCCACAAAGTGATGTTGATTGTCACACAGTAGCACCCATCACTTGCCTCCTCCATAAATCCGTTACAGTCCTGTTGGTGAACCTGAAGACAAAAGGTCAGTGCGCTGGGACAAACAGCCACACACCAGTATCACAGAATCACAGAATGACCCAGGTTGGAAGGGACCTCATGGATCATGAAGAACAAACCCCCCTGCCTGGCAGGGCCACCAAACATACACCTTTACTAGATCAGGTTGCCCAGGGCCCTGTCCAACCTGGCCCTGAACACCCCCAAGGACGGGGCATCCACAACCTCCCTGGGCAGCCCGTTCCAGGGCCTAACCACTCTCCTAGTAAACAACTTTCCCCCTAACATCCAACCTAAATCTTCCCTCTTTCAACTTCAATCAGTTTCCCCTTGTCCTGCTATTACCAGCCCCCTCCTCATCCTATGTGGAACACCAGTGCCAGCAGTGCGGCCGCCATTTTAGAACCCTCTCCACGTCACCTTGGTCACCGCTGCCGCGCGCAACGCACTCGCCTCTGACAGCTGTGGCAGTTAGCAGCCATGTCGGCAGCTAAGAGGGCTAGGGTAGAAGTTTTCCCTGTTTCAGGCGGGAGGATGGAGCTGGGGGCCCTAGGACTGAGAAGGAGGAGGGGGCCCGCCATGACCACCAGGCAGAGGAGGGGTAAGAGAGCCATATTCCATCATGCCTGGACCAGCCCCGTGACCACCACCCATGTGGAGCCTATGGAGGTGGATCCACCTCCAGATGAGCGAATGGAGGTGGATCCACCTGCAGAGGAGCCCATGGAGGCGGATCCACCTGCAGAGGAGCCCATGGAGGTGGATCCGCCCGCGGCATAGCTGGCCTGGCACCACACCACCGTGCCAGGCCCCGCGCTGGCATGGTCACAGCTCCACCGTGGCTGGTCCAGGCGCTGAGCTCCTTACCCGCTGCACGGCCCCCGCCCCCTGCATTAGCTGGGTGGCATTTTTGTAACATCTGTTCCTCCTTTGGGCCTATTCTGCAGCCACATTCTGTGGGCCCCCAGTCCCATCTTTACCCTGTTTGTTCCAGTCCCTGTTTCTATAATTGGTTTTTGGGTTTAGTTTAGTTTTAGAGTTAGGTGTAGGTTGTTGTTAGTGTTTTTGAGTTAGGCATAGGTTATTGTTTGTGTTTTCGAGTTAGGCATTGCTTATTGTTCATTTTTTAGTGTTAGGAGTAGGTTAGGAGTAGGTTTAGTGTTAGTAGTTGGTGTTTTCCTGTTAGGAGTTTGTTCCTCTTCATTCTTTAGTGTTAGGAGTAGATTGTTGTTCCCATAGTAGAGTTAGGCATAGGTTACTGTTGGTACTGTAGGGTTGGGCGTGGGTTCCTACCAGCAGCTGGCAGCAAACAGCGCTCGCTCAGTAAGCACACGTCTGCTTTCTCCCCCGGAGCCGTGAGTGCAACTGCCATGAGAGCAGAGGTCTGATACCATCTGCGAGGGATGGGATTTGCATCCGGTGGCTTTTCCGTTGCAGAATGTCCAGCAGCAGAGCGTGAGTGGCCGTGAAATGAAGCTGGGCCTCAGGAGAGCCGTCTGGAGCTGCGTCACGAGCTTCCTGCATGGCCAGCGCAAGGTAGGTGTGCCTTACTTTAAGCATGCACTGAAGCAGTGTTGGTTAAGCACGGCTCACTCCTCTGTCTGCAACAGATGGGCTTTCTGCGCGCTTTATTGCTGTGGCCGGCGTTGAACAGCACAGCAGCAGCGAGGCCTCGAACATGTCCACAACCAGGTACGTGAATGTGAGTAAATTTAGCTGTGTGAATGATGTTATTGTTCATATTAGTAAGGCAGTATTCACATGTGTGTGATGGAGCTCAGGGATAGGTTTATTCTTGCCTGGTAAATTTTCCCTTCTTTGACACCCACCCGTCCTCTTGCTTCTCTTCCCCTCACCTGTAAGTGCAGCAGTACTGAAGGCTGAGGGCTCTTCTCCGAGGCAGGCACTAAAGGGCAATTGAAATGCAAGTTTGTTGTCCCTCTTTGTTCTTGGGTCGGTAGCCCAAGGTGACCAAGCTTCAGAGCACTTCTCTAAGTCAGCCTGGAAATGTTTCTAGCAGGAAGTAACTCCATCACAGTGCCTGAGAGTAATAATAGTAATAGTAATAGTAATAGTCTCGTGCGGGTTGGAAGGGACCTTAGAGATCATCGAGTCCAACCCCCGGGATTCCAGCCTCTGTGCTACAGGGTGGCACTTCTACCACTTGCACCACAGGGGGATTCGAACACCCGGGCCCCGGTGTTGCAATGCAGCATTCCTACCACCTGCGCCACGGGGGCACACAAAAAGATGCCTCTTTTTCCCCCCTCACAGCAGGCAGCCTCCGTGAGAGCAGTAGAGCAGCAGGCTGTCTGTGCTATGGCTGCTGAACTGCATTTCTGGCCACCTGAGATCCCTGAGCCCATGCTAATGAAGAACATGCTGCGCCACAGACTCTTCTACGGAGCCGTTTTGCAGCTTCTCTGTGCTGGCCATCATGCTGCAAGTTTCCAAGTTCCCAAAGGCAGTAAGTGGTGCTCTCATGGGATAGGAGAAAGGCACGGGCAACTGGGTGGGAGGGAACCATCTATAACTGTTGCCAGCAGCCTGGAGGTGCCAGCTCAGTCTTATCCTGTGGCTACTGCTGCTCCCTATGAGCTGCCAGGCAGAGGGTCCTCCCGCCCGTGCAGGGACCGCCTTGCAGGAAAGGGCTTTAGGCTCTGGTTTGTGTGGGATTTGGGGAACGAGACAGGGGTGGAGTTTCTTGTGTGCCCGACTGTCAGGAAGGTGGTTCCCAGTTCTGGCAGCCCAACGTGCCCAGCAGGGTGACTTGAGCTCCCAAAGCGAGCCGCCAACCAGTTGTTAGCTGAGAAGGTTCCCTGAGCGTTTCCGAATTGATTCTTGTAGGACTCGGAGAGTTTGGGGACTGAGACTTGGGAGAGAGTGAAGAAAGCTGAGGCAAGGCAAGCGCTGCTCAGCTGAGGAAGAAAGCCGAGAAGGAAAGCAGAAAGCAACGATGATGGCCTGAGCAAGAAGCTACAAAGGACAGCAGAACCACCTGCAGCGCTTTCTCGAAGGTGGCACCAAAAGCTGCTGACTCAACGGTCCAGTTTACCGGCACAGCTGTGCTTTCCCTGTCATGGACGGTGGAGATGATGGAAGTGAACTGGACAGGAAGGACTTGTGCTGCGTTAGAAGCAAAGAGGGCTTCACCTGTGCAGGACTTGGTGTACGGCAAGAGCTGGAGACGCTGCGTTCCTTCAGGGTGTGTCTCTTGAGGTCCAGGCCCAGTGTAGGGTTAGGTTGAAATAGGGCTGGCTGGGACTGGAGAGGGAGGAGGTGACGTAGCCCTGGGGTTTGGCTTCTCCTTGGGTCTGACTGGAGGCTGAGTGACTGATTGCTAAGCGGAAATCCTGGGCACTGGGGCTTCATTTTGGGGTGTGGGCGGGGTAATAAATAGAAGCCGAGTCCTTTTGTACGCAATAAAATTGAAGCGAACTTTCTAAACCTGGTGCTGCCTCTTTCAGTAGCTGGTCAGAACGTCCCTCGCTCGGGCTGGCAATCACAGGGTGATGAAGCGGTCGGCTTCACGTCTCTCCCTTGACATGGTGCAGGTTTTCCCCCGTTTCCTTGTTGGTCTTCCCAACCTGTGGCCTTTCAGCCAACCCGTAAGTGCTGGTGACAGGCTGTGAGCATCTCCTTGCTCTCTGAGGACTGACAGAAAGAAACCAGAGGAGGGGAAGCAGCCTGGCAGGAAGAAGGGTGTCCCGTGCTCAGCCCCTTGAGTTGGCCTCTCTTCCCTGAGGGTTCTTTCAGCTTCTGATGCACCGTGTGCTGCTGTTTGCCCTGGGAAGCCCAGCTGCACGCTGGCAGCCGTGGCCTGTGCATCATCCTCCCCTTGAGGCCCAAGGAGTTGTTTGTTTTTATGTATTCAGTATTGGTGTGGCATTTTGTTGTTTTGTTCAGCTTTGAGATCAAGGGGTAATTTAACACCGTTGGAAGTAATTGGGGTTCAGGAGTAGCACATGCAGAATTTTGATCATGCAGCAAGTTGTGATTTCTACTGTGTTAAAGAACTGGCACACACATATACGCCTGCAGCCGGAGCTTGATTGACTCTCGTCAATACGGCCTTCCAAAGCCCGGCCCTGGGGAGCTGTCCAACATTTTGTATTACCTAAGTTTATTTTAAACAGCCAAGGAGGAGTAATCTCTTAAAGGCTTTTTTAAAGGCATTGGACTAGGTTTTGATTATCACGTCTCAGGAAGCTTCTGCATTCCACCTAGTGCTAATGGGATAAATCAAGAGCAGATTACACAAGAGATTCAGGCCTTGCTGCCAGTCTTTTATGAATCAGAACTTTGTTTCATGTTGTCAGATATTCTGGTTTCCTTTTCAGGAGATTCCTTTGCTGTATATTAAGAAGGCCAAGGGCATCCTGGCCTGCATCAGAAACAGTGTTGCCAGCAGGAACAGAGAGGTGATTGTCCCCCTGTTCTCAGCACTGATGAGGCCGCAGCTCGAGTGCTGTGTTCAGTTTTGGGCCCCTCAGTGCAAGGAAGACATGGAGGCCCGGAACGCGTTCAGAGGAGGGCAGCAAAGCTGGTGAGGGGTCTGGAGCACAGGCCGTATGAGGAGCGGCTGAGGGAGCTGGGATTGTTCATCCTGGAGAAGAGGAGGCTCAGGGGAGACCTCATTGCTCTCTCTGACTTCCTGAAGGGAGGCTGTAGTGAGATCCGGATGTAGTGTGTAGGTCAGATCTATGAGGCAGGAGCTGCTGTGGGGCAGATGTGGGTCAGATCTATGGGGCAGGAGCTGTTGTGGGGATGATGAGGGTCAGATCTATGTGTCAGAAGCTGTTGTGGGACAGATCTAAGGGGCAGGAGCTGCTGTGGGGCACATGTGGGTCAGATCTATAAGGCAGGAGCTGCTGTGGGGCACATGTGGGTCAGATCTATGAGGCAGGAGTTGCTGTGGGGCAGATGTGGGTCTGATCTATGGGGCAGGAGCTGCTGAGGGTCAGATCTATGGGGCAGGAGTTGCTGTGGGGCACATATGGGTCAGATCTATGGGACATAAGCTGCTGTGGGGCTGCTGTGGGTCATATCTATGGGGCAGGAGCTGCTGTGGGGATGATGTGGCTCAGATCTATGAGGCAGGAGCTGCTATGGGGCAGATATGGGTGAGACATATTGAACAGGAGCTGCTGTGGAGCTTAATGTGGATCAGATCTATAGGGCAGGAGCTCCTGTGGGGCAGATGTGGGTCAGATCTATGAAGCAGCAGCTGCTGTGGGGCACAAGTATGTCAGATCTATGGGGCAGGAGCTGCTGTGGAGATGATTTGGGTCAGATCTCTGGGGCAGGAGCTTCAGAGGGGCTTATGTGGGTCAGATCTATGGGGCAGGAGCTGCTGTGAGGCTGATGAGGGTCACATCTATGGGCCAGGAATTGCTGTGGGGTAGATATGGCTCATATCAATGGAGCAGGAGATGCTGTGGGGCAGATCTATGGGGCAGAAGCTGCTGTCGGGTATATTTGAGTCAGATGTATGGGGCAGGAGCTGCTATGGGGAGATGTGAATCTGATCTATGGGGCAGGAGCTGCTGTGGGACAGATCTATGGGACAGGAGCTGATGTGGGGCTGATATGGGTCAGATCTATGGGGAAGGAGCTGCTGTGGGGCAGATGTGGGTCAGATCTATGGGGCAGGAGCTGCTGTGGGGCTGAAGTGGGTCAGATCTATGGGGCAGGAGCTACTGTGGGGTAGATGTGGGTCAGATCTATGGGGCAGGAGCTGCTGTGTGGCTGATGTGTGTCAGATCTATGGGGCAGGAGCTGCTGTGGCGCTGATGTGTGTCAGATCTATGGGTCAGGAGCTGCTGTGGGGCAGATGTGGGTCAGATCTATGGGTCAGGAGCTGCTGTGGGGCAGATGTGGTTCAGATCTATGGGGCAGGAGCTGCTGTGGAGATGATTTGGTTCAGAACTATGGGTCAGGAACTGCTATGTGACAGATGTGGGTGAGAGATTTTGAACAGGAGCTGCTGTGGGGCTTCAGTGAATCAGATCTATAGGGCAGGAGCTCATGTGGGGCAGATGTGGGTCAGATCTATGGAAAGGAGCTACTGTGGGTCTGATGAGGGTCAGATCTATGGGGCAGGAGCTGCTGTGGTGCTGATGTGGTTAAGATCTATGAGACAGGAGCTGCTGTGGGGCAGATGTGGGTCAGATCTATGGGGTAGGTGCTGCTGTGGAGCTGATGTTGGTCAGATCTATGGGGCAGAAGCTGCTGTGGGTCAGATCTATGGGGCAGGATCTGCTGTGGGTCATATGTGGGTCAGATCTATGAGTTAGGAGCTGCTGTGGGTCAGATCTATGGGGCAGGAGCTGCTAAGGGGCACATGTGGGTCAGATCTCTGAGGCAGGGGCTGAGGTGGGTCATACCTATGGGGCAGGAGCTGCTGTGGGGCTGATGTGGGTCAGATCTACGGAACAGTTGCTGCTGTGGGGCTTATGTGGGTCAGATCGATAGGGAAGGAGCTGCTGTGGGGCAGGTGTGTGTCATATCTATGGGGCAGGAGCTGCTGTGGGGCTGGTGTGGGTCAGATCAATGGGGCAGGTGCTGGTGTGGGGCTGATGTGGGTCAGATCTATGGGGCAGGAGCTGGTGTGGGGCTGATTTGTGTCAGATCTATGGGGTAGGAGCTGCTGTGGGGTAGTTGTGGGTCAGATCTATGGGGCAGGATCTGCTCTGGGGCACATGTGAGTGAGATCTACGGGGCAGGAGCTGCTGTGGGGTAGATGTTGGTCAGATCTATGGGGCAGGAGTAGCTGTGGGGCATATGTGAGTCAGATGTATGGGGCAGGAGCTGCTGTGGGGTAGTTGTGGGTCAGATCTATCGGGCAGTATCTGCTCTGGGGCACATGTGAGTGAGATCTATGGGGCAGGAGCTGCTGTAGTGCAGATGTGGGTCAGATCTATGGGACAGGAGGTGCGGTGGTGCACATGTGGGTCAGATCTATACACCAGGAGCTGCTGTGCGGCTGATGTGGGTAAGGTCTATGGGGCAGGAGCTGCTCTGGGGCACATGTTGGTCAGATCTATGGGGCAGGAGCTGCTGTGGGTCAGATCTACTGGGCAGGAGCTGCAGTGGGGCAGATGTGGGTCAGATCTATGGGGCAGGAGCTCCTGTGGGGCACATGTATATCAGATCTTTGGGGCAGGAGCAGTTGTGGGGATGATGTGTGTCAGATCTACGGAACAGGTGCTGCTGTGGGTTTATGTGGGACAGATCTATAGGGAAGGAGCTGCTGTGGAGCTGATGTTGGTTAGATCTATGGGGCAGGAGCTGCTGTGGGGCCTATGTGGGTCAGATCTGTGGGACAGGAGCTGCTGTGTGGCTCATGTGGTTGAGATCTATGGGGCAGGAGCTGCTGTGGGGGTAATGTGTGTCAGATTTATGGGGCTGGAGCTTCTGTGGGGTAGATGTGGGTCAGATCTATGGGACTGGAGCTGCTGTGGGTCTGATGGGGGCTAGATCTATGGGGCAGGAGCTGCTGTGGGGGTGATGTGTGTCAGATCTATGGGGCAGGAGATGCTATGGCGCTGATGTTGGTAAGATCTATGGGGCAGGAGCTGCTGTGGGGTAGATGTGGGTCTGATCTATGGGGCAGGAGCTGTTGTGGGTCCGATGTGGGTCAGATCTATGGGGCGGGAGCTGTTCTTGGGCAGATGTGGGTCAGATCTATGTGGCAGGAGCAGCTGTCGGTCAGATCTATGGGGTTCGAGCTCCTAAGGGGCAGATGTGGGTCAGATCTATGGGGCAGGAGATGCTGTGGGGCTGATGTGGGTCAGATCTATGGGGCAGGAGCTGTTGTGTGGCTGATGAGGGTCAGATCTATTGGGCAGGAGCTGCTGTGGTGCTGATGTGGTTAAGATCTATGAGACAGGAGCTGCTGTGGGGCAGATGTGGGTCAGATCTATGGGGCAGTTGCTGCTGTGGGGCAGTCGTTGGTCAGATCTATGGGAGAGGTGCTGCTGTCGTGCTGATGTGGGTCAGATCAATTTGGCAGGAGCTGCTGTGTGTCAGATGTGGGTCAGATCTATGGGGCAGGAACAGCTGTGGTGCTGATATGGGTCAGATCTATGGGGCTGGAGCTGCTGTGGGGCAGATCTGTGGGACAGGAGCTGCTCTGGGGTAGATGTGGGTCGGATCTATGGGGCTGGAGCTGCTGTGGTGCTGATATGGGTCAGATCTATGGGGCTGGAGCTGCTGTGTGGCTGATGGGGATGAGATCACAGAATCACAGAATCGCAGAATCACAGAATGACCCAGGTTGGAAGGGACCTCATGGATCATGAAGAACAAACCCCCCTGCCTGGCAGGGCCACCAAACATACACCTTTACTAGATCAGGTTGCCCAGGGCCCTGTCCAACCTGGCCCTGAACACCCCCAAGGACGGGGCATCCACAACCTCCCTGGGCAGCCCGTTCCAGGGCCTAACCACTCTCCTAGTAAACAACTTTTCCCCTAACATCCAACCTAAATCTTCCCTCCTTCAACTTAAATCAGTTTCCCCTAGTCCTGCTATTATCAGCCCTTTCCAAGAGTTTACTCCCCTCCTGGGAGTAAGTTCCCTTCAGGTACTGAAAGGCTGCAATGAGGTCACCCCGCAACCTTCTCTTCTCCAGGCTGAACAAACCCAACTCCCTCAGCCTGTCCTCATAGGGGAGGTGCTCCAGCCCCCTGATCATCTTTGTGGCCCTCCTCTGGACCCTTTCCAAAATCTCCATATCTTTTTTGTACTGAGGGCTCCACACCTGGACACGGTACAACAGATGGGGCCTCACAAGAGCAGAGTAGAGAGGGACGATCACCTCCCTATCCCCGCTGACCACCCCTCTCCTGATGGAGCCCAGGATCCCATTTGCTTTCCGGGCTGCCAGAGCGCACTGCTGGCTCATGTTGAGTTTCTCATCCATCAGGACCCCCAGGTCCTTCTCTGCTGAGCTGCTCTCAAGGACAACTCCTCCCAGCCTGTACAGGTGCCTGGGGTTCTTCCAACCTAAGTGCAAAACCTTGCACTTTGCCGTGTTGAACCTCATTAGGTTCACTCAGGCCCACCTTTCAAGCCTGTCAAGGTCCCTCTGAATGGCATTCCTTCAACTGCACCACTCAGCTTAGTGTCATCATGCACACACACCCATGTGGACAAATTCTGTATAATCATCTCCTCACTTTGGTGATCAAATCTCCCCGAAGAAGGATCCTGCAGCTCCACCATGGAACCTTCTAACTGAGGAAGAGGACCTTTGGTGAAGAAAAGAGCACTTGGGCAGTATGAGTCTCCAAGCACATGTGCTTCGTGTCTCCAGGCTGCTGCTGAGACCCAAAGGTGCTGTAAATCCATATAACTACCTTCACTTTTGCAGTATGACTGAATTAGGCACAGAAATATGGATAAAAGAGGCATTAAAATCAGAGCAGTTGGCCTTCAAGGCACACAGCTTTCAAAATGGCTTGGAGAGCAGAGTAGTTACTTTGCAAGTAACTATTACCACACAGTTCCATTTGGCTAAGTCAAAACATGTGCATTCTATTCGAGTATGATGATCTTTACATGCAGTTTATAACTGTAAAAAGGTATGTTTCAACTTGGGGAGAGGGGAGCTGTGGTGAGAGCCATGGTTTGGAATCCTTCAGGGTCAGCATGCTTATCTGTGAGTCTGAGGGAGACGCCTCCAGGCCAAAGCAGGTGCTACAGAGAGAAAGGTTTGACACAAATGGTTTTATTTGACTGCTAGAGACAAATGAGTAGGAAGAAGCTATGATTTCTTTGCTGACTGCTGGTAAATCAGAACTGCAGACTGTAGGAGAGCTTAAAGGAGCAGTAGTAGGAGTGTGAATGAATGCTCTCTGTTCTGCACTAGGATGGATGTGTGACCAGCATGACATACCAATCTTCCACTCCCAAATCATGCTTTCCTGGAGGGCCTTCAAAACACTCTCACTGAGCCAAAAAAGACACTTTCTGGGCAGGGAAGGTCCCCAGAATGCCCATAGCCCCACCTGAGCACCTGACACTGGTACTCTGTGCCTGCCTCACTGAGCCTCTTTGTATTTTCACCTCTGCCCAGCATCATGTAGAAGGGCTGCCAAGGGCTGTGTGCCTGCGTGCTCCCCTTGTGACAGCATTGTGTTGTAGGTGCCAACAAAGGGAAAGCACGGACAGTGCAAAGTAGCTGATAATTGCATTAAATGGGACTGTTTTGGCAGCACTTTGATTGTGTGCTGAACATACTTACACGGATCTTCATTAATTTAGGGGCTGAAGAGAGGCTGCAGCTCATTGCACAACATGCAGAGGTTCCCTCCCACATGCAAACGCATCTTTTGAAAAGCCAAGCCTTGATCTCGTTTGAGGTACCTTAGAAAATGTAACTGCAGTGGATCTGCTGAAGCTGAATTATTTGTGGAGAGAACATATTACATGTCTCCCCTTAGATCTAGTCACTACTTATCTCACATGTGCTGTAGTATTAGACAGAAAAAGCACAAAATGGTGTACTTCCTCTTGTTCCAAAGGAAGTGACAGTCGTTATTCTTTCCAGCAAATGTAATTGCATCAATTGTTTCTCACACAATACTCACAATTAAGGTTTCCAAAAGAACAGCTAAACTATAAAGCAGAGGGGATCTGTTATTCACAGGTGTTGGATTAGATCTAATTTATGAGTGTAGCAGAAGCTACTTAGATGCGGGTGCTTAAAGCACATTCCTTCCTCCTATATTCTGAAAGAATACTTAGACCACTCAAGGATATTTCAATACCCTGAGCTTTTCCTGGAAATGCTTGAATATGGCGTAGGCAAACGAGAGATAAAGGAGAATCTTATAGCACAGGCAGATGACTAATGATGGTGCAAGCCATAAAAAAACACAGGACTACTAACAAGGGAATGGAGATCAGCTGAGTAACCAAAAGAACAGGGTTTCAAATATTCATTTTGACACAAATGCAATTGTGATAGAGTAGGTGCATTATTCCGAGGGAAGGCAGAAAGTGAGATAGAGTAAAAGCTCTGCACTGTGCTGGTCACAGCACATTCAGCATTTTGCAAGCAGCTCCCAGCTGCATAGAATTGAGCAACACACCCATGAGCAGCCCACAGCACTGGAGGTGCTGCTGCCCTGCTGTCACCTACAGGTTGTACTTAACAGTACTACTATATGTGAATACTTATGCTGCAGCTCTCTCCAGCTCCTCCAGATCTGAGCAAGACTGGATCAAAGAAGGGTAAGGTGCCCTGTTTTTTGAGGCAGCAAGGTTTTTTATTCATAGGGGAAAAGAGGTGTAGTCCAACATGAACATGTGCCTCTAAAATCTTTGTCAGTCTTCAAGGGAGGGAGCTGGAATTTCATCTGATTAATTTTTCCCCACTCTCAGTTCTCAGGAGGGTCACCGGCTGAGGAACTGGCAAAACTCTTTTCCCATTTTGTTTTCAACCTTTACCTTTTGTCAGCTCACTCTGCATCTTCTAGATCCCAGCCACCCCCAGTTTCCAAACACACCACCTTCTCACCCATCCTCTGCTCATACATGAGGTACCGCCAGCTGATGTTTATTCAGCTCAGAGAACAGCAGCGTATCTAACGGTCTTTAGTTATTAACACAAAAATCTTACCATGTGCTCACACCAAGACAATCTGGTACCATCACCCTTTCAGGTCATGCAGCAAAGCACTTGTTTGACTGCTTTTGAAAGATTCTTTTTCTTGCACTATCCCCTCAATACTCTTCATCTTATCTAGATGAGAACAAGCCACATCTGCTTACATCTCCTTCCAGATGTAACAGCCCTGGCAATCCTAAGGCATACTTCCTGATTGCACTGCTGCAACCAGCATTACACATACAGTATTGCATAATGTAGCCAAGTGTGGGAACAACCACACAGCCACAGGCAAGCTGTCACCTCAAAAGGAAAGTTCGTTCATGTTTTTCATGGCGCTGGGACTGCAGAGTGCATAAGTGAATTCAACATTCTCTGTATTATTACCAGAATTCAACAGGGATGGAACCTTTACAGCACAAATAATTTTGTTTGAGCACAGGCTTTGAAGACTATAAACTATTTGACCATTGCACGAGTTAGAAAATAAATTCTAAGTCTTGAAATATTCTCTACATACTTAGGAGTAAAATGCCCTACATTTTGAGCAGTTCTGTTGGCAACACTGTGAGGTTGCTACCTCTGGCTTTGCACGTGCTCTTGAACCAGGAGGAGGATCTGTGCTCTTGTCCACTTAGAGAGCATTTGTGCTTTTTCTCATGAGTTTCCATTCTTTCCATGCTAAAGAGGGAAGGTGATGTGCCTGTAAACATGTTGTAGTTTAAACCTTCTGGTGCTGCACGCAGGTGCTGTGGGAGGGATTACCTTGTTTGTGGCAGTCTGGGCTGGGGGTGTGTTTGTGTGAAGATCTGCAAGGTGATATTTGCTCCTCCCAGACTTCTTATGGGACATGCACGCATGCAAGCAAATATGTAAAAGAAAACCCACTTCAGGTGTGTTGCATTGCTCCAAAGGAGTGTAAGAAAGGAAAACACCAGTTACATAATAGAAGTATTCTCAAGAAGGAATTGTTTAATCACAAACACCTTTCAGTCTTAATAAAACTAAATTAGATCTTCTCTAACAGATCAGCATTTTATCCACAGTTGTTATACACACAAAAAAAAGAGAAAAAAGTAGATTATCGTTTTAAAATGTAGCATTGCTATTATAAAAGAAAGGCTGGATGTTCTGCTGGTACAGCTTCTCCCTCACAGTTTAGCATTAAACTGTGTCAGCATCTTCTCTAGCTTCAATGCTAGTGCCATGTTACCTTTAATCCTTAATTTTCCTGACATGAAGGCCATGGTTGGCTTTAGTTTACCTAAAAAGAAGACACAGAATCGTCAGGAAAAGGAAAGGAACTGGAGATTGCGATATCATATAGTAGTTACTTTGCTACCAAGTTCTACTGTAAAAGCATCAGAAAAGAGGTTCAACAGATTGACTGGATGCTTTCTGAAGCTACGCTCTGAAAAGTTCAATAGCTACTGAACAAAGCAGTAGATATTTTTATTATAAAATCATGGACTCACAGAGTGACTTATGTTGGAAGGGAATTTAAAGGCCATGCACTTCCAGCTACAGCTCATCCAATTCCAAGACCACAAAGAGAGGTGAGCCTGTCAGCTCATCCATCAGCAAGATGTTTCCTGCCACCAGTAGCTGCCTCAGTTCTGCCAAACCCGTTTGTTACTCACCAGTGAACATCTTCACAAAGTCGCCACTCGACATGCTCATCACAACATCAGCTGCTGCAGGAGGCTTCCCAAACCCAGCACTCCCACTGCTGGTTTTCAGGTCAAGGTACCAAGTGCCTCCTTCATCACCTGAGTGGAACAGGGAGAACCTGTGGCAGCACCACAAGGACTGATGTGCCCTGCCCTTTGCTACCCCCGCCTGCTTTTCTCTCCCATCTTCGTGCTAGACGTGCTGGAGGTGCTGTGCCAGAAGCTGCCCCGCGCTCTCTGTGCAGACAAGGTCAGCCCCAGCAGATGCCCCACAGTGCCACAGTGTCAGGGGACAAGGCAGTGGCTGCTGGTGGAGCTGGAGGCAGCAGGGGTTTGGAACAGAACTACCATGCTGACCCTGTGCAGCACGGCCAGCAGGGTGACACAGCAGAAATGAAACACCAGGAAAACACACCACAGTCCCCAAAAGAGCAGCACATGCTGCTGATGCAGAAAGCATCTCCCTGTGACAACAGCAGCAGGGTAAATCCCACATGTGCTGAAGTTGGCTCTGAAAGGCAGCATCTTATAGAGCACACCCAAAGATGTCCCTGTTCCTAGACCAGTTATAAAAGACAAGTATTTACATGTGAAAATACAGACTGACTCTTGCTAGAAAAGTGAGCATTTGAGAATTTTACAAGTGATGGTCTTACCTGACAATTCAAACTGAAAGACGCCCTGCGTGGATTTCACTATTTCTTTATTGAGTTCTCCCTGAATAACTCTGAATGTTTCTGCAACAGGCCCCGCTGAAGCTGATTCTTTATTAAGCTTGGCTCCACCTGATGCCTGTGAAGCACCTAAAAGAAACAGATGGATTCTCTGTAAAATGCTGGAACGCTCTATCTCACTTATCTTTCTAAGAATATATATGTTTTCAGCAGTTCTTCTGCAAAAGCTTCTCAGGTGTGAATCAATTCACTACTTTAATCAGCAACTTTCTACACTGCAGTGAATGTGCTCATTTAACATTAAGAAAGAGCATTTGCAATTTATAAGGCATGTAATGCTTAGCAGCCCCTAAAAGCCATGCAGAAGGTCAGTGTATCAGGAAATAATTATTCTACTCAGTGAATTGCTACTGTGTTGGAGATCTGGGCAGTTGGCAGTATCAGTTCCTGGCAGAAAAGTCTAAGTGCGCACTCACAAATAGTATTTTCAAGGGAACTGGGCTCTTTTCAAACTTAGCCTCTTTCTTTCCTATATTTGTTTTGGCACTCCTATAAAACATATTCAGTATTCCTATTTGCCCTCCAATAGAAACATCACTATTCTGAAAAAGTGAACCTGATGCTTTTGTAAAAAAACAACTTCTCTATTTCATCTTGTAGACATTCACATCATGTACGACTGTGAGAACTTCATGTAGGAATAGAAGCTTCTCAAGTTCTCACACTGCAAGAAAGATGTAACACTCCTGCAAAATATGCTGATTGCTTGTGATTTTTTTACAGCAATATTTACTCATAATCTTCATACCGCTTAACTCTGGTGGTAAAAAGCAAAAAGGTTGTTCAAAACAAGGTGCTGATTATGAACTGTGAAAGTTGCAGACTCTAAAGTCACTTCCATAAATCAAACAGCCCAAATACAAGAGATTTTGCCACATAGCTTGAATGTAGTCCAAAAGTAACTTGAAATAGAGGAGGCATTCATTATCATCACAAATAATCGACATGTACATGCAGAGGTTGCCCTTCCACGGCCTTCTGATTATGTGGCTGTCATGTCAGTTTCAGCATCCAAGAAGAAGTCAGGCATCAGGGGGTGACCTAAAGGGGAGTTGAACAATAACAGTAAGCCCAAGTAAGGGTGAACAGCACAAACAGGAATCCATTCTGAAGGCAACAGCACCTCAATTTACCAGTAAATGAACTACAGGTTGAAAGAAGACGAGGTGACATGTTTAGGTTCTGGTACATTTAAAATCAGACCCAGAAGCCTCTTACAAATTCAGTCAGAAACATCTGAAGATGAAGAAACACTATCTCACTATTTGGTAAATAGTAATACATGCGCTTGTGGTGCAGGTCTATTTTCTTTTCGCTAATGGGTTTAAAATATATATATATATATATATTTATATAGGCATTGATTATTAGAGCCTCAGTGGACTATTATGTGCTTTCCCAGAATCCACATTCTCAAACGTGAGGCAAAGCATCTTTTGACTGAGTCAAAGGAATATATCCATATTCCCCATATGGCCTTCCTTCCTTTGCAAACTTCTCATTTTAAAGATCTCTTTTACCTGGTGCAATTGCATAGACATCAAAATCCTTAACGCCTTCTTCTCTCAGTAGAACTTCATCAATAATGAAGTTTCCAGTGAAAGTTTTCGGCTTTGTTAAAATGCAATATGCAGCATCTGCAATTATGTCAGTTTTTCTGCACTGCTTCTCTATTCCGGATCCTCCCAGCATATCCATAGCAGCTGTATGTATGGCTGGAAAATTCAGAGGACAGGAAATTACAAGTTTAACACTAATGACATCACATACTCATCTCTTTGGCAAATGCATAAACTTTATTCTCCTCTCACATGAAAGTAAATCATGAGAAGACTAAACTGTGAAATACCATCAACCAGCGAAGAATGGTCAACCAGCAAACAATCCTCAAAGTGTAAAGATTCCCTTACTTGAAAAGTATTAAAGGAACCAAAAGAGGAATAAAGGGAAGAACTCCTTGTAATATTCATATTATTCAATGCTTCTATCAATACTTTCCACACAAAGACTTCCTCTGGCTTTATTCAGGACATGAAAAACTAACAGGACAACTATCTTTCTCAAAGTGAATGTGCATCAGCAATTAACATTTTCTGCAGCCATTACCATACTGAAAATCTCAATTTTAGCCCCACAATAACTTGTGAGATAACAAAGTGACTCTAAGTTAAAGATGAGAAACCCAATAGCACAAACTCAAACTTTTCCTGGCTTATGCTCCTCTACTTTCACATTACAGCCAATTATTATTGTTCTAAATATAGCAAAACTATGGGCAAAGACTGATATGAAAAACCATCTACTGTCCTGCAATCTGCACATCCTTCCATCTATTTCATACAAAGTGCTGCTGGTTTTCCATTAATTCATACATACCGCATCTTCCACTTTGACCCTGCAGTACCTCTACTACTCATTCACACTCTTACATTTGGCAGGCTACCTCTTTCACATTTAGTTAAATCGAGAGCTCGTAACATCTCACTATCAGCATATTTTCTTGTTTCAAGGAGCTGGATGAACCAATAGAACCATACTAGCACAGTGTTAATCTCCAGCATTGAAGCTGATCACATATATATGATGTTCTTTAAATTAAAAACTTTGTAATTGTAATGTAGATTCTACAGAAGTCACCTCTCTCACTCTCTAAAGTAGTTAACTTTTGTTTTGGCAGATAAACCTTTCAAAACAACATTTTTCTTCCTAGACTGAACATTACAAACTTTTATACTTCAGAACATGAACAGTTTTCATCAAGGAAACACCGATACATACAAATTTTGAAAGCTCACTTGCTGCTTCTAATGCTTTCAAGACACTGGTCTCTTTGTTCAGCAGCTACCAAACCTTCAACAGCAGCCCTGGTCCTCACTGACCCATGGACAATAAACTGGAGCTAGTATAAGATGGGCACACCAAGTTATTTTTCTGCTATGCGGCCCTTCAGTGTGCTGTGACTTGCAAGAAGTGTTGGATGGTTGTGTGAAAAAGCAATTGATTTCCCACTCAGCCAAAACTTTTTTTTTTTTTTACATCTACAGAGGTACATATCTTGTCAGCTTCATCTATTTCCTGGCAATCTAACTAGCTGGGGATTCTAAATATTGACATAAATGTCCAATACTACTCAGGGATGGTGTGCAAACCAAAGTTTGAGTCATGTTGAAAGGAGCAGTGACAAGACAGGAGAAAAAGCAGAATGTGCTCAGGCTGAAGGCAAGTTTAAGTGAAAACAGGAAGGCAACAGTGAGAACTAGGAAAGAAAGCCAATACCCACACAACATCTTTGATCACAAAAAAATACACAGAAGTGCTCGGTGTTCTGAATCAGTCCTAAATAAGACCACCTGTATAGGACAAAACACAACAATTCAAAATAATCACCTGTTTTAGGCCATAAAGCATTGACAGCAACTTCTCCTTTAAATTCTTCTGCCATTCCCAAGACACACATGGACATGCCATATTTACAAATTGTGTAGGCTACAAAAAGCACACAAAAATCCCATATTTAGTAGGATACATATTTAGTCTACACATAGAATTTTACTTTTGAAGGATGTAAGTCACGGAAAAATCAACTTTCTGGGGTCAAAGCATCATCTTCCTAGAGTACAGAAACTCTCCCAGCTCCTACCACCCCCTTCAGATACAAACTGACCCTTTTACATGAGTATTGAATTGGGGAGCGAAAAAAAAAAGGAAAAAAGCATGTTGTAAATCCTTTTTGTATACTCTGAGAATGGGATGTTGCAGAGAAGGAACATGGACTTGCAAGAGGAGTTTAACCATGTTCCAAGTGTTGAAGTTTAAAAGATAATGCACAGGTTTAAGATGAGCAACATATGTTCTAGCCCAAAGACGCAATTGGGGCCTCCTTCACTCCTCAAAGATAATTTCTATTTAAAAAGACAGCAATGAGCTTTATCGCTATCAAATCAAATGTGGAAGCATAGAGAAAAAAAGATTTTGCCTTCCTATCTCTATTGGGAATAGAAAACATGGTGTAGTATTAAGAAATCCTATGAAAAACTCTTAACTCTTACCTGCAGAACCTTCTTGGAAATATAAGCCTTTCACCACCACTGAAGACTTTTTGTACAATAATCCAAGGCTGCCCACAACAGAACTGCTGCATTCTCCAAAAGCAGAAAAGGAGTGACTTCTAAAAACAACAAAACCAACCAATTCTAACGTTTTGATACTCAGTGCAGCTCTCTGTAATTTAATTCTTTTGGCCCTCTGAACACAGAGGACGAGTAGCTCAACACGCTGTAAAGGCAAAGTCCAGGATCACAATCCCAATGCAGGGTGCCAAAGACAAGAGCCAAAAATCAGATTTTCAAAAATGACCATGATTTTCCTTAAGGCTTTCACAGTAAAATTCAGTTTGCAAGTAACTGCATTTAACCCAATAAATCCCCACAAGTCTGTCCAACCAACCAGCAGGCTGACACAGCTGTGCAAACGACTTGTGACTGAGCCCCTGTGTACAAAGGTGTCACACAGAGTGGAAGCACCAGTGAGATAAAAAGGAACTGGGAATATTGCATGAGCATATCAGCACAGTGTGAGGAGAACCAAAGTTCACCTGCAGCTGAGACTTGCAAGGGAAGCCAGTGGCAACTTGTTTATCTGCTATAATGTGGGTAGGAAGAGCATGAACAAGGGAAAGGCGTTGCTGAGTGGCATGGGTGATTCAGTGAGAGCAGACACTGGTAGTGCCTTGCTTAGGAACATGGTTTACCAGGACATGAGAAACTAGCCATAGATGAGAGGTAATCTTAGAACTTGCAAGGTTGGAAAAGACAATATAGTCCAACCTTCAACCCATCCCCACTATGGCCACTAAACCATGTCCTTCAGTGCCACATCTAAACCCTTCCTGAACATCACCAGGGATGGTGACTTCAGCACTTCCCTGGGCAGCATGTTCCAATGCATCATCAATCTCAGTAGGTAAAATCAAGCCTGGTGAACCTGATTGACTTCTGTGATAGAATGAAAGGATTTGAGGCCAAAGTGATAACAGCTGACACCATTCACATTAGCAAGGCTTTCATTACCATCTCTCAAAATACTTTTGTATCCAAGTAAATACATAATAGTCTGGATGGTTGAACAGCCTAAGGGGTAAGAGAAATGTTAACTGGACAGGTTCAGGGAGTTAGAATCATGCAGGTGGGCTCCTTTTGCAGCAGGCACGGCCGCAACCAGGGCAGCCCACAGGCTGCACCGTGGGCGCTTTCTGCACTCGTACAGGATCTCATGACTACTGCTTGCAACACACGGGAACGAATAAGGTCAACGTATGTCCCCGTTCATTAGCAGTGCAGAAATAACGCCGCAGCAGTCACTCAATTCAGATTCCACAGCACACCCACAGCCGCACTTTGCCCTCCGGATGTGCACACAGCTCGGCCCGTGAGCAAACAGCACCGAGCGGGACTCCGGGTCCGACCCAGCCGCTCCGGGGCCACCGTGCCCGGCCGTGGCCTCCACCCCGCGTCCCATCGCTCTCAAGGGGCTGCGGAGCACGCGTCTGTCCCTCCGCCCGGCCCCGGCCCCGGCCCCAGCTCTGCCCCGGCAGCTCCTGTGGCTCGGAGCTCGCGGCCTCGCCGAAGGAAGGGGGAAAGCCCAGGTTGCCTTACCCAGTGTTGGGCAGCATGGCGGCATGGCCATGGGGCGGCTGTCGGCTCGGCACGGGACGCGCTCCACGCTCACACCGCCCTCCGCACAGCCGCGGCCCGGGGAGCCGGGCGGAGCCAGGGCCGAGCGGGGCAGGATGAGGGGAGGGTGATGGAAGTATCGGGATGAGTTCCCTGCGGGAGTACACCTCGTTCAACCAAGCCAAAGCCTTGCACGTTTTCACTGGCAAAATTAAAATCGCATCTGAGATCTCGCCCTCAAGGAAAGGAGTGAATGACCAAACTGAAGTGACAACTGAAACGATTTATTATTGAAACAACCTGTCCTTATAACTATCTGTCTATCCACTACCACCTCGGGCCACTATGCGGGCGCCGACATGACCCCACTGTAGGGCGCTCACTCATCATCTTCATCATAGTTATCTTCATCGGTGCGCAGCCAGCAGCCTTCCTCTACCCAGACAGAGCTGGTGAAAGGTGGGCGCTGCGGGTCCTCCCAAGGCTCCCACTCCTCTGGCATCACCATGACTTCATGCTGTATGTTCACCGTGAGCGATAAGGAGTGGAAAAGCAGGCCGGCCTCAGGAGCACACTGCTCTTGCTCTCTTGGGTGCCAGGGAAGTTCCTGCAGCGCTGGGTTGCGTGGCAAGCTGTCTCCCATGTAAGATGAAGCGGTGAACGACAAGGAAGTACAAATGTCTCCAGGGCTCCAGCCGCTGTTTGGTGGCAGCAGGGACGGGTCCAGAGGCTGGTTCATTCCCCAAGCTGCTGCAGCACGCATTGGCCGGCTGTGAGAGGCTCGAGCTCGGCGTCGGCTGCGGTTTCTCCTTCGGCGCTTGGGAGGCCGGGGTCCCCTGGCTGCAGCCGCCTGGGTGCCGGCTGCCGGACCCGCTGCCTGCAGGCAGCCCCTGCGGGAGCAGGAGCAGCAGCAGCAGCAGGAGCAGCAGCAGGGGCCCGTCTCGGCTCTCCTTCTCTGGGCAGATCTCGGCCTGCGCTGCTCGAGGAGCCGAGAGCTCTCTCCTCCGAAGTCTGGGTTCCAGTTGACGAGAGGCTGCAAAAGGCAAAGGAGAAGAGTCAGTTGTTATCACCTTGCGCTTGAAAGACAGCAAGGTACAGGAGATTTTCAATTGCTAAAGACGGACATGGGAGTGAGCAGCATCACGAGCCGATCCTTGACCACCTCTTGCAGGGTGGGAGCGTCTTTGCTCAGTCCAATTGAAGTTTGTCCTTGCAGACATTTCTGCGACAAAGCGGTTTTCGCTGTGCCACTCGGCAAGTGAAATCCTTCTGAACACCCTGGGGGTTCTGATGGGGTGTCATTGTGATGGCACGTGTTTGTGATGGGGGCTTCGGCCACTCCCAACATGGAGTCACAATGATCACCCCAAGGTGATGCCCAGCCCTTTTCACCAGAGCTGTGCTCTGTCCTTTCATCCCCATCTTGTCTCAATGCAGTGCTGCTTATAAATCAGATTATAAATCAGATATAATTCCATGGGCTTTTCTGAACTCTCATGATCTGCAAACAAGAAGAGAGCAAGAGTTTCTACTGCTTTGTCCAGTATTTAATGAAATGTTCATCTCTGATCTGTGGTTTCATCTCAGTTTAAAGCTGGTTCTTTTTTTGCCTGTTTAAATGTACAAAGTATTTGTTGAGCGAGGGTCAAATCGCAGCTTTTACAATGTTGAGTTCTGGCCATGTTTTGGATCTGTGATATCCACATTTACTGCCATTCAAATCATTCCTCAGTTCCCTTCAGCAAAACTTTGGAACAGAGCAATTAAACATGAGGCAAAGTGACAAAAAGCAAAACATAAAACACATACATAAAAATGTTATTCAACAAGTAAAGTAACTGTTATGGGTTAGCCCTCAGCTGTACCTTCAGAAATGGCCTGGAAAAGCACATTCTTTTTCAGTCAGTCAGCCTCCTTGATGATGATTCTCTTTCTTCTTATTTAGAGACTTAAAGCCATCCCTGTCTTTCCTCACATGGCTTCCTAACATTGCATCTGTGTTAGGAAAGCTGGGATTTAAATGTGATGCAGTATTTGAAATGAGGCTGGAAAAGGTGCTGCCTTCAAACCTTGGGAGGGAAGCATTACTAACAGAATATTGGCCTCTCATACCACGCATCTACAAAATGCCCGTCCTCATTTTGACTTGACATGGTGTAAGCATGAATAAGATGTGGATCTCTAAGAGAAGACATAACTAAATCCTGCTGCAATGCCCAGCAAGGAGAACATTTTTTCTGTAATGACTGTGTATAATGACTCAAAGAGAAGACATATAACAGTATTTCTTTATGTTTTGTGGATAATACTTCTTTTGGTTTTCACCTTTTCTGCAGATAGCAAACTGCCCACTGTTACTGTGAGATGTATGCCACCTAACTGAACGTGATTTTGCTGGAGATGCATCCAGAGCAGAACAAAGCTGTCTCTGGCTGCCCCTGTGTTTTTCCCTCTCCATTAAAGCAGTAGTTCATCCTGTGGGATGAAAGCTTACTGTGCTGCCCTGGGGGATAGTGATTGTGAATGGCAACTGTGTCAGGGCTGTGTCTGGCTGCTTGTGTGGTTGTACACATGTTTAGAGGGGAGAGAGGACAGGACTGTCATATCCATATATAAGCCATTATGGATTCGAGCCCAATGGAACAAGAAATTCAGTAGCAATAGACAAGGAAAAACAGAAAGATGGAATCTTTGTTTTCTGATGATGTGTTTTTGCTATACTGCTTATCCAGGGATGAGCATGTGTCCTAGAGGCAGCATCATGGGAACATAGACAGGTATCCCACCACCTTCCACTCAGGTCCTCAGTGCTGTGCTGTGGGATATTGTGGGAGCTGATGGTGCTGACTATGAGGGGTACTTGATCCTTGCATTACAAACTTTCATGTGGTGCCATTCTTGGACTTTATGCTCTAAACAGACAAGGCTGAACAATGTGCCAGTCTGCTCTGCACTGGAAGGACAAACCCCACAGTGGGTGCTAAAATTCTTCTGGACATTTGCATTCCACAGGATTTTTACATGAGTGTAGAAATGCTCTGCTTATAAATCCGTTCCTCAGGTCACAGCTTTTGTAAAAAAGAAGTGACTAAACAAACTTGTTGCCCTGTTATCAGAAACTGAAGAAAAACTTCAGATTCTTTTAGTGGCCGTTCCAGTTAATAAGTGAAAGAAAACCAGCTCTAAGGCCTGTGTAAAATACAGGCGCTATCTGCATGGTGCTGAAGGTAATGAACGACGCTGATCGCTAACTGTACCAAGAAGAAAAGGTAAGCTCAGCCTTCAAGTCCCCACGGGCTCTGTTTCGATGACCTCTTTCATTTCATCAGCTCCACTGGCACGTTTTTTTCCCAGCCTGAGTAGGGAAAAATCCAGCTATGTGTGTGTGCCAGCAGAGGGAGCGCTCAGCACACGAGATTGAATCACGGAATATCCCGATTTGGAAGGGGCTCTCAAGGATCATAGAACCACAGAATAGTTGGGTTGGAAGGGACCTCAGGGCCCACCCAACCCCTGCCATGGGAGCGCTGCTACCCAGCAGGTCAGGTTAGAACAGGGCCATCCAACCTGGCTGACCCCTTTACTTTAACCCTTTGAGGCTGATCTGTCAGCCCATGGTTCACCCATATTTTGCCTGGATTTTATTTATTGTGGTGGTGGCCCAAATGTGGTTTGACTCCCCACCCCCAGTTTCTTTTAAGGCTAGGGCCCCTACTTGTTCTTAGGCTTGTGGCTGGATTCTCTGACACACACTGAGAGAGCTTGACATGCATTTACTACATATTTCCTACATTTAAAGTCAATGATTGACGGGATTAACAGACTACAAGCTGTGAAAGCTGAAAGGAATGAGGGTTTATTTAAAGCAATCAGTAGATAAAGCTTATCTTTGTTATAGGTAACATTCCTTTTCCATCAGTAACTCAGTGGTGCAAATGTAAGCTGAAAAGTAGAGAAACAAAATCTGTCCCTCTCAAAGAACTAGCATAGATTTCTCACAACTTATAAGCCAATATGATAAACTGAAAAGGCTAGATTTTTTATTTCTCTACTCATTGCTGTTTCTGCACATCTCATTATTTAAAGGGACTCTTCCTTGCTCAAGTATGATGGTCTTCTGAGTTCCCAACCTGAAGTCATGGCTGTGTGGTACCCTCCTGCACCAGCTCTGCTTTGGGGTCTGGCAGTTCCTTCTGTAACTGCCTCCTGCCATTCCCACCTGGAGATTATGCTAAAGAATGGAGAGAGAACTTTGCAAATGAGTGAGGACAGTAGCACAGCACCTCCTGAGAAAGGCTTACTTCCACAGACTTTTATTGGTGGGCTGCACACATCAGCTTGATGTTACCTTAAGGAAATGAGAAAGTGAAGAGAAGGGACAACTGCACAGTAGACAGCCAAGAAACAAAGCCATGTAGTCCCCAGAGGATTTTCTTCTCCAGTGTCAGCAAGTAGTAAGGATGAGGAAGGTGACAATAACTCTTCTTGTCAGACTTTTCCCTCTGTTAGCAAGGGAAAATGAGGAAGAAAAGTGTATGCATTTCCTCCATAGCAGAATAAAGCTTAAGCAAGGCAACCTCTGTGCAGGAAAACAAAAAAAATCTTCTCTTGTATTTCCTTAATGTGAACAGTACCTTCTAGCTTTCCCCCTTACTTTCTCCCACTGATAGGAACCACATGGCATGAGCACTAGGTTGTGGAACACACCTTTTTCATCAATGGATGAAGTTTTATCAGGGTGGAGGATAACTGCCACATCATTATTTCCAGTTGTAATCTTTGTCCTAAGGGTGTGTTAGCATGTGTGGGATATGGTACTGGGAGACTACAGAGCACAAAGTTCTGGATCTTTTTTCCCTATAAATATGAACTGTACTCCATAAAAACGCTTTGTCCAGAAGGTTGTTGTCAGCTATTTCTTCATAAGCTGAGAGCTTGCTTTTTTATTATTATTAATTTTTGTTTTTATTTATTTATTTATTTATTGGGAGGGGGGAGGGGGAAAGAAAGCATTAATGTGATATGGGGGAATGCAGAGATTCAGACTTTGGAGTAAAAGGAGAATACTGAAGGCCACATCTATTCACCAAAAACCACATCTCTCAGAACTCCAAGTTTACCAGGCCCAAAATGGAGGGAATAAAAGATTAATGCTGTTGCCTCATTCAAAACTGGGAAGAGACAAGCCCAGATGGCTCGTTTTCTTATTTTCTCTGCCTGAGGAATAAGTGTTACACTGCTGTTGACTGTTAAACACATCCTAACTAAGCAATGTCCTATGTTTGTGTTTATCATTTTGATTGCTGTCATTTTCCTTTCTTTGTAGAAAGGGAGAGACCCAAACAGAGTGAGGTTTTCTCCATAGGAAATGAACCCTGCTCCAAGAATTCTGCAGCCTGAACAGATGTGACGCACAAGACAAGTTTGTCAGCCTATTACAAATGGGTAGTTGCCTGAAGGACTGCAAATGGCCCTGGGATTTCTGTGACAGAACTGAAAATCAGCCCCTCAGCAGCCCAGCTTTGTCACCACAGACTTTCAGCCCTTCCCTCTGCCTTTCCGTGGGTGCAGCAACTGGCTAAGCCTGAGCTCTCTAAAGCATCTTATAGAACAGTACATCTGCGCTCACAGGTCAGCAGTAGGAGGGCAGAAGTGGAAGGACTGTGGGTCTGCCATAGCATCTGTGCATCACTCATTGATAGCTAATCCAATTCTGAACAGAGGATCTCACACTTAGCAACGCAAGAGGGCTAAGAGAATGATCCAGTTCCACATTCTTAGTGTTGTGAAGCACACTAGGGAATAACTTGGGGAGACAGCCTGGAGACCCAAGTGTCAGGGTTTCTTAAACATAGAAAACAGCCTATTGTACTTATCTGACACATAAAAATTACACATTGCACATTCTTACTAACGTCAGCCAAATATCCATTCTATAATTAGCATATATGCACACTGCCAGATCCCCTGCTTTCTTTCAAGTGGTTTTCTTGTTGAGCTGTTATTACACAGTTTTTAATCATATTCATTGTACAGGCTCTTGTTTAATTTACCCTGCATTACCTGTGTATGTCTGCCTTGTGACAGCTGACACATACCTGCTGTGACCACAGATATTTCATGTCCCACCAAAACCCAGGGGTCTCTCCCATCATTATTTACCTTCCCAGCACAAAGAGGGAGCTGCCATCAAACTAAGAAGGGAATGATGAACCATACTCCTGCCCTTGTTACCCATTCCTGTAGGGTAATAAAGAAGATGGTTACCCTAAGGAAACTCTGCCATACTCTTCATGTGCAGCTCATCAGGAACTTTTCTGACTCCTATTTCATATTTTCCAGATTAGTATTTTTTGCCTGTAAGACATTCCTGTTATTCATCTAAAGCAGAAGTCATTTTCAGTCCTGAAAGGGGCTCGTTCTTCACACTTTAGAACATTTTTCTATGAGCTTTGTCTTCCAGACAAATACTGAAGAAATCAGAAATATTTTCTGTATAGCAGCAGTTTATATTCTGACTTATGGTGCACTGTCAATCTCCTTTGTCCTTCCACAAGAGAAAGCAACTGGAACAGGTTACTTTGTGTGGTAAAAGCGTAAGGAGAGCTGAAAATGAGACTTCTTGGACTTTAAGGAGCCACAAGAAGAGCCTAGAAAGTGAATGACATTCATGTCTCTGAACATTTAGGTGGACACCAGGGGAGCAAAATCCTTCCTACTGTAAGAGACGAGCAAGTCCAAGACCTCCTCATAAGACTGGATATGTCCAAGTCCATGGGGCAGGATGACGTGCTTCCCAGAGTCATGAGGGAGCTGGTTGATACGCTCACCCAGCCATTCTCCACCGTATTTGAAAAGTCATGGCTGTCAGAAGAAGGCAGGAGAAGTCCCTGGGGTCTGGAAAAGGGAAACATCACTCCCAGTTTTTAGAAAGGCAGGAAGGAAATCACATGGGAAACTACAGGCCAGTGAGCCTTACCTCTGTGCCTGGGAAGATCATGGAGCTGTTCCTCATGGAAGAAATGTGGAGAACGATTTGGAGGTTCTGGTGGACAAAAAGATGGACATGAACCAGCAGTGTGTGCTTGCAGTCTGGAAGACCAACTGTATCCACAGAGAAGTGGCAGCATGGAGAAGTAGGCTCTTGCTCCCCTCCACTCTGCCTTCATGAGTCCCCATCTGCAGTACTGTGTCCAGATCTGGAGCCCACAGCACAAGAAAGGTGCAGAGCTTCTGGATTAGCTCCAGAGGAAGGTCAGAATGATAATTAGAGGTCTAGAGCACATCTCCTGTGAATAAAGAGAGGAGAATTAGGCTACATGTTAGGTTAGATACTAGGGGGAAACTTTTTCAGACAGAGGGTGGTGAGGCAATGGCACAGGCTGCCCAGAGAGGCTGTAGATGTGAGTTACCAACAGTGGAGTCTGGGAAGGACAAGAATCTTCCATTAATCGGTGACTGCTGGAAGGCGACAAAAATAGTGCTCTGCATTACAGTAGTTGAATTCCTGTTCCTCAAATTGTCCCACACTGCCTTCTATTTAGGAAACAAGCTCAGGGCACTCCTTGCCTCATTGCTCCTTTTAATTCAGACCTGCTGCTTCCTACAGGACCAGAAAGACGTCTGCTTAAACACTTGCGTAAGCCTGCCCTGCCCCAGTCAGGCAGAGTAGTATTTGCAACGCCAAACCATAGCAACCTTAATGCAGATGGCTGCACCCTCAAGCTTCTCTGCCTGAATCTGGCTTCTTGTGGTCTTGTGTCCTCCATTGCTGTTCCAGCAGGGAAGACGCCCCAGACCCTTGTGGATCCCTTATACTTTCTGTGCCTTGGTTTCTGGCCTGTGTAGGAGGGATGTAGGACAGAGTGTTGAGCAGGAGACAACCAGATGCTGCGGCGATCGACTGGCAGAGAAGGACCAAAGTACTTCAAAGGTGGGTAGATGTGGATCAGATCTATGGGGCAGGAGCTGCTGTGGTGCTGAGGGGGGTCAGATCTATGGGGCAGGAGCTGCTGTGGGGCAGATGTGGGTCAGATCTATGGTGCTGGAGCTGCTGTGGGGCTGATGGGGGATAGATCAATTGGGCAGGATCTGCTGTGGGGCAGATGTCGGTCTGATCTATGGGGCAGGATCTGTTGTGGGTCAGATGTATGGGGCAGGAGATGCAGTGGGGCACATGTGGATCAGATCTCTGGGGCAGGAGCTGCTCTGGTGCACATGTGAGTCAGATCTATGGGGCAGGAGCTTCTGTGGGGCAGATGTGGGTCTGATCTATGGGGCATGAGCAGCTGTGGGGCAGATGTGGGTCAGATCTATGGGGCATGAGCTGCTGTGGGGCACATGTGGATCAGATCTATGGGGCAGGAGTTGCTGTGGAGCTGCTGTGGGTAAGATATATGGGGTAGGAGCTGCTGTAGGGCTGATTGGGGTCAGATCTATTGTGCAGGACCAGCATATGTGTGGTATATGTGTGTCAGATCTATGGCGCAGGAGCAGCTGTGGGGCACATGTGGGTCAGGTCTATGGGACAGGTTCTGCTGTGGGGCTAATTGGGGTATGATCTATTGAGGCAGGAGCTGCTGTGGGTCAGATCTACGGGGCAGGAGCTGCTGTGGGGTTGCTGTGGGTCAGATCTATGGGGCAGGAGCTGCTATGGGGCACATGTGTATCAGATCTATGGGGCAGGAGCTGTTGTGGGGCACATGTGGGTCAGATCGATGGGGCAGGAGCTGCTGTGGTGCACATGTGGGTCAGATCTATGGGGCAGGAGCTGCTGTGGGGCAGATATGGTTCATATCTATGGGGCGGGAGCTGCTGTGGCTCAGATCTATGTGGCAGGAGCTGCTGTGGTGCTGATGTGGATCAGATCTGTGGGGCAGGAGCTGCTGTGGGGCAGATCTATGGAACAGGAGATGCTCTGGGGCACATGTGGGTCAGATTAATGGGGAGACGCTGCTGTGGGGATGATGTTGCTCAGATCTATGGGGCAGGAGCTGCTCTGGGTCAGATGTGGGTCAGATATATGGGGCAGGAGCTGCTGTGGGGCTCATGTATGGGACAGGAGCTGCTCTGGGGCACATGTGGGTCAGATCTGTAGGGCAGGAGCTGCTGTGAAGCAGATGTGGGTCTGATCTATAGGGCAGGAGCTGCAGTTGGGCAGATGTGGTTCAGATCTATGGGGCAGGAGCTGCAGTAGGGCTGATTGGGGTCAGATCTATTGGGCTGAAGGTGCTCTGGGGATGATGTGGTTCAGATCTATGGGGCAGGATCTGCTATGGGGCAGATGTTGGTCATATATATGGGGCAGGAGATGCTGTGTGTCTGATGAGGGTCATATCAATGGGGCAGGAGATGCTGTGGGTTAGATCTTTGGGTCAGGATCAGCTGTAAGGCTGTGGGGGGTCAGATCTATGGGGCAGTAGCTTCTCTGGGGCTGATGTGGGTCAGATCTAAGAGGCAAATCAGCTGTGGGGCAGGCGTGAGTCAGATCTGTAGGGCAGGCGTGAGTCGGATCTATGGGGCAGGAGCTGCTCTGGGGCACATGTGGGTCAGATCTGTAGGGCAGGAGCTGCTGTGAAGCAGATGTGGGTCTGATCTATAGGGCAGGAGCTGCTGTGGGTCAGATCTATGGGGCAGGAGTTGCTGTGGGGCACATGTGGGTCTGATCTATGGGGCATAACCTGCTGAGGGGTATATGTGGGTCATATCTATTGGGCTGGAGCAGCTGTGGGTCTGATGAGGGTCATATCAATGGGGAAGGAGATGCTGTGGGTTAGATCTATTGGGCAGAAGCTGCTGTCGGGCATATGTGAGTCAGATCTATGGGGCAGGAGCTGCTGTTGGTCAGATGTGGTTCAGATCTATGGGGCAGGAGCTGCTGTGGGGCTGATGTTGGTCAGATCTATGGGCCAGGAGCTGCTGAGAGGCTGATGAGGGTCACATCTATGGGCCAGGTATTGCTATACATCTCACTCACATATGCCCGAAAGCAGCTTCTGCCCCATAGATCTAACCCACAGCAACAGCTACCCCATTGATATGACCCACATCTGCCCCACAGCAGCTCCTTCCCAATAGATATGAACCACATGTGCCCCACAGCAGCTCCTGCCCCGTAGATCTGACTCACAGCTTCTCCTGCCCCATATATCTGACACACAGCAGCTCCTGCCCCATAGATCAGACCCACATCTGCCCCACAGCAGCTCCTGCCCCATAGATCTGACCCACATCAGCCCGACAGCAGCTCCTGCCCCATAGATCTTACCCACGTCTACCCCACAGCAGCTCCTGCCCTACAGATCTGACCCACATCAGCCCCACAGCAGCTCCTGCCACATAGATCTGACCCTCATCTGCAACACAACAGCTTCTGCCCCATAGATCTGACCCACATCAGCTCCTGACACATAGATCTGACCCAGATCAGCTCCAGCCTTAGAGGTCTGACCCTCATCAGTCCCACAAGAGCTCCTGCCCCATAGATCTGACCTACATCTGCCCCACAGCAGCTCCTGCCCCATAGATCTGACCCACATCTACCCCACAGCAGCTCCTGCCCCATAGATCTTACCCAGATGTGCCCCAGAGCAGAGCCTGTCCCATAGATCTGCCCCACAGCAGCTCCTGCCCCGTAGATCTGACCCACATGAGCCCCACAGCAGCACCTACCCATAAATCTGAACCACATGTGTCCCACAGCAGCTCCTGCCCCATAGATCTGACCCACAGCAGCTCGTGCCCCATAGATCTGACCCACCTCTGCCTCACAGCAGCTCCTGCCCTATAGTTCTGACCGACAGCAGCTCCTGCTCAATTGATCTAAACCCCATCAGTCCCACAGCTGCTCCCTCCCCATAGATCTGACCCACATGTGCCACAGAGAAGCTCCTGACAAATAGATCTGACCCACATCAGTCCCACAGCAGCTCCTGCCCCATAGATCTTACACCAATGAGACCAACAGCACCACCTGCCCCATAGATCTGACCCACATCAGCCCCAAAGCAGCACCTTTCCCAAAAAACTGACCCAAATCAGCCCCAGAGCAGCTTCTGCACCATAGATCTGACCCACAACATCTCCTGCCCCATAGATCAGACCCACATCTGCCCCACAGCAGCTCCTGCCCCATATATCTGACCCACATCTACCCCACAGCAGATCCTTCTCAATAGATCTGACCCACTATTGCCCCACTGCATCTCCTGCCCCATATATCTGACCCACAGCAGCTCCTACCAAAATGATCTAACCCTCATAAGCCCCAAAGCGGCTCCTGCCACATAGATCTGACCCACATCTACCCCACAGCAGCTCCTGCCCCATAGATGTGACCCACATCAGCCACAGAGACTCTCCTGTCCCATAGATCTGTCCCACAGCAGCTCCTTCCCCATAGATCTGACTCATATTTGCCTGACAGCAGCATCTGCCCCATAGATCTTACCCACATAATCTCCACAGTAGCTCCTGCCCCATTGTTTGGACCCACATCTGCCCCACATCAGCTACTGCCCCATATATCTGACCCACGTCAGCCCCACAGCAGCTCCTGCCCCATAGATCTGATCCACATCAGCCCCACAGCAGCTCCTGCCACATAGATCTGAATCACATCTGCCCCACAGCAGCTCCTACCCCATAGATCTTACCCACATCAGCCCCACAGCAGCTCCTGCCCAAAGATCTGAACCACAGCATCTCCTGCCCCAAATATCTGACCCACATCATCTCCACAGCATCTCCTGCCCCATAGATTTGAACCACAGCACCTCCTGCCCCAAATATCTGACCCACATCTGCCCCACAGCAGCTCCTGCCCCATAGATCTGACCTACATCAGTCCCACAGCAGCTCCTGCCCAATAGATCTGACCCTCATCAGTCACACAGCAGCTCCTGCCCCATAGATCTGACCCACATCATCCCCACAGCAGATCCTTCCCCATTGATCAGACCCACATCTTCCCCACAGCAACTCCTGCCCCAGAGATCTGACTCACATGTGCCCCACAGCAGCTCCTGCCCATAGATCTGACCCACATTGTCTCACATAATCTCCTACCACATAGTTATGACCCACATCATATCCACAGTAGCTCCTGCCCCATAGATCTGACCCACAGCAGCTACTGCCTCATAGATCAGACCCACATCTGCCCCACATCAGCTCCTGCACCATAGACCTGAACCACATCAGCCACACAGCAGCTCCTGCTCCATAGATCGGATCCACATGAGCCGCACTGCATCTCTTGCCCCATACATCTGAGCCACAGCAGCTCCTGCCCCATAGATCTGACGCCAATCAGCCCCACAGCAGCTCCTGCTCCATAGATCTTACCCACATCAACTTCACACCACCTCCTGACCCATAGATCTGACCCACATGTGCCCCACAACAGCTTCTGCCCCATAGATCTGATACATATGTGCCCCATAGCAGCACATGGCCCATAGATCCGACCTACATCAGCCCCACAGCAGCACCTGCCCCATAGACCCGACCCACATGTGCCTCACAGCAGTTCCTGCTCCATAGATCTGACCCACATTAGCCCCACAGCAGCTCCTGCCCAATAGATCAGTCCCACCTCTGCCCCACCTCAGCTCCTGCCCCAAAGATGTGACCCACATCTGACCCACAGCAGCTCCTGCCCGATACATCTGGCTCACATATGCCCGACAGCAGCTTCTGCCCCATAGACCTACACCCACAGCAGCTCCTGCCCCATTGATAAGACCAACATCAGCCCCACAGCAGCTCCTGCCCCATAGATGTGACACACATATGCCACACAACAGCTCCTGCCCCATAGATCCGACCCCCCTCAGCCCCACAGCAGCTCCTTCCCCATAATTCTGACCCTCATCTGCCCCACAGCTACTCCTGCCCCATAGATCAGACCCACATCTTTCCCAAAGCAGCCCCTGCCTCATAGATCTGACCCACATCAGCCCCACAGCAGCTCGTCCCCCATAGATCTGACCCACATGTGCCCCACAGCAGCTCCTGCCCCATAGATCTGCCCCATGGCAGCTCCTGCCCCATATATCTGACCCATATCAGACACACAGCAGCGCCTGCCCCATAGATCTGATCCACATCTACCCCACTGCATATCCTGCCCCATAGA
Organism: Coturnix japonica; assembly: GCF_054131305.1. NCBI lineage: Eukaryota > Metazoa > Chordata > Aves > Galliformes > Phasianidae > Coturnix > Coturnix japonica. The sequence goes on along the minus strand of NC_140671.1, from coordinate 17,351,378 downwards.
TCTGACCCACAGCAGCTCCTGCCCTAAAAATACGACCCACATCAGCCCCACAGCAGTTCCTGCCCCATAGATCTGACCAATATCTACCCGACAGCAGATCCTGCCCCATTGATCTGGCCCACATCAGCCCCACATCAGCTCCTGCCCCATAGATCTGATCCACATGTGCCCCACAGCAGCTCCTGCCCCATAGATCTGACCCACATCTGCCCCACAGCAGCTCCTGCCCCATAGATCTGACCCACATCTGCCCCACAGCAGCTCCTGCCCCATAGAACTGACCCACATCAGTTCCACAGCAGCTCCTGCCCTATATATCTGACCAGCATGTGCCCCAGAGCAGCTCCTGACCAATAGATCTGACCGACATATGCCCCACAGAAGTTCCTGCCCCATAGATCTGTCCCTCATCAGCCCCACAGCAACTCCTGCCCCATAGATCTGACCCAAATCAGCCCCACAGCAGCTCCTGCCCCATAGATCTGACCCACATGAGCCCCACAGCAGCTCCTGCCCAATTGATCTAACCCCCATCAGACCCACAGCAGCTCCTGCCCCATAGATCAGACTCACATCAGCCCCACTGCAGATTCTACCCAGTAGATCTGACCCACATCTGCGCACAGCATCTCCTGCCCTATAGATCTGACCCACATATGCCCCAGAGCAGCTCCTGCCCAATAGAAGTTACCCCCATCAGCCCCACAGCATCTTCTGCCCCATAGATCTGACCACCATCTTCACCACAGCAGCCTTCTGCCCCATAGATCTGACCCACATCAGCCCCACAGCAGCTCCTGCCCTATAGATCTGACCCACAGCATCACCTGCCCCATAGATCTGACCTACAGCATCTCCAGCCCCATAGATCTGACCCACATCTGCCCCGCAGCAGCTACTGCCCCATAGATCTGACCCACATCTGCACCACAGCAGCTCCTGGCCCATCAAGATGACCCATATCTGCCCCACAACAGCTCCTGCCCCATAAATCTGACCAACATCAGCCCCACAGCAGCTACTGCCCCATAGATCAGACCCAAATCATCAGCCACACAGCAGCTCCTGCCCCATAGATCTGACCCTCATCAGCCACACAGCAGCTCCTGCCCCATAGAACTGACCCACATCAGCCCCACAGCAACTCCTGCCCCATAGATCAGACCCACATCTGCCCCACAGCAGCTCCTGCCCCATAGATCTGACCCACATCTGCCCCATAGCAGCTCCTGCCCCATAGATCTGACCCAAATCATCCCCACAGCAGCTCCTGCCCCATAGATCTGACCCACATGTGATCCAGAGCAGCTCCTGCCCCATAGATCAGACCCACATCTGCCCCACAGCAGCTACTGCCCATAGATCTGACCCACATCTGCCCCACAGCAGCTCCTGCACCATAGATCTGACCCACATCTGCCCCACAGCAGCTCCTGCCCCATAGATCTGACCCACATCTGCCCCACAGCAGCTCCTGCCCCATAGATCTGACGCACATGTGACCCACAGCATCTTCTGCCCCATAGAAATGTCCCACATCAGCCCCATAGAAGCTCCTGGCCATAGATCTGACCCACATCAGCCCCACAGAAGCTCCTGCTCCATAGGTCTGATCCACATGTGCCCCACAGCAGCTCCTGCCTCATGGATCTGACCCACATCAGCCCCACAGCAGCTCCTGCCCAATAGATCAGATCCACATCTCCCCCACAGCAGTTCCTGCCCCATAGATCTGACCCATATCTACCCGACAGCAGATCCTGCCCCATAGATCTGACGCACATGTGACCCACAGCATCTCCTGCCCCATAGAAATGTCCCACATCAGCCCCATAGAAGCTCCTGCCCCATAGATCTGACCCACATCAGCCCCACAGAAGCTCCTGCCCCATAGGTCTGATCCACATCTTCATCAGAGCATCTCCTGCCCCATAGATCTGACCCCCTTGTGCCCCACAGCAGCTCCTACCCCATATATCTGATACACATGTGCCCCATAGCAGCTCCTGCCTCATATATCTGAACCTCAGCAGGCAAACATCAGCTCCTGCCCCATATACCTGACCCAAATCTGCCCCACAGCAGCTCCTGCCCCATAGATCTGACCCATATCAGTCCCACAGCAGCTATTGCCACATAGATCTGACCCACAGCAACTCCTGTCCCAAAGATATGACCCACATCTACCCCACAGAAGCTCCTGCCCCCTAGATCTGACCCACATATGCCCCAGAGCAGCTCCTGCCCAATAGAAGTTACCCCCATCAGCGCCACAGCATCTTCTGCCCCATAGATCTGACCACCATCTTCACCACAGCAGCCTTCTGCCCCATAGATCTGACCCACATGTGCCCCACAGCAGCTCCTGCCCCATTGACCTGACACACATGTGCCCCATAGCAGCTCCTGCCCCATTGACCTGACACACATGTGCCCCATAGCAGCACCTGCACCATAGATCTGACCCACCTCTACCCCACAGCAGCTCCTGCCCCATGGATCTGACCCACAGCAGATCCTGTCCCAGAGATCTGCCCCACAGAATTTCCTGCCCCTAAGATCTGACCTACATCTGACCCACAGAATTTCCTGCCCCTAAGATTTGACCCACAAGTGCCCCACAGCAGTTCCACCCCCATAGATCTGACACATATATGCCCCACAGCAGCTCCAGCCGAACAGATCAGAAGCACATCAGCCCCACAGCACCTCCTGCCCCATAGATCTGACCCACTTCTGCCCCACAGCAGCGCCTGCCCCATAGATCTGACCCACATCTACCCCACAGCAGCTTCTGCCCCATAGATCTGACCCACCTCTACCCCACAGCAGATCCTTCCCAATAGATCTGACCCACATCTGCCTCACAGCAGCTCCTGCCCTATAGATCTTACCGCAATCAGCCCCACAGCAGCTCCTGCCCCATATACCTGACCCAAATCTGCCCCATAGCAGCAACTACCCCATAGATCTGAGCCACATCATCCCCACAGCAGCTCCTGCCCCATAGATCTGACCCACATATACCCCACAGCAGCGCCTCCCCCTTGGATCTGACCCACATGTGCCCCACAGCATCTCCTTCCCCATAGATCTGACACAAATGTGCCCCACATCATCTCCTGCCCCATAGATTAGACCCCAATCAGCACTACAGCAGCTCCTGCCCCATAGATCTGACCCACATCAGCTCCACAGCAGCTCCTGCCCCATAGATCTGAACCACATGTGCCACACAGCAGTTCCTGCCCCATAGATCTGACCCACATTGTCCCACATCATCTCCTACCACATAGTTCTGACCCACATCATCTCCACAGCAGCTCCTGCCCCATAGATCTGACCCACAGCAGCTCCTGCCCCATAGATCTGACCCAAATCAGCCCCACAGCAGCTCCTGCCCCATAGATCTGATCCACATCCGCCCCACTACATCTCCTGCCCCATAGATATGAACTATACCTGCCCCACAGCAGCTCCTGCCCCATAGATCTGACCCACATATACCGCAGAGCAGCTCCTGCCCCATAGATCTGACCCACATGTGCACCACAGCAGCTCCTGTCCCATAGATCTGATGCCAATCAGCCCCACAGCAGCTCCAGGCCCATAGATCTTACCCACACGTGCCCCACAACAGCTACTGCCCCATAGATCTGATACACATGTGCCCCATAGCAGCTTCTACGCCATAGATCTGACCCACATCAGCCCCGCAGCAGCTCCTGCCCTATATATCTGACCCACATCAGCTCCTGCCCCATAGATCTTACCCCAATTAGCCCCACAGCAGCACCTGCCTTATAGACCTGACCCATATGTTCCCCACAGCAGCTCCTGCCCAATAGATAAGAACTCCCTCTGCCCCACATAGGTCCTGCCCCATTGATCTGACCCACCTCTACCCCACAGCAGCTCCTGCCCTATAGATCTTACCGCAATCATTCCCAGATCAGATCCTGCCCCATATATCTCACCCACATCTGCCCCATAGCAGCTCCTGCCCCATATATCTTAGCCACATCATCCCCAAAGCTGCTTCTGTACCATAGATCTGACCCACATCTACCCCACAGCAGCTCCTGACCCATAGATCCGACCCACATGTGCCCCACAGCAACTCCTGCCCCATAGATCTGACCCACAGCAGCTTCTGCCCCATAGATCAGACCCACATCTGCCCACAGCAGCTCCTGCCTCATTGATGTGACCCACCTCTACCCCACAGCAGATCCTTCCCAATAGATCTGACCCACATCTGCCTCACAGCAGCTCCTGCCCTATAGATCTTACCGCAATCATCCCCACTGCAGCTCCTGCCCCATAGATCTGACCCATATCAGCCACACAGCAGCTCCTGCCCCATAGATCTGACCCACATGTGCACCAAAGCAGCTCCTGTCCATAGATCTGACGCCAAGCAGCACCACAGCAGCTCCTGCCCCATAGATCTGACCCACATCAGCTCCACAGCAGTTCCTGACCCATAGATCTGACCTACATCTGCCCCACAGCAGCTCCTGCCCCATAGACCTGAACCACATGTGCCCCAGAGCAGCTCCTGCTCCGTAGATCTGACCCACATCAGCCCCACAGCAGCTCCTGCCCAATAGATCAGACCCACCTCTGCCCCACAGCAGCTTCTGCCCCATTGATCTGACCCACCTCTACCCCACAGCAGATCCTTCCCAATAAATCTGACCCACATCTGCCCCACAGCAGCTCCTGCCCTATTGATCTTAGCTCAATCATCCCCGTAGCAGCTCCTGCCCCATATATCTCACCCATATATGCCCCACAGCAGCTCCTGCCCCATAGATCTGAGCCACAACATCCCCACAGCAGCACCTGCCCCATAGATCTGACCCACATCTACCCCACAGCAACTCCTGCCCCGTATATCTGACCCACATGTGCCCCACAGCAGCTCCTGCCCCATAGATCTGACCACAATCAGCCCTACAGCAGCTGCTGCCCCATAGATCGGACCCGCATCAGCTCCACAGCAGCTCCTGCCACATAGATCTGACCCACATTGTCTCACATCATCTCCTACCACATAGTTCTGACCCACATCATCTCCACAGTTTCTCCTGCCCCATAGATCTGACCCACAGCAGCTACTGCCCCATAGATCTGACTGTCATCTGCACCAAAGCTGCTCCTGCTCCGTAGATCTGACCCATATCAGCCCCACATGAGCTCCTGCCCCATAGATCTGAACCACATCAGCCACACAGCAGCTCCTGCCCCATAGATCTGATGCACATCTGCCCCACTGCATCTTCTGCCCCATAGATCTGTGCCACAGCAGCTCCTTGCCCATAGATATGAACCATATCTGCCCCACAGCAGCTCCTGCCCCATAGATCTGACCCACATATGCAGCAGAGCAGCTCCTGCCCCATAGATCTGACGCCAATCAGCCCCACAGCAGCTCCTGCCCCATAGATCTGACCTACATCTGCCCCACTGCAGCTCCTGCCCCATAGATCTGACCCACATGTGCACCACAACAGCTCCTGCCCCATAAATCTTATACACATGTGCCCCACAGCAGCTCCTGCCCCATAGATCTGACCAACATCAGCCCCAAAGCAGCTCCTCCTCCGTAGATCTGACCCACAAGAGCTCCTGCCCCATAGATCTTACCCCAATTAGCCCCACAGATGCAACTGCCCCATAGATCTGACCCACATTGTCCCACATCATCTCCTACCACATAGTTCTGACCCTCATCATCTCCACAGCTGCTCCTGCTCCATAGATCTGACCCATATCATCCCCACAGCATCTCCTGCCCCATAGATCTGATGCACATCTGCCCCACAGTAGCTCCTGCCCCATAGATCTGACAGGTCTCCCTGGCCATTACACACATGCAAAACACGTATGGCGTGTAGTATTCAATAAAAGTTCATGTTTGTCTCTGATAGATGGACGTGATGATCTTAGTGGCGATTAACACGTCATGGACTTTGAGTGTCCTCTGTTTTCACGCACGTCAAGTTCTTTTGTGATTAGTAATTTCTGTCTTTTGTCGCATCCATTTCATTTGTCAAAAGAGTTATTAATCCCATCGGTTCTTCCAGTGGTTATCTTTGATGTCTATGGCGCTCCTTGTGTCATTAGCCCCGTTCTCTCATGAAATTCTTTCATTCCTACGAGCCAACTTCTAATGTTTTGCATGCCATCTGACACTCCAGTTCTTCAGGCATTGTTGCCTGTAGGTAATATGAGAAGTAGTGGTTGATGGTTGTTGAATTGTTTCATTTTTGAATGAATTCTGATGGCAAACAAGCAGCGTTCCCTTTGATGAGACTGTACACCAGGCTGTGACAGCTTGTGTTGTGATGTGAGGTGGAATTAGATGGAAGAACATTAGCAGGGGGAAGATTGAGTGAGGGACTGAGTGAGTGTTGGAGCTCAGTATGCTTCATAGGGAGCATGGGAATGATGGTGGAGTTCTTTCTTCCGTAGTGAGGCTGGAGAACTTTCTGTTCACCAGATGTGCAGTAAACCAAGGGTACGTACTACCATGTTTAAGAACCAGCTGTGTTGTCTTAGGAACGTGGTGTGGATAGGCACGGAAAGATTTTTGTCTGGTTTTGTCTTCTGTAGAGACATTTCAAATGCCTGCAAAGAAGGAAGTGTATAGGTCCCTACTTAAGAGCGGTTGTACAGGGATGGGCTGCGGATCTGGAGTGGTAGAAGCGAACGGTCCACTCGTAATGGGAAGAAGTGTGTTGTTATCCCCTGTGCTGGGTAGCCCAGCTGCGGTCCCAGCGCTCCAGCTGTGACCTCCTCAGGGCTGAGCAGAGGGCGGGATAACCGCCCTTCACCCACGGGTGGCACCTGGCCTCACGCAGCCCAGGACAGCGTTCGGCAAGGCAGCCCGGGTGGGTTCCTTGCAGGTTCAGCCTGGTGTCCAGCAGGACTGGTGGTTCTGCTCCAGCTGGCTGACCCCAGCTGTAGCACGGCCTGTGGATGTTGGTCCCCAGGAGCAGAGATTTGCCATTGCCCTCTCTGAAGCCCGTGGGGTTCGTGTCTGGAATGCAACAGTGGCAGCAGTTGCACGGCAGTAGGAAAAAGGGGAGAGAGCGTCAAGGATGGGGAAGCGTCAACAGCTGTGCCGTTATCAATACCAACACTCAATACCAACACTTTGTTTTTCAGTTTTTTTCAATGTTAATTTATTGTTTGCAGTCTTTCTGTTTTCTATTTGAGGTTGAATTGGACGGTGATGACAAGGGTCCGTTGGGGCCAGTGTGTGTCCCAGGTGCTGCTTGGCCCCAGCCTCCTCAGCTGCCCCATGGGCTCTTCTATTGCTGCCGGCGGGGTGGCCTCTTCTTTGATGGTGCTGAGGCCTGTGAGTCGCCGGCCTTCCTCTTCGGGGCTCGCCGGGTCCCCTCAGGTGGGCTGGTGCCGGAGGGCCCTGCCACAGGCTCTCCTGGCTCCTCCTGAGGCGCTGCCTGCTCTGTGGTGACAGTTGCAGGGTTGCCGTGTGGGCGGCTGGGATGCCCACGAACCTCTTGTGTTGCCCTGCCCAGCATTTCGTCCCTGTTGGAGCTGGCAGGGCTGCTGGAGGGTGCTGAGCCAGGGACAGGTGGCTCCTCTGGTGTGGCAGCTCTGGGCTCTGCTGCTGTGGCCTCCTGTGCCCCAGGAGCAGGGGGGATGTTGAGGCCCAGGAAGCGGCCTGCCACCCGGCTGCACCTCCGCACCGCAAAGGCGATGAAGTGCCTCATAAAGGTCACCGTGTGGCCGTGCAGGTCAGGATCCAGAATTTCTATCAGGATCCCCTCTGCCAAGCCTACGAGGAGCAGGGCCCAGATGACACTGTCAACCAGGATATTTGCCTGTGGCCCCTTGGTGCCCAGGATGCGGTGCAGGTTCTGGCGCAGCCAGGACCGCAGGGGCCGCAGCAGGGCCGGCTGCTCCCTGAAGAGGGAAGCCCAGGTGGCAGGGGAGAGGCCGCCCAGAGGATGCGTGGGCACTGCAGGCCATGGCCGGGCTGCGTGGTGGAGTGCGGGTCTCCGTGTAGCAACGGATGCCTGTGCAGCTGGTCTGACCTCCACCTCCTTGTACTTGTCGTCCGCTTGCACGGAGTGAATGATGGTCTTCACATCCCGTTTGCACAGCGGACACTGGGGCCTGGTGCTTGTCCACCGCTGGATGCAGCGGAAGCAGAACTGGTGGCAGCAAGGCATGGCGTATGCTGCGCTGTCCCAGTTCTCCAGGCACACGGGGCAGCGGGTCTCAAACTCTGCCTCCATCCTTCCACCAGTTGCGGTGGGCCAGTGGGAGCGGGAGATGGTAACGTGCTCCCCAGCACTAACGCTGCAGCAGCAGCAGCAGGTGACACGCTGGAAGAGGACAAGAGACATTAGTCAGACTCCGGCCTGGGAAGGGTCCCTCAAGTTGTGCCCCCCCGCTGCCAGTCTCTGTGCCGCCTACCTGTGCTGCTGCACACGCTTTTTTCTCTAGGATGTCCCGTCTGCCTGCTCCCGGCAGGCTCGGGGAAAGAACAAATGGCTCTGAGAAGGCCGCTGGGAGCTGTGCTAACAGCACCCAGAGCACTTTCCAGCACCAAAGCTCGCCCTGTCCACACTCCAGTCCTCGCACACACGCTCGGTCGGAGGCCAGGCACGAACTGCTGGGCTGAGCTGCTCCGCCCGCGTCAAAGCCGGCGTGGCCTATGGGGTCACAATCCGTTGCCTGGTGATGTCTCCAACCATGGCCTGGCCAAGCTGCTGGGCGTCACCTTCGCTTGACCTTCGCTTGGGTACATCACTGCCCGTCTCACAGCGATGCCGCAGTCCACTGCTGGCTCATCACAGTGAGCCGTCCTCACCCGCAGCACGTGCTCCAGCCCCAGCTCAAGTTTCTGGGCTTTTCCCAGTGCCGCTGCCCTCTCCCTTCCCCACATCTCATGTGCTTGGCATGGGTGTTTCCTACCAGAGTGGGGCCTCAGCCATGTGATCCCATGATCCCCCTCAGGTCTCCCTGGCCATTACACACATGCAAAACACGTATGGCGTGTAGTATTCAATAAAAGTTCATGTTTGTCTCTGATAGATGGACGTGATGATCTTAGTGGTGATTTAACACGTCATGGACTTTGAGTGTCCTCTGTTTTCACGCACGTAATGTTCTTGTGTGATCAGTACTTTCTGTCTTTTGTCGCATCCGTTTCATTTGTGAAAAGAGTTATTAATCCCTCTTAGCAATCTAAGTGATGCATGGATATGCTATTTGAATTTTTTGGGTGCAATCATTATATTCCTTGTAGAAGGACCATGTATTGAAAAATTTAACTTGAAAGCCATTTTTGCAATTACTGTTAATATACACTGTACCAAGTTCTGATTAGATTTAAATGGAACCAATATTATATGTGGATATTATTTATGAATACTTTAGATATCACATCAATTGACGCTGTGAAGTAGAGCTCATGTATTTGTTGCCCAAGGCATGCATTTGCTGGGTAGTGTTAATATCCATCTTGTACTCCTGAAGAGCTCACTGTTTACAAATGGCACCTGTTCTACTGCTCTTCTGATGGTCTAGAAATGGAATTCAGCTAACTGTAAAGATTGCAAGTACTGCAGTGTTGCAAGGATCGAGTTGCAATGCTTTAATGTAGTAGGTGCCTTCTCTCTGACAGCCTTAAAGTATTTTCTTGTATGTATGTGTCATCTTCTTTCCTGAGAGTTTAAGCTCTAGGGTACAATGTTTTGGAGGTCTTGATGCTCTTTGATACAGATTTGAGAGGGTTTTTGACATTTATTGTTTCTGAAATGGTTTGATCTTGTCTTAGAGAGTCGAATGCCACAAATAGGTAAATACTATCTCCTGTTGCTGAATCATTGCAACATTTATGGCATCCTGCTGGTTTTTTATTTGTTTTTTAATTTCCTGATTGATCTATATATTATTGCTGCATATGAGCTCGCAGATGAGTTAACAGGTGATGAGAACTCTAATGCCGGGCAGGGCATGACTGCTCTTCATCTTGTGTAACAAAACAGGGGCTGCTACTGTGACCTGATATTTAAAGGATATGTTGAGTGAATAAAAAGATGCCTGAAGTTGAACCCAATAATTGTGAGGAAATAGAATGTATTTTTTTTGTTAATCATCTCTTCCTCTTTTTATGAAGGGTATTGGTTTGCCAGATATTTTCAGATTCATTTCAGATAAATGATTTTGTGCTTCTGTCATTTGGTAGGTTGATCGCACAGTTTGTTTTGGGGCAGTGCCTTTGCTGAGGGATGGTGAGAGAAAGCACCTCTGGTACTATGTGTTCGTGCCACCTGGTGGCTTTGCTGGGCAGCCTGGGCTTCAGATACACAGTTAAAAACACAGGTGTAAAGTGTCTGTAAAATCCTCTACATTCCAGTACTGTTGTTTTTTTCTACTAACCCAGTGAGAGTTAAACTTTTAGTATATGCAGATCGACTTAAGCTGGTTGTTATCTTTGTTAGCAGTTTTTAGCTTGTGGTTCTTTTGATCTGATATCAATGACATAAGTCAGAGCATTTGTAAATACAGATTCTGAGTGGAATTCACAGATGGTTTGTCTCCAGAACAAAACAAGCCTTCACTAAAAGGATTTTGTAGGTATTTATAGATAACTATTATCCTGTTGCTAATTACATACTGAGAATTTAAAGTGGAAAATATTCTTTCTTGTCTCACTTAGAATACAAAGAGGTGCCTAATGTTGTGCTGTTTCCCAGCTTCATTAATTGACTTTTTTTTTTTTTTTTTTTTTTTTTTTTTCCCAGGCGTCAGTATAGGGGTAGGTCCTGTTTAATATCTTTATTGATGATCTGGATGGGGGGATTGAGTGTATTCTCAGTGAGTTTGCAGATGACTCCACGCTGGAAGGAAGTGTTGATTTGCCTGAGAGTAGGAAGGCCTTACAGAGGGATCTGAATTGGCTGGATCAATGGGCTGAAGGCAATTGTATAAGCTTCAACAAAGTCAAGTGCCAGCTACTCCACTTTGATCACAATATCATGCCACTCCATTTTGCAGGCTTGTGGCTAGAATCTAGATTCTGGTGGTGTTCGTTGACAGCCAGATGAATGTGAGCCAGCAGTGTGCCTGGTAGCCTAGAAGGCCTGGCTTGTATCAGAAATAGTGTTGCCAGCAGGACCAGGGAGGTGATAATCTCTCAGTACTTGGCACTGGTGAAGCTGTGACTTGAGTACTGTGTTCATTTTTGGGCCCCCTCACTACAAGAAAGACCCTGGCACATGTTCATAGAATGGTAATGAGGCTGGTGCGGGGTCTGGAGCATAAGTCTTGTGAGGAGCAGCTGAGGAAGCTGGGGGTATTTAGTCCGGCGAAGAGGAGGCTTGGGGGGAGACCTCATTGCTCTCTACAACTTCCTGAAGGGGGGTTGTGGTGAGGTGAGGTTCAACCTCTTTTTGTGTGTAACTAGTGACAGGACAAGAGAGAGTGGCTTAGAGTTGTGCCAGGAGAGGTTCTACTGGATGTTCGGAGAAACAACTTCTCAAAAATAGTCATTAGGTATTGGAAAGGTTTGCCCAGGGTGATGGTGGAATCACCATCCCTGCAGACGTCCAAGAAACGTGTAGATGTGGCTCTGAGGGACATAGTGGGCATGCTGGGAGTGGGTTGATGGTTGAACTAGATGACCTTCAGTGGTCTTTTCCAACCTTAAGTCACAGAATCATAGAACCATAGAGTCATTCGTTCTTCTAAGAACCAGCTACACTCTGAAATGCTATACAGCTTGGTTGGTCCTTCTGATCTTTCTCATTTATGGCTCTGTATTATCTTATCCTCAGTGATCCTGCCGTCCTTCAAGAAAGGTGCTTTAGATATACTTCTGTTATACTTCAGCTTGATTGCTTTAAGTGTATCTCTCAATACCACAGTCCAAGGAAATGTGTGTGTACATTCTTCCGGCTAGATAAATAAATAAAAACACAAAGCATCTCTGAAGCTCGGACTCACTGTGTTTATTAAATGTTTTATTAACTTCATAATGACTCACAAAGAAACATTTTAATTTTGATTGTGTGTTTCTGTCTATGCTCTGATTTCTGTTAAAATCAGCTTTTGGATATGTAGAGGGAGAATTTTTTCGGTGAATAAGTGTGTGTTTAGGGCAGGAATGGATGATCCTTGATTTCACATGGTAGATGTTCTTTACCTGCTCTGTACTCATTTTACAAATCATTTCATGCTGTAACAGTAAACAAATGGTGAATTCTTCATCAGATACGTCTGCTACTGTAAGGTCTTTGTCTGATTTCAAAGTTAAAGTCAGGAGTCAAACTAAAAGAAGAAAAAACTAGTTTGATAAGGACGTATAGAAATTCTGCCTTTCTGTAACACAGCTTTGTTGGAAGTAACCGCAGGAGACAAGTCTCATGCTATCATGGTCAACAAGCCTCGTTTATTAGGTGTTACAGCATCTCATTTATACAATCAGTAATAAGTTCATGCATATTGCAAAAGTTAAGCTCAGGATTGGTGGGTTACACATTACTTCATCTGACCTTTGTGGTTAGTCTTATGGATACTTTGCAGCTCTGTCTACACCTTGCTACACATCTTGCTTTTCCCTTAGGCCGTCCTTGCCTCTAGATACATATTTCTTCTTTAGCTACATACCCTGTCTTTTCACATCCTGATTTCTTCTCAGCTGCCTAGCCCGTGATCGGCCCTAGAATAGACCGTCTTTGTCTTCAGTCCCGTTCATTCTTTCACAATTTAACTAGTGGAATCTCTTCATGTCCTTTCTCATGAAGCCATTCTGCATAAACATTCTCCACACAGCTCTCCTAAATAAATGGATGTGGTTAAGGGCATGTTTTCAGCAGGCCATTTAGACACACGCTCCTGTCACAGCCTGCCAGATTTCCCCATCCCTTGTCTTTGTTCAGTCAGATACCTCCCAATTATCGGTCTGATTTCTGACTTTTAGGGGGATGACTCAAGTTTGCTCCATCTCACCAAAGTCTGATGGACTGTGTTCTCAACTTCTTCACCGTGATTCTATCCCCTCCTATCTTTTCATTTTCTCTTTCTTTTTCTTTTGCTATGTCGTTTTCTTCTCCTTTTCCTTTTAATTTTCCTTTTCCTTTCATCCTTTCTCTTTTTTTTTTTCTTTTTCTCTTTTTAATTTTTCATGCTCAGTGTGTGAAATACTCACAAGTCCTGTTCAATTTTACGTAGATACCTCCCAACTCCCTGGTTGATCTATCCAAGGGAGATTACTGAAATTTGCTCCATTCCTCAAAAGTCTGTTGTCAAATCCTTCACCGTGATTCTATCTATCCCATCCTATCTGTTTCTAACTCATTTCTTGTGCAAATATTCCCTATGAAAAATAAACCTCAATAGAAGCAGCTTGGACGTGGCATGCAATTGATCACTGTGTTTTTCTGTTCATTCAATTGCATCACCTTTCCTTCTGTTTGTTGGCCATAAATAAAGAGAAATCTTTCTTTTTCTGTGTGCAGCTGGTTCTCTGTGGAAAGCCAGTGGGAGTTTGTACAAAGGAGGTTTAACACTGAGTGGGTGACAACAGAGAAGAGTGATGTGAGGAAAAGTGATGCAAGTCCCATGGGGCCAATGAGAGTAGAAGAGGGGTGGGGAGGTTGAGGAGGAACTTTGTCCACACAGCAACAGAATAGAACTCATTGGGGACATCCTGCATTGACATCAGTTGCAAAGTGCTTCTTTAACTTCTTGTATAAAACAAACTATAAATAAACAGACATTAAATGCATTTTGGATTCTTGCTCTTTAAGCTCTCTCCATTTTGCTGAACACGTTCTGAAAACCTGAAGAAGACAACAGGAAGGCACAAGGCACAAGAGGCTCTTTAGTTTATAATGGGCCCCAGGGTGCATTTGGTGCTGAGTCCATCAACCTCCAGTGCAGAGAGAAGTTTGCATAAAGTACTTGGCAAGACAAAGTCAGAAGTAACAGTGAAGTTTCTTGGAGTATTAATGGGCCCACTGAGGGCCATTAGCAAGCAAGCTTCCCAAGGGACTTGTTAGAGCAGATAATTGGAAGCCATGACTCCAGTCACGCAGAGGCACTGGTATGGTGGCTCTGATGCTAAGAAAATCCTCCTTTGTCTTAAAAAGCAAACAGGACAAGACCTGATTCCCAGACCCTTGGCATGGAGATCCTGTCTCTCATGTTGGCTCAGGGCACTTCCTGTGGCAGTGAGTTGGAAATCTATATGATGTTAAGTGAAAGACATGGGAAGGGAAGATCCCAGGCTCTGCATGTGTTGCAGAAATGCTGTCAAGTTCATAACCCACATGTGCCCTGTGTCTCATCACAGGATGTGGGATGTGAGAAGGGCCCCGTCTGAACTAGCAGTCAATCCCAATGTAACTCTGAATCTCTGATCTCTCAGTTCCAGTGCCCTCCTGTGCACACTCCCCCATAGTTTGATGCACTTGATCTTCTGCGGTGCCCAGAAAGGACCCAAACTGTTTTCCCCAACACACTCTTTATGTGTACTACAGGAACCTTATCTCCCTCCACGGTACGTAGGGAGCTGGATTGGTTAGGACCATTACGATTACTAGATCCTCGAGTGTTGACCAACCAGGTGGCTTCTGCTAAATGGTTCTCCCAATTTTTATACGTTCCGCCACCCATTGCTTTCAACATAGTTTTCAACAACCCATTGAATCGTTCAATCTTACCAGAAGCTGGTGCATGATAGGGAATATGGTAAATCCACTCAATGCCATGATTTTTGGCCCAAGTGGTTACAAGGGAATTTTTAAAATGGGTCCCATTATCTGATTCAATTCTTTCTGGAGTGCCATGCCGCCACAGGATTTGCTTTTCCAACCCCAATATGGTGTTTCGGGCGGTAGCATGGGGTACTGCGTATGTTTCGAGCCACCCAGTGGTTGCCTCCACCATGGTGAGTACATAACGCTTACCATTGCGAGATCGTGGCAAGGTGATATAATCAACCTGCCATGCCTCTCCATATTTATACTTTTGCCATCGCCCTTCCCCCCAAAAAGGTTTCATCCTCTTGGCTTGTTTAATTATGGCGCATGTTTCACAATCATGAATAACCTGAGCAATAGCGTCCATAGTTAAGTCCACCCCTCGGTCTCTGGCCCACTTATATGTTGCATCCCTTCCTTGATAACCTGAAGTCTCATGGGCCCACCGAGCTAGGAATAATTCACCCTTGTTCTGCCAGTCCAAGTCTATTTGAGCCACCTCAATTTTGGCAGCTCGATCAACCTGATGGTTATTTTTATGTTCTTCAGTAGCCTTACTTTTAGGCACATGAGCATCTACATGGCGCACCTTTACAACAATGTTCCTTATTCGGGCAGCAATGTCTTTCCACAGTTCAGCAGCCCAAACAGGTTTACCCTTTCGTTGCCAATTATCATCCTCCCACTGTTGCAACCACCCCCATAAGGCATTTGCCACCATCCATGAATCAGTATAAAGATGAAGCATTGGCCACCTCTCCCGTTCAGCCACACCTAAAGCCAGCTGAACAGCCTTTACCTCTGCAAATTGACTAGATTATCCTTTACCTTCAGTGGCCTCTGCAACTTGTCGTGTGGGGCTCCATACAGCAGCTTTCCATCTGCGATGCTTCCCTACAATACGACATGATCCGTCTGTGAATAGGGCAAATTTCTTTTCGTTTTCTGGTAGCTCATTGTATGGTGGTGCCTCTTTAGCACGTGATACCTCTTCTGTAGGTGGTGTTTCAATTTTTTTACTCTCAGGCCAGTCCATGATCACTTCTAGAATTCCAGGACGGCTGAGTTTTCCCATTCGAGCTCGTTGAGTAATTAATGAAATCCACTTACTCCAAGTGGCATCAGTAGCATGATGGGTGGAGGGAACCTGTCCTTTAAACATCCAGTTTATTACTGGCAAGCGAGGTGCTAGAAGAAGCTGAACCTCTGTCCCAACTACTTCAGAAGCAGCCCGAACCCCCTCATACACGGCTAAGATCTCCTTCTCAGTCGGAGTGTAGCGCTCCTCAGACCCTTTATATGCTCGACTCCAAAATCCTAGGGGTCGGCCTCGGGTCTCTCCTGAGGCTCTTTGCCACAAACTCCAGGTGGGACCTTTCTCTCCAGCAGCAGTGTAGAGGATGTTCTTCACATCCTGTCCCGTCCGTACCGGCCCCAAGACCACGGCACGGGCTATTTCTTGTTTTATCTGCTCAAAAGCCTGCTGCTGCTCAGGACCCCATGAGAAATTATTCTTCTTCCGTGTTACCTGATAGAGAGGGCTCACTATGTGGCTGTAGTTTGGGACATGCATTCTCCAAAAGCCCACTACTCCCAGAAAAGATTGGGTCTCTGTTTTATTTGTGGGCGGAGACATAGCAGTGATTTTGTCAATCACATCCGCTGGGATGTGACGACGTCCATCTTGCCATTTTATACCTAAGAACTGGATTTCCTGGGCAGGCCCCTTCACCTTGCTGCGCTTAATGGCAAAACCAGCTTTCAAAAGAATTTGGATTATCTGTTTCCCTTTCTTGGAAACCTCTGCTGCTGTATGGCCCCACACTACAATGTCATCAATATACTGCAAGTGCTCAGGAGCATTACCCTGTTCCAAAACAGCTTGGATTAATCCATGGCAAATTGCTGGGCTGTGCTTCCACCCCTGGGGTAAACGGTTCCAGGAATACTGAATACCTCTCCAGGTAAAAGCAAACTGTGGCCTACATTTTGCAGCCAATGGGATGGAAAAGAAGGCATTAGCAATATCAATGGTGGCATACCACCTAGCTTCTTTTGACTCCAGTTCATACTGGAGTTCTAGCATGTCTGGTACAGCAGCACTTAATGGAGGTGTAACTTCATTCAGGCCACGGTAATCTACCGTCAGCCTCCATTCCCCACTGGTTTTACGCACTGGCCATATGGGGCTGTTAAAAGGCGAGTGCGTTTTGCTAATCACTCCCTGATTTTCTAATTGGCGAATTAGCTTGTGAATGGGGAGCAATGAGTCCCTATTGGTGTGGTACTGCCATCTGTGAACCACTTTGGTGGCAATTGGTACCTCTTGGTCTTTTACCTGGAGCAACCCCACAGCAGAAGGATCATCTGACAGACCAGGTAAAGTTGACAGCTGCTTAACACCATTTGTGTTTACAGCAGCTATCCCAAAGGCCCATCGATACCCCTTGGGATCCTTGAAATATCCCATCCTAAGGTAATCAATTCCCAGTATACATGGAGCCTCTGGACCAGTCACAATAGGGTGCCTTTGCCAGTTTTTACCAGTGAGGCTTATTTCGGCCTCCAACATAGTCAATTCTTGGGAACCCCCAGTCACTCCATGGATATATATTGGTTGTGTCCCTTGGTGACTTGAGGGCATTAGGGTGCATTGTGCACCAGTGTCCACCAAGGCTTTATATTTCTGTGGTTGAGATGTGCCAGGCCACTTAATCCACACAGTCCAGTATACTCTGTTGTCCCTTTCCCCCCCCTGGCTGGGGGCAGGGCCCCTCTATTGTTTACCTCGTTGACTTGCAGCAACTGGAACTCTCCCCTTCTTGGAAGAGTTCACCTTGGTAGTTGTTTCACCTTGTAATTCTTTCACTCGTGCCTGAAGTGCAGAGGTGGATGAATTACACCACTTCTTCATGTCCTCCCCATGACTACAGAGGAAAAGCAACAAGGCAAGACGTGTAGTCTCATTGTTGATTCGAGGTGACTTATCATCGTCATTTGCTTGAATACGAGGATGTCTCTTTTTAATGGTTGAGATTTTCGATGATACAGGTCGAGAGGAACTCATGTTGTTTAGCTTCCTCAATAGGCGATTGTGGAAATCCTGGTTTCCATCATCTTGTACCACCGTGGATTCATCTACATCAGGCACATTAGCCAATTTGTCAATAATATCATTTTGTGTTCCCTCCACTTCGTTTAATCTTTCCACAATTTTGATAATGGCTGAAGTATACAGATTAACTTCTGTGGCGCTTATAAATAATTCAAGTTCCTGAAGTCTACCAATTAGTTCATTCACAAAGGGTTTCCTGTCCCCTTTGCCATATACTAATGCAAGTGCACTGGCATGCTTTTCAGGAGCTGCTTTTGTAAAGTCACGCCACATTTGTAGTGGAACGCGGACTGCTTCGGGATCATGTAATTGGTCTGGATCATTACGATTGAACTCGCGGCTGTATAGCATTTCCACCAGAGCATTTTCTCTCAAAAATTGGATACCTTTCTCAATATCAGTCCATTTCTTTCTCTCAGGCTCCAAGTCCCGTTTAAAAGGGAATCTATCTCTTACCGCTATCAACATCCGCTTCCAGAGGGTGTAAGACTGATTTTGGCATGTGCCAATACCTCTGTCCACACGTGAGTCCCTGGAAATGCTACCCAGTTGGTGAACTTCACTGGCATCGAGCCACGCACTGTTGGCACCATTGTCCCAGCAGCGAAGTAACCAAGTGACCATATTTTCTTTTGGCTGACGTGTGTAATCCTTTCTTAGATCTCGAATTTCACTCAGTTTAAAAGATCAATCAATAATGGTCGTAATACTTTGCTCACCTTTTGCTCTATCAAGAGTCCCAGGTGTTGATGGTGGCAACTGTGTTGATGAGGCTGCCCCATCTATAAGTTTGGACTTGAGAAATTCTCGTAAAGAAAAAGTAGCTTTTGGCTCCTCTTCTGACTCTGACCCTGACCCTGATGCTTGTGTTATTTCCTCCAGGTAACCCTCCTTCTTTTTCCTCTCTCTTAACTTTCTCTGCTCCTCTAACTTCTTCTGCTCCTCTATCATCTTCTGCTCCTCTATCATCTTCTTATACCCCTCTAACATCCTCTGCTCCTCCAACTTCTTCTGGTCTTCTGACTTCCCCTGCTCTCCCGAGTCCCCTGAGTCTCCTGAGTCCTGCTCTCCTAACTCCCTCCGCTCTTCTAACTCCTTCTGCATTTTCTCTAACTGAGTTGAAACTTTTTTTGTCTTTCGCCCTCTTACAGGGGCAACCAACATTGTATTTGGTGTCCCCGATGGTTGGTCCAATTGGACTACATGTGCCCTTGGTGGCTGGTCAAATTGAACTACATGTGCCCCCAGTGGCTGGCCAATTTGGACTACATGTGTCCCTGGTAGTTGGTTAAATACATTCAACTCACCCTGGAGGGCACATAGCTGGTCTCGGAGAGCATTCCGCTCAAACTGGACGGCACCAAGCTCAGTCTGGAGGCTGTTGTAGTTGGACTGGAGAGTGTTGTACCCGAACCGGAGGACGTTATGCTCGGCCTGGAGGGCAGTGTACTCAGTCTGGAGAGTGTTGAGCTCAGTCCGGAGGGCATTGTGCTCGGTCTGAAGAGCGTTATGCTCGGACTGGAGGGCATTATGCTCGGACTGAAGAGTGTTGTGCTCGGTCTGGAGGGTGTCACAATTGGGTTGAAGGGCATCGTGCTTAGGCTGGAGGGTGCCGAGCTCAGACTGGAGGGCGTCATACTTGGACTGGAGAGTATTGTACCCGGACTGGAGAGCGTTGTGCTCAGTCTGGAGAGTATTGTGCTCGATCCGGAGGGCATTGTGCTCAGTCTGAAGAGCGTTATGCTCGGACCGGAGGGCGTTATGCGCAGACTGAAGAGTGTTGTGCTTGGACTGGAGGGTGTCGCAGTTGGATTGGAAGGCATCGTGCTTGGCCTGGAGGGTGCCGCACTCAGACTGGAGGGCGTCATACTTGGACTGGAGAGTATTGTGCTCAGTCTGGAGGGCATTGTGCTCGGTCCGGAGGGCATCGCGCTCAGTCTGGAGAGTGTTGTACTCGGACCGGAGGGCGCCGTGCTCGGACTGGAGAGTGTCGTGCTCGGACCGGAGGGTGCTGTGCTCGGACTGGAGAGTGTCGTGCTCGGACCAGAGGGCATCACACTCAGTCTGGAGAGTGTCATGCTCGGACCGGAGGGCACTGTGCTCGGACTGGAGAGTGTTGAGTTGGGATTGCAGGGAGCTTTTCTCATCCCAAAGTTTTTCTGCGTCAGCTCTAAGATTCTCTTTCTCGTACCAGATTGAGTCTCGTTGGTACAGGAGATCTTTTCTCTCAGCTTCAAAAGCTTTTTCTCTCTCTACCTTCTCATCCCAAAGTTTTTCTGCGTCAGCTCTAAGACTCTCCTTCTCGTACCAGATTGAGTCTCGTTGGTACAGGAGATCTTTTCTCTCAGCTTCAAAAGCTTTTTCTCTCTCTACAATATAATACAATATAATATATATTATTGCCTGAAAAGCCGTATTTTTATAGCAAACAAACAAGGGTGTTCAAAAATCACACGCACTAATTGGAAGAAAGCTTCTGCAATAAGAACCCTAAAACCCCGCTTCAAAGCCACGAGCCTTTCACTCTTTTGCTAGAGGTGTCCTTGGTTCTCATGCTGTTTATCCTGCTCCACAGCTGCAGCTCTGTAAAGTGCTTATCTTGATCCATGGCAGCTGCTCTGTAAAATTCTTCTTGTATTACAACAGAATGGCAGTTCCCTGGGGTCTCCAGCACACCTCCAGCCAGCTGGCAAATGCCGCTGAGGACCTTCAGGAAAGACATGCCCAGGGTAGTGACAATGTCCACTGGACAACTGTGAGCCCCACAATGGGTCTCGTACCTGTGTGCCACCTTCTGAACACCAGTAGCACGGTGTAGATGCAAGGTCCAGCCAGGCAAAATCAAAACATGCTTCTGGAAGGGGATGCTTTCTGAAGAGTCTTTACACTAATGAGAGGACCACAAACATTCACTCAGCGAACTCCAAATCTCTGTGCCTTTGCAGGCCTAGGGTCTTGTTTGGTTCACAGAGACACGGTGGGTTGATTCTCAGCTCTGTACTGTAGCAAATGGGGTACAGATTCTGCATGACGGATGGGCAAGGAAGAAGAGAAAAGGCTGCTGCCATCCATGAGAGGGCACTGAGCTCTGCCTGGGGATGGCAGAGGAGCCAGCTGAGAACTGATGGAAAGTTCTCAAAGTGGAGAGCAGCAGATTCTGTTCCTTGCTTCCTGATCAGGAAGAACAAGAAGAGGGGACAGGCAGGAATCTGAGTTACAGCTGGAATGGAATTGTTTTCTTCAGACTGTCTGCTGTGGTGCAGTGTTTTGGTTCTAGGAGAAAACCATTGATAACACTCTGATGTTTACAGCTGCTGCTAAGCAGTGTTGTACAGAGCCAAGGCCATGGTCAGTGGAGGGCACATGGAGCTGGGAGGGAACAGAGTGAGGACAGCTGACTGATAGTGGCCAAAGGGACGTTCTCTATCACCGGACAGCAAGCAGAAATTGTATTGAAAGGGGTGGGAGTTCATCTCAGTCTCTTCACTGCCCAGGGTCCAGCTGAGCATCAGTCTGGTGGTGCTGAGCAAGTGCTTGTGCATCAGTTGTTACATACAATTCCATATCAACGGATATATAGTGATAACTATTACTCCTTTTATCTCTCTTAGTAAATTGCTTTGTTACAACCCAGAAGTTGTACTTTTTTTCCCAGTTCTCATCCCCATCCCACTGGGATTTGGGCAGTGCACAAAGCACTGTGAGCTGCTGAGCCACATGTTGGGTTCAACAACCACCATCATTTTGGTGCCTGATGTGAGGCTCCAAGGGTTGAGATAGCAGCACATCTGTCCAGAGATAGATGACTCAGGGCTTTGTGGGAGCTGGAAAAGTGCAGGCCATGATGCTGATAGTTTCCCTAATTGTGGAGTTTGTTGAGTCTTCTCATGAAGCTTCACTGCACAGCTCCTTACTTGGTGCTTGGATGCTGCATTAGGGTATTTATTTTGCTATGCTGTTTGACCTCAGTTTGTACCACGATAAATTGGCAGCTGACAAAGTGAAGTTTTGTGCACATTCAGCTCTGCGGTCATCTTTGGGTTTTGGAAATAATATTGTCCATATGATTAGGAATTACACATTTTACATTGTCTTCTGGGAGCCCAGGGGTATTCAAGGAGTGACTGGATATTGTGTTGAGGGACATGGTTTAGTGGGAGCTGTAGGTAATAGGTGAACAGTTGGACTGGATGAACTTTTAGGCCTTTTTCAACCTTGGTGATTCTATGATTCTAGGATTGAGGTTAAACAATTATTCAGGAATATCACTGAGAGATCTGCCCCAAGGTGAGAAGGCTCTGCATGGCAGAGGGTGTGGGACGGTCTGGGCAGCTGCCTGGAGCGGTGGGCACCCCCAGGGCTTTGGAACTTCATCTCTGAGCAACTGCAGGATCCTGAGAAACTGGTAGAATATTGGGGGCAGGTCTGCTGTGGCTCTGGTAATCCCGAATGCAGTGTGCCATATCCAGAGAGCTGGATCTGATGACAGTGCTGCAGCCTCTGCAACTCCTGGCACAGACCCTGCAGCAGCTCCAAGGTTTTGCTACACGTCCTGCAGTTGCTCCAAGCTCTGGGACAGATCCTGCTGTCACTCCACCCCTCATAATGAGCTCTGTAGTCACTCCTGCTACAGGTCCTGTAGCTGGTCCAAGTATGGTAATAAGAAAATGCTACAAATTCCTCCCAAGGGAGGAAGTACAGCCCTGCGGTGACTCCAACCCCTCCAATGAGCCCAGTGGCTGCTCCAACATAATCACAGGTCCTGTGGTGGTTTCAGCTCTAGCAATGAACTCTGAGGTCACTTCAACTCCTGCAACAGCCCAACAGCCACTTCAGCTCCTACAGTGAACCTTGTGGCTGTTAAAACCCCTGCAGCTTGTCCTGGACTTGCAAACAGATGCACATAGGGATTAGTTCATATATGTTTGCAACTGCATATGTTGTATTTGTTTGAAAATACACTAAATATATTATATATGTATAAATACATTTGTCATAATTATTATCCTTTTCTTTTTCTCTTTGTCTCAACCCATAAACCTTAAACCACAGCACTGCCCCGAGACACTTAAGGATTTCCTTGGGGCTATTCAATCTGATCTAGTCATACACTGAAGGGCACCAGAAGATCTCGAGGTTTTCTCAAGGAGCAGCTCCTGAGGTATATTCCTTACACCAGCTTTGGAAGAGGCCTCCATCCAATTCTCTGGTCCTGCTCTAAAGGGGCCCTCCTGTTATGGCAGTGCCAGCAAGGAGACCAGCTCTGACAGACCTGTTCATATTGCCGGCTACTGACTGCAGCCCTGGATTGCTGCTGTAGAGACAACAGGACGGTCGTGAGACACACAAGACCTTCAGGACTGCACAAATTAGAGGACTTGAGAGCACTGTGGTAGTGTAAAGAGATCAGAAATGAAAAGAGCACGTTGAGCTGCTGTCTGTGGCTGTACCTCCCCAAATCCAGACAAAGTAGGAAGAAAGAAAAGCTAAGTAAAAGTCTATTTTGAAACCTTTTTAGGTATCTTTTAACGTATTCGGGGAATCTGGATACATGTTTACATGAGCTCTTGGAGTGAAAAAATGGAAATTAGTTTGGAAAGAGGTGTAATACAATTTTATTTTTAAGTTCAATAATATATATATATATTTTTGCACGTTGCTATATCTCACATAATCAAACAATCAAAGATGCATAAAACATAAAGAACCATCATTGGGAATCCTATGATGAAGCTGTACATTTTATGGAAGCTGGAATAGTGCGTATTACAACACCTTCCTGAGAGCGTGCTTGATCTCCCTGTTCCTCATGCTGTAGATAACAGGGTTCACTGCAGGAGGAACCACTGCATACAGAAGTGCCATTGTCAGATCCAGGAGTGGGGAAGAAAAGGATGGGGGCTTCAGGTTGGCAAAAATGCCAGTGCTGACAACTAGGGAGACCACGGCCAGGTGAGGGAGGCACGTGGAGAAGGCTTTGTGCCGTCCCTGCTCAGAGGGCATCCTCAGCACAGCCATGAAGATCTGCACATAGGACACCAATATGAAAACAAAGCAACCAAAGCCTAAACTCACACCAAAAAAGATAAACACAACTTCCCTGAGGTAGGATGCTAAGCAGGAAAGCTTGAGGATCTGGGGGATATCACAGAAAAACTGGTTCACAACATTGCCTTGGCAGAGAGGCAGTGAAAACGTACTGGCAGTGTGCAGCAGGGAATTGAGAACCCCAGCGCCCCAGGCAGCTGCTGCCATGGTGGCACAAGCTCTGCTGTCCATCAAGGTCCCATAGTGCAGGGGCTTGCAGATGGCAACATAGCGGTCATAGGACATGATGGTGAGAAGGGAATACTCTGCTGAGGCAAAGAAGAGAAAGAAAAAGAGCTGTGCAGCACATCCTGTGTAGGAGATGGCCCTGGTGTCCCAGAGGGCGTTGGCCATGGCTTTGGGGAGAGTGGTGGAGATGCAGCCCAGGTCGAGGAGGGCCAGGTTGAGGAGGAAGAAGTACATGGGGGTGTGCAGGCGCCGGTCGCAGGCTACGGCTGTGCTGATGAGGCCGTTGCCCAGGAGGGCAGCCAGGTAGATGCCCAGGAAGAGCCAGAAGTGCAGGAGCTGCAGCTGCCGCGTGTCTGCCAACTGCAGCAGGAGGAACTCGCTGATGGAGCTGCTGTTGGACATCTGCTGTTGTTGGGCTTGGAGTCCTGCTCAGAGTGCAGAAGATAATGACAAGTCCAGACTATTCTCAGACACACTCCTCCTGCTATACTATGAAATGTTTTTATTCTCTTACAACAGTGTACATTTAGCACCATTACATGCATTTAATTTCATGTATTTCAACATTCCTTAAGCAGATGCAGCATATGGAGCTCTAACCTTACTCTTATTTTCTTATCCCTTCTCCCTGGATATTTTCATCTGTTTCATGTCTCATATCTTTACCCCAAGTGCTCTTAGAGCCCTTTACCCCAGCTTCTGTGGCATTCAGTTTCAGTTAGAAAATGCTGCCTCTTTGTAGGATAAGTGAATTATTCATGCCTACAGAAAATGATGATAATTCCATCCTTCGAGAAAGGGGAGAGTGAAAGCACATCATGTGTGACTCTTCACAAAACAAGCAATTGATTGACGAAAAATTCTCAGAACTCTTATTGCCCCTTTTAGATTTCTAACTCCAAACCTCATTGCCTCAGAAGAGGAAATGTAAACCCCCTGCCTTGGCTCTCCTTTTGCAAAGGAGCCTAGGAAACATACTGTTGTGCAGTGGAGCTGTGATCCCCTGCCCCAGGCAGCAGCTGTGGCAGCACAAGTCCTGCCGGGGGGCTCCTTCCCCCCACACATCTCCCCGCAGCGCCCTGAGCAGCTCCCCGGGCAGGCTGAGTGCTGAGCCTGGCAGGCGGCAGAGTCCCATACCCGGCACACAGCCCCTGGGGCACAGCAGGGACCCTGCTCTACAGGACAGCCCTGGGCACCCACCTGCAGCCCCGGCTGCACAGCCTGCAGCCATACAGGGGCACACAGCCCTCAGGGCTGTGCTCTGACACTGCAGTATGGAAGCCCTCAGCTGGAGCAGAAGGCTTTTTCCACAGTAAAGAAACATGCAGTGCCTGCATCCAGATCTGCTATGGGATGTCCCAGATTTGGTGATCCCTCCAGGAAAAGCAGCTCACGGTCTGCAGTGAGACTTACCCTGTCATGGTCTGTGAGCAATGCTCCTGCAGTGAGCTCACAGCCCGCTCACACCACACACATCCTGCAAGCTCTCTCCAGTTTCTCTCCTCTCCTTCTGTCACCTGCAGGCTGTGCTGTGCACAAGAGCTGCTCCTGGGCATAGCTGTCTCACTGCAGCTCTGCCCACTTGTATGAGCTCCCTGTGTCCCAGCAGCCTGGACAAGCAAGCAGCAGATGATGTCATTTTTATCCTTCCCACTCATGTCCCCTGACACATCCCTGGGTCCTCATGGCCAACAGCTCCTGAAAGACAACAGCATCATGACTGTGCGTTGAAATTTGCTCAATTAACCACCACATGTCCAGTGGTCAGTGACTGATTGGAGACATATGGGGAGTGCTCCCAGAGTTCGTTTGACAATGCACAAAGGGCACCCAGACAAGGAAGGCGAGGTTTGGACTTTCCCTGTGCAGGGCAGTGATCCAGTTGAGGCAGTGCAGGAGCCTCATCCGTTGACAGAAATCCTGGAGCTGAAATGGGATTCAGCTCCCTACACACCCACAGGTGCTGGGATTCCTCTGGTTCAGCTCAGAAGTGCACAAGGAGTTGCCTGCATGTGAGCTCCTGCTCTGAGTCCTTGGTACTTCAGCAGGGAGGCAGCTGCTCACACACAGACACTGGGTGATGCCCAAGGTGCCTGGGCTGCTCCTGATGTGTGCCAGTGCTTGTAAACCATGTGGGAAATCCCTGAGACAGACAGCTCCTTCCTGGGCTTCAGCCGAGGGCCAGAGAGGGGATAGCACCGGCTGTCTGGTGAATTCACTCACAGCTGCAAGTGCAGCACAGGGCCTTCAGCAAAGCCATGCCCATGGTGTGTCCATGCTGCTACGTCACCTCCAAGACCTACGATAGGTCTAATGCCTGTGTGCCACCTTCTGCGCACTAGTACAATAGATGAGCTATCCAGTCCGGCTATGTCCAGTGATGCTTTCCAGTGAGGATGTTTACTCCTGTATTTTTGCACTAATGCAAACACCAACGCACAAGAAGCTAGAAATCTTGGTAGAGCTGCTGGCCTGAGCTCCTGTTTGGACCATGGGGACACAGTTGAATGGCTTCCACAACTGCACTGTAGCACAAGGGGGATACAGAGTCTTTAGGATGGATGGGCGAGGAGATAAAGAAGGGTGAATGCCCTCTGTGAGAGTGCACTGAGCTCTGCCTGGGGATGGAAGAACAGACAGGTCAGAGCTAATGGAAATGGCCAACAGAGGAGACCAACAGTGTCTTTTCCTGTCTTCCTGATCAGGGAGAGTCAATGGAAGGTGCCCTCTGCAGACAGATGGGAATCTGATGTTGTCTGTCCCTTGTGCCCTTTGGGAGCCTTTTTCACTCCAGTATGTGCTGCAGGGACAACACAGCAGGGCATGTGGCATCCAGCAGATCCATGGAGAGCACAGATGGCAGCTTCTTGACCAAGCAGTGGAGGAACCAAAGAGGAGAGGTGCTCTGCTGGATCTCATACTCTCCGGCATGGAAGGACTTGTGGGAACTGTGAAGGTGAAAGGGGCATCAGGCCATGTGCAAGATGCAAATGTATCTCTCTTCATTTATTTATTTATTTTGAGGCTGTAAGCTTAATAGTTGATCATAAATGTCAATAAAACTGAAACAAATAATTGAAGACAAAGATGGAAATCAATGAAAATGTGTTAACCCTTCTCAACATGAAAAATTTTCATGAGTCTTGTTCCATTTTAAGTTGTATGTATGAATCTTTGAGATGATTTGATGTCTTTTTTTTTCTTTCTTTCTTTTTTTTCTTTTACTGAAACTACAATGTTTTCCAGAACTGTGTTCGCTGGACACAAATGTCTTCAGATTCAGAGACACAGACAGCGGTGCCAGTGCCAATGCCCTGTGACTATAGCCCGGTGCCCAGCACTACTCTTCCCTGCTGCCTATTTGATGTGCCTCATCCTCCATGTGTTTTCAACTCTCCTAAATAAATGGCCATGGTTAAGGGCATGTTTTCAGCAGGCCATTTGGGCACACACTACTCCCACTGCCCTCCAGATTTCTCCATCCCTTGCTCTTTGTTCAGTCAGATACCTCCCAATTATCTGTCTGATTTCTGACTTTCAGGGGGATTACTGGAATTTGTTCCATCTCCCCAAAGTCTGAGAATCAGTGAGAATGTGTTAACCCGTCTCAATGTGTGAAATACTCACAAGTCCTGATCAATTTTAAGTTGATACCTCTCAACTACCTGGCTGATCTATCCCAGGGAGATTACTGGAATTTGCTCTATCTACCAGAGTCTGATGGCCTCTGTTGTCAACTACTTCACTGTGATTCAATCTATCCTATCCTACCTCAGTATAAATCATTTCTTTTAAAAGTATTCCATATGAAAGACAAACTTCAATAGATGCAGCTTGAACATGGCATGCAGTTGATCACTGTGTTTTACTGTTCATTCAATTGCATCACCTTTCCTTCTATTTGCTGGCCAGATAAAAAAGAGAAATCTTTCCTTCTCCATGTGCAGCTGGTTCTCTGAGGAAAGCCAGTGGGAGTTGGTGCAAAGCAGTTTTAATACTGAGTGAATGAATGCAGAGGAGAAGAGTGATTTGAAGAAAAGTGATGCAAGTCCCATAGGTCCATTGTGAGCAGAAATTGGGTGGGGAGGTTGAGAAGGACCTTTGTCAACACAGTAACAGTACAGAACTCATTGGGACATCCTGGATTGGTATCAGTTGCACAGTGCTGCTTTAATACCAGCTATAAATAAAGAGACAATAAATTTATAATGGATTCTATCTCTTTAATCTCTCTCCAGATATCCCTCCTTTTTGCTGAACAAGTTCTGATAACCTGAAGAAGATAACAAGATGGCATAAAACACAGGAGATTATTTAGGTTATAATGGGCCCCAGGGCGCATTTGATGCTGAGTCTATCAACCTCCAGTGCAGAGAGAAGTTTGCACAAAGTGCTCAACAAGACAAAGTCAGAAGTAACAGTGAAGTTTCTTGGAGTATTAATGGGCCCACTGAGGGCCATTACCAAGTAAGCTTCCCAAGGGACTTGTTAGAGAAGATAACTGGAAGCCATGACTACAGGCAGGCAAAGGCACTGGTATGCTAAGAAACCTCTCCTTTGCCTTACGAAGCAGACAGGTCAAGCCCTGATTGCAAGACCAGTGGTAGAGAGGTCCTGTATCTCATGTTGGCTCCGGGCATTTCCTGGGGCAATGGGTTGGAGGTCTGTATGATGTTAAATGAAAGACATGGGGACAGAAGATCCCAGGCTCTACATGTGGTGCAAGGACGCTGTGAGGTTCATGTCCCATATGTGCCCTGTGTTTCATCGCAGGATGTGGGATGTGAGAAGGGCCCAGTCTGAACAAGCAGTCAATCCCTGTGAAACTCTGAACTTCAGATCTCTCAGTTCCAGTGCCCTCCTTTGCACATTCTCCCAGAGTTTGAAGTCCTTTATGTTCTGCGGTGCCCAGAAGTGCACCTAGTGCTGCTAGTGATGCAGTAGCAATGCAGAGCAGAGAGGGACGATCCTTTCCCTCACCCAGCTGGCAATAAGTTGCTTCATGCACTCCAGGGGACCGTTGGCTTTCCTGGCTGCCTTGGCACACTGCTGACTCACATTCAGTGTGATGCTGACCAGCACCCCAATCCTTTCCAGTCAGAATCCTCTCCAGTGTCCCATATCCAGTCAGTGTGTATGTCCAGCATTGCCCCTACCCAGGTGCACAATCAGGCACTTGTTCTTGTTATACTTTATGCACTTGGTGCTTAGTGCCAACTGGTACCCAGTTCTCTGACTTGTCCACATCTCTCTGCAAGTCCTCTCCACCCTCAGTCAAGGCAACAGAACCTCCTCATCTGGTCTCATCAGCAAACTTGCTCAGAACATCTTCTAGTCCTGCATTCAAGTCATCTGCATAAACATAAAAGGAAAGTCGCCCCAAAATGGAACCCTGGGGACCCCAACAATGACCATCTACCAGCCTGATGGAACCCACTGACTATAAGCCATTGGGACTGACCTACTGGCCAACTGCTCACCCACCACATTGTGTTTCTGTCTAGCCATATGCAGAACATTCTGTCCAGAAGGTTGTTGTGAGAAACAGTATCAAAATCTCCACTGAAATCCTCAAGGATTACATCAACTGGCTTCCCTTGGTCAACTAAACAGATAACTGTGTCACAAAATGAGCTTAAATTAAACAGGACCTTCGCCTCACAAACTTGTGTTGGCTGCAACCAATGACAGAATTGTCCTTCAGCTGTTTTTCCATAACTCCCAACATCATTTTCTCCATAATTTTACCAGGCTCTGGACTGACAGGTCCATAATTGCCCATGTCATCTTTCTTGCTCTTCCTTACAATGAGACAACATTTGCCAGCTTCCTGTCAGCTGGCATGACCCTAGACTTCTTTAGATGCAATTGAAATGAGAGCCCAGAGCACACAAAGGTGTCATCAGTGAAAGAAAGTAGATGTGCCATAGCTTTGCAATGCCTTGAACTCCAGAGTATGCCACAGATGGAGCAGAGGGGAAGTAGTAAGTAAGCAAGTAGTTGTAGTGAACTCATTCATTTGGTAAGCAGAATAACACTACCTGATACACGGGGACTGTGTCTCTGCTCTGCTCTGCTCAGCTCACAGGGCAGCGGTTCAGGGTGTTGCTCTCATGTCAGTGCAGGTAAACTCACTTTAACCTTTTTCCTCTGTAAATGCTTCCTGTATTTCTATGCTCAGATACACTTCCACATTCCCACAAGTACACTTCCATATATCATTAACAATTACACTTTCTTATACCATCAAAACAGTTTGTCAAACAATACAGTTCTTCAGTTCACATAAACTCCCTTAATACAGTCTGTATTCTTCACTTATAAACACTGTGCCACAGAACCAGCACTGATTGAACCACCTCCCTCACACACTTCCTCGCAAGCAGTACATAGTATTACATAAATGGGTTGACACTCATTGGTCGGGTGGAATGTACACCTCTCCTCAGGACAATCTTACTAATCTACAGAGTACAAACTCCTGTCTTCTTACATACAAGCAGAAAGTACATATGAGTGGACAGACAACACAGTCTTTCACTTTGTCCGTGTCTGGCCATTTCCCTCTCAGGAGGAAGGAAACACGGGTCGGGACTCGGCACTCACCCTGCAGCTGTTCTGTGTCTCACTCACACCACACTCACTCTGACATTTAGATCAAAAACCATGGTTTATTCATACTACACAATGCTGACAACGTTTTCTAGCTGGAATCTTAATAACACTCATACTCTGGTCGACCAGTTGCAAACGTTAATGTTTTTCCCAGAGTCGGCTTGACACACGGTACCAAACACTTAAAGCAGATGATAATATTGAACATACAACCTATAAGCCCCGTGATTACAACTTGGAGAACCCAGGCTACCATTTGACAGGCTATCCACTATATCCCATACCCGTAGGAGAGACCAACCTAGGTCCCTCCTATTGCCAACCACCTGGGAGAGAGTATTTGTTCTTGTTTCCATTCATATGACATACAGTTCCCTTTCATAGGAACTCACCCAAGGAGTCTTCCTACCCCAGCTGGCAAGCAAAGCCATGAGCTCACCTCCCTGGGAGCAGCACATGTGGCTGTAAACTGTGTAGGATGTCTCCTCAAGACATATGGGCTCCACTTACCATACACATACCTGGTCCACCTGTGGGTGGTCCTTGTC
Source organism: Coturnix japonica (assembly GCF_054131305.1). Classification (NCBI taxonomy): domain Eukaryota; kingdom Metazoa; phylum Chordata; class Aves; order Galliformes; family Phasianidae; genus Coturnix; species Coturnix japonica. The sequence goes on along the minus strand of NC_140671.1, from coordinate 17,320,074 downwards.
TGTCCCTGCAGTGATCAGGTGAGGAAGGGAGTCCTTCAGAGAAATCTCAGGGTGCGCCAAAAGTGTCTCCCTCTCAGCTGGTCCTGCAGCGAACAGAGCTGGTCCCACCTGGGCCGCCAAATTGACTACAGGAATTGAACTCTATAACCTCTATAACTGATACAGTCTCCCATGACATACTTATAGCAAAGTTGAGGAAGTATGGGATAGGTGAGTGGACAGTGAAGTGGGTCGAGAGGGACCTGGGCGTCCTGGTGGACGACGCATTGGCCATGAGCCATCAGTGTGCCCTTGTAGCCAAAAAGGCCAATGGCATCATGGGGTGCATTAAAAAGAGCGTGTCCAGCAGGTTGAGGGAGGTGATCCTCCCCCTCCATTCTGCCCTGGTGAGGCCTCATCTGGAATATTGTGTCCAGTTCTGGGCTCCCCAGTACAAAAAAGACAGGGACCTCTTGGAAAGAGTCCAGCGGAGGGCCACTAAGATGGTGAAGGGCCTGGAGCATCTCCCCTATGAGGAGAGACTTAGGGAACTGGGTCTGTTTAGCCTTGAGAAAAGAAGGCTGAGAGGGGACCTGATCCAGGTCTATAAATATTTGAGGTGAGGGGGGTAAAGTGTTGAGGCCAGACTCTTTTCAGCAGTGTGTGGAGATGGGACATGGGGAAACAGACAGAAACTGGACCATAGGAAGTTCTGCACTAATGTGTGCAATAACTTCTTTATGGTGAGAGTGACAGAGCACTGGAACAGGCTGCCTAGGGTGGTTGTGGAATCTCCTTCTCTGGAGATATTCAAGACCTGCCTGGATGCTGAGCTGTGCAACGTGGTGTAGGGAACCTGCTTTGGCAGGGGGCTGGACTCAGTGGTCTCTGGAGGTCCCTTCCAACCCCTACAATTCTGTGATTCTGTGAATATCATGGGGTGGTTTGGATGGGGAAAGACTACCCCTTTGAATGACCTTTTGTCAGGGCATGTCCTGGGATTCCTAGGATTCTCAAAATGCAGCGTTGCTTCTGTCACTGAAACATGGGGCCCTGTGTGGGACAGAGGGAGGGTCCATGAGTCCCTGGCCCACCTGACTGAGTATTTCCATGGTCTTAGCAAAGACATACTTACAACTTGAGAATGACAGTTAGCTGTGTTCATGGTGGCATGGCCACTGCTGATGGCCTTGAACTGTCTGAACATAACTGAAGAGGCTCAGGCTGATGCAAATCAGCTATTGAATGATAGTGTTGAAAAACTGGAAAGACAGGTGGCAGTTTTGATGGGGAAAAAACCTAATTCAATCATTCTCCTATGGAAGATCAGGAACATCTCTCTGGAAGACCATGGGGACCCTGTACAAGGGAATCTGTATAAAATGGACTCTGTAAATGAAGGCACTAAAGGGTCAGATTTTGAGGTTCCATTTGGACTAGATCTATTTGAGGTCTGACTGATTGTAACCCAAAAATGAAAAAAAAAAATGCAGGATAGGCTGGTGGGAGTGCCCTGACCAGTGTCCAACCCCCCAAACCCTGCTGCCCATAATACAGCAGCTGAACTGTTGGATATAGTACAGTGGTTTAGACAAAAACCAAGAGAGCATGCCAGCATAGCTGCTCTGGTTATGGGACATGGAGGCAGAAAGCGCTGTGGTTAATGGACTGGAAATTTCAAAACTGACATCCATTACTGCTCACCCTGCCCTCAGGCAAAGACTGTATGCTCTGTCCAACATAATGAGGATAGATGTGTGTCATATAACATGGCCAAATAAGAATGACATACCATTAAATATGAGCCTGTAGTCCTCTATGGAAGACTAACAAAATTATATTAGAGAATTAAGCATGAAAGAGGCTATCTAGGAAGATGATTTTGAGAGCCCAGTCAATAATTTTTTTCATCAGGAATGAGGGATCTCATCCTACAGCCATCACCTTTACATCAGGATGGGTCTATGTTATCAATACTGAACCCCCCAGTGGCCCTCAGATGCAGTAATTCAACAGGCTGCCCAATTGATGGGGAGACAAGAGTGCCTATGGCCAGATGCAGGCTCTGAATGGTGGTGGAAAGGTCAGAGAACCATCTGCTGCCATGACTTAGGCATCCAGCCCCTAAGGTAATCCAGTCTGGACCCATTAGAGTCTTGAGACAGCAAATGTTTAAAGACCAGATTAGAGCAGGAGTTCAGTTTAAAAAGATCGATGGACAGCATAATCAGGAAAATATCTGTTAAACAGGCCCAAGCACTGAGTATTTATAGTCCAAACTTTTCAGCCAAACTAGATGTGAATGTAACTCAAGAAGGGTCTGGATGGGGGCTCTGGCAGAGCCAGAGTTCTTTGTGAACCCCTATGAGGTTTTGGTCACAGGTTTGCCATGGAGCAGAATAAAGATACATCTCTATCTATGCCTGTTGCGTGTTGGAGTGCATGCGCAATGCCATGTGGAGGGCTTATCACAATAAAGATTGGCGGATTTGCTGCGTAGACCGGTCAGAACTCAGATCTGCGTTGTGCTTCCTGTGGCACCAAACGCCCAACAGTGGCAGTTCCGTGTATTGGCCAGCAGGTGGCAGCAGAGACCACGGAAAGAACGTCTGCGGGACAGACCCTGGGGATCTCTTCTCTTTTGATTATAGGGGAAGAACACAAAGATGGAAGAGGAGGGAAGGGGGAAAAAAAATAAAAATAGAAAAAATCAAACCACAGCAAACAAATAAAACTTCTCCAAACGTAGGAAACGTGAATCTCTGTCAATAAATAAATGAGTAATTGAATTGATGTCTGTTTCCCCTCTCCCCCGCCCCCCCCAACTTCCGAGATGAAAAAACACCTGGTATCAATTGGACAGATGCACACAGTGAAGCCAGGGATGGTCTGAAACGCAAAGCAGCTGAGCAGCTTTTAGAAGAAGACAGAGTAGTAACAACTTCTGTACCTACATTCACCACTCTGAGATCCTGTCTGGGTCACCCAAGGCTTGTAAATAACCACTGAATCGGTTCTGATGTCGAGTGATTTGTTGTCAGTTCTCTCATGGTTCTCCGGTCAGTTCTCCGGTGCCAGGATCTGCCACAGGGCATTCTGACCACGGGCATCATGTTTCTACGCTGCCGCCTGCATTTAACAGGCAATGGGACTGCCCAGCATGTGCAAGGCAGCACCTCTTTCACACCACCAGAATGTTTAAGGCTGTTGGGATTGTGGTTAGCGTCCCATTAACACTGAGGCTAGAGATACCCTTAGGATTGAAATTACTATTAGCATTACTTTGATGGTGCCCTATCTGGGTCATTTCCAGGGGATGTCAGGAGTAAGGCACAGTGTCAGGAGAAAAAGAACAGACTCTGTTACTTTATAAACGTGATAATAGAGAGAGTTCATTGGAAAAAATACAACTCTTAAATAATGCAAAGCATGCTTCTGATTGGATGCAGGCATCATCTGGGCTCTGATTAATATTACTCTTAAGGTAAAGATTATTGTTACCTTAATGATTGTTTTTTGGATTATGATCAGGGTTAAGGTTCCTTTTGCTACAAACTTCTAGCATCATTTTTGTTGTTACATTTGGAGTTAGAGACTATTTTAGAATCAGGGTAAGGGTTAGGATTAGAGTTACATTGCGGGTTAATGCTGTTATCTTTACAGCTCCTGTGGGGATTGGGGTCTGGGTCAGGTGTTTAAAAATTAAATGAAATAAGAATAAAAAAATATATTGAAAGCTTCAGATTTCCTTAATCTTTGTGGAAATCATATAAAGTGCAACTCAGATCTACCTCTTTGTGCAGTGACTGCCTGTAAATTTGCTAGAGCCTAATATAATATGGCCTTGTGCTTTCCGCTAACTCACCTTCATTTCATTTTCATTACATTTGCTTGGTAGTCAGATTTTGGTGTGTGGATATTTTAAAACAATCTAACTGACATTAGCAAAAAATTAAAAATAAAATTAAAAAAATGCACAACAGCATCGTATCAATTTTTATAGATAAGATAAAGAAGAGCAGGTTCCCTTAGTTTTCTGTGCCTCTTTACTTTCTTACCCTCTCCCCTTGTGTGAGAAACTCTCAAAGTCAAAGATTTCTAGTTAGGCAAAGATGGCAGCGATAGCAGCAGTGCTTATTCATTATTGCAATACTGCGCGCACATCCCCTATTGGCAAGGGAGAAACTGCACACCAGTCAGTGAAATCAATTCTGTTCTGTGCCCTAAACCCACTGCAGGTGATGCTCTCATGGCTCTCATTGGTTGAGCATCTCAGGCTCACAGACTCCTAGAGACTGTGGCTAGGATTCATTTCCATAGAAGGTCAATTACCAACCTCTTGTTTTTAGGTCTGCCTTGTACTTTTCTGCGGACAGAGAAGGGCAATGTTTCCAAAAGTCAGTACATTCATTCTGTCCTGTGCTGGGCTCTACCCACCCTGTGTATTTATCTTGTGCTTGTCTCAATTCTCCCCATGTCAGAATGCCCCCAGTCTGAACTTAACTCTGTTCAGCAACTTTCTTGGTGGAAAAACTACTTATGCAGCTGTTTTACAAGAGGGTTATACATTCAGTTAGGGCCTACACTATGTACTGAAAATACTGGAAACTTCCACTGCAAAAACACAATCTACCTCTCCCATCTGTGCAGCCTTGCAGACCCAGAGCATGCCAGGTTATTTCTGCTTTCATAGCATTTGCATGCTGTAGGGTGAGCAAAAGGTTCTGCTGCTTGATTCTTCTGCAAGAGCTGCCTACCGGCAAATGGTTGCAGGGATGGAGGATGTGACAGAAAGCATTTGTCTCCACAAGAGCAGAGCTACATTCAGTGCAGAGTGTGAGAGTCAGGTTGGTGTGGAAAAGCACTGACACACGCTGGGGATGATGCAGTGCTCACATGTCTAACACTCACAGACATTACTGTCAGAAGGATGGTGCTGTGTTGTGCTTCTACCTTTGGCAGCCCCTGGAGAAATGCTGTGGCACACAGAACACCTTTGTATTGCACTGACTGCTGCCATGCAGCATGGATTTAACACACCAAATCCAGAGGAGCATGACTGCATCTAACTGCCCTGAGAAAAACTACTGTAGCTGAAGAGATGAGGAGGCAGCTGCTCATCTGCAGAACAAGCAGTACTGCCAGACATTGGGCCAGGTGAGCACCTCCTGCTGCAGCGTGATGATGACAGGGCTGGAGATGATCTGCAAAGCCAGCTTAAAAGTGGGAGACGTGAGTCAACATGGCAGGAGGACAGAGGTGTTAGGGAGCAGCCAAGGCATCAAAGAGTATCCAAAGACTTTGAAAAGTATTACAAAGCAACAGCCAGGAAGACTGGGATTATCATGAGCAGCAACCTGGATGCTAGAGATTATTTGCTCCCATACAAAATGGTAGAGATCTTGCTGCAGACATCCCAAAGCCAGGCAAAATGGGAACCCAGAGCTCTGCCTGCACGAACCCCACAGCCATAGCATTGCAAGCTGAGCTGCCTTGCTGTTTGTTGCATTCATCCCAATCCCTGTGAATGAAGACTCAGAATGCAGTCAAGGCGATGATTGAGCATGAGAGTGACTTTATTCAATAAAAGACAGGAGGGCTTGAGAGGTCAAGGGTGAAGATGGGACTCCTCTTGTCAAGATGAGAGTGGCTCAGAGCTTGTGCTGCTGCCTGGTGCCTGGGACTGGCAGCCTGACTCTAAGTCCCCATCTAAGATGCTCAGCTTCACCTCACTGATGCTGCCCTGCTCCTGCATGCTGGTGCTGCTGCTGGGGCACTCAGGCTGTGCTTGGGATGGGCAGCACTGCAAAGGTGCTGGGTCACAATCCAGGCAGGTGACTGCTGTGTCTGGCAGGCTCAGGTCAGCATGTTCAGCAGAGCCAGGAGATATGAGAGCATGTACGTGGATGAGCCCCTTGTGTCCATCACTGTTACCATGTGGAAGGCTGTCATCCGAATTGCAGCGATTCGTGCTTAATAAGAACTCTCCATTGATGGAAACACACTGCACATCACTACTTGGTTTGGATCTCTGGGGTTGACAAGGGCTCGAATCACCTAGGAAGGCATAGAAACACAAGGGTTAGTGTCAAACATTTGCAAGTTGAATCATGAAAGAGGTTGTTGATACTTGGTAATAGAGTGGCGGCAGGAAGAAGCAAATAAGCTTCAAGCAACAGAGCCACTGTCTTGAAAGTGATCCTCATGCAGGTCCAGCTTGTGTGTTGTTTCACTGTAATCTGCTTCTTTGGGTCTACCTAGTGGGCAGCAGCACTCGAGCTGTTACTGATATCATTGAAAAGAACTGGAGACAATCGTTCTATTCCTAAGAGCTTCAAGGTGCCTAGAAGCACAAATAGAAACCAGCAGTATTTCATCACTTCATCAAAAAGAAGGTCAAACACCTGAGCTGTGAAGAGCAGTTACAGAACCTATGCATAAGATCACACCAGACATACTTTGTTCTAACAACAGTTATGGCACATAGTCCATTTCCTTCAATATTCCCAAAATGAAATGATGTGGAGCATTACAGGGAAAGAAACACTGCACACAGACACTATGACCCTGATTATACTCAAGCAGCAGACTTAAAACAAGTCAGAGTTTTTGATTCCAGGATATTTCAGGACCTATCACGTGTGAAATTCAGTTACACAACAGTGCCTTGGTGCCTGCGTTTCAAGCAACTTTCAGATCACAGCCATGTAAAATAAAAACAAATTCAGTGCAGAAATAGCAATCCTGTACCTTAATACTCATGAGATTATCCATTTTTTACAGCACTCTGACTAAGTTCTAAAACTTGCTCATCCCAGTTCACTTCAGCAAGTTCCACCAATTCAAGCAACGCAGTTCTGAGATCCTGTGTATGTTAGGCAGATAGAATTGAACAGTGCAGAAATAATCTCTGACAGCTTTAAGAGCTCCGTTCTGCTTACAAACTCTCAGTCCAAAACTATTCTCAGTTTTAAGGAAATGAACACCTGAAGCAGTTGGATCATCTGCCATTTGCCGCATTCTGCTTCTTGGCATCATGATTAGCACAAAGGGTTTTCTGCTGTCCTGCAGAGATGGAAAAAGTCCTGCTTACAAATGGACCAAGTTTCAGTGTACAGCAGAGTTTGTACCAGACTAAAAAGCCACGTCATTCAATTCATGTGCTCAGGTTGTTATGCACTCAGAAAGGAAACAGAACCAACTGTTGAATTCTGAAGGCAATCTGTGGGGTCCTACATTACCTCCTGATTCTGGAAGAGGAAATTCTAATAGCAAATGCAGAACTTTGCTCTTCGTAGACATGAGAAGAGATGGCATTTAGCAACATTCCTTTCTGGGAAATCAAATGATGTGTCTCTATTTTTACTACAGATAGTATAGGGAGCAGCCAGTTGAAGAACCAGATAAAAAAAAATCCAGCCCATTGGCAGGAAAATACTTCTCATTAAATTCTGTATGCTATTATGGTATAGAATCAGGCTACAGCGCTACATAGGCCAACCAAGCGTAGAACCGAATCCACAAAATACTGGTAGACAAAGCAGCAAAAACAGGGACAATATTCAGCAGACTGTGCTGTTGCCTTTCTACCCACAGCTCAGCATGTTCTGCCATCCGAAAAGCAAGGCCTCTTGTCAAGCTCAGCTAGTTCCCTTCTCAGTGTATTCTAGCACCACTGATACCCACTAGTATCCTCCTGTAGAGTGCCATCATATTGTCATCATCCAAAAGAAAAACCCACACAGCAGAGCATACAGCAGTACACCCATGCTCCAAATATCCGCCTGAAAAACAAAAAGACAAGCTTACAAACCTGAAGCACCTCAAATGGCTTCCTGACAGACTGGATTGTCTGCCCTTGCCAAAGCCCACATATAGCCCATGAAAAGCTGGCTCTTTCCCTCAGGAAATAAAACCTTATCGTCCCAGAGAAAGCATATAACCCTCATTCAATTGTTCTTCCACTCAGCTTAGAGCACTATTAAAGCCAGCATCTTCACCTTAGCTCATCACACTGCTGCAGTTCCTTTTACAAGGATTTCACTGGCAAAAATGAAGTCAAAGCCGTCACAAGGGATTTAGCACAGTTTCATGTTACTGGCTACGAGAGCTGTCAGCACAGTCACCTGTCTGGCTTTGCTGCTGTTCTATTTATGTATAGGCACAACAAGGTTCAGACACCTCACAATGCAATTCTCACTTTGACTGTAAAGAAAAAGGAGGCTTGAAAAGCAGTGTGTGGAAAACAAAGAAACAAGAATTAGAACAGTGGGGCCATGGCACTTGTAGGAATTGCTTCGCCTTTAACAGCAGAGCGATTCAAGAAGTACGAGGGCATCCCAAACCAGACCAGTTTGGACAGATTAACAACTGCAAGTAGTGGGTTCCAAAATTCCAGACATGAAATCAAAGCTGGAAAAACTCTTCACATTTTCATCTCTTAATTTTTAGTACATTGTGCATTACAGTGCAAACAACTCTTCACATACAACTTGGAATCTAGAGACAAGTCTGACAAAACAGACTGCACAGAAATGATGGATAATTAACAGAGCAAACTGCTCTTTCAAACATTTAGTAATAGAAAGAGATCTCTGAAGTTGCTGTTCTGTAGAGTCCCAAAGCAGTCGCTTGAGACAGTTCAGGATTAGCCAGAGACAAACCAGCCAGCTGTGTGATCTGAGACCAATTGCAATTTTCCAGTCTGTGGCCACTGACAGCTTCTGAGAGCTACCAAGCGATGCAACCTAGCAGAATTCAGAAGGGAAACCAAGAGAGCCTACCTGAGCTCCACTGCCTTTAAATGCTCTGTGGAGACATTTGGGTGATTCTGCATGGCTGAAGCAACTCTTTATTGCTTTGTATTACTGCAATCATCTTGCTTGTTTTAATGTACGTTGAAATGAGGTGTGTATTATGGCAGTGTAAAACCAGTGGGAATAGCTATGAAGAATACAAAATGAACAAGCTAAGACAGAAAGTGGAGAGCGGAAGTTATTTGAAATCTTCCCTTTCCCAGAATGTAGTAATCAAGCAAAAGTATTTACAAAGTCCAAGAAAAGGGGGATTGAGTTCGAACGAGGGGACAATCTAAGGCTTAACTATTGCAGAGGGGCTTGGGTAAGCAGGATGTCAGGTCAGATGAGAAAAGAATATTTTGAAACTCCATTGTCAGCGTTACGGGGAACACTGGGCAAGGGACCAGCTGGAAACGGTTGCAGGCTGAAGTCAACGCACAGTTTGATGAACAGCTGTGTGCTTCCTGCTGGATTGTGGGCTTCTGAGAACATCCGACCCCGACAGCTCCAGAAATGTCTCACAAGAAGGAGGACAGACAGAGTAACTGCATGTCCTCAATTCTTTTAAGGTTCACGGAGAGCCTAATTCATTATGTACAGTGCGTCTGGACTACACTAAGAAGTTACAAGCTGAAGAGGAATTGATTTGAATAATGACATTTTAGTAAAGAGCATTACAGTATTTTTTAAAAAAAGAATAAGATTTAATACATTACACTTATAAAAATCGATTGAAACAAAACAAAGAGTTTGCAACAGTAAAAAGCTGCATTACATGTCATGAATTCCAATAGACAGGCAATTCACTGCATTTAAAACACATCTGGTCATAACTTCCCTCACAGCATTCTTGACTTCATGGTTCCTCATGCTGTAGATGAGGGGGTTTACTGCTGGAGGCACCACTGAGTACAGAAGTGCCACCATCAGGTCCATGGATGGGGAGGAAATGGACGGGGGCTTCAGGTAGGCAAAAAAGGCAGTGCTGAGAAACAGGGTGACCACGGCCAGGTGAGGGAGGCATGTGGAGAAGGCTTTGTGCCGTCCCTGCTCAGAGGGCATCCTCAGCACAGCAAGGAAGATCTGCACATAGGACACCACTATGAAAACAAAGCACCCAAAGGCTAAACTGGAACTAAAAATAAGAAACACAACTTCCCTGAGATTTGATTCTGAGCAGGAGAGCTTGAGGATCTGGGGGATTTCACAGAAAAACTGGTTGACAACATTGCCTTGGCAGAGAGGCAGTGAAAACGTACTGGCAGTGTGCAGCAGGGAATTGAGAAACCCAGCGCCCCAGGCAGCTGCTGCCATGGTGGCACAAGCTCTGCTGTCCATCAAGGTCCCGTAGTGCAGGGGCTTGCAGATGGCAACGTAGTGGTCATAGGACATGATGGTGAGAAGGGAATACTCTGCTGAGGCAAAGAAGAGAAAGAAAAAGAGCTGTGCAGCACATCCTGTGTAGGAGATGGCCCTGGTGTCCCAGAGGGCGTTGGCCATGGCTTTGGGGAGAGTGGTGGAGATGCAGCCCAGGTCGAGGAGGGCCAGGTTGAGGAGGAAGAAGTACATGGGGGTGTGCAGGCGGCGGTCGCAGGCTACGGCTGTGCTGATGAGGCCGTTGCCCAGGAGGGCAGCCAGGTAGATGCCCAGGAAGAGCCAGAAGTGCAGGAGCTGCAGCTGCCGCGTGTCTGCCAACTGCAGCAGGAGGAACTCGCTGATGGAGCTGCTGTTGGACATCTGCTGTTGTTGGGCTTGGAGTCCTGCTCAGAGTGCAGAAGATAATGACAAGTCCAGACTATTCTCAGACACACTCCTCCTGCTATACTATGAAATGCTTTTATTCTCTTACAACAGTGTACATTTAGCACCATTACTTGCATTTAATTTCATGTATTTCAACATTCCTTAAGCAGAAGCAGCATATGAAGCTCTAACCTTACTCTTATTTTCTTATCCCTTCTCCATGGATATTTTCATCTGTTTCATGTCTCATATCTTTACCCCAAGTGCTCTTAGAGCCCTTTACCCCAGCTTCTGTGGCATTCAGTTTCAGTTAGAAAATGCTGCCTCTTTGTAGGATAAGTGAATTATTCATGCCTACAGAAAATGATAATAATTCCATCCTTCGAGAAAGGGGAGAGTGAAAGCACATCATGTATGACTGTTCACAAAACAAGCAATTTATTGACGAAAAATTCTCAGAACTCTTATTGCCCCTTTTAGATTTCTGACTCCAAACCTCTTAGCCTCAGAACAGGAAATGGAAACCCCCTGCCTTGGCTCTCCTTTTGCAGAGGACCCTAGGAAACATACTGTTGTGCAGTGGAGCTGTGATCCCCTGCCCCAGGCAGCAGCTGTGGCAGCACAAGCCCTGCCGGGGGGCTCCTTCCCCCCACACGTCTCCCCGCAGCGCCCTGGGCAGCTCCCCGGGCAGGCTGAGTGCTGAGCCTGGCAGGCGGCAGAGTCCCATACCCGGCACACAGCCCCTGGGGCACAGCAGGGACCCTGCTCTGCAGGACAGCCCTGGGCACCCGCCTGCAGCCCCGGCTGCACAGCCTGCAGCCGTGCTGGGACACGCAGCCCTCAGGGCTGTGCTCGGACACTGCAGTATGGAAGCCCTCAGCTGGAGCAGAAGGCTTTTTCCACAGTAAAGAAACATGCAGTGCCTGCATCCAGATCTGCTATGGGATGTCCCAGATTTGGTGATCCCTCCAGGAAAAGCAGCTCACGGTCTGCAGTGAGACTTACCCTGTCATGGTCTGTGAGCAATGCTCCTGCAGTGAGCTCACAGCCCGCTCACACCACACACATCCTGCAAGCTCTCTCCAGTTTCTCTCCTCTCCTTCTGTCACCTGCAGGCTGTGCTGTGCACAAGAGCTGCTCCTGGGCATAGCTGTCTCACTGCAGCTCTGCCCACTTGTATGAGCTCCCTGTGTCCCAGCAGCCTGGACAAGCAAGCAGCAGATGATGTCATTTTTATCCTTCCCACTCATGTCCCCTGACACATCCCTGGGTCCTCATGGCCAACAGCTCCTGAAAGACAACAGCATCATGACTGTGCGTTGAAATTTGCTCAATTAACCACCACATGTCCAGTGGTCAGTGACTGATTGGAGACATATGGGGAGTGCTCCCAGAGTTCGTTTGACAATGCACAAAGGGCACCCAGACAAGGAAGGCGAGGTTTGGACTTTCCCTGTGCAGGGCAGTGATCCAGTTGAGGCAGTGCAGGAGCCTCATCCGTTGACAGAAATCCTGGAGCTGAAATGGGATTCAGCTCCCTACACACCCACAGGTGCTGGGATTCCTCTGGTTCAGCTCAGAAGTGCACAAGGAGTTGCCTGCATGTGAGCTCCTGCTCTGAGTCCTTGGTACTTCAGCAGGGAGGCAGCTGCTCACACACAGACACTGGGTGATGCCCAAGGTGCCTGGGCTGCTCCTGATGTGTGCCAGTGCTTGTAAACCATGTGGGAAATCCCTGAGACAGACAGCTCCTTCCTGGGCTTCAGCCGAGGGCCAGAGAGGGGATAGCACCGGCTGTCTGGTGAATTCACTCGCAGCTGCAATTGCAGCACAGGGCCTTCAGCAAAGCCATGCCCATGGTGTGTCCATGCTGCTACGTCACCTCCAAGACCTACGATAGGTCTAATGCCTGTGTGCCACCTTCTGCGCACTAGTACAATAGATGAGCTATCCAGTCCGGCTATGTCCAGTGATGCTTTCCAGTGAGGATGTTTACTCCTGTATTTTTGCACTAATGCAAACACCAACGCACAAGAAGCTAGAAATCTTGGTAGAGCTGCTGGCCTGAGCTCCTGTTTGGACCACGGGTACACAGTTGAATGGCTTCCACAACTGCACTGTAGCACAAGGGGGATACAGAGTCTTTAGGATGGATGGGTGAGGAGACAAGGAAGAGCGACTGCCCTCTGTGAGAGTGCACTGAGCTCTGCCTGGGGATGGCAGAGCAGCCAGGTCAGAGCTTATGGAAATGGCCAACAGAGGAGACCAACAGTGTCTGTACCTGTCTTCCTGATCAGGGAGAGCAAGTGGAAGGTGCCTTCTGCAGACAGATGGGAGTCTCATGTTGTCTGGCCATTGTCCCCTTTGGGAGCCTTTTTCACTCCAGTATGTGCTGCAGGGACAGCACAGCAGGGCATGTGGCATCCAGCAGATCCATGGAGAGCACAGATGGCAGCTTCTTGACCAAGCAGTGGAGGAACCAAAGAGGAGAGGTGCTCTGCTGGATCTCATACTCTCCAGCATGGAAGGTCTGGTGGGAATTGTGAAGGTGAAAGGGGCATCAGGCCACGTGCAAAAGACAAAAGGATCTAATTTTATTTATGTATTTATTTATTTATTTTGAGGCTGTAAGCTTAAAAGATGAACATATATGTCAATAAAACTGTAACAAAGAATTGAAGACAAAGATAGAAATCAATGAAAATGTGTTAACCCTTTTCAACATGAGAAATTCTCATGAGTCTTGTTTCATTTTTAGTTGTAAATATGAGTCTTTGTAGGGATTTTGTGTCTTTTTTTTTTTTTTTTTTTTTTTTTCCTTTAATTCAGATGCTTTCAGGTACAGAGACACAGACAGCGATGCCAGTGCCCTCATTGCCCTGTGACTAAATCCCGGCGCCCACCGCTGCTCTTCCCTGCTGCCTATTTGATCCCTCATCCTCCAGGTGTCTCCAGCTCTCCTAAATAAATGGTCGTGGTTAAAGGCATATTTTCAGCAGGCCATTTAGACACATGCTCCTGCCACAGCCTGCCAGATTTCCCCATCCCTTTCTTACTGTTCAGTCAGATACCTCCCAATTATCTGTCTGATTTGTGACTTTTAGGGGGATGACTAAAATTTGCTCCATCTCGCCAAAGACTGATGGACTGTGTTGTCAACTCCTTCACTGTGATTCTATCTATCCCTTCCTATCTTTTCTTTTTCTCTTACTTTTTCTTTTTCTATGTCGTTTTCTTCTCCTTTTCCTTTTCCTTTTCCTTTTCCTTTTCCTTTTCCTTTTCCTTTTCCTTTTCCTTTTCCTTTTCCTTATCCTTTTCCTTTTCTTTTTCCTTTTCTTTTTCCTTTTCTTTTTCCTTTTCCCTTTCCATATCCTTTTTTTTTCATTTTTCTATTTCTATTTCTTTTTTTTTCCTCTTTCTCTCTTTCATTTTTTCATGCTTTAAAGAAAGCATGAATTCTGAAAGATGTTCATTAATGTCAGTAAAAGTGAAAAAAAGAGTTGAAGACAAAGATAGAAATCAAGAAGAAAGTGTTAACCCGTCTCAGTGTGTGAAATACTCACGAGTCCTGTTCAATTCTAAGTTGATACCTCCCAACTCCCTGGCTGATCTATCCAAGGGAGATTACTGAAATTTGCTCCATTCCTCAAAAGTCTGTTGTCAAATCCTTCACCGTGATTCTATCTATCCCATCCTATCTGTTTCTAACTCATTTCTTGTGCAAATATTCCCTATGAAAAATAAACCTCAATAGAAGCTGCTTGGACATGGCATGCAGTTGATCACTGTGTTTTAATGTTCATTCAATTACATCACCTTTCCTTCTGTTTGTTGGCGTAAATAAAGAGAATTCTTTCTTTTTCTGTGTGCAGCTGGTTCTCTGTGGAAAGCCAGTGGGAGTTGGTACAAAGCAGGTTTAACACTGAGCGGGTGACGGTAGTGGAGAAGAGTGATGTGAGGAAAAGTGATGCAAGTCCCATGGGGCCAATGTGAGTAGGAGTGGGATGGGGAGGTTGAGGAGGAACTTTGTCAACACAGTAACAGTACAGAACTCATTGGGACATCCTGGATTGACATCAGTTGCAAAGTGCTTCTTTAACTTCTTGTATAAAACAAACTATAAATAAATAGACAATAAATGCATTTTGGATTCTTGCTCTTTAAGCTCTCTCCATTTTGCTGAACACATTCTGAAAACCTGAAGAAGAGAACAGGAAGGTACAAGGCACAAGAGGCTCTTTAGGCTATAATGGGCCCCAGTGAGCATTTGGTGCTGAGTCCATCAACCTCCAGTGCAGAGAGAAGTTTGCACAAAGTGCTCAAGAAGACAAAGTCAGAAGTAACAGTGAAGTTTCTTGGAATATTAATGGTCCCACTGAGGGCCATTACCAAGTAAGCTTCCCAACAGACTAGTTAGAGAAGATAACTGGAAGCCATGACTACAGGCAGGCAAAGGCACTGGCATGCTAAGAAACCTCTCCTTTGCCTTACGAAGCAGACAGGTCAAGCCCCGATTGCAAGACCAGAAGTAGGGAGATCCTGTCTCTCATGTTGGCTCAGGGCACTTCCTGTGGCAGTGAGTTGGAAGTCTATATGATGTTAAGTGAAAGACATAGGAACGGAAGATCCCAGGCTCTGCATGTGGTGCAAGGATGCTGTTAAGTTCCTATCCCACATGTGCCCTGTGTTTCATCGCAGGATGTGGGATGTGAGAAGGGCCCAGTCTGAACAAGCAGTCAATCCCTGTGAAACTCTGAACTTCAGATCTCTCAGTTCCAATGCCCTCCAGTGCACACTCTCCCATAGTTTTATGTGCTTTATGTTATGCGGTGCCCAGAAGTGCACCCAGTGCTCCAGGTGAGGCAGTAGCAATGCAGAGCAAGGAGGGACAACCCTTTCCCTCACCCAGCTGGCAATAAATTGCTTTATGCACTCCAGGGGACCGTTGGCCTTCCTGGCTGCCTGGGCACACTGCTGACTCACTTCCAATTTTATGTTCAGAAGGACCCCCAATGCTTTTCAGTCAGACCTCTCTCATGTGTCCCATATCCAGTCAGTGTGTATGTCCAGGGTTGCCCATACCCAGGTGCACAATCAGGCACTTGTTCTTGTTATACTTTATGCACTTGGTGCTTAGTACCAACTGATACCCACTTCTCTGACTTGTCCACTTCTCTCTGCAAGTCCTCTCCACCCTCAGTGGAGGCAACAGCACCTCCTCATCTGGTCTCATCAGCAAACTTGCTCAGAACATCTTCTAGTCCTGCATGCAAGTCATCTGCATAAACATTAAAGGAAAGTGGCCCTAAAGTGGAGCCCTGGGGAACTCTGGAAGTGACCATCTACCAACCCAATGGAACCGACTGACTATAATCCTTTGGGACAGAACTACTGGCCAACTGCTCACCCACCACTGCTGGTGAACCTGAAAGGCAAAATGTCAGCGTGCTGGAACAAACAGACAAACACCAATATAGTTACATATAGCTGCATCAATTTATTGCCCGAAAAGCCATGATTTTAAAGGAGACAGACAAGGGTGTCCAAAAATCACACATGCTAATTGGAGGAAAGCTACTGCAATAACAACCCTATAACCCCCCTTCAAAGCCACGAGCCATTCATTCTTTTCCTAGAGATGTCCTTTGTTCTCATGCTGTTTATCCTGCTCCGCAGCTGCTGCTCTGTGAACTCCTTATCTCAATCCATGGCTGCTGCTCTGTAAAATTCTTCTTGTATTACAACACACCACGTTTTGTTTCTGTCTAGCTGTATGCAGGAATTTCTGTCCAGAAGGGTGCTGGAGAAATAGTATCAAAATCTCTACTGAAATCCTCAAGGATTACATCAACTGCCTTCCCTTGTTCAGCTCAATGGATAAAGGTATCATAAAAAGACCTGAAATTAAATAGGACCTTCCTCTCAGGATCTTGTGTAGAGAGTGACCAATGACAGAATTGTCCTTCAGCTGTTTTTCCATAACTCCCACCATCATTTTCTCCATAATTTTACCAAGCACTGTAGTGAGACTGACAGGTCCATAATTGGCGTGTCATCTTTCTTGTTCTTCCTTACAATGAGACAACATTTGCCAGCTTCCTGTCAACAGGTATGACTCTAGATTTATTAGATGCCATTGAAATGCGAGCCCAGAGCATACTAAAGTGTCATCAGTGCAAGAACGTAGATGTGCCATAGCTTTGCAATGCCTTGAAATCCAGACTATGCCACAGATGGAGCAGAGAGGAAGATCTGCCTCTTCTGTTCTGAGCTCATCCTTTTGATAAGCTGAATATCACTACGTACTCCATGGGGACAGATGCAGAAGACACAATGGGTGCCCTAAGCACGTGGCTGAGGTGGTATTTAGGATGGCCAAGAATACCTCCCTTCTGGCCCTCAGCTGATGCTCCAGAAGGAGGTGTCTATCTCATAGATTTTCCGTCACAGTTTACAAGCACTAGCACAAAACTAGGATCACCCAAGGCATCTTGGGCATCTCTGAGAGTCTGTGTACGAGCAGTGCAGTCCCTGTGGAATAAAAACCAAGGATTCAGATGAGGGACTCACACACAGATACCTCACTGTGCACATCTGAACTCAGCTAGGTGAACTTGTAGCTCCCGTGGTTCTTTGAAAAACTGACCCTAATTCAGCCCCAGGGTTTCCATCTGAGGATGAGATGCCTAACACTAGAATAAGGATGGGATGGTCTGTTGATAACAGGACAAATGGAAATGGATTTAAATTAAAAAGGGGAGACATAGGTTAGATGTGAGGAACCTATATTTTTGCACAGCAACACTGGAAAATGTTCCCCTTAGAGGCCGAGCATGATGATGGATGGGATCCTGGTTTTACTCTGGGTTTACCCTCATGTCAATACAGGTTTCTACTCATACTTTTCTCTAGCTGAACTCTCACTTTACTCAAGGTTTTACTCACAATTTACCATCAGGGTGTGTGATTGGGAGATGGGCTGGTGGAGTGACTTGCTGGCATCCCCGAGGGAAGGCTGCCAGGCAGATACCCCCAGAAAAGTGGTTGACTCCCTGCCCTGCCACAGTCAGACAGACCTGACTGATGAGGAGGGTTGGAAGAGAGTCCCAACTCAACATCACAGGAGCCCCCCCATGCCTGCCTAGCCCTCAACCCCTGATCCATCTAAGCAACAGGTTTGACACTCTGAAATCTGAAGGAGATAAGAATAGGGAGGCAATGGAGGATCTGCCTAGGAGGGAACCTAATGCAAGGCAGTCACTACCAAGCCTTGTGACTTCCTCTGCCATGAAAGAAAGAAGGGTGGCCGTGGTGGGTGACTCCCTTCTCAGAGGAATAGAGGGCCCCATTTGCAGACTGGACCCGAGTTGTCAGGAAGTCTGCTGCCTTCTTGGCTTCAGGTCAGGGACGTAATGAGGAAACTCCCAATGCTGGTTAGGTCCACTGATTATTTTCCACTACTCATAGTTTAGGTGGGCAGTGATGAAATTTCTTAGATAAGACTACAAACTATAAAAAGAGATTTCAGGAATTTAGGCCATTTAGTTCACAAAGTGGGAGATCAAGTGATTTTTTGTTCTATACCTTCAGGGGCAGTGAGGGACATGGAGCAGGCTTGGAAAGCAAAGCAATGAACAATTGTCTCAGAGGTTGGTACTGAGCCAGAAACTTTGAGTTCTTTGATCACAGGACAGTTTACTTGGCCCATGGTCTGTTATCCATGAATGGAACCCAACTGTCTCAAAGGGGGAAGTGAATCCTAGCATAGACGGTAGCGGGGCTTATCGAAAGAGCTTTAAACTAGCTACGATGGGGGAGTGGACAAAACAGGGCTTACCAGAGATAAGCCTAGGGAAATGCTGTTTGAGCTGGGAGAGAGGCAGATGCCTCAGCTGAAGTGCGTCTACACCAACGCACGCAGCTTGGTCAACAAGCAGGAGGAGCTGGAAGCAACTGTGCATCTGACAAACCATGACCTAGTTGCTATTACCGACCCATGGTGGGACCACTGCCATGACTGGAGTCCTGTGATGGATGGTTACAAGCTCTTCAGAAGGGATAGAGGAGGAAGGAAGGGTGGTGGTGTGGCCCTTTATATTAAAGAGAGTTTTGATGTTGAAGAGCTTGGGCTTCAGAATGAAGTGCATGTTTGTAAGGATCGGGGGAAAGGCCTGTAAGTGTGACATCTTGCTAAAGGTTTCTTATAGACCGCCTAATTGATGGGTGAGGCATTCTATGAGCAGCTTACTGAAGTCGCAAGATTGCCAGCACTCATTTTCTTGGGAGACTACAACTTCTCTGATATATGCTGGGAATATAATAAATAGCAGAGGAATCAGTCCAAGAGGTTTATAGATTGCATGCAAGACAGCTTCCTTACGCAGCTGGTATGAAGTCCTACCAGGGGTGGTTCCTTGCTAGACCTGCTCTTCACTAACAGTGAAGGACTGGTAGGAGTTGAGAAGGTTGGGGACTGTCTTGGGCAGAGTGGCCATGAAATGGTAGAAGTCTCTATTCTTGGAGATGTCAGAAGGGTGACTAGCAAAACTACTATCCTGAACTTCTAGAGGGCGGACTTTGACCTGTTCAGGACACTTGTAGCACAGGTCCCTTGGGAGTCGCTCCTTATGGGTAAAGGGGTCCAGGAAGCCTGGACACTCCTCAAGATGGAAATCTTAAAAGCACAAGATCAGGCTGTCCCTAAATGCTATAAGGTGAGCCATAGGGGAAGAAGACCAGTGCAGATGAACTGGGAAAAACTATTGAGACTCAGGAAGAAAAAGAGAATCTATGCCCTCTGGAAGAAGGGGCTGGGTACTTGGGGAGATTACAAGGAAGTTGCTAAGGTATGAAGGGAGGAAGTTAGGAAGGCACATTACTTCCCTGTCCCTTAATCCATGCCCAGAGCTTCTCAGCCATGTCCCTGTCAACTGTAAGCTCCATGCAGAGGTCAAGTGGGACACAGAGGGCACAGCCTTCTGCTGGGTGGATGCAAGTGTTGGTGGAACCAATGGGACAAAGCCCTCCCACCATGCCCTCCTGGGAAAATGGCCACCCCAAGAATGGCAGTCTGCATCCTCCATGACCCCATCTGAAATGCTCCTGCACTGATTGATTAACGGGCTTTAAACCAGGTCCAAATGGGGAAGGGTGGGGAATTGGATGTGACAGAGAAGGGCTGAGGGATGTTGTTGCTGTTGGAGATTGCAGGGAAAGCCTCTGAGTTGTTCTATAGGATTGTGTGAGGATTCCTCAGAGAAAGTCTTGTTGCCAATACCCCGTCCTAAATCTTACTGTGTACCCTCTGGGGGTAACCCCAACCTGCTGCTGCCCTAAAGTGCCTGTAGACCAGTGCAGGTAGCATGGGAAATAAACGGGACAAATCAAGAGAAAACCAACGAGCTTTTCCTTTCATGAAGGCTGCTGCTTCTGAGCAAGGCCCTGAACATCAGTACCACAGTGTAGATGCAAGACCCAGACAGGCTAAATCAAAGCATGCTTCTGGAAGGGGATGCTTTCTGAAGAATCCTTACACTAATGAGAAGACCACAAACATTCACTCAGCGAACTCCAAATCTCTGTGCCTTTGCAGGCCTAGGGTCTTGTTTGTCTCACAGAGACATGGTGGGATGGTTCCCACCTCTGAACTGTAGCAAAGTAGGTACAGACTCTTCATTATGATTAGGCAATGAAGATAAAGAAAGGCTGCTGCCATCTGTGAGAGTGCACTGAGCTCTGCCTGGGGATGGCAGAGGAGCCAGCTGAGAACTGATGGAAAGGTTTCAAAAAGATGAGCAGCAGATTCTGTTCCTTGCTTCCTGATCAGGAAGAACAAGAAGAGGGGACAGGCAGGAATCTGAGTTACAGCTGGAATGGAATTGTTTTCTTCAGACTGTCTGCTGTGGTGCAGTGTTTTGGTTCTAGGAGAAAATCATTGATAACACTCTGATGTTTACAGCTGCTGCTAAGCAGTGTTGTACGGAGCCAAGGCCATGGTCAGTGGAGGGCACATGGAGCTGGGAGGGAACAGAGTGAGGACAGCTGACTGAAAGTGGCCAAAGGGACGTTCTCTATCACCTGACAGCAAGCAGAAATTGTATTGAAAGGGGTGGGAGTTCATCTCAGTCTCTTCACTGCCCAGGGTCCAGCTGAGCATCAGTCTGGTGGTGCTGAGCAAGTGCTTGTGCATCAGTTGTTACATACGATTCCATATCAACGGATATATAGTGATAACTATTACTCCTCTCCTTTTATCTCTCTTAGTAAATTGCTTTGTTACAACCCAGAAGTTGTACTTTTTTTCCCAGTTCTCATCCCTATCCCACTGGGAATGGGGCAGTGCACAAAGCACTGTGAGCTGCTGAGCCACATGTTGGGTTCAACAACCACAGTCATTTTGGTGCCTGATGTGAGGCTCCAAGGGTTGTGGTAACAGCACATCTGTCCAGAGTGGACAGGGCTTTGTGGGAGTTGGAGATGTGCAGGCCATGGTGCTGATAGTTTCCCTATTTTTGAAGCTTGCTGAGTCTTCTCATGAAGCTGCATTTCACAGCTCCTTGCTTGCTGCTTGTTTTCCCTGCTGCATCATTTGTCAACTCTGGATGCTGGATTAGGGTATTTATTTTGCTATGCTGTTTGACCTTGGTTTGTACCACGATAAAATTGGCAAAGTGAAGTTTTGTGCACAATCAGCTCTTTGGACATCTTTGGGTTTTGGAAGTAATATTGTTGGTATGATTAGGAATTACACATTTTACACTGTCGTCTCTGGGAGACCAGGGGTATTCAAGGAGAGACTGGATATTGTGTTGAGGGACATGGTTAAGTGGGAGCTATTGGTAATAGGTGAACGGTTGGATTGGATGATCTTTCAGGCCTTTTCCAGCCTTGGTGATTCTATGATTCTAGGATTGAGGTTAAACAATTATTCAGGAATATCAGTGAGAGATCTGCCCCAAGGTGAGAAGGCTCTGCATGGCAGGGGGTGTGGGACAGTCTGGGCAGCTGCCTGGAGTGGTGGGCACCCCCAGGGCTTTGGAACTTCATCTCCGAGCAACTGCAGGATCCTGAGAAACTGGTAGAATATTGGAGACAGGTCTGCTGTGGCACTGGTAATCCTAAAAAGGCCCAAATGACTGCAGTGTGCCAGGGCCTGGCCCACACCTACTGAGCTGTGTTCAACACTATTCAGCATCTTCAAGGGGAAGAGAGCTGGATCTGCTGACATTGCTGCAGCCTCTGCAACTCCTGGCACAGTCCCTGCAATAGCTCCAAGTTTTTGCTACACATCCTGCAGTTGCTCCAAGCTCTGGACAGATCCCACTGTCACTCCACCCCTCATAAGGAGCTCTGCGGTCACTTATGCTACAGGTCCTGTAGCTGTTCCAAGTATTGAGATAAGAAAATTAAGCAAACCACTGAGTGCTGCTGTAGAGACGACGGGACTGCTGTGAGACACACGAGACCTTCAGGCCTGTAGAAATGAGAGGACTCGAATCCTCTGTGCACTGTATCAGTGTAAAGAGAGGAGGAATGAAAAGAACTAGTTGTGCTTCTATCTGTGGCTGTACCTTCCCCAAATCCAGACAAAGTTGGATAAGAGAAGAGCTAAGGAAAAGCGTATTTTGAATGCTATTTATTTATCTCTTAACCTATTCGGGGAATCTGATTCCATGTTTACATGAGCTCTTGGAGTGAGAAAATGGATAGTAGGTGGGAAAGAAGTGGAATAAATTTTTATTTATAAGTTCATTAACATTTTTTTGCACATTGCTATATCTCACATAATCAAACAATCAAAGATTCGTAAAACATGAAGAACCATCACTGGGAATCCTATGAGGAAGTTGTGCATTTTATGGAAGCTGGAATAGTGCTCACTGCAACACCTTCCTGAGAGCGTGCTTGATCTCCCTGTTCCTCATGCTGTAGATAATAGGGTTCAGTGTTGGAGGAACCACTGCGTACAGAAGTGCCACTGTCAGATCAAGGAGTGGGGAGGAAGTGGAGGGGGGCTTCAGGTAGGCAAAAAAGGCAGTGCTGAGAAACAGGGTGACCACGGCCAGGTGAGGGAGGCACGTGGAGAAGGCTTTGTGCCATCCCTGCTCAGAGGGCATCCTCAGCACAGCCATGAAGATCTGCACATAGGACACCAATATGAAAACAAAGCAACCAAAGCCTAAACTCACACCAAAAAAGATAAACACAACTTCCCTGAGATTTGATTCTGAGCAGGAGAGCTTGAGGATCTGGGGGATTTCACAGAAAAACTGGTTGACAACATTCCCTTGGCAGAGAGGCAGTGAAAACGTACTGGCAGTGTGCAGAAGGGAACAGAGTACCCCAGTGCCCCAGGCAGCTGCTGCCATGGTGGCACAAGCTCTGCTGTCCATCAAGGTCCCGTAGTGCAGGGGCTTGCAGATGGCAACGTAGCGGTCATAGGACATGATGTGAGAAGGGAATACTCTGCTGAGAGGAAGAAGACAAAGAAAAAGAGCTGTGCAGCACATCCTGTGTAGGAGATGGCCCTGGTGTCCCAGAGGGCGTTGGCCATGGCTTTGGGGAGAGTGGTGGAGATGCTGCCCAGGTCGAGGAGGGCCAGGTTGAGGAGGAAGAAGTACATGGGGGTGTGCAGGCGCCGGTCGCAGGCTACGGCTGTGCTGATGAGGCCGTTGCCCAGGAGGGCAGCCAGGTAGATGCCCAGGAAGAGCCAGAAGTGCAGGAGCTGCAGCTGCCGCGTGTCTGCCAACGGCAGCAGGAGGAACTCACTGATGGAGCTGCTGTTGGGCATCTGCTGTTGTTGGGCTTGGAGTCCTGCTCAGAGTGCAGAAGATAATGACAAGTCCAGACCATTCTCAGAGACACTCCTCCTGCTATACTATGAAATGTTTTTATTCTCTTACAACAGTGTACATTTAGCACCATTACTTGCATTTAATTTCATGTATTTCAACATTCCTTAAGCAGAAGCAGCATATGGAGCTCTAACCTTCCTTTTATTTTCTTATGCCTTCTCCCTGGATATTTTCATCTGTTTCATGTCTCATATCTTTACCCCAAGTGCTCTTAGAGCCCTTTACCCCAGCTTCTGTGGCATTCAGTTTCAGTTAGAAAATGCTGCCTGTTTGTAGGATAAGTGAATTATTCATGCCTACAGAAAATGATGATAATTCCATCCTTCGAGAAAGGGGAGAGTGAAAGCACATCATGTGTGACTGTTCACAAAACAAGCAATTGATTGACGAAAAATTCTCAGAACTCTTATTGCCCCTTTTAGATTTCTGACTCCAAACCTCTTTGCCTCAGAACAGGAAATGGAAACCCCCTGCCTTGGCTCTCCTCTTGCAAAGTACCCTCAGAAACATCCTGTTGTGCATTGGAGCTGTGATCCCCCTGCCCCAGGCAGCAGCTGTGGCAGCACAAGCCCTGCCGGGGGCTCCTTCCCCCCACACGTCTCCCCGCAGCGCCCTGGGCAGCTCCCCGGGCAGGCTGAGTGCTGAGCCTGGCAGGCGGCAGAGTCCCATACCTGGTACACAGCCCCTGGGGCACAGCAGGGACCCTGCTCTGCAGGACAGCCCTGGGCACCCACCTGGAGCCCCGGCTGCACAGCCTGCAGCCGTGCTGGGACACGCAGCCCTCAGGGCTGTGCTCTGACACTGCAGTATGGAAGCCCTCTGCTGGAGCAGAAGGCTTTTTCCACAGTAAAGAAACATGCAGTGCCTGCAGCCAGATCTGCTATGGGATATCCCAAATTAAGTTAACCCTCTATGAAAAGCAGCTCACGGTCTGCAGTGAGACTTACCTTGTCATGGTCTGTGAGCAATGCTCCTGCAGAGAGCATGCAGCCTGCTCGCACCATACACATCCTGCAAGCCCTGCACACTTTTATGAGCTCCCAGTGTCCCAGGAGCCTGGAAAAGCAAGCAGCAGATGATGTCATTTTTATCCTTCCCACTCGTGTCCCCTGACACATCCCTGGGTCCTCATGGCCAACAGCTCCTGAAAGACAACAGCATCATGACTGTGCTTTGAAATTCGCTCAATTAACCACCACATGTCCAATGGTCAGTGACTGATTGGAGACATATGGGGAGTGCTCCGAGAGTTCGTTTGATGAAACAATAAGGGAACCCAGACAAGGAAGGCGAGGTTTGGACTTTCCCTGTGCAGGGCAGTGATCCAGCAGAGGCAGTGCAGGAGTCTCATCCCTTGACAGAAATCCTGGAGCTGAAATGGGATTCAGCTCCCTACACACCCACAGGTGCTGGGATTCCTCTGGATCAGTTCAGAAGTGCACAAGGAGTTGCCTGCATGTGAGCTCCTGCTCTGAGTCCTCGGTTCTTCAGCAGGGAGGCAGCTGCTCACACACAGACACTGGGTGATGCCCAAGGTGCCTGGGCTGCTCCTGATGTGTGCCAGTGCTTGTAAACTGCGTGGGAAGTCCCTGAGATAGACACCTCCTTCCTGGGCATCAGCTGAGGGCCAGAGAGGGGATAGCACTGGCTGTCTGGTGAATTCACATGCAGCTGCAAGTGCAGCACAGGTACTTCAGCAAAGTCATGCCCATGGTGTGTCCGTGCTGCTATGTCACCTCCAAGACCCACGATCGGTCTAATGTTTGTGTGCCACCTTCTGCACACTGATACCATAGATGAGCTATCCAGTCAGGCTATGTCCAGTGATGCTTTTCAATTAGGATGTTTACTTCTGTGGTTTTGCACTAATGCAAACACCAACACACAAGAAGCTAGAAATCTTGGTAGAGCTGCAGGCCTGAGCTCCTGTTTGGACCATGGGGACACAGTTTAATGGCTTCCACAACTGCACTGTAGCACAAGGGGGATACAGAGTCTTTAGGATGGATGGGCGAGGAGATAAAGAAGGGTTTATTTCAAATATATATATATATCAAATATTCCTTTGAATGACCTTTTGTCAGGGCATGTCCTGGGATTCCTAGGATCCTCAAAATGCAGCACTGCTTCTGTCACTGAAAAATGGGGCCCTGTGTGGGACGGAGGGAGGGTCCATGAGTCCCTGGCCCACCTGACTGAGTATTTCCATGGTCTTAGCAAAGACATACTTACAACTTGAGAATGACAGTTAGCTGCGTTCATGGTGGCATGGCCACTGCTGATGGCCTTGAACTGTCTGAACATAACTGAAGAGGCTCAGGCTGATGCAAATCAGCTGTTGAATGACAGTGTTGAAAAACTGGAAAGACAGGTGGCAGTTTTGATGGAGAAAAAACCTAATTCAATCATTCTCCTATGGAAGATCAGGAACATCTCTCTGGAAGAACATGGGGACCCTGTACAAGGAAATCTGTATAAAATGGACTCTGTAAATGAAGGCACTAAAAGGTCAGATTTTGAGGTTCCATTTGGACTAGATCTATTTGAGGTCTGACTGATTGTAACCCAAAAATGAAAAAAAAAATGCAGGATAGGCTGGTGGGAGTGCCCTGACCAGTGTCCAACCCCCCAAACCCTGCTGCCCATAATACAGCAGCTGAACTGTTGGATATAGTACAGTGGTTTAGACAGAAACCAAGAGAGCATGCCAGCATAGCTGCTCTGGTTATGGGACATGGAGGCAGAAAGCGCTGTGGTGAACGGACTGGAAATTTCAAAACTGACATCCATTACTACTCACCCTGCCCTCAGGCAAAGACTGTATGCTCTGTCCAACATAATGAGGATAGCCATTTGTTCAGTGAATGATTTTTGGCTGTGTGTCATATAACATGGCCAAATAAGAATGACATACCATTAAATATGAGCCTGTGATTTTCTATGGAGGACTAACAAAATTATATTAGAGAATTAGGCATGAAAGAGGCAATCTATGAAGATGATTTTGAGAGCCCAGTCAATAAATTTTTCATCAGGAACGAGGGATCTCATCCTACAGCCATCACCTTTACATCAGTATGGGTCTATGTTATCCATACTGAACCCCCCAGTGGCCCTCAGATGCTGTAATACAACAGGCTGCCCAATTGATGGGGAGACAAGAGTGCCTACAGCCAGATGCAGGCTCTGAATGGTGGTGGAAAGGTCAGAGAACCATCTGCTGCCATGACTTAGGCGTCCAGCCCCTAAGGTAATCCAGTCTGGACCCATTAGGGTCTTGAGACAACAAATGTTTAAAGACCAGATTAGAGCAGGAGTTCAGTTTAAAAAGATCGATGGACAGCATAATCAGGAAAAAATGTCTGTTAAACAGGCCCAAGCACTGAGTATTTTCAGTCCAACCTTTTCAGCCAAACTAGATGTGAACGTAACTCAAGAAGGGTCTGGATGGGGGCTCTGGCAGAGCCAGAGTTCTTTGTGAACCCCTATGAGGTTTTGGCCACAGGTTTGGCATGGAGCAGAATAAAGATACATCACAGTTGAAAAGCATTTATTGGCTACCTATTCTACACTACAGGTGGTAGAACCAGTAACTCAGATTTCAGAGGTTATCGTTAAACAACAAGGCCAGTCCAGGGGTGGGTAAAAGATCTAACACACATCTCTATGATGGGGGTGGCCCAATCACAAGCAGTGGTGCGCTCAGTTGTTCTGCTTGCCTGCTCCTCAAGGAGTTAAGAGAAATCTATGCCTGTTGCGTGTTCGAGTGCATGCGCAATGCCATGTGGAGGGCTTATCACAATAAAGATTGGCGGATTTGCTGCGTAGACCGGTGAGAACTCAGATCTGCGTTGTGCTTCCTGCGGCACCAAACGCCCAACAGTGGCAGTTCCGTGTATTGGCCAGCAGGTGGCAGCAGAGACCACGGAAAGAACGTCTGCGGGACAGACCCTGGGGATTCGTTCTCTTTTGATTATAGGGGAAGAACACAAAGATGGAAGAGGAGGGAAGGGGAAAAAAAAAAAGAAAAAAAGAAAAAACCAAACCACAGCAAACAAATAAAAACTTCTCCAAACGTAGCAAATGTGAATGTCTGTCAATAAATAAATGAGTAATTGAATTGATGTCCCTTCCCACCCCCCCCCCCAACTTCTGAGATGAAAAAAAACGACCTGGTATCAATTGGACAGATGCACACAGTGAAGCCAGGGATGGCCTGAGACGCAAAGCAGCTGAGCAGCTTTTAGAAGAAAACAGAGTAGTAACAACTTGTGTACCTACATACACCACTCTGAGATCCTGTCTGGGTCACCCAAGGCTTGTAAATAACCACTGGGTCGGTTCTGATGTCGAGTGATTTGTTGTCAGTTCTCTCATGGTTCTCCGGTCAGTTCTCCGGTGCCAGGATCTGCCACAGGGCATTCTGACCACGAGCATCATGTTTCTACGCTGCCGCCTGCATTTAACAGGCAATGGGACTGCCCAGCATGTGCAAGGCAGCACCTCTTTCACACCACCAGAATGTTTAAGGCTGTTGGGATTGTGGTTAGCGTCCCATTAACACTGAGGCTAGAGATACCCTTAGGATTGACATTACTATTAGCATTACTTTGATGGTGCCCTATCTGGGTCATTTCCAGGGGATGTCAGGAGTAAGGCATAGTGTCAGGAGAAAAAGAACAGACTCTGTTACTTTATAAAAGTGATAATAGAGAGAGTTCATTGGAAAAAATACAACTCTTAAATAATACAAAGCATGCTTCTGATTGGATGCAGGCATCATCTGGGCTCTGATTAATATTACTCTTAAGGTAAAGATTATTGTTACCTTAATGATTGTTTTTGGATTATGATCAGGGTTAAGGTTCCTTTTGCTACAAACTTCTAGCATCATTTTTATTGTTACATTTGGAGTTAGAGACGATTTTCGAATCAGGGTAAGGGTTAGGATTAGAGTTACATTGCGGGTTAATGCTGTTATCTTTACAGCTCCTGTGAGGGTTGGGGTCTGGGTCAGGTGTTTAAAAAATGAAATGAAAAAAGAATTTAAAAAAAATATTGAAAGCTTCAGATTTCCTTAATCTTTGTGGGAATCATATAATGTGCAACTCAAATCTACCTCTTCGTGCAGTGACTGCCTGTAAATTTGCTAAAGCCTAATGTAATATGGCCTTGTGCCATAGTCATCCAGACTGTTGCTAGGATTCATTTCCATATACTGAAATTGAATTGACCTAATATATAGGTCAGTTACCAACCTCTTGTTTTTAGGTCTGCCTTGTACTTTTCTGCGGACAGAGAAGGGCAATGTTTCCAAAAGTCAGTACATTCATTCTGTCCTGTGCTGGGCTCTGCCCACCCTGCGTATTTATCTTGTGCTTGTCTCAATTCTACCCATGTCAGAATGCCCCCAGTCTGAACTTAACTCTGTTCAGCAACTTTCTCGGTGGAAAAACTACTTATACAGCTGTTTTACAAGAGGGTTATACATTCAGTTAGGGCCTACACTATGTACTGAAAATACTGGAAACTTCCACTGCAAAAGCACAATCTACCTCTCCCATCTGTGCAGCCTTGCAGACCCAGAGCACGCGAGGTTATTTCTGCTTTCATAGCATTTGCATGCTGTAGGGTGAGCAAAAGGTTCTGCTGCTTGATTCTTCTGCAAGAGCTGCCTACCGGCAAATGGTTGCAGGGATGGAGGATGTGACAGAAAGCATTTGTCTCCACAAGAGCAGAGTTACATTCAGTGCAGAGTGTGAGAGTCAGGTTGGTGTGGAAAAGCACTGACATGCTGGGGATGATGCATTTGCCAGGCAAAATGGGAACCCAGAGCTCTGCCTGCACGAACCCCACAGCCATAGCATTGCAAGCTGAGCTGCCTTGCTGTTGGTTGCATTCATCCCAGTCCCTGTGATTGAAGACTCGGAATGCAGCCAAGGCGATGATTGAGCATGAGAGTGACTTTATTCAATAAAAGACAGGAGGGCTTGAGAGGTCAAGGGTGAAGATGGGACTCCTCTTGTCAAGATGAGAGTGGCTCAGAGCTTGTGCTGGTGCCTGGTGCCTGGGACTGGCAGCCTGACTCTAAGTCCCCATCTAAGATGCTCAGCTTCACCTCACTGATGCTGCCCTGCTCCTGCATGCTGGTGCTGCTGCTGGGGCACTCGGGCTGTGCTTGGGATGGGCAGCACTGCAAAGGCGCTGGGTCACAATCCAGGCAGGTGACTGCTGTGTCTGGCAGGCTCAGGTCAGCATCTTCAGCAGAGCCAGGAGATATGAGAGCATGAACGTGGATGAGCCCCTTGTGTCCATCACTGTTACCATGTGGAAGGCTGTCATCCAAATTGCAGCGATTCGTGCTTAATAAGAACTCTCCATTGATGGAAACACACTGCACATCACTACTTGGTTTGGATCTTTGGGGTTGACAAGGGCTCGAATCACCTAGGAAGGCATAGAAACACAAGGGTTAGTGTCAAACGTTTGCAAGTTGAATCATGAAAGAGGTTGTTGATATTTGGTAATAGAGTGGCGGCAGGAAGAAGCAAATAGGCTTCAAGCAACAGAGCCACTGTCTTGAAAGTGATCCTCATTCAGGTCCAGCTCGTGTGTTGTTTCACTGTAATCTGCTTCTTTGGGTCTACCTAGTGGGCAGCAGCACTCGAGCTGTTACTGATATCACTGAAAAGAACTGGAGACAATTGTTCTATTCCTAAGAGCTTCAAGGTGCCTAGAAGCACAAATAGAAACCAGCAGTATTTCATCACTTCACCAAAAGGAAGGTCAAACACCTGAGCTGTGAAGAGCAGTTACAGAACCTATGCATAAGATCACACCAGGCATAGTTTGTTCTAACAACAGTTATGGCACATAGTCCATTTCCTTCAATATTCCCAAAATGAAATGATGTGGAGCATTACAGGGAAAGAAACACTGCACACAGACACTATGACCCTGGTTATACTCAAGCAGCAGGCTTAAAACAAGTCAGAGTTTTTGATTCCAGGATATTTCAGGACCTATCACGTGTGAAATTCAGTTACACAACAGTGCCTAGGTGCCTGCGTTTCAAGCAACTTTCAGATCACAGCCATGTAAAATAAAAACAAATTCAGTGCAGAAATAGCAAGCCTGTACCTTAATACTCATGAGATTATCCATTTTTTACTGCATTCTGACTAAGTTCTAAAACTTGCTCATCCCAGTTCACTTCAACAAGTTCCACCAATTCAAGCAACGCAGTTCTGAGATCCTGTGTATGTTGTGCAGATAGAATTGAACAGTGCAGAAATAATCTCTGACAGCTTTAAGAGCTCCGTTCTGCTTACAAACTCTCAGTCCAAAACTATTCTCAGTTTTAAGGAAATGAACACCTGAAGCAGTTGGATCATCTGCCGCATTCTGCTTCTTGGCATCATGATTAGCACAAAGGGTTTTCTGCTGTCCTGCAGAGATGGAAAAAGTCCTGCTTACAAATGGACCAAGTTTCAGTGTACAGCAGAGTTTGTACCAGACTAATAAGCCACGTCATTCAATTCATTTGCTCAGGTTGTTATGCACTCCGAAAGGAAACAGAACTAACTGCTGGATTCTGAAGGCAATCTGTGGGGTCCTACATTACCTCCTGATTCTGGAAGAGGAAATTCTAATAGCAAGTGCAGAACTTTGATCTTTGTAGACATGAGAAGAGCTGGCATTTAGGAACATTCATTTCAGGGAAATCAAATGATGTGTCTGTATTTTTACTACAGATAGTATAGGGAGCAGCCAGTTGAAGAACCAGATACAAAAAATCCAGACCATTGGCAAGAAAATACTTCTCCTTAAATTCTGTATGCTATCATGGTACAGAATTAGGCTACAGTGCCACATAGGCCAACCAAGCGTAGAACCAATTCCACTAAATACTGGTAGACAAAGCAGCAAAAACAGGGACAATATTCAGCAGACAGGCCTTTCTACTCACAGCTCAGCATGTTCTGCCATCCGAAAAGCAAGGCCTCTTGTCAAGCTCAGCTATTTCCCTTCTCAGTGTATTCTAGCACCACTGATACCCACTGGTATCCTCCTGTAGAGTGCCATCATATTGTCATCATCCAAAGGAAAAACCCACACAGCAGAGCATACAGCACTACACCCATGCTCCAAATATCCGCCTGAAAAACAAAAAGACAAGCTTACAAACCTGAAGCACCTCAAATGGCTTCCTGACAGACTGGATTGTCTGCCCTTGCCAAAGCCCACATATAGCCCATGAAAAGGTGGCTCTTTCCCTCAGGAAATAAAGCCTTATTGTCCCAGAGAAAGCATATAACCCTCATTCAATTGCCCTTCCACTCAGCTTAGAGCACTACTAAAACCAGCATCTTCACCTTAGCTCATCACACTGCTGCAGTTCCTTTTACAAGGATCTCACTGGCAAAAATGAAATCAAAGCCGTCACAAGGGATTTAGCACAGTTACGTGTTACTGGCTACGAGAGCTGTCAGCACAGTCACCTGTCTGGCTTTGCTGCTGTTCTATTTATGTACAGGCACAACAAGGTTCAGACACCTCACAGTGCAATTCTCACTTTGACTGTAAAGAAAAAGGAGGCTTGAAAAGCAGCGTGTGGAAAACAAAGAAACAAGAATTAGAACAACAGTGGGGCCATGGCACTTGTAGGAATTGCTCCGCCTTTAACAGCGATTCAAGAAGGATGAGGGCATTCCAAACCAGACCAGTTTGGACAGATTAACAACTGCAAGTAGTGGGTTCCAAAATTCCAGACATGAAATCAAAGCTGGAAAAACTCTTTGCATTTACATCTCTCAATTTTTAGTACATTGTGCATTACAACGGAAACAATTCTTCACATACAACTTGGAAGCTAAAGACAAGTCTGACAAAACAGACTGCACAGAAATGATGGATAATTAACAGAGCAAATTGCTCTTTCAAACATTTAGTAATAGAAAGAGATCTCTGAAGTTGCTGTTCTGTAGAGCACCAAAGCAGTCGCTGAGGCAGTTCAGGATTAGCCTGAGACGAACCAGCCAGCTGTGAACTGAGACCAATTGCACTTCTTCTATTTTACTTTCATTCTTTGTGACCTCACTAAGCAAATATTGTCTAAGACCATGAGTATCACATAAATGTGCAGATCTCAAGCTGCTCACTTATCTAGTACCCTTGGCATGATGCTTTATTTTCCTCAGCTATTCATCTAGTATGTGCCTGTTGATTGTGCAACAACAGCCTGTTGGTCTCGATTACCTGTAAGAGGCTTTAAATTTGGCCAGGAAAAATCATTTGAGGATAAGTAATTATCTGGGACTCAGTAAGGCAGTCTTCCCATGCTTTCATAACAGCAGAGATACACACACACACAAACTCATGGAACCCCACTGCTTTGCACAATCCTGTGCACACTCACATGTGTCATGCACTGATTTCCCAGCCAGTCCTCATGGGGTCTATTACTTAGGACAGGAGTGTAGGGGAGCAGCCAGAAGCTGTTTGCATTCCCTGCTGTCTGCTGGGCAGCTTTGCTGGAGATGCTTGGGTTGCTTTGCTTTTCCTTGGGAGGTGGGAAGGAGCTTTGGGTTGGAGGCACATCCCGTGCCAGAGCATCTCGATGGCACGTGTGTGGCACTGATCTGCAGCAGATGAAGGGGAGGAGGTCCCAGCACAGCCCTGCACCATGCTCTGCCACACTGGGCAGCTTGTTCCTGGCTCAGCAGCGCCATCAGACAAGGAGCAGGGAAGGAAATCAAGGATGGGGGGTACCATCAAACGCAGTTAGTGCATGCCTGTGCAAGACAAACAGACCCAGAGCTTGCGGGTTATTCCTGCTTTTGTAGCATTTGTGTGCTGTAGCTGAGCAAAAGGTTCTGCTGCTTGAATCTTCTTCTGCAAGAACCACCTACCGGTAAATGTCTGCAGGGATGGAGGATGTGACAGAAGCATTTGTCTCCATGACAGCGTAGTTACACTTGGTCTAGAGAGTGAGAGAGGCAGGCAGCACTGCCTGATGTTGGTCAGGGCGAGTTCCTCCTGCCGCAGCACGATGATGGCAGGGCTGGAGATGATCTGCAGGGACAGCTCACAGGTGAGAGCCAGGAATGGACACGGCGGGAGGACAGAGGTGTTAGGGAGCAGCCACGGCATCAAAGAGCATCAAAAGGCCCTGAAAAGCATCACAGCCACAGCCAGGAAGCTTGGGGTTTTCATGAGCAGCATCCAGGATGCTAGAGACTATTTGCTGCCATACACAACGGCAGCAGAGCTCTCGCTGCAGGCATCCCAAAGTCAGGCAAAATGGGAACACACCCAGAGCTCGGCCGCACAAACCCCACAGCCAGAGTGTTGTAAGCTGAGCTGCCTTGCAGTTTCTTGCACTCATCCCAATCTCTGCGAATGAAAACTCGGAATTCAGTCAAGGCGTTGATTGAGCACGAGCGTGCCTTTATTCAATAGGAGAAAGGAGGGGGTGTGAGGTCTGGAGGAAAGATGGGACTCATCCTCTCTTGTAATCATGAGAGCTGCTCAGAGACCGTGCTGTTGCCCGGAGCCTGGGACTCGTGTCCTGATTCTGTGCCCCCCTGCGAGATGCTCAGCTTCTCCTCGGTGATGCTGACCTGAGCCTGCATGGTGGTGCTGCTGTCGGGGCACTCGGGCTGTGCTTGGGCTGGGCTGCACTGCAGAGACATTGAGTCCAGGCTGGTGCCTGAGGTGTCTGGTGGGCTCAGGTCAGCAGCTTCAGTAGGGATGGGATGAATGAAGGCTTCAACGATGATGACCTTCTTCTCTTGATAGCTGATGTTATACGGAAGGCTTTCATCTGAACTGCAGCATTCTGTGCTTAGTAACAACTCTTCATTGATGGAAGATGCGTCATCGTAACATGCCCTGCGTCTTGGGGATATACAAGGGCTCGGGTCACCTAGGAAGGAGCAGATGTACAGCAGTTAGTGTCGAACGTTCACAAGATGAACCATGGAGATTCTTGACATTTGGCTATGTAGTGGTGGTGGGCAGAAGCAAATAGGCTTCTAGCAACAGTGTCACTGTCTTGAAAGTGATCCACGTGCAGGTCCAGCTCTTGTGTTGACAAGAGACTCATTTGGGAAAGACAGGGATCAAGACGGGCTTGAACGCCAGAAGGAGGTACAAGCCCACTGAAAGCATGAATTCTACCTGTGTTGCTGACAAGCAGTGTTTTGTAAGCTGGACTTGCACCCTTACCTGCCAGGACCAAGACTTCTGCTTCAGAGGGCTCCCTGGCACTGCTCTGCAGTTGGCGTTTGGCCACAGGGGATGGTTTGCCCAGGCAGAAGCAGGAACACCAACTGCCAGCTGCTGACTCTGCCCTCTTCCTGGGAGAACTCATTCTGCAGAGAAAACAGAGCATGCTGTCAGACGTGGTGCAGGGTGATGGAAGAGCTGCACCGAGCCCTGGCCAAAAGTTGCCTGTTCTGGGCACTGCCTGCTTTCTGCTGAAACACAGCTTAGAAACGCCCTCTGTTTCAAACAGCAGAGGATGCTTCCATTCCTACAGCTCAGCCCTCAAGTCCTGAAGGCTAAATACCTCTCAACGATGTCAAGCAAGGACATGGATCCGGAGAATGTCGGAGGCTCAGGCTGCTTTGCTCTCCCGGGGCTGGCCTTCACCAGGGAACAAAGGCCGTTGATGAGCTTGCCCCATTTCTTTGGCTCTGCGCAACAAAACAAAGAAACCAGTTCATTTCAGGCCTGGCTCGGTTGGACGAAGCTGAGCGCAATGCATTCGACAGAGCATGTAACAACGGGAAGAACATTCCCAACAAGGACACGTAAGAATGGATTTTCCCCATCCCTGGAGGTGCCCAAGGAGATTACTGTAGTTCTCTTTCTAAGCTTGCTGAACTTGGGCATAAACAAACCCCCTGAAAGTAACGTTCTGACCCTATTTGACTAACTCGCGTTGTCAAATGTAAATTACGCACCTGGCTTTGGCAATGAATTGAGGAGGGAATCGGGAACTTTTCCGCTGATGAGTTCCATGCACTCACCAGGGAAAAGCCCAACCTGTAATTAGAACAAAAAGACAGGTGAGCATTAGCCCGAGCCCAGAGCCAAAGGAAAGGTCCACTGACAGTGACACAGGGCAACTGTTTGCATCCAGCAGCCATCCGTTGCAGGCAGAGCAGCTCCAAGCTGAGATTCCCAACTCTACTGAAGTTGTGCTCTCTAGTCAAAAACGTGTGCCTACCTCAAAGCCACGCTTGCCTCTCCACCAGGGGCTCAGCCTGTTGATATGTCCTCATATCAACAATGCTCACCAGATCTCTGACCTGAAAGAGATTGAAACATCAATCCCAGATTCAGCAAATCTGGTAGGAAAACAAAGCAGAAAGGACTGCCCTCTTCTATGCACGACAACACGGAATGCCTGGAACTGCTTACCTCCAGAGAGAGCTCATCTGGCCCCTGGGTGACGTGGCTCTTAATAACATGGGCTGCCGCAAATGCTGGTACGTTTAAAGATGACATAGCACGCACCAGCTGCGGCTTCTGCATGTTATCAGCCTGCAAAACAGAGAACAGGCCGTGGTCAGGAGCTGAGGACAAACCACGAGGATTTCAAGGTGAGGAGCACATCTGCAGAGAAAGCTGCAGCAAATGCGCTCCGTCCTTCTCAGGAGCACTTCAGAAGGAGCTGCACGTCTCATAGCTCTGGAGCAGCACTTCTTCCCCACCCTTCACTACTCCAAGCAGCTCCAACAAACTTCTCAGAAGAAATCCAGGCCAGCACAGACCTGGCAGACCAGAACCAAGTGCAGCTTGTGTGACGGCAGTGCCCACTCCTTGCTTCCACCCTGCTCCAGCAGGTTAAGGAGTCTGAGCATCACTGGCCTTTGACAACTCAAGACTTTCAGCACCTCATGCCAACATTTCTCACTAAGATACACCTAAGGCATTGAATTCTCTTCTCACTACCTCCTCTCAGTCCTCCCCTAGGAACAGAAACCATTTAGATTCTACAGCAAACTACAGCATCTACCCTGCAAGAGCACACTGAACCACCTGCAACAATGAAACATGGTTTTGGAGAGTGGGTATGAAAACACACCTTTAGACAGCTGTCTCCCTGTAGCCAAAAGGAAACCAAGTAGCAAAAGAAGAGTCCAGCCTGAAACATGCCCATGCTACTAGCCCAAGTTTCTCACAGTGAATGCAGAATCCATCCTGTTCCTGAGGTAACAAATGACCAGTGGGTCTCCCGTTGCTCCACCCCTTCTCCTTCAAAGCCAGAAAAAGAAAAACAGGTAGAAGAAAACCCAGACGTACCTTTCCACACAAAGAGCAGAAAGTGGAACAGCAGTTGTCTCCTTCCTGAGACATGGTGGGGAGCATCCCAGAGGAAGCCCAAGTTCTTTGCTTCTCTCCACAGGGACTTCAAGCATTCTTGGCAAGAGCTGCTTTGGTTCTTTCTTCAATTGCTTCCATCACCAGAATCTCCTTTGGAAAAGGAACCCGAATGAAAGAATCAGCAAATGAAAAAGAATGAGCAATAGCCACTTTACCAGCTTTCTCCTAACATGCAATTTAGACCCCCAATTCGGGCAAGGTCTTAAAATCAGCTGGTTACAAGAACTGTCCCAAAATATATCCAGCTTCTGTACAGCTGCTGTTATTTCTGACAGCGAGTGTAATCACAGAATCATAGAATGGCCCGGGTTGGAAGGGACCTCAAGGATCATGAAGATCAATCACCTCCCTGTCCCTGCTGGCCATCCCCTCTTCTGATGGAGCCCAGGGGACCATTTGCTCTCTGAGCTGCAAGAGCACGCTGATGGCTCACGTTCTGTTTTTCATCCACCAGGACCCCCAGGTCCTTCTCTGCGGGGCTTCTCTTAAGGACTGCTCCTCCCAGTCTGTAGAAATGCCTGGGATTCCTCCAGCCCAAGTGCAAAACCTTGCACTTTGCTGTGTTCAACCTCATTAGATTCACGTAGGCCAACCTCTCGGTTGAGCTCCCTCTGAATGGCATCCCTTCCTTCCACTGCGTCAGCCGCACCACTCAGCAAACAGCAGAGGGTGCACTCCATTGAATCATTGGTGTCTCTGATAACCATGTAAAAAAGCACTGGTCCCAAGACAGACTCCTGGATGACACCACTTGTTATCGGCCTCCACCTGGACATCAAACAATGAATCACCACCCTCTGTCCTCTACAAAACCTCTTTGTCTTCTACTCCTGCTGCAGCTGCAATGGCTGCACCAGCATGACTCACGTTTGACAATCCTCCAGCTCTGGCCTAGCCATGCACAGCAGCAGTCCGTCTCCCTCCCAGCTCACTCACCAGTGTGCTGCTGTGCCCCAAATTCAGTGCAGTAGCACTGAGAGCAGGCAGCACCCATCACCCTCCTCTAACTCTCTCTGCCAGCTGCGATGAGGACTGACATAGCACGCCCACCCCAGCCCAGCTTTTCTGCTGAGACACCTCCCAGCAACCACCCAGCACCAATCCCAGTTGCTGCAAGCTGTCTGAGAGCCTGCTGGAGTGCACTGACAATAACTTTGTGGGTCAAGTATTAAGCACACCAAGCAGAAGGGAAGCATTACTGGACATGGTGCACAGCAGGGGTTAAGACTGGAGGTGGTCAGGGCTGTAGTGACCATGCCCTCCTAGAGTTCCTCATCTCAAGGAATGCAGGCCTGGCAAAAAGCAAAGTCAGGATCCTGAGCTTCAGGAGAGTCAGCTGCAGGCTGTTCAAAGAATTCTTGCATGAGAGACACTGGAAAACTGTTTTTAGGGGTAAAGGAATGGAAAAGAGATGGTAACTTTCTCAGAAAACCTTTCTCAGAGCTGGAGCTCTGAGCTCCATCCCGACCACACGAAACACAGTAGAGGAGGCAGGAAAGCAGCATGGCTGAACCTGCTGCTTACAGGGAGCAACAAGAAGGAAATGGAGAAACAGCGGAAACGGAGACATGCAGCCTGGTCGCTTTGGTGGCCTTCTACAGTGGAGTGACAGCATCAGTAGGGAAAGGAAAAGCAACTGACATCACTCAGCCAGACTTTTGCAAGGCCTTCGATGTTGAGCAAGTTTCCTGTTAGAACTCAGTGTGAACAAATCTACCACTGAGCAACACCCTGAGCCCCCACTCACCTCAGCAGAGGTCAGCCTGCACCCCAGCCTTCCGCCTATTCTGCTCCATTGATGGAAGCACACCGGGCATCATTGCTACTCACCCGACCAATGATGATAGGGGCAGAAAAGGGAATTCCTCTTTACCTTTCAGATGAAAAATTGATGACTGTGTGGAATCTTCCCAGTACAGCTGTGGGGCCTTCCTTTACTTGTATCCTGCTGCTCCGTGTCACAGTGGGAGAGCTGCTCTGGCCTCTCCTCTCAGCCTGTGCCTCCTGCAGTGTGAGCAGCTTTGTGGATAGAGGAGACACCCACACAGACTTGGGCCTGGATAGAGAACTGTGCCCTACAACATAGGTACATTTACATCACGCTCTTTTCCTTGTGTGTGAGCAATCCTTGCTCTTTTCAGATGGTACTATGAGCGTGTGACACCCCAAACACATAGTTAGCATCTGTCCATATCATTAAGGCTCTCGTCAAGGCAGTTATTTCAGCCTTCTGAGGGGTAGTCCCCATGGCTGATGGTTGTGCTTCCATTCCCTGATCAGTAGCAGTTACTGCATGTCCTGCCTTAAAGCCTCCTTGTCTCACAAAACTGCAGCTGCTGGTAAATCAGGCGTCTTCTGCATCTTCTAAGGGTTCGTCCTTCAGCTCCGACCGACTGGATGTAATGTGCAGCATCAGTTGTTTCAAAGCAGTGATGTCATCCTGGTTCTCCACCAGGGGAGTTCCGCTAAGGAAAGATACTGGGTTGGCAATAGTAGTTACAATTATTTCTATATCACCCTGCTCTACCAGGATGGCCTGGTATTTCGGGAATCTTTGGGGTGAACAGATGCCATTCAGAGGGACCTTGACAGGCTGGAAAGCTGGGCTCGGGTGAACCTAATGAGGTTCAACACAGCAAAGTGCAAGGTTTTGCACTTGGGCCGGAAGAACCCCAGGCACCTGTACAGGCTGGGAGGAGTTGTCCTTGAGAGCAGCTCGGCTGAAAAAGACCTAGGGGTCCTGATAGATGAGAAACTTAACATGAGCCAGCAGTGCGCTCTGGCAGCCCGGAAAGCAAATGGGATCCTGGGCTCCATCAGGAGAGGGGTGGTCAGCAGGGATAGGGAGGTGATCGTCCCTCTCTACTCTGCTCTTGTGAGGCCCCATCTGGAGTACTGTGTCCAGGTGCGGAGCCCTCAGTACAAAAAAGATATGGAGATTTTGGAAAGGGTCCAGAGGAGGGACAGGAAGATGATCAGGGGGCTGGAGCACCTCCCCTATGAGGACAGGCTGAGGGAGTTGGGTTTGTTCAGCCTGGAGAAGAGAAGGTTGCGGGGTGACCTCATTGCAGCCTTTCAGTACCTGAAGGGAACTTACTCCCAGGAGGGGAGTAAACTCTTCGAAAGGGCTGATAATAGCAGGACTAGGGGAAATGGTTTTAAGTTGAAGGAGGGAAGATTTAGGTTGGATGTTAGGGGAAAGTTCTTTACTAGAAGGGTGGTTAGGTCCTGGAACAGGCTGCCCAGTGAGGTTGTGGATGCCCCGTCCTTGGAGGTGTTCAAGACCAGGTTGGACGGGGCCCTGGGCAACCTGATCTAGTAAAGGCGTATGTTTGGTGGCCCTGCTAGGCAGGGGGGTTGGAACTACATGATCCTTGAGGTCCCTTCCAACCCGGGTAATTCTGTGATTCTGTGATTCTGTGGGGTGAAAGCCAATGTCCCCCTTTTGCCTCCAATACAGTAAACACTGCATGAGATATTAAAACTGGTATCCTTTGGCCCAGTGTAGATTGATGGGCTTCTTGAATATTGAGCACCAGTGCACCCTGGATATCCCTTACTCACTTCAAGCTGTTTCAAGTTTACCATCAGTCCGTAGCTGTGTATCCATGGTCGGCACCCTCCTGTCATTCCTGGCAACGTATGGAGTTCCTTGGCAGTTTGCAGCTCAGGGGTTGAGCAGATGGCTTCTTTCTTGGCAGTCCTTAAGGTTCAAAGTCCAGCTGTCATCTCCTATCCCAAATACGTCGCTTGCTGCTGAGTTAGTTGTGCTTTCTGTAAACCAAGAAACTCAGCAAACTCTCAGTCTATTGTACACAGTCCTTTTGTTGCTGTGGCACCCACGTGCTCCAGTAAAGATCCACCCTAGGATGGAGGATCCCAGGTCTCAGGCTCACGAGTTGACCAGTTCTCAACAATCATTTAGCTGTTCTCACAACCCTGGGTAACACTGTCCAGGTTCACTGAGTCTCTTCTCCCTCTATTAGGGAGAACAGATACACGCAAGTACTCGTATGCTATCATGAGGAATTCAGTAGGTTACATTTAATTTAGAAGCATGATGCAATCAAAAGCTCGCTTAAATAAAAGCATACCCTTTTCTTTCACTCAAAATAATAGCCCAGAAAAAAATAAAAACAAAACAAAACTCTCATCATAATTGTTAAAGAAATTATCTACTAAATCTCGATGGAGAGTGGAGACACATGCTAGTTTTAGGAACACAGCACTTATCTCATTATCTGAATGCATCTCAAGGCATGCTCTTTGTGAAACTGTGAGAACTTCTATCATTAACAGACGTGTACCATGCCCTGATATATGGTTAAACCGCTTGCAGTGCACTGTCAGATGTACAGGATGGCAGCTGTATGTGCTGTGACCAAATAAACCCCACACTGAAACCTTTCAGAATTTTAGGACCTACAAGTACTGCATTCATATTAAAAGTAAAAAATTCCTAAGCTACACATGTTCTAGGTTTCCATTTGTTAGATACAACATACCTTTGGAAGTAGGCGCCTAAAAAGATATGCCTTCTACTTGCTTCTCTGTCTGGCTCTTCGAAAAGAAGGCCTTTGGAGCAGGAAATGCAAAGGGCAGCTCATTTCTTAACACTGACTCTGCATCAACATTCTCTGTGTTTGCACGCTTCTTAGATGCCACTTTTCTTGTCACTGGAGTTGACAGTGTGAATTCCATATCACCCAGTTGAGTATCATGCCTCGAATGGTGCCAGAGACGGAACAAAAGGTTTTCTGATCACAGCCGGAGAAGTTACTGTCAAAGAAATTCTAACAGCTGAGAAGGTCAGACACAATGCTTATAAAAATATCATACATTATTTGGCTATTGAACAAAACAGTTGAAAACTCTGATTCTCTCCTAGAATAAGTTCGTTTCTTATAGACTGTCAAACACCATTTTTTTATTTGTTCATCTCAATTCTCCATTGAGGATTAACCCTCACCAGCTTATCTAAACATAAATATGAATTATCACTTGGTTTAGTTAAAAATTTGAATAATATCACAGTGGATTTTGTTGTCCAACACAGTAAGATTGAATTTCTTTCGGTACCTTTCAACCTCTGCCTACCTCCAGCCTAACTCCAGAATCTTATTAACTGTGCCTTATCGCTTCCCATTGTGTTTTAAAATCCTCACTGACTCCTTTACTTGTTCCCTTGCTTGCTGTTTCTGTGCAAACCAAACACTGGAGTTAGGGATCACGTCAAACCAACCATGGCCTACAGGTAGAAGGCAACAAAATTTATGCTTAACATATGCTTAACATACTTCTTTGCTCTATCTTTATCTTCCTTTGGTCAAGGTCCACTAGATACTTAAATATGGAGTAAGCACTAGATACAATGAGAAGCAGATTTCTAGATTAAGAGCTGTATTTTTTCTGTAAGAAACTAGCTGTACATCTTCACACACCTGCTTTGTTTTCTGAGTATTTAGATCGAGTGGAGATTCTTCAAACACTGAAGCTACATCAGAAAATTCCATGGATCCAAACGCATCTGGCACATGGCTGCAGTCTGGCACATCTTCATATGCCAGAGCCTTTTCAGACAGAAATGTTCCACCGAGATTCTTTTGCAGAATTAGAAGGAAGATTTCATCAGAAGATTTCACCACTAAAGTCTAAATAAGATTGGTTTGCAAGTTCCAAACTATGGCTAACAGCTAATGGAAGTCCACAGGCCAGCAGCAACAACTTTTATATTATGTTCTTAATATTCTAATTGTTGATATGACGTTCATATAAAGAGCAGAAGGGAAATTACTCTTAGAGCTCAAGTCATCTTTCACAGCCTGCGTCAACAAGAGCAGCACCTCATAGCCTTTGGTTTCAAGACCTGGACCACAAGCTAGCTAATGATTTTACACAGAATTCCAGAGTTCAAGTCACTGTTTACATTAGGGCTGAAATTGTACTGAAAGCCTTCAAGTTCATCACACTTAATTATCACTGGCACCACACATAACTCCACGTTACATATGTGATCACACGCAACCTGGCAACTTCAGACAATTCCCAAAGCACTCCACTTGCACTTGGCTACTAAAGTACAGAAAAAGGAATTAACATCAGAAATAGCTGCAGTCAAAACCATCTAAGAATCCAAGTCTCCAGGAAACAAGGAAAGCAAATCCTCTCCAGGACTGTGTTCTAAAAGGAAACAGATCAGAAAGGTGAGTTCTTCCCCCCTTTGACCACCCACTCATGTAACGTCCATGTCATTTCTAAGTATGCTGCCCAGACCAAGACTGAGGATGCTTCAGAAGAAGACCTTCCCTGCTAAGCCAAACAGAACAAGTAAGGTACCAAAATATGTAGAGCCAAACGAGGAAAGGTGCTCTAAGAAGGTAAGCATCACAAGAGACCAACAGGAATACTTACACAATCCAAACAATGCACAGTTTCTGTTCCACAAGCTGCCAAGAGGAATGTGTGCAGTACTCACAGCGCACCATGTACACTGCTTACTGCAGTCATACTGCTTCGTAGGACCAGCCCAACTTACTAAAACACTTTAATGAGCAATCCGAACTGTCTGGATCAGCACGGTTCACTTGGAAGGGACCTTCACAGATAAACCTGAAGAGGTGAGGCGACTGCACTATCTAAACCTTAAAGCATATAGGACCTTAAAGCATAAGCTTAAAGCACAGAAGCATGACCAGCAGGTCGAGGGAGGTGGTGCTGCCCCTCCACACTCCTCTCATTGAAACCCCATCTGGAGCACTGCACGCAGTTCTGGAGCCCTCAACACAAGAAGGACTTGGAGATGTTCAGGCAGGTCCAGAGGAGGGCCATGAAGGTGATCAGAGAGGGCTGAAAGCACCTCTACTATGTGCACAGGCTGAGAGAGATGGGGCTCTTCAGCCTGGAGAAGACTCCAAGGAGACCTTAGAGTGGCCTTCCAGTATCTGAAGAGGGCCTACAGGGAAGGCTGGGGAGGGACTTTTCATAAGGGCAGGTAGCAACAGAATGAGGGGAAATGGCTTTACATGGGAAGAAGGTAGATTAGGATTGGATATTAGGAAGAAATGCTTTACTGTGGGTGTGGTGAGACACTGGAGCAGGTTGCCCAGCAAGGCTCCAATATGATTGCTTTGCAAGTTCCAAACTATGGCTAACAGCTAATGGAAGTCCTCAGTCCAGCAGCACAAAATTTTATATTATCTTCTTAATATTCTAATTGTGGATTTGACGTTCATATAAAGAGCAGAAGGGAAATTACTCTTAGAGCTCAAGTCATCTTTCACAGCCTGCGTCAACAAGAGCAGCACCTCACAGCCTTTGGTTTGAAGACCCGGACCACAAGCTAGCTAATGATTTTACACAGAATTCCAGAGTTCAAGTCATTGTTTATGTTAGGGCTGCAATTCTACTGAAAGCCTTCCAGTTCATCACACTTCATTATCAATGGCACCACAGATACCTCACAAAGAAGCATTATGACACCACAAAGGGGCATTATGACGTCAGAAAGGGCATTATGACATCACAAAGGGCATTATGAATCACAAAGGAGCATTATGACATCACAAAGGAGCATTATGACGTCTCAAAGGGCATTATGACGTCACAAAGGGCGTTATGACACCACAAAGAAGCATTATGACATCACAAAGAAGCATTATGACACCACAAAGAAGCATTATGACATCACAAAAGGGGAATTATGACGTCAAAAAGGGTCATTATGACGTCTGAAAGGGGCATTGTGATGTCACAAAGGGGTGTTATGACATCACAAAGGGGTATTGTGACATCACAAAAGAGCATTAAGACATCACAAAGGGGAATTAAGACGTCACAAAGGGCATTATGACGTCACAAAGAGGCATTATCACGTCACAAAGAGGCATTATGAAAACAAAGGAGCCTTATGACGTCTCAAATGGCATTATGACATCACAAAGGGCATTATGACGTCACAAAGGGGCATTAAGACATCACAATGGGTCATTATGACGTCAGAAAGGGGCATTATGGCATC
Organism: Coturnix japonica; assembly: GCF_054131305.1. Lineage (NCBI taxonomy): Eukaryota > Metazoa > Chordata > Aves > Galliformes > Phasianidae > Coturnix > Coturnix japonica. The sequence goes on along the minus strand of NC_140671.1, from coordinate 17,275,288 downwards.
AGAAAGGTGCATTATGATGTCACAAAGGGTGTTATGATGTCACAAAGGGGCATTATGATGTCACAAAGGGGCGCTGGGAAAAGATCTCTGTGTGGAGATTGCTTCTACTAGATGTAGTTCTATAAGACTGTTATATAGAGCTGTGCAGGGGCTGTAAATCTGTCTGCAGAGGGTGATGATCAGTTCCAAGTGTCTGCAGTCAATGCTCATGGACAGAGCCCATCCAACCTGGCCTTGAATGCCTGCAGGCCTTGAATGGGGCATCCACAGCCTCCTTGGGCAACCTGTTCCAGTGTGTCACCACCCTCTGAGCAAAAAACATCTACCTAAGATCCAACCTATACCTCCCCAGTCTCAGTTTTAAACCATTCCCCCTTGTCCTATCATTATCCACCCTCATAAACAGCCATTCCCCCTCCTGTTTATACGCTCCCTTCAAGTACTCAAAGGCCACAATGAGGTCTCCCCACAGCCTTCCATTCTCCGGCCTAAACAAGCCCAGATCCCTCCACCTTTCCTCATAGGAGAGCTGCTCCAGCCCTCTGATCATCACAGTGGCCCTCCTCTGGACCCCCCCCAACAGCTCCACATCCTTCCCAGGCCTGGACACAGTGCTGCAAATATGGCCTCACAAGAGCTGAGCAGGAGTGGACAATCACCTCCCTCTCCTGCTGGCCACCCCTTTTTCAGTGCAGCCCAGAACACACATGGATCTATCTTTTCCATACGGATATTCCCATCTGTGTACATATATATACCACACCTACACCCCCACAATCTGCTACAACTCCATAGAATTTTCAAGGTTGGAAAAGACCTGGATGATCTTATGATCTTATGATCTCAGATCTTATGATCTGGATGATCTTATGATCATCCAGTCCAACCATCACCAATACTTCCCAGTTAAATCACATCCCTCAACACAACACCCAAACTTTTTGTGAACTTCCCAGGGTTGGTGACTCTACATGAGAGAAAAGGGCACTCAGATAAGGGATTCTGCATTTGCTATTAGCAGAGGTGGGATGAGACCGAGCACTGCCCCAGCTCCTGGGATAATGCAGAAGGGCTGAGACCTTCCAGCTGCTTCCACCCAGGGTCACACAGCAAAGCCGACCCTGCAGGAGTCTGCATCATTCTTTGCATGGCATTGCTAAGAGGAAGATCCCCCCCCTACCCTTGGCTCTACACTCCAGCTGCTGTCTGCCATCTGTAAAGCCACCACAGCTCTCCTACTGGAGTTCCCATCTGCACAGTGACAGCTTGGTTTCTTCTTACTGTCAAAGCAGCCACAGCCTCAGTGCTTCTCAAATCTCCCCTTTTCAGCTGATTTCCTCTTTCTTGTGGCTGGGCAATTCCTCCCTCTCACAGTCATCCCTCTGCCCCACTCTGTGCCCACAGACCCAGAGAGGGCACACAGAGCCAGCCCTGTCCCAGCTGCTGCTGCTTCACATCTGACAGTCTCAGGAGCTGAGATCCAGGCCGAGACAGCAATGCCCAGACATGGTTTGTAGGACGTTTGTGATAGGAAATAGGGAGGCTTGTGATTAAACCTGCCCCCTAAGGAGGAAGGCAATGCTGCCTGCAGCCCCAGCAGGCATTACAAAACATCCCCATTTACAGGAGGGTTTTAAATAGCACAATTCAGGAACTACAACTGCACAAATTCCCGCATGCCCTGGAATAAGTTTGGGAATGGACATGGTTCTACCACCTGTGCAATGCCATAGAAATAACAACTATCCACCTGTAAACCTCCATCCTCTCCCCTGCTGCACAAAGGGAAGCTCAACAGCAGTGCACAAATGTCCCAGCAATGTCTGAGCACTGCTCTGTGCATCCCAACCTGCTCATCCCATCCACTCCTGGCTGGGCAGCAGGATTGGGGTGGCACATTGCAATGGGCACAGAGGAACATGGAAGCCCCACACATGTGAGGAAGGGGCTGGCTGTGCTCCACACTCACGTTATCAGACGTGATTTGCCCTTCTGTGGGGAGCCTCTGCTCTTTCCCAGCTCATCCTCCAGCGTCTGGGACTCCAGGATCTCATTCAGGCTGTTGTTGGCTGCGGGGCAGCTCCATGAAGAGCCTCCCCTCCACCGACCGGCACACAACAGCCGCTCCCGCGCACTGCAGCTCAGCCAATCGGAGCCGGCGGAGCTGCCGCTGCCCGATGGGACCCCCCCCCCCCACATATTGACCCCCCAGACGAGGAAGAGGAGGAGGAGAGCGACGAGGAGCTGCCGCAGGAGCTGACGTTGGGGCGGGGGGGCAACGCGGGGGGGGGGTCGGCAGTGGGGGGTGGGGGAGGGGGTGGGGCAGCATTACCCCCGGACCCCGTGGACCCCCCCCAGCCAAAGTGCTGCTCTCCGACCCCCACGGGCTCTTTGTGCAGCCGCTGCCCTCCAGTTATAGGACCCCCCCCCCCATATTGCGCTTTGCTCACCCCCACCTCCGGAACCCCCCCCCCACTCACCACATCGCCCCCTCCCCCCCCGGGTGGGGTTATGGGGGGTGGGGTGGGGTCGACGATGTGCCGTAAGCCGCGCCGGGGTCGTGTGACAAACCCCCCCCCCCCATCAAGATGAATGGGGCGCTGTCGGGGGGGGGCTCAGCCGTAAGGATAAAGCGGGGGGGTTAATGACGGGGGGGGGCAGTGCTATAGGGAACGCAACTAATCTAAGCCCCCCCCCCCCCCACATTAACACCCCATTGTGTGTGGGGGTGGTGGGGGTGGGGCACACAATAACCCCCCCAAAGGCCAAACAGCCCCAACACCCCCCCTCAAAGCCGCTGACTTACGCTGTGCCCCCCCTGCATGAAGGGCCCCCCCCCATCGATTGAGCCCCCCCCAATCCCATCTATAGTTGAGAGCTATGCTTTTTGTAACCCCCCCCTTTTAAAGCCCCCCCCCCCACAATGTTGTGCACGATGTGCTGCCCCCCATGAGCCCCTGACCCCCCCCCTTAAAAGATGGGGTGGGGGGGGTGGTCTCGGACCCCCCCTCCTTTAAACGATGGGGTGGGGGGGCGGATTGTCACTGCCCCCCAACACCAAAATGGACACCCCCCTTTTAAAGGATGGGGTGGGGATGGGGGGGTGGGGGGTGAAGGTGATCTCGCCCCCCCCCCCCCATTAAAACGGACCCCCCACCCCTTTAAAGGATGGGTGGGGGTCGGTTACGGGCCCCCCCGGCGCTGTGTGTGTATGTGCCCCCCCCCCGTTTTGCTCCCCCCGTGGCGCAGTGTGCTGGGAAAGGATCTCTGTGTGGAGATTGCTTCTACTAGAGGTAGTTCTATAAGACTGTTATATAGAGCTGTGCAGGGCCTGTAAAGAGAGTTGAGGGGGACTCTAGTGGGCATATGGGGCTGTGGTGGGCAATAGGAGGACTAGGGGCTCTAGGGGGCTCTGAGGGTGTGTAGGGGTTGTGGATCAGGTTGGATCTTAGGAAGATGTTTTTCACTCAGAGGGTGGTGACGCACTGGAACAGGTTGCCCAAGGAGGCTGTGGATGCCCCATCCCTGCAGGCATTCAAGACCAGGCTGGATGTGGCTCTGGGCAGCCTGGTCTGGTGGATGGCGTCCCTGCACATAGCAGGGGGTTGGAACTGGATGATTTTTGGGATCCTTTTCAACCCAGGCCATTCTATGACTGTACAGTTCCATAGTGGAACAAATATAATATGCTAACTATGTAAAACATGGAGTCAGACCTGTGTGATTTGTCCACACCAGGAGGTGATTAGAAAACAATTTGTAAGCTACAAAGCTGCTTGCTGGAAAGGAAAAGAAAATAAAACTACAAGAAAAAGGGAAATCATTTCTTCCTGAAAATAGGAAGAATTATAGATCTGACATGAAATTTGAGTGAAGCTCCTGATTTTATGAAGCTATTCCCATTATTTTCTTGGTGCTGTGTTTCCCAAATGAGTGGTTTCTGGCTCTGCTGCAGCACCAGTCTGCATGTGAACATCAACTCTGTTCACCATCTGGGAAGATTAGGACTTCCCTTCTCCTACCAGCACCACTGAATTACAGTTACTCAGTGGTTAAACAAAGGAATCCTTAAAGAAGGGTTTACAGCTGTCCTGTTGTCTGAAGTGCTTGGGGCATTCTGATGCTATTAAGCTCTATGTATTAACAAGTTAAAAAAGAAAAGGTAGGCATCTGATTGTTGTGACAGTTTCTAAGCGATTTGGAAAGCTGTACCACCCAACCACTCCTTCTATTTGATGGAGGTGACAAAGCTCAGTTTAATTTCTGACTGCTGTTTAAATTCTGAAGCTCGAGCTGGTTCCTGGAGCAGAAAAAGCTCGGAAGCTGTCCCTCCTACAAGCAGGCACCTCTGAGCAAAATATGACATCTCAGTTTCTGATGGTAAGGTCAGGAGATCTGATTCCAGCATCTAGCTTTTGGCTTAATACTGTGTTAGTGGGACCTTTGGCATCTAGCACTTAATGATCTTGAAGGTTTCTTCCAACCCAAGCCCTCCCATGATCCTATGATTCTGTGATTTCATTCAGGTTTATTGAGATGAGTTCTCCTGAATGTGCTGTTCTCCATATGATTATAATTGGAGTCCAGATGGGTGACTGAAACCAGACACCAAACTTTCTGATGGCCAAAATTAAATGAAATCAATCCTTTACTGTGTCAGTAGTCTGTAACTAGAGCCCATCAGGTAATTCCCAGCCTCCTGCCTGTATCAGTGGCTGCACACAGTGAAAAAGTCTGATGGGATTTTAACCTCTAAAATGTTCCAAAGCAACCAGAGGGTGAATATATTCACTATGTAAATACCTGCAGGAATAAGCTTGTCATGTATGTCCTCAGGTACCACAGTAGTTAATGGTGGGACTCAGTAGGTCATGCTGAAAGTTGAGTCTGCTGATTTTGAAGGTCTTTTGAAGGTCTTTTCCAGCCTACATGACCTTATGCTAATATTTCTGAAATTTATTTCTGTTCAGCTCCCAGAAAACCTCCCACCCAGCCCCCAACTGACCCCGTGGTGAAAAATAAAACAGAAACCTCAGTGACGCTGGCATGGTCCCCTCCGAAGATGCACCGCCCCATTCCAGTCGATGGCTACATTGTGGAATGCAAGAAACTAACTGGCTTCACCTGGGTGAGGTGTCACGAGTCTCATGTCCCCGTCCCAGAGTTCACGGTGAGCAATCTGTCTGAAGAGGCTGATGATCAGTTCCGAGTGTCTGCAGTCAATGCGCATGGACAGAGCCCGTCTCTGGAATTCCCAGGGAGCGTGCACCTTGGTAAGCACAAAAACCCCAATGGAAATGGGTCAGTGTGTGCTGAGCAGCTGTGTTGGTTCCCTAAAGATGCTTCCTTTGACTTTAAGGTTAGCAGTGCATTAACACACCAAAGGCTTTCCTTTATTCCTAGTTCTCCTATCTCCTATCAACCTCCAGCTACCACTAAAGTGATACGAGTTGTTTCTGTGACAGAGACATGAATATCCTTATCTTTTGATATCTCACATGTGCAAGAGGCAGAACTTTCTGTAACAGATCTTAAGCACAGAAGTGCTTCTTCTAGCACTCATGCAAAGGGAGAAGTAGAAATGTACCTATGATTTAATCTTCCATCTCTAAATGAGATACCAGACTTGCATCTAAAGAGCATTAAGACATACATGTTCTTCCTCAGACCCAGTCCTGGCTGTGAAATCCCCCCTAACAACTGGTGAAGCTGTACCTGGAGGGGATGCCATGTTTACTATTGACCTTACAACAACGTGCAAGCATGCCAGCTGATGAATGTCTGCAGTTCACAGCTATTGGCCAGTGCATTCAGTCACCAGGTTTACCACTGCATGACCATAGAGCAGTACTTTCAGCTGCAGGTTCAGACAGCCTTTCTGATTGCACTGGAATAGTTTAGAAGTAGGGGAGCAATCATTCCAATAATATCTCTATCAATCAGCTTTGCATGACAAAGTAGAACAAATAAACATTCATGATGGGAGGACCTGTTTGTCATTGGGTGGAAACCTCTGCAGAAGCATGTTTAGAGCATTATTAATCAGTAGAAGGAGATGTTTGGTTGATTTTTACTTAGTAAATCCAGCAAGAAGACCAAATGAAATATCGTGAATTGCTCAGCACTGACACAATGATGAGTGCAGGAACAGAAGGTGATACTTTTTCAGAGATGTTGCAGCAAACATTGACCACGTTAGCCTGATATAAATTGAAATAACGAGGCCTTTGCTCCTGACAGGTGCTGCAGTGAGATTTACCAAGAAGAGCAAAGATGTAGAAAAGATCTGCGCTTGGCTGCGTGAGGAAGCCAAACTGCAGGCTGAGCTTTCAGACACAGGCGCTACTGTGGAGTGGATGAAGGATGGGAAGGAGCTCAAGGCCAGTGAAAATTATGAACTGCAAATTGTGGGGAAGAAACACACCCTGAAAATTCACAACGACTCAATGGATGATGCTGCAAGTTATCAGTGCATCTGTGAGGGGGATAAAATGCTCTATCAGCTTTCAGTGAAAGGTATGTGACAGTCTGGGCTGTCCTCTTCCTGCCCAGGGCCAGCAGACTGCATTCACCTGACTCCCCGACAGTCCAGCTGTTGTCAGACAGCATCTGGGGTGTTTTCAGTGGCTGTTTTGACTTGAACTGGCCAATCTGCTTTGTAGAGCCATTTGATTTCTGTGTTCTGTCCTGTGATTCGTCCCTAAGATATAGAGGAAATCAAGGGAAAGACAGGAAAAAGAGCATCCCAGCCTTCCTGCTCTTCTGTCAGGGTGGCCACAAGAGATGATGTCAACATCTCTTTTTGTAGCAGTGATCCCAAATGTAGAAAACACCTGTGAAGAGTCACAGGGACTAAATTGATGGAGAGCAGAACTTCCTGCCAAGGCTTGTCAGCTAGTCTTAATTTTGCTTTTCTTCTCTCTCTTTGTCATGTTAGCATAATATTTCATACTGGCAGGTCTGCCCATAGAATTAACTGGCACAGGCTGCCCAGGTAGGTGGTGGGATCCCTGGAGGTGTTCAGGAGCTGTCGAGATGTGGCCCTGATGGATGTTATCAGGGGGCATGGTGGGGTGGGTTGGGGTTGGAATCAAAGGAGGACCCCCATGTATTTCATCGGGAAGCACTACTGGTAATAAGACCTTTGGAGCAAATCCTGGTAGGGCCACGCTCAGCTGGTCCAGTCTGGAGGCTGTTTCTCCTTACTGCAGTATCTGCAGTGAAAACCAGCAGCTGCTTTTGTGTGGTTGGGCTCACATCCAGCAGTGGTGATGGGACTACAATGATAAGAGACAGTTCCTGAAAAAATGAATGAAATTTGACTGTATGATAGGATGGAGTTAAATGTATTGACAGGATCTCAGTCATCCCAGTGTCCATCAGCTGGCTCTCGAGCTCCTAAATACAGGCATTCTGTAGAACGTTGTTGAATTTGTATTATACATGCGTGTTCTTGGAACTGCAGAACAAATGCATGCATAATCCAGACTTTGATTTTAGCAGCTCTGACTGCGCTGTCTCAACAGACCCAACTCAGTTGTGTGCGCTGTTTTGAAATGATATGTTAACAAGAAGTTGGAAAACAAGCTCAATTACCCTCAGTAAAATAGGACCATGGCCTTAGGCTTAAACTTTTGGCTAAGACAGTGGTGAGATTTTGAATCTTTGAAGTCAATTATTCCACTGTGTGTTAATAGGGGCCAGTTTTATCATCTAACTTTTGCACTCCAATTAATTTCCATAAAGGAATTCTGTTTTTCTTTTCAGTCCTAAGTGATATCTCTATCTTTTAGGCTCGATTTGTTTGCCAGGGGGTTACAGTGCAGTAATAGATACCCCCTCCATTGATTTCCTTCTAGTTTGCTTGTTCCAATTCTTTCCTCAGTTTTCCTATTTTAGACATTTTCTTGAAGCCTTGGGCTTCTTCCTTTGGCTCTGTCCCCTGTCCAGTGTATGTCCTTCAACTTGTGGAGATAAGGTAATCTGGTACGTGGTTTATAAAAGCTGCCAATTTGCCAGCTTCTGAATTAGAATCTAGCAATTAGAACTAGGACTAAACGTGCACGTTTGATCTTATGATAAATGAATGCCTCATGGTCACCAATGTCCCTGCAGTTCTTTACCATCATATGTATTTTGTGTCTTCATATTTTGTTTCAGCACTGGCAAACTTCGTAATCAAAGAGACAAGTGGAGGAGTAATCAGGGCCGTTGCTGGAAAACAAGCTGAATTTGTTTCTGAGACCTCTGAAGCCAATGTCATGGTGAAGTGGTACAAAAATGGCAAAGAAATCAAGACCAGTAAGAAATTCACAATGGAAGATAAAGGGAAACTGCATAAGCTTGTGGCTTCAGCTGTAACGAAAGAAGACGAGGGAACATACATCTACACAATTGGAGATGACACTCTGATTTTTGATTGGAAAGTCTCAGGTAAGTTTGTGAGGCAAACATAGGATCACAATCCATGTAAAGCACTTCAGACTTAATTCATTTTATTTGTCCAATGCTGTGGGTTTCCAGTATTTAGGACAAAGATTGCATAGCTCTATTGAAGCAATTCTGACCTTCCTGTTGTCCCTATGCAAATCCACAGTATGAGCAAATAATGTAACTGTGTTGTGATGAATTCAAGACAGCCTTAGCTCCAGCTGGGGCTGGAGTCACGACTTGAGCCCTGACATCTGGGCTTCATTCATCTAGTTCATGTATTGCCTCAGCACTTACATCATCTTTAAACCTATGACTGAAATGGTCCTAAGTTATTAGCATGGGAATCCTGTCTCCTCTTTGGACAAATTAAACTCCACATTTGGAGAGTTGAGTGTCTCCTGCTGTACCCGAAGGACATTGTGATCTCTGAGGTGTCTCCCTGAGGTGCTGTAAGCACAGCCATTAGCTCATAGTGCAAGTAAAGCACTGTTAGGTCAAGCCTGGAGGAGTAATGCTTGTTGCTGACATGTTCCTGTTCAGGGTGGAGCTGGAGGGTAAAATAACACAAGAAATTGTCATTGAAATTCAATATCTGTGAAATTCAGCTGGTTGCATTCACAGAACCTGGCGTTAAGATCTGTTTTCTGTTTTATATCTTGAGCCTATTTTCCATAACCCAGTCCTCATTTATGAACTGAAGCTCTACTGAAAGCCTTTCGCTGTGTATGCTCATGCTGCAGTGCAGCGCTTGTGACCTTTAACAGCACATTCACGTTCCTCTGATCACAGGATCCTTACGGTTGATTAAGACCCTCTAGTCTGACTGCTCACCCATCACCACCGTGATGCTCACCATCAGCTTAGCTAAAAACTCAGCAGAGATGATAGATCAAGCACAACACTGGATTTGGGGTGGCTAGAGATTCCTAAGATATTGAAGGATTGCTTGCAGGTGGTGTTGGCTCAGGTATTCACCCTGCATCCCACCTGCTGTTCTGTTTGGTTGAGAATCATGCATTCTGCAATTTCACTTTGTAATTCAAAGACCCTGGCTTTATCTGTTGAAAAACTGATCTAAAACAAGCCAAGAAGACTCCGTTGGAACTGGTTGATGCAGAACAAAGGCATCCCCAAAGGACAAGTTGCACTGTTTGATGAACATTATTGGATGAGAGCTAAGCTAAGATTTAAAAAGTTCTGGGGCTGTCTCTGAGCATCAAATACAGAGGAAGCCTGCATGATTCCCTGAGAATGGATACCTCCTACTTTGGTGTAGGGTTAAGGGAACACTAGCAGTAACTCCTATCACAAAATGTCGCATGGCTCAGACAAAATGCCATCAAGAGGGCTTAATTAGGAGCACCAAATGGTCGCAAGATGGTCTTAGGGCAGGGAAGTAATCTATCTATGTGATATTGATTGATGCTATTAGTTCTTAACAGCTTGACTCTAGAAGGACTGTTGTTCTTTGGTCACCTAGTTATAAAAGAATAAATGGCTCCTGTCTATTACAATTTTTAACGCATTTTTTGTTCACTGATGCCATAAATGTTCCTGGCATAGTAATTGGCCTTGGTATATTCAGTGACTGAAAGCAACAGTTGTTGCTCTAAGAAATGCAGTACAAAGCTAGGTCTGCCTGTAGCTGACAGCCATCAGCTTGCTCCTCAGGCAGGTTCTGTCTGTGTATGGGAGATCACAATGTGAACCACTGATTGATCAGCTGAGGCAAGTGTGGGGTCAGCTGTGGGAGCACAGGTGAAAGTTATGTAGCTGTGCTCCCTGGAGGGGTGGAGTTCGACTCCACCTCCTCTGAGACCTCATTTAAGGGCTGACCCTCACTGAGGCAGCATCTCTTGGAGATTGCTCACCAGGGAGGATCACCTCAGCTCTGGTGAGTTCCCTTTTCCTTATATCTTCTGTATTTCTACCATTTTACTTGTAATTGCTATCCTTGTTAATACCAGCATAGTTATTGCCAATACATTTGGCAAGCCAGGCAGGAGCCACTGACTTGGCATCTAGAAATATAAGGAAAAAAAAAATGTCCTTTGTGTGGAAAATCTTTAATTGGTACAAGGGGGAGAAGACCACCCCCTTAGGGACATGCCTTCCTGGACAAATTCCAGGTTTTGAGGCGTCCCCATATTACCAATTAGCAACAATTATTGAACAATGGGGCCCTTTAAGAGTACCAAATAACATGGACGCCTATTGTCTAACTGATTACTTTCTAGGACTACAAAAAGATATCTTAATTACAAAAGAAAAGCGAATGGCTGCATCTATGGCAGCCTGGCCATTATTAAATGCTTTAAATCGGGCAGAGATAAAATCAAACAACATTGCACATGAAAATGAATTGTTAAAGGCCCGTATTGAAAAATTGGAGGGTGAGATCAATCTATTGACAGGAAAAAAACCGTCATTTTCTTCCTCCAACCCTCAAATTAGATACATTTCATTTAATGACGATCAAGATCCTGAAGAAATGAATCAAAATAAGATCACTAAATCTGATCTAGAAAAACCATCTGAGACGGACTCACTAGAAGTCCGTCCAGTAATAACTCAAAAAACAAAGAAAATTCAAGATCGACCAGCAGGAGTGCCTCCTGATCAATGGCCCCCTGCCGAATCTGTTTTACATGTAACAGCCCGTCCATATACGCCTACTGAACTCATGGACCTAGTGCAACGATTTAGGCAAAGGCCAAGGGAAAGTGTTCCGGCTTGGTTATTACGGGTATGGGATTCAGGGGCAGATAGTGTACTGGTTAGTGGCCCCGAAGTATCTAAGTTGGCCACAATAACAGTACATCCTGCCCTTCGGCAGAGACTGTATGCTGGGACTCAGTTCCCTGAAGAAAACCATTCAATTGTAGAATGGATAACGGCTGCTTGCCGCATGGTGTGGACAAATAAAACTGACATGCCAGTAAACACAGGGATGTGGTCTTCTATGGAAGACCTTCAAAATTATATACGCGAATTAGGTATGAGAGAGGCTATCTACGAAGACACATTCGATAGCCCTGATATGGTTAAATTTTCTGCGGGAATGAGGGACCTAATTTTACAGTAAGCACCCTCTCATATGTATGGAACCTTGGTTTCCATACTTAATCCAGTAGTATCCGCAGAGGCAGTAGTCCAACAAGCCGCCCAATTGGTAGCAGACCTCGGAGAAACTGAGCGTTTACGAGCTAAGCGCAATATCAGGGTGATTGAGGATGCCGAGGCTTTTCCAATAGTGTGAGCCAGAAGATCGGCCCCGCGAACTTCTCGGGCAGGACCTGTTAGGGTATCCCGGAAACAAATGTTTAATGATCTGCTCCGGGCAGGCGTTCAGTTTTCAAAAATTGATGGGCAGCCCAATCAGGTTCTCCTTCAGTTGTGGAAGCAACTGAAGGATGAACAAAAATTTCAGAATAAACCCAAAAGGCCAGGGATAAGATTTATAGAGCGGCGACCAACAACAACATGGAATTTAGAAGATTTTATAGTTCCAAATAGGAAAAAGAAGCCACCTCAGGTGCCTCGGGTTATGACACCGGAGGTATCGGAGGTAAAAGACTTGAATCTGGCTCAGTTCATGGCTTGACGAGGGATGTCAGTCCTCCTAGGGCCTCTAGACGGGACCGGAGGCCCTATGTGGAACTGACGATATACTGGTCCCGAAAGAATATACAGAAGGTTATGGCCCTAGTTGATACTGGGGCAGAGACATCTATAATATATGGAGACCCAACTAAATTTAAAGGTAATAGAGTGATGATTGGAGGTTTTGGGGGACAAACCATTCCGGTCACCCAAACCTGGGTAAAACTGGGGGTCGGGCGTCTTCCACCACGGGAGTACAAGGTATCCATTGCCCCAATTCCAGAGTATATATTAGGAATTGATATCCTGTGGGGTCTGGCTCTCCATACAACAGTGGAAGAGTTCCGATTGCGGCAGAGATGCATTAGTATCCAGGCAATCCAGACAATATTGAGAGGCCATGCAAAACATGAGCCTATTTGTTTGCCGAAGCCACGCCGGATTACTAATGTGAAACAGTACAGACTCCCGGGTGGGCAGGATGAAATAACAAAGACGGTGCAGGAATTAGAAAGAGTGGGTATTATAAGGCCTGCACATAGCCCATATAACTCCCCAATATGGCCAGTGCGAAAACCGGATGGAACATGGAGGATGACAGTAGACTATAGGGAATTAAATAAGGTCACGCCACCTGTTCATGCGGCTGTACCCAATATTGCCTCCCTAATGGACACACTAAGCAGGGAAATCAAAACATATCACTGTGTCTTGGATTTGGCGAATGCATTCTTCAGTATTCCAATCAGTGAAGAATCGCAAGATCAGTTTGCATTTACATGGGAAGGGAGGCAATGGACTTTCCAGGTCCTACCCCAAGGGTACGTACATTCGCCCACTTTTTGTCATAATTTAGTGGCACGTGATCTGGCTAAGTGGGAAAAGCCAAATAATGTCAATTTATATCATTATATTGATGACCTCCTGTTAACATCCGATTCGTTAGAGGCGGTGAGACAAGCAGCAGCTTTGTTGATAGCTTACCTGCAGAAAAGAGGGTGGGCTATAAACCCACAGAAGGTGCAAGGTCCGGGGCTATCTGTAAAATTCCTGGGAGTAATTTGGTCCGGGAAAACCAAAGTACTACCCAGTGCGGTAGTAGATAAAGTCCAAGCGTTTCCAGTCCCTACAACATCAAAACAATTGCAAGAATGTTTGGGTATATTGGGGTATTGGCGCTCCTTTATACCTCATTTAGCTCAGCTATTAAGGCCATTATACAAGCTTACAAAGAAGGGTCAATCATGGAATTGGGGAAAGATAGAACAGGATGCTTTCCAACAGGCAAAACTGGCAGTTAAACAAGCTCAGGTGTTGGGTATATTTGATCCGACCCTCCCAGCTGAACTAGATGTTCATGTTACTCAAGATGGTTTTGGCTGGGGCCTGTGGCAACGCCAGAGTTCTGTTCGAACCCCCATTGGATTCTGGTCTCAGGTTTGGCTCGGAGCAGAAGAACGATATAGCATGATTGAGAAACAGTTATTGGCTGCCTATTCGGCATTACAAGCAGTAGAGCCGATAACGCAAACAGCAGAGGTCATAGTTAAGACTTCATTACCAATCCAGGGGTGGGTGAGAGATTTGACTCACCTTCCTAAGACGGGGGTGGCCCAAGCACAAACGGTGGCACGATGGGTCGCCTATCTAAGCCAGAGAAGCAGTCTGTCTTCATCTCCACTTAAAGAAGAACTACAGAAGATCCTAGGCCCAGTGACGTATCACAGTGATACATCAAAAGAACCGATGGTTGCTCCACCAGAGAAGAGTCCCGTTCAGGAAGGAAGATATCCTATTCCTGAAGATGCCTGGTATACGGATGGGTCCAGCAGAGGCAACCCGAGCAAGTGGCGAGCAATAGCATACCATCCCTCTACTGAGACCATCTGGTTTGATGAGGGGGATGGTCAAAGCAGCCAATGGGCAGAATTGCGAGCCGTGTGGATGGTTATAACTAAAGAACCTGGTGACGGCGTCCTGAACATCTGTACAGATAGTTGGGCTGTGTACCGGGGGCTCACTCTGTGGATTATGCAATGGGCTACCCAGGAATGGACTATCCACGCCCGACCGATTTGGGGTAAAGACATGTGGGTAGACATTTGGAATACGGTCAAACACAGGACAGTATGTGTCTACCATGTCTCTGGTCATCAACCCTTGCAGTCACCAGGAAATGATGAAGCTGACACACTGGCCCGAATCCGATGGATTGAGAATTCACAATCTGAAAATATTGCCCGTTGGTTACATCAGAAGCTACGGCATGCTGGACAGAAGATAATGTGGGCAGCTGCTAAAGCATGGGGGCTGCCTGTACAACTATCTGATATTGTTCAAGCATGTCAGGATTGCGATGCTTGCTCAAAGATGAGACCGAGACCGTTGCCTGAAACAACATCCCACATTGCTAGAGGATATAGTCCTCTTCAGAGATGGCAGGTCGACTACATTGGGCCCCTCCCTCGGTCTGAGGGGGCGAGATATGCCCTGACCTGCGTTGACACTGTAAGTGGACTGCTGCAAGCCTATCCTGTACCAAAGGCAAATCAAGCATACACAATTAAGGCACTTACTAAACTGATGTCTGCATACGGGACACCTCAAGTTATCGAGAGTGACCAAGGGACTCACTTCACTGGAGCGATGATACAGCGCTGGGCAGAAGAAAACAACATTGAATGGCGATTCCACCTGCCATATAACCCAACAGGGGCAGGCCTTATTGAACGTTATAATGGTATCCTTAAGGCTGCCCTGAAAACAGACTCTCAGTCCCTGCAGGGGTGGACAAAAAGATTATATGAAACCGTGCGGGACCTGAATGAAAGACCTCGGGATGGCAGACCCAGTGCCCTGAAAATGTTACAAACTATATGGGCCTCCCCTCTTAGGATCCAAATTACAGGCACCGATAATAAGGTAAAACCGCAGGTTGGTACTGAAAATAATCTTCTGCTCCCTGCCCCTGAGAATTTAGAACCGGGAATCCATAAGATAAATTGGCCTTGGAAGGTGCAGGTAGGACCCAAATGGTGTGGCCTACTTGCACCTTGGGGGAGATTATTGGAGGTGGGAGGTTCAGTCACCCCCTCGGTGATAGGTACATGGCCTACTGACATCGTGGTCAATACTCCGGCCTTTTTTGCTAAAGGAACACCTATTATGTCCCTATGGCAGATCAAGACTCCTCCTCTGGTGCCAGATATAGTTATACAGCCACAGATATCTGGCCAGAGGGTATGGTATCGGAGGCCGGGACATAATCCAGTACAAGCAGAAGTATTGACCCAAGATAAGAATACGGCCTGTATCTTGCCCTGGAGGGCGGATCTTCCCCTCCTAGTACCCTTGAAACATCTATATTACTCCCCTTAAGATTGATTCTAAGCCTCTAGGACCATTACTCTGGACTGATGAAACGCAGACGGACCTGCACTTCAAGATGATTTGTCTCCGGTAACATCTATCAAGCACTGGCCCATGGAAGATCATAAACACCCATCCAATCATCATCATTTGAATAATATCAACATCTAATGCGACGGGAGATTGTATCAGCGTCGTGATTGGGTCTCTGTAATAAGGGGAACTCACCTAATCATTGGTTCACGTTGTGAAGGGGTGGAGTGTATGGGAGATCACAATGTGAACCACTGATTGATCAGCTGAGGCAAGTGTGGGGTCAGCTGTGGGAGCACAGGTGAAAGTTATGTAGCTGTGCTCCCTGGAGGGGTGGAGTTCGACTCCACCTCCTCTGAGACCTCA
This sequence comes from Coturnix japonica, assembly GCF_054131305.1. Lineage (NCBI taxonomy): Eukaryota > Metazoa > Chordata > Aves > Galliformes > Phasianidae > Coturnix > Coturnix japonica. The sequence continues at coordinate 17,259,484 of NC_140671.1, read as the reverse complement.
TTTAAGGGCTGACCCTCACTGAGGCAGCATCTCTTGGAGATCGCTCACCAGGGAGGATCGCCTCAGCTCTGGTGAGTTCCCTTTTCCTTATATCTTCTGTATTTCTACCATTTTGCTTGTAATTGCTATCCTTGTTAATACCAGCATAGTTATTGCCAATACAGTCTGGATGGAATGAAGGGCATGAAATACTGATGTGCTCATCAAACGCTGCTTGTTAGCTTAGAGACAAGGTGTTGAATTGGTTTGTTCATGTATTGCAAACAGGTTACTTAGCTGCCTTCATTTTAGCTTCAGAAGAACATGTGCAGAATACAGAATTGATTAGAAGAAATAAGAACTGTCTGCATAGAACTTACTCTTTCCTTACACAGGAGAATCAAGCACACGTTTGTATGTGAGTACCTCCAGAGGTGAAACTTGATCCCCCAGATGTAATGAGCAGAGACATTACAATCAGTTCTAACTGTATCTTAATGCTGTGCTGAATAAGCCTGAGTCAGGATGTAAACCACTTTCTCTTTTTTTCTTCAGATGAAGCCATTAATTTTGTCAGCAAGTCCAAAACGACTCCAGAAATATCAGTCAGTCCTTCTGAAGACCTGGAGCTGGTGTGTGAGGTGTCAGCTGCAAGCGGAGCTGTCGTATAGAAGAAAGATCAAATAGAGGTGAAGCAGGACCAGAGGACAACCATCATCTCCCAGGGGACGCACCGCAAGCTCATGGTCAAAAATGTGACCCTGAAAGACCAAGGGAGCTACAGCTGTGAAACAAAAGATGACAAAGCAACATTCCAAGTGAAAGTCAGAGGTGAGAAAATGCTTGGAATCCCAGAGATAAAGGAACACTTCATTTTGTGTGTCTTGCATTTGGAGGATCAACTTACAGCCTCTCTGGTGCAAAACATTTTGGCTATAGGACTTTCTTTGTCATCTAGTGTCATAGCAACACTTTTCTACATGTGCTTTTCCATCCAGGAATGAATTACTGCAACAAACAATAGGCAAGGAGGGTAACTTGTGCAGCTCTTGTAGTCAGCTGGTGTCTGCAGGGTTACAGTGCAAGAGCACACCAGGCATGCACGGAGTGAGAAAAGGGGAGGTGTTTGATGAGATCTGGTTACAAAATTTGAATGACACAATGAGGTGGAAAATGCCACTAATCAGACTCATAAATGGCCTGGGTTGCAAAGGCCCACAGTGCTCATCCAGTTCCAACCCCCTTCTTCCTATGTGCAGGGTTGCCAACCAGCAGCCCAGGCTGCCCAGAACCACATCCAGCCTGGCCTTGAATGCCTGCAGGGATGGAGCATCCACAGTCTCCTTGGGCAACCTGTTCTAGAGGGCCATTCCCTTCTGATTTACTGGAAATGTAGAGAGACATCAGAAGAAACAAAGAGAAGGGAGGAGGTTCAGCAGTGCATGCAGGTGTTCTAAATCTCATGTCCAAATCTGCTATCAGACTGCGAAATGTTTAGATTTATGATATGATATGAAATGATATGCCTATTCATTTCCCAAGGCAAAATAGAGGGGAAAGTATTTTCCTGTCTTAATGAGGCATCATGATGGTCCCTGTGAAGGGCAAGTATAATGAAAATGGGGAACTGGAGTAAGCTCTGCAGCAGACTACAGCAAAATGGTGTGACTGTTGTGATGTCCCTGCAGAGAAAGAAGACGTGTTTACAAACAAGGACAAGGTACAAAAGGAGGTGAAGGCTGCACTGACTCAAAATGCCACGCTGAGCTGCGAGGTGGCCCAGGAGAAGACGGAGGTGAAGTGGTACAAGGAGGGGAAACTGATCACCTCGAGCAAGAAGTTCAAGGTGGAGTCAGAGGGCAAACAGTGTCGGCTGGTGGTGATCCAGGTAGAGAAGAAAGATGCAGGGGAGTACAGCTGCGAGGCTGCTGGCCAGAAACTCACCTTCAAGATTCATGTCACAGGTGAGAGAGAACACATTTTGGCCTTTCATTCTAGAATGTTTTAGAAAACGGTCATTAGTTTGTAAGTTTTCCCTGCTATGCTTAAAATTTTTGGAGCTGAACTTTGGGGTGGTTAATTTCTGATGAGGAAATTGAACAAATTGTTCTAAATACAGTTGTGAGGCAGCTCCATCTTTTAAAATCTTCAGGAATTTCCTTTTGCTGTGGGAATGAGGCCATAGACAAGAAAGTTCTGATTGCACTTCTCCATTCCCACGTGCCTGTACCACTAGAACAACTCTGCAATGCAGCTGCGTCTCAGGAAGTTTCAGAACAGGGGCTTTGTGTCAAGCACTAGGGGGTGTGCTCTATGTAACATGTTTTTGTCTTGGAAGGGCTCATTTAGCATGGGAGAGAATACTACAGGAATGTTTTGTATAAGTTGATGTTTTGAAGACATAAGTAAATGGCAGCTAGGGGACGAAAGAGTCATGAGAGTCATACAAGAAGCATCACAGAATGCCTTTTGTTGGAAGGGACCTGGAGGATCATCCAGTTCCAATCTCTGTCCTGGAAAGGAACACATTCTTTGAGACTAGGTTGCTCTAACACCCATCCAGCCTAGACTTGAATGTTTTCAGGGATGGGGCATCCATAAATTGCACAACTTCTCTCCACATCATTCTCTTGGGGCATCAGACTGGGAGAACTGATTCATTTTTCTGACTCCTTCCCCAAAACCTGCTCTTCTTTCAAGAGGCCAAACTAATGTATCTCTCTCTTTTCAGAGCCAGAATTTGTATTTACAAACAAGGAGAAGGTACAGAAGGTGGTGAAGGCTGCAACAACAGAAAATGCCACGCTGAGCTGCGAGGTGGCCCAGGAGAAGATGGAGGTTGTCATCAATTTATAAGCAATGAGCCAATAATGTTCCAATTATAAACTTTTATTAATTGTAGCGGGTAAAACAAAAAGGCAATTCAGTGCTGGGCGACAGGGGGATTATTGTTCCTCCAACTGCCGCGCCGTCCCGTCCCTTGCAACTTCTTTTGTATTGTCCATCCCGAGCGTATTGTCCTTTAATTGGTCGGTTGTGATCGTGCGACTTGGTGTGTCGTTCCTTGGTTGGTCCTTCCGTGGAACTTTGTATCCATCGGGGCGCGCTTTGCCTGTAACTACGCAGAGTACACAATCTACCCATAAAATTAGAGTGTTCTGCAACCTTTGTGGCCTCCATATTCCACCATTATATCCCGGTCCTAATGAACAAGCACTCCACCACAATGCTACCACATCCCGGTCTTAATGAGCAAACATTTTATCACAGAGGTCAAGTGATAAAAGGAGGGGAAACTGATCACCTCGAGCAAGAAGTTCAAGGTAGAGTCAGAGGGCAAACAGCGTCGGCTGGTGGTGAGCCAGGTGGAGAAGAAAGATGCAGGGGAGTACAGCTGCGAGGCTGCCGGCCAGAAACTCACCTTCAAGATTCATGTCACAGGTAAGACAGGTGTTGTATGAAATACAGCAGAGAACAGTAAAGTAAAATCTAGTTTCTATTATACTGCACCTGGATCACTGTAGTCTGTGCTGAGGTTTTTTCCCTAGACTTGATTGCCTGGGTTTGTAGAAAGTATTTGGTTTCAGTATGACACAAAGACCTGTTTCAGTCTGTCTGTAGAGCAATAATTAGTAATATATGTACAGTGGAAGCAATATTCAAGATATTATTCAAATCTCTCCTGTGCCTGAGATCCCAAACTGTAATTCTTGTTCACCGAAACATTTGACTAAGATAAGTATGTGCAGTGAGGCTGGAGTGCATGTTCTACGTGCAGCCTTTCATGGCAGGAGAAGCAGGAACTTCTCCTAGTAGTACACTGCCTTTTTACTATGCCTTTATGTTGGAGGCTGCATCTGGATAGGTGAGTCTGCTACTCACAGTAAGAGACCTGGTAGAGCTGACTATTGCCAGAGCTCAAAGTAAGATAGATATCTGCAAATCACACACAAAGAACAAAGGACTGCGTTGGTGAGCATATTTCCTTTGTGCCTTTGACAGTCACAGTTGTGGCAATGGTAGAGGCCATGAGGAGTCTGTTCAGGAAGCCAGGAGTACTGTTCTGGGTCATGAAAAGGCAGCCAGTGGTTTGACTATCACATGTTTATGTGTTTTGATGTTTCACAGTGGGTCTTAAGTAAAAGGAACTCAGGTTTTGGTTGCCTGCAGGACAGATGTTCTTTTGGGTTCAATATGTTTGCATAGTGACTTGCAACCATGGGACTGGTGTTCAAGGACCCTCTTGGTTCCTTCAGTTCCTAGGTTCTTTCTTGCCTAGATTTGACACTTTGTTTCAACAGAAGAGCTGATATTCTCTAGTGAAGGCTATTAGTTTGGGCACAAGTGGTAACCTAAACCTGTTCCAACCTGTACATACAAACCTGCAAGTTGGTCTCATTTCGGTCCCTCAGTCAATACTTTTTCTTTTCTTCCCTCAGAGCCAAAACCTGTGTTTATAAACCAGGAGCAGGTGCAGAAAGAGGTGAGTGCTGCCCTGGCAGCAAGTGCCTCCCTCAGCTGTGAAGTAGCACAGGATCCAACCGAAGTAAAATGGTACAAGGATGGAAGACTGCTTGCCTCCTCCAGAAAGTTCAGAATGGAATCTGTGGGCAAAACACGGCGTCTGGTTGTGGAGCAGCTGGAGAAGAAAGATGCTGGAGAATACATCTGCGAGGCTGCTGGCCAGAAGATGACCTTCAAGTTGGAAACAACTGGTGAGCATTCGCTTTGGGAGCACTAAGCAGCTTTTTATGTGGCTTAGAGGAAGACTGGCTGTCTTCTACCCTGTGGGCATGGAACAGCCACAATTCCCCCCCGGAACAACATCAATGACCCACACCACAAGTTGGATTCTCCTTTTTAATGTAGTGGTAGCGAGGTGAAAATCTGGCTGTGGAATATTTTTGACTAAGGAACTTCTACTTTAATTTCTAGATGCGCTGAATTACCCTCTGGAGTGTCTTTCTGAATATATAAGCAACCATGGGTGACTATGATCCTGATTTATATCTAGGCTCAGGCTTACTTTTTCAGTTAGGTTAGATCAATAGCTCCAGAGAAGATAGGGAAATACAGCAGTTCACTGATACCATGTGTCAGAAGAATGCAGCTCAGTGCTGGGCAGTTTGCTGCTTCATTCCCTCTTACAAGTTGCACCCAAGGCTGGAAAAGACCACTGAGATAGCCGAGTCCAACCCAGCCCACCCTCACTGGACTTACTAACCACGTCCCCAGTGCCACATACCCGTGGCTCTTGAGCACCTCCAGTGACTGCGGTATATCAGCGTGGTTGCTTCAGTTGTGGGAGTTTTCAGACACTGGCTGTTGTTCTAGCGAGACAAAAAACCAAAACTGATGGAACAGTGTCTATACAGGAAGCAACTGGCTGTCCTGATGGCTGCCAACAGTTTTACACAAGGTGTGTCATGCAAGCTTGCATGAGTCTGGTTTAAAAACTTGCTGTTCTGATGGAAGGAGAGGATGTTGGTACAGGATAACTGCGGGATTTGTGCTCTCCCGACATCCAGTTGCAATCACAGCTTATTGTTGCTATAGAAAACAGCTTCTCTGTAGACAAATTGAGTTAGTTCCAATAAGTGGCTGAAGCCCTAAGTGATCCAAGGTGAAGCATGATCCAAACTGGAATTTAACTAATTGTAGTAGGGAATCCAAGCCTTAATGAGATGAGTTATTTAAAATATGAGTCCTCCATCTAAAACAGCATTGAACTCTTACTCTGGTTTATGATAGAAGTGAGAGTTTAACAGCAGAAGTCTGAAGTTATGCTCCATATTTCTCATCACTCAAGAGAATATTTGAATATATGAATTCCTTTGGCTATGTTAGAGCTCATAATGAGGTCAGCTGATGTTCTTTAAATGCTCGGAGTCTAGCAATGTGGGGAAGTGGACTGCTATTTGCTGTTGAGCTTTAGGCTAAGAAGCCTGATTTTAGAGGACTGTGGACTTCCCCTTTCCCTTCTCCTCTCCTCCCCTTCTCCCTGGACTGATCCCACATGGTTTGAGAATGATTTCAGATCAAGGTAAATGAGGAATCGCCGTGTGAAAACCTGTTGTTTTACTGCACTATAAGAGACACTTAGTCAAAAGACAAGTGTGTGTTCCAAGCTTGAGATTGCAGGAGATCCTAGAAACAACTCAGCTGCTCAAACCTGTAGTCTGGCTGAATCTTTTATTGTCAGTTTTGGTCAGGAGGAGATGCTTGAGTAAGACAAATAAAAGGTCACGGGTAAGTTGGTCCTTCTTGTGATATACTTCTAGGCTTTCATCAGGGAGAAGCTTAATTAGTCCAAATAATCATAGCAGAAACCACACCAAGAGCATGAGAGTGAAATTTATACTTTCTTGACGTGAAGGAAAATTTTACCTGGTTCTGCCATTCCCCAAATATTTGTTTCCTTATGACAAGAAGAACTTTGCAGAAGTAATTTTTTTTTTCAGTCTTGCGTGCAACACAAAAAGGGGTAAAATCTAGGAGGCCACCTGAAATGTTTTTTCCATCTGGAAGGATCCATTTAACAGCACCCATGGACCTGGTTATGAACAAAACTAAGTTCCCAACTAAATCCACATTCTTCTTTCTCCTTCTCAGAATTGCCTGTGAAAATCAGCAAACCATTGGCAGACAGTAGCGTCATTGAGAAGGACAAGGTCACATTTGAGTGTGAGCTGTCCAGGCCCAACATGGACGTCAAGTGGTTCAAGGTATGGCATGTAATGATATTTTCCTTTCTGACTTCTCTGGAAATGAATGAGAGCCTTTAATTTCACTTCCAAGGGATGCGAGTCTGAGCTTTTCCTTGATAGCTTTTTCACTGCTCTCTTTTCTTTATGCTCTTTTATTTGCCCAGATCAGCACTCTTTGTTATTATGTCCTGAGTTCATTTATCAAGCTGAAATTGAAGTTTGTTTTGGTTTTATTGTGAACTTTTTAGGTCATGCTGCACAAAATATTGTTGGTTGAACTACAGTACAGTCTTGAGCTTCAAGTCTAACACAGAAATTCTCAGCTGGGATTTTGTAGCCTTGTTGTGAACTGGGTTTTTGGGGTGAAATCTCAGTTTTCTTTGCACCTGACAGTGTGAGAATTTGCTCTGGCACTTTGTGTACCTCCCCGGTGCTCAGCTGTTCCTTCCCTTACTTGGGGATAACGTCATTTATTCAAGGTGATGTCCAAACAGGCTTGTTAACAGTCCTCCGCAGTGCTTTAAGCTGTCATAGGTCAGCCAGAATTTATGCATGTTCTATAGCCATTCCTTCATGTTGAAAACACTGCACTGTGCTTAAGCTTCAGCATATGTTCCAGTAAGCACAGTTCCATTAATTCTAGGGGAGTGGGTGAATTAAGCATAGATCTGAAGGCTCCCTTTGCTGAGTGCAGAGATGGAAGGACTAATGGAGATCTGACTTGATATTTTCCCTTCTATGATGGGAAGGAGCTCTGTCAAAGTAAAAAAGTGGGCATTACTTCCCAGGGAAATAAGAGAAGTCTCATTATTCACAAGTGTGAATATGAAGATCAGGGAACATCCACATGCTGAGCAGCCTAAGACAAGACATCAGCTACCCTAAAGGTTCATTTTATGTTTAACTGAAAGAGCAAATAAATCCTCTTGTGGTATTTTGCACCACGGGAAGAAATGCTTCATGGGCAGTTTGGGCATTTCTTGGTTAGTCCTTTTGGATACCTTTCTCTTTCTTCTTTATGCTCAAGACAGATTTTCCCTCCATGTGTTGCATTGGTTAAACCCCAGTTTGTAGCTCATCATTGGGCTCTGAAGCATCAGACTTGTTACTGAACACACGGGTCTGCTGTGCCCTGGTAGATGCCACCTTCCCAAGGGATGTATGAAAGGATGCTTTTTTCTGATTTCCTACTAGATGCTGTCCTCATGTGGCCACTTGGGTTCAGTGTTAGCATGAACATGAACATGTGTCCTGTCCCATGACTTTGGTGAACTCTCATTTTCTCTCTCATTCTGCAACCAGGTTGGGTTGCTGTTTCAGTACTGGCTGTTTTATGTAGCCATTCCATTTGTTCTGGTTTACGTTCTTTTTTCTTTTCTTTTTTTCAGGCATCATTTCTATACAGTAGACAAAGCCAGCCTATTACATTTGATTTACAGCTTTTAGCTTTTGCTGGTAAGCATTTCAGCTCTCAGGCAGTTTTACCAACAGCTTTGAAGAGCTGAAATGAACCAGCCTGGACACGATGGTCTGTTTTTGTTGGTGTAATGAATTTATGAAGTTAAACTGATTGACCCCATAAGGTTTTACAGTGTATGACTCACGTCTGGCAGAGTTATCACAGCAATGAGTTTATATACTTAGCATTTCAGGAGGCAAATGGTTGGGGATACTCTTTCATTTGCTTGCGTCTCAGAGTGAATCACTAGTATGTGAACCATCCTTCATCTCCTTTGTATTGCTTTTGTGTGTGTCTGTGTGTGGTTTCCCCTGTGAATTTCATTCTTTCCAGTTATATGGAAGTTCTCTTTTGAGCAGTGAAATTAGATGTTCCATCATCAGTCATAATGGTAAAGCTGAGTTGCCACGTTATCTGTGTCCTTTCTGTCTGGCGTCTCAATAACTGCTGCCCCACCACAATATCTGCCTAATACTTCAGCTCCATGGATGCCTCCTTGTGCAAACTGAGAGCCTGTATTTGGTGTGCATAGATCTGGGCTTACATCTGTGCTGGTAAATGCACTAGTGCATGGGCTAAGCAGTCCTGCCTCCTGTGCTGTGGGCATTGAGATGGGGCTCCTACAAGCTGCCCATTGCAAGATATTTAGAAACTAATTGCTGCGGAGGTTTCCATCCTCTTTTCAGACTAACTAAAATTTGGTTAGTGGGATCAAAACAGAAGGGGCAGGGAGGGAGAGCTGACCAAGGACTACTGATGGAACAACTATGAATCCTTGGTTCCTCAGGATTCCCTGCATCAGCAGTTGGCAACAGGAGTAAGGGGGCTCAGGAGGACACTGTGGAGTAGTGTGAAAAATGAGCGAAGAGAGTTACTAATTGATGCCTCTTGGAAAGTAGTCCAAGAGTGGTCCTCTTCCTAAACTCTCCTCTTGTGTGTGGTTTTATCTTTATGAGGTGTTCATAACAAGTGATGTGTAGATCTCCCTTATCTCATAATGTCTTTTCCTGCCTGCAGTGAATATGCAGGATACTGGATCATATACCAGCTTCTTTGAATTACTGCTCATGTCAGGAGATAAAATCTGCCTATTCTTTGAACTAACACTGGCGAGGGTTAGTTATTCTGGCTACCGAGAGAATGACACAGCAGATTAAACTCTTTCATTTCCTTCTTTGTCAAATGCCTTTTCATCTAACTGTGTGTCCCATAGAAATTCAGAGCAGTGTTGGCTGAGGGAAGTGGAAATATTTATCTCCTGTGTGTATCTGCCACCCTATTTAGACATGCTGGCAGAGCGCAGAGATTGGAGGAGTTGGATTAGGCAGTAGTTTCCCTATTGCTCACAGAACCACTTTTTCTGTGGTCTCCCAGCTACCCTGTGCCCAGTGGCCTATGCAAGATGGAGCGGAAAAGGCTCATTTTATGAACAAACAGGAACCTTTCTGGTCAGATTAATACCTGTGCTCTTTTAGAGAGATTTAGATACTAGAGATTTTAGGTACTGGAATAGGCTCCCCAGAAAGGTGGTTGAATCACCATCCCTGGTTGTGTTTAAGAGCCTTTTGGATGTGGTACTCAGGGATATGATTTAGTGTAGGGTTTTTAGAGTTAGGGTACTGGTTAGGCTGCGGTTGGACTTGATGATCTTCAATGTCTTTTCCAACCTGGGTAAATCTATGATTCTATGCAGGAACTCTTCTCCTGAGGTTAATCCAAGTTGTATCCAGGCCCTTCAGAAGGAAAGGGATATAGCAGCACAGAAATATGGCCTGATTCTGACATAACTAAATGCAGACCTGGAGAGTTAAAAGGGATTGTGTGATGTTCAAAGGATTTTGAAGCAAAGATGTCCCCTAGGTAAGATTTGTGGCTGACATTCCCCATACATTGTTTGTAGGCACACAAGCTAAGGAGAGACTAGTGATGAGCATGCAGAGAAGCCAATGGTTCAGACAGGTTTGTAGTGACACAACACTGTAGAGTTCTGTCTAGTTCTCCTTGGCATAGTTTGGAAAATAAAGATGAGGTAATTGGTGGTAACCAATATGGCTTCATCAAGGTCAAGCCATGTCTGACAAACTTGGTGGCCTTTCATGATGGAGTAACAGCATCAGTGGATAATGGGAGAGCAACTGACATCATCTACTTGGACTTGTGCAGAGCATTTGATCCCGTCCTGCATGACATCCTGGTCACCAAACTGGAGAAAAATGGTTTTGATGGATGGACCAGTTGCAGGATAGGGAACTGTCTGGATGGTCACACTCAGAGAGCTGCAGTCAATAGCTCAGTGTCCAGGTGGAGGGTGGTGTTGGGACCAGTGTTATTTAACATTTTTGTAGGCAACATGGAGAGTGGAATCAAATGCAGCCTCAGCAAGTTTGCAGATGACACCAAGCTGAGCGGTGCTGTTGATGTGCTAGAGGGAAGGGATGCTACTCAGAGGGACCTGGACAGGCTGGAGAGGTGGGCCCTTGGCAGCCTCATGAACTTGAGTGTGGCCAAGTACAAGGCCCTGCACCTGGGTCAGGGCAATCCCAAGCACAGGCACAGGCTTAGAGGAGAATGATTTGAGAGAAGCCTTGACCCTGAGGAGAAGAGTTGGTGTGGAGGGAGGTGTCCCTGCCTATAGCAGGGGGACTGGAACTAAATGACCTTAAAGATTCAGTCAGTTCTATTGTTTTTCTACCCTTAATTTTGCTTGAAAGGTTTTAGAATAAATGAGATTCTGGTTTCCATGAAAACTGTTTGCAGGGAGCTCCATTGTAGCTAGTAGGTCTGTCTTTAAGTTCAAGGGCAATAATGCATTGACTGTGTTGAAGAGAGAAATGACTCAGGAATGGATGATGGTTTAGAATAAAACATAATCCTACTTATTTTCTATGCAAATATGTGTAAGGAAAAGATGCTGCACTCAGTTCTGGAAATACCCTGACAAATATATCTCTACTGTTTCACAGCTGGAGATATCAAGATTGTTAAAGCACTGGAAGATGTGGAAGTGAATGAATATGGGAGTGCATCTTTTGTCTGTGAGATTTCACACGATGAGGTTCAGACCCAGTGGTACAAAGAGGACAGCAAGCTGAAGGCTGATGACAACATCAGAATGCAACAAGATGGTAGGGTGTAAGCGGGGGGTCTTTCTTCTGAGTGGGGGGTGGGTTGGAGATCAAGCATATAAGACATCTGAAATGAAGTGAAGAGGGTTCAGAAGCGAGTTCCCCTTTTGTTTTGGGACTGAGGTTTAGGTGGAACAAGTGACATGGTGGGATGCTTAGTGTGGGAAGTGTGATGCTATCCCACCATCCCACACTGCTGGGAGCAGGTAGGAAATGAGTGCAGTTATTTCCAAAGTGGGGGTGAACAGGGCAGTCAGTTCACCTCTCCAAAGAGGTTTTGTCTGACAGTGAGTGTGATCCTTCTGTATCAGATACTTTGAATTTGACGGTGGCCGCATTTGATCAGTCCTTGTAGAATCCATGTTTAGATTCTGCTTTGGTCTGCTCCATTTCCAGTTCAAAGTCGTTGGACACTAAATGAGACAGCTGCATCTCAGTAAAAGATGTGTTTGAATAGCTGTGATGTGCTTACTGTTCAGATTTACAGAGCTGAGGTTTTGTCCTTGGCTATAGCAAAGAAGTCAAATCAGGTGAAATTAATTGTATTTCTGAACTAGACAAGTTTAAGTTTGGTAGCACCTAAATTTGGTGCGGTTTGTCATTGATTTCATCTGAAAGAAACTTGCAGGCTTTTTATCTGCTGTTGTCCCCAGCGTAAGATTATCCATTCACATCCTAAAGTACTTGTTATATTTTCAACTCACTCTTATTTGAATAAAAGCCTCAACAATTGGGAGCAATTTAATAAGCACAGAACAAGAGCTGGACCTTGCATTTGGTAGATACTGTACAGTATTACTTCATAGAAATGTAGTCAATGGCATTCCCTATAGGCAATCGTTTGTTTTATCTTTAGAGTCGTTCAAAGAACCATTGTGAACTTGACATTAATTGGAATGGAATACACGCAAGAGACTTTCCTCTTCTTCCAATTGTCCTCATCCTTTCTTCTCTTCCACCCCTGCTTTGCAGATTACCATATAGAAATCACCAGGAAGTTGGAGGACAAGACAGCTTTGGAACGTCATTCTGTCATCCTGTCCTGTGACTTCAGGCCTTCTCCAAAGGTTGTGAAATGGTTCAAGGGCCGCACACCCATCGAGCCCTCTGAGAAGTACAAGATCAAGAGGGATAAGCATTCAGTAGAGCTCAGAATTCTGAAGCTGAAGCCCGATGATGCTGGTGTGTACAAGTGCAAGGCAGGAATTGCAGAGACTGAGGCCACGCTGACAGCTGAAGGTATGAGCAGGGAGGGTGGCCTCTTCCATGTCCTATTTCACCTCAGATTTCTCTTCTTGAGGTTGACTTCTGCCGTTCTCTCCTGCTAACTTTATACATGTATTATCTTCACATAGATGATTACACAAAGATCATCTAGTCCAACCATTCTACCACATCCCAGTATGATTTATAGTAACAGTGGTAACAGTTCACCTTGTTTCCCCACAGCCCGCAATGTAGAAGTAACGAAGCACCTGCAGGATGTAGAAATTGAAGAAGAGAGCTCTGCTGTCTTCTCCTGCGAGCTGTCCCATAATGACGAGGACGTGGAATGGTTCCTGAATGGCAACCTCCTTTACACCAACAATTACAATGACATCAAGAACGTTGGCAATTGCTGCACACTGACAATGAAGCAGGTTAAGCCTGAGGATGCTGGCACAGTGACAGTGAAGTCAGACAAGGTGTCAGAAAGCGCACCTGAAGGTGATAGGTGGGTCTGATCACACCCCTCCTGGATGTAAGAGATGCTAAGGAGCTCCAGTTCATTCTATTGTGCAGCAGTCCTGCTTCTAAAGCTGACCTCTCTGGGGTGACAAGTCATCAGAGGCTTTCTTCCAGTGGAAGGTTCCATTGCAGCAGATATCAAGGAAGGAGGATGGTTTTGGTGTCCTGCCAAAGCATTCCATTGCTTTTTATCATCATTTTACTTAACACAAGGAGAGTTACAGGAGCAATTTCTTTTACTGCTTCAGTAACATGCAGTGTCAATGCTGTTGTCTCCAAGGATTTATGACTGAAGGAGAGATCATTCAGTGTGTGTTTTGCCTCTGGGATGACTAATGACCAGGCTGTGAGCAACCTGATCTAGCTGTGAATGTCCCTTTTTATTGCAGGGGAGCTGGGCTAGATGGCCTTTAAGGGTCTCTTCCAATTCTAAGGAACTTGTGCCTGAAGTGCAGAAGTGGATGAATTATACCACTTCTTCATATCCTCCCCATGATTACAGAGGAAATACAACAAAACAACATGCATGGTCTTACTGTTGTCATTTGCTTGAATACGAAGACGTCTCTTTTTTATGGTTGAGATTTTTGTTGATATGGGTCAGGAGGAACTCACACTTTTTAGCTTTCTCAATAGGCAAAAAGTTCCAGTTGCTGCAAGCCACCGAGGTAACCAATAGAGGAGCCCTGATCCCCCTTGTGCCATCGGGATGCTCTGGCACGGGATGTGCCTCAAATTCAAAGCTCCTTCCCACCTCCCAAGGAAAAGCAAAGCAACTCAAGCATCTCCAGCAAAGCTGCCCAGCAGACAGCAGGGAATGCAAACAGCTTCTGGCTGCTCCCCTGCACTCCTGTCCTAAGTAAGTGATCCCTCGAGGACTGGATGGGAAATCAGTGCATGACACACGTGAGTGTGCACAGCATTGTGCAAAGCAGTGGGGATCCATGTGTGTGTGTGTGTGTATTTGTGCATGGATGGTGTTGTACACACATTTGTGTCCATGAGTGTACAAACCAGTGGTGTTGCTCAGGTGTGTGTAGGTCTGTGGGTATGTGTGCAAGGACGAGCATGCACATATATGTACGTGCACAGGGGTGTGCAGAGTGTTGGAGCTGCACAAGGACATTGTGGTACCGGTGTGTGCGTGCACTTTGGGAGTGAAAGGAAGGGGTTAAACATGTGTGAGTGTGTGTGCGCACAGGGCTGCACTAAGGGATGTGGTTGTGTGAGTGTGTGTGAGCACATAGATAGTGCGTGGATGCGGTGGCACAAATGTGTGCTTGCACAGGGCTGTGCTGAGGAGTTGGGCTGCACACAGGTGCACACAAAGGGATGTTTGAACCCTTTGCCCCTAAGAACAGTTTTCCAGTGTCTCTCGTCCAAGAATTCTTTGAACAGCCTGCAGCTGACTCTCCTGAAGCTCAGGGTCCTGACTTTGCTTTTTGCCAGGCCCGCATTCCTTGAGATGAGGAACTCTAGGAGGGCATGGTCACTACAGCCCTGACCACCTCCAGTCTTAACCCCTGCTGTGCAGCATGTCCAGTAATGCTTCCCTTCACAGAATCACAGAATCACAGAATTACCCGGGTTGGAAGGGACCTCAAGGATCATGTAGTTCCAACCCCCCTGCCTAGCAGGGCCACCAAACATACACATTTACTAGATCAGGTTGCCCAGGGCCCTGTCCAACCTGGTCTTGAACACCTCCAAGGACGGGGCATCCACAACCTCACTGGGCAGCCTGTTCCAGGACCTAACCACCCTTCTAGTAAAGAACTTTCCCCTAACATCCAACCTAAATCTTCCCTCCTTCAACTTAAAACCATTTCCCCTAGTCCTGCTATTATCAGCCCTTTCGAAGAGTTTACTCCCCTCCTGGGAGTAAGTTCCCTTCAGGTATTGAAAGGCTGCAATGAGGTCACCTCGCAACCTTCTCTTCTCCAGGCTGAACAAACCCAACTCCCTCAGCCTGTCCTCATAGGGGAGGTGCTCCAGCCCCCTGATCATCTTTGTGGCCCTCCTCTGGACCCTTTCCAAAATTTCCATATCTTTTTTGTACTGAGGGCTCCACACCTGGACACAGTACTCCAGATGGGGCCTCACAAGAGCAGAGTAGAGAGGGACGATCACCTCCCTATCCCTGCTGACCACCCCTCTCCTGATGGAGCCCAGGATCCCATTTGCTTTCCGGGCTGCCAGAGCGCACTGCTGGCTCATGTTAAGTTTCTCATCTATCAGGACCCCTAGGTCTTTTTCAGCCGAGCTGCTCTCTAGGACAACTCCTCCCAGCCTGTACAGGTGCCTGGGGTTCTTCCGGCCCAAGTGCAAAACCTTGCACTTTGCCGTGTTGAACCTCATTAGGTTCACCCGAGCCCAGCTTTCCAGCCTGTCAAGGTCCCTCTGAATGGCATCTGTTCCCTCCACCGTATCGACTGCACCACTCAGCTTGGTGTCATCAGCAAACTTGCTGAGGGTGCACTCCATTCCCTCATCGATGTCATTAATAAAGATGTTAAAGAGCACCGGTCCCAAGACAGACCCTTGAGGGACGCCGCTCGTTACCGGCCTCCACCTGGACATAGAGCCATTGACCACCACCCTCTGTCTGCGGCCTTTCAACCAATTGCTTATCCATCTAGTTGTCCACCCATCAAATCCACCTCCCTCCAATTTGGAGATGAGGATGTGATGGGGGACCATGTCAAAGGCCTTGCTCAGGTCCAGGTAAATGACATCGGTCGCCTTCCCTTCATCCACCAACACCGTCACTCCATCATAGAAGGCCACAAGATTAGTTAAGCATGACCTTCCCCTGGTGAAGCCATGCTGGCTGTCTCGGATCACATGCTTGTTCTTTATGCAATCAAGCATGTTGTCCAGGAGGATCTGTTCCATAATCTTCCCAGGCACAGAGGTGAGACTCACCGGCCTGTAGTTACCCGGGTCGTCCCTGCTCCCCTTCTTGTAAATGGGAGTGACGTGACCCTTCCTCCAATCATCCGGGACCTCACCTGACAGCCACGACTTCTCAAATATGATGGAGAGCGGCTCAGCAACCACCTCAGCCAGCTCCTTCAGGACCCTGGGATGCACGCCATCTGGCCCCATAGACTTATACTCATTCAGTCTAAGGAGGCACTCTCGGACTTGCTCTACCCTTACAGTGGGGAGGGATTTACCTCCTTGGTCCCCACATGGAGGTATGGGGGTGCAAGACTTAGGGACGTGAAAAAGACTAGAATCCTGGCCACCAGTGAAGACCGAGGTGAAGAACTCATTCAGCACCTCAGCTTTCTCTTCATCTGTTGAAGCCATTTCTCCTTTTAAATTTACCAGAGTAGGCACGCCCATTTTGGCCTGTCTCTTCTGGCCAATGTACCTGTAGAAGGTTTTCTTGTTGTTTTTCACATCCCTCGCCAAGTTCAGTTCTGCCTGAGCCTTGGCTTTCCTGATCCCACATCTGCAAGTTCGGACGGCATCCCTGTATTCTTCCCGGGTGACACAGCCTTGTTTCCAGAGCTTGTACACCCCTT
Organism: Coturnix japonica; assembly: GCF_054131305.1. Taxonomy (NCBI): domain Eukaryota; kingdom Metazoa; phylum Chordata; class Aves; order Galliformes; family Phasianidae; genus Coturnix; species Coturnix japonica. Next base: position 17,242,953 of record NC_140671.1, on the reverse strand, counting down.
TCTTCACCCTCAGTTCTCTTAGCAGGTCCTTGCTGAGCCATGCCGGTTTTCTACCTCTCCTGCCCACTTTCTTAATCAGGGGAATGGAGACCTCTTGTGCTGCCAGGAGGGCATCCTTGAACAGTAGCCAGCTTTCCTCAACGTCCTAATCTTTGAGGGCAGCGCGCCAGGGGATCTTGGCCAGCATTCCATTGAGTAGCTTGAAGTCTGCTCTTCTAAAGTTGAGCATCCTGGTCCTGCTCTTTGCCAGGCCCACATCGCTTGAGATCACAAACTCAACCAGGGCATGATCGCTGGAGCCCAGGCAGCCTCCAACCTTGACGCCTTTGATGATCTCCTCAGCGTTGGTGAGCAGCAGGTCCAGCAACGCTTGACCTCTGGTCGGTCTGTCCAATACCTTCCCTTCTGCTTGGTGTGCTTAATGCTTGGCCCACAAAGTTATTCCCAGTGCAGTCCAGCAGTCTCTCAGACAGCTTGCAGCCAGCCATGCTGATTTCCCAGCCTGACTGGAATCCCCCATCAAGTTGAGAGTCAGTGAGCGCGGTGCTTCTGGTAGCTGCAGTAAGCAGGGCCCATCAACAGGCTCCCTTGACCAGGCGGCCTGGAGCAGACCCTCACCTCCAGAAGCCCATTATTGGTTCAGTCCCGAATTTTACCCGCAAGTTCTCAACGTGATCGTGGCTGTTCTTAGTCCTTTGCAGTCAGCTTCTTCATAGAGAGGGCAAATACCTTGCCCTCCGGAATTCCATAGTAACAATCATGTCTCCTTTATGTCAGGTGAGGTGTTTTTTGTTGTTGTTGTTTTTTGTTTGCTTGTTTGTTTGTTTTCCATTTTCTAGGTAGAAAATTTAATTTCTGAGCCAGGAGAAGAAGAAGTGCAACATGTAACAATCTTCCTGGCACTGTGCAGTTTGCATGAGTAGCCAAGTGCTCCTCAGGTAACGTGTGCTGCAGAGCTGACCTTGGTGGCAGGGGTTGTGTCTTCATTTTCTTCCTGTCATGTGGGAACATAAGAAGACTCTTCAGAGCAGGAGCTGCAGAGGAAGATGAACGGCATGAGAAGGTAAGGCTAGGAACCAAGGACACCTCCAGAAAGAACAGAAAAACTAAGTCATTTAAGATGCATGATGGCCGTGTGATACTGTCCGTGACTGGAGGAGAAGCACATGGCTAGGAATGACTGATGGCTCTGGTGGGATGAGTGCCTACGTGCGCCGTAAAGGAGAGTTTGTGGGATGTTCTGTGGACATGTGAAGGCTGTGGGAAAGTTAAGAGAGAAAACGTGTGAATTCACAGAAGTGGTATTAGAACCTGGAATAAACCATTTGGATCACTCACATCTGAGTCCGTGCCAGATTGTCGCACTGTCAGAACCTGAGGCCTGGGATTTTCCTTTAGTAGTGCCAACTGCCTGTTGTAAATGAGAAAAGATATTACTAAACATAGCTTCCCTCCTTGTAGTTTTGATATTTCTGTCTTTGCATTCCTTTAGCACCCAGGGTGTTGATGCAGCTGCACAAATCCGCTGTACTGTCCTCCTGTTTTGCATGGAAGAATGGTAAAATAGCAATCTCTGGGTGAAATTTTGTTCAGGCGTTTTCCTTTCTGTGCCCCTAGGAAGCAATGGCTTGGAAATGGCAGTGCCGCCTGGGAACCCACACAGCAACCCAGTATCTCATTGTCTGGGTCTGTGAAAAACCACAATGATGACAAAAGATGTTTCAATTCTGTCTGTGCTGTCAGTGCAGCCCTGAGGAGCGGTGTGGGCATGGCATGGCAGGGAGAAGGGATTTCCCTTCCAATGGGAAAGTGCCTGTTCATGTGTTGGTATGTAACCGCTCCATGGCCTGCTCCATGTGCTTCTGAATGGGCAGCTCAACTTTTGTGTCACTCAGCCACCTGTGGCAGAGGTCAGGATTAGTGCCTTTCAAGGAGCTGAGAAGCATTTCTTGCTCAAGTCCTGCTTCCAAGCTTAACCACCTACAATGAAGTAGATGTCGTTTTTCTGGTGTCCTTCAATTCCGTGTCCGCATTTTCCCAAAAGCAAAAGAATTTGGAGTTAACCAGCTGCAGTGAAGTGAGCGATTTCAGTGCCTATTTCTGATGGTGGCAATGAGTTCAGAGGTCACACTTAATTGACGGTGCCTGTTTCCATTCTGACAAAGGCTGTAGTTTCAGCTGACTTCCCGAGGCTGCCATGTGTGGTGGTGACACAGCCTTGGGCTTGTGCGTTTGCATGACTCCCACCTTTCCTTTCTGTGTCTTGCAGGTCAGCTGGTGCTGGAAGCGGCCGGTATCTGAGTAGGAATGAAGGTGAGTGCAGGAGCAGCTGCTGAGGGGAGGAAGGAAGTCCATGCTAATGAGCTCTGAAGCATCTGCGGGTCCGGTACCAGAATAGGCAGCAGTGATGCAGGGGGCTCCTCGGCAGGAAGCTGGCTGATCCAAATGCTTGCTGAGAGTTTGGAAGCCCAAACCCTTATGGTCTCTGTAAGGGTGGTTAATAAAAAGATATTAACCAAGATGGTGGTAAATAGCCTAAGGTTATTAGCAAAGGGAAACTCACCAATATCGATACCTTGACTAGAAAGCTGAGGCAGCCTCAACTAGGGAGCAATCTCTAAGACATGCTGTCTCAGTGGTGGTCAGCCTTTAAATGAGGTCTCAGAGGAGGTTGAGTCGAGGTCCACCCCTTCTGGGAGCACAGCTAGATTACTCTCACCTGTGCTCCCGCAGCTGACCCAATACTTGCCTCAGCTGATTAATCAGAGGTTCAAGCTGTGATTTCCCATACAGTCTCTAAGCTGAAGGCAGCATCTCCTTGATCTGATGGTGGTGTGCCTGAGTGAGGGAGTGATCCAAGCTGGATGCAGAAGAGTCATCTTAATTTCTCTGCTATTTTACTTCAGATGACACCTATTGGGTGTTGGTTTCTTAAAATTTGGATCTAGGAGGTGGTCTCTTCCTTTGCTTCTGATGAAAGCACAGAAGTGCAGCAGGAGTAGAAGACAAAGAGGTTTTCTTGGTGACAGGAACACCAATTATTTGATTCAAATGTGTAACTGATGTAGATGGTGAAGAACAGATCTGCCTCAAAGACATGCTTGATCACATAAGAAATGAGCATGTGATCCAAGACAGGCAGCGTGGCTTTAGCAGGGGAAGGCCATGCCTAACCAGTCTGGTGGCCTTCTATGATGGAGTGACGGCATTTGTGGACAAAAGGAAGGTAACAGATGTCATTGACCTGGACTTGAGCAAGATCTTTGACATTGCCCTCCACCACATCCTTATCTCTAAACTGGAGGGATGTGGATTTGACAGGTGGACCACCTGGTGGATAAGGGATTGGTTGAAAGGCCACAGACAGAGGGTGGTGATTCATGGTTCTATGTCCAGGTGGAGGCCGATAACAAGTGGTGTCATCCAGGAGTCTGTCTTGGGACCAGTGCTTTTTTACATGGTTATCAGAGACACCAATGATGCAATGGAGTGCACCCTCTGCTGTTTGCTGAGTGGTGCGGCTGACGCAGTGGAAGGAAGGGATGCCATTCAGAGGGAGCTCAACCGAGAGGTTGGCCTAGGTGAATTTAATGAGGTTCAACACAGCAAAGTGCAAGGTTTTGCACTTGGGCTGGAGGAATCCCAGGCATTTCTACAGACTGGGAGGAGCAGTCCTTAACAGAAGCCCCGCAGAGAAGGACCTGGGGGTCCTGGTGGATGAAAAACAGAACGTGAGCCATCAGCGTGCTCTTGCAGCTCAGAGAGCAAATGGTCCCCTGGGCTCCATCAGAAGAGGGGATGGCCAGCAGGGACAGGGAGGTGATTGATCTTCATGATCCTTGAGGTCCCTTCCAACCCGGGCCATTCTATGATTCTGTGATTACACTCGCTGTCAGAAATAACGGCAGCTGTACAGATGTTGGATATATTTTGGGACAGTTCTTGTAACCAGCTGATTTTAAGACCTTGCCCGAGTCAAGAGTCTAAATTGAGTGTCAGAAGAAAGCTGGTAAAGTGGCTATTGCTCATTCTTTTTCATTTGCTGATTCTTTCATTCGGGTTCCTTTTCCAAAGGAGATTCTGGTGATGGAAGCAATTGAAGAAAGAACCAAAGCAGCTCTTGCCAAGAGTGCTTGAAGTCCCTGTGGAGAGAAGCAAAGACCTTGGGCTTCCTCTGGGATGCTCCCCACCATGTCTCAGGAAGGAGACAACTGCTGTTCCACTTTCTGCTCTTTGTGTGGAAAGGTACGTCTGGGTTTCTTCTGCTTGTTTATTCTTTCTTTTTCAGGCTTTGAAGGAGAAGGGGTGGAGCAACGGGAGACTCACTGGTCGTTTGTTACCTCAAGAACAGGATGGATTCTGCATTGACTGTGAAAAACCTGGGCTAGTAGCATGGGCATGTTTCAGGCTGGACTTTTCCTTCTTGGTTTCCTTTTGGCTACAGGGAGACAGCTGTCTAAAGGTGTGTTTTCATACCCACTCTCCAAAACCATGTTTCATTGTTGCAGGTGGTTCAGTGTGCTCTTGCAGTGCAGATGCTGTAGTTTGCTGTAGAATCTGAATTGTTTCTGTTCCTAGGGGAGGACTGGGAGGAGGTAGTGAGAAGAGAATTCAATGCCTTAGGTGTATCTTAGTGAGAAATGTTGGCATGAGGTGCTGAAAGTCTTGAGTTGTCAAAGGCCAGTGAGGCTCAGACTCCTTAACCTGCTGGAGCAGGGTGGAAGCAAGGAGTGGGCACTGCCGTCCCACAAGCTGCACTTGGTTCTGGTCTGCCAGGTCTGTGCTGGCCTGGATTTCTTCTGAGAAGTTTGTTGGAGCTGCTTGGAGTAGTGAAGGGTGGGGAGGAAGTGCTGCTCAAGAGCTAAGGCTCTGCATGATCATCTTGGATGGTTTTAACCATGATATCTGAAGACATAGTTTCCATCAGAATGATCCCAACATTGTGCGAGTGTCTCAGATGTATGAGAGCACCCGCCTCCTCCAGCTGAGCCATAGGAAAGCTAACTGTGCCCAGTAATTACAGCTTCTGCAGATTGAATATGCTTCCAAGTGTTTTCCTTAGTGATCAATAATGTCCCAGCACTCTGAGATTCCATCTCTGGCACAGTCTGGAGCATCTCTGCAATCCTTGGTTGCTGGAGGGCACGTGGTGAGTGCATGGACAGGGTGGCACAAACGCGTGCGTGTGCTGAGGAGTTGGGTTGCACACAGGTGCACACAAAGGGGTGTTTGTGGAAGGTGTAGGCACGTAGGTGTTCCCAGGGATGGTTTGCACACGTCTGTGAATGCAAAGGAGGGCACAAGATGCAGAGTGTGCATGGGGGTGTGCAAAGCAGGCAGGGTGGTGAATGGGTGTGCGTGTGCACATGGATAGGGGAAGGTTGGGGTTACAGGTTGACCTGTGCTGAGGTGAGTGGGGACTCACGGTGTTGCTCAGTGGTAGATTGGTTCACACTGAGTGCTAACAGGAAACTCGCACACCCTTTTTGTTTCAGCTGTGCCAGCGCTGTGATCCCTTGCTGCAGGGATGGGGTGTTGGAAGGATGGTGTGCGTGCCGAGCTCCCATCTCTTGCAGGAATCAAGTGTAGAGCAAAAGGGATGTTTGGGCCAGGTGACTGTAAGAAGGCTGGCTGCTTTGGATGGTGGTAGCTGATGGAAACAGGTGCTCTGGGGACCGTTCAGCTTTTAACAGAAGACAGGGGTCCTGCAGCAAGAACGACTAGGTTCTCAAATGGCTTCAGACGTGCACACCGACTACATCCCCGCAGACATTTACCGGTAGGTGGCTCTTGCAGAAGAAGATTCAAGCAGCAGAACCTTTTGCTCAGCTACAGCACACAAATGCTACAAAAGCAGGAACAACCTGCAAGCTCTGGGTCTGTTTGTCTTGCACAGGCATGCACTAACTGCGTTTGATGGTACCCCCCATCCTTGATTTCCTTCCCTGCTTCTTGTCTGATGACGCTGCTGAGCCAGGAACAAGCTGCCCAGTGTGGCAGAGCATGGTGCAGAGCTGTGCTGGGACCTCCTCCCCTTCATCTGCTGCAGATCAGTGCCCCACACGTGCCATTGGGATGCTCTGGCACGGGATGTGCCTCCAACCCAAAGCTCCTTCCCACCTCCCAAGGAAAAACAAAGCAACCCAAGCATCTCCAGCAAAGCTGCCCAGCAGACAGCAGGGAATGCAAACAGCTTCTGGCTGCTCCCCTACACTCCTGTCCTAAGTAAGAGACCCTATGAGGACTGGCTGGGAAATCAGTGCATGACACATGTGAGTGTGCACAGGATTGTGCAAAGCAGTGGGGTTCCACGAGTTTGTGTGTGTGTGTATCTCTGCTGTTATGAAAGCATGGGAAGACTTACTGAGTCCCAGATAATTACTTATCCTGAAATGATTTTTCCTGGCCAAAGTTAGAGCCTCTCACAGGTAATCGAGATCAACAGGCTGTTGTTGCACAATCAACAGACACAATCTAGATGATCAGCTGAGGAAAATAAAGCATCATGCGAAGGGTACTAGATAAGTGAGCAGCTTGAGATCTGCACATTTATGTGATGCTCATGGTCTTAGACAATATTTGCCCAGAGAGGTCACATTGAATGAAAGCAAACTCTAAGATGAATGAAAATATGCACAGGAGAAGAAGCCTCTGAGGCTTCTCAAGTGTTATGACCAGAAGACATAAACTCTGTTAAAGCAAACGTTTCTCTCTATTTTTTGTGTTATTCCAGGCAGGCCTTGATTACCGCCTGAACACATGCTGTGGAAGCCCAGCTTATGCAGCACCAGAGCTAATCCAGGTCAAAGTGTCTATTGGCTCAGAGGGATGTAGAGCGGTGTTTGTTTTCCCCTCTTTCCCTTCCCTCTCCACAGAACATTTAAAGGCAGTGGAGCTCAGGTAGGCTCTCTTGGTTTCCCTTCTGAATTCTGCTAGGTTGCATCGCTTGGTAGCTCTCAGAAGCTGTCAGTGGCGACAGACTAGAAAAGTGCAATTGGTCTCAGTTCACACAGCTGGCTGGTTTGTCTCTGGCTAATCCTGAACTGCCTCAAGCGACTGCTTTGGGGCTCTACAGAACAGCAACTTCAGAGATCTCTTTCTATTACTAAGTGTTTGAAAGAGCAATTTGCTCTGTTAATTATCCATCATTTCTGTGCAGTCTGTTTTGTCAGACTTGTCTTTAGCTTCCAAGTTGTATGTGAAGAATTGTTTCCGTTGTAATGCACAATGAACTAAAAATTGAGAGATGAAAATGTGAAGAGTTTTTCCAGCTTTGATTTCATGTCTGGAATTTTGGAACCCACTACTTGCAGTTGTTAATCTGTCCAAACTGGTCTGGTTTGGGATGCCCTCGTACTTCTTGAATCGCTGTTAAAGGCGGAGCAATTCCTACAAGTGCCATGGCCCCACTGTTGTTCTAATTCTTGTTTCTTTGTTTTCCACACGCTGCTTTTCAAGCCTCCTTTTTCTTTACAGTCAAAGTGAGAATTGCACTGTGAGGTGTCTGAACCTTGTTGTGCCTGTACATAAATAGAACAGCAGCAAAGCCAGACAGGTGACTGTGCTGACAGCTCTCGTAGCCAGTAACACGTAACTGTGCTAAATCCCTTGCTACGGCTTTGATTTCATTTTTGCCAGTGAAATCCTTGTAAAAGGAACTGCAGCAGTGTGATGAGCTAAGGTGAAGATGCTGGTTTTAGTAGTGCTCTAAGCTGAGTGAAAGGGCAATTGAATGAGGGTTATATGCTTTCTCTGGGACGATAAGGTTTTATTTCCTGAGGGAAAGAGCCAGCTTTTCATGGGCTATATGTGGGCTTTGGCAAGGGCAGACAATCCAGTCTGTCAGGAAGCCATTTGAGGTGCTTCAGGTTTGTAAGCTTGTCTTTTTGTTTTTCAGGCGGATATTTGGAGCATGGGTGTAGTGCTGTATGCTCTGCTGTGTGGGTTTTCCCTTTGGATGATGACAATATGATGGCACTCTACAGGAGGATACCAGTGGGTATCAGTGGTGCTAGAATACACTGAGAAGGGAAATAGCTGAGCTTGACAAGAGGCCTTGCTTTTCGGATGGCAGAACATGCTGAGCTGTGGGTAGAAAGGCCACAGCACAGTCTGCTGAATATTGTCCCTGTTTTTGCTGCTTTGTCTACCAGTATTTAGTGGAATTGGTTCTACGCTTGGTTGGCCTATGTGGCACTGTAGCCTAATTCTGTACCATGATAGCATACAGAATTTAAGGAGAAGTATTTTCCTGCCAATGGGCTGGATTTTTTTGTATCTGGTTCTTCAACTGGCTGCTCCCTATACTATCTGTAGTAAAAATATAGACACATCATTTGATTTCCCTGAAATGAATGTTCCTAAATGCCAGCTCTTCTCATGTCTACAAAGATCAAAGTTCTGCATTTGCTATTAGAATTTCCTCTTCCAGAATCAGGAGGTAATGTAGGACCCCACAGATTGCCTTCAGATTCCAACAGTTAGTTCTGTTTCCTTTCGGAGTGCATAACAACCTGAGCACATGAATTGAATGACGTGGCTTGTTAGTCTGGTACAAACTCTGCTGTACACTGAAACCTGGTCCATTTGTAAGCAGGACTTTTTCCATCTCTGCAGGACAGCAGAAAACCCTTTGTGCTAATCATGATGCCAAGAAGCAGAATGCGGCAAATGGCAGATGATCCAACTGCTTCAGGTGTTCATTTCCTTAAAACTGTGAATAGTTTTGGACTGAGAGTTTGTAAGCAGAACAGAGCTCTTAAAGCTGTCAGAGATTATTTCTGCACTGTTCAATTCTATCTGCCTAACATACACCGGATCTCAGAACTGCATTGCTTGAACTGGTGGAACTTGTTGAAGTGAACTGGGATGAGCAAGTTTTAGAACTTAGTCAGAATGCAGTAAAAAATGGATAATCTCATGAGTATTAAGGTACAGGCTTGCTATTTCTGCACTGAATTTGTTTTTATTTTACATGGCTGTGATCTGAAAGTTGCTTGAAACGCAGGCACCTAGGCACTGTTGTGTAACTGAATTTCACACGATAGGTCCTGAAATATCCTGGAATCAAAAACTCTGACTTGTTTTAAGTCTGCTGCTTGAGTCTAATCAGGGTCATAGTGTCTGTGTGCAGTGTTTCTTTCCCTGTAATGCTCCACATCATTTCATTTTGGGAATATTGAAGGAAATGGACTATGTGCCATAACTGTTGTTAGAACAAAGTATGTCTGGTGTGATCTTATGCATAGGTTCTGTAACTGCTCTTCACAGCTCAGGTGTTTGACCTTCCTTTTGGTGAAGTGATGAAATACTGCTGGTTTCTATTTGTGCTTCTAGGCACCTTGAAGCTCTTAGGAATAGAACAATTGTCTCCAGTTCTTTTCAATGATATCAGTAACAGCTCGAGTGTTGCTGCCCACTAGGTAGACCCAAAGAAGCAGATTACAGTGAAACAACACACGAGCTGGACCTGAATGAGGATCACTTTCAAGACAGTGGCTATGCTGCTTCAAGCCTACTTGCTTCTTCCTGCCGCCACTCTATTACCAAGTATCAACAACCTTTCATGATTCAACTTGCAAATGTTTGAAACTAACCCTTGTGTTTCTATGCCTTCCTAGGTGATTCGAGCCCTTGTCAACCCCAAAGATCCAAACCAAGCAGTGTCTTTCCATCAATGGAGAGTTCTTATTAAGCATGAATCGCTGCAATTCGGATGACAGCCTTCCACATGGTAACAGTGATGGACACAAGGGGCTCATCCACGTTCATGCTCTCATATCTCCTGGCTCTGCTGAAGCTCCTGACCTGAGCCTGCCAGACACAGCAGTCACCTGCCTGGATTGTGACCCAGTGCCTTTGCAGTGCTGCCCATCCCAAGCACAGCCCGAGTGCCCCAGCAGCAGCACCACCATGCAGGAGCAGGGCAGCATCAGTGAGGTGAAGCTGAGCATCTTAGATGGGGACTTAGAGTCAGGCTGCCAGTCCCAGGCACCAGGCAGCAGCACCAGCTCTGAGCCACTCTCATCTTGACAAGAGGAGTCCCATCTTCACCCTTGACCTCTCAAGCCCTCCTGTCTTTTATTGAATAAAGTCACTCTCATGCTCAGTCATCGCCTTGACTGCATTCTGAGTCTTCAATCACAGGGATTGGGATGAATGCAACAAACAGCAAGGCAGCTCAGCTTGCAATGCTATGGCTGTGGGGTTCGTGCAGGCAGAGCTCTGGGTTCCCATTTTGCCTGGCTTTGGGATGTCTGCAGCAAGATCTCTACCATTTTGTATGGGAGCAAATAATCTCTAGCATCCAGGTTGCTGCTCATGATATATCCCAGTCTTCCTGGCTGTCACTTTGTGATACTTTTCAAAGCCTTCTGATACTCTTTGATGCCTTGGCTGCTCCCTAACACCTCTGTCCTCCTGCCATGTTGACTCACGTCTCCCACTTTTAAGCTGGCTTTGCAGATCATCTCCAGCCCTGTCATCATCACGCTGCAGCAGGAGGTGCTCACCTGGCCCAATGTCTGGCAGTACTGCTTGTTCTGCAGATGAGCAGCTGCCTCCTCATCTCTTCAGCTACAGTAGTTTTTCTCAGGGCAGTTAGATGCAGTCATGCTCCTCTGGATTTGGTGTGTTAAATCCATGCTGCATGGCAGCAGTCAGTGCAATACAAAGGTGTTCTGTGTGCCATAGCATTTCTCCAGGGGCTGCCAAAGGTAGAAGCACAACACAGCACCATCCTTCTGACAGTAATGTCTGTGAGTGTTAGACATGTGAGCACTGCATCATCCCCAGCGTGTCAGTGCTTTTCCACACCAACCTGACTCTCACACTCTGCACTGAATGTAACTCTGCTCTTGTGGAGACAGATGCTTTCTGTCACATCCTCCATTCCTGCAACCATTTGCCGGTAGGCAGCTCTTGCAGAAGAATCAAGCAGCAGAACCTTGTGCTCACCCTACAGCATGCAAATGCTATGAAAGCAGAAATAACCTGGCATGCTCTGGGTCTGCAAGGCTGCACAGATGGGAGAGGTAGATTGTGTTTTTGCAGTGGAAGTTTCCAGTATTTTCAGTACATAGTGTAGGCCCTAACTGAATGTATAACCCTCTTGTAAAACAGCTGTATAAGTAGTTTTTCCACCAAGAAAATTGCTGAACAGAATTAAGTTCAGACTGGGGGCATTCTGACATGGGGAGAATTGAGACAAGCACAAGATAAATACAAGGTGGGTAGAGCCCAGCACAGGACAGAATGAATGTACTGACTTTTGGAAACATTGCCCTTCTCTGTCCGCAGAAAAGTACAAGGCAGACCTAAAAACAAGAGGTTGGTAATTGACCTTCTATGGAAATGAATCCTAGCCACAGTCTCGAGGAGTCTGTGAGCCTGAGATGCTCAACCAATGAGAGCCATGAGAGCATCACCTGCAGTGGGTTTAGGGCACAGAACAGAATTGATTTCACTGACTGGTGTGCAGTTTCTCCCTTGCCAATAGGGGATGTGCGCGCAGTATTGCAATAATGAATAAGCACTGCTGCTATCGCTGCCATCTTTGCCTAACTAGAAATCTTTGACTTTGAGAGTTTCTCACACAAGGGGAGAGGGTAAGAAAGTAAAGAGGCACAGAAAACTAAGGGAAACTGCTCTTCTTTATCTTATCTATAAAAATTGATACGATGCTGTTGTGCATTTTTTTTAATTTTATTTTTAATTTTTTGCTAATGTCAGTTAGATTGTTTTAAAATATCCACACACCAAAATCTGACTACCAAGCAAATGTAATGAAAATGAAATGAAGGTGAGTTAGTGGAAAGCACAAGGCCATATTATATTAGGCTCCAGCAAATTTACAGGCAGTCACTGCACGAAGAGGTAGATCTGAGTTGCACATTATATGATTCCCACAAAGATTAAGGAAATCTGAAGCTTTCAATATATTTTTTTAATTCTTTTTTCATTTCATTTTTAAACACCTGACCCAGACCCCAACCCTCACAGGAGCTGTAAAGATAACAGCATTAACCAGCAATGTAACTCTAATCCTAACCCTTACCCTGATTCTAAAATCGTCCCTAACTCCAAATGCAACAACAAAAATGATGCTAGAAGTTTGTAGCAAAAGGAACCTTAACCCTGATCATAATCCAAAAAAAAAATCATTATGGTAACAATAATCTTTACCTTAAGAGTAATATTAATCAGAGCCCAGATGATGCCTGCATCCAATCAGAAGCATGCTTTGCATTATTTAAGAGTTGTATTTTTTTCAATGAACTCTCTCTATTATCACGTTTATAAAGTAACAGAGTCTATTCTTTTTCTCCTGACACTGTGCCTTACTCCTGACATCCCCTGGAAATGACCCAGATAGGGCACCATCAAAGTAATGCTAATAGTAATGTCAATCCTAAGGGTATCTCTAGCCTCAGTGTTAATGGGACGCTAACAACAATCCCAACAGCCTTAAACATTCTGGTGGTGTGAAAGAGGTGCTGCCTTGCGCATGCTGGGCAGTCCCATTGCCTGTTAAATGCAGGCGGCAGCGTAGAAACATGATGCCCGTGGTCAGAATGCCCTGTGGCAGATCCTGGCACCGGAGAACTGACCGGAGAACCATGAGAGAACTGACAACAAATCACGCGACATCAGAACCGACCCAGTGGTTATTTACAAGCCTTGGGAGACCCAGACAGGATCTCAGAGTGGTGAATGTAGGTACAGAAGTTGTTACTACTCTGTTTTCTTCTAAAAGAAGTGGTTTTTTTTTCATCTCAGAAGTTGGGGGGGGGGGGGGGGGGGGGGGGGGCGGGAAAGGGATATCAATTTAATTACTCATTAATTTATTGACAGACATTCACGTTTGCTACGTTTGGAGAAGTTTTTATTTGTTTGCTGTGGTTTGATTTTTTTTTTTTTCTTTTTTTTTTTCCCCCTTCCCTCCTCTTCCATCTTTGTGTTCTTCCCCTATAATCAAAAGAACGGATCCCCAGGGTCTGTCCCGCAGACGTTCTTTCCGTGGTCTCTGCTGCCACCTGCTGGCCAATAAGCGGAACTGCCACTGTTGGGCGTTTGGTGCCGCAGGAAGCACAACGCAGATCTGAGTTCTGACCGGTCTACGCAGCAAATCCGCCAAACATTATTGCGATAAGCCCTCCAGACAAGAGCATAAAGTCTTTGCCTGAGGGCAGGGTTAGTAGTAATGGATGTCAGTTTTGAAATTTCCAGTCCATTCACCATAGCACTTTCTGCCTCCATGTCCCATAACCAGAGCAGCTATGCTGGCATGCTCTCTTGGTTTCTGTCTAAACCACTGTACTATATCCATCAGTTCAGCTGCTGTATTATGGGCAGCAGGGTTTCGGGGGTGGACACTGGTCAGGGCACTCCCACCAGCCTATCCTGCATTTTTTTTTTTTTTTTTTTTTCATTTTTGGGTTACAATCAGTCAGATCTCAAATAGATCTAGTCCAAATGGAACCTCAAAATCTGACCTTTTAGTGCCTTCATTTACAGAGTCCATTTTATACAGATTCCCTTGTACAGGGCCCCCATGGTCCTCCAGACAGTTGTTACTGATCTTCCATAGGAGAATGATTGAATTAGGTTTTTTCCCATCAAAACTGCCACCTGTCTTTCCAATTTTTCAACACTATCATTCAATAGCTGATTTGCATCAGCCTGAGCCTCTTCAGTTATGTTCAGACAGTTCAAGGCCATTAAAAGTGGCCATGCCACCATGAACACAGCTAACTGTCATTCTCAAGTTGTAAGTATGTCTTTGCTAAGACCATGGAAATACTCAGTCAGGTGGGCCAGGGACTCATGGACCCTCCCTCCGTCCCACACAGGGCCCCATTTTTCAGTGACAGAAGCAGTGCTGCATTTTGAGGATCCTAGGAATCCCAGGACATGCCCTGACAAAAGGTCATTCAAAGGGGTAGTCTTTCCCCATCCAAACAACTCCATGATATTCACAGAATCACAGAATTGTAGGGGTTGGAAGGGACCTCCAGAGACCACTGAGTCCAGTCCCCCTGCCAAAGCAGGTTCCCTACACCACGTTGCACAGCTCAGCATCCAGGCAGGTCTTGTATATCTCCAGAGAAGGAGATTCCACAACCACCCTAGGCAGCCTGTTCCAGTGCTCTGTCACTCTCACCATAAAGAAGTTATTGCACACATTAGTGCAGAATTTCCTATGGTGCAGTTTCTGTCTGTTTCCCATTGTCCCTCCTCCACACACTGCTGAAAAGAGTCTGGCCTCACCTCTTTGCCCCCCACACCTCAAATATTTATAGACCTGGATCAGGTCCCCTCTCAGCCTTCTTTTCTCAAGGCTAAACAGACCCAGTTCCCTAAGTCTCTCCTCATAGGGGAGATGCTCCAGGCCCTTCACCATCTTTGTGGTCCTCCACTGGACTCTTTCCAAGAGATCCCTGTCTTTTTTGTACTGGGGAGACCAGAACTGGACACAATATTCCAGATGAGGCCTCACCAGGGCAGAGTGGAGGGGGAGGATCACCTCCTTCGACCTGCTGGACACGCTCTTTTTAATGCACCCCAGGATGCCATTGGCTTTTTTGGCTACAAGGGCACACTGCTGGCTCATGGTCAATCTGTCGTCCACCAGGACGCCCAGGTCCCTCTCAGCAGAGCTCCTCTCCAGCAGCTCTTCCCCCAGCCTGTACTGGTGCATGCAATTATTTCTACCCAGGTGCAAGACTCTACACTTGCTTTTGTTAAACCTCATCCGGTGTCTTACTGCCCAGCTCTCCAGCCTGTCCAGGTCTCGCTGAATGGCAGCACAGCCTTCAGGCGTGTCAGCCAATCCTCCCAACTTCGTGTCATCAGCAAACTTGCTGAGGGTGGTCACTATCCCCTCATCAAGGTCGTTGATGAAGATGTTGAACAAGACCGGACCCAGCACAGACCCCTGGGGGACGCCGCTAGTTACAGCCCTGCAGCCAGACACTGCATTGCCAACGACAACCCTCTGCACTCTGCCAGTCAGCCAGTTCTCGACCCACTTCACTGTCCAATCACCTATCCCATACTTCCTCAGCTTTGGTATAAGTATGTCATGGGAGACTGTATCAGTTATAGAGGTTATAGAGTTCAATTCCTGTAGTCAATTTGGCGGCCCAGGTGGGACCAGCTCTGTTCGCTGCAGGACCAGCTGAGAGGGAGACACTTTTGGCGCACCCTGAGATTTCTCTGAAGGACTCCCTTCCTCACCTGATCACTGCAGGGACAGACAAGGACCACCCATAGGTGGACCAGGTATGTGTATGGTAAGTGGAGCCCATATGTCTTGAGGAGACATCCTACACAGTTTACAGCCATACGTGCTGCTCCCAGGGAGGTGAGCTCATGGCTTTGGTTGCCAGCTGGGTAGGAAGACTCCTTGGGTGAGTTCCTATGAAAGGGAACTGTATGTCATATGAATGGAAACAAGAACAAATACTCTCTCCCAGGTAGTTGACAATAGGAGGGACCTAGGTTGGTCTCTCCTACGGGTATGGGATATAGTGGATAGCCTGTCAAATGGTAGCCTGGGTTCTCCAAGTTGTAATCACGGGGGTTATAGGTTGTATGTTCAATATTAGCATCTGCTTTAAGTGTTTGGTACCGTGTGTCAAGCCGACTCTGGGAAAAACATTAACGTTTGCAACTGGTCGACCAGAGTATGAGTGTTATTAAGATTCCAGCTAGAAAACGTTGTCAGCATTGTGTAGTATGAATAAACCATGGTTTTTGATCTAAATGTCAGAGTGAGTGTGGTGTGAGTGAGACACAGAACAGCTGCAGGGTGAGTGCCGAGTCCCGATCCATGTTTCCTTCCTCCTGTGAGGGAAATGGCCAGACACGGACAAAGTTAAAGACTGTGTTGTCTGTCCACTCATAAGTACTTTCTGCTTGTATGTAAGAAGACGGGAGTTTGTACTCTGTAGATTAGTAAGATTGTCCTGAGGAGAGGTGTACATTCCACCCGACCAATGAATGTCAACCCATTTATGTAATACTATGTACTGCTTGCGAGGAAGTGTGTGAGGGAGGTGGTTCAATCAGTGCTGGTTCTGTGGCACAGTGTTTATAACTGAAGAATACAGACTGTATTAAGGGAGTTTATGTGAACTGAAGAACTGTACTGTTTGACAAACAGTTTTGATGGTATAAGAAAGTGTAATTGTTAATGATATATGGAAGTGTACTTGCGGGAATGTGGAAGTGTATCTGAGCATACAAACAGAGGAAGCATTTACAGAAGAAGAAAGGTTAAAGTGAGTTTACCTGCACTGACATGAGAGCAACACCCTGAACCTCTGCCCTGTGAGCTGAGCAGAGCAGAGCAGAGACACAGTCCTCATGTATCAGGTAGTGTTATTCTGCTTACCAAATGAATGAGTTCACTACAGAAGAGGCAAATCTTCCCCTCTGCTCCATTTGTGGCATACTCTGGAGTTCAAGACATTGCAAAGCTATGGCACATCTACTTTCTTTCAATGATGACGCCTTAGTATGCTCTGGGCTGTCATTTCAATTGCATCTAAAGAAGTCTAGGGTCATGCCAGCTGACAGGAAGCTGGCAAATGTTGTCTCATTGTAAGGAAGAGCAAGAAAGATGACATGGGCAATTATGGACCTGTCAGTCCAGAGCCTGGTAAAATTATGGAGAAAATGATGGTGGGAGTTATGGAAAAACAGCTGAAGGACAATTCTGTCATTGGTCGCAGCCAACACAAGTTTGTGAGGCAAAGGTCCTGTTTAATTTAAGCTCATTCTGTGACACAGTTATCCGTTTAGTTGACCAAGGGAAGCCAGTTGATGTAATCCTTGAGGATTTCAGTGGAGATTTTGATACTGTTTCTCACAACAACCTTCCGGACAGAATGTTCTGCATATGGCTAGACAGAAACACAATGTGGTGGGTGAGCAGTTGGCCAGTAGGTCAGTCCCAAAGGATTATAGTCAGTTTTTTCCATCAGGCTGGTAGATGGTCACTGTCGGGGTCCCCAGGGTTCCATTTTGGGGCCACTTTCCTTTCATGTTTATGCAGATGACTTGAATGCAGGACTAGAAGACGTTCTGAGCAAGTTTGCTGATGAGACCAGATGAGGAGGTGCTGTTGCCTCCACTGAGGGTGGAGAGGACTTGCAGAGAGATGTGGACAAGTCAGAGAAGTGGGTACCAGTTGGTACTAAGCACCAAGTGCATAACGTATAACAAGAACAAGTGCCTGATTGTGCACCGCAGAACATAAAGGACTTCAAACTCTGGGAGAATGTGCAAACGAGGGCACTGGAACTGAGAGATCTGAAGTTCAGAGTTTCACAGGGATTGACTGCTTGTTCAGACTGGGCCCTTCTCACATCCCTTCTCACATCCTGCAATGAAACATAGGTCTCATATGGGACATGAACCTCACAGCGTCCTTGCACCACATGTAGAGCCTGGGATCTTCTGTCCCCACGTCTTTCATTTAACATCATACGGACCTCCAACCCATTGCCCCAGGAAATGCCAGGAGCCAACATGAGAGACAGGATCTCTCTACCACTGGTCTTGCAATCAGGGCTTGACCTGTCTGCTTCGTAAGGCAAAGGAGAGGTTTCTTAGCATGCCAGTGCCTTTGCCTGCCTGTAGTCATGGCTTCCAGTTATCTTCTCTAACAAGTCCCTTGGGAAGCTTACTTGGTAATGGCCCTCAGTGGGCCCATTAATACTCCAAGAAACTTCACTGTTACTTCCGACTTTGTCTTGTTGAGCACTTTGTGCAAACTTCTCTCTGCACTAGAGGCTGATGAACTCAGCATCAAATGCACCCTGGGGCCCATTATAACCTAAAGAATCTCCTGTGCCTTATGCCATCTTGTTATCTTCTTCAGGTTATCAGAACTTGTTCAGCAAAAAGGAGGGATATCTGGAGAGAGCTTAAAGAATCCAGTATAAATTTATTGTCTATTTATTTATAGTTGGGTTTAAAGAAGACATTAAAGCAGCACTGTGCAACTGATACCAATCCAGGATGTCCCAATGAGTTCTGTACTGTTACTGTGTTGACAAAGGTCCTTCTCAACCTCCCCACCCAATTTCTGCTCACAATGGACCTATGGGACTTGCATCACTTTTCTTCACATCACTCTTCTCCTCTGCATTCATCCGCTCAGTGTTAAAACTGCTTTGCACCAACTCCCACTGGCTTTCCTCAGAGAACCAGCTACACATGGAAAAGGAAAGATTTCTCTTTTTTATCTGGCCAGCAAATGGAAAGAAAGGTGATGCAATTGAATGAACAGTAAAACACAGTGATCAACTGCATGCCATGTTCAAGCGGCATCTATTGAAGTTTGTCTTTCATATGGAATATTTTTAAAAGAAATGATTTATTCTGAGGTAGGATAGGATAGATTGAATCACAGTGAAGTAGTTGACAACAGAGGCCATCAGACTCTGAGAGATGGAGCAAATTCCAGTAATCTTCCTGGGATAGATCAGCCAGGTAGTTGAGAGGTATCAACTTAAAACTGATCAGGACTTGTGAGTATTTCACACATTGAGATGGGTTAACACATTCTCATTGATTTATATCTTTGTCTCCAACTCTGTTTTTCACTTTTACTGACATTAATGAACATCTTTCAGACTTCGTGCCTTAATAAAAAAGAGACAGTGATTGAGAAAAAGAAAAAGTATAAGAAGAAAAAGAAAAAGAATAGATAGGAAGGGATAGATCAAATCACAGTGAAGGAGTTGACAACACATTCCATCAGACTTTGGGGAGATGGAACAAATTCCAGTAATCCCCCTGAAAGTCAGAAATCAGACAGATAATTGGGAGGTATCTGACTGAACAAAGAGCAAGGGATGGAGAAATCTGGAGGGCAGTGGGAGTAGTGTGTGCCCAAATGGCCTGCTGAAAACATGCCCTTAACCATGGCCATTTCTTTAGGAGAGCTGAAAAAACTTGGAGGATGAGGCACATCAAATAGGCAGCAGGGAAGAGTAGTGCTGGGCACCAGGCTACAGTCACAGGGCATTGGCACTGGCACCGCTGTCTGTGTCTCTGAACCTGAAGGCATTTGTGTCCAGCGAACACAGTTCTGGAAAACATTGTAGTTTCAGTAAAAGAAAAAGAAAGACATCAAATCACCTCAAAGATTCATATTTACAACTTAAAATGGAACAAGACTCATGAGAATTTTTCATGTTGAGAAGGGTTAACACATTTTCATTGATTTCCATCTTTGTCTTCAATTATTTGTTTCAGTTTTATTGACATTTATGATCAACTATTAAGCTTACAGCCTCAAAATAAATAAATAAATTAAAAGAGATACATTTGCATCTTGCACATGGCCTGATGCCCCTTTCACCTTCACAGTTCCCACAAGTCCTTCCATGCCGGAGAGTATGAGATCCAGCAGAGCACCTCTCCTCTTTGGTTCCTCCACTGCTTGGTCAAGAAGCTGCCATCTGTGCTCTCCATGGATCTGCTGGATGCCACATGCCCTGCTGTGCTGTCCCTGCCACAGATAATGGAGTGACAAAGGCCACCAAATGGGACAAGGGACAGACAACATCAGATTCCCATCTGTCTGCAGAGGGCACCTTCCATTTACTCTCCCTGATCAGGAAGACAGGAAAAGACACTGATGGTCTCCTCTGTTGGCCATTTCCATTAGTTCTGACCTGTCTGCTCTTCCATCCCCAGGCAGAGCTCAGTGCACTCTCACAGAGGGCAGTCGCCCTTCTTTGTCTCCTCGCCCATCCATCCTAAAGACTCGGTATCCCCCTTGTGCTACAGTGCAGTTGTGGAAACCATTAAACTGTGTCCCCATGGTCCAAACAGGAGCTCAGGCCTGCAGCTCTACCAAGATTTCTAGCTTCTTGTGTGTTGGTGTTTGCATTAGTGCAAAAGCACAGAAGTAAATATCCTAATTGAAAAGCATCACTGGACATTGCCTGACTGGATAGCTCATCTATAGAATCAGTGTGCAGAAGGTGGCACACAAACATTAGACCGATCGTGGGTCTTGGAGGTGACGTAGCAGCACGGACACACCATGGGCATGGCTTTCCTGAAGGCCCTGTGCTGCTCTTGTAGCTTTGAGTGAATTCACCGGACAGCCGGTGCTATCCCCTCTCTGGCCCTCAGCTGATGCCCAGGAAGGAGGTGTCTATCTCAGGGATTACCCACACGGTTTACAAGCACTTGCAAACATCAGGAGCAGCCCAGGCACCTTGGGCATCACCCAGTGTCTGTGTGTGAGCTGCTGCCTCCCAGCTGAAGGACCAAGGACTCAGAGCAGGAGCTCACATGCAGGCAACTCCTTGTGCACTTCTGAACTGAACCAGAGAAATCCCAGCTCCTGTGGTTCTGTGGGGAGCCGAATCCCATTTCAGCTCCAGGATTTCTGTCAAGGGATGAGACTCCTGCGCTGCCTCAGCTGGATCACTGCCCTGCACAGGGAAAGTCCAAACCTCGCCTTCCTTGTCTGGTTGCCCTTATTGTTTCATCAAACGATCACTGGGAGCACTCCCCATATGTCTCCAATCAGTCACTGACCACTGGACATGTGGTGGTTAATTGAGTGGATTTCAAAGCACAGTCATGATGCTGTTGTCTTTCAGGAGCTGTTGGCCATGAGGACCCAGGGACATGTCAGGGGAAATGAGTGGGAAGGATAAAAATGACATAATCTGCTGCTTGCTTGTCCAGGTTCCTGGGACACAGGGAGCTCATAAAAGTGGGCAGAGCTGCAGAGAGACAGCTGTGACCAGGAGCAGATCTCGTGCACAGCACAGCCTGCAGGTGACAGAAGGAGAGGAGAGAAATTGGAGAGAGCTTGCAGGATGTGTGTGGTGTGAGCGGGCTGTGAACTCACTGCAGGAGCATTGCTCACAGACCATGACAAGGTAAGTCTCACAGCTGACCATGAGCTGCTTTTAATTAAGGGGTAACTATAACTGGGACATCCCATAGGAGATCTGACTGCAGGCACTGCATGTTTCTTTACTGTGGAAAAAGCTTTCTGCTCCAGCTGAGACGGGTGCCCAGGGCTGTCCTGCAGAGCAGGGTCCCTGCTGTGCCCCAGGGGCTGTGTGCTGGGTATGGGACTCTGCCGCCTGCCAGGCTCAGCACTCAGCCTGCCCGGGGAGCTGCCCAGGGCGCTGCGGGGAGACGTGTGGGGTAAGGAGCCCCCGGCAGGGTTTGTGCTGCCACAGTTGCTGCCTGGGGCAGGGGATCACAGCTCCACTGCACAACTGAATGTTTCTGAGGGCACTTTGCAAGAGGAGAGCCAAGGCAGGGGGTTTCCATTTCCTGTTCTGAGGCAAAGAGGTTTGGAGTCAGAAATCTAAAAGGGGCAATAAGAGTTCTGAGAATTTTTCATCAATCAATTGCTTGTTTTGTGAACACTCACACATGATGTGCTTTCAGTCTCCCCTTTCTCGAAGGATGGAATTATCTTCATTTTCTGTAGGCATGAATAATTCACTTATCCTACAAACAGGCAGCATTTTCTAACTGAAACTGAATGCCACAGAAGCTCGGGTAGGGGGCTCTAAGAGCACTTGGGGTAAAGATATGAGACATGAAACAGATGAAAATATCCAGGGAGAAGGGATAAGAAAATAAGAGGAAGGTTAGAGCTCCATATGCTGCTTCTGCTTAAGGAATGTTGAAATACATGAAATTAAATGCAAGTAATGGTGCTAAATGTTCACTGTTGTAGGAGAATTAAAACATTTCATAGTATAGCATGAGTAGTGCCTCTGAGAATGGTCTGGACTTGTCATTATCTTCTGCACTCTGAGCAGGACTCCAAGCCCAACAACAGCAGATGCCCAACAGCAGCTCCATCAGTGAGTTCCTCCTGCTGCCGTTGGCAGACACGCGGCAGCTGCAGCTCCTGCACTTCTGGCTCTTCCTGGGCATCTACCTGGCTGCCCTCCTGGGCAACGGCCTCATCAGCACAGCCGTAGCCTGCGACCGCCGCCTGCACACCCCCATGTACTTCTTCCTCCTCAACCTGGCCCTCCTCGACCTGGGCAGCATCTCCACCACTCTCCCCAAAGCCATGCCCAACGCCCTCTGGGACAACAGGGCCATCTCCTACACAGGATGTGCTGCACAGCTCTTTTTCTTTTCCTTCTTCCTCTCAGCAGAGTATTCCCTTCTCACCATCATGTCCTATGACCGCTACGTTGCCATCTGCAAGCCCCTGCACTACGGGACCTTGATGGACAGCAGAGCTTGTGCCACCATGGCAGCAGCTGCCTGGGGCGCTGGGGTTCTCTGTTCCCTGCTGCACACTGCCAGTACGTTTTCACTGCCTCTCTGCCAAGGCAATGTTGTCAACCAGTTTTTCTGTGAAATCCCACATATCCTCAAGCTCTCCTGCTCAGAATCAAATCTCAGGGAAATTGTGATTCTCATTTTTGGTTCCAGCTTAGCCTTTGGCTGCTTTGTTTTCATAGTGTTGTCCTATGTGCAGATCTTCATGGCTGTGCTGAGGATGCCCTCTGAGCAGGGACGGCGCAAAGCCTTCTCCATGTGCCTCCCTCACCTGGCCGTGGTCTCCCTGTTTCTCAGCACTGGTGCTTTTGCCTACCTGAAGCCCCCCTCCATTCCCTCCCCACTCCTGGATCTGACAGTGGCACTTCTGTACTCAGTGGTTCCTCCAACACTGAACCCTATTATCTACAGCATGAGGAACAGGGAGATCAAGCACGCTCTCAGGAAGGTGTTGCAATACTCACTATTCCCGCTTCAATAAAGTGCACATCTTCATCGCATGATTCCCAGTGATGGTTCTTCATCTTTTATGCATCTTTGATTGATTGATTATGTGAGATATAGCAACGTGCAAAAAAATGTTATTGAACTTATAAATAAAAATTTGTTTCACTTCTTTCACACCTACTATCCATTTTCTCACTCCAAGAGCTCATGTAAACATGGAACCAGATTCCCCGAATAGGTTAAGAGATAAATAAATAGCATTCAAAATACGCTTTTCCTTAGCTCTTCTCTTATCCAACTTTGTCTGGATTTGGGGAAGGTACAGCCACAGATAGAAGCACAACTAGTTCTTTTCATTCCTCCTCTCTTTACACTGATACAGTGCACAGAGGATTCGAGTCCTCTCATTTCTACAGGCCTGAAGGTCTTGTGTGTCTCACAGCAGTCCCGTCGTCTCTACAGCAGCACTCAGTGGTTTGCTTAATTTTCTTATCTCAATACTTGGAACAGCTACAGGACCTGTAGCATAAGTGACCGCAGAGCTCCTTATGAGGGGTGGAGTGACAGTGGGATCTGTCCAGAGCTTGGAGCAACTGCAGGATGTGTAGCAAAAACTTGGAGCTATTGCAGGGACTGTGCCAGGAGTTGCAGAGGCTGCAGCAATGTCAGCAGATCCAGCTCTCTTCCCCTTGAAGATGCTGAATAGTGTTGAACACAGCTCAGTAGGTGTGGGCCAGGCCCTGGCACACTGCAGTCATTTGGGCCTTTTTAGGATTACCAGTGCCACAGCAGACCTGTCTCCAATATTCTACCAGTTTCTCAGGATCCTGCAGTTGCTCGGAGATGAAGTTCCAAAGCCCTGGGGGTGCCCACCACTCCAGGCAGCTGCCCAGACTGTCCCACACCCCCTGCCATGCAGAGCCTTCTCACCTTGGGGCAGATCTCTCACTGATATTCCTGAATAATTGTTTAACCTCAATCCTAGAATCATAGAATCACCAAGGTTGGAAAAGGCCTGAAAGATCATCCAATCCAACCGTTCACCTATTACCAATAGCTCCCACTTAACCATGTCCCTCAACACAATATCCAGTCTCTCCTTGAATACCCCTGGTCTCCCAGAGACGACAGTGTAAAATGTGTAATTCCTAATCATACCAACAATATTACTTCCAAAACCCAAAGATGTCCAAAGAGCTGAATGTGCACAAAACTTCACTTTGCCAATTTTATCGTGGTACAAACCAAGGTCAAACAGCATAGCAAAATAAATACCCTAATCCAGCATCCAGAGTTGACAAATGATGCAGCAGGGAAAACAAGCAGCAAGCAAGGAGCTGTGCAATGCAGCTTCATGAGAAGACTCAGCAAGCTTCACAAATAGGGAAACTATCAGCACCATGGCCTGCACATCTCCAACTCCCACAAAGCCTTGTCCACTCTGGACAGATGTGCTGTTACCACAACCCTTGGAGCCTCACATCAGGCACCAAAATGACTGTGGTTGTTGAACCCAACATGTGGCTCAGCAGCTCACAGTGCTTTGTGCACTGCCCCATTCCCAGTGGGATGGGGATGAGAACTGGGAAAAAGAGTACAACTTCTGGGTTGTAACAAAGCAGTTTACTAAGAGAGATAAAAGGAGAGGAGTAATAGTAATCACTATATATCCGTTGATATAGAATCGTATGTAACAACTGATGCACAAGCACTTGCTCAGCACCACCAGACTGATGCTCAGCTGGGCCCTGAGCAGTGAAGAGACTGAGATGAACTCCCACCCCTTTCAATACAATTTCTGCTTGCTGTCAGCTGATAGAGAACGTCCCTTTGGCCACTATCAGTCAGCTGTCCTCACTCTGTTCCCTCCCAGCTCCATGTGCCCTCCACTGACCATGGCCTTGGCTCTGTACAACACTGCTTAGCAGCAGCTGTAAACATCAGAGTGTTATCAATGGTTTTCTCCTAGAACCAAAACACTGCACCACAGCAGACAGTCTGAAGAAAACAATTCCATTCCAGCTGTAACTCAGATTCCTGCCTGTCCCCTCTTCTTGTTCTTCCTGATCAGGAAGCAAGGAACAGAATCTGCCGCTCTCCTCTCTGAGCCCTTTCCATCAGTTCTCAGCTGGCTCCTCTGCCATCCCCAGGCAGAGCTCAGTGCCCTCTCATGGATGGCAGCAGCCTTTTCTCTTCTTCCTTGCCCATCCGTCATGCAGAATCTGTACCCCATTTGCTACAGTACAGAGCTGAGAATCAACCCACCGTGTCTCTGTGAACCAAACAAGACCCTAGGCCTGCAAAGGCACAGAGATTTGGAGTTCGCTGAGTGAATGTTTGTGGTCCTCTCATTAGTGTAAGGATTCTTCAGAAAGCATCCCCTTCCAGAAGCATGCTTTGATTTAGCCTGTCTGGGTCTTGCATCTACACTGTGGTACTGATGTTCAGGGCCTTGCTCAGAATCAGCAGCCTGCATGAAAGGAAAAGCTCTGTGGTTTTCTCTTGATTTGTCCCGTTTATTTCCCATGCTACCCGCACTGGTCTACAGGCACTTTAGGGCAGCAGTAGGTTGGGGTTACCCCCAGAGGGTACACAGTAAGATTTAGGACGGGGTATTGGCAACAAGACTTTCTCTGAGGAATCCTCACACAATCCTATAGAACAACTCAGAGGCTTTCCATTCAATCTCCAACAGCAACAATATCCCTCAGCCCTTCTCTGTCACATCCAATTCCCCACCCTTCCCCATTTGGACCTGGTTTAAAGCCCTATAATCAATCAGTGCAGGAGCATTTCAGATGGGGTCATGGAGGAGGCAGACTGCCATTCTTGGGGTGGCCATTTTCCCAGGAGGGCATGGTGGGAGGGCTTTGTCCCATCTGGTTCCACCTACACTTGCATCCACCCAGCAGAAGGCTGTGCCCTCTGTGTTCCACTTGAACTCTGCATGGAGCTTACAGTTGGCAGTGACATGGCTGAGAAGCTCTGGGCATGGATTAAGGGACAGGGAATTAATGTGCCTTCCTAACTTCCTCCCTGCATGCCTTAGCAACTTCCTTGTAATCTCCCCAAGTACCCAGCCCCTTCTTCCAGAGGACGGAGATTCTCTTTTTCTTCCTGAGTCTCAATAGTTTTTCCCAGTTCATCTGCACTGGTCTTCTTCCCCTATGGCTCACCTTATGGCATTCAGGGACAGCCTGATCTCGTGCCTTTAAGATTTCCATCTTGAGGAGTGTCCAGGCTTCCTGGACCCCTTTACCCATAAGGAGCGACTCCCAAGGGACCTGTGCTACAAGTGTCCTGAACAGGTCAAAGTCCGCCCTCTAGAAGTTCAGGATAGTAGTTTTGCTAGTCACCCTTCTGACATCTCCAAGAATAGAGAATTCTACCATTTCATGGCCACTCTGCCCAAGACAGTCCCCAACCTTCTCAACTCCTACCAGTCCTTCACTGTTAGTGAAGAGCAGGTCTAGCAAGGAACCACCCCTGGTAGGACTTCATACCAGCTGTGTAAGGAAGCTGTCTTGCATGCAATCTATAAACCTCTTGGACTGATTCCTCTGCTATTTATTATATTCCCAGCATATATCAGAGAAGTTGTAGTCTCCCAAGAAAATGAGTGCTGGCAATCTTGCAACTTCAGTAAGCTGCTCATAGAATGCCTCACCCATCAATTAGGCGGTCTATAAGTAACCTTTAGCAAGATGTCACACTTACAGGCCTTTCCCCCGATCCTTACAAACATGCACTTCATTCTGAAGCCCAAGCTCTTCAACATCAAAACTCTCTTTAATATAAAGGGCCACACCACCACCCTTCCTTCCTCCTCTATCCCTTCTGAAGAGCTTGTAACCATCCATCACAGCACTCCAGTCATGGCAGTGGTCCCACCATGGGTCGGTAATAGCAACTAGGTCATGGTTTGTCAGATGCACAGTTGCTTCCAGCTCCTCTTGCTTGTTGACCAAGCTGCGTGCGTTGGTGTAGACGCACTTCAGCTGAGGCATCTGCCTCTCTCCCAGCTCAAACAGCATTTCCCTAGGCTTATCTCTGGTAAGCCCTGTTTTGTCCACTCCCCCATCGTAGCTAGTTTAAAGCTCTTTCGATAAGCCCCGCTACCGTCTATGCTAGGATTCACTTCCCCCTTTGAGACAGTTGGGTTCCATTCATGGATAACAGACCATGGGCCAAGTAAACTGTCCTGTGATCAAAGAACTCAAAGTTTCTGGCTCAGTACCAACCTCTGAGACAATTGTTCATTGCTTTGCTTTCCAAGCCTGCTCTGTGTCCCTCACTGCCACTGAAGGTATAGAACAAAAAATCACTTGATCTCCCACTTTGTGAACTAAATGGCCTAAATTCCTGAAATCTCTTTTTATAGTTTGTAGTCTTATCTAAGAAATTTCATCACTGCCCACCTAAACTATGAGTAGTGGAAAATAATCAGTGGACCTAACCAGCATTGGGAGTTTCCTCATTATGTCCCTGACCTGAAACCAAGAAGGCAGCAGACTTACTGACAACTGGGGTCCAGTCTGCAAATGGGGCCCTCTATTCCTCTGAGAAGGGAGTCACCCACCACGGCAACCCTTCATTCTTTCATGGCAGAAGAAGTCACAAGGCTTGGTAGTGACTGCCTTGCATTAGGTTTCCTCCTAGGCAGATCCTCCATTGCCTCCCCATTCTTATCTCCTTCAGATTTCAGAGTGTCAAACCTGTTGCTTAGATGGATCAGGGGTCGAGGGCTAGGCAGGCATGGGGGGGCTCCTGTGATGTTGAGTTGGGACTCTCTTCCAACCCTTCTCATCAGTCAGGTCTGTCTGACTGTGACAGGGCAGGGAGTCAACCACTTTTCTGGGGGTATCTGCCTGGCAGCCTTCCCTCGGGGATGCCAGCAAGTCACTCCACCAGCCCATCTCCCGATCACACTCCCTGATGGTAAACTGTGAGTAAAACCTTGAGTAAAGTGAGAGTTCACCTAGACAAAAGTATGAGTAGAAACATGGACTGACGTGAGGGTAAACCCAGAGTAAACCCAGGATCCCATCCATTGGGCATGCACAGCCTCTGAGGGCAACTTTTTCCAGTGTTGCTGTGTAAAAATATAGGTTCCTCACATCTAACCTATGTCTCCCCTTTTTAATTTAAATCCGTTTCCATTTGTCCTGTTATCAACAGACCATCCCATCCTTATTCTAGCGTTAGGCATCTCATCCTCAGATGGAAACCCTGGGGCTGAATTGGGATCAGTTTTTCAAAGAACCACAGGAGCTACAAGTTCACCTAGCTGAGTTCAGATGTGCACAGTGAGGTGTCTGTGTGTGAGTCCCTCATCTGAATCCTTGGTTTTTATTCCACAGAGACTGCACTACTCATACACAGTCTCTCAGTGATGCCCAAGATGCCTTGGGTGATCCTAGTTTTGTGCTAGTGCTTGTAAACTGTGACGGAAAATCTATGAGATAGACACCTCCTTCTGGAGCATCAGCTGAGGGCCAGAAGGGAGGTATTCTTGGCCATCCTAAATACCACCTCAGCCACGTGCTTAGGGCACCCATTGTGTCTTTTGCACCTGACCCCATGGAGTATGTAGTGATATTCAGCTTATCAAAAGGATGAGCTCAGAACAGAAGAGGCAGATCTTCCTCTCTGCTCCATCTGTGCATAGTCTGGATTTCAAGGCATTGCAAAGCTATGGCACATCTACGTTCTTGCACTGATGACACTTTAGCATGCTCTGGGCTCGCATTTCAATGGCATCTAATAAATCTAGGGTCATACCTGTTGACAGGAAGCTGGCAAATGTTGTCTCATTGTAAGGAAGAGCAAGAAAGATGACACGGGCAACTATGGACCTGTCAGTCTCACTACAGTGCTTGGTAAAATTATGGAGAAAATGATGGTGGGAGTTATGGAAAAACAACTGAAGGACAGGTCACAGACAACACAAGATACAGAGGGGAAGGTCCTATTTAATTTCAGGTCTTTTTATGACACCTTTATCCATTGAGCTGAACAAGGGAAGGCAGTTGATGTAATCCTTGATGATTTCAGTAGAGCTTTTGATACTATTTCTCCAGCACCCTTCTGGACAGAAATTCCTGCATACAGCTAGACAGAAACAGAACGTGGTGTGTTGTAATACAAGAAGAATTTTACAGAGCAGCAGCCATGGATTGAGATAAGGAGTTCACAGAGCAGCAGCTGCGGAGCAGGATAAACAGCATGAGAACAAAGGACATCTCTAGGAAAAGAATGAATGGCTCGTGGCTTTGAAGGGGGGTTATAGGGTTGTTATTGCAGTAGCTTTCCTCCAATTAGCGTGTGTGATTTTTGGACACCCTTGTCTGTCTCCTATAAAAGTCTGGCTTTCGGGCAATAAATTGATGCAGCTATATGTAACTATATTGGTGTTTCTCTGTTTGACCCAGCACGCTGACATTTTGCCTTTCAGGTTCACCAGCAGTGGTGGGTGAGCAGTTGGCCAGTAGTTCTGTCCCAAAGGATTATAGTCAGTGGGTTCCATTGGGCTGGTAGATGGTCACTGTCAGAGCTCCCCAGGGTTCCATTTTAGGGCCACTTTCCTTTCATGTTTATGCAGATGACTTGCATGCAGGACTAGAAGATGTTCTGAGCAAGTTTGCTGATGAGACCAGATGAGGAGGTGTTGTTGCCTCCACTTAGGGTGGAGAGGACTTGCAGAGAGATGTGGACAAGTCAGAGAAGTGGGTACCAGTTGGTACTAAGCACCAAGTGCATAAAGTATAACAAGAACAAGTGCCTGATTGTGCACCTGGGTATGGGCAACCCTGGACATAAACACTGTCTGTATATTGGACACATGAGAGACGTCTGACTGAAAAGGATTGGGGGTCCTGCTCAACATAAAATTTTAAGTGAGTCAGCAGTGTGCCCAGCCAGCCAAGAAGGCCAACAGTCCCCTAAAGTGCATCAAGCACTTTATTGCCAGCTGGGTGGGAGAAAGGTTTGTCCCTCTTTGCTCTGCATTGCTACTGCCTCACCTGGAGCACTGGGTGCACTTCTGGGCAATGCAGAACATAAAGAACATCAAACTATGGGAGAGTGTGCACAGGAGGGCACTGGAACTGAGAGATCTGAAGTTCAGAGTTTCACTGGGATTGACTGCTTGTTCAGACTGGGCCCTTCTCACACCCCACATCCTGTGATGAGACACAGGGCACATGTGGGATATGAACTTTAACAGCATCCTTGCACCACATGCAAATGCTTTTCCCAGTGCTTCAGTGTTCCACCACCCATTGCTTTCAACATAGTTTTCAACACCCCATTGTATCTTTTAATTTTACCAGAAGCTGGTGCATGGTAGGGGATATGATAAATCCACTCAATGCCATGAACTTTGGCCCAAGTATTTATTAAGGGAATTTTTGAAATGTGTCCCATTATGAGACTCAGTTCTTTCTGAGGTGTCATGTCTCTATAGGACTTGTTTCTAACAACCCAATATTGTGTTTCTGGCAGTAGCATGGGGTACTGCGTATGTTTCAAGCCACCCAGTGGTTGCTTCCACCATGGTAAGCACAAAACGCTTATCATTATGAGATCCTGGCAAGGTGACATCATTCACCTGTCACTCCTCCCCATATTTATACTTTTGCCTTGGCCTTCCCCCCAGAGAGGCTTCATATTCTTGGCTTGTTTAATTATGGCACATGATTCACAGTCATGAATAACCAGTGCAATAGCATCCATAGTTAAGTCCACCCCTCAGTCTCTAGCTCAATTATATGTTATGTCCATTCCTTGATGGCCTGAGGTCTCATGGAACCATCAAGCTTGAAATAATTCACTCTTGTTCTGCCAGTCCAAGTCTATTTGAGCCACCTCAATTCTGGCAGCTCGACCTACCTGATGGTTGTTTTGTTGTTCTGCAATAGCCCGACTCTTGGGCAAGTGTGCATCCACGTGACACACCTTTACAATCATATCTTTTTTTTGAGCAGTTATGTTTTTCTACAGTTCAGCAGCCCAAATAGGTTTACACCTCCGTTGCCAGTTATTTTGTTCCCACTGCTGTAACAACCCCCATAAGGCATTTGCCACCATCCATGAGTCAGTATAAAGATAAAGCATTGGCCACCTCTCCCGTTCAGCCACATCTAAGGTCAGCTGGACAGCTTTTACCTCTGCAAACTGACTTGATTCTCCTTTACCTTCAGTGGCCTCTGCGACCTGTCGTGTGGGGCTCCAAACAGCAGCTTTCCATCTCCGATGCTTCCCTACAATATGAAATGATCCATCAGTGAAAAGAGCATATTTCTTTTCATTTTCTGGTAGTTCGATGTATGGTGGGGCCGCTTTAGCACATGACACCTCTTCTCCTGGTGATGTTCCAAACTTTTTATCTTCAGTCCAGTTCATGATCACTTCTAAAATTCCTGGACGATTGAGGTTCCCCATCCGCGCTTGTTGTCTAATCAGTGCAATCCACTTGCTCCAGGTGGCATCGGTAGCATGATGGGTGGAGAGAACCTCCCCTTTCAACATCCGGTTCATCATTGACAGTCGAGGTGCCAGAAAGAGCTGCATTTCAGTACCAGCTACTTCGGAAGCAGCCCGAGCCCCCTCATACGCGGCTAAGATCTCCTTCTCAGTTGGAGTGTAGCACTCTTCAGACCCCTTGTACGCTCAGCTCCAGAATCCCAGGGGTCGGCCTTGGGTCCCTCCTGAGGCTCTTTGCCACAAACTCCAAGTGGGACCTTTCTCTCCAGCAGCAGTATAGAGGATGTTCTTTACATCCTGTCCAGTCCGTACTGGCCCCAGGTCCATGGCACAGGCTATCTCCTGTTTGATCTGTTCAAAAGCCTGCTGCTGCTCTGGGCCCTATGCAAAATCATTCTTCTTCTGCATCACCTGATAAAGGGGGCTTACAATGAGGCTGTAGTTTGGAATGTGCATCCTCCAAAAGCCCACTGCACCCAGGAAAGATTGTGTCTCTTTCTTGCTAGTTGGTGGAGACATGGCAGTGATTTTGTCAATCACTGTTGGGATGTGATGACATCCATCCTGCCACTTTATACCTAAGAACTGAATTTCCTGGGCAGGCCCTTTTACTTTGCTTCACTTAATAGCAAAACTGGCTCATAGAAGAATTTGAATTATTTGCTCTCCAGCACAGCAGCACTCAGTGGGGGTGTGACCTCATTCAGGCCACGGTAGTCTACTGTCAGCCTCCATTCTCCACTGGCTTTACGCACTGGCCATATGGAGCTGTTAAAAGGTGAGTGAGTTTTACTGATCACTCCCTGATTCTCCAACTGGCGAATCAAATCATGAATGGGGAGCAAGGAATCCCTGTTGGTGCGATACTGCCGTCTGTGCACTGTCTTTGTAGCAATCGGTACCTGCTGCTCTTTTATTTTTACTCGTAGCAGCCTCACAACAGACGGGTCCTCTGACAGGCCAGGCAAAACAGACAGCTGCTTAATGTTGTCCATATCTACAGCAGCGATTCCAAAGGCCCAGTGATACCCCTTAGTATCCTTGAAATGCCCTCTTCTGAGGTATCCTCAATACCAAGTATGAACGGAAACCCTGGACCACTCACATAGGATGTTTTTTCCAGTCTTTACCAGTGAGGCTTATTTCAGCCTCCAACACAGTCAATTCTTGAGAGATATCCAGAAATATGGATTGATTCTGTCCCTTCATGACTGGAGGGCATTAGGGTGCACTGTGCACCAGTATCCACCAGTGCCTTATATTTCTGTGGTTCTGATGTGCTAGGCCATCAAATCCACACAGTCCAATAAACTCTATTATCCCTTCCACTCCCTTGAATGAGGGCAGGGCCCCTCTATTGGTTACCTGTGATAACTGGAGCAGCCGTACTGGTGGTTGGACTGTTTTGTAGTTCCCTCACCCGTGCTCATAGTACAGGAGTAGGCTGGTCATGCCACTTCCTCGTGTCTTCTCTGTGGTCACGTAGGTAACACCACAAGGAAACACACAGTGCAATTTACTGTTGTTCCTTGCTCAATCTGGAAAGCGCTTGTGTCTAATAGCTGAGAATTTTAATGATACACATGAAGGCTTTATGGTCGTTAATTTCTTTACGATCTCTCGCCTTCAACTGAAGCAGCAGCTAGGCCAATTACCAAGTGACACCAAGGAGATGAAGTGGCAAAATGGCGATTTATTGAAACAGACACATCCTTATATAACCTACGCCTTTTTGTCTACACCCACTGTATTACACTAAGATTCTTCCAGAATATGGGGAAGGGCCTGTCACATCACAACAAGCTACCGTCCCAGCTGTCCCAACAGCGAAGCAACCAGGTAACAAGAGATTCATTCTGGTGCCGTGTGAACTCCTTTCTTACGCCTTCGATTTCAGTCATCTTCAGGGATCGACAAACAGTAACAGAGATTTCCTCCTCATCACTCTCTTCTTCATGACACTTTTCCTTTTTCCTTTCTCGGTACTTATCCAGACCTGTCACCTGGATCTTCTGTTGCCTCCTCCTCCACTTCTTTTTTCCGTTCTAGACGTGAGGACACCCATTTCCATTTCTTGCCTTCCACAAGGGCAACTGATATTGTTACTGGTGCCTCCTGTGACTGATCAAAATTGACTTGGGGATTTCCCTTTTTGGCTAGAACCTCAGCTCGGAAATTCTCTCTTTTCGGAACAGTGTTATATAGAGCACGGTAAGCACAAGCCAAGCCCCAAATAAGTCATACCCCCTTAGATCTATCTAGGCTGCGCCATCCCTGACTCAAATACTGGCTTAGTTTCTCGGGATCCCACAGGTGTTCAAGAGTTAAATCCCATGACATTGCGGGCCCCCATGTGTTGGCGAACCTGAAGGCAAAAGTCAGCGTTCTAGGACAAACAACCACACACCAATATAGTTAAATATAGCTGTGTCCATCTATTGCCTGAAGAGCCGTACTTTTATAGCAAACAAACAAGGGTGTTCAAAAATCACACGTACTAATTGGAAGAAAGCTTCTGCAATAAGAACCCTAAAACCCCGCTTCAAAGCCACGAGCCTTTCACTCTTTTGCTAGAGGTGTCCTTGGTTCTCATGCTGTTTATCCTGCTCTGCAGCTGCTGCTCTGTAAAGTGCTTATCTTGATCCATGGCTGCTGCTCTGTAAAATTCTTCTTGTATTACAACAGAATGGCAGTTCCCTGGGGTCTCCAGCACATCCCCAGCCAGCTGGCAAATGCCACTGAGGACCTTTAGGAAAGACATGCCCTGGGTAGTGACAATGTTCACTGGACAACTGTGAGCCCCACAATGGGTCTCGTACCTGTGTGCCATCTTCTGAACACCAGTAGCACGGTGTAGATGCAAGGCCCAGACAGGCAAAATCAAAACATGCTTCTGGAAGGGGATCCTTTCTGAAGAGTCGTTACACTAATGAGAGGACCACAAACATTCACTCAGCGAACTCCAAATCTCTGTGCCTTTGCAGGCCTAGGGTCTTGTTTGGTTCACAGAGACATGGTGGGTTGATTCTCAGCTCTGTACTGTAGCAAATGGGGTACAGATTCTGCATGACGGATGGGCAAGGAAGAAGAGAAAAGGCTGCTGCCATCCATGAGAGGGCACTGAGCTCTGCCTGGGGATGGCAGAGGAGCCAGCTGAGAACTGATGGAAAGGGCTCAGAGAGGAGAGCGGCAGATTCTGTTCCTTGCTTCCTGATCAGGAAGAACAAGAAGAGGGGACAGGCAGGAATCTGAGTTACAGCTGGGATGGAATTGTTTTCTTCAGACTGTCTGCTGTGGTGCAGTGTTTTGGTTCTAGGAGAAAACCATTGATAACACTCTGATGTTTACAGCTGCTGCTAAGCAGTGTTGTACAGAGCCAAGGCCATGGTCAGTGGAGGGCACATGGAGCTGGGAGGGAACAGAGTGAGGACAGCTGACTGATAGTGGCCAAAGGGACGTTCTCTATCAGCTGACAGCAAGCAGAAATTGTATTGAAAGGGGTGGGAATTCATCTCAGTCTCTTCACTGCCCAGGGTCCAGCTGAGCATCAGTCTGGTGGTGCTGAGCAAGTGCTTGTGCATCAGTTGTTACATACAATTCCATATCAACGGATGTATAGTGATAACTATTACTCCACTTCTTTTATCTCTCTTAGTAAACTGCTTTGTTACATCCCAGAAGTTGTACTCTTTTTCCCAGTTCTCATCCCCATCCCACTGGGAATTGGGCAGTGCACAAAGCACTGTGTGCTGCTGAGCCACATGTTGGGTTCAACAACCACTGTCATTTTGGTGCCTGATGTGAGGCTCCAAGGGTTGAGATAGCAGCACATCTGTCCAGAGCGGACAGGGCTTTGTGGGAGCTGGAGAAGTGCAGGCCATGGTGCTGATATGTGTGGATGTGCTCCCTATGTGTGGAGCTTGTTGAGTCTTCTCATGAAGCTTCACTGCACAGCTCCTTACTTGGTGCTTGGATGCTGCATTAGGGTATTTATTTTGCTATGCTGTTTGACCTCAGTTTGTACCACGATAAAATTGGCAGCTGACAAAGTGAAGTTTTGTGCACATTCAGCTCTGCGGTCATCTTTGGGTTTTGGAAGTAATATTGTCCATATGATTAGGAATTACACAATTTACATTGTCGCCTCTGTGAGTCCGGGGGTGTACTGGATATTGTGTTGAGGGACATGGTTTAGTGGGAGCTATAGGTAATAGGTGAACGGTTGGACTGGATGATCTTTTAGGCCTTTTCCAACCTTGGTGATTCTATGAATCTATGATTGAGGTTAAACAATTATTCAGGAATATCAGTGAGAGATCTGCCCCAAGGTGAGAAGGCTCTGCATGGCAGAGGGTGTGGGACGGTCTGGGCAGCTGCCTGGAGTGGTGGGCACCCCCAGGGCTTTGGAACTTCATCTCCGAGCAACTGCAGGATCCTGATAAACTGGTAGAATATTGGGGGCAGGTCTGCTGTGGCACTGGTAAACCCCAAGAGGCACAAATGACTGCAGTGTGCCAGATCCAGAGAGCTGGATCTGCTGACAGTGCTGCAGCCTCTGCAACTCCTGGCACAGACCATGCAGCAGCTCCAAGGTTTTGCTACACGTCCTGCAGTTGCTCCAAGCTCTGGGCAGATCCCTCTGTCACTCCACCCCTCATAATGAGCTCTGCAGTTACTCCTGCTACGGGTCCTGTAGCTGTTCCAAGTATGGTAATGAGAAAATGGTACAAATTCCTCCCAAGGGAGGAAATACAGCCCTGTGGTGGCTCCAACCCCTCCAATGAGCCCAGTGGCTGCTCCAACATAGTCACAGGTCCTGTGGTGGTTCCAGCTCTGGCAATGAACTCTGAGGTCACTTCAACTCCTGCAACAGCCCAACAGCCACTTCAGCTCCTACAGTGAACCCTGTGGCTGTTAAAACCCCTGCAACTAATCCTGGACTTGCAGACAGATGCGCATAGGGATTAGTTCATATATGTTTGCAACTGCATATGTTGTATATGTGTGAAAATACACTAAATATATTATATATGTATAAATACATTTGTCATAATTATTATCCTTTTCTTTTTCTCTTTGTCTCAACCCATAAACCTTAAACCACAGCACTGGCTTGAGATGCTTACGGATCTCCTTGGGACTATTCAATCTGATCTGGTCACACAGTGAAGAGCACCTGAAGATCTCAAGGTTTTCTCAGGGAGCAGCTCCTGAGGTATATTCCTTACACCAGCTTTGGAAGAGGCCTCCCTCCAGTTCTCTGGTCCTGCTCTAAAGGGGCCCTCTTGTTATGGCAGTGCCAGCAAGGAGACCAGCTCTGACAGACCTGTTCATATTGCCGGCTACTGACTGCAGCCCTGGATTGCTGCTGTAGAGGCAACAGGACTGTTGTGAGACACACAAGACCTTCAGGACTGCACAAATGAGAGGACTCAAGAGCACTGCAGCACTGGTAAGAGCACATGAATGAAAAGAGCACGTTGAGCTGCTGTCTGTGGCTGTACCTCCCCAAATCCAGGCAAAGTAGGAAGAAAGAAAATCTAAGTAAGTCTATTTTGAAAGCTTTTTAGGTATCTTATAACATATTCAGGGAATCTGGTTCCATGTTTACATGAGTTCTTGGAGTGAGAAAATGGAAATTAGGTAGGAAAGAATTTAAATACATTTTTATTTATAAGTTCAATAACATTTTTTTTTTTGCACATTCCTATATCTCACATAATCAAACAGACAAAGATGCATAAAACATAAAGAACCACTACTGGGAATCCTATTGAGGAAGTTGTGCATTTTATTGTAGCTGGAATAGTGCTTATTGCAACACCTTCCTGAAAGCGTGCTTGATCTCCCTGTTCCTCATGCTGTAGATAATAGGGTTTAGTGTTGGAGGAACCACTGCATACAGAAGTGCCACTGTCAGATCCAGGAGTGGGGAGGAAATGGACGGGGGCTTCAGGTAGGCAAAAGCACCAGTGCTGAGAAACAGGGAGACCACAGCCAGGTGAGGGAGGCACATGGAGAAGGCTTTGTGCCGTCCCTGCTCAGAGGGCATCCTCAGCACAGCCATGAAGATGTGCACATAGGACACAACTATGAAAACAAAGCAACCAAAGCCTAAACTGACACCAAAAAAGAGAAATACAAATTCCATGAGGTAGGAGCCAGAGCAGGAGAGCTTGAGGATCTGTGGGATTTCACAGAAAAACTGGTTGACAACATTGCCTTGGCAGAGAGGCAGTGAAAACGTACTGGCAGTGTGCAGCAGGGAATAGAGAACCCCAGTGCCCCAGGCAGCTGCTGCCATGGTGGCACAAGCTCTGCTGTCCATCAAGGTCCCGTAGTGCAGGGGCTTGCAGATGGCAACGTAGCGGTCATAGGACATGATGGTGAGAAGGGAATACTCTGCTGAGAGGAAGAAGGAAAAGAAAAAGAGCTGTGCAGCACATCCTGTGTAGGAGATGGCCCTGGTGTCCCAGAGGGCGTTGGCCATGGCTTTGGGGAGAGTGGTGGAGATGCAGCCCAGGTCGAGGAGGGCCAGGTTGAGGAGGAAGAAGTACATGGGGGTGTGCAGGCGGCGGTCGCAGGCTACGGCTGTGCTGATGAGGCCGTTGCCCAGGAGGGCAGCCAGGTAGATGCCCAGGAAGAGCCAGAAGTGCAGGAGCTGCAGCTGCCGCGTGTCTGCCAACGGCAGCAGGAGGAACTCGCTGATGGAGCTGCTGTTGGACATCTGCTGTTGTTGGGCTTGGAGTCCTGCTCAGAGTGCAGAAGATAATGACAAGTCCAGACCATTCTCAGACACACTCCTCCTGCTATAATATGAAATGTTTTTATTCTCTTACAACAGTGTACATTTAGCACCATTACTTGCATTTAATTTCATGTATTTCAGCATTCCTTAAGCAGAAGCAGCATATGGAGCTCTAACCTTCCTTTTATTTTCTTATGCCTTCTCCCTGGATATTTTCATCTGTTTCATGTCTCATATCTTTACCCCAAGTGCTCTTAGAGCCCCCTACCCGAGCTTCTGTGGCATTCAGTTTCAGTTAGAAAATGCTGCCTGTTTGTAGGATAAGTGAATTATTCATGCCTACAGAAAATGAAGATAATTCCATCCTTCGAGAAAGGGGAGACTGAAAGCACATCATGTGTGAGTGTTCACAAAACAAGCAATTGATTGATGAAAACTTCTCAGAACTCTTATTGCCCCTTTTAGATTTCTGACTCCAAACCTCTTTGCCTCAGAGCAGGAAATGGAAACCCCCTGCCTTGGCTCTCCTCTTGCAAAGTGCCCTCAGAAACATTCCGTTGTGCAGTGGAGTTGTGATCCCCTGCCCCAGGCAGCAGCTGTGGCAGCACAAGCCCTGCCGGGGGGCTCCTTCCCCCCACCCGTCTCCCTGCAGCACCCTGGGCAGCTCCCCGGGCAGGCTGAGTGCTGAGCCTGGCAGGCGGCAGAGTCCCATAGCCGGCACACAGCCCCTGGGGCACAGCAGGGACCCTGCTCTGCAGGACAGCCCTGGGCACCCGCCTGCAGCCCCGGCTGCACAGCCTGCAGCCGTGCTGGGACATGCAGCCCTCAGGGCTGTGATTTCATACTGCAGTATGGAAGCCCTCAGCTGGAGCAGAAGGCTTTTTCCACAGTAAAGAAACATGCAGTGCCTGCATCCAGATCTCCTATGGGATGTCCCAAATTAAGTTGACCCTCTATGAAAAGCAGCTCATGGTCTGCAGTGAGACTTACCCTGTCATGGTCTGTGAGCAATGCTCCTGCAGTGAGCTCACAGCCCGCTCACACCACACACATCCTGCAAGCTCTCTTCAGTTTCTCTCCTCTCCTTCTGTCACCTGCAGGCTGTGCTGTGCACAAGAGCTGCTCCTGGGCACAGCTGTCTCTCTGCAGCCCTGCACACTTTTATGAGCTCCCTGTGTCCCAGGAGCCTGGACAGGCAAGCAGCAGATTATGTCATTTTTATCTTTCCGACTTGTCTCCCCTGACATGTCCCTGGGTCCTCATGGCCAACAGCTCCTGAAAGACAACAGCATCATGACTGTGCTTTGAAATTCGCTCAATTAACCACCACATGTCCAGTGGTCAGTGACTGATTGGAGACATATGGGGAGTGCTCCCAGAGATCGTTTGATGAAACAATAAGGGCAACCAGACAAGGAAGGCAAGGTTTGGACTTTCCCTGTGCAGGGCAGTGATCCAGCTGAGGCAGTGCAGGAGTCTCATCCCTTGACAGAAATCCTGGAGCTGAAATGGGATTCAGCTCCCTACACACCCACAGGAGCTGGGATTCCTCTGGTTCAGTTCAGAAGAGCACAAGGAGTTGCCTGCATGTGAGCTCCTGCTCTGAGTCCTCGGACCTTCAGCTGGGAGGCAGCTGCTCACACACAGACACTGGGTGATGCCCAAGGTGCCTGGGCTGCTCCTGATGTGTGCCAGTGCTTGTAAACCATGTGGGAAATCCCTGAGATAGACAGCTCCTTCCTGGGCATCAGCCGAGGGCCAGAGAGGGGATAGCACCGGCTGTCTGGTGAATTCACTCACAGCTGCAAGAGCAGCACAGGGCCTTCAGGAAAGCCATGCCCATGGTGTGACCATGTTGCTGTGTCAACTCCAAGGCCCACGATCAGTCTAATGTTTGTGTGCCACCTTCTGCACACTGATACCATAGATTAGCTATCCAGTCAGGCTATGTCCAGTGATGCTTTCCAATTAGGATGTTTACTTCTGTGGTTTTGCACTAATGCAAACACCAACACACAAGAAGCTAGAAATCTTGATAGAGCTGCAGGCCTGAGCTCCTGTTTGGACCATGGGGACACAGTTTAATGGCTTCCACAACTGCACTGTAGCACAAGGGGGATACCGAGTCTTTAGGATGGATGGGCGAGGAGATAAAGAAGGGTGAATGCCCTCTGTGAGAGTGCACTGAGCTCTGCCTGGGGATGGAAGAGCAGACAGGTCAGAGCTAATGGAAATGGCAAACAGAGGAGACCATCAGTGTCTTTTCCTGTCTTCCTGATCAGGGAGAGTAAATGGAAGGTGCCCTCTGCAGACAGATGGGAATCTGATGTTGTCTGTCCCTTGTCCCATTTGGTGGCCTTTGTCACTCCATTATCTGCAGCAGGGACAGCACAGCAGGGCATGTGGCATCCAGCAGATCCCTGGAGAGCACAGATGGCAGCTTCTTGACCAAGCAGTGGAGGAACCAAAGAGGAGAGGTGCTCTGCTGGATCTCATACTCTCCGGCATGGAAGGACTTGTGGGAACTGCGAAGGTGAAAGGGGCATCAGGCCACGTGCAAGATGCAAATGTATCTCTTTTTATTTATTTTGAGGCTGTAAGCTTAATAGTTGATCATAAATGTCAATAAAACTGAAACAAATAATAGAAGACAAAGATGGAAATCATTGAAATTGTGTTAACCCTTCTCAACATGAAAAATTCTCATGAGTCTTGTTCCATTTTAAGTTGTAAATATGAATCTTTGAGGTGATTTGATGTCTTTTTTTTTCTTTTACTGAAACTACAATGTTTTCCAGAACTGTGTTCGCTGGACACAAATGTCTTCAGATTCAGAGACACAGACAGTGGTGCCAGTGCCAATGCCCTGTGACTATAGCCCGGTGCCCAGCACTACTCTTCCCTGCTGCCTATTTGATGTGTCTCATCCTCCAAGTTTTTTCAGCTCTCCTAAATAAATGGCCATGGTTAAGGGCATGTTTTCAGCAGGCCATTTGGGCACAAACTACTCCCACTGCCCTCCAGATTTCTCCATCCCTTGCTCTTTGTTCAGTCAGATACCTCCCAATTATCTGTCTGATTTCTGACTTTCAGGGGGATTACTGGAATTTGTTCCATCTCCCCAAAGTCTGAGAATCAGTGAGAATGTGTTAACCCGTCTCAATGTGTGAAATACTCACAAGTCCTGATCAATTTTAAGTTGATACCTCTCAACTACCTGGCTGATCTATCCCAGGGAGATTACTGGAATTTGCTCTATCTACCAGAGTCTGATGGCCTCTGTTGTCAACTACTTCACTGTGATTCAAACTATCCTATCCTACCTCAGAATAAATCATTTCTTTTAAAAGTATTCCATATGAAAGACAAACTTCAATAGATGCAGCTTGAACATGGCATGCAGTTGATCACTGTGTTTTACTGTTCATTCAATTGCATCACCTTTCTTTCCATTTGCTGGCCAGATAAAAAAGAGAAATCTTTCCTTTTCCATGTGTAGCTGGTTCTCTGAGGAAAGCCAGTGGGAGTTGGTGCAAAGCAGTTTTAACACTGAGCGGATGAATGCAGAGGAGAAGAGTGATGTGAAGAAAAGTGATGCAAGTCCCATAGGTCCATTGTGAGCAGAAATTGGGTGGGGAGGTTGAGAAGGACCTTTGTCAACACAGTAACAGTACAGAACTCATTGGGACATCCTGGATTGGTATCAGTTGCACAGTGCTGCTTTAATGTCTTCTTTAAACCCAACTATAAATAAATAGACAATAAATTTATACTGGATTCTTTAAGCTCTCTCCAGATATCCCTCCTTTTTGCTGAACAAGTTCTGATAACCTGAAGAAGATAACAAGATGGCATAAGGCACAGGAGATTCTTTAGGTTATAATGGTCCCAGGGTGCATTTGATGCTGAGTTCATCAGCCTCTAGTGCAGAGAGAAGTTTGCACAAAGTGCTCAACAAGACAAAGTCAGAAGTAACAGTGAAGTTTCTTGGAGTATTAATGGGCCCACTGAGGGCCATTACCAAGTAAGCTTCCCAAGGGACTTGTTAGAGAAGATAACTGGAAGCCATGACTACAGGCAGGCAAAGGCACTGGCATGCTAAGAAACCTCTCCTTTGCCTTACAAAGCAGACAGGTCAAGCCCTGATTGCAAGACCAGTGGTAGAGAGGTCCTGTATGTCATGTTGGCTCTGGGCATTTCCTGGGGCAATGTGTTGGAATTTTGTATGATGTTAAATGAAAGACATGGGGACAGAAGATCCCAGGCTCTACATGTGGTGCAAGGACGCTGTGAGGTTCATGTCCCATATGAGACCTATGTTTCATTGCAGGATGTGAGCAGGGATGTGAGAAGGGCCCAGTCTGAACAAGCAACCAATCCCTGTGAAACTCTGAACTTCAGATCTCTCGGTTTCAGTGCCCTCCTTTGCACATTCTCCCAGAGTTTGAAGTCCTTTATGTTCTGTGGTGCCCAGAACATAGTGAGGCAGTAGCAATGCAGAGCAGAGGGACAACCCTTTCCCTCACCCAGCTGGCAATAAGTTGCTTCATGCACTCCAGGGGACTG
Organism: Coturnix japonica; assembly: GCF_054131305.1. NCBI lineage: Eukaryota > Metazoa > Chordata > Aves > Galliformes > Phasianidae > Coturnix > Coturnix japonica. The sequence continues at coordinate 17,200,409 of NC_140671.1, read as the reverse complement.
TTGTCTTTCCTGGCTGCCTTGGCACACTGCTGACTCACATTCAGTGTGATGCTGACCAGTACCCCAACCCTTTCCCGTCAGAATCCTCTCCAGTGTCCCATATCCAGTCAGTGTGTATGTCCAGCATTGCCCCTACCCAGGTGCACAATCAGGCACTTGTTCTTGTTATACTTTATGCACTTGGTGCTTAGTACCAACTGGTACCCACTTCTCTGACTTGTCCACATCTCTCTGCAAGTCCTCTCCACCCTCAGTCGAGGCAACAGCACCTCCTCATCTGGTCTCATCAGCAAACTTGCTCAGAACGTCTTCTAGTCCTGCATTCAAGTCATCTGCATAAACATGAAAGGAAAGTGGCCCCAAAATGGAACCCTGGGGACCCCGACAGTGACCATCTACCAGCCTGATGGAAAAAACTGACTATAATCCTTTGGGACTGACCTACTGGCCAACTGCTCACCCACCACATTGTGTTTCTGTCTAGCCATATGCAGAACATTCTGTCCAGAAGGTTGTTGTGAGAAACAGTATCAAAATCTCCACTGAAATCCTCAAGGATTACATCAACTGGCTTCCCTTGGTCAACTAAACGGATAACTGTGTCACAGAATGAGCTTAAATTAAACAGGACCTTCGCCTCACAAACTTGTGTTGGCTGCGACCAATGACAGAATTGTCCTTCAGCTGTTTTTCCATAACTCCCACCATCATTTTCTCCATAATTTTACCAGGCTCTGGACTGACAGGTCCATAATTGCCCATGTCATCTTTCTTGCTCTTCCTTACAATGAGACAACATTTGCCAGCTTCCTGTCAGCTGGCATGACCCTAGACTTCTTTAGATGCAATTGAAATGAGAGCCCAGAGCACACTAAGTTTTCATCATTGAAAGAAAGTAGATGTGCCATAGCTTTGCAATGCCTTGAACTCCAGAGTATGCCACAGATGGAGCAGAGGGGAAGATTTGCCTCTTCTGTAGTGAACTCATTCTTTTGGTAAGCAGAATAACACTACCTGATACATGGGGACTGTGTCTCTGCTCTGCTCTGCTCAGCTCACAGGGCAGCGGTCTGGCAGGGTGTTGCTCTCATGTCAGTGCAGGTAAACTCACTTTAATCCTTTTTCCTCTGTAAATGCTTCCTCTATTTCTATGCTCAGATACACTTCCACATTCCCTCAACTACATTTTCATATATCATTAACAATTACACTTTCTTATACCATCAAAACAGTTTGTCAAAACGTACAGTTCTTCAGTTCACATAAACTCCCTTAATACAGTCTGTATTCTTCAGTTATAAACACTGTGCCACAGAACCAGCACTGATTGAACCACCTCCCTCACACACTTCCTCGCAAGCAGTACATAGTATTACATAAATGGGTTGACATTCATTGGTCAGGTGGAATGTACACCTCTCCTCAGGACAATCTTACTAATCTACAGAGTACAAACTCCTGTCTTCTTACATACAAGCAGAAAGTACATATGAGTGGACAGACAACACAGTCTTTAACTTTGTCCGTGTCTGGCCATTTCCCTCACAGGAGGAAGGAAACATGGATCGGGACTCGGCACTCACCCTGCAGCTGTTCTGTGTCTCACTCACACCACACTCACTCTGACATTTAGATCAAAAACCATGGTTAATTCATACTACACAATGCTGACAACGTTTTCTAGCTGGAATCTTAATAACACTCATACTCTGGTCGACCAGTTGCAAACGTTAATGTTTTTCCCAGAGTCGGCTTGACACACGGTACCAAACACTTAAAGCAGATGATAATATTGAACATACAACCTATAAGCCCCATGATTACAACTTGGAGAACCCAGGCTACCATTTGACAGGCTATCCACTATATCCCATACCTGTAGGAGAGACCAACCTAGGCCCCTCCTATTGTCAACTACCTGGGAGAGAGTATTTGTTCTTGTTTCCATTCATATGACATACAGTTCCCTTTCATAGGAACTCACCCAAGGAGTCTTCCTACCCCAGCTGGCAACCAAAGCCATGAGCTCACCTCCCTGGGAGCAGCACGTATGGCTGTAAACTGTGTAGGATGTCTCCTCAAGACATATGGGCTCCACTTACCATACACATACCTGGTCCACCTATGGGTGGTCCTTGTCTGTCCCTGCAGTGATCAGGTGAGGAAGGGAGTCCTTCAGAGAAATCTCAGGGTGCGCCAAAAGTGTCTCCCTCTCAGCTGGTCCTGCAGCGAACAGAGCTGGTCCCACCTGGGCCGCCAAATTGACTACAGGAATTGAACTCTATAACCTCTATAACTGATACAGTCTCCCATGACATCCTTATAACAAAGCTGAGGAAGTATGGGATAGGTGATTGGACAGTGAAGTGGGTCGAGAATTGGCTGACTGGCAGAGTGCAGAGGGTTGTCGTTGGCGGTGCAGTGTCTGGCTGCAGGGCTGTAACTAGCGGCGTCCCCCAGGGGTCTGTGCTGGGTCCGGTCTTGTTCAACATCTTCATCAATGACCACCCTCAGCAAGTTTGCTGAAGACACGAAGTTGGGAGGATTGGCTGACACGCCTGAAGGCTGTGCTGACATTCAGTGAGACCTGGACAGGCTGGAGAGCTGGGCAGTAAGAAACCGGATGAGGTTTAACAAAAGCAAGTGTAGAGTCTTGCACCTGGGTAGAAATAATTGCATGCACCAGTACAGGCTGGGGGAAGAGCTGCTGGAGAGGAGCTCTGCTGAGAGGGACCTGGGTGTCCTGGTGGACGACAGATTGACCATGAGCCAGCAGTGTGCCCTTGTAGCCAAAAAAGCCAATGGCATCCTGGGGTGCATTAAAAAGAGCGTGTCCAGCAGGTCGAAGGAGGTGATCCTCCCCCTCTACTCTGCCCTGGTGAGGCCTCATCTGGAATATTGTATCCCGTTCTGGGCTCCCCAGTACAAAAAAGACAGGGATCTCTTGGAAAGAGTCCAGCGGAGGGCCACAAAGATGGTGAAGGGCCTGGAGCATCTCCCCTATGAGGAGAGACTTAGGGAACTGGGTCTGTTTAGCCTTGAGAAAAGAAGGCTGAGAGGGGACCTGATCCAGGTCTATAAATATTTGAGGTGTGGGGGGCAAAGAGGTGAGGCCAGACTCTTTTCAGCAGTGTGTGGAGGAGGGACAATGGGAAACAGACAGAAACTGCACCATAGGAAATTCTGCACTAATGTGTGCAATAACTTCTTTATGGTGAGAGTGACAGAGCACTGGAACAGGCTGCCCAGGGTGGTTGTGGAATCTCCTTCTCTGGAGATATTCAAGACCTGCCTGGATGCCGAGCTGTGCGACGTGGTGTAGGGAACCTGCGTTGGCAGGGGGGTTGGACTCAATGGTTTCTGGAGGTCCCTTCCAACCCCTACAATTCTGTGATTCTGTGAATATCATGGGGTGGTTTGGATGGGGAAAGACTACCCCTTTGAATGACCTTTTGTCAGGGCATGTCCTGGGATTCCTAGGATCCTCAAAATGCAGCATTGCTTCTGTCACTGAAAAATGGGGCCCTGTGTGGGACGGAGGGAGGGTCCATGAGTCCCTGGCCCACCTGACTGAGTATTTCCATGGTCTTAGCAAAGACATACTTACAACTTGAGAATGACAGTTAGCTGCGTTCATGGTGGCATGGCCACTGCTGATGGCCTTGAACTGTCTGAACATAACTGAAGAGGCTCAGGCTGATGCAAATCAACTATTGAATGACAGTGTTGAAAAACTGGAAAGACAGGTGGCAGTTTTGATGGGGAAAAAACCTAATACAATCATTCTCCTATGGAAGATCAGGAACATCTCTCTGGAAGACCACGGGGACCCTTTACAAGGGAATCTGTATAAAATGGACTCTGTAAATGAAGGCACTAAAAGGTCAGATTTTGAGGTTCCATTTGGACTAGATCTATTTGAGATCTGACTGATTGTAACCCTAAAATGAAAAAAAAAAATTACAGGATAGGTTGGTGGGAGTGCCCTGACCAGTGTCCAACCCTTCAAACCCTGCTGCCCATAATACAGCAACTGAACTGATGGATACAGTACAGTGATTTAGACAGAAACCAAGAGAGCATGCCAGCATTGCTGCTCTGGTTATGGGACATGGAGACAGAAAGCGCTGTGGTGAACGGACTGGAAATTTCAAAACTGACATTCATTACTACTCACCCTGCCCTCAGGCAAAGACTGTATGTTCTGTCCAACACAATGAGGATAGCCATTTGATCAGTGAATGATTTATGGCTGTGTGTCATATAACATGGCCAAATAAGAATGACATACCATTAAATATCAACCTGTGGTCCTCTATGGAGGACTAACAAAATTATATTAGAGAATTAGGCATGAAAGAGGCAATCTATGAAGATGATTTTGAGAGCCCAGTCAATAAATTTTTCATCAGGAACGAGGGATCTCATCCTACAGCCATCACCTTTACATCAGGATGGGTCTATGTTATCCATACTGAACCCCCCAGTGGCCCTCAGGTGCAGTAATACAACAGGCTGCCCAAGTGATGGGGAGACAAGAGTGCCTACGGCCAGATGCAGGCTCTGAATGGTGGTGAAAAGGTCAGAGAACCATCTGCTGCCATGACTTAGGCGTCCAGCCCCTAAGGTAATCCAGTCTGGACCCATTAGGGTCTTGAGACAACAAATGTTTAAAGACCAGATTAGAGCAGGAGTTCAGTTTAAAAAGATCGATGGACAGCATAATCAGGAAAAAATATCTGTTAAACAGGCCCAAGCACTGAGTATTTATAGTCCAACCTTTTCAGCCAAACTAGATGTGAATGTAACTCAAGAAGGGTCTGGATGGGGGCTCTGGCAGAGCCAGAGTTCTTTGTGAACCCCTATGAGGTTTTGGCCACAGGTTTGGCATGGAGCAGAATAAAGATACATCACAGTTGAAAAGCATTTATTGGCTACCTATTCTACACTACAGGTGGTAGAACCAGTAACTCAGATTTCAGAGGTTATCGTTAAACAACAAGGCCAGTCCAGGGGTGGGTAAAAGATCTAACACACATCTCTATGATGGGGGTGGCCCAATCACAAGCAGTGGTGCGCTCAGTTGTTCTGCTTGCCTGCTCCTCAAGGAGTTAGGAGAAATCTACGCCTGTTGCGTGTTCGAGTGCATGCGCAATGCCATGTGGAGGGCTTATCGCAATAAAGATTGGCGGATTTGCTGCGTAGACCGGTCAGAACTCAGATCTGCGTTGTGCTTCCTGTGGCACCAAACACCCAACAGTGGCAGTTCCGTGTATTGGCCAGCAGGTGGCAGCAGAGACCACGGAAAGAACGTCTGCGGGACAGACCCTGGGGATCCGTTCTCTTTTGATTATAGGGGAAGAACACAAAGATGGAAGAGGAGGGAAGGGGGAAAAATAAAAGAAAAAAAGAAAAAACCAAACCACAGCAAACAAATAAAAACTTCTCCAAACGTAGCAAACTTGAATGTCTGTCAATAAATAAATGAGTAATTGAATTGATGTCCCTTTCCCCCCCCCCCCCCCCCCCCTCCCCCAAACTTCTGAGATGAAAAAAAACCACCTGGTATCAATTGGACAGATGCACACAGTGAAGCCAGGGATGGTCTGAAACACAAAGCAGCTGAGCAGCTTTTAGAAGAAAACAGAGTAGTAACAACTTCTGTACCTACATTCACCACTCTGAGATCCTGTCTGGGTCTCCCAAGGCTTGTAAATAACCACTGGGTCGGTTCTGATGTCGCGTGATTTGTTGTCAGTTCTCTCATGGTTCTCCGGTCAGTTCTCCGGTGCCAGGATCTGCCACAGGGCATTCTGACCACGGGCATCATGTTTCTACGCTGCCGCCTGCATTTAACAGGCAATGGGACTGCCCAGCATGTGCAAGGCAGCACCTCTGTCACACCACCAGAATGTTTAAGGCTGTTGGGATTGTTGTTAGCGTCCCATTAACACTGAGGCTAGAGATACCCTTAGGATTGACATTACTATTAGCATTACTTTGATGGTGCCCTATCTGGGTCATTTCCAGGGGATGTCTGGAGTAAGGCACAGTGTCAGGAGAAAAAGAACAGACTCTGTTACTTTATAAAAGTGATAATAGAGAGAGTTCATTGAAAAAAATACAACTCTTAAATAATGCAAAGCATGCTTCTGATTGGATGCAGGCATCATCTGGGCTCTGATTAATATTACTTTTAAGGTAAAGATTATTGTTACCTTAATGATTGTTTTTAGGATTATGATCAGGGTTAAGGTTCCTTTTGCTACAAACTTCTAGCATCATTTTTGTTGTTACATTTGGAGTTAGGGACCATTTTAGAATCAGGGTAAGGGTTAGGATTAGAGTTACATTGCGGGTTAATGCTGTTATCTTTACAGCTCCTGTGAGGGTTGGGGTCTGGGTCAGGTGTTTAAAAATTAAATGAAATAAGAATAAAAAAAATATATTGAAAGCTTCAGATTTCATTAATCTTTGTGGGAATCATATAATGTGCAACTCAGATCTACCTCTTCGTGCAGTGACTGCCTGTAAATTTGCTAGAGCCTAATATAATATGGCCTTGTGCTTTCCACTAACTCACCTTCATTTCATTTTCATTAAATTTGCTTGGTAGTCAGATTTTGGTGTGTGGATATTTTAAAACAATCTAACCGACATTGGGTAAAAATTAAAAATAATTTAAAAAAATCACGACAGCATCAATTGTATCAATTTTTATAGATAAGATAAAGAAGAGCAGTTTCCCTTAGTTTTCTGTGCCTCTTTACTTTCTTACCCTCTCCCCTTGTGTGAGAAACTCTCAAAGTCAAAGATTTCTAGTTAGGCAAAGATGGCAGCGATAGCAGCAGTGCTTATTCATTATTGCAATACTGCGCGCACATCCCCTATTGGCCAGGGAGAAATTGCACACCAGTCAGTGAAATCAATTCTGTTCTGTGCCCTAAACCCAATGCAGGTAATGCTCTCATGGCTCTCATTGGTTGAGCATCTCAGGCTCACAGACTCCTCAAGACTGTTGCTGGGCTGCTCCTGATGTGTGCCAGTGCTTGTAAACCATGTGGGAAGTCCCTGAGATAGACAGCTCCTTCCTGGGCATCAGCTGAGGGCCAGAGAGGGGATAGCACCGGCTGTCTGGTGAATTCACATGCAGCTGCAAGAGCAGCACAGGGCCTTCAGGAAAGCCATGCCATTAAGTGTGTCCGTGCTGCTACATCACCTCCAAGATCCACGATAGGTCTAATGCCTGTGTGCCACCTTCTGCACACTGATACCATAGACGAGCTCTCCAGTCCGGCTAAGTCCACTGATGCTTTCCAGTGAGGATGTTTACTCCTGTATTTTTGCACTAATGCAAACACCAACACACAAGAAGCTAGAAATCTTGGTAGAGCTGCAGTCCTGAGCTCCTGTTTGGACCATGGGGACACAGTTGAATGGCTTCCACAACTGCACTGTAGCACAAAGGGGACACAGAGACTTTAGGATGGATGGGCGAGAAGACAAGGAAGAGCGACTGCCCTCTGTGAGAGTGCACTGAGCTCTGCCTGGGGATGGCAGAGCAGCCAGGTCAGACCTAATGGAAATGGCCAACAGAGGAGACCAACAGTGTCTGTACCTGTCTTCCTGATCAGGGAGAGCAAGTGGAAGGTGCCCTCTGCAGACAGATGGGAATCTGATGTTGTCTGGCCATTGTCCCGTTTGGGAGCCTTTTTCACTCCAGTATGTGCTGCAGGGACAGCACAGCAGGGCATGTGCCATCCAGCAGATCCCTGGAGAGCACAGATGGCAGCTTCTTGACCAAGCCATGGAGGAACCAAAGAGGAGAGGTGCTCTGCTGCATCTCATACTCTCCAGCATGGAAGGTCTGGTGGGAATTGTGAAGATGAAAGGGGCATCAGGCCACGTGCAAAAGACAAAAGGATCTAATTTTATTTATGTATTTATTTATTTATTTTGAGGCTGTAAGCTTAAAAGATGAACATATATGTCAATAAAACTGAAACAAAGAATTGAAGACAAAGATAGAAATAAGTGAAATGTGTTAACCCTTTTTAACATGAGAAATTCTCATGAGTCTTGTTCCATTTTTAGTTGTAAATATGAGTCTTTGTAGGGATTTTGTGTCTTTTTTTTTTTTTTTTTTTTTTTTTTTCCTTTAATTCAGATGCTTTCAGGTACAGAGACACAGACAGCGATGCCAGTGCCATCACTGCCCTGTGACTAAATCCCGGCGCCCACCGCTGCTCTTCCCTGCTGCCTATTTGATCCCTCATCCTCCAGGTGTCTCCAGATCTCCTAAATAAATGGTCGTGGTTAAAGGCATGTTTTCAGCAGGCCATTTAGACACATGCTCCTGCCACAGCCTGCCAGATTTCCCCATCCCTTTCTTATTGTTCAGTCAGATACCTCCCAATTATCTGTCTGATTTGTGACTTTTAGGGGGATGACTAAAATTTGCTCCATCTCACCAAAGACTGATGGACTGTGTTGTCAACTCCTTCACTGTGATTCTATCTATCCCTTCCTATCTTTTCTTTTTCTCTTACTTTTTCTTTTTCTCTTACTTTTTCTTTTTCTATGTCATTTTCTTCTCCTTTTCCTTTTCCTTTTCCTGTTCCTTTTCCTTTTCCTTTTCCTTTTCTTTTTCCTTTTCCTTTTCTTTTTCCTTTTCCCTTTCCATATCCTTTTTTTTCATTTTTCTATTTCTATTTCTTTTTTTTTCTCTTTCTCTCTTTCATTTTTTCATGCTTTAAAGAAAGCATGAATTCTGAAAGATGTTCATTAATGTCAGTAAAAGTGAAAAAAAGAGTTGAAGACAAAGATAGAAATCAAGAAGAAAGTGTTAACCCGTCTCAGTGTGTGAAATACTCACGAGTCCTGTTCAATTCTAAGTTGATACCTCCCAACTCCCTGGCTGATCTATCCAAGGGAGATTACTGAAATTTGCTCCATTCCTCAAAAGTCTGTTGTCAAATCCTTCACCGTGATTCTATCTATCCCATCCTATCTGTTTCTAACTCATTTCTTGTGCAAATATTCCCTATGAAAAATAAACCTCAATAGAAGCTGCTTGGACACGGCATGCAGTTGATCACTGTGTTTCACTGTTCATTCAAATGCATCACCTTTCCTTCTGTTTGTTGGCCGTAAATAAAGAGAATTCTTTCTTTTTCTGTGTGCAGCTGGTTCTCTGTGGAAAGCCAGTGGGGGTTGGTACAAAGGAGTTTTAACACTGAGCGGGTGACGGTAGAGGAGAAGAGTGATGTGAGGAAAAGTGATGCAAGTCCCATGGGGCCAGTGTGAGTAGGAGTGGGATGGGGAGGTTGAGGAGGAACTTTGTCAACACAGTAACAGTACAGAACTCATTGGGACATCCTGGATTGACATCAGTTGCAAAGTGCTTCTTTAACTTCTTGTATAAAACAAACTATAAATAAATAGACAATAAATGCATTTTGGATTCTTGCTCTTTAAGCTCTCTCCATTTTGCTGAACACATTCTGAAAACCTGAAGAAGAGAACAGGAAGGTACAAGGCACAAGAGGCTCTTTAGGTTATTATGGGCCCCAGTGAGCATTTGGTGCTGAGTCCATCAACCTCCAGTGCAGAGAGAAGTTCGCACAAAGTGCTCAAGAAGACAAAGTCAGAAGTAACAGTGAAGTTTCTTGGAATATTAATGGTCCCACTGAGGGCCATTACCAAGTAAGCTTCCCAACAGACTAGTTAGAGAAGATAACTGGAAGCCATGACTACAGGCAGGCAAAGGCACTGGCATGCTAAGAAACATCTCCTTTGCCTTACGAAGCAGACAGGTCAAGCCCTGATTGCAAGACCAGAAGTAGGGAGATCCTGTCTTCATGTTGGCTCAGGGCACTTCCTGTGGCAGTGAGTTGGAAGTCTATATGATGTTAAGTGAAAGACATAGGAACGGAAGATCCCAGGCTCTGCATGTGGTGCAAGGATGCTGTTAAGTTCCTATCCCACATGTGCCCTGTGTCTCATTGCAGGATGTGGGATGTGAGAAGGGCCCAGTCTGCACAAGCAGTCAATCCCTGTGAAACTCTGAACTTCAGATCTCTCAGTTCCAATGCCCTCCAGTGCACACTCTCCCATAGTTTTATGTCCTTTATGTTATGCGGTGCCCAGAAGTGCACCCAGTGCTCCAGGTGAGGCAGTAGCAATGCAGAGCAAAGAGGGACAACCCTTTCTCTCACCCAGCTGGCAATAAATTGCTTTATGCGCTCCAGGGTACCTTTGGCCTTCCTGGCTGCCTGGGCACACTGCTGACTCACTTCCAATTTTATGTTGAGAAGGACCCGCAATGCTTTTCAGTCAGACCTCTCTCATGTGTCCCATATCCAGTCAGTGTGTATGTCCAGGGTTGCCCATACCCAGGTGCACAATCAGGCACTTGTTCTTGTTATACGTTATGCACTTGGTGCTTAGTACCAACTGGTACCCAGTTCTCTGACTAGTCCACATCTCTCTGCAAGTCCTCTCCACCCTCAGTGGAGGCAACAGCACCTCCTCATCTGGTCTCATCAGCAAACTTGCTCAGAACATCTTCTAGTCCTGCATGCAAGTCATCTGCATAAACATGAAAGGAAAGTGGCCCTAAAGTGGAGCCCTGGGAAACTCTGACAGTGACCATCTACCAGCCCAATGGAACCCACTGACTATAATTCTTTGGGACAGAACTGCTGGCCAACTGCTCACTCACCACTGCTGGTGAACCTGAAAGGCAAAATGTCAGCGTGCTGGGACAAGCAGACAAACACCAATATGGTTACATATAGCTGCATCAATTTATTGCTTGAAAAGCCAGACTTTTATAGGAGACAGACAAGGGCGTCCAAAAATCACACACGCTAATTGGAGGAAAGCTACTGCAATAACAACCCTATAACCCCCCTTCAAAGCCAAGAGCCATTCATTCTTTTCCTAGAGGTGTCCTTGGTTTTCATGCTGTTTATCCTGCTCCGCAGCTGCTGCTCTGTGAACTCCTTATCTCAATCCATGGCTGCTGCTCTGTAAAATTCTTCTTGTATTACAAAACACCATGTTCTCTTTCTGTCTAGCTGTATGCAGGAATTTCTGTCCAGAAGGGTGCTGGAGAAATAGTATCAAAAGCTCTACTGAAATCATCAAGGATTACATCAACTGCCTTCCCTTGTTCAGCTCAATGGATAAAGGTGTCATAAAAAGACCTGAAATTAAATAGGACCTTCCCCTCTGTATCTTGTGTTGTCTGTGACCAATGACAGAATTGTCCTTCAGGTGTTTTTCCATAACTCCCACCATCATTTTCTCCATAATTTTACCAAGCACTGGAGTGAGACTGACAGGTCCATAATTGCCCGTGTCATCTTTCTTGTTCTTCCTTACAATGTGACAACATTTGCCAGCTTCCTGTCAACTGGTATGACCCTAGATTTATTAGATGCCATTGAAATGCGAGCCCAGAGCATGCTAAAGTGTCATCAGTGCAAGAACGTAGATGTGCCATAGCTTTGCAATGCCTTGAAATCCAGACTATGCCACAGATGGAGCAGAGAGGAAAATCTGCCTCTTCTGTTCTGAGCTCATCCTTTTGATAAGCTGAATATCACTACGTACTCCATGGGGTCAGGTGCAAAAGACACACTGGGTGCCCTAAGCACGGGGCTGCAGTGGTATTTAGGATGGCCAAGAATACCTCCATTCTGGCCCTCAGCTGATGCTCCAGAAGGAGGTGTCTATCTCATAGATTTTCCGTCACAGTTTACAAGCACTAGCACAAAACTAGGATCACCCAAGGCACCTTGGGCATCACTGAGAGACTATGTACGAGCAGTGCAGTCACTGTGGAATAAAAACCAAGGATTCAGATGAGGGACTCACACACAGACACCTCACTGTGCACATCTGAACTCAGCTAGGTGAACTTGCAGCCCCCGTGGTTCTTTGAAAAACTGATCCCAATTCAGCCCCAGGGTTTCCATCTGAGGATGAGATGCCTAACGCTAGAATAAGGATGGGATGGTCTGATGATAACAGGACAAATGGAAATGGATTTAAATTAAAAAGGGGAGACATAGGTTAGATGTGAGGAACCTATTTTTTTACACAGCAACACTGGAAAATGTTCCCCTTAGAGGCTGAGCATGATGATGGATGGGATCCTGGTTTTACTCTGGGTTTACCCTCACGTCAATCCAGGTTTCTACTCATACTTTTCACTAGGTGAACTCTCACTTTACTCAAGGTTTTACTCACAATTTACCATCAGGGTGTGTGATCGGGAGATGGGCTGGTGGAGTGACTTGCTGGCATCCCCGAGGGAAGGCTGCCAGGCAGATACCCCCAGAAAAGTGGTTGACTCCCTGCCCTGTCACAGTCAGACAGACCTGACTGATGAGGAGGGTTGGAAGAGAGTCCCAACTCAACATCACAGGAGCCCCCCCATGCCTGCCTAGCCCTCGACCCCTGATCCATCTAAGCAACAGGTTTGACACTCTGAAATCTGAAGGAGATAAGAATAGGGAGGCAATGGAGGATCTGCCTAGGAGGGAACCTAATGCAAGGCAGTCACTACCAAGCCTTGTGACTTCCTCTGCCATGAAAGAAAGAAGGGTGGCCGTGGTGGGTGACTCCCTTCTCAGAGGAATAGAGGGTCCCATTTGCAGACTGGACCCGAGTTGTCAGGAAGTCTGCTGCCTTCTTGGCTGCAGGTCAGGGACATAACGAGGAAACTCCCCATGCTGGTTAGGTCCACTGATTATTTTCCACTACTCATAGTTTAGGTGGGCAGTGATGAAATTTCTTAGATAAGACTACAAACTATAAAAAGAGATTTCAGGAATTTAGGCCATTTAGTTCACAAAGTGGGAGATCAAGTGATTTTTTGTTCTATACCTTCAGGGTCAGTGAGGGACACGGAGCAGGCTTGGAAAGCAAAGCAATGAACAGTTGTCTCAGAGGTTGGTACTGAGCCAGAAACTTTGAGTTCTTTGATCACAGGGCAGATTACTTGGCCCATGGTCTGTTATCCATGAATGGAACCCAACTGTCTCAAAGGGGGAAGTGAATCCTAGCACAGAAGGTAGCGGGGCTTATCGAAAGAGCTTTAAACTAGCTACGATGGGGGAGGGGACAAAACAGGGCTTACCAGAGATAAGCCTAGGGAAATGCTGTTTGAGCTGGGAGAGAGGCAGATGCCTCAGCTGAAGTGCGTCTACACCAACGCACGCAGCTTGGTCAACAAGCAGGAGGAGCTGGAATCAACTGTGCATCTGACAAACCATGACCTAGTTGCTATTACCGACCCATGGTGGGACCACTGCCATGACTGGAGTGCTGTGATGGATGGTTACAAGCTCTTCAGAAGGGATAGATGAGGAAGGAAGGGTGGTGGTGTGGCCCCTTGTATTAAAGAGAGTTTTGATGTTGAAGAGCTTGGGATTCAGAACCATCGAGACGAGTGCATGTGGGTAAGGATCAGGGGAAAGGCCTGTAGGTGTGACATCTTGCTAATGGTCTATTATAGACTGACTAAAGAAGATGAATTGATGGGTGAGGCATTCTATGAGCAGCTTACTGAAGTCGCAAGATTGCCAGCACTCATTTTCTTGGGAGACTACAACTTCTCTGATATATGCTGGGAATATAATAAATAGCAGAGGAATCAGTCCAAGAGGTTTATAGATTGCATGCAAGACAGCTTCCTTACGCAGCTGGTATGAAGTCCTACCAGAGGTGGTTCCTTGCTAGACCAGCTCTTCACTAACAGTGAAGGACTGGTAGGAGTTGAGAAGGTTGGGGACTGTCTTGGGCAGAGTGGCCATGAAATGGTAGAATTCTCTATTCTTGGAGATGTCAGAAGGGTGACTAGCAAAACTACTATCCTGAACTTCTAGAGGGCGGACTTTGACCTGTTCAGGAGACTTGTAGCACAGGTCCCTTGGGAGTCGCTCCTTATGGGTAAAGGGGTCCAGGAAGCCTGGACACTCCTCAAGATGGAAATCTTAAAGGCACGAGATCAGGCTGTCCCTGAATGCCATAAGGTGAGCCAAAGGGGAAGAAGTCCAGTGCAGATGAACTGGGAAAAACTATTGAGACTCAGGAAGAAAAAGAGAATCTCCGTCCTCTGGAAGAAGGGGCTGGGTACTTGGGGAGATTACAAGGAAGTTGCTAAGGTATGCAGGGAGGAAGTTAGGAAGGCACATTAATTCCCTGTCCTTTAATCCATGCCCAGAGCTTCTCAGCCATGTCACTGCCAACTGTAAGCTCCATGCAGAGGTCAAGTGGGACACAGAGGGCACAGCCTTCTGCTGGGTGGATACAAGTGTTGGTGGAACTGGACGGGACAAGCCCTCCCACCATGCCCTCCTGGGAAAATGGCCACCCCAAGAATGGCAGTCTGCCTCCTCCATGACCCCATCTGAAATGCTCCTGCACTGATTGATTAAAGGGCTTTAAACCAGGTCCAAATGGGGAAGGGTGGGGAATTGGATGTGACAGAGAAGGGCTGAGGGATGTTGTTGCTGTTGGAGATTGCAGGGAAAGCCTCTGAGTTGTTCCATAGGATTGTGTGAGGATTCCTCAGAGAAAGTCTTGTTGCAAATGCCCCATCCTAAATCTTATTGTGAACCCTCTGGGGGTAACCCCAACCTGCTGCTGCCCTAAAGTGCCTGCAGACCAGTGCAGGTAGCATGAGAAATAAATGGGACAACTCAAGAGAAAACCACAGAGCATTTCCTTTCATGCAGGCTGCTGCTTCTGAGCAAGGCCCTGAACATCAGTACCACAGTGTAGATGCAAGACCCAGACAGGCTAAATCAAAGCATGCTTCTGGAAGGGGATGCTTTCTGAAGAGTCTTTACACTAATGAGAAGACCACAAACATTCACTCAGCGAACTCCAAATCTCTGTGCCTTTGCAGGCCTAGGGTCCTGTTTGGTTCACAGAGACATGGTGGGATGGTTCCCACCTCTGAACTGTAGCAAAGTAGGTACAGACTCTTCATTACGATTAGGCAATGAAGACGAAGAAAGGCTGCTGCCATCTGTGAGAGTGCACTGAGCTCTGCCTGGGGATGGCAGAGGAGCCAGCTGAGAACTGATGGAAAAGGCACAAAGAGGAGAGCGGCAGACTCTGTTCCTTGCTTCCTGATCAGGAAGAACAAGAGAAGGGGGACAGGCAGGTGCTTGAGTTACAGCTGAGATGGAATTGTTTTCTTCAGACTGTCTGCTCTGGTGCAGTGTTTTGGTTCTAGGAGAAAAACCATTGATAACACTTTGATGTTTACAGCTGCTGCTAAGCAGTGTTGTACAGAGCCAAGGCCATGGTCAGTGGAGAGCACATGGAGCTGGGAGGGAACAGAGTGAGGACAGCTGACTGAAAGTGGCCAAAGGGACATTTTGTACCACCTTAAAGCAAGCAGAAATTGTATTGAAAGGGGTGGGAGTCCATCTCAGTCTCTTCACTGCCCAGGGTCCAGCTGAGCATCAGTCTGGTTGTGGCGAGCAAGTGCTTGTGCATCTGTTATTACATATTATTCCATATCAACGGATATATAGTGATAACTATTACTCCTCTCCTTTTATCTCTCTTAGTAAATTGCTTTGTTACAACCCACAAGTTGTACTTTTTTTCCCAATTCTCTTCCCCATCCCACTGGGAATTGGGCAGTGCACAAAGCACTGTGTGCTGCTGAGCCACATGTTGAGTTCAACAACCACCGTCATTTTGGTGCCCAATGTGAGGCTCAAAGGGTTGAGATAACAGCATGGATATCCAGAGCAGACAGGGTTTGTGGGAGTTGGAGAACTGCTGGCCATGATGCTGATAGTTTCCCCATGTGTGGAGCTTACTGAGTCTTCTCATGAAGCTGCGTTGTACAGCTCCTTGCTTGCTGCTTGTTTTCCCTGCTGCATTATTTGTCAACTCTGGATTCTGGATTAGGGTATTTATTTTGCTATGCTGTTTGACCTCGTTTTGTATCATGATAAAATTGGCAGCTGACAAAGTGAAGTTTTGTGCACATTCAGCTCTGTGGTCATCTTTGAGTTTTGGAAGTAATATTGTTGGTATGATTAGAAATTATACATTTTACATTGTCTTCTCTGGGAGCCCAGGGGTGTTCAAGAAGTGACTGGATGTTGTGTTGAGGGATGAGGTTTAGTGGGAGCTACTGGTAATAGGTGAACGGTTGGACTGGATGATCTTTTAGGCCTTTTCCAACATTGGTGATTCTATGAATCTATGATTGAGGTTAAACAATTATTCAGGAATATCAGTGAGAGATCTGCCCCAAGGTGAGAAGGCTCTGCATGGCAGAGGGTGTGGGACGGTCTGGGCAGCTGCCTGGAGCGGTGGGCACCCCCAGGGCTTTGGAACTTCATCTCCGAGCAACTGCAGGATCCTGATAAACTGGTAGAATATTGGGGGCAGGTCTGCTGTGGCACTGGTAACCCCCAAGGAACACAAATGACTGCAGTGTGCCAGATCTAGAGAGCTGGATCTGCTGACAGTGCTGCAGCCTCTGCAACTCCTGGCACAGACCTTGCAGCAGCTCCAAGGTTTTGCTACACATCCTGCAGTTGCTCCATGCACTGGGACAGATCCCCCTGTCACTCCACCCCTCATATGAGCTCAGCAGTCACTCCTGCTACGGGTCCTGTAGCTGTTCCAAGTATTGCTATAAGAAAATGACACAAATTCCCCCCAAGGGAGGAAATACAGCCCTGTGGTGGCTCCAACCCCTCCAATGAGCCCAGTGGCAGCTCCAACTTAGTCACAGTTCCTGTGGTGATTCCAGCTCTGGCAATGAACTCTAAGGTCACTTTAACTCCTGCAACAGCCCGACAGCCACTTCAGCTCCTACAGTGAACCCTGTGGCTGTTAAAACCCCTGCAACTAGTCCTGGACTTGCAAACAGATATGCATATGTATTAGTATCTGTGCATATATGATTGCAACTGCGTATGTTGCATATGTGTATATACACTAAATATATTATATGTGTATAAATACATTTGTCATAATTATTATCCTTTTCTTTTTCTCCTTGTATCAACCCATAAAATTTAAACCACAGCACTGTCCCGAGACGCTTAAGGATTTCCTTGGCGCTATTCAATCTGATCTGGTCACACACTGAAGAGCATCAGAAGATCTCAAGGTTTTCTCAGGGAGCAGCTCCTGAGGTATATTCCTTACACCAGCTTTGGAAGAGGCCTCCCTCCAGTTCTCTGGTCCTGCTCTAAAGGGGCCCTCTTGTTATGGCAGTGCCAGCAAGGAGACCAGCTCTGACAGACCTGTTCATATTGCTGGCTGCTGACTGCAGCCCTGGATTGCTGCTGTAGAGGCAACAGGACTGTTGTGAGACACACAAGACCTTCAGGACTGCACAAATGAGAGGACTTGAGAGCACTGTGGTGGTGTAAAGAGATCAGAAATGAAAAGAGCACGTTGAGCTGCTGTCTGTGGCTGTACCTCCCCAAATCCAGACAAAATAGGAAAAAAGAAAAGCTAAGTAAAAGTCTATTTTGAAACATTTTTAGGTATATTTTAACGTATTCGGGGAATCTGGATACATGTTTACATGAGCTCCTAAAGTGACAAAATGGAAATTAGGTAGGAAATAAGTGTAATACATTTTTATTTATAAGTCCAATAACAGATTTTTTGCACGTTGCGATATCTCACATAATCAAACAATCAAAGATGCATAAAACATGAAGAACCATCACTGGGAATCCTATGAGGAAGTTGTGCAATTTATGGAAGCTGGAATAGTGCGTATTGCAAAACCTTCCTGAGAGCGTGCTTGATCTCCCTGTTCCTCATGCTGTAGATAACAGGGTTCAGTGTTGGAGGAACCACTGCGTACAGAAGTGCCACTGTCAGATCCAGGAGTGGGGAGGAAATGGATTGAGGCTTCAGGTGGGCAAAAAAGCCAGTGCTGAGAAAGAGGGAGACCACGGCCAGGTGAGGGAGGCACGTGGAGAAGGCTTTGTGCCGTCCCTGCTCAGAGGGCATCCTCAGCACAGCCATGAAGATCTGCACATAGGACAACACTATGAAAACAAAGCAGCCAAAGGCTAAGCTGGAACCAAAAATGAGAATCACAATTTCCCTGAGATTTGATTCTGAGCAGGAGAGCTTGAGGATATGTGGGATTTCACAGAAAAACTGGTTGACAACATTGCCTTGGCAGAGAGGCAGTGAAAACGTACTGGCAGTGTGCAGCAGGGAACAGAGAACCCCAGCGCCCCAGGCAGCTGCTGCCATGGTGGCACAAGCTCTGCTGTCCATCAAGGTCCCATAGTGCAGGGGCTTGCAGATGGCAACGTAGCGGTCATAGGACATGATGGTGAGAAGGGAACAGTCTGCTGAGATGAAGAAGAGAACGAAAAAGAGCTGTGCAGCACATCCTGTGTAGGAGATGGCCCTGGTGTCCCAGAGGGCGTTGGCCATGGCTTTGGGGAGAGTGGTGGAGATGCAGCCCAGGTCGAGGAGGGCCAGGTTGAGGAGGAAGAAGTACATGGGGGTGTGCAGGCGGCGGTCGCAGGCTACGGCTGTGCTGATGAGGCCGTTGCCCAGGAGGGCAGCCAGGTAGATGCCCAGGAAGAGCCAGAAGTGCAGGAGCTGCAGCTGCCGCGTGTCTGCCAACGGCAGCAGGAGGAACTCGCTGATGGAGCTGCTGTTGGACATCTGCTGTTGTTGGGCTTGGAGTCCTGCTCAGAGTGCAGAAGATAATGACAAGTCCAGACCATTCTCAGACACACTCCTCCTGCTATAATATGAAATGTTTTTATTCTCTTACAACAGTGTACATTTAGCACCATTACTTGCATTTAATTTCATGTATTTCAGCATTCCTTAAGCAGAAGCAGCATATGGAGCTCTAACCTTCCTTTTATTTTCTTATGCCTTCTCCCTGGATATTTTCATCTGTTTCATGTCTCATATCTTTACCCCAAGTGCTCTTAGAGCCCCCTACCCGAGCTTCTGTGGCATTCAGTTTCAGTTAGAAAATGCTGCCTGTTTGTAGGATAAGTGAATTATTCATGCCTACAGAAAATGAAGATAATTCCATCCTTCGAGAAAGGGGAGACTGAAAGCACATCATGTGTGAGTGTTCACAAAACAAGCAATTGATTGATGAAAACTTCTCAGAACTCTTATTGCCCCTTTTAGATTTCTGACTCCAAACCTCTTTGCCTCAGAACAGGAAATGGAAACCCCCTGCCTTGGCTCTCCTCTTGCAAAGTGCCCTCAGAAACATTCCGTTGTGCAGTGGAGTTGTGATCCCCTGCCCCAGGCAGCAGCTGTGGCAGCACAAGCCCTGCCGGGGGGCTCCTTCCCCCCACCCGTCTCCCTGCAGCACCCTGGGCAGCTCCCCGGGCAGGCTGAGTGCTGAGCCTGGCAGGCGGCAGAGTCCCATAGCCGGCACACAGCCCCTGGGGCACAGCAGGGACCCTGCTCTGCAGGACAGCCCTGGGCACCCGCCTGCAGCCCCGGCTGCACAGCCTGCAGCCGTGCTGGGACATGCAGCCCTCAGGGCTGTGATTTCATACTGCAGTATGGAAGCCCTCAGCTGGAGCAGAAGGCTTTTTCCACAGTAAAGAAACATGCAGTGCCTGCATCCAGATCTCCTATGGGATGTCCCAAATTAAGTTGACCCTCTATGAAAAGCAGCTCATGGTCTGCAGTGAGACTTACCCTGTCATGGTCTGTGAGCAATGCTCCTGCAGTGAGCTCACAGCCCGCTCACACCACACACATCCTGCAAGCTCTCTTCAGTTTCTCTCCTCTCCTTCTGTCACCTGCAGGCTGTGCTGTGCACAAGAGCTGCTCCTGGGCACAGCTGTCTCTCTGCAGCCCTGCACACTTTTATGAGCTCCCTGTGTCCCAGGAGCCTGGACAGGCAAGCAGCAGATTATGTCATTTTTATCTTTCCGACTTGTCTCCCCTGACATGTCCCTGGGTCCTCATGGCCAACAGCTCCTGAAAGACAACAGCATCATGACTGTGCTTTGAAATTCGCTCAATTAACCACCACATGTCCAGTGGTCAGTGACTGATTGGAGACATATGGGGAGTGCTCCCAGAGATCGTTTGATGAAACAATAAGGGCAACCAGACAAGGAAGGCAAGGTTTGGACTTTCCCTGTGCAGGGCAGTGATCCAGCTGAGGCAGTGCAGGAGTCTCATCCCTTGACAGAAATCCTGGAGCTGAAATGGGATTCAGCTCCCTACACACCCACAGGAGCTGGGATTCCTCTGGTTCAGTTCAGAAGAGCACAAGGAGTTGCCTGCATGTGAGCTCCTGCTCTGAGTCCTCGGACCTTCAGCTGGGAGGCAGCTGCTCACACACAGACACTGGGTGATGCCCAAGGTGCCTGGGCTGCTCCTGATGTGTGCCAGTGCTTGTAAACCATGTGGGAAATCCCTGAGATAGACAGCTCCTTCCTGGGCATCAGCCGAGGGCCAGAGAGGGGATAGCACCGGCTGTCTGGTGAATTCACTCACAGCTGCAAGAGCAGCACAGGGCCTTCAGGAAAGCCATGCCCATGGTGTGACCATGTTGCTGTGTCAACTCCAAGGCCCACGATCAGTCTAATGTTTGTGTGCCACCTTCTGCACACTGATACCATAGATTAGCTATCCAGTCAGGCTATGTCCAGTGATGCTTTCCAATTAGGATGTTTACTTCTGTGGTTTTGCACTAATGCAAACACCAACACACAAGAAGCTAGAAATCTTGATAGAGCTGCAGGCCTGAGCTCCTGTTTGGACCATGGGGACACAGTTTAATGGCTTCCACAACTGCACTGTAGCACAAGGGGGATACCGAGTCTTTAGGATGGATGGGCGAGGAGATAAAGAAGGGTGAATGCCCTCTGTGAGAGTGCACTGAGCTCTGCCTGGGGATGGAAGAGCAGACAGGTCAGAGCTAATGGAAATGGCAAACAGAGGAGACCATCAGTGTCTTTTCCTGTCTTCCTGATCAGGGAGAGTAAATGGAAGGTGCCCTCTGCAGACAGATGGGAATCTGATGTTGTCTGTCCCTTGTCCCATTTGGTGGCCTTTGTCACTCCATTATCTGCAGCAGGGACAGCACAGCAGGGCATGTGGCATCCAGCAGATCCCTGGAGAGCACAGATGGCAGCTTCTTGACCAAGCAGTGGAGGAACCAAAGAGGAGAGGTGCTCTGCTGGATCTCATACTCTCCGGCATGGAAGGACTTGTGGGAACTGCGAAGGTGAAAGGGGCATCAGGCCACGTGCAAGATGCAAATGTATCTCTTTTTATTTATTTTGAGGCTGTAAGCTTAATAGTTGATCATAAATGTCAATAAAACTGAAACAAATAATTGAAGACAAAGATGGAAATCATTGAAATTGTGTTAACCCTTCTCAACATGAAAAATTCTCATGAGTCTTGTTCCATTTTAAGTTGTAAATATGAATCTTTGAGGTGATTTGATGTCTTTTTTTTTCTTTTACTGAAACTACAATGTTTTCCAGAACTGTGTTCGCTGGACACAAATGTCTTCAGATTCAGAGACACAGACAGTGGTGCCAGTGCCAATGCCCTGTGACTATAGCCCGGTGCCCAGCACTACTCTTCCCTGCTGCCTATTTGATGTGTCTCATCCTCCAAGTTTTTTCAGCTCTCCTAAATAAATGGCCATGGTTAAGGGCATGTTTTCAGCAGGCCATTTGGGCACAAACTACTCCCACTGCCCTCCAGATTTCTCCATCCCTTGCTCTTTGTTCAGTCAGATACCTCCCAATTATCTGTCTGATTTCTGACTTTCAGGGGGATTACTGGAATTTGTTCCATCTCCCCAAAGTCTGAGAATCAGTGAGAATGTGTTAACCCGTCTCAATGTGTGAAATACTCACAAGTCCTGATCAATTTTAAGTTGATACCTCTCAACTACCTGGCTGATCTATCCCAGGGAGATTACTGGAATTTGCTCTATCTACCAGAGTCTGATGGCCTCTGTTGTCAACTACTTCACTGTGATTCAAACTATCCTATCCTACCTCAGAATAAATCATTTCTTTTAAAAGTATTCCATATGAAAGACAAACTTCAATAGATGCAGCTTGAACATGGCATGCAGTTGATCACTGTGTTTTACTGTTCATTCAATTGCATCACCTTTCTTTCCATTTGCTGGCCAGATAAAAAAGAGAAATCTTTCCTTTTCCATGTGTAGCTGGTTCTCTGAGGAAAGCCAGTGGGAGTTGGTGCAAAGCAGTTTTAACACTGAGCGGATGAATGCAGAGGAGAAGAGTGATGTGAAGAAAAGTGATGCAAGTCCCATAGGTCCATTGTGAGCAGAAATTGGGTGGGGAGGTTGAGAAGGACCTTTGTCAACACAGTAACAGTACAGAACTCATTGGGACATCCTGGATTGGTATCAGTTGCACAGTGCTGCTTTAATGTCTTCTTTAAACCCAACTATAAATAAATAGACAATAAATTTATACTGGATTCTTTAAGCTCTCTCCAGATATCCCTCCTTTTTGCTGAACAAGTTCTGATAACCTGAAGAAGATAACAAGATGGCATAAGGCACAGGAGATTCTTTAGGTTATAATGGTCCCAGGGTGCATTTGATGCTGAGTTCATCAGCCTCTAGTGCAGAGAGAAGTTTGCACAAAGTGCTCAACAAGACAAAGTCAGAAGTAACAGTGAAGTTTCTTGGAGTATTAATGGGCCCACTGAGGGCCATTACCAAGTAAGCTTCCCAAGGGACTTGTTAGAGAAGATAACTGGAAGCCATGACTACAGGCAGGCAAAGGCACTGGCATGCTAAGAAACCTCTCCTTTGCCTTACAAAGCAGACAGGTCAAGCCCTGATTGCAAGACCAGTGGTAGAGAGGTCCTGTATGTCATGTTGGCTCTGGGCATTTCCTGGGGCAATGTGTTGGAATTTTGTATGATGTTAAATGAAAGACATGGGGACAGAAGATCCCAGGCTCTACATGTGGTGCAAGGACGCTGTGAGGTTCATGTCCCATATGAGACCTATGTTTCATTGCAGGATGTGAGCAGGGATGTGAGAAGGGCCCAGTCTGAACAAGCAACCAATCCCTGTGAAACTCTGAACTTCAGATCTCTCGGTTTCAGTGCCCTCCTTTGCACATTCTCCCAGAGTTTGAAGTCCTTTATGTTCTGTGGTGCCCAGAACATAGTGAGGCAGTAGCAATGCAGAGCAGAGGGACAACCCTTTCCCTCACCCAGCTGGCAATAAGTTGCTTCATGCACTCCAGGGGACTGTTGTCTTTCCTGGCTGCCTTGGCACACTGCTGACTCACATTCAGTGTGATGCTGACCAGTACCCCAACCCTTTCCCGTCAGAATCCTCTCCAGTGTCCCATATCCAGTCAGTGTGTATGTCCAGCATTGCCCCTACCCAGGTGCACAATCAGGCACTTGTTCTTGTTATACTTTATGCACTTGGTGCTTAGTACCAACTGGTACCCACTTCTCTGACTTGTCCACATCTCTCTGCAAGTCCTCTCCACCCTCAGTGGAGGCAACAGCACCTCCTCATCTGGTCTCATCAGCAAACTTGCTCAGAACGTCTTCTAGTCCTGCATTCAAGTCATCTGCATAAACATGAAAGGAAAGTGGCCCCAAAATGGAACCCTGGGGACCCCGACAGTGACCATCTACCAGCCTGATGGAAAAAACTGACTATAATCCTTTGGGACTGACCTACTGGCCAACTGCTCACCCACCACATTGTGTTTCTGTCTAGCCATATGCAGAACATTCTGTCCAGAAGGTTGTTGTGAGAAACAGTATCAAAATCTCCACTGAAATCCTCAAGGATTACATCAACTGGCTTCCCTTGGTCAACTAAACGGATAACTGTGTCACAAAATGAGCTTAAATTAAACAGGACCTTTGCCTCACAAACTTGTGTTGGCTGCGACCAATGACAGAATTGTCCTTCAGCTGTTTTTCCATAACTCCCACCATCATTTTCTCCATAATTTTACCAGGCTCTGGACTGACAGGTCCATAATTGCCCATGTCATCTTTCTTGCTCTTCCTTACAATGAGACAACATTTGCCAGCTTCCTGTCAGCTGGCATGACCCTAGACTTCTTTAGATGCAATTGAAATGAGAGCCCAGAGCACACTAAGTTTTCATCATTGAAAGAAAGTAGATGTGCCATAGCTTTGCAATGCCTTGAACTCCAGAGTATGCCACAGATGGAGCAGAGGGGAAGATTTGCCTCTTCTGTAGTGAACTCATTCTTTTGGTAAGCAGAATAACACTACCTGATACATGGGGACTGTGTCTCTGCTCTGCTCTGCTCAGCTCACAGGGCAGCGGTCTGGCAGGGTGTTGCTCTCATGTCAATGCAGGTAAACTCACTTTAATCCTTTTTCCTCTGTAAATGCTTCCTCTATTTCTATGCTCAGATACACTTCCACATTCCCTCAACTACACTTTCATATATCATTAACAATTACACTTTCTTATACCATCAAAACAGTTTGTCAAAACGTACAGTTCTTCAGTTCACATAAACTCCCTTAATACAGTCTGTATTCTTCAGTTATAAACACTGTGCCACAGAACCAGCACTGATTGAACCACCTCCCTCACACACTTCCTTGCAAGCAGTACATAGTATTACATAAATGGGTTGACACTCATTGGTCGGGTGGAATGTACACCTCTCCTCAGGACAATCTTACTAATCTACAGAGTACAAACTCCCGTCTTCTTACATACAAGCAGAAAGTACTTATGAGTGGACACACAACACAGTCTTTCACTTTTTCCGTGTCTGGCCATTTCCCTCACAGGAGGAAGGAAACATGGATCGGGACTCGGCACTCACCCTGCAGCTGTTCTGTGTCTCACTCACACCACACTCACTCTGACATTTAGATCAAAAACCATGGTTTATTCATACTACACAATGCTGACAACGTTTTCTAGCTGGAATCTTAATAACACTCATACTCTGGTCGACCAGTTGCAAACGTTAATGTTTTTCCCAGAGTCGGCTTGACACACGGTACCAAACACTTAAAGCAGATGATAATATTGAACATACAACCTATAACCCCCGTGATTACAACTTGGAGAACCCAGGCTACCATTTGACAGGCTATCCACTATATCCCATACCCGTAGGAGAGACCAACCTAGGTCCCTCCTATTGTCACCCACCTGGGAGAGAGTACTTGTTCTTGTTTCCATTCATATGACATACAGTTCCCTTTCATAGGAACTCACCCAAGGAGTCTTCCTACCCCAGCTGGCAACCAAAGCCATGAGCTCACCTCCCTGGGAGCAGCACGTATGGCTGTAAACTGTGTAGGATGTCTCCTCAAGACATATGGGCTCCACTTACCATACACATACCTGGTCCACCTATGGGTGGTCCTTGTCTGTCCCTGCAGTGATCAGGTGAGGAAGGGAGTCCTTCAGAGAAATCTCAGGGTGCGCCAAAAGTGTCTCCCTCTCAGCTGGTCCTGCAGCGAACAGAGCTGGTCCCACCTGGGCCGCCAAATTGACTACAGGAATTGAACTCTATAACCTCTATAACTGATACAATCTCCCATGACATCCTTATAACAAAGCTGAGGAAGTATGGGATAGGTGATTGGACAGTGAAGTGGGTCGAGAATTGGCTGACTGGCAGAGTGCAGAGTGTTGTCGTTGGCGGTGCAGTGTCTGGCTGAGGGCCTGTAACGAGCGGCATCCCCCAGGGGTCTGTGCTCAGTCCGGTCTTGTTCAACATCTTCATCAATGACCACCCTCAGCAAGTTTGCTGATGACACGAAGTTGGGAGGATTGGCTGACACACCTGAAGGCTGTGCTGCCATTCAGCGAGACCTGGACAGGCTGGAGAGCCGGGCAGTAAGAAACCGGATGAGGTTTAACAAAAGCAAGTGTAGAGTCTTGCACCTAGGGAGAAATAATTGCATGCACCGGTATAGGCTGGGGGAAGAGCTGCTGGGGAGGAGCTCTGCTGAGAGGGACCTGGGCGTCCTGGTGGACGACAGATTAACCATGAGCCAGCAGTGTGCCCTTGTAGCCAAAAAAGCCAATGGCATCCTGGGGTGCATTAAAAAGAGCGTGTCCAGCAGGTCGAAGGAGGTGATCCTCCCCCTCTACTCTGCCCTGGTGAGGCCTCATCTGGAATATTGTGTCCAGTTCTGGGCTCCCCAGTAAAAAAAAGACAGGGATCTCTTAGAAAGAGTCCAGCAGAGGGCCACTAAGATGGTGAAGGGCCTGGAGCATCTCCCCAATGAGGAGAGACTGAGGGAACTGGGTCTGTTTAGCCTTGAGAAAAGAAGGCTGAGAGGGGACAGGATCCAGGTTCTATAAATATTTGAGGTGTGGGGGGCAAAGTGTTGAGGCCAGAGTCTTTTCAGCAGTGTGTGGAGACGGGACAAGGGGAAACAGACAGAAACTGCACCATAGGAAGTTCTGCACTAATGTGTGCAATAACTTCTTTACGGTGAGAGTGACAGAGCACTGGAACAGGCTGCCTAGGGTGGTTGTGGAATCTCCTTCTCTGGAGATATTCAAGACCTGCCTGGATGCTGAGCTGTGCAACGTGGTGTAGGGAACCTGCTTTGGCAGGGGGCTGGACTCAGTGGTCTCTGGAGGTCCCTTCCAACCCCTACAATTCTGTGATTCTGTGAATATCATGGAGTTGTTTGGATGGGGAAAGACTACCCCTTTGAATGACCTTTTGTCAGGGCATGTCCTGGGATTCCTAGGATCCTCAAAATGCAGCACTGCTTCTGTCACTGAAAAATGGGGCCCTGTGTGGGACGGAGGGAGGGTCCATGAGTCCCTGGCCCACCTGACTGAGTATTTCCATGGTCTTAGCAAAGACATACTTACAACTTGAGAATGACAGTTAGCTGTGTTCATGGTGGCATGGCCACTTTTAATGGCCTTGAACTGTCTGAACATAACTGAAGAGGCTCAGGCTGATGCAAATCAGCTATTGAATGATAGTGTTGAAAAACTGGAAAGACAGGTGGCAGTTTTGATGGGGAAAAAACCTAATTCAATCATTCTCCTATGGAAGATCAGGAACATCTCTCTGGAAGACCATGGGGACCCTGTACAAGGGAATCTGTATAAAATGGACTCTGTAAATGAAGGCACTAAAAGGTCAGATTTTGAGGTTCCATTTGGACTAGATCTATTTGAGATCTGACTGATTGTAACCCAAAAATGAAAAAAAAAAAGAAAAAAAAAATGCAGGATAGGCTGGTGGGAGTGCCCTGACCAGTATCCAACCCCCCAAACCCTGCTGCCCATAATACAGCAGCTGAACTGATGGATATAGTACAGTGGTTTAGACAGAAACCAAGAGAGCATGCCAGCATAGCTGCTCTGGTTATGGGACATGGAGGCAGAAAGCGCTGTGGTGAATGGACTGGAAATTTCAAAACTGACATCCATTACTACTCACCCTGCCCTCAGGCAAAGACTGTATGCTCTGTCCAACATAATGAGGATAGCCATTTGATCAGTGAATGATTTATGGCTGTGTGTCATATAACATGGCCAAATAAGAATGACATACCATTAAATATCAGCCTGTGGTCCTCTATGGAGGACTAACAAAATTATATTAGAGAATTAGGCATGAAAGAGGCAATCTATGAAGATGATTTTGAGAGCCCAGTCAATAAATTTTTCATCAGGAACGAGGGATCTCATCCTACAGCCATCACCTTTACATCAGTATGGGTCTATGTTATCCATACTGAACCCCCCAGTGGCCCTCAGGTGCTGTAATACAACAGGCTGCCCAATTGATGGGGAGACAAGAGTGCCTACGGCCAGATGCAGGCTCTGAATGGTGGTGGAAAGGTCTGAGAAAGGCAGAGAACCATCTGCTGCCATGACTTAGGCGTCCAGCCCCTAAGGTAATCCAGTCTGGACCCATTAGGGTCTTGAGACAACAAATGTTTAAAGACCAGATTAGAGCAGGAGTTCAGTTTAAAAAGATCGATGGACAGCATAATCAGGAAAAAATATCTGTTAAACAGGCCCAAGCACTGAGTATTTATAGTCCAACCTTTTCAGCCAAACTAGATGTGAATGTAACTCAAGAAGGGTCTGGATGGGGGCTCTGGCAGAGCCAGAGTTCTTTGTGAACCCCTATGAGGTTTTGGCCACAGGTTTGGCGTGGAGCAGAATAAAGATACATCACAGTTGAAAAGCATTTATTGGCTACCTATTCTACACTACAGGTGGTAGAACCAGTAGCTCAGATTTCAGAGGTTATCGTTAAACAACAAGGCCAGTCCAGGGGTGGGTAAAAGATCTAACACACATCTCTATGATGGGGGTGGCCCAATCACAAGCAGTGGTGCGCTCAGTTGTTCTGCTTGCCTGCTCCTCAAGGAGTTAAGAGAAATCTATGTCTGTTGCGTGTTCGAGTGCATGCGCAATGCCATGTGGAGGGCTTATCACAATAAAGATTGGCGGATTTGCTGCGTAGACCGGTCAGAACTCAGATCTGCGTTGTGCTTCCTGTGGCACCAAACGCCCAACAGTGGCAGTTCCGTGTATTGGCCAGCAGGTGGCAGCAGAGACCACGGAAAGAACGTCTGCGGGACAGACCCTGGGGATCCGTTCTCTTTTGATTATAGGGGAAGAACACAAAGATGGAAGAGGAGGGAAGGGGGAAAAAAAAAAGAAAAAAAGAAAAAACCAAACCACAGCAAACAAATAAAAACTTCTCCAAACGTAGCAAACTTGAATGTCTGTCAATAAATAAATGAGTAATTGAATTGATGTCCGTTTCAGACAGTCCCCTGTAGAATCAGGGTAAGGGTTAGGATTAGAGTTACATTGCAGGTTAATGCTGTTATCTTTACAGCTCCTGTGAGGGTTGGGCTCTGGGTCAGGTGTTTAAAAAATGAAATGAAAAAAGAATTAAAAAAATATATTGAAAGCTTCAGATTTCCTTAATCTTTGTGGGAATCATATAATGTGCAACTCAGATCTACCTCTTCGTACCTCTTTTGTGGTGTAGGGAACCTGCTTTGGCAGGGGGACTGGACTCAGTGGTCTCTGGAGGTCCCTTCCAACCCCTACAATTCTGTGATTCTGTGAATATCATGGAGTTGTTTGGATGGGGAAAGACTACCCCTTTGAATGACCTTTTGTCAGGGCATGTCCTGGGATTCCTAGGATCCTCAAAATGCAGCACTGCTTCTGTCACTGAAAAATGGGGCCCTGTGTGGGACGGAGGGAGGGTCCATGAGTCCCTGGCCCACCTGACTGAGTATTTCCATGGTCTTAGCAAAGACATACTTACAACTTGAGAATGACAGTTAGCTGTGTTCATGGTGGCATGGCCACTTTTAATGGCCTTGAACTGTCTGAACATAACTGAAGAGGCTCAGGCTGATGCAAATCAGCTATTGAATGATAGTGTTGAAAAACTGGAAAGACAGGTGGCAGTTTTGATGGGAAAAAACCTAATTCAATCATTCTCCTATGGAAGATCAGTAACAACTGTCTGGAGGACCATGGGGGCCCTGTACAAGGGAATCTGTATAAAATGGACTCTGTAAATGAAGGCACTAAAAGGTCAGATTTTGAGGTTCCATTTGGACTAGATCTATTTGAGATCTGACTGATTGTAACCCAAAAATGAAAAAAAAAAAAAAAAAAAAATGCAGGATAGGCTGGTGGGAGTGCCCTGACCAGTGTCCACCCCCCAAACCCTGCTGCCCATAATACAGCAGCTGAACTGATGGATATAGTACAGTGGTTTAGACAGAAACCAAGAGAGCATGCCAGCATAGCTGCTCTGGTTATGGGACATGGAGGCAGAAAGTGCTATGGTGAATGGACTGGAAATTTCAAAACTGACATCCATTACTACTAACCCTGCCCTCAGGCAAAGACTTTATGCTCTTGTCTGGAGGGCTTATCGCAATAAAGATTGGCGGATTTGCTGCGTAGACCGGTCAGAACTCAGATCTGCGTTGTGCTTCCTGCGGCACCAAACGCCCAACAGTGGCAGTTCCGCTTATTGGCCAGCAGGTGGCAGCAGAGACCACGGAAAGAACGTCTGCGGGACAACCCTGGGGATCCGTTCTTTTGATTATAGGGGAAGAACACAAAGATGGAAGAGGAGGGAAGGGGGAAAAAAAAAAGAAAAAAAAAAAATCAAACCACAGCAAACAAATAAAAACTTCTCCAAACGTAGCAAACGTGAATGTCTGTCAATAAATTAATGAGTAATTAAATTGATATCCCTTTCCCGCCCCCCCCCCCCCCCCCCCAACTTCTGAGATGAAAAAAAACCACTTCTTTTAGAAGAAAACAGAGTAGTAACAACTTCTGTACCTACATTCACCACTCTGAGATCCTGTCTGGGTCTCCCAAGGCTTGTAAATAACCACTGGGTCGGTTCTGATGTCGCGTGATTTGTTGTCAGTTCTCTCATGGTTCTCCGGTCAGTTCTCCGGTGCCAGGATCTGCCACAGGGCATTCTGACCACGGGCATCATGTTTCTACGCTGCCGCCTGCATTTAACAGGCAATGGGACTGCCCAGCATGTGCAAGGCAGCACCTCTTTCACACCACCAGAATGTTTAAGGCTGTTGGGATTGTTGTTAGCGTCCCATTAACACTGAGGCTAGAGATACCCTTAGGATTGACATTACTATTAGCATTACTTTGATGGTGCCCTATCTGGGTCATTTCCAGGGGATGTCAGGAGTAAGGCACAGTGTCAGGAGAAAAAGAACAGACTCTGTTACTTTATAAACGTGATAATAGAGAGAGTTCATTGGAAAAAATACAACTCTTAAATAATGCAAAGCATGCTTCTGATTGGATGCAGGCATCATCTGGGCTCTGATTAATATTACTCTTAAGGTAAAGATTATTGTTACCATAATGATTTTTTTTTTGGATTATGATCAGGGTTAAGGTTCCTTTTGCTACAAACTTCTAGCATCATTTTTGTTGTTGCATTTGGAGTTAGGGACGATTTTAGAATCAGGGTAAGGGTTAGGATTAGAGTTACATTGCTGGTTAATGCTGTTATCTTTACAGCTCCTGTGAGGGTTGGGGTCTGGGTCAGGTGTTTAAAAATGAAATGAAAAAAGAATTAAAAAAATATATTGAAAGCTTCAGATTTCCTTAATCTTTGTGGGAATCATATAATGTGCAACTCAGATCTACCTCTTCGTGCAGTGACTGCCTGTAAATTTGCTGGAGCCTAATATAATATGGCCTTGTGCTTTCCACTAACTCACCTTCATTTCATTTTCATTACATTTGCTTGGTAGTCAGATTTTGGTGTGTGGATATTTTAAAACAATCTAACTGACATTAGCAAAAAATTAAAAATAAAATTAAAAAAAATGCACAACAGCATCGTATCAATTTTTATAGATAAGATAAAGAAGAGCAGTTTCCCTTAGTTTTCTGTGCCTCTTTACTTTCTTACCCTCTCCCCTTGTGTGAGAAACTCTCAAAGTCAAAGATTTCTAGTTAGGCAAAGATGGCAGCGATAGCAGCAGTGCTTATTCATTATTGCAATACTGCGCGCACATCCCCTATTGGCAAGGGAGAAACTGCACACCAGTCAGTGAAATCAATTCTGTTCTGTGCCCTAAACCCACTGCAGGTGATGCTCTCATGGCTCTCATTGGTTGAGCATCTCAGGCTCACAGACTCCTCGAGACTGTGGCTAGGATTCATTTCCATAGAAGGTCAATTACCAACCTCTTGTTTTTAGGTCTGCCTTGTACTTTTCTGCGGACAGAGAAGGGCAATGTTTCCAAAAGTCAGTACATTCATTCTGTCCTGTGCTGGGCTCTACCCACCCTGTATTTATCTTGTGCTTGTCTCAATTCTCCCCATGTCAGAATGCCCCCAGTCTGAACTTAATTCTGTTCAGCAACTTTCTTGGTGGAAAAACTACTTATACAGCTGTTTTACAAGAGGGTTATACATTCAGTTAGGGCCTACACTATGTACTGAAAATACTGGAAACTTCCACTGCAAAAACACAATCTACCTCTCCCATCTGTGCAGCCTTGCAGACCCAGAGCATGCCAGGTTATTTCTGCTTTCATAGCATTTGCATGCTGTAGGGTGAGCACAAGGTTCTGCTGCTTGATTCTTCTGCAAGAGCTGCCTACCGGCAAATGGTTGCAGGGATGGAGGATGTGACAGAAAGCATTTGTCTCCACAAGAGCAGAGTTACATTCAGTGCAGAGTGTGAGAGTCAGGTTGGTGTGGAAAAGCACTGACACGCTGGGGATGATGCAGTGCTCACATGTCTAACACTCACAGACATTACTGTCAGAAGGATGGTGCTGTGTTGTGCTTCTACCTTTGGCAGCCCCTGGAGAAATGCTGTGGCACACAGAACACCTTTGTATTGCACTGACTGCTGCCATGCAGCATGGATTTAACACACCAAATCCAGAGGAGCATGACTGCATCTAACTGCCCTGAGAAAAACTACTGTAGCTGAAGAGATGAGGAGGCAGCTGCTCATCTGCAGAACAAGCAGTACTGCCAGACATTGGGCCAGGTGAGCACCTCCTGCTGCAGCGTGATGATGACAGGGCTGGAGATGATCTGCAAAGCCAGCTTAAAAGTGGGAGACGTGAGTCAACATGGCAGGAGGACAGAGGTGTTAGGGAGCAGCCAAGGCATCAAAGAGTATCAGAAGGCTTTGAAAAGTATCACAAAGTGACAGCCAGGAAGACTGGGATATATCATGAGCAGCAACCTGGATGCTAGAGATTATTTGCTCCCATACAAAATGGTAGAGATCTTGCTGCAGACATCCCAAAGCCAGGCAAAATGGGAACCCAGAGCTCTGCCTGCACGAACCCCACAGCCATAGCATTGCAAGCTGAGCTGCCTTGCTGTTTGTTGCATTCATCCCAATCCCTGTGATTGAAGACTCAGAATGCAGTCGAGGCGATGACTGAGCATGAGAGTGACTTTATTCAATAAAAGACAGGAGGGCTTGAGAGGTCAAGGGTGAAGATGGGACTCCTCTTGTCAAGATGAGAGTGGCTCAGAGCTGGTGCTGCTGCCTGGTGCCTGGGACTGGCAGCCTGACTCTAAGTCCCCATCTAAGATGCTCAGCTTCACCTCACTGATGCTGCCCTGCTCCTGCATGGTGGTGCTGCTGCTGGGACACTCGGGCTGTGCTTGGGATGGGCAGCACTGCAAAGGCGCTGGGTCACAATCCAGGCAGGTGACTGCTGTGTCTGGCAGGCTCAGGTCACGAGCTTCAGCAGAGCCAGGAGATATGAGAGCATGAACGTGGATGAGCCCCTTGTGTCCATCACTGTTACCATGTGGAAGGCTGTCATCCGAATTGCAGCGATTCATGCTTAATAAGAACTCTCCATTGATGGAAAGACACTGCTTGGTTTGGATCTTTGGGGTTGACAAGGGCTCGAATCACCTAGGAAGGCATAGAAACACAAGGGTTAGTTTCAAACATTTGCAAGTTGAATCATGAAAGGTTGTTGATACTTGGTAATAGAGTGGCGGCAGGAAGAAGCAAGTAGGCTTGAAGCAGCATAGCCACTGTCTTGAAAGTGATCCTCATTCAGGTCCAGCTCGTGTGTTGTTTCACTGTAATCTGCTTCTTTGGGTCTACCTAGTGGGCAGCAACACTCGAGCTGTTACTGATATCATTGAAAAGAACTGGAGACAATTGTTCTATTCCTAAGAGCTTCAAGGTGCCTAGAAGCACAAATAGAAACCAGCAGTATTTCATCACTTCACCAAAAGGAAGGTCAAACACCTGAGCTGTGAAGAGCAGTTACAGAACCTATGCATAAGATCACACCAGACATACTTTGTTCTAACAACAGTTATGGCACATAGTCCATTTCCTTCAATATTCCCAAAATGAAATGATGTGGAGCATTACAGGGAAAGAAACACTGCACACAGACACTATGACCCTGATTAGACTCAAGCAGCAGACTTAAAACAAGTCAGAGTTTTTGATTCCAGGATATTTCAGGACCTATCGTGTGAAATTCAGTTACACAACAGTGCCTAGGTGCCTGCGTTTCAAGCAACTTTCAGATCACAGCCATGTAAAATAAAAACAAATTCAGTGCAGAAATAGCAAGCCTGTACCTTAATACTCATGAGATTATCCATTTTTTACTGCATTCTGACTAAGTTCTAAAACTTGCTCATCCCAGTTCACTTCAACAAGTTCCACCAATTCAAGCAACGCAGTTCTGAGATCCTGTGTATGTTGTGCAGATAGAATTGAACAGTGCAGAAATAGTCTCTGACAGCTTTAAGAGCTCTGTTCTGCTTACAAACTCTCAGTCCAAAACTATTCAGTTTTAAGGAAATGAACACCTGAAGCAGTTGGATCATCTGCCGCATTCTGCTTCTTGGCATCATGATTAGCACAAAGGGTTTTCTGCTGTCCTGCAGAGATGGAAAAAGTCCTGCTTACAAATGGACCAAGTTTCAGTGTACAGCAGAGTCTGTACCAGACTAATAAGCCACGTCATTCAATTCATTTGCTCAGGTTGTTATGCACTCCGAAAGGAAACAGAACTAACTGCTGGATTCTGAAGGCAATCTGTGGGGTCCTACATTACCTCCTGATTCTGGAAGAGGAAATTCTAATAGCAAATGCAGAACTTTGATCTTTGTAGACATGAGAAGAGCTGGCATTTAGGAACATTCATTTCAGGGAAATCAAATGATGTGTCTGTATTTTTACTACAGATAGTATAGGGAGCAGCCAGTTGAAGAACCAGATACAAAAAATCCAGACCATTGGCAAGAAAATACTTCTCCTTAAATTCTGTATGCTATCATGGTACAGAATTAGGCTACAGTGCCACATAGGCCAACCAAGCGTAGAACCAATTCCACTAAATACTGGTAGACAAAGCAGCAAAAACAGGGACAATATTCAGCAGACAGGCCTTTCTACTCACAGCTCAGCATGTTCTGCCATCCGAAAAGCAAGGCCTCTTGTCAAGCTCAGCTATTTCCCTTCTCAGTGTATTCTAGCACCACTGATACCCACTGGTATCCTCCTGTAGAGTGCCATCATATTGTCATCATCCAAAGGGAAAACCCACACAGCAGAGCATACAGCACTACACCCATGCTCCAAATATCCGCCTGAAAAACAAAAAGACAAGCTTACAAACCTGAAGCACCTCAAATGGCTTCCTGACAGACTGGATTGTCTGCCCTTGCCAAAGCCCACATATAGCCCATGAAAAGCTGGCTCTTTCCCTCAGGAAAAAGAGCCTTATCGTCCCAGAGAAAGCATATAACCCTCATTCAATTGCCCTTTCACTCAGCTTAGAGCACTACTAAAACCAGCATCTTCACCTTAGCTCATCACACTGCTGCACTTCCTTTTACAAGGATTTCACTGGCAAAAATGAAATCAAAGCCGTCACAAGGGATTTAGCACAGTTACGTGTTACTGGCTACGAGAGCTGTCAGCACAGTCACCTGTCTGGCTTTGCTGCTGTTCTATTTATGTACAGGCACAACAAGGTTCAGACACCTCACAGTGCAGTTCTCACTTTGACTGTAAAGAAAAAGGAGGCTTGAAAAGCAGCGTGTGGAAAACAAAGAAACAAGAATTAGAACAACAGTGGGGCCATGGCACTTGTAGGAATTGCTCCGCCTTTAACAGCGATTCAAGAAGGATGAGGGCATTCCAAACCAGACCAGTTTGGACAGATTAACAACTGCAAGTAGTGGGTTCCAAAATTCCAGACATGAAATCAAAGCTGGAAAAACTCTTCACATTTTCATCTCTCAATTTTTAGTACATTGTGCATTACAACAGAAACAATTCTTCACATACAACTTGGAAGCTAAAGACAAGTCTGACAAAACAGACTGCACAAAAATGATGGATAATTAACAGAGCAAATTGCTCTTTCAAAAACTTAGTAATAGAAAGAGATCTCTGAAGTTGCTGTTCTGTAGAGCACCAAAGCAGTCGCTTGAGGCAGTTCAGGATTAGCCTGAGACAAACCAGCCAGCTGTGTGAACTGAGACCAATTGCACTTCTTCTATTTTACTTTCATTCTATGTGACCTCACTAAGCAAATATTGTCTAAGACCATGAGTATCACATAAATGTGCAGATCTCAAGCTGCTCACTTATCTAGTACCCTTGGCATGATGCTTTATTTTCCTCAGCTATTCATCTAGTTTGTGCCTGTTGATTGTGCAACAACAGCCTGTTGGTCTCGATTACCTGTAAGAGGCTTTAAATTTGGCCAGGAAAAATCATTTGAGGATAAGTAATTATCTGGGACTCAGTAAGGCAGTCTTCCCATGCTTTCATAACAGCCGAGATACACACACACACAAACTCATGGAACCCCACTGCTTTGCACAATCCTGTGCACACTCACATGTGTCATGCACTGATTTCCCAGCCAGTCCTCATGGGGTCTATTACTTAGGACAGGAGTGCAGGGGAGCAGCCAGAAGCTGTTTGCATTCCCTGCTGTCTGCTGGGCAGCTTTGCTGGAGATGCTTGGGTTGCTTTGCTTTTCCTTGGGAGGTGGGAAGGAGCTTTGGGTTGGAGGCACATCCCGTGCCAGAGCATCTCGATGGCACGTGTGTGGCACTGATCTGCAGCAGATGAAGGGGAGGAGGTCCCAGCACAGCCCTGCACCATGCTCTGCCACACTGGGCAGCTTGTTCCTGGCTCAGCAGCGTCATCAGACAAGAAGCAGGGAAGGAAATCAAGGATGGGGGGTACCATCAAACGCAGTTAGTGCATGCCTGTGCAAGACAAACAGACCCAGAGCTTGCGGGTTATTCCTGCTTTTGTAGCATTTGTGTGCTGTAGCTGAGCAAAAGGTTCTGCTGCTTGAATCTTCTTCTGCAAGAGCCACCTACCGGTAAATGTCTGCAGGGATGGAGGATGTGACAGAAAGCATTTGTCTCCATGACAGCGTAGTTACACTTGGTCTAGAGAGTGAGAGAGGCAGGCAGCACTGCCTGATGTTGGTCAGGGCGAGTTCCTCCTGCCGCAGCACGATGATGGCAGGGCTGGAGATGATCTGCAGGGACAGCTCACAGGTGAGAGCCAGGAATGGACACGGCGGGAGGACAGAGGTGTTAGGGAGCAGCCACGGCATCAAAGAGCATCAAAAGGCCCTGAAAAGCATCACAGCCACAGCCAGGAAGCTTGGGGTTTTCATGAGCAGCATCCAGGATGCTAGAGACTATTTACTGCCATACACAACGGCAGCAGAGCTCTCGCTGCAGGCATCCCAAAGTCAGGCAAAATGGGAACACACCCAGAGCTCGGCCGCACAAACCCCACAGCCAGAGTGTTGTAAGCTGAGCTGCCTTGCAGTTTCTTGCACTCATCCCAATCTCTGCGAATGAAAACTCGGAATTCAGTCAAGGCATTGATTGAGCACGAGTGTGCCTTTATTCAATAGGAGAAAGGAGGGGGTGTGAGGTCTGGAGGAAAGATGGGACTCATCCTCTCTTGTAATCATGAGAGCTGCTCAGAGACCGTGCTGTTGCCCGGAGCCTGGGACTCGTGTCCTGATTCTGTGCCCCCCTGCGAGATGCTCAGCTTCTCCTCGGTGATGCTGACCTGAGCCTGCATGGTGGTGCTGCTGTCGGGGCACTCAGGCTGTGCTTGGGCTGGGCTGCACTGCAGAGACATTGAGTTCAGGCTGGTGCCTGAGGTGTCTGGTGGGCTCAGGTCAGCAGCTTCAGTAGGGATGGGATGAATGAAGGCTTCAACGATGATGACCTTCTTCTCTTGATAGCTGATGTTATACGGAAGGCTTTCATCTGAACTGCAGCATTCTGTGCTTAGTAACAACTCTTCATTGATGGAAGATGCGTCATCGTAACATGCCCTGCGTCTTGGGGATATACAAGGGCTCGGGTCACCTAGGAAGGAGCAGATGTACAGCAGTTAGTGTCGAACGTTCGCAAGATGAACCATGGAGATTCTTGACATTTGGCTATGTAGTGGTGGTGGGCAGAAGCAAATAGGCTTCTAGCAACAGTGTCACTGTCTTGAAAGTGATCCACGTGCAGGTCCAGCTCTTGTGTTGACAAGAGACTCATTTGGGAAAGACAGGGATCAACTGAAGATGTCAGGCACGGGCTTGAACGCCAGAAGGAGGTACAAGCCCACTGAAAGCATGAATTCTACCTGTGTTTCTGACAAGCAGTGTTTGGTAAGCTGGACTTGCACCCTTACCTGCCAGGACCAAGACTTCTGCTTCAGAGGGCTCCCTGGCACTGCTCTGCAGTTGGTGTTTGGCCACAGGGGATGGTTTGCCCAGGCAGAAGCAGGAACACCAACTGCCAGCTGCTGACTCTGCCCTCTTCCTGGGAGAACTCATTCTGCAGTGAAAACAGAGCATGCTGTCAGACGTGGTGCAGGGTGATGGAAGAGCTGCACCGAGCCCTGGCCAAAAGTTGCCTGTTCTGGGCACTGCCTGCTTTCTGCTGAAACACAGCTTAGAAACGCCCTCTGTTTCAAACAGCAGAGGATGCTTCCATTCCTACAGCTCAGCCCTCAAGTCCTGAAGGCTAAATACCTCTCAACGATGTCAAGCAAGGACATGGATCCGGAGAATGTCGGAGGCTCAGGCTGCTTTGCTCTCCCAGGGCTGACCTTCACCAGGGAACAAAGGCCGTTGATGAGCTTGCCCCATTTCTTTGGCTCTGCGCAACAAAACAAAGAAACCAGTTCATTTCAGGCCTGGCTCGGTTGGACGAAGCTGAGCGCAATGCATTCGACAGAGCATGTAACAACGGGAAGAACATTCCCAACAAGGACACGCAAGAATGGATTTTCCCCATCCCTGGAGGTGCCCAAGGAGATTACTGTAGTTCTCTTTCTAAGCTTGCTGAACTTGGGCATAAACAAACCCCCTGAAAGTAACGTTCTGACCCTATTTGACTAACTCGCATTGTCAAATGTAAATTACGCACCTGGCTTTGGCAATGAATTGAGGAGGGAATCGGGAACTTTTCCGCTGATGAGTTCCATGCACTCACCAGGGAAAAGCCCAACCTGTAATTAGAACAAAAAGACAGGTGAGCATTAGCCCGAGCCCAGAGCCAAAGGGAAGGTCCACTGACAGTGACACAGGGCAACTGTTTGCATCCAGCAGCCATCCTGTGCAGGCAGAGCAGCTCCAAGCTGAGATTCCCAACTCTACTGAAGTTGTGCTCTCTAGTCAAAAACGTGTGCCTACCTCAAAGCCACGCTTGCCTCTCCACCAGGGGCTCAGCCTGTTGATATGTCCTCATATCAACAATGCTCACCAGATCTCCGACCTGAAAGAGA
The DNA here is from genome assembly GCF_054131305.1 of Coturnix japonica. NCBI lineage: Eukaryota > Metazoa > Chordata > Aves > Galliformes > Phasianidae > Coturnix > Coturnix japonica. Next base: position 17,161,047 of record NC_140671.1, on the reverse strand, counting down.
TTGAAACATCAATCCCAGATTCAGCAAATCTGGTAGGAAAACAAAGCAGAAAGGACTGCCCTCTTCTATGCACGACAACACGGAACGCCTGGAACTGCTTACCTCCAGAGAGAGCTCATCTGGCCCCTGGGCGACGTGGCTCTTAATAACATGGGCTGCCGCAAATGCTGGTACGTTTAAAGATGACATAGCACGCACCAGCTGCGGCTTCTGCATGTTATCAGCCTGCAAAACAGAGAACAGGCCGTGGTCAGGAGCTGAGGACAAACCACGAGGATTTCAAGGTGAGGAGCACATCTGCAGAGAAAGCTGCAGCAAATGCGCTCCATCCTTCTCAGGAGCACTTCAGAAGGAGCTGCACGTCTCATAGCTCTGGAGCAGCACTTCTTCCCCACCCTTCACTACTCCAAGCAGCTCCAACAAACTTCTCAGAAGAAATCCAGGCCAGCACAGACCTGGCAGACCAGAACCAAGTGCAGCTTGTGTGACGGCAGTGCCCACTCCTTGCTTCCACCCTGCTCCAGCAGGTTAAGGAGTCTGAGCCTCACTGGCCTTTGACAACTCAAGACTTTCAGCACCTCATGCCAACATTTCTCACTAAGATACACCTCAGGCATTGAATTCTCTTCTCACTACCTCCTCCCAGTCCTCCCCTAGGAACAGAAACCATTCAGATTCTACAGCAAACACATCTACCCTGCAAGAGCACACTGAACCACCTGCAACAATGAAACATGGTTTTGGAGAGTGGGTTTGAAAACACACCTTTAGACAGCTGTCTCCCTGTAGCCAAAAGGAAACCAAACAGCAAAAGAAGAGTCCAGCCTGAAATATGCCCATGCTACTAGCCCAGGTTTTTCACAGTCAATGCAGAATCCATCCTGCTCTTGAGTTAACAAATGACCAGTGGGTCTCCCCTTGCTCCACCCCTTCTCCTTCAAAGCCAGAAAAAGAAAGAAAAACAAGTAGAAGAAAACCCAGACGTACCTTTCCACACACAAAGCAGAAAGTGGAACAGCAGTTGTCTCCTTCCTGAGACATGGTGGGGCGCATCCCAGAGGAAGCCCAAGTTCTTTGCTTCTCTCCACAGGGACTTCAAGCACTCTTGGCAAGAGCTGCTTTGGTTCTTTCTTCAATTGCTTCCATCACCAGAATCTCCTTTGGAAAAGGAACCCGAATGAAAGAATCAGCAAATGAAAAAGAATGAGCAATAGCCACTTTACCAGCTTTCTTCTGACACTCAATTTAGACTCTTGACTCGGGCAAGGTCTTAAAATCAGCTGGTTACAAGAACTGTCCCAAAATATATCCAACATCTGTACAGCTGCCGTTATTTCTGACAGCGAGTGTAATCACAGAATCATAGAATGGCCCGGGTTGGAAGGGACCTCAAGGATCATGAAGATCAATCACCTCCCTGTCCCTGCTGGCCATCCCCTCTTCTGATGGAGCCCAGGGGACCATTTGCTCTCTGAGCTGCAAGAGCACGCTGATGGCTCACGTTCTGTTTTTCATCCACCAGGACCCCCAGGTCCTTCTCTGCGGGGCTTCTGTTAAGGACTGCTCCTCCCAGTCTGTAGAAATGCCTGGGATTCCTCCAGCCCAAGTGCAAAACCTTGCACTTTGCTGTGTTGAACCTCATTAAATTCACCTAGGCCAACCTCTCGGTTGAGCTCCCTCTGAATGGCATCCCTTCCTTCCACTGCGTCAGCCGCACCACTCAGCAAACAGCAGAGGGTGCACTCCATTGCATCATTGGTGTCTCTGATAACCATGTAAAAAAGCACTGGTCCCAAGACAGACTCCTGGATGACACCACTTGTTATCGGCCTCCACCTGGACATCAAACCATGAGTCACCACCCTCTGTCCTCTACAAAACCTCTTTGTCTTCTACTCCTGCTGCAGCTGCAATGGCTGCACCAGCATGACTCACGTGTTTGACAATCCTCCAGCTCTGGCCTAGCCATGCACAGCAGCAGTCCGTCTCCCTCCCAGCTCACTCACCAGTGTGCTGCTGTGCCCCAAATTCAGTGCAGCAGCATTGAGAGCAGGCAGCACCCATCACCCTCCTCTAACTCTCTCTGCCAGCTGCGATGAGGACTGACACAGCACGCCCACCCCAGCCCAGCTTTTCTGCTGAGACACCTTCCAGCAACCACCCAGCACCAATCCCAGTTGCTGCAAACTGTCTGAGAGCCTGCTGGAGTGCACTGACAATAACTTTGTGGGCCAAGCACACCAAGCAGAAGGGAAGCATTACTGGACATGCTGCACAGCAGGGGTTAAGACTGGAGGTGGTCAGGGCTGTAGTGACCATGCCCTCCTAGAGTTCCTCATCTCAAGGAATGTGTGCCTGGCAAAAAGCAAAGTCAGGACCCTGAGCTTCAGGAGAGTCAGCTGCAGGCTGTTCAAAGAATTCTTGCATGAGAGACACTGGAAAACTGTTTTTAGGGGTAAAGGAATGGAAAAGAGATGGTAACTTTCTCAGAAAACCTTACTCAGAGCTGGAGCTCTGAGCTCCATCCCGACCACACGAAACACAGCAGAGGAGGCAGGAAAGCAGCATGGCTGAACCTGCTGGTTACAGGGAGCAACAAGAAGGAAATGGAGAAACAGCAGAAACGGAGACATGCAGCCTGGTCGCTTTGGTGGCCTTCTACAGTGGAGTGACAGCATCAGTAGGGAAAGGAAAAGCAACTGACATCACTCAGCCAGACTTTTGCAAGGCCTTCGATGTTGAGCAAGTTTCCTGTTAGAACTCAGTGTGAACAAATCTACCACTGAGCAACACCCTGAGCCCCCACTCACCTCAGCAGAGGAAAGCCTGCACCCCAGCCTTCCGCCTATTCTGCTCCATTGATGGAAGCACACCGGGCATCATTGCTACTCACCCGACCAATGATGATAGGGGCAGAAAAGGGAATTCCTCTTTACCTTTCAGATGAAAAATTGATGACTGTGTGGAACCTTCCCAGTACCGCTGCGGGGCCTTCCTTTACTTGTATCCTGCTGCTCCGTGTCACAGTGGGAGAGCTGCTCTGGCCTCTCCTCTCAGCCTGTGCCTCCTGCAGTGTGAGCAGCTTTGTGGATAGAGGAGACACCCACACAGACTTGGGCCTGGATAGAGAACTGTGCCCTACAACATAGGTACATTTACATCATGCTCTTTTCCTTGTGTGTGAGCAATCCTTGCTCTTTTCAGATGGTACTATGAGCGTGTGATACCCCAAACACATAGTTAGCATCTGTCCATATCATTAAGGCTCTCGTCAAGGAAGTTAGTTCAGCCTTCTGAGGGGTAGTCCCCACGGCTGATGGTTGTGCTTCCATTCCCTGCTCAGTAGCAGTTACTGCATGTCCTGCCTTACAGCCTCCTTGTCTCACAAAACTGCAGCTGCTGGTAAACCAGGCGTCTTCTGCATCTTCTAAGGGTTCGTCCTTCAGCTCCGACCGACTGGATGTAATGTGCAGCATCAGTTGTTTCAAAGCAGTGATGTCATCCTGGTTCTCCACCAGGGGAGTTCCGCTAAGGAAAGATACTGGGTTGGCAATAGTAGTTACAATTATTTCTATATCACCCTGCTCTACCAGGATGGCCTGGTATTTCGGGAATCTTTGGGGTGAACAGATGCCATTCAGAGGGACCTTGACAGGCTGGAAAGCTGGGCTCGGGTGAACCTAATGAGGTTCAACACAGCAAAGTGCAAGGTTTTGCACTTGGGCCGGAAGAACCCCAGGCACCTGTACAGGCTGGGAGGAGTTGTCCTTGAGAGCAGCTCGGCTGAAAAAGACCTAGGGGTCCTGATAGATGAGAAACTTAACATGAGCCAGCAGTGCGCTCTGGCAGCCCGGAAAGCAAATGGGATCCTGGGCTCCATCAGGAGAGGGGTGGTCAGCAGGGATAGGGAGGTGATCGTCCCTCTCTACTCTGCTCTTGTGAGGCCCCATCTGGAGTACTGTGTCCAGGTGTGGAGCCCTCAGTACAAAAAAGATATGGAGATTTTGGAAAGGGTCCAGAGGAGGGACAGGAAGATGATCAGGGGGCTGGAGCACCTCCCCTATGAGGACAGGCTGAGGGAGTTGGGTTTGTTCAGCCTGGAGAAGAGAAGGTTGCGGGGTGACCTCATTGCAGCCTTTCAGTACCTGAAGGGAACTTACTCCCAGGAGGGGAGTAAACTCTTCGAAAGGGCTGATAATAGCAGGACTAGGGGAAATGGTTTTAAGTTGAAGGAGGGAAGATTTAGGTTGGATGTTAGGGGAAAGTTCTTTACTAGAAGGGTGGTTAGGTCCTGGAACAGGCTGCCCAGTGAGGTTGTGGATGCCCCGTCCTTGGAGGTGTTCAAGACCAGGTTGGACGGGGCCCTGGGCAACCTGATCTAGTAAAGGCGTATGTTTGGTGGCCCTGCTAGGCAGGGGGGTTGGAACTACATGATCCTTGAGGTCCCTTCCAACCCGGGTAATTCTGTGATTCTGTGATTCTGTGGGGTGAAAGCCAATGTCCCCCTTTTGCCTCCAATACAGTAAACACTGCATGAGATATTAAAACTGGTATCCTTTGGCCCAGTGTAGATTGATGGGCTTCTTGAATATTGAGCACCAGTGCACCCTGGATATCCCTTACTCACTTCAAGCTGTTTCAAGTTTACCATCAGTCCGTAGCTGTGTATCCATGGTCGGCACCCTCCTGTCATTCCTGGCAACGTATGGAGTTCCTTGGCAGTTTGCAGCTCAGGGGTTGAGCAGATGGCTTCTTTCTTGGCAGTCCTTAAGGTTCAAAGTCCAGCTGTCATCTCCTATCCCAAATACGTCACTTGCTGCTGAGTTAGTTGTGCTTTCTGTAAACCAAGAAACTCAGCAAACTCTCAGTCTATTGTACACAGTCCTTTTGTTGCTGTGGCACCCACGTGCTCCAGTAAAGTTCCACCCTAGGATGGAGGATCCCAGGTCTCAGGCTCACGAGTTGACCAGTTCTCAACAATCATTTAGCTGTTCTCACAACCCTGGGTAACACTGTCCAGGTTCACTGAGTCTCTTCTCCCTCTATTAGGGAGAACAGATACACGCAAGTACTCGTATGCTATCATGAGGAATTCAGTAGGTTACATTTAATTTAGAAGCATGATGCAATCAAAAGCTCGCTTAAATAAAAGCATACCCTTTTCTTTCACTCAAAATAATAGCCCAGAAAAAAATAAAAACAAAACAAAACTCTCATCATAATTGTTAAAGAAATTATCTACTAAATCTCGATGGAGAGTGGAGACACATGCTAGTTTTAGGAACACAGCACTTATCTCATTATCTGAATGCATCTCAAGGCATGCTCCTTGTGAAACTGTGAGAACTTCTATCATTAACAGACGTGTACCATGCCCTGATATATGGTTAAACCGCTTGCAGTGCACTGTCAGATGTACAGGATGGCAGCTGTATGTGCTGTGACCAAATAAACCCCACACTGAAACCTTTCAGAATTTTAGGACCTACAAGTACTGCATTCATATTAAAAGTAAAAAATTCCTAAGCTACACATGTTCTAGGTTTCCATTTGTTAGATACAACATACCTTTGGAAGTAGGCGCCTAAAAAGATATGCCTTCTACTTGCTTCTCTGTCTGGCTCTTCGAAAAGAAGGCCTTTGGAGCAGGAAATGCAAAGGGCAGCTCATTTCTTAACACTGACTCTGCATCAACATTCTCTGTGTTTGCACGCTTCTTAGATGCCACTTTTCTTGTCACTGGAGTTGACAGTGTGAATTCCATATCACCCAGTTGAGTATCATGCCTCGAATGGTGCCAGAGACGGAACAAAAGGTTTTCTGATCACAGCCGGAGAAGTTACTGTCAAAGAAATTCTAACAGCTGAGAAGGTCAGACACAATGCTTATAAAAATATCATACATTATTTGGCTATTGAACAAAACAGTTGAAAACTCTGATTCTCTCCTAGAATAAGTTCGTTTCTTATAGACTGTCAAACACCATTTTTTTATTTGTTCATCTCAATTCTCCATTGAGGATTAACCTTCACCAGCTTATCTAAACATAAATATGAATTATCACTTGGTTTAGTTAAAAATTTGAATAATATCACAGTGGATTTTGTTGTCCAACACAGTAAGATTGAATTTCTTTCGGTACCTTTCAACCTCTGCCTACCTCCAGCCTAACTCCAGAATCTTATTAACTGTGCCTTATCGCTTCCCATTGTGTTTTAAAATCCTCACTGACTCCTTTACTTGTTCCCTTGCTTGCTGTTTCTGTGCAAACCAAACACTGGAGTTAGGGATCACGTCAAACCAACCATGGCCTACAGGTAGAAGGCAACAAAATTTATGCTTAACATACTTCTTTGCTCTATCTTTATCTTCCTTTGGTCAAGGTCCACTAGATACTTAAATATGGAGTAAGCACTAGATACAATGAGAAGCAGATTTCTAGATTAAGAGCTGTATTTTTTCTGTAAGAAACTAGCTGTACATCTTCACACACCTGCTTTGTTTTCTGAGTATTTAGATCGAGTGGAGATTCTTCAAACACTGAAGCTACATCAGAAAATTCCATGGATCCAAACGCATCTGGCACATGGCTGCAGTCTGGCACATCTTCATATGCCAGAGCCTTTTCAGACAGAAATGTTCCACCGAGATTCTTTTGCAGAATTAGAAGGAAGATTTCATCAGAAGATTTCACCACTAAAGTCTAAATAAGATTGGTTTGCAAGTTCCAAACTATGGCTAACAGCTAATGGAAGTCCACAGGCCAGCAGCAACAACTTTTATATTATGTTCTTAATATTCTAATTGTTGATATGACGTTCATATAAAGAGCAGAAGGGAAATTACTCTTAGAGCTCAAGTCATCTTTCACAGCCTGCGTCAACAAGAGCAGCACCTCATAGCCTTTGGTTTCAAGACCTGGACCACAAGCTAGCTAATGATTTTACACAGAATTCCAGAGTTCAAGTCACTGTTTACATTAGGGCTGAAATTGTACTGAAAGCCTTCAAGTTCATCACACTTAATTATCACTGGCACCACACATAACTCCACGTTACATATGTGATCACACGCAACCTGGCAACTTCAGACAATTCCCAAAGCACTCCACTTGCACTTGGCTACTAAAGTACAGAAAAAGGAATTAACATCAGAAATAGCTGCAGTCAAAACCATCTAAGAATCCAAGTCTCCAGGAAACAAGGAAAGCAAATCCTCTCCAGGACTGTGTTCTAAAAGGAAACAGATCAGAAAGGTGAGTTCTTCCCCCCTTTGACCACCCACTCATGTAACGTCCATGTCATTTCTAAGTATGCTGCCCAGACCAAGACTGAGGATGCTTCAGAAGAAGACCTTCCCTGCTAAGCCAAACAGAACAAGTAAGGTACCAAAATATGTAGAGCCAAACGAGGAAAGGTGCTCTAAGAAGGTAAGCATCACAAGAGACCAACAGGAATACTTACACAATCCAAACAATGCACAGTTTCTGTTCCACAAGCTGCCAAGAGGAATGTGTGCAGTACTCACAGCGCACCATGTACACTGCTTACTGCAGTCATACTGCTTCGTAGGACCAGCCCAACTTACTAAAACACTTTAATGAGCAATCCGAACTCTCTGGATCAGCACGGTTCACTTGGAAGGGACCTTCACAGATAAACCTGAAGAGGTGAGGCGACTGCACTATCTAAACCTTAAAGCATATAGGACCTTAAAGCATAAGCTTAAAGCACAGAAGCATGACCAGCAGGTCGAGGGAGGTGGTGCTGCCCCTCCACACTCCTCTCATTGAAACCCCATCTGGAGCACTGCACGCAGTTCTGGAGCCCTCAACACAAGAAGGACTTGGAGATGTTCAGGCAGGTCCAGAGGAGGGCCATGAAGGTGATCAGAGAGGGCTGAAAGCACCTCTACTATGTGCACAGGCTGAGAGAGATGGGGCTCTTCAGCCTGGAGAAGACTCCAAGGAGACCTTAGAGTGGCCTTCCAGTATCTGAAGAGGGCCTACAGGGAAGGCTGGGGAGGGACTTTTCATAAGGGCAGGTAGCAACAGAATGAGGGGAAATGCCTTTACATGGGAAGAAGGTAGATTAGGATTGGATATTAGGAAGAAATGCTTTACTGTGGGTGTGGTGAGACACTGGAGCAGGTTGCCCAGCAAGGCTCCAATATGATTGCTTTGCAAGTTCCAAACTATGGCTAACAGCTAATGGAAGTCCTCAGTCCAGCAGCACAAAATTTTATATTATCTTCTTAATATTCTAATTGTGGATTTGACGTTCATATAAAGAGCAGAAGGGAAATTACTCTTAGAGCTCAAGTCATCTTTCACAGCCTGCGTCAACAAGAGCAGCACCTCACAGCCTTTGGTTTGAAGACCCGGACCACAAGCTAGCTAATGATTTTACACAGAATTCCAGAGTTCAAGTCATTGTTTATGTTAGGGCTGCAATTCTACTGAAAGCCTTCCAGTTCATCACACTTCATTATCAATGGCACCACAGATACCTCACAAAGAAGCATTATGACACCACAAAGGGGCATTATGACGTCAGAAAGGGCATTATGACATCACAAAGGGCATTATGAATCACAAAGGAGCATTATGATGTCTCAAAGGGCATTATGACGTCACAAAGGGCGTTATGACGTCACAAAGTAGCATTATGACATCACAAAGAAGCATTATGACACCACAAAGAAGCATTATGACATCACAAAGGGGGAATTATGACGTCAAAAAGGGTCATTATGACGTCTGAAAGGGGCATTGTGATGTCACAAAGGGGTGTTATGACATCACAAAGGGGTATTGTGACATCACAAAAGAGCATTAAGACATCACAAAGGGGAATTAAGACGTCACAAAGGGCATTATGACGTCACAAAGAGGCATTATCACATCACAAAGAGGCATTATGAAAACAAAGGAGCCTTATGACGTCTCAAATGGCATTATGACATCACAAAGGGCATTATGACATCACAAAGGGGCATTAAGACATCACAATGGGTCATTATGACGTCAGAAAGGGGCATTATGGCATCAGAAAGGTGCATTATGATGTCACAAAGGGTGTTATGATGTCACAAAGGGGCATTATGATGTCACAAAGGGGCGCTGGGAAAAGATCTCTGTGTGGAGATTGCTTCTACTAGAGGTAGTTCTATAAGACTGTTATATAGAGCTGTGCAGGGGCTGTAAATCTGTCTGCAGAGGGTGATGATCAGTTCCAAGTGTCTGCAGTCAATGCTCATGGACAGAGCCCATCCAACCTGGCCTTGAATGCCTGCAGGCCTTGAATGGGGCATCCACAGCCTCCTTGGGCAACCTGTTCCAGTGTGTCACCACCCTCTGAGCAAAAAACATCTACCTAAGATCCAACCTATACCTCCCCAGTCTCAGTTTTAAACCATTCCCCCTTGTCCTATCATTATCCACCCTCATAAACAGCCATTCCCCCTCCTGTTTATACGCTCCCTTCAAGTACTCAAAGGCCACAATGAGGTCTCCCCACAGCCTTCCATTCTCCAGGCTAAACAAGCCCAGATCCCTCCACCTTTCCTCATAGGAGAGCTGCTCCAGCCCTCTGATCATCACAGTGGCCCTCCTCTGGACCCCCCCCAACAGCTCCACATCCTTCCCAGGCCTGGACACAGTGCTGCAAATATGGCCTCACAAGAGCTGAGCAGGAGTGGACAATCACCTCCCTCTCCTGCTGGCCACCCCTTTTTCAGTGCAGCCCAGAACACACATGGATCTATCTTTTCCATACGGATATTCCCATCTGTGTACATATATATACCACACCTACACCCCCACAATCTGCTACAACTCCATAGAATTTTCAAGGTTGGAAAAGACCTGGATGATCTTATGATCTTATGATCTCAGATCTTATGATCTGGATGATCTTATGATCATCCAGTCCAACCATCACCAATACTTCCCAGTTAAATCACATCCCTCAACACAACACCCAAACTTTTTGTGAACTTCCCAGGGTTGGTGACTCTACATGAGAGAAAAGGGCACTCAGATAAGGGATTCTGCATTTGCTATTAGCAGAGGTGGGATGAGACCGAGCACTGCCCCAGCTCCTGGGATAATGCAGAAGGGCTGAGACCTTCCAGCTGCTTCCACCCAGGGTCACACAGCAAAGCCGACCCTGCAGGAGTCTGCATCATTCTTTGCATGGCATTGCTAAGAGGAAGATCCCCCCCCTACCCTTGGCTCTACACTCCAGCTGCTATCTGCCATCTGTAAAGCCACCACAGCTCTCCTACTGGAGTTCCCATCTGCACAGTGACAGCTTGGTTTCTTCTTACTGTCAAAGCAGCCACAGCCTCAGTGCTTCTCAAATCTCCCCTTTTCAGCTGATTTCCTCTTTCTTGTGGCTGGGCAATTCCTCCCTCTCACAGTCATCCCTCTGCCCCACTCTGTGCCCACAGACCCAGAGAGGGCACACAGAGCCAGCCCTGTGCCAGCTGCTGCTGCTTCACATCTGACAGTCTCAGGAGCTGAGATCCAGGCCGAGACAGCAATGCCCAGACATGGTTTGTAGGACGTTTGTGATAGGAAATAGGGAGGCTTGTGATTAAACCTGCCCCCTAAGGAGGAAGGCAATGCTGCCTGCAGCCCCAGCAGGCATTACAAAACATCCCCATTTACAGGAGGGTTTTAAATAGCACAATTCAGGAACTACAACTGCACAAATTCCCGCATGCCCTGGAATAAGTTTGGGAATGGACATGGTTCTACCACCTGTGCAATGCCATAGAAATAACAACCATCCACCTGTAAACCTCCATCCTCTCCCCTGCTGCACAAAGGGAAGCTCAACAGCAGTGCACAAATGTCCCAGCAATGTCTGAGCACTGCTCTGTGCATCCCAACCTGCTCATCCCATCCACTCCTGGCTGGGCAGCAGGATTGGGGTGGCACATTGCAATGGGCACAGAGGAACATGGAAGCCCCACACATGTGAGGAAGGGGCTGGCTGTGCTCCACACTCATGTTATCAGACGTGATTTGCCCTTCTGTGGGGAGCCTCTGCTCTTTCCCAGCTCATCCTCCAGCGTCTGGGACTCCAGGATCTCATTCAGGCTGTTGTTGGCTGCGGGGCAGCTCCATGAAGAGCCTCCCCTCCACCGACCGGCACACAACAGCCGCTCCCGCGCACTGCGGCTCAGCCAATCGGAGCCGGCGGAGCTGCCGCTGCCCGATGGGACCCCCCCCCCCACATATTGACCCCCCAGACGAGGAAGAGGAGGAGGAGAGCGACGAGGAGCTGCCGCAGGAGCTGACGTTGGGGCGGGGGGGCAACGCGGGGGGGGGGTCGGCAGTGGGGGGTGGGGGAGGGGGTGGGGCAGCATTACCCCCGGACCCCGTGGACCCCCCCCAGCCAAAGTGCTGCTCTCCGACCCCCGCGGGCTCTTTGTGCAGCCGCTGCCCTCCAGTTATAGGACCCCCCCCCCCATATTGCGCTTTGCTCACCCCCACCTCCGGAACCCCCCCCCCACTCACCACATCGCCCCCTCCCCCCCCGGGTGGGGTTATGGGGGGTGGGGTGGGGTCGACGATGTGCCGTAAGCCGCGCCGGGGTCGTGTGACAAACCCCCCCCCCCATCAAGATGAATGGGGCGCTGTCGGGGGGGGGCTCAGCCGTAAGGATAAAGCGGGGGGGTTAATGACGGGGGGGGGCAGTGCTATAGGGAACGCAACTAATCTAAGCCCCCCCCCCCACATTAACACCCCATTGTGTGTGGGGGTGGTGGGGGTGGGGCACACAATAACCCCCCCAAAGGCCAAACAGCCCCAACACCCCCCCTCAAAGCCGCTGACTTACGCTGTGCCCCCCCTGCATGAAGGGCCCCCCCCATCGATTGAGCCCCCCCCAATCCCATCTATAGTTGAGAGCTATGCTTTTTGTAACCCCCCCCTTTTAAAGCCCCCCCCCCCCACAATGTTGTGCACGATGTGCTGCCCCCCATGAGCCCCTGACCCCCCCCCTTAAAAGATGGGGTGGGGGGGGGTGGTCTCGGACCCCCCCTCCTTTAAACGATGGGGTGGGGGGGCGGATTGTCACTGCCCCCCAACACCAAAATGGACACCCCCCTTTTAAAGGATGGGGTGGGGATGGGGGGGTGGGGGGTGAAGGTGATCTCGCCCCCCCCCCCATTAAAACGGACCCCCCACCCCTTTAAAGGATGGGTGGGGGTCGGTTACGGGCCCCCCCGGCGCTGTGTGTGTATGTGCCCCCCCCCCGTTTTGCTCCCCCCGTGGCGCAGTGTGCTGGGAAAGGATCTCTGTGTGGAGATTGCTTCTACTAGAGGTAGTTCTATAAGACTGTTATATAGAGCTGTGCAGGGCCTGTAAAGAGAGTTGAGGGGGACTCTAGTGGGCATATGGGGCTGTGGTGGGCAATAGGAGGACTAGGGGCTCTAGGGGGCTCTGAGGGTTTGTAGGGGTTGTGGATCAGGTTGGATCTTAGGAAGATGTTTTTCACTCAGAGGGTGGTGACGCACTGGAACAGGTTGCCCAAGGAGGCTGTGGATGCCCCATCCCTGCAGGCATTCAAGGCCAGGCTGGATGTGGCTCTGGGCAGCCTGGTCTGGTGGATGGCGTCCCTGCACATAGCAGGGGGTTAGAACTGGATGATTTTTGGGATCCTTTTCAACCCAGGCCATTCTATGACTGTACAGTTCCATAGTGGAACAAATATAATATGCTAACTATGTAAAACATGGAGTCAGACCTGTGTGATTTGTCCACACCAGGAGGTGATTAGAAAACAATTTGTAAGCTACAAAGCTGCTTGCTGGAAAGGAAAAGAAAATAAAACTACAAGAAAAAGGGAAATCATTTCTTCCTGAAAATAGGAAGAATTATAGATCTGACATGAAATTTGAGTGAAGCTCCTGATTTTATGAAGCTATTCCCATTATTTTCTTGGTGCTGTGTTTCCCAAATGAGTGGTTTCTGGCTCTGCTGCAGCACCAGTCTGCATGTGAACATCAACTCTGTTCACCATCTGGGAAGATTAGGACTTCCCTTCTCCTACCAGCACCACTGAATTACAGTTACTCAGTGGTTAAACAAAGGAATCCTTAAAGAAGGGTTTACAGCTGTCCTGTTGTCTGAAGTGCTTGGGGCATTCTGATGCTATTAAGCTCTATGTATTAACAAGTTAAAAAAGAAAAGGTAGGCATCTGATTGTTGTGACAGTTTCTAAGCGATTTGGAAAGCTGTACCACCCAACCACTCCTTCTATTTGATGGAGGTGACAAAGCTCAGTTTAATTTCTGACTGCTGTTTAAATTCTGAAGCTCGAGCTGGTTCCTGGAGCAGAAAAAGCTCGGAAGCTGTCCCTCCTACAAGCAGGCACCTCTGAGCAAAATATGACATCTCAGTTTCTGATGGTAAGGTCAGGAGATCTGATTCCAGCATCTAGCTTTTGGCTTAATACTGTGTTAGTGGGACCTTTGGCATCTAGCACTTAATGATCTTGAAGGTTTCTTCCAACCCAAGCCCTCCCATGATCCTATGATTCTGTGATTTCATTCAGGTTTATTGAGATGAGTTCTCCTGAATGTGCTGTTCTCCATATGATTATAATTGGAGTCCAGATGGGTGACTGAAACCAGACACCAAACTTTCTGATGGCCAAAATTAAATGAAATCAATCCTTTACTGTGTCAGTAGTCTGTAACTAGAGCCCATCAGGTAATTCCCAGCCTCCTGCCTGTATCAGTGGCTGCACACAGTGAAAAAGTCTGATGGGATTTTAACCTCTAAAATGTTCCAAAGCAACCAGAGGGTGAATATATTCACTATGTAAATACCTGCAGGAATAAGCTTGTCATGTATGTCCTCAGGTACCACAGTAGTTAATGGTGGGACTCAGTAGGTCATGCTGAAAGTTGAGTCTGCTGATTTTGAAGGTCTTTTGAAGGTCTTTTCCAGCCTACATGACCTTATGCTAATATTTCTGAAATTTATTTCTGTTCAGCTCCCAGAAAACCTCCCACCCAGCCCCCAACTGACCCCGTGGTGAAAAATAAAACAGAAACCTCAGTGACGCTGGCATGGTCCCCTCCGAAGATGCACCGCCCCATTCCAGTCGATGGCTACATTGTGGAATGCAAGAAACTAACTGGCTTCACCTGGGTGAGGTGCCACGAGTCTCATGTCCCCGTCCCAGAGTTCACGGTGAGCAATCTGTCTGAAGAGGCTGATGATCAGTTCCGAGTGTCTGCAGTCAATGCGCATGGACAGAGCCTGTCTCTGGAATTCCCAGGGAGCGTGCACCTTGGTAAGCACAAAAACCCCAATGGAAATGGGTCAGTGTGTGCTGAGCAGCTGTGTTGGTTCCCTAAAGATGCTTCCTTTGACTTTAAGGTTAGCAGTGCATTAACACACCAAAGGCTTTCCTTTATTCCTAGTTCTCCTATCTCCTATCAACCTCCAGCTACCACTAAAGTGATACGAGTTGTTTCTGTGACAGAGACATGAATATCCTTATCTTTTGATATCTCACATGTGCAAGAGGCAGAACTTTCTGTAACAGATCTTAAGCACAGAAGTGCTTCTTCTAGCACTCATGCAAAGGGAGAAGTAGAAATGTACCTATGATTTAATCTTCCATCTCTAAATGAGATACCAGACTTGCATCTAAAGAGCATTAAGACATACATGTTCTTCCTCAGACCCAGTCCTGGCTGTGAAATCCCCCCTAACAACTGGTGAAGCTGTACCTGGAGGGGATGCCATGTTTACTATTGACCTTACAACAACGTGCAAGCATGCCAGCTGATGAATGTCTGCAGTTCACAGCTATTGGCCAGTGCATTCAGTCACCAGGTTTACCACTGCATGACCATAGAGCAGTACTTTCAGCTGCAGGTTCAGACAGCCTTTCTGATTGCACTGGAATAGTTTAGAAGTAGGGGAGCAATCATGCCAATAATATCTCTATCAATCAGCTTTGCATGACAAAGTAGAACAAATAAACATTCATGATGGGAGGACCTGTTTGTCATTGGGTGGAAACCTCTGCAGAAGCATGTTTAGAGCATTATTAATCAGTAGAAGGAGATGTTTGGTTGATTTTTACTTAGTAAATCCAGCAAGAAGACCAAATGAAATATCGTGAATTGCTCAGCACTGACACAATGATGAGTGCAGGAACAGAAGGTGATACTTTTTCAGAGATGTTGCAGCAAACATTGACCACGTTAGCCTGATATAAATTGAAATAACGAGGCCTTTGCTCCTGACAGGTGCTGCAGTGAGATTTACCAAGAAGAGCAAAGATGTAGAAAAGATCTGCGCTTGGCTGCGTGAGGAAGCCAAACTGCAGGCTGAGCTTTCAGACACAGGCGCTACTGTGGAGTGGATGAAGCATGGGAAGGAGCTCAAGGCCAGTGAAAATTATGAACTGCAAATTGTGGGGAAGAAACACACCCTGAAAATTCACAACGACTCAATGGATGATGCTGCAAGTTATCAGTGCATCTGTGAGGGGGATAAAATGCTCTATCAGCTTTCAGTGAAAGGTATGTGACAGTCTGGGCTGTCCTCTTCCTGCCCAGGGCCAGCAGACTGCATTCACCTGACTCCCCGACAGTCCAGCTGTTGTCAGACAGCATCTGGGGTGTTTTCAGTGGCTGTTTTGACTTGAACTGGCCAATCTGCTTTGTAGAGCCATTTGATTTCTGTGTTCTGTCCTGTGATTCGTCCCTAAGATATAGAGGAAATCAAGGGAAAGACAGGAAAAAGAGCATCCCAGCCTTCCTGCTCTTCTGTCAGGGTAGCCACAAGAGATGATGTCAACATCTCTTTTTGTAGCAGTGATCCCAGATGTAGAAAACACCTGTGAAGAGTCACAGGGACTAAATTGATGGAGAGCAGAACTTCCTGCCAAGGCTTGTCAGCTAGTCTTAATTTTGCTTTTCTTCTCTCTCTTTGTCATGTTAGCATATTATTTCATACTGGCAGGTCTGCCCATAGAATTAACTGGCACAGGCTGCCCAGGTAGGTGGTGGGATCCCTGGAGGTGTTCAGGAGCTGTCGAGATGTGGCCCTGATGGATGTTATCAGGGGGCATGGTGGGGTGGGTTGGGGTTGGAATCAAAGGAGGACCCCCATGTATTTCATTGGGAAGCACTACTGGTAATAAGACCTTTGGAGCAAATCCTGGTAGGGCCACGCTCAGCTGGTCCAGTCTGGAGGCTGTTTCTCCTTACTGCAGTATCTGCAGTGAAAACCAGCAGCTGCTTTTGTGTGGTTGGGCTCACATCCAGCAGTGGTGACAGGACTACAATGATAAGAGACAGTTCCTGAAAAAATGAATGAAATTTGACTGTATGATAGGATGGAGTTAAATGTATTGACAGGATCTCAGTCATCCCAGTGTCCATCAGCTGGCTCTCGAGCTCCTAAATACAGGCATTCTGTAGAACGTTGTTGAATTTGTATTATACATGCGTGTTCTTGGAACTGCAGAACAAATGCATGCATAATCCAGACTTTGATTTTAGCAGCTCTGACTGCGCTGTCTCAACAGACCCAACTCAGTTGTGTGCGCTGTTTTGAAATGATATGTTAACAAGAAGTTGGAAAACAAGCTCAATTACCCTCAGTAAAATAGGACCGTGGACTTAGGCTTGAACTTTTGGCTAAGACAGTGGTGAGATTTTGAATCTTTGAAGTCAATTATTCCACTGTGTGTTAATAAGGGCCAGTTTTATCATCTAACTTTTGCACTCCAATTAATTTCCATAAAGGAATTCTTTTTTTTCTTTTTTCTTTTCAGTCCTAAGTGATATCTCTATCTTTTAGGCTTGATTTGTTTGCCAGGGGGTTACAGTGCAGTAATAGATACCCCCTCCATTGATTTCCTTCTAGTTTGCTTGTTCCAATTCTTTCCTCAGTTTTCCTATTTTAGACATTTTCTTGAAGCCTTGGGCTTCTTCCTTTGGCTCTGTCCCCTGTACAGTGTACGTCCTTCAACTTGTGGAGATAAGGTAATCTGGTACGTGGTTTATAAAAGCTGCCAATTTGCCAGCTTCTGAATTAGAATCTAGCAATTAGAACTAGGATTAAACGTGCACGTTTGATCTTATGATAAATGAATGCCTCATGGTCACCAATGTCCCTGCAGTTCTTTACCATCATATGTATTTTGTGTCTTCATATTTTGTTTCAGCACTGGCAAACTTCGTAATCAAAGAGACAAGTGGAGGAGTAATCAGGGCCGTTGCTGGAAAACAAGCTGAATTTGTTTCTGAGACCTCTGAAGCCAATGTCATGGTGAAGTGGTACAAAAATGGCAAAGAAATCAAGACCAGTAAGAAATTCACAATGGAAGATAAAGGGAAACTGCATAAGCTTGTGGCTTCAGCTGTAACGAAAGAAGACGAGGGAACATACATCTACACAATTGGAGATGACACTCTGATTTTTGATTGGAAAGTCTCAGGTAAGTTTGTGAGGCAAACATAGGATCACAATCCATGTAAAGCACTTCAGACTTAATTCATTTTATTTGTCCAACGCTGTGGGTTTCCAGTACTTAGGACAAAGATTGCATAGCTCTATTGAAGCAATTCTGACCTTCCTGTTGTCCCTATGCAAATCCACAGTATGAGCAAATAATGTAACTGTGTTGTGATGAATTCAAGACAGCCTTAGCTCCAGCTGGGGCTGGAGTCACGACTTGAGCCCTGACATCTGGGCTTCATTCATCTAGTTCATGTATTGCCTCAGCACTTACATCATCTTTAAACCTATGACTGAAATGGTCCTAAGTTATTAGCATGGGAATCCTGTCTCCTCTTTGGACAAATTAAACTCCACATTTGGAGAGTTGAGTGTCTCCTGCTGTACCCGAAGGACATTGTGATCTCTGAGGTGTCTCCCTGAGGTGCTGTAAGCACAGCCATTAGCTCATAGTGCAAGTAAAGCACTGTTAGGTCAAGCCTGGAGGAGTAATGCTTGTCGCTGACATGTTCCTGTTCAGGGTGGAGCTGGAGGGTAAAATAACACAAGAAATTGTCATTGAAATTCAATATCTGTGAAATTCAGCTGGTTGCATTCACAGAACCTGGCGTTAAGATCTGTTTTCTGTTTTATATCTTGAGCCTATTTTCCATAACCCAGTCCTCATTTATGAACTGAAGCTCTACTGAAAGCCTTTCGCTGTGTATGCTCATGCTGCAGTGCAGCGCTTGTGACCTTTAACAGCACATTCACGTTCCTCTGATCACAGGATCCTTACGGTTGATTAAGACCCTCTAGTCTGACTGCTCACCCATCACCACCGTGATGCTCACCATCAGCTTAGCTAAAAACTCAGCAGAGATGATAGATCAAGCACAACACTGGATTTGGGGTGGCTAGAGATTCCTAAGATATTGAAGGATTGCTTGCAGGTGGTGTTGGTTCAGGTATTCACCCTGCATCCCACCTGCTGTTCTGTTTGGTTGAGAATCATGCATTCTGCAATTTCACTTTGTAATTCAAAGACCCTGGCTTTATCTGTTGAAAAACTGATCTAAAACAAGCCAAGAAGACTCCGTTGGAACTGGTTGATGCAGAACAAAGGCATCCCCAAAGGACAAGTTGCACTGTTTGATGAACATTATTGGATGAGAGCTAAGCTAAGATTTAAAAAGTTCTGGGGCTGTCTCTGAGCATCAAATACAGAGGAAGCCTGCATGATTCCCTGAGAATGGATACCTCCTACTTTGGTGTAGGGTTAAGGGAACACTAGCAGTAACTCCTATCACAAAATGTCGCATGGCTCAGACAAAATGCCATCAAGAGGGCTTAATTAGGAGCACCAAATGGTCGCAAGATGGTCTTAGGGCAGGGAAGTAATCTATCTATGTGATATTGATTGATGCTATTAGTTCTTAACAGCTTGACTCTAGAAGGACTGTTGTTCTTTGGTCACCTAGTTATAAAAGAATAAATGGCTCCTGTCTATTACAATTTTTAACGCATTTTTTGTTCACTGATGCCATAAATGTTCCTGGCATAGTAATTGGCCTTGGTATATTCAGTGACTGAAAGCAACAGTTGTTGCTCTAAGAAATGCAGTACAAAGCTAGGTCTGCCTGTAGCTGACAGCCATCAGCTTGCTCCTCAGGCAGGTTCTGTCTGTGTATGGGAGATCACAATGTGAACCACTGATTGATCAGCTGAGGCAAGTGTGGGGTCAGCTGTGGGAGCACAGGTGAAAGTTATGTAGCTGTGCTCCCTGGAGGGGTGGAGTTCGACTCCACCTCCTCTGAGACCTCATTTAAGGGCTGACCCTCACTGAGGCAGCATCTCTTGGAGATTGCTCACCAGGGAGGATCGCCTCAGCTCTGGTGAGTTCCCTTTTCCTTATATCTTCTGTATTTCTACCATTTTACTTGTAATTGCTATCCTTGTTAATACCAGCATAGTTATTGCCAATACATTTGGCAAGCCAGGCAGGAGCCACTGACTTGGCATCTAGAAATATAAGGAAAAAAAAAATGTCCTTTGTGTGGAAAATCTTTAATTGGTACAAGGGGGAGAAGACCACCCCCTTAGGGACATGCCTTCCTGGACAAATTCCAGGTTTTGAGGCGTCCCCATATTACCAATTAGCAACAATTATTGAACAATGGGGCCCTTTAAGAGTACCAAATAACATGGACGCCTATTGTCTAACTGATTACTTTCTAGGACTACAAAAAGATATCTTAATTACAAAAGAAAAGCGAATGGCTGCATCTATGGCAGCCTGGCCATTATTAAATGCTTTAATAATGAGGACATAAAAATCAGAGATAAAATCAAACAACATTGCACATGAAAATGAATTGTTAAAGGCCCGTATTGAAAAATTGGAGGGTGAGATCAATCTATTGACAGGAAAAAAACCGTCATTTTCTTCCTCCAACCCTCAAAATAGAAACATTTCATTTAATGACGATCAAGATCCTGAAGAAATGAATCAAAATAAGATCACTAAATCTGATCTAGAAAAACCATCTGAGACGGACTCACTAGAAGTCCGTCCAGTAATAACTCAAAAAACAAAGAAAATTCAAGATCGACCAGCAGGAGTGCCTCCTGATCAATGGCCCCCTGCCGAATCTGTTTTACATGTAACAGCCCGTCCATATACACCTACTGAACTCATGGACCTAGTGCAACGATTTAGGCAAAGGCCAAGGGAAAGTGTTCCGGCTTGGTTATTACGGTTATGGGATTCAGGGGCAGATAGTGTACTGGTTAGTGGCCCCGAAGTATCTAAGTTGGCCACAATAACAGTACATCCTGCCCTTCGGCAGAGACTGTATGCTGGGACTCAGTTCCCTGAAGAAAACCATTCAATTGTAGAATGAATAACGGCTGCTTGCCGCATGGTGTGGACAAATAAAACTGACATGCCAGTAAACACAGGGATGTGGTCTTCTATGGAAGACCTTCAAAATTATATACGCGAATTAGGTATGAGAGAGGCTATCTACGAAGACACATTCGATAGCCCTGATATGGTTAAATTTTCTGCGGGAATGAGGGACCTAATTTTACAGTAAGCACCCTCTCATATGTATGGAACCTTGGTTTCCATACTTAATCCAGTAGTATCCGCAGAGGCAGTAGTCCAACAAGCCGCCCAATTGGTAGCAGACCTCGGAGAAACTGAGCGTTTACAAGCTAAGCGCAATATCAGGGTGATTGAGGATGCCGAGGCTTTTCCAATAGTGCGAGCCAGAAGATCGGCCCCGCGAACTTCTCGGGCAGGACCTGTTAGGGTATCCCGGAAACAAATGTTTAATGATCTGCTCCGGGCAGGCGTTCAGTTTTCAAAAATTGATGGGCAGCCCAATCAGGTTCTCCTTCAGTTGTGGAAGCAACTGAAGGATGAACAAAAATTTCAGAATAAACCCAAAAGGCCAGGGATAAGATTTATAGAGCGGCGACCAACAACAACATGGAATTTAGAAGATTTTATAGTTCCAAATAGGAAAAAGAAGCCACCTCAGGTGCCTCGGGTTATGACACCGGAGGTATCGGAGGTAAAAGACTTGAATCTGGCTCAGTTCATGGCTTGACGAGGGATGTCAGTCCTCCTAGGGCCTCTAGACGGGACCGGAGGCCCTATGTGGAACTGACGATATACTGGTCCCGAAAGAATATACAGAAGGTTATGGCCCGAGTTGATACCGGGGCAGAGACATCTATAATATATGGAGACCCAACTAAATTTAAAGGTAATAGAGTGATGATTGGAGGTTTTGGGGGACAAACCATTCCGGTCACCCCAACCTGGGTAAAACTGGGGGTCGGGCGTCTTCCACCACGGGAGTACAAGGTATCCATTGCCCCAATTCCAGAGTATATATTAGGAATTGATATCCTGTGGGGTCTGGCTCTCCATACAACAGTGGGAGAGTTCCGATTGCGGCAGAGATGCATTAGTATCCGGGCAATCCAGACAATATTGAGAGGCCATGCAAAACATGAGCCTATTTGTTTGCCGAAGCCACGCCGGATTACTAATGTGAAACAGTACAGACTCCCGGGTGGGCAGGATGAAATAACAAAGACGGTGCAGGAATTAGAAAGAGTGGGTATTATAAGGCCTGCACATAGCCCATATAACTCCCCAATATGGCCAGTGCGAAAACCGGATGGAACATGGAGGATGACAGTAGACTATAGGGAATTAAATAAGGTCACGCCACCTGTTCATGCGGCTGTACCCAATATTGCCTCCCTAATGGACACACTAAGCAGGGAAATCAAAACATATCACTGTGTCTTGGATTTGGCGAATGCATTCTTCAGTATTCCAATCAGTGAAGAATCGCAAGATCAGTTTGCATTTACATGGGAAGGGAGGCAATGGACTTTCCAGGTCCTACCCCAAGGGTACGTACATTCGCCCACTTTTTGTCATAATTTAGTGGCACGTGATCTGGCTAAGTGGGAAAAGCCAAATAATGTCAATTTATATCATTATATTGATGACCTCCTGTTAACATCCGATTCGTTAGATGCGTTGAGACAAGCAGCAGCTTTGTTGATAGCTTACCTGCAGAAAAGAGGGTGGGCTATAAACCCACAGAAGGTGCAAGGTCCGGGGCTATCTGTAAAATTCCTGGGAGTAATTTGGTCCGGGAAAACCAAAGTACTACCCAGTGCGGTAGTAGATAAAGTCCAAGCGTTTCCAGTCCCTACAACATCAAAACAATTGCAAGAATGTTTGGGTATATTGGGGTATTGGCGCTCCTTTATACCTCATTTAGCTCAGCTATTAAGGCCATTATACAAGCTTACAAAGAAGGGTCAATCATGGAATTGGGGAAAGATAGAACAGGATGCTTTCCAACAGGCAAAACTGGCAGTTAAACAAGCTCAGGCGTTGGGTATATTTGATCCGACCCTCCCAGCTGAACTAGATGTTCATGTTACTCAAGATGGTTTTGGCTGGGGCCTGTGGCAACGCCAGAGTTCTGTTCGAACCCCCATTGGATTCTGGTCTCAGGTTTGGCACGGAGCAGAAGAACGACATAGCATGATTGAGAAACAGTTATTGGCTGCCTATTCGGCATTACAAGCAGTAGAGCCGATAACGCAAACAGCAGAGGTCATAGTTAAGACTTCATTACCAATCCAGGGGTGGGTGAGAGATTTGACTCACCTTCCTAAGACGGGGGTGGCCCAAGCACAAACGGTGGCACGATGGGTCGCCTATCTAAGCCAGAGAAGCAGTCTGTCTTCATCTCCACTTAAAGAAGAACTACAGAAGATCCTAGGCCCAGTGACGTATCACAGTGATACATCAAAAGAACCGATGGTTGCTCCACCAGAGAAGAGTCCCGTTCAGGAAGGAAGATATCCTATTCCTGAAGATGCCTGGTATACGGATGGGTCCAGCAGAGGCAACCCGAGCAAGTGGCGAGCAATAGCATACCATCCCTCTACTGAGACCATCTGGTTTGATGAGGGGGATGGTCAAAGCAGCCAATGGGCAGAATTGCGAGCCGTGTGGATGGTTATAACTAAAGAACCTGGTGACGGCGTCCTGAACATCTGTACAGATAGTTGGGCTGTGTACCGGGGGCTCACTCTGTGGATTACGCAATGGGCTACCCAGGAATGGACTATCCACGCCCGACCGATTTGGGGTAAAGACATGTGGGTAGACATTTGGAATACGGTCAAACACAGGACAGTATGTGTCTACCATGTCTCTGGTCATCAACCCTTGCAGTCACCAGGAAATGATGAAGCTGACACACTGGCCCGAATCCGATGGATTGAGAATTCACAATCTGAAAATATTGCCCGTTGGTTACATCAGAAGCTACGGCATGCTGGACAGAAGATAATGTGGGCAGCTGCTAAAGCATGGGGGCTGCCTGTACAACTATCTGATATCGTTCAAGCATGTCAGGATTGCGATGCTTGCTCAAAGATGAGACCGAGACCGTTGCCTGAAACAACATCCCACATTGCTAGAGGATATAGTCCTCTTCAGAGATGGCAGGTCGACTACATTGGGCCCCTCCCTCGGTCTGAGGGGGCGAGATATGCCCTGACCTGCGTTGACACTGTAAGTGGACTGCTGCAAGCCTATCCTGTACCAAAGGCAAATCAAGCATACACAATTAAGGCACTTACTAAACTGATGTCTGCATACGGGACACCTCAAGTTATCGAGAGTGACCAAGGGACTCACTTCACTGGAGCGATGATACAGCGCTGGGCAGAAGAAAACAACATTGAATGGCGATTCCACCTGCCATATAACCCAACAGGGGCAGGCCTTATTGAACGTTATAATGGTATCCTTAAGGCTGCCCTGAAAACAGACTCTCAGTCCCTGCAGGGGTGGACAAAAAGATTATATGAAACCGTGCGGGACCTGAATGAAAGACCTCGGGATGGCAGACCCAGTGCCCTGAAAATGTTACAAACTATATGGGCCTCCCCTCTTAGGATCCAAATTACAGGCACCGATAATAAGGTAAAACCGCAGGTTGGTACTGAAAATAATCTTCTGCTCCCTGCCCCTGAGAATTTAGAACCGGGAATCCATAAGATAAATTGGCCTTGGAAGGTGCAGGTAGGACCCAAATG
The DNA here is from genome assembly GCF_054131305.1 of Coturnix japonica. Lineage (NCBI taxonomy): Eukaryota > Metazoa > Chordata > Aves > Galliformes > Phasianidae > Coturnix > Coturnix japonica. The sequence goes on along the minus strand of NC_140671.1, from coordinate 17,136,914 downwards.
GTGTGGCCTACTTGCACCTTGGGGGAGATTATTGGAGGTGGGAGGTTCAGTCACCCCCTCGGTGATAGGTACATGGCCTACTGACATCGTGGTCAATACTCCGGCCTTTATTGCTAAAGGAACACCTATTATGTCCCTATGGCAGATCAAGACTCCTCCTCTGGTGCCAGATATAGTTATACAGCCACAGATATCTGGCCAGAGGGTATGGTATCGGAGGCCGGGACATAATCCAGTACAAGCAGAAGTATTGACCCAAGATAAGAATACGGCCTGTATCTTGCCCTGGAGGGCAGATCTTCCCCTCCTAGTACCCTTGAAACATCTATATTACTCCCCTTAAGATTGATTCTAAGCCTCTAGGACCATTACTCTGGACTGATGAAACGCAGACGGACCTGCACTTCAAGATGATTTGTCTCCGGTAACATCTATCAAGCACTGGCCCATGGAAGATCATAAACACCCATCCAATCATCATCATTTGAATAATATCAACATCTAATGCGACGGGAGATTGTATCAGCGTCGTGATTGGGTCTCTGTAATAAGGGGAACTCACCTAATCATTGGTTCACGTTGTGAAGGGGTGGAGTGTATGGGAGATCACAATGTGAACCACTGATTGATCAGCTGAGGCAAGTGTGGGGTCAGCTGTGGGAGCACAGGTGAAAGTTATGTAGCTGTGCTCCCTGGAGGGGTGGAGTTCGACTCCACCTCCTCTGAGACCTCATTTAAGGGCTGACCCTCACTGAGGCAGCATCTCTTGGAGATCGCTCACCAGGGAGGATCGCCTCAGCTCTGGTGAGTTCCCTTTTCCTTATATCTTCTGTATTTCTACCATTTTGCTTGTAATTGCTATCCTTGTTAATACCAGCATAGTTATTGCCAATACAGTCTGGATGGAATGAAGGGCATGAAATACTGATGTGCTCATCAAACGCTGCTTGTTAGCTTAGAGACAAGGTGTTGAATTGGTTTGTTCATGTATTGCAAACAGGTTACTTAGCTGCCTTCATTTTAGCTTCAGAAGAACATGTGCAGAATACAGAATTGATTAGAAGAAATAAGAACTGTCTGCATAGAACTTACTCTTTCCTTACACAGGAGAATCAAGCACACGTTTGTATGTGAGTACCTCCAGAGGTGAAACTTGATCCCCCAGATGTAATGAGCAGAGACATTACAATCAGTTCTAACTGTATCTTAATGCTGTGCTGAATAAGCCTGAGTCAGGATGTAAACCACTTTCTCTTTTTTTCTTCAGATGAAGCCATTAATTTTGTCAGCAAGTCCAAAACGACTCCAGAAATATCAGTCAGTCCTTCTGAAGACCTGGTGCTGGTGTGTGAGGTGTCAGCTGCAAGCGGAGCTGTCGTATAGAAGAAAGATCAAATAGAGGTGAAGCAGGACCAGAGGACAACCATCATCTCCCAGGGGACGCACCGCAAGCTCATGGTCAAAAATGTGACCCTGAAAGACCAAGGGAGCTACAGCTGTGAAACAAAAGATGACAAAGCAACATTCCAAGTGAAAGTCAGAGGTGAGAAAATGCTTGGAATCCCAGAGATAAAGGAACACTTCATTTTGTGTGTCTTGCATTTGGAGGATCAACTTACAGCCTCTCTGGTGCAAAACATTTTGGCTATAGGACTTTCTTTGTCATCTAGTGTCATAGCAACACTTTTCTACATGTGCTTTTCCATCCAGGAATGAATTACTGCAACAAACAATAGGCAAGGAGGGTAACTTGTGCAGCTCTTGTAGTCAGCTGGTGTCTGCAGGGTTACAGTGCAAGAGCACACCAGGCATGCAAGGAGTGAGAAAAGGGGAGGTGTTTGATGAGATCTGGTTACAAAATTTGAATGACACAATGAGGTGGAAAATGCCACTAATCAGACTCATAAATGGCCTGGGTTGCAAAGGCCCACAGTGCTCATCCAGTTCCAACCCCCTTCTTCCTATGTGCAGGGTTGCCAACCAGCAGCCCAGGCTGCCCAGAACCACATCCAGCCTGGCCTTGAATGCCTGCAGGGATGGAGCATCCACAGTCTCCTTGGGCAACCTGTTCTAGAGGGCCATTCCCTTCTGATTTACTGGAAATGTAGAGAGACATCAGAAGAAACAAAGAGAAGGGAGGAGGTTCAGCAGTGCATGCAGGTGTTCTAAATCTCATGTCCAAATCTGCTATCAGACTGCGAAATGTTTAGATTTATGATATGATATGAAATGATATGCCTATTCATTTCCCAAGGCAAAATAGAGGGGAAAGTATTTTCCTGTCTTAATGAGGCATCATGATGGTCCCTGTGAAGGGCAAGTATAATGAAAATGGGGAACTGGAGTAAGCTCTGCAGCAGACTACAGCAAAATGGTGTGACTGTTGTGATGTCCCTGCAGAGAAAGAAGACGTGTTTACAAACAAGGACAAGGTACAAAAGGAGGTGAAGGCTGCACTGACTCAAAATGCCACGCTGAGCTGCGAGGTGGCCCAGGAGAAGACGGAGGTGAAGTGGTACAAGGAGGGGAAACTGATCACCTCGAGCAAGAAGTTCAAGGTGGAGTCAGAGGGCAAACAGTGTCGGCTGGTGGTGATCCAGGTAGAGAAGAAAGATGCAGGGGAGTACAGCTGCGAGGCTGCTGGCCAGAAACTCACCTTCAAGATTCATGTCACAGGTGAGAGAGAACACATTTTGGCCTTTCATTCTAGAATGTTTTAGAAAACGGTCATTAGTTTGTAAGTTTTCCCTGCTATGCTTAAAATTTTTGGAGCTGAACTTTGGGGTGGTTAATTTCTGATGAGGAAATTGAACAAATTATTCTAAATACAGTTGTGAGGCAGCTCCATCTTTTAAAATCTTCAGGAATTTCCTTTTGCTGTGGGAATGAGGCCATAGACAAGAAAGTTCTGATTGCACTTCTCCATTCCCACGTGCCTGTACCACTAGAACAACTCTGCAATGCAGCTGCGTCTCAGGAAGTTTCAGAACAGGGGCTTTGTGTCAAGCACTAGGGGGTGTGCTCTATGTAACATGTTTTTGTCTTGGAAGGGCTCATTTAGCATGGGAGAGAATACTACAGGAATGTTTTGTATAAGTTGATGTTTTGAAGACATAAGTAAATGGCAGCTAGGGGACGAAAGAGTCATGAGAGTCATACAAGAAGCATCACAGAATGCCTTTTGTTGGAAGGGACCTGGAGGATCATCCAGTTCCAATCTCTGTCCTGGAAAGGAACACATTCTTTGAGACTAGGTTGCTCTAACACCCATCCAGCCTAGACTTGAATGTTTTCAGGGATGGGGCATCCATAAATTGCACAACTTCTCTCCACATCATTCTCTTGGGGCATCAGACTGGGAGAACTGATTCATTTTTCTGACTCCTTCCCCAAAACCTGCTCTTCTTTCAAGAGGCCAAACTAATGTATCTCTCTCTTTTCAGAGCCAGAATTTGTATTTACAAACAAGGAGAAGGTACAGAAGGTGGTGAAGGCTGCAACAACAGAAAAATGCCACGCTGAGCTGCGAGGTGGCCCAGGAGAAGATGGAGGTTGTCATCAATTTATAAGCAATGAGCCAATAATGTTCCAATTATAAACTTTTATTAATTGTAGCGGGTAAAACTAAAAGGCAATTCAGCGCTGGGCGACAGGGGGATTATCGTTCCTCCAACTGCCGCGCCGTCCCGTCCCTTGCAACTTCTTTTGTATTGTCCATCCCGAGCGTATTGTCCTTTAATTGGTCGGTTGTGATCGTGCGACTTGGTGTGTCGTTCCTTGGTTGGTCCTTCCGTGGAACTTTGTATCCATCGGGGCGCGCTTTGCCTGTAACTACGCAGAGTACACAATCTACCCATAAAATTAGAGTGTTCTGCAACCTTTGTGGCCTCCATATTCCACCATTATATCCCGGTCCTAATGAACAAGCACTCCACCACAATGCTACCACATCCCGGTCTTAATGAGCAAACATTTTATCACAGAGGTCAAGTGATAAAAGGAGGGGAAACTGATCACCTCGAGCAAGAAGTTCAAGGTAGAGTCAGAGGGCAAACAGCGTCGGCTGGTGGTGAGCCAGGTGGAGAAGAAAGATGCAGGGGAGTACAGCTGCGAGGCTGCTGGCCAGAAACTCACCTTCAAGATTCATGTCACAGGTAAGACAGGTGTTGTATGAAATACAGCAGAGAACAGTAAAGTAAAATCTAGTTTCTATTATACTGCACCTGGATCACTGTAGTCTGTGCTGAGGTTTTTTCCCTAGACTTGATTGCCTGGGTTTGTAGAAAGTATTTGGTTTCAGTATGACACAAAGACCTGTTTCAGTCTGTCTGTAGAGCAATAATTAGTAATATATGTACAGTGGAAGCAATATTCAAGATATTATTCAAATCTCTCCTGTGCCTGAGATCCCAAACTGTAATTCTTGTTCACCTAAACATTTGACTAAGATAAGTATGTGCAGTGAGGCTGGAGTGCATGTTCTACGTGCAGCCTTTCATGGCAGGAGAAGCAGGAACTTCTCCTAGTAGTACACTGCCTTTTTACTATGCCTTTATGTTGGAGGCTGCATTTGGATAGGTGAGTCTGCTACTCACAGTAAGAGACCTGGTAGAGCTGACTATTGCCAGAGCTCAAAGTAAGATAGATATCTGCAAATCACACACAAAGAACAAAGGACTGCGTTGGTGAGCATATTTCCTTTGTGCCTTTGACAGTCACAGTTGTGGCAATGGTAGAGGCCATGAGGAGTCTGTTCAGGAAGCCAGGAGTACTGTTCTGGGTCATGAAAAGGCAGCCAGTGGTTTGACTATCACATGTTTATGTGTTTTGATGTTTCACAGTGGGTCTTAAGTAAAAGGAACTCAGGTTTTGGTTGCCTGCAGGACAGATGTTCTTTTGGGTTCAATATGTTTGCATAGTGACTTGCAACCATGGGACTGGTGTTCAAGGACCCTCTTGGTTCCTTCAGTTCCTAGGTTCTTTCTTGCCTAGATTTGACACTTTGTTTCAACAGAAGAGCTGATATTCTCTAGTGAAGGCTATTAGTTTGGGCACAAGTGGTAACCTAAACCTGTTCCAACCTGTACATACAAACTGCAAGTTGGTCTCATTTCGGTCCCTCAGTCAATACTTTTTCTTTTCTTCCCTCAGAGCCAAAACCTGTGTTTATAAACCAGGAGCAGGTGCAGAAAGAGGTGAGTGCTGCCCTGGCAGCAAGTGCCTCCCTCAGCTGTGAAGTAGCACAGGATCCAACAGAAGTAAAATGGTACAAGGATGGAAGACTGCTTGCCTCCTCCAGAAAGTTCAGAATGGAATCTGTGGGCAAAACACGGCGTCTGGTTGTGGAGCAGCTGGAGAAGAAAGATGCTGGAGAATACATCTGCGAGGCTGCTGGCCAGAAGATGACCTTCAAGTTGGAAACAACTGGTGAGCATTCGCTTTGGGAGCACTAAGCAGCTTTTTATGTGGCTTAGAGGAAGACTGGCTGTCTTCTACCCTGTGGGCATGGAACAGCCACAATTCCCCCCGGAACAACATCAATGACCCACACCACAAGTTGGATTCTCCTTTTTAATGTAGTGGTAGCGAGGTGAAAATCTGGCTGTGGAATATTTTTGACTAAGGAACTTCTACTTTAATTTCTAGATGCGCTGAATTACCCTCTGGAGTGTCTTTCTGAATATATAAGCAACCATGGGTGACTATGATCCTGATTTATATCTAGGCTCAGGCTTACTTTTTCAGTTAGGTTAGATCAATAGCTCCAGAGAAGATAGGGAAATACAGCAGTTCACTGATACCATGTGTCAGAAGAATGCAGCTCAGTGCTGGGCAGTTTGCTGCTTCATTCCCTCTTACAAGTTGCACCCAAGGCTGGAAAAGACCACTGAGATAGCTGAGTCCAACCCAGCCCACCCTCACTGGACTTACTAACCACGTCCCCAGTGCCACATACCCGTGGCTCTTGAGCACCTCCAGTGACTGCGGTATATCAGCGTGGTTGCTTCAGTTGTGGGAGTTTTCAGACACTGGCTGTTGTTCTAGCGAGACAAAAAACCAAAACTGATGGAACAGTGTCTATACAGGAAGCAACTGGCTGTCCTGATGGCTGCCAACAGTTTTACACAAGGTGTGTCATGCAAGCTTGCATGAGTCTGGTTTAAAAACTTGCTGTTCTGATGGAAGGAGAGGATGTTGGTACAGGATAACTGCGGGATTTGTGCTCTCCCGACATCCAGTTGCAATCACAGCTTATTGTTGCTATAGAAAACAGCTTCTCTGTAGACAAATTGAGTTAGTTCCAATAAGTGGCTGAAGCCCTAAGTGATCCAAGGTGAAGCATGATCCAAACTGGAATTTAACTAATTGTAGTAGGGAATCCAAGCCTTAATGAGATGAGTTATTTAAAATATGAGTCCTCCATCTAAAACAGCATTGAACTCTTACTCTGGTTTATGATAGAAGTGAGAGTTTAACAGCAGAAGTCTGAAGTTATGCTCCATATTTCTCATCACTCAAGAGAATATTTGAATATATGAATTCCTTTGGCTATGTTAGAGCTCATAATGAGGTCAGCTGATGTTCTTTAAATGCTCGGAGTCTAGCAATGTGGGGAAGTGGACTGCTATTTGCTGTTGAGCTTTAGGCTAAGAAGCCTGATTTTAGAGGACTGTGGACTTCCCCTTTCCCTTCCCCTCTCCTCCCCTTCTCCCTGGACTGATCCCACATGGTTTGAGAATGATTTCAGATCAAGGTAAATGAGGAATCGCCGTGTGAAAACCTGTTGTTTTACTGCACTATAAGAGACACTTAGTCAAAAGACAAGTGTGTGTTCCAAGCTTGAGATTGCAGGAGATCCTAGAAACAACTCAGCTGCTCAAACCTGTAGTCTGGCTGAATTTTTTATTGTCAGTTTTGGTCAGGAGGAGATGCTTGAGTAAGACAAATAAAAGGTCACGGGTAAGTTGGTCCTTCTTGTGATATACTTCTAGGCTTACATCAGGGAGAAGCTTAATTAGTCCAAATAATCATAGCAGAAACCACACCAAGAGCATGAGAGTGAAATTTATACTTTCTTGACGTGAAGGAAAATTTTACCTGGTTCTGCCATTCCCCAAATATTTGTTTCCTTATGACAAGAAGAACTTTGCAGAAGTAATTTTTTTTTTCAGTCTTGCGTGCAACACAAAAAGGGGTAAAATCTAGGAGGCCACCTGAAATGTTTTTTCCATCTGGAAGGATCCATTTAACAGCACCCATGGACCTGGTTATGAACAAAACTAAGTTCCCAACTAAATCCACATTCTTCTTTCTCCTTCTCAGAATTGCCTGTGAAAATCAGCAAACCATTGGCAGACAGTAGCGTCATTGAGAAGGACAAGGTCACATTTGAGTGTGAGCTGTCCAGGCCCAACATGGACGTCAAGTGGTTCAAGGTATGGCATGTAATGGTATTTTCCTTTCTGACTTCTCTGGAAATGAATGAGAGCCTTTAATTTCACTTCCAAGGGATGCGAGTCTGAGCTTTTCCTTGATAGCTTTTTCACTGCTCTCTTTTCTTTATGCTCTTTTATTTGCCCAGATCAGCACTCTTTGTTATTATGTCCTGAGTTCATTTATCAAGTTGAAATTGAAGTTTGTTTTGGTTTTATTGTGAACTTTTTAGGTCATGCTGCACAAAATATTGTTGGTTGTACAGTCTTGAGCTTCAAGTCTAACACAGAAATTCTCAGCCGGGATTTTGTAGCCTTGTTGTGAACTGGGTTTTTGGGGTGAAATCTCAGTTTTCTTTGCACCTGACAGTGTGAGAATTTGCTCTGGCACTTTGTGTACCTCCCCGGTGCTCAGCTGTTCCTTCCCTTACTTGGGGATAACATCATTTATTCAAGGTGATGTCCAAACAGGCTTGTTAACAGTCCTCCGCAGTGCTTTAAGCTGTCATAGGTCAGCCAGAATTTATGCATGTTCTATAGCCATTCCTTCATGTTGAAAACACTGCACTGTGCTTAAGCTTCAGCATATGTTCCAGTAAGCACAGTTCCATTAATTCTAGGGGAGTGGGTGAATTAAGCATAGATCTGAAGGCTCCCTTTGCTGAGTGCAGAGATGGAAGGACTAATGGAGATCTGACTTGATATTTTCCCTTCTAGGATGGGAAGGAGCTCTGTCAAAGTAAAAAAGTGGGCATTACTTCCCAGGGAAATAAGAGAAGTCTCATTATTCACAAGTGTGAATATGAAGATCAGGGAACATCCACATGCTGAGCAGCCTAAGACAAGACATCAGCTACCCTAAAGGTTCATTTTATGTTTAACTGAAAGAGCAAATAAATCCTCTTGTGGTATTTTGCACCACGGGAAGAAATGCTTCATGGGCAGTTTGGGCATTTCTTGGTTAGTCCTTTTGGATACCTTTCTCTTTCTTCTTTATGCTCAAGACAGATTTTCCCTCCATGTGTTGCATTGGTTAAACCCCAGTTTGTAGCTCATCATTGGGCTCTGAAGCATCAGACTTGTTACTGAACACACGGGTCTGCTGTGCCCTGGTAGATGCCACCTTCCCAAGGGACGTATGAAATGATGCTTTTTTCTGATTTCCTACTAGATGCTGTCCTCATGTGGCCACTTGGGTTCAGTGTTAGCATGAACATGAACATGTGTCCTGTCCCATGACTTTGGTGAACTCTCATTTTCTCTCTCATTCTGCAACCAGGTTGGGTTGCTGTTTCAGTACTGGCTGTTTTATGTAGCCATTCCATTTGTTCTGGTTTACGTTCTTTTTTATTTTCTTTTTTTCAGGCATCATTTCTATACAGTAGACAAAGCCAGCCTATTACATTTGATTTACAGTTTTTAGCTTTTGCTGGTAAGCATTTCAGCTCTCAGGCAGTTTTACCAACAGCTTTGAAGAGCTGAAATGAACCAGCCTGGACACGATGGTCTGTTTTTGTTGGTGTAATGAATTTATGAAGTTAAACTGATTGACCCCATAAGGTTTTACAGTGTATGACTCACGTCTGGCAGAGTTATCACAGCAATGAGTTTATATACTTAGCATTTCAGGAGGCAAATGGTTGGGGATACTCTTTCATTTGCCTGCGTCTCAGAGTGAATCACTAGTATGTGAACCATTCTTCATCTCCTTTGTATTGCTTTTGTGTGTGTCTGTGTGTGGTTTCCCCTGTGAATTTCATTCTTTCCAGTTATATGGAAGTTCTCTTTTGAGCAGTGAAATTAGATGTTCCATCATCAGTCATAATGGTAAAGCTGAGTTGCCACGTTATCTGTGTCCTTTCTGTCTGGCGTCTCAATAACTGCTGCCCCACCACAATATCTGCCTAATACTTCAGCTCCATGGATGCCTCCTTGTGCAAACTGAGAGCCTGTATTTGGTGTGCATAGATCTGGGCTTACATCTGTGCTGGTAAATGCACTAGTGCATGGGCTAAGCAGTCCTGCCTCCTGTGCTGTGGGCTACAAGCTGCCCATTGCAAGATATTTAGAAACTAATTGCTGCGGAGGTTTCCATCCTCTTTTCAGACTAACTAAAATTTGGTTAGTGGGATCAAAACAGAAGGGGCAGGGAGGGAGAGCTGACCAAGGACTACTGATGGAACAACTATGAATCCTTGGTTCCTCAGGATTCCCTGCATCAGCAGTTGGCAACAGGAGTAAGGGGGCTCAGGAGGACACTGTGGAGTAGTGTGAAAAATGAGCGAAGAGAGTTACTAATTGATGCCTCTTGGAAAGTAGTCCAAGAGTGGTCCTCTTCCTAAACTCTCCTCTTGTGTGTGGTTTTATCTTTATGAGGTGTTCATAACAAGTGATGTGTAGATCTCCCTTATCTCATAATGTCTTTTCCTGCCTGCAGTGAATATGCAGGATACTGGATCATATACCAGCTTCTTTGAATTACTGCTCATGTCAGGAGATAAAATCTGCCTATTCTTTGAACTAACACTGGCGAGGGTTAGTTATTCTGGCTACCGAGAGAATGACACAGCAGATTAAACTCTTTCATTTCCTTCTTTGTCAAATGCCTTTTCATCTAACTGTGTGTCCCATAGAAATTCAGAGCAGTGTTGGCTGAGGGAAGTGGAAATATTTATCTCCTGTGTGTATCTGCCACCCTATTTAGACATGCTGGCAGAGCGCGGAGATTGGAGGAGTTGGATTAGGCAGTAGTTTCCCTATTGCTCACAGAACCACTTTTTCTGTGGTCTCCCAGCTACCCTGTGCCCAGTGGCCTATGCAAGATGGAGCGGAAAAGGCTCATTTTATGAACAAACAGGAACCTTTCTGGTCAGATTAATACCTGTGCTCTTTTAGAGAGATTTAGATACTAGAGATTTTAGGTACTGGAATAGGCTCCCCAGAAAGGTGGTTGAATCACCATCCCTGGTTGTGTCTAAGAGCCTTTTGGATGTGGTACTCAGGGATATGATTTAGTGTAGGGTTTTTAGAGTTAGGGTACTGGTTAGGCTGCGGTTGGACTTGATGATCTTCAATGTCTTTTCCAACCTGGGTAAATCTATGATTCTATGCAGGAACTCTTCTCCTGAGGTTAATCCAAGTTGTATCCAGGCCCTTCAGAAGGAAAGGGATATAGCAGCACAGAAATATGGCCTGATTCTGACATAACTAAATGCAGACCTGGAGAGTTAAAAGGGATTGTGTGATGTTCAAAGGATTTTGAAGCAAAGATGTCCCCTAGGTAAGATTTGTGGCTGACATTCCCCATACATTGTTTGTAGGCACACAAGCTAAGGAGAGACTAGTGATGAGCATGCAGAGAAGCCAATGGTTCAGACAGGTTTGTAGTGACACAACACTGTAGAGTTCTGTCTAGTTCTCCTTGGCATAGTTTGGAAAATAAAGATGAGGTAATTGGTGGTAACCAATATGGCTTCATCAAGGTCAAGCCATGTCTGACAAACTTGGTGGCCTTTCATGATGGAGTAACAGCATCAGTGGATAATGGGAGAGCAACTGACATCATCTACTTGGACTTGTGCAGAGCATTTGATCCCGTCCTGCATGACATCCTGGTCACCAAACTGGAGAAAAATGGTTTTGATGGATGGACCAGTTGCAGGATAGGGAACTGTCTGGATGGTCACACTCAGAGAGCTGCAGTCAATAGCTCAGTGTCCAGGTGGAGGGTGGTGTTGGACCAGTGTTATTTAACATTTTTGTAGGCAACATGGAGAGTGGAATCAAATGCAGCCTCAGCAAGTTTGCAGATGACACCAAGCTGAGCGGTGCTGTTGATGTGCTAGAGGGAAGGGATGCTACTCAGAGGGACCTGGACAGGCTGGAGAGGTGGGCCCTTGGCAGCCTCATGAACTTGAGTGTGGCCAAGTACAAGGCCCTGCACCTGGGTCAGGGCAATCCCAAGCACAGGCACAGGCTTAGAGGAGAATGATTTGAGAGAAGCCTTGACCCTGAGGAGAAGAGTTGGTGTGGAGGGAGGTGTCCCTGCCTATAGCAGGGGGACTGGAACTAAATGACCTTAAAGATTCAGTCAGTTCTATTGTTTTTCTACCCTTAATTTTGCTTGAAAGGTTTTAGAATAAATGAGATTCTGGTTTCCATGAAAACTGTTTGCAGGGAGCTCCATTGTAGCTAGTAGGTCTGTCTTTAAGTTCAAGGGCAATAATGCATTGACTGTGTTGAAGAGAGAAATGACTCAGGAATGGATGATGGTTTAGAATAAAACATAATCCTACTTATTTTCTATGCAAATATGTGTAAGGAAAAGATGCTGCACTCAGTTCTGGAAATACCCTGACAAATATATCTCTACTGTTTCACAGCTGGAGATATCAAGATTGTTAAAGCACTGGAAGATGTGGAAGTGAATGAATATGGGAGTGCATCTTTTGTCTGTGAGATTTCACACGATGAGGTTCAGACCCAGTGGTACAAAGAGGACAACAAGCTGAAGGCTGATGACAACATCAGAATGCAACAAGATGGTAGGGTGTAAGCGGGGGGTCTTTCTCCTGAGTGGGGGGTGGGTTGGAGATCAAGCATATAAGACATCTGAAATGAAGTGAAGAGGGTTCAGAAGCGAGTTCCCCTTTTGTTTTGGGACTGAGGTTTAGGTGGAACAAGTGACATGGTGGGATGCTTAGTGTGGGAAGTGTGATGCTATCCCACCATCCCACACTGCTGGGAGCAGGTAGGAAATGAGTGCAGTTATTTCCAAAGTGGGGGTGAACAGGGCAGTCAGTTCACCTCTCCAAAGAGGTTTTGTCTGACAGTGAGTGTGATCCTTCTGTATCAGATACTTTGAATTTGACGGTGGCCGCATTTGATCAGTCCTTGTAGAAGCCATGTTTAGATTCTGCTTTGGTCTGCTCCATTTCCAGTTCAAAGTCGTTGGACACTAAATGAGACAGCTGCATCTCAGTAAAAGATGTGTTTGAATAGCTGTGATGTGCTTACTATTCAGATTTACAGAGCTGAGGTTTTGTCCTTGGCTATAGCAAAGAAGTCAAATCAGGTGAAATTAATTGTATTTCTGAACTAGACAAGTTTAAGTTTGGTAGCACCTAAATTTGGTGCGGTTTGTCATTGATTTCATCTGAAAGAAACTTGCAGGCTTTTTATCTGCTGTTGTCCCCAGCGTAAGATTATCCGTTCACATCCTAAAGTACTTGTTATATTTTCAACTCACTCTTATTTGAATAAAAGCCTCAACAATTGGGAGCAATTTAATAAGCACAGAACAAGAGCTGGACCTTGCATTTGGTAGATACTGTACAGTATTACTTCATAGAAATGTAGTCAATGGCATTCCCTATAGACAATCGTTTGTTTTATCTTTAGAGTCGTTCAAAGAACCATTGTGAACTTGACATTAATTGGAATGGAATACACGCAAGAGACTTTCCTCTTCTTCCAATTGTCCTCATCCTTTCTTCTCTTCCACCCCTGCTTTGCAGATTACCATATAGAAATCACCAGGAAGTTGGAGGACAAGACAGCTTTGGAACGTCATTCTGTCATCCTGTCCTGTGACTTCAGGCCTTCTCCAAAGGTTGTGAAATGGTTCAAGGGCCACACACCCATCGAGCCCTCTGAGAAGTACAAGATCAAGAGGGATAAGCATTCAGTAGAGCTCAGAATTCTGAAGCTGAAGCCCGATGATGCTGGTGTGTACAAGTGCAAGGCAGGAATTGCAGAGACTGAGGCCACGCTGACAGCTGAAGGTATGAGCAGGGAGGGTGGCCTCTTCCATGTCCTATTTCACCTCAGATTTCTCTTCTTGAGGTTGACTTCTGCCGTTCTCTCCTGCTAACTTTATACATGTATTATCTTCACATAGATGATTACACAAAGATCATCTAGTCCAACCATTCTACCACATCCCAGTATGATTTATAGTAACAGTGGTAACAGTTCACCTTGTTTCCCCACAGCCCGCAATGTAGAAGTAACGAAGCACCTGCAGGATGTAGAAATTGAAGAAGAGAGCTCTGCTGTCTTCTCCTGCGAGCTGTCCCATAATGACGAGGACGTGGAATGGTTCCTGAATGGCAACCTCCTTTACACCAACAATTACAATGACATCAAGAACGTTGGCAATTGCTGCACACTGACAATGAAGCAGGTTAAGCCTGAGGATGCTGGCACAGTGACAGTGAAGTCAGACAAGGTGTCAGAAAGCGCACCTGAAGGTGATAGGTGGGTCTGATCACACCCCTCCTGGATGTAAGAGATGCTAAGGAGCTCCAGTTCATTCTATTGTGCAGCAGTCCTGCTTCTAAAGCTGACCTCTCTGGGGTGACAAGTCATCAGAGGCTTTCTTCCAGTGGAAGGTTCCATTGCAGCAGATATCAAGGAAGGAGGATGGTTTTGGTGTCCTGCCAAAGCATTCCATTGCTTTTTATCATCATTTTACTTAACACAAGGAGAGTTACAGGAGCAATTTCTTTTACTGCTTCAGTAACATGCAGTGTCAATGCTGTTGTCTCCAAGGATTTATGACTGAAGGAGAGATCATTCAGTGTGTGTTTTGCCTCTGGGATGACTAATGACCAGGCTGTGAGCAACCTGATCTAGCTGTGAATGTCCCTTTTTATTGCAGGGGAGCTGGGCTAGATGGCCTTTAAGGGTCTCTTCCAATTCTAAGGAACTTGTGCCTGAAGTGCAGAAGTGGATGAATTATACCACTTCTTCATATCCTCCCCATGATTACAGAGGAAATACAACAAAACAACATGCATGGTCTTACTGTTGTCATTTGCTTGAATACGAAGACGTCTCTTTTTTATGGTTGAGATTTTTGTTGATATGGGTCAGGAGGAACTCACACTTTTTAGCTTTCTCAATAGGCAAAAAGTTCCAGTTGCTGAAAGCCACCGAGGTAACCAATAGAGGGGCCCTGATCCCCCTTGTGCCATCGGGATGCTCTGGCACGGGATGTGCCTCAAATTCAAAGCTCCTTCCCACCTCCCAAGGAAAAGCAAAGCAACTCAAGCATCTCCAGCAAAGCTGCCCAGCAGACAGCAGGGAATGCAAACAGCTTCTGGCTGCTCCCCTGCACTCCTGTCCTAAGTAAGTGACCCCTCGAGGACTGGATGGGAAATCAGTGCATGACACACGTGAGTGTGCACAGCATTGTGCAAAGCAGTGGGGATCCGTGTGTGTGTGTATTTGTGCATGGATGGTGTTGTACACACATTTGTGTCCATGAGTGTACAAACCAGTGGTGTTGCTCAGGTGTGTGTAGGTCTGTGGGTATGTGTGCAAGGACGAGCATGCACATATATGTACGTGCACAGGGGTGTGCAGAGTGTTGGAGCTGCACAAGGACATTGTGGTACCGGTGTGTGTGTGCACTTTGGGAGTGAAAGGAAGGGGTTACACATGTGTGAGTGTGTGTGCGCACAGGGCTGCACTAAGGGATGTGGTTGTGTGAGTGTGTGTGAGCACATAGTGCGTGGATGCGGTGGCACAAATGTGTGCTTGCACAGGGCTGTGCTGAGGAGTTGGGCTGCACACAGGTGCACACAAAGGGATGTTTGAACCCTTTGCCCCTAAGAACAGTTTTCCAGTGTCCCTCGTCCAAGAATTCTTTGAACAGCCTGCAGCTGACTCTCCTGAAGCTCAGGGTCCTGACTTTGCTTTTTGCCAGGCCCGCATTCCTTGAGATGAGGAACTCTAGGAGGGCATGGTCACTACAGCCCTGACCACCTCCAGTCTTAACCCCTGCTGTGCAGCATGTCCAGTAATGCTTCCCTTCTGCTTGGTGTGCTTAATGCTTGGCCCACAAAGTTATTCCCAGTGCAGTCCAGCAGTCTCTCAGACAGCTTGCAGCCAGCCATGCTGATTTCCCAGCCTGACTGGAATCCCCCATCAAGTTGAGAGTCAGTGAGCGCGGTGCTTCTGGTAGCTGCAGTAAGCAGGGCCCATCAACAGGCTCCCTTGACCAGGCGGCCTGGAGCAGACCCTCACCTCCAGAAGCCCATTATTGGTTCAGTCCCGAATTTTACCCGCAAGTTCTCAACGTGATCGTGGCTGTTCTTAGTCCTTTGCAGTCAGCTGCTTCATAGAGAGGGCAAATACCTTGCCCTCCGGAATTCCATAGTAACAATCATGTCTCCTTTATGTCAGGTGAGGTGTTTTTTGTTGTTGTTGTTTTTTGTTTGCTTGTTTGTTTGTTTTCCATTTTCTAGGTAGAAAATTTAATTTCTGAGCCAGGAGAAGAAGAAGTGCAACATGTAACAATCTTCCTGGCACTGTGCAGTTTGCATGAGTAGCCAAGTGCTCCTCAGGTAACGTGTGCTGCAGAGCTGACCTTGGTGGCAGGGGTTGTGTCTTCATTTTCTTCCTGTCATGTGGGAACATAAGAAGACTCTTCAGAGCAGGAGCTGCAGAGGAAGATGAACGGCATGAGAAGGTAAGGCTAGGAACCAAGGACACCTCCAGAAAGAACAGAAAAACTAAGTCATTTAAGATGCATGATGGCCGTGTGATACTGTCCGTGACTGGAGGAGAAGCACATGGCTAGGAATGACTGATGGCTCTGGTGGGATGAGTGCCTACATGCGCCGTAAAGGAGAGTTTGTGGGATGTTCTGTGGACATGTGAAGGCTGTGGGAAAGTTAAGAGAGAAAACGTGTGAATTCACAGAAGTGGTATTAGAACCTGGAATAAACCATTTGGATCACTCACATCTGAGTCCGTGCCAGATTGTCGCACTGTCAGAACCTGAGGCCTGGGATTTTCCTTTAGTAGTGCCAACTGCCTGTTGTAAATGAGAAAAGGTATTACTAAACATAGCTTCCCTCCTTGTAGTTTTGATATTTCTGTCTTTGCATTCCTTTAGCACCCAGGGTGTTGATGCAGCTGCACAAATCCGCTGTACTGTCCTCCTGTTTTGCATGGAAGAATGGTAAAATAGCAATCTCTGGGTGAAATTTTGTTCAGGCGTTTTCCTTTCTGTGCCCCTAGGAAGCAATGGCTTGGAAATGGCAGTGCCGCCTGGGAACCCACACAGCAACCCAGTATCTCATTGTCTGGGTCTGTGAAAAACCACAATGATGACAAAAGATGTTTCAATTCTGTCTGTGCTGTCAGTGCAGCCCTGAGGAGCGGTGTGGGCATGGCATGGCAGGGAGAAGGGATTTCCCTTCCAATGGGAAAGTGCCTGTTCATGTGTTGGTATGTAACCGCTCCATGGCCTGCTCCATGTGCTTCTGAATGGGCAGCTCAACTTTTGTGTCACTCAGCCACCTGTGGCAGAGGTCAGGATTAGTGCCTTTCAAGGAGCTGAGAAGCATTTCTTGCTCAAGTCCTGCTTCCAAGCTTAACCACCTACAATGAAGTAGATGTCGTTTTTCTGGTGTCCTTCAATTCCGTGTCCGCATTTTCCCAAAAGCAAAAGAATTTGGAGTTAACCAGCTGCAGTGAAGTGAGCGATTTCAGTGCCTATTTCTGATGGTGGCAATGAGTTCAGAGGTCACACTTAATTGACGGTGCCTGTTTCCATTCTGACAAAGGCTGTAGTTTCAGCTGACTTCCCGAGGCTGCCATGTGTGGTGGTGACACAGCCTTGGGCTTGTGCGTTTGCATGACTCCCACCTTTCCTTTCTGTGTCTTGCAGGTCAGCTGGTGCTGGAAGCGGCCGGTATCTGAGTAGGAATGAAGGTGAGTGCAGGAGCAGCTGCTGAGGGGAGGAAGGAAGTCCATGCTAATGAGCTCTGAAGCATCTGCGGGTCCGGTACCAGAATAGGCAGCAGTGATGCAGGGGGCTCCTCGGCAGGAAGCTGGCTGATCCAAATGCTTGCTGAGAGTTTGGAAGCCCAAACCCTTATGGTCTCTGTAAGGGTGGTTAATAAAAAGATATTAACCAAGATGGTGGTAAATAGCCTAAGGTTATTAGCAAAGGGAAACTCACCAATATCGATACCTTGACTAGAAAGCTGAGGCAGCCTCAACTAGGGAGCAATCTCTAAGACATGCTGTCTCAGTGGTGGTCAGCCTTTAAATGAGGTCTCAGAGGAGGTTGAGTCGAGGTCCACCCCTTCTGGGAGCACAGCTAGATTACTCTCACCTGTGCTCCCGCAGCTGACCCAATACTTGCCTCAGCTGATTAATCAGAGGTTCAAGCTGTGATTTCCCATACAGTCTCTAAGCTGAAGGCAGCATCTCCTTGATCTGATGGTGGTGTGCCTGAGTGAGGGAGTGATCCAAGCTGGATGCAGAAGAGTCATCTTAATTTCTCTGCTATTTTACTTCAGATGACACCTATTGGGTGTTGGTTTCTTAAAATTTGGATCTAGGAGGTGGTCTCTTCCTTTGCTTCTGATGAAAGCACAGAAGTGCAGCAGGAGTAGAAGACAAAGAGGTTTTCTTGGTGACAGGAACACCAATTATTTGAGTCAAATGTGTAACTGATGTAGATGGTGAAGAACAGATCTGCCTCAAAGACATGCTTGATCACATAAGAAATGAGCATGTGATCCAAGACAGGCAGCGTGGCTTTAGCAGGGGAAGGCCATGCCAAACCAGTCTGGTGGCCTTCTATGATGGAGTGACGGCATTTGTGGACAAAAGGAAGGTAACAGATGTCATTGACCTGGACTTGAGCAAGATCTTTGACATTGCCCTCCACCACATCCTTATCTCTAAACTGGAGGGATGTGGATTTGACAGGTGGACCACCTGGTGGATAAGGGATTGGTTGAAAGGCCACAGACAGAGGGTGGTGATTCATGGTTCTATGTCCAGGTGGAGGCCGATAACAAGTGGTGTCATCCAGGAGTCTGTCTTGGGACCAGTGCTTTTTTACATGGTTATCAGAGACACCAATGATGCAATGGAGTGCACCTTCTGCTGTTTGCTGAGTGGTGCGGCTGACGCAGTGGAAGGAAGGGATGCCATTCAGAGGGAGCTCAACCGAGAGGTTGGCCTACGTGAATCTAATGAGGTTGAACACAGCAAAGT
Organism: Coturnix japonica; assembly: GCF_054131305.1. NCBI lineage: Eukaryota > Metazoa > Chordata > Aves > Galliformes > Phasianidae > Coturnix > Coturnix japonica. Next base: position 17,118,456 of record NC_140671.1, on the reverse strand, counting down.
GCAAGGTTTTGCACTTGGGCTGGAGGAATCCCAGGCATTTCTACAGACTGGGAGGAGCAGTCCTTAAGAGAAGCCCCGCAGAGAAGGACCTGGGGGTCCTGGTGGATGAAAAACAGAACGTGAGCCATCAGCGTGCTCTTGCAGCTCAGAGAGCAAATGGTCCCCTGGGCTCCATCAGAAGAGGGGATGGCCAGCAGGGACAGGGAGGTGATTGATCTTCATGATCCTTGAGGTCCCTTCCAACCCGGGCCATTCTATGATTCTGTGATTACACTCGCTGTCAGAAATAACGGCAGCTGTAGAGATGTTGGATATATTTTGGGACAGTTCTTGTAACCAGTTGATTTTAAGACCTTGCCCGAGTCAAGAGTCTAAATTGAGTGTCAGAAGAAAGCTGGTAAAGTGGCTATTGCTCATTCTTTTTCATTTGCTGATTCTTTCATTCGGGTTCCTTTTCCAAAGGAGATTCTGGTGATGGAAGCAATTGAAGAAAGAACCAAAGCAGCTCTTGCCAAGAGTGCTTGAAGTCCCTGTGGAGAGAAGCAAAGAACTTGGGCTTCCTCTGGGATGCTCCCCACCATGTCTCAGGAAGGAGACAACTGCTGTTCCACTTTCTGCTCTTTGTGTGGAAAGGTACGTCTGGGTTTCTTCTGCTTGTTTATTCTTTCTTTTTCAGGCTTTGAAGGAGAAGGGGTGGAGCAACGGGAGACCCACTGGTCGTTTGTTACCTCAAGAACAGGATGGATTCTGCATTGACTGTGAAAAACCTGGGCTAGTAGCATGGGCATGTTTCAGGCTGGACTTTTCCTTCTTGGTTTCCTTTTGGCTACAGGGAGACAGCTGTCTAAAGGTGTGTTTTCATACCCACTCTCCAAAACCATGTTTCATTGTTGCAGGTGGTTCAGTGTGCTCTTGCAGTGCAGATGCTGTAGTTTGCTGTAGAATCTGAATTGTTTCTGTTCCTAGGGGAGGACTGGGAGGAGGTAGTGAGAAGAGAATTCAATGCCTTAGGTGTATCTTAGTGAGAAATGTTGGCATGAGGTGCTGAAAGTCTTGAGTTGTCAAAGGCCAGTGAGGCTCAGACTCCTTAACCTGCTGGAGCAGGGTGGAAGCAAGGAGTGGGCACTGCCGTCCCACAAGCTGCACTTGGTTCTGGTCTGCCAGGTCTGTGCTGGCCTGGATTTCTTCTGAGAAGTTTGTTGGAGCTGCTTGGAGTAGTGAAGGGTGGGGAGGAAGTGCTGCTCAAGAGCTAAGGCTCTGCATGATCATCTTGGATGGTTTTAACCATGATATCTGAAGACATAGTTTCCATCAGAATGATCCCAACATTGTGCGAGTGTCTCAGATGTATGAGAGCACCCGCCTCCTCCAGCTGAGCCATAGGAAAGCTAACTGTGCCCAGTAATTACAGCTTCTGCAGATTGAATATGCTTCCAAGTGTTTTCCTTAGTGATCAATAATGTCCCAGCACTCTGAGATTCCATCTCTGGCACAGTCTGGAGCATCTCTGCAATCCTTGGTTGCTGGAGGGCACGTGGTGAGTGCATGGACAGGGTGGCACAAACGCGTGCGTGTGCTGAGGAGTTGGGTTGCACACAGGTGCACACAAAGGGGTGTTTGTGGAAGGTGTAGGCACGTAGGTGTTCCCAGGGATGGTTTGCACACGTCTGTGAATGCAAAGGAGGGCACAAGATGCAGAGTGTGCATGGGGGTGTGCAAAGCAGGCAGGGTGGTGAATGGGTGTGCGTGTGCACATGGATAGGGGAAGGTTGGGGTTACAGGTTGACCTGTGCTGAGGTGAGTGGGGACTCACGGTGTTGCTCAGTGGTAGATTGGTTCACACTGAGTGCTAACAGGAAACTCGCACACCCTTTTTGTTTCAGCTGTGCCAGCGCTGTGATCCCTTGCTGCAGGGATGGGGTGTTGGAAGGATGGTGTGCGTGCCGAGCTCCCATCTCTTGCAGGAATCAAGTGTAGAGCAAAAGGGATGTTTGGGCCAGGTGACTGTAAGAAGGCTGGCTGCTTTGGATGGTGGTAGCTGATGGAAACAGGTGCTCTGGGGACCGTTCAGCTTTTAACAGAAGACAGGGGTCCTGCAGCAAGAACGACTAGGTTCTCAAATGGCTTCAGACGTGCACACCGACTACATCCCCGCAGACATTTACCGGTAGGTGGCTCTTGCAGAAGAAGATTCAAGCAGCAGAACCTTTTGCTCAGCTACAGCACACAAATGCTACAAAAGCAGGAACAACCTGCAAGCTCTGGGTCTGTTTGTCTTGCACAGGCATGCACTAACTGCGTTTGATGGTACCCCCCATCCTTGATTTCCTTCCCTGCTTCTTGTCTGATGACGCTGCTGAGCCAGGAACAAGCTGCCCAGTGTGGCAGAGCATGGTGCAGAGCTGTGCTGGGACCTCCTCCCCTTCATCTGCTGCAGATCAGTGCCCCACACGTGCCATTGGGATGCTCTGGCACGGGATGTGCCTCCAACCCAAAGCTCCTTCCCACCTCCCAAGGAAAAACAAAGCAACCCAAGCATCTCCAGCAAAGCTGCTCAGCAGACAGCAGGGAATGCAAACAGCTTCTGGCTGCTCCCCTACACTCCCGTCCTAAGTAAGAGACCCTATGAGGACTGGCTGGGAAATCAGTGCATGACACACGTGAGTGTGCACAGGATTGTGCAAAGCAGTGGGGTTCCTTATCCTCAAATGATTTTTCCTGGCCAAAGTTAGAGCCTCTCACAGGTAATCGAGATCAACAGGCTGTTGTTGCACAATCAACAGACACAATCTAGATGATCAGCTGAGGAAAATAAAGCATCATGCGAAGGGTACTAGATAAGTGAGCAGCTTGAGATCTGCACATTTATGTGATGCTCATGGTCTTAAACAATATTTGCCTAGAGAGGTCACATTGAATGAAAGCAAACTCTAAGATGAATGAAAATATGCACAGGAGAAGAAGCCTCTGAGGCTTCTCAAGTGTTATGACCAGAAGACATAAACTCTGTTAAAGCAAACGTTTCTCTCTATTTTTTGTGTTATTCGAGGCAGGCCTTGATTACCGCCTGAACACATGCTGTGGAAGCCCAGCTTATGCAGCACCAGAGCTAATCCAGGGCAAAGTGTCTATTGGCTCAGAGGGATGTAGAGCGGTGTTTGTTTTCCCCTCTTTCCCTTCCCTCTCCACAGAACATTTAAAGGCAGTGGAGCTCAGGTAGGCTCTCTTGGTTTCCCTTCTGAATTCTGCTAGGTTGCATCGCTTGGTAGCTCTCAGAAGCTGTCAGTGGCCACAGACTAGAAAAGTGCAATTGGTCTCAGTTCACACAGCTGGCTGGTTTGTCTCTGGCTAATCCTGAACTGCCTCAAGCGACTGCTTTGGGGCTCTACAGAACAGCAACTTCAGAGATCTCTTTCTATTACTAAGTGTTTGAAAGAGCAATTTGCTCTGTTAATTATCCATCATTTCTGTGCAGTCTGTTTTGTCAGACTTGTCTTTAGCTTCCAAGTTGTATGTGAAGAATTGTTTCCGTTGTAATGCACAATGAACTAAAAATTGAGAGATGAAAATGTGAAGAGTTTTTCCAGCTTTGATTTCATGTCTGGAATTTTGGAACCCACTACTTGCAGTTGTTAATCTGTCCAAACTGGTCTGGTTTGGGATGCCCTCGTACTTCTTGAATCGCTGTTAAAGGCGGAGCAATTCCTACAAGTGCCATGGCCCCACTGTTGTTCTAATTCTTGTTTCTTTGTTTTCCACACGCTGCTTTTCAAGCCTCCTTTTTCTTTACAGTCAAAGTGAGAACTGCACTGTGTCTGAACCTTGTTGTGCCTCTACATAAAGAGAACCGAACAGCAGCAAAGCCAGACAGGTGACTGTGCTGACAGCTCTCGTAGCCAGTAACACGTAACTGTGCTAAATCCCTTGTGACGGCTTTGATTTCATTTTTGCCAGTGAAATCCTTGTAAAAGGAACTGCAGCAGTGTGATGAGCTAAGGTGAAGATGCTGGTTTTAGTAGTGCTCTAAGCTGAGTGAAAAGGCAATTGAATGAGGGTTATATGCTTTCTCTGGGACGATAAGGTTTTATTTCCTGAGGGAAAGAGCCAGCTTTTCATGGGCTATATGTGGGCTTTGGCAAGGGCAGACAATCCAGTCTGTCAGGAAGCCATTTGAGGTGCTTCAGGTTTGTAAGCTTGTCTTTTTGTTTTTCAGGCGGATATTTGGAGCATGGGTGTACTGCTGTATGCTCTGCTGTGTGGGTTTTTCCTTTGGATGATGACAATATGATGGCACTCTACAGGAGGATACCAGTGGGTATCAGTGGTGCTAGAATACACTGAGAAGAGAAATAGCTGAGCTTGACAAGAGGCCTTGCTTTTCGGATGGCAGAACATGCTGAGCTGTGGGTAGAAAGGCCACAGCACAGTCTGCTGAATATTGTCCCTGTTTTTGCTGCTTTGTCTACCAGTATTTAGTGGAATTGGTTCTACGCTTGGTTGGCCTATGTGGCACTGTAGCCTAATTCTGTACCATGATAGCATACAGAATTTAAGGAGAAGTATTTTCCTGCCAATGGGCTGGATTTTTTTGTATCTGGTTCTTCAACTGGCTGCTCCCTATACTATCTGTAGTAAAAATATAGACACATCATTTGATTTCCCTGAAATGAATGTTCCAAAATGCCAGCTCTTCTCATGTCTACAAAGATCAAAGTTCTGCATTTGCTATTAGAATTTCCTCTTCCAGAATCAGGAGGTAATGTAGGACCCCACAGATTGCCTTCAGAATCCAACAGTTAGTTCTGTTTCCTTTCGGAGTGCATAACAACCTGAGCACATGAATTGAATGACGTGGCTTGTTAGTCTGGTACAAACTCTGCTGTACACTGAAACCTGGTCCATTTGTAAGCAGGACTTTTTCCATCTCTGCAGGACAGCAGAAAACCCTTTGTGCTAATCATGATGCCAAGAAGCAGAATGCGGCAAATGGCAGATGATCCAACTGCTTCAGGTGTTCATTTCCTTAAAACTGTGAATAGTTTTGGACTGAGAGTTTGTAAGCAGAACAGAGCTCTTAAAGCTGTCAGAGATTATTTCTGCACTGTTCAATTCTATCTGCCTAACATACACCGGATCTCAGAACTGCATTGCTTGAACTGGTGGAACTTGTTGAAGTGAACTGGGATGAGCAAGTTTTAGAACTTAGTCAGAATGCAGTAAAAAATGGATAATCTCATGAGTATTAAGGTACAGGCTTGCTATTTCTGCACTGAATTTGTTTTTATTTTACATGGCTGTGATCTGAAAGTTGCTTGAAACGCAGGCACCTAGGCACTGTTGTGTAACTGAATTTCACACGATAGGTCCTGAAATATCCTGGAATCAAAAACTCTGACTTGTTTTAAGTCTGCTGCTTGAGTCTAATCAGGGTCATAGTGTCTGTGTGCAGTGTTTCTTTCCCTGTAATGCTCCACATCATTTCATTTTGGGAATATTGAAGGAAATGGACTATGTGCCATAACTGTTGTTAGAACAAAGTATGTCTGGTGTGATCTTATGCATAGGTTCTGTAACTGCTCTTCACAGCTCAGGTGTTTGACCTTCCTTTTGGTGAAGTGATGAAATACTGCTGGTTTCTATTTGTGCTTCTAGGCACCTTGAAGCTCTTAGGAATAGAACAATTGTCTCCAGTTCTTTTCAATGATATCAGTAACAGCTCGAGTGTTGCTGCCCACTAGGTAGACCCAAAGAAGCAGATTACAGTGAAACAACACACGAGCTGGACCTGAATGAGGATCACTTTCAAGACAGTGGCTATGCTGCTTCAAGCCTACTTGCTTCTTCCTGCCGCCACTCTATTACCAAGTATCAACAACCTTTCATGATTCAACTTGCAAATGTTTGAAACTAACCCTTGTGTTTCTATGCCTTCCTAGGTGATTCGAGCCCTTGTCAACCCCAAAGATCCAAACCAAGCAGTGTCTTTCCATCAATGGAGAGTTCTTATTAAGCATGAATCGCTGCAATTCGGATGACAGCCTTCCACATGGTAACAGTGATGGACACAAGGGGCTCATCCACGTTCATGCTCTCATATCTCCTGGCTCTGCTGAAGCTCCTGACCTGAGCCTGCCAGACACAGCAGTCACCTGCCTGGATTGTGACCCAGCGCCTTTGCAGTGCTGCCCATCCCAAGCACAGCCCGAGTGTCCCAGCAGCAGCACCACCATGCAGGAGCAGGGCAGCATCAGTGAGGTGAAGCTGAGCATCTTAGATGGGGACTTAGAGTCAGGCTGCCAGTCCCAGGCACCAGGCAGCAGCACCAGCTCTGAGCCACTCTCATCTTGACAAGAGGAGTCCCATCTTCACCCTTGACCTCTCAAGCCCTCCTGTCTTTTATTGAATAAAGTCACTCTCATGCTCAGTCATCGCCTCGACTGCATTCTGAGTCTTCAATCACAGGGATTGGGATGAATGCAACAAACAGCAAGGCAGCTCAGCTTGCAGTGCTATGGCTGTGGGGTTCGTGCAGGCAGAGCTCTGGGTTCCCATTTTGCCTGGCTTTGGGATGTCTGCAGCAAGATCTCTACCATTTTGTATGGGAGCAAATAATCTCTAGCATCCAGGTTGCTGCTCATGATATATCCCAGTCTTCCTGGCTGTCACTTTGTGATACTTTTCAAAGCCTTCTGATACTCTTTGATGCCTTGGCTGCTCCCTAACACCTCTGTCCTCCTGCCATGTTGACTCACGTCTCCCACTTTTAAGCTGGCTTTGCAGATCATCTCCAGCCCTGTCATCATCACGCTGCAGCAGGAGGTGCTCACCTGGCCCAATGTCTGGCAGTACTGCTTGTTCTGCAGATGAGCAGCTGCCTCCTCATCTCTTCAGCTACAGTAGTTTTTCTCAGGGCAGTTAGATGCAGTCATGCTCCTCTGGATTTGGTGTGTTAAATCCATGCTGCATGGCAGCAGTCAGTGCAATACAAAGGTGTTCTGTGTGCCATAGCATTTCTCCAGGGGCTGCCAAAGGTAGAAGCACAACACAGCACCATCCTTCTGACAGTAATGTCTGTGAGTGTTAGACATGTGAGCACTGCATCATCCCCAGCGTGTCAGTGCTTTTCCACACCAACCTGACTCTCACACTCTGCACTGAATGTAACTCTGCTCTTGTGGAGACAAATGCTTTCTGTCACATCCTCCATCCCTGCAACCATTTGCCGGTAGGCAGCTCTTGCAGAAGAATCAAGCAGCAGAACCTTGTGATAACTCTGCCAGACGTGAGTCATACACTGTAAAACCTTATGGGGTCAATCAGTTTAACTTCATAAATTCATTACACCAACAAAAACAGACCATCGTGTCCAGGCTGGTTCATTTCAGCTCTTCAAAGCTGTTGGTAAAACTGCCTGAGAGCTGAAATGCTTACCAGCAAAAGCTAAAAACTGTAAATCAAATGTAATAGGCTGGCTTTGTCTACTGTATAGAAATGATGCCTGAAAAAAAGAAAATAAAAAAGAACGTAAACCAGAACAAATGGAATGGCTACATAAAACAGCCAGTACTGAAACAGCAACCCAACCTGGTTGCAGAATGAGAGAGAAAATGAGAGTTCACCAAAGTCATGGGACAGGACACATGTTCATGTTCATGCTAACACTGAACCCAAGTGGCCACATGAGGACAGCATCTAGTAGGAAATCAGAAAAAAGCATCATTTCATACGTCCCTTGGGAAGGTGGCATCTACCAGGGCACAGCAGACCCGTGTGTTCAGTAACAAGTCTGATGCTTCAGAGCCCAATGATGAGCTACAAACTGGGGTTTAACCAATGCAACACATGGAGGGAAAATCTGTCTTGAGCATAAAGAAGAAAGAGAAAGGTATCCAAAAGGACTAACCAAGAAATGCCCAAACTGCCCATGAAGCATTTCTTCCCGTGGTGCAAAATACCACAAGAGGATTTATTTGCTCTTTCAGTTAAACATAAAATGAACCTTTAGGGTAGCTGATGTCTTGTCTTAGGCTGCTCAGCATGTGGATGTTCCCTGATCTTCATATTCACACTTGTGAATAATGAGACTTCTCTTATTTCCCTGGGAAGTAATGCCCACTTTTTTACTTTGACAGAGCTCCTTCCCATCCTAGAAGGGAAAATATCAAGTCAGATCTCCATTAGTCCTTCCATCTCTGCACTCAGCAAAGGGAGCCTTCAGATCTATGCTTAATTCACCCACTCCCCTAGAATTAATGGAACTGTGCTTACTGGAACATATGCTGAAGCTTAAGCACAGTGCAGTGTTTTCAACATGAAGGAATGGCTATAGAACATGCATAAATTCTGGCTGACCTATGACAGCTTAAAGCACTGCGGAGGACTGTTAACAAGCCTGTTTGGACATCACCTTGAATAAATGACGTTATCCCCAAGTAAGGGAAGGAACAGCTGAGCACCGGGGAGGTACACAAAGTGCCAGAGCAAATTCTCACACTGTCAGGTGCAAAGAAAACTGAGATTTCACCCCAAAAACCCAGTTCACAACAAGGCTACAAAATCCCAGCTGAGAATTTCTGTGTTAGACTTGAAGCTCAAGACTGTACTGTAGTTCAACCAACAATATTTTGTGCAGCATGACCTAAAAAGTTCACAATAAAACCAAAACAAACTTCAATTTCAACTTGATAAATGAACTCAGGACATAATAACAAAGAGTGCTGATCTGGGCAAATAAAAGAGCATAAAGAAAAGAGAGCAGTGAAAAAGCTATCAAGGAAAAGCTCAGACTCGCATCCCTTGGAAGTGAAATTAAAGGCTCTCATTCATTTCCAGAGAAGTCAGAAAGGAAAATACCATTACATGCCATACCTTGAACCACTTGACGTCCATGTTGGGCCTGGACAGCTCACACTCAAATGTGACCTTGTCCTTCTCAATGACGCTACTGTCTGCCAATGGTTTGCTGATTTTCACAGGCAATTCTGAGAAGGAGAAAGAAGAATGTGGATTTAGTTGGGAACTTAGTTTTGTTCATAACCAGGTCCATGGGTGCTGTTAAATGGATCCTTCCAGATGGAAAAAACATTTCAGGTGGCCTCCTAGATTTTACCCCTTTTTGTGTTGCACGCAAGACTGAAAAAAAAATTACTTCTGCAAAGTTCTTCTTGTCATAAGGAAACAAATATTTGGGGAATGGCAGAACCAGGTAAAATTTTCCTTCACGTCAAGAAAGTATAAATTTCACTCTCATGCTCTTGGTGTGGTTTCTGCTATGATTATTTGGACTAATTAAGCTTCTCCCTGATGAAAGCCTAGAAGTATATCACAAGAAGGACCAACTTACCCGTGACCTTTTATTTGTCTTACTCAAGCATCTCCTCCTGACCAAAACTGACAATAAAAGATTCAGCCAGACTGCAGGTTTGAGCAGCTGAGTTGTTTCTAGGATCTCCTGCAATCTCAAGCTTGGAACACACGCTTGTCTTTTGACTAAGTGTCTCTTATAGTGCAGTAAAACAACAGGTTTTCACACAGTGATTCCTCATTTACCTTGATCTGAAATCATTCTCAAACCATGTGGGATCAGTCCAGGGAGAAGGGGAGGAGAGGGGAAGGGAAAGGGGAAGTCCACAGTCCTCTAAAATCAGGCTTCTTAGCCTAAAGCTCAACAGCAAATAGCAGTCCACTTCCCCACATTGCTAGACTCCGAGCATTTAAAGAACATCAGCTGACCTCATTATGAGCTCTAACATAGCCAAAGGAATTCATATATTCAAATATTCACTTGAGTGATGAGAAATATGGAGCATAACTTCAGACTTCTGCTGTTAAACTCTCACTTCTATCATAAACCAGAGTAAGAGTTCAATGCTGTTTTAGATGGAGGACTCATATTTTAAATAACTCATCTCATTAAGGCTTGGATTCCCTACTACAATTAGTTAAATTCCAGTTTGGATCATGCTTCACCTTGGATCACTTAGGGCTTCAGCCACTTATTGGAACTAACTCAATTTGTCTACAGAGAAGCTGTTTTCTATAGCAACAATAAGCTGTGATTGCAACTGGATGTCGGGAGAGCACAAATCCCGCAGTTATCCTGTACCAACATCCTCTCCTTCCATCAGAACAGCAAGTTTTTAAACCAGACTCATGCAAGCTTGCATGACACACCTTGTGTAAAACTGTTGGCAGCCATCAGGACAGCCAGTTGCTTCCTGTATAGACACTGTTCCATCAGTTTTGGTTTTTTGTCTCGCTAGAACAACAGCCAGTGTCTGAAAACTCCCACAACTGAAGCAACCACGCTGATATACCGCAGTCACTGGAGGTGCTCAAGAGCCACGGGTATGTGGCACTGGGGACGTGGTTAGTAAGTCCAGTGAGGGTGGGCTGGGTTGGACTCAGCTATCTCAGTGGTCTTTTCCAGCCTTGGGTGCAACTTGTAAGAGGGAATGAAGCAGCAAACTGCCCAGCACTGAGCTGCATTCTTCTGACACATGGTATCAGTGAACTGCTGTATTTCCCTATCTTCTCTGGAGCTATTGATCTAACCTAACTGAAAAAGTAAGCCTGAACCTAGATATAAATCAGGATCATAGTCACCCATGGTTGCTTATATATTCAGAAAGACACTCCAGAGGGTAATTCAGCGCATCTAGAAATTAAAGTAGAAGTTCCTTAGTCAAAAATATTCCACAGCCAGATTTTCACCTCGCTACCACTACATTAAAAAGGAGAATCCAACTTGTGGTGTGGGTCATTGATGTTGTTCCGGGGGGAATTGTGGCTGTTCCATGCCCACAGGGTAGAAGACAGCCAGTCTTCCTCTAAGCCACATAAAAAGCTGCTTAGTGCTCCCAAAGCGAATGCTCACCAGTTGTTTCCAACTTGAAGGTCATCTTCTGGCCAGCAGCCTCGCAGATGTATTCTCCAGCATCTTTCTTCTCCAGCTGCTCCACAACCAGACGCCGTGTTTTGCCCACAGATTCCATTCTGAACTTTCTGGAGGAGGCAAGCAGTCTTCCATCCTTGTACCATTTTACTTCGGTTGGATCCTGTGCTACTTCACAGCTGAGGGAGGCACTTGCTGCCAGGGCAGCACTCACCTCTTTCTGCACCTGCTCCTGGTTTATAAACACAGGTTTTGGCTCTGAGGGAAGAAAAGAAAAAGTATTGACTGAGGGACCGAAATGAGACCAACTTGCAGGTTTGTATGTACAGGTTGGAACAGGTTTAGGTTACCACTTGTACCCAAACTAGCCTTCACTAGAGAATATCAGCTCTTCTGTTGAAACAAAGTGTCAAATCTAGGCAAGAAAGAACCTAGGAACTGAAGGAACCAAGAGGGTCCTTGAACACCAGTCCCATGGTTGCAAGTCACTATGCAAACATATTGAACCCAAAAGAACATCTGTCCTGCAGGCAACCAAAACCTGAGTTCCTTTTACTTAAGACCCACTGTGAAACATCAAAACACATAAACATGTGATAGTCAAACCACTGGCTGCCTTTTCATGACCCAGAACAGTACTCCTGGCTTCCTGAACAGACTCCTCATGGCCTCTACCATTGCCACAACTGTGACTGTCAAAGGCACAAAGGAAATATGCTCACCAACGCAGTCCTTTGTTCTTTGTGTGTGATTTGCAGATATCTATCTTACTTTGAGCTCTGGCAATAGTCAGCTCTACCAGGTCTCTTACTGTGAGTAGCAGACTCACCTATCCAGATGCAGCCTCCAACATAAAGGCATAGTAAAAAGGCAGTGTACTACTAGGAGAAGTTCCTGCTTCTCCTGCCATGAAAGGCTGCACGTAGAACATGCACTCCAGCCTCACTGCACATACTTATCTTAGTCAAATGTTTAGGTGAACAAGAATTACAGTTTGGGATCTCAGGCACAGGAGAGATTTGAATAATATCTTGAATATTGCTTCCACTGTACATATATTACTAATTATTGCTCTACAGACAGACTGAAACAGGTCTTTGTGTCATACTGAAACCAAATACTTTCTACAAACCCAGGCAATCAAGTCTAGGGAAAAAACCTCAGCACAGACTACAGTGATCCAGGTGCAGTATAATAGAAACTAGATTTTACTTTACTGTTCTCTGCTGTATTTCATACAACACCTGTCTTACCTGTGACATGAATCTTGAAGGTGAGTTTCTGGCCAGCAGCCTCGCAGCTGTACTCCCCTGCATCTTTCTTCTCCACCTGGCTCACCACCAGCCGACGCTGTTTGCCCTCTGACTCTACCTTGAACTTCTTGCTCGAGGTGATCAGTTTCCCCTCCTTTTATCACTTGACCTCTGTGATAAAATGTTTGCTCATTAAGACCGGGATGTGGTAGCATTGTGGTGGAGTGCTTGTTCATTAGGACCGGGATATAATGGTGGAATATGGAGGCCACAAAGGTTGCAGAACACTCTAATTTTATGGGTAGATTGTGTACTCTGCGTAGTTACAGGCAAAGCGCGCCCCGATGGATACAAAGTTCCACGGAAGGACCAACCAAGGAACGACACACCAAGTCGCACGATCACAACCGACCAATTAAAGGACAATACGCTCGGGATGGACAATACAAAAGAAGTTGCAAGGGACGGGACGGCGCGGCAGTTGGAGGAACGATAATCCCCCTGTCGCCCAGCGCTGAATTGCCTTTTAGTTTTACCCGCTACAATTAATAAAAGTTTATAATTGGAACATTATTGGCTCATTGCTTATAAATTGATGACAACCTCCATCTTCTCCTGGGCCACCTCGCAGCTCAGCGTGGCATTTTTCTGTTGTTGCAGCCTTCACCACCTTCTGTACCTTCTCCTTGTTTGTAAATACAAATTCTGGCTCTGAAAAGAGAGAGATACATTAGTTTGGCCTCTTGAAAGAAGAGCAGGTTTTGGGGAAGGAGTCAGAAAAATGAATCAGTTCTCCCAGTCTGATGCCCCAAGAGAATGATGTGGAGAGAAGTTGTGCAATTTATGGATGCCCCATCCCTGAAAACATTCAAGTCTAGGCTGGATGGGTGTTAGAGCAACCTAGTCTCAAAGAATGTGTTCCTTTCCAGGACAGAGATTGGAACTGGATGATCCTCCAGGTCCCTTCCAACAAAAGGCATTCTGTGATGCTTCTTGTATGACTCTCATGACTCTTTCGTCCCCTAGCTGCCATTTACTTATGTCTTCAAAACATCAACTTATACAAAACATTCCTGTAGTATTCTCTCCCATGCTAAATGAGCCCTTCCAAGACAAAAACATGTTACATAGAGCACACCCCCTAGTGCTTGACACAAAGCCCCTGTTCTGAAACTTCCTGAGACGCAGCTGCATTGCAGAGTTGTTCTAGTGGTACAGGCACGTGGGAATGGAGAAGTGCAATCAGAACTTTCTTGTCTATGGCCTCATTCCCACAGCAAAAGGAAATTCCTGAAGATTTTAAAAGATGGAGCTGCCTCACAACTGTATTTAGAATAATTTGTTCAATTTCCTCATCAGAAATTAACCACCCCAAAGTTCAGCTCCAAAAATTTTAAGCATAGCAGGGAAAACTTACAAACTAATGACCGTTTTCTAAAACATTCTAGAATGAAAGGCCAAAATGTGTTCTCTCTCACCTGTGACATGAATCTTGAAGGTGAGTTTCTGGCCAGCAGCCTCGCAGCTGTACTCCCCTGCATCTTTCTTCTCTACCTGGATCACCACCAGCCGACACTGTTTGCCCTCTGACTCCACCTTGAACTTCTTGCTCGAGGTGATCAGTTTCCCCTCCTTGTACCACTTCACCTCCGTCTTCTCCTGGGCCACCTCGCAGCTCAGCGTGGCATTTTGAGTCAGTGCAGCCTTCACCTCCTTTTGTACCTTGTCCTTGTTTGTAAACACGTCTTCTTTCTCTGCAGGGACATCACAACAGTCACACCATTTTGCTGTAGTCTGCTGCAGAGCTTACTCCAGTTCCCCATTTTCATTATACTTGCCCTTCACAGGGACCATCATGATGCCTCATTAAGACAGGAAAATACTTTCCCCTCTATTTTGCCTTGGGAAATGAATAGGCATATCATTTCATATCATATCATAAATCTAAACATTTCGCAGTCTGATAGCAGATTTGGACATGAGATTTAGAACACCTGCATGCACTGCTGAACCTCCTCCCTTCTCTTTGTTTCTTCTGATGTCTCTCTACATTTCCAGTAAATCAGAAGGGAATGGCCCTCTAGAACAGGTTGCCCAAGGAGACTGTGGATGCTCCATCCCTGCAGGCATTCAAGGCCAGGCTGGATGTGGTTCTGGGCAGCCTGGGCTGCTGGTTGGCAACCCTGCACATAGGAAGAAGGGGGTTGGAACTGGATGAGCACTGTGGGCCTTTGCAACCCAGGCCATTTATGAGTCTGATTAGTGGCATTTTCCACCTCATTGTGTCATTCAAATTTTGTAACCAGATCTCATCAAACACCTCCCCTTTTCTCACTCCTTGCATGCCTGGTGTGCTCTTGCACTGTAACCCTGCAGACACCAGCTGACTACAAGAGCTGCACAAGTTACCCTCCTTGCCTATTGTTTGTTGCAGTAATTCATTCCTGGATGGAAAAGCACATGTAGAAAAGTGTTGCTATGACACTAGATGACAAAGAAAGTCCTATAGCCAAAATGTTTTGCACCAGAGAGGCTGTAAGTTGATCCTCCAAATGCAAGACACACAAAATGAAGTGTTCCTTTATCTCTGGGATTCCAAGCATTTTCTCACCTCTGACTTTCACTTGGAATGTTGCTTTGTCATCTTTTGTTTCACAGCTGTAGCTCCCTTGGTCTTTCAGGGTCACATTTTTGACCATGAGCTTGCGGTGCGTCCCCTGGGAGATGATGGTTGTCCTCTGGTCCTGCTTCACCTCTATTTGATCTTTCTTCTATACGACAGCTCCGCTTGCAGCTGACACCTCACACACCAGCACCAGGTCTTCAGAAGGACTGACTGATATTTCTGGAGTCGTTTTGGACTTGCTGACAAAATTAATGGCTTCATCTGAAGAAAAAAAGAGAAAGTGGTTTACATCCTGACTCAGGCTTATTCAGCACAGCATTAAGATACAGTTAGAACTGATTGTAATGTCTCTGCTCATTACATCTGGGGGATCAAGTTTCACCTCTGGAGGTACTCACATACAAACGTGTGCTTGATTCTCCTGTGTAAGGAAAGAGTAAGTTCTATGCAGACAGTTCTTATTTCTTCTAATCAATTCTGTATTCTGCACATGTTCTTCTGAAGCTAAAATGAAGGCAGCTAAGTAACCTGTTTGCAATACATGAACAAACCAATTCAACACCTTGTCTCTAAGCTAACAAGCAGCGTTTGATGAGCACATCAGTATTTCATGCCCTTCATTCCATCCAGACTGTATTGGCAATAACTATGCTGGTATTAACAAGGATAGCAATTACAAGCAAAATGGTAGAAATACAGAAGATATAAGGAAAAGGGAACTCACCAGAGCTGAGGCGATCCTCCCTGGTGAGCGATCTCCAAGAGATGCTGCCTCAGTGAGGGTCAGCCCTTAAATGAGGTCTCAGAGGAGGTGGAGTCGAACTCCACCCCTCCAGGGAGCACAGCTACATAACTTTCACCTGTGCTCCCACAGCTGACCCCACACTTGCCTCAGCTGATCAATCAGTGGTTCACATTGTGATCTCCCATACACTCCACCCCTTCACAACGTGAACCAATGATTAGGTGAGTTCCCCTTATTACAGAGACCCAATCACGACGCTGATACAATCTCCCGTCGCATTAGATGTTGATATTATTCAAATGATGATGATTGGATGGGTGTTTATGATCTTCCATGGGCCAGTGCTTGATAGATGTTACCGGAGACAAATCATCTTGAAGTGCAGGTCCGTCTGCGTTTCATCAGTCCAGAGTAATGGTCCTAGAGGCTTAGAATCAATCTTAAGGGGAGTAATATAGATGTTTCAAGGGTACTAGGAGGGGAAGATCCGCCCTCCAGGGCAAGATACAGGCCGTATTCTTATCTTGGGTCAATACTTCTGCTTGTACTGGATTATGTCCCAGCCTCCGATACCATACCCTCTGGCCAGATATCTGTGGCTGTATAACTATATCTGGCACCAGAGGAGGAGTCTTGATCTGCCATAGGGACATAATAGGTGTTCCTTTAGCAATAAAGGCCGGAGTATTGACCACGATGTCAGTAGGCCATGTACCTATCACCGAGGGGGTGACTGAACCTCCCACCTCCAATAATCTCCCCCAAGGTGCAAGTAGGCCACACCATTTGGGTCCTACCTGCACCTTCCAAGGCCAATTTATCTTATGGATTCCCGGTTCTAAATTCTCAGGGGCAGGGAGCAGAAGATTATTTTCAGTACCAACCTGCGGTTTTACCTTATTATCGGTGCCTGTAATTTGGATCCTAAGAGGGGAGGCCCATATAGTTTGTAACATTTTCAGGGCACTGGGTCTGCCATCCCGAGGTCTTTCATTCAGGTCCCGCACGGTTTCATATAATCTTTTTGTCCACCCCTGCAGGGACTGAGAGTCTGTTTTCAGGGCAGCCTTAAGGATACCATTATAACGTTCAATAAGGCCTGCCCCTGTTGGGTTATATGGCAGGTGGAATCGCCATTCAATGTTGTTTTCTTCTGCCCAGCGCTGTATCATCGCTCCAGTGAAGTGAGTCCCTTGGTCACTCTCGATAACTTGAGGTGTCCCGTATGCAGACATCAGTTTAGTAAGTGCCTTAATTGTGTATGCTTGATTTGCCTTTGGTACAGGATAGGCTTGCAGCAGTCCACTTACAGTGTCAACGCAGGTCAGGGCATATCTCGCCCCCTCAGACCGAGGGAGGGGCCCAATGTAGTCGACCTGCCATCTCTGAAGAGGACTATATCCTCTAGCAATGTGGGATGTTGTTTCAGGCAACGGTCTCGGTCTCATCTTTGAGCAAGCATCGCAATCCTGACATGCTTGAACGATATCAGATAGTTGTACAGGCAGCCCCCATGCTTTAGCAGCTGCCCACATTATCTTCTGTCCAGCATGCCGTAGCTTCTGATGTAACCAACGGGCAATATTTTCAGATTGTGAATTCTCAATCCATCGGATTCGGGCCAGTGTGTCAGCTTCATCATTTCCTGGTGACTGCAAGGGTTGATGACCAGAGACATGGTAGACACATACTGTCCTGTGTTTGACCGTATTCCAAATGTCTACCCACATGTCTTTACCCCAAATCGGTCGGGCGTGGATAGTCCATTCCTGGGTAGCCCATTGCGTAATCCACAGAGTGAGCCCCCGGTACACAGCCCAACTATCTGTACAGATGTTCAGGACGCCGTCACCAGGTTCTTTAGTTATAACCATCCACACGGCTCGCAATTCTGCCCATTGGCTGCTTTGACCATCCCCCTCATCAAACCAGATGGTCTCAGTAGAGGGATGGTATGCTATTGCTCGCCACTTGCTCGGGTTGCCTCTGCTGGACCCATCCGTATACCAGGCATCTTCAGGAATAGGATATCTTCCTTCCTGAACGGGACTCTTCTCTGGTGGAGCAACCATCGGTTCTTTTGATGTATCACTGTGATACGTCACTGGGCCTAGGATCTTCTGTAGTTCTTCTTTAAGTGGAGATGAAGACAGACTGCTTCTCTGGCTTAGATAGGCGACCCATCGTGCCACCGTTTGTGCTTGGGCCACCCCCGTCTTAGGAAGGTGAGTCAAATCTCTCACCCACCCCTGGATTGGTAATGAAGTCTTAACTATGACCTCTGCTGTTTGCGTTATCGGCTCTACTGCTTGTAATGCCGAATAGGCAGCCAATAACTGTTTCTCAATCATGCTATGTCGTTCTTCTGCTCCGTGCCAAACCTGAGACCAGAATCCAATGGGGGTTCGAACAGAACTCTGGCGTTGCCACAGGCCCCAGCCAAAACCATCTTGAGTAACATGAACATCTAGTTCAGCTGGGAGGGTCGGATCAAATATACCCAACGCCTGAGCTTGTTTAACTGCCAGTTTTGCCTGTTGGAAAGCATCCTGTTCTATCTTTCCCCAATTCCATGATTGACCCTTCTTTGTAAGCTTGTATAATGGCCTTAATAGCTGAGCTAAATGAGGTATAAAGGAGCGCCAATACCCCAATATACCCAAACATTCTTGCAATTGTTTTGATGTTGTAGGGACTGGAAACGCTTGGACTTTATCTACTACCGCACTGGGTAGTACTTTGGTTTTCCCGGACCAAATTACTCCCAGGAATTTTACAGATAGCCCCGGACCTTGCACCTTCTGTGGGTTTATAGCCCACCCTCTTTTCTGCAGGTAAGCTATCAACAAAGCTGCTGCTTGTCTCACCGCCTCTAACGAATCGGATGTTAACAGGAGGTCATCAATATAATGATATAAATTGACATTATTTGGCTTTTCCCACTTAGCCAGATCACGTGCCACTAAATTATGACAAAAAGTGGGCGAATGTACGTACCCTTGGGGTAGGACCTGGAAAGTCCATTGCCTCCCTTCCCATGTAAATGCAAACTGATCTTGCGATTCTTCACTGATTGGAATACTGAAGAATGCATTCGCCAAATCCAAGACACAGTGATATGTTTTGATTTCCCTGCTTAGTGTGTCCATTAGGGAGGCAATATTGGGTACAGCCGCATGAACAGGTGGCGTGACCTTATTTAATTCCCTATAGTCTACTGTCATCCTCCATGTTCCATCCGGTTTTCGCACTGGCCATATTGGGGAGTTATATGGGCTATGTGCAGGCCTTATAATACCCACTCTTTCTAATTCCTGCACCGTCTTTGTTATTTCATCCTGCCCACCCGGGAGTCTGTACTGTTTCACATTAGTAATCCGGCGTGGCTTCGGCAAACAAATAGGCTCATGTTTTGCATGGCCTCTCAATATTGTCTGGATTGCCCGGATACTAATGCATCTCTGCCGCAATCGGAACTCTCCCACTGTTGTATGGAGAGCCAGACCCCACAGGATATCAATTCCTAATATATACTCTGGAATTGGGGCAATGGATACCTTGTACTCCCGTGGTGGAAGACGCCCGACCCCCAGTTTTACCCAGGTTGGGGTGACCGGAATGGTTTGTCCCCCAAAACCTCCAATCATCACTCTATTACCTTTAAATTTAGTTGGGTCTCCATATATTATAGATGTCTCTGCCCCGGTATCAACTAGGGCCATAACCTTCTGTATATTCTTTCGGGACCAGTATATCGTCAGTTCCACATAGGGCCTCCGGTCCCGTCTAGAGGCCCTAGGAGGACTGACATCCCTCGTCAAGCCATGAACTGAGCCAGATTCAAGTCTTTTACCTCCGATACCTCCGGTGTCATAACCTGAGGCACCTGAGGTGGCTTCTTTTTCCTATTTGGAACTATAAAATCTTCTAAATTCCATGTTGTTGTTGGTCGCCGCTCTATAAATCTTATCCCTGGCCTTTTGGGTTTATTCTGAAATTTTTGTTCATCCTTCAGTTGCTTCCACAACTGAAGGAGAACCTGATTGGGCTGCCCATCAATTTTTGAAAACTGAACGCCTGCCCGGAGCAGATCATTAAACATTTGTTTCCGGGATACCCTAACAGGTCCTGCCCGAGAAGTTCGCGGGGCCGATCTTCTGGCTCGCACTATTGGAAAAGCCTCGGCATCCTCAATCACCCTGATATTGCGCTTAGCTCATAAACGCTCAGTTTCTCCGAGGTCTGCTACCAATTGGGCGGCTTGTTGGACTACTGCCTCTGCGGATACTACTGGATTAAGTATGGAAACCAAGGTTCCATACATATGAGAGGGTGCTTACTGTAAAATTAGGTCCCTCATTCCCGCAGAAAATTTAACCATATCAGGGCTATCGAATGTGTCTTCGTAGATAGCCTCTCTCATACCTAATTCGCGTATATAATTTTGAAGGTCTTCCATAGAAGACCACATCCCTGTGTTTACTGGCATGTCAGTTTTATTTGTCCACACCATGCGGCAAGCAGCCATTATCCATTCTACAATTGAATGGTTTTCTTCAGGGAACTGAGTCCCAGCATACAGTCTCTGCCGAAGGGCAGGATGTACTGTTATTGTGGCCAACTTAGATACTTCGGGGCCACTAACCAGTACACTATCTGCCCCTGAATCCCATAACCGTAATAACCAAGCTGGAACACTTTCCCTTGGCCTTTGCCTAAATCGTTGCACTAGGTCCATGAGTTCAGTAGGCGTATATGGATGGGCTGTTACATGTAAAACAGATTCGGCAGGGGGCCATTGATCAGGAGGCACTCCTGCTGGTCGATCTTGAATTTTCTTTGTTTTTTGAGTTATTACTGGACGGACTTCTAGTGAGTCCGTCTCAGATGGTTTTTCTAGATCAGATTTAGTGATCTTATTTTGATTCATTTCTTCAGGATCTTGATCGTCATTAAATGAAATGTATCTAATTTGAGGGTTGGAGGAAGAAAATGACGGTTTTTTTCCTGTCAATAGATTGATCTCACCCTCCAATTTTTCAATACGGGCCTTTAACAATTCATTTTCATGTGCAATGTTGTTTGATTTTATCTCTGCCCGATTTAAAGCATTTAATAATGGCCAGGCTGCCATAGATGCAGCCATTCGCTTTTCTTTTGTAATTAAGATATCTTTTTGTAGTCCTAGAAAGTAATCAGTTAGACAATAGGCGTCCATGTTATTTGGTACTCTTAAAGGGCCCCATTGTTCAATAATTGTTGCTAATTGGTAATATGGGGACGCCTCAAAACCTGGAATTTGTCCAGGAAGGCATGTCCCTAAGGGGGTGGTCTTCTCCCCCTTGTACCAATTAAAGATTTTCCACACAAAGGACATTTTTTTTTTTTTCCTTATATTTCTAGATGCCAAGTCAGTGGCTCCTGCCTGGCTTGCCAAATGTATTGGCAATAACTATGCTGGTATTAACAAGGATAGCAATTACAAGTAAAATGGTAGAAATACAGAAGATATAAGGAAAAGGGAACTCACCAGAGCTGAGGCGATCCTCCCTGGTGAGCAATCTCCAAGAGATGCTGCCTCAGTGAGGGTCAGCCCTTAAATGAGGTCTCAGAGGAGGTGGAGTCGAACTCCACCCCTCCAGGGAGCACAGCTACATAACTTTCACCTGTGCTCCCACAGCTGACCCCACACTTGCCTCAGCTGATCAATCAGTGGTTCACATTGTGATCTCCCATACACAGACAGAACCTGCCTGAGGAGCAAGCTGATGGCTGTCAGCTACAGGCAGACCTAGCTTTGTACTGCATTTCTTAGAGCAACAACTGTTGCTTTCAGTCACTGAATATACCAAGGCCAATTACTATGCCAGGAACATTTATGGCATCAGTGAACAAAAAATGCGTTAAAAATTGTAATAGACAGGAGCCATTTATTCTTTTATAACTAGGTGACCAAAGAACAACAGTCCTTCTAGAGTCAAGCTGTTAAGAACTAATAGCATCAATCAATATCACATAGATAGATTACTTCCCTGCCCTAAGACCATCTTGCGACCATTTGGTGCTCCTAATTAAGCCCTCTTGATGGCATTTTGTCTGAGCCATGCGACATTTTGTGATAGGAGTTACTGCTAGTGTTCCCTTAACCCTACACCAAAGTAGGAGGTATCCATTCTCAGGGAATCATGCAGGCTTCCTCTGTATTTGATGCTCAGAGACAGCCCCAGAACTTTTTAAATCTTAGCTTAGCTCTCATCCAATAATGTTCATCAAACAGTGCAACTTGTCCTTTGGGGATGCCTTTGTTCTGCATCAACCAGTTCCAACGGAGTCTTCTTGGCTTGTTTTAGATCAGTTTTTCAACAGATAAAGCCAGGGTCTTTGAATTACAAAGTGAAATTGCAGAATGCATGATTCTCAACCAAACAGAACAGCAGGTGGGATGCAGGGTGAATACCTGAACCAACACCACCTGCAAGCAATCCTTCAATATCTTAGGAATCTCTAGCCACCCCAAATCCAGTATTGTGCTTGATCTATCATCTCTGCTGAGTTTTTAGCTAAGCTGATGGTGAGCATCACGGTGGTGATGGGTGAGCAGTCAGACTAGAGGGTCTTAATCAACCGTAAGGATCCTGTGATCAGAGGAACGTGAATGTGCTGTTAAAGGTCACAAGCGCTGCACTGCAGCATGAGCATACACAGCGAAAGGCTTTCAGTAGAGCTTCAGTTCATAAATGAGGACTGGGTTATGGAAAATAGGCTCAAGATATAAAACAGAAAACAGATCTTAACGCCAGGTTCTGTGAATGCAACCAGCTGAATTTCACAGATATTGAATTTCAATGACAATTTCTTGTGTTATTTTACCCTCCAGCTCCACCCTGAACAGGAACATGTCAGTGACAAGCATTACTCCTCCAGGCTTGACCTAACAGTGCTTTACTTGCACTATGAGCTAATGGCTGTGCTTACAGCACCTCAGGGAGACACCTCAGAGATCACAATGTCCTTCGGGTACAGCAGGAGACACTCAACTCTCCAAATGTGGAGTTTAATTTGTCCAAAGAGGAGACAGGATTCCCATGCTAATAACTTAGGACCATTTCAGTCATAGGTTTAAAGATGATGTAAGTGCTGAGGCAATACATGAACTAGATGAATGAAGCCCAGATGTCAGGGCTCAAGTCGTGACTCCAGCCCCAGCTGGAGCTAAGGCTGTCTTGAATTCATCACAACACAGTTACATTATTTTCTCATACTGTGGATTTGCATAGGGACAACAGGAAGGTCAGAATTGCTTCAATAGAGCTATGCAATCTTTGTCCTAAATACTGGAAAGCCACAGCGTTGGACAAATAAAATGAATTAAGTCTGAAGTGCTTTACATGGATTGTGATCCTATGTTTGCCTCACAAACTTACCTGAGACTTTCCAATCAAAAATCAGAGTGTCATCTCCAATTGTGTAGATGTATGTTCCCTCGTCTTCTTTCGTTACAGCTGAAGCCACAAGCTTATGCAGTTTCCCTTTATCTTCCATTGTGAATTTCTTACTGGTCTTGATTTCTTTGCCATTTTTGTACCACTTCACCATGACATTGGCTTCAGAGGTCTCAGAAACAAATTCAGCTTGTTTTCCAGCAACGGCCCTGATTACTCCTCCACTTGTCTCTTTGATTACGAAGTTTGCCAGTGCTGAAACAAAATATGAAGACACAAAATACATATGATGGTAAAGAACTGCAGGGACATTG
Organism: Coturnix japonica; assembly: GCF_054131305.1. Classification (NCBI taxonomy): domain Eukaryota; kingdom Metazoa; phylum Chordata; class Aves; order Galliformes; family Phasianidae; genus Coturnix; species Coturnix japonica. The sequence goes on along the minus strand of NC_140671.1, from coordinate 17,095,182 downwards.
GTGACCATGAGGCATTCATTTATCATAAGATCAAACGTGCACGTTTAATCCTAGTTCTAATTGCTAGATTCTAATTCAGAAGCTGGCAAATTGGCAGCTTTTATAAACCACGTACCAGATTACCTTATCTCCACAAGTTGAAGGACGTACACTGTACAGGGGACAGAGCCAAAGGAAGAAGCCCAAGGCTTCAAGAAAATGTCTAAAATAGGAAAACTGAGGAAAGAATTGGAACAAGCAAACTAGAAGGAAATCAATGGAGGGGGTATCTATTACTGCACTGTAACCCCCTGGCAAACAAATCAAGCCTAAAAGATAGAGATATCACTTAGGACTGAAAAGAAAAAAGAAAAAAAAGAATTCCTTTATGGAAATTAATTGGAGTGCAAAAGTTAGATGATAAAACTGGCCCTTATTAACACACAGTGGAATAATTGACTTCAAAGATTCAAAATCTCACCACTGTCTTAGCCAAAAGTTCAAGCCTAAGTCCACGGTCCTATTTTACTGAGGGTAATTGAGCTTGTTTTCCAACTTCTTGTTAACATATCATTTCAAAACAGCGCACACAACTGAGTTGGGTCTGTTGAGACAGCGCAGTCAGAGCTGCTAAAATCAAAGTCTGGATTATGCATGCATTTGTTCTGCAGTTCCAAGAACACGCATGTATAATACAAATTCAACAACGTTCTACAGAATGCCTGTATTTAGGAGCTCGAGAGCCAGCTGATGGACACTGGGATGACTGAGATCCTGTCAATACATTTAACTCCATCCTATCATACAGTCAAATTTCATTCATTTTTTCAGGAACTGTCTCTTATCATTGTAGTCCCGTCACCACTGCTGGATGTGAGCCCAACCACACAAAAGCAGCTGCTGGTTTTCACTGCAGATACTGCAGTAAGGAGAAACAGCCTCCAGACTGGACCAGCTGAGCGTGGCCCTACCAGGATTTGCTCCAAAGGTCTTATTACCAGTAGTGCTTCCCGATGAAATACATGGGGGTCCTCCTTTGATTCCAACCCCAACCCACCCCACCATGCCCCCTGATAACATCCATCAGGGCCACATCTCGACAGCTCCTGAACACCTCCAGGGATCCCACCACCTACCTGGGCAGCCTGTGCCAGTTAATTCTATGGGCAGACCTGCCAGTATGAAATATTATGCTAACATGACAAAGAGAGAGAAGAAAAGCAAAATTAAGACTAGCTGACAAGCCTTGGCAGGAAGTTCTGCTCTCCATCAATTTAGTCCCTGTGACTCTTCACAGGTGTTTTCTACATTTGGGATCACTGCTACAAAAAGAGATGTTGACATCATCTCTTGTGGCCACCCTGACAGAAGAGCAGGAAGGCTGGGATGCTCTTTTTCCTGTCTTTCCCTTGATTTCCTCTATATCTTAGGGACGAATCACAGGACAGAACACAGAAATCAAATGGCTCTACAAAGCAGATTGGCCAGTTCAAGTCAAAACAGCCACTGAAAACACCCCAGATGCTGTCTGACAACAGCTGGACTGTCGGGGAGTCAGGTGAATGCAGTCTGCTGGCCCTGGGCAGGAAGAGGACAGCCCAGACTGTCACATACCTTTCACTGAAAGCTGATAGAGCATTTTATCCCCCTCACAGATGCACTGATAACTTGCAGCATCATCCATTGAGTCGTTGTGAATTTTCAGGGTGTGTTTCTTCCCCACAATTTGCAGTTCATAATTTTCACTGGCCTTGAGCTCCTTCCCATGCTTCATCCACTCCACAGTAGCGCCTGTGTCTGAAAGCTCAGCCTGCAGTTTGGCTTCCTCACGCAGCCAAGCGCAGATCTTTTCTACATCTTTGCTCTTCTTGGTAAATCTCACTGCAGCACCTGTCAGGAGCAAAGGCCTCGTTATTTCAATTTATATCAGGCTAACGTGGTCAATGTTTGCTGCAACATCTCTGAAAAAGTATCACCTTCTGTTCCTGCACTCATCATTGTGTCAGTGCTGAGCAATTCACGATATTTCATTTGGTCTTCTTGCTGGATTTACTAAGTAAAAATCAACCAAACATCTCCTTCTACTGATTAATAATGCTCTAAACATGCTTCTGCAGAGGTTTCCACCCAATGACAAACAGGTCCTCCCATCATGAATGTTTATTTGTTCTACTTTGTCATGCAAAGCTGATTGATAGAGATATTATTGGCATGATTGCTCCCCTACTTCTAAACTATTCCAGTGCAATCAGAAAGGCTGTCTGAACCTGCAGCTGAAAGTACTGCTCTATGGTCATGCAGTGGTAAACCTGGTGACTGAATGCACTGGCCAATAGCTGTGAACTGCAGACATTCATCAGCTGGCATGCTTGCACGTTGTTGTAAGGTCAATAGTAAACATGGCATCCCCTCCAGGTACAGCTTCACCAGTTGTTAGGGGGGATTTCACAGCCAGGACTGGGTCTGAGGAAGAACATGTATGTCTTAATGCTCTTTAGATGCAAGTCTGGTATCTCATTTAGAGATGGAAGATTAAATCATAGGTACATTTCTACTTCTCCCTTTGCATGAGTGCTAGAAGAAGCACTTCTGTGCTTAAGATCTGTTACAGAAAGTTCTGCCTCTTGCACATGTGAGATATCAAAAGATAAGGATATTCATGTCTCTGTCACAGAAACAACTCGTATCACTTTAGTGGTAGCTGGAGGTTGATAGGAGATAGGAGAACTAGGAATAAAGGAAAGCCTTTGGTGTGTTAATGCACTGCTAACCTTAAAGTCAAAGGAAGCATCTTTAGGGAACCAACACAGCTGCTCAGCACACACTGACCCATTTCCATTGGGGTTTTTGTGCTTACCAAGGTGCACGCTCCCTGGGAATTCCAGAGACGGGCTCTGTCCATGCGCATTGACTGCAGACACTCGGAACTGATCATCAGCCTCTTCAGACAGATTGCTCACCGTGAACTCTGGGACGGGGACATGAGACTCGTGGCACCTCACCCAGGTGAAGCCAGTTAGTTTCTTGCATTCCACAATGTAGCCATCGACTGGAATGGGGCGGTGCATCTTCGGAGGGGACCATGCCAGCGTCACTGAGGTTTCTGTTTTATTTTTCACCACGGGGTCAGTTGGGGGCTGGGTGGGAGGTTTTCTGGGAGCTGAACAGAAATAAATTTCAGAAATATTAGCATAAGGTCATGTAGGCTGGAAAAGACCTTCAAAAGACCTTCAAAATCAGCAGACTCAACTTTCAGCATGACCTACTGAGTCCCACCATTAACTACTGTGGTACCTGAGGACATACATGACAAGCTTATTCCTGCAGGTATTTACATAGTGAATATATTCACCCTCTGGTTGCTTTGGAACATTTTAGAGGTTAAAATCCCATCAGACTTTTTCACTGTGTGCAGCCACTGATACAGGCAGGAGGCTGGGAATTACCTGATGGGCTCTAGTTACAGACTACTGACACAGTAAAGGATTGATTTCATTTAATTTTGGCCATCAGAAAGTTTGGTGTCTGGTTTCAGTCACCCATCTGGACTCCAATTATAATCATATGGAGAACAGCACATTCAGGAGAACTCATCTCAATAAACCTGAATGAAATCACAGAATCATAGGATCATGGGAGGGCTTGGGTTGGAAGAAACCTTCAAGATCATTAAGTGCTAGATGCCAAAGGTCCCACTAACACAGTATTAAGCCAAAAGCTAGATGCTGGAATCAGATCTCCTGACCTTACCATCAGAAACTGAGATGTCATATTTTGCTCAGAGGTGCCTGCTTGTAGGAGGGACAGCTTCCGAGCTTTTTCTGCTCCAGGAACCAGCTCGAGCTTCAGAATTTAAACAGCAGTCAGAAATTAAACTGAGCTTTGTCACCTCCATCAAATAGAAGGAGTGGTTGGGTGGTACAGCTTTCCAAATCGCTTAGAAACTGTCACAACAATCAGATGCCTACCTTTTCTTTTTTAACTTGTTAATACATAGAGCTTAATAGCATCAGAATGCCCCAAGCACTTCAGACAACAGGACAGCTGTAAACCCTTCTTTAAGGATTCCTTTGTTTAACCACTGAGTAACTGTAATTCAGTGGTGCTGGTAGGAGAAGGGAAGTCCTAATCTTCCCAGATGGTGAACAGAGTTGATGTTCACATGCAGACTGGTGCTGCAGCAGAGCCAGAAACCACTCATTTGGGAAACACAGCACCAAGAAAATAATGGGAATAGCTTCATAAAATCAGGAGCTTCACTCAAATTTCATGTCAGATCTATAATTCTTCCTATTTTCAGGAAGAAATGATTTCCCTTTTTCTTGTAGTTTTATTTTCTTTTCCTTTCCAGCAAGCAGCTTTGTAGCTTACAAATTGTTTTCTAATCACCTCCTGGTGTGGACAAATCACACAGGTCTGACTCCATGTTTTACATAGTTAGCATATTATATTTGTTCCACTATGGAACTGTACAGTCATAGAATGGCCTGGGTTGAAAAGGATCCCAAAAATCATCCAGTTCCAACCCCCTGCTATGTGCAGGGACGCCATCCACCAGACCAGGCTGCCCAGAGCCACATCCAGCCTGGCCTTGAATGCCTGCAGGGATGGGGCATCCACAGCCTCCTTGGGCAACCTGTTCCAGTGCGTCACCACCCTCTGAGTGAAAAACATCTTCCTAAGATCCAACCTGATCCACAACCCCTACACACCCTCAGAGCCCCCTAGAGCCCCTAGTCCTCCTATTGCCCACCACAGCCCCATATGCCCACTAGAGTCCCCCTCAACTCTCTTTACAGGCCCTGCACAGCTCTATATAACAGTCTTATAGAACTACCTCTAGTAGAAGCAATCTCCACACAGAGATCCTTTCCCAGCACACTGCGCCACGGGGGGAGCAAAACGGGGGGGGGGCACATACACACACAGCGCCGGGGGGGCCCGTAACCGACCCCCACCCATCCTTTAAAGGGGTGGGGGGTCCGTTTTAATGGGGGGGGGGGCGAGATCACCTTCACCCCCCACCCCCCCATCCCCACCCCATCCTTTAAAAGGGGGGTGTCCATTTTGGTGTTGGGGGGCAGTGACAATCCGCCCCCCCACCCCATCGTTTAAAGGAGGGGGGGTCCGAGACCACCCCCCCCACCCCATCTTTTAAGGGGGGGGGTCAGGGGCTCATGGGGGGCAGCACATCGTGCACAACATTGTGGGGGGGGGGGGCTTTAAAAGGGGGGGGTTACAAAAAGCATAGCTCTCAACTATAGATGGGATTGGGGGGGGCTCAATCGATGGGGGGGGGCCCTTCATGCAGGGGGGGCACAGCGTAAGTCAGCGGCTTTGAGGGGGGGTGTTGGGGCTGTTTGGCCTTTGGGGGGGTTATTGTGTGCCCCACCCCCACCACCCCCACACACAATGGGGTGTTAATGTGGGGGGGGGGGGCTTAGATTAGTTGCGTTCCCTATAGCACTGCCCCCCCCCGTCATTAACCCCCCCGCTTTATCCTTACGGCTGAGCCCCCCCCCGACAGCGCCCCATTCATCTTGATGGGGGGGGCGGGTTTGTCACACGACCCCGGCGCGGCTTACGGCACATCGTCGACCCCACCCCACCCCCCATAACCCCACCCGGGGGGGGAGGGGGCGATGTGGTGAGTGGGGGGGGGGTTCCGGAGGTGGGGGTGAGCAAAGCGCAATATGGGGGGGGGGGTCCTATAACTGGAGGGCAGCGGCTGCACAAAGAGCCCGCGGGGGTCGGAGAGCAGCACTTTGGCTGGGGGGGGTCCACGGGGTCCGGGGGTAATGCTGCCCCACCCCCTCCCCCACCCCCCACTGCCGACCCCCCCCCCCGCGTTGCCCCCCCGCCCCAACGTCAGCTCCTGCGGCAGCTCCTCGTCGCTCTCCTCCTCCTCTTCCTCGTCTGGGGGGTCAATATGTGGGGGGGGGGGGTCCCATCGGGCAGCGGCAGCTCCGCCGGCTCCGATTGGCTGAGCCGCAGTGCGCGGGAGCGGCTGTTGTGTGCCGGTCGGTGGAGGGGAGGCTCTTCATGGAGCTGCCCCGCAGCCAACAACAGCCTGAATGAGATCCTGGAGTCCCAGACGCTGGAGGATGAGCTGGGAAAGAGCAGAGGCTCCCCACAGAAGGGCAAATCACGTCTGATAACGTGAGTGTGGAGCACAGCCAGCCCCTTCCTCACATGTGTGGGGCTTCCATGTTCCTCTGTGCCCATTGCAATGTGCCACCCCAATCCTGCTGCCCAGCCAGGAGTGGATGGGATGAGCAGGTTGGGATGCACAGAGCAGTGCTCAGACATTGCTGGGACATTTGTGCACTGCTGTTGAGCTTCCCTTTGTGCAGCAGGGGAGAGGATGGAGGTTTACAGGTGGATGGTTGTTATTTCTATGGCATTGCACAGGTGGTAGAACCATGTCCATTCCCAAACTTATTCCAGGGCATGCGGGAATTTGTGCAGTTGTAGTTCCTGAATTGTGCTATTTAAAACCCTCCTGTAAATGGGGATGTTTTGTAATGCCTGCTGGGGCTGCAGGCAGCATTGCCTTCCTCCTTAGGGGGCAGGTTTAATCACAAGCCTCCCTATTTCCTATCACAAACGTCCTACAAACCATGTCTGGGCATTGCTGTCTCGGCCTGGATCTCAGCTCCTGAGACTGTCAGATGTGAAGCAGCAGCAGCTGGCACAGGGCTGGCTCTGTGTGCCCTCTCTGGGTCTGTGGGCACAGAGTGGGGCAGAGGGATGACTGTGAGAGGGAGGAATTGCCCAGCCACAAGAAAGAGGAAATCAGCTGAAAAGGGGAGATTTGAGAAGCACTGAGGCTGTGGCTGCTTTGACAGTAAGAAGAAACCAAGCTGTCACTGTGCAGATGGGAACTCCAGTAGGAGAGCTGTGGTGGCTTTACAGATGGCAGACAGCAGCTGGAGTGTAGAGCCAAGGGTAGGGGGGGGATCTTCCTCTTAGCAATGCCATGCAAAGAATGATGCAGACTCCTGCAGGGTCGGCTTTGCTGTGTGACCCTGGGTGGAAGCAGCTGGAAGGTCTCAGCCCTTCTGCATTATCCCAGGAGCTGGGGCAGTGCTCGGTCTCATCCCACCTCTGCTAATAGCAAATGCAGAATCCCTTATCTGAGTGCCCTTTTCTCTCATGTGGAGTCACCAACCCTGGGAAGTTCACAAAAAGTTTGGGTGTTGTGTTGAGGGATGTGATTTAACTGGGAAGTATTGGTGATGGTTGGACTGGATGATCATAAGATCATCCAGATCATAAGATCTGAGATCATAAGATCATAAGATCATCCAGGTCTTTTCCAACCTTGAAAATTCTATGGAGTTGTAGCAGATTGTGGGGGTGTAGGTGTGGTATATATATGTACACAGATGGGAATATCCGTATGGAAAAGATAGATCCATGTGTGTTCTGGGCTGCACTGAAAAAGGGGTGGCCAGCAGGAGAGGGAGGTGATTGTCCACTCCTGCTCAGCTCTTGTGAGGCCATATTTGCAGCACTGTGTCCAGGCCTGGGAAGGATGTGGAGCTGTTGGGGGGGGTCCAGAGGAGGGCCACTGTGATGATCAGAGGGCTGGAGCAGCTCTCCTATGAGGAAAGGTGGAGGGATCTGGGCTTGTTTAGCCTGGAGAATGGAAGGCTGTGGGGAGACCTCATTGTGGCCTTTGAGTACTTGAAGGGAGCGTATAAACAGGAGGGGGAATGGCTGTTTATGAGGGTGGATAATGATAGGACAAGGGGGAATGGTTTAAAACTGAGACTGGGGAGGTATAGGTTGGATCTTAGGTAGATGTTTTTTGCTCAGAGGGTGGTGACACACTGGAACAGGTTGCCCAAGGAGGCTGTGGATGCCCCATTCAAGGCCTGCAGGCATTCAAGGCCAGGTTGGATGGGCTCTGTCCATGAGCATTGACTGCAGACACTTGGAACTGATCATCACCCTCTGCAGACAGATTTACAGCCCCTGCACAGCTCTATATAACAGTCTTATAGAACTACCTCTAGTAGAAGCAATCTCCACACAGAGATCTTTTCCCAGCGCCCCTTTGTGACATCATAATGCCCCTTTGTGACATCATAACACCCTTTGTGACATCATAATGCACCTTTCTGATGCCATAATGCCCCTTTCTGACGTCATAATGACCCATTGTGATGTCTTAATGCCCCTTTGTGACGTCATAATGCCCTTTGTGATGTCATAATGCCATTTGAGACGTCATAAGGCTCCTTTGTTTTCATAATGCCTCTTTGTGACGTGATAATGCCTCTTTGTGACGTCATAATGCCCTTTGTGACGTCTTAATTCCCCTTTGTGATGTCTTAATGCTCTTTTGTGATGTCACAATACCCCTTTGTGATGTCATAACACCCCTTTGTGACATCACAATGCCCCTTTCAGACGTCACAATGACCCTTTTTGACGTCATAATTCCCCTTTGTGATGTCATAATGCTTCTTTGTGGTGTCATAATGCTTCTTTGTGATGTCATAATGCTACTTTGTGACGTCATAACGCCCTTTGTGACGTCATAATGCCCTTTGAGACGTCATAATTCTCCTTTGTGATGTCATAATGCTCCTTTGTGATTCATAATGCCCTTTGTGATGTCATAATGCCCTTTCTGACGTCATAATGCCCCTTTGTGGTGTCATAATGCTTCTTTGTGAGGTATCTGTTGTGCCATTGATAATGAAGTGTGATGAACTGGAAGGCTTTCAGTAGAATTGCAGCCCTAACATAAACAATGACTTGAACTCTGGAATTCTGTGTAAAATCATTAGCTAGCTTGTGGTCCGGGTCTTCAAACCAAAGGCTGTGAGGTGCTGCTCTTGTTGACGCAGGCTGTGAAAGATGACTTGAGCTCTAAGAGTAATTTCCCTTCTGCTCTTTATATGAACGTCAAATCCACAATTAGAATATTAAGAAGATAATATAAAATTTTGTGCTGCTGGACTGAGGACTTCCATTAGCTGTTAGCCATAGTTTGGAACTTGCAAAGCAATCATATTGGAGCCTTGCTGGGCAACCTGCTCCAGTGTCTCACCACACCCACAGTAAAGCATTTCTTCCTAATATCCAATCCTAATCTACCTTCTTCCCATGTAAAGCCATTTCCCCTCATTCTGTTGCTACCTGCCCTTATGAAAAGTCCCTCCCCAGCCTTCCCTGTAGGCCCTCTTCAGATACTGGAAGGCCACTCTAAGGTCTCCTTGGAGTCTTCTCCAGGCTGAAGAGCCCCATCTCTCTCAGCCTGTGCACATAGTAGAGGTGCTTTCAGCCCTCTCTGATCACCTTCATGGCCCTCCTCTGGACCTGCCTGAACATCTCCAAGTCCTTCTTGTGTTGAGGGCTCCAGAACTGCGTGCAGTGCTCCAGATGGGGTTTCAATGAGAGGAGTGTGGAGGGGCAGCACCACCTCCCTCGACCTGCTGGTCATGCTTCTGTGCTTTAAGCTTATGCTTTAAGGTCCTATATGCTTTAAGGTTTAGATAGTGCAGTCGCCTCACCTCTTCAGGTTTATCTGTGAAGGTCCCTTCCAAGTGAACCGTGCTGATCCAGACAGTTCGGATTGCTCATTAAAGTGTTTTAGTAAGTTGGGCTGGTCCTACGAAGCAGTATGACTGCAGTAAGCAGTGTACATGGTGCGCTGTGAGTACTGCACACATTCCTCTTGGCAGCTTGTGGAACAGAAACTGTGCATTGTTTGGATTGTGTAAGTATTCCTGTTGGTCTCTTGTGATGCTTACCTTCTTAGAGCACCTTTCCTCGTTTGGCTCTACATATTTTGGTACCTTACTTGTTCTGTTTGGCTTAGCAGGGAAGGTCTTCTTCTGAAGCATCCTCAGTCTTGGTCTGGGCAGCATACTTAGAAATGACATGGACGTTACATGAGTGGGTGGTCAAAGGGGGGAAGAACTCACCTTTCTGATCTGTTTCCTTTTAGAACACAGTCCTGGAGAGGATTTGCTTTCCTTGTTTCCTGGAGACTTGGATTCTTAGATGGTTTTGACTGCAGCTATTTCTGATGTTAATTCCTTTTTCTGTACTTTAGTAGCCAAGTGCAAGTGGAGTGCTTTGGGAATTGTCTGAAGTTGCCAGGTTGCGTGTGATCACATATGTAACGTGGAGTTATGTGTGGTGCCAGTGATAATTAAGTGTGATGAACTTGAAGGCTTTCAGTACAATTTCAGCCCTAATGTAAACAGTGACTTGAACTCTGGAATTCTGTGTAAAATCATTAGCTAGCTTGTGGTCCAGGTCTTGAAACCAAAGGCTATGAGGTGCTGCTCTTGTTGACGCAGGCTGTGAAAGATGACTTGAGCTCTAAGAGTAATTTCCCTTCTGCTCTTTATATGAACGTCATATCAACAATTAGAATATTAAGAACATAATATAAAAGTTGTTGCTGCTGGCCTGTGGACTTCCATTAGCTGTTAGCCATAGTTTGGAACTTGCAAACCAATCTTATTTAGACTTTAGTGGTGAAATCTTCTGATGAAATCTTCCTTCTAATTCTGCAAAAGAATCTCGGTGGAACATTTCTGTCTGAAAAGGCTCTGGCATATGAAGATGTGCCAGACTGCAGCCATGTGCCAGATGCGTTTGGATCCATGGAATTTTCTGATGTAGCTTCAGTGTTTGAAGAATCTCCACTCGATCTAAATACTCAGAAAACAAAGCAGGTGTGTGAAGATGTACAGCTAGTTTCTTACAGAAAAAATACAGCTCTTAATCTAGAAATCTGCTTCTCATTGTATCTAGTGCTTACTCCATATTTAAGTATCTAGTGGACCTTGACCAAAGGAAGATAAAGATAGAGCAAAGAAGTATGTTAAGCATAAATTTTGTTGCCTTCTACCTGTAGGCCATGGTTGGTTTGACGTGATCCCTAACTCCAGTGTTTGGTTTGCACAGAAACAGCAAGCAAGGGAACAAGTAAAGGAGTCAGTGAGGATTTTAAAACACAATGGGAAGCGATAAGGCACAGTTAATAAGATTCTGGAGTTAGGCTGGAGGTAGGCAGAGGTTGAAAGGTACCGAAAGAAATTCAATCTTACTGTGTTGGACAACAAAATCCACTGTGATATTATTCAAATTTTTAACTAAACCAAGTGATAATTCATATTTATGTTTAGATAAGCTGGTGAGGGTTAATCCTCAATGGAGAATTGAGATGAACAAATAAAAAAATGGTGTTTGACAGTCTATAAGAAACGAACTTATTCTAGGAGAGAATCAGAGTTTTCAACTGTTTTGTTCAATAGCCAAATAATGTATGATATTTTTATAAGCATTGTGTCTGACCTTCTCAGCTGTTAGAATTTCTTTGACAGTAACTTCTCCGGCTGTGATCAGAAAACCTTTTGTTCCGTCTCTGGCACCATTCGAGGCATGATACTCAACTGGGTGATATGGAATTCACACTGTCAACTCCAGTGACAAGAAAAGTGGCATCTAAGAAGCGTGCAAACACAGAGAATGTTGATGCAGAGTCAGTGTTAAGAAATGAGCTGCCCTTTGCATTTCCTGCTCCAAAGGCCTTCTTTTCGAAGAGCCAGACAGAGAAACAAGTAGAAGGGATATCTTTTTAGGCGCCTACTTCCAAAGGTATGTTGTATCTAACAAATGGAAACCTAGAACATGTGTAGCTTAGGAATTTTTTACTTTTAATATGAATGCAGTACTTGTAGGTCCTAAAATTCTGAAAGGTTTCAGTGTGGGGTTTATTTGGTCACAGCACATACAGCTGCCATCCTGTACATCTGACAGTGCACTGCAAGCGGTTTAACCATATATCAGGGCATGGTACACGTCTGTTAATGATAGAAGTTCTCACAGTTTCACAAGGAGCATGCCTTGAGATGCATTCAGATAATGAGATAAGTGCTGTGTTCCTAAAACTAGCATGTGTCTCCACTCTCCATCGAGATTTAGTAGATAATTTCTTTAACAATTATGATGAGAGTTTTGTTTTGTTTTTATTTTTTTCTGGGCTATTATTTTGAGTGAAAGAAAAGGGTATGCTTTTATTTAAGCGAGCTTTTGATTGCATCATGCTTCTAAATTAAATGTAACCTACTGAATTCCTCATGATAGCATACGAGTACTTGCGTGTATCTGTTCTCCCTAATAGAGGGAGAAGAGACTCAGTGAACCTGGACAGTGTTACCCAGGGTTGTGAGAACAGCTAAATGATTGTTGAGAACTGGTCAACTCGTGAGCCTGAGACCTGGGATCCTCCATCCTAGGGTGGAACTTTACTGGAGCACGTGGGTGCCACAGCAACAAAAGGACTGTGTACAATAGACTGAGAGTTTGCTGAGTTTCTTGGTTTACAGAAAGCACAACTAACTCAGCAGCAAGCGACGTATTTGGGATAGGAGATGACAGCTGGACTTTGAACCTTAAGGACTGCCAAGAAAGAAGCCATCTGCTCAACCCCTGAGCTGCAAACTGCCAAGGAACTCCATACGTTGCCAGGAATGACAGGAGGGTGCCGACCATGGATACACAGCTACGGACTGATGGTAAACTTGAAACAGCTTGAAGTGAGTAAGGGATATCCAGGGTGCACTGGTGCTCAATATTCAAGAAGCCCATCAATCTACACTGGGCCAAAGGATACCAGTTTTAATATCTCATGCAGTGTTTACTGTATTGGAGGCAAAAGGGGGACATTGGCTTTCACCCCACAGAATCACAGAATCACAGAATTACCCGGGTTGGAAGGGACCTCAAGGATCATGTAGTTCCAACCCCCCTGCCTAGCAGGGCCACCAAACATACGCCTTTACTAGATCAGGTTGCCCAGGGCCCCGTCCAACCTGGTCTTGAACACCTCCAAGGACGGGGCATCCACAACCTCACTGGGCAGCCTGTTCCAGGACCTAACCACCCTTCTAGTAAAGAACTTTCCCCTAACATCCAACCTAAATCTTCCCTCCTTCAACTTAAAACCATTTCCCCTAGTCCTGCTATTATCAGCCCTTTCGAAGAGTTTACTCCCCTCCTGGGAGTAAGTTCCCTTCAGGTACTGAAAGGCTGCAATGAGGTCACCCCGCAACCTTCTCTTCTCCAGGCTGAACAAACCCAACTCCCTCAGCCTGTCCTCATAGGGGAGGTGCTCCAGCCCCCTGATCATCTTCCTGTCCCTCCTCTGGACCCTTTCCAAAATCTCCATATCTTTTTTGTACTGAGGGCTCCGCACCTGGACACAGTACTCCAGATGGGGCCTCACAAGAGCAGAGTAGAGAGGGACGATCACCTCCCTATCCCTGCTGACCACCCCTCTCCTGATGGAGCCCAGGATCCCATTTGCTTTCCGGGCTGCCAGAGCGCACTGCTGGCTCATGTTAAGTTTCTCATCTATCAGGACCCCTAGGTCTTTTTCAGCCGAGCTGCTCTCAAGGACAACTCCTCCCAGCCTGTACAGGTGCCTGGGGTTCTTCCGGCCCAAGTGCAAAACCTTGCACTTTGCTGTGTTGAACCTCATTAGGTTCACCCGAGCCCAGCTTTCCAGCCTGTCAAGGTCCCTCTGAATGGCATCTGTTCACCCCAAAGATTCCCGAAATACCAGGCCATCCTGGTAGAGCAGGGTGATATAGAAATAATTGTAACTACTATTGCCAACCCAGTATCTTTCCTTTGCGGAACTCCCCTGGTGGAGAACCAGGATGACATCACTGCTTTGAAACAACTGATGCTGCACATTACATCCAGTCGGTTGGAGCTGAAGGACGAACCCTTAGAAGATGCAGAAGATGCCTGATTTACCAGCAGCTGCAGTTTTGTGAGACAAGGAGGCTTTAAGGCAGGACATGCAGTAACTGCTACTGAGCAGGGAATGGAAGCACAACCATCAGCCATGGGGACTACCCCTCAGAAGGCTGAAATAACTGCCTTGACGAGAGCCTTAATGATATGGACAGATGCTAACTATGTGTTTGGGGTGTCACACGCTCATAGTACCATCTGAAAAGAGCAAGGATTGCTCACACACAAGGAAAAGAGCGTGATGTAAATGTACCTATGTTGTAGGGCACAGTTCTCTATCCAGGCCCAAGTCTGTGTGGGTGTCTCCTCTATCCACAAAGCTGCTCACACTGCAGGAGGCACAGGCTGAGAGGAGAGGCCAGAGCAGCTCTCCCACTGTGACACGGAGCAGCAGGATACAAGTAAAGGAAGGCCCCGCAGCGGTACTGGGAAGGTTCCACACAGTCATCAATTTTTCATCTGAAAGGTAAAGAGGAATTCCCTTTTCTGCCCCTATCATCATTGGTCGGGTGAGTAGCAATGATGCCCGGTGTGCTTCCATCAATGGAGCAGAATAGGCGGAAGGCTGGGGTGCAGGCTGACCTCTGCTGAGGTGAGTGGGGGCTCAGGGTGTTGCTCAGTGGTAGATTTGTTCACACTGAGTTCTAACAGGAAACTTGCTCAACATCGAAGGCCTTGCAAAAGTCTGGCTGAGTGATGTCAGTTGCTTTTCCTTTCCCTACTGATGCTGTCACTCCACTGTAGAAGGCCACCAAAGCGACCAGGCTGCATGTCTCCGTTTCCGCTGTTTCTCCATTTCCTTCTTGTTGCTCCCTGTAACCAGCAGGTTCAGCCATGCTGCTTTCCTGCCTCCTCTACTGTGTTTCGTGTGGTCGGGATGGAGCTCAGAGCTCCAGCTCTGAGTAAGGTTTTCTGAGACAGTTACCATCTCTTTTCCATTCCTTTACCCCTAAAAACAGTTTTCCAGTGTCTCTCATGCAAGAATTCTTTGAACAGCCTGCAGCTGACTCTCCTGAAGCTCAGGATCCTGACTTTGCTTTTTGCCAGGCCTGCATTCCTTGAGATGAGGAACTCTAGGAGGGCATGGTCACTACAGCCCTGACCACCTCCAGTCTTAACCCCTGCTGTGCACCATGTCCAGTAATGCTTCCCTTCTGCTTGGTGTGCTTAATACTTGACCCACAAAGTTATTGTCAGTGCACTCCAGCAGGCTCTCAGACAGCTTGCAGCAACTGGGATTGGTGCTGGGTGGTTGCTGGGAGGTGTCTCAGCAGAAAAGCTGGGCTGGGGTGGGCGTGCTATGTCAGTCCTCATCGCAGCTGGCAGAGAGAGTTAGAGGAGGGTGATGGGTGCTGCCTGCTCTCAGTGCTACTGCACTGAATTTGGGGCACAGCAGCACACTGGTGAGTGAGCTGGGAGGGAGACGGACTGCTGCTGTGCATGGCTAGGCCAGAGCTGGAGGATTGTCAAACGTGAGTCATGCTGGTGCAGCCATTGCAGCTGCAGCAGGAGTAGAAGACAAAGAGGTTTTGTAGAGGACAGAGGGTGGTGATTCATGGTTTGATGTCCAGGTGGAGGCCGATAACAAGTGGTGTCATCCAGGAGTCTGTCTTGGGACCAGTGCTTTTTTACATGGTTATCAGAGACACCAATGATGCAATGGAGTGCACCCTCTGCTGTTTGCTGAGTGGTGCGGCTGACGCAGTGGAAGGAAGGGATGCCATTCAGAGGGAGCTCAACCGAGAGGTTGGCCTACGTGAATCTAATGAGGTTGAACACAGCAAAGTGCAAGGTTTTGCACTTGGGCTGGAGGAATCCCAGGCATTTCTACAGACTGGGAGGAGCAGTCCTTAAGAGAAGCCCCGCAGAGAAGGACCTGGGGGTCCTGGTGGATGAAAAACAGAACGTGAGCCATCAGCGTGCTCTTGCAGCTCAGAGAGCAAATGGTCCCCTGGGCTCCATCAGAAGAGGGGACGGCCAGCAGGGACAGGGAGGTGATTGATCTTCATGATCCTTGAGGTCCCTTCCAACCCGGGCCATTCTATGATTCTGTGATTACACTCGCTGTCAGAAAGAATGGCAGCTGTACAGAAGCTGGATATATTTTGGGACAGTTCTTGTAACCAGCTGATTTTAAGACCTTGCCCGAATTGGGGGTCTAAATTGCATGTTAGGAGAAAGCTGGTAAAGTGGCTATTGCTCATTCTTTTTCATTTGCTGATTCTTTCATTCGGGTTCCTTTTCCAAAGGAGATTCTGGTGATGGAAGCAATTGAAGAAAGAACAAAAGCAGCTCTTGCCAAGAATGCTTGAAGTCCCTGTGGAGAGAAGCAAAGAACTTGGGCTTCCTCTGGGATGCTCCCCACCATGTCTCAGGAAGGAGACAACTGCTGTTCCACTTTCTGCTCTGTGTGTGGAAAGGTACGTCTGGGTTTTCTTCTACCTGTTTTTCTTTTTCTGGCTTTGAAGGAGAAGGGGTGGAGCAAGAGGAGACCCACTGGTCATTTGTTACCTCAAGAACAGGATGGATTCTGCATTCACTGTGAGAAACTTGGGCTAGTAGCATGGGCATGTTTCAGGCTGGACTCTTCTTTTGCTACTTAGTTTCCTTTTGGCTACAGGGAGACAGCTGTCTAAAGGTGTGTTTTCAGACCCACTCTCCAAAACCATGTTTCATTGTTGCAGGTGGTTCAGTGTGCTCTTACAGGGTAGATGCTGTAGTTTGCTGTAGAATCTAAATGGTTTCTGTTCCTAGGGGAGGACTGAGAGGAGGTAGTGAGAAGAGAATTCAATGCCTTAGGTGTATCTTAGTGAGAAATGTTGGCATGAGGTGCTGAAAGTCTTGAGTTGTCAAAGGCCAGTGATGCTCAGACTCCTTAACCTGCTGGAGCAGGGTGGAAGCAAGGAGTGGGCACTGCCGTCACACAAGCTGCACTTGGTTCTGGTCTGCCAGGTCTGTGCTGGCCTGGATTTCTTCTGAGAAGTTTGTTGGAGCTGCTTGGAGTAGTGAAGGGTGGGGAAGAAGTGCTGCTCCAGAGCTATGAGACGTGCAGCTCCTTCTGAAGTGCTCCTGAGAAGGACGGAGCGCATTTGCTGCAGCTTTCTCTGCAGATGTGCTCCTCACCTTGAAATCCTCCTGGTTTGTCCTCAGCTCCTTACCACGGCCTGTTCTCTGTTTTGCAGGCTGATAACATGCAGAAGCCGCAGCTGGTGCGTGCTATGTCATCTTTAAACGTACCAGCATTTGCGGCAGCCCATGTTATTAAGAGCCACGTCACCCAGGGGCCAGATGAGCTCTCTCTGGAGGTAAGCAGTTCCAGGCATTCCGTGTTGTCGTGCATAGAAGAGGGCAGTCCTTTCTGCTTTGTTTTCCTACCAGATTTGCTGAATCTGGGATTGATGTTTCAATCTCTTTCAGGTCAGAGATCTGGTGAGCATTGTTGATATGAGGACATATCAACAGGCTGAGCCCCTGGTGGAGAGGCAAGCGTGGCTTTGAGGTAGGCACACGTTTTTGACTAGAGAGCACAACTTCAGTAGAGTTGGGAATCTCAGCTTGGAGCTGCTCTGCCTGCAATGGATGGCTGCTGGATGCAAACAGTTGCCCTGTGTCACTGTCAGTGGACCTTCCCTTTGGCTCTGGGCTCGGGCTAATGCTCACCTGTCTTTTTGTTCTAATTACAGGTTGGGCTTTTCCCTGGTGAGTGCATGGAACTCATCAGCGGAAAAGTTCCCGATTCCCTCCTCAATTCATTGCCAAAGCCAGGTGCGTAATTTACATTTGACAACGCGAGTTAGTCAAATAGGGTCAGAATGTTACTTTCAGGGGGTTTGTTTATGCCCAAGTTCAGCAAGCTTAGAAAGAGAACTACAGTAATCTCCTTGGGCACCTCCAGGGATGGGGAAAATCCATTCTTACGTGTCCTTGTTGGGAATGTTCTTCCCGTTGTTACATGCTCTGTCGAATGCATTGCGCTCAGCTTCATCCAACCGAGCCAGGCCTGAAATGAACTGGTTTCTTTGTTTTGTTGCGCAGAGCCAAAGAAATGGGGCAAGCTCATCAACGGCCTTTGTTCCCTGGTGAAGGCCAGCCCCGGGAGAGCAAAGCAGCCTGAGCCTCCGACATTCTCCGGATCCATGTCCTTGCTTGACATCGTTGAGAGGTATTTAGCCTTCAGGACTTGAGGGCTGAGCTGTAGGAATGGAAGCACCCTCTGCTGTTTGAAACAGAGGGCGTTTCTAAGCTGTGTTTCAGCAGAAAGCAGGCAGTGCCCAGAACAGGCAACTTTTGGCCAGGGCTCGGTGCAGCTCTTCCATCACCCTGCACCACGTCTGACAGCATGCTCTGTTTTCTCTGCAGAATGAGTTCTCCCAGTAAGAGGGCAGAGTCAGCAGCTGGCAGTTGGTGTTCCTGCTTCTGCCTGGGCAAACCATCCCCTGTGGCCAAACGCCAACTGCAGAGCAGTGCCAGGGAGCCCTCTGAAGCAGAAGTCTTGGTCCTGGCAGGTAAGGGTGCAAGTCCAGCTTACAAAACACTGCTTGTCAGCAACACAGGTAGAATTCATGCTTTCAGTGGGCTTGTACCTCCTTCTGGCGTTCAAGCCCGTCTTGATCCCTGTCTTTCCCAAATGAGTCTCTTGTCAACACAATAGCTGGACCTGCACGTGGATCACTTTCAAGACAGTGACACTGTTGCTAGAAGCCTATTTGCTTCTGCCCACCACCACTACATAGCCAAATGTCAAGAATCTCCATGGTTCATCTTGTGAACGTTCGACACTAACTGCTGTACATCTGCTCCTTCCTAGGTGACCCGAGCCCTTGTATATCCCCAAGACGCAGGGCATGTTACGATGACGCATCTTCCATCAATGAAGAGTTGTTACTAAGCACAGAATGCTGCAGTTCAGATGAAAGCCTTCCGTATAACATCAGCTATCAAGAGAAGAAGGTCATCATCGTTGAAGCCTTCATTCATCCCATCCCTACTGAAGCTGCTGACCTGAGCCCACCAGACACCTCAGGCACCAGCCTGGACTCAATGTCTCTGCAGTGCAGCCCAGCCCAAGCACAGCCCGTGTGCCCCGACAGCAGCACCACCATGCAGGCTCAGGTCAGCATCACCGAGGAGAAGCTGAGCATCTCGCAGGGGGGCACAGAATCAGGACACGAGTCCCAGGCTCCGGGCAACAGCACGGTCTCTGAGCAGCTCTCATGATTACAAGAGAGGATGAGTCCCATCTTTCCTCCAGACCTCACACCCCCTCCTTTCTCCTATTGAATAAAGGCACGCTCGTGCTCAATCAACGCCTTGACTGAATTCCGAGTTTTCATTCGCAGAGATTGGGATGAGTGCAAGAAACTGCAAGGCAGCTCAGCTTACAACACTCTGGCTGTGGGGTTTGTGCGGCCGAGCTCTGGGTGTGTTCCCATTTTGCCTGACTTTGGGATGCCTGCAGCGAGAGCTCTGCTGCCGTTGTGTATGGCAGCAAATAGTCTCTAGCATCCTGGATGCTGCTCATGAAAACCCCAAGCTTCCTGGCTGTGGCTGTGATGCTTTTCAGGGCCTTTTGATGCTCTTTGATGCCGTGGCTGCTCCCTAACACCTCTGTCCTCCCGCCGTGTCCATTCCTGGCTCTCACCTGTGAGCTGTCCCTGCAGATCATCTCCAGCCCTGCCATCATCGTGCTGCGGCAGGAGGAACTCGCCCTGACCAACATCAGGCAGTGCTGCCTGCCTCTCTCACTCTCTAGACCAAGTGTAACTACGCTGTCATGGAGACAAATGCTTCTGTCACATCCTCCATCCCTGCAGACATTTACCGGTAGGTGGCTCTTGCAGAAGAAGATTCAAGCAGCAGAACCTTTTGCTCAGCTACAGCACACAAATGCTACAAAAGCAGGAATAACCCGCAAGCTCTGGGTCTGTTTGTCTTGCACAGGCATGCACCAACTGCGTTTGATGGTACCCCCCATCCTTGATTTCCTTCCCTGATCCTTGTCTGATGGCGCTGCTGAGCCAGGAACAAGCTGCCCAGTGTGGCAGAGCATGGTGCAGGGCTGTGCTGGGACCTCCTCCCCTTCATCTGCTGCAGATCAGTGCCACACACGTGCCATCGAGATGCTCTGGCACGGGATGTGCCTCCAACCCAAAGCTCCTTCCCACCTCCCAAGGAAAAGCAAAGCAACCCAAGCATCTCCAGCAAAGCTGCCCAGCAGACAGCAGGGAATGCAAACAGCTTCTGGCTGCTCCCCTGCACTCCTGTCCTAAGTAATAGACCCCATGAGGACTGGCTGGGAAATCAGTGCATGACACATGTGAGTGTGCACAGGATTGTGCAAAGCAGTGGGGTTCCATGAGTTTGTGTGTGTGTGTATCTCGGCTGTTATGAAAGCATGGGAAGACTGCCTTACTGAGTCCCAGATAATTACTTATCCTCAAATGATTTTTCCTGGCCAAATTTAAAGCCTCTTACAGGTAATCGAGACCAACAGGCTGTTGTTGCACAATCAACAGGCACAAACTAGATGAATAGCTGAGGAAAATAAAGCATCATGCCAAGGGTACTAGATAAGTGAGCAGCTTGAGATCTGCACATTTATGTGATACTCATGGTCTTAGACAATATTTGCTTAGTGAGGTCACATAGAATGAAAGTAAAATA
Source organism: Coturnix japonica (assembly GCF_054131305.1). Lineage (NCBI taxonomy): Eukaryota > Metazoa > Chordata > Aves > Galliformes > Phasianidae > Coturnix > Coturnix japonica. The sequence continues at coordinate 17,074,746 of NC_140671.1, read as the reverse complement.
GAAGAAGTGCAATTGGTCTCAGTTCACACAGCTGGCTGGTTTGTCTCAGGCTAATCCTGAACTGCCTCAAGCGACTGCTTTGGTGCTCTACAGAACAGCAACTTCAGAGATCTCTTTCTATTACTAAGTTTTTGAAAGAGCAATTTGCTCTGTTAATTATCCATCATTTTTGTGCAGTCTGTTTTGTCAGACTTGTCTTTAGCTTCCAAGTTGTATGTGAAGAATTGTTTCCGTTGTAATGCACAATGTACTAAAAATTGAGAGATGAAAATGTGAAGAGTTTTTCCAGCTTTGATTTCATGTCTGGAATTTTGGAACCCACTACTTGCAGTTGTTAATCTGTCCAAACTGGTCTGGTTTGGGATGCCCTCGTACTTCTTGAATCGCTGTTAAAGGCGGAGCAATTCCTACAAGTGCCATGGCCCCACTGTTGTTCTAATTCTTGTTTCTTTGTTTTCCGCACGCTGCTTTTCAAGCCTCCTTTTTCTTTACAGTCAAAGTGAGAACTGCACTGTGTCTGAACCTTGTTGTGCCTCTACATAAAGAGAACCGAACAGCAGCAAAGCCAGACAGGTGACTGTGCTGACAGCTCTCGTAGCCAGTAACACGTAACTGTGCCAAATCCCTTGTGACGGCTTTGATTTCATTTTTGCCAGTGAAATCCTTGTAAAAGGAAGTGCAGCAGTGTGATGAGCTAAGGTGAAGATGCTGGTTTTAGTAGTGCTCTAAGCTGAGTGAAAGGGCAATTGAATGAGGGTTATATGCTTTCTCTGGGACGATAAGGCTCTTTTTCCTGAGGGAAAGAGCCAGCTTTTCATGGGCTATATGTGGGCTTTGGCAAGGGCAGACAATCCAGTCTGTCAGGAAGCCATTTGAGGTGCTTCAGGTTTGTAAGCTTGTCTTTTTGTTTTTCAGGCGGATATTTGGAGCATGGGTGTAGTGCTGTATGCTCTGCTGTGTGGGTTTTCCCTTTGGATGATGACAATATGATGGCACTCTACAGGAGGATACCAGTGGGTATCAGTGGTGCTAGAATACACTGAGAAGGGAAATAGCTGAGCTTGACAAGAGGCCTTGCTTTTCGGATGGCAGAACATGCTGAGCTGTGAGTAGAAAGGCCTGTCTGCTGAATATTGTCCCTGTTTTTGCTGCTTTGTCTACCAGTATTTAGTGGAATTGGTTCTACGCTTGGTTGGCCTATGTGGCACTGTAGCCTAATTCTGTACCATGATAGCATACAGAATTTAAGGAGAAGTATTTTCTTGCCAATGGTCTGGATTTTTTGTATCTGGTTCTTCAACTGGCTGCTCCCTATACTATCTGTAGTAAAAATACAGACACATCATTTGATTTCCCTGAAATGAATGTTCCTAAATGCCAGCTCTTCTCATGTCTACAAAGATCAAAGTTCTGCATTTGCTATTAGAATTTCCTCTTCCAGAATCAGGAGGTAATGTAGGACCCCACAGATTGCCTTCAGAATCCAGCAGTTAGTTCTGTTTCCTTTCGGAGTGCATAACAACCTGAGCAAATGAATTGAATGACGTGGCTTATTAGTCTGGTACAAACTCTGCTGTACACTGAAACTTGGTCCATTTGTAAGCAGGACTTTTTCCATCTCTGCAGGACAGCAGAAAACCCTTTGTGCTAATCATGATGCCAAGAAGCAGAATGCGGCAGATGATCCAATTGCTTCAGGTGTTCATTTCCTTAAAACTGAATAGTTTTGGACTGAGAGTTTGTAAGCAGAACGGAGCTCTTAAAGCTGTCAGAGACTATTTCTGCACTGTTCAATTCTATCTGCACAACATACACAGGATCTCAGAACTGCGTTGCTTGAATTGGTGGAACTTGCTGAAGTGAACTGGGATGAGCAAGTTTTAGAACTTAGTCAGAATGCAGTAAAAAATGGATAATCTCATGAGTATTAAGGTACAGGCTTGCTATTTCTGCACTGAATTTGTTTTTATTTTACATGGCTGTGATCTGAAAGTTGCTTGAAACGCAGGCACCTAGGCACTGTTGTGTAACTGAATTTCACACGATAGGTCCTGAAATATCCTGGAATCAAAAACTCTGACTTGTTTTAAGTCTGCTGCTTGAGTCTAATCAGGGTCATAGTGTCTGTGTGCAGTGTTTCTTTCCCTGTAATGCTCCACATCATTTCATTTTGGGAATATTGAAGGAAATGGACTATGTGCCATAACTGTTGTTAGAACAAAGTATGTCTGGTGTGATCTTATGCATAGGTTCTGTAACTGCTCTTCACAGCTCAGGTGTTTGACCTTCCTTTTGGTGAAGTGATGAAATACTGCTGGTTTCTATTTGTGCTTCTAGGCACCTTGAAGCTCTTAGGAATAGAACAATTGTCTCCAGTTCTTTTCAATGATATCAGTAACAGCTCGAGTGTTGCTGCCCACTAGGTAGACCCAAAGAAGCAGATTACAGTGAAACAACACACGAGCTGGACCTGAATGAGGATCACTTTCAAGACAGTGGCTATGCTGCTTCAAGCCTACTTGCTTCTTCCTGCCGCCACTCTATTACCAAGTATCAACAACCTTTCATGATTCAACTTGCAAATGTTTGAAACTAACCCTTGTGTTTCTATGCCTTCCTAGGTGATTCGAGCCCTTGTCAACCCCAAAGATCCAAACCAAGCAGTGTCTTTCCATCAATGGAGAGTTCTTATTAAGCATGAATCGCTGCAATTCGGATGACAGCCTTCCACATGGTAACAGTGATGGACACAAGGGGCTCATCCACGTTCATGCTCTCATATCTCCTGGCTCTGCTGAAGCTCCTGACCTGAGCCTGCCAGACACAGCAGTCACCTGCCTGGATTGTGACCCAGCGCCTTTGCAGTGCTGCCCATCCCAAGCACAGCCCGAGTGTCCCAGCAGCAGCACCACCATGCAGGAGCAGGGCAGCATCAGTGAGGTGAAGCTGAGCATCTTAGATGGGGACTTAGAGTCAGGCTGCCAGTCCCAGGCACCAGGCAGCAGCACCAGCTCTGAGCCACTCTCATCTTGACAAGAGGAGTCCCATCTTCACCCTTGACCTCTCAAGCCCTCCTGTCTTTTATTGAATAAAGTCACTCTCATGCTCAGTCATCGCCTCGACTGCATTCTGAGTCTTCAATCACAGGGATTGGGATGAATGCAACAAACAGCAAGGCAGCTCAGCTTGCAATGCTATGGCTGTGGGGTTCGTGCAGGCAGAGCTCTGGGTTCCCATTTTGCCTGGCTTTGGGATGTCTGCAGCAAGATCTCTACCATTTTGTATGGAAGCAAATAATCTCTAGCATCCAGGTTGCTGCTCATGATATATCCCAGTCTTCCTGGCTGTCACTTTGTGATACTTTTCAAAGCCTTCTGATACTCTTTGATGCCTTGGCTGCTCCCTAACACCTCTGTCCTCCTGCCATGTTGACTCACGTCTCCCACTTTTAAGCTGGCTTTGCAGATCATCTCCAGCCCTGTCATCATCACGCTGCAGCAGGAGGTGCTCACCTGGCCCAATGTCTGGCAGTACTGCTTGTTCTGCAGATGAGCAGCTGCCTCCTCATCTCTTCAGCTACAGTAGTTTTTCTCAGGGCAGTTAGATGCAGTCATGCTCCTCTGGATTTGGTGTGTTAAATCCATGCTGCATGGCAGCAGTCAGTGCAATACAAAGGTGTTCTGTGTGCCATAGCATTTCTCCAGGGGCTGCCAAAGGTAGAAGCACAACACAGCACCATCCTTCTGACAGTAATGTCTGTGAGTGTTAGACATGTGAGCACTGCATCATCCCCAGCGTGTCAGTGCTTTTCCACACCAACCTGACTCTCACACTCTGCACTGAATGTAACTCTGCTCTTGTGGAGACAAATGCTTTCTGTCACATCCTCCATCCCTGCAACCATTTGCCGGTAGGCAGCTCTTGCAGAAGAATCAAGCAGCAGAACCTTGTGCTCACCCTACAGCATGCAAATGCTATGAAAGCAGAAATAACCTGGCATGCTCTGGGTCTGCAAGGCTGCACAGATGGGAGAGGTAGATTGTGTTTTTGCAGTGGAAGTTTCCAGTATTTTCAGTACATAGTGTAGGCCCTAACTGAATGTATAACCCTCTTGTAAAACAGCTGTATAAGTAGTTTTTCCACCAAGAAAGTTGCTGAACAGAATTAAGTTCAGACTGGGGGCATTCTGACATGGGGAGAATTGAGACAAGCACAAGATAAATACAGGGTGGGTAGAGCCCAGCACAGGACAGAATGAATGTACTGACTTTTGGAAACATTGCCCTTCTCTGTCCGCAGAAAAGTACAAGGCAGACCTAAAAACAAGAGGTTGGTAATTGACCTTCTATGGAAATGAATCCTAGCCACAGTCTCGAGGAGTCTGTGAGCCTGAGATGCTCAACCAATGAGAGCCATGAGAGCATCACCTGCAGTGGGTTTAGGGCACAGAACAGAATTGATTTCACTGACTGGTGTGCAGTTTCTCCCTTGCCAATAGGGGATGTGCGCGCAGTATTGCAATAATGAATAAGCACTGCTGCTATCGCTGCCATCTTTGCCTAACTAGAAATCTTTGACTTTGAGAGTTTCTCACACAAGGGGAGAGGGTAAGAAAGTAAAGAGGCACAGAAAACTAAGGGAAACTGCTCTTCTTTATCTTATCTATAAAAATTGATACGATGCTGTTGTGCATTTTTTTTAATTTTATTTTTAATTTTTTGCTAATGTCAGTTAGATTGTTTTAAAACATCCACACACCAAAATCTGACTACCAAGCAAATGTAATGAAAATGAAATGAAGGTGAGTTAGTGGAAAGCACAAGGCCATATTATATTAGGCTCCAGCAAATTTACAGGCAGTCACTGCACGAAGAGGTAGATCTGAGTTGCACATTATATGATTCCCACAAAGATTAAGGAAATCTGAAGCTTTCAATATATTTTTTTAATTCTTTTTTCATTTCATTTTTAAACACCTGACCCAGACCCCAACCCTCACAGGAGCTGTAAAGATAACAGCATTAACCAGCAATGTAACTCTAATCCTAACCCTTACCCTGATTCTAAAATCGTCCCTAACTCCAAATGCAACAACAAAAATGATGCTAGAAGTTTGTAGCAAAAGGAACCTTAACCCTGATCATAATCCAAAAAAAAAAAATCATTATGGTAACAATAATCTTTACCTTAAGAGTAATATTAATCAGAGCCCAGATGATGCCTGCATCCAATCAGAAGCATGCTTTGCATTATTTAAGAGTTGTATTTTTTCCAATGAACTCTCTCTATTATCACGTTTATAAAGTAACAGAGTCTGTTCTTTTTCTCCTGACACTGTGCCTTACTCCTGACATCCCCTGGAAATGACCCAGATAGGGCACCATCAAAGTAATGCTAATAGTAATGTCAATACTAAGGGTATGTCTAGCCTCAGTGTTAATGGGACGCTAACAACAATCCCAACAGCCTTAAACATTCTGGTGGTGTGAAAGAGGTGCTGCCTTGCACATGCTGGGCAGTCCCATTGCCTGTTAAATGCAGGCGGCAGCGTAGAAACATGATGCCCGTGGTCAGAATGCCCTGTGGCAGATCCTGGCACCGGAGAACTGACCGGAGAACCATGAGAGAACTGACAACAAATCACGCGACATCAGAACCAACCCAGTGGTTATTTACAAGCCTATGGAGACCCAGACAGGATCTCAGAGTGGTGAATGTAGGTACAGAAGTTGTTACTACTCTGTTTTCTTCTAAAAGAAGTGTTTTTTTTTCATCTCAGAAGTTGGGGGGGGGGGGGGGGGCGGGAAAGGGATATCAATTTAATTACTCATTAATTTATTGACAGACATTCACGTTTGCTACGTTTGGAGAAGTTTTTATTTGTTTGCTGTGGTTTGATTTTTTTTTTTTTCTTTTTTTTTTCCCCCTTCCCTCCTCTTCCATCTTTGTGTTCTTCCCCTATAATCAAAAGAACGGATCCCCAGGGTTTGTCCTGCAGACGTTCTTTCCGTGGTCTCTGCTGCCACCTGCTGGCCAATACGCGGAACTGCCACTGTTGGGCGTTTGGTGCCGCAGGAAGCACAACGCAGATCTGAGTTCTGACCGGTCTACGCAGCAAATCCGCCAATCTTTATTGCGATAAGCCCTCCAGACAAGAGCATAAAGTCTTTGCCTGAGGGCAGGGTTAGTAGTAATGGATGTCAGTTTTGAAATTTCCAGTCCATTCACCATAGCACTTTCTGCCTCCATGTCCCATAACCAGAGCAGCTATGCTGGCATGCTCTCTTGGTTTCTGTCTAAACCACTGTACTATATCCATCAGTTCAGCTCAGCAGCAGGGTTATTATTATTATGGGCAGCAGGGTTTGGGGGGTGGACACTGGTCAGGGCACTCCCACCAGCCTATCCTGCATTTTTTTTTTTTTTTTTTTTCATTTTTGGGTTACAATCAGTCAGATCTCAAATAGATCTAGTCCAAATGGAACCTCAAAATCTGACCTTTTAGTGCCTTCATTTACAGAGTCCATTTTATACAGATTCCCTTGTACAGGGCCCCCATGGTCCTCCAGACAGTTGTTACTGATCTTCCATAGGAGAATGATTGAATTAGGTTTTTTCCCATCAAAACTGCCACCTGTCTTTCCAATTTTTCAACACTATCATTCAATAGCTGATTTGCATCAGCCTGAGCCTCTTCAGTTATGTTCAGACAGTTCAAGGCCATTAAAAGTGGCCATGCCACCATGAACACAGCTAACTGTCATTCTCAAGTTGTAAGTATGTCTTTGCTAAGACCATGGAAATACTCAGTCAGGTGGGCCAGGGACTCATGGACCCTCCCTCCGTCCCACACAGGGCCCCATTTTTCAGTGACAGAAGCAGTGCTGCATTTTGAGGATCCTAGGAATCCCAGGACATGCCCTGACAAAAGGTCATTCAAAGGGGTAGTCTTTCCCCATCCAAACAACTCCATGATATTCACAGAATCACAGAATTGTAGGGGTTGGAAGGGACCTCCAGAGACCATTGAGTCCAGTCCCCCTGCCAAAGCAGGTTCCCTACACCACGTTGCACAGCTCAGCATCCAGGCAGGTCTTGAATATCTCCAGAGAAGGAGATTCCACAACCACCCTAGGCAGCCTGTTCCAGTGCTCTGTCACTCTCACCGTAAAGAAGTTATTGCACACATTAGTGCAGAATTTCCTATGGTGCAGTTTCTGTCTGTTTCCCCTTGTCCCGTCTCCACACACTGCTGAAAAGAGTCTGGCCTCACCTCTTTGCCCCCCACACCTCAAATATTTATAGACCTGGATCAGGTCCCTTCTCAGCCTTCTTTTCTCAAGGCTAAACAGACCCAGTTCCCTAAGTCTCTCCTCATAGGGGAGATGCTCCAGGCCCTTCACCATCTTTGTGGTCCTCCACTGGACTCTTTCCAAGAGATCCCTGTCTTTTTTGTACTGGGGAGCCCAGAACTGGACACAATATTCCAGATGAGGCCTCACCAGGGCAGAGTAGAGGGGGAGGATCACCTCCTTCGACCTGCTGGACACGCTCTTTTTAATGCACCCCAGGATGCCATTGGCTTTTTTGGCTACAAGGGCACACTGCTGGCTCATGGTCAATCTGTCGTCCACCAGGACGCCCAGATCCCTCTCAGCAGAGCTCCTCTCCAGCAGCTCTTCCCCCAGCCTGTACTGGTGCATGCAATTATTTCTACCCAGGTGCAAGACTCTACACTTGCTTTTGTTAAACCTCATCCGGTGTCTTACTGCCCAGCTCTCCAGCCTGTCCAGGTCTCGCTGAATGGCAGCACAGCCTTCAGGCGTGTCAGCCAATCCTCCCAACTTCGTGTCATCAGCAAACTTGCTGAGGGTGGTCACTATCCCCTCATCAAGGTCGTTGATGAAGATGTTGAACAAGACCGGACCCAGCACAGACCCCTGGGGGACGCCGCTAGTTACAGCCCTGCAGCCAGACACTGCACCGCCAACGACAACCCTCTGCACTCTGCCAGTCAGCCAGTTCTCGACCCACTTCACTGTCCAATCACCTATCCCATACTTCCTCAGCTTTGGTATAAGTATGTCATGGGAGACTGTATCAGTTATAGAGGTTATAGAGTTCAATTCCTGTAGTCAATTTGGCGGCCCAGGTGGGACCAGCTCTGTTCGCTGCAGGACCAGCTGAGAGGGAGACACTTTTGGCGCACCCTGAGATTTCTCTGAAGGACTCCCTTCCTCACCTGATCACTGCAGGGACAGACAAGGACCACCCATAGGTGGACCAGGTATGTGTATGGTAAGTGGAGCCCATATGTCTTGAGGAGACATCCTACACAGTTTACAGCCATACGTGCTGCTCCCAGGGTTGGTTTGGGTTGGCTTTGGTTGCCAGCTGGGTAGGAAGACTCCTTGGGTGAGTTCCTATGAAAGGGAACTGTATGTCATATGAATGGAAACAAGAACAAGTACTCTCTCCCAGGTGGGTGACAATAGGAGGGACCTAGGTTGGTCTCTCCTACGGGTATGGGATATAGTGGATAGCCTGTCAAATGGTAGCCTGGGTTCTCCAAGTTGTAATCACGGGGGTTATAGGTTGTATGTTCAATATTATCATCTGCTTTAAGTGTTTGGTACCGTGTGTCAAGCCGACTCTGGGAAAAACATTAACGTTTGCAACTGGTCGACCAGAGTATGAGTGTTATTAAGATTCCAGCTAGAAAACGTTGTCAGCATTGTGTAGTATGAATAAACCATGGTTTTTGATCTAAATGTCAGAGTGAGTGTGGTGTGAGTGAGACACAGAACAGCTGCAGGGTGAGTGCCGAGTCCCGATCCATGTTTCCTTCCTCCTGTGAGGGAAATGGCCAGACACGGACAAAGTGAAAGACTGTGTTGTGTGTCCACTCATAAGTACTTTCTGCTTGTATGTAAGAAGACGGGAGTTTGTACTCCGTAGATTAGTAAGATTGTCCTGAGGAGAGGTGTACATTCCACCCGACCAATGAGTGTCAACCCATTTATGTAATACTATGTACTGCTTGCGAGGAAGTGTGTGAGGGAGGTGGTTCAATCAGTGCTGGTTCTGTGGCACAGTGTTTATAACTGAAGAATACAGACTGTATTAAGGGAGTTTATGTGAACTGAAGAACTGTACGTTTTGACAAACTGTTTTGATGGTATAAGAAAGTGTAATTGTTAATGATATATGGAAGTGTAGTTGAGGGAATGTGGAAGTGTATCTGAGCATACAAACAGAGGAAGCATTTACAGAAGAAAAAAGGTTAAAGTGAGTTTACCTGCACTGACATGAGAGCAACACCCTGAACCTCTGCCCTGTGAGCTGAGCAGTGCAGAGCAGAGACACAGTCCTCATGTATCAGGTAGTGTTATTCTGCTTACCAAATGAATGAGTTCACTACAGAAGAGGCAAATCTTCCCCTCTGCTCCATTTGTGGCATACTCTGGAGTTCAAGACATTGCAAAGCTATGGCACATCTACTTTCTTTCAATGATGACGCCTTAGTATGCTCTGGGCTGTCATTTCAATTGCATCTAAAGAAGTCTAGGGTCATACCAGCTGACAGGAAGCTGGCAAATGTTGTCTCATTGTAAGGAAGAGCAAGAAAGATGACATGGGCAATTATGGACCTGTCAGTCCAGAGCCTGGTAAAATTATGGAGAAAATGATGGTGGGAGTTATGGAAAAACAGCTGAAGGACAATTCTGTCATTGGTTGCAGCCAACACAAGTTTGTGAGGCGAAGGTCCTGTTTAATTTAAGCTCATTCTGTGACACAGTTATCCGTTTAGTTGACCAAGGGAAGCCAGTTGATGTAATCCTTGAGGATTTCAGTGGAGATTTTGATACTGTTTCTCACAACAACCTTCTGGACAGAATGTTCTGCATATGGCTAGACAGAAACACAATGTGGTGGGTGAGCAGTTGGCCAGTAGGTCAGTCCCAAAGGATTATAGTCAGTTTTTTCCATCAGGCTGGTAGATGGTCACTGTCGGGGTCCCCAGGGTTCCATTTTGGGGCCACTTTCCTTTCATGTTTATGCAGATGACTTGCATGCAGGACTAGAAGACGTTCTGAGCAAGTTTGCTGATGAGACCAGATGAGGAGGTGCTGTTGCCTCGACTGAGGGTGGAGAGGACTTGCAGAGAGATGTGGACAAGTCAGAGAAGTGGGTACCAGTTGGTACTAAGCACCAAGTGCATAACGTATAACAAGAACAAGTGCCTGATTGTGCACCGCAGAACATAAAGGACTTCAAACTCTGGGAGAATGTGCAAACGACGGCACTGGAACTGAGAGATCTGAAGTTCAGAGTTTCACAGGGATTGACTGCTTGTTCAGACTGGGCCCTTCTCACATCCCTTCTCACATCCTGCAATGAAACATAGGTCTCATATGGGACATGAACCTCACAGCGTCCTTGCACCACATGTAGAGCCTGGGATCTTCTGTCCCCATGTCTTTCATTTAACATCATACGGACCTCCAACCCATTGCCCCAGGAAATGCCAGGAGCCAACATGAGAGACAGGATCTCTCTACCACTGGTCTTGCAATCAGGGCTTGACCTGTCTGCTTTGTAAGGCAAAGGAGAGGTTTCTTAGCATGCCAGTGCCTTTGCCTGCCTGTAGTCATGGCTTCCAGTTATCTTCTCTAACAAGTCCCTTGGGAAGCTTACTTGGTAATGGCCCTCAGTGGGCCCATTAATACTCCAAGAAACTTCACTTTTACTTCCGACTTTGTCTTGTTGAGCACTTTGTGCAAACTTCTCTCTGCACTAGAGGCTGATGAACTCAGCATCAAATGCACCCTGGGGCCCATTATAACCTAAAGAATCTCCTGTGCCTTATGCCATCTTGTTATCTTCTTCAGGTTATCAGAACTTGTTCAGCAAAAAGGAGGGATATCTGGAGAGAGCTTAAAGAATCCAGTATAAATTTATTGTCTATTTATTTATAGTTGGGTTTAAAGAAGACATTAAAGCAGCACTGTGCAACTGATACCAATCCAGGATGTCCCAATGAGTTCTGTACTGTTACTGTGTTGACAAAGGTCCTTCTCAACCTCCCCACCCAATTTCTGCTCACAATGGACCTATGGGACTTGCATCACTTTTCTTCACATCACTCTTCTCCTCTGCATTCATCCGCTCAGTGTTAAAACTGCTTTGCACCAACTCCCACTGGCTTTCCTCAGAGAACCAGCTACACATGGAAAAGGAAAGATTTCTCTTTTTTATCTGGCCAGCAAATGGAAAGAAAGGTGATGCAATTGAATGAACAGTAAAACACAGTGATCAACTGCATGCCATGTTCAAGCGGCATCTATTGAAGTTTGTCTTTCATATGGAATATTTTTAAAAGAAATGATTTATTCTGAGGTAGGATAGGATAGATTGAATCACAGTGAAGTAGTTGACAACAGAGGCCATCAGACTCTGAGAGATGGAGCAAATTCCAGTAATCTTCCTGGGATAGATCAGCCAGGTAGTTGAGAGGTATCAACTTAAAACTGATCAGGACTTGTGAGTATTTCACACATTGAGATGGGTTAACACATTCTCATTGATTTATATCTTTGTCTCCAACTCTGTTTTTCACTTTTACTGACATTAATGAACATCTTTCAGACTTCGTGCCTTAATAAAAAAGAGACAGTGATTGAGAAAAAGAAAAAGTATAAGAAGAAAAAGAAAAAGAATAGATAGGAAGGGATAGATCAAATCACAGTGAAGGAGTTGACAACACATTCCATCAGACTTTGGGGAGATGGAACAAATTCCAGTAATCCCCCTGAAAGTCAGAAATCAGACAGATAATTGGGAGGTATCTGACTGAACAAAGAGCAAGGGATGGAGAAATCTGGTGGGCAGTGGGAGTAGTGTGTGCCCAAATGGCCTGCTGAAAACATGCCCTTAACCATGGCCATTTCTTTAGGAGTGCTGAAAAAACTTGGAGGATGAGGCACATCAAATAGGCAGCAGGGAAGAGTAGTGCTGGGCACCAGGCTACAGTCACAGGGCATTGGCACTGGCACCGCTGTCTGTGTCTCTGAACCTGAAGGCATTTGTGTCCAGCGAACACAGTTCTGGAAAACATTGTAGTTTCAGTAAAAGAAAAAAAAAGACATCAAATCACCTCAAAGATTCATATTTACAACTTAAAATGGAACAAGACTCATGAGAATTTTTCATGTTGAGAAGGGTTAACACATTTTCATTGATTTCCATCTTTGTCTTCAATTATTTGTTTCAGTTTTATTGACATTTATGATCAACTATTAAGCTTACAGCCTCAAAATAAATAAATAAATTAAAAGAGATACATTTGCATCTTGCACATGGCCTGATGCCCCTTTCACCTTCACAGTTCCCACAAGTCCTTCCATGCCGGAGAGTATGAGATCCAGCAGAGCACCTCTCCTCTTTGGTTCCTCCACTGCTTGGTCAAGAAGCTGCCATCTGTGCTCTCCATGGATCTGCTGGATGCCACATGCCCTGCTGTGCTGTCCCTGCCACAGATAATGGAGTGACAAAGGCCACCAAATGGGACAAGGGACAGACAACATCAGATTCCCATCTGTCTGCAGAGGGCACCTTCCATTTACTCTCCCTGATCAGGAAGACAGGAAAAGACACTGATGGTCTCCTCTGTTTGCCATTTCCATTAGCTCTGACCTGTCTGCTCTTCCATCCCCAGGCAGAGCTCAGTGCACTCTCACAGAGGGCAGTCGCCCTTCTTTGTCTCCTCGCCCATCCATCCTAAAGACTCGGTATCCCCCTTGTGCTACAGTGCAGTTGTGGAAACCATTAAACTGTGTCCCCATGGTCCAAACAGGAGCTCAGGCCTGCAGCTCTACCAAGATTTCTAGCTTCTTGTGTGTTGGTGTTTGCATTAGTGCAAAAGCACAGAAGTAAATATCCTAATTGAAAAGCATCACTGGACATTGCCTGACTGGATAGCTCATCTATAGAATCAGTGTGCAGAAGGTGGCACACAAACATTAGACCGATCGTGGGTCTTGGAGGTGACGTAGCAGCACGGACACACCATGGGCATGGCTTTCCTGAAGGCCCTGTGCTGCTCTTGTAGCTGTGAGTGAATTCACCGGACAGCCGGTGCTATCCCCTCTCTGGCCCTCAGCTGATGCCCAGGAAGGAGGTGTCTATCTCAGGGATTTCCCACACGGTTTACAAGCACTTGCAAACATCAGGAGCAGCCCAGGCACCTTGGGCATCACCCAGTGTCTGTGTGTGAGCTGCTGCCTCCCAGCTGAAGGACCGAGGACTCAGAGCAGGAGCTCACATGCAGGCAACTCCTTGTGCACTTCTGAACTGAACCAGAGGAATCCCAGCTCCTGTGGTTCTGTGGGGAGCCGAATCCCATTTCAGCTCCAGGATTTCTGTCAAGGGATGAGACTCCTGCGCTGCCTCAGCTGGATCACTGCCCTGCACAGGGAAAGTCCAAACCTCGCCTTCCTTGTCTGGTTGCCCTTATTGTTTCATCAAACGATCTCTGGGAGCACTCCCCATATGTCTCCAATCAGTCACTGACCACTGGACATGTGGTGGTTAATTGAGTGGATTTCAAAGCACAGTCATGATGCTGTTGTCTTTCAGGAGCTGTTGGCCATGAGGACCCAGGGACATGTCAGGGGAAATGAGTGGGAAGGATAAAAATGACATAATCTGCTGCTTGCTTGTCCAGGTTCCTGGGACACAGGGAGCTCATAAAAGTGGGCAGAGCTGCAGAGAGACAGCTGTGCCCAGGAGCAGATCTCGTGCACAGCACAGCCTGCAGGTGACAGAAGGAGAGGAGAGAAATTGGAGAGAGCTTGCAGGATGTGTGTGGTGTGAGCGGGCTGTGAACTCACTGCAGGAGCATTGCTCACAGACCATGACAAGGTAAGTCTCACAGCTGACCATGAGCTGCTTTTAATTAAGGGGTAACTATAACTGGGACATCCCATAGGAGATCTGACTGCAGGCACTGCATGTTTCTTTACTGTGGAAAAAGCTTTCTGCTCCAGCTGAGACGGGTGCCCAGGGCTGTCCTGCAGAGCAGGGTCCCTGCTGTGCCCCAGGGGCTGTGTGCCGGGTATGGGACTCTGCCGCCTGCCAGGCTCAGCACTCAGCCTGCTCGGGGAGCTGCCCAGTGGGGTAAGGAGCCCCCGGCAGGGTTTGTGCTGCCACAGCTGCTGCCTGGGGCAGGGGATCACAGCTCCACTGCACAACTGAATGTTTCTGAGGGCACTTTGCAAGAGGAGAGCCAAGGCAGGGGGTTTCCATTTCCTGTTCTGAGGCAAAGAGGTTTGGAGTCAGAAATCTAAAAGGGGCAATAAGAGTTCTGAGAATTTTTCATCAATCAATTGCTTGTTTTGTGAACACTCACACATGATGTGCTTTCAGTCTCCCCTTTCTCGAAGGATGGAATTGTCTTCATTTTCTGTAGGCATGAATAATTCACTTATCCTACAAACAGGCAGCATTTTCTAACTGAAACTGAATGCCACAGAAGCTCGGGTAGGGGGCTCTAAGAGCACTTGGGGTAAAGATATGAGACATGAAACAGATGAAAATATCCAGGGAGAAGGGATAAGAAAATAAGAGGAAGGTTAGAGCTCCATATGCTGCTTCTGCTTAAGGAATGCTGATCTACATGAAATTAAATGCAAGTAATGGTGCTAAATGTACACTGTTGTAGGAGAATTAAAACATTTCATAGTATAGCAGGAGTAGTGCCTCTGAGAATGGTCTGGACTTGTCATTATCTTCTGCACTCTGAGCAGGACTCCAAGCCCAACAACAGCAGATGCCCAACAGCAGCTCCATCAGTGAGTTCCTCCTGCTGCCGTTGGCAGACACGCGGCAGCTGCAGCTCCTGCACTTCTGGCTCTTCCTGGGCATCTACCTGGCTGCCCTCCTGGGCAACGGCCTCATCAGCACAGCCGTAGCCTGCGACCGCCGCCTGCACACCCCCATGTACTTCTTCCTCCTCAACCTGGCCCTCCTCGACCTGGGCAGCATCTCCACCACTCTCCCCAAAGCCATGCCCAACGCCCTCTGGGACAACAGGGCCATCTCCTACACAGGATGTGCTGCACAGCTCTTTTTCTTTACCTTCTTCATGTCAGCAGAGTATTCCCTTCTCACCATCATGTCCTATGACCGCTATGTTGCCATCTGCAAGCCCCTGCACTACGGGACCTTGATGGACAGCAGAGCTTGAGCCACCATGGCAGCAGCTGCCTGGGGCACTGGGGTTCTCAATTCCCTGCTGCACACTGCCAGTACGTTTTCACTGCCTCTCTGCCAAGGCAATGTTGTCAACCAGTTTTTCTGTGAAATTCCCCAGATCCTCAAGCTCTCCTGCTCAGAATCAAATCTCAGGGAAGTTGTGTTTCTCATTTTTACTATCAGTTTAGACGTAGGCTGCTATGTTTTCATAGTTGTGTCCTATGTGCAGATCTTCGTGGCTGTGCTGAGGATGCCCTCTGAGCAGGGACGGCACAAAGCCTTCTCCACGTGCCTCCCTCACCTGGCCGTGGTCTCCCTGTTTCTCAGCACTGGTGCTTTTGCCTACCTGAAGCCCCCCTCCATTCCCTCCCCACTCCTGGATCTGACAGTGGCACTTCTGTACTCAGTGGTTCCTCCAACACTGAACCCTATTATCTACAGCATGAGGAACAGGGAGATCAAGCACGCTCTCAGGAAGGTGTTGCAATACTCACTATTCCCGCTTCAATAAAGTGCACATCTTCATCGCATGATTCCCAGTGATGGTTCTTCATCTTTTATGCATCTTTGATTGATTGATTATGTGAGATATAGCAACGTGCAAAAAAATGTTATTGAACTTATAAATAAAAATTTGTTTCACTTCTTTCACACCTACTATCCATTTTCTCACTCCAAGAGCTCATGTAAACATGGAACCAGATTCCCCGAATAGGTTAAGAGATAAATAAATAGCATTCAAAATACGCTTTTCCTTAGCTCTTCTCTTATCCAACTTTGTCTGGATTTGGGGAAGGTACAGCCACAGATAGAAGCACAACTAGTTCTTTTCATTCCTCCTCTCTTTACACTGATACAGTGCACAGAGGATTCGAGTCCTCTCATTTCTACAGGCCTGAAGGTCTTGTGTGTCTCACAGCAGTCCCGTCGTCTCTACAGCAGCACTCAGTGGTTTGCTTAATTTTCTTATCTCAATACTTGGAACAGCTACAGGACCTGTAGCATAAGTGACCGCAGAGCTCCTTATGAGGGGTGGAGTGACAGTGGGATCTGTCCAGAGCTTGGAGCAACTGCAGGATGTGTAGCAAAAACTTGGAGCTATTGCAGGGACTGTGCCAGGAGTTGCAGAGGCTGCAGCAATGTCAGCAGATCCAGCTCTCTTCCCCTTGAAGATGCTGAATAGTGTTGAACACAGCTCAGTAGGTGTGGGCCAGGCCCTGGCACACTGCAGTCATTTGGGCCTTTTTAGGATTACCAGTGCCACAGCAGACCTGTCTCCAATATTCTACCAGTTTCTCAGGATCCTGCAGTTGCTCGGAGATGAAGTTCCAAAGCCCTGGGGGTGCCCACCACTCCAGGCAGCTGCCCAGACTGTCCCACACCCCCTGCCATGCAGAGCCTTCTCACCTTGGGGCAGATCTCTCACTGATATTCCTGAATAATTGTTTAACCTCAATCCTAGAGTCATAGAATCACCAAGGCTGGAAAAGGCCTGAAAGATCATCCAATCCAACCGTTCACCTATTACCAATAGCTCCCACTTAACCATGTCCCTCAACACAATATCCAGTCTCTCCTTGAATACCCCTGGTCTCCCAGAGACGACAGTGTAAAATGTGTAATTCCTAATCATACCAACAATATTACTTCCAAAACCCAAAGATGTCCAAAGAGCTGAATGTGCACAAAACTTCACTTTGCCAATTTTATCGTGGTACAAACCAAGGTCAAACAGCATAGCAAAATAAATACCCTAATCCAGCATCCAGAGTTGACAAATGATGCAGCAGGGAAAACAAGCAGCAAGCAAGGAGCTGTGAAATGCAGCTTCATGAGAAGACTCAGCAAGCTTCACAAATAGGGAAACTATCAGCACCATGGCCTGCACATCTCCAACTCCCACAAAGCCCTGTCCACTCTGGACAGATGTGCTGTTACCACAACCCTTGGAGCCTCACATCAGGCACCAAAATGACTGTGGTTGTTGAACCCAACATGTGGCTCAGCAGCTCACAGTGCTTTGTGCACTGCCCCATTCCCAGTGGGATGGGGATGAGAACTGGGAAAAAGAGTACAACTTCTGGGTTGTAACAAAGCAGTTTACTAAGAGAGATAAAAGGAGAGGAGTAATAGTAATCACTATATATCCGTTGATATAGAATCGTATGTAACAACTGATGCACAAGCACTTGCTCAGCACCACCAGACTGATGCTCAGCTGGGCCCTGAGCAGTGAAGAGACTGAGATGAACTCCCACCCCTTTCAATACAATTTCTGCTTGCTGTCAGCTGATAGAGAACGTCCCTTTGGCCACTATCAGTCAGCTGTCCTCACTCTGTTCCCTCCCAGCTCCATGTGCCCTCCACTGACCATGGCCTTGGCTCTGTACAACACTGCTTAGCAGCAGCTGTAAACATCAGAGTGTTATCAATGGTTTTCTCCTAGAACCAAAACACTGCACCACAGCAGACAGTCTGAAGAAAACAATTCCATCCCAGCTGTAACTCAGATTCCTGCCTGTCCCCTCTTCTTGTTCTTCCTGATCAGGAAGCAAGGAACAGAATCTGCCGCTCTCCTCTCTGAGCCCTTTCCATCAGTTCTCAGCTGGCTCCTCTGCCATCCCCAGGCAGAGCTCAGTGCCCTCTCATGGATGGCAGCAGCCTTTTCTCTTCTTCCTTGCCCATCCGTCATGCAGAATCTGTACCCCATTTGCTACAGTACAGAGCTGAGAATCAACCCACCGTGTCTCTGTGAACCAAACAAGACCCTAGGCCTGCAAAGGCACAGAGATTTGGAGTTCGCTGAGTGAATGTTTGTGGTCCTCTCATTAGTGTAAGGATTCTTCAGAAAGCATCCCCTTCCAGAAGCATGCTTTGATTTAGCCTGTCTGGGTCTTGCATCTACACTGTGGTACTGATGTTCAGGGCCTTGCTCAGAATCAGCAGCCTGCATGAAAGGAAAAGCTCTGTGGTTTTCTCTTGATTTGTCCCGTTTATTTCCCATGCTACCCGCACTGGTCTACAGGCACTTTAGGGCAGCAGTAGGTTGGGGTTACCCCCAGAGGGTACACAGTAAGATTTAGGACGGGGTATTGGCAACAAGACTTTCTCTGAGGAATCCTCACACAATCCTATAGAACAACTCAGAGGCTTTCCATTCAATCTCCAACAGCAACAATATCCCTCAGCCCTTCTCTGTCACATCCAATTCCCCACCCTTCCCCATTTGGACCTGGTTTAAAGCCCTATAATCAATCAGTGCAGGAGCATTTCAGATGGGGTCATGGAGGAGGCAGACTGCCATTCTTGGGGTGGCCATTTTCCCAGGAGGGCATGGTGGGAGGGCTTTGTCCCATCTGGTTCCACCAACACTTGCATCCACCCAGCAGAAGGCTGTGCCCTCTGTGTCCCACTTGAACTCTGCATGGAGCTTACAGTTGGCAGTGACATGGCTGAGAAGCTCTGGGCATGGATTAAGGGACAGGGAATTAATGTGCCTTCCTAACTTCCTCCCTGCATGCCTTAGCAACTTCCTTGTAATCTCCCCAAGTACCCAGCCCCTTCTTCCAGAGGACGGAGATTCTCTTTTTCTTCCTGAGTCTCAATAGTTTTTCCCAGTTCATCTGCACTGGTCTTCTTCCCCTATGGCTCACCTTATGGCATTCAGGGACAGCCTGATCTCGTGCCTTTAAGATTTCCATCTTGAGGAGTGTCCAGGCTTCCTGGACCCCTTTACCCATAAGGAGCGACTCCCAAGGGACCTGTGCTACAAGTGTCCTGAACAGGTCAAAGTCCGCCCTCTAGAAGTTCAGGATAGTAGTTTTGCTAGTCACCCTTCTGACATCTCCAAGAATAGAGAATTCTACCATTTCATGGCCACTCTGCCCAAGACAGTCCCCAACCTTCTCAACTCCTACCAGTCCTTCACTGTTAGTGAAGAGCAGGTCTAGCAAGGAACCACCCCTGGTAGGACTTCATACCAGCTGTGTAAGGAAGCTGTCTTGCATGCAATCTATAAACCTCTTGGACTGATTCCTCTGCTATTTATTATATTCCCAGCATATATCAGAGAAGTTGTAGTCTCCCAGGAAAATGAGTGCTGGCAATCTTGCGACTTCAGTAAGCTGCTCATAGAATGCCTCACCCATCAATTAGGCGGTCTATAAGAAACCTTTAGCAAGATGTCACACTTACAGGCCTTTCCCCCGATCCTTACAAACATGCACTTCATTCTGAAGCCCAAGCTCTTCAACATCAAAACTCTCTTTAATATAAAGGGCCACACCACCACCCTTCCTTCCTCCTCTATCCCTTCTGAAGAGCTTGTAACCATCCATCACAGCACTCCAGTCATGGCAGTGGTCCCACCATGGGTCGGTAATAGCAACTAGGTCATGGTTTGTCAGATGCACAGTTGCTTCCAGCTCCTCTTGCTTGTTGACCAAGCTGCGTGCGTTGGTGTAGACGCACTTCAGCTGAGGCATCTGCCTCTCTCCCAGCTCAAACAGCATTTCCCTAGGCTTATCTCTGGTAAGCCCTGTTTTGTCCACTCCCCCATCGTAGCTAGTTTAAAGCTCTTTCGATAAGCCCCGCTACCGTCTATGCTAGGATTCACTTCCCCCTTTGAGACAGTTGGGTTCCATTCATGGATAACAGACCATGGGCCAAGTAAACTGTCCTGTGATCAAAGAACTCAAAGTTTCTGGCTCAGTACCAACCTCTGAGACAATTGTTCATTGCTTTGCTTTCCAAGCCTGCTCTGTGTCCCTCACTGCCACTGAAGGTATAGAACAAAAAATCACTTGATCTCCCACTTTGTTAACTAAATGGCCTAAATTCCTGAAATCTTTTTTTATAGTTTGTAGTCTTATCTAAGAAATTTCATCACTGCCCACCTAAACTATGAGTAGTGGAAAATAATCAGTGGACCTAACCAGCATTGGGAGTTTCCTCATTATGTCCCTGACCTGAAACCAAGAAGGCAGCAGACTTACTGACAACTGGGGTCCAGTCTGCAAATGGGGCCCTCTATTCCTCTGAGAAGGGAGTAACCCACCACGGCCACCCTTCATTCATTCATGGCAGAGGAAGTCACAAGGCTTGGTAGTGACTGCCTTGCATTAGGTTTCCTCCTAGGCAGATCCTCCATTGCCTCCCCATTCTTATCTCCTTCAGATTTCAGAGTGTCAAACCTGTTGCTTAGATGGATCAGGGGTCGAGGGCTAGGCAGGCATGGGGGGGCTCCTGTGATGTTGAGTTGGGACTCTCTTCCAACCCTTCTCATCAGTCAGGTCTGTCTGACTGTGACAGGGCAGGGAGTCAACCACTTTTCTGGGGGTATCTGCCTGGCAGCCTTCCCTCGGGGATGCCAGCAAGTCACTCCACCAGCCCATCTCCCGATCACACTCCCTGATGGTAAACTGTGAGTAAAACCTTGAGTAAAGTGAGAGTTCACCTAGACAAAAGTATGAGTAGAAACATGGACTGACGTGAGGGTAAACCCAGAGTAAACCCAGGATCCCATCCATTGGGCATGCACAACCTCTGAGGGCAACTTTTTCCAGTGTTGCTGTGTAAAAATATAGGTTCCTCACATCTAACCTATGTCTCCCCTTTTTAATTTAAATCCGTTTCCATTTGTCCTGTTATCAACAGACCATCCCATCCTTATTCTAGCGTTAGGCATCTCATCCTCAGATGGAAACCCTGGGGCTGAATTGGAATCAGTTTTTCAAAGAACCACAGGAGCTACAAGTTCACCTAGCTGAGTTCAGATGTGCACAGTGAGGTGTCCCTCATCTGAATCCTTGGTTTTTATTCCACAGGGACTGCACTACTCATACACAGTCTCTCAGTGATGCCCAAGGTGCCTTGGGTGATCCTAGTTTTGTGCTAGTGCTTGTAAACTGTGACGGAAAATCTATGAGATAGACACCTCCTTCTGGAGCATCAGCTGAGGGCCAGAAGGGAGGTATTCTTGGCCATCCTAAATACCACCTCAGCCACGTGCTTAGGGCACCCATTGTGTCTTTTGCACCTGACCCCATGGAGTATGTAGTGATATTCAGCTTATCAAAAGGATGAGCTCAGAACAGAAGAGGCAGATCTTCCTCTCTGCTCCATCTGTGGCATAGTCTGGATTTCAAGGCATTGCAAAGCTATGGCACATCTACGTTCTTGCACTGATGACACTTCAGCATGCTCTGGGCTCGCATTTCAATGGCATCTAATAAATCTAGGGTCATACCTGTTGACAGGAAGCTGGCAAATGTTGTCTCATTGTAAGGAAGAGCAAGAAAGATGACACGGGCAACTATGGACCTGTCAGTCTCACTACAGTGCTTGGTAAAATTATGGAGAAAATGATGGTGGGAGTTATGGAAAAACAACTGAAGGACAGGTCACAGACAACACAAGATACAGAGGGGAAGGTCCTATTTAATTTCAGGTCTTTTTATGACACCTTTATCCATTGAGCTGAACAAGGGAAGGCAGTTGATGTAATCCTTGATGATTTCAGTAGAGCTTTTGATACTATTTCTCCAGCACCCTTCTGGACAGAAATTCCTGCATACAGCTAGACAGAAACAAAACGTGCTGTGTTGTAATACAAGAAGAATTTTACAGAGCAGCAGCCATGGATTGAGATAAGGAGTTCACAGAGCAGCAGCTGCGGAGCAGGATAAACAGCATGAGAACAAAGGACATCTCTAGGAAAAGAATGAATGGCTCGTGGCTTTGAAGGGGGGTTATAGGGTTGTTATTGCAGTAGCTTTCCTCCAATTAGCGTGTGTGATTTTTGGACACCCTTGTCTGTCTCCTATAAAAGTCTGGCTTTCGGGCAATAAATTGATGCAGCTATATGTAACTATATTGGTGTTTCTCTGTTTGACCCAGCACGCTGACATTTTGCCTTTCAGGTTCACCAGCAGTGGTGGGTGAGCAGTTGGCCAGTAGTTCTGTCCCAAAGGATTATAGTCAGTGGGTTCCATTGGGCTGGTAGATGGTCACTGTCAGAGCTCCCCAGGGTTCCATTTTAGGGCCACTTTCCTTTCATGTTTATGCAGATGACTTGCATGCAGGACTAGAAGATGTTCTGAGCAAGTTTGCTGATGAGACCAGATGAGGAGGTGTTGTTGCCTCCACTGAGGGTGGAGAGGACTTGCAGAGAGATGTGGACAAGTCAGAGAAGTGGGTACCAGTTAGTACTAAGCACCAAGTGCATAAAGTATAACAAGAACAAGTGCCTGATTGTGCACCTGGGTATGGGCAACCCTGGACATAAACACTGTCTGTATATTGGACACATGAGAGACGTCTGACTGAAAAGGATTGGGGGTCCTGCTCAACATAAAATTTTAAGTGAGTCAGCAGTGTGCCCAGCCAGCCAAGAAGGCCAACAGTCCCCTAAAGTGCATCAAGCAATTTATTGCCAGCTGGGTGGGAGAAAGGTTTGTCCCTCTTTGCTCTGCATTGCTACTGCCTCACCTGGAGCACTGGGTGCACTTCTGTGCAATGCAGAACATAAAGAACATCAAACTATGGGAGAGTGTGCACAGGAGGGCACTGGAACTGAGAGATCTGAAGTTCAGAGTTTCACTGGGATTGACTGCTTGTTCAGACTGGGCCCTTCTCACACCCCACATCCTGTGATGAGACACAGGGCACATGTGGGATATGAACTTTAACAGCATCCTTGCACCACATGCAAATGCTTTTCCCAGTGCTTCAGTGTTCCACCACCCATTGCTTTCAACATAGTTTTCAACACCCCATTGTATCTTTTAATTTTACCAGAAGCTGGTGCATGGTAGGGGATATGATAAATCCACTCAATGCCATGAACTTTGGCCCAAGTATTTATTAAGGGAATTTTTGAAATGTGTCCCATTATGAGACTCAGTTCTTTCTGAGGTGTCATGTCTCTATAGGACTTGTTTCTAACAACCCAATATTGTGTTTCTGGCAGTAGCATGGGGTACTGCATATGTTTCAAGCCACCCAGTGGTTGCTTCCACCATGGTAAGCACAAAACGCTTATCATTATGAGATCCTGGCAAGGTGACATCATTCACCTGTCACTCCTCCCCATATTTATACTTTTGCCTTGGCCTTCCCCCCAGAGAGGCTTCATATTCTTGGCTTGTTTAATTATGGCACATGATTCACAGTCATGAATAACCAGTGCAATAGCATCCATAGTTAAGTCCACCCCTCAGTCTCTAGCCCAATTATATGTTATGTCCATTCCTTGATGGCCTGAGGTCTCATGGAACCATCAAGCTTGAAATAATTCACTCTTGTTCTGCCAGTCCAAGTCTATTTGAGCCACCTCAATTCTGGCAGCTCGACCTACCTGATGGTTGTTTTGTTGTTCTGCAATAGCCCGACTCTTGGGCAAGTGTGCATCCACGTGACACACCTTTACAATCATATCTTTTTTTTGAGCAGTTATGTTTTTCTACAGTTCAGCAGCCCAAATAGGTTTACACCTCCGTTGCCAGTTATTTTGTTCCCACTGCTGTAACAACCCCCATAAGGCATTTGCCACCATCCATGAGTCAGTATAAAGATAAAGCATTGGCCACCTCTCCCGTTCAGCCACATCTAAGGTCAGCTGGACAGCTTTTACCTCTGCAAACTGACTTGATTCTCCTTTACCTTCAGTGGCCTCTGCGACCTGTCGTGTGGGGCTCCAAACAGCAGCTTTCCATCTCCGATGCTTCCCTACAATATGAAATGATCCATCAGTGAAAAGAGCATATTTCTTTTCATTTTCTGGTAGTTCGATGTATGGTGGGGCCGCTTTAGCACATGACACCTCTTCTCCTGGTGATGTTCCAAACTTTTTATCTTCAGTCCAGTTCATGATCACTTCTAAAATTCCTGGACGATTGAGGTTCCCCATCCGCACTTGTTGTCTAATCAGTGCAATCCACTTGCTCCAGGTGGCATCGGTAGCATGATGGGTGGAGGGAACCTCCCCTTTCAACATCCGGTTCATCATTGACAGTCGAGGTGCCAGAAAGAGCTGCATTTCAGTACCAGCTACTTCGGAAGCAGCCCAAGCCCCCTTATACGTGGCTAAGATCTCCTTCTCAGTTGGAGTGTAGCACTCTTCAGACCCCTTGTACGTTCAGCTCCAAAATCCCAGGGGTCAGCCTTGGATCCCTCCTGAGGCTCTTTGCCACAAACTCCAAGTGGGACCTTTCTCTCCAGCAGCAGTATAGAGGATGTTCTTTACATCCTGTCCAGTCCGTACTGGCCCCAGGTCCATGGCACAGGCTATCTCCTGTTTAATCTGTTCAAAAGCCTGATGCTGCTCTGGGCCCTATGCAAAATCATTCTTCTTCTGCATCACCTGATAAAGGGGGCTTACAATGAGGCTGTAGTTTGGAATATGCATCCTCCAAAAGCCCACTGCACCCAGGAATGATTGTGTCTCTTTCTTGCTAGTTGGTGGAGACATGGCAGTGATTTTGTCGATTACTGTTGGGATGTGATGACATCCATCCTGCCACTTTATACCTAAGAACTGAATTTCCTGGGCAGGCCCTTTTACTTTGCTTCACTTAATAGCAAAACTGGCTCATAGAAGAATTTGAATTATTTGCTCTCCAGCACAGCAGCACTCAGTGGGGGTGTGACCTCATTCAGGCCACGGTAGTCTACTGTCAGCCTCCATTCTCCACTGGCTTTACGCACTGGCCATATGGAGCTGTTAAAAGGTGAGTGAGTTTTACTGATCACTCCCTGATTCTCCAACTGGCGAATCAAATCATGAATGGGGAGCAAGGAATCCCTGTTGGTGCGATACTGCCGTCTGTGCACTGTCTTTGTAGCAATCGGTACCTGCTGCTCTTTTATTTTTACTCGTAGCAGCCTCACAACAGACGGGTCCTCTGACAGGCCAGGTAAAACTGACAGCTGCTTAATGTTGTCCATATCTACAGCAGCGATTCCAAAGGCCCAGTGATACCCCTTAGTATCCTTGTAATGCCCTCTTCTGAGGTAATCAATACCAGGTATGAACGGAAACCCTGGGCCACTCACATAGGATGTTTTTTCCAGTCTTTACCAGTGAGGCTTATTTCAGCCTCCAACACAGTCAATTCTTGAGAGATATCCAGAAATATGGATTGATTCTGTCCCTTCATGACTGGAGGGCATTAGGGTGCACTGTGCACCAGTATCCACCAGTGCCTTATATTTCTGTGGTTCTGATGTGCCAGGCCATCAAATCCACACAGTCCAATAAACTCTATTATCCCTTCCACTCCCTTGACTGAGGGCAGGGCCCCTCTATTGGTTACCTGTGATAACTGGAGCAGCCGTACTGGTGGTTGGACTGTTTTGTAGTTCCCTCACCCATGCTCATAGTACAGGAGTAGGCTGGTCATGCCACTTCCTCATGTCTTCTCTGTGGTCACGTAGGTAACACCACAAGGAAACACACAGTGCAATTTACTGTTGTTCCTTGCTCAATCTGGAAAGCGCTTGTGTCTAATAGCTGAGAATTTTAATGATACACATGAAGGCTTTATGGTCGTTAATTTCTTTACGATCTCTCGCCTTCAACTGAAGCAGCAGCTAGGCCAATTACCAAGTGACACCAAGGAGATGAAGTGGCAAAATGGCGATTTATTGAAACAGACACATCCTTATATAACCTACGCCTTTTTGTCTACACCCACTGTATTACACTAAGATTCTTCCAGAATATGGGGAAGGGCCTGTCACATCACAACAAGCTACCGTCCCAGCTGTCCCAACAGCGAAGCAACC
Organism: Coturnix japonica; assembly: GCF_054131305.1. Classification (NCBI taxonomy): domain Eukaryota; kingdom Metazoa; phylum Chordata; class Aves; order Galliformes; family Phasianidae; genus Coturnix; species Coturnix japonica. The sequence goes on along the minus strand of NC_140671.1, from coordinate 17,048,706 downwards.
AGGTAACAAGAGATTCATTCTGGTGCCGTGTGTACTCCTTTCTTACGCCTTCGATTTCAGTCATCTTCAGGGGTCGACAAACAGTAACAGAGATTTCCTCCTCGTCACTCTCTTCTTCATGCCACTTTTCCTTTTGCCTTTCTCGGTACTTATCCAGACCTGTCACCTGGATCTTCTGTTGCCTCCTCCTCCACTTCTTTTTTCCATTCTAGATGTGAGGACATCCATTTCCATTTCTTGACTTCCACAAGGGCAATTGATATTGTTACTGCTGCCTCCTGTGACTGATCAAAATTGACTTGGGGATTTCACTTTTTGGCTTGAACCTCAGCTCGGAAACTCTCTCTTTTCAGAACAGTGTTCTATAGAGCACGGTAAGCACAAGCCAAGCCCCAAATAAGTCGTACCCCCTTAGATCTATCTAGGCTGCACCATCCCTGACTCAAATACTGGCTTAGTTTCTCGGGATCCCACAGGTGTTCAAGAGTTAAATCCCATGACATTGCGGGCCCCCACGTCTTGGCGAACCTGAAGGCAAAAGTCAGTGTTCTAGGACAAACAATCACACACCAATATAGTTAAATATAGCTGTGTCCATCTATTGCCTGAAAAGCCGTACTTTTATAGCAAACAAACAAGGGTGTTCAAAAATCACACGTACTAATTGGAAGAAAGCTTCTGCAATAAGAACCCTAAAACCCCGCTTCAAAGCCACGAGCCTTTCACTCTTTTGCTAGAGGTGTCCTTGGTTCTCATGCTGTTTATCCTGCTCCGCAGATGCTGCTCTGAAAAGTGCTTATCTTGATCCATGGCTGCTGCTCTGTAAAATTCTTCTTGTATTACAACAGAATGGCAGTTCCCTGGGGTCTCCAACACACTTCCAGCCAGCTGGCAAATGCCGCTGAGGACCTTCAGGAAAGAAATGCCCTGGGTAGTGACAATGTTCACTGGACAACTGTGAGCCCCACAATGGGTCTCGTACCTTGTGCCATCTTCTGAACACCAGTACCACAGTGTAGATGCAAGGCCCAGCCAGGCAAAATCAAAACATGCTTCTGGAAGGGGATCCTTTCTGAAGAGTCGTTACACTAATGAGAGGACCACAAACATTCACTCAGCTAACTCCAAATCTCTGTGCCTTTGCAGGCCTAGGGTCTTGTTTGGTTCACAGAGACATGGTGGGTAGATTCTCAGCTCTGTACTGTAGCAAATGGGGTACAGATTCTGCATGACGGATGGGCAATGAAGAAGAAGAAAGGCTGCTGCCATCCATGAGAGGGCACTTGCAGCGACTCGGCACGGACTCAGATGTGAACGATCCAAATCGTTTATTACAAGTTCTCACATCCCTTATATACCTTCACAAGTTGTTATTTTCTAACTTTCCCATCCGCCCTTACAACTTTCCCAAACATCTTACATGTCAACAAAGCATTCTACAAAACACTTTTCAACTGTCCATGCAGGCACATAACCAATCAGAGCTGTGAGACTCTTCTTCTCCTTGCAGAGGTGTCCTTGGTTCCCATGCTGTTTATCTTGCTCCACAGCTGCTGCTCTGAACAGTTTTTCTTGTATTCCCACAATTCCCCCTTTTTTGTTTATTGACAAGCTACTACCATACTATAAAATAACGCTATTTATATTAATAACATAATCATTATAACTCAATCAAGGCCTCGATTGACAAGACTCTAAAAGTGAAAAAAGAGACAAGTCAAATACAACATAACAACATTACTGTTAAACCCACTAAAAAGAACAAACATGTTTGTACTGCAACCTAAGTTTCTGCAACCTGAAAATATATCCATGAGGGTCCCATTGTGTTAATCCGTAACTGATCAGGAAAAGGCTTCAATTTTTATATACTCTGATATATTGATTTTTAATGACCACTAAAATTTGTGCAGTAAATGCTTTTAAAATGTTCATAACCATGCTCTACCAACTGAGTTATCCGGGCTAATAACTGATTAATGATCGCACAATTTAATGGAATAGCATGTCAAATAGAACCAATTTTAGAGGACAAATGTACTAGAGTATCACTAAGGGCATTATTACTTATTGACCCTTGAGAAACAGCAAGCCATGTTGGTGGTGGATGTGACAGGTAGTGCCAGCAGGGCGTCCCCTGCTTCAAGGTGCACCTTTCCTCTCTCACCCATCACAGATTCTCTCCTGCATTCAGGGTCTGAAGGATTTCTTCCAGTTGTACACCACATCCGCATGGCCAGTGCGTGATATAGAGCCCAAGTGGAACACCTGCTTGGAAAACAGAATAAACCATCAAATTTAGTTCTATTAGCGTGCACTTTTGTCTAAAATGATGCATGGTTATATTTTCAGATCCCAATTAATTGGATGTAAAAGAGGTATCCGTTCTATGATCCAGGGTCATCTCTTTGCCTGGGATTCCTTTCCAGGTTTTGTCTTTGCAAATTAAGAAAAGCTAATTAATAGGTTAATAACATCATAACCAAACAGTACTAAAACATTAAAAGAGCTATTCCTGTAGATTCTAGCATTGATTAGATCAAATCCTGTTTAATACACATCTGATCTATTACTAAAATAGAAGAAGCACACAACATCCTAGCTAATGCCTTAAACTCTAAATCTTGAGACTGCATTCACCTGTATGTGCTGTGGAAAATACGTAAGAAGAATGAGTATCTATTGTTACATGTGCATATTTTAGACGGCCAAATTCAGGAACGTGAGTGACATCTGTCTGACACAGTTGAAGAGGTGCTGTGCCACATGGATTTGTCCGAGTCTGAGGCAAAGAGCTATCAGTCAAATTATGTAGCTGATATTCAGTCATAAACACGGTGTATTGCATAGGAGAGAGGATCATTCTTAACACAGTTTTCCAATCGTGAGGGGTCATAGCGTAACTGTCACTGTTTGCAACCAAAAGATTGTATGTAAAGGCTGACTGAACTCCGAATGTTCTCACTGACTCCCTTAGCTCCTTCACTGCCTCATAAGGCAGAGATTCCAAACGGGGGACCTGATTAGGAAAGGTCTGCAACGTGTCAGCATCACTTCTTAATATTGTTTCTTTTTTGCATTGCTCTAAGACATCACAGTACGCTGTAGGGAAATTTGTCATTCCTGCTTCCTTCAAAGTATCATCAGGAGGAAATGCGTCCGATTCTCTTTCTGGATCTTCTGGACCGGGGTCACAACGATCCCCTGGTTTCGATCCGTCCGTGTCTTTAACCACGTTACACGCCGGCTGCACAGACGCAGCAGCGCACGACGTGGGGGGGGAGGAGGGCAGAAGCGGCGCGACGAGCGTCGTAGGCGGAGCGAAGGGCGAGGGCGCCGTAGAGGGCGGCAACGCGGCGAACGTCGGGGGAGGAGCGAACGGCGGGAGCGCGAAGGGGGGCAGCCGCGGCCCCTCGTCTCTCCGAATCGGGGAGGGGTCGGAGCCGCCAGTCGGATCCGGGCACGGGCCGCTTCCCGCAGCGAGAGGCAGCGGCGGGGTTGGGACGGAGGGCGGCAGGGAATGGTCAGAATAAATTCTTTCCCGTCGTGATTGCTTAATCCCTTCCATTATCCGGCTCCAAACGGGCAACAGCTTAGCAGCCTTTCTGTCTTTAGCGAGAGAAGCCTCGTAGAGTTTTGAGCCGATTTTGTCCCAAAGTTCTCCATCGAGAGAGAACTCAGTTTTTGGAAATTCAGGGACATTTTTGCTTATCCATTTAAGAAGAGTAGCTAATGCTGAAGTAGACACAGTCTTATCCTGATACGGTAACACTGACCGCAATACTTCGAGATTTACTTTCTGCTCCTTCGTTAGTGAGCTCCCCATAGTTCCCGACTGCTCACCTTCTGTCCTGCAGAACGGTGCGGGTGCGCGCGAAACAGTCTCTCCGAAGTTCAGTCGGGCGACGCTGCCGGACCGGGCTCGCTCAGCCGCGGGTTGATTTGCTCCACGTTGTGGGCGCCATTTGCAGCGACTCGGCACGGACTCAGATGTGAACGTTCCAAATCGTTTATTACAAGTTCTCACATCCCTTATATACCTTCACAAGTTGTTATTTTCTAACTTTCCCATCCGCCCTTACAACTTTCCCAAACATCTTACATGTCAACAAAGCATTCTACAAAACACTTTTCAACTGTCCATGCAGGCACATAACCAATCAGAGCTGTGAGACTCTTCTTCTCCTTGAAGAGGTGTCCTTGGTTCCCATGCTGTTTATCTTGCTCCACAGCTGCTGCTCTGAACAGCTTTTCTTGTATTCCCACAGGCACTGAGCTCTGCCTGGGGATGGCAGAGGAGCCAGCTGAGAACTGATGGAAAGGGCTCAGAAAGGAGAGCAGCAGATTCTGTTTGCTTCCTGATCAGGAAGAACAAGAAGAGGGGACAGGCAGGAATCTGAGTTACAGCTGGGATGGAATTGTTTTCTTCAGACTGTCCGCTGTGGTGCAGTGTTTTGGTTCTAGGAGAAAACCACTGATAACACTCTGATGTTTACAGCTGCTGCTAAGCAGTGTTGTACAGAGCCAAGGCCATGGTCAGTGGAGGGCACATGGAGCTGGGAGGGAACAGAGTGAGGACAGCTGACTGATAGTGGCCAAAGGGACGTTCTCTATCAGCTGACAGCAAGCAGAAATTGTACTGAAAGGGGTGGGAGTTCATCTCAGTCTCTTCACTGCCCAGGGTCCAGCTGAGCATCAGTCTGGTGGTGCTGAGCAAGTGCTTGTGCATCAGTTGTTACATACAATTCCATATCAACGGATATATAGTGATAACTATTACTCCTCACCTTTTATCTCTCTTAGTAAATTGCTTTGTTACAACCCAGAAGTTGTACTTTTTTTCCCAGTTCTCATCCCCATCCCACTGGGAATGGGGCAGTGCACCAAGCACTGTGAGCTGCTGAGCCACATGTTGGGTTCAACAACCACCATCATTTTGGTGCCTGATGTGAGGCTCCAAGGGTTGAGATAGCAGCACATCTGTCCTGAGCAGATAGGGCTTTGTGGGAGCTGGAGAAGTGCAGGCCATGGTGCTGTTATGTGTGGATGTGCTTCCTATGTGTGGAGCTTGTTGAGTCTTCTCATGAAGCTTCACTGCACAGCTCCTTACTTGGTGCTTGGATGCTGGATTAGGGTATTTATTTTGCTATGCTGTTTGACCTCAGTTTGTACCACGATAAAATTGGCAGCTGACAAAGTGAAGTTTTGTGCACATTCAGCTCTGTGGTCATCTTTGGGTTTTGGAAGTAACATTGTCCATATGATTAGGAATTACACAATTTACATTGTCGCCTCTGTGAGTCCGGGGGTGTACTGGATATTGTGTTGAGGGACATGGTTTAGTGGGAGCTATAGGTAATAGGTGAACGGTTGGACTGGATGATCTTTTAGGCCTTTTCCAACCTTGGTGATTCTATGAATCTATGATTGAGGTTAAACAATTATTCAGGAATATCACTGAGAGATCTGCCCCAAAGTGAGAAGGCTCTGCATGGCAGGGGGTGTGGGACAGTCTGGGCAGCTGCCTGGAGCGGTGGGCACCCCCAGGGCTTTGGAACTTCATCTCCGAGCAACTGCAGGATCCCGAGAAACTGGTAGAATATTGGGGGCAGGTCTGCTGTGGCACTGGTAACCCCCAAGATGCACAAATGACTGCAGTGTGCCAGATCCAGAGAGCTGGAAATGCTGACAGTGCTGCAACCTCTGCAACTCCTGGCACAGACCCTGCAGCAGTTCCAAGGTTTTGCTACACGTTCTGCAGTTGCTCCAAGCTCTGGGACAGATCCCGCTGTCTCTCCATCCCTCATAATGAGCTCTGCAGTTACTCGTGCTACGGGTCCTGTAGCTGTTCCAAGTATGGAAATAAGAAAATGGTACAAATTCCTCCCAAGGGAGGAAGTACAGCCCTGCGGTGGCTCCAACCCCTCCAATGAGCCCAGTGGCTGCTCCAACATAGTCACATGTCCTGTGGTGATTCCAGCTCTGGCAATGAACTCTGAGGTCACTTCAACTCCTGCAACAGCCCAACAGCCACTTCAGCTCCTACAGTGAACCCTGTGGCTGTTAAAACCCCTGCAACTAATCCTGGACTTGCAAACAGATGCACATAGGGATTAGTTCATATATGTTTGCAACTGCATATGTTGTATATGTGTGAAAATACACTAAATATATTATATATGTATAAATACATTTGTCATAATTATTATCCTTTTCTTTTTCTCTTTGTCTCAACCCATAAACCTTAAACCACAGCACTGCCCCGAGACGCTTACGGATTTCCTTGGGACTATTCAATCTGATCTGGTCACACAGTGAAGAGCACCTGAAGATCTCAAGGTTTTCTCAGGGAGCAGCTCCTGAGGTATATTCCTTACACCAGCTTTGGAAGAGGCCTCCCTCCAGTTCTCTGGTTCTGCTCTGAAGGTGCCCTCTTGTTATGGCAGTGCCAGCAAGGAGACCAGCTCTGACAGACCTGTTCATATTGCCGGCTACTGACTGCAGCCCTGGATTGCTGCTGTAGAGGCAACAGGACTGTCGTGAGACACAGAAGACCTTCAGGACTGCACAAATGAGAGGACTCAAGAGCACTGCAGCACTGGTAAGAGCACTTAATGAAAAGAGCACTTTGTGCTGCTGTCTGTTGCTGTACATCCCCAGATCCAGGGAGCTTCCAAGTAGGAAGAAAGAAAATCTAAGTAAGTCTATTTTGAAAGCTTTTTAGGTATCTTATAACATATTCAGGGAATCTGGTTCCATGTTTACATGAGTTCTTGGAGTGAGAAAATGGAAATTAGGTAGGAAAGAATTTAAATACATTTTTATTTATAAGTTCAATAACATTTTTTTTTTGCACATTCCTATATCTCACATAATCAAACAGACAAAGATGCATAAAACGTAAAGAACCATCACTGGGAATCCTATTGAGGAAGTTGTGCATTTTATTGTAGCTGGAATAGTGCGTATTGCAACACCTTCCTGAAAGCGTGCTTGATCTCCCTGTTCCTCATGCTGTAGATAATAGGGTTTAGTGTTGGAGGAACCACTGCATACAGAACTGCCACTGTCAGATCCAGGAGTGGGGAGGAAATGGACGGGGGCTTCAGGTAGGCAAAAGCACCAGTGCTGAGAAACAGGGAGACCACGGCCAGGTGAGGGAGGCACATGGAGAAGGCTTTGTGCCGTCCCTGCTCAGAGGGCATCCTCAGCACAGCCATGAAGATCTGCACATAGGACACCACTATGAAAACAAAGCAGCCAAAGCCTAAACTCACACCAAAAAAGAGAAACACAACTTCCCTGAGATAGGAGGCTGAGCAGGAGAGTTTGAGGATCTGGGGGATTTCACAGAAAAACTGGTTGACAACATTGCCTTGGCAGAGAGGCAGTGAGAATGTACTGGCAGTGTGCAGCAGGGAATAGAGAACCCCAGCGCCCCAGGCAGCTGCTGCCATGGTGGCACAAGCTCTGCTGTCCATCAAGGTCCCGTAGTGCAGGGGCTTGCAGATGGCAACGTAGCGGTCATAGGACATGATGGTGAGAAGGGACAAATCTGCTGAGAGGAAGAAGACAAAGAAAAAGATCTGTGCAGCACATCCTGTGTAGGAGATGGCCCTGGTGTCCCAGAGGGCGTTGGCCATGGCTTTGGGGAGAGTGGTGGAGATGCAGCCCAGGTCGAGGAGGGCCAGGTTGAGGAGGAAGAAGTACATGGGGGTGTGCAGGTGGCGGTCGCAGGCTACGGCTGTGCTGATGAGGCCGTTGCCCAGGAGGGCAGCCAGGTAGATGCCCAGGAAGAGCCAGAAGTGCAGGAGCTGCAGCTGCCGCGTGTCTGCCAACGGCAGCAGGAGGAACTCGCTGATGGAGCTGCTGTTGGGCATCTGCTGTTGTTGGGCTTGGAGTCCTGTTCAGAGTGCAGAAGATAATGACAAGTCCAGACCATTCTCAGAGACACTCCTCCTGCAATAATATAAAATGTTTTCATTCTCCTACAACAGTGTACATTTAGCACCATTACTTGCATTTAATTTCATTTTGTTCAGCATTCCTTAGGCAGAAGCAGCATTTGGAGCTCTAACCATTCCTCTTACTTTCTTACCTTATCCTGTCTCCCTGGATATTTTCATCTGTTTCCTGTCTCGTATCTTTACACCAACTGCTCTTAGTGCCCCAAAAGCAGCCTCTGTGCCATTCAACTTCAGTTAGAAAAAGCTGCCTGTTCACAGCTAAAGTAAATTATTCATGCCTACAGAAAATAATGATAATTAATATTGTTTCCATCCTTCAAAAAATGGGAGACTGGAAGCACAAAACGTATGACTGTTCACAAAAAAAGCAACTGATGTGATGGATGCAAAATTCTCAGAAGTGTGACAACTACTTTCTGCCTCCAATTCGTTTTGCCTCAGAACAAGAAATGAGAATCCCCTGCTTTGGATCTCCTCTTCCAAAGGCCCTAGAAAACAGAGTTGTGCAGTGGAGCTGTGATCCCCTGCCCCAGGCAGCAGCTGTGGCAGCACAAGCCCTGCCGGGGGGCTCCTTCCCCCCACACGTCTCCCCGCAGCACCCTGGGCAGCTCCCCGGGCAGGCTGAGTGCTGAGCCTGGCAGGCAGCAGAGTCCCATACCCGGCACACAGCCCCTGGGGCACAGCAGGGACCCTGCTCTGCAGGACAGCCCTGGGTACCCGCCTGCAGCCCCAGCTGCACATCCTGCAGCCATACAGGGGCACACAGCCCTTAGGGCTGTGCTCTGACACTGCAGCACAGAAGACCAGACCTGGAGCAGAAGGCTTTTAACAAAGTAAAGAAACATGCAGTGCCTGCAGCCAGATCTGCTATGGGGTGTCCCAGATTGTTAACCCTCTATGAAAAGCAGCTCACGGTCTGCAGTGAGACTTACCGTGTCATGGTCTGTGAGGAAACCTCCTGCAGCAAGCTCACAGCCCACTCACACCACACACATCCTGTAAGCTCTCTCCCCTTTCTCTTCTCTTCTTCTGTCAGCTGCAGGCTGTGCTGTGCACAAGAGCTGCTCCTGGGTACAGCTCTGTCTCTCTGCACTTCTGCCCTCATTTATGAGCTCCCTGTGTCCCAGGAGCCTGGCCCAGCTCAGCAACAGATTATGTCATTTTTATCCTTTCCACTCATTTCCCCTGACTTGTCCCTGGGTCCTCATGGCCAATAGCTACTAAAAGACAACAGCATCATGACTGTGAGTTGAAATTTGCTCAATTAACCACCACATGTCCAGTGGTCAGTGACTGATTGGAGACATATGGGGAGTGCTCCCAGTTATTGTTTGATGAAACAATAAGGGCACCCAGACAAGGAAGGCGAGGTTTGGACTTTCCCTGTGCAGAGCAGTGATCCAGTTGAGGCAGTGCAGGAGTCTCATCCCTTGACAGAAATCCTGGAGCTGAAATGGGATTCAGCTCCCTACACACCCACAGGAGCTGGGATTCCTCTGGTTCAGCTCAGAAGTGCACAAGGAGTTGCCTGCATGTGAGCTCCTGCTCTGAGTCCTCGGTCCTTCAGCTGGGAGGCAGCTGCTCACACACAGACACTGGGTGATGCCCAAGGTGCCTGGGCTGCTCCTGATGTGTGCCAGTGCTTGTAAACCGTGTGGGAAATCCCTGAGATAGACAGCTCCTTCCTGGGCATCAGCTGAGGGCCAGAGAGGGGATAGCACTGGCTGTCTGGTGAATTCACATGCAGCTGCAAGAGCAGCACAGGGCCATCAGCAAAGCCATGCCCATGGTGTGACCATGTTGCTATGTCAACTCCAAGGCCCACAATCGGTCTATTGTCTGTGTGCCACCTTCTGCGCATTAATACCATGGATGAGCTCTCCAGTCCGGCTAAGTCCAGTGATGCTTTCCAATGAGGATGTTTACTCCTGTATTTTTGCACTAATGCAAACACCAACGCACAAGAAGCTAGAAATCTTGGTAGAGCTGCAGGCCTGAGCTCCTGTTTGGACCATGGGGACACAGTTGAATGGCTTCCACAACTGCACTGTAGCACAAGGGGGATACTGAGTCTTTAGGATGGATGGGTGAGGAGACAAGGAAGAGCGACTGCCCTCTGTGAGAGTGCACTGAGCTCTGCCTGGGGATGGCAGAGCAGCCAGGTCAGAGCTAATGGAAATGGCCAACAGAGGAGACCAACAGTGTCTGTACCTGTCTTCCTGATCAGGGAGAGCAAGTGGAAGGTGCCCTCTGCAGACAGACGGGAGTCTCATGTTGTCTGGCCATTGTCCCCTTTGGGAGCCTTTTTCATTCCAGTATGTGCTGCAGGGACAGCACAGCAGGGCATGTGGCATCCAGCAGATCCATGGAGAGCACAGATGGCAGCTTCTTGACCAAGCCATGGAGGAACCAAAGAGGAGAGGTGCTCTGCTGGATCTCATACTCACCGGCATGGAAGGTTTGGTGGGAATTGTGAAGGTGAAAGGGGCATCAGGCCACGTGCAAAAGACAAAAGGATCTAATTTTATTTATGTATTTATTTATTTTGAGGCTGTAAGCTTAAAAGATGAACATATATGCAAAAAAACTGAAACAAAGAATTGAAGACAAAGATAGAAATCAATGAAAATGTGTTAACGCTTTTCAACATGAGAAATTCTCATGAGTCTTGCTCCATTTTTAGTTGTAAATATGAGTCTTTGTAGGGATTTTGTGTCTTTTTTTTTTTTTTTTTTTTTTTTTCCTTTAATTCAGATGCTTTCAGGTACAGAGACACAGACAGCGATGCCAGTGCCATCATTGCCCTGTGACTAAATCCTGGCGCCCACCGCTGCTCTTCCCTGCTGCCTATTTGATCCCTCATCCTCCAGGTGTCTCCAGGTGTCCTAAATAAATGGTCGTGGTTAAAGGCATATTTTCAGCAGGCCATTTAGACACATGCTCCTGCCACAGCCTGACAGATTTCCCCATCCCTTTCTTATTGTTCAGTCAGATACCTTCCAATTATCTGTCTGATTTGTGACTTTTAGGGGGATGACTAAAATTTGCTCCATCTCACCAAAGACTGATGGACTATGTTGTCAACTCCTTCACTGTGATTCTATCTATCTTTTCCTATCTTTTCTTTTTCTCTTACTTTTTCTTTTTCTATGTCGTTTTCTTCTCCTTTTCCTTTTCCTTTTCTTTTTCCTTTTCCTTTTCTTTTTCCTTTTTCTTTTCCTTTTCTTTTTCCTTTTCCCTTTCCATATCCTTTCTTTTTTCCTTTTTCTATTTCTATTTCTTTTTTTTTCTCTTTCTCCCTTTCATTTTTTCATGCTTTAAAGAAAGCATGAATTCTGTAAGATGTTCATTAATGTCAGTAAAAGTGAAAAAAAAAGAGTTGAAGACAAAGATAGAAATCAAGAAGAAAGTGTTAACCCGTCTCAGTGTGTGAAATACTCACGAGTCCTGTTCAATTCTAAGTTGATACCTCCCAACTCCCTGGCTGATCTTTCCAAGGGAGATTACTGAAATTTGCTCCATTCCTCAAAAGTCTGTTGTCAAATCCTTCACCGTGATTCTATCTATCCTATCCTATCTGTTTCTAACTCATTTCATGTGCAAATATTCCCTATGAAAAATAAACCTCAATAGAAGCTGCTTGGACACGGCATGCAGTTGATCACTGTGTTTTACTGTTCATTCAATTGCATCACCTTTCCTTCTGTTTGTTGGACATAAATAAAGAGAATTCTTTCTTTTTCCATGTGCAGCTGGTTCTCTGTGGAAAGCCAGTGGGAGTTGGTACAAAGGAGGTTTAACACTGAGCGGGTGACAGCAGAGTGATGTAAGGAAAACTGATGCAAGTGCCATGAGGCCAATGTGAGTAGTGGGGTGGGGAGATTGAGGAGGAACTTTGTCCACACAGAAAGAGAATAGAACTCATTGGGGACAACCTGGATTGGCATCAGTTGCAAAATGCTTCTTTTACTTCTTGTATAAAACAGTCCATAAATAAATAGAAAATAAATGCTGTTTTGATTCTTGCTCTTTATGCACTCTCCATTTTGCTGAACAAGTTCTGAAAACCTGAAGAAGAGAACAGGAAGGCACAAGGCACAGGAGGCTCTTTAAGGTTAGAATGGGCCCCAGGGCGTATTTGCTGCTAAGTCTGTCAACCTCCAGTGCAGAGAGAAGTTTGCACAAAGAACTCAGCAAGACAAAGTCAGAAGCAACAGTGAAGTTTCTTGGAGTATTAATGGGACCACTGAGGGCCATTATCAAGTAAGCTTCCCAAGGCACTAATTAGAGCAGATAATTGGAAGCCATTACTCCAGTCAGGCAAAGGCACTGGCATGGTGGCTCTGATGCTAAGAAAATCCTCCTTTGTCTTAAGAAGCAAACAGGACAAGCCCTGATTCCCAGACCCTTGGCAGGGAGATCCTGTCTCTCATGTTGGCTCAGGGCCCTTCCTGGGGCAGTGAGATGGAGTTCTGTATGATGTTTAATGAAAGACATGGGGACAGAGATCCCAGGCTCTGCATTAGGTGCAATGATACTGTCAAGTTCATGTCCCATGTGTGCCCCGTGTCTCATCGCAGGATGTGGGATGTGAGAAGGGCTCTGTCTAAACAGGCAGTCAATCACAGTGAAATTCTGAACTTCAGATCTCCCAGTTCCAGTGCCCTCCTGTGCACACCCTCCCATTGTTTGATGTCCTTTATGTTCTGCATTGCCCAGAAGTGAACCTAGTGCTCCAGGTGATGCTGGAGCTGCACAGAGCAGAGAGGGACAATCCTTTCCCTCACCCAGATGGCAATAAAATGCCTGATGTGCTCCAGGGGACCGTTAGCTTTCCTGGCTGTCTGGGCACACTGCTGACTCACATTCAATTAGATTTTGACCAGAACCCCCAGTCCTTTTCAGTCAGAACTCTCTCCAGTGTCCCGTATACATTCTGTGTTTATGTCCAGGGTTGCCCCTACCCAGTTGCACAATCAGGCACTTGTTCTTGTTAGATGTTATTCACTTGGTGCTTAGTACCAATTGGTACCCACTTCTCTGACTTGTCCACATCTCTCTGCAAGTCCTCTCCACCCTCAGTGGAGGCAACAGCACCTCCTCATCTGCTATCATCAGCGAACATAAGCAAAAATTCCTGCATGCAAGTCATCCACAAAAACATGGAAGAGAAGTGGCCCTATAATGGAGCCCTGGGGAACCCTGATAGTGACCATCTACCAGGCTGATGGAACCCATTGACTGTAATCCTTTGGGGCTGACCTACTGGCCAACAGCTCATCCACCACATTCTGTTTCTGTCTAGCCGTATGCAGGACATTCTGTCCAGAAGGGTGCTGTGAGAAATAGTCTTAAAAGCTCTACTAAAATTCTCAAGGATAACATCAACTGTCAACCCTTGGTCAACCAATTCACTAACATTGTCATAAAAAGACCTATAGTTAAACAGGAATTTCCCCTCGGGATCCTGTGTTGACTGTGACCAATGACACAATTGTCCTTCAGGTGATTTTCAATCACTCTCACAATCACTTTCTTCATAATTTTACCAGGCACTGGAGTTAGACTGACTGGTTCATAATTTCACCTGTCATCTTTCTTGCTCTTCCTTACAATGAGACAACATTTGCCAGCTTCTCTTCAACTTGTATGACCATGGATTTATTTAGATGCCATTGAAATGAGAGCCCAGAGAATACTAAGGTGTCATCATTGCAAGAACATAGATGTGCCATAGCTTTGCAGTGTATTGAACTCTGGAGTATGCCACAGATGAAGCATAGAGAAAGACTGGCCTCTTCTGTTGGCAAGCAGAATAACACTGCTTGATACATGGGGACTGTGTCTCTGCTCTGCTATGCTCTGCTTGCAGGGGAAAGGTGCAGGGGGTTGCTCTCATGTCAGTGCTCATATCTGAGGTGTGGGTTCAAAGTGGAGAGACCAGGCTTTTTTCAGCAGTGTGTGGAGACAAGACAAGGGGAAATGGAACAGAAACAGGAGCATAGGAAGTTCTGCACAAATGTGTGCAAGAACATCTTTACAGTGAGAGTGACAGAGCCCTGGAATAGGCTGCCCAAGGGGTTGGGGAGTCTCCTTCTTTGGAGATATTCAAGACCAGCCTGGACGCCCACCTGTGTGTCTACCTGGTGTTCCCCAGGGGTCTGTGCTGGGGCCTGTCCTCTTCAGTATCTTTATTGATGACCTGGATGAGGGCACTGCGTGCATCCTATGTAGGTTTGCAGACTACACCAAATTGGCTGGGAGTGTGGATCTGCCTGAAGTTAGCAAGGCCCTACTGAGGGATCTGGACAGGCTGGAGAGCTGGGCTGAAGCCAATGGGGTGAGGTTCACCAAGACCAAATGCCACGTCCTGAAATTTGGGACCTGGAATGGACTGCCCAGGTGGGTGGTGGATTCAGTGACCATGGAGGCGTTCAAGGAATGATTGGATGTTGTGTTGAGGGACATGGTTTAGTGGGGGCTGATAGGTGACCAGCCGTACTGGATGATCATTTATGTCTTTTCTAACTTTGGCGATTCTATTATTCTCTGATATCCCGTCCTTGTATGAGTGCCCTCTTTGAGCAAACACTCTCTGGGATGACTCAGAACATGTCTGGAATTAGTCACTGACTACTGGTCATCTGGTGTTTAATTCAACAGATTTTAATGTACTGTCATGATGCTGTTGTCTTTCAGGAGCTGTTGGCCATGAGGACCCCGGGACACCACAGGGGAGATGAGTGGGAAGGATAAAAAATGACATCATCTGTTACTGAGTTGGGCTGGGCTTCTGGGACACAGGGAGCTCATAAAAGTGAGAAGTGTTGTAGAGGGAATGCTGTGCCCAGGAGCAGCTCTTGTGCACAGCACAGCAGGGCTGGGGCTTGAGCAGCAATTCACATGACGATAGAAGAAAGGGAGAGAGAGCTTACAGTGTTTGATCAGCGTGAACCTGCTGTAAACGGACTGCAGGAGCACTGATAACAGATCAACAGAATGGTAAGTGTCTAGCAGTAGGCAATGCAGCTGATTTTCCTGGAGGGATCACCAAATCGGGGACATCCCGTAGCAGATCTGGCTGGAGGCACTGCATGTTTCTTTACTGTGTTAAAAGCCTTCTGCTCCAGCTGAGGGCTACCGTGCTGCAGCACCAGAGCACAGCCCTGAGGGCTGCGTGTCCCAGCACGGCTGCAGGCTGTGCAGCTGGGGCTGCAGGCAGGTGCCCAGGGCTGTCCTGCAGAGCAGGGTCCCTGCTGTGCCCCAGGGGCTGTGTGCCGGGTATGGGACTCTGCCACCTGCCAGGCTCAGCACTCAGCCTGCCTGGGGAGCTGCCCAGGGCGCTGCGGGGAGACGGGTGGGGGGAAGGAGCCCCCCAGCAGGGCTTGTACTGCCACAGCTGCTGCCTGGGGCAGGGGATCACAGCTCCACTGCACAACAGGATGTTTGTGAGGGCACTTTGCAAGAGGAGAGCCAAGGCAGGGGATTTCCATTTCTGTTCTGAGGCAAAGAGAATTGGGGTCAGAAATCTAAAAGGGACAATAAGAGTTATGAGAATTTTTCATCAACCAATTGCTTGTTTTGTGAACACTCACACATGATGTGCTTTCAGTCTCCCCTTTCTCAAAGGATGGAATTATGATCATTTTCTGTAGGCATGAATAATTCACCTATCCTACAAAGAGGCAGCATTTTCTAACTGAAACTGAATGCCACAGAAGCTCGGGTAGGGGGCTCTAAAAGCACTTGGGGTAAAGATATGAGACTTGAAACAGATGAAAATATCCATGGAGAAGGGATAAGAAAATAAGAGGGAGGTCAGAGCACCATATGCTGCTTCTGCTTAAGGAATGCTGAAATACATGAAATTGAATGCAAGTAATGGTGCTAAATGTACACTGTTGTAAGAGAATAAAAACATTTCATAGTATAGCAGGAAGAGTGTCTCTGAGAATGGTTTGGACTTGTCATTATCTTCTGCACTCTGAACAGGACTCCAAGCCCAGGAACAGCAGATGCCCAACAGCAGCTCCATCAGCGAGTTCCTCCTGCTGCCGTTGGCAGACACGCGGCAGCTGCAGCTCCTGCACTTCTGGCTCTTCCTGGGCATCTACCTGGCTGCCCTCCTGGGCAACGGCCTCATCAGCACAGCCGTAGCCTGCGACCGCCGCCTGCACACCCCCATGTACTTCTTCCTCCTCAACCTGGCCCTCCTCAACCTGGGCTGCATCTCCACCACTCTCCCCAAAGCCATGGCCAACGCCCTCTGGGACACCAGGGCCATCTCCTACAAAGGATGTGCTGCACAGGTCTTTTTCTTTGTCTTCTTCATCTCAGCAGAGTATTCCCTTCTCACCATCATGTCCTATGACCGCTATGTTGCCATCTGCAAGCCCCTGCACTACGGGACCTTGATGGGCAGCAGAGCTTGTGCCACCATGGCAGCAGCTGCCTGGGGCACTGGGGTTCTCTATTCCCTGCTGCACACTGCCAGTACATTCTCACTGCCTCTCTGCCAAGGCAATGTTGTGAACCAGTTTTTCTGTGAAATCCCACAGATCCTCAAGCTCTCCTGCTCAGCATCCTACCTCAGGGAAGTTGTGTTTATCTTTTTTGGTGTGAGTTTAGGCTTTGGTTGCTTTGTTTTCATAGTTGTGTCCTATGTGCAGATCTTCGTGGCTGTGCTGAGGATGCCCTCTGAGCAGGGACGGCACAAAGCCTTCTCCACGTGCCTCCCTCACCTGGCCGTGGTCTCCCTAGTTGTCAGCACTGGCATTTTTGCCAACCTGAAGCCCCCAACCATTTCCTCCCCACTCCTGGATCTGACAATGGCACTTCTGTACTCAGTGGTTCCTCCAACACTGAACCCTATTATCTACAGCATGAGGAACAGGGAGATCAAGCACGCTCTCGGGAAGATCTTGCAATACGCACTATTCCAGCTTCCATAAAATGTACAGCTTCATCATAGGATTCCCAATGATGGTTCTTTATGTTTTATGCATCTTTGATTGTTTGATTATGTGAGATATAGCAACGTGCAAAAAAATATATATTATTGAACTTAAAAATAAAATTGTATTACACCTCTTTCCAAACCAATTTCCTTTTTTTCATTCCAAGAGCTCATGTAAACATGTATCCAGATTCCCCAAATACGTTAAAAGATACCTAAAAAGGTTTCAAAATAGACTTTTACTTAGCTTTTCTTTTTTCCTACTTTGTCTGGATTTAGGTAGATACAGCCACAGACAGCAGCTCAACGTGCTCTTTTCATTTCTGATCTCCTTACACTGCCACAGTGCTCTCAAGTCCTCTCATTTGTGCAGTCCTGATGGTCTTGTGTGTCTCACGACCGTCCTGTTGCCTCTACAGCAGCAATCCAGGGCTGCAGTCAGTGGCCGGCAATACGAACAGCTGTGTCAGAGCTGGTCTCCTTGCTGGCACTGCCATAACAAGAGGGCCCCTTTAGAGCAGGACCAGAGAACTGGAGGCCTCTTCCAAAGCTCGTGTTAGGAATATACCTCAGGAGCTGCTCGCTGAGAAAACCTCGAGATCTACTGGTGCTCTTCAGTGTGTGACCCAATCAAATTGAATAGTCCCAAGGTAATCAGTAAGAGACTCGGGGCAGTGCTGTGGTTTAAATTTTATGAGTTGAGATAAAGAGAAAAAGAAAATATATACACATATACAACATACGCAGTTGCAATGATATATGAATTAAGCCCTATGTTTATCTGTTTGCAAGTCCAGGACTAGTTGCAGGGGTTTTAGCAGCCATAGGGTTCACTGTAGGAGCTGTTGCACTTTCAGGCTGTTGCAGGAGTTGAAGTGACCTCAGAGTTCATTGCCAGAGCTGGGACCACCACAGGACATGTGACTATGTTGGAGCAGCCACTGTGCTCATTGGAGGGGTTGGAGTGACCACAGGACTGAACCTCCTGGCACAGTGCACCTCCCTTGGGAGGAATTTGTTTCACTTTCTTATCACTGTACTTGGAACAGCTACAGGACCTGTAGCAGGAGTGACTGCAGAGCTCATTATGAGGGGTGGAGTGACAGCGGGATCTGTCCAGAGCGTGGAGTAACTGCAGAACGTGTAGCAAAACCTTGGAGCTGCTGCAGGGTCTGTGCCAGGAGTTGCAGAGGCTGCAGCACTGTCAGCAGATCCAGCTCTCTTCCCCTTGACGATGCTGAAGGTCTTGTTCAACATCTTCATCAAGGACCTTGATGAGGGGATAGTGACCACCCTCAGCAAGTTTGCTGATGACACGAAGTTGGGAGGATTGGCTGACACACCTGAAGGCTGTGCTGCCATTCAGTGAGACCTGGACAGGCTGGAGAGCTGGGCAGTAAGAAACCGGATGAGGTTTAACAAAAGCAAGTGTAGAGTCTTGCACCTGGGTAGAAATAATTGCATGCACCAGTACAGGCTGGGGGAAGAGCTGCTGGAGAGGAGCTCTGCTGAGAGGAACCTGGGCGTCCTGGTGGACGACAGATTGACCATGAGCCAGCAGTGTGCCCTTGTAGCCAAAAAGACCAATGGCATTATGGGGTGTATTAAAAAGAGCGTTTCCAGCAGGTCGAAGGAGGTGATCCTCCCCCTCTACTCTGCCCTGGTGAGGCCTCATCTGGAATACTGTGTCCAGTTCTGGGCTCCCCAGTACAAAAAAGACAGGGATCTCTTGGAAAGAGTCCAGCAGAGGGCCACAAAGATGGTGAAGGTCCTGGAGCATCTTCCCTATGAGGAGAGACTTATGGAACTGGGTCTGTTTAGCCTTGAGAAAAGAAGGCTGAGAGGGGACTTGATCCAGGTTTATAAATACCTGAGGTGTGGGGGCCATAGTGGCAAGGCTGGTCTCTTTTCAGTAGTGCGTGGGGATAGGACTAGGGGTAATGGGATGAAAGTACAGCATAGGAAGTTCCACACGAATGTGTACAAGAACTTCTTTGCAGTGAGGGTGACGGAGCACTGGAACAGGCTGCCCAGGGAGGTGGTAGAGTCTCCTTCTCTGGAGATATTCAAGACCCACTTGGATGCCTACCTGCGTGACATGGTGTAGGGAGCCTGCTTTGGCAGGGGGGCTGGACTTGATGATCTCTAGAGGTCCCTTCCAACCCCTAAGATTGTGTGAGTCTGTGATTCTGTGAGTAATAGGCACCTGAGAGTGCAGAGTTATTCAGATGACCTAATGGATGAATACACCAAAAGAAGAGACAGATCTTTCTCTATACATCTAGTGAAAATTCCAGAGCTTATGCCATTCCAAAGCTGTGACAAACACACATTCTGTCACTGATGGCACCTTTCTTTGTTTTGGGCTCTCATTTAAATGGCATTTCCTTGGGGTCTCCAGCACACCCTAAGTCAGCTGGCAAATGCAGCTGAGAACCTTCAGGAAATCCATGTCCTGGTAGTGTCAGTGCTTGCTGGACAACTGTGAGCCCCACAATGGGTCTTGTTCCTGTGTAGCACCTTCTGAACAGCAGTACCATGTTGCAGATGCGAGACCAAGCCAAGCTAAATCTAGTCATGCTTCTTGAAAGAGATGCTTTCTGAAGAGTCTTTACACTAATGAGAAGACCACAAACATTCACTCAGTGAGCTCGAAATCACTGTGCATTTTCAGGCCTACAGTCTTGTTTGTCTCGCAGAGACATGGTGGGATGGTTCCTACCTCTTAGCTGTAGCAAATGGCATAGAGAATCTTTTTGACGGATGGCCAAGGAAGATGAGGAACAGCTGCTGCCCTCTGTGAGAGTGCACTGAGCTCTGCCTGGGGATGGCAGAGGAGCCAGCTGAGAACTGATGGAAAGGTCTCAAAGAGGAGAGTGGCATATTCTGTTCCTTGCTTCCTGATCAGGAAGAACAAGAGCAGGGGGACAGGCAGGAATCTGAGTTACAGCTCAGATGGAATTGTTTTCTTCAGACTGCCTGCTATGGTGCAGTGTTTTGGTTCTAGGAGAAAACCATTGATAACACTCTGGTGTTTACAGCTGCTGCTAAGCAGTGTTCTACAGAGCCAAGGCCATGGTCAGTAAAGGGCACATGGAGCTGGGAGGGAACAGAGTGAGGACAGCTGACTGATAGTGGCCAAAGGGACGTTCTCTATCAGCTGACAGCAAGCAGAAATTGTATTGAAAGGGGTGGGAGTTCATCTCACTCTCTTGACTGCCCAGGGCCCAGCTGGGCATCAGTCTGGTGGTGCTGAGCAAGTGCTTGTGCATCAGTTGTTACATACAATTCCATATCAACGGATATATAGTGATAACTATTACTCCTCTCCTTTTATCTCTCTTAGTAAATTGCTTTGTTACAACCCAGAAGTTGTACTTTTTTTTCCCAATTCTCTTCCCCATCCCACAGGGAATGGGCAGTGCACAAAGCACTGTGTGCTGCTGAGCCACATGTTGGGTTCAACAACCACTGTCATTTCGGTGCCTGATGTGAGTCTCCAAGGGTTGAGATAACAGCACAACTGTCCAGAGTGAGATAACTCAGGGCTTTGTGGGAGTTGGAGAAGTGCAGGCCATGATGCTAATTGTTTCCCTATTTGTGGAGCTTGTTGAGTCTTCTCATGAAGCTTCACTGCACAGCTCCTTACTTGGTGCTTGGATGCTACATTAGGGTATTTATTTTGCTATGCTGTTTGACCTTAGTTTGTACCACGATAAAATTTGCAGCTGACAAAGTGAAGTTTTGTGCACATTCAGCTCTGCGGTCATCTTTGGGTTTTGGAAGTAATATTGTCCATATGATTAGGAATTATACAATTTACATTTTCGCCTCTGTGAGTCCGGGGGTGTACTGGATATTGTGTTGAGGGACATGGTTTAGTGGGAGCTATAGGTAATAGGTGAACGGTTGGAATGGATGATCTTTCAGGCCTTTTCCAACCTTGGTGATTCTATGAATCTATGATTGAGGTTAAACAATTATTCAGGAATATCAGTGAGAGATCTGCCCCAAGGTGAGAAGGCTCTGCATGGCAGGGGGTGTGGGACAGTCTGGGCAGCTGCCTGGAGCGGTGGGCACCCCCAGGGCTTTGGAACTTCATCTCCGAGCAACTGCAGGATCCTGAGAAACTGGTAGAATATTGGGGGCAGGTCTGCTGTGGCTCTGGTAATCCCGACTGCAGTGTGCCAGATCCAGAGAGCTGGAAATGCTGACAGTGCTGCAACCTCTTCAACTCCTGGCACAGACCCTGCAGCAGCTCCAAGGTTTTGCTACACGTCCTGCAGTTGCTCCAAGCTCTGGGACAGATCCCACTGTCCCTCCATCCCTCATAATGAGCTCTGCAGTCACTCCTGCTACGGGTCCTGTAGCTGTTCCAAGTATGGTAATAAGAAAATGCTACAAATTCCTCCCAAGGGAGGAAGTACAGCCCTGCGGTGGCTCCAACCCCTCCAATGAGCCCAGTGGCTGCTCCAACATAGTCACAGGTCCCGTGGTGGTTTCAGCTCTGGGAATGAACTCTGAGGTCACTTCAACTCCTGCAACAGCCCGACAGCCACTTCAGCTCCTACAGTGAACCCTGTGGCTGTTAAAACCCCTGCAACTAGTCCTGGACTTGCAAACAGATGCGCATAGGGATTAGTTCATATATGTTTGCAACTGCATATGTTGTATATGTGTGAAAATACACTAAATATATTATATATGTATAAATACATTTGTCATAATTATTATCCTTTTCTTTTTCTCTTTGTCTCAACCCATAAACCTTAAACCACAGCACTGCACCGAGATGCTTACGGATCTCCTTGGGACTATTCAATCTGATCTGGTCACACAGTGAAGAGCACCTGAAGATCTCAAGGTTTTCTGAGGGAGTAGCACAAGGGGGATACCGAGTCTTTAGGATGGATGGGCGAGGAGATAAAGAAGGGTGACTACCCTCTGTGAGAGTGCACTGAGCTCTGCCTGGGGATGGAAGAGCAGACAGGTCAGAGCTTATGGAAATGGCAAACAGAGGAGACCATCAGTGTCTTTTCCTGTCTTCCTGATCAGGGAGAGCAAGTGGAAGGTGCCCTCTGCAGACAGATGGGATTCTGATGTTGTCTGTCCCTTGTCCCATTTGGGGGCCTTTGTCACTCCATTATCTGCGGCAGGGACAGCACAGCAGGGCATGTGGCATCCAGCAGATCCATGGAGAGCACAGATGGCAGCTTCTTGACCAAGTAGTGGAGGAACCAAAGAGGAGAGGTGCTCTGCTGGATCTCATACTTTCTGTCATGGAGGGACTTGTGGGAACTGTGAAGGTCACAGGGGCATCAGGCCATGTGCAAGATGCAAATGTATCTCTTTTAATTTATTTATTTATTTTGAGGCAGTAAGCTTAATAGTTGATCATAAATGTCAATAAATCTGAAACAAATAATTGAAGACAAAGATGGAAATCAATGAAAATGTGTTAACCCTTCTCAACATGAGAAATTCTCATGAGTCTTGTTCCATTTTAAGTTGTAAATATGAATCTTTGAGGTGATTTGATGTCTTTTTTTTTCTTTTACTGAAACTACAATGTTTTCCAGAACTGTGTTCGCTGGACACAAATGCCTTCAGGTTCAGAGACACAGACAGCGGTGCCAGTGCCAATGCCCTGTGACTGTAGCCTGGTGCCCAGCACTACTCTTCCCTGCTGCCTATTTGATGTGTCTCATCCTCCAAGTTTTTTCAGCTCTCCTAAATAAATGGCCATGGTTAAGGGCATGTTTTCAGCAGACCATTTGGGCACACACTACTCCCACTGCCCTCCAGATTTCTCCATCCCTTGCTCTTTGTTCAGTCAGATACCTCCCAATTATCTGTCTGATTTCTGACTTTTAGGGGGATTACTGGAATTTGTTCCATCTCCCCAAATTCTGAGAATCAGTGAGAATGTGTTAACCCGTCTCAATGTGTGAAATACTCACAAGTCCTGTTCAGTTTTAAGTTGATACCTCTCAACTACCTGGCTGATCTATCCCAGGAAGATTACTGGAATTTGCTCTATCTCCCAGAGTCTGATGGCCTCTGTTTTCAACTACTTCACTGTGATTCAATCTATCCTATCCTACCTCAGTATAAATCATTTCTTTTAAAAGTATTCCATTTGAATGACAAACTTCAATAGATGCCGCTTGAACATGGCATGCAGTTGATCACTGTGTTTTACTGTTCATTCAATTGCATCACCTTTCTTTCCATTTGCTGGCCAGATAAAAAAGAGAAATCTTTCCTTTTCCATGTGTAGCTGGTTCTCTGAGGAAAGCCAGTGGGAGTTGGTGCAAAGCAGTTTTAACACTGAGCGGATGAATGCAGAGGAGAAGAGTGATGTGAAGAAAAGTGATGCAAGTCCCATAGGTCCATTGTGAGCAGAAATTGTGTGGGGAGGTTGAGAAGGACCTTTGTCAACACAGTAACAGTACAGAACTCATTGGGACATCCTGGATTGGTATCAGTTGCACAGTGCTGCTTTAAACCCAGCTATAAACAAATAGACAATAAATTTATAATGGATTCTTTAAGCTCTCTCCAGATATCCCTCCTTTTTGCTGAACAAGTTCTGATAACTTGAAGAAGATAACAAGATGGCATAAGGCACAGGAGATTCTTTAGGTTATAATGGTCCCAGGGTGCATTTGATGCTGAGTTCATCAGCCTCCAGTGCAGAGAGAAGTTTGCACAAAGTGCTCAACAAGACAAAGTCAGAAGTAACAGTGAAGTTTCTTGGAGTATTAATGGGCCCACTGAGGAACATTAACAAGCAAGCTTCCCAAGGGACTTGTTAGAGAAGATAACTGGAAGCCATGACTACAGGCAGGCAAAGGCACTGGCATGCTAAGAAACCTCTCCTTTGCCTTACAAAGCAGACAGGTCAAGCCCTGATTGCAAGACCAGTGGTAGAGAGGTCCTGTATCTCATGTTGGCTCCGGGCATTTCCTGGGGCAATGGGTTGGAATTTTGTATGATGTTAAATGATAGACATGGGGACAAAAGATCCCAGGCTCTACATGTGGTGCAAGGACGCTGTGAGGTTCATGTCCCATATGAGACCTATGTTTCATTGCAGGATCTGAGAAGGGATGTGAGAAGGGCCCAGTCTGAACAAGCAGTCAATCCCTATGAAACTCTGAACTTCAGATCTCTCAGTTCCAGTGCCCTCGTTTGCACATTCTCCCAGAGTTTGAAGTCCTTTATGTTCTGCGGTGCCCAGAAGTGCACCTAGTGCTGCTAGTGAGGCAGTAGCAATGCAGAGCAGAGAGGGATGATCCTTTCCCTCACCCAGCTGGCAATAAGTTGCTTCATGCACTCCAGGGGACTGTTGTTTTTCCTGGCTGCCTTGGCACACTGCTTACTCACATTCAGTGTGATGCTGACCAGCACCTCAATCCTTTCCAGTCAGACTCCTCTCCAGTGTCCCATATCCAGTCAGTGTGTATGTCCAGGGTTGCCCCTACCCAGGTGCACAATCAGGCACTTGTTCTTGTTATACTTTATGCACTTGGTGCTTAGTACCAACTGGTACCCACTTCTCTGACTTGTCCACATCTCTCTGCAAGTCCTCTCCACTCTCAGTCGAGGCAACAGCACCTCCTCATCTGGTCTCATCAGCAAACTTGCTCAGAACGTCTTCTAGTCCTGCATTCAAGTCATCTGCATAAACATGAAAGGAAAGTGGCCCCAAATGGAACCCTGGGGACCCCGACAGTGACCATCTACCAGCCTGATGGAAAAAACTGACTATAATCCTTTGGGACTGACCTACTGGCCAACTGCTCACCCACCACATTGTGTTTCTGTCTAGCCATATGCAGAACATTCTGTCCAGAAGGTTGTTGTGAGAAACAGTATCAAAATTTCCACTGAAATCCTCAAGGATTACATCAACTGGCTTCCCTTGGTCAACTAAACGGATAACTGTGTCACAGAATGAGCTTAAATTAAACAGGACCTTCGCCTCACAAACTTGTGTTGGCTGTGCCATAGCTTTGCAATGCCTTGAACTCCAGAGTATGCCACAAATGGAGCAAAGGGGAAGATTTGCCTCTTCTGTAGTGAACTCATTCATTTGGTAAGCAGAATAACACTACCTGATACATGGGGACTGTGTCTCTGCTCTGCTCTGCTCAGCTCACAGGGCAGCGGTGCAGGGTGTTGTTCTCATGTCAGTGCAGGTAAACTTGCTTTAACCCTTTTTCCTCTGTAAATGCTTCCTCTATTTCTATGCTCAGATACACTTCCACATTCCCTCAAGTACACTTTCTTATATAATTAACAATTACACTTTCTTATACCATCAAAACAGTTTGTCAAACAGTACAGTTCTTCAGTTCACATAAACTCCCTTAATACAGTCTGTATTCTTCAGTTATAAACACTGTGCCACAGAACCAGCACTGACTGAACCACCTCCCTCACACACTTCCTCACAAGCAGTACATAGTATTACATAAATGGGTTCACACTCATTGGTGGTGGAATGTACACCTCTCCTCAGGACCATCTTATTAATCTACAGAGTACAAACTCCCATCTTCTTACATACAAGCAGAAAGTACTTATGAGTGGACAGACAACACAGTCTTTCACTTTGTCCGTGTCTGGCCATTTCCCTCACAGGAGGAATGAAACATGGATCGGGACTTGGCACTCACCCTGCAGCTGTTCTGTGTCTCACTCACACCACACTCACTCTGACATTTAGATCAAAAACCATGGTTTATTCATACTACACAATGCTGACAACGTTTTCTAGCTGGAATCTTAATAACACTCATACTCTGGTCGACCAGTTGCAAACGTTAATTTTTTTCCCAGAGTCGGCTTGACACACGGTACCAAACACTTAAAGCAGATGATAATATTGAACATACAACCTATAACCCCCATGATTACACCTTGGAGAACCCAGGCTACCATTTGACAGGCTATCCACTATGTCCCATACCCGTAGGAGAGACCAACCTAGGTCCCTCCTATTGCCAACCACATGGGAGAGAGTATTTGTTCTTGTTTCCATTCATATGACATACAGTTCCCTTTCATAGGAACTCACCCAAGGAGTCTTCCTACCCCAGCTGGCAACCAAAGCCATGAGCTCACCTCCCTGTGAGCAGCACGTATGGCTGTAAACTGTGTAGGATGTCTCCTCAAGACATATGGGCTCCACTTACCATACACATACCTGGTCCACCTATGGGTGGTCCTTGTCTGTCCCTGCAGTGATCAGGTGAGGAAGGGAGTCCTTCAGAGAAATCTCAGGGTGCGCCAAAAGTGTCTCCCTCTCAGCTGGTCCTGCAGCGAACAGAGCTGGTCCCACCTGGGCCGCCAAATTGACTACAGGAATTGAACTCTATAACCTCTCTAACTGATACAGTCTCCCATGACATACTTATACCAAAGTTGAGGAAGTATGGGATAGGTGAGTGGACAGTGAAGTGGGTTGAGAATTGGCTGACTGGCAGAGTGCAGAGGGTTGTCGTTGGCGGTGCAGTGTCTGGCTGAAGGCCTGTAACTAGCAGCGTCCCCCAGGGGTCTGTGCTCAGTCCGGTCTTGTTCAACATCTTCATCAATGACCACCCTCAGCAAGTTTGCTGAAGACACGAAGTTGGGAGGATTGGCTGACACACCTGAAGGCTGTGATGCCATTCAGCGAGACCTGGACAGGCTGGAGAGCTGGGCAGTAAGAAACCGGATGAGGTTTAACAAAAGCAAGTGTAGAGTCTTGCACCTGGGTAGAAATAATTGCATGCACCAGTACAGGCTGGGGGAAGAGATTCTGGAGAGGAGCTCTGCTGAGAGGGACTTGGGCGTCCTGGTGGACGACAGATTGACCATGAGCCAGCAGTGTGCCCTTGTAGCCAAAAAAGCCAATGGCATCATGGGGTGCATTAAAAAGAGCGTGTCCAGCAGGTCGAAGGAGGTGATCCTCCCCCTCTACTCTGCCCTGGTGAGGCCTCATCTGGAATATTGTGTCCAGTTCATGGCTCCCCAGTACAAAAAAGACAGGGATCTCTTGGAAAGAGTCCAGCGGAAAGCCACTAAGATGGTGAAGGGCCTGGAGCATCTCCCCTATGAGGAGAGACTTAGGGAACTGGGTCTGTTTAGCCTTGAGAAAAGAAGGCTGAGAGGGGACAGGATCCAGGTTAATAAATACCTGAGGTGTGGGGGTCATAGTGGTGAGGCAGGTGTCTTTTCAGTAATGCGTGGGGACAGGATTAGGGGTAATGGGATGAAAGTACAGCATAGGAAGTTCTGCACTAATGTGCATCTCTATGATGGGGGTGGCCCAATCACAAGCAGTGGTGCGCTCAGTTGTTCTGCTTGCCTGCTCCTCAAGGAGTTAGGAGAAATCTGTACCTGTTGCGTGTTCGAGTGCATGCGCAATGCCATGTGGAGGGCTTATCACAATAAAGATTGGCGGATTTGCTGCGTAGACCGGTCAGAACTCAGATCTGCGTTGTGCTTCCTGCGGCACCAAACGCCCAACAGTGGCAGTTCCGTGTATTGGCCAGCAGGTGGCAGCAGAGACCACGGAAAGAACGTCTGCGGGACAGACCCTGGGGATCCGTTCTCTTTTGATTATAGGGGAAGAACACAAAGATGGAAGAGGAGGTAAGGGGGGGAAAAAAAAAAGAAAAAAAGATAAAACCAAACCACAGCAAACAAATAAAAACTTCTCCGAACGTAGCAAACGTGAATCTCTGTCAATAAATAAATGAGTAATTGAATTGATGTCCATTTCCCCTCCCCCCCGCTCCCCCCCACTTCCGAGATGAAAAAACACCTGGTATCAATTGGACAGATGCACACAGTGAAGCCAGGGATGGTCTGAAACGCAAAGCAGCTGAGCAGCTTTTAGAAGAAAACAGAGTAGTAACAACTTCTGTACCTACATTCACCACTCTGAGATCCTGTCTGGGTCACCCAAGGCTTGTAAATAACCACTGGGTCGGTTCTGATGTCGAGTGATTTGTTGTCAGTTCTCTCATGGTTCTCCGGTCAGTTCTCCGGTGCCAGGATCTGCCACAGGGCATTCTGACCACGGGCATCATGTTTCTACGCTGCCGCCTGCATTTAACAGGCAATGGGACTGCCCTGCATGTGCAAGGCAGCACCTCTTTCACACCACCAGAATGTTTAAGGCTGTTGGGATTGTTGTTAGCGTCCCATTAACACTGAGGCTAGAGATACCCTTAGGATTGACATTACTATTAGCATTACTTTGATGGTGCCCTATCTGGGTCATTTCCAGGGGATGTCAGGAGTAAGGCACAGTGTCAGGAGAAAAAGAACAGACTCTGTTACTTTATAAACGTGATAATAGAGAGAGTTCATTGGAAAAAATACAACTCTTAAATAATGCAAAGCATGCTTC
Organism: Coturnix japonica; assembly: GCF_054131305.1. Classification (NCBI taxonomy): domain Eukaryota; kingdom Metazoa; phylum Chordata; class Aves; order Galliformes; family Phasianidae; genus Coturnix; species Coturnix japonica. Next base: position 17,020,376 of record NC_140671.1, on the reverse strand, counting down.
TGATTGGATGCAGGCATCATCTGGGCTCTGTTTAATATTACTTCTAAGGTAAAGATTATTGTTACCTTAATGATTGTTTTTTGGATTATGATCAGGGTTAAGGTTCCTTTTGCTACAAACTTCTAGCATCATTTTTGTTGTTACATTTGGAGTTAGAGACGATTTTAGAATCACGGTAAGGGTTAGGATTAGAGTTACATTGCGGGTTAATGCTGTTGTCTTTACAGCTCCTGTGAGGGTTGGGGTCTGGGTCAGGTGTTTAAAAAATGAAATGAAAAAAGAATACAAAAAAAATATATTGAAAGCTTCAGATTTCCTTAATCTTTGTGGGAATCATATAATGTGCAACTCAAATCTACCTCTTCGTGCAGTGACTGCCTGTAAATTTGCTAGAGCCTGAAATAATATGGCCTTGTGCCATAGTCCTCCAGATTGTTGCTAGGATTCCTTTCCATATATTGAAATTGAATTGACCTAATATATAGGTCAGTTACCAACCTCTTGTTTTTAGGTCTGCCTTGTACTTTTCTGCGGACAGAGAAGGGCAATGTTTCCAACAGTCAGTACATTCATTCTGTGCTGTGCTGGGCTCTACCCACCCTGCGTATTTATCTTGTGCTTGTCTCAATTCTCCCCATGTCAGAATGCCCCCAGTCTGAACTTAACTCTGTTCAGGAACTTTCTTGGTGGAAAAACTACTTATACAGCTGTTTTACAAGTGGGTTATACATTCAGTTAGGGCCTACACTATGTACTGAAAATACTGGAAACTTCCACTGCAAAAACACAATCTACCTCTCCCATCTGTGCAGCCTTGCAGACCCAGAGCATGCCAGGTTATTTCTGCTTTCATAGCATTTGCATGCTGTAGGGTGAGCACAAGGTTCTGCTTCTTGATTCTTCTGCAAGAGCTGCCTACCGGCAAATGGTTGCAGGGATGGAGGATGTGACAGAAAGCATTTGTCTCCACAAGAGCAGAGTTACATTCAGTGCAGAGTGTGAGAGTCAGGTTGGTGTGGAAAAGCACTGACACGCTGGGGATGATGCAGTGCTCACATGTCTAACACTCACAGACATTACTGTCAGAAGGATGGTGCTGTGTTGTGCTTCTACCTTTGGCAGCCCCTGGAGAAATGCTATGGCACACAGAACACCTTTGTATTGCACTGACTGCTGCCATGCAGCATGGATTTAACACACCAAATCCAGAGGAGCATGACTGCATCTAACTGCCCTGAGAAAAACTACTGTAGCTGAAGAGATGAGGAGGCAGCTGCTCATCTGCAGAACAAGCAGTACTGCCAGACATTGGGCCAGGTGAGCACCTCCTGCTGCAGCGTGATGATGACAGGGCTGGAGATGATCTGCAAAGCCAGCTTAAAAGTGGGAGACGTGAGTCAACATGGCAGGAGGACAGAGGTGTTAGGGAGCAGCCAAGGCATCAAAGAGTATCAAAAGGCTTTGAAAAGTATCACAAAGTGACAGCCAGGAAGACTGGGATATATCATGAGCAGCAACCTGGATGCTAGAGATTATTTGCTCCCATACAAAATGGTAGAGATCTTGCTGCAGACATCCCAAAGCCAGGCAAAATGGGAACCCAGAGCTCTGCCTGCACGAACCCCACAGCCATAGCATTGCAAGCTGAGCTGCCTTGCTGTTTGTTGCATTCATCCCAATCCCTGTGATTGAAGACTCAGAATGCAGTCGAGGCGATGACTGAGCATGAGAGTGACTTTATTCAATAAAAGACAGGAGGGCTTGAGAGGTCAAGGGTGAAGATGGGACTCCTCTTGTCAAGATGAGAGTGGCTCAGAGCTGGTGCTGCTGCCTGGTGCCTGGGACTGGCAGCCTGACTCTAAGTCCCCATCTAAGATGCTCAGCTTCACCTCACTGATGCTGCCCTGCTCCTGCATGGTGGTGCTGCTGCTGGGACACTCGGGCTGTGCTTGGGATGGGCAGCACTGCAAAGGCGCTGGGTCACAATCCAGGCAGGTGACTGCTGTGTCTGGCAGGCTCAGGTCAGGAGCTTCAGCAGAGCCAGGAGATATGAGAGCATGAACGTGGATGAGCCCCTTGTGTCCATCACTGTTACCATGTGGAAGGCTGTCATCCGAATTGCAGCGATTCATGCTTAATAAGAACTCTCCATTGATGGAAAGACACTGCTTGGTTTGGATCTTTGGGGTTGACAAGGGCTCGAATCACCTAGGAAGGCATAGAAACACAAGGGTTAGTTTCAAACATTTGCAAGTTGAATCATGAAAGGTTGTTGATACTTGGTAATAGAGTGGCGGCAGGAAGAAGCAAGTAGGCTTGAAGCAGCATAGCCACTGTCTTGAAAGTGATCCTTATTCAGGTCCAGCTCGTGTGTTGTTTCACTGTAATCTGCTTCTTTGGGTCTACCTAGTGGGCAGCAACACTCGAGCCGTTACTGATATCATTGAAAAGAACTGGAGACAATTGTTCTATTCCTAAGAGCTTCAAGGTGCCTAGAAGCACAAATAGAAACCAGCAGTATTTCATCACTTCACCAAAAGGAAGGTCAAACACCTGAGCTGTGAAGAGCAGTTACAGAACCTATGCATAAGATCACACCAGACATACTTTGTTCTAACAACAGTTATGGCACATAGTCCATTTCCTTCAATATTCCCAAAATGAAATGATGTGGAGCATTACAGGGAAAGAAACACTGCACACAGACACTATGACCCTGATTAGACTCAAGCAGCAGACTTAAAACAAGTCAGAGTTTTTGATTCCAGGATATTTCAGGACCTATCGTGTGAAATTCAGTTACACAACAGTGCCTAGGTGCCTGCGTTTCAAGCAACTTTCAGATCACAGCCATGTAAAATAAAAACAAATTCAGTGCAGAAATAGCAAGCCTGTACCTTAATACTCATGAGATTATCCATTTTTTACTGCATTCTGACTAAGTTCTAAAACTTGCTCATCCCAGTTCACTTCAACAAGTTCCACCAGTTCAAGCAATGCAGTTCTGAGATCCGGTGTATGTTAGGCAGATAGAATTGAACAGTGCAGAAATAATCTCTGACAGCTTTAAGAGCTCTGTTCTGCTTACAAACTCTCAGTCCAAAACTATTCACAGTTTTAAGGAAATGAACACCTGAAGCAGTTGGATCATCTGCCATATGCCGCATTCTGCTTCTTGGCATCATGATTAGCACAAAGGGTTTTCTGCTGTCCTGCAGAGATGGACAAAGTCCTGCTTACAAATGGACCAGGTTTCAGTGTACAGCAGAGTTTGTACCAGACTAACAAGCCACGTCATTCAATTCATGTGCTCAGGTTGTTATGCACTCCGAAAGGAAACAGAACTAACTGTTGGATTCTGAAGGCAATCTGTGGGGTCCTACATTACCTCCTGATTCTGGAAGAGGAAATTCTAATAGCAAATGCAGAACTTTGATCTTTGTAGACATGAGAAGAGCTGGCATTTAGGAACATTCATTTCAGGGAAATCAAATGATGTGTCTATATTTTTACTACAGATAGTATAGGGAGCAGCCAGTTGAAGAACCAGATACAAAAAAATCCAGCCCATTGGCAGGAAAATACTTCTCCTTAAATTCTGTATGCTATCATGGTACAGAATTAGGCTACAGTGCCACATAGGCCAACCAAGCGTAGAACCAAATCCACAAAATACTGGTAGACAAAGCAGCAAAAACAGGGACAATATTCAGCAGACTGTGCTGTGGCCTTTCTACCCACAGCTCAGCATGTTCTGCCATCCGAAAAGCAAGGCCTCTTGTCAAGCTCAGCTATTTCCCTTCTCAGTGTATTCTAGCACCACTGATACCCACTGGTATCCTCCTGTAGAGTGCCATCATATTGTCATCATCCAAAGGAAAAACCCACACAGCAGAGCATACAGCACTACACCCATGCTCCAAATATCCGCCTGAAAAACAAAAAGACAAGCTTACAAACCTGAAGCACCTCAAATGGCTTCCTGACAGACTGGACTGTCTGCCCTTGCCAAAGCCCACATATAGCCCATGAAAAGCTGGCTCTTTCCCTCAGGAAATAAAACCTTATCGTCCCAGAGAAAGCATATAACCCTCATTCAATTGCCCTTCCACTCAGCTTAGAGCACTACTAAAACCAGCATCTTCACCTTAGCTCATCACACTGCTGCAGTTCCTTTTACAAGGATTTCACTGGCAAAAATGAAATCAAAGCCGTCACAAGGGATTTAGCACAGTTACGTGTTACTGGCTACGAGAGCTGTCAGCACAGTCACCTGTCTGGCTTTGCTGCTGTTCGGTTCTCTTTATGTAGAGGCACAACAAGGTTCAGACACAGTGCAGTTCTCACTTTGACTGTAAAGAAAAAGGAGGCTTGAAAAGCAGCGTGTGGAAAACAAAGAAACAAGAATTAGAACAACAGTGGGGCCATGGCACTTGTAGGAATTGCTCCGCCTTTAACAGCGATTCAAGAAGTACGAGGGCATCCCAAACCAGACCAGTTTGGACAGATTAACAACTGCAAGTAGTGGGTTCCAAAATTCCAGACATGAAATCAAAGCTGGAAAAACTCTTCACATTTTCATCTCTCAATTTTTAGTTCATTGTGCATTACAACGGAAACAATTCTTCACATACAACTTGGAAGCTAAAGACAAGTCTGACAAAACAGACTGCACAGAAATGATGGATAATTAACAGAGCAAATTGCTCTTTCAAACACTTAGTAATAGAAAGAGATCTCTGAAGTTGCTGTTCTGTAGAGCCCCAAAGCATTCGCTTGAGGCAGTTCAGGATTAGCCAGAGACAAACCAGCCAGCTGTGTGAACTGAGACCAATTGCACTTTTCTAGTCTGTGGCCACTGACAGCTTCTGAGAGCTACCAAGCGATGCAACCTAGCAGAATTCAGAAGGGAAACCAAGAGAGCCTACCTGAGCTCCACTGCCTTTAAATGCTCTGTGGAGAGGGAAGGGAAAGAGGGGAAAACAAACACCGCTCTACATCCCTCTGAGCCAATAGACACTTTGCCCTGGATTAGCTCTGGTGCTGCATAAGCTGGGCTTCCACAGCATGTGTTCAGGCGGTAATCAAGGCCTGCCTGGAATAACACAAAAAATAGAGAGAAACGTTTGCTTTAACAGAGTTTATGTCTTCTGGTCATAACACTTGAGAAGCCTCAGAGGCTTCTTCTCCTGTGCATATTTTCATTCATCTTAGAGTTTGCTTTCATTCAATGTGACCTCTCTAGGCAAATATTGTCTAAGACCATGAGCATCACATAAATGTGCAGATCTCAAGCTGCTCACTTATCTAGTACCCTTCGCATGATGCTTTATTTTCCTCAGCTGATCATCTAGATTGTGTCTGTTGATTGTGCAACAACAGCCTGTTGATCTCGATTACCTGTGAGAGGCTCTAACTTTGGCCAGGAAAAATCATTTGAGGATAAGTAATTATCTGGGACTCAGTAAGTCTTCCCATGCTTTCATAACAGCAGAGATACACACACACACAAACTCGTGGAACCCCACTGCTTTGCACAATCCTGTGCACACTCACGTGTGTCATGCACTGATTTCCCAGCCAGTCCTCATAGGGTCTCTTACTTAGGACGGGAGTGTAGGGGAGCAGCCAGAAGCTGTTTGCATTCCCTGCTGTCTGCTGGGCAGCTTTGCTGGAGATGCTTGGGTTGCTTTGTTTTTCCTTGGGAGGTGGGAAGGAGCTTTGGGTTGGAGGCACATCCCGTGCCAGAGCATCCCAATGGCACGTGTGGGGCACTGATCTGCAGCAGATGAAGGGGAGGAGGTCCCAGCACAGCTCTGCACCATGCTCTGCCACACTGGGCAGCTTGTTCCTGGCTCAGCAGCGTCATCAGACAAGAAGCAGGGAAGGAAATCAAGGATGGGGGGTACCATCAAACGCAGTTAGTGCATGCCTGTGCAAGACAAACAGACCCAGAGCTTGCAGGTTGTTCCTGCTTTTGTAGCATTTGTGTGCTGTAGCTGAGCAAAAGGTTCTGCTGCTTGAATCTTCTTCTGCAAGAGCCACCTACCGGTAAATGTCTGCGGGGATGTAGTCGGTGTGCACGTCTGAAGCCATTTGAGAACCTAGTCGTTCTTGCTGCAGGACCCCTGTCTTCTGTTAAAAGCTGAACGGTCCCCAGAGCACCTGTTTCCATCAGCTACCACCATCCAAAGCAGCCAGCCTTCTTACAGTCACCTGGCCCAAACATCCCTTTTGCTCTACACTTGATTCCTGCAAGAGATGGGAGCTCGGCACGCACACCATCCTTCCAACACCCCATCCCTGCAGCAAGGGATCACAGCGCTGGCACAGCTGAAACAAAAAGGGTGTGCGAGTTTCCTGTTAGCACTCAGTGTGAACCAATCTACCACTGAGCAACACCGTGAGTCCCCACTCACCTCAGCACAGGTCAACCTGTAACCCCAACCTTCCCCTATCCATGTGCACACGCACACCCATTCACCACCCTGCCTGCTTTGCACACCCCCATGCACACTCTGCATCGTGTGCCTCCTTTGCATTCACAGACGTGTGCAAACCATCCCTGGGAACACCTACGTGCCTACACCTTCTACAAACACCCCTTTGTGTGCACCTGTGTGCAACCCAACTCCTCAGCACACGCACGCGTTTGTGCCACCCTGTCCATGCACTCACCACGTGCCCTCCAGCAACCAAGGATTGCAGAGATGCTCCAGACTGTGCCAGAGATGGAATCTCAGAGTGCTGGGACATTATTGATCACTAAGGAAAACACTTGGAAGCATATTCAATCTGCAGAAGCTGTAATTACTGGGCACAGTTAGCTTTCCTATGGCTCAGCTGGAGGAGGCGGGTGCTCTCATACATCTGAGACACTCGCACAATGTTGGGATCATTCTGATGGAAACTATGTCTTCAGATATCATGGTTAAAACCATCCAAGATGATCATGCAGAGCCTTAGCTCTTGAGCAGCACTTCCTCCCCACCCTTCACTACTCCAAGCAGCTCCAACAAACTTCTCAGAAGAAATCCAGGCCAGCACAGACCTGGCAGACCAGAACCAAGTGCAGCTTGTGGGACGGCAGTGCCCACTCCTTGCTTCCACCCTGCTCCAGCAGGTTAAGGAGTCTGAGCCTCACTGGCCTTTGACAACTCAAGACTTTCAGCACCTCATGCCAACATTTCTCACTAAGATACACCTCAGGCATTGAATTCTCTTCTCACTACCTCCTCCCAGTCCTCCCCTAGGAACAGAAACAATTCAGATTCTACAGCAAACTACAGCATCTGCACTGCAAGAGCACACTGAACCACCTGCAACAATGAAACATGGTTTTGGAGAGTGGGTATGAAAACACACCTTTAGACAGCTGTCTCCCTGTAGCCAAAAGGAAACCAAGAAGGAAAAGTCCAGCCTGAAACATGCCCATGCTACTAGCCCAGGTTTTTCACAGTCAATGCAGAATCCATCCTGTTCTTGAGGTAACAAACGACCAGTGAGTCTCCCGTTGCTCCACCCCTTCTCCTTCAAAGCCTGAAAAAGAAAGAATAAACAAGCAGAAGAAACCCAGACGTACCTTTCCACACACAGAGCAGAAAGTGGAACAGCAGTTGTCTCCTTCCTGAGACATGGTGGGGAGCATCCCAGAGGAAGCCCAAGTTCTTTGCTTCTCTCCACAGGGACTTCAAGCACTCTTGGCAAGAGCTGCTTTGGTTCTTTCTTCAATTGCTTCCATCACCAGAATCTCCTTTGGAAAAGGAACCCGAATGAAAGAATCAGCAAATGAAAAAGAATGAGCAATAGCCACTTTACCAGCTTTCTTCTGACACTCAATTTAGACTCTTGACTCGGGCAAGGTCTTAAAATCAACTGGTTACAAGAACTGTCCCAAAATATATCCAGCTTCCATACAGCTGCCATTCTTTCTGACAGCGAGTGTAATCACAGAATCATAGAATGGCCCGGGTTGGAAGGGACCTCAAGGATCATGAAGATCAATCACCTCCCTGTCCCTGCTGGCCATCCCCTCTTCTGATGGAGCCCAGGGGACCATTTGCTCTCTGAGCTGCAAGAGCACGCTGATGGCTCACGTTCTGTTTTTCATCCACCAGGACCCCCAGGTCCTTCTCTGCGGGGCTTCTCTTAAGGACTGCTCCTCCCAGTCTGTAGAAATGCCTGGGATTCCTCCAGCCCAAGTGCAAAACCTTGCACTTTGCTGTGTTCAACCTCATTAGATTCACGTAGGCCAACCTCTCGGTTGAGCTCCCTCTGAATGGCATCCCTTCCTTCCACTGCGTCAGCCGCACCACTAAGCAAACAGCAGATGGTGCACTCCATTGCATCATTGGTGTCTCTGATAACCATGTAAAAAAGCACTGGTCCCAAGACAGGCTCCTGGATGACACCACTTGTTATCGGCCTCCACCTGGACATAGAACCATGAATCACCACCCTCTGTCTGTGGCCTTTCAACCAATCCCTTATCCACCAGGTGGTCCACCTGTCAAATCCACATCCCTCCAGTTTAGAGATAAGGATGTGGTGGAGGGCAATGTCAAAGATCTTGCTCAAGTCCAGGTCAATGACATCTGTTACCTTCCTTTTGTCCACAAATGCCGTCACTCCATCATAGAAGGCCACCAGACTGGTTAGGCATGGCCTTCCCCTGCTAAAGCCACGCTGCCTGTCTTGGATCACATGCTCATTTCTTATGTGATCAAGCATGTCTTTGAGGCAGATCTGTTCTTCACCATCTACATCAGTTACACATTTGAATCAAATAATTGGTGTTCCTGTCACCAAGAAAACCTCTTTGTCTTCTACTCCTGCTGCACTTCTGTGCTTTCATCAGAAGCAAAGGAAGAGACCACCTCCTAGATCCAAATTTTAAGAAACCAACACCCAATAGGTGTCATCTGAAGTAAAATAGCAGAGAAATTAAGATGACTCTTCTGCATCCAGCTTGGATCACTCCCTCACTCAGGCACACCACCATCAGATCAAGGAGATGCTGCCTTCAGCTTAGAGACTGTATGGGAAATCACAGCTTGAACCTCTGATTAATCAGCTGAGGCAAGTATTGGGTCAGCTGCGGGAGCACAGGTGAGAGTAATCTAGCTGTGCTCCCAGAAGGGGTGGACCTCGACTCAACCTCCTCTGAGACCTCATTTAAAGGCTGACCACCACTGAGACAGCATGTCTTAGAGACTGCTCCCTAGTTGAGGCTGCCTCAGCTTTCTAGTCAAGGTATCGATATTGGTGAGTTTCCCTTTGCTAATAACCTTAGGCTATTTACCACCATCTTGGTTAATATCTTTTTTATTAACCACCCTTACAGAGACCATAAGGGTTTGGGCTTCCAAACTCTCAGCAAGCATTTGGATCAGCCAGCTTCCTGCCGAGGAGCCCCCTGCATCACTGCTGCCTATTCTGGTACCAGACCCGCAGATGCTTCAGAGCTCATTAGCATGGACTTCCTTCCTCCCCTCAGCAGCTGCTCCTGCACTCACCTTCATTCCTACTCAGATACCGGCCGCTTCCAGCACCAGCTGACCTGCAAGACACAGAAAGGAAAGGTGGGAGTCATGCAAACGCACAAGCCCAAGGCTGTGTCACCACCACACATGGCAGCCTCGGGAAGTCAGCTGAAACTACAGCCTTTGTCAGAATGGAAACAGGCACCGTCAATTAAGTGTGACCTCTGAACTCATTGCCACCATCAGAAATAGGCACTGAAATCGCTCACTTCACTGCAGCTGGTTAACTCCAAATTCTTTTGCTTTTGGGAAAATGCGGACACGGAATTGAAGGACACCAGAAAAACGACATCTACTTCATTGTAGGTGGTTAAGCTTGGAAGCAGGACTTGAGCAAGAAATGCTTCTCAGCTCCTTGAAAGGCACTAATCCTGACCTCTGCCACAGGTGGCTGAGTGACAAAAGTTGAGCTGCCCATTCAGAAGCACATGGAGCAGGCCATGGAGCGGTTACATACCAACACATGAACAGGCACTTTCCCATTGGAAGGGAAATCCCTTCTCCCTGCCATGCCATGCCCACACCGCTCCTCAGGGCTGCACTGACAGCACAGACAGAATTGAAACATCTTTTGTCATCATTGTGGTTTTTCACAGACCCAGACAATGAGATACTGGGTTGCTGTGTGGGTTCCCAGGTGGCACTGCCATTTCCAAGCCATTGCTTCCTAGGGGCACAGAAAGGAAAACGCCTGAACAAAATTTCACCCAGAGATTGCTATTTTACCATTCTTCCATGCAAAACAGGAGGACAGTACAGCGGATTTGTGCAGCTGCATCAACACCCTGGGTGCTAAAGGAATGCAAAGACAGAAATATCAAAACTACAAGGAGGGAAGCTATGTTTAGTAATATCTTTTCTCATTTACAACAGGCAGTTGGCACTACTAAAGGAAAATCCCAGGCCTCAGGTTCTGACAGTGCGACAATCTGGCACGGACTCAGATGTGAGTGATCCAAATGGTTTATTCCAGGTTCTAATACCACTTCTGTGAATTCACACGTTTTCTCTCTTAACTTTCCCACAGCCTTCACATGTCCACAGAACATCCCACAAACTCTCCTTTACGGCGCACGTAGGCACTCATCCCACCAGAGCCATCAGTCATTCCTAGCCATGTGCTTCTCCTCCAGTCACGGACAGTATCACACGGCCATAATGCATCTTAAATGACTTAGTTTTTCTGTTCTTTCTGGAGGTGTCCTTGGTTCCTAGCCTTACCTTCTCATGCCGTTCATCTTCCTCTGCAGCTCCTGCTCTGAAGAGTCTTCTTATGTTCCCACATGACAGGAAGAAAATGAAGACACAACCCCTGCCACCAAGGTCAGCTCTGCAGCACACGTTACCTGAGGAGCACTTGGCTACTCATGCAAACTGCACAGTGCCAGGAAGATTGTTACATGTTGCACTTCTTCTTCTCCTGGCTCAGAAATTAAATTTTCTACCTAGAAAATGGAAAACAAACAAACAAGCAAACAAAAAACAACAACAACAAAAAACACCTCACCTGACATAAAGGAGACATGATTGTTACTATGGAATTCCGGAGGGCAAGGTATTTGCCCTCTCTATGAAGAAGCTGACTGCAAAGGACTAAGAACAGCCACGATCACGTTGAGAACTTGCGGGTAAAATTCGGGACTGAACCAATAATGGGCTTCTGGAGGTGAGGGTCTGCTCCAGGCCGCCTGGTCAAGGGAGCCTGTTGATGGGCCCTGCTTACTGCAGCTACCAGAAGCACCGCGCTCACTGACTCTCAACTTGATGGGGGATTCCAGTCAGGCTGGGAAATCAGCATGGCTGGCTGCAAGCTGTCTGAGAGACTGCTGGACTGCACTGGGAATAACTTTGTGGGCCAAGCATTAAGCACACCAAGCAGAAGGGAAGGTATTGGACAGACCGACCAGAGGTCAAGCGTTGCTGGACCTGCTGCTCACCAACGCTGAGGAGATCATCAAAGGCGTCAAGGTTGGAGGCTGCCTGGGCTCCAGCGATCATGCCCTGGTTGAGTTTGTGATCTCAAGCGATGTGGGCCTGGCAAAGAGCAGGACCAGGATGCTCAACTTTAGAAGAGCAGACTTCAAGCTACTCAATGGAATGCTGGCCAAGATCCCCTGGCGCGCTGCCCTCAAAGATAAGGACGTTGAGGAGAGCTGGCTACTGTTCAAGGATGCCCTCCTGGCAGCACAAGAGGTCTCCATTCCCCTGATTAAGAAAGTGGGCAGGAGAGGTAGAAAACCGGCATGGCTCAGCAAGGACCTGCTAAGAGAACTGAGGGTGAAGAAAGGGGTGTACAAGCTCTGGAAACAAGGCTGTGTCACCCGGGAAGAATACAGGGATGCCGTCCGAACTTGCAGATGTGGGATCAGGAAAGCCAAGGCTCAGGCAGAACTGAACTTGGCGAGGGATGTGAAAAACAACAAGAAAACCTTCTACAGGTACATTGGCCAGAAGAGACAGGCCAAAATGGGCGTGCCTACTCTGGTAAATTTAAAAGGAGAAATGGCTTCAACAGATGAAGAGAAAGCTGAGGTGCTGAATGAGTTCTTCACCTCGGTCTTCACTGGTGGCCAGGATTCTAGTCTTTTTCACGTCCCTAAGTCTTGCACCCCCATACCTCCATGTGGGGACCAAGGAGGTAAATCCCTCCCCACTGTAAGGGTAGAGCAAGTCCGAGAGTGCCTCCTTAGACTGAATGAGTATAAGTCTATGGGGCCAGATGGCGTGCATCCCAGGGTCCTGAAGGAGCTGGCTGAGGTGGTTGCTGAGCCGCTCTCCATCATATTTGAGAAGTCGTGGCTGTCAGGTGAGGTCCCGGATGATTGGAGGAAGGGTCACGTCACTCCCATTTACAAGAAGGGGAGCAGGGACGACCCGGGTAACTACAGGCCGGTGAGTCTCACCTCTGTGCCTGGGAAGATTATGGAACAGATCCTCCTGGACAACATGCTTGATCGCATAAAGAACAAGCATGTGATCCGAGACAGCCAGCATGGCTTCACCAGGGGAAGGTCATGCTTAACTAATCTTGTGGCCTTCTATGATGGAGTGACGGCGTTGGTGGATGAAGGGAAGGCGACCGATGTCATTTACCTGGACCTGAGCAAGGCCTTTGACATGGTCCCCCATCACATCCTCATCTCCAAATTGGAGGGAGGTGGATTTGATGGGTGGACAACTAGATGGATAAGCAATTGGTTGAAAGGCCGCAGACAGAGGGTGGTGGTCAATGGCTCTATGTCCAGGTGGAGGCCGGTAACGAGCGGCGTCCCTCAAGGGTCTGTCTTGGGACCGGTGCTCTTTAACATCTTTATTAATGACATCGATGAGGGAATGGAGTGCACCCTCAGCAAGTTTGCTGATGACACCAAGCTGAGTGGTGCAGTCGATACGGTGGAGGGAACAGATGCCATTCAGAGGGACCTTGACAGGCTGGAAAGCTGGGCTCGGGTGAACCTAATGAGGTTCAACACGGCAAAGTGCAAGGTTTTGCACTTGGGCCGGAAGAACCCCAGGCACCTGTACAGGCTAGGAGGAGTTGTCCTTGAGAGCAGCTCGGCTGAAAAAGACCTAGGGGTCCTGATAGATGAGAAACTTAACATGAGCCAGCAGTGCGCTCTGGCAGCCCGGAAAGCAAATGGGATCCTGGGCTCCATCAGGAGAGGGGTGGTCAGCAGGGATAGGGAGGTGATCGTCCCTCTCTACTCTGCTCTTGTGAGGCCCCATCTGGAGTACTGTGTCCAGGTGTGGAGCCCTCAGTACAAAAAAGATATGGAAATTTTGGAAAGGGTCCAGAGGAGGGCCACAAAGATGATCAGGGGGCTGGAGCACCTCCCCTATGAGGACAGGCTGAGGGAGTTGGGTTTGTTCAGCCTGGAGAAGAGAAGGTTGCGAGGTGACCTCATTGCAGCCTTTCAATACCTGAAGGGAACTTACTCCCAGGAGGGGAGTAAACTCTTCGAAAGGGCTGATAATAGCAGGACTAGGGGAAATGGTTTTAAGTTGAAGGAGGGAAGATTTAGGTTGGATGTTAGGGGAAAGTTCTTTACTAGAAGGGTGGTTAGGTCCTGGAACAGGCTGCCCAGTGAGGTTGTGGATGCCCCGTCCTTGGAGGTGTTCAAGACCAGGTTGGACAGGGCCCTGGGCAACCTGATCTAGTAAATGTGTATGTTTGGTGGCCCTGCTAGGCAGGGGGGTTGGAACTACATGATCCTTGAGGTCCCTTCCAACCTGGGTAATTCTGTGATTCTGTGATTCTGTGAAGGGAAGCATTACTGGACATGCTGCACAGCAGGGGTTAAGACTGGAGGTGGTCAGGGCTGTAGTGACCATGCCCTCCTAGAGTTCCTCATCTCAAGGAATGCGGGCCTGGCAAAAAGCAAAGTCAGGACCCTGAGCTTCAGGAGAGTCAGCTGCAGGCTGTTCAAAGAATTCTTGGACGAGAGACACTGGAAAACTGTTCTTAGGGGCAAAGGGTTCAAACATCCCTTTGTGTGCACCTGTGTGCAGCCCAACTCCTCAGCACAGCCCTGTGCAAGCACACATTTGTGCCACCGCATCCACGCACTATGTGCTCACACACACTCACACAACCACATCCCTTAGTGCAGCCCTGTGCGCACACACACTCACACATGTGTAACCCCTTCCTTTCACTCCCAAAGTGCACGCACACACCGGTACCACAATGTCCTTGTGCAGCTCCAACACTCTGCACACCCCTGTGCACGTACATATATGTGCATGCTCGTCCTTGCACACATACCCACAGACCTACACACACCTGAGCAACACCACTGGTTTGTACACTCATGGACACAAATGTGTGTACAACACCATCCATGCACAAATACACACACACACACACGGATCCCCACTGCTTTGCACAATGCTGTGCACACTCACGTGTGTCATGCACTGATTTCCCATCCAGTCCTCGAGGGGTCACTTACTTAGGACAGGAGTGCAGGGGAGCAGCCAGAAGCTGTTTGCATTCCCTGCTGTCTGCTGGGCAGCTTTGCTGGAGATGCTTGAGTTGCTTTGCTTTTCCTTGGGAGGTGGGAAGGAGCTTTGAATTTGAGGCACATCCCGTGCCAGAGCATCCCGATGGCACAAGGGGGATCAGGGCCCCTCTATTGGTTACCTCGGTGGCTTGCAGCAACTGGAACTTTTTGCCTATTGAGAAAGCTAAAAAGTGTGAGTTCCTCCTGACCCATATCAACAAAAATCTCAACCATAAAAAAGAGACGTCTTCGTATTCAAGCAAATGACAACAGTAAGACCATGCATGTTGTTTTGTTGTATTTCCTCTGTAATCATGGGGAGGATATGAAGAAGTGGTATAATTCATCCACTTCTGCACTTCAGGCACAAGTTCCTTAGAATTGGAAGAGACCCTTAAAGGCCATCTAGCCCAGCTCCCCTGCAATAAAAAGGGACATTCACAGCTAGATCAGGTTGCTCACAGCCTGGTCATTAGTCATCCCAGAGGCAAAACACACACTGAATGATCTCTCCTTCAGTCATAAATCCTTGGAGACAACAGCATTGACACTGCATGTTACTGAAGCAGTAAAAGAAATTGCTCCTGTAACTCTCCTTGTGTTAAGTAAAATGATGATAAAAAGCAATGGAATGCTTTGGCAGGACACCAAAACCATCCTCCTTCCTTGATATCTGCTGCAATGGAACCTTCCACTGGAAGAAAGCCTCTGATGACTTGTCACCCCAGAGAGGTCAGCTTTAGAAGCAGGACTGCTGCACAATAGAATGAACTGGAGCTCCTTAGCATCTCTTACATCCAGGAGGGGTGTGATCAGACCCACCTATCACCTTCAGGTGCGCTTTCTGACACCTTGTCTGACTTCACTGTCACTGTGCCAGCATCCTCAGGCTTAACCTGCTTCATTGTCAGTGTGCAGCAATTGCCAACGTTCTTGATGTCATTGTAATTGTTGGTGTAAAGGAGGTTGCCATTCAGGAACCATTCCACGTCCTCGTCATTATGGGACAGCTCGCAGGAGAAGACAGCAGAGCTCTCTTCTTCAATTTCTACATCCTGCAGGTGCTTCGTTACTTCTACATTGCGGGCTGTGGGGAAACAAGGTGAACTGTTACCACTGTTACTATAAATCACACTGGGATGTGGTAGAATGGTTGGACTAGATGATCTTTGTGTAATCATCTATGTGAAGATAATACATGTATAAAGTTAGCAGGAGAGAACGGCAGAAGTCAACCTCAAGAAGAGAAATCTGAGGTGAAATAGGACATGGAAGAGGCCACCCTCCCTGCTCATACCTTCAGCTGTCAGCGTGGCCTCAGTCTCTGCAATTCCTGCCTTGCACTTGTACACACCAGCATCATCGGGCTTCAGCTTCAGAATTCTGAGCTCTGCTGAATGCTTATCCCTCTTGATCTTGTACTTCTCAGAGGGCTCGATGGGTGTGCGGCCCTTGAACCATTTCACAACCTTTGGAGAAGGCCTGAAGTCACAGGACAGGATGACAGAATGACGTTCCAAAGCTGTCTTGTCCTCCAACTTCCTGGTGATTTCTATATGGTAATCTGCAAAGCAGGGGTGGAAGAGAAGAAAGGATGAGGACAATTGGAAGAAGAGGAAAGTCTCTTGCGTGTATTCCATTCCAATTAATGTCAAGTTCACAATGGTTCTTTGAACGACTCTAAAGATAAAACAAACGATTGTCTATAGGGAATGCCATTGACTACATTTCTATGAAGTAATACTGTACAGTATCTACCAAATGCAAGGTCCAGCTCTTGTTCTGTGCTAATTAAATTGCTCCCAATTGTTGAGGCTTTTATTCAAATAAGAGTGAGTTGAAAATATAACAAGTACTTTAGGATGTGAATGGATAATCTTACGCTGGGGACAACAGCAGATAAAAAGCCTGCAAGTTTCTTTCAGATGAAATCAATGACAAACCGCACCAAATTTAGGTGCTACCAAACTTAAACTTGTCTAGTTCAGAAATACAATTAATTTCACCTGATTTGACTTCTTTGCTATAGCCAAGGACAAAACCTCAGCTCTGTAAATCTGAATAGTAAGCACATCACAGCTATTCAAACACATCTTTTACTGAGATGCAGCTGTCTCATTTAGTGTCCAACGACTTTGAACTGGAAATGGAGCAGACCAAAGCAGAATCTAAACATGGCTTCTACAAGGACTGATCAAATGCGGCCACCGTCAAATTCAAAGTATCTGATACAGAAGGATCACACTCACAGTCAGACAAAACCTCTTTGGAGAGGTGAACTGACTGCCCTGTTCACCCCCACTTTGGAAATAACTGCACTCATTTCCTACCTGCTCCCAGCAGTGTAAGATGGTGGGATAGCATCACACTTCCCACACTAAGCATCCCACCATGTCACTTGTTCCACCTAAACCTCAGTCCCAAAACAAAAGGGGAACTCGCTTCTGAACCCTCTTCACTTCATTTCAGATGTCTTATATGCTTGATCTCCAACCCACCCCCCACTCAGGAGAAAGACCCCCCGCTTACACCCTACCATCTTGTTGCATTCTGATGTTGTCATCAGCCTTCAGCTTGTTGTCCTCTTTGTACCACTGGGTCTGAACCTCATCGTGTGAAATCTCACAGACAAAAGATGCACTCCCATATTCATTCACTTCCACATCTTCCAGTGCTTTAACAATCTTGATATCTCCAGCTGTGAAACAGTAGAGATATATTTGTCAGGGTATTTCCAGAACTGAGTGCAGCATCTTTTCCTTACACATATTTGCATAGAAAATAAGTAGGATTATGTTTTATTCTAAACCATCATCCATTCCTGAGTCATTTCTCTCTTCAACACAGTCAATGCATTATTGCCCTTGAACTTAAAGACAGACCTACTAGCTACAATGGAGCTCCCTGCAAACAGTTTTCATGGAAACCAGAATCTCATTTATTCTAAAACCTTTCAAGCAAAATTAAGGGTAGAAAAACAATAGAACTGACTGAATCTTTAAGGTCATTTAGTTCCAGTCCCCCTGCTATAGGCAGGGACACCTCCCTCCACACCAACTCTTCTCCTCAGGGTCAAGGCTTCTCTCAAATCATTCTCCTCTAAGCCTGTGCCTGTGCTTGGGATTGCCCTGACCCAGGTGCAGGGCCTTGTACTTGGCCACACTCAAGTTCATGAGGCTGCCAAGGGCCCACCTCTCCAGCCTGTCCAGGTCCCTCTGAGTAGCATCCCTTCCCTCTAGCACATCAACAGCACCGCTCAGCTTGGTGTCATCTGCAAACTTGCTGAGGCTGCATTTGATTCCACTCTCCATGTTGCCTACAAAAATGTTAAATAACACTGGTCCCAACACCACCCTCCACCTGGACACTGAGCTATTGACTGCAGCTCTCTGAGTGTGACCATCCAGACAGTTCCCTATCCTGCAACTGGTCCATCCATCAAAATCATTTTTCTCCAGTTTGGTGACCAGGATGTCATGCAGGACGGGATCAAATGCTCTGCACAAGTCCAAGTAGATGATGTCAGTTGCTCTCCCATTATCCACTGATGCTGTTACTCCATCATGAAAGGCCACCAAGTTTGTCAGACATGGCTTGACCTTGATGAAGCCATATTGGTTACCACCAATTACCTCATCTTTATTTTCCAAACTATGCCAAGGAGAACTAGACAGAACTCTACAGTGTTGTGTCACTACAAACCTGTCTGAACCATTGGCTTCTCTGCATGCTCATCACTAGTCTCTCCTTAGCTTGTGTGCCTACAAACAGTGTATGGGGAATGTCAGCCACAAATCTTACCTAGGGGACATCTTTGCTTCAA
This sequence comes from Coturnix japonica, assembly GCF_054131305.1. Lineage (NCBI taxonomy): Eukaryota > Metazoa > Chordata > Aves > Galliformes > Phasianidae > Coturnix > Coturnix japonica. Next base: position 17,002,008 of record NC_140671.1, on the reverse strand, counting down.
AATCCTTTGAACATCACACAATCCCTTTTAACTCTCCAGGTCTGCATTTAGTTATGTCAGAATCAGGCCATATTTCTGTGCTGCTATATCCCTTTCCTTCTGAAGGGCCTGGATACAACTTGGATTAACCTCAGGAGAAGAGTTCCTGCATAGAATCATAGATTTACCCAGGTTGGAAAAGACATTGAAGATCATCAAGTCCAACCGCAGCCTAACCAGTACCCTAACTCTAAAAACCCTACACTAAATCATATCCCTGAGTACCACATCCAAAAGGCTCTTAAACACAACCAGGGATGGTGATTCAACCACCTTTCTGGGGAGCCTATTCCAGTACCTAAAATCTCTAGTATCTAAATCTCTCTAAAAGAGCACAGGTATTAATCTGACCAGAAAGGTTCCTGTTTGTTCATAAAATGAGCCTTTTCCGCTCCATCTTGCATAGGCCACTGGGCACAGGGTAGCTGGGAGACCACAGAAAAAGTGGTTCTGTGAGCAATAGGGAAACTACTGCCTAATCCAACTCCTCCAATCTCTGCGCTCTGCCAGCATGTCTAAATAGGGTGGCAGATACACACAGGAGATAAATATTTCCACTTCCCTCAGCCAACACTGCTCTGAATTTCTATGGGACACACAGTTAGATGAAAAGGCATTTGACAAAGAAGGAAATGAAAGAGTTTAATCTGCTGTGTCATTCTCTCGGTAGCCAGAATAACTAACCCTCGCCAGTGTTAGTTCAAAGAATAGGCAGATTTTATCTCCTGACATGAGCAGTAATTCAAAGAAGCTGGTATATGATCCAGTATCCTGCATATTCACTGCAGGCAGGCAAAGACATTATGAGATAAGGGAGATCTACACATCACTTGTTATGAACACCTCATAAAGATAAAACCACACACAAGAGGAGAGTTTATGAAGAGGACCACTCTTGGACTACTTTCCAAGAGGCATCAATTAGTAACTCTCTTCGCTCATTTTTCACACTACTCCACAGTGTCCTCCTGAGCCCCCTTACTCCTGTTGCCAACTGCTGATGCAGGGAATCCTGAGGAACCAAGGATTCATAGTTGTTCCATCAGTAGTCCTTGGTCAGCTCTCCCTCCCTGCCCCTTCTGTTTTGATCCCACTAACCAAATTTTAGTTAGTCTGAAAAGAGGATGGAAACCTCCGCAGCAATTAGTTTCTAAATATCTTGCAATGGGCAGCTTGTAGGAGCCCCATCTCAATGCCCACAGCACAGGAGACAGGACTGCTTAGCCCATGCACTAGTGCATTTACCAGCACAGATGTAAGCCCAGATCTATGCACACCAAATACAGGCTCTCAGTTTGCACAAGGAGGCATCCATGGAGCTGAAGTATTAGGCAGATATTGTGGTGGGGCAGCAGTTATTGAGACGCCAGACAGAAAGGACACAGATAACGTGGCAACTCAGCTTTACCATTATGACTGATGATGGAACATCTAATTTCACTGCTCAAAAGAGAACTTCCATATAACTGGAAAGAATGAAATTCACAGGGGAAACCACACACAGACACACACAAAAGCAATACAAAGGAGATGAAGGATGGTTCACATACTAGTGATTCACTCTGAGACGCAAGCAAATGAAAGAGTATCCCCAACCATTTGCCTCCTGAAATGCTAAGTATATAAACTCATTGCTGTGATAACTCTGCCAGACGTGAGTAAAACCTTATGGGGTCAATCAGTTTAACTTCATAAATTCATTACACCAACAAAAACAGACCATCGTGTCCAGGCTGGTTCATTTCAGCTCTTCAAAGCTGTTGGTAAAACTGCCTGAGAGCTGAAATGCTTACCAGCAAAAGCTAAAAACTGTAAATCAAATGTAATAGGCTGGCTTTGTCTACTGTATAGAAATGATGCCTGAAAAAAAGAAAATAAAAAAGAACGTAAACCAGAACAAATGGAATGGCTACATAAAACAGCCAGTACTGAAACAGCAACCCAACCTGGTTGCAGAATGAGAGAGAAAATGAGAGTTCACCAAAGTCATGGGACAGGACACATGTTCATGTTCATGCTAACACTGAACCCAAGTGGCCACATGAGGACAGCATCTAGTAGGAAATCAGAAAAAAGCATCCTTTCATACGTCCCTTGGGAAGGTGGCATCTACCAGGGCACAGCAGACCCATGTGTTCAGTAACAAGTCTGATGCTTCAGAGCCCAATGATGAGCTACAAACTGGGGTTTAACCAATGCAACACATGGAGGGAAAATCTGTCTTGAGCATAAAGAAGAAAGAGAAAGGTATCCAAAAGGACTAACCAAGAAATGCCCAAACTGCCCATGAAGCATTTCTTCCCGTGGTGCAAAATACCACAAGAGGATTTATTTGCTCTTTCAGTTAAACATAAAATGAACCTTTAGGGTAGCTGATGTCTTGTCTTAGGCTGCTCAGCATGTGGATGTTCCCTGATCTTCATATTCACACTTGTGAATAATGAGACTTCTCTTATTTCCCTGGGAAGTAATGCCCACTTTTTTACTTTGACAGAGCTCCTTCCCATCCTAGAAGGGAAAATATCAAGTCAGATCTCCATTAGTCCTTCCATCTCTGCACTGAGCAAAGGGAGCCTTCAGATCTATGCTTAATTCACCCACTCCCCTAGAATTAATGGAACTGTGCTTACTGGAACATATGCTGAAGCTTAAGCACAGTGCAGTGTTTTCAACATGAAGGAATGGCTATAGAACATGCATAAATTCTGGCTGACCTATGACAGCTTAAAGCACTGCGGAGGACTGTTAACAAGCCTGTTTGGACATCACCTTGAATAAATGACGTTATCCCCAAGTAAGGGAAGGAACAGCTGAGCACCGGGGAGGTACACAAAGTGCCAGAGCAAATTCTCACACTGTCAGGTGCAAAGAAAACTGAGATTTCACCCCAAAAACCCAGTTCACAACAAGGCTACAAAATCCCGGCTGAGAATTTCTGTGTTAGACTTGAAGCTCAAGACTGTACTGTAGTTCAACCAACAATATTTTGTGCAGCATGACCTAAAAAGTTCACAATAAAACCAAAACAAACTTCAATTTCAACTTGATAAATGAACTCAGGACATAATAACAAAGAGTGCTGATCTGGGCAAATAAAAGAGCATAAAGAAAAGAGAGCAGTGAAAAAGCTATCAAGGAAAAGCTCAGACTCGCATCCCTTGGAAGTGAAATTAAAGGCTCTCATTCATTTCCAGAGAAGTCAGAAAGGAAAATACCATTACATGCCATACCTTGAACCACTTGACGTCCATGTTGGGCCTGGACAGCTCACACTCAAATGTGACCTTGTCCTTCTCAATGACGCTACTGTCTGCCAATGGTTTGCTGATTTTCACAGGCAATTCTGAGAAGGAGAAAGAAGAATGTGGATTTAGTTGGGAACTTAGTTTTGTTCATAACCAGGTCCATGGGTGCTGTTAAATGGATCCTTCCAGATGGAAAAAACATTTCAGGTGGCCTCCTAGATTTTACCCCTTTTTGTGTTGCACGCAAGACTGAAAAAAAAAATTACTTCTGCAAAGTTCTTCTTGTCATAAGGAAACAAATATTTGGGGAATGGCAGAACCAGGTAAAATTTTCCTTCACGTCAAGAAAGTATAAATTTCACTCTCATGCTCTTGGTGTGGTTTCTGCTATGATTATTTGGACTAATTAAGCTTCTCCCTGATGAAAGCCTAGAAGTATATCACAAGAAGGACCAACTTACTCGTGACCTTTTATTTGTCTTACTCAAGCATCTCCTCCTGACCAAAACTGACAATAAAAGATTCAGCCAGACTACAGGTTTGAGCAGCTGAGTTGTTTCTAGGATCTCCTGCAATCTCAAGCTTGGAACACACACTTGTCTTTTGACTAAGTGTCTCTTATAGTGCAGTAAAACAACAGGTTTTCACACGGCGATTCCTCATTTACCTTGATCTGAAATCATTCTCAAACCATGTGGGATCAGTCCAGGGAGAAGGGGAGGAGAGGGGAAGGGAAAGGGGAAGTCCACAGTCCTCTAAAATCAGGCTTCTTAGCCTAAAGCTCAACAGCAAATAGCAGTCCACTTCCCCACATTGCTAGACTCCGAGCATTTAAAGAACATCAGCTGACCTCATTATGAGCTCTAACATAGCCAAAGGAATTCATATATTCAAATATTCTCTTGAGTGATGAGAAATATGGAGCATAACTTCAGACTTCTGCTGTTAAACTCTCACTTCTATCATAAACCAGAGTAAGAGTTCAATGCTGTTTTAGATGGAGGACTCATATTTTAAATAACTCATCTCATTAAGGCTTGGATTCCCTACTACAATTAGTTAAATTCCAGTTTGGATCATGCTTCACCTTGGATCACTTAGGGCTTCAGCCACTTATTGGAACTAACTCAATTTGTCTACAGAGAAGCTGTTTTCTATAGCAACAATAAGCTGTGATTGCAACTGGATGTCGGGAGAGCACAAATCCCGCAGTTATCCTGTACCAACATCCTCTCCTTCCATCAGAACAGCAAGTTTTAAACCAGACTCATGCAAGCTTGCATGACACACCTTGTGTAAAACTGTTGGCAGCCATCAGGACAGCCAGTTGCTTCCTGTATAGACACTGTTCCATCAGTTTTGGTTTTTTGTCTCGCTAGAACAACAGCCAGTGTCTGAAAACTCCCACAACTGAAGCAACCACGCTGATATACCGCAGTCACTGGAGATGCTCAAGAGCCACGGGTATGTGGCACTGGGGACGTGGTTAGTAAGTCCAGTGAGGGTGGGCTGGGTTGGACTCAGCTATCTCAGTGGTCTTTTCCAGCCTTGGGTGCAACTTGTAAGAGGGAATGAAGCAGCAAACTGCCCAGCACTGAGCTGCATTCTTCTGACACATGGTATCAGTGAACTGCTGTATTTCCCTATCTTCTCTGGAGCTATTGATCTAACCTAACTGAAAAAGTAAGCCTGAACCTAGATATAAATCAGGATCATAGTCACCCATGGTTGCTTATATATTCAGAAAGACACTCCAGAGGGTAATTCAGCGCATCTAGAAATTAAAGTAGAAGTTCCTTAGTCAAAAATATTCCACAGCCAGATTTTCACCTCGCTACCACTACATTAAAAAGGAGAATCCAACTTGTGGTGTGGGTCATTGATGTTGTTCCGGGGGGAATTGTGGCTGTTCCATGCCCACAGGGTAGAAGACAGCCAGTCTTCCTCTAAGCCACATAAAAAGCTGCTTAGTGCTCCCAAAGCGAATGCTCACCAGTTGTTTCCAACTTGAAGGTCATCTTCTGGCCAGCAGCCTCGCAGATGTATTCTCCAGCATCTTTCTTCTCCAGCTGCTCCACAACCAGACGCCGTGTTTTGCCCACAGATTCCATTCTGAACTTTCTGGAGGAGGCAAGCAGTCTTCCATCCTTGTACCATTTTACTTCGGTTGGATCCTGTGCTACTTCACAGCTGAGGGAGGCACTTGCTGCCAGGGCAGCACTCACCTCTTTCTGCACCTGCTCCTGGTTTATAAACACAGGTTTTGGCTCTGAGGGAAGAAAAGAAAAAGTATTGACTGAGGGACCGAAATGAGACCAACTTGCAGGTTTGTATGTACAGGTTGGAACAGGTTTAGGTTACCACTTGTGCCCAAACTAATAGCCTTCACTAGAGAATATCAGCTCTTCTGTTGAAACAAAGTGTCAAATCTAGGCAAGAAAGAACCTAGGAACTGAAGGAACCAAGAGGGTCCTTGAACACCAGTCCCATGGTTGCAAGTCACTATGCAAACATATTGAACCCAAAAGAACATCTGTCCTGCAGGCAACCAAAACCTGAGTTCCTTTTACTTAAGACCCACTGTGAAACATCAAAACACATAAACATGTGATAGTCAAACCACTGGCTGCCTTTTCATGACCCAGAACAGTACTCCTGGCTTCCTGAACAGACTCCTCATGGCCTCTACCATTGCCACAACTGTGACTGTCAAAGGCACAAAGGAAATATGCTCACCAACGCAGTCCTTTGTTCTTTGTGTGTGATTTGCAGATATCTATCTTACTTTGAGCTCTGGCAATAGTCAGCTCTACCAGGTCTCTTACTGTGAGTAGCAGACTCACCTATCCAGATGCAGCCTCCAACATAAAGGCATAGTAAAAAGGCAGTGTACTACTAGGAGAAGTTCCTGCTTCTCCTGCCATGAAAGGCTGCACGTAGAACATGCACTCCAGCCTCACTGCACATACTTATCTTAGTCAAATGTTTAGGTGAACAAGAATTACAGTTTGGGATCTCAGGCACAGGAGAGATTTGAATAATATCTTGAATATTGCTTCCACTGTACATATATTACTAATTATTGCTCTACAGACAGACTGAAACAGGTCTTTGTGTCATACTGAAACCAAATACTTTCTACAAACCCAGGCAATCAAGTCTAGGGAAAAAACCTCAGCACAGACTACAGTGATCCAGGTGCAGTATAATAGAAACTAGATTTTACTTTACTGTTCTCTGCTGTATTTCATACAACACCTGTCTTACCTGTGACATGAATCTTGAAGGTGAGTTTCTGGCCAGCAGCCTCGCAGCTGTACTCCCCTGCATCTTTCTTCTCCACCTGGCTCACCACCAGCCGACGCTGTTTGCCCTCTGACTCTACCTTGAACTTCTTGCTCGAGGTGATCAGTTTCCCCTCCTTTTATCACTTGACCTCTGTGATAAAATGTTTGCTCATTAAGACCGGGATGTGGTAGCATTGTGGTGGAGTGCTTGTTCATTAGGACCGGGATATAATGGTGGAATATGGAGGCCACAAAGGTTGCAGAACACTCTAATTTTATGGGTAGATTGTGTACTCTGCGTAGTTACAGGCAAAGCGCGCCCCGATGGATACAAAGTTCCACGGAAGGACCAACCAAGGAACGACTCACCAAGTCGCACGATCACAACCGACCAATTAAAGGACAATACGCTCGGGATGGACAATACAAAAGAAGTTGCAAGGGACGGGACGGCGCGGCAGTTGGAGGAACAATAATCCCCCTGTCGCCCAGTGCTGAATTGCCTTTTAGTTTTACCCGCTACAATTAATAAAAGTTTATAATTGGAACATTATTGGCTCATTGCTTATAAATTGATGACAACCTCCATCTTCTCCTGGGCCACCTCGCAGCTCAGCGTGGCATTTTTCTGTTGTTGCAGCCTTCACCACCTTCTGTACCTTCTCCTTGTTTGTAAATACAAATTCTGGCTCTGAAAAGAGAGAGATACATTAGTTTGGCCTCTTGAAAGAAGAGCAGGTTTTGGGGAAGGAGTCAGAAAAATGAATCAGTTCTCCCAGTCTGATGCCCCAAGAGAATGATGTGGAGAGAAGTTGTGCAATTTATGGATGCCCCATCCCTGAAAACATTCAAGTCTAGGCTGGATGGGTGTTAGAGCAACCTAGTCTCAAAGAATGTGTTCCTTTCCAGGACAGAGATTGGAACTGGATGATCCTCCAGGTCCCTTCCAACAAAAGGCATTCTGTGATGCTTCTTGTATGACTCTCATGACTCTTTCGTCCCCTAGCTGCCATTTACTTATGTCTTCAAAACATCAACTTATACAAAACATTCCTGTAGTATTCTCTCCCATGCTAAATGAGCCCTTCCAAGACAAAAACATGTTACATAGAGCACACCCCCTAGTGCTTGACACAAAGCCCCTGTTCTGAAACTTCCTGAGACGCAGCTGCATTGCAGAGTTGTTCTAGTGGTACAGGCACGTGGGAATGGAGAAGTGCAATCAGAACTTTCTTGTCTATGGCCTCATTCCCACAGCAAAAGGAAATTCCTGAAGATTTTAAAAGATGGAGCTGCCTCACAACTGTATTTAGAATAATTTGTTCAATTTCCTCATCAGAAATTAACCACCCCAAAGTTCAGCTCCAAAAATTTTAAGCATAGCAGGGAAAACTTACAAACTAATGACCGTTTTCTAAAACATTCTAGAATGAAAGGCCAAAATGTGTTCTCTCTCACCTGTGACATGAATCTTGAAGGTGAGTTTCTGGCCAGCAGCCTCGCAGCTGTACTCCCCTGCATCTTTCTTCTCTACCTGGATCACCACCAGCCGACACTGTTTGCCCTCTGACTCCACCTTGAACTTCTTGCTCGAGGTGATCAGTTTCCCCTCCTTGTACCACTTCACCTCCGTCTTCTCCTGGGCCACCTCGCAGCTCAGCGTGGCATTTTGAGTCAGTGCAGCCTTCACCTCCTTTTGTACCTTGTCCTTGTTTGTAAACACGTCTTCTTTCTCTGCAGGGACATCACAACAGTCACACCATTTTGCTGTAGTCTGCTGCAGAGCTTACTCCAGTTCCCCATTTTCATTATACTTGCCCTTCACAGGGACCATCATGATGCCTCATTAAGACAGGAAAATACTTTCCCCTCTATTTTGCCTTGGGAAATGAATAGGCATATCATTTCATATCATATCATAAATCTAAACATTTCGCAGTCTGATAGCAGATTTGGACATGAGATTTAGAACACCTGCATGCACTGCTGAACCTCCTCCCTTCTCTTTGTTTCTTCTGATGTCTCTCTACATTTCCAGTAAATCAGAAGGGAATGGCCCTCTAGAACAGGTTGCCCAAGGAGACTGTGGATGCTCCATCCCTGCAGGCATTCAAGGCCAGGCTGGATGTGGTTCTGGGCAGCCTGGGCTGCTGGTTGGCAACCCTGCACATAGGAAGAAGGGGGTTGGAACTGGATGAGCACTGTGGGCCTTTGCAACCCAGGCCATTTATGAGTCTGATTAGTGGCATTTTCCACCTCATTGTGTCATTCAAATTTTGTAACCAGATCTCATCAAACACCTCCCCTTTTCTCACTCCTTGCATGCCTGGTGTGCTCTTGCACTGTAACCCTGCAGACACCAGCTGACTACAAGAGCTGCACAAGTTACCCTCCTTGCCTATTGTTTGTTGCAGTAATTCATTCCTGGATGGAAAAGCACATGTAGAAAAGTGTTGCTATGACACTAGATGACAAAGAAAGTCCTATAGCCAAAATGTTTTGCACCAGAGAGGCTGTAAGTTGATCCTCCAAATGCAAGACACACAAAATGAAGTGTTCCTTTATCTCTGGGATTCCAAGCATTTTCTCACCTCTGACTTTCACTTGGAATGTTGCTTTGTCATCTTTTGTTTCACAGCTGTAGCTCCCTTGGTCTTTCAGGGTCACATTTTTGACCATGAGCTTGCGGTGCGTCCCCTGGGAGATGATGGTTGTCCTCTGGTCCTGCTTCACCTCTATTTGATCTTTCTTCTATACGACAGCTCCGCTTGCAGCTGACACCTCACACACCAGCTCCAGGTCTTCAGAAGGACTGACTGATATTTCTGGAGTCGTTTTGGACTTGCTGACAAAATTAATGGCTTCATCTGAAGAAAAAAAGAGAAAGTGGTTTACATCCTGACTCAGGCTTATTCAGCACAGCATTAAGATACAGTTAGAACTGATTGTAATGTCTCTGCTCATTACATCTGGGGGATCAAGTTTCACCTCTGGAGGTACTCACATACAAACGTGTGCTTGATTCTCCTGTGTAAGGAAAGAGTAAGTTCTATGCAGACAGTTCTTATTTCTTTCAATCAATTCTGTATTCTGCACATGTTCTTCTGAAGCTAAAATGAAGGCAGCTAAGTAACCTGTTTGCAATACATGAACAAACCAATTCAACACCTTGTCTCTAAGCTAACAAGCAGCGTTTGATGAGCACATCAGTATTTCATGCCCTTCATTCCATCCAGACTGTATTGGCAATAACTATGCTGGTATTAACAAGGATAGCAATTACAAGCAAAATGGTAGAAATACAGAAGATATAAGGAAAAGGGAACTCACCAGAGCTGAGGTGATCCTCCCTGGTGAGCGATCTCCAAGAGATGCTGCCTCAGTGAGGGTCAGCCCTTAAATGAGGTCTCAGAGGAGGTGGAGTCGAACTCCACCCCTCCAGGGAGCACAGCTACATAACTTTCACCTGTGCTCCCACAGCTGACCCCACACTTGCCTCAGCTGATCAATCAGTGGTTCACATTGTGATCTCCCATACACTCCACCCCTTCACAACGTGAACCAATGATTAGGTGAGTTCCCCTTATTACAGAGACCCAATCACGACGCTGATACAATCTCCCGTCGCATTAGATGTTGATATTATTCAAATGATGATGATTGGATGGGTGTTTATGATCTTCCATGGGCCAGTGCTTGATAGATGTTACCGGAGACAAATCATCCTGAAGTGCAGGTCCGTCTGCGTTTCATCAGTCCAGAGTAATGGTCCTAGAGGCTTAGAATCAATCTTAAGGGGAGTAATATAGATGTTTCAAGGGTACTAGGAGGGGAAGATCCGCCCTCCAGGGCAAGATACAGGCCGTATTCTTATCTTGGGTCAATACTTCTGCTTGTACTGGATTATGTCCCGGCCTCCGATACCATACCCTCTGGCCAGATATCTGTGGCTGTATAACTATATCTGGCACCAGAGGAGGAGTCTTGATCTGCCATAGGGACATAATAGGTGTTCCTTTAGCAATAAAGGCCGGAGTATTGACCACGATGTCAGTAGGCCATGTACCTATCACCGAGGGGGTGACTGAACCTCCCACCTCCAATAATCTCCCCCAAGGTGCAAGTAGGCCACACCATTTGGGTCCTACCTGCACCTTCCAAGGCCAATTTATCTTATGGATTCCCGGTTCTAAATTCTCAGGGGCAGGGAGCAGAAGATTATTTTCAGTACCAACCTGCGGTTTTACCTTATTATCGGTGCCTGTAATTTGGATCCTAAGAGAGGAGGCCCATATAGTTTGTAACATTTTCAGGGCACTGGGTCTGCCATCCCGAGGTCTTTCATTCAGGTCCCGCACGGTTTCATATAATCTTTTTGTCCACCCCTGCAGGGACTGAGAGTCTGTTTTCAGGGCAGCCTTAAGGATACCATTATAACGTTCAATAAGGCCTGCCCCTGTTGGGTTATATGGCAGGTGGAATCGCCATTCAATGTTGTTTTCTTCTGCCCAGCGCTGTATCATCGCTCCAGTGAAGTGAGTCCCTTGGTCACTCTCGATAACTTGAGGTGTCCCGTATGCAGACATCAGTTTAGTAAGTGCCTTAATTGTGTATGCTTGATTTGCCTTTGGTACAGGATAGGCTTGCAGCAGTCCACTTACAGTGTCAACGCAGGTCAGGGCATATCTCGCCCCCTCAGACCGAGGGAGGGGCCCAATGTAGTTGACCTGCCATCTCTGAAGAGGACTATATCCTCTAGCAATGTGGGATGTTGTTTCAGGCAACGGTCTCGGTCTCATCTTTGAGCAAGCATCGCAATCCTGACATGCTTGAACGATATCAGATAGTTGTACAGGCAGCCCCCATGCTTTAGCAGCTGCCCACATTATCTTCTGTCCAGCATGCCGTAGCTTCTGATGTAACCAACGGGCAATATTTTCAGATTGTGAATTCTCAATCCATCGGATTCGGGCCAGTGTGTCAGCTTCATCATTTCCTGGTGACTGCAAGGGTTGATGACCAGAGACATGGTAGACACATACTGTCCTGTGTTTGACCGTATTCCAAATGTCTACCCACATGTCTTTACCCCAGATCGGTCGGGCGTGGATAGTCCATTCCTGGGTAGCCCATTGCGTAATCCACAGAGTGAGCCCCCGGTACACAGCCCAACTATCTGTACAGATGTTCAGGACGCCGTCACCAGGTTCTTTAGTTATAACCATCCACACGGCTCGCAATTCTGCCCATTGGCTGCTTTGACCATCCCCCTCATCAAACCAGATGGTCTCAGTAGAGGGATGGTATGCTATTGCTCGCCACTTGCTCGGGTTGCCTCTGCTGGACCCATCCGTATACCAGGCATCTTCAGGAATAGGATATCTTCCTTCCTGAACGGGACTCTTCTCTGGTGGAGCAACCATCGGTTCTTTTGATGTATCACTGTGATACGTCACTGGGCCTAGGATCTTCTGTAGTTCTTCTTTAAGTGGAGATGAAGACAGACTGCTTCTCTGGCTTAGATAGGCGACCCATCGTGCCACCGTTTGTGCTTGGGCCACCCCCGTCTTAGGAAGGTGAGTCAAATCTCTCACCCACCCCTGGATTGGTAATGAAGTCTTAACTATGACCTCTGCTGTTTGCGTTATCGGCTCTACTGCTTGTAATGCCGAATAGGCAGCCAATAACTGTTTCTCAATCATGCTATATCGTTCTTCTGCTCCGTGCCAAACCTGAGACCAGAATCCAATGGGGGTTCGAACAGAACTCTGGCGTTGCCACAGGCCCCAGCCAAAACCATCTTGAGTAACATGAACATCTAGTTCAGCTGGGAGGGTCGGATCAAATATACCCAACGCCTGAGCTTGTTTAACTGCCAGTTTTGCCTGTTGGAAAGCATCCTGTTCTATCTTTCCCCAATTCCATGATTGACCCTTCTTTGTAAGCTTGTATAATGGCCTTAATAGCTGAGCTAAATGAGGTATAAAGGAGCGCCAATACCCCAATATACCCAAACATTCTTGCAATTGTTTTGATGTTGTAGGGACTGGAAACGCTTGGACTTTATCTACTACCGCACTGGGTAGTACTTTGGTTTTCCCGGACCAAATTACTCCCAGGAATTTTACAGATAGCCCCGGACCTTGCACCTTCTGTGGGTTTATAGCCCACCCTCTTTTCTGCAGGTAAGCTATCAACAAATCTGCTGCTTGTCTCACCGCCTCTAACGAATCGGATGTTAACAGGAGGTCATCAATATAATGATATAAATTGACATTATTTGGCTTTTCCCACTTAGCCAGATCACGTGCCACTAAATTATGACAAAAAGTGGGCGAATGTACGTACCCTTGGGGTAGGACCTGGAAAGTCCATTGCCTCCCTTCCCATGTAAATGCAAACTGATCTTGCGATTCTTCACTGATTGGAATACTGAAGAATGCATTCGCCAAATCCAAGACACAGTGATATGTTTTGATTTCCCTGCTTAGTGTGTCCATTAGGGAGGCAATATTGGGTACAGCCGCATGAACAGGTGGCGTGACCTTATTTAATTCCCTATAGTCTACTGTCATCCTCCATGTTCCATCCGGTTTTCGCACTGGCCATATTGGGGAGTTATATGGGCTATGTGCAGGCCTTATAATACCCACTCCTTCTAATTCCTGCACCATCTTTGTTATTTCATCCTGCCCACCCGGGAGTCTGTACTGTTTCACATTAGTAATCCGGCGTGGCTTCGGCAAACAAATAGGCTCATGTTTTGCATGGCCTCTCAATATTGTCTGGATTGCCCGGATACTAATGCATCTCTGCCGCAATCGGAACTCTCCCACTGTTGTATGGAGAGCCAGACCCCACAGGATATCAATTCCTAATATATACTCTGGAATTGGGGCAATGGATACCTTGTACTCCCGTGGTGGAAGACGCCCGACCCCCAGTTTTACCCAGGTTTGGGTGACCGGAATGGTTTGTCCCCCAAAACCTCCAATCATCACTCTATTACCTTTAAATTTAGTTGGGTCTCCATATATTATAGATGTCTCTGCCCCGGTATCAACTAGGGCCATAACCTTCTGTATATTCTTTCGGGACCAGTATATCGTCAGTTCCACATAGGGCCTCCGGTCCCGTCTAGAGGCCCTAGGAGGACTGACATCCCTCGTCAAGCCATGAACTGAGCCAGATTCAAGTCTTTTACCTCCGATACCTCCGGTGTCATAACCCGAGGCACCTGAGGTGGCTTCTTTTTCCTATTTGGAACTATAAAATCTTCTAAATTCCATGTTGTTGTTGGTCGCCGCTCTATAAATCTTATCCCTGGCCTTTTGGGTTTATTCTGAAATTTTTGTTCATCCTTCAGTTGCTTCCACAACTGAAGGAGAACCTGATTGGGCTGCCCATCAATTTTTGAAAACTGAACGCCTGCCCGGAGCAGATCATTAAACATTTGTTTCCGGGATACCCTAACAGGTCCTGCCCGAGAAGTTCGCGGGGCCGATCTTCTGGCTCGCACTATTGGAAAAGCCTCGGCATCCTCAATCACCCTGATATTGCGCTTAGCTCGTAAACGCTCAGTTTCTCCGAGGTCTGCTACCAATTGGGCGGCTTGTTGGACTACTGCCTCTGCGGATACTACTGGATTAAGTATGGAAACCAAGGTTCCATACATATGAGAGGGTGCTTACTGTAAAATTAGGTCCCTCATTCCCGCAGAAAATTTAACCATATCAGGGCTATCGAATGTGTCTTCGTAGATAGCCTCTCTCATACCTAATTCGCGTATATAATTTTGAAGGTCTTCCATAGAAGACCACATCCCTGTGTTTACTGGCATGTCAGTTTTATTTGTCCACACCATGCGGTAAGCAGCCATTATCCATTCTACAATTGAATGGTTTTCTTCAGGGAACTGAGTCCCAGCATACAGTCTCTGCCGAAGGGCAGGATGTACTGTTATTGTGGCCAACTTAGATACTTCGGGGCCACTAACCAGTACACTATCTGCCCCTGAATCCCATAACCGTAATAACCAAGCCGGAACACTTTCCCTTGGCCTTTGCCTAAATCGTTGCACTAGGTCCATGAGTTCAGTAGGCGTATATGGACGGGCTGTTACATGTAAAACAGATTCGGCAGGGGGCCATTGATTAGGAGGCACTCCTGCTGGTCGATCTTGAATTTTCTTTGTTTTTTGAGTTATTACTGGACGGACTTCTAGTGAGTCCGTCTCAGATGGTTTTTCTAGATCAGATTTAGTGATCTTATTTTGATTCATTTCTTCAGGATCTTGATCGTCATTAAATGAAATGTATCTAATTTGAGGGTTGGAGGAAGAAAATGACGGTTTTTTTCCTGTCAATAGATTGATCTCACCCTCCAATTTTTCAATACGGGCCTTTAACAATTCATTTTCATGTGCAATGTTGTTTGATTTTATCTCTGCCCGATTTAAAGCATTTAATAATGGCCAGGCTGCCATAGATGCAGCCATTCGCTTTTCTTTTGTAATTAAGATATCTTTGTAGTCCTAGAAAGTAATCAGTTAGACAATAGGCGTCCATGTTATTTGGTACTCTTAAAGGGCCCCATTGTTCAATAATTGTTGCTAATTGGTAATATGGGGACGCCTCAAAACCTGGAATTTGTCCAGGAAGGCATGTCCCTAAGGGGGTGGTCTTCTCCCCATTGTACCAATTAAAGATTTTCCACACAAAGGACATTTTTTTTTTTCCTTATATTTCTAGATGCCAAGTCAGTGGCTCCTGCCTGGCTTGCCAAATGTATTGGCAATAACTATGCTGGTATTAACAAGGACAGCAATTACAAGTAAAATGATAGAAATACAGAAGATATAAGGAAAAGGGAACTCACCAGAGCTGAGGTGATCCTCCCTGGTGAGCAATCTCCAAGAGATGCTGCCTCAGTGAGGGTCAGCCCTTAAATGAGGTCTTAGAGGAGGTAAAGTCGAACTCCACCCCTCCAGGGAGCACAGCTACATAACTTTCACCTGTGCTCCCACAGCTGACCCCACACTTGCCTCAGCTGATCAATCAGTGGTTCACATTGTGATCTCCCATACACAGACAGAACCTGCCTGAGGAGCAAGCTGATGGCTGTCAGCTACAGGCAGACCTAGCTTTGTACTGCATTTCTTAGAGCAACAACTGTTGCTTTCAGTCACTGAATATACCAAGGCCAATTACTATGCCAGGAACATTTATGGCATCAGTGAACAAAAAATGCGTTAAAAATTGTAATAGACAGGAGCCATTTATTCTTTTATAACTAGGTGACCAAAGAACAACAGTCCTTCTAGAGTCAAGCTGTTAAGAACTAATAGCATCAATCAATATCACATAGATAGATTACTTCCCTGCCCTAAGACCATCTTGCGACCATTTGGTGCTCCTAATTAAGCCCTCTTGATGGCATTTTGTCTGAGCCATGCGACATTTTGTGATAGGAGTTACTGCTAGTGTTCCCTTAACCCTACACCAAAGTAGGAGGTATCCATTCTCAGGGAATCATGCAGGCTTCCTCTGTATTTGATGCTCAGAGACAGCCCCAGAACTTTTTAAATCTTAGCTTAGCTCTCATCCAATAATGTTCATCAAACAGTGCAACTTGTCCTTTGGGGATGCCTTTGTTCTGCATCAACCAGTTCCAACGGAGTCTTCTTGGCTTGTTTTAGATCAGTTTTTCAACAGATAAAGCCAGGGTCTTTGAATTACAAAGTGAAATTGCAGAATGCATGATTCTCAACCAAACAGAACAGCAGGTGGGATGCAGGGTGAATACCTGAACCAACACCACCTGCAAGCAATCCTTCAATATCTTAGGAATCTCTAGCCACCCCAAATCCAGTGTTGTGCTTGATCTATCATCTCTGCTGAGTTTTTAGCTAAGCTGATGGTGAGCATCACGGTGGTGATGGGTGAGCAGTCAGACTAGAGGGTCTTAATCAACCGTAAGGATCCTGTGATCAGAGGAACGTGAATGTGCTGTTAAAGGTCACAAGCGCTGCACTGCAGCATGAGCATACACAGCGAAAGGCTTTCAGTAGAGCTTCAGTTCATAAATGAGGACTGGGTTATGGAAAATAGGCTCAAGATATAAAACAGAAAACAGATCTTAACGCCAGGTTCTGTGAATGCAACCAGCTGAATTTCACAGATATTGAATTTCAATGACAATTTCTTGTGTTATTTTACCCTCCAGCTCCACCCTGAACAGGAACATGTCAGTGACAAGCATTACTCCTCCAGGCTTGACCTAACAGTGCTTTACTTGCACTATGAGCTAATGGCTGTGCTTACAGCACCTCAGGGAGACACCTCAGAGATCACAATGTCCTTCGGGTACAGCAGGAGACACTCAACTCTCCAAATGTGGAGTTTAATTTGTCCAAAGAGGAGACAGGATTCCCATGCTAATAACTTAGGACCATTTCAGTCATAGGTTTAAAGATGATGTAAGTGCTGAGGCAATACATGAACTAGATGAATGAAGCCCAGATGTCAGGGCTCAAGTCGTGACTCCAGCCCCAGCTGGAGCTAAGGCTGTCTTGAATTCATCACAACACAGTTACATTATTTGCTCATACTGTGGATTTGCATAGGGACAACAGGAAGGTCAGAATTGCTTCAATAGAGCTATGCAATCTTTGTCCTAAATACTGGAAACCCACAGCGTTGGACAAATAAAATGAATTAAGTCTGAAGTGCTTTACATGGATTGTGATCCTATGTTTGCCTCACAAACTTACCTGAGACTTTCCAATCAAAAATCAGAGTGTCATCTCCAATTGTGTAGATGTATGTTCCCTCGTCTTCTTTCGTTACAGCTGAAGCCACAAGCTTATGCAGTTTCCCTTTATCTTCCATTGTGAATTTCTTACTGGTCTTGATTTCTTTGCCATTTTTGTACCACTTCACCATGACATTGGCTTCAGAGGTCTCAGAAACAAATTCAGCTTGTTTTCCAGCAACGGCCCTGATTACTCCTCCACTTGTCTCTTTGATTACGAAGTTTGCCAGTGCTGAAACAAAATATGAAGACACAAAATACATATGATGGTAAAGAACTGCAGGGACATTGGTGACCATGAGGCATTCATTTATCATAAGATCAAACGTGCACGTTTAATCCTAGTTCTAATTGCTAGATTCTAATTCAGAAGCTGGCAAATTGGCAGCTTTTATAAACCACGTGCCAGATTACCTTATCTCCACAAGTTGAAGGACGTACACTGTACAGGGGACAGAGCCAAAGGAAGAAGCCCAAGGCTTCAAGAAAATGTCTAAAATAGGAAAACTGAGGAAAGAATTGGAACAAGCAAACTAGAAGGAAATCAATGGAGGGGGTATCTATTACTGCACTGTAACCCCCTGGCAAACAAATCGAGCCTAAAAGATAGAGATATCACTTAGGACTGAAAAGAAAAAAGAAAAAAAAGAATTCCTTTATGGAAATTAATTGGAGTGCAAAAGTTAGATGATAAAACTGGCCCCTATTAACACACAGTGGAATAATTGACTTCAAAGATTCAAAATCTCACCACTGTCTTAGCCAAAAGTTCAAGCCTAAGTCCACGGTCCTATTTTACTGAGGGTAATTGAGCTTGTTTTCCAACTTCTTGTTAACATATCATTTCAAAACAGCGCACACAACTGAGTTGGGTCTGTTGAGACAGCGCAGTCAGAGCTGCTAAAATCAAAGTCTGGATTATGCATGCATTTGTTCTGCAGTTCCAAGAACACGCATGTATAATACAAATTCAACAACGTTCTACAGAATGCCTGTATTTAGGAGCTCGAGAGCCAGCTGATGGACACTGGGATGACTGAGATCCTGTCAATACATTTAACTCCATCCTATCATACAGTCAAATTTCATTCATTTTTTCAGGAACTGTCTCTTATCATTGTAGTCCCGTCACCACTGCTGGATGTGAGCCCAACCACACAAAAGCAGCTGCTGGTTTTCACTGCAGATACTGCAGTAAGGAGAAACAGCCTCCAGACTGGACCAGCTGAGCGTGGCCCTACCAGGATTTGCTCCAAAGGTCTTATTACCAGTAGTGCTTCCCGATGAAATACATGGGGGTCCTCCTTTGATTCCAACCCCAACCCACCCCACCATGCCCCCTGATAACATCCATCAGGGCCACATCTCGACAGCTCCTGAACACCTCCAGGGATCCCACCACCTACCTGGGCAGCCTGTGCCAGTTAATTCTATGGGCAGACCTGCCAGTACGAAATATTATGCTAACATGACAAAGAGAGAGAAGAAAAGCAAAATTAAGACTAGCTGACAAGCCTTGGCAGGAAGTTCTGCTCTCCATCAATTTAGTCCCTGTGACTCTTCACAGGTGTTTTCTACATTTGGGATCACTGCTACAAAAAGAGATGTTGACATCATCTCTTGTGGCCACCCTGACAGAAGAGCAGGAAGGCTGGGATGCTCTTTTTCCTGTCTTTCCCTTGATTTCCTCTATATCTTAGGGACGAATCACAGGACAGAACACAGAAATCAAATGGCTCTACAAAGCAGATTGGCCAGTTCAAGTCAAAACAGCCACTGAAAACACCCCAGATGCTGTCTGACAACAGCTGGACTGTCGGGGAGTCAGGTGAATGCAGTCTGCTGGCCCTGGGCAGGAAGAGGACAGCCCAGACTGTCACATACCTTTCACTGAAAGCTGATAGAGCATTTTATCCCCCTCACAGATGCACTGATAACTTGCAGCATCATCCATTGAGTCGTTGTGAATTTTCAGGGTGTGTTTCTTCCCCACAATTTGCAGTTCATAATTTTCACTGGCCTTGAGCTCCTTCCCATCCTTCATCCACTCCACAGTAGCGCCTGTGTCTGAAAGCTCAGCCTGCAGTTTGGCTTCCTCACGCAGCCAAGCGCAGATCTTTTCTACATCTTTGCTCTTCTTGGTAAATCTCACTGCAGCACCTGTCAGGAGCAAAGGCCTCGTTATTTCAATTTATATCAGGCTAACGTGGTCAATGTTTGCTGCAACATCTCTGAAAAAGTATCACCTTCTGTTCCTGCACTCATCATTGTGTCAGTGCTGAGCAATTCACGATATTTCATTTGGTCTTCTTGCTGGATTTACTAAGTAAAAATCAACCAAACATCTCCTTCTACTGATTAATAATGCTCTAAACATGCTTCTGCAGAGGTTTCCACCCAATGACAAACAGGTCCTCCCATCATGAATGTTTATTTGTTCTACTTTGTCATGCAAAGCTGATTGATAGAGATATTATTGGAATGATTGCTCCCCTACTTCTAAACTATTCCAGTGCAATCAGAAAGGCTGTCTGAACCTGCAGCTGAAAGTACTGCTCTATGGTCATGCAGTGGTAAACCTGGTGACTGAATGCACTGGCCAATAGCTGTGAACTGCAGACATTCATCAGCTGGCATGCTTGCACGTTGTTGTAAGGTCAATAGTAAACATGGCATCCCCTCCAGGTACAGCTTCACCAGTTGTTAGGGGGGATTTCACAGCCAGGACTGGGTCTGAGGAAGAACATGTATGTCTTAATGCTCTTTAGATGCAAGTCTGGTATCTCATTTAGAGATGGAAGATTAAATCATAGGTACATTTCTACTTCTCCCTTTGCATGAGTGCTAGAAGAAGCACTTCTGTGCTTAAGATCTGTTACAGAAAGTTCTGCCTCTTGCACATGTGAGATATCAAAAGATAAGGATATTCATGTCTCTGTCACAGAAACAACTCGTATCACTTTAGTGGTAGCTGGAGGTTGATAGGAGATAGGAGAACTAGGAATAAAGGAAAGCCTTTGGTGTGTTAATGCACTGCTAACCTTAAAGTCAAAGAAAGCATCTTTAGGGAACCAACACAGCTGCTCAGCACACACTGACCCATTTCCATTGGGGTTTTTGTGCTTACCAAGGTGCACGCTCCCTGGGAATTCCAGAGACGGGCTCTGTCCATGCGCATTGACTGCAGACACTCGGAACTGATCATCAGCCTCTTCAGACAGATTGCTCACCGTGAACTCTGGGACGGGGACATGAGACTCGTGGCACCTCACCCAGGTGAAGCCAGTTAGTTTCTTGCATTCCACAATGTAGCCATCGACTGGAATGGGGCGGTGCATCTTCGGAGGGGACCATGCCAGCGTCACTGAGGTTTCTGTTTTATTTTTCACCACGGGGTCAGTTGGGGGCTGGGTGGGAGGTTTTCTGGGAGCTGAACAGAAATAAATTTCAGAAATATTAGCATAAGGTCATGTAGGCTGGAAAAGACCTTCAAAAGACCTTCAAAATCAGCAGACTCAACTTTCAGCATGACCTACTGAGTCCCACCATTAACTACTGTGGTACCTGAGGACATACATGACAAGCTTATTCCTGCAGGTATTTACATAGTGAATATATTCACCCTCTGGTTGCTTTGGAACATTTTAGAGGTTAAAATCCCATCAGACTTTTTCACTGTGTGCAGCCACTGATACAGGCAGGAGGCTGGGAATTACCTGATGGGCTCTAGTTACAGACTACTGACACAGTAAAGGATTGATTTCATTTAATTTTGGCCATCAGAAAGTTTGGTGTCTGGTTTCAGTCACCCATCTGGACTCCAATTATAATCATATGGAGAACAGCACATTCAGGAGAACTCATCTCAATAAACCTGAATGAAATCACAGAATCATAGGATCATGGGAGGGCTTGGGTTGGAAGAAACCTTCAAGATCATTAAGTGCTAGATGCCAAAGGTCCCACTAACACAGTATTAAGCCAAAAGCTAGATGCTGGAATCAGATCTCCTGACCTTACCATCAGAAACTGAGATGTCATATTTTGCTCAGAGGTGCCTGCTTGTAGGAGGGACAGCTTCCGAGCTTTTTCTGCTCCAGGAACCAGCTCGAGCTTCAGAATTTAAACAGCAGTCAGAAATTAAACTGAGCTTTGTCACCTCCATCAAATAGAAGGAGTGGTTGGGTGGTACAGCTTTCCAAATCGCTTAGAAACTGTCACAACAATCAGATGCCTACCTTTTCTTTTTTAACTTGTTAATACATAGAGCTTAATAGCATCAGAATGCCCCAAGCACTTCAGACAACAGGACAGCTGTAAACCCTTCTTTAAGGATTCCTTTGTTTAACCACTGAGTAACTGTAATTCAGTGGTGCTGGTAGGAGAAGGGAAGTCCTAATC
This sequence comes from Coturnix japonica, assembly GCF_054131305.1. NCBI lineage: Eukaryota > Metazoa > Chordata > Aves > Galliformes > Phasianidae > Coturnix > Coturnix japonica. The sequence continues at coordinate 16,980,224 of NC_140671.1, read as the reverse complement.
TTCCCAGATGGTGAACAGAGTTGATGTTCACATGCAGACTGGTGCTGCAGCAGAGCCAGAAACCACTCATTTGGGAAACACAGCACCAAGAAAATAATGGGAATAGCTTCATAAAATCAGGAGCTTCACTCAAATTTCATGTCAGATCTATAATTCTTCCTGTTTTCAGGAAGAAATGATTTCCCTTTTTCTTGTAGTTTTATTTTCTTTTCCTTTCCAGCAAGCAGCTTTGTAGCTTACAAATTGTTTTCTAATCACCTCCTGGTGTGGACAAATCACACAGGTCTGACTCCATGTTTTACATAGTTAGCATATTATATTTGTTCCACTATGGAACTGTACAGTCATAGAATGGCCTGGGTTGAAAAGGATCCCAAAAATCATCCAGTTCCAACCCCCTGCTATGTGCAGGGACGCCATCCACCAGACCAGGCTGCCCAGAGCCACATCCAGCCTGGCCTTGAATGCCTGCAGGGATGGGGCATCCACAGCCTCCTTGGGCAACCTGTTCCAGTGCGTCACCACCCTCTGAGTGAAAAACATCTTCCTAAGATCCAACCTGATCCACAACCCCTACACACCCTCAGAGCCCCCTAGAGCCCCTAGTCCTCCTATTGCCCACCACAGCCCCATATGCCCACTAGAGTCCCCCTCAACTCTCTTTACAGGCCCTGCACAGCTCTATATAACAGTCTTATAGAACTACCTCTAGTAGAAGCAAACTCCACACAGAGATCCTTTCCCAGCACACTGCGCCACGGGGGGAGCAAAACGGGGGGGGGGCACATACACACACAGCGCCGGGGGGGCCCGTAACCGACCCCCACCCATCCTTTAAAGGGGTGGGGGGTCCGTTTTAATGGGGGGGGGGGGCGAGATCACCTTCACCCCCCACCCCCCCATCCCCACCCCATCCTTTAAAAGGGGGGTGTCCATTTTGGTGTTGGGGGGCAGTGACAATCCGCCCCCCCACCCCATCGTTTAAAGGAGGGGGGGTCCGAGACCACCCCCCCCCACCCCATCTTTTAAGGGGGGGGGTCAGGGGCTCATGGGGGGCAGCACATCGTGCACAACATTGGGGGGGGGGGGCTTTAAAAGGGGGGGGTTACAAAAAGCATAGCTCTCAACTATAGATGGGATTGGGGGGGGCTCAATCGATGGGGGGGGGCCCTTCATGCAGGGGGGGCACAGCGTAAGTCAGCGGCTTTGAGGGGGGGTGTTGGGGCTGTTTGGCCTTTGGGGGGGTTATTGTGTGCCCCACCCCCACCACCCCCACACACAATGGGGTGTTAATGTGGGGGGGGGGGGCTTAGATTAGTTGCATTCCCTATAGCACTGCCCCCCCCCGTCATTAACCCCCCCGCTTTATCCTTACGGCTGAGCCCCCCCACGACAGCGCCCCATTCATCTTGATGGGGGGGGGGGGTTTGTCACACGACCCCGGCGCGGCTTACGGCACATCGTCGACCCCACCCCACCCCCCATAACCCCACCCGGGGGGGGAGGGGGCGATGTGGTGAGTGGGGGGGGGTTCCGGAGGTGGGGGTGAGCAAAGCGCAATATGGGGGGGGGGGTCCTATAACTGGAGGGCAGCGGCTGCACAAAGAGCCCGCGGGGGTCGGAGAGCAGCACTTTGGCTGGGGGGGGTCCACGGGGTCCGGGGGTAATGCTGCCCCACCCCCTCCCCCACCCCCCACTGCCGACCCCCCCCCCCGCGTTGCCCCCCCGCCCCAACGTCAGCTCCTGCGGCAGCTCCTCGTCGCTCTCCTCCTCCTCTTCCTCGTCTGGGGGGTCAATATGTGGGGGGGGGGGTCCCATCGGGCAGCGGCAGCTCCGCCGGCTCCGATTGGCTGAGCCGCAGTGCGCGGGAGCGGCTGTTGTGTGCCGGTCGGTGGAGGGGAGGCTCTTCATGGAGCTGCCCCGCAGCCAACAACAACCTGAATGAGATCCTGGAGTCCCAGACGCTGGAGGATGAGCTGGGAAAGAGCAGAGGCTCCCCACAGAAGGGCAAATCACGTCTGATAACGTGAGTGTGGAGCACAGCCAGCCCCTTCCTCACATGTGTGGGGCTTCCATGTTCCTCTGTGCCCATTGCAATGTGCCACCCCAATCCTGCTGCCCAGCCAGGAGTGGATGGGATGAGCAGGTTGGGATGCACAGAGCAGTGCTCAGACATTGCTGGGACATTTGTGCACTGCTGTTGAGCTTCCCTTTGTGCAGCAGGGGAGAGGATGGAGGTTTACAGGTGGATGGTTGTTATTTCTATGGCATTGCACAGGTGGTAGAACCATGTCCATTCCCAAACTTATTCCAGGGCATGCGGGAATTTGTGCAGTTGTAGTTCCTGAATTGTGCTATTTAAAACCCTCCTGTAAATGGGGATGTTTTGTAATGCCTGCTGGGGCTGCAGGCAGCATTGCCTTCCTCCTTAGGGGGCAGGTTTAATCACAAGCCTCCCTATTTCCTATCACAAACGTCCTACAAACCATGTCTGGGCATTGCTGTCTCGGCCTGGATCTCAGCTCCTGAGACTGTCAGATGTGAAGCAGCAGCAGCTGGGACAGGGCTGGCTCTGTGTGCCCTCTCTGGGTCTGTGGGCACAGAGTGGGGCAGAGGGATGACTGTGAGAGGGAGGAATTGCCCAGCCACAAGAAAGAGGAAATCAGCTGAAAAGGGGAGATTTGAGAAGCACTGAGGCTGTGGCTGCTTTGACAGTAAGAAGAAACCAAGCTGTCACTGTGCAGATGGGAACTCCAGTAGGAGAGCTGTGGTGGCTTTACAGATGGCAGACAGCAGCTGGAGTGTAGAGCCAAGGGTAGGGGGGGGATCTTCCTCTTAGCAATGCCATGCAAAGAATGATGCAGACTCCTGCAGGGTCGGCTTTGCTGTGTGACCCTGGGTGGAAGCAGCTGGAAGGTCTCAGCCCTTCTGCATTATCCCAGGAGCTGGGGCAGTGCTCGGTCTCATCCCACCTCTGCTAATAGCAAATGCAGAATCCCTTATCTGAGTGCCCTTTTCTCTCATGTAGAGTCACCAACCCTGGGAAGTTCACAAAAAGTTTGGGTGTTGTGTTGAGGGATGTGATTTAACTGGGAAGTATTGGTGATGGTTGGACTGGATGATCATAAGATCATCCAGATCATAAGATCTGAGATCATAAGATCATAAGATCATCCAGGTCTTTTCCAACCTTGAAAATTCTATGGAGTTGTAGCAGATTGTGGGGGTGTAGGTGTGGTATATATATGTACACAGATGGGAATATCCGTATGGAAAAGATAGATCCATGTGTGTTCTGGGCTGCACTGAAAAAGGGGTGGCCAGCAGGAGAGGGAGGTGATTGTCCACTCCTGCTCAGCTCTTGTGAGGCCATATTTGCAGCACTGTGTCCAGGCCTGGGAAGGATGTGGAGCTGTTGGGGGGGGTCCAGAGGAGGGCCACTGTGATGATCAGAGGGCTGGAGCAGCTCTCCTATGAGGAAAGGTGGAGGGATCTGGGCTTGTTTAGCCTGGAGAATGGAAGGCTGTGGGGAGACCTCATTGTGGCCTTTGAGTACTTGAAGGGAGCGTATAAACAGGAGGGGGAATGGCTGTTTATGAGGGTGGATAATGATAGGACAAGGGGGAATGGTTTAAAACTGAGACTGGGGAGGTATAGGTTGGATCTTAGGTAGATGTTTTTTGCTCAGAGGGTGGTGACACACTGGAACAGGTTGCCCAAGGAGGCTGTGGATGCCCCATTCAAGGCCTGCAGGCATTCAAGGCCAGGTTGGATGGGCTCTGTCCATGAGCATTGACTGCAGACACTTGGAACTGATCATCACCCTCTGCAGACAGATTTACAGCCCCTGCATAGCTCTATATAACAGTCTTATAGAACTACCTCTAGTAGAAGCAATCTCCACACAGAGATCTTTTCCCAGCGCCCCTTTGTGACATCATAATGCCCCTTTGTGACATCATAACACCCTTTGTGACATCATAATGCACCTTTCTGATGCCATAATGCCCCTTTCTGACGTCATAATGACCCATTGTGATGTCTTAATGCCCCTTTGTGACGTCATAATGCCCTTTGTGATGTCATAATGCCATTTGAGACGTCATAAGGCTCCTTTGTTTTCATAATGCCTCTTTGTGACGTGATAATGCCTCTTTGTGACGTCATAATGCCCTTTGTGACGTCTTAATTCCCCTTTGTGATGTCTTAATGCTCTTTTGTGATGTCACAATACCCCTTTGTGATGTCATAACACCCCTTTGTGACATCACAATGCCCCTTTCAGACGTCATAATGACCCTTTTTGACGTCATAATTCCCCTTTGTGATGTCATAATGCTTCTTTGTGGTGTCATAATGCTTCTTTGTGATGTCATAATGCTACTTTGTGACGTCATAACGCCCTTTGTGACGTCATAATGCCCTTTGAGACGTCATAATGCTCCTTTGTGATGTCATAATGCTCCTTTGTGATTCATAATGCCCTTTGTGATGTCATAATGCCCTTTCTGTCGTCATAATGCCCCTTTGTGGTGTCATAATGCTTCTTTGTGAGGTATCTGTGGTGCCATTGATAATGAAGTGTGATGAACTGGAAGGCTTTCAGTAGAATTGCAGCCCTAACATAAACAATGACTTGAACTCTGGAATTCTGTGTAAAATCATTAGCTAGCTTGTGGTCCGGGTCTTCAAACCAAAGGCTGTGAGGTGCTGCTCTTGTTGACGCAGGCTGTGAAAGATGACTTGAGCTCTAAGAGTAATTTCCCTTCTGCTCTTTATATGAACGTCAAATCCACAATTAGAATATTAAGAAGATAATATAAAATTTTGTGCTGCTGGACTGAGGACTTCCATTAGCTGTTAGCCATAGTTTGGAACTTGCAAAGCAATCATATTGGAGCCTTGCTGGGCAACCTGCTCCAGTGTCTCACCACACCCACAGTAAAGCATTTCTTCCTAATATCCAATCCTAATCTACCTTCTTCCCATGTAAAGCCATTTCCCCTCATTCTGTTGCTACCTGCCCTTATGAAAAGTCCCTCCCCAGCCTTCCCTGTAGGCCCTCTTCAGATACTGGAAGGCCACTCTAAGGTCTCCTTGGAGTCTTCTCCAGGCTGAAGAGCCCCATCTCTCTCAGCCTGTGCACATAGTAGAGGTGCTTTCAGCCCTCTCTGATCACCTTCATGGCCCTCCTCTGGACCTGCCTGAACATCTCCAAGTCCTTCTTGTGTTGAGGGCTCCAGAACTGCGTGCAGTGCTCCAGATGGGGTTTCAATGAGAGGAGTGTGGAGGGGCAGCACCACCTCCCTCGACCTGCTGGTCATGCTTCTGTGCTTTAAGCTTATGCTTTAAGGTCCTATATGCTTTAAGGTTTAGATAGTGCAGTCGCCTCACCTCTTCAGGTTTATCTGTGAAGGTCCCTTCCAAGTGAACCGTGCTGATCCAGAGAGTTCGGATTGCTCATTAAAGTGTTTTAGTAGGTTGGGCTGGTCCTACGAAGCAGTATGACTGCAGTAAGCAGTGTACATGGTGCGCTGTGAGTACTGCACACATTCCTCTTGGCAGCTTGTGGAACAGAAACTGTGCATTGTTTGGATTGTGTAAGTATTCCTGTTGGTCTCTTGTGATGCTTACCTTCTTAGAGCACCTTTCCTCGTTTGGCTCTACATATTTTGGTACCTTACTTGTTCTGTTTGGCTTAGCAGGGAAGGTCTTCTTCTGAAGCATCCTCAGTCTTGGTCTGGGCAGCATACTTAGAAATGACATGGACGTTACATGAGTGGGTGGTCAAAGGGGGGAAGAACTCACCTTTCTGATCTGTTTCCTTTTAGAACACAGTCCTGGAGAGGATTTGCTTTCCTTGTTTCCTGGAGACTTGGATTCTTAGATGGTTTTGACTGCAGCTATTTCTGATGTTAATTCCTTTTTCTGTACTTTAGTAGCCAAGTGCAAGTGGAGTGCTTTGGGAATTGTCTGAAGTTGCCAGGTTGCGTGTGATCACATATGTAACGTGGAGTTATGTGTGGTGCCAGTGATAATTAAGTGTGATGAACTTGAAGGCTTTCAGTACAATTTCAGCCCTAATGTAAACAGTGACTTGAACTCTGGAATTCTGTGTAAAATCATTAGCTAGCTTGTGGTCCAGGTCTTGAAACCAAAGGCTATGAGGTGCTGCTCTTGTTGACGCAGGCTGTGAAAGATGACTTGAACTCTAAGAGTAATTTCCCTTTTGCTCTTTATATGAACGTCATATCAACAATTAGAATATTAAGAACATAATATAAAAGTTGTTGCTGCTGGCCTGTGGACTTCCATTAGCTGTTAGCCATAGTTTGGAACTTGCAAACCAATCTTATTTAGACTTTAGTGGTGAAATCTTCTGATGAAATCTTCCTTCTAATTCTGCAAAAGAATCTCGGTGGAACATTTCTGTCTGAAAAGGCTCTGGCATATGAAGATGTGCCAGACTGCAGCCATGTGCCAGATGCGTTTGGATCCATGGAATTTTCTGATGTAGCTTCAGTGTTTGAAGAATCTCCACTCGATCTAAATACTCAGAAAACAAAGCAGGTGTGTGAAGATGTACAGCTAGTTTCTTACAGAAAAAATACAGCTCTTAATCTAGAAATCTGCTTCTCATTGTATCTAGTGCTTACTCCATATTTAAGTATCTAGTGGACCTTGACCAAAGGAAGATAAAGATAGAGCAAAGAAGTATGTTAAGCATAAATTTTGTTGCCTTCTACCTGTAGGCCATGGTTGGTTTGACGTGATCCCTAACTCCAGTGTTTGGTTTGCACAGAAACAGCAAGCAAGGGAACAAGTAAAGGAGTCAGTGAGGATTTTAAAACACAATGGGAAGAGATAAGGCACAGTTAATAAGATTCTGGAGTTAGGCTGGAGGTAGGCAGAGGTTGAAAGGTACCGAAAGAAATTCAATCTTACTGTGTTGGACAACAAAATCCACTGTGATATTATTCAAATTTTTAACTAAACCAAGTGATAATTCATATTTATGTTTAGATAAGCTGGTGAGGGTTAATCCTCAATGGAGAATTGAGATGAACAAATAAAAAAATGGTGTTTGACAGTCTATAAGAAACGAACTTATTCTAGGAGAGAATCAGAGTTTTCAACTGTTTTGTTCAATAGCCAAATAATGTATGATATTTTTATAAGCATTGTGTCTGACCTTCTCAGCTGTTAGAATTTCTTTGACAGTAACTTCTCCGGCTGTGATCAGAAAACCTTTTGTTCCGTCTCTGGCACCATTTGAGGCATGATACTCAACTGGGTGATATGGAATTCACACTGTCAACTCCAGTGACAAGAAAAGTGGCATCTAAGAAGCGTGCAAACACAGAGAATGTTGATGCAGAGTCAGTGTTAAGAAATGAGCTGCCCTTTGCATTTCCTGCTCCAAAGGCCTTCTTTTCGAAGAGCCAGACAGAGAAGCAAGTAGAAGGCATATCTTTTTAGGCGCCTACTTCCAAAGGTATGTTGTATCTAACAAATGGAAACCTAGAACATGTGTAGCTTAGGAATTTTTTACTTTTAATATGAATGCAGTACTTGTAGGTCCTAAAATTCTGAAAGGTTTCAGTGTGGGGTTTATTTGGTCACAGCACATACAGCTGCCATCCTGTACATCTGACAGTGCACTGCAAGCGGTTTAACCATATATCAGGGCATGGTACACGTCTGTTAATGATAGAAGTTCTCACAGTTTCACAAGGAGCATGCCTTGAGATGCATTCAGATAATGAGATAAGTGCTATGTTCCTAAAACTAGCATGTGTCTCCACTCTCCATCGAGATTTAGTAGATAATTTCTTTAACAATTATGATGAGAGTTTTGTTTTGTTTTTATTTTTTTCTGGGCTATTATTTTGAGTGAAAGAAAAGGGTATGCTTTTATTTAAGCGAGCTTTTGATTGCATCATGCTTCTAAATTAAATGTAACCTACTGAATTCCTCATGATAGCATACGAGTACTTGCGTGTATCTGTTCTCCCTAATAGAGGGAGAAGAGACTCAGTGAACCTGGACAGTGTTACCCAGGGTTGTGAGAACAGCTAAATGATTGTTGAGAACTGGTCAACTCGTGAGCCTGAGACCTGGGATCCTCCATCCTAGGGTGGAACTTTACTGGAGCACGTGGGTGCCACAGCAACAAAAGGACTGTGTACAATAGACTGAGAGTTTGCTGAGTTTCTTGGTTTACAGAAAGCACAACTAACTCAGCAGCAAGCGACGTATTTGGGATAGGAGATGACAGCTGGACTTTGAACCTTAAGGACTGCCAAGAAAGAAGCCATCTGCTCAACCCCTGAGCTGCAAACTGCCAAGGAACTCCATACGTTGCCAGGAATGACAGGAGGGTGCCGACCATGGATACACAGCTACGGACTGATGGTAAACTTGAAACAGCTTGAAGTGAGTAAGGGATATCCAGGGTGCACTGGTGCTCAATATTCAAGAAGCCCATCAATCTACACTGGGCCAAAGGATACCAGTTTTAATATCTCATGCAGTTTTTACTGTATTGGAGGCAAAAGGGGGACATTGGCTTTCACCCCACAGAATCACAGAATCACAGAATTACCCGGGTTGGAAGGGACCTCAAGGATCATGTAGTTCCAACCCCCCTGCCTAGCAGGGCCACCAAACATACGCCTTTACTAGATCAGGTTGCCCAGGGCCCCGTCCAACCTGGTCTTGAACACCTCCAAGGACGGGGCATCCACAACCTCACTGGGCAGCCTGTTCCAGGACCTAACCACCCTTCTAGTAAAGAACTTTCCCCTAACATCCAACCTAAATCTTCCCTCCTTCAACTTAAAACCATTTCCCCTAGTCCTGCTATTATCAGCCCTTTCGAAGAGTTTACTCCCCTCCTGGGAGTAAGTTCCCTTCAGGTACTGAAAGGCTGCAATGAGGTCACCCCGCAACCTTCTCTTCTCCAGGCTGAACAAACCCAACTCCCTCAGCCTGTCCTCATAGGGGAGGTGCTCCAGCCCCCTGATCATCTTCCTGTCCCTCCTCTGGACCCTTTCCAAAATCTCCATATCTTTTTTGTACTGAGGGCTCCGCACCTGGACACAGTACTCCAGATGGGGCCTCACAAGAGCAGAGTAGAGAGGGACGATCACCTCCCTATCCCTGCTGACCACCCCTCTCCTGATGGAGCCCAGGATCCCATTTGCTTTCCGGGCTGCCAGAGCGCACTGCTGGCTCATGTTAAGTTTCTCATCTATCAGGACCCCTAGGTCTTTTTCAGCCAAGCTGCTCTCAAGGACAACTCCTCCCAGCCTGTACAGGTGCCTGGGGTTCTTCCGGCCCAAGTGCAAAACCTTGCACTTTGCTGTGTTGAACCTCATTAGGTTCACCCGAGCCCAGCTTTCCAGCCTGTCAAGGTCCCTCTGAATGGCATCTGTTCACCCCAAAGATTCCCGAAATACCAGGCCATCCTGGTAGAGCAGGGTGATATAGAAATAATTGTAACTACTATTGCCAACCCAGTATCTTTCCTTAGCGGAACTCCCCTGGTGGAGAACCAGGATGACATCACTGCTTTGAAACAACTGATGCTGCACATTACATCCAGTCGGTTGGAGCTGAAGGACGAACCCTTAGAAGATGCAGAAGACGCCTGATTTACCAGCAGCTGCAGTTTTGTGAGACAAGGAGGCTTTAAGGCAGGACATGCAGTAACTGCTACTGAGCAGGGAATGGAAGCACAACCATCAGCCATGGGGACTACCCCTCAGAAGGCTGAAATAACTGCCTTGACGAGAGCCTTAATGATATGGACAGATGCTAACTATGTGTTTGGGGTGTCACACGCTCATAGTACCATCTGAAAAGAGCAAGGATTGCTCACACACAAGGAAAAGAGCGTGATGTAAATGTACCTATGTTGTAGGGCACAGTTCTCTATCCAGGCCCAAGTCTGTGTGGGTGTCTCCTCTATCCACAAAGCTGCTCACACTGCAGGAGGCACAGGCTGAGAGGAGAGGCCAGAGCAGCTCTCCCACTGTGACACGGAGCAGCAGGATACAAGTAAAGGAAGGCCCCGCAGCGGTACTGGGAAGGTTCCACACAGTCATCAATTTTTCATCTGAAAGGTAAAGAGGAATTCCCTTTTCTGCCCCTATCATCATTGGTCGGGTGAGTAGCAATGATGCCCGGTGTGCTTCCATCAATGGAGCAGAATAGGCGGAAGGCTGGGGTGCAGGCTTTCCTCTGCTGAGGTGAGTGGGGGCTCAGGGTGTTGCTCAGTGGTAGATTTGTTCACACTGAGTTCTAACAGGAAACTTGCTCAACATCGAAGGCCTTGCAAAAGTCTGGCTGAGTGATGTCAGTTGCTTTTCCTTTCCCTACTGATGCTGTCACTCCACTGTAGAAGGCCACCAAAGCGACCAGGCTGCATGTCTCCGTTTCCGCTGTTTCTCCATTTCCTTCTTGTTGCTCCCTGTAACCAGCAGGTTCAGCCATGCTGCTTTCCTGCCTCCTCTGCTGTGTTTCGTGTGGTCGGGATGGAGCTCAGAGCTCCAGCTCTGAGAAAGGTTTTCTGAGAAAGTTACCATCTCTTTTCCATTCCTTTACCCCTAAAAACAGTTTTCCAGTGTCTCTCATGCAAGAATTCTTTGAACAGCCTGCAGCTGACTCTCCTGAAGCTCAGGGTCCTGACTTTGCTTTTTGCCAGGCACACATTCCTTGAGATGAGGAACTCTAGGAGGGCATGGTCACTACAGCCCTGACCACCTCCAGTCTTAACCCCTGCTGTTCAGCATGTCCAGTAATGCTTCCCTTCTGCTTGGTGTGCTTAATGCTTGGCCCACAAAGTTATTGTCAGTGCACTCCAGCAGGCTCTCAGACAGTTTGCAGCAACTGGGATTGGTGCTGGGTGGTTGCTGGGAGGTGTCTCAGCAGAAAAGCTGGGCTGGGGTGGGCGTGCTGTGTCAGTCCTCATCGCAGCTGGCAGAGAGAGTTAGAGGAGGGTGATGGGTGCTGCCTGCTCTCAATGCTGCTGCACGGAATTTGGGGCACAGCAGCACACTGGTGAGTGAGCTGGGAGGGAGACGGACTGCTGCTGTGCATGGCTAGGCCAGAGCTGGAGGATTGTCAAACACGTGAGTCATGCTGGTGCAGCCATTGCAGCTGCAGCAGGAGTAGAAGACAAAGAGGTTTTGTAGAGGACAGAGGGTGGTGACTCATGGTTTGATGTCCAGGTGGAGGCCGATAACAAGTGGTGTCATCCAGGAGTCTGTCTTGGGACCAGTGCTTTTTTACATGGTTATCAGAGACACCAATGATGCAATGGAGTGCACCCTCTGCTGTTTGCTGAGTGGTGCGGCTGACGCAGTGGAAGGAAGGGATGCCATTCAGAGGGAGCTCAACCAAGAGGTTGGCCTAGGTGAATTTAATGAGGTTCAACACAGCAAAGTGCAAGGTTTTGCACTTGGGCTGGAGGAATCCCAGGCATTTCTACAGACTGGGAGGAGCAGTCCTTAAGAGAAGCCCCGCAGAGAAGGACCTGGGGGTCCTGGTGGATGAAAAACAGAACGTGAGCCATCAGCGTGCTCTTGCAGCTCAGAGAGCAAATGGTCCCCTGGGCTCCATCAGAAGAGGGGATGGCCAGCAGGGACAGGGAGGTGATTGATCTTCATGATCCTTGAGGTCCCTTCCAACCCGGGCCATTCTATGATTCTGTGATTACACTCGCTGTCAGAAATAACGGCAGCTGTACAGATGTTGGATATATTTTGGGACAGTTCTTGTAACCAGCTGATTTTAAGACCTTGCCCGAGTCAAGAGTCTAAATTGAGTGTCAGAAGAAAGCTGGTAAAGTGGCTATTGCTCATTCTTTTTCATTTGCTGATTCTTTCATTCGGGTTCCTTTTCCAAAGGAGATTCTGGTGATGGAAGCAATTGAAGAAAGAACCAAAGCAGCTCTTGCCAAGAGTGCTTGAAGTCCCTGTGGAGAGAAGCAAAGAACTTGGGCTTCCTCTGGGATGCGCCCCACCATGTCTCAGGAAGGAGACAACTGCTGTTCCACTTTCTGCTTTGTGTGTGGAAAGGTACGTCTGGGTTTTCTTCTACTTGTTTTTCTTTCTTTTTCTGGCTTTGAAGGAGAAGGGGTGGAGCAAGGGGAGACCCACTGGTCATTTGTTAACTCAAGAGCAGGATGGATTCTGCATTGACTGTGAAAAACCTGGGCTAGTAGCATGGGCATATTTCAGGCTGGACTCTTCTTTTGCTGCTTGGTTTCCTTTTGGCTACAGGGAGACAGCTGTCTAAAGGTGTGTTTTCAAACCCACTCTCCAAAACCATGTTTCATTGTTGCAGGTGGTTCAGTGTGCTCTTGCAGGGTAGATGTGTTTGCTGTAGAATCTGAATGGTTTCTGTTCCTAGGGGAGGACTGGGAGGAGGTAGTGAGAAGAGAATTCAATGCCTGAGGTGTATCTTAGTGAGAAATGTTGGCATGAGGTGCTGAAAGTCTTGAGTTGTCAAAGGCCAGTGAGGCTCAGACTCCTTAACCTGCTGGAGCAGGGTGGAAGCAAGGAGTGGGCACTGCCGTCACACAAGCTGCACTTGGTTCTGGTCTGCCAGGTCTGTGCTGGCCTGGATTTCTTCTGAGAAGTTTGTTGGAGCTGCTTGGAGTAGTGAAGGGTGGGGAAGAAGTGCTGCTCCAGAGCTATGAGACGTGCAGCTCCTTCTGAAGTGCTCCTGAGAAGGACGGAGCGCATTTGCTGCAGCTTTCTCTGCAGATGTGCTCCTCACCTTGAAATCCTCGTGGTTTGTCCTCAGCTCCTGACCACGGCCTGTTCTCTGTTTTGCAGGCTGATAACATGCAGAAGCCGCAGCTGGTGCGTGCTATGTCATCTTTAAACGTACCAGCATTTGCGGCAGCCCATGTTATTAAGAGCCACGTCGCCCAGGGGCCAGATGAGCTCTCTCTGGAGGTAAGCAGTTCCAGGCGTTCCGTGTTGTCGTGCATAGAAGAGGGCAGTCCTTTCTGCTTTGTTTTCCTACCGGATTTGCTGAATCTGGGATTGATGTTTCAATCTCTTTCAGGTCGGAGATCTGGTGAGCATTGTTGATATGAGGACATATCAACAGGCTGAGCCCCTGGTGGAGAGGCAAGCGTGGCTTTGAGGTAGGCACACGTTTTTGACTAGAGAGCACAACTTCAGTAGAGTTGGGAATCTCAGGTTGGAGCTGCTCTGCCTGCACAGGATGGCTGCTGGATGCAAACAGTTGCCCTGTGTCACTGTCAGTGGACCTTCCCTTTGGCTCTGGGCTCGGGCTAATGCTCACCTGTCTTTTTGTTCTAATTACAGGTTGGGCTTTTCCCTGGTGAGTGCATGGAACTCATCAGCGGAAAAGTTCCCGATTCCCTCCTCAATTCATTGCCAAAGCCAGGTGCGTAATTTACATTTGACAATGCGAGTTAGTCAAATAGGGTCAGAACGTTACTTTCAGGGGGTTTGTTTATGCCCAAGTTCAGCAAGCTTAGAAAGAGAACTACAGTAATCTCCTTGGGCACCTCCAGGGATGGGGAAAATCCATTCTTGCGTGTCCTTGTTGGGAATGTTCTTCCCGTTGTTACATGCTCTGTCGAATGCATTGCGCTCAGCTTCGTCCAACCGAGCCAGGCCTGAAATGAACTGGTTTCTTTGTTTTGTTGCGCAGAGCCAAAGAAATGGGGCAAGCTCATCAACGGCCTTTGTTCCCTGGTGAAGGTCAGCCCTGGGAGAGCAAAGCAGCCTGAGCCTCCGACATTCTCCGGATCCATGTCCTTGCTTGACATCGTTGAGAGGTATTTAGCCTTCAGGACTTGAGGGCTGAGCTGTAGGAATGGAAGCATCCTCTGCTGTTTGAAACAGAGGGCGTTTCTAAGCTGTGTTTCAGCAGAAAGCAGGCAGTGCCCAGAACAGGCAACTTTTGGCCAGGGCTCGGTGCAGCTCTTCCATCACCCTGCACCACGTCTGACAGCATGCTCTGTTTTCTCTGCAGAATGAGTTCTCCCAGGAAGAGGGCAGAGTCAGCAGCTGGCAGTTGGTGTTCCTGCTTCTGCCTGGGCAAACCATCCCCTGTGGCCAAACACCAACTGCAGAGCAGTGCCAGGGAGCCCTCTGAAGCAGAAGTCTTGGTCCTGGCAGGTAAGGGTGCAAGTCCAGCTTACAAAACACTGCTTGTCAGCAACACAGGTAGAATTCATGCTTTCAGTGGGCTTGTACTTCCTTCTGGCGTTCAAGCCCGTGCCTGACATCTTCAGTTGATCCCTGTCTTTCCCAAATGAGTCTCTTGTCAACACAAGAGCTGGACCTGCACGTGGATCACTTTCAAGACAGTGACACTGTTGCTAGAAGCCTATTTGCTTCTGCCCACCACCACTACATAGCCAAATGTCAAGAATCTCCATGGTTCATCTTGCGAACGTTCGACACTAACTGCTGTACATCTGCTCCTTCCTAGGTGACCCGAGCCCTTGTATATCCCCAAGACGCAGGGCATGTTACGATGACGCATCTTCCATCAATGAAGAGTTGTTACTAAGCACAGAATGCTGCAGTTCAGATGAAAGCCTTCCGTATAACATCAGCTATCAAGAGAAGAAGGTCATCATCGTTGAAGCCTTCATTCATCCCATCCCTACTGAAGCTGCTGACCTGAGCCCACCAGACACCTCAGGCACCAGCCTGGACTCAATGTCTCTGCAGTGCAGCCCAGCCCAAGCACAGCCTGAGTGCCCCGACAGCAGCACCACCATGCAGGCTCAGGTCAGCATCACCGAGGAGAAGCTGAGCATCTCGCAGGGGGGCACAGAATCAGGACACGAGTCCCAGGCTCCGGGCAACAGCACGGTCTCTGAGCAGCTCTCATGATTACAAGAGAGGATGAGTCCCATCTTTCCTCCAGACCTCACACCCCCTCCTTTCTCCTATTGAATAAAGGCACGCTCGTGCTCAATCAATGCCTTGACTGAATTCCGAGTTTTCATTCGCAGAGATTGGGATGAGTGCAAGAAACTGCAAGGCAGCTCAGCTTACAACACTCTGGCTGTGGGGTTTGTGCGGCCGAGCTCTGGGTGTGTTCCCATTTTGCCTGACTTTGGGATGCCTGCAGCGAGAGCTCTGCTGCCGTTGTGTATGGCAGCAAATAGTCTCTAGCATCCTGGATGCTGCTCATGAAAACCCCAAGCTTCCTGGCTGTGGCTGTGATGCTTTTCAGGGCCTTTTGATGCTCTTTGATGCCGTGCCTGCTCCCTAACACCTCTGTCCTCCCGCCGTGTCCATTCCTGGCTCCCACCTGTGAGCTGTCCCTGCAGATCATCTCTAGCCCTGCCATCATCGCGCTGCAGCAGGAGGAGCTCGCCCTGACCAACATCAGGCAGTGCTGCCTGCCTCTCTCACTCTCTAGACCAAGTGTAACTACGCTGTCATGGAGACAAATGCTTTCTGTCACATCCTCCATCCCTGCAGACATTTACCGGTAGGTGGCTCTTGCAGAAGAAGATTCAAGCAGCAGAACCTTTTGCTCAGCTACAGCACACAAATGCTACAAAAGCAGGAATAACCCGCAAGCTCTGGGTCTGTTTGTCTTGCACAGGCATGCACTAACTGCGTTTGATGGTACCCCCCATCCTTGATTTCCTTCCCTGCTTCTTGTCTGATGACGCTGCTGAGCCAGGAACAAGCTGCCCAGTGTGGCAGAGCATGGTGCAGGGCTGTGCTGGGACCTCCTCCCCTTCATCTGCTGCAGATCAGTGCCACACATGTGCCATCGAGATGCTCTGGCACGGGATGTGCCTCCAACCCAAAGCTCCTTCCCACCTCCCAAGGAAAAGCAAAGCAACCCAAGCATCTCCAGCAAAGCTGCCCAGCAGACAGCAGGGAATGCAAACAGCTTCTGGCTGCTCCCCTGCACTCCTGTCCTAAGTAATAGACCCCATGAGGACTGGCTGGGAAATCAGTGCATGACACATGTGAGTGTGCACAGGATTGTGCAAAGCAGTGGGGTTCCATGAGTTTGTGTGTGTGTGTATCTCGGCTGTTATGAAAGCATGGGAAGACTGCCTTACTGAGTCCCAGATAATTACTTATCCTCAAATGATTTTTCCTGGCCAAATTTAAAGCCTCTTACAGGTAATCGAGACCAACAGGCTGTTGTTGCACAATCAACAGGCACAAACTAGATGAATAGCTGAGGAAAATAAAGCATCATGCCAAGGGTACTAGATAAGTGAGCAGCTTGAGATCTGCACATTTATGTGATACTCATGGTCTTAGACAATATTTGCTTAGTGAGGTCACATAGAATGAAAGTAAAATAGAAGAAGTGCAATTGGTCTCAGTTCACACAGCTGGCTGGTTTGTCTCAGGCTAATCCTGAACTGCCTCAAGCGACTGCTTTGGTGCTCTACAGAACAGCAACTTCAGAGATCTCTTTCTATTACTACGTTTTTGAAAGAGCAATTTGCTCTGTTAATTATCCATCATTTTTGTGCAGTCTGTTTTGTCAGACTTGTCTTTAGCTTCCAAGTTGTATGTGAAGAATTGTTTCCATTGTAATGCACAATGTACTAAAAATTGAGAGATGAAAATGTGAAGAGTTTTTCCAGCTTTGATTTCATGTCTGGAATTTTGGAACCCACTACTTGCAGTTGTTAATCTGTCCAAACTGGTCTGGTTTGGAATGCCCTCATCCTTCTTGAATCGCTGTTAAAGGCGGAGCAATTCCTACAAGTGCCATGGCCCCACTGTTGTTCTAATTCTTGTTTCTTTGTTTTCCACACACTGCTTTTCAAGCCTCCTTTTTCTTTACAGTCAAAGTGAGAACTGCACTGTGAGGTGTCTGAACCTTGTTGTGCCTGTACATAAATAGAACAGCAGCAAAGCCAGACAGGTGACTGTGCTGACAGCTCTCGTAGCCAGTAACACGTAACTGTGCTAAATCCCTTGTGACGGCTTTGATTTCATTTTTGCCAGTGAAATCCTTGTAAAAGGAAGTGCAGCAGTGTGATGAGCTAAGGTGAAGATGCTGGTTTTAGTAGTGCTCTAAGCTGAGCGGAAGGGCAATTGAATGAGGGTTATATGCTTTCTCTGGGACGATAAGGCTCTTTTTCCTGAGGGAAAGAGCCAGCTTTTCATGGGCTATATGTGGGCTTTGGCAAGGGCAGACAATCCAGTCTGTCAGGAAGCCATTTGAGGTGCTTCAGGTTTGTAAGCTTGTCTTTTTGTTTTTCAGGCGGATATTTGGAGCATGGGTGTAGTGCTGTATGCTCTGCTGTGTGGGTTTTCCCTTTGGATGATGACAATATGATGGCACTCTACAGGAGGATACCAGTGGGTATCAGTGGTGCTAGAATACACTGAGAAGGGAAATAGCTGAGCTTGACAAGAGGCCTTGCTTTTCGGATGGCAGAACATGCTGAGCTGTGAGTAGAAAGGCCTGTCTGCTGAATATTGTCCCTGTTTTTGCTGCTTTGTCTACCAGTATTTAGTGGAATTGGTTCTACGCTTGGTTGGCCTATGTGGCACTGTAGCCTAATTCTGTACCATGATAGCATACAGAATTTAAGGAGAAGTATTTTCTTGCCAATGGTCTGGATTTTTTGTATCTGGTTCTTCAACTGGCTGCTCCCTATACTATCTGTAGTAAAAATACAGACACATCATTTGATTTCCCTGAAATGAATGTTCCTAAATGCCAGCTCTTCTCATGTCTACAAAGATCAAAGTTCTGCATTTGCTATTAGAATTTCCTCTTCCAGAATCAGGAGGTAATGTAGGACCCCACAGATTGCCTTCAGAATCCAGCAGTTAGTTCTGTTTCCTTTCGGAGTGCATAACAACCTGAGCAAATGAATTGAATGACGTGGCTTATTAGTCTGGTACAGACTCTGCTGTACACTGAAACTTGGTCCATTTGTAAGCAGGACTTTTTCCATCTCTGCAGGACAGCAGAAAACCCTTTGTGCTAATCATGATGCCAAGAAGCAGAATGCGGCAGATGATCCAACTGCTTCAGGTGTTCATTTCCTTAAAACTGAATAGTTTTGGACTGAGAGTTTGTAAGCAGAACAGAGCTCTTAAAGCTGTCAGAGACTATTTCTGCACTGTTCAATTCTATCTGCACAACATACACAGGATCTCAGAACTGCGTTACTTGAATTGGTGGAACTTGTTGAAGTGAACTGGGATGTGCAAGTTTTAGAACTTAGTCAGAATGCAGTAAAAAATGGATAATCTCATGAGTATTAAGGTACAGGCTTGCTATTTCTGCACTGAATTTGTTTTTATTTTACATGGCTGTGATCTGAAAGTTGCTTGAAACGCAGGCACCTAGGCACTGTTGTGTAACTGAATTTCACACGATAGGTCCTGAAATATCCTGGAATCAAAAACTCTGACTTGTTTTAAGTCTGCTGCTTGAGTCTAATCAGGGTCATAGTGTCTGTGTGCAGTGTTTCTTTCCCTGTAATGCTCCACATCATTTCATTTTGGGAATATTGAAGGAAATGGACTATGTGCCATAACTGTTGTTAGAACAAAGTATGTCTGGTGTGATCTTATGCATAGGTTCTGTAACTGCTCTTCACAGCTCAGGTGTTTGACCTTCCTTTTGGTGAAGTGATGAAATACTGCTGGTTTCTATTTGTGCTTCTAGGCACCTTGAAGCTCTTAGGAATAGAACAATTGTCTCCAGTTCTTTTCAATGATATCAGTAACAGCTCGAGTGTTGCTGCCCACTAGGTAGACCCAAAGAAGCAGATTACAGTGAAACAACACACGAGCTGGACCTGAATGAGGATCACTTTCAAGACAGTGGCTATGCTGCTTCAAGCCTACTTGCTTCTTCCTGCCGCCACTCTATTACCAAGTATCAACAACCTTTCATGATTCAACTTGCAAATGTTTGAAACTAACCCTTGTGTTTCTATGCCTTCCTAGGTGATTCGAGCCCTTGTCAACCCCAAAGATCCAAACCAAGCAGTGTCTTTCCATCAATGGAGAGTTCTTATTAAGCATGAATCGCTGCAATTCGGATGACAGCCTTCCACATGGTAACAGTGATGGACACAAGGGGCTCATCCACGTTCATGCTCTCATATCTCCTGGCTCTGCTGAAGCTCGTGACCTGAGCCTGCCAGACACAGCAGTCACCTGCCTGGATTGTGACCCAGCGCCTTTGCAGTGCTGCCCATCCCAAGCACAGCCCGAGTGTCCCAGCAGCAGCACCACCATGCAGGAGCAGGGCAGCATCAGTGAGGTGAAGCTGAGCATCTTAGATGGGGACTTAGAGTCAGGCTGCCAGTCCCAGGCACCAGGCAGCAGCACCAGCTCTGAGCCACTCTCATCTTGACAAGAGGAGTCCCATCTTCACCCTTGACCTCTCAAGCCCTCCTGTCTTTTATTGAATAAAGTCACTCTCATGCTCAGTCATCGCCTCGACTGCATTCTGAGTCTTCAATCACAGGGATTGGGATGAATGCAACAAACAGCAAGGCAGCTCAGCTTGCAATGCTATGGCTGTGGGGTTCGTGCAGGCAGAGCTCTGGGTTCCCATTTTGGCTGGCTTTGGGATGTCTGCAGCAAGATCTCTACCATTTTGTATGGGAGCAAATAATCTCTAGCATCCAGGTTGCTGCT
Source organism: Coturnix japonica (assembly GCF_054131305.1). Lineage (NCBI taxonomy): Eukaryota > Metazoa > Chordata > Aves > Galliformes > Phasianidae > Coturnix > Coturnix japonica. The sequence goes on along the minus strand of NC_140671.1, from coordinate 16,960,563 downwards.
CATGATATATCCCAGTCTTCCTGGCTGTCACTTTGTGATACTTTTCAAAGCCTTCTGATACTCTTTGATGCCTTGGCTGCTCCCTAACACCTCTGTCCTCCTGCCATGTTGACTCACGTCTCCCACTTTTAAGCTGGCTTTGCAGATCATCTCCAGCCCTGTCATCATCACGCTGCAGCAGGAGGTGCTCACCTGGCCCAATGTCTGGCAGTACTGCTTGTTCTGCAGATGAGCAGCTGCCTCCTCATCTCTTCAGCTACAGTAGTTTTTCTCAGGGCAGTTAGATGCAGTCATGCTCCTCTGGATTTGGTGTGTTAAATCCATGCTGCATGGCAGCAGTCAGTTCAATACAAAGGTGTTCTGTTTGCCATAGCATTTCTCCAGGGGCTGCCAAAGGTAGAAGCACAACACAGCACCATCCTTCTGACAGTAATGTCTGTGAGTGTTAGACATGTGAGCACTGCATCATCCCCAGCGTGTCAGTGCTTTTCCACACCAACCTGACTCTCACACTCTGCACTGAATGTAACTCTGCTCTTGTGGAGACAAATGCTTTCTGTCACATCCTCCATCCCTGCAACCATTTGCCGGTAGGCAGCTCTTGCAGAAGAATCAAGCAGCAGAACCTTGTGCTCACCCTACAGCATGCAAATGCTATGAAAGCAGAAATAACCTGGCATGCTCTGGGTCTGCAAGGCTGCACAGATGGGAGAGGTAGATTGTGTTTTTGCAGTGGAAGTTTCCAGTATTTTCAGTACATAGTGTAGGCCCTAACTGAATGTATAACCCTCTTGTAAAACAGCTGTATAAGTAGTTTTTCCACCAAGAAAGTTGCTGAACAGAATTAAGTTCAGACTGGGGGCATTCTGACATGGGGAGAATTGAGACAAGCACAAGATAAATACAGGGTGGGTAGAGCCCAGCACAGGACAGAATGAATGTACTGACTTTTGGAAACATTGCCCTTCTCTGTCCGCAGAAAAGTACAAAGCAGACCTAAAAACAAGAGGTTGGTAATTGACCTTCTATGGAAATGAATCCTAGCCACAGTCTCGAGGAGTCTGTGAGCCTGAGATGCTCAACCAATGAGAGCCATGAGAGCATCACCTGCAGTGGGTTTAGGGCACAGAACAGAATTGATTTCACTGACTGGTGTGCAGTTTCTCCCTTGCCAATAGGGGATGTGCGCGCAGTATTGCAATAATGAATAAGCACTGCTGCTATCGCTGCCATCTTTGCCTAACTAGAAATCTTTGACTTTGAGAGTTTCTCACACAAGGGGAGAGGGTAAGAAAGTAAAGAGGCACAGAAAACTAAGGGAAACTGCTCTTCTTTATCTTATCTATAAAAATTGATACGATGCTGTTGTGCATTTTTTTTAATTTTATTTTTAATTTTTTGCTAATGTCAGTTAGATTGTTTTAAAATATCCACACACCAAAATCTGACTACCAAGCAAATGTAATGAAAATGAAATGAAGGTGAGTTAGTGGAAAGCACAAGGCCATATTATATTAGGCTCCAGCAAATTTACAGGCAGTCACTGCACGAAGAGGTAGATCTGAGTTGCACATTATATGATTCCCACAAAGATTAAGGAAATCTGAAGCTTTCAATATATTTTTTTAATTCTTTTTTCATTTCATTTTTAAACACCTGACCCAGACCCCAACCCTCACAGGAGCTGTAAAGATAACAGCATTAACCAGCAATGTAACTCTAATCCTAACCCTTACCCTGATTCTAAAATCGTCCCTAACTCCAAATGCAACAACAAAAATGATGCTAGAAGTTTGTAGCAAAAGGAACCTTAACCCTGATCATAATCCAAAAAAAAAATCATTATGGTAACAATAATCTTTACCTTAAGAGTAATATTAATCAGAGCCCAGATGATGCCTGCATCCAATCAGAAGCATGCTTTGCATTATTTAAGAGTTGTATTTTTTCCAATGAACTCTCTCTATTATCACGTTTATAAAGTAACAGAGTCTGTTCTTTTTCTCCTGACACTGTGCCTTACTCCTGACATCCCCTGGAAATGACCCAGATAGGGCACCATCAAAGTAATGCTAATAGTAATGTCAATCCTAAGGGTATCTCTAGCCTCAGTGTTAATGGGACGCTAACAACAATCCCAACAGCCTTAAACATTCTGGTGGTGTGAAAGAGGTGCTGCCTTGCACATGCTGGGCAGTCCCATTGCCTGTTAAATGCAGGCGGCAGCGTAGAAACATGATGCCCGTGGTCAGAATGCCCTGTGGCAGATCCTGGCACCGGAGAACTGACCGGAGAACCATGAGAGAACTGACAACAAATCACGCAACATCAGAACCGACCCAGTGGTTATTTACAAGCCTTGGGAGACCCAGACAGGATCTCAGAGTGGTGAATGTAGGTACAGAAGTTGTTACTACTCTGTTTTCTTCTAAAAGAAGTGTTTTTTTTTCATCTCAGAAGTTGGGGGGGGGGGGGGGGGGGGGGCGGGAAAGGGATATCAATTTAATTACTCATTAATTTATTGACAGACATTCACGTTTGCTACGTTTGGAGAAGTTTTTATTTGTTTGCTGTGGTTTGATTTTTTTTTTTTCTTTTTTTTTTCCCCCTTCCCTCCTCTTCCATCTTTGTGTTCTTCCCCTATAATCAAAAGAACGGATCCCCAGGGTCTGTCCCGCAGACGTTCTTTCCGTGGTCTCTGCTGCCACCTGCTGGCCAATAAGCGGAACTGCCACTGTTGGGCGTTTGGTGCCGCAGGAAGCACAACGCAGATCTGAGTTCTGACCGGTCTACGCAGCAAATCCGCCAATCTTTATTGCGATAAGCCCTCCAGACAAGAGCATAAAGTCTTTGCCTGAGGGCAGGGTTAGTAGTAATGGATGTCAGTTTTGAAATTTCCAGTCCATTCACCATAGCACTTTCTGCCTCCATGTCCCATAACCATATCCTGCATTTTTTTTTTTTTTTTTTTTCATTTTTGGGTTACAATCAGTCAGATCTCAAATAGATCTAGTCCAAATGGAACCTCAAAATCTGACCTTTTAGTGCCTTCATTTACAGAGTCCATTTTATACAGATTCCCTTGTACAGGGTCCCCATGGTCTTCCAGAGAGATGTTCCTGATCTTCCATAGGAGAATGATTGAATTAGGTTTTTTCCCCATCAAAACTGCCACCTGTCTTTCCAGTTTTTCAACACTATCATTCAATAGCTGATTTGCATCAGCCTGAGCCTCTTCAGTTATGTTCAGACAGTTCAAGGCCATTAAAAGTGGCCATGCCACCATGAACACAGCTAACTGTCATTCTCAAGTTGTAAGTATGTCTTTGCTAAGACCATGGAAATACTCAGTCAGGTGGGCCAGGGACTCATGGACCCTCCCTCCGTCCCACACAGGGCTTCATTTTTCAGTGACAGAAGCAGTGCTGCATTTTGAGGATCCTAGGAATCCCAGGACATGCCCTGACAAAAGGTCATTCAAAGGGGTAGTCTTTCCCCATCCAAACAACTCCATGATATTCACAGAATCACAGAATTGTAGGGGTTGGAAGGGACCTCCAGAGACCACTGAGTCCAGTCCCCCTGCCAAAGCAGGTTCCCTACACCACAAAAGAGGTACGAAGAGGTAGATCTGAGTTGCACATTATATGATTCCCACAAAGATTAAGGAAATCTGAAGCTTTCAATATATTTTTTTAATTCTTTTTTCATTTCATTTTTTAAACACCTGACCCAGACCCCAACCCTCACAGGAGCTGTAAAGATAACAGCATTAACCTGCAATGTAACTCTAATCCTAACCCTTACCCTGATTCTACAGGGGACTGTCTGAAACGGACATCAATTCAATTACTCATTTATTTATTGACAGACATTCAAGTTTGCTACGTTTGGAGAAGTTTTTATTTGTTTGCTGTGGTTTGGTTTTTTCTTTTTTTCTTTTTTTTTCCCCCTTCCCTCCTCTTCCATCTTTGTGTTCTTCCCCTATAATCAAAAGAGAACGGATCCCCAGGGTCTGTCCCGCAGACGTTCTTTCCGTGGTCTCTGCTGCCACCTGCTGGCCAATACACGGAACTGCCACTGTTGGGCGTTTGGTGCCACAGGAAGCACAACGCAGATCTGAGTTCTGACCGGTCTACGCAGCAAATCCGCCAATCTTTATTGTGATAAGCCCTCCACATGGCATTGCGCATGCACTCGAACACGCAACAGGCATAGATTTCTCTTAACTCCTTGAGGAGCAGGCAAGCAGAACAACTGAGCGCACCACTGCTTGTGATTGGGCCACCCCCATCATAGAGATGTGTGTTAGATCTTTTACCCACCCCTGGACTGGCCTTGTTGTTTAACGATAACCTCTGAAATCTGAGCTACTGGTTCTACCACCTGTAGTGTAGAATAGGTAGCCAATAAATGCTTTTCAACTGTGATGTATCTTTATTCTGCTCCATGCCAAACCTGTGGCCAAAACCTCATAGGGGTTCACAAAGAACTCTGGCTCTGCCAGAGCCCCCATCCAGACCCTTCTTGAGTTACATTCACATCTAGTTTGGCTGAAAAGGTTGGACTATAAATACTCAGTGCTTGGGCCTGTTTAACAGATATTTTTTCCTGATTATGCTGTCCATCGATCTTTTTAAACTGAACTCCTGCTCTAATCTGGTCTTTAAACATTTGTTGTCTCAAGACCCTAATGGGTCCAGACTGGATTACCTTAGGGGCTGGACGCCTAAGTCATGGCAGCAGATGGTTCTCTGCCTTTCTCAGACCTTTCCACCACCATTCAGAGCCTGCATCTGGCCGTAGGCACTCTTGTCTCCCCATCAATTGGGCAGCCTGTTGTATTACAGCACCTGAGGGCCACTGGGGGGTTCAGTATGGATAACATAGACCCATACTGATGTAAAGGTGATGGCTGTAGGATGAGATCCCTCGTTCCTGATGAAAAATTTATTGACTGGGCTCTCAAAATCATCTTCATAGATTGCCTCTTTCATGCCTAATTCTCTAATATAATTTTGTTAGTCCTCCATAGAGGACCACAGGCTGATATTTAATGGTATGTCATTCTTATTTGGCCATGTTATATGACACACAGCCATAAATCATTCACTGATCAAATGGCTATCCTCATTAAGTTGGACAGAGCATACAGTCTTTGCCTGAGGGCAGGGTGAGTAGTAATGGATGTCAGTTTTGAAATTTCCAGTCCATTCACCACAGCGCTTTCTGCCTCCATGTCCCATAACCAGAGCAGCTATGCTGGCATGCTCTCTTGGTTTCTGTCTAAACCACTGTACTATATCCATCAGTTCAGCTGCTGTATTATGGGCAGCAGGGTTTGGGGGGTTGGATACTGGTCAGGGCACTCCCACCAGCCTATCCTGCATTTTTTATTTTTTTTTTTTTCATTTTTGGGTTACAATCAGTCAGATCTCAAATAGATCTAGTCCAAATGGAACCTCAAAATCTGACCTTTTAGTGCCTTCATTTACAGAGTCCATTTTATACAGATTCCCTTGTACAGGGTCCCCATGGTCTTCCAGAGAGATGTTCCTGATCTTCCATAGGAGAATGATTGAATTAGGTTTTTTCCCCATCAAAACTGCCACCTGTCTTTCCAGTTTTTCAACACTATCATTCAATAGCTGATTTGCATCAGCCTGAGCCTCTTCAGTTATGTTCAGACAGTTCAAGGCCATTAAAAGTGGCCATGCCACCATGAACACAGCTAACTGTCATTCTCAAGTTGTAAGTATGTCTTTGCTAAGACCATGGAAATACTCAGTCAGGTGGGCCAGGGACTCATGGACCCTCCCTCCGTCCCACACAGGGCCCCATTTTTCAGTGACAGAAGCAGTGCTGCATTTTGAGGATCCTAGGAATCCCAGGACATGCCCTGACAAAAGGTCATTCAAAGGGGTAGTCTTTCCCCATCCAAACAACTCCATGATATTCACAGAATCACAGAATTGTAGGGGTTGGAAGGGACCTCCGGAGACCACTGAGTCCAGCCCCCTGCCAAAGCAGGTTCCCTACACCACGTTGCACAGCTCAGCATCCAGGCAGGTCTTGAATATCTCCAGAGAAGGAGATTCCACAACCACCCTAGGCAGCCTGTTCCAGTGCTCTGTCACTCTCACCGTAAAGAAGTTATTGCACACATTAGTGCAGAACTTCCTATGGTGCAGTTTCTGTCTGTTTCCCCTTGTCCCGTCTCCACACACTGCTGAAAAGAGTCTGGCCTCAACACTTTGCCCCCCACACCTCAAATATTTATAGAACCTGGATCAGGTCCCCTCTCAGCCTTCTTTTCTCAAGGCTAAACAGACCCAGTTCCCTCAGTCTCTCCTCATTGGGGAGATGCTCCAGGCCCTTCACCATCTTAGTGGCCCTCTGCTGGACTCTTTCTAAGAGATCCCTGTCTTTTTTTTACTGGGGAGCCCAGAACTGGACACAATATTCCAGATGAGGCCTCACCAGGGCAGAGTAGAGGGGGAGGATCACCTCCTTCGACCTGCTGGACACGCTCTTTTTAATGCACCCCAGGATGCCATTGGCTTTTTTGGCTACAAGGGCACACTGCTGGCTCATGGTTAATCTGTCGTCCACCAGGACGCCCAGGTCCCTCTCAGCAGAGCTCCTCCCCAGCAGCTCTTCCCCCAGCCTGTACCGGTGCATGCAATTATTTCTCCCTAGGTGCAAGACTCTACACTTGCTTTTGTTAAACCTCATCCGGTTTCTTACTGCCCGGCTCTCCAGCCTGTCCAGGTCTCGCTGAATGGCAGCACAGCCTTCAGGTGTGTCAGCCAATCCTCCCAACTTCGTGTCATCAGCAAACTTGCTGAGGGTGGTCATTGATGAAGATGTTGAACAAGACCGGACCCAGCACAGACCCCTGGGGGACGCCGCTAGTTACAGCCCTGCAGCCAGACACTGCATTGCCAACGACAACCCTCTGCACTCTGCCAGTCAGCCAGTTCTCGACCCACTTCACTGTCCAATCACCTATCCCATACTTCCTCAGCTTTGGTATAAGTATGTCATGGGAGACTGTATCAGTTATAGAGGTTATAGAGTTCAATTCCTGTAGTCAATTTGGCGGCCCAGGTGGGACCAGCTCTGTTCGCTGCAGGACCAGCTGAGAGGGAGACACTTTTGGCGCACCCTGAGATTTCTCTGAAGGACTCCCTTCCTCACCTGATCACTGCAGGGACAGACAAGGACCACCCATAGGTGGACCAGGTATGTGTATGGTAAGTGGAGCCCATATGTCTTGAGGAGACATCCTACACAGTTTACAGCCATACGTGCTGCTCCCAGGGAGGTGAGCTCATGGCTTTGGTTGCCAGCTGGGGTAGGAAGACTCCTTGGGTGAGTTCCTATGAAAGGGAACTGTATGTCATATGAATGGAAACAAGAACAAGTACTCTCTCCCAGGTGGGTGACAATAGGAGGGACCTAGGTTGGTCTCTCCTACGGGTATGGGATATAGTGGATAGCCTGTCAAATGGTAGCCTGGGTTCTCCAAGTTGTAATCACGGGGGTTATAGGTTGTATGTTCAATATTATCATCTGCTTTAAGTGTTTGGTACCGTGTGTCAAGCCGACTCTGGGAAAAACATTAACGTTTGCAACTGGTCGACCAGAGTATGAGTGTTATTAAGATTCCAGCTAGAAAACGTTGTCAGCATTGTGTAGTATGAATAAACCATGGTTTTTGATCTAAATGTCAGAGTGAGTGTGGTGTGAGTGAGACACAGAACAGCTGCAGGGTGAGTGCCGAGTCCCGATCCATGTTTCCTTCCTCCTGTGAGGGAAATGGCCAGACACGGACAAAGTGAAAGACTGTGTTGTGTGTCCACTCATAAGTACTTTCTGCTTGTATGTAAGAAGACGGGAGTTTGTACTCCGTAGATTAGTAAGATTGTCCTGAGGAGAGGTGTACATTCCACCCGACCAATGAGTGTCAACCCATTTATGTAATACTATGTACTGCTTGCGAGGAAGTGTGTGAGGGAGGTGGTTCAATCAGTGCTGGTTCTGTGGCACAGTGTTTATAACTGAAGAATACAGACTGTATTAAGGGAGTTTATGTGAACTGAAGAACTGTACGTTTTGACAAACTGTTTTGATGGTATAAGAAAGTGTAATTGTTAATGATATATGAAAGTGTAGTTGAGGGAATGTGGAAGTGTATCTGAGCATAGAAATAGAGGAAGCATTTACAGAGGAAAAAGGATTAAAGTGAGTTTACCTGCACTGACATGAGAGCAACACCCTGCCAGACCGCTGCCCTGTGAGCTGAGCAGAGCAGAGCAGAGACACAGTCCCCATGTATCAGGTAGTGTTATTCTGCTTACCAAAAGAATGAGTTCACTACAGAAGAGGCAAATCTTCCCCTCTGCTCCATCTGTGGCATACTCTGGAGTTCAAGGCATTGCAAAGCTATGGCACATCTACTTTCTTTCAATGATGAAAACTTAGTGTGCTCTGGGCTCTCATTTCAATTGCATCTAAAGAAGTCTAGGGTCATGCCAGCTGACAGGAAGCTGGCAAATGTTGTCTCATTGTAAGGAAGAGCAAGAAAGATGACATGGGCAATTATGGACCTGTCAGTCCAGAGCCTGGTAAAATTATGGAGAAAATGATGGTGGGAGTTATGGAAAAACAGCTGAAGGACAATTCTGTCATTGGTCGCAGCCAACACAAGTTTGTGAGGCAAAGGTCCTGTTTAATTTAAGCTCATTTTGTGACACAGTTATCCGTTTAGTTGACCAAGGGAAGCCAGTTGATGTAATCCTTGAGGATTTCAGTGGAGATTTTGATACTGTTTCTCACAACAACCTTCTGGACAGAATGTTCTGCATATGGCTAGACAGAAACACAATGTGGTGGGTGAGCAGTTGGCCAGTAGGTCAGTCCCAAAGGATTATAGTCAGTTTTTTCCATCAGGCTGGTAGATGGTCACTGTCGGGGTCCCCAGGGTTCCATTTTGGGGCCACTTTCCTTTCATGTTTATGCAGATGACTTGAATGCAGGACTAGAAGACGTTCTGAGCAAGTTTGCTGATGAGACCAGATGAGGAGGTGCTGTTGCCTCCACTGAGGGTGGAGAGGACTTGCAGAGAGATGTGGACAAGTCAGAGAAGTGGGTACCAGTTGGTACTAAGCACCAAGTGCATAACGTATAACAAGAACAAGTGCCTGATTGTGCACCTGGGTAGGGGCAATGCTGGACATACACACTGACTGGATATGGGACACTGGAGAGGATTCTGACTGGAAAGGGTTGGGGTGCTGGTCAGCATCACACTGAATGTGAGTCAGCAGTGTGCCAAGGCAGCCAGGAAAGACAACAGTCCCCTGGAGTGCATGAAGCAACTTATTGCCAGCTGGATCTTCCCTCTCTGCTCTGCATTGCTACTGCCTCACTAGCAGCACTAGGTGCACTTCTGGGCACCGCAGAACATAAAGGACTTCAAACTCTGGGAGAATGTGCAAAGAAGGGCACTGGAACGGAGAGATCTGAAGTTCAGAGTTTCACAGGGATTGACTGCTTGTTCAGACTGGGCCCTTATCACATCCTGCAATGAAACATAGGTCTCATATGGGACATGAACCTCACAGCGTCCTTGCACCACATGTAGAGCCTGGGATCTTCTGTCCCCATGTCTTTCATTTAACATCATACAAAATTCCAACACATTGCCCCAGGAAATGCCCAGAGCCAACATGACATACAGGACCTCTCTACCACTGGTCTTGCAATCAGGGCTTGACCTGTCTGCTTTGTAAGGCAAAGGAGAGGTTTCTTAGCATGCCAGTGCCTTTGCCTGCCTGTAGTCATGGCTTCCAGTTATCTTCTCTAACAAGTCCCTTGGGAAGCTTACTTGGTAATGGCCCTCAGCGGGCCCATTAATACTCCAAGAAACTTCACTGTTACTTCTGACTTTGTCTTGTTGAGCACTTTGTGCAAACTTCTCTCTGCACTAGAGGCTGATGAACTCAGCATCAAATGCACCCTGGGACCATTATAACCTAAAGAATCTCCTGTGCCTTATGCCATCTTGTTATCTTCTTCAGGTTATCAGAACTTGTTCAGCAAAAAGGAGGGATATCTGGAGAGAGCTTAAAGAATCCAGTATAAATTTATTGTCTATTTATTTATAGTTGGGTTTAAAGAAGACATTAAAGCAGCACTGTGCAACTGATACCAATCCAGGATGTCCCAATGAGTTCTGTACTGTTACTGTGTTGACAAAGGTCCTTCTCAACCTCCCCACACAATTTCTGCTCACAATGGACCTATGGGACTTGCATCACTTTTCTTCACATCACTCTTCTCCTCTGCATTCATCCGCTCAGTGTTAAAACTGCTTTGCACCAACTCCCACTGGCTTTCCTCAGAGAACCAGCTACACATGGAAAAGGAAAGATTTCTCTTTTTTATCTGGCCAGCAAATGGAAAGAAAGGTGATGCAATTGAATGAACAGTAAAACACAGTGATCAACTGCATGCCATGTTCAAGCTGCATCTATTGAAGTTTGTCTTTCATATGGAATACTTTTAAAAGAAATGATTTATTCTGAGGTAGGATAGGATAGATTGAATCACAGTGAAGTAGTTGACAACAGAGGCCATCAGACTCTGGTAGATAGAGCAAATTCCAGTAATCTCCCTGGGATAGATCAGCCAGGTAGTTGAGAGGTATCAACTTAAAATTGATCAGGACTTGTGAGTATTTCACACATTGAGACGGGTTAACACATTCTCACTGATTCTCAGACTTTGGGGAGATGGAACAAATTCCAGTAATCCCCCTGAAAGTCAGAAATCAGACAGATAATTGGGAGGTATCTGACTGAACAAAGAGCAAGGGATGGAGAAATCTGGAGGGCAGTGGGAGTAGTTTGTGCCCAAATGGCCTGCTGAAAACATGCCCTTAACCATGGCCATTTATTTAGGAGAGCTGAAAAAACTTGGAGGATGAGACACATCAAATAGGCAGCAGGGAAGAGTAGTGCTGGGCACTGGGCTATAGTCACAGGGCATTGGCACTGGCACCACTGTCTGTGTCTCTGAATCTGAAGACATTTGTGTCCAGCGAACACAGTTCTGGAAAACATTGTAGTTTCAGTAAAAGAAAAAAAAAGACATCAAATCACCTCAAAGATTCATATTTACAACTTAAAATGGAACAAGACTCATGAGAATTTTTCATGTTGAGAAGGGTTAACACAATTTCAATGATTTCCATCTTTGTCTTCAATTATTTGTTTCAGTTTTATTGACATTTATGATCAACTATTAAGCTTACAGCCTCAAAATAAATAAAAAGAGATACATTTGCATCTTGCACGTGGCCTGATGCCCCTTTCACCTTCGCAGTTCCCACAAGTCCTTCCATGCCGGAGAGTATGAGATCCAGCAGAGCACCTCTCCTCTTTGGTTCCTCCACTGCTTGGTCAAGAAGCTGCCATCTGTGCTCTCCAGGGATCTGCTGGATGCCACATGCCCTGCTGTGCTGTCCCTGCTGCAGATAATGGAGTGACAAAGGCCACCAAATGGGACAAGGGACAGACAACATCAGATTCCCATCTGTCTGCAGAGGGCACCTTCCATTTACTCTCCCTGATCAGGAAGACAGGAAAAGACACTGATGGTCTCCTCTGTTTGCCATTTCCATTAGCTCTGACATGTCTGCTCTTCCATCCCCAGGCAGAGCTCAGTGCACTCTCACAGAGGGCATTCACCCTTCTTTATCTCCTCGCCCATCCATCCTAAAGACTCGGTATCCCCCTTGTGCTACAGTGCAGTTGTGGAAGCCATTAAACTGTGTCCCCATGGTCCAAACAGGAGCTCAGGCCTGCAGCTCTATCAAGATTTCTAGCTTCTTGTGTGTTGGTGTTTGCATTAGTGCAAAACCACAGAAGTAAACATCCTGATTGGAAAGCATCACTGGACATAGCCTGACTGGATAGCTAATCTATGGTATCAGTGTGCAGAAGGTGGCACACAAACATTAGACTGATCGTGGGCCTTGGAGTTGACACAGCAACATGGTCACACCATGGGCATGGCTTTCCTGAAGGCCCTGTGCTGCTCTTGCAGCTGTGAGTGAATTCACCAGACAGCCAGTGCTATCCCCTCTCTGGCCCTCGGCTGATGCCCAGGAAGGAGCTGTCTATCTCAGGGATTTCCCACATGGTTTACAAGCACTGGCACACATCAGGAGCAGCCCAGGCACCTTGGGCATCACCCAGTGTCTGTGTGTGAGCAGCTGCCTCCCAGCTGAAGGTCTGAGGACTCAGAGCAGGAGCTCACATGCAGGCAACTCCTTGTGCTCTTCTGAACTGAACCAGAGGAATCCCAGCTCCTGTGGTTCTGTGGGGAGCCGAATCCCATTTCAGCTCCAGGATTTCTGTCAAGGGATGAGACTCCTGCGCTGCCTCAGCTGGATCACTGCCCTGCACAGGGAAAGTCCAAACCTCGCCTTCCTTGTCTGGTTGCCCTTATTGTTTCATCAAACGATCTCTGGGAGCACTCCCCATATGTCTCCAATCAGTCACTGACCACTGGACATGTGGTGGTTAATTGAGCGAATTTCAAAGCACAGTCATGATGCTGTTGTCTTTCAGGAGCTGTTGGCCATGAGGACCCAGGGACATGTCAGGGGAGACAAGTCGGAAAGATAAAAATGACATAATCTGCTGCTTGCCTGTCCAGGCTCCTGGGACACAGGGAGCTCATAAAAGTGTGCAGGGCTGCAGAGAGACAGCTGTGCCCAGGAGCAGCTCTTGTGCACAGCACAGCCTGCAGGTGACAGAAGGAGAGGAGAGAAACTGAAGAGAGCTTGCAGGATGTGTGTGGTGTGAGCGGGCTGTGAGCTCACTGCAGGAGCATTGCTCACAGACCATGACAGGGTAAGTCTCACTGCAGACCATGAGCTGCTTTTCATAGAGGGTCAACTTAATTTGGGACATCCCATAGGAGATCTGGATGCAGGCACTGCATTTTTCTTTACTGTGGAAAAAGCCTTCTGCTCCAGCTGAGGGCTTCCATACGGCAGTATGAAATCACAGCCCTGAGGGCTGCATGTCCCAGCACGGCTGCAGGCTGTGCAGCCGGGGCTGCAGGCGGGTGCCCAGGGCTGTCCTGCAGAGCAGGGTCCCTGCTGTGCCCCAGGGGCTGTGTGCCGGGTATGGGACTCTGCCGCCTGCCAGGCTCAGCACTCAGCCTGCCCGGGGAGCTGCCCAGGGTGCTGCAGGGAGACGGGTGGGGGGAAGGAGCCCCCCGGCAGGGCTTGTGCTGCCACAGCTGCTGCCTGGGGCAGGGGATCACAACTCCACTGCACAACGGAATGTTTCTGAGGGCACTTTGCAAGAGGAGAGCCAAGGCAGGGGGTTTCCATTTCCTGTTCTGAGGCAAAGAGGTTTGGAGTCAGAAATCTAAAAGGGGCAATAAGAGTTCTGAGAATTTTTCATCAATCTATTGCTTGTTTTGTGAACACTCACACATGATGTGCTTTCAGTCTCCCCTTTCTCGAAGGATGGAATTATCATCATTTTCTGTAGGCATGAATAATTCACTTATCCTACAAACAGGCAGCATTTTCTAACTGAAACTGAATGCCACAGAAGCTCGGGTAGGGGGCTCTAAGAGCACTTGGGGTAAAGATATGAGACATGAAACAGATGAAAATATCCAGGGAGAGGCATAAGAAAATAAAAGGAAGGTTAGAGCTCCATATGCTGCTTCTGCTTAAGGAATGCTGAAATACATGAAATTAAATGCAAGTAATGGTGCTAAATGTACACTGTTGTAAGAGAATAAAAACATTTCATATTATAGCAGGAGGAGTGTGTCTGAGAATGGTCTGGACTTGTCATTATCTTCTGCACTCTGAGCAGGACTCCAAGCCCAACAACAGCAGATGTCCAACAGCAGCTCCATCAGCGAGTTCCTCCTGCTGCCGTTGGCAGACACGCGGCAGCTGCAGCTCCTGCACTTCTGGCTCTTCCTGGGCATCTACCTGGCTGCCCTCCTGGGCAACGGCCTCATCAGCACAGCCGTAGCCTGCGACCGCCGCCTGCACACCCCCATGTACTTCTTCCTCCTCAACCTGGCCCTCCTCGACCTGGGCTGCATCTCCACCACTCTCCCCAAAGCCATGGCCAACGCCCTCTGGGACACCAGGGCCATCTCCTACACAGGATGTGCTGCACAGCTCTTTTTCTTTACCTTCTTCATGTCAGCAGAGTATTCCCTTCTCACCATCATGTCCTATGACCGCTATGTTGCCATCTGCAAGCCCCTGCACTACGGGACCTTGATGGACAGCAGAGCTTGTGCCACCATGGCAGCAGCTGCCTGGGGCACTGGGGTTCTCAATTCCCTGCTGCACACTGCCAGTACGTTTTCACTGCCTCTCTGCCAATGTTGTCAACCAGTTTTTCTGTGAAATCCCACAGATCCTCAAGCTCTCCTGCTCTGGCTCCTACCTCATGGAATTTGTATTTCTCTTTTTTGGTGTCAGTTTAGGCTTTGGTTGCTTTGTTTTCATAGTTGTGTCCTATGTGCACATCTTCATGGCTGTGCTGAGGATGCCCTCTGAGCAGGGACGGCACAAAGCCTTCTCCATGTGCCTCCCTCACCTGGCTGTGGTCTCCCTGTTTCTCAGCACTGGTGCTTTTGCCTACCTGAAGCCCCCGTCCATTTCCTCCCCACTCCTGGATCTGACAGTGGCACTTCTGTATGCAGTGGTTCCTCCAACACTAAACCCTATTATCTACAGCATGAGGAACGGGGAGATCAAGCACGCTTTCAGGAAGGTGTTGCAATAAGCACTATTCCAGCTACAATAAAATGCACAACTTCCTCAATAGGATTCCCAGTGGTGGTTCTTTATGTTTTATGCATCTTTGTCTGTTTGATTATGTGAGATATAGGAATGTGCAAAAAAAAAATGTTATTGAACTTATAAATAAAAATGTATTTAAATTCTTTCCTACCTAATTTCCATTTTCTCACTCCAAGAACTCATGTAAACATGGAACCAGATTCCCTGAATATGTTATAAGATACCTAAAAAGCTTTCAAAATAGACTTACTTAGATTTTCTTTCTTCCTACTTTGCCTGGATTTGGGGAGGTACAGCCACAGACAGCAGCTCAACGTGCTCTTTTCATTCATGTGCTCTTACCAGTGCTGCAGTGCTCTTGAGTCCTCTCATTTGTGCAGTCCTGAAGGTCTTGTGTGTCTCACAACAGTCCTGTTGCCTCTACAGCAGCAATCCAGGGCTGCAGTCAGTAGCCGGCAATATGAACAGGTCTGTCAGAGCTGGTCTCCTTGCTGGCGCTGCCATAACAAGAGGGCCCCTTTAGAGCAGGACCAGAGAACTGGAGGGAGGCCTCTTCCAAAGCTGGTGTAAGGAATATACCTCAGGAGCTGCTCCCTGAGAAAACCTTGAGATCTTCAGGTGCTCTTCACTGTGTGACCAGATCAGATTGAATAGTCCCAAGGAGATCCGTAAGCATCTCAAGGCAGTGCTGTGGTTTAAGGTTTATGGGTTGAGACAAAGAGAAAAAGAAAAGGATAATAATTATGACAAATGTATTTATACATATATAATATATTTAGTGTATTTTCACACATATACAACATATGCAGTTGCAAACATATATGAACTAATCCCTATGCGCATCTGTCTGCAAGTCCAGGATTAGTTGCAGGGGTTTTAACAGCCACAGGGTTCACTGTAGGAGCTGAAGTGGCTGTTGGGCTGTTGCAGGAGTTGAAGTGACCTCAGAGTTCATTGCCAGAGCTGGAACCACCACAGGACCTGTGACTATGTTGGAGCAGCCACTGGGCTCATTGGAGGGGTTGGAGCCACCGCAGGGCTGTACTTCCTCCCTTGGGAGGAATTTGTACCATTTTCTTATTACCATACTTGGAACAGCTACAGGACCCGTAGCAGGAGTAACTGCAGAGCTCATTATGAGGGGTGGAGTGACAGAGGGATCTGCCCAGAGCTTGGAGCAACTGCAGGACGTGTAGCAAAACCTTGGAGCTGCTGCATGGTCTGTGCCAGGAGTTGCAGAGGCTGCAGCACTGTCAGCAGATCCAGCTCTCTGGATCTGGCACACTGCAGTCATTTGTGCCTCTTGGGGGTTACCAGTGCCACAGCAGACCTGCCCCCAATATTCTACCAGTTTATCAGGATCCTGCAGTTGCTCGGAGATGAAGTTCCAAAGCCCTGGGGGTGCCCACCACTCCAGGCAGCTGCCCAGACCGTCCCACACCCTCTGCCATGCAGAGCCTTCTCACCTTGGGGCAGATCTCTCACTGATATTCCTGAATAATTGTTTAACCTCAATCATAGATTCATAGAATCACCAAGGTTGGAAAAGGCCTAAAAGATCATCCAGTCCAACCGTTCACCTATTACCTATAGCTCCCACTAAACCATGTCCCTCAACACAATATCCAGTACACCCCCGGACTCACAGAGGCGACAATGTAAATTGTGTAATTCCTAATCATATGGACAATATTACTTCCAAAACCCAAAGATGACCGCAGAGCTGAATGTGCACAAAACTTCACTTTGTCAGCTGCCAATTTTATCGTGGTACAAACTGAGGTCAAACAGCATAGCAAAATAAATACCCTAATGCAGCATCCAAGCACCAAGTAAGGAGCTGTGCAGTGAAGCTTCATGAGAAGACTCAACAAGCTCCACACATAGGGAGCACATCCACACAAATCAGCACCATGGCCTGCACTTCTCCAGCTCCCACAAAGCCCTGTCCGCTCTGGACAGATGTGCTGCTATCTCAACCCTTGGAGCCTCACATCAGGCACCAAAATGACAGTGGTTGTTGAACCCAACATGTGGCTCAGCAGCACACAGTGCTTTGTGCACTGCCCAATTCCCAGTGGGATGGGGATGAGAACTGGGAAAAAGAGTACAACTTCTGGGATGTAACAAAGCAGTTTACTAAGAGAGATAAAAGAAGTGGAGTAATAGTTATCACTATATATCCGTTGATATGGAATTGTATGTAACAACTGATGCACAAGCACTTGCTCAGCACCACCAGACTGATGCTCAGCTGGACCCTGGGCAGTGAAGAGACTGAGATGAACTCCCACCCCTTTCAATACAATTTCTGCTTGCTGTCAGCTGATAGAGAACGTCCCTTTGGCCACTATCAGTCAGCTGTCCTCACTCTGTTCCCTCCCAGCTCCATGTGCCCTTTACTGACCATGGCCTTGGCTCTGTACAACACTGCTTAGCAGCAGCTGTAAACATCAGAGTGTTATCAATGGTTTTCTCCTAGAACCAAAACACTGCACCACAGCAGACAGTCTGAAGAAAACAATTCCATCCCAGCTGTAACTCAGATTCCTGCCTGTCCCCTCTTCTTGTTCTTCCTGATCAGGAAGCAAGGAACAGAATCTGCCGCTCTCCTCTCTGAGCCCTTTCCATCAGTTCTCAGCTGGCTCCTCTGCCATCCCCAGGCAGAGCTCAGTGCCCTCTCATGGATGGCAGCAGCCTTTTCTCTTCTTCCTTGCCCATCCGTCATGCAGAATCTGTACCCCATTTGCTACAGTACAGAGCTGAGAATCAACCCACCATGTCTCTGTGAACCAAACAAGACCCTAGGCCTGCAAAGGCACAGAGATTTGGAGTTCGCTGAGTGAATGTTTGTGGTCCTCTCATTAGTGTAACGACTCTTCAGAAAGGATCCCCTTCCAGAAGCATGTTTTGATTTTGCCTGGCTGGGCCTTGCATCTACACCGTGCTACTGGTGTTCAGAAGATGGCACACAGGTACGAGACCCATTGTGGGGCTCACAGTTGTCCAGTGAACATTGTCACTACCCAGGGCATGTCTTTCCTAAAGGTCCTCAGTGGCATTTGCCAGCTGGCTGGGGGTGTGCTGGAGACCCCAGGGAACTGCCATTCTGTTGTAATACAAGAAGAATTTTACAGAGCAGCAGCCATGGATCAAGATAAGCACTTTACAGAGCACCTTACAGCTGCAGAGCAGGATAAACAGCATGAGAACCAAGGACACCTCTAGCAAAAGAGTGAAAGGCTCGTGGCTTTGAAGCGGGGTTTTAGGGTTCTTATTGCAGAAGCTTTCTTCCAATTAGTACGTGTGATTTTTGAACACCCTTGTTTGTTTGCTATAAAAGTACGGCTCTTCAGGCAATAGATGGACACAGCTATATTTAACTATATTGGTGTGTGGTTGTTTGTCCTAGAACGCTGACTTTTGCCTTCAGGTTCGCCAACACATGGGGGCCTGCAATGTCATGGGATTTAACTCTTGAACACCTGTGGGATCCCGAGAAACTAAGCCAGTATTTGAGTCAGGGATGGCACAGCCTAGATAGATCTAAGGGGGTATGACTTATTTGGGGCTTGGCTTGTGCTTACCGTGCTCTATATAACACTGTTCCGAAAAGAGAGAATTTCCGAGCTGAGGTTCTAGCCAAAAAGGGAAATCCCCAAGTCAATTTTGATCAGTCACAGGAGGCACCAGTAACAATATCAGTTGCCCTTGTGGAAGGCAAGAAATGGAAATGGGTGTCCTCACGTCTAGAACGGAAAAAAGAAGTGGAGGAGGAGGCAACAGAAGATCCAGGTGACAGGTCTGGATAAGTACCGAGAAAGGAAAAAGGAAAAGTGTCATGAAGAAGAGAGTGATGAGGAGGAAATCTCTGTTACTGTTTGTCGATCCCTGAAGATGACTGAAATCGAAGGCGTAAGAAAGGAGTTCACACGGCACCAGAATGAATCTCTTGTTACCTGGTTGCTTCGCTGTTGGGACAGCTGGGACGGTAGCTTGTTGTGATGTGACAGGCCCTTCCCCATATTCTGGAAGAATCTTAGTGTAATACAGTGGGTGTAGACAAAAAGGCGTAGGTTATATAAGGATGTGTCTGTTTCAATAAATCGCCATTTTGCCACTTCATCTCCTTGGTGTCACTTGGTAATTGGCCTAGCTGCTGCTTCAGTTGAAGGCGAGAGATCGTAAAGAAATTAACGACCATAAAGCCTTCATGTGTATCATTAAAATTCTCAGCTATTAGACACAAGCGCTTTCCAGATTGAGCAAGGAACAACAGTAAATTGCACTGTGTGTTTCCTTGTGGTGTTACCTACGTGACCACAGAGAAGACACGAGGAAGTGGCATGACCAGCCTACTCCTGTACTATGAGCACGGGTGAGGGAACTACAAAACAGTCCAACCACCAGTACGGCTGCTCCAGTTATCACAGGTAACCAATAGAGGGGCCCTGCCCTCATTCAAGGGAGTGGAAGGGATAATAGAGTTTATTGGACTGTGTGGATTTGATGGCCTGGCACATCAGAACCACAGAAATATAAGGCACTGGTGGATACTGGTGCACAGTGCACCCTAATGCCCTCCAGTCATGAAGGGACAGAATCAATCCATATTTCTGGATATCTCTCAAGAATTGACTGTGTTGGAGGCTGAAATAAGCCTCACTGGTAAAGACTGGAAAAAACATCCTATGTGAGTGGTCCAGGGTTTCCGTTCATACTTGGTATTGAGGATACCTCAGAAGAGGGCATTTCAAGGATACTAAGGGGTATCACTGGGCCTTTGGAATCGCTGCTGTAGATATGGACAACATTAAGCAGCTGTCTGTTTTGCCTGGCCTGTCAGAGGACCCGTCTGTTGTGAGGCTGCTACGAGTAAAAATAAAAGAGCAGCAGGTACCGATTGCTACAAAGACAGTGCACAGACGGCAGTATCGCACCAACAGGGATTCCTTGCTCCCCATTCATGATTTGATTCGCCAGTTGGAGAATCAGGGAGTGATCAGTAAAACTCACTCACCTTTTAACAGCTCCATATGGCCAGTGCGTAAAGCCAGTGGAGAATGGAGGCTGACAGTAGACTACCGTGGCCTGAATGAGGTCACACCCCCACTGAGTGCTGCTGTGCTGGAGAGCAAATAATTCAAATTCTTCTATGAGCCAGTTTTGCTATTAAGTGAAGCAAAGTAAAAGGGCCTGCCCAGGAAATTCAGTTCTTAGGTATAAAGTGGCAGGATGGATGTCATCACATCCCAACAGTGATTGACAAAATCACTGCCATGTCTCCACCAACTAGCAAGAAAGAGACACAATCTTTCCTGGGTGCAGTGGGCTTTTGGAGGATGCATATTCCAAACTACAGCCTCATTGTAAGCCCCCTTTATCAGGTGATGCAGAAGAAGAATGATTTTGCATAGGGCCCAGAGCAGCATCAGGCTTTTGAACAGATTAAACAGGAGATAGCCTGTGCCGTGGACCTGGGGCCAGTACGGACTGGACAGGATGTAAAGAACATCCTCTATACTGCTGCTGGAGAGAAAGGTCCCACTTGGAGTTTGTGGCAAAGAGCCTCAGGAGGGACCCAAGGCCGACCCCTGGGATTCTGGAGCTGAACGTACAAGGGGTCTGAAGAGTGCTACACTCCAACTGAGAAGGAGATCTTAGCCGCGTATGAGGGGGCTCGGGCTGCTTCCGAAGTAGCTGGTACTGAAATGCAGCTCTTTCTGGCACCTCGACTGTCAATGATGAACCGGATGTTGAAAGGGGAGGTTCTCTCCACCCATCATGCTACCGATGCCACCTGGAGCAAGTGGATTGCACTGATTAGACAACAAGCGCGGATGGGGAACCTCAATCGTCCAGGAATTTTAGAAGTGATCATGAACTGGACTGAAGATAAAAAGTTTGGAACATCACCAGGAGAAGAGGTGTCATGTGCTAAAGCGGCCCCACCATACATCGAACTACCAGAAAATGAAAAGAAATATGCTCTTTTCACTGATGGATCATTTCATATTGTAGGGAAGCATCGGAGATGGAAAGCTGCTGTTTGGAGCCCCACACGACAGGTCGCAGAGGCCACTGAAGGTAAAGGAGAATCAAGTCAGTTTGCAGAGGTAAAAGCTGTCCAGCTGACCTTAGATGTGGCTGAACGGGAGAGGTGGCCAATGCTTTATCTTTATACTGACTCATGGATGGTGGCAAATGCCTTATGGGGGTTGTTACAGCAGTGGGAACAAAATAACTGGCAACGGAGGTGTAAACCTATTTGGGCTGCTGAACTGTAGAAAAACATAACTGCTCAAAAAAAAGATATGATTGTAAAGGTGTGTCACGTGGATGCACACTTGCCCAAGAGTCGGGCTATTGCAGAACAACAAAACAACCATCAGGTAGGTCGAGCTGTCAGAATTGAGGTGGCTCAAATAGACTTGGACTGGCAGAACAAGAGTGAATTATTTCAAGCTTGATGGTTCCATGAGACCTCAGGCCATCAAGGAATGGACATAACATATAATTGAGCTAGAGACTGAGGGGTGGACTTAACTATGGATGCTATTGCACTCGTTATTCATGACTGTGAATCATGTGCCATAATTAAACAAGCCAAGAATATGAAGCCTCTCTGGGGGGAAGGCCAAGGCAAAAGTATAAATATGGGGAGGAGTGACAGGTGAATGATGTCACCTTGCCAGGATCTCATAATGATAAGCGTTTTGTGCTTACCATGGTGGAAGCAACCACTGGGTGGCTTGAAACATACGCAGTACCCCATGCTACTGCCAGAAACACAATATTGGGTTGTTAGAAACAAGTCCTATAGAGACATGACACCTCAGAAAGAACTGAGTCTCATAATGGGACACATTTCAAAAATTCCCTTAATAAATACTTGGGCCAAAGTTCATGGCATTGAGTGGATTTATCATATCCCCTACCATGCACCAGCTTCTGGTAAAATTAAAAGATACAATGGGGTGTTGAAAACTATGTTGAAAGCAATGGGTGGTGGAACACTGAAGCACTGGGAAAAGCATTTGCATGTGGTGCAAGGATGCTGTTAAAGTTCATATCCCACATGTGCCCTGTGTCTCATCACAGGATGTGGGGTGTGAGAAGGGCCCAGTCTGAACAAGCAGTCAATCCCAGTGAAACTCTGAACTTCAGATCTCTCAGTTCCAGTGCCCTCCTGTGCACACTCTCCCATAGTTTGATGTTCTTTATGTTCTGCATTGCACAGAAGTGCACCCAGTGCTCCAGGTGAGGCAGTAGCAATGCAGAGCAAAGAGGGACAAACCTTTCTCCCACCCAGCTGGCAATAAATTGCTTGATGCACTTTAGGGGACTGTTGGCCTTCTTGGCTGGCTGGGCACACTGCTGACTCACTTAAAATTTTATGTTGAGCAGGACCCCCAATCCTTTTCAGTCAGACGTCTCTCATGTGTCCAATATACAGACAGTGTTTATGTCCAGGGTTGCCCATACCCAGGTGCACAATCAGGCACTTGTTCTTGTTATACTTTATGCACTTGGTGCTTAGTACCAACTGGTACCCACTTCTCTGACTTGTCCACATCTCTCTGCAAGTCCTCTCCACCCTCAGTGGAGGCAACAACACCTCCTCATCTGGTCTCATCAGCAAACTTGCTCAGAACATCTTCTAGTCCTGCATGCAAGTCATCTGCATAAACATGAAAGGAAAGTGGCCCTAAAATGGAACCCTGGGGAGCTCTGACAGTGACCATCTACCAGCCCAATGGAACCCACTGACTATAATCCTTTGGGACAGAACTACTGGCCAACTGCTCACCCACCACTGCTGGTGAACCTGAAAGGCAAAATGTCAGCGTGCTGGGTCAAACAGAGAAACACCAATATAGTTACATATAGCTGCATCAATTTATTGCCCGAAAGCCAGACTTTTATAGGAGACAGACAAGGGTGTCCAAAAATCACACACGCTAATTGGAGGAAAGCTACTGCAATAACAACCCTATAACCCCCCTTCAAAGCCACGAGCCATTCATTCTTTTCCTAGAGATGTCCTTTGTTCTCATGCTGTTTATCCTGCTCCGCAGCTGCTGCTCTGTGAACTCCTTATCTCAATCCATGGCTGCTGCTCTGTAAAATTCTTCTTGTATTCTTGTACACACCACGTTCTGTTTCTGTCTAGCTGTATGCAGGAATTTCTGTCCAGAAGGGTGCTGGAGAAATAGTATCAAAAGCTCTACTGAAATCCTCAAGGATTACATCAACTGCCTTCCCTTGTTCAGCTCAATGGATAAAGGTGTTGAAGAGTGAGCAAAGCCTCAAAATGGTAGTAAGGTAACACTTTGCTATAGAAAGGGAAAGGGGAACTTCACAGAAACCAAGACAAAGGGTAACTGTAGATAGTTTACATTTAAAAGGGCAGGGAAAACAGGGAAAAGGGGAATTACAGACACTTAGTCAAAAGAAAACCAGAGAAGAGGGCAATAAAGATAAGAAGAAACTGTCCAGAGACCTCTGACAAGAAGAAGGATTAGATACCCCCGGGCAAGACGATGCTTACGTGGGAGAATGGTACCAGCAGATAACACCAAGAAGAAAACAGAAGAAGAATTTCACCCCAAAACAACGGCAAGGGTCGCGGGGAATGGGGTCAGGGGGAATGAGGGAATGGGGTTGCGGGGAACGGGGCCATAGGGAATGTAATGAATATGTAATCAAACTGAGGAGGAGACTATTGATTATGTATTAGCTTAACCTATATCTGTAACACACTTTTCTCTTTACGGTGTGCAAGTTTGGTGGAGCTATCCCCCTTGCACCCGGCGCTGCGCAATAAACATACCTGCTTTATAACCCATCTCTGGATTATAGAGTTTGATTCCGCAAGTCAATTTGGCACCCCAGATGGGACTACCTCTGTTTGGCTGCGGGACCAGCTGAGAAGGGGGACGCCTTTGGCGCGCCCCGAGATTTCTCGGAAGGACTCCCCTCCCTCATCTGATCACTGCAGGAGCAGACAAGAACCATCTGTCGGCGGAAAGGTATGTGAAACTGGGAAACGGGGGTCCCGTAAGTCGTGAGGAGACGTCCTACGCAGGGCACAGTGGAGTCGGCGTGCTCCCCCCCTAGGGACGTGAGCTCACGGGTTAGGTTAGGTTGCCGGCTGGGTTAGGACTCCCTAGGGAGTGCCTACAAAGGGGCCAGTAAGTCGTACGCATGGTAAAAGAGCTATTGCTCACATTCAGGTGATTGCTAATTGGGCAGAGCTTGTCTGCTTTCTCTGGTACAGGGTGATTTGTGTAATCCTGGGATAATTGGTATCGTACAGCGCTGTCTATATAGGTGGCCTAAGTCAACAACTAGCACCGGTGTTCTTAACATCTTTGGTTAAGCTTAACAAATGATATATTGTAATTCTGTTTGAATTGTCGTGTGAGTGTGGTGTGAGTGAGACGCAGCACAGCTGCGGGGCGAGTGCGGAGTCCCGACCCGCGGTTCCGTCCTCCCGCGAGGGAAACGGCCGGGGACGGACGAAGCGAAAGTTGTCTCCAATACTTGTTTATCTTTGTTTTAATACGTGTTTATTTTGTATTATTAGTTACCGGTTGTTGTAAAGTACGTGGTCATAAGTCATAACGATACTGTTGTGTCAGAAGTGGTTTTACTTATAAAAGAATACGATTGTTTATATTAAGTTACGATGGGGAAATCACAGAGCAAAGAGGTCCCTGAGCGCACACCCCTGGGTTGTATACTGGCACACTGGCGAGATATTGCTGGGAAATCAAGAGGAACCCTGAGTCGGAAAAACTTGATTAAATATTGTAATCAGTGGTGGTTGGTGTATAAGCTGGAGGAAGGGGAGAAATGGCCTCTAAATGGAACAGTAAAATATAATACAATCTTGCAGCTTATGTTGTTTCTGAGGAGAGAAAATAAGTGGGAGGAGGTAGCATATGCAGATATGTTCTTCACCCTCCGCAACCACCCGGAATGGCAGAAAGAGTGTGGAATGGGACCGCCACAAGATCCTTTTGTACTAACTATAGAAAAAGTACGGCGGGAGGCAAAAGAAAGTAAAATAAAACGCTGCTGCTCATCCTGTAGTATCGGACAGCAGTGCACAAAGACAGGCAAGGTTAGGGAGCCTGAAGAATTGTCGGAATATCTCCAGGTTCAGCGGGCAATAAGGGTGAGAAATGAGGAAATCCCACTAGATCCAGAAATGCCTTCTCTTGAGGATTCTAATCCTCCTTCACCCCCTTCACCCCCGGCCCTCCCTTCTCCCCCTGAGCCTCCTGCCTCCCCAGTAGCCTCACGTACCCGAAGCCAGCAGCCGTTAACAATAGCTCCGTTGAGGGAAGTGGTACGTCCAGAGGGGGGTACAATGTTAGTTAAAGTTCCGTTCTCTTCATTTGACTTAGAATCTTGGAAGGAGGTTTGTAAAAACTACCGAGATGACCCATCAAAGGTAGCAAGACAAATGCAGTTTTTAGTTAGACAATTTGAACCAGACTGGAATGATATTCAGTTGCTGTTAGATCAACTGACCGAAACAGAAAAACAACTGGTTCTAAGAACAGCACAAACCCTGCTTGAGGATAATTTGCGAGGAACAGATGAAGATATTAAAGACTATTTCCCATTACAAAACCCTCGCTGGGACCCAAATACAGATCATGGGAGGGAGCTTTTGGAGAGATACCGAGAATGGGTAATAAAGGGAGTAGAAAGAGCTATCCCTAGAACAGTGAACTGGTCTAAATTATTTGAAGTGAAACAGGGTCCCCAGGAGACTCCCTCGGAATTCCTTGAAAGGCTGAGGAATGTAATGAGAAAACATACCTCCCTGGATCCAAATTCAGAGGAAGGTATTCATCAGTTGGTGTCACTATTCACAGGGCAGTCTGCAGGGGATATAAGAAAGAAGCTACAAAAATTACCAGCACCGGCCAATAGAAATTTGGAAAGTTTGCTAGAAGTAGCTTGGAGAGTGTTTAGCAATCGGGAGGAGGAAGATAGGAAAAAGGACAGACAGATACTGATTGCAGCTTTGCAAGGGACAGGGAGGGGTGAAATGTGCAGAACAAGAAAGCCCCTGGAAAAGGACCAATGTGCCATCTGCCGGAAAAAAGGACACTGGAAAAATGAATGCCCACTGAGAAAACAGAAAAGGGGGGCATGGACTAAGTTCCAAGCCCCCGTAAAGGAGGATTGACTGGAACCGGGCGAGTCTACCCTGGCGGATTCACTGGTTAAGATAAAGCTAGGGAAGAAACAGAAGAGTGTAGAATTTTTAATAGATACTGGTGCGGCTTGTTCAGTACTAAATGAAGAATTAACTCCATTAAGTAAAGAATTTATGACTGTAAAAGGGGCCACTGGTCAACCCGAAAAGGCTTACTTCCTTAAACCTCTGAAATATAAATTGGGGAAGCAGGTAGGGATACATCGATTTTTATACCTACCTGACTCACCACATCACCTCTTAGGACGGGATCTCTTAGAATTATTAGGGGCAGAAATAAAATTTGAGGCAGGAAAGATGCGGTTTAAAGTGAGGGATGATTCTTTAATTGAGGTACTGAGCCTAGCATTGATCACAACAAATTCAACTCCCGAAAACACAGGGATGCCCGAAGAAATCAGTAATCAGGTCTATCCAGGGGTATGGGCAACGGAAACCCCAGGGCGTGCAAAAAACGCCCCTCCTGTGGTAATTAATATAAAGCAAGGAGCTCAACCCCCACGAATTAAACAATACCCCCTAAGGATAGAAGATAGAGAGGGAGCACAACCATTAATTGATAAATTCATGAGACATGGGTTATTAGTGGAATGTGAATCTAAATACAATACCCCGATACTTCCAATTAGGAAACCAGACGGGAACTACCGTATAGTACAGGATCTGAGAGCAATCAATAAAATAGTAGAAGATTTATATCCCCTGGTAGCAAACCCATATACACTGCTTACAAAACTATCTAGTGAATTGGCTTGGTTTACCGTACTGGATCTAAAGGATGCATTCTTCTGCTTACCCCTAAGTCCAGAGAGTCAGCTATTATTTGCATTTGAGTGGGAGAACCCTAAATCCGGCAGAAAAACACAACTGACATGGACAGTGCTTCCCCAAGGGTTCAAGAATAGCCCAACTATTTTTGGGAATCAGCTAGCCAAGGATTTGGAACAATGGGAACGCCCCTCTGAGAAAGGAGTTCTGTTACAGTATGTAGATGATCTATTAATAGCTACTGAAACGGAAGAAGAGTGTGTAACATGGACTATCAGTCTACTGAATTTTCTGGGGCTTAATGGGTATCGAGTCTCCCCACAGAAGGCCCAGGTGGCAAAACGACAAGTAGTCTATTTGGGCTACGAAATCACAGCAGGACTAAGGATGCTGGGAACAGCGAGGAAGGAAGCCATTTGTCAGACCCCCGAGCCCCGGACTGCAAAGGAGCTGCGCACATTCCTGGGAATGACAGGCTGGTGTCGACTCTGGATCCATAACTATGGACTTCTGGTAAAACCACTCTTTGCACTTTTAAAAACTAACCCCAATACTCTCACTTGGGATGGGGAAAGCAGAAGAGCTTTTAAACAGTTAAAGCGTGAGCTCATGCAGGCTCCTGCCTTAGGGTTGCCAGACACAACAAAACCATTCTGGCTATTCTCATATGAAAAACAAGGAATAGCCTTGGGAGTCCTGGCTCAGAACTTGGGGCCTTATCGAAGAGCAGTAGCATACTTTTCTAAACAACTGGATGAAGTAAGCAGGGGGTGGCCGAGCTGCTTGAGAGCAATAGCTGCACTGGTATTAAACGTTCAGGAAGCACGTAAATTTACTTTAGGGCAGAAAATTACAGTCTTGACATCTCACACTGTTTCAACTGTGTTAGAAGTGAAGGGTGGGCACTGGCTCTCACCACAGAGACTCCTTAAGTATCAAGCTATCCTGATGGAACAAGAAGATGTGGAAATAAAAGTAACTAATATTGTTAACCCAGCATCCTTCCTTAGTGGGACCTCGGGAGAACCAGTACTGCATGATTGCCTGGAAACCATTGATGCGGTGTGTTCCAGCCGACCAGACCTGAAAGAAGAACCACTAGAAGATGCTGAGGACTCTTGGTATACTGACGGTAGCAGCTTTGTGCTGCAGGGGGTACGCAAAGCAGGCTATGCTGTGACAACTACAAACAAGGTAATAGAATCAAAAGCCTTGACCCCAAATACCTCTGCACAAAAGGCAGAAATCATAGCTCTAACTCGAGCATTAGAGCTGGCAGAGGGAAAGAGAATCAACATATGGACAGATTCAAAGTATGCTTTTAGTGTGATACATGCCCATGGAGCAATATGGAAGGAGAGAGGACTATTATCAACACAAGGAAAGGGCATTAAGCATGCCGAGGAAATTTTAAAGCTCCTGGAAGCAGTTCATCGACCAAGAAAGGTGGCTATTATGCATTGCAGAGCACACCAGAAAGGAAAGATGCCGGAAGAAGTAGGAAATGCTTTTGCAGATCGAGAGGCAAAACGAGCAGCAAGGGAAGACCCGGTGGAAATGCATTCTTTAATTCCAGACGGTAAAATCCAAATTGATAGTGAACCCAGATACTCAAAGGAAGATAAAATTCTCATAGAAGATCTAGGAGGGCAAGTGGGAGAGGGAGGATGGGCCACTACCCCACAAGGTAAAATCATTATTCCCACGGCTATACTGTGGGCAGTGATAATGGCTGAACACAGAAAAACTCATTGGGGAGTGGAGGCACTGCATAAATATTTAGCCCAAAGAATAATTGCCCGGAACTTGTATTCCACAATTAGGCAGGTGACACAACAATGCGAGATATGTTTACAGAATAACCCCAAGTCAGGTCATAAAGTCACCCTAGGGCAGATAGGGAAAGGGAATTACCCGGGACAACAGTGGCAAATTGATTTCTCAGAACTCCCAAGAAAAGGGGGGTTCAGATATTTATTGGTATTAACAGACACCTTTTCGGGATGGCCAGAAGCGTACCCCTGTAGGACTAACAAGGCTCGAGAGGTAACAAAGGCTCTGTTACATGAGATTATTCCGAGGTTTGGGGTCCCTGCAGCAATTTCATCAGATCGTGGCCCACACTTTAATGCTAAAGTGGTCCAACAAGTAAGTTCACTATTGGGAATTGATTGGCAGCTACATACACCATACAGGCCGCAGTCCAGCGGTCAGGTGGAAAAAATGAATCACCTAATCAAATTACAGATAGTGAAATTGGGCCAAGAGGCTGGGATACCCTGGCCTCAGGCATTACCACTGGCACTCTTACGAGTTCGTACCAAACCCCGAACCAAGGAAGGACTGAGCCCATTCGAAATCCTTTATGGGAGGCCTTACCCTGTACAAAAGGGAATCTCTATGCAAACTGGGGAAGAAGTATTGAATGAATACATGGTAAATCTGACAAAGCAACTAAAGAAAATTGAAAAAACAGTACTTGGGGCCAGGGCACGGGGCCTAGATAGCCCAGTGCATAATATACTACCAGGCGACTATGTTTATGTTAAATCCCTCTCAGATTCACCTCTGGAACCAAAGTGGAGTGGGCCCTACCAAGTGCTCCTGACCACCCACACGGCAGCAAAGGTGAAAGGACTGACGCCTTGGATACACCACACCCGCCTGAAGAAAGCTCCCAGACAACAGTGGACGGTGAAAGAGGAAGGACCACTGAAGATCAAAATCCAAAAACATGTATAACAGCTTGGTAATTTTTAGCATGACCGTGACAACAGTCGTAGCCTGGCATGGGAACAGCTACCTGAAAATGACTGAGAAAATTGGCCAGGCTTTCAATAAATCTTGCTGGATATGCACGGCCCTCCCTAGAGGAGAGGGAAGAGTACCTATGTATGGGGTGGCAACACTAAACTGGACAATTCCAAGCTGGGTGGAATATGGGAAATGTAAGTTTGGTCTAGAAGACAAACAAGACAAACCACAGAAAGGTCCTAGGTTTGAGTTGCTAATCTTAGATTCTACTAGGTCAATCTTTGTAGATAGAAAATTTGATAAGGGGGTGGGGGTGGGATGGCGAAACTTAACGGGCATAGGGTGTAGTTGGGAATATGGGAATTCAGGAATAGTAACAGGGATTGTTAGAATTGGGAAATGGGCACAAGGCACGGGATGCGACCCTAGAACAGATGAGGCATCATACTGGGTCTCAGATAAGAATATTCTCGGAATTGCAAGGATGGCTACATCATTTGCCTATCAAGAAAAGATGCCCAAGCCATGTAAATTACCAAATGGGTATTGGTGGCTGTGTGGGGATGGGCATGCTCGAAAAGCATTACCTATAAATTGGACAGGGACATGTACTGTAGGATATTTGGTACCTCAAACTACAGTACATGAAGACACCCCACGAGGACTTTTAAGAACTCCCTGGATTCGAACTAGGCGCACATACAATCCCTTAGTGCACAGCACAGGCTTTCATAGCTTCTTAAGAATTCTCATTCCATCTCTAGGGGTGACACAACTAGAACAGGCAATTGTGAATATCTCAGCTACTTTAGAAATAGTAGAAAATGCCACAACAGATGCATTGCGAGCAATCCAAGAAGAGGTATCCTCCTTATCCAAGGTGGTGATTCAAAACAGGATGGCACTGGATATATTAACAGCCAAAGAAGGGGGGGTATGCACAATAATAAATCAGAGCTGCTGTGTGTACCTAAACAAAGACCTAAGAATTGAAACCGACTTGAGGAAAATTTGGGAACAAACAAAGGTGTTGCACAAGGCAAGTCAGGATAACATAGGTTGGGAAAAAGGATTGTGGGATACACTCACTAGCTGGTTACCAAATTTAGGATGGGTAAAGCAGCTCTTTTTGGTCGGAATCATTATAGC
Source organism: Coturnix japonica (assembly GCF_054131305.1). Lineage (NCBI taxonomy): Eukaryota > Metazoa > Chordata > Aves > Galliformes > Phasianidae > Coturnix > Coturnix japonica. The sequence goes on along the minus strand of NC_140671.1, from coordinate 16,929,790 downwards.
CATCTTGGTGCTGTTAATAAGTTTTACCTGTATAGTAGTAAAGTGCTCTATGTGCTTGTACCAAGGTACCGGAAGGGAATACGAGGTTTGGAAGAGACATGAGCTGAGACAAAAGGTAGAGAGCGGAGCCTATTTTGAGACCCATTAAGAATCTAGCAGGTAAAAGCCTGCTAGATTAAAGAAAAGGGGGGAATTGAAGAGTGAGCAAAGCCTCAAAATGGTAGTAAGGTAACACTTTGCTATAGAAAGGGAAAGGGGAACTTCACAGAAACCAAGACAAAGGGTAACTGTAGATAGTTTACATTTAAAAGGGCAGGGAAAACAGGGAAAAGGGGAATTACAGACACTTAGTCAAAAGAAAACCAGAGAAGAGGGCAATAAAGATAAGAAGAAACTGTCCAGAGACCTCTGACAAGAAGAAGGATTAGATACCCCCGGGCAAGACGATGCTTACGTGGGAGAATGGTACCAGCAGATAACACCAAGAAGAAAACAGAAGAAGAATTTCACCCCAAAACAACGGCAAGGGTCGCGGGGAATGGGGTCAGGGGGAATGAGGGAATGGGGTTGCGGGGAACGGGGCCATAGGGAATGTAATGAATATGTAATCAAACTGAGGAGGAGACTATTGATTATGTATTAGCTTAACCTATATCTGTAACACACTTTTCTCTTTACGGTGTGCAAGTTTGGTGGAGCTATCCCCCTTGCACCCGGCGCTGCGCAATAAACATACCTGCTTTATAACCCATCTCTGGATTATAGAGTTTGATTCCGCAAGTCAGTGTCATAAAAAGACCTGAAATTAAATAGGACCTTCCCCTCTGTATCTTGTGTTGTCTGTGACCTGTCCTTCAGTTGTTTTTCCATAACTCCCACCATCATTTTCTCCATAATTTTACCAAGCACTGTAGTGAGACTGACAGGTCCATAGTTGCCCGTGTCATCTTTCTTGCTCTTCCTTACAATGAGACAACATTTGCCAGCTTCCTGTCAACAGGTATGACCCTAGATTTATTAGATGCCATTGAAATGCGAGCCCAGAGCATGCTAAAGTGTCATCAGTGCAAGAACGTAGATGTGCCATAGCTTTGCAATGCCTTGAAATCCAGACTATGCCACAGATGGAGCAGAGAGGAAGATCTGCCTCTTCTGTTCTGAGCTCATCCTTTTGATAAGCTGAATATCACTACATACTCCATGGGGTCAGGTGCAAAAGACACAATGGGTGCCCTAAGCACGTGGCTGAGGTGGTATTTAGGATGGCCAAGAATACCTCCCTTCTGGCCCTCAGCTGATGCTCCAGAAGGAGGTGTCTATCTCATAGATTTTCCGTCACAGTTTACAAGCACTAGCACAAAACTAGGATCACCCAAGGCATCTTGGGCATCACTGAGAGACTGTGTATGAGTAGTGCAGTCCCTGTGGAATAAAAACCAAGGATTCAGATGAGGGACTCACACACAGACACCTCACTGTGCACATCTGAACTCAGCTAGGTGAACTTGTAGCTCCTGTGGTTCTTTGAAAAACTGATCCCAATTCAGCCCCAGGGTTTCCATCTGAGGATGAGATGCCTAACGCTAGAATAAGGATGGGATGGTCTGTTGATAACAGGACAAATGGAAACGGATTTAAATTAAAAAGGGGAGACATAGGTTAGATGTGAGGAACCTATATTTTTACACAGCAACACTGGAAAAAGTTGCCCTCAGAGGCTGTGCATGCCCAATGGATAGGATCCTGGGTTTACTCTGGGTTTACCCTCACGTCAGTCCATGTTTCTACTCATACTTTTGTCTAGGTGAACTCTCACTTTACTCAAGGTTTTACTTACAGTTTACCATCAGGGAGTGTGATTGGGAGATGGGCTGGTGGAGTGACTTGCTGGCATCCCCGAGGGAAGGCTGCCAGGCAGATACCCCCAGAAAAGTGGTTGACTCCCTGCCCTGTCACAGTCAGACAGACCTGACTGATGAGAAGGGTTGGAAGAGAGTCCCAACTCAACATCACAGGAGCCCCCCCATGCCTGCCTAGCCCTCGACCCCTGATCCATCTAAGCAACAGGTTTGACACTGTCACGGTTTGAACTAAAAATCCACCTGCGTCTGTGACAGGGGGCCGTAGGCCCCGGAGGGGCCCTAGGCCGAAAGGAAAAAGTTAATTAGGAAAAGAAAACAGCGGCAACGATCTAAGGAGGCACACTTATTTACTAAATACTATATCGAAATACAGGATAACACAATATAATAAAATATAATTGAAAATTGAGCTAACGAATCAAGCAAAATAGGAGAGAGAATGAGTCCCGTAACCGAGAGGCCTACTGTGAATCTAGGCGAACGGCTGAAGGCTCCCACACACTCCCCTGAGTGCCAGAACTCGAAAGACGTCAGTCTGTTCTGCGACAGAGTTAATATAGAGTCCAGGTCCCGTGACCTATCGTGTTGTTCCCTGGGAGATGTAGTCTTCTGTAAGTTGCAGATTCAGTAAAATTATTCATGCTTTATATGATGTTATGATGTGGAATACTGATAGCAAAAATTACAAAATTATTAAACCATGACATTCCTCCCCTTATTCTACATCATTACATTATGTTTATACATACATACACACTCATATGTATAATTGTGAATAATCAGCAACCTTATTTTTTCTCAACAATTTATATTTATTCCATACAAATCCCTAAGTTGAGAACAAAACTCTATAACCTAACCTACTATTTATTAATTTTGAGAAAATGGCAAAACTGCCAGAAAAAGGAAAACATGTCAGCGGTAGAGGGGAAAGGCAGCGCTAGTAGGGCGTCCCCCACATCAAGGTGCACTCATCCTTTCCCAGCCACCACAGCAGATTTCCTTTTGACTTATACTTCTTTCCATGTGTGCTCTACACATGCATGGCCAGTGCAGGATATAGAGTCCAGATGGAAAACTTGCTTACAGAATGCCTAATTAAGGTATATAGAGAAGAAGTGTTTCCTTAACATTAATCCACTCTATCTTAAGTCCTATACCTAATTGAACTATTCTGTACCTAATTGAAATATTTTCTGAGACTCTACCTATATATTTACAGGAAAATCATTGGCTGCACTCCCCCAACATCAAATTCCCTTGTGGTACACATTGAACATTCCCATTTTTGTCCATCACCCACCATGTGCACCCAGGTCCCTGGGCAAAGACAGTACCCCGGAGAGGTTTGCCCTTTCCAGACGCTGGAAGGACCCAAACCGTCTTTCCCAACACACTCTTTATGTGTACTACAGGAACCTTATCTCCCTCCACGGTACGTAGGGAGCTGGATTGGTTAGGACCATTATGATTACTAGATCCTCGAGTGTTGACCAACCAGGTGGCTTCTGCTAAATGGTTCTCCCAATTTTTATACGTTCCGCCACCCATTGCTTTCAACATAGTTTTCAACAACCCATTGAATCGTTCAGTCTTCCCAGAAGCTGGTGCATGATAGGGAATATGGTAAATCCACTCAATGCCATGATTTTTGGCCCAAGTGGTTACAAGGGAATTTTTAAAATGGGTCCCATTATCTGATTCAATTCTTTCTGGAGTGCCATGCCGCCACAGGATTTGCTTTTCCAACCCTAATATGGTGTTTCGGGCGGTAGCATGGGGTACTGCGTATGTTTCGAGCCACCCAGTGGTTGCCTCCACCATGGTGAGTACATAACGCTTACCATTGCGAGATCGTGGCAAGGTGATATAATCAACCTGCCATGCCTCTCCATATTTATACTTTTGCCATCGCCCTTCCCCCCAAAGAGGTTTCATCCTCTTGGCTTGTTTAATTATGGCGCATGTTTCACAATCATGAATAACTTGAGCAATAGCGTCCATAGTTAAGTCCACCCCTCGGTCTCTGGCCCACTTATATGTTGCATCCCTTCCTTGATGACCTGAAGTCTCATGGGCCCACCGAGCTAGGAATAATTCACCCTTGTTCTGCCAGTCCAAGTCTATTTGAGCCACCTCAATTTTGGCAGCTCGATCAACCTGATGGTTATTTTTATGTTCTTCAGTAGCCTTACTTTTAGGCACATGAGCATCTACATGGCGCACCTTTACAACAATGTTCCTTATTCGGGCAGCAATGTCTTTCCACAGTTCAGCAGCCCAAACAGGTTTACCCTTTCGTTGCCAATTATCATCCTCCCACTGTTGCAACCACCCCCATAAGGCATTTGCCACCATCCATGAATCAGTATAAAGATGAAGCATTGGCCACCTCTCCCGTTCAGCCACATCTAAAGCCAGCTGAACAGCCTTTACCACTGCGAATTGACTTGATTCTCCTTTACCTTCAATGGCCTCTGCAACTTGTCGTGTGGGGCTCCATACAGCAGCTTTCCATCTGCGATGCTTCCCTACAATACGACATGATCCGTCTGTGAATAGGGCAAATTTCTTTTCGTTTTCTGGTAGCTCATTGTATGGTGGTGCCTCTTTAGCACGTGATACCTCTTCTGTAGGTGGTGTTTCAATTTTTTTACTCTCAGGCCAGTCCATGATCACTTCTAGAATTCCAGGATGGCTGAGTTTTCCCATTCGAGCTCGTTGAGTAATTAATGAAATCCACTTACTCCAAGTGGCATCAGTAGCATGATGGGTGGAGGGAACCTGTCCTTTAAACATCCAGTTTATTACTGGCAAGCGAGGTGCTAGAAGAAGCTGAACCTCTGTCCCAACTACTTCAGAAGCAGCCCGAACCCCCTCATACACGGCTAAGATCTCCTTCTCAGTCGGAGTGTAGCGCTCCTCAGACCCTTTATATGCTCGACTCCAAAATCCTAGGGGTCGGCCTCGGGTCTCTCCTGAGGCTCTTTGCCACAAACTCCAGGTGGGACCTTTCTCTCCAGCAGCAGTGTAGAGGATGTTCTTCACATCCTGTCCCGTCCGTACTGGCCCCAAGGCCACGGCACGGGCTATTTCTTGTTTTATCTGCTCAAAAGCCTGCTGCTGCTCAGGACCCCATGAGAAATTATTCTTCTTCCGTGTTACCTGATAGAGAGGGCTCACTATGTGGCTGTAGTTTGGGACATGCATTCTCCAAAAGCCCACTACTCCCAGAAAAGATTGGGTCTCTGTTTTATTTGTGGGCGGAGACATAGCAGTGATTTTGTCAATCACATCTGCTGGGATTTGACGACGTCCATCTTGCCATTTTATGCCTAAGAACTGGATTTCCTGGGCAGGCCCCTTCACCTTGCTGCGCTTAATGGCAAAACCAGCTTTCAAAAGAATTTGGATTATCTGTTTCCCTTTCTTGGAAACCTCTGCTGCTGTATGGCCCCACACTACAATGTCATCAATATACTGCAAGTGTTCAGGAGCATTACCCTGTTCCAAAACAGCTTGGATTAATCCATGGCAAATTGTTGGGCTGTGCTTCCACCCCTGGGGTAAACGGTTCCAGGTATACTGAATACCTCTCCAGGTAAAAGCAAACTGTGGCCTACATTTTGCAGCCAATGGGATGGAAAAGAAGGCATTAGCAATATCAATGGTGGCATACCACCTAGCTTCTTTTGACTCCAATTCATACTGGAGTTCTAGCATGTCTGGTACAGCAGCACTTAATGGAGGTGTGACTTCATTCAGGCCACGGTAATCCACCGTCAGCCTCCATTCCCCACTGGTTTTACGCACTGGCCATATGGGGCTGTTAAAAGGCGAGTGCGTTTTGCTAATCACTCCCTGATTTTCTAATTGGCGAATTAGCTTTTGAATGGGGAGCAATGAGTCCCTATTGGTGCGGTACTGCCGTCTGTGAACCACTTTGGTGGCAATTGGTACCTCTTGGTCTTTTACCTGGAGCAACCCCACAGCAGAAGGATCATCTGACAGACCAGGTAAAGTTGACAGCTGCTTAACACCATTTGTGTTTACAGCAGCTATCCCAAAGGCCCATCGATACCCCTTGGGATCCTTGAAATATCCCATCCTAAGGTAATCGATTCCCAGTATACATGGAGCCTCTGGACCAGTCACAATAGGGTGCCTTCGCCAGTTTTTACCAGTGAGGCTTATTTCGGCCTCCAACATAGTCAATTCTTGGGAACCCCCAGTCACTCCATGGATATATATTGGTTGTGTCCCTTGGTGACTTGAGGGCATTAGGGTGCATTGTGCACCAGTGTCCACCAAGGCTTTATATTTCTGTGGTTGAGATGTGCCAGGCCACTTAATCCACACAGTCCAGTATACTCTGTTGTCCCTTTCCCCCCCCTGGCTGGGGGCAGGGCCCCTCTATTGTTTACCTCGTTGACTTGCAGCAACTGGAACTCTCCCCTTCTTGGAAGAGTTCACCTTGGTAGTTGTTTCACCTTGTAATTCTTTCACTCGTGCCTGAAGTGCAGAAGTGGATGAATTACACCACTTCTTCATGTCCTCCCCATGACTACAGAGGAAAAGCAACAAGGCAAGACGTGTAGTCTCATTGTTGATTCGAGGTGACTTATCATCGTCATTTGCTTGAATACGAGGACGTCTCTTTTTAATGGTTGAGATTTTCGATGATACAGGTCGAGAGGAACTCATGTTGTTTAGCTTCCTCAATAGGCGATTGTGGAAATCCTGGTTTCCATCATCTTGTACCACCGTGGATTCATCTACATCAGGCACATTAGCCAATTTGTCAATAATATCATTTTGTGTTCCCTCCACTTCGTTTAACCTTTCCACAATTTTGACAATGGCTGAAGTATACAGATTAACTTCTGTGGCGCTTATAAATAATTCAAGTTCCTGAAGTCTGCCACTTAGTTCATTCACAAAGGGTTTCCTGTCCCCTTTGCCATATACTAATGCAAGTGCACTGGCATGCTTTTCTGGAGCTGCTTTTGTAAAGTCACGCCACATTTGTCGTGGAACGCGGACTGCTTCAGGATCATGTAGTTGGTCTGGATCATTACGATTGAACTCACGGCTGTATAGCATTTCCACCAGAGCATTTTCTCTCAAAAACTGGATACCTTTCTCAATATCAGTCCATTTCTTTCTCTCAGGCTCCAAGTCCCGTTTAAAGGGGAATCTATCTCTTACCGCTATCAACATCCGCTTCCAGAGGGTGTAGGACCGATTTTGGCATGTGCCAATACCTCTGTCCACACGTGGGTCCCTGGAAATGCTACCCAGTTGGCGAGCTTCACTGCCATCGAGCCATGAACTGTTGGCACCATTGTCCCAGCAGCGAAGTAACCAAGTGACCATATTTTCTTTTGGCTGACGTGTGTAATCCTTTCTTAGATCTCGAATTTCACTCAGTTTAAAAGATCGATCAATAATGGTTGTAATACTTTGCTCACCTTTTGCTCTATCAAGAGTCCCAGGTGTTGATGGTGGCAACTGTGTTGATGAGGCTGCCCCATCTACAAGTTTGGACTTGAGAAATTCTCGTAAAGAAAAAGTAGCTTTTGGCTCCTCTTCTGACTCTGACCCTGACCCTGATGCTTGTGTTATTTCCTCCAGGTAACCCTCCTTCTTTTTCCTCTCTCCTAACTTTCTCTGCTCCTCTAACTTCTTCTGCTCCTCTAACTTCTTCTGCTCCTCTATCATCTTCTGCTCCTCTATCATCTTCTTATACCCCTCTAACATCCTCTGCTCCTCCAACTTCTTCTGGTCTTCTGACTCCCCCTGCTCCCCTGAGTCTCCTGAGTCCTGCTCTCCTAACTCCCTCCGCTCTTCTAACTCCTTCTGCATTTTCTCTAACTGAGTTGAAACTTGTTTTGTCTTTCGCCCTCTTACAGGGGCAACCAACATTGTATCTGGTGTCCCAGATGGTTGGTCCAATTGGACTACCTGTGCCCCCGGTGGCTGGTCAGATTGGACTACATGTGCCCCCAATGGCTGGCCAAATTGGACTACATGTGCCCCTGGTAGTTGGTTAAATACATTCAACTCACCCTGGAGGGCACATAGCTGGTCTCGGAGAGCGTTCCGCTCAAACTGGACAGCACCAAGCTCAGTCTGGAGGCTGTTGTAGTTGGACTGTTGAGTGTTGTACCCGAACCGGAGGACGTTATGCTCGGCCTGGAGGGCAGTGTGCTTAGTCTGGAGAGTGTTGAGCTTGGTCTGGAGGGCATTGTGCTCGGTCTGAAGAGCGTTATGCTCGGACTGGAGGGCATTATGCTCGGACTGAAGAGTGTTGTGCTCGGTCCGGAGGGCATTGTGCTCAGTCTGAAGAGCGTTATGCTCGGACCGGAGGGCATTATGCACAGACTGAAGAGTGTTGTGCTCGGACTGGAGGGTGTCGCAGTTGGATTGGAAGGCATCATGCTTGGCCTGGAGGGTGCCGCACTCAGACTGGACGGCGTCATACTTGGACTGGAGAGTGTTGTGCTCGGTCTGGAGGGCATTGTGCTCGGTCCGGAGGGCATCGCGCTCAATCTGGAGAGTGTTGTACTCGGACCGGAGAGCGCTGTGCTCGGACTGGAGAGTGTCGTGCTCGGACCGGAGGGCGCTGAGCTCGGACTGGAGAGTGTTGTGCTCGGACCGGAGGGCATCGCGCTCAGTCTGGAGAGTGTCATGCTCGGACCGGAGGGCGCCGTGCTCGGACTGGAGAGTGTCGTGCTCGGACTGGAGGGCGCTGTGCTCGGACTGGAGAGTGTCGTGCTCGGACCGGAGGGCACCGTGCTCGGACTGGAGAGTGTCGTGCTCGGACCGGAGGGCGCTGTGCTCGGACTGGAGAGTGTTGAGTTGGGATTGCAGGGAGCTTTTCTCATCCCAAAGTTTTTCTGCGTCAGCTCTAAGATTCTCTTTCTCGTACCAGATTGAGTCTCGTTGGTACAGGAGATCTTTTCTCTCAGCTTCAAAAACTTTTTCTCTCTCTACCTTCTCATCCCAAAGTTTTTCTGCGTCAGCTCTAAGACTCTCTTTCTCGTACCAGATTGAGTCTCGTTGGTACAGGAGATCTTTTCTCTCAGCTTCAAAAGCTTTTTCTCTCTCTACCTTCTCAGTCCAAAGTTTTTCTGCCTCAGCTCTAAGACTCTCCTTCTCGGCCCTGAGACTCTCTCTCTCAGCTTCAAAAACTTCCCTCTCAGGAATGGTATTGACTAAGGCCCGATAAGCATTAGCTAGGCCCAAAATCATTTGTGCCTCCTGAGATCTGCCTGAGCCACAACATTCCTGCCTCAAATATGCAATCAAACTCTCAGGATTCTTCAAGTGTTCAGGAGTGAAGCTCCATAACACTGAAGATGTCTGTCCTTTGAGAATCTCTTCAATTCCCTGCCACTCAGTATTCTCTGGTTCTAGGGAAGACTTCCTCCGGATGTTATAAATCCAGATACTGAGTGAGATTATTACAATAATCAACAGTAAGATCAGGGAGATTAAGAGTGTGGCCCACTGATCATTCAAGAACTGCATAAAGGATTCATAGAAAGAAAGAGGAGCACGCTTAAAAATCACCATTTCTGTATAATTAGTTGCATTAGTTGCTCCCTCTGGAGCTGTATACAGATACGAAGTGAGCATTGCTAACCATGCTTTCAATCCATTATACAATTGTATAGCTCCATAAGAAAAAGTGGCCAGCTTAAACATGACCCAATATGTTCGGAGCGTCTCAAAAAAGGAACCAATGGCACACAGTCCCTGGTAAAACAAATTTAGTAGAGAAAACATTTTTTTCCTCCAATAGAGAGAAAAAAGTAAAAGAAAACAAAGCTCAGCAGTGTTTATAAAATATACCGGAGTATTGGCAGTCCGCCTGGACTTTCAAGGTCAAGTTCGCAGGTGCAGAACCGCAAACACGAGATAGCTCCTTAACAGGGAAAAAAACTCGTAGCTCTGTTAAAAGCTAAAAGAGCAACAGAAGAAAACACAGAAAAACAGCAACTCAATGTGCCCGCATTCTCCACCAAAATCTGTCACGGTTTGAACTAAAAATCCACCTGCGTCTGTGACAGGGGGCCGTAGGCCCCGGAGGGGCCCTAGGCCGAAAGGAAAAAGTTAATTAGGAAAAGAAAACAGCGGCAACGATCTAAGGAGGCACACTTATTTACTAAATACTATATCGAAATACAGGATAACACAATATAATACAATATAATTGAAAATTGAGCTAACGAATCAAGCAAAATAGGAGAGAGAATGAGTCCCGTAACCGAGAGGCCTACTGTGAATCTAGGCGAACGGCTGAAGGCTCCCACACACTCCCCTGAGTGCCAGAACTCGAAAGACGTCAGTCTGTTCTGCGACAGAGTTAATATAGAGTCCAGGTCCCGTGACCTATCGTGTTGTTCCCTGGGAGATGTAGTCTTCTGTAAGTTGCAGATTCAGTAAAATTATTCATGCTTTATATGATGTTATGATGTGGAATACTGATAGCAAAAATTACAAAATTATTAAACCATGACAGACACTCTGAAATCTGAAGGAGATAAGAATGGGGAGGCAATGGAGGATCTGCCTAGGAGGAAACCTAATGCAAGGCAGTCACTACCAAGCCTTGTGACTTCCTCTGCCATGAAAGAAAGAAGGGTGGCCGTGGTGGGTGACTCCCTTCTCAGAGGAATAGAGGGCCCCATTTGCAGACTGGACCCCAGTTGTCAGTAAGTCTGCTGCCTTCTTGGTTTCAGGTCAGGGACGTAATGAGGAAACTCCCAATGCTGGTTAGGTCCACTGATTATTTTCCACTACTCATAGTTTAGGTGGGCAGTGATGAAATTTCTTAGATAAGACTACAAACTATAAAAAGAGATTTCAGGAATTTAGGCCATTTAGTTCACAAAGTGGGAGATCAAGTGATTTTTTGTTCTATACCTTCAGTGGCAGTGAGGGACACAGAGCAGGCTTGGAAAGCAAAGCAATGAACAATTGTCTCAGAGGTTGGTACTGAGCCAGAAACTTTGAGTTCTTTGATCACAGGACAGTTTACTTGGCCCATGGTCTGTTATCCATGAATGGAACCCAACTGTCTCAAAGGGGGAAGTGAATCCTAGCATAGACGGTAGCGGGGCTTATCGAAAGAGCTTTAAACTAGCTACGATGGGGGAGTGGACAAAACAGGGCTTACCAGAGATAAGCCTAGGGAAATGCTGTTTGAGCTGGGAGAGAGGCAGATGCCTCAGCTGAAGTGCGTCTACACCAACGCACGCAGCTTGGTCAACAAGCAAGAGGAGCTGGAAGCAACTGTGCATCTGACAAACCATGACCTAGTTGCTATTACCGACCCATGGTGGGACCACTGCCATGACTGGAGTGCTGTGATGGATGGTTACAAGCTCTTCAGAAGGGATAGAGGAGGAAGGAAGGGTGGTGGTGTGGCCCTTTATATTAAAGAGAGTTTTGATGTTGAAGAGCTTGGGCTTCAGAATGAAGTGCATGTTTGTAAGGATCGGGGGAAAGGCCTGTAAGTGTGACATCTTGCTAAAGGTTTCTTATAGACCGCCTAATTGATGGGTGAGGCATTCTATGAGCAGCTTACTGAAGTCGCAAGATTGCCAGCACTCATTTTCTTGGGAGACTACAACTTCTCTGATATATGCTGGGAATATAATAAATAGCAGAGGAATCAGTCCAAGAGGTTTATAGATTGCATGCAAGACAGCTTCCTTACACAGCTGGTATGAAGTCCTACCAGGGGTGGTTCCTTGCTAGACCTGCTCTTGACTAACAGTGAAGGACTGGTAGGAGTTGAGAAGGTTGGGGACTGTCTTGGGCAGAGTGGCCATGAAATGGTAGAATTCTCTATTCTTGGAGATGTCAGAAGGGTGACTAGCAAAACTACTATCCTGAACTTCTAGAGGGCGGACTTTGACCTGTTCAGGACACTTGTAGCACAGGTCCCTTGGGAGTCGCTCCTTATGGGTAAAGGGGTCCAGGAAGCCTGGACACTCCTCAAGATGGAAATCTTAAAGGCACGAGATCAGGCTGTCCCTGAATGCCATAAGGTGAGCCATAGGGGAAGAAGACCAGTGCAGATGAACTGGGGAAAACTATTGAGACTCAGGAAGAAAAAGAGAATCTCCGTCCTCTGGAAGAAGGGGCTGGGTACTTGGGGAGATTACAAGGAAGTTGCTAAGGCATGCAGGGAGGAAGTTAGGAAGGCACATTAATTCCCTGTCCCTTAATCCATGCCCAGAGCTTCTCAGCCATGTCACTGCCAACTGTAAGCTCCATGCAGAGTTCAAGTGGGACACAGAGGGCACAGCCTTCTGCTGGGTGGATGCAAGTGTTGGTGGAACCAGATGGGACAAAGCCCTCCCACCATGCCCTCCTGGGAAAATGGCCACCCCAAGAATGGCAGTCTGCCTCCTCCATGACCCCATCTGAAATGCTCCTGCACTGATTGATTATAGGGCTTTAAACCAGGTCCAAATGGGGAAGGGTGGGGAATTGGATGTGACAGAGAAGGGCTGAGGGATATTGTTGCTGTTGGAGATTGAATGGAAAGCCTCTGAGTTGTTCTATAGGATTGTGTGAGGATTCCTCAGAGAAAGTCTTGTTGCCAATACCCCGTCCTAAATCTTACTGTGTACCCTCTGGGGGTAACCCCAACCTACTGCTGCCCTAAAGTGCCTGTAGACCAGTGCGGGTAGCATGGGAAATAAACGGGACAAATCAAGAGAAAACCACAGAGCTTTTCCTTTCATGCAGGCTGCTGATTCTGAGCAAGGCCCTGAACATCAGTACCACAGTGTAGATGCAAGACCCAGACAGGCTAAATCAAAGCATGCTTCTGGAAGGGGATGCTTTCTGAAGAATCCTTACACTAATGAGAGGACCACAAACATTCACTCAGCGAACTCCAAATCTCTGTGCCTTTGCAGGCCTAGGGTCTTGTTTGGTTCACAGAGACACGGTGGGTTGATTCTCAGCTCTGTACTGTAGCAAATGGGGTACAGATTCTGCATGACGGATGGGCAAGGAAGAAGAGAAAAGGCTGCTGCCATCCATGAGAGGGCACTGAGCTCTGCCTGGGGATGGCAGAGGAGCCAGCTGAGAACTGATGGAAAGGGCTCAGAGAGGAGAGCGGCAGATTCTGTTCCTTGCTTCCTGATCAGGAAGAACAAGAAGAGGGGACAGGCAGGAATCTGAGTTACAGCTGGGATGGAATTGTTTTCTTCAGACTGTCTGCTGTGGTGCAGTGTTTTGGTTCTAGGAGAAAACCATTGATAACACTCTGATGTTTACAGCTGCTGCTAAGCAGTGTTGTACAGAGCCAAGGCCATGGTCAGTGGAGGGCACATGGAGCTGGGAGGGAACAGAGTGAGGACAGCTGACTGATAGTGGCCAAAGGGACGTTCTCTATCAGCTGACAGCAAGCAGAAATTGTATTGAAAGGGGTGGGAGTTCATCTCAGTCTCTTCACTGCTCAGGGCCCAGCTGAGCATCAGTCTGGTGGTGCTGAGCAAGTGCTTGTGCATCAGTTGTTACATACGATTCTATATCAACGGATATATAGTGATTACTATTACTCCTCTCCTTTTATCTCTCTTAGTAAACTGCTTTGTTACAACCCAGAAGTTGTACTCTTTTTCCCAGTTCTCATCCCCATCCCACTGGGAATGGGGCAGTGCACAAAGCACTGTGAGCTGCTGAGCCACATGTTGGGTTCAACAACCACAGTCATTTTGGTGCCTGATGTGAGGCTCCAAGGGTTGTGGTAACAGCACATCTGTCCAGAGTGGACAGGGCTTTGTGGGAGTTGGAGATGTGCAGGCCATGGTGCTGATAGTTTCCCTATTTGTGAAGCTTGCTGAGTCTTCTCATGAAGCTGCATTTCACAGCTCCTTGCTTGCTGCTTGTTTTCCCTGCTGCATCATTTGTCAACTCTGGATGCTGGATTAGGGTATTTATTTTGCTATGCTGTTTGACCTTGGTTTGTACCACGATAAAATTGGCAAAGTGAAGTTTTGTGCACATTCAGCTCTTTGGACATCTTTGGGTTTTGGAAGTAATATTGTTGGTATGATTAGGAATTACACATTTTACACTGTCGTCTCTGGGAGACCAGGGGTATTCAAGGAGAGACTGGATATTGTGTTGAGGGACATGGTTAAGTGGGAGCTATTGGTAATAGGTGAACGGTTGGATTGGATGATCTTTCAGGCCTTTTCCAGCCTTGGTGATTCTATGATTCTAGGATTGAGGTTAAACAATTATTCAGGAATATCAGTGAGAGATCTGCCCCAAGGTGAGAAGGCTCTGCATGGCAGGGGGTGTGGGACAGTCTGGGCAGCTGCCTGGAGTGGTGGGCACCCCCAGGGCTTTGGAACTTCATCTCCGAGCAACTGCAGGATCCTGAGAAACTGGTAGAATATTGGAGACAGGTCTGCTGTGGCACTGGTAATCCTAAAAAGGCCAAAATGACTGCAGTGTGCCAGGGCCTGGCCCACACCTACTGAGCTGTGTTCAACACTATTCAGCATCTTCAAGGGGAAGAGAGCTGGATCTGCTGACATTGCTGCAGCCTCTGCAACTCCTGGCACAGTCCCTGCAATAGCTCCAAGTTTTTGCTACACATCCTGCAGTTGCTCCAAGCTCTGGACAGATCCCACTGTCACTCCACCCCTCATAAGGAGCTCTGCGGTCACTTATGCTACAGGTCCTGTAGCTGTTCCAAGTATTGAGATAAGAAAATTAAGCAAACCACTGAGTGCTGCTGTAGAGACGACGGGACTGCTGTGAGACACACAAGACCTTCAGGCCTGTAGAAATGAGAGGACTCGAATCCTCTGTGCACTGTATCAGTGTAAAGAGAGGAGGAATGAAAAGAACTAGTTGTGCTTCTATCTGTGGCTGTACCTTCCCCAAATCCAGACAAAGTTGGATAAGAGAAGAGCTAAGGAAAAGCGTATTTTGAATGCTATTTATTTATCTCTTAACCTATTCGGGGTATCTGGTTCCATGTTTACATGAGCTCTTGGAGTGAGAAAATGGATAGTAGGTGTGAAAGAAGTGAAACAAATTTTTATTTATAAGTTCAATAACATTTTTTTGCACGTTGCTATATCTCACATAATCAATCAATCAAAGATGCATAAAAGATGAAGAACCATCACTGGGAATCATGCGATGAAGATGTGCACTTTATTGAAGCGGGAATAGTGAGTATTGCAACACCTTCCTGAGAGCGTGCTTGATCTCCCTGTTCCTCATGCTGTAGATAATAGGGTTCAGTGTTGGAGGAACCACTGAGTACAGAAGTGCCACTGTCAGATCCAGGAGTGGGGAGGGAATGGAGGAGGGCTTCAGGTAGGCAAAAGCACCAGTGCTGAGAAACAGGGAGACCACGGCCAGGTGAGGGAGGCACGTGGAGAAGGCTTTGCGCCGTCCCTGCTCAGAGGGCATCCTCAGCACAGCCACGAAGATCTGCACATAGGACACAACTATGAAAACATAGCAGCCTACGTCTAAACTGATAGTAAAAATGAGAAACACAACTTCCCTGAGATTTGATTCTGAGCAGGAGAGCTTGAGGATCTGGGGAATTTCACAGAAAAACTGGTTGACAACATTGCCTTGGCAGAGAGGCAGTGAAAACGTACTGGCAGTTTGCAGCAGGGAATTGAGAACCCCAGTGACCCAGGCAGCTGCTGCCATGGTGGCACAAGCTCTGCTGTCCATCAAGGTCCCGTAGTGCAGGGGCTTGCAGATGGCAACGTAGCGGTCATAGGACATGATGGTGAGAAGGGAATACTCTGCTGACATGAAGAAGGTAAAGAAAAAGAGCTGTGCAGCACATCCTGTGTAGGAGATGGCCCTGTTGTCCCAGAGGGCGTTGGGCATGGCTTTGGGGAGAGTGGTGGAGATGCTGCCCAGGTCGAGGAGGGCCAGGTTGAGGAGGAAGAAGTACATGGGGGTGTGCAGGCGGCGGTCGCAGGCTACGGCTGTGCTGATGAGGCCGTTGCCCAGGAGGGCAGCCAGGTAGATGCCCAGGAAGAGCCAGAAGTGCAGGAGCTGCAGCTGCCGCGTGTCTGCCAACGGCAGCAGGAGGAACTCACTGATGGAGCTGCTGTTGGGCATCTGCTGTTGTTGGGCTTGGAGTCCTGCTCAGAGTGCAGAAGATAATGACAAGTCCAGACCATTCTCAGAGGCACTACTCCTGCTATACTATGAAATGTTTTAATTCTCCTACAACAGTGTACATTTAGCACCATTACTTGCATTTAATTTCATGTAGATCAGCATTCCTTAAGCAGAAGCAGCATATGGAGCTCTAACCTTCCTCTTATTTTCTTATCCCTTCTCCCTGGATATTTTCATCTGTTTCATGTCTCATATCTTTACCCCAAGTGCTCTTAGAGCCCCCTACCCGAGCTTCTGTGGCATTCAGTTTCAGTTAGAAAATGCTGCCTGTTTGTAGGATAAGTGAATTATTCATGCCTACAGAAAATGAAGATAATTCCATCCTTCGAGAAAGGGGAGACTGAAAGCACATCATGTGTGAGTGTTCACAAAACAAGCAATTGATTGATGAAAAATTCTCAGAACTCTTCTTGCCCCTTTTAGATTTCTGACTCCAAACCTCTTTGCCTCAGAACAGGAAATGTAAACCCCCTGCCTTGGCTCTCCTCTTGCAAAGTGCCCTCAGAAACATTCAGTTGTGCAGTGGAGCTGTGATCCCCTGCCCCAGGCAGCAGCTGTGGCAGCACAAACCCTGCCGGGGGCTCCTTACTCCACACGTCTCCCCGCAGCGCCCTGGGCAGCTCCCCGGGCAGGCTGAGTGCTGAGCCTGGCAGGCAGCAGAGTCCCATACCCGGCACACAGCCCCTGGGGCACAGCAGGGACCCTGCTCTGCAGGACAGCCCTGGGCACCCGTCTCAGCTGGAGCAGAAAGCTTTTTCCACAGTAAAGAAACATGCAGTGCCTGCAGTCAGATCTCCTATGGGATGTCCCAGTTATAGTTACCCCTTAATTAAAAGCAGCTCATGGTCAGCTGTGAGACTTACCTTGTCATGGTCTGTGAGCAATGCTCCTGCAGTGAGTTCACAGCCCGCTCACACCACACACATCCTGCAAGCTCTCTCCAATTTCTCTCCTCTCCTTCTGTCACCTGCAGGCTGTGCTGTGCACGAGATCTGCTCCTGGGCACAGCTGTCTCTCTGCAGCTCTGCCCACTTTTATGAGCTCCCTGTGTCCCAGGAACCTGGACAAGCAAGCAGCAGATTATGTCATTTTTATCCTTCCCACTCATTTCCCCTGACATGTCCCTGGGTCCTCATGGCCAACAGCTCCTGAAAGACAACAGCATCATGACTGTGCTTTGAAATTCGCTCAATTAACCACCACATGTCCAGTGGTCAGTGACTGATTGGAGACATATGGGGAGTGCTCCCAGAGATCGTTTGATGAAACAATAAGGGCAACCAGACAAGGAAGGCGAGGTTTGGACTTTCCCTGTGCAGGGCAGTGATCCAGCTGAGGCAGCGCAGGAGTCTCATCCCTTGACAGAAATCCTGGAGCTGAAATGGGATTCGGCTCCCCACAGAACCACAGGAGCTGGGATTTCTCTGGTTCAGTTCAGAAGTGCACAAGGAGTTGCCTGCATGTGAGCTCCTGCTCTGAGTCCTCGGTCCTTCAGCTGGGAGGCAGCAGCTCACACACAGACACTGGGTGATGCCCAAGGTGCCTGGGCTGCTCCTGATGTTTGCAAGTGCTTGTAAACCGTGTGGGAAATCCCTGAGATAGACACCTCCTTCCTGGGCATCAGCTGAGGGCCAGAGAGGGGATAGCACCGGCTGTCCGGTGAATTCACTCACAGCTACAAGAGCAGCACAGGGCCTTCAGGAAAGCCATGCCCATGGTGTGTCCGTGCTGCTACGTCACCTCCAAGACCCACGATCGGTCTAATGTTTGTGTGCCACCTTCTGCACACTGGTTCTATAGATGAGCTATCCAGTCAGGCAATGTCCAGTGATGCTTTTCAATTAGGATATTTACTTCTGTGCTTTTGCACTAATGCAAACACCAACACACAAGAAGCTAGAAATCTTGGTAGAGCTGCAGGCCTGAGCTCCTGTTTGGACCATGGGGACACAGTTTAATGGTTTCCACAACTGCACTGTAGCACAAGGGGGATACCGAGTCTTTAGGATGGATGGGCGAGGAGACAAAGAAGGGCGACTGCCCTCTGTGAGAGTGCACTGAGCTCTGCCTGGGGATGGAAGAGCAGACAGGTCAGAGCTAATGGAAATGGCAAACAGAGGAGACCATCAGTGTCTTTTCCTGTCTTCCTGATCAGGGAGAGTAAATGGAAGGTGCCCTCTGCAGACAGATGGGAATCTGATGTTGTCTGTCCCTTGTCCCATTTGGTGGCCTTTGTCACTCCATTATCTGCAGCAGGGACAGCACAGCAGGGCATGTGGCATCCAGCAGATCCATGGAGAGCACAGATGGCAGCTTCTTGACCAAGCAGTGGAGGAACCAAAGAGGAGAGGTGCTCTGCTGGATCTCATACTCTCCGGCATGGAACGACTTGTGGGAACTGTGAAGGTGAAAGGGGCATCAGGCCATGTGCAAGATGCAAATGTATCTCTTTTAATTTATTTATTTATTTTGAGGCTGTAAGCTTAATAGTTGATCATAAATGTCAATAAAACTGAAACAAATAATTGAAGACAAAGATGGAAATCAATGAAAATGTGTTAACCCTTCTCAACATGAAAAATTCTCATGAGTCTTGTTCCATTTTAAGTTGTAAATATGAATCTTTGAGGTGATTTGATGTCTTTTTTTTTCTTTTACTGAAACTACAATGTTTTCCAGAACTGTGTTCGCTGGACACAAATGCCTTCAGGTTCAGAGACACAGACAGCGGTGCCAGTGCCAATGCCCTGTGACTGTAGCCTGGTGCCCAGCACTACTCTTCCCTGCTGCCTATTTGATGTGCCTCATCCTCCAAGTTTTTTCAGCTCTCCTAAAGAAATGGCCATGGTTAAGGGCATGTTTTCAGCAGGCCATTTGGGCACACACTACTCCCACTGCCCTCCAGATTTCTCCATCCCTTGCTCTTTGTTCAGTCAGATACCTCCCAATTATCTGTCTGATTTCTGACTTTCAGGGGGATTACTGGAATTTGTTCCATCTCCCCAAAGTCTGATGGAATGTGTTGTCAACTCCTTCACTGTGATTTGATCTATCCCTTCCTATCTATTCTTTTTCTTTTTCTTCTTATACTTTTTCTTTTTCTCAATCACTGTCTCTTTTTTATTAAGGCACGAAGTCTGAAAGATGTTCATTAATGTCAGTAAAAGTGAAAAACAGAGTTGGAGACAAAGATATAAATCAATGAGAATGTGTTAACCCATCTCAATGTGTGAAATACTCACAAGTCCTGATCAGTTTTAAGTTGATACCTCTCAACTACCTGGCTGATCTATCCCAGGAAGATTACTGGAATTTGCTCCATCTCTCAGAGTCTGATGGCCTCTGTTGTCAACTACTTCACTGTGATTCAATCTATCCTATCCTACCTCAGAATAAATCATTTCTTTTAAAAATATTCCATATGAAAGACAAACTTCAATAGATGCCGCTTGAACATGGCATGCAGTTGATCACTGTGTTTTACTGTTCATTCAATTGCATCACCTTTCTTTCCATTTGCTGGCCAGATAAAAAAGAGAAATCTTTCCTTTTCCATGTGTAGCTGGTTCTCTGAGGAAAGCCAGTGGGAGTTGGTGCAAAGCAGTTTTAACACTGAGCGGATGAATGCAGAGGAGAAGAGTGATGTGAAGAAAAGTGATGCAAGTCCCATAGGTCCATTGTGAGCAGAAATTGGGTGGGGAGGTTGAGAAGGACCTTTGTCAACACAGTAACAGTACAGAACTCATTGGGACATCCTGGATTGGTATCAGTTGCACAGTGCTACTTTAATGTCTTCTTTAAACCCAACTATAAATAAATAGACAATAAATTTATACTGGATTCTTTAAGCTCTCTCCAGATATCCCTCCTTTTTGCTGAACAAGTTCTGATAACCTGAAGAAGATAACAAGATGGCATAAGGCACAGGAGATTCTTTAGGTTATAATGGGCCCCAGGGTGCATTTGATGCTGAGTTCATCAGCCTCTAGTGCAGAGAGAAGTTTGCACAAAGTGCTCAACAAGACAAAGTCGGGAGTAACAGTGAAGTTTCTTGGAGTATTAATGGGCCCACTGAGGGCCATTACCAAGTAAGCTTCCCAAGGGACTTGTTAGAGAAGATAACTGGAAGCCATGACTACAGGCAGGCAAAGGCACTGGCATGCTAAGAAACCTCTCCTTTGCCTTACGAAGCAGACAGGTCAAGCCCTGATTGCAAGACCAGTGGTAGAGAGATCCTGTCTCTCATGTTGGCTCCTGGCATTTCCTGGGGCAATGGGTTGGAGGTCCGTATGATGTTAAATGAAAGACATGGGGACAGAAGATCCCAGGCTCTACATGTGGTGCAAGGACGCTGTGAGGTTCATGTCCCATATGAGACCTATGTTTCATTGCAGGATGTGAGAAGGGATGTGAGAAGGGCCCAGTCTGAACAAGCAGTCAATCCCTGTGAAACTCTGAACTTCAGATTTCTCAGTTCCAGTGCCCTCGTTTGCACATTCTCCCAGAGTTTGAAGTCCTTTATGTTCTGCGGTGCACAATCAGGCACTTGTTCTTGTTATACGTTATGCACTTGGTGCTTAGTACCAACTGGTACCCACTTCTCTGACTTGTCCACATCTCTCTGCAAGTCCTCTCCACCCTCAGTGGAGGCAACAGCACCTCCTCATCTGGTCTCATCAGCAAACTTGCTCAGAACGTCTTCTAGTCCTGCATTCAAGTCATCTGCATAAACATGAAAGGAAAGTGGCCCCAAAATGGAACCCTGGGGACCCCGACAGTGACCATCTACCAGCCTGATGGAAAAAAACTGACTATAATCCTTTGGGACTGACCTACTGGCCAACTGCTCACCCACCACATTGTGTTTCTGTCTAGCCATATGCAGAACATTCTGTCCAGAAGGTTGTTGTGAGAAACAGTATCAAAATCTCCACTGAAATCCTCAAGGATTACATCAACTGGCTTCCCTTGGTCAACTAAACGGATAACTGTGTCACAGAATGAGCTTAAATTAAACAGGACCTTCGCCTCACAAACTTGTGTTGGCTGCAACCAATGACAGAATTGTCCTTCAGCTGTTTTTCCATAACTCCCACCATCATTTTCTCCATAATTTTACCAGGCTCTGGACTGACAGGTCCATAATTGCCCATGTCATCTTTCTTGCTCTTCCTTACAATGAGACAACATTTGCCAGCTTCCTGTCAGCTGGCATGACCCTAGACTTCTTTAGATGCAATTGAAATGACAGCCCAGAGCATACTAAGGCGTCATCATTGAAAGAAAGTAGATGTGCCATAGCTTTGCAATGTCTTGAACTCCAGAGTATGCCACAAATGGAGCAGAGGGGAAGATTTGCCTCTTCTGTAGTGAACTCATTCATTTGGTAAGCAGAATAACACTACCTGATACATGAGGACTGTGTCTCTGCTCTGCTCTGCTCAGCTCACAGGGCAGAGGTTCAGGGTGTTGCTCTCATGTCAGTGCAGGTAAACTCACTTTAACCTTTTTTCTTCTGTAAATGCTTCCTCTGTTTGTATGCTCAGATACACTTCCACATTCCCTCAAGTACACTTCCATATATCATTAACAATTACACTTTCTTATACCATCAAAACTGTTTGTCAAACAGTACAGTTCTTCAGTTCACATAAACTCCCTTAATACAGTCTGTATTCTTCAGTTATAAACACTGTGCCACAGAACCAGCACTGATTGAACCACCTCCCTCACACACTTCCTCGCAAGCAGTACATAGTATTACATAAATGGGTTGACATTCATTGGTCGGGTGGAATGTACACCTCTCCTCAGGACAATCTTACTAATCTACAGAGTACAAACTCCCGTCTTCTTACATACAAGCAGAAAGTACTTATGAGTGGACAGACAACACAGTCTTTAACTTTGTCCGTGTCTGGCCATTTCCCTCACAGGAGGAAGGAAACATGGATCGGGACTCGGCACTCACCCTGCAGCTGTTCTGTGTCTCACTCACACCACACTCACTCTGACATTTAGATCAAAAACCATGGTTTATTCATACTACACAATGCTGACAACGTTTTCTAGCTGGAATCTTAATAACACTCATACTCTGGTCGACCAGTTGCAAACGTTAATGTTTTTCCCAGAGTCGGCTTGACACACGGTACCAAACACTTAAAGCAGATGCTAATATTGAACATACAACCTATAACCCCCGTGATTACAACTTGGAGAACAAAGGCTACCATTTGACAGGCTATCCACTATATCCCATACCCGTAGGAGAGACCAACCTAGGTCCCTCCTATTGTCAACTACCTGGGAGAGAGTATTTGTTCTTGTTTCCATTCATATGACATACAGTTCCCTTTCATAGGAACTCACCCAAGGAGTCTTCCTACCCAGCTGGCAACCAAAGCCATGAGCTCACCTCCCTGGGAGCAGCACGTATGGCTGTAAACTGTGTAGGATGTCTCCTCAAGACATATGGGCTCCACTTACCATACACATACCTGGTCCACCTATGGGTGGTCCTTGTCTGTCCCTGCAGTGATCAGGTGAGGAAGGGAGTCCTTCAGAGAAATCTCAGGGTGCGCCAAAAGTGTCTCCCTCTCAGCTGGTCCTGCAGCGAACAGAGCTGGTCCCACCTGGGCCGCCAAATTGACTACAGGAATTGAACTCTATAACCTCTATAACTGATACAGTCTCCCATGACATCCTTATAACAAAGCTGAGGAAGTATGGGATAGGTGATTGGACAGTGAAGTGGGTCGAGAATTGGCTGACTGGCAGAGTGCAGAGGGTTGTCGTTGGCGGTGCAGTGTCTGGCTGCAGGGCTGTAAATAGCGGCGTCCCCCAGGGGTCTGTGCTGGGTCCGGTCTTGTTCAACATCTTCATCAACGACCTTGATGAGGGGATAGTGACCACCCTCAGCAAGTTTGCTGATGACACGAAGTTGGGAGGATTGGCTGACACGCCTGAAGGCTGTGCTGACATTCAGCGAGACCTGGACAGGCTGGAGAGCTGGGCAGTAAGACACCGGATGAGGTTTAACAAAAGCAAGTGTAGAGTCTTGCACCTGGGTAGAAATAATTGCATGCACCAGTACAGGCTGGGGGAAGAGCTGCTGGAGAGGAGCTCTGCTGAGAGGGATCTGGGCGTCCTGGTGGACGACAGATTGACCATGAGCCAGCAGTGTGCCCTTGTAGCCAAAAAAGCCAATGGCATCCTGGGGTGCATTAAAAAGAACGTGTCCAGCAGGTCGAAGGAGGTGATCCTCCCCCTCTACTCTGCCCTGGTGAGGCCTCATCTGGAATATTGTGTCCAGTTCTGGGCTCCCCAGTACAAAAAAGACAGGGATCTCTTGGAAAGAGTCCAGTGGAGGACCACAAAGATGGTGAAGGGCCTGGAGCATCTCCCCTATGAGGAGAGACTTAGGGAACTGGGTCTGTTTAGCCTTGAGAAAAGAAGGCTGAGAGGGGACCTGATCCAGGTCTATAAATATTTGAGGTGTGGGGAGCAAAGAGGTGAGGCCAGACTCTTTTCAGCAGTGTGTGGAGGAGGGACAAGGGGAAACAGACAGAAACTGCACCATAGGAAATTCTGCACTAATGTGTGCAATAACTTCTTTATGGTGAGAGTGACAGAGCACTGGAACAGGCTGCCTAGGGTGGTTGTGGAATCTCCTTCTCTGGAGATATACAAGACCTGCCTGGATGCTGAGCTGTGCAACGTGGTGTAGGGAACCTGCTTTGGCAGGGGGCTGGACTCAGTGGTCTCTGGAGGTCCCTTTCAACCCTTACAATTCTGTGATTCTGTGAATATCATGGAGTTGTTTGGATGGGGAAAGACTACCCCTTTGAATGACCTTTTGTCAGGGCATGTCCTGGGATTCCTAGGATCCTCAAAATGCAGCACTGCTTCTGTCACTGAAAAATGGGGCCCTGTGTGGGACGGAGGGAGGGTCCATGAGTCCCTGGCCCACCTGACTGAGTATTTCCATGGTCTTAGCAAAGACATACTTACAACTTGAGAATGACAGTTAGCTGTGTTCATGGTGGCATGGCCACTTTTAATGGCCTTGAACTGTCTGAACATAACTGAAGAGGCTCAGGCTGATGCAAATCAGCTATTGAATGATAGTGTTGAAAAATTGGAAAGACAGGTGGCAGTTTTGATGGGAAAAAACCTAATTCAATCATTCTCCTATGGAAGATCAGTAACAACTGTCTGGAGGACCATGGGGGCCCTGTACAAGGGAATCTGTATAAAATGGACTCTGTAAATGAAGGCACTAAAAGGTCAGATTTTGAGGTTCCATTTGGTCTAGATCTATTTGAGATCTGACTGATTGTAACCCAAAAATGAAAAAAAAAAAAATAAAAAAAATGCAGGATAGGCTGGTGGGAGTGCCCTGACCAGTGTCCACCCCCCAAACCCTGCTGCCCATAATACAGCAGCTGAACTGATGGATATAGTACAGTGGTTTAGACAGAAACCAAGAGAGCATGCCAGCATAGCTGCTCTGGTTATGGGACATGGAGGCAGAAAGTGCTATGGTGAATGGACAGGAAATTTCAAAACTGACATCCATTACTACTAACCCTGCCCTCAGGCAAAGACTTTATGCTCTTGTCTGGAGGGCTTATTGCAATAAAGACTGGCGGATTTGCTGCGTAGACCGGTCAGAACTCAGATCTGCGTTGTGCTTCCTGCGGCACCAAACGCCCAACAGTGGCAGTTCCGCTTATTGGCCAGCAGGTGGCAGCAGAGACCACGGAAAGAACGTCTGCGGGACAGACCCTGGGGATCCGTTCTTTTGATTATAGGGGAAGAACACAAAGATGGAAGAGGAGGGAAGGGGGAAAAAAAAAAGAAAAAAAAAAAATCAAACCACAGCAAACAAATAAAAACTTCTCCAAACGTAGCAAACGTGAATGTCTGTCAATAAATTAATGAGTAATTAAATTGATATCCCTTTCCCGCCCCCCCCCCCCCAACTTCTGAGATGAAAAAAAAACACTTCTTTTAGAAGAAAACAGAGTAGTAACAACTTCTGTACCTACATTCACCACTCTGAGATCCTGTCTGGGTCTCCCAAGGCTTGTAAATAACCACTGGGTCGGTTCTGATGTCGCGTGATTTGTTGTCAGTTCTCTCATGGTTCTCCGGTCAGTTCTCCGGTGCCAGGATCTGCCACAGGGCATTCTGACCACGGGCATCATGTTTCTACGCTGCCGCCTGCATTTAACAGGCAATGGGACTGCCCAGCATGTGCAAGGCAGCACCTCTTTCACACCACCAGAATGTTTAAGGCTGTTGGGATTGTTGTTAGCGTCCCATTAACACTGAGGCTAGAGATACCCTTAGGATTGACATTACTATTAGCATTACTTTGATGGTGCCCTATCTGGGTCATTTCCAGGGGATGTCAGGAGTAAGGCACAGTGTCAGGAGAAAAAGAACAGACTCTGTTACTTTATAAACGTGATAATAGAGAGAGTTCATTGGAAAAAATACAACTCTTAAATAATGCAAAGCATGCTTCTGATTGGATGCAGGCATCATCTGGGCTCTGATTAATATTACTCTTAAGGTAAAGATTATTGTTACCATAATGATTTTTTTTTTGGATTATGATCAGGGTTAAGGTTCCTTTTGCTACAAACTTCTAGCATCATTTTTGTTGTTGCATTTGGAGTTAGGGACGATTTTAGAATCAGGGTAAGGGTTAGGATTAGAGTTACATTGCTGGTTAATGCTGTTATCTTTACAGCTCCTGTGAGGGTTGGGGTCTGGGTCAGGTGTTTAAAAATGAAATGAAAAAAGAATTAAAAAAATATATTGAAAGCTTCAGATTTCCTTAATCTTTGTGGGAATCATATAATGTGCAACTCAGATCTACCTCTTCGTGCAGTGACTGCCTGTAAATTTGCTGGAGCCTAATATAATATGGCCTTGTGCTTTCCACTAACTCACCTTCATTTCATTTTCATTACATTTGCTTGGTAGTCAGATTTTGGTGTGTGGATATTTTAAAACAATCTAACTGACATTAGCAAAAAATTAAAAATAAAATTAAAAAAAATGCACAACAGCATCGTATCAATTTTTATAGATAAGATAAAGAAGAGCAGTTTCCCTTAGTTTTCTGTGCCTCTTTACTTTCTTACCCTCTCCCCTTGTGTGAGAAACTCTCAAAGTCAAAGATTTCTAGTTAGGCAAAGATGGCAGCGATAGCAGCAGTGCTTATTCATTATTGCAATACTGCGCGCACATCCCCTATTGGCAAGGGAGAAACTGCACACCAGTCAGTGAAATCAATTCTGTTCTGTGCCCTAAACCCACTGCAGGTGATGCTCTCATGGCTCTCATTGGTTGAGCATCTCAGGCTCACAGACTCCTCGAGACTGTGGCTAGGATTCATTTCCATAGAAGGTCAATTACCAACCTCTTGTTTTTAGGTCTGCTTTGTACTTTTCTGCGGACAGAGAAGGGCAATGTTTCCAAAAGTCAGTACATTCATTCTGTCCTGTGCTGGGCTCTACCCACCCTGTATTTATCTTGTGCTTGTCTCAATTCTCCCCATGTCAGAATGCCCCCAGTCTGAACTTAATTCTGTTCAGCAACTTTCTTGGTGGAAAAACTACTTATACAGCTGTTTTACAAGAGGGTTATACATTCAGTTAGGGCCTACACTATGTACTGAAAATACTGGAAACTTCCACTGCAAAAACACAATCTACCTCTCCCATCTGTGCAGCCTTGCAGACCCAGAGCATGCCAGGTTATTTCTGCTTTCATAGCATTTGCATGCTGTAGGGTGAGCACAAGGTTCTGCTGCTTGATTCTTCTGCAAGAGCTGCCTACCGGCAAATGGTTGCAGGGATGGAGGATGTGACAGAAAGCATTTGTCTCCACAAGAGCAGAGTTACATTCAGTGCAGAGAGTGTGAGAGTCAGGTTGGTGTGGAAAAGCACTGACACGCTGGGGATGATGCAGTGCTCACATGTCTAACACTCACAGACATTACTGTCAGAAGGATGGTGCTGTGTTGTGCTTCTACCTTTGGCAGCCCCTGGAGAAATGCTATGGCACACAGAACACCTTTGTATTGCACTGACTGCTGCCATGCAGCATGGATTTAACACACCAAATCCAGAGGAGCATGACTGCATCTAACTGCCCTGAGAAAAACTACTGTAGCTGAAGAGATGAGGAGGCAGCTGCTCATCTGCAGAACAAGCAGTACTGCCAGACATTGGGCCAGGTGAGCACCTCCTGCTGCAGCGTGATGATGACAGGGCTGGAGATGATCTGCAAAGCCAGCTTAAAAGTGGGAGACGTGAGTCAACATGGCAGGAGGACAGAGGTGTTAGGGAGCAGCCAAGGCATCAAAGAGTATCAAAAGGCTTTGAAAAGTATCACAAAGTGACAGCCAGGAAGACTGGGATATATCATGAGCAGCAACCTGGATGCTAGAGATTATTTGCTCCCATACAAAATGGTAGAGATCTTGCTGCAGACATCCCAAAGCCAGGCAAAATGGGAACCCAGAGCTCTGCCTGCACGAACCCCACAGCCATAGCATTGCAAGCTGACCTGCCTTGCTGTTTGTTGCATTCATCCCAATCCCTGTGATTGAAGACTCAGAATGCAGTCGAGGCGATGACTGAGCATGAGAGTGACTTTATTCAATAAAAGACAGGAGGGCTTGAGAGGTCAAGGGTGAAGATGGGACTCCTCTTGTCAAGATGAGAGTGGCTCAGAGCTGGTGCTGCTGCCTGGTGCCTGGGACTGGCAGCCTGACTCTAAGTCCCCATCTAAGATGCTCAGCTTCACCTCACTGATGCTGACCTGCTCCTGCATGGTGGTGCTGCTGCTGGGACACTCGGGCTGTGCTTGGGATGGGCAGCACTGCAAAGGCGCTGGGTCACAATCCAGGCAGGTGACTGCTGTGTCTGGCAGGCTCAGGTCACGAGCTTCAGCAGAGCCAGGAGATATGAGAGCATGAACGTGGATGAGCCCCTTGTGTCCATCACTGTTACCATGTGGAAGGCTGTCATCCGAATTGCAGCGATTCATGCTTAATAAGAACTCTCCATTGATGGAAAGACACTGCTTGGTTTGGATCTTTGGGGTTGACAAGGGCTCGAATCACCTAGGAAGGCATAGAAACACAAGGGTTAGTTTCAAACATTTGCAAGTTGAATCATGAAAGGTTGTTGATACTTGGTAATAGAGTGGCGGCAGGAAGAAGCAAGTAGGCTTGAAGCAGCATAGCCACTGTCTTGAAAGTGATCCTCATTCAGGTCCAGCTCGTGTGTTGTTTCACTGTAATCTGCTTCTTTGGGTCTACCTAGTGGGCAGCAACACTCGAGCTGTTACTGATATCATTGAAAAGAACTGGAGACAATTGTTCTATTCCTAAGAGCTTCAAGGTGCCTAGAAGCACAAATAGAAACCAGCAGTATTTCATCACTTCACCAAAAGGAAGGTCAAACACCTGAGCTGTGAAGAGCAGTTACAGAACCTATGCATAAGATCACACCAGACATACTTTGTTCTAACAACAGTTATGGCACATAGTCCATTTCCTTCAATATTCCCAAAATGAAATGATGTGGAGCATTACAGGGAAAGAAACACTGCACACAGACACTATGACCCTGATTAGACTCAAGCAGCAGACTTAAAACAAGTCAGAGTTTTTGATTCCAGGATATTTCAGGACCTATCGTGTGAAATTCAGTTACACAACAGTGCCTAGGTGCCTGCGTTTCAAGCAACTTTCAGATCACAGCCATGTAAAATAAAAACAAATTCAGTGCAGAAATAGCAAGCCTGTACCTTAATACTCATGAGATTATCCATTTTTTACAGCACTCTGACTAAGTTCTAAAACTTGCTCATCCCAGTTCACTTCAGCAAGTTCCACCAATTCAAGCAACGCAGTTCTGAGATCCTGTGTATGTTGTGCAGATAGAATTGAACAGTGCAGAAATAATCTCTGACAGCTTTAAGAGCTCTGTTCTGCTTACAAACTCTCAGTCCAAAACTATTCTCAGTTTTAAGGAAATGAACACCTGAAGCAGTTGGATCATCTGCCATTTGCCGCATTCTGCTTCTTGGCATCATGATTAGCACAAAGGGTTTTCTGCTGTCCTGCAGAGATGGACAAAGTCCTGCTTACAAATGGACCAAGTTTCAGTGTACAGCAGAGTTTGTACCAGACTAAAAAGCCACGCCATTCAATTCATGTGCTCAGGTTGTTATGCACTCCGAAAGGAAACAGAACTAACTGTTGGATTCTGAAGGCAATCTGTGGGGTCCTACATTACCTCCTGATTCTGGAAGAGGAAATTCTAATAGCAAATGCAGAACTTTGATCTTTGTAGACATGAGAAGAGCTGGCATTTAGGAACATTCATTTCAGGGAAATCAAATGATGTGTCTATATTTTTACTACAGATAGTATAGGGAGCAGCCAGTTGAAGAACCAGATACAAAAAAATCCAGCCCATTGGCAGGAAAATACTTCTCCTTAAATTCTGTATGCTATCATGGTACAGAATTAGGCTACAGTGCCACATAGGCCAACCAAGCGTAGAACCAAATCCACAAAATACTGGTAGACAAAGCAGCAAAAACAGGGACAATATTCAGCAGACTGTGCTGTGGCCTTTCTACCCACAGCTCAGCATGTTCTGCCATCCGAAAAGCAAGGCCTCTTGTCAAGCTCAGCTATTTCCCTTCTCAGTGTATTCTAGCACCACTGATACCCACTGGTATCCTCCTGTAGAGTGCCATCATATTGTCATCATCCAAAGGAAAAACCCACACAGCAGAGCATACAGCACTACACCCATGCTCCAAATATCCGCCTGAAAAACAAAAAGACAAACTTACAAACCTGAAGCACCTCAAATGGCTTCCTGACAGACTGGATTGTCTGCCCTTGCCAAAGCCCACATATAGCCCATGAAAAGCTGGCTCTTTCCCTCAGGAAATAAAACCTTATCGTCCCAGAGAAAGCATATAACCCTCATTCAATTGCCCTTTCACTCAGCTTAGAGCACTACTAAAACCAGCATCTTCACCTTAGCTCATCACACTGCTGCAGTTCCTTTTACAAGGATTTCACTGGCAAAAATGAAATCAAAGCCGTCACAAGGGATTTAGCACAGTTACGTGTTACTGGCTACGAGAGCTGTCAGCACAGTCACCTGTCTGGCTTTGCTGCTGTTCGGTTCTCTTTATGTACAGGCACAACAAGGTTCAGACACAGAGCAGTTCTCACTTTGACTGTAAAGAAAAAGGAGGCTTGAAAAGCAGCGTGTGGAAAACAAAGAAACAAGAATTAGAACAACAGTGGGGCCATGGCACTTGTAGGAATTGCTCCGCCTTTAACAGCGATTCAAGAAGTACGAGGGCATCCCAAACCAGACCAGTTTGGACAGATTAACAACTGCAAGTAGTGGGTTCCAAAATTCCAGACATGAAATCAAAGCTGGAAAAACTCTTCACATTTTCATCTCTCAATTTTTAGTTCATTGTGCATTACAACGGAAACAATTCTTCACATACAACTTGGAAGCTAAAGACAAGTCTGACAAAACAGACTGCACAGAAATGATGGATAATTAACAGAGCAAATTGCTCTTTCAAACACTTAGTAATAGAAAGAGATCTCTGAAGTTGCTGTTCTGTAGAGCCCCAAAGCAGTCGCTTGAGGCAGTTCAGGATTAGCCAGAGACAAACCAGCCAGCTGTGTGAACTGAGACCAATTGCACTTTTCTAGTCTGTGGCCACTGACAGCTTCTGAGAGCTACCAAGCGATGCAACCTAGCAGAATTCAGAAGGGAAACCAAGAGAGCCTACCTGAGCTCCACTGCCTTTAAATGCTCTGTGGAGAGGGAAGGGAAAGAGGGGAAAACAAACACCGCTCTACATCCCTCTGAGCCAATAGACACTTTGCCCTGGATTAGCTCTGGTGCTGCATAAGCTGGGCTTCCACAGCATGTGTTCAGGCGGTAATCAAGGCCTGCCTGGAATAACACAAAAAATAGAGAGAAACGTTTGCTTTAACAGAGTTTATGTCTTCTGGTCATAACACTTGAGAAGCCTCAGAGGCTTCTTCTCCTGTGCATATTTTCATTCATCTTAGAGTTTGCTTTCATTCAACGTGACCTCTCTAGGCAAATATTGTCTAAGACCATGAGCATCACATAAATGTGCAGATCTCAAGCTGCTCACTTATCTAGTACCCTTCGCATGATGCTTTATTTTCCTCAGCTGATCATCTAGATTGTGTCTGTTGATTGTGCAACAACAGCCTGTTGGTCTCGATTACCTGTGAGAGGCTCTAACTTTGGCCAGGAAAAATCATTTGAGGATAAGTAATTATCTGGGACTCAGTAAGTCTTCCCATGCTTTCATAACAGCAGAGATACACACACACACAAACTCGTGGAACCCCACTGCTTTGCACAATCCTGTGCACACTCACGTGTGTCATGCACTGATTTCCCAGCCAGTCCTCATAGGGTCTCTTACTTAGGACGGGAGTGTAGGGGAGCAGCCAGAAGCTGTTTGCATTCCCTGCTGTCTGCTGGGCAGCTTTGCTGGAGATGCTTGGGTTGCTTTGTTTTTCCTTGGGAGGTGGGAAGGAGCTTTGGGTTGGAGGCACATCCCGTGCCAGAGCATCCCAATGGCACGTGTGGGGCACTGATCTGCAGCAGATGAAGGGGAGGAGGTCCCAGCACAGCTCTGCACCATGCTCTGCCACACTGGGCAGCTTGTTCCTGGCTCAGCAGCGTCATCAGACAAGAAGCAGGGAAGGAAATCAAGGACGGGGGGTACCATCAAACGCAGTTAGTGCATGCCTGTGCAAGACAAACAGACCCAGAGCTTGCAGGTTGTTCCTGCTTTTGTAGCATTTGTGTGCTGTAGCTGAGCAAAAGGTTCTGCTGCTTGAATCTTCTTCTGCAAGAGCCACCTACCGGTAAATGTCTGCGGGGATGTAGTCGGTGTGCACGTCTGAAGCCATTTGAGAACCTAGTCGTTCTTGCTGCAGGACCCCTGTCTTCTGTTAAAAGCTGAACGGTCCCCAGAGCACCTGTTTCCATCAGCTACCACCATCCAAAGCAGCCAGCCTTCTTACAGTCACCTGGCCCAAACATCCCTTTTGCTCTACACTTGATTCCTGCAAGAGATGGGAGCTCGGCACGCACACCATCCTTCCAACACCCCATCCCTGCAGCAAGGGATCACAGCGCTGGCACAGCTGAAACAAAAAGGGTGTGCGAGTTTCCTGTTAGCACTCAGTGTGAACCAATCTACCACTGAGCAACACCGTGAGTCCCCACTCACCTCAGCACAGGTCAACCTGTAACCCCAACCTTCCCCTATCCATGTGCACACGCACACCCATTCACCACCCTGCCTGCTTTGCACACCCCCATGCACACTCTGCATCGTGTGCCCTCCTTTGCATTCACAGACGTGTGCAAACCATCCCTGGGAACACCTACGTGCCTACACCTTCCACAAACACCCCTTTGTGTGCACCTGTGTGCAACCCAACTCCTCAGCACACGCACGCGTTTGTGCCACCCTGTCCATGCACTCACCACGTGCCCTCCAGCAACCAAGGATTGCAGAGATGCTCCAGACTGTGCCAGAGATGGAATCTCAGAGTGCTGGGACATTATTGATCACTAAGGAAAACACTTGGAAGCATATTCAATCTGCAGAAGCTGTAATTACTGGGCACAGTTAGCTTTCCTATGGCTCAGCTGGAGGAGGCGGGTGCTCTCATACATCTGAGACACTCGCACAATGTTGGGATCATTCTGATGGAAACTATGTCTTCAGATATCATGGTTAAAACCATCCAAGATGATCATGCAGAGCCTTAGCTCTTGAGCAGCACTTCCTCCCCACCCTTCACTACTCCAAGCAGCTCCAACAAACTTCTCAGAAGAAATCCAGGCCAGCACAGACCTGGCAGACCAGAACCAAGTGCAGCTTGTGTGACGGCAGTGCCCACTCCTTGCTTCCACCCTGCTCCAGCAGGTTAAGGAGTCTGAGCCTCACTGGCCTTTGACAACTCAAGACTTTCAGCACCTCATGCCAACATTTCTCACTAAGATACACCTCAGGCATTGAATTCTCTTCTCACTACCTCCTCCCAGTCCTCCCCTAGGAACAGAAACCATTCAGATTCTACAGCAAACACATCTACCCTGCAAGAGCACACTGAACCACCTGCAACAATGAAACATGGTTTTGGAGAGTGGGTTTGAAAACACACCTTTAGACAGCTGTCTCCCTGTAGCCAAAAGGAAACCAAGCAGCAAAAGAAGAGTCCAGCCTGAAATATGCCCATGCTACTAGCCCAGGTTTTTCACAGTCAATGCAGAATCCATCCTGTTCTTGAGGTAACAAACGACCAGTGAGTCTCCCGTTGCTCCACCCCTTCTCCTTCAAAGCCTGAAAAAGAAAGAATAAACAAGCAGAAGAAACCCAGACGTACCTTTCCACACACAGAGCAGAAAGTGGAACAGCAGTTGTCTCCTTCCTGAGACATGGTGGGGAGCATCCCAGAGGAAGCCCAAGTTCTTTGCTTCTCTCCACAGGGACTTCAAGCACTCTTGGCAAGAGCTGCTTTGGTTCTTTCTTCAATTGCTTCCATCACCAGAATCTCCTTTGGAAAAGGAACCCGAATGAAAGAATCAGCAAATGAAAAAGAATGAGCAATAGCCACTTTACCAGCTTTCTTCTGACACTCAATTTAGACTCTTGACTCGGGCAAGGTCTTAAAATCAACTGGTTACAAGAACTGTCCCAAAATATATCCAACATCTGTACAGCTGCCGTTATTTCTGACAGCGAGTGTAATCACAGAATCATAGAATGGCCCGGGTTGGAAGGGACCTCAAGGATCATGAAGATCAATCACCTCCCTGTCCCTGCTGGCCATCCCCTCTTCTGATGGAGCCCAGGGGACCATTTGCTCTCTGAGCTGCAAGAGCACGCTGATGGCTCACGTTCTGTTTTTCATCCACCAGGACCCCCAGGTCCTTCTCTGCGGGGCTTCTCTTAAGGACTGCTCCTCCCAGTCTGTAAAAATGCCTGGGATTCCTCCAGCCCAAGTGCAAAACCTTGCACTTTGCTGTGTTCAACCTCATTAGATTCACGTAGGCCAACCTCTCGGTTGAGCTCCCTCTGAATGGCATCCCTTCCTTCCACTGCGTCAGCCGCACCACTCAGCAAACAGCAGAAGGTGCACTCCATTGCATCATTGGTGTCTCTGATAACCATGTAAAAAAGCACTGGTCCCAAGACAGACTCCTGGATGACACCACTTGTTATCGGCCTCCACCTGGACATAGAACCATGAATCACCACCCTCTGTCTGTGGCCTTTCAACCAATCCCTTATCCACCAGGTGGTCCACCTGTCAAATCCACATCCCTCCAGTTTAGAGATAAGGATGTGGTGGAGGGCAATGTCAAAGATCTTGCTCAAGTCCAGGTCAATGACATCTGTTACCTTCCTTTTGTCCACAAATGCCGTCACTCCATCATAGAAGGCCACCAGACTGGTTAGGCATGGCCTTCCCCTGCTAAAGCCACGCTGCCTGTCTTGGATCACATGCTCATTTCTTATGTGATCAAGCATGTCTTTGAGGCAGATCTGTTCTTCACCATCTACATCAGTTACACATTTGAATCAAATAATTGGTGTTCCTGTCACCAAGAAAACCTCTTTGTCTTCTACTCCTGCTGCACTTCTGTGCTTTCATCAGAAGCAAAGGAAGAGACCACCTCCTAGATCCAAATTTTAAGAAACCAACACCCAATAGGTGTCATCTGAAGTAAAATAGCAGAGAAATTAAGATGACTCTTCTGCATCCAGCTTGGATCACTCCCTCACTCAGGCACACCACCATCAGATCAAGGAGATGCTGCCTTCAGCTTAGAGACTGTATGGGAAATCACAGCTTGAACCTCTGATTAATCAGCTGAGGCAAGTATTGGGTCAGCTGCGGGAGCACAGGTGAGAGTAATCTAGCTGTGCTCCCAGAAGGGGTGGACCTCGACTCAACCTCCTCTGAGACCTCATTTAAAGGCTGACCACCTCTGAGACAGCATGTCTTAGAGATTGCTCCCTAGTTGAGGCTGCCTCAGCTTTCTAGTCAAGGTATCGATATTGGTGAGTTTCCCTTTGCTAATAACCTTAGGCTATTTACCACCATCTTGGTTAATATCTTTTTATTAACCACCCTTACAGAGACCATAAGGGTTTGGGCTTCCAAACTCTCAGCAAGCATTTGGATCAGCCAGCTTCCTGCCGAGGAGCCCCCTGCATCACTGCTGCCTATTCTGGTACCGGACCCGCAGATGCTTCAGAGCTCATTAGCATGGACTTCCTTCCTCCCCTCAGCAGCTGCTCCTGCACTCACCTTCATTCCTACTCAGATACCGGCCGCTTCCAGCACCAGCTGACCTGCAAGACACAGAAAGGAAAGGTGGGAGTCATGCAAACGCACAAGCCCAAGGCTGTGTCACCACCACACATGGCAGCCTCGGGAAGTCAGCTGAAACTACAGCCTTTGTCAGAATGGAAACAGGCACCGTCAATTAAGTGTGACCTCTGAACTCATTGCCACCATCAGAAATAGGCACTGAAATCGCTCACTTCACTGCAGCTGGTTAACTCCAAATTCTTTTGCTTTTGGGAAAATGCGGACACGGAATTGAAGGACACCAGAAAAACGACATCTACTTCATTGTAGGTGGTTAAGCTTGGAAGCAGGACTTGAGCAAGAAATGCTTCTCAGCTCCTTGAAAGGCACTAATCCTGACCTCTGCCACAGGTGGCTGAGTGACACAAAAGTTGAGCTGCCCATTCAGAAGCACATGGAGCAGGCCATGGAGCGGTCACATACCAACACATGAACAGGCACTTTCCCATTGGAAGCGAAATCCCTTCTCCCTGCCATGCCATGCCCACACCGCTCCTCAGGGCTGCACTGACAGCACAGACAGAATTGAAACATCTTTTGTCATCATTGTGGTTTTTCACAGACCCAGACAATGAGATACTGGGTTGCTGTGTGGGTTCCCAGGCGGCACTGCCATTTCCAAGCCATTGCTTCCTAGGGGCACAGAAAGGAAAACGCCTGAACAAAATTTCACCCAGAGATTGCTATTTTACCATTCTTCCATGCAAAACAGGAGGACAGTACAGCGGATTTGTGCAGCTGCATCAACACCCTGGGTGCTAAAGGAATGCAAAGACAGAAATATCAAAACTACAAGGAGGGAAGCTATGTTTAGTAATATCTTTTCTCATTTACAACAGGCAGTTGGCACTACTAAAGGAAAATCCCAGGCCTCAGGTTCTGACAGTGCGACAATCTGGCACGGACTCAGATGTGAGTGATCCAAATGGTTTATTCCAGGTTCTAATACCACTTCTGTGAATTCACACGTTTTCTCTCTTAACTTTCCCACAGCCTTCACATGTCCACAGAACATCCCACAAACTCTCCTTTACGGCGCACGTAGGCACTCATCCCACCAGAGCCATCAGTCATTCCTAGCCATGTGCTTCTCCTCCAGTCACGGACAGTATCACACGGCCATAATGCATCTTAAATGACTTAGTTTTTCTGTTCTTTCTGGAGGTGTCCTTGGTTCCTAGCCTTACCTTCTCATGCCGTTCATCTTCCTCTGCAGCTCCTGCTCTGAAGAGTTTTCTTATGTTCCCACATGACAGGAAGAAAATGAAGACACAACCCCTGCCACCAAGGTCAGCTCTGCAGCACACGTTACCTGAGGAGCACTTGGCTACTCATGCAAACTGCACAGTGCCAGGAAGATTGTTACATGTTGCACTTCTTCTTCTCCTGGCTCAGAAATTAAATTTTCTACCTAGAAAATGGAAAACAAACAAACAAGCAAACAAAAAACAACAACAACAAAAAACACCTCACCTGACATAAAGGAGACATGATTGTTACTATGGAATTCCGGAGGGCAAGGTATTTGCCCTCTCTATGAAGAAGCTGACTGCAAAGGACTAAGAACAGCCACGATCACGTTGAGAACTTGCGGGTAAAATTCGGGACTGAACCAATAATGGGCTTCTGGAGGTGAGGGTCTGCTCCAGGCCGCCTGGTCAAGGGAGCCTGTTGATGGGCCCTGCTTACTGCAGCTACCAGAAGCACCGCGCTCACTGACTCTCAACTTGATGGGGGATTCCAGTCAGGCTGGGAAATCAGCATGGCTGGCTGCAAGCTGTCTGAGAGACTGCTGGACTGCACTGGGAATAACTTTGTGGGCCAAGCATTAAGCACACCAAGCAGAAGGGAAGGTATTGGACAGACCGACCAGAGGTCAAGCGTTGCTGGACCTGCTGCTCACCAACGCTGAGGAGATCATCAAAGGCGTCAAGGCTGGAGGCTGCCTGGGCTCCAGCGATCATGCCCTGGTTGAGTTTGTGATCTCAAGCGATGTGGGCCTGGCAAAGAGCAGGACCAGGATGCTCAACTTTAGAAGAGCAGACTTCAAGCTACTCAATGGAATGCTGGCCAAGATCCCCTGGCGCGCTGCCCTCAAAGATAAGGACGTTGAGGAGAGCTGGCTACTGTTCAAGGATGCCCTCCTGGCAGCACAAGAGGTCTCCATTCCCCTGATTAAGAAAGTGGGCAGGAGAGGTAGAAAACCAGCATGGCTCAGCAAGGACCTGCTAAGAGAACTGAGGGTGAAGAAAGGGGTGTACAAGCTCTGGAAACAAGGCTGTGTCACCCGGGAAGAATACAGGGATGCCGTCCGAACTTGCAGATGTGGGATCAGGAAAGCCAAGGCTCAGGCAGAACTGAACTTGGCGAGGGATGTGAAAAACAACAAGAAAACCTTCTACAGGTACATTGGCCAGAAGAGACAGGCCAAAATGGGCGTGCCTACTCTGGTAAATTTAAAAGGAGAAATGGCTTCAACAGATGAAGAGAAAGCTGAGGTGCTGAATGAGTTCTTCACCTCGGTCTTCACTGGTGGCCAGGATTCTAGTCTTTTTCACGTCCCTAAGTCTTGCACCCCCATACCTCCATGTGGGGACCAAGGAGGTAAATCCCTCCCCACTGTAAGGGTAGAGCAAGTCCGAGAGTGCCTCCTTAGACTGAATGAGTATAAGTCTATGGGGCCAGATGGCGTGCATCCCAGGGTCCTGAAGGAGCTGGCTGAGGTGGTTGCTGAGCCGCTCTCCATCATATTTGAGAAGTCGTGGCTGTCAGGTGAGGTCCCGGATGATTGGAGGAAGGGTCACGTCACTCCCATTTACAAGAAGGGGAGCAGGGATGACCCGGGTAACTACAGGCCGGTGAGTCTCACCTCTGTGCCTGGGAAGATTATGGAACAGATCCTCCTGGACAACATGCTTGATCGCATAAAGAACAAGCATGTGATCCGAGACAGCCAGCATGGCTTCACCAGGGGAAGGTCATGCTTAACTAATCTTGTGGCCTTCTATGATGGAGTGACGGCGTTGGTGGATGAAGGGAAGGCGACCGATGTCATTTACCTGGACCTGAGCAAGGCCTTTGACATGGTCCCCCATCACATCCTCATCTCCAAATTGGAGGGAGGTGGATTTGATGGGTGGACAACTAGATGGATAAGCAATTGGTTGAAAGGCCGCAGACAGAGGGTGGTGGTCAATGGCTCTATGTCCAGGTGGAGGCCGGTAACGAGCGGCGTCCCTCAAGGGTCTGTCTTGGGACCGGTGCTCTTTAACATCTTTATTAATGACATCGATGAGGGAATGGAGTGCACCCTCAGCAAGTTTGCTGATGACACCAAGCTGAGTGGTGCAGTCGATACGGTGGAGGGAACAGATGCCATTCAGAGGGACCTTGACAGGCTGGAAAGCTGGGCTCGGGTGAACCTAATGAGGTTCAACACGGCAAAGTGCAAGGTTTTGCACTTGGGCCGGAAGAACCCCAGGCACCTGTACAGGCTGGGAGGAGTTGTCCTTGAGAGCAGCTCGGCTGAAAAAGACCTAGGGGTCCTGATAGATGAGAAACTTAACATGAGCCAGCAGTGCGCTCTGGCAGCCCGGAAAGCAAATGGGATCCTGGGCTCCATCAGGAGAGGGGTGGTCAGCAGGGATAGGGAGGTGATCGTCCCTCTCTACTCTGCTCTTGTGAGGCCCCATCTGGAGTACTGTGTCCAGGTGTGGAGCCCTCAGTACAAAAAAGATATGGAAATTTTGGAAAGGGTCCAGAGGAGGGCCACAAAGATGATCAGGGGGCTGGAGCACCTCCCCTATGAGGACAGGCTGAGGGAGTTGGGTTTGTTCAGCCTGGAGAAGAAAAGGTTGCGAGGTGACCTCATTGCAGCCTTTCAATACCTGAAGGGAACTTACTCCCAGGAGGGGAGTAAACTCTTCGAAAGGGCTGATAATAGCAGGACTAGGGGAAATGGTTTTAAGTTGAAGGAGGGAAGATTTAGGTTGGATGTTAGGGGAAAGTTCTTTACTAGAAGGGTGGTTAGGTCCTGGAACAGGCTGCCCAGTGAGGTTGTGGATGCCCCGTCCTTGGAGGTGTTCAAGACCAGGTTGGACAGGGCCCTGGGCAACCTGATCTAGTAAATGTGTATGTTTGGTGGCCCTGCTAGGCAGGGGGGTTGGAACTACATGATCCTTGAGGTCCCTTCCAACCCGGGTAATTCTGTGATTCTGTGAAGGGAAGCATTACTGGACATGCTGCACAGCAGGGGTTAAGACTGGAGGTGGTCAGGGCTGTAGTGACCATGCCCTCCTAGAGTTCCTCATCTCAAGGAATGCGGGCCTGGCAAAAAGCAAAGTCAGGACCCTGAGCTTCAGGAGAGTCAGCTGCAGGCTGTTCAAAGAATTCTTGGACGAGAGACACTGGAAAACTGTTCTTAGGGGCAAAGGGTTCAAACATCCCTTTGTGTGCACCTGTGTGCAGCCCAACTCCTCAGCACAGCCCTGTGCAAGCACACATTTGTGCCACCGCATCCACGCACTATGTGCTCACACACACTCACACAACCACATCCCTTAGTGCAGCCCTGTGCGCACACACACTCACACATGTTTAACCCCTTCCTTTCACTCCCAAAGTGCACGCACACACCGGTACCACAATGTCCTTGTGCAGCTCCAACACTCTGCACACCCCTGTGCACGTACATATATGTGCATGCTCGTCCTTGCACACATACCCACAGACCTACACACACCTGAGCAACACCACTGGTTTGTACACTCATGGACACAAATGTGTGTACAACACCATCCATGCACAAATACACACACACACACACGGATCCCCACTGCTTTGCACAATGCTGTGCACACTCACGTGTGTCATGCACTGATTTCCCATCCAGTCCTCGAGGGGTCACTTACTTAGGACAGGAGTGCAGGGGAGCAGCCAGAAGCTGTTTGCATTCCCTGCTGTCTGCTGGGCAGCTTTGCTGGAGATGCTTGAGTTGCTTTGCTTTTCCTTGGGAGGTGGGAAGGAGCTTTGAATTTGAGGCACATCCCGTGCCAGAGCATCCCGATGGCACAAGGGGGATCAGGGCCCCTCTATTGGTTACCTCGGTGGCTTGCAGCAACTGGAACTTTTTGCCTATTGAGAAAGCTAAAAAGTGTGAGTTCCTCCTGACCCATATCAACAAAAATCTCAACCATAAAAAAGAGACGTCTTCGTATTCAAGCAAATGACAACAGTAAGACCATGCATGTTGTTTTGTTGTATTTCCTCTGTAATCATGGGGAGGATATGAAGAAGTGGTATAATTCATCCACTTCTGCACTTCAGGCACAAGTTCCTTAGAATTGGAAGAGACCCTTAAAGGCCATCTAGCCCAGCTCCCCTGCAATAAAAAGGGACATTCACAGCTAGATCAGGTTGCTCACAGCCTGGTCATTAGTCATCCCAGAGGCAAAACACACACTGAATGATCTCTCCTTCAGTCATAAATCCTTGGAGACAACAGCATTGACACTGCATGTTACTGAAGCAGTAAAAGAAATTGCTCCTGTAACTCTCCTTGTGTTAAGTAAAATGATGATAAAAAGCAATGGAATGCTTTGGCAGGACACCAAAACCATCCTCCTTCCTTGATATCTGCTGCAATGGAACCTTCCACTGGAAGAAAGCCTCTGATGACTTGTCACCCCAGAGAGGTCAGCTTTAGAAGCAGGACTGCTGCACAATAGAATGAACTGGAGCTCCTTAGCATCTCTTACATCCAGGAGGGGTGTGATCAGACCCACCTATCACCTTCAGGTGCGCTTTCTGACACCTTGTCTGACTTCACTGTCACTGTGCCAGCATCCTCAGGCTTAACCTGCTTCATTGTCAGTGTGCAGCAATTGCCAACGTTCTTGATGTCATTGTAATTGTTGGTGTAAAGGAGGTTGCCATTCAGGAACCATTCCACGTCCTCGTCATTATGGGACAGCTCGCAGGAGAAGACAGCAGAGCTCTCTTCTTCAATTTCTACATCCTGCAGGTGCTTCGTTACTTCTACATTGCGGGCTGTGGGGAAACAAGGTGAACTGTTACCACTGTTACTATAAATCATACTGGGATGTGGTAGAATGGTTGGACTAGATGATCTTTGTGTAATCATCTATGTGAAGATAATACATGTATAAAGTTAGCAGGAGAGAACGGCAGAAGTCAACCTCAAGAAGAGAAATCTGAGGTGAAATAGGACATGGAAGAGGCCACCCTCCCTGCTCATACCTTCAGCTGTCAGCGTGGCCTCAGTCTCTGCAATTCCTGCCTTGCACTTGTACACACCAGCATCATCGGGCTTCAGCTTCAGAATTCTGAGCTCTACTGAATGCTTATCCCTCTTGATCTTGTACTTCTCAGAGGGCTCGATGGGTGTGCGGCCCTTGAACCATTTCACAACCTTTGGAGAAGGCCTGAAGTCACAGGACAGGATGACAGAATGACGTTCCAAAGCTGTCTTGTCCTCCAACTTCCTGGTGATTTCTATATGGTAATCTGCAAAGCAGGGGTGGAAGAGAAGAAAGGATGAGGACAATTGGAAGAAGAGGAAAGTCTCTTGCGTGTATTCCATTCCAATTAATGTCAAGTTCACAATGGTTCTTTGAACGACTCTAAAGATAAAACAAACGATTGTCTATAGGGAATGCCATTGACTACATTTCTATGAAGTAATACTGTACAGTATCTACCAAATGCAAGGTCCAGCTCTTGTTCTGTGCTTATTAAATTGCTCCCAATTGTTGAGGCTTTTATTCAAATAAGAGTGAGTTGAAAATATAACAAGTACTTTAGGATGTGAATGGATAATCTTACGCTGGGGACAACAGCAGATAAAAAGCCTGCAAGTTTCTTTCAGATGAAATCAATGACAAACCGCACCAAATTTAGGTGCTACCAAACTTAAACTTGTCTAGTTCAGAAATACAATTAATTTCACCTGATTTGACTTCTTTGCTATAGCCAAGGACAAAACCTCAGCTCTGTAAATCTGAATAGTAAGCACATCACAGCTATTCAAACACATCTTTTACTGAGATGCAGCTGTCTCATTTAGTGTCCAACGACTTTGAACTGGAAATGGAGCAGACCAAAGCAGAATCTAAACATGGCTTCTACAAGGACTGATCAAATGCGGCCACCGTCAAATTCAAAGTATCTGATACAGAAGGATCACACTCACTGTCAGACAAAACCTCTTTGGAGAGGTGAACTGACTGCCCTGTTCACCCCCACTTTGGAAATAACTGCACTCATTTCCTACCTGCTCCCAGCAGTGTGGGATGGTGGGATAGCATCACACTTCCCACACTAAGCATCCCACCATGTCACTTGTTCCACCTAAACCTCAGTCCCAAAACAAAAGGGGAACTCGCTTCTGAACCCTCTTCACTTCATTTCAGATGTCTTATATGCTTGATCTCCAACCCACCCCCCACTCAGGAGAAAGACCCCCCGCTTACACCCTACCATCTTGTTGCATTCTGATGTTGTCATCAGCCTTCAGCTTGTTGTCCTCTTTGTACCACTGGGTCTGAACCTCATCGTGTGAAATCTCACAGACAAAAGATGCACTCCCATATTCATTCACTTCCACATCTTCCAGTGCTTTAACAATCTTGATATCTCCAGCTGTGAAACAGTAGAGATATATTTGTCAGGGTATTTCCAGAACTGAGTGCAGCATCTTTTCCTTACACATATTTGCATAGAAAATAAGTAGGATTATGTTTTATTCTAAACCATCATCCATTCCTGAGTCATTTCTCTCTTCAACACAGTCAATGCATTATTGCCCTTGAACTTAAAGACAGACCTACTAGCTACAATGGAGCTCCCTGCAAACAGTTTTCATGGAAACCAGAATCTCATTTATTCTAAAACCTTTCAAGCAAAATTAAGGGTAGAAAAACAATAGAACTGACTGAATCTTTAAGGTCATTTAGTTCCAGTCCCCCTGCTATAGG
Organism: Coturnix japonica; assembly: GCF_054131305.1. Classification (NCBI taxonomy): domain Eukaryota; kingdom Metazoa; phylum Chordata; class Aves; order Galliformes; family Phasianidae; genus Coturnix; species Coturnix japonica. The sequence continues at coordinate 16,886,213 of NC_140671.1, read as the reverse complement.
CAGGGACACCTCCCTCCACACCAACTCTTCTCCTCAGGGTCAAGGCTTCTCTCAAATCATTCTCCTCTAAGCCTGTGCCTGTGCTTGGGATTGCCCTGACCCAGGTGCAGGGCCTTGTACTTGGCCACACTCAAGTTCATGAGGCTGCCAAGGGCCCACCTCTCCAGCCTGTCCAGGTCCCTCTGAGTAGCATCCCTTCCCTCTAGCACATCAACAGCACCGCTCAGCTTGGTGTCATCTGCAAACTTGCTGAGGCTGCATTTGATTCCACTCTCCATGTTGCCTACAAAAATGTTAAATAACACTGGTCCCAACACCACCCTCCACCTGGACACTGAGCTATTGACTGCAGCTCTCTGAGTGTGACCATCCAGACAGTTCCCTATCCTGCAACTGGTCCATCCATCAAAATCATTTTTCTCCAGTTTGGTGACCAGGATGTCATGCAGGACGGGATCAAATGCTCTGCACAAGTCCAAGTAGATGATGTCAGTTGCTCTCCCATTATCCACTGATGCTGTTACTCCATCATGAAAGGCCACCAAGTTTGTCAGACATGGCTTGACCTTGATGAAGCCATATTGGTTACCACCAATTACCTCATCTTTATTTTCCAAACTATGCCAAGGAGAACTAGACAGAACTCTACAGTGTTGTGTCACTACAAACCTGTCTGAACCATTGGCTTCTCTGCATGCTCATCACTAGTCTCTCCTTAGCTTGTGTGCCTACAAACAATGTATGGGGAATGTCAGCCACAAATCTTACCTAGGGGACATCTTTGCTTCAAAATCCTTTGAACATCACACAATCCCTTTTAACTCTCCAGGTCTGCATTTAGTTATGTCAGAATCAGGCCATATTTCTGTGCTGCTATATCCCTTTCCTTCTGAAGGGCCTGGATACAACTTGGATTAACCTCAGGAGAAGAGTTCCTGCATAGAATCATAGATTTACCCAGGTTGGAAAAGACATTGAAGATCATCAAGTCCAACCGCAGCCTAACCAGTACCCTAACTCTAAAAACCCTACACTAAATCATATCCCTGAGTACCACATCCAAAAGGCTCTTAAACACAACCAGGGATGGTGATTCAACCACCTTTCTGGGGAGCCTATTCCAGTACCTAAAATCTCTAGTAACTAAATCTCTCTAAAAGAGCACAGGTATTAATCTGACCAGAAAGGTTCCTGTTTGTTCATAAAATGAGCCTTTTCCGCTCCATCTTGCATAGGCCACTGGGCACAGGGTAGCTGGGAGACCACAGAAAAAGTGGTTCTGTGAGCAATAGGGAAACTACTGCCTAATCCAACTCCTCCAATCTCTGCGCTCTGCCAGCATGTCTAAATAGGGTGGCAGATACACACAGGAGATAAATATTTCCACTTCCCTCAGCCAACACTGCTCTGAATTTCTATGGGACACACAGTTAGATGAAAAGGCATTTGACAAAGAAGGAAATGAAAGAGTTTAATCTGCTGTGTCATTCTCTCAGTAGCCAGAATAACTAACCCTCGCCAGTGTTAGTTCAAAGAATAGGCAGATTTTATCTCCTGACATGAGCAGTAATTCAAAGAAGCTGGTATATGATCCAGTATCCTGCATATTCACTGCAGGCAGGAAAAGACATTATGAGATAAGGGAGATCTACACATCACTTGTTATGAACACCTCATAAAGATAAAACCACACACAAGAGGAGAGTTTAGGAAGAGGACCACTCTTGGACTACTTTCCAAGAGGCATCAATTAGTAACTCTCTTCGCTCATTTTTCACACTACTCCACAGTGTCCTCCTGAGCCCCCTTACTCCTGTTGCCAACTGCTGATGCAGGGAATCCTGAGGAACCAAGGATTCATAGTTGTTCCATCAGTAGTCCTTGGTCAGCTCTCCCTCCCTGCCCCTTCTGTTTTGATCCCACTAACCAAATTTTAGTTAGTCTGAAAAGAGGATGGAAACCTCCGCAGCAATTAGTTTCTAAATATCTTGCAATGGGCAGCTTGTAGGAGCCCCATCTCAATGCCCACAGCACAGGAGGCAGGACTGCTTAGCCCATGCACTAGTGCATTTACCAGCACAGATGTAAGCCCAGATCTATGCACACCAAATACAGGCTCTCAGTTTGCACAAGGAGGCATCCATGGAGCTGAAGTATTAGGCAGATATTGTGGTGGGGCAGCAGTTATTGAGACGCCAGACAGAAAGGACACAGATAACGTGGCAACTCAGCTTTACCATTATGACTGATGATGGAACATCTAATTTCACTGCTCAAAAGAGAACTTCCATATAACTGGAAAGAATGAAATTCACAGGGGAAACCACACACAGACACACACAAAAGCAATACAAAGGAGATGAAGGATGGTTCACATACTAGTGATTCACTCTGAGACGCAAGCAAATGAAAGAGTATCCCCAACCATTTGCCTCCTGAAATGCTAAGTATATAAACTCATTGCTGTGATAACTCTGCCAGACGTGAGTCATACACTGTAAAACCTTATGGGGTCAATCAGTTTAACTTCATAAATTCATTACACCAACAAAAACAGACCATCGTGTCCAGGCTGGTTCATTTCAGCTCTTCAAAGCTGTTGGTAAAACTGCCTGAGAGCTGAAATGCTTACCAGCAAAAGCTAAAAACTGTAAATCAAATGTAATAGGCTGGCTTTGTCTACTGTATAGAAATGATGCCTGAAAAAAAGAAAATAAAAAAGAACGTAAACCAGAACAAATGGAATGGCTACATAAAACAGCCAGTACTGAAACAGCAACCCAACCTGGTTGCAGAATGAGAGAGAAAATGAGAGTTCACCAAAGTCATGGGACAGGACACATGTTCATGTTCATGCTAACACTGAACCCAAGTGGCCACATGAGGACAGCATCTAGTAGGAAATCAGAAAAAAGCATCCTTTCATACGTCCCTTGGGAAGGTGGCATCTACCAGGGCACAGCAGACCCATGTGTTCAGTAACAAGTCTGATGCTTCAGAGCCCAATGATGAGCTACAAACTGGGGTTTAACCAATGCAACACATGGAGGGAAAATCTGTCTTGAGCATAAAGAAGAAAGAGAAAGGTATCCAAAAGGACTAACCAAGAAATGCCCAAACTGCCCATGAAGCATTTCTTCCCGTGGTGCAAAATACCACAAGAGGATTTATTTGCTCTTTCAGTTAAACATAAAATGAACCTTTAGGGTAGCTGATGTCTTGTCTTAGGCTGCTCAGCATGTGGATGTTCCCTGATCTTCATATTCACACTTGTGAATAATGAGACTTCTCTTATTTCCCTGGGAAGTAATGCCCACTTTTTTACTTTGACAGAGCTCCTTCCCATCCTAGAAGGGAAAATATCAAGTCAGATCTCCATTAGTCCTTCCATCTCTGCACTCAGCAAAGGGAGCCTTCAGATCTATGCTTAATTCACCCACTCCCCTAGAATTAATGGAACTGTGCTTACTGGAACATATGCTGAAGCTTAAGCACAGTGCAGTGTTTTCAACATGAAGGAATGGCTATAGAACATGCATAAATTCTGGCTGACCTATGACAGCTTAAAGCACTGCGGAGGACTGTTAACAAGCCTGTTTGGACATCACCTTGAATAAATGACGTTATCCCCAAGTAAGGGAAGGAACAGCTGAGCACCAGGGAGGTACACAAAGTGCCAGAGCAAATTCTCACACTGTCAGGTGCAAAGAAAACTGAGATTTCACCCCAAAAACCCAGTTCACAACAAGGCTACAAAATCCCGGCTGAGAATTTCTGTGTTAGACTTGAAGCTCAAGACTGTACTGTAGTTCAACCAACAATATTTTGTGCAGCATGACCTAAAAAGTTCACAATAAAACCAAAACAAACTTCAATTTCAACTTGATAAATGAACTCAGGACATAATAACAAAGAGTGCTGATCTGGGCAAATAAAAGAGCATAAAGAAAAGAGAGCAGTGAAAAAGCTATCAAGGAAAAGCTCAGACTCGCATCCCTTGGAAGTGAAATTAAAGGCTCTCATTCATTTCCAGAGAAGTCAGAAAGGAAAATACCATTACATGCCATACCTTGAACCACTTGACGTCCATGTTGGGCCTGGACAGCTCACACTCAAATGTGACCTTGTCCTTCTCAATGACGCTACTGTCTGCCAATGGTTTGCTGATTTTCACAGGCAATTCTGAGAAGGAGAAAGAAGAATGTGGATTTAGTTGGGAACTTAGTTTTGTTCATAACCAGGTCCATGGGTGCTGTTAAATGGATCCTTCCAGATGGAAAAAACATTTCAGGTGGCCTCCTAGATTTTACCCCTTTTTGTGTTGCACGCAAGACTGAAAAAAAAAATTACTTCTGCAAAGTTCTTCTTGTCATAAGGAAACAAATATTTGGGGAATGGCAGAACCAGGTAAAATTTTCCTTCACGTCAAGAAAGTATAAATTTCACTCTCATGCTCTTGGTGTGGTTTCTGCTATGATTATTTGGACTAATTAAGCTTCTCCCTGATGAAAGCCTAGAAGTATATCACAAGAAGGACCAACTTACCCGTGACCTTTTATTTGTCTTACTCAAGCATCTCCTCCTGACCAAAACTGACAATAAAAGATTCAGCCAGACTGCAGGTTTGAGCAGCTGAGTTGTTTCTAGGATCTCCTGCAATCTCAAGCTTGGAACACACACTTGTCTTTTGACTAAGTGTCTCTTATAGTGCAGTAAAACAACAGGTTTTCACACGGTGATTCCTCATTTACCTTGATCTGAAATCATTCTCAAACCATGTGGGATCAGTCCAGGGAGAAGGGGAGGAGAGGAGAAGGGAAAGGGGAAGTCCACAGTCCTCTAAAATCAGGCTTCTTAGCCTAAAGCTCAACAGCAAATAGCAGTCCACTTCCCCACATTGCTAGACTCCGAGCATTTAAAGAACATCAGCTGACCTCATTATGAGCTCTAACATAGCCAAAGGAATTCATATATTCAAATATTCTCTTGAGTGATGAGAAATATGGAGCATAACTTCAGACTTCTGCTGTTAAACTCTCGCTTCTATCATAAACCAGAGTAAGAGTTCAATGCTGTTTTAGATGGAGGACTCATATTTTAAATAACTCATCTCATTAAGGCTTGGATTCCCTACTACAATTAGTTAAATTCCAGTTTGGATCATGCTTCACCTTGGATCACTTAGGGCTTCAGCCACTTATTGGAACTAACTCAATTTGTCTACAGAGAAGCTGTTTTCTATAGCAACAATAAGCTGTGATTGCAACTGGATGCCGGGAGAGCACAAATCCCGCAGTTATCCTGTACCAACATCCTCTCCTTCCATCAGAACAGCAAGTTTTTAAACCAGACTCATGCAAGCTTGCATGACACACCTTGTGTAAAACTGTTGGCAGCCATCAGGACAGCAAGTTGCTTCCTGTATAGACACTGTTCCATCAGTTTTGGTTTTTTGTCTCGCTAGAACAACAGCCAGTGTCTGAAAACTCCCACAACTGAAGCAACCACGCTGATATACCGCAGTCACTGGAGGTGCTCAAGAGCCACGGGTATGTGGCACTGGGGACGTGGTTAGTAAGTCCAGTGAGGGTGGGCTGGGTTGGACTCAGCTATCTCAGTGGTCTTTTCCAGCCTTGGGTGCAACTTGTAAGAGGGAATGAAGCAACAAACTGCCCAGCACTGAGCTGCATTCTTCTGACACATGGTATCAGTGAACTGCTGTATTTCCCTATCTTCTCTGGAGCTATTGATCTAACCTAACTGAAAAAGTAAGCCTGAGCCTAGATATAAATCAGGATCATAGTCACCCATGGTTGCTTATATATTCAGAAAGACACTCCAGAGGGTAATTCAGCGCATCTAGAAATTAAAGTAGAAGTTCCTTAGTCAAAAATATTCCACAGCCAGATTTTCACCTCGCTACCACTACATTAAAAAGGAGAATCCAACTTGTGGTGTGGGTCATTGATGTTGTTCCGGGGGGAATTGTGGCTGTTCCATGCCCACAGGGTAGAAGACAGCCAGTCTTCCTCTCAGCCACATAAACAGCTGCTTAGTGCTCCCAAAGCGAATGCTCACCAGTTGTTTCCAACTTGAAGGTCATCTTCTGGCCAGCAGCCTCGCAGATGTATTCTCCAGCATCTTTCTTCTCCAGCTGCTCCACAACCAGACGCCGTGTTTTGCCCACAGATTCCATTCTGAACTTTCTGGAGGAGGCAAGCAGTCTTCCATCCTTGTACCATTTTACTCCAGTTGGATCCTGTGCTACTTCACAGCTGAGGGAGGCACTTGCTGCCAGGGCAGCACTCACCTCTTTCTGCACCTGCTCCTGGTTTATAAACACAGGTTTTGGCTCTGAGGGAAGAAAAGAAAAAGTATTGACTGAGGGACCGAAATGAGACCAACTTGCAGGTTTGTATGTACAGGTTGGAACAGGTTTAGGTTACCACTTGTGCCCAAACTAATAGCCTTCACTAGAGAATATCAGCTCTTCTGTTGAAACAAAGTGTCAAATCTAGGCAAGAAAGAACCTAGGAACTGAAGGAACCAAGAGGGTCCTTGAACACCAGTCCCATGGTTGCAAGTCACTATGCAAACATATTGAACCCAAAAGAACATCTGTCCTGCAGGCAACCAAAACCTGAGTTCCTTTTACTTAAGACCCACTGTGAAACATCAAAACACATAAACATGTGATAGTCAAACCACTGGCTGCCTTTTCATGACCCAGAACAGTACTCCTGGCTTCCTGAACAGACTCCTCATGGCCTCTACCATTGCCACAACTGTGACTGTCAAAGGCACAAAGGAAATATGCTCACCAACGCAGTCCTTTGTTCTTTGTGTGTGATTTGCAGATATCTATCTTACTTTGAGCTCTGGCAATAGTCAGCTCTACCAGGTCTCTTACTGTGAGTAGCAGACTCACCTATTCAGATGCAGCCTCCAACATAAAGGCATAGTAAAAAGGCAGTGTACTACTAGGAGAAGTTCCTGCTTCTCCTGCCATGAAAGGCTGCACGTACAACATGCACTCCAGCCTCACTGCACATACTTATCTTAGTCAAATGTTTAGGTGAACAAGAATTACAGTTTGGGATCTCAGGCACAGGAGAGATTTGAATAATATCTTGAATATTGCTTCCACTGTACATATATTACTAATTATTGCTCTACAGACAGACTGAAACAGGTCTTTGTGTCATACTGAAACCAAATACTTTCTACAAACCCAGGCAATCAAGTCTAGGGAAAAAACCTCAGCACAGACTACAGTGATCCAGGTGCAGTATAATAGAAACTAGATTTTACTTTACTGTTCTCTGCTGTATTTCATACAACACCTGTCTTACCTGTGACATGAATCTTGAAGGTGAGTTTCTGGCCAGCAGCCTCGCAGCTGTACTCCCCTGCATCTTTCTTCTCCACCTGGCTCACCACCAGCCGACGCTGTTTGCCCTCTGACTCTACCTTGAACTTCTTGCTCGAGGTGATCAGTTTCCCCTCCTTTTATCACTTGACCTCTGTGATAAAATGTTTGCTCATTAAGACCGGGATGTGGTAGCATTGTGGTGGAGTGCTTGTTCATTAGGACCGGGATATAATGGTGGAATATGGAGGCCACAAAGGTTGCAGAACACTCTAATTTTATGGGTAGATTGTGTACTCTGCGTAGTTACAGGCAAAGCGCGCCCCGATGGATACAAAGTTCCACGGAAGGACCAACCAAGGAACGACACACCAAGTCACACGATCACAACCGACCAATTAAAGGACAATACGCTCGGGATGGACAATACAAAAGAAGTTGCAAGGGACGGGACGGCGCGGCAGTTGGAGGAACAATAATCCCCCTGTCGCCCAGCGCTGAATTGCCTTTTAGTTTTACCCGCTACAATTAATAAAAGTTTATAATTGGAACATTATTGGCTCATTGCTTATAAATTGATGACAACCTCCATCTTCTCCTGGGCCACCTCGCAGCTCAGCGTGGCATTTTTCTGTTGTTGCAGCCTTCACCACCTTCTGTACCTTCTCCTTGTTTGTAAATACAAATTCTGGCTCTGAAAAGAGAGAGATACATTAGTTTGGCCTCTTGAAAGAAGAGCAGGTTTTGGGGAAGGAGTCAGAAAAATGAATCAGTTCTCCCAGTCTGATGCCCCAAGAGAATGATGTGGAGAGAAGTTGTGCAATTTATGGATGCCCCATCCCTGAAAACATTCAAGTCTAGGCTGGATGGGTGTTAGAGCAACCTAGTCTCAAAGAATGTGTTCCTTTCCAGGACAGAGATTGGAACTGGATGATCCTCCAGGTCCCTTCCAACAAAAGGCATTCTGTGATGCTTCTTGTATGACTCTCATGACTCTTTCGTCCCCTAGCTGCCATTTACTTATGTCTTCAAAACATCAACTTATACAAAACATTCCTGTAGTATTCTCTCCCATGCTAAATGAGCCCTTCCAAGACAAAAACATGTTACATAGAGCACACCCCCTAGTGCTTGACACAAAGCCCCTGTTCTGAAACTTCCTGAGACGCAGCTGCATTGCAGAGTTGTTCTAGTGGTACAGGCACGTGGGAATGGAGAAGTGCAATCAGAACTTTCTTGTCTATGGCCTCATTCCCACAGCAAAAGGAAATTCCTGAAGATTTTAAAAGATGGAGCTGCCTCACAACTGTATTTAGAATAATTTGTTCAATTTCCTCATCAGAAATTAACCACCCCAAAGTTCAGCTCCAAAAATTTTAAGCATAGCAGGGAAAACTTACAAACTAATGACCGTTTTCTAAAACATTCTAGAATGAAAGGCCAAAATGTGTTCTCTCTCACCTGTGACATGAATCTTGAAGGTGAGTTTCTGGCCAGCAGCCTCGCAGCTGTACTCCCCTGCATCTTTCTTCTCTACCTGGATCACCACCAGCCGACACTGTTTGCCCTCTGACTCCACCTTGAACTTCTTGCTCGAGGTGATCAGTTTCCCCTCCTTGTACCACTTCACCTCCATCTTCTCCTGGGCCACCTCGCAGCTCAGCATGGCATTTTGAGTCAGTGCAGCCTTCACCTCCTTTTGTACCTTGTCCTTGTTTGTAAACACGTCTTCTTTCTCTGCAGGGACATCACAACAGTCACACCATTTTGCTGTAGTCTGCTGCAGAGCTTACTCCAGTTCCCCATTTTCATTATACTTGCCCTTCACAGGGACCATCATGATGCCTCATTAAGACAGGAAAATACTTTCCCCTCTATTTTGCCTTGGGAAATAAATAGGCATATCATTTCATATCATATCATAAATCTAAACATTTCGCAGTCTGATAGCAGATTTGGACATGAGATTTAGAACACCTGCATGCACTGCTGAACCTCCTCCCTTCTCTTTGTTTCTTCTGATGTCTCTCTACATTTCCAGTAAATCAGAAGGGAATGGCCCTCTAGAACAGGTTGCCCAAGGAGACTGTGGATGCTCCATCCCTGCAGGCATTCAAGGCCAGGCTGGATGTGGTTCTGGGCAGCCTGGGCTGCTGGTTGGCAACCCTGCACATAGGAAGAAGGGGGTTGGAACTGGATGAGCACTGTGGGCCTTTGCAACCCAGGCCATTTATGAGTCTGATTAGTGGCATTTTCCACCTCATTGTGTCATTCAAATTTTGTAACCAGACCTCATCAAACACCTCCCCTTTTCTCACTCCTTGCATGCCTGGTGTGCTCTTGCACTGTAACCCTGCAGACACCAGCTGACTACAAGAGCTGCACAAGTTACCCTCCTTGCCTATTGTTTGTTGCAGTAATTCATTCCTGGATGGAAAAGCACATGTAGAAAAGTGTTGCTATGACACTAGATGACAAAGAAAGTCCTATAGCCAAAATGTTTTGCACCAGAGAGGCTGTAAGTTGATCCTCCAAATGCAAGACACACAAAATGAAGTGTTCCTTTATCTCTGGGATTCCAAGCATTTTCTCACCTCTGACTTTCACTTGGAATGTTGCTTTGTCATCTTTTGTTTCACAGCTGTAGCTCCCTTGGTCTTTCAGGGTCACATTTTTGACCATGAGCTTGCGGTGCGTCCCCTGGGAGATGATGGTTGTCCTCTGGTCCTGCTTCACCTCTATTTGATCTTTCTTCTATACGACAGCTCCGCTTGCAGCTGACACCTCACACACCAGCTCCAGGTCTTCAGAAGGACTGACTGATATTTCTGGAGTCGTTTTGGACTTGCTGACAAAATTAATGGCTTCATCTGAAGAAAAAAAGAGAAAGTGGTTTACATCCTGACTCAGGCTTATTCAGCACAGCATTAAGATACAGTTAGAACTGATTGTAATGTCTCTGCTCATTACATCTGGGGGATCAAGTTTCACCTCTGGAGGTACTCACATACAAACGTGTGCTTGATTCTCCTGTGTAAGGAAAGAGTAAGTTCTATGCAGACAGTTCTTATTTCTTCTAATCAATTCTGTATTCTGCACATGTTCTTCTGAAGCTAAAATGAAGGCAGCTAAGTAACCTGTTTGCAATACATGAACAAACCAATTCAACACCTTGTCTCTAAGCTAACAAGCAGCGTTTGATGAGCACATCGGTATTTCATGCCCTTCATTCCATCCAGACTGTATTGGCAATAACTATGCTGGTATTAACAAGGATAGCAATTACAAGTAAAATGGTAGAAATACAGAAGATATAAGGAAAAGGGAACTCACCAGAGCTGAGGCGATCCTCCCTGGTGAGCGATCTCCAAGAGATGCTGCCTCAGTGAGGGTCAGCCCTTAAATGAGGTCTCAGAGGAGGTGGAGTCGAACTCCACCCCTCCAGGGAGCACAGCTACATAACTTTCACCTGTGCTCCCACAGCTGACCCCACACTTGCCTCAGCTGATCAATCAGTGGTTCACATTGTGATCTCCCATACACTCCACCCCTTCACAACGTGAACCAATGATTAGGTGAGTTCCCCTTATTACAGAGACCCAATCACGACGCTGATACAATCTCCCGTCGCATTAGATGTTGATATTATTCAAATGATGATGATTGGATGGGTGTTTATGATCTTCCATGGGCCAGTGCTTGATAGATGTTACCGGAGACAAATCATCTTGAAGTGCAGGTCCGTCTGCGTTTCATCAGTCCAGAGTAATGGTCCTAGAGGCTTAGAATCAATCTTAAGGGGAGTAATATAGATGTTTCAAGGGTACTAGGAGGGGAAGATCCGCCCTCCAGGGCAAGATACAGGCCGTATTCTTATCTTGGGTCAATACTTCTGCTTGTACTGGATTATGTCCCGGCCTCCGATACCATACCCTCTGGCCAGATATCTGTGGCTGTATAACTATATCTGGCACCAGAGGAGGAGTCTTGATCTGCCATAGGGACATAATAGGTGTTCCTTTAGCAATAAAGGCCGGAGTATTGACCACGATGTCAGTAGGCCATGTACCTATCACCGAGGGGGTGACTGAACCTCCCACCTCCAATAATCTCCCCCAAGGTGCAAGTAGGCCACACCATTTGGGTCCTACCTGCACCTTCCAAGGCCAATTTATCTTATGGATTCCCGGTTCTAAATTCTCAGGGGCAGGGAGCAGAAGATTATTTTCAGTACCAACCTGCGGTTTTACCTTATTATCGGTGCCTGTAATTTGGATCCTAAGAGGGGAGGCCCATATAGTTTGTAACATTTTCAGGGCACTGGGTCTGCCATCCCGAGGTCTTTCATTCAGGTCCCGCACGGTTTCATATAATCTTTTTGTCCACCCCTGCAGGGACTGAGAGTCTGTTTTCAGGGCAGCCTTAAGGATACCATTATAACGTTCAATAAGGCCTGCCCCTGTTGGGTTATATGGCAGGTGGAATCGCCATTCAATGTTGTTTTCTTCTGCCCAGCGCTGTATCATCGCTCCAGTGAAGTGAGTCCCTTGGTCACTCTCGATAACTTGAGGTGTCCCGTATGCAGACATCAGTTTAGTAAGTGCCTTAATTGTGTATGCTTGATTTGCCTTTGGTACAGGATAGGCTTGCAGCAGTCCACTTACAGTGTCAACGCAGGTCAGGGCATATCTCGCCCCCTCAGACCGAGGGAGGGGCCCAATGTAGTCGACCTGCCATCTCTGAAGAGGACTATATCCTCTAGCAATGTGGGATGTTGTTTCAGGCAACGGTCTCGGTCTCATCTTTGAGCAAGCATCGCAATCCTGACATGCTTGAACGATATCAGATAGTTGTACAGGCAGCCCCCATGCTTTAGCAGCTGCCCACATTATCTTCTGTCCAGCATGCCATAGCTTCTGATGTAACCAACGGGCAATATTTTCAGATTGTGAATTCTCAATCCATCGGATTCGGGCCAGTGTGTCAGCTTCATCATTTCCTGGTGACTGCAAGGGTTGATGACCAGAGACATGGTAGACACATACTGTCCTGTGTTTGACCGTATTCCAAATGTCTACCCACATGTCTTTACCCCAAATCGGCCGGGCGTGGATAGTCCATTCCTGGGTAGCCCATTGCGTAATCCACAGAGTGAGCCCCCGGTACACAGCCCAACTATCTGTACAGATGTTCAGGACGCCGTCACCAGGTTCTTTAGTTATAACCATCCACACGGCTCGCAATTCTGCCCATTGGCTGCTTTGACCATCCCCCTCATCAAACCAGATGGTCTCAGTAGAGGGATGGTATGCTATTGCTCGCCACTTGCTCGGGTTGCCTCTGCTGGACCCATCCGTATACCAGGCATCTTCAGGAATAGGATATCTTCCTTCCTGAACGGGACTCTTCTCTGGTGGAGCAACCATCGGTTCTTTTGATGTATCACTGTGATACGTCACTGGGCCTAGGATCTTCTGTAGTTCTTCTTTAAGTGGAGATGAAGACAGACTGCTTCTCTGGCTTAGATAGGCGACCCATCGTGCCACCGTTTGTGCTTGGGCCACCCCCGTCTTAGGAAGGTGAGTCAAATCTCTCACCCACCCCTGGATTGGTAATGAAGTCTTAACTATGACCTCTGCTGTTTGCGTTATCGGCTCTACTGCTTGTAATGCCGAATAGGCAGCCAATAACTGTTTCTCAATCATGCTATATCGTTCTTCTGCTCCGTGCCAAACCTGAGACCAGAATCCAATGGGGGTTCGAACAGAACTCTGGCGTTGCCACAGGCCCCAGCCAAAACCATCTTGAGTAACATGAACATCTAGTTCAGCTGGGAGGGTCGGATCAAATATACCCAACGCCTGAGCTTGTTTAACTGCCAGTTTTGCCTGTTGGAAAGCATCCTGTTCTATCTTTCCCCAATTCCATGATTGACCCTTCTTTGTAAGCTTGTATAATGGCCTTAATAGCTGAGCTAAATGAGGTATAAAGGAGCGCCAATACCCCAATATACCCAAACATTCTTGCAATTGTTTTGATGTTGTAGGGACTGGAAACGCTTGGACTTTATCTACTACCGCACTGGGTAGTACTTTGGTTTTCCCGGACCAAATTACTCCCAGGAATTTTACAGATAGCCCCGGACCTTGCACCTTCTGTGGGTTTATAGCCCACCCTCTTTTCTGCAGGTAAGCTATCAACAAAGCTGCTGCTTGTCTCACCGCCTCTAACGAATCGGATGTTAACAGGAGGTCATCAATATAATGATATAAATTGACATTATTTGGCTTTTCCCACTTAGCCAGATCACGTGCCACTAAATTATGACAAAAAGTGGGCGAATGTACGTACCCTTGGGGTAGGACCTGGAAAGTCCATTGCCTCCCTTCCCATGTAAATGCAAACTGATCTTGCGATTCTTCACTGATTGGAATACTGAAGAATGCATTCGCCAAATCCAAGACACAGTGATATGTTTTGATTTCCCTGCTTAGTGTGTCCATTAGGGAGGCAATATTGGGTACAGCCGCATGAACAGGTGGCGTGACCTTATTTAATTCCCTATAGTCTACTGTCATCCTCCATGTTCCATCCGGTTTTCGCACTGGCCATATTGGGGAGTTATATGGGCTATGTGCAGGCCTTATAATACCCACTCTTTCTAATTCCTGCACCGTCTTTGTTATTTCATCCTGCCCACCCGGGAGTCTGTACTGTTTCACATTAGTAATCCGGCGTGGCTTCGGCAAACAAATAGGCTCATGTTTTGCATGGCCTCTCAATATTGTCTGGATTGCCCGGATACTAATGCATCTCTGCCGCAATCGGAACTCTCCCACTGTTGTATGGAGAGCCAGACCCCACAGGATATCAATTCCTAATATATACTCTGGAATTGGGGCAATGGATACCTTGTACTCCCGTGGTGGAAGACGCCCGACCCCCAGTTTTACCCAGGTTGGGGTGACCGGAATGGTTTGTCCCCCAAAACCTCCAATCATCACTCTATTACCTTTAAATTTAGTTGGGTCTCCATATATTATAGATGTCTCTGCCCCGGTATCAACTAGGGCCATAACCTTCTGTATATTCTTTCGGGACCAGTATATCGTCAGTTCCACATAGGGCCTCCGGTCCCGTCTAGAGGCCCTAGGAGGACTGACATCCCTCGTCAAGCCATGAACTGAGCCAGATTCAAGTCTTTTACCTCCGATACCTCCGGTGTCATAACCCGAGGCACCTGAGGTGGCTTCTTTTTCCTATTTGGAACTATAAAATCTTCTAAATTCCATGTTGTTGTTGGTCGCCGCTCTATAAATCTTATCCCTGGCCTTTTGGGTTTATTCTGAAATTTTTGTTCATCCTTCAGTTGCTTCCACAACTGAAGGAGAACCTGATTGGGCTGCCCATCAATTTTTGAAAACTGAACGCCTGCCCGGAGCAGATCATTAAACATTTGTTTCCGGGATACCCTAACAGGTCCTGCCCGAGAAGTTCGCGGGGCCGATCTTCTGGCTCGCACTATTGGAAAAGCCTCGGCATCCTCAATCACCCTGATATTGCGCTTAGCTCGTAAACGCTCAGTTTCTCCGAGGTCTGCTACCAATTGGGCGGCTTGTTGGACTACTGCCTCTGCGGATACTACTGGATTAAGTATGGAAACCAAGGTTCCATACATATGAGAGGGTGCTTACTGTAAAATTAGGTCCCTCATTCCCGCAGAAAATTTAACCATATCAGGGCTATCGAATGTGTCTTCGTAGATAGCCTCTCTCATACCTAATTCGCGTATATAATTTTGAAGGTCTTCCATAGAAGACCACATCCCTGTGTTTACTGGCATGTCAGTTTTATTTGTCCACACCATGCGGCAAGCAGCCGTTATCCATTCTACAATTGAATGGTTTTCTTCAGGGAACTGAGTCCCAGCATACAGTCTCTGCCGAAGGGCAGGATGTACTGTTATTGTGGCCAACTTAGATACTTCGGGGCCACTAACCAGTACACTATCTGCCCCTGAATCCCATAACTGTAATAACCAAGCCGGAACACTTTCCCTTGGCCTTTGCCTAAATCGTTGCACTAGGTCCATGAGTTCAGTAGGCGTATATGGACGGGCTGTTACATGTAAAACAGATTCGGCAGGGGGCCATTGATCAGGAGGCACTCCTGCTGGTCGATCTTGAATTTTCTTTGTTTTTTGAGTTATTACTGGACGGACTTCTAGTGAGTCCGTCTCAGATGGTTTTTCTAGATCAGATTTAGTGATCTTGTTTTGATTCATTTCTTCAGGATCTTGATCGTCATTAAATGAAATGTATCTAATTTGAGGGTTGGAGGAAGAAAATGACGTTTTTTTTCCTGTCAATAGATTGATCTCACCCTCCAATTTTTCAATACGGGCCTTTAACAATTCATTTTCATGTGCAATGTTGTTTGATTTTATCTCTGCCCGATTTAAAGCATTTAATAATGGCCAGGCTGCCATAGATGCAGCCATTCGCTTTTCTTTTGTAATTAAGATATCTTTTTGTAGTCCTAGAAAGTAATCAGTTAGACAATAGGCGTCCATGTTATTTGGTACTCTTAAAGGGCCCCATTGTTCAATAATTGTTGCTAATTGGTAATATGGGGACGCCTCAAAACCTGGAATTTGTCCAGGAAGGCATGTCCCTAAGGGGGTGGTCTTCTCCCCCTTGTACCAATTAAAGATTTTCCACACAAAGGACATTTTTTTTTTTCCTTATATTTCTAGATGCCAAGTCAGTGGCTCCTGCCTGGCTTGCCAAATGTATTGGCAATAACTATGCTGGTATTAACAAGGATAGCAATTACAAGTAAAATGGTAGAAATACAGAAGATATAAGGAAAAGGGAACTCACCAGAGCTGAGGTGATCCTCCCTGGTGAGCAATCTCCAAGAGATGCTGCCTCAGTGAGGGTCAGCCCTTAAATGAGGTCTCAGAGGAGGTGGAGTCGAACTCCACCCCTCCAGGGAGCACAGCTACATAACTTTCGCCTGTGCTCCCACAGCTGACCCCACACTTGCCTCAGCTGATCAATCATCAGCTTGTGATGATCTCCCATACACAGACAGAACCTGCCTGAGGAGCAAGCTGATGGCTGTCAGCTACAGGCAGACCTAGCTTTGTACTGCATTTCTGAGAGCAACAACTGTTGCTTTCAGTCACTGAATATACCAAGGCCAATTACTATGCCAGGAACATTTATGGCATCAGTGAACAAAAAATGCGTTAAAAATTGTAATAGACAGGAGCCATTTATTCTTTTATAACTAGGTGACCAAAGAACAACAGTCCTTCTAGAGTCAAGCTGTTAAGAACTAATAGCATCAATCAATATCACATAGATAGATTACTTCCCTGCCCTAAGACCATCTTGCGACCATTTGGTGCTCCTAATTAAGCCCTCTTGATGGCATTTTGTCTGAGCCATGCGACATTTTGTGATAGGAGTTACTGCTAGTGTTCCCTTAACCCTACACCAAAGTAGGAGGTATCCATTCTCAGGGAATCATGCAGGCTTCCTCTGTATTTGATGCTCAGAGACAGCCCCAGAACTTTTTAAATCTTAGCTTAGCTCTCATCCAATAATGTTCATCAAACAGTGCAACTTGTCCTTTGGGGATGCCTTTGTTCTGCATCAACCAGTTCCAACGGAGTCTTCTTGGCTTGTTTTAGATCAGTTTTTCAACAGATAAAGCCAGGGTCTTTGAATTACAAAGTGAAATTGCAGAATGCATGATTCTCAACCAAACAGAACAGCAGGTGGGATGCAGGGTGAATACCTGAACCAACACCACCTGCAAGCAATCCTTCAATATCTTAGGAATCTCTAGCCACCCCAAATCCAGTGTTGTGCTTGATCTATCATCTCTGCTGAGTTTTTAGCTAAGCTGATGGTGAGCATCACGGTGGTGATGGGTGAGCAGTCAGACTAGAGGGTCTTAATCAACCGTAAGGATCCTGTGATCAGAGGAACGTGAATGTGCTGTTAAAGGTCACAAGCGCTGCACTGCAGCATGAGCATACACAGCGAAAGGCTTTCAGTAGAGCTTCAGTTCATAAATGAGGACTGGGTTATGGAAAATAGGCTCAAGATATAAAACAGAAAACAGATCTTAACGCCAGGTTCTGTGAATGCAACCAGCTGAATTTCACAGATATTGAATTTCAATGACAATTTCTTGTGTTATTTTACCCTCCAGCTCCACCCTGAACAGGAACATGTCAGTGACAAGCATTACTCCTCCAGGCTTGACCTAACAGTGCTTTACTTGCACTATGAGCTAATGGCTGTGCTTACAGCACCTCAGGGAGACACCTCAGAGATCACAATGTCCTTCGGGTACAGCAGGAGACACTCAACTCTCCAAATGTGGAGTTTAATTTGTCCAAAGAGGAGACAGGATTCCCATGCTAATAACTTAGGACCATTTCAGTCATAGGTTTAAAGATGATGTAAGTGCTGAGGCAATACATGAACTAGATGAATGAAGCCCAGATGTCAGGGCTCAAGTCGTGACTCCAGCCCCAGCTGGAGCTAAGGCTGTCTTGAATTCATCACAACACAGTTACATTATTTGCTCATACTGTGGATTTGCATAGGGACAACAGGAAGGTCAGAATTGCTTCAATAGAGCTATGCAATCTTTGTCCTAAATACTGGAAACCCACAGCGTTGGACAAATAAAATGAATTAAGTCTGAAGTGCTTTACATGGATTGTGATCCTATGTTTGCCTCACAAACTTACCTGAGACTTTCCAATCAAAAATCAGAGTGTCATCTCCAATTGTGTAGATGTATGTTCCCTCGTCTTCTTTCGTTACAGCTGAAGCCACAAGCTTATGCAGTTTCCCTTTATCTTCCATTGTGAATTTCTTACTGGTCTTGATTTCTTTGCCATTTTTGTACCACTTCACCATGACATTGGCTTCAGAGGTCTCAGAAACAAATTCAGCTTGTTTTCCAGCAACGGCCCTGATTACTCCTCCACTTGTCTCTTTGATTACGAAGTTTGCCAGTGCTGAAACAAAATATGAAGACACAAAATACATATGATGGTAAAGAACTGCAGGGACATTGGTGACCATGAGGCATTCATTTATCATAAGATCAAACGTGCACGTTTAATCCTAGTTCTAATTGCTAGATTCTAATTCAGAAGCTGGCAAATTGGCAGCTTTTATAAACCACGTGCCAGATTACCTTATCTCCACAAGTTGAAGGACGTACACTGTACAGGGGACAGAGCCAAAGGAAGAAGCCCAAGGCTTCAAGAAAATGTCTAAAATAGGAAAACTGAGGAAAGAATTGGAACAAGCAAACTAGAAGGAAATCAATGGAGGGGGTATCTATTACTGCACTGTAACCCCCTGGCAAACAAATCGAGCCTAAAAGATAGAGATATCACTTAGGACTGAAAAGAAAAAAGAAAAAAAAGAATTCCTTTATGGAAATTAATTGGAGTGCAAAAGTTAGATGATAAAACTGGCCCCTATTAACACACAGTGGAATAATTGACTTCAAAGATTCAAAATCTCACCACTGTCTTAGCCAAAAGTTCAAGCCTAAGTCCACGGTCCTATTTTACTGAGGGTAATTGAGCTTGTTTTCCAACTTCTTGTTAACATATCATTTCAAAACAGCGCACACAACTGAGTTGGGTCTGTTGAGACAGCGCAGTCAGAGCTGCTAAAATCAAAGTCTGGATTATGCATGCATTTGTTCTGCAGTTCCAAGAACACGCATGTATAATACAAATTCAACAACGTTCTACAGAATGCCTGTATTTAGGAGCTCGAGAGCCAGCTGATGGACACTGGGATGACTGAGATCCTGTCAATACATTTAACTCCATCCTATCATACAGTCAAATTTCATTCATTTTTTCAGGAACTGTCTCTTATCATTGTAGTCCCGTCACCACTGCTGGATGTGAGCCCAACCACACAAAAGCAGCTGCTGGTTTTCACTGCAGATACTGCAGTAAGGAGAAACAGCCTCCAGACTGGACCAGCTGAGCGTGGCCCTACCAGGATTTGCTCCAAAGGTCTTATTACCAGTAGTGCTTCCCGATGAAATACATGGGGGTCCTCCTTTGATTCCAACCCCAACCCACCCCACCATGCCCCCTGATAACATCCATCAGGGCCACATCTCGACAGCTCCTGAACACCTCCAGGGATCCCACCACCTACCTGGGCAGCCTGTGCCAGTTAATTCTATGGGCAGACCTGCCAGTATGAAATATTATGCTAACATGACAAAGAGAGAGAAGAAAAGCAAAATTAAGACTAGCTGACAAGCCTTGGCAGGAAGTTCTGCTCTCCATCAATTTAGTCCCTGTGACTCTTCACAGGTGTTTTCTACATTTGGGATCACTGCTACAAAAAGAGATGTTGACATCATCTCTTGTGGCCACCCTGACAGAAGAGCAGGAAGGCTGGGATGCTCTTTTTCCTGTCTTTCCCTTGATTTCCTCTATATCTTAGGGACGAATCACAGGACAGAACACAGAAATCAAATGGCTCTACAAAGCAGATTGGCCAGTTCAAGTCAAAACAGCCACTGAAAACACCCCAGATGCTGTCTGACAACAGCTGGACTGTCGGGGAGTCAGGTGAATGCAGTCTGCTGGCCCTGGGCAGGAAGAGGACAGCCCAGACTGTCACATACCTTTCACTGAAAGCTGATAGAGCATTTTATCCCCCTCACAGATGCACTGATAAATTGCAGCATCATCCATTGAGTCGTTGTGAATTTTCAGGGTGTGTTTCTTCCCCACAATTTGCAGTTCATAATTTTCACTGGCCTTGAGCTCCTTCCCATGCTTCATCCACTCCACAGTAGCGCCTGTGTCTGAAAGCTCAGCCTGCAGTTTGGCTTCCTCACGCAGCCAAGCGCAGATCTTTTCTACATCTTTGCTCTTCTTGGTAAATCTCACTGCAGCACCTGTCAGGAGCAAAGGCCTCGTTATTTCAATTTATATCAGGCTAACGTGGTCAATGTTTGCTGCAACATCTCTGAAAAAGTATCACCTTCTGTTCCTGCACTCATCATTGTGTCAGTGCTGAGCAATTCACGATATTTCATTTGGTCTTCTTGCTGGATTTACTAAGTAAAAATCAACCAAACATCTCCTTCTACTGATTAATAATGCTCTAAACATGCTTCT
Organism: Coturnix japonica; assembly: GCF_054131305.1. Lineage (NCBI taxonomy): Eukaryota > Metazoa > Chordata > Aves > Galliformes > Phasianidae > Coturnix > Coturnix japonica. The sequence continues at coordinate 16,865,646 of NC_140671.1, read as the reverse complement.
GCAGAGGTTTCCACCCAATGACAAACAGGTCCTCCCATCATGAATGTTTATTTGTTCTACTTTGTCATGCAAAGCTGATTGATAGAGATATTATTGGAATGATTGCTCCCCTACTTCTAAACTATTCCAGTGCAATCAGAAAGGCTGTCTGAACCTGCAGCTGAAAGTACTGCTCTATGGTCATGCAGTGGTTAACCTGGTGACTGAATGCACTGGCCAATAGCTGTGAACTGCAGACATTCATCAGCTGGCATGCTTGCACGTTGTTGTAAGGTCAATAGTAAACATGGCATCCCCTCCAGGTACAGCTTCACCAGTTGTTAGGGGGGATTTCACAGCCAGGACTGGGTCTGAGGAAGAACATGTATGTCTTAATGCTCTTTAGATGCAAGTCTGGTATCTCATTTAGAGATGGAAGATTAAATCATAGGTACATTTCTACTTCTCCCTTTGCATGAGTGCTAGAAGAAGCACTTCTGTGCTTAAGATCTGTTACAGAAAGTTCTGCCTCTTGCACATGTGAGATATCAAAAGATAAGGATATTCATGTCTCTGTCACAGAAACAACTCGTATCACTTTAGTGGTAGCTGGAGGTTGATAGGAGATAGGAGAACTAGGAATAAAGGAAAGCCTTTGGTGTGTTAATGCACTGCTAACCTTAAAGTCAAAGGAAGCATCTTTAGGGAACCAACACAGCTGCTCAGCACACACTGACCCATTTCCATTGGGGTTTTTGTGCTTACCAAGGTGCACGCTCCCTGGGAATTCCAGAGACGGGCTCTGTCCATGCGCATTGACTGCAGACACTCGGAACTGATCATCAGCCTCTTCAGACAGATTGCTCACCGTGAACTCTGGGACGGGGACATGAGACTCGTGGCACCTCACCCAGGTGAAGCCAGTTAGTTTCTTGCATTCCACAATGTAGCCATCGACTGGAATGGGGCGGTGCATCTTCGGAGGGGACCATGCCAGCGTCACTGAGGTTTCTGTTTTATTTTTCACCACGGGGTCAGTTGGGGGCTGGGTGGGAGGTTTTCTGGGAGCTGAACAGAAATAAATTTCAGAAATATTAGCATAAGGTCATGTAGGCTGGAAAAGACCTTCAAAAGACCTTCAAAATCAGCAGACTCAACTTTCAGCATGACCTACTGAGTCCCACCATTAACTACTGTGGTACCTGAGGACATACATGACAAGCTTATTCCTGCAGGTATTTACATAGTGAATATATTCACCCTCTGGTTGCTTTGGAACATTTTAGAGGTTAAAATCCCATCAGACTTTTTCACTGTGTGCAGCCACTGATACAGGCAGGAGGCTGGGAATTACCTGATGGGCTCTAGTTACAGACTACTGACACAGTAAAGGATTGATTTCATTTAATTTTGGCCATCAGAAAGTTTGGTGTCTGGTTTCAGTCACCCATCTGGACTCCAATTATAATCATATGGAGAACAGCACATTCAGGAGAACTCATCTCAATAAACCTGAATGAAATCACAGAATCATAGGATCATGGGAGGGCTTGGGTTGGAAGAAACCTTCAAGATCATTAAGTGCTAGATGCCAAAGGTCCCACTAACACAGTATTAAGCCAAAAGCTAGATGCTGGAATCAGATCTCCTGACCTTACCATCAGAAACTGAGATGTCATATTTTGCTCAGAGGTGCCTGCTTGTAGGAAGGACAGCTTCCGAGCTTTTTCTGCTCCAGGAACCAGCTCGAGCTTCAGAATTTAAACAGCAGTCAGAAATTAAACTGAGCTTTGTCACCTCCATCAAATAGAAGGAGTGGTTGGGTGGTACAGCTTTCCAAATCGCTTAGAAACTGTCACAACAATCAGATGCCTACCTTTTCTTTTTTAACTTGTTAATACATAGAGCTTAATAGCATCAGAATGCCCCAAGCACTTCAGACAACAGGACAGCTGTAAACCCTTCTTTAAGGATTCCTTTGTTTAACCACTGAGTAACTGTAATTCAGTGGTGCTGGTAGGAGAAGGGAAGTCCTAATCTTCCCAGATGGTGAACAGAGTTGATGTTCACATGCAGACTGGTGCTGCAGCAGAGCCAGAAACCACTCATTTGGGAAACACAGCACCAAGAAAATAATGGGAATAGCTTCATAAAATCAGGAGCTTCACTCAAATTTCATGTCAGATCTATAATTCTTCCTATTTTCAGGAAGAAATGATTTCCCTTTTTCTTGTAGTTTTATTTTCTTTTCCTTTCCAGCAAGCAGCTTTGTAGCTTACAAATTGTTTTCTAATCACCTCCTGGTGTGGACAAATCACACAGGTCTGACTCCATGTTTTACATAGTTAGCATATTATATTTGTTCCACTATGGAACTGTACAGTCATAGAATGGCCTGGGTTGAAAAGGATCCCAAAAATCATCCAGTTCCAACCCCCTGCTATGTGCAGGGACGCCATCCACCAGACCAGGCTGCCCAGAGCCACATCCAGCCTGGCCTTGAATGCCTGCAGGGATGGGGCATCCACAGCCTCCTTGGGCAACCTGTTCCAGTGCGTCACCACCCTCTGAGTGAAAAACATCTTCCTAAGATCCAACCTGATCCACAACCCCTACACACCCTCAGAGCCCCCTAGAGCCCCTAGTCCTCCTATTGCCCACCACAGCCCCATATGCCCACTAGAGTCCCCCTCAACTCTCTTTACAGGCCCTGCACAGCTCTATATAACAGTCTTATAGAACTACCTCTAGTAGAAGCAATCTCCACACAGAGATCCTTTCCCAGCACACTGCGCCACGGGGGGAGCAAAACGGGGGGGGGGCACATACACACACAGCGCCGGGGGGGCCCGTAACCGACCCCCACCCATCCTTTAAAGGGGTGGGGGGTCCGTTTTAATGGGGGGGGGGGGGCGAGATCACCTTCACCCCCCACCCCCCCATCCCCACCCCATCCTTTAAAAGGGGGGTGTCCATTTTGGTGTTGGGGGGCAGTGACAATCCGCCCCCCCACCCCATCGTTTAAAGGAGGGGGGGTCCGAGACCACCCCCCCCACCCCATCTTTTAAGGGGGGGGGTCAGGGGCTCATGGGGGGCAGCACATCGTGCACAACATTGTGGGGGGGGGGGGGCTTTAAAAGGGGGGGGTTACAAAAAGCATAGCTCTCAACTATAGATGGGATTGGGGGGGGCTCAATCGATGGGGGGGGGCCCTTCATGCAGGGGGGGCACAGCGTAAGTCAGCGGCTTTGAGGGGGGGTGTTGGGGCTGTTTGGCCTTTGGGGGGGTTATTGTGTGCCCCACCCCCACCACCCCTACACACAATGGGGTGTTAATGTGGGGGGGGGGGCTTAGATTAGTTGCGTTCCCTATAGCACTGCCCCCCCCCGTCATTAACCCCCCCGCTTTATCCTTACGGCTGAGCCCCCCCCCGACAGCGCCCCATTCATCTTGATGGGGGGGGGGGTTTGTCACACGACCCCGGCGCGGCTTACGGCACATCGTCGACCCCACCCCACCCACCATAACCTTACCCGGGGGGGGAGGGGGCGATGTGGTGAGTGGGGGGGGGGTTCCGGAGGTGGGGGTGAGCAAAGCGCAATATGGGGGGGGGGTCCTATAACTGGAGGGCAGCGGCTGCACAAAGAGCCCGCGGGGGTCGGAGAGCAGCACTTTGGCTGGGGGGGGTCCACGGGGTCCGGGGGTAATGCTGCCCCACCCCCTCCCCCACCCCCCACAGCCGACCCCCCCCCCGCGTTGCCCCCCCGCCCCAACGTCAGCTCCTGCGGCAGCTCCTCGTCGCTCTCCTCCTCCTCTTCCTCGTCTGGGGGGTCAATATGTGTGGGGGGGGGTCCCATCGGGCAGCGGCAGCTCCGCCGGCTCCGATTGGCTGAGCCGCAGTGCACGGGAGCGGCTGTTGTGTGCCGGTCGGTGGAGGGGAGGCTCTTCATGGAGCTGCCCCGCAGCCAACAACAGCCTGAATGAGATCCTGGAGTCCCAGACGCTGGAGGATGAGCTGGGAAAGAGCAGAGGCTCCCCACAGAAGGGCAAATCACGTCTGATAATGTGAGTGTGGAGCACAGCCAGCCCCTTCCTCACATGTGTGGGGCTTCCATGTTCCTCTGTGCCCATTGCAATGTGCCACCCCAATCCTGCTGCCCAGCCAGGAGTGGATGGGATGAGCAGGTTGGGATGCACAGAGCAGTGCTCAGACATTGCTGGGACATTTGTGCACTGCTGTTGAGCTTCCCTTTGTGCAGCAGGGGAGAGGATGGAGGTTTACAGGTGGATGGTTGTTATTTCTATGGCATTGCACAGGTGGTAGAACCATGTCCATTCCCAAACTTATTCCAGGGCATGCGGGAATTTGTGCAGTTGTAGTTCCTGAATTGTGCTATTTAAAACCCTCCTGTAAATGGGGATGTTTTGTAATGCCTGCTGGGGCTGCAGGCAGCATTGCCTTCCTCCTTAGGGGGCAGGTTTAATCACAAGCCTCCCTATTTCCTATCACAAACGTCCTACAAACCATGTCTGGGCATTGCTGTCTCGGCCTGGATCTCAGCTCCTGAGACTGTCAGATGTGAAGCAGCAGCAGCTGGGACAGGGCTGGCTCTGTGTGCCCTCTCTGGGTCTGTGGGCACAGAGTGGGGCAGAGGGATGACTGTGAGAGGGAGGAATTGCCCAGCCACAAGAAAGAGGAAATCAGCTGAAAAGGGGAGATTTGAGAAGCACTGAGGCTGTGGCTGCTTTGACAGTAAGAAGAAACCAAGCTGTCACTGTGCAGATGGGAACTCCAGTAGGAGAGCTGTGGTGGCTTTACAGATGGCAGACAGCAGCTGGAGTGTAGAGCCAAGGGAAGGGGGGGGATCTTCCTCTTAGCAATGCCATGCAAAGAATGATGCAGACTCCTGCAGGGTCGGCTTTGCTGTGTGACCCTGGGTGGAAGCAGCTGGAAGGTCTCAGCCCTTCTGCATTATCCCAGGAGCTGGGGCAGTGCTCGGTCTCATCCCACCTCTGCTAATAGCAAATGCAGAATCCCTTATCTGAGTGCCCTTTTCTCTCATGTGGAGTCACCAACCCTGGGAAGTTCACAAAAAGTTTGGGTGTTGTGTTGAGGGATGTGATTTAACTGGGAAGTATTGGTGATGGTTGGACTGGATGATCATAAGATCATCCAGATCATAAGATCTGAGATCATAAGATCATAAGATCATCCAGGTCTTTTCCAACCTTGAAAATTCTATGGAGTTGTAGCAGATTGTGGGGGTGTAGGTGTGGTATATATATGTACACAGATGGGAATATCCGTATGGAAAAGATAGATCCATGTGTGTTCTGGGCTGCACTGAAAAAGGGGTGGCCAGCAGGAGAGGGAGGTGATTGTCCACTCCTGCTCAGCTCTTGTGAGGCCATATTTGCAGCACTGTGTCCAGGCCTGGGAAGGATGTGGAGCTGTTGGGGGGGGTCCAGAGGAGGGCCACTGTGATGATCAGAGGGCTGGAGCAGCTCTCCTATGAGGAAAGGTGGAGGGATCTGGGCTTGTTTAGCCTGGAGAATGGAAGGCTGTGGGGAGACCTCATTGTGGCCTTTGAGTACTTGAAGGGAGCGTATAAACAGGAGGGGGAATGGCTGTTTATGAGGGTGGATAATGATAGGACAAGGGGGAATGGTTTAAAACTGAGACTGGGGAGGTATAGGTTGGATCTTAGGTAGATGTTTTTTGCTCAGAGGGTGGTGACACACTGGAACAGGTTGCCCAAGGAGGCTGTGGATGCCCCATTCAAGGCCTGCAGGCATTCAAGGCCAGGTTGGATGGGCTCTGTCCATGAGCATTGACTGCAGACACTTGGAACTGATCATCACCCTCTGCAGACAGATTTACAGCCCCTGCACAGCTCTATATAACAGTCTTATAGAACTACCTCTAGTAGAAGCAATCTCCACACAGAGATCTTTTCCCAGCGCCCCTTTGTGACATCATAATGCCCCTTTGTGACATCATAACACCCTTTGTGACATCATAATGCACCTTTCTGATGCCATAATGCCCCTTTCTGACGTCATAATGACCCATTGTGATGTCTTAATGCCCCTTTGTGACGTCATAATGCCCTTTGTGATGTCATAATGCCATTTGAGACGTCATAAGGCTCCTTTGTTTTCATAATGCCTCTTTGTGACGTGATAATGCCTCTTTGTGACGTCATAATGCCCTTTGTGACGTCTTAATTCCCCTTTGTGATGTCTTAATGCTCTTTTGTGATGTCACAATACCCCTTTGTGATGTCATAACACCCCTTTGTGACATCACAATGCCCCTTTCAGACGTCATAATGACCCTTTTTGACGTCATAATTCCCCTTTGTGATGTCATAATGCTTCTTTGTGGTGTCATAATGCTTCTTTGTGATGTCATAATGCTACTTTGTGATGTCATAACGCCCTTTGTGACGTCATAATGCCCTTTGAGACGTCATAATGCTCCTTTGTGATGTCATAATGCTCCTTTGTGATTCATAATGCCCTTTGTGATGTCATAATGCCCTTTCTGACGTCATAATGCCCCTTTGTGGTGTCATAATGCTTCTTTGTGAGGTATCTGTGGTGCCATTGATAATGAAGTGTGATGAACTGGAAGGCATTCAGTAGAATTGCAGCCCTAACATAAACAATGACTTGAACTCTGGAATTCTGTGTAAAATCATTAGCTAGCTTGTGGTCCGGGTCTTCAAACCAAAGGCTGTGAGGTGCTGCTCTTGTTGACGCAGGCTGTGAAAGATGACTTGAGCTCTAAGAGTAATTTCCCTTCTGCTCTTTATATGAACGTCAAATCCACAATTAGAATATTAAGAAGATAATATAAAATTTTGTGCTGCTGGACTGAGGACTTCCATTAGCTGTTAGCCATAGTTTGGAACTTGCAAAGCAATCATATTGGAGCCTTGCTGGGCAACCTGCTCCAGTGTCTCACCACACCCACAGTAAAGCATTTCTTCCTAATATCCAATCCTAATCTACCTTCTTCCCATGTAAAGCCATTTCCCCTCATTCTGTTGCTACCTGCCCTTATGAAAAGTCCCTCCCCAGCCTTCCCTGTAGGCCCTCTTCAGATACTGGAAGGCCACTCTAAGGTCTCCTTGGAGTCTTCTCCAGGCTGAAGAGCCCCATCTCTCTCAGCCTGTGCACATAGTAGAGGTGCTTTCAGCCCTCTCTGATCACCTTCATGGCCCTGCTCTGGACCTGCCTGAACATCTCCAAGTCCTTCTTGTGTTGAGGGCTCCAGAACTGCGTGCAGTGCTCCAGATGGGGTTTCAATGAGAGGAGTGTGGAGGGGCAGCACCACCTCCCTCGACCTGCTGGTCATGCTTCTGTGCTTTAAGCTTATGCTTTAAGGTCCTATATGCTTTAAGGTTTAGATAGTGCAGTCGCCTCACCTCTTCAGGTTTATCTGTGAAGGTCCCTTCCAAGTGAACCGTGCTGATCCAGACAGTTCGGATTGCTCATTAAAGTGTTTTAGTAAGTTGGGCTGGTCCTACGAAGCAGTATGACTGCAGTAAGCAGTGTACATGGTGCGCTGTGAGTACTGCACACATTCCTCTTGGCAGCTTGTGGAACAGAAACTGTGCATTGTTTGGATTGTGTAAGTATTCCTGTTGGTCTCTTGTGATGCTTACCTTCTTAGAGCACCTTTCCTCGTTTGGCTCTACATATTTTGGTACCTTACTTGTTCTGTTTGGCTTAGCAGGGAAGGTCTTCTTCTGAAGCATCCTCAGTCTTGGTCTGGGCAGCATACTTAGAAATGACATGGACGTTACATGAGTGGGTGGTCAAAGGGGGGAAGAACTCACCTTTCTGATCTGTTTCCTTTTAGAACACAGTCCTGGAGAGGATTTGCTTTCCTTGTTTCCTGGAGACTTGGATTCTTAGATGGTTTTGACTGCAGCTATTTCTGATGTTAATTCCTTTTTCTGTACTTTAGTAGCCAAGTGCAAGTGGAGTGCTTTGGGAATTGTCTGAAGTTGCCAGGTTGCGTGTGATCACATATGTAACGTGGAGTTATGTGTGGTGCCAGTGATAATTAAGTGTGATGAACTTGAAGGCTTTCAGTACAATTTCAGCCCTAATGTAAACAGTGACTTGAACTCTGGAATTCTGTGTAAAATCATTAGCTAGCTTGTGGTCCAGGTCTTGAAACCAAAGGCTATGAGGTGCTGCTCTTGTTGACGCAGGCTGTGAAAGATGATTTGAGCTCTAAGAGTAATTTCCCTTCTGCTCTTGATATGAACGTCATATCAACAATTAGAATATTAAGAACATAATATAAAAGTTGTTGCTGCTGGCCTGTGGACTTCCATTAGCTGTTAGCCATAGTTTGGAACTTGCAAACCAATCTTATTTAGACTTTAGTGGTGAAATCTTCTGATGAAATCTTCCTTCTAATTCTGCAAAAGAATCTCGGTGGAACATTTCTGTCTGAAAAGGCTCTGGCATATGAAGATGTGCCAGACTGCAGCCATGTGCCAGATGCGTTTGGATCCATGGAATTTTCTGATGTAGCTTCAGTGTTTGAAGAATCTCCACTCGATCTAAATACTCAGAAAACAAAGCAGGTGTGTGAAGATGTACAGCTAGTTTCTTACAGAAAAAATACAGCTCTTAATCTAGAAATCTGCTTCTCATTGTATCTAGTGCTTACTCCATATTTAAGTATCTAGTGGACCTTGACCAAAGGAAGATAAAGATAGAGCAAAGAAGTATGTTAAGCATAAATTTTGTTGCCTTCTACCTGTAGGCCATGGTTGGTTTGACGTGATCCCTAACTCCAGTGTTTGGTTTGCACAGAAACAGCAAGCAAGGGAACAAGTAAAGGAGTCAGTGAGGATTTTAAAACACAATGGGAAGCGATAAGGCACAGTTAATAAGATTCTGGAGTTAGGCTGGAGGTAGGCAGAGGTTGAAAGGTACCGAAAGAAATTCAATCTTACTGTGTTGGACAACAAAATCCACTGTGATATTATTCAAATTTTTAACTAAACCAAGTGATAATTCATATTTATGTTTAGATAAGCTGGTGAAGGTTAATCCTCAATGGAGAATTGAGATGAACAAATAAAAAAATGGTGTTTGACAGTCTATAAGAAACGAACTTATTCTAGGAGAGAATCAGAGTTTTCAACTGTTTTGTTCAATAGCCAAATAATGTATGATATTTTTATAAGCATTGTGTCTGACCTTCTCAGCTGTTAGAATTTCTTTGACAGTAACTTCTCCGGCTGTGATCAGAAAACCTTTTGTTCCGTCTCTGGCACCATTCGAGGCATGATACTCAACTGGGTGATATGGAATTCACACTGTCAACTCCAGTGACAAGAAAAGTGGCATCTAAGAAGCGTGCAAACACAGAGAATGTTGATGCAGAGTCAGTGTTAAGAAATGAGCTGCCCTTTGCATTTCCTGCTCCAAAGGCCTTCTTTTCGAAGAGCCAGACAGAGAAGCAAGTAGAAGGCATATCTTTTTAGGCGCCTACTTCCAAAGGTATGTTGTATCTAACAAATGGAAACCTAGAACATGTGTAGCTTAGGAATTTTTTACTTTTAATATGAATGCAGTACTTGTAGGTCCTAAAATTCTGAAAGGTTTCAGTGTGGGGTTTATTTGGTCACAGCACATACAGCTGCCATCCTGTACATCTGACAGTGCACTGCAAGCGGTTTAACCATATATCAGGGCATGGTACACGTCTGTTAATGATAGAAGTTCTCACAGTTTCACAAGGAGCATGCCTTGAGATGCATTCAGATAATGAGATAAGTGCTGTGTTCCTAAAACTAGCATGTGTCTCCACTCTCCATCGAGATTTAGTAGATAATTTCTTTAACAATTATGATGAGAGTTTTGTTTTGTTTTTATTTTTTTCTGGGCTATTATTTTGAGTGAAAGAAAAGGGTATGCTTTTATTTAAGCGAGCTTTTGATTGCATCATGCTTCTAAATTAAATGTAACCTACTGAAATCCTCATGATAGCATACGAGTACTTGCGTGTATCTGTTCTCCCTAATAGAGGGAGAAGAGACTCAGTGAACCTGGACAGTGTTACCCAGGGTTGTGAGAACAGCTAAATGATTGTTGAGAACTGGTCAACTCGTGAGCCTGAGACCTGGGATCCTCCATCCTAGGGTGGAACTTTACTGGAGCACGTGGGTGCCACAGCAACAAAAGGACTGTGTACAATAGACTGAGAGTTTGCTGAGTTTCTTGGTTTACAGAAAGCACAACTAACTCAGCAGCAAGTGACGTATTTGGGATAGGAGATGACAGCTGGACTTTGAACCTTAAGGACTGCCAAGAAAGAAGCCATCTGCTCAACCCCTGAGCTGCAAACTGCCAAGGAACTCCATACGTTGCCAGGAATGACAGGAGGGTGCCGACCATGGATACACAGCTACGGACTGATGGTAAACTTGAAACAGCTTGAAGTGAGTAAGGGATATCCAGGGTGCACTGGTGCTCAATATTCAAGAAGCCCATCAATCTACACTGGGCCAAAGGATACCAGTTTTAATATCTCATGCAGTGTTTACTGTATTGGAGGCAAAAGGGGGACATTGGCTTTCACCCCACAGAATCACAGAATCACAGAATTACCCGGGTTGGAAGGGACCTCAAGGATCATGTAGTTCCAACCCCCCTGCCTAGCAGGGCCACCAAACATACGCCTTTACTAGATCAGGTTGCCCAGGGCCCCGTCCAACCTGGTCTTGAACACCTCCAAGGACGGGGCATCCACAACCTCACTGGGCAGCCTGTTCCAGGACCTAACCACCCTTCTAGTAAAGAACTTTCCCCTAACATCCAACCTAAATCTTCCCTCCTTCAACTTAAAACCATTTCCCCTAGTCCTGCTATTATCAGCCCTTTCGAAGAGTTTACTCCCCTCCTGGGAGTAAGTTCCCTTCAGGTACTGAAAGGCTGCAATGAGGTCACCCCGCAACCTTCTCTTCTCCAGGCTGAACAAACCCAACTCCCTCAGCCTGTCCTCATAGGGGAGGTGCTCCAGCCCCCTGATCATCTTCCTGTCCCTCCTCTGGACCCTTTCCAAAATCTCCATATCTTTTTTGTACTGAGGGCTCCGCACCTGGACACAGTACTCCAGATGGGGCCTCACAAGAGCAGAGTAGAGAGGGACGATCACCTCCCTATCCCTGCTGACCACCCCTCTCCTGATGGAGCCCAGGATCCCATTTGCTTTCCGGGCTGCCAGAGCGCACTGCTGGCTCATGTTAAGTTTCTCATCTATCAGGACCCCTAGGTCTTTTTCAGCCGAGCTGCTCTCAAGGACAACTCCTCCCAGCCTGTACAGGTGCCTGGGGTTCTTCCGGCCCAAGTGCAAAACCTTGCACTTTGCTGTGTTGAACCTCATTAGGTTCACCCGAGCCCAGCTTTCCAGCCTGTCAAGGTCCCTCTGAATGGCATCTGTTCACCCCAAAGATTCCCGAAATACCAGGCCATCCTGGTAGAGCAGGGTGATATAGAAATAATTGTAACTACTATTGCCAACCCAGTATCTTTCCTTAGCAGAACTCCCCTGGTGGAGAACCAGGATGACATCACTGCTTTGAAACAACTGATGCTGCACATTACATCCAGTCGGTCGGAGCTGAAGGACGAACCCTTAGAAGATGCAGAAGACGCCTGGTTTACCAGCAGCTGCAGTTTTGTGAGACAAGGAGGCTGTAAGGCAGGACATGCAGTAACTGCTACTGAGCAGGGAATGGAAGCACAACCATCAGCCGTGGGGACTACCCCTCAGAAGGCTGAAATAACTGCCTTGACGAGAGCCTTAATGATATGGACAGATGCTAACTATGTGTTTGGGGTGTCACACGCTCATAGTACCATCTGAAAAGAGCAAGGATTGCTCACACACAAGGAAAAGAGCATGATGTAAATGTACCTATGTTGTAGGGCACAGTTCTCTATCCAGGCCCAAGTCTGTGTGGGTGTCTCCTCTATCCACAAAGCTGCTCACACTGCAGGAGGCACAGGCTGAGAGGAGAGGCCAGAGCAGCTCTCCCACTGTGACACGGAGCAGCAGGATACAAGTAAAGGAAGGCCCCGCAGCGGTACTGGGAAGGTTCCACACAGTCATCAATTTTTCATCTGAAAGGTAAAGAGGAATTCCCTTTTCTGCCCCTATCATCATTGGTCGGGTGAGTAGCAATGATGCCCGGTGTGCTTCCATCAATGGAGCAGAATAGGCGGAAGGCTGGGGTGCAGGCTTTCCTCTGCTGAGGTGAGTGGGGGCTCAGGGTGTTGCTCAGTGGTAGATTTGTTCACACTGAGTTCTAACAGGAAACTTGCTCAACATCGAAGGCCTTGCAAAAGTCTGGCTGAGTGATGTCAGTTGCTTTTCCTTTCCCTACTGATGCTGTCACTCCACTGTAGAAGGCCACCAAAGCGACCAGGCTGCATGTCTCCGTTTCCGCTGTTTCTCCATTTCCTTCTTGTTGCTCCCTGTAACCAGCAGGTTCAGCCATGCTGCTTTCCTGCCTCCTCTGCTGTGTTTCGTGTGGTCGGGATGGAGCTCAGAGCTCCAGCTCTGAGAAAGGTTTTCTGAGAAAGTTACCATCTCTTTTCCATTCCTTTACCCCTAAAAACAGTTTTCCAGTGTCTCTCATGCAAGAATTCTTTGAACAGCCTGCAGCTGACTCTCCTGAAGCTCAGGGTCCTGACTTTGCTTTTTGCCAGGCACACATTCCTTGAGATGAGGAACTCTAGGAGGGCATGGTCACTACAGCCCTGACCACCTCCAGTCTTAACCCCTGCTGTTCAGCATGTCCAGTAATGCTTCCCTTCTGCTTGGTGTGCTTAATGCTTGGCCCACAAAGTTATTGTCAGTGCACTCCAGCAGGCTCTCAGACAGTTTGCAGCAACTGGGATTGGTGCTGGGTGGTTGCTGGGAGGTGTCTCAGCAGAAAAGCTGGGCTGGGGTGGGCGTGCTGTGTCAGTCCTCATCGCAGCTGGCAGAGAGAGTTAGAGGAGGGTGATGGGTGCTGCCTGCTCTCAATGCTGCTGCACTGAATTTGGGGCACAGCAGCACACTGGTGAGTGAGCTGGGAGGGAGACGGACTGCTGCTGTGCATGGCTAGGCCAGAGCTGAAGGATTGTCAAACACGTGAGTCATGCTGGTGCAGCCATTGCAGCTGCAGCAGGAGTAGAAGACAAAGAGGTTTTGTAGAGGACAGAGGGTGGTGACTCATGGTTTGATGTCCAGGTGGAGGCCGATAACAAGTGGTGTCATCCAGGAGTCTGTCTTGGGACCAGTGCTTTTTTACATGGTTATCAGAGACACCGATGATGCAATGGAGTGCACCCTCTGCTGTTTGCTGAGTGGTGCGGCTGACGCAGTGGAAGGAAGGGATGCCATTCAGAGGGAGCTCAACCGAGAGGTTGGCCTAGGTGAATTTAATGAGGTTGAACACAGCAAAGTGCAAGGTTTTGCACTTGGGCTGGAGGAATCCCAGGCATTTCTACAGACTGGGAGGAGCAGTCCTTAAGAGAAGCCCCGCAGAGAAGGACCTGGGGGTCCTGGTGGATGAAAAACAGAACGTGAGCCATCAGCGTGCTCTTGCAGCTCAGAGAGCAAATGGTCCCCTGGGCTCCATCAGAAGAGGGGATGGCCAGCAGGGACAGGGAGGTGATTGATCTTCATGATCCTTGAGGTCCCTTCCAACCCGGGCCATTCTATGATTCTGTGATTACACTCGCTGTCAGAAATAACGGCAGCTGTACAGATGTTGGATATATTTTGGGACAGTTCTTGTAACCAGCTGATTTTAAGACCTTGCCCGAGTCAAGAGTCTAAATTGAGTGTCAGAAGAAAGCTGGTAAAGTGGCTATTGCTCATTCTTTTTCATTTGCTGATTCTTTCATTCGGGTTCCTTTTCCAAAGGAGATTCTGGTGATGGAAGCAATTGAAGAAAGAACCAAAGCAGCTCTTGCCAAGAGTGCTTGAAGTCCCTGTGGAGAGAAGCAAAGAACTTGGGCTTCCTCTGGGATGCGCCCCACCATGTCTCAGGAAGGAGACAACTGCTGTTCTACTTTCTGCTTTGTGTGTGGAAAGGTACGTCTGGGTTTTCTTCTACTTGTTTTTCTTTCTTTTTCTGGCTTTGAAGGAGAAGGGGTGGAGCAAGGGGAGACCCACTGGTCATTTGTTAACTCAAGAGCAGGATGGATTCTGCATTGACTGTGAAAAACCTGGGCTAGTAGCATGGGCATATTTCAGGCTGGACTCTTCTTTTGCTGCTTGGTTTCCTTTTGGCTACAGGGAGACAGCTGTCTAAAGGTGTGTTTTCAAACCCACTCTCCAAAACCATGTTTCATTGTTGCAGGTGGTTCAGTGTGCTCTTGCAGGGTAGATGTGTTTGCTGTAGAATCTGAATGGTTTCTGTTCCTAGGGGAGGACTGGGAGGAGGTAGTGAGAAGAGAATTCAATGCCTGAGGTGTATCTTAGTGAGAAATGTTGGCATGAGGTGCTGAAAGTCTTGAGTTGTCAAAGGCCAGTGAGGCTCAGACTCCTTAACCTGCTGGAGCAGGGTGGAAGCAAGGAGTGGGCACTGCCGTCACACAAGCTGCACTTGGTTCTGGTCTGCCAGGTCTGTGCTGGCCTGGATTTCTTCTGAGAAGTTTGTTGGAGCTGCTTGGAGTAGTGAAGGGTGGGGAAGAAGTGCTGCTCCAGAGCTATGAGACGTGCAGCTCCTTCTGAAGTGCTCCTGAGAAGGACGGAGCGCATTTGCTGCAGCTTTCTCTGCAGATGTGCTCCTCACCTTGAAATCCTCGTGGTTTGTCCTCAGCTCCTGACCACGGCCTGTTCTCTGTTTTGCAGGCTGATAACATGCAGAAGCCGCAGCTGGTGCGTGCTATGTCATCTTTAAACGTACCAGCATTTGCGGCAGCCCATGTTATTAAGAGCCACGTCGCCCAGGGGCCAGATGAGCTCTCTCTGGAGGTAAGCAGTTCCAGGCGTTCCGTGTTGTCGTGCATAGAAGAGGGCAGTCCTTTCTGCTTTGTTTTCCTACCAGATTTGCTGAATCTGGGATTGATGTTTCAATCTCTTTCAGGTCGGAGATCTGGTGAGCATTGTTGATATGAAAACATATCAACAGGCTGAGCCCCTGGTGGAGAGGCAAGCGTGGCTTTGAGGTAGGCACACGTTTTTGACTAGAGAGCACAACTTCAGTAGAGTTGGGAATCTCAGCTTGGAGCTGCTCTGCCTGCACAGGATGGCTGCTGGATGCAAACAGTTGCCCTGTGTCACTGTCAGTGGACCTTCCCTTTGGCTCTGGGCTCGGGCTAATGCTCACCTGTCTTTTTGTTCTAATTACAGGTTGGGCTTTTCCCTGGTGAGTGCATGGAACTCATCAGCGGAAAAGTTCCCGATTCCCTCCTCAATTCATTGCCAAAGCCAGGTGCGTAATTTACATTTGACAATGCGAGTTAGTCAAATAGGGTCAGAACGTTACTTTCAGGGGGTTTGTTTATGCCCAAGTTCAGCAAGCTTAGAAAGAGAACTACAGTAATCTCCTTGGGCACCTCCAGGGATGGGGAAAATCCATTCTTGCGTGTCCTTGTTGGGAATGTTCTTCCCGTTGTTACATGCTCTGTCGAATGCATTGCGCTCAGCTTCGTCCAACCGAGCCAGGCCTGAAATGAACTGGTTTCTTTGTTTTGTTGCGCAGAGCCAAAGAAATGGGGCAAGCTCATCAACGGCCTTTGTTCCCTGGTGAAGGTCAGCCCTGGGAGAGCAAAGCAGCCTGAGCCTCCGACATTCTCCGGATCCATGTCCTTGCTTGACATCGTTGAGAGGTATTTAGCCTTCAGGACTTGAGGGCTGAGCTGTAGGAATGGAAGCATCCTCTGCTGTTTGAAACAGAGGGCGTTTCTAAGCTGTGTTTCAGCAGAAAGCAGGCAGTGCCCAGAACAGGCAACTTTTGGCCAGGGCTCGGTGCAGCTCTTCCATCACCCTGCACCACGTCTGACAGCATGCTCTGTTTTCTCTGCAGAATGAGTTCTCCCAGGAAGAGGGCAGAGTCAGAAGCTGGCAGTTGGTGTTCCTGCTTCTGCCTGGGCAAACCATCCCCTGTGGCCAAACACCAACTGCAGAGCAGTGCCAGGGAGCCCTCTGAAGCAGAAGTCTTGGTCCTGGCAGGTAAGGGTGCAAGTCCAGCTTACAAAACACTGCTTGTCAGCAACACAGGTAGAATTCATGCTTTCAGTGGGCTTGTACCTCCTTCTGGCATTCAAGCCCGTGCCTGACATCTTCAGTTGATCCCTGTCTTTCCCAAATGAGTCTCTTGTCAACACAAGAGCTGGACCTGCACGTGGATCACTTTCAAGACAGTGACACTGTTGCTAGAAGCCTATTTGCTTCTGCCTACCACCACTACATAGCCAAATGTCAAGAATCTCCATGGTTCATCTTGCGAACGTTCGACACTAACTGCTGTACATCTGCTCCTTCCTAGGTGACCCGAGCCCTTGTATATCCCCAAGACGCAGGGCATGTTACGATGACGCATCTTCCATCAATGAAGAGTTGTTACTAAGCACAGAATGCTGCAGTTCAGATGAAAGCCTTCCGTATAACATCAGCTATCAAGAGAAGAAGGTCATCATCGTTGAAGCCTTCATTCATCCCATCCCTACTGAAGCTGCTGACCTGAGCCCACCAGACACCTCAGGCACCAGCCTGGACTCAATGTCTCTGCAGTGCAGCCCAGCCCAAGCACAGCCTGAGTGCCCCGACAGCAGCACCACCATGCAGGCTCAGGTCAGCATCACCGAGGAGAAGCTGAGCATCTCGCAGGGGGGCACAGAATCAGGACACGAGTCCCAGGCTCCGGGCAACAGCACGGTCTCTGAGCAGCTCTCATGATTACAAGAGAGGATGAGTCCCATCTTTCCTCCAGACCTCACACCCCCTCCTTTCTCCTATTGAATAAAGGCACGCTCGTGCTCAATCAATGCCTTGACTGAATTCCGAGTTTTCATTCGCAGAGATTGGGATGAGTGCAAGAAACTGCAAGGCAGCTCAGCTTACAACACTCTGGCTGTGGGGTTTGTGCGGCCGAGCTCTGGGTGTGTTCCCATTTTGCCTGACTTTGGGATGCCTGCAGCGAGAGCTCTGCTGCCGTTGTGTATGGCAGCAAATAGTCTCTAGCATCCTGGATGCTGCTCATGAAAACCCCAAGCTTCCTGGCTGTGGCTGTGATGCTTTTCAGGGCCTTTTGATGCTCTTTGATGCCGTGGCTGCTCCCTAACACCTCTGTCCTCCCGCCGTGTCCATTCCTGGCTCCCACCTGTGAGCTGTCCCTGCAGATCATCTCTAGCCCTGCCATCATCGCGCTGCAGCAGGAGGAGCTCGCCCTGACCAACATCAGGCAGTGCTGCCTGCCTCTCTCACTCTCTAGACCAAGTGTAACTACGCTGTCATGGAGACAAATGCTTTCTGTCACATCCTCCATCCCTGCAGACATTTACCGGTAGGTGGTTCTTGCAGAAGAAGATTCAAGCAGCAGAACCTTTTGCTCAGCTACAGCACACAAATGCTACAAAAGCAGGAATAACCCGCAAGCTCTGGGTCTGTTTGTCTTGCACAGGCATGCACTAACTGCGTTTGATGGTACCCCCCATCCTTGATTTCCTTCCCTGCTTCTTGTCTGATGACGCTGCTGAGCCAGGAACAAGCTGCCCAGTGTGGCAGAGCATGGTGCAGGGCTGTGCTGGGACCTCCTCCCCTTCATCTGCTGCAGATCAGTGCCACACACGTGCCATTGAGATGCTCTGGCACGGGATGTGCCTCCAACCCAAAGCTCCTTCCCACCTCCCAAGGAAAAGCAAAGCAACCCAAGCATCTCCAGCAAAGCTGCCCAGCAGACAGCAGGGAATGCAAACAGCTTCTGGCTGCTCCCCTGCACTCCTGTCCTAAGTAATAGACCCCATGAGGACTGGCTGGGAAATCAGTGCATGACACATGTGAGTGTGCACAGGATTGTGCAAAGCAGTGGGGTTCCATGAGTTTGTGTGTGTGTGTATCTCTGCTGTTATGAAAGCATGGGAAGACTGCCTTACTGAGTCCCAGATAATTACTTATCCTCAAATGATTTTTCCTGGCCAAATTTAAAGCCTCTTACAGGTAATTGAGACCAACAGGCTGTTGTTGCACAATCAACAGGCACAAACTAGATGAATAGCTGAGGAAAATAAAGCATCATGCCAAGGGTACTAGATAAGTGAGCAGCTTGAGATCTGCACATTTACGTGATGCTCATGGTCTTAGACAATATTTGCTTAGTGAGGTCACATAGAATGAAAGTAAAATAGAAGAAGTGCAATTGGTCTCAGTTCACACAGCTGGCTGGTTTGTTTCAGGCTAATCCTGAACTGCCTCAAGCGACTGCTTTGGTGCTCTACAGAACAGCAACTTCAGAGATCTCTTTCTATTACTAAGTTTTTGAAAGAGCAATTTGCTCTGTTAATTATCCATCATTTCTGTGCAGTCTGTTTTGTCAGACTTGTCTTTAGCTTCCAAGTTGTATGTGAAGAATTGTTTCCGTTGTAATACACAATGTACTAAAAATTGAGAGATGAAAATGTGAAGAGTTTTTCCAGCTTTGATTTCATGTCTGGAATTTTGGAACCCACTACTTGCAGTTGTTAATCTGTCCAAACTGGTCTGGTTTGGAATGCCCTCATCCTTCTTGAATCGCTGTTAAAGGCGGAGCAATTCCTACAAGTGCCATGGCACCACTGTTGTTCTAATTCTTGTTTCTTTGTTTTCCACACGCTGCTTTTCAAGCCTCCTTTTTCTTTACATTCAAAGTGAGAACTGCACTGTGAGGTGTCTGAACCTTGTTGTGCCTGTACATAAATAGAACAGCAGCAAAGCCAGACAGGTGAATGTGCTGACAGCTCTCGTAGCCAGTAACACGTAACTGTGCTAAATCCCTTGTGACGGCTTTGATTTCATTTTTGCCAGTGAAATCCTTGTAAAAGGAACTGCAGCGGTGTGATGAGCTAAGGTGAAGATGCTGGTTTTAGTAGTGCTCTAAGCTGAGTGAAAGGGCAATTGAATGAGGGTTATATGCTTTCTCTGGGACGATAAGGCTCTTTTTCCTGAGGGAAAGAGCCAGCTTTTCATGGGCTATATGTGGGCTTTGGCAAGGGCAGACAATCCAGTCTGTCAGGAAGCCATTTGAGGTGCTTCAGGTTTGTAAGCTTGTCTTTTTGTTTTTCAGGCGGATATTTGGAGCATGGGTGTAGTGCTGTATGCTCTGCTGTGTGGGTTTTCCCTTTGGATGATGACAATATGATGGCACTCTACAGGAGGATACCAGTGGGTATCAGTGGTGCTAGAATACACTGAGAAGGGAAATAGCTGAGCTTGACAAGAGGCCTTGCTTTTCGGATGGCAGAACATGCTGAGCTGTGAGTAGAAAGGCCTGTCTGCTGAATATTGTCCCTGTTTTTGCTGCTTTGTCTACCAGTATTTAGTGGAATTGGTTCTACGCTTGGTTGGCCTATGTGGCACTGTAGCCTAATTCTGTACCATGATAGCATACAGAATTTAAGGAGAAGTATTTTCTTGCCAATGGTCTGGATTTTTTGTATCTGGTTCTTCAACTGGCTGCTCCCTATACTATCTGTAGTAAAAATACAGACACATCATTTGATTTCCCTGAAATGAATGTTCCTAAATGCCAGCTCTTCTCATGTCTACAAAGATCAAAGTTCTGCATTTGCTATTAGAATTTCCTCTTCCAGAATCAGGAGGTAATGTAGGACCCCACAGATTGCCTTCAGAATCCAGCAGTTAGTTCTGTTTCCTTTCGGAGTGCATAACAACCTGAGCAAATGAATTGAATGACGTGGCTTATTAGTCTGGTACAAACTCTGCTGTACACTGAAACTTGGTCCATTTGTAAGCAGGACTTTTTCCATCTCTGCAGGACAGCAGAAAACCCTTTGTGCTAATCATGATGCCAAGAAGCAGAATGCGGCAGATGATCCAACTGCTTCAGGTGTTCATTTCCTTAAAACTGAATAGTTTTGGACTGAGAGTTTGTAAGCAGAACAGAGCTCTTAAAGCTGTCAGAGACTATTTCTGCACTGTTCAATTCTATCTGCACAACATACACAGGATCTCAGAACTGCGTTGCTTGAATTGGTGGAACTTGTTGAAGTGAACTGGGATGAGCAAGTTTTAGAACTTAGTCAGAATGCAGTAAAAAATGGATAATCTCATGAGTATTAAGGTACAGGCTTGCTATTTCTGCACTGAATTTGTTTTTATTTTACATGGCTGTGATCTGAAAGTTGCTTGAAACGCAGGCACCTAGGCACTGTTGTGTAACTGAATTTCACACGATAGGTCCTGAAATATCCTGGAATCAAAAACTCTGACTTGTTTTAAGTCTGCTGCTTGAGTCTAATCAGGGTCATAGTGTCTGTGTGCAGTGTTTCTTTCCCTGTAATGCTCCACATCATTTCATTTTGGGAATATTGAAGGAAATGGACTATGTGCCATAACTGTTGTTAGAACAAAGTATGTCTGGTGTGATCTTATGCATAGGTTCTGTAACTGCTCTTCACAGCTCAGGTGTTTGACCTTCCTTTTGGTGAAGTGATGAAATACTGCTGGTTTCTATTTGTGCTTCTAGGCACCTTGAAGCTCTTAGGAATAGAACAATTGTCTCCAGTTCTTTTCAATGATATCAGTAACAGCTCGAGTGTTGCTGCCCACTAGGTAGACCCAAAGAAGCAGATTACAGTGAAACAACACACGAGCTGGACCTGAATGAGGATCACTTTCAAGACAGTGGCTATGCTGCTTCAAGCCTACTTGCTTCTTCCTGCCGCCACTCTATTACCAAGTATCAACAACCTTTCATGATTCAACTTGCAAATGTTTGAAACTAACCCTTGTGTTTCTATGCCTTCCTAGGTGATTCGAGCCCTTGTCAACCCCAAAGATCCAAACCAAGCAGTGTCTTTCCATCAATGGAGAGTTCTTATTAAGCATGAATCGCTGCAATTCGGATGACAGCCTTCCACATGGTAACAGTGATGGACACAAGGGGCTCATCCACGTTCATGCTCTCATATCTCCTGGCTCTGCTGAAGCTCCTGACCTGAGCCTGCCAGACACAGCAGTCACCTGCCTGGATTGTGACCCAGCGCCTTTGCAGTGCTGCCCATCCCAAGCACAGCCCGAGTGTCCCAGCAGCAGCACCACCATGCAGGAGCAGGGCAGCATCAGTGAGGTGAAGCTGAGCATCTTAGATGGGGACTTAGAGTCAGGCTGCCAGTCCCAGGCACCAGGCAGCAGCACCAGCTCTGAGCCACTCTCATCTTGACAAGAGGAGTCCCATCTTCACCCTTGACCTCTCAAGCCCTCCTGTCTTTTATTGAATAAAGTCACTCTCATGCTCAGTCATCGCCTCGACTGCATTCTGAGTCTTCAATCACAGGGATTGGGATGAATGCAACAAACAGCAAGGCAGCTCAGCTTGCAATGCTATGGCTGTGGGGTTCGTGCAGGCAGAGCTCTGGGTTCCCATTTTGCCTGGCTTTGGGATGTCTGCAGCAAGATCTCTACCATTTTGTATGGGAGCAAATAATCTCTAGCATCCAGGTTGCTGCTCATGATATATCCCAGTCTTCCTGGCTGTCACTTTGTGATACTTTTCAAAGCCTTCTGATACTCTTTGATGCCTTGGCTGCTCCCTAACACCTCTGTCCTCCTGCCATGTTGACTCACGTCTCCCACTTTTAAGCTGGCTTTGCAGATCATCTCCAGCCCTGTCATCATCACGCTGCAGCAGGAGGTGCTCACCTGGCCCAATGTCTGGCAGTACTGCTTGTTCTGCAGATGAGCAGCTGCCTCCTCATCTCTTCAGCTACAGTAGTTTTTCTCAGGGCAGTTAGATGCAGTCATGCTCCTCTGGATTTGGTGTGTTAAATCCATGCTGCATGGCAGCAGTCAGTGCAATACAAAGGTGTTCTGTGTGCCATAGCATTTCTCCAGGGGCTGCCAAAGGTAGAAGCACAACACAGCACCATCCTTCTGACAGTAATGTCTGTGAGTGTTAGACATGTGAGCACTGCATCATCCCCAGCGTGTCAGTGCTTTTCCACACCAACCTGACTCTCACACTCTGCACTGAATGTAACTCTGCTCTTGTGGAGACAAATGCTTTCTGTCACATCCTCCATCCCTGCAACCATTTGCCGGTAGGCAGCTCTTGCAGAAGAATCAAGCAGCAGAACCTTGTGCTCACCCTACAGCATGCAAATGCTATGAAAGCAGAAATAACCTGGCATGCTCTGGGTCTGCAAGGCTGCACAGATGGGAGAGGTAGATTGTGTTTTTGCAGTGGAAGTTTCCAGTATTTTCAGTACATAGTGTAGGCCCTAACTGAATGTATAACCCTCTTGTAAAACAGCTGTATAAGTAGTTTTTCCACCAAGAAAGTTGCTGAACAGAATTAAGTTCAGACTGGGGGCATTCTGACATGGGGAGAATTGAGACAAGCACAAGATAAATACAGGGTGGGTAGAGCCCAGCACAGGACAGAATGAATGTACTGACTGTTGGAAACATTGCCCTTCTCTGTCCGCAGAAAAGTACAAGGCAGACCTAAAAACAAGAGTTTGGTAATTGACCTTCTATGGAAATGAATCCTAGCAACAGTCTCGAGGAGTCTGTGAGCCTGAGATGCTCAACCAATGAGAGCCATGAGAGCATCACCTGCAGTGGGTTTAGGGCACAGAACAGAATTGATTTCACTGACTGGTGTGCAGTTTCTCCCTTGCCAATAGGGGATGTGCGCGCAGTATTGCAATAATGAATAAGCACTGCTGCTATCGCTGCCATCTTTGCCTAACTAGAAATCTTTGACTTTGAGAGTTTCTCACACAAGGGGAGAGGGTAAGAAAGTAAAGAGGCACAGAAAACTAAGGGAAACTGCTCTTCTTTATCTTATCTATAAAAATTGATACGATGCTGTTGTGCATTTTTTTTAATTTTATTTTTAATTTTTTGCTAATGTCAGTTAGATTGTTTTAAAATATCCACACACCAAAATCTGACTACCAAGCAAATGTAATGAAAATGAAATGAAGGTGAGTTAGTGGAAAGCACAAGGCCATATTATATTAGGCTCCAGCAAATTTACAGGCAGTCACTGCACGAAGAGGTAGATCTGAGTTGCACATTATATGATTCCCACAAAGATTAAGGAAATCTGAAGCTTTCAATATATTTTTTTAATTCTTTTTTCATTTCATTTTTAAACACCTGACCCAGACCCCAACCCTCACAGGAGCTGTAAAGATAACAGCATTAACCAGCAATGTAACTCTAATCCTAACCCTTACCCTGATTCTAAAATCGTCCCTAACTCCAAATGCAACAACAAAAATGATGCTAGAAGTTTGTAGCAAAAGGAACCTTAACCCTGATCATAATCCAAAAAAAAAATCATTATGGTAACAATAATCTTTACCTTAAGAGTAATATTAATCAGAGCCCAGATGATGCCTGCATCCAATCAGAAGCATGCTTTGCATTATTTAAGAGTTGTATTTTTTCCAATGAACTCTCTCTATTATCACGTTTATAAAGTAACAGAGTCTGTTCTTTTTCTCCTGACACTGTGCCTTACTCCTGACATCCCCTGGAAATGACCCAGATAGGGCACCATCAAAGTAATGCTAATAGTAATGTCAATCCTAAGGGTATCTCTAGCCTCAGTGTTAATGGGACGCTAACAACAATCCCAACAGCCTTAAACATTCTGGTGGTGTGAAAGAGGTGCTGCCTTGCACATGCTGGGCAGTCCCATTGCCTGTTAAATGCAGGCGGCAGCGTAGAAACATGATGCCCGTGGTCAGAATGCCCTGTGGCAGATCCTGGCACCGGAGAACTGACCGGAGAACCATGAGAGAACTGACAACAAATCACGCGACATCAGAACCGACCCAGTGGTTATTTACAAGCCTTGGGAGACCCAGACAGGATCTCAGAGTGGTGAATGTAGGTACAGAAGTTGTTACTACTCTGTTTTCTTCTAAAAGAAGTGTTTTTTTTTCATCTCAGAAGTTGGGGGGGGGGGGGGGCGGGAAAGGGATATCAATTTAATTACTCATTAATTTATTGACAGACATTCACGTTTGCTACATTTGGAGAAGTTTTTATTTGTTTGCTGTGGTTTGATTTTTTCTTTTTTTCTTTTTTTTTTCCCCCTTCCCTCCTCTTCCATCTTTGTGTTCTTCCCCTATAATCAAAAGAACGGATCCCCAGGGTTTGTCCCGCAGACGTTCTTTCCGTGGTCTCTGCTGCCACCTGCTGGCCAATAAGCGGAACTGCCACTGTTGGGCGTTTGGTGCCGCAGGAAGCACAACGCAGATCTGAGTTCTGACCGGTCTACGCAGCAAATCCGCCAATCTTTATTGCGATAAGCCCTCCAGACAAGAGCATAAAGTCTTTGCCTGAGGGCAGGGTTAGTAGTAATGGATGTCAGTTTTGAAATTTCCAGTCCATTCACCATAGCACTTTCTGCCTCCATGTCCCATAACCAGAGCAGCTATGCTGGCATGCTCTCTTGGTTTCTGTCTAAACCACTGTACTATATCCATCAGTTCAGCTGCTGTATTATGGGCAGCAGGGTTTGGGGGGTGGACACTGGTCAGGGCACTCCCACCAGCCTATCCTGCATTTTTTTTATTTTTTTTTTTTTCATTTTTGGGTTACAATCAGTCAGATCTCAAATAGATCTAGTCCAAATGGAACCTCAAAATCTGACCTTTTAGTGCCTTCATTTACAGAGTCCATTTTATACAGATTCCCTTGTACAGGGCCCCCATGGTCCTCCAGACAGTTGTTACTGATCTTCCATAGGAGAATGATTGAATTAGGTTTTTTCCCATCAAAACTGCCACCTGTCTTTCCAATTTTTCAACACTATCATTCAATAGCTGATTTGCATCAGCCTGAGCCTCTTCAGTTATGTTCAGACAGTTCAAGGCCATTAAAAGTGGCCATGCCACCATGAACACAGCTAACTGTCATTCTCAAGTTGTAAGTATGTCTTTGCTAAGACCATGGAAATACTCAGTCAGGTGGGCCAGGGACTCATGGACCCTCCCTCCGTCCCACACAGGGCCCCATTTTTCAGTGACAGAAGCAGTGCTGCATTTTGAGGATCCTAGGAATCCCAGGACATGCCCTGACAAAAGGTCATTCAAAGGGGTAGTCTTTCCCCATCCAAACAACTCCATGATATTCACAGAATCACAGAATTGTAGGGGTTGGAAGGGACCTCCAGAGACCACTGTGTCCAGCCCCCTGCCAAAGCAGGTTCCCTACACCACGTTGCACAGCTCAGCATCCAGGCAGGTCTTGAATATCTCCAGAGAAGGAGATTCCACAACTACCCTAGGCAGCCTGTTCCAGTGCTCTGTCACTCTCACCATAAAGAAGTTATTGCACACATTAGTGCAGAATTTCCTATGGTGCAGTTTCTGTCTGTTTCCCCTTGTCCCTCCTCCACACACTGCTGAAAAGAGTCTGGCCTCACCTCTTTGCCCCCCACACCTCAAATATTTATAGACCTGGATCAGGTCCCCTCTCAGCCTTCTTTTCTCAAGGCTAAACAGACCCAGTTCCCTAAGTCTCTCCTCATTGGGGAGATGCTCCAGGCCCTTCACCATCTTTGTGGTCCTCCACTGGACTCTTTCCAAGAGATCCCTGTCTTTTTTGTACTGGGGAGCCCAGAACTGGACACAATATTCCAGATGAGGCCTCACCAGGGCAGAGTAGAGGGGGAGGATCACCTCCTTCGACCTGCTGGACACGCTCTTTTTAATGCACCCCAGGATGCCATTGGCTTTTTTGGCTACAAGGGCACACTGCTGGCTCATGGTCAATCTGTCGTCCACCAGGACGCCCAGATCCCTCTCAGCAGAGCTCCTCTCCAGCAGCTCTTCCCCCAGCCTGTACTGGTGCATGCAATTATTTCTACCCAGGTGCAAGACTCTACACTTGCTTTTGTTAAACCTCATCCAGTGTCTTACTGCCCAGCTCTCCAGCCTGTCCAGGTCTCGCTGAATGGCAGCACAGCCTTCAGGCGTGTCAGCCAATCCTCCCAACTTCGTGTCATCAGCAAACTTGCTGAGGGTGGTCACTATCCCCTCATCAAGGTCGTTGATGAAGATGTTGAACAAGACCGGACCCAGCACAGACCCCTGGGGGACGCCGCTAGTTACAGCCCTGCAGCCAGACACTGCACCGCCAACGACAACCCTCTGCACTCTGCCAGTCAGCCAGTTCTCGACCCACTTCACTGTCCAATCACCTATCCCATACTTCCTCAGCTTTGGTATAAGTATGTCATGGGAGACTGTATCAGTTATAGAGGTTATAGAGTTCAATTCCTGTAGTCAATTTGGCGGCCCAGGTGGGACCAGCTCTGTTCGCTGCAGGACCAGCTGAGAGGGAGACACTTTTGGCGCACCCTGAGATTTCTCTGAAGGACTCCCTTCCTCACCTGATCACTGCAGGGACAGACAAGGACCACCCATAGGTGGACCAGGTATGTGTATGGTAAGTGGAGCCCATATGTCTTGAGGAGACATCCTACACAGTTTACAGCCATACGTGCTGCTCCCAGGGAGGTGAGCTCATGTATTTGGTTGCCAGCTGGGTAGGAAGACTCCTTGCGTGAGTTCCTATGAAAGGGAACTGTATGTCATATGAATGGAAACAAGAACAAATACTCTCTCCCAGGTAGTTGACAATAGGAGGGACCTAGGTTGGTCTCTCCTACGGGTATGGGATATAGTGGATAGCCTGTCAAATGGTAGCCTGGGTTCTCCAAGTTGTAATCACGGGGGTTATAGGTTGTATGTTCAATATTATCATCTGCTTTAAGTGTTTGGTACCGTGTGTCAAGCCGACTCTGGGAAAAACATTAACGTTTGCAACTGGTCGACCAGAGTATGAGTGTTATTAAGATTCCAGCTAGAAAACGTTGTCAGCATTGTGTAGTATGAATAAACCATGGTTTTTGATCTAAATGTCAGAGTGAGTGTGGTGTGAGTGAGACACAGAACAGCTGCAGGGTGAGTGCCGAGTCCCGATCCATGTTTCCTTCCTCCTGTGAGGGAAATGGCCAGACACGGACAAAGTTAAAGACTGTGTTGTCTGTCCACTCATAAGTACTTTCTGCTTGTATGTAAGAAGACGGGAGTTTGTACTCTGTAGATTAGTAAGATTGTCCTGAGGAGAGGTGTACATTCCACCCGACCAATGAATGTCAACCCATTTATGTAATACTATGTACTGCTTGCGAGGAAGTGTGTGAGGGAGGTGGTTCAATCAGTGCTGGTTCTGTGGCACAGTGTTTATAACTGAAGAATACAGACTGTATTAAGGGAGTTTATGTGAACTGAAGAACTGTACTGTTTGACAAACAGTTTTGATGGTATAAGAAAGTGTAATTGTTAATGATATATGGAAGTGTACTTGAGGGAATGTGGAAGTGTATCTGAGCATACAAACAGAGGAAGCATTTACAGAAGAAAAAAGGTTAAAGTGAGTTTACCTGCACTGACATGAGAGCAACACCCTGCCAGACCGCTGCCCTGTGAGCTGAGCAGAGCAGAGCAGAGACACAGTCCTCATGTATCAGGTAGTGTTATTCTGCTTACCAAATGAATGAGTTCACTACAGAAGAGGCAAATCTTCCCCTCTGCTCCATTTGTGGCATACTCTGGAGTTCAAGACATTGCAAAGCTATGGCACATCTACTTTCTTTCAATGATGACGCCTTAGTATGCTCTGGGCTGTCATTTCAATTGCATCTAAAGAAGTCTAGGGTCATGCCAGCTGACAGGAAGCTGGCAAATGTTGTCTCATTGTAAGGAAGAGCAAGAAAGATGACATGGGCAATTATGGACCTGTCAGTCCAGAGCCTGGTAAAATTATGGAGAAAATGATGGTGGGAGTTATGGAAAAACAGCTGAAGGACAATTCTGTCATTGGTTGCAGCCAACACAAGTTTGTGAGGCAAAGGTCCTGTTTAATTTAAGCTCATTCTGTGACACAGTTATCCGTTTAGTTGACCAAGGGAAGCCAGTTGATGTAATCCTTGAGGATTTCAGTGGAGATTTTGATACTGTTTCTCACAACAACCTTCTGGACAGAATGTTCTGCATATGGCTAGACAGAAACACAATGTGGTGGGTGAGCAGTTGGCCAGTAGGTCAGTCCCAAAGGATTATAGTCAGTTTTTTCCATCAGGCTGGTAGATGGTCACTGTCGGGGTCCCCAGGGTTCCATTTTGGGGCCACTTTCCTTTCATGTTTATGCAGATGACTTGAATGCAGGACTAGAAGACGTTCTGAGCAAGTTTGCTGATGAGACCAGATGAGGAGGTGCTGTTGCCTCCACTGAGGGTGGAGAGGACTTGCAGAGAGATGTGGACAAGTCAGAGAAGTGGGTACCAGTTGGTACTAAGCACCAAGTGCATAACGTATAACAAGAACAAGTGCCTGATTGTGCACCGCAGAACATAAAGGACTTCAAACTCTGGGAGAATGTGCAAACGAGGGCACTGGAACTGAGAGATCTGAAGTTCAGAGTTTCACAGGGATTGGCTGCTTGTTCAGACTGGGCCCTTCTCACATCCCTTCTCACATCCTGCAATGAAACATAGGTCTCATATGGGACATGAACCTCACAGCGTCCTTGCACCACATGTAGAGCCTGGGATCTTCTGTCCCCATGTCTTTCATTTAACATCATACGGACCTCCAACCCATTGCCCCAGGAAATGCCAGGAGCCAACATGAGAGACAGGATCTCTCTACCACTGGTCTTGCAATCAGGGCTTGACCTGTCTGCTTTGTAAGGCAAAGGAGAGGTTTCTTAGCATGCCAGTGCCTTTGCCTGCCTGTAGTCATGGCTTCCAGTTATCTTCTCTAACAAGTCCCTTGGGAAGCTTACTTGGTAATGTTCCTCAGCGGGCCCATTAATACTCCAAGAAACTTCACTGTTACTTCTGACTTTGTCTTGTTGAGCACTTTGTGCAAACTTCTCTCTGCACTAGAGGCTGATGAACTCAGCATCAAATGCACCCTGGGGCCCATTATAACCTAAAGAATCTCCTGTGCCTTATGCCATCTTGTTATCTTCTTCAGGTTATCAGAACTTGTTCAGCAAAAAGGAGGGATATCTGGAGAGAGCTTAAAGAATCCAGTATAAATTTATTGTCTATTTATTTATAGTTGGGTTTAAAGAAGACATTAAAGCAGCACTGTGCAACTGATACCAATCCAGGATGTCCCAATGAGTTCTGTACTGTTACTGTGTTGACAAAGGTCCTTCTCAACCTCCCCACCCAATTTCTGCTCACAATGGACCTATGGGACTTGCATCACTTTTCTTCACATCACTCTTCTCCTCTGCATTCATCCGCTCAGTGTTAAAACTGCTTTGCACCAACTCCCACTGGCTTTCCTCAGAGAACCAGCTACACATGGAAAAGGAAAGATTTCTCTTTTTTATCTGGCCAGTAAATGGAAAGAAAGGTGATGCAATTGAATGAACAGTAAAACACAGTGATCAACTGCATGCCATGTTCAAGCTGCATCTATTGAAGTTTGTCTTTCATATGGAATATTTTTAAAAGAAATGATTTATTCTGAGGTAGGATAGGATAGATTGAATCACAGTGAAGTAGTTGACAACAGAGGCCATCAGACTCTGAGAGATGGAGCAAATTCCAGTAATCTTCCTGGGATAGATCAGCCAGGTAGTTGAGAGGTATCAACTTAAAACTGATCAGGACTTGTGAGTATTTCACACATTGAGATGGGTTAACACATTCTCATTGATTTATATCTTTGTCTCCAACTCTGTTTTTCACTTTTACTGACATTAATGAACATCTTTCAGACTTCGTGCCTTAATAAAAAAGAGACAGTGATTGAGAAAAAGAAAAAGTATAAGAAGAAAAAGAAAAAGAATAGATAGGAAGGGATAGATCAAATCACAGTGAAGGAGTTGACAACACATTCCATCAGACTTTGGGGAGATGGAACAAATTCCAGTAATCCCCCTGAAAGTCAGAAATCAGACAGATAATTGGGAGGTATCTGACTGAACAAAGAGCAAGGGATGGAGAAATCTGGAGGGCAGTGGGAGTAGTGTGTGCCCAAATGGCCTGCTGAAAACATGCCCTTAACCATGGCCATTTCTTTAGGAGAGCTGAAAAAACTTGGAGGATGAGGCACATCAAATAGGCAGCAGGGAAGAGTAGTGCTGGGCACCAGGCTACAGTCACAGGGCATTGGCACTGGCACCGCTGTCTGTGTCTCTGAACCTGAAGGCATTTGTGTCCAGCGAACACAGTTCTGGAAAACATTGTAGTTTCAGTAAAAGAAAAAAAAAGACATCAAATCACCTCAAAGATTCATATTTACAACTTAAAATGGAACAAGACTCATGAGAATTTTTCATGTTGAGAAGGGTTAACACATTTTCATTGATTTCCATCTTTGTCTTCAATTATTTGTTTCAGTTTTATTGACATTTATGATCAACTATTAAGCTTACAGCCTCAAAATAAATAAATAAATTAAAAGAGATACATTTGCATCTTGCACATGGCCTGATGCCCCTTTCACCTTCACAGTTCCCACAAGTCCTTCCATGCCGGAGAGTATGAGATCCAGCAGAGCACCTCTCCTCTTTGGTTCCTCCACTGCTTCGTCAAGAAGCTGCCATCTGTGCTCTCCAGGGATCTGCTGGATGCCACATGCCCTGCTGTGCTGTCCCTGCCACAGATAATGGAGTGACAAAGGCCACCAAATGGGACAAGGGACAGACAACATCAGATTCCCATCTGTCTGCAGAGGGCACCTTCCATTTACTCTCCCTGATCAGGAAGACAGGAAAAGACACTGATGGTCTCCTCTGTTTGCCATTTCCATTAGCTCTGACCTGTCTGCTCTTCCATCCCCAGGCAGAGCTCAGTGCACTCTCACAGAGGGCATCCACCCTTCTTTGTCTTCTCGCCCATCCATCCTAAAGACTCGGTATCCCCCTTGTGCTACAGTGCAGTTGTGGAAACCATTAAACTGTGTCCCCATGGTCCAAACAGGAGCTCAGGCCTGCAGCTCTACCAAGATTTCTAGCTTCTTGTGTGTTGGTGTTTGCATTAGTGCAAAAGCACAGAAGTAAATATCCTAATTGAAAAGCATCACTGGACATTGCCTGACTGGATAGCTAATCTATGGTATCAGTGTGCAGAAGGTGGCACACAAACATTAGACCGATCGTGGGTCTTGGAGGTGACGTAGCAGCACGGACACACCATGGGCATGGCTTTCCTGAAGGTCCTGTGCTGCTCTTGTAGCTGTGAGTGAATTCACCGGACAGCCGGTGCTATCCCCTCTCTGGCCCTCAGCTGATGCCCAGGAAGGAGGTGTCTATCTCAGGGATTTCCCACACGGTTTACAAGCACTTGCAAACATCAGGAGCAGCCCAGGCACCTTGGGCATCACCCAGTGTCTGTGTGTGAGCTGCTGCCTCCCAGCTGAAGGACCGAGGACTCAGAGCAGGAGCTCACATGCAGGCAACTCCTTGTGCACTTCTGAACTGAACCAGAGAAATCCCAGCTCCTGTGGTTCTGTGGGGAGCCGAATCCCATTTCAGCTCCAGGATTTCTGTCAAGGGATGAGACTCCTGCGCTGCCTCAGCTGGATCACTGCCCTGCACAGGGAAAGTCCAAACCTCGCCTTCCTTGTCTGGTTGCCCTTATTGTTTCATCAAACGATCTCTGGGAGCACTCCCCATATGTCTCCAATCAGTCACTGACCACTGGACATGTGGTGGTTAATTGAGTGGATTTCAAAGCACAGTCATGATGCTGTTGTCTTTCAGGAGCTGTTGGCCATGAGGACCCAGGGACATGTCAGGGGAAATGAGTGGGAAGGATAAAAATGACATAATCTGCTGCTTGCTTGTCCAGGTTCCTGGGACACAGGGAGCTCATAAAAGTGGGCAGAGCTGCAGAGAGACAGCTGTGCCCAGGAGCAGATCTCGTGCACAGCACAGCCTGCAGGTGACAGAAGGAGAGGAGAGAAATTGGAGAGAGCTTGCAGGATGTGTGTGGTGTGAGCGGGCTGTGAACTCACTGCAGGAGCATTGCTCACAGACCATGACAAGGTAAGTCTCACAGCTGACCATGAGCTGCTTTTAATTAAGGGGTAACTATAACTGGGACATCCCATAGGAGATCTGACTGCAGGCACTGCATGTTTCTTTACTGTGGAAAAAGCTTTCTGCTCCAGCTGAGACGGGTGCCCAGGGCTGTCCTGCAGAGCAGGGTCCCTGCTGTGCCCCAGGGGCTGTGTGCCGGGTATGGGACTCTGCCGCCTGCCAGGCTCAGCACTCAGCCTGCCCGGGGAGCTGCCCAGGGCGCTGCGGGGAGACGTGTGGGGTAAGGAGCCCCCGGCAGGGTTTGTGCTGCCACAGCTGCTGCCTGGGGCAGGGGATCACAGCTCCACTGCACAACGGAATGTTTCTGAGGGCACTTTGCAAGAGGAGAGCCAAGGCAGGGGGTTTCCATTTCCTGTTCTGAGGCAAAGAGGTTTGGAGTCAGAAATCTAAAAGGGGCAATAAGAGTTCTGAGAATTTTTCATCAATCAATTGCTTGTTTTGTGAACACTCACACATGATGTGCTTTCAGTCTCCCCTTTCTCGAAGGATGGAATTATCTTCATTTTCTGTAGGCATGAATAATTCACTTATCCTACAAACAGGCAGCATTTTCTAACTGAAACTGAATGCCACAGAAGCTCGGGTAGGGGGCTCTAAGAGCACTTGGGGTAAAGATATGAGACATGAAACAGATGAAAATATCCAGGGAGAAGGGATAAGAAAATAAGAGGAAGGTTAGAGCTCCATATGCTGCTTCTGCTTAAGGAATGCTGATCTACATGAAATTAAATGCAAGTAATGGTGCTAAATGTACACTGTTGTAGGAGAATTAAAACATTTCATAGTATAGCAGGAGTAGTGCCTCTGAGAATGGTCTGGACTTGTCATTATCTTCTGCACTCTGAGCAGGACTCCAAGCCCAACAACAGCAGATGCCCAACAGCAGCTCCATCAGTGAGTTCCTCCTGCTGCCATTGGCAGACACGCGGCAGCTGCAGCTCCTGCACTTCTGGCTCTTCCTGGGCATCTACCTGGCTGCCCTCCTGGGCAACGGCCTCATCAGCACAGCCGTAGCCTGCGACCGCCGCCTGCACACCCCCATGTACTTCTTCCTCCTCAACCTGGCCCTCCTCGACCTGGGCAGCATCTCCACCACTCTCCCCAAAGCCATGGCCAACGCCCTCTGGGACACCAGGGCCATCTCCTACACAGGATGTGCTGCACAGCTCTTTTTCTTTACCTTCTTCATGTCAGCAGAGTATTCCCTTCTCACCATCATGTCCTATGACCGCTATGTTGCCATCTGCAAGCCCCTGCACTACGGGACCTTGATGGACAGCAGAGCTTGTGCCACCATGGCAGCAGCTGCCTGGGGCACTGGGGTTCTCAATTCCCTGCTGCACACTGCCAGTACGTTTTCACTGCCTCTCTGCCAAGGCAATGTTGTCAACCAGTTTTTCTGTGAAATTCCCCACATCCTCAAGCTCTCCTGCTCAGAATCAAATCTCAGGGAAGTTGTGTTTCTCATTTTTACTATCAGTTTAGACGTAGGCTGCTATGTTTTCATAGTTGTGTCCTATGTGCAGATCTTCGTGGCTGTGCTGAGGATGCCCTCTGAGCAGGGACGGCGCAAAGCCTTCTCCACGTGCCTCCCTCACCTGGCCGTGGTCTCCCTGTTTCTCAGCACTGGTGCTTTTGCCTACCTGAAGCCCCCCTCCATTCCCTCCCCACTCCTGGATCTGACAGTGGCACTTCTGTACTCAGTGGTTCCTCCAACACTGAACCCTATTATCTACAGCATGAGGAACAGGGAGATCAAGCACGCTCTCAGGAAGGTGTTGCAATACTCACTATTCCCGCTTCAATAAAGTGCACATCTTCATCGCATGATTCCCAGTGATGGTTCTTCATCTTTTATGCATCTTTGATTGATTGATTATGTGAGATATAGCAACGTGCAAAAAAATGTTATTGAACTTATAAATAAAAATTTGTTTCACTTCTTTCACACCTACTATCCATTTTCTCACTCCAAGAGCTCATGTAAACATGGAACCAGATTCCCCGAATAGGTTAAGAGATAAATAAATAGCATTCAAAATACGCTTTTCCTTAGCTCTTCTCTTATCCAACTTTGTCTGGATTTGGGGAAGGTACAGCCACAGATAGAAGCACAACTAGTTCTTTTCATTCCTCCTCTCTTTACACTGATACAGTGCACAGAGGATTCGAGTCCTCTCATTTCTACAGGCCTGAAGGTCTTGTGTGTCTCACAGCAGTCCCGTCGTCTCTACAGCAGCACTCAGTGGTTTGCTTAATTTTCTTATCTCAATACTTGGAACAGCTACAGGACCTGTAGCATAAGTGACCGCAGAGCTCCTTATGAGGGGTGGAGTGACAGTGGGATCTGTCCAGAGCTTGGAGCAACTGCAGGATGTGTAGCAAAAACTTGGAGCTATTGCAGGGACTGTGCCAGGAGTTGCAGAGGCTGCAGCAATGTCAGCAGATCCAGCTCTCTTCCCCTTGAAGATGCTGAATAGTGTTGAACACAGCTCAGTAGGTGTGGGCCAGGCCCTGGCACACTGCAGTCATTTTGGCCTTTTTAGGATTACCAGTGCCACAGCAGACCTGTCTCCAATATTCTACCAGTTTCTCAGGATCCTGCAGTTGCTCGGAGATGAAGTTCCAAAGCCCTGGGGGTGCCCACCACTCCAGGCAGCTGCCCAGACTGTCCCACACCCCCTGCCATGCAGAGCCTTCTCACCTTGGGGCAGATCTCTCACTGATATTCCTGAATAATTGTTTAACCTCAATCCTAGAATCATAGAATCACCAAGGCTGGAAAAGGCCTGAAAGATCATCCAATCCAACCGTTCACCTATTACCAATAGCTCCCACTTAACCATGTCCCTCAACACAATATCCAGTCTCTCCTTGAATACCCCTGGTCTCCCAGAGACGACAGTGTAAAATGTGTAATTCCTAATCATACCAACAATATTACTTCCAAAACCCAAAGATGTCCAAAGAGCTGAATGTGCACAAAACTTCACTTTGCCAATTTTATCGTGGTACAAACCAAGGTCAAACAGCATAGCAAAATAAATACCCTAATCCAGCATCCAGAGTTGACAAATGATGCAGCAGGGAAAACAAGCAGCAAGCAAGGAGCTGTGAAATGCAGCTTCATGAGAAGACTCAGCAAGCTTCACAAATAGGGAAACTATCAGCACCATGGCCTGCACATCTCCAACTCCCACAAAGCCCTGTCCACTCTGGACAGATGTGCTGTTACCACAACCCTTGGAGCCTCACATCAGGCACCAAAATGACTGTGGTTGTTGAACCCAACATGTGGCTCAGCAGCTCACAGTGCTTTGTGCACTGCCCCATTCCCAGTGGGATGGGGATGAGAACTGGGAAAAAGAGTACAACTTCTGGGTTGTAACAAAGCAGTTTACTAAGAGAGATAAAAGGAGAGGAGTAATAGTAATCACTATATATCCGTTGATATAGAATCGTATGTAACAACTGATGCACAAGCACTTGCTCAGCACCACCAGACTGATGCTCAGCTGGGCCCTGAGCAGTGAAGAGACTGAGATGAACTCCCACCCCTTTCAATACAATTTCTGCTTGCTGTCAGCTGATAGAGAACGTCCCTTTGGCCACTATCAGTCAGCTGTCCTCACTCTGTTCCCTCCCAGCTCCATGTGCCCTCCACTGACCATGGCCTTGGCTCTGTACAACACTGCTTAGCAGCAGCTGTAAACATCAGAGTGTTATCAATGGTTTTCTCCTAGAACCAAAACACTGCACCACAGCAGACAGTCTGAAGAAAACAATTCCATTCCAGCTGTAACTCAGATTCCTGCCTGTCCCCTCTTCTTGTTCTTCCTGATCAGGAAGCAAGGAACAGAATCTGCCGCTCTCCTCTCTGAGCCCTTTCCATCAGTTCTCAGCTGGCTCCTCTGCCATCCCCAGGCAGAGCTCAGTGCCCTCTCATGGATGGCAGCAGCTTTTTCTCTTCTTCCTTGCCCATCCGTCATGCAGAATCTG
Organism: Coturnix japonica; assembly: GCF_054131305.1. Classification (NCBI taxonomy): domain Eukaryota; kingdom Metazoa; phylum Chordata; class Aves; order Galliformes; family Phasianidae; genus Coturnix; species Coturnix japonica. Next base: position 16,829,324 of record NC_140671.1, on the reverse strand, counting down.
TACCCCATTTGCTACAGTACAGAGCTGAGAATCAACCCACCGTGTCTCTGTGAACCAAACAAGACCCTAGGCCTGCAAAGGCACAGAGATTTGGAGTTCGCTGAGTGAATGTTTGTGGTCCTCTCATTAGTGTAAGGATTCTTCAGAAAGCATCCCCTTCCAGAAGCATGCTTTGATTTAGCCTGTCTGGGTCTTGCATCTACACTGTGGTACTGATGTTCAGGGCCTTGCTCAGAATCAGCAGCCTGCATGAAAGGAAAAGCTCTGTGGTTTTCTCTTGATTTGTCCCGTTTATTTCCCATGCTACCCGCACTGGTCTACAGGCACTTTAGGGCAGCAGTAGGTTGGGGTTACCCCCAGAGGGTACACAGTAAGATTTAGGACGGGGTATTGGCAACAAGACTTTCTCTGAGGAATCCTCACACAATCCTATAGAACAACTCAAAGGCTTTCCATTCAATCTCCAACAGCAACAATATCCCTCAGCCCTTCTCTGTCACATCCAATTCCCCACCCTTCCCCATTTGGACCTGGTTTAAAGCCCTATAATCAATCAGTGCAGGAGCATTTCAGATGGGGTCATGGAGGAGGCAGACTGCCATTCTTGGGGTGGCCATTTTCCCAGGAGGGCATTGTGGGAGGGCTTTGTCCCATCTGGTTCCACCAACACTTGCATCCACCCAGCAGAAGGCTGTGCCCTCTGTGTCCCACTTGAACTCTGCATGGAGCTTACAGTTGGCAGTGACATGGCTGAGAAGCTCTGGGCATGGATTAAGGGACAGGGAATTAATGTGCCTTCCTAACTTCCTCCCTGCATGCCTTAGCAACTTCCTTGTAATCTCCCCAAGTACCCAGCCCCTTCTTCCAGAGGACGGAGATTCTCTTTTTCTTCCTGAGTCTCAATAGTTTTTCCCAGTTCATCTGCACTGGTCTTCTTCCCCTATGGCTCACCTTATGGCATTCAGGGACAGCCTGATCTCGTGCCTTTAAGATTTCCATCTTGAGGAGTGTCCAGGCTTCCTGGACCCCTTTACCCGTAAGGAGCGACTCCCAAGGGACCTGTGCTACAAGTGTCCTGAACAGGTCAAAGTCCGCCCTCTAGAAGTTCAGGATAGTAGTTTTGCTAGTCACCCTTCTGACATCTCCAAGAATAGAGAATTCTACCATTTCATGGCCACTCTGCCCAAGACAGTCCCCAACCTTCTCAACTCCTACCAGTCCTTCACTGTTAGTGAAGAGCAGGTCTAGCAAGGAACCACCCCTGGTAGGACTTCATACCAGCTGTGTAAGGAAGCTGTCTTGCATGCAATCTATAAACCTCTTGGACTGATTCCTCTGCTATTTATTATATTCCCAGCATATATCAGAGAAGTTGTAGTCTCCCAAGAAAATGAGTGCTGGCAATCTTGCGACTTCAGTAAGCTGCTCATAGAATGCCTCACCCATCAATTAGGCGGTCTATAAGAAACCTTTAGCAAGATGTCACACTTACAGGCCTTTCCCCCGATCCTTACAAACATGCACTTCATTCTGAAGCCCAAGCTCTTCAACATCAAAACTCTCTTTAATATAAAGGGCCACACCACCACCCTTCCTTCCTCCTCTATCCCTTCTGAAGAGCTTGTAACCATCCATCACAGCACTCCAGTCATGGCAGTGGTCCCACCATGGGTCGGTAATAGCAACTAGGTCATGGTTTGTCAGATGCACAGTTGCTTCCAGCTCCTCTTGCTTGTTGACCAAGCTGCGTGCGTTGGTGTAGACGCACTTCAGCTGAGGCATCTGCCTCTCTCCCAGCTCAAACAGCATTTCCCTAGGCTTATCTCTGGTAAGCCCTGTTTTGTCCACTCCCCCATCGTAGCTAGTTTAAAGCTCTTTCGATAAGCCCCGCTACCGTCTATGCTAGGATTCACTTCCCCCTTTGAGACAGTTGGGTTCCATTCATGGATAACAGACCATGGGCCAAGTAAACTGTCCTGTGATCAAAGAACTCAAAGTTTCTGGCTCAGTACCAACCTCTGAGACAATTGTTCATTGCTTTGCTTTCCAAGCCTGCTCTGTGTCCCTCACTGCCACTGAAGGTATAGAACAAAAAATCACTTGATCTCCCACTTTGTGAACTAAATGGCCTAAATTCCTGAAATCTCTTTTTATAGTTTGTAGTCTTATCTAAGAAATTTCATCACTGCCCACCTAAACTATGAGTAGTGGAAAATAATCAGTGGACCTAACCAGCATTGGGAGTTTCCTCATTATGTCCCTGACCTGAAACCAAGAAGGCAGCAGACTTACTGACAACTGGGGTCCAGTCTGCAAATGGGGCCCTCTATTCCTCTGAGAAGGGAGTCACCCACCACGGCCACCCTTCTTTCTTTCATGGCAGAGGAAGTCACAAGGCTTGGTAGTGACTGCCTTGCATTAGGTTTCCTCCTAGGCAGATCCTCCATTGCCTCCCCATTCTTATCTCCTTCAGATTTCAGAGTGTCAAACCTGTTGCTTAGATGGATCAGGGGTCGAGGGCTAGGCAGGCATGGGGGGGCTCCTGTGATGTTGAGTTGGGACTCTCTTCCAACCCTTCTCATCAGTCAGGTCTGTCTGACTGTGACAGGGCAGGGAGTCAACCACTTTTCTGGGGGTATCTGCCTGGCAGCCTTCCCTCAGGGATGCCAGCAAGTCACTCCACCAGCCCATCTCCCGATCACACTCCCTGATGGTAAACTGTGAGTAAAACCTTGAGTAAAGTGAGAGTTCACCTAGACAAAAGTATGAGTAGAAACATGGACTGACGTGAGGGTAAACCCAGAGTAAACCCAGGATCCCATCCATTGGGCATGCACAGCCTCTGAGGGCAACTTTTTCCAGTGTTGCTGTGTAAAAATATAGGTTCCTCACATCTAACCTATGTCTCCCCTTTTTAATTTAAATCCGTTTCCATTTGTCCTGTTATCAACAGACCATCCCATCCTTATTCTAGCGTTAGGCATCTCATCCTCAGATGAAAACCCTGGGGCTGAATTGGGATCAGTTTTTCAAAGAACCACAGGAGCTACAAGTTCACCTAGCTGAGTTCAGATGTGCACAGTGAGGTGTCTGTGTGTGAGTCCCTCATCTGAATCCTTGGTTTTTATTCCACAGGGACTGCACTACTCATACACAGTCTCTCAGTGATGCCCAAGATGCCTTGGGTGATCCTAGTTTTGTGCTAGTGCTTGTAAACTGTGACGGAAAATCTATGAGATAGACACCTCCTTCTGGAGCATCAGCTGAGGGCCAGAAGGGAGGTATTCTTGGCCATCCTAAATACCACCTCAGCCACGTGCTTAGGGCACCCATTGTGTCTTTTGCACCTGACCCCATGGAGTATGTAGTGATATTCAGCTTATCAAAAGGATGAGCTCAGAACAGAAGAGGCAGATCTTCCTCTCTGCTCCATCTGTGGCATAGTCTGGATTTCAAGGCATTGCAAAGCTATGGCACATCTACGTTCTTGCACTGATGACACTTTAGCATGCTCTGGGCTCGCATTTCAATGGCATCTAATAAATCTAGGGTCATACCTGTTGACAGGAAGCTGGCAAATGTTGTCTCATTGTAAGGAAGAGCAAGAAAGATGACACGGGCAACTATGGACCTGTCAGTCTCACTACAGTGCTTGGTAAAATTATGGAGAAAATGATGGTGGGAGTTATGGAAAAACAACTGAAGGACAGGTCACAGACAACACAAGATACAGAGGGGAAGGTCCTATTTAATTTCAGGTCTTTTTATGACACCTTTATCCATTGAGCTGAACAAGGGAAGGCAGTTGATGTAATCCTTGAGGATTTCAGTAGAGCTTTTGATACTATTTCTCCAGCACCCTTCTGGACAGAAATTCCTGCATACAGCTAGACAGAAACAAAACGTGGTGTGTTGTAATACAAGAAGAATTTTACAGAGCAGCAGCCATGGATTGAGATAAGGAGTTCACAGAGCAGCAGCTGCGGAGCAGGATAAACAGCATGAGAACAAAGGACATCTCTAGGAAAAGAATGAATGGCTCGTGGCTTTGAAGGGGGGTTATAGGGTTGTTATTGCAGTAGCTTTCCTCCAATTAGCGTGTGTGATTTTTGGACACCCTTGTCTGTCTCCTATAAAAGTCTGGCTTTCGGGCAATAAATTGATGCAGCTATATGTAACTATATTGGTGTTTCTCTGTTTGACACAGCACGCTGACATTTTGCCTTTCAGGTTCACCAGCAGTGGTGGGTGAGCAGTTGGCCAGTAGTTCTGTCCCAAAGGATTATAGTCAGTGGGTTCCATTGGGCTGGTAGATGGTCACTGTCAGAGCTCCCCAGGGTTCCATTTTAGGGCCACTTTCCTTTCATGTTTATGCAGATGACTTGCATGCAGGACTAGAAGATGTTCTGAGCAAGTTTGCTGATGAGACCAGATGAGGAGGTGTTGTTGCCTCCACTTAGGGTGGAGAGGACTTGCAGAGAGATGTGGACAAGTCAGAGAAGTGGGTACCAGTTGGTACTAAGCACCAAGTGCATAAAGTATAACAAGAACAAGTGCCTGATTGTGCACCTGGGTATGGGCAACCCTGGACATAAACACTGTCTGTATATTGGACACATGAGAGATGTCTGACTGAAAAGGATTGGGGGTCCTGCTCAACATAAAATTTTAAGTGAGTCAGCAGTGTGCCCAGCCAGCCAAGAAGGCCAACAGTCCCCTAAAGTGCATCAAGCAATTTATTGCCAGCTGGGTGGGAGAAAGGTTTGTCCCTCTTTGCTCTGCATTGCTACTGCCTCACCTGGAGCACTGGGTGCACTTCTGTGCAATGCAGAACATAAAGAACATCAAACTATGGGAGAGTGTGCACAGGAGGGCACTGGAACTGAGAGATCTGAAGTTCAGAGTTTCACTGGGATTGACTGCTTGTTCAGACTGGGCCCTTCTCACACCCCACATCCTGTGATGAGACACAGGGCACATGTGGGATATGAACTTTAACAGCATCCTTGCACCACATGCAAATGCTTTTCCCAGTGCTTCAGTGTTCCACCACCCATTGCTTTCAACATAGTTTTCAACACCCCATTGTATCTTTTAATTTTACCAGAAGCTGGTGCATGGTAGGGGATATGATAAATCCACTCAATGCCATGAACTTTGGCCCAAGTATTTATTAAGGGAATTTTTGAAATGTGTCCCATTATGAGACTCAGTTCTTTCTGAGGTGTCATGTCTCTATAGGACTTGTTTCTAACAACCCAATATTGTGTTTCTGGCAGTAGCATGGGGTACTGCGTATGTTTCAAGCCACCCAGTGGTTGCTTCCACCATGGTAAGCACAAAACGCTTATCATTATGAGATCCTGGCAAGGTGACATCATTCACCTGTCACTCCTCCCCATATTTATACTTTTGCCTTGGCCTTCCCCCCAGAGAGGCTTCATATTCTTGGCTTGTTTAATTATGGCACATGATTCACAGTCATGAATAACCAGTGCAATAGCATCCATAGTTAAGTCCACCCCTCAGTCTCTAGCCCAATTATATGTTATGTCCATTCCTTGATGGCCTGAGGTCTCATGGAACCATCAAGCTTGAAATAATTCACTCTTGTTCTGCCAGTCCAAGTCTATTTGAGCCACCTCAATTCTGGCAGCTCGACCTACCTGATGGTTGTTTTGTTGTTCTGCAATAGCCCGACTCTTGGGCAAGTGTGCATCCACGTGACACACCTTTACAATCATATCTTTTTTTTGAGCAGTTATGTTTTTCTACAGTTCAGCAGCCCAAATAGGTTTACACCTCCGTTGCCAGTTATTTTGTTCCCACTGCTGTAACAACCCCCATAAGGCATTTGCCACCATCCATGAGTCAGTATAAAGATAAAGCATTGGCCACCTCTCCCGTTCAGCCACATCTAAGGTCAGCTGGACAGCTTTTACCTCTGCAAACTGACTTGATTCTCCTTTACCTTCAGTGGCCTCTGCGACCTGTCGTGTGGGGCTCCAAACAGCAGCTTTCCATCTCCGATGCTTCCCTACAATATGAAATGATCCATCAGTGAAAAGAGCATATTTCTTTTCATTTTCTGGTAGTTCGATGTATGGTGGGGCCGCTTTAGCACATGACACCTCTTCTCCTGGTGATGTTCCAAACTTTTTATCTTCAGTCCAGTTCATGATCACTTCTAAAATTCCTGGACGATTGAGGTTCCCCATCCGCGCTTGTTGTCTAATCAGTGCAATCCACTTGCTCCAGGTGGCATCGGTAGCATGATGGGTGGAGAGAACCTCCCCTTTCAACATCCGGTTCATCATTGACAGTCGAGGTGCCAGAAAGAGCTGCATTTCAGTACCAGCTACTTCGGAAGCAGCCCGAGCCCCCTCATACGCGGCTAAGATCTCCTTCTCAGTTGGAGTGTAGCACTCTTCAGACCCCTTGTACGCTCAGCTCCAGAATCCCAGGGGTCGGCCTTGGGTCCCTCCTGAGGCTCTTTGCCACAAACTCCAAGTGGGACCTTTCTCTCCAGCAGCAGTATAGAGGATGTTCTTTACATCCTGTCCAGTCCGTACTGGCCCCAGGTCCATGGCACAGGCTATCTCCTGTTTAATCTGTTCAAAAGCCTGCTGCTGCTCTGGGCCCTATGCAAAATCATTCTTCTTCTGCATCACCTGATAAAGGGGGCTTACAATGAGGCTGTAGTTTGGAATGTGCATCCTCCAAAAGCCCACTGCACCCAGGAAAGATTGTGTCTCTTTCTTGCTAGTTGGTGGAGACATGGCAGTGATTTTGTCAATCACTGTTGGGATGTGATGACATCCATCCTGCCACTTTATACCTAAGAACTGAATTTCCTGGGCAGGCCCTTTTACTTTGCTTCACTTAATAGCAAAACTGGCTCATAGAAGAATTTGAATTATTTGCTCTCCAGCACAGCAGCACTCAGTGGGGGTGTGACCTCATTCAGGCCACGGTAGTCTACTGTCAGCCTCCATTCTCCACTGGCTTTACGCACTGGCCATATGGAGCTGTTAAAAGGTGAGTGAGTTTTACTGATCACACCCTGATTCTCCAACTGGCGAATCAAATCATGAATGGGGAGCAAGGAATCCCTGTTGGTGCGATACTGCCGTCTGTGCACTGTCTTTGTAGCAATCGGTACCTGCTGCTCTTTTATTTTTACTCGTAGCAGCCTCACAACAGACGGGTCCTCTGACAGGCCAGGCAAAACAGACAGCTGCTTAATGTTGTCCATATCTACAGCAGCGATTCCAAAGGCCCAGTGATACCCCTTAGTATCCTTGAAATGCCCTCTTCTGAGGTATCCTCAATACCAAGTATGAACGGAAACCCTGGACCACTCACATAGGATGTTTTTTCCAGTCTTTACCAGTGAGGCTTATTTCAGCCTCCAACACAGTCAATTCTTGAGAGATATCCAGAAATATGGATTGATTCTGTCCCTTCATGACTGGAGGGCATTAGGGTGCACTGTGCACCAGTATCCACCAGTGCCTTATATTTCTGTGGTTCTGATGTGCTAGGCCATCAAATCCACACAGTCCAATAAACTCTATTATCCCTTCCACTCCCTTGAATGAGGGCAGGGCCCCTCTATTGGTTACCTGTGATAACTGGAGCAGCCGTACTGGTGGTTGGACTGTTTTGTAGTTCCCTCACCCGTGCTCATAGTACAGGAGTAGGCTGGTCATGCCACTTCCTCGTGTCTTCTCTGTGGTCACGTAGGTAACACCACAAGGAAACACACAGTGCAATTTACTGTTGTTCCTTGCTCAATCTGGAAAGCGCTTGTGTCTAATAGCTGAGAATTTTAATGATACACATGAAGGCTTTATGGTCGTTAATTTCTTTACGATCTCTCGCCTTCAACTGAAGCAGCAGCTAGGCCAATTACCAAGTGACACCAAGGAGATGAAGTGGCAAAATGGCGATTTATTGAAACAGACACATCCTTATATAACCTACGCCTTTTTGTCTACACCCACTGTATTACACTAAGATTCTTCCAGAATATGGGGAAGGGCCTGTCACATCACAACAAGCTACCGTCCCAGCTGTCCCAACAGCGAAGCAACCAGGTAACAAGAGATTCATTCTGGTGCTGTGTGAACTCCTTTCTTACGCCTTCGATTTCAGTCATCTTCAGGGATCGACAAACAGTAACAGAGATTTCCTCCTCATCACTCTCTTCTTCATGACACTTTTCCTTTTTCCTTTCTCGGTACTTATCCAGACCTGTCACCTGGATCTTCTGTTGCCTCCTCCTCCACTTCTTTTTTCCGTTCTAGACGTGAGGACACCCATTTCCATTTCTTGCCTTCCACAAGGGCAACTGATATTGTTACTGGTGCCTCCTGTGACTGATCAAAATTGACTTGGGGATTTCCCTTTTTGGCTAGAACCTCAGCTCGGAAATTCTCTCTTTTCGGAACAGTGTTATATAGAGCACGGTAAGCACAAGCCAAGCCCCAAATAAGTCATACCCCCTTAGATCTATCTAGGCTGCGCCATCCCTGACTCAAATACTGGCTTAGTTTCTCGGGATCCCACAGGTGTTCAAGAGTTAAATCCCATGACATTGCAGGCCCCCATGTCTTGGCGAACCTGAAGGCAAAAGTCAGCGTTCTAGGACAAACAACCACACACCAATATAGTTAAATATAGCTGTGTCCATCTATTGCCTGAAGAGCCGTACTTTTATAGCAAACAAACAAGGGTGTTCAAAAATCACACGTACTAATTGGAAGAAAGCTTCTGCAATAAGAACCCTAAAACCCCGCTTCAAAGCCACGAGCCTTTCACTCTTTTGCTAGAGGTGTCCTTGGTTCTCATGCTGTTTATCCTGCTCTGCAGCTGTAAGGTGCTCTGTAAAGTGCTTATCTTGATCCATGGCTGCTGCTCTGTAAAATTCTTCTTGTATTACAACAGAATGGCAGTTCCCTGGGGTCTCCAGCACACCCCCAGCCAGCTGGCAAATGCCACTGAGGACCTTTAGGAAAGACATGCCCTGGGTAGTGACAATGTTCACTGGACAACTGTGAGCCCCACAATGGGTCTCGTACCTGTGTGCCATCTTCTGAACACCAGTAGCACGGTGTAGATGCAAGGCCCAGCCAGGCAAAATCAAAACATGCTTCTGGAAGGGGATCCTTTCTGAAGAGTCGTTACACTAATGAGAGGACCACAAACATTCACTCAGCGAACTCCAAATCTCTGTGCCTTTGCAGGCCTAGGGTCTTGTTTGGTTCACAGAGACATGGTGGGTTGATTCTCAGCTCTGTACTGTAGCAAATGGGGTACAGATTCTGCATGACGGATGGGCAAGGAAGAAGAGAAAAGGCTGCTGCCATCCATGAGAGGGCACTGAGCTCTGCCTGGGGATGGCAGAGGAGCCAGCTGAGAACTGATGGAAAGGGCTCAGAGAGGAGAGCGGCAGATTCTGTTCCTTGCTTCCTGATCAGGAAGAACAAGAAGAGGGGACAGGCAGGAATCTGAGTTACAGCTGGAATGGAATTGTTTTCTTCAGACTGTCTGCTGTGGTGCAGTGTTTTGGTTCTAGGAGAAAACCATTGATAACACTCTGATGTTTACAGCTGCTGCTAAGCAGTGTTGTACAGAGCCAAGGCCATGGTCAGTGGAGGGCACATGGAGCTGGGAGGGAACAGAGTGAGGACAGCTGACTGATAGTGGCCAAAGGGACGTTCTCTATCAGCTGACAGCAAGCAGAAATTGTATTGAAAGGGGTGGGAGTTCATCTCAGTCTCTTCACTGCCCAGGGTCCAGCTGAGCATCAGTCTGGTGGTGCTGAGCAAGTGCTTGTGCATCAGTTGTTACATACAATTCCATATCAACGGATATATAGTGATAACTATTACTCCACTTCTTTTATCTCTCTTAGTAAACTACTTTGTTACAACCCAGAAGTTGTACTCTTTTTCCCAGTTCTCATCCCCATCCCACTGGGAATTGGGCAGTGCACAAAGCACTGTGTGCTGCTGAGCCACATGTTGGGTTCAACAACCACTGTCATTTTGGTGCCTGATGTGAGGCTCCAAGGGTTGAGATAGCAGCACAACTGTCCAGAGCGGACAGGGCTTTGTGGGAGCTGGAGAAGTGCAGGCCATGGTGCTGATATGTGTGGATGTGCTCCCTATGTGTGGAGCTTGTTGAGTCTTCTCATGAAGCTTCACTGCACAGCTCCTTACTTGGTGCTTGGATGCTGCATTAGGGTATTTATTTTGCTATGCTGTTTGACCTCAGTTTGTACCACGATAAAATTGGCAGCTGACAAAGTGAAGTTTTGTGCACATTCAGCTCTGCGGTCATCTTTGGGTTTTGGAAGTAATATTTTCCATATGATTAGGAATTACACAATTTACATTGTCGCCTCTGTGAGTCCGGGGGTGTACTGGATATTGTGTTGAGGGACATGGTTTAGTGGGAGCTATAGGTAATAGGTGAACGGTTGGACTGGATGATCTTTTAGGCCTTTTCCAACCTTGGTGATTCTATGAATCTATGATTGAGGTTAAACAATTATTCAGGAATATCAGTGAGAGATCTGCCCCAAGGTGAGAAGGCTCTGCATGGCAGAGGGTGTGGGACGGTCTGGGCAGCTGCCTGGAGTGGTGGGCACCCCCAGGGCTTTGGAACTTCATCTCCGAGCAACTGCAGGATCCTGATAAACTGGTAGAATACTGGGGGCAGGTCTGCTGTGGCACTGGTAACCCCCAAGAGGCACAAATGACTGCAGTGTGCCAGATCCAGAGAGCTGGATCTGCTGACAGTGCTGCAGCCTCTGCAACTCCTGGCACAGACCATGCAGCAGCTCCAAGGTTTTGCTACACGTCCTGCAGTTGCTCCAAGCTCTGGGCAGATCCCTCTGTCACTCCACCCCTCATAATGAGCTCTGCAGTTACTCCTGCTACGGGTCCTGTAGCTGTTCCAAGTATGGTAATAAGAAAATGGTACAAATTCCTCCCAAGGGAGGAAGTACAGCCCTGCGGTGGCTCCAACCCCTCCAATGAGCCCAGTGGCTGCTCCAACATAGTCACAGGTCCTGTGGTGGTTCCAGCTCTGGCAATGAACTCTGAGGTCACTTCAACTCCTGCAACAGCCCAACAGCCACTTCAGCTCCTACAGTGAACCCTGTGGCTGTTAAAACCCCTGCAACTAATCCTGGACTTGCAGACAGATGCGCATAGGGATTAGTTCATATATGTTTGCAACTGCATATGTTGTATATGTGTGAAAATACACTAAATATATTATATATGTATAAATACATTTGTCATAATTATTATCCTTTTCTTTTTCTCTTTGTCTCAACCCATAAACCTTAAACCACAGCACTGCCTTGAGATGCTTACGGATCTCCTTGGGACTATTCAATCTGATCTGGTCACACAGTGAAGAGCACCTGAAGATCTCAAGGTTTTCTCAGGGAGCAGCTCCTGAGGTATATTCCTTACACCAGCTTTGGAAGAGGCCTCCCTCCAGTTCTCTGGTCCTGCTCTAAAGGGGCCCTCTTGTTATGGCAGTGCCAGCAAGGAGACCAGCTCTGACAGACCTGTTCATATTGCCGGCTACTGACTGCAGCCCTGGATTGCTGCTGTAGAGGCAACAGGACTGTTGTGAGACACACAAGACCTTCAGGACTGCACAAATGAGAGGACTCAAGAGCACTGCAGCTCTGGTAAGAACACATGAATGAAAAGAGCACGTTGAGCTGCTGTCTGTGGCTGTACCTCCCCAAATCCAGGCAAAGTAGGAAGAAAGAAAATCTAAGTAAGTCTATTTTGAAAGCTTTTTAGGTATCTTATAACATATTCAGGGAATCTGGTTCCATGTTTACATGAGTTCTTGGAGTGAGAAAATGGAAATTAGGTAGGAAAGAATTTAAATACATTTTTATTTATAAGTTCAATAACATTTTTTTTTTTTGCACATTCCTATATCTCACATAATCAAACAGACAAAGATGCATAAAACATAAAGAACCACCACTGGGAATCCTATTGAGGAAGTTGTGCATTTTATTGTAGCTGGAATAGTGCTTATTGCAACACCTTCCTGAAAGCGTGCTTGATCTCCCTGTTCCTCATGCTGTAGATAATAGGGTTTAGTGTTGGAGGAACCACTGCATACAGAAGTGCCACTGTCAGATCCAGGAGTGGGGAGGAAATGGACGGGGGCTTCAGGTAGGCAAAAGCACCAGTGCTGAGAAACAGGGAGACCACAGCCAGGTGAGGGAGGCACGTGGAGAAGGCTTTGTGCCGTCCCTGCTCAGAGGGCATCCTCAGCACAGCCATGAAGATGTGCACATAGGACACAACTATGAAAACAAAGCAACCAAAGCCTAAACTGACACCAAAAAAGAGAAATACAAATTCCATGAGGTAGGAGCCAGAGCAGGAGAGCTTGAGGATCTGTGGGATTTCACAGAAAAACTGGTTGACAACATTGCCTTGGCAGAGAGGCAGTGAAAACGTACTGGCAGTGTGCAGCAGGGAATTGAGAACCCCAGTGCCCCAGGCAGCTGCTGCCATGGTGGCACAAGCTCTGCTGTCCATCAAGGTCCCGTAGTGCAGGGGCTTGCAGATGGCAACGTAGCGGTCATAGGACATGATGGTGAGAAGGGAATACTCTGCTGAGAGGAAGAAGGAAAAGAAAAAGAGCTGTGCAGCACATCCTGTGTAGGAGATGGCCCTGTTGTCCCAGAGGGCGTTGGCCATGGCTTTGGGGAGAGTGGTGGAGATGCAGCCCAGGTCGAGGAGGGCCAGGTTGAGGAGGAAGAAGTACATGGGGGTGTGCAGGCGGCGGTCGCAGGCTACGGCTGTGCTGATGAGGCCGTTGCCCAGGAGGGCAGCCAGGTAGATGCCCAGGAAGAGCCAGAAGTGCAGGAGCTGCAGCTGCCGCGTGTCTGCCAACGGCAGCAGGAGGAACTCGCTGATGGAGCTGCTGTTGGACATCTGCTGTTGTTGGGCTTGGAGTCCTGCTCAGAGTGCAGAAGATAATGACAAGTCCAGACCATTCTCAGACACACTCCTCCTGCTATAATATGAAATGTTTTTATTCTCTTACAACAGTGTACATTTAGCACCATTACTTGCATTTAATTTCATGTATTTCAGCATTCCTTAAGCAGAAGCAGCATATGGAGCTCTAACCTTCCTTTTATTTTCTTATGCCTTCTCCCTGGATATTTTCATCTGTTTCATGTCTCATATCTTTACCCCAAGTGCTCTTAGAGCCCCCTACCCGAGCTTCTGTGGCATTCAGTTTCAGTTAGAAAATGCTGCCTGTTTGTAGGATAAGTGAATTATTCATGCCTACAGAAAATGATGATAATTCCATCCTTTGAGAAAGGGGAGACTGAAAGCACATCATGTGTGAGTGTTCACAAAACAAGCAATTGATTGATGAAAAATTCTCAGAACTCTTATTGCCCCTTTTAGATTTCTGACTCCAAAACTCTTTGCCTCAGAACAGGAAACGGAAACCCCCTGCCTTGGCTCTCCTCTTGCAAAGTGCCCTCAGAAACATTCCGTTGTGCAGTGGAGTTGTGATCCCCTGCCCCAGGCAGCAGCTGTGGCAGCACAAGCCCTGCCGGGGGGCTCCTTCTCCCCACCCGTCTCCCTGCAGCACCCTGGGCAGCTCCCCGGGCAGGCTGAGTGCTGAGCCTGGCAGGCGGCAGAGTCCCATACCCGGCACACAGCCCCTGGGGCACAGCAGGGACCCTGCTCTGCAGGACAGCCCTGGGCACCCGCCTGCAGCCCCAGGTGCACAGCCTGCAGCCGTGCTGGGACATGCAGCCCTCAGGGCTGTGATTTCATACTGCAGTATGGAAGCCCTCAGCTGGAGCAGAAGGCTTTTTCCACAGTAAAGAAACATGCAGTGCCTGCATCCAGATCTCCTATGGGATGTCCCAAATTAAGTTGACCCTCTATGAAAAGCAGCTCATGGTCTGCAGTGAGACTTACCCTGTCATGGTCTGTGAGCAATGCTCCTGCAGTGAGCTCACAGCCCGCTCACACCACACACATCCTGCAAGCTCTCTTCAGTTTCTCTCCTCTCCTTCTGTCACCTGCAGGCTGTGCTGTGCACAAGAGCTGCTCCTGGGCACAGCTGTCTCTCTGCAGCCCTGCACACTTTTATGAGCTCCCTGTGTCCCAGGAGCCTGGACAGGCAAGCAGCAGATTATGTCATTTTTATCTTTCCGACTTGTCTCCCCTGACATGTCCCTGGGTCCTCATGGCCAACAGCTCCTGAAAGACAACAGCATCATGACTGTGCTTTGAAATTCGCTCAATTAACCACCACATGTCCAGTGGTCAGTGACTGATTGGAGACATATGGGGAGTGCTCCCAGAGATCGTTTGATGAAACAATAAGGGCAACCAGACAAGGAAGGCAAGGTTTGGACTTTCCCTGTGCAGGGCAGTGATCCAGCTGAGGCAGTGCAGGAGTCTCATCCCTTGACAGAAATCCTGGAGCTGAAATGGGATTCAGCTCCCTACACACCCACAGGAGCTGGGATTCCTCTGGTTCAGTTCAGAAGAGCACAAGGAGTTGCCTGCATGTGAGCTCCTGCTCTGAGTCCTCGGTCCTTCAGCTGGGAGGCAGCTGCTCACACACAGACACTGGGTGATGCCCAAGGTGCCTGGGCTGCTCCTGATGTGTGCCAGTGCTTGTAAACCGTGTGGGAAATCCCTGAGATAGACAGCTCTTTCCTGGGCATCAGCCGAGGGCCAGAGAGGGGATAGCACTGGCTGTCTGGTGAATTCACTCACAGCTGCAAGAGCAGCACAGGGCCTTAAGGAAAGCCATGCCCATGGTGTGACCATGTTGCTGTGTCAACTCCAAGGCCCACGATCAGTCTAATGTTTGTGTGCCACCTTCTGCACACTGATACCATAGATTAGCTATCCAGTCAGGCTATGTCCAGTGATGCTTTCCAATTAGGATGTTTACTTCTGTGGTTTTGCACTAATGCAAACACCAACACACAAGAAGCTAGAAATCTTGATAGAGCTGCAGGCCTGAGCTCCTGTTTGGACCATGGGGACACAGTTTAATGGCTTCCACAACTGCACTGTAGCACAAGGGGGATACCGAGTCTTTAGGATGGATGGGCGAGGAGATAAAGAAGGGTGGATGCCCTCTGTGAGAGTGCACTGAGCTCTGCCTGGGGATGGAAGAGCAGACAGGTCAGAGCTAATGGAAATGGCAAACAGAGGAGACCATCAGTGTCTTTTCCTGTCTTCCTGATCAGGGAGAGTAAATGGAAGGTGCCCTCTGCAGACAGATGGGAATCTGATGTTGTCTGTCCCTTGTCCCATTTGGTGGCCTTTGTCACTCCATTATCTGCAGCAGGGACAGCACAGCAGGGCATGTGGCATCCAGCAGATCCATGGAGAGCACAGATGGCAGCTTCTTGACCAAGCAGTGGAGGAACCAAAGAGGAGAGGTGCTCTGCTGGATCTCATACTCTCCGGCATGGAAGGACTTGTGGGAACTGCGAAGGTGAAAGGGGCATCAGGCCACGTGCAAGATGCAAATGTATCTCTTTTAATTTATTTATTTATTTTGAGGCTGTAAGCTTAATAGTTGATCATAAATGTCAATAAAACTGAAACAAATAATTGAAGACAAAGATGGAAATCATTGAAATTGTGTTAACCCTTCTCAACATGAAAAATTCTCATGAGTCTTGTTCCATTTTAAGTTGTAAATATGAATCTTTGAGGTGATTTGATGTCTTTTTTTTTCTTTTACTGAAACTACAATGTTTTCCAGAACTGTGTTCGCTGGACACAAATGTCTTCAGATTCAGAGACACAGACAGTGGTGCCAGTGCCAATGCCCTGTGACTATAGCCCGGTGCCCAGCACTACTCTTCCCTGCTGCCTATTTGATGTGTCTCATCCTCCAAGTTTTTTCAGCTCTCCTAAATAAATGGCCATGGTTAAGGGCATGTTTTCAGCAGGCCATTTGGGCACAAACTACTCCCACTGCCCTCCAGATTTCTCCATCCCTTGCTCTTTGTTCAGTCAGATACCTCCCAATTATCTGTCTGATTTCTGACTTTCAGGGGGATTACTGGAATTTGTTCCATCTCCCCAAAGTCTGAGAATCAGTGAGAATGTGTTAACCCGTCTCAATGTGTGAAATACTCACAAGTCCTGATCAATTTTAAGTTGATACCTCTCAACTACCTGGCTGATCTATCCCAGGGAGATTACTGGAATTTGCTCTATCTACCAGAGTCTGATGGCCTCTGTTTTCAACTACTTCACTGTGATTCAATCTATCCTATCCTACCTCAGAATAAATCATTTCTTTTAAAAGTATTCCATATGAAAGACAAACTTCAATAGATGCAGCTTGAACATGGCATGCAGTTGATCACTGTGTTTTACTGTTCATTCAATTGCATCACCTTTCTTTCCATTTGCTGGCCAGATAAAAAAGAGAAATCTTTCCTTTTCCATGTGTAGCTGGTTCTCTGAGGAAAGCCAGTGGGAGTTGGTGCAAAGCAGTTTTAACACTGAGTGGATGAGTGCAGAGGAGAAGAGTGATGTGAAGAAAAGTGATGCAAGTCCCATAGGTCCATTGTGAGCAGAAATTGGGTGGGGAGGTTGAGAAGGACCTTTGTCAACACAGTAACTCATTGGGACATCCTGGATTGGTATCAGTTGCACAGTGCTGCTTTAATGTCTTCTTTAAACCCAACTATAAATAAATAGACAATAAATTTATACTGGATTCTTTAAGCTCTCTCCAGATATCCCTCCTTTTTGCTGAACAAGTTCTGATAACCTGAAGAAGATAACAAGATGGCATAAGGCACAGGAGATTCTTTAGGTTATAATGGTCCCAGGGTGCATTTGATGCTGAGTTCATCAGCCTCTAGTGCAGAGAGAAGTTTGCACAAAGTGCTCAACAAGACAAAGTCAGAAGTAACAGTGAAGTTTCTTGGAGTATTAATGGGCCCGCTGAGGAACATTACCAAGTAAGCTTCCCAAGGGACTTGTTAGAGAAGATAACTGGAAGCCATGACTACAGGCAGGCAAAGGCACTGGCATGCTAAGAAACCTCTCCTTTGCCTTACAAAGCAGACAGGTCAAGCCCTGATTGCAAGACCAGTGGTAGAGAGGTCCTGTATGTCATGTTGGCTCTGGGCATTTCCTGGGGCAATGGGTTGGAATTTTGTATGATGTTAAATGAAAGACATGGGGACAGAAGATCCCAGGCTCTACATGTGGTGCAAGGACGCTGTGAGGTTCATGTCCCATATGAGACCTATGTTTCATTGCAGGATGTGAGCAGGGATGTGAGAAGGGCCCAGTCTGAACAAGCAGCCAATCCCTGTGAAACTCTGAACTTCAGATCTCTCGGTTTCAGTGCCCTCCTTTGCACATTCTCCCAGAGTTTGAAGTCCTTTATGTTCTGTGGTGCCCAGAACATAGTGAGGCAGTAGCAATGCAGAGCAGAGGGACAACCCTTTCCCTCACCCAGCTGGCAATAAGTTGCTTCATGCACTCCAGGGGACTGTTGTCTTTCCTGGCTGCCTTGGCACACTGCTGACTCACATTCAGTGTGATGCTGACCAGCACCCCAACCCTTTCCAGTCAGAATCCTCTCCAGTGTCCCATATCCAGTCAGTGTGTATGTCCAGCATTGCCCCTACCCAGGTGCACAATCAGGCACTTGTTGTTGTTATACGTTATGCACTTGGTGCTTAGTACCAACTGGTACCCACTTCTCTGACTTGTCCACATCTCTCTGCAAGTCCTCTCCACCCTCAGTCGAGGCAACAGCACCTCCTCATCTGGTCTCATCAGCAAACTTGCTCAGAACGTCTTCTAGTCCTGCATGCAAGTCATCTGCATAAACATGAAAGGAAAGTGGCCCCAAAATGGAACCCTGGGGACCCCGACAGTGACCATCTACCAGCCTGATGGAAAAAACTGACTATAATCCTTTGGGACTGACCTACTGGCCAACTGCTCACCCACCACATTGTGTTTCTGTCTAGCCATATGCAGAACATTCTGTCCAGAAGGTTGTTGTGAGAAACAGTATCAAAATCTCCACTGAAATCCTCAAGGATTACATCAACTGGCTTCCCTTGGTCAACTAAACGGATAACTGTGTCACAAAATGAGCTTAAATTAAACAGGACCTTTGCCTCACAAACTTGTGTTGGCTGCGACCAATGACAGAATTGTCCTTCAGCTGTTTTTCCATAACTCCCACCATCATTTTCTCCATAATTTTACCAGGCTCTGGACTGACAGGTCCATAATTGCCCATGTCATCTTTCTTGCTCTTCCTTACAATGAGACAACATTTGCCAGCTTCCTGTCAGCTGGTATGACCCTAGACTTCTTTAGATGCAATTGAAATGACAGCCCAGAGCATACTAAGGCGTCATCATTGAAAGAAAGTAGATGTGCCATAGCTTTGCAATGTCTTGAACTCCAGAGTATGCCACAAATGGAGCAGAGGGGAAGATTTGCCTCTTCTGTAGTGAACTCATTCATTTGGTAAGCAGAATAACACTACCTGATACATGAGGACTGTGTCTCTGTTCTGCTCTGCTCAGCTCACAGGGCAGAGGTTCAGGGTGTTGCTCTCATGTCAGTGCAGGTAAACTCACTTTAACCTTTTTTCTTCTGTAAATGCTTCCTCTGTTTGTATGCTCAGATACACTTCCACATTCCCTCAAGTACACTTCCATATATCATTAACAATTACACTTTCTTATACCATCAAAACTGTTTGTCAAACAGTACAGTTCTTCAGTTCACATAAACTCCCTTAATACAGTCTGTATTCTTCAGTTATAAACACTGTGCCACAGAACCAGCACTGATTGAACCACCTCCCTCACACACTTCCTCGCAAGCAGTACATAGTATTACATAAATGTGTTGACATTCATTGGTTGGGTGGAATGTACACCTCTCCTCAGGACAATCTTACTAATCTACAGAGTACAAACTCCCGTCTTCTTACATACAAGCAGAAAGTACATATGAGTGGACAGACAACACAGTCTTTCACTTTGTCCGTGTCTGGCCATTTCCCTCACAGGAGGAAGGAAACATGGATCGGGACTCGGCACTCACCCTGCAGCTGTTCTGTGTCTCACTCACACCACACTCACTCTGACATTTAGATCAAAAACCATGGTTTATTCATACTACACAATGCTGACAACGTTTTCTAGCTGGAATCTTAATAACACTCATACTCTGGTCGACCAGTTGCAAACGTTAATGTTTTTCCCAGAGTCGGCTTGACACACGGTACCAAACACTTAAAGCAGATGATAATATTGAACATACAACCTATAACCCCCGTGATTACAACTTGGAGAACCCAGGCTACCATTTGACAGGCTATCCACTATATCCCATACCCGTAGGAGAGACCAACCTAGGTCCCTCCTATTGTCACCCACCTGGGAGAGAGTACTTGTTCTTGTTTCCATTCATATGACATACAGTTCCCTTTCATAGGAACTCACCCAAGGAGTCTTCCTACCCCAGCTGGCAACCAAAGCCATGAGCTCACCTCCCTGGGAGCAGCACGTATGGCTGTAAACTGTGTAGGATGTCTCCTCAAGACATATGGGCTCCACTTACCATACACATACCTGGTCCACCTATGGGTGGTCCTTGTCTGTCCCTGCAGTGATCAGGTGAGGAAGGGAGTCCTTCAGAGAAATCTCAGGGTGCGCCAAAAGTGTCTCCCTCTCAGCTGGTCCTGCAGCGAACAGAGCTGGTCCCACCTGGGCCGCCAAATTGACTACAGGAATTGAACTCTATAACCTCTATAACTGATACAGTCTCCCATGACATCCTTATAACAAAGCTGAGGAAGTATGGGATAGGTGATTGGACAGTGAAGTGGGTCGAGAACTGGCTGACTGGCAGAGTGCAGAGGGTTGTCGTTGGCGGTGCAGTGTCTGGCTGCAGGGCTGTAACTAGCGGCGTCCCCCAGGGGTCTGTGCTGGGTCCGGTCTTGTTCAACATCTTCATCAACGACCTTGATGAGGGGATAGTGACCACCCTCAGCAAGTTTGCTGATGACACGAAGTTGGGAGGATTGGCTGACACGCCTGAAGGCTGTGCTGCCATTCAGCGAGACCTGGACAGGCTGGAGAGCTGGGCAGTAAGAAACCGGATGAGGTTTAACAAAAGCAAGTGTAGAGTCTTGCACCTGGGTAGAAATAATTGCATGCACCAGTACAGGCTGGGGGAAGAGCTGCTGGAGAGGAGCTCTGCTGAGAGGGATCTGGGCGTCCTGGTGGACGACAGATTGACCATGAGCCAGCAGTGTGCCCTTGTAGCCAAAAAAGCCAATGGCATCCTGGGGTGCATTAAAAAGAGCGTGTCCAGCAGGTCGAAGGAGGTGATCCTCCCCCTCTACTCTGCCCTGGTGAGGCCTCATCTGGAATATTGTGTCCAGTTCTGGGCTCCCCAGTACAAAAAAGACAGGGATCTCTTGGAAAGAGTCCAGTGGAGGACCACAAAGATGGTGAAGGGCCTGGAGCATCTCCCCTATGAGGAGAGACTTAGGGAACTGGGTCTGTTTAGCCTTGAGAAAAGAAGGCTGAGAAGGGACCTGATCCAGGTCTATAAATATTTGAGGTGTGGGGGGCAAAGAGGTGAGGCCAGACTCTTTTCAGCAGTGTGTGGAGACGGGACAAGGGGAAACAGACAGAAACTGCACCATAGGAAATTCTGCACTAATGTGTGCAATAACTTCTTTATGGTGAGAGTGACAGAGCACTGGAACAGGCTGCCTAGGGTGGTTGTGGAATCTCCTTCTCTGGAGATATTCAAGACCTGCCTGGATGCTGAGCTGTGCAACGTGGTGTAGGGAACCTGCTTTGGCAGGGGGACTGGACTCAGTGGTCTCTGGAGGTCCCTTCCAACCCCTACAATTCTGTGATTCTGTGAATATCATGGAGTTGTTTGGATGGGGAAAGACTACCCCTTTGAATGACCTTTTGTCAGGGCATGTCCTGGGATTCCTAGGATCCTCAAAATGCAGCACTGCTTCTGTCACTGAAAAATGGGGCCCTGTGTGGGACGGAGGGAGGGTCCATGAGTCCCTGGCCCACCTGACTGAGTATTTCCATGGTCTTAGCAAAGACATACTTACAACTTGAGAATGACAGTTAGCTGTGTTCATGGTGGCATGGCCACTTTTAATGGCCTTGAACTGTCTGAACATAACTGAAGAGGCTCAGGCTGATGCAAATCAGCTATTGAATGATAGTGTTGAAAAATTGGAAAGACAGGTGGCAGTTTTGATGGGAAAAAACCTAATTCAATCATTCTCCTATGGAAGATCAGTAACAACTGTCTGGAGGACCATGGGGGCCCTGTACAAGGGAATCTGTATAAAATGGACTCTGTAAATGAAGGCACTAAAAGGTCAGATTTTGAGGTTCCATTTGGACTAGATCTATTTGAGATCTGACTGATTGTAACCCAAAAATGAAAAAAAAAAAAAAAAAAAAATGCAGGATAGGCTGGTGGGAGTGCCCTGATTAGTATCCAACCCCCCAAACCCTGCTGCCCATAATACAGCAGCTGAACTGATGGATATAGTACAGTGGTTTAGACAGAAACCAAGAGAGCATGCCAGCATAGCTGCTCTGGTTATGGGACATGGAGGCAGAAAGTGCTATGGTGAATGGACTGGAAATTTCAAAACTGACATCCATTACTACTAACCCTGCCCTCAGGCAAAGACTTTATGCTCTTGTCTGGAGGGCTTATCGCAATAAAGATTGGCGGATTTGCTGCGTAGACCGGTCAGAACTCAGATCTGCGTTGTGCTTCCTGCGGCACCAAACGCCCAACAGTGGCAGTTCCGCTTATTGGCCAGCAGGTGGCAGCAGAGACCACGGAAAGAACGTCTGCGGGACAGACCCTGGGGATCCGTTCTTTTGATTATAGGGGAAGAACACAAAGATGGAAGAGGAGGGAAGGGGGAAAAAAAAAAGAAAAAAAAAAATCAAACCACAGCAAACAAATAAAAACTTCTCCAAACGTAGCAAACGTGAATGTCTGTCAATAAATTAATGAGTAATTAAATTGATATCCCTTTCCCGCCCCCCCCCCCCCCCCCCCCCCCCCCCCCCCCCAACTTCTGAGATGAAAAAAAAACACTTCTTTTAGAAGAAAACAGAGTAGTAACAACTTCTGTACCTACATTCACCACTCTGAGATCCTGTCTGGGTCTCCCAAGGCTTGTAAATAACCACTGGGTCGGTTCTGATGTCGCGTGATTTGTTGTCAGTTCTCTCATGGTTCTCCGGTCAGTTCTCCGGTGCCAGGATCTGCCACAGGGCATTCTGACCACGGGCATCATGTTTCTACGCTGCCGCCTGCATTTAACAGGCAATGGGACTGCCCAGCATGTGCAAGGCAGCACCTCTTTCACACCACCAGAATGTTTAAGGCTGTTGGGATTGTTGTTAGCATAGATAGTTGTTAGGGAGGCTAGAGATACCCTTAGGATTGACATTACTATTAGCATTACTTTGATGGTGCCCTATCTGGGTCATTTCCAGGGGATGTCAGGAGTAAGGCACAGTGTCAGGAGAAAAAGAACAGACTCTGTTACTTTATAAACGTGATAATAGAGAGAGTTCATTGGAAAAAATACAACTCTTAAATAATGCAAAGCATGCTTCTGATTGGATGCAGGCATCATCTGGGCTCTGATTAATATTACTCTTAAGGTAAAGATTATTGTTACCATAATGATTTTTTTTTTGGATTATGATCAGGGTTAAGGTTCCTTTTGCTACAAACTTCTAGCATCATTTTTGTTGTTGCATTTGGAGTTAGGGACGATTTTAGAATCAGGGTAAGGGTTAGGATTAGAGTTACATTGCTGGTTAATGCTGTTATCTTTACAGCTCCTGTGAGGGTTGGGGTCTGGGTCAGGTGTTTAAAAATGAAATGAAAAAAGAATTAAAAAAATATATTGAAAGCTTCAGATTTCCTTAATCTTTGTGGGAATCATATAATGTGCAACTCAGATCTACCTCTTCGTGCAGTGACTGCCTGTAAATTTGCTAGAGCCCAATATAATATGGCCTTGTGCTTTCCGCTAACTCACCTTCATTTCATTTTCATTAAATTTGCTTGGTAGTCAGATTTTGGTGTGTGGATATTTTAAAACAATCTGACATTGGCAAAAAATTAAAAATAAATAAATAAATGCACGACAGCATCAATTGTATCAATTTTTATAGATAAGAAGAGCAGTTTTTCTTAGTTTTCTGTGCCTCTTTACTTTCTTACCCTCTCCCCTTGTGTGAGAAACTCTCAAAGTCAAAGATTTCTAGTTAGGCAAAGCTGGCAGCGATAGCAGCAGTGCTTATTCATTACTGCAATTCTGCGCGCACATCCCCTGTTGGCAAGGGAGAAACTGCACACCAGTCAGTGAAATCAATTCTGTTCTGTGCCCTAAACCCAATGCAGGTGATGCTCTCATGGCTCTCATTGGTTGAGCATCTCAGGCTCACAGACTCCTCGAGACTGTGGCTAGGATTCATTTCCATAGAAGGTCAATTACCAACCTCTTGTTTTTAGGTCTGCCTTGTACTTTTCTGCGGACAGAGAAGGGCAATGTTTCCAAAAGTCAGTACATTCATTCTGTCCTGTGCTGGGCTCTACCCACCCTGTGTATTTATCTTGTGCTTGTCTCAATTCTCCCCATGTCAGAATGCCCCCAGTCTGAACTTAACTCTGTTCAGCAACTTTCTTGGTGCAAAAACTACTTATACAGCTGTTTTACAAGAGGGTTATACATTCAGTTAGGGCCTACACTATGTACTGAAAATACTGGAAACCTCCACTGCAAAAACACAATCTACCTCTCCCATCTGTGCAGCCTTGCAGACACAGAGCATGCCAGGTTATTTCTGCTTTCATAGCATTTGCATGCTGTAGGGTGAGCACAAGGTTCTGCTGCTTGATTCTTCTGCAAGAGCTGCCTACCGGCAAATGGTTGCAGGGATGGAGGATGTGACAGAAAGCATTTGTCTCCACAAGAGCAGAGTTACATTCAGTGCAGAGAGTGTGAGAGTCAGGTTGGTGTGGAAAAGCACTGACACGCTGGGGATGATGCAGTGCTCACATGTCTAACACTCACAGACATTACTGTCAGAAGGATGGTGCTGTGTTGTGCTTCTACCTTTGGCAGCCCCTGGAGAAATGCTGTGGCACACAGAACACCTTTGTATTGCACTGACTGCTGCCATGCAGCATGGATTTAACACACCAAATCCAGAGGAGCATGACTGCATCTAACTGCCCTGAGAAAAACTACTGTAGCTGAAGAGATGAGGAGGCAGCTGCTCATCTGCAGAACAAGCAGTACTGCCAGACATTGGGCCAGGTGAGCACCTCCTGCTGCAGTGTGATGATGACAGGGCTGGAGATGATCTGCAAAGCCAGCTTAAAAGTGGGAGACGTGAGTCAACATGGCAGGAGGACAGAGGTGTTAGGGAGCAGCCAAGGCATCAAAGAGTATCAGAAGGCTTTGAAAGGTATCACAAAGCAACAGCCAGGAAGACTGGGATTATCATGAGCAGCAACCTGGATGCTAGAGATTATTTGCTCCCATACAAAATGGTAGAGATCTTGCTGCAGACATCCCAAAGCCAGGCAAAATGGGAACCCAGAGCTCTGCCTGCACGAACCCCACAGCCAGAGTGTTGCAAGCTGAGCTGCCTTGCTGTTTGTTGCATTCATCCCAATCCCTGTGAATGAAGACTCGGAATGCAGTCAAGGCGATGACTGAGCATGAGAGTGACTTTATTCATTAAAAGACAGGAGGGCTTGAGAGGTCAAGGGTGAAGATGGGACTCCTCTTGTCAAGATGAGAGTGGCTCAGAGCTGGTGCTGCTGCCTGGTGCCTGGGACTGGCAGCCTGACTCCAAGTCCCCATCTAAGATGCTCAGCTTCACCTCACTGATGCTGCCCTGCTCCTGCATGGTGGTGCTGCTGCTGTTGGGGCACTCGGGCTGTGCTTGGGATGGGCAGCACTGCAAAGGCGCTGGGTCACAATCCTGGCAGGTGACTGCTGTGTCTGGCAGGCTCAGGTCAGCATCTTCAGCAGAGCCAGGAGATATGAGAGCATGAACGTGGATGAGCCCCTTGTGTCCATCACTGTTACCATGTGGAAGGCTGTCATCCGAATTGCAGCGATTCATGCTTAATAAGAACTCTCCATTGATGGAAACACACTGCACATCACTACTTGGTTTGGATCTTTGGGGTTGACAAGGGCTCGAATCACCTAGGAAGGCATAGAAACACAAGGGTTAGTGTCAAACGTTTGCAAGTTGAATCATGAAAGGTTGTTGATACTTGGTAATAGAGTGGCGGCAGGAAGAAGCAAGTAGGCTTCAAGCAACAGAGCCACTGTCTTGAAAGTGATCCTCATGCAGGTCCAGCTCGTGAGTTGTTTCACTGTAATCTGCTTCTTTGGGTCTACCTAGTGGGCAGCAACACTCGAGCTGTTACTGTTATCACTGAAAAGAACTGGAGACAATTGTTCTATTCCTAAGAGCTTTAAGGTGCCTAGAAGCACAAATAGAAACCAGCAGTATTTCATCACTTCATCAAAAAGAAGGTCAAACACCTGAGCTGTGAAGAGCAGTTACAGAACCTATGCATAAGATCACACCAGACATACTTTGTTCTAACAACAGTTATGGCACATAGTCCATTTCCTTCAATATTCCCAAAATGAAATGATGTGGAGCATTACAGGGAAAGAAACACTGCACACAGACACTATGACCCTGATTAGACTCAAGCAGCAGACTTAAAACAAGTCAGAGTTTTTGATTCCAGGATATTTCAGGACCTATCGTGTGAAATTCAGTTACACAACAGTGCCTAGGTGCCTGCGTTTCAAGCAACTTTCAGATCACAGCCATGTAAAATAAAAACAAATTCAGTGCAGAAATAGCAAGCCTGTACCTTAATACTCATGAGATTATCCATTTTTTACAGCACTCTGACTAAGTTCTAAAACTTGCTCATCCCAGTTCACTTCAGCAAGTTCCACCAATTCAAGCAACGCAGTTCTGAGATCCTGTGTATGTTGTGCAGATAGAATTGAACAGTGCAGAAATAATCTCTGACAGCTTTAAGAGCTCTGTTCTGCTTACAAACTCTCAGTCCAAAACTATTCTCAGTTTTAAGGAAATGAACACCTGAAGCAGTTGGATCATCTGCCGCATTCTGCTTCTTGGCATCATGATTAGCACAAAGGGTTTTCTGCTGTCCTGCAGAGATGGACAAAGTCCTGCTTACAAATGGACCAAGTTTCAGTGTACAGCAGAGTTTGTACCAGACTAAAAAGCCACGCCATTCAATTCATGTGCTCAGGTTGTTATGCACTCCGAAAGGAAACAGAACTAACTGTTGGATTCTGAAGGCAATCTGTGGGGTCCTACATTACCTCCTGATTCTGGAAGAGGAAATTCTAATAGCAAATGCAGAACTTTGATCTTTGTAGACATGAGAAGAGCTGGCATTTAGGAACATTCATTTCAGGGAAATCAAATGATGTGTCTGTATTTTTTACTACAGATAGTATAGGGAGCAGCCAGTTGAAGAACCAGATACAAAAAATCCAGCCCATTGGCAAGAAAATACTTCTCCTTAAATTCTGCAGAGCATACAGCACTACACCCATGCTCCAAATATCCGCCTGAAAAACAAAAAGACAAGCTTACAAACCTGAAGCACCTCAAATGGCTTCCTGACAGACTGGATTGTCTGCCCTTGCCAAAGCCCACATATAGCCCATGAAAAGCTGGCTCTTTCCCTCAGGAAAAAGAGCCTTATCGTCCCAGAGAAAGCATATAACCCTCATTCAATTGCCCTTTCACTCAGCTTAGAGCACTACTAAAACCAGCATCTTCACCTTAGCTCATCACACTGCTGCAGTTCCTTTTACAAGGATTTCACTGGCAAAAATGAAATCAAAGCCGTCACAAGGGATTTAGCACAGTTACGTGTTACTGGCTACGAGAGCTGTCAGCACAGTCACCTGTCTGGCTTTGCTGCTGTTCTATTTATGTACAGGCACAACAAGGTTCAGACACCTCACAGTGCAGTTCTCACTTTGACTGTAAAGAAAAAGGAGGCTTGAAAAGCAGCGTGTGGAAAACAAAGAAACAAGAATTAGAACAACAGTGGGGCCATGGCACTTGTAGGAATTGCTCCGCCTTTAACAGCGATTCAAGAAGGATGAGGGCATTCCAAACCAGACCAGTTTGGACAGATTAACAACTGCAAGTAGTGGGTTCCAAAATTCCAGACATGAAATCAAAGCTGGAAAAACTCTTCACATTTTCATCTCTCAATTTTTAGTACATTGTGCATTACAACGGAAACAATTCTTCACATACAACTTGGAAGCTAAAGACAAGTCTGACAAAACAGACTGCACAAAAATGATGGATAATTAACAGAGCAAATTGCTCTTTCAAAAACTTAGTAATAGAAAGAGATCTCTGAAGTTGTTGTTCTGTAGAGCACCAAAGCAGTCGCTTGAGGCAGTTCAGGATTAGCCTGAGACGAACCAGCCAGCTGTGAACTGAGACCAATTGCACTTCTTCTATTTTACTTTCATTCTATGTGACCTCACTAAGCAAATATTGTCTAAGACCATGAGTATCACATAAATGTGCAGATCTCAAGCTGCTCACTTATCTAGTACCCTTGGCATGATGCTTTATTTTCCTCAGCTATTCATCTAGTTTGTGCCTGTTGATTGTGCAACAACAGCCTGTTGGTCTCGATTACCTGTGAGAGGCTCTAACTTTGGCCAGGAAAAATCATTTGAGGATAAGTAATTATCTGGGACTTAGTAAGGCAGTCTTCCCATGCTTTCATAACAGCAGAGATACACACACACACAAACTCATGGAACCCCACTGCTTTGCACAATCCTGTGCACACTCACATGTGTCATGCACTGATTTCCCAGCCAGTCCTCATGGGGTCTCTTACTTAGGACAGGAGTGTAGGGGAGCAGCCAGAAGCTGTTTGCATTCCCTGCTGTCTGCTGGGCAGCTTTGCTGGAGATGCTTGGGTTGCTTTGCTTTTCCTTGGGAGGTGGGAAGGAGCTTTGGGTTGGAGGCACATCCCTTGCCAGAGCATCTCGATGGCACGTGTGTGGCACTGATCTGCAGCAGATGAAGGGGAGGAGGTCCCAGCACAGCTCTGCACCATGCTCTGCCACACTGGGCAGCTTGTTCCTGGCTCAGCAGCGTCATCAGACAAGAAGCAGGGAAGGAAATCAAGGATGGGGGGTACCATCAAACGCAGTTAGTGCATGCCTGTGCAAGACAAACAGACCCAGAGCTTGCGGGTTATTCCTGCTTTTGTAGCATTTGTGTGCTGTAGCTGAGCAAAAGGTTCTGCTGCTTGAATCTTCTTCTGCAAGAGCCACCTACCGGTAAATGTCTGCAGGGATGGAGGATGTGACAGAAAGCATTTGTCTCCATGACAGCGTAGTTACACTTGGTCTAGAGAGTGAGAGAGGCAGGCAGCACTGCCTGATGTTGGTCAGGGCGAGTTCCTCCTGCCGCAGCACGATGATGGCAGGGCTGGAGATGATCTGCAGGGACAGCTCACAGGTGAGAGCCAGGAATGGACACGGCGGGAGGACAGAGGTGTTAGGGAGCAGCCACGGCATCAAAGAGCATCAAAAGGCCCTGAAAAGCATCACAGCCACAGCCAGGAAGCTTGGGGTTTTCATGAGCAGCATCCAGGATGCTAGAGACTATTTGCTGCCATACACAACAGCAGCAGAGCTCTCGCTGCAGGCATCCCAAAGTCAGGCAAAATGGGAACACACCCAGAGCTCGGCCGCACAAACCCCACAGCCAGAGTGTTGTAAGCTGAGCTGCCTTGCAGTTTCTTGCACTCATCCCAATCTCTGCGAATGAAAACTCGGAATTCAGTCAAGGCATTGATTGAGCACGAGCGTGCCTTTATTCAATAGGAGAAAGGAGGGGGTGTGAGGTCTGGAGGAAAGATGGGACTCATCCTCTCTTGTAATCATGAGAGCTGCTCAGAGACCGTGCTGTTGCCCGGAGCCTGGGACTCGTGTCCTGATTCTGTGCCCCCCTGCGAGATGCTCAGCTTCTCCTCGGTGATGCTGACCTGAGCCTGCATGGTGGTGCTGCTGTCGGGGCACTCGGGCTGTGCTTGGGCTGGGCTGCACTGCAGAGACATTGAATCCAGGCTGGTGCCTGAGGTGTCTGGTGGGCTCAGGTCAGCAGCTTCAGTAGGGATGGGATGAATGAAGGCTTCAACGATGATGACCTTCTTCTCTTGATAGCTGATGTTATACGGAAGGCTTTCATCTGAACTGCAGCATTCTGTGCTTAGTAACAACTCTTCATTGATGGAAGATGCGTCATCGTAACATGCCCTGCGTCTTGGGGATATACAAGGGCTCGGGTCACCTAGGAAGGAGCAGATGTACAGCAGTTAGTGTCGAACGTTCACAAGATGAACCATGGAGATTCTTGACATTTGGCTATGTAGTGGTGGTGGGCAGAAGCAAATAGGCTTCTAGCAACAGTGTCACTGTCTTGAAAGTGATCCACGTGCAGGTCCAGCTCTTGTGTTGACAAGAGACTCATTTGGGAAAGACAGGGATCAAGACGGGCTTGAACGCCAGAAGGAGGTACAAGCCCACTGAAAGCATGAATTCTACCTGTGTTGCTGACAAGCAGTGTTTTGTAAGCTGGACTTGCACCCTTACCTGCCAGGACCAAGACTTCTGCTTCAGAGGGCTCCCTGGCACTGCTCTGCAGTTGGCGTTTGGCCACAGGGGATGGTTTGCCCAGGCAGAAGCAGGAACACCAACTGCCAGCTGCTGACTCTGCCCTCTTCCTGGGAGAACTCATTCTGCAGAGAAAACAGAGCATGCTGTCAGACGTGGTGCAGGGTGAGGTAAGAGCTGCACCGAGCCCTGGCCAAAAGTTGCCTGTTCTGGGCACTGCCTGCTTTCTGCTGAAACACAGCTTAGAAACGCCCTCTGTTTCAAACAGCAGAGGATGCTTCCATTCCTACAGCTCAGCCCTCAAGTCCTGAAGGCTAAATACCTCTCAACGATGTCAAGCAAGGACATGGATCCGGAGAATGTCGGAGGCTCAGGCTGCTTTGCTCTCCCGGGGCTGGCCTTCACCAGGGAACAAAGGCCGTTGATGAGCTTGCCCCATTTCTTTGGCTCTGCGCAACAAAACAAAGAAACCAGTTCATTTCAGGCCTGGCTCGGTTGGACGAAGCTGAGCGCAATGCATTCAACAGAGCATGTAACAACGGGAAGAACATTCCCAACAAGGACACGCAAGAATGGATTTTCCCCATCCCTGGAGGTGCCCAAGGAGATTACTGTAGTTCTCTTTCTAAGCTTGCTGAACTTGGGCATAAACAAACCCCCTGAAAGTAACGTTCTGACCCTATTTGACTAACTCGCGTTGTCAAATGTAAATTACGCACCTGGCTTTGGCAATGAATTGAGGAGGGAATCGGGAACTTTTCCGCTGATGAGTTCCATGCACTCACCAGGGAAAAGCCCAACCTGTAATTAGAACAAAAAGACAGGTGAGCATTAGCCCGAGCCCAGAGCCAAAGGGAAGGTCCACTGACAGTGACACAGGGCAACTGTTTGCATCCAGCAGCCATCCTGTGCAGGCAGAGCAGCTCCAAGCTGAGATTCCCAACTCTACTGAAGTTGTGCTCTCTAGTCAAAAACGTGTGCCTACCTCAAAGCCACGCTTGCCTCTCCACCAGGGGCTCAGCCTGTTGATATGTCCTCATATCAACAATGCTCACCAGATCTCCGACCTGAAAGAGATTGAAACATCAATCCCAGATTCAGCAAATCTGGTAGGAAAACAAAGCAGAAAGGACTGCCCTCTTCTATGCACGACAACACGGAATGCCTGGAACTGCTTACCTCCAGAGAGAGCTCATCTGGCCCCTGGGTGACGTGGCTCTTAATAACATGGGCTGCCGCAAATGCTGGTACGTTTAAAGATGACATAGCACGCACCAGCTGCGGCTTCTGCATGTTATCAGCCTGCAAAACAGAGAACAGGCCGTGGTCAGGAGCTGAGGACAAACCACGAGGATTTCAAGGTGAGGAGCACATCTGCAGAGAAAGCTGCAGCAAATGCGCTCTGTCCTTCTCAGGAGCACTTCAGAAGGAGCTGCACGTCTCATAGCTCTGGAGCAGCACTTCCTCCCCACCCTTCACTACTCCAAGCAGCTCCAACAAACTTCTCAGAAGAAATCCAGGCCAGCACAGACCTGGCAGACCAGAACCAAGTGCAGCTTGTGTGACGGCAGTGCCCACTCCTTGCTTCCACCCTGCTCCAGCAGGCTAAGGAGTCTGAGCATCACTGGCCTTTGACAACTCAAGACTTTCAGCACCTCATGCCAACATTTCTCACTAAGATACACCTCAGGCATTGAATTCTCTTCTCACTACCTCCTCTCAGTCCTCCCCTAGGAACAGAAACCATTTAGATTCTACAGCAAACTACAGCATCTACCCTGCAAGAGCACACTGAACCACCTGCAACAATGAAACATGGTTTTGGAGAGTGGGTCTGAAAACACACCTTTAGACAGCTGTCTCCCTGTAGCCAAAAGGAAACTAAGTAGCAAAAGAAGAGTCCAGCCTGAAACATGCCCATGCTACTAGCCCAAGTTTCTCACAGTGAATGCAGAATCCATCCTGTTCTTGAGGTAACAAATGACCAGTGGGTCTCCTCTTGCTCCACCCCTTCTCCTTCAAAGCCAGAAAAAGAAAAACAGGTAGAAGAAAACCCAGACGTACCTTTCCACACACAGAGCAGAAAGTGGAACAGCAGTTGTCTCCTTCCTGAGACATGGTGGGGAGCATCCCAGAGGAAGCCCAAGTTCTTTGCTTCTCTCCACAGGGACTTCAAGCATTCTTGGCAAGAGCTGCTTTTGTTCTTTCTTCAATTGCTTCCATCACCAGAATCTCCTTTGGAAAAGGAACCCGAATGAAAGAATCAGCAAATGAAAAAGAATGAGCAATAGCCACTTTACCAGCTTTCTCCTAACATGCAATTTAGACCCCCAATTCGGGCAAGGTCTTAAAATCAGCTGGTTACAAGAACTGTCCCAAAATATATCCAGCTTCTGTACAGCTGCTGTTATTTCTGACAGCGAGTGTAATCACAGAATCATAGAATGGCCCGGGTTGGAAGGGACCTCAAGGATCATGAAGATCAATCACCTCCCTGTCCCTGCTGGCCATCCCCTCTTCTGATGGAGCCCAGGGGACCATTTGCTCTCTGAGCTGCAAGAGCACGCTGATGGCTCACGTTCTGTTTTTCATCCACCAGGACCCCCAGGTCCTTCTCTGCGGGGCTTCTCTTAAGGACTGCTCCTCCCAGTCTGTAGAAATGCCTGGGATTCCTCCAGCCCAAGTGCAAAACCTTGCACTTTGCTGTGTTCAACCTCATTAGATTCACGTAGGCCAACCTCTCGGTTGAGCTCCCTCTGAATGGCATCCCTTCCTTCCACTGCGTCAGCCGCACCACTCAGCAAACAGCAGAGGGTGCACTCCATTGCATCATTGGTGTCTCTGATAACCATGTAAAAAAGCACTGGTCCCAAGACAGACTCCTGGATGACACCACTTGTTATCGGCCTCCACCTGGACATCAAACCATGAATCACCACCCTCTGTCCTCTACAAAACCTCTTTGTCTTCTACTCCTGCTGCAGCTGCAATGGCTGCACCAGCATGACTCACGTTTGACAATCCTCCAGCTCTGGCCTAGCCATGCACAGCAGCAGTCCGTCTCCCTCCCAGCTCACTCACCAGTGTGCTGCTGTGCCCCAAATTCAGTGCAGTAGCACTGAGAGCAGGCAGCACCCATCACCCTCCTCTAACTCTCTCTGCCAGCTGCGATGAGGACTGACATAGCACGCCCACCCCAGCCCAGCTTTTCTGCTGAGACACCTCCCAGCAACCACCCAGCACCAATCCCAGTTGCTGCAAGCTGTCTGAGAGCCTGCTGGAGTGCACTGACAATAACTTTGTGGGTCAAGTATTAAGCACACCAAGCAGAAGGGAAGCATTACTGGACATGGTGCACAGCAGGGGTTAAGACTGGAGGTGGTCAGGGCTGTAGTGACCATGCCCTCCTAGAGTTCCTCATCTCAAGGAATGCAGGCCTGGCAAAAAGCAAAGTCAGGATCCTGAGCTTCAGGAGAGTCAGCTGCAGGCTGTTCAAAGAATTCTTGCATGAGAGACACTGGAAAACTGTTTTTAGGGGTAAAG
The DNA here is from genome assembly GCF_054131305.1 of Coturnix japonica. Taxonomy (NCBI): domain Eukaryota; kingdom Metazoa; phylum Chordata; class Aves; order Galliformes; family Phasianidae; genus Coturnix; species Coturnix japonica. Next base: position 16,795,901 of record NC_140671.1, on the reverse strand, counting down.
GAATGGAAAAGAGATGGTAACTTTCTCAGAAAACCTTACTCAGAGCTGGAGCTCTGAGCTCCATCCCGACCACACGAAACACAGTAGAGGAGGCAGGAAAGCAGCATGGCTGAACCTGCTGGTTACAGGGAGCAACAAGAAGGAAATGGAGAAACAGCGGAAACGGAGACATGCAGCCTGGTCGCTTTGGTGGCCTTCTACAGTGGAGTGACAGCATCAGTAGGGAAAGGAAAAGCAACTGACATCACTCAGCCAGACTTTTGCAAGGCCTTCGATGCTGAGCAAGTTTCCTGTTAGAACTCAGTGTGAACAAATCTACCACTGAGCAACACCCTGAGCCCCCACTCACCTCAGCAGAGGTCAGCCTGCACCCCAGCCTTCCGCCTATTCTGCTCCATTGATGGAAGCACACCGGGCATCATTGCTACTCACCCGACCAATGATGATAGGGGCAGAAAAGGGAATTCCTCTTTACCTTTCAGATGAAAAATTGATGACTGTGTGGAATCTTCCCAGTACAGCTGTGGGGCCTTCCTTTACTTGTATCCTGCTGCTCCGTGTCACAGTGGGAGAGCTGCTCTGGCCTCTCCTCTCAGCCTGTGCCTCCTGCAGTGTGAGCAGCTTTGTGGATAGAGGAGACACCCACACAGACTTGGGCCTGGATAGAGAACTGTGCCCTACAACATAGGTACATTTACATCACGCTCTTTTCCTTGTGTGTGAGCAATCCTTGCTCTTTTCAGATGGTACTATGAGCGTGTGACACCCCAAACACATAGTTAGCATCTGTCCATATCATTAAGGCTCTCGTCAAGGCAGTTATTTCAGCCTTCTGAGGGGTAGTCCCCATGGCTGATGGTTGTGCTTCCATTCCCTGCTCAGTAGCAGTTACTGCATGTCCTGCCTTAAAGCCTCCTTGTCTCACAAAACTGCAGCTGCTGGTAAATCAGGCGTCTTCTGCATCTTCTAAGGGTTCGTCCTTCAGCTCCAACCGACTGGATGTAATGTGCAGCATCAGTTGTTTCAAAGCAGTGATGTCATCCTGGTTCTCCACCAGGGGAGTTCCGCTAAGGAAAGATACTGGGTTGGCAATAGTAGTTACAATTATTTCTATATCACCCTGCTCTACCAGGATGGCCTGGTATTTCGGGAATCTTTGGGGTGAACAGATGCCATTCAGAGGGACCTTGACAGGCTGGAAAGCTGGGCTCGGGTGAACCTAATGAGGTTCAACACAGCAAAGTGCAAGGTTTTGCACTTGGGCCGGAAGAACCCCAGGCACCTGTACAGGCTGGGAGGAGTTGTCCTTGAGAGCAGCTCGGCTGAAAAAGACCTAGGGGTCCTGATAGATGAGAAACTTAACATGAGCCAGCAGTGCGCTCTGGCAGCCCGGAAAGCAAATGGGATCCTGGGCTCCATCAGGAGAGGGGTGGTCAGCAGGGATAGGGAGGTGATCGTCCCTCTCTACTCTGCTCTTGTGAGGCCCCATCTGGAGTACTGTGTCCAGGTGCGGAGCCCTCAGTACAAAAAAGATATGGAGATTTTGGAAAGGGTCCATAGGAGGGACAGGAAGATGATCAGGGGGCTGGAGCACCTCCCCTATGAGGACAGGCTGAGGGAGTTGGGTTTGTTCAGCCTGGAGAAGAGAAGGTTGCGGGGTGACCTCATTGCAGCCTTTCAGTACCTGAAGGGAACTTACTCCCAGGAGGGGAGTAAACTCTTCGAAAGGGCTGATAATAGCAGGACTAGGGGAAATGGTTTTAAGTTGAAGGAGGGAAGATTTAGGTTGGATGTTAGGGGAAAGTTCTTTACTAGAAGGGTGGTTAGGTCCTGGAACAGGCTGCCCAGTGAGGTTGTGGATGCCCCGTCCTTGGAGGTGTTCAAGACCAGGTTGGACGGGGCCCTGGGCAACCTGATCTAGTAAAGGCGTATGTTTGGTGGCCCTGCTAGGCAGGGGGGTTGGAACTACATGATCCTTGAGGTCCCTTCCAACCCGGGTAATTCTGTGATTCTGTGATTCTGTGGGGTGAAAGCCAATGTCCCCCTTTTGCCTCCAATACAGTAAACACTGCATGAGATATTAAAACTGGTATCCTTTGGCCCAGTGTAGATTGATGGGCTTCTTGAATATTGAGCACCAGTGCACCCTGGATATCCCTTACTCACTTCAAGCTGTTTCAAGTTTACCATCAGTCCGTAGCTGTGTATCCATGGTTGGCACCCTCCTGTCATTCCTGGCAACGTATGGAGTTCCTTGGCAGTTTGCAGCTCAGGGGTTGAGCAGATGGCTTCTTTCTTGGCAGTCCTTAAGGTTCAAAGTCCAGCTGTCATCTCCTATCCCAAATACGTCACTTGCTGCTGAGTTAGTTGTGCTTTCTGTAAACCAAGAAACTCAGCAAACTCTCAGTCTATTGTACACAGTCCTTTTTTTGCTGTGGCACCCACGTGCTCCAGTAAAGTTCCACCCTAGGATGGAGGATCCCAGGTCTCAGGCTCACGAGTTGACCAGTTCTCAACAATCATTTAGCTGTTCTCACAACCCTGGGTAACACTGTCCAGGTTCACTGAGTCTCTTCTCCCTCTATTAGGGAGAACAGATACACGCAAGTACTCGTATGCTATCATGAGGAATTCAGTAGGTTACATTTAATTTAGAAGCATGATGCAATCAAAAGCTCGCTTAAATAAAAGCATACCCTTTTCTTTCACTCAAAATAATAGCCCAGAAAAAAATAAAAACAAAACAAAACTCTCATCATAATTGTTAAAGAAATTATCTACTAAATCTCGATGGAGAGTGGAGACACATGCTAGTTTTAGGAACACAGCACTTATCTCATTATCTGAATGCATCTCAAGGCATGCTCCTTGTGAAACTGTGAGAACTTCTATCATTAACAGACGTGTACCATGCCCTGATATATGGTTAAACCGCTTGCAGTGCACTGTCAGATGTACAGGATGGCAGCTGTATGTGCTGTGACCAAATAAACCCCACACTGAAACCTTTCAGAATTTTAGGACCTACAAGTACTGCATTCATATTAAAAGTAAAAAATTCCTAAGCTACACATGTTCTAGGTTTCCATTTGTTAGATACAACATACCTTTGGAAGTAGGCGCCTAAAAAGATATGCCTTCTACTTGCTTCTCTGTCTGGCTCTTCGAAAAGAAGGCCTTTGGAGCAGGAAATGCAAAGGGCAGCTCATTTCTTAACACTGACTCTGCATCAACATTCTCTGTGTTTGCACGCTTCTTAGATGCCACTTTTCTTGTCACTGGAGTTGACAGTGTGAATTCCATATCACCCAGTTGAGTATCATGCCTCGAATGGTGCCAGAGACGGAACAAAAGGTTTTCTGATCACAGCCGGAGAAGTTACTGTCAAAGAAATTCTAACAGCTGAGAAGGTCAGACACAATGCTTATAAAAATATCATACATTATTTGGCTATTGAACAAAACAGTTGAAAACTCTGATTCTCTCCTAGAATAAGTTCGTTTCTTATAGACTGTCAAACACCATTTTTTTATTTGTTCATCTCAATTCTCCATTGAGGATTAACCCTCACCAGCTTATCTAAACATAAATATGAATTATCACTTGGTTTAGTTAAAAATTTGAATAATATCACAGTGGATTTTGTTGTCCAACACAGTAAGATTGAATTTCTTTCGGTACCTTTCAACCTCTGCCTACCTCCAGCCTAACTCCAGAATCTTATTAACTGTGCCTTATCGCTTCCCATTGTGTTTTAAAATCCTCACTGACTCCTTTACTTGTTCCCTTGCTTGCTGTTTCTGTGCAAACCAAACACTGGAGTTAGGGATCACGTCAAACCAACCATGGCCTACAGGTAGAAGGCAACAAAATTTATGCTTAACATACTTCTTTGCTCTATCTTTATCTTCCTTTGGTCAAGGTCCACTAGATACTTAAATATGGAGTAAGCACTAGATACAATGAGAAGCAGATTTCTAGATTAAGAGCTGTATTTTTTCTGTAAGAAACTAGCTGTACATCTTCACACACCTGCTTTGTTTTCTGAGTATTTAGATCGAGTGGAGATTCTTCAAACACTGAAGCTACATCAGAAAATTCCATGGATCCAAACGCATCTGGCACATGGCTGCAGTCTGGCACATCTTCATATGCCAGAGCCTTTTCAGACAGAAATGTTCCACCGAGATTCTTTTGCAGAATTAGAAGGAAGATTTCATCAGAAGATTTCACCACTAAAGTCTAAATAAGATTGGTTTGCAAGTTCCAAACTATGGCTAACAGCTAATGGAAGTCCACAGGCCAGCAGCAACAACTTTTATATTATGTTCTTAATATTCTAATTGTTGATATGACGTTCATATAAAGAGCAGAAGGGAAATTACTCTTAGAGCTCAAGTCATCTTTCACAGCCTGCGTCAACAAGAGCAGCACCTCATAGCCTTTGGTTTCAAGACCTGGACCACAAGCTAGCTAATGATTTTACACAGAATTCCAGAGTTCAAGTCACTGTTTACATTAGGGCTGAAATTGTACTGAAAGCCTTCAAGTTCATCACACTTAATTATCACTGGCACCACACATAACTCCACGTTACATATGTGATCACACGCAACCTGGCAACTTCAGACAATTCCCAAAGCACTCCACTTGCACTTGGCTACTAAAGTACAGAAAAAGGAATTAACATCAGAAATAGCTGCAGTCAAAACCATCTAAGAATCCAAGTCTCCAGGAAACAAGGAAAGCAAATCCTCTCCAGGACTGTGTTCTAAAAGGAAACAGATCAGAAAGGTGAGTTCTTCCCCCCTTTGACCACCCACTCGTGTAACGTCCATGTCATTTCTAAGTATGCTGCCCAGACCAAGACTGAGGATGCTTCAGAAGAAGACCTTCCCTGCTAAGCCAAACAGAACAAGTAAGGTACCAAAATATGTAGAGCCAAACGAGGAAAGGTGCTCTAAGAAGGTAAGCATCACAAGAGACCAACAGGAATACTTACACAATCCAAACAATGCACAGTTTCTGTTCCACAAGCTGCCAAGAGGAATGTGTGCAGTACTCACAGCGCACCATGTACACTGCTTACTGCAGTCATACTGCTTCGTAGGACCAGCCCAACTTACTAAAACACTTTAATGAGCAATCCGAACTGTCTGGATCAGCACGGTTCACTTGGAAGGGACCTTCACAGATAAACCTGAAGAGGTGAGGCGACTGCACTATCTAAACCTTAAAGCATATAGGACCTTAAAGCATAAGCTTAAAGCACAGAAGCATGACCAGCAGGTCGAGGGAGGTGGTGCTGCCCCTCCACACTCCTCTCATTGAAACCCCATCTGGAGCACTGCACGCAGTTCTGGAGCCCTCAACACAAGAAGGACTTGGAGATGTTCAGGCAGGTCCAGAGGAGGGCCATGAAGGTGATCAGAGAGGGCTGAAAGCACCTCTACTATGTGCACAGGCTGAGAGAGATGGGGCTCTTCAGCCTGGAGAAGACTCCAAGGAGACCTTAGAGTGGCCTTCCAGTATCTGAAGAGGGCCTACAGGGAAGGCTGGGGAGGGACTTTTCATAAGGGCAGGTAGCAACAGAATGAGGGGAAATGGCTTTACATGGGAAGAAGGTAGATTAGGATTGGATATTAGGAAGAAATGCTTTACTGTGGGTGTGGTGAGACACTGGAGCAGGTTGCCCAGCAAGGCTCCAATATGATTGCTTTGCAAGTTCCAAACTATGGCTAACAGCTAATGGAAGTCCTCAGTCCAGCAGCACAAAATTTTATATTATCTTCTTAATATTCTAATTGTGGATTTGACGTTCATATAAAGAGCAGAAGGGAAATTACTCTTAGAGCTCAAGTCATCTTTCACAGCCTGCGTCAACAAGAGCAGCACCTCACAGCCTTTGGTTTGAAGACCCGGACCACAAGCTAGCTAATGATTTTACACAGAATTCCAGAGTTCAAGTCATTGTTTATGTTAGGGCTGCAATTCTACTGAAAGCCTTCCAGTTCATCACACTTCATTATCAATGGCACCACAGATACCTCACAAAGAAGCATTATGACACCACAAAGGGGCATTATGACGTCAGAAAGGGCATTATGACATCACAAAGGGCATTATGAATCACAAAGGAGCATTATGACATCACAAAGGAGCATTATGACGTCTCAAAGGGCATTATGACGTCACAAAGGGCGTTATGACACCACAAAGAAGCATTATGACATCACAAAGGGGAATTATGACGTCAAAAAGGGTCATTATGACGTCTGAAAGGGGCATTATAATGTCACAAAGGGGTGTTATGACATCACAAAGGGGTATTGTGACATCACAAAAGAGCATTAAGACATCACAAAGGGGAATTAAGACGTCACAAAGGGCATTATGACGTCACAAAGAGGCATTATCACGTCACAAAGAGGCATTATGAAAACAAAGGAGCCTTATGACGTCTCAAATGGCATTATGACATCACAAAGGGCATTATGACGTCACAAAGGGGCATTAAGACATCACAATGGGTCATTATCACGTCAGAAAGGGGCATTATGGCATCAGAAAGGTGCATTATGATGTCACAAAGGGTGTTATGATGTCACAAAGGGGCATTATGATGTCACAAAGGGGCGCTGGGAAAAGATCTCTGTGTGGAGATTGCTTCTACTAGAGGTAGTTCTATAAGACTGTTATATAGAGCTGTGCAGGGGCTGTAAATCTGTCTGCAGAGGGTGATGATCAGTTCCAAGTGTCTGCAGTCAATGCTCATGGACAGAGCCCATCCAACCTGGCCTTGAATGCCTGCAGGCCTTGAATGGGGCATCCACAGCCTCCTTGGGCAACCTGTTCCAGTGTGTCACCACCCTCTGAGCAAAAAACATCTACCTAAGATCCAACCTATACCTCCCCAGTCTCAGTTTTAAACCATTCCCCCTTGTCCTATCATTATCCACCCTCATAAACAGCCATTCCCCCTCCTGTTTATACGCTCCCTTCAAGTACTCAAAGGCCACAATGAGGTCTCCCCACAGCCTTCCATTCTCCAGGCTAAACAAGCCCAGATCCCTCCACCTTTCCTCATAGGAGAGCTGCTCCAGCCCTCTGATCATCACAGTGGCCCTCCTCTGGACCCCCCCCAGCAGCTCCACATCCTTCCCAGGCCTGGACACAGTGCTGCAAATATGGCCTCACAAGAGCTGAGCAGGAGTGGACAATCACCTCCCTCTCCTGCTGGCCACCCCTTTTTCAGTGCAGCCCAGAACACACATGGATCTATCTTTTCCATACGGATATTCCCATCTGTGTACATATATATACCACACCTACACCCCCACAATCTGCTACAACTCCATAGAATTTTCAAGGTTGGAAAAGACCTGGATGATCTTATGATCTTATGATCTCAGATCTTATGATCTGGATGATCTTATGATCATCCAGTCCAACCATCACCAATACTTCCCAGTTAAATCACATCCCTCAACACAACACCCAAACTTTTTGTGAACTTCCCAGGGTTGGTGACTCTACATGAGAGAAAAGGGCACTCAGATAAGGGATTCTGCATTTGCTATTAGCAGAGGTGGGATGAGACCGAGCACTGCCCCAGCTCCTGGGATAATGCAGAAGGGCTGAGACCTTCCAGCTGCTTCCACCCAGGGTCACACAGCAAAGCCGACCCTGCAGGAGTCTGCATCATTCTTTGCATGGCATTGCTAAGAGGAAGATCCCCCCCCTTCCCTTGGCTCTACACTCCAGCTGCTGTCTGCCATCTGTAAAGCCACCACAGCTCTCCTACTGGAGTTCCCATCTGCACAGTGACAGCTTGGTTTCTTCTTACTGTCAAAGCAGCCACAGCCTCAGTGCTTCTCAAATCTCCCCTTTTCAGCTGATTTCCTCTTTCTTGTGGCTGGGCAATTCCTCCCTCTCACAGTCATCCCTCTGCCCCACTCTGTGCCCACAGACCCAGAGAGGGCACACAGAGCCAGCCCTGTCCCAGCTGCTGCTGCTTCACATCTGACAGTCTCAGGAGCTGAGATCCAGGCCGAGACAGCAATGCCCAGACATGGTTTGTAGGACGTTTGTGATAGGAAATAGGGAGGCTTGTGATTAAACCTGCCCCCTAAGGAGGAAGGCAATGCTGCCTGCAGCCCCAGCAGGCATTACAAAACATCCCCATTTACAGGAGGGTTTTAAATAGCACAATTCAGGAACTACAACTGCACAAATTCCCGCATGCCCTGGAATAAGTTTGGGAATGGACATGGTTCTACCACCTGTGCAATGCCATAGAAATAACAACCATCCACCTGTAAACCTCCATCCTCTCCCCTGCTGCACAAAGGGAAGCTCAACAGCAGTGCACAAATGTCCCAGCAATGTCTGAGCACTGCTCTGTGCATCCCAACCTGCTCATCCCATCCACTCCTGGCTGGGCAGCAGGATTGGGGTGGCACATTGCAATGGGCACAGAGGAACATGGAAGCCCCACACATGTGAGGAAGGGGCTGGCTGTGCTCCACACTCACGTTATCAGACGTGATTTGCCCTTCTGTGGGGAGCCTCTGCTCTTTCCCAGCTCATCCTCCAGCGTCTGGGACTCCAGGATCTCATTCCCCCCAAAATGTTGTGCACGATGTGCTGCCCCCCATGAGCCCCTGACCCCCCCCCTTAAAAGATGGGGTGGGGGGGGTGGTCTCGGACCCCCCCTCCTTTAAACGATGGGGTGGGGGGGCGGATTGTCACTGCCCCCCAACACCAAAATGGACACCCCCCTTTTAAAGGATGGGGTGGGGATGGGGGGGTGGGGGGTGAAGGTGATCTCGCCCCCCCCCCCCATTAAAACGGACCCCCCACCCCTTTAAAGGATGGGTGGGGGTCGGTTACGGGCCCCCCCGGCGCTGTGTGTGTATGTGCCCCCCCCCCGTTTTGCTCCCCCCGTGGCGCAGTGTGCTGGGAAAGGATCTCTGTGTGGAGATTGCTTCTACTAGAGGTAGTTCTATAAGACTGTTATATAGAGCTGTGCAGGGCCTGTAAAGAGAGTTGAGGGGGACTCTAGTGGGCATATGGGGCTGTGGTGGGCAATAGGAGGACTAGGGGCTCTAGGGGGCTCTGAGGGTGTGTAGGGGTTGTGGATCAGGTTGGATCTTAGGAAGATGTTTTTCACTCAGAGGGTGGTGACGCACTGGAACAGGTTGCCCAAGGAGGCTGTGGATGCCCCATCCCTGCAGGCATTCAAGGCCAGGCTGGATGTGGCTCTGGGCAGCCTGGTCTGGTGGATGGCGTCCCTGCACATAGCAGGGGGTTGGAACTGGATGATTTTTGGGATCCTTTTCAACCCAGGCCATTCTATGACTGTACAGTTCCATAGTGGAACAAATATAATATGCTAACTATGTAAAACATGGAGTCAGACCTGTGTGATTTGTCCACACCAGGAGGTGATTAGAAAACAATTTGTAAGCTACAAAGCTGCTTGCTGGAAAGGAAAAGAAAATAAAACTACAAGAAAAAGGGAAATCATTTCTTCCTGAAAATAGGAAGAATTATAGATCTGACATGAAATTTGAGTGAAGCTCCTGATTTTATGAAGCTATTCCCATTATTTTCTTGGTGCTGTGTTTCCCAAATGAGTGGTTTCTGGCTCTGCTGCAGCACCAGTCTGCATGTGAACATAACTCTGTTCACCATCTGGGAAGATTAGGACTTCCCTTCTCCTACCAGCACCACTGAATTACAGTTACTCAGTGGTTAAACAAAGGAATCCTTAAAGAAGGGTTTACAGCTGTCCTGTTGTCTGAAGTGCTTGGGGCATTCTGATGCTATTAAGCTCTATGTATTAACAAGTTAAAAAAGAAAAGGTAGGCATCTGATTGTTGTGACAGTTTCTAAGCGATTTGGAAAGCTGTACCACCCAACCACTCCTTCTATTTGATGGAGGTGACAAAGCTCAGTTTAATTTCTGACTGCTGTTTAAATTCTGAAGCTCGAGCTGGTTCCTGGAGCAGAAAAAGCTCGGAAGCTGTCCTTCCTACAAGCAGGCACCTCTGAGCAAAATATGACATCTCAGTTTCTGATGGTAAGGTCAGGAGATCTGATTCCAGCATCTAGCTTTTGGCTTAATACTGTGTTAGTGGGACCTTTGGCATCTAGCACTTAATGATCTTGAAGGTTTCTTCCAACCCAAGCCCTCCCATGATCCTATGATTCTGTGATTTCATTCAGGTTTATTGAGATGAGTTCTCCTGAATGTGCTGTTCTCCATATGATTATAATTGGAGTCCAGATGGGTGACTGAAACCAGACACCAAACTTTCTGATGGCCAAAATTAAATGAAATCAATCCTTTACTGTGTCAGTAGTCTGTAACTAGAGCCCATCAGGTAATTCCCAGCCTCCTGCCTGTATCAGTGGCTGCACACAGTGAAAAAGTCTGATGGGATTTTAACCTCTAAAATGTTCCAAAGCAACCAGAGGGTGAATATATTCACTATGTAAATACCTGCAGGAATAAGCTTGTCATGTATGTCCTCAGGTACCACAGTAGTTAATGGTGGGACTCAGTAGGTCATGCTGAAAGTTGAGTCTGCTGATTTTGAAGGTCTTTTGAAGGTCTTTTCCAGCCTACATGACCTTATGCTAATATTTCTGAAATTTATTTCTGTTCAGCTCCCAGAAAACCTCCCACCCAGCCCCCAACTGACCCCGTGGTGAAAAATAAAACAGAAACCTCAGTGACGCTGGCATGGTCCCCTCCGAAGATGCACCGCCCCATTCCAGTCGATGGCTACATTGTGGAATGCAAGAAACTAACTGGCTTCACCTGGGTGAGGTGCCACGAGTCTCATGTCCCCGTCCCAGAGTTCACGGTGAGCAATCTGTCTGAAGAGGCTGATGATCAGTTCCGAGTGTCTGCAGTCAATGCGCATGGACAGAGCCCGTCTCTGGAATTCCCAGGGAGCGTGCACCTTGGTAAGCACAAAAACCCCAATGGAAATGGGTCAGTGTGTGCTGAGCAGCTGTGTTGGTTCCCTAAAGATGCTTCCTTTGACTTTAAGGTTAGCAGTGCATTAACACACCAAAGGCTTTCCTTTATTCCTAGTTCTCCTATCTCCTATCAACCTCCAGCTACCACTAAAGTGATACGAGTTGTTTCTGTGACAGAGACATGAATATCCTTATCTTTTGATATCTCACATGTGCAAGAGGCAGAACTTTCTGTAACAGATCTTAAGCACAGAAGTGCTTCTTCTAGCACTCATGCAAAGGGAGAAGTAGAAATGTACCTATGATTTAATCTTCCATCTCTAAATGAGATACCAGACTTGCATCTAAAGAGCATTAAGACATACATGTTCTTCCTCAGACCCAGTCCTGGCTGTGAAATCCCCCCTAACAACTGGTGAAGCTGTACCTGGAGGGGATGCCATGTTTACTATTGACCTTACAACAACGTGCAAGCATGCCAGCTGATGAATGTCTGCAGTTCACAGCTATTGGCCAGTGCATTCAGTCACCAGGTTTACCACTGCATGACCATAGAGCAGTACTTTCAGCTGCAGGTTCAGACAGCCTTTCTGATTGCACTGGAATAGTTTAGAAGTAGGGGAGCAATCATTCCAATAATATCTCTATCAATCAGCTTTGCATGACAAAGTAGAACAAATAAACATTCATGATGGGAGGACCTGTTTGTCATTGGGTGGAAACCTCTGCAGAAGCATGTTTAGAGCATTATTAATCAGTAGAAGGAGATGTTTGGTTGATTTTTACTTAGTAAATCCAGCAAGAAGACCAAATGAAATATCGTGAATTGCTCAGCACTGACACAATGATGAGTGCAGGAACAGAAGGTGATACTTTTTCAGAGATGTTGCAGCAAACATTGACCACGTTAGCCTGATATAAATTGAAATAACGAGGCCTTTGCTCCTGACAGGTGCTGCAGTGAGATTTACCAAGAAGAGCAAAGATGTAGAAAAGATCTGCGCTTGGCTGCGTGAGGAAGCCAAACTGCAGGCTGAGATTTCAGACACAGGCGCTACTGTGGAGTGGATGAAGCATGGGAAGGAGCTCAAGGCCAGTGAAAATTATGAACTGCAAATTGTGGGGAAGAAACACACCCTGAAAATTCACAACGACTCAATGGATGATGCTGCAATTTATCAGTGCATCTGTGAGGGGGATAAAATGCTCTATCAGCTTTCAGTGAAAGGTATGTGACAGTCTGGGCTGTCCTCTTCCTGCCCAGGGCCAGCAGACTGCATTCACCTGACTCCCCGACAGTCCAGCTGTTGTCAGACAGCATCTGGGGTGTTTTCAGTGGCTGTTTTGACTTGAACTGGCCAATCTGCTTTGTAGAGCCATTTGATTTCTGTGTTCTGTCCTGTGATTCGTCCCTAAGATATAGAGGAAATCAAGGGAAAGACAGGAAAAAGAGCATCCCAGCCTTCCTGCTCTTCTGTCAGGGTGGCCACAAGAGATGATGTCAACATCTCTTTTTGTAGCAGTGATCCCAAATGTAGAAAACACCTGTGAAGAGTCACAGGGACTAAATTGATGGAGAGCAGAACTTCCTGCCAAGGCTTGTCAGCTAGTCTTAATTTTGCTTTTCTTCTCTCTCTTTGTCATGTTAGCATAATATTTCATACTGGCAGGTCTGCCCATAGAATTAACTGGCACAGGCTGCCCAGGTAGGTGGTGGGATCCCTGGAGGTGTTCAGGAGCTGTCGAGATGTGGCCCTGATGGATGTTATCAGGGGGCATGGTGGGGTGGGTTGGGGTTGGAATCAAAGGAGGACCCCCATGTATTTCATCGGGAAGCACTACTGGTAATAAGACCTTTGGAGCAAATCCTGGTAGGGCCACGCTCAGCTGGTCCAGTCTGGAGGCTGTTTCTCCTTACTGCAGTATCTGCAGTGAAAACCAGCAGCTGCTTTTGTGTGGTTGGGCTCACATCCAGCAGTGGTGACGGGACTACAATGATAAGAGACAGTTCCTGAAAAAATGAATGAAATTTGACTGTATGATAGGATGGAGTTAAATGTATTGACAGGATCTCAGTCATCCCAGTGTCCATCAGCTGGCTCTCGAGCTCCTAAATACAGGCATTCTGTAGAACGTTGTTGAATTTGTATTATACATGCGTGTTCTTGGAACTGCAGAACAAATGCATGCATAATCCAGACTTTGATTTTAGCAGCTCTGACTGCGCTGTCTCAACAGACCCAACTCAGTTGTGTGCGCTGTTTTGAAATGATATGTTAACAAGAAGTTGGAAAACAAGCTCAATTACCCTCAGTAAAATAGGACCGTGGACTTAGGCTTGAACTTTTGGCTAAGACAGTGGTGAGATTTTGAATCTTTGAAGTCAATTATTCCACTGTGTGTTAATAAGGGCCAGTTTTATCATCTAACTTTTGCACTCCAATTAATTTCCATAAAGGAATTCTTTTTTTTCTTTTTTCTTTTCAGTCCTAAGTGATATCTCTATCTTTTAGGCTCGATTTGTTTGCCAGGGGGTTACAGTGCAGTAATAGATACCCCCTCCATTGATTTCCTTCTAGTTTGCTTGTTCCAATTCTTTCCTCCGTTTTCCTATTTTAGACATTTTCTTGAAGCCTTGGGCTTCTTCCTTTGGCTCTGTCCCCTGTACAGTGTACGTCCTTCAACTTGTGGAGATAAGGTAATCTGGTACGTGGTTTATAAAAGCTGCCAATTTGCCAGCTTCTTAATTAGAATCTAGCAATTAGAACTAGGATTAAACGCGCACGTTTGATCTTATGATAAATGAATGCCTCATGGTCACCAATGTCCCTGCAGTTCTTTACCATCATATGTATTTTGTGTCTTCATATTTTGTTTCAGCACTGGCAAACTTCGTAATCAAAGAGACAAGTGGAGGAGTAATCAGGGCCGTTGCTGGAAAACAAGCTGAATTTGTTTCTGAGACCTCTGAAGCCAATGTCATGGTGAAGTGGTACAAAAATGGCAAAGAAATCAAGACCAGTAAGAAATTCACAATGGAAGATAAAGGGAAACTGCATAAGCTTGTGGCTTCAGCTGTAATGAAAGAAGACGAGGGAACATACATCTACACAATTGGAGATGACACTCTGATTTTTGATTGGAAAGTCTCAGGTAAGTTTGTGAGGCAAACATAGGATCACAATCCATGTAAAGCACTTCAGACTTAATTCATTTTATTTGTCCAACGCTGTGGGTTTCCAGTATTTAGGACAAAGATTGCATAGCTCTATTGAAGCAATTCTGACCTTCCTGTTGTCCCTATGCAAATCCACAGTATGAGCAAATAATGTAACTGTGTTGTGATGAATTCAAGACAGCCTTAGCTCCAGCTGGGGCTGGAGTCACGACTTGAGCCCTGACATCTGGGCTTCATTCATCTAGTTCATGTATTGCCTCAGCACTTACATCATCTTTAAACCTATGACTGAAATGGTCCTAAGTTATTAGCATGGGAATCCTGTCTCCTCTTTGGACAAATTAAACTCCACATTTGGAGAGTTGAGTGTCTCCTGCTGTACCCGAAGGACATTGTGATCTCTGAGGTGTCTCCCTGAGGTGCTGTAAGCACAGCCATTAGCTCATAGTGCAAGTAAAGCACTGTTAGGTCAAGCCTGGAGGAGTAATGCTTGTCACTGACATGTTCCTGTTCAGGGTGGAGCTGGAGGGTAAAATAACACAAGAAATTGTCATTGAAATTCAATATCTGTGAAATTCAGCTGGTTGCATTCACAGAACCTGGCGTTAAGATCTGTTTTCTGTTTTATATCTTGAGCCTATTTTCCATAACCCAGTCCTCATTTATGAACTGAAGCTCTACTGAAAGCCTTTCGCTGTGTATGCTCATGCTGCAGTGCAGCGCTTGTGACCTTTAACAGCACATTCACGTTCCTCTGATCACAGGATCCTTACGGTTGATTAAGACCCTCTAGTCTGACTGCTCACCCATCACCACCGTGATGCTCACCATCAGCTTAGCTAAAAACTCAGCAGAGATGATAGATCAAGCACAACACTGGATTTGGGGTGGCTAGAGATTCCTAAGATATTGAAGGATTGCTTGCAGGTGGTGTTGGTTCAGGTATTCACCCTGCATCCCACCTGCTGTTCTGTTTGGTTGAGAATCATGCATTCTGCAATTTCACTTTGTAATTCAAAGACCCTGGCTTTATCTGTTGAAAAACTGATCTAAAACAAGCCAAGAAGACTCCGTTGGAACTGGTTGATGCAGAACAAAGGCATCCCCAAAGGACAAGTTGCACTGTTTGATGAACATTATTGGATGAGAGCTAAGCTAAGATTTAAAAAGTTCTGGGGCTGTCTCTGAGCATCAAATACAGAGGAAGCCTGCATGATTCCCTGAGAATGGATACCTCCTACTTTGGTGTAGGGTTAAGGGAACACTAGCAGTAACTCCTATCACAAAATGTCGCATGGCTCAGACAAAATGCCATCAAGAGGGCTTAATTAGGAGCACCAAATGGTCGCAAGATGGTCTTAGGGCAGGGAAGTAATCTATCTATGTGATATTGATTGATGCTATTAGTTCTTAACAGCTTGACTCTAGAAGGACTGTTGTTCTTTGGTCACCTAGTTATAAAAGAATAAATGGCTCCTGTCTATTACAATTTTTAACGCATTTTTTGTTCACTGATGCCATAAATGTTCCTGGCATAGTAATTGGCCTTGGTATATTCAGTGACTGAAAGCAACAGTTGTTGCTCTAAGAAATGCAGTACAAAGCTAGGTCTGCCTGTAGCTGACAGCCATCAGCTTGCTCCTCAGGCAGGTTCTGTCTGTGTATGGGAGATCACAATGTGAACCACTGATTGATCAGCTGAGGCAAGTGTGGGGTCAGCTGTGGGAGCACAGGTGAAAGTTATGTAGCTGTGCTCCCTGGAGGGGTGGAGTTCGACTCCACCTCCTCTGAGACCTCATTTAAGGGCTGACCCTCACTGAGGCAGCATCTCTTGGAGATTGCTCACCAGGGAGGATCGCCTCAGCTCTGGTGAGTTCCCTTTTCCTTATATCTTCTGTATTTCTACCATTTTACTTGTAATTGCTATCCTTGTTAATACCAGCATAGTTATTGCCAATACATTTGGCAAGCCAGGCAGGAGCCACTGACTTGGCATCTAGAAATATAAGGAAAAAAAAAATGTCCTTTGTGTGGAAAATCTTTAATTGGTACAAGGGGGAGAAGACCACCCCCTTAGGGACATGCCTTCCTGGACAAATTCCAGGTTTTGAGGCGTCCCCATATTACCAATTAGCAACAATTATTGAACAATGGGGCCCTTTAAGAGTACCAAATAACATGGACGCCTATTGTCTAACTGATTACTTTCTAGGACTACAAAAAGATATCTTAATTACAAAAGAAAAGCGAATGGCTGCATCTATGGCAGCCTGGCCATTATTAAATGCTTTAAATTGGGCAGAGATAAAATCAAACAACATTGCACATGAACATGAATTGTTAAAGGCCCGTATTGAAAAATTGGAGGGTGAGATCAATCTATTGACAGGAAAAAAACCGTCATTTTCTTCCTCCAACCCTCAAATTAGATACATTTCATTTAATGACGATCAAGATCCTGAAGAAATGAATCAAAATAAGATCACTAAATCTGATCTAGAAAAACCATCTGAGACGGACTCACTAGAAGTCCGTCCAGTAATAACTCAAAAAACAAAGAAAATTCAAGATCGACCAGCAGGAGTGCCTCCTGATCAATGGCCCCCTGCCGAATCTGTTTTACATGTAACAGCCCGTCCATATACACCTACTGAACTCATGGACCTAGTGCAACGATTTAGGCAAAGGCCAAGGGAAAGTGTTCCGGCTTGGTTATTACGGTTATGGGATTCAGGGGCAGATAGTGTACTGGTTAGTGGCCCCGAAGTATCTAAGTTGGCCACAATAACAGTACATCCTGCCCTTCGGCAGAGACTGTATGCTGGGACTCAGTTCCCTGAAGAAAACCATTCAATTGTAGAATGGATAATGGCTGCTTGCCGCATGGTGTGGACAAATAAAACTGACATGCCAGTAAACACAGGGATGTGGTCTTCTATGGAAGACCTTCAAAATTATATACGCGAATTAGGTATGAGAGAGGCTATCTACGAAGACACATTCGATAGCCCTGATATGGTTAAATTTTCTGCGGGAATGAGGGACCTAATTTTACAGTAAGCACCCTCTCATATGTATGGAACCTTGGTTTCCATACTTAATCCAGTAGTATCCGCAGAGGCAGTAGTCCAACAAGCCGCCCAATTGGTAGCAGACCTCAGAGAAACTGAGCGTTTACGAGCTAAGCGCAATATCAGGGTGATTGAGGATGCCGAGGCTTTTCCAATAGTGCGAGCCAGAAGATCGGCCCCGCGAACTTCTCGGGCAGGACCTGTTAGGGTATCCCGGAAACAAATGTTTAATGATCTGCTCCGGGCAGGCGTTCAGTTTTCAAAAATTGATGGGCAGCCCAATCAGGTTCTCCTTCAGTTGTGGAAGCAACTGAAGGATGAACAAAAATTTCAGAATAAACCCAAAAGGCCAGGGATAAGATTTCTAGAGCGGCGACCAACAACAACATGGAATTTAGAAGATTTTATAGTTCCAAATAGGAAAAAGAAGCCACCTCAGGTGCCTCGGGTTATGACACCGGAGGTATCGGAGGTAAAAGACTTGAATCTGGCTCAGTTCATGGCTTGACGAGGGATGTCAGTCCTCCTAGGGCCTCTAGACGGGACCGGAGGCCCTATGTGGAACTGACGATATACTGGTCCCGAAAGAATATACAGAAGGTTATGGCCCTAGTTGATACCGGGGCAGAGACATCTATAATATATGGAGACCCAACTAAATTTAAAGGTAATAGAGTGATGATTGGAGGTTTTGGGGGACAAACCATTCCGGTCACCCAAACCTGGGTAAAACTGGGGGTCGGGCGTCTTCCACCACGGGAGTACAAGGTATCCATTGCCCCAATTCCAGAGTATATATTAGGAATTGATATCCTGTGGGGTCTGGCTCTCCATACAACAGTGGGAGAGTTCCGATTGCGGCAGAGATGCATTAGTATCCGGGCAATCCAGACAATATTGAGAGGCCATGCAAAACATGAGCCTATTTGTTTGCCGAAGCCACGCCGGATTACTAATGTGAAACAGTACAGACTCCCGGGTGGGCAGGATGAAATAACAAAGACGGTGCAGGAATTAGAAAGAGTGGGTATTATAAGGCCTGCACATAGCCCATATAACTCCCCAATATGGCCAGTGCGAAAACTGGATGGAACATGGAGGATGACAGTAGACTATAGGGAATTAAATAAGGTCACGCCACCTGTTCATGCGGCTGTACCCAATATTGCCTCCCTAATGGACACACTAAGCAGGGAAATCAAAACATATCACTGTGTCTTGGATTTGGCGAATGCATTCTTCAGTATTCCAATCAGTGAAGAATCGCAAGATCAGTTTGCATTTACATGGGAAGGGAGGCAATGGACTTTCCAGGTCCTACCCCAAGGGTACGTACATTCGCCCACATTTTGTCATAATTTAGTGGCACGTGATCTGGCTAAGTAGGAAAAGCCAAATAAGGTCAATTTATATCATTATATTGATGACCTCCTGTTAACATCCGATTCGTTAGAGGCGGTGAGACAAGCAGCAGATTTGTTGATAGCTTACCTGCAGAAAAGAGGGTGGGCTATAAACCCACAGAAGGTGCAAGGTCCGGGGCTATCTGTAAAATTCCTGGGAGTAATTTGGTCCGGGAAAACCAAAGTACTACCCAGTGCGGTAGTAGATAAAGTCCAAGCGTTTCCAGTCCCTACAACATCAAAACAATTGCAAGAATGTTTGGGTATATTGGGGTATTGGCGCTCCTTTATACCTCATTTAGCTCAGCTATTAAGGCCATTATACAAGCTTACAAAGAAGGGTCAATCATGGAATTGGGGAAAGATAGAACAGGATGCTTTCCAACAGGCAAAACTGGCAGTTAAACAAGCTCAGGCGTTGGATATATTTGATCCGACCCTCCCAGCTGAACTAGATGTTCATGTTACTCAAGATGGTTTTGGCTGGGGCCTGTGGCAACGCCAGAGTTCTGTTCGAACCCCCATTGGATTCTGGTCTCAGGTTTGGCACGGAGCAGAAGAACGATATAGCATGATTGAGAAACAGTTATTGGCTGCCTATTCGGCATTACAAGCAGTAGAGCCGATAACGCAAACAGCAGAGGTCATAGTTAAGACTTCATTACCAATCCAGGGGTGGGTGAGAGATTTGACTCACCTTCCTAAGACGGGGGTGGCCCAAGCACAAACGGTGGCACGATGGGTCGCCTATCTAAGCCAGAGAAGCAGTCTGTCTTCATCTCCACTTAAAGAAGAACTACAGAAGATCCTAGGCCCAGTGACGTATCACAGTGATACATCAAAAGAACCGATGGTTGCTCCACCAGAGAAGAGTCCCGTTCAGGAAGGAAGATATCCTATTCCTGAAGATGCCTGGTATACGGATAGGTCCAGCAGAGGCAACCCGAGCAAGTGGCGAGCAATAGCATACCATCCCTCTACTGAGACCATCTGGTTTGATGAGGGGGATGGTCAAAGCAGCCAATGGGCAGAATTGCGAGCCGTGTGGATGGTTATAACTAAAGAACCTGGTGACGGCGTCCTGAACATCTGTACAGATAGTTGGGCTGTGTACCGGGGGCTCACTCTGTGGATTACGCAATGGGCTACCCAGGAATGGACTATCCACGCCCGACCGATTTGGGGTAAAGACATGTGGGTAGACATTTGGAATACGGTCAAACACAGGACAGTATGTGTCTACCATGTCTCTGGTCATCAACCCTTGCAGTCACCAGGAAATGATGAAGCTGACACACTGGCCCGAATCCGATGGATTGAGAATTCACAATCTGAAAATATTGCCCGTTGGTTACATCAGAAGCTACGGCATGCTGGACAGAAGATAATGTGGGCAGCTGCTAAAGCATGGGGGCTGCCTGTACAACTATCTGATATCATTCAAGCATGTCAGGATTGCGATGCTTGCTCAAAGATGAGACCGAGACCGTTGCCTGAAACAACATCCCACATTGCTAGAGGATATAGTCCTCTTCAGAGATGGCAGGTCGACTACATTGGGCCCCTCCCTCGGTCTGAGGGGGCGAGATATGCCCTGACCTGCGTTGACACTGTAAGTGGACTGCTGCAAGCCTATCCTGTACCAAAGGCAAATCAAGCATACACAATTAAGGCACTTACTAAACTGATGTCTGCATACGGGACACCTCAAGTTATCGAGAGTGACCAAGGGACTCACTTCACTGGAGCGATGATACAGCGCTGGGCAGAAGAAAACAACATTGAATGGCGATTCCACCTGCCATATAACCCAACAGGGGCAGGCCTTATTGAACGTTATAATGGTATCCTTAAGGCTGCCCTGAAAACAGACTCTCAGTCCCTGCAGGGGTGGACAAAAAGATTATATGAAACCGTGCGGGACCTGAATGAAAGACCTCGGGATGGCAGACCCAGTGCCCTGAAAATGTTACAAACTATATGGGC
Organism: Coturnix japonica; assembly: GCF_054131305.1. Classification (NCBI taxonomy): domain Eukaryota; kingdom Metazoa; phylum Chordata; class Aves; order Galliformes; family Phasianidae; genus Coturnix; species Coturnix japonica. Next base: position 16,775,271 of record NC_140671.1, on the reverse strand, counting down.
CTCCCCTCTTAGGATCCAAATTACAGGCACCGATAATAAGGTAAAACCGCAGGTTGGTACTGAAAATAATCTTCTGCTCCCTGCCCCTGAGAATTTAGAACCGGGAATCCATAAGATAAATTGGCCTTGGAAGGTGCAGGTAGGACCCAAATGGTGTGGCCTACTTGCACCTTGGGGGAGATTATTGGAGGTGGGAGGTTCAGTCACCCCCTCGGTGATAGGTACATGGCCTACTGACATCGTGGTCAATACTCCGGCCTTTATTGCTAAAGGAACACCTATTATGTCCCTATGGCAGATCAAGACTCCTCCTCTGGTGCCAGATATAGTTATACAGCCACAGATATCTGGCCAGAGGGTATGGTATCGGAGGCCGGGACATAATCCAGTACAAGCAGAAGTATTGACCCAAGATAAGAATACGGCCTGTATCTTGCCCTGGAGGGCGGATCTTCCCCTCCTAGTACCCTTGAAACATCTATATTACTCCCCTTAAGATTGATTCTAAGCCTCTAGGACCATTACTCTGGACTGATGAAACGCAGACGGACCTGCACTTCAAGATGATTTGTCTCCGGTAACATCTATCAAGCACTGGCCCATGGAAGATCATAAACACCCATCCAATCATCATCATTTGAATAATATCAACATCTAATGCGACGGGAGATTGTATCAGCGTCGTGATTGGGTCTCTGTAATAAGGGGAACTCACCTAATCATTGGTTCACGTTGTGAAGGGGTGGAGTGTATGGGAGATCACAATGTGAACCACTGATTGATCAGCTGAGGCAAGTGTGGGGTCAGCTGTGGGAGCACAGGTGAAAGTTATGTAGCTGTGCTCCCTGGAGGGGTGGAGTTCGACTCCACCTCCTCTGAGACCTCATTTAAGGGCTGACCCTCACTGAGGCAGCATCTCTTGGAGATCGCTCACCAGGGAGGATCGCCTCAGCTCTGGTGAGTTCCCTTTTCCTTATATCTTCTGTATTTCTACCATTTTGCTTGTAATTGCTATCCTTGTTAATACCAGCATAGTTATTGCCAATACAGTCTGGATGGAATGAAGGGCATGAAATACTGATGTGCTCATCAAACGCTGCTTGTTAGCTTAGAGACAAGGTGTTGAATTGGTTTGTTCATGTATTGCAAACAGGTTACTTAGCTGCCTTCATTTTAGCTTCAGAAGAACATGTGCAGAATACAGAATTGATTAGAAGAAATAAGAACTGTCTGCATAGAACTTACTCTTTCCTTACACAGGAGAATCAAGCACACGTTTGTATGTGAGTACCTCCAGAGGTGAAACTTGATCCCCCAGATGTAATGAGCAGAGACATTACAATCAGTTCTAACTGTATCTTAATGCTGTGCTGAATAAGCCTGAGTCAGGATGTAAACCACTTTCTCTTTTTTTCTTCAGATGAAGCCATTAATTTTGTCAGCAAGTCCAAAACGACTCCAGAAATATCAGTCAGTCCTTCTGAAGACCTGGAGCTGGTGTGTGAGGTGTCAGCTGCAAGCGGAGCTGTCGTATAGAAGAAAGATCAAATAGAGGTGAAGCAGGACCAGAGGACAACCATCATCTCCCAGGGGACGCACCGCAAGCTCATGGTCAAAAATGTGACCCTGAAAGACCAAGGGAGCTACAGCTGTGAAACAAAAGATGACAAAGCAACATTCCAAGTGAAAGTCAGAGGTGAGAAAATGCTTGGAATCCCAGAGATAAAGGAACACTTCATTTTGTGTGTCTTGCATTTGGAGGATCAACTTACAGCCTCTCTGGTGCAAAACATTTTGGCTATAGGACTTTCTTTGTCATCTAGTGTCATAGCAACACTTTTCTACATGTGCTTTTCCATCCAGGAATGAATTACTGCAACAAACAATAGGCAAGGAGGGTAACTTGTGCAGCTCTTGTAGTCAGCTGGTGTCTGCAGGGTTACAGTGCAAGAGCACACCAGGCATGCAAGGAGTGAGAAAAGGGGAGGTGTTTGATGAGGTCTGGTTACAAAATTTGAATGACACAATGAGGTGGAAAATGCCACTAATCAGACTCATAAATGGCCTGGGTTGCAAAGGCCCACAGTGCTCATCCAGTTCCAACCCCCTTCTTCCTATGTGCAGGGTTGCCAACCAGCAGCCCAGGCTGCCCAGAACCACATCCAGCCTGGCCTTGAATGCCTGCAGGGATGGAGCATCCACAGTCTCCTTGGGCAACCTGTTCTAGAGGGCCATTCCCTTCTGATTTACTGGAAATGTAGAGAGACATCAGAAGAAACAAAGAGAAGGGAGGAGGTTCAGCAGTGCATGCAGGTGTTCTAAATCTCATGTCCAAATCTGCTATCAGACTGCGAAATGTTTAGAGTTATGATATGATATGAAATGATATGCCTATTCATTTCCCAAGGCAAAATAGAGGGGAAAGTATTTTCCTGTCTTAATGAGGCATCATGATGGTCCCTGTGAAGGGCAAGTATAATGAAAATGGGGAACTGGAGTAAGCTCTGCAGCAGACTACAGCAAAATGGTGTGACTGTTGTGATGTCCCTGCAGAGAAAGAAGACGTGTTTACAAACAAGGACAAGGTACAAAAGGAGGTGAAGGCTGCACTGACTCAAAATGCCACGCTGAGCTGCGAGGTGGCCCAGGAGAAGATGGAGGTGAAGTGGTACAAGGAGGGGAAACTGATCACCTCGAGCAAGAAGTTCAAGGTGGCGTCAGAGGGCAAACGGTGTCGGCTGGTGGTGATCCAGGTAGAGAAGAAAGATGCAGGGGAGTACAGCTGCGAGGCTGCTGGCCAGAAACTCACCTTCAAGATTCATGTCACAGGTGAGAGAGAACACATTTTGGCCTTTCATTCTAGAATGTTTTAGAAAACGGTCATTAGTTTGTAAGTTTTCCCTGCTATGCTTAAAATTTTTGGAGCTGAACCTTGGGGTGGTTAATTTCTGATGAGGAAATTGAACAAATTATTCTAAATACAGTTGTGAGGCAGCTCCATCTTTTAAAATCTTCAGGAATTTCCTTTTGCTGTGGGAATGAGGCCATAGACAAGAAAGTTCTGATTGCACTTCTCCATTCCCACGTGCCTGTACCACTAGAACAACTCTGCAATGCAGCTGCGTCTCAGGAAGTTTCAGAACAGGGGCTTTGTGTCAAGCACTAGGGGGTGTGCTCTATGTAACATGTTTTTGTCTTGGAAGGGCTCATTTAGCATGGGAGAGAATACTACAGGAATGTTTTGTATAAGTTGATGTTTTGAAGACATAAGTAAATGGCAGCTAGGGGACGAAAGAGTCATGAGAGTCATACAAGAAGCATCACAGAATGCCTTTTGTTGGAAGGGACCTGGAGGATCATCCAGTTCCAATCTCTGTCCTGGAAAGGAACACATTCTTTGTGACTAGGTTGCTCTAACACCCATCCAGCCTAGACTTGAATGTTTTCAGGGATGGGGCATCCATAAATTGCACAACTTCTCTCCACATCATTCTCTTGGGGCATCAGACTGGGAGAACTGATTCATTTTTCTGACTCCTTCCCCAAAACCTGCTCTTCTTTCAAGAGGCCAAACTAATGTATCTCTCTCTTTTCAGAGCCAGAATTTGTATTTACAAACAAGGAGAAGGTACAGAAGGTGGTGAAGGCTGCAACAACAGAAAAATGCCACGCTGAGCTGCGAGGTGGCCCAGGAGAAGATGGAGGTTGTCATCAATTTATAAGCAATGAGCCAATAATGTTCCAATTATAAACTTTTATTAATTGTAGCGGGTAAAACTAAAAGGCAATTCAGCGCTGGGCGACAGGGGGATTATTGTTCCTCCAACTGCCGTGCCGTCCCGTCCCTTGCAACTTCTTTTGTATTGTCCATCCCGAGCGTATTGTCCTTTAATTGGTCGGTTGTGATCGTGCGACTTGGTGTGTCGTTCCTTGGTTGGTCCTTCCGTGGAACTTTGTATCCATCGGGGCGCGCTTTGCCTGTAACTACGCAGAGTACACAATCTACCCATAAGATTAGAGTGTTCTGCAACCTTTGTGGCCTCCATATTCCACCATTATATCCCGGTCCTAATGAACAAGCACTCCACCACAATGCTACCACATCCCGGTCTTAATGAGCAAACATTTTATCACAGAGGTCAAGTGATAAAAGGAGGGGAAACTGATCACCTCGAGCAAGAAGTTCAAGGTAGAGTCAGAGGGCAAACAGCGTCGGCTGGTGGTGAGCCAGGTGGAGAAGAAAGATGCAGGGGAGTACAGCTGCGAGGCTGCTGGCCAGAAACTCACCTTCAAGATTCATGTCACAGGTAAGACAGGTGTTGTATGAAATACAGCAGAGAACAGTAAAGTAAAATCTAGTTTCTATTATACTGCACCTGGATCACTGTAGTCTGTGCTGAGGTTTTTTCCCTAGACTTGATTGCATGGGTTTGTAGAAAGTATTTGGTTTCAGTATGACACAAAGACCTGTTTCAGTCTGTCTGTAGAGCAATAATTAGTAATATATGTACAGTGGAAGCAATATTCAAGATATTATTCAAATCTCTCCTGTGCCTGAGATCCCAAACTGTAATTCTTGTTCACCTAAACATTTGACTAAGATAAGTATGTGCAGTGAGGCTGGAGTGCATGTTCTACGTGCAGCCTTTCATGGCAGGAGAAGCAGGAACTTCTCCTAGTAGTACACTGCCTTTTTACTATGCCTTTATGTTGGAGGCTGCATCTGGATAGGTGAGTCTGCTACTCACAGTAAGAGACCTGGTAGAGCTGACTATTGCCAGAGCTCAAAGTAAGATAGATATCTGCAAATCACACACAAAGAACAAAGGACTGCGTTGGTGAGCATATTTCCTTTGTGCCTTTGACAGTCACAGTTGTGGCAATGGTAGAGGCCATGAGGAGTCTGTTCAGGAAGCCAGGAGTACTGTTCTGGGTCATGAAAAGGCAGCCAGTGGTTTGACTATCACATGTTTATGTGTTTTGATGTTTCACAGTGGGTCTTAAGTAAAAGGAACTCAGGTTTTGGTTGCCTGCAGGACAGATGTTCTTTTGGGTTCAATATGTTTGCATAGTGACTTGCAACCATGGGACTGGTGTTCAAGGACCCTCTTGGTTCCTTCAGTTCCTAGGTTCTTTCTTGCCTAGATTTGACACTTTGTTTCAACAGAAGAGCTGATATTCTCTAGTGAAGGCTATTAGTTTGGGCACAAGTGGTAACCTAAACCTGTTCCAACCTGTACATACAAACCTGCAAGTTGGTCTCATTTCGGTCCCTCAGTCAATACTTTTTCTTTTCTTCCCTCAGAGCCAAAACCTGTGTTTATAAACCAGGAGCAGGTGCAGAAAGAGGTGAGTGCTGCCCTGGCAGCAAGTGCCTCCCTCAGCTGTGAAGTAGCACAGGATCCAACCGAAGTAAAATGGTACAAGGATGGAAGACTGCTTGCCTCCTCCAGAAAGTTCAGAATGGAATCTGTGGGCAAAACACGGCGTCTGGTTGTGGAGCAGCTGGAGAAGAAAGATGCTGGAGAATACATCTGCGAGGCTGCTGGCCAGAAGATGACCTTCAAGTTGGAAACAACTGGTGAGCATTCGCTTTGGGAGCACTAAGCAGCTTTTTATGTGGCTTAGAGGAAGACTGGCTGTCTTCTACCCTGTGGGCATGGAACAGCCACAATTCCCCCCGGAACAACATCAATGACCCACACCACAAGTTGGATTCTCCTTTTTAATGTAGTGGTAGCGAGGTGAAAATCTGGCTGTGGAATATTTTTGACTAAGGAACTTCTACTTTAATTTCTAGATGCGCTGAATTACCCTCTGGAGTGTCTTTCTGAATATATAAGCAACCATGGGTGACTATGATCCTGATTTATATCTAGGTTCAGGCTTACTTTTTCAGTTAGGTTAGATCAATAGCTCCAGAGAAGATAGGGAAATACAGCAGTTCACTGATACCATGTGTCAGAAGAATGCAGCTCAGTGCTGGGCAGTTTGCTGCTTCATTCCCTCTTACAAGTTGCACCCAAGGCTGGAAAAGACCACTGAGATAGCTGAGTCCAACCCAGCCCACCCTCACTGGACTTACTAACCACGTCCCCAGTGCCACATACCCGTGGCTCTTGAGCACCTCCAGTGACTGCGGTATATCAGCGTGGTTGCTTCAGTTGTGGGAGTTTTCAGACACTGGCTGTTGTTCTAGCGAGACAAAAAACCAAAACTGATGGAACAGTGTCTATACAGGAAGCAACTGGCTGTCCTGATGGCTGCCAACAGTTTTACACAAGGTGTGTCATGCAAGCTTGCATGAGTCTGGTTTAAAAACTTGCTGTTCTGATGGAAGGAGAGGATGTTGGTACAGGATAACTGCGGGATTTGTGCTCTCCCGACATCCAGTTGCAATCACAGCTTATTGTTGCTATAGAAAACAGCTTCTCTGTAGACAAATTGAGTTAGTTCCAATAAGTGGCTGAAGCCCTAAGTGATCCAAGGTGAAGCATGATCCAAACTGGAATTTAACTAATTGTAGTAGGGAATCCAAGCCTTAATGAGATGAGTTATTTAAAATATGAGTCCTCCATCTAAAACAGCATTGAACTCTTACTCTGGTTTATGATAGAAGTGAGAGTTTAACAGCAGAAGTCTGAAGTTATGCTCCATATTTCTCATCACTCAAGAGAATATTTGAATATATGAATTCCTTTGGCTATGTTAGAGCTCATAATGAGGTCAGCTGATGTTCTTTAAATGCTCGGAGTCTAGCAATGTGGGGAAGTGGACTGCTATTTGCTGTTGAGCTTTAGGCTAAGAAGCCTGATTTTAGAGGACTGTGGACTTCCCCTTTCCCTTCCCCTCTCCTCCCCTTCTCCCTGGACTGATCCCACATGGTTTGAGAATGATTTCAGATCAAGGTAAATGAGGAATCGCTGTGTGAAAACCTGTTGTTTTACTGCACTATAAGAGACACTTAGCCAAAAGACAAGTGTGTGTTCCAAGCTTGAGATTGCAGGAGATCCTAGAAACAACTCAGCTGCTCAAACCTGTAGTCTGGCTGAATCTTTTATTGTCAGTTTTGGTCAGGAGGAGATGCTTGAGTAAGACAAATAAAAGGTCACGGGTAAGTTGGTCCTTCTTGTGATATACTTCTAGGCTTTCATCAGGGAGAAGCTTAATTAGTCCAAATAATCATAGCAGAAACCACACCAAGAGCATGAGAGTGAAATTTATACTTTCTTGACGTGAAGGAAAATTTTACCTGGTTCTGCCATTCCCCAAATATTTGTTTCCTTATGACAAGAAGAACTTTGCAGAAGTAATTTTTTTTTTCAGTCTTGCGTGCAACACAAAAAGGGGTAAAATCTAGGAGGCCACCTGAAATGTTTTTTCCATCTGGAAGGATCCATTTAACAGCACCCATGGACCTGGTTATGAACAAAACTAAGTTCCCAACTAAATCCACATTCTTCTTTCTCCTTCTCAGAATTGCCTGTGAAAATCAGCAAACCATTGGCAGACAGTAGCGTCATTGAGAAGGACAAGGTCACATTTGAGTGTGAGCTGTCCAGGCCCAACATGGACGTCAAGTGGTTCAAGGTATGGCATGTAATGGTATTTTCCTTTCTGACTTCTCTGGAAATGAATGAGAGCCTTTAATTTCACTTCCAAGGGATGCGAGTCTGAGCTTTTCCTTGATAGCTTTTTCACTGCTCTCTTTTCTTTATGCTCTTTTATTTGCCCAGATCAGCACTCTTTGTTATTATGTCCTGAGTTCATTTATCAAGTTGAAATTGAAGTTTGTTTAGGTTTTATTGTGAACTTTTTAGGTCATGCTGCACTAAATATTGTTGGTTGAACTACAGTACAGTCTTGAGCTTCAAGTCTAACACAGAAATTCTCAGCCGGGATTTTGTAGCCTTGTTGTGAACTGGGTTTTTGGGGTGAAATCTCAGTTTTCTTTGCACCTGACAGTGTGAGAATTTGCTCTGGCACTTTGTGTACCTCCCCGGTGCTCAGCTGTTCCTTCCCTTACTTGGGGATAACGTCATTTATTCAAGGTGATGTCCAAACAGGCTTGTTAACAGTCCTCCGCAGTGCTTTAAGCTGTCATAGGTCAGCCAGAATTTATGCATGTTCTATAGCCATTCCTTCATGTTGAAAACACTGCACTGTGCTTAAGCTTCAGCATATGTTCCAGTAAGCACAGTTCCATTAATTATAGGGGAGTGGGTGAATTAAGCATAGATCTGAAGGCTCCCTTTGCTGAGTGCAGAGATGGAAGGACTAATGGAGATCTGACTTGATATTTTCCCTTCTAGGATGGGAAGGAGCTCTGTCAAAGTAAAAAAGTGGGCATTACTTCCCAGGGAAATAAGAGAAGTCTCATTATTCACAAGTGTGAATATGAAGATCAGGGAACATCCACATGCTGAGCAGCCTAAGACAAGACATCAGCTACCCTAAAGGTTCATTTTATGTTTAACTGAAAGAGCAAATAAATCCTCTTGTGGTATTTTGCACCACGGGAAGAAATGCTTCATGGGCAGTTTGGGCATTTCTTGGTTAGTCCTTTTGGATACCTTTCTCTTTCTTCTTTATGCTCAAGACAGATTTTCCCTCCATGTGTTGCATTGGTTAAACCCCAGTTTGTAGCTCATCATTGGGCTCTGAAGCATCAGACTTGTTACTGAACACACGGGTCTGCTGTGCCCTGGTAGATGCCACCTTCCCAAGGGACGTATGAAAGGATGCTTTTTTCTGATTTCCTACTAGATGCTGTCCTCATGTGGCCACTTGGGTTCAGTGTTAGCATGAACATGAACATGTGTCCTGTCCCATGACTTTGGTGAACTCTCATTTTCTCTCTCATTCTGCAACCAGGTTGGGTTGCTGTTTCAGTACTGGCTGTTTTATGTAGCCATTCCATTTGTTCTGGTTTACGTTCTTTTTTATTTTCTTTTTTTCAGGCATCGTTTCTATACAGTAGACAAAGCCAGCCTATTACATTTGATTTACAGTTTTTAGCTTTTGCTGGTAAGCATTTCAGCTCTCAGGCAGTTTTACCAACAGCTTTGAAGAGCTGAAATGAACCAGCCTGGACACGATGGTCTGTTTTTGTTGGTGTAATGAATTTATGAAGTTAAACTGATTGACCCCATAAGGTTTTACAGTGTATGACTCACGTCTGGCAGAGTTATCACAGCAATGAGTTTATATACTTAGCATTTCAGGAGGCAAATGGTTGGGGATACTCTTTCATTTGCTTGCGTCTCAGAGTGAATCACTAGTATGTGAACCATCCTTCATCTCCTTTGTATTGCTTTTGTGTGTGTCTGTGTGTGGTTTCCCCTGTGAATTTCATTCTTTCCAGTTATATGGAAGTTCTCTTTTGAGCAGTGAAATTAGATGTTCCATCATCAGTCATAATGGTAAAGCTGAGTTGCCACGTTATCTGTGTCCTTTCTGTCTGGCGTCTCAATAACTGCTGCCCCACCACAATATCTGCCTAATACTTCAGCTCCATGGATGCCTCCTTGTGCAAACTGAGAGCCTGTATTTGGTGTGCATAGATCTGGGCTTACATCTGTGCTGGTAAATGCACTAGTGCATGGGCTAAGCAGTCCTGCCTCCTGTGCTGTGGGCATTGAGATGGGGCTCCTACAAGCTGCCCATTGCAAGATATTTAGAAACTAATTGCTGCGGAGGTTTCCATCCTCTTTTCAGACTAACTAAAATTTGGTTAGTGGGATCAAAACAGAAGGGGCAGGGAGGGAGAGCTGACCAAGGACTACTGATGGAACAACTATGAATCCTTGGTTCCTCAGGATTCCCTGCATCAGCAGTTGGCAACAGGAGTAAGGGGGCTCAGGAGGACACTGTGGAGTAGTGTGAAAAATGAGCGAAGAGAGTTACTAATTGATGCCTCTTGGAAAGTAGTCCAAGAGTGGTCCTCTTCCTAAACTCTCCTCTTGTGTGTGGTTTTATCTTTATGAGGTGTTCATAACAAGTGATGTGTAGATCTCCCTTATCTCATAATGTCTTTTCCTGCCTGCAGTGAATATGCAGGATACTGGATCATATACCAGCTTCTTTGAATTACTGCTCATGTCAGGAGATAAAATCTGCCTATTCTTTGAACTAACACTGGCGAGGGTTAGTTATTCTGGCTACCGAGAGAATGACACAGCAGATTAAACTCTTTCATTTCCTTCTTTGTCAAATGCCTTTTCATCTAACTGTGTGTCCCATAGAAATTCAGAGCAGTGTTGGCTGAGGGAAGTGGAAATATTTATCTCCTGTGTGTATCTGCCACCCTATTTAGACATGCTGGCAGAGCGCGGAGATTGGAGGAGTTGGATTAGGCAGTAGTTTCCCTATTGCTCACAGAACCACTTTTTCTGTGGTCTCCCAGCTACCCTGTGCCCAGTGGCCTATGCAAGATGGAGCGGAAAAGGCTCATTTTATGAACAAACAGGAACCTTTCTGGTCAGATTAATACCTGTGCTCTTTTAGAGAGATTTAGATACTAGAGATTTTAGGTACTGGAATAGGCTCCCCAGAAAGGTGGTTGAATCACCATCCCTGGTTGTGTTTAAGAGCCTTTTGGATGTGGTACTCAGGGATATGATTTAGTGTAGGGTTTTTAGAGTTAGGGTACTGGTTAGGCTGCGGTTGGACTTGATGATCTTCAATGTCTTTTCCAACCTGGGTAAATCTATGATTCTATGCAGGAACTCTTCTCCTGAGGTTAATCCAAGTTGTATCCAGGCCCTTCAGAAGGAAAGGGATATAGCAGCACAGAAATATGGCCTGATTCTGACATAACTAAATGCAGACCTGGAGAGTTAAAAGGGATTGTGTGATGTTCAAAGGATTTTGAAGCAAAGATGTCCCCTAGGTAAGATTTGTGGCTGACATTCCCCATACATTGTTTGTAGGCACACAAGCTAAGGAGAGACTAGTGATGAGCATGCAGAGAAGCCAATGGTTCAGACAGGTTTGTAGTGACACAACACTGTAGAGTTCTGTCTAGTTCTCCTTGGCATAGTTTGGAAAATAAAGATGAGGTAATTGGTGGTAACCAATATGGCTTCATCAAGGTCAAGCCATGTCTGACAAACTTGGTGGCCTTTCATGATGGAGTAACAGCATCAGTGGATAATGGGAGAGCAACTGACATCATCTACTTGGACTTGTGCAGAGCATTTGATCCCGTCCTGCATGACATCCTGGTCACCAAACTGGAGAAAAATGGTTTTGATGGATGGACCAGTTGCAGGATAGGGAACTGTCTGGATGGTCACACTCAGAGAGCTGCAGTCAATAGCTCAGTGTCCAGGTGGAGGGTGGTGTTGGGACCAGTGTTATTTAACATTTTTGTAGGCAACATGGAGAGTGGAATCAAATGCAGCCTCAGCAAGTTTGCAGATGACACCAAGCTGAGCGGTGCTGTTGATGTGCTAGAGGGAAGGGATGCTACTCAGAGGGACCTGGACAGGCTGGAGAGGTGGGCCCTTGGCAGCCTCATGAACTTGAGTGTGGCCAAGTACAAGGCCCTGCACCTGGGTCAGGGCAATCCCAAGCACAGGCACAGGCTTAGAGGAGAATGATTTGAGAGAAGCCTTGACCCTGAGGAGAAGAGTTGGTGTGGAGGGAGGTGTCCCTGCCTATAGCAGGGGGACTGGAACTAAATGACCTTAAAGATTCAGTCAGTTCTATTGTTTTTCTACCCTTAATTTTGCTTGAAAGGTTTTAGAATAAATGAGATTCTGGTTTCCATGAAAACTGTTTGCAGGGAGCTCCATTGTAGCTAGTAGGTCTGTCTTTAAGTTCAAGGGCAATAATGCATTGACTGTGTTGAAGAGAGAAATGACTCAGGAATGGATGATGGTTTAGAATAAAACATAATCCTACTTATTTTCTATGCAAATATGTGTAAGGAAAAGATGCTGCACTCAGTTCTGGAAATACCCTGACAAATATATCTCTACTGTTTCACAGCTGGAGATATCAAGATTGTTAAAGCACTGGAAGATGTGGAAGTGAATGAATATGGGAGTGCATCTTTTGTCTGTGAGATTTCACACGATGAGGTTCAGACCCAGTGGTACAAAGAGGACAACAAGCTGAAGGCTGATGACAACATCAGAATGCAACAAGATGGTAGGGTGTAAGCGGGGGGTCTTTCTCCTGAGTGGGGGGTGGGTTGGAGATCAAGCATATAAGACATCTGAAATGAAGTGAAGAGGGTTCAGAAGCGAGTTCCCCTTTTGTTTTGGGACTGAGGTTTAGGTGGAACAAGTGACATGGTGGGATGCTTAGTGTGGGACGTGTGATGCTATCCCACCATCCCACACTGCTGGGAGCAGGTAGGAAATGAGTGCAGTTATTTCCAAAGTGGGGGTGAACAGGGCAGTCAGTTCACCTCTCCAAAGAGGTTTTGTCTGACTGTGAGTGTGATCCTTCTGTATCAGATACTTTGAATTTGACGGTGGCCGCATTTGATCAGTCCTTGTAGAAGCCATGTTTAGATTCTGCTTTGGTCTGCTCCATTTCCAGTTCAAAGTCGTTGGACACTAAATGAGACAGCTGCATCTCAGTAAAAGATGTGTTTGAATAGCTGTGATGTGCTTACTATTCAGATTTACAGAGCTGAGGTTTTGTCCTTGGCTATAGCAAAGGAGTCAAATCAGGTGAAATTAATTGTATTTCTGAACTAGACAAGTTTAAGTTTGGTAGCACCTAAATTTGGTGCGGTTTGTCATTGATTTCATCTGAAAGAAACTTGCAGGCTTTTTATCTGCTGTTGTCCCCAGCGTAAGATTATCCATTCACATCCTAAAGTACTTGTTATATTTTCAACTCACTCTTATTTGAATAAAAGCCTCAACAATTGGGAGCAATTTAATAAGCACAGAACAAGAGCTGGACCTTGCATTTGGTAGATACTGTACAGTATTACTTCATAGAAATGTAGTCAATGGCATTCCCTATAGACAATCGTTTGTTTTATCTTTAGAGTCGTTCAAAGAACCATTGTGAACTTGACATTAATTGGAATGGAATACACGCAAGAGACTTTCCTCTTCTTCCAATTGTCCTCATCCTTTCTTCTCTTCCACCCCTGCTTTGCAGATTACCATATAGAAATCACCAGGAAGTTGGAGGACAAGACAGCTTTGGAACGTCATTCTGTCATCCTGTCCTGTGACTTCAGGCCTTCTCCAAAGGTTGTGAAATGGTTCAAGGGCCGCACACCCATCGAGCCCTCTGAGAAGTACAAGATCAAGAGGGATATGCATTCAGTAGAGCTCAGAATTCTGAAGCTGAAGCCCGATGATGCTGGTGTGTACAAGTGCAAGGCAGGAATTGCAGAGACTGAGGCCACGCTGACAGCTGAAGGTATGAGCAGGGAGGGTGGCCTCTTCCATGTCCTATTTCACCTCAGATTTCTCTTCTTGAGGTTGACTTCTGCCGTTCTCTCCTGCTAACTTTATAAATGTATTATCTTCACATAGATGATTACACAAAGATCATCTAGTCCAACCATTCTACCACATCCCAGTATGATTTATAGTAACAGTGGTAACAGTTCACCTTGTTTCCCCACAGCCCGCAATGTAGAAGTAACGAAGCACCTGCAGGATGTAGAAATTGAAGAAGAGAGCTCTGCTGTCTTCTCCTGCGAGCTGTCCCATAATGACGAGGACGTGGAATGGTTCCTGAATGGCAACCTCCTTTACACCAACAATTACAATGACATCAAGAACGTTGGCAATTGCTGCACACTGACAATGAAGCAGGTTAAGCCTGAGGATGCTGGCACAGTGACAGTGAAGTCAGACAAGGTGTCAGAAAGCGCACCTGAAGGTGATAGGTGGGTCTGATCACACCCCTCCTGGATGTAAGAGATGCTAAGGAGCTCCAGTTCATTCTATTGTGCAGCAGTCCTGCTTCTAAAGCTGACCTCTCTGGGGTGACAAGTCATCAGAGGCTTTCTTCCAGTGGAAGGTTCCATTGCAGCAGATATCAAGGAAGGAGGATGGTTTTGGTGTCCTGCCAAAGCATTCCATTGCTTTTTATCATCATTTTACTTAACACAAGGAGAGTTACAGGAGCAATTTCTTTTACTGCTTCAGTAACATGCAGTGTCAATGCTGTTGTCTCCAAGGATTTATGACTGAAGGAGAGATCATTCAGTGTGTGTTTTGCCTCTGGGATGACTAATGACCAGGCTGTGAGCAACCTGATCTAGCTGTGAATGTCCCTTTTTATTGCAGGGGAGCTGGGCTAGATGGCCTTTAAGGGTCTCTTCCAATTCTAAGGAACTTGTGCCTGAAGTGCAGAAGTGGATGAATTATACCACTTCTTCATATCCTCCCCATGATTACAGAGGAAATACAACAAAACAACATGCATGGTCTTACTGTTGTCATTTGCTTGAATACGAAGACGTCTCTTTTTTATGGTTGAGATTTTTGTTGATATGGGTCAGGAGGAACTCACACTTTTTAGCTTTCTCAATAGGCAAAAAGTTCCAGTTGCTGCAAGCCACCGAGGTAACCAATAGAGGGGCCCTGATCCCCCTTGTGCCATCGGGATGCTCTGGCACGGGATGTGCCTCAAATTCAAAGCTCCTTCCCACCTCCCAAGGAAAAGCAAAGCAACTCAAGCATCTCCAGCAAAGCTGCCCAGCAGACAGCAGGGAATGCAAACAGCTTCTGGCTGCTCCCCTGCACTCCTGTCCTAAGTAAGTGACCCCTCGAGGACTGGATGGGAAATCAGTGCATGACACACGTGAGTGTGCACAGCATTGTGCAAAGCAGTGGGGATCCATGTGTGTGTGTGTGTATTTGTGCATGGATGGTGTTGTACACACATTTGTGTCCATGAGTGTACAAACCAGTGGTGTTGCTCAGGTGTGTGTAGGTCTGTGGGTATGTGTGCAAGGACGAGCATGCACATATATGTACGTGCACAGGGGTGTGCAGAGTGTTGGAGCTGCACAAGGACATTGTGGTACCGGTGTGTGCGTGCACTTTGGGAGTGAAAGGAAGGGGTTACACATGTGTGAGTGTGTGTGCGCACAGGGCTGCACTAAGGGATGTGGTTGTGTGAGTGTGTGTGAGCACATAGATAGTGCGTGGATGCGGTGGCACAAATGTGTGCTTGCACAGGGCTTGCTGAGGAGTTGGGCTGCACACAGGTGCACACAAAGGGATGTTTGAACCCTTTGCCCCTAAGAACAGTTTTCCAGTGTCCCTCGTCCAAGAATTCTTTGAACAGCCTGCAGCTGACTCTCCTGAAGCTCAGGGTCCTGACTTTGCTTTTTGCCAGGCCCGCATTCCTTGAGATGAGGAACTCTAGGAGGGCATGGTCACTACAGCCCTGACCACCTCCAGTCTTAACCCCTGCTGTGCAGCATGTCCAGTAATGCTTCCCTTCTGCTTGGTGTGCTTAATGCTTGGCCCACAAAGTTATTCCCAGTGCAGTCCAGCAGTCTCTCAGACAGCTTGCAGCCAGCCATGCTGATTTCCCAGCCTGACTGGAATCCCCCATCAAGTTGAGAGTCAGTGAGCGCGGTGCTTCTGGTAGCTGCAGTAAGCAGGGCCCATCAACAGGCTCCCTTGACCAGGCGGCCTGGAGCAGACCCTCACCTCCAGAAGCCCATTATTGGTTCAGTCCCGAATTTTACCCGCAAGTTCTCAACGTGATCGTGGCTGTTCTTAGTCCTTTGCAGTCAGCTGCTTCATAGAGAGGGCAAATACCTTGCCCTCCGGAATTCCATAGTAACAATCATGTCTCCTTTATGTCAGGTGAGGTGTTTTTTGTTGTTGTTTTTTGTTTGCTTGTTTGTTTGTTTTCCATTTTCTAGGTAGAAAATTTAATTTCTGAGCCAGGAGAAGAAGAAGTGCAACATGTAACAATCTTCCTGGCACTGTGCAGTTTGCATGAGTAGCCAAGTGCTCCTCAGGTAACGTGTGCTGCAGAGCTGACCTTGGTGGCAGGGGTTGTGTCTTCATTTTCTTCCTGTCATGTGGGAACATAAGAAGACTCTTCAGAGCAGGAGCTGCAGAGGAAGATGAACGGCATGAGAAGGTAAGGCTAGGAACCAAGGACACCTCCAGAAAGAACAGAAAAACTAAGTCATTTAAGATGCATGATGGCCGTGTGATACTGTCCGTGACTGGAGGAGAAGCACATGGCTAGGAATGACTGATGGCTCTGGTGGGATGAGTGCCTACATGCGCCGTAAAGGAGAGTTTGTGGGATGTTCTGTGGACATGTGAAGGCTGTGGGAAAGTTAAGAGAGAAAACGTGTGAATTCACAGAAGTGGTATTAGAACCTGGAATAAACCATTTGGATCACTCACATCTGAGTCCGTGCCAGATTGTCGCACTGTCAGAACCTGAGGCCTGGGATTTTCCTTTAGTAGTGCCAACTGCCTGTTGTAAATGAGAAAAGGTATTACTAAACATAGCTTCCCTCCTTGTAGTTTTGATATTTCTGTCTTTGCATTCCTTTAGCACCCAGGGTGTTGATGCAGCTGCACAAATCT
Organism: Coturnix japonica; assembly: GCF_054131305.1. Taxonomy (NCBI): domain Eukaryota; kingdom Metazoa; phylum Chordata; class Aves; order Galliformes; family Phasianidae; genus Coturnix; species Coturnix japonica. The sequence goes on along the minus strand of NC_140671.1, from coordinate 16,758,718 downwards.
GCTGTACTGTCCTCCTGTTTTGCATGGAAGAATGGTAAAATAGCAATCTCTGGGTGAAATTTTGTTCAGGCGTTTTCCTTTCTGTGCCCCTAGGAAGCAATGGCTTGGAAATGGCAGTGCCGCCTGGGAACCCACACAGCAACCCAGTATCTCATTGTCTGGGTCTGTGAAAAACCACAATGATGACAAAAGATGTTTCAATTCTGTCTGTGCTGTCAGTGCAGCCCTGAGGAGCGGTGTGGGCATGGCATGGCAGGGAGAAGGGATTTCCCTTCCAATGGGAAAGTGCCTGTTCATGTGTTGGTATGTAACCGCTCCATGGCCTGCTCCATGTGCTTCTGAATGGGCAGCTCAACTTTTGTGTCACTCAGCCACCTGTGGCAGAGGTCAGGATTAGTGCCTTTCAAGGAGCTGAGAAGCATTTCTTGCTCAAGTCCTGCTTCCAAGCTTAACCACCTACAATGAAGTAGATGTCGTTTTTCTGGTGTCCTTCAATTCCGTGTCCGCATTTTCCCAAAAGCAAAAGAATTTGGAGTTAACCAGCTGCAGTGAAGTGAGCGATTTCAGTGCCTATTTCTGATGGTGGCAATGAGTTCAGAGGTCACACTTAATTGACGGTGCCTGTTTCCATTCTGACAAAGGCTGTAGTTTCAGCTGACTTCCCGAGGCTGCCATGTGTGGTGGTGACACAGCCTTGGGCTTGTGCGTTTGCATGACTCCCACCTTTCCTTTCTGTGTCTTGCAGGTCAGCTGGTGCTGGAAGCGGCCGGTATCTGAGTAGGAATGAAGGTGAGTGCAGGAGCAGCTGCTGAGGGGAGGAAGGAAGTCCATGCTAATGAGCTCTGAAGCATCTGCGGGTCCGGTACCAGAATAGGCAGCAGTGATGCAGGGGGCTCCTCGGCAGGAAGCTGGCTGATCCAAATGCTTGCTGAGAGTTTGGAAGCCCAAACCCTTATGGTCTCTGTAAGGGTGGTTAATAAAAAGATATTAACCAAGATGGTGGTAAATAGCCTAAGGTTATTAGCAAAGGGAAACTCACCAATATCGATACCTTGACTAGAAAGCTGAGGCAGCCTCAACTAGGGAGCAATCTCTAAGACATGCTGTCTCAGTGGTGGTCAGCCTTTAAATGAGGTCTCAGAGGAGGTTGAGTCGAGGTCCACCCCTTCTGGGAGCACAGCTAGATTACTCTCACCTGTGCTCCCGCAGCTGACCCAATACTTGCCTCAGCTGATTAATCAGAGGTTCAAGCTGTGATTTCCCATACAGTCTCTAAGCTGAAGGCAGCATCTCCTTGATCTGATGGTGGTGTGCCTGAGTGAGGGAGTGATCCAAGCTGGATGCAGAAGAGTCATCTTAATTTCTCTGCTATTTTACTTCAGATGACACCTATTGGGTGTTGGTTTCTTAAAATTTGGATCTAGGAGGTGGTCTCTTCCTTTGCTTCTGATGAAAGCACAGAAGTGCAGCAGGAGTAGAAGACAAAGAGGTTTTCTTGGTGACAGGAACACCAATTATTTGAGTCAAATGTGTAACTGATGTAGATGGTGAAGAACAGATCTGCCTCAAAGACATGCTTGATCACATAAGAAATGAGCATGTGATCCAAGACAGGCAGCGTGGCTTTAGCAGGGGAAGGCCATGCCAAACCAGTCTGGTGGCCTTCTATGATGGAGTGACGGCATTTGTGGACAAAAGGAAGGTAACAGATGTCATTGACCTGGACTTGAGCAAGATCTTTGACATTGCCCTCCACCACATCCTTATCTCTAAACTGGAGGGATGTGGATTTGACAGGTGGACCACCTGGTGGATAAGGGATTGGTTGAAAGGCCACAGACAGAGGGTGGTGATTCATGGTTCTATGTCCAGGTGGAGGCCGATAACAAGTGGTGTCATCCAGGAGTCTGTCTTGGGACCAGTGCTTTTTTACATGGTTATCAGAGACACCAATGATGCAATGGAGTGCACCTTCTGCTGTTTGCTGAGTGGTGCGGCTGACGCAGTGGAAGGAAGGGATGCCATTCAGAGGGAGCTCAACCGAGAGGTTGGCCTACGTGAATCTAATGAGGTTGAACACAGCAAAGTGCAAGGTTTTGCACTTGGGCTGGAGGAATCCCAGGCATTTCTACAGACTGGGAGGAGCAGTCCTTAAGAGAAGCCCCGCAGAGAAGGACCTGGGGGTCCTGGTGGATGAAAAACAGAACGTGAGCCATCAGCGTGCTCTTGCAGCTCAGAGAGCAAATGGTCCCCTGGGCTCCATCAGAAGAGGGGATGGCCAGCAGGGACAGGGAGGTGATTGATCTTCATGATCCTTGAGGTCCCTTCCAACCCGGGCCATTCTATGATTCTGTGATTACACTCGCTGTCAGAAAGAATGGCAGCTGTACGGAAGCTGGATATATTTTGGGACAGTTCTTGTAACCAGTTGATTTTAAGACCTTGCCCGAGTCAAGAGTCTAAATTGAGTGTCAGAAGAAAGCTGGTAAAGTGGCTATTGCTCATTCTTTTTCATTTGCTGATTCTTTCATTCGGGTTCCTTTTCCAAAGGAGATTCTGGTGATGGAAGCAATTGAAGAAAGAACCAAAGCAGCTCTTGCCAAGAGTGCTTGAAGTCCCTGTGGAGAGAAGCAAAGAACTTGGGCTTCCTCTGGGATGCTCCCCACCATGTCTCAGGAAGGAGACAACTGCTGTTCCACTTTCTGCTCTTTGTGTGGAAAGGTACGTCTGGGTTTCTTCTGCTTGTTTATTCTTTCTTTTTCAGGCTTTGAAGGAGAAGGGGTGGAGCAACGGGAGACTCACTGGTCGTTTGTTACCTCAAGAACAGGATGGATTCTGCATTGACTGTGAAAAACCTGGGCTAGTAGCATGGGCATGTTTCAGGCTGGACTTTTCCTTCTTGGTTTCCTTTTGGCTACAGGGAGACAGCTGTCTAAAGGTGTGTTTTCATACCCACTCTCCAAAACCATGTTTCATTGTTGCAGGTGGTTCAGTGTGCTCTTGCAGTGCAGATGCTGTAGTTTGCTGTAGAATCTGAATTGTTTCTGTTCCTAGGGGAGGACTGGGAGGAGGTAGTGAGAAGAGAATTCAATGCCTTAGGTGTATCTTAGTGAGAAATGTTGGCATGAGGTGCTGAAAGTCTTGAGTTGTCAAAGGCCAGTGAGGCTCAGACTCCTTAACCTGCTGGAGCAGGGTGGAAGCAAGGAGTGGGCACTGCCGTCCCACAAGCTGCACTTGGTTCTGGTCTGCCAGGTCTGTGCTGGCCTGGATTTCTTCTGAGAAGTTTGTTGGAGCTGCTTGGAGTAGTGAAGGGTGGGGAGGAAGTGCTGCTCAAGAGCTAAGGCTCTGCATGATCATCTTGGATGGTTTTAACCATGATATCTGAAGACATAGTTTCCATCAGAATGATCCCAACATTGTGCGAGTGTCTCAGATGTATGAGAGCACCCGCCTCCTCCAGCTGAGCCATAGGAAAGCTAACTGTGCCCAGTAATTACAGCTTCTGCAGATTGAATATGCTTCCAAGTGTTTTCCTTAGTGATCAATAATGTCCCAGCACTCTGAGATTCCATCTCTGGCACAGTCTGGAGCATCTCTGCAATCCTTGGTTGCTGGAGGGCACGTGGTGAGTGCATGGACAGGGTGGCACAAACGCGTGCGTGTGCTGAGGAGTTGGGTTGCACACAGGTGCACACAAAGGGGTGTTTGTGGAAGGTGTAGGCACGTAGGTGTTCCCAGGGATGGTTTGCACACGTCTGTGAATGCAAAGGAGGGCACACGATGCAGAGTGTGCATGGGGGTGTGCAAAGCAGGCAGGGTGGTGAATGGGTGTGCGTGTGCACATGGATAGGGGAAGGTTGGGGTTACAGGTTGACCTGTGCTGAGGTGAGTGGGGACTCACGGTGTTGCTCAGTGGTAGATTGGTTCACACTGAGTGCTAACAGGAAACTCGCACACCCTTTTTGTTTCAGCTGTGCCAGCGCTGTGATCCCTTGCTGCAGGGATGGGGTGTTGGAAGGATGGTGTGCGTGCCGAGCTCCCATCTCTTGCAGGAATCAAGTGTAGAGCAAAAGGGATGTTTGGGCCAGGTGACTGTAAGAAGGCTGGCTGCTTTGGATGGTGGTAGCTGATGGAAACAGGTGCTCTGGGGACCGTTCAGCTTTTAACAGAAGACAGGGGTCCTGCAGCAAGAACGACTAGGTTCTCAAATGGCTTCAGACGTGCACACCGACTACATCCCCGCAGACATTTACCGGTAGGTGGCTCTTGCAGAAGAAGATTCAAGCAGCAGAACCTTTTGCTCAGCTACAGCACACAAATGCTACAAAAGCAGGAACAACCTGCAAGCTCTGGGTCTGTTTGTCTTGCACAGGCATGCACTAACTGCGTTTGATGGTACCCCCCATCCTTGATTTCCTTCCCTGCTTCTTGTCTGATGACGCTGCTGAGCCAGGAACAAGCTGCCCAGTGTGGCAGAGCATGGTGCAGAGCTGTGCTGGGACCTCCTCCCCTTCATCTGCTGCAGATCAGTGCCCCACACATGCCATTGGGATGCTCTGGCACGGGATGTGCCTCCAACCCAAAGCTCCTTCCCACCTCCCAAGGAAAAACAAAGCAACCCAAGCATCTCCAGCAAAGCTGCCCAGCAGACAGCAGGGAATGCAAACAGCTTCTGGCTGCTCCCCTACACTCCCGTCCTAAGTAAGAGACCCTATGAGGACTGGCTGGGAAATCAGTGCATGACACACGTGAGTGTGCACAGGATTGTGCAAAGCAGTGGGGTTCCACGAGTTTGTGTGTGTGTGTATCTCTGCTGTTATGAAAGCATGGGAAGACTTACTGAGTCCCAGATAATTACTTATCCTCAAATGATTTTTCCTGGCCAAAGTTAGAGCCTCTCACAGGTAATTGAGATCAACAGGCTGTTGTTGCACAATCAACAGACACAATCTAGATGATCAGCTGAGGAAAATAAAGCATCATGCGAAGGGTACTAGATAAGTGAGCAGCTTGAGATCTGCACATTTATGTGATGCTCATGGTCTTAGACAATATTTGCCTAGAGAGGTCACATTGAATGAAAGCAAACTCTAAGATGAATGAAAATATGCACAGGAGAAGAAGCCTCTGAGGCTTCTCAAGTGTTATGACCAGAAGACATAAACTCTGTTAAAGCAAACGTTTCTCTCTATTTTTTGTGTTATTCCAGGCAGGCCTTGATTACCGCCTGAACACATGCTGTGGAAGCCCAGCTTATGCAGCACCAGAGCTAATCCAGGGCAAAGTGTCTATTGGCTCAGAGGGATGTAGAGCGGTGTTTGTTTTCCCCTCTTTCCCTTCCCTCTCCACAGAGCATTTAAAGGCAGTGGAGCTCAGGTAGGCTCTCTTGGTTTCCCTTCTGAATTCTGCTAGGTTGCATCGCTTGGTAGCTCTCAGAAGCTGTCAGTGGCCACAGACTAGAAAAGTGCAATTGGTCTCAGTTCACACAGCTGGCTGGTTTGTCTCTGGCTAATCCTGAACTGCCTCAAGCGACTGCTTTGGGGCTCTACAGAACAGCAACTTCAGAGATCTCTTTCTATTACTAAGTGTTTGAAAGAGCAATTTGCTCTGTTAATTATCCATCATTTCTGTGCAGTCTGTTTTGTCAGACTTGTCTTTAGCTTCCAAGTTGTATGTGAAGAATTGTTTCCGTTGTAATGCACAATGAACTAAAAATTGAGAGATGAAAATGTGAAGAGTTTTTCCAGCTTTGATTTCATGTCTGGAATTTTGGAACCCACTACTTGCAGTTGTTAATCTGTCCAAACTGGTCTGGTTTGGGATGCCCTCGTACTTCTTGAATCGCTGTTAAAGGCGGAGCAATTCCTACAAGTGCCATGGCCCCACTGTTGTTCTAATTCTTGTTTCTTTGTTTTCCACACGCTGCTTTTCAAGCCTCCTTTTTCTTTACAGTCAAAGTGAGAACTGCACTGTGTCTGAACCTTGTTGTGCCTGTACATAAAGAGAACCGAACAGCAGCAAAGCCAGACAGGTGACTGTGCTGACAGCTCTCGTAGCCAGTAACACGTAACTGTGCTAAATCCCTTGTGACGGCTTTGATTTCATTTTTGCCAGTGAAATCCTTGTAAAAGGAACTGCAGCAGTGTGATGAGCTAAGGTGAAGATGCTGGTTTTAGTAGTGCTCTAAGCTGAGTGAAAGGGCAATTGAATGAGGGTTATATGCTTTCTCTGGGACGATAAGGTTTTATTTCCTGAGGGAAAGAGCCAGCTTTTCATGGGCTATATGTGGGCTTTGGCAAGGGCAGACAATCCAGTCTGTCAGGAAGCCATTTGAGGTGCTTCAGGTTTGTAAGCTTGTCTTTTTGTTTTTCAGGCAGATATTTGGAGCATGGGTGTACTGCTGTATGCTCTGCTGTGTGGGTTTTTCCTTTGGATGATGACAATATGATGGCACTCTACAGGAGGATACCAGTGGGTATCAGTGGTGCTAGAATACACTGAGAAGGGAAATAGCTGAGCTTGACAAGAGGCCTTGCTTTTCGGATGGCAGAACATGCTGAGCTGTGGGTAGAAAGGCCACAGCACAGTCTGCTGAATATTGTCCCTGTTTTTGCTGCTTTGTCTACCAGTATTTTGTGGATTTGGTTCTACGCTTGGTTGGCCTATGTGGCACTGTAGCCTAATTCTGTACCATGATAGCATACAGAATTTAAGGAGAAGTATTTTCCTGCCAATGGTCTGGATTTTTTTGTATCTGGTTCTTCAACTGGCTGCTCCCTATACTATCTGTAGTAAAAATATAGACACATCATTTGATTTCCCTGAAATGAATGTTCCTAAATGCCAGCTCTTCTCATGTCTACAAAGATCAAAGTTCTGCATTTGCTATTAGAATTTCCTCTTCCAGAATCAGGAGGTAATGTAGGACCCCACAGATTGCCTTCAGAATCCAACAGTTAGTTCTGTTTCCTTTCGGAGTGCATAACAACCTGAGCACATGAATTGAATGACGTGGCTTGTTAGTCTGGTACAAACTCTGCTGTACACTGAAACCTGGTCCATTTGTAAGCAGGACTTTGTCCATCTCTGCAGGACAGCAGAAAACCCTTTGTGCTAATCATGATGCCAAGAAGCAGAATGCGGCAAATGGCAGATGATCCAACTGCTTCAGGTGTTCATTTCCTTAAAACTGTGAATAGTTTTGGACTGAGAGTTTGTAAGCAGAACAGAGCTCTTAAAGCTGTCAGAGATTATTTCTGCACTGTTCAATTCTATCTGCCTAACATACACCGGATCTCAGAACTGCATTGCTTGAACTGGTGGAACTTGTTGAAGTGAACTGGGATGAGCAAGTTTTAGAACTTAGTCAGAATGCAGTAAAAAATGGATAATCTCATGAGTATTAAGGTACAGGCTTGCTATTTCTGCACTGAATTTGTTTTTATTTTACATGGCTGTGATCTGAAAGTTGCTTGAAACGCAGGCACCTAGGCACTGTTGTGTAACTGAATTTCACACGATAGGTCCTGAAATATCCTGGAATCAAAAACTCTGACTTGTTTTAAGTCTGCTGCTTGAGTCTAATCAGGGTCATAGTGTCTGTGTGCAGTGTTTCTTTCCCTGTAATGCTCCACATCATTTCATTTTGGGAATATTGAAGGAAATGGACTATGTGCCATAACTGTTGTTAGAACAAAGTATGTCTGGTGTGATCTTATGCATAGGTTCTGTAACTGCTCTTCACAGCTCAGGTGTTTGACCTTCCTTTTGGTGAAGTGATGAAATACTGCTGGTTTCTATTTGTGCTTCTAGGCACCTTGAAGCTCTTAGGAATAGAACAATTGTCTCCAGTTCTTTTCAATGATATCAGTAACAGCTCGAGTGTTGCTGCCCACTAGGTAGACCCAAAGAAGCAGATTACAGTGAAACAACACACGAGCTGGACCTGAATGAGGATCACTTTCAAGACAGTGGCTATGCTGCTTCAAGCCTACTTGCTTCTTCCTGCCGCCACTCTATTACCAAGTATCAACAACCTTTCATGATTCAACTTGCAAATGTTTGAAACTAACCCTTGTGTTTCTATGCCTTCCTAGGTGATTCGAGCCCTTGTCAACCCCAAAGATCCAAACCAAGCAGTGTCTTTCCATCAATGGAGAGTTCTTATTAAGCATGAATCGCTGCAATTCGGATGACAGCCTTCCACATGGTAACAGTGATGGACACAAGGGGCTCATCCACGTTCATGCTCTCATATCTCCTGGCTCTGCTGAAGCTCGTGACCTGAGCCTGCCAGACACAGCAGTCACCTGCCTGGATTGTGACCCAGCGCCTTTGCAGTGCTGCCCATCCCAAGCACAGCCCGAGTGTCCCAGCAGCAGCACCACCATGCAGGAGCAGGGCAGCATCAGTGAGGTGAAGCTGAGCATCTTAGATGGGGACTTAGAGTCAGGCTGCCAGTCCCAGGCACCAGGCAGCAGCACCAGCTCTGAGCCACTCTCATCTTGACAAGAGGAGTCCCATCTTCACCCTTGACCTCTCAAGCCCTCCTGTCTTTTATTGAATAAAGTCACTCTCATGCTCAGTCATCGCCTCGACTGCATTCTGAGTCTTCAATCACAGGGATTGGGATGAATGCAACAAACAGCAAGGCAGCTCAGCTTGCAATGCTATGGCTGTGGGGTTCGTGCAGGCAGAGCTCTGGGTTCCCATTTTGCCTGGCTTTGGGATGTCTGCAGCAAGATCTCTACCATTTTGTATGGGAGCAAATAATCTCTAGCATCCAGGTTGCTGCTCATGATATATCCCAGTCTTCCTGGCTGTCACTTTGTGATACTTTTCAAAGCCTTCTGATACTCTTTGATGCCTTGGCTGCTCCCTAACACCTCTGTCCTCCTGCCATGTTGACTCACGTCTCCCACTTTTAAGCTGGCTTTGCAGATCATCTCCAGCCCTGTCATCATCACGCTGCAGCAGGAGGTGCTCACCTGGCCCAATGTCTGGCAGTACTGCTTGTTCTGCAGATGAGCAGCTGCCTCCTCATCTCTTCAGCTACAGTAGTTTTTCTCAGGGCAGTTAGATGCAGTCATGCTCCTCTGGATTTGGTGTGTTAAATCCATGCTGCATGGCAGCAGTCAGTGCAATACAAAGGTGTTCTGTGTGCCATAGCATTTCTCCAGGGGCTGCCAAAGGTAGAAGCACAACACAGCACCATCCTTCTGACAGTAATGTCTGTGAGTGTTAGACATGTGAGCACTGCATCATCCCCAGCGTGTCAGTGCTTTTCCACACCAACCTGACTCTCACACTCTGCACTGAATGTAACTCTGCTCTTGTGGAGACAAATGCTTTCTGTCACATCCTCCATCCCTGCAACCATTTGCCGGTAGGCAGCTCTTGCAGAAGAATCAAGCAGCAGAACCTTGTGCTCACCCTACAGCATGCAAATGCTATGAAAGCAGAAATAACCTGGCATGCTCTGGGTCTGCAAGGCTGCACAGATGGGAGAGGTAGATTGTGTTTTTGCAGTGGAAGTTTCCAGTATTTTCAGTACATAGTGTAGGCCCTAACTGAATGTATAACCCTCTTGTAAAACAGCTGTATAAGTAGTTTTTCCACCAAGAAAGTTGCTGAACAGAATTAAGTTCAGACTGGGGGCATTCTGACATGGGGAGAATTGAGACAAGCACAAGATAAATACAGGGTGGGTAGAGCCCAGCACAGGACAGAATGAATGTACTGACTTTTGGAAACATTGCCCTTCTCTGTCCGCAGAAAAGTACAAGGCAGACCTAAAAACAAGAGGTTGGTAATTGACCTTCTATGGAAATGAATCCTAGCCACAGTCTCGAGGAGTCTGTGAGCCTGAGATGCTCAACCAATGAGAGCCATGAGAGCATCACCTGCAGTGGGTTTAGGGCACAGAACAGAATTGATTTCACTGACTGGTGTGCAGTTTCTCCCTTGCCAATAGGGGATGTGCGCGCAGTATTGCAATAATGAATAAGCACTGCTGCTATCGCTGCCATCTTTGCCTAACTAGAAATCTTTGACTTTGAGAGTTTCTCACACAAGGGGAGAGGGTAAGAAAGTAAAGAGGCACAGAAAACTAAGGGAAACTGCTCTTCTTTATCTTATCTATAAAAATTGATACGATGCTGTTGTGCATTTTTTTTAATTTTATTTTTAATTTTTTGCTAATGTCAGTTAGATTGTTTTAAAATATCCACACACCAAAATCTGACTACCAAGCAAATGTAATGAAAATGAAATGAAGGTGAGTTAGTGGAAAGCACAAGGCCATATTATATTAGGCTCCAGCAAATTTACAGGCAGTCACTGCACGAAGAGGTAGATCTGAGTTGCACATTATATGATTCCCACAAAGATTAAGGAAATCTGAAGCTTTCAATATATTTTTTTAATTCTTTTTTCATTTCATTTTTAAACACCTGACCCAGACCCCAACCCTCACAGGAGCTGTAAAGATAACAGCATTAACCAGCAATGTAACTCTAATCCTAACCCTTACCCTGATTCTAAAATCGTCCCTAACTCCAAATGCAACAACAAAAATGATGCTAGAAGTTTGTAGCAAAAGGAACCTTAACCCTGATCATAATCCAAAAAAAAAATCATTATGGTAACAATAATCTTTACCTTAAGAGTAATATTAATCAGAGCCCAGATGATGCCTGCATCCAATCAGAAGCATGCTTTGCATTATTTAAGAGTTGTATTTTTTCCAATGAACTCTCTCTATTATCACGTTTATAAAGTAACAGAGTCTGTTCTTTTTCTCCTGACACTGTGCCTTACTCCTGACATCCCCTGGAAATGACCCAGATAGGGCACCATCAAAGTAATGCTAATAGTAATGTCAATCCTAAGGGTATCTCTAGCCTCAGTGTTAATGGGACGCTAACAACAATCCCAACAGCCTTAAACATTCTGGTGGTGTGAAAGAGGTGCTGCCTTGCACATGCTGGGCAGTCCCATTGCCTGTTAAATGCAGGCGGCAGCGTAGAAACATGATGCCCGTGGTCAGAATGCCCTGTGGCAGATCCTGGCACCGGAGAACTGACCGGAGAACCATGAGAGAACTGACAACAAATCACGCGACATCAGAACCGACCCAGTGGTTATTTACAAGCCTTGGGAGACCCAGACAGGATCTCAGAGTGGTGAATGTAGGTACAGAAGTTGTTACTACTCTGTTTTCTTCTAAAAGAAGTGTTTTTTTTTCATCTCAGAAGTTGGGGGGGGGGGGGGGGGGGGGGGGGGGGGGGGGGGGCGGGAAAGGGATATCAATTTAATTACTCATTAATTTATTGACAGACATTCACGTTTGCTACGTTTGGAGAAGTTTTTATTTGTTTGCTGTGGTTTGATTTTTTTTTTTCTTTTTTTTTTCCCCCTTCCCTCCTCTTCCATCTTTGTGTTCTTCCCCTATAATCAAAAGAACGGATCCCCAGGGTCTGTCCCGCAGACGTTCTTTCCGTGGTCTCTGCTGCCACCTGCTGGCCAATAAGCGGAACTGCCACTGTTGGGCGTTTGGTGCCGCAGGAAGCACAACGCAGATCTGAGTTCTGACCGGTCTACGCAGCAAATCCGCCAATCTTTATTGCGATAAGCCCTCCAGACAAGAGCATAAAGTCTTTGCCTGAGGGCAGGGTTAGTAGTAATGGATGTCAGTTTTGAAATTTCCAGTCCATTCACCATAGCACTTTCTGCCTCCATGTCCCATAACCAGAGCAGCTATGCTGGCATGCTCTCTTGGTTTCTGTCTAAACCACTGTACTATATCCATCAGTTCAGCTGCTGTATTATGGGCAGCAGGGTTTGGGGGGTTGGATACTAATCAGGGCACTCCCACCAGCCTATCCTGCATTTTTTTTTTTTTTTTTTTTTCATTTTTGGGTTACAATCAGTCAGATCTCAAATAGATCTAGTCCAAATGGAACCTCAAAATCTGACCTTTTAGTGCCTTCATTTACAGAGTCCATTTTATACAGATTCCCTTGTACAGGGCCCCCATGGTCCTCCAGACAGTTGTTACTGATCTTCCATAGGAGAATGATTGAATTAGGTTTTTTCCCATCAAAACTGCCACCTGTCTTTCCAATTTTTCAACACTATCATTCAATAGCTGATTTGCATCAGCCTGAGCCTCTTCAGTTATGTTCAGACAGTTCAAGGCCATTAAAAGTGGCCATGCCACCATGAACACAGCTAACTGTCATTCTCAAGTTGTAAGTATGTCTTTGCTAAGACCATGGAAATACTCAGTCAGGTGGGCCAGGGACTCATGGACCCTCCCTCCGTCCCACACAGGGCCCCATTTTTCAGTGACAGAAGCAGTGCTGCATTTTGAGGATCCTAGGAATCCCAGGACATGCCCTGACAAAAGGTCATTCAAAGGGGTAGTCTTTCCCCATCCAAACAACTCCATGATATTCACAGAATCACAGAATTGTAGGGGTTGGAAGGGACCTCCAGAGACCACTGAGTCCAGTCCCCCTGCCAAAGCAGGTTCCCTACACCACGTTGCACAGCTCAGCATCCAGGCAGGTCTTGAATATCTCCAGAGAAGGAGATTCCACAACCACCCTAGGCAGCCTGTTCCAGTGCTCTGTCACTCTCACCATAAAGAAGTTATTGCACACATTAGTGCAGAATTTCCTATGGTGCAGTTTCTGTCTGTTTCCCCTTGTCCCGTCTCCACACACTGCTGAAAAGAGTCTGGCCTCACCTCTTTGCCCCCCACACCTCAAATATTTATAGACCTGGATCAGGTCCCTTCTCAGCCTTCTTTTCTCAAGGCTAAACAGACCCAGTTCCCTAAGTCTCTCCTCATAGGGGAGATGCTCCAGGCCCTTCACCATCTTTGTGGTCCTCCACTGGACTCTTTCCAAGAGATCCCTGTCTTTTTTGTACTGGGGAGCCCAGAACTGGACACAATATTCCAGATGAGGCCTCACCAGGGCAGAGTAGAGGGGGAGGATCACCTCCTTCGACCTGCTGGACACGCTCTTTTTAATGCACCCCAGGATGCCATTGGCTTTTTTGGCTACAAGGGCACACTGCTGGCTCATGGTCAATCTGTCGTCCACCAGGACGCCCAGATCCCTCTCAGCAGAGCTCCTCTCCAGCAGCTCTTCCCCCAGCCTGTACTGGTGCATGCAATTATTTCTACCCAGGTGCAAGACTCTACACTTGCTTTTGTTAAACCTCATCCGGTTTCTTACTGCCCAGCTCTCCAGCCTGTCCAGGTCTCGCTGAATGGCAGCACAGCCTTCAGGCGTGTCAGCCAATCCTCCCAACTTCGTGTCATCAGCAAACTTGCTGAGGGTGGTCACTATCCCCTCATCAAGGTCGTTGATGAAGATGTTGAACAAGACCGGACCCAGCACAGACCCCTGGGGGACGCCGCTAGTTACAGCCCTGCAGCCAGACACTGCACCGCCAACGACAACCCTCTGCACTCTGCCAGTCAGCCAGTTCTCGACCCACTTCACTGTCCAATCACCTATCCCATACTTCCTCAGCTTTGTTATAAGGATGTCATGGGAGACTGTATCAGTTATAGAGGTTATAGAGTTCAATTCCTGTAGTCAATTTGGCGGCCCAGGTGGGACCAGCTCTGTTCGCTGCAGGACCAGCTGAGAGGGAGACACTTTTGGCGCACCCTGAGATTTCTCTGAAGGACTCCCTTCCTCACCTGATCACTGCAGGGACAGACAAGGACCACCCATAGGTGGACCAGGTATGTGTATGGTAAGTGGAGCCCATATGTCTTGAGGAGACATCCTACACAGTTTACAGCCATACGTGCTGCTCCCAGGGAGGTGAGCTCATGGCTTTGGTTGCCAGCTGGGGTAGGAAGACTCCTTGGGTGAGTTCCTATGAAAGGGAACTGTATGTCATATGAATGGAAACAAGAACAAGTACTCTCTCCCAGGTGGGTGACAATAGGAGGGACCTAGGTTGGTCTCTCCTACGGGTATGGGATATAGTGGATAGCCTGTCAAATGGTAGCCTGGGTTCTCCAAGTTGTAATCACGGGGGTTATAGGTTGTATGTTCAATATTATCATCTGCTTTAAGTGTTTGGTACCGTGTGTCAAGCCGACTCTGGGAAAAACATTAACGTTTGCAACTGGTCGACCAGAGTATGAGTGTTATTAAGATTCCAGCTAGAAAACGTTGTCAGCATTGTGTAGTATGAATAAACCATGGTTTTTGATCTAAATGTCAGAGTGAGTGTGGTGTGAGTGAGACACAGAACAGCTGCAGGGTGAGTGCCGAGTCCCGATCCATGTTTCCTTCCTCCTGTGAGGGAAATGGCCAGACACGGACAAAGTGAAAGACTGTGTTGTCTGTCCACTCATATGTACTTTCTGCTTGTATGTAAGAAGACGGGAGTTTGTACTCTGTAGATTAGTAAGATTGTCCTGAGGAGAGGTGTACATTCCACCCAACCAATGAATGTCAACACATTTATGTAATACTATGTACTGCTTGCGAGGAAGTGTGTGAGGGAGGTGGTTCAATCAGTGCTGGTTCTGTGGCACAGTGTTTATAACTGAAGAATACAGACTGTATTAAGGGAGTTTATGTGAACTGAAGAACTGTACTGTTTGACAAACAGTTTTGATGGTATAAGAAAGTGTAATTGTTAATGATATATGGAAGTGTACTTGAGGGAATGTGGAAGTGTATCTGAGCATACAAACAGAGGAAGCATTTACAGAAGAAAAAAGGTTAAAGTGAGTTTACCTGCACTGACATGAGAGCAACACCCTGAACCTCTGCCCTGTGAGCTGAGCAGAGCAGAGCAGAGACACAGTCCTCATGTATCAGGTAGTGTTATTCTGCTTACCAAATGAATGAGTTCACTACAGAAGAGGCAAATCTTCCCCTCTGCTCCATTTGTGGCATACTCTGGAGTTCAAGACATTGCAAAGCTATGGCACATCTACTTTCTTTCAATGATGACGCCTTAGTATGCTCTGGGCTGTCATTTCAATTGCATCTAAAGAAGTCTAGGGTCATACCAGCTGACAGGAAGCTGGCAAATGTTGTCTCATTGTAAGGAAGAGCAAGAAAGATGACATGGGCAATTATGGACCTGTCAGTCCAGAGCCTGGTAAAATTATGGAGAAAATGATGGTGGGAGTTATGGAAAAACAGCTGAAGGACAATTCTGTCATTGGTCGCAGCCAACACAAGTTTGTGAGGCAAAGGTCCTGTTTAATTTAAGCTCATTTTGTGACACAGTTATCCGTTTAGTTGACCAAGGGAAGCCAGTTGATGTAATCCTTGAGGATTTCAGTGGAGATTTTGATACTGTTTCTCACAACAACCTTCTGGACAGAATGTTCTGCATATGGCTAGACAGAAACACAATGTGGTGGGTGAGCAGTTGGCCAGTAGGTCAGTCCCAAAGGATTATAGTCAGTTTTTTCCATCAGGCTGGTAGATGGTCACTGTCGGGGTCCCCAGGGTTCCATTTTGGGGCCACTTTCCTTTCATGTTTATGCAGATGACTTGCATGCAGGACTAGAAGACGTTCTGAGCAAGTTTGCTGATGAGACCAGATGAGGAGGTGCTGTTGCCTCGACTGAGGGTGGAGAGGACTTGCAGAGAGATGTGGACAAGTCAGAGAAGTGGGTACCAGTTGGTACTAAGCACCAAGTGCATAACGTATAACAAGAACAAGTGCCTGATTGTGCACCTGGGTAGGGGCAATGCTGGACATACACACTGACTGGATATGGGACACTGGAGAGGATTCTGACTGGAAAGGGTTGGGGTGCTGGTCAGCATCACACTGAATGTGAGTCAGCAGTGTGCCAAGGCAGCCAGGAAAGACAACAGTCCCCTGGAGTGCATGAAGCAACTTATTGCCAGCTGGGTGAGGGAAAGGGTTGTCCCTCTGCTCTGCATTGCTACTGCCTCACTATGTTCTGGGCACCACAGAACATAAAGGACTTCAAACTCTGGGAGAATGTGCAAAGGAGGGCACTGAAACCGAGAGATCTGAAGTTCAGAGTTTCACAGGGATTGGCTGCTTGTTCAGACTGGGCCCTTCTCACATCCCTGCTCACATCCTGCAATGAAACATAGGTCTCATATGGGACATGAACCTCACAGCGTCCTTGCACCACATGTAGAGCCTGGGATCTTCTGTCCCCATGTCTTTCATTTAACATCATACAAAATTCCAACACATTGCCCCAGGAAATGCCCAGAGCCAACATGACATACAGGACCTCTCTACCACTGGTCTTGCAATCAGGGCTTGACCTGTCTGCTTTGTAAGGCAAAGGAGAGGTTTCTTAGCATGCCAGTGCCTTTGCCTGCCTGTAGTCATGGCTTCCAGTTATCTTCTCTAACAAGTCCCTTGGGAAGCTTACTTGGTAATGTTCCTCAGCGGGCCCATTAATACTCCAAGAAACTTCACTGTTACTTCTGACTTTGTCTTGTTGAGCACTTTGTGCAAACTTCTCTCTGCACTAGAGGCTGATGAACTCAGCATCAAATGCACCCTGGGACCATTATAACCTAAAGAATCTCCTGTGCCTTATGCCATCTTGTTATCTTCTTCAGGTTATCAGAACTTGTTCAGCAAAAAGGAGGGATATCTGGAGAGAGCTTAAAGAATCCAGTATAAATTTATTGTCTATTTATTTATAGTTGGGTTTAAAGAAGACATTAAAGCAGCACTGTGCAACTGATACCAATCCAGGATGTCCCAATGAGTTCTGTACTGTTACTGTGTTGACAAAGGTCCTTCTCAACCTCCCCACACAATTTCTGCTCACAATGGACCTATGGGACTTGCATCACTTTTCTTCACATCACTCTTCTCCTCTGCATTCATCCGCTCAGTGTTAAAACTGCTTTGCACCAACTCCCACTGGCTTTCCTCAGAGAACCAGCTACACATGGAAAAGGAAAGATTTCTCTTTTTTATCTGGCCAGCAAATGGAAAGAAAGGTGATGCAATTGAATGAACAGTAAAACACAGTGATCAACTGCATGCCATGTTCAAGCGGCATCTATTGAAGTTTGTCTTTCATATGGAATATTTTTAAAAGAAATGATTTATTCTGAGGTAGGATAGGATAGATTGAATCACAGTGAAGTAGTTGACAACAGAGGCCATCAGACTCTGAGAGATGGAGCAAATTCCAGTAATCTTCCTGGGATAGATCAGCCAGGTAGTTGAGAGGTATCAACTTAAAACTGATCAGGACTAGTGAGTATTTCACACATTGAGATGGGTTAACACATTCTCATTGATTTATATCTTTGTCTCCAACTCTGTTTTTCACTTTTACTGACATTAATGAACATCTTTCAGACTTCGTGCCTTAATAAAAAAGAGACAGTGATTGAGAAAAAGAAAAAGTATAAGAAGAAAAAGAAAAAGAATAGATAGGAAGGGATAGATCAAATCACAGTGAAGGAGTTGACAACACATTCCATCAGACTTTGGGGAGATGGAACAAATTCCAGTAATCCCCCTGAAAGTCAGAAATCAGACAGATAATTGGGAGGTATCTGACTGAACAAAGAGCAAGGGATGGAGAAATCTGGAGGGCAGTGGGAGTAGAGTGTGTCCAAATGGCCTGCTGAAAACATGCCCTTAACCATGGCCATTTCTTTAGGAGAGCTGAAAAAACTTGGAGGATGAGGCACATCAAATAGGCAGCAGGGAAGAGTAGTGCTGGGCACCAGGCTACAGTCACAGGGCATTGGCACTGGCACCGCTGTCTGTGTCTCTGAACCTGAAGGCATTTGTGTCCAGCGAACACAGTTCTGGAAAACATTGTAGTTTCAGTAAAAGAAAAAAAAAGACATCAAATCACCTCAAAGATTCATATTTACAACTTAAAATGGAACAAGACTCATGAGAATTTTTCATGTTGAGAAGGGTTAACACATTTTCATTGATTTCCATCTTTGTCTTCAATTATTTGTTTCAGTTTTATTGACATTTATGATCAACTATTAAGCTTACAGCCTCAAAATAAATAAATAAATTAAAAGAGATACATTTGCATCTTGCACATGGCCTGATGCCCCTTTCACCTTCACAGTTCCCACAAGACCTTCCATGCCGGAGAGTATGAGATCCAGCAGAGCACCTCTCCTCTTTGGTTCCTCCACTGCTTGGTCAAGAAGCTGCCATCTGTGCTCTCCAGGGATCTGCTGGATGCCACATGCCCTGCTGTGCTGTCCCTGCTGCAGATAATGGAGTGACAAAGGCCACCAAATGGGACAAGGGACAGACAACATCAGATTCCCATCTGTCTGCAGAGGGCACCTTCCATTTACTCTCCCTGATCAGGAAGACAGGAAAAGACACTGATGGTCTCCTCTGTTTGCCATTTCCATTAGCTCTGACCTGTCTGCTCTTCCATCCCCAGGCAGAGCTCAGTGCACTCTCACAGAGGGCAGTCGCCCTTCTTTGTCTCCTCGCCCATCCATCCTAAAGACTCGGTATCCCCCTTGTGCTACAGTGCAGTTGTGGAAACCATTAAACTGTGTCCCCATGGTCCAAACAGGAGCTCAGGCCTGCAGCTCTACCAAGATTTCTAGCTTCTTGTGTGTTGGTGTTTGCATTAGTGCAAAAGCACAGAAGTAAATATCCTAATTGAAAAGCATCACTGGACATTGCCTGACTGGATAGCTCATCTATAGAATCAGTGTGCAGAAGGTGGCACACAAACATTAGACCGATCGTGGGTCTTGGAGGTGACGTAGCAGCACGGACACACCATGGGCATGGCTTTCCTGAAGGCCCTGTGCTGCTCTTGTAGCTGTGAGTGAATTCACCGGACAGCCGGTGCTATCCCCTCTCTGGCCATCAGCTGATGCCCAGGAAGGAGGTGTCTATCTCAGAGATTTCCCACACGGTTTACAAGCACTTGCAAACATCAGGAGCAGCCCAGGCACCTTGGGCATCACCCAGTGTCTGTGTGTGAGCTGCTGCCTCCCAGCTGAAGGACCGAGGACTCAGAGCAGGAGCTCACATGCAGGCAACTCCTTGTGCACTTCTGAACTGAACCAGAGAAATCCCAGCTCCTGTGGTTCTGTGGGGAGCCGAATCCCATTTCAGCTCCAGGATTTCTGTCAAGGGATGAGACTCCTGCGCTGCCTCAGCTGGATCACTGCCCTGCACAGGGAAAGTCCAAACCTCGCCTTCCTTGTCTGGTTGCCCTTATTGTTTCATCAAACGATCTCTGGGAGCACTCCCCATATGTCTCCAATCAGTCACTGACCACTGGACATGTGGTGGTTAATTGAGCGAATTTCAAAGCACAGTCATGATGCTGTTGTCTTTCAGGAGCTGTTGGCCATGAGGACCCAGGGACATGTCAGGGGAGACAAGTCAGAAAGATAAAAATGACATAATCTGCTGCTTGCCTGTCCAGGACTTGTCATTATCTTCTGCACTCTGAGCAGGACTCCAAGCCCAACAACAGCAGATGCCCAACAGCAGCTCCATCAGTGAGTTCCTCCTGCTGCCGTTGGCAGACACGCGGCAGCTGCAGCTCCTGCACTTCTGGCTCTTCCTGGGCATCTACCTGGCTGCCCTCCTGGGCAACGGCCTCATCAGCACAGCCGTAGCCTGCTACCGCCGCCTGCACACCCCCATGTACTTCTTCCTCCTCAACCTGGCCCTCCTCGACCTGGGCAGCATCTCCACCACTCTCCCCAAAGCCATGCCCAACGCCCTCTGGGACAACAGGGCCATCTCCTACACAGGATGTGCTGCACAGCTCTTTTTCTTTACCTTCTTCATGTCAGCAGAGTATTCCCTTCTCACCATCATGTCCTATGACCGCTACGTTGCCATCTGCAAGCCCCTGCACTACGGGACCTTGATGGACAGCAGAGCTTGTGCCACCATGGCAGCAGCTGCCTGGGGCACTGGGGTTCTCAATTCCCTGCTGCACACTGCCAGTACGTTTTCACTGCCTCTCTGCCAAGGCAATGTTGTCAACCAGTTTTTCTGTGAAATTCCCCAGATCCTCAAGCTCTCCTGCTCAGAATCAAATCTCAGGGAAGTTGTGTTTCTCATTTTTACTATCAGTTTAGACGTAGGCTGCTATGTTTTCATAGTTGTGTCCTATGTGCAGATCTTCGTGGCTGTGCTGAGGATGCCCTCTGAGCAGGGACGGCGCAAAGCCTTCTCCACGTGCCTCCCTCACCTGGCCGTGGTCTCCCTGTTTCTCAGCACTGGTGCTTTTGCCTACCTGAAGCCCCCCTCCATTCCCTCCCCACTCCTGGATCTGACAGTGGCACTTCTGTACTCAGTGGTTCCTCCAACACTGAACCCTATTATCTACAGCATGAGGAACAGGGAGATCAAGCACGCTCTCAGGAAGGTGTTGCAATACTCACTATTCCCGCTTCAATAAAGTGCACATCTTCATCGCATGATTCCCAGTGATGGTTCTTCATCTTTTATGCATCTTTGATTGATTGATTATGTGAGATATAGCAACGTGCAAAAAAATGTTATTGAACTTATAAATAAAAATTTGTTTCACTTCTTTCACACCTACTATCCATTTTCTCACTCCAAGAGCTCATGTAAACATGGAACCAGATTCCCCGAATAGGTTAAGAGATAAATAAATAGCATTCAAAATACGCTTTTCCTTAGCTCTTCTCTTATCCAACTTTGTCTGGATTTGGGGAAGGTACAGCCACAGATAGAAGCACAACTAGTTCTTTTCATTCCTCCTCTCTTTACACTGATACAGTGCACAGAGGATTCGAGTCCTCTCATTTCTACAGGCCTGAAGGTCTTGTGTGTCTCACAGCAGTCCCGTCGTCTCTACAGCAGCACTCAGTGGTTTGCTTAATTTTCTTATCTCAATACTTGGAACAGCTACAGGACCTGTAGCATAAGTGACCGCAGAGCTCCTTATGAGGGGTGGAGTGACAGTGGGATCTGTCCAGAGCTTGGAGCAACTGCAGGATGTGTAGCAAAAACTTGGAGCTATTGCAGGGACTGTGCCAGGAGTTGCAGAGGCTGCAGCAATGTCAGCAGATCCAGCTCTCTTCCCCTTGAAGATGCTGAATAGTGTTGAACACAGCTCAGTAGGTGTGGGCCAGGCCCTGGCACACTGCAGTCATTTTGGCCTTTTTAGGATTACCAGTGCCACAGCAGACCTGTCTCCAATATTCTACCAGTTTCTCAGGATCCTGCAGTTGCTCGGAGATGAAGTTCCAAAGCCCTGGGGGTGCCCACCACTCCAGGCAGCTGCCCAGACTGTCCCACACCCCCTGCCATGCAGAGCCTTCTCACCTTGGGGCAGATCTCTCACTGATATTCCTGAATAATTGTTTAACCTCAATCCTAGAATCATAGAATCACCAAGGCTGGAAAAGGCCTGAAAGATCATCCAATCCAACCGTTCACCTATTACCAATAGCTCCCACTTAACCATGTCCCTCAACACAATATCCAGTCTCTCCTTGAATACCCCTGGTCTCCCAGAGACGACAGTGTAAAATGTGTAATTCCTAATCATACCAACAATATTACTTCCAAAACCCAAAGATGTCCAAAGAGCTGAATGTGCACAAAACTTCACTTTGCCAATTTTATCGTGGTACAAACCAAGGTCAAACAGCATAGCAAAATAAATACCCTAATCCAGCATCCAGAGTTGACAAATGATGCAGCAGGGAAAACAAGCAGCAAGCAAGGAGCTGTGAAATGCAGCTTCATGAGAAGACTCAGCAAGCTTCACAAATAGGGAAACTATCAGCACCATGGCCTGCACATCTCCAACTCCCACAAAGCCCTGTCCACTCTGGACAGATGTGCTGTTACCACAACCCTTGGAGCCTCACATCAGGCACCAAAATGACTGTGGTTGTTGAACCCAACATGTGGCTCAGCAGCTCACAGTGCTTTGTGCACTGCCCCATTCCCAGTGGGATGGGGATGAGAACTGGGAAAAAGAGTACAACTTCTGGGTTGTAACAAAGCAGTTTACTAAGAGAGATAAAAGGAGAGGAGTAATAGTAATCACTATATATCCGTTGATATAGAATCGTATGTAACAACTGATGCACAAGCACTTGCTCAGCACCACCAGACTGATGCTCAGCTGGGCCCTGAGCAGTGAAGAGACTGAGATGAACTCCCACCCCTTTCAATACAATTTCTGCTTGCTGTCAGCTGATAGAGAACGTCCCTTTGGCCACTATCAGTCAGCTGTCCTCACTCTGTTCCCTCCCAGCTCCATGTGCCCTCCACTGACCATGGCCTTGGCTCTGTACAACACTGCTTAGCAGCAGCTGTAAACATCAGAGTGTTATCAATGGTTTTCTCCTAGAACCAAAACACTGCACCACAGCAGACAGTCTGAAGAAAACAATTCCATCCTAGCTGTAACTCAGATTCCTGCCTGTCCCCTCTTCTTGTTCTTCCTGATCAGGAAGCAAGGAACAGAATCTGCCGCTCTCCTCTCTGAGCCCTTTCCATCAGTTCTCAGCTGGCTCCTCTGCCATCCCCAGGCAGAGCTCAGTGCCCTCTCATGGATGGCAGCAGCCTTTTCTCTTCTTCCTTGCCCATCCGTCATGCAGAATCTGTACCCCATTTGCTACAGTACAGAGCTGAGAATCAACCCACCGTGTCTCTGTGAACCAAACAAGACCCTAGGCCTGCAAAGGCACAGAGATTTGGAGTTCGCTGAGTGAATGTTTGTGGTCCTCTCATTAGTGTAACGATTCTTCAGAAAGCATCCCCTTCCAGAAGCATGCTTTGATTTAGCCTGTCTGGGTCTTGCATCTACACTGTGATACTGATGTTCAGGGCCTTGCTCAGAATCAGCAGCCTGCATGAAAGGAAAAGCTCTGTGGTTTTCTCTTGATTTGTCCCGTTTATTTCCCATGCTACCCGCACTGGTCTACAGGCACTTTAGGGCAGCAGTAGGTTGGGGTTACCCCCAGAGGGTACACAGTAAGATTTAGGACGGGGTATTGGCAACAAGACTTTCTCTGAGGAATCCTCACACAATCCTATAGAACAACTCAGAGGCTTTCCATTCAATCTCCAACAGCAACAATATCCCTCAGCCCTTCTCTGTCACATCCAATTCCCCACCCTTCCCCATTTGGACCTGGTTTAAAGCCCTATAATCAATCAGTGCAGGAGCATTTCAGATGGGGTCATGGAGGAGGCAGACTGCCATTCTTGGGGTGGCCATTTTCCCAGGAGGGCATGGTGGGAGGGCTTTGTCCCATCTGGTTCCACCAACACTTGCATCCACCCAGCAGAAGGCTGTGCCCTCTGTGTTCCACTTGAACTGCATGGAGCTTACAGTTGGTAGTGACATGGCTGAGAAGCTCTGGGCATGGATTAAGGGACAGGGAATTAATGTGCCTTCCTAACTTCCTCCCTGCATGCCTTAGCAACTTCCTTGTAATCTCCCCAAGTACCCAGCCCCTTCTTCCAGAGGACGGAGATTCTCTTTTTCTTCCTGAGTCTCAATAGTTTTTCCCAGTTCATCTGCACTGGTCTTCTTCCCCTATGGCTCACCTTATGGCATTCAGGGACAGCCTGATCTCGTGCCTTTAAGATTTCCATCTTGAGGAGTGTCCAGGCTTCCTGGACCCCTTTACCCATAAGGAGCGACTCCCAAGGGACCTGTGCTACAAGTGTCCTGAACAGGTCAAAGTCCGCCCTCTAGAAGTTCAGGATAGTAGTTTTGCTAGTCACCCTTCTGACATCTCCAAGAATAGAGAATTCTACCATTTCATGGCCACTCTGCCCAAGACAGTCCCCAACCTTCTCAACTCCTACCAGTCCTTCACTGTTAGTGAAGAGCAGGTCTAGCAAGGAACCACCCCTGGTAGGACTTCATACCAGCTGTGTAAGGAAGCTGTCTTGCATGCAATCTATAAACCTCTTGGACTGATTCCTCTGCTATTTATTATATTCCCAGCATATATCAGAGAAGTTGTAGTCTCCCAAGAAAATGAGTGCTGGCAATCTTGCGACTTCAGTAAGCTGCTCATAGAATGCCTCACCCATCAATTAGGCGGTCTATAAGAAACCTTTAGCAAGATGTCACACTTACAGGCCTTTCCCCCGATCCTTACAAACATGCACTTCATTCTGAAGCCCAAGCTCTTCAACATCAAAACTCTCTTTAATATAAAGGGCCACACCACCACCCTTCCTTCCTCCTCTATCCCTTCTGAAGAGCTTGTAACCATCCATCACAGCACTCCAGTCATGGCAGTGGTCCCACCATGGGTCGGTAATAGCAACTAGGTCATGGTTTGTCAGATGCACAGTTGCTTCCAGCTCCTCTTGCTTGTTGACCAAGCTGCGTGCGTTGGTGTAGACGCACTTCAGCTGAGGCATCTGCCTCTCTCCCAGCTCAAACAGCATTTCCCTAGGCTTATCTCTGGTAAGCCCTGTTTTGTCCACTCCCCCATCGTAGCTAGTTTAAAGCTCTTTCGATAAGCCCCGCTACCGTCTATGCTAGGATTCACTTCCCCCTTTGAGACAGTTGGGTTCCATTCATGGATAACAGACCATGGGCCAAGTAAACTGTCCTGTGATCAAAGAACTCAAAGTTTCTGGCTCAGTACCAACCTCTGAGACAATTGTTCATTGCTTTGCTTTCCAAGCCTGCTCTGTGTCCCTCACTGCCACTGAAGGTATAGAAAAAAAAATCACTTGATCTCCCACTTTGTGAACTAAATGGCCTAAATTCCTGAAATCTCTTTTTATAGTTTGTAGTCTTATCTAAGAAATTTCATCACTGCCCACCTAAACTATGAGTAGTGGAAAATAATCAGTGGACCTAACCAGCATTGGGAGTTTCCTCATTATGTCCCTGACCTGAAACCAAGAAGGCAGCAGACTTACTGACAACTGGGGTCCAGTCTGCAAATGGGGCCCTCTATTCCTCTGAGAAGGGAGTCACCCACCACGGCCACCCTTCATTCTTTCATGGCAGAGGAAGTCACAAGGCTTGGTAGTGACTGCCTTGCATTAGGTTTCCTCCTAGGCAGATCCTCCATTGCCTCCCCATTCTTATCTCCTTCAGATTTCAGAGTGTCAAACCTGTTGCTTAGATGGATCAGGGGTCGAGGGCTAGGCAGGCATGGGGGGGCTCCTGTGATGTTGAGTTGGGACTCTCTTCCAACCCTTCTCATCAGTCAGGTCTGTCTGACTGTGACAGGGCAGGGAGTCAACCACTTTTCTGGGGGTATCTGCCTGGCAGCCTTCCCTCGGGGATGCCAGCAAGTCACTCCACCAGCCCATCTCCCGATCACACTCCCTGATGGTAAACTGTGAGTAAAACCTTGAGTAAAGTGAGAGTTCACCTAGACAAAAGTATGAGTAGAAACATGGACTGACGTGAGGGTAAACCCAGAGTAAACCCAGGATCCCATCCATTGGGCATGCACAGCCTCTGAGGGCAACTTTTTCCAGTGTTGCTGTGTAAAAATATAGGTTCCTCACATCTAACCTATGTCTCCCCTTTTTAATTTAAATCCGTTTCCATTTGTCCTGTTATCAACAGACCATCCCATCCTTATTCTAGCGTTAGGCATCTCATCCTCAGATGGAAACCCTGGGGCTGAATTGGGATCAGTTTTTCAAAGAACCACAGGAGCTACAAGTTCACCTAGCTGAGTTCAGATGTGCACAGTGAGGTGTCTGTGTGTGAGTCCCTCATCTGAATCCTTGGTTTTTATTCCACAGGGACTGCACTACTCATACACAGTCTCTCAGTGATGCCCAAGGTGCCTTGGGTGATCCTAGTTTTGTGCTAGTGCTTGTAAACTGTGACGGAAAATCTATGAGATAGACACCTCCTTCTGGAGCATCAGCTGAGGGCCAGAAGGGAGGTATTCTTGGCCATCCTAAATACCACCTCAGCCACGTGCTTAGGGCACCCATTGTGTCTTTTGCACCTGACCCCATGGAGTATGTAGTGATATTCAGCTTATCAAAAGGATGAGCTCAGAACAGAAGAGGCAGATCTTCCTCTCTGCTCCATCTGTGGCATAGTCTGGATTTCAAGGCATTGCAAAGCTATGGCACATCTACGTTCTTGCACTGATGACACTTTAGCATGCTCTGGGCTCGCATTTCAATGGCATCTAATAAATCTAGGGTCATACCTGTTGACAGGAAGCTGGCAAATGTTGTCTCATTGTAAGGAAGAGCAAGAAAGATGACACGGGCAACTATGGACCTGTCAGTCTCACTACAGTGCTTGGTAAAATTATGGAGAAAATGATGGTGGGAGTTATGGAAAAACAACTGAAGGACAGGTCACAGACAACACAAGATACAGAGGGGAAGGTCCTATTTAATTTCAGGTCTTTTTATGACACCTTTATCCATTGAGCTGAACAAGGGAAGGCAGTTGATGTAATCCTTGATGATTTCCGTAGAGCTTTTGATACTATTTCTCCAGCACCCTTCTGGACAGAAATTCCTGCATACAGCTAGGCAGAAACAGAACGTGGTGTGTTGTAATACAAGAAGAATTTTACAGAGCAGCAGCCATGGATTGAGATAAGGAGTTCACAGAGCAGCAGCTGCGGAGCAGGATAAACAGCATGAGAACAAAGGACATCTCTAGGAAAAGAATGAATGGCTCGTGGCTTTGAAGGGGGGTTATAGGGTTGTTATTGCAGTAGCTTTCCTCCAATTAGCGTGTGTGATTTTTGGACACCCTTGTCTGTCTCCTATAAAAGTCTGGCTTTCGGGCAATAAATTGATGCAGCTATATGTAACTATATTGGTGTTTCTCTGTTTGACCCAGCACGCTGACATTTTGCCTTTCAGGTTCACCAGCAGTGGTGGGTGAGCAGTTGGCCAGTAGTTCTGTCCCAAAGGATTATAGTCAGTGGGTTCCATTGGGCTGGTAGATGGTCACTGTCAGAGCTCCCCAGGGTTCCATTTTAGGGCCACTTTCCTTTCATGTTTATGCAGATGACTTGCATGCAGGACTAGAAGATGTTCTGAGCAAGTTTGCTGATGAGACCAGATGAGGAGGTGTTGTTGCCTCCACTTAGGGTGGAGAGGACTTGCAGAGAGATGTGGACAAGTCAGAGAAGTGGGTACCAGTTGGTACTAAGCACCAAGTGCATAAAGTATAACAAGAACAAGTGCCTGATTGTGCACCTGGGTATGGGCAACCCTGGACATAAACACTGTCTGTATATTGGACACATGAGAGACGTCTGACTGAAAAGGATTGGGGGTCCTGCTCAACATAAAATTTTAAGTGAGTCAGCAGTGTGCCCAGCCAGCCAAGAAGGCCAACAGTCCCCTAAAGTGCATCAAGCAATTTATTGCCAGCTGGGTGGGAGAAAGGTTTGTCCCTCTTTGCTCTGCATTGCTACTGCCTCACCTGGAGCACTGGGTGCACTTCTGGGCAATGCAGAACATAAAGAACATCAAACTATGGGAGAGTGTGCACAGGAGGGCACTGGAACTGAGAGATCTGAAGTTCAGAGTTTCACTGGGATTGACTGCTTGTTCAGACTGGGCCCTTCTCACACCCCACATCCTGTGATGAGACACAGGGCACATGTGGGATATGAACTTTAACAGCATCCTTGCACCACATGCAAATGCTTTTCCCAGTGCTTCAGTGTTCCACCACCCATTGCTTTCAACATAGTTTTCAACACCCCATTGTATCTTTTAATTTTACCAGAAGCTGGTGCATGGTAGGGGATATGATAAATCCACTCAATGCCATGAACTTTGGCCCAAGTATTTATTAAGGGAATTTTTGAAATGTGTCCCATTATGAGACTCAGTTCTTTCTGAGGTGTCATGTCTCTATAGGACTTGTTTCTAACAACCCAATATTGTGTTTCTGGCAGTAGCATGGGGTACTGCGTATGTTTCAAGCCACCCAGTGGTTGCTTCCACCATGGTAAGCACAAAACGCTTATCATTATGAGATCCTGGCAAGGTGACATCATTCACCTGTCACTCCTCCCCATATTTATACTTTTGCCTTGGCCTTCCCCCCAGAGAGGCTTCATATTCTTGGCTTGTTTAATTGTGGCACATGATTCACAGTCATGAATAACCAGTGCAATAGCATCCATAGTTAAGTCCACCCCTCAGTCTCTAGCCCAATTATATGTTATGTCCATTCCTTGATGGCCTGAGGTCTCATGGAACCATCAAGCTTGAAATAATTCACTCTTGTTCTGCCAGTCCAAGTCTATTTGAGCCACCTCAATTCTGGCAGCTCGACCTACCTGATGGTTGTTTTGTTGTTCTGCAATAGCCCGACTCTTGGGCAAGTGTGCATCCACGTGACACACCTTTACAATCATATCTTTTTTTTGAGCAGTTATGTTTTTCTACAGTTCAGCAGCCCAAATAGGTTTACACCTCCGTTGCCAGTTATTTTGTTCCCACTGCTGTAACAACCCCCATAAGGCATTTGCCACCATCCATGAGTCAGTATAAAGATAAAGCATTGGCCACTTCTCCCGTTCAGCCACATCTAAGGTCAGCTGGACAGCTTTTACCTCTGCAAACTGACTTGATTCTCCTTTACCTTCAGTGGCCTCTGCGACCTGTCGTGTGGGGCTCCAAACAGCAGCTTTCCATCTCCGATGCTTCCCTGCAATATGAAATGATCCATCAGTGAAAAGAGCATATTTCTTTTCATTTTCTGGTAGTTCGATGTATGGTGGGGCCACTTTAGCACATGACACCTCTTCTCCTGGTGATGTTCCAAACTTTTTATCTTCAGTCCAGTTCATGATCACTTCTAAAATTCCTGGACGATTGAGGTTCCCCATCCGCGCTTGTTGTCTAATCAGTGCAATCCACTTGCTCCAGGTGGCATCGGTAGCATGATGGGTGGAGAGAACCTCCCCTTTCAACATCCGGTTCATCATTGACAGTCGAGGTGCCAGAAAGAGCTGCATTTCAGTACCAGCTACTTCGGAGGCAGCCCGAGCCCCCTCATACGCGGCTAAGATCTCCTTCTCAGTTGGAGTGTAGCACTCTTCAGACCCCTTGTACGCTCAGCTCCAGAATCCCAGGGGTCGGCCTTGGGTCCCTCCTGAGGCTCTTTGCCACAAACTCCAAGTGGGACCTTTCTCTCCATCAGCAGTATAGAGGATGTTCTTTACATCCTGTCCAGTCCGTACTGGCCCCAGGTCCATGGCACAGGCTATCTCCTGTTTAATCTGTTCAAAAGCCTGCTGCTGCTCTGGGCCCTATGCAAAATCATTCTTCTTCTGCATCACCTGATAAAGGGGGCTTACAATAAGGCTGTAGTTTGGAATGTGCATCCTCCAAAAGCCCACTGCACCCAGGAAAGATTGTGTCTCTTTCTTGCTAGTTGGTGGAGACATGGCAGTGATTTTGTCAATCACTGTTGGGATGTGATGACATCCATCCTGCCACTTTATACCTAAGAACTGAATTTCCTGGGCAGGCCCTTTTACTTTGCTTCACTTAATAGCAAAACTGGCTCATAGAAGAATTTGAATTATTTGCTCTCCAGCACAGCAGCACTCAGTGGGGGTGTGACCTCATTCAGGCCACGGTAGTCTACTGTCAGCCTCCATTCTCCACTGGCTTTACGCACTGGCCATATGGAGCTGTTAAAAGGTGAGTGAGTTTTACTGATCACTCCCTGATTCTCCAACTGGCGAATCAAATCATGAATGGGGAGCAAGGAATCCCTGTTGGTGCGATACTGCCGTCTGTGCACTGTCTTTGTAGCAATCGGTACCTGCTGCTCTTTTATTTTTACTCGTAGCAGCCTCACAACAGACGGGTCCTCTGACAGGCCAGGCAAAACAGACAGCTGCTTAATGTTGTCCATATCTACAGCAGCGATTCCAAAGGCCCAGTGATACCCCTTAGTATCCTTGAAATGCCC
This sequence comes from Coturnix japonica, assembly GCF_054131305.1. Taxonomy (NCBI): domain Eukaryota; kingdom Metazoa; phylum Chordata; class Aves; order Galliformes; family Phasianidae; genus Coturnix; species Coturnix japonica. The sequence goes on along the minus strand of NC_140671.1, from coordinate 16,728,783 downwards.
TCTTCTGAGGTATCCTCAATACCAAGTATGAACGGAAACCCTGGACCACTCACATAGGATGTTTTTTCCAGTCTTTACCAGTGAGGCTTATTTCAGCCTCCAACACAGTCAATTCTTGAGAGATATCCAGAAATATGGATTGATTCTGTCCCTTCATGACTGGAGGGCATTAGGGTGCACTGTGCACCAGTATCCACCAGTGCCTTATATTTCTGTGGTTCTGATGTGCTAGGCCATCAAATCCACACAGTCCAATAAACTCTATTATCCCTTCCACTCCCTTGAATGAGGGCAGGGCCCCTCTATTGGTTACCTGTGATAACTGGAGCAGCCGTACTGGTGGTTGGACTGTTTTGTAGTTCCCTCACCCGTGCTCATAGTACAGGAGTAGGCTGGTCATGCCACTTCCTCGTGTCTTCTCTGTGGTCACGTAGGTAACACCACAAGGAAACACACAGTGCAATTTACTGTTGTTCCTTGCTCAATCTGGAAAGCGCTTGTGTCTAATAGCTGAGAATTTTAATGATACACATGAAGGCTTTATGGTCGTTAATTTCTTTACGATCTCTCGCCTTCAACTGAAGCAGCAGCTAGGCCAATTACCAAGTGACACCAAGGAGATGAAGTGGCAAAATGGCGATTTATTGAAACAGACACATCCTTATATAACCTACGCCTTTTTGTCTACACCCACTGTATGACACTAAGATTCTTCCAGAATATGGGGAAGGGCCTGTCACATCACAACAAGCTACCGTCCCAGCTGTCCCAACAGCGAAGCAACCAGGTAACAAGAGATTCATTCTGGTGCCGTGTGAACTCCTTTCTTACGCCTTCGATTTCAGTCATCTTCAGGGATCGACAAACAGTAACAGAGATTTCCTCCTCATCACTCTCTTCTTCATGACACTTTTCCTTTTTCCTTTCTCGGTACTTATCCAGACCTGTCACCTGGATCTTCTGTTGCCTCCTCCTCCACTTCTTTTTTCCGTTCTAGACGTGAGGACACCCATTTCCATTTCTTGCCTTCCACAAGGGCAACTGATATTGTTACTGGTGCCTCCTGTGACTGATCAAAATTGACTTGGGGATTTCCCTTTTTGGCTAGAACCTCAGCTCGGAAATTCTCTCTTTTCGGAACAGTGTTATATAGAGCACGGTAAGCACAAGCCAAGCCCCAAATAAGTCATACCCCCTTAGATCTATCTAGGCTGCGCCATCCCTGACTCAAATACTGGCTTAGTTTCTCGGGATCCCACAGGTGTTCAAGAGTTAAATCCCATGACATTGCGGGCCCCCATGTCTTGGCGAACCTGAAGGCAAAAGTCAGCGTTCTAGGACAAACAACCACACACCAATATAGTTAAATATAGCTGTGTCCATCTATTGCCTGAAGAGCCGTACTTTTATAGCAAACAAACAAGGCTGTTCAAAAATCACACGTACTAATTGGAAGAAAGCTTCTGCAATAAGAACCCTAAAACCGCGCTTCAAAGCCACGAGCCTTTCACTCTTTTGCTAGAGGTGTCCTTGGTTCTCATGCTGTTTATCCTGCTCTGCAGCTGCTGCTCTGTAAAGTGCTTATCTTGATCCATGGCTGCTGCTCTGTAAAATTCTTCTTGTATTACAACAGAATGGCAGTTCCCTGGGGTCTCCAGCACACCCCCAGCCAGCTGGCAAATGCCACTGAGGACCTTTAGGAAAGACATGCCCTGGGTAGTGACAATGTTCACTGGACAACTGTGAGCCCCACAATGGGTCTCGTACCTGTGTGCCATCTTCTGAACACCAGTAGCACAGTGTAGATGCAAGGCCCAGCCAGGCAAAATCAAAACATGCTTCTGGAAGGGGATCCTTTCTGAAGAGTCGTTACACTAATGAGAGGACCACAAACATTCACTCAGCGAACTCCAAATCTCTGTGCCTTTGCAGGCCTAGGGTCTTGTTTGGTTCACAGAGACATGGTGGGTTGATTCTCAGCTCTGTACTGTAGCAAATGGGGTACAGATTCTGCATGACGGATGGGCAAGGAAGAAGAGAAAAGGCTGCTGCCATCTATGAGAGGGCACTGAGCTCTGCCTGGGGATGGCAGAGGAGCCAGCTGAGAACTGATGGAAAGGGCTCAGAGAGGAGAGCGGCAGATTCTGTTCCTTGCTTCCTGATCAGGAAGAACAAGAAGAGGGGACAGGCAGGAATCTGAGTTACAGCTGGAATGGAATTGTTTTCTTCAGACTGTCTGCTGTGGTGCAGTGTTTTGGTTCTAGGAGAAAACCATTGATAACACTCTGATGTTTACAGCTGCTGCTAAGCAGTGTTGTACAGAGCCAAGGCCATGGTCAGTGGAGGGCACATGGAGCTGGGAGGGAACAGAGTGAGGACAGCTGACTGATAGTGGCCAAAGGGACGTTCTCTATCAGCTGACAGCAAGCAGAAATTGTATTGAAAGGGGTGGGAGTTCATCTCAGTCTCTTCACTGCCCAGGGTCCAGCTGAGCATCAGTCTGGTGGTGCTGAGCAAGTGCTTGTGCATCAGTTGTTACATACAATTCCATATCAACGGATATATAGTGATAACTATTACTCCACTTCTTTTATCTCTCTTAGTAAACTGCTTTGTTACATCCCAGAAGTTGTACTCTTTTTCCCAGTTCTCATCCCCATCCCACTGGGAATTGGGCAGTGCACAAAGCACTGTGTGCTGCTGAGCCACATGTTGGGTTCAACAACCACTGTCATTTTGGTGCCTGATGTGAGGCTCCAAGGGTTGAGATAGCAGCACATCTGTCCAGAGCGGACAGGGCTTTGTGGGAGCTGGAGAAGTGCAGGCCATGGTGCTGATATGTGTGGATGTGCTCCCTATGTGTGGAGCTTGTTGAGTCTTCTCATGAAGCTTCACTGCACAGCTCCTTACTTGGTGCTTGGATGCTGCATTAGGGTATTTATTTTGCTATGCTGTTTGACCTCAGTTTGTACCACGATAAAATTGGCAGCTGACAAAGTGAAGTTTTGTGCACATTCAGCTCTGCGGTCATCTTTGGGTTTTGGAAGTAATATTGTCCATATGATTAGGAATTACACAATTTACATTGTCGCCTCTGTGAGTCCGGGGGTGTACTGGATATTGTGTTGAGGGACATGGTTTAGTGGGAGCTATAGGTAATAGGTGAACGGTTGGACTGGATGATCTTTTAGGCCTTTTCCAACCTTGGTGATTCTATGAATCTATGATTGAGGTTAAACAATTATTCAGGAATATCAGTGAGAGATCTGCCCCAAGGTGAGAAGGCTCTGCATGGCAGAGGGTGTGGGACGGTCTGGGCAGCTGCCTGGAGTGGTGGGCACCCCCAGGGCTTTGGAACTTCATCTCCGAGCAACTGCAGGATCCTGATAAACTGGTAGAATACTGGGGGCAGGTCTGCTGTGGCACTGGTAACCCCCAAGAGGCACAAATGACTGCAGTGTGCCAGATCCAGAGAGCTGGATCTGCTGACAGTGCTGCAGCCTCTGCAACTCCTGGCACAGACCATGCAGCAGCTCCAAGGTTTTGCTACACGTCCTGCAGTTGCTCCAAGCTCTGGGCAGATCCCTCTGTCACTCCACCCCTCATAATGAGCTCTGCAGTTACTCCTGCTATGGGTCCTGTAGCTGTTCCAAGTATGGTAATAAGAAAATGGTACAAATTCCTCCCAAGGGCGGAAGTACAGCCCTGCGGTGGCTCCAACCCCTCCAATGAGCCCAGTGGCTGCTCCAACATAGTCACAGGTCCTGTGGTGGTTCCAGCTCTGGCAATGAACTCTGAGGTCACTTCAACTGCTGCAACAGCCCGACAGCCACTTCAGCTCCTACAGTGAACCCTGTGGCTGTTAAAACCCCTGCAACTAATCCTGGACTTGCAGACAGATGCGCATAGGGATTAGTTCATATATGTTTGCAACTGCATATGTTGTATATGTGTGAAAATACACTAAATATATTATATATGTATAAATACATTTGTCATAATTATTATCCTTTTCTTTTTCTCTTTGTCTCAACCCATAAACCTTAAACCACAGCACTGCCTTGAGATGCTTACGGATCTCCTTGGGACTATTCAATCTGATCTGGTCACACAGTGAAGAGCACCTGAAGATCTCAAGGTTTTCTCAGGGAGCAGCTCCTGAGGTATATTCCTTACACCAGCTTTGGAAGAGGCCTCCCTCCAGTTCTCTGGTCCTGCTCTAAAGGGGCCCTCTTGTTATGGCAGTGCCAGCAAGGAGACCAGCTCTGACAGACCTGTTCATATTGCCGGCTACTGACTGCAGCCCTGGATTGCTGCTGTAGAGGCAACAGGACTGTTGTGAGACACACAAGACCTTCAGGACTGCACAAATGAGAGGACTCAAGAGCACTGCAGCACTGGTAAGAGCACATGAATGAAAAGAGCACGTTGAGCTGCTGTCTGTGGCTGTACCTCCCCAAATCCAGGCAAAGTAGGAAGAAAGAAAATCTAAGTAAGTCTATTTTGAAAGCTTTTTAGGTATCTTATAACATATTCAGGGAATCTGGTTCCATGTTTACATGAGTTCTTGGAGTGAGAAAATGGAAATTAGGTAGGAAAGAATTTAAATACATTTTTATTTATAAGTTCAATAACATTTTTTTTTTGCACATTCCTATATCTCACATAATCAAACAGACAAAGATGCATAAAACATAAAGAACCACCACTGGGAATCCTATTGAGGAAGTTGTGCATTTTATTGTAGCTGGAATAGTGCTTATTGCAACACCTTCCTGAAAGCGTGCTTGATCTCCCTGTTCCTCATGCTGTAGATAATAGGGTTTAGTGTTGGAGGAACCACTGCATACAGAAGTGCCACTGTCAGATCCAGGAGTGGGGAGGAAATGGACGGGGGCTTCAGGTAGGCAAAAGCACCAGTGCTGAGAAACAGGGAGACCACAGCCAGGTGAGGGAGGCACATGGAGAAGGCTTTGTGCCGTCCCTGCTCGGAGGGCATCCTCAGCACAGCCATGAAGATGTGCACATAGGACACAACTATGAAAACAAAGCAACCAAAGCCTAAACTGACACCAAAAAAGAGAAATACAAATTCCATGAGGTAGGAGCCAGAGCAGGAGAGCTTGAGGATCTGTGGGATTTCACAGAAAAACTGGTTGACAACATTGCCTTGGCAGAGAGGCAGAGAGAAAACGTACTGGCAGTGTGCAGCAGGGAATAGAGAACCCCAGTGCCCCAGGCAGCTGCTGCCATGGTGGCACAAGCTCTGCTGTCCATCAAGGTCCCGTAGTGCAGGGGCTTGCAGATGGCAACGTAGCGGTCATAGGACATGATGGTGAGAAGGGAATACTCTGCTGACATGAAGAAGGTAAAGAAAAAGAGCTGTGCAGCACATCCTGTGTAGGAGATGGCCCTGGTGTCCCAGAGGGCGTTGGCCATGGCTTTGGGGAGAGTGGTGGAGATGCAGCCCAGGTCGAGGAGGGCCAGGTTGAGGAGGAAGAAGTACATGGGGGTGTGCAGGCGGCGGTCGCAGGCTACGGCTGTGCTGATGAGGCCGTTGCCCAGGAGGGCAGCCAGGTAGATGCCCAGGAAGAGCCAGAAGTGCAGGAGCTGCAGCTGCCGCGTGTCTGCCAACGGCAGCAGGAGGAACTCGCTGATGGAGCTGCTGTTGGGCATCTGCTGTTGTTGGGCTTGGAGTCCTGCTCAGAGTGCAGAAGATAATGACAAGTCCAGACCATTCTCAGACACACTCCTCCTGCTATAATATGAAATGTTTTTATTCTCTTACAACAGTGTACATTTAGCACCATTACTTGCATTTAATTTCATGTATTTCAGCATTCCTTAAGCAGAAGCAGCATATGGAGCTCTAACCTTCCTTTTATTTTCTTATGCCTTCTCCCTGGATATTTTCATCTGTTTCATGTCTCATATCTTTACCCCAAGTGCTCTTAGAGCCCCCTACCCGAGCTTCTGTGGCATTCAGTTTCAGTTAGAAAATGCTGCCTGTTTGTAGGATAAGTGAATTATTCATGCCTACAGAAAATGATGATAATTCCATCCTTCGAGAAAGGGGAGACTGAAAGCACATCATGTGTGAGTGTTCACAAAACAAGCAATTGATTGATGAAAAATTCTCAGAACTCTTATTGCCCCTTTTAGATTTCTGACTCCAAACCTCTTTGCCTCAGAACAGGAAATGGAAACCCCCTGCCTTGGCTCTCCTCTTGCAAAGTGCCCTCAGAAACATTCTGTTGTGCAGTGGAGTTGTGATCCCCTGCCCCAGGCAGCAGCTGTGGCAGCACAAGCCCTGCCGGGGGGCTCCTTCCCCCCACCCGTCTCCCTGCAGCACCCTGGGCAGCTCCCCGGGCAGGCTGAGTGCTGAGCCTGGCAGGCAGCAGAGTCCCATACCCGGCACACAGCCCCTGGGGCACAGCAGGGACCCTGCTCTGCAGGACAGCCCTGGGCACCCGCCTGCAGCCCCGGCTGCACAGCCTGCAGCCGTGCTGGGACATGCAGCCCTCAGGGCTGTGATTTCATACTGCAGTATGGAAGCCCTCAGCTGGAGCAGAAGGCTTTTTCCACAGTAAAGAAACATGCAGTGCCTGCATCCAGATCTCCTATGGGATGTCCCAAATTAAGTTGACCCTCTATGAAAAGCAGCTCATGGTCTGCAGTGAGACTTACCCTGTCATGGTCTGTGAGCAATGCTCCTGCAGTGAGCTCACAGCCCGCTCACACCACACACATCCTGCAAGCTCTCTTCAGTTTCTCTCCTCTCCTTCTGCCACCTGCAGGCTGTGCTGTGCACAAGAGCTGCTCCTGGGCACAGCTGTCTCTCTGCAGCCCTGCAGACTTTTATGAGCTCCCTGTGTCCCAGGAGCCTGGACAGGCAAGCAGCAGATTATGTCATTTTTATCTTTCTGACTTGTCTCCCCTGACATGTCCCTGGGTCCTCATGGCCAACAGCTCCTGAAAGACAACAGCATCATGACTGTGCTTTGAAATTCGCTCAATTAACCACCACATGTCCAGTGGTCAGTGACTGATTGGAGACATATGGGGAGTGCTCCCAGAGATCGTTTGATGAAACAATAAGGGCAACCAGACAAGGAAGGCGAGGTTTGGACTTTCCCTGTGCAGGGCAGTGATCCAGCTGAGGCAGTGCAGGAGTCTCATCCCTTGACAGAAATCCTGGAGCTGAAATGGGATTCAGCTCCCTACACACCCACAGGAGCTGGGATTCCTCTGGTTCAGTTCAGAAGAGCACAAGGAGTTGCCTGCATGTGAGCTCCTGCTCTGAGTCCTCGGACCTTCAGCTGGGAGGCAGCTGCTCACACACAGACACTGGGTGATGCCCAAGGTGCCTGGGCTGCTCCTGATGTGTGCCAGTGCTTGTAAACCGTGTGGGAAATCCCTGAGATAGACAGCTCTTTCCTGGGCATCAGCCGAGGGCCAGAGAGGGGATAGCACTGGCTGTCTGGTGAATTCACTCACAGCTGCAAGAGCAGCACAGGGCCTTAAGGAAAGCCATGCCCATGGTGTGACCATGTTGCTGTGTCAACTCCAAGGCCCACGATCACTCTAATGTTTGTGTGCCACCTTCTGCACACTGATACCATAGATTAGCTATCCAGTCAGGCTATGTCCAGTGATGCTTTCCAATTAGGATGTTTACTTCTGTGGTTTTGCACTAATGCAAACACCAACACACAAGAAGCTAGAAATCTTGATAGAGCTGCAGGCCTGAGCTCCTGTTTGGACCATGGGGACACAGTTTAATGGCTTCCACAACTGCACTGTAGCACAAGGGGGATACCGAGTCTTTAGGATGGATGGGCGAGGAGATAAAGAAGGGTGAATGCCCTCTGTGAGAGTGCACTGAGCTCTGCCTGGGGATGGAAGAGCAGACAGGTCAGAGCTAATGGAAATGGCAAACAGAGGAGACCATCAGTGTCTTTTCCTGTCTTCCTGATCAGGGAGAGTAAATGGAAGGTGCCCTCTGCAGACAGATGGGAATCTGATGTTGTCTGTCCCTTGTCCCATTTGGTGGCCTTTGTCACTCCATTATCTGCAGCAGGGACAGCACAGCAGGGCATGTGGCATCCAGCAGATCCCTGGAGAGCACAGATGGCAGCTTCTTGACCAAGCAGTGGAGGAACCAAAGAGGAGAGGTGCTCTGCTGGATCTCATACTCTCCGGCATGGAAGGACTTGTGGGAACTGCGAAGGTGAAAGGGGCATCAGGCCACGTGCAAGATGCAAATGTATCTCTTTTTATTTATTTTGAGGCTGTAAGCTTAATAGTTGATCATAAATGTCAATAAAACTGAAACAAATAATTGAAGACAAAGATGGAAATCATTGAAATTGTGTTAACCCTTCTCAACATGAAAAATTCTCATGAGTCTTGTTCCATTTTAAGTTGTAAATATGAATCTTTGAGGTGATTTGATGTCTTTTTTTTTCTTTTACTGAAACTACAATGTTTTCCAGAACTGTGTTCGCTGGACACAAATGTCTTCAGATTCAGAGACACAGACAGTGGTGCCAGTGCCAATGCCCTGTGACTATAGCCCGGTGCCCAGCACTACTCTTCCCTGCTGCCTATTTGATGTGTCTCATCCTCCAAGTTTTTTCAGCTCTCCTAAAAAAATGGCCATGGTTAAGGGCATGTTTTCAGCAGGCCATTTGGGCACAAACTACTCCCACTGCCCTCCAGATTTCTCCATCCCTTGCTCTTTGTTCAGTCAGATACCTCCCAATTATCTGTCTGATTTCTGACTTTCAGGGGGATTACTGGAATTTGTTCCATCTCCCCAAAGTCTGAGAATCAGTGAGAATGTGTTAACCCGTCTCAATGTGTGAAATACTCACAAGTCCTGATCAATTTTAAGTTGATACCTCTCAACTACCTGGCTGATCTATCCCAGGGAGATTACTGGAATTTGCTCTATCTACCAGAGTCTGATGGCCTCTGTTGTCAACTACTTCACTGTGATTCAATCTATCCTATCCTACCTCCGAATAAATCATTTCTTTTAAAAGTATTCCATATGAAAGACAAACTTCAATAGATGCAGCTTGAACATGGCATGCAGTTGATCATTGTGTTTTACTGTTCATTCAATTGCATCACCTTTCTTTCCATTTGCTGGCCAGATAAAAAAGAGAAATCTTTCCTTTTCCATGTGTAGCTGGTTCTCTGAGGAAAGCCAGTGGGAGTTGGTGCAAAGCAGTTTTAACACTGAGCGGATGAATGCAGAGGAGAAGAGTGATGTGAAGAAAAGTGATGCAAGTCCCATAGGTCCATTGTGAGCAGAAATTGTGTGGGGAGGTTGAGAAGGACCTTTGTCAACACAGTAACAGTACAGAACTCATTGGGACATCCTGGATTGGTATCAGTTGCACAGTGCTGCTTTAATGTCTTCTTTAAACCCAACTATAAATAAATAGACAATAAATTTATACTGGATTCTTTAAGCTCTCTCCAGATATCCCTCCTTTTTGCTGAACAAGTTCTGATAACCTGAAGAAGATAACAAGATGGCATAAGGCACAGGAGATTCTTTAGGTTATAATGGTCCCAGGGTGCATTTGATGCTGAGTTCATCAGCCTCTAGTGCAGAGAGAAGTTTGCACAAAGTGCTCAACAAGACAAAGTCAGAAGTAACAGTGAAGTTTCTTGGAGTATTAATGGGCCCGCTGAGGAACATTACCAAGTAAGCTTCCCAAGGGACTTGTTAGAGAAGATAACTGGAAGCCATGACTACAGGCAGGCAAAGGCACTGGCATGCTAAGAAACCTCTCCTTTGCCTTACAAAGCAGACAGGTCAAGCCCTGATTGCAAGACCAGTGGTAGAGAGGTCCTGTATGTCATGTTGGCTCTGGGCATTTCCTGGGGCAATGTGTTGGAATTTTGTATGATGTTAAATGAAAGACATGGGGACAGAAGATCCCAGGCTCTACATGTGGTGCAAGGACGCTGTGAGGTTCATGTCCCATATGAGACCTATGTTTCATTGCAGGATGTGAGCAGGGATGTGAGAAGGGCCCAGTCTGAACAAGCAGCCAATCCCTGTGAAACTCTGAACTTCAGATCTCTCGGTTTCAGTGCCCTCCTTTGCACATTCTCCCAGAGTTTGAAGTCCTTTATGTTCTGTGGTGCCCAGAACATAGTGAGGCAGTAGCAATGCAGAGCAGAGGGACAACCCTTTCCCTCACCCAGCTGGCAATAAGTTGCTTCATGCACTCCAGGGGACTGTTGTCTTTCCTGGCTGCCTTGGCACACTGCTGACTCACATTCAGTGTGATGCTGACCAGCACCCCAACCCTTTCCAGTCAGAATCCTCTCCAGTGTCCCATATCCAGTCAGTGTGTATGTCCAGCATTGCCCCTACCCAGGTGCACAATCAGGCACTTGTTCTTGTTATACGTTATGCACTTGGTGCTTAGTACCAACTGGTACCCACTTCTCTGACTTGTCCACATCTCTCTGCAAGTCCTCTCCACCCTCAGTGGAGGCAACAGCACCTCCTCATCTGGTCTCATCAGCAAACTTGCTCAGAACGTCTTCTAGTCCTGCATTCAAGTCATCTGCATAAACATGAAAGGAAAGTGGCCCCAAAATGGAACCCTGGGGACCCCGACAGTGACCATCTACCAGCCTGATGGAAAAAACTGACTATAATCCTTTGGGACTGACCTACTGGCCAACTGCTCACCCACCACATTGTGTTTCTGTCTAGCCATATGCAGAACATTCTGTCCAGAAGGTTGTTGTGAGAAACAGTATCAAAATCTCCACTGAAATCCTCAAGGATTACATCAACTGGCTTCCCTTGGTCAACTAAACGGATAACTGTGTCACAAAATGAGCTTAAATTAAACAGGACCTTTGCCTCACAAACTTGTGTTGGCTGCGACCAATGACAGAATTGTCCTTCAGCTGTTTTTCCATAACTCCCACCATCATTTTCTCCATAATTTTACCAGGCTCTGGACTGACAGGTCCATAATTGCCCATGTCATCTTTCTTGCTCTTCCTTACAATGAGACAACATTTGCCAGCTTCCTGTCAGCTGGCATGACCCTAGACTTCTTTAGATGCAATTGAAATGAGAGCCCAGAGCACACTAAGTTTTCATCATTGAAAGAAAGTAGATGTGCCATAGCTTTGCAATGCCTTGAACTCCAGAGTATGCCACAGATGGAGCAGAGGGGAAGATTTGCCTCTTCTGTAGTGAACTCATTCTTTTGGTAAGCAGAATAACACTACCTGATACATGGGGACTGTGTCTCTGCTCTGCTCTGCTCAGCTAACAGGGCAGCGGTCTAGCAGGGTGTTGCTCTCATGTCAATGCAGGTAAACTCACTTTAATCCTTTTTCCTCTGTAAATGCTTCCTCTATTTCTATGCTCAGATACACTTCCACATTCCCTCAACTACACTTTCATATATCATTAACAATTACACTTTCTTATACCATCAAAACAGTTTGTCAAAACGTACAGTTCTTCAGTTCACATAAACTCCCTTAATACAGTCTGTATTCTTCAGTTATAAACACTGTGCCACAGAACCAGCACTGATTGAACCACCTCCCTCACACACTTCCTCGCAAGCAGTACATAGTATTACATAAATGGGTTGACACTCATTGGTCGGGTGGAATGTACACCTCTCCTCAGGACAATCTTACTAATCTACAGAGTACAAACTCCTGTCTTCTTACATACAAGCAGAAAGTACTTATGAGTGGACACACAACACAGTCTTTCACTTTGTCCGTGTCTGGCCATTTCCCTCACAGGAGGAAGGAAACATGGATCGGGACTCAGCACTCACCCTGCAGCTGTTCTGTGTCTCACTCACACCACACTCACTCTGACATTTAGATCAAAAACCATGGTTTATTCATACTACACAATGCTGACAACGTTTTCTAGCTGGAATCTTAATAACACTCATACTCTGGTCGACCAGTTGCAAACGTTAATGTTTTTCCCAGAGTCGGCTTGACACACGGTACCAAACACTTAAAGCAGATGATAATATTGAACATACAACCTATAACCCCCGTGATTACAACTTGGAGAACCCAGGCTACCATTTGACAGGCTATCCACTATATCCCATACCCGTAGGAGAGACCAACCTAGGTCCCTCCTATTGTCACCCACCTGGGAGAGAGTACTTGTTCTTGTTTCCATTCATATGACATACAGTTCCCTTTCATAGGAACTCACCCAAGGAGTCTTCCTACCCCAGCTGGCAACCAAAGCCATGAGCTCACCTCCCTGGGAGCAGCACGTATGGCTGTAAACTGTGTAGGATGTCTCCTCAAGACATATGGGCTCCACTTACCATACACATACCTGGTCCACCTATGGGTGGTCCTTGTCTGTCCCTGCAGTGATCAGGTGAGGAAGGGAGTCCTTCAGAGAAATCTCAGGGTGCGCCAAAAGTGTCTCCCTCTCAGCTGGTCCTGCAGCGAACAGAGCTGGTCCCACCTGGGCCGCCAAATTGACTACAGGAATTGAACTCTATAACCTCTATAACTGATACAGTCTCCCATGACATCCTTATAACAAAGCTGAGGAAGTATGGGATAGGTGATTGGACAGTGAAGTGGGTCGAGAATTGGCTGACTGGCAGAGTGCAGAGTGTTGTCGTTGGCGGTGCAGTGTCTGGCTGAGGGCCTGTAACGAGCGGCATCCCCCAGGGGTCTGTGCTCAGTCCGGTCTTGTTCAACATCTTCATCAATGACCACCCTCAGCAAGTTTGCTGATGACACGAAGTTGGGAGGATTGGCTGACACACCTGAAGGCTGTGCTGCCATTCAGCGAGACCTGGACAGTCTGGAGAGCCGGGCAGTAAGAAACCGGATGAGGTTTAACAAAAGCAAGTGTAGAGTCTTGCACCTAGGGAGAAATAATTGCATGCACCGGTACAGGCTGGGGGAAGAGCTGCTGGGGAGGAGCTCTGCTGAGAGGGACCTGGGCGTCCTGGTGGACAACAGATTAACCATGAGCCAGCAGTGTGCCCTTGTAGCCAAAAAAGCCAATGGCATCCTGGGGTGCATTAAAAAGAGCGTGTCCAGCAGGTCGAAGGAGGTGATCCTCCCCATCTACTCTGCCCTGGTGAGGCCTCATCTGGAATATTGTGTCCAGTTCTGGGCTCCCCAGTAAAAAAAAGACAGGGATCTCTTAGAAAGAGTCCAGCAGAGGGCCACTAAGATGGTGAAGGGCCTGGAGCATCTCCCCAATGAGGAGAGACTGAGGGAACTGGGTCTGTTTAGCCTTGAGAAAAGAAGGCTGAGAGGGGACAGGATCCAGGTTCTATAAATATTTGAGGTGTGGGGGGCAAAGTGTTGAGGCCAGACTCTTTTCAGCAGTGTGTGGAGACGGGACAAGGGGAAACAGACAGAAACTGCACCATAGGAAGTTCTGCACTAATGTGTGCAATAACTTCTTTACGGTGAGAGTGACAGAGCACTGGAACAGGCTGCCTAGGGTGGTTGTGGAATCTCCTTCTCTGGAGATATTGAAGACCTGCCTGGATGCTGAGCTGTGCAACATGGTGTAGGGAACCTGCTTTGGCAGGGGGCTGGACTCAGTGGTCTCTGGAGGTCCCTTCCAACCCCTACAATTCTGTGATTCTGTGAATATCATGGAGTTGTTTGGATGGGGAAAGACTACCCCTTTGAATGACCTTTTGTCAGGGCATGTCCTGGGATTCCTAGGATCCTCAAAATGCAGCACTGCTTCTGTCACTGAAAAATGGGGCCCTGTGTGGGACGGAGGGAGGGTCCATGAGTCCCTGGCCCACCTGACTGAGTATTTCCATGGTCTTAGCAAAGACATACTTACAACTTGAGAATGACAGTTAGCTGTGTTCATGGTGGCATGGCCACTTTTAATGGCCTTGAACTGTCTGAACATAACTGAAGAGGCTCAGGCTGATGCAAATCAGCTATTGAATGATAGTGTTGAAAAACTGGAAAGACAGGTGGCAGTTTTGATGGGGAAAAAACCTAATTCAATCATTCTCCTATGGAAGATCAGGAACATCTCTCTGGAAGACCATGGGGACCCTGTACAAGGGAATCTGTATAAAATGGACTCTGTAAATGAAGGCACTAAAAGGTCAGATTTTGAGGTTCCATTTGGACTAGATCTATTTGAGATCTGACTGATTGTAACCCAAAAATGAAAAAAAAAAAAAAAAAAAATGCAGGATAGGCTGGTGGGTGTGCCCTGACCAGTATCCAACCCCCCAAACCCTGCTGCCCATAATACAGCAGCTGAACTGATGGATATAGTACAGTGGTTTAGACAGAAACCAAGAGAGCATGCCAGCATAGCTGCTCTGGTTATGGGACATGGAGGCAGAAAGCGCTGTGGTGAATGGACTGGAAATTTCAAAACTGACATCCATTACTACTCACCCTGCCCTCAGGCAAAGACTGTATGCTCTGTCCAACATAATGAGGATAGCCATTTGATCAGTGAATGATTTATGGCTGTGTGTCATATAACATGGCCAAATAAGAATGACATACCATTAAATATCAGCCTGTGGTCCTCTATGGAGGACTAACAAAATTATATTAGAGAATTAGGCATGAAAGAGGCAATCTATGAAGATGATTTTGAGAGCCCAGTCAATAAATTTTTCATCAGGAACGAGGGATCTCATCCTACAGCCATCACCTTTACATCAGTATGGGTCTATGTTATCCATACTGAACCCCCCAGTGGCCCTCAGGTGCTGTAATACAACAGGCTGCCCAATTGATGGGGAGACAAGAGTGCCTACGGCCAGATGCAGGCGCTGAATGGTGGTGGAAAGGTCTGAGAAAGGCAGAGAACCATCTGCTGCCATGACTTAGGCGTCCAGCCCCTAAGGTAATCCAGTCTGGACCCATTAGGGTCTTGAGACAACAAATGTTTAAAGACCAGATTAGAGCAGGAGTTCAGTTTAAAAAGATCGATGGACAGCATAATCAGGAAAAAATATCTGTTAAACAGGCCCAAGCACTGAGTATTTATAGTCCAACCTTTTCAGCCAAACTAGATGTGAATGTAACTCAAGAAGGGTCTGGATGGGGGCTCTGGCAGAGCCAGAGTTCTTTGTGAACCCCTACGAGGTTTTGGCCACAGGTTTGGCATGGAGCAGAATAAAGATACATCACAGTTGAAAAGCATTTATTGGCTACCTATTCTACACTACAGGTGGTAGAACCAGTAGCTCAGATTTCAGAGGTTATCGTTAAACAACAAGGCCAGTCCAGGGGTGGGTAAAAGATCTAACACACATCTCTATGATGGGGGTGGCCCAATCACAAGCAGTGGTGCGCTCAGTTGTTCTGCTTGCCTGCTCCTCAAGGAGTTAAGAGAAATCTATGCCTGTTGCGTGTTCGAGTGCATGCGCAATGCCATGTGGAGGGCTTATCACAATAAAGATTGGCGGATTTGCTGCGTAGACCGGTCAGAACTCAGATCTGCGTTGTGCTTCCTGTGGCACCAAACGCCCAACAGTGGCAGTTCCGTGTATTGGCCAGCAGGTGGCAGCAGAGACCACGGAAAGAACGTCTGCGGGACAGACCCTGGGGATCCGTTCTCTTTTGATTATAGGGGAAGAACACAAAGATGGAAGAGGAGGGAAGGGGGGAAAAAAAAAGAAAAAAAGAAAAAACCAAACCACAGCAAACAAATAAAAACTTCTCCAAACGTAGCAAACTTGAATGTCTGTCAATAAATAAATGAGTAATTGAATTGATGTCCGTTTCAGACAGTCCCCTGTAGAATCAGGGTAAGGGTTAGGATTAGAGTTACATTGCAGGTTAATGCTGTTATCTTTACAGCTCCTGTGAGGGTTGGGGTCTGGGTCAGGTGTTTAAAAAATGAAATGAAAAAAGAATTAAAAAAATATATTGAAAGCTTCAGATTTCCTTAATCTTTGTGGGAATCATATAATGTGCAACTCAGATCTACTTCTTCGTACCTCTTTTGTGGTGTAGGGAACCTGCTTTGGCAGGGGGACTGGACTCAGTGGTCTCTGGAGGTCCCTTCCAACCCCTACAATTCTGTGATTCTGTGAATATCATGGAGTTGTTTGGATGGGGAAAGACTACCCCTTTGAATGACCTTTTGTCAGGGCATGTCCTGGGATTCCTAGGATCCTCAAAATGCAGCACTGCTTCTGTCACTGAAAAATGGGGCCCTGTGTGGGACGGAGGGAGGGTCCATGAGTCCCTGGCCCACCTGACTGAGTATTTCCATGGTCTTAGCAAAGACATACTTACAACTTGAGAATGACAGTTAGCTGTGTTCATGGTGGCATGGCCACTTTTAATGGCCTTGAACTGTCTGAACATAACTGAAGAGGCTCAGGCTGATGCAAATCAGCTATTGAATGATAGTGTTGAAAAACTGGAAAGACAGGTGGCAGTTTTGATGGGGAAAAAACCTAATTCAATCATTCTCCTATGGAAGATCAGGAACATCTCTCTGGAAGACCATGGGGACCCTGTACAAGGGAATCTGTATAAAATGGACTCTGTAAATGAAGGCACTAAAAGGTCAGATTTTGAGGTTCCATTTGGACTAGATCTATTTGAGATCTGACTGATTGTAACCCAAAAATGAAAAAAAAAAAAAAAAAAAATGCAGGATAGGCTGGTGGGAGTGCCCTGACCAGTATCCAACCCCCCAAACCCTGCTGCCCATAATACAGCAGCTGAACTGATGGATATAGTACAGTGGTTTAGACAGAAACCAAGAGAGCATGCCAGCATAGCTGCTCTGGTTATGGGACATGGAGGCAGAAAGCGCTGTGGTGAATGGACTGGAAATTTCAAAACTGACATCCATTACTACTCACCCTGCCCTCAGGCAAAGACTGTATGCTCTGTCCAACATAATGAGGATAGCCATTTGATCCGTGAATGATTTATGGCTGTGTGTCATATAACATGGCCAAATAAGAATGACATACCATTAAATATCAGCCTGTGGTCCTCTATGGAGGACTAACAAAATTATATTAGAGAATTAGGCATGAAAGAGGCAATCTATGAAGATGATTTTGAGAGCCCAGTCAATAAATTTTTCATCAGGAACGAGGGATCTCATCCTACAGCCATCACCTTTACATCAGTATGGGTCTATGTTATCCATACTGAACCCCCCAGTGGCCCTCAGGTGCTGTAATACAACAGGCTGCCCAATTGATGGGGAGACAAGAGTGCCTACGGCCAGATGCAGGCGCTGAATGGTGGTGGAAAGGTCTGAGAAAGGCAGAGAACCATCTGCTGCCATGACTTAGGCGTCCAGCCCCTAAGGTAATCCAGTCTGGACCCATTAGGGTCTTGAGACAACAAATGTTTAAAGACCAGATTAGAGCAGGAGTTCAGTTTAAAAAGATCGATGGACAGCATAATCAGGAAAAAATATCTGTTAAACAGGCCCAAGCACTGAGTATTTATAGTCCAACCTTTTCAGCCAAACTAGATGTGAATGTAACTCAAGAAGGGTCTGGATGGGGGCTCTGGCAGAGCCAGAGTTCTTTGTGAACCCCTACGAGGTTTTGGCCACAGGTTTGGCATGGAGCAGAATAAAGATACATCACAGTTGAAAAGCATTTATTGGCTACCTATTCTACACTACAGGTGGTAGAACCAGTAGCTCAGATTTCAGAGGTTATCGTTAAACAACAAGGCCAGTCCAGGGGTGGGTAAAAGATCTAACACACATCTCTATGATGGGGGTGGCCCAATCACAAGCAGTGGTGCGCTCAGTTGTTCTGCTTGCCTGCTCCTCAAGGAGTTAAGAGAAATCTATGCCTGTTGCGTGTTCGAGTGCATGCGCAATGCCATGTGGAGGGCTTATCACAATAAAGATTGGCGGATTTGCTGCGTAGACCGGTCAGAACTCAGATCTGCGTTGTGCTTCCTGTGGCACCAAACGCCCAACAGTGGCAGTTCCGTGTATTGGCCAGCAGGTGGCAGCAGAGACCACGGAAAGAACGTCTGCGGGACAGACCCTGGGGATCCGTTCTCTTTTGATTATAGGGGAAGAACACAAAGATGGAAGAGGAGGGAAGGGGGGAAAAAAAAAGAAAAAAAGAAAAAACCAAACCACAGCAAACAAATAAAAACTTCTCCAAACGTAGCAAACTTGAATGTCTGTCAATAAATAAATGAGTAATTGAATTGATGTCCGTTTCAGACAGTCCCCTGTAGAATCAGGGTAAGGGTTAGGATTAGAGTTACATTGCAGGTTAATGCTGTTATCTTTACAGCTCCTGTGAGGGTTGGGGTCTGGGTCAGGTGTTTAAAAAATGAAATGAAAAAAGAATTAAAAAAATATATTGAAAGCTTCAGATTTCCTTAATCTTTGTGGGAATCATATAATGTGCAACTCAGATCTACTTCTTCGTACCTCTTTTGTGGTGTAGGGAACCTGCTTTGGCAGGGGGACTGGACTCAGTGGTCTCTGGAGGTCCCTTCCAACCCCTACAATTCTGTGATTCTGTGAATATCATGGAGTTGTTTGGATGGGGAAAGACTACCCCTTTGAATGACCTTTTGTCAGGGCATGTCCTGGGATTCCTAGGATCCTCAAAATGCAGCACTGCTTCTGTCACTGAAAAATGGGGCCCTGTGTGGGACGGAGGGAGGGTCCATGAGTCCCTGGCCCACCTGACTGAGTATTTCCATGGTCTTAGCAAAGACATACTTACAACTTGAGAATGACAGTTAGCTGTGTTCATGGTGGCATGGCCACTTTTAATGGCCTTGAACTGTCTGAACATAACTGAAGAGGCTCAGGCTGATGCAAATCAGCTATTGAATGATAGTGTTGAAAAACTGGAAAGACAGGTGGCAGTTTTGATGGGGAAAAAACCTAATTCAATCATTCTCCTATGGAAGATCAGGAACATCTCTCTGGAAGACCATGGGGACCCTGTACAAGGGAATCTGTATAAAATGGACTCTGTAAATGAAGGCACTAAAAGGTCAGATTTTGAGGTTCCATTTGGACTAGATCTATTTGAGATCTGACTGATTGTAACCCAAAAATGAAAAAAAAAAAAAAAAAAAATGCAGGATAGGCTGGTGGGAGTGCCCTGACCAGTATCCAACCCCCCAAACCCTGCTGCCCATAATACAGCAGCTGAACTGATGGATATAGTACAGTGGTTTAGACAGAAACCAAGAGAGCATGCCAGCATAGCTGCTCTGGTTATGGGACATGGAGGCAGAAAGCGCTGTGGTGAATGGACTGGAAATTTCAAAACTGACATCCATTACTACTCACCCTGCCCTCAGGCAAAGACTGTATGCTCTGTCCAACATAATGAGGATAGCCATTTGATCCGTGAATGATTTATGGCTGTGTGTCATATAACATGGCCAAATAAGAATGACATACCATTAAATATCAGCCTGTGGTCCTCTATGGAGGACTAACAAAATTATATTAGAGAATTAGGCATGAAAGAGGCAATCTATGAAGATGATTTTGAGAGCCCAGTCAATAAATTTTTCATCAGGAACGAGGGATCTCATCCTACAGCCATCACCTTTACATCAGTATGGGTCTATGTTATCCATACTGAACCCCCCAGTGGCCCTCAGGTGCTGTAATACAACAGGCTGCCCAATTGATGGGGAGACAAGAGTGCCTACGGCCAGATGCAGGCGCTGAATGGTGGTGGAAAGGTCTGAGAAAGGCAGAGAACCATCTGCTGCCATGACTTAGGCGTCCAGCCCCTAAGGTAATCCAGTCTGGACCCATTAGGGTCTTGAGACAACAAATGTTTAAAGACCAGATTAGAGCAGGAGTTCAGTTTAAAAAGATCGATGGACAGCATAATCAGGAAAAAATATCTGTTAAACAGGCCCAAGCACTGAGTATTTATAGTCCAACCTTTTCAGCCAAACTAGATGTGAATGTAACTCAAGAAGGGTCTGGATGGGGGCTCTGGCAGAGCCAGAGTTCTTTGTGAACCCCTATGAGGTTTTGGCCACAGGTTTGGCATGGAGCAGAATAAAGATACATCACAGTTGAAAAGCATTTATTGGCTACCTATTCTACACTACAGGTGGTAGAACCAGTAGCTCAGATTTCAGAGGTTATCGTTAAACAACAAGGCCAGTCCAGGGGTGGGTAAAAGATCTAACACACATCTCTATGATGGGGGTGGCCCAATCACAAGCAGTGGTGCGCTCAGTTGTTCTGCTTGCCTGCTCCTCAAGGAGTTAAGAGAAATCTATGCCTGTTGCGTGTTCGAGTGCATGCGCAATGCCATGTGGAGGGCTTATCACAATAAAGATTGGCGGATTTGCTGCGTAGACCGGTCAGAACTCAGATCTGCGTTGTGCTTCCTGTGGCACCAAACGCCCAACAGTGGCAGTTCCGTGTATTGGCCAGCAGGTGGCAGCAGAGACCACGGAAAGAACGTCTGCGGGACAGACCCTGGGGATCCGTTCTCTTTTGATTATAGGGGAAGAACACAAAGATGGAAGAGGAGGGAAGGGGGGAAAAAAAAAGAAAAAAAGAAAAAACCAAACCACAGCAAACAAATAAAAACTTCTCCAAACGTAGCAAACTTGAATGTCTGTCAATAAATAAATGAGTAATTGAATTGATGTCCGTTTCAGACAGTCCCCTGTAGAATCAGGGTAAGGGTTAGGATTAGAGTTACATTGCAGGTTAATGCTGTTATCTTTACAGCTCCTGTGAGGGTTGGGGTCTGGGTCAGGTGTTTAAAAAATGAAATGAAAAAAGAATTAAAAAAATATATTGAAAGCTTCAGATTTCCTTAATCTTTGTGGGAATCATATAATGTGCAACTCAGATCTACCTCTTCGTACCTCTTTTGTGGTGTAGGGAACCTGCTTTGGCAGGGGGACTGGACTCAGTGGTCTCTGGAGGTCCCTTCCAACCCCTACAATTCTGTGATTCTGTGAATATCATGGAGTTGTTTGGATGGGGAAAGACTACCCCTTTGAATGACCTTTTGTCAGGGCATGTCCTGGGATTCCTAGGATCCTCAAAATGCAGCACTGCTTCTGTCACTGAAAAATGGGGCCCTGTGTGGGACGGAGGGAGGGTCCATGAGTCCCTGGCCCACCTGACTGAGTATTTCCATGGTCTTAGCAAAGACATACTTACAACTTGAGAATGACAGTTAGCTGTGTTCATGGTGGCATGGCCACTTTTAATGGCCTTGAACTGTCTGAACATAACTGAAGAGGCTCAGGCTGATGCAAATCAGCTATTGAATGATAGTGTTGAAAAACTGGAAAGACAGGTGGCAGTTTTGATGGGGAAAAAACCTAATTCAATCATTCTCCTATGGAAGATCAGGAACATCTCTCTGGAAGACCATGGGGACCCTGTACAAGGGAATCTGTATAAAATGGACTCTGTAAATGAAGGCACTAAAAGGTCAGATTTTGAGGTTCCATTTGGACTAGATCTATTTGAGATCTGACTGATTGTAACCCAAAAATGAAAAAAAAAAAAAAAAAAAATGCAGGATAGGCTGGTGGGTGTGCCCTGACCAGTATCCAACCCCCCAAACCCTGCTGCCCATAATACAGCAGCTGAACTGATGGATATAGTACAGTGGTTTAGACAGAAACCAAGAGAGCATGCCAGCATAGCTGCTCTGGTTATGGGACATGGAGGCAGAAAGCGCTGTGGTGAATGGACTGGAAATTTCAAAACTGACATCCATTACTACTCACCCTGCCCTCAGGCAAAGACTGTATGCTCTGTCCAACATAATGAGGATAGCCATTTGATCAGTGAATGATTTATGGCTGTGTGTCATATAACATGGCCAAATAAGAATGACATACCATTAAATATCAGCCTGTGGTCCTCTATGGAGGACTAACAAAATTATATTAGAGAATTAGGCATGAAAGAGGCAATCTATGAAGATGATTTTGAGAGCCCAGTCAATAAATTTTTCATCAGGAACGAGGGATCTCATCCTACAGCCATCACCTTTACATCAGTATGGGTCTATGTTATCCATACTGAACCCCCCAGTGGCCCTCAGGTGCTGTAATACAACAGGCTGCCCAATTGATGGGGAGACAAGAGTGCCTACGGCCAGATGCAGGCGCTGAATGGTGGTGGAAAGGTCTGAGAAAGGCAGAGAACCATCTGCTGCCATGACTTAGGCGTCCAGCCCCTAAGGTAATCCAGTCTGGACCCATTAGGGTCTTGAGACAACAAATGTTTAAAGACCAGATTAGAGCAGGAGTTCAGTTTAAAAAGATCGATGGACAGCATAATCAGGAAAAAATATCTGTTAAACAGGCCCAAGCACTGAGTATTTATAGTCCAACCTTTTCAGCCAAACTAGATGTGAATGTAACTCAAGAAGGGTCTGGATGGGGGCTCTGGCAGAGCCAGAGTTCTTTGTGAACCCCTATGAGGTTTTGGCCACAGGTTTGGCATGGAGCAGAATAAAGATACATCACAGTTGAAAAGCATTTATTGGCTACCTATTCTACACTACAGGTGGTAGAACCAGTAGCTCAGATTTCAGAGGTTATCGTTAAACAACAAGGCCAGTCCAGGGGTGGGTAAAAGATCTAACACACATCTCTATGATGGGGGTGGCCCAATCACAAGCAGTGGTGCGCTCAGTTGTTCTGCTTGCCTGCTCCTCAAGGAGTTAAGAGAAATCTATGCCTGTTGCGTGTTCGAGTGCATGCGCAATGCCATGTGGAGGGCTTATCACAATAAAGATTGGCGGATTTGCTGCGTAGACCGGTCAGAACTCAGATCTGCGTTGTGCTTCCTGTGGCACCAAACGCCCAACAGTGGCAGTTCCGTGTATTGGCCAGCAGGTGGCAGCAGAGACCACGGAAAGAACGTCTGCAGGACAGACCCTGGGGATCCGTTCTCTTTTGATTATAGGGGAAGAACACAAAGATGGAAGAGGAGGGAAGGGGGGGAAAAAAAAGAAAAAAAGAAAAAACCAAACCACAGCAAACAAATAAAAACTTCTCCAAACGTAGCAAACTTGAATGTCTGTCAATAAATAAATGAGTAATTGAATTGATGTCCGTTTCAGACAGTCCCCTGTAGAATCAGGGTAAGGGTTAGGATTAGAGTTACATTGCAGGTTAATGCTGTTATCTTTACAGCTCCTGTGAGGGTTGGGGTCTGGGTCAAGTGTTTAAAAAATGAAATGAAAAAAGAATTAAAAAAATATATTGAAAGCTTCAGATTTCCTTAATCTTTGTGGGAATCATATAATGTGCAACTCAGATCTACCTCTTCGTACCTCTTTTGTGGTGTAGGGAACCTGCTTTGGCAGGGGGACTGGACTCAGTGGTCTCTGGAGGTCCCTTCCAACCCCTACAATTCTGTGATTCTGTGAATATCATGGAGTTGTTTGGATGGGGAAAGACTACCCCTTTGAATGACCTTTTGTCAGGGCATGTCCTGGGATTCCTAGGATCCTCAAAATGCAGCACTGCTTCTGTCACTGAAAAATGGGGCCCTGTGTGGGACGGAGGGAGGGTCCATGAGTCCCTGGCCCACCTGACTGAGTATTTCCATGGTCTTAGCAAAGACTTACTTACAACTTGAGAATGACAGTTAGCTGTGTTCATGGTGGCATGGCCACTTTTAATGGCCTTGAACTGTCTGAACATAACTGAAGAGGCTCAGGCTGATGCAAATCAGCTATTGAATGATAGTGTTGAAAAACTGGAAAGACAGGTGGCAGTTTTGATGGGGAAAAAACCTAATTCAATCATTCTCCTATGGAAAATCAGGAACATCTCTCTGGAAGACCATGGGGACCCTGTACAAGGGAATCTGTATAAAATGGACTCTGTAAATGAAGGCACTAAAAGGTCAGATTTTGAGGTTCCATTTGGACTAGATCTATTTGAGATCTGACTGATTGTAACCCAAAAATGAAAAAAAAAAAAAAAAAAAATGCAGGATAGGCTGGTGGGAGTGCCCTGACCAGTATCCAACCCCCCAAACCCTGCTGCCCATAATACAGCAGCTGAACTGATGGATATAGTACAGTGGTTTAGACAGAAACCAAGAGAGCATGCCAGCATAGCTGCTCTGGTTATGGGACATGGAGGCAGAAAGCGCTGTGGTGATTGGACTGGAAATTTCAAAACTGACATCCATTACTACTCACCCCGCCCTCAGGCAAAGACTGTATGCTCTGTCCAACATAATGAGGATAGCCATTTGATCAGTGAATGATTTATGGCTGTGTGTCATATAACATGGCCAAATAAGAATGACATACCATTAAATATCAGCCTGTGGTCCTCTATGGAGGACTAACAAAATTATATTAGAGAATTAGGCATGAAAGAGGCAATCTATGAAGATGATTTTGAGAGCCCAGTCAATAAATTTTTCATCAGGAACGAGGGATCTCATCCTACAGCCATCACCTTTACATCAGTATGGGTCTATGTTATCCATACTGAACCCCCCAGTGGCCCTCAGGTGCTGTAATACAACAGGCTGCCCAATTGATGGGGAGACAAGAGTGCCTACGGCCAGATGCAGGCGCTGAATGGTGGTGG
Source organism: Coturnix japonica (assembly GCF_054131305.1). Taxonomy (NCBI): domain Eukaryota; kingdom Metazoa; phylum Chordata; class Aves; order Galliformes; family Phasianidae; genus Coturnix; species Coturnix japonica. The sequence goes on along the minus strand of NC_140671.1, from coordinate 16,704,183 downwards.
AAAGGTCTGAGAAAGGCAGAGAACCATCTGCTGCCATGACTTAGGCGTCCAGCCCCTAAGGTAATCCAGTCTGGACCCATTAGGGTCTTGAGACAACAAATGTTTAAAGACCAGATTAGAGCAGGAGTTCAGTTTAAAAAGATCGATGGACAGCATAATCAGGAAAAAATATCTGTTAAACAGGCCCAAGCACTGAGTATTTATAGTCCAACCTTTTCAGCCAAACTAGATGTGAATGTAACTCAAGAAGGGTCTGGATGGGGGCTCTGGCAGAGCCAGAGTTCTTTGTGAACCCCTATGAGGTTTTGGCCACAGGTTTGGCATGGAGCAGAATAAAGATACATCACAGTTGAAAAGCATTTATTGGCTACCTATTCTACACTACAGGTGGTAGAACCAGTAGCTCAGATTTCAGAGGTTATCGTTAAACAACAAGGCCAGTCCAGGGGTGGGTAAAAGATCTAACACACATCTCTATGATGGGGGTGGCCCAATCACAAGCAGTGGTGCGCTCAGTTGTTCTGCTTGCCTGCTCCTCAAGGAGTTAAGAGAAATCTATGCCTGTTGCGTGTTCGAGTGCATGCGCAATGCCATGTGGAGGGCTTATCACAATAAAGATTGGCGGATTTGCTGCGTAGACCGGTCAGAACTCAGATCTGCGTTGTGCTTCCTGTGGCACCAAACGCCCAACAGTGGCAGTTCCGTGTATTGGCCAGCAGGTGGCAGCAGAGACCACGGAAAGAACGTCTGCGGGACAGACCCTGGGGATCCGTTCTCTTTTGATTATAGGGGAAGAACACAAAGATGGAAGAGGAGGGAAGGGGGGAAAAAAAAAGAAAAAAAGAAAAAACCAAACCACAGCAAACAAATAAAAACTTCTCCAAACGTAGCAAACTTGAATGTCTGTCAATAAATAAATGAGTAATTGAATTGATGTCCGTTTCAGACAGTCCCCTGTAGAATCAGGGTAAGGGTTAGGATTAGAGTTACATTGCAGGTTAATGCTGTTATCTTTACAGCTCCTGTGAGGGTTGGGGTCTGGGTCAGCTGTTTAAAAAATGAAATGAAAAAAGAATTAAAAAAATATATTGAAAGCTTCAGATTTCCTTAATCTTTCTGGGAATCATATAATGTGCAACTCAGATCTACCTCTTCGTACCTCTTTTGTGGTGTAGGGAACCTGCTTTGGCAGGGGGACTGGACTCAGTGGTCTCTGGAGGTCCCTTCCAACCCCTACAATTCTGTGATTCTGTGAATATCATGGAGTTGTTTGGATGGGGAAAGACTACCCCTTTGAATGACCTTTTGTCAGGGCATGTCCTGGGATTCCTAGGATCCTCAAAATGCAGCACTGCTTCTGTCACTGAAAAATGGGGCCCTGTGTGGGACGGAGGGAGGGTCCATGAGTCCCTGGCCCACCTGACTGAGTATTTCCATGGTCTTAGCAAAGACATACTTACAACTTGAGAATGACAGTTAGCTGTGTTCATGGTGGCATGGCCACTTTTAATGGCCTTGAACTGTCTGAACATAACTGAAGAGGCTCAGGCTGATGCAAATCAGCTATTGAATGATAGTGTTGAAAAACTGGAAAGACAGGTGGCAGTTTTGATGGGAAAAAACCTAATTCAATCATTCTCCTATGGAAGATCAGTAACAACTGTCTGGAGGACCATGGGGGCCCTGTACAAGGGAATCTGTATAAAATGGACTCTGTAAATGAAGGCACTAAAAGGTCAGATTTTGAGGTTCCATTTGGACTAGATCTATTTGAGATCTGACTGATTGTAACCCAAAAATGAAAAAAAAAAAAAAAAAAATGCAGGATAGGCTGGTGGGAGTGCCCTGACCAGTATCCAACCCCCCAAACCCTGCTGCCCATAATACAGCAGCTGAACTGATGGATATAGTACAGTGGTTTAGACAGAAACCAAGAGAGCATGCCAGCATAGCTGCTCTGGTTATGGGACATGGAGGCAGAAAGTGCTATGGTGAATGGACTGGAAATTTCAAAACTGACATCCATTACTACTAACCCTGCCCTCAGGCAAAGACTTTATGCTCTTGTCTGGAGGGCTTATCGCAATAAAGATTGGCGGATTTGCTGCGTAGACCGGTCAGAACTCAGATCTGCGTTGTGCTTCCTGCGGCACCAAACGCCCAACAGTGGCAGTTCCGCTTATTGGCCAGCAGGTGGCAGCAGAGACCACGGAAAGAACGTCTGCGGGACAGACCCTGGGGATCCGTTCTTTTGATTATAGGGGAAGAACACAAAGATGGAAGAGGAGAAAAGGGGGAAAAAAAAAAGAAAAAAAAAAAATCAAACCACAGCAAACAAATAAAAACTTCTCCAAACGTAGCAAACGTGAATGTCTGTCAATAAATTAATGAGTAATTAAATTGATATCCCTTTCCCGCCCCCCCCCCCCCCCCCCCCCCCCAACTTCTGAGATGAAAAAAAAACACTTCTTTTAGAAGAAAACAGAGTAGTAACAACTTCTGTACCTACATTCACCACTCTGAGATCCTGTCTGGGTCTCCCAAGGCTTGTAAATAACCACTGGGTCGGTTCTGATGTCGCGTGATTTGTTGTCAGTTCTCTCATGGTTCTCCGGTCAGTTCTCCGGGGCCAGGATCTGCCACAGGGCATTCTGACCACGGGCATCATGTTTCTACGCTGCCGCCTGCATTTAACAGGCAATGGGACTGCCCAGCATGTGCAAGGCAGCACCTCTTTCACACCACCAGAATGTTTAAGGCTGTTGGGATTGTTGTTAGCATAGATAGTTGTTAGGGAGGCTAGAGATACCCTTAGGATTGACATTACTATTAGCATTACTTTGATGGTGCCCTATCTGGGTCATTTCCAGGGGATGTCAGGAGTAAGGCACAGTGTCAGGAGAAAAAGAACAGACTCTGTTACTTTATAAACGTGATAATAGAGAGAGTTCATTGGAAAAAATACAACTCTTAAATAATGCAAAGCATGCTTCTGATTGGATGCAGGCATCATCTGGGCTCTGATTAATATTACTCTTAAGGTAAAGATTATTGTTACCATAATGATTTTTTTTTTGGATTATGATCAGGGTTAAGGTTCCTTTTGCTACAAACTTCTAGCATCATTTTTGTTGTTGCATTTGGAGTTAGGGACGATTTTAGAATCAGGGTAAGGGTTAGGATTAGAGTTACATTGCTGGTTAATGCTGTTATCTTTACAGCTCCTGTGAGGGTTGGGGTCTGGGTCAGGTGTTTAAAAATGAAATGAAAAAAGAATTAAAAAAATATATTGAAAGCTTCAGATTTCCTTAATCTTTGTGGGAATCATATAATGTGCAACTCAGATCTACCTCTTCGTGCAGTGACTGCCTGTAAATTTGCTGGAGCCTAATATAATATGGCCTTGTGCTTTCCACTAACTCACCTTCATTTCATTTTCATTACATTTGCTTGGTAGTCAGATTTTGGTGTGTGGATATTTTAAAACAATCTAACTGACATTAGCAAAAAATTAAAAATAAAATTAAAAAAAATGCACAACAGCATCGTATCAATTTTTATAGATAAGATAAAGAAGAGCAGTTTCCCTTAGTTTTTTGTGCCTCTTTACTTTCTTACCCTCTCCCCTTGTGTGAGAAACTCTCAAAGTCAAAGATTTCTAGTTAGGCAAAGATGGCAGCGATAGCAGCAGTGCTTATTCATTATTGCAATACTGCGCGCACATCCCCTATTGGCAAGGGAGAAACTGCACACCAGTCAGTGAAATCAATTCTGTTCTGTGCCCTAAACCCACTGCAGGTGATGCTCTCATGGCTCTCATTGGTTGAGCATCTCAGGCTCACAGACTCCTCGAGACTGTGGCTAGGATTCATTTCCATAGAAGGTCAATTACCAACCTCTTGTTTTTAGGTCTGCCTTGTACTTTTCTGCGGACAGAGAAGGGCAATGTTTCCAAAAGTCAGTACATTCATTCTGTCCTGTGCTGGGCTCTACCCACCCTGTATTTATCTTGTGCTTGTCTCAATTCTCCCCATGTCAGAATGCCCCCAGTCTGAACTTAATTCTGTTCAGCAACTTTCTTGGTGGAAAAACTACTTATACAGCTGTTTTACAAGAGGGTTATACATTCAGTTAGGGTCTACACTATGTACTGAAAATACTGGAAACTTCCACTGCAAAAACACAATCTACCTCTCCCATCTGTGCAGCCTTGCAGACCCAGAGCATGCCAGGTTATTTCTGCTTTCATAGCATTTGCATGCTGTAGGGTGAGCACAAGGTTCTGCTGCTTGATTCTTCTGCAAGAGCTGCCTACCGGCAAATGGTTGCAGGGATGGAGGATGTGACAGAAAGCATTTGTCTCCACAAGAGCAGAGTTACATTTAGTGCAGAGTGTGAGAGTCAGGTTGGTGTGGAAAAGCACTGACACGCTGGGGATGATGCAGTGCTCACATGTCTAACACTCACAGACATTACTGTCAGAAGGATGGTGCTGTGTTGTGCTTCTACCTTTGGCAGCCCCTGGAGAAATGCTATGGCACACAGAACACCTTTGTATTGCACTGACTGCTGCCATGCAGCATGGATTTAACACACCAAATCCAGAGGAGCATGACTGCATCTAACTGCCCTGAGAAAAACTACTGTAGCTGAAGAGATGAGGAGGCAGCTGCTCATCTGCAGAACAAGCAGTACTGCCAGACATTGGGCCAGGTGAGCACCTCCTGCTGCAGCGTGATGATGACAGGGCTGGAGATGATCTGCAAAGCCAGCTTAAAAGTGGGAGACGTGAGTCAACATGGCAGGAGGACAGAGGTGTTAGGGAGCAGCCAAGGCATCAAAGAGTATCAGAAGGCTTTGAAAAGTATCACAAAGTGACAGCCAGGAAGACTGGGATATATCATGAGCAGCAACCTGGATGCTAGAGATTATTTGCTCCCATACAAAATGGTAGAGATCTTGCTGCAGACATCCCAAAGCCAGGCAAAATGGGAACCCAGAGCTCTGCCTGCACGGACCCCACAGCCATAGCATTGCAAGCTGAGCTGCCTTGCTGTTTGTTGCATTCATCCCAATCCCTGTGATTGAAGACTCAGAATGCAGTCGAGGCGATGACTGAGCATGAGAGTGACTTTATTCAATAAAAGACAGGAGGGCTTGAGAGGTCAAGGGTGAAGATGGGACTCCTCTTGTCAAGATGAGAGTGGCTCAGAGCTGGTGCTGCTGCCTGGTGCCTGGGACTGGCAGCCTGACTCTAAGTCCCCATCTAAGATGCTCAGCTTCACCTCACTGATGCTGCCCTGCTCCTGCATGGTGGTGCTGCTGCTGGGACACTCGGGCTGTGCTTGGGATGGGCAGCACTGCAAAGGCGCTGGGTCACAATCCAGGCAGGTGACTGCTGTGTCTGGCAGGCTCAGGTCACGAGCTTCAGCAGAGCCAGGAGATATGAGAGCATGAACGTGGATGAGCCCCTTGTGTCCATCACTGTTACCATGTGGAAGGCTGTCATCCGAATTGCAGCGATTCATGCTTAATAAGAACTCTCCATTGATGGAAAGACACTGCTTGGTTTGGATCTTTGGGGTTGACAAGGGCTCGAATCACCTAGGAAGGCATAGAAACACAAGGGTTAGTTTCAAACATTTGCAAGTTGAATCATGAAAGGTTGTTGATACTTGGTAATAGAGTGGCGGCAGGAAGAAGCAAGTAGGCTTGAAGCAGCATAGCCACTGTCTTGAAAGTGATCCTCATTCAGGTCCAGCTCGTGTGTTGTTTCACTGTAATCTGCTTCTTTGGGTCTACCTAGTGGGCAGCAACACTCGAGCTGTTACTGATATCATTGAAAAGAACTGGAGACAATTGTTCTATTCCTAAGAGCTTCAAGGTGCCTAGAAGCACAAATAGAAACCAGCAGTATTTCATCACTTCACCAAAAGGAAGGTCAAACACCTGAGCTGTGAAGAGCAGTTACAGAACCTATGCATAAGATCACACCAGACATACTTTGTTCTAACAACAGTTATGGCACATAGTCCATTTCCTTCAATATTCCCAAAATGAAATGATGTGGAGCATTACAGGGAAAGAAACACTGCACACAGACACTATGACCCTGATTAGACTCAAGCAGCAGACTTAAAACAAGTCAGAGTTTTTGATTCCAGGATATTTCAGGACCTATCGTGTGAAATTCAGTTACACAACAGTGCCTAGGTGCCTGCGTTTCAAGCAACTTTCAGATCACAGCCATGTAAAATAAAAACAAATTCAGTGCAGAAATAGCAAGCCTGTACCTTAATACTCATGAGATTATCCATTTTTTACTGCATTCTGACTAAGTTCTAAAACTTGCTCATCCCAGTTCACTTCAACAAGTTCCACCACTTCAAGCAACGCAGTTCTGAGATCCTGTGTATGTTGTGCAGATAGAATTGAACAGTGCAGAAATAGTCTCTGACAGCTTTAAGAGCTCTGTTCTGCTTACAAACTCTCAGTCCAAAACTATTCAGTTTTAAGGAAATGAACACCTGAAGCAGTTGGATCATCTGCCGCATTCTGCTTCTTGGCATCATGATTAGCACAAAGGGTTTTCTGCTGTCCTGCAGAGATGGAAAAAGTCCTGCTTACAAATGGACCAAGTTTCAGTGTACAGCAGAGTTTGTACCAGACTAATAAGCCACGTCATTCAATTCATTTGCTCAGGTTGTTATGCACTCCGAAAGGAAACAGAACTAACTGCTGGATTCTGAAGGCAATCTGTGGGGTCCTACATTACCTCCTGATTCTGGAAGAGGAAATTCTAATAGCAAATGCAGAACTTTGATCTTTGTAGACATGAGAAGAGCTGGCATTTAGGAACATTCATTTCAGGGAAATCAAATGATGTGTCTGTATTTTTACTACAGATAGTATAGGGAGCAGCCAGTTGAAGAACCAGATACAAAAAATCCAGACCATTGGCAAGAAAATACTTCTCCTTAAATTCTGTATGCTATCATGGTACAGAATTAGGCTACAGTGCCACATAGGCCAACCAAGCGTAGAACCAATTCCACTAAATACTGGTAGACAAAGCAGCAAAAACAGGGACAATATTCAGCAGACAGGCCTTTCTACTCACAGCTCAGCATGTTCTGCCATCCGAAAAGCAAGGCCTCTTGTCAAGCTCAGCTATTTCCCTTCTCAGTGTATTCTAGCACCACTGATACCCACTGGTATCCTCCTGTAGAGTGCCATCATATTGTCATCATCCAAAGGGAAAACCCACACAGCAGAGCATACAGCACTACACCCATGCTCCAAATATCCGCCTGAAAAACAAAAACACAAGCTTACAAACCTGAAGCACCTCAAATGGCTTCCTGACAGACTGGATTGTCTGCCCTTGCCAAAGCCCACATATAGCCCATGAAAAGCTGGCTCTTTCCCTCAGGAAATAAAACCTTATCGTCCCAGAGAAAGCATATAACCCTCATTCAATTGCCCTTTCACTCAGCTTAGAGCACTACTAAAACCAGCATCTTCACCTTAGCTCATCACACTGCTGCACTTCCTTTTACAAGGATTTCTCTGGCAAAAATGAAATCAAAGCCGTCACAAGGGATTTAGCACAGTTACATGTTACTGGCTACGAGAGCTGTCAGCACAGTCACCTGTCTGGCTTTGCTGCTGTTCTATTTATGTACAGGCACAAAAGGGTTCAGACACCTCACAGTGCAGTTCTCACTTTGACTGTAAAGAAAAAGGAGGCTTGAAAAGCAGCGTGTGGAAAACAAAGAAACAAGAATTAGAACAACAGTGGGGCCATGGCACTTGTAGGAATTGCTCCGCCTTTAACAGCGATTCAAGAAGGATGAGGGCATTCCAAACCAGACCAGTTTGGACAGATTAACAACTGCAAGTAGTGGGTTCCAAAATTCCAGACATGAAATCAAAGCTGGAAAAACTCTTCACATTTTCATCTCTCAATTTTTAGTACATTGTGCATTACAACGGAAACAATTCTTCACATACAACTTGGAAGCTAAAGACAAGTCTGACAAAACAGACTGCACAAAAATGATGGATAATTAACAGAGCAAATTGCTCTTTCAAAAACTTAGTAATAGAAAGAGATCTCTGAAGTTGCTGTTCTGTAGAGCACCAAAGCAGTCGCTTGAGGCAGTTCAGGATTAGCCTGAGACAAACCAGCCAGCTGTGTGAACTGAGACCAATTGCATTTCTTCTATTTTACTTTCATTCTATGTGACCTCACTAAGCAAATATTGTCTAAGACCATGAGCATCACATAAATGTGCAGATCTCAAGCTGCTCACTTATCTAGTACCCTTGGCATGATGCTTTATTTTCCTCAGCTATTCATCTAGTTTGTGCCTGTTGATTGTGCAACAACAGCCTGTTGGTCTCGATTACCTGTAAGAGGCTTTAAATTTGGCCAGGAAAAATCATTTGAGGATAAGTAATTATCTGGGACTCAGTAAGGCAGTCTTCCCATGCTTTCATAACAGCCGAGATACACACACACACAAACTCATGGAACCCCACTGCTTTGCACAATCCTGTGCACACTCACATGTGTCATGCACTGATTTCCCAGCCAGTCCTCATGGGGTCTATTACTTAGGACAGGAGTGCAGGGGAGCAGCCAGAAGCTGTTTGCATTCCCTGCTGTCTGCTGGGCAGCTTTGCTGGAGATGCTTGGGTTGCTTTGCTTTTCCTTGGGAGGTGGGAAGGAGCTTTGGGTTGGAGGCACATCCCGTGCCAGAGCATCTCGATGGCACGTGTATGGCACTGATCTGCAGCAGATGAAGGGGAGGAGGTCCCAGCACAGCTCTGCACCATGCTCTGCCACACTGGGCAGCTTGTTCCTGGCTCAGCAGCGTCATCAGACAAGAAGCAGGGAAGGAAATCAAGGATGGGGGGTACCATCAAACGCAGTTAGTGCATGCCTGTGCAAGACAAACAGACCCAGAGCTTGCGGGTTATTCCTGCTTTTGTAGCATTTGTGTGCTGTAGCTGAGCAAAAGGTTCTGCTGCTTGAATCTTCTTCTGCAAGAGCCACCTACCGGTAAATGTCTGCAGGGATGGAGGATGTGACAGAAAGCATTTGTCTCCATGACAGCGTAGTTACACTTGGTCTAGAGAGTGAGAGAGGCAGGCAGCACTGCCTGATGTTGGTCAGGGCGAGCTCCTCCTGCTGCAGCGCGATGATGGCAGGGCTAGAGATGATCTGCAGGGACAGCTCACAGGTGGGAGCCAGGAATGGACACGGCGGGAGGACAGAGGTGTTAGGGAGCAGCCACGGCATCAAAGAGCATCAAAAGGCCCTGAAAAGCATCACAGCCACAGCCAGGAAGCTTGGGGTTTTCATGAGCAGCATCCAGGATGCTAGAGACTATTTGCTGCCATACACAACGGCAGCAGAGCTCTCGCTGCAGGCATCCCAAAGTCAGGCAAAATGGGAACACACCCAGAGCTCGGCCGCACAAACCCCACAGCCAGAGTGTTGTAAGCTGAGCTGCCTTGCAGTTTCTTGCACTCATCCCAATCTCTGCGAATGAAAACTCGGAATTCAGTCAAGGCATTGATTGAGCACGAGCGTGCCTTTATTCAATAGGAGAAAGGAGCGGGTGTGAGGTCTGGAGGAAAGATGGGACTCATCCTCTCTTGTAATCATGAGAGCTGCTCAGAGACCGTGCTGTTGCCCGGAGCCTGGGACTCGTGTCCTGATTCTGTGCCCCCCTGCGAGATGCTCAGCTTCTCCTCGGTGATGCTGACCTGAGCCTGCATGGTGGTGCTGCTGTCGGGGCACTCAGGCTGTGCTTGGGCTGGGCTGCACTGCAGAGACATTGAGTCCAGGCTGGTGCCTGAGGTGTCTGGTGGGCTCAGGTCAGCAGCTTCAGTAGGGATGGGATGAATGAAGGCTTCAACGATGATGACCTTCTTCTCTTGATAGCTGATGTTATACGGAAGGCTTTCATCTGAACTGCAGCATTCTGTGCTTAGTAACAACTCTTCATTGATGGAAGATGCGTCATCGTAACATGCCCTGCGTCTTGGGGATATACAAGGGCTCGGGTCACCTAGGAAGGAGCAGATGTACAGCAGTTAGTGTCGAACGTTCGCAAGATGAACCATGGAGATTCTTGACATTTGGCTATGTAGTGGTGGTGGGCAGAAGCAAATAGGCTTCTAGCAACAGTGTCACTGTCTTGAAAGTGATCCACGTGCAGGTCCAGCTCTTGTGTTGACAAGAGACTCATTTGGGAAAGACAGGGATCAACTGAAGATGTCAGGCACGGGCTTGAACGCCAGAAGGAGGTACAAGCCCACTGAAAGCATGAATTCTACCTGTGTTGCTGACAAGCAGTGTTTTGTAAGCTGGACTTGCACCCTTACCTGCCAGGACCAAGACTTCTGCTTCAGAGGGCTCCCTGGCACTGCTCTGCAGTTGGTGTTTGGCCACAGGGGATGGTTTGCCCAGGCAGAAGCAGGAACACCAACTGCCAGCTGCTGACTCTGCCCTCTTCCTGGGAGAACTCATTCTGCAGAGAAAACAGAGCATGCTGTCAGACGTGGTGCAGGGTGATGGAAGAGCTGCACCGAGCCCTGGCCAAAAGTTGCCTGTTCTGGGCACTGCCTGCTTTCTGCTGAAACACAGCTTAGAAACGCCCTCTGTTTCAAACAGCAGAGGATGCTTCCATTCCTACAGCTCAGCCCTCAAGTCCTGAAGGCTAAATACCTCTCAACGATGTCAAGCAAGGACATGGATCCGGAGAATGTCGGAGGCTCAGGCTGCTTTGCTCTCCCAGGGCTGACCTTCACCAGGGAACAAAGGCCGTTGATGAGCTTGCCCCATTTCTTTGGCTCTGCGCAACAAAACAAAGAAACCAGTTCATTTCAGGCCTGGCTCGGTTGGACGAAGCTGAGCGCAATGCATTCGACAGAGCATGTAACAACGGGAAGAACATTCCCAACAAGGACACGCAAGAATGGATTTTCCCCATCCCTGGAGGTGCCCAAGGAGATTACTGTAGTTCTCTTTCTAAGCTTGCTGAACTTGGGCATAAACAAACCCCCTGAAAGTAACGTTCTGACCCTATTTGACTAACTCGCATTGTCAAATGTAAATTACGCACCTGGCTTTGGCAATGAATTGAGGAGGGAATCGGGAACTTTTCCGCTGATGAGTTCCATGCACTCACCAGGGAAAAGCCCAACCTGTAATTAGAACAAAAAGACAGGTGAGCATTAGCCCGAGCCCAGAGCCAAAGGGAAGGTCCACTGACAGTGACACAGGGCAACTGTTTGCATCCAGCAGCCATCCTGTGCAGGCAGAGCAGCTCCAAGCTGAGATTCCCAACTCTACTGAAGTTGTGCTCTCTAGTCAAAAACGTGTGCCTACCTCAAAGCCACGCTTGCCTCTCCACCAGCGGCTCAGCCTGTTGATATGTCCTCATATCAACAATGCTCACCAGATCTCCGACCTGCAAGAGATTGAAACATCAATCCCAGATTCAGCAAATCTGGTAGGAAAACTAAGCAGAAAGGACTGCCCTCTTCTATGCACGACAACACGGAACGCCTGGAACTGCTTACCTCCAGAGAGAGCTCATCTGGCCCCTGGGCGACGTGGCTCTTAATAACATGGGCTGCCGCAAATGCTGGTACGTTTAAAGATGACATAGCACGCACCAGCTGCGGCTTCTGCATGTTATCAGCCTGCAAAACAGAGAACAGGCCGTGGTCAGGAGCTGAGGACAAACCACGAGGATTTCAAGGTGAGGAGCACATCTGCAGAGAAAGCTGCAGCAAATGCGCTCCGCCCTTCTCAGGAGCACTTCAGAAGGAGCTGCACGTCTCATAGCTCTGGAGCAGCACTTCTTCCCCACCCTTCACTACTCCAAGCAGCTCCAACAAACTTCTCAGAAGAAATCCAGGCCAGCACAGACCTGGCAGACCAGAACCAAGTGCAGCTTGTGTGACGGCAGTGCCCACTCCTTGCTTCCACCCTGCTCCAGCAGGTTAAGGAGTCTGAGCCTCACTGGCCTTTGACAACTCAAGACTTTCAGCACCTCATGCCAACATTTCTCACTAAGATACACCTCAGGCACTGAATTCTCTTCTCACTACCTCCTCCCAGTCCTCCCCTAGGAACAGAAACCATTCAGATTCTACAGCAAACACATCTACCCTGCATGAGCACACTGAACCACCTGCAACAATGAAACATGGTTTTGGAGAGTGGGTTTGAAAACACACCTTTAGACAGCTGTCTCCCTGTAGCCAAAAGGAAACCAAGCAGCAAAAGAAGAGTCCAGCCTGAAATATGCCCATGCTACTAGCCCAGGTTTTTCACAGTCAATGCAGAATCCATCCTGCTCTTGAGTTAACAAATGACCAGTGGGTCTCCCCTTGCTCCACCCCTTCTCCTTCAAAGCCAGAAAAAGAAAGAAAAACAAGTAGAAGAAAACCCAGACGTACCTTTCCACACACAAAGCAGAAAGTGGAACAGCAGTTGTCTCCTTCCTGAGACATGGTGGGGAGCATCCCAGAGGAAGCCCAAGTTCTTTGCTTCTCTCCACAGGGACTTCAAGCACTCTTGGCAAGAGCTGCTTTGGTTCTTTCTTCAATTGCTTCCATCACCAGAATCTCCTTTGGAAAAGGATCCCGAATGAAAGAATCAGCAAATGAAAAAGAATGAGCAATAGCCACTTTACCAGCTTTCTTCTGACACTCAATTTAGACTCTTGACTCGGGCAAGGTCTTAAAATCAGCTGGTTACAAGAACTGTCCCAAAATATATCCAACATCTGTACAGCTGCCGTTATTTCTGACAGCGAGTGTAATCACAGAATCATAGAATGGCCCGGGTTGGAAGGGACCTCAAGGATCATGAAGATCAATCACCTCCCTGTCCCTGCTGGCCATCCCCTCTTCTGATGGAGCCCAGGGGACCATTTGCTCTCTGAGCTGCAAGAGCACGCTGATGGCTCACGTTCTGTTTTTCATCCACCAGGACCCCCAGGTCCTTCTCTGCGGGGCTTCTCTTAAGGACTGCTCCTCCCAGTCTGTAGAAATGCCTGGGATTCCTCCAGCCCAAGTGCAAAACCTTGCACTTTGCTGTGTTCAACCTCATTAAATTCACCTAGGCCAACCTCTCGGTTGAGCTCCCTCTGAATGGCATCCCTTCCTTCCACTGCGTCAGCCGCACCACTCAGCAAACAGCAGAGGGTGCACTCCATTGCATCATTGGTGTCTCTGATAACCATGTAAAAAAGCACTGGTCCCAAGACAGACTCCTGGATGACACCACTTGTTATCGGCCTCCACCTGGACATCAAACCATGAGTCACCACCCTCTGTCCTCTACAAAACCTCTTTGTCTTCTACTCCTGCTGCAGCTGCAATGGCTGCACCAGCATGACTCACGTGTTTGACAATCCTCCAGCTCTGGCCTAGCCATGCACAGCAGCAGTCCGTCTCCCTCCCAGCTCACTCACCAGTGTGCTGCTGTGCCCCAAATTCAGTGCAGCAGCATTGAGAGCAGGCAGCACCCATCACCCTCCTCTAACTCTCTCTGCCAGCTGCGATGAGGACTGACACAGCACGCCCACCCCAGCCCAGCTTTTCTGCTGAGACACCTCCCAGCAACCACCCAGCACCAATCCCAGTTGCTGCAAACTGTCTGAGAGCCTGCTGGAGTGCACTGACAATAACTTTGTGGGCCAAGCATTAAGCACACCAAGCAGAAGGGAAGCATTACTGGACATGCTGAACAGCAGGGGTTAAGACTGGAGGTGGTCAGGGCTGTAGTGACCATGCCCTCCTAGAGTTCCTCATCTCAAGGAATGTGTGCCTGGCAAAAAGCAAAGTCAGGACCCTGAGCTTCAGGAGAGTCAGCTGCAGGCTGTTCAAAGAATTCTTGCATGAGAGACACTGGAAAACTGTTTTTAGGGGTAAAGGAATGGAAAAGAGATGGTAACTTTCTCAGAAAACCTTTCTCAGAGCTGGAGCTCTGAGCTCCATCCCGACCACACGAAACACAGCAGAGGAGGCAGGAAAGCAGCATGGCTGAACCTGCTGGTTACAGGGAGCAACAAGAAGGAAATGGAGAAACAGCGGAAACGGAGACATGCAGCCTGGTCGCTTTGGTGGCCTTCTACAGTGGAGTGACAGCATCAGTAGGGAAAGGAAAAGCAACTGACATCACTCAGCCAGACTTTTGCAAGGCCTTCGATGTTGAGCAAGTTTCCTGTTAGAACTCAGTGTGAACAAATCTACCACTGAGCAACACCCTGAGCCCCCACTCACCTCAGCAGAGGAAAGCCTGCACCCCAGCCTTCCGCCTATTCTGCTCCATTGATGGAAGCACACCGGGCATCATTGCTACTCACCCGACCAATGATGATAGGGGCAGAAAAGGGAATTCCTCTTTACCTTTCAGATGAAAAATTGATGACTGTGTGGAACCTTCCCAGTACCGCTGCGGGGCCTTCCTTTACTTGTATCCTGCTGCTCCGTGTCACAGTGGGAGAGCTGCTCTGGCCTCTCCTCTCAGCCTGTGCCTCCTGCAGTGTGAGCAGCTTTGTGGATAGAGGAGACACCCACACAGACTTGGGCCTGGATAGAGAACTGTGCCCTACAACATAGGTACATTTACATCATGCTCTTTTCCTTGTGTGTGAGCAATCCTTGCTCTTTTCAGATGGTACTATGAGCGTGTGACACCCCAAACACATAGTTAGCATCTGTCCATATCATTAAGGCTCTCGTCAAGGCAGTTATTTCAGCCTTCTGAGGGGTAGTCCCCACGGCTGATGGTTGTGCTTCCATTCCCTGCTCAGTAGCAGTTACTGCATGTCCTGCCTTACAGCCTCCTTGTCTCACAAAACTGCAGCTGCTGGTAAACCAGGCGTCTTCTGCATCTTCTAAGGGTTCGTCCTTCAGCTCCGACCGACTGGATGTAATGTGCAGCATCAGTTGTTTCAAAGCAGTGATGTCATCCTGGTTCTCCACCAGGGGAGTTCCGCTAAGGAAAGATACTGGGTTGGCAATAGTAGTTACAATTATTTCTATATCACCCTGCTCTACCAGGATGGCCTGGTATTTCGGGAATCTTTGGGGTGAACAGATGCCATTCAGAGGGACCTTGACAGGCTGGAAAGCTGGGCTCGGGTGAACCTAATGAGGTTCAACACAGCAAAGTGCAAGGTTTTGCACTTGGGCCGGAAGAACCCCAGGCACCTGTACAGGCTGGGAGGAGTTGTCCTTGAGAGCAGCTCAGCTGAAAAAGACCTAGGGGTCCTGATAGATGAGAAACTTAACATGAGCCAGCAGTGCGCTCTGGCAGCCCGGAAAGCAAATGGGATCCTGGGCTCCATCAGGAGAGGGGTGGTCAGCAGGGATAGGGAGGTGATCGTCCCTCTCTACTCTGCTCTTGTGAGGCCCCATCTGGAGTACTGTGTCCAGGTGCGGAGCCCTCAGTACAAAAAAGATATGGAGATTTTGGAAAGGGTCCAGAGGAGGGACAGGAAGATGATCAGGGGGCTGGAGCACCTCCCCTATGAGGACAGGCTGAGGGAGTTGGGTTTGTTCAGCCTGGAGAAGAGAAGGTTGCGGGGTGACCTCATTGCAGCCTTTCAGTACCTGAAGGGAACTTACTCCCAGGAGGGGAGTAAACTCTTCGAAAGGGCTGATAATAGCAGGACTAGGGGAAATGGTTTTAAGTTGAAGGAGGGAAGATTTAGGTTGGATGTTAGGGGAAAGTTCTTTACTAGAAGGGTGGTTAGGTCCTGGAACAGGCTGCCCAGTGAGGTTGTGGATGCCCCGTCCTTGGAGGTGTTCAAGACCAGGTTGGACGGGGCCCTGGGCAACCTGATCTAGTAAAGGCGTATGTTTGGTGGCCCTGCTAGGCAGGGGGGTTGGAACTACATGATCCTTGAGGTCCCTTCCAACCCGGGTAATTCTGTGATTCTGTGATTCTGTGGGGTGAAAGCCAATGTCCCCCTTTTGCCTCCAATACAGTAAACACTGCATGAGATATTAAAACTGGTATCCTTTGGCCCAGTGTAGATTGATGGGCTTCTTGAATATTGAGCACCAGTGCACCCTGGATATCCCTTACTCACTTCAAGCTGTTTCAAGTTTACAATCAGTCCGTAGCTGTGTATCCATGGTCGGCACCCTCCTGTCATTCCTGGCAACGTATGGAGTTCCTTGGCAGTTTGCAGCTCAGGGGTTGAGCAGATGGCTTCTTTCTTGGCAGTCCTTAAGGTTCAAAGTCCAGCTGTCATCTCCTATCCCAAATACGTCACTTGCTGCTGAGTTAGTTGTGCTTTCTGTAAACCAAGAAACTCAGCAAACTCTCAGTCTATTGTACACAGTCCTTTTGTTGCTGTGGCACCCACATGCTCCAGTAAAGTTCACCCTAGGATGGAGGATCCCAGGTCTCGGGCTCACGAGTTGACCAGTTCTCAACAATCATTTAGCTGTTCTCACAACCCTGGGTAACACTGTCCAGGTTCACTGAGTCTCTTCTCCCTCTATTAGGGAGAACAGATACACGCAAGTACTCGTATGCTATCATGAGGAATTCAGTAGGTTACATTTAATTTAGAAGCATGATGCAATCAAAAGCTCGCTTAAATAAAAGCATACCCTTTTCTTTCACTCAAAATAATAGCCCAGAAAAAAATAAAAACAAAACAAAACTCTCATCATAATTGTTAAAGAAATTATCTACTAAATCTCGATGGAGAGTGGAGACACATGCTAGTTTTAGGAACACAGCACTTATCTCATTATCTGAATGCATCTCAAGGCATGCTCCTTGTGAAACTGTGAGAACTTCTATCATTAACAGACGTGTACCATGCCCTGATATATGGTTAAACCGCTTGCAGTGCACTGTCAGATGTACAGGATGGCAGCTGTATGTGCTGTGACCAAATAAACCCCACACTGAAACCTTTCAGAATTTTAGGACCTACAAGTACTGCATTCATATTAAAAGTAAAAAATTCCTAAGCTACACATGTTCTAGGTTTCCATTTGTTAGATACAACATACCTTTGGAAGTAGGCGCCTAAAAAGATATGCCTTCTACTTGCTTCTCTGTCTGGCTCTTCGAAAAGAAGGCCTTTGGAGCAGGAAATGCAAAGGGCAGCTCATTTCTTAACACTGACTCTGCATCAACATTCTCTGTGTTTGCACGCTTCTTAGATGCCACTTTTCTTGTCACTGGAGTTGACAGTGTGAATTCCATATCACCCAGTTGAGTATCATGCCTCGAATGGTGCCAGAGACGGAACAAAAGGTTTTCTGATCACAGCCGGAGAAGTTACTGTCAAAGAAATTCTAACAGCTGAGAAGGTCAGACACAATGCTTATAAAAATATCATACATTATTTGGCTATTGAACAAAACAGTTGAAAACTCTGATTCTCTCCTAGAATAAGTTCGTTTCTTATAGACTGTCAAACACCATTTTTTTATTTGTTCATCTCAATTCTCCATTGAGGATTAACCCTCACCAGCTTATCTAAACATAAATATGAATTATCACTTGGTTTAGTTAAAAATTTGAATAATATCACAGTGGATTTTGTTGTCCAACACAGTAAGATTGAATTTCTTTCGGTACCTTTCAACCTCTGCCTACCTCCAGCCTAACTCCAGAATCTTATTAACTGTGCCTTATCGCTTCCCATTGTGTTTTAAAATCCTCACTGACTCCTTTACTTGTTCCCTTGCTTGCTGTTTCTGTGCAAACCAAACACTGGAGTTAGGGATCACGTCAAACCAACCATGGCCTACAGGTAGAAGGCAACAAAATTTATGCTTAACATACTTCTTTGCTCTATCTTTATCTTCCTTTGGTCAAGGTCCACTAGATACTTAAATATGGAGTAAGCACTAGATACAATGAGAAGCAGATTTCTAGATTAAGAGCTGTATTTTTTCTGTAAGAAACTAGCTGTACATCTTCACACACCTGCTTTGTTTTCTGAGTATTTAGATCGAGTGGAGATTCTTCAAACACTGAAGCTACATCAGAAAATTCCATGGATCCAAACGCATCTGGCACATGGCTGCAGTCTGGCACATCTTCATATGCCAGAGCCTTTTCAGACAGAAATGTTCCACCGAGATTCTTTTGCAGAATTAGAAGGAAGATTTCATCAGAAGATTTCACCACTAAAGTCTAAATAAGATTGGTTTGCAAGTTCCAAACTATGGCTAACAGCTAATGGAAGTCCACAGGCCAGCAGCAACAACTTTTATATTATGTTCTTAATATTCTAATTGTTGATATGACGTTCATATAAAGAGCAGAAGGGAAATTACTCTTAGAGCTCAAGTCATCTTTCACAGCCTGCGTCAACAAGAGCAGCACCTCATAGCCTTTGGTTTCAAGACCTGGACCACAAGCTAGCTAATGATTTTACACAGAATTCCAGAGTTCAAGTCACTGTTTACATTAGGGCTGAAATTGTACTGAAAGCCTTCAAGTTCATCACACTTAATTATCACTGGCACCACACATAACTCCACGTTACATATGTGATCACACGCAACCTGGCAACTTCAGACAATTCCCAAAGCACTCCACTTGCACTTGGCTACTAAAGTACAGAAAAAGGAATTAACATCAGAAATAGCTGCAGTCAAAACCATCTAAGAATCCAAGTCTCCAGGAAACAAGGAAAGCAAATCCTCTCCAGGACTGTGTTCTAAAAGGAAACAGATCAGAAAGGTGAGTTCTTCCCCCCTTTGACCACCCACTCATGTAACGTCCATGTCATTTCTAAGTATGCTGCCCAGACCAAGACTGAGGATGCTTCAGAAGAAGACCTTCCCTGCTAAGCCAAACAGAACAAGTAAGGTACCAAAATATGTAGAGCCAAACAAGGAAAGGTGCTCTAAGAAGGTAAGCATCACAAGAGACCAACAGGAATACTTACACAATCCAAACAATGCACAGTTTCTGTTCCACAAGCTGCCAAGAGGAATGTGTGCAGTACTCACAGCGCACCATGTACACTGCTTACTGCAGTCATACTGCTTCGTAGGACCAGCCCAACTTACTAAAACACTTTAATGAGCAATCCGAACTGTCTGGATCAGCACGGTTCACTTGGAAGGGACCTTCACAGATAAACCTGAAGAGGTGAGGCGACTGCACTATCTAAACCTTAAAGCATATAGGACCTTAAAGCATAAGCTTAAAGCACAGAAGCATGACCAGCAGGTCGAGGGAGGTGGTGCTGCCCCTCCACACTCCTCTCATTGAAACCCCATCTGGAGCACTGCACGCAGTTCTGGAGCCCTCAACACAAGAAGGACTTGGAGATGTTCAGGCAGGTCCAGAGGAGGGCCATGAAGGTGATCAGAGAGGGCTGAAAGCACCTCTACTATGTGCACAGGCTGAGAGAGATGGGGCTCTTCAGCCTGGAGAAGACTCCAAGGAGACCTTAGAGTGGCCTTCCAGTATCTGAAGAGGGCCTACAGGGAAGGCTGGGGAGGGACTTTTCATAAGGGCAGGTAGCAACAGAATGAGGGGAAATGGCTTTACATGGGAAGAAGGTAGATTAGGATTGGATATTAGGAAGAAATGCTTTACTGTGGGTGTGGTGAGACACTGGAGCAGGTTGCCCAGCAAGGCTCCAATATGATTGCTTTGCAAGTTCCAAACTATGGCTAACAGCTAATGGAATTCCTCAGTCCAGCAGCACAAAATTTTATATTATCTTCTTAATATTCTAATTGTGGATTTGACGTTCATATAAAGAGCAGAAGGGAAATTACTCTTAGAGCTCAAGTCATCTTTCACAGCCTGCGTCAACAAGAGCAGCACCTCACAGCCTTTGGTTTGAAGACCCGGACCACAAGCTAGCTAATGATTTTACACAGAACTCCAGAGTTCAAGTCATTGTTTATGTTAGGGCTGCAATTCTACTGAAAGCCTTCCAGTTCATCACACTTCATTATCAATGGCACCACAGATACCTCACAAAGAAGCATTATGACACAACAAAGGGGCATTATGACGTCAGAAAGGGCATTATGACATCACAAAGGGCATTATGAATCACAAAGGAGCATTATGACATCACAAAGGAGCATTATGACGTCTCAAAGGGCATTATGACGTCACAAAGGGCGTTATGACGTCACAAAGTAGCATTATGACATCACAAAGAAGCATTATGACACCACAAAGAAGCATTATGACATCACAAAGGGGAATTATGACGTCAAAAAGGGTCATTATGACGTCTGAAAGGGGCATTGTGATGTCACAAAGGGGTGTTATGACATCACAAAGGGGTATTGTGACATCACAAAAGAGCATTAAGACATCACAAAGGGGAATTAAGACGTCACAAAGGGCATTATGACGTCACAAAGAGGCATTATCACGTCACAAAGAGGCATTATGAAAACAAAGGAGCCTTATGACGTCTCAAATGGCATTATGACATCACAAAGGGCATTATGACGTCACAAAGGGGCATTAAGACATCACAATGGGTCATTATGACGTCAGAAAGGGGCATTATGGCATCAGAAAGGTGCATTATGATGTCACAAAGGGTGTTATGATGTCACAAAGGGGCATTATGATGTCACAAAGGGGCGCTGGGAAAAGATCTCTGTGTGGAGATTGCTTCTACTAGAGGTAGTTCTATAAGACTGTTATATAGAGCTGTGCAGGGGCTGTAAATCTGTCTGCAGAGGGTGATGATCAGTTCCAAGTGTCTGCAGTCAATGCTCATGGACAGAGCCCATCCAACCTGGCCTTGAATGCCTGCAGGCCTTGAATGGGGCATCCACAGCCTCCTTGGGCAACCTGTTCCAGTGTGTCACCACCCTCTGAGCAAAAAACATCTACCTAAGATCCAACCTATACCTCCCCAGTCTCAGTTTTAAACCATTCCCCCTTGTCCTATCATTATCCACCCTCATAAACAGCCATTCCCCCTCCTGTTTATACGCTCCCTTCAAGTACTCAAAGGCCACAATGAGGTCTCCCCACAGCCTTCCATTCTCCAGGCTAAACAAGCCCAGATCCCTCCACCTTTCCTCATAGGAGAGCTGCTCCAGCCCTCTGATCATCACAGTGGCCCTCCTCTGGACCCCCCCCAACAGCTCCACATCCTTCCCAGGCCTGGACACAGTGCTGCAAATATGGCCTCACAAGAGCTGAGCAGGAGTGGACAATCACCTCCCTCTCCTGCTGGCCACCCCTTTTTCAGTGCAGCCCAGAACACACATGGATCTATCTTTTCCATACGGATATTCCCATCTGTGTACATATATATACCACACCTACACCCCCACAATCTGCTACAACTCCATAGAATTTTCAAGGTTGGAAAAGACCTGGATGATCTTATGATCTTATGATCTCAGATCTTATGATCTGGATGATCTTATGATCATCCAGTCCAACCATCACCAATACTTCCCAGTTAAATCACATCCCTCAACACAACACCCAAACTTTTTGTGAACTTCCCAGGGTTGGTGACTCTACATGAGAGAAAAGGGCACTCAGATAAGGGATTCTGCATTTGCTATTAGCAGAGGTGGGATGAGACCGAGCACTGCCCCAGCTCCTGGGATAATGCAGAAGGGCTGAGACCTTCCAGCTGCTTCCACCCAGGGTCACACAGCAAAGCCGACCCTGCAGGAGTCTGCATCATTCTTTGCATGGCATTGCTAAGAGGAAGATCCCCCCCCTACCCTTGGCTCTACACTCCAGCTGCTGTCTGCCATCTGTAAAGCCACCACAGCTCTCCTACTGGAGTTCCCATCTGCACAGTGACAGCTTGGTTTCTTCTTACTGTCAAAGCAGCCACAGCCTCAGTGCTTCTCAAATCTCCCCTTTTCAGCTGATTTCCTCTTTCTTGTGGCTGGGCAATTCCTCCCTCTCACAGTCATCCCTGTGCCCCACTCTGTGCCCACAGACCCAGAGAGGGCACACAGAGCCAGCCCTGTCCCAGCTGCTGCTGCTTCACATCTGACAGTCTCAGGAGCTGAGATCCAGGCCGAGACAGCAATGCCCAGACATGGTTTGTAGGACGTTTGTGATAGGAAATAGGGAGGCTTGTGATTAAACCTGCCCCCTAAGGAGGAAGGCAATGCTGCCTGCAGCCCCAGCAGGCATTACAAAACATCCCCATTTACAGGAGGGTTTTAAATAGCACAATTCAGGAACTACAACTGCACAAATTCCCGCATGCCCTGGAATAAGTTTGGGAATGGACATGGTTCTACCACCTGTGCAATGCCATAGAAATAACAACCATCCACCTGTAAACCTCCATCCTCTCCCCTGCTGCACAAAGGGAAGCTCAACAGCAGTGCACAAATGTCCCAGCAATGTCTGAGCACTGCTCTGTGCATCCCAACCTGCTCATCCCATCCACTCCTGGCTGGGCAGCAGGATTGGGGTGGCACATTGCAATGGGCACAGAGGAACATGGAAGCCCCACACATGTGAGGAAGGGGCTGGCTGTGCTCCACACTCACGTTATCAGACGTGATTTGCCCTTCTGTGGGGAGCCTCTGCTCTTTCCCAGCTCATCCTCCAGCGTCTGGGACTCCAGGATCTCATTCAGGCTGTTGTTGGCTGCGGGGCAGCTCCATGAAGAGCCTCCCCTCCACCGACCGGCACACAACAGCCGCTCCCGCGCACTGCGGCTCAGCCAATCGGAGCCGGCGGAGCTGCCGCTGCCCGATGGGACCCCCCCCCACACATATTGACCCCCCAGACGAGGAAGAGGAGGAGGAGAGCGACGAGGAGCTGCCGCAGGAGCTGACGTTGGGGCGGGGGGGCAACGCGGGGGGGGGGTCGGCAGTGGGGGGTGGGGGAGGGGGTGGGGCAGCATTACCCCCGGACCCCGTGGACCCCCCCCAGCCAAAGTGCTGCTCTCCGACCCCCGCGGGCTCTTTGTGCAGCCGCTGCCCTCCAGTTATAGGACCCCCCCCCCCATATTGCGCTTTGCTCACCCCCACCTCCGGAACCCCCCCCCCACTCACCACATCGCCCCCTCACCCCCCGGGTGGGGTTATGGGGGGTGGGGTGGGGTCGACGATGTGCCGTAAGCCGCGCCGGGGTCGTGTGACAAACCCCCCCCCCATCAAGATGAATGGGGCGCTGTCGGGGGGGGGCTCAGCCGTAAGGATAAAGCGGGGGGGTTAATGACGGGGGGGGGCAGTGCTATAGGGAACGCAACTAATCTAAGCCCCCCCCCCCACATTAACACCCCATTGTGTGTGGGGGTGGTGGGGGTGGGGCACACAATAACCCCCCCAAAGGCCAAACAGCCCCAACACCCCCCCTCAAAGCCGCTGACTTACGCTGTGCCCCCCCTGCATGAAGGGCCCCCCCCCATCGATTGAGCCCCCCCCAATCCCATCTATAGTTGAGAGCTATGCTTTTTGTAACCCCCCCCTTTTAAAGCCCCCCCCCCCCCCCAATGTTGTGCACGATGTGCTGCCCCCCATGAGCCCCTGACCCCCCCCCTTAAAAGATGGGGTGGGGGGGGTGGTCTCGGACCCTCCCTCCTTTAAACGATGGGGTGGGGGGGCGGATTGTCACTGCCCCCCAACACCAAAATGGACACCCCCCTTTTAAAGGATGGGGTGGGGATGGGGGGGTGGGGGGTGAAGGTGATCTCGCCCCCCCCCCCATTAAAACGGACCCCCCACCCCTTTAAAGGATGGGTGGGGGTCGGTTACGGGCTCCCCCGGCGCTGTGTGTGTATGTGCCCCCCCCCCCATTTTGCTCCCCCCGTGGCGCAGTGCGCTGGGAAAGGATCTCTGTGTGGAGATTGCTTCTACTAGAGGTAGTTCTATAAGACTGTTATATAGAGCTGTGCAGGGCCTGTAAAGAGAGTTGAGGGGGACTCTAGTGGGCATATGGGGCTGTGGTGGGCAATAGGAGGACTAGGGGCTCTAGGGGGCTCTGAGGGTGTGTAGGGGTTGTGGATCAGGTTGGATCTTAGGAAGATGTTTTTCACTCAGAGGGTGGTGACGCACTGGAACAGGTTGCCCAAGGAGGCTGTGGATGCCCCATCCCTGCAGGCATTCAAGGCCAGGCTGGATGTGGCTCTGGGCAGCCTGGTCTGGTGGATGGCGTCCCTGCACATAGCAGGGGGTTAGAACTGGATGATTTTTGGGATCCTTTTCAACCCAGGCCATTCTATGACTGTACAGTTCCATTGTGGAACAAATATAATATGCTAACTATGTAAAACATGGAGTCAGACCTGTGTGATTTGTCCACACCAGGAGGTGATTAGAAAACAATTTGTAAGCTACAAAGCTGCTTGCTGGAAAGGAAAAGAAAATAAAACTACAAGAAAAAGGGAAATCATTTCTTCCTGAAAATAGGAAGAATTATAGATCTGACATGAAATTTGAGTGAAGCTCCTGATTTTATGAAGCTATTCCCATTATTTTCTTGGTGCTGTGTTTCCCAAATGAGTGGTTTCTGGCTCTGCTGCAGCACCAGTCTGCATGTGAACATCAACTCTGTTCACCATCTGGGAAGATTAGGACTTCCCTTCTCCTACCAGCACCACTGAATTACAGTTACTCAGTGGTTAAACAAAGGAATCCTTAAAGAAGGGTTTACAGCTGTCCTGTTGTCTGAAGTGCTTGGGGCATTCTGATGCTATTAAGCTCTATGTATTAACAAGTTAAAAAAGAAAAGGTAGGCATCTGATTGTTGTGACAGTTTCTAAGCGATTTGGAAAGCTGTACCACCCAACCACTCCTTCTATTTGATGGAGGTGACAAAGCTCAGTTTAATTTCTGACTGCTGTTTAAATTCTGAAGCTCGAGCTGGTTCCTGGAGCAGAAAAAGCTCGGAAGCTGTCCCTCCTACAAGCAGGCACCTCTGAGCAAAATATGACATCTCAGTTTCTGATGGTAAGGTCAGGAGATCTGATTCCAGCATCTAGCTTTTGGCTTAATACTGTGTTAGTGGGACCTTTGGCATCTAGCACTTAATGATCTTGAAGGTTTCTTCCAACCCAAGCCCTCCCATGATCCTATGATTCTGTGATTTCATTCAGGTTTATTGAGATGAGTTCTCCTGAATGTGCTGTTCTCCATATGATTATAATTGGAGTCCAGATGGGTGACTGAAACCAGACACCAAACTTTCTGATGGCCAAAATTAAATGAAATCAATCCTTTACTGTGTCAGTAGTCTGTAACTAGAGCCCATCAGGTAATTCCCAGCCTCCTGCCTGTATCAGTGGCTGCACACAGTGAAAAAGTCTGATGGGATTTTAACCTCTAAAATGTTCCAAAGCAACCAGAGGGTGAATATATTCACTATGTAAATACCTGCAGGAATAAGCTTGTCATGTATGTCCTCAGGTACCACAGTAGTTAATGGTGGGACTCAGTAGGTCATGCTGAAAGTTGAGTCTGCTGATTTTGAAGGTCTTTTGAAGGTCTTTTCCAGCCTACATGACCTTATGCTAATATTTCTGAAATTTATTTCTGTTCAGCTCCCAGAAAACCTCCCACCCAGCCCCCAACTGACCCCGTGGTGAAAAATAAAACAGAAACCTCAGTGACGCTGGCATGGTCCCCTCCGAAGATGCACCGCCCCATTCCAGTCGATGGCTACATTGTGGAATGCAAGAAACTAACTGGCTTCACCTGGGTGAGGTGCCACGAGTCTCATGTCCCCGTCCCAGAGTTCACGGTGAGCAATCTGTCTGAAGAGGCTGATGATCAGTTCCGAGTGTCTGCAGTCAATGCGCATGGACAGAGCCCGTCTCTGGAATTCCCAGGGAGCGTGCACCTTGGTAAGCACAAAAACCCCAATGGAAATGGGTCAGTGTGTGCTGAGCAGCTGTGTTGGTTCCCTAAAGATGCTTCCTTTGACTTTAAGGTTAGCAGTGCATTAACACACCAAAGGCTTTCCTTTATTCCTAGTTCTCCTATCTCCTATCAACCTCCAGCTACCACTAAAGTGATACGAGTTGTTTCTGTGACAGAGACATGAATATCCTTATCTTTTGATATCTCACATGTGCAAGAGGCAGAACTTTCTGTAACAGATCTTAAACACAGAAGTGCTTCTTCTAGCACTCATGCAAAGGGAGAAGTAGAAATGTACCTATGATTTAATCTTCCATCTCTAAATGAGATACCAGACTTGCATCTAAAGAGCATTAAGACATACATGTTCTTCCTCAGACCCAGTCCTGGCTGTGAAATCCCCCCTAACAACTGGTGAAGCTGTACCTGGAGGGGATGCCATGTTTACTATTGACCTTACAACAACGTGCAAGCATGCCAGCTGATGAATGTCTGCAGTTCACAGCTATTGGCCAGTGCATTCAGTCACCAGGTTTACCACTGCATGACCATAGAGCAGTACTTTCAGCTGCAGGTTCAGACAGCCTTTCTGATTGCACTGGAATAGTTTAGAAGTAGGGGAGCAATCATTCCAATAATATCTCTATCAATCAGCTTTGCATGACAAAGTAGAACAAATAAACATTCATGATGGGAGGACCTGTTTGTCATTGGGTGGAAACCTCTGCAGAAGCATGTTTAGAGCATTATTAATCAGTAGAAGGAGATGTTTGGTTGATTTTTACTTAGTAAATCCAGCAAGAAGACCAAATGAAATATCATGAATTGCTCAGCACTGACACAATGATGAGTGCAGGAACAGAAGGTGATACTTTTTCAGAGATGTTGCAGCAAACATTGACCACGTTAGCCTGATATAAATTGAAATAACGAGGCCTTTGCTCCTGACAGGTGCTGCAGTGAGATTTACCAAGAAGAGCAAAGATGTAGAAAAGATCTGCGCTTGGCTGCGTGAGGAAGCCAAACTGCAGGCTGAGCTTTCAGACACAGGCGCTACTGTGGAGTGGATGAAGGATGGGAAGGAGCTCAAGGCCAGTGAAAATTATGAACTGCAAATTGTGGGGAAGAAACACACCCTGAAAATTCACAACGACTCAATGGATGATGCTGCAAGTTATCAGTGCATCTGTGAGGGGGATAAAATGCTCTATCAGCTTTCAGTGAAAGGTATGTGACAGTCTGGGCTGTCCTCTTCCTGCCCAGGGCCAGCAGACTGCATTCACCTGACTCCCCGACAGTCCAGCTGTTGTCAGACAGCATCTGGGGTGTTTTCAGTGGCTGTTTTGACTTGAACTGGCCAATCTGCTTTGTAGAGCCATTTGATTTCTGTGTTCTGTCCTGTGATTCGTCCCTAAGATATAGAGGAAATCAAGGGAAAGACAGGAAAAAGAGCATCCCAGCCTTCCTGCTCTTCTGTCAGGGTGGCCACAAGAGATGATGTCAACATCTCTTTTTGTAGCAGTGATCCCAAATGTAGAAAACACCTGTGAAGAGTCACAGGGACTAAATTGATGGAGAGCAGAACTTCCTGCCAAGGCTTGTCAGCTAGTCTTAATTTTGCTTTTCTTCTCTCTCTTTGTCATGTTAGCATAATATTTCATACTGGCAGGTCTGCCCATAGAATTAACTGGCACAGGCTGCCCAGGTAGGTGGTGGGATCCCTGGAGGTGTTCAGGAGCTGTCGAGATGTGGCCCTGATGGATGTTATCAGGGGGCATGGTGGGGTGGGTTGGGGTTGGAATCAAAGGAGGACCCCCATGTATTTCATCGGGAAGCACTACTGGTAATAAGACCTTTGGAGCAAATCCTGGTAGGGCCACGCTCAGCTGGTGCAGTCTGGAGGCTGTTTCTCCTTACTGCAGTATCTGCAGTGAAAACCAGCAGCTGCTTTTGTGTGGTTGGGCTCACATCCAGCAGTGGTGACGGGACTACAATGATAAGAGACAGTTCCTGAAAAAATGAATGAAATTTGACTGTATGATAGGATGGAGTTAAATGTATTGACAGGATCTCAGTCATCCCAGTGTCCATCAGCTGGCTCTCGAGCTCCTAAATACAGGCATTCTGTAGAACGTTGTTGAATTTGTATTATACATGCGTGTTCTTGGAACTGCAGAACAAATGCATGCATAATCCAGACTTTGATTTTAGCAGCTCTGACTGCGCTGTCTCAACAGACCCAACTCAGTTGTGTGCGCTGTTTTGAAATGATATGTTAACAAGAAGTTGGAAAACAAGCTCAATTACCCTCAGTAAAATAGGACCGTGGACTTAGGCTTGAACTTTTGGCTAAGACAGTGGTGAGATTTTGAATCTTTGAAGTCAATTATTCCACTGTGTGTTAATAAGGGCCAGTTTTATCATCTAACTTTTGCACTCCAATTAATTTCCATAAAGGAATTCTTTTTTTTCTTTTTTCTTTTCAGTCCTAAGTGATATCTCTATCTTTTAGGCTCGATTTGTTTGCCAGGGGGTTACAGTGCAGTAATAGATACCCCCTCCATTGATTTCCTTCTAGTTTGCTTGTTCCAATTCTTTCCTCAGTTTTCCTATTTTAGACATTTTCTTGAAGCCTTGGGCTTCTTCCTTTGGCTCTGTCCCCTGTACAGTGTACGTCCTTCAACTTGTGGAGATAAGGTAATCTGGCACGTGGTTTATAAAAGCTGCCAATTTGCCAGCTTCTGAATTAGAATCTAGCAATTAGAACTAGGATTAAACGTGCACGTTTGATCTTATGATAAATGAATGCCTCATGGTCACCAATGTCCCTGCAGTTCTTTACCATCATATGTATTTTGTGTCTTCATATTTTGTTTCAGCACTGGCAAACTTCGTAATCAAAGAGACATGTGGAGGAGTAATCAGGGCCGTTGCTGGAAAACAAGCTGAATTTGTTTCTGAGACCTCTGAAGCCAATGTCATGGTGAAGTGGTACAAAAATGGCAAAGAAATCAAGACCAGTAAGAAATTCACAATGGAAGATAAAGGGAAACTGCATAAGCTTGTGGCTTCAGCTGTAACAAAAGAAGACGAGGGAACATACATCTACACAATTGGAGATGACGCTCTGATTTTTGATTGGAAAGTCTCAGGTAAGTTTGTGAGGCAAACATAGGATCACAATCCATGTAAAGCACTTCAGACTTAATTCATTTTATTTGTCCAATGCTGTGGGTTTCCAGTATTTAGGACAAAGATTGCATAGCTCTATTGAAGCAATTCTGACCTTCCTGTTGTCCCTATGCAAATCCACAGTATGAGCAAATAATGTAACTGTGTTGTGATGAATTCAAGACAGCCTTAGCTCCAGCTGGGGCTGAAGTCACGACTTGAGCCCTGACATCTGGGCTTCATTCATCTAGTTCATGTATTGCCTCAGCACTTACATCATCTTTAAACCTATGACTGAAATGGTCCTAAGTTATTAGCATGGGAATCCTGTCTCCTCTTTGGACAAATTAAACTCCACATTTGGAGAGTTGAGTGTCTCCTGCTGTACCCGAAGGACATTGTGATCTCTGAGGTGTCTCCCTGAGGTGCTGTAAGCACAGCCATTAGCTCATAGTGCAAGTAAAGCACTGTTAGGTCAAGCCTGGAGGAGTAATGCTTGTCACTGACCTGTTCCTGTTCAGGGTGGAGCTGGAGGGTAAAATAACACAAGAAATTGTCATTGAAATTCAATATCTGTGAAATTCAGCTGGTTGCATTCACAGAACCTGGCGTTAAGATCTGTTTTCTGTTTTATATCTTGAGCCTATTTTCCATAACCCAGTCCTCATTTATGAACTGAAGCTCTACTGAAAGCCTTTCGCTGTGTATGCTCATGCTGCAGTGCAGCGCTTGTGACCTTTAACAGCACATTCACGTTCCTCTGATCACAGGATCCTTACGGTTGATTAAGACCCTCTAGTCTGACTGCTCACCCATCACCACCGTGATGCTCACCATCAGCTTAGCTAAAAACTCAGCAGAGATGATAGATCAAGCACAACACTGGATTTGGGGTGGCTAGAGATTCCTAAGATATTGAAGGATTGCTTGCAGGTGGTGTTGGTTCAGGTATTCACCCTGCATCCCACCTGCTGTTCTGTTTGGTTGAGAATCATGCATTCTGCAATTTCACTTTGTAATTCAAAGACCCTGGCTTTATCTGTTGAAAAACTGATCTAAAACAAGCCAAGAAGACTCCGTTGGAACTGGTTGATGCAGAACAAAGGCATCCCCAAAGGACAAGTTGCACTGTTTGATGAACATTATTGGATGAGAGCTAAGCTAAGATTTAAAAAGTTCTGGGGCTGTCTCTGAGCATCAAATACAGAGGAAGCCTGCATGATTCCCTGAGAATGGATACCTCCTACTTTGGTGTAGGGTTAAGGGAACACTAGCAGTAACTCCTATCACAAAATGTCGCATGGCTCAGACAAAATGCCATCAAGAGGGCTTAATTAGGAGCACCAAATGGTCGCAAGATGGTCTTAGGGCAGGGAAGTAATCTATCTATGTGATATTGATTGATGCTATTAGTTCTTAACAGCTTGACTCTAGAAGGACTGTTGTTCTTTGGTCACCTAGTTATAAAAGAATAAATGGCTCCTGTCTATTACAATTTTTAACGCATTTTTTGTTCACTGATGCCATAAATGTTCCTGGCATAGTAATTGGCCTTGGTATATTCAGTGACTGAAAGCAACAGTTGTTGCTCTAAGAAATGCAGTACAAAGCTAGGTCTGCCTGTAGCTGACAGCCATCAGCTTGCTCCTCAGGCAGGTTCTGTCTGTGTATGGGAGATCACAATGTGAACCACTGATTGATCAGCTGAGGCAAGTGTGGGGTCAGCTGTGGGAGCACAGGTGAAGGTTATGTAGCTGTGCTCCCTGGAGGGGTGGAGTTCGACTCCACCTCCTCTGAGACCTCATTTAAGGGCTGACCCTCACTGAGGCAGCATCTCTTGGAGATTGCTCACCAGGGAGGATCACCTCAGCTCTGGTGAGTTCCCTTTTCCTTATATCTTCTGTATTTCTACCATTTTACTTGTAATTGCTATCCTTGTTAATACCAGCATAGTTATTGCCAATACATTTGGCAAGCCAGGCAGGAGCCACTGACTTGGCATCTAGAAATATAAGGAAAAAAAAAAAAGTCCTTTGTGTGGAAAATCTTTAATTGGTACAAGGGGGAGAAGACCACCCCCTTAGGGACATGCCTTCCTGGACAAATTCCAGGTTTTGAGGCGTCCCCATATTACCAATTAGCAACAATTATTGAACAATGGGGCCCTTTAAGAGTACCAAATAACATGGATGCCTATTGTCTAACTGATTACTTTCTAGGACTACAAAAAGATATCTTAATTACAAAAGAAAAGCGAATGGCTGCATCTATGGCAGCCTGGCCATTATTAAATGCTTTAAATCAGGCAGAGATAAAATCAAACAACATTGCACATGAAAATGAATTGTTAAAGGCCCGTATTGAAAAATTGGAGGGTGAGATCAATCTATTGACAGGAAAAAAACCGTCATTTTCTTCCTCCAACCCTCAAATTAGATACATTTCATTTAATGACGATCAAGATCCTGAAGAAATGAATCAAAATAAGATCACTAAATCTGATCTAGAAAAACCATCTGAGACGGACTCACTAGAAGTCCGTCCAGTAATAACTCAAAAAACAAAGAAAATTCAAGATCGACCAGCAGGAGTGCCTCCTGATCAATGGCCCCCTGCCGAATCTGTTTCACATGTAACAGCCCGTCCATATACACCTACTGAACTCATGGACCTAGTGCAACGATTTAGGCAAAGGCCAAGGGAAAGTGTTCCGGCTTGGTTATTACGGTTATGGGATTCAGGGGCAGATAGTGTACTGGTTAGTGGCCCCGAAGTATCTAAGTTGGCCACAATAACAGTACATCCTGCCCTTCGGCAGAGACTGTATGCTGGGACTCAGTTCCCTGAAGAAAACCATTCAATTGTAGAATGGATAATGGCTGCTTGCCGCATGGTGTGGACAAATAAAACTGACATGCCAGTAAACACAGGGATGTGGTCTTCTATGGAAGACCTTCAAAATTATATACGCGAATTAGGTATGAGAGAGGCTATCTACGAAGACACATTCGATAGCCCTGATATGGTTAAATTTTCTGCGGGAATGAGGGACCTAATTTTACAGTAAGCACCCTCTCATATGTATGGAACCTTGGTTTCCATACTTAATCCAGTAGTATCCGCAGAGGCAGTAGTCCAACAAGCCGCCCAATTGGTAGCAGACCTCGGAGAAACTGAGCGTTTACGAGCTAAGCGCAATATCAGGGTGATTGAGGATGCCGAGGCTTTTCCAATAGTGCGAGCCAGAAGATCGGCCCCGCGAACTTCTCGGGCAGGACCTGTTAGGGTATCCCGGAAACAAATGTTTAATGATCTGCTCCGGGCAGGCGTTCAGTTTTCAAAAATTGATGGGCAGCCCAATCAGGTTCTCCTTCAGTTGTGGAAGCAACTGAAGGATGAACAAAAATTTCAGAATAAACCCAAAAGGCCAGGGATAAGATTTCTAGAGCGGCGACCAACAACAACATGGAATTTAGAAGATTTTATAGTTCCAAATAGGAAAAAGAAGCCACCTCAGGTGCCTCGGGTTATGACACCGGAGGTATCGGAGGTAAAAGACTTGAATCTGGCTCAGTTCATGGCTTGACGAGGGATGTCAGTCCTCCTAGGGCCTCTAGACGGGACCGGAGGCCCTATGTGGAACTGACGATATACTGGTCCCGAAAGAATATACAGAAGATTATGGCCCTAGTTGATACCGGGGCAGAGACATCTATAATATATGGAGACCCAACTAAATTTAAAGGTAATAGAGTGATGATTGGAGGTTTTGGGGGACAAACCATTCCGGTCACCCAAACCTGGGTAAAACTGGGGGTCGGGCGTCTTCCACCACGGGAGTACAAGGTATCCATTGCCCCAATTCCAGAGTATATATTAGGAATTGATATCCTGTGGGGTCTGGCTCTCCATACAACAGTGGGAGAGTTCCGATTGCGGCAGAGATGCATTAGTATCCGGGCAATCCAGACAATATTGAGAGGCCATGCAAAACATGAGCCTATTTGTTTGCCGAAGCCACGCCGGATTACTAATGTGAAACAGTACAGACTCCCGGGTGGGCAGGATGAAATAACAAAGACGGTGCAGGAATTAGAAAGAGTGGGTATTATAAGGCCTGCACATAGCCCATATAACTCCCCAATATGGCCAGTGCGAAAACTGGATGGAACATGGAGGATGACAGTAGACTATAGGGAATTAAATAAGGTCACGCCACCTGTTCATGCGGCTGTACCCAATATTGCCTCCCTAATGGACACACTAAGCAGGGAAATCAAAACATATCACTGTGTCTTGGATTTGGCGAATGCATTCTTCAGTATTCCAATCAGTGAAGAATCGCAAGATCAGTTTGCATTTACATGGGAAGGGAGGCAATGGACTTTCCAGGTCCTACCCCAAGGGTACGTACATTCGCCCACTTTTTGTCATAATTTAGTGGCACGTGATCTGGCTAAGTGGGAAAAGCCAAATAATGTCAATTTATATCATTATATTGATGACCTCCTGTTAACATCCGATTCGTTAGAGGCGGTGAGACAAGCAGCAGATTTGTTGATAGCTTACCTGCAGAAAAGAGGGTGGGCTATAAACCCACAGAAGGTGCAAGGTCCGGGGCTATCTGTAAAATTCCTGGGAGTAATTTGGTCCGGGAAAACCAAAGTACTACCCAGTGCGGTAGTAGATAAAGTCCAAGCGTTTCCAGTCCCTACAACATCAAAACAATTGCAAGAATGTTTGGGTATATTGGGGTATTGGCGCTCCTTTATACCTCATTTAGCTCAGCTATTAAGGCCATTATACAAGCTTACAAAGAAGGGTCAATCATGGAATTGGGGAAAGATAGAACAGGATGCTT
The DNA here is from genome assembly GCF_054131305.1 of Coturnix japonica. Classification (NCBI taxonomy): domain Eukaryota; kingdom Metazoa; phylum Chordata; class Aves; order Galliformes; family Phasianidae; genus Coturnix; species Coturnix japonica. The sequence continues at coordinate 16,670,297 of NC_140671.1, read as the reverse complement.
TCCAACAGGCAAAACTGGCAGTTAAACAAGCTCAGGCGTTGGGTATATTTGATCCGACCCTCCCAGCTGAACTAGATGTTCATGTTACTCAAGATGGTTTTGGCTGGGGCCTGTGGCAACGCCAGAGTTCTGTTCGAACCCCCATTGGATTCTGGTCTCAGGTTTGGCACGGAGCAGAAGAACGATATAGCATGATTGAGAAACAGTTATTGGCTGCCTATTCGGCATTACAAGCAGTAGAGCCGATAACGCAAACAGCAGAGGTCATAGTTAAGACTTCATTACCAATCCAGGGGTGGGTGAGAGATTTGACTCACCTTCCTAAGACGGGGGTGGCCCAAGCACAAACGGTGGCACGATGGGTCGCCTATCTAAGCCAGAGAAGCAGTCTGTCTTCATCTCCGCTTAAAGAAGAACTACAGAAGATCCTAGGCCCAGTGACGTATCACAGTGATACATCAAAAGAACCGATGGTTGCTCCACCAGAGAAGAGTCCCGTTCAGGAAGGAAGATATCCTATTCCTGAAGATGCCTGGTATACGGATGGGTCCAGCAGAGGCAACCCGAGCAAGTGGCGAGCAATAGCATACCATCCCTCTACTGAGACCATCTGGTTTGATGAGGGGGATGGTCAAAGCAGCCAATGGGCAGAATTGCGAGCCGTGTGGATGGTTATAACTAAAGAACCTGGTGACGGCGTCCTGAACATCTGTACAGATAGTTGGGCTGTGTACCGGGGGCTCACTCTGTGGATTACGCAATGGGCTACCCAGGAATGGACTATCCACGCCCGACCGATTTGGGGTAAAGACATGTGGGTAGACATTTGGAATACGGTCAAACACAGGACAGTATGTGTCTACCATGTCTCTGGTCATCAACCCTTGCAGTCACCAGGAAATGATGAAGCTGACACACTGGCCCGAATCCGATGGATTGAGAATTCACAATCTGAAAATATTGCCCGTTGGTTACATCAGAAGCTACGGCATGCTGGACAGAAGATAATGTGGGCAGCTGCTAAAGCATGGGGGCTGCCTGTACAACTATCTGATATCGTTCAAGCATGTCAGGATTGCGATGCTTGCTCAAAGATGAGACCGAGACCGTTGCCTGAAACAACATCCCACATTGCTAGAGGATATAGTCCTCTTCAGAGATGGCAGGTCGACTACATTGGGCCCCTCCCTCGGTCTGAGGGGGCGAGATATGCCCTGACCTGCGTTGACACTGTAAGTGGACTGCTGCAAGCCTATCCTGTACCAAAGGCAAATCAAGCATACACAATTAAGGCACTTACTAAACTGATGTCTGCATACGGGACACCTCAAGTTATCGAGAGTGACCAAGGGACTCACTTCACTGGAGCGATGATACAGCGCTGGGCAGAAGAAAACAACATTGAATGGCGATTCCACCTGCCATATAACCCAACAGGGGCAGGCCTTATTGAACGTTATAATGGTATCCTTAAGGCTGCCCTGAAAACAGACTCTCAGTCCCTGCAGGGGTGGACAAAAAGATTATATGAAACCGTGCGGGACCTGAATGAAAGACCTCGGGATGGCAGACCCAGTGCCCTGAAAATGTTACAAACTATATGGGCCTCCCCTCTTAGGATCCAAATTACAGGCACCGATAATAAGGTAAAACCGCAGGTTGGTACTGAAAATAATCTTCTGCTCCCTGCCCCTGAGAATTTAGAACCGGGAATCCATAAGATAAATTGGCCTTGGAAGGTGCAAGTAGGACCCAAATGGTGTGGCCTACTTGCACCTTGGGGGAGATTATTGGAGGTGGGAGGTTCAGTCACCCCCTCGGTGATAGGTACATGGCCTACTGACATCGTGGTCAATACTCCGGCCTTTATTGCTAAAGGAACACCTATTATGTCCCTATGGCAGATCAAGACTCCTCCTCTGGTGCCAGATATAGTTATACAGCCACAGATATCTGGCCAGAGGGTATGGTATCGGAGGCCGGGACATAATCCAGTACAAGCAGAAGTATTGACCCAAGATAAGAATACGGCCTGTATCTTGCCCTGGAGGGCGGATCTTCCCCTCCTAGTACCCTTGAAACATCTATATTACTCCCCTTAAGATTGATTCTAAGCCTCTAGGACCATTACTCTGGACTGATGAAACGCAGACGGACCTGCACTTCAAGATGATTTGTCTCCGGTAACATCTATCAAGCACTGGCCCATGGAAGATCATAAACACCCATCCAATCATCATCATTTGAATAATATCAACATCTAATGCGACGGGAGATTGTATCAGCGTCGTGATTGGGTCTCTGTAATAAGGGGAACTCACCTAATCATTGGTTCACGTTGTGAAGGGGTGGAGTGTATGGGAGATCACAATGTGAACCACTGATTGATCAGCTGAGGCAAGTGTGGGGTCAGCTGTGGGAGCACAGGTGAAAGTTATGTAGCTGTGCTCCCTGGAGGGGTGGAGTTCGACTCCACCTCCTCTGAGACCTCATTTAAGGGCTGACCCTCACTGAGGCAGCATCTCTTGGAGATCGCTCACCAGGGAGGATCGCCTCAGCTCTGGTGAGTTCCCTTTTCCTTATATCTTCTGTATTTCTACCATTTTGCTTGTAATTGCTATCCTTGTTAATACCAGCATAGTTATTGCCAATACAGTCTGGATGGAATGAAGGGCATGAAATACTGATGTGCTCATCAAACGCTGCTTGTTAGCTTAGAGACAAGGTGTTGAATTGGTTTGTTCATGTATTGCAAACAGGTTACTTAGCTCCCTTCATTTTAGCTTCAGAAGAACATGTGCAGAATACAGAATTGATTAGAAGAAATAAGAACTGTCTGCATAGAACTTACTCTTTCCTTACACAGGAGAATCAAGCACACGTTTGTATGTGAGTACCTCCAGAGGTGAAACTTGATCCCCCAGATGTAATGAGCAGAGACATTACAATCAGTTCTAACTGTATCTTAATGCTGTGCTGAATAAGCCTGAGTCAGGATGTAAACCACTTTCTCTTTTTTTCTTCAGATGAAGCCATTAATTTTGTCAGCAAGTCCAAAACGACTCCAGAAATATCAGTCAGTCCTTCTGAAGACCTGGAGCTGGTGTGTGAGGTGTCAGCTGCAAACGGAGCTGTCGTATAGAAGAAAGATCAAATAGAGGTGAAGCAGGACCAGAGGACAACCATCATCTCCCAGGGGACGCACCGCAAGCTCATGGTCAAAAATGTGACCCTGAAAGACCAAGGGAGCTACAGCTGTGAAACAAAAGATGACAAAGCAACATTCCAAGTGAAAGTCAGAGGTGAGAAAATGCTTGGAATCCCAGAGATAAAGGAACACTTCATTTTGTGTGTCTTGCATTTGGAGGATCAACTTACAGCCTCTCTGGTGCAAAACATTTTGGCTATAGGACTTTCTTTGTCATCTAGTGTCATAGCAACACTTTTCTACATGTGCTTTTCCATCCAGGAATGAATTACTGCAACAAACAATAGGCAAGGAGGGTAACTTGTGCAGCTCTTGTAGTCAGCTGGTGTCTGCAGGGTTACAGTGCAAGAGCACACCAGGCATGCAAGGAGTGAGAAAAGGGGAGGTGTTTGATGAGATCTGGTTACAAAATTTGAATGACACAATGAGGTGGAAAATGCCACTAATCAGACTCATAAATGGCCTGGGTTGCAAAGGCCCACAGTGCTCATCCAGTTCCAACCCCCTTCTTCCTATGTGCAGGGTTGCCAAGCAGCAGCCCAGGCTGCCCAGAACCACATCCAGCCTGGCCTTGAATGCCTGCAGGGATGGAGCATCCACAGTCTCCTTGGGCAACCTGTTCTAGAGGGCCATTCCCTTCTGATTTACTGGAAATGTAGAGAGACATCAGAAGAAACAAAGAGAAGGGAGGAGGTTCAGCAGTGCATGCAGGTGTTCTAAATCTCATGTCCAAATCTGCTATCAGACTGCGAAATGTTTAGATTTATGATATGATATGAAATGATATGCCTATTCATTTCCCAAGGCAAAATAGAGGGGAAAGTATTTTCCTGTCTTAATGAGGCATCATGATGGTCCCTGTGAAGGGCAAGTATAATGAAAATGGGGAACTGGAGTAAGCTCTGCAGCAGACTACAGCAAAATGGTGTGACTGTTGTGATGTCCCTGCAGAGAAAGAAGACGTGTTTACAAACAAGGACAAGGTACAAAAGGAGGTGAAGGCTGCACTGACTCAAAATGCCACGCTGAGCTGCGAGGTGGCCCAGGAGAAGATGGAGGTGAAGTGGTACAAGGAGGGGAAACTGATCACCTCGAGCAAGAAGTTCAAGGTGGAGTCAGAGGGCAAACAGTGTCGGCTGGTGGTGATCCAGGTAGAGAAGAAAGATGCAGGGGAGTACAGCTGCGAGGCTGCTGGCCAGAAACTCACCTTCAAGATTCATGTCACAGGTGAGAGAGAACACATTTTGGCCTTTCATTCTAGAATGTTTTAGAAAACGGTCATTAGTTTGTAAGTTTTCCCTGCTATGCTTAAAATTTTTGGAGCTGAACTTTGGGGTGGTTAATTTCTGATGAGGAAATTGAACAAATTATTCTAAATACAGTTGTGAGGCAGCTCCATCTTTTAAAATCTTCAGGAATTTCCTTTTGCTGTGGGAATGAGGCCATAGACAAGAAAGTTCTGATTGCACTTCTCCATTCCCACGTGCCTGTACCACTAGAACAACTCTGCAATGCAGCTGCGTCTCAGGAAGTTTCAGAACAGGGGCTTTGTGTCAAGCACTAGGGGGTGCGCTCTATGTAACATGTTTTTGTCTTGGAAGGGCTCATTTAGCATGGGAGAGAATACTACAGGAATGTTTTGTATAAGTTGATGTTTTGAAGACATAAGTAAATGGCAGCTAGGGGACGAAAGAGTCATGAGAGTCATACAAGAAGCATCACAGAATGCCTTTTGTTGGAAGGGACCTGGAGGATCATCCAGTTCCAATCTCTGTCCTGGAAAGGAACACATTCTTTGAGACTAGGTCACTCTAACACCCATCCAGCCTAGACTTGAATGTTTTCAGGGATGGGGCATCCATAAATTGCACAACTTCTCTCCACATCATTCTCTTGGGGCATCAGACTGGGAGAACTGATTCATTTTTCTGACTCCTTCCCCAAAACCTGCTCTTCTTTCAAGAGGCCAAACTAATGTATCTCTCTCTTTTCAGAGCCAGAATTTGTATTTACAAACAAGGAGAAGGTACAGAAGGTGGTGAAGGCTGCAACAACAGAAAATGCCACGCTGAGCTGCGAGGTGGCCCAAGAGAAGATGGAGGTTGTCATCAATTTATAAGCAATGAGCCAATAATGTTCCAGTTATAAACTTTTATTAATTGTAGCGGGTAAAACTAAAAGGCAATTCAGCGCTGGGCGACAGGGGGATTATTGTTCCTCCAACTGCCGCGCCGTCCCGTCCCTTGCAACTTCTTTTGTATTGTCCATCCCGAGCGTATTGTCCTTTAATTGGTCGGTTGTGATCGTGCGACTTGGTGTGTCGTTCCTTGGTTGGTCCTTCCGTGGAACTTTGTATCCATCGGGGCGCGCTTTGCCTGTAACTACGCAGAGTACACAATCTACCCATAAAATTAGAGTGTTCTGCAACCTTTGTGGCCTCCATATTCCACCATTATATCCCGGTCCTAATGAACAAGCACTCCACCACAATGCTACCACATCCCGGTCTTAATGAGCAAACATTTTATCACAGAGGTCAAGTGATAAAAGGAGGGGAAACTGATCACCTCGAGCAAGAAGTTCAAGGTAGAGTCAGAGGGCAAACAGCGTCGGCTGGTGGTGAGCCAGGTGGAGAAGAAAGATGCAGGGGAGTACAGCTGCGAGGCTGCTGGCCAGAAACTCACCTTCAAGATTCATGTCACAGGTAAGACAGGTGTTGTATGAAATACAGCAGAGAACAGTAAAGTAAAATCTAGTTTCTATTATACTGCACCTGGATCACTGTAGTCTGTGCTGAGGTTTTTTCCCTAGACTTGATTGCCTGGGTTTGTAGAAAGTATTTGGTTTCAGTATGACACAAAGACCTGTTTCAGTCTGTCTGTAGAGCAATAATTAGTAATATATGTACAGTGGAAGCAATATTCAAGATATTATTCAAATCTCTCCTGTGCCTGAGATCCCAAACTGTAATTCTTGTTCACCTAAACATTTGACTAAGATAAGTATGTGCAGTGAGGCTGGAGTGCATGTTCTACGTGCAGCCTTTCATGGCAGGAGAAGCAGGAACTTCTCCTAGTAGTACACTGCCTTTTTACTATGCCTTTATGTTGGAGGCTGCATCTGGATAGGTGAGTCTGCTACTCACAGTAAGAGACCTGGTAGAGCTGACTATTGCCAGAGCTCAAAGTAAGATAGATATCTGCAAATCACACACAAAGAACAAAGGACTGCGTTGGTGAGCATATTTCCTTTGTGCCTTTGACAGTCACAGTTGTGGCAATGGTAGAGGCCATGAGGAGTCTGTTCAGGAAGCCAGGAGTACTGTTCTGGGTCATGAAAAGGCAGCCAGTGGTTTGACTATCACATGTTTATGTGTTTTGATGTTTCACAGTGGGTCTTAAGTAAAAGGAACTCAGGTTTTGGTTGCCTGCAGGACAGATGTTCTTTTGGGTTCAATATGTTTGCATAGTGACTTGCAACCATGGGACTGGTGTTCAAGGACCCTCTTGGTTCCTTCAGTTCCTAGGTTCTTTCTTGCCTAGATTTGACACTTTGTTTCAACAGAAGAGCTGATATTCTCTAGTGAAGGCTATTAGTTTGGGCACAAGTGGTAACCTAAACCTGTTCCAACCTGTACATACAAACCTGCAAGTTGGTCTCATTTCGGTCCCTCAGTCAATACTTTTTCTTTTCTTCCCTCAGAGCCAAAACCTGTGTTTATAAACCAGGAGCAGGTGCAGAAAGAGGTGAGTGCTGCCCTGGCAGCAAGTGCCTCCCTCAGCTGTGAAGTAGCACAGGATCCAACCGAAGTAAAATGGTACAAGGATGGAAGACTGCTTGCCTCCTCCAGAAAGTTCAGAATGGAATCTGTGGGCAAAACACGGCGTCTGGTTGTGGAGCAGCTGGAGAAGAAAGATGCTGGAGAATACATCTGCGAGGCTGCTGGCCAGAAGATGACCTTCAAGTTGGAAACAACTGGTGAGCATTCGCTTTGGGAGCACTAAGCAGCTTTTTATGTGGCTTAGAGGAAGACTGGCTGTCTTCTACCCTGTGGGCATGGAACAGCCACAATTCCCCCCGGAACAACATCAATGACCCACACCACAAGTTGGATTCTCCTTTTTAATGTAGTGGTAGCGAGGTGAAAATCTGGCTGTGGAATATTTTTGACTAAGGAACTTCTACTTTAATTTCTAGATGCGCTGAATTACCCTCTGGAGTGTCTTTCTGAATATATAAGCAACCATGGGTGACTATGATCCTGATTTATATCTAGGTTCAGGCTTACTTTTTCAGTTAGGTTAGATCAATAGATCCAGAGAAGATAGGGAAATACAGCAGTTCACTGATACCATGTGTCAGAAGAATGCAGCTCAGTGCTGGGCAGTTTGCTGCTTCATTCCCTCTTACAAGTTGCACCCAAGGCTGGAAAAGACCACTGAGATAGCTGAGTCCAACCCAGCCCACCCTCACTGGACTTACTAACCACGTCCCCAGTGCCACATACCCGTGGCTCTTGAGCACCTCCAGTGACTGCGGTATATCAGCGTGGTTGCTTCAGTTGTGGGAGTTTTCAGACACTGGCTGTTGTTCTAGCGAGACAAAAAACCAAAACTGATGGAACAGTGTCTATACAGGAAGCAACTGGCTGTCCTGATGGCTGCCAACAGTTTTACACAAGGTGTGTCATGCAAGCTTGCATGAGTCTGGTTTAAAAACTTGCTGTTCTGATGGAAGGAGAGGATGTTGGTACAGGATAACTGCGGGATTTGTGCTCTCCCGACATCCAGTTGCAATCACAGCTTATTGTTGCTATAGAAAACAGCTTCTCTGTAGACAAATTGAGTTAGTTCCAATAAGTGGCTGAAGCCCTAAGTGATCCAAGGTGAAGCATGATCCAAACTGGAATTTAACTAATTGTAGTAGGGAATCCAAGCCTTAATGAGATGAGTTATTTAAAATATGAGTCCTCCATCTAAAACAGCATTGAACTCTTACTCTGGTTTATGATAGAAGTGAGAGTTTAACAGCAGAAGTCTGAAGTTATGCTCCATATTTCTCATCACTCAAGAGAATATTTGAATATATGAATTCCTTTGGCTATGTTAGAGCTCATAATGAGGTCAGCTGATGTTCTTTAAATGCTCGGAGTCTAGCAATGTGGGGAAGTGGACTGCTATTTGCTGTTGAGCTTTAGGCTAAGAAGCCTGATTTTAGAGGACTGTGGACTTCCCCTTTCCCTTCCCCTCTCCTCCCCTTCTCCCTGGACTGATCCCACATGGTTTGAGAATGATTTCAGATCAAGGTAAATGAGGAATCGCCGTGTGAAAACCTGTTGTTTTACTGCACTATAAGAGACACTTAGTCAAAAGACAAGTGTGTGTTCCAAGCTTGAGATTGCAGGAGATCCTAGAAACAACTCAGCTGCTCAAACCTGTAGTCTGGCTGAATCTTTTATTGTCAGTTTTGGTCAGGAGGAGATGCTTGAGTAAGACAAATAAAAGGTCACGGGTAAGTTGGTCCTTCTTGTGATATACTTCTAGGCTTTCATCAGGGAGAAGCTTAATTAGTCCAAATAATCATAGCAGAAACCACACCAAGAGCATGAGAGTGAAATTTATACTTTCTTGACGTGAAGGAAAATTTTACCTGGTTCTGCCATTCCCCAAATATTTGTTTCCTTATGACAAGAAGAACTTTGCAGAAGTAATTTTTTTTTTCAGTCTTGCGTGCAACACAAAAAGGGGTAAAATCTAGGAGGCCACCTGAAATGTTTTTTCCATCTGGAAGGATCCATTTAACAGCACCCATGGACCTGGTTATGAACAAAACTAAGTTCCCAACTAAATCCACATTCTTCTTTCTCCTTCTCAGAATTGCCTGTGAAAATCAGCAAACCATTGGCAGACAGTAGCGTCATTGAGAAGGACAAGGTCACATTTGAGTGTGAGCTGTCCAGGCCCAACATGGACGTCAAGTGGTTCAAGGTATGGCATGTAATGGTATTTTCCTTTCTGACTTCTCTGGAAATGAATGAGAGCCTTTAATTTCACTTCCAAGGGATGCGAGTCTGAGCTTTTCCTTGATAGCTTTTTCACTGCTCTCTTTTCTTTATGCTCTTTTATTTGCCCAGATCAGCACTCTTTGTTATTATGTCCTGAGTTCATTTATCAAGTTGAAATTGAAGTTTGTTTTGGTTTTATTGTGAACTTTTTAGGTCATGCTGCACAAAATATTGTTGGTTGAACTACAGTACAGTCTTGAGCTTCAAGTCTAACACAGAAATTCTCAGCCGGGATTTTGTAGCCTTGTTGTGAACTGGGTTTTTGGGGTGAAATCTCAGTTTTCTTTGCACCTGACAGTGTGAGAATTTGCTCTGGCACTTTGTGTACCTCCCCGGTGCTCAGCTGTTCCTTCCCTTACTTGGGGATAACGTCATTTATTCAAGGTGATGTCCAAACAGGCTTGTTAACAGTCCTCCGCAGTGCTTTAAGCTGTCATAGATCAGCCAGAATTTATGCATGTTCTATAGCCATTCCTTCATGTTGAAAACACTGCACTGTGCTTAAGCTTCAGCATATGTTCCAGTAAGCACAGTTCCATTAATTCTAGGGGAGTGGGTGAATTAAGCATAGATCTGAAGGCTCCCTTTGCTCAGTGCAGAGATGGAAGGACTAATGGAGATCTGACTTGATATTTTCCCTTCTAGGATGGGAAGGAGCTCTGTCAAAGTAAAAAAGTGGGCATTACTTCCCAGGGAAATAAGAGAAGTCTCATTATTCACAAGTGTGAATATGAAGATCAGGGAACATCCACATGCTGAGCAGCCTAAGACAAGACATCAGCTACCCTAAAGGTTCATTTTATGTTTAACTGAAAGAGCAAATAAATCCTCTTGTGGTATTTTGCACCACGGGAAGAAATGCTTCATGGGCAGTTTGGGCATTTCTTGGTTAGTCCTTTTGGATACCTTTCTCTTTCTTCTTTATGCTCAAGACAGATTTTCCCTCCATGTGTTGCATTGGTTAAACCCCAGTTTGTAGCTCATCATTGGGCTCTGAAGCATCAGACTTGTTACTGAACACATGGGTCTGCTGTGCCCTGGTAGATGCCACCTTCCCAAGGGATGTATGAAAGGATGCTTTTTTCTGATTTCCTACTAGATGCTGTCCTCATGTGGCCACTTGGGTTCAGTGTTAGCATGAACATGAACATGTGTCCTGTCCCATGACTTTGGTGAACTCTCATTTTCTCTCTCATTCTGCAACCAGGTTGGGTTGCTGTTTCAGTACTGGCTGTTTTATGTAGCCATTCCATTTGTTCTGGTTTACGTTCTTTTTTATTTTCTTTTTTTCAGGCATCATTTCTATACAGTAGACAAAGCCAGCCTATTACATTTGATTTACAGTTTTTAGCTTTTGCTGGTAAGCATTTCAGCTCTCAGGCAGTTTTACCAACAGCTTTGAAGAGCTGAAATGAACCAGCCTGGACACGATGGTCTGTTTTTGTTGGTGTAATGAATTTATGAAGTTAAACTGATTGACCCCATAAGGTTTTACAGTGTATGACTCACGTCTGGCAGAGTTATCACAGCAATGAGTTTATATACTTAGCATTTCAGGAGGCAAATGGTTGGGGATACTCTTTCATTTGCTTGCGTCTCAGAGTGAATCACTAGTATGTGAACCATCCTTCATCTCCTTTGTATTGCTTTTGTGTGTGTCTGTGTGTGGTTTCCCCTGTGAATTTCATTCTTTCCAGTTATATGGAAGTTCTCTTTTGAGCAGTGAAATTAGATGTTCCATCATCAGTCATAATGGTAAAGCTGAGTTGCCACGTTATCTGTGTCCTTTCTGTCTGGCGTCTCAATAACTGCTGCCCCACCACAATATCTGCCTAATACTTCAGCTCCATGGATGCCTCCTTGTGCAAACTGAGAGCCTGTATTTGGTGTGCATAGATCTGGGCTTACATCTGTGCTGGTAAATGCACTAGTGCATGGGCTAAGCAGTCCTGCCTCCTGTGCTGTGGGCATTGAGATGGGGCTCTTACAAGCTGCCCATTGCAAGATATTTAGAAACTAATTGCTGCGGAGGTTTCCATCCTCTTTTCAGACTAACTAAAATTTGGTTAGTGGGATCAAAACAGAAGGGGCAGGGAGGGAGAGCTGACCAAGGACTACTGATGGAACAACTATGAATCCTTGGTTCCTCAGGATTCCCTGCATCAGCAGTTGGCAACAGGAGTAAGGGGGCTCAGGAGGACACTGTGGAGTAGTGTGAAAAATGAGCGAAGAGAGTTACTAATTGATGCCTCTTGGAAAGTAGTCCAAGAGTGGTCCTCTTCCTAAACTCTCCTCTTGTGTGTGGTTTTATCTTTATGAGGTGTTCATAACAAGTGATGTGTAGATCTCCCTTATCTCATAATGTCTTTTCCTGCCTGCAGTGAATATGCAGGATACTGGATCATATACCAGCTTCTTTGAATTACTGCTCATGTCAGGAGATAAAATCTGCCTATTCTTTGAACTAACACTGGCGAGGGTTAGTTATTCTGGCTACCGAGAGAATGACACAGCAGATTAAACTCTTTCATTTCCTTCTTTGTCAAATGCCTTTTCATCTAACTGTGTGTCCCATAGAAATTCAGAGCAGTGTTGGCTGAGGGAAGTGGAAATATTTATCTCCTGTGTGTATCTGCCACCCTATTTAGACATGCTGGCAGAGCGCAGAGATTGGAGGAGTTGGATTAGGCAGTAGTTTCCCTATTGCTCACAGAACCACTTTTTCTGTGGTCTCCCAGCTACCCTGTGCCCAGTGGCCTATGCAAGATGGAGCGGAAAAGGCTCATTTTATGAACAAACAGGAACCTTTCTGGTCAGATTAATACCTGTGCTCTTTTAGAGAGATTTAGATACTAGAGATTTTAGGTACTGGAATAGGCTCCCCAGAAAGGTGGTTGAATCACCATCCCTGGTTGTGTTTAAGAGCCTTTTGGATGTGGTACTCAGGGATATGATTTAGTGTAGGGTTTTTAGAGTTAGGGTACTGGTTAGGCTGCGGTTGGACTTGATGATCTTCAATGTCTTTTCCAACCTGGGTAAATCTATGATTCTATGCAGGAACTCTTCTCCTGAGGTTAATCCAAGTTGTATCCAGGCCCTTCAGAAGGAAAGGGATATAGCAGCACAGAAATATGGCCTGATTCTGACATAACTAAATGCAGACCTGGAGAGTTAAAAGGGATTGTGTGATGTTCAAAGGATTTTGAAGCAAAGATGTCCCCTAGGTAAGATTTGTGGCTGACATTCCCCATACATTGTTTGTAGGCACACAAGCTAAGGAGAGACTAGTGATGAGCATGCAGAGAAGCCAATGGTTCAGACAGGTTTGTAGTGACACAACACTGTAGAGTTCTGTCTAGTTCTCCTTGGCATAGTTTGGAAAATAAAGATGAGGTAATTGGTGGTAACCAATATGGCTTCATCAAGGTCAAGCCATGTCTGACAAACTTGGTGGCCTTTCATGATGGAGTAACAGCATCAGTGGATAATGGGAGAGCAACTGACATCATCTACTTGGACTTGTGCAGAGCATTTGATCCCGTCCTGCATGACATCCTGGTCACCAATCTGGAGAAAAATGATTTTGATGGATGGACCAGTTGCAGGATAGGGAACTGTCTGGATGGTCACACTCAGAGAGCTGCAGTCAATAGCTCAGTGTCCAGGTGGAGGGTGGTGTTGGGACCAGTGTTATTTAACATTTTTGTAGGCAACATGGAGAGTGGAATCAAATGCAGCCTCAGCAAGTTTGCAGATGACACCAAGCTGAGCGGTGCTGTTGATGTGCTAGAGGGAAGGGATGCTACTCAGAGGGACCTGGACAGGCTGGAGAGGTGGGCCCTTGGCAGCCTCATGAACTTGAGTGTGGCCAAGTACAAGGCCCTGCACCTGGGTCAGGGCAATCCCAAGCACAGGCACAGGCTTAGAGGAGAATGATTTGAGAGAAGCCTTGACCCTGAGGAGAAGAGTTGGTGTGGAGGGAGGTGTCCCTGCCTATAGCAGGGGGACTGGAACTAAATGACCTTAAAGATTCAGTCAGTTCTATTGTTTTTCTACCCTTAATTTTGCTTGAAAGGTTTTAGAATAAATGAGATTCTGGTTTCCATGAAAACTGTTTGCAGGGAGCTCCATTGTAGCTAGTAGGTCTGTCTTTAAGTTCAAGGGCAATAATGCATTGACTGTGTTGAAGAGAGAAATGACTCAGGAATGGATGATGGTTTAGAATAAAACATAATCCTACTTATTTTCTATGCAAATATGTGTAAGGAAAAGATGCTGCACTCAGTTCTGGAAATACCCTGACAAATATATCTCTACTGTTTCACAGCTGGAGATATCAAGATTGTTAAAGCACTGGAAGATGTGGAAGTGAATGAATATGGGAGTGCATCTTTTGTCTGTGAGATTTCACACGATGAGGTTCAGACCCAGTGGTACAAAGAGGACAACAAGCTGAAGGCTGATGACAACATCAGAATGCAACAAGATGGTAGGGTGTAAGCGGGGGGTCTTTCTCCTGAGTGGGGGGTGGGTTGGAGATCAAGCATATAAGACATCTGAAATGAAGTGAAGAGGGTTCAGAAGCGAGTTCCCCTTTTGTTTTGGGACTGAGGTTTAGGTGGAACAAGTGACATGGTGGGATGCTTAGTGTGGGAAGTGTGATGCTATCCCACCATCCCACACTGCTGGGAGCAGGTAGGAAATGAGTGCAGTTATTTCCAAAGTGGGGGTGAACAGGGCAGTCAGTTCACCTCTCCAAAGAGGTTTTGTCTGACAGTGAGTGTGATCCTTCTGTATCAGATACTTTGAATTTGACGGTGGCCGCATTTGATCAGTCCTTGTAGAAGCCATGTTTAGATTCTGCTTTGGTCTGCTCCATTTCCAGTTCAAAGTCGTTGGACACTAAATGAGACAGCTGCATCTCAGTAAAAGATGTGTTTGAATAGCTGTGATGTGCTTACTATTCAGATTTACAGAGCTGAGGTTTTGTCCTTGGCTATAGCAAAGAAGTCAAATCAGGTGAAATTAATTGTATTTCTGAACTAGACAAGTTTAAGTTTGGTAGCACCTAAATTTGGTGCGGTTTGTCATTGATTTCATCTGAAAGAAACTTGCAGGCTTTTTATCTGCTGTTGTCCCCAGCGTAAGATTATCCATTCACATCCTAAAGTACTTGTTATATTTTCAACTCACTCTTATTTGAATAAAAGCCTCAACAATTGGGAGCAATTTAATAAGCACAGAACAAGAGCTGGACCTTGCATTTGGTAGATACTGTACAGTATTACTTCATAGAAATGTAGTCAATGGCATTCCCTATAGACAATCGTTTGTTTTATCTTTAGAGTCGTTCAAAGAACCATTGTGAACTTGACATTAATTGGAATGGAATACACGCAAGAGACTTTCCTCTTCTTCCAATTGTCCTCATCCTTTCTTCTCTTCCACCCCTGCTTTGCAGATTACCATATAGAAATCACCAGGAAGTTGGAGGACAAGACAGCTTTGGAACGTCATTCTGTCATCCTGTCCTGTGACTTCAGGCCTTCTCCAAAGGTTGTGAAATGGTTCAAGGGCCGCACACCCATCGAGCCCTCTGAGAAGTACAAGATCAAGAGGGATAAGCATTCAGTAGAGCTCAGAATTCTGAAGCTGAAGCCCGATGATGCTGGTGTGTACAAGTGCAAGGCAGGAATTGCAGAGACTGAGGCCACGCTGACAGCTGAAGGTATGAGCAGGGAGGGTGGCCTCTTCCATGTCCTATTTCACCTCAGATTTCTCTTCTTGAGGTTGACTTCTGCCGTTCTCTCCTGCTAACTTTATACATGTATTATCTTCACATAGATGATTACACAAAGATCATCTAGTCCATATATGATTTATAGTAACAGTGGTAACAGTTCACCTTGTTTCCCCACAGCCCGCAATGTAGAAGTAACGAAGCACCTGCAGGATGTAGAAATTGAAGAAGAGAGCTCTGCTGTCTTCTCCTGCGAGCTGTCCCATAATGACGAGGACGTGGAATGGTTCCTGAATGGCAACCTCCTTTACACCAACAATTACAATGACATCAAGAACGTTGGCAATTGCTGCACACTGACAATGAAGCAGGTTAAGCCTGAGGATGCTGGCACAGTGACAGTGAAGTCAGACAAGGTGTCAGAAAGCGCACCTGAAGGTGATAGGTGGGTCTGATCACACCCCTCCTGGATGTAAGAGATGCTAAGGAGCTCCAGTTCATTCTATTGTGCAGCAGTCCTGCTTCTAAAGCTGACCTCTCTGGGGTGACAAGTCATCAGAGGCTTTCTTCCAGTGGAAGGTTCCATTGCAGCAGATATCAAGGAAGGAGGATGGTTTTGGTGTCCTGCCAAAGCATTCCATTGCTTTTTATCATCATTTTACTTAACACAAGGAGAGTTACAGGAGCAATTTCTTTTACTGCTTCAGTAACATGCAGTGTCAATGCTGTTGTCTCCAAGGATTTATGACTGAAGGAGAGATCATTCAGTGTGTGTTTTGCCTCTGGGATGACTAATGACCAGGCTGTGAGCAACCTGATCTAGCTGTGAATGTCCCTTTTTATTGCAGGGGAGCTGGGCTAGATGGCCTTTAAGGGTCTCTTCCAATTCTAAGGAACTTGTGCCTGAAGTGCAGAAGTAGATGAATTATACCACTTCTTCATATCCTCCCCATGATTACAGAGGAAATACAACAAAACAACATGCATGGTCTTACTGTTGTCATTTGCTTGAATACGAAGACGTCTCTTTTTTATGGTTGAGATTTTTGTTGATATGGGTCAGGAGGAACTCACACTTTTTAGCTTTCTCAATAGGCCAAAAGTTCCAGTTGCTGCAAGCCACCGAGGTAACCAATAGAGGGGCCCTGATCCCCCTTGTGCCATCGGGATGCTCTGGCACGGGATGTGCCTCAAATTCAAAGCTCCTTCCCACCTCCCAAGGAAAAGCAAAGCAACTCAAGCATCTCCAGCAAAGCTGCCCAGCAGACAGCAGGGAATGCAAACAGCTTCTGGCTGCTCCCCTGCACTCCTGTCCTAAGTAAATGACCCCTCGAGGACTGGATGGGAAATCAGTGCATGACACACGTGAGTGTGCACAGCATTGTGCAAAGCAGTGGGGATCCATGTGTGTGTGTGTATTTGTGCATGGATGGTGTTGTACACACATTTGTGTCCATGAGTGTACAAACCAGTGGTGTTGCTCAGGTGTGTGTAGGTCTGTGGGTATGTGTGCAAGGACGAGCATGCACATATATGTACGTGCACAGGGGTGTGCAGAGTGTTGGAGCTGCACAAGGACATTGTGGTACCGGTGTGTGCGTGCACTTTGGGAGTGAAAGGAAGGGGTTACACATGTGTGAGTGTGTGTGCGCACAGGGCTGCACTAAGGGATGTGGTTGTGTGAGTGTGTGTGAGCACATAGATAGTGCGTGGATGCGGTGGCACAAATGTGTGCTTGCACAGGGCTGTGCTGAGGAGTTGGGCTGCACACAGGTGCACACAAAGGGATGTTTGAACCCTTTGCCCCTAAGAACAGTTTTCCAGTGTCTCTCGTCCAAGAATTCTTTGAACAGCCTGCAGCTGACTCTCCTGAAGCTCAGGGTCCTGACTTTGCTTTTTGCCAGGCCCGCATTCCTTGAGATGAGGAACTCTAGGAGGGCATGGTCACTACAGCCCTGACCACCTCCAGTCTTAACCCCTGCTGTGCAGCATGTCCAGTAATGCTTCCCTTCACAGAATCACAGAATCACAGAATTACCCGGGTTGGAAGGGACCTCAAGGATCATGTAGTTCCAACCCCCCTGCCTAGCAGGGCCACCAAACATACACATTTACTAGATCAGGTTGCCCAGGGCCCTGTCCAACCTGGTCTTGAACACCTCCAAGGACGGGGCATCCACAACCTCACTGGGCAGCCTGTTCCAGGACCTAACCACCCTTCTAGTAAAGAACTTTCCCCTAACATCCAACCTAAATCTTCCCTCCTTCAACTTAAAACCATTTCCCCTAGTCCTGCTATTATCAGCCCTTTCGAAGAGTTTACTCCCCTCCTGGGAGTAAGTTCCCTTCAGGTATTGAAAGGCTGCAATGAGGTCACCTCGCAACCTTCTTTTCTCCAGGCTGAACAAACCCAACTCCCTCAGCCTGTCCTCATAGGGGAGGTGCTCCAGCCCCCTGATCATCTTTGTGGCCCTCCTCTGGACCCTTTCCAAAATCTCCATATCTTTTTTGTACTGAGGGCTCCACACCTGGACACAGTACTCCAGATGGGGCCTCACAAGAGCAGAGTAGAGAGGGACGATCACCTCCCTATCCCTGCTGACCACCCCTCTCCTGATGGAGCCCAGGATCCCATTTGCTTTCCGGGCTGCCAGAGCGCACTGCTGGCTCATGTTAAGTTTCTCATCTATCAGGACCCCTAGGTCTTTTTCAGCCGAGCTGCTCTCAAGGACAACTCCTCCCAGCCTGTACAGGTGCCTGGGGTTCTTCCGGCCCAAGTGCAAAACCTTGCACTTTGCCGTGTTGAACCTCATTAGGTTCACCCGAGCCCAGCTTTCCAGCCTGTCAAGGTCCCTCTGAATGGCATCTGTTCCCTCCACCGTATCGACTGCACCACTCAGCTTGGTGTCATCAGCAAACTTGCTGTGGGTGCACTCCATTCCCTCATCGATGTCATTAATAAAGATGTTAAAGAGCACCGGTCCCAAGACAGACCCTTGAGGGACGCCGCTCGTTACCGGCCTCCACCTGGACATAGAGCCATTGACCACCACCCTCTGTCTGCGGCCTTTCAACCAATTGCTTATCCATCTAGTTGTCCACCCATCAAATCCACCTCCCTCCAATTTGGAGATGAGGATGTGATGGGGGACCATGTCAAAGGCCTTGCTCAGGTCCAGGTAAATGACATCGGTCGCCTTCCCTTCATCCACCAACGCCGTCACTCCATCATAGAAGGCCACAAGATTAGTTAAGCATGACCTTCCCCTGGTGAAGCCATGCTGGCTGTCTCGGATCACATGCTTGTTCTTTATGCGATCAAGCATGTTGTCCAGGAGGATCTGTTCCATAATCTTCCCAGGCACAGAGGTGAGACTCACCGGCCTGTAGTTACCCGGGTCGTCCCTGCTCCCCTTCTTGTAAATGGGAGTGACGTGACCCTTCCTCCAATCATCCGGGACCTCACCTGACAGCCACGACTTCTCAAATATGATGGAGAGCGGCTCAGCAACCACCTCAGCCAGCTCCTTCAGGACCCTGGGATGCACGCCATCTGGCCCCATAGACTTATACTCATTCAGTCTAAGGAGGCACTCTCGGACTTGCTCTACCCTTACAGTGGGGAGGGATTTACCTCCTTGGTCCCCACATGGAGGTATGGGGGTGCAAGACTTAGGGACGTGAAAAAGACTAGAATCCTGGCCACCAGTGAAGACCGAGGTGAAGAACTCATTCAGCACCTCAGCTTTCTCTTCATCTGTTGAAGCCATTTCTCCTTTTAAATTTACCAGAGTAGGCACGCCCATTTTGGCCTGTCTCTTCTGGCCAATGTACCTGTAGAAGGTTTTCTTGTTGTTTTTCACATCCCTCGCCAAGTTCAGTTCTGCCTGAGCCTTGGCTTTCCTGATCCCACATCTGCAAGTTCGGACGGCATCCCTGTATTCTTCCCGGGTGACACAGCCTTGTTTCCAGAGCTTGTACACCCCTTTCTTCACCCTCAGTTCTCTTAGCAGGTCCTTGCTGAGCCATGCCGGTTTTCTACCTCTCCTGCCCACTTTCTTAATCAGGGGAATGGAGACCTCTTGTGCTGCCAGGAGGGCATCCTTGAACAGTAGCCAGCTCTCCTCAACGTCCTTATCTTTGAGGGCAGCGCGCCAGGGGATCTTGGCCAGCATTCCATTGAGTAGCTTGAAGTCTGCTCTTCTAAAGTTGAGCATCCTGGTCCTGCTCTTTGCCAGGCCCACATCGCTTGAGATCACAAACTCAACCAGGGCATGATCGCTGGAGCCCAGGCAGCCTCCAACCTTGACGCCTTTGATGATCTCCTCAGCGTTGGTGAGCAGCAGGTCCAGCAACGCTTGACCTCTGGTCGGTCTGTCCAATACCTTCCCTTCTGCTTGGTGTGCTTAATGCTTGGCCCACAAAGTTATTCCCAGTGCAGTCCAGCAGTCTCTCAGACAGCTTGCAGCCAGCCATGCTGATTTCCCAGCCTGACTGGAATCCCCCATCAAGTTGAGAGTCAGTGAGCGCGGTGCTTCTGGTAGCTGCAGTAAGCAGGGCCCATCAACAGGCTCCCTTGACCAGGCGGCCTGGAGCAGACCCTCACCTCCAGAAGCCCATTATTGGTTCAGTCCCGAATTTTACCCGCAAGTTCTCAACGTGATCGTGGCTGTTCTTAGTCCTTTGCAGTCAGCTTCTTCATAGAGAGGGCAAATACCTTGCCCTCCGGAATTCCATAGTAACAATCATGTCTCCTTTATGTCAGGTGAGGTGTTTTTTGTTGTTGTTGTTTTTTGTTTGCTTGTTTGTTTGTTTTCCATTTTCTAGGTAGAAAATTTAATTTCTGAGCCAGGAGAAGAAGAAGTGCAACATGTAACAATCTTCCTGGCACTGTGCAGTTTGCATGAGTAGCCAGGTGCTCCTCAGGTAACGTGTGCTGCAGAGCTGACCTTGGTGGCAGGGGTTGTGTCTTCATTTTCTTCCTGTCATGTGGGAACATAAGAAGACTCTTCAGAGCAGGAGCTGCAGAGGAAGATGAACGGCATGAGAAGGTAAGGCTAGGAACCAAGGACACCTCCAGAAAGAACAGAAAAACTAAGTCATTTAAGATGCATGATGGCCGTGTGATACTGTCCGTGACTGGAGGAGAAGCACATGGCTAGGAATGACTGATGGCTCTGGTGGGATGAGTGCCTACGTGCGCCGTAAAGGAGAGTTTGTGGGATGTTCTGTGGACATGTGAAGGCTGTGGGAAAGTTAAGAGAGAAAACGTGTGAATTCACAGAAGTGGTATTAGAACCTGGAATAAACCATTTGGATCACTCACATCTGAGTCCGTGCCAGATTGTCGCACTGTCAGAACCTGAGGCCTGGGATTTTCCTTTAGTAGTGCCAACTGCCTGTTGTAAATGAGAAAAGATATTACTAAACATAGCTTCCCTCCTTGTAGTTTTGATATTTCTGTCTTTGCATTCCTTTAGCACCCAGGGTGTTGATGCAGCTGCACAAATCCGCTGTACTGTCCTCCTGTTTTGCATGGAAGAATGGTAAAATAGCAATCTCTGGGTGAAATTTTGTTCAGGCGTTTTCCTTTCTGTGCCCCTAGGAAGCAATGGCTTGGAAATGGCAGTGCCGCCTGGGAACCCACACAGCAACCCAGTATCTCATTGTCTGGGTCTGTGAAAAACCACAATGATGACAAAAGATGTTTCAATTCTGTCTGTGCTGTCAGTGCAGCCCTGAGGAGCGGTGTGGGCATGGCATGGCAGGGAGAAGGGATTTCCCTTCCAATGGGAAAGTGCCTGTTCATGTGTTGGTATGTAACCGCTCCATGGCCTGCTCCATGTGCTTCTGAATGGGCAGCTCAACTTTTGTGTCACTCAGCCACCTGTGGCAGAGGTCAGGATTAGTGCCTTTCAAGGAGCTGAGAAGCATTTCTTGCTCAAGTCCTGCTTCCAAGCTTAACCACCTACAATGAAGTAGATGTCGTTTTTCTGGTGTCCTTCAATTCCGTGTCCGCATTTTCCCAAAAGCAAAAGAATTTGGAGTTAACCAGCTGCAGTGAAGTGAGCGATTTCAGTGCCTATTTCTGATGGTGGCAATGAGTTCAGAGGTCACACTTAATTGACGGTGCCTGTTTCCATTCTGACAAAGGCTGTAGTTTCAGCTGACTTCCCGAGGCTGCCATGTGTGGTGGTGACACAGCCTTGGGCTTGTGCGTTTGCATGACTCCCACCTTTCCTTTCTGTGTCTTGCAGGTCAGCTGGTGCTGGAAGCGGCCGGTATCTGAGTAGGAATGAAGGTGAGTGCAGGAGCAGCTGCTGAGGGGAGGAAGGAAGTCCATGCTAATGAGCTCTGAAGCATCTGCGGGTCCGGTACCAGAATAGGCAGCAGTGATGCAGGGGGCTCCTCGGCAGGAAGCTGGCTGATCCAAATGCTTGCTGAGAGTTTGGAAGCCCAAACCCTTATGGTCTCTGTAAGGGTGGTTAATAAAAAGATATTAACCAAGATGGTGGTAAATAGCCTAAGGTTATTAGCAAAGGGAAACTCACCAATATCGATACCTTGACTAGAAAGCTGAGGCAGCCTCAACTAGGGAGCAATCTCTAAGACATGCTGTCTCAGTGGTGGTCAGCCTTTAAATGAGGTCTCAGAGGAGGTTGAGTCGAGGTCCACCCCTTCTGGGAGCACAGCTAGATTACTCTCACCTGTGCTCCCGCAGCTGACCCAATACTTGCCTCAGCTGATTAATCAGAGGTTCAAGCTGTGATTTCCCATACAGTCTCTAAGCTGAAGGCAGCATCTCCTTGATCTGATGGTGGTGTGCCTGAGTGAGGGAGTGATCCAAGCTGGATGCAGAAGAGTCATCTTAATTTCTCAGCTATTTAACTTCAGATGACACCTATTGGGTGTTGGTTTCTTAAAATTTGGATCTAGGAGGTGGTCTCTTCCTTTGCTTCTGATGAAAGCACAGAAGTGCAGCAGGAGTAGAAGACAAAGAGGTTTTCTTGGTGACAGGAACACCAATTATTTGATTCAAATGTGTAACTGATGTAGATGGTGAAGAACAGATCTGCCTCAAAGACATGCTTGATCACATAAGAAATGAGCATGTGATCCAAGACAGGCAGCGTGGCTTTAGCAGGGGAAGGCCATGCCTAACCAGTCTGGTGGCCTTCTATGATGGAGTGACGGCATTTGTGGACAAAAGGAAGGTAACAGATGTCATTGACCTGGACTTGAGCAAGATCTTTGACATTGCCCTCCACCACATCCTTATCTCTAAACTGGAGGGATGTGGATTTGACAGGTGGACCACCTGGTGGATAAGGGATTGGTTGAAAGGCCACAGACAGAGGGTGGTGATTCATGGTTCTATGTCCAGGTGGAGGCCGATAACAAGTGGTGTCATCCAGGAGTCTGTCTTGGGACCAGTGCTTTTTTACATGGTTATCAGAGACACCAATGATGCAATGGAGTGCACCTTCTGCTGTTTGCTGAGTGGTGCGGCTGACGCAGTGGAAGGAAGGGATGCCATTCAGAGGGAGCTCAACCGAGAGGTTGGCCTACGTGAATCTAATGAGGTTGAACACAGCAAAGTGCAAGGTTTTGCACTTGGGCTGGAGGAATCCCAGGCATTTCTACAGACTGGGAGGAGCAGTCCTTAAGAGAAGCCCCGCAGAGAAGGACCTGGGGGTCCTGGTGGATGAAAAACAGAACGTGAGCCATCAGCGTGCTCTTGCAGCTCAGAGAGCAAATGGTCCCCTGGGCTCCATCAGAAGAGGGGATGGCCAGCAGGGACAGGGAGGTGATTGATCTTCATGATCCTTGAGGTCCCTTCCAACCCGGGCCATTCTATGATTCTGTGATTACACTCGCTGTCAGAAAGAATGGCAGCTGTACAGAAGCTGGATATATTTTGGGACAGTTCTTGTAACCAGATGATTTTAAGACCTTGCCCGAGTCAAGAGTCTAAATTGAGTGTCAGAAGAAAGCTGGTAAAGTGGCTATTGCTCATTCTTTTTCATTTGCTGATTCTTTCATTCGGGTTCCTTTTCCAAAGGAGATTCTGGTGATGGAAGCAATTGAAGAAAGAACCAAAGCAGCTCTTGCCAAGAGTGCTTGAAGTCCCTGTGGAGAGAAGCAAAGAACTTGGGCTTCCTCTGGGATGCTCCCCACCATGTCTCAGGAAGGAGACAACTGCTGTTCCACTTTCTGCTCTGTGTGTGGAAAGGTACGTCTGGGTTTCTTCTGCTTGTTTATTCTTTCTTTTTCAGGCTTTGAAGGAGAAGGGGTGGAGCAACGGGAGACTCACTGGTCGTTTGTTACCTCAAGAACAGGATGGATTCTGCATTGACTGTGAAAAACCTGGGCTAGTAGCATGGGCATGTTTCAGGCTGGACTTTTCCTTCTTGGTTTCCTTTTGGCTACAGGGAGACAGCTGTCTAAAGGTGTGTTTTCATACCCACTCTCCAAAACCATGTTTCATTGTTGCAGGTGGTTCAGTGTGCTCTTGCAGTGCAGATGCTGTAGTTTGCTGTAGAATCTGAATTGTTTCTGTTCCTAGGGGAGGACTGGGAGGAGGTAGTGAGAAGAGAATTCAATGCCTTAGGTGTATCTTAGTGAGAAATGTTGGCATGAGGTGCTGAAAGTCTTGAGTTGTCAAAGGCCAGTGAGGCTCAGACTCCTTAACCTGCTGGAGCAGGGTGGAAGCAAGGAGTGGGCACTGCCGTCCCACAAGCTGCACTTGGTTCTGGTCTGCCAGGTCTGTGCTGGCCTGGATTTCTTCTGAGAAGTTTGTTGGAGCTGCTTGGAGTAGTGAAGGGTGGGGAGGAAGTGCTGCTCAAGAGCTAAGGCTCTGCATGATCATCTTGGATGGTTTTAACCATGATATCTGAAGACATAGTTTCCATCAGAATGATCCCAACATTGTGCGAGTGTCTCAGATGTATGAGAGCACCCGCCTCCTCCAGCTGAGCCATAGGAAAGCTAACTGTGCCCAGTAATTACAGCTTCTGCAGATTGAATATGCTTCCAAGTGTTTTCCTTAGTGATCAATAATGTCCCAGCACTCTGAGATTCCATCTCTGGCACAGTCTGGAGCATCTCTGCAATCCTTGGTTGCTGGAGGGCACGTGGTGAGTGCATGGACAGGGTGGCACAAACGCGTGCGTGTGCTGAGGAGTTGGGTTGCACACAGGTGCACACAAAGGGGTGTTTGTGGAAGGTGTAGGCACGTAGGTGTTCCCAGGGATGGTTTGCACACGTCTGTGAATGCAAAGGAGGGCACACGATGCAGAGTGTGCATGGGGGTGTGCAAAGCAGGCAGGGTGGTGAATGGGTGTGCGTGTGCACATGGATAGGGGAAGGTTGGGGTTACAGGTTGACCTGTGCTGAGGTGAGTGGGGACTCACGGTGTTGCTCAGTGGTAGATTGGTTCACACTGAGTGCTAACAGGAAACTCGCACACCCTTTTTGTTTCAGCTGTGCCAGCGCTGTGATCCCTTGCTGCAGGGATGGGGTGTTGGAAGGATGGTGTGCGTGCCGAGCTCCCATCTCTTGCAGGAATCAAGTGTAGAGCAAAAGGGATGTTTGGGCCAGGTGACTGTAAGAAGGCTGGCTGCTTTGGATGGTGGTAGCTGATGGAAACAGGTGCTCTGGGGACCGTTCAGCTTTTAACAGAAGACAGGGGTCCTGCAGCAAGAACGACTAGGTTCTCAAATGGCTTCAGACGTGCACACCGACTACATCCCCGCAGACATTTACCGGTAGGTGGCTCTTGCAGAAGAAGATTCAAGCAGCAGAACCTTTTGCTCAGCTACAGCACACAAATGCTACAAAAGCAGGAACAACCTGCAAGCTCTGAGTCTGTTTGTCTTGCACAGGCATGCACTAACTGCGTTTGATGGTACCCCCCATCCTTGATTTCCTTCCCTGCTTCTTGTCTGATGACGCTGCTGAGCCAGGAACAAGCTGCCCAGTGTGGCAGAGCATGGTGCAGAGCTGTGCTGGGACCTCCTCCCCTTCATCTGCTGCAGATCAGTGCCCCACACGTGCCATTGGGATGCTCTGGCACGGGATGTGCCTCCAACCCAAAGCTCCTTCCCACCTCCCAAGGAAAAACAAAGCAACCCAAGCATCTCCAGCAAAGCTGCCCAGCAGACAGCAGGGAATGCAAACAGCTTCTGGCTGCTCCCCTACACTCCCGTCCTAAGTAAGAGACCCTATGAGGACTGGCTGGGAAATCAGTGCATGACACACGTGAGTGTGCACAGGATTGTGCAAAGCAGTGGGGTTCCACGAGTTTGTGTGTGTGTGTATCTCTGCTGTTATGAAAGCATGGGAAGACTTACTGAGTCCCAGATAATTACTTATCCTCAAATGATTTTTCCTGGCCAAAGTTAGAGCCTCTCACAGGTAATCGAGATCAACAGGCTGTTGTTGCACAATCAACAGACACAATCTAGATGATCAGCTGAGGAAAATAAAGCATCATGCGAAGGGTACTAGATAAGTGAGCAGCTTGAGATCTGCACATTTATGTGATGCTCATGGTCTTAGACAATATTTGCCTAGAGAGGTCACATTGAATGAAAGCAAACTCTAAGATGAATGAAAATATGCACAGGAGAAGAAGCCTCTGAGGCTTCTCAAGTGTTATGACCAGAAGACATAAACTCTGTTAAAGCAAACGTTTCTCTCTATTTTTTGTGTTATTCCAGGCAGGCCTTGATTACCGCCTGAACACATGCTGTGGAAGCCCAGCTTATGCAGCACCAGAGCTAATCCAGGGCAAAGTGTCTATTGGCTCAGAGGGATGTAGAGCGGTGTTTGTTTTCCCCTCTTTCCCTTCCCTCTCCACAGAGCATTTAAAGGCAGTGGAGCTCAGGTAGGCTCTCTTGGTTTCCCTTCTGAATTCTGCTAGGTTGCATCACTTGGTAGCTCTCAGAAGCTGTCAGTGGCCACAGACTAGAAAAGTGCAATTGGTCTCAGTTCACAGCTGGCTGGTTCGTCTCAGGCTAATCCTGAACTGCCTCAAGCGACTGCTTTGGTGCTCTACAGAACAGCAACTTCAGAGATCTCTTTCTATTACTAAGTGTTTGAAAGAGCAATTTGCTCTGTTAATTATCCATCATTTCTGTGCAGTCTGTTTTGTCAGACTTGTCTTTAGCTTCCAAGTTGTATGTGAAGAATTGTTTCCGTTGTAATGCACAATGTACTAAAAATTGAGAGATGAAAATGTGAAGAGTTTTTCCAGCTTTGATTTCATGTCTGGAATTTTGGAACCCACTACTTGCAGTTGTTAATCTGTCCAAACTGGTCTGGTTTGGAATGCCCTCATCCTTCTTGAATCGCTGTTAAAGGCGGAGCAATTCCTACAAGTGCCATGGCCCCACTGTTGTTCTAATTCTTGTTTCTTTGTTTTCCACACACTGCTTTTCAAGCCTCCTTTTTCTTTACAGTCAAAGTGAGAACTGCACTGTGTCTGAACCTTGTTGTGCCTCTACATAAAGAGAACCGAACAGCAGCAAAGCCAGACAGGTGACTGTGCTGACAGCTCTCGTAGCCAGTAACACGTAACTGTGCTAAATCCCTTGTGACGGCTTTGATTTCATTTTTGCCAGTGAAATCCTTGTAAAAGGAACTGCAGCAGTGTGATGAGCTAAGGTGAAGATGCTGGTTTTAGTAGTGCTCTAAGCTGAGTGGAAGGGCAATTGAATGAGGGTTATATGCTTTCTCTGGGACGATAAGGTTTTATTTCCTGAGGGAAAGAGCCAGCTTTTCATGGGCTATATGTGGGCTTTGGCAAGGGCAGACAATCCAGTCTGTCAGGAAGCCATTTGAGGTGCTTCAGGTTTGTAAGCTTGTCTTTTTGTTTTTCAGGCGGATATTTGGAGCATGGGTGTAGTGCTGTATGCTCTGCTGTGTGGGTTTTCCCTTTGGATGATGACAATATGATGGCACTCTACAGGAGGATACCAGTGGGTATCAGTGGTGCTAGAATACACTGAGAAGGGAAATAGCTGAGCTTGACAAGAGGCCTTGCTTTTCGGATGGCAGAACATGCTGAGCTGTGAGTAGAAAGGCCTGTCTGCTGAATATTGTCCCTGTTTTTGCTGCTTTGTCTACCAGTATTTTGTGGATTTGGTTCTACGCTTGGTTGGCCTATGTGGCACTGTAGCCTAATTCTGTACCATGATAGCATACAGAATTTAAGGAGAAGTATTTTCTTGCCAATGGGCTGGATTTTTTTGTATCTGTTTCTTCAACTGGCTGCTCCCTATACTATCTGTAGTAAAAAATACAGACACATCATTTGATTTCCCTGAAATGAATGTTCCTAAATGCCAGCTCTTCTCATGTCTACAAAGATCAAAGTTCTGCATTTGCTATTAGAATTTCCTCTTCCAGAATCAGGAGGTAATGTAGGACCCCACAGATTGCCTTCAGAATCCAACAGTTAGTTCTGTTTCCTTTCGGAGTGCATAACAACCTGAGCACATGAATTGAATGGCGTGGCTTTTTAGTCTGGTACAAACTCTGCTGTACACTGAAACTTGGTCCATTTGTAAGCAGGACTTTGTCCATCTCTGCAGGACAGCAGAAAACCCTTTGTGCTAATCATGATGCCAAGAAGCAGAATGCGGCAAATGGCAGATGATCCAACTGCTTCAGGTGTTCATTTCCTTAAAACTGTGAATAGTTTTGGACTGAGAGTGTGTAAGCAGAACAGAGCTCTTAAAGCTGTCAGAGATTATTTCTGCACTGTTCAATTCTATCTGCACAACATACACAGGATCTCAGAACTGCGTTGCTTGAATTGGTGGAACTTGCTGAAGTGAACTGGGATGAGCAAGTTTTAGAACTTAGTCAGAGTGCTGTAAAAAATGGATAATCTAATGAGTATTAAGGTACAGGCTTGCTATTTCTGCACTGAATTTGTTTTTATTTTACATGGCTGTGATCTGAAAGTTGCTTGAAACGCAGGCACCTAGGCACTGTTGTGTAACTGAATTTCACACGATAGGTCCTGAAATATCCTGGAATCAAAAACTCTGACTTGTTTTAAGTCTGCTGCTTGAGTCTAATCAGGGTCATAGTGTCTGTGTGCAGTGTTTCTTTCCCTGTAATGCTCCACATCATTTCATTTTGGGAATATTGAAGGAAATGGACTATGTGCCATAACTGTTGTTAGAACAAAGTATGTCTGGTGTGATCTTATGCATAGGTTCTGTAACTGCTCTTCACAGCTCAGGTGTTTGACCTTCCTTTTGGTGAAGTGATGAAATACTGCTGGTTTCTATTTGTGCTTCTAGGCACCTTGAAGCTCTTAGGAATAGAACAATTGTCTCCAGTTCTTTTCAATGATATCAGTAACAGCTCGAGTGTTGCTGCCCACTAGGTAGACCCAAAGAAGCAGATTACAGTGAAACAACACACGAGCTGGACCTGAATGAGGATCACTTTCAAGACAGTGGCTATGCTGCTTCAAGCCTACTTGCTTCTTCCTGCCGCCACTCTATTACCAAGTATCAACAACCTTTCATGATTCAACTTGCAAATGTTTGAAACTAACCCTTGTGTTTCTATGCCTTCCTAGGTGATTCGAGCCCTTGTCAACCCCAAAGATCCAAACCAAGCAGTGTCTTTCCATCAATGGAGAGTTCTTATTAAGCATGAATCGCTGCAATTCGGATGACAGCCTTCCACATGGTAACAGTGATGGACACAAGGGGCTCATCCACGTTCATGCTCTCATATCTCCTGGCTCTGCTGAAGCTCCTGACCTGAGCCTGCCAGACACAGCAGTCACCTGCCTGGATTGTGACCCAGCGCCTTTGCAGTGCTGCCCATCCCAAGCACAGCCCGAGTGTCCCAGCAGCAGCACCACCATGCAGGAGCAGGTCAGCATCAGTGAGGTGAAGCTGAGCATCTTAGATGGGGACTTAGAGTCAGGCTGCCAGTCCCAGGCACCAGGCAGCAGCACCAGCTCTGAGCCACTCTCATCTTGACAAGAGGAGTCCCATCTTCACCCTTGACCTCTCAAGCCCTCCTGTCTTTTATTGAATAAAGTCACTCTCATGCTCAGTCATCGCCTCGACTGCATTCTGAGTCTTCAATCACAGGGATTGGGATGAATGCAACAAACAGCAAGGCAGCTCAGCTTGCAATGCTATGGCTGTGGGGTTCGTGCAGGCAGAGCTCTGGGTTCCCATTTTGCCTGGCTTTGGGATGTCTGCAGCAAGATCTCTACCATTTTGTATGGGAGCAAATAATCTCTAGCATCCAGGTTGCTGCTCATGATATATCCCAGTCTTCCTGGCTGTCACTTTGTGATACTTTTCAAAGCCTTCTGATACTCTTTGATGCCTTGGCTGCTCCCTAACACCTCTGTCCTCCTGCCATGTTGACTCACGTCTCCCACTTTTAAGCTGGCTTTGCAGATCATCTCCAGCCCTGTCATCATCACGCTGCAGCAGGAGGTGCTCACCTGGCCCAATGTCTGGCAGTACTGCTTGTTCTGCAGATGAGCAGCTGCCTCCTCATCTCTTCAGCTACAGTAGTTTTTCTCAGGGCAGTTAGATGCAGTCATGCTCCTCTGGATTTGGTGTGTTAAATCCATGCTGCATGGCAGCAGTCAGTGCAATACAAAGGTGTTCTGTGTGCCATAGCATTTCTCCAGGGGCTGCCAAAGGTAGAAGCACAACACAGCACCATCCTTCTGACAGTAATGTCTGTGAGTGTTAGACATGTGAGCACTGCATCATCCCCAGCGTGTCAGTGCTTTTCCACACCAACCTGACTCTCACACTCTGCACTGAATGTAACTCTGCTCTTGTGGAGACAAATGCTTTCTGTCACATCCTCCATCCCTGCAACCATTTGCCGGTAGGCAGCTCTTGCAGAAGAATCAAGCAGCAGAACCTTGTGCTCACCCTACAGCATGCAAATGCTATGAAAGCAGAAATAACCTGGCATGCTCTGGGTCTGCAAGGCTGCACAGATGGGAGAGGTAGATTGTGTTTTTGCAGTGGAAGTTTCCAGTATTTTCAGTACATAGTGTAGGCCCTAACTGAATGTATAACCCTCTTGTAAAACAGCTGTATAAGTAGTTTTTCCACCAAGAAAGTTGCTGAACAGAATTAAGTTCAGACTGGGGGCATTCTGACATGGGGAGAATTGAGACAAGCACAAGATAAATACAGGGTGGGTAGAGCCCAGCACAGGACAGAATGAATGTACTGACTTTTGGAAACGTTGCCCTTCTCTGTCCGCAGAAAAGTACAAGGCAGACCTAAAAACAAGAGGTTGGTAATTGACCTTCTATGGAAATGAATCCTAGCCACAGTCTCGAGGAGTCTGTGAGCCTGAGATGCTCAACCAATGAGAGCCATGAGAGCATCACCTGCAGTGGGTTTAGGGCACAGAACAGAATTGATTTCACTGACTGGTGTGCAGTTTCTCCCTTGCCAATAGGGGATGTGCGCGCAGTATTGCAATAATGAATAAGCACTGCTGCTATCGCTGCCATCTTTGCCTAACTAGAAATCTTTGACTTTGAGAGTTTCTCACACAAGGGGAGAGGGTAAGAAAGTAAAGAGGCACAGAAAACTAAGGGAAACTGCTCTTCTTTATCTTATCTATAAAAATTGATACGATGCTGTTGTGCATTTTTTTTAATTTTATTTTTAATTTTTTGCTAATGTCAGTTAGATTGTTTTAAAATATCCACACACCAAAATCTGACTACCAAGCAAATGTAATGAAAATGAAATGAAGGTGAGTTAGTGGAAAGCACAAGGCCATATTATATTAGGCTCCAGCAAATTTACAGGCAGTCACTGCACGAAGAGGTAGATCTGAGTTGCACATTATATGATTCCCACAAAGATTAAGGAAATCTGAAGCTTTCAATATATTTTTTTAATTCTTTTTTCATTTCATTTTTAAACACCTGACCCAGACCCCAACCCTCACAGGAGCTGTAAAGATAACAGCATTAACCAGCAATGTAACTCTAATCCTAACCCTTACCCTGATTCTAAAATCGTCCCTAACTCCAAATGCAACAACAAAAATGATGCTAGAAGTTTGTAGCAAAAGGAACCTTAACCCTGATCATAATCCAAAAAAAAAAATCATTATGGTAACAATAATCTTTACCTTAAGAGTAATATTAATCAGAGCCCAGATGATGCCTGCATCCAATCAGAAGCATGCTTTGCATTATTTAAGAGTTGTATTTTTTCCAATGAACTCTCTCTATTATCACGTTTATAAAGTAACAGAGTCTGTTCTTTTTCTCCTGACACTGTGCCTTACTCCTGACATCCCCTGGAAATGACCCAGATAGGGCACCATCAAAGTAATGCTAATAGTAATGTCAATCCTAAGGGTATCTCTAGCCTCAGTGTTAATGGGACGCTAACAACAATCCCAACAGCCTTAAACATTCTGGTGGTGTGAAAGAGGTGCTGCCTTGCACATGCTGGGCAGTCCCATTGCCTGTTAAATGCAGGCAGCAGCGTAGAAACATGATGCCCGTGGTCAGAATGCCCTGTGGCAGATCCTGGCACCGGAGAACTGACAGGAGAACCATGAGAGAACTGACAACAAATCACGCGACATCAGAACCGACCCAGTGGTTATTTACAAGCCTTGGGAGACCCAGACAGGATCTCAGAGTGGTGAATGTAGGTACAGAAGTTGTTACTACTCTGTTTTCTTCTAAAAGAAGTGTTTTTTTTTCATCTCAGAAGTTGGGGGGGGGGGGGGGCGGGAAAGGGATATCAATTTAATTACTCATTAATTTATTGACAGACATTCACATTTGCTACGTTTGGAGAAGTTTTTATTTGTTTGCTGTGGTTTGATTTTTTTTTTTTTCTTTTTTTTTTCCCCCTTCCCTCCTCTTCCATCTTTGTGTTCTTCCCCTATAATCAAAAGAACGGATCCCCAGGGTCTGTCCCGCAGACGTTCTTTCCGTGGTCTCTGCTGCCACCTGCTGGCCAATAAGCGGAACTGCCACTGTTGGGCGTTTGGTGCCGCAGGAAGCACAACGCAGATCTGAGTTCTGACCGGTCTACGCAGCAAATCCGCCAATCTTTATTGCGATAAGCCCTCCAGACAAGAGCATAAAGTCTTTGCCTGAGGGCAGGGTGAGTAGTAATGGATGTCAGTTTTGAAATTTCCAGTCCATTCACCATAGCACTTTCTGCCTCCATGTCCCATAACCAGAGCAGCTATGCTGGCATGCTCTCTTGGTTTCTGTCTAAACCACTGTACTATATCCATCAGTTCAGCTGCTGTATTATGGGCAGCAGGGTTTGGGGTTGGACACTGATCAGGGCACTCCCACCAGCCTATCCTGCATTTTTTTTTTTTTTTTTTTTCATTTTTGGGTTACAATCAGTCAGATCTCAAATAGATCTAGTCCAAATGGAACCTCAAAATCTGACCTTTTAGTGCCTTCATTTACAGAGTCCATTTTATACAGATTCCCTTGTACAGGGCCCCCATGGTCCTCCAGACAGTTGTTACTGATCTTCCATAGGAGAATGATTGAATTAGGTTTTTTCCCATCAAAACTGCCACCTGTCTTTCCAATTTTTCAACACTATCATTCAATAGCTGATTTGCATCAGCCTGAGCCTCTTCAGTTATGTTCAGACAGTTCAAGGCCATTAAAAGTGGCCATGCCACCATGAACACAGCTAACTGTCATTCTCAAGTTGTAAGTATGTCTTTGCTAAGACCATGGAAATACTCAGTCAGGTGGGCCAGGGACTCATGGACCCTCCCTCCGTCCCACACAGGGCCCCATTTTTCAGTGACAGAAGCAGTGCTGCATTTTGAGGATCCTAGGAATCCCAGGACATGCCCTGACAAAAGGTCATTCAAAGGGGTAGTCTTTCCCCATCCAAACAACTCCATGATATTCACAGAATCACAGAATTGTAGGGGTTGGAAGGGACCTCCAGAGACCACTGAGTCCAGTCCCCCTGCCAAAGCAGGTTCCCTACACCACAAAAGAGGTACGAAGAGGTAGATCTGAGTTGCACATTATATGATTCCCACAAAGATTAAGGAAATCTGAAGCTTTCAATATATTTTTTTTAATTCTTTTTTCATTTCATTTTTTAAACACCTGACCCAGACCCCAACCCTCACAGGAGCTGTAAAGATAACAGCATTAACCTGCAATGTAACTCTAATCCTAACCCTTACCCTGATTCTACAGGGGACTGTCTGAAACGGACATCAATTCAATTACTCATTTATTTATTGACAGACATTCAAGTTTGCTACGTTTGGAGAAGTTTTTATTTGTTTGCTGTGGTTTGGTTTTTTCTTTTTTTCTTTTTTTTTTCCCCCTTCCCTCCTCTTCCATCTTTGTGTTCTTCCCCTATAATCAAAAGAGAACGGATCCCCAGGGTCTGTCCCGCAGACGTTCTTTCCGTGGTCTCTGCTGCCACCTGCTGGCCAATACACGGAACTGCCACTGTTGGGCGTTTGGTGCCACAGGAAGCACAACGCAGATCTGAGTTCTGACCGGTCTACGCAGCAAATCCGCCAATCTTTATTGTGATAAGCCCTCCACATGGCATTGCGCATGCACTCGAACACGCAACAGGCATAGATTTCTCTTAACTCCTTGAGGAGCAGGCAAGCAGAACAACTGAGCGCACCACTGCTTGTGATTGGGCCACCCCCATCATAGAGATGTGTGTTAGATCTTTTACCCACCCCTGGACTGGCCTTGTTGTTTAACGATAACCTCTGAAATCTGAGCTACTGGTTCTACCACCTGTAGTGTAGAATAGGTAGCCAATAAATGCTTTTCAACTGTGATGTATCTTTATTCTGCTCCATGCCAAACCTGTGGCCAAAACCTCATAGGGGTTCACAAAGAACTCTGGCTCTGCCAGAGCCCCCATCCAGACCCTTCTTGAGTTACATTCACATCTAGTTTGGCTGAAAAGGTTGGACTATAAATACTCAGTGCTTGGGCCTGTTTAACAGATATTTTTTCCTGATTATGCTGTCCATCGATCTTTTTAAACTGAACTCCTGCTCTAATCTGGTCTTTAAACATTTGTTGTCTCAAGACCCTAATGGGTCCAGACTGGATTACCTTAGGGGCTGGACGCCTAAGTCATGGCAGCAGATGGTTCTCTGCCTTTCTCAGACCTTTCCACCACCATTCAGAGCCTGCATCTGGCCGTAGGCACTCTTGTCTCCCCATCAATTGGGCAGCCTGTTGTATTACAGCACCTGAGGGCCACTGGGGGGTTCAGTATGGATAACATAGACCCATACTGATGTAAAGGTGATGGCTGTAGGATGAGATCCCTCGTTCCTGATGAAAAATTTATTGACTGGGCTCTCAAAATCATCTTCATAGATTGCCTCTTTCATGCCTAATTCTCTAATATAATTTTGTTAGTCCTCCATAGAGGACCACAGGCTGATATTTAATGGTATGTCATTCTTATTTGGCCATGTTATATGACACACAGCCATAAATCATTCACTGATCAAATGGCTATCCTCATTATGTTGGACAGAGCATACAGTCTTTGCCTGAGGGCAGGGTGAGTAGTAATGGATGTCAGTTTTGAAATTTCCAGTCCATTCACCACAGCGCTTTCTGCCTCCATGTCCCATAACCAGAGCAGCTATGCTGGCATGCTCTCTTGGTTTCTGTCTAAACCACTGTACTATATCCATCAGTTCAGCTGCTGTATTATGGGCAGCAGGGTTTGGGGGGTTGGATACTGGTCAGGGCACTCCCACCAGCCTATCCTGCATTTTTTTTTTTTTTTTTTTTCATTTTTGGGTTACAATCAGTCAGATCTCAAATAGATCTAGTCCAAATGGAACCTCAAAATCTGACCTTTTAGTGCCTTCATTTACAGAGTCCATTTTATACAGATTCCCTTGTACAGGGTCCCCATGGTCTTCCAGAGAGATGTTCCTGATCTTCCATAGGAGAATGATTGAATTAGGTTTTTTCCCCATCAAAACTGCCACCTGTCTTTCCAGTTTTTCAACACTATCATTCAATAGCTGATTTGCATCAGCCTGAGCCTCTTCAGTTATGTTCAGACAGTTCAAGGCCATTAAAAGTGGCCATGCCACCATGAACACAGCTAACTGTCATTCTCAAGTTGTAAGTATGTCTTTGCTAAGACCATGGAAATACTCAGTCAGGTGGGCCAGGGACTCATGGACCCTCCCTCCGTCCCACACAGGGCCCCATTTTTCAGTGACAGAAGCAGTGCTGCATTTTGAGGATCCTAGGAATCCCAGGACATGCCCTGACAAAAGGTCATTCAAAGGGGTAGTCTTTCCCCATCCAAACAACTCCATGATATTCACAGAATCACAGAATTGTAGGGGTTGGAAGGGACCTCCAGAGACCACTGAGTCCAGCCCCCTGCCAAAGCAGGTTCCCTACACCACGTTGCACAGCTCAGCATCCAGGCAGGTCTTGAATATCTCCAGAGAAGGAGATTCCACAACCACCCTAGGCAGCCTGTTCCAGTGCTCTGTCACTCTCACCGTAAAGAAGTTATTGCACACATTAGTGCAGAACTTCCTATGGTGCAGTTTCTGTCTGTTTCCCCTTGTCCCGTCTCCACACACTGCTGAAAAGAGTCTGGCCTCAACACTTTGCCCCCCACACCTCAAATATTTATAGAACCTGGATCCTGTCCCCTCTCAGCCTTCTTTTCTCAAGGCTAAACAGACCCAGTTCCCTCAGTCTCTCCTCATTGGGGAGATGCTCCAGGCCCTTCACCATCTTAGTGGCCCTCTGCTGGACTCTTTCTAAGAGATCCCTGTCTTTTTTTTACTGGGGAGCCCAGAACTGGACACAATATTCCAGATGAGGCCTCACCAGGGCAGAGTAGAGGGGGAGGATCACCTCCTTCGACCTGCTGGACACGCTCTTTTTAATGCACCCCAGGATGCCATTGGCTTTTTTGGCTACAAGGGCACACTGCTGGCTCATGGTTAATCTGTCGTCCACCAGGATGCCCAGGTCCCTCTCAGCAGAGCTCCTCCCCAGCAGCTCTTCCCCCAGCCTGTACCGGTGCATGCAATTATTTCTCCCTAGGTGCAAGACTCTACACTTGCTTTTGTTAAACCTCATCCGGTTTCTTACTGCCCGGCTCTCCAGCCTGTCCAGGTCTCGCTGAATGGCAGCACAGCCTTCAGGTGTGTCAGCCAATCCTCCCAACTTCGTGTCATCAGCAAACTTGCTGAGGGTGGTCATTGATGAAGATGTTGAACAAGACCGGACCCAGCACAGACCCCTGGGGGATGCCGCTCGTTACAGGCCCTCAGCCAGACACTGCACCGCCAACGACAACACTCTGCACTCTGCCAGTCAGCCAATTCTCGACCCACTTCACTGTCCAATCACCTATCCCATACTTCCTCAGCTTTGTTATAAGGATGTCATGGGAGACTGTATCAGTTATAGAGGTTATAGAGTTCAATTCCTGTAGTCAATTTGGCGGCCCAGGTGGGACCAGCTCTGTTCGCTGCAGGACCAGCTGAGAGGGAGACACTTTTGGCGCACCCTGAGATTTCTCTGAAGGACTCCCTTCCTCACCTGATCACTGCAGGGACAGACAAGGACCACCCATAGGTGGACCAGGTATGTGTATGGTAAGTGGAGCCCATATGTCTTGAGGAGACATCCTACACAGTTTACAGCCATACGTGCTGCTCCCAGGGAGGTGAGCTCATGGCTTTGGTTGCCAGCTGGGGTAGGAAGACTCCTTGGGTGAGTTCCTATGAAAGGGAACTGTATGTCATATGAATGGAAACAAGAACAAGTACTCTCTCCCAGGTGGGTGACAATAGGAGGGACCTAGGTTGGTCTCTCCTACGGGTATGGGATATAGTGGATAGCCTGTCAAATGGTAGCCTGGGTTCTCCAAGTTGTAATCACGGGGGTTATAGGTTGTATGTTCAATATTATCATCTGCTTTAAGTGTTTGGTACCGTGTGTCAAGCCGACTCTGGGAAAAACATTAACGTTTGCAACTGGTCGACCAGAGTATGAGTGTTATTAAGATTCCAGCTAGAAAACGTTGTCAGCATTGTGTAGTATGAATAAACCATGGTTTTTGATCTAAATGTCAGAGTGAGTGTGGTGTGAGTGAGACACAGAACAGCTGCAGGGTGAGTGCCGAGTCCCGATCCATGTTTCCTTCCTCCTGTGAGGGAAATGGCCAGACACGGACAAAGTGAAAAACTGTGTTGTGTGTCCACTCATAAGTACTTTCTGCTTGTATGTAAGAAGACAGGAGTTTGTACTCTGTAGATTAGTAAGATTGTCCTGAGGAGAGGTGTACATTCCACCCGACCAATGAGTGTCAACCCATTTATGTAATACTATGTACTGCTTGCGAGGAAGTGTGTGAGGGAGGTGGTTCAATCAGTGCTGGTTCTGTGGCACAGTGTTTATAACTGAAGAATACAGACTGTATTAAGGGAGTTTATGTGAACTGAAGAACTGTACGTTTTGACAAACTTTTGATGGTATAAGAAAGTGTAATTGTTAATGATATATGAAAGTGTAGTTGAGGGAATGTGGAAGTGTATCTGAGCATAGAAATAGAGGAAGCATTTACAGAGGAAAAAGGATTAAAGTGAGTTTACCTGCATTGACATGAGAGCAACACCCTGCCAGACCGCTGCCCTGTGAGCTGAGCAGAGCAGAGCAGAGACACAGTCCCCATGTATCAGGTAGTGTTATTCTGCTTACCAAAAGAATGAGTTCACTACAGAAGAGGCAAATCTTCCCCTCTGCTCCATCTGTGGCATACTCTGGAGTTCAAGGCATTGCAAAGCTATGGCACATCTACTTTCTTTCAATGATGAAAACTTAGTGTGCTCTGGGCTCTCATTTCAATTGCATCTAAAGAAGTCTAGGGTCATGCCAGCTGACAGGAAGCTGGGAAATGTTGTCTCATTGTAAGGAAGAGCAAGAAAGATGACATGGGCAATTATGGACCTGTCAGTCCAGAGCCTGGTAAAATTATGGAGAAAATGATGGTGGGAGTTATGGAAAAACAGCTGAAGGACAATTCTGTCATTGGTCGCAGCCAACACAAGTTTGTGAGGCAAAGGTCCTGTTTAATTTAAGCTCATTTTGTGACACAGTTATCCGTTTAGTTGACCAAGGGAAGCCAGTTGATGTAATCCTTGAGGATTTCAGTGGAGATTTTGATACTGTTTCTCACAACAACCTTCTGGACAGAATGTTCTGCATATGGCTAGACAGAAACACAATGTGGTGGGTGAGCAGTTGGCCAGTAGGTCAGTCCCAAAGGATTATAGTCAGTTTTTTCCATCAGGCTGGTAGATGGTCACTGTCGGGGTCCCCAGGGTTCCATTTTGGGGCCACTTTCCTTTCATGTTTATGCAGATGACTTGCATGCAGGACTAGAAGACGTTCTGAGCAAGTTTGCTGATGAGACCAGATGAGGAGGTGCTGTTGCCTCCACTGAGGGTGGAGAGGACTTGCAGAGAGATGTGGACAAGTCAGAGAAGTGGGTACCAGTTGGTACTAAGCACCAAGTGCATAACGTATAACAAGAACAAGTGCCTGATTGTGCACCTGGGTAGGGGCAATGCTGGACATACACACTGACTGGATATGGGACACTGGAGAGGATTCTGACTGGAAAGGGTTGGGGTGCTGGTCAGCATCACACTGAATGTGAGTCAGCAGTGTGCCAAGGCAGCCAGGAAAGACAACAGTCCCCTGGAGTGCATGAAGCAACTTGTTGCCAGCTGGGTGAGGGAAAGGGTTGTCCCTCTGCTCTGCATTGCTACTGCCTCACTATGTTCTGGGCACCACAGAACATAAAGGACTTCAAACTCTGGGAGAATGTGCAAAGGAGGGCACTGAAACCGAGAGATCTGAAGTTCAGAGTTTCACAGGGATTGGCTGCTTGTTCAGACTGGGCCCTTCTCACATCCCTGCTCACATCCTGCAATGAAACATAGGTCTCATATGGGACATGAACCTCACAGCGTCCTTGCACCACATGTAGAGCCTGGGATCTTCTGTCCCCATGTCTTTCATTTAACATCATACAAAATTCCAACACATTGCCCCAGGAAATGCCCAGAGCCAACATGACATACAGGACCTCTCTACCACTGGTCTTGCAATCAGGGCTTGACCTGTCTGCTTTGTAAGGCAAAGGAGAGGTTTCTTAGCATGCCAGTGCCTTTGCCTGCCTGTAGTCATGGCTTCCAGTTATCTTCTCTAACAAGTCCCTTGGGAAGCTTACTTGGTAATGGCCCTCAGTGGGCCCATTAATACTCCAAGAAACTTCACTGTTACTTCCGACTTTGTCTTGTTGAGCACTTTGTGCAAACTTCTCTCTGCACTAGAGGCTGATGAACTCAGCATCAAATGCACCCTGGGACCATTATAACCTAAAGAATCTCCTGTGCCTTATGCCATCTTGTTATCTTCTTCAGGTTATCAGAACTTGTTCAGCAAAAAGGAGGGATATCTGGAGAGAGCTTAAAGAATCCAGTAT
Source organism: Coturnix japonica (assembly GCF_054131305.1). Lineage (NCBI taxonomy): Eukaryota > Metazoa > Chordata > Aves > Galliformes > Phasianidae > Coturnix > Coturnix japonica. The sequence goes on along the minus strand of NC_140671.1, from coordinate 16,630,710 downwards.
AAATTTATTGTCTATTTATTTATAGTTGGGTTTAAAGAAGACATTAAAGCAGCACTGTGCAACTGATAACAATCCAGGATGTCCCAATGAGTTCTGTACTGTTACTGTGTTGACAAAGGTCCTTCTCAACCTCCCCACCCAATTTCTGCTCACAATGGACCTATGGGACTTGCATCACTTTTCTTCACATCACTCTTCTCCTCTGCATTCATCCGCTCAGTGTTAAAACTGCTTTGCACCAACTCCCACTGGCTTTCCTCAGAGAACCAGCTACACATGGAAAAGGAAAGATTTCTCTTAATTATCTGGCCAGCAAATGGAAAGAAAGGTGATGCAATTGAATGAACAGTAAAACACAGTGATCAACTGCATGCCATGTTCAAGCTGCATCTATTGAAGTTTGTCTTTCATATGGAATACTTTTAAAAGAAATGATTTATTCTGAGGTAGGATAGGATAGATTGAATCACAGTGAAGTAGTTGACAACAGAGGCCATCAGACTCTGGTAGATAGAGCAAATTCCAGTAATCTCCCTGGGATAGATCAGCCAGGTAGTTGAGAGGTATCAACTTAAAATTGATCAGGACTTGTGAGTATTTCACACATTGAGACGGGTTAACACATTCTCACTGATTCTCAGACTTTGGGGAGATGGAACAAATTCCAGTAATCCCCCTGAAAGTCAGAAATCAGACAGATAATTGGGAGGTATCTGACTGAACAAAGAGCAAGGGATGGAGAAATCTGGAGGGCAGTGGGAGTAGTGTGTGCCCAAATGGCCTGCTGAAAACATGCCCTTAACCATGGCCATTTCTTTAGGAGAGCTGAAAAAACTTGGAGGATGAGGCACATCAAATAGGCAGCAGGGAAGAGTAGTGCTGGGCACCAGGCTACAGTCACAGGGCATTGGCACTGGCACCGCTGTCTGTGTCTCTGAACCTGAAGGCATTTGTGTCCAGCGAACACTGTTCTGGAAAACATTGTAGTTTCAGTAAAAGAAAAAAAAGACATCAAATCACCTCAAAGATTCATATTTACAACTTAAAATGGAACAAGACTCATGAGAATTTTTCATGTTGAGAAGGGTTAACACAATTTCAATGATTTCCATCTTTGTCTTCAATTATTTGTTTCAGTTTTATTGACATTTATGATCAACTATTAAGCTTACAGCCTCAAAATAAATAAAAAGAGATACATTTGCATCTTGCATGTGGCCTGATGCCCCTTTCACCTTCGCAGTTCCCACAAGTCCTTCCATGCCGGAGAGTATGAGATCCAGCAGAGCACCTCTCCTCTTTGGTTCCTCCACTGCTTGGTCAAGAAGCTGCCATCTGTGCTCTCCATGGATCTGCTGGATGCCACATGCCCTGCTGTGCTGTCCCTGCTGCAGATAATGGAGTGACAAAGGCCACCAAATGGGACAAGGGACAGACAACATCAGATTCCCATCTGTCTGCAGAGGGCACCTTCCATTTACTCTCCCTGATCAGGAAGACAGGAAAAGACACTGATGGTCTCCTCTGTTTGCCATTTCCATTAGCTCTGACCTGTCTGCTCTTCCATCCCCAGGCAGAGCTCAGTGCACTCTCACAGAGGGCATTCACCCTTCTTTATCTCCTCGCCCATCCATCCTAAAGACTCGGTATCCCCCTTGTGCTACAGTGCAGTTGTGGAAGCCATTAAACTGTGTCCCCATGGTCCAAACAGGAGCTCAGGCCTGCAGCTCTATCAAGATTTCTAGCTTCTTGTGTGTTGGTGTTTGCATTAGTGCAAAACCACAGAAGTAAACATCCTAATTGGAAAGCATCACTGGACATAGCCTGACTGGATAGCTAATCTATGGTATCAGTGTGCAGAAGGTGGCACACAAACATTAGACTGATCGTGGGCCTTGGAGTTGACACAGCAACATGGTCACACCATGGGCATGGCTTTCCTGAAGGCCCTGTGCTGCTCTTGTAGCTGTGAGTGAATTCACCGGACAGCCAGTGCTATCCCCTCTCTGGCCCTCGGCTGATGCCCAGGAAGGAGCTGTCCATCTCAGGGATTTCCCACATGGTTTACAAGCACTGGCACACATCAGGAGCAGCCCAGGCACCTTGGGCATCACCCAGTGTCTGTGTGTGAGCAGCTGCCTCCCAGCTGAAGGTCCGAGGACTCAGAGCAGGAGCTCAAATGCAGGCAACTCCTTGTGCTCTTCTGAACTGAACCAGAGGAATCCCAGCTCCTGTGGGTGTGTAGGGAGCTGAATCCCATTTCAGCTCCAGGATTTCTGTCAAGGGATGAGACTCCTGCACTGCCTCAGCTGGATCACTGCCCTGCACAGGGAAAGTCCAAACCTTGCCTTCCTTGTCTGGTTGCCCTTATTGTTTCATCAAACGATCTCTGGGAGCACTCCCCATATGTCTCCAATCAGTCACTGACCACTGGACATGTGGTGGTTAATTGAGCGAATTTCAAAGCACAGTCATGATGCTGTTGTCTTTCAGGAGCTGTTGGCCATGAGGACCCAGGGACATGTCAGGGGAGACAAGTCGGAAAGATAAAAATGACATAATCTGCTGCTTGCCTGTCCAGGCTCCTGGGACACAGGGAGCTCATAAAAGTGAGCAGGGCTGCAGAGAGACAGCTGTGCCCAGGAGCAGCTCTTGTGCACAGCACAGCCTGCAGGTGACAGAAGGAGAGGAGAGAAACTGAAGAGAGCTTGCAGGATGTGTGTGGTGTGAGTGGGCTGTGAGCTCACTGCAGGAGCATTGCTCACAGACCATGACAGGGTAAGTCTCACTGCAGACCATGAGCTGCTTTTCATAGAGGGTCAACTTAATTTGGGACATCCCATAGGAGATCTGGATGCAGGCACTGCATGTTTCTTTACTGTGGAAAAAGCCTTCTGCTCCAGCTGAGGGCTTCCATACTGCAGTATGAAATCACAGCCCTGAGGGCTGCATGTCCCAGCACGGCTGCAGGCTGTGCAGCCGGGGCTGCAGGCGGGTGCCCAGGGCTGTCCTGCAGAGCAGGGTCCCTGCTGTGCCCCAGGGGCTGTGTGCCGGGTATGGGACTCTGCCGCCTGCCAGGCTCAGCACTCAGCCTGCCCGGGGAGCTGCCCAGGGTGCTGCAGGGAGACGGGTGGGGGGAAGGAGCCCCCCGGCAGGGCTTGTGCTGCCACAGCTGCTGCCTGGGGCAGGGGATCACAACTCCACTGCACAACGGAATGTTTCTGAGGGCACTTTGCAAGAGGAGAGCCAAGGCAGGGGGTTTCCATTTCCTGTTCTGAGGCAAAGAGGTTTGGAGTCAGAAATCTAAAAGGGGCAATAAGAGTTCTGAGAATTTTTCATCAATCAATTGCTTGTTTTGTGAACACTCACACATGATGTGCTTTCAGTCTCCCCTTTCTCGAAGGATGGAATTATCATCATTTTCTGTAGGCATGAATAATTCACTTATCCTACAAACAGGCAGCATTTTCTAACTGAAACTGAATGCCACAGAAGCTCGGGTAGGGGGCTCTAAGAGCACTTGGGGTAAAGATATGAGACATGAAACAGATGAAAATATCCAGGGAGAAGGCATAAGAAAATAAAAGGAAGGTTAGAGCTCCATATGCTGCTTCTGCTTAAGGAATGCTGATCTACATGAAATTAAATGCAAGTAATGGTGCTAAATGTACACTGTTGTAAGAGAATAAAAACATTTCATATTATAGCAGGAGGAGTGTGTCTGAGAATGGTCTGGACTTGTCATTATCTTCTGCACTCTGAGCAGGACTCCAAGCCCAACAACAGCAGATGTCCAACAGCAGCTCCATCAGCGAGTTCCTCCTGCTGCCGTTGGCAGACACGCGGCAGCTGCAGCTCCTGCACTTCTGGCTCTTCCTGGGCATCTACCTGGCTGCCCTCCTGGGCAACGGCCTCATCAGCACAGCCGTAGCCTGCGACCGCCGCCTGCACACCCCCATGTACTTCTTCCTCCTCAACCTGGCCCTCCTCGACCTGGGCTGCATCTCCACCACTCTCCCCAAAGCCATGGCCAACGCCCTCTGCGACACCAGGGCCATCTCCTACACAGGATGTGCTGCACAGCTCTTTTTCTTTTCCTTCTTCCTCTCAGCAGAGTATTCCCTTCTCACCATCATGTCCTATGACCGCTATGTTGCCATCTGCAAGCCCCTGCACTACGGGACCTTGATGGACAGCAGAGCTTGTGCCACCATGGCAGCAGCTGCCTGGGGCACTGGGGTTCTCAATTCCCTGCTGCACACTGCCAGTACGTTTTCACTGCCTCTCTGCCAAGGCAATGTTGTCAACCAGTTTTTCTGTGAAATCCCACAGATCCTCAAGCTCTCCTGCTCTGGCTCCTACCTCACGGAATTTGTATTTCTCTTTTTTGGTGTCAGTTTAGGCTTTGGTTGCTTTGTTTTCATAGTTGTGTCCTATGTGCACATCTTCATGGCTGTGCTGAGGATGCCCTCTGAGCAGGGACGGCACAAAGCCTTCTCCATGTGCCTCCCTCACCTGGCTGTGGTCTCCCTGTTTCTCAGCACTGGTGCTTTTGCCTACCTGAAGCCCCCGTCCATTTCCTCCCCACTCCTGGATCTGACAGTGGCACTTCTGTATGCAGTGGTTCCTCCAACACTAAACCCTATTATCTACAGCATGAGGAACAGGGAGATCAAGCACGCTTTCAGGAAGGTGTTGCAATAAGCACTATTCCAGCTACAATAAAATGCACAACTTCCTCAATAGGATTCCCAGTGGTGGTTCTTTATGTTTTATGCATCTTTGTCTGTTTGATTATGTGAGATATAGGAATGTGCAAAAAAAAAATGTTATTGAACTTATAAATAAAAATGTATTTAAATTCTTTCCTACCTAATTTCCATTTTCTCACTCCAAGAACTCATGTAAACATGGAACCAGATTCCCTGAATATGTTATAAGATACCTAAAAAGCGTTCAAAATAGACTTACTTAGATTTTCTTTCTTCCTACTTTGCCTGGATTTGGGGAGGTACAGCCACAGACAGCAGCTCAACGTGCTCTTTTCATTCATGTGCTCTTACCAGTGCTGCAGTGCTCTTGAGTCCTCTCATTTGTGCAGTCCTGAAGGTCTTGTGTGTCTCACAACAGTCCCGTTGCCTCTACAGCAGCAATCCAGGGCTGCAGTCAGTAGCCGGCAATATGAACAGGTCTGTCAGAGCTGGTCTCCTTGCTGGCACTGCCATAACAAGAGGGCCCCTTTAGAGCAGGACCAGAGAACTGGAGGGAGGCCTCTTCCAAAGCTGGTGTAAGGAATATACCTCAGGAGCTGCTCCCTGAGAAAACCTTGAGATCTTCAGGTGCTCTTCACTGTGTGACCAGATCAGATTGAATAGTCCCAAGGAGATCCGTAAGCATCTCAAGGCAGTGCTGTGGTTTAAGGTTTATGGGTTGAGACAAAGAGAAAAAGAAAAGGATAATAATTATGACAAATGTATTTATACATATATAATATATTTAGTGTATTTTCACACATATACAACATATGCAGTTGCAAACATATATGAACTAATCCCTATGCGCATCTGTCTGCAAGTCCAGGATTAGTTGCAGGGGTTTTAACAGCCACAGGGTTCACTGTAGGAGCTGAAGTGGCTGTTGGGCTGTTGCAGGAGTTGAAGTGACCTCAGAGTTCATTGCCAGAGCTGGAACCACCACAGGACCTGTGACTATGTTGGAGCAGCCACTGGGCTCATTGGAGGGGTTGGAGCCACCGCAGGGCTGTACTTCCTCCCTTGGGAGGAATTTGTACCATTTTCTTATTACCATACTTGGAACAGCTACAGGACCCGTAGCAGGAGTAACTGCAGAGCTCATTATGAGGGGTGGAGTGACAGAGGGATCTGCCCAGAGCTTGGAGCAACTGCAGGACGTGTAGCAAAACCTTGGAGCTGCTGCATGGTCTGTGCCAGGAGTTGCAGAGGCTGCAGCACTGTCAGCAGATCCAGCTCTCTGGATCTGGCACACTGCAGTCATTTGTGCCTCTTGGGGGTTACCAGTGCCATAGCAGACCTGCCCCCAATATTCTACCAGTTTATCAGGATCCTGCAGTTGCTCGGAGATGAAGTTCCAAAGCCCTGGGGGTGCCCACCACTCCAGGCAGCTGCCCAGACCGTCCCACACCCTCTGCCATGCAGAGCCTTCTCACCTTGGGGCAGATCTCTCACTGATATTCCTGAATAATTGTTTAACCTCAATCATAGATTCATAGAATCACCAAGGTTGGAAAAGGCCTAAAAGATCATCCAGTCCAACCGTTCACCTATTACCTATAGCTCCCACTAAACCATGTCCCTCAACACAATATCCAGTACACCCCCGGACTCACAGAGGCGACAATGTAAATTGTGTAATTCCTAATCATATGGACAATATTACTTCCAAAACCCAAAGATGACCGCAGAGCTGAATGTGCACAAAACTTCACTTTGTCAGCTGCCAATTTTATCGTGGTACAAACTGAGGTCAAACAGCATAGCAAAATAAATACCCTAATGCAGCATCCAAGCACCAAGTAAGGAGCTGTGCAGTGAAGCTTCATGAGAAGACTCAACAAGCTCCACACATAGGGAGCACATCCACACATATCAGCACCATGGCCTGCACTTCTCCAGCTCCCACAAAGCCCTGTCCGCTCTGGACAGATGTGCTGCTATCTCAACCCTTGGAGCCTCACATCAGGCACCAAAATGACAGTGGTTGTTGAACCCAACATGTGGCTCAGCAGCACACAGTGCTTTGTGCACTGCCCAATTCCCAGTGGGATGGGGATGAGAACTGGGAAAAAGAGTACAACTTCTGGGATGTAACAAAGCAGTTTACTAAGAGAGATAAAAGAAGTGGAGTAATAGTTATCACTATATATCCGTTGATATGGAATTGTATGTAACAACTGATGCACAAGCACTTGCTCAGCACCACCAGACTGATGCTCAGCTGGACCCTGGGCAGTGAAGAGACTGAGATGAACTCCCACCCCTTTCAATACAATTTCTGCTTGCTGTCAGCTGATAGAGAACGTCCCTTTGGCCACTATCAGTCAGCTGTCCTCACTCTGTTCCCTCCCAGCTCCATGTGCCCTCCACTGACCATGGCCTTGGCTCTGTACAACACTGCTTAGCAGCAGCTGTAAACATCAGAGTGTTATCAATGGTTTTCTCCTAGAACCAAAACACTGCACCACAGCAGACAGTCTGAAGAAAACAATTCCATTCCAGCTGTAACTCAGATTCCTGCCTGTCCCCTCTTCTTGTTCTTCCTGATCAGGAAGCAAGGAACAGAATCTGCCGCTCTCCTCTCTGAGCCCTTTCCATCAGTTCTCAGCTGGCTCCTCTGCCATCCCCAGGCAGAGCTCAGTGCCCTCTCATGGATGGCAGCAGCCTTTTCTCTTCTTCCTTGCCCATCCGTCATGCAGAATCTGTACCCCATTTGCTACAGTACAGAGCTGAGAATCAACCCACCGTGTCTCTGTGAACCAAACAAGACCCTAGGCCTGCAAAGGCACAGAGATTTGGAGTTCGCTGAGTGAATGTTTGTGGTCCTCTCATTAGTGTAACGACTCTTCAGAAAGGATCCCCTTCCAGAAGCATGTTTTGATTTTGCCTGGCTGGGCCTTGCATCTACACCGTGCTACTGGTGTTCAGAAGATAGCACACAGGTACGAGACCCATTGTGGGGCTCACAGTTGTCCAGTGAACATTGTCACTACCCAGGGCATGTCTTTCCTAAAGGTCCTCAGTGGCATTTGCCAGCTGGCTGGGGGTGTGCTGGAGACCCCAGGGAACTGCCATTCTGTTGTAATACAAGAAGAATTTTACAGAGCAGCAGCCATGGATCAAGATAAGCACTTTACAGAGCAGCAGCTGCAGAGCAGGATAAACAGCATGAGAACCAAGGACACCTCTAGCAAAAGAGTGAAAGGCTCGTGGCTTTGAAGCGGGGTTTTAGGGTTCTTATTGCAGAAGCTTTCTTCCAATTAGTACGTGTGATTTTTGAACACCCTTGTTTGTTTGCTATAAAAGTACGGCTCTTCAGGCAATAGATGGACACAGCTATATTTAACTATATTGGTGTGTGGTTGTTTGTCCTAGAACGCTGACTTTTGCCTTCAGGTTCGCCAACACATGGGGGCCCGCAATGTCATGGGATTTAACTCTTGAACACCTGTGGGATCCCGAGAAACTAAGCCAGTATTTGAGTCAGGGATGGCGCAGCCTAGATAGATCTAAGGGGGTATGACTTATTTGGGGCTTGGCTTGTGCTTACCGTGCTCTATATAACACTGTTCCGAAAAGAGAGAATTTCCGAGCTGAGGTTCTAGCCAAAAAGGGAAATCCCCAAGTCAATTTTGATCAGTCACAGGAGGCACCAGTAACAATATCAGTTGCCCTTGTGGAAGGCAAGAAATGGAAATGGGTGTCCTCACGTCTAGAACGGAAAAAAGAAGTGGAGGAGGAGGCAACAGAAGATCCAGGTGACAGGTCTGGATAAGTACCGAGAAAGGAAAAAGGAAAAGTGTCATGAAGAAGAGAGTGATGAGGAGGAAATCTCTGTTACTGTTTGTCGATCCCTGAAGATGACTGAAATCGAAGGCGTAAGAAAGGAGTTCACACGGCACCAGAATGAATCTCTTGTTACCTGGTTGCTTCGCTGTTGGGACAGCTGGGACGGTAGCTTGTTGTGATGTGACAGGCCCTTCCCCATATTCTGGAAGAATCTTAGTGTAATACAGTGGGTGTAGACAAAAAGGCGTAGGTTATATAAGGATGTGTCTGTTTCAATAAATCGCCATTTTGCCACTTCATCTCCTTGGTGTCACTTGGTAATTGGCCTAGCTGCTGCTTCAGTTGAAGGCGAGAGATCGTAAAGAAATTAACGACCATAAAGCCTTCATGTGTATCATTAAAATTCTCAGCTATTAGACACAAGCGCTTTCCAGATTGAGCAAGGAACAACAGTAAATTGCACTGTGTGTTTCCTTGTGGTGTTACCTACGTGACCACAGAGAAGACACGAGGAAGTGGCATGACCAGCCTACTCCTGTACTATGAGCACGGGTGAGGGAACTACAAAACAGTCCAACCACCAGTACGGCTGCTCCAGTTATCACAGGTAACCAATAGAGGGGCCCTGCCCTCATTCAAGGGAGTGGAAGGGATAATAGAGTTTATTGGACTGTGTGGATTTGATGGCCTAGCACATCAGAACCACAGAAATATAAGGCACTGGTGGATACTGGTGCACAGTGCACCCTAATGCCCTCCAGTCATGAAGGGACAGAATCAATCCATATTTCTGGATATCTCTCAAGAATTGACTGTGTTGGAGGCTGAAATAAGCCTCACTGGTAAAGACTGGAAAAAACATCCTATGTGAGTGGTCCAGGGTTTCCGTTCATACTTGGTATTGAGGATACCTCAGAAGAGGGCATTTCAAGGATACTAAGGGGTATCACTGGGCCTTTGGAATCGCTGCTGTAGATATGGACAACATTAAGCAGCTGTCTGTTTTGCCTGGCCTGTCAGAGGACCCGTCTGTTGTGAGGCTGCTACGAGTAAAAATAAAAGAGCAGCAGGTACCGATTGCTACAAAGACAGTGCACAGACGGCAGTATCGCACCAACAGGGATTCCTTGCTCCCCATTCATGATTTGATTCGCCAGTTGGAGAATCAGGGAGTGATCAGTAAAACTCACTCACCTTTTAACAGCTCCATATGGCCAGTGCGTAAAGCCAGTGGAGAATGGAGGCTGACAGTAGACTACCGTGGCCTGAATGAGGTCACACCCCCACTGAGTGCTGCTGTGCTGGAGAGCAAATAATTCAAATTCTTCTATGAGCCAGTTTTGCTATTAAGTGAAGCAAAGTAAAAGGGCCTGCCCAGGAAATTCAGTTCTTAGGTATAAAGTGGCAGGATGGATGTCATCACATCCCAACAGTGATTGACAAAATCACTGCCATGTCTCCACCAACTAGCAAGAAAGAGACACAATCTTTCCTGGGTGCAGTGGGCTTTTGGAGGATGCACATTCCAAACTACAGCCTCATTGTAAGCCCCCTTTATCAGGTGATGCAGAAGAAGAATGATTTTGCATAGGGCCCAGAGCAGCAGCAGGCTTTGGAACAGATTAAACAGGAGATAGCCTGTGCCATGGACCTGGGGCCAGTACGGACTGGACAGGATGTAAAGAACATCCTCTATACTGCTGCTGGAGAGAAAGGTCCCACTTGGAGTTTGTGGCAAAGAGCCTCAGGAGGGACCCAAGGCCGACCCCTGGGATTCTGGAGCTGAGCGTACAAGGGGTCTGAAGAGTGCTACACTCCAACTGAGAAGGAGATCTTAGCCGCGTATGAGGGGGCTCGGGCTGCTTCCGAAGTAGCTGGTACTGAAATGCAGCTCTTTCTGGCACCTCGACTGTCAATGATGAACCGGATGTTGAAAGGGGAGGTTCTCTCCACCCATCATGCTACCGATGCCACCTGGAGCAAGTGGATTGCACTGATTAGACAACAAGCGCGGATGGGGAACCTCAATCGTCCAGGAATTTTAGAAGTGATCATGAACTGGACTGAAGATAAAAAGTTTGGAACATCACCAGGAGAAGAGGTGTCATGTGCTAAAGCGGCCCCACCATACATCGAACTACCAGAAAATGAAAAGAAATATGCTCTTTTCACTGATGGATCATTTCATATTGTAGGGAAGCATCGGAGATGGAAAGCTGCTGTTTGGAGCCCCACACGACAGGTCGCAGAGGCCACTGAAGGTAAAGGAGAATCAAGTCAGTTTGCAGAGGTAAAAGCTGTCCAGCTGACCTTAGATGTGGCTGAACGGGAGAGGTGGCCAATGCTTTATCTTTATACCGACTCATGGATGGTGGCAAATGCCTTATGGGGGTTGTTACAGCAGTGGGAACAAAATAACTGGCAACGGAGGTGTAAACCTATTTGGGCTGCTGAACTGTAGAAAAACATAACTGCTCAAAAAAAAGATATGATTGTAAAGGTGTGTCACGTGGATGCACACTTGCCCAAGAGTCGGGCTATTGCAGAACAACAAAACAACCATCAGGTAGGTCGAGCTGCCAGAATTGAGGTGGCTCAAATAGACTTGGACTGGCAGAACAAGAGTGAATTATTTCAAGCTTGATGGTTCCATGAGACCTCAGGCCATCAAGGAATGGACATAACATATAATTGGGCTAGAGACTGAGGGGTGGACTTAACTATGGATGCTATTGCACTGGTTATTCATGACTGTGAATCATGTGCCATAATTAAACAAGCCAAGAATATGAAGCCTCTCTGGGGGGAAGGCCAAGGCAAAAGTATAAATATGGGGAGGAGTGACAGGTGAATGATGTCACCTTGCCAGGATCTCATAATGATAAGCGTTTTGTGCTTACCATGGTGGAAGCAACCACTGGGTGGCTTGAAACATACGCAGTACCCCATGCTACTGCCAGAAACACAATATTGGGTTGTTAGAAACAAGTCCTATAGAGACATGACACCTCAGAAAGAACTGAGTCTCATAATGGGACACATTTCAAAAATTCCCTTAATAAATACTTGGGCCAAAGTTCATGGCATTGAGTGGATTTATCATATCCCCTACCATGCACCAGCTTCTGGTAAAATTAAAAGATACAATGGGGTGTTGAAAACTATGTTGAAAGCAATGGGTGGTGGAACACTGAAGCACTGGGAAAAGCATTTGCACGTGGTGCAAGGATGCTGTTAAAGTTCATATCCCACATGTGCCCTGTGTCTCATCACAGGATGTGGGGTGTGAGAAGGGCCCAGTCTGAACAAGCAGTCAATCCCAGTGAAACTCTGAACTTCAGATCTCTCAGTTCCAGTGCCCTCCTGTGCACACTCTCCCATAGTCTGATGTTCTTTATGTTCTGCATTGCCCAGAAGTGCACCCAGTGCTCCAGGTGAGGCAGTAGCAATGCAGAGCAAAGAGGGACAAACCTTTCTCCCACCCAGCTGGCAATAAATTGCTTGATGCACTTTAGGGGACTGTTGGCCTTCTTGGCTGGCTGGGCACACTGCTGACTCACTTAAAATTTTATGTTGAGCAGGACCCCCAATCCTTTTCAGTCAGACGTCTCTCATGTGTCCAATATACAGACAGTGTTTATGTCCAGGGTTGCCCATACCCAGGTGCACAATCAGGCACTTGTTCTTGTTATACTTTATGCACTTGGTGCTTAGTACCAACTGGTACCCACTTCTCTGACTTGTCCACATCTCTCTGCAAGTCCTCTCCACCCTAAGTGGAGGCAACAACACCTCCTCATCTGGTCTCATCAGCAAACTTGCTCAGAACATCTTCTAGTCCTGCATGCAAGTCATCTGCATAAACATGAAAGGAAAGTGGCCCTAAAATTGAACCCTGGGGAGCTCTGACAGTGACCATCTACCAGCCCAATGGAACCCACTGACTATAATCCTTTGGGACAGAACTACTGGCCAACTGCTCACCCACCACTGCTGGTGAACCTGAAAGGCAAAATGTCAGCGTGCTGGGTCAAACAGAGAAACACCAATATAGTTACATATAGCTGCATCAATTTATTGCCCGAAAGCCAGACTTTTATAGGAGACAGACAAGGGTGTCCAAAAATCACACACGCTAATTGGAGGAAAGCTACTGCAATAACAACCCTATAACCCCCCTTCAAAGCCACGAGCCATTCATTCTTTTCCTAGAGATGTCCTTTGTTCTCATGCTGTTTATCCTGCTCCGCAGCTGCTGCTCTGTGAACTCCTTATCTCAATCCATGGCTGCTGCTCTGTAAAATTCTTCTTGTATTACAACACACCACGTTCTGTTTCTGTCTAGCTGTATGCAGGAATTTCTGTCCAGAAGGGTGCTGGAGAAATAGTATCAAAAGCTCTACTGAAATCCTCAAGGATTACATCAACTGCCTTCCCTTGTTCAGCTCAATGGATAAAGGTGTCATAAGAAGACCTGAAATTAAATAGGACCTTCCCCTCTGTATCTTGTGTTGTCTGTGACCTGTCCTTCAGTTGTTTTTCCATAACTCCCACCATCATTTTCTCCATAATTTTACCAAGCACTGTAGTGAGACTGACAGGTCCATAGTTGCCCGTGTCATCTTTCTTGCTCTTCCTTACAATGAGACAACATTTGCCAGCTTCCTGTCAACAGGTATGACCCTAGATTTATTAGATGCCATTGAAATGCGAGCCCAGAGCATGCTAAAGTGTCATCAGTGCAAGAACGTAGATGTGCCATAGCTTTGCAATGCCTTGAAATCCAGACTATGCCACAGATGGAGCAGAGAGGAAGATCTGCCTCTTCTGTTCTGAGCTCATCCTTTTGATAAGCTGAATATCACTACATACTCCATGGGGTCAGGTGCAAAAGACACAATGGGTGCCCTAAGCACGTGGCTGAGGTGGTATTTAGGATGGCCAAGAATACCTCCCTTCTGGCCCTCAGCTGATGCTCCAGAAGGAGGTGTCTATCTCATAGATTTTCCGTCACAGTTTACAAGCACTAGCACAAAACTAGGATCACCCAAGGCATCTTGGGCATCACTGAGAGACTGTGTATGAGTAGTGCAGTCCCTGTGGAATAAAAACCAAGGATTCAGATGAGGGACTCACACACAGACACCTCACTGTGCACATCTGAACTCAGCTAGGTGAACTTGTAGCTCCTGTGGTTCTTTGAAAAACTGATCCCAATTCAGCCCCAGGGTTTCCATCTGAGGATGAGATGCCTAACGCTAGAATAAGGATGGGATGGTCTGTTGATAACAGGACAAATGGAAACGGATTTAAATTAAAAAGGGGAGACATAGGTTAGATGTGAGGAACCTATATTTTTACACAGCAACACTGGAAAAAGTTGCCCTCAGAGGCTGTGCATGCCCAATGGATGGGATCCTGGGTTTACTCTGGGTTTACCCTCACGTCAGTCCATGTTTCTACTCATACTTTTGTCTAGGTGAACTCTCACTTTACTCAAGGTTTTACTCACAGTTTACCATCAGGGAGTGTGATCGGGAGATGGGCTGGTGGAGTGACTTGCTGGCATCCCCGAGGGAAGGCTGCCAGGCAGATACCCCCAGAAAAGTGGTTGACTCCCTGCCCTGTCACAGTCAGACAGACCTGACTGATGAGAAGGGTTGGAAGAGAGTCCCAACTCAACATCACAGGAGCCCCCCCATGCCTGCCTAGCCCTCGACCCCTGATCCATCTAAGCAACAGGTTTGACACTCTGAAATCTGAAGGAGATAAGAATGGGGAGGCAATGGAGGATCTGCCTAGGAGGAAACCTAATGCAAGGCAGTCACTACCAAGCCTTGTGACTTCCTCTGCCATGAAAGAAAGAAGGGTGGCCGTGGTGGGTGACTCCCTTCTCAGAGGAATAGAGGGCCCCATTTGCAGACTGGACCCCAGTTGTCAGTAAGTCTGCTGCCTTCTTGGTTTCAGGTCAGGGACATAATGAGGAAACTCCCAATGCTGGTTAGGTCCACTGATTATTTTCCACTACTCATAGTTTAGGTGGGCAGTGATGAAATTTCTTAGATAAGACTACAAACTATAAAAAGAGATTTCAGGAATTTAGGCCATTTAGTTCACAAAGTGGGAGATCAAGTGATTTTTTGTTCTATACCTTCAGTGGCAGTGAGGGACACAGAGCAGGCTTGAAAAGCAAAGCAATGAACAATTGTCTCAGAGGTTGGTACTGAGCCAGAAACTTTGAGTTCTTTGATCACAGGACAGTTTACTTGGCCCATGGTCTGTTATCCATGAATGGAACCCAACTGTCTCAAAGGGGGAAGTGAATCCTAGCATAGACGGTAGCGGGGCTTATCGAAAGAGCTTTAAACTAGCTACGATGGGGGAGTGGACAAAACAGGGCTTACCAGAGATAAGCCTAGGGAAATGCTGTTTGAGCTGGGAGAGAGGCAGATGCCTCAGCTGAAGTGCGTCTACACCAACGCACGCAGCTTGGTCAACAAGCAAGAGGAGCTGGAAGCAACTGTGCATCTGACAAACCATGACCTAGTTGCTATTACCGACCCATGGTGGGACCACTGCCATGACTGGAGTGCTGTGATGGATGGTTACAAGCTCTTCAGAAGGGATAGAGGAGGAAGGAAGGGTGGTGGTGTGGCCCTTTATATTAAAGAGAGTTTTGATGTTGAAGAGCTTGGGCTTCAGAATGAAGTGCATGTTTGTAAGGATCGGGGGAAAGGCCTGTAAGTGTGACATCTTGCTAAAGGTTTCTTATAGACCGCCTAATTGATGGGTGAGGCATTCTATGAGCAGCTTACTGAAGTCGCAAGATTGCCAGCACTCATTTTCTTGGGAGACTACAACTTCTCTGATATATGCTGGGAATATAATAAATAGCAGAGGAATCAGTCCAAGAGGTTTATAGATTGCATGCAAGACAGCTTCCTTACACAGCTGGTATGAAGTCCTACCAGGGGTGGTTCCTTGCTAGACCTGCTCTTCACTAACAGTGAAGGACTGGTAGGAGTTGAGAAGGTTGGGGACTGTCTTGGGCAGAGTGGCCATGAAATGGTAGAATTCTCTATTCTTGGAGATGTCAGAAGGGTGACTAGCAAAACTACTATCCTGAACTTCTAGAGGGCGGACTTTGACCTGTTCAGGACACTTGTAGCACAGGTCCCTTGGGAGTCGCTCCTTATGGGTAAAGGGGTCCAGGAAGCCTGGACACTCCTCAAGATGGAAATCTTAAAGGCACGAGATCAGGCTGTCCCTGAATGCCATAAGGTGAGCCATAGGGGAAGAAGACCAGTGCAGATGAACTGGGGAAAACTATTGAGACTCAGGAAGAAAAAGAGAATCTCCGTCCTCTGGAAGAAGGGGCTGGGTACTTGGGGAGATTACAAGGAAGTTGCTAAGGCATGCAGGGAGGAAGTTAGGAAGGCACATTAATTCCCTGTCCCTTAATCCATGCCCAGAGCTTCTCAGCCATGTCACTGCCAACTGTAAGCTCCATGCAGAGTTCAAGTGGAACACAGAGGGCACAGCCTTCTGCTGGGTGGATGCAAGTGTTGGTGGAACCAGATGGGACAAAGCCCTCCCACCATGCCCTCCTGGGAAAATGGCCACCCCAAGAATGGCAGTCTGCCTCCTCCATGACCCCATCTGAAATGCTCCTGCACTGATTGATTATAGGGCTTTAAACCAGGTCCAAATGGGGAAGGGTGGGGAATTGGATGTGACAGAGAAGGGCTGAGGGATATTGTTGCTGTTGGAGATTGAATTGAAAGCCTCTGAGTTGTTCTATAGGATTGTGTGAGGATTCCTCAGAGAAAGTCTTGTTGCCAATACCCCGTCCTAAATCTTACTGTGTACCCTCTGGGGGTAACCCCAACCTACTGCTGCCCTAAAGTGCCTGTAGACCAGTGCGGGTAGCATGGGAAATAAACGGGACAAATCAAGAGAAAACCACAGAGCTTTTCCTTTCATGCAGGCTGCTGATTCTGAGCAAGGCCCTGAACATCAGTACCACAGTGTAGATGCAAGACCCAGACAGGCTAAATCAAAGCATGCTTCTGGAAGGGGATGCTTTCTGAAGAATCCTTACACTAATGAGAGGACCACAAACATTCACTCAGCGAACTCCAAATCTCTGTGCCTTTGCAGGCCTAGGGTCTTGTTTGGTTCACAGAGACACGGTGGGTTGATTCTCAGCTCTGTACTGTAGCAAATGGGGTACAGATTCTGCATGACGGATGGGCAAGGAAGAAGAGAAAAGGCTGCTGCCATCCATGAGAGGGCACTGAGCTCTGCCTGGGGATGGCAGAGGAGCCAGCTGAGAACTGATGGAAAGGGCTCAGAGAGGAGAGCGGCAGATTCTGTTCCTTGCTTCCTGATCAGGAAGAACAAGAAGAGGGGACAGGCAGGAATCTGAGTTACAGCTGGGATGGAATTGTTTTCTTCAGACTGTCTGCTGTGGTGCAGTGTTTTGGTTCTAGGAGAAAACCATTGATAACACTCTGATGTTTACAGCTGCTGCTAAGCAGTGTTGTACAGAGCCAAGGCCATGGTCAGTGGAGGGCACATGGAGCTGGGAGGGAACAGAGTGAGGACAGCTGACTGATAGTGGCCAAAGGGACGTTCTCTATCAGCTGACAGCAAGCAGAAATTGTATTGAAAGGGGTGAGAGTTCATCTCAGTCTCTTCACTGCTCAGGGCCCAGCTGAGCATCAGTCTGGTGGTGCTGAGCAAGTGCTTGTGCATCAGTTGTTACATACGATTCTATATCAACGGATATATAGTGATTACTATTACTCCTCTCCTTTTATCTCTCTTAGTAAACTGCTTTGTTACAACCCAGAAGTTGTACTCTTTTTCCCAGTTCTCATCCCCATCCCACTGGGAATGGGGCAGTGCACAAAGCACTGTGAGCTGCTGAGCCACATGTTGGGTTCAACAACCACAGTCATTTTGGTGCCTGATGTGAGGCTCCAAGGGTTGTGGTAACAGCACATCTGTCCAGAGTGGACAGGGCTTTGTGGGAGTTGGAGATGTGCAGGCCATGGTGCTGATAGTTTCCCTATTTGTGAAGCTTGCTGAGTCTTCTCATGAAGCTGCATTTCACAGCTCCTTGCTTGCTGCTTGTTTTCCCTGCTGCATCATTTGTCAACTCTGGATGCTGGATTAGGGTATTTATTTTGCTATGCTGTTTGACCTTGGTTTGTACCACGATAAAATTGGCAAAGTGAAGTTTTGTGCACATTCAGCTCTTTGGACATCTTTGGGTTTTGGAAGTAATATTGTTGGTATGATTAGGAATTACACATTTTACACTGTCGTCTCTGGGAGACCAGGGGTATTCAAGGAGAGACTGGATATTGTGTTGAGGGACATGGTTAAGTGGGAGCTATTGGTAATAGGTGAACGGTTGGATTGGATGATCTTTCAGGCCTTTTCCAGCCTTGGTGATTCTATGATTCTAGGATTGAGGTTAAACAATTATTCAGGAATATCAGTGAGAGATCTGCCCCAAGGTGAGAAGGCTCTGCATGGCAGGGGGAGTGGGACAGTCTGGGCAGCTGCCTGGAGTGGTGGGCACCCCCAGGGCTTTGGAACTTCATCTCCGAGCAACTGCAGGATCCTGAGAAACTGGTAGAATATTGGAGACAGGTCTGCTGTGGCACTGGTAATCCTAAAAAGGCCCAAATGACTGCAGTGTGCCAGGGCCTGGCCCACACCTACTGAGCTGTGTTCAACACTATTCAGCATCTTCAAGGGGAAGAGAGCTGGATCTGCTGACATTGCTGCAGCCTCTGCAACTCCTGGCACAGTCCCTGCAATAGCTCCAAGTTTTTGCTACACATCCTGCAGTTGCTCCAAGCTCTGGACAGATCCCACTGTCACTCCACCCCTCATAAGGAGCTCTGCGGTCACTTATGCTACAGGTCCTGTAGCTGTTCCAAGTATTGAGATAAGAAAATTAAGCAAACCACTGAGTGCTGCTGTAGAGACGACGGGACTGCTGTGAGACACACAAGACCTTCAGGCCTGTAGAAATGAGAGGACTCGAATCCTCTGTGCACTGTATCAGTGTAAAGAGAGGAGGAATGAAAAGAACTAGTTGTGCTTCTATCTGTGGCTGTACCTTCCCCAAATCCAGACAAAGTTGGATAAGAGAAGAGCTAAGGAAAAGCGTATTTTGAATGCTATTTATTTATCTCTTAACCTATTCGGGGAATCTGGTTCCATGTTTACATGAGCTCTTGGAGTGAGAAAATGGATAGTAGGTGTGAAAGAAGTGAAACAAATTTTTATTTATAAGTTCAATAACATTTTTTTGCACGTTGCTATATCTCACATAATCAATCAATCAAAGATGCATAAAAGATGAAGAACCATCACTGGGAATCATGCGATGAAGATGTGCACTTTATTGAAGCGGGAATAGTGAGTATTGCAACACCTTCCTGAGAGCGTGCTTGATCTCCCTGTTCCTCATGCTGTAGATAATAGGGTTCAGTGTTGGAGGAACCACTGAGTACAGAAGTGCCACTGTCAGATCCAGGAGTGGGGAGGGAATGGAGGGGGGCTTCAGGTAGGCAAAAGCACCAGTGCTGAGAAACAGGGAGACCACGGCCAGGTGAGGGAGGCACGTGGAGAAGGCTTTGCGCCGTCCCTGCTCAGAGAGCATCCTCAGCACAGCCACGAAGATCTGCACATAGGACACAACTATGAAAACATAGCAGCCTACGTCTAAACTGATAGTAAAAATGAGAAACACAACTTCCCTGAGATTTGATTCTGAGCAGGAGAGCTTGAGGATCTGGGGAATTTCACAGAAAAACTGGTTGACAACATTGCCTTGGCAGAGAGGCAGTGAAAACGTACTGGCAGTGTGCAGCAGGGAATTGAGAACCCCAGTGCCCCAGGCAGCTGCTGCCATGGTGGCACAAGCTCTGCTGTCCATCAAGGTCCCGTAGTGCAGGGGCTTGCAGATGGCAACATAGCGGTCATAGGACATGATGGTGAGAAGGGAATACTCTGCTGACATGAAGAAGGTAAAGAAAAAGAGCTGTGCAGCACATCCTGTGTAGGAGATGGCCCTGTTGTCCCAGAGGGCGTTGGGCATGGCTTTGGGGAGAGTGGTGGAGATGCTGCCCAGGTCGAGGAGGGCCAGGTTGAGGAGGAAGAAGTACATGGGGGTGTGCAGGCGGCGGTCGCAGGCTACGGCTGTGCTGATGAGGCCGTTGCCCAGGAGGGCAGCCAGGTAGATGCCCAGGAAGAGCCAGAAGTGCAGGAGCTGCAGCTGCCGCGTGTCTGCCAACGGCAGCAGGAGGAACTCGCTGATGGAGCTGCTGTTGGGCATCTGCTGTTGTTGGGCTTGGAGTCCTGCTCAGAGTGCAGAAGATAATGACAAGTCCAGACCATTCTCAGAGGCACTACTCCTGCTATACTATGAAATGTTTTAATTCTCCTACAACAGTGTACATTTAGCACC
This sequence comes from Coturnix japonica, assembly GCF_054131305.1. Classification (NCBI taxonomy): domain Eukaryota; kingdom Metazoa; phylum Chordata; class Aves; order Galliformes; family Phasianidae; genus Coturnix; species Coturnix japonica. The sequence goes on along the minus strand of NC_140671.1, from coordinate 16,610,676 downwards.
ATTACTTGCATTTAATTTCATGTAGATCAGCATTCCTTAAGCAGAAGCAGCATATGGAGCTCTAACCTTCCTCTTATTTTCTTATCCCTTCTCCCTGGATATTTTCATCTGTTTCATGTCTCATATCTTTACCCCAAGTGCTCTTAGAGCCCCCTACCCGAGCTTCTGTGGCATTCAGTTTCAGTTAGAAAATGCTGCCTGTTTGTAGGATAAGTGAATTATTCATGCCTACAGAAAATGAAGATAATTCCATCCTTCGAGAAAGGGGAGACTGAAAGCACATCATGTGTGAGTGTTCACAAAACAAGCAATTGATTGATGAAAAATTCTCAGAACTCTTATTGCCCCTTTTAGATTTCTGACTCCAAACCTCTTTGCCTCAGAACAGGAAATGGAAACCCCCTGCCTTGGCTCTCCTCTTGCAAAGTGCCCTCAGAAACATTCAGTTGTGCAGTGGAGCTGTGATCCCCTGCCCCAGGCAGCAGCTGTGGCAGCACAAACCCTGCCGGGGGCTCCTTACCCCACACGTCTCCCCGCAGCGCCCTGGGCAGCTCCCCGGGCAGGCTGAGTGCTGAGCCTGGCAGGCGGCAGAGTCCCATACCCGGCACACAGCCCCTGGGGCACAGCAGGGACCCTGCTCTGCAGGACAGCCCTGGGCACCCGTCTCAGCTGGAGCAGAAAGCTTTTTCCACAGTAAAGAAACATGCAGTGCCTGCAGTCAGATCTCCTATGGGATGTCCCAGTTATAGTTACCCCTTAATTAAAAGCAGCTCATGGTCAGCTGTGAGACTTACCTTGTCATGGTCTGTGAGCAATGCTCCTGCAGTGAGTTCACAGCCCGCTCACACCACACACATCCTGCAAGCTCTCTCCAATTTCTCTCCTCTCCTTCTGTCACCTGCAGGCTGTGCTGTGCACGAGATCTGCTCCTGGGCACAGCTGTCTCTCTGCAGCTCTGCCCACTTTTATGAGCTCCCTGTGTCCCAGGAACCTGGACAAGCAAGCAGCAGATTATGTCATTTTTATCCTTCCCACTCATTTCCCCTGACATGTCCCTGGGTCCTCATGGCCAACAGCTCCTGAAAGACAACAGCATCATGACTGTGCTTTGAAATCCACTCAATTAACCACCACATGTCCAGTGGTCAGTGACTGATTGGAGACATATGGGGAGTGCTCCCAGAGATCGTTTGATGAAACAATAAGGGCAACCAGACAAGGAAGGCAAGGTTTGGACTTTCCCTGTGCAGGGCAGTGATCCAGCTGAGGCAGCGCAGGAGTCTCATCCCTTGACAATCCTGGAGCTGAAATGGGATTCGGCTCCCCACAGAACCACAGGAGCTGGGATTTCTCTGGTTCAGTTCAGAAGTGCACAAGGAGTTGCCTGCATGTGAGCTCCTGCTCTGAGTCCTCGGTCCTTCAGCTGGGAGGCAGCAGATCACACACAGACACTGGGTGATGCCCAAGGTGCCTGGGCTGCTCCTGATGTTTGCAAGTGCTTGTAAACCGTGTGGGAAATCCCTGAGATAGACACCTCCTTCCTGGGCATCAGCTGAGGGCCAGAGAGGGGATAGCACCGGCTGTCCGGTGAATTCACTCACAGCTGCAAGAGCAGCACAGGGCCTTCAGGAAAGCCATGCCCATGGTGTGTCCGTGCTGCTACGTCACCTCCAAGACCCACGATCGGTCTAATGTTTGTGTGCCACCTTCTGCACACTGATTCTATAGATGAGCTATCCAGTCAGGCAATGTCCAGTGATGCTTTTCAATTAGGATATTTACTTCTGTGCTTTTGCACTAATGCAAACACCAACACACAAGAAGCTAGAAATCTTGGTAGAGCTGCAGGCCTGAGCTCCTGTTTGGACCATGGGGACACAGTTTAATGGTTTCCACAACTGCACTGTAGCACAAGGGGGATACCGAGTCTTTAGGATGGATGGACGAGGAGACAAAGAAGGGCGACTGCCCTCTGTGAGAGTGCACTGAGCTCTGCCTGGGGATGGAAGAGCAGACAGGTCAGAGCTAATGGAAATGGCAAACAGAGGAGACCATCAGTGTCTTTTCCTGTCTTCCTGATCAGGGAGAGTAAATGGAAGGTGCCCTCTGCAGACAGATGGGAATCTGATGTTGTCTGTCCCTTGTCCCATTTGGTGGCCTTTGTCACTCCATTATCTGTGGCAGGGACAGCACAGCAGGGCATGTGGCATCCAGCAGATCCCTGGAGAGCACAGATGGCAGCTTCTTGACCAAGCAGTGGAGGAACCAAAGAGGAGAGGTGCTCTGCTGGATCTCATACTCTCCGGCATGGAAGGACTTGTGGGAACTGTGAAGGTGAAAGGGGCATCAGGCCATGTGCAAGATGCAAATGTATCTCTTTTAATTTATTTATTTATTTTGAGGCTGTAAGCTTAATAGTTGATCATAAATGTCAATAAAACTGAAACAAATAATTGAAGACAAAGATGGAAATCAATGAAAATGTGTTAACCCTTCTCAACATGAAAAATTCTCATGAGTCTTGTTCCATTTTAAGTTGTAAATATGAATCTTTGAGGTGATTTGATGTCTTTTTTTTTCTTTTACTGAAACTACAATGTTTTCCAGAACTGTGTTCGCTGGACACAAATGCCTTCAGGTTCAGAGACACAGACAGCGGTGCCAGTGCCAATGCCCTGTGACTGTAGCCTGGTGCCCAGCACTACTCTTCCCTGCTGCCTATTTGATGTGCCTCATCTTCTAAGTTTTTTCAGCTCTCCTAAAGAAATGGCCATGGTTAAGGGCATGTTTTCAGCAGGCCATTTGGGCACACACTACTCCCACTGCCCTCCAGATTTCTCCATCCCTTGCTCTTTGTTCAGTCAGATACCTCCCAATTATCTGTCTGATTTCTGACTTTCAGGGGGATTACTGGAATTTGTTCCATCTCCCCAAAGTCTGAGAATCAGTGAGAATGTGTTAACCCGTCTCAATGTGTGAAATACTCACAAGTCCTGATCAATTTTAAGTTGATACCTCTCAACTACCTGGCTGATCTATCCCAGGAAGATTACTGGAATTTGCTCCATCTCTCAGAGTCTGATGGCCTCTGTTGTCAACTACTTCACTGTGATTCAATCTATCCTATCCTACCTCAGAATAAATCATTTCTTTTAAAAATATTCCATATGAAAGACAAACTTCAATAGATGCCGCTTGAACATGGCATGCAGTTGATCACTGTGTTTTACTGTTCATTCAATTGCATCACCTTTCTTTCCATTTGCTGGCCAGATAAAAAAGAGAAATCTTTCCTTTTCCATGTGTAGCTGGTTCTCTGAGGAAAGCCAGTGGGAGTTGGTGCAAAGCAGTTTTAACACTGAGCGGATGAATGCAGAGGAGAAGAGTGATGTGAAGAAAAGTGATGCAAGTCCCATAGGTCCATTGTGAGCAGAAATTGGGTGGGGAGGTTGAGAAGGACCTTTGTCAACACAGTAACAGTACAGAACTCATTGGGACATCCTGGATTGTTATCAGTTGCACAGTGCTGCTTTAATGTCTTCTTTAAACCCAACTATAAATAAATAGACAATAAATTTATACTGGATTCTTTAAGCTCTCTCCAGATATCCCTCCTTTTTGCTGAACAAGTTCTGATAACCTGAAGAAGATAACAAGATGGCATAAGGCACAGGAGATTCTTTAGGTTATAATGGGCCCCAGGGTGCATTTGATGCTGAGTTCATCAGCCTCTAGTGCAGAGAGAAGTTTGCACAAAGTGCTCAACAAGACAAAGTCGGAAGTAACAGTGAAGTTTCTTGGAGTATTAATGGGCCCACTGAGGGCCATTACCAAGTAAGCTTCCCAAGGGACTTGTTAGAGAAGATAACTGGAAGCCATGACTACAGGCAGGCAAAGGCACTGGCATGCTAAGAAACCTCTCCTTTGCCTTACGAAGCAGACAGGTCAAGCCCTGATTGCAAGACCAGTGGTAGAGAGATCCTGTCTCTCATGTTGGCTCCTGGCATTTCCTGGGGCAATGGGTTGGAGGTCCGTATGATGTTAAATGAAAGACATGGGGACAGAAGATCCCAGGCTCTACATGTGGTGCAAGGACGCTGTGAGGTTCATGTCCCATATGAGACCTATGTTTCATTGCAGGATGTGAGAAGGGATGTGAGAAGGGCCCAGTCTGAACAAGCAGTCAATCCCTGTGAAACTCTGAACTTCAGATCTCTCAGTTCCAGTGCCCTCGTTTGCACATTCTCCCAGAGTTTGAAGTCCTTTATGTTCTGCGGTGCACAATCAGGCACTTGTTCTTGTTATACGTTATGCACTTGGTGCTTAGTACCAACTGGTACCCACTTCTCTGACTTGTCCACATCTCTCTGCAAGTCCTCTCCACCCTCAGTCGAGGCAACAGCACCTCCTCATCTGGTCTCATCAGCAAACTTGCTCAGAACGTCTTCTAGTCCTGCATGCAAGTCATCTGCATAAACATGAAAGGAAAGTGGCCCCAAAATGGAACCCTGGGGACCCCGACAGTGACCATCTACCAGCCTGATGGAAAAAACTGACTATAATCCTTTGGGACTGACCTACTGGCCAACTGCTCACCCACCACATTGTGTTTCTGTCTAGCCATATGCAGAACATTCTGTCCAGAAGGTTGTTGTGAGAAACAGTATCAAAATCTCCACTGAAATCCTCAAGGATTACATCAACTGGCTTCCCTTGGTCAACTAAACGGATAACTGTGTCACAGAATGAGCTTAAATTAAACAGGACCTTCGCCTCACAAACTTGTGTTGGCTGCAACCAATGACAGAATTGTCCTTCAGCTGTTTTTCCATAACTCCCACCATCATTTTCTCCATAATTTTACCAGGCTCTGGACTGACAGGTCCATAATTGCCCATGTCATCTTTCTTGCTCTTCCTTACAATGAGACAACATTTGCCAGCTTCCTGTCAGCTGGCATGACCCTAGACTTCTTTAGATGCAATTGAAATGACAGCCCAGAGCATACTAAGGCGTCATCATTGAAAGAAAGTAGATGTGCCATAGCTTTGCAATGTCTTGAACTCCAGAGTATGCCACAAATGGAGCAGAGGGGAAGATTTGCCTCTTCTGTAGTGAACTCATTCATTTGGTAAGCAGAATAACACTACCTGATACATGAGGACTGTGTCTCTGCTCTGCTCTGCTCAGCTCACAGGGCAGAGGTTAAGGGTGTTGCTCTCATGTCAGTGCAGGTAAACTCACTTTAACCTTTTTTCTTCTGTAAATGCTTCCTCTGTTTGTATGCTCAGATACACTTCCACATTCCCTCAAGTACACTTCCATATATCATTAACAATTACACTTTCTTATACCATCAAAACTGTTTGTCAAACAGTACAGTTCTTCAGTTCACATAAACTCCCTTAATACAGTCTGTATTCTTCAGTTATAAACACTGTGCCACAGAACCAGCACTGATTGAACCACCTCCCTCACACACTTCCTCGCAAGCAGTACATAGTATTACATAAATGGGTTGACATTCATTGGTCGGGTGGAATGTACACCTCTCCTCAGGACAATCTTACTAATCTACAGAGTACAAACTCCCGTCTTCTTACATACAAGCAGAAAGTACATATGAGTGGACAGACAACACAGTCTTTCACTTTGTCCGTGTCTGGCCATTTCCCTCACAGGAGGAAGGAAACATGGATCGGGACTCGGCACTCACCCTGCAGCTGTTCTGTGTCTCACTCACACCACACTCACTCTGACATTTAGATCAAAAACCATGGTTTATTCATACTACACAATGCTGACAACGTTTTCTAGCTGGAATCTTAATAACACTCATACTCTGGTCGATCAGTTGCAAACGTTAATGTTTTTCCCAGAGTCGGCTTGACACACGGTACCAAACACTTAAAGCAGATGATAATATTGAACATACAACCTATAACCCCCGTGATTACAACTTGGAGAACCCAGGCTACCATTTGACAGGCTATCCACTATATCCCATACCCGTAGGAGAGACCAACCTAGGTCCCTCCTATTGTCAACTACCTGGGAGAGAGTATTTGTTCTTGTTTCCATTCATATGACATACAGTTCCCTTTCATAGGAACTCACCCAAGGAGTCTTCCTACCCAGCTGGCAACCAAAGCCATGAGCTCACCTCCCTGGGAGCAGCACGTATGGCTGTAAACTGTGTAGGATGTCTCCTCAAGACATATGGGCTCCACTTACCATACACATACCTGGTCCACCTATGGGTGGTCCTTGTCTGTCCCTGCAGTGATCAGGTGAGGAAGGGAGTCCTTCAGAGAAATCTCAGGGTGCGCCAAAAGTGTCTCCCTCTCAGCTGGTCCTGCAGCGAACAGAGCTGGTCCCACCTGGGCCGCCAAATTGACTACAGGAATTGAACTCTATAACCTCTATAACTGATACAGTCTCCCATGACATACTTATAACAAAGCTGAGGAAGTATGGGATAGGTGATTGGACAGTGAAGTGGGTCGAGAACTGGCTGACTGGCAGAGTGCAGAGGGTTGTCGTTGGCGGTGCAGTGTCTGGCTGCAGGGCTGTAACTAGCGGCGTCCCCCAGGGGTCTGTGCTGGGTCCGGTCTTGTTCAACATCTTCATCAACGACCTTGATGAGGGGATAGTGACCACCCTCAGCAAGTTTGCTGATGACACGAAGTTGGGAGGATTGGCTGACACGCCTGAAGGCTGTGCTGCCATTCAGCGAGACCTGGACAGGCTGGAGAGCTGGGCAGTAAGACACCGGATGAGGTTTAACAAAAGCAAGTGTAGAGTCTTGCACCTGGGTAGAAATAATTGCATGCACCAGTACAGGCTGGGGGAAGAGCTGCTGGAGAGGAGCTCTGCTGAGAGGGATCTGGGCGTCCTGGTGGACGACAGATTGACCATGAGCCAGCAGTGTGCCCTTGTAGCCAAAAAAGCCAATGGCATCCTGGGGTGCATTAAAAAGAGCGTGTCCAGCAGGTCGAAGGAGGTGATCCTCCCCCTCTACTCTGCACTGGTGAGGCCTCATCTGGAATATTGTGTCCAGTTCTGGGCTCCCCAGTACAAAAAAGACAGGGATCTCTTGGAAAGAGTCCAGTGGAGGACCACAAAGATGGTGAAGGGCCTGGAGCATCTCCCCTATGAGGAGAGACTTAGGGAACTGGGTCTGTTTAGCCTTGAGAAAAGAAGGCTGAGAGGGGACCTGATCCAGGTCTATAAATATTTGAGGTGTGGGGGGCAAAGAGGTGAGGCCAGACTCTTTTCAGCAGTGTGTGGAGGAGGGACAATGGGAAACAGACAGAAACTGCACCATAGGAAATTCTGCACTAATGTGTGCAATAACTTCTTTATGGTGAGAGTGACAGAGCACTGGAACAGGCTGCCTAGGGTGGTTGTGGAATCTCCTTCTCTGGAGATATTCAAGACCTGCCTGGATGCTGAGCTGTGCAACGTGGTGTAGGGAACCTGCTTTGGCAGGGGGACTGGACTCAGTGGTCTCTGGAGGTCCCTTCCAACCCCTACAATTCTGTGATTCTGTGAATATCATGGAGTTGTTTGGATGGGGAAAGACTACCCCTTTGAATGACCTTTTGTCAGGGCATGTCCTGGGATTCCTAGGATCCTCAAAATGCAGCACTGCTTCTGTCACTGAAAAATGGGGCCCTGTGTGGGACGGAGGGAGGGTCCATGAGTCCCTGGCCCACCTGACTGAGTATTTCCATGGTCTTAGCAAAGACATACTTACAACTTGAGAATGACAGTTAGCTGTGTTCATGGTGGCATGGCCACTTTTAATGGCCTTGAACTGTCTGAACATAACTGAAGAGGCTCAGGCTGATGCAAATCAGCTATTGAATGATAGTGTTGAAAAATTGGAAAGACAGGTGGCAGTTTTGATGGGGAAAAACCTAATTCAATCATTCTCCTATGGAAGATCAGTAACAACTGTCTGGAGGACCATGGGGGCCCTGTACAAGGGAATCTGTATAAAATGGACTCTGTAAATGAAGGCACTAAAAGGTCAGATTTTGAGGTTCCATTTGGACTAGATCTATTTGAGATCTGACTGATTGTAACCCAAAAATGAAAAAAAAAAAAAAAAAAAATGCAGGATAGGCTGGTGGGAGTGCCCTGACCAGTGTCCACCCCCCAAACCCTGCTGCCCATAATACAGCAGCTGAACTGATGGATATAGTACAGTGGTTTAGACAGAAACCAAGAGAGCATGCCAGCATAGCTGCTCTGGTTATGGGACATGGAGGCAGAAAGTGCTATGGTGAATGGACTGGAAATTTCAAAACTGACATCCATTACTACTAACCCTGCCCTCAGGCAAAGACTTTATGCTCTTGTCTGGAGGGCTTATCGCAATAAAGATTGGCGGATTTGCTGCGTAGACTGGTCAGAACTCAGATCTGCGTTGTGCTTCCTGCGGCACCAAACGCCCAACAGTGGCAGTTCCGCTTATTGGCCAGCAGGTGGCAGTAGAGACCACGGAAAGAACGTCTGCGGGACAGACCCTGGGGATCCGTTCTTTTGATTATAGGGGAAGAACACAAAGATGGAAGAGGAGGGAAGGGGGAAAAAAAAAGAAAAAAAAAAAAATCAAACCACAGCAAACAAATAAAAACTTCTCCAAACGTAGCAAACGTGAATGTCTGTCAATAAATTAATGAGTAATTAAATTGATATCCCTTTCCCGCCCCCCCCCCCCCCCCCCCCCCCCCCCCCCAACTTCTGAGATGAAAAAAAAACACTTCTTTTAGAAGAAAACAGAGTAGTAACAACTTCTGTACCTACATTCACCACTCTGAGATCCTGTCTGGGTCTCCCAAGGCTTGTAAATAACCACTGGGTCGGTTCTGATGTCGTGTGATTTGTTGTCAGTTCTCTCATGGTTCTCCGGTCAGTTCTCCGGTGCCAGGATCTGCCACAGGGCATTCTGACCACGGGCATCATGTTTCTACGCTGCCGCCTGCATTTAACAGGCAATGGGACTGCCCAGCATGTGCAAGGCAGCACCTCTTTCACACCACCAGAATGTTTAAGGCTGTTGGGATTGTTGTTAGCGTCCCATTAACACTGAGGCTAGAGATACCCTTAGGATTGACATTACTATTAGCATTACTTTGATGGTGCCCTATCTGGGTCATTTCCAGGGGATGTCAGGAGTAAGGCACAGTGTCAGGAGAAAAAGAACAGACTCTGTTACTTTATAAACGTGATAATAGAGAGAGTTCATTGGAAAAAATACAACTCTTAAATAATGCAAAGCATGCTTCTGATTGGATGCAGGCATCATCTGGGCTCTGATTAATATTACTCTTAAGGTAAAGATTATTGTTACCATAATGATTTTTTTTTTGGATTATGATCAGGGTTAAGGTTCCTTTTGCTACAAACTTCTAGCATCATTTTTGTTGTTGCATTTGGAGTTAGGGACGATTTTAGAATCAGGGTAAGGGTTAGGATTAGAGTTACATTGCTGGTTAATGCTGTTATCTTTACAGCTCCTGTGAGGGTTGGGGTCTGGGTCAGGTGTTTAAAAATGAAATGAAAAAAGAATTAAAAAAATATATTGAAAGCTTCAGATTTCCTTAATCTTTGTGGGAATCATATAATGTGCAACTCAGATCTACCTCTTCGTGCAGTGACTGCCTGTAAATTTGCTGGAGCCTAATATAATATGGCCTTGTGCTTTCCACTAACTCACCTTCATTTCATTTTCATTACATTTGCTTGGTAGTCAGATTTTGGTGTGTGGATATTTTAAAACAATCTAACTGACATTAGCAAAAAATTAAAAATAAAATTAAAAAAAATGCACAACAGCATCGTATCAATTTTTATAGATAAGATAAAGAAGAGCAGTTTCCCTTAGTTTTCTGTGCCTCTTTACTTTCTTACCCTCTCCCCTTGTGTGAGAAACTCTCAAAGTCAAAGATTTCTAGTTAGGCAAAGATGGCAGCGATAGCAGCAGTGCTTATTCATTATTGCAATACTGCGCGCACATCCCCTATTGGCAAGGGAGAAACTGCACACCAGTCAGTGAAATCAATTCTGTTCTGTGCCCTAAACCCACTGCAGGTGATGCTCTCATGGCTCTCATTGGTTGAGCATCTCAGGCTCACAGACTCCTCGAGACTGTGGCTAGGATTCATTTCCATAGAAGGTCAATTACCAACCTCTTGTTTTTAGGTCTGCCTTGTACTTTTCTGCGGACAGAGAAGGGCAACGTTTCCAAAAGTCAGTACATTCATTCTGTCCTGTGCTGGGCTCTACCCACCCTGTATTTATCTTGTGCTTGTCTCAATTCTCCCCATGTCAGAATGCCCCCAGTCTGAACTTAATTCTGTTCAGCAACTTTCTTGGTGGAAAAACTACTTATACAGCTGTTTTACAAGAGGGTTATACATTCAGTTAGGGCCTACACTATGTACTGAAAATACTGGAAACTTCCACTGCAAAAACACAATCTACCTCTCCCATCTGTGCAGCCTTGCAGACCCAGAGCATGCCAGGTTATTTCTGCTTTCATAGCATTTGCATGCTGTAGGGTGAGCACAAGGTTCTGCTGCTTGATTCTTCTGCAAGAGCTGCCTACCGGCAAATGGTTGCAGGGATGGAGGATGTGACAGAAAGCATTTGTCTCCACAAGAGCAGAGTTACATTCAGTGCAGAGTGTGAGAGTCAGGTTGGTGTGGAAAAGCACTGACACGCTGGGGATGATGCAGTGCTCACATGTCTAACACTCACAGACATTACTGTCAGAAGGATGGTGCTGTGTTGTGCTTCTACCTTTGGCAGCCCCTGGAGAAATGCTATGGCACACAGAACACCTTTGTATTGCACTGACTGCTGCCATGCAGCATGGATTTAACACACCAAATCCAGAGGAGCATGACTGCATCTAACTGCCCTGAGAAAAACTACTGTAGCTGAAGAGATGAGGAGGCAGCTGCTCATCTGCAGAACAAGCAGTACTGCCAGACATTGGGCCAGGTGAGCACCTCCTGCTGCAGCGTGATGATGACAGGGCTGGAGATGATCTGCAAAGCCAGCTTAAAAGTGGGAGACGTGAGTCAACATGGCAGGAGGACAGAGGTGTTAGGGAGTAGCCAAGGCATCAAAGAGTATCAAAAGGCTTTGAAAAGTATCACAAAGTGACAGCCAGGAAGACTGGGATATATCATGAGCAGCAACCTGGATGCTAGAGATTATTTGCTCCCATACAAAATGGTAGAGATCTTGCTGCAGACATCCCAAAGCCAGGCAAAATGGGAACCCAGAGCTCTGCCTGCACGAACCCCACAGCCATAGCATTGCAAGCTGAGCTGCCTTGCTGTTTGTTGCATTCATCCCAATCCCTGTGATTGAAGACTCAGAATGCAGTCGAGGCGATGACTGAGCATGAGAGTGACTTTATTCAATAAAAGACAGGAGGGCTTGAGAGGTCAAGGGTGAAGATGGGACTCCTCTTGTCAAGATGAGAGTGGCTCAGAGCTGGTGCTGCTGCCTGGTGCCTGGGACTGGCAGCCTGACTCTAAGTCCCCATCTAAGATGCTCAGCTTCACCTCACTGATGCTGACCTGCTCCTGCATGGTGGTGCTGCTGCTGGGACACTCGGGCTGTGCTTGGGATGGGCAGCACTGCAAAGGCGCTGGGTCACAATCCAGGCAGGTGACTGCTGTGTCTGGCAGGCTCAGGTCACGAGCTTCAGCAGAGCCAGGAGATATGAGAGCATGAACGTGGATGAGCCCCTTGTGTCCATCACTGTTACCATGTGGAAGGCTGTCATCCGAATTGCAGCGATTCATGCTTAATAAGAACTCTCCATTGATGGAAAGACACTGCTTGGTTTGGATCTTTGGGGTTGACAAGGGCTCGAATCACCTAGGAAGGCATAGAAACACAAGGGTTAGTTTCAAACATTTGCAAGTTGAATCATGAAAGGTTGTTGATACTTGGTAATAGAGTGGCGGCAGGAAGAAGCAAGTAGGCTTGAAGCAGCATAGCCACTGTCTTGAAAGTGATCCTCATTCAGGTCCAGCTCGTGTGTTGTTTCACTGTAATCTGCTTCTTTGGGTCTACCTAGTGGGCAGCAACACTCGAGCTGTTACTGATATCATTGAAAAGAACTGGAGACAATTGTTCTATTCCTAAGAGCTTCAAGGTGCCTAGAAGCACAAATAGAAACCAGCAGTATTTCATCACTTCACCAAAAGGAAGGTCAAACACCTGAGCTGTGAAGAGCAGTTACAGAACCTATGCATAAGATCACACCAGACATACTTTGTTCTAACAACAGTTATGGCACATAGTCCATTTCCTTCAATATTCCCAAAATGAAATGATGTGGAGCATTACAGGGAAAGAAACACTGCACACAGACACTATGACCCTGATTAGACTCAAGCAGCAGACTTAAAACAAGTCAGAGTTTTTGATTCCAGGATATTTCAGGACCTATCGTGTGAAATTCAGTTACACAACAGTGCCTAGGTGCCTGCGTTTCAAGCAACTTTCAGATCACAGCCATGTAAAATAAAAACAAATTCAGTGCAGAAATAGCAAGCCTGTACCTTAATACTCATGAGATTATCCATTTTTTACTGCATTCTGACTAAGTTCTAAAACTTGCTCATCCCAGTTCACTTCAACAAGTTCCACCAGTTCAAGCAACGCAGTTCTGAGATCCTGTGTATGTTGTGCAGATAGAATTGAACAGTGCAGAAATAATCTCTGACAGCTTTAAGAGCTCTGTTCTGCTTACAAACTCTCAGTCCAAAACTATTCAGAGTTTTAAGGAAATGAACACCTGAAGCAGTTGGATCATCTGCCATTTGCCGCATTCTGCTTCTTGGCATCATGATTAGCACAAAGGGTTTTCTGCTGTCCTGCAGAGATGGACAAAGTCCTGCTTACAAATGGACCAGGTTTCAGTGTACAGCAGAGTTTGTACCAGACTAACAAGCCACGTCATTCAATTCATGTGCTCAGGTTGTTATGCACTCCGAAAGGAAACAGAACTAACTGTTGAATTCTGAAGGCAATCTGTGGGGTCCTACATTACCTCCTGATTCTGGAAGAGGAAATTCTAATAGCAAATGCAGAACTTTGATCTTTGTAGACATGAGAAGAGCTGGCATTTAGGAACATTCATTTCAGGGAAATCAAATGATGTGTCTGTATTTTTACTACAGATAGTATAGGGAGCAGCCAGTTGAAGAACCAGATACAAAAAATCCAGACCATTGGCAAGAAAATACTTCTCCTTAAATTCTGTATGCTATCATGGTACAGAATTAGGCTACAGTGCCACATAGGCCAACCAAGCGTAGAACCAATTCCACTAAATACTGGTAGACAAAGCAGCAAAAACAGGGACAATATTCAGCAGACAGGCCTTTCTACTCACAGCTCAGCATGTTCTGCCATCCGAAAAGCAAGGCCTCTTGTCAAGCTCAGCTATTTCCCTTCTCAGTGTATTCTAGCACCACTGATACCCACTGGTATCCTCCTGTAGAGTGCCATCATATTGTCATCATCCAAAGGAAAAACCCACACAGCAAAGCATACAGCAGTACACCCATGCTCCAAATATCCGCCTGAAAAACAAAAAGACAAGCTTACAAACCTGAAGCACCTCAAATGGCTTCCTGACAGACTGGATTGTCTGCCCTTGCCAAAGCCCACATATAGCCCATGAAAAGCTGGCTCTTTCCCTCAGGAAATAAAACCTTATCGTCCCAGAGAAAGCATATAACCCTCATTCAATTGCCCTTTCACTCAGCTTAGAGCACTACTAAAACCAGCATCTTCACCTTAGCTCATCACACTGCTGCAGTTCCTTTTACAAGGATTTCACTGGCAAAAATGAAATCAAAGCCGTCACAAGGGATTTAGCACAGTTACGTGTTACTGGCTACGAGAGCTGTCAGCACAGTCACCTGTCTGGCTTTGCTGCTGTTCGGTTCTCTTTATGTAGAGGCACAACAAGGTTCAGACACCTCACAGTGCAATTCTCACTTTGACTGTAAAGAAAAAGGAGGCTTGAAAAGCAGCGTGTGGAAAACAAAGAAACAACCATTAGAACAACAGTGGGGCCATGGCACTTGTAGGAATTGCTCCGCCTTTAACAGCGATTCAAGAAGTACGAGGGCATCCCAAACCCGACCAGTTTGGACAGATTAACAACTGCAAGTAGTGGGTTCCAAAATTCCAGACATGAAATCAAAGCTGGAAAAACTCTTCACATTTTCATCTCTCAATTTTTAGTTCATTGTGCATTACAACGGAAACAATTCTTCACATACAACTTGGAAGCTAAAGACAAGTCTGACAAAACAGACTGCACAGAAATGATGGATAATTAACAGAGCAAATTGCTCTTTCAAACACTTAGTAATAGAAAGAGATCTCTGAAGTTGCTGTTCTGTAGAGCCCCAAAGCAGTCGCTTGAGGCAGTTCAGGATTAGCCAGAGACAAACCAGCCAGCTGTGTGAACTGAGACCAATTGCACTTTTCTAGTCTGTGGCCACTGACAGCTTCTGAGAGCTACCAAGCGATGCAACCTAGCAGAATTCAGAAGGGAAACCAAGAGAGCCTACCTGAGCTCCACTGCCTTTAAATGCTCTGTGGAGAGGGAAGGGAAAGAGGGGAAAACAAACACCGCTCTACATCCCTCTGAGCCAATAGACACTTTGCCCTGGATTAGCTCTGGTGCTGCATAAGCTGGGCTTCCACAGCATGTGTTCAGGCGGTAATCAAGGCCTGCCTGGAATAACACAAAAAATAGAGAGAAACGTTTGCTTTAACAGAGTTTATGTCTTCTGGTCATAACACTTGAGAAGCCTCAGAGGCTTCTTCTCCTGTGCATATTTTCATTCATCTTAGAGTTTGCTTTCATTCAATGTGACCTCTCTAGGCAAATATTGTCTAAGACCATGAGCATCACATAAATGTGCAGATCTCAAGCTGCTCACTTATCTAGTACCCTTCGCATGATGCTTTATTTTCCTCAGCTGATCATCTAGATTGTGTCTGTTGATTGTGCAACAACAGCCTGTTGATCTCGATTACCTGTGAGAGGCTCTAACTTTGGCCAGGAAAAATCATTTGAGGATAAGTAATTATCTGGGACTCAGTAAGTCTTCCCATGCTTTCATAACAGCAGAGATACACACACACACAAACTCGTGGAACCCCACTGCTTTGCACAATCCTGTGCACACTCACGTGTGTCATGCACTGATTTCCCAGCCAGTCCTCATAGGGTCTCTTACTTAGGACGGGAGTGTAGGGGAGCAGCCAGAAGCTGTTTGCATTCCCTGCTGTCTGCTGGGCAGCTTTGCTGGAGATGCTTGGGTTGCTTTGTTTTTCCTTGGGAGGTGGGAAGGAGCTTTGGGTTGGAGGCACATCCCGTGCCAGAGCATCCCAATGGCACGTGTGGGGCACTGATCTGCAGCAGATGAAGGGGAGGAGGTCCCAGCACAGCTCTGCACCATGCTCTGCCACACTGGGCAGCTTGTTCCTGGCTCAGCAGCGTCATCAGACAAGAAGCAGGGAAGGAAATCAAGGATGGGGGGTACCATCAAACGCAGTTAGTGCATGCCTGTGCAAGACAAACAGACCCAGAGCTTGCAGGTTGTTCCTGCTTTTGTAGCATTTGTGTGCTGTAGCTGAGCAAAAGGTTCTGCTGCTTGAATCTTCTTCTGCAAGAGCCGCCTACCGGTAAATGTCTGCGGGGATGTACTCGGTGTGCACGTCTGAAGCCATTTGAGAACCTAGTCGTTCTTGCTGCAGGACCCCTGTCTTCTGTTAAAAGCTGAACGGTCCCCAGAGCACCTGTTTCCATCAGCTACCACCATCCAAAGCAGCCAGCCTTCTTACAGTCACCTGGCCCAAACATCCCTTTTGCTCTACACTTGATTCCTGCAAGAGATGGGAGCTCGGCACGCACACCATCCTTCCAACACCCCATCCCTGCAGCAAGGGATCACAGCGCTGGCACAGCTGAAACAAAAAGGGTGTGCGAGTTTCCTGTTAGCACTCAGTGTGAACCAATCTACCACTGAGCAACACCGTGAGTCCCCACTCACCTCAGCACAGGTCAACCTGTAACCCCAACCTTCCCCTATCCATGTGCACACGCACACCCATTCACCACCCTGCCTGCTTTGCACACCCCCATGCACACTCTGCATCGTGTGCCCTCCTTTGCATTCACAGACGTGTGCAAACCATCCCTGGGAACACCTACGTGCCTACACCTTCCACAAACACCCCTTTGTGTGCACCTGTGTGCAACCCAACTCCTCAGCACACGCACGCGTTTGTGCCACCCTGTCCATGCACTCACCACGTGCCCTCCAGCAACCAAGGATTGCAGAGATGCTCCAGACTGTGCCAGAGATGGAATCTCAGAGTGCTGGGACATTATTGATCACTAAGGAAAACACTTGGAAGCATATTCAATCTGCAGAAGCTGTAATTACTGGGCACAGTTAGCTTTCCTATGGCTCAGCTGGAGGAGGCGGGTGCTCTCATACATCTGAGACACTCGCACAATGTTGGGATCATTCTGATGGAAACTATGTCTTCAGATATCATGGTTAAAACCATCCAAGATGATCATGCAGAGCCTTAGCTCTTGAGCAGCACTTCCTCCCCACCCTTCACTACTCCAAGCAGCTCCAACAAACTTCTCAGAAGAAATCCAGGCCAGCACAGACCTGGCAGACCAGAACCAAGTGCAGCTTGTGGGACGGCAGTGCCCACTCCTTGCTTCCACCCTGCTCCAGCAGGTTAAGGAGTCTGAGCCTCACTGGCCTTTGACAACTCAAGACTTTCAGCACCTCATGCCAACATTTCTCACTAAGATACACCTAAGGCATTGAATTCTCTTCTCACTACCTCCTCCCAGTCCTCCCCTAGGAACAGAAACAATTCAGATTCTACAGCAAACTACAGCATCTGCACTGCAAGAGCACACTGAACCACCTGCAACAATGAAACATGGTTTTGGAGAGTGGGTATGAAAACACACCTTTAGACAGCTGTCTCCCTGTAGCCAAAAGGAAACCAAGAAGGAAAAGTCCAGCCTGAAACATGCCCATGCTACTAGCCCAGGTTTTTCACAGTCAATGCAGAATCCATCCTGTTCTTGAGGTAACAAACGACCAGTGAGTCTCCCGTTGCTCCACCCCTTCTCCTTCAAAGCCTGAAAAAGAAAGAATAAACAAGCAGAAGAAACCCAGACGTACCTTTCCACACACAGAGCAGAAAGTGGAACAGCAGTTGTCTCCTTCCTGAGACATGGTGGGGAGCATCCCAGAGGAAGCCCAAGTTCTTTGCTTCTATCCACAGGGACTTCAAGCACTCTTGGCAAGAGCTGCTTTGGTTCTTTCTTCAATTGCTTCCATCACCAGAATCTCCTTTGGAAAAGGAACCCGAATGAAAGAATCAGCAAATGAAAAAGAATGAGCAATAGCCACTTTACCAGCTTTCTTCTGACACTCAATTTAGACTCTTGACTCGGGCAAGGTCTTAAAATCAACTGGTTACAAGAACTGTCCCAAAATATATCCAGCTTCCGTACAGCTGCCATTCTTTCTGACAGCGAGTGTAATCACAGAATCATAGAATGGCCCGGGTTGGAAGGGACCTCAAGGATCATGAAGATCAATCACCTCCCTGTCCCTGCTGGCCATCCCCTCTTCTGATGGAGCCCAGGGGACCATTTGCTCTCTGAGCTGCAAGAGCACGCTGATGGCTCACGTTCTGTTTTTCATCCACCAGGACCCCCAGGTCCTTCTCTGCGGGGCTTCTCTTAAGGACTGCTCCTCCCAGTCTGTAGAAATGCCTGGGATTCCTCCAGCCCAAGTGCAAAACCTTGCACTTTGCTGTGTTGAACCTCATTAAATTCACGTAGGCCAACCTCTCGGTTGAGCTCCCTCTGAATGGCATCCCTTCCTTCCACTGCGTCAGCCGCACCACTCAGCAAACAGCAGAAGGTGCACTCCATTGCATCATTGGTGTCTCTGATAACCATGTAAAAAAGCACTGGTCCCAAGACAGACTCCTGGATGACACCACTTGTTATTGGCCTCCACCTGGACATAGAACCATGAATCACCACCCTCTGTCTGTGGCCTTTCAACCAATCCCTTATCCACCAGGTGGTCCACCTGTCAAATCCACATCCCTCCAGTTTAGAGATAAGGATGTGGTGGAGGGCAATGTCAAAGATCTTGCTCAAGTCCAGGTCAATGACATCTGTTACCTTCCTTTTGTCCACAAATGCCGTCACTCCATCATAGAAGGCCACCAGACTGGTTAGGCATGGCCTTCCCCTGCTAAAGCCACGCTGCCTGTCTTGGATCACATGCTCATTTCTTATGTGATCAAGCATGTCTTTGAGGCAGATCTGTTCTTCACCATCTACATCAGTTACACATTTGAATCAAATAATTGGTGTTCCTGTCACCAAGAAAACCTCTTTGTCTTCTACTCCTGCTGCACTTCTGTGCTTTCATCAGAAGCAAAGGAAGAGACCACCTCCTAGATCCAAATTTTAAGAAACCAACACCCAATAGGTGTCATCTGAAGTAAAATAGCAGAGAAATTAAGATGACTCTTCTGCATCCAGCTTGGATCACTCCCTCACTCAGGCACACCACCATCAGATCAAGGAGATGCTGCCTTCAGCTTAGAGACTGTATGGGAAATCACAGCTTGAACCTCTGATTAATCAGCTGAGGCAAGTATTGGGTCAGCTGCGGGAGCACAGGTGAGAGTAATCTAGCTGTGCTCCCAGAAGGGGTGGACCTCGACTCAACCTCCTCTGAGACCTCATTTAAAGGCTGACCACCTCTGAGACAGCATGTCTTAGAGATTGCTCCCTAGTTGAGGCTGCCTCAGCTTTCTAGTCAAGGTATCGATATTGGTGAGTTTCCCTTTGCTAATAACCTTAGGCTATTTACCACCATCTTGGTTAATATCTTTTTATTAACCACCCTTACAGAGACCATAAGGGTTTGGGCTTCCAAACTCTCAGCAAGCATTTGGATCAGCCAGCTTCCTGCCGAGGAGCCCCCTGCATCACTGCTGCCTATTCTGGTACCGGACCCGCAGATGCTTCAGAGCTCATTAGCATGGACTTCCTTCCTCCCCTCAGCAGCTGCTCCTGCACTCACCTTCATTCCTACTCAGATACCGGCTGCTTCCAGCACCAGCTGACCTGCAAGACACAGAAAGGAAAGGTGGGAGTCATGCAAACGCACAAGCCCAAGGCTGTGTCACCACCACACATGGCAGCCTCGGGAAGTCAGCTGAAACTACAGCCTTTGTCAGAATGGAAACAGGCACCGTCAATTAAGTGTGACCTCTGAACTCATTGCCACCATCAGAAATAGGCACTGAAATCGCTCACTTCACTGCAGCTGGTTAACTCCAAATTCTTTTGCTTTTGGGAAAATGCGGACACGGAATTGAAGGACACCAGAAAAACGACATCTACTTCATTGTAGGTGGTTAAGCTTGGAAGCAGGACTTGAGCAAGAAATGCTTCTCAGCTCCTTGAAAGGCACTAATCCTGACCTCTGCCACAGGTGGCTGAGTGACACAAAAGTTGAGCTGCCCATTCAGAAGCACATGGAGCAGGCCATGGAGCGGTTACATACCAACACATGAACAGGCACTTTCCCATTGGAAGGGAAATCCCTTCTCCCTGCCATGCCATGCCCACACCGCTCCTCAGGGCTGCACCGACAGCACAGACAGAATTGAAACATCTTTTGTCATCATTGTGGTTTTTCACAGACCCAGACAATGAGATACTGGGTTGCTGTGTGGGTTCCCAGGCGGCACTGCCATTTCCAAGCCATTGCTTCCTAGGGGCACAGAAAGGAAAACGCCTGAACAAAATTTCACCCAGAGATTGCTATTTTACCATTCTTCCATGCAAAACAGGAGGACAGTACAGCGGATTTGTGCAGCTGCATCAACACCCTGGGTGCTAAAGGAATGCAAAGACAGAAATATCAAAACTACAAGGAGGGAAGCTATGTTTAGTAATATCTTTTCTCATTTACAACAGGCAGTTGGCACTACTAAAGGAAAATCCCAGGCCTCAGGTTCTGACAGTGCGACAATCTGGCACGGACTCAGATGTGAGTGATCCAAATGGTTTATTCCAGGTTCTAATACCACTTCTGTGAATTCACACGTTTTCTCTCTTAACTTTCCCACAGCCTTCACATGTCCACAGAACATCCCACAAACTCTCCTTTACGGCGCACGTAGGCACTCATCCCACCAGAGCCATCAGTCATTCCTAGCCATGTGCTTCTCCTCCAGTCACGGACAGTATCACACGGCCATCATGCATCTTAAATGACTTAGTTTTTCTGTTCTTTCTGGAGGTGTCCTTGGTTCCTAGCCTTACCTTCTCATGCCGTTCATCTTCCTCTGCAGCTCCTGCTCTGAAGAGTCTTCTTATTTTCCCACATGACAGGAAGAAAATGAAGACACAACCCCTGCCACCAAGGTCAGCTCTGCAGCACACGTTACCTGAGGAGCACTTGGCTACTCATGCAAACTGCACAGTGCCAGGAAGATTGTTACATGTTGCACTTCTTCTTCTCCTGGCTCAGAAATTAAATTTTCTACCTAGAAAATGGAAAACAAACAAACAAGCAAACAAAAAACAACAACAACAAAAAACACCTCACCTGACATAAAGGAGACATGATTGTTACTATGGAATTCCGGAGGGCAAGGTATTTGCCCTCTCTATGAAGAAGCTGACTGCAAAGGACTAAGAACAGTCACGATCACGTTGAGAACTTGCGGGTAAAATTCGGGACTGAACCAATAATGGGCTTCTGGAGGTGAGGGTCTGCTCCAGGCCGCCTGGTCAAGGGAGCCTGTTGATGGGCCCTGCTTACTGCAGCTACCAGAAGCACCGCGCTCACTGACTCTCAACTTGATGGGGGATTCCAGTCAGGCTGGGAAATCAGCATGGCTGGCTGCAAGCTGTCTGAGAGACTGCTGGACTGCACTGGGAATAACTTTGTGGGCCAAGCATTAAGCACACCAAGCAGAAGGGAAGCATTACTGGACATGCTGCACAGCAGGGGTTAAGACTGGAGGTGGTCAGGGCTGTAGTGACCATGCCCTCCTAGAGTTCCTCATCTCAAGGAATGCGGGCCTGGCAAAAAGCAAAGTCAGGACCCTGAGCTTCAGGAGAGTCAGCTGCAGGCTGTTCAAAGAATTCTTGGACGAGGGACACTGGAAAACTGTTCTTAGGGGCAAAGGGTTCAAACATCCCTTTGTGTGCACCTGTGTGCAGCCCAACTCCTCAGCACAGCCCTGTGCAAGCACACATTTGTGCCACCGCATCCACGCACTATCTATGTGCTCACACACACTCACACAACCACATCCCTTAGTGCAGCCCTGTGCGCACACACTCACACATGTGTAACCCCTTCCTTTCACTCCCAAAGTGCACGCACACACCGGTACCACAATGTCCTTGTGCAGCTCCAACACTCTGCACAACCCTGTGCACGTACATATATGTGCATGCTCGTCCTTGCACACATACCCACAGACCTACACACACCTGAGCAACACCACTGGTTTGTACACTCATGGACACAAATGTGTGTACAACACCATCCATGCACAAATACACACACACACACACGGATCCCCACTGCTTTGCACAATGCTGTGCACACTCACGTGTGTCATGCACTGATTTCCCATCCAGTCCTCGAGGGGTCACTTACTTAGGACAGGAGTGCAGGGGAGCAGCCAGAAGCTGTTTGCATTCCCTGCTGTCTGCTGGGCAGCTTTGCTGGAGATGCTTGGGTTGCTTTGTTTTTCCTTGGGAGGTGGGAAGGAGCTTTGAATTTGAGGCACATCCCGTGCCAGAGCATCCCAATGGCACGTGTGGGGCACTGATCTGCAGCAGATGAAGGGGAGGAGGTCCCAGCACAGCTCTGCACCATGCTCTGCCACACTGGGCAGCTTGTTCCTGGCTCAGCAGTGCCATCAGACAAGAAGCAGGGAAGGAAATCAACGATGGGGGGTACTATCAAACGCAGTTAGTGCATGCCTTTGCAAGACAAACAGACCCAGAGCTTGCGGGTTGTTCCTGCTTTTGTAGCATTTGTGTGCTGTAGCTGAGCAAAAGGTTCTGCTGCTTGAATCTTCTTCTGCAAGAGCCGCCTACCGGTAAATGTCTGCGGGGATGTACTCGGTGTGCACGTCTGAAGCCATTTGAGAACCTAGTCGTTCTTGCTGCAGGACCCCTGTCTTCTGTTAAAAGCTGAACGGTCCCCAGAGCACCTGTTTCCATCAGCTACCACCATCCAAAGCAGCCAGCCTTCTTACAGTCACCTGGCCCAAACATCCCTTTTGCTCTACACTTGATTCCTGCAAGAGATGGGAGCTTGGCACGCACACCATCATTCCAACACCCCACCCCAGCAGCAAGGGATCACAGCGCTGGCACAGCTGAAACAAAAAGGGTGTGTGAGTTTCCTGTTAGCACTCAGTGTGAACAAATCTACCACTGAGCAACACCGTGAACCCCCACTCACCTCAGCACAGGTCAACCTGTAACCCCAGCCTTCCCCTATCCATGTGCACACGCACACCCATTCACCACCCTGCCTGCTTTGCACACCCCCATGCACGCACTGCATCGTGTGCCCTCCTTTGCATTCACAGACGTGTGCCAACCACCCCTGGGAACACGTACGTGCCTACACCTTCCACAAACACCCCTTTGTGTGCACCTGTGTGCAACCCAACCCCTCAGCACACGCACACGTTTGTGCCACACTGTCTACGCACTCACCACGTGCCCTCCAGCACCCAAGGATTGCAGAGATGCTCCAGACTGTGCCAGAGATGAAATATCACAGTGCTGGGACATGATTGATCACTAAGGAAAACACTTGGAAGCATATTCAATCTGTGGAAGCTGAAATTACTGGGCACAGTTAGCTTTCCTATGGCTCAGCTGGAGGAGGCGGGTGCTCTCAGACATCTGAGACACTTCCACAATGCTGGGATCATTCTGACGGAAACTATGTCTTCAGATATCATGGTTAAAACCATCCAAGATGATCATGCAGAGCCTTAGCTCTTGAGCAGCACTTCTTCCCCACCCTTCACTACTCCAAGCAGCTCCAACAAACTTCTCAGAAGAAATCCAGGCCAGCACAGACCTGGCAGACCAGAACCAAGTGCAGCTTGCGGGAGGGCAGTGCCCACTCCTTGCTTCCACCCTGCTCCAGCAGGTTAAGGAGTCTGAGCCTCACTGGCCTTTGACAGCTCAAGACTTTCAGCACCTCATGCCAACAATTCTCACTAAGATACACCTCAGGCATTGAATTCTCTTCTCACTACCTCCTCCCAGTCCCCCCCTAACAACCGAAACAATTCAGATTCTACAGCAAACACATCTACCTTGCAAGAGCACACTGAACTACCTGCAACAATGAAACGTGGTTTTGGAGAGTGGGTTTGAAAACACACCTTTAGACAGCTGTCTCCCTGTAGCCAAAAGGAAACCAAGAAGGAAAAGTCCAGCCTGAAACATGCCCATGCTACTAGCCCAGGTTTTTCACAGTCAATGCAGAATCCATCCTGTTCTTGAGGTAACAAACGACCAGTGGGTCTCCCCTTGCTCCACCCCTTCTCCTTCAAAGCCTGAAAAAGAAAGAATAAACAAGCAGAAGAAACCCAGACGTACCTTTCCACACACAGAGCAGAAAGTGAAACAGCAGTTGTCTCCTTCCTGAGACATGGTGGGGAGCATCCCAGAGGAAGCCCAAGTTCTTTGCTTCTCTCCACAGGGACTTCAAGCACTCTTGGCAAGAGCTGCTTTGGTTCTTTCTTCAATTGCTTCCATCACCAGAATCTCCTTTGGAAAAGGAACCCGAATGAAAGAATCAGCAAATGAAAAAGAATGAGCAATAGCCACTTTACCAGCTTTCTTCTGACACTCAATTTAGACTCTTGACTCGGGCAAAGTCTTAAAATCAACTGGTTACAAGAACTGTCCCAAAATATATCCAGCTTCTGTACAGCTGCCATTCTTTCTGACAGCGAGTGTAATCACAGAATCATAGAATGGCCCGGGTTGGAAGGGACCTCAAGGATCATGAAGATCAATCACCTCCCTGTCCCTGCTGGCCATCCCCTCTTCTGATGGAGCCCAGGGGACCATTTGCTCTCTGAGCTGCAAGAGCACGCTGATGGCTCACGTTCTGTTTTTCATCCACCAGGACCCCCAGGTCCTTCTCTGCGGGGCTTCTCTTAAGGACTGCTCCTCCCAGTCTGTAGAAATGCCTGGGATTCCTCCAGCCCAAGTGCAAAACCTTGCACTTTGCTGTGTTGAACCTCATTAAATTCACGTAGGCCAACCTCTCGGTTGAGCTCCCTCTGAATGGCATCCCTTCCTTCCACTGCGTCAGCCGCACCACTCAGCAAACAGCAGAAGGTGCACTCCATTGCATCATTGGTGTCTCTGATAACCATGTAAAAAAGCACTGGTCCCAAGACAGACTCCTGGATGACACCACTTGTTATCGGCCTCCACCTGGACATAGAACCATGAATCACCACCCTCTGTCTGTGGCCTTTCAACCAATCCCTTATCCACCAGGTGGTCCACCTGTCAAATCCACATCCCTCCAGTTTAGAGATAAGGATGTGGTGGAGGGCAATGTCAAAGATCTTGCTCAAGTCCAGGTCAATGACATCTGTTACCTTCCTTTTGTCCACAAATGCCGTCACTCCATCATAGAAGGCCACCAGACTGGTTAGGCATGGCCTTCCCCTGCTAAAGCCACGCTGCCTGTCTTGGATCACATGCTCATTTCTTATGTGATCAAGCATGTCTTTGAGGCAGATCTGTTCTTCACCATCTACATCAGTTACACATTTGAATCAAATAATTGGTGTTCCTGTCACCAAGAAAACCTCTTTGTCTTCTACTCCTGCTGCACTTCTGTGCTTTCATCAGAAGCAAAGGAAGAGACCACCTCCTAGATCCAAATTTTAAGAAACCAACACCCAATAGGTGTCATCTGAAGTAAAATAGCAGAGAAATTAAGATGACTCTTCTGCATCCAGCTTGGATCACTCCCTCACTCAGGCACACCACCATCAGATCAAGGAGATGCTGCCTTCAGCTTAGAGACTGTATGGGAAATCACAGCTTGAACCTCTGATTAATCAGCTGAGGCAAGTATTGGGTCAGCTGCGGGAGCACAGGTGAGAGTAATCTAGCTGTGCTCCCAGAAGGGGTGGACCTCGACTCAACCTCCTCTGAGACCTCATTTAAAGGCTGACCACCTCTGAGACAGCATGTCTTAGAGATTGCTCCCTAGTTGAGGCTGCCTCAGCTTTCTAGTCAAGGTATCGATATTGGTGAGTTTCCCTTTGCTAATAACCTTAGGCTATTTACCACCATCTTGGTTAATATCTTTTTATTAACCACCCTTACAGAGACCATAAGGGTTTGGGCTTCCAAACTCTCAGCAAGCATTTGGATCAGCCAGCTTCCTGCCGAGGAGCCCCCTGCATCACTGCTGCCTATTCTGGTACCGGACCCGCAGATGCTTCAGAGCTCATTAGCATGGACTTCCTTCCTCCCCTCAGCAGCTGCTCCTGCACTCACCTTCATTCCTACTCAGATACCGGCTGCTTCCAGCACCAGCTGACCTGCAAGACACAGAAAGGAAAGGTGGGAGTCATGCAAACGCACAAGCCCAAGGCTGTGTCACCACCACACATGGCAGCCTCGGGAAGTCAGCTGAAACTACAGCCTTTGTCAGAATGGAAACAGGCACCGTCAATTAAGTGTGACCTCTGAACTCATTGCCACCATCAGAAATAGGCACTGAAATCGCTCACTTCACTGCAGCTGGTTAACTCCAAATTCTTTTGCTTTTGGGAAAATGCGGACACGGAATTGAAGGACACCAGAAAAACGACATCTACTTCATTGTAGGTGGTTAAGCTTGGAAGCAGGACTTGAGCAAGAAATGCTTCTCAGCTCCTTGAAAGGCACTAATCCTGACCTCTGCCACAGGTGGCTGAGTGACACAAAAGTTGAGCTGCCCATTCAGAAGCACATGGAGCAGGCCATGGAGCGGTTACATACCAACACATGAACAGGCACTTTCCCATTGGAAGGGAAATCCCTTCTCCCTGCCATGCCATGCCCACACCGCTCCTCAGGGCTGCACCGACAGCACAGACAGAATTGAAACATCTTTTGTCATCATTGTGGTTTTTCACAGACCCAGACAATGAGATACTGGGTTGCTGTGTGGGTTCCCAGGCGGCACTGCCATTTCCAAGCCATTGCTTCCTAGGGGCACAGAAAGGAAAACGCCTGAACAAAATTTCACCCAGAGATTGCTATTTTACCATTCTTCCATGCAAAACAGGAGGACAGTACAGCGGATTTGTGCAGCTGCATCAACACCCTGGGTGCTAAAGGAATGCAAAGACAGAAATATCAAAACTACAAGGAGGGAAGCTATGTTTAGTAATATCTTTTCTCATTTACAACAGGCAGTTGGCACTACTAAAGGAAAATCCCAGGCCTCAGGTTCTGACAGTGCGACAATCTGGCACGGACTCAGATGTGAGTGATCCAAATGGTTTATTCCAGGTTCTAATACCACTTCTGTGAATTCACACGTTTTCTCTCTTAACTTTCCCACAGCCTTCACATGTCCACAGAACATCCCACAAACTCTCCTTTACGGCGCACGTAGGCACTCATCCCACCAGAGCCATCAGTCATTCCTAGCCATGTGCTTCTCCTCCAGTCACGGACAGTATCACACGGCCATAATGCATCTTAAATGACTTAGTTTTTCTGTTCTTTCTGGAGGTGTCCTTGGTTCCTAGCCTTACCTTCTCATGCCGTTCATCTTCCTCTGCAGCTCCTGCTCTGAAGAGTCTTCTTATGTTCCCACATGACAGGAAGAAAATGAAGACACAACCCCTGCCACCAAGGTCAGCTCTGCAGCACACGTTACCTGAGGAGCACTTGGCTACTCATGCAAACTGCACAGTGCCAGGAAGATTGTTACATGTTGCACTTCTTCTTCTCCTGGCTCAGAAATTAAATTTTCTACCTAGAAAATGGAAAACAAACAAACAAGCAAACAAAAAACAACAACAACAAAAAACACCTCACCTGACATAAAGGAGACATGATTGTTACTATGGAATTCCGGAGGGCAAGGTATTTGCCCTCTCTATGAAGAAGCTGACTGCAAAGGACTAAGAACAGCCACGATCACGTTGAGAACTTGCGGGTAAAATTCGGGACTGAACCAATAATGGGCTTCTGGAGGTGAGGGTCTGCTCCAGGCCGCCTGGTCAAGGGAGCCTGTTGATGGGCCCTGCTTACTGCAGCTACCAGAAGCACCGCGCTCACTGACTCTCAACTTGATGGGGGATTCCAGTCAGGCTGGGAAATCAGCATGGCTGGCTGCAAGCTGTCTGAGAGACTGCTGGACTGCACTGGGAATAACTTTGTGGGCCAAGCATTAAGCACACCAAGCAGAAGGGAAGGTATTGGACAGACCGACCAGAGGTCAAGCGTTGCTGGACCTGCTGCTCACCAACGCTGAGGAGATCATCAAAGGCGTCAAGGTTGGAGGCTGCCTGGGCTCCAGCGATCATGCCCTGGTTGAGTTTGTGATCTCAAGCGATGTGGGCCTGGCAAAGAGCAGGACCAGGATGCTCAACTTTAGAAGAGCAGACTTCAAGCTACTCAATGGAATGCTGGCCAAGATCCCCTGGCGCGCTGCCCTCAAAGATAAGGACGTTGAGGAGAGCTGGCTACTGTTCAAGGATGCCCTCCTGGCAGCACAAGAGGTCTCCATTCCCCTGATTAAGAAAGTGGGCAGGAGAGGTAGAAAACCGGCATGGCTCAGCAAGGACCTGCTAAGAGAACTGAGGGTGAAGAAAGGGGTGTACAAGCTCTGGAAACAAGGCTGTGTCACCCGGGAAGAATACAGGGATGCCGTCCGAACTTGCAGATGTGGGATCAGGAAAGCCAAGGCTCAGGCAGAACTGAACTTGGCGAGGGATGTGAAAAACAACAAGAAAACCTTCTACAGGTACATTGGCCAGAAGAGACAGGCCAAAATGGGCGTGCCTACTCTGGTAAATTTAAAAGGAGAAATGGCTTCAACAGATGAAGAGAAAGCTGAGGTGCTGAATGAGTTCTTCACCTCGGTCTTCACTGGTGGCCAGGATTCTAGTCTTTTTCACGTCCCTAAGTCTTGCACCCCCATACCTCCATGTGGGGACCAAGGAGGTAAATCCCTCCCCACTGTAAGGGTAGAGCAAGTCCGAGAGTGCCTCCTTAGACTGAATGAGTATAAGTCTATGGGGCCAGATGGCGTGCATCCCAGGGTCCTGAAGGAGCTGGCTGAGGTGGTTGCTGAGCCGCTCTCCATCATATTTGAGAAGTCGTGGCTGTCAGGTGAGGTCCCGGATGATTGGAGGAAGGGTCACGTCACTCCCATTTACAAGAAGGGGAGCAGGGACGACCCGGGTAACTACAGGCCGGTGAGTCTCACCTCTGTGCCTGGGAAGATTATGGAACAGATCCTCCTGGACAACATGCTTGATCGCATAAAGAACAAGCATGTGATCCGAGACAGCCAGCATGGCTTCACCAGGGGAAGGTCATGCTTAACTAATCTTGTGGCCTTCTATGATGGAGTGACGGCGTTGGTGGATGAAGGGAAGGCGACCGATGTCATTTACCTGGACCTGAGCAAGGCCTTTGACATGGTCCCCCATCACATCCTCATCTCCAAATTGGAGGGAGGTGGATTTGATGGGTGGACAACTAGATGGATAAGCAATTGGTTGAAAGGCCGCAGACAGAGGGTGGTGGTCAATGGCTCTATGTCCAGGTGGAGGCCGGTAACGAGCGGCGTCCCTCAAGGGTCTGTCTTGGGACCGGTGCTCTTTAACATCTTTATTAATGACATCGATGAGGGAATGGAGTGCACCCTCAGCAAGTTTGCTGATGACACCAAGCTGAGTGGTGCAGTCGATACGGTGGAGGGAACAGATGCCATTCAGAGGGACCTTGACAGGCTGGAAAGCTGGGCTCGGGTGAACCTAATGAGGTTCAACACAGCAAAGTGCAAGGTTTTGCACTTGGGCCGGAAGAACCCCAGGCACCTGTACAGGCTGGGAGGAGTTGTCCTTGAGAGCAGCTCGGCTGAAAAAGACCTAGGGGTCCTGATAGATGAGAAACTTAACATGAGCCAGCAGTGCGCTCTGGCAGCCCGGAAAGCAAATGGGATCCTGGGCTCCATCAGGAGAGGGGTGGTCAGCAGGGATAGGGAGGTGATCGTCCCTCTCTACTCTGCTCTTGTGAGGCCCCATCTGGAGTACTGTGTCCAGGTGTGGAGCCCTCAGTACAAAAAAGATATGGAAATTTTGGAAAGGGTCCAGAGGAGGGCCACAAAGATGATCAGGGGGCTGGAGCACCTCCCCTATGAGGACAGGCTGAGGGAGTTGGGTTTGTTCAGCCTGGAGAAGAGAAGGTTGCGAGGTGACCTCATTGCAGCCTTTCAATACCTGAAGGGAACTTACTCCCAGGAGGGGAGTAAACTCTTCGAAAGGGCTGATAATAGCAGGACTAGGGGAAATGGTTTTAAGTTGAAGGAGGGAAGATTTAGGTTGGATGTTAGGGGAAAGTTCTTTACTAGAAGGGTGGTTAGGTCCTGGAACAGGCTGCCCAGTGAGGTTGTGGATGCCCCGTCCTTGGAGGTGTTCAAGGCCAGGTTGGACAGGGCCCTGGGCAACCTGATCTAGTAAATGTGTATGTTTGGTGGCCCTGCTAGGCAGGGGGGTTGGAACTACATGATCCTTGAGGTCCCTTCCAACCCGGGTAATTCTGTGATTCTGTGAAGGGAAGCATTACTGGACATGCTGCACAGCAGGGGTTAAGACTGGAGGTGGTCAGGTCTGTAGTGACCATGCCCTCCTAGAGTTCCTCATCTCAAGGAATGCGGGCCTGGCAAAAAGCAAAGTCAGGACCCTGAGCTTCAGGAGAGTCAGCTGCAGGCTGTTCAAAGAATTCTTGGACGAGAGACACTGGAAAACTGTTCTTAGGGGCAAAGGGTTCAGACATCCCTTTGTGTGCACCTGTGTGCAGCCCAACTCCTCAGCACAGCCCTGTGCAAGCACACATTTGTGCCACCGCATCCACGCACTATCTATGTGCTCACACACACTCACACAACCACATCCCTTAGTGCAGCCCTGTGCGCACACACACTCACACATGTGTAACCCCTTCCTTTCACTCCCAAAGTGCACGCACACACCGGTACCACAATGTCCTTGTGCAGCTCCAACACTCTGCACACCCCTGTGCACGTACATATATGTGCATGCTCGTCCTTGCACACATACCCACAGACCTACACACACCTGAGCAACACCACTGGTTTGTACACTCATGGACACAAATGTGTGTACAACACCATCCATGCACAAATACACACACACACACACGGATCCCCACTGCTTTGCACAATGCTGTGCACACTCACGTGTGTCATGCACTGATTTCCCATCCAGTCCTCATGGGGTCACTTACTTAGGACAGGAGTGCAGGGGAGCAGCCAGAAGCTGTTTGCATTCCCTGCTGTCTGCTGGGCAGCTTTGCTGGAGATGCTTGAGTTGCTTTGCTTTTCCTTGGGAGGTGGGAAGGAGCTTTGTATTTGAGGCACATCCCATGCCAGAGCATCCCGATGGCACAAGGGGGATCAGGGCCCCTCTATTGGTTACCTCGGTGGCTTGCAGCAACTGGAACTTTTTGCC
Organism: Coturnix japonica; assembly: GCF_054131305.1. NCBI lineage: Eukaryota > Metazoa > Chordata > Aves > Galliformes > Phasianidae > Coturnix > Coturnix japonica. Next base: position 16,579,755 of record NC_140671.1, on the reverse strand, counting down.
TATTGAGAAAGCTAAAAAGTGTGAGTTCCTCCTGACCCATATCAACAAAAATCTCAACCATAAAAAAGAGACGTCTTCGTATTCAAGCAAATGACAACAGTAAGACCATGCATGTTGTTTTGTTGTATTTCCTCTGTAATCATGGGGAGGATATGAAGAAGTGGTATAATTCATCCACTTCTGCACTTCAGGCACAAGTTCCTTAGAATTGGAAGAGACCCTTAAAGGCCATCTAGCCCAGCTCCCCTGCAATAAAAAGGGACATTCACAGCTAGATCAGGTTGCTCACAGCCTGGTCATTAGTCATCCCAGAGGCAAAACACACACTGAATGATCTCTCCTTCAGTCATAAATCCTTGGAGACAACAGCATTGACACTGCATGTTACTGAAGCAGTAAAAGAAATTGCTCCTGTAACTCTCCTTGTGTTAAGTAAAATGATGATAAAAAGCAATGGAATGCTTTGGCAGGACACCAAAACCATCCTCCTTCCTTGATATCTGCTGCAATGGAACCTTCCACTGGAAGAAAGCCTCTGATGACTTGTCACCCCAGAGAGGTCAGCTTTAGAAGCAGGACTGCTGCACAATAGAATGAACTGGAGCTCCTTAGCATCTCTTACATCCAGGAGGGGTGTGATCAGACCCACCTATCACCTTCAGGTGCGCTTTCTGACACCTTGTCTGACTTCACTGTCACTGTGCCAGCATCCTCAGGCTTAACCTGCTTCATTGTCAGTGTGCAGCAATTGCCAACGTTCTTGATGTCATTGTAATTGTTGGTGTAAAGGAGGTTGCCATTCAGGAACCATTCCACGTCCTCGTCATTATGGGACAGCTCGCAGGAGAAGACAGCAGAGCTCTCTTCTTCAATTTCTACATCCTGCAGGTGCTTCGTTACTTCTACATTGCGGGCTGTGGGGAAACAAGGTGAACTGTTACCACTGTTACTATAAATCATACTGGGATGTGGTAGAATGGTTGGACTAGATGATCTTTGTGTAATCATCTATGTGAAGATAATACATTTATAAAGTTAGCAGGAGAGAACGGCAGAAGTCAACCTCAAGAAGAGAAATCTGAGGTGAAATAGGACATGGAAGAGGCCACCCTCCCTGCTCATACCTTCAGCTGTCAGCGTGGCCTCAGTCTCTGCAATTCCTGCCTTGCACTTGTACACACCAGCATCATCGGGCTTCAGCTTCAGAATTCTGAGCTCTACTGAATGCTTATCCCTCTTGATCTTGTACTTCTCAGAGGGCTCGATGGGTGTGCGGCCCTTGAACCATTTCACAACCTTTGGAGAAGGCCTGAAGTCACAGGACAGGATGACAGAATGACGTTCCAAAGCTGTCTTGTCCTCCAACTTCCTGGTGATTTCTATATGGTAATCTGCAAAGCAGGGGTGGAAGAGAGGAAAGGATGAGGACAATTGGAAGAAGAGGAAAGTCTCTTGCGTGTATTCCATTCCAATTAATGTCAAGTTCACAATGGTTCTTTGAACGACTCTAAAGATAAAACAAACGATTGTCTATAGGGAATGCCATTGACTACATTTCTATGAAGTAATACTGTACAGTATCTACCAAATGCAAGGTCCAGCTCTTGTTCTGTGCTTATTAAATTGCTCCCAATTGTTGAGGCTTTTATTCAAATAAGAGTGAGTTGAAAATATAACAAGTACTTTAGGATGTGAATGGATAATCTTACGCTGGGGACAACAGCAGATAAAAAGCCTGCAAGTTTCTTTCAGATGAAATCAATGACAAACCGCACCAAATTTAGGTGCTACCAAACTTAAACTTGTCTAGTTCAGAAATACAATTAATTTCACCTGATTTGACTTCTTTGCTATAGCCAAGGACAAAACCTCAGCTCTGTAAATCTGAATAGTAAGCACATCACAGCTATTCAAACACATCTTTTACTGAGATGCAGCTGTCTCATTTAGTGTCCAACGACTTTGAACTGGAAATGGAGCAGACCAAAGCAGAATCTAAACATGGCTTCTACAAGGACTGATCAAATGCGGCCACCGTCAAATTCAAAGTATCTGATACAGAAGGATCACACTCACAGTCAGACAAAACCTCTTTGGAGAGGTGAACTGACTGCCCTGTTCACCCCCACTTTGGAAATAACTGCACTCATTTCCTACCTGCTCCCAGCAGTGTGGGATGGTGGGATAGCATCACACTTCCCACACTAAGCATCCCACCATGTCACTTGTTCCACCTAAACCTCAGTCCCAAAACAAAAGGGGAACTCGCTTCTGAACCCTCTTCACTTCATTTCAGATGTCTTATATGCTTGATCTCCAACCCACCCCCCACTCAGGAGAAAGACCCCCCGCTTACACCCTACCATCTTGTTGCATTCTGATGTTGTCATCAGCCTTCAGCTTGTTGTCCTCTTTGTACCACTGGGTCTGAACCTCATCGTGTGAAATCTCACAGACAAAAGATGCACTCCCATATTCATTCACTTCCACATCTTCCAGTGCTTTAACAATCTTGATATCTCCAGCTGTGAAACAGTAGAGATATATTTGTCAGGGTATTTCCAGAACTGAGTGCAGCATCTTTTCCTTACACATATTTGCATAGAAAATAAGTAGGATTATGTTTTATTCTAAACCATCATCCATTCCTGAGTCATTTCTCTCTTCAACACAGTCAATGCATTATTGCCCTTGAACTTAAAGACAGACCTACTAGCTACAATGGAGCTCCCTGCAAACAGTTTTCATGGAAACCAGAATCTCATTTATTCTAAAACCTTTCAAGCAAAATTAAGGGTAGAAAAACAATAGAACTGACTGAATCTTTAAGGTCATTTAGTTCCAGTCCCCCTGCTATAGGCAGGGACACCTCCCTCCACACCAACTCTTCTCCTCAGGGTCAAGGCTTCTCTCAAATCATTCTCCTCTAAGCCTGTGCCTGTGTTTGGGATTGCCCTGACCCAGGTGCAGGGCCTTGTACTTGGCCACACTCAAGTTCATGAGGCTGCCAAGGGCCCACCTCTCCAGCCTGTCCAGGTCCCTCTGAGTAGCATCCTTTCCCTCTAGCACATCAACAGCACCGCTCAGCTTGGTGTCATCTGCAAACTTGCAGAGGCTGCATTTGATTCCACTCTCCATGTTGCCTACAAAAATGTTAAATAACACTGGTCCCAACACCACCCTCCACCTGGACACTGAGCTATTGACTGCAGCTCTCTGAGTGTGACCATCCAGACAGTTCCCTATCCTGCAACTGGTCCATCCATCAAAACCATTTTTCTCCAGTTTGGTGACCAGGATGTCATGCAGGACGGGATCAAATGCTCTGCACAAGTCCAAGTAGATGATGTCAGTTGCTCTCCCATTATCCACTGATGCTGTTACTCCATCATGAAAGGCCACCAAGTTTGTCAGACATGGCTTGACCTTGATGAAGCCATATTGGTTACCACCAATTACCTCATCTTTATTTTCCAAACTATGCCAAGGAGAACTAGACAGAACTCTACAGTGTTGTGTCACTACAAACCTGTCTGAACCATTGGCTTCTCTGCATGCTCATCACTAGTCTCTCCTTAGCTTGTGTGCCTACAAACAATGTATGGGGAATGTCAGCCACAAATCTTACCTAGGGGACATCTTTGCTTCAAAATCCTTTGAACATCACACAATCCCTTTTAACTCTCCAGGTCTGCATTTAGTTATGTCAGAATCAGGCCATATTTCTGTGCTGCTATATCCCTTTCCTTCTGAAGGGCCTGGATACAACTTGGATTAACCTCAGGAGAAGAGTTCCTGCATAGAATCATAGATTTACCCAGGTTGGAAAAGACATTGAAGATCATCAAGTCCAACCGCAGCCTAACCAGTACCCTAACTCTAAAAACCCTACACTAAATCATATCCCTGAGTACCACATCCAAAAGGCTCTTAAACACAACCAGGGATGGTGATTCAACCACCTTTCTGGGGAGCCTATTCCAGTACCTAAAATCTCTAGTATCTAAATCTCTCTAAAAGAGCACAGGTATTAATCTGACCAGAAAGGTTCCTGTTTGTTCATAAAATGAGCCTTTTCCGCTCCATCTTGCATAGGCCACTGGGCACAGGGTAGCTGGGAGACCACAGAAAAAGTGGTTCTGTGAGCAATAGGGAAACTACTGCCTAATCCAACTCCTCCAATCTCTGCGCTCTGCCAGCATGTCTAAATAGGGTGGCAGATACACACAGGAGATAAATATTTCCACTTCCCTCAGCCAACACTGCTCTGAATTTCTATGGGACACACAGTTAGATGAAAAGGCATTTGACAAAGAAGGAAATGAAAGAGTTTAATCTGCTGTGTCATTCTCTCGGTAGCCAGAATAACTAACCCTCGCCAGTGTTAGTTCAAAGAATAGGCAGATTTTATCTCCTGACATGAGCAGTAATTCAAAGAAGCTGGTATATGATCCAGTATCCTGCATATTCACTGCAGGCAGGAAAAGACATTATGAGATAAGGGAGATCTACACATCACTTGTTATGAACACCTCATAAAGATAAAACCACACACAAGAGGAGAGTTTAGGAAGAGGACCACTCTTGGACTACTTTCCAAGAGGCATCAATTAGTAACTCTCTTCGCTCATTTTTCACACTACTCCACAGTGTCCTCCTGAGCCCCCTTACTCCTGTTGCCAACTGCTGATGCAGGGAATCCTGAGGAACCAAGGATTCATAGTTGTTCCATCAGTAGTCCTTGGTCAGCTCTCCCTCCCTGCCCCTTCTGTTTTGATCCCACTAACCAAATTTTAGTTAGTCTGAAAAGAGGATGGAAACCTCCGCAGCAATTAGTTTCTAAATATCTTGCAATGGGCAGCTTGTAGGAGCCCCATCTCAATGCCCACAGCACAGGAGGCAGGACTGCTTAGCCCATGCACTAGTGCATTTACCAGCACAGATGTAAGCCCAGATCTATGCACACCAAATACAGGCTCTCAGTTTGCACAAGGAGGCATCCATGGAGCTGAAGTATTAGGCAGATATTGTGGTGGGGCAGCAGTTATTGAGACGCCAGACAGAAAGGACACAGATAACGTGGCAACTCAGCTTTACCATTATGACTGATGATGGAACATCTAATTTCACTGCTCAAAAGAGAACTTCCATATAACTGGAAAGAATGAAATTCACAGGGGAAACCACACACAGACACACACAAAAGCAATACAAAGGAGATGAAGGATGGTTCACATACTAGTGATTCACTCTGAGACGCAAGCAAATGAAAGAGTATCCCCAACCATTTGCCTCCTGAAATGCTAAGTATATAAACTCATTGCTGTGATAACTCTGCCAGACGTGAGTCATACACTGTAAAACCTTATGGGGTCAATCAGTTTAACTTCATAAATTCATTACACCAACAAAAACAGACCATCGTGTCCAGGCTGGTTCATTTCAGCTCTTCAAAGCTGTTGGTAAAACTGCCTGAGAGCTGAAATGCTTACCAGCAAAAGCTAAAAACTGTAAATCAAATGTAATAGGCTGGCTTTGTCTACTGTATAGAAATGATGCCTGAAAAAAAGAAAATAAAAAAGAACGTAAACCAGAACAAATGGAATGGCTACATAAAACAGCCAGTACTGAAACAGCAACCCAACCTGGTTGCAGAATGAGAGAGGAAATGAGAGTTCACCAAAGTCACGGGACAGGACACATGTTCATGTTCATGCTAACACTGAACCCAAGTGGCCACATGAGGACAGCATCTAGTAGGAAATCAGAAAAAAGCATCCTTTCATACGTCCCTTGGGAAGGTGGCATCTACCAGGGCACAGCAGACCCATGTGTTCAGTAACAAGTCTGATGCTTCAGAGCCCAATGATGAGCTACAAACTGGGGTTTAACCAATGCAACACATGGAGGGAAAATCTGTATTGAGCATAAAGAAGAAAGAGAAAGGTATCCAAAAGGACTAACCAAGAAATGCCCAAACTGCCCATGAAGCATTTCTTCCCGTGGTGCAAAATACCACAAGAGGATTTATTTGCTCTTTCAGTTAAACATAAAATGAACCTTTAGGGTAGCTGATGTCTTGTCTTAGGCTGCTCAGCATGTGGATGTTCCCTGATCTTCATATTCACACTTGTGAATAATGAGACTTCTCTTATTTCCCTGGGAAGTAATGCCCACTTTTTTACTTTGACAGAGCTCCTTCCCATCCTAGAAGGGAAAATATCAAGTCAGATCTCCATTAGTCCTTCCATCTCTGCACTCAGCAAAGGGAGCCTTCAGATCTATGCTTAATTCACCCACTCCCCTAGAATTAATGGAACTGTGCTTACTGGAACATATGCTGAAGCTTAAGCACAGTGCAGTGTTTTCAACACGAAGGAATGGCTATAGAACATGCATAAATTCTGGCTGACCTATGACAGCTTAAAGCACTGCGGAGGACTGTTAACAAGCCTGTTTGGACATCACCTTGAATAAATGACGTTATCCCCAAGTAAGGGAAGGAACAGCTGAGCACCGGGGAGGTACACAAAGTGCCAGAGCAAATTCTCACACTGTCAGGTGCAAAGAAAACTGAGATTTCACCCCAAAAACCCAGTTCACAACAAGGCTACAAAATCCCAGCTGAGAATTTCTGTGTTAGACTTGAAGCTCAAGACTGTACTGTAGTTCAACCAACAATATTTTGTGCAGCATGACCTAAAAAGTTCACAATAAAACCAAAACAAACTTCAATTTCAACTTGATAAATGAACTCAGGACATAATAACAAAGAGTGCTGATCTGGGCAAATAAAAGAGCATAAAGAAAAGAGAGCAGTGAAAAAGCTATCAAGGAAAAGCTCAGACTCGCGTCCCTTGGAAGTGAAATTAAAGGCTCTCATTCATTTCCAGAGAAGTCAGAAAGGAAAATACCATTACATGCCATACCTTGAACCACTTGACGTCCATGTTGGGCCTGGACAGCTCACACTCAAATGTGACCTTGTCCTTCTCAATGACGCTACTGTCTGCCAATGGTTTGCTGATTTTCACAGGCAATTCTGAGAAGGAGAAAGAAGAATGTGGATTTAGTTGGGAACTTAGTTTTGTTCATAACCAGGTCCATGGGTGCTGTTAAATGGATCCTTCCAGATGGAAAAAACATTTCAGGTGGCCTCCTAGATTTTACCCCTTTTTGTGTTGCACGCAAGACTGAAAAAAAAAATTACTTCTGCAAAGTTCTTCTTGTCATAAGGAAACAAATATTTGGGGAATGGCAGAACCAGGTAAAATTTTCCTTCACGTCAAGAAAGTATAAATTTCACTCTCATGCTCTTGGTGTGGTTTCTGCTATGATTATTTGGACTAATTAAGCTTCTCCCTGATGAAAGCCTAGAAGTATATCACAAGAAGGACCAACTTACCCGTGACCTTTTATTTGTCTTACTCAAGCATCTCCTCCTGACCAAAACTGACAATAAAAGATTCAGCCAGACTACAGGTTTGAGCAGCTGAGTTGTTTCTAGGATCTCCTGCAATCTCAAGCTTGGAACACACACTTGTCTTTTGACTAAGTGTCTCTTATAGTGCAGTAAAACAACAGGTTTTCACACAGCGATTCCTCATTTACCTTGATCTGAAATCATTCTCAAACCATGTGGGATCAGTCCAGGGAGAAGGGGAGGAGAGGGGAAGGGAAAGGGGAAGTCCACAGTCCTCTAAAATCAGGCTTCTTAGCCTAAAGCTCAACAGCAAATAGCAGTCCACTTCCCCACATTGCTAGACTCCGAGCATTTAAAGAACATCAGCTGACCTCATTATGAGCTCTAACATAGCCAAAGGAATTCATATATTCAAATATTCTCTTGAGTGATGAGAAATATGGAGCATAACTTCAGACTTCTGCTGTTAAACTCTCACTTCTATCATAAACCAGAGTAAGAGTTCAATGCTGTTTTAGATGGAGGACTCATATTTTAAATAACTCATCTCATTAAGGCTTGGATTCCCTACTACAATTAGTTAAATTCCAGTTTGGATCATGCTTCACCTTGGATCACTTAGGGCTTCAGCCACTTATTGGAACTAACTCAATTTGTCTACAGAGAAGCTGTTTTCTATAGCAACAATAAGCTGTGATTGCAACTGGATGTCGGGAGAGCACAAATCCCGCAGTTATCCTGTACCAACATCCTCTCCTTCCATCAGAACAGCAAGTTTTTAAACCAGACTCATGCAAGCTTGCATGACACACCTTGTGTAAAACTGTTGGCAGCCATCAGGACAGCCAGTTGCTTCCTGTATAGACACTGTTCCATCAGTTTTGGTTTTTTGTCTCGCTAGAACAACAGCCAGTGTCTGAAAACTCCCACAACTGAAGCAACCACGCTGATATACCGCAGTCACTGGAGGTGCTCAAGAGCCACGGGTATGTGGCACTGGGGACGTGGTTAGTAAGTCCAGTGAGGGTGGGCTGGGTTGGACTCGGCTATCTCAGTGGTCTTTTCCAGCCTTGGGTGCAACTTGTAAGAGGGAATGAAGCAGCAAACTGCCCAGCACTGAGCTGCATTCTTCTGACACATGGTATCAGTGAACTGCTGTATTTCCCTATCTTCTCTGGAGCTATTGATCTAACCTAACTGAAAAAGTAAGCCTGAACCTAGATATAAATCAGGATCATAGTCACCCATGGTTGCTTATATATTCAGAAAGACACTCCAGAGGGTAATTCAGCGCATCTAGAAATTAAAGTAGAAGTTCCTTAGTCAAAAATATTCCACAGCCAGATTTTCACCTCGCTACCACTACATTAAAAAGGAGAATCCAACTTGTGGTGTGGGTCATTGATGTTGTTCCGGGGGGAATTGTGGCTGTTCCATGCCCACAGGGTAGAAGACAGCCAGTCTTCCTCTAAGCCACATAAAAAGCTGCTTAGTGCTCCCAAAGCGAATGCTCACCAGTTGTTTCCAACTTGAAGGTCATCTTCTGGCCAGCAGCCTCGCAGATGTATTCTCCAGCATCTTTCTTCTCCAGCTGCTCCACAACCAGACGCCGTGTTTTGCCCACAGATTCCATTCTGAACTTTCTGGAGGAGGCAAGCAGTCTTCCATCCTTGTACCATTTTACTTCGGTTGGATCCTGTGCTACTTCACAGCTGAGGGAGGCACTTGCTGCCAGGGCAGCACTCACCTCTTTCTGCACCTGCTCCTGGTTTATAAACACAGGTTTTGGCTCTGAGGGAAGAAAAGAAAAAGTATTGACTGAGGGACCGAAATGAGACCAACTTGCAGGTTTGTATGTACAGGTTGGAACAGGTTTAGGTTACCACTTGTGCCCAAACTAATAGCCTTCACTAGAGAATATCAGCTCTTCTGTTGAAACAAAGTGTCAAATCTAGGCAAGAAAGAACCTAGGAACTGAAGGAACCAAGAGGGCCCTTGAACACCAGTCCCATGGTTGCAAGTCACTATGCAAACATATTGAACCCAAAAGAACATCTGTCCTGCAGGCAACCAAAACCTGAGTTCCTTTTACTTAAGACCCACTGTGAAACATCAAAACACATAAACATGTGATAGTCAAACCACTGGCTGCCTTTTCATGACCCAGAACAGTACTCCTGGCTTCCTGAACAGACTCCTCATGGCCTCTACCATTGCCACAACTGTGACTGTCAAAGGCACAAAGGAAATATGCTCACCAACGCAGTCCTTTGTTCTTTGTGTGTGATTTGCAGATATCTATCTTACTTTGAGCTCTGGCAATAGTCAGCTCTACCAGGTCTCTTACTGTGAGTAGCAGACTCACCTATCCAGATGCAGCCTCCAACATAAAGGCATAGTAAAAAGGCAGTGTACTACTAGGAGAAGTTCCTGCTTCTCCTGCCATGAAAGGCTGCACGTAGAACATGCACTCCAGCCTCACTGCACATACTTATCTTAGTCAAATGTTTAGGTGAACAAGAATTACAGTTTGGGATCTCAGGCACAGGAGAGATTTGAATAATATCTTGAATATTGCTTCCACTGTACATATATTACTAATTATTGCTCTACAGACAGACTGAAACAGGTCTTTGTGTCATACTGAAACCAAATACTTTCTACAAACCCAGGCAATCAAGTCTAGGGAAAAAACCTCAGCACAGACTACAGTGATCCAGGTGCAGTATAATAGAAACTAGATTTTACTTTACTGTTCTCTGCTGTATTTCATACAACACCTGTCTTACCTGTGACATGAATCTTGAAGGTGAGTTTCTGGCCAGCAGCCTCGCAGCTGTACTCCCCTGCATCTTTCTTCTCCACCTGGCTCACCACCAGCCGACGCTGTTTGCCCTCTGACTCTACCTTGAACTTCTTGCTCGAGGTGATCAGTTTCCCCTCCTTTTATCACTTGACCTCTGTGATAAAATGTTTGCTCATTAAGACCGGGATGTGGTAGCATTGTGGTGGAGTGCTTGTTCATTAGGACCGGGATATAATGGTGGAATATGGAGGCCACAAACGTTGCAGAACACTCTAATTTTATGGGTAGATTGTGTACTCTGCGTAGTTACAGGCAAAGCGCGCCCCGATGGATACAAAGTTCCACGGAAGGACCAACCAAGGAACGACACACCAAGTCGCACGATCACAACCGACCAATTAAAGGACAATACGCTCGGGATGGACAATACAAAAGAAGTTGCAAGGGACGGGACGGCGCGGCAGTTGGAGGAACAATAATCCCCCTGTCGCCCAGCACTGAATTGCCTTTTAGTTTTACCCGCTACAATTAATAAAAGTTTATAATTGGAACATTATTGGCTCATTGCTTATAAATTGATGACAACCTCCATCTTCTCCTGGGCCACCTCGCAGCTCAGCGTGGCATTTTCTGTTGTTGCAGCCTTCACCACCTTCTGTACCTTCTCCTTGTTTGTAAATACAAATTCTGGCTCTGAAAAGAGAGAGATACATTAGTTTGGCCTCTTGAAAGAAGAGCAGGTTTTGGGGAAGGAATCAGAAAAATGAATCAGTTCTCCCAGTCTGATGCCCCAAGAGAATGATGTGGAGAGAAGTTGTGCAATTTATGGATGCCCCATCCCTGAAAACGTTCAAGTCTAGGCTGGATGGGTGTTAGAGCAACCTAGTCTCAAAGAATGTGTTCCTTTCCAGGACAGAGATTGGAACTGGATGATCCTCCAGGTCCCTTCCAACAAAAGGCATTCTGTGATGCTTCTTGTATGACTCTCATGACTCTTTCGTCCCCTAGCTGCCATTTACTTATGTCTTCAAAACATCAACTTATACAAAACATTCCTGTAGTATTCTCTCCCATGCTAAATGAGCCCTTCCAAGACAAAAACATGTTACATAGAGCACACCCCCTAGTGCTTGACACAAAGCCCCTGTTCTGAAACTTCCTGAGACGCAGCTGCATTGCAGAGTTGTTCTAGTGGTACAGGCACGTGGGAATGGAGAAGTGCAATCAGAACTTTCTTGTCTATGGCCTCATTCCCACAGCAAAAGGAAATTCCTGAAGATTTTAAAAGATGGAGCTGCCTCACAACTGTATTTAGAATAATTTGTTCAATTTCCTCATCAGAAATTAACCACCCCAAAGTTCAGCTCCAAAAATTTTAAGCATAGCAGGGAAAACTTACAAACTAATGACCGTTTTCTAAAACATTCTAGAATGAAAGGCCAAAATGTGTTCTCTCTCACCTGTGACATGAATCTTGAAGGTGAGTTTCTGGCCAGCAGCCTCGCAGCTGTACTCCCCTGCATCTTTCTTCTCTACCTGGATCACCACCAGCCGACACTGTTTGCCCGCTGACTCCACCTTGAACTTCTTGCTCGAGGTGATCAGTTTCCCCTCCTTGTACCACTTCACCTCCGTCTTCTCCTGGGCCACCTCGCAGCTCAGCGTGGCATTTTGAGTCAGTGCAGCCTTCACCTCCTTTTGTACCTTGTCCTTGTTTGTAAACACGTCTTCTTTCTCTGCAGGGACATCACAACAGTCACACCATTTTGCTGTAGTCTGCTGCAGAGCTTACTCCAGTTCCCCATTTTCATTATACTTGCCCTTCACAGGGACCATCATGATGCCTCATTAAGACAGGAAAATAATTTCCCCTCTATTTTGCCTTGGGAAATGAATAGGCATATCATTTCATATCATATCATAAATCTAAGCATTTCGCAGTCTGATAGCAGATTTGGACATGAGATTTAGAACACCTGCATGCACTGCTGAACCTCCTCCCTTCTCTTTGTTTCTTCTGATGTCTCTCTACATTTCCAGTAAATCAGAAGGGAATGGCCCTCTAGAACAGGTTGCCCAAGGAGACTGTGGATGCTCCATCCCTGCAGGCATTCAAGGCCAGGCTGGATGTGGTTCTGGGCAGCCTGGGCTGCTGGTTGGCAACCTTGCACATAGGAAGAAGGGGGTTGGAACTGGATGAGCACTGTGGGCCTTTGCAACCCAGGCCATATATGAGTCTGATTAGTGGCATTTTCCACCTCATTGTGTCATTCAAATTTTGTAACCAGATCTCATCAAACACCTCCCCTTTTCTCACTCCTTGCATGCCTGGTGTGCTCTTGCACTGTAACCCTGCAGACACCAGCTGACTACAAGAGCTGCACAAGTTACCCTCCTTGCCTATTGTTTGTTGCAGTAATTCATTCCTGGATGGAAAAGCACATGTAGAAAAGTGTTGCTATGACACTAGATGACAAAGAAAGTCCTATAGCCAAAATGTTTTGCACCAGAGAGGCTGTAAGTTGATCCTCCAAATGCAAGACACACAAAATGAAGTGTTCCTTTATCTCTGGGATTCCAAGCATTTTCTCACCTCTGACTTTCACTTGGAATGTTGCTTTGTCATCTTTTGTTTCACAGCTGTAGCTCCCTTGGTCTTTCAGGGTCACATTTTTGACCATGAGCTTGCGGTGCGTCCCCTGGGAGATGATGGTTGTCCTCTGGTCCTGCTTCACCTCTATTTGATCTTTCTTCTATACGACAGCTCCGCTTGCAGCTGACACCTCACACACCAGCTCCAGGTCTTCAGAAGGACTGACTGATATTTCTGGAGTCGTTTTGGACTTGCTGACAAAATTAATGGCTTCATCTGAAGAAAAAAAGAGAAAGTGGTTTACATCCTGACTCAGGCTTATTCAGCACAGCATTAAGATACAGTTAGAACTGATTGTAATGTCTCTGCTCATTACATCTGGGGGATCAAGTTTCACCTCTGGAGGTACTCACATACAAACGTGTGCTTGATTCTCCTGTGTAAGGAAAGAGTAAGTTCTATGCAGACAGTTCTTATTTCTTCTAATCAATTCTGTATTCTGCACATGTTCTTCTGAAGCTAAAATGAAGGCAGCTAAGTAACCTGTTTGCAATACATGAACAAACCAATTCAACACCTTGTCTCTAAGCTAACAAGCAGCGTTTGATGAGCACATCAGTATTTCATGCCCTTCATTCCATCCAGACTGTATTGGCAATAACTATGCTGGTATTAACAAGGATAGCAATTACAAGCAAAATGGTAGAAATACAGAAGATATAAGGAAAAGGGAACTCACCAGAGCTGAGGCGATCCTCCCTGGTGAGCGATCTCCAAGAGATGCTGCCTCAGTGAGGGTCAGCCCTTAAATGAGGTCTCAGAGGAGGTGGAGTCGAACTCCACCCCTCCAGGGAGCACAGCTACATAACTTTCACCTGTGCTCCCACAGCTGACCCCACACTTGCCTCAGCTGATCAATCAGTGGTTCACATTGTGATCTCCCATACACTCCACCCCTTCACAACGTGAACCAATGATTAGGTGAGTTCCCCTTATTACAGAGACCCAATCACGACGCTGATACAATCTCCCGTCGCATTAGATGTTGATATTATTCAAATGATGATGATTGGATGGGTGTTTATGATCTTCCATGGGCCAGTGCTTGATAGATGTTACCGGAGACAAATCATCTTGAAGTGCAGGTCCGTCTGCGTTTCATCAGTCCAGAGTAATGGTCCTAGAGGCTTAGAATCAATCTTAAGGGGAGTAATATAGATGTTTCAAGGGTACTAGGAGGGGAAGATCCGCCCTCCAGGGCAAGATACAGGCCGTATTCTTATCTTGGGTCAATACTTCTGCTTGTACTGGATTATGTCCCGGCCTCCGATACCATACCCTCTGGCCAGATATCTGTGGCTGTATAACTATATCTGGCACCAGAGGAGGAGTCTTGATCTGCCATAGGGACATAATAGGTGTTCCTTTAGCAATAAAGGCCGGAGTATTGACCACGATGTCAGTAGGCCATGTACCTATCACCGAGGGGGTGACTGAACCTCCCACCTCCAATAATCTCCCCCAAGGTGCAAGTAGGCCACACCATTTGGGTCCTACCTGCACCTTCCAAGGCCAATTTATCTTATGGATTCCCGGTTCTAAATTCTCAGGGGCAGGGAGCAGAAGATTATTTTCAGTACCAACCTGCGGTTTTACCTTATTATCGGTGCCTGTAATTTGGATCCTAAGAGGGGAGGCCCATATAGTTTGTAACATTTTCAGGGCACTGGGTCTGCCATCCCGAGGTCTTTCATTCAGGTCCCGCACGGTTTCATATAATCTTTTTGTCCACCCCTGCAGGGACTGAGAGTCTGTTTTCAGGGCAGCCTTAAGGATACCATTATAACGTTCAATAAGGCCTGCCCCTGTTGGGTTATATGGCAGGTGGAATCGCCATTCAATGTTGTTTTCTTCTGCCCAGCGCTGTATCATCGCTCCAGTGAAGTGAGTCCCTTGGTCACTCTCGATAACTTGAGGTGTCCCGTATGCAGACATCAGTTTAGTAAGTGCCTTAATTGTGTATGCTTGATTTGCCTTTGGTACAGGATAGGCTTGCAGCAGTCCACTTACAGTGTCAACGCAGGTCAGGGCATATCTCGCCCCCTCAGACCGAGGGAGGGGCCCAATGTAGTCGACCTGCCATCTCTGAAGAGGACTATATCCTCTAGCAATGTGGGATGTTGTTTCAGGCAACGGTCTCGGTCTCATCTTTGAGCAAGCATCGCAATCCTGACATGCTTGAACGATATCAGATAGTTGTACAGGCAGCCCCCATGCTTTAGCAGCTGCCCACATTATCTTCTGTCCAGCATGCCGTAGCTTCTGATGTAACCAACGGGCAATATTTTCAGATTGTGAATTCTCAATCCATCGGATTCGGGCCAGTGTGTCAGCTTCATCATTTCCTGGTGACTGCAAGGGTTGATGACCAGAGACATGGTAGACACATACTGTCCTGTGTTTGACCGTATTCCAAATGTCTACCCACATGTCTTTACCCCAAATCGGTCGGGCGTGGATAGTCCATTCCTGGGTAGCCCATTGCGTAATCCACAGAGTGAGCCCCCGGTACACAGCCCAACTATCTGTACAGATGTTCAGGACGCCGTCACCAGGTTCTTTAGTTATAACCATCCACACGGCTCGCAATTCTGCCCATTGGCTGCTTTGACCATCCCCCTCATCAAACCAGATGGTCTCAGTAGAGGGATGGTATGCTATTGCTCGCCACTTGCTCGGGTTGCCTCTGCTGGACCCATCCGTATACCAGGCATCTTCAGGAATAGGATATCTTCCTTCCTGAACGGGACTCTTCTCTGGTGGAGCAACCATCGGTTCTTTTGATGTATCACTGTGATACGTCACTGGGCCTAGGATCTTCTGTAGTTCTTCTTTAAGTGGAGATGAAGACAGACTGCTTCTCTGGCTTAGATAGGCGACCCATCGTGCCACCGTTTGTGCTTGGGCCACCCCCGTCTTAGGAAGGTGAGTCAAATCTCTCACCCACCCCTGGATTGGTAATCCGAAGTCTTAACTATGACCTCTGCTGTTTGCGTTATCGGCTCTACTGCTTGTAATGCCGAATAGGCAGCCAATAACTGTTTCTCAATCATGCTATATCGTTCTTCTGCTCCGTGCCAAACCTGAGACCAGAATCCAATGGGGGTTCGAACAGAACTCTGGCGTTGCCACAGGCCCCAGCCAAAACTATCTTGAGTAACATGAACATCTAGTTCAGCTGGGAGGGTCGGATCAAATATACCCAACGCCTGAGCTTGTTTAACTGCCAGTTTTGCCTGTTGGAAAGCATCCTGTTCTATCTTTCCCCAATTCCATGATTGACCCTTCTTTGTAAGCTTGTATAATGGCCTTAATAGCTGAGCTAAATGAGGTATAAAGGAGCGCCAATACCCCAATATACCCAAACATTCTTGCAATTGTTTTGATGTTGTAGGGACTGGAAACGCTTGGACTTTATCTACTACCGCACTGGGTAGTACTTTGGTTTTCCCGGACCAAATTACTCCCAGGAATTTTACAGATAGCCCCGGACCTTGCACCTTCTGTGGGTTTATAGCCCACCCTCTTTTCTGCAGGTAAGCTATCAACAAATCTGCTGCTTGTCTCACCGCCTCTAACGAATCGGATGTTAACAGGAGGTCATCAATATAATGATATAAATTGACATTATTTGGCTTTTCCCACTTGCCAGATCACGTGCCACTAAATTATGACAAAAAGTGGGCGAATGTACGTACCCTTGGGGTAGGACCTGGAAAGTCCATTGCCTCCCTTCCCATGTAAATGCAAACTGATCTTGCGATTCTTCACTGATTGGAATACTGAAGAATGCATTCGCCAAATCCAAGACACAGTGATATGTTTTGATTTCCCTGCTTAGTGTGTCCATTAGGGAGGCAATATTGGGTACAGCCGCATGAACAGGTGGCGTGACCTTATTTAATTCCCTATAGTCTACTGTCATCCTCCATGTTCCATCCGGTTTTCGCACTGGCCATATTGGGGAGTTATATGGGCTATGTGCAGGCCTTATAATACCCACTCTTTCTAATTCCTGCACCGTCTTTGTTATTTCATCCTGCCCACCCGGGAGTCTGTACTGTTTCACATTAGTAATCCGGCGTGGCTTCGGCAAACAAATAGGCTCATGTTTTGCATGGCCTCTCAATATTGTCTGGATTGCCCGGATACTAATGCATCTCTGCCGCAATCGGAACTCTCCCACTGTTGTATGGAGAGCCAGACCCCACAGGATATCAATTCCTAATATATACTCTGGAATTGGGGCAATGGATACCTTGTACTCCCGTGGTGGAAGACGCCCGACCCCCAGTTTTACCCAGGTTTGGGTGACCGGAATGGTTTGTCCCCCAAAACCTCCAATCATCACTCTATTACCTTTAAATTTAGTTGGGTCTCCATATATTATAGATGTCTCTGCCCCGGTATCAACTAGGGCCATAACCTTCTGTATATTCTTTCGGGACCAGTATATCGTCAGTTCCACATAGGGCCTCCGGTCCCGTCTAGAGGCCCTAGGAGGACTGACATCCCTCGTCAAGCCATGAACTGAGCCAGATTCAAGTCTTTTACCTCCGATACCTCCGGTGTCATAACCCGAGGCACCTGAGGTGGCTTCTTTTTCCTATTTGGAACTATAAAATCTTCTAAATTCCATGTTGTTGTTGGTCGCCGCTCTATAAATCTTATCCCTGGCCTTTTGGGTTTATTCTGAAATTTTTGTTCATCCTTCAGTTGCTTCCACAACTGAAGGAGAACCTGATTGGGCTGCCCATCAATTTTTGAAAACTGAACGCCTGCCCGGAGCAGATCATTAAACATTTGTTTCCGGGATACCCTAACAGGTCCTGCCCGAGAAGTTCGCGGGGCCGATCTTCTGGCTCGCACTATTGGAAAAGCCTCGGCATCCTCAATCACCCTGATATTGCGCTTAGCTCGTAAACGCTCAGTTTCTCCGAGGTCTGCTACCAATTGGGCGGCTTGTTGGACTACTGCCTCTGCGGATACTACTGGACTAAGTATGGAAACCAAGGTTCCATACATATGAGAGGGTGCTTACTGTAAAATTAGGTCCCTCATTCCCGCAGAAAATTTAACCATACTGATATGGCTATCGAATGTGTCTTCGTAGATAGCCTCTCTCATACCTAATTCACGTATATAATTTTGAAGGTCTTCCATAGAAGACCACATCCCTGTGTTTACTGGCATGTCAGTTTTATTTGTCCACACCATGCGGCAAGCAGCCATTATCCATTCTACAATTGAATGGTTTTCTTCAGGGAACTGAGTCCCAGCATACAGTCTCTGCCGAAGGGCAGGATGTACTGTTATTGTGGCCAACTTAGATACTTCGGGGCCACTAACCAGTACACTATCTGCCCCTGAATCCCATAACCGTAATAACCAAGCCGGAACACTTTCCCTTGGCCTTTGCCTAAATCGTTGCACTAGGTCCATGAGTTCAGTAGGTGTATATGGACGGGCTGTTACATGTAAAACAGATTCGGCAGGGGGCCATTGATCAGGAGGCACTCCTGCTGGTCGATCTTGAATTTTCTTTGTTTTTTGAGTTATTACTGGACGGACTTCTAGTGAGTCCGTCTCAGATGGTTTTTCTAGATCAGATTTAGTGATCTTATTTTGATTCATTTCTTCAGGATCTTGATCGTCATTAAATGAAATGTATCTAATTTGAGGGTTGGAGGAAGAAAATGACGGTTTTTTTCCTGTCAATAGATTGATCTCACCCTCCAATTTTTCAATACGGGCCTTTAACAATTCATTTTCATGTGCAATGTTGTTTGATTTTATCTCTGCCCGATTTAAAGCATTTAATAATGGCCAGGCTGCCATAGATGCAGCCATTCGCTTTTCTTTTGTAATTAAGATATCTTTTTGTAGTCCTAGAAAGTAATCAGTTAGACAATAGGCATCCATGTTATTTGGTACTCTTAAAGGGCCCCATTGTTCAATAATTGTTGCTAATTGGTAATATGGGGACGCCTCAAAACCTGGAATTTGTCCAGGAAGGCATGTCCCTAAGGGGGTGGTCTTCTCCCCCTTGTACCAATTAAAGATTTTCCACACAAAGGACATTTTTTTTTTTCCTTATATTTCTAGATGCCAAGACAGTGGCTCCTGCCTGGCTTGCCAAATGTATTGGCAATAACTATGCTGGTATTAACAAGGATAGCAATTACAAGTAAAATGGTAGAAATACAGAAGATATAAGGAAAAGGGAACTCACCAGAGCTGAGGTGATCCTCCCTGGTGAGCAATCTCCAAGAGATGCTGCCTCAGTGAGGGTCAGCCCTTAAATGAGGTCTCAGAGGAGGTGGAGTCGAACTCCACCCCTCCAGGGAGCACAGCTACATAACTTTCACCTGTGCTCCCACAGCTGACCCCACACTTGCCTCAGCTGATCAATCAGTGGTTCACATTGTGATCTCCCATACACAGACAGAACCTGCCTGAGGAGCAAGCTGATGGCTGTCAGCTACAGGCAGACCTAGCTTTGTACTGCATTTCTTAGAGCAACAACTGTTGCTTTCAGTCACTGAATATACCAAGGCCAATTACTATGCCAGGAACATTTATGGCATCAGTGAACAAAAAATGCGTTAAAAATTGTAATAGACAGGAGCCATTTATTCTTTTATAACTAGGTGACCAAAGAACAACAGTCCTTCTAGAGTCAAGCTGTTAAGAACTAATAGCATCAATCAATATCACATAGATAGATTACTTCCCTGCCCTAAGACCATCTTGCGACCATTTGGTGCTCCTAATTAAGCCCTCTTGATGGCATTTTGTCTGAGCCATGCGACATTTTGTGATAGGAGTTACTGCTAGTGTTCCCTTAACCCTACACCAAAGTAGGAGGTATCCATTCTCAGGGAATCATGCAGGCTTCCTCTGTATTTGATGCTCAGAGACAGCCCCAGAACTTTTTAAATCTTAGCTTAGCTCTCATCCAATAATGTTCATCAAACAGTGCAACTTGTCCTTTGGGGATGCCTTTGTTCTGCATCAACCAGTTCCAACGGAGTCTTCTTGGCTTGTTTTAGATCAGTTTTTCAACAGATAAAGCCAGGGTCTTTGAATTACAAAGTGAAATTGCAGAATGCATGATTCTCAACCAAACAGAACAGCAGGTGGGATGCAGGGTGAATACCTGAACCAACACCACCTGCAAGCAATCCTTCAATATCTTAGGAATCTCTAGCCACCCCAAATCCAGTGTTGTGCTTGATCTATCATCTCTGCTGAGTTTTTAGCTAAGCTGATGGTGAGCATCACGGTGGTGATGGGTGAGCAGTCAGACTAGAGGGTCTTAATCAACCGTAAGGATCCTGTGATCAGAGGAACGTGAATGTGCTGTTAAAGGTCACAAGCGCTGCACTGCAGCATGAGCATACACAGCGAAAGGCTTTCAGTAGAGCTTCAGTTCATAAATGAGGACTGGGTTATGGAAAATAGGCTCAAGATATAAAACAGAAAACAGATCTTAACGCCAGGTTCTGTGAATGCAACCAGCTGAATTTCACAGATATTGAATTTCAATGACAATTTCTTGTGTTATTTTACCCTCCAGCTCCACCCTGAACAGGAACATGTCAGTGACAAGCATTACTCCTCCAGGCTTGACCTAACAGTGCTTTACTTGCACTATGAGCTAATGGCTGTGCTTACAGCACCTCAGGGAGACACCTCAGAGATCACAATGTCCTTCGGGTACAGCAGGAGACACTCAACTCTCCAAATGTGGAGTTTAATTTGTCCAAAGAGGAGACAGGATTCCCATGCTAATAACTTAGGACCATTTCAGTCATAGGTTTAAAGATGATGTAAGTGCTGAGGCAATACATGAACTAGATGAATGAAGCCCAGATGTCAGGGCTCAAGTCGTGACTCCAGCCCCAGCTGGAGCTAAGGCTGTCTTGAATTCATCACAACACAGTTACATTATTTGCTCATACTGTGGATTTGCATAGGGACAACAGGAAGGTCAGAATTGCTTCAATAGAGCTATGCAATCTTTGTCCTAAATACTGGAAACCCACAGCGTTGGACAAATAAAATGAATTAAGTCTGAAGTGCTTTACATGGATTGTGATCCTATGTTTGCCTCACAAACTTACCTGAGACTTTCCAATCAAAAATCAGAGTGTCATCTCCAATTGTGTAGATGTATGTTCCCTCGTCTTCTTTCGTTACAGCTGAAGCCACAAGCTTATGCAGTTTCCCTTTATCTTCCATTGTGAATTTCTTACTGGTCTTGATTTCTTTGCCATTTTTGTACCACTTCACCATGACATTGGCTTCAGAGGTCTCAGAAACAAATTCAGCTTGTTTTCCAGCAACGGCCCTGATTACTCCTCCACTTGTCTCTTTGATTACGAAGTTTGCCAGTGCTGAAACAAAATATGAAGACACAAAATACATATGATGGTAAAGAACTGCAGGGACATTGGTGACCATGAGGCATTCATTTATCGTAAGATCAAACGTGCACGTTTAATCCTAGTTCTAATTGCTAGATTCTAATTCAGAAGCTGGCAAATTGGCAGCTTTTATAAACCACGTACCAGATTACCTTATCTCCACAAGTTGAAGGACGTACACTGTACAGGGGACAGAGCCAAAGGAAGAAGCCCAAGGCTTCAAGAAAATGTCTAAAATAGGAAAACTGAGGAAAGAATTGGAACAAGCAAACTAGAAGGAAATCAATGGAGGGGGTATCTATTACTGCACTGTAACCCCCTGGCAAACAAATCGAGCCTAAAAGATAGAGATATCACTTAGGACTGAAAAGAAAAAAGAAAAAAAAGAATTCCTTTATGGAAATTAATTGGAGTGCAAAAGTTAGATGATAAAACTGGCCCCTATTAACACACAGTGGAATAATTGACTTCAAAGATTCAAAATCTCACCACTGTCTTAGCCAAAAGTTCAAGCCTAAGTCCACGGTCCTATTTTACTGAGGGTAATTGAGCTTGTTTTCCAACTTCTTGTTAACATATCATTTCAAAACAGCGCACACAACTGAGTTGGGTCTGTTGAGACAGCGCAGTCAGAGCTGCTAAAATCAAAGTCTGGATTATGCATGCATTTGTTCTGCAGTTCCAAGAACACGCATGTATAATACAAATTCAACAACGTTCTACAGAATGCCTGTATTTAGGAGCTCGAGAGCCAGCTGATGGACACTGGGATGACTGAGATCCTGTCAATACATTTAACTCCATCCTATCATACAGTCAAATTTCATTCATTTTTTCAGGAACTGTCTCTTATCATTGTAGTCCCGTCACCACTGCTGGATGTGAGCCCAACCACACAAAAGCAGCTGCTGGTTTTCACTGCAGATACTGCAGTAAGGAGAAACAGCCTCCAGACTGGACCAGCTGAGCGTGGCCCTACCAGGATTTGCTCCAAAGGTCTTATTACCAGTAGTGCTTCCCGATGAAATACATGGGGGTCCTCCTTTGATTCCAACCCCAACCCACCCCACCATGCCCCCTGATAACATCCATCAGGGCCACATCTCGACAGCTCCTGAACACCTCCAGGGATCCCACCACCTACCTGGGCAGCCTGTGCCAGTTAATTCTATGGGCAGACCTGCCAGTATGAAATATTATGCTAACATGACAAAGAGAGAGAAGAAAAGCAAAATTAAGACTAGCTGACAAGCCTTGGCAGGAAGTTCTCCTCTCCATCAATTTAGTCCCTGTGACTCTTCACAGGTGTTTTCTACATTTGGGATCACTGCTACAAAAAGAGATGTTGACATCATCTCTTGTGGCCACCCTGACAGAAGAGCAGGAAGGCTGGGATGCTCTTTTTCCTGTCTTTCCCTTGATTTCCTCTATATCTTAGGGACGAATCACAGGACAGAACACAGAAATCAAATGGCTCTACAAAGCAGATTGGCCAGTTCAAGTCAAAACAGCCACTGAAAACACCCCAGATGCTGTCTGACAACAGCTGGACTGTCGGGGAGTCAGGTGAATGCAGTCTGCTGGCCCTGGGCAGGAAGAGGACAGCCCAGACTGTCACATACCTTTCACTGAAAGCTGATAGAGCATTTTATCCCCCTCACAGATGCACTGATAAATTGCAGCATCATCCATTGAGTCGTTGTGAATTTTCAGGGTGTGTTTCTTCCCCACAATTTGCAGTTCATAATTTTCACTGGCCTTGAGCTCCTTCCCATCCTTCATCCACTCCACAGTAGCGCCTGTGTCTGAAAGCTCAGCCTGCAGTTTGGCTTCCTCACGCAGCCAAACGCAGATCTTTTCTACATCTTTGCTCTTCTTGGTAAATCTCACTGCAGCACCTGTCAGGAGCAAAGGCCTCGTTATTTCAATTTATATCAGGCTAACGTGGTCAATGTTTGCTGCAACATCTCTGAAAAAGTATCACCTTCTGTTCCTGCACTCATCATTGTGTCAGTGCTGAGCAATTCACGATATTTCATTTGGTCTTCTTGCTGGATTTACTAAGTAAAAATCAACCAAACATCTCCTTCTACTGATTAATAATGCTCTAAACATGCTTCTGCAGAGGTTTCCACCCAATGACAAACAGGTCCTCCCATCATGAATGTTTATTTGTTCTACTTTGTCATGCAAAGCTGATTGATAGAGATATTATTGGAATGATTGCTCCCCTACTTCTAAACTATTCCAGTGCAATCAGAAAGGCTGTCTGAACCTGCAGCTGAAAGTACTGCTCTATGGTCATGCAGTGGTAAACCTGGTGACTGAATGCATTGGCCAATAGCTGTGAACTGCAGACATTCATCAGCTGGCATGCTTGCACGTTGTTGTAAGGTCAATAGTAAACATGGCATCCCCTCCAGGTACAGCTTCACCAGTTGTTAGGGGGGATTTCACAGCCAGGACTGGGTCTGAGGAAGAACATGTATGTCTTAATGCTCTTTAGATGCAAGTCTGGTATCTCATTTAGAGATGGAAGATTAAATCATAGGTACATTTCTACTTCTCCCTTTGCATGAGTGCTAGAAGAAGCACTTCTGTGCTTAAGATCTGTTACAGAAAGTTCTGCCTCTTGCACATGTGAGATATCAAAAGATAAGGATATTCATGTCTCTGTCACAGAAACAACTCGTATCACTTTAGTGGTAGCTGGAGGTTGATAGGAGATAGGAGAACTAGGAATAAAGGAAAGCCTTTGGTGTGTTAATGCACTGCTAACCTTAAAGTCAAAGGAAGCATCTTTAGGGAACCAACACAGCTGCTCAGCACACACTGACCCATTTCCATTGGGGTTTTTGTGCTTACCAAGGTGCACGCTCCCTGGGAATTCCAGAGACGGGCTCTGTCCATGCGCATTGACTGCAGACACTCGGAACTGATCATCAGCCTCTTCAGACAGATTGCTCACCGTGAACTCTGGGACGGGGACATGAGACTCGTGGCACCTCACCCAGGTGAAGCCAGTTAGTTTCTTGCATTCCACAATGTAGCCATCGACTGGAATGGGGCGGTGCATCTTCGGAGGGGACCATGCCAGCGTCACTGAGGTTTCTGTTTTATTTTTCACCACGGGGTCAGTTGGGGGCTGGGTGGGAGGTTTTCTGGGAGCTGAACAGAAATAAATTTCAGAAATATTAGCATAAGGTCATGTAGGCTGGAAAAGACCTTCAAAAGACCTTCAAAATCAGCAGACTCAACTTTCAGCATGACCTACTGAGTCCCACCATTAACTACTGTGGTACCTGAGGACATACATGACAAGCTTATTCCTGCAGGTATTTACATAGTGAATATATTCACCCTCTGGTTGCTTTGGAACATTTTAGAGGTTAAAATCCCATCAGACTTTTTCACTGTGTGCAGCCACTGATACAGGCAGGAGGCTGGGAATTACCTGATGGGCTCTAGTTACAGACTACTGACACAGTAAAGGATTGATTTCATTTAATTTTGGCCATCAGAAAGTTTGGTGTCTGGTTTCAGTCACCCATCTGGACTCCAATTATAATCATATGGAGAACAGCACATTCAGGAGAACTCATCTCAATAAACCTGAATGAAATCACAGAATCATAGGATCATGGGAGGGCTTGGGTTGGAAGAAACCTTCAAGATCATTAAGTGCTAGATGCCAAAGGTCCCACTAACACAGTATTAAGCCAAAAGCTAGATGCTGGAATCAGATCTCCTGACCTTACCATCAGAAACTGAGATGTCATATTTTGCTCAGAGGTGCCTGCTTGTAGGAGGGACAGCTTCCGAGCTTTTTCTGCTCCAGGAACCAGCTCGAGCTTCAGAATTTAAACAGCAGTCAGAAATTAAACTGAGCTTTGTCACCTCCATCAAATAGAAGGAGTGGTTGGGTGGTACAGCTTTCCAAATCGCTTAGAAACTGTCACAACAATCAGATGCCTACCTTTTCTTTTTTAACTTGTTAATACATAGAGCTTAATAGCATCAGAATGCCCCAAGCACTTCAGACAACAGGACAGCTGTAAACCCTTCTTTAAGGATTCCTTTGTTTAACCACTGAGTAACTGTAATTCAGTGGTGCTGGTAGGAGAAGGGAAGTCCTAATCTTCCCAGATGGTGAACAGAGTTGATGTTCACATGCAGACTGGTGCTGCAGCAGAGCCAGAAACCACTCATTTGGGAAACACAGCACCAAGAAAATAATGGGAATAGCTTCATAAAATCAGGAGCTTCACTCAAATTTCATGTCAGATCTATAATTCTTCCTATTTTCAGGAAGAAATGATTTCCCTTTTTCTTGTAGTTTTATTTTCTTTTCCTTTCCAGCAAGCAGCTTTGTAGCTTACAAATTGTTTTCTAATCACCTCCTGGTGTGGACAAATCACACAGGTCTGACTCCATGTTTTACATAGTTAGCATATTATATTTGTTCCACTATGGAACTGTACAGTCATAGAATGGCCTGGGTTGAAAAGGATCCCAAAAATCATCCAGTTCCAACCCCCTGCTATGTGCAGGGACGCCATCCACCAGACCAGGCTGCCCAGAGCCACATCCAGCCTGGCCTTGAATGCCTGCAGGGATGGGGCATCCACAGCCTCCTTGGGCAACCTGTTCCAGTGCGTCACCACCCTCTGAGTGAAAAACATCTTCCTAAGATCCAACCTGATCCACAACCCCTACACACCCTCAGAGCCCCCTAGAGCCCCTAGTCCTCCTATTGCCCACCACAGCCCCATATGCCCACTAGAGTCCCCCTCAACTCTCTTTACAGGCCCTGCACAGCTCTATATAACAGTCTTATAGAACTACCTCTAGTAGAAGCAATCTCCACACAGAGATCCTTTCCCAGCACACTGCGCCACGGGGGGAGCAAAACGGGGGGGGGGCACATACACACACAGCGCCGGGGGGGCCCGTAACCGACCCCCACCCATCCTTTAAAGGGGTGGGGGGTCCGTTTTAATGGGGGGGGGGGCGAGATCACCTTCACCCCCCACCCCCCCATCCCCACCCCATCCTTTAAAAGGGGGGTGTCCATTTTGGTGTTGGGGGGCAGTGACAATCCGCCCCCCCACCCCATCGTTTAAAGGAGGGGGGGTCCGAGACCACCCCCCCACCCCATCTTTTAAGGGGGGGGGTCAGGGGCTCATGGGGGGCAGCACATCGTGCACAACATTGTGGGGGGGGGGGCTTTAAAAGGGGGGGGTTACAAAAAGCATAGCTCTCAACTATAGATGGGATTGGGGGAAGCTCAATCGATGGGGGGGGGCCCTTCATGCAGGGGGGGCACAGCGTAAGTCAGCGGCTTTGAGGGGGGGTGTTGGGGCTGTTTGGCCTTTGGGGGGGTCATTGTGTGCCCCACCCCCACCACCCCCACACACAATGGGGTGTTAATGTGGGGGGGGGGGCTTAGATTAGTTGCGTTCCCTATAGCACTGCCCCCCCCCGTCATTAACCCCCCCGCTTTATCCTTACGGCTGAGCCCCCCCCCGACAGCGCCCCATTCATCGTGATGGGGGGGGGGGTTTGTCACACAACCCCGGCGCGGCTTACGGCACATCGTCGACCCCACCCCACCCCCCATAACCCCACCCGGGGGGGGAGGGGGCGATGTGGTGAGTGGGGGGGGGGTTCCGGAGGTGGGGGTGAGCAAAGTGCAATATCGGGGGGGGGGTCCTATAACTGGAGGGCAGCGGCTGCACAAAGAGCCCGCGGGGGTCGGAGAGCAGCACTTTAGCTGGGGGGGGTCCACGGGGTCCAGGGGTAATGCTGCCCCACCCCCTCCCCCACCCCCCACTGCCGACCCCCCCCCCGCGTTGCCCCCCCGCCCCAACGTCAGCTCCTGCGGCAGCTCCTCGTCGCTCTCCTCCTCCTCTTCCTCGTCTGGGGGGTCAATATGTGGGGGGGGGGGTCCCATCGGGCAGCGGCAGCTCCGCCGGCTCCGATTGGCTGAGCCGCAGTGCGCGGGAGCGGCTGTTGTGTGCCGGTCGGTGGAGGGGAGGCTCTTCATGGAGCTGCCCCGCAGCCAACAACAGCCTGAATGAGATCCTGGAGTCCCAGACGCTGGAGGATGAGCTGGGAAAGAGCAGAGGCTCCCCACAGAAGGGCAAATCACGTCTGATAACGTGAGTGTGGAGCACAGCCAGCCCCTTCCTCACATGTGTGGGGCTTCCATGTTCCTCTGTGCCCATTGCAATGTGCCACCCCAATCCTGCTGCCCAGCCAGGAGTGGATGGGATGAGCAGGTTGGGATGCACAGAGCAGTGCTCAGACATTGCTGGGACATTTGTGCACTGCTGTTGAGCTTCCCTTTGTGCAGCAGGGGAGAGGATGGAGGTTTACAGGTGGATGGTTGTTATTTCTATGGCATTGCACAGGTGGTAGAACCATGTCCATTCCCAAACTTATTCCAGGGCATGCGGGAATTTGTGCAGTTGTAGTTCCTGAATTGTGCTATTTAAAACCCTCCTGTAAATGGGGATGTTTTGTAATGCCTGCTGGGGCTGCAGGCAGCATTGCCTTCCTCCTTAGGGGGCAGGTTTAATCACAAGCCTCCCTATTTCCTATCACAAACGTCCTACAAACCATGTCTGGGCATTGCTGTCTCGGCCTGGATCTCAGCTCCTGAGACTGTCAGATGTGAAGCAGCAGCAGCTGGGACAGGGCTGGCTCTGTGTGCCCTCTCTGGGTCTGTGGGCACAGAGTGGGGCAGAGGGATGACTGTGAGAGGGAGGAATTGCCCAGCCACAAGAAAGAGGAAATCAGCTGAAAAGGGGAGATTTGAGAAGCACTGAGGCTGTGGCTGCTTTGACAGTAAGAAGAAACCAAGCTGTCACTGTGCAGATGGGAACTCCAGTAGGAGAGCTGTGGTGGCTTTACAGATGGCAGACAGCAGCTGGAGTGTAGAGCCAAGGGTAGGGGGGGGATCTTCCTCTTAGCAATGCCATGCAAAGAATGATGCAGACTCCTGCAGGGTCGGCTTTGCTGTGTGACCCTGGGTGGAAGCAGCTGGAAGGTCTCAGCCCTTCTGCATTATCCCAGGAGCTGGGGCAGTGCTCGGTCTCATCCCACCTCTGCTAATAGCAAATGCAGAATCCCTTATCTGAGTGCCCTTTTCTCTCATGTAGAGTCACCAACCCTGGGAAGTTCACAAAAAGTTTGGGTGTTGTGTTGAGGGATGTGATTTAACTGGGAAGTATTGGTGATGGTTGGACTGGATGATCATAAGATCATCCAGATCATAAGATCTGAGATCATAAGATCATAAGATCATCCAGGTCTTTTCCAACCTTGAAAATTCTATGGAGTTGTAGCAGATTGTGGGGGTGTAGGTGTGGTATATATATGTACACAGATGGGAATATCCGTATGGAAAAGATAGATCCATGTGTGTTCTGGGCTGCACTGAAAAAGGGGTGGCCAGCAGGAGAGGGAGGTGATTGTCCACTCCTGCTCAGCTCTTGTGAGGCCATATTTGCAGCACTGTGTCCAGGCCTGGGAAGCATGTGGAGCTGTTGGGGGGGGTCCAGAGGAGGGCCACTGTGATGATCAGAGGGCTGGAGCAGCTCTCCTATGAGGAAAGGTGGAGGGATCTGGGCTTGTTTAGCCTGGAGAATGGAAGGCTGTGGGGAGACCTCATTGTGGCCTTTGAGTACTTGAAGGGAGCGTATAAACAGGAGGGGGAATGGCTGTTTATGAGGGTGGATAATGATAGGACAAGGGGGAATGGTTTAAAACTGAGACTGGGGAGGTATAGGTTGGATCTTAGGTAGATGTTTTTTGCTCAGAGGGTGGTGACACACTGGAACAGGTTGCCCAAGGAGGCTGTGGATGCCCCATTCAAGGCCTGCAGGCATTCAAGGCCAGGTTGGATGGGCTCTGTCCATGAGCATTGACTGCAGACACTTGGAACTGATCATCACCCTCTGCAGACAGATTTACAGCCCCTGCACAGCTCTATATAACAGTCTTATAGAACTACCTCTAGTAGAAGCAATCTCCACACAGAGATCTTTTCCCAGCGCCCCTTTGTGACATCATAATGCCCCTTTGTGACATCATAACACCCTTTGTGACATCATAATGCACCTTTCTGATGCCATAATGCCCCTTTCTGACGTCATAATGACCCATTGTGATGTCTTAATGCCCCTTTGTGACGTCATAATGCCCTTTGTGATGTCATAATGCCATTTGAGACGTCATAAGGCTCCTTTGTTTTCATAATGCCTCTTTGTGACGTGATAATGCCTCTTTGTGATGTCATAATGCCCTTTGTGACGTCTTAATTCCCCTTTGTGATGTCTTAATGCTCTTTTGTGATGTCACAATACCCCTTTGTGATGTCATAACACCCCTTTGTGACATCACAATGCCCCTTTCAGACGTCATAATGACCCTTTTTGACGTCATAATTCCCCTTTGTGATGTCATAATGCTTCTTTGTGGTGTCATAATGCTTCTTTGTGATGCCATAATGCTACTTTGTGACGTCACAACGCCCTTTGTGACGTCATAATGCCCTTTGAGACGTCATAATGCTCCTTTGTGATGTCATAATGCTCCTTTGTGATTCATAATGCCCTTTGTGATGTCATAATGCCCTTTCTGACGTCATAATGCCCCTTTGTGGTGTCATAATGCTTCTTTGTGAGGTATCTGTGGTGCCATTGATAATGAAGTGTGATGAACTGGAAGGCTTTCAGTAGAATTGCAGCCCTAACATAAACAATGACTTGAACTCTGGAATTCTGTGTAAAATCATTAGCTAGCTTGTGGTCCGGGTCTTCAAACCAAAGGCTGTGAGGTGCTGCTCTTGTTGACGCAGGCTGTGAAAGATGACTTGAGCTCTAAGAGTAATTTCCCTTCTGCTCTTTATATGAACGTCAAATCCACAATTAGAATATTAAGAAGATAATATAAAATTTTGTGCTGCTGGACTGAGGACTTCCATTAGCTGTTAGCCATAGTTTGGAACTTGCAAAGCAATCATATTGGAGCCTTGCTGGGCAACCTGCTCCAGTGTCTCACCACACCCACAGTAAAGCATTTCTTCCTAATATCCAATCCTAATCTACCTTCTTCCCATGTAAAGCCATTTCCCCTCATTCTGTTGCTACCTGCCCTTATGAAAAGTCCCTCCCCAGCCTTCCCTGTAGGCCCTCTTCAGATACTGGAAGGCCACTCTAAGGTCTCCTTGGAGTCTTCTCCAGGCTGAAGAGCCCCATCTCTCTCAGCCTGTGCACATAGTAGAGGTGCTTTCAGCCCTCTCTGATCACCTTCATGGCCCTCCTCTGGACCTGCCTGAACATCTCCAAGTCCTTCTTGTGTTGAGGGCTCCAGAACTGCGTGCAGTGCTCCAGATGGGGTTTCAATGAGAGGAGTGTGGAGGGGCAGCACCACCTCCCTCGACCTGCTGGTCATGCTTCTGTGCTTTAAGCTTATGCTTTAAGGTCCTATATGCTTTAAGGTTTAGATAGTGCAGTCGCCTCACCTCTTCAGGTTTATCTGTGAAGGTCCCTTCCAAGTGAACCGTGCTGATCCAGACAGTTCGGATTGCTCATTAAAGTGTTTTAGTAAGTTGGGCTGGTCCTACGAAGCAGTATGACTGCAGTAAGCAGTGTACATGGTGCGCTGTGAGTACTGCACACATTCCTCTTGGCAGCTTGTGGAACAGAAACTGTGCATTGTTTGGATTGTGTAAGTATTCCTGTTGGTCTCTTGTGATGCTTACCTTCTTAGAGCACCTTTCCTCGTTTGGCTCTACATATTTTGGTACCTTACTTGTTCTGTTTGGCTTAGCAGGGAAGGTCTTCTTCTGAAGCATCCTCAGTCTTGGTCTGGGCAGCATACTTAGAAATGACATGGACGTTACATGAGTGGGTGGTCAAAGGGGGGAAGAACTCACCTTTCTGATCTGTTTCCTTTTAGAACACAGTCCTGGAGAGGATTTGCTTTCCTTGTTTCCTGGAGACTTGGATTCTTAGATGGTTTTGACTGCAGCTATTTCTGATGTTAATTCCTTTTTCTGTACTTTAGTAGCCAAGTGCAAGTGGAGTGCTTTGGGAATTGTCTGAAGTTGCCAGGTTGCGTGTGATCACATATGTAACGTGGAGTTATGTGTGGTGCCAGTGATAATTAAGTGTGATGAACTTGAAGGCTTTCAGTACAATTTCAGCCCTAATGTAAACAGTGACTTGAACTCCGGAATTCTGTGTAAAATCATTAGCTAGCTTGTGGTCCAGGTCTTGAAACCAAAGGCTATGAGGTGCTGCTCTTGTTGACGCAGGCTGTGAAAGATGACTTGAGCTCTAAGAGTAATTTCCCTTCTGCTCTTTATATGAACGTCATATCAACAATTAGAATATTAAGAACATAATATAAAAGTTGTTGCTGCTGGCCTGTGGACTTCCATTAGCTGTTAGCCATAGTTTGGAACTTGCAAACCAATCTTATTTAGACTTTAGTGGTGAAATCTTCTGATGAAATCTTCCTTCTAATTCTGCAAAAGAATCTCGGTGGAACATTTCTGTCTGAAAAGGCTCTGGCATATGAAGATGTGCCAGACTGCAGCCATGTGCCAGATGCGTTTGGATCCATGGAATTTTCTGATGTAGCTTCAGTGTTTGAAGAATCTCCACTCGATCTAAATACTCAGAAAACAAAGCAGGTGTGTGAAGATGTGCAGCTAGTTTCTTACAGAAAAAATACAGCTCTTAATCTAGAAATCTGCTTCTCATTGTATCTAGTGCTTACTCCATATTTAAGTATCTAGTGGACCTTGACCAAAGGAAGATAAAGATAGAGCAAAGAAGTATGTTAAGCATAAATTTTGTTGCCTTCTACCTGTAGGCCATGGTTGGTTTGACGTGATCCCTAACTCCAGTGTTTGGTTTGCACAGAAACAGCAAGCAAGGGAACAAGTAAAGGAGTCAGTGAGGATTTTAAAACACAATGGGAAGCGATAAGGCACAGTTAATAAGATTCTGGAGTTAGGCTGGAGGTAGGCAGAGGTTGAAAGGTACCGAAAGAAATTCAATCTTACTGTGTTGGACAACAAAATCCACTGTGATATTATTCAAATTTTTAACTAAACCAAGTGATAATTCATATTTATGTTTAGATAAGCTGGTGAAGGTTAATCCTCAATGGAGAATTGAGATGAACAAATAAAAAAATGGTGTTTGACAGTCTATAAGAAACGAACTTATTCTAGGAGAGAATCAGAGTTTTCAACTGTTTTGTTCAATAGCCAAATAATGTATGATATTTTTATAAGCATTGTGTCTGACCTTCTCAGCTGTTAGAATTTCTTTGACAGTAACTTCTCCGGCTGTGATCAGAAAACCTTTTGTTCCGTCTCTGGCACCATTCGAGGCATGATACTCAACTGGGTGATATGGAATTCACACTGTCAACTCCAGTGACAAGAAAAGTGGCATCTAAGAAGCGTGCAAACACAGAGAATGTTGATGCAGAGTCAGTGTTAAGAAATGAGCTGCCCTTTGCATTTCCTGCTCCAAAGGCCTTCTTTTCGAAGAGCCAGACAGAGAAGCAAGTAGAAGGCATATCTTTTTAGGCGCCTACTTCCAAAGGTATGTTGTATCTAACAAATGGAAACCTAGAACATGTGTAGCTTAGGAATTTTTTACTTTTAATATGAATGCAGTACTTGTAGGTCCTAAAATTCTGAAAGGTTTCAGTGTGGGGTTTATTTGGTCACAGCACATACAGCTGCCATCCTGTACATCTGACAGTGCACTGCAAGCGGTTTAACCATATATCAGGGCATGGTACACGTCTGTTAATGATAGAAGTTCTCACAGTTTCACAAGGAGCATGCCTTGAGATGCATTCAGATAATGAGATAAGTGCTGTGTTCCTAAAACTAGCATGTGTCTCCACTCTCCATCGAGATTTAGTAGATAATTTCTTTAACAATTATGATGAGAGTTTTGTTTTGTTTTTATTTTTTTCTGGGCTATTATTTTGAGTGAAAGAAAAGGGTATGCTTTTATTTAAGCGAGCTTTTGATTGCATCATGCTTCTAAATTAAATGTAACCTACTGAATTCCTCATGATAGCATACGAGTACTTGCGTGTATCTGTTCTCCCTAATAGAGGGAGAAGAGACTCAGTGAACCTGGACAGTGTTACCCAGGGTTGTGAGAACAGCTAAATGATTGTTGAGAACTGGTCAACTCGTGAGCCTGAGACCTGGGATCCTCCATCCTAGGGTGGAACTTTACTGGAGCACGTGGGTGCCACAGCAACAAAAGGACTGTGTACAATAGACTGAGAGTTTGCTGAGTTTCTTGGTTTACAGAAAGCACAACTAACTCAGCAGCAAGTGACGTATTTGGAATAGGAGATGACAGCTGGACTTTGAACCTTAAGGACTGCCAAGAAAGAAGCCATCTGCTCAACCCCTGAGCTGCAAACTGCCAAGGAACTCCATACGTTGCCAGGAATGACAGGAGGGTGCCGACCATGGATACACAGCTACGGACTGATGGTAAACTTGAAACAGCTTGAAGTGAGTAAGGGATATCCAGGGTGCACTGGTGCTCAATATTCAAGAAGCCCATCAATCTACACTGGGCCAAAGGATACCAGTTTTAATATCTCATGCAGTGTTTACTGTATTGGAGGCAAAAGGGGGACATTGGCTTTCACGCCACAGAATCACAGAATCACAGAATTACCCGGGTTGGAAGGGACCTCAAGGATCATGTAGTTCCAACCCCCCTGCCTAGCAGGGCCACCAAACATACACATTTACTAGATCAGGTTGCCCAGGGCCCTGTCCAACCTGGTCTTGAACACCTCCAAGGACGGGGCATCCACAACCTCACTGGGCAGCCTGTTCCAGGACCTAACCACCCTTCTAGTAAAGAACTTTCCCCTAACATCCAACCTAAATCTTCCCTCCTTCAACTTAAAACCATTTCCCCTAGTCCTGCTATTATCAGCCCTTTCGAAGAGTTTACTCCCCTCCTGGGAGTAAGTTCCCTTCAGGTACTGAAAGGCTGCAATGAGGTCACCCCGCAACCTTCTCTTCTCCAGGCTGAACAAACCCAACTCCCTCAGCCTGTCCTCATAGGGGAGGTGCTCCAGCCCCCTGATCATCTTCCTGTCCCTCCTCTGGACCCTTTCCAAAATCTCCATATCTTTTTTGTACTGAGGGCTCCGCACCTGGACACAGTACTCCAGATGGGGCCTCACAAGAGCAGAGTAGAGAGGGACGATCACCTCCCTATCCCTGCTGACCACCCCTCTCCTGATGGAGCCCAGGATCCCATTTGCTTTCCGGGCTGCCAGAGCGCACTGCTGGCTCATGTTAAGTTTCTCATCTATCAGGACCCCTAGGTCTTTTTCAGCCGAGCTGCTCTCAAGGACAACTCCTCCCAGCCTGTACAGGTGCCTGGGGTTCTTCCGGCCCAAGTGCAAAACCTTGCACTTTGCTGTGTTGAACCTCATTAGGTTCACCCGAGCCCAGCTTTCCAGCCTGTCAAGGTCCCTCTGAATGGCATCTGTTCACCCCAAAGATTCCCGAAATACCAGGACATCCTGGTAGAGCAGGGTGATATAGAAATATTTGTAACTACTATTGCCAACCCAGTATCTTTCCTTAGCGGAACTCCCCTGGTGGAGAACCAGGATGACATCACTGCTTTGAAACAACTGATGCTGCACATTACATCCAGTCGGTTGGAGCTGAAGGACGAACCCTTAGAAGATGCAGAAGACGCCTGATTTACCAGCAGCTGCAGTTTTGTGAGACAAGGAGGCTTTAAGGCAGGACATGCAGTAACTGCTACTGAGCAGGGAATGGAAGCACAACTATCAGCCGTGGGGACTACCCCTCAGAAAGCTGAAATAACTGCCTTGACGAGAGCCTTAATGATATGGACAGATGCTAAATATGTGTTTGGGGTGTCACACACTCATGGTACCATCTGAAAAGAGCAAGGATTGCTCACACACAAGGAAAAGAGCGTGATGTAAATGTACCTATGTTGTAGGGCACAGTTCTCTATCCAGGCCCAAGTTTGTGTGGGTGTCTCCTCTATCCACAAAGCTGCTCACACTGCAGGAGGCACAGGCTGAGAGGAGAGGCCAGAGCAGCTCTCCCACTGTGACACGGAGCAGCAGGATACAAGTAAAGGAAGGCCCCACAGCTGTACTGGGAAGATTCCACACAGTCATCAATTTTTCATCTGAAAGGTAAAGAGGAATTCCCTTTTCTGCCCCTATCATCATTGGTCGGGTGAGTAGCAATGATGCCCGGTGTGCTTCCATCAATGGAGCAGAATAGGCGGAAGGCTGGGGTGCAGGCTGACCTCTGCTGAGGTGAGTGGGGGCTCAGGGTGTTGCTCAGTGGTAGATTTGTTCACACTGAGTTCTAACAGGAAACTTGCTCAACATCGAAGGCCTTGCAAAAGTCTGGCTGAGTGATGTCAGTTGCTTTTCCTTTCCCTACTGATGCTGTCACTCCACTGTAGAAGGCCACCAAAGCGACCAGGCTGCATGTCTCCGTTTCCGCTGTTTCTCCATTTCCTTCTTGTTGCTCCCTGTAACCAGCAGGTTCAGCCATGCTGCTTTCCTGCCTCCTCTACTGTGTTTCGTGTAGTCGGGATGGAGCTCAGAGCTCGAGCTCTGAGTAAGGTTTTCTGAGAAAGTTACCATCTCTTTTCCATTCCTTTACCCCTAAAAACAGTTTTCCAGTGTCTCTCATGCAAGAATTCTTTGAACAGCCTGCAGCTGACTCTCCTGAAGCTCAGGATCCTGACTTTGCTTTTTGCCAGGCCTGCATTCCTTGAGATGAGGAACTCTAGGAGGGCATGGTCACTACAGCCCTGACCACCTCCAGTCTTAACCCCTGCTGTGCACCATGTCCAGTAATGCTTCCCTTCTGCTTGGTGTGCTTAATACTTGACCCACAAAGTTATTGTCAGTGCACTCCAGCAGGCTCTCAGACAGCTTGCAGCAACTGGGATTGGTGCTGGGTGGTTGCTGGGAGGTGTCTCAGCAGAAAAGCTGGGCTGGGGTGGGCGTGCTATGTCAGTCCTCATCGCAGCTGGCAGAGAGAGTTAGAGGAGGGTGATGGGTGCTGCCTGCTCTCAGTGCTACTGCACTGAATTTGGGGCACAGCAGCACACTGGTGAGTGAGCTGGGAGGGAGACGGACTGCTGCTGTGCATGGCTAGGCCAGAGCTGGAGGATTGTCAAACGTGAGTCATGCTGGTGCAGCCATTGCAGCTGCAGCAGGAGTAGAAGACAAAGAGGTTTTGTAGAGGACAGAGGGTGGTGATTCATGGTTTGATGTCCAGGTGGAGGCCGATAACAAGTGGTATCATCCAGGAGTCTGTCTTGGGACCAGTGCTTTTTTACATGGTTATCAGAGACACCAATGATGCAATGGAGTGCACCCTCTGCTGTTTGCTGAGTGGTGCGGCTGACGCAGTGGAAGGAAGGGATGCCATTCAGAGGGAGCTCAACCGAGAGGTTGGCCTACGTGAATCTAATGAGGTTGAACACAGCAAAGTGCAAGGTTTTGCACTTGGGCTGGAGGAATCCCAGGCATTTCTACAGACTGGGAGGAGCAGTCCTTAAGAGAAGCCCCGCAGAGAAGGACCTGGGGGTCCTGGTGGATGAAAAACAGAACGTGAGCCATCAGCGTGCTCTTGCAGCTCAGAGAGCAAATGGTCCCCTGGGCTCCATCAGAAGAGGGGATGGCCAGCAGGGACAGGGAGGTGATTGATCTTCATGATCCTTGAGGTCCCTTCCAACCCGGGCCATTCTATGATTCTG
The DNA here is from genome assembly GCF_054131305.1 of Coturnix japonica. NCBI lineage: Eukaryota > Metazoa > Chordata > Aves > Galliformes > Phasianidae > Coturnix > Coturnix japonica. The sequence goes on along the minus strand of NC_140671.1, from coordinate 16,542,596 downwards.
TGATTACACTCGCTGTCAGAAATAACAGCAGCTGTACAGAAGCTGGATATATTTTGGGACAGTTCTTGTAACCAGCTGATTTTAAGACCTTGCCCGAATTGGGGGTCTAAATTGCATGTTAGGAGAAAGCTGGTAAAGTGGCTATTGCTCATTCTTTTTCATTTGCTGATTCTTTCATTCGGGTTCCTTTTCCAAAGGAGATTCTGGTGATGGAAGCAATTGAAGAAAGAACAAAAGCAGCTCTTGCCAAGAATGCTTGAAGTCCCTGTGGAGAGAAGCAAAGAACTTGGGCTTCCTCTGGGATGCTCCCCACCATGTCTCAGGAAGGAGACAACTGCTGTTCCACTTTCTGCTCTTTGTGTGGAAAGGTACGTCTGGGTTTTCTTCTACTTGTTTTTCTTTTTCTGGCTTTGAAGGAGAAGGGGTGGAGCAAGAGGAGACCCACTGGTCATTTGTTACCTCAAGAACAGGATGGATTCTGCATTCACTGTGAGAAACTTGGGCTAGTAGCATGGGCATGTTTCAGGCTGGACTCTTCTTTTGCTACTTGGTTTCCTTTTGGCTACAGGGAGACAGCTGTCTAAAGGTGTGTTTTCAGACCCACTCTCCAAAACCATGTTTCATTGTTGCAGGTGGTTCAGTGTGCTCTTGCAGGGTAGATGCTGTAGTTTGCTGTAGAATCTAAATGGTTTCTGTTCCTAGGGGAGGACTGGGAGGAGGTAGTGAGAAGAGAATTCAATGCCTTAGGTGTATCTTAGTGAGAAATGTTGGCATGAGGTGCTGAAAGTCTTGAGTTGTCAAAGGCCAGTGATGCTCAGACTCCTTAACCTGCTGGAGCAGGGTGGAAGCAAGGAGTGGGCACTGCCGTCACACAAGCTGCACTCGGTTCTGGTCTGCCAGGTCTGTGCTGGCCTGGATTTCTTCTGAGAAGTTTGTTGGAGCTGCTTGGAGTAGTGAAGGGTGGGGAAGAAGTGCTGCTCCAGAGCTATGAGACGTGCAGCTCCTTCTGAAGTGCTCCTGAGAAGGACGGAGCGCATTTGCTGCAGCTTTCTCTGCAGATGTGCTCCTCACCTTGAAATCCTCCTGGTTTGTCCTCAGCTCCTGACCACGGCCTGTTCTCTGTTTTGCAGGCTGATAACATGCAGAAGCCGCAGCTGGTGCGTGCTATGTCATCTTTAAACGTACCAGCATTTGCGGCAGCCCATGTTATTAAGAGCCACGTCACCCAGGGGCCAGATGAGCTCTCTCTGGAGGTAAGCAGTTCCAGGCATTCCGTGTTGTCGTGCATAGAAGAGGGCAGTCCTTTCTGCTTTGTTTTCCTACCAGATTTGCTGAATCTGGGATTGATGTTTCAATCTCTTTCAGGTCAGAGATCTGGTGAGCATTGTTGATATGAGGACATATCAACAGGCTGAGCCCCTGGTGGAGAGGCAAGCGTGGCTTTGAGGTAGGCACACGTTTTTGACTAGAGAGCACAACTTCAGTAGAGTTGGGAATCTCAGCTTGGAGCTGCTCTGCCTGCAACGGATGGCTGCTGGATGCAAACAGTTGCCCTGTGTCACTGTCAGTGGACCTTCCCTTTGGCTCTGGGCTCGGGCTAATGCTCACCTGTCTTTTTGTTCTAATTACAGGTTGGGCTTTTCCCTGGTGAGTGCATGGAACTCATCAGCGGAAAAGTTCCCGATTCCCTCCTCAATTCATTGCCAAAGCCAGGTGCGTAATTTACATTTGACAACGCGAGTTAGTCAAATAGGGTCAGAACGTTACTTTCAGGGGGTTTGTTTATGCCCAAGTTCAGCAAGCTTAGAAAGAGAACTACAGTAATCTCCTTGGGCACCTCCAGGGATGGGGAAAATCCATTCTTACGTGTCCTTGTTGGGAATGTTCTTCCCGTTGTTACATGCTCTGTCGAATGCATTGCGCTCAGCTTCGTCCAACCGAGCCAGGCCTGAAATGAACTGGTTTCTTTGTTTTGTTGCGCAGAGCCAAAGAAATGGGGCAAGCTCATCAACGGCCTTTGTTCCCTGGTGAAGGCCAGCCCCGGGAGAGCAAAGCAGCCTGAGCCTCCGACATTCTCCGGATCCATGTCCTTGCTTGACATCGTTGAGAGGTATTTAGCCTTCAGGACTTGAGGGCTGAGCTGTAGGAATGGAAGCATCCTCTGCTGTTTGAAACAGAGGGCGTTTCTAAGCTGTGTTTCAGCAGAAAGCAGGCAGTGCCCAGAACAGGCAACTTTTGGCCAGGGCTCGGTGCAGCTCTTCCATCACCCTGCACCACGTCTGACAGCATGCTCTGTTTTCTCTGCAGAATGAGTTCTCCCAGGAAGAGGGCAGAGTCAGCAGCTGGCAGTTGGTGTTCCTGCTTCTGCCTGGGCAAACCATCCCCTGTGGCCAAACGCCAACTGCAGAGCAGTGCCAGGGAGCCCTCTGAAGCAGAAGTCTTGGTCCTGGAAGGTAAGGGTGCAAGTCCAGCTTACAAAACACTGCTTGTCAGCAACACAGGTAGAATTCATGCTTTCAGTGGGCTTGTACCTCCTTCTGGCGTTCAAGCCCGTCTTGATCCCTGTCTTTCCCAAATGAGTCTCTTGTCAACACAAGAGCTGGACCTGCACGTGGATCACTTTCAAGACAGTGACACTGTTGCTAGAAGCCTATTTGCTTCTGCCCACCACCACTACATAGCCAAATGTCAAGAATCTCCATGGTTCATCTTGTGAACGTTCGACACTAACTGCTGTACATCTGCTCCTTCCTAGGTGACCCGAGCCCTTGTATATCCCCAAGACGCAGGGCATGTTACAATGACACATCTTCCATCAATGAAGAGTTGTTACTAAGCACAGAATGCTGCAGTTCAGATGAAAGCCTTCCGTATAACATCAGCTATCAAGAGAAGAAGGTCATCATCGTTGAAGCCTTCATTCATCCCATCCCTACTGAAGCTGCTGACCTGAGCCCACCAGACACCTCAGGCACCAGCCTGGACTCAATGTCTCTGCAGTGCAGCCCAGCCCAAGCACAGCCCGAGTGCCCCGACAGCAGCACCACCATGCAGGCTCAGGTCAGCATCACCGAGGAGAAGCTGAGCATCTCGCAGGGGGGCACAGAATCAGGACACGAGTCCCAGGCTCCGGGCAACAGCACAGGCTCTGAGCAGCTCTCATGATTACAAGAGAGGATGAGTCCCATCTTTCCTCCAGACCTCACACCCCCTCCTTTCTCCTATTGAATAAAGGCACGCTCGTGCTCAATCAACGCCTTGACTGAATTCCGAGTTTTCATTCGCAGAGATTGGGATGAGTGCAAGAAACTGCAAGGCAGCTCAGCTTACAACACTCTGGCTGTGGGGTTTGTGCGGCCGAGCTCTGGGTGTGTTCCCATTTTGCCTGACTTTGGGATGCCTGCAGCGAGAGCTCTGCTGCCGTTGTGTATGGCAGCAAATAGTCTCTAGCATCCTGGATGCTGCTCATGAAAACCCCAAGCTTCCTGGCTGTGGCTGTGATGCTTTTCAGGGCCTTTTGATGCTCTTTGATGCCGTGGCTGCTCCCTAACACCTCTGTCCTCCCGCCGTGTCCATTCCTGGCTCTCACCTGTGAGCTGTCCCTGCAGATCATCTCCAGCCCTGCCATCATCGTGCTGCGGCAGGAGGAACTCGCCCTGACCAACATCAGGCAGTGCTGCCTGCCTCTCTCACTCTCTAGACCAAGTGTAACTACGCTGTCATGGAGACAAATGCTTCTGTCACATCCTCCATCCCTGCAGACATTTACCGGTAGGTGGCTCTTGCAGAAGAAGATTCAAGCAGCAGAACCTTTTGCTCAGCTACAGCACACAAATGCTACAAAAGCAGGAATAACCCGCAAGCTCTGGGTCTGTTTGTCTTGCACAGGCATGCACTAACTGCGTTTGATGGTACCCCCCATCCTTGATTTCCTTTTCTGCTCCTTGTCTGATGGCGCTGCTGAGCCAGAAACAAGCTGCCCAGTGTGGCAGAGCATGGTGCAGGGCTGTGCTGGGACCTCCTCCCCTTCATCTGCTGCAGATCAGTGCCACACATGTGCCATCGAGATGCTCTGGCACGGGATGTGCCTCCAACCCAAAGCTCCTTCCCACCTCCCAAGGAAAAGCAAAGCAACCCAAGCATCTCCAGCAAAGCTGCCCAGCAGACAGCAGGGAATGCAAACAGCTTCTGGCTGCTCCCCTACACTCCTGTCCTAAGTAATAGACCCCATGAGGACTGGCTGGGAAATCAGTGCATGACACATGTGAGTGTGCACAGGATTGTGCAAAGCAGTGGGGTTCCATGAGTTTGTGTGTGTGTGTATCTCTGCTGTTATGAAAGCATGGGAAGACTTACTGAGTCCCAGATAATTACTTATCCTCAAATGATTTTTCCTGGCCAAAGTTAGAGCCTCTCACAGGTAATCGAGACCAACAGGCTGTTGTTGCACAATCAACAGACACAATCTAGATGAATAGCTGAGGAAAATAAAGCATCATGCCAAGGGTACTAGATAAGTGAGCAGCTTGAGATCTGCACATTTATGTGATACTCATGGTCTTAGACAATATTTGCTTAGTGAGGTCACATAGAATGAAAGTAAAATAGAAGAAGTGCAATTGGTCTCAGTTCACAGCTGGCTGGTTCGTCTCAGGCTAATCCTGAACTGCCTCAAGCGACTGCTTTGGTGCTCTACAGAACAGCAACTTCAGAGATCTCTTTCTATTACTAAGTGTTTGAAAAGCAATTTGCTCTGTTAATTATCCATCATTTCTGTGCAGTCTGTTTTGTCAGACTTGTCTTTAGCTTCCAAGTTGTATGTGAAGAATTGTTTCCGTTGTAATGCACAATGTACTAAAAATTGAGAGATGAAAATGTGAAGAGTTTTTCCAGCTTTGATTTCATGTCTGGAATTTTGGAACCCACTACTTGCAGTTGTTAATCTGTCCAAACTGGTCTGGTTTGGAATGCCCTCATCCTTCTTGAATCGCTGTTAAAGGCGGAGCAATTCCTACAAGTGCCATGGCCCCACTGTTGTTCTAATTCTTGTTTCTTTGTTTTCCACACACTGCTTTTCAAGCCTCCTTTTTCTTTACAGTCAAAGTGAGAACTGCACTGTGAGGTGTCTGAACCTTGTTGTGCCTCTACATAAATAGAACAGCAGCAAAGCCTGACAGGTGACTGTGCTGACAGCTCTCGTAGCCAGCAACATGTAACTGTGCTAAATCCCTTGTGACGGCTTTGATTTCATTTTTGCCAGTGAAATCCTTGTAAAAGGAACTGCAGCAGTGTGATGAGCTAAGGTGAAGATGCTGGTTTTAGTAGTGCTCTAAGCTGAGTGGAAGGGCAATTGAATGAGGGTTATATGCTTTCTCTGGGACGATAAGGTTTTATTTCCTGAGGGAAAGAGCCAGCTTTTCATGGGCTATATGTGGGCTTTGGCAAGGGCAGACAATCCAGTCTGTCAGGAAGCCATTTGAGGTGCTTCAGGTTTGTAAGCTTGTCTTTTTGTTTTTCAGGCGGATATTTGGAGCATGGGTGTAGTGCTGTATGCTCTGCTGTGTGGGTTTTCCCTTTGGATGATGACAATATGATGGCACTCTACAGGAGGATACCAGTGGGTATCAGTGGTGCTAGAATACACTGAGAAGGGAAATAGCTGAGCTTGACAAGAGGCCTTGCTTTTCGGATGGCAGAACATGCTGAGCTGTGGGTAGAAAGGCCTGTCTGCTGAATATTGTCCCTGTTTTTGCTGCTTTGTCTACCAGTATTTTGTGGATTTGGTTCTACACTTGGTTGGCCTATGTGGCACTGTAGCCTAATTCTGTACCATGATAGCATACAGAATTTAAGGAGAAGTATTTTCTTGCCAATGGGCTGGATTTTTTGTATCTGGTTCTTCAACTGGCTGCTCCCTATACTATCTGTAGTAAAAATACAGACACATCATTTGATTTCCCTGAAATGAATGTTCCTAAATGCCAGCTCTTCTCATGTCTACAAAGATCAAAGTTCTGCATTTGCTATTAGAATTTCCTCTTCCAGAATCAGGAGGTAATGTAGGACCCCACAGATTGCCTTCAGAATCCAACAGTTAGTTCTGTTTCCTTTCGGAGTGCATAACAACCTGAGCAAATGAATTGAATGACGTGGCTTATTAGTCTGGTACAAACTCTGCTGTACACTGAAACTTGGTCCATTTGTAAGCAGGACTTTGTCCATCTCTGCAGGACAGCAGAAAACCCTTTGTGCTAATCATGATGCCAAGAAGCAGAATGCGGCAGATGATCCAACTGCTTCAGGTGTTCATTTCCTTAAAACTGAGAATAGTTTTGGACTGAGAGTTTGTAAGCAGAACAGAGCTCTTAAAGCTGTCAGAGATTATTTCTGCACTGTTCAATTCTATCTGCACAACATACACAGGATCTCAGAACTGCGTTGCTTGAATTGGTGGAACTTGCTGAAGTGAACTGGGATGAGCAAGTTTTAGAACTTAGTCAGAGTGCTGTAAAAAATGGATAATCTCATGAGTATTAAGGTACAGGCTTGCTATTTCTGCACTGAATTTGTTTTTATTTTACATGGCTGTGATCTGAAAGTTGCTTGAAACGCAGGCACCTAGGCACTGTTGTGTAACTGAATTTCACACGATAGGTCCTGAAATATCCTGGAATCAAAAACTCTGACTTGTTTTAAGTCTGCTGCTTGAGTCTAATCAGGGTCATAGTGTCTGTGTGCAGTGTTTCTTTCCCTGTAATGCTCCACATCATTTCATTTTGGGAATATTGAAGGAAATGGACTATGTGCCATAACTGTTGTTAGAACAAAGTATGTCTGGTGTGATCTTATGCATAGGTTCTGTAACTGCTCTTCACAGCTCAGGTGTTTGACCTTCCTTTTGGTGAAGTGATGAAATACTGCTGGTTTCTATTTGTGCTTCTAGGCACCTTGAAGCTCTTAGGAATAGAACAATTGTCTCCAGTTCTTTTCAATGATATCAGTAACAGCTCGAGTGTTGCTGCCCACTAGGTAGACCCAAAGAAGCAGATTACAGTGAAACAACACACGAGCTGGACCTGAATGAGGATCACTTTCAAGACAGTGGCTATGCTGCTTCAAGCCTACTTGCTTCTTCCTGCCGCCACTCTATTACCAAGTATCAACAACCTTTCATGATTCAACTTGCAAATGTTTGAAACTAACCCTTGTGTTTCTATGCCTTCCTAGGTGATTCGAGCCCTTGTCAACCCCAAAGATCCAAACCAAGCAGTGTCTTTCCATCAATGGAGAGTTCTTATTAAGCATGAATCGCTGCAATTCGGATGACAGCCTTCCACATGGTAACAGTGATGGACACAAGGGGCTCATCCACGTTCATGCTCTCATATCTCCTGGCTCTGCTGAAGCTCCTGACCTGAGCCTGCCAGACACAGCAGTCACCTGCCTGGATTGTGACCCAGCGCCTTTGCAGTGCTGCCCATCCCAAGCACAGCCCGAGTGTCCCAGCAGCAGCACCACCATGCAGGAGCAGGGCAGCATCAGTGAGGTGAAGCTGAGCACCTTAGATGGGGACTTAGAGTCAGGCTGCCAGTCCCAGGCACCAGGCAGCAGCACCAGCTCTGAGCCACTCTCATCTTGACAAGAGGAGTCCCATCTTCACCCTTGACCTCTCAAGCCCTCCTGTCTTTTATTGAATAAAGTCACTCTCATGCTCAGTCATCGCCTCGACTGCATTCTGAGTCTTCAATCACAGGGATTGGGATGAATGCAACAAACAGCAAGGCAGCTCAGCTTGCAATGCTATGGCTGTGGGGTTCGTGCAGGCAGAGCTCTGGGTTCCCATTTTGCCTGGCTTTGGGATGTCTGCAGCAAGATCTCTACCATTTTGTATGGGAGCAAATAATCTCTAGCATCCAGGTTGCTGCTCATGATATATCCCAGTCTTCCTGGCTGTCACTTTGTGATACTTTTCAAAGCCTTCTGATACTCTTTGATGCCTTGGCTGCTCCCTAACACCTCTGTCCTCCTGCCATGTTGACTCACGTCTCCCACTTTTAAGCTGGCTTTGCAGATCATCTCCAGCCCTGTCATCATCACGCTGCAGCAGGAGGTGCTCACCTGGCCCAATGTCTGGCAGTACTGCTTGTTCTGCAGATGAGCAGCTGCCTCCTCATCTCTTCAGCTACAGTAGTTTTTCTCAGGGCAGTTAGATGCAGTCATGCTCCTCTGGATTTGGTGTGTTAAATCCATGCTGCATGGCAGCACTCAGTGCAATACTAAGGTGTTCTGTGTGCCACAGCATTTCTCCAGGGGCTGCCAAAGGTAGAAGCACAACACAGCACCATCCTTCTGACAGTAATGTCTGTGAGTGTTAGACATGTGAGCACTGCATCATCCCCAGCGTGTCAGTGCTTTTCCACACCAACCTGACTCTCACACTCTGCACTGAATGTAACTCTGCTCTTGTGGAGACAAATGCTTTCTGTCACATCCTCCATCCCTGCAACCATTTGCCGGTAGGCAGCTCTTGCAGAAGAATCAAGCAGCAGAACCTTGTGCTCACCCTACAGCATGCAAATGCTATGAAAGCAGAAATAACCTGGCATGCTCTGGGTCTGCAAGGCTGCACAGATGGGAGAGGTAGATTGTGTTTTTGCAGTGGAAGTTTCCAGTATTTTCAGTACATAGTGTAGGCCCTAACTGAATGTATAACCCTCTTGTAAAACAGCTGTATAAGTAGTTTTTCCACCAAGAAAGTTGCTGAACAGAATTAAGTTCAGACTGGGGGCATTCTGACATGGGGAGAATTGAGACAAGCACAAGATAAATACAGGGTGGGTAGAGCCCAGCACAGGACAGAATGAATGTACTGACTTTTGGAAACATTGCCCTTCTCTGTCCGCAAAAAAGTACAAGGCAGACCTAAAAACAAGAGGTTGGTAATTGACCTTCTATGGAAATGAATCCTAGCCACAGTCTCGAGGAGTCTGTGAGCCTGAGATGCTCAACCAATGAGAGCCATGAGAGCATCACCTGCAGTGGGTTTAGGGCACAGAACAGAATTGATTTCACTGACTGGTGTGCAGTTTCTCCCTTGCCAATAGGGGATGTGCGCGCAGAATTGCAATAATGAATAAGCACTGCTGCTATCGCTGCCATCTTTGCCTAACTAGAAATCTTTGACTTTGAGAGTTTCTCACACAAGGGGAGAGGGTAAGAAAGTAAAGAGGCACAGAAAACTAAGGGAAACTGCTCTTCTTTATCTTATCTATAAAAATTGATACGATGCTGTTGTGCATTTTTTTTAATTTTATTTTTAATTTTTTGCTAATGTCAGTTAGATTGTTTTAAAATATCCACACACCAAAATCTGACTACCAAGCAAATGTAATGAAAATGAAATGAAGGTGAGTTAGTGGAAAGCACAAGGCCATATTATATTAGGCTCCAGCAAATTTACAGGCAGTCACTGCACGAAGAGGTAGATCTGAGTTGCACATTATATGATTCCCACAAAGATTAAGGAAATCTGAAGCTTTCAATATATTTTTTTAATTCTTTTTTCATTTCATTTTTAAACACCTGACCCAGACCCCAACCCTCACAGGAGCTGTAAAGATAACAGCATTAACCAGCAATGTAACTCTAATCCTAACCCTTACCCTGATTCTAAAATCGTCCCTAACTCCAAATGCAACAACAAAAATGATGCTAGAAGTTTGTAGCAAAAGGAACCTTAACCCTGATCATAATCCAAAAAAAAAATCATTATGGTAACAATAATCTTTACCTTAAGAGTAATATTAATCAGAGCCCAGATGATGCCTGCATCCAATCAGAAGCATGCTTTGCATTATTTAAGAGTTGTATTTTTTCCAATGAACTCTCTCTATTATCACGTTTATAAAGTAACAGAGTCTGTTCTTTTTCTCCTGACACTGTGCCTTACTCCTGACATCCCCTGGAAATGACCCAGATAGGGCACCATCAAAGTAATGCTAATAGTAATGTCAATCCTAAGGGTATCTCTAGCCTCAGTGTTAATGGGACGCTAACAACAATCCCAACAGCCTTAAACATTCTGGTGGTGTGAAAGAGGTGCTGCCTTGCACATGCTGGGCAGTCCCATTGCCTGTTAAATGCAGGCGGCAGCGTAGAAACATGATGCCCGTGGTCAGAATGCCCTGTGGCAGATCCTGGCACCGGAGAACTGACCGGAGAACCATGAGAGAACTGACAACAAATCACGCGACATCAGAACCGACCCAGTGGTTATTTACAAGCCTTGGGAGACCCAGACAGGATCTCAGAGTAGTGAATGTAGGTACAGAAGTTGTTACTACTCTGTTTTCTTCTAAAAGAAGTGTTTTTTTTTCATCTCAGAAGTTGGGGGGGGGGGGGGGGGGCGGGAAAGGGATATCAATTTAATTACTCATTAATTTATTGACAGACATTCACGTTTGCTACGTTTGGAGAAGTTTTTATTTGTTTGCTGTGGTTTGATTTTTTTTTTTTCTTTTTTTTTTCCCCCTTCCCTCCTCTTCCATCTTTGTGTTCTTCCCCTATAATCAAAAGAACGGATCCCCAGGGTTTGTCCCGCAGACGTTCTTTCCGTGGTCTCTGCTGCCACCTGCTGGCCAATAAGCGGAACTGCCACTGTTGGGCGTTTGGTGCCGCAGGAAGCACAACGCAGATCTGAGTTCTGACCGGTCTACGCAGCAAATCCGCCAATCTTTATTGCGATAAGCCCTCCAGACAAGAGCATAAAGTCTTTGCCTGAGGGCAGGGTTAGTAGTAATGGATGTCAGTTTTGAAATTTCCAGTCCATTCACCATAGCACTTTCTGCCTCCATGTCCCATAACCAGAGCAGCTATGCTGGCATGCTCTCTTGGTTTCTGTCTAAACCACTGTACTATATCCATCAGTTCAGCTGCTGTATTATGGGCAGCAGGGTTTGGGGGGTGGACACTGGTCAGGGCACTCCCACCAGCCTATCCTGCATTTTTTTTTTTTTTTTTTTTCATTTTTGGGTTACAATCAGTCAGATCTCAAATAGATCTAGTCCAAATGGAACCTCAAAATCTGACCTTTTAGTGCCTTCATTTACAGAGTCCATTTTATACAGATTCCCTTGTACAGGGCCCCCATGGTCCTCCAGACAGTTGTTACTGATCTTCCATAGGAGAATGATTGAATTAGGTTTTTTCCCATCAAAACTGCCACCTGTCTTTCCAATTTTTCAACACTATCATTCAATAGCTGATTTGCATCAGCCTGAGCCTCTTCAGTTATGTTCAGACAGTTCAAGGCCATTAAAAGTGGCCATGCCACCATGAACACAGCTAACTGTCATTCTCAAGTTGTAAGTATGTCTTTGCTAAGACCATGGAAATACTCAGTCAGGTGGGCCAGGGACTCATGGACCCTCCCTCCGTCCCACACAGGGCCCCATTTTTCAGTGACAGAAGCAGTGCTGCATTTTGAGGATCCTAGGAATCCCAGGACATGCCCTGACAAAAGGTCATTCAAAGGGGTAGTCTTTCCCCATCCAAACAACTCCATGATATTCACAGAATCACAGAATTGTAGGGGTTGGAAGGGACCTCCAGAGACCACTGAGTCCAGTCCCCCTGCCAAAGCAGGTTCCCTACACCACAAAAGAGGTACGAAGAGGTAGATCTGAGTTGCACATTATATGATTCCCAGAAAGATAAAGGAAATCTGAAGCTTTCAATATATTTTTTTAATTCTTTTTTCATTTCATTTTTTAAACAGCTGACCCAGACCCCAACCCTCACAGGAGCTGTAAAGATAACAGCATTAACCTGCAATGTAACTCTAATCCTAACCCTTACCCTGATTCTACAGGGGACTGTCTGAAACGGACATCAATTCAATTACTCATTTATTTATTGACAGACATTCAAGTTTGCTTCGTTTGGAGAAGTTTTTATTTGTTTGCTGTGGTTTGGTTTTTTCTTTTTTTCTTTTTTTTTTCCCCCTTCCCTCCTCTTCCATCTTTGTGTTCTTCCCCTATAATCAAAAGAGAACGGATCCCCAGGGTCTGTCCCGCAGACGTTCTTTCCGTGGTCTCTGCTGCCACCTGCTGGCCAATACACGGAACTGCCACTGTTGGGCGTTTGGTGCCACAGGAAGCACAACGCAGATCTGAGTTCTGACCGGTCTACGCAGCAAATCCGCCAATCTTTATTGTGATAAGCCCTCCACATGGCATTGCGCATGCACTCGAACACGCAACAGGCATAGATTTCTCTTAACTCCTTGAGGAGCAGGCAAGCAGAACAACTGAGCGCACCACTGCTTGTGATTGGGCCACCCCCATCATAGAGATGTGTGTTAGATCTTTTACCCACCCCTGGACTGGCCTTGTTGTTTAACGATAACCTCTGAAATCTGAGCTACTGGTTCTACCACCTGTAGTGTAGAATAGGTAGCCAATAAATGCTTTTCAACTGTGATGTATCTTTATTCTGCTCCATGCCAAACCTGTGGCCAAAACCTCATAGGGGTTCACAAAGAACTCTGGCTCTGCCAGAGCCCCCATCCAGACCCTTCTTGAGTTACATTCACATCTAGTTTGGCTGAAAAGGTTGGACTATAAATACTCAGTGCTTGGGCCTGTTTAACAGATATTTTTTCCTGATTATGCTGTCCATCGATCTTTTTAAACTGAACTCCTGCTCTAATCTGGTCTTTAAACATTTGTTGTCTCAAGACCCTAATGGGTCCAGACTGGATTACCTTAGGGACTGGACGCCTAAGTCATGGCAGCAGATGGTTCTCTGCCTTTCTCAGACCTTTCCACCACCATTCAGAGCCTGCATCTGGCCGTAGGCACTCTTGTCTCCCCATCAATTGGGCAGCCTGTTGTATTACAGCACCTGAGGGCCACTGGGGGGTTCAGTATGGATAACATAGACCCATACTGATGTAAAGGTGATGGCTGTAGGATGAGATCCCTCGTTCCTGATGAAAAATTTATTGACTGGGCTCTCAAAATCATCTTCATAGATTGCCTCTTTCATGCCTAATTCTCTAATATAATTTTGTTAGTCCTCCATAGAGGACCACAGGCTGATATTTAATGGTATGTCATTCTTATTTGGCCATGTTATATGACACACAGCCATAAATCATTCACTGATCAAATGGCTATCCTCATTATGTTGGACAGAGCATACAGTCTTTGCCTGAGGGCAGGGTGAGTAGTAATGGATGTCAGTTTTGAAATTTCCAGTCCATTCACCACAGCGCTTTCTGCCTCCATGTCCCATAACCAGAGCAGCTATGCTGGCATGCTCTCTTGGTTTCTGTCTAAACCACTGTACTATATCCATCAGTTCAGCTGCTGTATTATGGGCAGCAGGGTTTGGGGGGTTGGATACTGGTCAGGGCACTCCCACCAGCCTATCCTGCATTTTTTTTTTTTTTTTTTTTCATTTTTGGGTTACAATCAGTCAGATCTCAAATAGATCTAGTCCAAATGGAACCTCAAAATCTGACCTTTTAGTGCCTTCATTTACAGAGTCCATTTTATACAGATTCCCTTGTACAGGGTCCCCATGGTCTTCCAGAGAGATGTTCCTGATCTTCCATAGGAGAATGATTGAATTAGGTTTTTTCCCCATCAAAACTGCCACCTGTCTTTCCAGTTTTTCAACACTATCATTCAATAGCTGATTTGCATCAGCCTGAGCCTCTTCAGTTATGTTCAGACAGTTCAAGGCCATTAAAAGTGGCCATGCCACCATGAACACAGCTAACTGTCATTCTCAAGTTGTAAGTATGTCTTTGCTAAGACCATGGAAATACTCAGTCAGGTGGGCCAGGGACTCATGGACCCTCCCTCCGTCCCACACACGGCCCCATTTTTCAGTGACAGAAGCAGTGCTGCATTTTGAGGATCCTAGGAATCCCAGGACATGCCCTGACAAAAGGTCATTCAAAGGGGTAGTCTTTCCCCATCCAAACAACTCCATGATATTCACAGAATCACAGAATTGTAGGGGTTGGAAGGGACCTCCAGAGACCACTGAGTCCAGCCCCCTGCCAAAGCAGGTTCCCTACACCACGTTGCACAGCTCAGCATCCAGGCAGGTCTTGAATATCTCCAGAGAAGGAGATTCCACAACCACCCTAGGCAGCCTGTTCCAGTGCTCTGTCACTCTCACCGTAAAGAAGTTATTGCACACATTAGTGCAGAACTTCCTATGGTGCAGTTTCTGTCTGTTTCCCCTTGTCCCGTCTCCACACACTGCTGAAAAGAGTCTGGCCTCAACACTTTGCCCCCCACACCTCAAATATTTATAGAACCTGGATCCTGTCCCCTCTCAGCCTTCTTTTCTCAAGGCTAAACAGACCCAGTTCCCTCAGTCTCTCCTCACTGGGGAGATGCTCCAGGCCCTTCACCATCTTAGTGGCCCTCTGCTGGACTCTTTCTAAGAGATCCCTGTCTTTTTTTTACTGGGGAGCCCAGAACTGGACACAATATTCCAGATGAGGCCTCACCAGGGCAGAGTAGAGGGGGAGGATCACCTCCTTCGACCTGCTGGACACGCTCTTTTTAATGCACCCCAGGATGCCATTGGCTTTTTTGGCTACAAGGGCACACTGCTGGCTCATGGTCAATCTGTCGTCCACCAGGACGCCCAGGTCCCTCTCAGCAGAGCTCCTCCCCAGCAGCTCTTCCCCCAGCCTGTACCGGTGCATGCAATTATTTCTCCCTAGGTGCAAGACTCTACACTTGCTTTTGTTAAACCTCATCCGGTTTCTTACTGCCCGGCTCTCCAGCCTGTCTAGGTCTCGCTGAATGGCAGCACAGCCTTCAGGTGTGTCAGCCAATCCTCCCAACTTCGTGTCATCAGCAAACTTGCTGAGGGTGGTCATTGATGAAGATGTTGAACAAGACCGGACCCAGCACAGACCCCTGGGGGATGCCGCTCGTTACAGGCCCTCAGCCAGACACTGCACCGCCAACGACAACACTCTGCACTCTGCCAGTCAGCCAATTCTCGACCCACTTCACTGTCCAATCACCTATCCCATACTTCCTCAGCTTTGTTATAAGGATGTCATGGGAGACTGTATCAGTTATAGAGGTTATAGAGTTCAATTCCTGTAGTCAATTTGGCGGCCCAGGTGGGACCAGCTCTGTTCGCTGCAGGACCAGCTGAGAGGGAGACACTT
Organism: Coturnix japonica; assembly: GCF_054131305.1. NCBI lineage: Eukaryota > Metazoa > Chordata > Aves > Galliformes > Phasianidae > Coturnix > Coturnix japonica. Next base: position 16,527,388 of record NC_140671.1, on the reverse strand, counting down.
TTGGCGCACCCTGAGATTTCTCTGAAGGACTCCCTTCCTCACCTGATCACTGCAGGGACAGACAAGGACCACCCATAGGTGGACCAGGTATGTGTATGGTAAGTGGAGCCCATATGTCTTGAGGAGACATCCTACACAGTTTACAGCCATACGTGCTGCTCCCAGGGAGGTGAGCTCATGGCTTTGGTTGCCAGCTGGGGTAGGAAGACTCCTTGGGTGAGTTCCTATGAAAGGGATCTGTATGTCATATGAATGGAAACAAGAACAAATACTCTCTCCCAGGTGGGTGACAATAGGAGGGACCTAGGTTGGTCTCTCCTACGGGTATGGGATATAGTGGATAGCCTGTCAAATGGTAGCCTGGGTTCTCCAAGTTGTAATCACGGGGGTTATAGGTTGTATGTTCAATATTATCATCTGCTTTAAGTGTTTGGTACCGTGTGTCAAGCCGACCCTGGGAAAAACATTAAAGTTTGCAACTGGTCGACCAGAGTATGAGTGTTATTAAGATTCCAGCTAGAAAACGTTGTCAGCATTGTGTAGTATGAATAAACCATGGTTTTTGATCTAAATGTCAGAGTGAGTGTGGTGTGAGTGAGACACAGAACAGCTGCAGGGTGAGTGCCGAGTCCCGATCCATGTTTCCTTCCTCCTGTGAGGGAAATGGCCAGACACGGACAAAGTGAAAGACTGTGTTGTCTGTCCACTCATAAGTACTTTCTGCTTGTATGTAAGAAGACAGGAGTTTGTACTCTGTAGATTAGTAAGATTGTCCTGAGGAGAGGTGTACATTCCACCCGACCAATGAGTGTCAACCCATTTATGTAATACTATGTACTGCTTGCGAGGAAGTGTGTGAGGGAGGTGGTTCAATCAGTGCTGGTTCTGTGGCACAGTGTTTATAACTGAAGAATACAGACTGTATTAAGGGAGTTTATGTGAACTGAAGAACTGTACGTTTTGACAAACTGTTTTGATGGTATAAGAAAGTGTAATTGTTAATGATATATGAAAGTGTAGTTGAGGGAATGTGGAAGTGTATCTGAGCATAGAAATAGAGGAAGCATTTACAGAGGAAAAAGGATTAAAGTGAGTTTACCTGCATTGACATGAGAGCAACACCCTGCCAGACCGCTGCCCTGTGAGCTGAGAAGAGCAGAGCAGAGACACAGTCCCCATGTATCAGGTAGTGTTATTCTGCTTACCAAAAGAATGAGTTCACTACAGAAGAGGCAAATCTTCCCCTCTGCTCCATCTGTGGCATACTCTGGAGTTCAAGGCATTGCAAAGCTATGGCACATCTACTTTCTTTCAATGATGAAAACTTAGTGTGCTCTGGGCTCTCATTTCAATTGCATCTAAAGAAGTCTAGGGTCATGCCAGCTGACAGGAAGCTGGCAAATGTTGTCTCGTTGTAAGGAAGAGCAAGAAAGATGACATGGGCAATTATGGACCTGTCAGTCCAGAGCCTGGTAAAATTATGGAGAAAATGATGGTGGGAGTTATGGAAAAACAGCTGAAGGACAATTCTGTCATTGGTCGCAGCCAACACAAGTTTGTGAGGCAAAGGTCCTGTTTAATTTAAGCTCATTTTGTGACACAGTTATCCGTTTAGTTGACCAAGGGAAGCCAGTTGATGTAATCCTTGAGGATTTCAGTGGAGATTTTGATACTGTTTCTCACAACAACCTTCTGGACAGAATGTTCTGCATATGGCTAGACAGAAACACAATGTGGTGGGTGAGCAGTTGGCCAGTAGGTCAGTCCCAAAGGATTATAGTCAGTTTTTTCCATCAGGCTGGTAGATGGTCACTGTCGGGGTCCCCAGGGTTCCATTTTGGGGCCACTTTCCTTTCATGTTTATGCAGATGACTTGAATGCAGGACTAGAAGACGTTCTGAGCAAGTTTGCTGATGAGACCAGATGAGGAGGTGCTGTTGCCTCCACTGAGGGTGGAGAGGACTTGCAGAGAGATGTGGACAAGTCAGAGAAGTGGGTACCAGTTGGTACTAAGCACCAAGTGCATAACGTATAACAAGAACAAGTGCCTGATTGTGCACCTGGGTAGGGGCAATGCTGGACATACACACTGACTGGATATGGGACACTGGAGAGGATTCTGACTGGAAAGGGTTGGGGTGCTGGTCAGCATCACACTGAATGTGAGTCAGCAGTGTGCCAAGGCAGCCAGGAAAGACAACAGTCCCCTGGAGTGCATGAAGCAACTTATTGCCAGCTGGGTGAGGGAAAGGGTTTTCCCTCTGCTCTGCATTGCTACTGCCTCACTATGTTCTGGGCACCACAGAACATAAAGGACTTCAAACTCTGGGAGAATGTGCAAAGGAGGGCACTGAAACCGAGAGATCTGAAGTTCAGAGTTTCACAGGGATTGGCTGCTTGTTCAGACTGGGCCCTTCTCACATCCCTGCTCACATCCTGCAATGAAACATAGGTCTCATATGGGACATGAACCTCACAGCGTCCTTGCACCACATGTAGAGCCTGGGATCTTCTGTCCCCATGTCTTTCATTTAACATCATACAAAATTCCAACACATTGCCCCAGGAAATGCCCAGAGCCAACATGACATACAGGACCTCTCTACCACTGGTCTTGCAATCAGGGCTTGACCTGTCTGCTTTGTAAGGCAAAGGAGAGGTTTCTTAGCATGCCAGTGCCTTTGCCTGCCTGTATAGTAGTAGTGTGTGCCCAAATGGCCTGCTGAAAACATGCCCTTAACCATGGCCATTTCTTTAGGAGAGCTGAAAAAACTTGGAGGATGAGACACATCAAATAGGCAGCAGGGAAGAGTAGTGCTGGGCACCGGGCTATAGTCACAGGGCATTGGCACTGGCACCACTGTCTGTGTCTCTGAATCTGAAGACATTTGTGTCCAGCGAACACAGTTCTGGAAAACATTGTAGTTTCAGTAAAAGAAAAAAAAAGACATCAAATCACCTCAAAGATTCATATTTACAACTTAAAATGGAACAAGACTCATGAGAATTTTTCATGTTGAGAATGGTTAACACAATTTCAATGATTTCCATCTTTGTCTTCAATTATTTGTTTCAGTTTTATTGACATTTATGATCAACTATTAAGCTTACAGCCTCAAAATAAATAAAAAGAGATACATTTGCATCTTGCACGTGGCCTGATGCCCCTTTCACCTTCGCAGTTCCCACAAGTCCTTCCATGCCGGAGAGTATGAGATCCAGCAGAGCACCTCTCCTCTTTGGTTCCTCCACTGCTTGGTCAAGAAGCTGCCATCTGTGCTCTCCAGGGATCTGCTGGATGCCACATGCCCTGCTGTGCTGTCCCTGCTGCAGATAATGGAGTGACAAAGGCCACCAAATGGGACAAGGGACAGACAACATCAGATTCCCATCTGTCTGCAGAGGGCACCTTCCATTTACTCTCCCTGATCAGGAAGACAGGAAAAGACACTGATGGTCTCCTCTGTTTGCCATTTCCATTAGCTCTGACCTGTCTGCTCTTCCATCCCCAGGCAGAGCTCAGTGCACTCTCACAGAGGGCATTCACCCTTCTTTATCTCCTCGCCCATCCATCCTAAAGACTCGGTATCCCCCTTGTGCTACAGTGCAGTTGTGGAAGCCATTAAACTGTGTCCCCATGGTCCAAACAGGAGCTCAGGCCTGCAGCTCTATCAAGATTTCTAGCTTCTTGTGTGTTGGTGTTTGCATTAGTGCAAAACCACAGAAGTAAACATCCTAATTGGAAAGCATCACTGGACATAGCCTGACTGGATAGCTAATCTATGGTATCAGTGTGCAGAAGGTGGCACACAAACATTAGACTGATCGTGGGCCTTGGAGTTGACACAGCAACATGGTCACACCATGGGCATGGCTTTCCTGAAGGCCCTGTGCTGCTCTTGCAGCTGTGAGTGAATTCACCAGACAGCCAGTGCTATCCCCTCTCTGGCCCTCGGCTGATGCCCAGGAAGGAGCTGTCTATCTCAGGGATTTCCCACATGGTTTACAAGCACTGGCACACATCAGGAGCAGCCCAGGCACCTTGGGCATCACCCAGTGTCTGTGTGTGAGCAGCTGCCTCCCAGCTGAAGGTCCGAGGACTCAGAGCAGGAGCTCACATGCAGGCAACTCCTTGTGCTCTTCTGAACTGAACCAGAGGAATCCCAGCTCCTGTGGGTGTGTAGGGAGCTGAATCCCATTTCAGCTCCAGGATTTCTGTCAAGGGATGAGACTCCTGCACTGCCTCAGCTGGATCACTGCCCTGCACAGGGAAAGTCCAAACCTTGCCTTCCTTGTCTGGTTGCCCTTATTGTTTCATCAAACGATCTCTGGGAGCACTCCCCATATGTCTCCAATCAGTCACTGACCACTGGACATGTGGTGGTTAATTGAGCGAATTTCAAAGCACAGTCATGATGCTGTTGTCTTTCAGGAGCTGTTGGCCATGAGGACCCAGGGACATGTCAGGGGAGACAAGTCGGAAAGATAAAAATGACATAATCTGCTGCTTGCCTGTCCAGGCTCCTGGGACACAGGGAGCTCATAAAAGTGTGCAGGGCTGCAGAGAGACAGCTGTGCCCAGGAGCAGCTCTTGTGCACAGCACAGCCTGCAGGTGACAGAAGGAGAGGAGAGAAACTGAAGAGAGCTTGCAGGATGTGTGTGGTGTGAGCGGGCTGTGAGCTCACTGCAGGAGCATTGCTCATAGACCATGACAGGGTAAGTCTCACTGCAGACCATGAGCTGCTTTTCATAGAGGGTCAACTTAATTTGGGACATCCCATAGGAGATCTGGATGCAGGCACTGCATGTTTCTTTACTGTGGAAAAAGCCTTCTGCTCCAGCTGAGGGCTTCCATACTGCAGTATGAAATCACAGCCCTGAGGGCTGCATGTCCCAGCACGGCTGCAGGCTGTGCAGCCGGGGCTGCAGGCGGGTGCCCAGGGCTGTCCTGCAGAGCAGGGTCCCTGCTGTGCCCCAGGGGCTGTGTGCCGGGTATGGGACTCTGCCGCCTGCCAGGCTCAGCACTCAGCCTGCCCGGGGAGCTGCCCAGGGTGCTGCAGGGAGACGGGTGGGGGGAAGGAGCCCCCCGGCAGGGATTGTGCTGCCACAGCTGCTGCCTGGGGCAGGGGATCACAGCTCCACTGCACAACGGAATGTTTCTGAGGGCACTTTGCAAGAGGAGAGCCAAGGCAGGGGGTTTCCATTTCCTGTTCTGAGGCAAAGAGGTTTGGAGTCAGAAATCTAAAAGGGGCAATAAGAGTTCTGAGAATTTTTCATCAATCAATTGCTTGTTTTGTGAACACTCACACATGATGTGCTTTCAGTCTCCCCTTTCTCGAAGGATGGAATTATCATCATTTTCTGTAGGCATGAATAATTCACTTATCCTACAAACAGGCAGCATTTTCTAACTGAAACTGAATGCCACAGAAGCTCGGGTAGGGGGCTCTAAGAGCACTTGGGGTAAAGATATGAGACATGAAACAGATGAAAATATCCAGGGAGAAGGCATAAGAAAATAAAAGGAAGGTTAGAGCTCCATATGCTGCTTCTGCTTAAGGAATGCTGAAATACATGAAATTAAATGCAAGTAATGGTGCTAAATGTACACTGTTGTAAGAGAATAAAAACATTTCATATTATAGCAGGAGGAGTGTGTCTGAGAATGGTCTGGACTTGTCATTATCTTCTGCACTCTGAGCAGGACTCCAAGCCCAACAACAGCAGATGCCCAACAGCAGCTCCATCAGCGAGTTCCTCCTGCTGCCGTTGGCAGACACGCGGCAGCTGCAGCTCCTGCACTTCTGGCTCTTCCTGGGCATCTACCTGGCTGCCCTCCTGGGCAACGGCCTCATCAGCACAGCCGTAGCCTGCGACCGCCGCCTGCACACCCCCATGTACTTCTTCCTCCTCAACCTGGCCCTCCTCGACCTGGGCTGCATCTCCACCACTCTCCCCAAAGCCATGGCCAACGCCCTCTGGGACACCAGGGCCATCTCCTACACAGGATGTGCTGCACAGCTCTTTTTCTTTTCCTTCTTCCTCTCAGCAGAGTATTCCCTTCTCACCATCATGTCCTATGACCGCTACGTTGCCATCTGCAAGCCCCTGCACTACGGGACCTTGATGGACAGCAGAGCTTGTGCCACCATGGCAGCAGCTGCCTGGGGCACTGGGGTTCTCAATTCCCTGCTGCACACTGCCAGTACGTTTTCACTGCCTCTCTGCCAAGGCAATGTTGTCAACCAGTTTTTCTGTGAAATCCCACAGATCCTCAAGCTCTCCTGCTCTGGCTCCTACCTCATGGAATTTGTATTTCTCTTTTTTGGTGTCAGTTTAGGCTTTGGTTGCTTTGTTTTCATAGTTGTGTCCTATGTGCACATCTTCATGGCTGTGCTGAGGATGCCCTCTGAGCAGGGACGGCACAAAGCCTTCTCCATGTGCCTCCCTCACCTGGCTGTGGTCTCCCTGTTTCTCAGCACTGGTGCTTTTGCCTACCTGAAGCCCCCGTCCATTTCCTCCCCACTCCTGGATCTGACAGTGGCACTTCTGTATGCAGTGGTTCCTCCAACACTAAACCCTATTATCTACAGCATGAGGAACAGGGAGATCAAGCACGCTTTCAGGAAGGTGTTGCAATAAGCACTATTCCAGCTACAATAAAATGCACAACTTCCTCAATAGGATTCCCAGTGGTGGTTCTTTATGTTTTATGCATCTTTGTCTGTTTGATTATGTGAGATATAGGAATGTGCAAAAAAAAATGTTATTGAACTTATAAATAAAAATGTATTTAAATTCTTTCCTACCTAATTTCCATTTTCTCACTCCAAGAACTCATGTAAACATGGAACCAGATTCCCTGAATATGTTATAAGATACCTAAAAAGCTTTCAAAATAGACTTACTTAGATTTTCTTTCTTCCTACTTTGCCTGGATTTGGGGAGGTACAGCCACAGACAGCAGCTCAACGTGCTCTTTTCATTCATGTGCTCTTACCAGTGCTGCAGTGCTCTTGAGTCCTCTCATTTGTGCAGTCCTGAAGGTCTTGTGTGTCTCACAACAGTCCTGTTGCCTCTACAGCAGCAATCCAGGGCTGCAGTCAGTAGCCGGCAATATGAACAGGTCTGTCAGAGCTGGTCTCCTTGCTGGCACTGCCATAACAAGAGGGCCCCTTTAGAGCAGGACCAGAGAACTGGAGGGAGGCCTCTTCCAAAGCTGGTGTAAGGAATATACCTCAGGAGCTGCTCCCTGAGAAAACCTTGAGATCTTCAGGTGCTCTTCACTGTGTGACCAGATCAGATTGAATAGTCCCAAGGAGATCCGTAAGCATCTCAAGGCAGTGCTGTGGTTTAAGGTTTATGGGTTGAGACAAAGAGAAAAAGAAAAGGATAATAATTATGACAAATGTATTTATACATATATAATATATTTAGTGTATTTTCACACATATACAACATATGCAGTTGCAAACATATATGAACTAATCCCTATGCGCATCTGTCTGCAAGTCCAGGATTAGTTGCAGGGGTTTTAACAGCCACAGGGTTCACTGTAGGAGCTGAAGTGGCTGTTGGGCTGTTGCAGGAGTTGAAGTGACCTCAGAGTTCATTGCCAGAGCTGGAACCACCACAGGACCTGTGACTATGTTGGAGCAGCCACTGGGCTCATTGGAGGGGTTGGAGCCACCGCAGGGCTGTACTTCCTCCCTTGGGAGGAATTTGTACCATTTTCTTATTACCATACTTGGAACAGCTACAGGACCCGTAGCAGGAGTAACTGCAGAGCTCATTATGAGGGGTGGAGTGACAGAGGGATCTGCCCAGAGCTTGGAGCAACTGCAGGACGTGTAGCAAAACCTTGGAGCTGCTGCATGGTCTGTGCCAGGAGTTGCAGAGGCTGCAGCACTGTCAGCAGATCCAGCTCTCTGGATCTGGCACACTGCAGTCATTTGTGCCTCTTGGGGGTTACCAGTGCCACAGCAGACCTGCCCCCAATATTCTACCAGTTTCTCAGGATCCTGCAGTTGCTCGGAGATGAAGTTCCAAAGCCCTGGGGGTGCCCACCACTCCAGGCAGCTGCCCAGACCGTCCCACACCCTCTGCCATGCAGAGCCTTCTCACCTTGGGGCAGATCTCTCACTGATATTCCTGAATAATTGTTTAACCTCAATCATAGATTCATAGAATCACCAAGGTTGGAAAAGGCCTAAAAGATCATCCAGTCCAACCGTTCACCTATTACCTATAGCTCCCACTAAACCATGTCCCTCAACACAATATCCAGTACACCCCCGGACTCACAGAGGCGACAATGTAAATTGTGTAATTCCTAATCATATGGACAATATTACTTCCAAAACCCAAAGATGACCGCAGAGCTGAATGTGCACAAAACTTCACTTTGTCAGCTGCCAATTTTATCGTGGTACAAACTGAGGTCAAACAGCATAGCAAAATAAATACCCTAATGCAGCATCCAAGCACCAAGTAAGGAGCTGTGCAGTGAAGCTTCATGAGAAGACTCAACAAGCTCCACACATAGGGAGCACATCCACACATATCAGCACCATGGCCTGCACTTCTCCAGCTCCCACAAAGCCCTGTCCGCTCTGGACAGATGTGCTGCTATCTCAACCCTTGGAGCCTCACATCAGGCACCAAAATGACAGTGGTTGTTGAACCCAACATGTGGCTCAGCAGCACACAGTGCTTTGTGCACTGCCCAATTCCCAGTAGGATGGGGATGAGAACTGGGAAAAAGAGTACAACTTCTGGGATGTAACAAAGCAGTTTACTAAGAGAGATAAAAGAAGTGGAGTAATAGTTATCACTATATATCCGTTGATATGGAATTGTATGTAACAACTGATGCACAAGCACTTGCTCAGCACCACCAGACTGATGCTCAGCTGGACCCTGGGCAGTGAAGAGACTGAGATGAACTCCCACCCCTTTCAATACAATTTCTGCTTGCTGTCAGCTGATAGAGAACGTCCCTTTGGCCACTATCAGTCAGCTGTCCTCACTCTGTTCCCTCCCAGCTCCATGTGCCCTCCACTGACCATGGCCTTGGCTCTGTACAACACTGCTTAGCAGCAGCTGTAAACATCAGAGTGTTATCAATGGTTTTCTCCTAGAACCAAAACACTGCACCACAGCAGACAGTCTGAAGAAAACAATTCCATTCCAGCTGTAACTCAGATTCCTGCCTGTCCCCTCTTCTTGTTCTTCCTGATCAGGAAGCAAGGAACAGAATCTGCCGCTCTCCTCTCTGAGCCCTTTCCATCAGTTCTCAGCTGGCTCCTCTGCCATCCCCAGGCAGAGCTCAGTGCCCTCTCATGGATGGCAGCAGCCTTTTCTCTTCTTCCTTGCCCATCCGTCATGCAGAATCTCTACCCCATTTGCTACAGTACAGAGCTGAGAATCAACCCACCATGTCTCTGTGAACCAAACAAGACCCTAGGCCTGCAAAGGCACAGAGATTTGGAGTTCGCTGAGTGAATGTTTGTGGTCCTCTCATTAGTGTAACGACTCTTCAGAAAGGATCCCCTTCCAGAAGCATGTTTTGATTTTGCCTGGCTGGGCCTTGCATCTACACCGTGCTACTGGTGTTCAGAAGATGGCACACAGGTACCAGACCCATTGTGGGGCTCACAGTTGTCCAGTGAACATTGTCACTACCCAGGGCATGTCTTTCCTAAAGGTCCTCAGTGGCATTTGCCAGCTGGCTGGGGGTGTGCTGGAGACCCCAGGGAACTGCCATTCTGTTGTAATACAAGAAGAATTTTACAGAGCAGCAGCCATGGATCAAGATAAGCACTTTACAGAGCAGCAGCTGCAGAGCAGGATAAACAGCATGAGAACCAAGGACACCTCTAGCAAAAGAGTGAAAGGCTCGTGGCTTTGAAGCGGGGTTTTAGGGTTCTTATTGCAGAAGCTTTCTTCCAATTAGTACGTGTGATTTTTGAACACCCTTGTTTGTTTGCTATAAAAGTACGGCTCTTCAGGCAATAGATGGACACAGCTATATTTAACTATATTGGTGTGTGGTTGTTTGTCCTAGAACGCTGACTTTTGCCTTCAGGTTCGCCAACACATGGGGGCCCGCAATGTCATGGGATTTAACTCTTGAACACCTGTGGGATCCCGAGAAACTAAGCCAGTATTTGAGTCAGGGATGGCGCAGCCTAGATAGATCTAAGGGGGTATGACTTATTTGGGGCTTGGCTTGTGCTTACCGTGCTCTATATAACACTGTTCCGAAAAGAGAGAATTTCCGAGCTGAGGTTCTAGCCAAAAAGGGAAATCCCCAAGTCAATTTTGATCAGTCACAGGAGGCACCAGTAACAATATCAGTTGCCCTTGTGGAAGGCAAGAAATGGAAATGGGTGTCCTCACGTCTAGAACGGAAAAAAGAAGTGGAGGAGGAGGCAACAGAAGATCCAGGTGACAGGTCTGGATAAGTACCGAGAAAGGAAAACGGAAAAGTGTCATGAAGAAGAGAGTGATGAGGAGGAAATCTCTGTTACTGTTTGTCGATCCCTGAAGATGACTGAAATCGAAGGCGTAAGAAAGGAGTTCACACGGCACCAGAATGAATCTCTTGTTACCTGGTTGCTTCGCTGTTGGGACAGCTGGGACGGTAGCTTGTTGTGATGTGACAGGCCCTTCCCCATATTCTGGAAGAATCTTAGTGTAATACAGTGGGTGTAGACAAAAAGGCGTAGGTTATATAAGGATGTGTCTGTTTCAATAAATCGCCATTTTGCCACTTCATCTCCTTGGTGTCACTTGGTAATTGGCCTAGCTGCTGCTTCAGTTGAAGGCGAGAGATCGTAAAGAAATTAACGACCATAAAGCCTTCATGTGTATCATTAAAATTCTCAGCTATTAGACACAAGCGCTTTCCAGATTGAGCAAGGAACAACAGTAAATTGCACTGTGTGTTTCCTTGTGGTGTTACCTACGTGACCACAGAGAAGACACGAGGAAGTGGCATGACCAGCCTACTCCTGTACTATGAGCACGGGTGAGGGAACTACAAAACAGTCCAACCACCAGTACGGCTGCTCCAGTTATCACAGGTAACCAATAGAGGGGCCCTGCCCTCATTCAAGGGAGTGGAAGGGATAATAGAGTTTATTGGACTGTGTGGATTTGATGGCCTAGCACATCAGAACCACAGAAATATAAGGCACTGGTGGATACTGGTGCACAGTGCACCCTAATGCCCTCCAGTCATGAAGGGACAGAATCAATCCATATTTCTGGATATCTCTCAAGAATTGACTGTGTTGGAGGCTGAAATAAGCCTCACTGGTAAAGACTGGAAAAAACATCCTATGTGAGTGGTCCAGGGTTTCCGTTCATACTTGGTATTGAGGATACCTCAGAAGAGGGCATTTCAAGGATACTAAGGGGTATCACTGGGCCTTTGGAATCGCTGCTGTAGATATGGACAACATTAAGCAGCTGTCTGTTTTGCCTGGCCTGTCAGAGGACCCGTCTGTTGTGAGGCTGCTACGAGTAAAAATAAAAGAGCAGCAGGTACCGATTGCTACAAAGACAGTGCACAGACGGCAGTATCGCACCAACAGGGATTCCTTGCTCCCCATTCATGATTTGATTCGCCAGTTGGAGAATCAGGGAGTGATCAGTAAAACTCACTCACCTTTTAACAGCTCCATATGGCCAGTGCGTAAAGCCAGTGGAGAATGGAGGCTGACAGTAGACTACCGTGGCCTGAATGAGGTCACACCCCCACTGAGTGCTGCTGTGCTGGAGAGCAAATAATTCAAATTCTTCTATGAGCCAGTTTTGCTATTAAGTGAAGCAAAGTAAAAGGGCCTGCCCAGGAAATTCAGTTCTTAGGTATAAAGTGGCAGGATGGATGTCATCACATCCCAACAGTGATTGACAAAATCACTGCCATGTCTCCACCAACTAGCAAGAAAGAGACACAATCTTTCCTGGGTGCAGTGGGCTTTTGGAGGATGCACATTCCAAACTACAGCCTCATTGTAAGCCCCCTTTATCAGGTGATGCAGAAGAAGAATGATTTTGCATAGGGCCCAGAGCAGCAGCAGGCTTTTGAACAGATTAAACAGGAGATAGCCTGTGCCATGGACCTGGGGCCAGTACGGACTGGACAGGATGTAAAGAACATCCTCTATACTGCTGCTGGAGAGAAAGGTCCCACTTGGAGTTTGTGGCAAAGAGCCTCAGGAGGGACCCAAGGCTGACCCCTGGGATTCTGGAGCTGAGCGTACAAGGGGTCTGAAGAGTGCTACACTCCAACTGAGAAGGAGATCTTAGCCGCGTATGAGGGGGCTCGGGCTGCTTCCGAAGTAGCTGGTACTGAAATGCAGCTCTTTCTGGCACCTCGACTGTCAATGATGAACCGGATGTTGAAAGGGGAGGTTCTCTCCACCCATCATGCTACCGATGCCACCTGGAGCAAGTGGATTGCACTGATTAGACAACAAGCGCGGATGGGGAACCTCAATCGTCCAGGAATTTTAGAAGTGATCATGAACTGGACTGAAGATAAAAAGTTTGGAACATCACCAGGAGAAGAGGTGTCATGTGCTAAAGCGGCCCCACCATACATCGAACTACCAGAAAATGAAAAGAAATATGCTCTTTTCACTGATGGATCATTTCATATTGTAGGGAAGCATCGGAGATGGAAAGCTGCTGTTTGGAGCCCCACACGACAGGTCGCAGAGGCCACTGAAGGTAAAGGAGAATCAAGTCAGTTTGCAGAGGTAAAAGCTGTCCAGCTGACCTTAGATGTGGCTGAACGGGAGAGGTGGCCAATGCTTTATCTTTATACTGACTCATGGATGGTGGCAAATGCCTTATGGGGGTTGTTACAGCAGTGGGAACAAAATAACTGGCAACGGAGGTGTAAACCTATTTGGGCTGCTGAACTGTAGAAAAACATAACTGCTCAAAAAAAAGATATGATTGTAAAGGTGTGTCACGTGGATGCACACTTGCCCAAGAGTCGGGCTATTGCAGAACAACAAAACAACCATCAGGTAGGTCGAGCTGCCAGAATTGAGGTGGCTCAAATAGACTTGGACTGGCAGAACAAGAGTGAATTATTTCAAGCTTGATGGTTCCATGAGACCTCAGGCCATCAAGGAATGGACATAACATATAATTGGGCTAGAGACTGAGGGGTGGACTTAACTATGGATGCTATTGCACTGGTTATTCATGACTGTGAATCATGTGCCATAATTAAACAAGCCAAGAATATGAAGCCTCTCTGGGGGGAAGGCCAAGGCAAAAGTATAAATATGGGGAGGAGTGACAGGTGAATGATGTCACCTTGCCAGGATCTCATAATGATAAGCGTTTTGTGCTTACCATGGTGGAAGCAACCACTGGGTGGCTTGAAACATACGCAGTACCCCATGCTACTGCCAGAAACACAATATTGGGTTGTTAGAAACAAGTCCTATAGAGACATGACACCTCAGAAAGAACTGAGTCTCATAATGGGACACATTTCAAAAATTCCCTTAATAAATACTTGGGCCAAAGTTCATGGCATTGAGTGGATTTATCATATCCCCTACCATGCACAAGCTTCTGGTAAAATTAAAAGATACAATGGGGTGTTGAAAACTATGTTGAAAGCAATGGGTGGTGGAACACTGAAGCACTGGGAAAAGCATTTGCATGTGGTGCAAGGATGCTGTTAAAGTTCATATCCCACATGTGCCCTGTGTCTCATCACAGGATGTGGGGTGTGAGAAGGGCCCAGTCTGAACAAGCAGTCAATCCCAGTGAAACTCTGAACTTCAGATCTCTCAGTTCCAGTGCCCTCCTGTGCACACTCTCCCATAGTTTGATGTTCTTTATGTTCTGCATTGCCCAGAAGTGCACCCAGTGCTCCAGGTGAGGCAGTAGCAATGCAGAGCAAAGAGGGACAAACCTTTCTCCCACCCAGCTGGCAATAAATTGCTTGATGCACTTTAGGGGACTGTTGGCCTTCTTGGCTGGCTGGGCACACTGCTGACTCACTTAAAATTTTATGTTGAGCAGGACCCCCAATCCTTTTCAGTCAGACGTCTCTCATGTGTCCAATATACAGACAGTGTTTATGTCCAGGGTTGCCCATACCCAGGTGCACAATCAGGCACTTGTTCTTGTTATACTTTATGCACTTGGTGCTTAGTACCAACTGGTACCCACTTCTCTGACTTGTCCACATCTCTCTGCAAGTCCTCTCCACCCTCAGTGGAGGCAACAACACCTCCTCATCTGGTCTCATCAGCAAACTTGCTCAGAACGTCTTCTAGTCCTGCATGCAAGTCATCTGCATAAACATGAAAGGAAAGTGGCCCTAAAATGGAACCCTGGGGAGCTCTGACAGTGACCATCTACCAGCCCAATGGAACCCACTGACTATAATCCTTTGGGACAGAACTACTGGCCAACTGCTCACCCACCACATTGTGTTTCTGTCTAGCCATATGCAGAACATTCTGTCCAGAAGGTTGTTGTGAGAAACAGTATCAAAATCTCCACTGAAATCCTCAAGGATTACATCAACTGGCTTCCCTTGGTCACCTAAACGGATAACTGTGTCACAGAATGAGCTTAAATTAAACAGGACCTTCGCCTCACAAACTTGTGTTGGCTGCAACCAATGACAGAATTGTCCTTCAGCTGTTTTTCCATAACTCCCACCATCATTTTCTCCATAATTTTACCAGGCTCTGGACTGACAGGTCCATAATTGCCCATGTCATCTTTCTTGCTCTTCCTTACAATGAGACAACATTTGCCAGCTTCCTGTCAGCTGGCATGACCCTAGACTTCTTTAGATGCAATTGAAATGACAGCCCAGAGCATACTAAGGCGTCATCATTGAAAGAAAGTAGATGTGCCATAGCTTTGCAATGTCTTGAACTCCAGAGTATGCCACAAATGGAGCAGAGGGGAAGATTTGCCTCTTCTGTAGTGAACTCATTCATTTGGTAAGCAGAATAACACTACCTGATACATGAGGACTGTGTCTCTGCTCTGCTCTGCTCAGCTCACAGGGCAGAGGTTCAGGGTGTTGCTCTCATGTCAGTGCAGGTAAACTCACTTTAACCTTTTTTCTTCTGTAAATGCTTCCTCTGTTTGTATGCTCAGATACACTTCCACATTCCCTCAAGTACACTTCCATATATCATTAACAATTACACTTTCTTATACCATCAAAACTGTTTGTCAAACAGTACAGTTCTTCAGTTCACATAAACTCCCTTAATACAGTCTGTATTCTTCAGTTATAAACACTGTGCCACAGAACCAGCACTGATTGAACCACCTCCCTCACACACTTCCTCGCAAGCAGTACATAGTATTACATAAATGGGTTGACATTCATTGGTTGGGTGGAATGTACACCTCTCCTCAGGACAATCTTACTAATCTACAGAGTACAAACTCCCGTCTTCTTACATACAAGCAGAAAGTACATATGAGTGGACAGACAACACAGTCTTTCACTTTGTCCGTGTCTGGCCATTTCCCTCACAGGAGGAAGGAAACATGGATCGGGACTCGGCACTCACCCTGCAGCTGTTCTGTGTCTCACTCACACCACACTCACTCTGACATTTAGATCAAAAACCATGGTTTATTCATACTACACAATGCTGACAATGTTTTCTAGCTGGAATCTTAATAACACTCATACTCTGGTCGACCAGTTGCAAACGTTAATGTTTTTCCCAGAGTCGGCTTGACACACGGTACCAAACACTTAAAGCAGATGATAATATTGAACATACAACCTATAACCCCCGTGATTACAACTTGGAGAACCCAGGCTACCATTTGACAGGCTATCCACTATATCCCATACCCGTAGGAGAGACCAACCTAGGTCCCTCCTATTGTCAACTACCTGGGAGAGAGTATTTGTTCTTGTTTCCATTCATATGACATACAGTTCCCTTTCATAGGAACTCACCCAAGGAGTCTTCCTACCCAGCTGGCAACCAAAGCCATGAGCTCACCTCCCTGGGAGCAGCACGTATGGCTGTAAACTGTGTAGGATGTCTCCTCAAGACATATGGGCTCCACTTACCATACACATACCTGGTCCACCTATGGGTGGTCCTTGTCTGTCCCTGCAGTGATCAGGTGAGGAAGGGAGTCCTTCAGAGAAATCTCAGGGTGCGCCAAAAGTGTCTCCCTCTCAGCTGGTCCTGCAGCGAACAGAGCTGGTCCCACCTGGGCCGCCAAATTGACTACAGGAATTGAACTCTATAACCTCTATAACTGATACAGTCTCCCATGACATACTTATACCAAAGCTGAGGAAGTATGGGATAGGTGATTGGACAGTGAAGTGGGTCGAGAACTGGCTGACTGGCAGAGTGCAGAGGGTTGTCGTTGGCGGTGCAGTGTCTGGCTGCAGGGCTGTAACTAGCGGCGTCCCCCAGGGGTCTGTGCTGGGTCCGGTCTTGTTCAACATCTTCATCAACGACCTTGATGAGGGGATAGTGACCACCCTCAGCAAGTTTGCTGATGACACGAAGTTGGGAGGATTGGCTGACACGCCTGAAGGCTGTGCTGCCATTCAGCGAGACCTGGACAGGCTGGAGAGCCGGGCAGTAAGACACCGGATGAGGTTTAACAAAAGCAAGTGTAGAGTCTTGCACCTGGGTAGAAATAATTGCATGCACCAGTACAGGCTGGGGGAAGAGCTGCTGGAGAGGAGCTCTGCTGAGAGGGATCTGGGCGTCCTGGTGGACGACAGATTGACCATGAGCCAGCAGTGTGCCCTTGTAGCCAAAAA
Organism: Coturnix japonica; assembly: GCF_054131305.1. Classification (NCBI taxonomy): domain Eukaryota; kingdom Metazoa; phylum Chordata; class Aves; order Galliformes; family Phasianidae; genus Coturnix; species Coturnix japonica. Next base: position 16,510,571 of record NC_140671.1, on the reverse strand, counting down.
AGCCAATGGCATCCTGGGGTGCATTAAAAAGAGCGTGTCCAGCAGGTCGAAGGAGGTGATCCTCCCCCTCTACTCTGCCCTGGTGAGGCCTCATCTGGAATATTGTGTCCAGTTCTGGGCTCCCCAGTACAAAAAAGACAGGGATCTCTTGGAAAGAGTCCAGTGGAGGACCACAAAGATGGTGAAGGGCCTGGAGCATCTCCCCTATGAGGAGAGACTTAGGGAACTGGATCTGTTTAGCCTTGAGAAAAGAAGGCTGAGAGGGGACCTGATCCAGGTCTATAAATATTTGAGGTGTGGGGGGCAAAGAGGTGAGGCCAGACTCTTTTCAGCAGTGTGTGGAGGAGGGACAATGGGAAACAGACAGAAACTGCACCATAGGAAATTCTGCACTAATGTGTGCAATAACTTCTTTACGTTGAGAGTGACAGAGCACTGGAACAGGCTGCCTAGGGTGGTTGTGAAATCTCCTTCTCTGGAGATATTCAAGACCTGCCTGGATGCTGAGCTGTGCAACGTGGTGTAGGGAACCTGCTTTGGCAGGGGGACTGGACTCAGTGGTCTCTGGAGGTCCTTTCCAACCCCTACAATTCTGTGATTCTGTGAATATCATGGAGTTGTTTGGATGGGGAAAGACTACCCCTTTGAATGACCTTTTGTCAGGGCATGTCCTGGGATTCCTAGGATCCTCAAAATGCAGCACTGCTTCTGTCACTGAAAAATGGGGCCGTGTGTGGGACGGAGGGAGGGTCCATGAGTCCCTGGCCCACCTGACTGAGTATTTCCATGGTCTTAGCAAAGACATACTTACAACTTGAGAATGACAGTTAGCTGTGTTCATGGTGGCATGGCCACTTTTAATGGCCTTGAACTGTCTGAACATAACTGAAGAGGCTCAGGCTGATGCAAATCAGCTATTGAATGATAGTGTTGAAAAATTGGAAAGACAGGTGGCAGTTTTGATGGGAAAAAACCTAATTCAATCATTCTCCTATGGAAGATCAGTAACAACTGTCTGGAGGACCATGGGGGCCCTGTACAAGGGAATCTGTATAAAATGGACTCTGTAAATGAAGGCACTAAAAGGTCAGATTTTGAGGTTCCATTTGGACTAGATCTATTTGAGATCTGACTGATTGTAACCCAAAAATGAAAAAAAAAAAATAAAAAAAAATGCAGGATAGGCTGGTGGGAGTGCCCTGACCAGTGTCCACCCCCCAAACCCTGCTGCCCATAATACAGCAGCTGAACTGATGGATATAGTACAGTGGTTTAGACAGAAACCAAGAGAGCATGCCAGCATAGCTGCTCTGGTTATGGGACATGGAGGCAGAAAGTGCTATGGTGAATGGACTGGAAATTTCAAAACTGACATCCATTACTACTAACCCTGCCCTCAGGCAAAGACTTTATGCTCTTGTCTGGAGGGCTTATCGCAATAAAGATTGGAGGATTTGCTGCGTAGACCGGTCAGAACTCAGATCTGTGTTGTGCTTCCTGCGGCACCAAACGCCCAACAGTGGCAGTTCCGCTTATTGGCCAGCAGGTGGCAGCAGAGACCACGGAAAGAACGTCTGCGGGACAGACCCTGGGGATCCGTTCTTTTGATTATAGGGGAAGAACACAAAGATGGAAGAGGAGGGAAGGGGGAAAAAAAAAAGAAAAAAAAAATCAAACCACAGCAAACAAATAAAAACTTCTCCAAACGTAGCAAACGTGAATGTCTGTCAATAAATTAATGAGTAATTAAATTGATATCCCTTTCCCGCCCCCCCCCCCCCCCCCCCAACTTCTGAGATGAAAAAAAAACACTTCTTTTAGAAGAAAACAGAGTAGTAACAACTTCTGTACCTACATTCACTACTCTGAGATCCTGTCTGGGTCTCCCAAGGCTTGTAAATAACCACTGGGTCGGTTCTGATGTCGCGTGATTTGTTGTCAGTTCTCTCATGGTTCTCCGGTCAGTTCTCCGGTGCCAGGATCTGCCACAGGGCATTCTGACCACGGGCATCATGTTTCTACGCTGCCGCCTGCATTTAACAGGCAATGGGACTGCCCAGCATGTGCAAGGCAGCACCTCTTTCACACCACCAGAATGTTTAAGGCTGTTGGGATTGTTGTTAGCGTCCCATTAACACTGAGGCTAGAGATACCCTTAGGATTGACATTACTATTAGCATTACTTTGATGGTGCCCTATCTGGGTCATTTCCAGGGGATGTCAGGAGTAAGGCACAGTGTCAGGAGAAAAAGAACAGACTCTGTTACTTTATAAACGTGATAATAGAGAGAGTTCATTGGAAAAAATACAACTCTTAAATAATGCAAAGCATGCTTCTGATTGGATGCAGGCATCATCTGGGCTCTGATTAATATTACTCTTAAGGTAAAGATTATTGTTACCATAATGATTTTTTTTTTGGATTATGATCAGGGTTAAGGTTCCTTTTGCTACAAACTTCTAGCATCATTTTTGTTGTTGCATTTGGAGTTAGGGACGATTTTAGAATCAGGGTAAGGGTTAGGATTAGAGTTACATTGCTGGTTAATGCTGTTATCTTTACAGCTCCTGTGAGGGTTGGGGTCTGGGTCAGGTGTTTAAAAATGAAATGAAAAAAGAATTAAAAAAATATATTGAAAGCTTCAGATTTCCTTAATCTTTGTGGGAATCATATAATGTGCAACTCAGATCTACCTCTTCGTGCAGTGACTGCCTGTAAATTTGCTGGAGCCTAATATAATATGGCCTTGTGCTTTCCACTAACTCACCTTCATTTCATTTTCATTACATTTGCTTGGTAGTCAGATTTTGGTGTGTGGATATTTTAAAACAATCTAACTGACATTAGCAAAAAATTAAAAATAAAATTAAAAAAAATGCACAACAGCATCGTATCAATTTTTATAGATAAGATAAAGAAGAGCAGTTTCCCTTAGTTTTCTGTGCCTCTTTACTTTCTTACCCTCTCCCCTTGTGTGAGAAACTCTCAAAGTCAAAGATTTCTAGTTAGGCAAAGATGGCAGCGATAGCAGCAGTGCTTATTCATTATTGCAATACTGCGCGCACATCCCCTATTGGCAAGGGAGAAACTGCACACCAGTCAGTGAAATCAATTCTGTTCTGTGCCCTAAACCCACTGCAGGTGATGCTCTCATGGCTCTCATTGGTTGAGCATCTCAGGCTCACAGACTCCTCGAGACTGTGGCTAGGATTCATTTCCATAGAAGGTCAATTACCAACCTCTTGTTTTTAGGTCTGCCTTGTACTTTTCTGCGGACAGAGAAGGGCAATGTTTCCAAAAGTCAGTACATTCATTCTGTCCTGTGCTGGGCTCTACCCACCCTGTATTTATCTTGTGCTTGTCTCAATTCTCCCCATGTCAGAATGCCCCCAGTCTGAACTTAATTCTGTTCAGCAACTTTCTTGGTGGAAAAACTACTTATACAGCTGTTTTACAAGAGGGTTATACATTCAGTTAGGGCCTACACTATGTACTGAAAATACTGGAAACTTCCACTGCAAAAACACAATCTACCTCTCCCATCTGTGCAGCCTTGCAGACCCAGAGCATGCCAGGTTATTTCTGCTTTCATAGCATTTGCATGCTGTAGGGTGAGCACAAGGTTCTGCTGCTTGATTCTTCTGCAAGAGCTGCCTACCGGCAAATGGTTGCAGGGATGGAGGATGTGACAGAAAGCATTTGTCTCCACAAGAGCAGAGTTACATTCAGTGCAGAGTGTGAGAGTCAGGTTGGTGTGGAAAAGCACTGACACGCTGGGGATGATGCAGTGCTCACATGTCTAACACTCACAGACATTACTGTCAGAAGGATGGTGCTGTGTTGTGCTTCTACCTTTGGCAGCCCCTGGAGAAATGCTGTGGCACACAGAACACCTTTGTATTGCACTGAGTGCTGCCATGCAGCATGGATTTAACACACCAAATCCAGAGGAGCATGACTGCATCTAACTGCCCTGAGAAAAACTACTGTAGCTGAAGAGATGAGGAGGCAGCTGCTCATCTGCAGAACAAGCAGTACTGCCAGACATTGGGCCAGGTGAGCACCTCCTGCTGCAGCGTGATGATGACAGGGCTGGAGATGATCTGCAAAGCCAGCTTAAAAGTGGGAGACGTGAGTCAACATGGCAGGAGGACAGAGGTGTTAGGGAGCAGCCAAGGCATCAAAGAGTATCAAAAGGCTTTGAAAAGTATCACAAAGTGACAGCCAGGAAGACTGGGATATATCATGAGCAGCAACCTGGATGCTAGAGATTATTTGCTCCCATACAAAATGGTAGAGATCTTGCTGCAGACATCCCAAAGCCAGGCAAAATGGGAACCCAGAGCTCTGCCTGCACGAACCCCACAGCCATAGCATTGCAAGCTGAGCTGCCTTGCTGTTTGTTGCATTCATCCCAATCCCTGTGATTGAAGACTCAGAATGCAGTCGAGGCGATGACTGAGCATGAGAGTGACTTTATTCAATAAAAGACAGGAGGGCTTGAGAGGTCAAGGGTGAAGATGGGACTCCTCTTGTCAAGATGAGAGTGGCTCAGAGCTGGTGCTGCTGCCTGGTGCCTGGGACTGGCAGCCTGACTCTAAGTCCCCATCTAAGATGCTCAGCTTCACCTCACTGATGCTGCCCTGCTCCTGCATGGTGGTGCTGCTGCTGGGACACTCGGGCTGTGCTTGGGATGGGCAGCACTGCAAAGGCGCTGGGTCACAATCCAGGCAGGTGACTGCTGTGTCTGGCAGGCTCAGGTCAGCATCTTCAGCAGAGCCAGGAGATATGAGAGCATGAACGTGGATGAGCCCCTTGTGTCCATCACTGTTACCATGTGGAAGGCTGTCATCCGAATTGCAGCGATTCATGCTTAATAAGAACTCTCCATTGATGGAAAGACACTGCTTGGTTTGGATCTTTGGGGTTGACAAGGGCTCGAATCACCTAGGAAGGCATAGAAACACAAGGGTTAGTTTCAAACATTTGCAAGTTGAATCATGAAAGGTTGTTGATACTTGGTAATAGAGTGGCGGCAGGAAGAAGCAAGTAGGCTTGAAGCAGCATAGCCACTGTCTTGAAAGTGATCCTCATTCAGGTCCAGCTCGTGTGTTGTTTCACTGTAATCTGCTTCTTTGGGTCTACCTAGTGGGCAGCAACACTCGAGCTGTTACTGATATCATTGAAAAGAACTGGAGACAATTGTTCTATTCCTAAGAGCTTCAAGGTGCCTAGAAGCACAAATAGAAACCAGCAGTATTTCATCACTTCACCAAAAGGAAGGTCAAACACCTGAGCTGTGAAGAGCAGTTACAGAACCTATGCATAAGATCACACCAGACATACTTTGTTCTAACAACAGTTATGGCACATAGTCCATTTCCTTCAATATTCCCAAAATGAAATGATGTGGAGCATTACAGGGAAAGAAACACTGCACACAGACACTATGACCCTGATTAGACTCAAGCAGCAGACTTAAAACAAGTCAGAGTTTTTGATTCCAGGATATTTCAGGACCTATCGTGTGAAATTCAGTTACACAACAGTGCCTAGGTGCCTGCGTTTCAAGCAACTTTCAGATCACAGCCATGTAAAATAAAAACAAATTCAGTGCAGAAATAGCAAGCCTGTACCTTAATACTCATGAGATTATCCATTTTTTACTGCATTCTGACTAAGTTCTAAAACTTGCTCATCCCAGTTCACTTCAACAAGTTCCACCAATTCAAGCAACGCAGTTCTGAGATCCTGTGTATGTTGTGCAGATAGAATTGAACAGTGCAGAAATAGTCTCTGACAGCTTTAAGAGCTCCGTTCTGCTTACAAACTCTCAGTCCAAAACTATTCAGTTTTAAGGAAATGAACACCTGAAGCAGTTGGATCATCTGCCGCATTCTGCTTCTTGGCATCATGATTAGCACAAAGGGTTTTCTGCTGTCCTGCAGAGATGGAAAAAGTCCTGCTTACAAATGGACCAAGTTTCAGTGTACAGCAGAGTTTGTACCAGACTAATAAGCCACGTCATTCAATTCATTTGCTCAGGTTGTTATGCACTCCGAAAGGAAACAGAACTAACTGCTGGATTCTGAAGGCAATCTGTGGGGTCCTACATTACCTCCTGATTCTGGAAGAGGAAATTCTAATAGCAAATGCAGAACTTTGATCTTTGTAGACATGAGAAGAGCTGGCATTTAGGAACATTCATTTCAGGGAAATCAAATGATGTGTCTGTATTTTTACTACAGATAGTATAGGGAGCAGCCAGTTGAAGAACCAGATACAAAAAATCCAGACCATTGGCAAGAAAATACTTCTCCTTAAATTCTGTATGCTATCATGGTACAGAATTAGGCTACAGTGCCACATAGGCCAACCAAGCGTAGAACCAATTCCACTAAATACTGGTAGACAAAGCAGCAAAAACAGGGACAATATTCAGCAGACAGGCCTTTCTACTCACAGCTCAGCATGTTCTGCCATCCGAAAAGCAAGGCCTCTTGTCAAGCTCAGCTATTTCCCTTCTCAGTGTATTCTAGCACCACTGATACCCACTGGTATCCTCCTGTAGAGTGCCATCATATTGTCATCATCCAAAGGGAAAACCCACACAGCAGAGCATACAGCACTACACCCATGCTCCAAATATCCGCCTGAAAAACAAAAAGACAAACTTACAAACCTGAAGCACCTCAAATGGCTTCCTGACAGACTGGATTGTCTGCCCTTGCCAAAGCCCACATATAGCCCATGAAAAGCTGGCTCTTTCCCTCAGGAAAAAGAGCCTTATCGTCCCAGAGAAAGCATATAACCCTCTTTCAATTGCCCTTTCACTCAGCTTAGAGCACTACTAAAACCAGCATCTTCACCTTAGCTCATCACACTGCTGCAGTTCCTTTTACAAGGATTTCACTGGCAAAAATGAAATCAAAGCCGTCACAAGGGATTTAGCACAGTTACGTGTTACTGGCTACAAGAGCTGTCAGCACAGTCACCTGTCTGGCTTTGCTGCTGTTCTATTTATGTACAGGCACAACAAGGTTCAGACACCTCACAGTGCAGTTCTCACTTTGACTGTAAAGAAAAAGGAGGCTTGAAAAGCAGCGTGTGGAAAACAAAGAAACAAGAATTAGAACAACAGTGGGGCCATGGCACTTGTAGGAATTGCTTCGCCTTTAACAGCGATTCAAGAAGGATGAGGGCATTCCAAACCAGACCAGTTTGGACAGATTAACAACTGCAAGTAGTGGGTTCCAAAATTCCAGACATGAAATCAAAGCTGGAAAAACTCTTCACATTTTCATCTCTCAATTTTTAGTTCATTGTGCATTACAACGGAAACAATTCTTCACATACAACTTGGAAGCTAAAGACAAGTCTGACAAAACAGACTGCACAAAAATGATGGATAATTAACAGAGCAAATTGCTCTTTCAAAAACTTAGTAATAGAAAGAGATCTCTGAAGTTGCTGTTCTGTAGAGCACCAAAGCAGTCGCTTGAGGCAGTTCAGGATTAGCCTGAGACAAACCAGCCAGCTGTGTGAACTGAGACCAATTGCACTTCTTCTATTTTACTTTCATTCTATGTGACCTCACTAAGCAAATATTGTCTAAGACCATGAGTATCACATAAATGTGCAGATCTCAAGCTGCTCACTTATCTGGTACCCTTGGCATGATGCTTTATTTTCCTCAGCTATTCATCTAGTTTGTGCCTGTTGATTGTGCAACAACAGCCTGTTGGTCTCGATTACCTGTAAGAGGCTTTAAATTTGGCCAGGAAAAATCATTTGAGGATAAGTAATTATCTGGGACTCAGTAAGGCAGTCTTCCCATGCTTTCATAACAGCCGAGATACACACACACACAAACTCATGGAACCCTACTGCTTTGCACAATCCTGTGCACACTCACATGTGTCATGCACTGATTTCCCAGCCAGTCCTCATGGGGTCTATTACTTAGGACAGGAGTGCAGGGGAGCAGCCAGAAGCTGTTTGCATTCCCTGCTGTCTGCTGGGCAGCTTTGCTGGAGATGCTTGGGTTGCTTTGCTTTTCCTTGGGACGTGGGAAGGAGCTTTGGGTTGGAGGCACATCCCGTGCCAGAGCATCTCGATGGCACGTGTGTGGCACTGATCTGCAGCAGATGAAGGGGAGGAGGTCCCAGCACAGCCCTGCACCATGCTCTGCCACACTGGGCAGCTTGTTCCTGGCTCAGCAGCGTCATCAGACAAGAAGCAGGGAAGGAAATCAAGGATGGGGGGTACCATCAAACGCAGTTAGTGCATGCCTGTGCAAGACAAACAGACCCAGAGCTTGCGGGTTATTCCTGCTTTTGTAGCATTTGTGTGCTGTAGCTGAGCAAAAGGTTCTGCTGCTTGAATCTTCTTCTGCAAGAGCCACCTACCGGTAAATGTCTGCAGGGATGGAGGATGTGACAGAAAGCATTTGTCTCCATGACAGCGTAGTTACACTTGGTCTAGAGAGTGAGAGAGGCAGGCAGCACTGCCTGATGTTGGTCAGGGCGAGCTCCTCCTGCTGCAGCGCGATGATGGCAGGGCTAGAGATGATCTGCAGGGACAGCTCACAGGTGGGAGCCAGGAATGGACACGGCGGGAGGACAGAGGTGTTAGGGAGCAGCCACGGCATCAAAGAGCATCAAAAGGCCCTGAAAAGCATCACAGCCACAGCCAGGAAGCTTGGGGTTTTCATGAGCAGTATCCAGGATGCTAGAGACTATTTGCTGCCATACACAACGGCAGCAGAGCTCTCGCTGCAGGCATCCCAAAGTCAGGCAAAATGGGAACACACCCAGAGCTCGGCCGCACAAACCCCACAGCCAGAGTGTTGTAAGCTGAGCTGCCTTGCAGTTTCTTGCACTCATCCCAATCTCTGCGAATGAAAACTCGGAATTCAGTCAAGGCATTGATTGAGCACGAGCGTGCCTTTATTCAATAGGAGAAAGGAGGGGGTGTGAGGTCTGGAGGAAAGATGGGACTCATCCTCTCTTGTAATCATGAGAGCTGCTCAGAGACCGTGCTGTTGCCCGGAGCCTGGGACTCGTGTCCTGATTCTGTGCCCCCCTGCGAGATGCTCAGCTTCTCCTCGGTGATGCTGACCTGAGCCTGCATGGTGGTGCTGCTGTCGGGGCACTCGGGCTGTGCTTGGGCTGGGCTGCACTGCAGAGACATTGAGTCCAGGCTGGTGCCTGAGGTGTCTGGTGGGCTCAGGTCAGCAGCTTCAGTAGGGATGGGATGAATGAAGGCTTCAACGATGATGACCTTCTTCTCTTGATAGCTGATGTTATACGGAAGGCTTTCATCTGAACTGCAGCATTCTGTGCTTAGTAACAACTCTTCATTGATGGAAGATGCGTCATCGTAACATGCCCTGCGTCTTGGGGATATACAAGGGCTCGGGTCACCTAGGAAGGAGCAGATGTACAGCAGTTAGTGTCGAACGTTCGCAAGATGAACCATGGAGATTCTTGACATTTGGCTATGTAGTGGTGGTGGGCAGAAGCAAATAGGCTTCTAGCAACAGTGTCACTGTCTTGAAAGTGATCCACGTGCAGGTCCAGCTCTTGTGTTGACAAGAGACTCATTTGGGAAAGACGTGGATCAACTGAAGACGTCAGGCACGGGCTTGAACGCCAGAAGGAGGTACAAGCCCACTGAAAGCATGAATTCTACCTGTGTTGCTGACAAGCAGTGTTTTGTAAGCTGGACTTGCACCCTTACCTGCCAGGACCAAGACTTCTGCTTCAGAGGGCTCCCTGGCACTGCTCTGCAGTTGGTGTTTGGCCACAGGGGATGGTTTGCCCAGGCAGAAGCAGGAACACCAACTGCCAGCTGCTGACTCTGCCCTCTTCCTGGGAGAACTCATTCTGCAGAGAAAACAGAGCATGCTGTCAGACGTGGTGCAGGGTGATGGAAGAGCTGCACCGAGCCCTGGCCAAAAGTTGCCTGTTCTGGGCACTGCCTGCTTTCTGCTGAAACACAGCTTAGAAACGCCCTCTGTTTCAAACAGCAGAGGATGCTTCCATTCCTACAGCTCAGCCCTCAAGTCCTGAAGGCTAAATACCTCTCAACGATGTCAAGCAAGGACATGGATCCGGAGAATGTCGGAGGCTCAGGCTGCTTTGCTCTCCCAGGGCTGACCTTCACCAGGGAACAAAGGCCGTTGATGAGCTTGCCCCATTTCTTTGGCTCTGCGCAACAAAACAAAGAAACCAGTTCATTTCAGGCCTGGCTCGGTTGGACGAAGCTGAGCGCAATGCATTCGACAGAGCATGTAACAACGGGAAGAACATTCCCAACAAGGACACGCAAGAATGGATTTTCCCCATCCCTGGAGGTGCCCAAGGAGATTACTGTAGTTCTCTTTCTAAGCTTGCTGAACTTGGGCATAAACAAACCCCCTGAAAGTAACGTTCTGACCCTATTTGACTAACTCGCATTGTCAAATGTAAATTACGCACCTGGCTTTGGCAATGAATTGAGGAGGGAATCGGGAACTTTTCCGCTGATGAGTTCCATGCACTCACCAGGGAAAAGCCCAACCTGTAATTAGAACAAAAAGACAGGTGAGCATTAGCCCGAGCCCAGAGCCAAAGGGAAGGTCCACTGACAGTGACACAGGGCAACTGTTTGCATCCAGCAGCCATCCTGTGCAGGCAGAGCAGCTCCAAGCTGAGATTCCCAACTCTACTGAAGTTGTGCTCTCTAGTCAAAAACGTGTGCCTACCTCAAAGCCACGCTTGCCTCTCCACCAGGGGCTCAGCCTGTTGATATGTCCTCATATCAACAATGCTCACCAGATCTCCGACCTGCAAGAGATTGAAACATCAATCCCAGATTCAGCAAATCTGGTAGGAAAACAAAGCAGAAAGGACTGCCCTCTTCTATGCACGACAACACGGAACGCCTGGAACTGCTTACCTCCAGAGAGAGCTCATCTGGCCGTGGGCGACGTGGCTCTTAATAACATGGGCTGCCGCAAATGCTGGTACGTTTAAAGATGACATAGCACGCACCAGCTGCGGCTTCTGCATGTTATCAGCCTGCAAAACAGAGAACAGGCTGTGGTCAGGAGCTGAGGACAAACCAGGAGGATTTCAAGGTGAGGAGCACATCTGCAGAGAAAGCTGCAGCAAATGCGCTCCGTCCTTCTCAGGAGCAATTCAGAAGGAGCTGCACGTCTCATAGCTCTGGAGCAGCACTTCTTCCCCACCCTTCACTACTCCAAGCAGCTCCAACAAACTTCTCAGAAGAAATCCAGGCCAGCACAGACCTGGCAGACCAGAACCAAGTGCAGCTTGTGTGACGGCAGTGCCCACTCCTTGCTTCCACCCTGCTCCAGCAGGTTAAGGAGTCTGAGCCTCACTGGCCTTTGACAACTCAAGACTTTCAGCACCTCATGCCAACATTTCTCACTAAGATACACCTCAGGCATTGAATTCTCTTCTCACTACCTCCTCCCAGTCCTCCCCTAGGAACAGAAACCATTCAGATTCTACAGCAAACACATCTACCCTGCAAGAGCACACTGAACCACCTGCAACAATGAAACATGGTTTTGGAGAGTGGGTTTGAAAACACACCTTTAGACAGCTGTCTCCCTGTAGCCAAAAGGAAACCAAGCAGCAAAAGAAGAGTCCAGCCTGAAATATGCCCATGCTACTAGCCCAGGTTTTTCACAGTCAATGCAGAATCCATCCTGCTCTTGAGTTAACAAATGACCAGTGGGTCTCCCCTTGCTCCACCCCTTCTCCTTCAAAGCCAGAAAAAGAAAGAAAAACAAGTAGAAGAAAACCCAGACGTACCTTTCCACACACAAAGCAGAAAGTGGAACAGCAGTTGTCTCCTTCCTGAGACATGGTGGGGCGCATCCCAGAGGAAGCCCAAGTTCTTTGCTTCTCTCCACAGGGACTTCAAGCACTCTTGGCAAGAGCTGCTTTGGTTCTTTCTTCAATTGCTTCCATGACCAGAATCTCCTTTGGAAAAGGAACCCGAATGAAAGAATCAGCAAATGAAAAAGAATGAGCAATAGCCACTTTACCAGCTTTCTTCTGACACTCAATTTAGACTCTTGACTCGGGCAAGGTCTTAAAATCAGCTGGTTACAAGAACTGTCCCAAAATATATCCAACATCTGTACAGCTGCCGTTATTTCTGACAGCGAGTGTAATCACAGAATCATAGAATGGCCCGGGTTGGAAGGGACCTCAAGGATCATGAAGATCAATCACCTCCCTGTCCCTGCTGGCCATCCCCTCTTCTGATGGAGCCCAGGGGACCATTTGCTCTCTGAGCTGCAAGAGCACGCTGATGGCTCACGTTCTGTTTTTCATCCACCAGGACCCCCAGGTCCTTCTCTGCGGGGCTTCTCTTAAGGACTGCTCCTCCCAGTCTGTAGAAATGCCTGGGATTCCTCCAGCCCAAGTGCAAAACCTTGCACTTTGCTGTGTTCAACCTCATTAGATTCACGTAGGCCAACCTCTCGGTTGAGCTCCCTCTGAATGGCATCCCTTCCTTCCACTGCGTCAGCCGCACCACTCAGCAAACAGCAGAAGGTGCACTCCATTGCATCATTGGTGTCTCTGATAACCATGTAAAAAAGCACTGGTCCCAAGACAGACTCCTGGATGACACCACTTGTTATCGGCCTCCACCTGGACATCAAACCATGAGTCACCACCCTCTGTCCTCTACAAAACCTCTTTGTCTTCTACTCCTGCTGCAGCTGCAATGGCTGCACCAGCATGACTCACGTGTTTGACAATCCTCCAGCTCTGGCCTAGCCATGCACAGCAGCAGTCCGTCTCCCTCCCAGCTCACTCACCAGTGTGCTGCTGTGCCCCAAATTCAGTGCAGCAGCATTGAGAGCAGGCAGCACCCATCACCCTCCTCTAACTCTCTCTGCCAGCTGCGATGAGGACTGACACAGCACGCCCACCCCAGCCCAGCTTTTCTGCTGAGACACCTCCCAGCAACCACCCAGCACCAATCCCAGTTGCTGCAAACTGTCTGAGAGCCTGCTGGAGTGCACTGACAATAACTTTGTGGGCCAAGCATTAAGCACACCAAGCAGAAGGGAAGCATTACTGGACATGCTGAACAGCAGGGGTTAAGACTGGAGGTGGTCAGGGCTGTAGTGACCATGCCCTCCTAGAGTTCCTCATCTCAAGGAATGTGTGCCTGGCAAAAAGCAAAGTCAGGACCCTGAGCTTCAGGAGAGTCAGCTGCAGGCTGTTCAAAGAATTCTTGCATGAGAGACACTGGAAAACTGTTTTTAGGGGTAAAGGAATGGAAAAGAGATGGTAACTTTCTCAGAAAACCTTTCTCAGAGCTGGAGCTCTGAGCTCCATCCCGACCACACGAAACACAGCAGAGGAGGCAGGAAAGCAGCATGGCTGAACCTGCTGGTTACAGGGAGCAACAAGAAGGAAATGGAGAAACAGCGGAAACGGAGACATGCAGCCTGGTCGCTTTGGTGGCCTTCTACAGTGGAGTGACAGCATCAGTAGGGAAAGGAAAAGCAACTGACATCACTCAGCCAGACTTTTGCAAGGCCTTCGATGTTGAGCAAGTTTCCTGTTAGAACTCAGTGTGAACAAATCTACCACTGAGCAACACCCTGAGCCCCCACTCACCTCAGCAGAGTAAAGCCTGCACCCCAGCCTTCCGCCTATTCTGCTCCATTGATGGAAGCACACCGGGCATCATTGCTACTCACCCGACCAATGATGATAGGGGCAGAAAAGGGAATTCCTCTTTACCTTTCAGATGAAAAATTGATGACTGTGTGGAACCTTCCCAGTACCGCTGCGGGGCCTTCCTTTACTTGTATCCTGCTGCTCCGTGTCACAGTGGGAGAGCTGCTCTGGCCTCTCCTCTCAGCCTGTGCCTCCTGCAGTGTGAGCAGCTTTGTGGATAGAGGAGACAACCACACAGACTTGGGCCTGGATAGAGAACTGTGCCCTACAACATAGGTACATTTACATCATGCTCTTTTCCTTGTGTGTGAGCAATCCTTGCTCTTTTCAGATGGTACTATGAGCGTGTGACACCCCAAACACATAGTTAGCATCTGTCCATATCATTAAGGCTCTCGTCAAGGCAGTTATTTCAGCCTTCTGAGGGGTAGTCCCCACGGCTGATGGTTGTGCTTCCATTCCCTGCTCAGTAGCAGTTACTGCATGTCCTGCCTTACAGCCTCCTTGTCTCACAAAACTGCAGCTGCTGGTAAACCAGGCGTCTTCTGCATCTTCTAAGGGTTCGTCCTTCAGCTCCGACCGACTGGATGTAATGTGCAGCATCAGTTGTTTCAAAGCAGTGATGTCATCCTGGTTCTCCACCAGGGGAGTTCCGCTAAGGAAAGATACTGGGTTGGCAATAGTAGTTACAATTATTTCTATATCACCCTGCTCTACCAGGATGGCCTGGTATTTCGGGAATCTTTGGGGTGAACAGATGCCATTCAGAGGGACCTTGACAGGCTGGAAAGCTGGGCTCGGGTGAACCTAATGAGGTTCAACACAGCAAAGTGCAAGGTTTTGCACTTGGGCCGGAAGAACCCCAGGCACCTGTACAGGCTGGGAGGAGTTGTCCTTGAGAGCAGCTCGGCTGAAAAAGACCTAGGGGTCCTGATAGATGAGAAACTTAACATGAGCCAGCAGTGCGCTCTGGCAGCCCGGAAAGCAAATGGGATCCTGGGCTCCATCAGGAGAGGGGTGGTCAGCAGGGATAGGGAGGTGATCGTCCCTCTCTACTCTGCTCTTGTGAGGCCCCATCTGGAGTACTGTGTCCAGGTGCGGAGCCCTCAGTACAAAAAAGATATGGAGATTTTGGAAAGGGTCCAGAGGAGGGACAGGAAGATGATCAGGGGGCTGGAGCACCTCCCCTATGAGGACAGGCTGAGGGAGTTGGGTTTGTTCAGCCTGGAGAAGAGAAGGTTGCGGGGTGACCTCATTGCAGCCTTTCAGTACCTGAAGGGAACTTACTCCCAGGAGGGGAGTAAACTCTTCGAAAGGGCTGATAATAGCAGGACTAGGGGAAATGGTTTTAAGTTGAAGGAGGGAAGATTTAGGTTGGATGTTAGGGGAAAGTTCTTTACTAGAAGGGTGGTTAGGTCCTGGAACAGGCTGCCCAGTGAGGTTGTGGATGCCCCGTCCTTGGAGGTGTTCAAGACCAGGTTGGACGGGGCCCTGGGCAACCTGATCTAGTAAAGGCGTATGTTTGGTGGCCCTGCTAGGCAGGGGGGTTGGAACTACATGATCCTTGAGGTCCCTTCCAACCCGGGTAATTCTGTGATTCTGTGATTCTGTGGGGTGAAAGCCAATGTCCCCCTTTTGCCTCCAATACAGTAAACACTGCATGAGATATTAAAACTGGTATCCTTTGGCCCAGTGTAGATTGATGGGCTTCTTGAATATTGAGCACCAGTGCACCCTGGATATCCCTTACTCACTTCAAGCTGTTTCAAGTTTACCATCAGTCCGTAGCTGTGTATCCATGGTCGGCACCCTCCTGTCATTCCTGGCAACGTATGGAGTTCCTTGGCAGTTTGCAGCTCAGGGGTTGAGCAGATGGCTTCTTTCTTGGCAGTCCTTAAGGTTCAAAGTCCAGCTGTCATCTCCTATCCCAAATACGTCACTTGCTGCTGAGTTAGTTGTGCTTTCTGTCAACCAAGAAACTCAGCAAACTCTCAGTCTATTGTACACAGTCCTTTTGTTGCTGTGGCACCCACGTGCTCCAGTAAAGTTCCACCCTAGGATGGAGGATCCCAGGTCTCAGGCTCACGAGTTGACCAGTTCTCAACAATCATTTAGCTGTTCTCACAACCCTGGGTAACACTGTCTAGGTTCACTGAGTCTCTTCTCCCTCTATTAGGGAGAACAGATACACGCAAGTACTCGTATGCTATCATGAGGAATTCAGTAGGTTACATTTAATTTAGAAGCATGATGCAATCAAAAGCTCGCTTAAATAAAAGCATACCCTTTTCTTTCACTCAAAATAATAGCCCAGAAAAAAATAAAAACAAAACAAAACTCTCATCATAATTGTTAAAGAAATTATCTACTAAATCTCGATGGAGAGTGGAGACACATGCTAGTTTTAGGAACACAGCACTTATCTCATTATCTGAATGCATCTCAAGGCATGCTCCTTGTGAAACTGTGAGAACTTCTATCATTAACAGACGTGTACCATGCCCTGATATATGGTTAAACCGCTTGCAGTGCACTGTCAGATGTACAGGATGGCAGCTGTATGTGCTGTGACCAAATAAACCCCACACTGAAACCTTTCAGAATTTTAGGACCTACAAGTACTGCATTCATATTAAAAGTAAAAAATTCCTAAGCTACACATGTTCTAGGTTTCCATTTGTTAGATACAACATACCTTTGGAAGTAGGCGCCTAAAAAGATATGCCTTCTACTTGCTTCTCTGTCTGGCTCTTCGAAAAGAAGGCCTTTGGAGCAGGAAATGCAAAGGGCAGCTCATTTCTTAACACTGACTCTGCATCAACATTCTCTGTGTTTGCACGCTTCTTAGATGCCACTTTTCTTGTCACTGGAGTTGACAGTGTGAATTCCATATCACCCAGTTGAGTATCATGCCTCGAATGGTGCCAGAGACGGAACAAAAGGTTTTCTGATCACAGCCGGAGAAGTTACTGTCAAAGAAATTCTAACAGCTGAGAAGGTCAGACACAATGCTTATAAAAATATCATACATTATTTGGCTATTGAACAAAACAGTTGAAAACTCTGATTCTCTCCTAGAATAAGTTCGTTTCTTATAGACTGTCAAACACCATTTTTTTATTTGTTCATCTCAATTCTCCATTGAGGATTAACCTTCACCAGCTTATCTAAACATAAATATGAATTATCACTTGGTTTAGTTAAAAATTTGAATAATATCACAGTGGATTTTGTTGTCCAACACAGTAAGATTGAATTTCTTTCGGTACCTTTCAACCTCTGCCTACCTCCAGCCTAACTCCAGAATCTTATTAACTGTGCCTTATCGCTTCCCATTGTGTTTTAAAATCCTCACTGACTCCTTTACTTGTTCCCTTGCTTGCTGTTTCTGTGCAAACCAAACACTGGAGTTAGGGATCACGTCAAACCAACCATGGCCTACAGGTAGAAGGCAACAAAATTTATGCTTAACATACTTCTTTGCTCTATCTTTATCTTCCTTTGGTCAAGGTCCACTAGATACTTAAATATGGAGTAAGCACTAGATACAATGAGAAGCAGATTTCTAGATTAAGAGCTGTATTTTTTCTGTAAGAAACTAGCTGTACATCTTCACACACCTGCTTTGTTTTCTGAGTATTTAGATCGAGTGGAGATTCTTCAAACACTGAAGCTACATCAGAAAATTCCATGGATCCAAACGCATCTGGCACATGGCTGCAGTCTGGCACATCTTCATATGCCAGAGCCTTTTCAGACAGAAATGTTCCACCGAGATTCTTTTGCAGAATTAGAAGGAAGATTTCATCAGAAGATTTCACCACTAAAGTCTAAATAAGATTGGTTTGCAAGTTCCAAACTATGGCTAACAGCTAATGGAAGTCCACAGGCCAGCAGCAACAACTTTTATATTATGTTCTTAATATTCTAATTGTTGATATGACGTTCATATCAAGAGCAGAAGGGAAATTACTCTTAGAGCTCAAATCATCTTTCACAGCCTGCGTCAACAAGAGCAGCACCTCATAGCCTTTGGTTTCAAGACCTGGACCACAAGCTAGCTAATGATTTTACACAGAATTCCAGAGTTCAAGTCACTGTTTACATTAGGGCTGAAATTGTACTGAAAGCCTTCAAGTTCATCACACTTAATTATCACTGGCACCACACATAACTCCACGTTACATATGTGATCACACGCAACCTGGCAACTTCAGACAATTCCCAAAGCACTCCACTTGCACTTGGCTACTAAAGTACAGAAAAAGGAATTAACATCAGAAATAGCTGCAGTCAAAACCATCTAAGAATCCAAGTCTCCAGGAAACAAGGAAAGCAAATCCTCTCCAGGACTGTGTTCTAAAAGGAAACAGATCAGAAAGGTGAGTTCTTCCCCCCTTTGACCACCCACTCATGTAACGTCCATGTCATTTCTAAGTATGCTGCCCAGACCAAGACTGAGGATGCTTCAGAAGAAGACCTTCCCTGCTAAGCCAAACAGAACAAGTAAGGTACCAAAATATGTAGAGCCAAACGAGGAAAGGTGCTCTAAGAAGGTAAGCATCACAAGAGACCAACAGGAATACTTACACAATCCAAACAATGCACAGTTTCTGTTCCACAAGCTGCCAAGAGGAATGTGTGCAGTACTCACAGCGCACCATGTACACTGCTTACTGCAGTCATACTGCTTCGTAGGACCAGCCCAACTTACTAAAACACTTTAATGAGCAATCCGAACTGTCTGGATCAGCACGGTTCACTTGGAAGGGACCTTCACAGATAAACCTGAAGAGGTGAGGCGACTGCACTATCTAAACCTTAAAGCATATAGGACCTTAAAGCATAAGCTTAAAGCACAGAAGCATGACCAGCAGGTCGAGGGAGGTGGTGCTGCCCCTCCACACTCCTCTCATTGAAACCCCATCTGGAGCACTGCACGCAGTTCTGGAGCCCTCAACACAAGAAGGACTTGGAGATGTTCAGGCAGGTCCAGAGCAGGGCCATGAAGGTGATCAGAGAGGGCTGAAAGCACCTCTACTATGTGCACAGGCTGAGAGAGATGGGGCTCTTCAGCCTGGAGAAGACTCCAAGGAGACCTTAGAGTGGCCTTCCAGTATCTGAAGAGGGCCTACAGGGAAGGCTGGGGAGGGACTTTTCATAAGGGCAGGTAGCAACAGAATGAGGGGAAATGGCTTTACATGGGAAGAAGGTAGATTAGGATTGGATATTAGGAAGAAATGCTTTACTGTGGGTGTGGTGAGACACTGGAGCAGGTTGCCCAGCAAGGCTCCAATATGATTGCTTTGCAAGTTCCAAACTATGGCTAACAGCTAATGGAAGTCCTCAGTCCAGCAGCACAAAATTTTATATTATCTTCTTAATATTCTAATTGTGGATTTGACGTTCATATAAAGAGCAGAAGGGAAATTACTCTTAGAGCTCAAGTCATCTTTCACAGCCTGCGTCAACAAGAGCAGCACCTCACAGCCTTTGGTTTGAAGACCCGGACCACAAGCTAGCTAATGATTTTACACAGAATTCCAGAGTTCAAGTCATTGTTTATGTTAGGGCTGCAATTCTACTGAATGCCTTCCAGTTCATCACACTTCATTATCAATGGCACCACAGATACCTCACAAAGAAGCATTATGACACCACAAAGGGGCATTATGACGTCAGAAAGGGCATTATGACATCACAAAGGGCATTATGAATCACAAAGGAGCATTATGACATCACAAAGGAGCATTATGACGTCTCAAAGGGCATTATGACGTCACAAAGGGCGTTATGACATCACAAAGTAGCATTATGACATCACAAAGAAGCATTATGACACCACAAAGAAGCATTATGACATCACAAAGGGGAATTATGACGTCAAAAAGGGTCATTATGACGTCTGAAAGGGGCATTGTGATGTCACAAAGGGGTGTTATGACATCACAAAGGGGTATTGTGACATCACAAAAGAGCATTAAGACATCACAAAGGGGAATTAAGACGTCACAAAGGGCATTATGACGTCACAAAGAGGCATTATCACGTCACAAAGAGGCATTATGAAAACAAAGGAGCCTTATGACGTCTCAAATGGCATTATGACATCACAAAGGGCATTATGACGTCACAAAGGGGCATTAAGACATCACAATGGGTCATTATGACGTCAGAAAGGGGCATTATGGCATCAGAAAGGTGCATTATGATGTCACAAAGGGTGTTATGATGTCACAAAGGGGCATTATGATGTCACAAAGGGGCGCTGGGAAAAGATCTCTGTGTGGAGATTGCTTCTACTAGAGGTAGTTCTATAAGACTGTTATATAGAGCTGTGCAGGGGCTGTAAATCTGTCTGCAGAGGGTGATGATCAGTTCCAAGTGTCTGCAGTCAATGCTCATGGACAGAGCCCATCCAACCTGGCCTTGAATGCCTGCAGGCCTTGAATGGGGCATCCACAGCCTCCTTGGGCAACCTGTTCCAGTGTGTCACCACCCTCTGAGCAAAAAACATCTACCTAAGATCCAACCTATACCTCCCCAGTCTCAGTTTTAAACCATTCCCCCTTGTCCTATCATTATCCACCCTCATAAACAGCCATTCCCCCTCCTGTTTATACGCTCCCTTCAAGTACTCAAAGGCCACAATGAGGTCTCCCCACAGCCTTCCATTCTCCAGGCTAAACAAGCCCAGATCCCTCCACCTTTCCTCATAGGAGAGCTGCTCCAGCCCTCTGATCATCACAGTGGCCCTCCTCTGGACCCCCCCCAACAGCTCCACATGCTTCCCAGGCCTGGACACAGTGCTGCAAATATGGCCTCACAAGAGCTGAGCAGGAGTGGACAATCACCTCCCTCTCCTGCTGGCCACCCCTTTTTCAGTGCAGCCCAGAACACACATGGATCTATCTTTTCCATACGGATATTCCCATCTGTGTACATATATATACCACACCTACACCCCCACAATCTGCTACAACTCCATAGAATTTTCAAGGTTGGAAAAGACCTGGATGATCTTATGATCTTATGATCTCAGATCTTATGATCTGGATGATCTTATGATCATCCAGTCCAACCATCACCAATACTTCCCAGTTAAATCACATCCCTCAACACAACACCCAAACTTTTTGTGAACTTCCCAGGGTTGGTGACTCTACATGAGAGAAAAGGGCACTCAGATAAGGGATTCTGCATTTGCTATTAGCAGAGGTGGGATGAGACCGAGCACTGCCCCAGCTCCTGGGATAATGCAGAAGGGCTGAGACCTTCCAGCTGCTTCCACCCAGGGTCACACAGCAAAGCCGACCCTGCAGGAGTCTGCATCATTCTTTGCATGGCATTGCTAAGAGGAAGATCCCCCCCCTACCCTTGGCTCTACACTCCAGCTGCTGTCTGCCATCTGTAAAGCCACCACAGCTCTCCTACTGGAGTTCCCATCTGCACAGTGACAGCTTGGTTTCTTCTTACTGTCAAAGCAGCCACAGCCTCAGTGCTTCTCAAATCTCCCCTTTTCAGCTGATTTCCTCTTTCTTGTGGCTGGGCAATTCCTCCCTCTCACAGTCATCCCTCTGCCCCACTCTGTGCCCACAGACCCAGAGAGGGCACACAGAGCCAGCCCTGTCCCAGCTGCTGCTGCTTCACATCTGACAGTCTCAGGAGCTGAGATCCAGGCCGAGACAGCAATGCCCAGACATGGTTTGTAGGACGTTTGTGATAGGAAATAGGGAGGCTTGTGATTAAACCTGCCCCCTAAGGAGGAAGGCAATGCTGCCTGCAGCCCCAGCAGGCATTACAAAACATCCCCATTTACAGGAGGGTTTTAAATAGCACAATTCAGGAACTACAACTGCACAAATTCCCGCATGCCCTGGAATAAGTTTGGGAATGGACATGGTTCTACCACCTGTGCAATGCCATAGAAAGAACAACCATCCACCTGTAAACCTCCATCCTCTCCCCTGCTGCACAAAGGGAAGCTCAACAGCAGTGCACAAATGTCCCAGCAATGTCTGAGCACTGCTCTGTGCATCCCAACCTGCTCATCCCATCCACTCCTGGCTGGGCAGCAGGATTGGGGTGGCACATTGCAATGGGCACAGAGGAACATGGAAGCCCCACACATGTGAGGAAGGGGCTGGCTGTGCTCCACACTCACGTTATCAGACGTGATTTGCCCTTCTGTGGGGAGCCTCTGCTCTTTCCCAGCTCATCCTCCAGCGTCTGGGACTCCAGGATCTCATTCAGGCTGTTGTTGGCTGCGGGGCAGCTCCATGAAGAGCCTCCCCTCCACCGACCGGCACACAACAGCCGCTCCCGCGCACTGCGGCTCAGCCAATCGGAGCCGGCGGAGCTGCCGCTGCCCGATGGGACCCCCCCCCACACATATTGACCCCCCAGACGAGGAAGAGGAGGAGGAGAGCGACGAGGAGCTGCCGCAGGAGCTGACGTTGGGGCGGGGGGACAACGCGGGGGGGGGGTCGGCAGTGGGGGGTGGGGGAGGGGGTGGGGCAGCATTACCCCCGGACCCCGTGGACCCCCCCCAGCCAAAGTGCTGCTCTCCGACCCCCGCGGGCTCTTTGTGCAGCCGCTGCCCTCCAGTTATAGGACCCCCCCCCCATATTGCGCTTTGCTCACCCCCACCTCCGGAACCCCCCCCCCACTCACCACATCGCCCCCTCCCCCCCCGGGTGGGGTTATGGGGGGTGGGGTGGGGTCGACGATGTGCCGTAAGCCGCGCCGGGGTCGTGTGACAACCCCCCCCCCCCATCAAGATGAATGGGGCGCTGTCGGGGGGGGGCTCAGCCGTAAGGATAAAGCGGGGGGGTTAGTGACGGGGGGGGCAGTGCTATAGGGAACGCAACTAATCTAAGCCCCCCCCCCCCACATTAACACCCCATTGTGTGTGGGGGTGGTGGGGGTGGGGCACACAATAACCCCCCCAAAGGCCAAACAGCCCCAACACCCCCCCTCAAAGCCGCTGACTTACGCTGTGCCCCCCCTGCATGAAGGGCCCCCCCCCATCGATTGAGCCCCCCCCAATCCCATCTATAGTTGAGAGCTATGCTTTTTGTAACCCCCCCCTTTTAAAGCCCCCCCCCCCCACAATGTTGTGCACGATGTGCTGCCCCCCATGAGCCCCTGACCCCCCCCCTTAAAAGATGGGGTGGGGGGGGTGGTCTCGGACCCCCCCTCCTTTAAACGATGGGGTGGGGGGGCGGATTGTCACTGCCCCCCAACACCAAAATGGACACCCCCGTTTTAAAGGATGGGGTGGGGATGGGGGGGTGGGGGGTGAAGGTGATCTCGCCCCCCCCCCCATTAAAACGGACCCCCCACCCCTTTAAAGGATGGGTGGGGGTCGGTTACGGGCCCCCCCGGCGCTGTGTGTGTATGTGCCCCCCCCCGTTTTGCTCCCCCCGTGGCGCAGTGTGCTGGGAAAGGATCTCTGTGTGGAGATTGCTTCTACTAGAGGTAGTTCTATAAGACCGTTATATAGAGCTGTGCAGGGCCTGTAAAGAGAGTTGAGGGGGACTCTAGTGGGCATATGGGGCTGTGGTGGGCAATAGGAGGACTAGGGGCTCTAGGGGGCTCTGAGGGTGTGTAGGGGTTGTGGATCAGGTTGGATCTTAGGAAGATGTTTTTCACTCAGAGGGTGGTGACGCACTGGAACAGGTTGCCCAAGGAGGCTGTGGATGCCCCATCCCTGCAGGCATTCAAGGCCAGGCTGGATGTGGCTCTGGGCAGCCTGGTCTGGTGGATGGCGTCCCTGCACATAGCAGGGGGTTGGAACTGGATGATTTTTGGGATCCTTTTCAACCCAGGCCATTCTATGACTGTACAGTTCCATAGTGGAACAAATATAATATGCTAACTATGTAAAACATGGAGTCAGACCTGTGTGATTTGTCCACACCAGGAGGTGATTAGAAAACAATTTGTAAGCTACAAAGCTGCTTGCTGGAAAGGAAAAGAAAATAAAACTACAAGAAAAAGGGAAATCATTTCTTCCTGAAAATAGGAAGAATTATAGATCTGACATGAAATTTGAGTGAAGCTCCTGATTTTATGAAGCTATTCCCATTATTTTCTTGGTGCTGTTTTTCCCAAATGAGTGGTTTCTGGCTCTGCTGCAGCACCAGTCTGCATGTGAACATCAACTCTGTTCACCATCTGGGAAGATTAGGACTTCCCTTCTCCTACCAGCACCACTGAATTACAGTTACTCAGTGGTTAAACAAAGGAATCCTTAAAGAAGGGTTTACAGCTGTCCTGTTGTCTGAAGTGCTTGGGGCATTCTGATGCTATTAAGCTCTATGTATTAACAAGTTAAAAAAGAAAAGGTAGGCATCTGATTGTTGTGACAGTTTCTAAGCGATTTGGAAAGCTGTACCACCCAACCACTCCTTCTATTTGATGGAGGTGACAAAGCTCAGTTTAATTTCTGACTGCTGTTTAAATTCTGAAGCTCGAGCTGGTTCCTGGAGCAGAAAAAGCTCGGAAGCTGTCCCTCCTACAAGCAGGCACCTCTGAGCAAAATATGACATCTCAGTTTCTGATGGTAAGGTCAGGAGATCTGATTCCAGCATCTAGCTTTTGGCTTAATACTGTGTTAGTGGGACCTTTGGCATCTAGCACTTAATGATCTTGAAGGTTTCTTCCAACCCAAGCCCTCCCATGATCCTATGATTCTGTGATTTCATTCAGGTTTATTGAGATGAGTTCTCCTGAATGTGCTGTTCTCCATATGATTATAACTGGAGTCCAGATGGGTGACTGAAACCAGACACCAAACTTTCTGATGGCCAAAATTAAATGAAATCAATCCTTTACTGTGTCAGTAGTCTGTAACTAGAGCCCATCAGGTAATTCCCAGCCTCCTGCCTGTATCAGTGGCTGCACACAGTGAAAAAGTCTGATGGGATTTTAACCTCTAAAATGTTCCAAAGCAACCAGAGGGTGAATATATTCACTATGTAAATACCTGCAGGAATAAGCTTGTCATGTATGTCCTCAGGTACCACAGTAGTTAATGGTGGGACTCAGTAGGTCATGCTGAAAGTTGAGTCTGCTGATTTTGAAGGTCTTTTGAAGGTCTTTTCCAGCCTACATGACCTTATGCTAATATTTCTGAAATTTATTTCTGTTCAGCTCCCAGAAAACCTCCCACCCAGCCCCCAACTGACCCCGTGGTGAAAAATAAAACAGAATCCTCAGTGACGCTGGCATGGTCCCCTCCGAAGATGCACCGCCCCATTCCAGTCAATGGCTACATTGTGGAATGCAAGAAACTAACTGGCTTCACCTGGGTGAGGTGCCACGAGTCTCATGTCCCCGTCCCAGAGTTCACGGTGAGCAATCTGTCTGAAGAGGCTGATGATCAGTTCCGAGTGTCTGCAGTCAATGCGCATGGACAGAGCCCGTCTCTGGAATTCCCAGGGAGCGTGCACCTTGGTAAGCACAAAAACCCCAATGGAAATGAGTCAGTGTGTGCTGAGCAGCTGTGTTGGTTCCCTAAAGATGCTTCCTTTGACTTTAAGGTTAGCAGTGCATTAACACACCAAAGGCTTTCCTTTATTCCTAGTTCTCCTATCTCCTATCAACCTCCAGCTACCACTAAAGTGATACGAGTTGTTTCTGTGACAGAGACATGAATATCCTTATCTTTTGATATCTCACATGTGCAAGAGGCAGAACTTTCTGTAACAGATCTTAAGCACAGAAGTGCTTCTTCTAGCACTCATGCAAAGGGAGAAGTAGAAATGTACCTATGATTTAATCTTCCATCTCTAAATGAGATACCAGACTTGCATCTAAAGAGCATTAAGACATACATGTTCTTCCTCAGACCCAGTCCTGGCTGTGAAATCCCCCCTAACAACTGGTGAAGCTGTACCTGGAGGGGATGCCATGTTTACTATTGACCTTACAACAACGTGCAAGCATGCCAGCTGATGAATGTCTGCAGTTCACAGCTATTGGCCAGTGCATTCAGTCACTAGGTTTACCACTGCATGACCATAGAGCAGTACTTTCAGCTGCAGGTTCAGACAGCCTTTCTGATTGCACTGGAATAGTTTAGAAGTAGGGGAGCAATCATTCCAATAATATCTCTATCAATCAGCTTTGCATGACAAAGTAGAACAAATAAACATTCATGATGGGAGGACCTGTTTGTCATTGGGTGGAAACCTCTGCAGAAGCATGTTTAGAGCATTATTAATCAGTAGAAGGAGATGTTTGGTTGATTTTTACTTAGTAAATCCAGCAAGAAGACCAAATGAAATATCGTGAATTGCTCAGCACTGACACAATGATGAGTGCAGGAACAGAAGGTGATACTTTTTCAGAGATGTTGCAGCAAACATTGACCACGTTAGCCTGATATCAATTGAAATAACGAGGCCTTTGCTCCTGACAGGTGCTGCAGTGAGATTTACCAAGAAGAGCAAAGATGTAGAAAAGATCTGCGCTTGGCTGCGTGAGGAAGCCAAACTGCAGGCTGAGCTTTCAGACACAGGCGCTACTGTGGAGTGGATGAAGGATGGGAAGGAGCTCAAGGCCAGTGAAAATTATGAACTGCAAATTGTGGGGAAGAAACACACCCTGAAAATTCACAACGACTCAATGGATGATGCTGCAAGTTATCAGTGCATCTGTGAGGGGGATAAAATGCTCTATCAGCTTTCAGTGAAAGGTATGTGACAGTCTGGGCTGTCCTCTTCCTGCCCAGGGCCAGCAGACTGCATTCACCTGACTCCCCGACAGTCCAGCTGTTGTCAGACAGCATCTGGGGTGTTTTCAGTGGCTGTTTTGACTTGAACTGGCCAATCTGCTTTGTAGAGCCATTTGATTTCTGTGTTCTGTCCTGTGATTCGTCCCTAAGATATAGAGGAAATCAAGGGAAAGACAGGAAAAAGAGCATCCCAGCCTTCCTGCTCTTCTGTCAGGGTGGCCACAAGAGATGATGTCAACATCTCTTTTTGTAGCAGTGATCCCAAATGTAGAAAACACCTGTGAAGAGTCACAGGGACTAAATTGATGGAGAGCAGAACTTCCTGCCAAGGCTTGTCAGCTAGTCTTAATTTTGCTTTTCTTCTCTCTCTTTGTCATGTTAGCATAATATTTCATACTGGCAGGTCTGCCCATAGAATTAACTGGCACAGGCTGCCCAGGTAGGTGGTGGGATCCCTGGAGGTGTTCAGGAGCTGTCGAGATGTGGCCCTGATGGATGTTATCAGGGGGCATGGTGGGGTGGGTTGGGGTTGGAATCAAAGGAGGACCCCCATGTATTTCATCGGGAAGCACTACTGGTAATAAGACCTTTGGAGCAAATCCTGGTAGGGCCACGCTCAGCTGGTCCAGTCTGGAGGCTGTTTCTCCTTACTGCAGTATCTGCAGTGAAAACCAGCAGCTGCTTTTGTGTGGTTGGGCTCACATCCATCAGTGGTGATGGGACTACAATGATAAGAGACAGTTCCTGAAAAAATGAATGAAATTTGACTGTATGATAGGATGGAGTTAAATGTATTGACAGGATCTCAGTCATCCCAGTGTCCATCAGCTGGCTCTCGAGCTCCTAAATACAGGCATTCTGTAGAACGTTGTTGAATTTGTATTATACATGTGTGTTCTTGGAACTGCAGAACAAATGCATGCATAATCCAGACTTTGATTTTAGCAGCTCTGACTGCGCTGTCTCAACAGACCCAACTCAGTTGTGTGCGCTGTTTTAAAATGATATGTTAACAAGAAGTTGGAAAACAAGCTCAATTACCCTCAGTAAAATAGGACCATGGCCTTAGGCTTAAACTTTTGGCTAAGACAGTGGTGAGATTTTGAATCTTTGAAGTCAATTATTCCACTGTGTGTTAATAGGGGCCAGTTTTATCATCTAACTTTTGCACTCCAATTAATTTCCATAAAGGAATTCTGTTTTTCTTTTCAGTCCTAAGTGATATCTCTATCTTTTAGGCTCGATTTGTTTGCCAGGGGGTTACAGTGCAGTAATAGATACCCCCTCCATTGATTTCCTTCTAGTTTGCTTGTTCCAATTCTTTCCTCAGTTTTCCTATTTTAGACATTTTCTTGAAGCCTTGGGCTTCTTCCTTTGGCTCTGTCCCCTGTCCAGTGTACGTCCTTCAACTTGTGGAGATAAGGTAATCTGGCACGTGGTTTATAAAAGCTGCCAATTTGCCAGCTTCTGAATTAGAATCTAGCAATTAGAACTAGGATTAAACGTGCACATTTGATCTTATGATAAATGAATGCCTCATGGTCACCAATGTCCCTGCAGTTCTTTACCATCATATGTATTTTGTGTCTTCTTATTTTGTTTCAGCACTGGCAAACTTCGTAATCAAAGAGACAAGTGGAGGAGTAATCAGGGCCGTTGCTGGAAAACAAGCTGAATTTGTTTCTGAGACCTCTGAAGCCAATGTCATGGTGAAGTGGTACAAAAATGGCAAAGAAATCAAGACCAGTAAGAAATTCACAATGGAAGATAAAGGGAAACTGCATAAGCTTGTGGCTTCAGCTGTAACGAAAGAAGACGAGGGAACATACATCTACACAATTGGAGATGACACTCTGATTTTTGATTGGAAAGTCTCAGGTAAGTTTGTGAGGCAAACATAGGATCACAATCCATGTAAAGCACTTCAGACTTAATTCATTTTATTTGTCCAACGCTGTGGGTTTCCAGTATTTAGGACAAAGATTGCATAGCTCTATTGAAGCAATTCTGACCTTCCTGTTGTCCCTATGCAAATCCACAGTATGAGCAAATAATGTAACTGTGTTGTGATGAATTCAAGACAGCCTTAGCTCCAGCTGGGGCTGGAGTCACGACTTGAGCCCTGACATCTGGGCTTCATTCATCTAGTTCATGTATTGCCTCAGCACTTACATCATCTTTAAACCTATGACTGAAATGGTCCTAAGTTATTAGCATGGGAATCCTGTCTCCTCTTTGGACAAATTAAACTCCACATTTGGAGAGTTGAGTGTCTCCTGCTGTACCCGAAGGACATTGTGATCTCTGAGGTGTCTCCCTGAGGTGCTGTAAGCACAGCCATTAGCTCATAGTGCAAGTAAAGCACTGTTAGGTCAAGCCTGGAGGAGTAATGCTTGTCACTGACATGTTCCTGTTCAGGGTGGAGCTGGAGGGTAAAATAACACAAGAAATTGTCATTGAAATTCAATATCTGTGAAATTCAGCTGGTTGCATTCACAGAACCTGGCGTTAAGATCTGTTTTCTGTTTTATATCTTGAGCCTATTTTCCATAACCCAGTCCTCATTTATGAACTGAAGCTCTACTGAAAGCCTTTCGCTGTGTATGCTCATGCTGCAGTGCAGCGCTTGTGACCTTTAACAGCACATTCACGTTCCTCTGATCACAGGATCCTTACGGTTGATTAAGACCCTCTAGTCTGACTGCTCACCCATCACCACCGTGATGCTCACCATCAGCTTAGCTAAAAACTCAGCAGAGATGATAGATCAAGCACAACACTGGATTTGGGGTGGCTAGAGATTCCTAAGATATTGAAGGATTGCTTGCAGGTGGTGTTGGTTCAGGTATTCACCCTGCATCCCACCTGCTGTTCTGTTTGGTTGAGAATCATGCATTCTGCAATTTCACTTTGTAATTCAAAGACCCTGGCTTTATCTGTTGAAAAACTGATCTAAAACAAGCCAAGAAGACTCCGTTGGAACTGGTTGATGCAGAACAAAGGCATCCCCAAAGGACAAGTTGCACTGTTTGATGAACATTATTGGATGAGAGCTAAGCTAAGATTTAAAAAGTTCTGGGGCTGTCTCTGAGCATCAAATACAGAGGAAGCCTGCATGATTCCCTGAGAATGGATACCTCCTACTTTGGTGTAGGGTTAAGGGAACACTAGCAGTAACTCCTATCACAAAATGTCGCATGGCTCAGACAAAATGCCATCAAGAGGGCTTAATTAGGAGCACCAAATGGTCGCAAGATGGTCTTAGGGCAGGGAAGTAATCTATCTATGTGATATTGATTGATGCTATTAGTTCTTAACAGCTTGACTCTAGAAGGACTGTTGTTCTTTGGTCACCTAGTTATAAAAGAATAAATGGCTCCTGTCTATTACAATTTTTAACGCATTTTTTGTTCACTGATGCCATAAATGTTCCTGGCATAGTAATTGGCCTTGGTATATTCAGTGACTGAAAGCAACAGTTGTTGCTCTAAGAAATGCAGTACAAAGCTAGGTCTGCCTGTAGCTGACAGCCATCAGCTTGCTCCTCAGGCAGGTTCTGTCTGTGTATGGGAGATCACAATGTGAACCACTGATTGATCAGCTGAGGCAAGTGTGGGGTCAGCTGTGGGAGCACAGGTGAAAGTTATGTAGCTGTGCTCCCTGGAGGGGTGGAGTTCGACTCCACCTCCTCTGAGACCTCATTTAAGGGCTGACCCTCACTGAGGCAGCATCTCTTGGAGATTGCTCACCAGGGAGGATCACCTCAGCTCTGGTGAGTTCCCTTTTCCTTATATCTTCTGTATTTCTACCATTTTACTTGTAATTGCTATCCTTGTTAATACCAGCATAGTTATTGCCAATACATTTGGCAAGCCAGGCAGGAGCCACTGTCTTGGCATCTAGAAATATAAGGAAAAAAAAAAATGTCCTTTGTGTGGAAAATCTTTAATTGGTACAAGGGGGAGAAGACCACCCCCTTAGGGACATGCCTTCCTGGACAAATTCCAGGTTTTGAGGCGTCCCCATATTACCAATTAGCAACAATTATTGAACAATGGGGCCCTTTAAGAGTACCAAATAACATGGACGCCTATTGTCTAACTGATTACTTTCTAGGACTACAAAAAGATATCTTAATTACAAAAGAAAAGCAAATGGCTGCATCTATGGCAGCCTGGCCATTATTAAATGCTTTAAATCGGGCAGAGATAAAATCAAACAACATTGCACATGAAAATGAATTGTTAAAGGCCCGTATTGAAAAATTGGAGGGTGAGATCAATCTATTGACAGGAAAAAAACCGTCATTTTCTTCCTCCAACCCTCAAATTAGATACATTTCATTTAATGACGATCAAGATCCTGAAGAAATGAATCAAAATAAGATCACTAAATCTGATCTAGAAAAACCATCTGAGACGGACTCACTAGAAGTCCGTCCAGTAATAACTCAAAAAACAAAGAAAATTCAAGATCGACCAGCAGGAGTGCCTCCTGATCAATGGCCCCCTGCCGAATCTGTTTTACATGTAACAGCCCGTCCATATACGCCTACTGAACTCATGGACCTAGTGCAACGATTTAGGCAAAGGCCAAGGGAAAGTGTTCCGGCTTGGTTATTACGGTTATGGGATTCAGGGGCAGATAGTGTACTGGTTAGTGGCCCCGAAGTATCTAAGTTGGCCACAATAACAGTACATCCTGCCCTTCAGCAGAGACTGTATGCTGGGACTCAGTTCCCTGAAGAAAACCATTCAATTGTAGAATGGATAATGGCTGCTTGCCGCATGGTGTGGACAAATAAAACTGACATGCCAGTAAACACAGGGATGTGGTCTTCTATGGAAGACCTTCAAAATTATATACGCGAATTAGGTATGAGAGAGGCTATCTACGAAGACACATTCGATAGCCCTGATATGGTTAAATTTTCTGCGGGAATGAGGGACCTAATTTTACAGTAAGCACCCTCTCATATGTATGGAACCTTGGTTTCCATACTTAATCCAGTAGTATCCGCAGAGGCAGTAGTCCAACAAGCCGCCCAATTGGTAGCAGACCTCGGAGAAACTGAGCGTTTACGAGCTAAGCGCAATATCAGGGTGATTGAGGATGCCGAGGCTTTTCCAATAGTGCGAGCCAGAAGATCGGCCCCGCGAACTTCTCGGGCAGGACCTGTTAGGGTATCCCGGAAACAAATGTTTAATGATCTGCTCCGGGTAGGCGTTCAGTTTTCAAAAATTGATGGGCAGCCCAATCAGGTTCTCCTTCAGTTGTGGAAGCAACTGAAGGATGAACAAAAATTTCAGAATAAACCCAAAAGGCCAGGGATAAGATTTATAGAGCGGCGACCAACAACAACATGGAATTTAGAAGATTTTATAGTTCCAAATAGGAAAAAGAAGCCACCTCAGGTGCCTCGGGTTATGACACCGGAGGTATCGGAGGTAAAAGACTTGAATCTGGCTCAGTTCATGGCTTGACGAGGGATGTCAGTCCTCCTAGGGCCTCTAGACGGGACCGGAGGCCCTATGTGGAACTGACGATATACTGGTCCCGAAAGAATATACAGAAGGTTATGGCCCTAGTTGATACCGGGGCAGAGACATCTATAATATATGGAGACCCAACTAAATTTAAAGGTAATAGAGTGATGATTGGAGGTTTTGGGGGACAAACCATTCCGGTCACCCAAACCTGGGTAAAACTGGGGGTCGGGCGTCTTCCACCACGGGAGTACAAGGTATCCATTGCCCCAATTCCAGAGTATATATTAGGAATTGATATCCTGTGGGGTCTGGCTCTCCATACAACAGTGGGAGAGTTCCGATTGCGGCAGAGATGCATTAGTATCCGGGCAATCCAGACAATATTGAGAGGCCATGCAAAACATGAGCCTATTTGTTTGCCGAAGCCACGCCGGATTACTAATGTGAAACAGTACAGACTCCCGGGTGGGCAGGATGAAATAACAAAGACGGTGCAGGAATTAGAAAGAGTGGGTATTATAAGGCCTGCACATAGCCCATATAACTCCCCAATATGGCCAGTGCGAAAACCGGATGGAACATGGAGGATGACAGTAGACTATAGGGAATTAAATAAGGTCACGCCACCTGTTCATGCGGCTGTACCCAATATTGCCTCCCTAATGGACACACTAAGCAGGGAAATCAAAACATATCACTGTGTCTTGGATTTGGCGAATGCATTCTTCAGTATTCCAATCAGTGAAGAATCGCAAGATCAGTTTGCATTTACATGGGAAGGGAGGCAATGGACTTTCCAGGTCCTACCCCAAGGGTACGTACATTCGCCCACTTTTTGTCATAATTTAGTGGCACGTGATCTGGCTAAGTGGGAAAAGCCAGATAATGTCAATTTATATCATTATATTGATGACCTCCTGTTAACATCCGATTCGTTAGAGGCGGTGAGACAAGCAGCAGATTTGTTGATAGCTTACCTGCAGAAAAGAGGGTGGGCTATAAACCCACAGAAGGTGCAAGGTCCGGGGCTATCTGTAAAATTCCTGGGAGTAATTTGGTCCGGGAAAACCAAAGTACTACCCAGTGCGGTAGTAGATAAAGTCCAAGCGTTTCCAGTCCCTACAACATCAAAACAATTGCAAGAATGTTTGGGTATATTGGGGTATTGGCGCTCCTTTATACCTCATTTAGCTCAGCTATTAAGGCCATTATACAAGCTTACAAAGAAGGGTCAATCATGGAATTGGGGAAAGATAGAACAGGATGCTTTCCAACAGGCAAAACTGGCAGTTAAACAAGCTCAGGCGTTGGGTATATTTGATCCGACCCTCCCAGCTGAACTAGATGTTCATGTTACTCAAGATGGTTTTGGCTGGGGCCTGTGGCAACGCCAGAGTTCTGTTCAAACCCCCATTGCATTCTGGTCTCAGGTTTGGCACGGAGCAGAAGAACGATATAGCATGATTGAGAAACAGTTATTGGCTGCCTATTCGGCATTACAAGCAGTAGAGCCGATAACGCAAACAGCAGAGGTCATAGTTAAGACTTCATTACCAATCCAGGGGTGGGTGAGAGATTTGACTCACCTTCCTAAGACGGGGGTGGCCCAAGCACAAACGGTGGCACGATGGGTCGCCTATCTAAGCCAGAGAAGCAGTCTGTCTTCATCTCCACTTAAAGAAGAACTACAGAAGATCCTAGGCCCAGTGACGTATCACAGTGATACATCAAAAGAACCGATGGTTGCTCCACCAGAGAAGAGTCCCGTTCAGGAAGGAAGATATCCTATTCCTGAAGATGCCTGGTATACGGATGGGTCCAGCAGAGGCAACCCGAGCAAGTGGCGAGCAATAGCATACCATCCCTCTACTGAGACCATCTGGTTTGATGAGGGGGATGGTCAAAGCAGCCAATGGGCAGAATTGCGAGCCGTGTGGATGGTTATAACTAAAGAACCTGGTGACGGCGTCCTGAACATCTGTACAGATAGTTGGGCTGTGTACCGGGGGCTCACTCTGTGGATTACGCAATGGGCTACCCAGGAATGGACTATCCACGCCCGACCGATTTGGGGTAAAGACATGTGGGTAGACATTTGGAATACGGTCAAACACAGGACAGTATGTGTCTACCATGTCTCTGGTCATCAACCCTTGCAGTCACCAGGAAATGATGAAGCTGACACACTGGCCCGAATCCGATGGATTGAGAATTCACAATCTGAAAATATTGCCCGTTGGTTACATCAGAAGCTACGGCATGCTGGACAGAAGATAATGTGGGCAGCTGCTAAAGCATGGGGGCTGCCTGTACAACTATCTGATATCGTTCAAGCATGTCAGGATTGCGATGCTTGCTCAAAGATGAGACCGAGACCGTTGCCTGAAACAACATCCCACATTGCTAGAGGATATAGTCCTCTTCAGAGATGGCAGGTCGACTACATTGGGCCTCTCCCTCGGTCTGAGGGGGCGAGATATGCCCTGACCTGCGTTGACACTGTAAGTGGACTGCTGCAAGCCTATCCTGTACCAAAGGCAAATCAAGCATACACAATTAAGGCACTTACTAAACTGATGTCTGCATACGGGACACCTCAAGTTATCGAGAGTGACCAAGGGACTCACTTCACTGGAGCGATGATACAGCGCTGGGCAGAAGAAAGCAACATTGAATGGTGATTCCACCTGCCATATAACCCAACAGGGGCAGGCCTTATAGAACGTTATAATGGTATCCTTAAGGCTGCCCTGAAAACAGACTCTCAGTCCCTGCAGGGGTGGACAAAAAGATTATATGAAACCGTGCGGGACCTGAATGAAAGACCTCGGGATGGCAGACCCAGTGCCCTGAAAATGTTACAAACTATATGGGCCTCCCCTCTTAGGATCCAAATTACAGGCACCGATAATAAGGTAAAACCGCAGGTTGGTACTGAAAATAATCTTCTGCTCCCTGCCCCTGAGAATTTAGAACCGGGAATCCATAAGATAAATTGGCCTTGGAAGGTGCAGGTAGGACCCAAATGGTGTGGCCTACTTGCACCTTGGGGGAGATTATTGGAGGTGGGAGGTTCAGTCACCCCCTCGGTGATAGGTACATGGCCTACTGACATCGTGGTCAATACTCCGGCCTTTATTGCTAAAGGAACACCTATTATGTCCCTATGGCAGATCAAGACTCCTCCTCTGGTGCCAGATATAGTTATACAGCCACAGATATCTGGCCAGAGGGTATGGTATCGGAGGCCGGGACATAATCCAGTACAAGCAGAAGTATTGACCCAAGATAAGAATACGGCCTGTATCTTGCCCTGGAGGGCGGATCTTCCCCTCCTAGTACCCTTGAAACATCTATATTACTCCCCTTAAGATTGATTCTAAGCCTCTAGGACCATTACTCTGGACTGATGAAACGCAGACGGACCTGCACTTCAAGATGATTTGTCTCCGGTAACATCTATCAAGCACTGGCCCATGGAAGATCATAAACACCCATCCAATCATCATCATTTGAATAATATCAACATCTAATGCGACGGGAGATTGTATCAGCGTCGTGATTGGGTCTCTGTAATAAGGGGAACTCACCTAATCATTGGTTCACGTTGTGAAGGGGTGGAGTGTATGGGAGATCACAATGTGAACCACTGATTGATCAGCTGAGGCAAGTGTGGGGTCAGCTGTGGGAGCACAGGTGAAAGTTATGTAGCTGTGCTCCCTGGAGGGGTGGAGTTCGACTCCACCTCCTCTGAGACCTCATTTAAGGGCTGACCCTCACTGAGGCAGCATCTCTTGGAGATCGCTCACCAGGGAGGATCGCCTCAGCTCTGGTGAGTTCCCTTTTCCTTATATCTTCTGTATTTCTACCATTTTGCTTGTAATTGCTATCCTTGTTAATACCAGCATAGTTATTGCCAATACAGTCTGGATGGAATGAAGGGCATGAAATACTGATGTGCTCATCAAACGCTGCTTGTTAGCTTAGAGACAAGGTGTTGAATTGGTTTGTTCATGTATTGCAAACAGGTTACTTAGCTGCCTTCATTTTAGCTTCAGAAGAACATGTGCAGAATACAGAATTGATTAGAAGAAATAAGAACTGTCTGCATAGAACTTACTCTTTCCTTACACAGGAGAATCAAGCACACGTTTGTATGTGAGTACCTCCAGAGGTGAAACTTGATCCCCCAGATGTAATGAGCAGAGACATTACAATCAGTTCTAACTGTATCTTAATGCTGTGCTGAATAAGCCTGAGTCAGGATGTAAACCACTTTCTCTTTTTTTCTTCAGATGAAGCCATTAATTTTGTCAGCAAGTCCAAAACGACTCCAGAAATATCAGTCAGTCCTTCTGAAGACCTGGAGCTGGTGTGTGAGGTGTCAGCTGCAAGCGGAGCTGTCGTATAGAAGAAAGATCAAATAGAGGTGAAGCAGGACCAGAGGACAACCATCATCTCCCAGGGGACGCACCGCAAGCTCATGGTCAAAAATGTGACCCTGAAAGACCAAGGGAGCTACAGCTGTGAAACAAAAGATGACAAAGCAACATTCCAAGTGAAAGTCAGAGGTGAGAAAATGCTTGGAATCCCAGAGATAAAGGAACACTTCATTTTGTGTGTCTTGCATTTGGAGGATCAACTTACAGCCTCTCTGGTGCAAAACATTTTGGCTATAGGACTTTCTTTGTCATCTAGTGTCATAGCAACACTTTTCTACATGTGCTTTTCCATCCAGGAATGAATTACTGCAACAAACAATAGGCAAGGAGGGTAACTTGTGCAGCTCTTGTAGTCAGCTGGTGTCTGCAGGGTTACAGTGCAAGAGCACACCAGGCATGCAAGG
The DNA here is from genome assembly GCF_054131305.1 of Coturnix japonica. NCBI lineage: Eukaryota > Metazoa > Chordata > Aves > Galliformes > Phasianidae > Coturnix > Coturnix japonica. The sequence continues at coordinate 16,473,775 of NC_140671.1, read as the reverse complement.
AGTGAGAAAAGGGGAGGTGTTTGATGAGATCTGGTTACAAAATTTGAATGACACAATGAGGTGGAAAATGCCACTAATCAGACTCATAAATGGCCTGGGTTGCAAAGGCCCACAGTGCTCATCCAGTTCCAACCCCCTTCTTCCTATGTGCAGGGTTGCCAACCAGCAGCCCAGGCTGCCCAGAACCACATCCAGCCTGGCCTTGAATGCCTGCAGGGATGGAGCATCCACAGTCTCCTTGGGCAACCTGTTCTAGAGGGCCATTCCCTTCTGATTTACTGGAAATGTAGAGAGACATCAGAAGAAACAAAGAGAAGGGAGGAGGTTCAGCAGTGCATGCAGGTGTTCTAAATCTCATGTCCAAATCTGCTATCAGACTGCGAAATGTTTAGATTTATGATATGATATGAAATGATATGCCTATTCATTTCCCAAGGCAAAATAGAGGGGAAAGTATTTTCCTGTCTTAATGAGGCATCATGATGGTCCCTGTGAAGGGCAAGTATAATGAAAATGGGGAACTGGAGTAAGCTCTGCAGCAGACTACAGCAAAATGGTGTGACTGTTGTGATTTCCCTGCAGAGAAAGAAGACATGTTTACAAACAAGGACAAGGTACAAAAGGAGGTGAAGGCTGCACTGACTCAAAATGCCACGCTGAGCTGCGAGGTGGCCCAGGAGAAGATGGAGGTGAAGTGGTACAAGGAGGGGAAACTGATCACCTCGAGCAAGAAGTTCAAGGTGGAGTCAGAGGGCAAACAGTGTCGGCTGGTGGTGATCCAGGTAGAGAAGAAAGATGCAGGGGAGTACAGCTGCGAGGCTGCTGGCCAGAAACTCACCTTCAAGATTCATGTCACAGGTGAGAGAGAACGCATTTTGGCCTTTCATTCTAGAATGTTTTAGAAAACGGTCATTAGTTTGTAAGTTTTCCCTGCTATGCTTAAAATTTTTGGAGCTGAACTTTGGGGTGGTTAATTTCTGATGAGGAAATTGAACAAATTATTCTAAATACAGTTGTGAGGCAGCTCCATCTTTTAAAATCTTCAGGAATTTCCTTTTGCTGTGGGAATGAGGCCATAGACAAGAAAGTTCTGATTGCACTTCTCCATTCCCACGTGCCTGTACCACTAGAACAACTCTGCAATGCAGCTGCGTCTCAGGAAGTTTCAGAACAGGGGCTTTGTGTCAAGCACTAGGGGGTGTGCTCTATGTAACATGTTTTTGTCTTGGAAGGGCTCATTTAGCATGGGAGAGAATACTACAGGAATGTTTTGTATAAGTTGATGTTTTGAAGACATAAGTAAATGGCAGCTAGGGGACGAAAGAGTCATGAGAGTCATACAAGAAGCATCACAGAATGCCTTTTGTTGGAAGGGACCTGGAGGATCATCCAGTTCCAATCTCTGTCCTGGAAAGGAACACGTTCTTTGAGACTAGGTTGCTCTAACACCCATCCAGCCTAGACTTGAATGTTTTCAGGGATGGGGCATCCATAAATTGCACAACTTCTCTCCACATCATTCTCTTGGGGCATCAGACTGGGAGAACTGATTCATTTTTCTGACTCCTTCCCCAAAACCTGCTCTTCTTTCAAGAGGCCAAACTAATGTATCTCTCTCTTTTCAGAGCCAGAATTTGTATTTACAAACAAGGAGAAGGTACAGAAGGTGGTGAAGGCTGCAACAACAGAAAATGCCACGCTGAGCTGCGAGGTGGCCCAGGAGAAGATGGAGGTTGTCATCAATTTATAAGCAATGAGCCAATAATGTTCCAATTATAAACTTTTATTAATTGTAGCGGGTAAAACTAAAAGGCAATTCAGTGCTGGGCGACAGGGGGATTATTGTTCCTCCAACTGCCGCGCCGTCCCGTCCCTTGCAACTTCTTTTGTATTGTCCATCCCGAGCGTATTGTCCTTTAATTGGTCGGTTGTGATCGTGCGACTTGGTGTGTCGTTCCTTGGTTGGTCCTTCCGTGGAACTTTGTATCCATCGGGGCGCGCTTTGCCTGTAACTACGCAGAGTACACAATCTACCCATAAAATTAGAGTGTTCTGCAACCTTTGTGGCCTCCATATTCCACCATTATATCCCGGTCCTAATGAACAAGCACTCCACCACAATGCTACCACATCCCGGTCTTAATGAGCAAACATTTTATCACAGAGGTCAAGTGATAAAAGGAGGGGAAACTGATCACCTCGAGCAAGAAGTTCAAGGTAGAGTCAGAGGGCAAACAGCGTCGGCTGGTGGTGAGCCAGGTGGAGAAGAAAGATGCAGGGGAGTACAGCTGCGAGGCTGCTGGCCAGAAACTCACCTTCAAGATTCATGTCACAGGTAAGACAGGTGTTGTATGAAATACAGCAGAGAACAGTAAAGTAAAATCTAGTTTCTATTATACTGCACCTGGATCACTGTAGTCTGTGCTGAGGTTTTTTCCCTAGACTTGATTGCCTGGGTTTGTAGAAAGTATTTGGTTTCAGTATGACACAAAGACCTGTTTCAGTCTGTCTGTAGAGCAATAATTAGTAATATATGTACAGTGGAAGCAATATTCAAGATATTATTCAAATCTCTCCTGTGCCTGAGATCCCAAACTGTAATTCTTGTTCACCTAAACATTTGACTAAGATAAGTATGTGCAGTGAGGCTGGAGTGCATGTTCTACGTGCAGCCTTTCATGGCAGGAGAAGCAGGAACTTCTCCTAGTAGTACACTGCCTTTTTACTATGCCTTTATGTTGGAGGCTGCATCTGGATAGGTGAGTCTGCTACTCACAGTAAGAGACCTGGTAGAGCTGACTATTGCCAGAGCTCAAAGTAAGATAGATATCTGCAAATCACACACAAAGAACAAAGGACTGCGTTGGTGAGCATATTTCCTTTGTGCCTTTGACAGTCACAGTTGTGGCAATGGTAGAGGCCATGAGGAGTCTGTTCAGGAAGCCAGGAGTACTGTTCTGGGTCATGAAAAGGCAGCCAGTGGTTTGACTATCACATGTTTATGTGTTTTGATGTTTCACAGTGGGTCTTAAGTAAAAGGAACTCAGGTTTTGGTTGCCTGCAGGACAGATGTTCTTTTGGGTTCAATATGTTTGCATAGTGACTTGCAACCATGGGACTGGTGTTCAAGGACCCTCTTGGTTCCTTCAGTTCCTAGGTTCTTTCTTGCCTAGATTTGACACTTTGTTTCAACAGAAGAGCTGATATTCTCTAGTGAAGGCTATTAGTTTGGGCACAAGTGGTAACCTAAACCTGTTCCAACCTGTACATACAAACCTGCAAGTTGGTCTCATTTCGGTCCCTCAGTCAATACTTTTTCTTTTCTTCCCTCAGAGCCAAAACCTGTGTTTATAAACCAGGAGCAGGTGCAGAAAGAGGTGAGTGCTGCCCTGGCAGCAAGTGCCTCCCTCAGCTGTGAAGTAGCACAGGATCCAACAGAAGTAAAATGGTACAAGGATGGAAGACTGCTTGCCTCCTCCAGAAAGTTCAGAATGGAATCTGTGGGCAAAACACGGCGTCTGGTTGTGGAGCAGCTGGAGAAGAAAGATGCTGGAGAATACATCTGCGAGGCTGCTGGCCAGAAGATGACCTTCAAGTTGGAAACAACTGGTGAGCATTCGCTTTGGGAGCACTAAGCAGCTTTTTATGTGGCTTAGAGGAAGACTGGCTGTCTTCTACCCTGTGGGCATGGAACAGCCACAATTCCCCCCGGAACAACATCAATGACCCACACCACAAGTTGGATTCTCCTTTTTAATGTAGTGGTAGCGAGGTGAAAATCTGGCTGTGGAATATTTTTGACTAAGGAACTTCTACTTTAATTTCTAGATGCGCTGAATTACCCTCTGGAGTGTCTTTCTGAATATATAAGCAACCATGGGTGACTATGATCCTGATTTATATCTAGGTTCAGGCTTACTTTTTCAGTTAGGTTAGATCAATAGCTCCAGAGAAGATAGGGAAATACAGCAGTTCACTGATACCATGTGTCAGAAGAATGCAGCTCAGTGCTGGGCAGTTTGCTGCTTCATTCCCTCTTACAAGTTGCACCCAAGGCTGGAAAAGACCACTGAGATAGCTGAGTCCAACCCAGCCCACCCTCACTGGACTTACTAACCACGTCCCCAGTGCCACATACCCGTGGCTCTTGAGCACCTCCAGTGACTGCGGTATATCAGCGTGGTTGCTTCAGTTGTGGGAGTTTTCAGACACTGGCTGTTGTTCTAGCGAGACAAAAAACCAAAACTGATGGAACAGTGTCTATACAGGAAGCAACTGGCTGTCCTGATGGCTGCCAACAGTTTTACACAAGGTGTGTCATGCAAGCTTGCATGAGTCTGGTTTAAAAACTTGCTGTTCTGATGGAAGGAGAGGATGTTGGTACAGGATAACTGCGGGATTTGTGCTCTCCCGACATCCAGTTGCAATCACAGCTTATTGTTGCTATAGAAAACAGCTTCTCTGTAGACAAATTGAGTTAGTTCCAATAAGTGGCTGAAGCCCTAAGTGATCCAAGGTGAAGCATGATCCAAACTGGAATTTAACTAATTGTAGTAGGGAATCCAAGCCTTAATGAGATGAGTTATTTAAAATATGAGTCCTCCATCTAAAACAGCATTGAACTCTTACTCTGGTTTATGATAGAAGTGAGAGTTTAACAGCAGAAGTCTGAAGTTATGCTCCATATTTCTCATCACTCAAGAGAATATTTGAATATATGAATTCCTTTGGCTATGTTAGAGCTCATAATGAAGTCAGCTGATGTTCTTTAAATGCTCGGAGTCTAGCAATGTGGGGAAGTGGACTGCTATTTGCTGTTGAGCTTTAGGCTAAGAAGCCTGATTTTAGAGGACTGTGGACTTCCCCTTTCCCTTCCCCTCTCCTCCCCTTCTCCCTGGACTGATCCCACATGGTTTGAGAATGATTTCAGATCAAGGTAAATGAGGAATCGCTGTGTGAAAACCTGTTGTTTTACTGCACTATAAGAGACACTTAGTCAAAAGACAAGTGTGTGTTCCAAGCTTGAGATTGCAGGAGATCCTAGAAACAACTCAGCTGCTCAAACCTGTAGTCTGGCTGAATCTTTTATTGTCAGTTTTGGTCAGGAGGAGATGCTTGAGTAAGACAAATAAAAGGTCACGGGTAAGTTGGTCCTTCTTGTGATATACTTCTAGGCTTTCATCAGGGAGAAGCTTAATTAGTCCAAATAATCATAGCAGAAACCACACCAAGAGCATGAGAGTGAAATTTATACTTTCTTGACGTGAAGGAAAATTTTACCTGGTTCTGCCATTCCCCAAATATTTGTTTCCTTATGACAAGAAGAACTTTGCAGAAGTAATTTTTTTTTTCAGTCTTGCGTGCAACACAAAAAGGGGTAAAATCTAGGAGGCCACCTGAAATGTTTTTTCCATCTGGAAGGATCCATTTAACAGCACCCATGGACCTGGTTATGAACAAAACTAAGTTCCCAACTAAATCCACATTCTTCTTTCTCCTTCTCAGAATTGCCTGTGAAAATCAGCAAACCATTGGCAGACAGTAGCGTCATTGAGAAGGACAAGGTCACATTTGAGTGTGAGCTGTCCAGGCCCAACATGGACGTCAAGTGGTTCAAGGTATGGCATGTAATGGTATTTTCCTTTCTGACTTCTCTGGAAATGAATGAGAGCCTTTAATTTCACTTCCAAGTGAGTCTGAGCTTTTCCTTGATAGCTTTTTCACTGCTCTCTTTTCTTTATGCTCTTTTATTTGCCCAGATCAGCACTCTTTGTTATTATGTCCTGAGTTCATTTATCAAGTTGAAATTGAAGTTTGTTTTGGTTTTATTGTGAACTTTTTAGGTCATGCTGCACAAAATATTGTTGGTTGAACTACAGTACAGTCTTGAGCTTCAAGTCTAACACAGAAATTCTCAGCCGGGATTTTGTAGCCTTGTTGTGAACTGGGTTTTTGGGGTGAAATCTCAGTTTTCTTTGCACCTGACAGTGTGAGAATTTGCTCTGGCACTTTGTGTACCTCCCTGGTGCTCAGCTGTTCCTTCCCTTACTTGGGGATAACGTCATTTATTCAAGGTGATGTCCAAACAGGCTTGTTAACAGTCCTCTGCAGTGCTTTAAGCTGTCATAGGTCAGCCAGAATTTATGCATGTTCTATAGCCATTCCTTCATGTTGAAAACACTGCACTGTGCTTAAGCTTCAGCATATGTTCCAGTAAGCACAGTTCCATTAATTCTAGGGGAGTGGGTGAATTAAGCATAGATCTGAAGGCTCCCTTTGCTGAGTGCAGAGATGGAAGGACTAATGGAGATCTGACTTGATATTTTCCCTTCTAGGATGGGAAGGAGCTCTGTCAAAGTAAAAAAGTGGGCATTACTTCCCAGGGAAATAAGAGAAGTCTCATTATTCACAAGTGTGAATATGAAGATCAGGGAACATCCACATGCTGAGCAGCCTAAGACAAGACATCAGCTACCCTAAAGGTTCATTTTATGTTTAACTGAAAGAGCAAATAAATCCTCTTGTGGTATTTTGCACCACGGGAAGAAATGCTTCATGGGCAGTTTGGGCATTTCTTGGTTAGTCCTTTTGGATACCTTTCTCTTTCTTCTTTATGCTCAAGACAGATTTTCCCTCCATGTGTTGCATTGGTTAAACCCCAGTTTGTAGCTCATCATTGGGCTCTGAAGCATCAGACTTGTTACTGAACACATGGGTCTGCTGTGCCCTGGTAGATGCCACCTTCCCAAGGGACGTATGAAAGGATGCTTTTTTCTGATTTCCTACTAGATGCTGTCCTCATGTGGCCACTTGGGTTCAGTGTTAGCATGAACATGAACATGTGTCCTGTCCCATGACTTTGGTGAACTCTCATTTTCTCTCTCATTCTGCAACCAGGTTGGGTTGCTGTTTCAGTACTGGCTGTTTTATGTAGCCATTCCATTTGTTCTGGTTTACGTTCTTTTTTATTTTCTTTTTTTCAGGCATCATTTCTATACAGTAGACAAAGCCAGCCTATTACATTTGATTTACAGTTTTTAGCTTTTGCTGGTAAGCATTTCAGCTCTCAGGCAGTTTTACCAACAGCTTTGAAGAGCTGAAATGAACCAGCCTGGACACGATGGTCTGTTTTTGTTGGTGTAATGAATTTATGAAGTTAAACTGATTGACCCCATAAGGTTTTACAGTGTATGACTCACGTCTGGCAGAGTTATCACAGCAATGAGTTTATATACTTAGCATTTCAGGAGGCAAATGGTTGGGGATACTCTTTCATTTGCTTGCGTCTCAGAGTGAATCACTAGTATGTGAACCATCCTTCATCTCCTTTGTATTGCTTTTGTGTGTGTCTGTGTGTGGTGAATTTCATTCTTTCCAGTTATATGGAAGTTCTCTTTTGAGCAGTGAAATTAGATGTTCCATCATCAGTCATAATGGTAAAGCTGAGTTGCCACGTTATCTGTGTCCTTTCTGTCTGGCGTCTCAATAACTGCTGCCCCACCACAATATCTGCCTAATACTTCAGCTCCATGGATGCCTCCTTGTGCAAACTGAGAGCCTGGATTTGGTGTGCATAGATCTGGGCTTACATCTGTGCTGGTAAATGCACTAGTGCATGGGCTAAGCAGTCCTGCCTCCTGTGCTGTGGGCATTGAGATGGGGCTCCTACAAGCTGCTCATTGCAAGATATTTAGAAACTAATTGCTGCGGAGGTTTCCATCCTCTTTTCAGACTAACTAAAATTTGGTTAGTGGGATCAAAACAGAAGGGGCAGGGAGGGAGAGCTGACCAAGGACTACTGATGGAACAACTATGAATCCTTGGTTCCTCAGGATTCCCTGCATCAGCAGTTGGCAACAGGAGTAAGGGGGCTCAGGAGGACACTGTGGAGTAGTGTGAAAAATGAGCGAAGAGAGTTACTAATTGATGCCTCTTGGAAAGTAGTCCAAGAGTGGTCCTCTTCCTAAACTCTCCTCTTGTGTGTGGTTTTATCTTTGAGGTGTTCATAACAAGTGATGTGTAGATCTCCCTTATCTCATAATGTCTTTTCCTGCCTGCAGTGAATATGCAGGATACTGGATCATATACCAGCTTCTTTGAATTACTGCTCATGTCAGGAGATAAAATCTGCCTATTCTTTGAACTAACACTGGCGAGGGTTAGTTATTCTGGCTACCGAGAGAATGACACAGCAGATTAAACTCTTTCATTTCCTTCTTTGTCAAATGCCTTTTCATCTAACTGTGTGTCCCATAGAAATTCAGAGCAGTGTTGGCTGAGGGAAGTGGAAATATTTATCTCCTGTGTGTATCTGCCACCCTATTTAGACATGCTGGCAGAGCGCAGAGATTGCAGGAGTTGGATTAGGCAGTAGTTTCCCTATTGCTCACAGAACCACTTTTTCTGTGGTCTCCCAGCTACCCTGTGCCCAGTGGCCTATGCAAGATGGAGCGGAAAAGGCTCATTTTATGAACAAACAGGAACCTTTCTGGTCAGATTAATACCTGTGCTCTTTTAGAGAGATTTAGATACTAGAGATTTTAGGTACTGGAATAGGCTCCCCAGAAAGGTGGTTGAATCACCATCCCTGGTTGTGTTTAAGAGCCTTTTGGATGTGGTACTCAGGGATATGATTTAGTGTAGGGTTTTTAGAGTTAGGGTACTGGTTAGGCTGCGGTTGGACTTGATGATCTTCAATGTCTTTTCCAACCTGGGTAAATCTATGATTCTATGCAGGAACTCTTCTCCTGAGGTTAATCCAAGTTGTATCCAGGCCCTTCAGAAGGAAAGGGATATAGCAGCACAGAAATATGGCCTGATTCTGACATAACTAAATGCAGACCTGGAGAGTTAAAAGGGATTGTGTGATGTTCAAAGGATTTTGAAGCAAAGATGTCCCCTAGGTAAGATTTGTGGCTGACATTCCCCATACATTGTTTGTAGGCACACAAGCTAAGGAGAGACTAGTGATGAGCATGCAGAGAAGCCAATGGTTCAGACAGGTTTGTAGTGACACAACACTGTAGAGTTCTGTCTAGTTCTCCTTGGCATAGTTTGGAAAATAAAGATGAGGTAATTGGTGGTAACCAATATGGCTTCATCAAGGTCAAGCCATGTCTGACAAACTTGGTGGCCTTTCATGATGGAGTAACAGCATCAGTGGATAATGGGAGAGCAACTGACATCATCTACTTGGACTTGTGCAGAGCATTTGATCCCGTCCTGCATGACATCCTGGTCACCAAACTGGAGAAAAATGATTTTGATGGATGGACCAGTTGCAGGATAGGGAACTGTCTGGATGGTCACACTCAGAGAGCTGCAGTCAATAGCTCAGTGTCCAGGTGGAGGGTGGTGTTGGGACCAGTGTTATTTAACATTTTTGTAGGCAACATGCACAGTGGAATCAAATGCAGCCTCAGCAAGTTTGCAGATGACACCAAGCTGAGCGGTGCTGTTGATGTGCTAGAGGGAAGGGATGCTACTCAGAGGGACCTGGACAGGCTGGAGAGGTGGGCCCTTGGCAGCCTCATGAACTTGAGTGTGGCCAAGTACAAGGCCCTGCACCTGGGTCAGGGCAATCCCAAGCACAGGCACAGGCTTAGAGGAGAATGATTTGAGAGAAGCCTTGACCCTGAGGAGAAGAGTTGGTGTGGAGGGAGGTGTCCCTGCCTATAGCAGGGGGACTGGAACTAAATGACCTTAAAGATTCAGTCAGTTCTATTGTTTTTCTACCCTTAATTTTGCTTGAAAGGTTTTAGAATAAATGAGATTCTGGTTTCCATGAAAACTGTTTGCAGGGAGCTCCATTGTAGCTAGTAGGTCTGTCTTTAAGTTCAAGGGCAATAATGCATTGACTGTGTTGAAGAGAGAAATGACTCAGGAATGGATGATGGTTTAGAATAAAACATAATCCTACTTATTTTCTATGCAAATATGTGTAAGGAAAAGATGCTGCACTCAGTTCTGGAAATACCCTGACAAATATATCTCTACTGTTTCACAGCTGGAGATATCAAGATTGTTAAAGCACTGGAAGATGTGGAAGTGAATGAATATGGGAGTGCATCTTTTGTCTGTGAGATTTCACACGATGAGGTTCAGACCCAGTGGTACAAAGAGGACAACAAGCTGAAGGCTGATGACAACATCAGAATGCAACAAGATGGTAGGGTGTAAGCGGGGGGTCTTTCTCCTGAGTGGGGGGTGGGTTGGAGATCAAGCATATAAGACATCTGAAATGAAGTGAAGAGGGTTCAGAAGCGAGTTCCCCTTTTGTTTTGGGACTGAGGTTTAGGTGGAACAAGTGACATGGTGGGATGCTTAGTGTGGGACGTGTGATGCTATCCCACCATCCCACACTGCTGGGAGCAGGTAGGAAATGAGTGCAGTTATTTCCAAAGTGGGGGTGAACAGGGCAGTCAGTTCACCTCTCCAAAGAGGTTTTGTCTGACAGTGAGTGTGATCCTTCTGTATCAGATACTTTGAATTTGACGGTGGCCGCATTTGATCAGTCCTTGTAGAAGCCATGTTTAGATTCTGCTTTGGTCTGCTCCATTTCCAGTTCAAAGTCGTTGGACACTAAATGAGACAGCTGCATCTCAGTAAAAGATGTGTTTGAATAGCTGTGATGTGCTTACTATTCAGATTTACAGAGCTGAGGTTTTGTCCTTGGCTATAGCAAAGAAGTCAAATCAGGTGAAATTAATTGTATTTCTGAACTAGACAAGTTTAAGTTTGGTAGCACCTAAATTTGGTGCGGTTTGTCATTGATTTCATCTGAAAGAAACTTGCAGGCTTTTTATCTGCTGTTGTCCCCAGCGTAAGATTATCCATTCACATCCTAAAGTACTTGTTATATTTTCAACTCACTCTTATTTGAATAAAAGCCTCAACAATTGGGAGCAATTTAATAAGCACAGAACAAGAGCTGGACCTTGCATTTGGTAGATACTGTACAGTATTACTTCATAGAAATGTAGTCAATGGCATTCCCTATAGACAATCGTTTGTTTTATCTTTAGAGTCGTTCAAAGAACCATTGTGAACTTGACATTAATTGGAATGGAATACACGCAAGAGACTTTCCTCTTCTTCCAATTGTCCTCATCCTTTCTTCTCTTCCACCCCTGCTTTGCAGATTACCATATAGAAATCACCAGGAAGTTGGAGGACAAGACAGCTTTGGAACGTCATTCTGTCATCCTGTCCTGTGACTTCAGGCCTTCTCCAAAGGTTGTGAAATGGTTCAAGGGCCGCACACCCATCGAGCCCTCTGAGAAGTACAAGATCAAGAGGGATAAGCATTCAGTAGAGCTCAGAATTCTGAAGCTGAAGCCCGATGATGCTGGTGTGTACAAGTGCAAGGCAGGAATTGCAGAGACTGAGGCCACGCTGACAGCTGAAGGTATGAGCAGGGAGGGTGGCCTCTTCCATGTCCTATTTCACCTCAGATTTCTCTTCTTGAGGTTGACTTCTGCCGTTCTCTCCTGCTAACTTTATACATGTATTATCTTCACATAGATGATTACACAAAGATCATCTAGTCCAACCATTCTACCACATCCCAGTATGATTTATAGTAACAGTGGTAACAGTTCACCTTGTTTCCCCACAGCCCGCAATGTAGAAGTAACGAAGCACCTGCAGGATGTAGAAATTGAAGAAGAGAGCTCTGCTGTCTTCTCCTGCGAGCTGTCCCATAATGACGAGGACGTGGAATGGTTCCTGAATGGCAACCTCCTTTACACCAACAATTACAATGACATCAAGAACGTTGGCAATTGCTGCACACTGACAATGAAGCAGGTTAAGCCTGAGGATGCTGGCACAGTGACAGTGAAGTCAGACAAGGTGTCAGAAAGCGCACCTGAAGGTGATAGGTGGGTCTGATCACACCCCTCCTGGATGTAAGAGATGCTAAGGAGCTCCAGTTCATTCTATTGTGCAGCAGTCCTGCTTCTAAAGCTGACCTCTCTGGGGTGACAAGTCATCAGAGGCTTTCTTCCAGTGGAAGGTTCCATTGCAGCAGATATCAAGGAAGGAGGATGGTTTTGGTGTCCTGCCAAAGCATTCCATTGCTTTTTATCATCATTTTACTTAACACAAGGAGAGTTACAGGAGCAATTTCTTTTACTGCTTCAGTAACATGCAGTGTCAATGCTGTTGTCTCCAAGGATTTATGACTGAAGGAGAGATCATTCAGTGTGTGTTTTGCCTCTGGGATGACTAATGACCAGGCTGTGAGCAACCTGATCTAGCTGTGAATGTCCCTTTTTATTGCAGGGGAGCTGGGCTAGATGGCCTTTAAGGGTCTCTTCCAATTCTAAGGAACTTGTGCCTGAAGTGCAGAAGTGGATGAATTATACCACTTCTTCATATCCTCCCCATGATTACAGAGGAAATACAACAAAACAACATGCATGGTCTTACTGTTGTCATTTGCTTGAATACGAAGACGTCTCTTTTTTATGGTTGAGATTTTTGTTGATATGGGTCAGGAGGAACTCACACTTTTTAGCTTTCTCAATAGGCAAAAAGTTCCAGTTGCTGCAAGCCACCGAGGTAGCCAATAGAGGGGCCCTGATCCCCCTTGTGCCATCGGGATGCTCTGGCACGGGATGTGCCTCAAATTCAAAGCTCCTTCCCACCTCCCAAGGAAAAGCAAAGCAACTCAAGCATCTCCAGCAAAGCTGCCCAGCAGACAGCAGGGAATGCAAACAGCTTCTGGCTGCTCCCCTGCACTCCTGTCCTAAGTAAGTGACCCCTCGAGGACTGGATGGGAAATCAGTGCATGACACACGTGAGTGTGCACAGCATTGTGCAAAGCAGTGGGGATCTGTGTGTGTGTGTATTTGTGCATGGATGGTGTTGTACACACATTTGTGTCCATGAGTGTACAAACCAGTGGTGTTGCTCAGGTGTGTGTAGGTCTGTGGGTATGTGTGCAAGGACGAGCATGCACATATATGTACGTGCACAGGGGTGTGCAGAGTGTTGGAGCTGCACAAGGACATTGTGGTACCGGTGTGTGCGTGCACTTTGGGAGTGAAAGGAAGGGGTTACACATGTGTGAGTGTGTGTGCGCACAGGGCTGCACTAAGGGATGTGGTTGTGTGAGTGTGTGTGAGCACATAGATTGTGCGTGGATGCGGTGGCACAAATGTGTGCTTGCACAGGGCTGTGCTGAGGAGTTGGGCTGCACACAGGTGCACACAAAGGGATGTTTGAACCCTTTGCCCCTAAGAACAGTTTTCCAGTGTCTCTCGTCCAAGAATTCTTTGAACAGCCTGCAGCTGACTCTCCTGAAGCTCAGGGTCCTGACTTTGCTTTTTGCCAGGCCCGCATTCCTTGAGATGAGGAACTCTAGGAGGGCATGGTCACTACAGCCCTGACCACCTCCAGTCTTAACCCCTGCTGTGCAGCATGTCCAGTAATGCTTCCCTTCACAGAATCACAGAATTACCCGGGTTGGAAGGGACCTCAAGGATCATGTAGTTCCAACCCCCCTGCCTAGCAGGGCCACCAAACATACACATTTACTAGATCAGGTTGCCCAGGGCCCTGTCCAACCTGGCCTTGAACACCTCCAAGGACGGGGCATCCACAACCTCACTGGGCAGCCTGTTCCAGGACCTAACCACCCTTCTAGTAAAGAACTTTCCCCTAACATCCAACCTAAATCTTCCCTCCTTCAACTTAAAACCATTTCCCCTAGTCCTGCTATTATCAGCCCTTTCGAAGAGTTTACTCCCCTCCTGGGAGTAAGTTCCCTTCAGGTATTGAAAGGCTGCAATGAGGTCACCTCGCAACCTTCTCTTCTCCAGGCTGAACAAACCCAACTCCCTCAGCCTGTCCTCATAGGGGAGGTGCTCCAGCCCCCTGATCATCTTTGTGGCCCTCCTCTGGACCCTTTCCAAAATTTCCATATCTTTTTTGTACTGAGGGCTCCACACCTGGACACAGTACTCCAGATGGGGCCTCACAAGAGCAGAGTAGAGAGGGACGATCACCTCCCTATCCCTGCTGACCACCCCTCTCCTGATGGAGCCCAGGATCCCATTTGCTTTCCGGGCTGCCAGAGCGCACTGCTGGCTCATGTTAAGTTTCTCATCTATCAGGACCCCTAGGTCTTTTTCAGCCGAGCTGCTCTCAAGGACAACTCCTCCCAGCCTGTACAGGTGCCTGGGGTCCTTCCGGCCCAAGTGCAAAACCTTGCACTTTGCCGTGTTGAACCTCATTAGGTTCACCCGAGCCCAGCTTTCCAGCCTGTCAAGGTCCCTCTGAATGGCATCTGTTCCCTCCACCGTATCGACTGCACCACTCAGCTTGGTGTCATCAGCAAACTTGCTGAGGGTGCACTCCATTCCCTCATCGATGTCATTAATAAAGATGTTAAAGAGCACCGGTCCCAAGACAGACCCTTGAGGGACGCCGCTCGTTACCGGCCTCCACCTGGACATAGAGCCATTGACCACCACCCTCTGTCTGCGGCCTTTCAACCAATTGCTTATCCATCTAGTTGTCCACCCATCAAATCCACCTCCCTCCAATTTGGAGATGAGGATGTGATGGGGGACCATGTCAAAGGCCTTGCTCAGGTCCAGGTAAATGACATCGGTCGCCTTCCCTTCATCCACCAACGCCGTCACTCCATCATAGAAGGCCACAAGATTAGTTAAGCATGACCTTCCCCTGGTGAAGCCATGCTGGCTGTCTCGGATCACATGCTTGTTCTTTATGCGATCAAGCATGTTGTCCAGGAGGATCTGTTCCATAATCTTCCCAGGCACAGAGGTGAGACTCACCGGCCTGTAGTTACCCGGGTCGTCCCTGCTCCCCTTCTTGTAAATGGGAGTGACGTGACCCTTCCTCCAATCATCCGGGACCTCACCTGACAGCCACGACTTCTCAAATATGATGGAGAGCGGCTCAGCAACCACCTCAGCCAGCTCCTTCAGGACCCTGGGATGCACGCCATCTGGCCCCATAGACTTATACTCATTCAGTCTAAGGAGGCACTCTCGGACTTGCTCTACCCTTACAGTGGGGAGGGATTTACCTCCTTGGTCCCCACATGGAGGTATGGGGGTGCAAGACTTAGGGACGTGAAAAAGACTAGAATCCTGGCCACCAGTGAAGACCGAGGTGAAGAACTCATTCAGCACCTCAGCTTTCTCTTCATCTGTTGAAGCCATTTCTCCTTTTAAATTTACCAGAGTAGGCACGCCCATTTTGGCCTGTCTCTTCTGGCCAATGTACCTGTAGAAGGTTTTCTTGTTGTTTTTCACATCCCTCGCCAAGTTCAGTTCTGCCTGAGCCTTGGCTTTCCTGATCCCACATCTGCAAGTTCGGACGGCATCCCTGTATTCTTCCCGGGTGACACAGCCTTGTTTCCAGAGCTTGTACACCCCTTTCTTCACCCTCAGTTCTCTTAGCAGGTCCTTGCTGAGCCATGCCGGTTTTCTACCTCTCCTGCCCACTTTCTTAATCAGGGGAATGGAGACCTCTTGTGCTGCCAGGAGGGCATCCTTGAACAGTAGCCAGCTCTCCTCAACGTCCTTATCTTTGAGGGCAGCGCGCCAGGGGATCTTGGCCAGCATTCCATTGAGTAGCTTGAAGTCTGCTCTTCTAAAGTTGAGCATCCTGGTCCTGCTCTTTGCCAGGCCCACATCGCTTGAGATCACAAACTCAACCAGGGCATGATCGCTGGAGCCCAGGCAGCCTCCAACCTTGACGCCTTTGATGATCTCCTCAGCGTTGGTGAGCAGCAGGTCCAGCAACGCTTGACCTCTGGTCGGTCTGTCCAATACCTTCCCTTCTGCTTGGTGTGCTTAATGCTTGGCCCACAAAGTTATTCCCAGTGCAGTCCAGCAGTCTCTCAGACAGCTTGCAGCCAGCCATGCTGATTTCCCAGCCTGACTGGAATCCCCCATCAAGTTGAGAGTCAGTGAGCGCGGTGCTTCTGGTAGCTGCAGTAAGCAGGGCCCATCAACAGGCTCCCTTGACCAGGCGGCCTGGAGCAGACCCTCACCTCCAGAAGCCCATTATTGGTTCAGTCCCGAATTTTACCCGCAAGTTCTCAACGTGATCGTGGCTGTTCTTAGTCCTTTGCAGTCAGCTTCTTCATAGAGAGGGCAAATACCTTGCCCTCCGGAATTCCATAGTAACAATCATGTCTCCTTTATGTCAGGTGAGGTGTTTTTTGTTGTTGTTGTTTTTTGTTTGCTTGTTTGTTTGTTTTCCATTTTCTAGGTAGAAAATTTAATTTCTGAGCCAGGAGAAGAAGAAGTGCAACATGTAACAATCTTCCTGGCACTGTGCAGTTTGCATGAGTAGCCAGGTGC
This sequence comes from Coturnix japonica, assembly GCF_054131305.1. NCBI lineage: Eukaryota > Metazoa > Chordata > Aves > Galliformes > Phasianidae > Coturnix > Coturnix japonica. The sequence continues at coordinate 16,457,429 of NC_140671.1, read as the reverse complement.
TCCTCAGGTAACGTGTGCTGCAGAGCTGACCTTGGTGGCAGGGGTTGTGTCTTCATTTTCTTCCTGTCATGTGGGAACATAAGAAGACTCTTCAGAGCAGGAGCTGCAGAGGAAGATGAACGGCATGAGAAGGTAAGGCTAGGAACCAAGGACACCTCCAGAAAGAACAGAAAAACTAAGTCATTTAAGATGCATGATGGCCGTGTGATACTGTCCGTGACTGGAGGAGAAGCACATGGCTAGGAATGACTGATGGCTCTGGTGGGATGAGTGCCTACGTGCGCCGTAAAGGAGAGTTTGTGGGATGTTCTGTGGACATGTGAAGGCTGTGGGAAAGTTAAGAGAGAAAACGTGTGAATTCACAGAAGTGGTATTAGAACCTGGAATAAACCATTTGGATCACTCACATCTGAGTCCGTGCCAGATTGTCGCACTGTCAGAACCTGAGGCCTGGGATTTTCCTTTAGTAGTGCCAACTGCCTGTTGTAAATGAGAAAAGATATTACTAAACATAGCTTCCCTCCTTGTAGTTTTGATATTTCTGTCTTTGCATTCCTTTAGCACCCAGGGTGTTGATGCAGCTGCACAAATCCGCTGTACTGTCCTCCTGTTTTGCATGGAAGAATGGTAAAATAGCAATCTCTGGGTGAAATTTTGTTCAGGCGTTTTCCTTTCTGTGCCCCTAGGAAGCAATGGCTTGGAAATGGCAGTGCCGCCTGGGAACCCACACAGCAACCCAGTATCTCATTGTCTGGGTCTGTGAAAAACCACAATGATGACAAAAGATGTTTCAATTCTGTCTGTGCTGTCAGTGCAGCCCTGAGGAGCGGTGTGGGCATGGCATGGCAGGGAGAAGGGATTTCCCTTCCAATGGGAAAGTGCCTGTTCATGTGTTGGTATGTAACCGCTCCATGGCCTGCTCCATGTGCTTCTGAATGGGCAGCTCAACTTTTGTGTCACTCAGCCACCTGTGGCAGAGGTCAGGATTAGTGCCTTTCAAGGAGCTGAGAAGCATTTCTTGCTCAAGTCCTGCTTCCAAGCTTAACCACCTACAATGAAGTAGATGTCGTTTTTCTGGTGTCCTTCAATTCCGTGTCCGCATTTTCCCAAAAGCAAAAGAATTTGGAGTTAACCAGCTGCAGTGAAGTGAGCGATTTCAGTGCCTATTTCTGATGGTGGCAATGAGTTCAGAGGTCACACTTAATTGACGGTGCCTGTTTCCATTCTGACAAAGGCTGTAGTTTCAGCTGACTTCCCGAGGCTGCCATGTGTGGTGGTGACACAGCCTTGGGCTTGTGCGTTTGCATGACTCCCACCTTTCCTTTCTGTGTCTTGCAGGTCAGCTGGTGCTGGAAGCGGCCGGTATCTGAGTAGGAATGAAGGTGAGTGCAGGAGCAGCTGCTGAGGGGAGGAAGGAAGTCCATGCTAATGAGCTCTGAAGCATCTGCGGGTCCGGTACCAGAATAGGCAGCAGTGATGCAGGGGGCTCCTCGGCAGGAAGCTGGCTGATCCAAATGCTTGCTGAGAGTTTGGAAGCCCAAACCCTTATGGTCTCTGTAAGGGTGGTTAATAAAAAGATATTAACCAAGATGGTGGTAAATAGCCTAAGGTTATTAGCAAAGGGAAACTCACCAATATCGATACCTTGACTAGAAAGCTGAGGCAGCCTCAACTAGGGAGCAATCTCTAAGACATGCTGTCTCAGTGGTGGTCAGCCTTTAAATGAGGTCTCAGAGGAGGTTGAGTCGAGGTCCACCCCTTCTGGGAGCACAGCTAGATTACTCTCACCTGTGCTCCCGCAGCTGACCCAATACTTGCCTCAGCTGATTAATCAGAGGTTCAAGCTGTGATTTCCCATACAGTCTCTAAGCTGAAGGCAGCATCTCCTTGATCTGATGGTGGTGTGCCTGAGTGAGGGAGTGATCCAAGCTGGATGCAGAAGAGTCATCTTAATTTCTCTGCTATTTTACTTCAGATGACACCTATTGGGTGTTGGTTTCTTAAAATTTGGATCTAGGAGGTGGTCTCTTCCTTTGCTTCTGATGAAAGCACAGAAGTGCAGCAGGAGTAGAAGACAAAGAGGTTTTCTTGGTGACAGGAACACCAATTATTTGATTCAAATGTGTAACTGATGTAGATGGTGAAGAACAGATCTGCCTCAAAGACATGCTTGATCACATAAGAAATGAGCATGTGATCCAAGACAGGCAGCGTGGCTTTAGCAGGGGAAGGCCATGCCTAACCAGTCTGGTGGCCTTCTATGATGGAGTGACGGCATTTGTGGACAAAAGGAAGGTAACAGATGTCATTGACCTGGACTTGAGCAAGATCTTTGACATTGCCCTCCACCACATCCTTATCTCTAAACTGGAGGGATGTGGATTTGACAGGTGGACCACCTGGTGGATAAGGGATTGGTTGAAAGGCCACAGACAGAGGGTGGTGATTCATGGTTCTATGTCCAGGTGGAGGCCGATAACAAGTGGTGTCATCCAGGAGTCTGTCTTGGGACCAGTGCTTTTTTACATGGTTATCAGAGACACCAATGATGCAATGGAGTGCACCTTCTGCTGTTTGCTGAGTGGTGCGGCTGACGCAGTGGAAGGAAGGGATGCCATTCAGAGGGAGCTCAACCGAGAGGTTGGCCTACGTGAATCTAATGAGGTTGAACACAGCAAAGTGCAAGGTTTTGCACTTGGGCTGGAGGAATCCCAGGCATTTCTACAGACTGGGAGGAGCAGTCCTTAAGAGAAGCCCCGCAGAGAAGGACCTGGGGGTCCTGGTGGATGAAAAACAGAACGTGAGCCATCAGCGTGCTCTTGCAGCTCAGAGAGCAAATGGTCCCCTGGGCTCCATCAGAAGAGGGGATGGCCAGCAGGGACAGGGAGGTGATTGATCTTCATGATCCTTGAGGTCCCTTCCAACCCGGGCCATTCTATGATTCTGTGATTACACTCGCTGTCAGAAAGAATGGCAGCTGTACGGAAGCTGGATATATTTTGGGACAGTTCTTGTAACCAGTTGATTTTAAGACCTTGCCCGAGTCAAGAGTCTACATTGAGTGTCAGAAGAAAGCTGGTAAAGTGGCTATTGCTCATTCTTTTTCATTTGCTGATTCTTTCATTCGGGTTCCTTTTCCAAAGGAGATTCTGGTGATGGAAGCAATTGAAGAAAGAACCAAAGCAGCTCTTGCCAAGAGTGCTTGAAGTCCCTGTGGAGAGAAGCAAAGAACTTGGGCTTCCTCTGGGATGCTCCCCACCATGTCTCAGGAAGGAGACAACTGCTGTTCCACTTTCTGCTCTGTGTGTGGAAAGGTACGTCTGGGTTTCTTCTGCTTGTTTATTCTTTCTTTTTCAGGCTTTGAAGGAGAAGGGGTGGAGCAACGGGAGACTCACTGGTCGTTTGTTACCTCAAGAACAGGATGGATTCTGCATTGACTGTGAAAAACCTGGGCTAGTAGCATGGGCATGTTTCAGGCTGGACTTTTCCTTCTTGGTTTCCTTTTGGCTACAGGGAGACAGCTGTCTAAAGGTGTGTTTTCATACCCACTCTCCAAAACCATGTTTCATTGTTGCAGGTGGTTCAGTGTGCTCTTGCAGTGCAGATGCTGTAGTTTGCTGTAGAATCTGAATTGTTTCTGTTCCTAGGGGAGGACTGGGAGGAGGTAGTGAGAAGAGAATTCAATGCCTTAGGTGTATCTTAGTGAGAAATGTTGGCATGAGGTGCTGAAAGTCTTGAGTTGTCAAAGGCCAGTGAGGCTCAGACTCCTTAACCTGCTGGAGCAGGGTGGAAGCAAGGAGTGGGCACTGCCGTCCCACAAGCTGCACTTGGTTCTGGTCTGCCAGGTCTGTGCTGGCCTGGATTTCTTCTGAGAAGTTTGTTGGAGCTGCTTGGAGTAGTGAAGGGTGGGGAGGAAGTGCTGCTCAAGAGCTAAGGCTCTGCATGATCATCTTGGATGGTTTTAACCATGATATCTGAAGACATAGTTTCCATCAGAATGATCCCAACATTGTGCGAGTGTCTCAGATGTATGAGAGCACCCGCCTCCTCCAGCTGAGCCATAGGAAAGCTAACTGTGCCCAGTAATTACAGCTTCTGCAGATTGAATATGCTTCCAAGTGTTTTCCTTAGTGATCAATAATGTCCCAGCACTCTGAGATTCCATCTCTGGCACAGTCTGGAGCATCTCTGCAATCCTTGGTTGCTGGAGGGCACGTGGTGAGTGCATGGACAGGGTGGCACAAACGCGTGCGTGTGCTGAGGAGTTGGGTTGCACACAGGTGCACACAAAGGGGTGTTTGTGGAAGGTGTAGGCACGTAGGTGTTCCCAGGGATGGTTTGCACACGTCTGTGAATGCAAAGGAGGGCACACGATGCAGAGTGTGCATGGGGGTGTGCAAAGCAGGCAGGGTGGTGAATGGGTGTGCGTGTGCACATGGATAGGGGAAGGTTGGGGTTACAGGTTGACCTGTGCTGAGGTGAGTGGGGACTCACGGTGTTGCTCAGTGGTAGATTGGTTCACACTGAGTGCTAACAGGAAACTCGCACACCCTTTTTGTTTCAGCTGTGCCAGCGCTGTGATCCCTTGCTGCAGGGATGGGGTGTTGGAAGGATGGTGTGCGTGCCGAGCTCCCATCTCTTGCAGGAATCAAGTGTAGAGCAAAAGGGATGTTTGGGCCAGGTGACTGTAAGAAGGCTGGCTGCTTTGGATGGTGGTAGCTGATGGAAACAGGTGCTCTGGGGACCGTTCAGCTTTTAACAGAAGACAGGGGTCCTGCAGCAAGAACGACTAGGTTCTCAAATGGCTTCAGACGTGCACACCGACTACATCCCCGCAGACATTTACCGGTAGGTGGCTCTTGCAGAAGAAGATTCAAGCAGCAGAACCTTTTGCTCAGCTACAGCACACAAATGCTACAAAAGCAGGAACAACCTGCAAGCTCTGGGTCTGTTTGTCTTGCACAGGCATGCACTAACTGCGTTTGATGGTACCCCCCATCCTTGATTTCCTTCCCTGCTTCTTGTCTGATGATGCTGCTGAGCCAGGAACAAGCTGCCCAGTGTGGCAGAGCATGGTGCAGAGCTGTGCTGGGACCTCCTCCCCTTCATCTGCTGCAGATCAGTGCCCCACACGTGCCATCGAGATGCTCTGGCACGGGATGTGCCTCCAACCCAAAGCTCCTTCCCACCTCCCAAGGAAAAACAAAGCAACCCAAGCATCTCCAGCAAAGCTGCCCAGCAGACAGCAGGGAATGCAAACAGCTTCTGGCTGCTCCCCTACACTCCCGTCCTAAGTAAGAGACCCTATGAGGACTGGCTGGGAAATCAGTGCATGACACACGTGAGTGTGCACAGGATTGTGCAAAGCAGTGGGGTTCCATGAGTTTGTGTGTGTGTGTATCTCTGCTGTTATGAAAGCATGGGAAGACTTACTGAGTCCCAGATAATTACTTATCCTCAAATGATTTTTCCTGGCCAAAGTTAGAGCCTCTCACAGGTAATCGAGATCAACAGGCTGTTGTTGCACAATCAACAGACACAATCTAGATGATCAGCTGAGGAAAATAAAGCATCATGCGAAGGGTACTAGATAAGTGAGCAGCTTGAGATCTGCACATTTATGTGATGCTCATGGTCTTAGACAATATTTGCCTAGAGAGGTCACGTTGAATGAAAGCAAACTCTAAGATGAATGAAAATATGCACAGGAGAAGAAGCCTCTGAGGCTTCTCAAGTGTTATGACCAGAAGACATAAACTCTGTTAAAGCAAACGTTTCTCTCTATTTTTTGTGTTATTCCAGGCAGGCCTTGATTACCGCCTGAACACATGCTGTGGAAGCCCAGCTTATGCAGCACCAGAGCTAATCCAGGGCAAAGTGTCTATTGGCTCAGAGGGATGTAGAGCGGTGTTTGTTTTCCCCTCTTTCCCTTCCCTCTCCACAGAGCATTTAAAGGCAGTGGAGCTCAGGTAGGCTCTCTTGGTTTCCCTTCTGAATTCTGCTAGGTTGCATCGCTTGGTAGCTCTCAGAAGCTGTCAGTGGCCACAGACTAGAAAAGTGCAATTGGTCTCAGTTCACACAGCTGGCTGGTTTGTCTCAGGCTAATCCTGAACTGCCTCAAGCGACTGCTTTGGGGCTCTACAGAACAGCAACTTCAGAGATCTCTTTCTATTACTAAGTGTTTGAAAGAGCAATTTGCTCTGTTAATTATCCATCATTTCTGTGCAGTCTGTTTTGTCAGACTTGTCTTTAGCTTCCAAGTTGTATGTGAAGAATTGTTTCCGTTGTAATGCACAATGAACTAAAAATTGAGAGATGAAAATGTGAAGAGTTTTTCCAGCTTTGATTTCATGTCTGGAATTTTGGAACCCACTACTTGCAGTTGTTAATCTGTCCAAACTGGTCTGGTTTGGGATGCCCTCGTACTTCTTGAATCGCTGTTAAAGGCGGAGCAATTCCTACAAGTGCCATGGCCCCACTGTTGTTCTAATTCTTGTTTCTTTGTTTTCCACACGCTGCTTTTCAAGCCTCCTTTTTCTTTACAGTCAAAGTGAGAACTGCACTGTGTCTGAACCTTGTTGTGCCTCTACATAAAGAGAACCGAACAGCAGCAAAGCCAGACAGGTGACTGTGCTGACAGCTCTCGTAGCCAGTAACACGTAACTGTGCTAAATCCCTTGTGACGGCTTTGATTTCATTTTTGCCAGTGAAATCCTTGTAAAAGGAACTGCAGCAGTGTGATGAGCTAAGGTGAAGATGCTGGTTTTAGTAGTGCTCTAAGCTGAGTGAAAGGGCAATTGAATGAGGGTTATATGCTTTCTCTGGGACGATAAGGTTTTATTTCCTGAGGGAAAGAGCCAGCTTTTCATGGGCTATATGTGGGCTTTGGCAAGGGCAGACAATCCAGTCTGTCAGGAAGCCATTTGAGGTGCTTCAGGTTTGTAAGCTTGTCTTTTTGTTTTTCAGGCGGATATTTGGAGCATGGGTGTAGTGCTGTATGCTCTGCTGTGTGGGTTTTTCCTTTGGATGATGACAATATGATGGCACTCTACAGGAGGATACCAGTGGGTATCAGTGGTGCTAGAATACACTGAGAAGGGAAATAGCTGAGCTTGACAAGAGGCCTTGCTTTTCGGATGGCAGAACATGCTGAGCTGTGGGTAGAAAGGCCACAGCACAGTCTGCTGAATATTGTCCCTGTTTTTGCTGCTTTGTCTACCAGTATTTTGTGGATTTGGTTCTACGCTTGGTTGGCCTATGTGGCACTGTAGCCTAATTCTGTACCATGATAGCATACAGAATTTAAGGAGAAGTATTTTCCTGCCAATGGGCTGGATTTTTTTGTATCTGGTTCTTCAACTGGCTGCTCCCTATACTATCTGTAGTAAAAATATAGACACATCATTTGATTTCCCTGAAATGAATGTTCCTAAATGCCAGCTCTTCTCATGTCTACAAAGATCAAAGTTCTGCATTTGCTATTAGAATTTCCTCTTCCAGAATCAGGAGGTAATGTAGGACCCCACAGATTGCCTTCAGAATCCAACAGTTAGTTCTGTTTCCTTTCGGAGTGCATAACAACCTGAGCACATGAATTGAATGACGTGGCTTGTTAGTCTGGTACAAACTCTGCTGTACACTGAAACCTGGTCCATTTGTAAGCAGGACTTTGTCCATCTCTGCAGGACAGCAGAAAACCCTTTGTGCTAATCATGATGCCAAGAAGCAGAATGCGGCAAATGGCAGATGATCCAACTGCTTCAGGTGTTCATTTCCTTAAAACTGTGAATAGTTTTGGACTGAGAGTTTGTAAGCAGAACAGAGCTCTTAAGGCTGTCAGAGATTATTTCTGCACTGTTCAATTCTATCTGCCTAACATACACCGGATCTCAGAACTGCATTGCTTGAACTGGTGGAACTTGTTGAAGTGAACTGGGATGAGCAAGTTTTAGAACTTAGTCAGAATGCAGTAAAAAATGGATAATCTCATGAGTATTAAGGTACAGGCTTGCTATTTCTGCACTGAATTTGTTTTTATTTTACATGGCTGTGATCTGAAAGTTGCTTGAAACGCAGGCACCTAGGCACTGTTGTGTAACTGAATTTCACACGATAGGTCCTGAAATATCCTGGAATCAAAAACTCTGACTTGTTTTAAGTCTGCTGCTTGAGTCTAATCAGGGTCATAGTGTCTGTGTGCAGTGTTTCTTTCCCTGTAATGCTCCACATCATTTCATTTTGGGAATATTGAAGGAAATGGACTATGTGCCATAACTGTTGTTAGAACAAAGTATGTCTGGTGTGATCTTATGCATAGGTTCTGTAACTGCTCTTCACAGCTCAGGTGTTTGACCTTCCTTTTGGTGAAGTGATGAAATACTGCTGGTTTCTATTTGTGCTTCTAGGCACCTTGAAGCTCTTAGGAATAGAACAATTGTCTCCAGTTCTTTTCAATGATATCAGTAACAGCTCGAGTGTTGCTGCCCACTAGGTAGACCCAAAGAAGCAGATTACAGTGAAACAACACACGAGCTGGACCTGAATGAGGATCACTTTCAAGACAGTGGCTATGCTGCTTCAAGCCTACTTGCTTCTTCCTGCCGCCACTCTATTACCAAGTATCAACAACCTTTCATGATTCAACTTGCAAATGTTTGAAACTGACCCTTGTGTTTCTATGCCTTCCTAGGTGATTCGAGCCCTTGTCAACCCCAAAGATCCAAACCAAGCAGTGTCTTTCCATCAATGGAGAGTTCTTATTAAGCATGAATCACTGCAATTCGGATGACAGCCTTCCACATGGTAACAGTGATGGACACAAGGGGCTCATCCACGTTCATGCTCTCATATCTCCTGGCTCTGCTGAAGCTCCTGACCTGAGCCTGCCAGACACAGCAGTCACCTGCCTGGATTGTGACCCAGCGCCTTTGCAGTGCTGCCCATCCCAAGCACAGCCCGAGTGTCCCAGCAGCAGCACCACCATGCAGGAGCAGGGCAGCATCAGTGAGGTGAAGCTGAGCATCTTAGATGGGGACTTAGAGTCAGGCTGCCAGTCCCAGGCACCAGGCAGCAGCACCAGCTCTGAGCCACTCTCATCTTGACAAGAGGAGTCCCATCTTCACCCTTGACCTCTCAAGCCCTCCTGTCTTTTATTGAATAAAGTCACTCTCATGCTCAGTCATCACCTCGACTGCATTCTGAGTCTTCAATCACAGGGATTGGGATGAATGCAACAAACAGCAAGGCAGCTCAGCTTGCAATGCTATGGCTGTGGGGTTCGTGCAGGCAGAGCTCTGGGTTCCCATTTTGCCTGGCTTTGGGATGTCTGCAGCAAGATCTCTACCATTTTGTATGGGAGCAAATAATCTCTAGCATCCAGGTTGCTGCTCATGATATATCCCAGTCTTCCTGGCTGTCACTTTGTGATACTTTTCAAAGCCTTCTGATACTCTTTGATGCCTTGGCTGCTCCCTAACACCTCTGTCCTCCTGCCATGTTGACTCACGTCTCCCACTTTTAAGCTGGCTTTGCAGATCATCTCCAGCCCTGTCATCATCACGCTGCAGCAGGAGGTGCTCACCTGGCCCAATGTCTGGCAGTACTGCTTGTTCTGCAGATGAGCAGCTGCCTCCTCATCTCTTCAGCTACAGTAGTTTTTCTCAGGGCAGTTAGATGCAGTCATGCTCCTCTGGATTTGGTGTGTTAAATCCATGCTGCATGGCAGCAGTCAGTGCAATACAAAGGTGTTCTGTGTGCCATAGCATTTCTCCAGGGGCTGCCAAAGGTAGAAGCACAACACAGCACCATCCTTCTGACAGTAATGTCTGTGAGTGTTAGACATGTGAGCACTGCATCATCCCCAGCGTGTCAGTGCTTTTCCACACCAACCTGACTCTCACACTCTGCACTGAATGTAACTCTGCTCTTGTGGAGACAAATGCTTTCTGTCACATCCTCCATCCCTGCAACCATTTGCCGGTAGGCAGCTCTTGCAGAAGAATCAAGCAGCAGAACCTTGTGCTCACCCTACAGCATGCAAATGCTATGAAAGCAGAAATAACCTGGCATGCTCTGGGTCTGCAAGGCTGCACAGATGGGAGAGGTAGATTGTGTTTTTGCAGTGGAAGTTTCCAGTATTTTCAGTACATAGTGTAGGCCCTAACTGAATGTATAACCCTCTTGTAAAACAGCTGTATAAGTAGTTTTTCCACCAAGAAAGTTGCTGAACAGAATTAAGTTCAGACTGGGGGCATTCTGACATGGGGAGAATTGAGACAAGCACAAGATAAATACAGGGTGGGTAGAGCCCAGCACAGGACAGAATGAATGTACTGACTTTTGGAAACATTGCCCTTCTCTGTCCGCAGAAAAGTACAAGGCAGACCTAAAAACAAGAGGTTGGTAATTGACCTTCTATGGAAATGAATCCTAGCCACAGTCTCGAGGAGTCTGTGAGCCTGAGATGCTCAACCAATGAGAGCCATGAGAGCATCACCTGCAGTGGGTTTAGGGCACAGAACAGAATTGATTTCACTGACTGGTGTGCAGTTTCTCCCTTGCCAATAGGGGATGTGCGCGCAGTATTGCAATAATGAATAAGCACTGCTGCTATTGCTGCCATCTTTGCCTAACTAGAAATCTTTGACTTTGAGAGTTTCTCACACAAGGGGAGAGGGTAAGAAAGTAAAGAGGCACAGAAAACTAAGGGAAACTGCTCTTCTTTATCTTATCTATAAAAATTGATACGATGCTGTTGTGCATTTTTTTTAATTTTATTTTTAATTTTTTGCTAATGTCAGTTAGATTGTTTTAAAATATCCACACACCAAAATCTGACTACCAAGCAAATGTAATGAAAATGAAATGAAGGTGACTTAGTGGAAAGCACAAGGCCATATTATATTAGGCTCCAGCAAATTTACAGGCAGTCACTGCACGAAGAGGTAGATCTGAGTTGCACATTATATGATTCCCACAAAGATTAAGGAAATCTGAAGCTTTCAATATATTTTTTTAATTCTTTTTTCATTTCATTTTTAAACACCTGACCCAGACCCCAACCCTCACAGGAGCTGTAAAGATAACAGCATTAACCAGCAATGTAACTCTAATCCTAACCCTTACCCTGATTCTAAAATCGTCCCTAACTCCAAATGCAACAACAAAAATGATGCTAGAAGTTTGTAGCAAAAGGAACCTTAACCCTGATCATAATCCAAAAAAAAAATCATTATGGTAACAATAATCTTTACCTTAAGAGTAATATTAATCAGAGCCCAGATGATGCCTGCATCCAATCAGAAGCATGCTTTGCATTATTTAAGAGTTGTATTTTTTCCAATGAACTCTCTCTATTATCACGTTTATAAAGTAACAGTCTGTTCTTTTTCTCCTGACACTGTGCCTTACTCCTGACATCCCCTGGAAATGACCCAGATAGGGCACCATCAAAGTAATGCTAATAGTAATGTCAATCCTAAGGGTATCTCTAGCCTCAGTGTTAATGGGACGCTAACAACAATCCCAACAGCCTTAAACATTCTGGTGGTGTGAAAGAGGTGCTGCCTTGCACATGCTGGGCAGTCCCATTGCCTGTTAAATGCAGGCGGCAGCGTAGAAACATGATGCCCGTGGTCAGAATGCCCTGTGGCAGATCCTGGCACCGGAGAACTGACCGGAGAACCATGAGAGAACTGACAACAAATCACGCGACATCAGAACCGACCCAGTGGTTATTTACAAGCCTTGGGAGACCCAGACAGGATCTCAGAGTGGTGAATGTAGGTACAGAAGTTGTTACTACTCTGTTTTCTTCTAAAAGAAGTGTTTTTTTTCATCTCAGAAGTTGGGGGGGGGGAGGTGGCGGGAAAGGGATATCAATTTAATTATTAATTTATTGACAGACATTCACGTTTGCTACGTTTGGAGAAGTTTTTATTTGTTTGCTGTGGTTTGATTTTTTTTTTTTCTTTTTTTTTTCCCCCTTCCCTCCTCTTCCATCTTTGTGTTCTTCCCCTATAATCAAAAGAACGGATCCCCAGGGTTTGTCCCGCAGACGTTCTTTCCGTGGTCTCTGCTGCCACCTGCTGGCCAATAAGTGGAACTGCCACTGTTGGGCGTTCGGTGCCGCAGGAAGCACAACGCAGATCTGAGTTCTGACCGGTCTACGCAGCAAATCCGCCAATCTTTATTGCGATAAGCCCTCCAGACAAGAGCATAAAGTCTTTGCCTGAGGGCAGGGTTAGTAGTAATGGATGTCAGTTTTGAAATTTCCAGTCCATTCACCATAGCACTTTCTGCCTCCATGTCCCATAACCAGAGCAGCTATGCTGGCATGCTCTCTTGGTTTCTGTCTAAACCACTGTACTATATCCATCAGTTCAGCTGCTGTATTATGGGCAGCAGGGTTTGGGGGGTTGGATACTGGTCAGGGCACTCCCACCAGCCTATCCTGCATTTTTTTTTTTTTTTTTTTTTTTCATTTTTGGGTTACAATCAGTCAGATCTCAAATAGATCTAGTCCAAATGGAACCTCAAAATCTGACCTTTTAGTGCCTTCATTTACAGAGTCCATTTTATACAGATTCCCTTGTACAGGGCCCCCATGGTCTTCCAGAGAGATGTTCCTGATCTTCCATAGGAGAATGATTGAATTAGGTTTTTTCCCCATCAAAACAGCCACCTGTCTTTCCAGTTTTTCAACACTATCATTCAATAGCTGATTTGCATCAGCCTGAGCCTCTTCAGTTATGTTCAGACAGTTCAAGGCCATTAAAAGTGGCCATGCCACCATGAACACAGCTAACTGTCATTCTCAAGTTGTAAGTATGTCTTTGCTAAGACCATGGAAATACTCAGTCAGGTGGGCCAGGGACTCATGGACCCTCCCTCCGTCCCACACAGGGCCCCATTTTTCAGTGACAGAAGCAGTGCTGCATTTTGAGGATCCTAGGAATCCCAGGACATGCCCTGACAAAAGGTCATTCAAAGGGGTAGTCTTTCCCCATCCAAACAACTCCATGATATTCACAGAATCACAGAATTGTAGGGGTTGGAAGGGACCTCCAGAGACCACTGAGTCCAGTCCCCCTGCCAAAGCAGGTTCCCTACACCACGTTGCACAGCTCAGCATCCAGGCAGGTCTTGAATATCTCCAGAGAAGGAGATTCCACAACCACCCTAGGCAGCCTGTTCCAGTGCTCTGTCACTCTCACCATAAAGAAGTTATTGCACACATTAGTGCAGAATTTCCTATGGTGCAGTTTCTGTCTGTTTCCCCTTGTCCCTCCTCCACACACTGCTGAAAAGAGTCTGGCCTCACCTCTTTGCCCCCCACACCTCAAATATTTATAGACCTGGATCAGGTCCCTTCTCAGCCTTCTTTTCTCAAGGCTAAACAGACCCAGTTCCCTAAGTCTCTCCTCATAGGGGAGATGCTCCAGGCCCTTCACCATCTTTGTGGTCCTCCACTGTACTCTTTCCAAGAGATCCCTGTCTTTTTTGTACTGGGGAGCCCAGAACTGGACACAATATTCCAGATGAGGCCTCACCAGGGCAGAGTAGAGGGGGAGGATCACCTCCTTCGACCTGCTGGACACGCTCTTTTTAATGCACCCCAGGATGCCATTGGCTTTTTTGGCTACAAGGGCACACTGCTGGCTCATGGTCAATCTGTCGTCCACCAGGACGCCCAGATCCCTCTCAGCAGAGCTCCTCTCCAGCAGCTCTTCCCCCAGCCTGTACTGGTGCATGCAATTATTTCTACCCAGGTGCAAGACTCTACACTTGCTTTTGTTAAACCTCATCCGGTGTCTTACTGCCCAGCTCTCCAGCCTGTCCAGGTCTCGCTGAATGGCAGCTCAGCCTTCAGGCGTGTCAGCCAATCCTCCCAACTTCGTGTCATCAGCAAACTTGCTGAGGGTGGTCACTATCCCCTCATCAAGGTCGTTGATGAAGATGTTGAACAAGACCGGACCCAGCACAGACCCCTGGGGGACGCCGCTAGTTACAGCCCTGCAGCCAGACACTGCACCGCCAACGACAACCCTCTGCACTCTGCCAGTCAGCCAGTTCTCGACCCACTTCACTGTCCAATCACCTATCCCATACTTCCTCAGCTTTGGTATAAGTATGTCATGGGAGACTGTATCAGTTATAGAGGTTATAGAGTTCAATTCCTGTAGTCAATTTGGCGGCCCAGGTGGGACCAGCTCTGTTCGCTGCAGGACCAGCTGAGAGGGAGACACTTTTGGCGCACCCTGAGATTTCTCTGAAGGACTCCCTTCCTCACCTGATCACTGCAGGGACAGACAAGGACCACCCATAGGTGGACCAGGTATGTGTATGGTAAGTGGAGCCCATATGTCTTGAGGAGACATCCTACACAGTTTACAGCCATACGTGCTGCTCCCAGGGAGGTGAGCTCATGGCTTTGGTTGCCAGCTGGGTAGGAAGACTCCTTGGGTGAGTTCCTATGAAAGGGAACTGTATGTCATATGAATGGAAACAAGAACAAGTATTCTCTCCCAGGTGGGTGACAATAGGATGGACCTAGGTTGGTCTCTCCTACGGGTATGGGATATAGTGGATAGCCTGTCAAATGGTAGCCTGGGTTCTCCAAGTTGTAATCACGGGGGTTATAGGTTGTATGTTCAATATTATCATCTGCTTTAAGTGTTTGGTACCGTGTGTCAAGCCGACTCTGGGAAAAACATTAACGTTTGCAACTGGTCGACCAGAGTATGAGTGTTATTAAGATTCCAGCTAGAAAACGTTGTCAGCATTGTGTAGTATGAATAAACCATGGTTTTTGATCTAAATGTCAGAGTGAGTGTGGTGTGAGTGAGACACAGAACAGCTGCAGGGTGAGTGCCGAGTCCCGATCCATGTTTCCTTCCTCCTGTGAGGGAAATGGCCAGACACGGACAAAGTGAAAGACTGTGTTGTCTGTCCACTCATATGTACTTTCTGCTTGTATGTAAGAAGACGGGAGTTTGTACTCTGTAGATTAGTAAGATTGTCCTGAGGAGAGGTGTACATTCCACCCGACCAATGAATGTCAACACATTTATGTAATACTATGTACTGCTTGCGAGGAAGTGTGTGAGGGAGGTGGTTCAATCAGTGCTGGTTCTGTGGCACAGTGTTTATAACTGAAGAATACAGACTGTATTAAGGGAGTTTATGTGAACTGAAGAACTGTACTGTTTGACAAACAGTTTTGATGGTATAAGAAAGTGTAATTGTTAATGATATATGGAAGTGTACTTGAGGGAATGTGGAAGTGTATCTGAGCATACAAACAGAGGAAGCATTTACAGAAGAAAAAAGGTTAAAGTGAGTTTACCTGCACTGACATGAGAGCAACACCCTGAACCTCTGCCCTGTGAGCTGAGCAGAGCAGAGCAGAGACACAGTCCTCATGTATCAGGTAGTGTTATTCTGCTTACCAAATGAATGAGTTCACTACAGAAGAGGCAAATCTTCCCCTCTGCTCCATTTGTGGCATACTCTGGAGTTCAAGACATTGCAAAGCTATGGCACATCTACTTTCTTTCAATGATGACGCCTTAGTATGCTCTGGGCTGTCATTTCAATTGCATCTAAAGAAGTCTAGGGTCATGCCAGCTGACAGGAAGCTGGCAAATGTTGTCTCATTGTAAGGAAGAGCAAGAAAGATGACATGGGCAATTATGGACCTGTCAGTCCAGAGCCTGGTAAAATTATGGAGAAAATGATGGTGGGAGTTATGGAAAAACAGCTGAAGGACAATTCTGTCATTGGTTGCAGCCAACACAAGTTTGTGAGGCGAAGGTCCTGTTTAATTTAAGCTCATTCTGTGACACAGTTATCCGTTTAGTTGACCAAGGGAAGCCAGTTGATGTAATCCTTGAGGATTTCAGTGGAGATTTTGATACTGTTTCTCACAACAACCTTCTGGACAGAATGTTCTGCATATGGCTAGACAGAAACACAAGCAGTGGTGGGTGAGCAGTTGGCCAGTAGGTCAGTCCCAAAGGATTATAGTCAGTTTTTTCCATCAGGCTGGTAGATAGTCACTGTCGGGGTCCCCAGGGTTCCATTTTGGGGCCACTTTCCTTTCATGTTTATGCAGATGACTTGAATGCAGGACTAGAAGACGTTCTGAGCAAGTTTGCTGATGAGACCAGATGAGGAGGTGCTGTTGCCTCGACTGAGGGTGGAGAGGACTTGCAGAGAGATGTGGACAAGTCAGAGAAGTGGGTACCAGTTGGTACTAAGCACCAAGTGCATAACGTATAACAAGAACAAGTGCCTGATTGTGCACCGCAGAACATAAAGGACTTCAAACTCTGGGAGAATGTGCAAACGAGGGCACTGGAACTGAGAGATCTGAAGTTCAGAGTTTCACAGGGATTGACTGCTTGTTCAGACTGGGCCCTTCTCACATCCCTTCTCACATCCTGCAATGAAACATAGGTCTCATATGGGACATGAACCTCACAGCGTCCTTGCACCACATGTAGAGCCTGGGATCTTCTGTCCCCATGTCTTTCATTTAACATCATACGGACCTCCAACCCATTGCCCCAGGAAATGCCAGGAGCCAACATGAGAGACAGGATCTCTCTACCACTGGTCTTGCAATCAGGGCTTGACCTGTCTGCTTCGTAAGGCAAAGGAGAGGTTTCTTAGCATGCCAGTGCCTTTGCCTGCCTGTAGTCATGGCTTCCAGTTATCTTCTCTAACAAGTCCCTTGGGAAGCTTACTTGGTAATGGCCCTCAGTGGGCCCATTAATACTCCAAGAAACTTCACTGTTACTTCCGACTTTGTCTTGTTGAGCACTTTGTGCAAACTTCTCTCTGCACTAGAGGCTGATGAACTCAGCATCAAATGCACCCTGGGGCCCATTATAACCTAAAGAATCTCCTGTGCCTTATTCCATCTTGTTATCTTCTTCAGGTTATCAGAACTTGTTCAGCAAAAAGGAGGGATATCTGGAGAGAGCTTAAAGAATCCAGTATAAATTTATTGTCTATTTATTTATAGTTAAACTGATCAGGACTTGTGAGTATTTCACACATTGAGATGGGTTAACACATTCTCATTGATTTATATCTTTGTCTCCAACTCTGTTTTTCACTTTTACTGACATTAATGAACATCTTTCAGACTTCGTGCCTTAATAAAAAAGAGACAGTGATTGAGAAAAAAAAAAGTATAAGAAGAAAAAGAAAAAGAATAGATAGGAAGGGATAGATCAAATCACAGTGAAGGAGTTGACAACACATTCCATCAGACTTTGGGGAGATGGAACAAATTCCAGTAATCCCCCTGAAAGTCAGAAATCAGACAGATAACTGGGAGGTATCTGACTGAACAAAGAGCAAGGGATGGAGAAATCTGGAGGGCAGTGGGAGTAGTGTGTGCCCAAATGGCCTGCTGAAAACATGCCCTTAACCATGGCCATTTCTTTAGGAGAGCTGAAAAAACTTGGAGGATGAGGCACATCAAATAGGCAGCAGGGAAGAGTAGTGCTGGGCACCAGGCTACAGTCACAGGGCATTGGCACTGGCACCGCTGTCTGTGTCTCTGAACCTGAAGGCATTTGTGTCCAGCGAACACAGTTCTGGAAAACATTGTAGTTTCAGTAAAAGAAAAAAAAAGACATCAAATCACCTCAAAGATTCATATTTACAACTTAAAATGGAACAAGACTCATGAGAATTTTTCATGTTGAGAAGGGTTAACACAATTTCAATGATTTCCATCTTTGTCTTCAATTATTTGTTTCAGTTTTATTGACATTTATGATCAACTATTAAGCTTACAGCCTCAAAATAAATAAATAAATTAAAAGAGATACATTTGCATCTTGCACATGGCCTGATGCCCCTTTCGCCTTCACAGTTCCCACAAGTCCTTCCATGCCGGAGAGTATGAGATCCAGCAGAGCACCTCTCCTCTTTGGTTCCTCCACTGCTTGGTCAAGAAGCTGCCATCTGTGCTCTCCATGGATCTGCTGGATGCCACATGCCCTGCTGTGCTGTCCCTGCCACAGATAATGGAGTGACAAAGGCCACCAAATGGGACAAGGGACAGACAACATCAGATTCCCATCTGTCTGCAGAGGGCACCTTCCATTTACTCTCCCTGATCAGGAAGACAGGAAAAGACACTGATGGTCTCCTCTGTTTGCCATTTCCATTAGCTCTGACCTGTCTGCTCTTCCATCCCCAGGCAGAGCTCAGTGCACTCTCACAGAGGGCAGTCGCCCTTCTTTGTCTCCTCGCCCATGCATCCTAAAGACTCGGTATCCCCCTTGTGCTACAGTGCAGTTGTGGAAACCATTAAACTGTGTCCCCATGGTCCAAACAGGAGCTCAGGCCTGCAGCTCTACCAAGATTTCTAGCTTCTTGTGTGTTGGTGTTTGCATTAGTGCAAAAGCACAGAAGTAAATATCCTAATTGAAAAGCATCACTGGACATTGCCTGACTGGATAGCTCATCTATAGAATCAGTGTGCAGAAGGTGGCACACAAACATTAGACCGATCGTGGGTCTTGGAGGTGACGTAGCAGCACGGACACACCATGGGCATGGCTTTCCTGAAGGCCCTGTGCTGCTCTTGTAGCTGTGAGTGAATTCACCGGACAGCCGGTGCTATCCCCTCTCTGGCCCTCAGCTGATGCCCAGGAAGGAGGTGTCTATCTCAGGGATTTCCCACACGGTTTACAAGCACTTGCAAACATCAGGAGCAGCCCAGGCACCTTGGGCATCACCCAGTGTCTGTGTGTGAGCTGCTGCCTCCCAGCTGAAGGTCCGAGGACTCAGAGCAGGAGCTCACATGCAGGCAACTCCTTGTGCACTTCTGAACTGAACCAGAGAAATCCCAGCTCCTGTGGTTCTGTGGGGAGCCGAATCCCATTTCAGCTCCAGGATTTCTGTCAAGGGATGAGACTCCTGCGCTGCCTCAGCTGGATCACTGCCCTGCACAGGGAAAGTCCAAACCTCGCCTTCCTTGTCTGGTTGCCCTTATTGTTTCATCAAACGATCTCTGGGAGCACTCCCCATATGTCTCCAATCAGTCACTGACCACTGGACATGTGGTGGTTAATTGAGTGGATTTCAAAGCACAGTCATGATGCTGTTGTCTTTCAGGAGCTGTTGGCCATGAGGACCCAGGGACATGTCAGGGGAAATGAGTGGGAAGGATAAAAATGACATAATCTGCTGCTTGCTTGTCCAGGTTCCTGGGACACAGGGAGCTCATAAAAGTGGGCAGAGCTGCAGAGAGACAGCTGTGCCCAGGAGCAGATCTCGTGCACAGCACAGCCTGCAGGTGACAGAAGGAGAGGAGAGAAATTGGAGAGAGCTTGCAGGATGTGTGTGGTGTGAGCGGGCTGTGAACTCACTGCAGGAGCATTGCTCACAGACCGTGACAAGGTAAGTCTCACAGCTGACCATGAGCTGCTTTTAATTAAGGGGTAACTATAACTGGGACATCCCATAGGAGATCTGACTGCAGGCACTGCATGTTTCTTTACTGTGGAAAAAGCTTTCTGCTCCAGCTGAGACGGGTGCCCAGGGCTGTCCTGCAGAGCAGGGTCCCTGCTGTGCCCCAGGGGCTGTGTGCCGGGTATGGGACTCTGCCGCCTGCCAGGCTCAGCACTCAGCCTGCCCGGGGAGCTGCCCAGGGCGCTGCGGGGAGAGGTGTGGGGTAAGGAGCCCCCGGCAGGGTTTGTGCTGCCACAGCTGCTGCCTGGGGCAGGGGATCACAGCTCCACTGCACAACTGAATGTTTCTGAGGGCACTTTGCAAGAGGAGAGCCAAGGCAGGGGGTTTCCATTTCCTGTTCTGAGGCAAAGAGGTTTGGAGTCAGAAATCTAAAAGGGGCAATAAGAGTTCTGAGAATTTTTCATCAATCAATTGCTTGTTTTGTGAACACTCACACATGATGTGCTTTCAGTCTCCCCTTTCTCGAAGGATGGAATTATCTTCATTTTCTGTAGGCATGAATAATTCACTTATCCTACAAACAGGCAGCATTTTCTAACTGAAACTGAATGCCACAGAAGCTCGGGTAGGGGGCTCTATGAGCACTTGGGGTAAAGATATGAGACATGAAACAGATGAAAATATCCAGGGAGAAGGGATAAGAAAATAAGAGGAAGGTTAGAGCTCCATATGCTGCTTCTGCTTAAGGAATGCTGATCTACATGAAATTAAATGCAAGTAATGGTGCTAAATGTACACTGTTGTAGGAGAATTAAAACATTTCATAGTATAGCAGGAGTAGTGCCTCTGAGAATGGTCTGGACTTGTCATTATCTTCTGCACTCTGAGCAGGACTCCAAGCCCAACAACAGCAGATGCCCAACAGCAGCTCCATCAGTGAGTTCCTCCTGCTGCCGTTGGCAGACACGCGGCAGCTGCAGCTCCTGCACTTCTGGCTCTTCCTGGGCATCTACCTGGCTGCCCTCCTGGGCAACGGCCTCATCAGCACAGTTGTAGCCTGCGACCGCCGCCTGCACACCCCCATGTACTTCTTCCTCCTCAACCTGGCCCTCCTCTACCTGGGCAGCATCTCCACCACTCTCCCCAAAGCCATGCCCAACGTCCTCTGGGACAACAGGGCCATCTCCTACACAGGATGTGCTGCACAGCTCTTTTTCTTTACCTTCTTCATGTCAGCAGAGTATTCCCTTCTCACCATCATGTCCTATGACCGCTATGTTGCCATCTGCAAGCCCCTGCACTACGGGACCTTGATGGACAGCAGAGCTTGTGCCACCATGGCAGCAGCTGCCTGGGGCACTGGGGTTCTCAATTCCCTGCTGCACTCTGCCAGTACGTTTTCACTGCCTCTCTGCCAAGGCAATGTTGTCAACCAGTTTTTCTGTGAAATTCCCCAGATCCTCAAGCTCTCCTGCTCAGAATCAAATCTCAGGGAAGTTGTGTTTCTCATTTTTACTATCAGTTTAGACGTAGGCTGCTATGTTTTCATAGTTGTGTCCTATGTGCAGATCTTCGTGGCTGTGCTGAGGATGCCCTCTGAGCCGGGACGGCGCAAAGCCTTCTCCACGTGCCTCCCTCACCTGGCCGTGGTCTCCCTGTTTCTCAGCACTGGTGCTTTTGCCTACCTGAAGCTCCCCTCCATTCCCTCCCCACTCCTGGATCTGACAGTGGCACTTCTGTACTCAGTGGTTCCTCCAACACTGAACCCTATTATCTACAGCATGAGGAACAGGGAGATCAAGCACGCTCTCAGGAAGGTGTTGCAATACTCACTATTCCCGCTTCAATAAAGTGCACATCTTCATCGCATGATTCCCAGTGATGGTTCTTCATCTTTTATGCATCTTTGATTGATTGATTATGTGAGATATAGCAACGTGCAAAAAAATGTTATTGAACTTATAAATAAAAATTTGTTTCACTTCTTTCACACCTACTATCCATTTTCTCACTCCAAGAGCTCATGTAAACATGGAACCAGATTCCCCGAATAGGTTAAGAGATAAATAAATAGCATTCAAAATACGCTTTTCCTTAGCTCTTCTCTTATCCAACTTTGTCTGGATTTGGGGAAGGTACAGCCACAGATAGAAGCACAACTAGTTCTTTTCATTCCTCCTCTCTTTACACTGATACAGTGCACAGAGGATTCGAGTCCTCTCATTTCTACAGGCCTGAAGGTCTTGTGTGTCTCACAGCAGTCCCGTCGTCTCTACAGCAGCACTCAGTGGTTTGCTTAATTTTCTTATCTCAATACTTGGAACAGCTACAGGACCTGTAGCATAAGTGACCGCAGAGCTCCTTATGAGGGGTGGAGTGACAGTGGGATCTGTCCAGAGCTTGGAGCAACTGCAGGATGTGTAGCAAAAACTTGGAGCTATTGCAGGGACTGTGCCAGGAGTTGCAGAGGCTGCAGCAATGTCAGCAGATCCAGCTCTCTTCCCCTTGAAGATGCTGAATAGTGTTGAACACAGCTCAGTAGGTGTGGGCCAGGCCCTGGCACACTGCAGTCATTTGGGCCTTTTTAGGATTACCAGTGCCACAGCAGACCTGTCTCCAATATTCTACCAGTTTCTCAGGATCCTGCAGTTGCTCGGAGATGAAGTTCCAAAGCCCTGGGGGTGCCCACCACTCCAGGCAGCTGCCCAGACTGTCCCACTCCCCCTGCCATGCAGAGCCTTCTCACCTTGGGGCAGATCTCTCACTGATATTCCTGAATAATTGTTTAACCTCAATCCTAGAATCATAGAATCACCAAGGCTGGAAAAGGCCTGAAAGATCATCCAATCCAACCGTTCACCTATTACCAATAGCTCCCACTTAACCATGTCCCTCAACACAATATCCAGTCTCTCCTTGAATACCCCTGGTCTCCCAGAGACGACAGTGTAAAATGTGTAATTCCTAATCATACCAACAATATTACTTCCAAAACCCAAAGATGTCCAAAGAGCTGAATGTGCACAAAACTTCACTTTGCCAATTTTATCGTGGTACAAACCAAGGTCAAACAGCATAGCAAAATAAATACCCTAATCCAGCATCCAGAGTTGACAAATGATGCAGCAGGGAAAACAAGCAGCAAGCAAGGAGCTGTGAAATGCAGCTTCATGAGAAGACTCAGCAAGCTTCACAAATAGGGAAACTATCAGCACCATGGCCTGCACATCTCCAACTCCCACAAAGCCCTGTCCACTCTGGACAGATGTGCTGTTACCACAACCCTTGGAGCCTCACATCAGGCACCAAAATGACTGTGGTTGTTGAACCCAACATGTGGCTCAGCAGCTCACAGTGCTTTGTGCACTGCCCCATTCCCAGTGGGATGGGGATGAGAACTGGGAAAAAGAGTACAACTTCTGGGTTGTAACAAAGCAGTTTACTAAGAGAGATAAAAGGAGAGGAGTAATAGTAATCACTATATATCCGTTGATATAGAATCGTATGTAACAACTGATGCACAAGCACTTGCTCAGCACCACCAGACTGATGCTCAGCTGGGCCCTGAGCAGTGAAGAGACTGAGATGAACTCCCACCCCTTTCAATACAGTTTCTGCTTGCTGTCAGCTGATAGAGAACGTCCCTTTGGCCACTATCAGTCAGCTGTCCTCACTCTGTTCCCTCCCAGCTCCATGTGCCCTCCACTGACCATGGCCTTGGCTCTGTACAACACTGCTTAGCAGCAGCTGTAAACATCAGAGTGTTATCAATGGTTTTCTCCTAGAACCAAAACACTGCACCACAGCAGACAGTCTGAAGAAAACAATTCCATCCCAGCTGTAACTCAGATTCCTGCCTGTCCCCTCTTCTTGTTCTTCCTGATCAGGAAGCAAGGAACAGAATCTGCCGCTCTCCTCTCTGAGCCCTTTCCATCAGTTCTCAGCTGGCTCCTCTGCCATCCCCAGGCAGAGCTCAGTGCCCTCTCATGGATGGCAGCAGCCTTTTCTCTTCTTCCTTGCCCATCCGTCATGCAGAATCTGTACCCCATTTGCTACAGTACAGAGCTGAGAATCAACCCACCGTGTCTCTGTGAACCAAACAAGACCCTAGGCCTGCAAAGGCACAGAGATTTGGAGTTCGCTGAGTGAATGTTTGTGGTCCTCTCATTAGTGTAAGGATTCTTCAGAAAGCATCCCCTTCCAGAAGCATGCTTTGATTTAGCCTGTCTGGGTCTTGCATCTACACTGTGGTACTGATGTTCAGGGCCTTGCTCAGAATCAGCAGCCTGCATGAAAGGAAAAGCTCTGTGGTTTTCTCTTGATTTGTCCCGTTTATTTCCCATGCTACCCGCACTGGTCTACAGGCACTTTAGGGCAGCAGTAGGTTGGGGTTACCCCCAGAGGGTACACAGTAAGATTTAGGACGGGGTATTGGCAACAAGACTTTCTCTGAGGAATCCTCACACAATCCTATAGAACAACTCAGAGGCTTTCCATTCAATCTCCAACAGCAACAATATCCCTCAGCCCTTCTCTGTCACATCCAATTCCCCACCCTTCCCCATTTGGACCTGGTTTAAAGCCCTATAATCAATCAGTGCAGGAGCATTTCAGATGGGGTCATGGAGGAGGCAGACTGCCATTCTTGGGGTGGCCATTTTCCCAGGAGGGCATGGTGGGAGGGCTTTGTCCCATCTGGTTCCACCAACACTTGCATCCACCCAGCAGAAGGCTGTGCCCTCTGTGTCCCACTTGAACTCTGCATGGAGCTTACAGTTGGCAGTGACATGGCTGAGAAGCTCTGGGCATGGATTAAGGGACAGGGAATTAATGTGCCTTCCTAACTTCCTCCCTGCATGCCTTAGCAACTTCCTTGTAATCTCCCCAAGTACCCAGCCCCTTCTTCCAGAGGACGGAGATTCTCTTTTTCTTCCTGAGTCTCAATAGTTTTTCCCAGTTCATCTGCACTGGTCTTCTTCCCCTATGGCTCACCTTATGGCATTCAGGGACAGCCTGATCTCGTGCCTTTAAGATTTCCATCTTGAGGAGTGTCCAGGCTTCCTGGACCCCTTTACCCATAAGGAGCGACTCCCAAGGGACCTGTGCTACAAGTGTCCTGAACAGGTCAAAGTCCGCCCTCTAGAAGTTCAGGATAGTAGTTTTGCTAGTCACCCTTCTGACATCTCCAAGAATAGAGAATTCTACCATTTCATGGCCACTCTGCCCAAGACAGTCCCCAACCTTCTCAACTCCTACCAGTCCTTCACTGTTAGTGAAGAGCAGGTCTAGCAAGGAACCACCCCTGGTAGGACTTCATACCAGCTGTGTAAGGAAGCTGTCTTGCATGCAATCTATAAACCTCTTGGACTGATTCCTCTGCTATTTATTGTATTCCCAGCATATATCAGAGAAGTTGTAGTCTCCCAAGAAAATGAGTGCTGGCAATCTTGTGACTTCAGTAAGCTGCTCATAGAATGCCTCACCCATCAATTAGGCGGTCTATAAGAAACCTTTAGCAAGATGTCACACTTACAGGCCTTTCCCCCGATCCTTACAAACATGCACTTCATTCTGAAGCCCAAGCTCTTCAACATCAAAACTCTCTTTAATATAAAGGGCCACACCACCACCCTTCCTTCCTCCTCTATCCCTTCTGAAGAGCTTGTAACCATCCATCACAGCACTCCAGTCATGGCAGTGGTCCCACCATGGGTCGGTAATAGCAACTAGGTCATGGTTTGTCAGATGCACAGTTGCTTCCAGCTCCTCTTGCTTGTTGACCAAGCTGCGTGCGTTGGTGTAGACGCACTTCAGCTGAGGCATCTGCCTCTCTCTCAGCTCAAACAGCATTTCCCTAGGCTTATCTCTGGTAAGCCCTGTTTTGTCCACTCCCCCATCGTAGCTAGTTTAAAGCTCTTTCGATAAGCCCCGCTACCGTCTATGCTAGGATTCACTTCCCCCTTTGAGACAGTTGGGTTCCATTCATGGATAACAGACCATGGGCCAAGTAAACTGTCCTGTGATCAAAGAACTCAAAGTTTCTGGCTCAGTACCAACCTCTGAGACAATTGTTCATTGCTTTGCTTTCCAAGCCTGCTCTGTGTCCCTCACTGCCACTGAAGGTATAGAACAAAAAATCACTTGATCTCCCACTTTGTGAACTAAATGGCCTAAATTCCTGAAATCTCTTTTTATAGTTTGTAGTCTTATCTAAGAAATTTCATCACTGCCCACCTAAACTATGAGTAGTGGAAAATAATCAGTGGACCTAACCAGCATTGGGAGTTTCCTCATTATGTCCCTGACCTGAAACCAAGAAGGCAGCAGACTTACTGACAACTGGGGTCCAGTCTGCAAATGGGGCCCTCTATTCCTCTGAGAAGGGAGTCACCCACCACGGCCACCCTTCTTTCTTTCATGGCAGAGGAAGTCACAAGGCTTGGTAGTGACTGCCTTGCATTAGGTTTCCTCCTAGGCAGATCCTCCATTGCCTCCCCATTCTTATCTCCTTCAGATTTCAGAGTGTCAAACCTGTTGCTTAGATGGATCAGGGGTCGAGGGCTAGGCAGGCATGGGGGGGCTCCTGTGATGTTGAGTTGGGACTCTCTTCCAACCCTTCTCATCAGTCAGGTCTGTCTGACTGTGACAGGGCAGGGAGTCAACCACTTTTCTGGGGGTATCTGCCTGGCAGCCTTCCCTCGGGGATGCCAGCAAGTCACTCCACCAGCCCATCTCCCGATCACACTCCCTGATGGTAAACTGTGAGTAAAACCTTGAGTAAAGTGAGAGTTCACCTAGACAAAAGTATGAGTAGAAACATGGACTGACGTGAGGGTAAACCCAG
Organism: Coturnix japonica; assembly: GCF_054131305.1. Taxonomy (NCBI): domain Eukaryota; kingdom Metazoa; phylum Chordata; class Aves; order Galliformes; family Phasianidae; genus Coturnix; species Coturnix japonica. Next base: position 16,431,148 of record NC_140671.1, on the reverse strand, counting down.
AGTAAACCCAGGATCCCATCCATTGGGCATGCACAGCCTCTGAGGGCAACTTTTTCCAGTGTTGCTGTGTAAAAATATAGGTTCCTCACATCTAACCTATGTCTCCCCTTTTTAATTTAAATCCGTTTCCATTTGTCCTGTTATCAACAGACCATCCCATCCTTATTCTAGCGTTAGGCATCTCATCCTCAGATGGAAACCCTGGGGCTGAATTGGGATCAGTTTTTCAAAGAACCACAGGAGCTACAAGTTCACCTAGCTGAGTTCAGATGTGCACAGTGAGGTGTCTGTGTGTGAGTCCCTCATCTGAATCCTTGGTTTTTATTCCACAGGGACTGCACTACTCATACACAGTCTCTCAGTGATGCCCAAGGTGCCTTGGGTGATCCTAGTTTTGTGCTAGTGCTTGTAAACTGTGACGGAAAATCTATGAGATAGACACCTCCTTCTGGAGCATCAGCTGAGGGCCAGAAGGGAGGTATTCTTGGCCATCCTAAATACCACCTCAGCCACGTGCTTAGGGCACCCATTGTGTCTTTTGCACCTGACCCCATGGAGTATGTAGTGATATTCAGCTTATCAAAAGGATGAGCTCAGAACAGAAGAGGCAGATCTTCCTCTCTGCTCCATCTGTGGCATAGTCTGGATTTCAAGGCATTGCAAAGCTATGGCACATCTACGTTCTTGCACTGATGACACTTTAGCATGCTCTGGGCTCGCATTTCAATGGCATCTAATAAATCTAGGGTCATACCTGTTGACAGGAAGCTGGCAAATGTTGTCTCATTGTAAGGAAGAGCAAGAAAGATGACACGGGCAACTATGGACCTGTCAGTCTCACTACAGTGCTTGGTAAAATTATGGAGAAAATGATGGTGGGAGTTATGGAAAAACAACTGAAGGACAGGTCACAGACAACACAAGATACAGAGGGGAAGGTCCTATTTAATTTCAGGTCTTTTTATGACACCTTTATCCATTGAGCTGAACAAGGGAAGGCAGTTGATGTAATCCTTGAGGATTTCAGTAGAGCTTTTGATACTATTTCTCCAGCACCCTTCTGGACAGAAATTCCTGCATACAGCTAGACAGAAACAGAACGTGGTGTGTTGTAATACAAGAAGAATTTTACAGAGCAGCAGCCATGGATTGAGATAAGGAGTTCACAGAGCAGCAGCTGCGGAGCAGGATAAACAGCATGAGAACAAAGGATATCTCTAGGAAAAGAATGAATGGCTCGTGGCTTTGAAGGGGGGTTATAGGGTTGTTATTGCAGTAGCTTTCCTCCAATTAGCGTGTGTGATTTTTGGACACCCTTGTCTGTCTCCTATAAAAGTCTGGCTTTCAGGCAATAAATTGATGCAGCTATATGTAACTATATTGGTGTTTCTCTGTTTGACCCAGCACGCTGACATTTTGCCTTTCAGGTTCACCAGCAGTGGTGGGTGAGCAGTTGGCCAGTAGTTCTGTCCCAAAGGATTATAGTCACTGGGTTCCATTGGGCTGGTAGATGGTCACTGTCAGAGCTCCCCAGGGTTCCATTTTAGGGCCACTTTCCTTTCATGTTTATGCAGATGACTTGCATGCAGGACTAGAAGATGTTCTGAGCAAGTTTGCTGATGAGACCAGATGAGGAGGTGTTGTTGCCTCCACTGAGGGTGGAGAGGACTTGCAGAGAGATGTGGACAAGTCAGAGAAGTGGGTACCAGTTGGTACTAAGCACCAAGTGCATAAAGTATAACAAGAACAAGTGCCTGATTGTGCACCTGGGTATGGGCAACCCTGGACATAAACACTGTCTGTATATTGGACACATGAGAGACGTCTGACTGAAAAGGATTGGGGGTCCTGCTCAACATAAAATTTTAAGTGAGTCAGCAGTGTGCCCAGCCAGCCAAGAAGGCCAACAGTCCCCTAAAGTGCATCAAGCAATTTATTGCCAGCTGGGTGGGAGAAAGGTTTGTCCCTCTTTGCTCTGCATTGCTACTGCCTCACCTGGAGCACTGGGTGCACTTCTGGGCAATGCAGAACATAAAGAACATCAAACTATGGGAGAGTGTGCACAGGAGGGCACTGGAACTGAGAGATCTGAAGTTCAGAGTTTCACTGGGATTGACTGCTTGTTCAGACTGGGCCCTTCTCACACCCCACATCCTGTGATGAGACACAGGGCACATGTGGGATATGAACTTTAACAGCATCCTTGCACCACATGCAAATGCTTTTCCCAGTGCTTCAGTGTTCCACCACCCATTGCTTTCAACATAGTTTTCAACACCCCATTGTATCTTTTAATTTTACCAGAAGCTGGTGCATGGTAGGGGATATGATAAATCCACTCAATGCCATGAACTTTGGCCCAAGTATTTATTAAGGGAATTTTTGAAATGTGTCCCATTATGAGACTCAGTTCTTTCTGAGGTGTCATGTCTCTATAGGACTTGTTTCTAACAACCCAATATTGTGTTTCTGGCAGTAGCATGGGGTACTGCGTATGTTTCAAGCCACCCAGTGGTTGCTTCCACCATGGTAAGCACAAAACGCTTATCATTATGAGATCCTGGCAAGGTGACATCATTCACCTGTCACTCCTCCCCATATTTATACTTTTGCCTTGGCCTTCCCCCCAGAGAGGCTTCATATTCTTGGCTTGTTTAATTATGGCACATGATTCACAGTCATGAATAACCAGTGCAATAGCATCCATAGTTAAGTCCACCCCTCAGTCTCTAGCCCAATTATATGTTATGTCCATTCCTTGATGGCCTGAGGTCTCATGGAACCATCGAGCTTGAAATAATTCACTCTTGTTCTGCCAGTCCAAGTCTATTTGAGCCACCTCAATTCTGGCAGCTCGACCTACCTGATGGTTGTTTTGCTGTTCTGCAATAGCCCGACTCTTGGGCAAGTGTGCATCCACGTGACACACCTTTACAATCATATCTTTTTTTTGAGCAGTTATGTTTTTCTACAGTTCAGCAGCCCAAATAGGTTTACACCTCCGTTGCCAGTTATTTTGTTCCCACTGCTGTAACAACCCCCATAAGGCATTTGCCACCATCCATGAGTCAGTATAAAGATAAAGCATTGGCCACCTCTCCCGTTCAGCCACATCTAAGGTCAGCTGGACAGCTTTTACCTCTGCAAACTGACTTGATTCTCCTTTACCTTCAGTGGCCTCTGCGACCTGTCGTGTGGGGCTCCAAACAGCAGCTTTCCATCTCCGATGCTTCCCTACAATATGAAATGATCCATCAGTGAAAAGAGCATATTTCTTTTCATTTTCTGGTAGTTCGATGTATGGTGGGGCCGCTTTAGCACATGACACCTCTTCTCCTGGTGATGTTCCAAACTTTTTATCTTCAGTCCAGTTCATGATCACTTCTAAAATTCCTGGACGATTGAGGTTCCCCATCCGCGCTTGTTGTCTAATCAGTGCAATCCACTTGCTCCAGGTGGCATCGGTAGCATGATGGGTGGAGAGAACCTCCCCTTTCAACATCCGGTTCATCATTGACAGTCGAGGTGCCAGAAAGAGCTGCATTTCAGTACCAGCTACTTCGGAAGCAGCCCGAGCCCCCTCATACGCGGCTAAGATCTCCTTCTCAGTTGGAGTGTAGCACTCTTCAGACCCCTTGTACGCTCAGCTCCAGAATCCCAGGGGTCGGCCTTGGGTCCCTCCTGAGGCTCTTTGCCACAAACTCCAAGTGGGACCTTTCTCTCCAGCAGCAGTATAGAGGATGTTCTTTACATCCTGTCCAGTCCGTACTGGCCCCAGGTCCATGGCACAGGCTATCTCCTGTTTAATCTGTTCAAAAGCCTGCTGCTGCTCTGGGCCCTATGCAAAATCATTCTTCTTCTGCATCACCTGATAAAGGTGATGATACAATGAGGCTGTAGTTTGGAATGTGCATCCTCCAAAAGCCCACTGCACCCAGGAAAGATTGTGTCTCTTTCTTGCTAGTTGGTGGAGACATGGCAGTGATTTTGTCAATCACTGTTGGGATGTGATGACATCCATCCTGCCACTTTATACCTAAGAACTGAATTTCCTGGGCAGGCCCTTTTACTTTGCTTCACTTAATAGCAAAACTGGCTCATAGAAGAATTTGAATTATTTGCTCTCCAGCACAGCAGCACTCAGTGGGGGTGTGACCTCATTCAGGCCACGGTAGTCTACTGTCAGCCTCCATTCTCCACTGGCTTTACGCACTGGCCATATGGAGCTGTTAAAAGGTGAGTGAGTTTTACTGATCACTCCCTGATTCTCCAACTGGCGAATCAAATCATGAATGGGGAGCAAGGAATCCCTGTTGGTGCGATACTGCCGTCTGTGCACTGTCTTTGTAGCAGTCGGTACCTGCTGCTCTTTTATTTTTACTCGTAGCAGCCTCACAACAGACGGGTCCTCTGACAGGCCAGGCAAAACAGACAGCTGCTTAATGTTGTCCATATCTACAGCAGCGATTCCAAAGGCCCAGTGATACCCCTTAGTATCCTTGAAATGCCCTCTTCTGAGGTATCCTCAATACCAAGTATGAACGGAAACCCTGGACCACTCACATAGGATGTTTTTTCCAGTCTTTACCAGTGAGGCTTATTTCAGCCTCCAACACAGTCAATTCTTGAGAGATATCCAGAAATATGGATTGATTCTGTCCCTTCATGACTGGAGGGCATTAGGGTGCACTGTGCACCAGTATCCACCAGTGCCTTATATTTCTGTGGTTCTGATGTGCTAGGCCATCAAATCCACACAGTCCAATAAACTCTATTATCCCTTCCACTCCCTTGAATGAGGGCAGGGCCCCTCTATTGGTTACCTGTGATAACTGGAGCAGCCGTACTGGTGGTTGGACTGTTTTGTAGTTCCCTCACCCGTGCTCATAGTACAGGAGTAGGCTGGTCATGCCACTTCCTCGTGTCTTCTCTGTGGTCACGTAGGTAACACCACAAGGAAACACACAGTGCAATTTACTGTTGTTCCTTGCTCAATCTGGAAAGCGCTTGTGTCTAATAGCTGAGAATTTTAATGATACACATGAAGGCTTTATGGTCGTTAATTTCTTTACGATCTCTCGCCTTCAACTGAAGCAGCAGCTAGGCCAATTACCAAGTGACACCAAGGAGATGAAGTGGCAAAATGGCGATTTATTGAAACAGACACATCCTTATATAACCTACGCCTTTTTGTCTACACCCACTGTATTACACTAAGATTCTTCCAGAATATGGGGAAGGGCCTGTCACATCACAACAAGCTACCGTCCCAGCTGTCCCAACAGCGAAGCAACCAAGTAACAAGAGATTCATTCTGGTGCCGTGTGAACTCCTTTCTTACGCCTTCGATTTCAGTCATCTTCAGGGATCGACAAACAGTAACAGAGATTTCCTCCTCATCACTCTCTTCTTCATGACACTTTTCCTTTTTCCTTTCTCGGTACTTATCCAGACCTGTCACCTGGATCTTCTGTTGCCTCCTCCTCCACTTCTTTTTTCCGTTCTAGACGTGAGGACACCCATTTCCATTTCTTGCCTTCCACAAGGGCAACTGATATTGTTACTGGTGCCTCCTGTGACTGATCAAAATTGACTTGGGGATTTCCCTTTTTGGCTAGAACCTCAGCTTGGAAATTCTCTCTTTTCGGAACAGTGTTATATAGAGCACGGTAAGCACAAGCCAAGCCCCAAATAAGTCATACCCCCTTAGATCTATCTAGGCTGCGCCATCCCTGACTCAAATACTGGCTTAGTTTCTCGGGATCCCACAGGTGTTCAAGAGTTAAATCCCATGACATTGCGGGCCCCCATGTGTTGGCGAACCTGAAGGCAAAAGTCAGCGTTCTAGGACAAACAACCACACACCAATATAGTTAAATATAGCTGTGTCCATCTATTGCCTGAAGAGCCGTACTTTTATAGCAAACAAACAAGGGTGTTCAAAAATCACACGTACTAATTGGAAGAAAGCTTCTGCAATAAGAACCCTAAAACCCCGCTTCAAAGCCACGAGCCTTTCACTCTTTTGCTAGAGGTGTCCTTGGTTCTCATGCTGTTTATCCTGCTCTGCAGCTGCTGCTCTGTAAAGTGCTTATCTTGATCCATGGCTGCTGCTCTGTAAAATTCTTCTTGTATTACAACAGAATGGCAGTTCCCTGGGGTCTCCAGCACACCCCCAGCCAGCTGGCAAATGCCACTGAGGACCTTTAGGAAAGACATGCCCTGGGTAGTGACAATGTTCACTGGACAACTGTGAGCCCCACAATGGGTCTCGTACCTGTGTGCCATCTTCTGAACACCAGTAGCACGGTGTAGATGCAAGGCCCAGCCAGGCAAAATCAAAACATGCTTCTGGAAGGGGATTCTTTCTGAAGAGTCGTTACACTAATGAGAGGACCACAAACATTCACTCAGCGAACTCCAAATCTCTGTGCCTTTGCAGGCCTAGGGTCTTGTTTGGTTCACAGAGACATGGTGGGTTGATTCTCAGCTCTGTACTGTAGCAAATGGGGTACAGATTCTGCATGACGGATGGGCAAGGAAGAAGAGAAAAGGCTGCTGCCATCCATGAGAGGGCACTGAGCTCTGCCTGGGGATGGCAGAGGAGCCAGCTGAGAACTGATGGAAAGGGCTCAGAGAGGAGAGCGGCAGATTCTGTTCCTTGCTTCCTGATCAGGAAGAACAAGAAGAGGGGACAGGCAGGAATCTGAGTTACAGCTGGAATGGAATTGTTTTCTTCAGACTGTCTGCTGTGGTGCAGTGTTTTGGTTCTAGGAGAAAACCATTGATAACACTCTGATGTTTACAGCTGCTGCTAAGCAGTGTTGTACAGAGCCAAGGCCATGGTCAGTGGAGGGCACATGGAGCTGGGAGGGAACAGAGTGAGGACAGCTGACTGATAGTGGCCAAAGGGACGTTCTCTATCAGCTGACAGCAAGCAGAAATTGTATTGAAAGGGGTGGGAGTTCATCTCAGTCTCTTCACTGCCCAGGGTCCAGCTGAGCATCAGTCTGGTGGTGCTGAGCAAGTGCTTGTGCATCAGTTATTACATACAATTCCATATCAACGGATATATAGTGATAACTATTACTCCACTTCTTTTATCTCTCTTAGTAAACTGCTTTGTTACATCCCAGAAGTTGTACTCTTTTTCCCAGTTCTCATCCCCATCCTACTGGGAATTGGGCAGTGCACAAAGCACTGTGTGCTGCTGAGCCACATGTTGGGTTCAACAACCACTGTCATTTTGGTGCCTGATGTGAGGCTCCAAGGGTTGAGATAGCAGCACATCTGTCCAGAGCGGACAGGGCTTTGTGGGAGCTGGAGAAGTGCAGGCCATGGTGCTGATATGTGTGGATGTGCTCCCTATGTGTGGAGCTTGTTGAGTCTTCTCATGAAGCTTCACTGCACAGCTCCTTACTTGGTGCTTGGATGCTGCATTAGGGTATTTATTTTGCTATGCTGTTTGACCTCAGTTTGTACCACGATAAAATTGGCAGCTGACAAAGTGAAGTTTTGTGCACATTCAGCTCTGCGGTCATCTTTGGGTTTTGGAAGTAATATTGTCCATATGATTAGGAATTACACAATTTACATTGTCGCCTCTGTGAGTCCGGGGGTGTACTGGATATTGTGTTGAGGGACATGGTTTAGTGGGAGCTATAGGTAATATGTGAACGGTTGGACTGGATGATCTTTTAGGCCTTTTCCAACCTTGGTGATTCTATGAATCTATGATTGAGGTTAAACAATTATTCAGGAATATCAGTGAGAGATCTGCCCCAAGGTGAGAAGGCTCTGCATGGCAGAGGGTGTGGGACGGTCTGGGCAGCTGCCTGGAGTGGTGGGCACCCCCAGGGCTTTGGAACTTCATCTCCGAGCAACTGCAGGATCCTGATAAACTGGTAGAATATTGGGGGCAGGTCTGCTGTGGCACTGGTAACCCCCAAGAGGCACAAATGACTGCAGTGTGCCAGATCCAGAGAGCTGGATCTGCTGACAGTGCTGCAGCCTCTGCAACTCCTGGCACAGACCATGCAGCAGCTCCAAGGTTTTGCTACACGTCCTGCAGTTGCTCCAAGCTCTGGGCAGATCCCTCTGTCACTCCACCCCTCATAATGAGCTCTGCAGTTACTCCTGCTACGGGTCCTGTAGCTGTTCCAAGTATGGTAATAAGAAAATGGTACAAATTCCTCCCAAGGGAGGAAGTACAGCCCTGCGGTGGCTCCAACCCCTCCAATGAGCCCAGTGGCTGCTCCAACATAGTCACAGGTCCTGTGGTGGTTCCAGCTCTGGCAATGAACTCTGAGGTCACTTCAACTCCTGCAACAGCCCAACAGCCACTTCAGCTCCTACAGTGAACCCTGTGGCTGTTAAAACCCCTGCAACTAATCCTGGACTTGCAGACAGATGCGCATAGGGATTAGTTCATATATGTTTGCAACTGCATATGTTGTATATGTGTGAAAATACACTAAATATATTATATATGTATAAATACATTTGTCATAATTATTATCCTTTTCTTTTTCTCTTTGTCTCAACCCATAAACCTTAAACCACAGCACTGCCTTGAGATGCTTACGGATCTCCTTGGGACTATTCAATCTGATCTGGTCACACAGTGAAGAGCACCTGAAGATCTCAAGGTTTTCTCAGGGAGCAGCTCCTGAGGTATATTCCTTACACCAGCTTTGGAAGAGGCCTCCCTCCAGTTCTCTGGTCCTGCTCTAAAGGGGCCCTCTTGTTATGGCAGTGCCAGCAAGGAGACCAGCTCTGACAGACCTGTTCATATTGCCGGCTACTGACTGCAGCCCTGGATTGCTGCTGTAGAGGCAACAGGACTGTTGTGAGACACACAAGACCTTCAGGACTGCACAAATGAGAGGACTCAAGAGCACTGCAGCACTGGTAAGAGCACATGAATGAAAAGAGCACGTTGAGCTGCTGTCTGTGGCTGTACCTCCCCAAATCCAGGCAAAGTAGGAAGAAAGAAAATCTAAGTAAGTCTATTTTGAAAGCTTTTTAGGTATCTTATAACATATTCAGGGAATCTGGTTCCATGTTTACATGAGTTCTTGGAGTGAGAAAATGGAAATTAGGTAGGAAAGAATTTAAATACATTTTTATTTATAAGTTCAATAACATTTTTTTTTGCACATTCCTATATCTCACATAATCAAACAGACAAAGATGCATAAAACATAAAGAACCACCACTGGGAATCCTATTGAGGAAGTTGTGCATTTTATTGTAGCTGGAATAGTGCTTATTGCAACACCTTCCTGAAAGCGTGCTTGATCTCCCTGTTCCTCATGCTGTAGATAATAGGGTTTAGTGTTGGAGGAACCACTGCATACAGAAGTGCCACTGTCAGATCCAGGAGTGGGGAGGAAATGGACGGGGGCTTCAGGTAGGCAAAAGCACCAGTGCTGAGAAACAGGGAGACCACAGCCAGGTGAGGGAGGCACATGGAGAAGGCTTTGTGCCGTCCCTGCTCAGAGGGCATCCTCAGCACAGCCATGAAGATGTGCACATAGGACACAACTATGAAAACAAAGCAACCAAAGCCTAAACTGACACCAAAAAAGAGAAATACAAATTCCATGAGGTAGGAGCCAGAGCAGGAGAGCTTGAGGATCTGTGGGATTTCACAGAAAAACTGGTTGACAACATTGCCTTGGCAGAGAGGCAGTGAAAACGTACTGGCAGTGTGCAGCAGGGAATAGAGAACCCCAGTGCCCCAGGCAGCTGCTGCCATGGTGGCACAAGCTCTGCTGTCCATCAAGGTCCCGTAGTGCAGGGGCTTGCAGATGGCAACGTAGCGGTCATAGGACATGATGGTGAGAAGGGAATACTCTGCTGAGAGGAAGAAGGAAAAGAAAAAGAGCTGTGCAGCACATCCTGTGTAGGAGATGGCCCTGGTGTCCCAGAGGGCGTTGGCCATGGCTTTGGGGAGAGTGGTGGAGATGCAGCCCAGGTCGAGGAGGGCCAGGTTGAGGAGGAAGAAGTACATGGGGGTGTGCAGGCGGCGGTCGCAGGCTACGGCTGTGCTGATGAGGCCGTTGCCCAGGAGGGCAGCCAGGTAGATGCCCAGGAAGAGCCAGAAGTGCAGGAGCTGCAGCTGCCGCGTGTCTGCCAACGGCAGCAGGAGGAACTCGCTGATGGAGCTGCTGTTGGACATCTGCTGTTGTTGGGCTTGGAGTCCTGCTCAGAGTGCAGAAGATAATGACAAGTCCAGACCATTCTCAGACACACTCCTCCTGCTATAATATGAAATGTTTTTATTCTCTTACAACAGTGTACATTTAGCACCATTACTTGCATTTAATTTCATGTATTTCAGCATTCCTTAAGCAGAAGCAGCATATGGAGCTCTAACCTTCCTTTTATTTTCTTATGCCTTCTCCCTGGATATTTTCATCTGTTTCATGTCTCATATCTTTACCCCAAGTGCTCTTAGAGCCCCCTACCCGAGCTTCTGTGGCATTCAGTTTCAGTTAGAAAATGCTGCCTGTTTGTAGGATAAGTGAATTATTCATGCCTACAGAAAATGATGATAATTCCATCCTTCGAGAAAGGGGAGACTGAAAGCACATCATGTGTGAGTGTTCACAAAACAAGCAATTGATTGATGAAAAATTCTCAGAACTCTTATTGCCCCTTTTAGATTTCTGACTCCAAACCTCTTTGCCTCAGAACAGGAAATGGAAACCCCCTGCCTTGGCTCTCCTCTTGCAAAGTGCCCTCAGAAACATTCCGTTGTGCAGTGGAGTTGTGATCCCCTGCCCCAGGCAGCAGCTGTGGCAGCACAAGCCCTGCCGGGGGGCTCCTTCCCCCCACCCGTCTCCCTGCAGCACCCTGGGCAGCTCCCCGGGCAGGCTGAGTGCTGAGCCTGGCAGGCGGCAGAGTCCCATACCCGGCACACAGCCCCTGGGGCACAGCAGGGACCCTGCTCTGCAGGACAGCCCTGGGCACCCGCCTGCAGCCCCGGCTGCACAGCCTGCAGCCGTGCTGGGACATGCAGCCCTCAGGGCTGTGATTTTATACTGCAGTATGGAAGCCCTCAGCTGGAGCAGAAGGCTTTTTCCACAGTAAAGAAACATGCAGTGCCTGCATCCAGATCTCCTATGGGATGTCCCAAATTAAGTTGACCCTCTATGAAAAGCAGCTCATGGTCTGCAGTGAGACTTACCCTGTCATGGTCTGTGAGCAATGCTCCTGCAGTGAGCTCACAGCCCGCTCACACCACACACATCCTGCAAGCTCTCTTCAGTTTCTCTCCTCTCCTTCTGTCACCTGCAGGCTGTGCTGTGCACAAGAGCTGCTCCTGGGCACAGCTGTCTCTCTGCAGCCCTGCACACTTTTATGAGCTCCCTGTGTCCCAGGAGCCTGGACAGGCAAGCAGCAGATTATGTCATTTTTATCTTTCCGACTTGTCTCCCCTGACATGTCCCTGGGTCCTCATGGCCAACAGCTCCTGAAAGACAACAGCATCATGACTTTGCTTTGAAATTCGCTCAATTAACCACCACATGTCCAGTGGTCAGTGACTGATTGGAGACATATGGGGAGTGCTCCCAGAGATCGTTTGATGAAACAATAAGGGCAACCAGACAAGGAAGGCAAGGTTTGGACTTTCCCTGTGCAGGGCAGTGATCCAGCTGAGGCAGTGCAGGAGTCTCATCCCTTGACAGAAATCCTGGAGCTGAAATGGGATTCAGCTCCCTACACACCCACAGGAGCTGGGATTCCTCTGGTTCAGTTCAGAAGTGCACAAGGAGTTGCCTGCATGTGAGCTCCTGCTCTGAGTCCTCGGACCTTCAGCTGGGAGGCAGCAGCTCACACACAGACACTGGGTGATGCCCAAGGTGCCTGGGCTGCTCCTGATGTGTGCCAGTGCTTGTAAACCATGTGGGAAATCCCTGAGATAGACAGCTCCTTCCTGGGCATCAGCCGAGGGCCAGAGAGGGGATAGCACTGGCTGTCTGGTGAATTCACTCACAGCTGCAAGAGCAGCACAGGGCCTTCAGGAAAGCCATGCTCATGGTGTGACCATGTTGCTGTGTCAACTCCAAGGCCCACGATCAGTCTAATGTTTGTGTGCCACCTTCTGCACACTGATACCATAGATTAGCTATCCAGTCAGGCTATGTCCAGTGATGCTTTCCAATTAGGATGTTTACTTCTGTGGTTTTGCACTAATGCAAACACCAACACACAAGAAGCTAGAAATCTTGATAGAGCTGCAGGCCTGAGCTCCTGTTTGGACCATGGGGACACAGTTTAATGGCTTCCACAACTGCACTGTAGCACAAGGGGGATACCGAGTCTTTAGGATGGATGGGCGAGGAGATAAAGAAGGGTGAATGCCCTCTGTGAGAGTGCACTGAGCTCTGCCTGGGGATGGAAGAGCAGACAGGTCAGAGCTAATGGAAATGGCAAACAGAGGAGACCATCAGTGTCTTTTCCTGTCTTCCTGATCAGGGAGAGTAAATGGAAGGTGCCCTCTGCAGACAGATGGGAATCTGATGTTGTCTGTCCCTTGTCCCATTTGGTGGCCTTTGTCACTCCATTATCTGCAGCAGGGACAGCACAGCAGGGCATGTGGCATCCAGCAGATCCCTGGAGAGCACAGATGGCAGCTTCTTGACCAAGCAGTGGAGGAACCAAAGAGGAGAGGTGCTCTGCTGGATCTCATACTCTCCGGCATGGAAGGACTTGTGGGAACTGCGAAGGTGAAAGGGGCATCAGGCCACGTGCAAGATGCAAATGTATCTCTTTTTATTTATTTTGAGGCTGTAAGCTTAATAGTTGATCATAAATGTCAATAAAACTGAAACAAATAATTGAAGACAAAGATGGAAATCATTGAAATTGTGTTAACCCTTCTCAACATGAAAAATTCTCATGAGTCTTGTTCCATTTTAAGTTGTAAATATGAATCTTTGAGGTGATTTGATGTCTTTTTTTTTCTTTTACTGAAACTACAATGTTTTCCAGAACTGTGTTCGCTGGACACAAATGTCTTCAGATTCAGAGACACAGACAGTGGTGCCAGTGCCAATGCCCTGTGACTATAGCCCGGTGCCCAGCACTACTCTTCCCTGCTGCCTATTTGATGTGTCTCATCCTCCAAGTTTTTTCAGCTCTCCTAAAGAAATGGCCATGGTTAAGGGCATGTTTTCAGCAGGCCATTTGGGCACAAACTACTCCCACTGCCCTCCAGATTTCTCCATCCCTTGCTCTTTGTTCAGTCAGATACCTCCCAATTATCTGTCTGATTTCTGACATTCAGGGGGATTACTGGAATTTGTTCCATCTCCCCAAAGTCTGAGAATCAGTGAGAATGTGTTAACCCGTCTCAATGTGTGAAATACTCACAAGTCCTGATCAATTTTAAGTTGATACCTCTCAACTACCTGGCTGATCTATCCCAGGGAGATTACTGGAATTTGCTCTATCTACCAGAGTCTGATGGCCTCTGTTGTCAACTACTTCACTGTGATTCAATCTATCCTATCCTACCTCAGAATAAATCATTTCTTTTAAAAGTATTCCATATGAAAGACAAACTTCAATAGATGCAGCTTGAACATGGCATGCAGTTGATCACTGTGTTTTACTGTTCATTCAATTGCATCACCTTTCTTTCCATTTGCTGGCCAGATAAAAAAGAGAAATCTTTCCTTTTCCATGTGTAGCTGGTTCTCTGAGGAAAGCCAGTGGGAGTTGGTGCAAAGCAGTTTTAACACTGAGCGGATGAATGCAGAGGAGAAGAGTGATGTGAAGAAAAGTGATGCAAGTCCCATAGGTCCATTGTGAGCAGAAATTGGGTGGGGAGGTTGAGAAGGACCTTTGTCAACACAGTAACAGTACAGAACTCATTGGGACATCCTGGATTGGTATCAGTTGCACAGTGATGCTTTAATGTCTTCTTTAAACCCAACTATAAATAAATAGACAATAAATTTATACTGGATTCTTTAAGCTCTCTCCAGATATCCCTCCTTTTTGCTGAACAAGTTCTGATAACCTGAAGAAGATAACAAGATGGCATAAGGCACAGGAGATTCTTTAGGTTATAATGGTCCCAGGGTGCATTTGATGCTGAGTTCATCAGCCTCTAGTGCAGAGAGAAGTTTGCACAAAGTGCTCAACAAGACAAAGTCAGAAGTAACAGTGAAGTTTCTTGGAGTATTAATGGGCCCGCTGAGGAACATTACCAAGTAAGCTTCCCAAGGGACTTGTTAGAGAAGATAACTGGAAGCCATGACTACAGGCAGGCAAAGGCACTGGCATGCTAAGAAACCTCTCCTTTGCCTTACAAAGCAGACAGGTCAAGCCCTGATTGCAAGACCAGTGGTAGAGAGGTCCTGTATGTCATGTTGGCTCTGGGCATTTCCTGGGGCAATGTGTTGGAATTTTGTATGATGTTAAATGAAAGACATGGGGACAGAAGATCCCAGGCTCTACATGTGGTGCAAGGACGCTGTGAGGTTCATGTCCCATATGAGACCTATGTTTCATTGCAGGATGTGAGAAGGGATGTGAGAAGGGCCCAGTCTGAACAAGCAGCCAATCCCTGTGAAACTCTGAACTTCAGATCTCTCGGTTTCAGTGCCCTCCTTTGCACATTCTCCCAGAGTTTGAAGTCCTTTATGTTCTGTGGTGCCCAGAACATAGTGAGGCAGTAGCAATGCAGAGCAGAGGGACAACCCTTTCCCTCACCCAGCTGGCAATAAGTTGCTTCATGCACTCCAGGGGACTGTTGTCTTTCCTGGCTGCCTTGGCACACTGCTGACTCACATTCAGTGTGATGCTGACCAGCACCCCAACCCTTTCCAGTCAGAATCCTCTCCAGTGTCCCATATCCAGTCAGTGTGTATGTCCAGCATTGCCCCTACCCAGGTGCACAATCAGGCACTTGTTCTTGTTATACTTTATGCACTTGGTGCTTAGTACCAACTGGTACCCACTTCTCTGACTTGTCCACATCTCTCTGCAAGTCCTCTCCACCCTCAGTGGAGGCAACAGCACCTCCTCATCTGGTCTCATCAGCAAACTTGCTCAGAACGTCTTCTAGTCCTGCATTCAAGTCATCTGCATAAACATGAAAGGAAAGTGGCCCCAAAATGGAACCCTGGGGACCCCGACAGTGACCATCTACCAGCCTGATGGAAAAAACTGACTATAATCCTTTGGGACTGACCTACTGGCCAACTGCTCACCCACCACATTGTGTTTCTGTCTAGCCATATGCAGAACATTCTGTCCAGAAGGTTGTTGTGAGAAACAGTATCAAAATCTCCACTGAAATCCTCAAGGATTACATCAACTGGCTTCCCTTGGTCAACTAAACGGATAACTGTGTCACAAAATGAGCTTAAATTAAACAGGACCTTTGCCTCACAAACTTGTGTTGGCTGCGACCAATGACAGAATTGTCCTTCAGCTGTTTTTCCATAACTCCCACCATCATTTTCTCCATAATTTTACCAGACTCTGGACTGACAGGTCCATAATTGCCCATGTCATCTTTCTTGCTCTTCCTTACAATGAGACAACATTTGCCAGCTTCCTGTCAGCTGGCATGACCCTAGACTTCTTTAGATGCAATTGAAATGAGAGCCCAGAGCACACTAAGTTTTCATCATTGAAAGAAAGTAGATGTGCCATAGCTTTGCAATGCCTTGAACTCCAGAGTATGCCACAGATGGAGCAGAGGGGAAGATTTGCCTCTTCTGTAGTGAACTCATTCTTTTGGTAAGCAGAATAACACTACCTGATACATGGGGACTGTGTCTCTGCTCTGCTCTGCTCAGCTCACAGGGCAGCGGTCTGGCAGGGTGTTGCTCTCATGTCAATGCAGGTAAACTCACTTTAATCCTTTTTCCTCTGTAAATGCTTCCTCTATTTCTATGCTCAGATACACTTCCACATTCCCTCAACTACACTTTCATATATCATTAACAATTACACTTTCTTATACCATCAAAACTGTTTGTCAAACAGTACAGTTCTTCAGTTCACATAAACTCCCTTAATACAGTCTGTATTCTTCAGTTATAAACACTGTGCCACAGAACCAGCACTGATTGAACCACCTCCCTCACACACTTCCTCGCAAGCAGTACATAGTATTACATAAATGGGTTGACACTCATTGGTCGGGTGGAATGTACACCTCTCCTCAGGACAATCTTACTAATCTACAGAGTACAAACTCCTGTCTTCTTACATACAAGCAGAAAGTACTTATGAATGGACACACAACACAGTCTTTCACTTTGTCCGTGTCTGGCCATTTCCCTCACAGGAGGAAGGAAACATGGATCGGGACTCGGCACTCACCCTGCAGCTGTTCTGTGTCTCACTCACACCACACTCACTCTGACATTTAGATCAAAAACCATGGTTTATTCATACTACACAATGCTGACAACGTTTTCTAGCTGGAATCTTAATAACACTCATACTCTGGTCGACCAGTTGCAAACGTTAATGTTTTTCCCAGAGTCGGCTTGACACACGGTACCAAACACTTAAAGCAGATGATAATATTGATCATACAACCTATAACCCCCGTGATTACAACTTGGAGAACCCAGGCTACCATTTGACAGGCTATCCACTATATCCCATACCCGTAGGAGAGACCAACCTAGGTCCCTCCTATTGTCAGCTACCTGGGAGAGAGTATTTGTTCTTGTTTCCATTCATATGACATACAGTTCCCTTTCATAGGAACTCACCCAAGGAGTCTTCCTACCCCAGCTGGCAACCAAAGCCATGAGCTCACCTCCCTGGGAGCAGCACGTATGGCTGTAAACTGTGTAGGATGTCTCCTCAAGACATATGGGCTCCACTTACCATACACATACCTGGTCCACCTATGGGTGGTCCTTGTCTGTCCCTGCAGTGATCAGGTGAGGAAGGGAGTCCTTCAGAGAAATCTCAGGGTGCGCCAAAAGTGTCTCCCTCTCAGCTGGTCCTGCAGCGAACAGAGCTGGACCCACCTGGGCCGCCAAATTGACTGCAGGAATTGAACTCTATAACCTCTATAACTGATACAGTCTCCCATGACATCCTTATAACAAAGCTGAGGAAGTATGGGATAGGTGATTGGACAGTGAAGTGGGTCGAGAATTGGCTGACTGGCAGAGTGCAGAGTGTTGTCGTTGGCGGTGCAGTGTCTGGCTGAGGGCCTGTAACGAGCGGCATCCCCCAGGGGTCTGTGCTCAGTCCGGTCTTGTTCAACATCTTCATCAATGACCACCCTCAGCAAGTTTGCTGATGACACGAAGTTGGGAGGATTGGCTGACACACCTGAAGGCTGTGCTGCCATTCAGCGAGACCTGGACAGGCTGGAGAGCCGGGCAGTAAGAAACCGGATGAGGTTTAACAAAAGCAAGTGTAGAGTCTTGCACCTAGGGAGAAATAATTGCATGCACCGGTACAGGCTGGGGGAAGAGCTGCTGGGGAGGAGCTCTGCTGAGAGGGACCTGGGCGTCCTGGTGGACGACAGATTAACCATGAGCCAGCAGTGTGCCCTTGTAGCCAAAAAAGCCAATGGCATCCTGGGGTGCATTAAAAAGAGCGTGTCCAGCAGGTCGAAGGAGGTGATCCTCCCCCTCTACTCTGCCCTGGTGAGGCCTCATCTGGAATATTGTGTCCAGTTCTGGGCTCCCCAGTAAAAAAAAGACAGGGATCTCTTAGAAAGAGTCCAGCAGAGGGCCACTAAGATGGTGAAGGGCCTGGAGCATCTCCCCAATGAGGAGAGACTGAGGGAACTGGGTCTGTTTAGCCTTGAGAAAAGAAGGCTGAGAGGGGACAGGATCCAGGTTCTATAAATATTTGAGGTGTGGGGGGCAAAGTGTTGAGGCCAGACTCTTTTCAGCAGTGTGTGGAGACGGGACAAGGGGAAACAGACAGAAACTGCACCATAGGAAGTTCTGCACTAATGTGTGCAATAACTTCTTTACGGTGAGAGTGACAGAGCACTGGAACAGGCTGCCTAGGGTGGTTGTGGAATCTCCTTCTCTGGAGATATTCAAGACCTGCCTGAATGCTGAGCTGTGCAACGTGGTGTAGGGAACCTGCTTTGGCAGGGGGCTGGACTCAGTGGTCTCTGGAGGTCCCTTCCAACCCCTACAATTCTGTGATTCTGTGAATATCATGGAGTTGTTTGGATGGGGAAAGACTACCCCTTTGAATGACCTTTTGTCAGGGCATGTCCTGGGATTCCTAGGATCCTCAAAATGCAGCACTGCTTCTGTCACTGAAAAATGGGGCCCTGTGTGGGACGGAGGGAGGGTCCATGAGTCCCTGGCCCACCTGACTGAGTATTTCCATGGTCTTAGCAAAGACATACTTACAACTTGAGAATGACAGTTAGCTGTGTTCATGGTGGCATGGCCACTTTTAATGGCCTTGAACTGTCTGAACATAACTGAAGAGGCTCAGGCTGATGCAAATCAGCTATTGAATGATAGTGTTGAAAAACTGGAAAGACAGGTGGCAGTTTTGATGGGGAAAAAACCTAATTCAATCATTCTCCTATGGAAGATCAGGAACATCTCTCTGGAAGACCATGGGGACCCTGTACAAGGGAATCTGTATAAAATGGACTCTGTAAATGAAGGCACTAAAAGGTCAGATTTTGAGGTTCCATTTGGACTAGATCTATTTGAGATCTGACTGATTGTAACCCAAAAATGAAAAAAAAAAAAAATGCAGGATAGGCTGGTGGGAGTGCCCTGACCAGTATCCAACCCCCCAAACCCTGCTGCCCATAATACAGCAGCTGAACTGATGGATATAGTACAGTGGTTTAGACAGAAACCAAGAGAGCATGCCAGCATAGCTGCTCTGGTTATGGGACATGGAGGCAGAAAGCGCTGTGGTGAATGGACTGGAAATTTCAAAACTGACATCCACTACTACTCACCCTGCCCTCAGGCAAAGACTGTATGCTCTGTCCAACATAATGAGGATAGCCATTTGATCAGTGAATGATTTATGGCTGTGTGTCATATAACATGGCCAAATAAGAATGACATACCATTAAATATCAGCCTGTGGTCCTCTATGGAGGACTAACAAAATTATATTAGAGAATTAGGCATGAAAGAGGCAATCTATGAAGATGATTTTGAGAGCCCAGTCAATAAATTTTTCATCAGGAACGAGGGATCTCATCCTACAGCCATCACCTTTACATCAGTATGGGTCTATGTTATCCATACTGAACCCCCCAGTGGCCCTCAGGTGCTGTAATACAACAGGCTGCCCAATTGATGGGGAGACAAGAGTGCCTACGGCCAGATGCAGGCTCTGAATGGTGGTGGAAAGGTCTGAGAAAGGCAGAGAACCATCTGCTGCCATGACTCAGGCGTCCAGCCCCTAAGGTAATCCAGTCTGGACCCATTAGGGTCTTGAGACAACAAATGTTTAAAGACCAGATTAGAGCAGGAGTTCAGTTTAAAAAGATCGATGGACAGCATAATCAGGAAAAAATATCTGTTAAACAGGCCCAAGCACTGAGTATTTATAGTCCAACCTTTTCAGCCAAACTAGATGTGAATGTAACTCAAGAAGGGTCTGGATGGGGGCTCTGGCAGAGCCAGAGTGCTTTGTGAACCCCTATGAGGTTTTGGCCACAGGTTTGGCATGGAGCAGAATAAAGATACATCACAGTTGAAAAGCATTTATTGGCTACCTATTCTACACTACAGGTGGTAGAACCAGTAGCTCAGATTTCAGAGGTTATCGTTAAACAACAAGGCCAGTCCAGGGGTGGGTAAAAGATCTAACACACATCTCTATGATGGGGGTGGCCCAATCACAAGCAGTGGTGCGCTCAGTTGTTCTGCTTGCCTGCTCCTCAAGGAGTTAAGAGAAATCTATGCCTGTTGCGTGTTCGAGTGCATGCGCAATGCCATGTGGAGGGCTTATCACAATAAAGATTGGCGGATTTGCTGCGTAGACCGGTCAGAACTCAGATCTGCGTTGTGCTTCCTGTGGCACCAAACGCCCAACAGTGGCAGTTCCGTGTATTGGCCAGCAGGTAGCAGCAGAGACCACGGAAAGAACGTCTGCGGGACAGACCCTGGGGATCCGTTCTCTTTTGATTATAGGGGAAGAACACAAAGATGGAAGAGGAGGGAAGGGGGAAAAAAAAAAGAAAAAAAGAAAAAACCAAACCACAGCAAACAAATAAAAACTTCTCCAAACGTAGCAAACTTGAATGTCTGTCAATAAATAAATGAGTAATTGAATTGATGTCCGTTTCAGACAGTCCCCTGTAGAATCAGGGTAAGGGTTAGGATTAGAGTTACATTGCAGGTTAATGCTGTTATCTTTACAGCTCCTGTGAGGGTTGGGGTGTGGGTCAGGTGTTTAAAAAATGAAATGAAAAAAGAATTAAAAAAATATATTGAAAGCTTCAGATTTCCTTAATCTTTGTGGGAATCATATAATGTGCAACTCAGATCTACCTCTTCGTACCTCTTTTGTGGTGTAGGGAACCTGCTTTGGCAGGGGGACTGGACTCAGTGGTCTCTGGAGGTCCCTTCCAACCCCTACAATTCTGTGATTCTGTGAATATCATGGAGTTGTTTGGATGGGGAAAGACTACCCCTTTGAATGACCTTTTGTCAGGGCATGTCCTGGGATTCCTAGGATCCTCAAAATGCAGCACTGCTTCTGTCACTGAAAAATGGGGCCCTGTGTGGGACGGAGGGAGGGTCCATGAGTCCCTGGCCCACCTGACTGAGTATTTCCATGGTCTTAGCAAAGACATACTTACAACTTGAGAATGACAGTTAGCTGTGTTCATGGTGGCATGGCCACTTTTAATGGCCTTGAACTGTCTGAACATAACTGAAGAGGCTCAGGCTGATGCAAATCAGCTATTGAATGATAGTGTTGAAAAATTGGAAAGACAGGTGACAGTTTTGATGGGAAAAAACCTAATTCAATCATTCTCCTATGGAAGATCAGTAACAACTGTCTGGAGGACCATGGGGGCCCTGTACAAGGGAATCTGTATAAAATGGACTCTGTAAATGAAGGCACTAAAAGGTCAGATTTTGAGGTTCCATTTGGACTAGATCTATTTGAGATCTGACTGATTGTAACCCAAAAATGAAAAAAAAAAAAAAAAAAAAAAATGCAGGATAGGCTGGTGGGAGTGCCCTGACCAGTGTCCACCCCCCAAACCCTGCTGCCCATAATACAGCAGCTGAACTGATGGATATAGTACAGTGGTTTAGACAGAAACCAAGAGAGCATGCCAGCATAGCTGCTCTGGTTATGGGACATGGAGGCAGAAAGTGCTATGGTGAATGGACTGGAAATTTCAAAACTGACATCCATTACTACTAACCCTGCCCTCAGGCAAAGACTTTATGCTCTTGCCTGGAGGGCTTATCGCAATAAAGATTGGCGGATTTGCTGCGTAGACCGGTCAGAACTCAGATCTGCGTTGTGCTTCCTGCGGCACCAAACGCCCAACAGTGGCAGTTCCGCTTATTGGCCAGCAGGTGGCAGCAGAGACCACGGAAAGAACGTCTGCGGGACAGACGCTGGGGATCCGTTCTTTTGATTATAGGGGAAGAACACAAAGATGGAAGAGGAGGGAAGGGGGAAAAAAAAAAGAAAAAAAAAAAAATCAAACCACAGCAAACAAATAAAAACTTCTCCAAACGTAGCAAACGTGAATGTCTGTCAATAAATTAATGAGTAATTAAATTGATATCCCTTTTCCGCCCCCCCCCCCCCCCCCCCCCCCCCCCAACTTCTGAGATGAAAAAAAAACACTTCTTTTAGAAGAAAACAGAGTAGTAACAACTTCTGTACCTACATTCACCACTCTGAGATCCTGTCTGGGTCTCCCAAGGCTTGTAAATAACCACTGGGTCGGTTCTGATGTCGCGTGATTTGTTGTCAGTTCTCTCATGGTTCTCCGGTCAGTTCTCCGCTGCCAGGATCTGCCACAGGGCATTCTGACCACGGGCATCATGTTTCTACACTGCCGCCTGCATTTAACAGGCAATGGGACTGCCCAGCATGTGCAAGGCAGCACCTCTTTCACACCACCAGAATGTTTAAGGCTGTTGGGATTGTTGTTAGCGTCCCATTAACACTGAGGCTAGAGATACCCTTAGGATTGACATTACTATT
This sequence comes from Coturnix japonica, assembly GCF_054131305.1. NCBI lineage: Eukaryota > Metazoa > Chordata > Aves > Galliformes > Phasianidae > Coturnix > Coturnix japonica. The sequence continues at coordinate 16,408,963 of NC_140671.1, read as the reverse complement.
AGCATTACTTTGATGGTGCCCTATCTGGGTCATTTCCAGGGGATGTCAGGAGTAAGGCACAGTGTCAGGAGAAAAAGAACAGACTCTGTTACTTTATAAACGTGATAATAGAGAGAGTTCATTGGAAAAAATACAACTCTTAAATAATGCAAAGCATGCTTCTGATTGGATGCAGGCATCATCTGGGCTCTGATTAATATTACTCTTAAGGTAAAGATTATTGTTACCATAATGATTTTTTTTTTGGATTATGATCAGGGTTAAGGTTCCTTTTGCTACAAACTTCTAGCATCATTTTTGTTGTTGCATTTGGAGTTAGGGACGATTTTAGAATCAGGGTAAGGGTTAGGATTAGAGTTACATTGCTGGTTAATGCTGTTATCTTTACAGCTCCTGTGAGGGTTGGGGTCTAGGTCAGGTGTTTAAAAATGAAATGAAAAAAGAATTAAAAAAATATATTGAAAGCTTCAGATTTCCTTAATCTTTGTGGGAATCATATAATGTGCAACTCAGATCTACCTCTTCGTGCAGTGACTGCCTGTAAATTTGCTGGAGCCTAATATAATATGGCCTTGTGCTTTCCACTAACTCACCTTCATTTCATTTTCATTACATTTGCTTGGTAGTCAGATTTTGGTGTGTGGATATTTTAAAACAATCTAACTGACATTAGCAAAAAATTAAAAATAAAATTAAAAAAAATGCACAACAGCATCGTATCAATTTTTATAGATAAGATAAAGAAGAGCAGTTTCCCTTAGTTTTCTGTGCCTCTTTACTTTCTTACCCTCTCCCCTTGTGTGAGAAACTCTCAAAGTCAAAGATTTCTAGTTAGGCAAAGATGGCAGCGATAGCAGCAGTGCTTATTCATTATTGCAATACTGCGCGCACATCCCCTATTGGCAAGGGAGAAACTGCACACCAGTCAGTGAAATCAATTCTGTTCTGTGCCCTAAACCCACTGCAGGTGATGCTCTCATGGCTCTCATTGGTTGAGCATCTCAGGCTCACAGACTCCTCGAGACTGTGGCTAGGATTCATTTCCATAGAAGGTCAATTACCAACCTCTTGTTTTTAGGTCTGCCTTGTACTTTTCTGCGGACAGAGAAGGGCAATGTTTCCAAAAGTCAGTACATTCATTCTGTCCTGTGCTGGGCTCTACCCACCCTGTATTTATCTTGTGCTTGTCTCAATTCTCCCCATGTCAGAATGCCCCCAGTCTGAACTTAATTCTGTTCAGCAACTTTCTTGGTGGAAAAACTACTTATACAGCTGTTTTACAAGAGGGTTATACATTCAGTTAGGGCCTACACTATGTACTGAAAATACTGGAAACTTCCACTGCAAAAACACAATCTACCTCTCCCATCTGTGCAGCCTTGCAGACCCAGAGCATGCCAGGTTATTTCTGCTTTCATAGCATTTGCATGCTGTAGGGTGAGCACAAGGTTCTGCTGCTTGATTCTTCTGCAAGAGCTGCCTACCGGCAAATGGTTGCAGGGATGGAGGATGTGACAGAAAGCATTTGTCTCCACAAGAGCAGTGTTACATTCAGTGCAGAGTGTGAGTGTCAGGTTGGTGTGGAAAAGCACTGACACGCTGGGGATGATGCAGTGCTCACATGTCTAACACTCACAGACATTACTGTCAGAAGGATGGTGCTGTGTTGTGCTTCTACCTTTGGCAGCCCCTGGAGAAATGCTATGGCACACAGAACACCTTTGTATTGCACTGAGTGCTGCCATGCAGCATGGATTTAACACACCAAATCCAGAGGAGCATGACTGCATCTAACTGCCCTGAGAAAAACTACTGTAGCTGAAGAGATGAGGAGGCAGCTGCTCATCTGCAGAACAAGCAGTACTGCCAGACATTGGGCCAGGTGAGCACCTCCTGCTGCAGCGTGATGATGACAGGGCTGGAGATGATCTGCAAAGCCAGCTTAAAAGTGGGAGACGTGAGTCAACATGGCAGGAGGACAGAGGTGTTAGGGAGCAGCCAAGGCATCAAAGAGTATCAAAAGGCTTTGAAAAGTATCACAAAGTGACAGCCAGGAAGACTGGGATATACCATGAGCAGCAACCTGGATGCTAGAGATTATTTGCTCCCATACAAAATGGTAGAGATCTTGCTGCAGACATCCCAAAGCCAGGCAAAATGGGAACCCAGAGCTCTGCCTGCACGAACCCCACAGCCATACCATTGCAAGCTGAGTTGCCTTGCTGTTTGTTGCATTCATCCCAATCCCTGTGATTGAAGACTCAGAATGCAGTCGAGGCGATGACTGAGCATGAGAGTGACTTTATTCAATAAAAGACAGGAGGGCTTGAGAGGTCAAGGGTGAAGATGGGACTCCTCTTGTCAAGATGAGAGTGGCTCAGAGCTGGTGCTGCTGCCTGGTGCCTGGGACTGGCAGCCTGACTCTAAGTCCCCATCTAAGATGCTCAGCTTCACCTCACTGATGCTGCCCTGCTCCTGCATGGTGGTGCTGCTGCTGGGACACTCGGGCTGTGCTTGGGATGGGCAGCACTGCAAAGGCGCTGGGTCACAATCCAGGCAGGTGACTGCTGTGTCTGGCAGGCTCAGGTCAGCATCTTCAGCAGAGCCAGGAGATATGAGAGCATGAACGTGGATGAGCCCCTTGTGTCCATCACTGTTACCATGTGGAAGGCTGTCATCCGAATTGCAGCGATTCATGCTTAATAAGAACTCTCCATTGATGGAAAGACACTGCTTGGTTTGGATCTTTGGGGTTGACAAGGGCTCGAATCACCTAGGAAGGCATAGAAACACAAGGGTTAGTTTCAAACATTTGCAAGTTGAATCATGAAAGGTTGTTGATACTTGGTAATAGAGTGGCGGCAGGAAGAAGCAAGTAGGCTTGAAGCAGCATAGCCACTGTCTTGAAAGTGATCCTCATTCAGGTCCAGCTCGTGTGTTGTTTCACTGTAATCTGCTTCTTTGGGTCTACCTAGTGGGCAGCAACACTCGAGCTGTTACTGATATCATTGAAAAGAACTGGAGACAATTGTTCTATTCCTAAGAGCTTCAAGGTGCCTAGAAGCACAAATAGAAACCAGCAGTATTTCATCACTTCACCAAAAGGAAGGTCAAACACCTGAGCTGTGAAGAGCAGTTACAGAACCTATGCATAAGATCACACCAGACATACTTTGTTCTAACAACAGTTATGGCACATAGTCCATTTCCTTCAATATTCCCAAAATGAAATGATGTGGAGCATTACAGGGAAAGAAACACTGCACACAGACACTATGACCCTGATTAGACTCAAGCAGCAGACTTAAAACAAGTCAGAGTTTTTGATTCCAGGATATTTCAGGACCTATCGTGTGAAATTCAGTTACACAACAGTGCCTAGGTGCCTGCGTTTCAAGCAACTTTCAGATCACAGCCATGTAAAATAAAAACAAATTCAGTGCAGAAATAGCAAGCCTGTACCTTAATACTCATGAGATTATCCATTTTTTACTGCATTCTGACTAAGTTCTAAAACTTGCTCATCCCAGTTCACTTCAACAAGTTCCACCAATTCAAGCAACGCAGTTCTGAGATCCTGTGTATGTTGTGCAGATAGAATTGAACAGTGCAGAAATAGTCTCTGACAGCTTTAAGAGCTCCGTTCTGCTTACAAACTCTCAGTCCAAAACTATTCAGTTTTAAGGAAATGAACACCTGAAGCAGTTGGATCATCTGCCGCATTCTGCTTCTTGGCATCATGATTAGCACAAAGGGTTTTCTGCTGTCCTGCAGAGATGGAAAAAGTCCTGCTTACAAATGGACCAAGTTTCAGTGTACAGCAGAGTTTGTACCAGACTAATAAGCCACGTCATTCAATTCATTTGCTCAGGTTGTTATGCACTCCGAAAGGAAACAGAACTAACTGCTGGATTCTGAAGGCAATCTGTGGGGTCCTACATTACCTCCTGATTCTGGAAGAGGAAATTCTAATAGCAAATGCAGAACTTTGATCTTTGTAGACATGAGAAGAGCTGGCATTTAGGAACATTCATTTCAGGGAAATCAAATGATGTGTCTGTATTTTTACTACAGATAGTATAGGGAGCAGCCAGTTGAAGAACCAGATACAAAAAATCCAGACCATTGGCAAGAAAATACTTCTCCTTAAATTCTGTATGCTATCATGGTACAGAATTAGGCTACAGTGCCACATAGGCCAACCAAGCGTAGAACCAATTCCACTAAATACTGGTAGACAAAGCAGCAAAAACAGGGACAATATTCAGCAGACAGGCCTTTCTACTCACAGCTCAGCATGTTCTGCCATCCGAAAAGCAAGGCCTCTTGTCAAGCTCAGCTATTTCCCTTCTCAGTGTATTCTAGCACCACTGATACCCACTGGTATCCTCCTGTAAAGTGCCATCATATTGTCATCATCCAAAGGAAAAGCCACACAGCAGAGCATACAGCACTACACCCATGCTCCAAATATCCGCCTGAAAAACAAAAAGACAAGCTTACAAACCTGAAGCACCTCAAATGGCTTCCTGACAGACTGGATTGACTGCCCTTGCCAAAGCCCACATATAGCCCATGAAAAGCTGGCTCTTTCCCTCAGGAAAAAGAGCCTTATCGTCCCAGAGAAAGCATATAACCCTCATTCAATTGCCCTTTCACTCAGCTTAGAGCACTACTAAAACCAGCATCTTCACCTTAGCTCATCACACTGCTGCAGTTCCTTTTACAAGGATTTCACTGGCAAAAATGAAATCAAAGCCGTCACAAGGGATTTAGCACAGTTACGTGTTACTGGCTACGAGAGCTGTCAGCACAGTCACCTGTCTGGCTTTGCTGCTGTTCTATTTATGTACAGGCACAACTAAGTTCAGACACCTCACAGTGCAGTTCTCACTTTGACTGTAAAGAAAAAGGAGGCTTGAAAAGCAGCGTGTGGAAAACAAAGAAACAAGAATTAGAACAACAGTGGGGCCATGGCACTTGTAGGAATTGCTCCGCCTTTAACAGCGATTCAAGAAGTACGAGGGCATCCCAAACCAGACCAGTTTGGACAGATTAACAACTGCAAGTAGTGGGTTCCAAAATTCCAGACATGAAATCAAAGCTGGAAAAACTCTTCACATTTTCATCTCTCAATTTTTAGTACATTGTGCATTACAACGGAAAAAATTGTTCACATACAACTTGGAAGCTAAAGACAAGTCTGACAAAACAGACTGCACAAAAATGATGGATAATTAACAGAGCAAATTGCTCTTTCAAAAACTTAGTAATAGAAAGAGATCTCTGAAGTTGCTGTTCTGTAGAGCACCAAAGCAGTCGCGTGAGGCAGTTCAAGATTAGCCTGAGACAAACCAGCCAGCTGTGTGAACTGAGACCAATTGCACTTCTTCTATTTTACTTTCATTCTATGTGACCTCACTAAGCAAATATTGTCTAAGACCATGAGTATCACATAAATGTGCAGATCTCAAGCTGCTCACTTATCTAGTACCCTTGCCATGATGCTTTATTTTCCTCAGCTATTCATCTAGTTTGTGCCTGTTGATTGTGCAACAACAGCCTGTTGGTCTCGATTACCTGTAAGAGGCTTTAAATTTGGCCAGGAAAAATCATTTGAGGATAAGTAATTATCTGGGACTCAGTAAGGCAGTCTTCCCATGCTTTCATAACAGCCGAGATACACACACACACAAACTCATGGAACCCCACTGCTTTGCACAATCCTGTGCACACTCACATGTGTCATGCACTGATTTCCCAGCCAGTCCTCATGGGGTCTATTACTTAGGACAGGAGTGCAGGGGAGCAGCCAGAAGCTGTTTGCATTCCCTGCTGTCTGCTGGGCAGCTTTGCTGGAGATGCTTGGGTTGCTTTGCTTTTCCTTGGGACGTGGGAAGGAGCTTTGGGTTGGAGGCACATCCCGTGCCAGAGCATCTCGATGGCACGTGTGTGGCACTGATCTGCAGCAGATGAAGGGGAGGAGGTCCCAGCACAGCCCTGCACCATGCTCTGCCACACTGGGCAGCTTGTTCCTGGCTCAGCAGCGTCATCAGACAAGAAGCAGGGAAGGAAATCAAGGATGGGGGGTACCATCAAACGCAGTTAGTGCATGCCTGTGCAAGACAAACAGACCCAGAGCTTGCGGGTTATTCCTGCTTTTGTAGCATTTGTGTGCTGTAGCTGAGCAAAAGGTTCTGCTGCTTGAATCTTCTTCTGCAAGAGCCACCTACCGGTAAATGTCTGCAGGGATGGAGGATGTGACAGAAAGCATTTGTCTCCATGACAGCGTAGTTACACTTGGTCTAGAGAGTGAGAGAGGCAGGCAGCACTGCCTGATGTTGGTCAGGGCGAGCTCCTCCTGCTGCAGCGCGATGATGGCAGGGTTAGAGATGATCTGCAGGGACAGCTCACAGGTGGGAGCCAGGAATGGACACGGCGGGAGGACAGAGGTGTTAGGGAGCAGCCACGGCATCAAAGAGCATCAAAAGGCCCTGAAAAGCATCACAGCCACAGCCAGGAAGCTTGGGGTTTTCATGAGCAGCATCCAGGATGCTAGAGACTATTTGCTGCCATACACAACGGCAGCAGAGCTCTCGCTGCAGGCATCCCAAAGTCAGGCAAAATGGGAACACACCCAGAGCTCGGCCGCACAAACCCCACAGCCAGAGTGTTGTAAGCTGAGCTGCCTTGCAGTTTCTTGCACTCATCCCAATCTCTGCGAATGAAAACTCGGAATTCAGTCAAGGCATTGATTGAGCACGAGCGTGCCTTTATTCAATAGGAGAAAGGAGGGGGTGTGAGGTCTGGAGGAAAGATGGGACTCATCCTCTCTTGTAATCATGAGAGCTGCTCAGAGACCGTGCTGTTGCCCGGAGCCTGGGACTCGTGTCCTGATTCTGTGCCCCCCTGCGAGATGCTCAGCTTCTCCTCGGTGATGCTGACCTGAGCCTGCATGGTGGTGCTGCTGTCGGGGCACTCGGGCTGTGCTTGGGCTGGGCTGCACTGCAGAGACATTGAGTCCAGGCTGGTGCCTGAGGTGTCTGGTGGGCTCAGGTCAGCAGCTTCAGTAGGGATGGGATGAATGAAGGCTTCAACGATGATGACCTTCTTCTCTTGATAGCTGATGTTATACGGAAGGCTTTCATCTGAACTGCAGCATTCTGTGCTTAGTAACAACTCTTCATTGATGGAAGATGCGTCATCGTAACATGCCCTGCGTCTTGGGGATATACAAGGGCTCGGGTCACCTAGGAAGGAGCAGATGTACAGCAGTTAGTGTCGAACGTTCGCAAGATGAACCATGGAGATTCTTGACATTTGGCTATGTAGTGGTGGTGGGCAGAAGCAAATAGGCTTCTAGCAACAGTGTCACTGTCTTGAAAGTGATCCACGTGCAGGTCCAGCTCTTGTGTTGACAAGAGACTCATTTGGGAAAGACAGGGATCAACTGAAGATGTCAGGCATGGGCTTGAACGCCAGAAGGAGGTACAAGCCCACTGAAAGCATGAATTCTACCTGTGTTGCTGACAAGCAGTGTTTTGTAAGCTGGACTTGCACCCTTACCTGCCAGGACCAAGACTTCTGCTTCAGAGGGCTCCCTGGCACTGCTCTGCAGTTGGTGTTTGGCCACAGGGGATGGTTTGCCCAGGCAGAAGCAGGAACACCAACTGCCAGCTGCTGACTCTGCCCTCTTCCTGGGAGAACTCATTCTGCAGAGAAAACAGAGCATGCTGTCAGACGTGGTGCAGGGTGATGGAAGAGCTGCACCGAGCCCTGGCCAAAAGTTGCCTGTTCTGGGCACTGCCTGCTTTCTGCTGAAACACAGCTTAGAAACGCCCTCTGTTTCAAACAGCAGAGGATGCTTCCATTCCTACAGCTCAGCCCTCAAGTCCTGAAGGCTAAATACCTCTCAACGATGTCAAGCAAGGACATCGATCTGGAGAATGTCGGAGGCTCAGGCTGCTTTGCTCTCCCAGGGCTGACCTTCACCAGGGAACAAAGGCCGTTGATGAGCTTGCCCCATTTCTTTGGCTCTGCGCAACAAAACAAAGAAACCAGTTCATTTCAGGCCTGGCTCGGTTGGACGAAGCTGAGCGCAATGCATTCGATAGAGCATGTAACAACGGGAAGAACATTCCCAACAAGGACACGCAAGAATGGATTTTCCCCATCCCTGGAGGTGCCCAAGGAGATTACTGTAGTTCTCTTTCTAAGCTTGCTGAACTTGGGCATAAACAAACCCCCTGAAAGTAACGTTCTGACCCTATTTGACTAACTCGCATTGTCAAATGTAAATTACGCACCTGGCTTTGGCAATGAATTGAGGAGGGAATCGGGAACTTTTCCGCTGATGAGTTCCATGCACTCACCAGGGAAAAGCCCAACCTGTAATTAGAACAAAAAGACAGGTGAGCATTAGCCCGAGCCCAGAGCCAAAGGGAAGGTCCACTGACAGTGACACAGGGCAACTGTTTGCATCCAGCAGCCATCCTGTGCAGGCAGAGCAGCTCCAAGCTGAGATTCCCAACTCTACTGAAGTTGTGCTCTCTAGTCAAAAACGTGTGCCTACCTCAAAGCCACGCTTGCCTCTCCACCAGGGGCTCAGCCTGTTGATATGTCCTCATATCAACAATGCTCACCAGATCTCCGACCTGAAAGAGATTGAAACATCAATCCCAGATTCAGCAAATCTGGTAGGAAAACAAAGCAGAAAGGACTGCCCTCTTCTATGCACGACAACACGGAACGCCTGGAACTGCTTACCTCCAGAGAGAGCCCATCTGGCCCCTGGGCGACGTGGCTCTTAATAACATGGGCTGCCGCAAATGCTGGTACGTTTAAAGATGACATAGCACGCAGCAGCTGCGGCTTCTGCATGTTATCAGCCTGCAAAACAGAGAACAGGCCGTGGTCAGGAGCTGAGGACAAACCACGAGGATTTCAAGGTGAGGAGCACATCTGCAGAGAAAGCTGCAGCAAATGCGCTCCGTCCTTCTCAGGAGCACTTCAGAAGGAGCTGCACGTCTCATAGCTCTGGAGCAGCACTTCTTCCCCACCCTTCACTACTCCAAGCAGCTCCAACAAACTTCTCAGAAGAAATCCAGGCCAGCACAGACCTGGCAGACCAGAACCAAGTGCAGCTTGTGTGACGGCAGTGCCCACTCCTTGCTTCCACCCTGCTCCAGCAGGTTAAGGAGTCTGAGCCTCACTGGCCTTTGACAACTCAAGACTTTCAGCACCTCATGCCAACATTTCTCACTAAGATACACCTCAGGCATTGAATTCTCTTCTCACTACCTCCTCCCAGTCCTCCCCTAGGAACAGAAACCATTCAGATTCTACAGCAAACACATCTACCCTGCAAGAGCACACTGAACCACCTGCAACAATGAAACATGGTTTTGGAGAGTGGGTTTGAAAACACACCTTTAGACAGCTGTCTCCCTGTAGCCAAAAGGAAACCAAGCAGCAAAAGAAGAGTCCAGCCTGAAATATGCCCATGCTACTAGCCCAGGTTTTTCACAGTCAATGCAGAATCCATCCTGCTCTTGAGTTAACAAATGACCAGTGGGACTCCCCTTGCTCCACCCCTTCTCCTTCAAAGCCAGAAAAAGAAAGAAAAACAAGTAGAAGAAAACCCAGACGTACCTTTCCACACACAAAGCAGAAAGTGGAACAGCAATTGTCTCCTTCCTGAGACATGGTGGGGCGCATCCCAGAGGAAGCCCAAGTTCTTTGCTTCTCTCCACAGGGACTTCAAGCACTCTTGGCAAGAGCTGCTTTGGTTCTTTCTTCAATTGCTTCCATCACCAGAATCTCCTTTGGAAAAGGAACCCGAATGAAAGAATCAGCAAATGAAAAAGAATGAGCAATAGCCACTTTACCAGCTTTCTTCTGACACTCAATTTAGACTCTTGACTCGGGCAAGGTCTTAAAATCAGCTGGTTACAAGAACTGTCCCAAAATATATCCAACATCTGTACAGCTGCCGTTATTTCTGACAGCGAGTGTAATCACAGAATCATAGAATGGCCCGGGTTGGAAGGGACCTCAAGGATCATGAAGATCAATCACCTCCCTGTCCCTGCTGGCCATCCCCTCTTCTGATGGAGCCCAGGGGACCATTTGCTCTCTGAGCTGCAAGAGCACGCTGATGGCTCACGTTCTGTTTTTCATCCACCAGGACCCCCAGGTCCTTCTCTGCGGGGCTTCTCTTAAGGACTGCTCCTCCCAGTCTGTAGAAATGCCTGGGATTCCTCCAGCCCAAGTGCAAAACCTTGCACTTTGCTGTGTTCAACCTCATTAAATTCACCTAGGCCAACCTCTCGGTTGAGCTCCCTCTGAATGGCATCCCTTCCTTCCACTGCGTCAGCCGCACCACTCAGCAAACAGCAGAGGGTGCACTCCATTGCATCATTGGTGTCTCTGATAACTATGTAAAAAAGCACTGGTCCCAAGACAGACTCCTGGATGACACCACTTGTTATCGGCCTCCACCTGGACATCAAACCATGAGTCACCACCCTCTGTCCTCTACAAAACCTCTTTGTCTTCTACTCCTGCTGCAGCTGCAATGGCTGCACCAGCATGACTCACGTGTTTGACAATCCTCCAGCTCTGGCCTAGCCATGCACAGCAGCAGTCCGTCTCCCTCCCAGCTCATTCACCAGTGTGCTGCTGTGCCCCAAATTCAGTGCAGCAGCATTGAGAGCAGGCAGCACCCATCACCCTCCTCTAACTCTCTCTGCCAGCTGCGATGAGGACTGACACAGCACGCCCACCCCAGCCCAGCTTTTCTGCTGAGACACCTCCCAGCAACCACCCAGCACCAATCCCAGTTGCTGCAAACTGTCTGAGAGCCTGCTGGAGTGCACTGACAATAACTTTATGGGCCAAGCATTAAGCACACCAAGCAGAAGGGAAGCATTACTGGACATGCTGAACAGCAGGGGTTAAGACTGGAGGTGGTCAGGGCTGTAGTGACCATGCCCTCCTAGAGTTCCTCATCTCAAGGAATGTGTGCCTGGCAAAAAGCAAAGTCAGGACCCTGAGCTTCAGGAGAGTCAGCTGCAGGCTGTTCAAAGAATTCTTGCATGAGAGACACTGGAAAACTGTTTTTAGGGGTAAAGGAATGGAAAAGAGATGGTAACTTTCTCAGAAAACCTTTCTCAGAGCTGGAGCTCTGAGCTCCATCCCGACCACACGAAACACAGCAGAGGAGGCAGGAAAGCAGCATGGCTGAACCTGCTGGTTACAGGGAGCAACAAGAAGGAAATGGAGAAACAGCGGAAACGGAGACATGCAGCCTGGTCGCTTTGGTGGCCTTCTACAGTGGAGTGACAGCATCAGTAGGGAAAGGAAAAGCAACTGACATCACTCAGCCAGACTTTTGCAAGGCCTTCGATGTTGAGCAAGTTTCCTGTTAGAACTCAGTGTGAACAAATCTACCACTGAGCAACACCCTGAGCCCCCACTCACCTCAGCAGAGGAAAGCCTGCACCCCAGCCTTCCGCCTATTCTGCTCCATTGATGGAAGCACACCGGGCATCATTGCTACTCACCCGACCAATGATGATAGGGGCAGAAAAGGGAATTCCTCTTTACCTTTCAGATGAAAAATTGATGACTGTGTGGAACCTTCCCAGTACCGCTGCGGGGCCTTCCTTTACTTGTATCCTGCTGCTCCGTGTCACAGTGGGAGAGCTGCTCTGGCCTCTCCTCTCAGCCTGTGCCTCCTGCAGTGTGAGCAGCTTTGTGGATAGAGGAGACACCCACACAGACTTGGGCCTGGATAGAGAACTGTGCCCTACAACATAGGTACATTTACATCATGCTCTTTTCCTTGTGTGTGAGCAATCCTTGCTCTTTTCAGATGGTACTATGAGCGTGTGACACCCCAAACACATAGTTAGCATCTGTCCATATCATTAAGGCTCTCGTCAAGGCAGTTATTTCAGCCTTCTGAGGGGTAGTCCCCACGGCTGATGGTTGTGCTTCCATTCCCTGCTCAGTAGCAGTTACTGCATGTCCTGCCTTACAGCCTCCTTGTCTCACAAAACTGCAGCTGCTGGTAAACCAGGCGTCTTCTGCATCTTCTAAGGGTTCGTCCTTCAGCTCCGACCGACTGGATGTAATGTGCAGCATCAGTTGTTTCAAAGCAGTGATGTCATCCTGGTTCTCCACTGTCATGGTTTTGTAATTTTGCTATCAGTATCAGTATTCCACATCATAACATCATGTAAAGTATGGATACTTCTATTGAATGTGCAGTCCACAGAAGAAGACTACATATCCCAGAGAACAACAGGGTTAATGATAAGTCACGGGACCAGGACACTGTATAATCTCGTTCCCAGGCTGGAGTGCCCTCCTTCTTCTCTCGAACTTCTCGGAGAGTGGGAAGCGTTCCAGCCGTGTCGCCTAGAGTTCACAGTAGGCCTCTCGGTTTTCGGGGACTCTCTCTCTCTGTTTCGTTCAATTTGTTAGCCTCAATTATATTATATTGTGTTATCTTGTATTTCGGTATCATATTTAGTAAAATAAGTTTTTCCTCCTTAGATTGTCGCTGTTTTATCCCACTCCCTTTTTCCCCCTCCTTTCCGGGCCCCGGGAGGGGGGCCCACGGGGTGGCTTCCCCTGTCACGGGCATAGGTAAATCTAAGTAACCCGTGACAGATTTTTTGGTGGAGAATGCGGGCATAGAGCTTTTTAGCTTTTAGAACAACTCTCTCTTTACTCTTAAGGAGCTTCGTTAGGGGAGTGTTATCTTTTCGTAGCTGCTCACTGAGAACGTGACCTTGAAATACCAGACAAATTGTCAACATTAAGGGCTGCTGTACATTCTCAGCACTGCTATCTAACTTTTGTGTAGAAAACAAAGGGATTTCTTTCTCCCTTAGAGCAAAGCTAGCTAGCTCTGACTTTTACAGAGCCTGCCAGCTATGAATCCACTCTTCATCCCAGTTGCTCTGTTTAAGGGATTGAAAGCAATTATGATCTTCTTAAAGTATTGGTCAACTATTAACACCATAATTTGGTGTTGTGGAATTGTGCAGGTATATAGCCTAATAAGGTGGATACTGATGGAGACACCTGCCTGGTACTTTTATGAGATGTGGTATGGTCAGAATTTTGGCACCTACATCCCAGATGGAATTGTGAATCTTACAAACACTTGCATCCCAGATGGAATTGCGAATCTTACAAGTACTTGCATCCCAGATGGAACAGGCAATTTTACAAACACCACCATGTTTAATTCATTGTACAGGCTAAAAAAACCCTTTTTATTTAGGTTGTACTCTCAGATTTCCACACGCCTTTCAATAACTGAGATAGGGTTCATACTTGCATCCATGTTATCACTATTAATGAATGCATATATGTTCCTATGCATTCGTTCTATGCGGAAGTCTCCTCCAGAACCAGAGAATGATGACTGGCAGGGAATATGGAAAGGTTTAGGAAAAGTCTTAGAAGCATGGGGACCCGCAGTGTCATGGGATTTCACTCTTGAACACCTAAGGGACCCTAAGAAATTAAGTGAGTATTTGGGTCAGAGATCTAAGGAGGTAAACCTTATGTGGGGTTTGGCTTATGCATACCGTGCTTTGTATCATACTATTCTGGAGAGAGAGAGTTTCCGATCTGAGATTCAAGCCCAAGTTAATTCTGATCAGTCACAGGAGGCATCAGTAGCAATATCAGTTGCCCCTGTGGAAGGCAAGAAATGGAAACGGGTGTCCACGCGTCTAGAACGAAAAGAAGGAGAAGCACAGGGGGGGGCTGCAGAAGACCCAGGTGCCGGGCATGGAGCAGTACCGAAAAAAGCAAAGGCAAAAACCAAGAGGCATGAAGAAGAGACTGATGATGAGGAGGAAATCACCTATTGTCGACCTCTGAAGCTGACTGAAATCCAAGGCTCAAGAAAGGAGTTCACACGGCGTCAAGATGAAGGTATCCTTGCTTGGTTGCTTCGCTGCTGGGACAACGGGGCCAACAGCTTGTCTCTAGATGGTAATGAAGCTCGCCAACTAGGAAGCATTGCCCAAGATGCAGGTATCGACAGAGGGATTAGCAGATGTTCGGATGGAGCTGCCACTCTCTGGTTGCGGCTGTTAGAAGCCGTGAGAGAAAGGTACCCCTATAAGGATGCTTTGAAGCCTAAATTTGATAGTTGGAATACCGTCCAAAAAGGTATTCAGCGCCTGAGGGAATTGGCCATGGCGAAAATGTTGTACAGCCCTGATCCAAGCGAACTTGACCCTGAGAGAGTGAGGGCCGATCCTGACATGTGGCAGAAAATCACAAGTACAGCACCAGAGAGAATGGCACAGTCATTGGTAACAGGTTCTAAAGGGTTCGTGGACAGATGGCCCCGAGTTGTTGAGCTGATTATAATGCTTCAAACCACCGATCAGCAGCTCCCTCAACTGCATGCCGCAGTTTCTGCCATCTCACGGCTAGAAAACCGAGTAGATGAAATGTGCAAGAAATTGTTTCCATCAACTAATCGTAATGATGATCCCGTAATAGTATCAGAAACAACTGATGAAGGTCAATCCTCGTACGGGCCACCAGGTCTAATGAAGGATCTGATCAAAGTATTCCAGTCCTACTCCTCACCTGCATCATCAAAAGTCTCAGCTGTTAAACGCACACGCTTCCCAGCTCGAGCAAAGAACAACAGTACGATTGCACCGCGTGTTTCCATGTGGCGCTACCTACGTGACCGTGGAGAAGACATGAGGAAGTGGCATGATCAGCCCACTTCTGCACTACGAGCACGGGTGAAAGAACTACTAGACATACCAACCACTAGTGGAGTTGCTCCAGTCATCACAGGTAACCAATAGAGGGGCCCTGCCCTCAGTCAGGGGAGGGAAAGGGATAATAGAGTTTATTGGACTGTGTGGATTCGATGGCCTGGCACATCAGAACCACAGGAATATAAGGCGCTGGTGGATACCGGTGCACAGTGCACCCTAATGCCCTCCAATCATGAAGGGACAGAATCAATCCATATTTCTGGAGTGACTGGGGGCTCTCAAGAATTGACTGTGCTGGAGGCTGAAATAAGCCTCACTGGCAAAGACTGGCAAAAACATCCTATTGTGACTGGCCCAGGGGCTCCATGTATACTGGGTATTGATTACCTCAGAAGGGGGCATTTCAAGGATCCTAAGGGGTATCGATGGGCCTTTGGGATAGCTGCTGTAGATATGGACAACATTAAGCAGCTGTCTGTTTTGCCTGGCCTGTCAGAGGACCCGTCTGTTGTGGGGCTGCTACGAGTAAAAGAGCAGCAGGTACCGATTGCTACAAAGACAGTGCACAGACGGCAGTATCGCACCAACAGGGATTCCTTGCTCCCCATTCATGATTTGATTCGCCAGTTGGAGAATCAGGGAGTGATCAGTAAAACTCACTCACCTTTTAACAGTCCCATATGGCCAGTGCGTAAAGCCAGTGGAGAATGGAGGCTGACAGTAGACTACCGTGGCCTGAATGAGGTCACACCCCCATTGAGCGCTGCAGTGCCGGACATGTTGGAACTCCAGTACGAGCTGGAGTCAAAAGCAGCCAAATGGTATGCCACCATTGACATTGCCAATGCCTTCTTCTCTATTCCTTTGGCTGCAGAATGTAAGCCACAGTTTGCCTTCACCTGGAGGGGCATTCAGTATACTTGGAACCGTTTGCCCCAGGGGTGGAAACACAGCCCAACCATTTGCCATGGGTTGGTCCAAACTGTACTGGAACAAGGTGGTGCTCCTGAACACCTGCAGTACATTGATGACATTGTTGTGTGGGGTGATACAGCAGAAGAGGTTTTCACAAAAGGAGAGCAGATCATCCAAATTCTTCTACAAGCCGGCTTTGCTATTAAGCGAAGCAAAGTAAAAGGACCTGCCCAGGAAATTCAGTTCTTAGGTATAAAGTGGCAGGATGGACGTCGTCACATCCCAACAGATGTGATCGACAAAATCACTGCCATGTCTCCACCAACTAGCAAGAAAGAGACACAATCTTTCCTGGGTGCAGTAGGCTTTTGGAGGATGCACATTCCAAACTACAGCCTCATTGTAAGCCCCCTTTATCAGGTGACGCGGAAGAAGAACGATTTTGCATGGGGCCCTGAGCAGCAGCAGGCTTTTGAACAGATTAAACAAGAGATAGCCCGAGCTGTAGCTCTGGGGCCAGTACGGACTGGACAGGATGTAAAGAACATCCTCTATACTGCTGCTGGAGAGAAAGGCCCCACTTGGAGTTTGTGGCAAAGAGCCTCAGGAGAGACCCGAGGCCGACCCCTGGGATTCTGGAGTCGATCATATAAGGGGTCTGAAGAGTGCTACACTCCAACTGAGAAGGAGATCTTAGCCGCGTATGAGGGGGTTCGGGCTGCTTCCGAAGTAGTCGGGACTGAAACACAGCTCCTTTTGGCACCTCGACTGCCAGTGCTGAACTGGATGTTCAAAGGACAGGTTCCCTCCACTCATCATGCTACCGATGTCACCTGGAGCAAGTGGATTACGCTGATTACACAGCGAGCGCGAATGGGAAACCTCAATCGTCCAGGAATCCTAGAGGTAATCATGGACTGGCCTGAAGATAAAAGGTTTGGAACATCACCAGCAGAAGAGGTATCACGTGCTAAAGAGGCCCCACCATACAACGAATTACCAGAAAATGAAAAGAAATATGCCCTATTCACAGACGGATCATGTCGCATTGTAGGGAAGCATCGCAAATGGAAAGCTGCTGTGTGGAGCCCCACACGACAGGTTGCAGAGGCCACCGAAGGTAAGGGAGAATCAAGTCAGTTTGCAGAGGTAAAAGCTGTCCAGCTGGCCTTAGATGTTGCTGAACGGGAGAGGTGGCCAATGCTGTATCTTTATACTGACTCATGGATGGTGGCAAATGCCTTATGGGGGTGGTTACAGAGGTGGGAA
Organism: Coturnix japonica; assembly: GCF_054131305.1. NCBI lineage: Eukaryota > Metazoa > Chordata > Aves > Galliformes > Phasianidae > Coturnix > Coturnix japonica. The sequence continues at coordinate 16,392,008 of NC_140671.1, read as the reverse complement.
CAAAACAACTGGCAACGGAAGGGTAAATCTGTTTGGGCTGCTGAATTATGGAAGGACATTGCTGCCCGAACAAAGAATATGGTTGTAAAGGTGCGTCATGTGGATGCACATGTGCCCAAAAGTCGGGCTACTGAAGAACAACAAAACAACCATCAGGTAGATAAAGCTGCCAAAATTGAGGTGGCTCAAATTGACTTGGACTGGCAGAATAAGGGTGAATTATTTCTAGCTCGATGGGCTCATGAGACCTCAGGTCATCAAGGAAGAGATGCGACATATAAGTGGGCCAGAGACCGAGGGGTGGACTTAACCATGGACGCTATTGCGCAGATTATTCATGATTGTGAAACATGTGCCATAATTAAACAAGCCAAAAGGATGAAACCTCTCTGGGAGGAAGGGCGGTGGCAAAAATATAAATATGGGGAGGCGTGGCAGGTTGATTATATCACCTTGCCACGATCTCGCAGTGGTAAGTGTTATGTACTCACCATGGTAGAGGCAACCACTGGGTGGCTTGAAACATACGCAGTACCCCATGCTACTGCTCGAAACACCATATTAGGTCTTGAGAAACAAGTCCTGTGGCGACATGGCACCCCAGAAAGAATTGAATCTGATAATGGGACACATTTTAAAAATTCCCTTATAAATACTTGGGCCAAAGATCATGGCATTGAGTGGATTTATCATATTCCCTACCATGCACCAGCTTCTGGTAAAATTGAACGATATAATGGGTTGTTGAAAACTATGTTGAAAGCAATGGGTGGTGGAACATTTAAGCACTGGGAGAAGAATCTGGCAGAAGCCACTTGGTTGGTGAATACTAGAGGATCTGTCAATCGTGATGGTCCTAGTCAATCTAGCCCCCTACACACTGTAGAAGGAGATAAGGTCCCTGTTGTACATGTAAAGAACATGTTGGGAAAAGCTGTTTGGGTCCTTCCAGCTTCTGGAAAGGGCAAACCTATCCGTGGAACTGTCTTTGCCCAGGGACCTGGGTGCACTTGGTGGGTAATGCAGAAGGATGGGGATGTTCAATGTGTGCCACAAGGGAATTTGATGCTGGGGGAGTGCAGTCAATAATTTTATGTATTTATATGTATATATGTTTGCATGTGTAGTGTATTTTAGTTATTATAGTTGTACATTTAGTTATGTTACATGTAATTCTACTGTTTAGCTATCATAATTTTACATACGTGTATATATATGTATATATATATTTACCATGATGTAATAATGTAGAATAAGGGGTGGAATGTCATGGTTTTGTAATTTTGCTATCAGTATCAGTATTCCACATCATAACATCATGTAAAGTATGGATACTTCTATTGAATGTGCAGTCCACAGAAGAAGACTACATATCCCAGAGAACAACAGGGTTAATGATAAGTCACGGGACCAGGACACTGTATAATCTCGTTCCCAGGCTGGAGTGCCCTCCTTCTTCTCTCGAACTTCTCGGAGAGTGGGAAGCATTCCAGCCGTGTCGCCTAGAGTTCACAGTAGGCCTCTCGGTTTTCGGGGACTCTCTCTCTCTGTTTCGTTCAATTTGTTAGCCTCAATTATATTATATTGTGTTATCTTGTATTTCGGTATCATATTTAGTAAAATAAGTTTTTCCTCCTTAGATTGTCGCTGTTTTATCCCACTCCCTTTTTCCCCCTCCTTTCCGGGCCCCAGGAGAGGGGGGCCCACGGGGTGGCTTCCCCTGTCACGGGCATAGGTAAATCTAAGTAACCCGTGACATCCACCAGGGGAGTTCCGCTAAGGAAAGATACTGGGTTGGCAATAGTAGTTACAATTATTTCTATATCACCCTGCTCTACCAGGATGGCCTGGTATTTCGGGAATCTTTGGGGTGAACAGATGCCATTCAGAGGGACCTTGACAGGCTGGAAAGCTGGGCTCGGGTGAACCTAATGAGGTTCAACACAGCAAAGTGCAAGGTTTTGCACTTGGGCCGGAAGAACCCCAGGCACCTGTACAGGCTGGGAGGAGTTGTCCTTGAGAGCAGCTTGGCTGAAAAAGACCTAGGGGTCCTGATAGATGAGAAACTTAACATGAGCCAGCAGTGCGCTCTGGCAGCCCGGAAAGCAAATGGGATCCTGGGCTCCATCAGGAGAGGGGTGGTCAGCAGGGATAGGGAGGTGATCGTCCCTCTCTACTCTGCTCTTGTGAGGCCCCATCTGGAGTACTGTGTCCAGGTGCGGAGCCCTCAGTACAAAAAAGATATGGAGATTTTGGAAAGGGTCCAGAGGAGGGACAGGAAGATGATCAGGGGGCTGGAGCACCTCCCCTATGAGGACAGGCTGAGGGAGTTGGGTTTGTTCAGCCTGGAGAAGAGAAGGTTGCGGGGTGACCTCATTGCAGCCTTTCAGTACCTGAAGGGAACTTACTCCCAGGAGGGGAGTAAACTCTTCGAAAGGGCTGATAATAGCAGGACTAGGGGAAATGGTTTTAAGTTGAAGGAGGGAAGATTTAGGTTGGATGTTAGGGGAAAGTTCTTTACTAGAAGGGTGGTTAGGTCCTGGAACAGGCTGCCCAGTGAGGTTGTGGATGCCCCGTCCTTGCAGGTGTTCAAGACCAGGTTGGACGGGGCCCTGGGCAACCTGATCTAGTAAAGGCGTATGTTTGGTGGCCCTGCTAGGCAGGGGGGTTGGAACTACATGATCCTTGAGGTCCCTTCCAACCCGGGTAATTCTGTGATTCTGTGATTCTGTGGGGTGAAAGCCAATGTCCCCCTTTTGCCTCCAATACAGTAAACACTGCATGAGATATTAAAACTGGTATCCTTTGGCCCAGTGTAGATTGATGGGCTTCTTGAATATTGAGCACCAGTGCACCCTGGATATCCCTTACTCACTTCAAGCTGTTTCAAGTTTACCATCAGTCCGTAGCTGTGTATCCATGGTCGGCACCCTCCTGTCATTCCTGGCAACGTATGGAGTTCCTTGGCAGTTTGCAGCTCAGGGGTTGAGCAGATGGCTTCTTTCTTGGCAGTCCTTAAGGTTCAAAGTCCAGCTGTCATCTCCTATCCCAAATACGTCACTTGCTGCTGAGTTAGTTGTGCTTTCTGTAAACCAAGAAACTCAGCAAACTCTCAGTCTATTGTACACAGTCCTTTTTTTGCTGTGGCACCCACGTGCTCCAGTAAAGTTCCACCCTAGGATGGAGGATCCCAGGTCTCAGGCTCACGAGTTGACCAGTTCTCAACAATCATTTAGCTGTTCTCACAACCCTGGGTAACACTGTCCAGGTTCACTGAGTCTCTTCTCCCTCTATTAGGGAGAACAGATACACGCAAGTACTCGTATGCTATCATGAGGAATTCAGTAGGTTACATTTAATTTAGAAGCATGATGCAATCAAAAGCTCGCTTAAATAAAAGCATACCCTTTTCTTTCACTCAAAATAATAGCCCAGAAAAAAATAAAAACAAAACAAAACTCTCATCATAATTGTTAAAGAAATTATCTACTAAATCTCGATGGAGAGTGGAGACACATGCTAGTTTTAGGAACACAGCACTTATCTCATTATCTGAATGCATCTCAAGGCATGCTCCTTGTGAAACTGTGAGAACTTCTATCATTAACAGACGTGTACCATGCCCTGATATATGGTTAAACCGCTTGCAGTGCACTGTCAGATGTACAGGATGGCAGCTGTATGTGCTGTGACCAAATAAACCCCACACTGAAACCTTTCAGAATTTTAGGACCTACAAGTACTGCATTCATATTAAAAGTAAAAAATTCCTAAGCTACACATGTTCTAGGTTTCCATTTGTTAGATACAACATACCTTTGGAAGTAGGCGCCTAAAAAGATATGCCTTCTACTTGCTTCTCTGTCTGGCTCTTCGAAAAGAAGGCCTTTGGAGCAGGAAATGCAAAGGGCAGCTCATTTCTTAACACTGACTCTGCATCAACATTCTCTGTGTTTGCACGCTTCTTAGATGCCACTTTTCTTGTCACTGGAGTTGACAGTGTGAATTCCATATCACCCAGTTGAGTATCATGCCTCGAATGGTGCCAGAGACGGAACAAAAGGTTTTCTGATCACAGCCGGAGAAGTTACTGTCAAAGAAATTCTAACAGCTGAGAAGGTCAGACACAATGCTTATAAAAATATCATACATTATTTGGCTATTGAACAAAACAGTTGAAAACTCTGATTCTCTCCTAGAATAAGTTCGTTTCTTATAGACTGTCAAACACCATTTTTTTATTTGTTCATCTCAATTCTCCATTGAGGATTAACCTTCACCAGCTTATCTAAACATAAATATGAATTATCACTTGGTTTAGTTAAAAATTTGAATAATATCACAGTGGATTTTGTTGTCCAACACAGTAAGATTGAATTTCTTTCGGTACCTTTCAACCTCTGCCTACCTCCAGCCTAACTCCAGAATCTTATTAACTGTGCCTTATCGCTTCCCATTGTGTTTTAAAATCCTCACTGACTCCTTTACTTGTTCCCTTGCTTGCTGTTTCTGTGCAAACCAAACACTGGAGTTAGGGATCACGTCAAACCAACCATGGCCTACAGGTAGAAGGCAACAAAATTTATGCTTAACATACTTCTTTGCTCTATCTTTATCTTCCTTTGGTCAAGGTCCACTAGATACTTAAATATGGAGTAAGCACTAGATACAATGAGAAGCAGATTTCTAGATTAAGAGCTGTATTTTTTCTGTAAGAAACTAGCTGTACATCTTCACACACCTGCTTTGTTTTCTGAGTATTTAGATCGAGTGGAGATTCTTCAAACACTGAAGCTACATCAGAAAATTCCATGGATCCAAACGCATCTGGCACATGGCTGCAGTCTGGCACATCTTCATATGCCAGAGCCTTTTCAGACAGAAATGTTCCACCGAGATTCTTTTGCAGAATTAGAAGGAAGATTTCATCAGAAGATTTCACCACTAAAGTCTAAATAAGATTGGTTTGCAAGTTCCAAACTATGGCTAACAGCTAATGGAAGTCCACAGGCCAGCAGCAACAACTTTTATATTATGTTCTTAATATTCTAATTGTTGATATGACGTTCATATCAAGAGCAGAAGGGAAATTACTCTTAGAGCTCAAGTCATCTTTCACAGCCTGCGTCAACAAGAGCAGCACCTCATAGCCTTTGGTTTCAAGACCTGGACCACAAGCTAGCTAATGATTTTACACAGAATTCCAGAGTTCAAGTCACTGTTTACATTAGGGCTGAAATTGTACTGAAAGCCTTCAAGTTCATCACACTTAATTATCACTGGCACCACACATAACTCCACGTTACATATGTGATCACACGCAACCTGGCAACTTCAGACAGTTCCCAAAGCACTCCACTTGCACTTGGCTACTAAAGTACAGAAAAAGGAATTAACATCAGAAATAGCTGCAGTCAAAACCATCTAAGAATCCAAGTCTCCAGGAAACAAGGAAAGCAAATCCTCTCCAGGACTGTGTTCTAAAAGGAAACAGATCAGAAAGGTGAGTTCTTCCCCCCTTTGACCACCCACTCATGTAACGTCCATGTCATTTCTAAGTATGCTGCCCAGACCAAGACTGAGGATGCTTCAGAAGAAGACCTTCCCTGCTAAGCCAAACAGAACAAGTAAGGTACCAAAATATGTAGAGCCAAACGAGGAAAGGTGCTCTAAGAAGGTAAGCATCACAAGAGACCAACAGGAATACTTACACAATCCAAACAATGCACAGTTTCTGTTCCACAAGCTGCCAAGAGGAATGTGTGCAGTACTCACAGCGCACCATGTACACTGCTTACTGCAGTCATACTGCTTCGTAGGACCAGCCCAACTTACTAAAACACTTTAATGAGCAATCCGAACTGTCTGGATCAGCACGGTTCACTTGGAAGGGACCTTCACAGATAAACCTGAAGAGGTGAGGCGACTGCACTATCTAAACCTTAAAGCATATAGGACCTTAAAGCATAAGCTTAAAGCACAGAAGCATGACCAGCAGGTCGAGGGAGGTGGTGCTGCCCCTCCACACTCCTCTCATTGAAACCCCATCTGGAGCACTGCACGCAGTTCTGGAGCCCTCAACACAAGAAGGACTTGGAGATGTTCAGGCAGGTCCAGAGGAGGGCCATGAAGGTGATCAGAGAGGGCTGAAAGCACCTCTACTATGTGCACAGGCTGAGAGAGATGGGGCTCTTCAGCCTGGAGAAGACTCCAAGGAGACCTTAGAGTGGCCTTCCAGTATCTGAAGAGGGCCTACAGGGAAGGCTGGGGAGGGACTTTTCATAAGGGCAGGTAGCAACAGAATGAGGGGAAATGCCTTTACATGGGAAGAAGGTAGATTAGGATTGGATATTAGGAAGAAATGCTTTACTGTGGGTGTGGTGAGACACTGGAGCAGGTTGCCCAGCAAGGCTCCAATATGATTGCTTTGCAAGTTCCAAACTATGGCTAACAGCTAATGGAAGTCCTCAGTCCAGCAGCACAAAATTTTATATTATCTTCTTAATATTCTAATTGTGGATTTGACGTTCATATAAAGAGCAGAAGGGAAATTACTCTTAGAGCTCAAGTCATCTTTCACAGCCTGCGTCAACAAGAGCAGCACCTCACAGCCTTTGGTTTGAAGACCCGGACCACAAGCTAGCTAATGATTTTACACAGAATTCCAGAGTTCAAGTCATTGTTTATGTTAGGGCTGCAATTCTACTGAAAGCCTTCCAGTTCATCACACTTCATTATCAATGGCACCACAGATACCTCACAAAGAAGCATTATGACACCACAAAGGGGCATTATGACGTCAGAAAGGGCATTATGACATCACAAAGGGCATTATGAATCACAAAGGAGCATTATGACATCACAAAGGAGCATTATGACGTCTCAAAGGGCATTATGACGTCACAAAGGGCGTTATGACGTCACAAAGTAGCATTATGACATCACAAAGAAGCATTATGACACCACAAAGAAGCATTATGACATCACAAAGGGGAATTATGACGTCAAAAAGGGTCATTATGACGTCTGAAAGGGGCATTGTGATGTCACAAAGGGGTGTTATGACATCACAAAGGGGTATTGTGACATCACAAAAGAGCATTAAGACATCACAAAGGGGAATTAAGACGTCACAAAGGGCATTATGACGTCACAAAGAGGCATTATCACGTCACAAAGAGGCATTATGAAAACAAAGGAGCCTTATGACGTCTCAAATGGCATTATGACATCACAAAGGGCATTATGACGTCACAAAGGGGCATTAAGACATCACAATGGGTCATTATGACGTCAGAAAGGGGCATTATGGCATCAGAAAGGTGCATTATGATGTCACAAAGGGTGTTATGATGTCACAAAGGGGCATTATGATGTCACAAAGGGGCGCTGGGAAAAGATCTCTGTGTGGAGATTGCTTCTACTAGAGGTAGTTCTATAAGACTGTTATATAGAGCTGTGCAGGGGCTGTAAATCTGTCTGCAGAGGGTGATGATCAGTTCCAAGTGTCTGCAGTCAATGCTCATGGACAGAGCCCATCCAACCTGGCCTTGAATGCCTGCAGGCCTTGAATGGGGCATCCACAGCCTCCTTGGGCAACCTGTTCCAGTGTGTCACCACCCTCTGAGCAAAAAACATCTACCTAAGATCCAACCTATACCTCCCCAGTCTCAGTTTTAAACCATTCCCCCTTGTCCTATCATTATCCACCCTCATAAACAGCCATTCCCCCTCCTGTTTATACGCTCCCTTCAAGTACTCAAAGGCCACAATGAGGTCTCCCCACAGCCTTCCATTCTCCAGGCTAAACAAGCCCAGATCCCTCCACCTTTCCTCATAGGAGAGCTGCTCCAGCCCTCTGATCATCACAGTGGCCCTCCTCTGGACCCCCCCCAACAGCTCCACATCCTTCCCAGGCCTGGACACAGTGCTGCAAATATGGCCTCACAAGAGCTGAGCAGGAGTGGACAATCACCTCCCTCTCCTGCTGGCCACCCCTTTTTCAGTGCAGCCCAGAACACACATGGATCTATCTTTTCCATACGGATATTCCCATCTGTGTACATATATATACCACACCTACACCCCCACAATCTGCTACAACTCCATAGAATTTTCAAGGTTGGAAAAGACCTGGATGATCTTATGATCTTATGATCTCAGATCTTATGATCTGGATGATCTTATGATCATCCAGTCCAACCATCACCAATACTTCCCAGTTAAATCACATCCCTCAACACAACACCCAAACTTTTTGTGAACTTCCCAGGGTTGGTGACTCTACATGAGAGAAAAGGGCACTCAGATAAGGGATTCTGCATTTGCTATTAGCAGAGGTGGGATGAGACCGAGCACTGCCCCAGCTCCTGGGATAATGCAGAAGGGCTGAGACCTTCCAGCTGCTTCCACCCAGGGTCACACAGCAAAGCCGACCCTGCAGGAGTCTGCATCATTCTTTGCATGGCATTGCTAAGAGGAAGATCCCCCCCCTACCCTTGGCTCTACACTCCAGCTGCTGTCTGCCATCTGTAAAGCCACCACAGCTCTCCTACTGGAGTTCCCATCTGCACAGTGACAGCTTGGTTTCTTCTTACTGTCAAAGCAGCCACAGCCTCAGTGCTTCTCAAATCTCCCCTTTTCAGCTGATTTCCTCTTTCTTGTGGCTGGGCAATTCCTCCCTCTCACAGTCATCCCTCTGCCCCACTCTGTGCCCACAGACCCAGAGAGGGCACACAGAGCCAGCCCTGTCCCAGCTGCTGCTGCTTCACATCTGACAGTCTCAGGAGCTGAGATCCAGGCCGAGACAGCAATGCCCAGACATGGTTTGTAGGACGTTTGTGATAGGAAATAGGGAGGCTTGTGATTAAACCTGCCCCCTAAGGAGGAAGGCAATGCTGCCTGCAGCCCCAGCAGGCATTACAAAACATCCCCATTTACAGGAGGGTTTTAAATAGCACAATTCAGGAACTACAACTGCACAAATTCCCGCATGCCCTGGAATAAGTTTGGGAATGGACATGGTTCTACCACCTGTGCAATGCCATAGAAATAACAACCATCCACCTGTAAACCTCCATCCTCTCCCCTGCTGCACAAAGGGAAGCTCAACAGCAGTGCACAAATGTCCCAGCAATGTCTGAGCACTGCTCTGTGCATCCCAACCTGCTCATCCCATCCACTCCTGGCTGGGCAGCAGGATTGGGGTGGCACATTGCAATGGGCACAGAGGAACATGGAAGCCCCACACATGTGAGGAAGGGGCTGGCTGTGCTCCACACTCACGTTATCAGACGTGATTTGCCCTTCTGTGGGGAGCCTCTGCTCTTTCCCAGCTCATCCTCCAGCGTCTGGGACTCCAGGATCTCATTCAGGCTGTTGTTGGCTGCGGGGCAGCTCCATGAAGAGCCTCCCCTCCACCGACCGGCACACAACAGCCGCTCCCGCGCACTGCGGCTCAGCCAATCGGAGCCGGCGGAGCTGCCGCTGCCCGATGGGACCCCCCCCCCCACATATTGACCCCCCAGACGAGGAAGAGGAGGAGGAGAGCGACGAGGAGCTGCCGCAGGAGCTGACGTTGGGGCGGGGGGGCAACGCGGGGGGGGGGTCGGCAGTGGGGGGTGGGGGAGGGGGTGGGGCAGCATTACCCCCGGACCCCGTGGACCCCCCCCAGCCAAAGTGCTGCTCTCCGACCCCCGCGGGCTCTTTGTGCAGCCGCTGCCCTCCAGTTATAGGACCCCCCCCCCCATATTGCGCTTTGCTCACCCCCACCTCCGGAACCCCCCCCCCACTCACCACATTGCCCCCTCCCCCCCCGGGTAGGGTTATGGGGGGTGGGGTGGGGTCGACGATGTGCCGTAAGCCGCGCCGGGGTCGTGTGACAAACCCCCCCCCCCATCAAGATGAATGGGGCGCTGTCGGGGGGGGGCTCAGCCGTAAGGATAAAGCGGGGGGGTTAATGACGGGGGGGGGCAGTGCTATAGGGAACGCAACTAATCTAAGCCCCCCCCCCCCACATTAACACCCCATTGTGTGTGGGGGTGGTGGGGGTGGGGCACACAATAACCCCCCCAAAGGCCAAACAGCCCCAACACCCCCCCTCAAAGCCGCTGACTTACGCTGTGCCCCCCCCTGCATGAAGGGCCCCCCCCCATCGATTGAGCCCCCCCCAATCCCATCTATAGTTGAGAGCTATGCTTTTTGTAACCCCCCCCTTTTAAAGCCCCCCCCCCCACAATGTTGTGCACGATGTGCTGCCCCCCATGAGCCCCTGACCCCCCCCCTTAAAAGATGGGGTGGGGGGGGTGGTCTCGGACCCCCCCTCCTTTAAACGATGGGGTGGGGGGGCGGATTGTCACTGCCCCCCAACACCAAAATGGACACCCCCCTTTTAAAGGATGGGGTGGGGATGGGGGGGTGGGGGGTGAAGGTGATCTCGCCCCCCCCCCCATTAAAACGGACCCCCCACCCCTTTAAAGGATGGGTGGGGGTCGGTTACGGGCCCCCCCGGCGCTGTGTGTGTATGTGCCCCCCCCCCGTTTTGCTCCCCCCGTGGCGCAGTGTGCTGGGAAAGGATCTCTGTGTGGAGATTGCTTCTACTAGAGGTAGTTCTATAAGACTGTTATATAGAGCTGTGCAGGGCCTGTAAAGAGAGTTGAGGGGGACTCTAGTGGGCATATGGGGCTGTGGTGGGCAATAGGAGGACTAGGGGCTCTAGGGGGCTCTGAGGGTGTGTAGGGGTTGTGGATCAGGTTGGATCTTAGGAAGATGTTTTTCACTCAGAGGGTGGTGACGCACTGGAACAGGTTGCCCAAGGAGGCTGTGGATGCCCCATCCCTGCAGGCATTCAAGGCCAGGCTGGATGTGGCTCTGGGCAGCCTGGTCTGGTGGATGGCGTCCCTGCACATAGCAGGGGGTTGGAACTGGATGATTTTTGGGATCCTTTTCGACCCAGGCCATTCTATGACTGTACAGTTCCATAGTGGAACAAATATAATATGCTAACTATGTAAAACATGGAGTCAGACCTGTGTGATTTGTCCACACCAGGAGGTGATTAGAAAACAATTTGTAAGCTACAAAGCTGCTTGCTGGAAAGGAAAAGAAAATAAAACTACAAGAAAAAGGGAAATCATTTCTTCCTGAAAATAGTTAGAATTATAGATCTGACATGAAATTTGAGTGAAGCTCCTGATTTTATGAAGCTATTCCCATTATTTTCTTGGTGCTGTGTTTCCCAAATGAGTGGTTTCTGGCTCTGCTGCAGCACCAGTCTGCATGTGAACATCAACTCTGTTCACCATCTGGGAAGATTAGGACTTCCCTTCTCCAACCAGCACCACTGAATTACAGTTACTCAGTGGTTAAACAAAGGAATCCTTAAAGAAGGGTTTACAGCTGTCCTGTTGTCTGAAGTGCTTGGGGCATTCTGATGCTATTAAGCTCTATGTATTAACAAGTTAAAAAAGAAAAGGTAGGCATCTGATTGTTGTGACAGTTTCTAAGCGATTTGGAAAGCTGTACCACCCAACCACTCCTTCTATTTGATGGAGGTGACAAAGCTCAGTTTAATTTCTGACTGCTGTTTAAATTCTGAAGCTCGAGCTGGTTCCTGGAGCAGAAAAAGCTCGGAAGCTGTCCCTCCTACAAGCAGGCACCTCTGAGCAAAATATGACATCTCAGTTTCTGATGGTAAGGTCAGGAGATCTGATTCCAGCATCTAGCTTTTGGCTTAATACTGTGTTAGTGGGACCTTTGGCATCTAGCACTTAATGATCTTGAAGGTTTCTTCCAACCCAAGCCCTCCCATGATCCTATGATTCTGTGATTTCATTCAGGTTTATTGAGATGAGTTCTCCTGAATGTGCTGTTCTCCATATGATTATAATTGGAGTCCAGATGGGTGACTGAAACCAGACACCAAACTTTCTGATGGCCAAAATTAAATGAAATCAATCCTTTACTGTGTCAGTAGTCTGTAACTAGAGCCCATCAGGTAATTCCCAGCCTCCTGCCTGTATCAGTGGCTGCACACAGTGAAAAAGTCTGATGGGATTTTAACCTCTAAAATGTTCCAAAGCAACCAGAGGGTGAATATATTCACTATGTAAATACCTGCAGGAATAAGCTTGTCATGTATGTCCTCAGGTACCACAGTAGTTAATGGTGGGACTCAGTAGGTCATGCTGAAAGTTGAGTCTGCTGATTTTGAAGGTCTTTTGAAGGTCTTTTCCAGCCTACATGACCTTATGCTAATATTTCTGAAATTTATTTCTGTTCAGCTCCCAGAAAACCTCCCACCCAGCCCCCAACTGACCCCGTGGTGAAAAATAAAACAGAAACCTCAGTGACGCTGGCATGGTCCCCTCCGAAGATGCACCGCCCCATTCCAGTCGATGGCTACATTGTGGAATGCAAGAAACTAACTGGCTTCACCTGGGTGAGGTGCCACGAGTCTCATGTCCTCGTCCCAGAGTTCACGGTGAGCAATCTGTCTGAAGAGGCTGATGATCAGTTCCGAGTGTCTGCAGTCTATGCGCATGGACAGAGCCCGTCTCTGGAATTCCCAGGGAGCGTGCACCTTGGTAAGCACAAAAACCCCAATGGAAATGGGTCAGTGTGTGCTGAGCAGCTGTGTTGGTTCCCTAAAGATGCTTCCTTTGACTTTAAGGTTAGCAGTGCATTAACACACCAAAGGCTTTCCTTTATTCCTAGTTCTCCTATCTCCTATCAACCTCCAGCTACCACTAAAGTGATACGAGTTGTTTCTGTGACAGAGACATGAATATCCTTATCTTTTGATATCTCACATGTGCAAGAGGCAGAACTTTCTGTAACAGATTTTAAGCACAGAAGTGCTTCTTCTAGCACTCATGCAAAGGGAGAAGTAGAAATGTACCTATGATTTAATCTTCCATCTCTAAATGAGATACCAGACTTGCATCTAAAGAGCATTAAGACATACATGTTCTTCCTCAGACCCAGTCCTGGCTGTGAAATCCCCCCTAACAACTGGTGAAGCTGTACCTGGAGGGGATGCCATGTTTACTATTGACCTTACAACAACGTGCAAGCATGCCAGCTGATGAATGTCTGCAGTTCACAGCTATTGGCCAGTGCATTCAGTCACTAGGTTTACCACTGCATGACCATAGAGCAGTACTTTCAGCTGCAGGTTCAGACAGCCTTTCTGATTGCACTGGAATAGTTTAGAAGTAGGGGAGCAATCATTCCAATAATATCTCTATCAATCAGCTTTGCATGACAAAGTAGAACAAATAAACATTCATGATGGGAGGACCTGTTTGTCATTGGGTGGAAACCTCTGCAGAAGCATGTTTAGAGCATTATTAATCAGTAGAAGGAGATGTTTGGTTGATTTTTACTTAGTAAATCCAGCAAGAAGACCAAATGAAATATCGTGAATTGCTCAGCACTGACACAATGATGAGTGCAGGAACAGAAGGTGATACTTTTTCAGAGATGTTGCAGCAAACATTGACCACGTTAGCCTGATATCAATTGAAATAACGAGGCCTTTGCTCCTGACAGGTGCTGCAGTGAGATTTACCAAGAAGAGCAAAGATGTAGAAAAGATCTGCGCTTGGCTGCGTGAGGAAGCCAAACTGCAGGCTGAGCTTTCAGACACAGGCGCTACTGTGGAGTGGATGAAGGATGGGAAGGAGCTCAAGGCCAGTGAAAATTATGAACTGCAAATTGTGGGGAAGAAACACACCCTGAAAATTCACAACGACTCAATGGATGATGCTGCAAGTTATCAGTGCATCTGTGAGGGGGATAAAATGCTCTATCAGCTTTCAGTGAAAGGTATGTGACAGTCTGGGCTGTCCTCTTCCTGCCCAGGGCCAGCAGACTGCATTCACCTGACTCCCCGACAGTCCAGCTGTTGTCAGACAGCATCTGGGGTGTTTTCAGTGGCTGTTTTGACTTGAACTGGCCAATCTGCTTTGTAGAGCCATTTGATTTCTGTGTTCTGTCCTGTGATTCGTCCCTAAGATATAGAGGAAATCAAGGGAAAGACAGGAAAAAGAGCATCCCAGCCTTCCTGCTCTTCTGTCAGGGTGGCCACAAGAGATGATGTCAACATCTCTTTTTGTAGCAGTGATCCCAAATGTAGAAAACACCTGTGAAGAGTCACAGGGACTAAATTGATGGAGAGCAGAACTTCCTGCCAAGGCTTGTCAGCTAGTCTTAATTTTGCTTTTCTTCTCTCTCTTTGTCATGTTAGCATAATATTTCATACTGGCAGGTCTGCCCATAGAATTAACTGGCACAGGCTGCCCAGGTAGGTGGTGGGATCCCTGGAGGTGTTCAGGAGCTGTCGAGATGTGGCCCTGATGGATGTTATCAGGGGGCATGGTGGGGTGGGGTGGGGTTGGAATCAAAGGAGGACCCCCATGTATTTCATCGGGAAGCACTACTGGTAATAAGACCTTTGGAGCAAATCCTGGTAGGGCCACGCTCAGCTGGTCCAGTCTGGAGGCTGTTTCTCCTTACTGCAGTATCTGCAGTGAAAACCAGCAGCTGCTTTTGTGTGGTTGGGCTCACATCCAGCAGTGGTGACGGGACTACAATGATAAGAGACAGTTCCTGAAAAAATGAATGAAATTTGACTGTATGATAGGATGGAGTTAAATGTATTGACAGGATCTCAGTCATCCCAGTGTCCATCAGCTGGCTCTCGAGCTCCTAAATACAGGCATTCTGTAGAACGTTGTTGAATTTGTATTATACATGCGTGTTCTTGGAACTGCAGAACAAATGCATGCATAATCCAGACTTTGATTTTAGCAGCTCTGACTGCGCTGTCTCAACAGACCCAACTCATTTGTGTGCGCTGTTTTGAAATGATATGTTAACAAGAAGTTGGAAAACAAGCTCAATTACCCTCAGTAAAATAGGACCGTGGACTTAGGCTTGAACTTTTGGCTAAGACAGTGGTGAGATTTTGAATCTTTGAAGTCAATTATTCCACTGTGTGTTAATAAGGGCCAGTTTTATCATCTAACTTTTGCACTCCAATTAATTTCCATAAAGGAATTCTTTTTTTTCTTTTTTCTTTTCAGTCCTAAGTGATATCTCTATCTTTTAGGCTTGATTTGTTTGCCAGGGGGTTACAGTGCAGTAATAGATACCCCCTCCATTGATTTCCTTCTAGTTTGCTTGTTCCAATTCTTTCCTCAGTTTTCCTATTTTAGACATTTTCTTGAAGCCTTGGGCTTCTTCCTTTGGCTCTGTCCCCTGTACAGTGTACGTCCTTCAACTTGTGGAGATAAGGTAATCTGGTACGTGGTTTATAAAAGCTGCCAATTTGCCAGCTTCTGAATTAGAATCTAGCAATTAGAACTAGGATTAAACGTGCACGTTTGATCTTATGATAAATGAATGCCTCATGGTCACCAATGTCCCTGCAGTTCTTTACCATCATATGTATTTTGTGTCTTCATATTTTGTTTCAGCACTGGCAAACTTCGTAATCAAAGAGACAAGTGGAGGAGTAATCAGGGCCGTTGCTGGAAAACAAGCTGAATTTGTTTCTGAGACCTCTGAAGCCAATGTCATGGTGAAGTGGTACAAAAATGGCAAAGAAATCAAGACCAGTAAGAAATTCACAATGGAAGATAAAGGGAAACTGCATAAGCTTGTGGCTTCAGCTGTAACGAAAGAAGACGAGGGAACATACATCTACACAATTGGAGATGACACTCTGATTTTTGATTGGAAAGTCTCAGGTAAGTTTGTGAGGCAAACATAGGATCACAATCCATGTAAAGCACTTCAGACTTAATTCATTTTATTTGTCCAACGCTGTGGGTTTCCAGTATTTAGGACAAAGATTGCATAGCTCTATTGAAGCAATTCTGACCTTCCTGTTGTCCCTATGCAAATCCACAGTATGAGCAAATAATGTAACTGTGTTGTGATGAATTCAAGACAGCCTTAGCTCCAGCTGGGGCTGGAGTCACGACTTGAGCCCTGACATCTGGGCTTCATTCATCTAGTTCATGTATTGCCTCAGCACTTACATCATCTTTAAACCTATGACTGAAATGGTCCTAAGTTATTAGCATGGGAATCCTGTCTCCTCTTTGGACAAATTAAACTCCACATTTGGAGAGTTGAGTGTCTCCTGCTGTACCCGAAGGACATTGTGATCTCTGAGGTGTCTCCCTGAGGTGCTGTAAGCACAGCCATTAGCTCATAGTGCAAGTAAAGCACTGTTAGGTCAAGCCTGGAGGAGTAATGCTTGTCACTGACATGTTCCTGTTCAGGGTGGAGCTGGAGGGTAAAATAACACAAGAAATTGTCATTGAAATTCAATATCTGTGAAATTCAGCTGGTTGCATTCACAGAACCTGGCGTTAAGATCTGTTTTCTGTTTTATATCTTGAGCCTATTTTCCATAACCCAGTCCTCATTTATGAACTGAAGCTCTACTGAAAGCCTTTCGCTGTGTATGCTCATGCTGCAGTGCAGCGCTTGTGACCTTTAACAGCACATTCACGTTCCTCTGATCACAGGATCCTTACGGTTGATTAAGACCCTCTAGTCTGACTGCTCACCCATCACCACCGTGATGCTCACCATCAGCTTAGCTAAAAACTCAGCAGAGATGATAGATCAAGCACAACACTGGATTTGGGGTGGCTAGAGATTCCTAAGATATTGAAGGATTGCTTGCAGGTGGTGTTGGTTCAGGTATTCACCCTGCATCCCACCTGCTGTTCTGTTTGGTTGAGAATCATGCATTCTGCAATTTCACTTTGTAATTCAAAGACCCTGGCTTTATCTGTTGAAAAACTGATCTAAAACAAGCCAAGAAGACTCCGTTGGAACTGGTTGATGCAGAACAAAGGCATCCCCAAAGGACAAGTTGCACTGTTTGATGAACATTATTGGATGAGAGCTAAGCTAAGATTTAAAAAGTTCTGGGGCTGTCTCTGAGCATCAAATACAGAGGAAGCCTGCATGATTCCCTGAGAATGGATACCTCCTACTTTGGTGTAGGGTTAAGGGAACACTAGCAGTAACTCCTATCACAAAATGTCGCATGGCTCAGACAAAATGCCATCAAGAGGGCTTAATTAGGAGCACCAAATGGTCGCAAGATGGTCTTAGGGCAGGGAAGTAATCTATCTATGTGATATTGATTGATGCTATTAGTTCTTAACAGCTTGACTCTAGAAGGACTGTTGTTCTTTGGTCACCTAGTTATAAAAGAATAAATGGCTCCTGTCTATTACAATTTTTAACGCATTTTTTGTTCACTGATGCCATAAATGTTCCTGGCATAGTAATTGGCCTTGGTATATTCAGTGACTGAAAGCAACAGTTGTTGCTCTAAGAAATGCAGTACAAAGCTAGGTCTGCCTGTAGCTGACAGCCATCAGCTTGCTCCTCAGGCAGGTTCTGTCTGTGTATGGGAGATCACAATGTGAACCACTGATTGATCAGCTGAGGCAAGTGTGGGGTCAGCTGTGGGAGCACAGGTGAAAGTTATGTAGCTGTGCTCCCTGGAGGGGTGGAGTTCGACTCCACCTCCTCTGAGACCTCATTTAAGGGCTGACCCTCACTGAGGCAGCATCTCTTGGAGATTGCTCACCAGGGAGGATCACCTCAGCTCTGGTGAGTTCCCTTTTCCTTATATCTTCTGTATTTCTACCATTTTACTTGTAATTGCTATCCTTGTTAATACCAGCATAGTTATTGCCAATACATTTGGCAAGCCAGGCAGGAGCCACTGTCTTGGCATCTAGAAATATAAGGAAAAAAAAAAATGTCCTTTGTGTGGAAAATCTTTAATTGGTACAAGGGGGAGAAGACCACCCCCTTAGGGACATGCCTTCCTGGACAAATTCCAGGTTTTGAGGCGTCCCCATATTACCAATTAGCAACAATTATTGAACAATGGGGCCCTTTAAGAGTACCAAATAACATGGACGCCTATTGTCTAACTGATTACTTTCTAGGACTACAAAAAGATATCTTAATTACAAAAGAAAAGCAAATGGCTGCATCTATGGCAGCCTGGCCATTATTAAATGCTTTAAATCGGGCAGAGATAAAATCAAACAACATTGCACATGAAAATGAATTGTTAAAGGCCCGTATTGAAAAATTGGAGGGTGAGATCAATCTATTGACAGGAAAAAAACCGTCATTTTCTTCCTCCAACCCTCAAATTAGATACATTTCATTTAATGACGATCAAGATCCTGAAGAAATGAATCAAAATAAGATCACTAAATCTGATCTAGAAAAACCATCTGAGACGGACTCACTAGAAGTCCGTCCAGTAATAACTCAAAAAACAAAGAAAATTCAAGATCGACCAGCAGGAGTGCCTCCTGATCAATGGCCCCCTGCCGAATCTGTTTTACATGTAACAGCCCGTCCATATACACCTACTGAACTCATGGACCTAGTGCAACGATTTAGGCAAAGGCCAAGGGAAAGTGTTCCGCCTTGGTTATTATGGTTATGGGATTCAGGGGCAGATAGTGTACTGGTTAGTGGCCCTGAAGTATCTAAGTTGGCCACAATAACAGTACATCCTGCCCTTCAGCAGAGACTGTATGCTGGGACTCAGTTCCCTGAAGAAAACCATTCAATTGTAGAATGGATAATGGCTGCTTGCCGCATGGTGTGGACAAATAAAACTGACATGCCAGTAAACACAGGGATGTGGTCTTCTATGGAAGACCTTCAAAATTATATACGCGAATTAGGTATGAGAGAGGCTATCTACGAAGACACATTTGATAGCCCTGATATGGTTAAATTTTCTGCGGGAATGAGGGACCTAATTTTACAGTAAGCACCCTCTCATATGTATGGAACCTTGGTTTCCATACTTAATCCAGTAGTATCCGCAGAGGCAGTAGTCCAACAAGCCGCCCAATTGGTAGCAGACCTCGGAGAAACTGAGCGTTTACGAGCTAAGCGCAATATCAGGGTGATTGAGGATGCCGAGGCTTTTCCAATAGTGCGAGCCAGAAGATCGGCCCCGCGAACTTCTCGGGCAGGACCTGTTAGGGTATCCCGGAAACAAATGTTTAATGATCTGCTCCGGGCAGGCGTTCAGTTTTCAAAAATTGATGGGCAGCCCAATCAGGTTCTCCTTCAGTTGTGGAAGCAACTGAAGGATGAACAAAAATTTCAGAATAAACCCAAAAGGCCAGGGATAAGATTTATAGAGCGGCGACCAACAACAACATGGAATTTAGAAGATTTTATAGTTCCAAATAGGAAAAAGAAGCCACCTCAGGTGCCTCGGGTTATGACACCGGAGGTATCGGAGGTAAAAGACTTGAATCTGGCTCAGTTCATGGCTTGACGAGGGATGTCAGTCCTCCTAGGGCCTCTAGACGGGACCGGAGGCCCTATGTGGAACTGACGATATACTGGTCCCGAAAGAATATACAGAAGGTTATGGCCCTAGTTGATACCGGGGCAGAGACATCTATAATATATGGAGACCCAACTAAATTTAAAGGTAATAGAGTGATGATTGGAGGTTTTGGGGGACAAACCATTCCGGTCACCCAAACCTGGGTAAAACTGGGGGTCGGGCGTCTTCCACCACGGGAGTACAAGGTATCCATTGCCCCAATTCCAGAGTATATATTAGGAATTGATATCCTGTGGGGTCTAGCTCTCCATACAACAGTGGGAGAGTTCCGATTGCGGCAGAGATGCATTAGTATCCGGGCAATCCAGACAATATTGAGAGGCCATGCAAAACATGAGCCTATTTGTTTGCCGAAGCCACGCCGGATTACTAATGTGAAACAGTACAGACTCCCGGGTGGGCAGGATGAAATAACAAAGACGGTGCAGGAATTAGAAAGAGTGGGTATTATAAGGCCTGCACATAGCCCATATAACTCCCCAATATGGCCAGTGCGAAAACCGGATGGAACATGGAGGATGACAGTAGACTATAGGGAATTAAATAAGGTCACGCCACCTGTTCATGCGGCTGTACCCAATATTGCCTCCCTAATGGACACACTAAGCAGGGAAATCAAAACATATCACTGTGTCTTGGATTTGGCGAATGCATTCTTCAGTATTCCAATCAGTGAAGAATCGCAAGATCAGTTTGCATTTACATGGGAAGGGAGGCAATGGACTTTCCAGGTCCTACCCCAAGGGTACGTACATTCGCCCACTTTTTGTCATAATTTAGTGGCACGTGATCTGGCTAAGTGGGAAAAGCCAAATAATGTCAATTTATATCATTATATTGATGACCTCCTGT
Organism: Coturnix japonica; assembly: GCF_054131305.1. Taxonomy (NCBI): domain Eukaryota; kingdom Metazoa; phylum Chordata; class Aves; order Galliformes; family Phasianidae; genus Coturnix; species Coturnix japonica. Next base: position 16,371,724 of record NC_140671.1, on the reverse strand, counting down.
TAACATCCGATTCGTTAGAGGCGGTGAGACAAGCAGCAGATTTGTTGATAGCTTACCTGCAGAAAAGAGGGTGGGCTATAAACCCACAGAAGGTGCAAGGTCCGGGGCTATCTGTAAAATTCCTGGGAGTAATTTGGTCCGGGAAAACCAAAGTACTACCCAGTGCGGTAGTAGATAAAGTCCAAGCGTTTCCAGTCCCTACAACATCAAAACAATTGCAAGAATGTTTGGGTATATTGGGGTATTGGCGCTCCTTTATACCTCATTTAGCTCAGCTATTAAGGCCATTATACAAGCTTACAAAGAAGGGTCAATCATGGAATTGGGGAAAGATAGAACAGGATGCTTTCCAACAGGCAAAACTGGCAGTTAAACAAGCTCAGGCGTTGGGTATATTTGATCCGACCCTCCCAGCTGAACTAGATGTTCATGTTACTCAAGATGGTTTTGGCTGGGGCCTGTGGCAACGCCAGAGTTCTGTTCGAACCCCCATTGGATTCTGGTCTCAGGTTTGGCACGGAGCAGAAGAACGATATAGCATGATTGAGAAACAGTTATTGGCTGCCTATTCGGCATTACAAGCAGTAGAGCCGATAACGCAAACAGCAGAGGTCATAGTTAAGACTTCATTACCAATCCAGGGGTGGGTGAGAGATTTGACTCACCTTCCTAAGACGGGGGTGGCCCAAGCACAAATGGTGGCACGATGGGTCGCCTATCTAAGCCAGAGAAGCAGTCTGTCTTCATCTCCACTTAAAGAAGAACTACAGAAGATCCTAGGCCCAGTGACGTATCACAGTGATACATCAAAAGAACCGATGGTTGCTCCACCAGAGAAGAGTCCCGTTCAGGAAGGAAGATATCCTATTCCTGAAGATGCCTGGTATACGGATGGGTCCAGCAGAGGCAACCCGAGCAAGTGGCGAGCAATAGCATACCATCCCTCTACTGAGACCATCTGGTTTGATGAGGGGGATGGTCAAAGCAGCCAATGGGCAGAATTGCGAGCCGTGTGGATGGTTATAACTAAAGAACCTGGTGACGGCGTCCTGAACATCTGTACAGATAGTTGGGCTGTGTACCGGGGGCTCACTCTGTGGATTACGCAATGGGCTACCCAGGAATGGACTATCCACGCCCGACCGATTTGGGGTAAAGACATGTGGGTAGACATTTGGAATACGGTCAAACACAGGACAGTATGTGTCTACCATGTCTCTGGTCATCAACCCTTGCAGTCACCAGGAAATGATGAAGCTGACACACTGGCCCGAATCCGATGGATTGAGAATTCACAATCTGAAAATATTGCCCGTTGGTTACATCAGAAGCTACGGCATGCTGGACAGAAGATAATGTGGGCAGCTGCTAAAGCATGGGGGCTGCCTGTACAACTATCTGATATCGTTCAAGCATGTCAGGATTGCGATGCTTGCTCAAAGATGAGACCGAGACCGTTGCCTGAAACAACATCCCACATTGCTAGAGGATATAGTCCTCTTCAGAGATGGCAGGTCGACTACATTGGGCCCCTCCCTCGGTCTGAGGGGGCGAGATATGCCCTGACCTGCGTTGACACTGTAAGTGGACTTCTGCAAGCCTATCCTGTACCAAAGGCAAATCAAGCATACACAATTAAGGCACTTACTAAACTGATGTCTGCATACGGGACACCTCAAGTTATCGAGAGTGACCAAGGGACTCACTTCACTGGAGCGATGATACAGCGCTGGGCAGAAGAAAACAACATTGAATGGCGATTCCACCTGCCATATAACCCAACAGGGGCAGGCCTTATTGAACGTTATAATGGTATCCTTAAGGCTGCCCTGAAAACAGACTCTCAGTCCCTGCAGGGGTGGACAAAAAGATTATATGAAACCGTGCGGGACCTGAATGAAAGACCTCGGGATGGCAGACCCAGTGCCCTGAAAATGTTACAAACTATATGGGCCTCCCCTCTTAGGATCCAAATTACAGGCACCGATAATAAGGTAAAACCGCAGGTTGGTACTGAAAATAATCTTCTGCTCCCTGCCCCTGAGAATTTAGAACCGGGAATCCATAAGATAAATTGGCCTTGGAAGGTGCAGGTAGGACCCAAATGGTGTGGCCTACTTGCACCTTGGGGGAGATTATTGGAGGTGGGAGGTTCAGTCACCCCCTCGGTGATAGGTACATGGCCTACTGACATCGTGGTCAATACTCCGGCCTTTTTTGCTAAAGGAACACCTATTATGTCCCTATGGCAGATCAAGACTCCTCCTCTGGTGCCAGATATAGTTATACAGCCACAGATATCTGGCCAGAGGGTATGGTATCGGAGGCCGGGACATAATCCAGTACAAGCAGAAGTATTGACCCAAGATAAGAATACGGCCTGTATCTTGCCCTGGAGGGCGGATCTTCCCCTCCTAGTACCCTTGAAACATCTATATTACTCCCCTTAAGATTGATTCTAAGCCTCTAGGACCATTACTCTGGACTGATGAAACGCAGACGGACCTGCACTTCAAGATGATTTGTCTCCGGTAACATCTATCAAGCACTGGCCCATGGAAGATCATAAACACCCATCCAATCATCATCATTTGAATAATATCAACATCTAATGCGACGGGAGATTGTATCAGCGCCGTGATTGGGTCTCTGTAATAAGGGGAACTCACCTAATCACTGGTTCACGTTGTGAAGGGGTGGAGTGTATGGGAGATCACAATGTGAACCACTGATTGATCAGCTGAGGCAAGTGTGGGGTCAGCTGTGGGAGCACAGGTGAAAGTTATGTAGCTGTGCTCCCTGGAGGGGTGGAGTTCGACTCCACCTCCTCTGAGACCTCATTTAAGGGCTGACCCTCACTGAGGCAGCATCTCTTGGAGATCGCTCACCAGGGAGGATCGCCTCAGCTCTGGTGAGTTCCCTTTTCCTTATATCTTCTGTATTTCTACCATTTTGCTTGTAATTGCTATCCTTGTTAATACCAGCATAGTTATTGCCAATACAGTCTGGATGGAATGAAGGGCATGAAATACTGATGTGCTCATCAAACGCTGCTTGTTAGCTTAGAGACAAGGTGTTGAATTGGTTTGTTCATGTATTGCAAACAGGTTACTTAGCTGCCTTCATTTTAGCTTCAGAAGAACATGTGCAGAATACAGAATTGATTAAAAGAAATAAGAACTGTCTGCATAGAACTTACTCTTTCCTTACACAGGAGAATCAAGCACACGTTTGTATGTGAGTACCTCCAGAGGTGAAACTTGATCCCCCAGATGTAATGAGCAGAGACATTACAATCAGTTCTAACTGTATCTTAATGCTGTGCTGAATAAGCCTGAGTCAGGATGTAAACCACTTTCTCTTTTTTTCTTCAGATGAAGCCATTAATTTTGTCAGCAAGTCCAAAACGACTCCAGAAATATCAGTCAGTCCTTCTGAAGACCTGGAGCTGGTGTGTGAGGTGTCAGCTGCAAGCGGAGCTGTCGTATAGAAGAAAGATCAAATAGAGGTGAAGCAGGACCAGAGGACAACCATCATCTCCCAGGGGACGCACCGCAAGCTCATGGTCAAAAATGTGACCCTGAAAGACCAAGGGAGCTACAGCTGTGAAACAAAAGATGACAAAGCAACATTCCAAGTGAAAGTCAGAGGTGAGAAAATGCTTGGAATCCCAGAGATAAAGGAACACTTCATTTTGTGTGTCTTGCATTTGGAGGATCAACTTACAGCCTCTCTGGTGCAAAACATTTTGGCTATAGGACTTTCTTTGTCATCTAGTGTCATAGCAACACTTTTCTACATGTGCTTTTGCATCCAGGAATGAATTACTGCAACAAACAATAGGCAAGGAGGGTAACTTGTGCAGCTCTTGTAGTCAGCTGGTGTCTGCAGGGTTACAGTGCAAGAGCACACCAGGCATGCAAGGAGTGAGAAAAGGGGAGGTGTTTGATGAGATCTGGTTACAAAATTTGAATGACACAATGAGGTGGAAAATGCCACTAATCAGACTCATAAATGGCCTGGGTTGCAAAGGCCCACAGTGCTCATCCAGTTCCAACCCCCTTCTTCCTATGTGCAGGGTTGCCAACCAGCAGCCCAGGCTGCCCAGAACCACATCCAGCCTGGCCTTGAATGCCTGCAGGGATGGAGCATCCACAGTCTCCTTGGGCAACCTGTTCTAGAGGGCCATTCCCTTCTGATTTACTGGAAATGTAGAGAGACATCAGAAGAAACAAAGAGAAGGGAGGAGGTTCAGCAGTGCATGCAGGTGTTCTAAATCTCATGTCCAAATCTGCTATCAGACTGCGAAATGTTTAGATTTATGATATGATATGAAATGATATGCCTATTCATTTCCCAAGGCAAAATAGAGGGGAAAGTATTTTCCTGTCTTAATGAGGCATCATGATGGTCCCTGTGAAGGGCAAGTATAATGAAAATGGGGAACTGGAGTAAGCTCTGCAGCAGACTACAGCAAAATGGTGTGACTGTTGTGATGTCCCTGCAGAGAAAGAAGACGTGTTTACAAACAAGGACAAGGTACAAAAGGAGGTGAAGGCTGCACTGACTCAAAATGCCACGCTGAGCTGCGAGGTGGCCCAGGAGAAGATGGAGGTGAAGTGGTACAAGGAGGGGAAACTGATCACCTCGAGCAAGAAGTTCAAGGTGGAGTCAGAGGGCAAACAGTGTCGGCTGGTGGTGATCCAGGTAGAGAAGAAAGATGCAGGGGAGTACAGCTGCGAGGCTGCTGGCCAGAAACTCACCTTCAAGATTCATGTCACAGGTGAGAGAGAACACATTTTGGCCTTTCATTCTAGAATGTTTTAGAAAACGGTCATTAGTTTGTAAGTTTTCCCTGCTATGCTTAAAATTTTTGGAGCTGAACTTTGGGGTGGTTAATTTCTGATGAGGAAATTGAACAAATTATTCTAAATACAGTTGTGAGGCAGCTCCATCTTTTAAAATCTTCAGGAATTTCCTTTTGCTGTGGGAATGAGGCCATAGACAAGAAAGTTCTGATTGCACTTCTCCATTCCCACGTGCCTGTACCACTAGAACAACTCTGCAATGCAGCTGCGTCTCAGGAAGTTTCAGAACAGGGGCTTTGTGTCAAGCACTAGGGGCTGTGCTCTATGTAACATGTTTTTGTCTTGGAAGGGCTCATTTAGCATGGGAGAGAATACGACAGGAATGTTTTGTATAAGTTGATGTTTTGAAGACATAAGTAAATGGCAGCTAGGGGACGAAAGAGTCATGAGAGTCATACAAGAAGCATCACAGAATGCCTTTTGTTGGAAGGGACCTGGAGGATCATCCAGTTCCAATCTCTGTCCTGGAAAGGAACACATTCTTTGAGACTAGGTTGCTCTAACACCCATCCAGCCTAGACTTGAATCTTTTCAGGGATGGGGCATCCATAAATTGCACAACTTCTCTCCACATCATTCTCTTGGGGCATCAGACTGGGAGAACTGATTCATTTTTCTGACTCCTTCCCCAAAACCTGCTCTTCTTTCAAGAGGCCAAACTAATGTATCTCTCTCTTTTCAGAGCCAGAATTTGTATTTACAAACAAGGAGAAGGTACAGAAGGTGGTGAAGGCTGCAACAACAGAAAAATGCCACGCTGAGCTGCGAGGTGGCCCAGGAGAAGATGGAGGTTGTCATCAATTTATAAGCAATGAGCCAATAATGTTCCAATTATAAACTTTTATTAATTGTAGCGGGTAAAACTAAAAGGCAATTCAGCGCTGGGCGACAGGGGGATTATTGTTCCTCCAACTGCCGCGCCGTCCCGTCCCTTGCAACTTCTTTTGTATTGTCCATCCCGAGCGTATTGTCCTTTAATTGGTCGGTTGTGATCGTGCGACTTGGTGTGTCGTTCCTTGGTTGGTCCTTCCGTGGAACTTTGTATCCATCGGGGTGCGCTTTGCCTGTAACTACGCAGAGTACACAATCTACCCATAAAATTAGAGTGTTCTGCAACCTTTGTGGCCTCCATATTCCACCATTATATCCTGGTCCTAATGAACAAGCACTCCACCACAATGCTACCACATCCCGGTCTTAATGAGCAAACATTTTATCACAGAGGTCAAGTGATAAAAGGAGGGGAAACTGATCACCTCGAGCAAGAAGTTCAAGGTAGAGTCAGAGGGCAAACAGCGTCGGCTGGTGGTGAGCCAGGTGGAGAAGAAAGATGCAGGGGAGTACAGCTGCGAGGCTGCTGGCCAGAAACTCACCTTCAAGATTCATGTCACAGGTAAGACAGGTGTTGTATGAAATACAGCAGAGAACAGTAAAGTAAAATCTAGTTTCTATTATACTGCACCTGGATCACTGTAGTCTGTGCTGAGGTTTTTTCCCTAGACTTGATTGCCTGGGTTTGTAGAAAGTATTTGGTTTCAGTATGACACAAAGACCTGTTTCAGTCTGTCTGTAGAGCAATAATTAGTAATATATGTACAGTGGAAGCAATATTCAAGATATTATTCAAATCTCTCCTGTGCCTGAGATCCCAAACTGTAATTCTTGTTCACCTAAACATTTGACTAAGATAAGTATGTGCAGTGAGGCTGGAGTGCATGTTCTACGTGCAGCCTTTCATGGCAGGAGAAGCAGGAACTTCTCCTAGTAGTACACTGCCTTTTTACTATGCCTTTATGTTGGAGGCTGCATCTGGATAGGTGAGTCTGCTACTCACAGTAAGAGACCTGGTAGAGCTGACTATTGCCAGAGCTCAAAGTAAGATAGATATCTGCAAATCACACACAAAGAACAAAGGACTGCGTTGGTGAGCATATTTCCTTTGTGCCTTTGACAGTCACAGTTGTGGCAATGGTAGAGGCCATGAGGAGTCTGTTCAGGAAGCCAGGAGTACTGTTCTGGGTCATGAAAAGGCAGCCAGTGGTTTGACTATCACATGTTTATGTGTTTTGATGTTTCACAGTGGGTCTTAAGTAAAAGGAACTCAGGTTTTGGTTGCCTGCAGGACAGATGTTCTTTTGGGTTCAATATGTTTGCATAGTGACTTGCAACCATGGGACTGGTGTTCAAGGACCCTCTTGGTTCCTTCAGTTCCTAGGTTCTTTCTTGCCTAGATTTGACACTTTGTTTCAACAGAAGAGCTGATATTCTCTAGTGAAGGCGATTAGTTTGGGCACAAGTGGTAACCTAAACCTGTTCCAACCTGTACATACAAACCTGCAAGTTGGTCTCATTTCGGTCCCTCAGTCAATACTTTTTCTTTTCTTCCCTCAGAGCCAAAACCTGTGTTTATAAACCAGGAGCAGGTGCAGAAAGAGGTGAGTGCTGCCCTGGCAGCAAGTGCCTCCCTCAGCTGTGAAGTAGCACAGGATCCAACAGAAGTAAAATGGTACAAGGATGGAAGACTGCTTGCCTCCTCCAGAAAGTTCAGAATGGAATCTGTGGGCAAAACACGGCGTCTGGTTGTGGAGCAGCTGGAGAAGAAAGATGCTGGAGAATACATCTGCGAGGCTGCTGGCCAGAAGATGACCTTCAAGTTGGAAACAACTGGTGAGCATTCGCTTTGGGAGCACTAAGCAGCTTTTTATGTGGCTTAGAGGAAGACTGGCTGTCTTCTACCCTGTGGGCATGGAACAGCCACAATTCCCCCCGGAACAACATCAATGACCCACACCACAAGTTGGATTCTCCTTTTTAATGTAGTGGTAGCGAGGTGAAAATCTGGCTGTGGAATATTTTTGACTAAGGAACTTCTACTTTAATTTCTAGATGCGCTGAATTACCCTCTGGAGTGTCTTTCTGAATATATAAGCAACCATGGGTGACTATGATCCTGATTTATATCTAGGTTCAGGCTTACTTTTTCAGTTAGGTTAGATCAATAGCTCCAGAGAAGATAGGGAAATACAGCAGTTCACTGATACCATGTGTCAGAAGAATGCAGCTCAGTGCTGGGCAGTTTGCTGCTTCATTCCCTCTTACAAGTTGCACCCAAGGCTGGAAAAGACCACTGAGATAGCTGAGTCCAACCCAGCCCACCCTCACTGGACTTACTAACCACGTCCCCAGTGCCACATACCCGTGGCTCTTGAGCACCTCCAGTGACTGCGGTATATCAGCGTGGTTGCTTCAGTTGTGGGAGTTTTCAGACACTGGCTGTTGTTCTAGCGAGACAAAAAACCAAAACTGATGGAACAGTGTCTATACAGGAAGCAACTGGCTGTCCTGATGGCTGCCAACAGTTTTACACAAGGTGTGTCATGCAAGCTTGCATGAGTCTGGTTTAAAAACTTGCTGTTCTGATGGAAGGAGAGGATGTTGGTACAGGATAACTGCGGGATTTGTGCTCTCCCGACATCCAGTTGCAATCACAGCTTATTGTTGCTATAGAAAACAGCTTCTCTGTAGACAAATTGAGTTAGTTCCAATAAGTGGCTGAAGCCCTAAGTGATCCAAGGTGAAGCATGATCCAAACTGGAATTTAACTAATTGTAGTAGGGAATCCAAGCCTTAATGAGATGAGTTATTTAAAATATGAGTCCTCCATCTAAAACAGCATTGAACTCTTACTCTGGTTTATGATAGAAGTGAGAGTTTAACAGCAGAAGTCTGAAGTTATGCTCCATATTTCTCATCACTCAAGAGAATATTTGAATATATGAATTCCTTTGGCTATGTTAGAGCTCATAATGAGGTCAGCTGATGTTCTTTAAATGCTCGGAGTCTAGCAATGTGGGGAAGTGGACTGCTATTTGCTGTTGAGCTTTAGGCTAAGAAGCCTGATTTTAGAGGACTGTGGACTTCCCCTTTCCCTTCCCCTCTCCTCCCCTTCTCCCTGGACTGATCCCACATGGTTTGAGAATTATTTCAGATCAAGGTAAATGAGGAATCGCCGTGTGAAAACCTGTTGTTTTACTGCACTATAAGAGACACTTAGTCAAAAGACAAGTGTGTGTTCCAAGCTTGAGATTGCAGGAGATCCTAGAAACAACTCAGCTGCTCAAACCTGTAGTCTGGCTGAATCTTTTATTGTCAGTTTTGGTCAGGAGGAGATGCTTGAGTAAGACAAATAAAAGGTCACGGGTAAGTTGGTCCTTCTTGTGATATACTTCTAGGCTTTCATCAGGGAGAAGCTTAATTAGTCCAAATAATCATAGCAGAAACCACACCAAGAGCATGAGAGTGAAATTTATACTTTCTTGACGTGAAGGAAAATTTTACCTGGTTCTGCCATTCCCCAAATATTTGTTTCCTTATGACAAGAAGAACTTTGCAGAAGTAATTTTTTTTTTCAGTCTTGCGTGCAACACAAAAAGGGGTAAAATCTAGGAGGCCACCTGAAATGTTTTTTCCATCTGGAAGGATCCATTTAACAGCACCCATGGACCTGGTTATGAACAAAACTAAGTTCCCAACTAAATCCACATTCTTCTTTCTCCTTCTCAGAATTGCCTGTGAAAATCAGCAAACCATTGGCAGACAGTAGCGTCATTGAGAAGGACAAGGTCACATTTGAGTGTGAGCTGTCCAGGCCCAACATGGACGTCAAGTGGTTCAAGGTATGGCATGTAATGGTATTTTCCTTTCTGACTTCTCTGGAAATGAATGAGAGCCTTTAATTTCACTTCCAAGGGATGCGAGTCTGAGCTTTTCCTTGATAGCTTTTTCACTGCTCTCTTTTCTTTATGCTCTTTTATTTGCCCAGATCAGCACTCTTTGTTATTATGTCCTGAGTTCATTTATCAAGTTGAAATTGAAGTTTGTTTTGGTTTTATTGTGAACTTTTTAGGTCATGCTGCACAAAATATTGTTGGTTGAACTACAGTACAGTCTTGAGCTTCAAGTCTAACACAGAAATTCTCAGCCGGGATTTTGTAGCCTTGTTGTGAACTGGGTTTTTGGGGTGAAATCTCAGTTTTCTTTGCACCTGACAGTGTGAGAATTTGCTCTGGCACTTTGTGTACCTCCCTGGTGCTCAGCTGTTCCTTCCCTTACTTGGGGATAACGTCATTTATTCAAGGTGATGTCCAAACAGGCTTGTTAACAGTCCTCCGCAGTGCTTTAAGCTGTCATAGGTCAGCCAGAATTTATGCATGTTCTATAGCCATTCCTTCATGTTGAAAACACTGCACTGTGCTTAAGCTTCAGCATATGTTCCAGTAAGCACAGTTCCATTAATTCTAGGGGAGTGGGTGAATTAAGCATAGATCTGAAGGCTCCCTTTGCTCAGTGCAGAGATGGAAGGACTAATGGAGATCTGACTTGATATTTTCCCTTCTAGGATGGGAAGGAGCTCTGTCAAAGTAAAAAAGTGGGCATTACTTCCCAGGGAAATAAGAGAAGTCTCATTATTCACAAGTGTGAATATGAAGATCAGGGAACATCCACATGCTGAGCAGCCTAAGACAAGACATCAGCTACCCTAAAGGTTCATTTTATGTTTAACTGAAAGAGCAAATAAATCCTATTGTGGTATTTTGCACCACGGGAAGAAATGCTTCATGGGCAGTTTGGGCATTTCTTGGTTAGTCCTTTTGGATACCTTTCTCTTTCTTCTTTATGCTCAAGACAGATTTTCCCTCCATGTGTTGCATTGGTTAAACCTCAGTTTGTAGCTCATCATTGGGCTCTGAAGCATCAAACTTGTTACTGAACACATGGGTCTGCTGTGCCCTGGTAGATGCCACCTTCCCAAGGGACGTATGAAAGGATGCTTTTTTCTGATTTCCTACTAGATGCTGTCCTCATGTGGCCACTTGGGTTCAGTGTTAGCATGAACATGAACATGTGTCCTGTCCCATGACTTTGGTGAACTCTCATTTTCTCTCTCATTCTGCAACCAGGTTGGGTTGCTGTTTCAGTACTGGCTGTTTTATGTAGCCATTCCATTTGTTCTGGTTTACGTTCTTTTTTATTTTCTTTTTTTCAGGCATCATTTCTATACAGTAGACAAAGCCAGCCTATTACATTTGATTTACAGTTTTTAGCTTTTGCTGGTAAGCATTTCAGCTCTCAGGCAGTTTTACCAACAGCTTTGAAGAGCTGAAATGAACCAGCCTGGACACGATGGTCTGTTTTTGTTGGTGTAATGAATTTATGAAGTTAAACTGATTGACCCCATAAGGTTTTACAGTGTATGACTCACGTCTGGCAGAGTTATCACAGCAATGAGTTTATATACTTAGCATTTCAGGAGGCAAATGGTTGGGGATACTCTTTCATTTGCTTGCGTCTCAGAGTGAATCACTAGTATGTGAACCATCCTTCATCTCCTTTGTATTGCTTTTGTGTGTGTCTGTGTGTGGTTTCCCCTGTGAATTTCATTCTTTCCAGTTATATGGAAGTTCTCTTTTGAGCAGTGAAATTAGATGTTCCATCATCAGTCATAATGGTAAAGCTGAGTTGCCACGTTATCTGTGTCCTTTCTGTCTGGCGTCTCAATAACTGCTGCCCCACCACAATATCTGCCTAATACTTCAGCTCCATGGATGCCTCCTTGTGCAAACTGAGAGCCTGTATTTGGTGTGCATAGATCTGGGCTTACATCTGTGCTGGTAAATGCACTAGTGCATGGGCTAAGCAGTCCTGCCTCCTGTGCTGTGGGCATTGAGATGGGGCTCCTACAAGCTGCCCATTGCAAGATATTTAGAAACTAATTGCTGCGGAGGTTTCCATCCTCTTTTCAGACTAACTAAAATTTGGTTAGTGGGATCAAAACAGAAGGGGCAGGGAGGGAGAGCTGACCAAGGACTACTGATGGAACAACTATGAATCCTTGGTTCCTCAGGATTCCCTGCATCAGCAGTTGGCAACAGGAGTAAGGGGGCTCAGGAGGACACTGTGGAGTAGTGTGAAAAGTGAGCGAAGAGAGTTACTAATTGATGCCTCTTGGAAAGTAGTCCAAGAGTGGTCCTCTTCCTAAACTCTCCTCTTGTGTGTGGTTTTATCTTTATGAGGTGTTCATAACAAGTGATGTGTAGATCTCCCTTATCTCATAATGGCTTTTCCTGCCTGCAGTGAATATGCAGGATACTGGATCATATACCAGCTTCTTTGAATTACTGCTCATGTCAGGAGATAAAATCTGCCTATTCTTTGAACTAACACTGGCGAGGGTTAGTTATTCTGGCTACCGAGAGAATGACACAGCAGATTAAACTCTTTCATTTCCTTCTTTGTCAAATGCCTTTTCATCTAACTGTGTGTCCCATAGAAATTCAGAGCAGTGTTGGCTGAGGGAAGTGGAAATATTTATCTCCTGTGTGTATCTGCCACCCTATTTAGACATGCTGGCAGAGCGCAGAGATTGGAGGAGTTGGATTAGGCAGTAGTTTCCCTATTGCTCACAGAACCACTTTTTCTGTGGTCTCCCAGCTACCCTGTGCCCAGTGGCCTATGCAAGATGGAGCGGAAAAGGCTCATTTTATGAACAAACAGGAACCTTTCTGGTCAGATTAATACCTGTGCTCTTTTAGAGAGATTTAGATACTAGAGATTTTAGGTACTGGAATAGGCTCCCCAGAAAGGTGGTTGAATCACCATCCCTGGTTGTGTTTAAGAGCCTTTTGGATGTGGTACTCAGGGATATGATTTAGTGTAGGGTTTTTAGAGTTAGGGTACTGGTTAGGCTGCGGTTGGACTTGATGATCTTCAATGTCTTTTCCAACCTGGGTAAATCTATGATTCTATGCAGGAACTCTTCTCCTGAGGTTAATCCAAGTTGTATCCAGGCCCTTCAGAAGGAAAGGGATATAGCAGCACAGAAATATGGCCTGATTCTGACATAACTAAATGCAGACCTGGAGAGTTAAAAGGGATTGTGTGATGTTCAAAGGATTTTGAAGCAAAGATGTCCCCTAGGTAAGATTTGTGGCTGACATTCCCCATACATTGTTTGTAGGCACACAAGCTAAGGAGAGACTAGTGATGAGCATGCAGAGAAGCCAATGGTTCAGACAGGTTTGTAGTGACACAACACTGTAGAGTTCTGTCTAGTTCTCCTTGGCATAGTTTGGAAAATAAAGATGAGGTAATTGGTGGTAACCAATATGGCTTCATCAAGGTCAAGCCATGTCTGACAAACTTGGTGGCCTTTCATGATGGAGTAACAGCATCAGTGGATAATGGGAGAGCAACTGACATCATCTACTTGGACTTGTGCAGAGCATTTGATCCCGTCCTGCATGACATCCTGGTCACCAAACTGGAGAAAAATGATTTTGATGGATGGACCAGTTGCAGGATAGGGAACTGTCTGGATGGTCACACTCAGAGTTGCAGTGAGTAGCTGAGTGTCCAGGTGGAGGGTGGTGTTGGGACCAGTGTTATTTAACATTTTTGTAGGCAACATGGAGAGTGGAATCAAATGAACCCTCAGCAAGTTTGCAGATGACACCAAGCTGAGCGGTGCTGTTGATGTGCTAGAGGGAAGGGATGCTACCCAGAGGGACCTGGACAGGCTGGAGAGGTGGGCCCTTGGCAGCCTCATGAACTTGAGTGAGGCCAAGTACAAGGCCCTGCACCTGGGTCAGGGCAATCCCAAGCACAGGCACAGGCTTAGAGGAGAATGATTTGAGAGAAGCCTTGACCCTGAGGAGAAGAGTTGGTGTGGAGGGAGGTGTCCCTGCCTATAGCAGGGGGACTGGAACTAAATGACCTTAAAGATTCAGTCAGTTCTATTGTTTTTCTACCCTTAATTTTGCTTGAAAGGTTTTAGAATAAATGAGATTCTGGTTTCCATGAAAACTGTTTGCAGGGAGCTCCATTGTAGCTAGTAGGTCTGTCTTTAAGTTCAAGGGCAATAATGCATTGACTGTGTTGAAGAGAGAAATGACTCAGGAATGGATGATGGTTTAGAATAAAACATAATCCTACTTATTTTCTATGCAAATATGTGTAAGGAAAAGATGCTGCACTCAGTTCTGGAAATACCCTGACAAATATATCTCTACTGTTTCACAGCTGGAGATATCAAGATTGTTAAAGCACTGGAAGATGTGGAAGTGAATGAATATGGGAGTGCATCTTTTGTCTGTGAGATTTCACACGATGAGGTTCAGACCCAGTGGTACAAAGAGGACAACAAGCTGAAGGCTGATGACAACATCAGAATGCAACAAGATGGTAGGGTGTAAGCGGGGGGTCTTTCTCCTGAGTGGGGGGTGGGTTGGAGATCAAGCATATAAGACATCTGAAATGAAGTGAAGAGGGTTCAGAAGCGAGTTCCCCTTTTGTTTTGGGACTGAGGTTTAGGTGGAACAAGTGACATGGTGGGATGCTTAGTGTGGGAAGTGTGATGCTATCCCACCATCCCACACTGCTGGGAGCAGGTAGGAAATGAGTGCAGTTATTTCCAAAGTGGGGGTGAACAGGGCAGTCAGTTCACCTCTCCAAAGAGGTTTTGTCTGACAGTGAGTGTGATCCTTCTGTATCAGATACTTTGAATTTGACGGTGGCCGCATTTGATCAGTCCTTGTAGAAGCCATGTTTAGATTCTGCTTTGGTCTGCTCCATTTCCAGTTCAAAGTCGTTGGACACTAAATGAGACAGCTGCATCTCAGTAAAAGATGTGTTTGAATAGCTGTGATGTGCTTACTATTCAGATTTACAGAGCTGAGGTTTTGTCCTTGGCTATAGCAAAGAAGTCAAATCAGGTGAAATTAATTGTATTTCTGAACTAGACAAGTTTAAGTTTGGTAGCACCTAAATTTGGTGCGGTTTGTCATTGATTTCATCTGAAAGAAACTTGCAGGCTTTTTATCTGCTGTTGTCCCCAGCGTAAGATTATCCATTCACATCCTAAAGTACTTGTTATATTTTCAACTCACTCTTATTTGAATAAAAGCCTCAACAATTGGGAGCAATTTAATAAGCACAGAACAAGAGCTGGACCTTGCATTTGGTAGATACTGTACAGTATTACTTCATAGAAATGTAGTCAATGGCATTCCCTATAGACAATCGTTTGTTTTATCTTTAGAGTCGTTCAAAGAACCGTTGTGAACTTGACATTAATTGGAATGGAATACACGCAAGAGACTTTCCTCTTCTTCCAATTGTCCTCATCCTTTCTTCTCTTCCACCCCTGCTTTGCAGATTACCATATAGAAATCACCAGGAAGTTGGAGGACAAGACAGCTTTGGAACGTCATTCTGTCATCCTGTCCTGTGACTTCAGGCCTTCTCCAAAGGTTGTGAAATGGTTCAAGGGCCGCACACCCATCGAGCCCTCTGAGAAGTACAAGATCAAGAGGGATAAGCATTCAGTAGAGCTCAGAATTCTGAAGCTGAAGCCCGATGATGCTGGTGTGTACAAGTGCAAGGCAGGAATTGCAGAGACTGAGGCCACGCTGACAGCTGAAGGTATGAGCAGTGAGGGTGGCCTCTTCCATGTCCTATTTCACCTCAGATTTCTCTTCTTGAGGTTGACTTCTGCCGTTCTCTCCTGCTAACTTTATACATGTATTATCTTCACATAGATGATTACACAAAGATCATCTAGTCCAACCATTCTACCACATCCCAGTATGATTTATAGTAACAGTGGTAACAGTTCACCTTGTTTCCCCACAGCCCGCAATGTAGAAGTAACGAAGCACCTGCAGGATGTAGAAATTGAAGAAGAGAGCTCTGCTGTCTTCTCCTGCGAGCTGTCCCATAATGACGAGGACGTGGAATGGTTCCTGAATGGCAACCTCCTTTACACCAACAATTACAATGACATCAAGAACGTTGGCAATTGCTGCACACTGACAATGAAGCAGGTTAAGCCTGAGGATGCTGGCACAGTGACAGTGAAGTCAGACAAGGTGTCAGAAAGCGCACCTGAAGGTGATAGGTGGGTCTGATCACACCCCTCCTGGATGTAAGAGATGCTAAGGAGCTCCAGTTCATTCTATTGTGCAGCAGTCCTGCTTCTAAAGCTGACCTCTCTGGGGTGACAAGTCATCAGAGGCTTTCTTCCAGTGGAAGGTTCCATTGCAGCAGATATCAAGGAAGGAGGATGGTTTTGGTGTCCTGCCAAAGCATTCCATTGCTTTTTATCATCATTTTACTTAACACAAGGAGAGTTACAGGAGCAATTTCTTTTACTGCTTCAGTAACATGCAGTGTCAATGCTGTTGTCTCCAAGGATTTATGACTGAAGGAGAGATCATTCAGTGTGTGTTTTGCCTCTGGGATGACTAATGACCAGGCTGTGAGCGACCTGATCTAGCTGTGAATGTCCCTTTTTATTGCAGGGGAGCTGGGCTAGATGGCCTTTAAGGGTCTCTTCCAATTCTAAGGAACTTGTGCCTGAAGTGCAGAAGTGGATGAATTATACCACTTCTTCATATCCTCCCCATGATTACAGAGGAAATACAACAAAACAACATGCATGGTCTTACTGTTGTCATTTGCTTGAATACGAAGACGTCTCTTTTTTATGGTTGAGATTTTTGTTGATATGGGTCAGGAGGAACTCACACTTTTTAGCTTTCTCAATAGGCAAAAAGTTCCAGTTGCTGCAAGCCACCGAGGTAACCAATAGAGGGGCCCTGATCCCCCTTGTGCCATCGGGATGCTCTGGCACGGGATGTGCCTCAAATTCAAAGCTCCTTCCCACCTCCCAAGGAAAAGCAAAGCAACTCAAGCATCTCCAGCAAAGCTGCCCAGCAGACAGCAGGGAATGCAAACAGCTTCTGGCTGCTCCCCTGCACTCCTGTCCTAAGTAAGTGACCCCTCGAGGACTGGATGGGAAATCAGTGCATGACACATGTGAGTGTGCACAGCATTGTGCAAAGCAGTGGGGATCCGTGTGTGTGTGTGTATTTGTGCATGGATGGTGTTGTACACACATTTGTGTCCATGAGTGTACAAACCAGTGGTGTTGCTCAGGTGTGTGTAGGTCTGTGGGTATGTGTGCAAGGACGAGCATGCACATATATGTACGTGCACAGGGGTGTGCAGAGTGTTGGAGCTGCACAAGGACATTGTGGTACCAGTGTGTGCGTGCACTTTGGGAGTGAAAGGAAGGGGTTACACATGTGTGAGTGTGTGTGCGCACAGGGCTGCACTAAGGGATGTGGTTGTGTGAGTGTGTGTGAGCACATAGTGCGTGGATGCGGTGGCACAAATGTGTGCTTGCACAGGGCTGTGCTGAGGAGTTGGGCTGCACACAGGTGCACACAAAGGGATGTTTGAACCCTTTGCCCCTAAGAACAGTTTTCCAGTGTCTCTCGTCCAAGAATTCTTTGAACAGCCTGCAGCTGACTCTCCTGAAGCTCAGGGTCCTGACTTTGCTTTTTGCCAGGCCCGCATTCCTTGAGATGAGGAACTCTAGGAGGGCATGGTCACTACAGCCCTGACCACCTCCAGTCTTAACCCCTGCTGTGCAGCATGTCCAGTAATGCTTCCCTTCACAGAATCACAGAATCACAGAATTACCCGGGTTGGAAGGGACCTCAAGGATCATGTAGTTCCAACCCCCCTGCCTAGCAGGGCCACCAAACATACACATTTACTAGATCAGGTTGCCCAGGGCCCTGTCCAACCTGGTCTTGAACACCTCCAAGGACGGGGCATCCACAACCTCACTGGGCAGCCTGTTCCAGGACCTAACCACCCTTCTAGTAAAGAACTTTCCCCTAACATCCAACCTAAATCTTCCCTCCTTCAACTTAAAACCATTTCCCCTAGTCCTGCTATTATCAGCCCTTTCGAAGAGTTTACTCCCCTCCTGGGAGTAAGTTCCCTTCAGGTATTGAAAGGCTGCAATGAGGTCACCTCGCAACCTTCTCTTCTCCAGGCTGAACAAACCCAACTCCCTCAGCCTGTCCTCATAGGGGAGGTGCTCCAGCCCCCTGATCATCTTTGTGGCCCTCCTCTGGACCCTTTCCAAAATCTCCATATCTTTTTTGTACTGAGGGCTCCACACCTGGACACAGTACTCCAGATGGGGCCTCACAAGAGCAGAGTAGAGAGGGACGATCACCTCCCTATCCCTGCTGACCACCCCTCTCCTGATGGAGCCCAGGATCCCATTTGCTTTCCGGGCTGCCAGAGCGCACTGCTGGCTCATGTTAAGTTTCTCATCTATCAGGACCCCTAGGTCTTTTTCAGCTGAGCTGCTCTCAAGGACAACTCCTCCCAGCCTGTACAGGTGCCTGGGGTTCTTCCGGCCCAAGTGCAAAACCTTGCACTTTGCCGTGTTGAACCTCATTAGGTTCACCCGAGCCCAGCTTTCCAGCCTGTCAAGGTCCCTCTGAATGGCATCTGTTCCCTCCACCGTATCGACTGCACCACTCAGCTTGGTGTCATCAGCAAACTTGCTGAGGGTGCACTCCATTCCCTCATCGATGTCGTTAATAAAGATGTTAAAGAGCACCGGTCCCAAGACAGACCCTTGAGGGACGCCGCTCGTTACCGGCCTCCACCTGGACATAGAGCCATTGACCACCACCCTCTGTCTGCGGCCTTTCAACCAATTGCTTATCCATCTAGTTGTCCACCCATCAAATCCACCTCCCTCCAATTTGGAGATGAGGATGTGATGGGGGACCATGTCAAAGGCCTTGCTCAGGTCCAGGTAAATGACATCGGTCGCCTTCCCTTCATCCACCAACGCCGTCACTCCATCATAGAAGGCCACAAGATTAGTTAAGCATGACCTTCCCCTGGTGAAGCCATGCTGGCTGTCTCGGATCACATGCTTGTTCTTTATGCGATCAAGCATGTTGTCCAGGAGGATCTGTTCCATAATCTTCCCAGGCACAGAGGTGAGACTCACCGGCCTGTAGTTACCCGGGTCGTCCCTGCTCCCCTTCTTGTAAATGGGAGTGACGTGACCCTTCCTCCAATCATCCGGGACCTCACCTGACAGCCACGACTTCTCAAATATGATGGAGAGCGGCTCAGCAACCACCTCAGCCAGCTCCTTCAGGACCCTGGGATGCACGCCATCTGGCCCCATAGACTTATACTCATTCAGTCTAAGGAGGCACTCTCGGACTTGCTCTACCCTTACAGTGGGGAGGGATTTACCTCCTTGGTCCCCACATGGAGGTATGGGGGTGCAAGACTTAGGGACGTGAAAAAGACTAGAATCCTGGCCACCAGTGAAGACCGAGGTGAAGAACTCATTCAGCACCTCAGCTTTCTCTTCATCTGTTGAAGCCATTTCTCCTTTTAAATTTACCAGAGTAGGCACGCCCATTTTGGCCTGTCTCTTCTGGCCAATGTACCTGTAGAAGGTTTTCTTGTTGTTTTTCACATCCCTCGCCAAGTTCAGTTCTGCCTGAGCCTTGGCTTTCCTGATCCCACATCTGCAAGTTCGGACGGCATCCCTGTATTCTTCCCGGGTGACACAGCCTTGTTTCCAGAACTTGTACACCCCTTTCTTCACCCTCAGTTCTCTTAGCAGGTCCTTGCTGAGCCATGCCGGTTTTCTACCTCTCCTGCCCACTTTCTTAATCAGGGGAATGGAGACCTCTTGTGCTGCCAGGAGGGCATCCTTGAACAGTAGCCAGCTCTCCTCAACGTCCTTATCTTTGAGGGCAGCGCGCCAGGGGATCTTGGCCAGCATTCCATTGAGTAGCTTGAAGTCTGCTCTTCTAAAGTTGAGCATCCTGGTCCTGCTCTTTGCCAGGCCCACATCGCTTGAGATCACAAACTCAACCAGGGCATGATCGCTGGAGCCCAGGCAGCCTCCAACCTTGACGCCTTTGATGATCTCCTCAGCGTTGGTGAGCAGCAGGTCCAGCAACGCTTGACCTCTGGTCGGTCTGTCCAATACCTTCCCTTCTGCTTGGTGTGCTTAATGCTTGGCCCACAAAGTTATTCCCAGTGCAGTCCAGCAGTCTCTCAGACAGCTTGCAGCCAGCCATGCTGATTTCCCAGCCTGACTGGAATCCCCCATCAAGTTGAGAGTCAGTGAGCGCGGTGCTTCTGGTAGCTGCAGTAAGCAGGGCCCATCAACAGGCTCCCTTGACCAGGCGGCCTGGAGCAGACCCTCGCCTCCAGAAGCCCATTATTGGTTCAGTCCCGAATTTTACCCGCAAGTTCTCAACGTGATCGTGGCTGTTCTTAGTCCTTTGCAGTCAGCTTCTTCATAGAGAGGGCAAATACCTTGCCCTCCGGAATTCCATAGTAACAATCATGTCTCCTTTATGTCAGGTGAGGTGTTTTTTGTTGTTGTTGTTTTTTGTTTGCTTGTTTGTTTGTTTTCCATTTTCTAGGTAGAAAATTTAATTTCTGAGCCAGGAGAAGAAGAAGTGCAACATGTAACAATCTTCCTGGCACTGTGCAGTTTGCATGAGTAGCCAAGTGCTCCTCAGGTAATGTGTGCTGCAGAGCTGACCTTGGTGGCAGGGGTTGTGTCTTCATTTTCTTCCTGTCATGTGGGAACATAAGAAGACTCTTCAGAGCAGGAGCTGCAGAGGAAGATGAACGGCATGAGAAGGTAAGGCTAGGAACCAAGGACACCTCCAGAAAGAACAGAAAAACTAAGTCATTTAAGATGCATTATGGCCGTGTGATACTGTCCGTGACTGGAGGAGAAGCACATGGCTAGGAATGACTGATGGCTCTGGTGGGATGAGTGCCTACGTGCGCCGTAAAGGAGAGTTTGTGGGATGTTCTGTGGACATGTGAAGGCTGTGGGAAAGTTAAGAGAGAAAACGTGTGAATTCACAGAAGTGGTATTAGAACCTGGAATAAACCATTTGGATCACTCACATCTGAGTCCGTGCCAGATTGTCGCACTGTCAGAACCTGAGGCCTGGGATTTTCCTTTAGTAGTGCCAACTGCCTGTTGTAAATGAGAAAAGATATTACTAAACATAGCTTCCCTCCTTGTAGTTTTGATATTTCTGTCTTTGCATTCCTTTAGCACCCAGGGTGTTGATGCAGCTGCACAAATCCGCTGTACTGTCCTCCTGTTTTGCATGGAAGAATGGTAAAATAGCAATCTCTGGGTGAAATTTTGTTCAGGCGTTTTCCTTTCTGTGTCCCTAGGAAGCAATGGCTTGGAAATGGCAGTGCCGCCTGGGAACCCACACAGCAACCCAGTATCTCATTGTCTGGGTCTGTGAAAAACCACAATGATGACAAAAGATGTTTCAATTCTGTCTGTGCTGTCAGTGCAGCCCTGAGGAGCGGTGTGGGCATGGCATGGCAGGGAGAAGGGATTTCCCTTCCAATGGGAAAGTGCCTGTTCATGTGTTGGTATGTAACCGCTCCATGGCCTGCTCCATGTGCTTCTGAATGGGCAGCTCAACTTTTGTGTCACTCAGCCACCTGTGGCAGAGGTCAGGATTAGTGCCTTTCAAGGAGCTGAGAAGCATTTCTTGCTCAAGTCCTGCTTCCAAGCTTAACCACCTACAATGAAGTAGATGTCGTTTTTCTGGTGTCCTTCAATTCCGTGTCCGCATTTTCCCAAAAGCAAAAGAATTTGGAGTTAACCAGCTGCAGTGAAGTGAGCGATTTCAGTGCCTATTTCTGATGGTGGCAATGAGTTCAGAGGTCACACTTAATTGACGGTGCCTGTTTCCATTCTGACAAAGGCTGTAGTTTCAGCTGACTTCCCGAGGCTGCCATGTGTGGTGGTGACACAGCCTTGGGCTTGTGCGTTTGCATGACTCCCACCTTTCCTTTCTGTGTCTTGCAGGTCAGCTGGTGCTGGAAGCGGCCGGTATCTGAGTAGGAATGAAGGTGAGTGCAGGAGCAGCTGCTGAGGGGAGGAAGGAAGTCCATGCTAATGAGCTCTGAAGCATCTGTGGGTCCGGTACCAGAATAGGCAGCAGTGATGCAGGGGGCTCCTCGGCAGGAAGCTGGCTGATCCAAATGCTTGCTGAGAGTTTGGAAGCCCAAACCCTTATTGTCTCTGTAAGGGTGGCTAATAAAAAGATGTTAACCAAGATGGTGGTAAATAGCCTAAGGTTATTAGCAAAGGGAAACTCACCAATATCGATACCTTGACTAGAAAGCTGAGGCAGCCTCAACTAGGGAGCAATCTCTAAGACATGCTGTCTCAGTGGTGGTCAGCCTTTAAATGAGGTCTCAGAGGAGGTTGAGTCGAGGTCCACCCCTTCTGGGAGCACAGCTAGATTACTCTCACCTGTGCTCCCGCAGCTGACCCAATACTTGCCTCAGCTGATTAATCAGAGGTTCAAGCTGTGATTTCCCATACAGTCTCTAAGCTGAAGGCAGCATCTCCTTGATCTGATGGTGGTGTGCCTGAGTGAGGGAGTGATCCAAGCTGGATGCAGAAGAGTCATCTTAATTTCTCTGCTATTTTACTTCAGATGACACCTATTGGGTGTTGGTTTCTTAAAATTTGGATCTAGGAGGTGGTCTCTTCCTTTGCTTCTGATGAAAGCACAGAAGTGCAGCAGGAGTAGAAGACAAAGAGGTTTTCTTGGTGACAGGAACACCAATTATTTGATTCAAATGTGTAACTGATGTAGATGGTGAAGAACAGATCTGCCTCAAAGACATGCTTGATCACATAAGAAATGAGCATGTGATCCAAGACAGGCAGCGTGGCTTTAGCAGGGGAAGGCCATGCCTAACCAGTCTGGTGTCCTTCTATGATGGAGTGACGGCATTTGTGGACAAAAGGAAGGTAACAGATGTCATTGACCTGGACTTGAGCAAGATCTTTGACATTGCCCTCCACCACATCCTTATCTCTAAACTGGAGGGATGTGGATTTGACAGGTGGACCACCTGGTGGATAAGGGATTGGTTGAAAGGCCACAGACAGAGGGTGGTGATTCATGGTTTGATGTCCAGGTGGAGGCCGATAACAAGTGGTGTCATCCAGGAGTCTGTCTTGGGACCAGTGCTTTTTTACATGGTTATCAGAGACACCAATGATGCAATGGAGTGCACCTTCTGCTGTTTGCTGAGTGGTGCGGCTGACGCAGTGGAAGGAAGGGATGCCATTCAGAGGGAGCTCAACCGAGAGGTTGGCCTACGTGAATCTAATGAGGTTGAACACAGCAAAGTGCAAGGTTTTGCACTTGGGCTGGAGGAATCCCAGGCATTTCTACAGACTGGGAGGAGCAGTCCTTAAGAGAAGCCCCGCAGAGAAGGACCTGGGGGTCCTGGTGGATGAAAAACAGAATGTGAGCCATCAGCGTGCTCTTGCAGCTCAGAGAGCAAATGGTCCCCTGGGCTCCATCAGAAGAGGGGATGGCCAGCAGGGACAGGGAGGTGATTGATCTTCATGATCCTTGAGGTCCCTTCCAACCCGGGCCATTCTATGATTCTGTGATTACACTCGCTGTCAGAAAGAATGGCAGCTGTACAGAAGCTGGATATATTTTGGGACAGTTCTTGTAACCAGTTGATTTTAAGACCTTGCCCGAGTCAAGAGTCTAAATTGAGTGTCAGAAGAAAGCTGGTAAAGTGGCTATTGCTCATTCTTTTTCATTTGCTGATTCTTTCATTCGGGTTCCTTTTCCAAAGGAGATTCTGGTGATGGAAGCAATTGAAGAAAGAACCAAAGCAGCTCTTGCCAAGAGTGCTTGAAGTCCCTGTGGAGAGAAGCAAAGAACTTGGGCTTCCTCTGGGATGCTCCCCACCATGTCTCAGGAAGGAGACAACTGCTGTTCCACTTTCTGCTCTGTGTGTGGAAAGGTACGTCTGGGTTTCTTCTGCTTGTTTATTCTTTCTTTTTCAGGCTTTGAAGGAGAAGGGGTGGAGCAACGGGAGACTCACTGGTCGTTTGTTACCTCAAGAACAGGATGGATTCTGCATTGACTGTGAAAAACCTGGGCTAGTAGCATGGGCATGTTTCAGGCTGGACTTTTCCTTCTTGGTTTCCTTTTGGCTACAGGGAGACAGCTGTCTAAAGGTGTGTTTTCATACCCACTCTCCAAAACCATGTTTCATTGTTGCAGGTGGTTCAGTGTGCTCTTGCAGTGCAGATGCTGTAGTTTGCTGTAGAATCTGAATTGTTTCTGTTCCTAGGGGAGGACTGGGAGGAGGTAGTGAGAAGAGAATTCAATGCCTGAGGTGTATCTTAGTGAGAAATGTTGGCATGAGGTGCTGAAAGTCTTGAGTTGTCAAAGGCCAGTGAGGCTCAGACTCCTTAACCTGCTGGAGCAGGGTGGAAGCAAGGAGTGGGCACTGCCGTCCCACAAGCTGCACTTGGTTCTGGTCTGCCAGGTCTGTGCTGGCCTGGATTTCTTCTGAGAAGTTTGTTGGAGCTGCTTGGAGTAGTGAAGGGTGGGGAGGAAGTGCTGCTCAAGAGCTAAGGCTCTGCATGATCATCTTGGATGGTTTTAACCATGATATCTGAAGACATAGTTTCCATCAGAATGATCCCAACATTGTGCGAGTGTCTCAGATGTATGAGAGCACCCGCCTCCTCCAGCTGAGCCATAGGAAAGCTAACTGTGCCCAGTAATTACAGCTTCTGCAGATTGAATATGCTTCCAAGTGTTTTCCTTAGTGATCAATAATGTCCCAGCACTCTGAGATTCCATCTCTGGCACAGTCTGGAGCATCTCTGCAATCCTTGGTTGCTGGAGGGCACGTGGTGAGTGCATGGACAGGGTGGCACAAACGCGTGCGTGTGCTGAGGAGTTGGGTTGCACACAGGTGCACACAAAGGGGTGTTTGTGGAAGGTGTAGGCACGTAGGTGTTCCCAGGGATGGTTTGCACACGTCTGTGAATGCAAAGGAGGGCACACGATGCAGAGTGTGCATGGGGGTGTGCAAAGCAGGCAGGGTGGTGAATGGGTGTGCGTGTGCACATGGATAGGGGAAGGTTGGGGTTACAGGTTGACCTGTGCTGAGGTGAGTGGGGACTCACGGTGTTGCTCAGTGGTAGATTGGTTCACACTGAGTGCTAACAGGAAACTCGCACACCCTTTTTGTTTCAGCTGTGCCAGCGCTGTGATCCCTTGCTGCAGGGATGGGGTGTTGGAAGGATGGTGTGCGTGCCGAGCTCCCATCTCTTGCAGGAATCAAGTGTAGAGCAAAAGGGATGTTTGGGCCAGGTGACTGTAAGAAGGCTGGCTGCTTTGGATGGTGGTAGCTGATGGAAACAGGTGCTCTGGGGACCGTTCAGCTTTTAACAGAAGACAGGGGTCCTGCAGCAAGAACGACTAGGTTCTCAAATGGCTTCAGACGTGCACACCGACTACATCCCCGCAGACATTTACCGGTAGGTGGCTCTTGCAGAAGAAGATTCAAGCAGCAGAACCTTTTGCTCAGCTACAGCACACAAATGCTACAAAAGCAGGAACAACCTGCAAGCTCTGGGTCTGTTTGTCTTGCACAGGCATGCACTAACTGCGTTTGATGGTACCCCCCATCCTTGATTTCCTTCCCTGCTTCTTGTCTGATGACGCTGCTGAGCCAGGAACAAGCTGCCCAGTGTGGCAGAGCATGGTGCAGAGCTGTGCTGGGACCTCCTCCCCTTCATCTGCTGCAGATCAGTGCCCCACACGTGCCATTGGGATGCTCTGGCACGGGATGTGCCTCCAACCCAAAGCTCCTTCCCACCTCCCAAGGAAAAACAAAGCAACCCAAGCATCTCCAGCAAAGCTGCCCAGCAGACAGCAGGGAATGCAAACAGCTTCTGGCTGCTCCCCTACACTCCCGTCCTAAGTAAGAGACCCTATGAGGACTGGCTGGGAAATCAGTGCATGACACACGTGAGTGTGCACAGGATTGTGCAAAGCAGTGGGGTTCCACGAGTTTGTGTGTGTGTGTATCTCTGCTGTTATGAAAGCATGGGAAGACTTACTGAGTCCCAGATAATTACTTATCCTCAAATGATTTTTCCTGGCCAAAGTTAGAGCCTCTCACAGGTAATCGAGATCAACAGGCTGTTGTTGCACAATCAACAGACACAATCTAGATGATCAGCTGAGGAAAATAAAGCATCATGCCAAGGGTACTAGATAAGTGAGCAGCTTGAGATCTGCACATTTATGTGATGCTCATGGTCTTAGACAATATTTGCCTAGAGAGGTCACATTGAATGAAAGCAAACTCTAAGATGAATGAAAATATGCACAGGAGAAGAAGCCTCTGAGGCTTCTCAAGTGTTATGACCAGAAGACATAAACTCTGTTAAAGCAAACGTTTCTCTCTATTTTTTGTGTTATTCCAGGCAGGCCTTGATTACCGCCTGAACACATGCTGTGGAAGCCCAGCTTATGCAGCACCAGAGCTAATCCAGGGCAAAGTGTCTATTGGCTCAGAGGGATGTAGAGCGGTGTTTGTTTTCCCCTCTTTCCCTTCCCTCTCCACAGAGCATTTAAAGGCAGTGGAGCTCAGGTAGGCTCTCTTGGTTTCCCTTCTGAATTCTGCTAGGTTGCATCGCTTGGTAGCTCTCAGAAGCTGTCAGTGGCCACAGACTAGAAAAGTGCAATTGGTCTCAGTTCACACAGCTGGCTGGTTTGTCTCTGGCTAATCCTGAACTGCCTCAAGCGACTGCTTTGGGGCTCTACAGAACAGCAACTTCAGAGATCTCTTTCTATTACTAAGTGTTTGAAAGAGCAATTTGCTCTGTTAATTATCCATCATTTCTGTGCAGTCTGTTTTGTCAGACTTGTCTTTAGCTTCCAAGTTGTATGTGAAGAATTGTTTCCGTTGTAATGCACAATGAACTAAAAATTGAGAGATGAAAATGTGAAGAGTTTTTCCAGCTTTGATTTCATGTCTGGAATTTTGGAACCCACTACTTGCAGTTGTTAATCTGTCCAAACTGGTCTGGTTTGGGATGCCCTCGTACTTCTTGAATCGCTGTTAAAGGCGGAGCAATTCCTACAAGTGCCATGGCCCCACTGTTGTTCTAATTCTTGTTTCTTTGTTTTCCACACGCTGCTTTTCAAGCCTCCTTTTTCTTTACAGTCAAAGTGAGAACTGCACTGTGTCTGAACCTTGTTGTGCCTCTACATAAAGAGAACCGAACAGCAGCAAAGCCAGACAGGTGACTGTGCTGACAGCTCTCGTAGCCAGTAACATCCAACCTAAATCTTCCCTCCTTCAACTTAAAACCATTTCCCCTAGTCCTGCTATTATCAGCCCTTTCGAAGAGTTTACTCCCCTCCTGGGAGTAAGTTCCCTTCAGGTATTGAAAGGCTGCAATGAGGTCACCTCGCAACCTTCTCTTCTCCAGGCTGAACAAACCCAACTCCCTCAGCCTGTCCTCATAGGGGAGGTGCTCCAGCCCCCTGATCATCTTTGTGGCCCTCCTCTGGACCCTTTCCAAAATTTCCATATCTTTTTTGTACTGAGGGCTCCACACCTGGACACAGTACTCCAGATGGGGCCTCACAAGAGCAGAGTAGAGAGGGACGATCACCTCCCTATCCCTGCTGACCACCCCTCTCCTGATGGAGCCCAGGATCCCATTTGCTTTCCGGGCTGCCAGAGCGCACTGCTGGCTCATGTTAAGTTTCTCATCTATCAGGACCCCTAGGTCTTTTTCAGCCGAGCTGCTCTCAAGGACAACTCCTCCCAGCCTGTACAGGTGCCTGGGGTTCTTCCGGCCCAAGTGCAAAACCTTGCACTTTGCTGTGTTGAACCTCATTAGGTTCACCCGAGCCCAGCTTTCCAGCCTGTCAAGGTCCCTCTGAATGGCATCTGTTCCCTCCACCGTATCGACTGCACCACTCAGCTTGGTGTCATCAGCAAACTTGCTGAGGGTGCACTCCATTCCCTCATCGATGTCATTAATAAAGATGTTAAAGAGCACCGGTCCCAAGACAGACCCTTGAGGGACGCCGCTCGTTACCGGCCTCCACCTGGACATAGAGCCATTGACCACCACCCTCTGTCTGCGGCCTTTCAACCAATTGCTTATCCATCTAGTTGTCCACCCATCAAATCCACCTCCCTCCAATTTGGAGATGAGGATGTGATGGGGGACCATGTCAAAGGCCTTGCTCAGGTCCAGGTAAATGACATCGGTCGCCTTCCCTTCATCCACCAACGCCGTCACTCCATCATAGAAGGCCACAAGATTAGTTAAGCATGACCTTCCCCTGGTGAAGCCATGCTGGCTGTCTCGGATCACATGCTTGTTCTTTATGCGATCAAGCATGTTGTCCAGGAGGATCTGTTCCATAATCTTCCCAGGCACAGAGGTGAGACTCACCGGCCTGTAGTTACCCGGGTCGTCCCTGCTCCCCTTGTAAATGGGAGTGACGTGACCCTTCCTCCAATCATCCGGGACCTCACCTGACAGCCACGACTTCTCAAATATGATGGAGAGCGGCTCAGCAACCACCTCAGCCAGCTCCTTCAGGACCCTGGGATGCACGCCATCTGGCCCCATAGACTTATACTCATTCAGTCTAAGGAGGCACTCTCGGACTTGCTCTACCCTTACAGTGGGGAGGGATTTACCTCCTTGGTCCCCACATGGAGGTATGGGGGTGCAAGACTTAGGGACGTGAAAAAGACTAGAATCCTGGCCACCAGTGAAGACCGAGGTGAAGAACTCATTCAGCACCTCAGCTTTCTCTTCATCTGTTGAAGCCATTTCTCCTTTTAAATTTACCAGAGTAGGCACGCCCATTTTGGCCTGTCTCTTCTGGCCAATGTACCTGTAGAAGGTTTTCTTGTTGTTTTTCACATCCCTCGCCAAGTTCAGTTCTGCCTGAGCCTTGGCTTTCCTGATCCCACATCTGCAAGTTCGGACGGCATCCCTGTATTCTTCCCGGGTGACACAGCCTTGTTTCCAGAGCTTGTACACCCCTTTCTTCACCCTCAGTTCTCTTAGCAGGTCCTTGCTGAGCCATGCCGGTTTTCTACCTCTCCTGCCCACTTTCTTAATCAGGGGAATGGAGACCTCTTGTGCTGCCAGGAGGGCATCCTTGAACAGTAGCCAGCTCTCCTCAACGTCCTTATCTTTGAGGGCAGCGCGCCAGGGGATCTTGGCCAGCATTCCATTGAGTAGCTTGAAGTCTGCTCTTCTAAAGTTGAGCATCCTGGTCCTGCTCTTTGCCAGGCCCACATCGCTTGAGATCACAAACTCAACCAGGGCATGATCGCTGGAGCCCAGGCAGCCTCCAACCTTGACGCCTTTGATGATCTCCTCAGCGTTGGTGAGCAGCAGGTCCAGCAACGCTTGACCTCTGGTCGGTCTGTCCAATACCTTCCCTTCTGCTTGGTGTGCTTAATGCTTGGCCCACAAAGTTATTCCCAGTGCAGTCCAGCAGTCTCTCAGACAGCTTGCAGCCAGCCATGCTGATTTCCCAGCCTGACTGGAATCCCCCATCAAGTTGAGAGTCAGTGAGCGCGGTGCTTCTGGTAGCTGCAGTAAGCAGGGCCCATCAACAGGCTCCCTTGACCAGGCGGCCTGGAGCAGACCCTCACCTCCAGAAGCCCATTATTGGTTCAGTCCCGAATTTTACCCGCAAGTTCTCAACGTGATCGTGGCTGTTCTTAGTCCTTTGCAGTCAGCTTCTTCATAGAGAGGGCAAATACCTTGCCCTCCGGAATTCCATAGTAACAATCATGTCTCCTTTATGTCAGGTGAGGTGTTTTTTGTTGTTGTTGTTTTTTGTTTGCTTGTTTGTTTGTTTTCCATTTTCTAGGTAGAAAATTTAATTTCTGAGCCAGGAGAAGAAGAAGTGCAACATGTAACAATCTTCCTGGCACTGTGCAGTTTGCATGAGTAGCCAAGTGCTCCTCAGGTAATGTGTGCTGCAGAGCTGACCTTGGTGGCAGGGGTTGTGTCTTCATTTTCTTCCTGTCATGTGGGAACATAAGAAGACTCTTCAGAGCAGGAGCTGCAGAGGAAGATGAACGGCATGAGAAGGTAAGGCTAGGAACCAAGGACACCTCCAGAAAGAACAGAAAAACTAAGTCATTTAAGATGCATGATGGCCGTGTGATACTGTCCGTGACTGGAGGAGAAGCACATGGCTAGGAATGACTGATGGCTCTGGTGGGATGAGTGCCTACGTGCACCATAAAGGAGAGTTTGTGGGATGTTCTGTGGACATGTGAAGGCTGTGGGAAAGTTAAGAGAGAAAACGTGTGAATTCACAGAAGTGGTATTAGAACCTGGAATAAACCATTTGGATCACTCACATCTGAGTCCGTGCCAGATTGTCGCACTGTCAGAACCTGAGGCCTGGGATTTTCCTTTAGTAGTGCCAACTGCCTGTTGTAAATGAGAAAAGATATTACTAAACATAGCTTCCCTCCTTGTAGTTTTGATATTTCTGTCTTTGCATTCCTTTAGCACCCAGGGTGTTGATGCAGCTGCACAAATCCGCTGTACTGTCCTCCTGTTTTGCATGGAAGAATGGTAAAATAGCAATCTCTGGGTGAAATTTTGTTCAGGCGTTTTCCTTTCTGTGCCCCTAGGAAGCAATGGCTTGGAAATGGCAGTGCCGCCTGGGAACCCACACAGCAACCCAGTATCTCATTGTCTGGGTCTGTGAAAAACCACAATGATGACAAAAGATGTTTCAATTCTGTCTGTGCTGTCAGTGCAGCCCTGAGGAGCGGTGTGGGCATGGCATGGCAGGGAGAAGGGATTTCCCTTCCAATGGGAAAGTGCCTGTTCATGTGTTGGTATGTAACCGCTCCATGGCCTGCTCCATGTGCTTCTGAATGGGCAGCTCAACTTTTGTGTCACTCAGCCACCTGTGGCAGAGGTCAGGATTAGTGCCTTTCAAGGAGCTGAGAAGCATTTCTTGCTCAAGTCCTGCTTCCAAGCTTAACCACCTACAATGAAGTAGATGTCGTTTTTCTGGTGTCCTTCAATTCCGTGTCCGCATTTTCCCAAAAGCAAAAGAATTTGGAGTTAACCAGCTGCAGTGAAGTGAGCGATTTCAGTGCCTATTTCTGATGGTGGCAATGAGTTCAGAGGTCACACTTAATTGACGGTGCCTGTTTCCATTCTGACAAAGGCTGTAGTTTCAGCTGACTTCCCGAGGCTGCCATGTGTGGTGGTGACACAGCCTTGGGCTTGTGCGTTTGCATGACTCCCACCTTTCCTTTCTGTGTCTTGCAGGTCAGCTGGTGCTGGAAGCGGCCGGTATCTGAGTAGGAATGAAGGTGAGTGCAGGAGCAGCTGCTGAGGGGAGGAAGGAAGTCCATGCTAATGAGCTCTGAAGCATCTGCGGGTCCGGTACCAGAATAGGCAGCAGTGATGCAGGGGGCTCCTCGGCAGGAAGCTGGCTGATCCAAATGCTTGCTGAGAGTTTGGAAGCCCAAACCCTTATGGTCTCTGTAAGGGTGGTTAATAAAAAGATATTAACCAAGATGGTGGTAAATAGCCTAAGGTTATTAGCAAAGGGAAACTCACCAATATCGATACCTTGACTAGAAAGCTGAGGCAGCCTCAACTAGGGAGCAATCTCTAAGACATGCTGTCTCAGAGGTGGTCAGCCTTTAAATGAGGTCTCAGAGGAGGTTGAGTCAAGGTCCACCCCTTCTGGGAGCACAGCTAGATTACTCTCACCTGTGCTCCCGCAGCTGACCCAATACTTGCCTCAGCTGATTAATCAGAGGTTCAAGCTGTGATTTCCCATACAGTCTCTAAGCTGAAGGCAGCATCTCCTTGATCTGATGGTGGTGTGCCTGAGTGAGGGAGTGATCCAAGCTGGATGCAGAAGAGTCATCTTAATTTCTCTGCTATTTTACTTCAGATGACACCTATTGGGTGTTGGTTTCTTAAAATTTGGATCTAGGAGGTGGTCTCTTCCTTTGCTTCTGATGAAAGCACAGAAGTGCAGCAGGAGTAGAAGACAAAGAGGTTTTCTTGGTGACAGGAACACCAATTATTTGATTCAAATGTGTAACTGATGTAGATGGTGAAGAACAGATCTGCCTCAAAGACATGCTTGATCACATAAGAAATGAGCATGTGATCCAAGACAGGCAGCGTGGCTTTAGCAGGGGAAGGCCATGCCTAACCAGTCTGGTGGCCTTCTATGATGGAGTGACGGCATTTGTGGACAAAAGGAAGGTAACAGATGTCATTGACCTGGACTTGAGCAAGATCTTTGACATTGCCCTCCACCACATCCTTATCTCTAAACTGGAGGGATGTGGATTTGACAGGTGGACCACCTGGTGGATAAGGGATTGGTTGAAAGGCCACAGACAGAGGGTGGTGATTCATGGTTCTATGTCCAGGTGGAGGCCGATAACAAGTGGTGTCATCCAGGAGTCTGTCTTGGGACCGGTGCTTTTTTACATGGTTATCAGAGACACCAATGATGCAATGGAGTGCACCTTCTGCTGTTTGCTGAGTGGTGCGGCTGACGCAGTGGAAGGAAGGGATGCCATTCAGAGGGAGCTCAACCGAGAGGTTGGCCTACGTGAATCTAATGAGGTTGAACACAGCAAAGTGCAAGGTTTTGCACTTGGGCTGGAGGAATCCCAGGCATTTCTACAGACTGGGAGGAGCAGTCCTTAAGAGAAGCCCCGCAGAGAAGGACCTGGGGGTCCTGGTGGATGAAAAACAGAACGTGAGCCATCAGCGTGCTCTTGCAGCTCAGAGAGCAAATGGTCCCCTGGGCTCCATCAGAAGAGGGGATGGCCAGCAGGGACAGGGAGGTGATTGATCTTCATGATCCTTGAGGTCCCTTCCAACCCGGGCCATTCTATGATTCTGTGATTACACTCGCTGTCAGAAAGAATGGCAGCTGTACAGAAGCTGGATATATTTTGGGACAGTTCTTGTAACCAGTTGATTTTAAGACCTTGCCCGAGTCAAGAGTCTAAATTGAGTGTCAGAAGAAAGCTGGTAAAGTGGCTATTGCTCATTCTTTTTCATTTGCTGATTCTTTCATTCGAGTTCCTTTTCCAAAGGAGATTCTGGTGATGGAAGCAATTGAAGAAAGAACCAAAGCAGCTCTTGCCAAGAGTGCTTGAAGTCCCTGTGGAGAGAAGCAAAGAACTTGGGCTTCCTCTGGGATGCTCCCCACCATGTCTCAGGAAGGAGACAACTGCTGTTCCACTTTCTGCTCTGTGTGTGGAAAGGTACGTCTGGGTTTCTTCTGCTTGTTTATTCTTTCTTTTTCAGGCTTTGAAGGAGAAGGGGTGGAGCAACGGGAGACTCACTGGTCGTTTGTTACCTCAAGAACAGGATGGATTCTGCATTGACTGTGAAAAACCTGGGCTAGTAGCATGGGCATGTTTCAGGCTGGACTTTTCCTTCTTGGTTTCCTTTTGGCTACAGGGAGACAGCTGTCTAAAGGTGTGTTTTCATACCCACTCTCCAAAACCATGTTTCATTGTTGCAGGTGGTTCAGTGTGCTCTTGCAGTGCAGATGCTGTAGTTTGCTGTAGAATCTGAATTGTTTCTGTTCCTAGGGGAGGACTGGGAGGAGGTAGTGAGAAGAGAATTCAATGCCTGAGGTGTATCTTAGTGAGAAATGTTGGCATGAGGTGCTGAAAGTCTTGAGTTGTCAAAGGCCAGTGAGGCTCAGACTCCTTAACCTGCTGGAGCAGGGTGGAAGCAAGGAGTGGGCACTGCCGTCCCACAAGCTGCACTTGGTTCTGGTCTGCCAGGTCTGTGCTGGCCTGGATTTCTTCTGAGAAGTTTGTTGGAGCTGCTTGGAGTAGTGAAGGGTGGGGAGGAAGTGCTGCTCAAGAGCTAAGGCTCTGCATGATCATCTTGGATGGTTTTAACCATGATATCTGAAGACATAGTTTCCATCAGAATGATCCCAACATTGTGCGAGTGTCTCAGATGTATGAGAGCACCCGCCTCCTCCAGCTGAGCCATAGGAAAGCTAACTGTGCCCAGTAATTACAGCTTCTGCAGATTGAATATGCTTCCAAGTGTTTTCCTTAGTGATCAATAATGTCCCAGCACTCTGAGATTCCATCTCTGGCACAGTCTGGAGCATCTCTGCAATCCTTGGTTGCTGGAGGGCACGTGGTGAGTGCATGGACAGGGTGGCACAAACGCGTGCGTGTGCTGAGGAGTTGGGTTGCACACAGGTGCACACAAAGGGGTGTTTGTGGAAGGTGTAGGCACGTAGGTGTTCCCAGGGATGGTTTGCACACGTCTGTGAATGCAAAGGAGGGCACACGATGCAGAGTGTGCATGGGGGTGTGCAAAGCAGGCAGGGTGGTGAATGGGTGTGCGTGTGCACATGGATAGGGGAAGGTTGGGGTTACAGGTTGACCTGTGCTGAGGTGAGTGGGGACTCACGGTGTTGCTCAGTGGTAGATTGGTTCACACTGAGTGCTAACAGGAAACTCGCACACCCTTTTTGTTTCAGCTGTGCCAGCGCTGTGATCCCTTGCTGCAGGGATGGGGTGTTGGAAGGATGGTGTGCGTGCCGAGCTCCCATCTCTTGCAGGAATCAAGTGTAGAGCAAAAGGGATGTTTGGGCCAGGTGACTGTAAGAAGGCTGGCTGCTTTGGATGGTGGTAGCTGATGGAAACAGGTGCTCTGGGGACCGTTCAGCTTTTAACAGAAGACAGGGGTCCTGCAGCAAGAACGACTAGGTTCTCAAATGGCTTCAGACGTGCACACCGACTACATCCCCGCAGACATTTACCGGTAGGTGGCTCTTGCAGAAGAAGATTCAAGCAGCAGAACCTTTTGCTCAGCTACAGCACACAAATGCTACAAAAGCAGGAACAACCTGCAAGCTCTGGGTCTGTTTGTCTTGCACAGGCATGCACTAACTGCGTTTGATGGTACCCCCCATCCTTGATTTCCTTCCCTGCTTCTTGTCTGATGACGCTGCTGAGCCAGGAACAAGCTGCCCAGTGTGGCAGAGCATGGTGCAGAGCTGTGCTGGGACCTCCTCCCCTTCATCTGCTGCAGATCAGTGCCCCACACGTGCCATTGGGATGCTCTGGCACGGGATGTGCCTCCAACCCAAAGCTCCTTCCCACCTCCCAAGGAAAAACAAAGCAACCCAAGCATCTCCAGCAAAGCTGCCCAGCAGACAGCAGGGAATGCAAACAGCTTCTGGCTGCTCCCCTACACTCCCGTCCTAAGTAAGAGACCCTATGAGGACTGGCTGGGAAATCAGTGCATGACACACGTGAGTGTGCACAGGATTGTGCAAAGCAGTGGGGTTCCACGAGTTTGTGTGTGTGTGTATCTCTGCTGTTATGAAAGCATGGGAAGACTTACTGAGTCCCAGATAATTACTTATCCTCAAATGATTTTTCCTGGCCAAAGTTAGAGCCTCTCACAGGTAATCGAGATCAACAGGCTGTTGTTGCACAATCAACAGACACAATCTAGATGATCAGCTGAGGAAAATAAAGCATCATGCGAAGGGTACTAGATAAGTGAGCAGCTTGAGATCTGCACATTTATGTGATGCTCATGGTCTTAGACAATATTTGCCTAGAGAGGTCACATTGAATGAAAGCAAACTCTAAGATGAATGAAAATATGCACAGGAGAAGAAGCCTCTGAGGCTTCTCAAGTGTTATGACCAGAAGACATAAACTCTGTTAAAGCAAACGTTTCTCTCTATTTTTTGTGTTATTCCAGGCAGGCCTTGATTACCGCCTGAACACATGCTGTGGAAGCCCAGCTTATGCAGCACCAGAGCTAATCCAGGGCAAAGTGTCTATTGGCTCAGAGGGATGTAGAGCGGTGTTTGTTTTCCCCTCTTTCCCTTCCCTCTCCACAGAGCATTTAAAGGCAGTGGAGCTCAGGTAGGCTCTCTTGGTTTCCCTTCTGAATTCTGCTAGGTTGCATCGCTTGGTAGCTCTCAGAAGCTGTCAGTGGCCACAGACTAGAAAAGTGCAATTGGTCTCAGTTCACACAGCTGGCTGGTTTGTCTCTGGCTAATCCTGAACTGCCTCAAGCGACTGCTTTGGGGCTCTACAGAACAGCAACTTCAGAGATCTCTTTCTATTACTAAGTGTTTGAAAGAGCAATTTGCTCTGTTAATTATCCATCATTTCTGTGCAGTCTGTTTTGTCAGACTTGTCTTTAGCTTCCAAGTTGTATGTGAAGAATTGTTTCCGTTGTAATGCACAATGAACTAAAAATTGAGAGATGAAAATGTGAAGAGTTTTTCCAGCTTTGATTTCATGTCTGGAATTTTGGAACCCACTACTTGCAGTTGTTAATCTGTCCAAACTGGTCTGGTTTGGGATGCCCTCGTACTTCTTGAATCGCTGTTAAAGGCGGAGCAATTCCTACAAGTGCCATGGCCCCACTGTTGTTCTAATTCTTGTTTCTTTGTTTTCCACACGCTGCTTTTCAAGCCTCCTTTTTCTTTACAGTCAAAGTGAGAACTGCACTGTGTCTGAACCTTGTTGTGCCTCTACATAAAGAGAACCGAACAGCAGCAAAGCCAGACAGGTGACTGTGCTGACAGCTCTCGTAGCCAGTAACATCCAACCTAAATCTTCCCTCCTTCAACTTAAAACCATTTCCCCTAGTCCTGCTATTATCAGCCCTTTCGAAGAGTTTACTCCCCTCCTGGGAGTAAGTTCCCTTCAGGTATTGAAAGGCTGCAATGAGGTCACCTCGCAACCTTCTCTTCTCCAGGCTGAACAAACCCAACTCCCTCAGCCTGTCCTCATAGGGGAGGTGCTCCAGCCCCCTGATCATCTTTGTGGCCCTCCTCTGGACCCTTTCCAAAATTTCCATATCTTTTTTGTACTGAGGGCTCCACACCTGGACACAGTACTCCAGATGGGGCCTCACAAGAGCAGAGTAGAGAGGGACGATCACCTCCCTATCCCTGCTGACCACCCCTCTCCTGATGGAGCCCAGGATCCCATTTGCTTTCCGGGCTGCCAGAGCGCACTGCTGGCTCATGTTAAGTTTCTCATCTATCAGGACCCCTAGGTCTTTTTCAGCCGAGCTGCTCTCAAGGACAACTCCTCCCAGCCTGTACAGGTGCCTGGGGTTCTTCCGGCCCAAGTGCAAAACCTTGCACTTTGCTGTGTTGAACCTCATTAGGTTCACCCGAGCCCAGCTTTCCAGCCTGTCAAGGTCCCTCTGAATGGCATCTGTTCCCTCCACCGTATCGACTGCACCACTCAGCTTGGTGTCATCAGCAAACTTGCTGAGGGTGCACTCCATTCCCTCATCGATGTCATTAATAAAGATGTTAAAGAGCACCGGTCCCAAGACAGACCCTTGAGGGACGCCGCTCGTTACCGGCCTCCACCTGGACATAGAGCCATTGACCACCACCCTCTGTCTGCGGCCTTTCAACCAATTGCTTATCCATCCAGTTGTCCACCCATCAAATCCACCTCCCTCCAATTTGGAGATGAGGATGTGATGGGGGACCATGTCAAAGGCCTTGCTCAGGTCCAGGTAAATGACATCGGTCGCCTTCCCTTCATCCACCAACGCCGTCACTCCATCATAGAAGGCCACAAGATTAGTTAAGCATGACCTTCCCCTGGTGAAGCCATGCTGGCTGTCTCGGATCACATGCTTGTTCTTTATGCGATCAAGCATGTTGTCCAGGAGGATCTGTTCCATAATCTTCCCAGGCACAGAGGTGAGACTCACCGGCCTGTAGTTACCCGGGTCGTCCCTGCTCCCCTTGTAAATGGGAGTGACGTGACCCTTCCTCCAATCATCCGGGACCTCACCTGACAGCCACGACTTCTCAAATATGATGGAGAGCGGCTCAGCAACCACCTCAGCCAGCTCCTTCAGGACCCTGGGATGCACGCCATCTGGCCCCATAGACTTATACTCATTCAGTCTAAGGAGGCACTCTCGGACTTCCTCTACCCTTACAGTGGGGAGGGATTTACCTCCTTGGTCCCCACATGGAGGTATGGGGGTGCAAGACTTAGGGACGTGAAAAAGACTAGAATCCTGGCCACCAGTGAAGACCGAGGTGAAGAACTCATTCAGCACCTCAGCTTTCTCTTCATCTGTTGAAGCCATTTCTCCTTTTAAATTTACCAGAGTAGGCACGCCCATTTTGGCCTGTCTCTTCTGGCCAATGTACCTGTAGAAGGTTTTCTTGTTGTTTTTCACATCCCTCGCCAAGTTCAGTTCTGCCTGAGCCTTGGCTTTCCTGATCCCACATCTGCAAGTTCGGACGGCATCCCTGTATTCTTCCCGGGTGACACAGCCTTGTTTCCAGAGCTTGTACACCCCTTTCTTCACCCTCAGTTCTCTTAGCAGGTCCTTGCTGAGCCATGCCGGTTTTCTACCTCTCCTGCCCACTTTCTTAATCAGGGGAATGGAGACCTCTTGTGCTGCCAGGAGGGCATCCTTGAACAGTAGCCAGCTCTCCTCAACGTCCTTATCTTTGAGGGCAGCGCGCCAGGGGATCTTGGCCAGCATTCCATTGAGTAGCTTGAAGTCTGCTCTTCTAAAGTTGAGCATCCTGGTCCTGCTCTTTGCCAGGCCCACATCGCTTGAGATCACAAACTCAACCAGGGCATGATCGCTGGAGCCCAGGCAGCCTCCAACCTTGACGCCTTTGATGATCTCCTCAGCGTTGGTGAGCAGCAGGTCCAGCAACGCTTGACCTCTGGTCGGTCTGTCCAATACCTTCCCTTCTGCTTGGTGTGCTTAATGCTTGGCCCACAAAGTTATTCCCAGTGCAGTCCAGCAGTCTCTCAGACAGCTTGCAGCCAGCCATGCTGATTTCCCAGCCTGACTGGAATCCCCCATCAAGTTGAGAGTCAGTGAGCGCGGTGCTTCTGGTAGCTGCAGTAAGCAGGGCCCATCAACAGGCTCCCTTGACCAGGCGGCCTGGAGCAGACCCTCACCTCCAGAAGCCCATTATTGGTTCAGTCCCGAATTTTACCCGCAAGTTCTCAACGTGATCGTGGCTGTTCTTAGTCCTTTGCAGTCAGCTTCTTCATAGAGAGGGCAAATACCTTGCCCTCCGGAATTCCATAGTAACAATCATGTCTCCTTTATGTCAGGTGAGGTGTTTTTTGTTGTTGTTGTTTTTTGTTTGCTTGTTTGTTTGTTTTCCATTTTCTAGGTAGAAAATTTAATTTCTGAGCCAGGAGAAGAAGAAGTGCAACATGTAACAATCTTCCTGGCACTGTGCAGTTTGCATGAGTAGCCAAGTGCTCCTCAGGTAATGTGTGCTGCAGAGCTGACCTTGGTGGCAGGGGTTGTGTCTTCATTTTCTTCCTGTCATGTGGGAACATAAGAAGACTCTTCAGAGCAGGAGCTGCAGAGGAAGATGAACGGCATGAGAAGGTAAGGCTAGGAACCAAGGACACCTCCAGAAAGAACAGAAAAACTAAGTCATTTAAGATGCATGATGGCCGTGTGATACTGTCCGTGACTGGAGGAGAAGCACATGGCTAGGAATGACTGATGGCTCTGGTGGGATGAGTGCCTACGTGCACCATAAAGGAGAGTTTGTGGGATGTTCTGTGGACATGTGAAGGCTGTGGGAAAGTTAAGAGAGAAAACGTGTGAATTCACAGAAGTGGTATTAGAACCTGGAATAAACCATTTGGATCACTCACATCTGAGTCCGTGCCAGATTGTCGCACTGTCAGAACCTGAGGCCTGGGATTTTCCTTTAGTAGTGCCAACTGCCTGTTGTAAATGAGAAAAGATATTACTAAACATAGCTTCCCTCCTTGTAGTTTTGATATTTCTGTCTTTGCATTCCTTTAGCACCCAGGGTGTTGATGCAGCTGCACAAATCCGCTGTACTGTCCTCCTGTTTTGCATGGAAGAATGGTAAAATAGCAATCTCTGGGTGAAATTTTGTTCAGGCGTTTTCCTTTCTGTGCCCCTAGGAAGCAATGGCTTGGAAATGGCAGTGCCGCCTGGGAACCCACACAGCAACCCAGTATCTCATTGTCTGGGTCTGTGAAAAACCACAATGATGACAAAAGATGTTTCAATTCTGTCTGTGCTGTCAGTGCAGCCCTGAGGAGCGGTGTGGGCATGGCATGGCAGGGAGAAGGGATTTCCCTTCCAATGGGAAAGTGCCTGTTCATGTGTTGGTATGTAACCGCTCCATGGCCTGCTCCATGTGCTTCTGAATGGGCAGCTCAACTTTTGTGTCACTCAGCCACCTGTGGCAGAGGTCAGGATTAGTGCCTTTCAAGGAGCTGAGAAGCATTTCTTGCTCAAGTCCTGCTTCCAAGCTTAACCACCTACAATGAAGTAGATGTCGTTTTTCTGGTGTCCTTCAATTCCGTGTCCGCATTTTCCCAAAAGCAAAAGAATTTGGAGTTAACCAGCTGCAGTGAAGTGAGCGATTTCAGTGCCTATTTCTGATGGTGGCAATGAGTTCAGAGGTCACACTTAATTGACGGTGCCTGTTTCCATTCTGACAAAGGCTGTAGTTTCAGCTGACTTCCCGAGGCTGCCATGTGTGGTGGTGACACAGCCTTGGGCTTGTGCGTTTGCATGACTCCCACCTTTCCTTTCTGTGTCTTGCAGGTCAGCTGGTGCTGGAAGCGGCCGGTATCTGAGTAGGAATGAAGGTGAGTGCAGGAGCAGCTGCTGAGGGGAGGAAGGAAGTCCATGCTAATGAGCTCTGAAGCATCTGCGGGTCCGGTACCAGAATAGGCAGCAGTGATGCAGGGGGCTCCTCGGCAGGAAGCTGGCTGATCCAAATGCTTGCTGAGAGTTTGGAAGCCCAAACCCTTATGGTCTCTGTAAGGGTGGTTAATAAAAAGATATTAACCAAGATGGTGGTAAATAGCCTAAGGTTATTAGCAAAGGGAAACTCACCAATATCGATACCTTGACTAGAAAGCTGAGGCAGCCTCAACTAGGGAGCAATCTCTAAGACATGCTGTCTCAGAGGTGGTCAGCCTTTAAATGAGGTCTCAGAGGAGGTTGAGTCAAGGTCCACCCCTTCTGGGAGCACAGCTAGATTACTCTCACCTGTGCTCCCGCAGCTGACCCAATACTTGCCTCAGCTGATTAATCAGAGGTTCAAGCTGTGATTTCCCATACAGTCTCTAAGCTGAAGGCAGCATCTCCTTGATCTGATGGTGGTGTGCCTGAGTGAGGGAGTGATCCAAGCTGGATGCAGAAGAGTCATCTTAATTTCTCTGCTATTTTACTTCAGATGACACCTATTGGGTGTTGGTTTCTTAAAATTTGGATCTAGGAGGTGGTCTCTTCCTTTGCTTCTGATGAAAGCACAGAAGTGCAGCAGGAGTAGAAGACAAAGAGGTTTTCTTGGTGACAGGAACACCAATTATTTGATTCAAATGTGTAACTGATGTAGATGGTGAAGAACAGATCTGCCTCAAAGACATGCTTGATCACATAAGAAATGAGCATGTGATCCAAGACAGGCAGCGTGGCTTTAGCAGGGGAAGGCCATGCCTAACCAGTCTGGTGGCCTTCTATGATGGAGTGACGGCATTTGTGGACAAAAGGAAGGTAACAGATGTCATTGACCTGGACTTGAGCAAGATCTTTGACATTGCCCTCCACCACATCCTTATCTCTAAACTGGAGGGATGTGGATTTGACAGGTGGACCACCTGGTGGATAAGGGATTGGTTGAAAGGCCACAGACAGAGGGTGGTGATTCATGGTTCTATGTCCAGGTGGAGGCCGATAACAAGTGGTGTCATCCAGGAGTCTGTCTTGGGACCGGTGCTTTTTTACATGGTTATCAGAGACACCAATGATGCAATGGAGTGCACCTTCTGCTGTTTGCTGAGTGGTGCGGCTGACGCAGTGGAAGGAAGGGATGCCATTCAGAGGGAGCTCAACCGAGAGGTTGGCCTACGTGAATCTAATGAGGTTGAACACAGCAAAGTGCAAGGTTTTGCACTTGGGCTGGAGGAATCCCAGGCATTTCTACAGACTGGGAGGAGCAGTCCTTAAGAGAAGCCCCGCAGAGAAGGACCTGGGGGTCCTGGTGGATGAAAAACAGAACGTGAGCCATCAGCGTGCTCTTGCAGCTCAGAGAGCAAATGGTCCCCTGGGCTCCATCAGAAGAGGGGATGGCCAGCAGGGACAGGGAGGTGATTGATCTTCATGATCCTTGAGGTCCCTTCCAACCCGGGCCATTCTATGATTCTGTGATTACACTCGCTGTCAGAAAGAATGGCAGCTGTACAGAAGCTGGATATATTTTGGGACAGTTCTTGTAACCAGTTGATTTTAAGACCTTGCCCGAGTCAAGAGTCTAAATTGAGTGTCAGAAGAAAGCTGGTAAAGTGGCTATTGCTCATTCTTTTTCATTTGCTGATTCTTTCATTCGAGTTCCTTTTCCAAAGGAGATTCTGGTGATGGAAGCAATTGAAGAAAGAACCAAAGCAGCTCTTGCCAAGAGTGCTTGAAGTCCCTGTGGAGAGAAGCAAAGAACTTGGGCTTCCTCTGGGATGCTCCCCACCATGTCTCAGGAAGGAGACAACTGCTGTTCCACTTCCTGCTCTGTGTGTGGAAAGGTACGTCTGGGTTTCTTCTGCTTGTTTATTCTTTCTTTTTCAGGCTTTGAAGGAGAAGGGGTGGAGCAACGGGAGACTCACTGGTCGTTTGTTACCTCAAGAACAGGATGGATTCTGCATTGACTGTGAAAAACCTGGGCTAGTAGCATGGGCATGTTTCAGGCTGGACTTTTCCTTCTTGGTTTCCTTTTGGCTACAGGGAGACAGCTGTCTAAAGGTGTGTTTTCATACCCACTCTCCAAAACCATGTTTCATTGTTGCAGGTGGTTCAGTGTGCTCTTGCAGTGCAGATGCTGTAGTTTGCTGTAGAATCTGAATTGTTTCTGTTCCTAGGGGAGGACTGGGAGGAGGTAGTGAGAAGAGAATTCAATGCCTGAGGTGTATCTTAGTGAGAAATGTTGGCATGAGGTGCTGAAAGTCTTGAGTTGTCAAAGGCCAGTGAGGCTCAGACTCCTTAACCTGCTGGAGCAGGGTGGAAGCAAGGAGTGGGCACTGCCGTCCCACAAGCTGCACTTGGTTCTGGTCTGCCAGGTCTGTGCTGGCCTGGATTTCTTCTGAGAAGTTTGTTGGAGCTGCTTGGAGTAGTGAAGGGTGGGGAGGAAGTGCTGCTCAAGAGC
The DNA here is from genome assembly GCF_054131305.1 of Coturnix japonica. Taxonomy (NCBI): domain Eukaryota; kingdom Metazoa; phylum Chordata; class Aves; order Galliformes; family Phasianidae; genus Coturnix; species Coturnix japonica. Next base: position 16,328,841 of record NC_140671.1, on the reverse strand, counting down.
TAAGGCTCTGCATGATCATCTTGGATGGTTTTAACCATGATATCTGAAGACATAGTTTCCATCAGAATGATCCCAACATTGTGCGAGTGTCTCAGATGTATGAGAGCACCCGCCTCCTCCAGCTGAGCCATAGGAAAGCTAACTGTGCCCAGTAATTACAGCTTCTGCAGATTGAATATGCTTCCAAGTGTTTTCCTTAGTGATCAATAATGTCCCAGCACTCTGAGATTCCATCTCTGGCACAGTCTGGAGCATCTCTGCAATCCTTGGTTGCTGGAGGGCACGTGGTGAGTGCATGGACAGGGTGGCACAAACGCGTGCGTGTGCTGAGGAGCTGGGTTGCACACAGGTGCACACAAAGGGGTGTTTGTGGAAGGTGTAGGCACGTAGGTGTTCCCAGGGATGGTTTGCACACGTCTGTGAATGCAAAGGAGGGCACACGATGCAGAGTGTGCATGGGGGTGTGCAAAGCAGGCAGGGTGGTGAATGGGTGTGCGTGTGCACATGGATAGGGGAAGGTTGGGGTTACAGGTTGACCTGTGCTGAGGTGAGTGGGGACTCACGGTGTTGCTCAGTGGTAGATTGGTTCACACTGAGTGCTAACAGGAAACTCGCACACCCTTTTTGTTTCAGCTGTGCCAGCGCTGTGATCCCTTGCTGCAGGGATGGGGTGTTGGAAGGATGGTGTGCGTGCCGAGCTCCCATCTCTTGCAGGAATCAAGTGTAGAGCAAAAGGGATGTTTGGGCCAGGTGACTGTAAGAAGGCTGGCTGCTTTGGATGGTGGTAGCTGATGGAAACAGGTGCTCTGGGGACCGTTCAGCTTTTAACAGAAGACAGGGGTCCTGCAGCAAGAACGACTAGGTTCTCAAATGGCTTCAGACGTGCACACCGACTACATCCCCGCAGACATTTACCGGTAGGTGGCTCTTGCAGAAGAAGATTCAAGCAGCAGAACCTTTTGCTCAGCTACAGCACACAAATGCTACAAAAGCAGGAACAACCTGCAAGCTCTGGGTCTGTTTGTCTTGCACAGGCATGCACTAACTGCGTTTGATGGTACCCCCCATCCTTGATTTCCTTCCCTGCTTCTTGTCTGATGACGCTGCTGAGCCAGGAACAAGCTGCCCAGTGTGGCAGAGCATGGTGCAGAGCTGTGCTGGGACCTCCTCCCCTTCATCTGCTGCAGATCAGTGCCCCACACGTGCCATTGGGATGCTCTGGCACGGGATGTGCCTCCAACCCAAAGCTCCTTCCCACCTCCCAAGGAAAAACAAAGCAACCCAAGCATCTCCAGCAAAGCTGCCCAGCAGACAGCAGGGAATGCAAACAGCTTCTGGCTGCTCCCCTACACTCCCGTCCTAAGTAAGAGACCCTATGAGGACTGGCTGGGAAATCAGTGCATGACACACGTGAGTGTGCACAGGATTGTGCAAAGCAGTGGGGTTCCACGAGTTTGTGTGTGTGTGTATCTCTGCTGTTATGAAAGCATGGGAAGACTTACTGAGTCCCAGATAATTACTTATCCTCAAATGATTTTTCCTGGCCAAAGTTAGAGCCTCTCACAGGTAATCGAGATCAACAGGCTGTTGTTGCACAATCAACAGACACAATCTAGATGATCAGCTGAGGAAAATAAAGCATCATGCGAAGGGTACTAGATAAGTGAGCAGCTTGAGATCTGCACATTTATGTGATGCTCATGGTCTTAGACAATATTTGCCTAGAGAGGTCACATTGAATGAAAGCAAACTCTAAGATGAATGAAAATATGCACAGGAGAAGAAGCCTCTGAGGCTTCTCAAGTGTTATGACCAGAAGACATAAACTCTGTTAAAGCAAACGTTTCTCTCTATTTTTTGTGTTATTCCAGGCAGGCCTTGATTACCGCCTGAACACATGCTGTGGAAGCCCAGCTTATGCAGCACCAGAGCTAATCCAGGGCAAAGTGTCTATTGGCTCAGAGGGATGTAGAGCGGTGTTTGTTTTCCCCTCTTTCCCTTCCCTCTCCACAGAGCATTTAAAGGCAGTGGAGCTCAGGTAGGCTCTCTTGGTTTCCCTTCTGAATTCTGCTAGGTTGCATCGCTTGGTAGCTCTCAGAAGCTGTCAGTGGCCACAGACTAGAAAAGTGCAATTGGTCTCAGTTCACACAGCTGGCTGGTTTGTCTCTGGCTAATCCTGAACTGCCTCAAGCGACTGCTTTGGGGCTCTACAGAACAGCAACTTCAGAGATCTCTTTCTATTACTAAGTGTTTGAAAGAGCAATTTGCTCTGTTAATTATCCATCATTTCTGTGCAGTCTGTTTTGTCAGACTTGTCTTTAGCTTCCAAGTTGTATGTGAAGAATTGTTTCCGTTGTAATGCACAATGAACTAAAAATTGAGAGATGAAAATGTGAAGAGTTTTTCCAGCTTTGATTTCATGTCTGGAATTTTGGAACCCACTACTTGCAGTTGTTAATCTGTCCAAACTGGTCTGGTTTGGGATGCCCTCGTACTTCTTGAATCGCTGTTAAAGGCGGAGCAATTCCTACAAGTGCCATGGCCCCACTGTTGTTCTAATTCTTGTTTCTTTGTTTTCCACACGCTGCTTTTCAAGCCTCCTTTTTCTTTACAGTCAAAGTGAGAACTGCACTGTGTCTGAACCTTGTTGTGCCTCTACATAAAGAGAACCGAACAGCAGCAAAGCCAGACAGGTGACTGTGCTGACAGCTCTCGTAGCCAGTAACATCCAACCTAAATCTTCCCTCCTTCAACTTAAAACCATTTCCCCTAGTCCTGCTATTATCAGCCCTTTCGAAGAGTTTACTCCCCTCCTGGGAGTAAGTTCCCTTCAGGTATTGAAAGGCTGCAATGAGGTCACCTCGCAACCTTCTCTTCTCCAGGCTGAACAAACCCAACTCCCTCAGCCTGTCCTCATAGGGGAGGTGCTCCAGCCCCCTGATCATCTTTGTGGCCCTCCTCTGGACCCTTTCCAAAATTTCCATATCTTTTTTGTACTGAGGGCTCCACACCTGGACACAGTACTCCAGATGGGGCCTCACAAGAGCAGAGTAGAGAGGGACGATCACCTCCCTATCCCTGCTGACCACCCCTCTCCTGATGGAGCCCAGGATCCCATTTGCTTTCCGGGCTGCCAGAGCGCACTGCTGGCTCATGTTAAGTTTCTCATCTATCAGGACCCCTAGGTCTTTTTCAGCCGAGCTGCTCTCAAGGACAACTCCTCCCAGCCTGTACAGGTGCCTGGGGTTCTTCCGGCCCAAGTGCAAAACCTTGCACTTTGCCGTGTTGAACCTCATTAGGTTCACCCGAGCCCAGCTTTCCAGCCTGTCAAGGTCCCTCTGAATGGCATCTGTTCCCTCCACCGTATCGACTGCACCACTCAGCTTGGTGTCATCAGCAAACTTGCTGAGGGTGCACTCCATTCCCTCATCGATGTCATTAATAAAGATGTTAAAGAGCACCGGTCCCAAGACAGACCCTTGAGGGACGCCGCTCGTTACCGGCCTCCACCTGGACATAGAGCCATTGACCACCACCCTCTGTCTGCGGCCTTTCAACCAATTGCTTATCCATCTAGTTGTCCACCCATCAAATCCACCTCCCTCCAATTTGGAGATGAGGATGTGATGGGGGACAATGTCAAAGGCCTTGCTCAGGTCCAGGTAAATGACATCGGTCGCCTTCCCTTCATCCACCAACGCCGTCACTCCATCATAGAAGGCCACAAGATTAGTTAAGCATGACCTTCCCCTGGTGAAGCCATGCTGGCTGTCTCGGATCACATGCTTGTTCTTTATGCGATCAAGCATGTTGTCCAGGAGGATCTGTTCCATAATCTTCCCAGGCACAGAGGTGAGACTCACCGGCCTGTAGTTACCCGGGTCGTCCCTGCTCCCCTTGTAAATGGGAGTGACGTGACCCTTCCTCCAATCATCCGGGACCTCACCTGACAGCCACGACTTCTCAAATATGATGGAGAGCGGCTCAGCAACCACCTCAGCCAGCTCCTTCAGGACCCTGGGATGCACGCCATCTGGCCCCATAGACTTATACTCATTCAGTCTAAGGAGGCACTCTCGGACTTGCTTTACCCTTACAGTGGGGAGGGATTTACCTCCTTGGTCCCCACATGGAGGTATGGGGGTGCAAGACTTAGGGACGTGAAAAAGACTAGAATCCTGGCCACCAGTGAAGACCGAGGTGAAGAACTCATTCAGCACCTCAGCTTTCTCTTCATCTGTTGAAGCCATTTCTCCTTTTAAATTTACCAGAGTAGGCACGCCCATTTTGGCCTGTCTCTTCTGGCCAATGTACCTGTAGAAGGTTTTCTTGTTGTTTTTCACATCCCTCGCCAAGTTCAGTTCTGCCTGAGCCTTGGCTTTCCTGATCCCACATCTGCAAGTTCGGACGGCATCCCTGTATTCTTCCCGGGTGACACAGCCTTGTTTCCAGAGCTTGTACACCCCTTTCTTCACCCTCAGTTCTCTTAGCAGGTCCTTGCTGAGCCATGCCGGTTTTCTACCTCTCCTGCCCACTTTCTTAATCAGGGGAATGGAGACCTCTTGTGCTGCCAGGAGGGCATCCTTGAACAGTAGCCAGCTCTCCTCAACGTCCTTATCTTTGAGGGCAGCGCGCCAGGGGATCTTGGCCAGCATTCCATTGAGTAGCTTGAAGTCTGCTCTTCTAAAGTTGAGCATCCTGGTCCTGCTCTTTGCCAGGCCCACATCGCTTGAGATCACAAACTCAACCAGGGCATGATCGCTGGAGCCCAGGCAGCCTCCAACCTTGACGCCTTTGATGATCTCCTCAGCGTTGGTGAGCAGCAGGTCCAGCAACGCTTGACCTCTGGTCGGTCTGTCCAATACCTTCCCTTCTGCTTGGTGTGCTTAATGCTTGGCCCACAAAGTTATTCCCAGTGCAGTCCAGCAGTCTCTCAGACAGCTTGCAGCCAGCCATGCTGATTTCCCAGCCTGACTGGAATCCCCCATCAAGTTGAGAGTCAGTGAGCGCGGTGCTTCTGGTAGCTGCAGTAAGCAGGGCCCATCAACAGGCTCCCTTGACCAGGCGGCCTGGAGCAGACCCTCACCTCCAGAAGCCCATTATTGGTTCAGTCCCGAATTTTACCCGCAAGTTCTCAACGTGATCGTGGCTGTTCTTAGTCCTTTGCAGTCAGCTTCTTCATAGAGAGGGCAAATACCTTGCCCTCCGGAATTCCATAGTAACAATCATGTCTCCTTTATGTCAGGTGAGGTGTTTTTTGTTGTTGTTGTTTTTTGTTTGCTTGTTTGTTTGTTTTCCATTTTCTAGGTAGAAAATTTAATTTCTGAGCCAGGAGAAGAAGAAGTGCAACATGTAACAATCTTCCTGGCACTGTGCAGTTTGCATGAGTAGCCAAGTGCTCCTCAGGTAATGTGTGCTGCAGAGCTGACCTTGGTGGCAGGGGTTGTGTCTTCATTTTCTTCCTGTCATGTGGGAACATAAGAAGACTCTTCAGAGCAGGAGCTGCAGAGGAAGATGAACGGCATGAGAAGGTAAGGCTAGGAACCAAGGACACCTCCAGAAAGAACAGAAAAACTAAGTCATTTAAGATGCATTATGGCCGTGTGATACTGTCCGTGACTGGAGGAGAAGCACATGGCTAGGAATGACTGATGGCTCTGGTGGGATGAGTGCCTACGTGCGCCGTAAAGGAGAGTTTGTGGGATGTTCTGTGGACATGTGAAGGCTGTGGGAAAGTTAAGAGAGAAAACGTGTGAATTCACAGAAGTGGTATTAGAACCTGGAATAAACCATTTGGATCACTCACATCTGAGTCCGTGCCAGATTGTCGCACTGTCAGAACCTGAGGCCTGGGATTTTCCTTTAGTAGTGCCAACTGCCTGTTGTAAATGAGAAAAGATATTACTAAACATAGCTTCCCTCCTTGTAGTTTTGATATTTCTGTCTTTGCATTCCTTTAGCACCCAGGGTGTTGATGCAGCTGCACAAATCCGCTGTACTGTCCTCCTGTTTTGCATGGAAGAATGGTAAAATAGCAATCTCTGGGTGAAATTTTGTTCAGGCGTTTTCCTTTCTGTGCCCCTAGGAAGCAATGGCTTGGAAATGGCAGTGCCGCCTGGGAACCCACACAGCAACCCAGTATCTCATTGTCTGGGTCTGTGAAAAACCACAATGATGACAAAAGATGTTTCAATTCTGTCTGTGCTGTCAGTGCAGCCCTGAGGAGCGGTGTGGGCATGGCATGGCAGGGAGAAGGGATTTCCCTTCCAATGGGAAAGTGCCTGTTCATGTGTTGGTATGTAACCGCTCCATGGCCTGCTCCATGTGCTTCTGAATGGGCAGCTCAACTTTTGTGTCACTCAGCCACCTGTGGCAGAGGTCAGGATTAGTGCCTTTCAAGGAGCTGAGAAGCATTTCTTGCTCAAGTCCTGCTTCCAAGCTTAACCACCTACAATGAAGTAGATGTCGTTGTTCTGGTGTCCTTCAATTCCGTGTCCGCATTTTCCCAAAAGCAAAAGAATTTGGAGTTAACCAGCTGCAGTGAAGTGAGCGATTTCAGTGCCTATTTCTGATGGTGGCAATGAGTTCAGAGGTCACACTTAATTGACGGTGCCTGTTTCCATTCTGACAAAGGCTGTAGTTTCAGCTGACTTCCCGAGGCTGCCATGTGTGGTGGTGACACAGCCTTGGGCTTGTGCGTTTGCATGACTCCCACCTTTCCTTTCTGTGTCTTGCAGGTCAGCTGGTGCTGGAAGCGGCCGGTATCTGAGTAGGAATGAAGGTGAGTGCAGGAGCAGCTGCTGAGGGGAGGAAGGAAGTCCATGCTAATGAGCTCTGAAGCATCTGCGGGTCCGGTACCAGAATAGGCAGCAGTGATGCAGGGGGCTCCTCGGCAGGAAGCTGGCTGATCCAAATGCTTGCTGAGAGTTTGGAAGCCCAAACCCTTATGGTCTCTGTAAGGGTGGTTAATAAAAAGATATTAACCAAGATGGTGGTAAATAGCCTAAGGTTATTAGCAAAGGGAAACTCACCAATATCGATACCTTGACTAGAAAGCTGAGGCAGCCTCAACTAGGGAGCAATCTCTAAGACATGCTGTCTCAGAGGTGGTCAGCCTTTAAATGAGGTCTCAGAGGAGGTTGAGTCGAGGTCCACCCCTTCTGGGAGCACAGCTAGATTACTCTCACCTGTGCTCCCGCAGCTGACCCAATACTTGCCTCAGCTGATTAATCAGAGGTTCAAGCTGTGATTTCCCATACAGTCTCTAAGCTGAAGGCAGCATCTCCTTGATCTGATGGTGGTGTGCCTGAGTGAGGGAGTGATCCAAGCTGGATGCAGAAGAGTCATCTTAATTTCTCTGCTATTTTACTTCAGATGACACCTATTGGGTGTTGGTTTCTTAAAATTTGGATCTAGGAGGTGGTCTCTTCCTTTGCTTCTGATGAAAGCACAGAAGTGCAGCAGGAGTAGAAGACAAAGAGGTTTTCTTGGTGACAGGAACACCAATTATTTGATTCAAATGTGTAACTGATGTAGATGGTGAAGAACAGATCTGCCTCAAAGACATGCTTGATCACATAAGAAATGAGCATGTGATCCAAGACAGGCAGCGTGGCTTTAGCAGGGGAAGGCCATGCCTAACCAGTCTGGTGGCCTTCTATGATGGAGTGACGGCATTTGTGGACAAAAGGAAGGTAACAGATGTCATTGACCTGGACTTGAGCAAGATCTTTGACATTGCCCTCCACCACATCCTTATCTCTAAACTGGAGGGATGTGGATTTGACAGGTGGACCACCTGGTGGATAAGGGATTGGTTGAAAGGCCACAGACAGAGGGTGGTGATTCATGGTTCTATGTCCAGGTGGAGGCCGATAACAAGTGGTGTCATCCAGGAGTCTGTCTTGGGACCGGTGCTTTTTTACATGGTTATCAGAGACACCAATGATGCAATGGAGTGCACCTTCTGCTGTTTGCTGAGTGGTGCGGCTGACGCAGTGGAAGGAAGGGATGCCATTCAGAGGGAGCTCAACCGAGAGGTTGGCCTACGTGAATCTAATGAGGTTGAACACAGCAAAGTGCAAGGTTTTGCACTTGGGCTGGAGGAATCCCAGGCATTTCTACAGACTGGGAGGAGCAGTCCTTAAGAGAAGCCCCGCAGAGAAGGACCTGGGGGTCCTGGTGGATGAAAAACAGAACGTGAGCCATCAGCGTGCTCTTGCAGCTCAGAGAGCAAATGGTCCCCTGGGCTCCATCAGAAGAGGGGATGGCCAGCAGGGACAGGGAGGTGATTGATCTTCATGATCCTTGAGGTCCCTTCCAACCCGGGCCATTCTATGATTCTGTGATTACACTCGCTGTCAGAAAGAATGGCAGCTGTACAGAAGCTGGATATATTTTGGGACAGTTCTTGTAACCAGTTGATTTTAAGACCTTGCCCGAGTCAAGAGTCTAAATTGAGTGTCAGAAGAAAGCTGGTAAAGTGGCTATTGCTCATTCTTTTTCATTTGCTGATTCTTTCATTCGAGTTCCTTTTCCAAAGGAGATTCTGGTGATGGAAGCAATTGAAGAAAGAACCAAAGCAGCTCTTGCCAAGAGTGCTTGAAGTCCCTGTGGAGAGAAGCAAAGAACTTGGGCTTCCTCTGGGATGCTCCCCACCATGTCTCAGGAAGGAGACAACTGCTGTTCCACTTCCTGCTCTGTGTGTGGAAAGGTACGTCTGGGTTTCTTCTGCTTGTTTATTCTTTCTTTTTCAGGCTTTGAAGGAGAAGGGGTGGAGCAACGGGAGACTCACTGGTCGTTTGTTACCTCAAGAACAGGATGGATTCTGCATTGACTGTGAAAAACCTGGGCTAGTAGCATGGGCATGTTTCAGGCTGGACTTTTCCTTCTTGGTTTCCTTTTGGCTACAGGGAGACAGCTGTCTAAAGGTGTGTTTTCATACCCACTCTCCAAAACCATGTTTCATTGTTGCAGGTGGTTCAGTGTGCTCTTGCAGTGCAGATGCTGTAGTTTGCTGTAGAATCTGAATTGTTTCTGTTCCTAGGGGAGGACTGGGAGGAGGTAGTGAGAAGAGAATTCAATGCCTGAGGTGTATCTTAGTGAGAAATGTTGGCATGAGGTGCTGAAAGTCTTGAGTTGTCAAAGGCCAGTGAGGCTCAGACTCCTTAACCTGCTGGAGCAGGGTGGAAGCAAGGAGTGGGCACTGCCGTCCCACAAGCTGCACTTGGTTCTGGTCTGCCAGGTCTGTGCTGGCCTGGATTTCTTCTGAGAAGTTTGTTGGAGCTGCTTGGAGTAGTGAAGGGTGGGGAGGAAGTGCTGCTCAAGAGCTAAGGCTCTGCATGATCATCTTGGATGGTTTTAACCATGATATCTGAAGACATAGTTTCCATCAGAATGATCCCAACATTGTGCGAGTGTCTCAGATGTATGAGAGCACCCGCCTCCTCCAGCTGAGCCATAGGAAAGCTAACTGTGCCCAGTAATTACAGCTTCTGCAGATTGAATATGCTTCCAAGTGTTTTCCTTAGTGATCAATAATGTCCCAGCACTCTGAGATTCCATCTCTGGCACAGTCTGGAGCATCTCTGCAATCCTTGGTTGCTGGAGGGCACGTGGTGAGTGCATGGACAGGGTGGCACAAACGCGTGCGTGTGCTGAGGAGTTGGGTTGCACACAGGTGCACACAAAGGGGTGTTTGTGGAAGGTGTAGGCACGTAGGTGTTCCCAGGGATGGTTTGCACACGTCTGTGAATGCAAAGGAGGGCACACGATGCAGAGTGTGCATGGGGGTGTGCAAAGCAGGCAGGGTGGTGAATGGGTGTGCGTGTGCACATGGATAGGGGAAGGTTGGGGTTACAGGTTGACCTGTGCTGAGGTGAGTGGGGACTCACGGTGTTGCTCAGTGGTAGATTGGTTCACACTGAGTGCTAACAGGAAACTCGCACACCCTTTTTGTTTCAGCTGTGCCAGCGCTGTGATCCCTTGCTGCAGGGATGGGGTGTTGGAAGGATGGTGTGCGTGCCGAGCTCCCATCTCTTGCAGGAATCAAGTGTAGAGCAAAAGGGATGTTTGGGCCAGGTGACTGTAAGAAGGCTGGCTGCTTTGGATGGTGGTAGCTGATGGAAACAGGTGCTCTGGGGACCGTTCAGCTTTTAACAGAAGACAGGGGTCCTGCAGCAAGAACGACTAGGTTCTCAAATGGCTTCAGACGTGCACACCGACTACATCCCCGCAGACATTTACCGGTAGGTGGCTCTTGCAGAAGAAGATTCAAGCAGCAGAACCTTTTGCTCAGCTACAGCACACAAATGCTACAAAAGCAGGAACAACCTGCAAGCTCTGGGTCTGTTTGTCTTGCACAGGCATGCACTAACTGCGTTTGATGGTACCCCCCATCCTTGATTTCCTTCCCTGCTTCTTGTCTGATGACGCTGCTGAGCCAGGAACAAGCTGCCCAGTGTGGCAGAGCATGGTGCAGAGCTGTGCTGGGACCTCCTCCCCTTCATCTGCTGCAGATCAGTGCCCCACACGTGCCATTGGGATGCTCTGGCACGGGATGTGCCTCCAACCCAAAGCTCCTTCCCACCTCCCAAGGAAAAACAAAGCAACCCAAGCATCTCCAGCAAAGCTGCCCAGCAGACAGCAGGGAATGCAAACAGCTTCTGGCTGCTCCCCTACACTCCCGTCCTAAGTAAGAGACCCTATGAGGACTGGCTGGGAAATCAGTGCATGACACACGTGAGTGTGCACAGGATTGTGCAAAGCAGTGGGGTTCCACGAGTTTGTGTGTGTGTGTATCTCTGCTGTTATGAAAGCATGGGAAGACTTACTGAGTCCCAGATAATTACTTATCCTCAAATGATTTTTCCTGGCCAAAGTTAGAGCCTCTCACAGGTAATCGAGATCAACAGGCTGTTGTTGCACAATCAACAGACACAATCTAGATGATCAGCTGAGGAAAATAAAGCATCATGCGAAGGGTACTAGATAAGTGAGCAGCTTGAGATCTGCACATTTATGTGATACTCATGGTCTTAGACAATATTTGCCTAGAGAGGTCACATTGAATGAAAGCAAACTCTAAGATGAATGAAAATATGCACAGGAGAAGAAGCCTCTGAGGCTTCTCAAGTGTTATGACCAGAAGACATAAACTCTGTTAAAGCAAACGTTTCTCTCTATTTTTTGTGTTATTCCAGGCAGGCCTTGATTACCGCCTGAACACATGCTGTGGAAGCCCAGCTTATGCAGCACCAGAGCTAATCCAGGGCAAAGTGTCTATTGGCTCAGAGGGATGTAGAGCGGTGTTTGTTTTCCCCTCTTTCCCTTCCCTCTCCACAGAGCATTTAAAGGCAGTGGAGCTCAGGTAGGCTCTCTTGGTTTCCCTTCTGAATTCTGCTAGGTTGCATCGCTTGGTAGCTCTCAGAAGCTGTCAGTGGCCACAGACTAGAAAAGTGCAATTGGTCTCAGTTCACACAGCTGGCTGGTTTGTCTCAGGCTAATCCTGAACTGCCTCAAGCGACTGCTTTGGGGCTCTACAGAACAGCAACTTCAGAGATCTCTTTCTATTACTAAGTGTTTGAAAGAGCAATTTGCTCTGTTAATTATCCATCATTTCTGTGCAGTCTGTTTTGTCAGACTTGTCTTTAGCTTCCAAGTTGTATGTGAAGAATTGTTTCCGTTGTAATGCACAATGAACTAAAAATTGAGAGATGAAAATGTGAAGAGTTTTTCCAGCTTTGATTTCATGTCTGGAATTTTGGAACCCACTACTTGCAGTTGTTAATCTGTCCAAACTGGTCTGGTTTGGGATGCCCTCGTACTTCTTGAATCGCTGTTAAAGGCGGAGCAATTCCTACAAGTGCCATGGCCCCACTGTTGTTCTAATTCTTGTTTCTTTGTTTTCCACACGCTGCTTTTCAAGCCTCCTTTTTCTTTACAGTCAAAGTGAGAACTGCACTGTGTCTGAACCTTGTTGTGCCTCTACATAAAGAGAACCGAACAGCAGCAAAGCCAGACAGGTGACTGTGCTGACAGCTCTCGTAGCCAGTAACATCCAACCTAAATCTTCCCTCCTTCAACTTAAAACCATTTCCCCTAGTCCTGCTATTATCAGCCCTTTCGAAGAGTTTACTCCCCTCCTGGGAGTAAGTTCCCTTCAGGTATTGAAAGGCTGCAATGAGGTCACCTCGCAACCTTCTCTTCTCCAGGCTGAACAAACCCAACTCCCTCAGCCTGTCCTCATAGGGGAGGTGCTCCAGCCCCCTGATCATCTTTGTGGCCCTCCTCTGGACCCTTTCCAAAATTTCCATATCTTTTTTGTACTGAGGGCTCCACACCTGGACACAGTACTCCAGATGGGGCCTCACAAGAGCAGAGTAGAGAGGGACGATCACCTCCCTATCCCTGCTGACCACCCCTCTCCTGATGGAGCCCAGGATCCCATTTGCTTTCCGGGCTGCCAGAGCGCACTGCTGGCTCATGTTAAGTTTCTCATCTATCAGGACCCCTAGGTCTTTTTCAGCCGAGCTGCTCTCAAGGACAACTCCTCCCAGCCTGTACAGGTGCCTGGGGTTCTTCCGGCCCAAGTGCAAAACCTTGCACTTTGCTGTGTTGAACCTCATTAGGTTCACCCGAGCCCAGCTTTCCAGCCTGTCAAGGTCCCTCTGAATGGCATCTGTTCCCTCCACCGTATCGACTGCACCACTCAGCTTGGTGTCATCAGCAAACTTGCTGAGGGTGCACTCCATTCCCTCATCGATGTCATTAATAAAGATGTTAAAGAGCACCGGTCCCAAGACAGACCCTTGAGGGACGCCGCTCGTTACCGGCCTCCACCTGGACATAGAGCCATTGACCACCACCCTCTGTCTGCGGCCTTTCAACCAATTGCTTATCCATCTAGTTGTCCACCCATCAAATCCACCTCCCTCCAATTTGGAGATGAGGATGTGATGGGGGACCATGTCAAAGGCCTTGCTCAGGTCCAGGTAAATGACATCGGTCGCCTTCCCTTCATCCACCAACGCCGTCACTCCATCATAGAAGGCCACAAGATTAGTTAAGCATGACCTTCCCCTGGTGAAGCCATGCTGGCTGTCTCGGATCACATGCTTGTTCTTTATGCGATCAAGCATGTTGTCCAGGAGGATCTGTTCCATAATCTTCCCAGGCACAGAGGTGAGACTCACCGGCCTGTAGTTACCCGGGTCGTCCCTGCTCCCCTTGTAAATGGGAGTGACGTGACCCTTCCTCCAATCATCCGGGACCTCACCTGACAGCCACGACTTCTCAAATATGATGGAGAGCGGCTCAGCAACCACCTCAGCCAGCTCCTTCAGGACCCTGGGATGCACGCCATCTGGCCCCATAGACTTATACTCATTCAGTCTAAGGAGGCACTCTCGGACTTCCTCTACCCTTACAGTGGGGAGGGATTTACCTCCTTGGTCCCCACATGGAGGTATGGGGGTGCAAGACTTAGGGACGTGAAAAAGACTAGAATCCTGGCCACCAGTGAAGACCGAGGTGAAGAACTCATTCAGCACCTCAGCTTTCTCTTCATCTGTTGAAGCCATTTCTCCTTTTAAATTTACCAGAGTAGGCACGCCCATTTTGGCCTGTCTCTTCTGGCCAATGTACCTGTAGAAGGTTTTCTTGTTGTTTTTCACATCCCTCGCCAAGTTCAGTTCTGCCTGAGCCTTGGCTTTCCTGATCCCACATCTGCAAGTTCGGACGGCATCCCTGTATTCTTCCCGGGTGACACAGCCTTGTTTCCAGAGCTTGTACACCCCTTTCTTCACCCTCAGTTCTCTTAGCAGGTCCTTGCTGAGCCATGCCGGTTTTCTACCTCTCCTGCCCACTTTCTTAATCAGGGGAATGGAGACCTCTTGTGCTGCCAGGAGGGCATCCTTGAACAGTAGCCAGCTCTCCTCAACGTCCTTATCTTTGAGGGCAGCGCGCCAGGGGATCTTGGCCAGCATTCCATTGAGTAGCTTGAAGTCTGCTCTTCTAAAGTTGAGCATCCTGGTCCTGCTCTTTGCCAGGCCCACATCGCTTGAGATCACAAACTCAACCAGGGCATGATCGCTGGAGCCCAGGCAGCCTCCAACCTTGACGCCTTTGATGATCTCCTCAGCGTTGGTGAGCAGCAGGTCCAGCAACGCTTGACCTCTGGTCGGTCTGTCCAATACCTTCCCTTCTGCTTGGTGTGCTTAATGCTTGGCCCACAAAGTTATTCCCAGTGCAGTCCAGCAGTCTCTCAGACAGCTTGCAGCCAGCCATGCTGATTTCCCAGCCTGACTGGAATCCCCCATCAAGTTGAGAGTCAGTGAGCGCGGTGCTTCTGGTAGCTGCAGTAAGCAGGGCCCATCAACAGGCTCCCTTGACCAGGCGGCCTGGAGCAGACCCTCACCTCCAGAAGCCCATTATTGGTTCAGTCCCGAATTTTACCCGCAAGTTCTCAACGTGATCGTGGCTGTTCTTAGTCCTTTGCAGTCAGCTTCTTCATAGAGAGGGCAAATACCTTGCCCTCCGGAATTCCATAGTAACAATCATGTCTCCTTTATGTCAGGTGAGGTGTTTTTTGTTGTTGTTGTTTTTTGTTTGCTTGTTTGTTTGTTTTCCATTTTCTAGGTAGAAAATTTAATTTCTGAGCCAGGAGAAGAAGAAGTGCAACATGTAACAATCTTCCTGGCACTGTGCAGTTTGCATGAGTAGCCAAGTGCTCCTCAGGTAATGTGTGCTGCAGAGCTGACCTTGATGGCAGGGGTTGTGTCTTCATTTTCTTCCTGTCATGTGGGAACATAAGAAGACTCTTCAGAGCAGGAGCTGCAGAGGAAGATGAACGGCATGAGAAGGTAAGGCTAGGAACCAAGGACACCTCCAGAAAGAACAGAAAAACTAAGTCATTTAAGATGCATTATGGCCGTGTGATACTGTCCGTGACTGGAGGAGAAGCACATGGCTAGGAATGACTGATGGCTCTGGTGGGATGAGTGCCTACGTGCGCCGTAAAGGAGAGTTTGTGGGATGTTCTGTGGACATGTGAAGGCTGTGGGAAAGTTAAGAGAGAAAACGTGTGAATTCACAGAAGTGGTATTAGAACCTGGAATAAACCATTTGGATCACTCACATCTGAGTCCGTGCCAGATTGTCGCACTGTCAGAACCTGAGGCCTGGGATTTTCCTTTAGTAGTGCCAACTGCCTGTTGTAAATGAGAAAAGATATTACTAAACATAGCTTCCCTCCTTGTAGTTTTGATATTTCTGTCTTTGCATTCCTTTAGCACCCAGGGTGTTGATGCAGCTGCACAAATCCGCTGTACTGTCCTCCTGTTTTGCATGGAAGAATGGTAAAATAGCAATCTCTGGGTGAAATTTTGTTCAGGCGTTTTCCTTTCTGTGCCCCTAGGAAGCAATGGCTTGGAAATGGCAGTGCCGCCTGGGAACCCACACAGCAACCCAGTATCTCATTGTCTGGGTCTGTGAAAAACCACAATGATGACAAAAGATGTTTCAATTCTGTCTGTGCTGTCAGTGCAGCCCTGAGGAGCGGTGTGGGCATGGCATGGCAGGGAGAAGGGATTTCCCTTCCAATGGGAAAGTGCCTGTTCATGTGTTGGTATGTAACCGCTCCATGGCCTGCTCCATGTGCTTCTGAATGGGCAGCTCAACTTTTGTGTCACTCAGCCACCTGTGGCAGAGGTCAGGATTAGTGCCTTTCAAGGAGCTGAGAAGCATTTCTTGCTCAAGTCCTGCTTCCAAGCTTAACCACCTACAATGAAGTAGATGTCGTTTTTCTGGTGTCCTTCAATTCCGTGTCCGCATTTTCCCAAAAGCAAAAGAATTTGGAGTTAACCAGCTGCAGTGAAGTGAGCGATTTCAGTGCCTATTTCTGATGGTGGCAATGAGTTCAGAGGTCACACTTAATTGACGGTGCCTGTTTCCATTCTGACAAAGGCTGTAGTTTCAGCTGACTTCCCGAGGCTGCCATGTGTGGTGGTGACACAGCCTTGGGCTTGTGCGTTTGCATGACTCCCACCTTTCCTTTCTGTGTCTTGCAGGTCAGCTGGTGCTGGAAGCGGCCGGTATCTGAGTAGGAATGAAGGTGAGTGCAGGAGCAGCTGCTGAGGGGAGGAAGGAAGTCCATGCTAATGAGCTCCGAAGCATCTGCGGGTCCGGTACCAGAATAGGCAGCAGTGATGCAGGGGGCTCCTCGGCAGGAAGCTGGCTGATCCAAATGCTTGCTGAGAGTTTGGAAGCCCAAACCCTTATGGTCTCTGTAAGGGTGGTTAATAAAAAGATATTAACCAAGATGGTGGTAAATAGCCTAAGGTTATTAGCAAAGGGAAACTCACCAATATCGATACCTTGACTAGAAAGCTGAGGCAGCCTCAACTAGGGAGCAATCTCTAAGACATGCTGTCTCAGAGGTGGTCAGCCTTTAAATGAGGTCTCAGAGGAGGTTGAGTCGAGGTCCACCCCTTCTGGGAGCACAGCTAGATTACTCTCACCTGTGCTCCCGCAGCTGACCCAATACTTGCCTCAGCTGATTAATCAGAGGTTCAAGCTGTGATTTCCCATACAGTCTCTAAGCTGAAGGCAGCATCTCCTTGATCTGATGGTGGTGTGCCTGAGTGAGGGAGTGATCCAAGCTGGATGCAGAAGAGTCATCTTAATTTCTCTGCTATTTTACTTCAGATGACACCTATTGGGTGTTGGTTTCTTAAAATTTGGATCTAGGAGGTGGTCTCTTCCTTTGCTTCTGATGAAAGCACAGAAGTGCAGCAGGAGTAGAAGACAAAGAGGTTTTCTTGGTGACAGGAACACCAATTATTTGATTCAAATGTGTAACTGATGTAGATGGTGAAGAACAGATCTGCCTCAAAGACATGCTTGATCACATAAGAAATGAGCATGTGATCCAAGACAGGCAGCGTGGCTTTAGCAGGGGAAGGCCATGCCTAACCAGTCTGGTGGCCTTCTATGATGGAGTGACGGCATTTGTGGACAAAAGGAAGGTAACAGATGTCATTGACCTGGACTTGAGCAAGATCTTTGACATTGCCCTCCACCACATCCTTATCTCTAAACTGGAGGGATGTGGATTTGACAGGTGGACCACCTGGTGGATAAGGGATTGGTTGAAAGGCCACAGACAGAGGGTGGTGATTCATGGTTCTATGTCCAGGTGGAGGCCGATAACAAGTGGTGTCATCCAGGAGTCTGTCTTGGGACCGGTGCTTTTTTACATGGTTATCAGAGACACCAATGATGCAATGGAGTGCACCTTCTGCTGTTTGCTGAGTGGTGCGGCTGACGCAGTGGAAGGAAGGGATGCCATTCAGAGGGAGCTCAACCGAGAGGTTGGCCTACGTGAATCTAATGAGGTTGAACACAGCAAAGTGCAAGGTTTTGCACTTGGGCTGGAGGAATCCCAGGCATTTCTACAGACTGGGAGGAGCAGTCCTTAAGAGAAGCCCCGCAGAGAAGGACCTGGGGGTCCTGGTGGATGAAAAACAGAACGTGAGCCATCAGCGTGCTCTTGCAGCTCAGAGAGCAAATGGTCCCCTGGGCTCCATCAGAAGAGGGGATGGCCAGCAGGGACAGGGAGGTGATTGATCTTCATGATCCTTGAGGTCCCTTCCAACCCGGGCCATTCTATGATTCTGTGATTACACTCGCTGTCAGAAAGAATGGCAGCTGTACAGAAGCTGGATATATTTTGGGACAGTTCTTGTAACCAGTTGATTTTAAGACCTTGCCCGAGTCAAGAGTCTAAATTGAGTGTCAGAAGAAAGCTGGTAAAGTGGCTATTGCTCATTCTTTTTCATTTGCTGATTCTTTCATTCGAGTTCCTTTTCCAAAGGAGATTCTGGTGATGGAAGCAATTGAAGAAAGAACCAAAGCAGCTCTTGCCAAGAGTGCTTGAAGTCCCTGTGGAGAGAAGCAAAGAACTTGGGCTTCCTCTGGGATGCTCCCCACCATGTCTCAGGAAGGAGACAACTGCTGTTCCACTTTCTGCTCTGTGTGTGGAAAGGTACGTCTGGGTTTCTTCTGCTTGTTTATTCTTTCTTTTTCAGGCTTTGAAGGAGAAGGGGTGGAGCAACGGGAGACTCACTGGTCGTTTGTTACCTCAAGAACAGGATGGATTCTGCATTGACTGTGAAAAACCTGGGCTAGTAGCATGGGCATGTTTCAGGCTGGACTTTTCCTTCTTGGTTTCCTTTTGGCTACAGGGAGACAGCTGTCTAAAGGTGTGTTTTCATACCCACTCTCCAAAACCATGTTTCATTGTTGCAGGTGGTTCAGTGTGCTCTTGCAGTGCAGATGCTGTAGTTTGCTGTAGAATCTGAATTGTTTCTGTTCCTAGGGGAGGACTGGGAGGAGGTAGTGAGAAGAGAATTCAATGCCTGAGGTGTATATTAGTGAGAAATGTTGGCATGAGGTGCTGAAAGTCTTGAGTTGTCAAAGGCCAGTGAGGCTCAGACTCCTTAACCTGCTGGAGCAGGGTGGAAGCAAGGAGTGGGCACTGCCGTCCCACAAGCTGCACTTGGTTCTGGTCTGCCAGGTCTGTGCTGGCCTGGATTTCTTCTGAGAAGTTTGTTGGAGCTGCTTGGAGTAGTGAAGGGTGGGGAGGAAGTGCTGCTCAAGAGCTAAGGCTCTGCATGATCATCTTGGATGGTTTTAACCATGATATCTGAAGACATAGTTTCCATCAGAATGATCCCAACATTGTGCGAGTGTCTCAGATGTATGAGAGCACCCGCCTCCTCCAGCTGAGCCATAGGAAAGCTAACTGTGCCCAGTAATTACAGCTTCTGCAGATTGAATATGCTTCCAAGTGTTTTCCTTAGTGATCAATAATGTCCCAGCACTCTGAGATTCCATCTCTGGCACAGTCTGGAGCATCTCTGCAATCCTTGGTTGCTGGAGGGCACGTGGTGAGTGCATGGACAGGGTGGCACAAACGCGTGCGTGTGCTGAGGAGCTGGGTTGCACACAGGTGCACACAAAGGGGTGTTTGTGGAAGGTGTAGGCACGTAGGTGTTCCCAGGGATGGTTTGCACACGTCTGTGAATGCAAAGGAGGGCACACGATGCAGAGTGTGCATGGGGGTGTGCAAAGCAGGCAGGGTGGTGAATGGGTGTGCGTGTGCACATGGATAGGGGAAGGTTGGGGTTACAGGTTGACCTGTGCTGAGGTGAGTGGGGACTCACGGTGTTGCTCAGTGGTAGATTGGTTCACACTGAGTGCTAACAGGAAACTCGCACACCCTTTTTGTTTCAGCTGTGCCAGCGCTGTGATCCCTTGCTGCAGGGATGGGGTGTTGGAAGGATGGTGTGCGTGCCGAGCTCCCATCTCTTGCAGGAATCAAGTGTAGAGCAAAAGGGATGTTTGGGCCAGGTGACTGTAAGAAGGCTGGCTGCTTTGGATGGTGGTAGCTGATGGAAACAGGTGCTCTGGGGACCGTTCAGCTTTTAACAGAAGACAGGGGTCCTGCAGCAAGAACGACTAGGTTCTCAAATGGCTTCAGACGTGCACACCGACTACATCCCCGCAGACATTTACCGGTAGGTGGCTCTTGCAGAAGAAGATTCAAGCAGCAGAACCTTTTGCTCAGCTACAGCACACAAATGCTACAAAAGCAGGAACAACCTGCAAGCTCTGGGTCTGTTTGTCTTGCACAGGCATGCACTAACTGCGTTTGATGGTACCCCCCATCCTTGATTTCCTTCCCTGCTTCTTGTCTGATGACGCTGCTGAGCCAGGAACAAGCTGCCCAGTGTGGCAGAGCATGGTGCAGAGCTGTGCTGGGACCTCCTCCCCTTCATCTGCTGCAGATCAGTGCCCCACACGTGCCATTGGGATGCTCTGGCACGGGATGTGCCTCCAACCCAAAGCTCCTTCCCACCTCCCAAGGAAAAACAAAGCAACCCAAGCATCTCCAGCAAAGCTGCCCAGCAGACAGCAGGGAATGCAAACAGCTTCTGGCTGCTCCCCTACACTCCCGTCCTAAGTAAGAGACCCTATGAGGACTGGCTGGGAAATCAGTGCATGACACACGTGAGTGTGCACAGGATTGTGCAAAGCAGTGGGGTTCCACGAGTTTGTGTGTGTGTGTATCTCTGCTGTTATGAAAGCATGGGAAGACTTACTGAGTCCCAGATAATTACTTATCCTCAAATGATTTTTCCTGGCCAAAGTTAGAGCCTCTCACAGGTAATCGAGATCAACAGGCTGTTGTTGCACAATCAACAGACACAATCTAGATGATCAGCTGAGGAAAATAAAGCATCATGAGAAGGGTACTAGATAAGTGAGCAGCTTGAGATCTGCACATTTATGTGATGCTCATGGTCTTAGACAATATTTGCCTAGAGAGGTCACATTGAATGAAAGCAAACTCTAAGATGAATGAAAATATGCACAGGAGAAGAAGCCTCTGAGGCTTCTCAAGTGTTATGACCAGAAGACATAAACTCTGTTAAAGCAAACGTTTCTCTCTATTTTTTGTGTTATTCCAGGCAGGCCTTGATTACCGCCTGAACACATGCTGTGGAAGCCCAGCTTATGCAGCACCAGAGCTAATCCAGGGCAAAGTGTCTATTGGCTCAGAGGGATGTAGAGCGGTGTTTGTTTTCCCCTCTTTCCCTTCCCTCTCCACAGAGCATTTAAAGGCAGTGGAGCTCAGGTAGGCTCTCTTGGTTTCCCTTCTGAATTCTGCTAGGTTGCATCGCTTGGTAGCTCTCAGAAGCTGTCAGTGGCCACAGACTAGAAAAGTGCAATTGGTCTCAGTTCACACAGCTGGCTGGTTTGTCTCAGGCTAATCCTGAACTGCCTCAAGCGACTGCTTTGGGGCTCTACAGAACAGCAACTTCAGAGATCTCTTTCTATTACTAAGTGTTTGAAAGAGCAATTTGCTCTGTTAATTATCCATCATTTCTGTGCAGTCTGTTTTGTCAGA
Organism: Coturnix japonica; assembly: GCF_054131305.1. Taxonomy (NCBI): domain Eukaryota; kingdom Metazoa; phylum Chordata; class Aves; order Galliformes; family Phasianidae; genus Coturnix; species Coturnix japonica. Next base: position 16,307,870 of record NC_140671.1, on the reverse strand, counting down.
CTTGTCTTTAGCTTCCAAGTTGTATGTGAAGAATTGTTTCCGTTGTAATGCACAATGAACTAAAAATTGAGAGATGAAAATGTGAAGAGTTTTTCCAGCTTTGATTTCATGTCTGGAATTTTGGAACCCACTACTTGCAGTTGTTAATCTGTCCAAACTGGTCTGGTTTGGGATGCCCTCGTACTTCTTGAATCGCTGTTAAAGGCGGAGCAATTCCTACAAGTGCCATGGCCCCACTGTTGTTCTAATTCTTGTTTCTTTGTTTTCCACACGCTGCTTTTCAAGCCTCCTTTTTCTTTACAGTCAAAGTGAGAACTGCACTGTGTCTGAACCTTGTTGTGCCTCTACATAAAGAGAACCGAACAGCAGCAAAGCCAGACAGGTGACTGTGCTGACAGCTCTCGTAGCCAGTAACACGTAACTGTGCTAAATCCCTTGTGATGGCTTTGATTTCATTTTTGCCAGTGAAATCCTTGTAAAAGGAACTGCAGCAGTGTGATGAGCTAAGGTGAAGATGCTGGTTTTAGTAGTGCTCTAAGCTGAGTGGAAGGGCAATTGAATGAGGGTTATATGCTTTCTCTGGGACGATAAGGTTTTATTTCCTGAGGGAAAGAGCCAGCTTTTCATGGGCTATATGTGGGCTTTGGCAAGGGCAGACAATCCAGTCTGTCAGGAAGCCATTTGAGGTGCTTCAGGTTTGTAAGCTTGTCTTTTTGTTTTTCAGGCGGATATTTGGAGCATGGGTGTAGTGCTGTATGCTCTGCTGTGTGGGTTTTTCCTTTGGATGATGACAATATGATGGCACTCTACAGGAGGATACCAGTGGGTATCAGTGGTGCTAGAATACACTGAGAAGGGAAATAGCTGAGCTTGACAAGAGGCCTTGCTTTTCGGATGGCAGAACATGCTGAGCTGTGGGTAGAAAGGCCACAGCACAGTCTGCTGAATATTGTCCCTGTTTTTGCTGCTTTGTCTACCAGTATTTTGTGGATTTGGTTCTACGCTTGGTTGGCCTATGTGGCACTGTAGCCTAATTCTGTACCATGATAGCATACAGAATTTAAGGAGAAGTATTTTCCTGCCAATGGGCTGGATTTTTTTGTATCTGGTTCTTCAACTGGCTGCTCCCTATACTATCTGTAGTAAAAATATAGACACATCATTTGATTTCCCTGAAATGAATGTTCCTAAATGCCAGCTCTTCTCATGTCTACAAAGATCAAAGTTCTGCATTTGCTATTAGAATTTCCTCTTCCAGAATCAGGAGGTAATGTAGGACCCCACAGATTGCCTTCAGAATCCAACAGTTAGTTCTGTTTCCTTTCGGAGTGCATAACAACCTGAGCACATGAATTGAATGACGTGGCTTGTTAGTCTGGTACAAACTCTGCTGTACACCGAAACCTGGTCCATTTGTAAGCAGGACTTTGTCCATCTCTGCAGGACAGCAGAAAACCCTTTGTGCTAATCATGATGCCAAGAAGCAGAATGCGGCAAATGGCAGATGATCCAACTGCTTCAGGTGTTCATTTCCTTAAAACTGTGAATAGTTTTGGACTGAGAGTTTGTAAGCAGAACAGAGCTCTTAAAGCTGTCAGAGATTATTTCTGCACTGTTCAATTCTATCTGCCTAACATACACCGGATCTCAGAACTGCATTGCTTGAACTGGTGGAACTTGTTGAAGTGAACTGGGATGAGCAAGTTTTAGAACTTAGTCAGAATGCAGTAAAAAATGGATAATCTCATGAGTATTAAGGTACAGGCTTGCTATTTCTGCACTGAATTTGTTTTTATTTTACATGGCTGTGATCTGAAAGTTGCTTGAAACGCAGGCACCTAGGCACTGTTGTGTAACTGAATTTCACACGATAGGTCCTGAAATATCCTGGAATCAAAAACTCTGACTTGTTTTAAGTCTGCTGCTTGAGTCTAATCAGGGTCATAGTGTCTGTGTGCAGTGTTTCTTTCCCTGTAATGCTCCACATCATTTCATTTTGGGAATATTGAAGGAAATGGACTATGTGCCATAACTGTTGTTAGAACAAAGTATGTCTGGTGTGATCTTATGCATAGGTTCTGTAACTGCTCTTCACAGCTCAGGTGTTTGACCTTCCTTTTGGTGAAGTGATGAAATACTGCTGGTTTCTATTTGTGCTTCTAGGCACCTTGAAGCTCTTAGGAATAGAACAATTGTCTCCAGTTCTTTTCAATGATATCAGTAACAGCTCGAGTGTTGCTGCCCACTAGGTAGACCCAAAGAAGCAGATTACAGTGAAACAACACACGAGCTGGACCTGAATGAGGATCACTTTCAAGACAGTGGCTATGCTGCTTCAAGCCTACTTGCTTCTTCCTGCCGCCACTCTATTACCAAGTATCAACAACCTTTCATGATTCAACTTGCAAATGTTTGAAACTAACCCTTGTGTTTCTATGCCTTCCTAGGTGATTCGAGCCCTTGTCAACCCCAAAGATCCAAACCAAGCAGTGTCTTTCCATCAATGGAGAGTTCTTATTAAGCATGAATCGCTGCAATTCGGATGACAGCCTTCCACATGGTAACAGTGATGGACACAAGGGGCTCATCCACGTTCATGCTCTCATATCTCCTGGCTCTGCTGAAGCTCCTGACCTGAGCCTGCCAGACACAGCAGTCACCTGCCTGGATTGTGACCCAGCGCCTTTGCAGTGCTGCCCATCCCAAGCACAGCCCGAGTGTCCCAGCAGCAGCACCACCATGCAGGAGCAGGGCAGCATCAGTGAGGTGAAGCTGAGCATCTTAGATGGGGACTTAGAGTCAGGCTGCCAGTCCCAGGCACCAGGCAGCAGCACCAGCTCTGAGCCACTCTCATCTTGACAAGAGGAGTCCCATCTTCACCCTTGACCTCTCAAGCCCTCCTGTCTTTTATTGAATAAAGTCACTCTCATGCTCAGTCATCGCCTCGACTGCATTCTGAGTCTTCAATCACAGGGATTGGGATGAATGCAACAAACAGCAAGGCAGCTCAGCTTGCAATGCTATGGCTGTGGGGTTCGTGCAGGCAGAGCTCTGGGTTCCCATTTTGCCTGGCTTTGGGATGTCTGCAGCAAGATCTCTACCATTTTGTATGGGAGCAAATAATCTCTAGCATCCAGGTTGCTGCTCATGATATATCCCAGTCTTCCTGGCTGTCACTTTGTGATACTTTTCAAAGCCTTTTGATACTCTTTGATGCCTTGGCTGCTCCCTAACACCTCTGTCCTCCTGCCATGTTGACTCACGTCTCCCACTTTTAAGCTGGCTTTGCAGATCATCTCCAGCCCTGTCATCATCACGCTGCAGCAGGAGGTGCTCACCTGGCCCAATGTCTGGCAGTACTGCTTGTTCTGCAGATGAGCAGCTGCCTCCTCATCTCTTCAGCTACAGTAGTTTTTCTCAGGGCAGTTAGATGCAGTCATGCTCCTCTGGATTTGGTGTGTTAAATCCATGCTGCATGGCAGCAGTCAGTGCAATACAAAGGTGTTCTGTGTGCCATAGCATTTCTCCAGGGGCTGCCAAAGGTAGAAGCACAACACAGCACCATCCTTCTGACAGTAATGTCTGTGAGTGTTAGACATGTGAGCACTGCATCATCCCCAGCGTGTCAGTGCTTTTCCACACCAACCTGACACTCACACTCTGCACTAAATGTAACTCTGCTCTTGTGGAGACAAATGCTTTCTGTCACATCCTCCATCCCTGCAACCATTTGCCGGTAGGCAGCTCTTGCAGAAGAATCAAGCAGCAGAACCTTGTGCTCACCCTACAGCATGCAAATGCTATGAAAGCAGAAATAACCTGGCATGCTCTGGGTCTGCAAGGCTGCACAGATGGGAGAGGTAGATTGTGTTTTTGCAGTGGAAGTTTCCAGTATTTTCAGTACATAGTGTAGGCCCTAACTGAATGTATAACCCTCTTGTAAAACAGCTGTATAAGTAGTTTTTCCACCAAGAAAGTTGCTGAACAGAATTAAGTTCAGACTGGGGGCATTCTGACATGGGGAGAATTGAGACAAGCACAAGATAAATACAGGGTGGGTAGAGCCCAGCACAGGACAGAATGAATGTACTGACTTTTGGAAACATTGCCCTTCTCTGTCCGCAGAAAAGTACAAGGCAGACCTAAAAACAAGAGGTTGGTAATTGACCTTCTATGGAAATGAATCCTAGCCACAGTCTCGAGGAGTCTGTGAGCCTGAGATGCTCAACCAATGAGAGCCATGAGAGCATCACCTGCAGTGGGTTTAGGGCACAGAACAGAATTGATTTCACTGACTGGTGTGCAGTTTCTCCCTTGCCAATAGGGGATGTGCGCACAGTATTGCAATAATGAATAAGCACTGCTGCTATCGCTGCCATCTTTGCCTAACTAGAAATCTTTGACTTTGAGAGTTTCTCACACAAGGGGAGAGGGTAAGAAAGTAAAGAGGCACAGAAAACTAAGGGAAACTGCTCTTCTTTATCTTATCTATAAAAATTGATACGATGCTGTTGTGCATTTTTTTTAATTTTATTTTTAATTTTTTGCTAATGTCAGTTAGATTGTTTTAAAATATCCACACACCAAAATCTGACTACCAAGCAAATGTAATGAAAATGAAATGAAGGTGAGTTAGTGGAAAGCACAAGGCCATATTATATTAGGCTCCAGCAAATTTACAGGCAGTCACTGCACGAAGAGGTAGATCTGAGTTGCACATTATATGATTCCCACAAAGATTAAGGAAATCTGAAGCTTTCAATATATTTTTTTAATTCTTTTTTCATTTCATTTTTAAACACCTGACCCAGACCCCAACCCTCACAGGAGCTGTAAAGATAACAGCATTAACCAGCAATGTAACTCTAATCCTAACCCTTACCCTGATTCTAAAATCGTCCCTAACTCCAAATGCAACAACAAAAATGATGCTAGAAGTTTGTAGCAAAAGGAACCTTAACCCTGATCATAATCCAAAAAAAAAATCATTATGGTAACAATAATCTTTACCTTAAGAGTAATATTAATCAGAGCCCAGATGATGCCTGCATCCAATCAGAAGCATGCTTTGCATTATTTAAGAGTTGTATTTTTTCCAATGAACTCTCTCTATTATCACGTTTATAAAGTAACAGAGTCTGTTCTTTTTCTCCTGACACTGTGCCTTACTCCTGACATCCCCTGGAAATGACCCAGATAGGGCACCATCAAAGTAATGCTAATAGTAATGTCAATCCTAAGGGTATCTCTAGCCTCAGTGTTAATGGGACGCTAACAACAATCCCAACAGCCTTAAACATTCTGGTGGTGTGAAAGAGGTGCTGCCTTGCACATGCTGGGCAGTCCCATTGCCTGTTAAATGCTGGCGGCAGCGTAGAAACATGATGCCCGTGGTCAGAATGCCCTGTGGCAGATCCTGGCACCGGAGAACTGACCGGAGAACCATGAGAGAACTGACAACAAATCACTCAACATCAGAACCGACCCAGTGGTTATTTACAAGCCTTGGGAGACCCAGACAGGATCTCAGAGTGGTGAATGTAGGTACAGAAGTTGTTACTACTCTGTTTTCTTCTAAAAGAAGTGTTTTTTTTTCATCTCAGAAGTTGGGGGGGGGGAGGGGGGGGCGGGAAAGGGATATCAATTTAATTACTCATTAATTTATTGACAGACATTCACGTTTGCTACGTTTGGAGAAGTTTTTATTTGTTTGCTGTGGTTTGATTTTTTTTTTTTTCTTTTTTTTTTCCCCCTTCCCTCCTCTTCCATCTTTGTGTTCTTCCCCTATAATCAAAAGAACGGATCCCCAGGGTCTGTCCCGCAGACGTTCTTTCCGTGGTCTCTGCTGCCACCTGCTGGCCAATAGGCGGAACTGCCACTGTTGGGCGTTTGGTGCCGCAGGAAGCACAACGCAGATCTTTCTGACCGGTCTACGCAGCAAATCCGCCAATCTTTATTGCAATAAGCCCTCCAGACAAGAGCATAAAGTCTTTGCCTGAGGGCAGGGTTAGTAGTAATGGATGTCAGTTTTGAAATTTCCAGTCCATTCACCATAGCACTTTCTGCCTCCATGTCCCATAACCAGAGCAGCTATGCTGGCATGCTCTCTTGGTTTCTGTCTAAACCACTGTACTATATCCATCAGTTCAGCTGCTGTATTATGGGCAGCAGGGTTTGGGGGGTGGACACTGGTCAGGGCACTCCCACCAGCCTATCCTGCATTTTTTTTTTTTTTTTTTTTCATTTTTGGGTTACAATCAGTCAGATCTCAAATAGATCTAGTCCAAATGGAACCTCAAAATCTGACCTTTTAGTGCCTTCATTTACAGAGTCCATTTTATACAGATTCCCTTGTACAGGGCCCCCATGGTCCTCCAGACAGTTGTTACTGATCTTCCATAGGAGAATGATTGAATTAGGTTTTTTCCCATCAAAACTGCCACCTGTCTTTCCAATTTTTCAACACTATCATTCAATAGCTGATTTGCATCAGCCTGAGCCTCTTCAGTTATGTTCAGACAGTTCAAGGCCATTAAAAGTGGCCATGCCACCATGAACACAGCTAACTGTCATTCTCAAGTTGTAAGTATGTCTTTGCTAAGACCATGGAAATACTCAGTCAGGTGGGCCAGGGACTCATGGACCCTCCCTCCGTCCCACACAGGGCCCCATTTTTCAGTGACAGAAGCAGTGCTGCATTTTGAGGATCCTAGGAATCCTAGGACATGCCCTGACAAAAGGTCATTCAAAGGGGTAGTCTTTCCCCATCCAAACAACTCCATGATATTCACAGAATCACAGAATTGTAGGGGTTGGAAGGGACCTCCAGAGACCACTGAGTCCAGTCCCCTGCCAAAGCAGGTTCCCTACACCACGTTGCACAGCTCAGCATCCAGGCAGGTCTTGAATATCTCCAGAGAAGGAGATTCCACAACCACCCTAGGCAGCCTGTTCCAGTGCTCTGTCACTCTCACCATAAAGAAGTTATTGCACACATTAGTGCAGAATTTCCTATGGTGCAGTTTCTGTCTGTTTCCCATTGTCCCTCCTCCACACACTGCTGAAAAGAGTCTGGCCGCACCTCTTTGCCCCCCACACCTCAAATATTTATAGACCTGGATCAGGTCCCCTCTCAGCCTTCTTTTCTCAAGGCTAAACAGACCCAGTTCCCTAAGTCTCTCCTAATAGGGGAGATGCTCCAGGCCCTTCACCATCTTTGTGGTCCTCCGCTGGACTCTTTCCAAGAGATCCCTGTCTTTTTTGTACTGGGGAGCCCAGAACTGGACACAATATTCCAGATGAGGCCTCACCAGAGCAGAGTAGAGGGGGAGGATCACCTCCTTCGACCTGCTGGACATGCTCTTTTTAATGCACCCCAGGATGCCATTGGCTTTTTTGGCTACAAGGGCACACTGCTGGCTCATGGTCAATCTGTCGTCCACCAGGACGCCCAGGTCCCTCTCAGCAGAGCTCCTCTCCAGCAGCTCTTCCCCCAGCCTGTACTGGTGCATGCAATTATTTCTACCCAGGTGCAAGACTCTACACTTGCTTTTGTTAAACCTCATCCGGTGTCTTACTGCCCAGCTCTCCAGCCTGTCCAGGTCTCGCTGAATGGCAGCACAGCCTTCAGGCGTGTCAGCCAATCCTCCCAACTTCGTGTCATCAGCAAACTTGCTGAGGGTGGTCACTATCCCCTCATCAAGGTCGTTGATGAAGATGTTGAACAAGACCGGACCCAGCACAGACCCCTGGGGGACGCCGCTAGTTACAGCCCTGCAGCCAGACACTGCACCGCCAACGACAACCCTCTGCACTCTGCCAGTCAGCCAGTTCTCGACCCACTTCACTGTCCAATCACCTATCCCATACTTCCTCAGCTTTGGTATAAGTATGTCATGGGAGACTGTATCAGTTATAGAGGTTATAGAGTTCAATTCCTGTAGTCAATTTGGCGGCCCAGGTGGGACCAGCTCTGTTCGCTGCAGGACCAGCTGAGAGGGAGACACTTTTGGCGCACCCTGAGATTTCTCTGAAGGACTCCCTTCCTCACCTGATCACTGCAGGGACAGACAAGGACCACCCATAGGTGGACCAGGTATGTGTATGGTAAGTGGAGCCCATATGTCTTGAGGAGACATCCTACACAGTTTACAGCCATACGTGCTGCTCCCAGGGAGGTGAGCTCATGGCTTTGGTTGCCAGCTGGGTAGGAAGACTCCTTGGGTGAGTTCCTATGAAAGGGAACTGTATGTCATATGAATGGAAACAAGAACAAATACTCTCTCCCAGGTAGTTGACAATAGGAGGGACCTAGGTTGGTCTCTCCTACGGGTATGGGATATAGTGGATAGCCTGTCAAATGGTAGCCTGGGTTCTCCAAGTTGTAATCACGGGGGTTATAGGTTATATGTTCAATATTATCATCTGCTTTAAGTGTTTGGTACCGTGTGTCAAGCCGACTCTGGGAAAAACATTAACGTTTGCAACTGGTCGACCAGAGTATGAGTGTTATTAAGATTCCAGCTAGAAAACGTTGTCAGCATTGTGTAGTATGAATAAACCATGGTTTTTGATCTAAATGTCAGAGTGAGTGTGGTGTGAGTGAGACACAGAACAGCTGCAGGGTGAGTGCCGAGTCCCGATCCATGTTTCCTTCCTCCTGTGAGGGAAATGGCCAGACACGGACAAAGTGAAAGACTGTGTTGTGTGTCCACTCATAAGTACTTTCTGCTTGTATGTAAGAAGACAGGAGTTTGTACTCTGTAGATTAGTAAGATTGTCCTGAGGAGAGGTGTACATTCCACCCGACCAATGAGTGTCAACCCATTTATGTAATACTATGTACTGCTTGCGAGGAAGTGTGTGAGGGAGGTGGTTCAATCAGTGCTGGTTCTGTGGCACAGTGTTTATAACTGAAGAATACAGACTGTATTAAGGGAGTTTATGTGAACTGAAGAACTGTACGTTTTGACAAACTGTTTTGATGGTATAAGAAAGTGTAATTGTTAATGATATATGAAAGTGTAGTTGAGGGAATGTGGAAGTGTATCTGAGCATAGAAATAGAGGAAGCATTTACAGAGGAAAAAGTATTAAAGTGAGTTTACCTGCATTGACATGAGAGCAACACCCTGCCAGACCGCTGCCCTGTGAGCTGAGCAGAGCAGAGCAGAGACACAGTCCCCATGTATCAGGTAGTGTTATTCTGCTTACCAAAACAATGAGTTCACTACAGAAGAGGCAAATCTTCCCCTCTGCTCCATCTGTGGCATACTCTGGAGTTCAAGGCATTGCAAAGCTATGGCACATCTACTTTCTTTCAATGATGAAAACTTAGTGTGCTCTGGGCTCTCATTTCAATTGCATCTAAAGAAGTCTAGGGTCATGCCAGCTGACAGGAAGCTGGCAAATGTTGTCTCATTGTAAGGAAGAGCAAGAAAGATGACATGGGCAATTATGGACCTGTCAGTCCAGAGCCTGGTAAAATTATGGAGAAAATGATGGTGGGAGTTATGGAAAAACAGCTGAAGGACAATTCTGTCATTGGTCGCAGCCAACACAAGTTTGTGAGGCAAAGGTCCTGTTTAATTTAAGCTCATTTTGTGACACAGTTATCCGTTTAGTTGACCAAGGGAAGCCAGTTGATGTAATCCTTGAGGATTTCAGTGGAGATTTTGATACTGTTTCTCACAACAACCTTCTGGACAGAATGTTCTGCATATGGCTAGACAGAAACACAATGTGGTGGGTGAGCAGTTGGCCAGTAGGTCAGTCCCAAAGGATTATAGTCAGTTTTTTCCATCAGGCTGGTAGATGGTCACTGTCGGGGTCCCCAGGGTTCCATTTTGGGGCCACTTTCCTTTCATGTTTATGCAGATGACTTGAATGCAGGACTAGAAGACGTTCTGAGCAAGTTTGCTGATGAGACCAGATGAGGAGGTGCTGTTGCCTCCACTGAGGGTGGAGAGGACTTGCAGAGAGATGTGGACAAGTCAGAGAAGTGGGTACCAGTTGGTACTAAGCACCAAGTGCATAACGTATAACAAGAACAAGTGCCTGATTGTGCACCGCAGAACATAAAGGACTTCAAACTCTGGGAGAATGTGCAAACGAGGGCACTGGAACTGAGAGATCTGAAGTTCAGAGTTTCACAGGGATTGACTGCTTGTTCAGACTGGGCCCTTCTCACATCCCTTCTCACATCCTGCAATGAAACATAGGTCTCATATGGGACATGAACCTCACAGCGTCCTTGCACCACATGTAGAGCCTGGGATGTTCTGTCCCCATGTCTTTCATTTAACATCATACGGACCTCCAACCCATTGCCCCAGGAAATGCCAGGAGCCAACATGAGAGACAGGATCTCTCTACCACTGGTCTTGCAATCAGGGCTTGACCTGTCTGCTTCGTAAGGCAAAGGAGAGGTTTCTTAGCATGCCAGTGCCTTTGCCTGCCTGTAGTCATGGCTTCCAGTTATCTTCTCTAACAAGTCCCTTGGGAAGCTTACTTGGTAATGGCCCTCAGTGGGCCCATTAATACTCCAAGAAACTTCACTGTTACTTCCGACTTTGTCTTGTTGAGCACTTTGTGCAAACTTCTCTCTGCACTAGAGGCTGATGAACTCAGCATCAAATGCACCCTGGGGCCCATTATAACCTAAAGAATCTCCTGTGCCTTATGCCATCTTGTTATCTTCTTCAGGTTATCAGAACTTGTTCAGCAAAAAGGAGGGATATCTGGAGAGAGCTTAAAGAATCCAGTATAAATTTATTGTCTATTTATTTATAGTTGGGTTTAAAGAAGACATTAAAGCAGCACTGTGCAACTGATACCAATCCAGGATGTCCCAATGAGTTCTGTACTGTTACTGTGTTGACAAAGGTCCTTCTCAACCTCCCCACCCAATTTCTGCTCACAATGGACCTATGGGACTTGCATCACTTTTCTTCACATCACTCTTCTCCTCTGCATTCATCCGCTCAGTGTTAAAACTGCTTTGCACCAACTCCCACTGGCTTTCCTCAGAGAACCAGCTACACATGGAAAAGGAAAGATTTCTCTTTTTTATCTGGCCAGCAAATGGAAAGAAAGGTGATGCAATTGAATGAACAGTAAAACACAGTGATCAACTGCATGCCATGTTCAAGCTGCATCTATTGAAGTTTGTCTTTCATATGGAATATTTTTAAAAGAAATGATTTATTCTGAGGTAGGATAGGATAGATTGAATCACAGTGAAGTAGTTGACAACAGAGGCCATCAGACTCTGAGAGATGGAGCAAATTCCAGTAATCTTCCTGGGATAGATCAGCCAGGTAGTTGAGAGGTATCAACTTAAAACTGATCAGGACTTGTGAGTATTTCACACATTGAGATGGGTTAACACATTCTCCTTGATTTATATCTTTGTCTCCAACTCTGTTTTTCACTTTTACTGACATTAATGAACATCTTTCAGACTTCGTGCCTTAATAAAAAAGAGACAGTGATTGAGAAAAAGAAAAAGTATAAGAAGAAAAAGAAAAAGAATAGATAGGAAGGGATAGATCAAATCACAGTGAAGGAGTTGACAACACATTCCATCAGACTTTGGGGAGATGGAACAAATTCCAGTAATCCCCCTGAAAGTCAGAAATCAGACAGATAATTGGGAGGTATCTGACTGAACAAAGAGCAAGGGATGGAGAAATCTGGAGGGCAGTGGGAGTAGTGTGTGCCCAAATGGCCTGCTGAAAACATGCCCTTAACCATGGCCATTTCTTTAGGAGAGCTGAAAAAACTTGGAGGATGAGGCACATCAAATAGGCAGCAGGGAAGAGTAGTGCTGGGCACCAGGCTACAGTCACAGGGCATTGGCACTGGCACCGCTGTCTGTGTCTCTGAACCTGAAGGCATTTGTGTCCAGCGAACACAGTTCTGGAAAACATTGTAGTTTCAGTAAAAGAAAAAAAAAGACATCAAATCACCTCAAAGATTCATATTTACAACTTAAAATGGAACAAGACTCATGAGAATTTTTCATGTTGAGAAGGGTTAACACATTTTCATTGATTTCCATCTTTGTCTTCAATTATTTGTTTCAGTTTTATTGACATTTATGATCAACTATTAAGCTTACAGCCTCAAAATAAATAAATAAATAAAAAGAGATACATTTGCATCTTGCACATGGCCTGATGCCCCTTTCACCTTCACAGTTCCCACAAGTCCTTCCATGCCGGAGAGTATGAGATCCAGCAGAGCACCTCTCCTCTTTGGTTCCTCCACTGCTTGGTCAAGAAGCTGCCATCTGTGCTCTCCAGGGATCTGCTGGATGCCACATGCCCTGCTGTGCTGTCCCTGCCACAGATAATGGAGTGACAAAGGCCACCAAATGGGACAAGGGACAGACAACATCAGATTCCCATCTGTCTGCAGAGGGCACCTTCCATTTACTCTCCCTGATCAGGAAGACAGGAAAAGACACTGATGGTCTCCTCTGTTTGCCATTTCCATTAGCTCTGACCTGTCTGCTCTTCCATCCCCAGGCAGAGCTCAGTGCACTCTCACAGAGGGCAGTCGCCCTTCTTTGTCTCCTCGCCCATCCATCCTAAAGACTCGGTATCCCCCTTGTGCTACAGTGCAGTTGTGGAAACCATTAAACTGTGTCCCCATGGTCCAAACAGGAGCTCAGGCCTGCAGCTCTACCAAGATTTCTAGCTTCTTGTGTGTTGGTGTTTGCATTAGTGCAAAAGCACAGAAGTAAATATCCTAATTGAAAAGCATCACTGGACATTGCCTGACTGGATAGCTCATCTATAGAATCAGTGTGCAGAAGGTGGCACACAAACATTAGACCGATCGTGGGTCTTGGAGGTGACGTAGCAGCACGGACACACCATGGGCATGGCTTTCCTGAAGGCCCTGTGCTGCTCTTGTAGCTGTGAGTGAATTCACCGGACAGCCGGTGCTATCCCCTCTCTGGCCCTCAGCTGATGCCCAGGAAGGAGGTGTCTATCTCAGGGATTTCCCACACGGTTTACAAGCACTTGCAAACATCAGGAGCAGCCCAGGCACCTTGGGCATCACCCAGTGTCTGTGTGTGAGCTGCTGCCTCCCAGCTGAAGGACCGAGGACTCAGAGCAGGAGCTCACATGCAGGCAACTCCTTGTGCACTTCTGAACTGAACCAGAGAAATCCCAGCTCCTGTGGTTCTGTGGGGAGCCGAATCCCATTTCAGCTCCAGGATTTCTGTCAAGGGATGAGACTCCTGCGCTGCCTCAGCTGGATCACTGCCCTGCACAGGGAAAGTCCAAACCTCACCTTCCTTGTCTGGTTGCCCTTATTGTTTCATCAAACGATCTCTGGGAGCACTCCCCATATGTCTCCAATCAGTCACTGACCACTGGACATGTGGTGGTTAATTGAGTGGATTTCAAAGCACAGTCATGATGCTGTTGTCTTTCAGGAGCTGTTGGCCATGAGGACCCAGGGACATGTCAGGGGAAATGAGTGGGAAGGATAAAAATGACATAATCTGCTGCTTGCTTGTCCAGGTTCCTGGGACACAGGGAGCTCATAAAATTGGGCAGAGCTGCAGAGAGACAGCTGTGCCCAGGAGCAGATCTCGTGCACAGCACAGCCTGCAGGTGACAGAAGGAGAGGAGAGAAATTGGAGAGAGCTTGCAGGATGTGTGTGGTGTGAGCGGGCTGTGAACTCACTGCAGGAGCATTGCTCACAGACCATGACAAGGTAAGTCTCACAGCTGACCATGAGCTGCTTTTAATTAAGGGGTAACTATAACTGGGACATCCCATAGGAGATCTGACTGCAGGCACTGCATGTTTCTTTACTGTGGAAAAAGCTTTCTGCTCCAGCTGAGACGGGTGCCCAGGGCTGTCCTGCAGAGCAGGGTCCCTGCTGTGCCCCAGGGGCTGTGTGCCGGGTATGGGACTCTGCCGCCTGCCAGGCTCAGCACTCAGCCTGCCCGGGGACCTGCCCAGGGCGCTGCGGGGAGACGTGTGGGGTAAGGAGCTCCCGGCAGGGTTTGTGCTGCCACAGCTGCTGCCTGGGGCAGGGGATCACAGCTCCACTGCACAACTGAATGTTTCTGAGGGCACTTTGCAAGAGGAGAGCCAAGGCAGGGGGTTTCCATTTCCTGTTCTGAGGCAAAGAGGTTTGGAGTCAGAAATCTAAAAGGGGCAATAAGAGTTCTGAGAATTTTTCATCAATCAATTGCTTGTTTTGTGAACACTCACACATGATGTGCTTTCAGTCTCCCCTTTCTCGAAGGATGGAATTATCTTCATTTTCTGTAGGCATGAATAATTCACTTATCCTACAAACAGGCAGCATTTTCTAACTGAAACTGAATGCCACAGAAGCTCGGGTAGGGGGCTCTAAGAGCACTTGGGGTAAAGATATGAGACATGAAACAGATGAAAATATCCAGGGAGAAGGGATAAGAAAATAAGAGGAAGGTTAGAGCTCCATATGCTGCTTCTGCTTAAGGAATGCTGATCTACATGAAATTAAATGCAAGTAATGGTGCTAAATGTACACTGTTGTAGGAGAATTAAAACATTTCATAGTATAGCAGGAGTAGTGCCTCTGAGAATGGTCTGGACTTGTCATTATCTTCTGCACTCTGAGCAGGACTCCAAGCCCAACAACAGCAGATGCCCAACAGCAGCTCCATCAGTGAGTTCCTCCTGCTGCCGTTGGCAGACACGCGGCAGCTGCAGCTCCTGCACTTCTGGCTCTTCCTGGGCATCTACCTGGCTGCCCTCCTGGGCAACGGCCTCATCAGCACAGCCGTAGCCTGCGACCGCCGCCTGCACACCCCCATGTACTTCTTCCTCCTCAACATGGCCCTCCTCGACCTGGGCAGCATCTCCACCACTCTCCCCAAAGCCATGCCCAACGCCCTCTGGGACAACAGGGCCATCTCCTACACAGGATGTGCTGCACAGCTCTTTTTCTTTACCTTCTTCATGTCAGCAGAGTATTCCCTTCTCACCATCATGTCCTATGACCGCTACGTTGCCATCTGCAAGCCCCTGCACTACGGGACCTTGATGGACAGCAGAGCTTGTGCCACCATGGCAGCAGCTGCCTGGGGCACTGGGGTTCTCAATTCCCTGCTGCACACTGCCAGTACGTTTTCACTGCCTCTCTGCCAAGGCAATGTTGTCAACCAGTTTTTCTGTGAAATTCCCCAGATCCTCAAGCTCTCCTGCTCAGAATCAAATCTCAGGGAAGTTGTGTTTCTCATTTTTACTATCAGTTTAGACGTAGGCTGCTATGTTTTCATAGTTGTGTCCTATGTGCAGATCTTCGTGGCTGTGCTGAGGATGCCCTCTGAGCAGGGACGGCACAAAGCCTTCTCCACGTGCCTCCCTCACCTGGCCGTGGTCTCCCTGTTTCTCAGCACTGGTGCTTTTGCCTACCTGAAGCCCCCCTCCATTCCCTCCCCACTCCTGGATCTGACAGTGGCACTTCTGTACTCAGTGGTTCCTCCAACACTGAACCCTATTATCTACAGCATGAGGAACAGGGAGATCAAGCACGCTCTCAGGAAGGTGTTGCAATACTCACTATTCCCGCTTCAATAAAGTGCACATCTTCATCGCATGATTCCCAGTGATGGTTCTTCATCTTTTATGCATCTTTGATTGATTGATTATGTGAGATATAGCAACGTGCAAAAAAATGTTATTGAACTTATAAATAAAAATTTGTTTCACTTCTTTCACACCTACTATCCATTTTCTCACTCCAAGAGCTCATGTAAACATGGAACCAGATTCCCCGAATAGGTTAAGAGATAAATAAATAGCATTCAAAATACGCTTTTCCTTAGCTCTTCTCTTATCCAACTTTGTCTGGATTTGGGGAAGGTACAGCCACAGATAGAAGCACAACTAGTTCTTTTCATTCCTCCTCTCTTTACACTGATACAGTGCACAGAGGATTCGAGTCCTCTCATTTCTACAGGCCTGAAGGTCTTGTGTGTCTCACAGCAGTCCCGTCGTCTCTACAGCAGCACTCAGGGGTTTGCTTAATTTTCTTATCTCAATACTTGGAACAGCTACAGGACCTGTAGCATAAGTGACCGCAGAGCTCCTTATGAGGGGTGGAGTGACAGTGGGATCTGTCCAGAGCTTGGAGCAACTGCAGGATGTGTAGCAAAAACTTGGAGCTATTGCAGGGACTGTGCCAGGAGTTGCAGAGGCTGCAGCAATGTCAGCAGATCCAGCTCTCTTCCCCTTGAAGATGCTGAATAGTGTTGAACACAGCTCAGTAGGTGTGGGCCAGGCCCTGGCACACTGCAGTCATTTGGGCCTTTTTAGGATTACCAGTGCCACAGCAGACCTGTCTCCAATATTCTACCAGTTTCTCAGGATCCTGCAGTTGCTCGGAGATGAAGTTCCAAAGCCCTGGGGGTGCCCACCACTCCAGGCAGCTGCCCAGACTGTCCCACACCCCCTGCCATGCAGAGCCTTCTCACCTTGGGGCAGATCTCTCACTGATATTCCTGAATAATTGTTTAACCTCAATCCTAGAATCATAGAATCACCAAGGCTGGAAAAGGCCTGAAAGATCATCCAATCCAACCGTTCACCTATTACCAATAGCTCCCACTTAACCATGTCCCTCAACACAATATCCAGTCTCTCCTTGAATACCCCTGGTCTCCCAGAGACGACAGTGTAAAATGTGTAATTCCTAATCATACCAACAATATTACTTCCAAAACCCAAAGATGTCCAAAGAGCTGAATGTGCACAAAACTTCACTTTGCCAATTTTATCGTGGTACAAACCAAGGTCAAACAGCATAGCAAAATAAATACCCTAATCCAGCATCCAGAGTTGACAAATGATGCAGCAGGGAAAACAAGCAGCAAGCAAGGAGCTGTGAAATGCAGCTTCATGAGAAGACTCAGCAAGCTTCACAAATAGGGAAACTATCAGCACCATGGCCTGCACATCTCCAACTCCCACAAAGCCCTGTCCACTCTGGACAGATGTGCTGTTACCACAACCCTTGGAGCCTCACATCAGGCACCAAAATGACTGTGGTTGTTGAACCCAACATGTGGCTCAGCAGCTCACAGTGCTTTGTGCACTGCCCCATTCCCAGTGGGATGGGGATGAGAACTGGGAAAAAGAGTACAACTTCTGGGTTGTAACAAAGCAGTTTACTAAGAGAGATAAAAGGAGAGGAGTAATAGTAATCACTATATATCCGTTGATATAGAATCGTATGTAACAACTGATGCACAAGCACTTGCTCAGCACCACCAGACTGATGCTCAGCTGGGCCCTGAGCAGTGAAGAGACTGAGATGAACTCCCACCCCTTTCAATACAATTTCTGCTTGCTGTCAGCTGATAGAGAACGTCCCTTTGGCCACTATCAGTCAGCTGTCCTCACTCTGTTCCCTCCCAGCTCCATGTGCCCTCCACTGACCATGGCCTTGGCTCTGTACAACACTGCTTAGCAGCAGCTGTAAACATCAGAGTGTTATCAATGGTTTTCTCCTAGAACCAAAACACTGCACCACAGCAGACAGTCTGAAGAAAACAA
The DNA here is from genome assembly GCF_054131305.1 of Coturnix japonica. Taxonomy (NCBI): domain Eukaryota; kingdom Metazoa; phylum Chordata; class Aves; order Galliformes; family Phasianidae; genus Coturnix; species Coturnix japonica. The sequence goes on along the minus strand of NC_140671.1, from coordinate 16,290,297 downwards.
TTCCATCCCAGCTGTAACTCAGATTCCTGCCTGTCCCCTCTTCTTGTTCTTCCAGATCAGGAAGCAAGGAACAGAATCTGCCGCTCTCCTCTCTGAGCCCTTTCCATCAGTTCTCAGCTGGCTCCTCTGCCATCCCCAGGCAGAGCTCAGTGCCCTCTCATGGATGGCAGCAGCCTTTTCTCTTCTTCCTTGCCCATCCGTCATGCAGAATCTGTACCCCATTTGCTACAGTACAGAGCTGAGAATCAACCCACAGTGTCTCTGTGAACCAAACAAGACCCTAGGCCTGCAAAGGCACAGAGATTTGGAGTTCGCTGAGTGAATGTTTGTGGTCCTCTCATTAGTGTAAGGATTCTTCAGAAAGCATCCCCTTCCAGAAGCATGCTTTGATTTAGCCTGTCTGGGTCTTGCATCTACACTGTGGTACTGATGTTCAGGGCCTTGCTCAGAATCAGCAGCCTGCATGAAAGGAAAAGCTCTGTGGTTTTCTCTTGATTTGTCCCGTTTATTTCCCATGCTACCCGCACTGGTCTACAGGCACTTTAGGGCAGCAGTAGGTTGGGGTTACCCCCAGAGGGTACACAGTAAGATTTAGGACGGGGTATTGGCAACAAGACTTTCTCTGAGGAATCCTCACACAATCCTATAGAACAACTCAGAGGCTTTCCATTCAATCTCCAACAGCAACAATATCCCTCAGCCCTTCTCTGTCACATCCAGTTCCCCACCCTTCCCCATTTGGACCTGGTTTAAAGCCCTATAATCAATCAGTGCAGGAGCATTTCAGATGGGGTCATGGAGGAGGCAGACTGCCATTCTTGGGGTGGCCATTTTCCCAGGAGGGCATGGTGGGAGGGCTTTGTCCCATCTGGTTCCACCAACACTTGCATCCACCCAGCAGAAGGCTGTGCCCTCTGTGTTCCACTTGAACTCTGCATGGAGCTTACAGTTGGCAGTGACATGGCTGAGAAGCTCTGGGCATGGATTAAGGGACAGGGAATTAATGTGCCTTCCTAACTTCCTCCCTGCATGCCTTAGCAACTTCCTTGTAATCTCCCCAAGTACCCAGCCCCTTCTTCCAGAGGACGGAGATTCTCTTTTTCTTCCTGAGTCTCAATAGTTTTTCCCAGTTCATCTGCACTGGTCTTCTTCCCCTATGGCTCACCTTATGGCATTCAGGGACAGCCTGATCTCGTGCCTTTAAGATTTCCATCTTGAGGAGTGTCCAGGCTTCCTGGACCCCTTTACCCATAAGGAGCGACTCCCAAGGGACCTGTGCTACAAGTGTCCTGAACAGGTCAAAGTCCGCCCTCTAGAAGTTCAGGATAGTAGTTTTGCTAGTCACCCTTCTGACATCTCCAAGAATAGAGAATTCTACCATTTCATGGCCACTCTGCCCAAGACAGTCCCCAACCTTCTCAACTCCTACCAGTCCTTCACTGTTAGTGAAGAGCAGGTCTAGCAAGGAACCACCCCTGGTAGGACTTCATACCAGCTGTGTAAGGAAGCTGTCTTGCATGCAATCTATAAACCTCTTGGACTGATTCCTCTGCTATTTATTATATTCCCAGCATATATCAGGGAAGTTGTAGTCTCCCAAGAAAATGTGTGCTGGCAATCTTGCGACTTCAGTAAGCTGCTCATAGAATGCCTCACCCATCAATTAGGCGGTCTATAAGAAACCTTTAGCAAGATGTCACACTTACAGGCCTTTCCCCCGATCCTTACAAACATGCACTTCATTCTGAAGCCCAAGCTCTTCAACATCAAAACTCTCTTTAATATAAAGGGCCACACCACCACCCTTCCTTCCTCCTCTATCCCTTCTGAAGAGCTTGTAACCATCCATCACAGCACTCCAGTCATGGCAGTGGTCCCACCATGGGTCGGTAATAGCAACTAGGTCATGGTTTGTCAGATGCACAGTTGCTTCCAGCTCCTCTTGCTTGTTGACCAAGCTGCGTGCGTTGGTGTAGACGCACTTCAGCTGAGGCATCTGCCTCTCTCCCAGCTCAAACAGCATTTCCCTAGGCTTATCTCTGGTAAGCCCTGTTTTGTCCACTCCCCCATCGTAGCTAGTTTAAAGCTCTTTCGATAAGCCCCGCTACCGTCTATGCTAGGATTCACTTCCCCCTTTGAGACAGTTGGGTTCCATTCATGGATAACAGACCATGGGCCAAGTAAACTGTCCTGTGATCAAAGAACTCAAAGTTTCTGGCTCAGTACCAACCTCTGAGACAATTGTTCATTGCTTTGCTTTCCAAGCCTGCTCTGTGTCCCTCACTGCCACTGAAGGTATAGAACAAAAAATCACTTGATCTCCCACTTTGTGAACTAAATGGCCTAAATTCCTGAAATCTCTTTTTATAGTTTGTAGTCTTATCTAAGAAATTTCATCACTGCCCACCTAAACTATGAGTAGTGGAAAATAATCAGTGGACCTAACCAGCATTGGGAGTTTCCTCATTATGTCCCTGACCTGAAACCAAGAAGGCAGCAGACTTACTGACAACTGGGGTCCAGTCTGCAAATGGGGCCCTCTATTCCTCTGAGAAGGGAGTCACCCACCACGGCCACCCTTCTTTCTTTCATGGCAGAGGAAGTCACAAGGCTTGGTAGTGACTGCCTTGCATTAGGTTTCCTCCTAGGCAGATCCTCCATTGCCTCCCCATTCTTATCTCCTTCAGATTTCAGAGTGTCAAACCTGTTGCTTAGATGGATCAGGGGTCGAGGGCTAGGCAGGCATGGGGGGGCTCCTGTGATGTTGAGTTGGGACTCTCTTCCAACCCTTCTCATCAGTCAGGTCTGTCTGACTGTGACAGGGCAGGGAGTCAACCACTTTTCTGGGGGTATCTGCCTGGCAGCCTTCCCTCGGGGATGCCAGCAAGTCACTCCACCAGCCCATCTCCCGATCACACTCCCTGATGGTAAACTGTGAGTAAAACCTTGAGTAAAGTGAGAGTTCACCTAGACAAAAGTATGAGTAGAAACATGGACTGACGTGAGGGTAAACCCAGAGTAAACCCAGGATCCCATCCATTGGGCATGCACAGCCTCTGAGGGCAACTTTTTCCAGTGTTGCTGTGTAAAAATATAGGTTCCTCACATCTAACCTATGTCTCCCCTTTTTAATTTAAATCCGTTTCCATTTGTCCTGTTATCAACAGACCATCCCATCCTTATTCTAGCGTTAGGTATCTCATCCTCAGATGGAAACCCTGGGGCTGAATTGGGATCAGTTTTTCAAAGAACCACAGGAGCTACAAGTTCACCTAGCTGAGTTCAGATGTGCACAGTGAGGTGTCTGTGTGTGAGTCCCTCATCTGAATCCTTGGTTTTTATTCCACAGGGACTGCACTACTCATACACAGTCTCTCAGTGATGCCCAAGATGCCTTGGGTGATCCTAGTTTTGTGCTAGTGCTTGTAAACTGTGACGGAAAATCTATGAGATAGACACCTCCTTCTGGAGCATCAGCTGAGGGCCAGAAGGGAGGTATTCTTGGCCATCCTAAATACCACCTCAGCCACGTGCTTAGGGCACCCATTGTGTCTTTTGCACCTGACCCCATGGAGTATGTAGTGATATTCAGCTTATCAAAAGGATGAGCTCAGAACAGAAGAGGCAGATCTTCCTCTCTGCTCCATCTGTGGCATAGTCTGGATTTCAAGGCATTGCAAAGCTATGGCACATCTACGTTCTTGCACTGATGACACTTTAGCATGCTCTGGGCTCGCATTTCAATGGCATCTAATAAATCTAGGGTCATACCTGTTGACAGGAAGCTGGCAAATGTTGTCTCATTGTAAGGAAGAGCAAGAAAGATGACACGGGCAACTATGGACCTGTCAGTCTCACTACAGTGCTTGGTAAAATTATGGAGAAAATGATGGTGGGAGTTATGGAAAAACAACTGAAGGACAGGTCACAGACAACACAAGATACAGAGGGGAAGGTCCTATTTAATTTCAGGTCTTTTTATGACACCTTTATCCATTGAGCTGAACAAGGGAAGGCAGTTGATGTAATCCTTGAGGATTTCAGTAGAGCTTTTGATACTATTTCTCCAGCACCCTTCTGGACAGAAATTCCTGCATACAGCTAGACAGAAACAGAACGTGGTGTGTTGTAATACAAGAAGAATTTTACAGAGCAGCAGCCATGGATTGAGATAAGGAGTTCACAGAGCAGCAGCTGCGGAGCAGGATAAACAGCATGAGAACAAAGGACATCTCTAGGAAAAGAATGAATGGCTCGTGGCTTTGAAGGGGGGTTATAGGGTTGTTATTGCAGTAGCTTTCCTCCAATTAGCGTGTGTGATTTTTGGACACCCTTGTCTGTCTCCTATAAAAGTCTGGCTTTCGGGCAATAAATTGATGCAGCTATATGTAACTATATTGGTGTTTCTCTGTTTGACCCAGCACGCTGACATTTTGCCTTTCAGGTTCACCAGCAGTGGTGGGTGAGCAGTTGGCCAGTAGTTCTGTCCCAAAGGATTATAGTCAGTGGGTTCCATTGGGCTGGTAGATGGTCACTGTCAGAGCTCCCCAGGGTTCCATTTTAGGGCCACTTTCCTTTCATGTTTATGCAGATGACTTGCATGCAGGACTAGAAGATGTTCTGAGCAAGTTTGCTGATGAGACCAGATGAGGAGGTGTTGTTGCCTCCACTTAGGGTGGAGAGGACTTGCAGAGAGATGTGGACAAGTCAGAGAAGTGGGTACCAGTTGGTACTAAGCACCAAGTGCATAAAGTATAACAAGAACAAGTGCCTGATTGTGCACCTGGGTATGGGCAACCCTGGACATAAACACTGTCTGTATATTGGACACATGAGAGACGTCTGACTGAAAAGGATTGGGGGTCCTGCTCAACATAAAATTTTAAGTGAGTCAGCAGTGTGCCCAGCCAGCCAAGAAGGCCAACAGTCCCCTAAAGTGCATCAAGCAATTTATTGCCAGCTGGGTGGGAGAAAGGTTTGTCCCTCTTTGCTCTGCATTGCTACTGCCTCACCTGGAGCACTGGGTGCACTTCTGGGCAATGCAGAACATAAAGAACATCAAACTATGGGAGAGTGTGCACAGGAGGGCACTGGAACTGAGAGATCTGAAGTTCAGAGTTTCACTGGGATTGACTGCTTGTTCAGACTGGGCCCTTCTCACACCCCACATCCTGTGATGAGACACAGGGCACATGTGGGATATGAACTTTAACAGCATCCTTGCACCACATGCAAATGCTTTTCCCAGTGCTTCAGTGTTCCACCACCCATTGCTTTCAACATAGTTTTCAACACCCCATTGTATCTTTTAATTTTACCAGAAGCTGGTGCATGGTAGGGGATATGATAAATCCACTCAATGCCATGAACTTTGGCCCAAGTATTTATTAAGGGAATTTTTGAAATGTGTCCCATTATGAGACTCAGTTCTTTCTGAGGTGTCATGTCTCTATAGGACTTGTTTCTAACAACCCAATATTGTGTTTCTGGCAGTAGCATGGGGTACTGCGTATGTTTCAAGCCACCCAGTGGTTGCTTCCACCATGGTAAGCACAAAACGCTTATCATTATGAGATCCTGGCAAGGTGACATCATTCACCTGTCACTCCTCCCCATAGTTATACTTTTGCCTTGGCCTTCCCCCCAGAGAGGCTTCATATTCTTGGCTTGTTTAATTATGGCACATGATTCACAGTCATGAATAACCAGTGCAATAGCATCCATAGTTAAGTCCACCCCTCAGTCTCTAGCCCAATTATATGTTATGTCCATTCCTTGATGGCCTGAGGTCTCATGGAACCATCAAGCTTGAAATAATTCACTCTTGTTCTGCCAGTCCAAGTCTATTTGAGCCACCTCAATTCTGGCAGCTCGACCTACCTGATGGTTGTTTTGTTGTTCTGCAATAGCCCGACTCTTGGGCAAGTGTGCATCCACGTGACACACCTTTACAATCATATCTTTTTTTTGAGCAGTTATGTTTTTCTACAGTTCAGCAGCCCAAATAGGTTTACACCTCCGTTGCCAGTTATTTTGTTCCCACTGCTGTAACAACCCCCATAAGGCATTTGCCACCATCCATGAGTCAGTATAAAGATAAAGCATTGGCCACCTCTCCCGTTCAGCCACATCTAAGGTCAGCTGGACAGCTTTTACCTCTGCAAACTGACTTGATTCTCCTTTACCTTCAGTGGCCTCTGCGACCTGTCGTGTGGGGCTCCAAACAGCAGCTTTCCATCTCCGATGCTTCCCTACAATATGAAATGATCCATCAGTGAAAAGAGCATATTTCTTTTCATTTTCTGGTAGTTCGATGTATGGTGGGGCCGCTTTAGCACATGACACCTCTTCTCCTGGTGATGTTCCAAACTTTTTATCTTCAGTCCAGTTCATGATCACTTCTAAAATTCCTGGACGATTGAGGTTCCCCATCCGCGCTTGTTGTCTAATCAGTGCAATCCACTTGCTCCAGGTGGCATCGGTAGCATGATGGGTGGAGAGAACCTCCCCTTTCAACATCCGGTTCATCATTGACAGTCGAGGTGCCAGAAAGAGCTGCATTTCAGTACCAGCTACTTCGGAAGCAGCCCGAGCCCCCTCATACGCGGCTAAGATCTCCTTCTCAGTTGGAGTGTAGCACTCTTCAGACCCCTTGTACGCTCAGCTCCAGAATCCCAGGGGTTGGCCTTGGGTCCCTCCTGAGGCTCTTTGCCACAAACTCCAAGTGGGACCTTTCTCTCCAGCAGCAGTATAGAGGATGTTCTTTACATCCTGTCCAGTCCGTACTGGCCCCAGGTCCATGGCACAGGCTATCTCCTGTTTAATCTGTTTAAAAGCCTGCTGCTGCTCTGGGCCCTATGCAAAATCATTCTTCTTCTGCATCACCTGATAAAGGGGGCTTACAATGAGGCTGTAGTTTGGAATGTGCATCCTCCAAAAGCCCACTGCACCCAGGAAAGATTGTGTCTCTTTCTTGCTAGTTGGTGGAGACATGGCAGTGATTTTGTCAATCACTGTTGGGATGTGATGACATCCATCCTGCCACTTTATACCTAAGAACTGAATTTCCTGGGCAGGCCCTTTTACTTTGCTTCACTTAATAGCAAAACTGGCTCATAGAAGAATTTGAATTATTTGCTCTCCAGCACAGCAGCACTCAGTGGGGGCGTGACCTCATTCAGGCCACGGTAGTCTACTGTCAGCCTCCATTCTCCACTGGCTTTACGCACTGGCCATATGGAGCTGTTAAAAGGTGAGTGAGTTTTACTGATCACTCCCTGATTCTCCAACTGGCGAATCAAATCATGAATGGGGAGCAAGGAATCCCTGTTGGTGCGATACTGCCGTCTGTGCACTGTCTTTGTAGCAATCGGTACCTGCTGCTCTTTTATTTTTACTCGTAGCAGCCTCACAACAGACGGGTCCTCTGACAGGCCAGGCAAAACAGACAGCTGCTTAATGTTGTCCATATCTACAGCAGCGATTCCAAAGGCCCAGTGATACCCCTTAGTATCCTTGAAATGCCCTCTTCTGAGGTATCCTCAATACCAAGTATGAACGGAAACCCTGGACCACTCACATAGGATGTTTTTTCCAGTCTTTACCAGTGAGGCTTATTTCAGCCTCCAACACAGTCAATTCTTGAGAGATATCCAGAAATATGGATTGATTCTGTCCCTTCATGACTGGAGGGCATTAGGGTGCACTGTGCACCAGTATCCACCAGTGCCTTATATTTCTGTGGTTCTGATGTGCTAGGCCATCAAATCCACACAGTCCAATAAACTCTATTATCCCTTCCACTCCCTTGAATGAGGGCAGGGCCCCTCTATTGGTTACCTGTGATAACTGGAGCAGCCGTACTGGTGGTTGGACTGTTTTGTAGTTCCCTCACCCGTGCTCATAGTACAGGAGTAGGCTGGTCATGCCACTTCCTCGTGTCTTCTCTGTGGTCACGTAGGTAACACCACAAGGAAACACACAGTGCAATTTACTGTTGTTCCTTGCTCAATCTGGAAAGCGCTTGTGTCTAATAGCTGAGAATTTTAATGATACACATGAAGGCTTTATGGTCGTTAATTTCTTTACGATCTCTCGCCTTCAACTGAAGCAGCAGCTAGGCCAATTACCAAGTGACACCAAGGAGATGAAGTGGCAAAATGGCGATTTATTGAAACAGACACATCCTTATATAACCTACGCCTTTTTGTCTACACCCACTGTATTACACTAAGATTCTTCCAGAATATGGGGAAGGGCCTGTCACATCACAACAAGCTACCGTCCCAGCTGCCCCAACAGCGAAGCAACCAGGTAACAAGAGATTCATTCTGGTGCCGTGTGAACTCCTTTCTTACGCCTTCGATTTCAGTCATCTTCAGGGATCGACAAACAGTAACAGAGATTTCCTCCTCATCACTCTCTTCTTCATGACACTTTTCCTTTTTCCTTTCTCGGTACTTATCCAGACCTGTCACCTGGATCTTCTGTTGCCTCCTCCTCCACTTCTTTTTTCCGTTCTAGACGTGAGGACACCCATTTCCATTTCTTGCCTTCCACAAGGGCAACTGATATTGTTACTGGTGCCTCCTGTGACTGATCAAAATTGACTTGGGGATTTCCCTTTTTGGCTAGAACCTCAGCTCGGAAATTCTCTCTTTTCGGAACAGTGTTATATAGAGCACGGTAAGCACAAGCCAAGCCCCAAATAAGTCATACCCCCTTAGATCTATCTAGGCTGCGCCATCCCTGACTCAAATACTGGCTTAGTTTCTCGGGATCCCACAGGTGTTCAAGAGTTAAATCCCATGACATTGCGGGCCCCCATGTGTTGGCGAACCTGAAGGCAAAAGTCAGCGTTCTAGGACAAACAACCACACACCAATATAGTTAAATATAGCTGTGTCCATCTATTGCCTGAAGAGCCGTACTTTTATAGCAAACAAACAAGGGTGTTCAAAAATCACACGTACTAATTGGAAGAAAGCTTCTGCAATAAGAACCCTAAAACCCCGCTTCAAAGCCACGAGCCTTTCACTCTTTTGCTAGAGGTGTCCTTGGTTCTCATGCTGTTTATCCTGCTCTGCAGCTGCTGCTCTGTAAAGTGCTTATCTTGATCCATGGCTGCTGCTCTGTAAAATTCTTCTTGTATTACAACAGAATGGCAGTTCCCTGGGGTCTCCAGCACACCCCCAGCCAGCTGGCAAATGTCTTTAGGAAAGACATGCCCTGGGTAGTGACAATGTTCACTGGACAACTGTGAGCCCCACAATGGGTCTCGTACCTGTGTGCCATCTTCTGAACACCAGTAGCACGGTGTAGATGCAAGGCCCAGCCAGGCAAAATCAAAACATGCTTCTGGAAGGGGATCCTTTCTGAAGAGTCGTTACACTAATGAGAGGACCACAAACATTCACTCAGCGAACTCCAAATCTCTGTGCCTTTGCAGGCCTAGGGTCTTGTTTGGTTCACAGAGACATGGTGGGTTGATTCTCAGCTCTGTACTGTAGCAAATGGGGTACAGATTCTGCATGACGGATGGGCAAGGAAGAAGAGAAAAGGCTGCTGCCATCCATGAGAGGGCACTGAGCTCTGCCTGGGGATGGCAGAGGAGCCAGCTGAGAACTGATGGAAAGGGCTCAGAGAGGAGAGCGGCAGATTCTGTTCCTTGCTTCCTGATCAGGAAGAACAAGAAGAGGGGACAGGCAGGAATCTGAGTTACAGCTGGAATGGAATTGTTTTCTTCAGACTGTCTGCTGTGGTGCAGTGTTTTGGTTCTAGGAGAAAACCATTGATAACACTCTGATGTTTACAGCTGCTGCTAAGCAGTGTTGTACAGAGCCAAGGCCATGGTCAGTGGAGGGCACATGGAGCTGGGAGGGAACAGAGTGAGGACAGCTGACTGATAGTGGCCAAAGGGACGTTCTCTATCAGCTGACAGCAAGCAGAAATTGTATTGAAAGGGGTGGGAGTTCATCTCAGTCTCTTCACTGCCCAGGGTCCAGCTGAGCATCAGTCTGGTGGTGCTGAGCAAGTGCTTGTGCATCAGTTGTTACATACAATTCCATATCAACGGATATATAGTGATAACTATTACTCCACTTCTTTTATCTCTCTTAGTAAACTGCTTTGTTACATCCCAGAAGTTGTACTCTTTTTCCCAGTTCTCATCCCCATCCCACTGGGAATTGGGCAGTGCACAAAGCACTGTGTGCTGCTGAGCCACATGTTGGGTTCAACAACCACTGTCATTTTGGTGCCTGATGTGAGGCTCCAAGGGTTGAGATAGCAGCACATCTGTCCAGAGCGGACAGGGCTTTGTGGGAGCTGGAGAAGTGCAGGCCATGGTGCTGATATGTGTGGATGTGCTCCCTATATGTGGAGCTTGTTGAGTCTTCTCATGAAGCTTCACTGCACAGCTCCTTACTTGGTGCTTGGATGCTGCATTAGGGTATTTATTTTGCTATGCTGTTTGACCTCAGTTTGTACCACGATAAAATTGGCAGCTGACAAAGTGAAGTTTTGTGCACATTCAGCTCTGCGGTCATCTTTGGGTTTTGGAAGTAATATTGTCCATATGATTAGGAATTACACAATTTACATTGTCGCCTCTGTGAGTCCGGGGGTGTACTGGATATTGTGTTGAGGGACATGGTTTAGTGGGAGCTATAGGTAATAGGTGAACGGTTGGACTGGATGATCTTTTAGGCCTTTTCCAACCTTGGTGATTCTATGAATCTATGATTGAGGTTAAACAATTATTCAGGAATATCAGTGAGAGATCTGCCCCAAGGTGAGAAGGCTCTGCATGGCAGAGGGTGTGGGACGGTCTGGGCAGCTGCCTGGAGTGGTGGGCACCCCCAGGGCTTTGGAATTTCATCTCCGAGCAACTGCAGGATCCTGATAAACTGGTAGAATATTGGGGGCAGGTCTGCTGTGGCACTGGTAACCCCCAAGAGGCACAAATGACTGCAGTGTGCCAGATCCAGAGAGCTGGATCTGCTGACAGTGCTGCAGCCTCTGCAACTCCTGGCACAGACCATGCAGCAGCTCCAAGGTTTTGCTACACGTCCTGCAGTTGCTCCAAGCTCTGGGCAGATCCCTCTGTCACTCCACCCCTCATAATGAGCTCTGCAGTTACTCCTGCTATGGGTCCTGTAGCTGTTCCAAGTATGGTAATAAGAAAATGGTACAAATTCCTCCCAAGGGCGGAAGTACAGCCCTGCGGTGGCTCCAACCCCTCCAATGAGCCCAGTGGCTGCTCCAACATAGTCACAGGTCCTGTGGTGGTTCCAGCTCTGGCAATGAACTCTGAGGTCACTTCAACTCCTGCAACAGCCCGACAGCCACTTCAGCTCCTACAGTGAACCCTGTGGCTGTTAAAACCCCTGCAACTAATCCTGGACTTGCAGACAGATGCGCATAGGGATTAGTTCATATATGTTTGCAACTGCATATGTTGTATATGTGTGAAAATACACTAAATATATTATATATGTATAAATACATTTGTCATAATTATTATCCTTTTCTTTTTCTCTTTGTCTCAACCCATAAACCTTAAACCGCAGCACTGCCTTGAGATGCTTACGGATCTCCTTGGGACTATTCAATCTGATCTGGTCACACAGTGAAGAGCACCTGAAGATCTCAAGGTTTTCTCAGGGAGCAGCTCCTGAGGTATATTCCTTACACCAGCTTTGGAAGAGGCCTCCCTCCAGTTCTCTGGTCCTGCTCTAAAGGGGCCCTCTTGTTATGGCAGTGCCAGCAAGGAGACCAGCTCTGACAGACCTGTTCATATTGCCGGCTACTGACTGCAGCCCTGGATTGCTGCTGTAGAGGCAACAGGACTGTTGTGAGACACACAAGACCTTCAGGACTGCACAAATGAGAGGACTCAAGAGCACTGCAGCACTGGTAAGAGCACATGAATGAAAAGAGCACGTTGAGCTGCTGTCTGTGGCTGTACCTCCCCAAATCCAGGCAAAGTAGGAAGAAAGAAAATCTAAGTAAGTCTATTTTGAAAGCTTTTTAGGTATCTTATAACATATTCAGGGAATCTGGTTCCATGTTTACATGAGTTCTTGGAGTGAGAAAATGGAAATTAGGTAGGAAAGAATTTAAATACATTTTTATTTATAAGTTCAATAACATTTTTTTTTTGCACATTCCTATATCTCACATAATCAAACAGACAAAGATGCATAAAACATAAAGAACCACCACTGGGAATCCTATTGAGGAAGTTGTGCATTTAATTGTAGCTGGAATAGTGCTTATTGCAACACCTTCCTGAAAGCGTGCTTGATCTCCCTGTTCCTCATGCTGTAGATAATAGGGTTTAGTGTTGGAGGAACCACTGCATACAGAAGTGCCACTGTCAGATCCAGGAGTGGGGAGGAAATGGACGGGGGCTTCAGGTAGGCAAAAGCACCAGTGCTGAGAAACAGGGAGACCACAGCCAGGTGAGGGAGGCACATGGAGAAGGCTTTGTGCCGTCCCTGCTCAGAGGGCATCCTCAGCACAGCCATGAAGATGTGCACATAGGACACAACTATGAAAACAAAGCAACCAAAGCCTAAACTGACACCAAAAAAGAGAAATACAAATTCCATGAGGTAGGAGCCAGAGCAGGAGAGCTTGAGGATCTGTGGGATTTCACAGAAAAACTGGTTGACAACATTGCCTTGGCAGAGAGGCAGTGAAAACGTACTGGCAGTGTGCAGCAGGGAATAGAGAACCCCAGTGCCCCAGGCAGCTGCTGCCATGGTGGCACAAGCTCTGCTGTCCATCAAGGTCCCGTAGTGCAGGGGCTTGCAGATGGCAACGTAGCGGTCATAGGACATGATGGTGAGAAGGGAATACTCTGCTGACATGAAGAAGGTAAAGAAAAAGAGCTGTGCAGCACATCCTGTGTAGGAGATGGCCCTGGTGTCCCAGAGGGCGTTGGCCATGGCTTTGGGGAGAGTGGTGGAGATGCAGCCCAGGTCGAGGAGGGCCAGGCTGAGGAGGAAGAAGTACATGGGGGTGTGCAGGCGGCGGTCGCAGGCTACGGCTGTGCTGATGAGGCCGTTGCCCAGGAGGGCAGCCAGGTAGATGCCCAGGAAGAGCCAGAAGTGCAGGAGCTGCAGCTGCCGCGTGTCTGCCAACGGCAGCAGGAGGAACTCGCTGATGGAGCTGCTGTTGGACATCTGCTGTTGTTGGGCTTGGAGTCCTGCTCAGAGTGCAGAAGATAATGACAAGTCCAGACCATTCTCAGACACACTCCTCCTGCTATAATATGAAATGTTTTTATTCTCTTACAACAGTGTACATTTAGCACCATTACTTGCATTTAATTTCATGTATTTCAGCATTCCTTAAGCAGAAGCAGCATATGGAGCTCTAACCTTCCTTTTATTTTCTTATGCCTTCTCCCTGGATATTTTCATCTGTTTCATGTCTCATATCTTTACCCCAAGTGCTCTTAGAGCCCCCTACCCGAGCTTCTGTGGCATTCAGTTTCAGTTAGAAAATGCTGCCTGTTTGTAGGATAAGTGAATTATTCATGCCTACAGAAAATGGTGATAATTCCATCCTTCGAGAAAGGGGAGACTGAAAGCACATCATGTGTGAGTGTTCACAAAACAAGCAATTGATTGATGAAAAATTCTCAGAACTCTTATTGCCCCTTTTAGATTTCTGACTCCAAACCTCTTTGCCTCAGAACAGGAAATGGAAACCCCCTGCCTTGGCTCTCCTCTTGCAAAGTGCCCTCAGAAACATTCCGTTGTGCAGTGGAGTTGTGATCCCCTGCCCCAGGCAGCAGCTGTGGCAGCACAAGCCCTGCCGGGGGGCTCCTTCCCCCCACCCGTCTCCCTGCAGCACCCTGGGCAGCTCCCCGGGCAGGCTGAGTGCTGAGCCTGGCAGGCGGCAGAGTCCCATACCCGGCACACAGCCCCTGGGGCACAGCAGGGACCCTGCTCTGCAGGACAGCCCTGGGCACCCGCCTGCAGCCCCGGCTGCACAGCCTGCAGCCGTGCTGGGACATGCAGCCCTCAGGGCTGTGATTTCATACTGCAGTATGGAAGCCCTCAGCTGGAGCAGAAGGCTTTTTCCACAGTAAAGAAACATGCAGTGCCTGCATCCAGATCTCCTATGGGATGTCCCAAATTAAGTTGACCCTCTATGAAAAGCAGCTCATGGTCTGCAGTGAGACTTACCCTGTCATGGTCTGTGAGCAATGCTCCTGCAGTGAGCTCACAGCCCGCTCACACCACACACATCCTGCAAGCTCTCTTCAGTTTCTCTCCTCTCCTTCTGTCACCTGCAGGCTGTGCTGTGCACAAGAGCTGCTCCTGGGCACAGCTGTCTCTCTGCAGCCCTGCACACTTTTATGAGCTCCCTGTGTCCCAGGAGCCTGGACAGGCAAGCAGCAGATTATGTCATTTTTATCTTTCCGACTTGTCTCCCCTGACATGTCCCTGGGTCCTCATGGCCAACAGCTCCTGAAAGACAACAGCATCATGACTGTGCTTTGAAATTCGCTCAATTAACCACCACATGTCCAGTGGTCAGTGACTGATTGGAGACATATGGGGAGTGCTCCCAGAGATCGTTTGATGAAACAATAAGGGCAACCAGACAAGGAAGGCAAGGTTTGGACTTTCCCTGTGCAGGGCAGTGATCCAGCTGAGGCAGTGCAGGAGTCTCATCCCTTGACAGAAATCCTGGAGCTGAAATGGGATTCAGCTCCCTACATACCCACAGGAGCTGGGATTCCTCTGGTTCAGTTCAGAAGAGCACAAGGAGTTGCCTGCATGTGAGCTCCTGCTCTGAGTCCTCGGACCTTCAGCTGGGAGGCAGCTGCTCACACACAGACACTGGGTGATGCCCAAGGTGCCTGGGCTGCTCCTGATGTGTGCCAGTGCTTGTAAACCATGTGGGAAATCCCTGAGATAGACAGCTCCTTCCTGGGCATCAGCCGAGGGCCAGAGAGGGGATAGCACTGGCTGTCTGGTGAATTCACTCACAGCTGCAAGAGCAGCACAGGGCCTTCAGGAAAGCCATGCCCATGGTGTGACCATGTTGCTGTGTCAACTCCAAGGCCCACGATCAGTCTAATGTTTGTGTGCCACCTTCTGCACACTGATACCATAGATTAGCTATCCAGTCAGGCTATGTCCAGTGATGCTTTCCAATTAGGATGTTTACTTCTGTGGTTTTGCACTAATGCAAACACCAACACACAAGAAGCTAGAAATCTTGGTAGAGCTGCAGGCCTGAGCTCCTGTTTGGACCATGGGGACACAGTTGAATGGCTTCCACAACTGCACTGTAGCACAAGGGGGATACCGAGTCTTTAGGATGGATGGGCGAGGAGATAAAGAAGGGTGAATGCCCTCTGTGAGAGTGCACTGAGCTCTGCCTGGGGATGGAAGAGCAGACAGGTCAGAGCTAATGGAAATGGCAAACAGAGGAGACCATCAGTGTCTTTTCCTGTCTTCCTGATCAGGGAGAGTAAATGGAAGGTGCCCTCTGCAGACAGATGGGAATCTGATGTTGTCTGTCCCTTGTCCCATTTGGTGGCCTTTGTCACTCCATTATCTGTGGCAGGGACAGCACAGCAGGGCATGTGGCATCCAGCAGATCCATGGAGAGCACAGATGGGAGCTTCTTGACCAAGCAGTGGAGGAACCAAAGAGGAGAGGTGCTCTGCTGGATCTCATACTCTCCGGCATGGAAGGACGTGTGGGAACTGCGAAGGTGAAAGGGGCATCAGGCCACGTGCAAGATGCAAATGTATCTCTTTTTATTTATTTTGAGGCTGTAAGCTTAATAGTTGATCATAAATGTCAATAAAACTGAAACAAATAATTGAAGACAAAGATGGAAATCATTGAAATTGTGTTAACCCTTCTCAACATGAAAAATTCTCATGAGTCTTGTTCCATTTTAAGTTGTAAATATGAATCTTTGAGGTGATTTGATGTCTTTTTTTTTCTTTTACTGAAACTACAATGTTTTCCAGAACTGTGTTCGCTGGACACAAATGTCTTCAGATTCAGAGACACAGACAGTGGTGCCAGTGCCAATGCCCTGTGACTGTAGCCCGGTGCCCAGCACTACTCTTCCCTGCTGCCTATTTGATGTGTCTCATCCTCCAAGTTTTTTCAGCTCTCCTAAATAAATGGCCATGGTTAAGGGCATGTTTTCAGCAGGCCATTTGGGCACAAACTACTCCCACTGCCCTCCAGATTTCTCCATCCCTTACTCTTTGTTCAGTCAGATACCTCCCAATTATCTGTCTGATTTCTGACTTTCAGGGGGATTACTGGAATTTGTTCCATCTCCCCAAAGTCTGAGAATCAGTGAGAATGTGTTAACCCGTCTCAATGTGTGAAATACTCACAAGTCCTGATCAATTTTAAGTTGATACCTCTCAACTACCTGGCTGATCTATCCCAGGGAGATTACTGGAATTTGCTCTATCTACCAGAGTCTGATGGCCTCTGTTGTCAACTACTTCACTGTGATTCAATCTATCCTATCCTACCTCAGAATAAATCATTTCTTTTAAAAGTATTCCATATGAAAGACAAACTTCAATAGATGCAGCTTGAACATGGCATGCAGTTGATCACTGTGTTTTACTGTTCATTCAATTGCATCACCTTTCTTTCCATTTGCTGGCCAGATAAAAAAGAGAAATCTTTCCTTTTCCATGTGTAGCTGGTTCTCTGAGGAAAGCCAGTGGGAGTTGGTGCAAAGCAGTTTTAACACTGAGCGGATGAATGCAGAGGAGAAGAGTGATGTGAAGAAAAGTGATGCAAGTCCCATAGGTCCATTGTGAGCAGAAATTGGGTGGGGAGGTTGAGAAGGACCTTTGTCAACACAGTAACAGTACAGAACTCATTGGGACATCCTGGATTGGTATCAGTTGCACAGTGCTGCTTTAATGTCTTCTTTAAACCCAACTATAAATAAATAGACAATAAATTTATACTGGATTCTTTAAGCTCTCTCCAGATATCCCTCCTTTTTGCTGAACAAGTTCTGATAACCTGAAGAAGATAACAAGATGGCATAAGGCACAGGAGATTCTTTAGGTTATAATGGTCCCAGGGTGCATTTGATGCTGAGTTCATCAGCCTCTAGTGCAGAGAGAAGTTTGCACAAAGTGCTCAACAAGACAAAGTCAGAAGTAACAGTGAAGTTTCTTGGAGTATTAATGGGCCCGCTGAGGAACATTACCTAGTAAGCTTCCCAAGGGACTTGTTAGAGAAGATAACTGGAAGCCATGACTACAGGCAGGCAAAGGCACTGGCATGCTAAGAAACCTCTCCTTTGCCTTACAAAGCAGACAGGTCAAGCCCTGATTGCAAGACCAGTGGTAGAGAGGTCCTGTATGTCATGTTGGCTCTGGGCATTTCCTGGGGCAATGTGTTGGAATTTTGTATGATGTTAAATGAAAGACATGGGGACAGAAGATCCCAGGCTCTACATGTGGTGCAAGGACGCTGTGAGGTTCATGTCCCATATGAGACCTATGTTTCATTGCAGGATGTGAGCAGGGATGTGAGAAGGGCCCAGTCTGAACAAGCAGCCAATCCCTGTGAAACTCTGAACTTCAGATCTCTCGGTTTCAGTGCCCTCCTTTGCACATTCTCCCAGAGTTTGAAGTCCTTTATGTTCTGTGGTGCCCAGAACATAGTGAGGCAGTAGCAATGCAGAGCAGAGGGACAACCCTTTCCCTCACCCAGCTGGCAATAAGTTGCTTCATGCACTCCAGGGGACTGTTGTCTTTCCTGGCTGCCTTGGCACACTGCTGACTCACATTCAGTGTGATGCTGACCAGCACCCCAACCCTTTCCAGTCAGAATCCTCTCCAGTGTCCCATATCCAGTCAGTGTGTATGTCCAGCATTGCCCCTACCCAGGTGCACAATCAGGCACTTGTTCTTGTTATACTTTATGCACTTGGTGCTTAGTACCAACTGGTACCCACTTCTCTGACTTGTCCACATCTCTCTGCAAGTCCTCTCCACCCTCAGTGGAGGCAACAGCACCTCCTCATCTGGTCTCATCAGCAAACTTGCTCAGAACGTCTTCTAGTCCTGCATTCAAGTCATCTGCATAAACATGAAAGGAAAGTGGCCCTAAAATGGAACCCTGGGGACCCCGACAGTGACCATCTACCAGCCTGATGGAAAAAACTGACTATAATCCTTTGGGACTGACCTACTGGCCAACTGCTCACCCACCACATTGTGTTTCTGTCTAGCCATATGCAGAACATTCTGTCCAGAAGGTTGTTGTGAGAAACAGTATCAAAATCTCCACTGAAATCCTCAAGGATTACATCAACTGGCTTCCCTTGGTCAACTAAACGGATAACTGTGTCACAAAATGAGCTTAAATTAAACAGGACCTTTGCCTCACAAACTTGTGTTGGCTGCGACCAATGACAGAATTGTCCTTCAGCTGTTTTTCCATAACTCCCACCATCATTTTCTCCATAATTTTACCAGGCTCTGGACTGACAGGTCCATAATTGCCCATGTCATCTTTCTTGCTCTTCCTTACAATGAGACAACATTTGCCAGCTTCCTGTCAGCTGGCATGACCCTAGACTTCTTTAGATGCAATTGAAATGAGAGCCCAGAGCACACTAAGTTTTCATCATTGAAAGAAAGTAGATGTGCCATAGCTTTGCAATGCCTTGAACTCCAGAGTATGCCACAGATGGAGCAGAGGGGAAGATTTGCCTCTTCTGTAGTGAACTCATTCTTTTGGTAAGCAGAATAACACTACCTGATACATGGGGACTGTGTCTCTGCTCTGCTCTGCTCAGCTCACAGGGCAGCGGTCTGGCAGGGTGTTGCTCTCATGTCAATGCAGGTAAACTCACTTTAATCCTTTTTCCTCTGTAAATGCTTCCTCTATTTCTATGCTCAGATACACTTCCACATTCCCTCAAGTACACTTCCATATATCATTAACAATTACACTTTCTTATACCATCAAAACAGTTTGTCAAAACGTACAGTTCTTCAGTTCACATAAACTCCCTTAATACAGTCTGTATTCTTCAGTTATAAACACTGTGCCACAGAACCAGCACTGATTGAACCACCTCCCTCACACACTTCCTCGCAAGCAGTACATAGTATTACATAAATGGGTTGACACTCATTGGTCGGGTGGAATGTACACCTCTCCTCAGGACAATCTTACTAATCTACAGAGTACAAACTCCTGTCTTCTTACATACAAGCAGAAAGTACTTATGAGTGGACACACAACACAGTCTTTCACTTTGTCCGTGTCTGGCCATTTCCCTCACAGGAGGAAGGAAACATGGATCGGGACTCGGCACTCACCCTGCAGCTGTTCTGTGTCTCACTCACACCACACTCACTCTGACATTTAGATCAAAAACCATGGTTTATTCATACTACACAATGCTGACAACGTTTTCTAGCTGGAATCTTAATAACACTCATACTCTGGTCGACCAGTTGCAAACGTTAATGTTTTTCCCAGAGTCGGCTTGACACACGGTACCAAACACTTAAAGCAGATGATAATATTGAACATACAACCTATAACCCCCGTGATTACAACTTGGAGAACCCAGGCTACCATTTGACAGGCTATCCACTATATCCCATACCCGTAGGAGAGACCAACCTAGGTCCCTCCTATTGTCACCCACCTGGGAGAGAGTACTTGTTCTTGTTTCCATTCATATGACATACAGTTCCCTTTCATAGGAACTCACCCAAGGAGTCTTCCTACCCCAGCTGGCAACCAAAGCCATGAGCTCACCTCCCTGGGAGCAGCACGTATGGCTGTAAACTGTGTAGGATGTCTCCTCAAGACATATGGGCTCCACTTACCATACACATACCTGGTCCACCTATGGGTGGTCCTTGTCTGTCCCTGCAGTGATCAGGTGAGGAAGGGAGTCCTTCAGAGAAATCTCAGGGTGCGCCAAAAGTGTCTCCCTCTCAGCTGGTCCTGCAGCGAACAGAGCTGGTCCCACCTGGGCCGCCAAATTGACTACAGGAATTGAACTCTATAACCTCTATAACTGATACAGTCTCCCATGACATCCTTATAACAAAGCTGAGGAAGTATGGGATAGGTGATTGGACAGTGAAGTGGGTCGAGAATTGGCTGACTGGCAGAGTGCAGAGTGTTGTCGTTGGCGGTGCAGTGTCTGGCTGAGGGCCTGTAACGAGCGGCATCCCCCAGGGGACTGTGCTCAGTCCGGTCTTGTTCAACATCTTCATCAATGACCACCCTCAGCAAGTTTGCTGATGACACGAAGTTGGGAGGATTGGCTGACACACCTGAAGGCTGTGCTGCCATTCAGCGAGACCTGGACAGGCTGGAGAGCCGGGCAGTAAGAAACCGGATGAGGTTTAACAAAAGCAAGTGTAGAGTCTTGCACCTAGGGAGAAATAATTGCATGCACCGGTACAGGCTGGGGGAAGAGCTGCTGGGGAGGAGCTCTGCTGAGAGGGACCTGGGCGTCCTGGTGGACGACAGATTAACCATGAGCCAGCAGTGTGCCCTTGTAGCCAAAAAAGCCAATGGCATCCTGGGGTGCATTAAAAAGAGCGTGTCCAGCAGGTCGAAGGAGGTGATCCTCCCCCTCTACTCTGCCCTGGTGAGGCCTCATCTGGAATATTGTGTCCAGTTCTGGGCTCCCCAGTAAAAAAAAGACAGGGACCTCTTAGAAAGAGTCCAGCAGAGGGCCACTAAGATGGTGAAGGGCCTGGAGCATCTCCCCAATGAGGAGAGACTGAGGGAACTGGGTCTGTTTAGCCTTGAGAAAAGAAGGCTGAGAGGGGACAGGATCCAGGTTCTATAAATATTTGAGGTGTGGGGGGCAAAGTGTTGAGGCCAGACTCTTTTCAGCAGTGTGTGGAGACGGGACAAGGGGAAACAGACAGAAACTGCACCATAGGAAGTTCTGCACTAATGTGTGCAATAACTTCTTTACGGTGAGAGTGACAGAGCACTGGAACAGGCTGCCAAGGGTGGTTGTGGAATCTCCTTCTCTGGAGATATTCAAGACCTGCCTGGATGCTGAGCTGTGCAACGTGGTGTAGGGAACCTGCTTTGGCAGGGGGCTGGACTCAGTGGTCTCTGGAGGTCCCTTCCAACCCCTACAATTCTGTGATTCTGTGAATATCATGGAGTTGTTTGGATGGGGAAAGACTACCCCTTTGAATGACCTTTTGTCAGGGCATGTCCTGGGATTCCTAGGATCCTCAAAATGCAGCACTGCTTCTGTCACTGAAAAATGGGGCCCTGTGTGGGACGGAGGGAGGGTCCATGAGTCCCTGGCCCACCTGACTGAGTATTTCCATGGTCTTAGCAAAGACATACTTACAACTTGAGAATGACAGTTAGCTGTGTTCATGGTGGCATGGCCACTTTTAATGGCCTTGAACTGTCTGAACATAACTGAAGAGGCTCAGGCTGATGCAAATCAGCTATTGAATGATAGTGTTGAAAAACTGGAAAGACAGGTGGCAGTTTTGATGGGGAAAAAACCTAATTCAATCATTCTCCTATGGAAGATCAGGAACATCACTCTGGAAGACCATGGGGACCCTGTACAAGGGAATCTGTATAAAATGGACTCTGTAAATGAAGGAACTAAAAGGTCAGATTTTGAGGTTCCATTTGGACTAGATCTATTTGAGATCTGACTGATTGTAACCCAAAAATGAAAAAAAAAAAAAAATAAAAATGCAGGATAGGCTGGTGGGAGTGCCCTGACCAGTGTCCACCCCCCAAACCCTGCTGCCCATAATACAGCAGCTGAACTGATGGATATAGTACAGTGGTTTAGACAGAAACCAAGAGAGCATGCCAGCATAGCTGCTCTGGTTATGGGACATGGAGGCAGAAAGCGCTGTGGTGAATGGACTGGAAATTTCAAAACTGACATCCATTACTACTCACCCTGCCCTCAGGCAAAGACTGTATGCTCTGTCCAACATAATGAGGATAGCCATTTGATAAGTGAATGATTTATGGCTGTGTGTCATATAACATGGCCAAATAAGAATGACATACCATTAAATATCAGCCTGTGGTCCTCTATGGAGGACTAACAAAATTATATTAGAGAATTAGGCATGAAAGAGGCAATCTATGAAGATGATTTTGAGAGCCCAGTCAATAAATTTTTCATCAGGAACGAGGGATCTCATCCTACAGCCATCACCTTTACATCAGTATGGGTCTATGTTATCCATACTGAACCCCCCAGTGGCCCTCAGGTGCTGTAATACAACAGGCTGCCCAATTGATGGGGAGACAAGAGTGCCTACGGCCAGATACAGGCTCTGAATGGTGGTGGAAAGGTCTGAGAAAGGCAGAGAACCATCTGCTGCCATGACTTAGGCGTCCAGCCCCTAAGGTAATCCAGTCTGGACCCATTAGGGTCTTGAGACAACAAATGTTTAAAGACCAGATTAGAGCAGGAGTTCAGTTTAAAAAGATCGATGGACAGCATAATCAGGAAAAAATATCTGTTAAACAGGCCCAAGCACTGAGTATTTATAGTCCAACCTTTTCAGCCAAACTAGATGTGAATGTAACTCAAGAAGGGTCTGGATGGGGGCTCTGGCAGAGCCAGAGTTCTTTGTGAACCCCTATGAGGTTTTGGCCACAGGTTTGGCATGGAGCAGAATAAAGATACATCACAGTTGAAAAGCATTTATTGGCTACCTATTCTACACTACAGGTGGTAGAACCAGTAGCTCAGATTTCAGAGGTTATCGTTAAACAACAAGGCCAGTCCAGGGGTGGGTAAAAGATCTAACACACATCTCTATGATGGGGGTGGCCCAATCACAAGCAGTGGTGCGCTCAGTTGTTCTGCTTGCCTGCTCCTCAAGGAGTTAAGAGAAATCTATGCCTGTTGCGTGTTCGAGTGCATGCGCAATGCCATGTGGAGGGCTTATCACAATAAAGATTGGCGGATTTGCTGCGTAGACCGGTCAGAACTCAGATCTGCGTTGTGCTTCCTGTGGCACCAAACGCCCAACAGTGGCAGTTCCGTGTATTGGCCAGCAGGTGGCAGCAGAGACCACAGAAAGAACGTCTGCGGGACAGACCCTGGGGATCCGTTCTCTTTTGATTATAGGGGAAGAACACAAAGATGGAAGAGGAGGGAAGGGGGAAAAAAAAAAGAAAAAAAGAAAAAACCAAACCACAGCAAACAAATAAAAACTTCTCCAAACGTAGCAAACTTGAATGTCTGTCAATAAATAAATGAGTAATTAAATTGATGTCCGTTTCAGACAGTCCCCTGTAGAATCAGGGTAAGGGTTAGGATTAGAGTTACATTGCAGGTTAATGCTGTTATCTTTACAGCTCCTGTGAGGGTTGGGGTCTGGGTCAGGTGTTTAAAAAATGAAATGAAAAAAGAATTAAAAAAATATATTGAAAGCTTCAGATTTCCTTAATCTTTGTGGGAATCATATAATGTGCAACTCAGATCTACCTCTTCGTACCTCTTTTGTGGTGTAGGGAACCTGCTTTGGCAGGGGGACTGGACTCAGTGGTCTCTGGAGGTCCCTTCCAACCCCTACAATTCTGTGATTCTGTGAATATCATGGAGTTGTTTGGATGGGGAAAGACTACCCCTTTGAATGACCTTTTGTCAGGGCATGTCCTGGGATTCCTAGGATCCTCAAAATGCAGCACTGCTTCTGTCACTGAAAAATGGGGCCCTGTGTGGGACGGAGGGAGGGTCCATGAGTCCCTGGCCCACCTGACTGAGTATTTCCATGGTCTTAGCAAAGACATACTTACAACTTGAGAATGACAGTTAGCTGTGTTCATGGTGGCATGGCCACTTTTAATGGCCTTGAACTGTCTGAACATAACTGAAGAGGCTCAGGCTGATGCAAATCAGCTATTGAATGATAGTGTTGAAAAACTGGAAAGACAGGTGGCAGTTTTGATGGGAAAAAACCTAATTCAATCATTCTCCTATGGAAGATCAGTAACAACTGTCTGGAGGACCATGGGGGCCCTGTACAAGGGAATCTGTATAAAATGGACTCTGTAAATGAAGGCACTAAAAGGTCAGATTTTGAGGTTCCATTTGGACTAGATCTATTTGAGATCTGACTGATTGTAACCCAAAAATGAAAAAAAAAAAAAAAAAAAAATGCAGGATAGGCTGGTGGGAGTGCCCTGACCAGTGTCCACCCCCCAAACCCTGCTGCCCATAATACAGCAGCTGAACTGATGGATATAGTACAGTGGTTTAGACAGAAACCAAGAGAGCATGCCAGCATAGCTGCTCTGGTTATGGGACATGGAGGCAGAAAGTGCTATGGTGAATGGACTGGAAATTTCAAAACTGACATCCATTACTACTAACCCTGCCCTCAGGCAAAGACTTTATGCTCTTGTCTGGAGGGCTTATCGCAATAAAGATTGGCGGATTTACTGCGTAGACCGGTCAGAACTCAGATCTGCGTTGTGCTTCCTGCGGCACCAAACGCCCAACAGTGGCAGTTCCGCTTATTGGCCAGCAGGTGGCAGCAGAGACCACGGAAAGAACGTCTGCGGGACAAACCCTGGGGATCCGTTCTTTTGATTATAGGGGAAGAACACAAAGATGGAAGAGGAAGGAAGGGGGAAAAAAAAAAGAAAAAAAAAAAAATCAAACCACAGCAAACAAATAAAAACTTCTCCAAACGTAGCAAACTTGAATGTCTGTCAATAAATTAATGAGTAATTAAATTGATATCCCTTTCCCGCCCTCCCCCCCACCCCCTCCCCCCCCAACTTCTGAGATGAAAAAAAAACACTTCTTTTAGAAGAAAACAGAGTAGTAACAACTTCTGTACCTACATTCACCACTCTGAGATCCTGTCTGGGTCTCCCAAGGCTTGTAAATAACCACTGGGTCGGTTCTGATGTCGCGTGGTTTGTTGTCAGTTCTCTCATGGTTCTCCGGTCAGTTCTCCGGTGCCAGGATCTGCCACAGGGCATTCTGACCACGGGCATCATGTTTCTACGCTGCCGCCAGCATTTAACAGGCAATGGGACTGCCCAGCATGTGCAAGGCAGCACCTCTTTCACACCACCAGAATGTTTAAGGCTGTTGGGATTGTTGTTAGCGTCCCATTAACACTGAGGCTAGAGATACCCTTAGGATTGACATTACTATTAGCATTACTTTGATGGTGCCCTATCTGGGTCATTTCCAGGGGATGTCAGGAGTAAGGCACAGTGTCAGGAGAAAAAGAACAGACTCTGTTACTTTATAAACGTGATAATAGAGAGAGTTCATTGGAAAAAATACAACTCTTAAATAATGCAAAGCATGCTTCTGATTGGATGCAGGCATCATCTGGGCTCTGATTAATATTACTCTTAAGGTAAAGATTATTGTTACCATAATGATTTTTTTTTTGGATTATGATCAGGGTTAAGGTTCCTTTTGCTACAAACTTCTAGCATCATTTTTGTTGTTGCATTTGGAGTTAGGGACGATTTTAGAATCAGGGTAAGGGTTAGGATTAGAGTTACATTGCTGGTTAATGCTGTTATCTTTACAGCTCCTGTGAAGGTTGGGGTCTGGGTCAGGTGTTTAAAAATGAAATGAAAAAAGAATTAAAAAAATATATTGAAAGCTTCAGATTTCCTTAATCTTTGTGGGAATCATATAATGTGCAACTCAGATCTACCTCTTCGTGCAGTGACTGCCTGTAAATTTGCTGGAGCCTAATATAATATGGCCTTGTGCTTTCCACTAACTCACCTTCATTTCATTTTCATTACATTTGCTTGGTAGTCAGATTTTGGTGTGTGGATATTTTAAAACAATCTAACTGACATTAGCAAAAAATTAAAAATAAAATTAAAAAAAATGCACAACAGCATCGTATCAATTTTTATAGATAAGATAAAGAAGAGCAGTTTCCCTTAGTTTTCTGTGCCTCTTTACTTTCTTACCCTCTCCCCTTGTGTGAGAAACTCTCAAAGTCAAAGATTTCTAGTTAGGCAAAGATGGCAGCGATAGCAGCAGTGCTTATTCATTATTGCAATACTGCGCGCACATCCCCTATTGGCAAGGGAGAAACTGCACACCAGTCAGTGAAATCAATTCTGTTCTGTGCCCTAAACCCACTGCAGGTGATGCTCTCATGGCTCTCATTGGTTGAGCATCTCAGGCTCACAGACTCCTCGAGACTGTGGCTAGGATTCATTTCCATAGAAGGTCAATTACCAACCTCTTGTTTTTAGGTCTGCCTTGTACTTTTCTGCGGACAGAGAAGGGCAATGTTTCCAAAAGTCAGTACATTCATTCTGTCCTGTGCTGGGCTCTACCCACCCTGTATTTATCTTGTGCTTGTCTCAATTCTCCCCATGTCAGAATGCCCCCAGTCTGAACTTAATTCTGTTCAGCAACTTTCTTGGTGGAAAAACTACTTATACAGCTGTTTTACAAGAGGGTTATACATTCAGTTAGGGCCTACACTATGTACTGAAAATACTGGAAACTTCCACTGCAAAAACACAATCTACCTCTCCCATCTGTGCAGCCTTGCAGACCCAGAGCATGCCAGGTTATTTCTGCTTTCATAGCATTTGCATGCTGTAGGGTGAGCACAAGGTTCTGCTGCTTGATTCTTCTGCAAGAGCTGCCTACCGGCAAATGGTTGCAGGGATGGAGGATGTGACAGAAAGCATTTGTCTCCACAAGAGCAGAGTTACATTCAGTGCAGAGTGTGAGAGTCAGGTTGGTGTGGAAAAGCACTGACACGCTGGGGATGATGCAGTGCTCACATGTCTAACACTCACAGACATTACTGTCAGAAGGATGGTGCTGTGTTGTGCTTCTACCTTTGGCAGCCCCTGGAGAAATGCTATGGCACACAGAACACCTTTGTATTGCACTGACTGCTGCCATGCAGCATGGATTTAACACACCAAATCCAGAGGAGCGTGACTGCATCTAACTGCCCTGAGAAAAACTACTGTAGCTGAAGAGATGAGGAGGCAGCTGCTCATCTGCAGAACAAGCAGTACTGCCAGACATTGGGCCAGGTGAGCACCTCCTGCTGCAGCGTGATGATGACAGGGCTGGAGATGATCTGCAAAGCCAGCTTAAAAGTGGGAGACGTGAGTCAACATGGCAGGAGGACAGAGGTGTTAGGGAGCAGCCAAGGCATCAAAGAGTATCAAAAGGCTTTGAAAAGTATCACAAAGTGACAGCCAGGAAGACTGGGATATATCATGAGCAGCAACCTGGATGCTAGAGATTATTTGCTCCCATACAAAATGGTAGAGATCTTGCTGCAGACATCCCAAAGCCAGGCAAAATGGGAACCCAGAGCTCTGCCTGCACGAACCCCACAGCCATAGCATTGCAAGCTGAGCTGCCTTGCTGTTTGTTGCATTCATCCCAATCCCTGTGATTGAAGACTCAGAATGCAGTCGAGGCGATGACTGAGCATGAGAGTGACTTTATTCAATAAAAGACAGGAGGGCTTGAGAGGTCAAGGGTGAAGATGGGACTCCTCTTGTCAAGATGAGAGTGGCTCAGAGCTGGTGCTGCTGCCTGGTGCCTGGGACTGGCAGCCTGACTCTAAGTCCCCATCTAAGATGCTCAGCTTCACCTCACTGATGCTGCCCTGCTCCTGCATGGTGGTGCTGCTGCTGGGACACTCGGGCTGTGCTTGGGATGAGCAGCACTGCAAAGGCGCTGGGTCACAATCCAGGCAGGTGACTGCTGTGTCTGGCAGGCTCAGGTCAGGAGCTTCAGCAGAGCCAGGAGATATGAGAGCATGAACGTGGATGAGCCCCTTGTGTCCATCACTGTTACCATGTGGAAGGCTGTCATCCGAATTGCAGCGATTCATGCTTAATAAGAACTCTCCATTGATGGAAAGACACTGCTTGGTTTGGATCTTTGGGGTTGACAAGGGCTCGAATCACCTAGGAAGGCATAGAAACACAAGGGTTAGTTTCAAACATTTGCAAGTTGAATCATGAAAGGTTGTTGATACTTGGTAATAGAGTGGCGGCAGGAAGAAGCAAGTAGGCTTGAAGCAGCATAGCCACTGTCTTGAAAGTGATCCTCATTCAGGTCCAGCTCGTGTGTTGTTACACTGTAATCTGCTTCTTTGGGTCTACCTAGTGGGCAGCAACACTCGAGCTGTTACTGATATCATTGAAAAGAACTGGAGACAATTGTTCTATTCCTAAGAGCTTCAAGGTGCCTAGAAGCACAAATAGAAACCAGCAGTATTTCATCACTTCACCAAAAGGAAGGTCAAACACCTGAGCTGTGAAGAGCAGTTACAGAACCTATGCATAAGATCACACCAGACATACTTTGTTCTAACAACAGTTATGGCACATAGTCCATTTCCTTCAATATTCCCAAAATGAAATGATGTGGAGCATTACAGGGAAAGAAACACTGCACACAGACACTATGACCCTGATTAGACTCAAGCAGCAGACTTAAAACAAGTCAGAGTTTTTGATTCCAGGATATTTCAGGACCTATCGTGTGAAATTCAGTTACACAACAGTGCCTAGGTGCCTGCGTTTCAAGCAACTTTCAGATCACAGCCATGTAAAATAAAAACAAATTCAGTGCAGAAATAGCAAGCCTGTACCTTAATACTCATGAGATTATCCATTTTTTACTGCATTCTGACTAAGTTCTAAAACTTGCTCATCCCAGTTCACTTCAACAAGTTCCACCAGTTCAAGCAATGCAGTTCTGAGATCCGGTGTATGTTGTGCAGATAGAATTGAACAGTGCAGAAATAATCTCTGACAGCTTTAAGAGCTCTGTTCTGCTTACAAACTCTCAGTCCAAAACTATTCTCAGTTTTAAGGAAATGAACACCTGAAGCAGTTGGATCATCTGCCGCATTCTGCTTCTTGGCATCATGATTAGCACAAAGGGTTTTCTGCTGTCCTGCAGAGATGGAAAAAGTCCTGCTTACAAATGGACCAAGTTTCAGTGTACAGCAGAGTTTGTACCAGACTAAAAAGCCACGCCATTCAATTCATGTGCTCAGGTTGTTATGCACTCCGAAAGGAAACAGAACTAACTGTTGGATTCTGAAGGCAATCTGTGGGGTCCTACATTACCTCCTGATTCTGGAAGAGGAAATTCTAATAGCAAATGCAGAACTTTGATCTTTGTAGACATGAGAAGAGCTGGCATTTAGGAACATTCATTTCAGGGAAATCAAATGATGTGTCTGTATTTTTTACTACAGATAGTATAGGGAGCAGCCAGTTGAAGAACCAGATACAAAAAAATCCAGCCCATTGGCAGGAAAATACTTCTCCTTAAATTCTGTATGCTATCATGGTACAGAATTAGGCTACAGTGCCACATAGGCCAACCAAGCGTAGAACCAAATCCACAAAATACTGGTAGACAAAGCAGCAAAAACAGGGACAATATTCAGCAGACTGTGCTGTGGCCTTTCTACCCACAGCTCAGCATGTTCTGCCATCCGAAAAGCAAGGCCTCTTGTCAAGTTCAGCTATTTCCCTTCTCAGTGTATTCTAGCACCACTGATACCCACTGGTATCCTCCTGTAGAGTGCCATCATATTGTCATCATCCAAAGGAAAAACCCACACAGCAGAGCATACAGCACTACACCCATGCTCCAAATATCCGCCTGAAAAACAAAAAGACAAGCTTACAAACCTGAAGCACCTCAAATGGCTTCCTGACAGACTGGATTGTCTGCCCTTGCCAAAGCCCACATATAGCCCATGAAAAGCTGGCTCTTTCCCTCAGGAAATAAAACCTTATCGTCCCAGAGAAAGCATATAACCCTCATTCAATTGCCCTTTCACTCAGCTTAGAGCACTACTAAAACCAGCATCTTCACCTTAGCTCATCACACTGCTGCAGTTCCTTTTACAAGGATTTCACTGGCAAAAATGAAATCAAAGCCGTCACAAGGGATTTAGCACAGTTACGTGTTACTGGCTACGAGAGCTGTCAGCACAGTCACCTGTCTGGCTTTGCTGCTGTTCGGTTCTCTTTATGTAGAGGCACAACAAGGTTCAGACACAGTGCAGTTCTCACTTTGACTGTAAAGAAAAAGGAGGCTTGAAAAGCAGCGTGTGGAAAACAAAGAAACAAGAATTAGAACAACAGTGGGGCCATGGCACTTGTAGGAATTGCTCCGCCTTTAACAGCGATTCAAGAAGGAAGAGGGCATTCCAAACCAGACCAGTTTGGACAGATTAACAACTGCAAGTAGTGGGTTCCAAAATTCCAGACATGAAATCAAAGCTGGAAAAACTCTTCACATTTTCATCTCTCAATTTTTAGTTCATTGTGCATTACAACGGAAACAATTCTTCACATACAACTTGGAAGCTAAAGACAAGTCTGACAAAACAGACTGCACAGAAATGATGGATAATTAACAGAGCAAATTGCTCTTTCAAACACTTAGTAATAGAAAGAGATCTCTGAAGTTGCTGTTCTGTAGAGCACCAAAGCAGTCGCTTGAGGCAGTTCAGGATTAGCCTGAGACAAACCAGCCAGCTGTGTGAACTGAGACCAATTGCACTTTTCTAGTCTGTGGCCACTGACAGCTTCTGAGAGCTACCAAGCGATGCAACCTAGCAGAATTCAGAAGGGAAACCAAGAGAGCCTACCTGAGCTCCACTGCCTTTAAATGCTCTGTGGAGAGGGAAGGGAAAGAGGGGAAAACAAACACCGCTCTACATCCCTCTGAGCCAATAGACACTTTGCCCTGGATTAGCTCTGGTGCTGCATAAGCTGGGCTTCCACAGCATGTGTTCAGGCGGTAATCAAGGCCTGCCTGGAATAACACAAAAAATAGAGAGAAACGTTTGCTTTAACAGAGTTTATGTCTTCTGGTCATAACACTTGAGAAGCCTCAGAGGCTTCTTCTCCTGTGCATATTTTCATTCATCTTAGAGTTTGCTTTCATTCAATGTGACCTCTCTAGGCAAATATTGTCTAAGACCATGAGCATCACATAAATGTGCAGATCTCAAGCTGCTCACTTATCTAGTACCCTTCGCATGATGCTTTATTTTCCTCAGCTGATCATCTAGATTGTGTCTGTTGATTGTGCAACAACAGCCTGTTGATCTCGATTACCTGTGAGAGGCTCTAACTTTGGCCAGGAAAAATCATTTGAGGATAAGTAATTATCTGGGACTCAGTAAGTCTTCCCATGCTTTCATAACAGCAGAGATACACACACACACAAACTCGTGGAACCCCACTGCTTTGCACAATCCTGTGCACACTCACGTGTGTCATGCACTGATTTCCCAGCCAGTCCTCATAGGGTCTCTTACTTAGGACGGGAGTGTAGGGGAGCAGCCAGAAGCTGTTTGCATTCCCTGCTGTCTGCTGGGCAGCTTTGCTGGAGATGCTTGGGTTGCTTTGTTTTTCCTTGGGAGGTGGGAAGGAGCTTTGGGTTGGAGGCACATCCCGTGCCAGAGCATCCCGATGGCACGTGTGGGGCACTGATCTGCAGCAGATGAAGGGGAGGAGGTCCCAGCACAGCTCTGCACCATGCTCTGCCACACTGGGCAGCTTGTTCCTGGCTCAGCAGCGTCATCAGACAAGAAGCAGGGAAGGAAATCAAGGATGGGGGGTACCATCAAACGCAGTTAGTGCATGCCTGTGCAAGACAAACAGACCCAGAGCTTGCAGGTTGTTCCTGCTTTTGTAGCATTTGTGTGCTGTAGCTGAGCAAAAGGTTCTGCTGCTTGAATCTTCTTCTGCAAGAGCCACCTACCGGTAAATGTCTGCGGGGATGTAGTCGGTGTGCACGTCTGAAGCCATTTGAGAACCTAGTCGTTCTTGCTGCAGGACCCCTGTCTTCTGTTAAAAGCTGAACGGTCCCCAGAGCACCTGTTTCCATCAGCTACCACCATCCAAAGCAGCCAGCCTTCTTACAGTCACCTGGCCCAAACATCCCTTTTGCTCTACACTTGATTCCTGCAAGAGATGGGAGCTCGGCACGCACACCATCCTTCCAACACCCCATCCCTGCAGCAAGGGATCACAGCGCTGGCACAGCTGAAACAAAAAGGGTGTGCGAGTTTCCTGTTAGCACTCAGTGTGAACCAATCTACCACTGAGCAACACCCCACTCACCTCAGCACAGGTCAACCTGTAACCCCAACCTTCCCCTATCCATGTGCACACGCACACCCATTCACCACCCTGCCTGCTTTGCACACCCCCATGCACACTCTGCATCGTGTGCCCTCCTTTGCATTCACAGACGTGTGCAAACCATCCCTGGGAACACCTACGTGCCTACACCTTCCACAAACACCCCTTTGTGTGCACCTGTGTGCAACCCAACTCCTCAGCACACGCACGCGTTTGTGCCACCCTGTCCATGCACTCACCACGTGCCCTCCAGCAACCAAGGATTGCAGAGATGCTCCAGACTGTGCCAGAGATGGAATCTCAGAGTGCTGGGACATTATTGATCACTAAGGAAAACACTTGGAAGCATATTCAATCTGCAGAAGCTGTAATTACTGGGCACAGTTAGCTTTCCTATGGCTCAGCTGGAGGAGGCGGGTGCTCTCATACATCTGAGACACTCGCACAATGTTGGGATCATTCTGATGGAAACTATGTCTTCAGATATCATGGTTAAAACCATCCAAGATGATCATGCAGAGCCTTAGCTCTTGAGCAGCACTTCCTCCCCACCCTTCACTACTCCAAGCAGCTCCAACAAACTTCTCAGAAGAAATCCAGGCCAGCACAGACCTGGCAGACCAGAACCAAGTGCAGCTTGTGGGACGGCAGTGC
Source organism: Coturnix japonica (assembly GCF_054131305.1). Lineage (NCBI taxonomy): Eukaryota > Metazoa > Chordata > Aves > Galliformes > Phasianidae > Coturnix > Coturnix japonica. The sequence continues at coordinate 16,257,457 of NC_140671.1, read as the reverse complement.
CCACTCCTTGCTTCCACCCTGCTCCAGCAGGTTAAGGAGTCTGAGCCTCACTGGCCTTTGACAACTCAAGACTTTCAGCACCTCATGCCAACATTTCTCACTAAGATACACCTCAGGCATTGAATTCTCTTCTCACTACCTCCTCCCAGTCCTCCCCTAGGAACAGAAACAATTCAGATTCTACAGCAAACTACAGCATCTGCACTGCAAGAGCACACTGAACCACCTGCAACAATGAAACATGGTTTTGGAGAGTGGGTATGAAAACACACCTTTAGACAGCTGTCTCCCTGTAGCCAAAAGGAAACCAAGAAGGAAAAGTCCAGCCTGAAACATGCCCATGCTACTAGCCCAGGTTTTTCACAGTCAATGCAGAATCCATCCTGTTCTTGAGGTAACAAACGACCAGTGAGTCTCCCGTTGCTCCACCCCTTCTCCTTCAAAGCCAGAAAAAGAAAGAATAAACAAGCAGAAGAAACCCAGACGTACCTTTCCACACACAGAGCAGAAAGTGGAACAGCAGTTGTCTCCCTCCTGAGACATGGTGGGGAGCATCCCAGAGGAAGCCCAAGTTCTTTGCTTCTCTCCACAGGGACTTCAAGCACTCTTGGCAAGAGCTGCTTTGGTTCTTTCTTCAATTGCTTCCATCACCAGAATCTCCTTTGGAAAAGGAACCCAAATGAAAGAATCAGCAAATGAAAAAGAATGAGCAATAGCCACTTTACCAGCTTTCTTCTGACACTCAATTTAGACTCTTGACTCGGGCAAGGTCTTAAAATCAACTGGTTACAAGAACTGTCCCAAAATATATCCAGCTTCTGTACAGCTGCCATTCTTTCTGACAGCGAGTGTAATCACAGAATCATAGAATGGCCCGGGTTGGAAGGGACCTCAAGGATCATGAAGATCAATCACCTCCCTGTCCCTGCTGGCCATCCCCTCTTCTGATGGAGCCCAGGGGACCATTTGCTCTCTGAGCTGCAAGAGCACGCTGATGGCTCACGTTCTGTTTTTCATCCACCAGGACCCCCAGGTCCTTCTCTGCGGGGCTTCTCTTAAGGACTGCTCCTCCCAGTCTGTAGAAATGCCTGGGATTCCTCCAGCCCAAGTGCAAAACCTTGCACTTTGCTGTGTTCAACCTCATTAGATTCACGTAGGCCAACCTCTCGGTTGAGCTCCCTCTGAATGGCATCCCTTCCTTCCACTGCGTCAGCCGCACCACTCAGCAAACAGCAGAAGGTGCACTCCATTGCATCATTGGTGTGTCTGATAACCATGTAAAAAAGCACCGGTCCCAAGACAGACTCCTGGATGACACCACTTGTTATCGGCCTCCACCTGGACATAGAACCATGAATCACCACCCTCTGTCTGTGGCCTTTCAACCAATCCCTTATCCACCAGGTGGTCCACCTGTCAAATCCACATCCCTCCAGTTTAGAGATAAGGATGTGGTGGAGGGCAATGTCAAAGATCTTGCTCAAGTCCAGGTCAATGACATCTGTTACCTTCCTTTTGTCCACAAATGCCGTCACTCCATCATAGAAGGCCACCAGACTGGTTAGGCATGGCCTTCCCCTGCTAAAGCCACGCTGCCTGTCTTGGATCACATGCTCATTTCTTATGTGATCAAGCATGTCTTTGAGGCAGATCTGTTCTTCACCATCTACATCAGTTACACATTTGAATCAAATAATTGGTGTTCCTGTCACCAAGAAAACCTCTTTGTCTTCTACTCCTGCTGCACTTCTGTGCTTTCATCAGAAGCAAAGGAAGAGACCACCTCCTAGATCCAAATTTTAAGAAACCAACACCCAATAGGTGTCATCTGAAGTAAAATAGCAGAGAAATTAAGATGACTCTTCTGCATCCAGCTTGGATCACTCCCTCACTCAGGCACACCACCATCAGATCAAGGAGATGCTGCCTTCAGCTTAGAGACTGTATGGGAAATCACAGCTTGAACCTCTGATTAATCAGCTGAGGCAAGTATTGGGTCAGCTGCGGGAGCACAGGTGAGAGTAATATAGCTGTGCTCCCAGAAGGGGTGGACCTCGACTCAACCTCCTCTGAGACCTCATTTAAAGGCTGACCACCACTGAGACAGCATGTCTTAGAGATTGCTCCCTAGTTGAGGCTGCCTCAGCTTTCTAGTCAAGGTATCGATATTGGTGAGTTTCCCTTTGCTAATAACCTTAGGCTATTTACCACCATCTTGGTTAATATCTTTTTATTAACCACCCTTACAGAGACCATAAGGGTTTGGGCTTCCAAACTCTCAGCAAGCATTTGGATCAGCCAGCTTCCTGCCGAGGAGCCCCCTGCATCACTGCTGCCTATTCTGGTACCAGACCCGCAGATGCTTCAGAGCTCATTAGCATGGACTTCCTTCCTCCCCTCAGCAGCTGCTCCTGCACTCACCTTCATTCCTACTCAGATACCGGCCGCTTCCAGCACCAGCTGACCTGCAAGACACAGAAAGGAAAGGTGGGAGTCATGCAAACGCACAAGCCCAAGGCTGTGTCACCACCACACATGGCAGCCTCGGGAAGTCAGCTGAAACTACAGCCTTTGTCAGAATGGAAACAGGCACCGTCAATTAAGTGTGACCTCTGAACTCATTGCCACCATCAGAAATAGGCACTGAAATCGCTCACTTCACTGCAGCTGGTTAACTCCAAATTCTTTTGCTTTTGGGAAAATGCGGACACGGAATTGAAGGACACCAGAAAAACGACATCTACTTCATTGTCGGTGGTTAAGCTTGGAAGCAGGACTTGAGCAAGAAATGCTTCTCAGCTCCTTGAAAGGCACTAATCCTGACCTCTGCCACAGGTGGCTGAGTGACACAAAAGTTGAGCTGCCCATTCAGAAGCACATGGAGCAGGCCATGGAGCGGTTACATACCAACACATGAACAGGCACTTTCCCATTGGAAGGGAAATCCCTTCTCCCTGCCATGCCATGCCCACACCGCTCCTCAGGGCTGCACTGACAGCACAGACAGAATTGAAACATCTTTTGTCATCATTGTGGTTTTTCACAGACCCAGACAATGAGATACTGGGTTGCTGTGTGGGTTCCCAGGCGGCACTGCCATTTCCAAGCCATTGCTTCCTAGGGGCACAGAAAGGAAAACGCCTGAACAAAATTTCACCCAGAGATTGCTATTTTACCATTCTTCCATGCAAAACAGGAGGACAGTACAGCGGATTTGTGCAGCTGCATCAACACCCTGGGTGCTAAAGGAATGCAAAGACAGAAATATCAAACCTACAAGGAGGGAAGCTATGTTTAGTAATATCTTTTCTCATTTACAACAGGCAGTTGGCACTACTAAAGGAAAATCCCAGGCCTCAGGTTCTGACAGTGCGACAATCTGGCACGGACTCAGATGTGAGTGATCCAAATGGTTTATTCCAGGTTCTAATACCACTTCTGTGAATTCACACGTTTTCTCTCTTAACTTTCCCACAGCCTTCACATGTCCACAGAACATCCCACAAACTCTCCTTTACGGCGCACGTAGGCACTCATCCCACCAGAGCCATCAGTCATTCCTAGCCATGTGCTTCTCCTCCAGTCACGGACAGTATCACACGGCCATCATGCATCTTAAATGACTTAGTTTTTCTGTTCTTTCTGGAGGTGTCCTTGGTTCCTAGCCTTACCTTCTCATGCCGTTCATCTTCCTCTGCAGCTCCTGCTCTGAAGAGTCTTCTTATGTTCCCACATGACAGGAAGAAAATGAAGACACAACCCCTGCCACCAAGGTCAGCTCTGCAGCACACGTTACCTGAGGAGCACTTGGCTACTCATGCAAACTGCACAGTGCCAGGAAGATTGTTACATGTTGCACTTCTTCTTCTCCTGGCTCAGAAATTAAATTTTCTACCTAGAAAATGGAAAACAAACAAACAAGCAAACAAAAAACAACAACAACAAAAAACACCTCACCTGACATAAAGGAGACATGATTGTTACTATGGAATTCCGGAGGGCAAGGTATTTGCCCTCTCTATGAAGAAGCTGACTGCAAAGGACTAAGAACAGCCACGATCACGTTGAGAACTTGCGGGTAAAATTCGGGACTGAACCAATAATGGGCTTCTGGAGGTGAGGGTCTGCTCCAGGCCGCCTGGTCAAGGGAGCCTGTTGATGGGCCCTGCTTACTGCAGCTACCAGAAGCACCGCGCTCACTGACTCTCAACTTGATGGGGGATTCCAGTCAGGCTGGGAAATCAGCATGGCTGGCTGCAAGCTGTCTGAGAGACTGCTGGACTGCACTGGGAATAACTTTGTGGGCCAAGCATTAAGCACACCAAGCAGAAGGGAAGGTATTGGACAGACCGACCAGAGGTCAAGCGTTGCTGGACCTGCTGCTCACCAGCGCTGAGGAGATCATCAAAGGCGTCAAGGTTGGAGGCTGCCTGGGCTCCAGCGATCATGCCCTGGTTGAGTTTGTGATCTCAAGCGATGTGGGCCTGGCAAAGAGCAGGACCAGGATGCTCAACTTTAGAAGAGCAGACTTCAAGCTACTCAATGGAATGCTGGCCAAGATCCCCTGGCGCGCTGCCCTCAAAGATAAGGACGTTGAGGAGAGCTGGCTACTGTTCAAGGATGCCCTCCTGGCAGCACAAGAGGTCTCCATTCCCCTGATTAAGAAAGTGGGCAGGAGAGGTAGAAAACCGGCATGGCTCAGCAAGGACCTGCTAAGAGAACTGAGGGTGAAGAAAGGGGTGTACAAGCTCTGGAAACAAGGCTGTGTCACCCGGGAAGAATACAGGGATGCCGTCCGAACTTGCAGATGTGGGATCAGGAAAGCCAAGGCTCAGGCAGAACTGAACTTGGCGAGGGATGTGAAAAACAACAAGAAAACCTTCTACAGGTACATTGGCCAGAAGAGACAGGCCAAAATGGGCGTGCCTACTCTGGTAAATTTAAAAGGAGAAATGGCTTCAACAGATGAAGAGAAAGCTGAGGTGCTGAATGAGTTCTTCACCTCGGTCTTCACTGGTGGCCAGGATTCTAGTCTTTTTCACGTCCCTAAGTCTTGCACCCCCATACCTCCATGTGGGGACCAAGGAGGTAAATCCCTCCCCACTGTAAGGGTAGAGCAAGTCCGAGAGTGCCTCCTTAGACTGAATGAGTATAAGTCTATGGGGCCAGATGGCGTGCATCCCAGGGTCCTGAAGGAGCTGGCTGAGGTGGTTGCTGAGCCGCTCTCCATCATATTTGAGAAGTCGTGGCTGTCAGGTGAGGTCCCGGATGATTGGAGGAAGGGTCACGTCACTCCCATTTACAAGAAGGGGAGCAGGGACGACCCGGGTAACTACAGGCCGGTGAGTCTCACCTCTGTGCCTGGGAAGATTATGGAACAGATCCTCCTGGACAACATGCTTGATCGCATAAAGAACAAGCATGTGATCCGAGACAGCCAGCATGGCTTCACCAGGGGAAGGTCATGCTTAACTAATCTTGTGGCCTTCTATGATGGAGTGATGGCGTTGGTGGATGAAGGGAAGGCGACCGATGTCATTTACCTGGACCTGAGCAAGGCCTTTGACATGGTCCCCCATCACATCCTCATCTCCAAATTGGAGGGAGGTGGATTTGATGGGTGGACAACTAGATGGATAAGCAATTGGTTGAAAGGCCGCAGACAGAGGGTGGTGGTCAATGGCTCTATGTCCAGGTGGAGGCCGGTAACGAGCGGCGTCCCTCAAGGGTCTGTCTTGGGACCGGTGCTCTTTAACATCTTTATTAATTACATCGATGAGGGAATGGAGTGCACCCTCAGCAAGTTTGCTGATGACACCAAGCTGAGTGGTGCAGTCGATACGGTGGAGGGAACAGATGCCATCCAGAGGGACCTTGACAGGCTGGAAAGCTGGGCTCGGGTGAACCTAATGAGGTTCAACACAGCAAAGTGCAAGGTTTTGCACTTGGGCCGGAAGAACCCCAGGCACCTGTACAGGCTGGGAGGAGTTGTCCTTGAGAGCAGCTCGGCTGAAAAAGACCTAGGGGTCCTGATAGATGAGAAACTTAACATGAGCCAGCAGTGCGCTCTGGCAGCCCAGAAAGCAAATGGGATCCTGGGCTCCATCAGGAGAGGGGTGGTCAGCAGGGATAGGGAGGTGATCGTCCCTCTCTACTCTGCTCTTGTGAGGCCCCATCTGGAGTACTGTGTCCAGGTGTGGAGCCCTCAGTACAAAAAAGATATGGAAATTTTGGAAAGGGTCCAGAGGAGGGCCACAAAGATGATCAGGGGGCTGGAGCACCTCCCCTATGAGGACAGGCTGAGGGAGTTGGGTTTGTTCAGCCTGGAGAAGAGAAGGTTGCGAGGTGACCTCATTGCAGCCTTTCAATACCTGAAGGGAACTTACTCCCAGGAGGGGAGTAAACTCTTCGAAAGGGCTGATAATAGCAGGACTAGGGGAAATGGTTTTAAGTTGAAGGAGGGAAGATTTAGGTTGGATGTTAGGGGAAAGTTCTTTACTAGAAGGGTGGTTAGGTCCTGGAACAGGCTGCCCAGTGAGGTTGTGGATGCCCCGTCCTTGGAGGTGTTCAAGACCAGGTTGGACAGGGCCCTGGGCAACCTGATCTAGTAAATGTGTATGTTTGGTGGCCCTGCTAGGAAGGGGGGTTGGAACTACATGATCCTTGAGGTCCCTTCCAACCCGGGTAATTCTGTGATTCTGTGATTCTGTGAAGGGAAGCATTACTGGACATGCTGCACAGCAGGGGTTAAGACTGGAGGTGGTCAGGGCTGTAGTGACCATGCCCTCCTAGAGTTCCTCATCTCAAGGAATGCGGGCCTGGCAAAAAGCAAAGTCAGGACCCTGAGCTTCAGGAGAGTCAGCTGCAGGCTGTTCAAAGAATTCTTGGACGAGAGACACTGGAAAACTGTTCTTAGGGGCAAAGGGTTCAAACATCCCTTTGTGTGCACCTGTGTGCAGCCCAACTCCTCAGCACAGCCCTGTGCAAGCACACATTTGTGCCACCGCATCCACGCACTATCTATGTGCTCACACACACTCACACAACCACATCCCTTAGTGCAGCCCTGTGCGCACACACACTCACACATGTGTAACCCCTTCCTTTCACTCCCAAAGTGCACGCACACACCGGTACCACAATGTCCTTGTGCAGCTCCAACACTCTGCACACCCCTGTGCACGTACATATATGTGCATGCTCGTCCTTGCACACATACCCACAGACCTACACACACCTGAGCAACACCACTGGTTTGTACACTCATGGACACAAATGTGTGTACAACACCATCCATGCACAAATACACACACACACACGGATCCCCACTGCTTTGCACAATGCTGTGCACACTCACGTGTGTCATGCACTGATTTCCCATCCAGTCCTCGAGGGGTCAATTACTTAGGACAGGAGTGCAGGGGAGCAGCCAGAAGCTGTTTGCATTCCCTGCTGTCTGCTGGGCAGCTTTGCTGGAGATGCTTGAGTTGCTTTGCTTTTCCTTGGGAGGTGGGAAGGAGCTTTGAATTTGAGGCACATCCCGTGCCAGAGCATCCCGATGGCACAAGGGGGATCAGGGCCCCTCTATTGGTTACCTCGGTGGCTTGCAGCAACTGGAACTTTTTGCCTATTGAGAAAGCTAAAAAGTGTGAGTTCCTCCTGACCCATATCAACAAAAATCTCAACCATAAAAAAGAGACGTCTTCGTATTCAAGCAAATGACAACAGTAAGACCATGCATGTTGTTTTGTTGTATTTCCTCTGTAATCATGGGGAGGATATGAAGAAGTGGTATAATTCATCCACTTCTGCACTTCAGGCACAAGTTCCTTAGAATTGGAAGAGACCCTTAAAGGCCATCTAGCCCAGCTCCCCTGCAATAAAAAGGGACATTCACAGCTAGATCAGGTTGCTCACAGCCTGGTCATTAGTCATCCCAGAGGCAAAACACACACTGAATGATCTCTCCTTCAGTCATAAATCCTTGGAGACAACAGCATTGACACTGCATGTTACTGAAGCAGTAAAAGAAATTGCTCCTGTAACTCTCCTTGTGTTAAGTAAAATGATGATAAAAAGCAATGGAATGCTTTGGCAGGACACCAAAACCATCCTCCTTCCTTGATATCTGCTGCAATGGAACCTTCCACTGGAAGAAAGCCTCTGATGACTTGTCACCCCAGAGAGGTCAGCTTTAGAAGCAGGACTGCTGCACAATAGAATGAACTGGAGCTCCTTAGCATCTCTTACATCCAGGAGGGGTGTGATCAGACCCACCTATCACCTTCAGGTGCGCTTTCTGACACCTTGTCTGACTTCACTGTCACTGTGCCAGCATCCTCAGGCTTAACCTGCTTCATTGTCAGTGTGCAGCAATTGCCAACGTTCTTGATGTCATTGTAATTGTTGGTGTAAAGGAGGTTGCCATTCAGGAACCATTCCACGTCCTCGTCATTATGGGACAGCTCGCAGGAGAAGACAGCAGAGCTCTCTTCTTCAATTTCTACATCCTGCAGGTGCTTCGTTACTTCTACATTGCGGGCTGTGGGGAAACAAGGTGAACTGTTACCACTGTTACTATAAATCATACTGGGATGTGGTAGAATGGTTGGACTAGATGATCTTTGTGTAATCATCTATGTGAAGATAATACATGTATAAAGTTAGCAGGAGAGAACGGCAGAAGTCAACCTCAAGAAGAGAAATCTGAGGTGAAATAGGACATGGAAGAGGCCACCCTCCCTGCTCATACCTTCAGCTGTCAGCGTGGCCTCAGTCTCTGCAATTCCTGCCTTGCACTTGTACACACCAGCATCATCGGGCTTCAGCTTCAGAATTCTGAGCTCTACTGAATGCTTATCCCTCTTGATCTTGTACTTCTCAGAGGGCTCGATGGGTGTGCGGCCCTTGAACCATTTCACAACCTTTGGAGAAGGCCTGAAGTCACAGGACAGGATGACAGAATGACGTTCCAAAGCTGTCTTGTCCTCCAACTTCCTGGTGATTTCTATATGGTAATCTGCAAAGCAGGGGTGGAAGAGAAGAAAGGATGAGGACAATTGGAAGAAGAGGAAAGTCTCTTGCGTGTATTCCATTCCAATTAATGTCAAGTTCACAATGGTTCTTTGAACGACTCTAAAGATAAAACAAACGATTGTCTATAGGGAATGCCATTGACTACATTTCTATGAAGTAATACTGTACAGTATCTACCAAATGCAAGGTCCAGCTCTTGTTCTGTGCTTATTAAATTGCTCCCAATTGTTGAGGCTTTTATTCAAATAAGAGTGAGTTGAAAATATAACAAGTACTTTAGGATGTGAATGGATAATCTTACGCTGGGGACAACAGCAGAGAAAAAGCCTGCAAGTTTCTTTCAGATGAAATCAATGACAAACCGCACCAAATTTAGGTGCTACCAAACTTAAACTTGTCTAGTTCAGAAATACAATTAATTTCACCTGATTTGACTTCTTTGCTATAGCCAAGGACAAAACCTCAGCTCTGTAAATCTGAATAGTAAGCACATCACAGCTATTCAAACACATCTTTTACTGAGATGCAGCTGTCTCATTTAGTGTCCAACGACTTTGAACTGGAAATGGAGCAGACCAAAGCAGAATCTAAACATGGCTTCTACAAGGACTGATCAAATGCGGCCACCGTCAAATTCAAAGTATCTGATACAGAAGGATCACACTCACTGTCAGACAAAACCTCTTTGGAGAGGTGAACTGACTGCCCTGTTCACCCCCACTTTGGAAATAACTGCACTCATTTCCTACCTGCTCCCAGCAGTGTGGGATGGTGGGATAGCATCACACTTCCCACAATAAGCATCCCACCATGTCACTTGTTCCACCTAAACCTCAGTCCCAAAACAAAAGGGGAACTCGCTTCTGAACCCTCTTCATTTCAGATGTCTTATATGCTTGATCTCCAACCCACCCCCCACTCAGGAGAAAGACCCCCCGCTTACACCCTACCATCTTGTTGCATTCTGATGTTGTCATCAGCCTTCAGCTTGTTGTCCTCTTTGTACCACTGGGTCTGAACCTCATCGTGTGAAATCTCACAGACAAAAGATGCACTCCCATATTCATTCACTTCCACATCTTCCAGTGCTTTAACAATCTTGATATCTCCAGCTGTGAAACAGTAGAGATATATTTGTCAGGGTATTTCCAGAACTGAGTGCAGCATCTTTTCCTTACACATATTTGCATAGAAAATAAGTAGGATTATGTTTTATTCTAAACCATCATCCATTCCTGAGTCATTTCTCTCTTCAACACAGTCAATCCATTATTGCCCTTGAACTTAAAGACAGACCTACTAGCTACAATGGAGCTCCCTGCAAACAGTTTTCATGGAAACCAGAATCTCATTTATTCTAAAACCTTTCAAGCAAAATTAAGGGTAGAAAAACAATAGAACTGACTGAATCTTTAAGGTCATTTAGTTCCAGTCCCCCTGCTATAGGCAGGGACACCTCCCTCCACACCAACTCTTCTCCTCAGGGTCAAGGCTTCTCTCAAATCATTCTCCTCTAAGCCTGTGCCTGTGCTTGGGATTGCCCTGACCCAGGTGCAGGGCCTTGTACTTGGCCACACTCAAGTTCATGAGGCTGCCAAGGGCCCACCTCTCCAGCCTGTCCAGGTCCCTCTGAGTAGCATCCCTTCCCTCTAGCACATCAACAGCACCGCTCAGCTTGGTGTCATCTGCAAACTTGCTGAGGCTGCATTTGATTCCACTCTCCATGTTGCCTACAAAAATGTTAAATAACACTGGTCCCAACACCACCCTCCACCTGGACACTGAGCTATTGACTGCAGCTCTCTGAGTGTGACCATCCAGACAGTTCCCTATCCTGCAACTGGTCCATCCATCAAAATCATTTTTCTCCAGTTTGGTGACCAGGATGTCATGCAGGACGGGATCAAATGCTCTGCACAAGTCCAAGTAGATGATGTCAGTTGCTCTCCCATTATCCACTGATGCTGTTACTCCATCATGAAAGGCCACCAAGTTTGTCAGACATGGCTTGGCCTTGATGAAGCCATATTGGTTACCACCAATTACCTCATCTTTATTTTCCAAACTATGCCAAGGAGAACTAGACAGAACTCTACAGTGTTGTGTCACTACAAACCTGTCTGAACCATTGGCTTCTCTGCATGCTCATCACTAGTCTCTCCTTAGCTTGTGTGCCTACAAACAATGTATGGGGAATGTCAGCCACAAATCTTACCTAGGGGACATCTTTGCTTCAAAATCCTTTGAACATCACACAATCCCTTTTAACTCTCCAGGTCTGCATTTAGTTATGTCAGAATCAGGCCATATTTCTGTGCTGCTATATCCCTTTCCTTCTGAAGGGCCTGGATACAACTTGGATTAACCTCAGGAGAAGAGTTCCTGCATAGAATCATAGATTTACCCAGGTTGGAAAAGACATTGAAGATCATCAAGTCCAACCGCAGCCTAACCAGTACCCTAACTCTAAAAACCCTACACTAAATCATATCCCTGAGTACCACATCCAAAAGGCTCTTAAACACAACCAGGGATGGTGATTCAACCACCTTTCTGGGGAGCCTATTCCAGTACCTAAAATCTCTAGTATCTAAATCTCTCTAAAAGAGCACAGGTATTAATCTGACCAGAAAGGTTCCTGTTTGTTCATAAAATGAGCCTTTTCCGCTCCATCTTGCATAGGCCACTGGGCACAGGGTAGCTGGGAGACCACAGAAAAAGTGGTTCTGTGAGCAATAGGGAAACTACTGCCTAATCCAACTCCTCCAATCTCTGCGCTCTGCCAGCATGTCTAAATAGGGTGGCAGATACACACAGGAGATAAATATTTCCACTTCCCTCAGCCAACACTGCTCTGAATTTCTATGGGACACAGTTAGATGAAAAGGCATTTGACAAAGAAGGAAATGAAAGAGTTTAATCTGCTGTGTCATTCTCTCGGTAGCCAGAATAACTAACCCTCGCCAGTGTTAGTTCAAAGAATAGGCAGATTTTATCTCCTGACATGAGCAGTAATTCAAAGAAGCTGGTATATGATCCAGTATCCTGCATATTCACTGCAGGCAGGAAAAGACATTATGAGATAAGGGAGATCTACACATCACTTGTTATGAACACCTCATAAAGATAAAACCACACACAAGAGGAGAGTTTAGGAAGAGGACCACTCTTGGACTACTTTCCAAGAGGCATCAATTAGTAACTCTCTTCGCTCATTTTTCACACTACTCCACAGTGTCCTCCTGAGCCCCCTTACTCCTGTTGCCAACTGCTGATGCAGGGAATCCTGAGGAACCAAGGATTCATAGTTGTTCCATCAGTAGTCCTTGGTCAGCTCTCCCTCCCTGCCCCTTCTGTTTTGATCCCACTAACCAAATTTTAGTTAGTCTGAAAAGAGGATGGAAACCTCCGCAGCAATTAGTTTCTAAATATCTTGCAATGGGCAGCTTGTAGGAGCCCCATCTCAATGCCCACAGCACAGGAGGCAGGACTGCTTAGCCCATGCACTAGTGCATTTACCAGCACAGATGTAAGCCCAGATCTATGCACACCAAATACAGGCTCTCAGTTTGCACAAGGAGGCATCCATGGAGCTGAAGTATTAGGCAGATATTGTGGTGGGGCAGCAGTTATTGAGACGCCAGACAGAAAGGACACAGATAACGTGGCAACTCAGCTTTACCATTATGACTGATGATGGAACATCTAATTTCACTGCTCAAAAGAGAACTTCCATATAACTGGAAAGAATGAAATTCACAGGGGAAACCACACACAGACACACACAAAAGCAATACAAAGGAGATGAAGGATGGTTCACATACTAGTGATTCACTCTGAGACGCAAGCAAATGAAAGAGTATCCCCAACCATTTGCCTCCTGAAATGCTAAGTATATAAACTCATTGCTGTGATAACTCTGCCAGACGTGAGTCATACACTGTAAAACCTTATGGGGTCAATCAGTTTAACTTCATAAATTCATTACACCAACAAAAACAGACCATCGTGTCCAGGCTGGTTCATTTCAGCTCTTCAAAGCTGTTGGTAAAACTGCCTGAGAGCTGAAATGCTTACCAGCAAAAGCTAAAAACTGTAAATCAAATGTAATAGGCTGGCTTTGTCTACTGTATAGAAATGATGCCTGAAAAAAAGAAAATAAAAAAGAACGTAAACCAGAACAAATGGAATGGCTACATAAAACAGCCAGTACTGAAACAGCAACCCAACCTGGTTGCAGAATGAGAGAGAAAATGAGAGTTCACCAAAGTCATGGGACAGGACACATGTTCATGTTCATGCTAACACTGAACCCAAGTGGCCACATGAGGACAGCATCTAGTAGGAAATCAGAAAAAAGCATCCTTTCATACGTCCCTTGGGAAGGTGGCATCTACCAGGGCACAGCAGACCCATGTGTTCAGTAACAAGTCTGATGCTTCAGAGCCCAATGATGAGCTACAAACTGGGGTTTAACCAATGCAACACATGGAGGGAAAATCTGTCTTGAGCATAAAGAAGAAAGAGAAAGGTATCCAAAAGGACTAACCAAGAAATGCCCAAACTGCCCATGAAGCATTTCTTCCCGTGGTGCAAAATACCACAAGAGGATTTATTTGCTCTTTCAGTTAAACATAAAATGAACCTTTAGGGTAGCTGATGTCTTGTCTTAGGCTGCTCAGCATGTGGATGTTCCCTGATCTTCATATTCACACTTGTGAATAATGAGACTTCTCTTATTTCCCTGGGAAGTAATGCCCACTTTTTTACTTTGACAGAGCTCCTTCCCATCCTAGAAGGGAAAATATCAAGTCAGATCTCCATTAGTCCTTCCATCTCTGCACTGAGCAAAGGGAGCCTTCAGATCTATGCTTAATTCACCCACTCCCCTAGAATTAATGGAACTGTGCTTACTGGAACATATGCTGAAGCTTAAGCACAGTGCAGTGTTTTCAACATGAAGGAATGGCTATAGAACATGCATAAATTCTGGCTGACCTATGACAGCTTAAAGCACTGCGGAGGACTGTTAACAAGCCTGTTTGGACATCACCTTGAATAAATGACGTTATCCCCAAGTAAGGGAAGGAACAGCTGAGCACCAGGGAGGTACACAAAGTGCCAGAGCAAATTCTCACACTGTCAGGTGCAAAGAAAACTGAGATTTCACCCCAAAAACCCAGTTCACAACAAGGCTACAAAATCCCGGCTGAGAATTTCTGTGTTAGACTTGAAGCTCAAGACTGTACTGTAGTTCAACCAACAATATTTTGTGCAGCATGACCTAAAAAGTTCACAATAAAACCAAAACAAACTTCCATTTCAACTTGATAAATGAACTCAGGACATAATAACAAAGAGTGCTGATCTGGGCAAATAAAAGAGCATAAAGAAAAGAGAGCAGTGAAAAAGCTATCAAGGAAAAGCTCAGACTCGCATCCCTTGGAAGTGAAATTAAAGGCTCTCATTCATTTCCAGAGAAGTCAGAAAGGAAAATACCATTACATGCCATACCTTGAACCACTTGACGTCCATGTTGGGCCTGGACAGCTCACACTCAAATGTGACCTTGTCCTTCTCAATGACGCTACTGTCTGCCAATGGTTTGCTGATTTTCACAGGCAATTCTGAGAAGGAGAAAGAAGAATGTGGATTTAGTTGGGAACTTAGTTTTGTTCATAACCAGGTCCATGGGTGCTGTTAAATGGATCCTTCCAGATGGAAAAAACATTTCAGGTGGCCTCCTAGATTTTACCCCTTTTTGTGTTGCACGCAAGACTGAAAAAAAAAATTACTTCTGCAAAGTTCTTCTTGTCATAAGGAAACAAATATTTGGGGAATGGCAGAACCAGGTAAAATTTTCCTTCACGTCAAGAAAGTATAAATTTCACTCTCATGCTCTTGGTGTGGTTTCTGCTATGATTATTTGGACTAATTAAGCTTCTCCCTGATGAAAGCCTAGAAGTATATCACAAGAAGGACCAACTTACCCGTGACCTTTTATTTGTCTTACTCAAGCATCTCCTCCTGACCAAAACTGACAATAAAAGATTCAGCCAGACTACAGGTTTGAGCAGCTGAGTTGTTTCTAGGATCTCCTGCAATCTCAAGCTTGGAACACACACTTGTCTTTTGACTAAGTGTCTCTTATAGTGCAGTAAAACAACAGGTTTTCACACAGCGATTCCTCATTTACCTTGATCTGAAATCATTCTCAAACCATGTGGGATCAGTCCAGGGAGAAGGGGAGGAGAGGGGAAGGGAAAGGGGAAGTCCACAGTCCTCTAAAATCAGGCTTCTTAGCCTAAAGCTCAACAGCAAATAGCAGTCCACTTCCCCACATTGCTAGACTCCGAGCATTTAAAGAACATCAGCTGACCTCATTATGAGCTCTAACATAGCCAAAGGAATTCATATATTCAAATATTCTCTTGAGTGATGAGAAATATGGAGCATAACTTCAGACTTCTGCTGTTAAACTCTCACTTCTATCATAAACCAGAGTAAGAGTTCAATGCTGTTTTAGATGGAGGACTCATATTTTAAATAACTCATCTCATTAAGGCTTGGATTCCCTACTACAATTAGTTAAATTCCAGTTTGGATCATGCTTCACCTTGGATCACTTAGGGCTTCAGCCACTTATTGGAACTAACTCAATTTGTCTACAGAGAAGCTGTTTTCTATAGCAACAATAAGCTGTGATTGCAACTGGATGTCGGGAGAGCACAAATCCCGCAGTTATCCTGTACCAACATCCTCTCCTTCCATCAGAACAGCAAGTTTTTAAACCAGACTCATGCAAGCTTGCATGACACACCTTGTGTAAAACTGTTGGCAGCCATCAGGACAGCCAGTTGCTTCCTGTATAGACACTGTTCCATCAGTTTTGGTTTTTTGTCTCGCTAGAACAACAGCCAGTGTCTGAAAACTCCCACAACTGAAGCAACCACGCTGATATACCGCAGTCACTGGAGGTGCTCAAGAGCCACGGGTATGTGGCACTGGGGACGTGGTTAGTAAGTCCAGTGAGGGTGGGCTGGGTTGGACTCAGCTATCTCAGTGGTCTTTTCCAGCCTTGGGTGCAACTTGTAAGAGGGAATGAAGCAGCAAACTGCCCAGCACTGAGCTGCATTCTTCTGACACATGGTATCAGTGAACTGCTGTATTTCCCTATCTTCTCTGGAGCTATTGATCTAACCTAACTGAAAAAGTAAGCCTGAACCTAGATATAAATCAGGATCATAGTCACCCATGGTTGCTTATATATTCAGAAAGACACTCCAGAGGGTAATTCAGCGCATCTAGAAATTAAAGTAGAAGTTCCTTAGTCAAAAATATTCCACAGCCAGATTTTCACCTCGCTACCACTACATTAAAAAGGAGAATCCAACTTGTGGTGTGGGTCATTGATGTTGTTCCGGGGGGAATTGTGGCTGTTCCATGCCCACAGGGTAGAAGACAGCCAGTCTTCCTCTAAGCCACATAAAAAGCTGCTTAGTGCTCCCAAAGCGAATGCTCACCAGTTGTTTCCAACTTGAAGGTCATCTTCTGGCCAGCAGCCTCGCAGATGTATTCTCCAGCATCTGTTTTCTCCAGCTGCTCCACAACCAGACGCCGTGTTTTGCCCACAGATTCCATTCTGAACTTTCTGGAGGAGGCAAGCAGTCTTCCATCCTTGTACCATTTTACTTCTGTTGGATCCTGTGCTACTTCACAGCTGAGGGAGGCACTTGCTGCCAGGGCAGCACTCACCTCTTTCTGCACCTGCTCCTGGTTTATAAACACAGGTTTTGGCTCTGAGGGAAGAAAAGAAAAAGTATTGACTGAGGGACCGAAATGAGACCAACTTGCAGGTTTGTATGTACAGGTTGGAACAGGTTTAGGTTACCACTTGTGCCCAAACTAATAGCCTTCACTAGAGAATATCAGCTCTTCTGTTGAAACAAAGTGTCAAATCTAGGCAAGAAAGAACCTAGGAACTGAAGGAACCAAGAGGGTCCTTGAACACCAGTCCCATGGTTGCAAGTCACTATGCAAACATATTGAACCCAAAAGAACATCTGTCCTGCAGGCAACCAAAACCTGAGTTCCTTTTACTTAAGACCCACCGTGAAACATCAAAACACATAAACATGTGATAGTCAAACCACTGGCTGCCTTTTCATGACCCAGAACAGTACTCCTGGCTTCCTGAACAGACTCCTCATGGCCTCTACCATTGCCACAACTGTGACTGTCAAAGGCACAAAGGAAATATGCTCACCAACGCAGTCCTTTGTTCTTTGTGTGTGATTTGCAGATATCTATCTTACTTTGAGCTCTGGCAATAGTCAGCTCTACCAGGTCTCTTACTGTGAGTAGCAGACTCACCTATCCAGATGCAGCCTCCAACATAAAGGCATAGTAAAAAGGCAGTGTACTACTAGGAGAAGTTCCTGCTTCTCCTGCCATGAAAGGCTGCACGTAGAACATGCACTCCAGCCTCACTGCACATACTTATCTTAGTCAAATGTTTAGGTGAACAAGAATTACAGTTTGGGATCTCAGGCACAGGAGAGATTTGAATAATATCTTGAATATTGCTTCCACTGTACATATATTACTAATTATTGCTCTACAGACAGACTGAAACAGGTCTTTGTGTCATACTGAAACCAAATACTTTCTACAAACCCAGGCAATCAAGTCTAGGGAAAAAACCTCAGCACAGACTACAGTGATCCAGGTGCAGTATAATAGAAACTAGATTTTACTTTACTGTTCTCTGCTGTATTTCATACAACACCTGTCTTACCTGTGACATGAATCTTGAAGGTGAGTTTCTGGCCAGCAGCCTCGCAGCTATACTCCCCTGCATCTTTCTTCTCCACCTGGCTCACCACCAGCCGACGCTGTTTGCCCTCTGACTCTACCTTGAACTTCTTGCTCGAGGTGATCAGTTTCCCCTCCTTTTATCACTTGACCTCTGTGATAAAATGTTTGCTCATTAAGACTGGGATGTGGTAGCATTGTGGTGGAGTGCTTGTTCATTAGGACCGGGATATAATGGTGGAATATGGAGGCCACAAAGGTTGCAGAACACTCTAATTTTATGGGTAGATTGTGTACTCTGCGTAGTTACAGGCAAAGCGCGCCCCGATGGATACAAAGTTCCACGGAAGGACCAACCAAGGAACGACACACCAAGTCGCACGATCACGACCGACCAATTAAAGGACAATACGCTCGGGATGGACAATACAAAAGAAGTTGCAAGGGACGGGACGGCGCGGCAGTTGGAGGAACAATAATCCCCCTGTCGCCCAGCGCTGAATTGCCTTTTAGTTTTACCCGCTACAATTAATAAAAGTTTATAATTGGAACATTATTGGCTCATTGCTTATAAATTGATGACAACCTCCATCTTCTCCTGGGCCACCTCGCAGCTCAGCGTGGCATTTTTCTGTTGCTGCAGCCTTCACCACCTTCTGTACCTTCTCCTTGTTTGTAAATACAAATTCTGGCTCTGAAAAGAGAGAGATACATTAGTTTGGCCTCTTGAAAGAAGAGCAGGTTTTGGGGAAGGAGTCAGAAAAATGAATCAGTTCTCCCAGTCTGATGCCCCAAGAGAATGATGTGGAGAGAAGTTGTGCAATTTATGGATGCCCCATCCCTGAAAACATTCAAGTCTAGGCTGGATGGGTGTTAGAGCAACCTAGTCTCAAAGAATGTGTTCCTTTCCAGGACAGAGATTGGAACTGGATGATCCTCCAGGTCCCTTCCAACAAAAGGCATTCTGTGATGCTTCTTGTATGACTCTCATGACTCTTTCGTCCCCTAGCTGCCATTTACTTATGTCTTCAAAACATCAACTTATACAAAACATTCCTGTAGTATTCTCTCCCATGCTAAATGAGCCCTTGCAAGACAAAAACATGTTACATAGAGCACACCCCCTAGTGCTTGACACAAAGCCCCTGTTCTGAAACTTCCTGAGACGCAGCTGCATTGCAGAGTTGTTCTAGTGGTACAGGCACGTGGGAATGGAGAAGTGCAATCAGAACTTTCTTGTCTATGGCCTCATTCCCACAGCAAAAGGAAATTCCTGAAGATTTTAAAAGATGGAGCTGCCTCACAACTGTATTTAGAATAATTTGTTCAATTTCCTCATCAGAAATTAACCACCCCAAAGTTCAGCTCCAAAAATTTTAAGCATAGCAGGGAAAACTTACAAACTAATGACCGTTTTCTAAAACATTCTAGAATGAAAGGCCAAAATGTGTTCTCTCTCACCTGTGACATGAATCTTGAAGGTGAGTTTCTGGCCAGCAGCCTCGCAGCTGTACTCCCCTGCATCTTTCTTCTCTACCTGGATCACCACCAGCCGACACTGTTTGCCCTCTGACTCCACCTTGAACTTCTTGCTCGAGGTGATCAGTTTCCCCTCCTTGTACCACTTCACCTCCGTCTTCTCCTGGGCCACCTCGCAGCTCAGCGTGGCATTTTGAGTCAGTGCAGCCTTCACCTCCTTTTGTACCTTGTCCTTGTTTGTAAACACGTCTTCTTTCTCTGCAGGGACATCACAACAGTCACACCATTTTGCTGTAGTCTGCTGCAGAGCTTACTCCAGTTCCCCATTTTCATTATACTTGCCCTTCACAGGGACCATCATGATGCCTCATTAAGACAGGAAAATACTTTCCCCTCTATTTTGCCTTGGGAAATGAATAGGCATATCATTTCATATCATATCATAAATCTAAACATTTCGCAGTCTGATAGCAGATTTGGACATGAGATTTAGAACACCTGCATGCACTGCTGAACCTCCTCCCTTCTCTTTGTTTCTTCTGATGTCTCTCTACATTTCCAGTAAATCAGAAGGGAATGGCCCTCTAGAACAGGTTGCCCAAGGAGACTGTGGATGCTCCATCCCTGCAGGCATTCAAGGCCAGGCTGGATGTGGTTCTGGGCAGCCTGGGCTGCTGGTTGGCAACCCTGCACATAGGAAGAAGGGGGTTGGAACTGGATGAGCACTGTGGGCCTTTGCAACCCAGGCCATTTATGAGTCTGATTAGTGGCATTTTCCACCTCATTGTGTCATTCAAATTTTGTAACCAGATCTCATCAAACACCTCCCCTTTTCTCACTCCTTGCATGCCTGGTGTGCTCTTGCACTGTAACCCTGCAGACACCAGCTGACTACAAGAGCTGCACAAGTTACCCTCCTTGCCTATTGTTTGTTGCAGTAATTCATTCCTGGATGGAAAAGCACATGTAGAAAAGTGTTGCTATGACACTAGATGACAAAGAAAGTCCTATAGCCAAAATGTTTTGCACCAGAGAGGCTGTAAGTTGATCCTCCAAATGCAAGACACACAAAATGAAGTGTTCCTTTATCTCTGGGATTCCAAGCATTTTCTCACCTCTGACTTTCACTTGGAATGTTGCTTTGTCATCTTTTGTTTCACAGCTGTAGCTCCCTTGGTCTTTCAGGGTCACATTTTTGACCATGAGCTTGCGGTGCGTCCCCTGGGAGATGATGGTTGTCCTCTGGTCCTGCTTCACCTCTATTTGATCTTTCTTCTATACGACAGCTCCGCTTGCAGCTGACACCTCACACACCAGCTCCAGGTCTTCAGAAGGACTGACTGATATTTCTGGAGTCGTTTTGGACTTGCTGACAAAATTAATGGCTTCATCTGAAGAAAAAAAGAGAAAGTGGTTTACATCCTGACTCAGGCTTATTCAGCACAGCATTAAGATACAGTTAGAATTGATTGTAATGTCTCTGCTCATTACATCTGGGGGATCAAGTTTCACCTCTGGAGGTACTCACATACAAACGTGTGCTTGATTCTCCTGTGTAAGGAAAGAGTAAGTTCTATGCAGACAGTTCTTATTTCTTCTAATCAATTCTGTATTCTGCACATGTTCTTCTGAAGCTAAAATGAAGGCAGCTAAGTAACCTGTTTGCAATACATGAACAAACCAATTCAACACCTTGTCTCTAAGCTAACAAGCAGCGTTTGATGAGCACATCAGTATTTCATGCCCTTCATTCCATCCAGACTGTATTGGCAATAACTATGCTGGTATTAACAAGGATAGCAATTACAAGCAAAATGGTAGAAATACAGAAGATATAAGGAAAAGGGAACTCACCAGAGCTGAGGCGATCCTCCCTGGTGAGCGATCTCCAAGAGATGCTGCCTCAGTGAGGGTCAGCCCTTAAATGAGGTCTCAGAGGAGGTGGAGTCGAACTGCACCCCTCCAGGGAGCACAGCTACATAACTTTCACCTGTGCTCCCACAGCTGACCCCACACTTGCCTCAGCTGATCAATCAGTGGTTCACATTGTGATCTCCCATACACTCCACCCCTTCACAACGTGAACCAATGATTAGGTGAGTTCCCCTTATTACAGAGACCCAATCACGACGCTGATACAATCTCCCGTCGCATTAGATGTTGATATTATTCAAATGATGATGATTGGATGGGTGTTTATGATCTTCCATGGGCCAGTGCTTGATAGATGTTACCGGAGACAAATCATCTTGAAGTGCAGGTCCGTCTGCGTTTCATCAGTCCAGAGTAATGGTCCTAGAGGCTTAGAATCAATCTTAAGGGGAGTAATATAGATGTTTCAAGGGTACTAGGAGGGGAAGATCCGCCCTCCAGGGCAAGATACAGGCCGTATTCTTATCTTGGGTCAATACTTCTGCTTGTACTGGATTATGTCCCGGCCTCCGATACCATACCCTCTGGCCAGATATCTGTGGCTGTATAACTATATCTGGCACCAGAGGAGGAGTCTTGATCTGCCATAGGGACATAATAGGTGTTCCTTTAGCAATAAAGGCCGGAGTATTGACCACGATGTCAGTAGGCCATGTACCTATCACCGAGAGGGTGACTGAACCTCCCACCTCCAATAATCTCCCCCAAGGTGCAAGTAGGCCACACCATTTGGGTCCTACCTGCACCTTCCAAGGCCAATTTATCTTATGGATTCCCGGTTCTAAATTCTCAGGGGCAGGGAGCAGAAGATTATTTTCAGTACCAACCTGCGGTTTTACCTTATTATCGGTGCCTGTAATTTGGATCCTAAGAGGGGAGGCCCATATAGTTTGTAACATTTTCAGGGCACTGGGTCTGCCATCCCGAGGTCTTTCATTCAGGTCCCGCACGGTTTCATATAATCTTTTTGTCCACCCCTGCAGGGACTGAGAGTCTGTTTTCAGGGCAGCCTTAAGGATACCATTATAACGTTCAATAAGGCCTGCCCCTGTTGGGTTATATGGCAGGTGGAATCGCCATTCAATGTTGTTTTCTTCTGCCCAGCGCTGTATCATCGCTCCAGTGAAGTGAGTCCCTTGGTCACTCTCGATAACTTGAGGTGTCCCGTATGCAGACATCAGTTTAGTAAGTGCCTTAATTGTGTATGCTTGATTTGCCTTTGGTACAGGATAGGCTTGCAGCAGTCCACTTACAGTGTCAACGCAGGTCAGGGCATATCTCGCCCCCTCAGACCGAGGGAGGGGCCCAATGTAGTCGACCTGCCATCTCTGAAGAGGACTATATCCTCTAGCAATGTGGGATGTTGTTTCAGGCAACGGTCTCGGTCTCATCTTTGAGCAAGCATCGCAATCCTGACATGCTTGAACGATATCAGATAGTTGTACAGGCAGCCCCCATGCTTTAGCAGCTGCCCACATTATCTTCTGTCCAGCATGCCGTAGCTTCTGATGTAACCAACGGGCAATATTTTCAGATTGTGAATTCTCAATCCATCGGATTCGGGCCAGTGTGTCAGCTTCATCATTTCCTGGTGACTGCAAGGGTTGATGACCAGAGACATGGTAGACACATACTGTCCTGTGTTTGACCGTATTCCAAATGTCTACCCACATGTCTTTACCCCAAATCGGTCGGGCGTGGATAGTCCATTCCTGGGTAGCCCATTGCGTAATCCACAGAGTGAGCCCCCGGTACACAGCCCAACTATCTGTACAGATGTTCAGGACGCCGTCACCAGGTTCTTTAGTTATAACCATCCACACGGCTCGCAATTCTGCCCATTGGCTGCTTTGACCATCCCCCTCATCAAACCAGATGGTCTCAGTAGAGGGATGGTATGCTATTGCTCGCCACTTGCTCGGGTTGCCTCTGCTGGACCCATCCGTATACCAGGCATCTTCAGGAATAGGATATCTTCCTTCCTGAACGGGACTCTTCTCTGGTGGAGCAACCATCGGTTCTTTTGATGTATCACTGTGATACGTCACTGGGCCTAGGATCTTCTGTAGTTCTTCTTTAAGTGGAGATGAAGACAGACTGCTTCTCTCTCTTAGATAGGCGACCCATCGTGCCACCGTTTGTGCTTGGGCCACCCCCGTCTTAGGAAGGTGAGTCAAATCTCTCACCCACCCCTGGATTGGTAATGAAGTCTTAACTATGACCTCTGCTGTTTGCGTTATCGGCTCTACTGCTTGTAATGCCGAATAGGCAGCCAATAACTGTTTCTCAATCATGCTATATCGTTCTTCTGCTCCGTGCCAAACCTGAGACCAGAATCCAATGGGGGTTCGAACAGAACTCTGGCATTGCCACAGGCCCCAGCCAAAACCATCTTGAGTAACATGAACATCTAGTTCAGCTGGGAGGGTCGGATCAAATATACCCAACGCCTGAGCTTGTTTAACTGCCAGTTTTGCCTGTTGGAAAGCATCCTGTTCTATCTTTCCCCAATTCCATGATTGACCCTTCTTTGTAAGCTTGTATAATGGCCTTAATAGCTGAGCTAAATGAGGTATAAAGGAGCGCCAATACCCCAATATACCCAAACATTCTTGCAATTGTTTTGATGTTGTAGGGACTGGAAACACTTGGACTTTATCTACTACCGCACTGGGTAGTACTTTGGTTTTCCCAGACCAAATTACTCCCAGGAATTTTACAGATAGCCCCGGACCTTGCACCTTCTGTGGGTTTATAGCCCACCCTCTTTTCTGCAGGTAAGCTATCAACAAATCTGCTGCTTGTCTCACCGCCTCTAACGAATCGGATGTTAACAGGAGGTCATCAATATAATGATATAAATTGACATTATTTGGCTTTTCCCACTTAGCCAGATCACGTGCCACTAAATTATGACAAAAAGTGGGCGAATGTACGTACCCTTGGGGTAGGACCTGGAAAGTCCATTGCCTCCCTTCCCATGTAAATGCAAACTGATCTTGCGATTCTTCACTGATTGGAATACTGAAGAATGCATTCGCCAAATCCAAGACACAGTGATATGTTTTGATTTCCCTGCTTAGTGTGTCCATTAGGGAGGCAATATTGGGTACAGCCGCATGAACAGGTGGCGTGACCTTATTTAATTCCCTATAGTCTACTGTCATCCTCCATGTTCCATCTGGTTTTCGCACTGGCCATATTGGGGAGTTATATGGGCTATGTGCAGGCCTTATAATACCCACTCTTTCTAATTCCTGCACCGTCTTTGTTATTTCATCCTGCCCACCCGGGAGTCTGTACTGTTTCACATTAGTAATCCGGCGTGGCTTCGGCAAACAAATAGGCTCATGTTTTGCATGGCCTCTCAATATTGTCTGGATTGCCCGGATACTAATGCATCTCTGCCGCAATCGGAACTCTCCCACTGTTGTATGGAGAGCCAGACCCCACAGGATATCAATTCCTAATATATACTCTGGAATTGGGGCAATGGATACCTTGTACTCCCGTGGTGGAAGACGCCCGACCCCCAGTTTTACCCAGGTTTGGGTGACCGGAATGGTTTGTCCCCCAAAACCTCCAATCATCACTCTATTACCTTTAAATTTAGTTGGGTCTCCATATATTATAGATGTCTCTGCCCCGGTATCAACTAGGGCCATAACCTTCTGTATATTCTTTCGGGACCAGTATATCGTCAGTTCCACATAGGGCCTCCGGTCCCGTCTAGAGGCCCTAGGAGGACTGACATCCCTCGTCAAGCCATGAACTGAGCCAGATTCAAGTCTTTTACCTCCGATACCTCCGGTGTCATAACCCGAGGCACCTGAGGTGGCTTCTTTTTCCTATTTGGAAGTATAAAATCTTCTAAATTCCATGTTGTTGTTGGTCGCCGCTCTATAAATCTTATCCCTGGCCTTTTGGGTTTATTCTGAAATTTTTGTTCATCCTTCAGTTGCTTCCACAACTGAAGGAGAACCTGATTGGGCTGCCCATCAATTTTTGAAAACTGAACGCCTTCCCGGAGCAGATCATTAAACATTTGTTTCCGGGATACCCTAACAGGTCCTGCCCGAGAAGTTCGCGGGGCCGATCTTCTGGCTCGCACTATTGGAAAAGCCTCGGCATCCTCAATCACCCTGATATTGCGCTTAGCTCGTAAACGCTCAGTTTCTCCGAGGTCTGCTACCAATTGGGCGGCTTGTTGGACTACTGCCTCTGCGGATACTACTGGATTAAGTATGGAAACCAAGGTTCCATACATATGAGAGGGTGCTTACTGTAAAATTAGGTCCCTCATTCCCGCAGAAAATTTAACCATATCAGGGCTATCGAATGTGTCTTCGTAGATAGCCTCTCTCATACCTAATCCGCGTATATAATTTTGAAGGTCTTCCATAGAAGACCACATCCCTGTGTTTACTGGCACGTCAGTTTTATTTGTCCACACCATGCGGCAAGCAGCCATTATCCATTCTACAATTGAATGGTTTTCTTCAGGGAACTGAGTCCCAGCATACAGTCTCTGCCGAAGGGCAGGATGTACTGTTATTGTGGCCAACTTAGATACTTCGGGGCCACTAACCAGTACACTATCTGCCCCTGAATCCCATAACCGTAATAACCAAGCCGGAACACTTTCCCTTGGCCTTTGCCTAAATCGTTGCACTAGGTCCATGAGTTCAGTAGGTGTATATGGACGGGCTGTTACATGTAAAACAGATTCGGCAGGGGGCCATTGATCAGGAGGCACTCCTGCTGGTCGATCTTGAATTTTCTTTGTTTTTTGAGTTATTACTGGACGGACTTCTAGTGAGTCCGTCTCAGATGGTTTTTCTAGATCAGATTTAGTGATCTTATTTTGATTCATTTCTTCAGGATCTTGATCGTCATTAAATGAAATGTATCTAATTTGAGGGTTGGAGGAAGAAAATGACGGTTTTTTTCCTGTCAATAGATTGATCTCACCCTCCAATTTTTCAATACGGGCCTTTAACAATTCATTTTCATGTGCAATGTTGTTTGATTTTATCTCTGCCCGATTTAAAGCATTTAATAATGGCCAGGCTGCCATAGATGCATCCATTCGCTTTTCTTTTGTAATTAAGATATCTTTTTGTAGTCCTAGAAAGTAATCAGTTAGACAATAGGCGTCCATGTTATTTGGTACTCTTAAAGGGCCCCATTGTTCAATAATTGTTGCTAATTGGTAATATGGGGACGCCTCAAAACCTGGAATTTGTCCAGGAAGGCATGTCCCTAAGGGGGTGGTCTTCTCCCCCTTGTACCAATTAAAGATTTTCCACACAAAGGACATTTTTTTTTTTCCTTATATTTCTAGATGCCAAGTCAGTGGCTCCTGCCTGGCTTGCCAAATGTATTGGCAATAACTATGCTGGTATTAACAAGGATAGCAATTACAAGTAAAATGGTAGAAATACAGAAGATATAAGGAAAAGGGAACTCACCAGAGCTGAGGTGATCCTCCCTGGTGAGCAATCTCCAAGAGATGCTACCTCAGTGAGGGTCAGCCCTTAAATGAGGTCTCAGAGGAGGTGGAGTCGAACTCCACCCCTCCAGGGAGCACAGCTACATAACTTTCACCTGTGCTCCCACAGCTGACCCCACACTTGCCTCAGCTGATCAATCAGTGGTTCACATTGTGATTTCCCATACACAGACAGAACCTGCCTGAGGAGCAAGCTGATGGCTGTCAGCTACAGGCAGACCTAGCTTTGTACTGCATTTCTTAGAGCAACAACTGTTGCTTTCAGTCACTGAATATACCAAGGCCAATTACTATGCCAGGAACATTTATGGCATCAGTGAACAAAAAATGCGTTAAAAATTGTAATAGACAGGAGCCATTTATTCTTTTATAACTAGGTGACCAAAGAACAACAGTCCTTCTAGAGTCAAGCTGTTAAGAACTAATAGCATCAATCAATATCACATAGATAGATTACTTCCCTGCCCTAAGACCATCTTGCGACCATTTGGTGCTCCTAATTAAGCCCTCTTGATGGCATTTTGTCTGAGCCATGCGACATTTTGTGATAGGAGTTACTGCTAGTGTTCCCTTAACCCTACACCAAAGTAGGAGGTATCCATTCTCAGGGAATCATGCAGGCTTCCTCTGTATTTGATGCTCAGAGACAGCCCCAGAACTTTTTAAATCTTAGCTTAGCTCTCATCCAATAATGTTCATCAAACAGTGCAACTTGTCCTTTGGGGATGCCTTTGTTCTGCATCAACCAGTTCCAACGGAGTCTTCTTGGCTTGTTTTAGATCAGTTTTTCAACAGATAAAGCCAGGGTCTTTGAATTACAAAGTGAAATTGCAGAATGCATGATTCTCAACCAAACAGAACAGCAGGTGGGATGCAGGGTGAATACCTGAACCAACACCACCTGCAAGCAATCCTTCAATATCTTAGGAATCTCTAGCCACCCCAAATCCAGTGTTGTGCTTGATCTATCATCTCTGCTGAGTTTTTAGCTAAGCTGATGGTGAGCATCACGGTGGTGATGGGTGAGCAGTCAGACTAGAGGGTCTTAATCAACCGTAAGGATCCTGTGATCAGAGGAACGTGAATGTGCTGTTAAAGGTCACAAGCGCTGCACTGCAGCATGAGCATACACAGCGAAAGGCTTTCAGTAGAGCTTCAGTTCATAAATGAGGACTGGGTTATGGAAAATAGGCTCAAGATATAAAACAGAAAACAGATCTTAACGCCAGGTTCTGTGAATGCAACCAGCTGAATTTCACAGATATTGAATTTCAATGACAATTTCTTGTGTTATTTTACCCTCCAGCTCCACCCTGAACAGGAACATGTCAGTGACAAGCATTACTCCTCCAGGCTTGACCTAACAGTGCTTTACTTGCACTATGAGCTAATGGCTGTGCTTACAGCACCTCAGGGAGACACCTCAGAGATCACAATGTCCTTCGGGTACAGCAGGAGACACTCAACTCTCCAAATGTGGAGTTTAATTTGTCCAAAGAGGAGACAGGATTCCCATGCTAATAACTTAGGACCATTTCAGTCATAGGTTTAAAGATGATGTAAGTGCTGAGGCAATACATGAACTAGATGAATGAAGCCCAGATGTCAGGGCTCAAGTCGTGACTCCAGCCCCAGCTGGAGCTAAGGCTGTCTTGAATTCATCACAACACAGTTACATTATTTGCTCATACTGTGGATTTGCATAGGGACAACAGGAAGGTCAGAATTGCTTCAATAGAGCTATGCAATCTTTGTCCTAAATACTGGAAACCCACAGCGTTGGACAAATAAAATGAATTAAGTCTGAAGTGCTTTACATGGATTGTGATCCTATGTTTGCCTCACAAACTTACCTGAGACTTTCCAATCAAAAATCAGAGTGTCATCTCCAATTGTGTAGATGTATGTTCCCTCGTCTTCTTTTGTTACAGCTGAAGCCACAAGCTTATGCAGTTTCCCTTTATCTTCCATTGTGAATTTCTTACTGGTCTTGATTTCTTTGCCATTTTTGTACCACTTCACCATGACATTGGCTTCAGAGGTCTCAGAAACAAATTCAGCTTGTTTTCCAGCAACGGCCCTGATTACTCCTCCACTTGTCTCTTTGATTACGAAGTTTGCCAGTGCTGAAACAAAATATGAAGACACAAAATACATATGATGGTAAAGAACTGCAGGGACATTGGTGACCATGAGGCATTCATTTATCATAAGATCAAACGTGCACGTTTAATCCTAGTTCTAATTGCTAGATTCTAATTCAGAAGCTGGCAAATTGGCAGCTTTTATAAACCACGTACCAGATTACCTTATCTCCACAAGTTGAAGGACGTACACTGTACAGGGGACAGAGCCAAAGGAAGAAGCCCAAGGCTTCAAGAAAATGTCTAAAATAGGAAAACTGAGGAAAGAATTGGAACAAGCAAACTAGAAGGAAATCAATGGAGGGGGTATCTATTACTGCACTGTAACCCCCTGGCAAACAAATCAAGCCTAAAAGATAGAGATATCACTTAGGACTGAAAAGAAAAAAGAAAAAAAAGAATTCCTTTATGGAAATTAATTGGAGTGCAAAAGTTAGATGATAAAACTGGCCCTTATTAACACACAGTGGAATAATTGACTTCAAAGATTCAAAATCTCACCACTGTCTTAGCCAAAAGTTCAAGCCTAAGTCCACGGTCCTATTTTACTGAGGGTAATTGAGCTTGTTTTCCAACTTCTTGTTAACATATCATTTCAAAACAGCGCACACAACTGAGTTGGGTCTGTTGAGACAGCGCAGTCAGAGCTGCTAAAATCAAAGTCTGGATTATGCATGCATTTGTTCTGCAGTTCCAAGAACACACATGTATAATACAAATTCAACAACGTTCTACAGAATGCCTGTATTTAGGAGCTCGAGAGCCAGCTGATGGACACTGGGATGACTGAGATCCTGTCAATACATTTAACTCCATCCTATCATACAGTCAAATTTCATTCATTTTTTCAGGAACTGTCTCTTATCATTGTAGTCCCGTCACCACTGCTGGATGTGAGCCCAACCACACAAAAGCAGCTGCTGGTTTTCACTGCAGATACTGCAGTAAGGAGAAACAGCCTCCAGACTGGACCAGCTGAGCGTGGCCCTACCAGGATTTGCTCCAAAGGTCTTATTACCAGTAGTGCTTCCCGATGAAATACATGGGGGTCCTCCTTTGATTCCAACCCCAACCCACCCCACCATGCCCCCTGATAACATCCATCAGGGCCACATCTCGACAGCTCCTGAACACCTCCAGGGATCCCACCACCTACCTGGGCAGCCTGTGCCAGTTAATTCTATGGGCAGACCTGCCAGTATGAAATATTATGCTAACATGACAAAGAGAGAGAAGAAAAGCAAAATTAAGACTAGCTGACAAGCCTTGGCAGGAAGTTCTGCTCTCCATCAATTTAGTCCCTGTGACTCTTCACAGGTGTTTTCTACATTTGGGATCACTGCTACAAAAAGAGATGTTGACATCATCTCTTGTGGCCACCCTGACAGAAGAGCAGGAAGGCTGGGATGCTCTTTTTCCTGTCTTTCCCTTGATTTCCTCTATATCTTAGGGCCGAATCACAGGACAGAACACAGAAATCAAATGGCTCTACAAAGCAGATTGGCCAGTTCAAGTCAAAACAGCCACTGAAAACACCCCAGATGCTGTCTGACAACAGCTGGACTGTCGGGGAGTCAGGTGAATGCAGTCTGCTGGCCCTGGGCAGGAAGAGGACAGCCCAGACTGTCACATACCTTTCACTGAAAGCTGATAGAGCATTTTATCCCCCTCACAGATGCACTGATAACTTGCAGCATCATCCATTGAGTCGTTGTGAATTTTCAGGGTGTGTTTCTTCCCCACAATTTGCAGTTCATAATTTTCACTGGCCTTGAGCTCCTTCCCATCCTTCATCCACTCCACAGTAGCGCCTGTGTCTGAAAGCTCAGCCTGCAGTTTGGCTTCCTCACGCAGCCAAGCGCAGATCTTTTCTACATCTTTGCTCTTCTTGGTAAATCTCACTGCAGCACCTGTCAGGAGCAAAGGCCTCGTTATTTCAATTTATATCAGGCTAACGTGGTCAATGTTTGCTGCAACATCTCTGAAAAAGTATCACCTTCTGTTCCTGCACTCATCATTGTGTCAGTGCTGAGCAATTCACGATATTTCATTTGGTCTTCTTGCTGGATTTACTAAGTAAAAATCAACCAAACATCTCCTTCTACTGATTAATAATGCTCTAAACATGCTTCTGCAGAGGTTTCCACCCAATGACAAACAGGTCCTCCCATCATGAATGTTTATTTGTTCTACTTTGTCATGCAAAGCTGATTGATAGAGATATTATTGGAATGATTGCTCCCCTACTTCTAAACTATTCCAGTGCAATCAGAAAGGCTGTCTGAACCTGCAGCTGAAAGTACTGCTCTATGGTCATGCAGTGGTAAACCTGGTGACTGAATGCACTGGCCAATAGCTGTGAACTGCAGACATTCATCAGCTGGCATGCTTGCACGTTGTTGTAAGGTCAATAGTAAACATGGCATCCCCTCCAGGTACAGCTTCACCAGTTGTTAGGGGGGATTTCACAGCCAGGACTGGGTCTGAGGAAGAACATGTATGTCTTAATGCTCTTTAGATGCAAGTCTGGTATCTCATTTAGAGATGGAAGATTAAATCATAGGTACATTTCTACTTCTCCCTTTGCATGAGTGCTAGAAGAAGCACTTCTGTGCTTAAGATCTGTTACAGAAAGTTCTGCCTCTTGCACATGTGAGATATCAAAAGATAAGGATATTCATGTCTCTGTCACAGAAACAACTCGTATCACTTTAGTGGTAGCTGGAGGTTGATAGGAGATAGGAGAACTAGGAATAAAGGAAAGCCTTTGGTGTGTTAATGCACTGCTAACCTTAAAGTCAAAGGAAGCATCTTTAGGGAACCAACACAGCTGCTCAGCACACACTGACCCATTTCCATTGGGGTTTTTGTGCTTACCAAGGTGCACGCTCCCTGGGAATTCCAGAGACGGGCTCTGTCCATGCGCATTGACTGCAGACACTCGGAACTGATCATCAGCCTCTTCAGACAGATTGCTCACCGTGAACTCTGGGACGGGGACATGAGACTCGTGGCACCTCACCCAGGTGAAGCCAGTTAGTTTCTTGCATTCCACAATGTAGCCATCGACTGGAATGGGGCGGTGCATCTTCGGAGGGGACCATGCCAGCGTCACTGAGGTTTCTGTTTTATTTTTCACCACGGGGTCAGTTGGGGGCTGGGTGGGAGGTTTTCTGGGAGCTGAACAGAAATAAATTTCAGAAATATTAGCATAAGGTCATGTAGGATGGAAAAGACCTTCAAAAGACCTTCAAAATCAGCAGACTCAACTTTCAGCATGACCTACTGAGTCCCACCATTAACTACTGTGGTACCTGAGGACATACATGACAAGCTTATTCCTGCAGGTATTTACATAGTGAATATATTCACCCTCTGGTTGCTTTGGAACATTTTAGAGGTTAAAATCCCATCAGACTTTTTCACTGTGTGCAGCCACTGATACAGGCAGGAGGCTGGGAATTACCTGATGGGCTCTAGTTACAGACTACTGACACAGTAAAGGATTGATTTCATTTAATTTTGGCCATCAGAAAGTTTGGTGTCTGGTTTCAGTCACCCATCTGGACTCCAATTATAATCATATGGAGAACAGCACATTCAGGAGAACTCATCTCAATAAACCTGAATGAAATCACAGAATCATAGGATCATGGGAGGGCTTGGGTTGGAAGAAACCTTCAAGATCATTAAGTGCTAGATGCCAAAGGTCCCACTAACACAGTATTAAGCCAAAAGCTAGATGCTGGAATCAGATCTCCTGACCTTACCATCAGAAACTGAGATGTGATATTTTGCTCAGAGGTGCCTGCTTGTAGGAGGGACAGCTTCCGAGCTTTTTCTGCTCCAGGAACCAGCTCGAGCTTCAGAATTTAAACAGCAGTCAGAAATTAAACTGAGCTTTGTCACCTCCATCAAATAGAAGGAGTGGTTGGGTGGTACAGCTTTCCAAATCGCTTAGAAACTGTCACAACAATCAGATGCCTACCTTTTCTTTTTTAACTTGTTAATACATAGAGCTTAATAGCATCAGAATGCCCCAAGCACTTCAGACAACAGGACAGCTGTAAACCCTTCTTTAAGGATTCCTTTGTTTAACCACTGAGTAACTGTAATTCAGTGGTGCTGGTAGGAGAAGGGAAGTCCTAATCTTCCCAGATGGTGAACAGAGTTGATGTTCACATGCAGACTGGTGCTGCAGCAGAGCCAGAAACCACTCATTTGGGAAACACAGCACCAAGAAAATAATGGGAATAGCTTCATAAAATCAGGAGCTTCACTCAAATTTCATGTCAGATCTATAATTCTTCCTATTTTCAGGAAGAAATGATTTCCCTTTTTCTTGTAGTTTTATTTTCTTTTCCTTTCCAGCAAGCAGCTTTGTAGCTTACAAATTGTTTTCTAATCACCTCCTGGTGTGGACAAATCACACAGGTCTGACTCCATGTTTTACATAGTTAGCATATTATATTTGTTCCACTATGGAACTGTACAGTCATAGAATGGCCTGGGTTGAAAAGGATCCCAAAAATCATCCAGTTCCAACCCCCTGCTATGTGCAGGGACGCCATCCACCAGACCAGGCTGCCCAGAGCCACATCCAGCCTGGCCTTGAATGCCTGCAGGGATGGGGCATCCACAGCCTCCATGGGCAACCTGTTCCAGTGCGTCACCACCCTCTGAGTGAAAAACATCTTCCTAAGATCCAACCTGATCCACAACCCCTACACACCCTCAGAGCCCCCTAGAGCCCCTAGTCCTCCTATTGCCCACCACAGCCCCATATGCCCACTAGAGTCCCCCTCAACTCTCTTTACAGGCCCTGCACAGCTCTATATAACAGTCTTATAGAACTACCTCTAGTAGAAGCAATCTCCATACAGAGATCCTTTCCCAGCACACTGCGCCACGGGGGGAGCAAAACGGGGGGGGGGCACATACACACACAGCGCCGGGGGGGCCCGTAACCGACCCCCACCCATCCTTTAAAGGGGTGGGGGGTCCGTTTTAATGGGGGGGGGGGCGAGATCACCTTCACCCCCCACCCCCCCATCCCCACCCCATCCTTTAAAAGGGGGGTGTCCATTTTGGTGTTGGGGGGCAGTGACAATCCGCCCCCCCCACCCCATCGTTTAAAGGAGGGGGGGTCCGAGACCACCCCCCCACCCCATCTTTTAAGGGGGGGGGTCAGGGGCTCATGGGGGGCAGCACATCGTGCACAACATTGTGGGGGGGGGGGGGGCTTTAAAAGGGGGGGGTTACAAAAAGCGTAGCTCTCAACTATAGATGGGATTGGGGGGGCTCAATCGATGGGGGGGGGCCCTTCATGCAGGGGGGGCACAGCGTAAGTCAGCGGCTTTGAGGGGGGGTGTTGGGGCTGTTTGGCCTTTGGGGGGGTTATTGTGTGCCCCACCCCCACCACCCCCACACACAATGGGGTGTTAATGTGGGGGGGGGGGGCTTAGATTAGTTGCGTTCCCTATAGCACTGCCCCCCCCCGTCATTAACCCCCCCGCTTTATCCTTACGGCTGAGCCCCCCCCCGACAGCGCCCCATTCATCTTGATGGGGGGGGGGGTTTGTCACACGACCCCGGCGCGGCTTACGGCACATCGTCGACCCCACCCCACCCCCCATAACCCCACCCGGGGGGGGAGGGGGCGATGTGGTGAGTGGGGGGGGGGTTCCGGAGGTGGGGGTGAGCAAAGCGCAATATGGGGGGGGGGGTCCTATAACTGGAGGGCAGCGGCTGCACAAAGAGCCCGCGGGGGTCGGAGAGCAGCACTTTGGCTGGGGGGGGTCCACGGGGTCCGGGGGTAATGCTGCCCCACCCCCTCCCCCACCCCCCACTGCCGACCCCCCCCCCGCGTTGCCCCCCCTCCCAACGTCAGCTCCTGCGGCAGCTCCTCGTCGCTCTCCTCCTCCTCTTCCTCGTCTGGGGGGTCAATATGTGGGGGGGGGGTCCCATCGGGCAGCGGCAGCTCCGCCGGCTCCGATTGGCTGAGCCGCAGTGCGCGGGAGCGGCTGTTGTGTGCTGGTCGGTGGAGGGGAGGCTCTTCATGGAGCTGCCCCGCAGCCAACAACAGCCTGAATGAGATCCTGGAGTCCCAGACGCTGGAGGATGAGCTGGGAAAGAGCAGAGGCTCCCCACAGAAGGGCAAATCACGTCTGATAACGTGAGTGTGGAGCACAGCCAGCCCCTTCCTCACATATGTGGGGCTTCCATGTTCCTCTGTGCCCATTGCAATGTGCCACCCCAATCCTGCTGCCCAGCCAGGAGTGGATGGGATGAGCAGGTTGGGATGCACAGAGCAGTGCTCAGACATTGCTGGGACATTTGTGCACTGCTGTTGAGCTTCCCTTTGTGCAGCAGGGGAGAGGATGGAGGTTTACAGGTGGATGGTTGTTATTTCTATGGCATTGCACAGGTGGTAGAACCATGTCCATTCCCAAACTTATTCCAGGGCATGCGGGAATTTGTGCAGTTGTAGTTCCTGAATTGTGCTATTTAAAACCCTCCTGTAAATGGGGATGTTTTGTAATGCCTGCTGGGGCTGCAGGCAGCATTGCCTTCCTCCTTAGGGGGCAGGTTTAATCACAAGCCTCCCTATTTCCTATCACAAACGTCCTACAAACCATGTCTGGGCATTGCTGTCTCGGCCTGGATCTCAGCTCCTGAGACTGTCAGATGTGAAGCAGCAGCAGCTGGGACAGGGCTGGCTCTGTGTGCCCTCTCTGGCTCTGTGGGCACAGAGTGGGGCAGAGGGATGACTGTGAGAGGGAGGAATTGCCCAGCCACAAGAAAGAGGAAATCAGCTGAAAAGGGGAGATTTGAGAAGCACTGAGGCTGTGGCTGCTTTGACAGTAAGAAGAAACCAAGCTGTCACTGTGCAGATGGGAACTCCAGTAGGAGAGCTGTGGTGGCTTTACAGATGGCAGACAGCAGCTGGAGTGTAGAGCCAAGGGTAGGGGGGGGATCTTCCTCTTAGCAATGCCATGCAAAGAATGATGCAGACTCCTGCAGGGTCGGCTTTGCTGTGTGACCCTGGGTGGAAGCAGCTGGAAGGTCTCAGCCCTTCTGCATTATCCCAGGAGCTGGGGCAGTGCTCGGTCTCATCCCACCTCTGCTAATAGCAAATGCAGAATCCCTTATCTGAGTGCCCTTTTCTCTCATGTAGAGTCACCAACCCTGGGAAGTTCACAAAAAGTTTGGGTGTTGTGTTGAGGGATGTGATTTAACTGGGAAGTATTGGTGATGGTTGGACTGGATGATCATAAGATCATCCAGATCATAAGATCTGAGATCATAAAATCATAAGATCATCCAGGTCTTTTCCAACCTTGAAAATTCTATGGAGTTGTAGCAGATTGTGGGGGTGTAGGTGTGGTATATATATGTACACAGATGGGAATATCCGTATGGAAAAGATAGATCCATGTGTGTTCTGGGCTGCACTGAAAAAGGGGTGGCCAGCAGGAGAGGGAGGTGATTGTCCACTCCTGCTCAGCTCTTGTGAGGCCATATTTGCAGCACTGTGTCCAGGCCTGGGAAGGATGTGGAGCTGTTGGGGGGGGTCCAGAGGAGGGCCACTGTGATGATCAGAGGGCTGGAGCAGCTCTCCTATGAGGAAAGGTGGAGGGATCTGGGCTTGTTTAGCCTGGAGAATGGAAGGCTGTGGGGAGACCTCATTGTGGCCTTTGAGTACTTGAAGGGAGCGTATAAACAGGAGGGGGAATGGCTGTTTATGAGGGTGGATAATGATAGGACAAGGGGGAATGGTTTAAAACTGAGACTGGGGAGGTATAGGTTGGATCTTAGGTAGATGTTTTTTGCTCAGAGGGTGGTGACACACTGGAACAGGTTGCCCAAGGAGGCTGTGGATGCCCCATTCAAGGCCTGCAGGCATTCAAGGCCAGGTTGGATGGGCTCTGTCCATGAGCATTGACTGCAGACACTTGGAACTGATCATCACCCTCTGCAGACAGATTTACAGCCCCTGCACAGCTCTATATAACAGTCTTATAGAACTACCTCTAGTAGAAGCAATCTCCACACAGAGATCTTTTCCCAGCGCCCCTTTGTGACATCATAATGCCCCTTTGTGACATCATAACACCCTTTGTGACATCATAATGCACCTTTCTGATGTCATAATGCCCCTTTCTGACGTCATAATGACCCATTGTGATGTCTTAATGCCCCTTTGTGACGTCATAATGCCCTTTGTGATGTCATAATGCCATTTGAGACGTCATAAGGCTCCTTTGTTTTCATAATGCCTCTTTGTGACGTGATAATGCCTCTTTGTGACGTCATAATGCCCTTTGTGACGTCTTAATTCCCCTTTGTGATGTCTTCATGCTCTTTTGTGATGTCACAATACCCCTTTGTGATGTCATAACACCCCTTTGTGACATCACAATGCCCCTTTCAGACGTCATAATGACCCTTTTTGACGTCATAATTCCCCTTTGTGATGTCATAATGCTTCTTTGTGGTGTCATAATGCTTCTTTGTGATGTCATAATGCTACTTTGTGACGTCATAACGCCCTTTGTGACGTCATAATGCCCTTTGAGACGTCATAATGCTCCTTTGTGATGTCATAATGCTCCTTTGTGATTCATAATGCCCTTTGTGATGTCATAATGCCCTTTGTGATGTCATAATGCCCTTTCTGACGTCATAATGCCCCTTTGTGGTGTCATAATGCTTCTTTGTGAGGTATCTGTGGTGCCATTGATAATGAAGTGTGATGAACTGGAAGGCTTTCAGTAGAATTGCAGCCCTAACATAAACAATGACTTGAACTCTGGAATTCTGTGTAAAATCATTAGCTAGCTTGTGGTCCAGGTCTTGAAACCAAAGGCTGTGAGGTGCTGCTCTTGTTGACGCAGGCTGTGAAAGATGACTTGAGCTCTAAGAGTAATTTCCCTTCTGCTCTTTATATGAACGTCAAATCCACAATTAGAATATTAAGAAGATAATATAAAATTTTGTGCTGCTGGACTGAGGACTTCCATTAGCTGTTAGCCATAGTTTGGAACTTGCAAAGCAATCATATTGGAGCCTTGCTGGGCAACCTGCTCCAGTGTCTCACCACACCCACAGTAAAGCATTTCTTCCTAATATCCAATCCTAATCTACCTTCTTCCCATGTAAAGCCATTTCCCCTCATTCTGTTGCTACCTGCCCTTATGAAAAGTCCCTCCCCAGCCTTCCCTGTAGGCCCTCTTCAGATACTGGAAGGCCACTCTAAGGTCTCCTTGGAGTCTTCTCCAGGCTGAAGAGCCCCATCTCTCTCAGCCTGTGCACATAGTAGAGGTGCTTTCAGCCCTCTCTGATCACCTTCATGGCCCTCCTCTGGACCTGCCTGAACATCTCCAAGTCCTTCTTGTGTTGAGGGCTCCAGAACTGCGTGCAGTGCTCCAGATGGGGTTTCAATGAGAGGAGTGTGGAGGGGCAGCACCACCTCCCTCGACCTGCTGGTCATGCTTCTGTGCTTTAAGCTTATGCTTTAAGGTCCTATATGCTTTAAGGTTTAGGTAGTGCAGTCGCCTCACCTCTTCAGGTTTATCTGTGAAGGTCCCTTCCAAGTGAACCGTGCTGATCCAGACAGTTCGGATTGCTCATTAAAGTGTTTTAGTAAGTTGGGCTGGTCCTACGAAGCAGTATGACTGCAGTAAGCAGTGTACATGGTGCGCTGTGAGTATTGCACACATTCCTCTTGGCAGCTTGTGGAACAGAAACTGTGCATTGTTTGGATTGTGTAAGTATTCCTGTTGGTCTCTTGTGATGCTTACCTTCTTAGAGCACCTTTCCTCGTTTGGCTCTACATATTTTGGTACCTTACTTGTTCTGTTTGGCTTAGCAGGGAAGGTCTTCTTCTGAAGCATCCTCAGTCTTGGTCTGGGCAGCATACTTAGAAATGACATGGACGTTACATGAGTGGGTGGTCAAAGGGGGGAAGAACTCACCTTTCTGATCTGTTTCCTTTTAGAACACAGTCCTGGAGAGGATTTGCTTTCCTTGTTTCCTGGAGACTTGGATTCTTAGATGGTTTTGACTGCAGCTATTTCTGATGTTAATTCCTTTTTCTGTACTTTAGTAGCCAAGTGCAAGTGGAGTGCTTTGGGAATTGTCTGAAGTTGCCAGGTTGCGTGTGATCACATATGTAACGTGGAGTTATGTGTGGTGCCAGTGATAATTAAGTGTGATGAACTTGAAGGCTTTCAGTACAATTTCAGCCCTAATGTAAACAGTGACTTGAACTCTGGAATTCTGTGTAAAATCATTAGCTAGCTTGTGGTCCAGGTCTTGAAACCAAAGGCTATGAGGTGCTGCTCTTGTTGACGCAGGCTGTGAAAGATGACTTGAGCTCTAAGAGTAATTTCCCTTCTGCTCTTTATATGAACGTCATATCAACAATTAGAATATTAAGAACATAATATAAAAGTTGTTGCTGCTGGCCTGTGGACTTCCATTAGCTGTTAGCCATAGTTTGGAACTTGCAAACCAATCTTATTTAGACTTTAGTGGTGAAATCTTCTGATGAAATCTTCCTTCTAATTCTGCAAAAGAATCTCGGTGGAACATTTCTGTCTGAAAAGGCTCTGGCATATGAAGATGTGCCAGACTGCAGCCATGTGCCAGATGCGTTTGGATCCATGGAATTTTCTGATGTAGCTTCAGTGTTTGAAGAATCTCCACTCGATCTAAATACTCAGAAAACAAAGCAGGTGTGTGAAGATGTACAGCTAGTTTCTTACAGAAAAAATACAGCTCTTAATCTAGAAATCTGCTTCTCATTGTATCTAGTGCTTACTCCATATTTAAGTATCTAGTGGACCTTGACCAAAGGAAGATAAAGATAGAGCAAAGAAGTATGTTAAGCATAAATTTTGTTGCCTTCTACCTGTAGGCCATGGTTGGTTTGACGTGATCCCTAACTCCAGTGTTTGGTTTGCACAGAAACAGCAAGCAAGGGAACAAGTAAAGGAGTCAGTGAGGATTTTAAAACACAATGGGAAGCGATAAGGCACAGTTAATAAGATTCTGGAGTTAGGCTGGAGGTAGGCAGAGGTTGAAAGGTACCGAAAGAAATTCAATCTTACTGTGTTGGACAACAAAATCCACTGTGATATTATTCAAATTTTTAACTAAACCAAGTGATAATTCATATTTATGTTTAGATAAGCTGGTGAAGGTTAATCCTCAATGGAGAATTGAGATGAACAAATAAAAAAATGGTGTTTGACAGTCTATAAGAAACGAACTTATTCTAGGAGAGAATCAGAGTTTTCAACTGTTTTGTTCAATAGCCAAATAATGTATGATATTTTTATAAGCATTGTGTCTGACCTTCTCAGCTGTTAGAATTTCTTTGACAGTAACTTCTCCGGCTGTGATCAGAAAACCTTTTGTTCCGTCTCTGGCACCATTCGAGGCATGATACTCAACTGGGTGATATGGAATTCACACTGTCAACTCCAGTGACAAGAAAAGTGGCATCTAAGAAGCGTGCAAACACAGAGAATGTTGATGCAGAGTCAGTGTTAAGAAATGAGCTGCCCTTTGCATTTCCTGCTCCAAAGGCCTTCTTTTCGAAGAGCCAGACAGAGAAGCAAGTAGAAGGCATATCTTTTTAGGCGCCTACTTCCAAAGGTATGTTGTATCTAACAAATGGAAACCTAGAACATGTGTAGCTTAGGAATTTTTTACTTTTAATATGAATGCAGTACTTGTAGGTCCTAAAATTCTGAAAGGTTTCAGTGTGGGGTTTATTTGGTCACAGCACATACAGCTGCCATCCTGTACATCTGACAGTGCACTGCAAGCGGTTTAACCATATATCAGGGCATGGTACACGTCTGTTAATGATAGAAGTTCTCACAGTTTCACAAGGAGCATGCCTTGAGATGCATTCAGATAATGAGATAAGTGCTGTGTTCCTAAAACTAGCATGTGTCTCCACTCTCCATCGAGATTTAGTAGATAATTTCTTTAACAATTATGATGAGAGTTTTGTTTTGTTTTTATTTTTTTCTGGGCTATTATTTTGAGTGAAAGAAAAGGGTATGCTTTTATTTAAGCGAGCTTTTGATTGCATCATGCTTCTAAATTAAATGTAACCTACTGAATTCCTCATGATAGCATACGAGTACTTGCGTGTATCTGTTCTCCCTAATAGAGGGAGAAGAGACTCAGTGAACCTGGACAGTGTTACCCAGGGTTGTGAGAACAGCTAAATGATTGTTGAGAACTGGTCAACTCGTGAGCCTGAGACCTGGGATCCTCCATCCTAGGGTGGAACTTTACTGGAGCACGTGGGTGCCACAGCAAAAAAAGGACTGTGTACAATAGACTGAGAGTTTGCTGAGTTTCTTGGTTTACAGAAAGCACAACTAACTCAGCAGCAAGTGACGTATTTGGGATAGGAGATGACAGCTGGACTTTGAACCTTAAGGACTGCCAAGAAAGAAGCCATCTGCTCAACCCCTGAGCTGCAAACTGCCAAGGAACTCCATACGTTGCCAGGAATGACAGGAGGGTGCCGACCATGGATACACAGCTACGGACTGATGGTAAACTTGAAACAGCTTGAAGTGAGTAAGGGATATCCAGGGTGCACTGGTGCTCAATATTCAAGAAGCCCATCAATCTACACTGGGCCAAAGGATACCAGTTTTAATATCTCATGCAGTGTTTACTGTATTGGAGGCAAAAGGGGGACATTGGCTTTCACCCCACAGAATCACAGAATCACAGAATTACCCGGGTTGGAAGGGACCTCAAGGATCATGTAGTTCCAACCCTCCTGCCTAGCAGGGCCACCAAACATACACATTTACTAGATCAGGTTGCCCAGGGCCCTGTCCAACCTGGTCTTGAACACCTCCAAGGACGGGGCATCCACAACCTCACTGGGCAGCCTGTTCCAGGACCTAACCACCCTTCTAGTAAAGAACTTTCCCCTAACATCCAACCTAAATCTTCCCTCCTTCAACTTAAAACCATTTCCCCTAGTCCTGCTATTATCAGCCCTTTCGAAGAGTTTACTCCCCTCCTGGGAGTAAGTTCCCTTCAGGTACTGAAAGGCTGCAATGAGGTCACCCCGCAACCTTCTCTTCTCCAGGCTGAACAAACCCAACTCCCTCAGCCTGTCCTCATAGGGGAGGTGCTCCAGCCCCCTGATCATCTTCCTGTCCCTCCTCTGGACCCTTTCCAAAATCTCCATATCTTTTTTGTACTGAGGGCTCCGCACCTGGACACAGTACTCCAGATGGGGCCTCACAAGAGCAGAGTAGAGAGGGACGATCACCTCCCTATCCCTGCTGACCACCCCTCTCCTGATGGAGCCCAGGATCCCATTTGCTTTCCGGGCTGCCAGAGCGCACTGCTGGCTCATGTTAAGTTTCTCATCTATCAGGACCCCTAGGTCTTTTTCAGCCGAGCTGCTCTCAAGGACAACTCCTCCCAGCCTGTACAGGTGCCTGGGGTTCTTCCGGCCCAAGTGCAAAACCTTGCACTTTGCTGTGTTGAACCTCATTAGGTTCACCCAAGCCCAGCTTTCCAGCCTGTCAAGGTCCCTCTGAATGGCATCTGTTCACCCCAAAGATTCCCGAAATACCAGGCCATCCTGGTAGAGCAGGGTGATATAGAAATAATTGTAACTACTATTGCCAACCCAGTATCTTTCCTTAGCGGAACTCCCCTGGTGGAGAACCAGGATGACATCACTGCTTTGAAACAACTGATGCTGCACATTACATCCAGTCGGTCGGAGCTGAAGGACGAACCCTTAGAAGATGCAGAAGACGCCTGGTTTACCAGCAGCTGCAGTTTTGTGAGACAAGGAGGCTGTAAGGCAGGACATGCAGTAACTGCTACTGAGCAGGGAATGGAAGCACAACCATCAGCCGTGGGGACTACCCCTCAGAAGGCTGAAATAACTGCCTTGACGAGAGCCTTAATGATATGGACAGATGCTAACTATGTGTTTGGGGTGTCACACGCTCATAGTACCATCTGAAAAGAGCAAGGATTGCTCACACACAAGGAAAAGAGCATGATGTAAATGTACCTATGTTGTAGGGCACAGTTCTCTATCCAGGCCCAAGTCTGTGTGGGTGTCTCCTCTATCCACAAAGCTGCTCACACTGCAGGAGGCACAGGCTGAGAGGAGAGGCCAGAGCAGCTCTCCCACTGTGACACGGAGCAGCAGGATACAAGTAAAGGAAGGCCCCGCAGCGGTACTGGGAAGGTTCCACACAGTCATCAATTTTTCATCTGAAAGGTAAAGAGGAATTCCCTTTTCTGCCCCTATCATCATTGGTCGGGTGAGTAGCAATGATGCCCGGTGTGCTTCCATCAATGGAGCAGAATAGGCGGAAGGCTGGGGTGCAGGCTTTCCTCTGCTGAGGTGAGTGGGGGCTCAGGGTGTTGCTCAGTGGTAGATTTGTTCACACTGAGTTCTAACAGGAAACTTGCTCAACATCGAAGGCCTTGCAAAAGTCTGGCTGAGTGATGTCAGTTGCTTTTCCTTTCCCTACTGATGCTGTCACTCCACTGTAGAAGGCCACCAAAGCGACCAGGCTGCATGTCTCCGTTTCCGCTGTTTCTCCATTTCCTTCTTGTTGCTCCCTGTAACCAGCAGGTTCAGCCATGCTGCTTTCCTGCCTCCTCTGCTGTGTTTCGTGTGGTCGGGATGGAGCTCAGAGCTCCAGCTCTGAGAAAGGTTTTCTGAGAAAGTTACCATCTCTTTTCCATTCCTTTACCCCTAAAAACAGTTTTCCAGTGTCTCTCATGCAAGAATTCTTTGAACAGCCTGCAGCTGACTCTCCTGAAGCTCAGGGTCCTGACTTTGCTTTTTGCCAGGCACACATTCCTTGAGATGAGGAACTCTAGGAGGGCATGGTCACTACAGCCCTGACCACCTCCAGTCTTAACCCCTGCTGTTCAGCATGTCCAGTAATGCTTCCCTTCTGCTTGGTGTGCTTAATGCTTGGCCCACAAAGTTATTGTCAGTGCACTCCAGCAGGCTCTCAGACAGTTTGCAGCAACTGGGATTGGTGCTGGGTGGTTGCTGGGAGGTGTCTCAGCAGAAAAGCTGGGCTGGGGTGGGCGTGCTGTGTCAGTCCTCATCGCAGCTGGCAGAGAGAGTTAGAGGAGGGTGATGGGTGCTGCCTGCTCTCAATGCTGCTGCACTGAATTTGGGGCACAGCAGCACACTGGTGAGTGAGCTGGGAGGGAGACGGACTGCTGCTGTGCATGGCTAGGCCAGAGCTGGAGGATTGTCAAACGTGAGTCATGCTGGTGCAGCCATTGCAGCTGCAGCAGGAGTAGAAGACAAAGAGGTTTTGTAGAGGACAGAGGGTGGTGACTCATGGTTTGATGTCCAGGTGGAGGCCGATAACAAGTGGTGTCATCCAGGAGTCTGTCTTGGGACCAGTGCTTTTTTACATGGTTATCAGAGACACCAATGATGCAATGGAGTGCACCCTCTGCTGTTTGCTGAGTGGTGCGGCTGACGCAGTGGAAGGAAGGGATGCCATTCAGA
Organism: Coturnix japonica; assembly: GCF_054131305.1. Classification (NCBI taxonomy): domain Eukaryota; kingdom Metazoa; phylum Chordata; class Aves; order Galliformes; family Phasianidae; genus Coturnix; species Coturnix japonica. The sequence continues at coordinate 16,212,981 of NC_140671.1, read as the reverse complement.
GGGAGCTCAACCGAGAGGTTGGCCTAGGTGAATTTAATGAGGTTCAACACAGCAAAGTGCAAGGTTTTGCACTTGGCCTGGGGGAATCCCAGGCATTTCTACAGACTGGGAGGAGCAGTCCTTAAGAGAAGCCCCGCAGAGAAGGACCTGGGGGTCCTGGTGGATGAAAAACAGAACGTGAGCCATCAGCGTGCTCTTGCAGCTCAGAGAGCAAATGGTCCCCTGGGCTCCATCAGAAGAGGGGATGGCCAGCAGGGACAGGGAGGTGATTGATCTTCATGATCCTTGAGGTCCCTTCCAACCCGGGCCATTCTATGATTCTGTGATTACACTCGCTGTCAGAAATAACGGCAGCTGTACAGATGTTGGATATATTTTGGGACAGTTCTTGTAACCAGCTGATTTTAAGACCTTGCCCGAGTCAAGAGTCTAAATTGAGTGTCAGAAGAAAGCTGGTAAAGTGGCTATTGCTCATTCTTTTTCATTTGCTGATTCTTTCATTCGGGTTCCTTTTCCAAAGGAGATTCTGGTGATGGAAGCAATTGAAGAAAGAACCAAAGCAGCTCTTGCCAAGAGTGCTTGAAGTCCCTGTGGAGAGAAGCAAAGAACTTGGGCTTCCTCTGGGATGCGCCCCACCATGTCTCAGGAAGGAGACAACTGCTGTTCCACTTTCTGCTTTGTGTGTGGAAAGGTACGTCTGGGTTTTCTTCTACTTGTTTTTCTTTCTTTTTCTGGATTTGAAGGAGAAGGGGTGGAGCAACGGGAGACCCACTGGTCATTTGTTAACTCAAGAGCAGGATGGATTCTGCATTGACTGTGAAAATCCTGGGCTAGTAGCATGGGCATATTTCAGGCTGGACTCTTCTTTTGCTGCTTGGTTTCCTTTTGGCTACAGGGAGACAGCTGTCTAAAGGTGTGTTTTCAAACCCACTCTCCAAAACAATGTTTCATTGTTGCAGGTGGTTCAGTGTGCTCTTGCAGGGTAGATGTGTTTGCTGTAGAATCTGAATGGTTTCTGTTCCTAGGGGAGGACTGGGAGGAGGTAGTGAGAAGAGAATTCAATGCCTGAGGTGTATCTTAGTGAGAAATGTTGGCATGAGGTGCTGAAAGTCTTGAGTTGTCAAAGGCCAGTGAGGCTCAGACTCCTTAACCTGCTGGAGCAGGGTGGAAGCAAGGAGTGGGCACTGCCGTCACACAAGCTGCACTTGGTTCTGGTCTGCCAGGTCTGTGCTGGCCTGGATTTCTTCTGAGAAGTTTGTTGGAGCTGCTTGGAGTAGTGAAGGGTGGGGAAGAAGTGCTGCTCCAGAGCTATGAGACGTGCAGCTCCTTCTGAAGTGCTCCTGAGAAGGACGGAGCGCATTTGCTGCAGCTTTCTCTGCAGATGTGCTCCTCACCTTGAAATCCTCGTGGTTTGTCCTCAGCTCCTGACCACGGCCTGTTCTCTGTTTTGCAGGCTGATAACATGCAGAAGCCGCAGCTGGTGCGTGCTATGTCATCTTCAAACGTACCAGCATTTGCGGCAGCCCATGTTATTAAGAGCCACGTCGCCCAGGGGCCAGATGAGCTCTCTCTGGAGGTAAGCAGTTCCAGGCGTTCCGTGTTGTCGTGCATAGAAGAGGGCAGTCCTTTCTGCTTTGTTTTCCTACCAGATTTGCTGAATCTGGGATTGATGTTTCAATCTCTTTCAGGTCGGAGATCTGGTGAGCATTGTTGATATGAGGACATATCAACAGGCTGAGCCCCTGGTGGAGAGGCAAGCGTGGCTTTGAGGTAGGCACACGTTTTTGACTAGAGAGCACAACTTCAGTAGAGTTGGGAATCTCAGCTTGGAGCTGCTCTGCCTGCACAGGATGGCTGCTGGATGCAAACAGTTGCCCTGTGTCACTGTCAGTGGACCTTCCCTTTGGCTCTGGGCTCGGGCTAATGCTCACCTGTCTTTTTGTTCTAATTACAGGTTGGGCTTTTCCCTGGTGAGTGCATGGAACTCATCAGCGGAAAAGTTCCCGATTCCCTCCTCAATTCATTGCCAAAGCCAGGTGCGTAATTTACATTTGACAATGCGAGTTAGTCAAATAGGGTCAGAACGTTACTTTCAGGGGGTTTGTTTATGCCCAAGTTCAGCAAGCTTAGAAAGAGAACTACAGTAATCTCCTTGGGCACCTCCAGGGATGGGGAAAATCCATTCTTGCGTGTCCTTGTTGGGAATGTTCTTCCCGTTGTTACATGCTCTGTCGAATGCATTGCACTCAGCTTCGTCCAACCGAGCCAGGCCTGAAATGAACTGGTTTCTTTGTTTTGTTGCGCAGAGCCAAAGAAATGGGGCAAGCTCATCAACGGCCTTTGTTCCCTGGTGAAGGTCAGCCCTGGGAGAGCAAAGCAGCCTGAGCCTCCGACATTCTCCGGATCCATGTCCTTGCTTGACATCGTTGAGAGGTATTTAGCCTTCAGGACTTGAGGGCTGAGCTGTAGGAATGGAAGCATCCTCTGCTGTTTGAAACAGAGGGTGTTTCTAAGCTGTGTTTCAGCAGAAAGCAGGCAGTGCCCAGAACAGGCAACTTTTGGACAGGGCTCGGTGCAGCTCTTCCATTACCCTGCACCACGTCTGACAGCATGCTCTGTTTTCTCTGCAGAATGAGTTCTCCCAGGAAGAGGGCAGAGTCAGCAGCTGGCAGTTGGTGTTCCTGCTTCTGCCTGGGCAAACCATCCCCTGTGGCCAAACACCAACTGCAGAGCAGTGCCAGGGAGCCCTCTGAAGCAGAAGTCTTGGTCCTGGCAGGTAAGGGTGCAAGTCCAGCTTACAAAACACTGCTTGTCAGCAACACAGGTAGAATTCATGCTTTCAGTGGGCTTGTACCTCCTTCTGGCGTTCAAGCCCGTGCCTGACATCTTCAGTTGATCCCTGTCTTTCCCAAATGAGTCTCTTGTCAACACAAGAGCTGGACCTGCACGTGGATCACTTTCAAGACAGTGACGCTGTTGCTAGAAGCCTATTTGCTTCTGCCCACCACCACTACATAGCCAAATGTCAAGAATCTCCATGGTTCATCTTGTGAACGTTCGACACTAACTGCTGTACATCTGCTCCTTCCTAGGTGACCCGAGCCCTTGTATATCCCCAAGACGCAGGGCATGTTACGATGACGCATCTTCCATCAATGAAGAGTTGTTACTAAGCACAGAATGCTGCAGTTCAGATGAAAGCCTTCCGTATAACATCAGCTATCAAGAGAAGAAGGTCATCATCGTTGAAGCCTTCATTCATCCCATCCCTACTGAAGCTGCTGACCTGAGCCCACCAGACACCTCAGGCACCAGCCTGGACTCAATGTCTCTGCAGTGCAGCCCAGCCCAAGCACAGCCTGAGTGCCCCGACAGCAGCACCACCATGCAGGCTCAGGTCAGCATCACCGAGGAGAAGCTGAGCATCTCGCAGGGGGGCACAGAATCAGGACACGAGTCCCAGGCTCCGGGCAACAGCACGGTCTCTGAGCAGCTCTCATGATTACAAGAGAGGATGAGTCCCATCTTTCCTCCAGACCTCACACCCCCTCCTTTCTCCTATTGAATAAAGGCACGCTCGTGCTCAATCAATGCCTTGACTGAATTCCGAGTTTTCATTCGCAGAGATTGGGATGAGTGCAAGAAACTGCAAGGCAGCTCAGCTTACAACACTCTGGCTGTGGGGTTTGTGCGGCCGAGCTCTGGGTGTGTTCCCATTTTGCCTGACTTTGGGATGCCTGCAGCGAGAGCTCTGCTGCCGTTGTGTATGGCAGCAAATAGTCTCTAGCATCCTGGATGCTGCTCATGAAAACCCCAAGCTTCCTGGCTGTGGCTGTGATGCTTTTCAGGGCCTTTTGATGCTCTTTGATGCCGTGGCTGCTCCCTAAAACCTCTGTCCTCCCACCGTGTCCATTCCTGGCTCCCACCTGTGAGCTGTCCCTGCAGATCATCTCCAGCCCTGCCATCATCGCGCTGCAGCAGGAGGAGCTCGCCCTGACCAACATCAGGCAGTGCTGCCTGCCTCTCTCACTCTCTAGACCAAGTGTAACTACGCTGTCATGGAGACAAATGCTTTCTGTCACATCCTCCATCCCCGCAGACATTTACCGGTAGGTGGCTCTTGCAGAAGAAGATTCAAGCAGCAGAACCTTTTGCTCAGCTACAGCACACAAATGCTACAAAAGCAGGAATAACCCGCAAGCTCTGGGTCTGTTTGTCTTGCACAGGCATGCACTAACTGCGTTTGATGGTACCCCCCATCCTTGATTTCCTTCCCTGCTTCTTGTCTGATGACGCTGCTGAGCCAGGAACAAGCTGCCCAGTGTGGCAGAGCATGGTGCAGGGCTGTGCTGGGACCTCCTCCCCTTCATCTGCTGCAGATCAGTGCCACACACGTGCCATCGAGATGCTCTGGCACGGGATGTGCCTCCAACCCAAAGCTCCTTCCCACCTCCCAAGGAAAAGCAAAGCAACCCAAGCATCTCCAGCAAAGCTGCCCAGCAGACAGCAGGGAATGCAAACAGCTTCTGGCTGGTCCCCTGCACTCCTGTCCTAAGTAATAGACCCCATGAGGACTGGCTGGGAAATCAGTGCATGACACATGTGAGTGTGCACAGGATTGTGCAAAGCAGTGGGGTTCCATGAGTTTGTGCGTGTGTGTATCTCGGCTGTTATGAAAGCATGGGAAGACTGCCTTACTGAGTCCCAGATAATTACTTATCCTCAAATGATTTTTCCTGGCCAAATTTAAAGCCTCTTACAGGTAATCGAGACCAACAGGCTGTTGTTGCACAATCAACAGGCACAAACTAGATGAATAGCTGAGGAAAATAAAGCATCATGCCAAGGGTACTAGATAAGTGAGCAGCTTGAGATCTGCACATTTATGTGATACTCATGGTCTTAGACAATATTTGCTTAGTGAGGTCACATAGAATGAAAGTAAAATAGAAGAAGTGCAATTGGTCTCAGTTCACACAGCTGGCTGGTTTGTCTCAGGCTAATCCTGAACTGCCTCAAGCGACTGCTTTGGTGCTCTACAGAACAGCAACTTCAGAGATCTCTTTCTATTACTAAGTTTTTGAAAGAGCAATTTGCTCTGTTAATTATCCATCATTTTTGTGCAGTCTGTTTTGTCAGACTTGTCTTTAGCTTCCAAGTTGTATGTGAAGAATTGTTTCCGTTGTAATGCACAATGAACTAAAAATTGAGAGATGAAAATGTGAAGAGTTTTTCCAGCTTTGATTTCATGTCTGGAATTTTGGAACCCACTACTTGCAGTTGTTAATCTGTCCAAACTGGTCTGGTTTGGGATGCCCTCGTACTTCTTGAATCGCTGTTAAAGGCGCAGCAATTCCTACAAGTGCCATGGCCCCACTGTTGTTCTAATTCTTGTTTCTTTGTTTTCCACACACTGCTTTTCAAGCCTCCTTTTTCTTTACAGTCAAAGTGAGAACTGCACTGTGTCTGAACCTTGTTGTGCCTCTACATAAATAGAACAGCAGCAAAGCCAGACAGGTGACTGTGCTGACAGCTCTCGTAGCCAGTAACACGTAACTGTGCTAAATCCCTTGTGACGGCTTTGATTTCATTTTTGCCAGTGAAATCCTTGTAAAAGGAACTGCAGCAGTGTGATGAGCTAAGGTGAAGATGCTGGTTTTAGTAGTGCTCTAAGCTGAGTGAAAGGGCAATTGAATGAGGGTTATATGCTTTCTCTGGGACGATAAGGCTCTTTTTCCTGAGGGAAAGAGCCAGCTTTTCATGGGCTATATGTGGGCTTTGGCAAGGGCAGACAATCCAGTCTGTCAGGAAGCCATTTGAGGTGCTTCAGGTTTGTAAGCTTGTCTTTTTGTTTTTCAGGCGGATATTTGGAGCATGGGTGTACTGCTGTATGCTCTGCTGTGTGGGTTTTCCCTTTGGATGATGACAATATGATGGCACTCTACAGGAGGATACCAGTGGGTATCAGTGGTGCTAGAATACACTGAGAAGGGAAATAGCTGAGCTTGACAAGAGGCCTTGCTTTTCGGATGGCAGAACATGCTGAGCTGTGAGTAGAAAGGCCTGTCTGCTGAATATTGTCCCTGTTTTTGCTGCTTTGTCTACCAGTATTTAGTGGAATTGGTTCTACGCTTGGTTGGCCTATGTGGCACTGTAGCTTAATTCTGTACCATGATAGCATACAGAATTTAAGGAGAAATATTTTCTTGCCAATGGTCTGGATTTTTTGTATCTGGTTCTTCAACTGGCTGCTCCCTATACTATCTGTAGTAAAAATACAGACACATCATTTGATTTCCCTGAAATGAATGTTCCTAAATGCCAGCTCTTCTCATGTCTACAAAGATCAAAGTTCTGCATTTGCTATTAGAATTTCCTCTTCCAGAATCAGGAGGTAATGTAGGACCCCACAGATTGCCTTCAGAATCCAGCAGTTAGTTCTGTTTCCTTTCGGAGTGCATAACAACCTGAGCAAATGAATTGAATGACGTGGCTTATTAGTCTGGTACAAACTCTGCTGTACACTGAAACTTGGTCCATTTGTAAGCAGGACTTTTTCCATCTCTCCAGGACAGCAGAAAACCCTTTGTGCTAATCATGATGCCAAGAAGCAGAATGCGGCAGATGATCCAACTGCTTCAGGTGTTCATTTCCTTAAAACTGAATAGTTTTGGACTGAGAGTTTGTAAGCAGAACGGAGCTCTTAAAGCTGTCAGAGACTATTTCTGCACTGTTCAATTCTATCTGCACAACATACACAGGATCTCAGAACTGCGTTGCTTGAATTGGTGGAACTTGTTGAAGTGAACTGGGATGAGCAAGTTTTAGAACTTAGTCAGAATGCAGTAAAAAATGGATAATCTCATGAGTATTAAGGTACAGGCTTGCTATTTCTGCACTGAATTTGTTTTTATTTTACATGGCTGTGATCTGAAAGTTGCTTGAAACGCAGGCACCTAGGCACTGTTGTGTAACTGAATTTCACACGATAGGTCCTGAAATATCCTGGAATCAAAAACTCTGACTTGTTTTAAGTCTGCTGCTTGAGTCTAATCAGGGTCATAGTGTCTGTGTGCAGTGTTTCTTTCCCTGTAATGCTCCACATCATTTCATTTTGGGAATATTGAAGGAAATGGACTATGTGCCATAACTGTTGTTAGAACAAAGTATGTCTGGTGTGATCTTATGCATAGGTTCTGTAACTGCTCTTCACAGCTCAGGTGTTTGACCTTCCTTTTGGTGAAGTGATGAAATACTGCTGGTTTCTATTTGTGCTTCTAGGCACCTTGAAGCTCTTAGGAATAGAACAATTGTCTCCAGTTCTTTTCAATGATATCAGTAACAGCTCGAGTGTTGCTGCCCACTAGGTAGACCCAAAGAAGCAGATTACAGTGAAACAACACACGAGCTGGACCTGAATGAGGATCACTTTCAAGACAGTGGCTATGCTGCTTCAAGCCTACTTGCTTCTTCCTGCCGCCACTCTATTACCAAGTATCAACAACCTTTCATGATTCAACTTGCAAATGTTTGAAACTAACCCTTGTGTTTCTATGCCTTCCTAGGTGATTCGAGCCCTTGTCAACCCCAAAGATCCAAACCAAGCAGTGTCTTTCCATCAATGGAGAGTTCTTATTAAGCATGAATCGCTGCAATTCGGATGACAGCCTTCCACATGGTAACAGTGATGGACACAAGGGGCTCATCCACGTTCATGCTCTCATATCTCCTGGCTCTGCTGAAGCTCCTGACCTGAGCCTGCCAGACACAGCAGTCACCTGCCTGGATTGTGACCCAGCGCCTTTGCAGTGCTGCCCATCCCAACCACAGCCCGAGTGTCCCAGCAGCAGCACCACCATGCAGGAGCAGGGCAGCATCAGTGAGGTGAAGCTGAGCATCTTAGATGGGGACTTAGAGTCAGGCTGCCAGTCCCAGGCACCAGGCAGCAGCACCAGCTCTGAGCCACTCTCATCTTGACAAGAGGAGTCCCATCTTCACCCTTGACCTCTCAAGCCCTCCTGTCTTTTATTGAATAAAGTCACTCTCATGCTCAGTCATCGCCTCGACTGCATTCTGAGTCTTCAATCACAGGGATTGGGATGAATGCAACAAACAGCAAGGCAGCTCAGCTTGCAATGCTATGGCTGTGGGGTTCGTGCAGGCAGAGCTCTGGGTTCCCATTTTGCCTGGCTTTGGGATGTCTGCAGCAAGATCTCTACCATTTTGTATGGGAGCAAATAATCTCTAGCATCCAGGTTGCTGCTCATGATATATCCCAGTCTTCCTGGCTGTCACTTTGTGATACTTTTCAAAGCCTTCTGATACTCTTTGATGCCTTGGCTGCTCCCTAACACCTCTGTCCTCCTGCCATGTTGACTCACGTCTCCCACTTTTAAGCTGGCTTTGCAGATCATCTCCAGCCCTGTCATCATCACGCTGCAGCAGGAGGTGCTCACCTGGCCCAATGTCTGGCAGTACTGCTTGTTCTGCAGATGAGCAGCTGCCTCCTCATCTCTTCAGCTACAGTAGTTTTTCTCAGGGCAGTTAGATGCAGTCATGCTCCTCTGGATTTGGTGTGTTAAATCCATGCTGCATGGCAGCAGTCAGTGCAATACAAAGGTGTTCTGTGTGCCATAGCATTTCTCCAGGGGCTGCCAAAGGTAGAAGCACAACACAGCACCATCCTTCTGACAGTAATGTCTGTGAGTGTTAGACATGTGAGCACTGCATCATCCCCAGCGTGTCAGTGCTTTTCCACACCAACCTGACTCTCACACTCTGCACTGAATGTAACTCTGCTCTTGTGGAGACAAATGCTTTCTGTCACATCCTCCATCCCTGCAACCATTTGCCGGTAGGCAGCTCTTGCAGAAGAATCAAGCAGCAGAACCTTGTGCTCACCCTACAGCATGCAAATGCTATGAAAGCAGAAATAACCTGGCATGCTCTGGGTCTGCAAGGCTGCACAGATGGGAGAGGTAGATTGTGTTTTTGCAGTGGAAGTTTCCAGTATTTTCAGTACGTAGTGTAGGCCCTAACTGAATGTATAACCCTCTTGTAAAACAGCTGTATAAGTAGTTTTTCCACCAAGAAAGTTGCTGAACAGAATTAAGTTCAGACTGGGGGCATTCTGACATGGGGAGAATTGAGACAAGCACAAGATAAATACAGGGTGGGTAGAGCCCAGCACAGGACAGAATGAATGTACTGACTTTTGGTAACATTGCCCTTCTCTGTCCGCAGAAAAGTACAAGGCAGACCTAAAAACAAGAGGTTGGTAATTGACCTTCTATGGAAATGAATCCTAGCCACAGTCTCGAGGAGTCTGTGAGCCTGAGATGCTCAACCAATGAGAGCCATGAGAGCATCACCTGCAGTGGGTTTAGGGCACAGAACAAAATTGATTTCACTGACTGGTGTGCAGTTTCTCCCTTGCCAATAGGGGATGTGCGCGCAGTATTGCAATAATGAATAAGCACTGCTGCTATCGCTGCCAGCTTTGCCTAACTAGAAATCTTTGACTTTGAGAGTTTCTCACACAAGGGGAGAGGGTAAGAAAGTAAAGAGGCACAGAAAACTAAGGGAAACTGCTCTTCTTTATCTTATCTATAAAAATTGATACGATGCTGTTGTGCATTTTTTTTAATTTTATTTTTAATTTTTTGCTAATGTCAGTTAGATTGTTTTAAAATATCCACACACCAAAATCTGACTACCAAGCAAATGTAATGAAAATGAAATGAAGGTGAGTTAGTGGAAAGCACAAGGCCATATTATATTAGGCTCCAGCAAATTTACAGGCAGTCACTGCACGAAGAGGTAGATCTGAGTTGCACATTATATGATTCCCACAAAGATTAAGGAAATCTGAAGCTTTCAATATATTTTTTTAATTCTTTTTTCATTTCATTTTTTAAACACCTGACCCAGACCCCAACCCTCACAGGAGCTGTAAAGATAACAGCATTAACCTGCAATGTAACTCTAATCCTAACCCTTACCCTGATTCTACAGGGGACTGTCTGAAACGGACATCAATTCAATTACTCATTTATTTATTGACAGACATTCAAGTTTGCTACGTTTGGAGAAGTTTTTATTTGTTTGCTGTGGTTTGGTTTTTTCTTTTTTTCTTTTTTTTTCCCCCCTTCCCTCCTCTTCCATCTTTGTGTTCTTCCCCTATAATCAAAAGAGAACGGATCCCCAGGGTCTGTCCCGCAGACGTTCTTTCCGTGGTCTCTGCTGCCACCTGCTGGCCAATACACGGAACTGCCACTGTTGGGCGTTTGGTGCCACAGGAAGCACAACGCAGATCTGAGTTCTGACCGGTCTACGCAGCAAATCCGCCAATCTTTATTGTGATAAGCCCTCCACATGGCATTGCGCATGCACTCGAACACGCAACAGGCATAGATTTCTCTTAACTCCTTGAGGAGCAGGCAAGCAGAACAACTGAGCGCACCACTGCTTGTGATTGGGCCACCCCCATCATAGAGATGTGTGTTAGATCTTTTACCCACACCTGGACTGGCCTTGTTGTTTAACGATAACCTCTGAAATCTGAGCTACTGGTTCTACCACCTGTAGTGTAGAATAGGTAGCCAATAAATGCTTTTCAACTGTGATGCATCTTTATTCTGCTCCATGCCAAACCTGTGGCCAAAACCTCATAGGGGTTCACAAAGAACTCTGGCTCTGCCAGAGCCCCCATCCAGACCCTTCTTGAGTTACATTCACATCTAGTTTGGCTGAAAAGGTTGGACTATAAATACTCAGTGCTTGGGCCTGTTTAACAGATATTTTTTCCTGATTATGCTGTCCATCGATCTTTTTAAACTGAACTCCTGCTCTAATCTGGTCTTTAAACATTTGTTGTCTCAAGACGCTAATGGGTCCAGACTGGATTACCTTAGGGGCTGGACGCCTAAGTCATGGCAGCAGATGGTTCTCTGCCTTTCTCAGACCTTTCCACCACCATTCAGAGCCTGCATCTGGCCGTAGGCACTCTTGTCTCCCCATCAATTGGGCAGCCTGTTGTATTACAGCACCTGAGGGCCACTGGGGGGTTCAGTATGGATAACATAGACCCATACTAATGTAAAGGTGATGGCTGTAGGATGAGATCCCTCGTTCCTGATGAAAAATTTATTGACTGGGCTCTCAAAATCATCTTCATAGATTGCCTCTTTCATGCCTAATTCTCTAATATAATTTTGTTAGTCCTCCATAGAGGACCACAGGCTGATATTTAATGGTATGTCATTCTTATTTGGCCATGTTATATGACACACAGCCATAAATCATTCACTGATCAAATGGCTATCCTCATTATGTTGGACAGAGCATACAGTCTTTGCCTGAGGGCAGGGTGAGTAGTAATGGATGTCAGTTTTGAAATTTCCAGTCCATTCACCACAGCGCTTTCTGCCTCCATGTCCCATAACCAGAGCAGCTATGCTGGCATGCTCTCTTGGTTTCTGTCTAAACCACTGTACTATATCCATCAGTTCAGCTGCTGTATTATGGGCAGCAGGGTTTGGGGGGTTGGATACTGGTCAGGGCACTCCCACCAGCCTATCCTGCATTTTTTTTTTTTTTTTTTTTTCATTTTTGGGTTACAATCAGTCAGATCTCAAATAGATCTAGTCCAAATGGAACCTCAAAATCTGACCTTTTAGTGCCTTCATTTACAGAGTCCATTTTATACAGATTCCCTTGTACAGGGTCCCCATGGTCTTCCAGAGAGATGTTCCTGATCTTCCATAGGAGAATGATTGAATTAGGTTTTTTCCCCATCAAAACTGCCACCTGTCTTTCCAATTTTTCAACACTATCATTCAATAGCTGATTTGCATCAGCCTGAGCCTCTTCAGTTATGTTCAGACAGTTCAAGGCCATTAAAAGTGGCCATGCCACCATGAACACAGCTAACTGTCATTCTCAAGTTGTAAGTATGTCTTTGCTAAGACCATGGAAATACTCAGTCAGGTGGGCCAGGGACTCATGGACCCTCCCTCCGTCCCACACACGGCCCCATTTTTCAGTGACAGAAGCAGTGCTGCATTTTGAGGATCCTAGGAATCCCAGGACATGCCCTGACAAAAGGTCATTCAAAGGGGTAGTCTTTCCCCATCCAAACAACTCCATGATATTCACAGAATCACAGAATTGTAGGGGTTGGAAGGGACCTCCAGAGACCACTGAGTCCAGCCCCCTGCCAAAGCAGGTTCCCTACACCACGTTGCACAGCTCAGCATCCAGGCAGGTCTTGAATATCTCCAGAGAAGGAGATTCCACAACCACCCTAGGCAGCCTGTTCCAGTGCTCTGTCACTCTCACCGTAAAGAAGTTATTGCACACATTAGTGCAGAACTTCCTATGGTGCAGTTTCTGTCTGTTTCCCCTTGTCCCGTCTCCACACACTGCTGAAAAGAGTCTGGCCTCAACACTTTGCCCCCCACACCTCAAATATTTATAGAACCTGGATCCTGTCCCCTCTCAGCCTTCTTTTCTCAAGGCTAAACAGACCCAGTTCCCTCAGTCTCTCCTCATTGGGGAGATGCTCCAGGCCCTTCACCATCTTAGTGGCCCTCTGCTGGACTCTTTCTAAGAGGTCCCTGTCTTTTTTTTACTGGGGAGCCCAGAACTGGACACAATATTCCAGATGAGGCCTCACCAGGGCAGAGTAGAGGGGGAGGATCACCTCCTTCGACCTGCTGGACACGCTCTTTTTAATGCACCCCAGGATGCCATTGGCTTTTTTGGCTACAAGGGCACACTGCTGGCTCATGGTTAATCTGTCGTCCACCAGGACGCCCAGGTCCCTCTCAGCAGAGCTCCTCCCCAGCAGCTCTTCCCCCAGCCTGTACCGGTGCATGCAATTATTTCTCCCTAGGTGCAAGACTCTACACTTGCTTTTGTTAAACCTCATCCGGTTTCTTACTGCCCGGCTCTCCAGCCTGTCCAGGTCTCGCTGAATGGCAGCACAGCCTTCAGGTGTGTCAGCCAATCCTCCCAACTTCGTGTCATCAGCAAACTTGCTGAGGGTGGTCATTGATGAAGATGTTGAACAAGACCGGACTGAGCACAGTCCCCTGGGGGATGCCGCTCGTTACAGGCCCTCAGCCAGACACTGCACCGCCAACGACAACACTCTGCACTCTGCCAGTCAGCCAATTCTCGACCCACTTCACTGTCCAATCACCTATCCCATACTTCCTCAGCTTTGTTATAAGGATGTCATGGGAGACTGTATCAGTTATAGAGGTTATAGAGTTCAATTCCTGTAGTCAATTTGGCGGCCCAGGTGGGACCAGCTCTGTTCGCTGCAGGACCAGCTGAGAGGGAGACACTTTTGGCGCACCCTGAGATTTCTCTGAAGGACTCCCTTCCTCACCTGATCACTGCAGGGACAGACAAGGACCACCCATAGGTGGACCAGGTATGTGTATGGTAAGTGGAGCCCATATGTCTTGAGGAGACATCCTACACAGTTTACAGCCATACGTGCTGCTCCCAGGGAGGTGAGCTCATGGCTTTGGTTGCCAGCTGGGGTAGGAAGACTCCTTGGGTGAGTTCCTATGAAAGGGAACTGTATGTCATATGAATGGAAACAAGAACAAGTACTCTCTCCCAGGTGGGTGACAATAGGAGGGACCTAGGTTGGTCTCTCCTACGGGTATGGGATATAGTGGATAGCCTGTCAAATGGTAGCCTGGGTTCTCCAAGTTGTAATCACGGGGGTTATAGGTTGTATGTTCAATATTATCATCTGCTTTAAGTGTTTGGTACCGTGTGTCAAGCCGACTCTGGGAAAAACATTAACGTTTGCAACTGGTCGACCAGAGTATGAGTGTTATTAAGATTCCAGCTAGAAAACGTTGTCAGCATTGTGTAGTATGAATAAACCATGGTTTTTGATCTAAATGTCAGAGTGAGTGTGGTGTGAGTGAGACACAGAACAGCTGCAGGGTGAGTGCCGAGTCCCGATCCATGTTTCCTTCCTCCTGTGAGGGAAATGGCCAGACACGGACAAAGTGAAAGACTGTGTTGTGTGTCCACTCATAAGTACTTTCTGCTTGTATGTAAGAAGACAGGAGTTTGTACTCTGTAGATTAGTAAGATTGTCCTGAGGAGAGGTGTACATTCCACCCGACCAATGAGTGTCAACCCATTTATGTAATACTATGTACTGCTTGCGAGGAAGTGTGTGAGGGAGGTGGTTCAATCAGTGCTGGTTCTGTGGCACAGTGTTTATAACTGAAGAATACAGACTGTATTAAGGGAGTTTATGTGAACTGAAGAACTGTACGTTTTGACAAACTGTTTTGATGGTATAAGAAAGTGTAATTGTTAATGATATATGGAAGTGTACTTGAGGGAATGTGGAAGTGTATCTGAGCATAGAAATAGAGGAAGCATTTACAGAGGAAAAAGGATTAAAGTGAGTTTACCTGCATTGACATGAGAGCAACACCCTGCCAGACCGCTGCCCTGTGAGCTGAGCAGAGCAGAGCAGAGACACAGTCCCCATGTATCAGGTAGTGTTATTCTGCTTACCAAAAGAATGAGTTCACTACAGAAGAGGCAAATCTTCCCCTCTGCTCCATCTGTGGCATACTCTGGAGTTCAAGGCATTGCAAAGCTATGGCACATCTACTTTCTTTCAATGATGAAAACTTAGTGTGCTCTGGGCTCTCATTTCAATTGCATCTAAAGAAGTCTAGGGTCATGCCAGCTGACAGGAAGCTGGCAAATGTTGTCTCATTGTAAGGAAGAGCAAGAAAGATGACATGGGCAATTATGGACCTGTCAGTCCAGAGCCTGGTAAAATTATGGAGAAAATGATGGTGGGAGTTATGGAAAAACAGCTGAAGGACAATTCTGTCATTGGTCGCAGCCAACACAAGTTTGTGAGGCAAAGGTCCTGTTTAATTTAAGCTCATTTTGTGACACAGTTATCCGTTTAGTTGACCAAGGGAAGCCAGTTGATGTAATCCTTGAGGATTTCAGTGGAGATTTTGATACTGTTTCTCACAACAACCTTCTGGACAGAATGTTCTGCATATGGCTAGACAGAAACACAATGTGGTGGGTGAGCAGTTGGCCAGTAGGTCAGTCCCAAAGGATTATAGTCAGTTTTTTCCATCAGGCTGGTAGATGGTCACTGTCGGGGTCCCCAGGGTTCCATTTTGGGGCCACTTTCCTTTCATGTTTATGCAGATGACTTGAATGCAGGACTAGAAGACGTTCTGAGCAAGTTTGCTGATGAGACCAGATGAGGAGGTGCTGTTGCCTCCACTGAGGGTGGAGAGGACTTGCAGAGAGATGTGGACAAGTCAGAGAAGTGGGTACCAGTTGGTACTAAGCACCAAGTGCATAAAGTATAACAAGAACAAGTGCCTGATTGTGCACCTGGGTAGGGGCAATGCTGGACATACACACTGACTGGATATGGGACACTGGAGAGGATTCTGACTGGAAAGGGTTGGGGTGCTGGTCAGCATCACACTGAATGTGAGTCAGCAGTGTGCCAAGGCAGCCAGGAAAGACAACAGTCCCCTGGAGTGCATGAAGCAACTTATTGCCAGCTGGGTGAGGGAAAGGGTTGTCCCTCTGCTCTGCATTGCTACTGCCTCACTATGTTCTGGGCACCACAGAACATAAAGGACTTCAAACTCTGGGAGAATGTGCAAAGGAGGGCACTGAAACCGAGAGATCTGAAGTTCAGAGTTTCACAGGGATTGGCTGCTTGTTCAGACTGGGCCCTTCTCACATCCCTGCTCACATCCTGCAATGAAACATAGGTCTCATATGGGACATGAACCTCACAGCGTCCTTGCACCACATGTAGAGCCTGGGATCTTCTGTCCCCATGTCTTTCATTTAACATCATACGGACCTCCAACCCATTGCCCCAGGAAATGCCAGGAGCCAACATGAGAGACAGGATCTCTCTACCACTGGTCTTGCAATCAGGGCTTGACCTGTCTGCTTCGTAAGGCAAAGGAGAGGTTTCTTAGCATGCCAGTGCCTTTGCCTGCCTGTAGTCATGGCTTCCAGTTATCTTCTCTAACAAGTCCCTTGGGAAGCTTACTTGGTAATGGCCCTCAGTGGGCCCATTAATACTCCAAGAAACTTCACTGTTACTTCTGACTTTGTCTTGTTGAGCACTTTGTGCAAACTTCTCTCTGCACTAGAGGCTGATGAACTCAGCATCAAATGCACCCTGGGGCCCATTATAACCTAAAGAATCTCCTGTGCCTTATGCCATCTTGTTATCTTCTTTAGGTTATCAGAACTTGTTCAGCAAAAAGGAGGGATATCTGGAGAGAGCTTAAAGAATCCAGTATAAATTTATTGTCTATTTATTTATAGTTGGGTTTAAAGAAGACATTAAAGCAGCACTGTGCAACTGATACCAATCCAGGATGTCCCAATGAGTTCTGTACTGTTACTGTGTTGACAAAGGTCCTTCTCAACCTCCCCACCCAATTTCTGCTCACAATGGACCTATGGGACTTGCATCACTTTTCTTCACATCACTCTTCTCCTCTGCATTCATCCGCTCAGTGTTAAAACTGCTTTGCACCAACTCCCACTGGCTTTCCTCAGAGAACCAGCTACACATGGAAAAGGAAAGATTTCTCTTTTTTATCTGGCCAGCAAATGGAAAGAAAGGTGATGCAATTGAATGAACAGTAAAACACAGTGATCAACTGCATGCCATGTTCAAGCTGCATCTATTGAAGTTTGTCTTTCATATGGAATACTTTTAAAAGAAATGATTTATTCTGAGGTAGGATAGGATAGATTGAATCACAGTGAAGTAGTTGACAACAGAGGCCATCAGACTCTGGTAGATAGAGCAAATTCCAGTAATCTCCCTGGGATAGATCAGCCAGGTAGTTGAGAGGTATCAACTTAAAATTGATCAGGACTTGTGAGTATTTCACACATTGAGACGGGTTAACACATTCTCACTGATTCTCAGACTTTGGGGAGATGGAACAAATTCCAGTAATCCCCCTGAAAGTCAGAAATCAGACAGATAATTGGGAGGTATCTGACTGAACAAAGAGCAAGGGATGGAGAAATCTGGAGGGCAGTGGGAGTAGTTTGTGCCCAAATGGCCTGCTGAAAACATGCCCTTAACCATGGCCATTTATTTAGGAGAGCTGAAAAAACTTGGAGGATGAGACACATCAAATAGGCAGCAGGGAAGAGTAGTGCTGGGCACCGGGCTATAGTCACAGGGCATTGGCACGGGCACCACTGTCTGTGTCTCTGAATCTGAAGACATTTGTGTCCAGCGAACACAGTTCTGGAAAACATTGTAGTTTCAGTAAAAGAAAAAAAAAGACATCAAATCACCTCAAAGATTCATATTTACAACTTAAAATGGAACAAGACTCATGAGAATTTTTCATGTTGAGAAGGGTTAACACAATTTCAATGATTTCCATCTTTGTCTTCAATTATTTGTTTCAGTTTTATTGACATTTATGATCAACTATTAAGCTTACAGCCTCAAAATAAATAAAAAGAGATACATTTGCATCTTGCACGTGGCCTGATGCCCCTTTCACCTTCGCAGTTCCCACAAGTCCTTCCATGCCGGAGAGTATGAGATCCAGCAGAGCACCTCTCCTCTTTGGTTCCTCCACTGCTTGGTCAAGAAGCTGCCATCTGTGCTCTCCAGGGATCTGCTGGATGCCACATGCCCTGCTGTGCTGTCCCTGCTGCAGATAATGGAGTGACAAAGGCCACCAAATGGGACAAGGGACAGACAACATCAGATTCCCATCTGTCTGCAGAGGGCACCTTCCATTTACTCTCCCTGATCAGGAAGACAGGAAAAGACACTGATGGTCTCCTCTGTTTGCCATTTCCATTAGCTCTGACCTGTCTGCTCTTCCATCCCCAGGCAGAGCTCAGTGCACTCTCACAGAGGGCATTCACCCTTCTTTATCTCCTCGCCCATCCATCCTAAAGACTCGGTATCCCCCTTGTGCTACAGTGCAGTTGTGGAAGCCATTAAACTGTGTCCCCATGGTCCAAACAGGAGCTCAGGCCTGCAGCTCTATCAAGATTTCCAGCTTCTTGTGTGTTGGTGTTTGCATTAGTGCAAAACCACAGAAGTAAACATCCTAATTGGAAAGCATCACTGGACATAGCCTGACTGGATAGCTAATCTATGGTATCAGTGTGCAGAAGGTGGCACACAAACATTAGACTGATCGTGGGCCTTGGAGTTGACACAGCAACATGGTCACACCATGGGCATGGCTTTCCTGAAGGCCCTGTGCTGCTCTTGCAGCTGTGAGTGAATTCACCAGACAGCCATTGCTATCCCCTCTCTGGCCCTCGGCTGATGCCCAGGAAGGAGCTGTCTATCTCAGGGATTTCCCACATGGTTTACAAGCACTGGCACACATCAGGAGCAGCCCAGGCACCTTGGGCATCACCCAGTGTCTGTGTGTGAGCAGCTGCCTCCCAGCTGAAGGTCCGAGGACTCAGAGCAGGAGCTCACATGCAGGCAACTCCTTGTGCTCTTCTGAACTGAACCAGAGGAATCCCAGCTCCTGTGGGTGTGTAGGGAGCTGAATCCCATTTCAGCTCCAGGATTTCTGTCAAGGGATGAGACTCCTGCACTGCCTCAGCTGGATCACTGCCCTGCACAGGGAAAGTCCAAACCTTGCCTTCCTTGTCTGGTTGCCCTTATTGTTTCATCAAACGATCTCTGGGAGCACTCCCCATATGTCTCCAATCAGTCACTGACCACTGGACATGTGGTGGTTAATTGAGCGAATTTCAAAGCACAGTCATGATGCTGTTGTCTTTCAGGAGCTGTTGGCCATGAGGACCCAGGGACATGTCAGGGGAGACAAGTCGGAAAGATAAAAATGACATAATCTGCTGCTTGCCTGTCCAGGCTCCTGGGACACAGGGAGCTCATAAAAGTGTGCAGGGCTGCAGAGAGACAGCTGTGCCCAGGAGCAGCTCTTGTGCACAGCACAGCCTGCAGGTGACAGAAGGAGAGGAGAGAAACTGAAGAGAGCTTGCAGGATGTGTGTGGTGTGAGCGGGCTGTGAGCTCACTGCAGGAGCATTGCTCACAGACCATGACAGGGTAAGTCTCACTGCAGACCATGAGCTGCTTTTCATAGAGGGTCAACTTAATTTGGGACATCCCATAGGAGATCTGGATGCAGGCACTGCATGTTTCTTTACTGTGGAAAAAGCCTTCTGCTCCAGCTGAGGGCTTCCATACTGCAGTATGAAATCACAGCCCTGAGGGCTGCATGTCCCAGCACGGCTGCAGGCTGTGCAGCCGGGGCTGCAGGCGGGTGCCCAGGGCTGTCCTGCAGAGCAGGGTCCCTGCTGTGCCCCAGGGGCTGTGTGCCGGGTATGGGACTCTGCCGCCTGCCAGGCTCAGCACTCAGCCTGCCCGGGGAGCTGCCCAGGGTGCTGCAGGGAGACGGGTGGGGGGAAGGAGCCCCCCGGCAGGGCTTGTGCTGCCACAGCTGCTGCCTGGGGCAGGGGATCACAGCTCCACTGCACAACTGAATGTTTCTGAGGGCACTTTGCAAGAGGAGAGCCAAGGCAGGGGGTTTCCATTTCCTGTTCTGAGGCAAAGAGGTTTGGAGTCAGAAATCTAAAAAAGGCAATAAGAGTTCTGAGAATTTTTCATCAATCAATTGCTTGTTTTGTGAACACTCACACATGATGTGTTTTCAGTCTCCCCTTTCTCGAAGGATGGAATTATCATCATTTTCTGTAGGCATGAATAATTCACTTATCCTACAAACAGGCAGCATTTTCTAACTGAAACTGAATGCCACAGAAGCTCAGGTAGGGGGCTCTAAGAGCACTTGGGGTAAAGATATGAGACATGAAACAGATGAAAATATCCAGGGAGAAGGCATAAGAAAATAAAAGGAAGGTTAGAGCTCCATATGCTGCTTCTGCTTAAGGAATGCTGAAATACATGAAATTAAATGCAAGTAATGGTGCTAAATGTACACTGTTGTAAGAGAATAAAAACATTTCATATTATAGCAGGAGTAGTGCCTCTGAGAATGGTCTGGACTTGTCATTATCTTCTGCACTCTGAGCAGGACTCCAAGCCCAACAACAGCAGATGTCCAACAGCAGCTCCATCAGCGAGTTCCTCCTGCTGCCGTTGGCAGACACGCGGCAGCTGCAGCTCCTGCACTTCTGGCTCTTCCTGGGCATCTACCTGGCTGCCCTCCTGGGCAACGGCCTCATCAGCACAGCCGTAGCCTGCGACCGCCGCCTGCACACCCCCATGTACTTCTTCTTCCTCAACCTGGCCCTCCTCGACCTGGGCTGCATCTCCACCACTCTCCCCAAAGCCATGGCCAACGCCCTCTGGGACACCAGGGCCATCTCCTACACAGGATGTGCTGCACAGCTCTTTTTCTTTTCCTTCTTCCTCTCAGCAGAGTATTCCCTTCTCACCATCATGTCCTATGACCGCTACGTTGCCATCTGCAAGCCCCTGCACTACGGGACCTTGATGGACAGCAAATCTTGTGCCACCATGGCAGCAGCTGCCTGGGGCACTGGGGTTCTCTATTCCCTGCTGCACACTGCCAGTACGTTTTCACTGCCTCTCTGCCAAGGCAATGTTGTCAACCAGTTTTTCTGTGAAATCCCACAGATCCTCAAGCTCTCCTGCTCTGGCTCCTACCTCATGGAATTTGTATTTCTCTTTTTTGGTGTCAGTTTAGGCTTTGGTTGCTTTGTTTTCATAGTTGTGTCCTATGTGCACATCTTCATGGCTGTGCTGAGGATGCCCTCTGAGCAGGGACGGCACAAAGCCTTCTCCATGTGCCTCCCTCACCTGGCTGTGGTCTCCCTGTTTCTCAGCACTGGTGCTTTTGCCTACCTGAAGCCCCCGTCCATTTCCTCCCCACTCCTGGATCTGACAGTGGCACTTCTGTATGCAGTGGTTCCTCCAACACTAAACCCTATTATCTACAGCATGAGGAACAGGGAGATCAAGCACGCTTTCAGGAAGGTGTTGCAATAAGCACTATTCCAGCTACAATTAAATGCACAACTTCCTCAATAGGATTCCCAGTGGTGGTTCTTTATGTTTTATGCATCTTTGTCTGTTTGATTATGTGAGATATAGGAATGTGCAAAAAAAAAATGTTATTGAACTTATAAATAAAAATGTATTTAAATTCTTTCCTACCTAATTTCCATTTTCTCACTCCAAGAACTCATGTAAACATGGAACCAGATTCCCTGAATATGTTATAAGATACCTAAAAAGCTTTCAAAATAGACTTACTTAGATTTTCTTTCTTCCTACTTTGCCTGGATTTGGGGAGGTACAGCCACAGACAGCAGCTCAACGTGCTCTTTTCATTCATGTGCTCTTACCAGTGCTGCAGTGCTCTTGAGTCCTCTCATTTGTGCAGTCCTGAAGGTCTTGTGTGTCTCACAACAGTCCTGTTGCCTCTACAGCAGCAATCCAGGGCTGCAGTCAGTAGCCGGCAATATGAACAGGTCTGTCAGAGCTGGTCTCCTTGCTGGCACTGCCATAACAAGAGGGCCCCTTTAGAGCAGGACCAGAGAACTGGAGGGAGGCCTCTTCCAAACTGGTGTAAGGAATATACCTCAGGAGCTGCTCCCTGAGAAAACCTTGAGATCTTCAGGTGCTCTTCACTGTGTGACCAGATCAGATTGAATAGTCCCAAGGAGATCCGTAAGCATCTCAAGGCAGTGCTGTGGTTTAAGGTTTATGGGTTGAGACAAAGAGAAAAAGAAAAGGATAATAATTATGACAAATGTATTTATACATATATAATATATTTAGTGTATTTTCACACATATACAACATATGCAGTTGCAAACATATATGAACTAATCCCTATGCGCATCTGTCTGCAAGTCCAGGATTAGTTGCAGGGGTTTTAACAGCCACAGGGTTCACTGTAGGAGCTGAAGTGGCTGTTGGGCTGTTGCAGGAGTTGAAGTGACCTCAGAGTTCATTGCCAGAGCTGGAACCACCACAGGACCTGTGACTATGTTGGAGCAGCCACTGGGCTCATTGGAGGGGTTGGAGCCACCGCAGGGCTGTACTTCCTCCCTTGGGAGGAATTTGTACCATTTTCTTATTACCATACTTGGAACAGCTACAGGACCCGTAGCAGGAGTAACTGCAGAGCTCATTATGAGGGGTGGAGTGACAGAGGGATCTGCCCAGAGCTTGGAGCAACTGCAGGACGTGTAGCAAAACCTTGGAGCTGCTGCATGGTCTGTGCCAGGAGTTGCAGAGGCTGCAGCACTGTCAGCAGATCCAGCTCTCTGGATCTGGCACACTGCAGTCATTTGTGCCTCTTGGGGGTTACCAGTGCCACAGCAGACCTGCCCCCAATATTCTACCAGTTTATCAGGATCCTGCAGTTGCTCGGAGATGAAGTTCCAAAGCCCTGGGGGTGCCCACCACTCCAGGCAGCTGCCCAGACCGTCCCACACCCTCTGCCATGCAGAGCCTTCTCACCTTGGGGCAGATCTCTCACTGATATTCCTGAATAATTGTTTAACCTCAATCCTAGAATCATAGAATCACCAAGGTTGGAAAAGGCCTAAAAGATCATCCAGTCCAACCGTTCACCTATTACCTATAGCTCCCACTAAACCATGTCCCTCAACACAATATCCAGTACACCCCCGGACTCACAGAGGCGACAATGTAAATTGTGTAATTCCTAATCATATGGACAATATTACTTCCAAAACCCAAAGATGACCGCAGAGCTGAATGTGCACAAAACTTCACTTTGTCAGCTGCCAATTTTATCGTGGTACAAACTGAGGTCAAACAGCATAGCAAAATAAATACCCTAATGCAGCATCCAAGCACCAAGTAAGGAGCTGTGCAGTGAAGCTTCATGAGAAGACTCAACAAGCTCCACACATAGGGAGCACATCCACACATATCAGCACCATGGCCTGCACTTCTCCAGCTCCCACAAAGCCCTGTCCGCTCTGGACAGATGTGCTGCTATCTCAACCCTTGGAGCCTCACATCAGGCACCAAAATGACAGTGGTTGTTGAACCCAACATGTGGCTCAGCAGCACACAGTGCTTTGTGCACTGCCCAATTCCCAGTGGGATGGGGATGAGAACTGGGAAAAAGAGTACAACTTCTGGGATGTAACAAAGCAGTTTACTAAGAGAGATAAAAGAAGTGGAGTAATAGTTATCACTATATATCCGTTGATATGGAATTGTATGTAACAACTGATGCACAAGCACTTGCTCAGCACCACCAGACTGATGCTCAGCTGGACCCTGGGCAGTGAAGAGACTGAGATGAACTCCCACCCCTTTCAATACAATTTCTGCTTGCTGTCAGCTGATAGAGAACGTCCCTTTGGCCACTATCAGTCAGCTGTCCTCACTCTGTTCCCTCCCAGCTCCATGTGCCCTCCACTGACCATGGCCTTGGCTCTGTACAACACTGCTTAGCAGCAGCTGTAAACATCAGAGTGTTATCAATGGTTTTCTCCTAGAACCAAAACACTGCACCACAGCAGACAGTCTGAAGAAAACAATTCCATTCCAGCTGTAACTCAGATTCCTGCCTGTCCCCTCTTCTTGTTCTTCCTGATCAGGAAGCAAGGAACAGAATCTGCCGCTCTCCTCTCTGAGCCCTTTCCATCAGTTCTCAGCTGGCTCCTCTGCCATCCCCAGGCAGAGCTCAGTGCCCTCTCATGGATGGCAGCAGCCTTTTCTCTTCTTCCTTGCCCATCCGTCATGCAGAATCTGTACCCCATTTGCTACAGTACAGAGCTGAGAATCAACCCACCATGTCTCTGTGAACCAAACAAGACCCTAGGCCTGCAAAGGCACAGAGATTTGGAGTTCGCTGAGTGAATGTTTGTGGTCCTCTCATTAGTGTAACGACTCTTCAGAAAGGATCCCCTTCCAGAAGCATGTTTTGATTTTGCCTGGCTGGGCCTTGCATCTACACCGTGCTACTGGTGTTCAGAAGATGGCACACAGGTACGAGACCCATTGTGGGGCTCACAGTTGTCCAGTGAACATTGTCACTACCCAGGGCATGTCTTTCCTAAAGGTCCTCAGTGGCATTTGCCAGCTGGCTGGGGGTGTGCTGGAGACCCCAGGGAACTGCCATTCTGTTGTAATACAAGAAGAATTTTACAGAGCAGCAGCCATGGATCAAGATAAGCACTTTACAGAGCAGCAGCTGCAGAGCAGGATAAACAGCATGAGAACCAAGGACACCTCTAGCAAAAGAGTGAAAGGCTCGTGGCTTTGAAGTGGGGTTTTAGGGTTCTTATTGCAGAAGCTTTCTTCCAATTAGTACGTGTGATTTTTGAACACCCTTGTTTGTTTGCTATAAAAGTACGGCTCTTCAGGCAATAGATGGACACAGCTATATTTAACTATATTGGTGTGTGGTTGTTTGTCCTAGAACGCTGACTTTTGCCTTCAGGTTCGCCAACACATGGGGGCCCGCAATGTCATGGGATTTAACTCTTGAACACCTGTGGGATCCCGAGAAACTAAGCCAGTATTTGAGTCAGGGATGGCGCAGCCTAGATAGATCTAAGGGGGTATGACTTATTTGGGGCTTGGCTTGTGCTTACCGTGCTCTATATAACACTGTTCCGAAAAGAGAGAATTTCCGAGCTGAGGTTCTAGCCAAAAAGGGAAATCCCCAAGTCAATTTTGATCAGTCACAGGAGGCACCAGTAACAATATCAGTTGCCCTTGTGGAAGGCAAGAAATGGAAATGGGTGTCCTCACGTCTAGAACGGAAAAAAGAAGTGGAGGAGGAGGCAACAGAAGATCCAGGTGACGGGTCTGGATAAGTACCGAGAAAGGAAAAAGGAAAAGTGTCATGAAGAAGAGAGTGATGAGGAGGAAATCTCTGTTACTGTTTGTCGATCCCTGAAGATGACTGAAATCGAAGGCGTAAGAAAGGAGTTCACACGGCACCAGAATGAATCTCTTGTTACCTGGTTGCTTCGCTGTTGGGACAGCTGGGACGGTAGCTTGTTGTGATGTGACAGGCCCTTCCCCATATTCTGGAAGAATCTCAGTGTAATACAGTGGGTGTAGACAAAAAGGCGTAGGTTATATAAGGATGTGTCTGTTTCAATAAATCGCCATTTTGCCACTTCATCTCCTTGGTGTCACTTGGTAATTGGCCTAGCTGCTGCTTCAGTTGAAGGCGAGAGATCGTAAAGAAATTAACGACCATAAAGCCTTCATGTGTATCATTAAAATTCTCAGCTATTAGACACAAGCGCTTTCCAGATTGAGCAAGGAACAACAGTAAATTGCACTGTGTGTTTCCTTGTGGTGTTACCTACGTGACCACAGAGAAGACACGAGGAAGTGGCATGACCAGCCTACTCCTGTACTATGAGCACGGGTGAGGGAACTACAAAACAGTCCAACCACCAGTACGGCTGCTCCAGTTATCACAGGTAACCAATAGAGGGGCCCTGCCCTCATTCAAGGGAGTGGAAGGGATAATAGAGTTTATTGGACTGTGTGGATTTGATGGCCTAGCACATCAGAACCACAGAAATATAAGGCACTGGTGGATACTGGTGCACAGTGCACCCTAATGCCCTCCAGTCATGAAGGGACAGAATCAATCCATATTTCTGGATATCTCTCAAGAATTGACTGTGTTGGAGGCTGAAATAAGCCTCACTGGTAAAGACTGGAAAAAACATCCTATGTGAGTGGTCCAGGGTTTCCGTTCATACTTGGTATTGAGGATACCTCAGAAGAGGGCATTTCAAGGATACTAAGGGGTATCACTGGGCCTTTGGAATCGCTGCTGTAGATATGGACAACATTAAGCAGCTGTCTGTTTTGCCTGGCCTGTCAGAGGACCCGTCTGTTGTGAGGCTGCTACGAGTAAAAATAAAAGAGCAGCAGGTACCGATTGCTACAAAGACAGTGCACAGACGGCAGTATCGCACCAACAGGGATTCCTTGCTCCCCATTCATGATTTGATTCGCCAGTTGGAGAATCAGGGAGTGATCAGTAAAACTCACTCACCTTTTAACAGCTCCATATGGCCAGTGCGTAAAGCCAGTGGAGAATGGAGGCTGACAGTAGACTACCGTGGCCTGAATGAGGTCACGCCCCCACTGAGTGCTGCTGTGCTGGAGAGCAAATAATTCAAATTCTTCTATGAGCCAGTTTTGCTATTAAGTGAAGCAAAGTAAAAGGGCCTGTCCAGGAAATTCAGTTCTTAGGTATAAAGTGGCAGGATGGATGTCATCACATCCCAACAGTGATTGACAAAATCACTGCCATGTCTCCACCAACTAGCAAGAAAGAGACACAATCTTTCCTGGGTGCAGTGGGCTTTTGGAGGATGCACATTCCAAACTACAGCCTCATTGTAAGCCCCCTTTATCAGGTGATGCAGAAGAAGAATGATTTTGCATAGGGCCCAGAGCAGCAGCAGGCTTTTAAACAGATTAAACAGGAGATAGCCTGTGCCATGGACCTGGGGCCAGTACGGACTGGACAGGATGTAAAGAACATCCTCTATACTGCTGCTGGAGAGAAAGGTCCCACTTGGAGTTTGTGGCAAAGAGCCTCAGGAGGGACCCAAGGCCGACCCCTGGGATTCTGGAGCTGAGCGTACAAGGGGTCTGAAGAGTGCTACACTCCAACTGAGAAGGAGATCTTAGCCGCGTATGAGGGGGCTCGGGCTGCTTCCGAAGTAGCTGGTACTGAAATGCAGCTCTTTCTGGCACCTCGACTGTCAATGATGAACCGGATGTTGAAAGGGGAGGTTCCCTCCACCCATCATGCTACCGATGCCACCTGGAGCAAGTGGATTGCACTGATTAGACAACAAGCGCGGATGGGGAACCTCAATCGTCCAGGAATTTTAGAAGTGATCATAAACTGGACTGAAGATAAAAAGTTTGGAACATCACCAGGAGAAGAGGTGTCATGTGCTAAAGCGGCCCCACCATACATCGAACTACCAGAAAATGAAAAGAAATATGCTCTTTTCACTGATGGATCATTTCATATTGTAGGGAAGCATCGGAGATGGAAAGCTGCTGTTTGGAGCCCCACACGACAGGTCGCAGAGGCCACTGAAGGTAAAGGAGAATCAAGTCAGTTTGCAGAGGTAAAAGCTGTCCAGCTGACCTTAGATGTGGCTGAACGGGAGAGGTGGCCAATGCTTTATCTTTATACTGACTCATGGATGGTGGCAAATGCCTTATGGGGGTTGTTACAGCAGTGGGAACAAAATAACTGGCAACGGAGGTGTAAACCTATTTGGGCTGCTGAACTGTAGAAAAACATAACTGCTCAAAAAAAAGATATGATTGTAAAGGTGTGTCACGTGGATGCACACTTGCCCAAGAGTCGGGCTATTGCAGAACAACAAAACAACCATCAGGTAGGTCGAGCTGCCAGAATTGAGGTGGCTCAAATAGACTTGGACTGGCAGAACAAGAGTGAATTATTTCAAGCTTGATGGTTCCATGAGACCTCAGGCCATCAAGGAATGGACATAACATATAATTGGGCTAGAGACTGAGGGGTGGACTTAACTATGGATGCTATTGCACTGGTTATTCATGACTGTGAATCATGTGCCATAATTAAACAAGCCAAGAATATGAAGCCTCTCTGGGGGGAAGGCCAAGGCAAAAGTATAACTATGGGGAGGAGTGACAGGTGAATGATGTCACCTTGCCAGGATCTCATAATGATAAGCGTTTTGTGCTTACCATGGTGGAAGCAACCACTGGGTGGCTTGAAACATACGCAGTACCCCATGCTACTGCCAGAAACACAATATTGGGTTGTTAGAAACAAGTCCTATAGAGACATGACACCTCAGAAAGAACTGAGTCTCATAATGGGACACATTTCAAAAATTCCCTTAATAAATACTTGGGCCAAAGTTCATGGCATTGAGTGGATTTATCATATCCCCTACCATGCACCAGCTTCTGGTAAAATTAAAAGATACAATGGGGTGTTGAAAACTATGTTGAAAGCAATGGGTGGTGGAACACTGAAGCACTGGGAAAAGCATTTGCATGTGGTGCAAGGATGCTGTTAAAGTTCATATCCCACATGTGCCCTGTGTCTCATCACAGGATGTGGGGTGTGAGAAGGGCCCAGTCTGAACAAGCAGTCAATCCCAGTGAAACTCTGAACTTCAGATCTCTCAGTTCCAGTGCCCTCCTGTGCACACTCTCCCATAGTTTGATGTTCTTTATGTTCTGCATTGCCCAGAAGTGCACCCAGTGCTCCAGGTGAGGCAGTAGCAATGCAGAGCAAAGAGGGACAAACCTTTCTCCCACCCAGCTGGCAATAAATTGCTTGATGCACTTTAGGGGACTGTTGGCCTTCTTGGCTGGCTGGGCACACTGCTGACTCACTTAAAATTTTATGTTGAGCAGGACCCCCAATCCTTTTCAGTCAGACGTCTCTCATGTGTCCAATATACAGACAGTGTTTATGTCCAGGGTTGCCCATACCCAGGTGCACAATCAGGCACTTGTTCTTGTTATACTTTATGCACTTGGTGCTTAGTACCAACTGGTACCCACTTCTCTGACTTGTCCACATCTCTCTGCAAGTCCTCTCCACCCTCAGTGGAGGCAACAACACCTCCTCATCTGGTCTCATCAGCAAACTTGCTCAGAACATCTTCTAGTCCTGCATGCAAGTCATCTGCATAAACATGAAAGGAAAGTGGCCCTAAAATGGAACCCTGGGGAGCTCTGACAGTGACCATCTACCAGCCCAATGGAACCCACTGACTATAATCCTTTGGGACAGAACTACTGGCCAACTGCTCACCCACCACTGCTGGTGAACCTGAAAGGCAAAATGTCAGCGTGCTGGGTCAAACAGAGAAACACCAATATAGTTACATATAGCTGCATCAATTTATTGCCCGAAAGCCAGACTTTTATAGGAGACAGACAAGGGTGTCCAAAAATCACACACGCTAATTGGAGGAAAGCTACTGCAATAACAACCCTATAACCCCCCTTCAAAGCCACGAGCCATTCATTCTTTTCCTAGAGATGTCCTTTGTTCTCATGCTGTTTATCCTGCTCCGCAGCTGCTGCTCTGTGAACTCCTTATCTCAATCCATGGCTGCTGCTGTGTAAAATTCTTCTTGTATTACAACACACCACGTTCTGTTTCTGTCTAGCTGTATGCAGGAATTTCTGTCCAGAAGGGTGCTGGAGAAATAGTATCAAAAGCTCTACTGAAATCCTCAAGGATTACATCAACTGCCTTCCCTTGTTCAGCTCAATGGATAAAGGTGTCATAAAAAGACCTGAAATTAAATAGGACCTTCCCCTCTGTATCTTGTGTTGTCTGTGACCTGTCCTTCAGTTGTTTTTCCATAACTCCCACCATCATTTTCTCCATAATTTTACCAAGCACTGTAGTGAGACTGACAGGTCCATAGTTGCCCGTGTCATCTTTCTTGCTCTTCCTTACAATGAGACAACATTTGCCAGCTTCCTGTCAACAGGTATGACCCTAGATTTATTAGATGCCATTGAAATGCGAGCCCAGAGCATGCTAAAGTGTCATCAGTGCAAGAACGTAGATGTGCCATAGCTTTGCAATGCCTTGAAATCCAGACTATGCCACAGATGGAGCAGAGAGGAAGATCTGCCTCTTCTGTTCTGAGCTCATCCTTTTGATAAGCTGAATATCACTACATACTCCATGGGGTCAGGTGCAAAAGACACAATGGGTGCCCTAAGCACGTGGCTGAGGTGGTATTTAGGATGGCCAAGAATACCTCCCTTCTGGCCCTCAGCTGATGCTCCAGAAGGAGGTGTCTATCTCATAGATTTTCCGTCACAGTTTACAAGCACTAGCACAAAACTAGGATCACCCAAGGCATCTTGGGCATCACTGAGAGACTGTGTATGAGTAGTGCAGTCCCTGTGGAATAAAAACCAAGGATTCAGATGAGGGACTCACACACAGACACCTCACTGTGCACATCTGAACTCAGCTAGGTGAACTTGTAGCTCCTGTGGTTCTTTGAAAAACTGATCCCAATTCAGCCCCAGGGTTTCCATCTGAGGATGAGATGCCTAACGCTAGAATAAGGATGGGATGGTCTGTTGATAACAGGACAAATGGAAACGGATTTAAATTAAAAAGGGGAGACATAGGTTAGATGTGAGGAACCTATATTTTTACACAGCAACACTGGAAAAAGTTGCCCTCAGAGGCTGTGCATGCCCAATGGATGGGATCCTGGGTTTACTCTGGGTTTACCCTCACGTCAGTCCATGTTTCTACTCATACTTTTGTCTAGGTGAACTCTCACTTTACTCAAGGTTTTACTCACAGTTTACCATCAGGGAGTGTGATCGGGAGATGGGCTGGTGGAGTGACTTGCTGGCATCCCCGAGGGAAGGCTGCCAGGCAGATACCCCCAGAAAAGTGGTTGACTCCCTGCCCTGTCACAGTCAGACAGACCTGACTGATGAGGCAGGTTGGAAGAGAGTCCCAACTCAACATCACAGGAGCCCCCCCATGCCTGCCTAGCCCTCGACCCCTGATCCATCTAAGCAACAGGTTTGACACTCTGAAATCTGAAGGAGATAAGAATGGGGAGGCAATGGAGGATCTGCCTAGGAGGAAACCTAATGCAAGGCAGTCACTACCAAGCCTTGTGACTTCCTCTGCCATGAAAGAAAGAAGGGTGGCCGTGGTGGGTGACTCCCTTCTCAGAGGAATAGAGGGCCCCATTTGCAGACTGGACCCCAGTTGTCAGTAAGTCTGCTGCCTTCTTGGTTTCAGGTCAGGGACATAATGAGGAAACTCCCAATGCTGGTTAGGTCCACTGATTATTTTCCACTACTCATAGTTTAGGTGGGCAGTGATGAAATTTCTTAGATAAGACTACAAACTATAAAAAGAGATTTCAGGAATTTAGGCCATTTAGTTCACAAAGTGGGAGATCAAGTGATTTTTTGTTCTATACCTTCAGTGGCAGTGAGGGACACAGAGCAGGCTTGGAAAGCAAAGCAATGAACAATTGTCTCAGAGGTTGGTACTGAGCCAGAAACTTTGAGTTCTTTGATCACAGGACAGTTTACTTGGCCCATGGTCTGTTATCCATGAATGGAACCCAACTGTCTCAAAGGGGGAAGTGAATCCTAGCATAGACGGTAGCGGGGCTTATCGAAAGAGCTTTAAACTAGCTACGATGGGGGAGTGGACAAAACAGGGCTTACCAGAGATAAGCCTATGGAAATGCTGTTTGAGCTGGGAGAGAGGCAGATGCCTCAGCTGAAGTGCGTCTACACCAACGCACGCAGCTTGGTCAACAAGCAAGAGGAGCTGGAAGCAACTGTGCATCTGACAAACCATGACCTAGTTGCTATTACCGACCCATGGTGGGACCACTGCCATGACTGGAGTGCTGTGATGGATGGTTACAAGCTCTTCAGAAGGGATAGAGGAGGAAGGAAGGGTGGTGGTGTGGCCCTTTATATTAAAGAGAGTTTTGATGTTGAAGAACTTGGGCTTCAGAATGAAGTGCATGTTTGTAAGGATCGGGGGAAAGGCCTGTAAGTGTGACATCTTGCTAAAGGTTTCTTATAGACCGCCTAATTGATGGGTGAGGCATTCTATGAGCAGCTTACTGAAGTCGCAAGATTGCCAGCACTCATTTTCTTGGGAGACTACAACTTCTCTGATATATGCTGGGAATATAATAAATAGCAGAGGAATCAGTCCAAGAGGTTTATAGATTGCATGCAAGACAGCTTCCTTACACAGCTGGTATGAAGTCCTACCAGGGGTGGTTCCTTGCTAGACCTGCTCTTCACTAACAGTGAAGGACTGGTAGGAGTTGAGAAGGTTGGGGACTGTCTTGGGCAGAGTGGCCATGAAATGGTAGAATTCTCTATTCTTGGAGATGTCAGAAGGGTGACTAGCAAAACTACTATCCTGAACTTCTAGAGGGCGGACTTTGACCTGTTCAGGACACTTGTAGCACAGGTCCCTTGGGAGTCGCTCCTTATGGGTAAAGGGGTCCAGGAAGCCTGGACACTCCTCAAGATGGAAATCTTAAAGGCACGAGATCAGGCTGTCCCTGAATGCCATAAGGTGAGCCATAGGGGAAGAAGACCAGTGCAGATGAACTGGGAAAAACTATTGAGACTCAGGAAGAAAAAGAGAATCTCCGTCCTCTGGAAGAAGGGGCTGGGTACTTGGGGAGATTACAGGGAAGTTGCTAAGGCATGCAGGGAGGAAGTTAGGAAGGCACATTAATTCCCTGTCCCTTAATCCATGCCCAGAGCTTCTCAGCCATGTCACTGCCAACTGTAAGCTCCATGCAGAGTTCAAGTGGGACACAGAGGGCACAGCCTTCTGCTGGGTGGATGCAAGTGTTGGTGGAACCAGATGGGACAAAGCCCTCCCACCATGCCCTCCTGGGAAAATGGCCACCCCAAGAATGGCAGTCTGCCTCCTCCATGACCCCATCTGAAATGCTCCTGCACTGATTGATTATAGGGCTTTAAACCAGGTCCAAATGGGGAAGGGTGGGGAATTGGATGTGACAGAGAAGGGCTGAGGGATATTGTTGCTGTTGGAGATTGAATGGAAAGCCTCTGAGTTGTTCTATAGGATTGTGTGAGGATTCCTCAGAGAAAGTCTTGTTGCCAATACCCCGTCCTAAATCTTACTGTGTACCCTCTGGGGGTAACCCCAACCTACTGCTGCCCTAAAGTGCCTGTAGACCAGTGCGGGTAGCATGGGAAATAAACGGGACAAATCAAGAGAAAACCACAGAGCTTTTCCTTTCATGCAGGCTGCTGATTCTGAGCAAGGCCCTGAACATCAGTACTGTCATCAATTTATAAGCAATGAGCCGATAATGTTCCAATTAGAAACTTTTATTAATTGTAGCGGGTAAAACAAAAAGGCAATTCAGCGCTGGGCGACAGGGGAATCATCGTTCCTCCAACTGCCGCACCTTCCCGTCCCTTGCAACTTCTTTTGTAAGGTCCATCCCGAGTGTATTGTCCTTTAATTGGTCGGTCGTGATCGTGCCACTTGGTGTGTCGTTCCTTGGTTGGTCCTTCCGTGAAACTTTGTATCCATCGGGGCGCGCTTTGCCTGTAACTATGCAGAGTACACAATCTACCCATAAAATTAGAGTGTTCTGCAACCCTTGTGGCCTCCATATTCCACCATCACATCCCGGTCCTAATGAACAAGCACTCCACCACAATGCTACTACATCCCGGTCTTAATGAGCAAACATTTTATCACAGTCCCCCCTTTTCTTTTATTGTACTATTTTGTTTTGCTCATTAAACCGTTTTAGTTCTTGTTGACTCCTGGGCTCTTTTTCTTTGTTCTAACTGTTTTCTTAGTTCAGCCATTGTATCTATTGCTACCCCCGTTTGATCAGCGTAGGTGCAACATTGTTCTTTAAGAGCCACACATTGTCCCCCTTGCTGCAATAGGAGAAGATCCAACCCCCTTCTATTTTGTAACACTACTTCTGATGAGACCACTTAAATGGCTCATGTGTCTGTACCTCTGTACCCCAACCCTCATTAATGAGACTTAATATTATTATCAATTGAGCTAGTTTTAGATAGGCAGTTTTCCCACTGCAGTAGTGAGTCTTTAATTGTTCGGGGGAGTTATTTCCAGTCTTGGGGTATCTTCTGGATTCTAAATCTTTGGATTCATTCATAATGGAGCAGACCCCTCCACATGTTTTATCTCCTCTGCCTCGCCCATCGACTCGGTTGCCTCGAGCCATGGGGTGTATAATCTTCTCGGCAGCAAGAGTATTCTTCAGGAGGGGCTGGTTTTGCTTCCCTTTTAAGTGGGTCTTTGGGGTACTGCACCCTATTCTTTTTCCCACTGGTTATACGCTTAAGTGATGCTGGTAAGGATCCAAATTCACCCCCAAGTTTACCCCCTTCTATTAAAATTTCCACGGCCACTCTGAAGGCTAATAACCAATTTGTGTATCCCTGTTTTCGCAGTGGGTCCACTACCTTTCTAAAACATATCCCAACAGTTGCATTCACAATAGTCAAAATATTCCCTTCTACATTAAATTCTATACTGATACGTTTATACAATCATTGTTAATTCATGTTCTCATTTTCCTTGACGGAGGGTTTCGTGACAGTTTTACTTTCAAATCACCCGCTGGACTAGTGACTCTCCATTCGTGGTTTTGTACTGGACCCTTAACACGACTAGCATGTGTCCATCCTTTTTCAGCAGTTCTGATGGCAGTATTGGTAGTCAATAATACCAGATAGGGACCTTCCCAGCGAGGCTGCAGTGTGGTTTCTCTCCAGGTCTTTATCAGAACCCAATCTCCAGGCTTTATTCGATGGAGGGTAATGTCCAGAGGGGGTCTTTGAGTCAATTGTCCCTTTTTCCACAATTCCTGTTTATACTTCATTAATTCCGTGATATAAGCTTGAATGTTCTGATCTACCACCCCCGGGTGATCTTTAGGGGTTCCTGCATCATATGGCATTCCGTATAACATTTCGAAGGGAGATATTCCTATGTCAGCCCGGGGCTGGGCCCTAAGGTTTAAGAGGGCAAGGGGAATGCATTTTATCCATGAGAGCTTAGTTTCTAGTGTTAATTTGGCCAATTGCTTTTTTAGTTCCCCATTCATTCTCTCTACTCGCCCTGAACTCTGTGGGTGCCAGGGAGTATGTTCTTCCCATTTTATTCCCAAGGCTTCAGCTATATTTCTAGTGATTCTTGATGTAAAGTGTGGTCCTTGATCTGAATCTATTACTTCTGTTACCCCATACCTAGGGATGATTTGTTCGAGTAATATTTTTGTTACTACCTGAGCTGTTGCTTTAGTTGTGGGGAATGCCTCTACATAATGTGTGAGGTGGTCTATTATGACTAATACATATTTATATCTTCCTACTTTAGGAAATTCGGTAAAGTCAATTTGGACTCTAGAAAATGGCCTAGTGGCCAAGGGTCTTCCCCCCATAGGCAGTTTTCTTTGTACGGCTCTGTTTATCTTTAAGCACGTAATACATCCTTGAGTAATATGTCTAGCTAAATTATGTAGGCCTATACACATGTACTTAGTGGCAAAATGATCTATTAAAGCTTGGCTTCCCCAGTGGGTCCGTTCGTGCAACTGGGTCAGCACCTGAGATGCTATTGACTTAGGCAGTACCTCTCTCCCGTCAGCTAAATACCACCTCCCTTCTGTGTTTTTAGTTATTCCCATTTGATTCAGTTTTTGTTCTTCCTTCGGTGTAAACGAAGGGGCCTCATCATGTGTCAATTCTTCCTGCCTTTCCTGCCTCAGGACCAATTCCCTGAGGGCAGCTTGCTTAGCTTCTAGGTCTGCTGCATTATTTCCTCTAGTCTTGTAATCGGTCCCCTGTTGGTGTCCTCTAAGGTGTACCACCGCTATCTTCTTTGGTCTTCGTAGGGCCACTAAGAGTTGCTTTATTAATTCTTGATGTATTAAGTCCTTTCCTTGGGAATTTATCAATCCCCTTTCTTCCCAAATCTTCCCAAAGGTATGTATTACCCCATAACTATATTTGGAATCGGTATAGATAGTGCCCTCTTTTCCCTGTAATCTTTTTAGTGCCTGTAAAACAGCATACAGCTCGCAAGCTTGAGCTGACCAAGTGTTACTCAAGGGTCCTGATTCCAATACCCGGAGGGTCTTTCCATCTACTATTGCATAACCTGATCTTCTCTTTCCCTCCACTACTCTAGAGGATCCATCCACAAATAATTTTTCCCCTTCTCTTAATTCTTCTTCCCTGCCCAATCCTGTGTTAAAACCCCATACGCTGTACCACTGTCTATGTTAACGAATAAATAAAAGGGTCTTTTTAAGTCAGGCAGGCTCAAGACAGGGGCATTGATGAGATCCTCCTTCAGCTTTTGTAGGTTCTCTTCATCTTGTCTATCCCACTTTATTAATCCATCGGTACTGAGCTTTTGATATAGGAACTTTACTGCTATAATTTTCGATCCATTGTCTACAATATCCCACTAATCCCAGCAATTGTCTTATTTGTCTCTTATTGCTTGGCGACGTCAGGGACAATATTCCTTGTATCCTTTCAGGATCTATCTTCTTTTCTCCTTTACTCAGGTAATGCCCTAGATATCTAACCTCCTCTTCCACAAATTGCAATTTCCTTTTTGATACTTTAAGTCCTTTCAGTCCCAAAAAGTTCAGCAATTTAATACTTTCTTTCCGAACCTTTCCCTCATCCTCTCCAGCAATTAATAGATCATTTACATACTGTATTAATTTGGTATCAGGATCTAGCTGATACTCTTGCAGGATCTGTTCTAGGGCTTGCCCAAACAAATTAGGGGATTCTGTGAAGCCTTGGGGGAGTACAGTCCATCTTAATTGCTGTTTTCTGTTAGTATCTGGGTCTTCCCACTCAAATGCAAAAAAATCGCGGCATGTCTCATCTAAAGGGCAAGCCCAAAAAGCATCTTTTAAGTCTATGACACTATACCACAAGTTGTCGGGCCCTAATTTACTTAGCAACGTATAGGGATTAGCTACAACTGGGAACCTAGATACAGTGCGCTTGTTAATTTCCCTCAGATCATGAACCAACCGATATGTTCCATCAGGTTTCTTTACCGGTAATATAGGGGTATTAAATGGGGACATACAGGGTTCCAGTAATCCTTTGCTCACTAATCTATCTATTTCTGGTTTGAGACCCCTCCTTCCTTCCAGGGAAATAGGATATTGTTTTATTTTTACTGGGATTTCAGGATTCTTGATTTTTACCGTGAAAGGGGGTATTTTTAGTTGTCCCACACTCTCGGGGGTATACCACACATCAGAATTGATCTCTTGTTCATCCTCTACCCTAAGAGGGCAGAGTTGATTCTCATTCTTTATTCTCTACTTCTAGTCCTATGCCTAATGCAATAATCAGATCCCGTCCTAACAAATTGAACTCCGCTTCAGGCAGTATCAAGAAATCACCCAACCCCACTTTGGACTCTGCTTCTATCATTACATTTTTAACTATTCCTACTGTAAAAGGTTCTCCCTTTGCTCCTATTACTTTGGTAGTTTCCCGGGAAGGTTTGCATCCGAGGGGGATCTGTTGTATAGTAGACCTTTCTGCTCCTAAATCTACTAGAAACTCTACCTCCTCAGCTTGGGGACCAATTTTCAATTTTATCAAGGGCTCCTGTTGTTTCTGGGTCCCCAATATATAGAGCCCCTGACACCCCTAGTCTTCTTGGAAGGACTTTTCGTCTCTCATTCTAACCCTGCAGTCCCTCTTCAGGTGTCCCTTTTTCCTGCAATAATAGCATATTCTCTCCTCCTCCCTGTTTTCAGGCTTCCTAAATATTTTGCTGTCCTGGAATTCGATTTTGCGTCCATCCCCCCATTTTCCTTTCCAATTCCCTACTTTCTCTGACCGCTGCTACCATCATCCTAACCTGCTTATTATGTCTTTCTTCCTCCCTTCTTACATATACCTTCTGAGCTTCCCTCAAAAGTTCATCAAGCCCCCGATCCTGCCAATTTTCTATCTTTTCTAGTTTCTTGCGGATATCTTCCCAAGCCTTAGCTATGAACTGTGTTTTGAGCAGAGCCTGGCCTATCGGTGTATCGGGATCCAATCCTGAATATAGTTGTAAATTCTTGCGTAACCTTTCTAGCCATTCAGTGGGTGTTTCCTCCTTCTTTTGTCTTTCATTAAAAGCTTTATTTATATTCTGACCTCTTGGGACTGCCTCCCTAATGACCTGGCTAATGATAGTTCGCAGATCCTGCATGTGAGTCCTATGATGTTGATTTTGATGGTCCCATTGCGGATTCTGTAAGGGCCATTTAATATCCGCAGCGGGCCCGTGGGCATGTTGAGCATCCCAAATGCGCATCCCTGCACGCCTAATCATACCTCTCTCTTCTGCTGTGAACAGTATACTTAGAATAGATTGTAGTTCCTCCCAGGTATAAACATTTGGCCCTAAGAACTGATCTACTCTGTCTGCCACCCCCAGGGGATCTTCTAGTATATTACCCATTTCCTTCTTAAAATCTCTAACATCCCCTGAATTTAAGGGCACTGATATAAACCCCATCTGAGGTTGTGGAACTCCCATGGGCATTTCTCTTAAAGGGTAGAGGTTATTTTGTCGTGCCTTTGCCCGTGTCACAGGCCCTCCCCCTTCTATCTTTTGTACTTCTCCCTCTCTCGAATCCATCTGCCCATGATCCAACTGAGGAGGAGAAGGTAGGGGAATTGCTGGTGGTAAAGCATATGGTGGGGGTCCCACTAAGGCCTCCTCTTCCCTTCGAGGCTTACGTTTTTCGACATCTTTTTCTGTTCGTGTCAAATTAAAAATGGGGACTCCTAAACCCTCTGGGCGAGTGACCCATACTGCTGCATAGTCACTTTCTTCTTGATTGAAAGGGGTTTTGGAGTTTACCCAAAAATTTAATTGCTGTTGTACCCAATCTTCATTAGAACCATACTTAGGCCACCATACTGCCGGGCCAATTTGTTGTCCGCTCCAAATTTCTACACAATAATAAATCATCTTTGCCTTATCTTTATTTCTTGTTCCTGGATAGTGCATCCAAACACTTAGCATGAACCCTAGAGGTGAGTCCTTAGGAATGGATGGTCGTTTAGAAGGGGCGGATGGTTTAGTTTTACACTGCCCCATCTCGTTCTTTACTTCTTGCTCTCTTGTTTTATTCAACGTCTGTAGCTCCCCCTAGTGCCCGTAGCTCTAGGATGCGATCTTATAATATCCTTCCCTAGTGCCCGTAGCTCTAGGGGTACACCTAATAGTAATCCTCCTCCCTAGTGCCCGTAGCTCTAGGGGAACACCTAATAATAATCATCCCTAGTGCCCGTAGCTCTAGGGGAACACCTAAAAATAATCATCCCTAGTGCCCGTAGCTCTAGGGGAACACCAAAGAATAACCCTCCATAGAGCCCGTAGCTCTAGGGGAATACCAAAGAATAACCCTCCATAGAGCCCGTAGCTCTAGGGGAATACCAAAGAATAACCCTCCATAGAGCCCATAGCCCTAGGGGTTGTGGTGGTGAAAGGGTCCCGCTTATACCCTGTACCCACCCTTCGGCGTGCCCTCACTCAGTGTTGCATTCACTCGCTTCCCCCAGGTCGTGGCCCACGCCCTCGCGGGCAATGGGAACCGCACTACTGTGGGGTCCACACTCGCTCGGGTTAGTGCCGGCTGCCGGCCCCCCTTCACAAACACACAACACTCGCCACACGCCGGATTCCCAACCCAGACCGGACTATACTCACCTGTCCTGCGTCTTCGTCCGGACTTTCGTGCACGAAAATTAAAGGGTTAACCGGTTTTTCCTTGCCTTTGTGTTTTAAATTTCGGATCGTCGGCGGGAGTAGGGCGGGAGGATAGGAGCCGAGGCCGCCTATTTAGGCGGGGCGCCCCCTCAGGCTCCTCATGCCTACGCCACTATTCCCATCCGAGTCAAGGCACCAAATTGTCATCAATTTATAAGCAATGAGCCGATAATGTTCCAATTAGAAACTTTTATTAATTGTAGCGGGTAAAACAAAAAGGCAATTCAGCGCTGGGCGACAGGGGAATCATCGTTCCTCCAACTGCCGCACCTTCCCGTCCCTTGCAACTTCTTTTGTAAGGTCCATCCCGAGTGTATTGTCCTTTAATTGGTCGGTCGTGATCGTGCCACTTGGTGTGTCGTTCCTTGGTTGGTCCTTCCATGAAACTTTGTATCCATCGGGGCGCGCTTTGCCTGTAACTATGCAGAGTACACAATCTACCCATAAAATTAGAGTGTTCTGCAACCCTTGTGGCCTCCATATTCCACCATCACATCCCGGTCCTAATGAACAAGCACTCCACCACAATGCTACTACATCCCGGTCTTAATGAGCAAACATTTTATCACAAGTACCACAGTGTAGATGCAAGACCCAGACAGGCTAAATCAAAGCATGCTTCTGGAAGGGGATGCTTTCTGAAGAATCCTTACACTAATGAGAGGACCACAAACATTCACTCAGCGAACTCCAAATCTCTGTGCCTTTGCAGGCCTAGGGTCTTGTTTGGTTCACAGAGACACGGTGGGTTGATTCTCAGCTCTGTACTGTAGCAAATGGGGTACAGATTCTGCATGACGGATGGGCAAGGAAGAAGAGAAAAGGCTGCTGCCATCCATGAGAGGGCACTGAGCTCTGCCTGGGGATGGCAGAGGAGCCAGCTGAGAACTGATGGAAAGGGCTCAGAGAGGAGAGCGGCAGATTCTGTTCCTTGCTTCCTGATCAGGAAGAACAAGAAGAGGGGACAGGCAGGAATCTGAGTTACAGCTGGGATGGAATTGTTTTCTTCAGACTGTCTGCTGTGGTGCAGTGTTTTGGTTCTAGGAGAAAACCATTGATAACACTCTGATGTTTACAGCTGCTGCTAAGCAGTGTTGTACAGAGCCAAGGCCATGGTCAGTAAAGGGCACATGGAGCTGGGAGGGAACAGAGTGAGGACAGCTGACTGATAGTGGCCAAAGGGACGTTCTCTATCAGCTGACAGCAAGCAGAAATTGTATTGAAAGGGGTGGGAGTTCATCTCAGTCTCTTCACTGCTCAGGGCCCAGCTGAGCATCAGTCTGGTGGTGCTGAGCAAGTGCTTGTGCATCAGTTGTTACATACGATTCTATATCAACGGATATATAGTGATTACTATTACTCCTCTCCTTTTATCTCTCTTAGTAAACTGCTTTGTTACAACCCAGAAGTTGTACTCTTTTTCCCAGTTCTCATCCCCATCCCACTGGGAATGGGGCAGTGCACAAAGCACTGTGAGCTGCTGAGCCACATGTTGGGTTCAACAACCACAGTCATTTTGGTGCCTGATGTGAGGCTCCAAGGGTTGTGGTAACAGCACATCTGTCCAGAGTGGACAGGGCTTTGTGGGAGTTGGAGATGTGCAGGCCATGGTGCTGATAGTTTCCCTATTTGTGAAGCTTGCTGAGTCTTCTCATGAAGCTGCATTTCACAGCTCCTTGCTTGCTGCTTGTTTTCCCTGCTGCATCATTTGTCAACTCTGGATGCTGGATTAGGGTATTTATTTTGCTATGCTGTTTGACCTTGGTTTGTACCACGATAAAATTCGCAAAGTGAAGTTTTGTGCACATTCAGCTCTTTGGACATCTTTGGGTTTTGGAAGTAATATTGTTGGTATGATTAGGAATTACACATTTTACACTGTCGTCTCTGGGAGACCAGGGGTATTCAAGGAGAGACTGGATATTGTGTTGAGGGACATGGTTAAGTGGGAGCTATTGGTAATAGGTGAACGGTTGGATTGGATGATCTTTCAGGCCTTTTCCAGCCTTGGTGATTCTATGATTCTAGGATTGAGGTTAAACAATTATTCAGGAATATCAGTGAGAGATCTGCCCCAAGGTGAGAAGGCTCTGCATGGCAGGGGGTGTGGGACAGTCTGGGCAGCTGCCTGGAGTGGTGGGCACCCCCAGGGCTTTGGAACTTCATCTCCGAGCAACTGCAGGATCCTGAGAAACTGGTAGAATATTGGAGACAGGTCTGCTGTGGCACTGGTAATCCTAAAAAGGCCCAAATGACTGCAGTGTGCCAGGGCCTGGCCCACACCTACTGAGCTGTGTTCAACACTATTCAGCATCTTCAAGGGGAAGAGAGCTGGATCTGCTGACATTGCTGCAGCCTCTGCAACTCCTGGCACAGTCCCTGCAATAGCTCCAAGTTTTTGCTACACATCCTGCAGTTGCTCCAAGCTCTGGACAGATCCCACTGTCACTCCACCCCTCATAAGGAGCTCTGCGGTCACTTATGCTACAGGTCCTGTAGCTGTTCCAAGTATTGAGATAAGAAAATTAAGCAAACCCCTGAGTGCTGCTGTAGAGACGACGGGACTGCTGTGAGACACACAAGACCTTCAGGCCTGTAGAAATGAGAGGACTCGAATCCTCTGTGCACTGTATCAGTGTAAAGAGAGGAGGAATGAAAAGAACTAGTTGTGCTTCTATCTGTGGCTGTACCTTCCCCAAATCCAGACAAAGTTGGATAAGAGAAGAGCTAAGGAAAAGCGTATTTTGAATGCTATTTATTTATCTCTTAACCTATTCGGGGAATCTGGTTCCATGTTTACATGAGCTCTTGGAGTGAGAAAATGGATAGTAGGTGTGAAAGAAGTGAAACAAATTTTTATTTATAAGTTCAATAACATTTTTTTGCACGTTGCTATATCTCACATAATCAATCAATCAAAGATGCATAAAAGATGAAGAACCATCACTGGGAATCATGCGATGAAGATGTGCACTTTATTGAAGCGGGAATAGTGAGTATTGCAACACCTTCCTGAGAGCGTGCTTGATCTCCCTGTTCCTCATGCTGTAGATAATAGGGTTCAGTGTTGGAGGAACCACTGAGTACAGAAGTGCCACTGTCAGATCCAGGAGTGGGGAGGGAATGGAGGGGGGCTTCAGGTAGGCAAAAGCACCAGTGCTGAGAAACAGGGAGACCACGGCCAGGTGAGGGAGGCACGTGGAGAAGGCTTTGTGCCGTCCCTGCTCAGAGGGCATCCTCAGCACAGCCACGAAGATCTGCACATAGGACACAACTATGAAAACATAGCAGCCTACGTCTAAACTGATAGTAAAAATGAGAAACACAACTTCCCTGAGATTTGATTCTGAGCAGGAGAGCTTGAGGATCTGGGGAATTTCACAGAAAAACTGGTTGACAACATTGCCTTGGCAGAGAGGCAGTGAAAACGTACTGGCAGTGTGCAGCAGGGAATAGAGAACCCCAGTGCCCCAGGCAGCTGCTGCCATGGTGGCACAAGCTCTGCTGTCCATCAAGGTCCCGTAGTGCAGGGGCTTGCAGATGGCAACGTAGCGGTCATAGGACATGATGGTGAGAAGGGAATACTCTGCTGACATGAAGAAGGTAAAGAAAAAGAGCTGTGCAGCACATCCTGTGTAGGAGATGGCCCTGTTGTCCCAGAGGGCGTTGGGCATGGCTTTGGGGAGAGTGGTGGAGATGCTGCCCAGGTCGAGGAGGGCCATGTTGAGGAGGAAGAAGTACATGGGGGTGTGCAGGCGGCGGTCGCAGGCTACGGCTGTGCTGATGAGGCCGTTGCCCAGGAGGGCAGCCAGGTAGATGCCCAGGAAGAGCCAGAAGTGCAGGAGCTGCAGCTGCCGCGTGTCTGCCAACGGCAGCAGGAGGAACTCACTGATGGAGCTGCTGTTGGGCATCTGCTGTTGTTGGGCTTGGAGTCCTGCTCAGAGTGCAGAAGATAATGACAAGTCCAGACCATTCTCAGAGGCACTACTCCTGCTATACTATGAAATGTTTTAATTCTCCTACAACAGTGTATATTTAGCACCATTACTTGCATTTAATTTCATGTAGATCAGTATTCCTTAAGCAGAAGCAGCATATGGAGCTCTAACCTTCCTCTTATTTTCTTATCCCTTCTCCCTGGATATTTTCATCTGTTTCATGTCTCATATCTTTACCCCAAGTGCTCTTAGAGCCCCCTACCCGAGCTTCTGTGGCATTCAGTTTCAGTTAGAAAATGCTGCCTGTTTGTAGGATAAGTGAATTATTCATGCCTACAGAAAATGAAGATAATTCCATCCTTCGAGAAAGGGGAGACTGAAAGCACATCATGTGTGAGTGTTCACAAAACAAGCAATTGATTGATGAAAAATTCTCAGAACTCTTATTGCCCCTTTTAGATTTCTGACTCCAAACCTCTTTGCCTCAGAACAGGAAATGGAAACCCCCTGCCTTGGCTCTCCGCTTGCAAAGTGCCCTCAGAAACATTCAGTTGTGCAGTGGAGCTGTGATCCCCTGCCCCAGGCAGCAGCTGTGGCAGCACAAACCCTGCCGGGGGCTCCTTACCCCACACGTCTCCCCGCAGCGCCCTGGGCAGGTCCCCGGGCAGGCTGAGTGCTGAGCCTGGCAGGCGGCAGAGTCCCATACCCGGCACACAGCCCCTGGGGCACAGCAGGGACCCTGCTCTGCAGGACAGCCCTGAGCACCCGTCTCAGCTGGAGCAGAAAGCTTTTTCCACAGTAAAGAAACATGCAGTGCCTGCAGTCAGATCTCCTATGGGATGTCCCAGTTATAGTTACCCCTTAATTAAAAGCAGCTCATGGTCAGCTGTGAGACTTACCTTGTCATGGTCTGTGAGCAATGCTCCTGCAGTGAGTTCACAGCCCGCTCACACCACACACATCCTGCAAGCTCTCTCCAATTTCTCTCCTCTCCTTCTGTCACCTGCAGGCTGTGCTGTGCACGAGATCTGCTCCTGGGCACAGCTGTCTCTCTGCAGCTCTGCCCACTTTTATGAGCTCCCTGTGTCCCAGGAACCTGGACAAGCAAGCAGCAGATTATGTCATTTTTATCCTTCCCACTCATTTCCCCTGACATGTCCCTGGGTCCTCATGGCCAACAGCTCCTGAAAGACAACAGCATCATGACTGTGCTTTGAAATCCACTCAATTAACCACCACATGTCCAGTGGTCAGTGACTGATTGGAGACATATGGGGAGTGCTCCCAGAGATCGTTTGATGAAACAATAAGGGCAACCAGACA
This sequence comes from Coturnix japonica, assembly GCF_054131305.1. Lineage (NCBI taxonomy): Eukaryota > Metazoa > Chordata > Aves > Galliformes > Phasianidae > Coturnix > Coturnix japonica. Next base: position 16,168,278 of record NC_140671.1, on the reverse strand, counting down.
AGGAAGGCGAGGTTTGGACTTTCCCTGTGCAGGGCAGTGATCCAGCTGAGGCAGCGCAGGAGTCTCATCCCTTGACAGAAATCCTGGAGCTGAAATGGGATTCGGCTCCCCACAGAACCACAGGAGCTGGGATTTCTCTGGTTCAGTTCAGAAGTGCACAAGGAGTTGCCTGCATGTGAGCTCCTGCTCTGAGTCCTCGGTCCTTCAGCTGGGAGGCAGCAGCTCACACACAGACACTGGGTGATGCCCAAGGTGCCTGGGCTGCTCCTGATGTTTGCAAGTGCTTGTAAACCGTGTGGGAAATCCCTGAGATAGACACCTCCTTCCTGGGCATCAGCTGAGGGCCAGAGAGGGGATAGCACCGGCTGTCCGGTGAATTCACTCACAGCTACAAGAGCAGCACAGGGCCTTCAGGAAAGCCATGCCCATGGTGTGTCCGTGCTGCTACGTCACCTCCAAGACCCACGATCGGTCTAATGTTTGTGTGCCACCTTCTGCACACTGATTCTATAGATGAGCTATCCAGTCAGGCAATGTCCAGTGATGCTTTCCAATTAGGATGTTTACTTCTGTGGTTTTGCACTAATGCAAACACCAACACACAAGAAGCTAGAAATCTTGATAGAGCTGCAGGCCTGAGCTCCTGTTTGGACCATGGGGACACAGTTTAATGGTTTCCACAACTGCACTGTAGCACAAGGGGGATACCGAGTCTTTAGGATGGATGGGCGAGGAGACAAAGAAGGGCGACTGCCCTCTGTGAGAGTGCACTGAGCTCTGCCTGGGGATGGAAGAGCAGACAGGTCAGAGCTAATGGAAATGGCAAACAGAGGAGACCATCAGTGTCTTTTCCTGTCTTCCTGATCAGGGAGAGTAAATGGAAGGTGCCCTCTGCAGACAGATGGGAATCTGATGTTGTCTGTCCCTTGTCCCATTTGGTGGCCTTTGTCACTCCATTATCTGTGGCAGGGACAGCACAGCAGGGCATGTGGCATCCAGCAGATCCATGGAGAGCACAGATGGCAGCTTCTTGACCAAGCAGTGGAGGAACCAAAGAGGAGAGGTGCTCTGCTGGATCTCATACTCTCCGGCATGGAAGGACTTGTGGGAACTGTGAAGGTGAAAGGGGCATCAGGCCATGTGCAAGATGCAAATGTATCTCTTTTAATTTATTTATTTATTTTGAGGCTGTAAGCTTAATAGTTGATCATAAATGTCAATAAAACTGAAACAAATAATTGAAGACAAAGATGGAAATCAATGAAAATATGTTAACCCTTCTCAACATGAAAAATTCTCATGAGTCTTGTTCCATTTTAAGTTGTAAATATGAATCTTTGAGGTGATTTGATGTCTTTTTTTTTCTTTTACTGAAACTACAATGTTTTCCAGAACTGTGTTCGCTGGACACAAATGCCTTCAGGTTCAGAGACACAGACAGCGGTGCCAGTGCCAATGCCCTGTGACTGTAGCCTGGTGCCCAGCACTACTCTTCCCTGCTGCCTATTTGATGTGCCTCATCCTCCAAGTTTTTTCAGCTCTCCTAAAGAAATGGCCATGGTTAAGGGCATGTTTTCAGCAGGCCATTTGGGCACACACTACTCCCACTGCCCTCCAGATTTCTCCATCCCTTGCTCTTTGTTCAGTCAGATACCTCCCAATTATCTGTCTGATTTCTGACTTTCAGGGGGATTACTGGAATTTGTTCCATCTCCCCAAAGTCTGATGGAATGTGTTGTCAACTCCTTCACTGTGATTTGATCTATCCCTTCCTATCTATTCTTTTTCTTTTTCTTCTTATACTTTTTCTTTTTCTCAATCACTGTCTCTTTTTTATTAAGGCACGAAGTCTGAAAGATGTTCATTAATGTCAGTAAAAGTGAAAAACAGAGTTGGAGACAAAGATATAAATCAATGAGAATGTGTTAACCCATCTCAATGTGTGAAATACTCACAAGTCCTGATCAGTTTTAAGTTGATACCTCTCAACTACCTGGCTGATCTATCCCAGGAAGATTACTGGAATTTGCTCCATCTCTCAGAGTCTGATGGCCTCTGTTGTCAACTACTTCACTGTGATTCAATCTATCCTATCCTACCTCAGAATAAATCATTTCTTTTAAAAATATTCCATATGAAAGACAAACTTCAATAGATGCCGCTTGAACATGGCATGCAGTTGATCACTGTGTTTTACTGTTCATTCAATTGCATCACCTTTCTTTCCATTTGCTGGCCAGATAAAAAAGAGAAATCTTTCCTTTTCCATGTGTAGCTGGTTCTCTGAGGAAAGCCAGTGGGAGTTGGTGCAAAGCAGTTTTAACACTGAGCGGATGAATGCAGAGGAGAAGAGTGATGTGAAGAAAAGTGATGCAAGTCCCATAGGTCCATTGTGAGCAGAAATTGAATGGGGAGGTTGAGAAGGACCTTTGTCAACACAGTAACAGTACAGAACTCATTGGGACATCCTGGATTGGTATCAGTTGCACAGTGCTGCTTTAATGTCTTCTTTAAACCCAACTATAAATAAATAGACAATAAATTTATACTGGATTCTTTAAGCTCTCTCCAGATATCCCTCCTTTTTGCTGAACAAGTTCTGATAACCTGAAGAAGATAACAAGATGGCATAAGGCACAGGAGATTCTTTAGGTTATAATGGGCCCCAGGGTGCATTTGATGCTGAGTTCATCAGCCTCTAGTGCAGAGAGAAGTTTGCACAAAGTGCTCAACAAGACAAAGTCGGAAGTAACAGTGAAGTTTCTTGGAGTATTAATGGGCCCACTGAGGGCCATTACCAAGTAAGCTTCCCAAGGGACTTGTTAGAGAAGATAACTGGAAGCCATGACTACAGGCAGGCAAAGGCACTGGCATGCTAAGAAACCTCTCCTTTGCCTTACGAAGCAGACAGGTCAAGCCCTGATTGCAAGACCAGTGGTAGAGAGATCCTGTCTCTCATGTTGGCTCCTGGCATTTCCTGGGGCAATGGGTTGGAGGTCCGTATGATGTTAAATGAAAGACATGGGGACAGAAGATCCCAGGCTCTACATGTGGTGCAAGGACGCTGTGAGGTTCATGTCCCATATGAGACCTATGTTTCATTGCAGGATGTGAGAAGGGATGTGAGAAGGGCCCAGTCTGAACAAGCAGTCAATCCCTGTGAAACTCTGAACTTCAGATCTCTCAGTTCCAGTGCCCTCGTTTGCACATTCTCCCAGAGTTTGAAGTCCTTTATGTTCTGCGGTGCACAATCAGGCACTTGTTCTTGTTATACGTTACGCACTTGGTGCTTAGTACCAACTGGTACCCACTTCTCTGACTTGTCCACATCTCTCTGCAAGTCCTCTCCACCCTCAGTGGGGGCAACAGCACCTCCTCATCTGGTCTCATCAGCAAACTTGCTCAGAACGTCTTCTAGTCCTGCATTCAAGTCATCTGCATAAACATGAAAGGAAAGTGGCCCCAAAATGGAACCCTGGGGACCCCGACAGTGACCATCTACCAGCCTGATGGAAAAAACTGACTATAATCCTTTGGGACTGACCTACTGGCCAACTGCTCACCCACCACATTGTGTTTCTGTCTAGCCATATGCAGAACATTCTGTCCAGAAGGTTGTTGTGAGAAACAGTATCAAAATCTCCACTGAAATCCTCAAGGATTACATCAACTGGCTTCCCTTGGTCAACTAAACGGATAACTGTGTCACAAAATGAGCTTAAATTAAACAGGACCTTTGCCTCACAAACTTGTGTTGGCTGCGACCAATGACAGAATTGTCCTTCAGCTGTTTTTCCATAACTCCCACCATCATTTTCTCCATAATTTTACCAGGCTCTGGACTGACAGGTCCATAATTGCCCATGTCATCTTTCTTGCTCTTCCTTACAATGAGACAACATTTGCCAGCTTCCTGTCAGCTGGCATGACCCTAGACTTCTTTAGATGCAATTGAAATGACAGCCCAGAGCATACTAAGGCGTCATCATTGAAAGAAAGTAGATGTGCCATAGCTTTGCAATGTCTTGAACTCCAGAGTATGCCACAAATGGAGCAGAGGGGAAGATTTGCCTCTTCTGTAGTGAACTCATTCATTTGGTAAGCAGAATAACACTACCTGATACATGAGGACTGTGTCTCTGCTCTGCTCTGCTCAGCTCACAGGGCAGAGGTTCAGGGTGTTGCTCTCATGTCAGTGCAGGTAAACTCACTTTAACCTTTTTTCTTCTGTAAATGCTTCCTCTGTTTGTATGCTCAGATACACTTCCACATTCCCTCAAGTACACTTCCATATATCATTAACAATTACACTTTCTTATACCATCAAAACTGTTTGTCAAACAGTACAGTTCTTCAGTTCACATAAACTCCCTTAATACAGTCTGTATTCTTCAGTTATAAACACTGTGCCACAGAACCAGCACTGATTGAACCACCTCCCTCACACACTTCCTCGCAAGCAGTACATAGTATTACATAAATGGGTTGACACTCATTGGTCGGGTGGAATGTACACCTCTCCTCAGGACAATCTTACTAATCTACAGAGTACAAACTCCTGTCTTCTTACATACAAGCAGAAAGTTCTTATGAGTGGACACACAACACAGTCTTTCACTTTGTCCGTGTCTGGCCATTTCCCTCACAGGAGGAAGGAAACATGGATCGGGACTCGGCACTCACCCTGCAGCTGTTCTGTGTCTCACTCACACCACACTCACTCTGACATTTAGATCAAAAACCATGGTTTATTCATACTACACAATGCTGACAACGTTTTCTAGCTGGAATCTTAATAACACTCATACTCTGGTCGACCAGTTGCAAACGTTCATGTTTTTCCCAGAGTCGGCTTGACACACGGTACCAAACACTTAAAGCAGATGATAATATTGAACATACAACCTATAACCCCCATGATTACAACTTGGAGAACCCAGGCTACCATTTGACAGGCTATCCACTATATCCCATACCCGTAGGAGAGACCAACCTAGGTCCCTCCTATTGTCAACTACCTGGGAGAGAGTATTTGTTCTTGTTTCCATTCATATGACATACAGTTCCCTTTCATAGGAACTCACCCAAGGAGTCTTCCTACCCAGCTGGCAACCAAAGCCATGAGCTCACCTCCCTGGGAGCAGCACGTATGGCTGTAAACTGTGTAGGATGTCTCCTCAAGACATATGGGCTCCACTTACCATACACATACCTGGTCCACCTATGGGTGGTCCTTGTCTGTCCCTGCAGTGATCAGGTGAGGAAGGGAGTCCTTCAGAGAAATCTCAGGGTGCGCCAAAAGTGTCTCCCTCTCAGCTGGTCCTGCAGCGAACAGAGCTGGTCCCACCTGGGCCGCCAAATTGACTACAGGAATTGAACTCTATAACCTCTATAACTGATACAGTCTCCCATGACATACTTATACCAAAGCTGAGGAAGTAAGGGATAGGTGATTGGACAGTGAAGTGGGTCGAGAACTGGCTGACTGGCAGAGTGCAGAGGGTTGTCGTTGGCGGTGCAGGGTCTGGCTGCAGGGCTGTAACTAGCGGCGTCCCCCAGGGGTCTGTGCTGGGTCCGGTCTTGTTCAACATCTTCATCAACGACCTTGATAAGGGGATAGTGACCACCCTCAGCAAGTTTGCTGATGACACGAAGTTGGGAGGATTGGCTGACACGCCTGAAGGCTGTGCTGCCATTCAGCGAGACCTGGACAGGCTGGAGAGCTGGGCAGTAAGACACCGGATGAGGTTTAACAAAAGCAAGTGTAGAGTCTTGCACCTGGGTAGAAATAATTGCATGCACCAGTACAGGCTGGGGGAAGAGCTGCTGGAGAGGAGCTCTGCTGAGAGGGATCTGGGCGTCCTGGTGGACGACAGATTGACCATGAGCCAGCAGTGTGCCCTTGTAGCCAAAAAAGCCAATGGCATCCTGGGGTGCATTAAAAAGAGCGTGTCCAGCAGGTCGAAGGAGGTGATCCTCCCCCTCTACTCTGCCCTGGTGAGGCCTCATCTGGAATATTGTGTCCAGTTCTGGGCTCCCCAGTACAAAAAAGACAGAGATCTCTTGGAAAGAGTCCAGTGGAGGACCACAAAGATGGTGAAGGGCCTGGAGCATCTCCCCTATGAGGAGAGACTTAGGGAACTGGGTCTGTTTAGCCTTGAGAAAAGAAGGCTGAGAGGGGACCTGATCCAGGTCTATAAATATTTGAGGTGTGGGGGGCAAAGAGGTGAGGCCAGACTCTTTTCAGCAGTGTGTGGAGGAGGGACAATGGGAAACAGACAGAAACTGCACCATAGGAAATTCTGCACTAATGTGTGCAATAACTTCTTTATGGTGAGAGTGACAGAGCACTGGAACAGGCTGCCTAGGGTGGTTGTGGAATCTCCTTCTCTGGAGATATTCAAGACCTGCCTGGATGCTGAGCTGTGCAACGTGGTGTAGGGAACCTGCTTTGGCAGGGGGACTGGACTCAGTGGTCTCTGGAGGTCCCTTCCAACCCCTACAATTCTGTGATTCTGTGAATATCATGGAGTTGTTTGGATGGGGAAAGACTACCCCTTTGAATGACCTTTTGTCAGGGCATGTCCTGGGATTCCTAGGATCCTCAAAATGCAGCACTGCTTCTGTCACTGAAAAATGGGGCCCTGTGTGGGACGGAGGGAGGGTCCATGAGTCCCTGGCCCACCTGACTGAGTATTTCCATGGTCTTAGCAAAGACATACTTACAACTTGAGAATGACAGTTAGCTGTGTTCATGGTGGCATGGCCACTTTTAATGGCCTTGAACTGTCTGAACATAACTGAAGAGGCTCAGGCTGATGCAAATCAGCTATTGAATGATAGTGTTGAAAAATTGGAAAGACAGGTGGCAGTTTTGATGGGAAAAAACCTAATTCAATCATTCTCCTATGGAAGATCAGTAACAACTGTCTGGAGGACCATGGGGGCCCTGTACAAGGGAATCTGTATAAAATGGACTCTGTAAATGAAGGCACTAAAAGGTCAGATTTTGAGGTTCCATTTGGACTAGATCTATTTGAGATCTGACTGATTGTAACCCAAAAATGAAAAAAAAAAAAAAAAAAAAATGCAGGATAGGCTGGTGGGAGTGCCCTGACCAGTGTCCACCCCCCAAACCCTGCTGCCCATAATACAGCAGCTGAACTGATGGATATAGTACAGTGGTTTAGACAGAAACCAAGAGAGCATGCCAGCATAGCTGCTCTGGTTATGGACATGGAGGCAGAAAGTGCTATGGTGAATGGACTGGAAATTTCAAAACTGACATCCATTACTACTAACCCTGCCCTCAGGCAAAGACTTTATGCTCTTGTCTGGAGGGCTTCTTGCAATAAAGATTGGCGGATTTGCTGCGTAGACCGGTCAGAACTCAGATCTGCGTTGTGCTTCCTGCGGCACCAAACGCCCAACCGTGGCAGTTCCGCTTATTGGCCAGCAGGTGGCAGCAGAGACCACGGAAAGAACGTCTGCGGGACAAACCCTGGGGATCCGTTCTTTTGATTATAGGGGAAGAACACAAAGATGGAAGAGGAAGGAAGGGGGAAAAAAAAAAGAAAAAAAAATAAATCAAACCACAGCAAACAAATAAAAACTTCTCCAAACGTAGCAAACTTGAATGTCTGTCAATAAATTAATGAGTAATTAAATTGATATCCCTTTCCCGCCCTCCCCCCCCCCCCCCCCCCCCCCCCAACTTCTGAGATGAAAAAAAAACACTTCTTTTAGAAGAAAACAGAGTAGTAACAACTTCTGTACCTACATTCACCACTCTGAGATCCTGTCTGGGTCTCCCAAGGCTTGTAAATAACCACTGGGTCGGTTCTGATGTCGCGTGATTTGTTGTCAGTTCTCTCATGGTTCTCCGGTCAGTTCTCCGGTGCCAGGATCTGCCACAGGGCATTCTGACCACGGGCATCATGTTTCTACGCTGCCGCCTGCATTTAACAGGCAATGGGACTGCCCAGCATGTGCAAGGCAGCACCTCTTTCACACCACCAGAATGTTTAAGGCTGTTGGGATTGTTGTTAGCGTCCCATTAACACTGAGGCTAGAGATACCCTTAGGATTGACATTACTATTAGCATTACTTTGATGGTGCCCTATCTGGGTCATTTCCAGGGGATGTCAGGAGTAAGGCACAGTGTCAGGAGAAAAAGAACAGACTCTGTTACTTTATAAACGTGATAATAGAGAGAGTTCATTGGAAAAAATACAACTCTTAAATAATGCAAAGCATGCTTCTGATTGGATGCAGGCATCATCTGGGCTCTGATTAATATTACTCTTAAGGTAAAGATTATTGTTACCATAATGATTTTTTTTTTGGATTATGATCAGGGTTAAGGTTCCTTTTGCTACAAACTTCTAGCATCATTTTTGTTGTTGCATTTGGAGTTAGGGACGATTTTAGAATCAGGGTAAGGGTTAGGATTAGAGTTACATTGCGGGTTAATGCTGTTATCTTTACAGCTCCTGTGGGGATTGGGGTCTGGGTCAGGTGTTTAAAAATGAAATGAAAAAAGAATTAAAAAAATATATTGAAAGCTTCAGATTTCCTTAATCTTTGTGGGAATCATATAATGTGCAACTCAGATCTACCTCTTCGTGCAGTGACTGCCTGTAAATTTGCTAGAGCCTAATATAATATGGCCTTGTGCTTTCCACTAACTCACCTTCATTTCATTTTCATTACATTTGCTTGGTAGTCAGATTTTGGTGTGTGGATATTTTAAAACAATCTGACATTAGCAAAAAATTAAAAATAAAATTAAAAAAAATGCACAACAGCATCGTATCAATTTTTATAGATAAGATAAAGAAGAGCAGTTTCCCTTAGTTTTCTGTGCCTCTTTACTTTCTTACCCTCTCCCCTTGTGTGAGAAACTCTCAAAGTCAAAGATTTCTAGTTAGGCAAAGATGGCAGCGATAGCAGCAGTGCTTATTCATTATTGCAGTACTGCGCGCACATCCCCTATTGGCAAGGGAGAAACTGCACACCAGTCAGTGAAATCAATTCTGTTCTGTGCCCTAAACCCACTGCAGGTGATGCTCTCATGGCTCTCATTGGTTGAGCATCTCAGGCTCACAGACTCCTCGAGACTGTGGCTAGGATTCATTTCCATAGAAGGTCAATTACCAACCTCTTGTTTTTAGGTCTGCCTTGTACTTTTCTGCGGACAGAGAAGGGCAATGTTTCCAAAAGTCAGTACATTCATTCTGTCCTGTGCTGGGCTCTACCCACCCTGTATTTATCTTGTGCTTGTCTCAATTCTCCCCATGTCAGAATGCCCCCAGTCTGAACTTAATTCTGTTCAGCAACTTTCTTGGTGGAAAAACTACTTATACAGCTGTTTTACAAGAGGGTTATACATTCAGTTAGGGCCTACACTATGTACTGAAAATACTGGAAACTTCCACTGCAAAAACACAATCTACCTCTCCCATCTGTGCAGCCTTGCAGACCCAGAGCATGCCAGGTTATTTCTGCTTTCATAGCATTTGCATGCTGTAGGGTGAGCACAAGGTTCTGCTGCTTGATTCTTCTGCAAGAGCTGCCTACCGGCAAATGGTTGCAGGGATGGAGGATGTGACTTGACAGGAGGGCTTGAGAGGTCAAGGGTGAAGATGGGACTCCTCTTGTCAAGATGAGAGTGGCTCAGAGCTTGTGCTGCTGCCTGGTGCCTGGGACTGGCAGCCTGACTCTAAGTCCCCATCTAAGATGCTCAGCTTCACCTCACTGATGGTGACCTGCTCCTGCATGGTGGTGCTGCTGTTGGGGCACTCGGGCTGTGCTTGGGATGGGCAGCACTGCAAAGGCGCTGGGTCACAATCCTGGCAGGTGACTGCTGTGTCTGGCAGGCTCAGGTCAGCATCTTCAGCAGAGCCAGGAGATATGAGAGCATGAACGTGGATGAGCCCCTTGTGTCCATCACTGTTACCATGTGGAAGGCTGTCATCCAAATTGCAGCGATTCGTGCTTAATAAGAACTCTCCATTGATGGAAACACACTGCACATCACTACTTGGTTTGGATCTTTGGGGTTGACAAGGGCTCGAATCACCTAGGAAGGCATAGAAACACAAGGGTTAGTGTCAAAGGTTTGCAAGTTGAATCATGAAAGAGGTTGTTGATACTTGGTAATAGAGTGGCGGCAGGAAGAAGCAAATAAGCTTCAAGCAACAGAGCCACTGTCTTGAAAGTGATCCTCATTCAGGTCCAGCTCGTGTGTTGTTACACTGTAATCTGCTTCTTTGGGTCTACCTAGTGGGCAGCAACACTCGAGCTGTTACTGATATCATTGAAAAGAACTGGAGACAATTGTTCTATTCCTAAGAGCTTCAAGGTGCCTAGAAGCACAAATAGAAACCAGCAGTATTTCATCACTTCACCAGAAGGAAGGTCAAACACCTGAGCTGTGAAGAGCAGTTACAGAACCTATGCATAAGATCACACCAGACATACTTTGTTCTAACAACAGTTATGGCACATAGTCCATTTCCTTCAATATTCCCAAAATGAAATGATGTGGAGCATTACAGGGAAAGAAACACTGCACACAGACACTATGACCCTGATTAGACTCAAGCAGCAGACTTAAAACAAGTCAGAGTTTTTGATTCCAGGATATTTCAGGACCTATCGTGTGAAATTCAGTTACACAACAGTGCCTAGGTGCCTGCGTTTCAAGCAACTTTCAGATCACAGCCATGTAAAATAAAAACAAATTCAGTGCAGAAATAGCAAGCCTGTACCTTAATACTCATGAGATTATCCATTTTTTACAGCACTCTGACTAAGTTCTAAAACTTGCTCATCCCAGTTCACTTCAGCAAGTTCCACCAATTCAAGCAACGCAGTTCTGAGATCCTGTGTATGTTGTGCAGATAGAATTGAACAGTGCAGAAATAATCTCTGACAGCTTTAAGAGCTCTGTTCTGCTTACAAACTCTCAGTCCAAAACTATTCTCAGTTTTAAGGAAATGAACACCTGAAGCAGTTGGATCATCTGCCGCATTCTGCTTCTTGGCATCATGATTAGCACAAAGGGTTTTCTGCTGTCCTGCAGAGATGGAAAAAGTCCTGCTTACAAATGGACCAAGTTTCAGTGTACAGCAGAGTTTGTACCAGACTAAAAAGCCACGCCATTCAATTCATGTGCTCAGGTTGTTATGCACTCCGAAAGGAAACAGAACTAACTGTTGGATTCTGAAGGCAATCTGTGGGGTCCTACATTACCTCCTGATTCTGGAAGAGGAAATTCTAATAGCAAATGCAGAACTTTGATCTTTGTAGACATGAGAAGAGCTGGCATTTAGGAACATTCATTTCAGGGAAATCAAATGATGTGTCTGTATTTTTTACTACAGATAGTATAGGGAGCAGCCAGTTGAAGAACCAGATACAAAAAATACAGCCCATTGGCAAGAAAATACTTCTCCTTAAATTCTGTATGCTATCATGGTACAGAATTAGGCTACAGTGCCACATAGGCCAACCAAGTGTAGAACCAAATCCACAAAATACTGGTAGACAAAGTAGCAAAAACAGGGACAATATTCAGCAGACAGGCCTTTCTACCCACAGCTCAGCATGTTCTGCCATCCGAAAAGCAAGGCCTCTTGTCAAGCTCAGCTATTTCCCTTCTCAGTGTATTCTAGCACCACTGATACCCACTGGTATCCTCCTGTAGAGTGCCATCATATTGTCATCATCCAAAGGGAAAACCCACACAGCAGAGCATACAGCACTACACCCATGCTCCAAATATCCGCCTGAAAAACAAAAAGACAAGCTTACAAACCTGAAGCACCTCAAATGGCTTCCTGACAGACTGGATTGTCTGCCCTTGCCAAAGCCCACATATAGCCCATGAAAAGCTGGCTCTTTCCCTCAGGAAATAAAACCTTATCGTCCCAGAGAAAGCATATAACCCTCATTCAATTGCCCTTCCACTCAGCTTAGAGCACTACTAAAACCAGCATCTTCACCTTAGCTCATCACACTGCTGCAGTTCCTTTTACAAGGATTTCACTGGCAAAAATGAAATCAAAGCCGTCACAAGGGATTTAGCACAGTTACATGTTACTGGCTACGAGAGCTGTCAGCACAGTCACCTGTCAGGCTTTGCTGATGTTCTATTTATGTAGAGGCACAACAAGGTTCAGACACCTCACAGTGCAGTTCTCACTTTGACTGTAAAGAAAAAGGAGGCTTGAAAAGCAGTGTGTGGAAAACAAAGAAACAAGAATTAGAACAACAGTGGGGCCATGGCACTTGTAGGAATTGCTCCGCCTTTAACAGCGATTCAAGAAGGATGAGGGCATTCCAAACCAGACCAGTTTGGACAGATTAACAACTGCAAGTAGTGGGTTCCAAAATTCCAGACATGAAATCAAAGCTGGAAAAACTCTTCACATTTTCATCTCTCAATTTTTAGTACATTGTGCATTACAACGGAAACAATTCTTCACATACAACTTGGAAGCTAAAGACAAGTCTGACAAAACAGACTGCACAGAAATGATGGATAATTAACAGAGCAAATTGCTCTTTCAAACACTTACTAATAGAAAGAGATCTCTGAAGTTGCTGTTCTGTAGAGCACCAAAGCAGTCGCTTGAGGCAGTTCAGGATTAGCCTGAGACGAACCAGCCAGCTGTGAACTGAGACCAATTGCACTTCTTCTATTTTACTTTCATTCTATGTGACCTCACTAAGCAAATATTGTCTAAGACCATGAGTATCACATAAATGTGCAGATCTCAAGCTGCTCACTTATCTAGTACCCTTGGCATGATGCTTTATTTTCCTCAGCTATTCATCTAGATTGTGTCTGTTGATTGTGCAACAACAGCCTGTTGGTCTCGATTACCTGTGAGAGGCTCTAACTTTGGCCAGGAAAAATCATTTGAGGATAAGTAATTATCTGGGACTCAGTAAGGCAGTCTTCCCATGCTTTCATAACAGCAGAGATACACACACACACAAACTCGTGGAACCCCACTGCTTTGCACAATCCTGTGCACACTCACATGTGTCATGCACTGATTTCCCAGCCAGTCCTCATGGGGTCTATTACTTAGGACAGGAGTGTAGGGGAGCAGCCAGAAGCTGTTTGCATTCCCTGCTGTCTGCTGGGCAGCTTTGCTGGAGATGCTTGGGTTGCTTTGCTTTTCCTTGGGAGGTGGGAAGGAGCTTTGGGTTGGAGGCACATCCCGTGCCAGAGCATCTCGATGGCACGTGTGTGGCACTGATCTGCAGCAGATGAAGGGGAGGAGGTCCCAGCACAGCCCTGCACCATGCTCTGCCACACTGGGCAGCTTGTTCCTGGCTCAGCAGCGCCATCAGACAAGGAGCAGGGAAGGAAATCAAGGATGGGGGGTACCATCAAACGCAGTTAGTGCATGCCTGTGCAAGACAAACAGACCCAGAGCTTGCGGGTTATTCCTGCTTTTGTAGCATTTGTGTGCTGTAGCTGAGCAAAAGGTTCTGCTGCTTGAATCTTCTTCTGCAAGAGCCACCTACCGGTAAATGTCTGCAGGGATGGAGGATGTGACAGAAGCATTTGTCTCCATGACAGCGTAGTTACACTTGGTCTAGAGAGTGAGAGAGGCAGGCAGCACTGCCTGATGTTGGTCAGGGCGAGTTCCTCCTGCCGCAGCACGATGATGGCAGGGCTGGAGATGATCTGCAGGGACAGCTCACAGGTGAGAGCCAGGAATGGACACGGCGGGAGGACAGAGGTGTTAGGGAGCAGCCACGGCATCAAAGAGCATCAAAAGGCCCTGAAAAGCATCACAGCCACAGCCAGGAAGCTTGGGGTTTTCATGAGCAGCATCCAGGATGCTAGAGACTATTTGCTGCCATACACAACGGCAGCAGAGCTCTCGCTGCAGGCATCCCAAAGTCAGGCAAAATGGGAACACACCCAGAGCTCGGCCGCACAAACCCCACAGCCGGAGTGTTGTAAGCTGAGCTGCCTTGCAGTTTCTTGCACTCATCCCAATCTCTGCGAATGAAAACTCGGAATTCAGTCAAGGCGTTGATTGAGCACGAGCGTGCCTTTATTCAATAGGAGAAAGGAGGGGATGTGAGGTCTGGAGGAAAGATGGGACTCATCCTCTCTTGTAATCATGAGAGCTGCTCAGAGACCGTGCTGTTGCCCGGAGCCTGGGACTCGTGTCCTGATTCTGTGCCCCCCTGCGAGATGCTCAGCTTCTCCTCGGTGATGCTGACCTGAGCCTGCATGGTGGTGCTGCTGTCGGGGCACTCGGGCTGTGCTTGGGCTGGGCTGCACTGCAGAGACATTGAGTCCAGGCTGGTGCCTGAGGTGTCTGGTGGGCTCAGGTCAGCAGCTTCAGTAGGGATGGGATGAATGAAGGCTTCAACGATGATGACCTTCTTCTCTTGATAGCTGATGTTATATGGAAGGCTTTCATCTGAACTGCAGCATTCTGTGCTTAGTAACAACTCTTCATTGATGGAAGATGCGTCATCGTAACATGCCCTGCGTCTTGGGGATATACAAGGGCTCGGGTCACCTAGGAAGGAGCAGATGTACAGCAGTTAGTGTCGAACGTTCACAAGATGAACCATGGAGATTCTTGACATTTGGCTATGTAGTGGTGGTGGGCAGAAGCAAATAGGCTTCTAGCAACAGTGTCACTGTCTTGAAAGTGATCCACGTGCAGGTCCAGCTCTTGTGTTGACAAGAGACTCATTTGGGAAAGACAGGGATCAAGACGGGCTTGAACGCCAGAAGGAGGTACAAGCCCACTGAAAGCATGAATTCTACCTGTGTTGCTGACAAGCAGTGTTTTGTAAGCTGGACTTGCACCCTTACCTGCCAGGACCAAGACTTCTCCTTCAGAGGGCTCCCTGGCACTGCTCTGCAGTTGGTGTTTGGCCACAGGGGATGGTTTGCCCAGGCAGAAGCAGGAACACCAACTGCCAGCTGCTGACTCTGCCCTCTTCCTGGGAGAACTCAGTCTGCAGAGAAAACAGAGCATGCTGTCAGACGTGGTGCAGGGTGATGGAAGAGCTGCACCGAGCCCTGGCCAAAAGTTGCCTGTTCTGGGCACTGCCTGCTTTCTGCTGAAACACAGCTTAGAAACGCCCTCTGTTTCAAACAGCAGAGGATGCTTCCATTCCTACAGCTCAGCCCTCAAGTCCTGAAGGCTAAATACCTCTCAACGATGTCAAGCAAGGACATGGATCCGGAGAATGTCGGAGGCTCAGGCTGCTTTGCTCTCCCGGGGCTGGCCTTCACCAGGGAACAAAGGCCGTTGATGAGCTTGCCCCATTTCTTTGGCTCTGCGCAACAAAACAAAGAAACCAGTTCATTTCAGGCCTGGCTCGGTTGGACGAAGCTGAGCGCAATGCATTCGACAGAGCATGTAACAACGGGAAGAACATTCCCAACAAGGACACGTAAGAATGGATTTTCCCCATCCCTGGAGGTGCCCAAGGAGATTACTGTAGTTCTCTTTCTAAGCTTGCTGAACTTGGGCATAAACAAACCCCCTGAAAGTAACATTCTGACCCTATTTGACTAACTCGCGTTGTCAAATGTAAATTACGCACCTGGCTTTGGCAATGAATTGAGGAGGGAATCGGGAACTTTTCCACTGATGAGTTCCATGCACTCACCAGGGAAAAGCCCAACCTGTAATTAGAACAAAAAGACAGGTGAGCATTAGCCCGAGCCCAGAGCCAAAGGGAAGGTCCACTGACAGTGACACAGGGCAACTGTTTGCATCCAGCAGCCATCCGTTGCAGGCAGAGCAGCTCCAAGCTGAGATTCCCAACTCTACTGAAGTTGTGCTCTCTAGTCAAAAACGTGTGCCTACCTCAAAGCCACGCTTGCCTCTCCACCAGGGGCTCAGCCTGTTGATATGTCCTCATATCAACAATGCTCACCAGATCTCTGACCTGAAAGAGATTGAAACATCAATCCCAGATTCAGCAAATCTGGTAGGAAAACAAAGCAGAAAGGACTGCCCTCTTCTATGCACGACAACACGGAATGCCTGGAACTGCTTACCTCCAGAGAGAGCTCATCTGGCCCCTGGGTGACGTGGCTCTTAATAACATGGGCTGCCGCAAATGCTGGTACGTTTAAAGATGACATAGCACGCACCAGCTGCGGCTTCTGCATGTTATCAGCCTGCAAAACAGAGAACAGGCCGTGGTCAGGAGCTGAGGACAAACCAGGAGGATTTCAAGGTGAGGAGCACATCTGCAGAGAAAGCTGCAGCAAATGCGCTCCGTCCTTCTCAGGAGCACTTCAGAAGGAGCTGCACGTCTCATAGCTCTGGAGCAGCACTTCTTCCCCACCCTTCACTACTCCAAGCAGCTCCAACAAACTTCTCAGAAGAAATCCAGGCCAGCACAGACCTGGCAGACCAGAACCAAGTGCAGCTTGTGTGACGGCAGTGCCCACTCCTTGCTTCCACCCTGCTCCAGCTGGTTAAGGAGTCTGAGCATCACTGGCCTTTGACAACTCAAGACTTCCAGCACCTCATGCCAACATTTCTCACTAAGATACACCTAAGGCATTGAATTCTCTTCTCACTACCTCCTCTCAGTCCTCCCCTAGGAACAGAAACCATTTAGATTCTACAGCAAACTACAGCATCTACCCTGCAAGAGCACACTGAACCACCTGCAACAATGAAACATGGTTTTGGAGAGTGGGTCTGAAAACACACCTTTAGACAGCTGTCTCCCTGTAGCCAAAAGGAAACCAAGTAGCAAAAGAAGAGTCCAGCCTGAAACATGCCCATGCTACTAGCCCAAGTTTCTCACAGTGAATGCAGAATCCATCCTGTTCTTGAGGTAACAAATGACCAGTGGGTCTCCTCTTGCTCCACCCCTTCTCCTTCAAAGCCAGAAAAAGAAAAACAGGTAGAAGAAAACCCAGACGTACCTTTCCACACAAAGAGCAGAAAGTGGAACAGCAGTTGTCTCCTTCCTGAGACATGGTGGGGAGCATCCCAGAGGAAGCCCAAGTTCTTTGCTTCTCTCCACAGGGACTTCAAGCACTCTTGGCAAGAGCTGCTTTGGTTCTTTCTTCAATTGCTTCCATCACCAGAATCTCCTTTGGAAAAGGAACCCGAATGAAAGAATCAGCAAATGAAAAAGAATGAGCAATAGCCACTTTACCAGCTTTCTCCTAACATGCAATTTAGACCCCCAATTCGGGCAAGGTCTTAAAATCAGCTGGTTACAAGAACTGTCCCAAAATATATCCAGCTTCTGTACAGCTGCTGTTATTTCTGACAGCGAGTGTAATCACAGAATCATAGAATGGCCCGGGTTGGAAGGGACCTCAAGGATCACGAAGATCAATCACCTCCCTGTCCCTGCTGGCCATCCCCTCTTCTGATGGAGCCCAGGGGACCATTTGCTCTCTGAGCTGCAAGAGCACGCTGATGGCTCACGTTCTGTTTTTCATCCACCAGGACCCCCAGGTCCTTCTCTGCGGGGCTTCTCTTAAGGACTGCTCCTCCCAGTCTGTAGAAATGCCTGGGATTCCTCCAGCCCAAGTGCAAAACCTTGCACTTTGCTGTGTTCAACCTCATTAGATTCACGTAGGCCAACCTCTCGGTTGAGCTCCCTCTGAATGGCATCCCTTCCTTCCACTGCGTCAGCCGCACCACTCAGCAAACAGCAGAGGGTGCACTCCATTGCATCATTGGTGTCTCTGATAACCATGTAAAAAAGCACTGGTCCCAAGACAGACTCCTGGATGACACCACTTGTTATCGGCCTCCACCTGGACATCAAACCATGAATCACCACCCTCTATCCTCTACAAAACCTCTTTGTCTTCTACTCCTGCTGCAGCTGCAATGGCTGCACCAGCATGACTCACGTTTGACAATCCTCCAGCTCTGGCCTAGCCATGCACAGCAGCAGTCCGTCTCCCTCCCAGCTCACTCACCAGTGTGCTGCTGTGCCCCAAATTCAGTGCAGTAGCACTGAGAGCAGGCAGCACCCATCACCCTCCTCTAACTCTCTCTGCCAGCTGCGATGAGGACTGACATAGCACGCCCACCCCAGCCCAGCTTTTCTGCTGAGACACCTCCCAGCAACCACCCAGCACCAATCCCAGTTGCTGCAAGCTGTCTGAGAGCCTGCTGGAGTGCACTGACAATAACTTTGTGGGTCAAGTATTAAGCACACCAAGCAGAAGGGAAGCATTACTGGACATGGTGCACAGCAGGGGTTAAGACTGGAGGTGGTCAGGGCTGTAGTGATTATGCCCTCCTAGAGTTCCTCATCTCAAGGAATGCAGGCCTGGCAAAAAGCAAAGTCAGGATCCTGAGCTTCAGGAGAGTCAGCTGCAGGCTGTTCAAAGAATTCTTGCATGAGAGACACTGGAAAACTGTTTTTAGGGGTAAAGGAATGGAAAAGAGATGGTAACTTTCTCAGAAAACCTTACTCAGAGCTGGAGCTCTGAGCTCCATCCCGACCACACGAAACACAGTAGAGGAGGCAGGAAAGCAGCATGGCTGAACCTGCTGGTTACAGGGAGCAACAAGAAGGAAATGGAGAAACAGCGGAAACGGAGACATGCAGCCTGGTCGCTTTGGTGGCCTTCTACAGTGGAGTGACAGCATCAGTAGGGAAAGGAAAAGCAACTGACATCACTCAGCCAGACTTTTGCAAGGCCTTCGATGTTGAGCAAGTTTCCTGTTAGAACTCAGTGTGAACAAATCTACCACTGAGCAACACCCTGAGCCCCCACTCACCTCAGCAGAGGTCAGCCTGCACCCCAGCCTTCCGCCTATTCTGCTCCATTGATGGAAGCACACCGGGCATCATTGCTACTCACCCGACCAATGATGATAGGGGCAGAAAAGGGAATTCCTCTTTACCTTTCAGATGAAAAATTGATGACTGTGTGGAATCTTCCCAGTACAGCTGTGGGGCCTTCCTTTACTTGTATCCTGCTGCTCCGTGTCACAGTGGGAGAGCTGCTCTGGCCTCTCCTCTCAGCCTGTGCCTCCTGCAGTGTGAGCAGCTTTGTGGATAGAGGAGACACCCACACAGACTTGGGCCTGGATAGAGAACTGTGCCCTACAACATAGGTACATTTACATCACGCTCTTTTCCTTGTGTGTGAGCAATCCTTGCTCTTTTCAGATGGTACTATGAGCGTGTGACACCCCAAACACATAGTTAGCATCTGTCCATATCATTAAGGCTCTCGTCAAGGCAGTTATTTCAGCCTTCTGAGGGGTAGTCCCCATGGCTGATGGTTGTGCTTCCATTCCCTGCTCAGTAGCAGTTACTGCATGTCCTGCCTTAAAGCCTCCTTGTCTCACAAAACTGCAGCTGCTGGTAAATCAGGCGTCTTCTGCATCTTCTAAGGGTTCGTCCTTCAGCTCCAACCGACTGGATGTAATGTGCAGCATCAGTTGTTTCAAAGCAGTGATGTCATCCTGGTTCTCCACCAGGGGAGTTCCGCTAAGGAAAGATACTGGGTTGGCAATAGTAGTTACAATTATTTCTATATCACCCTGCTCTACCAGGATGGCCTGGTATTTCGGGAATCTTTGGGGTGAACAGATGCCATTCAGAGGGACCTTGACAGGCTGGAAAGCTGGGCTCGGGTGAACCTAATGAGGTTCAACACAGCAAAGTGCAAGGTTTTGCACTTGGGCCGGAAGAACCCCAGGCACCTGTACAGGCTGGGAGGAGTTGTCCTTGAGAGCAGCTCGGCTGAAAAAGACCTAGGGGTCCTGATAGATGAGAAACTTAACATGAGCCAGCAGTGCGCTCTGGCAGCCCGGAAAGCAAATGGGATCCTGGGCTCCATCAGGAGAGGGGTGGTCAGCAGGGATAGGGAGGTGATCGTCCCTCTCTACTCTGCTCTTGTGAGGCCCCATCTGGAGTACTGTGTCCAGGTGCGGAGCCCTCAGTACAAAAAAGATATGGAGATTTTGGAAAGGGTCCAGAGGAGGGACAGGAAGATGATCAGGGGGCTGGAGCACCTCCCCTATGAGGACAGGCTGAGGGAGTTGGGTTTGTTCAGCCTGGAGAAGAGAAGGTTGCGGGGTGACCTCATTGCAGCCTTTCAGTACCTGAAGGGAACTTACTCCCAGGAGGGGAGTAAACTCTTCGAAAGGGCTGATAATAGCAGGACTAGGGGAAATGGTTTTAAGTTGAAGGAGGGAAGATTTAGGTTGGATGTTAGGGGAAAGTTCTTTACTAGAAGGGTGGTTAGGTCCTGGAACAGGCTGCCCAGTGAGGTTGTGGATGCCCCGTCCTTGGAGGTGTTCAAGACCAGGTTGGACGGGGCCCTGGGCAACCTGATCTAGTAAAGGCGTATGTTTGGTGGCCCTGCTAGGCAGGGGGGTTGGAACTACATGATCCTTGAGGTCCCTTCCAACCCGGGTAATTCTGTGATTCTGTGATTCTGTGGGGTGAAAGCCAATGTCCCCCTTTTGCCTCCAATACAGTAAACACTGCATGAGATATTAAAACTGGTATCCTTTGGCCCAGTGTAGATTGATGGGCTTCTTGAATATTGAGCACCAGTGCACCCTGGATATCCCTTACTCACTTCAAGCTGTTTCAAGTTTACCATCAGTCCGTAGCTGTGTATCCATGGTTGGCACCCTCCTGTCATTCCTGGCAACGTATGGAGTTCCTTGGCAGTTTGCAGCTCAGGGGTTGAGCAGATGGCTTCTTTCTTGGCAGTCCTTAAGGTTCAAAGTCCAGCTGTCATCTCCTATCCCAAATACGTCACTTGCTGCTGAGTTATTTGTGCTTTCTGTAAACCAAGAAACTCAGCAAACTCTCAGTCTATTGTACACAGTCCTTTTGTTGCTGTGGCACCCACGTGCTCCAGTAAAGTTCCACCCTAGGATGGAGGATCCCAGGTCTCAGGCTCACGAGTTGACCAGTTCTCAACAATCATTTAGCTGTTCTCACAACCCTGGGTAACACTGTCCAGGTTCACTGAGTCTCTTCTCCCTCTATTAGGGAGAACAGATACATGCAAGTACTCGTATGCTATCATGAGGAATTCAGTAGGTTACATTTAATTTAGAAGCATGATGCAATCAAAAGCTCGCTTAAATAAAAGCATACCCTTTTCTTTCACTCAAAATAATAGCCCAGAAAAAAATAAAAACAAAACAAAACTCTCATCATAATTGTTAAAGAAATTATCTACTAAATCTCGATGGAGAGTGGAGACACATGCTAGTTTTAGGAACACAGCACTTATCTCATTATCTGAATGCATCTCAAGGCATGCTCCTTGTGAAACTGTGAGAACTTCTATCATTAACAGACGTGTACCATGCCCTGATATATGGTTAAACCGCTTGCAGTGCACTGTCAGATGTACAGGATGGCAGCTGTATGTGCTGTGACCAAATAAACCCCACACTGAAACCTTTCAGAATTTTAGGACCTACAAGTATTGCATTCATATTAAAAGTAAAAAATTCCTAAGCTACACATGTTCTAGGTTTCCATTTGTTAGATACAACATACCTTTGGAAGTAGGCGCCTGAAAGGATATGCCTTCTACTTGCTTCTCTGTCTGGCTCTTCGAAAAGAAGGCCTTTGGAGCAGGAAATGCAAAAGGCAGCTCATTTCTTAACGCTGACTCTGCATCAACATTCTCTGTGTTTGCACGCTTCTTAGATGCCACTTTTCTTGTCACTGGAGTTGACAGTGTGAATTCCATATCACCCAGTTGAGTATCATGCCTCGAATGGTGCCAGAGACGGAACAAAAGGTTTTCTGATCACAGCCGGAGAAGTTACTGTCAAAGAAATTCTAACAGCTGAGAAGGTCAGACACAATGCTTATAAAAATATCATACATTATTTGGCTATTGAACAAAACAGTTGAAAACTCTGATTCTCTCCTAGAATAAGTTCGTTTCTTATAGACTGTCAAACACCATTTTTTTATTTGTTCATCTCAATTCTCCATTGAGGATTAACCCTCACCAGCTTATCTAATCATAAATATGAATTATCACTTGGTTTAGTTAAAAATTTGAATAATATCACAGTGGATTTTGTTGTCCAACACAGTAAGATTGAATTTCTTTCGGTACCTTTCAACCTCTGCCTACCTCCAGCCTAACTCCAGAATCTTATTAACTGTGCCTTATCGCTTCCCATTGTGTTTTAAAATCCTCACTGACTCCTTTACTTGTTCCCTTGCTTGCTGTTTCTGTGCAAACCAAACACTGGAGTTAGGGATCACGTCAAACCAACCATGGCCTACAGGTAGAAGGCAACAAAATTTATGCTTAACATACTTCTTTGCTCTATCTTTATCTTCCTTTGGTCAAGGTCCACTAGATACTTAAATATGGAGTAAGCACTAGATACAATGAGAAGCAGATTTCTAGATTAAGAGCTGTATTTTTTCTGTAAGAAACTAGCTGTACATCTTCACACACCTGCTTTGTTTTCTGAGTATTTAGATCGAGTGGAGATTCTTCAAACACTGAAGCTACATCAGAAAATTCCATGGATCCAAACGCATCTGGCACATGGCTGCAGTCTGGCACATCTTCATATGCCAGAGCCTTTTCAGACAGAAATGTTCCACCGAGATTCTTTTGCAGAATTAGAAGGAAGATTTCATCAGAAGATTTCACCACTGAAGTCTAAATAAGATTGGTTTGCAAGTTCCAAACTATGGCTAACAGCTAATGGAAGTCCACAGGCCAGCAGAAACAACTTTTATATTATGTTCTTAATATTCTAATTGTTGATATGACGTTCATATAAAGAGCAGAAGGGAAATTACTCTTAGAGCTCAAGTCATCTTTCACAGCCTGCGTCAACAAGAGCAGCACCTCATAGCCTTTGGTTTCAAGACCTGGACCACAAGCTAGCTAATGATTTTACACAGAATTCCAGAGTTCAAGTCACTGTTTACATTAGGGCTGAAATTGTACTGAAAGCCTTCAAGTTCATCACACTTAATTATCACTGGCACCACACATAACTCCACGTTACATATGTGATCACACGCAACCTGGCAACTTCAGACAATTCCCAAAGCACTCCACTTGCACTTGGCTACTAAAGTACAGAAAAAGGAATTAACATCAGAAATAGCTGCAGTCAAAACCATCTAAGAATCCAAGTCTCCAGGAAACAAGGAAAGCAAATCCTCTCCAGGACTGTGTTCTAAAAGGAAACAGATCAGAAAGGTGAGTTCTTCCCCCCTTTGACCACCCACTCATGTAACGTCCATGTCATTTCTAAGTATGCTGCCCAGACCAAGACTGAGGATGCTTCAGAAGAAGACCTTCCCTGCTAAGCCAAACAGAACAAGTAAGGTACCAAAATATGTAGAGCCAAACAAGGAAAGGTGCTCTAAGAAGGTAAGCATCACAAGAGACCAACAGGAATACTTACACAATCCAAACAATGCACAGTTTCTGTTCCACAAGCTGCCAAGAGGAATGTGTGCAGTACTCACAGCGCACCATGTACACTGCTTACTGCAGTCATATTGCTTCGTAGGACCAGCCCAACTTACTAAAACACTTTAATGAGCAATCCGAACTGTCTGGATCAGCACGGTTCACTTGGAAGGGACCTTCACAGATAAACCTGAAGAGGTGAGGCGACTGCACTATCTAAACCTTAAAGCATATAGGACCTTAAAGCATAAGCTTAAAGCACAGAAGCATGACCAGCAGGTCGAGGGAGGTGGTGCTGCCCCTCCACACTCCTCTCATTGAAACCCCATCTGGAGCACTGCACGCAGTTCTGGAGCCCTCAACACAAGAAGGACTTGGAGATGTTCAGGCAGGTCCAGAGGAGGGCCATGAAGGTGATCAGAGAGGGCTGAAAGCACCTCTACTATGTGCACAGGCTGAGAGAGATGGGGCTCTTCAGCCTGGAGAAGACTCCAAGGAGACCTTAGAGTGGCCTTCCAGTATCTGAAGAGGGCCTACAGGGAAGGCTGGGGAGGGACTTTACATAAGGGCAGGTAGCAACAGAATGAGGGGAAATGGCTTTACATGGGAAGAAGGTAGATTAGGATTGGATATTAGGAAGAAATGCTTTACTGTGGGTGTGGTGAGACACTGGAGCAGGTTGCCCAGCAAGGCTCCAATATGATTGCTTTGCAAGTTCCAAACTATGGCTAACAGCTAATGGAAGTCCTCAGTCCAGCAGCACAAAATTTTATATTATCTTCTTAATATTCTAATTGTGGATTTGACGTTCATATAAAGAGCAGAAGGGAAATTACTCTTAGAGCTCAAGTCATCTTTCACAGCCTGCGTCAACAAGAGCAGCACCTCACAGCCTTTGGTTTGAAGACCCGGACCACAAGCTAGCTAATGATTTTACACAGAATTCCAGAGTTCAAGTCATTGTTTATGTTAGGGCTGCAATTCTACTGAAAGCCTTCCAGTTCATCACACTTCATTATCAATGGCACCACAGATACCTCACAAAGAAGCATTATGACACCACAAAGGGGCATTATGACGTCAGAAAGGGCATTATGACATCACAAAGGGCATTATGAATCACAAAGGAGCATTATGACATCACAAAGGAGCATTATGACGTCTCAAAGGGCATTATGACGTCACAAAGGGCGTTATGACGTCACAAAGTAGCATTATGACATCACAAAGAAGCATTGTGACACCACAAAGAAGCATTATGACATCACAAAGGGGAATTATGACGTCAAAAAGGGTCATTATGACGTCTGAAAGGGGCATTGTGATGTCACAAAAGAGCATTAAGACATCACAAAGGGGTATTGTGACATCACAAAAGAGCATTAAGACATCACAAAGGGGAATTAAGACGTCACAAAGGGCATTATGACGTCACAAAGAGGCATTATCACGTCACAAAGAGGCATTATGAAAACAAAGGAGCCTTATGACATCTCAAATGGCATTATGACATCACAAAGGGCATCATGACGTCACAAAGGGGCATTAAGACATCACAATGGGTCATTATGACGTCAGAAAGGGGCATTATGACATCAGAAAGGTGCATTATGATGTCACAAAGGGTGTTATGATGTCACAAAGGGGCATTATGATGTCACAAAGGGGCGCTGGGAAAAGATCTCTGTGTGGAGATTGCTTCTACTAGAGGTAGTTCTATAAGACTGTTATATAGAGCTGTGCAGGGGCTGTAAATCTGTCTGCAGAGGGTGATGATCAGTTCCAAGTGTCTGCAGTCAATGCTCATGGACAGAGCCCATCCAACCTGGCCTTGAATGCCTGCAGGCCTTGAATGGGGCATCCACAGCCTCCTTGGGCAACCTGTTCCAGTGTGTCACCACCCTCTGAGCAAAAAACATCTACCTAAGATCCAACCTATACCTCCCCAGTCTCAGTTTTAAACCATTCCCCCTTGTCCTATCATTATCCACCCTCATAAACAGCCATTCCCCCTCCTGTTTATACGCTCCCTTCAAGTACTCAAAGGCCACAATGAGGTCTCCCCACAGCCTTCCATTCTCCAGGCTAAACAAGCCCAGATCCCTCCACCTTTCCTCATAGGAGAGCTGCTCCAGCCCTCTGATCATCACAGTGGCCCTCCTCTGGACCCCCCCCAACAGCTCCACATCCTTCCCAGGCCTGGACACAGTGCTGCAAATATGGCCTCACAAGAGCTGAGCAGGAGTGGACAATCACCTCCCTCTCCTGCTGGCCACCCCTTTTTCAGTGCAGCCCAGAACACACATGGATCTATCTTTTCCATACGGATATTCCCATCTGTGTACATATATATACCACACCTACACCCCCACAATCTGCTACAACTCCATAGAATTTTCAAGGTTGGAAAAGACCTGGATGATCTTATGATCTTATGACTGATCTTATCATCCAGTCCAACCATCACCAATACTTCCCAGTTAAATCACATCCCTCAACACAACACCCAAACTTTTAGTGAACTTCCCAGGGTTGGTGACTCTACATGAGAGAAAAGGGCACTCAGATAAGGGATTCTGCATTTGCTATTAGCAGAGGTGGGATGAGACCGAGCACTGCCCCAGCTCCTGGGATAACGCAGAAGGGCTGAGACCTTCCAGCTGCTTCCACCCAGGGTCACACAGCAAAGCCGACCCTGCAGGAGTCTGCATCATTCTTTGCATGGCATTGCTAAGAGGAAGATCCCCCCCCTACCCTTGGCTCTACACTCCAGCTGCTGTCTGCCATCTGTAAAGCCACCACAGCTCTCCTACTGGAGTTCCCATCTGCACAGTGACAGCTTGGTTTCTTCTTACTGTCAAAGCAGCCACAGCCTCAGTGCTTCTCAAATCTCCCCTTTTCAGCTGATTTCCTCTTTCTTGTGGCTGGGCAATTCCTCCCTCTCACAGTCATCCCTCTGCCCCACTCTGTGCCCACAGACCCAGAGAGGGCACACAGAGCCAGCCCTGTCCCAGCTGCTGCTGCTTCACATCTGACAGTCTCAGGAGCTGAGATCCAGGCCGAGACAGCAATGCCCAGACATGGTTTGTAGGACGTTTGTGATAGGAAATAGGGAGGCTTGTGATTAAACCTGCCCCCTAAGGAGGAAGGCAATGCTGCCTGCAGCCCCAGCAGGCATTACAAAACATCCCCATTTACAGGAGGGTTTTAAATAGCACAATTCAGGAACTACAACTGCACAAATTCCCGCATGCCCTGGAATAAGTTTGGGAATGGACATGGTTCTACCACCTGTGCAATGCCATAGAAATAACAACCATCCACCTGTAAACCTCCATCCTCTCCCCTGCTGCACAAAGGGAAGCTCAACAGCAGTGCACAAATGTCCCAGCAATGTCTGAGCACTGCTCTGTGCATCCCAACCTGCTCATCCCATCCACTCCTGGCTGGGCAGCAGGATTGGGGTGGCACATTGCAATGGGCACAGAGGAACATGGAAGCCCCACACATGTGAGGAAGAGGCTGGCTGTGCTCCACACTCACGTTATCAGACGTGATTTGCCCTTCTGTGGGGAGCCTCTGCTCTTTCCCGGCTCATCCTCCAGTGTCTGGGACTCCAGAATCTCATTCAGGCTGTTGTTGGCTGCGGGGCAGCTCCATGAAGAGCCTCCCCTCCACCGACCGGCACACAACAGCCGCTCCCGCGCACTGCGGCTCAGCCAATCGGAGCCGGCGGAGCTGCCGCTGCCCGATGGGACCCCCCCCCACACATATTGACCCCCCAGACGAGGAAGAGGAGGAGGAGAGCGACGAGGAGCTGCCGCAGGAGCTGACGTTGGGGCGGGGGGGCAACGCGGGGGGGGGGTCGGCAGTGGGGGGTGGGAGAGGGGGTGGGGCAGCATTACCCCCGGACCCCGTGGACCCCCCCCAGCCAAAGTGCTGCTCTCCGACCCCCGCGGGCTCTTTGTGCAGCCGCTGCCCTCCAGTTATAGGACCCCCCCCCCCATATTGCGCTTTGCTCACCCCCACCTCCGGAACCCCCCCCCCACTCACCACATCGCCCCCTCCCCCCCCACAATGGGGTTATGGGGGGTGGGGTGGGGTCGACGATGTGCCGTAAGCCGCGCCGGGGTCGTGTGACAAACCCCCCCCCCATCAAGATGAATGGGGCGCTGTCGGGGGGGGGTCAGCCGTAAGGATAAAGCGGGGGGGTTAATGACGGGGGGGGGCAGTGCTATAGGGAACGCAACTAATCTAAGCCCCCCCCCCCCACATTAACACCCCATTGTGTGTGGGGGTGGTGGGGGTGGGGCACACAATAACCCCCCCAAAGGCCAAACAGCCCCAACACCCCCCCTCAAAGCCGCTGACTTACGCTGTGCCCCCCCTGCATGAAGGGCCCCCCCCCATCGATTGAGCCCCCCCCAATCCCATCTATAGTTGAGAGCTATGCTTTTTGTAACCCCCCCCTTTTAAAGCCCCCCCCCCCCCCACAATGTTGTGCACGATGTGCTGCCCCCCATGAGCCCCTGACCCCCCCCCTTAAAAGATGGGGTGGGGGGGGTGGTCTTGGACCCCCCCTCCTTTAAACGATGGGGTGGGGGGGCGGATTGTCACTGCCCCCCAACACCAAAATGGACACCCCCCTTTTAAAGGATGGGGTGGGGATGGGGGGGTGGGGGGTGAAGGTGATCTCGCCCCCCCCCCCATTAAAACGGACCCCCCACCCCTTTAAAGGATGGGTGGGGGTCGGTTACGGGCCCCCCCGGCGCTGTGTGTGAATGTGCCCCCCCCCCGTTTTGCTCCCCCCGTGGCGCAGTGTGCTGGGAAAGGATCTCTGTGTGGAGATTGCTTCTACTAGAGGTAGTTCTATAAGACTGTTATATAGAGCTGTGCAGGGCCTGTAAAGAGAGTTGAGGGGGACTCTAGTGGGCATATGGGGCTGTGGTGGGCAATAGGAGGACTAGGGGCTCTAGGGGGCTCTGAGGGTGTGTAGGGGTTGTGGATCAGGTTGGATCTTAGGAAGATGTTTTTCACTCAGAGGGTGGTGACGCACTGGAACAGGTTGCCCAAGGAGGCTGTGGATGCCCCATCCCTGCAGGCATTCAAGGCCAGGCTGGATGTGGCTCTGGGCAGCCTGGTCTGGTGGATGGCGTCCCTGCACATAGCAGGGGGTTGGAACTGGATGATTTTTGGGATCCTTTTCAACCCAGGCCATTCTATGACTGTACAGTTCCATAGTGGAACAAATATAATATGCTAACTATGTAAAACATGGAGTCAGACCTGTGTGATTTGTCCACACCAGGAGGTGATTAGAAAACAATTTGTAAGCTACAAAGCTGCTTGCTGGAAAGGAAAAGAAAATAAAACTACAAGAAAAAGGGAAATCATTTCTTCCTGAAAATAGGAAGAATTATAGATCTGACATGAAATTTGAGTGAAGCTCCTGATTTTATGAAGCTATTCCCATTATTTTCTTGGTGCTGTGTTTCCCAAATGAGTGGTTTCTGGCTCTGCTGCAGCACCAGTCTGCATGTGAACATCAACTCTATTCACCATCTGGGAAGATTAGGACTTCCCTTCTCCTACCAGCACCACTGAATTACAGTTACTCAGTGGTTAAACAAAGGAATCCTTAAAGAAGGGTTTACAGCTGCCCTGTTGTCTGAAGTGCTTGGGGCATTCTGATGCTATTAAGCTCTATGTATTAACAAGTTAAAAAAGAAAAGGTAGGCATCTGATTGTTGTGACAGTTTCTAAGCGATTTGGAAAGCTGTACCACCCAACCACTCCTTCTATTTGATGGAGGTGACAAAGCTCAGTTTAATTTCTGACTGCTGTTTAAATTCTGAAGCTCGAGCTGGTTCCTGGAGCAGAAAAAGCTCGGAAGCTGTCCCTCCTACAAGCAGGCACCTCTGAGCAAAATATGACATCTCAGTTTCTGATGGTAAGGTCAGGAGATCTGATTCCAGCATCTAGCTTTTGGCTTAATACTGTGTTAGTGGGACCTTTGGCATCTAGCACTTAATGATCTTGAAGGTTTCTTCCAACCCAAGCCCTCCCATGATCCTATGATTCTGTGATTTCATTCAGGTTTATTGAGATGAGTTCTCCTGAATGTGCTGTTCTCCATATGATTATAATTGGAGTCCAGATGGGTGACTGAAACCAGACACCAAACTTTCTGATGGCCAAAATTAAATGAAATCAATCCTTTACTGTGTCAGTAGTCTGTAACTAGAGCCCATCAGGTAATTCCCAGCCTCCTGCCTGTATCAGTGGCTGCACACAGTGAAAAAGTCTGATGGGATTTTAACCTCTAAAATGTTCCAAAGCAACCAGAGGGTGAATATATTCACTATGTAAATACCTGCAGGAATAAGCTTGTCATGTATGTCCTCAGGTACCACAGTAGTTAATGGTGGGACTCAGTAGGTCATGCTGAAAGTTGAGTCTGCTGATTTTGAAGGTCTTTTGAAGGTCTTTTCCAGCCTACATGACCTTATGCTAATATTTCTGAAATTTATTTCTGTTCAGCTCCCAGAAAACCTCCCACCCAGCCCCCAACTGACCCCGTGGTGAAAAATAAAACAGAAACCTCAGTGACGCTGGCATGGTCCCCTCCGAAGATGCACCGCCCCATTCCAGTCGATGGCTACATTGTGGAATGCAAGAAACTAACTGGCTTCACCTGGGTGAGGTGCCACGAGTCTCATGTCCCCGTCCCAGAGTTCACGGTGAGCAATCTGTCTGAAGAGGCTGATGATCAGTTCCGAGTGTCTGCAGTCAATGCGCATGGACAGAGCCCGTCTCTGGAATTCCCAGTGAGCGTGCACCTTGGTAAGCACAAAAACCCCAATGGAAATGGGTCAGTGTGTGCTGAGCAGCTGTGTTGGTTCCCTAAAGATGCTTCCTTTGACTTTAAGGTTAGCAGTGCATTAACACACCAAAGGCTTTCCTTTATTCCTAGTTCTCCTATCTCCTATCAACCTCCAGCTACCACTAAAGTGATACGAGTTGTTTCTGTGACAGAGACATGAATATCCTTATCTTTTGATATCTCACATGTGCAAGAGGCAGAACTTTCTGTAACAGATCTTAAGCACAGAAGTGCTTCTTCTAGCACTCATGCAAAGGGAGAAGTAGAAATGTACCTATGATTTAATCTTCCATCTCTAAATGAGATACCAGACTTGCATCTAAAGAGCATTAAGACATACATGTTCTTCCTCAGACCCAGTCCTGGCTGTGAAATCCCCCCTAACAACTGGTGAAGCTGTACCTGGAGGGGATGCCATGTTTACTATTGACCTTACAACAACGTGCAAGCATGCCAGCTGATGAATGTCTGCAGTTCACAGCTATTGGCCAGTGCATTCAGTCACCAGGTTTACCACTGCATGACCATAGAGCAGTACTTTCAGCTGCAGGTTCAGACAGCCTTTCTGATTGCACTGGAATAGTTTAGAAGTAGGGGAGCAATCATTCCAATAATATCTCTATCAATCAGCTTTGCATGACAAAGTAGAACAAATAAACATTCATGATGGGAGGACCTGTTTGTCATTGGGTGGAAACCTCTGCAGAAGCATGTTTAGAGCATTCTTAATCAGTAGAAGGAGATGTTTGGTTGATTTTTACTTAGTAAATCCAGCAAGAAGACCAAATGAAATATCGTGAATTGCTCAGCACTGACACAATGATGAGTGCAGGAACAGAAGGTGATACTTTTTCAGAGATGTTACAGCAAACATTGACCACGTTAGCCTGATCTAAATTGAAATAACGAGGCCTTTGCTCCTGACAGGTGCTGCAGTGAGATTTACCAAGAAGAGCAAAGATGTAGAAAAGATCTGCGCTTGGCTGCGTGAGGAAGCCAAACTGCAGGCTGAGCTTTCAGACACAGGCGCTACTGTGGAGTGGATGAAGGATGGGAAGGAGCTCAAGGCCAGTGAAAAATAGGAACTGCACATTGTGGGGAAGAAACACACCCTGAAAATTCACAACGACTCAATGGATGATGCTGCAAGTTATCAGTGCATCTGTGAGGGGGATAAAATGCTCTATCAGCTTTCAGTGAAAGGTATGTGACAGTCTGGGCTGTCCTCTTCCTGCCCAGGGCCAGCAGACTGCATTCACCTGACTCCCCGACAGTCCAGCTGTTGTCAGACAGCATCTGGGGTGTTTTCAGTGGCTGTTTTGACTTGAACTGGCCAATCTGCTTTGTAGAGCCATTTGATTTCTGTGTTCTGTCCTGTGATTCGTCCCTAAGATATAGAGGAAATCAAGGGAAACACAGGAAAAAGAGCATCCCAGCCTTCCTGCTCTTCTGTCAGGGTGGCCACAAGAGATGATGTCAACATCTCTTTTTGTAGCAGTGATCCCAAATGTAGAAAACACCTGTGAAGAGTCACAGGGACTAAATTGATGGAGAGCAGAACTTCCTGCCAAGGCTTGTCAGCTAGTCTTAATTTTGCTTTTCTTCTCTCTCTTTGTCATGTTAGCATAATATTTCATACTGGCAGGTCTGCCCATAGAATTAACTGGCACAGGCTGCCCAGGTAGGTGGTGGGATCCCTGGAGGTGTTCAGGAGCTGTCGAGATGTGGCCCTGATGGATGTTATCAGGGGGCATGGTGGGGTGGGTTGGGGTTGGAATCAAAGGAGGACCCCCATGTATTTCATCGGGAAGCACTACTGGTAATAAGACCTTTGGAGCAAATCCTGGTAGGGCCACGCTCAGCTGGTCCAGTCTGGAGGCTGTTTCTCCTTACTGCAGTATCTGCAGTGAAAACCAGCAGCTGCTTTTGTGTGGTTGGGCTCACATCCAGCAGTGGTGACAGGACTACAATGATAAGAGACAGTTCCTGAAAAAATGAATGAAATTTGACTGTATGATAGGATGGAGTTAAATGTATTGACAGGATCTCAGTCATCCCAGTGTCCATCAGCTGGCTCTCGAGCTCCTAAATACAGGCAATCTGTAGAACGTTGTTGAATTTGTATTATACATGCGTGTTCTTGGAACTGCAGAACAAATGCATGCATAATCCAGACTTTGATTTTAGCAGCTCTGACTGCGCTGTCTCAACAGACCCAACTCAGTTGTGTGCGCTGTTTTGAAATGATATGTTAACAAGAAGTTGGAAAACAAGCTCAATTACCCTCAGTAAAATAGGACCGTGGACTTAGGCTTGAACTTTTGGCTAAGACAGTGGTGAGATTTTGAATCTTTGAAGTCAATTATTCCACTGTGTGTTAATAAGGGCCAGTTTTATCATCTAACTTTTGCACTCCAATTAATTTCCATAAAGGAATTCTTTTTTTTCTTTTTTCTTTTCAGTCCTAAGTGATATCTCTATCTTTTAGGCTTGATTTGTTTGCCAGGGGGTTACAGTGCAGTAATAGATACCCCCTCCATTGATTTCCTTCTAGTTTGCTTGTTCCAATTCTTTCCTCAGTTTTCCTATTTTAGACATTTTCTTGAAGCCTTGGGCTTCTTCCTTTGGCTCTGTCCCCTGTACAGTGTACGTCCTTCAACTTGTGGAGATAAGGTAATCTGGTACGTGGTTTATAAAAGCTGCCAATTTGCCAGCTTCTGAATTAGAATCTAGCAATTAGAACTAGGATTAAACGTGCACGTTTGATCTTATGATAAATGAATGCCTCATGGTCACCAATGTCCCTGCAGTTCTTTACCATCATATGTATTTTGTGTCTTCATATTTTGTTTCAGCACTGGCAAACTTCGTAATCAAAGAGACAAGTGGAGGAGTAATCAGGGCCGTTGCTGGAAAACAAGCTGAATTTGTTTCTGAGACCTCTGAAGCCAATGTCATGGTGAAGTGGTACAAAAATGGCAAAGAAATCAAGACCAGTAAGAAATTCACAATGGAAGATAAAGGGAAACTGCATAAGCTTGTGGCTTCAGCTGTAACGAAAGAAGACGAGGGAACATACATCTACACAATTGGAGATGACACTCTGATTTTTGATTGGAAAGTCTCAGGTAAGTTTGTGAGGCAAACATAGGATCACAATCCATGTAAAGCACTTCAGACTTAATTCATTTTATTTGTCCAACGCTGTGGGTTTCCAGTATTTAGGACAAAGATTGCATAGCTCTATTGAAGCAATTCTGACCTTCCTGTTGTCCCTATGCAAATCCACAGTATGAGCAAATAATGTAACTGTGTTGTGATGAATTCAAGACAGCCTTAGCTCCAGCTGGGGCTGGAGTCACGACTTGAGCCCTGACATCTGGGCTTCATTCATCTAGTTCATGTATTGCCTCAGCACTTACATCATCTTTAAACCTATGACTGAAATGGTCCTAAGTTATTAGCATGGGAATCCTGTCTCCTCTTTGGACAAATTAAACTCCACATTTGGAGAGTTGAGTGTCTCCTGCTGTACCCGAAGGA
This sequence comes from Coturnix japonica, assembly GCF_054131305.1. Lineage (NCBI taxonomy): Eukaryota > Metazoa > Chordata > Aves > Galliformes > Phasianidae > Coturnix > Coturnix japonica. Next base: position 16,134,414 of record NC_140671.1, on the reverse strand, counting down.
CATTGTGATCTCTGAGGTGTCTCCCTGAGGTGCTGTAAGCACAGCCATTAGCTCATAGTGCAAGTAAAGCACTGTTAGGTCAAGCCTGGAGGAGTAATGCTTGTCACTGACATGTTCCTGTTCAGGGTGGAGCTGGAGGGTAAAATAACACAAGAAATTGTCATTGAAATTCAATATCTGTGAAATTCAGCTGGTTGCATTCACAGAACCTGGCATTAAGATCTGTTTTCTGTTTTATATCTTGAGCCTATTTTCCATAACCCAGTCCTCATTTATGAACTGAAGCTCTACTGAAAGCCTTTCGCTGTGTATGCTCATGCTGCAGTGCAGCGCTTGTGACCTTTAACAGCACATTCACGTTCCTCTGATCACAGGATCCTTACGGTTGATTAAGACCCTCTAGTCTGACTGCTCACCCATCACCACCGTGATGCTCACCATCAGCTTAGCTAAAAACTCAGCAGAGATGATAGATCAAGCACAACACTGGATTTGGGGTGGCTAGAGATTCCTAAGATATTGAAGGATTGCTTGCAGGTGGTGTTGGTTCAGGTATTCACCCTGCATCCCACCTGCTGTTCTGTTTGGTTGAGAATCATGCATTCTGCAATTTCACTTTGTAATTCAAAGACCCTGGCCTTATCTGTTGAAAAACTGATCTAAAACAAGCCAAGAAGACTCCGTTGGAACTGGTTGATGCAGAACAAAGGCATCCCCAAAGGACAAGTTGCACTGTTTGATGAACATTATTGGATGAGAGCTAAGCTAAGATTTAAAAAGTTCTGGGGCTGTCTCTGAGCATCAAATACAGAGGAAGCCTGCATGATTCCCTGAGAATGGATACCTCCTACTTTGGTGTAGGGTTAAGGGAACACTAGCAGTAACTCCTATCACAAAATGTCGCATGGCTCAGACAAAATGCCATCAAGAGGGCTTAATTAGGAGCACCAAATGGTCGCAAGATGGTCTTAGGGCAGGGAAGTAATCTATCTATGTGATATTGATTGATGCTATTAGTTCTTAACAGCTTGACTCTAGAAGGACTGTTGTTCTTTGGTCACCTAGTTATAAAAGAATAAATGGCTCCTGTCTATTACAATTTTTAACGCATTTTTTGTTCACTGATGCCATAAATGTTCCTGGCATAGTAATTGGCCTTGGTATATTCAGTGACTGAAAGCAACAGTTGTTGCTCTAAGAAATGCAGTACAAAGCTAGGTCTGCCTGTAGCTGACAGCCATCAGCTTGCTCCTCAGGCAGGTTCTGTCTGTGTATGGGAGATCACAATGTGAACCACTGATTGATCAGCTGAGGCAAGTGTGGGGTCAGCTGTGGGAGCACAGGTGAAAGTTATGTAGCTGTGCTCCCTGGAGGGGTGGAGTTCGACTCCACCTCCTCTGAGACCTCATTTAAGGGCTGACCCTCACTGAGGCAGCATCTCTTGGAGATTGCTCACCAGGGAGGATCACCTCAGCTCTGGTGAGTTCCCTTTTCCTTATATCTTCTGTATTTCTACCATTTTACTTGTAATTGCTATCCTTGTTAATACCAGCATAGTTATTGCCAATACATTTGGCAAGCCAGGCAGGAGCCACTGACTTGGCATCTAGAAATATAAGGAAAAAAAAAAATGTCCTTTGTGTGGAAAATCTTTAATTGGTACAAGGGGGAGAAGACCACCCCCTTAGGGACATGCCTTCCTGGACAAATTCCAGGTTTTGAGGCGTCCCCATATTACCAATTAGCAACAATTATTGAACAATGGGGCCCTTTAAGAGTACCAAATAACATGGACGCCTATTGTCTAACTGATTACTTTCTAGGACTACAAAAAGATATCTTAATTACAAAAGAAAAGCGAATGGCTGCATCTATGGCAGCCTGGCCATTATTAAATGCTTTAAATCAGGCAGAGATAAAATCAAACAACATTGCACATGAAAATGAATTGTTAAAGGCCCGTATTGAAAAATTGGAGGGTGAGATCAATCTATTGACAGGAAAAAAACCGTCATTTTCTTCCTCCAACCCTCAAATTAGATACATTTCATTTAATGACGATCAAGATCCTGAAGAAATGAATCAAAATAAGATCACTAAATCTGATCTAGAAAAACCATCTGAGACGGACTCACTAGAAGTCCGTCCAGTAATAACTCAAAAAACAAAGAAAATTCAAGATCGACCAGCAGGAGTGCCTCCTGATCAATGGCCCCCTGCCGAATCTGTTTTACATGTAACAGCCCGTCCATATACGCCTACAGAACTCATGGACCTAGTGCAACGATTTAGGCAAAGGCCAAGGGAAAGTGTTCCGGCTTGGTTATTACGGTTATGGGATTCAGGGGCAGATAGTGTACTGGTTAGTGGCCCCGAAGTATCTAAGTTGGCCACAATAACAGTACATCCTGCCCTTTGGCAGAGACTGTATGCTGGGACTCAGTTCCCTGAAGAAAACCATTCAATTGTAGAATGGATAATGGCTGCTTGCCGCATGGTGTGGACAAATAAAACTGACATGCCAGTAAACACAGGGATGTGGTCTTCTATGGAAGACCTTCAAAATTATATACGCGAATTAGGTATGAGAGAGGCTATCTACGAAGACACATTCGATAGCCCTGATATGGTTAAATTTTCTGCGGGAATGAGGGACCTAATTTTACAGCAAGCACCCTCTCATATGTATGGAACCTTGTTTTCCATACTTAATCCAGTAGTATCCGCAGAGGCAGTAGTCCAACAAGCCGCCCAATTGGTAGCAGACCTCGGAGAAACTGAGCGTTTACGAGCTAAGCGCAATATCAGGGTGATTGAGGATGCCGAGGCTTTTCCAATAGTGCGAGCCAGAAGATCGGCCCCGCGAACTTCTCGGGCAGGACCTGTTAGGGTATCCCGGAAACAAATGTTTAATGATCTGCTCCAGGCAGGCGTTCAGTTTTCAAAAATTGATGGGCAGCCCAATCAGGTTCTCCTTCAGTTGTGGAAGCAACTGAAGGATGAACAAAAATTTCAGAATAAACCCAAAAGGCCAGGGATAAGATTTATAGAGCGGCGACCAACAACAACATGGAATTTAGAAGATTTTATAGTTCCAAATAGGAAAAAGAAGCCACCTCAGGTGCCTCGGGTTATGACACCGGAGGTATCGGAGGTAAAAGACTTGAATCTGGCTCAGTTCATGGCTTGACGAGGGATGTCAGTCCTCCTAGGGCCTCTAGATGGGACCGGAGGCCCTATGTGGAACTGACGATATACTGGTCCCGAAAGAATATACAGAAGGTTATGGCCCTAGTTGATACCGGGGCAGAGACATCTATAATATATGGAGACCCAACTAAATTTAAAGGTAATAGAGTGATGATTGGAGGTTTTGGGGGACAAACCATTCCGGTCACCCAAACCTGGGTAAAACTGGGGGTCGGGCGTCTTCCACCACGGGAGTACAAGGTATCCATTGCCCCAATTCCAGAGTATATATTAGGAATTGATATCCTGTGGGGTCTGGCTCTCCATACAACAGTGGGAGAGTTCCGATTGCGGCAGAGATGCATTAGTATCCGGGCAATCCAGACAATATTGAGAGGCCATGCAAAACATGAGCCTATTTGTTTGCCGAAGCCACGCCGGATTACTAATGTGAAACAGTACAGACTCCCGGGTGGGCAGGATGAAATAACAAAGACGGTGCAGGAATTAGAAAGAGTGGGTATTATAAGGCCTGCACATAGCCCATATAACTCCCCAATATGGCCAGTGCGAAAACCGGATGGAACATGGAGGATGACAGTAGACTATAGGGAATTAAATAAGGTCACGCCACCTGTTCATGCGGCTGTACCCAATATTGCCTCCCTAATGGACACACTAAGCAGGGAAATCAAAACATATCACTGTGTCTTGGATTTGGCGAATGCATTCTTCAGTATTCCAATCAGTGAAGAATCGCAAGATCAGTTTGCATTTACATGGGAAGGGAGGCAATGGACTTTCCAGGTCCTACCCCAAGGGTACGTACATTCGCCCACTTTTTGTCATAATTTAGTGGCACGTGATCTGGCTAAGTGGGAAAAGCCAAATAATGTCAATTTATATCATTATATTGATGACCTCCTGTTAACATCCGATTCGTTAGAGGCGGTGAGACAAGCAGCAGATTTGTTGATAGCTTACCTGCAGAAAAGAGGGTGGGCTATAAACCCACAGAAGGTGCAAGGTCCGGGGCTATCTGTAAAATTCCTGGGAGTAATTTGGTCCGGGAAAACCAAAGTACTACCCAGTGCGGTAGTAGATAAAGTCCAAGCGTTTCCAGTCCCTACAACATCAAAACAATTGCAAGAATGTTTGGGTATATTGGGGTATTGGCGCTCCTTTATACCTCGTTTAGCTCAGCTATTAAGGCCATTATACAAGCTTACAAAGAAGGGTCAATCATGGAATTGGGGAAAGATAGAACAGGATGCTTTCCAACAGGCAAAACTGGCAGTTAAACAAGCTCAGGCGTTGGGTATATTTGATCCGACCCTCCCAGCTGAACTAGATGTTCATGTTACTCAAGATGGTTTTGGCTGGGGCCTGTGGCAACGCCAGAGTTCTGTTCGAACCCCCATTGGATTCTGGTCTCAGGTTTGGCACGGAGCAGAAGAACGATATAGCATGATTGAGAAACAGTTATTGGCTGCCTATTCGGCATTACAAGCAGTAGAGCCGATAACGCAAACAGCAGAGGTCATAGTTAAGACTTCATTACCAATCCAGGGGTGGGTGAGAGATTTGACTCACCTTCCTAAGACGGGGGTGGCCCAAGCACAAACGGTGGCACGATGGGTCGCCTATCTAAGCCAGAGAAGCAGTCTGTCTTCATCTCCACTTAAAGAAGAACTACAGAAGATCCTAGGCCCAGTGACGTATCACAGTGATACATCAAAAGAACCGATGGTTGCTCCACCAGAGAAGAGTCCCGTTCAGGAAGGAAGATATCCTATTCCTGAAGATGCCTGGTATACGGATGGGTCCAGCAGAGGCAACCCGAGCAAGTGGCGAGCAATAGCATACCATCCCTCTACTGAGACCATCTGGTTTGATGAGGGGGATGGTCAAAGCAGCCAATGGGCAGAATTGCGAGCCGTGTGGATGGTTATAACTAAAGAACCTGGTGACGGCGTCCTGAACATCTGTACAGATAGTTGGGCTGTGTACCGGGGGCTCACTCTGTGGATTACGCAATGGGCTACCCAGGAATGGACTATCCACGCCCGACCGATTTGGGGTAAAGACATGTGGGTAGACATTTGGAATACGGTCAAACACAGGACAGTATGTGTCTACCATGTCTCTGGTCATCAACCCTTGCAGTCACCAGGAAATGATGAAGCTGACACACTGGCCCGAATCCGATGGATTGAGAATTCACAATCTGAAAATATTGCCCGTTGGTTACATCAGAAGCTACGGCATGCTGGACAGAAGATAATGTGGGCAGCTGCTAAAGCATGGGGGCTGCCTGTACAACTATCTGATATCGTTCAAGCATGTCAGGATTGCGATGCTTGCTCAAAGATGAGACCGAGACCGTTGCCTGAAACAACATCCCACATTGCTAGAGGATATAGTCCTCTTCAGAGATGGCAGGTCGACTACATTGGGCCCCTCCCTCGGTCTGAGGGGGCGAGATATGCCCTGACCTGCGTTGACACTGTAAGTGGACTGCTGCAAGCCTATCCTGTACCAAAGGCAAATCAAGCATACACAATTAAGGCACTTACTAAACTGATGTCTGCATACGGGACACCTCAAGTTATCGAGAGTGACCAAGGGACTCACTTCACTGGAGCGATGATACAGCGCTGGGCAGAAGAAAACAACATTGAATGGCGATTCCACCTGCCATATAACCCAACAGGGGCAGGCCTTATTGAACGTTATAATGGTATCCTTAAGGCTGCCCTGAAAACAGACTCTCAGTCCCTGCAGGGGTGGACAAAAAGATTATATGAAACCGTGCGGGACCTGAATGAAAGACCTCGGGATGGCAGACCCAGTGCCCTGAAAATGTTACAAACTATATGGGCCTCCCCTCTTAGGATCCAAATTACAGGCACCGATAATAAGGTAAAACCGCAGGTTGGTACTGAAAATAATCTTCTGCTCCCTGCCCCTGAGAATTTAGAACCGGGAATCCATAAGATAAATTGGCCTTGGAAGGTGCAGGTAGGACCCAAATGGTGTGGCCTACTTGCACCTTGGGGGAGATTATTGGAGGTGGGAGGTTCAGTCACCCCCTCGGTGATAGGTACATGGCCTACTGACATCGTGGTCAATACTCCGGCCTTTATTGCTAAAGGAACACCTATTATGTCCCTATGGCAGATCAAGACTCCTCCTCTGGTGCCAGATATAGTTATACAGCCACAGATATCTGGCCAGAGGGTATGGTATCGGAGGCCGGGACATAATCCAGTACAAGCAGAAGTATTGACCCAAGATAAGAATACGGCCTGTATCTTGCCCTGGAGGGCGGATCTTCCCCTCCTAGTACCCTTGAAACATCTATATTACTCCCCTTAAGATTGATTCTAAGCCTCTAGGACCATTACTCTGGACTGATGAAACGCAGACGGACCTGCACTTCAAGATGATTTGTCTCCGGTAACATCTATCAAGCACTGGCCCATGGAAGATCATAAACACCCATCCAATCATCATCATTTGAATAATATCAACATCTAATGCGACGGGAGATTGTATCAGCGTCGTGATTGGGTCTCTGTAATAAGGGGAACTCACCTAATCATTGGTTCACGTTGTGAAGGGGTGGAGTGTATGGGAGATCACAATGTGAACCACTGATTGATCAGCTGAGGCAAGTGTGGGGTCAGCTGTGGGAGCACAGGTGAAAGTTATGTAGCTGTGCTCCCTGGAGGGGTGGAGTTCGACTCCACCTCCTCTGAGACCTCATTTAAGGGCTGACCCTCACTGAGGCAGCATCTCTTGGAGATCGCTCACCAGGGAGGATCGCCTCAGCTCTGGTGAGTTCCCTTTTCCTTATATCTTCTGTATTTCTACCATTTTGCTTGTAATTGCTATCCTTGTTAATACCAGCATAGTTATTGCCAATACAGTCTGGATGGAATGAAGGGCATGAAATACTGATGTGCTCATCAAACGCTGCTTGTTAGCTTAGAGACAAGGTGTTGAATTGGTTTGTTCATGTATTGCAAACAGGTTACTTAGCTGCCTTCATTTTAGCTTCAGAAGAACATGTGCAGAATACAGAATTGATTAGAAGAAATAAGAACTGTCTGCATAGAACTTACTCTTTCCTTACACAGGAGAATCAAGCACACGTTTGTATGTGAGTACCTCCAGAGGTGAAACTTGATCCCCCAGATGTAATGAGCAGAGACATTACAATCAGTTCTAACTGTATCTTAATGCTGTGCTGAATAAGCCTGAGTCAGGATGTAAACCACTTTCTCTTTTTTTCTTCAGATGAAGCCATTAATTTTGTCAGCAAGTCCAAAACGACTCCAGAAATATCAGTCAGTCCTTCTGAAGACCTGGAGCTGGTGTGTGAGGTGTCAGCTGCAAGCGGAGCTGTCGTATAGAAGAAAGATCAAATAGAGGTGAAGCAGGACCAGAGGACAACCATCATCTCCCAGGGGACGCACCGCAAGCTCATGGTCAAAAATGTGACCCTGAAAGACCAAGGGAGCTACAGCTGTGAAACAAAAGATGACAAAGCAACATTCCAAGTGAAAGTCAGAGGTGAGAAAATGCTTGGAATCCCAGAGATAAAGGAACACTTCATTTTGTGTGTCTTGCATTTGGAGGATCAACTTACAGCCTCTCTGGTGCAAAACATTTTGGCTATAGGACTTTCTTTGTCATCTAGTGTCATAGCAACACTTTTCTACATGTGCTTTTCCATCCAGGAATGAATTACTGCAACAAACAATAGGCAAGGAGGGTAACTTGTGCAGCTCTTGTAGTCAGCTGGTGTCTGCAGGGTTACAGTGCAAGAGCACACCAGGCATGCAAGGAGTGAGAAAAGGGGAGGTGTTTGATGAGATCTGGTTACAAAATTTGAATGACACAATGAGGTGGAAAATGCCACTAATCAGACTCATAAATGGCCTGGGTTGCAAAGGCCCACAGTGCTCATCCAGTTCCAACCCCCTTCTTCCTATGTGCAGGGTTGCCAAGCAGCAGCCCAGGCTGCCCAGAACCACATCCAGCCTGGCCTTGAATGCCTGCAGGGATGGAGCATCCACAGTCTCCTTGGGCAACCTGTTCTAGAGGGCCATTCCCTTCTGATTTACTGGAAATGTAGAGAGACATCAGAAGAAACAAAGAGAAGGGAGGAGGTTCAGCAGTGCATGCAGGTGTTCTAAATCTCATGTCCAAATCTGCTATCAGACTGCGAAATGTTTAGATTTATGATATGATATGAAATGATATGCCTATTCATTTCCCAAGGCAAAATAGAGGGGAAAGTATTTTCCTGTCTTAATGAGGCATCATGATGGTCCCTGTGAAGGGCAAGTATAATGAAAATGGGGAACTGGAGTAAGCTCTGCAGCAGACTACAGCAAAATGGTGTGACTGTTGTGATGTCCCTGCAGAGAAAGAAGACGTGTTTACAAACAAGGACAAGGTACAAAAGGAGGTGAAGGCTGCACTGACTCAAAATGCCACGCTGAGCTGCGAGGTGGCCCAGGAGAAGATGGAGGTGAAGTGGTACAAGGAGGGGAAACTGATCACCTCGAGCAAGAAGTTCAAGGTGGAGTCAGAGGGCAAACAGTGTCGGCTGGTGGTGATCCAGGTAGAGAAGAAAGATGCAGGGGAGTACAGCTGCGAGGCTGCTGGCCAGAAACTCACCTTCAAGATTCATGTCACAGGTGAGAGAGAACACATTTTGGCCTTTCATTCTAGAATGTTTTAGAAAACGGTCATTAGTTTGTAAGTTTTCCCTGCTATGCTTAAAATTTTTGGAGCTGAACTTTGGGGTGGTTAATTTCTGATGAGGAAATTGAACAAATTATTCTAAATACAGTTGTGAGGCAGCTCCATCTTTTAAAATCTTCAGGAATTTCCTTTTGCTGTGGGAATGAGGCCATAGACAAGAAAGTTCTGATTGCACTTCTCCATTCCCACGTGCCTGTACCACTAGAACAACTCTGCAATGCAGCTGCGTCTCAGGAAGTTTCAGAACAGGGGCTTTGTGTCAAGCACTAGGGGGTGTGCTCTATGGAACATGTTTTTGTCTTGGAAGGGCTCATTTAGCATGGGAGAGAATACTACAGGAATGTTTTGTATAAGTTGATGTTTTGAAGACATAAGTAAATGGCAGCTAGGGGACGAAAGAGTCATGAGAGTCATACAAGAAGCATCACAGAATGCCTTTTGTTGGAAGGGACCTGGAGGATCATCCAGTTCCAATCTCTGTCCTGGAAAGGAACACATTCTTTGAGACTAGGTTGCTCTAACACCCATCCAGCCTAGACTTGAATGTTTTCAGGGATGGGGCATCCATAAATTGCACAACTTCTCTCCACATCATTCTCTTGGGGCATCAGACTGGGAGAACTGATTCATTTTTCTGACTCCTTCCCCAAAACCTGCTCTTCTTTCAAGAGGCCAAACTAATGTATCTCTCTCTTTTCAGAGCCAGAATTTGTATTTACAAACAAGGAGAAGGTACAGAAGGTGGTGAAGGCTGCAACAACAGAAAAATGCCACGCTGAGCTGCGAGGTGGCCCAGGAGAAGATGGAGGTTGTCATCAATTTATAAGCAATGAGCCAATAATGTTCCAATTATAAACTTTTATTAATTGTAGCGGGTAAAACTAAAAGGCAATTCAGTGCTGGGCGACAGGGGGATTATTGTTCCTCCAACTGCCGCGCCGTCCCGTCCCTTGCAACTTCTTTTGTATTGTCCATCCCGAGCGTATTGTCCTTTAATTGGTCGGTTGTGATCGTGCGACTTGGTGTGTCGTTCCTTGGTTGGTCCTTCCGTGGAACTTTGTATCCATCGGGGCGCGCTTTGCCTGTAACTACGCAGAGTACACAATCTACCCATAAAATTAGAGTGTTCTGCAACCTTTGTGGCCTCCATATTCCACCATTATATCCCGGTCCTAATGAACAAGCACTCCACCACAATGCTACCACATCCCGGTCTTAATGAGCAAACATTTTATCACAGAGGTCAAGTGATAAAAGGAGGGGAAACTGATCACCTCGAGCAAGAAGTTCAAGGTAGAGTCAGAGGGCAAACAGCGTCGGCTGGTGGTGAGCCAGGTGGAGAAGAAAGATGCAGGGGAGTACAGCTGCGAGGCTGCTGGCCAGAAACTCACCTTCAAGATTCATGTCACAGGTAAGACAGGTGTTGTATGAAATACAGCAGAGAACAGTAAAGTAAAATCTAGTTTCTATTATACTGCACCTGGATCACTGTAGTCTGTGCTGAGGTTTTTTCCCTAGACTTGATTGCCTGGGTTTGTAGAAAGTATTTGGTTTCAGTATGACACAAAGACCTGTTTCAGTCTGTCTGTAGAGCAATAATTAGTAATATATGTACAGTGGAAGCAATATTCAAGACATTATTCAAATCTCTCCTGTGCCTGAGATCCCAAACTGTAATTCTTGTTCACCTAAACATTTGACTAAGATAAGTATGTGCAGTGAGGCTGGAGTGCATGTTCTACGTGCAGCCTTTCATGGCAGGAGAAGCAGGAACTTCTCCTAGTAGTACACTGCCTTTTTACTATGCCTTTATGTTGGAGGCTGCATCTGGATAGGTGAGTCTGCTACTCACAGTAAGAGACCTGGTAGAGCTGACTATTGCCAGAGCTCAAAGTAAGATAGATATCTGCAAATCACACACAAAGAACAAAGGACTGCGTTGGTGAGCATATTTCCTTTGTGCCTTTGACAGTCACAGTTGTGGCAATGGTAGAGGCCATGAGGAGTCTGTTCAGGAAGCCAGGAGTACTGTTCTGGGTCATGAAAAGGCAGCCAGTGGTTTGACTATCACATGTTTATGTGTTTTGATGTTTCACAGTGGGTCTTAAGTAAAAGGAACTCAGGTTTTGGTTGCCTGCAGGACAGATGTTCTTTTGGGTTCAATATGTTTGCATAGTGACTTGCAACCATGGGACTGGTGTTCAAGGACCCTCTTGGTTCCTTCAGTTCCTAGGTTCTTTCTTGCCTAGATTTGACACTTTGTTTCAACAGAAGAGCTGATATTCTCTAGTGAAGGCTATTAGTTTGGGCACAAGTGGTAACCTAAACCTGTTCCAACCTGTACATACAAACCTGCAAGTTGGTCTCATTTCGGTCCCTCAGTCAATACTTTTTCTTTTCTTCCCTCAGAGCCAAAACCTGTGTTTATAAACCAGGAGCAGGTGCAGAAAGAGGTGAGTGCTGCCCTGGCAGCAAGTGCCTCCCTCAGCTGTGAAGTAGCACAGGATCCAAGCGAAGTAAAATGGTACAAGGATGGAAGACTGCTTGCCTCCTCCAGAAAGTTCAGAATGGAATCTGTGGGCAAAACACGGCGTCTGGTTGTGGAGCAGCTGGAGAAGAAAGATGCTGGAGAATACATCTGCGAGGCTGCTGGCCAGAAGATGACCTTCAAGTTGGAAACAACTGGTGAGCATTCGCTTTGGGAGCACTAAGCAGCTTTTTATGTGGCTTAGAGGAAGACTGGCTGTCTTCTACCCTGTGGGCATGGAACAGCCACAATTCCCCCCGGAACAACATCAATGACCCACACCACAAGTTGGATTCTCCTTTTTAATGTAGTGGTAGCGAGGTGAAAATCTGGCTGTGGAATATTTTTGACTAAGGAACTTCTACTTTAATTTCTAGATGCGCTGAATTACCCTCTGGAGTGTCTTTCTGAATATATAAGCAACCATGGGTGACTATGATCCTGATTTATATCTAGGTTCAGGCTTACTTTTTCAGTTAGGTTAGATCAATAGCTCCAGAGAAGATAGGGAAATACAGCAGTTCACTGATACCATGTGTCAGAAGAATGCAGCTCAGTGCTGGGCAGTTTGCTGCTTCATTCCCTCTTACAAGTTGCACCCAAGGCTGGAAAAGACCACTGAGATAGCTGAGTCCAACCCAGCCCACCCTCACTGGACTTACTAACCACGTCCCCAGTGCCACATACCCGTGGCTCTTGAGCACCTCCAGTGACTGCGGTATATCAGCGTGGTTGCTTCAGTTGTGGGAGTTTTCAGACACTGGCTGTTGTTCTAGCGAGACAAAAAACCAAAACTGATGGAACAGTGTCTATACAGGAAGCAACTGGCTGTCCTGATGGCTGCCAACAGTTTTACACAAGGTGTGTCATGCAAGCTTGCATGAGTCTGGTTTAAAAACTTGCTGTTCTGATGGAAGGAGAGGATGTTGGTACAGGATAACTGCGGGATTTGTGCTCTCCCGACATCCAGTTGCAATCACAGCTTATTGTTGCTATAGAAAACAGCTTCTCTGTAGACAAATTGAGTTAGTTCCAATAAGTGGCTGAAGCCCTAAGTGATCCAAGGTGAAGCATGATCCAAACTGGAATTTAACTACTTGTAGTAGGGAATCCAAGCCTTAATGAGATGAGTTATTTAAAATATGAGTCCTCCATCTAAAACAGCATTGAACTCTTACTCTGGTTTATGATAGAAGTGAGAGTTTAACAGCAGAAGTCTGAAGTTATGCTCCATATTTCTCATCACTCAAGAGAATATTTGAATATATGAATTCCTTTGGCTATGTTAGAGCTCATAATGAGGTCAGCTGATGTTCTTTAAATGCTCGGAGTCTAGCAATGTGGGGAAGTGGACTGCTATTTGCTGTTGAGCTTTAGGCTAAGAAGCCTGATTTTAGAGGACTGTGGACTTCCCCTTTCCCTTCCCCTCTCCTCCCCTTCTCCCTGGACTGATCCCACATGGTTTGAGAATGATTTCAGATCAAGGTAAATGAGGAATCGCCGTGTGAAAACCTGTTGTTTTACTGCACTATAAGAGACACTTAGTCAAAAGACAAGTGTGTGTTCCAAGCTTGAGATTGCAGGAGATCCTAGAAACAACTCAGCTGCTCAAACCTGCAGTCTGGCTGAATCTTTTATTGTCAGTTTTGGTCAGGAGGAGATGCTTGAGTAAGACAAATAAAAGGTCACGGGTAAGTTGGTCCTTCTTGTGATATACTTCTAGGCTTTCATCAGGGAGAAGCTTAATTAGTCCAAATAGTCATAGCAGAAACCACACCAAGAGCACGAGAGTGAAATTTATACTTTCTTGACGTGAAGGAAAATTTTACCTGGTTCTGCCATTCCCCAAATATTTGTTTCCTTATGACAAGAAGAACTTTGCAGAAGTAATTTTTTTTTTCAGTCTTGCGTGCAACACAAAAAGGGGTAAAATCTAGGAGGCCACCTGAAATGTTTTTTCCATCTGGAAGGATCCATTTAACAGCACCCATGGACCTGGTTATGAACAAAACTAAGTTCCCAACTAAATCCACATTCTTCTTTCTCCTTCTCAGAATTGCCTGTGAAAATCAGCAAACCATTGGCAGACAGTAGCGTCATTGAGAAGGACAAGGTCACATTTGAGTGTGAGCTGTCCAGGCCCAACATGGACGTCAAGTGGTTCAAGGTATGGCATGGAATGGTATTTTCCTTTCTGACTTCTCTGGAAATAGATGAGAGCCTTTAATTTCACTTCCAAGGGATGCGAGTCTGAGCTTTTCCTTGATAGCTTTTTCACTGCTCTCTTTTCTTTATGCTCTTTTATTTGCCCAGATCAGCACTCTTTGTTATTATGTCCTGAGTTCATTTATCAAGTTGAAATTGAAGTTTGTTTTGGTTTTATTGTGAACTTTTTAGGTCATGCTGCACAAAATATTGTTGGTTGAACTACAGTACAGTCTTGAGCTTCAAGTCTAACACAGAAATTCTCAGCTGGGATTTTGTAGCCTTGTTGTGAACTGGGTTTTTGGGGTGAAATCTCAGTTTTCTTTGCACCTGACAGTGTGAGAATTTGCTCTGGCACTTTGTGTACCTCCCCGGTGCTCAGCTGTTCCTTCCCTTACTTGGGGATAATGTCATTTATTCAAGGTGATGTCCAAACAGGCTTGTTAACAGTCCTCCGCAGTGCTTTAAGCTGTCATAGGTCAGCCAGAATTTATGCATGTTCTATAGCCATTCCTTCATGTTGAAAACACTGCACTGTGCTTAAGCTTCAGCATATGTTCCAGTAAGCACAGTTCCATTAATTCTAGGGGAGTGGGTGAATTAAGCATAGATCTGAAGGCTCCCTTTGCTGAGTGCAGAGATGGAAGGACTAATGGAGATCTGACTTGATATTTTCCCTTCTAGGATGGGAAGGAGCTCTGTCAAAGTAAAAAAGTGGGCATTACTTCCCAGGGAAATAAGAGAAGTCTCATTATTCACAAGTGTGAATATGAAGATCAGGGAACATCCACATGCTGAGCAGCCTAAGACAAGACATCAGCTACCCTAAAGGTTCATTTTATGTTTAACTGAAAGAGCAAATAAATCCTCTTGTGGTATTTTGCACCACGGGAAGAAATGCTTCATGGGCAGTTTGGGCATTTCTTGGTTAGTCCTTTTGGATACCTTTCTCTTTCTTCTTTATGCTCAAGACAGATTTTCCCTCCATGTGTTGCATTGGTTAAACCCCAGTTTGTAGCTCATCATTGGGCTCTGAAGCATCAGACTTGTTACTGAACACACGGGTCTGCTGTGCCCTGGTAGATGCCACCTTCCCAAGGGACGTATGAAATGATGCTTTTTTCTGATTTCCTACTAGATGCTGTCCTCATGTGGCCACTTGGGTTCAGTGTTAGCATGAACATGAACATGTGTCCTGTCCCATGACTTTGGTGAACTCTCATTTTCTCTCTCATTCTGCAACCAGGTTGGGTTGCTGTTTCAGTACTGGCTGTTTTATGTAGCCATTCCATTTGTTCTGGTTTACGTTCTTTTTTCTTTTCTTTTTTTCAGGCATCATTTCTATACAGTAGACAAAGCCAGCCTATTACATTTGATTTACAGTTTTTAGCTTTTGCTGGTAAGCATTTCAGCTCTCAGGCAGTTTTACCAACAGCTTTGAAGAGCTGAAATGAACCAGCCTGGACACGATGGTCTGTTTTTGTTGGTGTAATGAATTTATGAAGTTAAACTGATTGACCCCATAAGGTTTTACAGTGTATGACTCACGTCTGGCAGAGTTATCACAGCAATGAGTTTATATACTTAGCATTTCAGGAGGCAAATGGTTGGGGATACTCTTTCATTTGCTTGCGTCTCAGAGTGAATCACTAGTATGTGAACCATCCTTCATCTCCTTTGTATTGCTTTTGTGTGTGTCTGTGTGTGGTTTCCCCTGTGAATTTCATTCTTTCCAGTTATATGGAAGTTCTCTTTTGAGCAGTGAAATTAGATGTTCCATCATCAGTCATAATGGTAAAGCTGAGTTGCCACGTTATCTGTGTCCTTTCTGTCTGGCGTCTCAATAACTGCTGCCCCACCACAATATCTGCCTAATACTTCAGCTCCATGGATGCCTCCTTGTGCAAACTGAGAGCCTGTATTTGGTGTGCATAGATCTGGGCTTACATCTGTGCTGGTAAATGCACTAGTGCATGGGCTAAGCAGTCCTGCCTCCTGTGCTGTGGGCATTGAGATGGGGCTCCTACAAGCTGCCCATTGCAAGATATTTAGAAACTAATTGCTGCGGAGGTTTCCATCCTCTTTTCAGACTAACTAAAATTTGGTTAGTGGGATCAAAACAGAAGGGGCAGGGAGGGAGAGCTGACCAAGGACTACTGATGGAACAACTATGAATCCTTGGTTCCTCAGGATTCCCTGCATCAGCAGTTGGCAACAGGAGTAAGGGGGCTCAGGAGGACACTGTGGAGTAGTGTGAAAAATGAGCGAAGAGAGTTACTAATTGATGCCTCTTGGAAAGTAGTCCAAGAGTGGTCCTCTTCCTAAACTCTCCTCTTGTGTGTGGTTTTATCTTTATGAGGTGTTCATAACAAGTGATGTGTAGATCTCCCTTATCTCATAATGTCTTTGCCTGCCTGCAGTGAATATGCAGGATACTGGATCATATACCAGCTTCTTTGAATTACTGCTCATGTCAGGAGATAAAATCTGCCTATTCTTTGAACTAACACTGGCGAGGGTTAGTTATTCTGGCTACCGAGAGAATGACACAGCAGATTAAACTCTTTCATTTCCTTCTTTGTCAAATGCCTTTTCATCTAACTGTGTGTCCCATAGAAATTCAGAGCAGTGTTGGCTGAGGGAAGTGGAAATATTTATCTCCTGTGTGTATCTGCCACCCTATTTAGACATGCTGGCAGAGCGCAGAGATTGGAGGAGTTGGATTAGGCAGTAGTTTCCCTATTGCTCACAGAACCACTTTTTCTGTGGTCTCCCAGCTACCCTGTGCCCAGTGGCCTATGCAAGATGGAGCGGAAAAGGCTCATTTTATGAACAAACAGGAACCTTTCTGGTCAGATTAATACCTGTGCTCTTTTAGAGAGATTTAGATACTAGAGATTTTAGGTACTGGAATAGGCTCCCCAGAAAGGTGGTTGAATCACCATCCCTGGTTGTGTTTAAGAGCCTTTTGGATGTGGTACTCAGGGATATGATTTAGTGTAGGGTTTTTAGAGTTAGGGTACTGGTTAGGCTGCGGTTGGACTTGATGATCTTCAATGTCTTTTCCAACCTGGGTAAATCTATGATTCTATGCAGGAACTCTTCTCCTGAGGTTAATCCAAGTTGTATCCAGGCCCTTCAGAAGGAAAGGGATATAGCAGCACAGAAATATGGCCTGATTCTGACATAACTAAATGCAGACCTGGAGAGTTAAAAGGGATTGTGTGATGTTCAAAGGATTTTGAAGCAAAGATGTCCCCTAGGTAAGATTTGTGGCTGACATTCCCCATACATTGTTTGTAGGCACACAAGCTAAGGAGAGACTAGTGATGAGCATGCAGAGAAGCCAATGGTTCAGACAGGTTTGTAGTGACACAACACTGTAGAGTTCTGTCTAGTTCTCCTTGGCATAGTTTGGAAAATAAAGATGAGGTAATTGGTGGTAACCAATATGGCTTCATCAAGGTCAAGCCATGTCTGACAAACTTGGTGGCCTTTCATGATGGAGTAACAGCATCAGTGGATAATGGGAGAGCAACTGACATCATCTACTTGGACTTGTGCAGAGCATTTGATCCCGTCCTGCATGACATCCTGGTCACCAAACTGGAGAAAAATGATTTTGATGGATGGACCAGTTGCAGGATAGGGAACTGTCTGGATGGTCACACTCAGAGAGCTGCAGTCAATAGCTCAGTGTCCAGGTGGAGGGTGGTGTTGGGACCAGTGTTATTTAACATTTTTGTAGGCAACATGGAGAGTGGAATCAAATGCAGCCTCAGCAAGTTTGCAGATGACACCAAGCTGTGCGGTGCTGTTGATGTGCTAGAGGGAAGGGATGCTACTCAGAGGGACCTGGACAGGCTGGAGAGGTGGGCCCTTGGCAGCCTCATGAACTTGAGTGTGGCCAAGTACAAGGCCCTGCACCTGGGTCAGGGCAATCCCAAGCACAGGCACAGGCTTAGAGGAGAATGATTTGAGAGAAGCCTTGACCCTGAGGAGAAGAGTTGGTGTGGAGGGAGGTGTCCCTGCCTATAGCAGGGGGACTGGAACTAAATGACCTTAAAGATTCAGTCAGTTCTATTGTTTTTCTATCCTTAATTTTGCTTGAAAGGTTTTAGAATAAATGAGATTCTGGTTTCCATGAAAACTGTTTGCAGGGAGCTCCATTGTAGCTAGTAGGTCTGTCTTTAAGTTCAAGGGCAATAATGCATTGACTGTGTTGAAGAGAGAAATGACTCAGGAATGGATGATGGTTTAGAATAAAACATAATCCTACTTATTTTCTATGCAAATATGTGTAAGGAAAAGATGCTGCACTCAGTTCTGGAAATACCCTGACAAATATATCTCTACTGTTTCACAGCTGGAGATATCAAGATTGTTAAAGCACTGGAAGATGTGGAAGTGAATGAATATGGGAGTGCATCTTTTGTCTGTGAGATTTCACACGATGAGGTTCAGACCCAGTGGTACAAAGAGGACAACAAGCTGAAGGCTGATGACAACATCAGAATGCAACAAGATGGTAGGGTGTAAGCAGGGGGTCTTTCTCCTGAGTGGGGGGTGGGTTGGAGATCAAGCATATAAGACATCTGAAATGAAGTGAAGAAGGTTCAGAAGCGAGTTCCCCTTTTGTTTTGGGACTGAGGTTTAGGTGGAACAAGTGACATGGTGGGATGCTTAGTGTGGGAAGTGTGATGCTATCCCACCATCCCACACTGCTGGGAGCAGGTAGGAAATGAGTGCAGTTATTTCCAAAGTGGGGGTGAACAGGGCAGTCAGTTCACCTCTCCAAAGAGGTTTTGTCTGACAGTGAGTGTGATCCTTCTGTATCAGATACTTTGAATTTGACGGTGGCCGCATTTGATCAGTCCTTGTAGAAGCCATGTTTAGATTCTGCTTTGGTCTGCTCCATTTCCAGTTCAAAGTCGTTGGACACTAAATGAGACAGCTGCATCTCAGTAAAAGATGTGTTTGAATAGCTGTGATGTGCTTACTATTCAGATTTACAGAGCTGAGGTTTTGTCCTTGGCTATAGCAAAGAAGTCAAATCAGGTGAAATTAATTGTATTTCTGAACTAGACAAGTTTAAGTTTGGTAGCACCTAAATTTGGTGCGGTTTGTCATTGATTTCATCTGAAAGAAACTTGCAGGCTTTTTATCTGCTGTTGTCCCCAGCGTAAGATTATCCATTCACATCCTAAAGTACTTGTTATATTTTCAACTCACTCTTATTTGAATAAAAGCCTCAACAATTGGGAGCAATTTAATAAGCACAGAACAAGAGCTGGACCTTGCATTTGGTAGATACTGTACAGTATTACTTCATAGAAATGTAGTCAATGGCATTCCCTATAGACAATCGTTTGTTTTATCTTTAGAGTCGTTCAAAGAACCATTGTGAACTTGACATTAATTGGAATGGAATACACGCAAGAGACTTTCCTCTTCTTCCAATTGTCCTCATCCTTTCTTCTCTTCCACCCCTGCTTTGCAGATTACCATATAGAAATCACCAGGAAGTTGGAGGACAAGACAGCTTTGGAACGTCATTCTGTCATCCTGTCCTGTGACTTCAGGCCTTCTCCAAAGGTTGTGAAATGGTTCAAGGGCCGCACACCCATCGAGCCCTCTGAGAAGTACAAGATCAAGAGGGATAAGCATTCAGTAGAGCTCAGAATTCTGAAGCTGAAGCCCGATGATGCTGGTGTGTACAAGTGCAAGGCAGGAATTGCAGAGACTGAGGCCACGCTGACAGCTGAAGGTATGAGCAGGGAGGGTGGCCTCTTCCATGTCCTATTTCACCTCAGATTTCTCTTCTTGAGGTTGACTTCTGCCGTTCTCTCCTGCTAACTTTATACATGTATTATCTTCACATAGATGATTACACAAAGATCATCTAGTCCAACCATTCTACCACATCCCAGTATGATTTATAGTAACAGTGGTAACAGTTCACCTTGTTTCCCCACAGCCCGCAATGTAGAAGTAACGAAGCACCTGCAGGATGTAGAAATTGAAGAAGAGAGCTCTGCTGTCTTCTCCTGCGAGCTGTCCCATAATGACGAGGACGTGGAATGGTTCCTGAATGGCAACCTCCTTTACACCAACAATTACAATGACATCAAGAACGTTGGCAATTGCTGCACACTGACAATGAAGCAGGTTAAGCCTGAGGATGCTGGCACAGTGACAGTGAAGTCAGACAAGGTGTCAGAAAGCGCACCTGAAGGTGATAGGTGGGTCTGATCACACCCCTCCTGGATGTAAGAGATGCTAAGGAGCTCCAGTTCATTCTATTGTGCAGCAGTCCTGCTTCTAAAGCTGACCTCTCTGGGGTGACAAGTCATCAGAGGCTTTCTTCCAGTGGAAGGTTCCATTGCAGCAGATATCAAGGAAGGAGGATGGTTTTGGTGTCCTGCCAAAGCATTCCATTGCTTTTTATCATCATTTTACTTAACACAAGGAGAGTTACAGGAGCAATTTCTTTTACTGCTTCAGTAACATGCAGTGTCAATGCTGTTGTCTCCAAGGATTTATGACTGAAGGAGAGATCATTCAGTGTGTGTTTTGCCTCTGGGATGACTAATGACCAGGCTGTGAGCAACCTGATCTAGCTGTGAATGTCCCTTTTTATTGCAGGGGAGCTGGGCTAGATGGCCTTTAAGGGTCTCTTCCAATTCTAAGGAACTTGTGCCTGAAGTGCAGAAGTGGATGAATTATACCACTTCTTCATATCCTCCCCATGATTACAGAGGAAATACAACAAAACAACATGCATGGTCTTACTGTTGTCATTTGCTTGAATACGAAGACGTCTCTTTTTTATGGTTGAGATTTTTGTTGATATGGGTCAGGAGGAACACACACTTTTTAGCTTTCTCAATAGGCAAAAAGTTCCAGTTGCTGCAAGCCACCGAGGTAACTAATAGAGGGGCCCTGATCCCCCTTGTGCCATCGGGATGCTCTGGCACGGGATGTGCCTCAAATTCAAAGCTCCTTCCCACCTCCCAAGGAAAAGCAAAGCAACTCAAGCATCTCCAGCAAAGCTGCCCAGCAGACAGCAGGGAATGCAAACAGCTTCTGGCTGCTCCCCTGCACTCCTGTCCTAAGTAAGTGACCCCTCGAGGACTGGCTGGGAAATCAGTGCATGACACACGTGAGTGTGCACAGCATTGTGCAAAGAAGTGGGGATCCATGTGTGTGTGCGTGTGTATTTGTGCATGGATGGTGTTGTACACACATTTGTGTCCATGAGTGTACAAACCAGTGGTGTTGCTCAGGTGTGTGTAGGTCTGTGGGTATGTGTGCAAGGACGAGCATGCACATATATGTACGTGCACAGGGGTGTGCAGAGTGTTGGAGCTGCACAAGGACATTGTGGTACCGGTGTGTGCGTGCACTTTGGGAGTGAAAGGAAGGGGTTACACATGTGTGAGTGTGTGTGCGCACAGGGCTGCACTAAGGGATGTGGTTGTGTGAGTGTGTGTGAGCACATAGATAGTGCGTGGATGCGGTGGCACAAATGTGTGCTTGCACAGGGCTGTGCTGAGGAGTTGGGCTGCACACAGGTGCACACAAAGGGATGTTTGAACCCTTTGCCCCTAAGAACAGTTTTCCAGTGTCTCTCGTCCAAGAATTCTTTGAACAGCCTGCAGCTGACTCTCCTGAAGCTCAGGGTCCTGACTTTGCTTTTTGCCAGGCCCGCATTCCTTGAGATGAGGAACTCTAGGAGGGCATGGTCACTACAGCCCTGACCACCTCCAGTCTTAACCCCTGCTGTGCAGCATGTCCAGTAATGCTTCCCTTCACAGAATCACAGAATTACCCGGGTTGGAAGGGACCTCAAGGATCATGTAGTTCCAACCCCCCTGCCTAGCAGGGCCACCAAACATACACATTTACTAGATCAGGTTGCCCAGGGCCCTGTCCAACCTGGTCTTGAACACCTCCAAGGACGGGGCATCCACAACCTCACTGGGCAGCCTGTTCCAGGACCTAACCACCCTTCTAGTAAAGAACTTTCCCCTAACATCCAACCTAAATCTTCCCTCCTTCAACTTAAAACCATTTCCCCTAGTCCTGCTATTATCAGCCCTTTCGAAGAGTTTACTCCCCTCCTGGGAGTAAGTTCCCTTCAGGTATTGAAAGGCTGCAATGAGGTCACCTCACAACCTTCTCTTCTCCAGGCTGAACAAACCCAACTCCCTCAGCCTGTCCTCATAGGGGAGGTGCTCCAGCCCCCTGATCATCTTTGTGGCCCTCCTCTGGACCCTTTCCAAAATTTCCATATCTTTTTTGTACTGAGGGCTCCACACCTGGACACAGTACTCCAGATGGGGCCTCACAAGAGCAGAGTAGAGAGGGACGATCACCTCCCTATCCCTGCTGACCACCCCTCTCCTGATGGAGCCCAGGATCCCATTTGCTTTCCGGGCTGCCAGAGCGCACTGCTGGCTCATGTTAAGTTTCTCATCTATCAGGACCCCTAGGTCTTTTTCAGCCGAGCTGCTCTCAAGGACAACTCCTCCCAGCCTGTACAGGTGCCTGGGGTTCTTCCGGCCCAAGTGCAAAACCTTGCACTTTGCCGTGTTGAACCTCATTAGGTTCACCCGAGCCCAGCTTTCCAGCCTGTCAAGGTCCCTCTGAATGGCATCTGTTCCCTCCACCGTATCGACTGCACCACTCAGCTTGGTGTCATCAGCAAACTTGCTGAGGGTGCACTCCATTCCCTCATCGATGTCATTAATAAAGATGTTAAAGAGCACCGGTCCCAAGACAGACCCTTGAGGGACGCCGCTCGTTACCGGCCTCCACCTGGACATAGAGCCATTGACCACCACCCTCTGTCTGCGGCCTTTCAACCAATTGCTTATCCATCTAGTTGTCCACCCATCAAATCCACCTCCCTCCAATTTGGAGATGAGGATGTGATGGGGGACCATGTCAAAGGCCTTGCTCAGGTCCAGGTAAATGACATCGGTCGCCTTCCCTTCATCCACCAACGCCGTCACTCCATCATAGAAGGCCACAAGATTAGTTAAGCATGACCTTCCCCTGGTGAAGCCATGCTGGCTGTCTCGGATCACATGCTTGTTCTTTATGCGATCAAGCATGTTGTCCAGGAGGATCTGTTCCATAATCTTCCCAGGCACAGAGGTGAGACTCACCGGCCTGTAGTTACCCGGGTCGTCCCTGCTCCCCTTCTTGTAAATGGGAGTGACGTGACCCTTCCTCCAATCATCCGGGACCTCACCTGACAGCCACGACTTCTCAAATATGATGGAGAGCGGCTCAGCAACCACCTCAGCCAGCTCCTTCAGGACCCTGGGATGCACGCCATCTGGCCCCATAGACTTATACTCATTCAGTCTAAGGAGGCACTCTCGGACTTGCTCTACCCTTACAGTGGGGAGGGATTTACCTCCTTGGTCCCCACATGGAGGTATGGGGGTGCAAGACTTAGGGACGTGAAAAAGACTAGAATCCTGGCCACCAGTGAAGACCGAGGTGAAGAACTCATTCAGCACCTCAGCTTTCTCTTCATCTGTTGAAGCCATTTCTCCTTTTAAATTTACCAAAGTAGGCACGCCCATTTTGGCCTGTCTCTTCTGGCCAATGTACCTGTAGAAGGTTTTCTTGTTGTTTTTCACATCCCTCGCCAAGTTCAGTTCTGCCTGAGCCTTGGCTTTCCTGATCCCACATCTGCAAGTTCGGACGGCATCCCTGTATTCTTCCCGGGTGACACAGCCTTGTTTCCAGAGCTTGTACACCCCTTTCTTCACCCTCAGTTCTCTTAGCAGGTCCTTGCTGAGCCATGCCGGTTTTCTACCTCTCCTGCCCACTTTCTTAATCAGGGGAATGGAGACCTCTTGTGCTGCCAGGAGGGCATCCTTGAACAGTAGCCAGCTCTCCTCAATCTTTGAGGGCAGCGCGCCAGGGGATCTTGGCCAGCATTCCATTGAGTAGCTTGAAGTCTGCTCTTCTAAAGTTGAGCATCCTGGTCCTGCTCTTTGCCAGGCCCACATCGCTTGAGATCACAAACTCAACCAGGGCATGATCGCTGGAGCCCAGGCAGCCTCCAACCTTGACGCCTTTGATGATCTCCTCAGCGTTGGTGAGCAGCAGGTCCAGCAATGCTTGACCTCTGGTCGGTCTGTCCAATACCTTCCCTTCTGCTTGGTGTGCTTAATGCTTGGCCCACAAAGTTATTCCCAGTGCAGTCCAGCAGTCTCTCAGACAGCTTGCAGCCAGCCATGCTGATTTCCCAGCCTGACTGGAATCCCCCATCAAGTTGAGAGTCAGTGAGCGCGGTGCTTCTGGTAGCTGCAGTAAGCAGGGCCCATCAACAGGCTCCCTTGACCAGGCGGCCTGGAGCAGACCCTCACCTCCAGAAGCCCATTATTGGTTCAGTCCCGAATTTTACCCGCAAGTTCTCAACGTGATCGTGGCTGTTCTTAGTCCTTTGCAGTCAGCTTCTTCATAGAGAGGGCAAATACCTTGCCCTCCGGAATTCCATAGTAACAATCATGTCTCCTTTATGTCAGGTGAGGTGTTTTTTGTTGTTGTTGTTTTTTGTTTGCTTGTTTGTTTGTTTTCCATTTTCTAGGTAGAAAATTTAATTTCTGAGCCAGGAGAAGAAGAAGTGCAACATGTAACAATCTTCCTGGCACTGTGCAGTTTGCATGAGTAGCCAAGTGCTCCTCAGGTAACGTGTGCTGCAGAGCTGACCTTGGTGGCAGGGGTTGTGTCTTCATTTTCTTCCTGTCATGTGGGAACATAAGAAGACTCTTCAGAGCAGGAGCTGCAGAGGAAGATGAACGGCATGAGAAGGTAAGGCTAGGAACCAAGGACACCTCCAGAAAGAACAGAAAAACTAAGTCATTTAAGATGCATTATGGCCGTGTGATACTGTCCGTGACTGGAGGAGAAGCACATGGCTAGGAATGACTGATGGCTCTGGTGGGATGAGTGCCTACGTGCGCCGTAAAGGAGAGTTTGTGGGATGTTCTGTGGACATGTGAAGGCTGTGGGAAAGTTAAGAGAGAAAACGTGTGAATTCACAGAAGTGGTATTAGAACCTGGAATAAACCATTTGGATCACTCACATCTGAGTCCGTGCCAGATTGTCGCACTGTCAGAACCTGAGGCCTGGGATTTTCCTTTAGTAGTGCCAACTGCCTGTTGTAAATGAGAAAAGATATTACTAAACATAGCTTCCCTCCTTGTAGGTTTGATATTTCTGTCTTTGCATTCCTTTAGCACCCAGGGTGTTGATGCAGCTGCACAAATCCGCTGTACTGTCCTCCTGTTTTGCATGGAAGAATGGTAAAATAGCAATCTCTGGGTGAAATTTTGTTCACGCGTTTTCCTTTCTGTGCCCCTAGGAAGCAATGGCTTGGAAATGGCAGTGCCGCCTGGGAACCCACACAGCAACCCAGTATCTCATTGTCTGGGTCTGTGAAAAACCACAATGTTGACAAAAGATGTTTCAATTCTGTCTGTGCTGTCAGTGCAGCCCTGAGGAGCGGTGTGGGCATGGCATGGCAGGGAGAAGGGATTTCCCTTCCAATGGGAAAGTGCCTGTTCATGTGTTGGTATGTAACCGCTCCATGGCCTGCTCCATGTGCTTCTGAATGGGCAGCTCAACTTTTGTGTCACTCAGCCACCTGTGGCAGAGGTCAGGATTAGTGCCTTTCAAGGAGCTGAGAAGCATTTCTTGCTCAAGTCCTGCTTCCAAGCTTAACCACCTACAATGAAGTAGATGTCGTTTTTCTGGTGTCCTTCAATTCCGTGTCCGCATTTTCCCAAAAGCAAAAGAATTTGGAGTTAACCAGCTGCAGTGAAGTGAGCGATTTCAGTGCCTATTTCTGATGGTGGCAATGAGTTCAGAGGTCACACTTAATTGACGGTGCCTGTTTCCATTCTGACAAAGGCTGTAGTTTCAGCTGACTTCCCGAGGCTGCCATGTGTGGTGGTGACACAGCCTTGGGCTTGTGCGTTTGCATGACTCCCACCTTTCCTTTCTGTGTCTTGCAGGTCAGCTGGTGCTGGAAGCGGCCGGTATCTGAGTAGGAATGAAGGTGAGTGCAGGAGCAGCTGCTGAGGGGAGGAAGGAAGTCCATGCTAATGAGCTCTGAAGCATCTGCGGGTCCGGTACCAGAATAGGCAGCAGTGATGCAGGGGGCTCCTCGGCAGGAAGCTGGCTGATCCAAATGCTTGCTGAGAGTTTGGAAGCCCAAACCCTTATGGTCTCTGTAAGGGTGGTTAATAAAAAGATATTAACCAAGATGGTGGTAAATAGCCTAAGGTTATTAGCAAAGGGAAACTCACCAATATCGATACCTTGACTAGAAAGCTGAGGCAGCCTCAACTAGGGAGCAATCTCTAAGACATGCTGTCTCAGTGGTGGTCAGCCTTTAAATGAGGTCTCAGAGGAGGTTGAGTCGAGGTCCACCCCTTCTGGGAGCACAGCTAGATTACTCTCACCTGTGCTCCCGCAGCTGACCCAATACTTGCCTCAGCTGATTAATCAGAGGTTCAAGCTGTGATTTCCCATACAGTCTCTAAGCTGAAGGCAGCATCTCCTTGATCTGATGGTGGTGTGCCTGAGTGAGGGAGTGATCCAAGCTGGATGCAGAAGAGTCATCTTAATTTCTCTGCTATTTTACTTCAGATGACACCTATTGGGTGTTGGTTTCTTAAAATTTGGATCTAGGAGGTGGTCTCTTCCTTTGCTTCTGATGAAAGCACAGAAGTGCAGCAGGAGTAGAAGACAAAGAGGTTTTCTTGGTGACAGGAACACCAATTATTTGATTCAAATGTGTAACTGATGTAGATGGTGAAGAACAGATCTGCCTCAAAGACATGCTTGATCACATAAGAAATGAGCATGTGATCCAAGACAGGCAGCGTGGCTTTAGCAGGGGAAGGCCATGCCTAACCAGTCTGGTGGCCTTCTATGATGGAGTGACGGCATTTGTGGACAAAAGGAAGGTAACAGATGTCATTGACCTGGACTTGAGCAAGATCTTTGACATTGCCCTCCACCACATCCTTATCTCTAAACTGGAGGGATGTGGATTTGACAGGTGGACCACCTGGTGGATAAGGGATTGGTTGAAAGGCCACAGACAGAGGGTGGTGATTCATGGTTCTATGTCCAGGTGGAGGCCGATAACAAGTGGTGTCATCCAGGAGTCTGTCTTGGGACCAGTGCTTTTTTACATGGTTATCAGAGACACCAATGATGCAATGGAGTGCACCTTCTGCTGTTTGCTGAGTGGTGCGGCTGACGCAGTGGAAGGAAGGGATGCCATTCAGAGGGAGCTCAACCGAGAGGTTGGCCTACGTGAATCTAATGAGGTTGAACACAGCAAAGTGCAAGGTTTTGCACTTGGGCTGGAGGAATCCCAGGCATTTCTACAGACTGGGAGGAGCAGTCCTTAAGAGAAGCCCCGCAGAGAAGGACCTGGGGGTCCTGGTGGATGAAAAACAGAACGTGAGCCATCAGCGTGCTCTTGCAGCTCAGAGAGCAAATGGTCCCCTGGGCTCCATCAGAAGAGGGGATGGCCAGCAGGGACAGGGAGGTGATTGATCTTCATGATCCTTGAGGTCCCTTCCAACCCGGGCCATTCTATGATTCTGTGATTACACTCGCTGTCAGAAAGAATGGCAGCTGTACAGAAGCTGGATATATTTTGGGACAGTTCTTGTAACCAATTGATTTTAAGACCTTGCCCGAGTCAAGAGTCTAAATTGAGTGTCAGAAGAAAGCTGGTAAAGTGGCTATTGCTCATTCTTTTTCATTTGCTGATTCTTTCATTCGGGTTCCTTTTCCAAAGGAGATTCTGGTGATGGAAGCAATTGAAGAAAGAACCAAAGCAGCTCTTGCCAAGAGTGCTTGAAGTCCCTGTGGAGAGAAGCAAAGAACTTGGGCTTCCTCTGGGATGCTCCCCACCATGTCTCAGGAAGGAGACAACTGCTGTTCCACTTTCTGCTCTGTGTGTGGAAAGGTACGTCTGGGTTTCTTCTGCTTGTTTATTCTTTCTTTTTCAGGCTTTGAAGGAGAAGGGGTGGAGCAACGGGAGACTCACTGGTCGTTTGTTACCTCAAGAACAGGATGGATTCTGCATTGACTGTGAAAAACCTGGGCTAGTAGCATGGGCATGTTTCAGGCTGGACTTTTCCTTCTTGGTTTCCTTTTGGCTACAGGGAGACAGCTGTCTAAAGGTGTGTTTTCATACCCACTCTCCAAAACCATGTTTCATTGTTGCAGGTGGTTCAGTGTCCTCTTGCAGTGCAGATGCTGTAGTTTGCTGTAGAATCTGAATTGTTTCTGTTCCTAGGGGAGGACTGGGAGGAGGTAGTGAGAAGAGAATTCAATGCCTGAGGTGTATCTTAGTGAGAAATGTTGGCATGAGGTGCTGAAAGTCTTGAGTTGTCAAAGGCCAGTGATGCTCAGACTCCTTAACCTGCTGGAGCAGGGTGGAAGCAAGGAGTGGGCACTGCCGTCCCACAAGCTGCACTTGGTTCTGGTCTGCCAGGTCTGTGCTGGCCTGGATTTCTTCTGAGAAGTTTGTTGGAGCTGCTTGGAGTAGTGAAGGGTGGGGAGGAAGTGCTGCTCAAGAGCTAAGGCTCTGCATGATCATCTTGGATGGTTTTAACCATGATATCTGAAGACATAGTTTCCATCAGAATGATCCCAACATTGTGCGAGTGTCTCAGATGTATGAGAGCACCCGCCTCCTCCAGCTGAGCCATAGGAAAGCTAACTGTGCCCAGTAATTACAGCTTCTGCAGATTGAATATGCTTCCAAGTGTTTTCCTTAGTGATCAATAATGTCCCAGCACTCTGAGATTCCATCTCTGGCACAGTCTGGAGCATCTCTGCAATCCTTGGTTGCTGGAGGGCACGTGGTGAGTGCATGGACAGGGTGGCACAAACGCGTGCGTGTGCTGAGGAGTTGGGTTGCACACAGGTGCACACAAAGGGGTGTTTGTGGAAGGTGTAGGCACGTAGGTGTTCCCAGGGATGGTTTGCACACGTCTGTGAATGCAAAGGAGGGCACACGATGCAGAGTGTGCATGGGGGTGTGCAAAGCAGGCAGGGTGGTGAATGGGTGTGCGTGTGCACATGGATAGGGGAAGGTTGGGGTTACAGGTTGACCTGTGCTGAGGTGAGTGGGGACTCACGGTGTTGCTCAGTGGTAGATTGGTTCACACTGAGTGCTAACAGGAAACTCGCACACCCTTTTTGTTTCAGCTGTGCCAGTGCTGTGATCCCTTGCTGCAGGGATGGGGTGTTGGAAGGATGGTGTGCGTGCCGAGCTCCCATCTCTTGCAGGAATCAAGTGTAGAGCAAAAGGGATGTTTGGGCCAGGTGACTGTAAGAAGGCTGGCTGCTTTGGATGGTGGTAGCTGATGGAAACAGGTGCTCTGGGGACCGTTCAGCTTTTAACAGAAGACAGGGGTCCTGCAGCAAGAACGACTAGGTTCTCAAATGGCTTCAGACGTGCACACCGACTACATCCCCGCAGACATTTACCGGTAGGTGTCTCTTGCAGAAGAAGATTCAAGCAGCAGAACCTTTTGCTCAGCTACAGCACACAAATGCTACAAAAGCAGGAACAACCTGCAAGCTCTGGGTCTGTTTGTCTTGCACAGGCATGCACTAACTGCGTTTGATGGTACCCCCCATCCTTGATTTCCTTCCCTGCTTCTTGTCTGATGACGCTGCTGAGCCAGGAACAAGCTGCCCAGTGTGGCAGAGCATGGTGCAGAGCTGTGCTGGGACCTCCTCCCCTTCATCTGCTGCAGATCAGTGCCCCACACGTGCCATTGGGATGCTCTGGCACGGGATGTGCCTCCAACCCAAAGCTCCTTCCCACCTCCCAAGGAAAAACAAAGCAACCCAAGCATCTCCAGCAAAGCTGCCCAGCAGACAGCAGGGAATGCAAACAGCTTCTGGCTGCTCCCCTACACTCCCGTCCTAAGTAAGAGACCCTATGAGGACTGGCTGGGAAATCAGTGCATGACACACGTGAGTGTGCACAGGATTGTGCAAAGCAGTGGGGTTCCACGAGTTTGTGTGTGTGTGTATCTCAGCTGTTATGAAAGCATGGGAAGACTGCCTTACTGAGTCCCAGATAATTACTTATCCTCAAATGATTTTTCCTGGCCAAAGTTAGAGCCTCTCACAGGTAATCGAGATCAACAGGCTGTTGTTGCACAATCAACAGACACAATCTAGATGATCAGCTGAGGAAAATAAAGCATCATGCGAAGGGTACTAGATAAGTGAGCAGCTTGAGATCTGCACATTTATGTGATGCTCATGGTCTTAGACAATATTTGCCTAGAGAGGTCACATTGAATGAAAGCAAACTCTAAGATGAATGAAAATATGCACAGGAGAAGAAGCCTCTGAGGCTTCTCAAGTGTTATGACCAGAAGACATAAACTCTGTTAAAGCAAACGTTTCTCTCTATTTTTTGTGTTATTCCAGGCAGGCCTTGATTACCGCCTGAACACATGCTGTGGAAGCCCAGCTTATGCAGCACCAGAGCTAATCCAGGGCAAAGTGTCTATTGGCTCAGAGGGATGTAGAGCGGTGTTTGTTTTCCCCTCTTTCCCTTCCCTCTCCACAGAGCATTTAAAGGCAGTGGAGCTCAGGTAGGCTCTCTTGGTTTCCCTTCTGAATTCTGCTAGGTTGCATCGCTTGGTAGCTCTCAGAAGCTGTCAGTGGCCACAGACTAGAAAAGTGCAATTGGTCTCAGTTCACACAGCTGGCTGGTTTGTCTCAGGCTAATCCTGAACTGCCTTAAGCGACTGCTTTGGGGCTCTACAGAACAGCAACTTCAGAGATCTCTTTCTATTACTAAGTGTTTGAAAGAGCAATTTGCTCTGTTAATTATCCATCATTTCTGTGCAGTCTGTTTTGTCAGACTTGTCTTTAGCTTCCAAGTTGTATGTGAAGAATTGTTTCCGTTGTAATGCACAATGAACTAAAAATTGAGAGATGAAAATGTGAAGAGTTTTTCCAGCTTTGATTTCATGTCTGGAATTTTGGAACCCACTACTTGCAGTTGTTAATCTGTCCAAACTGGTCTGGTTTGGGATGCCCTCGTACTTCTTGAATCGCTGTTAAAGGCGGAGCAATTCCTACAAGTGCCATGGCCCCACTGTTGTTCTAATTCTTGTTTCTTTGTTTTCCACACGCTGCTTTTCAAGCCTCCTTTTTCTTTACAGTCAAAGTGAGTACTGCACTGTGTCTGAACCTTGTTGTGCCTCTACATAAAGAGAACCGAACAGCAGCAAAGCCAGACAGGTGACTGTGCTGACAGCTCTCGTAGCCAGTAACACGTAACTGTGCTAAATCCCTTGTGACGGCTTTGATTTCATTTTTGCCAGTGAAATCCTTGTAAAAGGAAGTGCAGCAGTGTGATGAGCTAAGGTGAAGATGCTGGTTTTAGTAGTGCTCTAAGCTGAGTGAAAGGGCAATTGAATGAGGGTTATATGCTTTCTCTGGGACGATAAGGTTTTATTTCCTGAGGGAAAGAGCCAGCTTTTCATGGGCTATATGTGGGCTTTGGCAAGGGCAGACAATCCAGTCTGTCAGGAAGCCATTTGAGGTGCTTCAGGTTTGTAAGCTTGTCTTTTTGTTTTTCAGGCGGATATTTGGAGCATGGGTGTACTGCTGTATGCTCTGCTGTGTGGGTTTTTCCTTTGGATGATGACAATATGATGGCACTCTACAGGAGGATACCAGTGGGTATCAGTGGTGCTAGAATACACTGAGAAGGGAAATAGCTGAGCTTGACAAGAGGCCTTGCTTTTCGGATGGCAGAACATGCTGAGCTGTGGGTAGAAAGGCCACAGCACAGTCTGCTGAATATTGTCCCTGTTTTTGCTGCTTTGTCTACCAGTATTTTGTGGATTTGGTTCTACGCTTGGTTGGCCTATGTGGCACTGTAGCCTAATTCTGTACCATGATAGCATACAGAATTTAAGGAGAAGTATTTTCCTGCCAATGGGCTGGATTTTTTTGTATCTGGTTCTTCAACTGGCTGCTCCCTATACTATCTGTAGTAAAAATATAGACACATCATTTGATTTCCCTGAAATGAATGTTCCTAAATGCCAGCTCTTCTCATGTCTACAAAGATCAAAGTTCTGCATTTGCTATTAGAATTTCCTCTTCCAGAATCAGGAGGTAATGTAGGACCCCACAGATTGCCTTCAGAATCCAACAGTTAGTTCTGTTTCCTTTCGGAGTGCATAACAACCTGAGCACATGAATTGAATGACGTGGCTTGTTAGTCTGGTACAAACTCTGCTGTACACTGAAACCTGGTCCATTTGTAAGCAGGACTTTGTCCATCTCTGCAGGACAGCAGAAAACCCTTTGTGCTAATCATGATGCCAAGAAGCAGAATGCGGCAAATGGCAGATGATCCAACTGCTTCAGGTGTTCATTTCCTTAAAACTGTGAATAGTTTTGGACTGAGAGTTTGTAAGCAGAACAGAGCTCTTAAAGCTGTCAGAGATTATTTCTGCACTGTTCAATTCTATCTGCCTAACATACACCGGATCTCAGAACTGCATTGCTTGAACTGGTGGAACTTGCTGAAGTGAACTGGGATGAGCAAGTTTTAGAACTTAGTCAGAATGCAGTAAAAAATGGATAATCTCATGAGTATTAAGGTACAGGCTCGCTATTTCTGCACTGAATTTGTTTTTATTTTACATGGCTGTGATCTGAAAGTTGCTTGAAACGCAGGCACCTAGGCACTGTTGTGTAACTGAATTTCACACGATAGGTCCTGAAATATCCTGGAATCAAAAACTCTGACTTGTTTTAAGTCTGCTGCTTGAGTCTAATCAGGGTCATAGTGTCTGTGTGCAGTGTTTCTTTCCCTGTAATGCTCCACATCATTTCATTTTGGGAATATTGAAGGAAATGGACTATGTGCCATAACTGTTGTTAGAACAAAGTATGTCTGGTGTGATCTTATGCATAGGTTCTGTAACTGCTCTTCACAGCTCAGGTGTTTGACCTTCCTTTTGGTGAAGTGATGAAATACTGCTGGTTTCTATTTGTGCTTCTAGGCACCTTGAAGCTCTTAGGAATAGAACAATTGTCTCCAGTTCTTTTCAATGATATCAGTAACAGCTCGAGTGTTGCTGCCCACTAGGTAGACCCAAAGAAGCAGATTACAGTGAAACAACACACGAGCTGGACCTGAATGAGGATCACTTTCAAGACAGTGGCTATGCTGCTTCAAGCCTACTTGCTTCTTCCTGCCGCCACTCTATTACCAAGTATCAACAACCTTTCATGATTCAACTTGCAAATGTTTGAAACTAACCCTTGTGTTTCTATGCCTTCCTAGGTGATTCGAGCCCTTGTCAACCCCAAAGATCCAAACCAAGCAGTGTCTTTCCATCAATGGAGAGTTCTTATTAAGCATGAATCGCTGCAATTCGGATGACAGCCTTCCACATGGTAACAGTGATGGACACAAGGGGCTCATCCACGTTCATGCTCTCATATCTCCTGGCTCTGCTGAAGCTCGTGACCTGAGCCTGCCAGACACAGCAGTCACCTGCCTGGATTGTGACCCAGCGCCTTTGCAGTGCTGCCCATCCCAAGCACAGCCCGAGTGTCCCAGCAGCAGCACCACCATGCAGGAGCAGGGCAGCATCAGTGAGGTGAAGCTGAGCATCTTAGATGGGGACTTAGAGTCAGGCTGCCAGTCCCAGGCACCAGGCAGCAGCACCAGCTCTGAGCCACTCTCATCTTGACAAGAGGAGTCCCATCTTCACCCTTGACCTCTCAAGCCCTCCTGTCTTTTATTGAATAAAGTCACTCTCATGCTCAGTCATCGCCTCGACTGCATTCTGAGTCTTCAATCACAGGGATTGGGATGAATGCAACAAACAGCAAGGCAGCTCAGCTTGCAATGCTATGGCTGTGGGGTTCGTGCAGGCAGAGCTCTGGGTTCCCATTTTGGCTGGCTTTGGGATGTCTGCAGCAAGATCTCTACCATTTTGTATGGGAGCAAATAATCTCTAGCATCCAGGTTGCTGCTCATGATATATCCCAGTCTTCCTGGCTTTCACTTTGTGATACTTTTCAAAGCCTTTTGATACTCTTTGATGCCTTGGCTGCTCCCTAACACCTCTGTCCTCCTGCCATGTTGACTCACGTCTCCCACTTTTAAGCTGGCTTTGCAGATCATCTCCAGCCCTGTCATCATCACGCTGCAGCAGGAGGTGCTCACCTGGCCCAATGTCTGGCAGTACTGCTTGTTCTGCAGATGAGCAGCTGCCTCCTCATCTCTTCAGCTACAGTAGTTTTTCTCAGGGCAGTTAGATGCAGTCATGCTCCTCTGGATTTGGTGTGTTAAATCCATGCTGCATGGCAGCAGTCAGTGCAATACAAAGGTGTTCTGTGTGCCATAGCATTTCTCCAGGGGCTGCCAAAGGTAGAAGCACAACACAGCACCATCCTTCTGACAGTAATGTCTGTGAGTGTTAGACATGTGAGCACTGCATCATCCCCAGCGTGTCAGTGCTTTTCCACACCAACCTGACTCTCACACTCTGCACTGAATGTAACTCTGCTCTTGTGGAGACAAATGCTTTCTGTCACATCCTCCATCCCTGCAACCATTTGCCGGTAGGCAGCTCTTGCAGAAGAATCAAGCAGCAGAACCTTGTGCTCACCCTACAGCATGCAAATGCTATGAAAGCAGAAATAACCTGGCATGCTCTGGGTCTGCAAGGCTGCACAGATGGGAGAGGTAGATTGTGTTTTTGCAGTGGAAGTTTCCAGTATTTTCAGTACATAGTGTAGGCCCTAACTGAATGTATAACCCTCTTGTAAAACAGCTGTATAAGTAGTTTTTCCACCAAGAAAGTTGCTGAACAGAATTAAGTTCAGACTGGGGGCATTCTGACATGGGGAGAATTGAGACAAGCACAAGATAAATACAGGGTGGGTAGAGCCCAGCACAGGACAGAATGAATGTACTGACTTTTGGAAACATTGCCCTTCTCTGTCCGCAGAAAAGTACAAGGCAGACCTAAAAACAAGAGGTTGGTAATTGACCTTCTATGGAAATGAATCCTAGCCACAGTCTCGAGGAGTCTGTGAGCCTGAGATGCTCAACCAATGAGAGCCATGAGAGCATCACCTGCAGTGGGTTTAGGGCACAGAACAGAATTGATTTCACTGACTGGTGTGCAGTTTCTCCCTTGCCAATAGGGGATGTGCGCGCAGTATTGCAATAATGAATAAGCACTGCTGCTATCGCTGCCATCTTTGCCTAACTAGAAATCTTTGACTTTGAGAGTTTCTCACACAAGGGGAGAGGGTAAGAAAGTAAAGAGGCACAGAAAACTAAGGGAAACTGCTCTTCTTTATCTTATCTATAAAAATTGATACGATGCTGTTGTGCATTTTTTTTAATTTTATTTTTAATTTTTTGCTAATGTCAGTTAGATTGTTTTAAAATATCCACACACCAAAATCTGACTACCAAGCAAATGTAATGAAAATGAAATGAAGGTGAGTTAGCGGAAAGCACAAGGCCATATTATATTAGGCTCCAGCAAATTTACAGGCAGTCACTGCACGAAGAGGTAGATCTGAGTTGCACATTATATGATTCCCACAAAGATTAAGGAAATCTGAAGCTTTCAATATATTTTTTTAATTCTTTTTTCATTTCATTTTTAAACACCTGACCCAGACCCCAACCCTCACAGGAGCTGTAAAGATAACAGCATTAACCAGCAATGTAACTCTAATCCTAACCCTTACCCTGATTCTAAAATCGTCCCTAACTCCAAATGCAACAACAAAAATGATGCTAGAAGTTTGTAGCAAAAGGAACCTTAACCCTGATCATAATCCAAAAAAAAAATCATTATGGTAACAATAATCTTTACCTTAAGAGTAATATTAATCAGAGCCCAGATGATGCCTGCATCCAATCAGAAGCATGCTTTGCATTATTTAAGAGTTGTATTTTTTCCAATGAACTCTCTCTATTATCACGTTTATAAAGTAACAGAGTCTGTTCTTTTTCTCCTGACACTGTGCCTTACTCCTGACATCCCCTGGAAATGACCCAGATAGGGCACCATCAAAGTAATGCTAATAGTAATGTCAATCCTAAGGGTATCTCTAGCCTCAGTGTTAATGGGACGCTAACAACAATCCCAACAGCCTTAAACATTCTGGTGGTGTGAAAGAGGTGCTGCCTTGCACATGCTGGGCAGTCCCATTGCCTGTTAAATGCAGGCGGCAGCGTAGAAACATGATGCCCGTGGTCAGAATGCCCTGTGGCAGATCCTGGCACCGGAGAACTGACCGGAGAACCATGAGAGAACTGACAACAAATCACGCGACATCAGAACCGACCCAGTGGTTATTTACAAGCCTTGGGAGACCCAGACAGGATCTCAGAGTGGTGAATGTAGGTACAGAAGTTGTTACTACTCTGTTTTCTTCTAAAAGAAGTGTTTTTTTTTCATCTCAGAAGTTGGGGGGGGGGGGGCGGGAAAGGGATATCAATTTAATTACTCATTAATTTATTGACAGACATTCACGTTTGCTACGTTTGGAGAAGTTTTTATTTGTTTGCTGTGGTTTGATTTTTTTTTTTTCTTTTTTTTTTTCCCCCTTCCCTCCTCTTCCATCTTTGTGTTCTTCCCCTATAATCAAAAGAACGGATCCCCAGGGTCTGTCCCGCAGACGTTCTTTCCGTGGTCTCTGCTGCCACCTACAGGCCAATAAGCGGAACTGCCACTGTTGGGCGTTTGGTGCCGCAGGAAGCACAACGCAGATCTGAGTTCTGACCGGTCTACGCAGCAAATCCGCCAATCTTTATTGCAATAAGCCCTCCAGACAAGAGCATAAAGTCTTTGCCTGAGGGCAGGGTTAGTAGTAATGGATGTCAGTTTTGAAATTTCCAGTCCATTCACCATAGCACTTTCTGCCTCCATGTCCCATAACCAGAGCAGCTATGCTGGCATGCTCTCTTGGTTTCTGTCTAAACCACTGTACTATATCCATCAGTTCAGCTGCTGTATTATGGGCAGCAGGGTTTGGGGGGTGGACACTGGTCAGGGCACTCCCACCAGCCTATCCTGCATTTTTTTTTTTTTTTTTTTTTCATTTTTGGGTTACAATCAGTCAGATCTCAAATAGATCTAGTCCAAATGGAACCTCAAAATCTGACCTTTTAGTGCCTTCATTTACAGAGTCCATTTTATACAGATTCCCTTGTACAGGGCCCCCATGGTCCTCCAGACAGTTGTTACTGATCTTCCATAGGAGAATGATTGAATTAGGTTTTTTCCCATCAAAACTGCCACCTGTCTTTCCAATTTTTCAACACTATCATTCAATAGCTGATTTGCATCAGCCTGAGCCTCTTCAGTTATGTTCAGACAGTTCAAGGCCATTAAAAGTGGCCATGCCACCATGAACACAGCTAACTGTCATTCTCAAGTTGTAAGTATGTCTTTGCTAAGACCATGGAAATACTCAGTCAGGTGGGCCAGGGACTCATGGACCCTCCCTCCGTCCCACACAGGGCCCCATTTTTCAGTGACAGAAGCAGTGCTGCATTTTGAGGATCCTAGGAATCCCAGGACATGCCCTGACAAAAGGTCATTCAAAGGGGTAGTCTTTCCCCATCCAAACAACTCCATGATATTCACAGAATCACAGAATTGTAGGGGTTGGAAGGGACCTCCAGAGACCACTGAGTCCAGCCCCCTGCCAAAGCAGGTTCCCTACACCACGTTGCACAGCTCAGCATCCAGGCAGGTCTTGAATATCTCCAGAGAAGGAGATTCCACAACCACCCTAGGCAGCCTGTTCCAGTGCTCTGTCACTCTCACCATAAAGAAGTTATTGCACACATTAGTGCAGAATTTCCTATGGTGCAGTTTCTGTCTGTTTCCCCTTGTCCCTCCTCCACACACTGCTGAAAAGAGTCTAGCCTCACCTCTTTGCCCCCCACACCTCAAATATTTATAGACCTGGATCAGGTCCCCTCTCAGCCTTCTTTTCTCAAGGCTAAACAGACCCAGTTCCCTAAGTCTCTCCTCATAGGGGAGATGCTCCAGGCCCTTCACCATCTTTGTGGTCCTCCACTGGACTCTTTCCAAGAGATCCCTGTCTTTTTTGTACTGGGGAGCCCAGAACTGGACACAATATTCCAGATGAGGCCTCACCAGGGCAGAGTAGAGGGGGAGGATCACCTCCTTCGACCTGCTGGACACGCTCTTTTTAATGCACCCCAGGATGCCATTGGCTTTTTTGGCTACAAGGGCACACTGCTGGCTCATGGTCAATCTGTCGTCCACCAGGACGCCCAGATCCCTCTCAGCAGAGCTCCTCTCCAGCAGCTCTTCCCCCAGCCTGTACTGGTGCATGCAATTATTTCTACCCAGGTGCAAGACTCTACACTTGCTTTTGTTAAACCTCATCCGGTGTCTTACTGCCCAGCTCTCCAGCCTGTCCAGGTCTCGCTGAATGGCAGCACAGCCTTCAGGCGTGTCAGCCAATCCTCCCAACTTCGTGTCATCAGCAAACTTGCTGAGGGTGGTCACTATCCCCTCATCAAGGTCGTTGATGAAGATGTTGAACAAGACCGGACCCAGCACAGACCCCTGGGGGACGCCGCTAGTTACAGCCCTGCAGCCAGACACTGCACCGCCAACGACAACCCTCTGCACTCTGCCAGTCAGCCAGTTCTCGACCCACTTCACTGTCCAATCACCTATCCCATACTTCCTCAGCTTTGGTATAAGTATGTCATGGGAGACTGTATCAGTTATAGAGGTTATAGAGTTCAATTCCTGTAGTCAATTTGGCGGCCCAGGTGGGACCAGCTCTGTTCGCTGCAGGACCAGCTGAGAGGGAGACACTTTTGGCGCACCCTGAGATTTCTCTGAAGGACTCCCTTCCTCACCTGATCACTGCAGGGACAGACAAGGACCACCCATAGGTGGACCAGGTATGTGTATGGTAAGTGGAACCCATATGTCTTGAGGAGACATCCTACACAGTTTACAGCCATACGTGCTGCTCCCAGGGAGGTGAGCTCATGGCTTTGGTTGCCAGCTGGGTAGGAAGACTCCTTGGATGAGTTCCTATGAAAGGGAACTGTATGTCATATGAATGGAAACAAGAACAAATACTCTCTCCCAGGTAGTTGACAATAGGAGGGACCTAGGTTGGTCTCTCCTACGGGTATGGGATATAGTGGATAGCCTGTCAAATGGTAGCCTGGGTTCTCCAAGTTGTAATCACGGGGGTTATAGGTTGTATGTTCAATATTATCATCTGCTTTAAGTGTTTGGTACCGTGTGTCAAGCCAACTCTGGGAAAAACATTAACGTTTGCAACTGGTCGACCAGAGTATGAGTGTTATTAAGATTCCAGCTAGAAAACGTTGTCAGCATTGTGTAGTATGAATAAACCATGGTTTTTGATCTAAATGTCAGAGTGAGTGTGGTGTGAGTGAGACACAGAACAGCTGCAGGGTGAGTGCCGAGTCCCGATCCATGTTTCCTTCCTCCTGTGAGGGAAATGGCCAGACACGGACAAAGTGAAAGACTGTGTTGTGTGTCCACTCATATGTACTTTCTGCTTGTATGTAAGAAGACGGGAGTTTGTACTCTGTAGATTAGTAAGATTGTCCTGAGGAGAGGTGTACATTCCACCCGACCAATGAATGTCAACCCATTTATGTAATACTATGTACTGCTTGCGAGGAAGTGTGTGAGGGAGGTGGTTCAATCAGTGCTGGTTCTGTGGCACAGTGTTTATAACTGAAGAATACAGACTGTATTAAGGGAGTTTATGTGAACTGAAGAACTGTACTGTTTGACAAACAGTTTTGATGGTATAAGAAAGTGTAATTGTTAATGATATATGGAAGTGTACTTGAGGGAATGTGGAAGTGTATCTGAGCATACAAACAGAGGAAGCATTTACAGAAGAAAAAAGGTTAAAGTGAGTTTACCTGCATTGACATGAGAGCAACACCCTGAACCTCTGCCCTGTGAGCTGAGCAGAGCAGAGCAGAGACACAGTCCTCATGTATCAGGTAGTGTTATTCTGCTTACCAAATGAATGAGTTCACTACAGAAGAGGCAAATCTTCCCCTCTGCTCCATCTGTGGCATACTCTGGAGTTCAAGACATTGCAAAGCTATGGCACATCTACTTTCTTTCAATGATGACGCCTTAGTATGCTCTGGGCTGTCATTTCAATTGCATCTAAAGAAGTCTAGGGTCATGCCAGCTGACAGGAAGCTGGCAAATGTTGTCTCATTGTAAGGAAGAGCAAGAAAGATGACATGGGCAATTATGGACCTGTCAGTCCAGAGCCTGGTAAAATTATGGAGAAAATGATGGTGGGAGTTATGGAAAAACAGCTGAAGGACAATTCTGTCATTGGTTGCAGCCAACACAAGTTTGTGAGGCGAAGGTCCTGTTTAATTTAAGCTCATTCTGTGACACAGTTATCCGTTTAGTTGACCAAGAGAAGCTAGTTGATGTAATCCTTGAGGATTTCAGTGGAGATTTTGATACTGTTTCTCACAACAACCTTCTGGACAGAATGTTCTGCATATGGCTAGACAGAAACACAATGTGGTGGGTGAGCAGTTGGCCAGTAGGTCAGTTCCAAAGGATTATAGTCAGTTTTTTCCATCAGGCTGGTAGATGGTCACTGTCGGGGTCCCCAGGGTTCCATTTTGGGGCCACTTTCCTTTCATGTTTATGCAGATGACTTGAATGCAGGACTAGAAGACGTTCTGAGCAAGTTTGCTGATGAGACCAGATGAGGAGGTGCTGTTGCCTCCACTGAGGGTGGAGAGGACTTGCAGAGAGATGTGGACAAGTCAGAGAAGTGGGTACCAGTTGGTACTAAGCACCAAGTGCATAACGTATAACAAGAACAAGTGCCTGATTGTGCACCGCAGAACATAAAGGACTTCAAACTCTGGGAGAATGTGCAAACGAGGGCACTGGAACTGAGAGATCTGAAGTTCAGAGTTTCACAGGGATTGACTGCTTGTTCAGACTGGGCCCTTCTCACATCCCTTCTCACATCCTGCAATGAAACATAGGTCTCATATGGGACATGAACCTC
Source organism: Coturnix japonica (assembly GCF_054131305.1). NCBI lineage: Eukaryota > Metazoa > Chordata > Aves > Galliformes > Phasianidae > Coturnix > Coturnix japonica. The sequence goes on along the minus strand of NC_140671.1, from coordinate 16,093,528 downwards.
ACAGCGTCCTTGCACCACATGTAGAGCCTGGGATCTTCTGTCCCCATGTCTTTCATTTAACATCATACGGACCTCCAACCCATTGCCCCAGGAAATGCCAGGAGCCAACATGAGAGACAGGATCTCTCTACCACTGGTCTTTCAATCAGGGCTTGACCTGTCTGCTTCGTAAGGCAAAGGAGAGGTTTCTTAGCATGCCAGTGCCTTTGCCTGCCTGTAGTCATGGCTTCCAGTTATCTTCTCTAACAAGTCCCTTGGGAAGCTTACTTGGTAATGGCCCTCAGTGGGCCCATTAATACTCCAAGAAACTTCACTGTTACTTCCGACTTTGTCTTGTTGAGCACTTTGTGCAAACTTCTCTCTGCACTAGAGGCTGATGAACTCAGCATCAAATGCACCCTGGGGCCCATTATAACCTAAAGAATCTCCTGTGCCTTATGCCATCTTGTTATCTTCTTCAGGTTATCAGAACTTGTTCAGCAAAAAGGAGGGATATCTGGAGAGAGCTTAAAGAATCCAGTATAAATTTATTGTCTATTTATTTATAGTTGGGTTTAAAGAAGACATTAAAGCAGCACTGTGCAACTGATACCAATCCAGGATGTCCCAATGAGTTCTGTACTGTTACTGTGTTGACAAAGGTCCTTCTCAACCTCCCCACCCAATTTCTGCTCACAATGGACCTCTGGGACTTGCATCACTTTTCTTCACATCACTCTTCTCCTCTGCATTCATCCGCTCAGTGTTAAAACTGCTTTGCACCAACTCCCACTGGCTTTCCTCAGAGAACCAGCTACACATGGAAAAGGAAAGATTTCTCTTTTTTATCTGGCCAGCAAATGGAAAGAAAGGTGATGCAATTGAATGAACAGTAAAACACAGTGATCAACTGCATGCCATGTTCAAGCGGCATCTATTGAAGTTTGTCTTTCATATGGAATATTTTTAAAAGAAATGATTTATTCTGAGGTAGGATAGGATAGATTGAATCACAGTGAAGTAGTTGACAACAGAGGCCATCAGACTCTGAGAGATGGAGCAAATTCCAGTAATCTTCCTGGGATAGATCAGCCAGGTAGTTGAGAGGTATCAACTTAAAACTGATCAGGACTTGTGAGTATTTCACACATTGAGATGGGTTAACACATTCTCATTGATTTATATCTTTGTCTCCAACTCTGTTTTTCACTTTTACTGACATTAATGAACATCTTTCAGACTTCGTGCCTTAATAAAAAAGAGACAGTGATTGAGAAAAAGAAAAAGTATAAGAAGAAAAAGAAAAAGAATAGATAGGAAGGGATAGATCAAATCACAGTGAAGGAGTTGACAACACATTCCATCAGACTTTGGGGAGATGGAACAAATTCCAGTAATCCCCCTGAAAGTCAGAAATCAGACAGATAATTGGGAGGTATCTGACTGAACAAAGAGCAAGGGATGGAGAAATCTGGAGGGCAGTGGGAGTAGTGTGTGCCCAAATGGCCTGCTGAAAACATGCCCTTAACCATGGCCATTTCTTTAGGAGAGCTGAAAAAACTTGGAGGATGAGGCACATCAAATAGGCAGCAGGGAAGAGTAGTGCTGGGCACCAGGCTACAGTCACAGGGCATTGGCACTGGCACCGCTGTCTGTGTCTCTGAACCTGAAGGCATTTGTGTCCAGCGAACACAGTTCTGGAAAACATTGTAGTTTCAGTAAAAGAAAAAAAAAGACATCAAATCACCTCAAAGATTCATATTTACAACTTAAAATGGAACAAGACTCATGAGAATTTTTCATGTTGAGAAGGGTTAACACATTTTCATTGATTTCCATCTTTGTCTTCAATTATTTGTTTCAGTTTTATTGACATTTATGATCAACTATTAAGCTTACAGCCTCAAAATAAATAAATAAATTAAAAGAGATACATTTGCATCTTGCACATGGCCTGATGCCCCTTTCACCTTCACAGTTCCCACAAGTCCTTCCATGCCGGAGAGTATGAGATCCAGCAGAGCACCTCTCCTCTTTGGTTCCTCCACTGCTTGGTCAAGAAGCTTCCATCTGTGCTCTCCATGGATCTGCTGGATGCCACATGCCCTGCTGTGCTGTCCCTGCCACAGATAATGGAGTGACAAAGGCCACCAAATGGGACAAGGGACAGACAACATCAGATTCCCATCTGTCTGCAGAGGGCACCTTCCATTTACTCTCCCTGATCAGGAAGACAGGAAAAGACACTGATGGTCTCCTCTGTTTGCCATTTCCATTAGCTCTGACCTGTCTGCTCTTCCATCCCCAGGCAGAGCTCAGTGCACTCTCACAGAGGGCAGTCGCCCTTCTTTGTCTCCTCGCCCATCCATCCTAAAGACTCGGTATCCCCCTTGTGCTACAGTGCAGTTGTGGAAACCATTAAACTGTGTCCCCATGGTCCAAACAGGAGCTCAGGCCTGCAGCTCTACCAAGATTTCTAGCTTCTTGTGTGTTGGTGTTTGCATTAGTGCAAAAGCACAGAAGTAAATATCCTAATTGAAAAGCATCACTGGACATTGCCTGACTGGATAGCTCATCTATAGAATCAGTGTGCAGAAGGTGGCACACAAACATTAGACCGATCGTGGGTCCTGGAGGTGACGTAGCAGCACGGACACACCATGGGCATGGCTTTCCTGAAGGCGCTGTGCTGCTCTTGTAGCTGTGAGTGAATTCACCGGACAGCCGGTGCTATCCCCTCTCTGGCCCTCAGCTGATGCCCAGGAAGGAGGTGTCTATCTCAGGGATTTCCCACATGGTTTACAAGCACTTGCAAACATCAGGAGCAGCCCAGGCACCTTGGGCATCACCCAGTGTCTGTGTGTGAGCTGCTGCCTCCCAGCTGAAGGACCGAGGACTCAGAGCAGGAGCTCACATGCAGGCAACTCCTTGTGCACTTCTGAACTGAACCAGAGAAATCCCAGCTCCTGTGGTTCTGTGGGGAGCCGAATCCCATTTCAGCTCTCAGGATTTCTGTCAAGGGATGAGACTCCTGCGCTGCCTCAGCTGGATCACTGCCCTGCACAGGGAAAGTCCAAACCTCGCCTTCCTTGTCTGGTTGCCCTTATTGTTTCATCAAACGATCTCTGGGAGCACTCCCCATATGTCTCCAATCGGTCACTGACCACTGGACATGTGGTGGTTAATTGAGTGGATTTCAAAGCACAGTCATGATGCTGTTGTCTTTCAGGAGCTGTTGGCCATGAGGACCCAGGGACATGTCAGGGGAAATGAGTGGGAAGGATAAAAATGACATAATCTGCTGCTTGCTTGTCCAGGTTCCTGGGACACAGGGAGCTCATAAAAGTGGGCAGAGCTGCAGAGAGACAGCTGTGCCCAGGAGCAGATCTCGTGCACAGCACAGCCTGCAGGTGACAGAAGGAGAGGAGAGAAATTGGAGAGAGCTTGCAGGATGTGTGTGGTGTGAGCGGGCTGTGAACTCACTGCAGGAGCATTGCTCACAGACCATGACAAGGTAAGTCTCACAGCTGACCATGAGCTGCTTTTAATTAAGGGGTAACTATAACTGGGACATCCCATAGGAGATCTGACTGCAGGCACTGCATGTTTCTTTACTGTGGAAAAAGCTTTCTGCTCCAGCTGATACGGGTGCCCAGGGCTGTCCTGCAGAGCAGGGTCCCTGCTGTGCCCCAGGGGCTGTGTGCTGGGTATGGGACTCTGCCGCCTGCCAGGCTCAGCACTCAGCCTGCCCGGGGAGCTGCCCAGGGCGCTGCGGGGAGACGTGTGGGGTAAGGAGCCTCCGGCAGGGTTTGTGCTGCCACAGCTGCTGCCTGGGGCAGGGGATCACAGCTCCACTGCACAACTGAATGTTTCTGAGGGCACTTTGCAAGAGGAGAGCCAAGGCAGGGGGTTTCCATTTCCTGTTCTGAGGCAAAGAGGTTTGGAGTCAGAAATCTAAAAGGGGCAATAAGAGTTCTGAGAATTTTTCATCAATCAATTGCTTGTTTTGTGAACACTCACACATGATGTGCTTTCAGTCTCCCCTTTCTCGAAGGATGGAATTATCTTCATTTTCTGTAGGCATGAATAATTCACTTATCCTACAAACAGGCAGCATTTTCTAACTGAAACTGAATGCCACAGAAGCTCGGGTAGGGGGCTCTAAGAGCACTTGGGGTAAAGATATGAGACATGAAACAGATGAAAATATCCAGGGAGAAGGGATAAGAAAATAAGAGGAAGGTTAGAGCTCCATATGCTGCTTCTGCTTAAGGAATGCTGATCTACATGAAATTAAATGCAAGTAATGGTGCTAAATGTACACTGTTGTAGGAGAATTAAAACATTTCATAGTATAGCAGGAGTAGTGCCTCTGAGAATGGTCTGGACTTGTCATTATCTTCTGCACTCTGAGCAGGACTCCAAGCCCAACAACAGCAGATGCCCAACAGCAGCTCCATCAGTGAGTTCCTCCTGCTGCCGTTGGCAGACACGCGGCAGCTGCAGCTCCTGCACTTCTGGCTCTTCCTGGGCATCTACCTGGCTGCCCTCCTGGGCAACGGCCTCATCAGCACAGCCGTAGCCTGCGACCGCCGCCTGCACACCCCCATGTACTTCTTCCTCCTCAACCTGGCCCTCCTCGACCTGGGCAGCATCTCCACCACTCTCCCCAAAGCCATGCCCAACGCCCTCTGGGACAACAGGGCCATCTCCTACACAGGATGTGCTGCACAGCTCTTTTTCTTTACCTTCTTCCTCTCAGCAGAGTATTCCCTTCTCACCATCATGTCCTATGACCGCTACGTTGCCATCTGCAAGCCCCTGCACTACGGGACCTTGATGGACAGCAGAGCTTGTGCCACCATGGCAGCAGCTGCCTGGGGCACTGGGGTTCTCTATTCCCTGCTGCACACTGCCAGTACGTTTTCACTGCCTCTCTGCCAAGGCAATGTTGTCAACCAGTTTTTCTGTGAAATTCCCCAGATCCTCAAGCTCTCCTGCTCAGAATCAAATCTCAGGGAAGTTGTGTTTCTCATTTTTACTATCAGTTTAGATGTAGGCTGCTATGTTTTCATAGTTGTGTCCTATGTGCAGATCTTCGTGGCTGTGCTGAGGATGCCCTCTGAGCAGGGACGGCGCAAAGCCTTCTCCACGTGCCTCCCTCACCTGGCCGTGGTCTCCCTGTTTCTCAGCACTGGTGCTTTTGCCTACCTGAAGCCCCCCTCCATTCCCTCCCCACTCCTGGATCTGACAGTGGCACTTCTGTACTCAGTGGTTCCTCCAACACTGAACCCTATTATCTACAGCATGAGGAACAGGGAGATCAAGCACGCTCTCAGGAAGGTGTTGCAATACTCACTATTCCCGCTTCAATAAAGTGCACATCTTCATCGCATGATTCCCAGTGATGGTTCTTCATCTTTTATGCATCTTTGATTGATTGATTATGTGAGATATAGCAACGTGCAAAAAAATGTTATTGAACTTATAAATAAAAATTTGTTTCACTTCTTTCACACCTACTATCCATTTTCTCACTCCAAGAGCTCATGTAAACATGGAACCAGATTCCCCGAATAGGTTAAGAGATAAATAAATAGCATTCAAAATACGCTTTTCCTTAGCTCTTATCTTATCCAACTTTGTCTGGATTTGGGGAAGGTACAGCCACAGATAGAAGCACAACTAGTTCTTTTCATTCCTCCTCTCTTTACACTGATACAGTGCACAGAGGATTCGAGTCCTCTCATTTCTACAGGCCTGAAGGTCTTGTGTGTCTCACAGCAGTCCCGTCGTCTCTACAGCAGCACTCAGTGGTTTGCTTAATTTTCTTATCTCAATACTTGGAACAGCTACAGGACCTGTAGCATAAGTGACCGCAGAGCTCCTTATGAGGGGTGGAGTGACAGTGGGATCTGTCCAGAGCTTGGAGCAACTGCAGGATGTGTAGCAAAAACTTGGAGCTATTGCAGGGACTGTGCCAGGAGTTGCAGAGGCTGCAGCAATGTCAGCAGATCCAGCTCTCTTCCCCTTGAAGATGCTGAATAGTGTTGAACACAGCTCAGTAGGTGTGGGCCAGGCCCTGGCACACTGCAGTCATTTGGGCCTTTTAAGGATTACCAGTGCCACAGCAGACCTGTCTCCAATATTCTACCAGTTTCTCAGGATCCTGCAGTTGCTCGGAGATGAAGTTCCAAAGCCCTGGGGGTGCCCACCACTCCAGGCAGCTGCCCAGACTGTCCCACACCCCCTGCCATGCAGAGCCTTCTCACCTTGGGGCAGATCTCTCACTGATATTCCTGAATAATTGTTTAACCTCAATCCTAGAATCATAGAATCACCAAGGCTGGAAAAGGCCTGAAAGATCATCCAATCCAACCGTTCACCTATTACCAATAGCTCCCACTTAACCATGTCCCTCAACACAATATCCAGTCTCTCCTTGAATACCCCTGGTCTCCCAGAGACGACAGTGTAAAATGTGTAATTCCTAATCATACCAACAATATTACTTCCAAAACCCAAAGATGTCCAAAGAGCTGAATGTGCACAAAACTTCACTTTGCGAATTTTATCGTGGTACAAACCAAGGTCAAACAGCATAGCAAAATAAATACCCTAATCCAGCATCCAGAGTTGACAAATGATGCAGCAGGGAAAACAAGCAGCAAGCAAGGAGCTGTGAAATGCAGCTTCATGAGAAGACTCAGCAAGCTTCACAAATAGGGAAACTATCAGCACCATGGCCTGCACATCTCCAACTCCCACAAAGCCCTGTCCACTCTGGACAGATGTGCTGTTACCACAACCCTTGGAGCCTCACATCAGGCACCAAAATGACTGTGGTTGTTGAACCCAACATGTGGCTCAGCAGCTCACAGTGCTTTGTGCACTGCCCCATTCCCAGTGGGATGGGGATGAGAACTGGGAAAAAGAGTACAACTTCTGGGATGTAACAAAGCAGTTTACTAAGAGAGATAAAAGAAGTGGAGTAATAGTTATCACTATATATCCGTTGATATGGAATTGTATGTAACAACTGATGCACAAGCACTTGCTCAGCACCACCAGACTGATGCTCAGCTGGACCCTGGGCAGTGAAGAGACTGAGATGAACTCCCACCCCTTTCAATACAATTTCTGCTTGCTGTCAGCTGATAGAGAACGTCCCTTTGGCCACTATCAGTCAGCTGTCCTCACTCTGTTCCCTCCCAGCTCCATGTGCCCTCCACTGACCATGGCCTTGGCTCTGTACAACACTGCTTAGCAGCAGCTGTAAACATCAGAGTGTTATCAATGGTTTTCTCCTAGAACCAAAACACTGCACCACAGCAGACAGTCTGAAGAAAACAATTCCATCCCAGCTGTAACTCAGATTCCTGCCTGTCCCCTCTTCTTGTTCTTCCTGATCAGGAAGCAAGGAACAGAATCTGCCGCTCTCCTCTCTGAGCCCTTTCCATCAGTTCTCAGCTGGCTCCTCTGCCATCCCCAGGCAGAGCTCAGTGCCCTCTCATGGATGGCAGCAGCCTTTTCTCTTCTTCCTTGCCCATCCGTCATGCAGAATCTGTACCCCATTTGCTACAGTACAGAGCTGAGAATCAACCCACCGTGTCTCTGTGAACCAAACAAGACCCTAGGCCTGCAAAGGCACAGAGATTTGGAGTTCGCTGAGTGAATGTTTGTGGTCCTCTCATTAGTGTAAGGATTCTTCAGAAAGCATCCCTTTCCAGAAGCATGCTTTGATTTAGCCTGTCTGGGTCTTGCATCTACACTGTGGTACTGATGTTCAGGGCCTTGCTCAGAATCAGCAGCCTGCATGAAAGGAAAAGCTCTGTGGTTTTCTCTTGATTTGTCCCGTTTATTTCCCATGCTACCCGCAGTGGTCTACAGGCACTTTAGGGCAGCAGTAGGTTGGGGTTACCCCCAGAGGGTACACAGTAAGATTTAGGACGGGGTATTGGCAACAAGACTTTCTCTGAGGAATCCTCACACAATCCTATAGAACAACTCAGAGGCTTTCCATTCAATCTCCAACAGCAACAATATCCCTCAGCCCTTCTCTGTCACATCCAATTCCCCACCCTTCCCCATTTGGACCTGGTTTAAAGCCCTATAATCAATCAGTGCAGGAGCATTTCAGATGGGGTCATGGAGGAGGCAGACTGCCATTCTTGGGGTGGCCATTTTCCCAGGAGGGCATGGTGGGAGGGCTTTGTCCCATCTGGTTCCACCAACACTTGCATCCACCCAGCAGAAGGCTGTGCCCTCTGTGTCCCACTTGAACTCTGCATGGAGCTTACAGTTGGCAGTGACATGGCTGAGAAGCTCTGGGCATGGATTAAGGGACAGGGAATTAATGTGCCTTCCTAACTTCCTCCCTGCATGCCTTAGCAACTTCCTTGTAATCTCCCCAAGTACCCAGCCCCTTCTTCCAGAGGACGGAGATTCTCTTTTTCTTCCTGAGTCTCAATAGTTTTTCCCAGTTCATCTGCACTGGTCTTCTTCCCCTATGGCTCACCTTATGGCATTCAGGGACAGCCTGATCTCGTGCCTTTAAGATTTCCATCTTGAGGAGTGTCCAGGCTTCCTGGACCCCTTTACCCATAAGGAGCGACTCCCAAGGGACCTGTGCTACAAGTGTCCTGAACAGGTCAAAGTCTGCCCTCTAGAAGTTCAGGATAGTAGTTTTGCTAGTCACCCTTCTGACATCTCCAAGAATAGAGAATTCTACCATTTCATGGCCACTCTGCCCAAGACAGTCCCTAACCTTCTCAACTCCTACCAGTCCTTCACTGTTAGTGAAGAGCAGGTCTAGCAAGGAACCACCCCTGGTAGGACTTCATACCAGCTGTGTAAGGAAGCTGTCTTGCATGCAATCTATAAACCTCTTGGACTGATTCCTCTGCTATTTATTATATTCCCAGCATATATCAGAGAAGTTGTAGTCTCCCAAGAAAATGAGTGCTGGCAATCTTGCGACTTCAGTAAGCTGCTCATAGAATGCCTCACCCATCAATTAGGCGGTCTATAAGAAACCTTTAGCAAGATGTCACACTTACAGGCCTTTCCCCCGATCCTTACAAACATGCACTTCATTCTGAAGCCCAAGCTCTTCAACATCAAAACTCTCTTTAATATAAAGGGCCACACCACCACCCTTCCTTCCTCCTCTATCCCTTCTGAAGAGCTTGTAACCATCCATCACAGCACTCCAGTCATGGCAGTGGTCCCACCATGGGTCGGTAATAGCAACTAGGTCATGGTTTGTCAGATGCACAGTTGCTTCCAGCTCCTCTTGCTTGTTGACCAAGCTGCGTGCGTTGGTGTAGACGCACTTCAGCTGAGGCATCTGCCTCTCTCCCAGCTCAAACAGCATTTCCCTAGGCTTATCTCTGGTAAGCCCTGTTTTGTCCACTCCCCCATCGTAGCTAGTTTAAAGCTCTTTCGATAAGCCCCGCTACCGTCTATGCTAGGATTCACTTCCCCCTTTGAGACAGTTGGGTTCCATTCATGGATAACAGACCATGGGCCAAGTAAACTGTCCTGTGATCAAAGAACTCAAAGTTTCTGGCTCAGTACCAACCTCTGAGACAATTGTTCATTGCTTTGCTTTCCAAGCCTGCTCTGTGTCCCTCACTGCCACTGAAGGTATAGAACAAAAAATCACTTGATCTCCCACTTTGTGAACTAAATGGCCTAAATTCCTGAAATCTCTTTTTATAGTTTGTAGTCTTATCTAAGAAATTTCATCACTGCCCACCTAAACTATGAGTAGTGGAAAATAATCAGTGGACCTAACCAGCATTGGGAGTTTCCTCATTATGTCCCTGACCTGAAACCAAGAAGGCAGCAGACTTACTGACAACTGGGGTCCAGTCTGCAAATGGGGCCCTCTATTCCTCTGAGAAGGGAGTCACCCACCACGGCCACCCTTCATTCTTTCATGGCAGAGGAAGTCACAAGGCTTGGTAGTGACTGCCTTGCATTAGGTTTCCTCCTAGGCAGATCCTCCATTGCCTCCCCATTCTTATCTCCTTCAGATTTCAGAGTGTCAAACCTGTTGCTTAGATGGATCAGGGGTCGAGGGCTAGGCAGGCATGGGGGGGCTCCTGTGATGTTGAGTTGGGACTCTCTTCCAACCCTTCTCATCAGTCAGGTCTGTCTGACTGTGACAGGGCAGGGAGTCAACCACTTTTCTGGGGGTATCTGCCTGGCAGCCTTCCCTCGGGGATGCCAGCAAGTCACTCCACCAGCCCATCTCCCGATCACACTCCCTGATGGTAAACTGTGAGTAAAACGTTGAGTAAAGTGAGAGTTCACCTAGACAAAAGTATGAGTAGAAACATGGACTGACGTGAGGGTAAACCCAGAGTAAACCCAGGATCCCATCCATTGGGCATGCACAGCCTCTGAGGGCAACTTTTTCCAGTGTTGCTGTGTAAAAATATAGGTTCCTCACATCTAACCTATGTCTCCCCTTTTTAATTTAAATCCGTTTCCATTTGTCCTGTTATCAACAGACCATCCCATCCTTATTCTAGCGTTAGGCATCTCATCCTCAGGTGGAAACCCTGGGGCTGAATTGGGATCAGTTTTTCAAAGAACCACAGGAGCTACAAGTTCACCTAGCTGAGTTCAGATGTGCACAGTGAGGTGTCTGTGTGTGAGTCCCTCATCTGAATCCTTGGTTTTTATTCCACAGGGACTGCACTACTCATACACAGTCTCTCAGTGATGCCCAAGATGCCTTGGGTGATCCTAGTTTTGTGCTAGTGCTTGTAAACTGTGACGGAAAATCTATGAGATAGACACCTCCTTCTGGAGCATCAGCTGAGGGCCAGAAGGGAGGTATTCTTGGCCATCCTAAATACCACCTCAGCCACGTGCTTAGGGCACCCATTGTGTCTTTTGCACCTGACCCCATGGAGTATGTAGTGATATTCAGCTTATCAAAAGGATGAGCTCAGAACAGAAGAGGCAGATCTTCCTCTCTGCTCCATCTGTGGCATAGTCTGGATTTCAAGGCATTGCAAAGCTATGGCACATCTACGTTCTTGCACTGATGACACTTTAGCATGCTCTGGGCTCGCATTTCAATGGCATCTAATAAATCTAGGGTCATACCTGTTGACAGGAAGCTGGCAAATGTTGTCTCATTGTAAGGAAGAGCAAGAAAGATGACACGGGCAACTATGGACCTGTCAGTCTCACTACAGTGCTTGGTAAAATTATGGAGAAAATGATGGTGGGAGTTATGGAAAAACAACTGAAGGACAGGTCACAGACAACACAAGATACAGAGGGGAAGGTCCTATTTAATTTCAGGTCTTTTTATGACACCTTTATCCATTGAGCTGAACAAGGGAAGGCAGTTGATGTAATCCTTGAGGATTTCAGTAGAGCTTTTGATACTATTTCTCCAGCACCCTTCTGGACAGAAATTCCTGCATACAGCTAGACAGAAACAGAACGTGGTGTGTTGTAATACAAGAAGAATTTTACAGAGCAGCAGCCATGGATTGAGATAAGGAGTTCACAGAGCAGCAGCTGCGGAGCAGGATAAACAGCATGAGAACAAAGGACATCTCTAGGAAAAGAATGAATGGCTCGTGGCTTTGAAGGGGGGTTATAGGGTTGTTATTGCAGTAGCTTTCCTCCAATTAGCGTGTGTGATTTTTGGACACCCTTGTCTGTCTCCTATAAAAGTCTGGCTTTCGGGCAATAAATTGATGCAGCTATATGTAACTATATTGGTGTTTCTCTGTTTGACCCAGCACGCTGACATTTTGCCTTTCAGGTTCACCAGCAGTGGTGGGTGAGCAGTTGGCCAGTAGTTCTGTCCCAAAGGATTATAGTCAGTGGGTTCCATTGGGCTGGTAGATGGTCACTGTCAGAGCTCCCCAGGGTTCCATTTTTGGGCCACTTTCCTTTCATGTTTATGCAGATGACTTGCATGCAGGACTAGAAGATGTTCTGAGCAAGTTTGCTGATGAGACCAGATGAGGAGGTGTTGTTGCCTCCACTGAGGGTGGAGAGGACTTGCAGAGAGATGTGGACAAGTCAGAGAAGTGGGTACCAGTTGGTACTAAGCACCAAGTGCATAAAGTATAACAAGAACAAGTGCCTGATTGTGCACCTGGGTATGGGCAACCCTGGACATAAACACTGTCTGTATATTGGACACATGAGAGACGTCTGACTGAAAAGGATTGGGGGTCCTGCTCAACATAAAATTTTAAGTGAGTCAGCAGTGTGCCCAGCCAGCCAAGAAGGCCAACAGTCCCCTAAAGTGCATCAAGCAATTTATTGCCAGCTGGGTGGGAGAAAGGTTTGTCCCTCTTTGCTCTGCATTGCTACTGCCTCACCTGGAGCACTGGGTGCACTTCTGGGCAATGCAGAACATAAAGAACATCAAAGTATGGGAGAGTGTGCACAGGAGGGCACTGGAACTGAGAGATCTGAAGTTCAGAGTTTCACTGGGATTGACTGCTTGTTCAGACTGGGCCCTTCTCACACCCCACATCCTGTGATGAGACACAGGGCACATGTGGGATATGAACTTTAACAGCATCCTTGCACCACATGCAAATGCTTTTCCCAGTGCTTCAGTGTTCCACCACCCATTGCTTTCAACATAGTTTTCAACACCCCATTGTATCTTTTAATTTTACCAGAAGCTGGTGCATGGTAGGGGATATGATAAATCCACTCAATGCCATGAACTTTGGCCCAAGTATTTATTAAGGGAATTTTTGAAATGTGTCCCATTATGAGACTCAGTTCTTTCTGAGGTGTCATGTCTCTATAGGACTTGTTTCTAACAACCCAATATTGTGTTTCTGGCAGTAGCATGGGGTACTGCGTATGTTTCAAGCCACCCAGTGGTTGCTTCCACCATGGTAAGCACAAAACGCTTATCATTATGAGATCCTGGCAAGGTGACATCATTCACCTGTCACTCCTCCCCATATTTATACTTTTGCCTTGGCCTTCCCCCCAGAGAGGCTTCATATTCTTGGCTTGTTTAATTATGGCACATGATTCACAGTCATGAATAACCAGTGCAATAGCATCCATAGTTAAGTCCACCCCTCAGTCTCTAGCCCAATTATATGTTATGTCCATTCCTTGATGGCCTGAGGTCTCATGGAACCATCAAGCTTGAAATAATTCACTCTTGTTCTGCCAGTCCAAGTCTATTTGAGCCACCTCAATTCTGGCAGCTCGACCTACCTGATGGTTGTTTTGTTGTTCTGCAATAGCCCGACTCTTGGGCAAGTGTGCATCCACGTGACACACCTTTACAATCATATCTTTTTTTTGAGCAGTTATGTTTTTCTACAGTTCAGCAGCCCAAATAGGTTTACACCTCCGTTGCCAGTTATTTTGTTCCCACTGCTGTAACAACCCCCATAAGGCATTTGCCACCATCCATGAGTCAGTATAAAGATAAAGCATTGGCCACCTCTCCCGTTCAGCCACATCTAAGGTCAGCTGGACAGCTTTTACCTCTGCAAACTGACTTGATTCTCCTTTACCTTCAGTGGCCTCTGTGACCTGTCGTGTGGGGCTCCAAACAGCAGCTTTCCATCTCCGATGCTTCCCTACAATATGAAATGATCCATCAGTGAAAAGAGCATATTTCTTTTCATTTTCTGGTAGTTCGATGTATGGTGGGGCCGCTTTAGCACATGACACCTCTTCTCCTGGTGATGTTCCAAACTTTTTATCTTCAGTCCAGTTCATGATCACTTCTAAAATTCCTGGACGATTGAGGTTCCCCATCCGCGCTTGTTGTCTAATCAGTGCAATCCACTTGCTCCAGGTGGCATCGGTAGCATGATGGGTGGAGAGAACCTCCCCTTTCAACATCCGGTTCATCATTGACAGTCGAGGTGCCAGAAAGAGCTGCATTTCAGTACCAGCTACTTCGGAAGCAGCCCGAACCCCCTCATACGCGGCTAAGATCTCCTTCTCAGTTGGAGTGTAGCACTCTTCAGACCCCTTGTACGCTCAGCTCCAGAATCCCAGGGGTCGGCCTTGGGTCCCTCCTGAGGCTCTTTGCCACAAACTCCAAGTGGGACCTTTCTCTCCAGCAGCAGTATAGAGGATGTTCTTTACATCCTGTCCAGTCCGTACTGGCCCCAGGTCCATGGCACAGGCTATCTCCTGTTTAATCTGTTCAAAAGCCTGCTGCTGCTCTGGGCCCTATGCAAAATCATTCTTCTTCTGCATCACCTGATAAAGGGGGCTTACAATGAGGCTGTAGTTTGGAATGTGCATCCTCCAAAAGCCCACTGCACCCAGGAAAGATTGTGTCTCTTTCTTGCTAGTTGGTGGAGACATGGCAGTGATTTTGTCAATCACTGTTGGGATGTGATGACATCCATCCTGCCACTTTATACCTAAGAACTGAATTTCCTGGGCAGGCCCTTTTACTTTGCTTCACTTAATAGCAAAACTGGCTCATAGAAGAATTTGAATTATTTGCTCTCCAGCACAGCAGCACTCAGTGGGGGTGTGACCTCATTCAGGCCACGGTAGTCTACTGTCAGCCTCCATTCTCCACTGGCTTTACGCACTGGCCATATGGAGCTGTTAAAAGGTGAGTGAGTTTTACTGATCACTCCCTGATTCTCCAACTGGCGAATCAAATCATGAATGGGGAGCAAGGAATCCCTGTTGGTGCGATACTGCCGTCTGTGCACTGTCTTTGTAGCAATCGGTACCTGCTGCTCTTTTATTTTTACTCGTAGCAGCCTCACAACAGACGGGTCCTCTGACAGGCCAGGCAAAACAGACAGCTGCTTAATGTTGTCCATATCTACAGCAGCGATTCCAAAGGCCCAGTGATACCCCTTAGTATCCTTGAAATGCCCTCTTCTGAGGTATCCTCAATACCAAGTATGAACGGAAACCCTGGACCACTCACATAGGATGTTTTTTCCAGTCTTTACCAGTGAGGCTTATTTCAGCCTCCAACACAGTCAATTCTTGAGAGATATCCAGAAATATGGATTGATTCTGACTCTTCATGACTGGAGGGCATTAGGGTGCACTGTGCACCAGTATCCACCAGTGCCTTATATTTCTGTGGTTCTGATGTGCTAGGCCATCAAATCCACACAGTCCAATAAACTCTATTATCCCTTCCACTCCCTTGAATGAGGGCAGGGCCCCTCTATTGGTTACCTGTGATAACTGGAGCAGCCGTACTGGTGGTTGGACTGTTTTGTAGTTCCCTCACCCGTGCTCATAGTACAGGAGTAGGCTGGTCATGCCACTTCCTCGTGTCTTCTCTGTGGTCACGTAGGTAACACCACAAGGAAACACACAGTGCAATTTACTGTTGTTCCTTGCTCAATCTGGAAAGCGCTTGTGTCTAATAGCTGAGAATTTTAATGATACACATGAAGGCTTTATGGTCGTTAATTTCTTTACGATCTCTCGCCTTCAACTGAAGCAGCAGCTAGGCCAATTACCAAGTGACACCAAGGAGATGAAGTGGCAAAATGGCGATTTATTGAAACAGACACATCCTTATATAACCTACGCCTTTTTGTCTACACCCACTGTATTACACTAAGATTCTTCCAGAATATGGGGAAGGGCCTGTCACATCACAACAAGCTACCGTCCCAGCTGTCCCAACAGCGAAGCAACCAGGTAACAAGAGATTCATTCTGGTGCCGTGTGAACTCCTTTCTTACGCCTTCGATTTCAGTCATCTTCAGGGATCGACAAACAGTAACAGAGATTTCCTCCTCATCACTCTCTTCTTCATGACACTTTTCCTTTTTCCTTTCTCGGTACTTATCCAGACCTGTCACCTGGATCTTCTGTTGCCTCCTCCTCCACTTCTTTTTTCCGTTCTAGACGTGAGGACACCCATTTCCATTTCTTGCCTTCCACAAGGGCAACTGATATTGTTACTGGTGCCTCCTGTGACTGATCAAAATTGACTTGGGGATTTCCCTTTTTGGCTAGAACCTCAGCTCGGAAATTCTCTCTTTTCGGAACAGTGTTATATAGAGCACGGTAAGCACAAGCCAAGCCCCAAATAAGTCATACCCCCTTAGATCTATCTAGGCTGCGCCATCCCTGACTCAAATACTGGCTTAGTTTCTCGGGATCCCACAGGTGTTCAAGAGTTAAATCCCATGACATTGCGGGCCCCCATGTGTTGGCGAACCTGAAGGCAAAAGTCAGCGTTCTAGGACAAACAACCACACACCAATATAGTTAAATATAGCTGTGTCCATCTATTGCCTGAAGAGCCGTACTTTTATAGCAAACAAACAAGGGTGTTCAAAAATCACACGTACTAATTGGAAGAAAGCTTCTGCAATAAGAACCCTAAAACCCCGCTTCAAAGCCACGAGCCTTTCACTCTTTTGCTAGAGGTGTCCTTGGTTCTCATGCTGTTTATCCTGCTCTGCAGCTGCTGCTCTGTAAAGTGCTTATCTTGATCCATGGCTGCTGCTCTGTAAAATTCTTCTTGTATTACAACAGAATGGCAGTTCCCTGGGGTCTCCAGCACACCCCCAGCCAGCTGGCAAATGCCACTGAGGACCTTTAGGAAAGACATGCCCTGGGTAGTGACAATGTTCACTGGACAACTGTGAGCCCCACAATGGGTCTCGTACCTGTGTGCCATCTTCTGAACACCAGTAGCACGGTGTAGATGCAAGGCCCAGCCAGGCAAAATCAAAACATGCTTCTGGAAGGGGATCCTTTCTGAAGAGTCGTTACACTAATGAGAGGACCACAAACATTCACTCAGCGAACTCCAAATCTCTGTGCCTTTGCAGGCCTAGGGTCTTGTTTGGTTCACAGAGACACGGTGGGTTGATTCTCAGCTCTGTACTGTAGCAAATGGGGTACAGATTCTGCATGACGGATGGGCAAGGAAGAAGAGAAAAGGCTGCTGCCATCCATGAGAGGGCACTGAGCTCTGCCTGGGGATGGCAGAGGAGCCAGCTGAGAACTGATGGAAAGGGCTCAGAGAGGAGAGCGGCAGATTCTGTTCCTTGCTTCCTGATCAGGAAGAACAAGAAGAGGGGACAGGCAGGAATCTGAGTTACAGCTGGGATGGAATTGTTTTCTTCAGACTGTCTGCTGTGGTGCAGTGTTTTGGTTCTAGGAGAAAACCATTGATAACACTCTGATGTTTACAGCTGCTGCTAAGCAGTGTTGTACAGAGCCAAGGCCATGGTCAGTGGAGGGCACATGGAGCTGGGAGGGAACAGAGTGAGGACAGCTGACTGATAGTGGCCAAAGGGACGTTCTCTATCAGCTGACAGCAAGCAGAAATTGTATTGAAAGGGGTGGGAGTTCATCTCAGTCTCTTCACTGCCCAGGGTCCAGCTGAGCATCAGTCTGGTGGTGCTGAGCAAGTGCTTGTGCATCAGTTGTTACATACAATTCCATATCAACGGATATATAGTGATAACTATTACTCCACTTCTTTTATCTCTCTTAGTAAACTGCTTTGTTACATCCCAGAAGTTGTACTCTTTTTCCCAGTTCTCATCCCCATCCCACTGGGAATTGGGCAGTGCACAAAGCACTGTGTGCTGCTGAGCCACATGTTGGGTTCAACAACCACTGTCATTTTGGTGCCTGATGTGAGGCTCCAAGGGTTGAGATAGCAGCACATCTGTCCAGAGCGGACAGGGCTTTGTGGGAGCTGGAGAAGTGCAGGCCATGGTGCTGATATGTGTGGATGTGCTCCGTATGTGTGGAGCTTGTTGAGTCTTCTCATGAAGCTTCACTGCACAGCTCCTTACTTGGTGCTTGGATGCTGCATTAGGGTATTTATTTTGCTATGCTGTTTGACCTCAGTTTGTACCACGATAAAATTGGCAGCTGACAAAGTGAAGTTTTGTGCACATTCAGCTCTGCGGTCATCTTTGGGTTTTGGAAGTAATATTGTCCATATGATTAGGAATTACACAATTTACATTGTCGCCTCTGTGAGTCCGGGGGTGTACTGGATATTGTGTTGAGGGACATGGTTTAGTGGGAGCTATAGGTAATAGGTGAACGGTTGGACTGGATGATCTTTTAGGCCTTTTCCAACCTTGGTGATTCTATGAATCTATGATTGAGGTTAAACAATTATTCAGGAATATCAGTGAGAGATCTGCCCCAAGGTGAGAAGGCTCTGCATGGCAGAGGGTGTGGGACGGTCTGGGCAGCTGCCTGGAGTGGTGGGCACCCCCAGGGCTTTGGAACTTCATCTCCGAGCAACTGCAGGATCCTGATAAACTGGTAGAATATTGGGGGCAGGTCTGCTGTGGCACTGGTAACCCCCAAGAGGCACAAATGACTGCAGTGTGCCAGATCCAGAGAGCTGGATCTGCTGACAGTGCTGCAGCCTCTGCAACTCCTGGCACAGACCATGCAGCAGCTCCAAGGTTTTGCTACACGTCCTGCAGTTGCTCCAAGCTCTGGGCAGATCCCTCTGTCACTCCACCCCTCATAATGAGCTCTGCAGTTACTCCTGCTACGGGTCCTGTAGCTGTTCCAAGTATGGTAATAAGAAAATGGTACAAATTCCTCCCAAGGGAGGAAGTACAGCCCTGCGGTGGCTCCAACCCCTCCAATGAGCCCAGTGGCTGCTCCAACATAGTCACAGGTCCTGTGGTGGTTCCAGCTCTGGCAATGAACTCTGAGGTCACTTCAACTCCTGCAACAGCCCAACAGCCACTTCAGCTCCTACAGTGAACCCTGTGGCTGTTAAAACCCCTGCAACTAATCCTGGACTTGCAGACAGATGCGCATAGGGATTAGTTCATGTATGTTTGCAACTGCATATGTTGTATATGTGTGAAAATACACTAAATATATTATATATGTATAAATACATTTGTCATAATTATTATCCTTTTCTTTTTCTCTTTGTCTCAACCCATAAACCTTAAACCACAGCACTGCCTTGAGATGCTTACGGATCTCCTTGGGACTATTCAATCTGATCTGGTCACACAGTGAAGAGCACCTGAAGATCTCAAGGTTTTCTCAGGGAGCAGCTCCTGAGGTATATTCCTTACACCAGCTTTGGAAGAGGCCTCCCTCCAGTTCTCTGGTCCTGCTCTAAAGGGGCCCTCTTGTTATGGCAGTGCCAGCAAGGAGACCAGCTCTGACAGACCTGTTCATATTGCCGGCTACTGACTGCAGCCCTGGATTGCTGCTGTAGAGGCAACAGGACTGTTGTGAGACACACAAGACCTTCAGGACTGCACAAATGAGAGGACTCAAGAGCACTGCAGCACTGGTAAGAGCACATGAATGAAAAGAGCACGTTGAGCTGCTGTCTGTGGCTGTACCTCCCCAAATCCAGGCAAAGTAGGAAGAAAGAAAATCTAAGTAAGTCTATTTTGAAAGCTTTTTAGGTATCTTATAACATATTCAGGGAATCTGGTTCCATGTTTACATGAGTTCTTGGAGTGAGAAAATGGAAATTAGGTAGGAAAGAATTTAAATACATTTTTATTTATAAGTTCAATAACATTTTTTTTTTGCACATTCCTATATCTCACATAATCAAACAGACAAAGATGCATAAAACATAAAGAACCACCACTGGGAATCCTATTGAGGAAGTTGTGCATTTTATTGTAGCTGGAATAGTGCTTATTGCAACACCTTCCTGAAAGCGTGCTTGATCTCCCTGTTCCTCATGCTGTAGATAATAGGGTTTAGTGTTGGAGGAACCACTGCATACAGAAGTGCCACTGTCAGATCCAGGAGTGGGGAGGAAATGGACGGGGGCTTCAGGTAGGCAAAAGCACCAGTGCTGAGAAACAGGGAGACCACAGCCAGGTGAGGGAGGCACATGGAGAAGGCTTTGTGCCGTCCCTGCTCAGAGGGCATCCTCAGCACAGCCATGAAGATGTGCACATAGGACACAACTATGAAAACAAAGCAACCAAAGCCTAAACTGACACCAAAAAAGAGAAATACAAATTCCATGAGGTAGGAGCCAGAGCAGGAGAGCTTGAGGATCTGTGGGATTTCACAGAAAAACTGGTTGACAACATTGCCTTGGCAGAGAGGCAGTGAAAACGTACTGGCAGTGTGCAGCAGGGAATAGAGAACCCCAGTGCCCCAGGCAGCTGCTGCCATGGTGGCACAAGCTCTGCTGTCCATCAAGGTCCCGTAGTGCAGGGGCTTGCAGATGGCAACGAAGCGGTCATAGGACATGATGGTGAGAAGGGAATACTCTGTTGAGAGGAAGAAGGAAAAGAAAAAGAGCTGTGCAGCACATCCTGTGTAGGAGATGGCCCTGGTGTCCCAGAGGGCGTTGGCCATGGCTTTGGGGAGAGTGGTGGAGATGCTGCCCAGGTCGAGGAGGGCCAGGTTGAGGAGGAAGAAGTACATGGGGGTGTGCAGGCGGCGGTCGCAGGCTACGGCTGTGCTGATGAGGCCGTTGCCCAGGAGGGCAGCCAGGTAGATGCCCAGGAAGAGCCAGAAGTGCAGGAGCTGCAGCTGCCGCGTGTCTGCCAACGGCAGCAGGAGGAACTCGCTGATGGAGCTGCTGTTGGGCATCTGCTGTTGTTGGGCTTGGAGTCCTGCTCAGAGTGCAGAAGATAATGACAAGTCCAGACCATTCTCAGACACACTCCTCCTGCTATAATATGAAATGTTTTTATTCTCTTACAACAGTGTACATTTAGCACCATTACTTGCATTTAATTTCATGTATTTCAGCATTCCTTAAGCAGAAGCAGCATATGGAGCTCTAACCTTCCTTTTATTTTCTTATGCCTTCTCCTGGATATTTTCATCTGTTTCATGTCTCATATCTTTACCCCAAGTGCTCTTAGAGCCCCCTACCCGAGCTTCTGTGGCATTCAGTTTCAGTTAGAAAATGCTGCCTGTTTGTAGGATAAGTGAATTATTCATGCCTACAGAAAATGAAGATAATTCCATCCTTCGAGAAAGGGGAGACTGAAAGCACATCATGTGTGAGTGTTCACAAAACAAGCAATTGATTGATGAAAAATTCTCAGAACTCTTATTGCCCCTTTTAGATTTCTGACTCCAAACCTCTTTGCCTCAGAACAGGAAATGGAAACCCCCTGCCTTGGCTCTCCTCTTGCAAAGTGCCCTCAGAAACATTCAGTTGTGCAGTGGAGTTGTGATCCCCTGCCCCAGGCAGCAGCTGTGGCAGCACAAGCCCTGCCGGGGGGCTCCTTCCCCCCACCTGTCTCCCTGCAGCACCCTGGGCAGCTCCCCGGGCAGGCTGAGTGCTGAGCCTGGCAGGCGGCAGAGTCCCATACCCGGCACACAGCCCCTGGGGCACAGCAGGGACCCTGCTCTGCAGGACAGCCCTGGGCACCCGCCTGCAGCCCCGGCTGCACAGCCTGCAGCCGTGCTGGGACATGCAGCCCTCAGGGCTGTGATTTCATACTGCAGTATGGAAGCCCTCAGCTGGAGCAGAAGGCTTTTTCCACAGTAAAGAAACATGCAGTGCCTGCATCCAGATCTCCTATGGGATGTCCCAAATTAAGTTGACCCTCTATGAAAAGCAGCTCATGGTCTGCAGTGAGACTTACCCTGTCATGGTCTGTGAGCAATGCTCCTGCAGTGAGCTCACAGCCCGCTCACACCACACACATCCTGCAAGCTCTCTTCAGTTTCTCTCCTCTCCTTCTGTCACCTGCAGGCTGTGCTGTGCACAAGAGCTGCTCCTGGGCACAGCTGTCTCTCTGCAGCCCTGCACACTTTTATGAGCTCCCTGTGTCCCAGGAGCCTGGACAGGCAAGCAGCAGATTATGTCATTTTTATCTTTCCGACTTGTCTCCCCTGACATGTCCCTGGGTCCTCATGGCCAACAGCTCCTGAAAGACAACAGCATCATGACTGTGCTTTGAAATTCGCTCAATTAACCACCACATGTCCAGTGGTCAGTGACTGATTGGAGACATATGGGGAGTGCTCCCAGAGATCGTTTGATGAAACAATAAGGGCAACCAGACAAGGAAGGCAAGGTTTGGACTTTCCCTGTGCAGGGCAGTGATCCAGCTGAGGCAGTGCAGGAGTCTCATCCCTTGACAGAAATCCTGGAGCTGAAATGGGATTCAGCTCCCTACACACCCACAGGAGCTGGGATTCCT
The DNA here is from genome assembly GCF_054131305.1 of Coturnix japonica. Classification (NCBI taxonomy): domain Eukaryota; kingdom Metazoa; phylum Chordata; class Aves; order Galliformes; family Phasianidae; genus Coturnix; species Coturnix japonica. The sequence continues at coordinate 16,071,425 of NC_140671.1, read as the reverse complement.
CTGGTTCAGTTCAGAAGAGCACAAGGAGTTGCCTGCATGTGAGCTCCTGCTCTGAGTCCTCGGACCTTCAGCTGGGAGGCAGCTGCTCACACACAGACACTGGGTGATGCCCAAGGTGCCTGGGCTGCTCCTGATGTGTGCCAGTGCTTGTAAACCATGTGGGAAATCCCTGAGATAGACAGCTCCTTCCTGGGCATCAGCCGAGGGCCAGAGAGGGGATAGCACTGGCTGTCTGGTGAATTCACTCACAGCTGCAAGAGCAGCACAGGGCCTTCAGGAAAGCCATGCCCATGGTGTGACCATGTTGCTGTGTCAACTCCAAGGCCCACGATCAGTCTACTGATACTGCAGTATTGTCACGGGTTACTTAGATTTACCTATGCCCGTGACAGGGTAAGCCACCCCGTGGGCCCCCCCCCCGGGGCCCGGAAAGGAGGGGGAAAAAAGGAGTGGGATAAAACAGCGACAATCTAAGGAGGAAAAACTTATTTTACTAAATATGATACCGAAATACAAGCTAACACAATATAATATAATTGAGGCTAACAAATCGAACGAAACAGAGAGAGAGAGAGTTCCCGAAAACCGAGAGGCCTACTGTGAACTCTAGGCGACACGGCTGGAACGCTTCCCACTCTCCGAGAAGTTCGAGAGAAGAAGGAGGGCACTCCAGCCTGGAAACGAGATTATATAAAGTCCTGGTCCCGTGACTTATCATTAACCCCGTTGTTCTCTGGGATATGTAGTCTTCTTCTGTGGACTGCACATTCAATAGAAGTATCCATACTTTACATGATGTTATGATGTGGAATACTGATAGCAAAATTACAAAATTACAAAACCATGACATTCCACCCCTTATTCTACATTATTACATCATGGTAAATATATATATACATATATATACACATATGTAAAATTATGATAGCTAAACAGTAGAATTATATGTAACATAACTAAATGTACAACTATAATAACTAAAATACACTACACATGCAAACATATATATATAAATAAATAAAATTATTGACTGCACTCCCCCAGCATTAAATTCCCTTGTGGGACACATTGAACATCCCCATCCTTCTGCATTACCCACCAAGTGCACCCAGGTCCCTGGGCAAAGACAGTTCCACGGATAGGTTTGCCCTTTCCAGAAGCTGGAAGGACCCAAACAGCTTTTCCCAACATGTTCTTTACATGTACAACAGGGACCTTATCTCCTTCTACAGTGTGTAGGGGGCTAGATTGACTAGGACCATCACGATTGACAGATCCTCTAGTATTCACCAACCAAGTGGCTTCTGCCAGATTCTTCTCCCAGTGCTTAAATGTTCCACCACCCATTGCTTTCAACATAGTTTTCAACAACCCATTATATCGTTCAATTTTACCAGAAGCTGGTGCATGGTAGGGAATATGATAAATCCACTCAATGCCATGATCTTTGGCCCAAGTATTTATAAGGGAATTTTTAAAATGTGTCCCATTATCAGATTCAATTCTTTCTGGGGTGCCATGTCGCCATAGGACTTGTTTCTCAAGACCTAATATGGTGTTTCGAGTAGTTGCATGGGGTACTGCGTATGTTTCAAGCCACCCAGTGGTTGCCTCTACCATGGTGAGTACATAACACTTACCACTGCGAGATCGTGGCAAGGTGATATAATCAACCTGCCACGCCTCCCCATATTTATACTTTTGCCACCGCCCTTCCTCCCAGAGAGGTTTCATCCTTTTGGCTTGTTTAATTATGGCACATGTTTCACAATCATGAATAATCTGCGCAATAGCGTCCATGGTTAAGTCCACCCCTCGGTCTCTGGCCCACTTATATGTCGCGTCTCTTCCTTGATGACCTGAGGTCTCATGAGCCCATCGAGCTAGAAATAATTCACCCTTATTCTGCCAGTCCAAGTCAATTTGAGCCACCTCAATTTTGGCAGCTTTATCTACCTGATGGTTGTTTTGTTGTTCTTCAGTAGCCCGACTTTTGGGCACATGTGCATCCACATGACGCACCTTTACAACCATATTCTTTGTTCGGGCAGCAATGTCCTTCCATAATTCAGCGGCCCAAACAGATTTACCCTTCCGTTGCCAGTTGTTTTGTTCCCACCTCTGTAACCACCCCCATAAGGCATTTGCCACCATCCATGAGTCAGTATAAAGATACAGCATTGGCCACCTCTCCCGTTCAGCAACATCTAAGGCCAGCTGGACAGCTTTTACCTCTGCAAACTGACTTGATTCTCCCTTACCTTCGGTGGCCTCTGCAACCTGTCGTGTGGGGCTCCACACAGCAGCTTTCCATTTGCGATGCTTCCCTACAATGCGACATGATCCGTCTGTGAATAGGGCATATTTCTTTTCATTTTCTGGTAATTCGTTGTATGGTGGGGCCTCTTTAGCACGTGATACCTCTTCTGCTGGTGATGTTCCAAACCTTTTATCTTCAGGCCAGTCCATGATTACCTCTAGGATTCCTGGACGATTGAGGTTTCCCATTCGCGCTCGCTGTGTAATCAGCGTAATCCACTTGCTCCAGGTGACATCGGTAGCATGATGAGTGGAGGGAACCTGTCCTTTGAACATCCAGTTCAGCACTGGCAGTCGAGGTGCCAGAAGGAGCTGTGTTTCAGTCCCAACTACTTCGGAAGCAGCCCGAACCCCCTCATACGCGGCTAAGATCTCCTTCTCAGTTGGAGTGTAGCACTCTTCAGACCCCTTATATGATCGACTCCAGAATCCCAGGGGTCGGCCTCGGGTCTCTCCTGAGGCTCTTTGCCACAAACTCCAAGTGGGGCCTTTCTCTCCAGCAGCAGTATAGAGGATGTTCTTTACATCCTGTCCAGTCCGTACTGGCCCCAGAGCTACAGCTCGGGCTATCTCTTGTTTAATCTGTTCGAAAGCCTGCTGCTGCTCAGGGCCCCATGCAAAATCGTTCTTCTTCCGCGTCACCTGATAAAGGGGGCTTACAATGAGGCTGTAGTTTGGAATGTGCATCCTCCAAAAGCCTACTGCACCGAGGAAAGATTGTGTCTCTTTCTTGTTAGTTGGTGGAGACATGGCAGTGATTTTGTCGATCACATCTGTTGGGATGTGACGACGTCCATCCTGCCACTTTATACCTAAGAACTGAATTTCCTGGGCAGGTCCTTTTACTTTGCTTCGCTTAATAGCAAAGCCGGCTTGTAGAAGAATTTGGATGATCTGCTCTCCTTTTGTGAAAACCTCTTCTGCTGTATCACCCCACACAACAATGTCATCAATGTACTGCAGGTGTTCAGGAGCACCACCCTGTTCCAGTACAGTTTGGACCAACCCATGGCAAATGGTTGGGCTGTGTTTCCACCCCTGGGGCAAACGGTTCCAAGTATACTGAATGCCCCTCCAGGTGAAGGCAAACTGTGGCTTACATTCTGCAGCCAAAGGAATAGAAAAGAAGGCATTGGCAATGTCAATGGTGGCATACCATTTGGCTGCTTTTGACTCCAGCTCGTACTGGAGTTCCAACATGTCCGGCACAGCAGCGCTCAATGGGGGTGTGACCTCATTCAGGCCACGGTAGTCTACTGTCAGCCTCCATTCTCCACTGGCTTTACGCACTGGCCATATGGGACTGTTAAAAGGTGAGTGAGTTTTACTGATCACTCCCTGATTCTCCAACTGGCGAATCAAATCATGAATGGGGAGCAAGGAATCCCTGTTGGTGCGATACTGCCGTCTGTGCACTGTCTTTGTAGCAATCGGTACCTGCTGCTCTTTTACTCGTAGCAGCCCCACAACAGACGGGTCCTCTGACAGGCCAGGCAAAACAGACAGCTGCTTAATGTTGTCCATATCTACAGCAGCTATCCCAAAGGCCCATCGATACCCCTTAGGATCCTTGAAATGCCCCCTTCTGAGGTAATCAGTACCCAGTATACATGGAGGCCCTGGGCCAGTCACAATAGGATGTTTTTGCCAGTCTTTGCCAGTGAGGCTTATTTCAGCCTCCAACACAGTCAATTCTTGAGAGCCCCCAGTCACTCCAGAAATATGGATTGATTCTGTCCCTTCATGACTGGAGGGCATTAGGGTGCACTGTGCACCGGTATCCACCAGTGCCTTATATTTCTGTGGTTCTGATGTGCCAGGCCATCGAATCCACACAGTCCAATAAACTCTATTATCCCTTTCCCTCCCCTGACTGAGGGCAGGGCCCCTCTATTGGTTACCTGTGATGACTGGAGCAACTCCACTGGTGGTTGGTATGTCTAGTAGTTCTTTCACCCATGCTCGTAGTGCAGAAGTAGGCTGATCATGCCACTTCCTCATGTCTTCTCCACGGTCACGTAGGTAGCGCCACATGGAAACACGCGGTGCAATCGTACTGTTGTTCTTTGCTCGAGCTGGGAAGCGTGTGTGTTTAACAGCTGAGACTTTTGATGATGCAGGTGAGGAGTAGGACTGGAATACTTTGATCAGATCCTTCATTAGACCTGGTGGCCCGTACGAGGATTGACCTTCTTCAGTTGTTTCTGATACTATTACGGGATCATTGCAATTAGTTGATGGAAACAATTTCTTGCACATTTCATCTACTCGGTTTTCTAGCCGTGAGATGGCAGAAACTGCGGCATGCAGTTGGGGGAGCTGCTGATCGGTGGTTTGAAGCATTATAATCAGCTCAACAACTCGGGGCCATCTGTCCACGAACCCTTTAGAACCTGTTACCAATGACTGTGCCATTCTCTCTGGTGCTGTACTTGTGATTTTCTGCCACATGTCAGGATCGGCCCTCACTCTCTCAGGGTCAAGTTCGCTTGGATCAGGGCTGTACAACATTTTCGCCATGGCCAATTCCCTCAAGCGCTGAATACCTTTTTGGACGGTATTCCAACTATCAAATTTAGGCTTCAAAGCATCCTTATAGGGGTACCTTTCTCTCACGGCTTCTAACAGCCGCAACCAGAGAGTGGCAGCTCCATCCGAACATCTGCTAATCCCTCTGTCGATACCTGCATCTTGGGCAATGCTTCCTAGTTGGCGAGCTTCATTACCATCTAGAGACAAGCTGTTGGCCCCGTTGTCCCAGCAGCGAAGCAACCAAGCAAGGATACCTTCATCTTGACGCCGTGTGAACTCCTTTCTTGAGCCTTGGATTTCAGTCAGCTTCAGAGGTCGACAATAGGTGATTTCCTCCTCATCATCAGTCTCTTCTTCATGCCTCTTGGTTTTTGCCTTTGCTTTTTTCGGTACTGCTCCATGCCCGGCACCTGGGTCTTCTGCAGCCCCCCCCTGTGCTTCTCCTTCTTTTCGTTCTAGACGCATGGACACCCGTTTCCATTTCTTGCCTTCCACAGGGGCAACTGATATTGCTACTGATGCCTCCTGTGACTGATCAGAATTAACTTGGGCTTGAATCTCAGATCGGAAACTCTCTCTCTCCAGAATAGTATGATACAAAGCACGGTATGCATAAGCCAAACCCCACATAAGGTTTACCTCCTTAGATCTCTGACCCAAATACTCACTTAATTTCTTAGGGTCCCTTAGGTGTTCAAGAGTGAAATCCCATGACACTGCGGGTCCCCATGCTTCCAAGACTTTTCCTAAACCTTTCCATATTCCCTGCCAGTCATCATTCTCTGGTTCTGGAGGAGACTTCCACATAGAACGAATGCATAGGAACATATATGCATTCATTAATAGTGATAACATGGATGCAAGTATGAACCCTATCTCAGTTATTGAAAGGCGTGTGGAAACCTGAGAGTACAACCTAAATAAAAAGGGTTTTTTTAGCCTGTACAATGAATTAAACATGGTGCTGTTTGTAAAATTGCCTGTTCCATCTGGGATGCAAGTACTTGTAAGATTCGCAATTCCATCTGGGATGCAAGTGTTTGTAAGATTCACAATTCCATCTGGGGTGTAGGTGCCAAAATTCTGACCATACCACATCTCATAAAAGTACCAGGCAGGTGTCTCCATCAGTATCCACCTTATTAGGCTATATACCTGCACAATTCCACAACACCAAATTATGGTGTTAATAGTTGACCAATACTTTAAAAAGATCATAATTGCTTTCAATCCCTTAAACAGAGCAACTGGGATAAAGAGTGGATTCATAGCTGGCAGGCTCTGTAAAAGTCAGAGCTAGCTAGATTTGCTCTAAGGGAGAAAGAAATCCCTTTGTTTTCTACACAAAAGTTAGATAGCAGTGCTGAGAATGTACAGCAGCCCTTAATGCTGACAATTTGTCTGGTATTTCAAGGTCACGTTCTCAGTGAGCAGCTACGAAAAGATAACACTCCCCTTACGAAGCTCTTTAAGAGTAAAGAGAGAGTCGTTCTAAAAGCTAAAAAGCTCTATGCCCGCATTCTCCACCAAAAAATCTGTCACGGGTTACTTAGATTTACCTATGCCCGTGACAGGGGAAGCCACCCCGTGGGCCCCCCCCCCGGGGCCCGGAAAGGAGGGGGAAAAAAGGAGTGGGATAAAACAGCGACAATCTAAGGAGGAAAAACTTATTTTACTAAATATGATACCGAAATACAAGATAACACAATATAATATAATTGAGGCTAACAAATCGAACGAAACAGAGAGAGAGAGAGTTCCCGAAAACCGAGAGGCCTACTGTGAACTCTAGGCGACACGGCTGGAACGCTTCCCACTCTCCGAGAAGTTCGAGAGAAGAAGGAGGGCACTCCAGCCTGGAAACGAGATTATATAGAGTCCTGGTCCCGTGACTTATTGTTACTCCTGTTGTTCTCTGGGATATGTAGTCTTCTTCTGTGGACTGCACATTCAATAGAAGTATCCATACTTTACATGATGTTATGATGTGGAATACTGATAGCAAAATTACAAAATTACAAAACCATGACATGAGGAAGCCCTCAGCTGGAGCAGAAGGCTTTTTCCACAGTAAAGAAACATGCAGTGCCTGCATCCAGATCTCCTATGGGATGTCCCAAATTAAGTTGACCCTCTATGAAAAGCAGCTCATGGTCTGCAGTGAGACTTACCCTGTCATGGTCTGTGAGCAATGCTCCTGCAGTGAGCTCACAGCCCGCTCACACCACACACATCCTGCAAGCTCTCTTCAGTTTCTCTCCTCTCCTTCTGTCACCTGCAGGCTGTGCTGTGCACAAGAGCTGCTCCTGGGCACAGCTGTCTCTCTGCAGCCCTGCACACTTTTATGAGCTCCCTGTGTCCCAGGAGCCTGGACAGGCAAGCAGCAGATTATGTCATTTTTATCTTTCCGACTTGTCTCCCCTGACATGTCCCTGGGTCCTCATGGCCAACAGCTCCTGAAAGACAACAGCATCATGACTGTGCTTTGAAATTCGCTCAATTAACCACCACATGTCCAGTGGTCAGTGACTGATTGGAGACATATGGGGAGTGCTCCCAGAGATCGTTTGATGAAACAATAAGGGCAACCAGACAAGGAAGGCAAGGTTTGGACTTTCCCTGTGCAGGGCAGTGATCCAGCTGAGGCAGTGCAGGAGTCTCATCCCTTGACAGAAATCCTGGAGCTGAAATGGGATTCAGCTCCCTACACACCCACAGGAGCTGGGATTCCTCTGGTTCAGTTCAGAAGAGCACAAGGAGTTGCCTGCATGTGAGCTCCTGCTCTGAGTCCTCGGACCTTCAGCTGGGAGGCAGCTGCTCACACACAGACACTGGGTGATGCCCAAGGTGCCTGGGCTGCTCCTGATGTGTGCCAGTGCTTGTAAACCATGTGGGAATTCCCTGAGATAGACAGCTCCTTCCTGGGCATCAGCCGAGGGCCAGAGAGGGGATAGCACTGGCTGTCTGGTGAATTCACTCACAGCTGCAAGAGCAGCACAGGGCCTTCAGGAAAGCCATGCCCATGGTGTGACCATGTTGCTGTGTCAACTCCAAGGCCCACGATCAGTCTAATGTTTGTGTGCCACCTTCTGCACACTGATACCATAGATTAGCTATCCAGTCAGGCTATGTCCAGTGATGCTTTCCAATTAGGATGTTTACTTCTGTGGTTTTGCACTAATGCAAACACCAACACACAAGAAGCTAGAAATCTTGATAGAGCTGCAGGCCTGAGCTCCTGTTTGGACCATGGGGACACAGTTTAATGGCTTCCACAACTGCACTGTAGCACAAGGGGGATACCGAGTCTTTAGGATGGATGGGCGAGGAGACAAAGAAGGGTGAATGCCCTCTGTGAGAGTGCACTGAGCTCTGCCTGGGGATGGAAGAGCAGACAGGTCAGAGCTAATGGAAATGGCAAACAGAGGAGACCATCAGTGTCTTTTCCTGTCTTCCTGATCAGGGAGAGTAAATGGAAGGTGCCCTCTGCAGACAGATGGGAATCTGATGTTGTCTGTCCCTTGTCCCATTTGGTGGCCTTTGTCACTCCATTATCTGCAGCAGGGACAGCACAGCAGGGCATGTGGCATCCAGCAGATCCATGGAGAGCACAGATGGCAGCTTCTTGACCAAGCAGTGGAGGAACCAAAGAGGAGAGGTGCTCTGCTGGATCTCATACTCTCCGGCATGGAAGGACTTGTGGGAACTGCGAAGGTGAAAGGGGCATCAGGCCACGTGCAAGATGCAAATGTATCTCTTTTTATTTATTTTGAGGCTGTAAGCTTAATAGTTGATCATAAATGTCAATAAAACTGAAACAAATAATTGAAGACAAAGATGGAAATCATTGAAATTGTGTTAACCCTTCTCAACATGAAAAATTCTCATGAGTCTTGTTCCATTTTAAGTTGTAAATATGAATCTTTGAGGTGATTTGATGTCTTTTTTTTTCTTTTACTGAAACTACAATGTTTTCCAGAACTGTGTTCGCTGGACACAAATGTCTTCAGATTCAGAGACACAGACAGCGGTGCCAGTGCCAATGCCCTGTGACTATAGCCCGGTGCCCAGCACTACTCTTCCCTGCTGCCTATTTGATGTGTCTCATCCTCCAAGTTTTTTCAGCTCTCCTAAATTAATGGCCATGGTTAAGGGCATGTTTTCAGCAGGCCATTTGGGCACAAACTACTCCCACTGCCCTCCAGATTTCTCCATCCCTTGCTCTTTTTTCAGTCAGATACCTCCCAAGATACCTGTCTGATTTCTGACTTTCAGGGGGATTACTGGAATTTGTTCCATCTCCCCAAAGTCTGAGAATCAGTGAGAATGTGTTAACCCGTCTCAATGTGTGAAATACTCACAAGTCCTGATCAATTTTAAGTTGATACCTCTCAACTACCTGGCTGATCTATCCCAGGGAGATTACTGGAATTTGCTCCATCTCTCAGAGTCTGATGGCCTCTGTTGTCAACTACTTCACTGTGATTCAATCTATCCTATCCTACCTCAGAATAAATCATTTCTTTTAAAAATATTCCATATGAAAGACAAACTTCAATAGATGCAGCTTGAACATGGCATGCAGTTGATCACTGTGTTTTACTGTTCATTCAATTGCATCACCTTTCTTTCCATTTGCTGGCCAGATAAAAAAGAGAAATCTTTCCTTTTCCATGTGTAGCTGGTTCTCTGAGGAAAGCCAGTGGGAGTTGGTGCAAAGCAGTTTTAACACTGAGCGGATGAATGCAGAGGAGAAGAGTGATGTGAAGAAAAGTGATGCAAGTCCCATAGGTCCATTGTGAGCAGAAATTGGGTGGGGAGGTTGAGAAGGACCTTTGTCAACACAGTAACAGTACAGAACTCATTGGGACATCCTGGATTGGTATCAGTTGCACAGTGCTGCTTTAATGTCTTCTTTAAACCCAACTATAAATAAATAGACAATAAATTTATACTGGATTCTTTAAGCTCTCTCCAGATATCCCTCCTTTTTGCTGAACAAGTTCTGATAACCTGAAGAAGATAACAAGATGGCATAAGGCACAGGAGATTCTTTAGGTTATAATGGGCCCCAGGGTGCATTTGATGCTGAGTTCATCAGCCTCTAGTGCAGAGAGAAGTTTGCACAAAGTGCTCAACAAGACAAAGTCAGAAGTAACAGTGAACTTTCTTGGAGTATTAATGGGCCCGCTGAGGAACATTACCAAGTAAGCTTCCCAAGGGACTTGTTAGAGAAGATAACTGGAAGCCATGACTACAGGCAGGCAAAGGCACTGGCATGCTAAGAAACCTCTCCTTTGCCTTACAAAGCAGACAGGTCAAGCCCTGATTGCAAGACCAGTGGTAGAGAGGTCCTGTATGTCATGTTGGCTCTGGGCATTTCCTGGGGCAATGTGTTGGAATTTTGTATGATGTTAAATGAAAGACATGGGGACAGAAGATCCCAGGCTCTACATGTGGTGCAAGGACGCTGTGAGGTTCATGTCCCATATGAGACCTATGTTTCATTGCAGGATGTGAGCAGGGATGTGAGAAGGGCCCAGTCTGAACAAGCAGCCAATCCCTGTGAAACTCTGAACTTCAGATCTCTCGGTTTCAGTGCCCTCCTTTGCACATTCTCCCAGAGTTTGAAGTCCTTTATGTTCTGTGGTGCCCAGAACATAGTGAGGCAGTAGCAATGCAGAGCAGAGGGACAACCCTTTCCCTCACCCAGCTGGCAATAAGTTGCTTCATGCACTCCAGGGAACTGTTGTCTTTCCTGGCTGCCTTGGCACACTGCTGACTCACATTCAGTGTGATGCTGACCAGCACCCCAACCCTTTCCAGTCAGAATCCTCTCCAGTGTCCCATATCCAGTCAGTGTGTATGTCCAGCATTGCCCCTACCCAGGTACACAATCAGGCACTTGTTCTTGTTATACTTTATGCACTTGGTGCTTAGTACCAACTGGTACCCACTTCTCTGACTTGTCCACATCTCTCTGCAAGTCCTCTCCACCCTCAGTGGAGGCAACAGCACCTCCTCATCTGGTCTCATCAGCAAACTTGCTCAGAACGTCTTCTAGTCCTGCATTCAAGTCATCTGCATAAACATGAAAGGAAAGTGGCCCCAAAATGGAACCCTGGGGACCCCGACAGTGACCATCTACCAGCCTGATGGAACCCACTGACTATAATCCTTTGGGACTGACCTACTGGCCAACTGCTCACCCACCACATTGTGTTTCTGTCTAGCCATATGCAGAACATTCTGTCCAGAAGGTTGTTGTGAGAAACAGTATCAAAATCTCCACTGAAATCCTCAAGGATTACATCAACTGGCTTCCCTTGGTCAACTAAACGGACAACTGTGTCACAAAATGAGCTTAAATTAAACAGGACCTTCGCCTCACAAACTTGTGTTGGCTGCGACCAATGACAGAATTGTCCTTCAGCTGTTTTTCCATAACTCCCACCATCATTTTCTCCATAATTTTACCAGGCTCTGGACTGACAGGTCCATAATTGCCCATGTCATCTTTCTTGCTCTTCCTTACAATGAGACAACATTTGCCAGCTTCCTGTCAGCTGGCATGACCCTAGACTTCTTTAGATGCAATTGAAATGAGAGCCCAGAGCACACTAAGATTTCATCATTGAAAGAAAGTAGATGTGCCATAGCTTTGCAATGCCTTGAACTCCAGAGTATGCCACAGATGGAGCAGAGGGGAAGATTTGCCTCTTCTGTAGTGAACTCATTCTTTTGGTAAGCAGAATAACACTACCTGATACATGGGGACTGTGTCTCTGCTCTGCTCTGCTCAGCTCACAGGGCAGCGGTCTGGCAGGGTGTTGCTCTCATGTCAATGCAGGTAAACTCACTTTAATCCTTTTTCCTCTGTAAATGCTTCCTCTATTTCTATGCTCAGATACACTTCCACATTCCCTCAACTACACTTTCATATATCATTAACAATTACACTTTCTTATACCATCAAAACAGTTTGTCAAAACGTACAGTTCTTCAGTTCACATAAACTCCCTTAATACAGTCTGTATTCTTCAGTTATAAACACTGTGCCACAGAACCAGCACTGATTGAACCACCTCCCTCACACACTTCCTCGCAAGCAGTACATAGTATTACATAAATGGGTTGACACTCATTGGTCGGGTGGAATGTACACCTCTCCTCAGGACAATCTTACTAATCTACAGAGTACAAACTCCTGTCTTCTTACATACAAGCAGAAAGTACTTATGAGTGGACACACAACACAGTCTTTCACTTTGTCCGTGTCTGGCCATTTCCCTCACAGGAGGAAGGAAACATGGATCGGGACTCGGCACTCACCCTGCAGCTGTTCTGTGTCTCACTCACACCACACTCACTCTGACATTTAGATCAAAAACCATGGTTTATTCATACTACACAACGCTGACAACGTTTTCTAGCTGGAATCTTAATAACACTCATACTCTGGTCGACCAGTTGCAAACGTTAATGTTTTTCCCAGAGTCGGCTTGACACACGGTACCAAACACTTAAAGCAGATGATAATATTGAACATACAACCTATAACCCCCGTGATTACAACTTGGAGAACCCAGGCTACCATTTGACAGGCTATCCACTATATCCCATACCCGTAGGAGAGACCAACCTAGGTCCCTCCTATTGTCACCCACCTGGGAGAGAGTACTTGTTCTTGTTTCCATTCATATGACATACAGTTCCTTTTCATAGGAACTCACCCAAGGAGTCTTCCTACCCCAGCTGGCAACCAAAGCCATGAGCTCACCTCCCTGGGAGCAGCACGTATGGCTGTAAACTGTGTAGGATGTCTCCTCAAGACATATGGGCTCCACTTACCATACACATACCTGGTCCACCTATGGGTGGTCCTTGTCTGTCCCTGCAGTGATCAGGTGAGGAAGGGAGTCCTTCAGAGAAATCTCAGGGTGCGCCAAAAGTGTCTCCCTCTCAGCTGGTCCTGCAGCGAACAGAGCTGGTCCCACCTGGGCCGCCAAATTGACTACAGGAATTGAACTCTATAACCTCTATAACTGATACAGTCTCCCATGACATCCTTATAACAAAGCTGAGGAAGTATGGGATAGGTGATTGGACAGTGAAGTGGGTCGAGAATTGGCTGACTGGCAGAGTGCAGAGTGTTGTCGTTGGCGGTGCAGTGTCTGGCTGAGGGCCTGTAACGAGCGGCATCCCCCAGGGGTCTGTGCTGGGTCCGGTCTTGTTCAACATCTTCATCAATGTCCACCCTCAGCAAGTTTGCTGATGACACGAAGTTGGGAGGATTGGCTGACACACCTGAAGGCTGTGCTGCCATTCAGCGAGACCTGGACAGGCTGGAGAGCCGGGCAGTAAGAAACCGGATGAGGTTTAACAAAAGCAAGTGTAGAGTCTTGCACCTAGGGAGAAATAATTGCATGCACCGGTACAGGCTGGGGGAAGAGCTGCTGGGGAGGAGCTCTGCTGAGAGGGACCTGGGCGTCCTGGTGGACGACAGATTAACCATGAGCCAGCAGTGTGCCCTTGTAGCCAAAAAAGCCAATGGCATCCTGGGGTGCATTAAAAAGAGCGTGTCCAGCAGGTTGAAGGAGGTGATCCTCCCCCTCTACTCTGCCCTGGTGAGGCCTCATCTGGAATATTGTGTCCAGTTCTGGGCTCCCCAGTAAAAAAAAGACAGGGATCTCTTAGAAAGAGTCCAGCAGAGGGCCACTAAGATGGTGAAGGGCCTGGAGCATCTCCCCAATGAGGAGAGACTGAGGGAACTGGGTCTGTTTAGCCTTGAGAAAAGAAGGCTGAGAGGGGACAGGATCCAGGTTCTATAAATATTTGAGGTGTGGGGGGCAAAGTGTTGAGGCCAGACTCTTTTCAGCAGTGTGTGGAGACGGGACAAGGGGAAACAGACAGAAACTGCACCATAGGAAGTTCTGCACTAATGTGTGCAATAACTTCTTTACGGTGAGAGTGACAGAGCACTGGAACAGGCTGCCTAGGGTGGTTGTGGAATCTCCTTCTCTGGAGATATTCAAGACCTGCCTGGATGCTGAGCTGTGCAACGTGGTGTAGGGAACCTGCTTTGGCAGGGGGCTGGACTCAGTGGTCTCTGGAGGTCCCTTCCAACCCCTACAATTCTGTGATTCTGTGAATATCATGGAGTTGTTTGGATGGGGAAAGACTACCCCTTTGAATGACCTTTTGTCAGGGCATGTCCTGGGATTCCTAGGATCCTCAAAATGCAGCACTGCTTCTGTCACTGAAAAATGGGGCCGTGTGTGGGACGGAGGGAGGGTCCATGAGTCCCTGGCCCACCTGACTGAGTATTTCCATGGTCTTAGCAAAGACATACTTACAACTTGAGAATGACAGTTAGCTGTGTTCATGGTGGCATGGCCACTTTTAATGGCCTTGAACTGTCTGAAAATAACTGAAGAGGCTCAGGCTGATGCAAATCAGCTATTGAATGATAGTGTTGAAAAACTGGAAAGACAGGTGGCAGTTTTGATGGGGAAAAAACCTAATTCAATCATTCTCCTATGGAAGATCAGGGACATCTCTCTGGAAGACCATGGGGACCCTGTAAAAGGGAATCTGTATAAAATGGACTCTGTAAATGAAGGCACTAAAAGGTCAGATTTTGAGGTTCCCTTTGGACTAGATCTATTTGAGATCTGACTGATTGTAACCCAAAAATGAAAAAAAAAAAAAAAAAAAAATGCAGGATAGGCTGGTGGGAGTGCCCTGACCAGTATCCAACCCCCCAAACCCTGCTGCCCATAATACAGCAGCTGAACTGATGGATATAGTACAGTGGTTTAGACAGAAACCAAGAGAGCATGCCAGCATAGCTGCTCTGGTTATGGGACATGGAGGCAGAAAGCGCTGTGGTGAATGGACTGGAAATTTCAAAACTGACATCCATTACTACTCACCCTGCCCTCAGGCAAAGACTGTATGCTCTGTCCAACATAATGAGGATAGCCATTTCATCAGTGAATGATTTATGGCTGTGTGTCATATAACATGGCCAAATAAGAATGACATACCATTAAATATCAGCCTGTGGTCCTCTATGGAGGACTAACAAAATTATATTAGAGAATTAGGCATGAAAGAGGCAATCTATGAAGATGATTTTGAGAGCCCAGTCAATAAATTTTTCATCAGGAACGAGGGATCTCATCCTACAGCCGTCACCTTTACATCAGTATGGGTCTATGTTATCCATACTGAACCCCCCAGTGGCCCTCAGGTGCTGTAATACAACAGGCTGCCCAATTGATGGGGAGACAAGAGTGCCTACGGCCAGATGCAGGCTCTGAATGGTGGTGGAAAGGTCTGAGAAAGGCAGAGAACCATCTGCTGCCATGACTTAGGCGTCCAGCCCCTAAGGTAATCCAGTCTGGACCCATTAGGGTCTTGAGACAACAAATGTTTAAAGACCAGATTAGAGCAGGAGTTCAGTTTAAAAAGATAGATGGACAGCATAATCAGGAAAAAATATCTGTTAAACAGGCCCAAGCACTGAGTATTTATAGTCCAACCTTTTCAGCCAAACTAGATGTGAATGTAACTCAAGAAGGGTCTGGATGGGGGCTCTGGCAGAGCCAGAGTTCTTTGTGAACCCCTATGAGGTTTTGGCCACAGGTTTGGCATGGAGCAGAATAAAGATACATCACAGTTGAAAAGCATTTATTGGCTACCTATTCTACACTACAGGTGGTAGAACCAGTAGCTCAGATTTCAGAGGTTATCGTTAAACAACAAGACCAGTCCAGGGGTGGGTAAAAGATCTAACACACATCTCTATGATGGGGGTGGCCCAATCACAAGCAGTGGTGCGCTCAGTTGTTCTGCTTGCCTGCTCCTCAAGGAGTTAAGAGAAATCTATGCCTGTTGCGTGTTCGAGTGCATGCGCAATGCCATGTGGAGGGCTTATCACAATAAAGATTGGCGGATTTGCTGCGTAGACCGGTCAGAACTCAGATCTGCGTTGTGCTTCCTGTGGCACCAAACGCCCAACAGTGGCAGTTCCGTGTATTGGCCAGCAGGTGGCAGCAGAGACCACGGAAAGAACGTCTGCGGGACAGACCCTAGGGATCCGTTCTCTTTTGATTATAGGGGAAGAACACAAAGATGGAAGAGGAGGGAAGGGGGAAAAAAAAAAGAAAAAAAGAAAAAACCAAACCACAGCAAACAAATAAAAACTTCCTCAAACGTAGCAAACTTGAATGTCTGTCAATAAATAAATGAGTAATTGAATTGATGTCCGTTTCAGACAGTCCCCTGTAGAATCAGGGTAAGGGTTAGGATTAGAGTTACATTGCAGGTTAATGCTGTTATCTTTACAGCTCCTGTGAGGGTTGGGGTCTGGGTCAGGTGTTTAAAAAATGAAATGAAAAAAGAATTAAAAAAATATATTGAAAGCTTCAGATTTCCTTAATCTTTGTGGGAATCATATAATGTGCAACTCAGATCTACCTCTTCGTACCTCTTTTGTGGTGTAGGGAACCTGCTTTGGCAGGGGGACTGGACTCAGTGGTCTCTGGAGGTCCCTTCCAACCCCTACAATTCTGTGATTCTGTGAATATCATGGAGTTGTTTGGATGGGGAAAGACTACCCCTTTGAATGACCTTTTGTCAGGGCATGTCCTGGGATTCCTAGGATCCTCAAAATGCAGCACTGCTTCTGTCACTGAAAAATGGGGCCGTGTGTGGGACGGAGGGAGGGTCCATGAGTCCCTGGCCCACCTGACTGAGTATTTCCATGGTCTTAGCAAAGACATACTTACAACTTGAGAATGACAGTTAGCTGTGTTCATGGTGGCATGGCCACTTTTAATGGCCTTGAACTGTCTGAACATAACTGAAGAGGCTCAGGCTGATGCAAATCAGCTATTGAATGATAGTGTTGAAAAACTGGAAAGACAGGTGGCAGTTTTGATGGGGAAAAAACCTAATTCAATCATTCTCCTATGGAAGATCAGGAACATCTCTCTGGAAGACCATGGGGACCCTGTACAAGGGAATCTGTATAAAATGGACTCTGTAAATGAAGGCACTAAAAGGTCAGATTTTGAGGTTCCATTTGGACTAGATCTATTTGAGATCTGACTGATTGTAACCCAAAAATGAAAAAAAAAAAAAAAAAAAATGCAGGATAGGCTGGTGGGAGTGCCCTGACCAGTATCCAACCCCCCAAACCCTGCTGCCCATAATACAGCAGCTGAACTGATGGATATAGTACAGTGGTTTAGACAGAAACCAAGAGAGCATGCCAGCATAGCTGCTCTGGTTATGGGACATGGAGGCAGAAAGCGCTGTGGTGAATGGACTGGAAATTTCAAAACTGACATCCATTATTACTCACCCTGCCCTCAGGCAAAGACTGTATGCTCTTGTCTGGAGGGCTTATCGCAATAAAGATTGGCGGATTTGCTGCGTAGACCGGTCAGAACTCAGATCTGCGTTGTGCTTCCTGCGGCACCAAACGCCCAACAGTGGCAGTTCCGCTTATTGGTCAGCAGGTGGCAGCAGAGACCACGGAAAGAACGTCTGCGGGACAGACCCTGGGGATCCGTTCTTTTGATTATAGGGGAAGAACACAAAGATGGAAGAGGAGGGAAGGGGGAAAAAAAAAAGAAAAAAAAAAATCAAACCACAGCAAACAAATAAAAACTTCTCCAAACGTAGCAAACGTGAATGTCTGTCAATAAATAAATGAGTAATTAAATTGATATCCCTTTCCCGCCCCCCCCCCCCCCCCCCCCCCCCAACTTCTGAGATGAAAAAAAACCACTTCTTTTAGAAGAAAACAGAGTAGTAACAACTTCTGTACCTACATTCACCACTCTGAGATCCTGTCTGGGTCTCCCAAGGCTTGTAAATAACCACTGGGTCGGTTCTGATGTCGCGTGATTTGTTGTCAGTTCTCTCATGGTTCTCCGGTCAGTTCTCCGGTGCCAGGATCTGCCACAGGGCATTCTGACCACGGGCATCATGTTTCTACGCTGCCGCCTGCATTTAACAGGCAATGGGACTGCCCAGCATGTGCAAGGCAGCACCTCTTTCACACCACCAGAATGTTTAAGGCTGTTGGGATTGTTGTTAGCGTCCCATTAACACTGAGGCTAGAGATACCCTTAGGATTGACATTACTATTAGCATTACTTTGATGGTGCCCTATCTGGGTCATTTCCAGGGGATGTCAGGAGTAAGGCACAGTGTCAGGAGAAAAAGAACAGACTCTGTTACTTTATAAATGTGATAATAGAGAGAGTTCATTGGAAAAAATACAACTCTTAAATAATGCAAAGCATGCTTCTGATTGGATGCAGGCATCATCTGGGCTCTGATTAATATTACTCTTAAGGTAAAGATTATTGTTACCATAATGATTTTTTTTTTGGATTATGATCAGGGTTAAGGTTCCTTTTGCTACAAACTTCTAGCATCATTTTTGTTGTTGCATTTGGAGTTAGGGACGATTTTAGAATCAGGGTAAGGGTTAGGATTAGAGTTACATTGCTGGTTAATGCTGTTATCTTTACAGCTCCTGTGAGGGTTGGGGTCTGGGTCAGGTGTTTAAAAATGAAATGAAAAAAGAATTAAAAAAATATATTGAAAGCTTCAGATTTCCTTAATCTTTGTGGGAATCATATAATGTGCAACTCAGATCTACCTCTTCGTGCAGTGACTGCCTGTAAATTTGCTGGAGCCTAATATAATATGGCCTTGTGCTTTCCGCTAACTCACCTTCATTTCATTTTCATTACATTTGCTTGGTAGTCAGATTTTGGTGTGTGGATATTTTAAAACAATCTAACTGACATTAGCAAAAAATTAAAAATAAAATTAAAAAAAATGCACAACAGCATCGTATCAATTTTTATAGATAAGATAAAGAAGAGCAGTTTCCCTTAGTTTTCTGTGCCTCTTTACTTTCTTACCCTCTCCCCTTGTGTGAGAAACTCTCAAAGTCAAAGATTTCTAGTTAGGCAAAGATGGCAGCGATAGCAGCAGTGCTTATTCATTATTGCAATACTGCGCGCACATCCCCTATTGGCAAGGGAGAAACTGCACACCAGTCAGTGAAATCAATTCTGTTCTGTGCCCTAAACCCACTGCAGGTGATGCTCTCATGGCTCTCATTGGTTGAGCATCTCAGGCTCACAGACTCCTCGAGACTGTGGCTAGGATTCATTTCCATAGAAGGTCAATTACCAACCTCTTGTTTTTAGGTCTGCCTTGTACTTTTCTGCGGACAGAGAAGGGCAATGTTTCCAAAAGTCAGTACATTCATTCTGTCCTGTGCTGGGCTCTACCCACCCTGTGTATTTATCTTGTGCTTGTCTCAATTCTCCCCATGTCAGAATGCCCCCAGTCTGAACTTAATTCTGTTCAGCAACTTTCTTGGTGGAAAAACTACTTATACAGCTGTTTTACAAGAGGGTTATACATTCAGTTAGGGCCTACACTATGTACTGAAAATACTGGAAACTTCCACTGCAAAAACACAATCTACCTCTCCCATCTGTGCAGCCTTGCAGACCCAGAGCATGCCAGGTTATTTCTGCTTTCATAGCATTTGCATGCTGTAGGGTGAGCACAAGGTTCTGCTGCTTGATTCTTCTGCAAGAGCTGCCTACCGGCAAATGGTTGCAGGGATGGAGGATGTGACAGAAAGCATTTGTCTCCACAAGAGCAGAGTTACATTCAGTGCAGAGTGTGAGAGTCAGGTTGGTGTGGAAAAGCACTGACACGCTGGGGATGATGCAGTGCTCACATGTCTAACACTCACAGACATTACTGTCAGAAGGATGGTGCTGTGTTGTGCTTCTACCTTTGGCAGCCCCTGGAGAAATGCTATGGCACACAGAACACCTTTGTATTGCACTGACTGCTGCCATGCAGCATGGATTTAACACACCAAATCCAGAGGAGCATGACTGCATCTAACTGCCCTGAGAAAAACTACTGTAGCTGAAGAGATGAGGAGGCAGCTGCTCATCTGCAGAACAAGCAGTACTGCCAGACATTGGGCCAGGTGAGCACCTCCTGCTGCAGCGTGATGATGACAGGGCTGGAGATGATCTGCAAAGCCAGCTTAAAAGTGGGAGACGTGAGTCAACATGGCAGGAGGACAGAGGTGTTAGGGAGCAGCCAAGGCATCAAAGAGTATCAAAAGGCTTTGAAAAGTATCACAAAGTGACAGCCAGGAAGACTGGGATATATCATGAGCAGCAACCTGGATGCTAGAGATTATTTGCTCCCATACAAAATGGTAGAGATCTTGCTGCAGACATCCCAAAGCCAGGCAAAATGGGAACCCAGAGCTCTGCCTGCACGAACCCCACAGCCATAGCATTGCAAGCTGAGCTGCCTTGCTGTTTGTTGCATTCATCCCAATCCCTGTGATTGAAGACTCAGAATGCAGTCGAGGCGATGACTGAGCATGAGAGTGACTTTATTCAATAAAAGACAGGAGGGCTTGAGAGGTCAAGGGTGAAGATGGGACTCCTCTTGTCAAGATGAGAGTGGCTCAGAGCTGGTGCTGCTGCCTGGTGCCTGGGACTGGCAGCCTGACTCTAAGTCCCCATCTAAGATGCTCAGCTTCACCTCACTGATGCTGCCCTGCTCCTGCATGGTGGTGCTGCTGCTGGGACACTCGGGCTGTGCTTGGGATGGGCAGCACTGCAAAGGCGCTGGGTCACAATCCAGGCAGGTGACTGCTGTGTCTGGCAGGCTCAGGTCAGGAGCTTCAGCAGAGCCAGGAGATATGAGAGCATGAACGTGGATGAGCCCCTTGTGTCCATCACTGTTACCATGTGGAAGGCTGTCATCCGAATTGCAGCGATTCATGCTTAATAAGAACTCTCCATTGATGGAAAGACACTGCTTGGTTTGGATCTTTGGGGTTGACAAGGGCTCGAATCACCTAGGAAGGCATAGAAACACAAGGGTTAGTTTCAAACATTTGCAAGTTGAATCATGAAAGGTTGTTGATACTTGGTAATAGAGTGGCGGCAGGAAGAAGCAAGTAGGCTTGAAGCAGCATAGCCACTGTCTTGAAAGTGATCCTCATTCAGGTCCAGCTCGTGTGTTGTTTCACTGTAATCTGCTTCTTTGGGTCTACCTAGTGGGCAGCAACACTCGAGCTGTTACTGATATCATTGAAAAGAACTGGAGACAATTGTTCTATTCCTAAGAGCTTCAAGGTGCCTAGAAGCACAAATAGAAACCAGCAGTATTTCATCACTTCACCAAAAGGAAGGTCAAACACCTGAGCTGTGAAGAGCAGTTACAGAACCTATGCATAAGATCACACCAGACATACTTTGTTCTAACAACAGTTATGGCACATAGTCCATTTCCTTCAATATTCCCAAAATGAAATGATGTGGAGCATTACAGGGAAAGAAACACTGCACACAGACACTATGACCCTGATTAGACTCAAGCAGCAGACTTAAAACAAGTCAGAGTTTTTGATTCCAGGATATTTCAGGACCTATCGTGTGAAATTCAGTTACACAACAGTGCCTAGGTGCCTGCGTTTCAAGCAACTTTCAGATCACAGCCATGTAAAATAAAAACAAATTCAGTGCAGAAATAGCAAGCCTGTACCTTAATACTCATGAGATTATCCATTTTTTACTGCATTCTGACTAAGTTCTAAAACTTGCTCATCCCAGTTCACTTCAACAAGTTCCACCAATTCAAGCAACGCAATTCTGAGATCCTGTGTATGTTGTGCAGATAGAATTGAACAGTGCAGAAATAGTCTCTGACAGCTTTAAGAGCTCTGTTCTGCTTACAAACTCTCAGTCCAAAACTATTCAGTTTTAAGGAAATGAACACCTGAAGCAGTTGGATCATCTGCCATTTGCCACATTCTGCTTCTTGGCATCATGATTAGCACAAAGGGTTTTCTGCTGTCCTGCAGAGATGGAAAAAGTCCTGCTTACAAATGGACCAAGTTTCAGTGTACAGCAGAGTTTGTACCAGACTAATAAGCCACGTCATTCAATTCATGTGCTCAGGTTGTTATGCACTCCGAAAGGAAACCCGAACTAACTGCTGGATTCTGAAGGCAATCTGTGGGGTCCTACATTACCTCCTGATTCTGGAAGAGGAAATTCTAATAGCAAATGCAGAACTTTGATCTTTGTAGACATGAGAAGAGCTGGCATTTAGGAACATTCATTTCAGGGAAATCAAATGATGTGTCTGTATTTTTACTACAGATAGTATAGGGAGCAGCCAGTTGAAGAACCAGATACAAAAAATCCAGACCATTGGCAAGAAAATACTTCTCCTTAAATTCTGTATGCTATCATGGTACAGAATTAGGCTACAGTGCCACATAGGCCAACCAAGCGTAGAACCAATTCCACTAAATACTGGTAGACAAAGCAGCAAAAACAGGGACAATATTCAGCAGACAGGCCTTTCTACTCACAGCTCAGCATGTTCTGCCATCCGAAAAGCAAGGCCTCTTGTCAAGCTCAGCTATTTCCCTTCTCAGTGTATTCTAGCACCACTGATACCCACTGGTATCCTCCTGTAGAGTGCCATCATATTGTCATCATCCAAAGGGAAAACCCACACAGCAGAGCATACAGCACTACACCCATGCTCCAAATATCCGCCTGAAAAACAAAAAGACAAGCTTACAAACCTGAAGCACCTCAAATGGCTTCCTGACAGACTGGATTGTCTGCCCTTGCCAAAGCCCACATATAGCCCATGAAAAGCTGGCTCTTTCCCTCAGGAAAAAGAGCCTTATCGTCCCAGAGAAAGCATATAACCCTCATTCAATTGCCCTTTCACTCAGCTTAGAGCACTACTAAAACCAGCATCTTCACCTTAGCTCATCACACTGCTGCACTTCCTTTTACAAGGATTTCACTGGCAAAAATGAAATCAAAGCCGTCACAAGGGATTTAGCACAGTTACGTGTTACTGGCTACGAGAACTGTCAGCACAGTCACCTGTCTGGCTTTGCTGCTGTTCTATTTATGTACAGGCACAACAAGGTTCAGACACCTCACAGTGCAGTTCTCACTTTGACTGTAAAGAAAAAGGAGGCTTGAAAAGCAGCGAGTGGAAAACAAAGAAACAAGAATTAGAACAACAGTGGGGCCATGGCACTTGTAGGAATTGCTCCGCCTTTAACAGCGATTCAAGAAGGATGAGGGCATTCCAAACCAGACCAGTTTGGACAGATTAACAACTGCAAGTAGTGGGTTCCAAAATTCCAGACATGAAATCAAAGCTGGAAAAACTCTTCACATTTTCATCTCTCAATTTTTAGTTCATTGTGCATTACAACGGAAACAATTCTTCACATACAACTTGGAAGCTAAAGACAAGTCTGACAAAACAGACTGCACAAAAATGATGGATAATTAACAGAGCAAATTGCTCTTTCAAAAACTTAGTAATAGAAAGAGATCTCTGAAGTTGCTGTTCTGTAGAGCCCCAAAGCAGTCGCTTGAGGCAGTTCAGGATTAGCCTGAGACAAACCAGCCAGCTGTGTGAACTGAGACCAATTGCACTTCTTCTATTTTACTTTCATTCTATGTGACCTCACTAAGCAAATATTGTCTAAGACCATGAGTATCACATAAATGTGCAGATCTCAAGCTGCTCACTTATCTAGTACCCTTGGCATGATGCTTTATTTTCCTCAGCTATTCATCTAGTTTGTGCCTGTTGATTGTGCAACAACAGCCTGTTGGTCTCGATTACCTGTAAGAGGCTTTAAATTTGGCCAGGAAAAATCATTTGAGGATAAGTAATTATCTGGGACTCAGTAAGGCAGTCTTCCCATGCTTTCATAACAGCCGAGATACACACACACACAAACTCATGGAACCCCACTGCTTTGCACAATCCTGTGCACACTCACATGTGTCATGCACTGATTTCCCAGCCAGTCCTCATGGGGTCTATTACTTAGGACAGGAGTGCAGGGGAGCAGCCAGAAGCTGTTTGCATTCCCTGCTGTCTGCTGGGCAGCTTTGCTGGAGATGCTTGGGTTGCTTTGCTTTTCCTTGGGAGGTGGGAAGGAGCTTTGGGTTGGAGGCACATCCCGTGCCAGAGCATCTCGATGGCATGTGTGTGGCACTGATCTGCAGCAGATGAAGGGGAGGAGGTCCCAGCACAGCCCTGCACCATGCTCTGCCACACTGGGCAGCTTGTTCCTGGCTCAGCAGCGTCATCAGACAAGAAGCAGGGAAGGAAATCAAGGATGGGGGGTACCATCAAACGCAGTTAGTGCATGCCTGTGCAAGACAAACAGACCCAGAGCTTGCGGGTTATTCCTGCTTTTGTAGCATTTGTGTGCTGTAGCTGAGCAAAAGGTTCTGCTGCTTGAATCTTCTTCTGCAAGAGCCACCTACCGGTAAATGTCTGCAGGGATGGAGGATGTGACAGAAAGCATTTGTCTCCATGACAGCGTAGTTACACTTGGTCTAGAGAGTGAGAGAGGCAGGCAGCACTGCCTGATGTTGGTCAGGGCGAGCTCCTCCTGCTGCAGAGCGATGATGGCAGGGCTAGAGATGATCTGCAGGGACAGCTCACAGGTGAGAGCCAGGAATGGACACGGCGGGAGGTCAGAGGTGTTAGGGAGCAGCCACGGCATCAAAGAGCATCAAAAGGCCCTGAAAAGCATCACAGCCACAGCCAGGAAGCTTGGGGTTTTCATGAGCAGCATCCAGGATGCTAGAGACTATTTGCTGCCATACACAACGGCAGCAGAGCTCTCGCTGCAGGCATCCCAAAGTCAGGCAAAATGGGAACACACCCAGAGCTCGGCCGCACAAACCCCACAGCCAGAGTGTTGTAAGCTGAGCTGCCTTGCAGTTTCTTGCACTCATCCCAATCTCTGCGAATGAAAACTCGGAATTCAGTCAAGGCATTGACTGAGCACGAGCGTGCCTTTATTCAATAGGGGAAAGGAGGGGGTGTGAGGTCTGGAGGAAAGATGGGACTCATCCTCTCTTGTAATCATGAGAGCTGCTCAGAGACCGTGCTGTTGCCCGGAGCCTGGGACTCGTGTCCTGATTCTGTGCCCCCCTGCGAGATGCTCAGCTTCTCCTCGGTGATGCTGACCTGAGCCTGCATGGTGGTGCTGCTGTCGGGGCACTCAGGCTGTGCTTGGGCTGGGCTGCACTGCAGAGACATTGAGTCCAGGCTGGTGCCTGAGGTGTCTGGTGGGCTCAGGTCAGCAGCTTCAGTAGGGATGGGATGAATGAAGGCTTCAACGATGATGACCTTCTTCTCTTGATAGCTGATGTTATACGGAAGGCTTTCATCTGAACTGCAGCATTCTGTGCTTAGTAACAACTCTTCATTGATGGAAGATGCGTCATCGTAACATGCCCTGCGTCTTGGGGATATACAAGGGCTCAGGTCACCTAGGAAGGAGAAGATGTACAGCAGTTAGTGTCGAACGTTCGCAAGATGAACCATGGAGATTCTTGACATTTGGCTATGTAGTGGTGGTGGGCAGAAGCAAATAGGCTTCTAGCAACAGTGTCACTGTCTTGAAAGTGATCCACGTGCAGGTCCAGCTCTTGTGTTGACAAGAGACTCATTTGGGAAAGACAGGGATCAACTGAAGATGTCAGGTACGGGCTTGAACGCCAGAAGGAGGTACAAGCCCACTGAAAGCATGAATTCTACCTGTGTTGCTGACAAGCAGTGTTTTGTAAGCTGGACTTGCACCCTTACCTGCCAGGACCAAGACTTCTGCTTCAGAGGGCTCCCTGGCACTGCTCTGCAGTTGGTGTTTGGCCACAGGGGATGGTTTTCCCAGGCAGAAGCAGGAACACCAACTGCCAGCTGCTGACTCTGCCCTCTTCCTGGGAGAACTCATTCTGCAGAGAAAACAGAGCATGCTGTCAGACGTGGTGCAGGGTGATGGAAGAGCTGCACCGAGCCCTGGCCAAAAGTTGCCTGTTCTGGGCACTGCCTGCTTTCTGCTGAAACACAGCTTAGAAACGCCCTCTGTTTCAAACAGCAGAGGATGCTTCCATTCCTACAGCTCAGCCCTCAAGTCCTGAAGGCTAAATACCTCTCAACGATGTCAAGCAAGGACATGGATCCGGAGAATGTCGGAGGCTCAGGCTGCTTTGCTCTCCCAGGGCTGACCTTCACCAGGGAACAAAGGCCGTTGATGAGCTTGCCCCATTTCTTTGGCTCTGCGCAACAAAACAAAGAAACCAGTTCATTTCAGGCCTGGCTCGGTTGGACGAAGCTGAGCGCAATGCATTCGACAGAGCATGTAACAACGGGAAGAACATTCCCAACAAGGACACGCAAGAATGGATTTTCCCCATCCCTGGAGGTGCCCAAGGAGATTACTGTAGTTCTCTTTCTAAGCTTGCTGAACTTGGGCATAAACAAACCCCCTGAAAGTAACGTTCTGACCCTATTTGACTAACTCGCATTGTCAAATGTAAATTACGCACCTGGCTTTGGCAATGAATTGAGGAGGGAATCGGGAACTTTTCCGCTGATGAGTTCCATGCACTCACCAGGGAAAAGCCCAACCTGTAATTAGAACAAAAAGACAGGTGAGCATTAGCCCGAGCCCAGAGCCAAAGGGAAGGTCCACTGACAGTGACACAGGGCAACTGTTTGCATCCAGCAGCCATCCTGTGCAGGCAGAGCAGCTCCAAGCTGAGATTCCCAACTCTACTGAAGTTGTGCTCTCTAGTCAAAAACGTGTGCCTACCTCAAAGCCACGCTTGCCTCTCCACCAGGGGCTCAGCCTGTTGATATGTCCTCATATCAACAATGCTCACCAGATCTCCGACCTGAAAGAGATTGAAACATCAATCCCAGATTCAGCAAATCTGGTAGGAAAACAAAGCAGAAAGGACTGCCCTCTTCTATGCACGACAACACGGAACGCCTGGAACTGCTTACCTCCAGAGAGAGCTCATCTGGCCCCTGGGCGACGTGGCTCTTAATAACATGGGCTGCCGCAAATGCTGGTACGTTTAAAGATGACATAGCACGCACCAGCTGCGGCTTCTGCATGTTATCAGCCTGCAAAACAGAGAACAGGCCGTGGTCAGGAGCTGAGGACAAACCACGAGGATTTCAAGGTGAGGAGCACATCTGCAGAGAAAGCTGCAGCAAATGCGCTCCGTCCTTCTCAGGAGCACTTCAGAAGGAGCTGCATGTCTCATAGCTCTGGAGCAGCACTTCTTCCCCACCCTTCACTACTCCAAGCAGCTCCAACAAACTTCTCAGAAGAAATCCAGGCCAGCACAGACCTGGCAGACCAGAACCAAGTGCAGCTTGTGTGACGGCAGTGCCCACTCCTTGCTTCCACCCTGCTCCAGCAGGTTAAGGAGTCTGAGCATCACTGGCCTTTGACAACTCAAGACTTTCAGCACCTCATGCCAACATTTCTCACTAAGATACACCTCAGGCATTGAATTCTCTTCTCACTACCTCCTCCCAGTCCTCCCCTAGGAACAGAAACCATTCAGATTCTACAGCAAACACATCTACCCTGCAAGAGCACACTGAACCACCTGCAACAATGAAACATGGTTTTGGAGAGTGGGTTTGAAAACACACCTTTAGACAGCTGTCTCCCTGTAGCCAAAAGGAAACCAAGCAGCAAAAGAAGAGTCCAGCCTGAAATATGCCCATGCTACTAGCCCAGGTTTTTCACAGTCAATGCAGAATCCATCCTGCTCTTGAGTTAACAAATGACCAGTGGGTCTCCCCTTGCTCCACCCCTTCTCCTTCAAAGCCAGAAAAAGAAAGAAAAACAAGTAGAAGAAAACCCAGACGTACCTTTCCACACACAAAGCAGAAAGTGGAACAGCAGTTGTCTCCTTCCTGAGACATGGTGGGGCGCATCCCAGAGGAAGCCCAAGTTCTTTGCTTCTCTCCACAGGGACTTCAAGCATTCTTGGCAAGAGCTGCTTTGGTTCTTTCTTCAATTGCTTCCATCACCAGAATCTCCTTTGGAAAAGGAACCCGAATGAAAGAATCAGCAAATGAAAAAGAATGAGCAATAGCCACTTTACCAGCTTTCTTCTGACACTCAATTTAGACTCTTGACTCGGGCAAGGTCTTAAAATCAGCTGGTTACAAGAACTGTCCCAAAATATATCCAACATCTGTACAGCTGCCGTTATTTCTGACAGCGAGTGTAATCACAGAATCATAGAATGGCCCGGGTTGGAAGGGACCTCAAGGATCATGAAGATCAATCACCTCCCTGTCCCTGCTGGCCATCCCCTCTTCTGATGGAGCCCAGGGGACCATTTGCTCTCTGAGCTGCAAGAGCACGCTGATGGCTCACGTTCTGTTTTTCATCCACCAGGACCCCCAGGTCCTTCTCTGCGGGGCTTCTCTTAAGGACTGCTCCTCCCAGTCTGTAGAAATGCCTGGGATTCCTCCAGCCCAAGTGCAAAACCTTGCACTTTGCTGTGTTCAACCTCATTAGATTCACGTAGGCCAACCTCTCGGTTGAGCTCCCTCTGAATGGCATCCCTTCCTTCCACTGCGTCAGCCGCACCACTCAGCAAACAGCAGAGGGTGCACTCCATTGCATCATTGGTGTCTCTGATAACCATGTAAAAAAGCACTGGTCCCAAGACAGACTCCTGGATGACACCACTTGTTATCGGCCTCCACCTGGACATCAAACCATGAGTCACCACCCTCTGTCCTCTACAAAACCTCTTTGTCTTCTACTCCTGCTGCAGCTGCAATGGCTGCACCAGCATGACTCACGTGTTTGACAATCCTCCAGCTCTGGCCTAGCCATGCACAGCAGCAGTCCGTCTCCCTCCCAGCTCACTCACCAGTGTGCTGCTGTGCCCCAAATTCAGTGCAGCAGCATTGAGAGCAGGCAGCACCCATCACCCTCCTCTAACTCTCTCTGCCAGCTGCGATGAGGACTGACACAGCACGCCCACCCCAGCCCAGCTTTTCTGCTGAGACACCTCCCAGCAACCACCCAGCACCAATCCCAGTTGCTGCAAACTGTCTGAGAGCCTGCTGGAGTGCACTGACAATAACTTTGTGGGCCAAGCATTAAGCACACCAAGCAGAAGGGAAGCATTACTGGACATGCTGAACAGCAGGGGTTAAGACTGGAGGTGGTCAGGGCTGTAGTGACCATGCCCTCCTAGAGTTCCTCATCTCAAGGAATGTGTGCCTGGCAAAAAGCAAAGTCAGGACCCTGAGCTTCAGGAGAGTCAGCTGCAGGCTGTTCAAAGAATTCTTGCATGAGAGACACTGGAAAACTGTTTTTAGGGGTAAAGGTATGGAAAAGAGATGGTAACTTTCTCAGAAAACCTTTCTCAGAGCTGGAGCTCTGAGCTCCATCCCGACCACACGAAACACAGCAGAGGAGGCAGGAAAGCAGCATGGCTGAACCTGCTAGTTACAGGGAGCAACAAGAAGGAAATGGAGAAACAGCGGAAACGGAGACATGCAGCCTGGTCGCTTTGGTGGCCTTCTACAGTGGAGTGACAGCATCAGTAGGGAAAGGAAAAGCAACTGACATCACTCAGCCAGACTTTTGCAAGGCCTTCGATGTTGAGCAAGTTTCCTGTTAGAACTCAGTGTGAACAAATCTACCACTGAGCAACACCCTGAGCCCCCACTCACCTCAGCAGAGGAAAGCCTGCACCCCAGCCTTCCGCCTATTCTGCTCCATTGATGGAAGCACACCGGGCATCATTGCTACTCACCCAACCAATGATGATAGGGGCAGAAAAGGGAATTCCTCTTTACCTTTCAGATGAAAAATTGATGACTGTGTGGAACCTTCCCAGTACCGCTGCGGGGCCTTCCTTTACTTGTATCCTGCTGCTCCGTGTCACAGTGGGAGAGCTGCTCTGGCCTCTCCTCTCAGCCTGTGCCTCCTGCAGTGTGAGCAGCTTTGTGGATAGAGGAGACACCCACACAGACTTGGGCCTGGATAGAGAACTGTGCCCTACAACATAGGTACATTTACATCATGCTCTTTTCCTTGTGTGTGAGCAATCCTTGCTCTTTTCAGATGGTACTATGAGCGTGTGACACCCCAAACACATAGTTAGCATCTGTCCATATCATTAAGGCTCTCGTCAAGGCAGTTATTTCAGCCTTCTGAGGGGTAGTCCCCACGGCTGATGGTTGTGCTTCCATTCCCTGCTCAGTAGCAGTTACTGCATGTCCTGCCTTACAGCCTCCTTGTCTCACAAAACTGCAGCTGCTAGTAAACCAGGCGTCTTCTGCATCTTCTAAGGGTTCGTCCTTCAGCTCCGACCGACTGGATGTAATGTGCAGCATCAGTTGTTTCAAAGCAGTGATGTCATCCTGGTTCTCCACCAGGGGAGTTCCGCTAAGGAAAGATACTGGGTTGGCAATAGTAGTTACAATTATTTCTATATCACCCTGCTCTACCAGGATGGCCTGGTATTTCGGGAATCTTTGGGGTGAACAGATGCCATTCAGAGGGACCTTGACAGGCTGGAAAGCTGGGCTCGGGTGCACCTAATGAGGTTCAACACAGCAAAGTGCAAGGTTTTGCACTTGGGCCGGAAGAACCCCAGGCACCTGTACAGGCTGGGAGGAGTTGTCCTTGAGAGCAGCTTGGCTGAAAAAGACCTAGGGGTCCTGATAGATGAGAAACTTAACATGAGCCAGCAGTGCGCTCTGGCAGCCCGGAAAGCAAATGGGATCCTGGGCTCCATCAGGAGAGGGGTGGTCAGCAGGGATAGGGAGGTGATCGTCCCTCTCTACTCTGCTCTTGTGAGGCCCCATCTGGAGTACTGTGTCCAGGTGTGGAGCCCTGAGTACAAAAAAGATATGGAGATTTTGGAAAGGGTCCAGAGGAGGGACAGGAAGATGATCAGGGGGCTGGAGCACCTCCCCTATGAGGACAGGCTGAGGGAGTTGGGTTTGTTCAGCCTGGAGAAGAGAAGGTTGCGGGGTGACCTCATTGCAGCCTTTCAGTACCTGAAGGGAACTTACTCCCAGGAGGGGAGTAAACTCTTCGAAAGGGCTGATAATAGCAGGACTAGGGGAAATGGTTTTAAGTTGAAGGAGGGAAGATTTAGGTTGGATGTTAGGGGAAAGTTCTTTACTAGAAGGGTGGTTAGGTCCTGGAACAGGCTGCCCAGTGAGGTTGTGGATGCCCCGTCCTTGGAGGTGTTCAAGACCAGGTTGGACGGGGCCCTGGGCAACCTGATCTAGTAAAGGCGTATGTTTGGTGGCCCTGCTAGGCAGGGGGGTTGGAACTACATGATCCTTGAGGTCCCTTCCAACCCGGGTAATTCTGTGATTCTGTGATTCTGTGGGGTGAAAGCCAATGTCCCCCTTTTGCCTCCAATACAGTAAACACTGCATGAGATATTAAAACTGGTATCCTTTGGCCCAGTGTAGATTGATGGGCTTCTTGAATATTGAGCACCAGTGCACCCTGGATATCCCTTACTCACTTCAAGCTGTTTCAAGTTTACCATCAGTCCGTAGCTGTGTATCCATGGTCGGCACCCTCCTGTCATTCCTGGCAACGTATGGAGTTCCTTGGCAGTTTGCAGCTCAGGGGTTGAACAGATGGCTTCTTTCTTGGCAGTCCTTAAGGTTCAAAGTCCAGCTGTCATCTCCTATCCCAAATACGTCACTTGCTGCTGAGTTAGTTGTGCTTTCTGTAAACCAAGAAACTCAGCAAACTCTCAGTCTATTGTACACAGTCCTTTTGTTGCTGTGGCACCCACGTGCTCCAGTAAAGTTCCACCCTAGGATGGAGGATCCCAGGTCTCAGGCTCACGAGTTGACCAGTTCTCAACAATCATTTAGCTGTTCTCACAACCCTGGGTAACACTGTCCAGGTTCACTGAGTCTCTTCTCCCTCTATTAGGGAGAACAGATACACGCAAGTACTCGTATGCTATCATGAGGAATTCAGTAGGTTACATTTAATTTAGAAGCATGATGCAATCAAAAGCTCGCTTAAATAAAAGCATACCCTTTTCTTTCACTCAAAATAATAGCCCAGAAAAAAATAAAAACAAAACAAAACTCTCATCATAATTGTTAAAGAAATTATCTACTAAATCTCGATGGAGAGTGGAGACACATGCTAGTTTTAGGAACACAGCACTTATCTCATTATCTGAATGCATCTCAAGGCATGCTCCTTGTGAAACTGTGAGAACTTCTATCATTAACAGACGTGTACCATGCCCTGATATATGGTTAAACCGCTTGCAGTGCACTGTCAGATGTACAGGATGGCAGCTGTATGTGCTGTGACCAAATAAACCCCACACTGAAACCTTTCAGAATTTTAGGACCTACAAGTACTGCATTCATATTAAAAGTAAAAAATTCCTAAGCTACACATGTTCTAGGTTTCCATTTGTTAGATACAACATACCTTTGGAAGTAGGCGCCTAAAAAGATATGCCTTCTACTTGCTTCTCTGTCTGGCTCTTTGAAAAGAAGGCCTTTGGAGCAGGAAATGCAAAGGGCAGCTCATTTCTTAACACTGACTCTGCATCAACATTCTCTGTGTTTGCACGCTTCTTAGATGCCACTTTTCTTGTCACTGGAGTTGACAGTGTGAATTCCATATCACCCAGTTGAGTATCATGCCTCGAATGGTGCCAGAGACGGAACAAAAGGTTTTCTGATCACAGCCGGAGAAGTTACTGTCAAAGAAATTCTAACAG
This sequence comes from Coturnix japonica, assembly GCF_054131305.1. Taxonomy (NCBI): domain Eukaryota; kingdom Metazoa; phylum Chordata; class Aves; order Galliformes; family Phasianidae; genus Coturnix; species Coturnix japonica. The sequence continues at coordinate 16,038,864 of NC_140671.1, read as the reverse complement.
CTGAGAAGGTCAGACACAATGCTTATAAAAATATCATACATTATTTGGCTATTGAACAAAACAGTTGAAAACTCTGATTCTCTCCTAGAATAAGTTCGTTTCTTATAGACTGTCAAACACCATTTTTTTATTTGTTCATCTCAATTCTCCATTGAGGATTAACCCTCACCAGCTTATCTAAACATAAATATGAATTATCACTTGGTTTAGTTAAAAATTTGAATAATATCACAGTGGATTTTGTTGTCCAACACAGTAAGATTGAATTTCTTTCGGTACCTTTCAACCTCTGCCTACCTCCAGCCTAACTCCAGAATCTTATTAACTGTGCCTTATCGCTTCCCATTGTGTTTTAAAATCCTCACTGACTCCTTTACTTGTTCCCTTGCTTGCTGTTTCTGTGCAAACCAAACACTGGAGTTAGGGATCACGTCAAACCAACCATGGCCTACAGGTAGAAGGCAACAAAATTTATGCTTAACATACTTCTTTGCTCTATCTTTATCTTCCTTTGGTCAAGGTCCACTAGATACTTAAATATGGAGTAAGCACTAGATACAATGAGAAGCAGATTTCTAGATTAAGAGCTGTATTTTTTCTGTAAGAAACTAGCTGTACATCTTCACACACCTGCTTTGTTTTCTGAGTATTTAGATCGAGTGGAGATTCTTCAAACACTGAAGCTACATCAGAAAATTCCATGGATCCAAACGCATCTGGCACATGGCTGCAGTCTGGCACATCTTCATATGCCAGAGCCTTTTCAGACAGAAATGTTCCACCGAGATTCTTTTGCAGAATTAGAAGGAAGATTTCATCAGAAGATTTCACCACTAAAGTCTAAATAAGATTGGTTTGCAAGTTCCAAACTATGGCTAACAGCTAATGGAAGTCCACAGGCCAGCAGCAACAACTTTTATATTATGTTCTTAATATTCTAATTGTTGATATGACGTTCATATAAAGAGCAGAAGGGAAATTACTCTTAGAGCTCAAGTCATCTTTCACAGCCTGCGTCAACAAGAGCAGCACCTCATAGCCTTTGGTTTCAAGACCTGGACCACAAGCTAGCTAATGATTTTACACAGAATTCCAGAGTTCAAGTCACTGTTTACATTAGGGCTGAAATTGTACTGAAAGCCTTCAAGTTCATCACACTTAATTATCACTGGCACCACACATAACTCCACGTTACATATGTGATCACACGCAACCTGGCAACTTCAGACAATTCCCAAAGCACTCCACTTGCACTTGGCTACTAAAGTACAGAAAAAGGAATTAACATCAGAAATAGCTGCAGTCAAAACCATCTAAGAATCCAAGTCTCCAGGAAACAAGGAAAGCAAATCCTCTCCAGGACTGTGTTCTAAAAGGAAACAGATCAGAAAGGTGAGTTCTTCCCCCCTTTGACCACCCACTCATGTAACGTCCATGTCATTTCTAAGTATGCTGCCCAGACCAAGACTGAGGATGCTTCAGAAGAAGACCTTCCCTGCTAAGCCAAACAGAACAAGTAAGGTACCAAAATATGTAGAGCCAAACGAGGAAAGGTGCTCTAAGAAGGTAAGCATCACAAGAGACCAACAGGAATACTTACACAATCCAAACAATGCACAGTTTCTGTTCCACAAGCTGCCAAGAGGAATGTGTGCAGTACTCACAGCGCACCATGTACACTGCTTACTGCAGTCATACTGCTTCGTAGGACCAGCCCAACTTACTAAAACACTTTAATGAGCAATCCGAACTCTCTGGATCAGCACGGTTCACTTGGAAGGGACCTTCACAGATAAACCTGAAGAGGTGAGGCGACTGCACTATCTAAACCTTAAAGCATATAGGACCTTAAAGCATAAGCTTAAAGCACAGAAGCATGACCAGCAGGTCGAGGGAGGTGGTGCTGCCCCTCCACACTCCTCTCATTGAAACCCCATCTGGAGCACTGCACGCAGTTCTGGAGCCCTCAACACAAGAAGGACTTGGAGATGTTCAGGCAGGTCCAGAGGAGGGCCATGAAGGTGATCAGAGAGGGCTGAAAGCACCTCTACTATGTGCACAGGCTGAGAGAGATGGGGCTCTTCAGCCTGGAGAAGACTCCAAGGAGACCTTAGAGTGGCCTTCCAGTATCTGAAGAGGGCCTACAGGGAAGGCTGGGGAGGGACTTTTCATAAGGGCAGGTAGCAACAGAATGAGGGGAAATGGCTTTACATGGGAAGAAGGTAGATTAGGATTGGATATTAGGAAGAAATGCTTTACTGTGGGTGTGGTGAGACACTGGAGCAGGTTGCCCAGCAAGGCTCCAATATGATTGCTTTGCAAGTTCCAAACTATGGCTAACAGCTAATGGAAGTCCTCAGTCCAGCAGCGCAAAATTTTATATTATCTTCTTAATATTCTAATTGTGGATTTGACGTTCATATAAAGAGCAGAAGGGAAATTACTCTTAGAGCTCAAGTCATCTTTCACAGCCTGCGTCAACAAGAGCAGCACCTCACAGCCTTTGGTTTGAAGACCCGGACCACAAGCTAGCTAATGATTTTACACAGAATTCCAGAGTTCAAGTCATTGTTTATGTTAGGGCTGCAATTCTACTGAAAGCCTTCCAGTTCATCACACTTCATTATCAATGGCACCACAGATACCTCACAAAGAAGCATTATGACACCACAAAGGGGCATTATGACGTCAAAAAGGGCATTATGACATCACAAAGGGCATTATGAATCACAAAGGAGCATTATGACATCACAAAGGAGCATTATGACGTCTCAAAGGGCATTATGACGTCACAAAGGGCGTTGTGACGTCACAAAGTAGCATTATGACATCACAAAGAAGCATTATGACACCACAAAGAAGCATTATGACATCACAAAGGGGAATTATGACGTCAAAAAGGGTCATTGTGACGTCTGAAAGGGGCATTGTGATGTCACAAAGGGGTGTTATGACATCACAAAGGGGTATTGTGACATCACAAAAGAGCATTAAGACATCACAAAGGGGAATTAAGACGTCACAAAGGGCATTATGACGTCACAAAGAGGCATTATCACGTCACAAAGAGGCATTATGAAAACAAAGGAGCCTTATGACGTCTCAAATGGCATTATGACATCACAAAGGGCATTATGACGTCACAAAGGGGCATTAAGACATCACAATGGGTCATTATGACGTCAGAAAGGGGCATTATGGCATCAGAAAGGGGCATTATGGCATCAGAAAGGTGCATTATGATGTCACAAAGGGTGTTATGATGTCACAAAGGGGCATTATGATGTCACAAAGGGGCGCTGGGAAAAGATCTCTGTGTGGAGATTGCTTCTACTAGAGGTAGTTCTATAAGACTGTTATATAGAGCTGTGCAGGGGCTGTAAATCTGTCTGCAGAGGGTGATGATCAGTTCCAAGTGTCTGCAGTCAATGCTCATGGACAGAGCCCATCCAACCTGGCCTTGAATGCCTGCAGGCCTTGAATGGGGCATCCACAGCCTCCTTGGGCAACCTGTTCCAGTGTGTCACCACCCTCTGAGCAAAAAACATCTACCTAAGATCCAACCTATACCTCCCCAGTCTCAGTTTTAAACCATTCCCCCTTGTCCTATCATTATCCACCCTCATAAACAGCCATTCCCCCTCCTGTTTATACGCTCCCTTCAAGTACTCAAAGGCCACAATGAGGTCTCCCCACAGCCTTCCATTCTCCAGGCTAAACAAGCCCAGATCCCTCCACCTTTCCTCATAGGAGAGCTGCTCCAGCCCTCTGATCATCACAGTGGCCCTCCTCTGGCCCCCCCCCAACAGCTCCACATCCTTCCCAGGCCTGGACACAGTGCTGCAAATATGGCCTCACAAGAGCTGAGCAGGAGTGGACAATCACCTCCCTCTCCTGCTGGCCACCCCTTTTTCAGTGCAGCCCAGAACACACATGGATCTATCTTTTCCATACGGATATTCCCATCTGTGTACATATATATACCACACCTACACCCCCACAATCTGCTACAACTCCATAGAATTTTCAAGGTTGGAAAAGACCTGGATGATCTTATGATCTTATGATCTCAGATCTTATGATCTGGATGATCTTATGATCATCCAGTCCAACCATCACCAATACTTCCCAGTTAAATCACATCCCTCAACACAACACCCAAACTTTTTGTGAACTTCCCAGGGTTGGTGACTCTACATGAGAGAAAAGGGCACTCAGATAAGGGATTCTGCATTTGCTATTAGCAGAGGTGGGATGAGACCGAGCACTGCCCCAGCTCCTGGGATAATGCAGAAGGGCTGAGACCTTCCAGCTGCTTCCACCCACGGTCACACAGCAAAGCCGACCCTGCAGGAGTCTGCATCATTCTTTGCATGGCATTGCTAAGAGGAAGATCCCCCCCCTACCCTTGGCTCTACACTCCAGCTGCTGTCTGCCATCTGTAAAGCCACCACAGCTCTCCTACTGGAGTTCCCATCTGCACAGTGACAGCTTGGTTTCTTCTTACTGTCAAAGCAGCCACAGCCTCAGTGCTTCTCAAATCTCCCCTTTTCAGCTGATTTCCTCTTTCTTGTGGCTGGGCAATTCCTCCCTCTCACAGTCATCCCTCTGCCCCACTCTGTGCCCACAGACCCAGAGAGGGCACACAGAGCCAGCCCTGTCCCAGCTGCTGCTGCTTCACATCTGACAGTCTCAGGAGCTGAGATCCAGGCCGAGACAGCAATGCCCAGACATGGTTTGTAGGACGTTTGTGATAGGAAATAGGGAGGCTTGTGATTAAACCTGCCCCCTAAGGAGGAAGGCAATGCTGCCTGCAGCCCCAGCAGGCATTACAAAACATCCCCATTTACAGGAGGGTTTTAAATAGCACAATTCAGGAACTACAACTGCACAAACTCCCGCATGCCCTGGAATAAGTTTGGGAATGGACATGGTTCTACCACCTGTGCAATGCCATAGAAATAACAACCATCCACCTGTAAACCTCCATCCTCTCCCCTGCTGCACAAAGGGAAGCTCAACAGCAGTGCACAAATGTCCCAGCAATGTCTGAGCACTGCTCTGTGCATCCCAACCTGCTCATCCCATCCACTCCTGGCTGGGCAGCAGGATTGGGGTGGCACATTGCAATGGGCACAGAGGAACATGGAAGCCCCACACATGTGAGGAAGGGGCTGGCTGTGCTCCACACTCACGTTATCAGACGTGATTTGCCCTTCTGTGGGGAGCCTCTGCTCTTTCCCAGCTCATCCTCCAGTGTCTGGGACTCCAGGATCTCATTCAGGATGTTGTTGGCTGCGGGGCAGCTCCATGAAGAGCCTCCCCTCCACCGACCGGCACACAACAGCCGCTCCCGCGCACTGCGGCTCAGCCAATCGGAGCCGGCGGAGCTGCCGCTGCCCGATGGGACCCCCCCCCCCACATATTGACCCCCCAGACGAGGAAGAGGAGGAGGAGATCGACGAGGAGCTGCCGCAGGAGCTGACGTTGGGGCGGGGGGGCAACGCGGGGGGGGGGTCGGCAGTGGGGGGTGGGGGAGGGGGTGGGGCAGCATTACCCCCGGACCCCGTGGACCCCCCCCAGCCAAAGTGCTGCTCTCCGACCCCCGCGGGCTCTTTGTGCAGCCGCTGCCCTCCAGTTATAGGACCCCCCCCCCCATATTGCGCTTTGCTCACCCCCACCTCCGGAACCCCCCCCCCACTCACCACATCGCCCCCTCCCCCCCCGGGTGGGGTTATGGGGGGTGGGGTGGGGTCGACGATATGCCGTAAGCCGCGCCGGGGTCGTGTGACAAACCCCCCCCCCCATCAAGATGAATGGGGCGCTGTCGGGGGGGGGCTCAGCCGTAAGGATAAAGCAGGGGGGTTAATGACGGGGGGGGGCAGTGCTATAGGGAACGCAACTAATCTAAGCCCCCCCCCCCCCACATTAACACCCCATTGTGTGTGGGGGTGGTGGGGGTGGGGCACACAATAACCCCCCCAAAGGCCAAACAGCCCCAACACCCCCTCTCAAAGCCGCTGACTTACGCTGTGCCCCCCCTGCATGAAGGGCCCCCCCCATCGATTGAGCCCCCCCCAATCCCATCTATAGTTGAGAGCTATGCTTTTTGTAACCCCCCCCTTTTAAAGCCCCCCCCCCCCCCCAATGTTGTGCACGATGTGCTGCCCCCCATGAGCCCCTGACCCCCCCCCTTAAAAGATGGGGTGGGGGGGGTGGTCTCGGACCCCCCCTCCTTTAAACGATGGGGTGGGGGGGCGGATTGTCACTGCCCCCCAACACCAAAATGGACACCCCCCTTTTAAAGGATGGGGTGGGGATGGGGGGGTGGGGGGTGAAGGTGATCTCGCCCCCCCCCCCATTAAAACGGACCCCCCACCCCTTTAAAGGATGGGTGGGGGTCGGTTACGGGCCCCCCCGGCGCTGTGTGTGTATGTGCCCCCCCCCCCGTTTTGCTCCCCCCGTGGCGCAGTGTGCTGGGAAAGGATCTCTGTGTGGAGATTGCTTCTACTAGAGGTAGTTCTATAAGACTGTTATATAGAGCTGTGCAGGGCCTGTAAAGAGAGTTGAGGGGGACTCTAGTGGGCATATGGGGCTGTGGTGGGCAATAGGAGGACTAGGGGCTCTAGGGGGCTCTGAGGGTGTGTAGGGGTTGTGGATCAGGTTGGATCTTAGGAAGATGTTTTTCACTCAGAGGGTGGTGACGCACTGGAACAGGTTGCCCAAGGAGGCTGTGGATGCCCCATCCCTGCAGGCATTCAAGGCCAGGCTGGATGTGGCTCTGGGCAGCCTGGTCTGGTGGATGGCGTCCCTGCACATAGCAGGGGGTTGGAACTGGATGATTTTTGGGATCCTTTTCAACCCAGGCCATTCTATGACTGTACAGTTCCATAGTGGAACAAATATAATATGCTAACTATGTAAAACATGGAGTCAGACCTGTGTGATTTGTCCACACCAGGAGGTGATTAGAAAACAATTTGTAAGCTACAAAGCTGCTTGCTGGAAAGGAAAAGAAAATAAAACTACAAGAAAAAGGGAAATCATTTCTTCCTGAAAATAGGAAGAATTATAGATCTGACATGAAATTTGAGTGAAGCTCCTGATTTTATGAAGCTATTCCCATTATTTTCTTGGTGCTGTGTTTCCCAAATGAGTGGTTTCTGGCTCTGCTGCAGCACCAGTCTGCATGTGAACATCAACTCTGTTCACCATCTGGGAAGATTAGGACTTCCCTTCTCCTACCAGCACCACTGAATTACAGTTACTCAGTGGTTAAACAAAGGAATCCTTAAAGAAGGGTTTACAGCTGTCTTGTTGTCTGAAGTGCTTGGGGCATTCTGATGCTATTAAGCTCTATGTATTAACAAGTTAAAAAAGAAAAGGTAGGCATCTGATTGTTGTGACAGTTTCTAAGCGATTTGGAAAGCTGTACCACCCAACCACTCCTTCTATTTGATGGAGGTGACAAAGCTCAGTTTAATTTCTGACTGCTGTTTAAATTCTGAAGCTCGAGCTGGTTCCTGGAGCAGAAAAAGCTCGGAAGCTGTCCCTCCTACAAGCAGGCACCTCTGAGCAAAATATGACATCTCAGTTTCTGATGGTAAGGTCAGGAGATCTGATTCCAGCATCTAGCTTTTGGCTTAATACTGTGTTAGTGGGACCTTTGGCATCTAGCACTTAATGATCTTGAAGGTTTCTTCCAACCCAAGCCCTCCCATGATCCTATGATTCTGTGATTTCATTCAGGTTTATTGAGATGAGTTCTCCTGAATGTGCTGTTCTCCATATGATTATAATTGGAGTCCAGATGGGTGACTGAAACCAGACACCAAACTTTCTGATGGCCAAAATTAAATGAAATCAATCCTTTACTGTGTCAGTAGTCTGTAATTAGAGCCCATCAGGTAATTCCCAGCCTCCTGCCTGTATCAGTGGCTGCACACAGTGAAAAAGTCTGATGGGATTTTAACCTCTAAAATGTTCCAAAGCAACCAGAGGGTGAATATATTCACTATGTAAATACCTGCAGGAATAAGCTTGTCATGTATGTCCTCAGGTACCACAGTAGTTAATGGTGGGACTAAGTAGGTCATGCTGAAAGTTGAGTCTGCTGATTTTGAAGGTCTTTTGAAGGTCTTTTCCAGCCTACATGACCTTATGCTAATATTTCTGAAATTTATTTCTGTTCAGCTCCCAGAAAACCTCCCACCCAGCCCCCAACTGACCCCGTGGTGAAAAATAAAACAGAAACCTCAGTGACGCTGGCATGGTCCCCTCCGAAGATGCACCGCCCCATTCCAGTCGATGGCTACATTGTGGAATGCAAGAAACTAACTGGCTTCACCTGGGTGAGGTGCCACGAGTCTCATGTCCCCGTCCCAGAGTTCACGGTGAGCAATCTGTCTGAAGAGGCTGATGATCAGTTCCGAGTGTCTGCAGTCAATGCGCATGGACAGAGCCTGTCTCTGGAATTCCCAGGGAGCGTGCACCTTGGTAAGCACAAAAACCCCAATGGAAATGGGTCAGTGTGTGCTGAGCAGCTGTGTTGGTTCCCTAAAGATGCTTCCTTTGACTTTAAGGTTAGCAGTGCATTAACACACCAAAGGCTTTCCTTTATTCCTAGTTCTCCTATCTCCTATCAACCTCCAGCTACCACTAAAGTGATACGAGTTGTTTCTGTGACAGAGACATGAATATCCTTATCTTTTGATATCTCACATGTGCAAGAGGCAGAACTTTCTGTAACAGATCTTAAGCACAGAAGTGCTTCTTCTAGCACTCATGCAAAGGGAGAAGTAGAAATGTACCTATGATTTAATCTTCCATCTCTAAATGAGATACCAGACTTGCATCTAAAGAGCATTAAGACATACATGTTCTTCCTCAGACCCAGTCCTGGCTGTGAAATCCCCCCTAACAACTGGTGAAGCTGTACCTGGAGGGGATGCCATGTTTACTATTGACCTTACAACAACGTGCAAGCATGCCAGCTGATGAATGTCTGCAGTTCACAGCTATTGGCCAGTGCATTCAGTCACCAGGTTTACCACTGCATGACCATAGAGCAGTACTTTCAGCTGCAGGTTCAGACAGCCTTTCTGATTGCACTGGAATAGTTTAGAAGTAGGGGAGCAATCATTCCAATAATATCTCTATCAATCAGCTTTGCATGACAAAGTAGAACAAATAAACATTCATGATGGGAGGACCTGTTTGTCATTGGGTGGAAACCTCTGCAGAAGCATGTTTAGAGCATTCTTAATCAGTAGAAGGAGATGTTTGGTTGATTTTTACTTAGTAAATCCAGCAAGAAGACCAAATGAAATATCGTGAATTGCTCAGCACTGACACAATGATGAGTGCAGGAACAGAAGGTGATACTTTTTCAGAGATGTTGCAGCAAACATTGACCACGTTAGCCTGATATAAATTGAAATAACGAGGCCTTTGCTCCTGACAGGTGCTGCAGTGAGATTTACCAAGAAGAGCAAAGATGTAGAAAAGATCTGCGCTTGGCTGCGTGAGGAAGCCAAACTGCAGGCTGAGCTTTCAGACACAGGCGCTACTGTGGAGTGGATGAAGGATGGGAAGGAGCTCAAGGCCAGTGAAAATTATGAACTGCAAATTGTGGGGAAGAAACACACCCTGAAAATTCACAACGACTCAATGGATGATGCTGCAAGTTATCAGTGCATCTGTGAGGGGGATAAAATGCTCTATCAGCTTTCAGTGAAAGGTATGTGACAGTCTGGGCTGTCCTCTTCCTGCCCAGGGCCAGCAGACTGCATTCACCTGACTCCCCGACAGTCCAGCTGTTGTCAGACAGCATCTGGGGTGTTTTCAGTGGCTGTTTTGACTTGAACTGGCCAATCTGCTTTGTAGAGCCATTTGATTTCTGTGTTCTGTCCTGTGATTCGTCCCTAAGATATAGAGGAAATCAAGGGAAACACAGGAAAAAGAGCATCCCAGCCTTCCTGCTCTTCTGTCAGGGTGGCCACAAGAGATGATGTCAACATCTCTTTTTGTAGCAGTGATCCCAAATGTAGAAAACACCTGTGAAGAGTCACAGGGACTAAATTGATGGAGAGCAGAACTTCCTGCCAAGGCTTGTCAGCTAGTCTTAATTTTGCTTTTCTTCTCTCTCTTTGTCATGTTAGCATAATATTTCATACTGGCAGGTCTGCCCATAGAATTAACTGGCACAGGCTGCCCAGGTAGGTGGTGGGATCCCTGGAGGTGTTCAGGAGCTGTCGAGATGTGGCCCTGATGGATGTTATCAGGGGGCATGGTGGGGTGGGTTGGGGTTGGAATCAAAGGAGGACCCCCATGTATTTCATCGGGAAGCACTACTGGTAATAAGACCTTTGGAGCAAATCCTGGTAGGGCCACGCTCAGCTGGTCCAGTCTGGAGGCTGTTTCTCCTTACTGCAGTATCTGCAGTGAAAACCAGCAGCTGCTTTTGTGTGGTTGGGCTCACATCCAGCAGTGGTGACAGGACTACAATGATAAGAGACAGTTCCTGAAAAAATGAATGAAATTTGACTGTATGATAGGATGGAGTTAAATGTATTGACAGGATCTCAGTCATCCCAGTGTCCATCAGCTGGCTCTCGAGCTCCTAAATACAGGCAATCTGTAGAACGTTGTTGAATTTGTATTATACATGCGTGTTCTTGGAACTGCAGAACAAATGCATGCATAATCCAGACTTTGATTTTAGCAGCTCTGACTGCGCTGTCTCAACAGACCCAACTCAGTTGTGTGCGCTGTTTTGAAATGATATGTTAACAAGAAGTTGGAAAACAAGCTCAATTACCCTCAGTAAAATAGGACCGTGGACTTAGGCTTGAACTTTTGGCTAAGACAGTGGTGAGATTTTGAATCTTTGAAGTCAATTATTCCACTGTGTGTTAATAAGGGCCAGTTTTATCATCTAACTTTTGCACTCCAATTAATTTCCATAAAGGAATTCTTTTTTTTCTTTTTTCTTTTCAGTCCTAAGTGATATCTCTATCTTTTAGGCTTGATTTGTTTGCCAGGGGGTTACAGTGCAGTAATAGATACCCCCTCCATTGATTTCCTTCTAGTTTGCTTGTTCCAATTCTTTCCTCAGTTTTCCTATTTTAGACATTTTCTTGAAGCCTTGGGCTTCTTCCTTTGGCTCTGTCCCCTGTACAGTGTACGTCCTTCAACTTGTGGAGATAAGGTAATCTGGTACGTGGTTTATAAAAGCTGCCAATTTGCCAGCTTCTGAATTAGAATCTAGCAATTAGAACTAGGATTAAACGTGCACGTTTGATCTTATGATAAATGAATGCCTCATGGTCACCAATGTCCCTGCAGTTCTTTACCATCATATGTATTTTGTGTCTTCATATTTTGTTTCAGCACTGGCAAACTTCGTAATCAAAGAGACAAGTGGAGGAGTAATCAGGGCCGTTGCTGGAAAACAAGCTGAATTTGTTTCTGAGACCTCTGAAGCCAATGTCATGGTGAAGTGGTACAAAAATGGCAAAGAAATCAAGACCAGTAAGAAATTCACAATGGAAGATAAAGGGAAACTGCATAAGCTTGTGGCTTCAGCTGTAACGAAAGAAGACGAGGGAACATACATCTACACAATTGGAGATGACACTCTGATTTTTGATTGGAAAGTCTCAGGTAAGTTTGTGAGGCAAACATAGGATCACAATCCATGTAAAGCACTTCAGACTTAATTCATTTTATTTGTCCAACGCTGTGGGTTTCCAGTATTTAGGACAAAGATTGCATAGCTCTATTGAAGCAATTCTGACCTTCCTGTTGTCCCTATGCAAATCCACAGTATGAGCAAATAATGTAACTGTGTTGTGATGAATTCAAGACAGCCTTAGCTCCAGCTGGGGCTGGAGTCACGACTTGAGCCCTGACATCTGGGCTTCATTCATCTAGTTCATGTATTGCCTCAGCACTTACATCATCTTTAAACCTATGACTGAAATGGTCCTAAGTTATTAGCATGGGAATCCTGTCTCCTCTTTGGACAAATTAAACTCCACATTTGGAGAGTTGAGTGTCTCCTGCTGTACCCGAAGGACATTGTGATCTCTGAGGTGTCTCCCTGAGGTGCTGTAAGCACAGCCATTAGCTCATAGTGCAAGTAAAGCACTGTTAGGTCAAGCCTGGAGGAGTAATGCTTGTCACTGACATGTTCCTGTTCAGGGTGGAGCTGGAGGGTAAAATAACACAAGAAATTGTCATTGAAATTCAATATCTGTGAAATTCAGCTGGTTGCATTCACAGAACCTGGCGTTAAGATCTGTTTTCTGTTTTATATCTTGAGCCTATTTTCCATAACCCAGTCCTCATTTATGAACTGAAGCTCTACTGAAAGCCTTTCGCTGTGTATGCTCATGCTGCAGTGCAGCGCTTGTGACCTTTAACAGCACATTCACGTTCCTCTGATCACAGGATCCTTACGGTTGATTAAGACCCTCTAGTCTGACTGCTCACCCATCACCACCGTGATGCTCACCATCAGCTTAGCTAAAAACTCAGCAGAGATGATAGATCAAGCACAACACTGGATTTGGGGTGGCTAGAGATTCCTAAGATATTGAAGGATTGCTTGCAGGTGGTGTTGGTTCAGGTATTCACCCTGCATCCCACCTGCTGTTCTGTTTGGTTGAGAATCATGCATTCTGCAATTTCACTTTGTAATTCAAAGACCCTGGCTTTATCTGTTGAAAAACTGATCTAAAACAAGCCAAGAAGACTCCGTTGGAACTGGTTGATGCAGAACAAAGGCATCCCCAAAGGACAAGTTGCACTGTTTGATGAACATTATTGGATGAGAGCTAAGCTAAGATTTAAAAAGTTCTGGGGCTGTCTCTGAGCATCAAATACAGAGGAAGCCTGCATGATTCCCTGAGAATGGATACCTTAATCCTACTTTGGTGTAGGGTTAAGGGAACACTAGCAGTAACTCCTATCACAAAATGTCGCATGGCTCAGACAAAATGCCATCAAGAGGGCTTAATTAGGAGCACCAAATGGTCGCAAGATGGTCTTAGGGCAGGGAAGTAATCTATCTATGTGATATTGATTGATGCTATTAGTTCTTAACAGCTTGACTCTAGAAGGACTGTTGTTCTTTGGTCACCTAGTTATAAAAGAATAAATGGCTCCTGTCTATTACAATTTTTAACGCATTTTTTGTTCACTGATGCCATAAATGTTCCTGGCATAGTAATTGGCCTTGGTATATTCAGTGACTGAAAGCAACAGTTGTTGCTCTAAGAAATGCAGTACAAAGCTAGGTCTGCCTGTAGCTGACAGCCATCAGCTTGCTCCTCAGGCAGGTTCTGTCTGTGTATGGGAGATCACAATGTGAACCACTGATTGATCAGCTGAGGCAAGTGTGGGGTCAGCTGTGGGAGCACAGGTGAAAGTTATGTAGCTGTGCTCCCTGGAGGGGTGGAGTTCGACTCCACCTCCTCTGAGACCTCATTTAAGGGCTGACCCTCACTGAGGCAGCATCTCTTGGAGATTGCTCACCAGGGAGGATCACCTCAGCTCTGGTGAGTTCCCTTTTCCTTATATCTTCTGTATTTCTACCATTTTACTTGTAATTGCTATCCTTGTTAATACCAGCATAGTTATTGCCAATACATTTGGCAAGCCAGGCAGGAGCCACTGACTTGGCATCTAGAAATATAAGGAAAAAAAAAAATGTCCTTTGTGTGGAAAATCTTTAATTGGTACAAGGGGGAGAAGACCACCCCCTTAGGGACATGCCTTCCTGGACAAATTCCAGGTTTTGAGGCGTCCCCATATTACCAATTAGCAACAATTATTGAACAATGGGGCCCTTTAAGAGTACCAAATAACATGGATGCCTATTGTCTAACTGATTACTTTCTAGGACTACAAAAAGATATCTTAATTACAAAAGAAAAGCGAATGGCTGCATCTATGGCAGCCTGGCCATTATTAAATGCTTTAAATCAGGCAGAGATAAAATCAAACAACATTGCACATGAAAATGAATTGTTAAAGGCCCGTATTGAAAAATTGGAGGGTGAGATCAATCTATTGACAGGAAAAAAACCGTCATTTTCTTCCTCCAACCCTCAAATTAGATACATTTCATTTAATGACGATCAAGATCCTGAAGAAATGAATCAAAATAAGATCACTAAATCTGATCTAGAAAAACCATCTGAGACGGACTCACTAGAAGTCCGTCCAGTAATAACTCAAAAAACAAAGAAAATTCAAGATCGACCAGCAGGAGTGCCTCCTGATCAATGGCCCCCTGCCGAATCTGTTTTACATGTAACAGCCCGTCCATATACACCTACTGAACTCATGGACCTAGTGCAACGATTTAGGCAAAGGCCAAGGGAAAGTGTTCCGGCTTGGTTATTACGGTTATGGGATTCAGGGGCAGATAGTGTACTGCTTAGTGGCCCCGAAGTATCTAAGTTGGCCACAATAACAGTACATCCTGCCCTTCGGCAGAGACTGTATGCTGGGACTCAGTTCCCTGAAGAAAACCATTCAATTGTAGAATGGATAATGGCTGCTTGCCGCATGGTGTGGACAAATAAAACTGATATGCCAGTAAACACAGGGATGTGGTCTTCTATGGAAGACCTTCAAAATTATATACGCGAATTAGGTATGAGAGAGGCTATCTACAAAGACACATTCGATAGCCCTGATATGGTTAAATTTTCTGCGGGAATGAGGGACCTAATTTTACAGTAAGCACCCTCTCATATGTATGGAACCTTGTTTTCCATACTTAATCCAGTAGTATCCGCAGAGGCAGTAGTCCAACGAGCCGCCCAATTGGTAGCAGACCTCGGAGAAACTGAGCGTTTACGAGCTAAGCGCAATATCAGGGTGATTGAGGATGCCGAGGCTTTTCCAATAGTGCGAGCCAGAAGATCGGCCCCGCGAACTTCTCGGGCAGGACCTGTTAGGGTATCCCGGAAACAAATGTTTAATGATCTGCTCCGGGCAGGCGTTCAGTTTTCAAAAATTGATGGGCAGCCCAATCAGGTTCTCCTTCAGTTGTGGAAGCAACTGAAGGATGAACAAAAATTTCAGAATAAACCCAAAAGGCCAGGGATAAGATTTATAGAGCGGCGACCAACAACAACATGGAATTTAGAAGATTTTATAGTTCCAAATAGGAAAAAGAAGCCACCTCAGGTGCCTCGGGTTATGACACCGGAGGTATCGGAGGTAAAAGACTTGAATCTGGCTCAGTTCATGGCTTGACGAGGGATGTCAGTCCTCCTAGGGCCTCTAGATGGGACCGGAGGCCCTATGTGGAACTGACGATATACTGGTCCCGAAAGAATATACAGAAGGTTATGGCCCTAGTTGATACCGGGGCAGAGACATCTATAATATATGGAGACCCAACTAAATTTAAAGGTAATAGAGTGATGATTGGAGGTTTTGGGGGACAAACCATTCCGGTCACCCAAACCTGGGTAAAACTGGGGGTCGGGTGTCTTCCACCACGGGAGTACAAGGTATCCATTGCCCCAATTCCAGAGTATATATTAGGAATTGATATCCTGTGGGGTCTGGCTCTCCATACAACAGTGGGAGAGTTCCGATTGCGGCAGAGATGCATTAGTATCCGGGCAATCCAGACAATATTGAGAGGCCATGCAAAACATGAGCCTATTTGTTTGCCGAAGCCACGCCGGATTACTAATGTGAAACAGTACAGACTCCCAGGTGGGCAGGATGAAATAACAAAGACGGTGCAGGAATTAGAAAGAGTGGGTATTATAAGGCCTTCACATAGCCCATATAACTCCCCAATATGGCCAGTGCCAAAACTGGATGGAACATGGAGGATGACAGTAGACTATAGGGAATTAAATAAGGTCACGCCACCTGTTCATGCGGCTGTACCCAATATTGCCTCCCTAATGGACACACTAAGCAGGGAAATCAAAACATATCACTGTGTCTTGGATTTGGCGAATGCATTCTTCAGTATTCCAATCAGTGAAGAATCGCAAGATCAGTTTGCATTTACATGGGAAGGGAGGCAATGGACTTTCCAGGTCCTACCCCAAGGGTACGTACATTCGCCCACTTTTTGTCATAATTTAGTGGCACGTGATCTGGCTAAGTGGGAAAAGCCAAATAATGTCAATTTATATCATTATATTGATGACCTCCTGTTAACATCCGATTCGTTAGAGGCGGTGAGACAAGCAGCAGATTTGTTGATAGCTTACCTGCAGAAAAGAGGGTGGGCTATAAACCCACAGAAGGTGCAAGGTCCGGGGCTATCTGTAAAATTCCTGGGAGTAATTTGGTCCGGGAAAACCAAAGTACTACCCAGTGCGGTAGTAGATAAAGTCCAAGCGTTTCCAGTCCCTACAACATCAAAACAATTGCAAGAATGTTTGGGTATATTGGGGTATTGGCGCTCCTTTATACCTCATTTAGCTCAGCTATTAAGGCCATTATACAAGCTTACAAAGAAGGGTCAATCATGGAATTGGGGAAAGATAGAACAGGATGCTTTCCAACAGGCAAAACTGGCAGTTAAACAAGCTCAGGCGTTGGGTATATTTGATCCGACCCTCCCAGCTGAACTAGATGTTCATGTTACTCAAGATGGTTTTGGCTGGGGCCTGTGGCAACGCCAGAGTTCTGTTCGAACCCCCATTGGATTCTGGTCTCAGGTTTGGCACGGAGCAGAAGAACGATATAGCATGATTGAGAAACAGTTATTGGCTGCCTATTCGGCATTACAAGCAGTAGAGCCGATAACGCAAACAGCAGAGGTCATAGTTAAGACTTCATTACCAATCCAGGGGTGGGTGAGAGATTTGACTCACCTTCCTAAGACGGGGGTGGCCCAAGCACAAACGGTGGCACGATGGGTCGCCTATCTAAGCCAGAGAAGCAGTCTGTCTTCATCTCCACTTAAAGAAGAACTACAGAAGATCCTAGGCCCAGTGACGTATCACAGTGATACATCAAAAGAACCGATGGTTGCTCCACCAGAGAAGAGTCCCGTTCAGGAAGGAAGATATCCTATTCCTGAAGATGCCTGGTATACGGATGGGTCCAGCAGAGGCAACCCGAGCAAGTGGCGAGCAATAGCATACCATCCCTCTACTGAGAGCATCTGGTTTGATGAGGGGGATGGTCAAAGCAGCCAATGGGCAGAATTGCGAGCCGTGTGGATGGTTATAACTAAAGAACCTGGTGACGGCGTCCTGAACATCTGTACAGATAGTTGGGCTGTGTACCGGGGGCTCACTCTGTGGATTATGCAATGGGCTACCCAGGAATGGACTATCCACGCCCGACCGATTTGGGGTAAAGACATGTGGGTAGACATTTGGAATACGGTCAAACACAGGACAGTATGTGTCTACCATGTCTCTGGTCATCAACCCTTGCAGTCACCAGGAAATGATGAAGCTGACACACTGGCCCGAATCCGATGGATTGAGAATTCACAATCTGAAAATATTGCCCGTTGGTTACATCAGAAGCTACGGCATGCTGGACAGAAGATAATGTGGGCAGCTGCTAAAGCATGGGGGCTGCCTGTACAACTATCTGATATCGTTCAAGCATGTCAGGATTGCGATGCTTGCTCAAAGATGAGACCGAGACCGTTGCCTGAAACAACATCCCACATTGCTAGAGGATATAGTCCTCTTCAGAGATGGCAGGTCGACTACATTGGGCCCCTCCCTCGGTCTGAGGGGGCGAGATATGCCCTGACCTGCGTTGACACTGTAAGTGGACTGCTGCAAGCCTATCCTGTACCAAAGGCAAATCAAGCATACACAATTAAGGCACTTACTAAACTGATATCTGCATACGGGACACCTCAAGTTATCGAGAGTGACCAAGGGACTCACTTCACTGGAGCGATGATACAGCGCTGGGCAGAAGAAAACAACATTGAATGGCGATTCCACCTGCCATATAACCCAACAGGGGCAGGCCTTATTGAACGTTATAATGGTATCCTTAAGGCTGCCCTGAAAACAGACTCTCAGTCCCTGCAGGGGTGGACAAAAAGATTATATGAAACCGTGCGGGACCTGAATGAAAGACCTCGGGATGGCAGACCCAGTGCCCTGAAAATGTTACAAACTATATGGGCCTCCCCTCTTAGGATCCAAATTACAGGCACCGATAATAAGGTAAAACCGCAGGTTGGTACTGAAAATAATCTTCTGCTCCCTGCCCCTGAGAATTTAGAACCGGGAATCCATAAGATAAATTGGCCTTGGAAGGTGCAGGTAGGACCCAAATGGTGTGGCCTACTTGCACCTTGGGGGAGATTATTGGAGGTGGGAGGTTCAGTCATCCCCTCGGTGATAGGTACATGGCCTACTGACATCGTGGTCAATACTCCGGCCTTTATTGCTAAAGGAACACCTATTATGTCCCTGTGGCAGATCAAGACTCCTCCTCTGGTGCCAGATATAGTTATACAGCCACAGATATCTGGCCAGAGGGTATGGTATCGGAGGCCGGGACATAATCCAGTACAAGCAGAAGTATTGACCCAAGGTAAGAACACGGCCTGTATCTTGCCCTGGAGGGCGGATCTTCCCCTCCTAGTACCCTTGAAACATCTATATTACTCCCCTTAAGATTGATTCTAAGCCTCTAGGACCATTACTCTGGACTGATGAAACGCAGACGGACCTGCACTTCAAGATGATTTGTCTCCGGTAACATCTATCAAGCACTGGCCCATGGAAGATCATAAACACCCATCCAATCATCATCATTTGAATAATATCAACATCTAATGCGATGGGAGATTGTATCAGCATCGTGATTGGGTCTCTGTAATAAGGGGAACTCACCTAATCATTGGTTCACGTTGTGAAGGGGTGGAGTGTATGGGAGATCACAATGTGAACCACTGATTGATCAGCTGAGGCAAGTGTGGGGTCAGCTGTGGGAGCACAGGTGAAAGTTATGTAGCTGTGCTCCCTGGAGGGGTGGAGTTCGACTCCACCTCCTCTGAGACCTCATTTAAGGGCTGACCCTCACTGAGGCAGCATCTCTTGGAGATCGCTCACCAGGGAGGATCGCCTCAGCTCTGGTGAGTTCCCTTTTCCTTATATCTTCTGTATTTCTACCATTTTGCTTGTAATTGCTATCCTTGTTAATACCAGCATAGTTATTGCCAATACAGTCTGGATGGAATGAAGGGCATGAAATACTGATGTGCTCATCAAACGCTGCTTGTTAGCTTAGAGACAAGGTGTTGAATTGGTTTGTTCATGTATTGCAAACAGGTTACTTAGCTGCCTTCATTTTAGCTTCAGAAGAACATGTGCAGAATACAGAATTGATTAAAAGAAATAAGAACTGTCTGCATAGAACTTACTCTTTCCTTACACAGGAGAATCAAGCACACGTTTGTATGTGAGTACCTCCAGAGGTGAAACTTGATCCCCCAGATGTAATGAGCAGAGACATTACAATCAGTTCTAACTGTATCTTAATGCTGTGCTGAATAAGCCTGAGTCAGGATGTAAACCACTTTCTCTTTTTTTCTTCAGATGAAGCCATTAATTTTGTCAGCAAGTCCAAAACGACTCCAGAAATATCAGTCAGTCCTTCTGAAGACCTGGAGCTGGTGTGTGAGGTGTCAGCTGCAAGCGGAGCTGTCGTATAGAAGAAAGATCAAATAGAGGTGAAGCAGGACCAGAGGACAGCCATCATCTCCCAGGGGACGCACCGCAAGCTCATGGTCAAAAATGTGACCCTGAAAGACCAAGGGAGCTACAGCTGTGAAACAAAAGATGACAAAGCAACATTCCAAGTGAAAGTCAGAGGTGAGAAAATGCTTGGAATCCCAGAGATAAAGGAACACTTCATTTTGTGTGTCTTGCATTTGGAGGATCAACTTACAGCCTCTCTGGTGCAAAACATTTTGGCTATAGGACTTTCTTTGTCATCTAGTGTCATAGCAACGCTTTTCTACATGTGCTTTTCCATCCAGGAATGAATTACTGCAACAAACAATAGGCAAGGAGGGTAACTTGTGCAGCTCTTGTAGTCAGCTGGTGTCTGCAGGGTTACAGTGCAAGAGCACACCAGGCATGCAAGGAGTGAGAAAAGGGGAGGTGTTTGATGAGATCTGGTTACAAAATTTGAATGACACAATGAGGTGGAAAATGCCACTAATCAGACTCATAAATGGCCTGGGTTGCAAAGGCCCACAGTGCTCATCCAGTTCCAACCCCCTTCTTCCTATGTGCAGGGTTGCCAAGCAGCAGCCCAGGCTGCCCAGAACCACATCCAGCCTGGCCTTGAATGCCTGCAGGGATGGAGCATCCACAGTCTCCTTGGGCAACCTGTTCTAGAGGGCCATTCCCTTCTGATTTACTGGAAATGTAGAGAGACATCAGAAGAAACAAAGAGAAGGGAGGAGGTTCAGCAGTGCATGCAGGTGTTCTAAATCTCATGTCCAAATCTGCTATCAGACTGCGAAATGTTTAGATTTATGATATGATATGAAATGATATGCCTATTCATTTCCCAAGGCAAAATAGAGGGGAAAGTATTTTCCTGTCTTAATGAGGCATCATGATGGTCCCTGTGAAGGGCAAGTATAATGAAAATGGGGAACTGGAGTAAGCTCTGCAGCAGACTACAGCAAAATGGTGTGACTGTTGTGATGTCCCTGCAGAGAAAGAAGACGTGTTTACAAACAAGGACAAGGTACAAAAGGAGGTGAAGGCTGCACTGACTCAAAATGCCACGCTGAGCTGCGAGGTGGCCCAGGAGAAGATGGAGGTGAAGTGGTACAAGGAGGGGAAACTGATCACCTCGAGCAAGAAGTTCAAGGTGGAGTCAGAGGGCAAACAGTGTCGGCTGGTGGTGATCCAGGTAGAGAAGAAAGATGCAGGGGAGTACAGCTGCGAGGCTGCTGGCCAGAAACTCACCTTCAAGATTCATGTCACAGGTGAGAGAGAACACATTTTGGCCTTTCATTCTAGAATGTTTTAGAAAACGGTCATTAGTTTGTAAGTTTTCCCTGCTATGCTTAAAATTTTTGGAGCTGAACTTTGGGGTGGTTAATTTCTGATGAGGAAATTGAACAAATTATTCTAAATACAGTTGTGAGGCAGCTCCATCTTTTAAAATCTTCAGGAATTTCCTTTTGCTGTGGGAATGAGGCCATAGACAAGAAAGTTCTGATTGCACTTCTCCATTCCCACGTGCCTGTACCACTAGAACAACTCTGCAATGCAGCTGCGTCTCAGGAAGTTTCAGAACAGGGGCTTTGTGTCAAGCACTAGGGGGTGTGCTCTATGTAACATGTTTTTGTCTTGGAAGGGCTCATTTAGCATGGGAGAGAATACTACAGGAATGTTTTGTATAAGTTGATGTTTTGAAGACATAAGTAAATGGCAGCTAGGGGACAAAAGAGTCATGAGAGTCATACAAGAAGCATCACAGAATGCCTTTTGTTGGAAGGGACCTGGAGGATCATCCAGTTCCAATCTCTGTCCTGGAAAGGAACACATTCTTTGAGACTAGGTTGCTCTAACACCCATCCAGCCTAGACTTGAATGTTTTCAGGGATGGGGCATCCATAAATTGCACAACTTCTCTCCACATCATTCTCTTGGGGCATCAGACTGGGAGAACTGATTCATTTTTCTGACTCCTTCCCCAAAACCTGCTCTTCTTTCAAGAGGCCAAACTAATGTATCTCTCTCTTTTCAGAGCCAGAATTTGTATTTACAAACAAGGAGAAGGTACAGAAGGTGGTGAAGGCTGCAACAACAGAAAAATGCCACGCTGAGCTGCGAGGTGGCCCAGGAGAAGATGGAGGTTGTCATCAATTTATAAGCAATGAGCCAATAATGTTCCAATTATAAACTTTTATTAATTGTAGCGGGTAAAACTAAAAGGCAATTCAGCGCTGGGCGACAGGGGGATTATTGTTCCTCCAACTGCCGCGCCGTCCCGTCCCTTGCAACTTCTTTTGTATTGTCCATCCCGAGCGTATTGTCCTTTAATTGGTCGGTTGTGATCGTGCGACTTGGTGTGTCGTTCCTTGGTTGGTCCTTCCGTGGAACTTTGTATCCATCGGGGCGCGCTTTGCCTGTAACTACGCAGAGTACACAATCTACCCATAAAATTAGAGTGTTCTGCAACCTTTGTGGCCTCCATATTCCACCATTATATCCCGGTCCTAATGAACAAGCACTCCACCACAATGCTACCACATCCCGGTCTTAATGAGCAAACATTTTATCACAGAGGTCAAGTGATAAAAGGAGGGGAAACTGATCACCTCGAGCAAGAAGTTCAAGGTAGAGTCAGAGGGCAAACAGCGTCGGCTGGTGGTGAGCCAGGTGGAGAAGAAAGATGCAGGGGAGTACAGCTGCGAGGCTGCTGGCCAGAAACTCACCTTCAAGATTCATGTCACAGTAAGACAGGTGTTGTATGAAATACAGCAGAGAACAGTAAAGTAAAATCTAGTTTCTATTATACTGCACCTGGATCACTGTAGTCTGTGCTGAGGTTTTTTCCCTAGACTTGATTGCCTGGGTTTGTAGAAAGTATTTGGTTTCAGTATGACACAAAGACCTGTTTCAGTCTGTCTGTAGAGCAATAATTAGTAATATATGTACAGTGGAAGCAATATTCAAGATATTATTCAAATCTCTCCTGTGCCTGAGATCCCAAACTGTAATTCTTGTTCACCTAAACATTTGACTAAGATAAGTATGTGCAGTGAGGCTGGAGTGCATGTTCTACGTGCAGCCTTTCATGGCAGGAGAAGCAGGAACTTCTCCTAGTAGTACACTGCCTTTTTACTATGCCTTTATGTTGGAGGCTGCATCTGGATAGGTGAGTCTGCTACTCACAGTAAGAGACCTGGTAGAGCTGACTATTGCCAGAGCTCAAAGTAAGATAGATATCTGCAAATCACACACGAAGAACAAAGGACTGCGTTGGTGAGCATATTTCCTTTGTGCCTTTGACAGTCACAGTTGTGGCAATGGTAGAGGCCATGAGGAGTCTGTTCAGGAAGCCAGGAGTACTGCTCTGGGTCATGAAAAGGCAGCCAGTGGTTTGACTATCACATGTTTATGTGTTTTGATGTTTCACAGTGGGTCTTAAGTAAAAGGAACTCAGGTTTTGGTTGCCTGCAGGACAGATGTTCTTTTGGGTTCAATATGTTTGCATAGTGACTTGCAACCATGGGACTGGTGTTCAAGGACCCTCTTGGTTCCTTCAGTTCCTAGGTTCTTTCTTGCCTAGATTTGACACTTTGTTTCAACAGAAGAGCTGATATTCTCTAGTGAAGGCTATTAGTTTGGGCACAAGTGGTAACCTAAACCTGTTCCAACCTGTACATACAAACCTGCAAGTTGGTCTCATTTCGGTCCCTCAGTCAATACTTTTTCTTTTCTTCCCTCAGAGCCAAAACCTGTGTTTATAAACCAGGAGCAGGTGCAGAAAGAGGTGAGTGCTGCCCTGGCAGCAAGTGCCTCCCTCAGCTGTGAAGTAGCACAGGATCCAACCGAAGTAAAATGGTACAAGGATGGAAGACTGCTTGCCTCCTCCAGAAAGTTCAGAATGGAATCTGTGGGCAAAACATGGCGTCTGGTTGTGGAGCAGCTGGAGAAGAAAGATGCTGGAGAATACATCTGCGAGGCTGCTGGCCAGAAGATGACCTTCAAGTTGGAAACAACTGGTGAGCATTCGCTTTGGGAGCACTAAGCAGCTTTTTATGTGGCTTAGAGGAAGACTGGCTGTCTTCTACCCTGTGGGCATGGAACAGCCACAATTCCCCCCGGAACAACATCAATGACCCACACCACAAGTTGGATTCTCCTTTTTAATGTAGTGGTAGCGAGGTGAAAATCTGGCTGTGGAATATTTTTGACTAAGGAACTTCTACTTTAATTTCTAGATGCGCTGAATTACCCTCTGGAGTGTCTTTCTGAATATATAAGCAACCATGGGTGACTATGATCCTGATTTATATCTAGGTTCAGGCTTACTTTTTCAGTTAGGTTAGATCAATAGCTCCAGAGAAGATAGGGAAATACAGCAGTTCACTGATACCATGTGTCAGAAGAATGCAGCTCAGTGCTGGGCAGTTTGCTGCTTCATTCCCTCTTACAAGTTGCACCCAAGGCTGGAAAAGACCACTGAGATAGCTGAGTCCAACCCAGCCCACCCTCACTGGACTTACTAACCACGTCCCCAGTGCCACATACCCGTGGCTCTTGAGCACCTCCAGTGACTGCGGTATATCAGCGTGGTTGCTTCAGTTGTGGGAGTTTTCAGACACTGGCTGTTGTTCTAGCGAGACAAAAAACCAAAACTGATGGAACAGTGTCTATACAGGAAGCAACTGGCTGTCCTGATGGCTGCCAACAGTTTTACACAAGGTGTGTCATGCAAGCTTGCATGAGTCTGGTTTAAAAACTTGCTGTTCTGATGGAAGGAGAGGATGTTGGTACAGGATAACTGCGGGATTTGTGCTCTCCCGACATCCAGTTGCAATCACAGCTTATTGTTGCTATAGAAAACAGCTTCTCTGTAGACAAATTGAGTTAGTTCCAATAAGTGGCTGAAGCCCTAAGTGATCCAAGGTGAAGCATGATCCAAACTGGAATTTAACTAATTGTAGTAGGGAATCCAAGCCTTAATGAGATGAGTTATTTAAAATATGAGTCCTCCATCTAAAACAGCATTGAACTCTTACTCTGGTTTATGATAGAAGTGAGAGTTTAACAGCAGAAGTCTGAAGTTATGCTCCATATTTCTCATCACTCAAGAGAATATTTGAATATATGAATTCCTTTGGCTATGTTAGAGCTCATAATGAGGTCAGCTGATGTTCTTTAAATGCTCGGAGTCTAGCAATGTGGAGAAGTGGACTGCTATTTGCTGTTGAGCTTTAGGCTAAGAAGCCTGATTTTAGAGGACTGTGGACTTCCCCTTTCCCTTCCCCTCTCCTCCCCTTCTCCCTGGACTGATCCCACATGGTTTGAGAATGATTTCAGATCAAGGTAAATGAGGAATCGCCGTGTGAAAACCTGTTGTTTTACTGCACTATAAGAGACACTTAGTCAAAAGACAAGTGTGTGTTCCAAGCTTGAGATTGCAGGAGATCCTAGAATCAACTCAGCTGCTCAAACCTGTAGTCTGGCTGAATCTTTTATTGTCAGTTTTGGTCAGGAGGAGATGCTTGAGTAAGACAAATAAAAGGTCACGGGTAAGTTGGTCCTTCTTGTGATATACTTCTAGGCTTTCATCAGGGAGAAGCTTAATTAGTCCAAATAATCATAGCAGAAACCACACCAAGAGCATGAGAGTGAAATTTATACTTTCTTGACGTGAAGGAAAATTTTACCTGGTTCTGCCATTCCCCAAATATTTGTTTCCTTATGACAAGAAGAACTTTGCAGAAGTAATTTTTTTTTTCAGTCTTGCGTGCAACACAAAAAGGGGTAAAATCTAGGAGGCCACCTGAAATGTTTTTTCCATCTGGAAGGATCCATTTAACAGCACCCATGGACCTGGTTATGAACAAAACTAAGTTCCCAACTAAATCCACATTCTTCTTTCTCCTTCTCAGAATTGCCTGTGAAAATCAGCAAACCATTGGCAGACAGTAGCGTCATTGAGAAGGACAAGGTCACATTTGAGTGTGAGCTGTCCAGGCCCAACATGGATGTCAAGTGGTTCAAGCTATGGCATGTAGTGGTATTTTCCTTTCTGACTTCTCTGGAAATGAATGAGAGCCTTTAATTTCACTTCCAAGGGATGCGAGTCTGAGCTTTTCCTTGATAGCTTTTTCACTGCTCTCTTTTCTTTATGCTCTTTTATTTGCCCAGATCAGCACTCTTTGTTATTATGTCCTGAGTTCATTTATCAAGTTGAAATTGAAGTTTGTTTTGGTTTTATTGTGAACTTTTTAGGTCATGCTGCACAAAATATTGTTGGTTGAACTACAGTACAGTCTTGAGCTTCAAGTCTAACACAGAAATTCTCAGCTGGGATTTTGTAGCCTTGTTGTGAAATGGGTTTTTGGGGTGAAATCTCAGTTTTCTTTGCACCTGACAGTGTGAGAATTTGCTCTGGCACTTTGTGTACCTCCCTGGTGCTCAGCTGTTCCTTCCCTTACTTGGGGATAACGTCATTTATTCAAGGTGATGTCCAAACAGGCTTGTTAACAGTCCTCCGCAGTGCTTTAAGCTGTCATAGGTCAGCCAGAATTTATGCATGTTCTATAGCCATTCCTTCATGTTGAAAACACTGCACTGTGCTTAAGCTTCAGCATATGTTCCAGTAAGCACAGTTCCATTAATTCTAGGGGAGTGGGTGAATTAAGCATAGATCTGAAGGCTCCCTTTGCTGAGTGCAGAGATGGAAGGACTAATGGAGATCTGACTTGATATTTTCCCTTCTAGGATGGGAAGGAGCTCTGTCAAAGTAAAAAAGTGGGCATTACTTCCCAGGGAAATAAGAGAAGTCTCATTATTCACAAGTGTGAATATGAAGATCAGGGAACATCCACATGCTGAGCAGCCTAAGACAAGACATCAGCTACCCTAAAGGTTCATTGTATGTTTAACTGAAAGAGCAAATAAATCCTCTTGTGGTATTTTGCACCACGGGAAGAAATGCTTCATGGGCAGTTTGGGCATTTCTTGGTTAGTCCTTTTGGATACCTTTCTCTTTCTTCTTTATGCTCAAGACAGATTTTCCCTCCATGTGTTGCATTGGTTAAACCCCAGTTTGTAGCTCATCATTGGGCTCTGAAGCATCAGACTTGTTACTGAACACATGGGTCTGCTGTGCCCTGGTAGATGCCACCTTCCCAAGGGACGTATGAAATGATGCTTTTTTCTGATTTCCTACTAGATGCTGTCCTCATGTGGCCACTTGGGTTCAGTGTTAGCATGAACATGAACATGTGTCCTGTCCCATGACTTTGGTGAACTCTCATTTTCTCTCTCATTCTGCAACCAGGTTGGGTTGCTGTTTCAGTACTGGCTGTTTTATGTAGCCATTCCATTTGTTCTGGTTTACGTTCTTTTTTATTTTCTTTTTTTCAGGCATCATTTCTATACAGTAGACAAAGCCAGCCTATTACATTTGATTTACAGTTTTTAGCTTTTGCTGGTAAGCATTTCAGCTCTCAGGCAGTTTTACCAACAGCTTTGAAGAGCTGAAATGAACCAGCCTGGACACGATGGTCTGTTTTTGTTGGTGTAATGAATTTATGAAGTTAAACTGATTGACCCCATAAGGTTTTACAGTGTATGACTCACGTCTGGCAGAGTTATCACAGCAATGAGTTTATATACTTAGCATTTCAGGAGGCAAATGGTTGGGGATACTCTTTCATTTGCTTGCGTCTCAGAGTGAATCACTAGTATGTGAACCATCCTTCATCTCCTTTGTATTGCTTTTGTGTGTGTCTGTGTGTGGTTTCCCCTGTGAATTTCATTCTTTCCAGTTATATGGAAGTTCTCTTTTGAGCAGTGAAATTAGATGTTCCATCATCAGTCATAATGGTAAAGCTGAGTTGCCACGTTATCTGTGTCCTTTCTGTCTGGCGTCTCAATAACTGCTGCCCCACCACAATATCTGCCTAATACTTCAGCTCCATGGATGCCTCCTTGTGCAAACTGAGAGCCTGTATTTGGTGTGCATAGATCTGGGCTTACATCTGTGCTGGTAAATGCACTAGTGCATGGGCTAAGCAGTCCTGCCTCCTGTGCTGTGGGCATTGAGATGGGGCTCCTACAAGCTGCCCATTGCAAGATATTTAGAAACTAATTGCTGCGGAGGTTTCCATCCTCTTTTCAGACTAACTAAAATTTGGTTAGTGGGATCAAAACAGAAGGGGCAGGGAGGGAGAGCTGACCAAGGACTACTGATGGAACAACTATGAATCCTTGGTTCCTCAGGATTCCCTGCATCAGCAGTTGGCAACAGGAGTAAGGGGGCTCAGGAGGACACTGTGGAGTAGTGTGAAAAATGAGCGAAGAGAGTTACTAATTGATGCCTCTTGGAAAGTAGTCCAAGAGTGGTCCTCTTCCTAAACTCTCCTCTTGTGTGTGGTTTTATCTTTATGAGGTGTTCATAACAAGTGATGTGTAGATCTCCCTTATCTCATAATGTCTTTGCCTGCCTGCAGTGAATATGCAGGATACTGGATCATATACCAGCTTCTTTGAATTACTGCTCATGTCAGGAGATAAAATCTGCCTATTCTTTGAACTAACACTGGCGAGGGTTAGTTATTCTGGCTACCGAGAGAATGACACAGCAGATTAAACTCTTTCATTTCCTTCTTTGTCAAATGCCTTTTCATCTAACTGTGTGTCCCATAGAAATTCAGAGCAGTGTTGGCTGAGGGAAGTGGAAATATTTATCTCCTGTGTGTATCTGCCACCCTATTTAGACATGCTGGCAGAGCGCAGAGATTGGAGGAGTTGGATTAGGCAGTAGTTTCCCTATTGCTCACAGAACCACTTTTTCTGTGGTCTCCCAGCTACCCTGTGCCCAGTGGCCTATGCAAGATGGAGCGGAAAAGGCTCATTTTATGAACAAACAGGAACCTTTCTGGTCAGATTAATACCTGTGCTCTTTTAGAGAGATTTAGATACTAGAGATTTTAGGTACTGGAATAGGCTCCCCAGAAAGGTGGTTGAATCACCATCCCTGGTTGTGTTTAAGAGCCTTTTGGATGTGGTACTCAGGGATATGATTTAGTGTAGGGTTTTTAGAGTTAGGGTACTGGTTAGGCTGCGGTTGGACTTGATGATCTTCAATGTCTTTTCCAACCTGGGTAAATCTATGATTCTATGCAGGAACTCTTCTCCTGAGGTTAATCCAAGTTGTATCCAGGCCCTTCAGAAGGAAAGGGATATAGCAGCACAGAAATATGGCCTGATTCTGACATAACTAAATGCAGACCTGGAGAGTTAAAAGGGATTGTGTGATGTTCAAAGGATTTTGAAGCAAAGATGTCCCCTAGGTAAGATTTGTGGCTGACATTCCCCATACATTGTTTGTAGGCACACAAGCTAAGGAGAGACTAGTGATGAGCATGCAGAGAAGCCAATGGTTCAGACAGGTTTGTAGTGACACAACACTGTAGAGTTCTGTCTAGTTCTCCTTGGCATAGTTTGGAAAATAAAGATGAGGTAATTGGTGGTAACCAATATGGCTTCATCAAGGTCAAGCCATGTCTGACAAACTTGGTGGCCTTTCATGATGGAGTAACAGCATCAGTGGATAATGGGAGAGCAACTGACATCATCTACTTGGACTTGTGCAGAGCATTTGATCCCGTCCTGCATGACATCCTGGTCACCAAACTGGAGAAAAATGGTTTTGATGGATGGACCAGTTGCAGGATAGGGAACTGTCTGGATGGTCACACTCAGAGAGCTGCAGTCAATAGCTCAGTGTCCAGGTGGAGGGTGGTGTTGGGACCAGTGTTATTTAACATTTTTGTAGGCAACATGGAGAGTGGAATCAAATGCAGCCTCAGCAAGTTTGCAGATGACACCAAGCTGAGCGGTGCTGTTGATGTGCTAGAGGGAAGGGATGCTACTCAGAGGGACCTGGACAGGCTGGAGAGGTGGGCCCTTGGCAGCCTCATGAACTTGAGTGTGGCCAAGTACAAGGCCCTGCACCTGGGTCAGGGCAATCCCAAGCACAGGCACAGGCTTAGAGGAGAATGATTTGAGAGAAGCCTTGACCCTGAGGAGAAGAGTTGGTGTGGAGGGAGGTGTCCCTGCCTATAGCAGGGGGACTGGAACTAAATGACCTTAAAGATTCAGTCAGTTCTATTGTTTTTCTACCCTTAATTTTGCTTGAAAGGTTTTAGAATAAATGAGATTCTGGTTTCCATGAAAACTGTTTGCAGGGAGCTCCATTGTAGCTAGTAGGTCTGTCTTTAAGTTCAAGGGCAATAATGCATTGACTGTGTTGAAGAGAGAAATGACTCAGGAATGGATGATGGTTTAGAATAAAACATAATCCTACTTATTTTCTATGCAAATATGTGTAAGGAAAAGATGCTGCACTCAGTTCTGGAAATACCCTGACAAATATATCTCTACTGTTTCACAGCTGGAGATATCAAGATTGTTAAAGCACTGGAAGATGTGGAAGTGAATGAATATGGGAGTGCATCTTTTGTCTGTGAGATTTCACATGATGAGGTTCAGACCCAGTGGTACAAAGAGGACAACAAGCTGAAGGCTGATGACAACATCAGAATGCAACAAGATGGTAGGGTGTAAGCGGGGGGTCTTTCTCCTGAGTGGGGGGTGGGTTGGAGATCAAGCATATAAGACATCTGAAATGAAGTGAAGAGGGTTCAGAAGCGAGTTCCCCTTTTGTTTTGGGACTGAGGTTTAGGTGGAACAAGTGACATGGTGGGATGCTTAGTGTGGGAAGTGTGATGCTATCCCACCATCCCACACTGCTGGGAGCAGGTAGGAAATGAGTGCAGTTATTTCCAAAGTGGGGGTGAACAGGGCAGTCAGTTCACCTCTCCAAAGAGGTTTTGTCTGACTGTGTAGTGTGATCCTACTTTGAATTTGACGGTGGCCGCATTTGATCAGTCCTTGTAGAAGCCATGTTTAGATTCTGCTTTGGTCTGCTCCATTTCCAGTTCAAAGTCGTTGGACACTAAATGAGACAGTTGCATCTCAGTAAAGGATGTGTTTGAATAGCTGTGATGTGCTTACTATTCAGATTTACAGAGCTGAGGTTTTGTCCTTGGCTATACCAAAGAAGTCAAATCAGGTGAAATTAATTGTATTTCTGAACTAGACAAGTTTAAGTTTGGTAGCACCTAAATTTGGTGCGGTTTGTCATTGATTTCATCTGAAAGAAACTTGCAGGCTTTTTATCTGCTGTTGTCCCCAGCGTAAGATTATCCATTCACATCCTAAAGTACTTGTTATATTTTCAACTCACTCTTATTTGAATAATAAGAATAATAGAAGGGGGTAAACTTGGGGGTGAATTTGGATCCTTACCAGCATCACTTAAGTGTATAACCAGTGGGAAAAAGAATAGGGTGCAGTACCCCAAAGACCCACTTAAAAGGGAAGCAAAACCAGCCCCTCCTGAAGAATACTCTTGCTGCCGAGAAGATTATACACCCCATGGCTCGAGGCAACCGAGTCGATGGGCGAGGCAGAGGAGATAAAACATGTGGAGGGGTCTGCTCCATTATGAATGAATCCAAAGATTTAGGATCCAGAAGATACCCCAAGACTGGAAATAACTCCCCCGAACAATTAAAGACTCACTACTGCAGTGGGAAAACTGCCTATCTAAAACTAGCTCAATTGATAATAATATTAAGTCTCATTAATGAGGGTTGGGGTACAGAGGAACAGACACATGAGCCATTTAAGTGGTCCCATCAGAAGTAGTGTTACAAAATAGAAGGGGGTTGGATCTTCTCCTATTGCAGCAAGGGGGACTATGTGTGGCTCTTAAAGAACAATGTTGCACCTACGCTGATCAAACGGGGGTAGCAATAGATACAATGGCTGAACTAAGAAAACAGTTAGAACAAAGAAAAAGAGCCCAGGAGTCGACAAGAACTAAAACGGTTTAATGAGCAAAACAAAATAGTACAATAAAAGAAAAGGGGGGACTGTGATAAAATGTTTGCTCATTAAGACCGGGATGTAGTAGCATTGTGGTGGAGTGCTTGTTCATTAGGACCGGGATGTGATGGTGGAATATGGAGGCCACAAGGGTTGCAGAACACTCTAATTTTATGGGTAGATTGTGTACTCTGCATAGTTACAGGCAAAGCGCGCCCCGATGGATACAAAGTTTCACGGAAGGACCAACCAAGGAACGACACACCAAGTGGCACAATCACGACCGACCAATTAAAGGACAATACGCTCGGGATGGACCTTACAAAAGAAGTTGCAAGGGACGGGAAGGCGCGGCAGTTGGAGGAACGATGATTCCCCTGTCGCCCAGCGCTGAATTGCCTTTTTGTTTTACCCGCAACAATTAATAAAAGTTTCTAATTGGAACATTATCGGCTCATTGCTTATAAATTGATGACAATTTGCTCCTCAACAATTGGGAGCAATTTAATAAGCACAGAACAAGAGCTGGACCTTGCATTTGGTAGATACTGTACAGTATTACTTCATAGAAATGTAGTCAATGGCATTCCCTATAGACAATCGTTTGTTTTATCTTTAGAGTCGTTCAAAGAACCATTGTGAACTTGACATTAATTGGAATGGAATACACGCAAGGGACTTTCCTCTTCTTCCAATTGTCCTCATCCTTTCTTCTCTTCCACCCCTGCTTTGCAGATTACCATATAGAAATCACCAGGAAGTTGGAGGACAAGACAGCTTTGGAACGTCATTCTGTCATCCTGTCCTGTGACTTCAGGCCTTCTCCAAAGGTTGTGAAATGGTTCAAGGGCCGCACACCCATTGAGCCCTCTGAGAAGTACAAGATCAAGAGGGATAAGCATTCAGTAGAGCTCAGAATTCTGAAGCTGAAGCCCGATGATGCTGGTGTGTACAAGTGCAAGGCAGGAATTGCAGAGACTGAGGCCACGCTGACAGCTGAAGGTATGAGCAGGGAGGGTGGCCTCTTCCATGTCCTATTTCACCTCAGATTTCTCTTCTTGAGGTTGACTTCTGCCGTTCTCTCCTGCTAACTTTATACATGTATTATCTTCACATAGATGATTACACAAAGATCATCTAGTCCAACCATTCTACCACATCCCAGTATGATTTATAGTAACAGTGGTAACAGTTCACCTTGTTTCCCCACAGCCCGCAATGTAGAAGTAACGAAGCACCTGCAGGATGTAGAAATTGAAGAAGAGAGCTCTGCTGTCTTCTCCTGCGAGCTGTCCCATAATGACGAGGACGTGGAATGGTTCCTGAATGGCAACCTCCTTTACACCAACAATTACAATGACATCAAGAACGTTGGCAATTGCTGCACACTGACAATGAAGCAGGTTAAGCCTGAGGATGCTGGCACAGTGACAGTGAAGTCAGACAAGGTGTCAGAAAGCGCACCTGAAGGTGATAGGTGGGTCTGATCACACCCCTCCTGGATGTAAGAGATGCTAAGGAGCTCCAGTTCATTCTATTGTGCAGCAGTCCTGCTTCTAAAGCTGACCTCTCTGGGGTGACAAGTCATCAGAGGCTTTCTTCCAGTGGAAGGTTCCATTGCAGCAGATATCAAGGAAGGAGGATGGTTTTGGTGTCCTGCCAAAGCATTCCATTGCTTTTTATCATCATTTTACTTAACACAAGGAGAGTTACAGGAGCAATTTCTTTTACTGCTTCAGTAACATGCAGTGTCAATGCTGTTGTCTCCAAGGATTTATGACTGAAGGAGAGATCATTCAGTGTGTGTTTTGCCTCTGGGATGACTAATGACCAGGCTGTGAGCAACCTGATCTAGCTGTGAATGTCCCTTTTTATTGCAGGGGAGCTGGGCTAGATGGCCTTTAAGGGTCTCTTCCAATTCTAAGGAACTTGTGCCTGAAGTGCAGAAGTGGATGAATTATACCACTTCTTCATATCCTCCCCATGATTACAGAGGAAATACAACAAAACAACATGCATGGTCTTACTGTTGTCATTTGCTTGAATACGAAGACGTCTCTTTTTTATGGTTGAGATTTTTGTTGATATGGGTCAGGAGGAACTCACACTTTTTAGCTTTCTCAATAGGCAAAAAGTTCCAGTTGCTGCAAGCCACCGAGGTAACCAATAGAGGGGCCCTGATCCCCCTTGTGCCATCGGGATGCTCTGGCACGGGATGTGCCTCAAATTCAAAGCTCCTTCCTACCTCCCAAGGAAAAGCAAAGCAACTCAAGCATCTCCAGCAAAGCTGCCCAGCAGACAGCAGGGAATGCAAACAGCTTCTGGCTGCTCCCCTGCACTCCTGTCCTAAGTAAGTGACCCCTCGAGGACTGGATGGGAAATCAGTGCATGACACACGTGAGTGTGCACAGCATTGTGCAAAGCAGTGGGGATCCATGTGTGTGTGTGTGTGTATTTGTGCATGGATGGTGTTGTACACACATTTGTGTCCATGAGTGTACAAACCAGTGGTGTTGCTCAGGTGTGTGTAGGTCTGTGGGTATGTGTGCAAGGACGAGCATGCACATATATGTACGTGCACAGGGGTGTGCAGAGTGTTGGAGCTGCACAAGGACATTGTGGTACCGGTGTGTGCGTGCACTTTGGGAGTGAAAGGAAGGGGTCACACATGTGTGAGTGTGTGTGCGCACAGGGCTGCACTAAGGGATGTGGTCGTGTGAGTGTGTGTGAGCACATAGTGCGTGGATGCGGTGGCACAAATGTGTGCTTGCACAGGGCTGTGCTGAGGAGTTGGGCTGCACACAGGTGCACACAAAGGGATGTTTGAACCCTTTGCCCCTAAGAACAGTTTTCCAGTGTCTCTCGTCCAAGAATTCTTTGAACAGCCTGCAGCTGACTCTCCTGAAGCTCAGGGTCCTGACTTTGCTTTTTGCCAGGCCCGCATTCCTTGAGATGAGGAACTCTAGGAGGGCATGGTCACTACAGCCCTGACCACCTCCAGTCTTAACCCCTGCTGTGCAGCATGTCCAGTAATGCTTCCCTTCACAGAATCACAGAATTACCCGGGTTGGAAGGGACCTCAAGGATCATGTAGTTCCAACCCCCCTGCCTAGCAGGGCCACCAAACATACACATTTACTAGATCAGGTTGCCCAGGGCCCTGTCCAACCTGGTCTTGAACACCTCCAAGGACGGGGCATCCACAACCTCACTGGGCAGCCTGTTCCAGGACCTAACCACCCTTCTAGTAAAGAACTTTCCCCTGACATCCAACCTAAATCTTCCCTCCTTCAACTTAAAACCATTTCCCCTAGTCCTGCTATTATCAGCCCTTTCGAAGAGTTTACTCCCCTCCTGGGAGTAAGTTCCCTTCAGGTATTGAAAGGCTGCAATGAGGTCACCTCGCAACCTTCTCTTCTCCAGGCTGAACAAACCCAACTCCCTCAGCCTGTCCTCATAGGGGAGGTGCTCCAGCCCCCTGATCATCTTTGTGGCCCTCCTCTGGACCCTTTCCAAAATTTCCATATCTTTTTTGTACTGAGGGCTCCACACCTGGACACAGTACTCCAGATGGGGCCTCACAAGAGCAGAGTAGAGAGGGACGATCACCTCCCTATCCCTGCTGACCACCCCTCTCCTGATGGAGCCCAGGATCCCATTTGCTTTCCGGGCTGCCAGAGCGCACTGCTGGCTCATGTTAAGTTTCTCATCTATCAGGACCCCTAGGTCTTTTTCAGCCGAGCTGCTCTCAAGGACAACTCCTCCCAGCCTGTACAGGTGCCTGGGGTTCTTCCGGCCCAAGTGCAAAACCTTGCACTTTGCCGTGTTGAACCTCATTAGGTTCACCCGAGCCCAGCTTTCCAGCCTGTCAAGGTCCCTCTGAATGGCATCTGTTCCCTCCACCGTATCGACTGCACCACTCAGCTTGGTGTCATCAGCAAACTTGCTGAGGGTGCACTCCATTCCCTCATCGATGTCATTAATAAAGATGTTAAAGAGCACCGGTCCCAAGACAGACCCTTGAGGGACGCCGCTCGTTACCGGCCTCCACCTGGACATAGAGCCATTGACCACCACCCTCTGTCTGCGGCCTTTCAACCAATTGCTTATCCATCTAGTTGTCTACCCATCAAATCCACCTCCCTCCAATTTGGAGATGAGGATGTGATGGGGGACCATGTCAAAGGCCTTGCTCAGGTCCAGGTAAATGACATCGGTCGCCTTCCCTTCATCCACCAACGCCGTCACTCCATCATAGAAGGCCACAAGATTAGTTAAGCATGACCTTCCCCTGGTGAAGCCATGCTGGCTGTCTCGGATCACATGCTTGTTCTTTATGCGATCAAGCATGTTGTCCAGGAGGATCTGTTCCATAATCTTCCCAGGCACAGAGGTGAGACTCACCGGCCTGTAGTTACCCGGGTCGTCCCTGCTCCCCTTCTTGTAAATGGGAGTGACGTGACCCTTCCTCCAATCATCCGGGACCTCACCTGACAGCCACGACTTCTCAAATATGATGGAGAGCGGCTCAGCAACCACCTCAGCCAGCTCCTTCAGGACCCTGGGATGCACGCCATCTGGCCCCATAGACTTATACTCATTCAGTCTAAGGAGGCACTCTCGGACTTGCTCTACCCTTACAGTGGGGAGGGATTTACCTCCTTGGTCCCCACATGGAGGTATGGGGGTGCAAGACTTAGGGACGTGAAAAAGACTAGAATCCTGGCCACCAGTGAAGACCGAGGTGAAGAACTCATTCAGCACCTCAGCTTTCTCTTCATCTGTTGAAGCCATTTCTCCTTTTAAATTTACCAAAGTAGGCACGCCCATTTTGGCCTGTCTCTTCTGGCCAATGTACCTGTAGAAGGTTTTCTTGTTGTTTTTCACATCCCTCGCCAAGTTCAGTTCTGCCTGAGCCTTGGCTTTCCTGATCCCACATCTGCAAGTTCGGACGGCATCCCTGTATTCTTCCCGGGTGACACAGCCTTGTTTCCAGAGCTTGTACACCCCTTTCTTCACCCTCAGTTCTCTTAGCAGGTCCTTGCTGAGCCATGCCGGTTTTCTACCTCTCCTGCCCACTTTCTTAATCAGGGGAATGGAGACCTCTTGTGCTGCCAGGAGGGCATCCTTGAACAGTAGCCAGCTCTCCTCAACGTCCTTATCTTTGAGGGCAGCGCGCCAGGGGATCTTGGCCAGCATTCCATTGAGTAGCTTGAAGTCTGCTCTTCTAAAGTTGAGCATCCTGGTCCTGCTCTTTGCCAGGCCCACATCGCTTGAGATCACAAACTCAACCAGGGCATGATCGCTGGAGCCCAGGCAGCCTCCAACCTTGACGCCTTTGATGATCTCCTCAGCGTTGGTGAGCAGCAGGTCCAGCAACGCTTGACCTCTGGTCGGTCTGTCCAATACCTTCCCTTCTGCTTGGTGTGCTTAATGCTTGGCCCACAAAGTTATTCCCAGTGCAGTCCAGCAGTCTCTCAGACAGCTTGCAGCCAGCCATGCTGATTTCCCAGCCTGACTGGAATCCCCCATCAAGTTGAGAGTCAGTGAGCGCGGTGCTTCTGGTAGCTGCAGTAAGCAGGGCCCATCAACAGGCTCCCTTGACCAGGTGGCCTGGAGCAGACCCTCACCTCCAGAAGCCCATTATTGGTTCAGTCCCGAATTTTACCCGCAAGTTCTCAACGTGATCGTGGCTGTTCTTAGTCCTTTGCAGTCAGCTTCTTCATAGAGAGGGCAAATACCTTGCCCTCCGGAATTCCATAGTAACAATCATGTCTCCTTTATGTCAGGTGAGGTGTTTTTTGTTGTTGTTGTTTTTTGTTTGCTTGTTTGTTTGTTTTCCATTTTCTAGGTAGAAAATTTAATTTCTGAGCCAGGAGAAGAAGAAGTGCAACATGTAACAATCTTCCTGGCACTGTGCAGTTTGCATGAGTAGCCAAGTGCTCCTCAGGTAACGTGTGCTGCAGAGCTGACCTTGGTGGCAGGGGTTGTGTCTTCATTTTCTTCCTGTCATGTGGGAACATAAGAAGACTCTTCAGAGCAGGAGCTGCAGA
Organism: Coturnix japonica; assembly: GCF_054131305.1. NCBI lineage: Eukaryota > Metazoa > Chordata > Aves > Galliformes > Phasianidae > Coturnix > Coturnix japonica. The sequence continues at coordinate 16,001,165 of NC_140671.1, read as the reverse complement.
GGAAGATGAACGGCATGAGAAGGTAAGGCTAGGAACCAAGGACACCTCCAGAAAGAACAGAAAAACTAAGTCATTTAAGATGCATTATGGCCGTGTGATACTGTCCGTGACTGGAGGAGAAGCACATGGCTAGGAATGACTGATGGCTCTGGTGGGATGAGTGCCTACGTGCGCCGTAAAGGAGAGTTTGTGGGATGTTCTGTGGACATGTGAAGGCTGTGGGAAAGTTAAGAGAGAAAACGTGTGAATTCACAGAAGTGGTATTAGAACCTGGAATAAACCATTTGGATCACTCACATCTGAGTCCGTGCCAGATTGTCGCACTGTCAGAACCTGAGGCCTGGGATTTTCCTTTAGTAGTGCCAACTGCCTGTTGTAAATGAGAAAAGATATTACTAAACATAGCTTCCCTCCTTGTAGTTTTGATATTTCTGTCTTTGCATTCCTTTAGCACCCAGGGTGTTGATGCAGCTGCACAAATCCGCTGTACTGTCCTCCTGTTTTGCATGGAAGAATGGTAAAATAGCAATCTCTGGGTGAAATTTTGTTCAGGCGTTTTCCTTTCTGTGCCCCTAGGAAGCAATGGCTTGGAAATGGCAGTGCCGCCTGGGAACCCACACAGCAACCCAGTATCTCATTGTCTGGGTCTGTGAAAAACCACAATGATGACAAAAGATGTTTCAATTCTGTCTGTGCTGTCAGTGCAGCCCTGAGGAGCGGTGTGGGCATGGCATGGCAGGGAGAAGGGATTTCCCTTCCAATGGGAAAGTGCCTGTTCATGTGTTGGTATGTAACCGCTCCATGGCCTGCTCCATGTGCTTCTGAATGGGCAGCTCAACTTTTGTGTCACTCAGCCACCTGTGGCAGAGGTCAGGATTAGTGCCTTTCAAGGAGCTGAGAAGCATTTCTTGCTCAAGTCCTGCTTCCAAGCTTAACCACCTACAATGAAGTAGATGTCGTTTTTCTGGTGTCCTTCAATTCCGTGTCCGCATTTTCCCAAAAGCAAAAGAATTTGGAGTTAACCAGCTGCAGTGAAGTGAGCGATTTCAGTGCCTATTTCTGATGGTGGCAATGAGTTCAGAGGTCACACTTAATTGACGGTGCCTGTTTCCATTCTGACAAAGGCTGTAGTTTCAGCTGACTTCCCGAGGCTGCCATGTGTGGTGGTGACACAGCCTTGGGCTTGTGCGTTTGCATGACTCCCACCTTTCCTTTCTGTGTCTTGCAGGTCAGCTGGTGCTGGAAGCGGCCGGTATCTGAGTAGGAATGAAGGTGAGTGCAGGAGCAGCTGCTGAGGGGAGGAAGGAAGTCCATGCTAATGAGCTCTGAAGCATCTGCGGGTCCGGTACCAGAATAGGCAGCAGTGATGCAGGGGGCTCCTCGGCAGGAAGCTGGCTGATCCAAATGCTTGCTGAGAGTTTGGAAGCCCAAACCCTTATGGTCTCTGTAAGGGTGGTTAATAAAAAGATATTAACCAAGATGGTGGTAAATAGCCTAAGGTTATTAGCAAAGGGAAACTCACCAATATCGATACCTTGACTAGAAAGCTGAGGCAGCCTCAACTAGGGAGCAATCTCTAAGACATGCTGTCTCAGTGGTGGTCAGCCTTTAAATGAGGTCTCAGAGGAGGTTGAGTCGAGGTCCACCCCTTCTGGGAGCACAGCTAGATTACTCTCACCTGTGCTCCCGCAGCTGACCCAATACTTGCCTCAGCTGATTAATCAGAGGTTCAAGCTGTGATTTCCCATACAGTCTCTAAGCTGAAGGCAGCATCTCCTTGATCTGATGGTGGTGTGCCTGAGTGAGGGAGTGATCCAAGCTGGATGCAGAAGAGTCATCTTAATTTCTCTGCTATTTTACTTCAGATGACACCTATTGGGTGTTGGTTTCTTAAAATTTGGATCTAGGAGGTGGTCTCTTCCTTTGCTTCTGATGAAAGCACAGAAGTGCAGCAGGAGTAGAAGACAAAGAGGTTTTCTTGGTGACAGGAACACCAATTATTTGATTCAAATGTGTAACTGATGTAGATGGTGAAGAACAGATCTGCCTCAAAGACATGCTTGATCACATAAGAAATGAGCATGTGATCCAAGACAGGCAGCGTGGCTTTAGCAGGGGAAGGCCATGCCTAACCAGTCTGGTGGCCTTCTATGATGGAGTGACGGCATTTGTGGACAAAAGGAAGGTAACAGATGTCATTGACCTGGACTTGAGCAAGATCTTTGACATTGCCCTCCACCACATCCTTATCTCTAAACTGGAGGGATGTGGATTTGACAGGTGGACCACCTGGTGGATAAGGGATTGGTTGAAAGGCCACAGACAGAGGGTGGTGATTCATGGTTCTATGTCCAGGTGGAGGCCGATAACAAGTGGTGTCATCCAGGAGTCTGTCTTGGGACCAGTGCTTTTTTACATGGTTATCAGAGACACCAATGATGCAATGGAGTGCACCTTCTGCTGTTTGCTGAGTGGTGCGGCTGACGCAGTGGAAGGAAGGGATGCCATTCAGAGGGAGCTCAACCGAGAGGTTGGCCTACGTGAATCTAATGAGGTTGAACACAGCAAAGTGCAAGGTTTTGCACTTGGGCTGGAGGAATCCCAGGCATTTCTACAGACTGGGAGGAGCAGTCCTTAAGAGAAGCCCCGCAGAGAAGGACCTGGGGGTCCTGGTGGATGAAAAACAGAACGTGAGCCATCAGCGTGCTCTTGCAGCTCAGAGAGCAAATGGTCCCCTGGGCTCCATCAGAAGAGGGGATGGCCAGCAGGGACAGGGAGGTGATTGATCTTCATGATCCTTGAGGTCCCTTCCAACCCGGGCCATTCTATGATTCTGTGATTACACTCGCTGTCAGAAAGAATGGCAGCTGTACGGAAGCTGGATATATTTTGGGACAGTTCATGTAACCAGTTGATTTTAAGACCTTGCCCGAGTCAAGAGTCTAAATTGAGTGTCAGAAGAAAGCTGGTAAAGTGGCTATTGCTCATTCTTTTTCATTTGCTGATTCTTTCATTCGGGTTCCTTTTCCAAAGGAGATTCTGGTGATGGAAGCAATTGAAGAAAGAACCAAAGCAGCTCTTGCCAAGAGTGCTTGAAGTCCCTGTGGAGAGAAGCAAAGAACTTGGGCTTCCTCTGGGATGCTCCCCACCATGTCTCAGGAAGGAGACAACTGCTGTTCCACTTTCTGCTCTGTGTGTGGAAAGGTACGTCTGGGTTTCTTCTGCTTGTTTATTCTTTCTTTTTCAGGCTTTGAAGGAGAAGGGGTGGAGCAACGGGAGACTCACTGGTCGTTTGTTACCTCAAGAACAGGATGGATTCTGCATTGACTGTGAAAAACCTGGGCTAGTAGCATGGGCATGTTTCAGGCTGGACTTTTCCTTCTTGGTTTCCTTTTGGCTACAGGGAGACAGCTGTCTAAAGGTGTGTTTTCATACCCACTCTCCAAAACCATGTTTCATTGTTGCAGGTGGTTCAGTGTGCTCTTGCAGTGCAGATGCTGTAGTTTGCTGTAGAATCTGAATTGTTTCTGTTCCTAGGGGAGGACTGGGAGGAGGTAGTGAGAAGAGAATTCAATGCCTGAGGTGTATCTTAGTGAGAAATGTTGGCATGAGGTGCTGAAAGTCTTGAGTTGTCAAAGGCCAGTGATGCTCAGACTCCTTAACCTGCTGGAGCAGGGTGGAAGCAAGGAGTGGGCACTGCCGTCCCACAAGCTGCACTTGGTACTGGTCTGCCAAGTCTGTGCTGGCCTGGATTTCTTCTGAGAAGTTTGTTGGAGCTGCTTGGAGTAGTGAAGGGTGGGGAGGAAGTGCTGCTCAAGAGCTAAGGCTCTGCATGATCATCTTGGATGGTTTTAACCATGATATCTGAAGACATAGTTTCCATCAGAATGATCCCAACATTGTGCGAGTGTCTCAGATGTATGAGAGCACCCGCCTCCTCCAGCTGAGCCATAGGAAAGCTAACTGTGCCCAGTAATTACAGCTTCTGCAGATTGAATATGCTTCCAAGTGTTTTCCTTAGTGATCAATAATGTCCCAGCACTCTGAGATTCCATCTCTGGCACAGTCTGGAGCATCTCTGCAATCCTTGGTTGCTGGAGGGCACGTGGTGAGTGCATGGACAGGGTGGCACAAACGCGTGCGTGTGCTGAGGAGTTGGGTTGCACACAGGTGCACACAAAGGGGTGTTTGTGGAAGGTGTAGGCACGTAGGTGTTCCCAGGGATGGTTTGCACACGTCTGTGAATGCAAAGGAGGGCACACGATGCAGAGTGTGCATGGGGGTGTGCAAAGCAGGCAGGGTGGTGAATGGGTGTGCGTGTGCACATGGATAGGGGAAGGTTGGGGTTACAGGTTGACCTGTGCTGAGGTGAGTGGGGACTCACGGTGTTGCTCAGTGGTAGATTGGTTCACACTGAGTGCTAACAGGAAACTCGCACACCCTTTTTGTTTCAGCTGTGCCAGCGCTGTGATCCCTTGCTGCAGGGATGGGGTGTTGGAAGGATGGTGTGCGTGCCGAGCTCCCATCTCTTGCAGGAATCAAGTGTAGAGCAAAAGGGATGTTTGGGCCAGGTGACTGTAAGAAGGCTGGCTGCTTTGGATGGTGGTAGCTGATGGAAACAGGTGCTCTGGGGACCGTTCGGCTTTTAACAGAAGACAGGGGTCCTGCAGCAAGAACGACTAGGTTCTCAAATGGCTTCAGACGTGCACACCGACTACATCCCCGCAGACATTTACCGGTAGGTGGCTCTTGCAGAAGAAGATTCAAGCAGCAGAACCTTTTGCTCAGCTACAGCACACAAATGCTACAAAAGCAGGAACAACCTGCAAGCTCTGGGTCTGTTTGTCTTGCACAGGCATGCACTAACTGCGTTTGATGGTACCCCCCATCCTTGATTTCCTTCCCTGCTTCTTGTCTGATGACGCTGCTGAGCCAGGAACAAGCTGCCCAGTGTGGCAGAGCATGGTGCAGAGCTGTGCTGGGACCTCCTCCCCTTCATCTGCTGCAGATCAGTGCCCCACACGTGCCATTGGGATGCTCTGGCACGGGATGTGCCTCCAACCCAAAGCTCCTTCCCACCTCCCAAGGAAAAACAAAGCAACCCAAGCATCTCCAGCAAAGCTGCCCAGCAGACAGCAGGGAATGCAAACAGCTTCTGGCTGCTCCCCTACACTCCCGTCCTAAGTAAGAGACCCTATGAGGACTGGCTGGGAAATCAGTGCATGACACACGTGAGTGTGCACAGGATTGTGCAAAGCAGTGGGGTTCCACGAGTTTGTGTGTGTGTGTATCTCAGCTGTTATGAAAGCATGGGAAGACTTACTGAGTCCCAGATAATTACTTATCCTCAAATGATTTTTCCTGGCCAAAGTTAGAGCCTCTCACAGGTAATCGAGATCAACAGGCTGTTGTTGCACAATCAACAAACACAATCTAGATGATCAGCTGAGGAAAATAAAGCATCATGCGAAGGGTACTAGATAAGTGAGCAGCTTGAGATCTGCACATTTATGTGATGCTCATGGTCTTAGACAATATTTGCCTAGAGAGGTCACATTGAATGAAAGCAAACTCTAAGATGAATGAAAATATGCACAGGAGAAGAAGCCTCTGAGGCTTCTCAAGTGTTATGACCAGAAGACATAAACTCTGTTAAAGCAAACGTTTCTCTCTATTTTTTGTGTTATTCCAGGCAGGCCTTGATTACCGCCTGAACACATGCTGTGGAAGCCCAGCTTATGCAGCACCAGAGCTAATCCAGGGCAAAGTGTCTATTGGCTCAGAGGGATGTAGAGCGGTGTTTGTTTTCCCCTCTTTCCCTTCCCTCTCCACAGAGCATTTAAAGGCAGTGGAGCTCAGGTAGGCTCTCTTGGTTTCCCTTCTGAATTCTGCTAGGTTGCATCGCTTGGTAGCTCTCAGAAGCTGTCAGTGGCCACAGACTAGAAAAGTGCAATTGGTCTCAGTTCACACAGCTGGCTGGTTTGTCTCAGGCTAATCCTGAACTGCCTTAAGCGACTGCTTTGGGGCTCTACAGAACAGCAACTTCAGAGATCTCTTTCTATTACTAAGTGTTTGAAAGAGCAATTTGCTCTGTTAATTATCCATCATTTCTGTGCAGTCTGTTTTGTCAGACTTGTCTTTAGCTTCCAAGTTGTATGTGAAGAATTGTTTCCGTTGTAATGCACAATGAACTAAAAATTGAGAGATGAAAATGTGAAGAGTTTTTCCAGCTTTGATTTCATGTCTGGAATTTTGGAACCCACTACTTGCAGTTGTTAATCTGTCCAAACTGGTCTGGTTTGGGATGCCCTCGTACTTCTTGAATCGCTGTTAAAGGCGGAGCAATTCCTACAAGTGCCATGGCCCCACTGTTGTTCTAATTCTTGTTTCTTTGTTTTCCACACGCTGCTTTTCAAGCCTCCTTTTTCTTTACAGTCAAAGTGAGAACTGCACTGTGTCTGAACCTTGTTGTGCCTCTACATAAAGAGAACCGAACAGCAGCAAAGCCAGACAGGTGACTGTGCTGACAGCTCTCGTAGCCAGTAACACGTAACTGTGCTAAATCCCTTGTGACGGCTTTGATTTCATTTTTGCCAGTGAAATCCTTGTAAAAGGAAGTGCAGCAGTGTGATGAGCTAAGGTGAAGATGCTGGTTTTAGTAGTGCTCTAAGCTGAGTGAAAGGGCAATTGAATGAGGGTTATATGCTTTCTCTGGGACGATAAGGTTTTATTTCCTGAGGGAAAGAGCCAGCTTTTCATGGGCTATATGTGGGCTTTGGCAAGGGCAGACAATCCAGTCTGTCAGGAAGCCATTTGAGGTGCTTCAGGTTTGTAAGCTTGTCTTTTAGTTTTTCAGGCGGATATTTGGAGCATGGGTGTACTGCTGTATGCTCTGCTGTGTGGGTTTTTCCTTTGGATGATGACAATATGATGGCACTCTACAGGAGGATACCAGTGGGTATCAGTGGTGCTAGAATACACTGAGAAGGGAAATAGCTGAGCTTGACAAGAGGCCTTGCTTTTCGGATGGCAGAACATGCTGAGCTGTGGGTAGAAAGGCCACAGCACAGTCTGCTGAATATTGTCCCTGTTTTTGCTGCTTTGTCTACCAGTATTTTGTGGATTTGGTTCTACGCTTGGTTGGCCTATGTGGCACTGTAGCCTAATTCTGTACCATGATAGCATACAGAATTTAAGGAGAAGTATTTTCCTGCCAATGGGCTGGATTTTTTTGTATCTGGTTCTTCAACTGGCTGCTCCCTATACTATCTGTAGTAAAAATATAGACACATCATTTGATTTCCCTGAAATGAATGTTCCTAAATGCCAGCTCTTCTCATGTCTACAAAGATCAAAGTTCTGCATTTGCTATTAGAATTTCCTCTTCCAGAATCAGGAGGTAATGTAGGACCCCACAGATTGCCTTCAGAATCCAACAGTTAGTTCTGTTTCCTTTCGGAGTGCATAACAACCTGAGCACATGAATTGAATGACGTGGCTTGTTAGTCTGGTACAAACTCTGCTGTACACTGAAACCTGGTCCATTTGTAAGCAGGACTTTGTCCATCTCTGCAGGACAGCAGAAAACCCTTTGTGCTAATCATGATGCCAAGAAGCAGAATGCGGCAAATGGCAGATGATCCAACTGCTTCAGGTGTTCATTTCCTTAAAACTGTGAATAGTTTTGGACTGAGAGTTTGTAAGCAGAACAGAGCTCTTAAAGCTGTCAGAGATTATTTCTGCACTGTTCAATTCTATCTGCCTAACATACACCGGATCTCAGAACTGCATTGCTTGAACTGGTGGAACTTGTTGAAGTGAACTGGGATGAGCAAGTTTTAGAACTTAGTCAGAATGCAGTAAAAAATGGATAATCTCATGAGTATTAAGGTACAGGCTTGCTATTTCTGCACTGAATTTGTTTTTATTTTACATGGCTGTGATCTGAAAGTTGCTTGAAACGCAGGCACCTAGGCACTGTTGTGTAACTGAATTTCACACGATAGGTCCTGAAATATCCTGGAATCAAAAACTCTGACTTGTTTTAAGTCTGCTGCTTGAGTCTAATCAGGGTCATAGTGTCTGTGTGCAGTGTTTCTTTCCCTGTAATGCTCCACATCATTTCATTTTGGGAATATTGAAGGAAATGGACTATGTGCCATAACTGTTGTTAGAACAAAGTATGTCTGGTGTGATCTTATGCATAGGTTCTGTAACTGCTCTTCACAGCTCAGGTGTTTGACCTTCCTTTTGGTGAAGTGATGAAATACTGCTGGTTTCTATTTGTGCTTCTAGGCACCTTGAAGCTCTTAGGAATAGAACAATTGTCTCCAGTTCTTTTCAATGATATCAGTAACAGCTCGAGTGTTGCTGCCCACTAGGTAGACCCAAAGAAGCAGATTACAGTGAAACAACACACGAGCTGGACCTGAATGAGGATCACTTTCAAGACAGTGGCTATGCTGCTTCAAGCCTACTTGCTTCTTCCTGCCGCCACTCTATTACCAAGTATCAACAACCTTTCATGATTCAACTTGCAAATGTTTGAAACTAACCCTTGTGTTTCTATGCCTTCCTAGGTGATTCGAGCCCTTGTCAACCCCAAAGATCCAAACCAAGCAGTGTCTTTCCATCAATGGAGAGTTCTTATTAAGCATGAATCGCTGCAATTCGGATGACAGCCTTCCACATGGTAACAGTGATGGACACAAGGGGCTCATCCACGTTCATGCTCTCATATCTCCTGGCTCTGCTGAAGCTCCTGACCTGAGCCTGCCAGACACAGCAGTCACCTGCCTGGATTGTGACCCAGCGCCTTTGCAGTGCTGCCCATCCCAAGCACAGCCCGAGTGTCCCAGCAGCAGCACCACCATGCAGGAGCAGGGCAGCATCAGTGAGGTGAAGCTGAGCATCTTAGATGGGGACTTAGAGTCAGGCTGCCAGTCCCAGGCACCAGGCAGCAGCACCAGCTCTGAGCGAGCCACTCTCATCTTGACAAGAGGAGTCCCATCTTCACCCTTGACCTCTCAAGCCCTCCTGTCTTTTATTGAATAAAGTCACTCTCATGCTCAGTCATCGCCTCGACTGCATTCTGAGTCTTCAATCACAGGGATTGGGATGAATGCAACAAACAGCAAGGCAGCTCAGCTTGCAATGCTATGGCTGTGGGGTTCGTGCAGGCAGAGCTCTGGGTTCCCATTTTGCCTGGCTTTGGGATGTCTGCAGCAAGATCTCTACCATTTTGTATGGGAGCAAATAATCTCTAGCATCCAGGTTGCTGCTCATGGTATATCCCAGTCTTCCTGGCTGTCACTTTGTGATACTTTTCAAAGCCTTCTGATACTCTTTGATGCCTTGGCTGCTCCCTAACACCTCTGTCCTCCTGCCATGTTGACTCACGTCTCCCACTTTTAAGCTGGCTTTGCAGATCATCTCCAGCCCTGTCATCATCACGCTGCAGCAGGAGGTGCTCACCTGGCCCAATGTCTGGCAGTACTGCTTGTTCTGCAGATGAGCAGCTGCCTCCTCATCTCTTCAGCTACAGTAGTTTTTCTCAGGGCAGTTAGATGCAGTCATGCTCCTCTGGATTTGGTGTGTTAAATCCATGCTGCATGGCAGCAGTCAGTGCAATACAAAGGTGTTCTGTGTGCCATAGCATTTCTCCAGGGGCTGCCAAAGGTAGAAGCACAACACAGCACCATCCTTCTGACAGTAATGTCTGTGAGTGTTAGACATGTGAGCACTGCATCATCCCCAGCGTGTCAGTGCTTTTCCACACCAACCTGACTCTCACACTCTGCACTGAATGTAACTCTGCTCTTGTGGAGACAAATGCTTTCTGTCACATCCTCCATCCCTGCAACCATTTGCCGGTAGGCAGCTCTTGCAGAAGAATCAAGCAGCAGAACCTTGTGCTCACCCTACAGCATGCAAATGCTATGAAAGCAGAAATAACCTGGCATGCTCTGGGTCTGCAAGGCTGCACAGATGGGAGAGGTAGATTGTGTTTTTGCAGTGGAAGTTTCCAGTATTTTCAGTACATAGTGTAGGCCCTAACTGAATGTATAACCCTCTTGTAAAACAGCTGTATAAGTAGTTTTTCCACCAAGAAAGTTGTTGAACAGAATTAAGTTCAGACTGGGGGCATTCTGACATGGGGAGAATTGAGACAAGCACAAGATAAATACAGGGTGGGTAGAGCCCAGCACAGGACAGAATGAATGTACTGACTTTTGGAAACATTGCCCTTCTCTGTCCGCAGAAAAGTACAAGGCAGACCTAAAAACAAGAGGTTGGTAATTGACCTTCTATGGAAATGAATCCTAGCCACAGTCTGGAGGAGTCTGTGAGCCTGAGATGCTCAACCAATGAGAGCCATGAGAGCATCACCTGCAGTGGGTTTAGGGCACAGAACAGAATTGATTTCACTGACTGGTGTGCAGTTTCTCCCTTGCCAATAGGGGATGTGCGCGCAGTATTGCAATAATGAATAAGCACTGCTGCTATCGCTGCCATCTTTGCCTAACTAGAAATCTTTGACTTTGAGAGTTTCTCACACAAGGGGAGAGGGTAAGAAAGTAAAGAGGCACAGAAAACTAAGGGAAACTGCTCTTCTTTATCTTATCTATAAAAATTGATACGATGCTGTTGTGCATTTTTTTTAATTTTATTTTTAATTTTTTGCTAATGTCAGTTAGATTGTTTTAAAATATCCACACACCAAAATCTGACTACCAAGCAAATGTAATGAAAATGAAATGAAGGTGAGTTAGTGGAAAGCACAAGGCCATATTATATTAGGCTCCAGCAAATTTACAGGCAGTCACTGCACGAAGAGGTAGATCTGAGTTGCACATTATATGATTCCCACAAAGATTAAGGAAATCTGAAGCTTTCAATATATTTTTTTAATTCTTTTTTCATTTCATTTTTAAACACCTGACCCAGACCCCAACCCTCACAGGAGCTGTAAAGATAACAGCATTAACCAGCAATGTAACTCTAATCCTAACCCTTACCCTGATTCTAAAATCGTCCCTAACTCCAAATGCAACAACAAAAATGATGCTAGAAGTTTGTAGCAAAAGGAACCTTAACCCTGATCATAATCCAAAAAAAAAATCATTATGGTAACAATAATCTTTACCTTAAGAGTAATATTAATCAGAGCCCAGATGATGCCTGCATCCAATCAGAAGCATGCTTTGCATTATTTAAGAGTTGTATTTTTTCCAATGAACTCTCTCTATTATCACGTTTATAAAGTAACAGAGTCTGTTCTTTTTCTCCTGACACTGTGCCTTACTCCTGACATCCCCTGGAAATGACCCAGATAGGGCACCATCAAAGTAATGCTAATAGTAATGTCAATCCTAAGGGTATCTCTAGCCTCAGTGTTAATGGGACGCTAACAACAATCCCAACAGCCTTAAACATTCTGGTGGTGTGAAAGAGGTGCTGCCTTGCACATGCTGGGCAGTCCCATTGCCTGTTAAATGCAGGCGGCAGCGTAGAAACATGATGCCCGTGGTCAGAATGCCCTGTGGCAGATCCTGGCACCGGAGAACTGACCGGAGAACCATGAGAGAACTGACAACAAATCACGCGACATCAGAACCGACCCAGTGGTTATTTACAAGCCTTGGGAGACCCAGACAGGATCTCAGAGTGGTGAATGTAGGTACAGAAGTTGTTACTACTCTGTTTTCTTCTAAAAGAAGTGTTTTTTTTTCATCTCAGAAGTTGGGGGGGGGGGGGGGGGGGGGTGGGTGGGAAAGGGATATCAATTTAATTACTCATTAATTTATTGACAGACATTCACATTTGCTACGTTTGGAGAAGTTTTTATTTGTTTGCTGTGGTTTGATTTTTTTTTTTTTCTTTTTTTTTTTCCCCCTTCCCTCCTCTTCCATCTTTGTGTTCTTCCCCTATAATCAAAAGAACGGATCCCCAGGGTCTGTCCCGCAGACGTTCTTTCCGTGGTCTCTGCTGCCACCTGCTGGCCAATAAGCGGAACTGCCACTGTTGGGCGTTTGGTGCCGCAGGAAGCACAACGCAGATCTGAGTTCTGACCGGTCTACGCAGCAAATCCGCCAATCTTTATTGCGATAAGCCCTTCAGACAAGAGCATAAAGTCTTTGCCTGAGGGCAGGGTTAGTAGTAATGGATGTCAGTTTTGAAATTTCCAGTCCATTCACCATAGCACTTTCTGCCTCCATGTCCCATAACCAGAGCAGCTATGCTGGCATGCTCTCTTGGTTTCTGTCTAAACCACTGTACTATATCCATCAGTTCAGCTGCTGTATTATGGGCAGCAGGGTTTGGGGGGTGGACACTGGTCAGGGCACTCCCACCAGCTTATCCTGCATTTTTATTTTTTTTTTTTTTTCATTTTTGGGTTACAATCAGTCAGATCTCAAATAGATCTAGTCCAAATGGAACCTCAAAATCTGACCTTTTAGTGCCTTCATTTACAGAGTCCATTTTATACAGATTCCCTTGTACAGGGCCCCCATGGTCCTCCAGACAGTTGTTACTGATCTTCCATAGGAGAATGATTGAATTAGGTTTTTTCCCATCAAAACTGCCACCTGTCTTTCCAATTTTTCAACACTATCATTCAATAGCTGATTTGCATCAGCCTGAGCCTCTTCAGTTATGTTCAGACAGTTCAAGGCCAATAAAAGTGGCCATGCCACCATGAACACAGCTAACTGTCATTCTCAAGTTGTAAGTATGTCTTTGCTAAGACCATGGAAATACTCAGTCAGGTGGGCCAGGGACTCATGGACCCTCCCTCCGTCCCACACAGGGCCCCATTTTTCAGTGACAGAAGCAGTGCTGCATTTTGAGGATCCTAGGAATCCCAGGACATGCCCTGACAAAAGGTCATTCAAAGGGGTAGTCTTTCCCCATCCAAACAACTCCATGATATTCACAGAATCACAGAATTGTAGGGGTTGGAAGGGACCTCCAGAGACCACTGAGTCCAGCCCCCTGCCAAAGCAGGTTCCCTACACCACAAAAGAGGTACGAAGAGGTAGATCTGAGTTGCACATTATATGATTCCCACAAAGATTAAGGAAATCTGAAGCTTTCAATATATTTTTTTAATTCTTTTTTCATTTCATTTTTTAAACACCTGACCCAGACCCCAACCCTCACAGGAGCTGTAAAGATAACAGCATTAACCTGCAATGTAACTCTAATCCTAACCCTTACCCTGATTCTACAGGGGACTGTCTGAAATGGGCATCAATTCAATTACTCATTTATTTATTGACAGACATTCAAGTTTGCTACGTTTGGAGAAGTTTTTATTTGTTTGCTGTGGTTTGGTTTTTTCTTTTTTTCTTTTTTTTTTCCCCCTTCCCTCCTCTTCCATCTTTGTGTTCTTCCCCTATAATCAAAAGAGAACGGATCCCCAGGGTCTGTCCCGCAGACGTTCTTTCCGTGGTCTCTGCTGCCACCTGCTGGCCAATACACGGAACTGCCACTGTGTGGCGTTTGGTGCCACAGGAAGCACAACGCAGATCTGAGTTCTGACCGGTCTACGCAGCAAATCCGCCAATCTTTATTGTGATAAGCCCTCCACATGGCATTGCGCATGCACTCGAACACGCAACAAGCATAGATTTCTCTTAACTCCTTGAGGAGCAGGCAAGCAGAACAACTGAGCGCACCACTGCTTGTGATTGGGCCACCCCCATCATAGAGATGTGTGTTAGATCTTTTACCCACCCCTGGACTGGCCTTGTTGTTTAACGATAACCTCTGAAATCTGAGCTACTGGTTCTACCACCTGTAGTGTAGAATAGGTAGCCAATAAATGCTTTTCAACTGTGATGTATCTTTATTCTGCTCCATGCCAAACCTGTGGCCAAAACCTCATAGGGGTTCACAAAGAACTCTGGCTCTGCCAGAGCCCCCATCCAGACCCTTCTTGAGTTACATTCACATCTAGTTTGGCTGAAAAGGTTGGACTATAAATACTCAGTGCTTGGGCCTGTTTAACAGATATTTTTTCCTGATTATGCTGTCCATCGATCTTTTTAAACTGAACTCCTGCTCTAATCTGGTCTTTAAACATTTGTTGTCTCAAGACCCTAATGGGTCCAGACTGGATTACCTTAGGGGCTGGACGCCTAAGTCATGGCAGCAGATGGTTCTCTGCCTTTCTCAGACCTTTCCACCACCATTCAGAGCCTGCATCTGGCCGTAGGCACTCTTGTCTCCCCATCAATTGGGCAGCCTGTTGTATTACAGCACCTGAGGGCCACTGGGGGGTTCAGTATGGATAACATAGACCCATACTGATGTAAAGGTGATGGCTGTAGGATGAGATCCCTCGTTCCTGATGAAAAATTTATTGACTGGGCTCTCAAAATCATCTTCATAGATTGCCTCTTTCATGCCTAATTCACAGAATCACAGAATCACAGAATCACAGAATTACCCGGGTTGGAAGGGACCTCAAGGATCATGTAGTTCCAACCCCCCTGCCTAGCAGGGCCACCAAACATACACATTTACTAGATCAGGTTGCCCAGGGCCCTGTCCAACCTGGTCTTGAACACCTCCAAGGACGGGGCATCCACAACCTCACTGGGCAGCCTGTTCCAGGACCTAACCACCCTTCTAGTAAAGAACTTTCCCCTAACATCCAACCTAAATCTTCCCTCCTTCAACTTAAAACCATTTCCCCTAGTCCTGCTATTATCAGCCCTTTCGAAGAGTTTACTCCCCTCCTGGGAGTAAGTTCCCTTCAGGTATTGAAAGGCTGCAATGAGGTCACCTCGCAACCTTCTCTTCTCCAGGCTGAACAAACCCAACTCCCTCAGCCTGTCCTCATAGGGGAGGTGCTCCAGCCCCCTGATCATCTTTGTGGCCCTCCTCTGGACCCTTTCCAAAATCTCCATATCTTTTTTGTACTGAGGACTCCACACCTGGACACAGTACTCCAGATGGGGCCTCACAAGAGCAGAGTAGAGAGGGATGATCACCTCCCTATCCCTGCTGACCACCCCTCTCCTGATGGAGCCCAGGATCCCATTTGCTTTCCGGGCTGCCAGAGCGCACTGCTGGCTCATGTTAAGTTTCTCATCTATCAGGACCCCTAGGTCTTTTTCAGCCGAGCTGCTCTCAAGGACAACTCCTCCCAGCCTGTACAGGTGCCTGGGGTTCTTCCGGCCCAAGTGCAAAACCTTGCACTTTGCCGTGTTGAACCTCATTAGGTTCACCCGAGCCCAGCTTTCCAGCCTGTCAAGGTCCCTCTGAATGGCATCTGTTCCCTCCACCGTATCGACTGCACCACTCAGCTTGGTGTCATCAGCAAACTTGCTGAGGGTGCACTCCATTCCCTCATCGATGTCATTAATAAAGATGTTAAAGAGCACCGGTCCCAAGACAGACCCTTGAGGGACGCCGCTCGTTACCGGCCTCCACCTGGACATAGAGCCATTGACCACCACCCTCTGTCTGCGGCCTTTCAACCAATTGCTTATCCATCTAGTTGTCCACCCATCAAATCCACCTCCCTCCAATTTGGAGATGAGGATGTGATGGGGGACCATGTCAAAGGCCTTGATCAGGTCCAGGTAAATGACATCGGTCGCCTTCCCTTCATCCACCAACGCCGTCACTCCATCATAGAAGGCCACAAGATTAGTTAAGCATGACCTTCCCCTGGTGAAGCCATGCTGGCTGTCTCGGATCACATGCTTGTTCTTTATGTGATCAAGCATGTTGTCCAGGAGGATCTGTTCCATAATCTTCCCAGGCACAGAGGTGAGACTCACCGGCCTGTAGTTACCCGGGTCATCCCTGCTCCCCTTCTTGTAAATGGGAGTGACGTGACCCTTCCTCCAATCATCCGGGACCTCACCTGACAGCCACGACTTCTCAAATATGATGGAGAGCGGCTCAGCAACCACCTCAGCCAGCTCCTTCAGGACCCTGGGATGCACGCCATCTGGCCCCATAGACTTATACTCATTCAGTCTAAGGAGGCACTCTCGGACTTGCTCTACCCTTACAGTGGGGAGGGATTTACCTCCTTGGTCCCCACATGGAGGTATGGGGGTGCAAGACTTAGGGACGTGAAAAAGACTAGAATCCTGGCCACCAGTGAAGACCGAGGTGAAGAACTCATTCAGCACCTCAGCTTTCTCTTCATCTGTTGAAGCCATTTCTCCTTTTAAATTTACCAGAGTAGGCACGCCCATTTTGGCCTGTCTCTTCTGGCCAATGTACCTGTAGAAGGTTTTCTTGTTGTTTTTCACATCCCTCGCCAAGTTCAGTTCTGCCTGCGCCTTGGCTTTCCTGATCCCACATCTGCAAGTTCGGACGGCATCCCTGTATTCTTCCCGGGTGACACAGCCTTGTTTCCAGAGCTTGTACACCCCCTTCTTCACCCTCAGTTCTCTTAGCAGGTCCTTGCTGAGCCATGCCGGTTTTCTACCTCTCCTGCCCACTTTCTTAATCAGGGGAATGGAGACCTCTTGTGCTGCCAGGAGGGCATCCTTGAACAGTAGCCAGCTCTCCTCAACGTCCTTATCTTTGAGGGCAGCGCGCCAGGGGATCTTGGCCAGCATTCCATTGAGTAGCTTGAAGTCTGCTCTTCTAAAGTTGAGCATCCTGGTCCTGCTCTTTGCCAGGCCCACATCGCTTGAGATCACAAACTCAACCAGGGCATGATCGCTGGAGCCCAGGCAGCCTCCAACCTTGACACCTTTGATGATCTCCTCAGCGTTGGTGAGCAGCAGGTCCAGCAACGCTTGACCTCTGGTCGGTCTGTCCAATACCTGAACCAGAAAGCTATCATCAATGGATTCCAAGAGCCTTCTGGAGCTCTTGCAGCTCGCCGTGTGGTTTTCCCAACAGATGTCAGGATGGTTGAAGTCCCCCACCAGGACAAGAGCCCGTGAGCCAGACGCCTCACGCATCTGGAGCAAGAAAGCCTCATCAGCAGCCTCCCCTTGATCAGGTGGCCTGTAGTATACCCCTAATACCATAATTATCTGTATAATTCTCTAATATAATTTTGTTAGTCCTCCATAGAGGACCACAGGCTGATATTTAATGGTATGTCATTCTTATTTGGCCATGTTATATGACACACAGCCATAAATCATTCACTGATCAAATGGCTATCCTCATTATGTTGGACAGAGCATACAGTCTTTGCCTGAGGGCAGCGTGAGTAGTAATGGATGTCAGTTTTGAAATTTCCAGTCCATTCACCACAGCGCTTTCTGCCTCCATGTCCCATAACCAGAGCAGCTATGCTGGCATGCTCTCTTGGTTTCTGTCTAAACCACTGTACTATATCCATCAGTTCAGCTGCTGTATTATGGGCAGCAGGGTTTGGGGGGTTTGATACTGGTCAGGGCACTCCCACCAGCCTATCCTGCATTTTTTTTTTTTTTTTTTTCATTTTTGGGTTACAATCAGTCAGATCTCAAATAGATCTAGTCCAAATGGAACCTCAAAATCTGACCTTTTAGTGCCTTCATTTACAGAGTCCATTTTATACAGATTCCCTTGTACAGGGTCCCCATGGTCTTCCAGAGAGATGTTCCTGATCTTCCATAGGAGAATGATTGAATTAGGTTTTTTCCCCATCAAAACTGCCACCTGTCTTTCCAGTTTTTCAACACTATCATTCAATAGCTGATTTGCATCAGCCTGAGCCTCTTCAGTTATGTTCAGACAGTTCAAGGCCATTAAAAGTGGCCATGCCACCATGAACACAGCTAACTGTCATTCTCAAGTTGTAAGTATGTCTTTGCTAAGACCATGGAAATACTCAGTCAGGTGGGCCAGGGACTCATGGACCCTCCCTCCGTCCCACACAGGGCCCCATTTTTCAGTGACAGAAGCAGTGCTGCATTTTGAGGATCCTAGGAATCCCAGGACATGCCCTGACAAAAGGTCATTCAAAGGGGTAGTCTTTCCCCATCCAAACAACTCCATGATATTCACAGAATCACAGAATTGTAGGGGTTGGAAGGGACCTCCAGAGACCACTGAGTCCAGCCCCCTGCCAAAGCAGGTTCCCTACACCACGTTGCACAGCTCAGCATCCAGGCAGGTCTTGAATATCTCCAGAGAAGGAGATTCCACAACCACCCTAGGCAGCCTGTTCCAGTGCTCTGTCACTCTCACCGTAAAGAAGTTATTGCACACATTAGTGCAGAACTTCCTATGGTGCAGTTTCTGTCTGTTTCCCCTTGTCCCGTCTCCACACACTGCTGAAAAGAGTCTGGCCTCAACACTTTGCCCCCCACACCTCAAATATTTATAGAACCTGGATCCTGTCCCCTCTCAGCCTTCTTTTCTCAAGGCTAAACAGACCCAGTTCCCTCAGTCTCTCCTCATTGGGGAGATGCTCCAGGCCCTTCACCATCTTAGTGGCCCTCTGCTGGACTCTTTCTAAGAGATCCCTGTCTTTTTTTTACTGGGGAGCCCAGAACTGGACACAATATTCCAGATGAGGCCTCACCAGGGCAGAGTAGAGGGGGAGGATCACCTCCTTCGACCTGCTGGACACGCTCTTTTTAATGCACCCCAGGATGCCATTGGCTTTTTTGGCTACAAGGGCACACTGCTGGCTCATGGTTAATCTGTCGTCCACCAGGACGCCCAGGTCCCTCTCAGCAGAGCTCCTCCCCAGCAGCTCTTCCCCCAGCCTGTACCGGTGCATGCAATTATTTCTCCCTAGGTGCAAGACTCTACACTTGCTTTTGTTAAACCTCATCCGGTTTCTTACTGCCCGGCTCTCCAGCCTGTCCAGGTCTCGCTGAATGGCAGCACAGCCTTCAGGTGTGTCAGCCAATCCTCCCAACTTCGTGTCATCAGCAAACTTGCTGAGGGTGGTCATTGATGAAGATGTTGAACAAGACCGGACTGAGCACAGACCCCTGGGGGATGCCGCTCGTTACAGGCCCTCAGCCAGACACTGCACCGCCAACGACAACACTCTGCACTCTGCCAGTCAGCCAATTCTCGACCCACTTCACTGTCCAATCACCTATCCCATACTTCCTCAGCTTTGTTATAAGGATGTCATGGGAGACTGTATCAGTTATAGAGGTTATAGAGTTCAATTCCTGTAGTCAATTTGGCGGCCCAGGTGGGACCAGCTCTGTTCGCTGCAGGACCAGCTGAGAGGGAGACACTTTTGGCGCACCCTGAGATTTCTCTGAAGGACTCCCTTCCTCACCTGATCACTGCAGGGACAGACAAGGACCACCCATAGGTGGACCAGGTATGTGTATGGTAAGTGGAGCCCATATGTCTTGAGGAGACATCCTACACAGTTTACAGCCATACGTGCTGCTCCCAGGGAGGTGAGCTCATGGCTTTGGTTGCCAGCTGGGGTAGGAAGACTCCTTGGGTGAGTTCCTATGAAAGGGAACTGTATGTCATATGAATGGAAACAAGAACAAGTACTCTCTCCCAGGTGGGTGACAATAGGAGGGACCTAGGTTGGTCTCTCCTACGGGTATGGGATATAGTGGATAGCCTGTCAAATGGTAGCCTGGGTTCTCCAAGTTGTAATCACGGGGGTTATAGGTTGTATGTTCAATATTATCATCTGCTTTAAGTGTTTGGTACCGTGTGTCAAGCCGACTCTGGGAAAAACATTAACGTTTGCAACTGGTCGACCAGAGTATGAGTGTTATTAAGATTCCAGCTAGAAAACGTTGTCAGCATTGTGTAGTATGAATAAACCATGGTTTTTGATCTAAATGTCAGAGTGAGTGTGGTGTGAGTGAGACACAGAACAGCTGCAGGGTGAGTGCCGAGTCCCGATCCATGTTTCCTTCCTCCTGTGAGGGAAATGGCCAGACACGGACAAAGTGAAAGACTGTGTTGTGTGTCCACTCATAAGTACTTTCTGCTTGTATGTAAGAAGACAGGAGTTTGTACTCTGTAGATTAGTAAGATTGTCCTGAGGAGAGGTGTACATTCCACCCGACCAATGAGTGTCAACCCATTTATGTAATACTATGTACTGCTTGCGAGGAAGTGTGTGAGGGAGGTGGTTCAATCAGTGCTGGTTCTGTGGCACGGTGTTTATAACTGAAGAATACAGACTGTATTAAGGGAGTTTATGTGAACTGAAGAACTGTACGTTTTGACAAACTGTTTTGATGGTATAAGAAAGTGTAATTGTTAATGATATATGAAAGTGTAGTTGAGGGAATGTGGAAGTGTATCTGAGCATACAAACAGAGGAAGCATTTACAGAGGAAAAAGGATTAAAGTGAGTTTACCTGCACTGACATGAGAGCAACACCCTGCCAGACCGCTGCCCTGTGAGCTGAGCAGAGCAGAGCAGAGACACAGTCCCCATGTATCAGGTAGTGTTATTCTGCTTACCAAAAGAATGAGTTCACTACAGAAGAGGCAAATCTTCCCCTCTGCTCCATCTGTGGCATACTCTGGAGTTCAAGGCATTGCAAAGCTATGGCACATCTACTTTCTTTCAATGATGAAAACTTAGTGTGCTCTGGGCTCTCATTTCAATTGCATCTAAAGAAGTCTAGGGTCATGCCAGCTGACAGGAAGCTGGCAAATGTTGTCTCATTGTAAGGAAGAGCAAGAAAGATGACATGGGCAATTATGGACCTGTCAGTCCAGAGCCTGGTAAAATTATGGAGAAAATGATGGTGGGAGTTATGGAAAAACAGCTGAAGGACAATTCTGTCATTGGTTGCAGCCAACACAAGTTTGTGAGGCGAAGGTCCTGTTTAATTTAAGCTCATTCTGTGACACAGTTATCCGTTGAGTTGACCAAGGGAAGCTAGTTGATGTAATCCTTGAGGATTTCAGTGGAGATTTTGATACTGTTTCTCACAACAACCTTCTGGACAGAATGTTCTGCATATGGCTAGACAGAAACACAATGTGGTGGGTGAGCAGTTGGCCAGTAGGTCAGTCCCAAAGGATTATAGTCAGTTTTTTCCATCAGGCTGGTAGATGGTCACTGTCGGGGTCCCCAGGGTTCCATTTTGGGGCCACTTTCCTTTCATGTTTATGCAGATGACTTGAATGCAGGACTAGAAGACGTTCTGAGCAAGTTTGCTGATGAGACCAGATGAGGAGGTGCTGTTGCCTCGACTGAGGGTGGAGAGGACTTGCAGAGAGATGTGGACAAGTCAGAGAAGTGGGTACCAGTTGGTACTAAGCACCAAGTGCATAACGTATAAGAAGAACAAGTGCCTGATTGTGCACCGCAGAACATAAAGGACTTCAAACTCTGGGAGAATGTGCAAACGAGGGCACTGGAACTGAGAGATCTGAAGTTCAGAGTTTCACAGGGATTGACTGCTTGTTCAGACTGGGCCCTTCTCACATCCCTTCTCACATCCTGCAATGAAACATAGGTCTCATATGGGACATGAACCTCACAGCGTCCTTGCACCACATGTAGAGCCTGGGATCTTCTGTCCCCATGTCTTTCATTTAACATCATACGGACCTCCAACCCATTGCCCCAGGAAATGCCAGGAGCCAACATGAGAGACAGGATCTCTCTACCACTGGTCTTGCAATCAGGGCTTGACCTGTCTGCTTCGTAAGGCAAAGGAGAGGTTTCTTAGCATGCCAGTGCCTTTGCCCGCCTGTAGTCATGGCTTCCAGTTATCTTCTCTAACAAGTCCCTAACAAGCTTACTTGGTAATGGCCCTCAGTGGGCCCATTAATACTCCAAGAAACTTCACTGTTACTTCCGACTTTGTCTTGTTGAGCACTTTGTGCAAACTTCTCTCTGCACTAGAGGCTGATGAACTCAGCATCAAATGCACCCTGGGGCCCATTATAACCTAAAGAATCTCCTGTGCCTTATGCCATCTTGTTATCTTCTTCAGGTTATCAGAACTTGTTCAGCAAAAAGGAGGGATATCTGGAGAGAGCTTAAAGAATCCAGTATAAATTTATTGTCTATTTATTTATAGTTGGGTTTAAAGAAGACATTAAAGCAGCACTGTGCAACTGATACCAATCCAGGATGTCCCAATGAGTTCTGTACTGTTACTGTGTTGACAAAGGTCCTTCTCAACCTCCCCACCCAATTTCTGCTCACAATGGACCTCTGGGACTTGCATCACTTTTCTTCACATCACTCTTCTCCTCTGCATTCATCCGCTCAGTGTTAAAACTGCTTTGCACCAACTCCCACTGGCTTTCCTCAGAGAACCAGCTACACATGGAAAAGGAAAGATTTCTCTTTTTTATCTGGCCAGCAAATGGAAAGAAAGGTGATGCAATTGAATGAACAGTAAAACACAGTGATCAACGGCATGCCATGTTCAAGCGGCATCTATTGAAGTTTGTCTTTCATATGGAATATTTTTAAAAGAAATGATTTATTCTGAGGTAGGATAGGATAGATTGAATCACAGTGAAGTAGTTGACAACAGAGGCCATCAGACTCTGAGAGATGGAGCAAATTCCAGTAATCTTCCTGGGATAGATCAGCCAGGTAGTTGAGAGGTATCAACTTAAAACTGATCAGGACTTGTGAGTATTTCACACATTGAGATGGGTTAACACATTCTCATTGATTTATATCTTTGTCTCCAACTCTGTTTTTCGCTTTTACTGACATTAATGAACATCTTTCAGACTTCGTGCCTTAATAAAAAAGAGACAGTGATTGAGAAAAAGTATAAGAAGAAAAAGAAAAAGAATAGATAGGAAGGGATAGATCAAATCACAGTGAAGGAGTTGACAACACATTCCATCAGACTTTGGGGAGATGGAACAAATTCCAGTAATCCCCCTGAAAGTCAGAAATCAGACAGATAATTGGGAGGTATCTGACTGAACAAAGTGCAAGGGATGGAGAAATCTGGAGGGCAGTGGGAGTAGTGTGTGCCCAAATGGCCTGCTGAAAACATGCCCTTAACCATGGCCATTTCTTTAGGAGAGCTGAAAAAACTTGGAGGATGAGGCACATCAAATAGGCAGCAGGGAAGAGTAGTGCTGGGCACCAGGCTACAGTCACAGGGCATTGGCACTGGCACCGCTGTCTGTGTCTCTGAACCTGAGGGCATTTGTGTCCAGCGAACACAGTTCTGGAAAACATTGTAGTTTCAGTAAAAGAAAAAAAAAGACATCAAATCACCTCAAAGATTCATATTTACAACTTAAAATGGAACAAGACTCATGAGAATTTTTCATGTTGAGAAGGGTTAACACATTTTCATTGATTTCCATCTTTGTCTTCAATTATTTGTTTCAGTTTTATTGACATTTATGATCAACTATTAAGCTTACAGCCTCAAAATAAATAAATAAATTAAAAGAGATACATTTGCATCTTGCACATGGCCTGATGCCCCTTTCACCTTCACAGTTCCCACAAGTCCTTCCATGCCGGAGAGTATGAGATCCAGCAGAGCACCTCTCCTCTTTGGTTCCTCCACTGCTTGGTCAAGAAGCTGCCATCTGTGCTCTCCATGGATCTGCTGGATGCCACATGCCCTGCTGTGCTGTCCCTGCCACAGATAATGGAGTGACAAAGGCCACCAAATGGGACAAGGGACAGACAACATCAGATTCCCATCTGTCTGCAGAGGGCACCTTCCATTTACTCTCCCTGATCAGGAAGACAGGAAAAGACACTGATGGTCTCCTCTGTTTGCCATTTCCATTAGCTCTGACCTGTCTGCTCTTCCATCCCCAGGCAGAGCTCAGTGCACTCTCACAGAGGGCAGTCGCCCTTCTTTGTCTCCTCGCCCATCCATCCTAAAGACTCGGTATCCCCCTTGTGCTACAGTGCAGTTGTGGAAACCATTAAACTGTGTCCCCATGGTCCAAACAGGAGCTCAGGCCTGCAGCTCTACCAAGATTTCTAGCTTCTTGTGTGTTGGTGTTTGCATTAGTGCAAAAGCACAGAAGTAAATATCCTAATTGAAAAGCATCACTGGACATTGCCTGACTGGATAGCTCATCTATAGAATCAGTGTGCAGAAGGTGGCACACAAACATTAGACCGATCGTGGGTCTTGGAGGTGACGTAGCAGCACGGACACACCATGGGCATGGCTTTCCTGAAGGCCCTGTGCTGCTCTTGTAGCTGTGAGTGAATTCACCGGACAGCCGGTGCTATCCCCTCTCTGGCCCTCAGCTGATGCCCAGGAAGGAGGTGTCTATCTCAGGGATTTCCCACACGGTTTACAAGCACTTGCAAACATCAGGAGCAGCCCAGGCACCTTGGGCATCACCCAGTGTCTGTGTGTGAGCTGCTGCCTCCCAGCTGAAGGACCGAGGACTCAGAGCAGGAGCTCACATGCAGGCAACTCCTTGTGCACTTCTGAACTGAACCAGAGAAATCCCAGCTCCTGTGGTTCTGTGGGGAGCCGAATCCCATTTCAGCTCCAGGATTTCTGTCAAGGGATGAGACTCCTGCGCTGCCTCAGCTGGATCACTGCCCTGCACAGGGAAAGTCCAAACCTCGCCTTCCTTGTCTGGTTGCCCTTATTGTTTCATCAAACGATCTCTGGGAGCACTCCCCATATGTCTCCAATCAGTCACTGACCACTGGACATGTGGTGGTTAATTGAGTGGATTTCAAAGCACAGTCATGATGCTGTTGTCTTTCAGGAGCTGTTGGCCATGAGGACCCAGGGACATGTCAGGGGAAATGAGTGGGAAGGATAAAAATGACATAATCTGCTGCTTGCTTGTCCAGGTTCCTGGGACACAGGGAGCTCATAAAAGTGGGCAGAGCTGCAGAGAGACAGCTGTGCCCAGGAGCAGATCTCGTGCACAGCACAGCCTGCAGGTGACAGAAGGAGAGGAGAGAAATTGGAGAGAGCTTGCAGGATGTGTGTGGTGTGAGCAGGCTGTGAACTCACTGCAGGAGCATTGCTCACAGACCATGACAAGGTAAGTCTCACAGCTGACCATGAGCTGCTTTTAATTAAGGGGTAACTATAACTGGGACATCCCATAGGAGATCTGACTGCAGGCACTGCATGTTTCTTTACTGTGGAAAAAGCTTTCTGCTCCAGCTGATACGGGTGCCCAGGGCTGTCCTGCAGAGCAGGGTCCCTGCTGTGCCCCAGGGGCTGTGTGCTGGGTATGGGACTCTGCCGCCTGCCAGGCTCAGCACTCAGCCTGCCCGGGGAGCTGCCCAGGGCGCTGCGGGGTGACGTGTGGGGTAAGGAGCCTCCGGCAGGGTTTGTGCTGCCACAGCTGCTGCCTGGGGCAGGGGATCACAGCTCCACTGCACAACTGAATGTTTCTGAGGGCACTTTGCAAGAGGAGAGCCAAGGCAGGGGGTTTCCATTTCCTGTTCTGAGGCAAAGAGGTTTGGAGTCAGAAATCTAAAAGGGGCAATAAGAGTTCTGAGGATTTTTCATCAATCAATTGCTTGTTTTGTGAACACTCACACATGATGTGCTTTCAGTCTCCCCTTTCTCGAAGGATGGAATTATCTTCATTTTCTGTAGGCATGAATAATTCACTTATCCTACAAACAGGCAGCATTTTCTAACTGAAACTGAATGCCACAGAAGCTCGGGTAGGGGGCTCTAAGAGCACTTGGGGTAAAGATATGAGACATGAAACAGATGAAAATATCCAGGGAGAAGGGATAAGAAAATAAGAGGAAGGTTAGAGCTCCATATGCTGCTTCTGCTTAAGGAATGCTGATCTACATGAAATTAAATGCAAGTAATGGTGCTAAATGTACACTGTTGTAGGAGAATTAAAACATTTCATAGTATAGCAGGAGTAGTGCCTCTGAGAATGGTCTGGACTTGTCATTATCTTCTGCACTCTGAGCAGGACTCCAAGCCCAACAACAGCAGATGCCCAACAGCAGCTCCATCAGTGAGTTCCTCCTGCTGCCGTTGGCAGACACGCGGCAGCTGCAGCTCCTGCACTTCTGGCTCTTCCTGGGCATCTACCTGGCTGCCCTCCTGGGCAACGGCCTCATCAGCACAGCCGTAGCCTGCGACCGCCGCCTGCACACCCCCATGTACTTCTTCCTCCTCAACCTGGCCCTCCTCGACCTGGGCAGCATCTCCACCACTCTCCCCAAAGCCATGCCCAACGCCCTCTGGGACAACAGGGCCATCTCCTACACAGGATGTGCTGCACAGCTCTTTTTCTTTACCTTCTTCCTCTCAGCAGAGTATTCCCTTCTCACCATCATGTCCTATGACCGCTATGTTGCCATCTGCAAGCCCCTGCACTACGGGACCTTGATGGACAGCAGAGCTTGTGCCACCATGGCAGCAGCTGCCTGGGGCACTGGGGTTCTCAATTCCCTGCTGCACACTGCCAGTACGTTTTCACTGCCTCTCTGCCAAGGCAATGTTGTCAACCAGTTTTTCTGTGAAATTCCCCAGATCCTCAAGCTCTCCTGCTCAGAATCAAATCTCAGGGAAGTTGTGTTTCTCATTTTTACTATCAGTTTAGACGTAGGCTGCTATGTTTTCATAGTTGTGTCCTATGTGCAGATCTTCGTGGCTGTGCTGAGGATGCCCTCTGAGCAGGGACGGCGCAAAGCCTTCTCCACGTGCCTCCCTCACCTGGCCGTGGTCTCCCTGTTTCTCAGCACTGGTGCTTTTGCCTACCTGAAGCCCCCCTCCATTCCCTCCCCACTCCTGGATCTGACAGTGGCACTTCTGTACTCAGTGGTTCCTCCAACACTGAACCCTATTATCTAAAGCATGAGGAACAGGGAGATCAAGCACGCTCTCAGGAAGGTGTTGCAATACTCACTATTCCCGCTTCAATAAAGTGCACATCTTCATCGCATGATTCCCAGTGATGGTTCTTCATCTTTTATGCATCTTTGATTGATTGATTATGTGAGATATAGCAACGTGCAAAAAAATGTTATTGAACTTATAAATAAAAATTTGTTTCACTTCTTTCACACCTACTATCCATTTTCTCACTCCAAGAGCTCATGTAAACATGGAACCAGATTCCCCGAATAGGTTAAGAGATAAATAAATAGCATTCAAAATACGCTTTTCCTTAGCTCTTATCTTATCCAACTTTGTCTGGATTTAGGGAAGGTACAGCCACAGATAGAAGCACAACTAGTTCTTTTCATTCCTCCTCTCTTTACACTGATACAGTGCACAGAGGATTCGAGTCCTCTCATTTCTACAGACCTGAAGGTCTTGTGTGTCTCACAGCAGTCCCGTCGTCTCTACAGCAGCACTCAGTGGTTTGCTTAATTTTCTTATCTCAATACTTGGAACAGCTACAGGACCTGTAGCATAAGTGACCGCAGAGCTCCTTATGAGGGGTGGAGTGACAGTGGGATCTGTCCAGAGCTTGGAGCAACTGCAGGATGTGTAGCAAAAACTTGGAGCTATTGCAGGGACTGTGCCAGGAGTTGCAGAGGCTGCAGCAATGTCAGCAGATCCAGCTCTCTTCCCCTTGAAGATGCTGAATAGTGTTGAACACAGCTCAGTAGGTGTGGGCCAGGCCCTGGCACACTGCAGTCATTTGGGCCTTTTAAGGATTACCAGTGCCACAGCAGACCTGTCTCCAATATTCTACCAGTTTCTCAGGATCCTGCAGTTGCTCGGAGATGAAGTTCCAAAGCCCTGGGGGTGCCCACCACTCCAGGCAGCTGCCCAGACTGTCCCACACCCCCTGCCATGCAGAGCCTTCTCACCTTGGGGCAGATCTCTCACTGATATTCCTGAATAATTGTTTAACCTCAATCCTAGAATCATAGAATCACCAAGGCTGGAAAAGGCCTGAAAGATCATCCAATCCAACCGTTCACCTATTACCAATAGCTCCCACTTGACCATGTCCCTCAACACAATATCCAGTCTCTCCTTGAATACCCCTGGTCTCCCAGAGACGACAGTGTAAAATGTGTAATTCCTAATCATACCAACAATATTACTTCCAAAACCCAAAGATGTCCAAAGAGCTGAATGTGCACAAAACTTCACTTTGCCAATTTTATCGTGGTACAAACCAAGGTCAAACAGCATAGCAAAATAAATACCCTAATCCAGCATCCAGAGTTGACAAATGATGCAGCAGGGAAAACAAGCAGCAAGCAAGGAGCTGTGAAATGCAGCTTCATGAGAAGACTCAGCAAGCTTCACAAATAGGGAAACTATCAGCACCATGGCCTGCACATCTCCAACTCCCACAAAGCCCTGTCCACTCTGGACAGATGTGCTGTTACCACAACCCTTGGAGCCTCACATCAGGCACCAAAATGACTGTGGTTGTTGAACCCAACATGTGGCTCAGCAGCTCACAGTGCTTTGTGCACTGCCCCATTCCCAGTGGGATGGGGATGAGAACTGGGAAAAAGAGTACAACTTCTGGGTTGTAACAAAACAGTTTACTAAGAGAGATAAAAGGAGAGGAGTAATAGTAATCACTATATATCCGTTGATATAGAATCGTATGTAACAACTGATGCACAAGCACTTGCTCAGCACCACCAGACTGATGCTCAGCTGGGCCCTGAGCAGTGAAGAGACTGAGATGAACTCCCACCCCTTTCAATACAATTTCTGCTTGCTGTCAGCTGATAGAGAACGTCCCTTTGGCCACTATCAGTCAGCTGTCCTCACTCTGTTCCCTCCCAGCTCCATGTGCCCTCCACTGACCATGGCCTTGGCTCTGTACAACACTGCTTAGCAGCAGCTGTAAACATCAGAGTGTTATCAATGGTTTTCTCCTAGAACCAAAACACTGCACCACAGCAGACAGTCTGAAGAAAACAATTCCATCCCAGCTGTAACTCAGATTCCTGCCTGTCCCCTCTTCTTGTTCTTCCTGATCAGGAAGCAAGGAACAGAATCTGCCGCTCTCCTCTCTGAGCCCTTTCCATCAGTTCTCAGCTGGCTCCTCTGCCATCCCCAGGCAGAGCTCAGTGCCCTCTCATGGATGGCAGCAGCCTTTTCTCTTCTTCCTTGCCCATCCGTCATGCAGAATCTGTACCCCATTTGCTACAGTACAGAGCTGAGAATCAACCCACCGTGTCTCTGTGAACCAAACAAGACCCTAGGCCTGCAAAGGCACAGAGATTTGGAGTTCGCTGAGTGAATGTTTGTGGTCCTCTCATTAGTGTAAGGATTCTTCAGAAAGCATCCCCTTCCAGAAGCATGCTTTGATTTAGCCTGTCTGGGTCTTGCATCTACACTGTGGTACTGATGTTCAGGGCCTTGCTCAGAATCAGCAGCCTGCATGAAAGGAAAAGCTCTGTTGTTTTCTCTTGATTTGTCCCGTTTATTTCCCATGCTACCCGCACTGGTCTACAGGCACTTTAGGGCAGCAGTAGGTTGGGGTTACCCCCAGAGGGTACACAGTAAGATTTAGGACGGGGTATTGGCAACAAGACTTTCTCTGAGGAATCCTCACACAATCCTATAGAACAACTCAGAGGCTTTCCATTCAATCTCCAACAGCAACAATATCCCTCAGCCCTTCTCTGTCACATCCAATTCCCCACCCTTCCCCATTTGGACCTGGTTTAAAGCCCTATAATCAATCAGTGCAGGAGCATTTCAGATGGGGTCATGGAGGAGGCAGACTGCCATTCTTGGGGTGGCCATTTTCCCAGGAGGGCATGGTGGGAGGGCTTTGTCCCATCTGGTTCCACCAACACTTGCATCCACCCAGCAGAAGGCTGTGCCCTCTGTGTCCCACTTGAACTCTGCATGGAGCTTACAGTTGGCAGTGACATGGCTGAGAAGCTCTGGGCATGGATTAAGGGACAGGGAATTAATGTGCCTTCCTAACTTCCTCCCTGCATGCCTTAGCAACTTCCTTGTAATCTCCCCAAGTACCCAGCCCCTTCTTCCAGAGGACGGAGATTCTCTTTTTCTTCCTGAGTCTCAATAGTTTTTCCCAGTTCATCTGCACTGGTCTTCTTCCCCTATGGCTCACCTTATGGCATTCAGGGACAGCCTGATCTCGTGCCTTTAAGATTTCCATCTTGAGGAGTGTCCAGGCTTCCTGGACCCCTTTACCCATAAGGAGCGACTCCCAAGGGACCTGTGCTACAAGTGTCCTGAACAGGTCAAAGTCCGCCCTCTAGAAGTTCAGGATAGTAGTTTTGCTAGTCAC
Source organism: Coturnix japonica (assembly GCF_054131305.1). NCBI lineage: Eukaryota > Metazoa > Chordata > Aves > Galliformes > Phasianidae > Coturnix > Coturnix japonica. The sequence continues at coordinate 15,971,081 of NC_140671.1, read as the reverse complement.
CCTTCTGACATCTCCAAGAATAGAGAATTCTACCATTTCATGGCCACTCTGCCCAAGACAGTCCCCAACCTTCTCAACTCCTACCAGTCCTTCACTGTTAGTGAAGAGCAGGTCTAGCAAGGAACCACCCCTGGTAGGACTTCATACCAGCTGTGTAAGGAAGCTCTCTTGCATGCAATCTATAAACCTCTTGGACTGATTCCTCTGCTATTTATTATATTCCCAGCATATATCAGAGAAGTTGTAGTCTCCCAAGAAAATGAGTGCTGGCAATCTTGCGACTTCAGTAAGCTGCTCATAGAATGCCTCACCCATCAATTAGGCGGTCTATAAGAAACCTTTAGCAAGATGTCACACTTACAGGCCTTTCCCCCGATCCTTACAAACATGCACTTCATTCTGAAGCCCAAGCTCTTCAACATCAAAACTCTCTTTAATATAAAGGGCCACACCACCACCCTTCCTTCCTCCTCTATCCCTTCTGAAGAGCTTGTAACCATCCATCACAGCACTCCAGTCATGGCAGTGGTCCCACCATGGGTCGGTAATAGCAACTAGGTCATGGTTTGTCAGATGCACAGTTGCTTCCAGCTCCTCTTGCTTGTTGACCAAGCTGCGTGCGTTGGTGTAGACGCACTTCAGCTGAGGCATCTGCCTCTCTCCCAGCTCAAACAGCATTTCCCTAGGCTTATCTCTGGTAAGCCCTGTTTTGTCCACTCCCCCATCGTAGCTAGTTTAAAGCTCTTTCGATAAGCCCCGCTACCGTCTATGCTAGGATTCACTTCCCCCTTTGAGACAGTTGGGTTCCATTCATGGATAACAGACCATGGGCCAAGTAAACTGTCCTGTGATCAAAGAACTCAAAGTTTCTGGCTCAGTACCAACCTCTGAGACAATTGTTCATTGCTTTGCTTTCCAAGCCTGCTCTGTGTCCCTCACTGCCACTGAAGGTATAGAACAAAAAATCACTTGATCTCCCACTTTGTGAACTAAATGGCCTAAATTCTTGAAATCTCTTTTTATAGTTTGTAGTCTTATCTAAGAAATTTCATCACTGCCCACCTAAACTATGAGTAGTGGAAAATAATCAGTGGACCTAACCAGCATTGGGAGTTTCCTCATTATGTCCCTGACCTGAAACCAAGAAGGCAGCAGACTTACTGACAACTGGGGTCCAGTCTGCAAATGGGGCCCTCTATTCCTCTGAGAAGGGAGTCACCCACCACGGCCACCCTTCATTCTTTCATGGCAGAGGAAGTCACAAGGCTTGGTAGTGACTGCCTTGCATTAGGTTTCCTCCTAGGCAGATCCTCCATTGCCTCCCCATTCTTATCTCCTTCAGATTTCAGAGTGTCAAACCTGTTGCTTAGATGGATCAGGGGTCGAGGGCTAGGCAGGCATGGGGGGGCTCCTGTGATGTTGAGTTGGGACTCTCTTCCAACCCTTCTCATCAGTCAGGTCTGTCTGACTGTGACAGGGCAGGGAGTCAACCACTTTTCTGGGGGTATCTGCCTGGCAGCCTTCCCTCGGGGATGCCAGCAAGTCACTCCACCAGCCCATCTCCCGATCACACTCCCTGATGGTAAACTGTAAGTAAAACCTTGAGTAAAGTGAGAGTTCACCTAGACAAAAGTATGAGTAGAAACATGGACTGACGTGAGGGTAAACCCAGAGTAAACCCAGGATCCCATCCATTGGGCATGCACAGCCTCTGAGGGCAACTTTTTCCAGTGTTGCTGTGTAAAAATATAGGTTCCTCACATCTAACCTATGTCTCCCCTTTTTAATTTAAATCCGTTTCCATTTGTCCTGTTATCAACAGACCATCCCATCCTTATTCTAGCGTTAGGCATCTCATCCTCAGATGGAAACCCTGGGGCTGAATTGGGATCAGTTTTTCAAAGAACCACAGGAGCTACAAGTTCACCTAGCTGAGTTCAGATGTGCACAGTGAGGTGTCTGTGTGTGAGTCCCTCATCTGAATCCTTGGTTTTTATTCCACAGGGACTGCACTACTCATACACAGTCTCTCAGTGATGCCCAAGGTGCCTTGGGTGATCCTAGTTTTGTGCTAGTGCTTGTAAACTGTGACGGAAAATCTATGAGATAGACACCTCCTTCTGGAGCATCAGCTGAGGGCCAGAAGGGAGGTATTCTTGGCCATCCTAAATACCACCTCAGCCACGTGCTTAGGGCACCCATTGTGTCTTTTGCACCTGACCCCATGGAGTATGTAGTGATATTCAGCTTATCAAAAGGATGAGCTCAGAACAGAAGAGGCAGATCTTCCTCTCTGCTCCATCTGTGGCATAGTCTGGATTTCAAGGCATTGCAAAGCTATGGCACATCTACGTTCTTGCACTGATGACACTTTAGCATGCTCTGGGCTCGCATTTCAATGGCATCTAATAAATCTAGGGTCATACCTGTTGACAGGAAGCTGGCAAATGTTGTCTCATTGTAAGGAAGAGCAAGAAAGATGACACGGGCAACTATGGACCTGTCAGTCTCACTACAGTGCTTGGTAAAATTATGGAGAAAATGATGGTGGGAGTTATGGAAAAACAACTGAAGGACAGGTCACAGACAACACAAGACACAGAGGGGAAGGTCCTATTTAATTTCAGGTCTTTTTATGACACCTTTATCCATTGAGCTGAACAAGGGAAGGCAGTTGATGTAATCCTTGAGGATTTCAGTAGAGCTTTTGATACTATTTCTCCAGCACCCTTCTGGACAGAAATTCCTGCATACAGCTAGACAGAAACAAAACGTGGTGTGTTGTAATACAAGAAGAATTTTACACAGCAGCAGCCATGGATTGAGATAAGGAGTTCACAGAGCAGCAGCTGCGGAGCAGGATAAACAGCATGAGAACAAAGGACATCTCTAGGAAAAGAATGAATGGCTCGTGGCTTTGAAGGGGGGTTATAGGGTTGTTATTGCAGTAGCTTTCCTCCAATTAGCGTGTGTGATTTTTGGACACCCTTGTCTGTCTCCTATAAAAGTCTGGCTTTCGGGCAATAAATTGATGCAGCTATATGTAACTATATTGGTGTTTCTCTGTTTGACCCAGCACGCTGACATTTTGCCTTTCAGGTTCACCAGCAGTGGTGGGTGAGCAGTTGGCCAGTAGTTCTGTCCCAAAGGATTATAGTCAGTGGGTTCCATTGGGCTGGTAGATGGTCACTGTCAGAGCTCCCCAGGGTTCCATTTTAGGGCCACTTTCCTTTCATGTTTATGCAGATGACTTGCATGCAGGACTAGAAGATGTTCTGAACAAGTTTGCTGATGAGACCAGATGAGGAGGTGTTGTTGCCTCCACTGAGGGTGGAGAGGACTTGCAGAGAGATGTGGACAAGTCAGAGAAGTGGGTACCAGTTGGTACTAAGCACCAAGTGCATAAAGTATAACAAGAACAAGTGCCTGATTGTGCACCTGGGTAGGGGCAACCCTGGACATAAACACTGTCTGTATATTGGACACATGAGAGACGTCTGACTGAAAAGGATTGGGGGTCCTGCTCAACATAAAATTTTAAGTGAGTCAGCAGTGTGCCCAGCCAGCCAAGAAGGCCAACAGTCCCCTAAAGTGCATCAAGCAATTTATTGCCAGCTGGGTGGGAGAAAGGTTTGTCCCTCTTTGCTCTGCATTGCTACTGCCTCACCTGGAGCACTGGGTGCACTTCTGGGCAATGCAGAACATAAAGAACATCAAAGTATGGGAGAGTGTGCACAGGAGGGCACTGGAACTGAGAGATCTGAAGTTCAGAGTTTCACTGGGATTGACTGCTTGTTCAGACTGGGCCCTTCTCACACCCCACATCCTGTGATGAGACACAGGGCACATGTGGGATATGAACTTTAACAGCATCCTTGCACCACATGCAAATGCTTTTCCCAGTGCTTCAGTGTTCCACCACCCATTGCTTTCAACATAGTTTTCAACACCCCATTGTATCTTTTAATTTTACCAGAAGCTGGTGCATGGTAGGGGATATGATAAATCCACTCAATGCCATGAACTTTGGCCCAAGTATTTATTAAGGGAATTTTTGAAATGTGTCCCATTATGAGACTCAGTTCTTTCTGAGGTGTCATGTCTCTATAGGACTTGTTTCTAACAACCCAATATTGTGTTTCTGGCAGTAGCATGGGGTACTGCGTATGTTTCAAGCCACCCAGTGGTTGCTTCCACCATGGTAAGCACAAAACGCTTATCATTATGAGATCCTGGCAAGGTGACATCATTCACCTGTCACTCCTCCCCATATTTATACTTTTGCCTTGGCCTTCCCCCCAGAGAGGCTTCATATTCTTGGCTTGTTTAATTATGGCACATGATTCACAGTCATGAATAACCAGTGCAATAGCATCCATAGTTAAGTCCACCCCTCAGTCTCTAGCCCAATTATATGTTATGTCCATTCCTTGATGGCCTGAGGTCTCATGGAACCATCAAGCTTGAAATAATTCACTCTTGTTCTGCCAGTCCAAGTCTATTTGAGCCACCTCAATTCTGGCAGCTCGACCTACCTGATGGTTGTTTTGTTGTTCTGCAATAGCCCGACTCTTGGGCAAGTGTGCATCCACGTGACACACCTTTACAATCATATCTTTTTTTTGAGCAGTTATGTTTTTCTACAGTTCAGCAGCCCAAATAGGTTTACACCTCCGTTGCCAGTTATTTTGTTCCCACTGCTGTAACAACCCCCATAAGGCATTTGCCACCATCCATGAGTCAGTATAAAGATAAAGCATTGGCCACCTCTCCCGTTCAGCCACATCTAAGGTCAGCTGGACAGCTTTTACCTCTGCAAACTGACTTGATTCTCCTTTACCTTCAGTGGCCTCTGTGACCTGTCGTGTGGGGCTCCAAACAGCAGCTTTCCATCTCCGATGCTTCCCTACAATATGAAATGATCCATCAGTGAAAAGAGCATATTTCTTTTCATTTTCTGGTAGTTCGATGTATGGTGGGGCCGCTTTAGCACATGACACCTCTTCTCCTGGTGATGTTCCAAACTTTTTATCTTCAGTCCAGTTCATGATCACTTCTAAAATTCCTGGACGATTGAGGTTCCCCATCCGCGCTTGTTGTCTAATCAGTGCAATCCACTTGCTCCAGGTGGCATCGGTAGCATGATGGGTGGAGAGAACCTCCCCTTTCAACATCCGGTTCATCATTGACAGTCGAGGTGCCATAAAGAGCTGCATTTCAGTACCAGCTACTTCGGAAGCAGCCCGAGCCCCCTCATACGCGGCTAAGATCTCCTTCTCAGTTGGAGTGTAGCACTCTTCAGACCCCTTGTACGCTCAGCTCCAGAATCCCAGGGGTCGGCCTTGGGTCCCTCCTGAGGCTCTTTGCCACAAACTCCAAGTGGGACCTTTCTCTCCAGCAGCAGTATAGAGGATGTTCTTTACATCCTGTCCAGTCCGTACTGGCCCCAGGTCCATGGCACAGGCTATCTCCTGTTTAATCTGTTCAAAAGCCTGCTGCTGCTCTGGGCCCTATGCAAAATCATTCTTCTTCTGCATCACCTGATAAAGGGGGCTTACAATGAGGCTGTAGTTTGGAATGTGCATCCTCCAAAAGCCCACTGCACCCAGGAAAGATTGTGTCTCTTTCTTGCTAGTTGGTGGAGACATGGCAGTGATTTTGTCAATCACTGTTGGGATGTGATGACATCCATCCTGCCACTTTATACCTAAGAACTGAATTTCCTGGGCAGGCCCTTTTACTTTGCTTCACTTAATAGCAAAACTGGCTCATAGAAGAATTTGAATTATTTGCTCTCCAGCACAGCAGCACTCAGTGGGGGTGTGACCTCATTCAGGCCACGGTAGTCTACTGTCAGCCTCCATTCTCCACTGGCTTTACGCACTGGCCATATGGAGCTGTTAAAAGGTGAGTGAGTTTTACTGATCACTCCCTGATTCTCCAACTGGCGAATCAAATCATGAATGGGGAGCAAGGAATCCCTGTTGGTGCGATACTGCCGTCTGTGCACTGTCTTTGTAGCAATCGGTACCTGCTGCTCTTTTATTTTTACTCGTAGCAGCCTCACAACAGACGGGTCCTCTGACAGGCCAGGCAAAACAGACAGCTGCTTAATGTTGTCCATATCTACAGCAGCGATTCCAAAGGCCCAGTGATACCCCTTAGTATCCTTGAAATGCCCTCTTCTGAGGTATCCTCAATACCAAGTATGAACGGAAACCCTGGACCACTCACATAGGATGTTTTTTCCAGTCTTTACCAGTGAGGCTTATTTCAGCCTCCAACACAGTCAATTCTTGAGAGATATCCAGAAATATGGATTGATTCTGTCCCTTCATGACTGGAGGGCATTAGGGTGCACTGTGCACCAGTATCCACCAGTGCCTTATATTTCTGTGGTTCTGATGTGCTAGGCCATCAAATCCACACAGTCCAATAAACTCTATTATCCCTTCCACTCCCTTGAATGAGGGCAGGGCCCCTCTATTGGTTACCTGTGATAACTGGAGCAGCCGTACTGGTGGTTGGACTGTTTTGTAGTTCCCTCACCCGTGCTCATAGTACAGGAGTAGGCTGGTCATGCCACTTCCTCGTGTCTTCTCTGTGGTCACGTAGGTAACACCACAAGGAAACACACAGTGCAATTTACTGTTGTTCCTTGCTCAATCTGGAAAGCGCTTGTGTCTAATAGCTGAGAATTTTAATGATACACATGAAGGCTTTATGGTCGTTAATTTCTTTACGATCTCTCGCCTTCAACTGAAGCAGCAGCTAGGCCAATTACCAAGTGACACCAAGGAGATGAAGTGGCAAAATGGCGATTTATTGAAACAGACACATCCTTATATAACCTATGCCTTTTTGTCTACACCCACTGTATTACACTAAGATTCTTCCAGAATATGGGGAAGGGACTGTCACATCACAACAAGCTACCGTCCCAGCTGTCCCAACAGCGAAGCAACCAGGTAACAAGAGATTCATTCTGGTGCCGTGTGAACTCCTTTCTTACGCCTTCGATTTCAGTCATCTTCAGGGATCGACAAACAGTAACAGAGATTTCCTCCTCATCACTCTCTTCTTCATGACACTTTTCCTTTTTCCTTTCTCGGTACTTATCCAGATCTGTCACCTGGATCTTCTGTTGCCTCCTCCTCCACTTCTTTTTTCCGTTCTAGACGTGAGGACACCCATTTCCATTTCTTGCCTTCCACAAGGGCAACTGATATTGTTACTGGTGCCTCCTGTGACTGATCAAAATTGACTTGGGGATTTCCCTTTTTGGCTAGAACCTCAGCTCGGAAATTCTCTCTTTTCGGAACAGTGTTATATAGAGCACGGTAAGCACAAGCCAAGCCCCAAATAAGTCATACCCCCTTAGATCTATCTAGGCTGCGCCATCCCTGACTCAAATACTGGCTTAGTTTCTCGGGATCCCACAGGTGTTCAAGAGTTAAATCCCATGACATTGCGGGCCCCCATGTGTTGGCGAACCTGAAGGCAAAAGTCAGCGTTCTAGGACAAACAACCACACACCAATATAGTTAAATATAGCTGTGTCCATCTATTGCCTGAAGAGCCGTACTTTTATAGCAAACAAACAAGGGTGTTCAAAAATCACACGTACTAATTGGAAGAAAGCTTCTGCAATAAGAACCCTAAAACCCCGCTTCAAAGCCACGAGCCTTTCACTCTTTTGCTAGAGGTGTCCTTGGTTCTCATGCTGTTTATCCTGCTCTGCAGCTGCTGCTCTGTAAAGTGCTTATCTTGATCCATGGCTGCTGCTCTGTAAAATTCTTCTTGTATTACAACAGAATGGCAGTTCCCTGGGGTCTCCAGCACACCCCCAGCCAGCTGGCAAATGCCACTGAGGACCTTTAGGAAAGACATGCCCTGGGTAGTGACAATGTTCACTGGACAACTGTGAGCCCCACAATGGGTCTCGTACCTGTGTGCCATCTTCTGAACACCAGTAGCACAGTGTAGATGCAAGGCCCAGCCAGGCAAAATCAAAACATGCTTCTGGAAGGGGATCCTTTCTGAAGAGTCGTTACACTAATGAGAGGACCACAAACATTCACTCAGCGAACTCCAAATCTCTGTGCCTTTGCAGGCCTAGGGTCTTGTTTGGTTCACAGAGACATGGTGGGTTGATTCTCAGCTCTGTACTGTAGCAAATGGGGTACAGATTCTGCATGACGGATGGGCAAGGAAGAAGAGAAAAGGCTGCTGCCATCCATGAGAGGGCACTGAGCTCTGCCTGGGGATAGCAGAGGAGCCAGCTGAGAACTGATGGAAAGGGCTCAGAGAGGAGAGCGGCAGATTCTGTTCCTTGCTTCCTGATCAGGAAGAACAAGAAGAGGGGACAGGCAGGAATCTGAGTTACAGCTGGGATGGAATTGTTTTCTTCAGACTGTCTGCTGTGGTGCAGTGTTTTGGTTCTAGGAGAAAACCATTGATAACACTCTGATGTTTACAGCTGCTGCTAAGCAGTGTTGTACAGAGCCAAGGCCATGGTCAGTGGAGGGCACATGGAGCTGGGAGGGAACAGAGTGAGGACAGCTGACTGATAGTGGCCAAAGGGACGTTCTCTATCAGCTGACAGCAAGCAGAAATTGTATTGAAAGGGGTGGGAGTTCATCTCAGTCTCTTCACTGCCCAGGGTCCAGCTGAGCATCAGTCTGGTGGTGCTGAGCAAGTGCTTGTGCATCAGTTGTTACATACAATTCCATATCAACGGATATATAGTGATAACTATTACTCCACTTCTTTTATCTCTCTTAGTAAACTGCTTTGTTACATCCCAGAAGTTGTACTCTTTTTCCCAGTTCTCATCCCCATCCCACTGGGAATTGGGCAGTGCACAAAGCACTGTGTGCTGCTGAGCCACATGTTGGGTTCAACAACCACTGTCATTTTGGTGCCTGATGTGAGGCTCCAAGGGTTGAGATAGCAGCACATCTGTCCAGAGCGGACAGGGCTTTGTGGGAGCTGGAGAAGTGCAGGCCATGGTGCTGGTATGTGTGGATGTGCTCCCTATGTGTGGAGCTTGTTGAGTCTTCTCATGAAGCTTCACTGCACAGCTCCTTACTTGGTGCTTGGATGCTGCATTAGGGTATTTATTTTGCTATGCTGTTTGACCTCAGTTTGTACCACGATAAAATTGGCAGCTGACAAAGTGAAGTTTTGTGCACATTCAGCTCTGCGGTCATCTTTGGGTTTTGGAAGTAATATTGTCCATATGATTAGGAATTACACAATTTACATTGTCGCCTCTGTGAGTCCGGGGGTGTACTGGATATTGTGTTGAGGGACATGGTTTAGTGGGAGCTATAGGTAATAGGTGAACGGTTGGACTGGATGATCTTTTAGGCCTTTTCCAACCTTGGTGATTCTATGAATCTATGATTGAGGTTAAACAATTATTCAGGAATATCAGTGAGAGATCTGCCCCAAGGTGAGAAGGCTCTGCATGGCAGAGGGTGTGGGACGGTCTGGGCAGCTGCCTGGAGTGGTGGGCACCCCCAGGGCTTTGGAACTTCATCTCCGAGCAACTGCAGGATCCTGATAAACTGGTAGAATATTGGGGGCAGGTCTGCTGTGGCACTGGTAACCCCCAAGAGGCACAAATGACTGCAGTGTGCCAGATCCAGAGAGCTGGATCTGCTGACAGTGCTGCAGCCTCTGCAACTCCTGGCACAGACCATGCAGCAGCTCCAAGGTTTTGCTACACGTCCTGCAGTTGCTCCAAGCTCTGGGCAGATCCCTCTGTCACTCCACCCCTCATAATGAGCTCTGCAGTTACTCCTGCTACGGGTCCTGTAGCTGTTCCAAGTATGGTAATAAGAAAATGGTACAAATTCCTCCCAAGGGAGGAAGTACAGCCCTGCGGTGGCTCCAACCCCTCCAATGAGCCCAGTGGCTGCTCCAACATAGTCACAGGTCCTGTGGTGGTTCCAGCTCTGGCAATGAACTCTGAGGTCACTTCAACTCCTGCAACAGCCCAACAGCCACTTCAGCTCCTACAGTGAACCCTGTGGCTGTTAAAACCCCTGCAACTAATCCTGGACTTGCAGACAGATGCGCATAGGGATTAGTTCATATATGTTTGCAACTGCATATGTTGTATATGTGTGAAAATACACTAAATATATTATATATGTATAAATACATTTGTCATAATTATTATCCTTTTCTTTTTCTCTTTGTCTCAACCCATAAACCTTAAACCACAGCACTGCCTTGAGATGCTTACGGATCTCCTTGGGACTATTCAATCTGATCTGGTCACACAGTGAAGAGCACCTGAAGATCTCAAGGTTTTCTCAGGGAGCAGCTCCTGAGGTATATTCCTTACACCAGCTTTGGAAGAGGCCTCCCTCCAGTTCTCTGGTCCTGCTCTAAAGGGGCCCTCTTGTTATGGCAGTGCCAGCAAGGAGACCAGCTCTGACAGACCTGTTCATATTGCCGGCTACTGACTGCAGCCCTGGATTGCTGCTGTAGAGGCAACAGGACTGTTGTGAGACACACAAGACCTTCAGGACTGCACAAATGAGAGGACTCAAGAGCACTGCAGCACTGGTAAGAGCACATGAATGAAAAGAGCACGTTGAGCTGCTGTCTGTGGCTGTACCTCCCCAAATCCAGGCAAAGTAGGAAGAAAGAAAATCTAAGTAAGTCTATTTTGAAAGCTTTTTAGGTATCTTATAACATATTCAGGGAATCTGGTTCCATGTTTACATGAGTTCTTGGAGTGAGAAAATGGAAATTAGGTAGGAAAGAATTTAAATACATTTTTATTTATAAGTTCAATAACATTTTTTTTTTGCACATTCCTATATCTCACATAATCAAACAGACAAAGATGCATAAAACATAAAGAACCACCACTGGGAATCCTATTGAGGAAGTTGTGCATTTTATTGTAGCTGGAATAGTGCTTATTGCAACACCTTCCTGAAAGCGTGCTTGATCTCCCTGTTCCTCATGCTGTAGATAATAGGGTTTAGTGTTGGAGGAACCACTGCATACAGAAGTGCCACTGTCAGATCCAGGAGTGGGGAGGAAATGGACGGGGGCTTCAGGTAGGCAAAAGCACCAGTGCTGAGAAACAGGGAGACCACAGCCAGGTGAGGGAGGCACATGGAGAAGGCTTTGTGCCGTCCCTGCTCAGAGGGCATCCTCAGCACAGCCATGAAGATGTGCACATAGGACACAACTATGAAAACAAAGCAACCAAAGCCTAAACTGACACCAAAAAAGAGAAATACAAATTCCATGAGGTAGGAGCCAGAGCAGGAGAGCTTGAGGATCTGTGGGATTTCACAGAAAAACTGGTTGACAACATTGCCTTGGCAGAGAGGCAGTGAAAACGTACTGGCAGTGTGCAGCAGGGAATAGAGAACCCCAGTGCCCCAGGCAGCTGCTGCCATGGTGGCACAAGCTCTGCTGTCCATCAAGGTCCCGTAGTGCAGGGGCTTGCAGATGGCAACGTAGCGGTCATAGGACATGATGGTGAGAAGGGAATACTCTGCTGAGAGGAAGAAGGAAAAGAAAAAGAGCTGTGCAGCACATCCTGTGTAGGAGATGGCCCTGGTGTCCCAGAGGGCGTTGGGCATGGCTTTGGGGAGAGTGGTGGAGATGCAGCCCAGGTCGAGGAGGGCCAGGTTGAGGAGGAAGAAGTACATGGGGGTGTGCAGGCGGCGGTCGCAGGCTACGGCTGTGCTGATGAGGCCGTTGCCCAGGAGGGCAGCCAGGTAGATGCCCAGGAAGAGCCAGAAGTGCAGGAGCTGCAGCTGCCGCGTGTCTGCCAACGGCAGCAGGAGGAACTCGCTGATGGAGCTGCTGTTGGACATCTGCTGTTGTTGGGCTTGGAGTCCTGCTCAGAGTGCAGAAGATAATGACAAGTCCAGACCATTCTCAGACACACTCCTCCTGCTATAATATGAAATGTTTTTATTCTCTTACAACAGTGTACATTTAGCACCATTACTTGCATTTAATTTCATGTATTTCAGCATTCCTTAAGCAGAAGCAGCATATGGAGCTCTAACCTTCCTTTTATTTTCTTATGCCTTCTCCCTGGATATTTTCATCTGTTTCATGTCTCATATCTTTACCCCAAGTGCTCTTAGAGCCCCCTACCCGAGCTTCTGTGGCATTCAGTTTCAGTTAGAAAATGCTGCCTGTTTGTAGGATAAGTGAATTATTCATGCCTACAGAAAATGAAGATAATTCCATCCTTCGAGAAAGGGGAGACTGAAAGCACATCATGTGTGAGTGTTCACAAAACAAGCAATTGATTGATGAAAAATTCTCAGAACTCTTATTGCCCCTTTTAGATTTCTGACTCCAAACCTCTTTGCCTCAGAACAGGAAATGGAAACCCCCTGCCTTGGCTCTCCTCTTGCAAAGTGCCCTCAGAAACATTCCGTTGTGCAGTGGAGTTGTGATCCCCTGCCCCAGGCAGCAGCTGTGGCAGCACAAACCCTGCCGGGGGGCTCCTTCCCCCCACCCGTCTCCCTGCAGCACCCTGGGCAGCTCCCCGGGCAGGCTGAGTGCTGAGCCTGGCAGGCGGCAGAGTCCCATACCCGGCACACAGCCCCTGGGGCACAGCAGGGACCCTGCTCTGCAGGACAGCCCTGGGCACCCGCCTGCAGCCCCGGCTGCACAGCCTGCAGCCGTGCTGGGACATGCAGCCCTCAGGGCTGTGATTTCATACTGCAGTATGGAAGCCCTCAGCTGGAGCAGAAGGCTTTTTCCACAGTAAAGAAACATGCAGTGCCTGCATCCAGATCTCCTATGGGATGTCCCAAATTAAGTTGACCCTCTATGAAAAGCAGCTCATGGTCTGCAGTGAGACTTACCCTGTCATGGTCTGTGAGCAATGCTCCTGCAGTGAGCTCACAGCCTGCTCACACCACACACATCCTGCAAGCTCTCTTCAGTTTCTCTCCTCTCCTTCTGTCACCTGCAGGCTGTGCTGTGCACAAGAGCTGCTCCTGGGCACAGCTGTCTCTCTGCAGCCCTGCACACTTTTATGAGCTCCCTGTGTCCCAGGAGCCTGGACAGGCAAGCAGCAGATTATGTCATTTTTATCTTTCCGACTTGTCTCCCCTGACATGTCCCTGGGTCCTCATGGCCAACAGCTCCTGAAAGACAACAGCATCATGACTGTGCTTTGAAATTCGCTCAATTAACCACCACATGTCCAGTGGTCAGTGACTGATTGGAGACATATGGGGAGTGCTCCCAGAGATCGTTTGATGAAACAATAAGGGCAACCAGACAAGGAAGGCAAGGTTTGGACTTTCCCTGTGCAGGGCAGTGATCCAGCTGAGGCAGTGCAGGAGTCTCATCCCTTGACAGAAATCCTGGAGATGAAATGGGATTCAGCTCCCTACACACCCACAGGAGCTGGGATTCCTCTGGTTCAGTTCAGAAGAGCACAAGGAGTTGCCTGCATGTGAGCTCCTGCTCTGAGTCCTCGGACCTTCAGCTGGGAGGCAGCTGCTCACACACAGACACTGGGTGATGCCCAAGGTGCCTGGGCTGCTCCTGATGTGTGCCAGTGCTTGTAAACCATGTGGGAAATCCCTGAGATAGACAGCTCCTTCCTGGGCATCAGCCGAGGGCCAGAGAGGGGATAGCACTGGCTGTCTGGTGAATTCACTCACAGCTGCAAGAGCAGCACAGGGCCTTCAGGAAAGCCATGCCCATGGTGTGACCATGTTGCTGTGTCAACTCCAAGGCCCACGATCAGTCTAATGTTTGTGTGCCACCTTCTGCACACTGATACCATAGATTAGCTATCCAGTCAGGCTATGTCCAGTGATGCTTTCCAATTAGGATGTTTACTTCTGTGGTTTTGCACTTATGCAAACACCAACACACAAGAAGCTAGAAATCTTGATAGAGCTGCAGGCCTGAGCTCCTGTTTGGACCATGGGGACACAGTTTAATGGCTTCCACAACTGCACTGTAGCACAAGGGGGATACCGAGTCTTTAGGATGGATGGGCGAGGAGATAAAGAAGGGTGGATGCCCTCTGTGAGAGTGCACTGAGCTCTGCCTGGGGATGGAAGAGCAGACAGGTCAGAGCTAATGGAAATGGCAAACAGAGGAGACCATCAGTGTCTTTTCCTGTCTTCCTGATCAGGGAGAGTAAATGGAAGGTGCCCTCTGCAGACAGATGGGAATCTGATGTTGTCTGTCCCTTGTCCCATTTGGTGGCCTTTGTCACTCCATTATCTGCAGCAGGGACAGCACAGCAGGGCATGTGGCATCCAGCAGATCCATGGAGAGCACAGATGGCAGCTTCTTGACCAAGCAGTGGAGGAACCAAAGAGGAGAGGTGCTCTGCTGGATCTCATACTCTCCGGCATGGAAGGACTTGTGGGAACTGCGAAGGTGAAAGGGGCATCAGGCCACGTGCAAGATGCAAATGTATCTCTTTTTATTTATTTTGAGGCTGTAAGCTTAATAGTTGATCATAAATGTCAATAAAACTGAAACAAATAATTGAAGACAAAGATGGAAATCATTGAAATTGTGTTAACCCTTCTCAACATGAAAAATTCTCATGAGTCTTGTTCCATTTTAAGTTGTAAATATGAATCTTTGAGGTGATTTGATGTCTTTTTTTTTCTTTTACTGAAACTACAATGTTTTCCAGAACTGTGTTCGCTGGACACAAATGTCTTCAGATTCAGAGACACAGACAGTGGTGCCAGTGCCAATGCCCTGTGACTATAGCCCGGTGCCCAGCACTACTCTTCCCTGCTGCCTATTTGATGTGTCTCATCCTCCAAGTTTTTTCAGCTCTCCTAAATAAATGGCCATGGTTAAGGGCATGTTTTCAGCAGGCCATTTGGGCACAAACTACTCCCACTGCCCTCCAGATTTCTCCATCCCTTGCTCTTTGTTCAGTCAGATACCTCCCAATTATCTGTCTGATTTCTGACTTTCAGGGGGATTACTGGAATTTGTTCCATCTCCCCAAAGTCTGAGAATCAGTGAGAATGTGTTAACCCGTCTCAATGTGTGAAATACTCACAAGTCCTGATCAATTTTAAGTTGATACCTCTCAACTACCTGGCTGATCTATCCCAGGGAGATTACTGGAATTTGCTCTATCTACCAGAGTCTGATGGCCTCTGTTGTCAACTACTTCACTGTGATTCAATCTATCCTATCCTACCTCAGAATAAATCATTTCTTTTAAAAGTATTCCATATGAAAGACAAACTTCAATAGATGCAGCTTGAACATGGCATGCAGTTGATCACTGTGTTTTACTGTTCATTCAATTGCATCACCTTTCTTTCCATTTGCTGGCCAGATAAAAAAGAGAAATCTTTCCTTTTCCATGTGTAGCTGGTTCTCTGAGGAAAGCCAGTGGGAGTTGGTGCAAAGCAGTTTTAACACTGAGCGGATGAATGCAGAGGAGAAGAGTGATGTGAAGAAAAGTGATGCAAGTCCCATAGGTCCATTGTGAGCAGAAATTGGGTGGGGAGGTTGAGAAGGACCTTTGTCAACACAGTAACAGTACAGAACTCATTGGGACATCCTGGATTGGTATCAGTTGCACAGTGCTGCTTTAATGTCTTCTTTAAACCCAACTATAAATAAATAGACAATAAATTTATACTGGATTCTTTAAGCTCTCTCCAGATATCCCTCCTTTTTGCTGAACAAGTTCTGATAACCTGAAGAAGATAACAAGATGGCATAAGGCACAGGAGATTCTTTAGGTTATAATGGTCCCAGGGTGCATTTGATGCTGAGTTCATCAGCCTCTAGTGCAGAGAGAAGTTTGCACAAAGTGCTCAACAAGACAAAGTCAGAAGTAACAGTGAAGTTTCTTGGAGTATTAATGGGCCCGCTGAGGAACATTACCAAGTAAGCTTCCCAAGGGACTTGTTAGAGAAGATAACTGGAAGCCATGACTACAGGCAGGCAAAGGCACTGGCATGCTAAGAAACCTCTCCTTTGCCTTACGAAGCAGACAGGTCAAGCCCTGATTGCAAGACCAGTGGTAGAGAGGTCCTGTATGTCATGTTGGCTCTGGGCATTTCCTGGGGCAATGTGTTGGAATTTTGTATGATGTTAAATGAAAGACATGGGGACAGAAGATCCCAGGCTCTACATGTGGTGCAAGGACGCTGTGAGGTTCATGTCCCATATGAGACCTATGTTTCATTGCAGGATGTGAGCAGGGATGTGAGAAGGGCCCAGTCTGAACAAGCAGCCAATCCCTGTGAAACTCTGAACTTCAGATCTCTCGGTTTCAGTGCCCTCCTTTGCACATTCTCCCAGAGTTTGAAGTCCTTTATGTTCTGTGGTGCCCAGAACATAGTGAGGCAGTAGCAATGCAGAGCAGAGGGACAACCCTTTCCCTCACCCAGCTGGCAATAAGTTGCTTCATGCACTCCAGGGGACTGTTGTCTTTCCTGGCTGCCTTGGCACACTGCTGACTCACATTCAGTGTGATGCTGACCAGCACCCCAACCCTTTCCAGTCAGAATCCTCTCCAGTGTCCCATATCCAGTCAGTGTGTATGTCCAGCATTGCCCCTACCCAGGTGCACAATCAGGCACTTGTTCTTGTTATACTTTATGCACTTGGTGCTTAGTACCAACTGGTACCCACTTCTCTGACTTGTCCACATCTCTCTGCAAGTCCTCTCCACCCTCAGTGGAGGCAACAGCACCTCCTCATCTGGTCTCATCAGCAAACTTGCTCAGAACGTCTTCTAGTCCTGCATTCAAGTCATCTGCATAAACATGAAAGGAAAGTGGCCCCAAAATGGAACCCTGGGGACCCCGACAGTGACCATCTACCAGCCTGATGGAAAAAACTGACTATAATCCTTTGGGACTGACCTACTGGCCAACTGCTCACCCACCACATTGTGTTTCTGTCTAGCCATATGCAGAACATTCTGTCCAGAAGGTTGTTGTGAGAAACAGTATCAAAATCTCCACTGAAATCCTCAAGGATTACATCAACTGGCTTCCCTTGGTCAACTAAACGGATAACTGTGTCACAAAATGAGCTTAAATTAAACAGGACCTTTGCCTCACAAACTTGTGTTGGCTGCGACCAATGACAGAATTGTCCTTCAGCTGTTTTTCCATAACTCCCACCATCATTTTCTCCATAATTTTACCAGGCTCTGGACTGACAGGTCCATAATTGCCCATGTCATCTTTCTTGCTCTTCCTTACAATGAGACAACATTTGCCAGCTTCCTGTCAGCTGGCATGACCCTAGACTTCTTTAGATGCAATTGAAATGAGAGCCCAGAGCACACTAAGTTTTCATCATTGAAAGAAAGTAGATGTGCCATAGCTTTGCAATGCCTTGAACTCCAGAGTATGCCACAGATGGAGCAGAGGGGAAGATTTGCCTCTTCTGTAGTGAACTCATTCTTTTGGTAAGCAGAATAACACTACCTGATACATGGGGACTGTGTCTCTGCTCTGCTCTGCTCAGCTCACAGGGCAGCGGTCTGGCAGGGTGTTGCTCTCATGTCAGTGCAGGTAAACTCACTTTAATCCTTTTTCCTCTGTAAATGCTTCCTCTGTTTGTATGCTCAGATACACTTCCACATTCCCTCAACTACACTTTCATATATCATTAACAATTACACTTTCTTATACCATCAAAACAGTTTGTCAAAACGTACAGTTCTTCAGTTCACATAAACTCCCTTAATACAGTCTGTATTCTTCAGTTATAAACACCGTGCCACAGAACCAGCACTGATTGAACCACCTCCCTCACACACTTCCTCGCAAGCAGTACATAGTATTACATAAATGGGTTGACACTCATTGGTCGGGTGGAATGTACACCTCTCCTCAGGACAATCTTACTAATCTACAGAGTACAAACTCCTGTCTTCTTACATACAAGCAGAAAGTACTTATGAGTGGACACACAACACAGTCTTTCACTTTGTCCGTGTCTGGCCATTTCCCTCACAGGAGGAAGGAAACATGGATCGGGACTCGGCACTCACCCTGCAGCTGTTCTGTGTCTCACTCACACCACACTCACTCTGACATTTAGATCAAAAACCATGGTTTATTCATACTACACAATGCTGACAACGTTTTCTAGCTGGAATCTTAATAACACTCATACTCTGGTCGACCAGTTGCAAACGTTAATGTTTTTCCCAGAGTCGGCTTGACACACGGTACCAAACACTTAAAGCAGATGATAATATTGAACATACAACCTATAACCCCCGTGATTACAACTTGGAGAACCCAGGCTACCATTTGACAGGCTATCCACTATATCCCATACCCGTAGGAGAGACCAACCTAGGTCCCTCCTATTGTCACCCACCTGGGAGAGAGTACTTGTTCTTGTTTCCATTCATATGACATACAGTTCCCTTTCATAGGAACTCACCCAAGGAGTCTTCCTACCCCAGCTGGCAACCAAAGCCATGAGCTCACCTCCCTGGGAGCAGCACGTATGGCTGTAAACTGTGTAGGATGTCTCCTCAAGACATATGGGCTCCACTTACCATACACATACCTGGTCCACCTATGGGTGGTCCTTGTCTGTCCCTGCAGTGATCAGGTGAGGAAGGGAGTCCTTCAGAGAAATCTCAGGGTGCGCCAAAAGTGTCTCCCTCTCAGCTGGTCCTGCAGCGAACAGAGCTGGTCCCACCTGGGCCGCCAAATTGACTACAGGAATTGAACTCTATAACCTCTATAACTGATACAGTCTCCCATGACATCCTTATAACAAAGCTGAGGAAGTATGGGATAGGTGATTGGACAGTGAAGTGGGTCGAGAATTGGCTGACTGGCAGAGTGCAGAGTGTTGTCGTTGGCGGTGCAGTGTCTGGCTGAGGGCCTGTAACGAGCGGCATCCCCCAGGGGTCTGTGCTCAGTCCGGTCTTGTTCAACATCTTCATCAATGACCACCCTCAGCAAGTTTGCTGATGACACGAAGTTGGGAGGATTGGCTGACACACCTGAAGGCTGTGCTGCCATTCAGCGAGACCTGGACAGGCTGGAGAGCCGGGCAGTAAGAAACCGGATGAGGTTTAACAAAAGCAAGTGTAGAGTCTTGCACCTAGGGAGAAATAATTGCATGCACCGGTACAGGCTGGGGGAAGAGCTGCTGGGGAGGAGCTCTGCTGAGAGGGACCTGGGCGTCCTGGTGGACGACAGATTAACCATGAGCCAGCAGTGTGCCCTTGTAGCCAAAAAAGCCAATGGCATCCTGGGGTGCATTAAAAAGAGCGTGTCCAGCAGGTCGAAGGAGGTGATCCTCCCCCTCTACTCTGCCCTGGTGAGGCCTCATCTGGAATATTGTGTCCAGTTCTGGGCTCCCCAGTAAAAAAAAGACAGGGATCTCTTAGAAAGAGTCCAGCAGAGGGCCACTAAGATGGTGAAGGGCCTGGAGCATCTCCCCAATGAGGAGAGACTGAGGGAACTGGGTCTGTTTAGCCTTGAGAAAAGAAGGCTGAGAGGGGACAGGATCCAGGTTCTATAAATATTTGAGGTGTGGGGGGCAAAGTGTTGAGGCCAGACTCTTTTCAGCAGTGTGTGGAGACGGGACAAGGGGAAACAGACAGAAACTGCACCATAGGAAGTTCTGCACTAATGTGTGCAATAACTTCTTTACGGTGAGAGTGACAGAGCACTGGAACAGGCTGCCTAGGGTGGTTGTGGAATCTCCTTCTCTGGAGATATTCAAGACCTGCCTGGATGCTGAGCTGTGCAACGTGGTGTAGGGAACCTGCTTTGGCAGGGGGCTGGACTCAGTGGTCTCTGGAGGTCCCTTCCAACCCCTACAATTCTGTGATTCTGTGAATATCATGGAGTTGTTTGGATGGGGAAAGACTACCCCTTTGAATGACCTTTTGTCAGGGCATGTCCTGGGATTCCTAGGATCCTCAAAATGCAGCACTGCTTCTGTCACTGAAAAATGGGGCCCTGTGTGGGACGGAGGGAGGGTCCATGAGTCCCTGGCCCACCTGACTGAGTATTTCCATGGTCTTAGCAAAGACATACTTACAACTTGAGAATGACAGTTAGCTGTGTTCATGGTGGCATGGCCACTTTTAATGGCCTTGAACTGTCTGAACATAACTGAAGAGGCTCAGGCTGATGCAAATCAGCTATTGAATGATAGTGTTGAAAAACTGGAAAGACAGGTGGCAGTTTTGATGGGGAAAAAACCTAATTCAATCATTCTCCTATGGAAGATCAGGAACATCTCTCTGGAAGACCATGGGGACCCTGTACAAGGGAATCTGTATAAAATGGACTCTGTAAATGAAGGCACTAAAAGGTCAGATTTTGAGGTTCCATTTGGACTAGATCTATTTGAGATCTGACTGATTGTAACCCAAAAATGAAAAAAAAAAAAAAAAAAAATGCAGGATAGGCTGGTGGGAGTGCCCTGACCAGTATCCCACCCCCCAAACCCTGCTGCCCATAATACAGCAGCTGAACTGATGGATATAGTACAGTGGTTTAGACAGAAACCAAGAGAGCATGCCAGCATAGCTGCTCTGGTTATGGGACATGGAGGCAGAAAGCGCTGTGGTGAATGGACTGGAAATTTCAAAACTGACATCCATTACTACTCACCCTGCCCTCAGGCAAAGACTGTATGCTCTGTCCAACATAATGAGGATAGCCATTTGATCAGTGAATGATTTATGGCTGTGTGTCATATAACATGGCCAAATAAGAATGACATACCATTAAATATCAGCCTGTGGTCCTCTATGGAGGACTAACAAAATTATATTAGAGAATTAGGCATGAAAGAGGCAATCTATGAAGATGATTTTGAGAGCCCAGTCAATAAATTTTTCATCAGGAACGAGGGATCTCATCCTACAGCCATCACCTTTACATCAGTATGGGTCTATGTTATCCATACTGAACCCCCCAGTGGCCCTCAGGTGCTGTAATACAACAGGCTGCCCAATTGATGGGGAGACAAGAGTGCCTACGGCCAGATGCAGGCTCTGAATGGTGGTGGAAAGGTCTGAGAAAGGCAGAGAACCATCTGCTGCCATGACTTAGGCGTCCAGCCCCTAAGGTAATCCAGTCTGGACCCATTAGGGTCTTGAGACAACAAATGTTTAAAGACCAGATTAGAGCAGGAGTTCAGTTTAAAAAGATCGATGGACAGCATAATCAGGAAAAAATATCTGTTAAACAGGCCCAAGCACTGAGTATTTATAGTCCAACCTTTTCAGCCAAACTAGATGTGAATGTAACTCAAGAAGGGTCTGGATGGGGGCTCTGGCAGAGCCAGAGTTCTTTGTGAACCCCTATGAGGTTTTGGCCACAGGTTTGGCATGGAGCAGAATAAAGATACATCACAGTTGAAAAGCATTTATTGGCTACCTATTCTACACTACAGGTGGTAGAACCAGTAGCTCAGATTTCAGAGGTTATCGTTAAACAACAAGGCCAGTCCAGGGGTGGGTAAAAGATCTAACACACATCTCTATGATGGGGGTGGCCCAATCACAAGCAGTGGTGCGCTCAGTTGTTCTGCTTGCCTGCTCCTCAAGGAGTTAAGAGAAATCTATGCCTGTTGCGTGTTCGAGTGCATGCGCAATGCCATGTGGAGGGCTTATCACAATAAAGATTGGCGGATTTGCTGCGTAGACCGGTCAGAACTCAGATCTGCGTTGTGCTTCCTGTGGCACCAAACGCCCAACAGTGGCAGTTCCGTGTATTGGCCAGCAGGTGGCAGCAGAGACCACGGAAAGAACGTCTGCGGGACAGACCCTGGGGATCCGTTCTCTTTTGATTATAGGGGAAGAACACAAAGATGGAAGAGGAGGGAAGGGGGAAAAAAAAAAGAAAAAAAGAAAAAACCAAACCACAGCAAACAAATAAAAACTTCTCCAAACGTAGCAAACTTGAATGTCTGTCAATAAATAAATGAGTAATTGAATTGATGTCCGTTTCAGACAGTCCCCTGTAGAATCAGGGTAAGGGTTAGGATTAGAGTTACATTGCAGGTTAATGCTGTTATCTTTACAGCTCCTGTGAGGGTTGGGGTCTGGGTCAGGTGTTTAAAAAATGAAATGAAAAAAGAATTAAAAAAATATATTGAAAGCTTCAGATTTCCTTAATCTTTGTGGGAATCATATAATGTGCAACTCAGATCTACCTCTTCGTACCTCTTTTGTGGTGTAGGGAACCTGCTTTGGCAGGGGGACTGGACTCAGTGGTCTCTGGAGGTCCCTTCCAACCCTTACAATTCTGTGATTCTGTGAATATCATGGAGTTGTTTGGATGGGGAAAGACTACCCCTTTGAATGACCTTTTGTCAGGGCATGTCCTGGGATTCCTAGGATCCTCAAAATGCAGCACTGCTTCTGTCACTGAAAAATGGGGCCCTGTGTGGGTCGGAGGGAGGGTCCATGAGTCCCTGGCCCACCTGACTGAGTATTTCCATGGTCTTAGCAAAGACATACTTACAACTTGAGAATGACAGTTAGCTGTGTTCATGGTGGCATGGCCACTTTTAATGGCCTTGAACTGTCTGAACATAACTGAAGAGGCTCAGGCTGATGCAAATCAGCTATTGAATGATAGTGTTGAAAAATTGGAAAGACAGGTGGCAGTTTTGATGGGAAAAAACCTAATTCAATCATTCTCCTATGGAAGATCAGTAACAACTGTCTGGAGGACCATGGGGGCCCTGTACAAGGGAATCTGTATAAAATGGACTCTGTAAATGAAGGCACTAAAAGGTCAGATTTTGAGGTTCCATTTGGACTAGATCTATTTGAGATCTGACTGATTGTAACCCAAAAATGAAAAAAAAAAAAAAAAAAAAATGCAGGATAGGCTGGTGGGAGTGCCCTGACCAGTGTCCACCCCCCAAACCCTGCTGCCCATAATACAGCAGCTGAACTGATGGATATAGTACAGTGGTTTAGACAGAAACCAAGAGAGCATGCCAGCATAGCTGCTCTGGTTATGGGACATGGAGGCAGAAAGTGCTATGTTGAATGGACTGGAAATTTCAAAACTGACATCCATTACTTCTAACCCTGCCCTCAGGCAAAGACTTTATGCTCTTGTCTGGAGGGCTTATCGCAATAAAGATTGGCGGATTTGCTGCGTAGACCGGTCAGAACTCAGATCTGCGTTGTGCTTCCTGCGGCACCAAACGCCCAACAGTGGCAGTTCCGCTTATTGGCCAGCAGGTGGCAGCAGAGACCACGGAAAGAACGTCTGCGGGACAGACCCTGGGGATCCGTTCTTTTGATTATAGGGGAAGAACACAAAGATGGAAGAGGAGGGAAGGGGGAAAATAAAAAAGAAAAAAAAAAAAATCAAACCACAGCAAACAAATAAAAACTTCTCCAAACGTAGCAAATGTGAATGTCTGTCAATAAATTAATGAGTAATTAAATTGATATCCCTTTCCCACCCCCCCCCCCCCCCCCCCCCCCCCCCCCCCAACTTCTGAGATGAAAAGAAAACACTTCTTTTAGAAGAAAACAGAGTAGTAACAACTTCTGTACCTACATTCACCACTCTGAGATCCTGTCTGGGTCTCCCAAGGCTTGTAAATAACCACTGGGTCGGTTCTGATGTCGCGTGATTTGTTGTCAGTTCACTCATGGTTCTCCGGTCAGTTCTCCGGTGCCAGGATCTGCCACAGGGCATTCTGACCACGGGCATCATGTTTCTACGCTGCCGCCTGCATTTAACAGGCAATGGGACTGCCCAGCATGTGCAAGGCAGCACCTCTTTCACACCACCAGAATGTTTAAGGCTGTTGGGATTGTTGTTAGCGTCCCATTAACACTGAGGCTAGAGATACCCTTAGGATTGACATTACTATTAGCATTACTTTGATGGTGCCCTATCTGGGTCATTTCCAGGGGATGTCAGGAGTAAGGCACAGTGTCAGGAGAAAAAGAACAGACTCTGTTACTTTATAAACGTGATAATAGAGAGAGTTCATTGGAAAAAATACAACTCTTAAATAATGCAAAGCATGCTTCTGATTGGATGCAGGCATCATCTGGGCTCTGATTAATATTACTCTTAAGGTAAAGATTATTGTTACCATAATTATTTTTTTTTTGGATTATGATCAGGGTTAAGGTTCCTTTTGCTACAAACTTCTAGCATCATTTTTGTTGTTGCATTTGGAGTTAGGGACGATTTTAGAATCAGGGTAAGGGTTAGGATTAGAGTTACATTGCTGGTTAATGCTGTTATCTTTACAGCTCCTGTGAGGGTTGGGGTCTGGGTCAGGTGTTTAAAAATGAAATGAAAAAAGAATTAAAAAAATATATTGAAAGCTTCAGATTTCCTTAATCTTTGTGGGAATCATATAATGTGCAACTCAGATCTACCTCTTCGTGCAGTGACTGCCTGTAAATTTGCTGGAGCCTAATATAATATGGCCTTGTGCTTTCCACTAACTCACCTTCATTTCATTTTCATTACATTTGCTTGGTAGTCAGATTTTGGTGTGTGGATATTTTAAAACAATCTAACTGACATTAGCAAAAAATTAAAAATAAAATTAAAAAAAATGCACAACAGCATCGTATCAATTTTTATAGATAAGATAAAGAAGAGCAGTTTCCCTTAGTTTTCTGTGCCTCTTTACTTTCTTACCCTCTCCCCTTGTGTGAGAAACTCTCAAAGTCAAAGATTTCTAGTTAGGCAAAGATGGCAGCGATAGCAGCAGTGCTTATTCATTATTGCAATACTGCGCGCACATCCCCTATTGGCAAGGGAGAAACTGCACACCAGTCAGTGAAATCAATTCTGTTCTGTGCCCTAAACCCACTGCAGGTGATGCTCTCATGGCTCTCATTGGTTGAGCATCTCAGGCTCACAGACTCCTCCAGACTGTGGCTAGGATTCATTTCCATAGAAGGTCAATTACCAACCTCTTGTTTTTAGGTCTGCCTTGTACTTTTCTGCGGACAGAGAAGGGCAATGTTTCCAAAAGTCAGTACATTCATTCTGTCCTGTGCTGGGCTCTACCCACCCTGTATTTATCTTGTGCTTGTCTCAATTCTCCCCATGTCAGAATGCCCCCAGTCTGAACTTAATTCTGTTCAGCAACTTTCTTGGTGGAAAAACTACTTATACAGCTGTTTTACAAGAGGGTTATACATTCAGTTAGGGCCTACACTATGTACTGAAAATACTGGAAACTTCCACTGCAAAAACACAATCTACCTCTCCCATCTGTGCAGCCTTGCAGACCCAGAGCATGCCAGGTTATTTCTGCTTTCATAGCATTTGCATGCTGTAGGGTGAGCACAAGGTTCTGCTGCTTGATTCTTCTGCAAGAGCTGCCTACCGGCAAATGGTTGCAGGGATGGAGGATGTGACAGAAAGCATTTGTCTCCACAAGAGCAGAGTTACATTCAGTGCAGAGTGTGAGAGTCAGGTTGGTGTGGAAAAGCACTGACACGCTGGGGATGATGCAGTGCTCACATGTCTAACACTCACAGACATTACTGTCAGAAGGATGGTGCTGTGTTGTGCTTCTACCTTTGGCAGCCCCTGGAGAAATGCTATGGCACACAGAACACCTTTGTATTGCACTGACTGCTGCCATGCAGCATGGATTTAACACACCAAATCCAGAGGAGCATGACTGCATCTAACTGCCCTGAGAAAAACTACTGTAGCTGAAGAGATGAGGAGGCAGCTGCTCATCTGCAGAACAAGCAGTACTGCCAGACATTGGGCCAGGTGAGCACCTCCTGCTGCAGCGTGATGATGACAGGGCTGGAGATGATCTGCAAAGCCAGCTTAAAAGTGGGAGACGTGAGTCAACATGGCAGGAGGACAGAGGTGTTAGGGAGCAGCCAAGGCATCAAAGAGTATCAGAAGGCTTTGAAAAGTATCACAAAGTGACAGCCAGGAAGACTGGGATATACCATGAGCAGCAACCTGGATGCTAGAGATTATTTGCTCCCATACAAAATGGTAGAGATCTTGCTGCAGACATCCCAAAGCCAGGCAAAATGGGAACCCAGAGCTCTGCCTGCACGAACCCCACAGCCATAGCATTGCAAGCTGAGCTGCCTTGCTGTTTGTTGCATTCATCCCAATCCCTGTGATTGAAGACTCAGAATGCAGTCGAGGCGATGACTGAGCATGAGAGTGACTTTATTCAATAAAAGACAGGAGGGCTTGAGAGGTCAAGGGTGAAGATGGGACTCCTCTTGTCAAGATGAGAGTGGCTCAGAGCTGGTGCTGCTGCCTGGTGCCTGGGACTGGCAGCCTGACTCTAAGTCCCCATCTAAGATGCTCAGCTTCACCTCACTGATGCTGCCCTGCTCCTGCATGGTGGTGCTGCTGCTGGGACACTCGGGCTGTGCTTGGGATGGGCAGCACTGCAAAGGCGCTGGGTCACAATCCAGGCAGGTGACTGCTGTGTCTGGCAGGCTCAGGTCAGCATCTTCAGCAGAGCCAGGAGATATGAGAGCATGAACGTGGATGAGCCCCTTGTGTCCATCACTGTTACCATGTGGAAGGCTGTCATCCAAATTGCAGCGATTCATGCTTAATAAGAACTCTCCATTGATGGAAAGACACTGCTTGGTTTGGATCTTTGGGGTTGACAAGGGCTCGAATCACCTAGGAAGGCATAGAAACACAAGGGTTAGTTTCAAACATTTGCAAGTTGAATCATGAAAGGTTGTTGATACTTGGTAATAGAGTGGCGGTAGGAAGAAGCAAGTAGGCTTGAAGCAGCATAGCCACTGTCTTGAAAGTGATCCTCATTCAGGTCCAGCTCGTGTGTTGTTTCACTGTAATCTGCTTCTTTGGGTCTACCTAGTGGGCAGCAACACTCGAGCTGTTACTGATATCATTGAAAAGAACTGGAGACAATTGTTCTATTCCTAAGAGCTTCAAGGTGCCTAGAAGCACAAATAGAAACCAGCAGTATTTCATCACTTCACCAAAAGGAAGGTCAAACACCTGAGCTGTGAAGAGCAGTTACAGAACCTATGCATAAGATCACACCAGACATACTTTGTTCTAACAACAGTTATGGCACATAGTCCATTTCCTTCAATATTCCCAAAATGAAATGATGTGGAGCATTACAGGGAAAGAAACACTGCACACAGACACTATGACCCTGATTAGACTCAAGCAGCAGACTTAAAACAAGTCAGAGTTTTTGATTCCAGGATATTTCAGGACCTATCGTGTGAAATTCAGTTACACAACAGTGCCTAGGTGCCTGCGTTTCAAGCAACTTTCAGATCACAGCCATGTAAAATAAAAACAAATTCAGTGCAGAAATAGCAAGCCTGTACCTTAATACTCATGAGATTATCCATTTTTTACTGCATTCTGACTAAGTTCTAAAACTTGCTCATCCCAGTTCACTTCAACAAGTTCCACCAGTTCAAGCAATGCAGTTCTGAGATCCGGTGTATGTTAGGCAGATAGAATTGAACAGTGCAGAAATAATCTCTGACAGCTTTAAGAGCTCTGTTCTGCTTACAAACTCTCAGTCCAAAACTATTCACAGTTTTAAGGAAATGAACACCTGAAGCAGTTGGATCATCTGCCATTTGCCGCATTCTGCTTCTTGGCATCATGATTAGCACAAAGGGTTTTCTGCTGTCCTGCAGAGATGGACAAAGTCCTGCTTACAAATGGACCAGGTTTCAGTGTACAGCAGAGTTTGTACCAGACTAACAAGCCACGTCATTCAATTCATGTGCTCAGGTTGTTATGCACTCCGAAAGGAAACAGAACTAACTGTTGGATTCTGAAGGCAATCTGTGGGGTCCTACATTACCTCCTGATTCTGGAAGAGGAAATTCTAATAGCAAATGCAGAACTTTGATCTTTGTAGACATGAGAAGAGCTGGCATTTAGGAACATTCATTTCAGGGAAATCAAATGATGTGTCTATATTTTTACTACAGATAGTATAGGGAGCAGCCAGTTGAAGAACCAGATACAAAAAAATCCAGCCCATTGGCAGGAAAATATTTCTCCTTAAATTCTGTATGCTATCATGGTACTGAATTAGGCTACAGTGCCACATAGGCCAACCAAGCGTAGAACCAAATCCACAAAATACTGGTAGACAAAGCAGCAAAAACAGGGACAATATTCAGCAGACTGTGCTGTGGCCTTTCTACCCACAGCTCAGCATGTTCTGCCATCCGAAAAGCAAGGCCTCTTGTCAAGCTCAGCTATTTCCCTTCTCAGTGTATTCTAGCACCACTGATACCCACTGGTATCCCCTGTAGAGTGCCATCATATTGTCATCATCCAAAGGAAAAACCCACACAGCAGAGCATACAGCACTACACCCATGCTCCAAATATCCGCCTGAAAAACTAAAAGACAAGCTTACAAACCTGAAGCACCTCAAATGGCTTCCTGACAGACTGCATTGTCTGCCCTTGCCAAAGCCCACATATAGCCCATGAAAAGCTGGCTCTTTCCCTCAGGAAATAAAACCTTATCGTCCCAGAGAAAGCATATAACCCTCATTCAATTGCCCTTTCACTCAGCTTAGAGCACTACTAAAACCAGCATCTTCACCTTAGCTCATCACACTGCTGCACTTCCTTTTACAAGGATTTCACTGGCAAAAATGAAATCAAAGCCGTCACAAGGGATTTAGCACAGTTACGTGTTACTGGCTACGAGAGCTGTCAGCACAGTCACCTGTCTGGCTTTGCTGCTGTTCGGTTCTCTTTATGTAGAGGCACAACAAGGTTCAGACACAGTGCAGTTCTCACTTTGACTGTAAAGAAAAAGGAGGCTTGAAAAGCAGCGTGTGGAAAACAAAGAAACAAGAATTAGAACAACAGTGGGGCCATGGCACTTGTAGGAATTGCTCCGCCTTTAACAGCGATTCAAGAAGTATGAGGGCATCCCAAACCAGACCAGTTTGGACAGATTAACAACTGCAAGTAGTGGGTTCCAAAATTCCAGACATGAAATCAAAGCTGGAAAAACTCTTCACATTTTCATCTCTCAATTTTTAGTTCATTGTGCATTACAACGGAAACAATTCTTCACATACAACTTGGAAGCTAAAGACAAGTCTGACAAAACAGACTGCACAGAAATGATGGATAATTAACAGAGCAAATTGCTCTTTCAAAAACTTAGTAATAGAAAGAGATCTCTGAAGTTGCTGTTCTGTAGAGCCCCAAAGCAGTCGCTTGAGGCAGTTCAGGATTAGCCTGAGACAAACCAGCCAGCTGTGTGAACTGAGACCAATTGCACTTTTCTAGTCTGTGGCCACTGACAGCTTCTGAGAGCTACCAAGCGATACAACCTAGCAGAATTCAGAAGGGAAACCAAGAGAGCCTACCTGAGCTCCACTGCCTTTAAATGCTCTGTGGAGAGGGAAGGGAAAGAGGGGAAAACAAACACCGCTCTACATCCCTCTGAGCCAATAGACACTTTGCCCTGGATTAGCTCTGGTGCTGCATAAGCTGGGCTTCCACAGCATGTGTTCAGGCGGTAATCAAGGCCTGCCTGGAATAACACAAAAAATAGAGAGAAACGTTTGCTTTAACAGAGTTTATGTCTTCTGGTCATAACACTTGAGAAGCCTCAGAGGCTTCTTCTCCTGTGCATATTTTCATTCATCTTAGAGTTTGCTTTCATTCAATGTGACCTCTCTAGGCAAATATTGTCTAAGACCATGAGCATCACATAAATGTGCAGATCTCAAGCTGCTCACTTATCTAGTACCCTTCGCATGATGCTTTATTTTCCTCAGCTGATCATCTAGATTGTGTCTGTTGATTGTGCAACAACAGCCTGTTGATCTCGATTACCTGTGAGAGGCTCTAACTTTGGCCAGGAAAAATCATTTGAGGATAAGTAATTATCTGGGACTCAGTAAGTCTTCCCATGCTTTCATAACAGCTGAGATACACACACAAACTCGTGGAACCCCACTGCTTTGCACAATCCTGTGCACACTCACGTGTGTCATGCACTGATTTCCCAGCCAGTCCTCATAGGGTCTCTTACTTAGGACGGGAGTGTAGGGGAGCAGCCAGAAGCTGTTTGCATTCCCTGCTGTCTGCTGGGCAGCTTTGCTGGAGATGCTTGGGTTGCTTTGTTTTTCCTTGGGAGGTGGGAAGGAGCTTTGGGTTGGAGGCACATCCCGTGCCAGAGCATCCCAATGGCACGTGTGGGGCACTGATCTGCAGCAGATGAAGGGGAGGAGGTCCCAGCACAGCTCTGCACCATGCTCTGCCACACTGGGCAGCTTGTTCCTGGCTCAGCAGTGTCATCAGACAAGAAGCAGGGAAGGAAATCAAGGATGGGGGGTACCATCAAACGCAGTTAGTGCATGCCTGTGCAAGACAAACAGACCCAGAGCTTGCAGGTTGTTCCTGCTTTTGTAGCATTTGTGTGCTGTAGCTGAGCAAAAGGTTCTGCTGCTTGAATCTTCTTCTGCAAGAGCCACCTACCGGTAAATGTCTGCGGGGATGTACTCGGTGTGCACGTCTGAAGCCATTTGAGAACCTAGTCGTTCTTGCTGCAGGACCCCTGTCTTCTGTTAAAAGCTGAACGGTCCCCAGAGCACCTGTTTCCATCAGCTACCACCATCCAAAGCAGCCAGCCTTCTTACAGTCACCTGGCCCAAACATCCCTTTTGCTCTACACTTGATTCCTGCAAGAGATGGGAGCTCGGCACGCACACCATCCTTCCAACACCCCATCCCTGCAGCAAGGGATCACAGCGCTGGCACAGCTGAAACAAAAAGGGTGTGCGAGTTTCCTGTTAGCACTCAGTGTGAACCAATCTACCACTGAGCAACACCGTGAGTCCCCACTCACCTCAGCACAGGTCAACCTGTAACCCCAACCTTCCCCTATCCATGTGCACACGCACACCCATTCACCACCCTGCCTGCTTTGCACACCCCCATGCACACTCTGCATCGTGTGCCCTCCTTTGCATTCACAGACGTGTGCAAACCATCCCTGGGAACACCTACGTGCCTACACCTTCCACAAACACCCCTTTGTGTGCACCTGTGTGCAACCCAACTCCTCAGCACACGCACGCGTTTGTGCCACCCTGTCCATGCACTCACCACGTGCCCTCCAGCAACCAAGGATTGCAGAGATGCTCCAGACTGTGCCAGAGATGGAATCTCAGAGTGCTGGGACATTATTGATCACTAAGGAAAACACTTGGAAGCATATTCAATCTGCAGAAGCTGTAATTACTGGGCACAGTTAGCTTTCCTATGGCTCAGCTGGAGGAGGCGGGTGCTCTCATACATCTGAGACACTCGCACAATGTTGGGATCATTCTGATGGAAACTATGTCTTCAGATATCATGGTTAAAACCATCCAAGATGATCATGCAGAGCCTTAGCTCTTGAGCAGCACTTCCTCCCCACCCTTCACTACTCCAAGCAGCTCCAACAAACTTCTCAGAAGAAATCCAGGCCAGCACAGACCTGGCAGACCAGAACCAAGTGCAGCTTGTGGGACGGCAGTGCCCACTCCTTGCTTCCACCCTGCTCCAGCAGGTTAAGGAGTCTGAGCCTCACTGGCCTTTGACAACTCAAGACTTTCAGCACCTCATGCCAACATTTCTCACTAAGATACACCTCAGGCATTGAATTCTCTTCTCACTACCTCCTCCCAGTCCTCCCCTAGGAACAGAAACAATTCAGATTCTACAGCAAACTACAGCATCTGCACTGCAAGAGCACACTGAACCACCTGCAACAATGAAACATGGTTTTGGAGAGTGGGTATGAAAACACACCTTTAGACAGCTGTCTCCCTGTAGCCAAAAGGAAACCAAGAAGGAAAAGTCCAGCCTGAAACATGCCCATGCTACTAGCCCAGGTTTTTCACAGTCAATGCAGAATCCATCCTGTTCTTGAGGTAACAAACGACCAGTGAGTCTCCCGTTGCTCCACCCCTTCTCCTTCAAAGCCTGAAAAAGAAAGAATAAACAAGCAGAAGAAACCCAGACGTACCTTTCCACACACAGAGCAGAAAGTGGAACAGCAGTTGTCTCCTTCCTGAGACATGGTGGGGAGCATCCCAGAGGAAGCCCAAGTTCTTTGCTTCTCTCCACAGGGACTTCAAGCACTCTTGGCAAGAGCTGCATTGGTTCTTTCTTCAATTGCTTCCATCACCAGAATCTCCTTTGGAAAAGGAACCCGAATGAAAGAATCAGCAAATGAAAAAGAATGAGCAATAGCCACTTTACCAGCTTTCTTCTGACACTCAATTTAGACTCTTGACTCGGGCAAGGTCTTAAAATCAACTGGTTACAAGAACTGTCCCAAAATATATCCAGCTTCCGTGCAGCTGCCATTCTTTCTGACAGCGAGTGTAATCACAGAATCATAGAATGGCCCGGGTTGGAAGGGACCTCAAGGATCATGAAGATCAATCACCTCCCTGTCCCTGCTGGCCATCCCCTCTTCTGATGGAGCCCAGGGGACCATTTGCTCTCTGAGCTGCAAGAGCACGCTGATGGCTCACGTTCTGTTTTTCATCCACCAGGACCCCCAGGTCCTTCTCTGCGGGGCTTCTCTTAAGGACTGCTCCTCCCAGTCTGTAGAAATGCCTGGGATTCCTCCAGCCCAAGTGCAAAACCTTGCACTTTGCTGTGTTCAACCTCATTAGATTCACGTAGGCCAACCTCTCGGTTGAGCTCCCTCTGAATGGCATCCCTTCCTTCCACTGCGTCAGCCGCACCACTCAGCAAACAGCAGAAGGTGCACTCCATTGCATCATTGGTGTCTCTGATAACCATGTAAAAAAGCACTGGTCCCAAGACAGACTCCTGGATGACACCACTTGTTATCGGCCTCCACCTGGACATAGAACCATGAATCACCACCCTCTGTCTGTGGCCTTTCAACCAATCCCTTATCCACCAGGTGGTCCACCTGTCAAATCCACATCCCTCCAGTTTAGAGATAAGGATGTGGTGGAGGGCAATGTCAAAGATCTTGCTCAAGTCCAGGTCAATGACATCTGTTACCTTCCTTTTGTCCACAAATGCCGTCACTCCATCATAGAAGGCCACCAGACTGGTTAGGCATGGCCTTCCCCTGCTAAAGCCACGCTGCCTGTCTTGGATCACATGCTCATTTCTTATGTGATCAAGCATGTCTTTGAGGCAGATCTGTTCTTCACCATCTACATCAGTTACACATTTGAATCAAATAATTGGTGTTCCTGTCACCAAGAAAACCTCTTTGTCTTCTACTCCTGCTGCACTTCTGTGCTTTCATCAGAAGCAAAGGAAGAGACCACCTCCTAGATCCAAATTTTAAGAAACCAACACCCAATAGGTGTCATCTGAAGTAAAATAGCAGAGAAATTAAGATGACTCTTCTGCATCCAGCTTGGATCACTCCCTCACTCAGGCACACCACCATCAGATCAAGGAGATGCTGCCTTCAGCTTAGAGACTGTATGGGAAATCACAGCTTGAACCTCTGATTAATCAGCTGAGGCAAGTATTGGGTCAGCTGCGGGAGCACAGGTGAGAGTAATCTAGCTGTGCTCCCAGAAGGGGTGGACCTCGACTCAACCTCCTCTGAGACCTCATTTAAAGGCTGACCACCACTGAGACAGCATGTCTTAGAGATTGCTCCCTAGTTGAGGCTGCCTCAGCTTTCTAGTCAAGGTATCGATATTGGTGAGTTTCCCTTTGCTAATAACCTTAGGCTATTTACCACCATCTTGGTTAATATCTTTTTATTAACCACCCTTACAGAGACCATAAGGGTTTGGGCTTCCAAACTCTCAGCAAGCATTTGGATCAGCCAGCTTCCTGCCGAGGAGCCCCCTGCATCACTGCTGCCTATTCTGGTACCGGACCCGCAGATGCTTCAGAGCTCATTAGCATGGACTTCCTTCCTCCCCTCAGCAGCTGCTCCTGCACTCACCTTCATTCCTACTCAGATACCGGCCGCTTCCAGCACCAGCTGACCTGCAAGACACAGAAAGGAAAGGTGGGAGTCATGCAAACGCACAAGCCCAAGGCTGTGTCACCACCACACATGGCAGCCTCGGGAAGTCAGCTGAAACTACAGCCTTTGTCAGAATGGAAACAGGCACCGTCAATTAAGTGTGACCTCTGAACTCATTGCCACCATCAGAAATAGGCACTGAAATCGCTCACTTCACTGCAGCTGGTTAACTCCAAATTCTTTTGCTTTTGGGAAAATGCGGACACGGAATTGAAGGACACCAGAAAAACGACATCTACTTCATTGTAGGTGGTTAAGCTTGGAAGCAGGACTTGAGCAAGAAATGCTTCTCAGCTCCTTGAAAGGCACTAATCCTGACCTCTGCCACAGGTGGCTGAGTGACACAAAAGTTGAGCTGCCCATTCAGAAGCACATGGAGCAGGCCATGGAGCGGTTACATACCAACACATGAACAGGCACTTTCCCATTGGAAGGGAAATCCCTTCTCCCTGCCATGCCATGCCCACACCGCTCCTCAGGGCTGCACTGACAGCACAGACAGAATTGAAACATCTTTTGTCATCATTGTGGTTTTTCACAGACCCAGACAATGAGATACTGGGTTGCTGTGTGGGTTCCCAGGCGGCACTGCCATTTCCAAGCCATTGCTTCCTAGGGGCACAGAAAGGAAAACGCCTGAACAAAATTTCACCCAGAGATTGCTATTTTACCATTCTTCCATGCAAAACAGGAGGACAGTACAGCGGATTTGTGCAGCTGCATCAACACCCTGGGTGCTAAAGGAATGCAAAGACAGAAATATCAAACCTACAAGGAGGGAAGCTATGTTTAGTAATATCTTTTCTCATTTACAACAGGCAGTTGGCACTACTAAAGGAAAATCCCAGGCCTCAGGTTCTGACAGTGCGACAATCTGGCACGGACTCAGATGTGAGTGATCCAAATGGTTTATTCCAGGTTCTAATACCACTTCTGTGAATTCACACGTTTTCTCTCTTAACTTTCCCACAGCCTTCACATGTCCACAGAACATCCCACAAACTCTCCTTTACGGCGCACGTAGGCACTCATCCCACCAGAGCCATCAGTCATTCCTAGCCATGTGCTTCTCCTCCAGTCACGGACAGTATCACACGGCCATAATGCATCTTAAATGACTTAGTTTTTCTGTTCTTTCTGGAGGTGTCCTTGGTTCCTAGCCTTACCTTCTCATGCCGTTCATCTTCCTCTGCAGCTCCTGCTCTGAAGAGTCTTCTTATGTTCCCACATGACAGGAAGAAAATGAAGACACAACCCCTGCCACCAAGGTCAGCTCTGCAGCACACGTTACCTGAGGAGCACTTGGCTACTCATGCAAACTGCACAGTGCCAGGAAGATTGTTACATGTTGCACTTCTTCTTCTCCTGGCTCAGAAATTAAATTTTCTACCTAGAAAATGGAAAACAAACAAACAAGCAAACAAAAAACAACAACAACAAAAAACACCTCACCTGACATAAAGGAGACATGATTGTTACTATGGAATTCCGGAGGGCAAGGTATTTGCCCTCTCTATGAAGAAGCTGACTGCAAAGGACTAAGAACAGCCACGATCACGTTGAGAACTTGCGGGTAAAATTCGGGACTGAACCAATAATGGGCTTCTGGAGGTGAGGGTCTGCTCCAGGCCGCCTGGTCAAGGGAGCCTGTTGATGGGCCCTGCTTACTGCAGCTACCAGAAGCACCGCGCTCACTGACTCTCAACTTGATGGGGGATTCCAGTCAGGCTGGGAAATCAGCATGGCTGGCTGCAAGCTGTCTGAGAGACTGCTGGACTGCACTGGGAATAACTTTGTGGGCCAAGCATTAAGCACACCAAGCAGAAGGGAAGGTATTGGACAGACCGACCAGAGGTCAAGCGTTGCTGGACCTGCTGCTCACCAACGCTGAGGAGATCATCAAAGGCGTCAAGGTTGGAGGCTGCCTGGGCTCCAGCGATCATGCCCTGGTTGAGTTTGTGATCTCAAGCGATGTGGGCCTGGCAAAGAGCAGGACCAGGATGCTCAACTTTAGAAGAGCAGACTTCAAGCTACTCAATGGAATGCTGGCCAAGATCCCCTGGCGCGCTGCCCTCAAAGATAAGGACGTTGAGGAGAGCTGGCTACTGTTCAAGGATGCCCTCCTGGCAGCACAAGAGGTCTCCATTCCCCTGATTAAGAAAGTGGGCAGGAGAGGTAGAAAACCGGCATGGCTCAGCAAGGACCTGCTAAGAGAACTGAGGGTGAAGAAAGGGGTGTACAAGCTCTGGAAAAAAGGCTGTGTCACCCGGGAAGAATACAGGGATGCCGTCCGAACTTGCAGATGTGGGATCAGGAAAGCCAAGGCTCAGGCAGAACTGAACTTGGCGAGGGATGTGAAAAACAACAAGAAAACCTTCTACAGGTACATTGGCCAGAAGAGACAGGCCAAAATGGGCGTGCCTACTCTGGTAAATTTAAAAGGAGAAATGGCTTCAACAGATGAAGAGAAAGCTGAGGTGCTGAATGAGTTCTTCACCTCGGTCTTCACTGGTGGCCAGGATTCTAGTCTTTTTCACGTCCCTAAGTCTTGCACCCCCATACCTCCATGTGGGGACCAAGGAGGTAAATCCCTCCCCACTGTAAGGGTAGAGCAAGTCCGAGAGTGCCTCCTTAGACTGAATGAGTATAAGTCTATGGGGCCAGATGGCGTGCATCCCAGGGTCCTGAAGGAGCTGGCTGAGGTGGTTGCTGAGCCGCTCTCCATCATATTTGAGAAGTCGTGGCTGTCAGGTGAGGTCCCGGATGATTGGAGGAAGGGTCACGTCACTCCCATTTACAAGAAGGGGAGCAGGGACGACCCGGGTAACTACAGGCCGGTGAGTCTCACCTCTGTGCCTGGGAAGATTATGGAACAGATCCTCCTGGACAACATGCTTGATTGCATAAAGAACAAGCATGTGATCCGAGACAGCCAGCATGGCTTCACCAGGGGAAGGTCATGCTTAACTAATCTTGTGGCCTTCTATGATGGAGTGACGGCGTTGGTGGATGAAGGGAAGGCGACCGATGTCATTTACCTGGACCTGAGCAAGGCCTTTGACATGGTCCCCCATCACATCCTCATCTCCAAATTGGAGGGAGGTGGATTTGATGGGTGGACAACTAGATGGATAAGCAATTGGTTGAAAGGCCGCAGACAGAGGGTGGTGGTCAATGGCTCTATGTCCAGGTGGAGGCCGGTAACGAGCGGCATCCCTCAAGGGTCTGTCTTGGGACCGGTGCTCTTTAACATCTTTATTAATGACATCGATGAGGGAATGGAGTGCACCCTCAGCAAGTTTGCTGATGACACCAAGCTGAGTGGTGCAGTCGATACGGTGGAGGGAACAGATGCCATTCAGAGGGACCTTGACAGGCTGGAAAGCTGGGCTCGGGTGAACCTAATGAGGTTCAACACGGCAAAGTGCAAGGTTTTGCACTTGGGCCGGAAGAACCCCAGGCACCTGTACAGGCTGGGAGGAGTTGTCCTTGAGAGCAGCTCGGCTGAAAAAGACCTAGGGGTCCTGATAGATGAGAAACTTAACATGAGCCAGCAGTGCGCTCTGGCAGCCCGGAAAGCAAATGGGATCCTGGGCTCCATCAGGAGAGGGGTGGTCAGCAGGGATAGGGAGGTGATCGTCCCTCTCTACTCTGCTCTTGTGAGGCCCCATCTGGAGTACTGTGTCCAGGTGTGGAGCCCTCAGTACAAAAAAGATATGGAAATTTTGGAAAGGGTCCAGAGGAGGGCCACAAAGATGATCAGGGGGCTGGAGCACCTCCCCTATGAGGACAGGCTGAGGGAGTTGGGTTTGTTCAGCCTGGAGAAGAGAAGGTTGCGAGGTGACCTCATTGCAGCCTTTCAATACCTGAAGGGAACTTACTCCCAGGAGGGGAGTAAACTCTTCGAAAGGGCTGATAATAGCAGGACTAGGGGAAATGGTTTTAAGTTGAAGGAGGGAAGATTTAGGTTGGATGTCAGGGGAAAGTTCTTTACTAGAAGGGTGGTTAGGTCCTGGAACAGGCTGCCCAGTGAGGTTGTGGATGCCCCGTCCTTGGAGGTGTTCAAGACCAGGTTGGACAGGGCCCTGGGCAACCTGATCTAGTAAATGTGTATGTTTGGTGGCCCTGCTAGGCAGGGGGGTTGGAACTACATGATCCTTGAGGTCCCTTCCAACCCGGGTAATTCTGTGATTCTGTGAAGGGAAGCATTACTGGACATGCTGCACAGCAGGGGTTAAGACTGGAGGTGGTCAGGGCTGTAGTGACCATGCCCTCCTAGAGTTCCTCATCTCAAGGAATGCGGGCCTGGCAAAAAGCAAAGTCAGGACCCTGAGCTTCAGGAGAGTCAGCTGCAGGCTGTTCAAAGAATTCTTGGACGAGAGACACTGGAAAACTGTTCTTAGGGGCAAAGGGTTCAAACATCCCTTTGTGTGCACCTGTGTGCAGCCCAACTCCTCAGCACAGCCCTGTGCAAGCACACATTTGTGCCACCGCATCCACGCACTATCTATGTGCTCACACACACTCACACAACCACATCCCTTAGTGCAGCCCTGTGCGCACACACACTCACACATGTGTAACCCCTTCCTTTCACTCCCAAAGTGCACGCACACACCGGTACCACAATGTCCTTGTGCAGCTCCAACACTCTGCACACCCCTGTGCACGTACATATATGTGCATGCTCGTCCTTGCACACATACCCACAGACCTACACACACCTGAGCAACACCACTGGTTTGTACACTCATGGACACAAATGTGTGTACAACACCATCCATGCACAAATACACACACACACACACATGGATCCCCACTTCTTTGCACAATGCTGTGCACACTCACGTGTGTCATGCACTGATTTCCCATCCAGTCCTCGAGGGGTCACTTACTTAGGACAGGAGTGCAGGGGAGCAGCCAGAAGCTGTTTGCATTCCCTGCTGTCTGCTGGGCAGCTTTGCTGGAGATGCTTGAGTTGCTTTGCTTTTCCTTGGGAGGTGGGAAGGAGCTTTGAATTTGAGGCACATCCCGTGCCAGAGCATCCCGATGGCACAAGGGGGATCAGGGCCCCTCTATTGGTTACCTCGGTGGCTTGCAGCAACTGGAACTTTTTGCCTATTGAGAAAGCTAAAAAGTGTGTGTTCCTCCTGACCCATATCAACAAAAATCTCAACCATAAAAAAGAGACGTCTTCGTATTCAAGCAAATGACAACAGTAAGACCATGCATGTTGTTTTGTTGTATTTCCTCTGTAATCATGGGGAGGATATGAAGAAGTGGTATAATTCATCCACTTCTGCACTTCAGGCACAAGTTCCTTAGAATTGGAAGAGACCCTTAAAGGCCATCTAGCCCAGCTCCCCTGCAATAAAAAGGGACATTCACAGCTAGATCAGGTTGCTCACAGCCTGGTCATTAGTCATCCCAGAGGCAAAACACACACTGAATGATCTCTCCTTCAGTCATAAATCCTTGGAGACAACAGCATTGACACTGCATGTTACTGAAGCAGTAAAAGAAATTGCTCCTGTAACTCTCCTTGTGTTAAGTAAAATGATGATAAAAAGCAATGGAATGCTTTGGCAGGACACCAAAACCATCCTCCTTCCTTGATATCTGCTGCAATGGAACCTTCCACTGGAAGAAAGCCTCTGATGACTTGTCACCCCAGAGAGGTCAGCTTTAGAAGCAGGACTGCTGCACAATAGAATGAACTGGAGCTCCTTAGCATCTCTTACATCCAGGAGGGGTGTGATCAGACCCACCTATCACCTTCAGGTGCGCTTTCTGACACCTTGTCTGACTTCACTGTCACTGTGCCAGCATCCTCAGGCTTAACCTGCTTCATTGTCAGTGTGCAGCAATTGCCAACGTTCTTGATGTCATTGTAATTGTTGGTGTAAAGGAGGTTGCCATTCAGGAACCATTCCACGTCCTCGTCATTATGGGACAGCTCGCAGGAGAAGACAGCAGAGCTCTCTTCTTCAATTTCTACATCCTGCAGGTGCTTCGTTACTTCTACATTGCGGGCTGTGGGGAAACAAGGTAAACTGTTACCACTGTTACTATAAATCATACTGGGATGTGGTAGAATGGTTGGACTAGATGATCTTTGTGTAATCATCTATGTGAAGATAATACATGTATAAAGTTAGCAGGAGAGAACGGCAGAAGTCAACCTCAAGAAGAGAAATCTGAGGTGAAATAGGACATGGAAGAGGCCACCCTCCCTGCTCATACCTTCAGCTGTCAGCGTGGCCTCAGTCTCTGCAATTCCTGCCTTGCACTTGTACACACCAGCATCATCGGGCTTCAGCTTCAGAATTCTGAGCTCTACTGAATGCTTATCCCTCTTGATCTTGTACTTCTCAGAGGGCTCGATGGGTGTGCGGCCCTTGAACCATTTCACAACCTTTGGAGAAGGCCTGAAGTCACAGGACACGATGACAGAATGACGTTCCAAAGCTGTCTTGTCCTCCAACTTCCTGGTGATTTCTATATGGTAATCTGCAAAGCAGGGGTGGAAGAGAAGAAAGGATGAGGACAATTGGAAGAAGAGGAAAGTCTCTTGCGTGTATTCCATTCCAATTAATGTCAAGTTCACAATGGTTCTTTGAACGACTCTAAAGATAAAACAAACGATTGTCTATAGGGAATGCCATTGACTACATTTCTATGAAGTAATACTGTACAGTATCTACCAAATGCAAGGTCCAGCTCTTGTTCTGTGCTTATTAAATTGCTCCCAATTGTTGAGGCTTTTATTCAAATAAGAGTGAGTTGAAAATATAACAAGTACTTTAGGATGTGAATGGATAATCTTACGCTGGGGACAACAGCAGATAAAAAGCCTGCAAGTTTCTTTCAGATGAAATCAATGACAAACCGCACCAAATTTAGGTGCTACCAAACTTAAACTTGTCTAGTTCAGAAATACAATTAATTTCACCTGATTTGACTTCTTTGGTATAGCCAAGGACAAAACCTCAGCTCTGTAAATCTGAATAGTAAGCACATCACAGCTATTCAAACACATCCTTTACTGAGATGCAGCTGTCTCATTTAGTGTCCAACGACTTTGAACTGGAAATGGAGCAGACCAAAGCAGAATCTAAACATGGCTTCTACAAGGACTGATCAAATGCGGCCACCGTCAAATTCAAAGTATCTGATACAGAAGGATCACACTCACAGTCAGACAAAACCTCTTTGGAGAGGTGAACTGACTGCCCTGTTCACCCCCACTTTGGAAATAACTGCACTCATTTCCTACCTGCTCCCAGCAGTGTGGGATGGTGGGATAGCATCACACTTCCCACACTAAGCATCCCACCATGTCACTTGTTCCACCTAAACCTCAGTCCCAAAACAAAAGGGGAACTCGCTTCTGAACCCTCTTCACTTCATTTCAGATGTCTTATATGCTTGATCTCCAACCCACCCCCCACTCAGGAGAAAGACCCCCCGCTTACACCCTACCATCTTGTTGCATTCTGATGTTGTCATCAGCCTTCAGCTTGTTGTCCTCTTTGTACCACTGGGTCTGAACCTCATCGTGTGAAATCTCACAGACAAAAGATGCACTCCCATATTCATTCACTTCCACATCTTCCAGTGCTTTAACAATCTTGATATCTCCAGCTGTGAAACAGTAGAGATATATTTGTCAGGGTATTTCCAGAACTGAGTGCAGCATCTTTTCCTTACACATATTTGCATAGAAAATAAGTAGGATTATGTTTTATTCTAAACCATCATCCATTCCTGAGTCATTTCTCTCTTCAACACAGTCAATGCATTATTGCCCTTGAACTTAAAGACAGACCTACTAGCTACAATGGAGCTCCCTGCAAACAGTTTTCATGGAAACCAGAATCTCATTTATTCTAAAACCTTTCAAGCAAAATTAAGGGTAGAAAAACAATAGAACTGACTGAATCTTTAAGGTCATTTAGTTCCAGTCCCCCTGCTATAGGCAGGGACACCTCCCTCCACACCAACTCTTCTCCTCAGGGTCAAGGCTTCTCTCAAATCATTCTCCTCTAAGCCTGTGCCTGTGCTTGGGATTGCCCTGACCCAGGTGCAGGGCCTTGTACTTGGCCACACTCAAGTTCATGAGGCTGCCAAGGGCCCACCTCTCCAGCCTGTCCAGGTCCCTCTGAGTAGCATCCCTTCCCTCTAGCACATCAACAGCACCGCTCAGCTTGGTGTCATCTGCAAACTTGCTGAGGCTGCATTTGATTCCACTCTCCATGTTGCCTACAAAAATGTTAAATAACACTGGTCCCAACACCACCCTCCACCTGGACACTGAGCTATTGACTGCAGCTCTCTGAGTGTGACCATCCAGACAGTTCCCTATCCTGCAACTGGTCCATCCATCAAAACCATTTTTCTCCAGTTTGGTGACCAGGATGTCATGCAGGACGGGATCAAATGCTCTGCACAAGTCCAAGTAGATGATGTCAGTTGCTCTCCCATTATCCACTGATGCTGTTACTCCATCATGAAAGGCCACCAAGTTTGTCAGACATGGCTTGACCTTGATGAAGCCATATTGGTTACCACCAATTACCTCATCTTTATTTTCCAAACTATGCCAAGGAGAACTAGACAGAACTCTACAGTGTTGTGTCACTACAAACCTGTCTGAACCATTGGCTTCTCTGCATGCTCATCACTAGTCTCTCCTTAGCTTGTGTGCCTACAAACAATGTATGGGGAATGTCAGCCACAAATCTTACCTAGGGGACATCTTTGCTTCAAAATCCTTTGAACATCACACAATCCCTTTTAACTCTCCAGGTCTGCATTTAGTTATGTCAGAATCAGGCCATATTTCTGTGCTGCTATATCCCTTTCCTTCTGAAGGGCCTGGATACAACTTGGATTAACCTCAGGAGAAGAGTTCCTGCATAGAATCATAGATTTACCCAGGTTGGAAAAGACATTGAAGATCATCAAGTCCAACCGCAGCCTAACCAGTACCCTAACTCTAAAAACCCTACACTAAATCATATCCCTGAGTACCACATCCAAAAG
The DNA here is from genome assembly GCF_054131305.1 of Coturnix japonica. Taxonomy (NCBI): domain Eukaryota; kingdom Metazoa; phylum Chordata; class Aves; order Galliformes; family Phasianidae; genus Coturnix; species Coturnix japonica. The sequence goes on along the minus strand of NC_140671.1, from coordinate 15,928,011 downwards.
GCTCTTAAACACAACCAGGGATGGTGATTCAACCACCTTTCTGGGGAGCCTATTCCAGTACCTAAAATCTCTAGTATCTAAATCTCTCTAAAAGAGCACAGGTATTAATCTGACCAGAAAGGTTCCTGTTTGTTCATAAAATGAGCCTTTTCCGCTCCATCTTGCATAGGCCACTGGGCACAGGGTAGCTGGGAGACCACAGAAAAAGTGGTTCTGTGAGCAATAGGGAAACTACTGCCTAATCCAACTCCTCCAATCTCTGCGCTCTGCCAGCATGTCTAAATAGGGTGGCAGATACACACAGGAGATAAATATTTCCACTTCCCTCAGCCAACACTGCTCTGAATTTCTATGGGACACACAGTTAGATGAAAAGGCATTTGACAAAGAAGGAAATGAAAGAGTTTAATCTGCTGTGTCATTCTCTCGGTAGCCAGAATAACTAACCCTCGCCAGTGTTAGTTCAAAGAATAGGCAGATTTTATCTCCTGACATGAGCAGTAATTCAAAGAAGCTGGTATATGATCCAGTATCCTGCATATTCACTGCAGGCAGGCAAAGACATTATGAGATAAGGGAGATCTACACATCACTTGTTATGAACACCTCATAAAGATAAAACCACATACAAGAGGAGAGTTTAGGAAGAGGACCACTCTTGGACTACTTTCCAAGAGGCATCAATTAGTAACTCTCTTCGCTCATTTTTCACACTACTCCACAGTGTCCTCCTGAGCCCCCTTACTCCTGTTGCCAACTGCTGATGCAGGGAATCCTGAGGAACCAAGGATTCATAGTTGTTCCATCAGTAGTCCTTGGTCAGCTCTCCCTCCCTGCCCCTTCTGTTTTGATCCCACTAACCAAATTTTAGTTAGTCTGAAAAGAGGATGGAAACCTCCGCAGCAATTAGTTTCTAAATATCTTGCAATGGGCAGCTTGTAGGAGCCCCATCTCAATGCCCACAGCACAGGAGGCAGGACTGCTTAGCCCATGCACTAGTGCATTTACCAGCACAGATGTAAGCCCAGATCTATGCACACCAAATACAGGCTCTCAGTTTGCACAAGGAGGCATCCATGGAGCTGAAGTATTAGGCAGATATTGTGGTGGGGCAGCAGTTATTGAGACGCCAGACAGAAAGGACACAGATAACGTGGCAACTCAGCTTTACCATTATGACTGATGATGGAACATCTAATTTCACTGCTCAAAAGAGAACTTCCATATAACTGGAAAGAATGAAATTCACAGGGGAAACCACACACAGACACACACAAAAGCAATACAAAGGAGATGAAGGATGGTTCACATACTAGTGATTCACTCTGAGACGCAAGCAAATGAAAGAGTATCCCCAACCATTTGCCTCCTGAAATGCTAAGTATATAAACTCATTGCTGTGATAACTCTGCCAGACGTGAGTCATACACTGTAAAACCTTATGGGGTCAATCAGTTTAACTTCATAAATTCATTACACCAACAAAAACAGACCATCGTGTCCAGGCTGGTTCATTTCAGCTCTTCAAAGCTGTTGGTAAAACTGCCTGAGAGCTGAAATGCTTACCAGCAAAAGCTAAAAACTGTAAATCAAATGTAATAGGCTGGCTTTGTCTACTGTATAGAAATGATGCCTGAAAAAAAGAAAATAAAAAAGAACGTAAACCAGAACAAATGGAATGGCTACATAAAACAGCCAGTACTGAAACAGCAACCCAACCTGGTTGCAGAATGAGAGAGAAAATGAGAGTTCACCAAAGTCATGGGACAGGACACATGTTCATGTTCATGCTAACACTGAACCCAAGTGGCCACATGAGGACAGCATCTAGTAGGAAATCAGAAAAAAGCATCATTTCATACGTCCCTTGGGAAGGTGGCATCTACCAGGGCACAGCAGACCCATGTGTTCAGTAACAAGTCTGATGCTTCAGAGCCCAATGATGAGCTACAAACTGGGGTTTAACCAATGCAACACATGGAGGGAAAATCTGTCTTGAGCATAAAGAAGAAAGAGAAAGGTATCCAAAAGGACTAACCAAGAAATGCCCAAACTGCCCATGAAGCATTTCTTCCCGTGGTGCAAAATACCACAAGAGGATTTATTTGCTCTTTCAGTTAAACATACAATGAACCTTTAGGGTAGCTGATGTCTTGTCTTAGGCTGCTCAGCATGTGGATGTTCCCTGATCTTCATATTCACACTTGTGAATAATGAGACTTCTCTTATTTCCCTGGGAAGTAATGCCCACTTTTTTACTTTGACAGAGCTCCTTCCCATCCTAGAAGGGAAAATATCAAGTCAGATCTCCATTAGTCCTTCCATCTCTGCACTCAGCAAAGGGAGCCTTCAGATCTATGCTTAATTCACCCACTCCCCTAGAATTAATGGAACTGTGCTTACTGGAACATATGCTGAAGCTTAAGCACAGTGCAGTGTTTTCAACATGAAGGAATGGCTATAGAACATGCATAAATTCTGGCTGACCTATGACAGCTTAAAGCACTGCGGAGGACTGTTAACAAGCCTGTTTGGACATCACCTTGAATAAATGACGTTATCCCCAAGTAAGGGAAGGAACAGCTGAGCACCAGGGAGGTACACAAAGTGCCAGAGCAAATTCTCACACTGTCAGGTGCAAAGAAAACTGAGATTTCACCCCAAAAACCCATTTCACAACAAGGCTACAAAATCCCAGCTGAGAATTTCTGTGTTAGACTTGAAGCTCAAGACTGTACTGTAGTTCAACCAACAATATTTTGTGCAGCATGACCTAAAAAGTTCACAATAAAACCAAAACAAACTTCAATTTCAACTTGATAAATGAACTCAGGACATAATAACAAAGAGTGCTGATCTGGGCAAATAAAAGAGCATAAAGAAAAGAGAGCAGTGAAAAAGCTATCAAGGAAAAGCTCAGACTCGCATCCCTTGGAAGTGAAATTAAAGGCTCTCATTCATTTCCAGAGAAGTCAGAAAGGAAAATACCATTACATGCCATACCTTGAACCACTTGACGTCCATGTTGGGCCTGGACAGCTCACACTCAAATGTGACCTTGTCCTTCTCAATGACGCTACTGTCTGCCAATGGTTTGCTGATTTTCACAGGCAATTCTGAGAAGGAGAAAGAAGAATGTGGATTTAGTTGGGAACTTAGTTTTGTTCATAACCAGGTCCATGGGTGCTGTTAAATGGATCCTTCCAGATGGAAAAAACATTTCAGGTGGCCTCCTAGATTTTACCCCTTTTTGTGTTGCACGCAAGACTGAAAAAAAAAATTACTTCTGCAAAGTTCTTCTTGTCATAAGGAAACAAATATTTGGGGAATGGCAGAACCAGGTAAAATTTTCCTTCACGTCAAGAAAGTATAAATTTCACTCTCATGCTCTTGGTGTGGTTTCTGCTATGATTATTTGGACTAATTAAGCTTCTCCCTGATGAAAGCCTAGAAGTATATCACAAGAAGGACCAACTTACCCGTGACCTTTTATTTGTCTTACTCAAGCATCTCCTCCTGACCAAAACTGACAATAAAAGATTCAGCCAGACTACAGGTTTGAGCAGCTGAGTTGATTCTAGGATCTCCTGCAATCTCAAGCTTGGAACACACACTTGTCTTTTGACTAAGTGTCTCTTATAGTGCAGTAAAACAACAGGTTTTCACACGGCGATTCCTCATTTACCTTGATCTGAAATCATTCTCAAACCATGTGGGATCAGTCCAGGGAGAAGGGGAGGAGAGGGGAAGGGAAAGGGGAAGTCCACAGTCCTCTAAAATCAGGCTTCTTAGCCTAAAGCTCAACAGCAAATAGCAGTCCACTTCCCCACATTGCTAGACTCCGAGCATTTAAAGAACATCAGCTGACCTCATTATGAGCTCTAACATAGCCAAAGGAATTCATATATTCAAATATTCTCTTGAGTGATGAGAAATATGGAGCATAACTTCAGACTTCTGCTGTTAAACTCTCACTTCTATCATAAACCAGAGTAAGAGTTCAATGCTGTTTTAGATGGAGGACTCATATTTTAAATAACTCATCTCATTAAGGCTTGGATTCCCTACTACAATTAGTTAAATTCCAGTTTGGATCATGCTTCACCTTGGATCACTTAGGGCTTCAGCCACTTATTGGAACTAACTCAATTTGTCTACAGAGAAGCTGTTTTCTATAGCAACAATAAGCTGTGATTGCAACTGGATGTCGGGAGAGCACAAATCCCGCAGTTATCCTGTACCAACATCCTCTCCTTCCATCAGAACAGCAAGTTTTTAAACCAGACTCATGCAAGCTTGCATGACACACCTTGTGTAAAACTGTTGGCAGCCATCAGGACAGCCAGTTGCTTCCTGTATAGACACTGTTCCATCAGTTTTGGTTTTTTGTCTCGCTAGAACAACAGCCAGTGTCTGAAAACTCCCACAACTGAAGCAACCACGCTGATATACCGCAGTCACTGGAGGTGCTCAAGAGCCACGGGTATGTGGCACTGGGGACGTGGTTAGTAAGTCCAGTGAGGGTGGGCTGGGTTGGACTCAGCTATCTCAGTGGTCTTTTCCAGCCTTGGGTGCAACTTGTAAGAGGGAATGAAGCAGCAAACTGCCCAGCACTGAGCTGCATTCTTCTGACACATGGTATCAGTGAACTGCTGTATTTCCCTATCTTCTCTGGAGCTATTGATCTAACCTAACTGAAAAAGTAAGCCTGAACCTAGATATAAATCAGGATCATAGTCACCCATGGTTGCTTATATATTCAGAAAGACACTCCAGAGGGTAATTCAGCGCATCTAGAAATTAAAGTAGAAGTTCCTTAGTCAAAAATATTCCACAGCCAGATTTTCACCTCGCTACCACTACATTAAAAAGGAGAATCCAACTTGTGGTGTGGGTCATTGATGTTGTTCCGGGGGGAATTGTGGCTGTTCCATGCCCACAGGGTAGAAGACAGCCAGTCTTCCTCTAAGCCACATAAAAAGCTGCTTAGTGCTCCCAAAGCGAATGCTCACCAGTTGTTTCCAACTTGAAGGTCATCTTCTGGCCAGCAGCCTCGCAGATGTATTCTCCAGCATCTTTCTTCTCCAGCTGCTCCACAACCAGACGCCATGTTTTGCCCACAGATTCCATTCTGAACTTTCTGGAGGAGGCAAGCAGTCTTCCATCCTTGTACCATTTTACTTCGGTTGGATCCTGTGCTACTTCACAGCTGAGGGAGGCACTTGCTGCCAGGGCAGCACTCACCTCTTTCTGCACCTGCTCCTGGTTTATAAACACAGGTTTTGGCTCTGAGGGAAGAAAAGAAAAAGTATTGACTGAGGGACCGAAATGAGACCAACTTGCAGGTTTGTATGTACAGGTTGGAACAGGTTTAGGTTACCACTTGTGCCCAAACTAATAGCCTTCACTAGAGAATATCAGCTCTTCTGTTGAAACAAAGTGTCAAATCTAGGCAAGAAAGAACCTAGGAACTGAAGGAACCAAGAGGGTCCTTGAACACCAGTCCCATGGTTGCAAGTCACTATGCAAACATATTGAACCCAAAAGAACATCTGTCCTGCAGGCAACCAAAACCTGAGTTCCTTTTACTTAAGACCCACTGTGAAACATCAAAACACATAAACATGTGATAGTCAAACCACTGGCTGCCTTTTCATGACCCAGAGCAGTACTCCTGGCTTCCTGAACAGACTCCTCATGGCCTCTACCATTGCCACAACTGTGACTGTCAAAGGCACAAAGGAAATATGCTCACCAACGCAGTCCTTTGTTCTTTGTGTGTGATTTGCAGATATCTATCTTACTTTGAGCTCTGGCAATAGTCAGCTCTACCAGGTCTCTTACTGTGAGTAGCAGACTCACCTATCCAGATGCAGCCTCCAACATAAAGGCATAGTAAAAAGGCAGTGTACTACTAGGAGAAGTTCCTGCTTCTCCTGCCATGAAAGGCTGCACGTAGAACATGCACTCCAGCCTCACTGCACATACTTATCTTAGTCAAATGTTTAGGTGAACAAGAATTACAGTTTGGGATCTCAGGCACAGGAGAGATTTGAATAATATCTTGAATATTGCTTCCACTGTACATATATTACTAATTATTGCTCTACAGACAGACTGAAACAGGTCTTTGTGTCATACTGAAACCAAATACTTTCTACAAACCCAGGCAATCAAGTCTAGGGAAAAAACCTCAGCACAGACTACAGTGATCCAGGTGCAGTATAATAGAAACTAGATTTTACTTTACTGTTCTCTGCTGTATTTCATACAACACCTGTCTTACTGTGACATGAATCTTGAAGGTGAGTTTCTGGCCAGCAGCCTCGCAGCTGTACTCCCCTGCATCTTTCTTCTCCACCTGGCTCACCACCAGCCGACGCTGTTTGCCCTCTGACTCTACCTTGAACTTCTTGCTCGAGGTGATCAGTTTCCCCTCCTTTTATCACTTGACCTCTGTGATAAAATGTTTGCTCATTAAGACCGGGATGTGGTAGCATTGTGGTGGAGTGCTTGTTCATTAGGACCGGGATATAATGGTGGAATATGGAGGCCACAAAGGTTGCAGAACACTCTAATTTTATGGGTAGATTGTGTACTCTGCGTAGTTACAGGCAAAGCGCGCCCCGATGGATACAAAGTTCCACGGAAGGACCAACCAAGGAACGACACACCAAGTCGCACGATCACAACCGACCAATTAAAGGACAATACGCTCGGGATGGACAATACAAAAGAAGTTGCAAGGGACGGGACGGCGCGGCAGTTGGAGGAACAATAATCCCCCTGTCGCCCAGCGCTGAATTGCCTTTTAGTTTTACCCGCTACAATTAATAAAAGTTTATAATTGGAACATTATTGGCTCATTGCTTATAAATTGATGACAACCTCCATCTTCTCCTGGGCCACCTCGCAGCTCAGCGTGGCATTTTTCTGTTGTTGCAGCCTTCACCACCTTCTGTACCTTCTCCTTGTTTGTAAATACAAATTCTGGCTCTGAAAAGAGAGAGATACATTAGTTTGGCCTCTTGAAAGAAGAGCAGGTTTTGGGGAAGGAGTCAGAAAAATGAATCAGTTCTCCCAGTCTGATGCCCCAAGAGAATGATGTGGAGAGAAGTTGTGCAATTTATGGATGCCCCATCCCTGAAAACATTCAAGTCTAGGCTGGATGGGTGTTAGAGCAACCTAGTCTCAAAGAATGTGTTCCTTTCCAGGACAGAGATTGGAACTGGATGATCCTCCAGGTCCCTTCCAACAAAAGGCATTCTGTGATGCTTCTTGTATGACTCTCATGACTCTTTCGTCCCCTAGCTGCCATTTACTTATGTCTTCAAAACATCAACTTATACAAAACATTCCTGTAGTATTCTCTCCCATGCTAAATGAGCCCTTCCAAGACAAAAACATGTTACATAGAGCACACCCCCTAGTGCTTGACACAAAGCCCCTGTTCTGAAACTTCCTGAGACGCAGCTGCATTGCAGAGTTGTTCTAGTGGTACAGGCACGTGGGAATGGAGAAGTGCAATCAGAACTTTCTTGTCTATGGCCTCATTCCCACAGCAAAAGGAAATTCCTGAAGATTTTAAAAGATGGAGCTGCCTCACAACTGTATTTAGAATAATTTGTTCAATTTCCTCATCAGAAATTAACCACCCCAAAGTTCAGCTCCAAAAATTTTAAGCATAGCAGGGAAAACTTACAAACTAATGACCGTTTTCTAAAACATTCTAGAATGAAAGGCCAAAATGTGTTCTCTCTCACCTGTGACATGAATCTTGAAGGTGAGTTTCTGGCCAGCAGCCTCGCAGCTGTACTCCCCTGCATCTTTCTTCTCTACCTGGATCACCACCAGCCGACACTGTTTGCCCTCTGACTCCACCTTGAACTTCTTGCTCGAGGTGATCAGTTTCCCCTCCTTGTACCACTTCACCTCCATCTTCTCCTGGGCCACCTCGCAGCTCAGCGTGGCATTTTGAGTCAGTGCAGCCTTCACCTCCTTTTGTACCTTGTCCTTGTTTGTAAACACGTCTTCTTTCTCTGCAGGGACATCACAACAGTCACACCATTTTGCTGTAGTCTGCTGCAGAGCTTACTCCAGTTCCCCATTTTCATTATACTTGCCCTTCACAGGGACCATCATGATGCCTCATTAAGACAGGAAAATACTTTCCCCTCTATTTTGCCTTGGGAAATGAATAGGCATATCATTTCATATCATATCATAAATCTAAACATTTCGCAGTCTGATAGCAGATTTGGACATGAGATTTAGAACACCTGCATGCACTGCTGAACCTCCTCCCTTCTCTTTGTTTCTTCTGATGTCTCTCTACATTTCCAGTAAATCAGAAGGGAATGGCCCTCTAGAACAGGTTGCCCAAGGAGACTGTGGATGCTCCATCCCTGCAGGCATTCAAGGCCAGGCTGGATGTGGTTCTGGGCAGCCTGGGCTGCTGCTTGGCAACCCTGCACATAGGAAGAAGGGGGTTGGAACTGGATGAGCACTGTGGGCCTTTGCAACCCAGGCCATTTATGAGTCTGATTAGTGGCATTTTCCACCTCATTGTGTCATTCAAATTTTGTAACCAGATCTCATCAAACACCTCCCCTTTTCTCACTCCTTGCATGCCTGGTGTGCTCTTGCACTGTAACCCTGCAGACACCAGCTGACTACAAGAGCTGCACAAGTTACCCTCCTTGCCTATTGTTTGTTGCAGTAATTCATTCCTGGATGGAAAAGCACATGTAGAAAAGCGTTGCTATGACACTAGATGACAAAGAAAGTCCTATAGCCAAAATGTTTTGCACCAGAGAGGCTGTAAGTTGATCCTCCAAATGCAAGACACACAAAATGAAGTGTTCCTTTATCTCTGGGATTCCAAGCATTTTCTCACCTCTGACTTTCACTTGGAATGTTGCTTTGTCATCTTTTGTTTCACAGCTGTAGCTCCCTTGGTCTTTCAGGGTCACATTTTTGACCATGAGCTTGCGGTGCGTCCCCTGGGAGATGATGGCTGTCCTCTGGTCCTGCTTCACCTCTATTTGATCTTTCTTCTATACGACAGCTCCGCTTGCAGCTGACACCTCACACACCAGCTCCAGGTCTTCAGAAGGACTGACTGATATTTCTGGAGTCGTTTTGGACTTGCTGACAAAATTAATGGCTTCATCTGAAGAAAAAAAGAGAAAGTGGTTTACATCCTGACTCAGGCTTATTCAGCACAGCATTAAGATACAGTTAGAACTGATTGTAATGTCTCTGCTCATTACATCTGGGGGATCAAGTTTCACCTCTGGAGGTACTCACATACAAACGTGTGCTTGATTCTCCTGTGTAAGGAAAGAGTAAGTTCTATGCAGACAGTTCTTATTTCTTTTAATCAATTCTGTATTCTGCACATGTTCTTCTGAAGCTAAAATGAAGGCAGCTAAGTAACCTGTTTGCAATACATGAACAAACCAATTCAACACCTTGTCTCTAAGCTAACAAGCAGCGTTTGATGAGCACATCAGTATTTCATGCCCTTCATTCCATCCAGACTGTATTGGCAATAACTATGCTGGTATTAACAAGGATAGCAATTACAAGCAAAATGGTAGAAATACAGAAGATATAAGGAAAAGGGAACTCACCAGAGCTGAGGCGATCCTCCCTGGTGAGCGATCTCCAAGAGATGCTGCCTCAGTGAGGGTCAGCCCTTAAATGAGGTCTCAGAGGAGGTGGAGTCGAACTCCACCCCTCCAGGGAGCACAGCTACATAACTTTCACCTGTGCTCCCACAGCTGACCCCACACTTGCCTCAGCTGATCAATCAGTGGTTCACATTGTGATCTCCCATACACTCCACCCCTTCACAACGTGAACCAATGATTAGGTGAGTTCCCCTTATTACAGAGACCCAATCACGATGCTGATACAATCTCCCATCGCATTAGATGTTGATATTATTCAAATGATGATGATTGGATGGGTGTTTATGATCTTCCATGGGCCAGTGCTTGATAGATGTTACCGGAGACAAATCATCTTGAAGTGCAGGTCCGTCTGCGTTTCATCAGTCCAGAGTAATGGTCCTAGAGGCTTAGAATCAATCTTAAGGGGAGTAATATAGATGTTTCAAGGGTACTAGGAGGGGAAGATCCGCCCTCCAGGGCAAGATACAGGCCGTGTTCTTACCTTGGGTCAATACTTCTGCTTGTACTGGATTATGTCCCGGCCTCCGATACCATACCCTCTGGCCAGATATCTGTGGCTGTATAACTATATCTGGCACCAGAGGAGGAGTCTTGATCTGCCACAGGGACATAATAGGTGTTCCTTTAGCAATAAAGGCCGGAGTATTGACCACGATGTCAGTAGGCCATGTACCTATCACCGAGGGGATGACTGAACCTCCCACCTCCAATAATCTCCCCCAAGGTGCAAGTAGGCCACACCATTTGGGTCCTACCTGCACCTTCCAAGGCCAATTTATCTTATGGATTCCCGGTTCTAAATTCTCAGGGGCAGGGAGCAGAAGATTATTTTCAGTACCAACCTGCGGTTTTACCTTATTATCGGTGCCTGTAATTTGGATCCTAAGAGGGGAGGCCCATATAGTTTGTAACATTTTCAGGGCACTGGGTCTGCCATCCCGAGGTCTTTCATTCAGGTCCCGCACGGTTTCATATAATCTTTTTGTCCACCCCTGCAGGGACTGAGAGTCTGTTTTCAGGGCAGCCTTAAGGATACCATTATAACGTTCAATAAGGCCTGCCCCTGTTGGGTTATATGGCAGGTGGAATCGCCATTCAATGTTGTTTTCTTCTGCCCAGCGCTGTATCATCGCTCCAGTGAAGTGAGTCCCTTGGTCACTCTCGATAACTTGAGGTGTCCCGTATGCAGACATCAGTTTAGTAAGTGCCTTAATTGTGTATGCTTGATTTGCCTTTGGTACAGGATAGGCTTGCAGCAGTCCACTTACAGTGTCAACGCAGGTCAGGGCATATCTCGCCCCCTCAGACCGAGGGAGGGGCCCAATGTAGTCGACCTGCCATCTCTGAAGAGGACTATATCCTCTAGCAATGTGGGATGTTGTTTCAGGCAACGGTCTCGGTCTCATCTTTGAGCAAGCATCGCAATCCTGACATGCTTGAACGATATCAGATAGTTGTACAGGCAGCCCCCATGCTTTAGCAGCTGCCCACATTATCTTCTGTCCAGCATGCCGTAGCTTCTGATGTAACCAACGGGCAATATTTTCAGATTGTGAATTCTCAATCCATCAGATTCGGGCCAGTGTGTCAGCTTCATCATTTCCTGGTGACTGCAAGGGTTGATGACCAGAGACATGGTAGACACATACTGTCCTGTGTTTGACCGTATTCCAAATGTCTACCCACATGTCTTTACCCCAAATCGGTCGGGCGTGGATAGTCCATTCCTGGGTAGCCCATTGCGTAATCCACAGAGTGAGCCCCCGGTACACAGCCCAACTATCTGTACAGATGTTCAGGACGCCGTCACCAGGTTCTTTAGTTATAACCATCCACACGGCTCGCAATTCTGCCCATTGGCTGCTTTGACCATCCCCCTCATCAAACCAGATGGTCTCAGTAGAGGGATGGTATGCTATTGCTCGCCACTTGCTCGGGTTGCCTCTGCTGGACCCATCCGTATACCAGGCATCTTCAGGAATAGGATATCTTCCTTCCTGAACGGGACTCTTCTCTGGTGGAGCAACCATCGGTTCTTTTGATGTATCACTGTGATACGTCACTGGGCCTAGGATCTTCTGTAGTTCTTCTTTAAGTGGAGATGAAGACAGACTGCTTCTCTGGCTTAGATAGGCGACCCATCGTGCCACCGTTTGTGCTTGGGCCACCCCCGTCTTAGGAAGGTGAGTCAAATCTCTCACCCACCCCTGGATTGGTAATGAAGTCTTAACTATGACCTCTGCTGTTTGCGTTATCGGCTCTACTGCTTGTAATGCCGAATAGGCAGCCAATAACTGTTTCTCAATCATGCTATATCGTTCTTCTGCTCCGTGCCAAACCTGAGACCAGAATCCAATGGGGGTTCGAACAGAACTCTGGCGTTGCCACAGGCCCCAGCCAAAACCATCTTGAGTAACATGAACATCTAGTTCAGCTGGGAGGGTCGGATCAAATATACCCAACGCCTGAGCTTGTTTAACTGCCAGTTTTGCCTGTTGGAAAGCATCCTGTTCTATCTTTCCCCAATTCCATGATTGACCCTTCTTTGTAAGCTTGTATAATGGCCTTAATAGCTGAGCTAAATGAGGTATAAAGGAGCGCCAATACCCCAATATACCCAAACATTCTTGCAATTGTTTTGATGTTGTAGGGACTGGAAACGCTTGGACTTTATCTACTACCGCACTGGGTAGTACTTTGGTTTTCCCGGACCAAATTACTCCCAGGAATTTTACAGATAGCCCCGGACCTTGCACCTTCTGTGGGTTTATAGCCCACCCTCTTTTCTGCAGGTAAGCTATCAACAAATCTGCTGCTTGTCTCACCGCCTCTAACGAATCGGATGTTAACAGGAGGTCATCAATATAATGATATAAATTGACATTATTTGGCTTTTCCCACTTAGCCAGATCACGTGCCACTAAATTATGACAAAAAGTGGGCGAATGTACGTACCCTTGGGGTAGGACCTGGAAAGTCCATTGCCTCCCTTCCCATGTAAATGCAAACTGATCTTGCGATTCTTCACTGATTGGAATACTGAAGAATGCATTCGCCAAATCCAAGACACAGTGATATGTTTTGATTTCCCTGCTTAGTGTGTCCATTAGGGAGGCAATATTGGGTACAGCCGCATGAACAGGTGGCGTGACCTTATTTAATTCCCTATAATCTACTGTCATCCTCCATGTTCCATCCAGTTTTCGCACTGGCCATATTGGGGAGTTATATGGGCTATGTGAAGGCCTTATAATACCCACTCTTTCTAATTCCTGCACCGTCTTTGTTATTTCATCCTGCCCACCTGGGAGTCTGTACTGTTTCACATTAGTAATCCGGCGTGGCTTCGGCAAACAAATAGGCTCATGTTTTGCATGGCCTCTCAATATTGTCTGGATTGCCCGGATACTAATGCATCTCTGCCGCAATCGGAACTCTCCCACTGTTGTATGGAGAGCCAGACCCCACAGGATATCAATTCCTAATATATACTCTGGAATTGGGGCAATGGATACCTTGTACTCCCGTGGTGGAAGACACCCGACCCCCAGTTTTACCCAGGTTTGGGTGACCGGAATGGTTTGTCCCCCAAAACCTCCAATCATCACTCTATTACCTTTAAATTTAGTTGGGTCTCCATATATTATAGATGTCTCTGCCCCGGTATCAACTAGGGCCATAACCTTCTGTATATTCTTTCGGGACCAGTATATCGTCAGTTCCACATAGGGCCTCCGGTCCCATCTAGAGGCCCTAGGAGGACTGACATCCCTCGTCAAGCCATGAACTGAGCCAGATTCAAGTCTTTTACCTCCGATACCTCCGGTGTCATAACCCGAGGCACCTGAGGTGGCTTCTTTTTCCTATTTGGAACTATAAAATCTTCTAAATTCCATGTTGTTGTTGGTCGCCGCTCTATAAATCTTATCCCTGGCCTTTTGGGTTTATTCTGAAATTTTTGTTCATCCTTCAGTTGCTTCCACAACTGAAGGAGAACCTGATTGGGCTGCCCATCAATTTTTGAAAACTGAACGCCTGCCCGGAGCAGATCATTAAACATTTGTTTCCGGGATACCCTAACAGGTCCTGCCCGAGAAGTTCGCGGGGCCGATCTTCTGGCTCGCACTATTGGAAAAGCCTCGGCATCCTCAATCACCCTGATATTGCCCTTAGCTCGTAAACGCTCAGTTTCTCCGAGGTCTGCTACCAATTGGGCGGCTTGTTGGACTACTGCCTCTGCGGATACTACTGGATTAAGTATGGAAAACAAGGTTCCATACATATGAGAGGGTGCTTACTGTAAAATTAGGTCCCTCATTCCCGCAGAAAATTTAACCATATCAGGGCTATCGAATGTGTCTTCGTAGATAGCCTCTCTCATACCTAATTCGCGTATATAATTTTGAAGGTCTTCCATAGAAGACCACATCCCTGTGTTTACTGGCATATCAGTTTTATTTGTCCACACCATGCGGCAAGCAGCCATTATCCATTCTACAATTGAATGGTTTTCTTCAGGGAACTGAGTCCCAGCATACAGTCTCTGCCGAAGGGCAGGATGTACTGTTATTGTGGCCAACTTAGATACTTCGGGGCCACTAAGCAGTACACTATCTGCCCCTGAATCCCATAACCGTAATAACCAAGCCGGAACACTTTCCCTTGGCCTTTGCCTAAATCGTTGCACTAGGTCCATGAGTTCAGTAGGTGTATATGGACGGGCTGTTACATGTAAAACAGATTCGGCAGGGGGCCATTGATCAGGAGGCACTCCTGCTGGTCGATCTTGAATTTTCTTTGTTTTTTGAGTTATTACTGGACGGACTTCTAGTGAGTCCGTCTCAGATGGTTTTTCTAGATCAGATTTAGTGATCTTATTTTGATTCATTTCTTCAGGATCTTGATCGTCATTAAATGAAATGTATCTAATTTGAGGGTTGGAGGAAGAAAATGACGGTTTTTTTCCTGTCAATAGATTGATCTCACCCTCCAATTTTTCAATACGGGCCTTTAACAATTCATTTTCATGTGCAATGTTGTTTGATTTTATCTCTGCCTGATTTAAAGCATTTAATAATGGCCAGGCTGCCATAGATGCAGCCATTCGCTTTTCTTTTGTAATTAAGATATCTTTTTGTAGTCCTAGAAAGTAATCAGTTAGACAATAGGCGTCCATGTTATTTGGTACTCTTAAAGGGCCCCATTGTTCAATAATTGTTGCTAATTGGTAATATGGGGACGCCTCAAAACCTGGAATTTGTCCAGGAAGGCATGTCCCTAAGGGGGTGGTCTTCTCCCCCTTGTACCAATTAAAGATTTTCCACACAAAGGACATTTTTTTTTTTTCCTTATATTTCTAGATGCCAAGTCAGTGGCTCCTGCCTGGCTTGCCAAATGTATTGGCAATAACTATGCTGGTATTAACAAGGATAGCAATTACAAGTAAAATGGTAGAAATACAGAAGATATAAGGAAAAGGGAACTCACCAGAGCTGAGGTGATCCTCCCTGGTGAGCAATCTCCAAGAGATACTGCCTCAGTGAGGGTCAGCCCTTAAATGAGGTCTCAGAGGAGGTGGAGTCGAACTCCACCCCTCCAGGGAGCACAGCTACATAACTTTCACCTGTGCTCCCACAGCTGACCCCACACTTGCCTCAGCTGATCAATCAGTGGTTCACATTGTGATCTCCCATACACAGACAGAACCTGCCTGAGGAGCAAGCTGATGGCTGTCAGCTACAGGCAGACCTAGCTTTGTACTGCATTTCTTAGAGCAACAACTGTTGCTTTCAGTCACTGAATATACCAAGGCCAATTACTATGCCAGGAACATTTATGGCATCAGTGAACAAAAAATGCATTAAAAATTGTAATAGACAGGAGCCATTTATTCTTTTATAACTAGGTGACCAAAGAACAACAGTCCTTCTAGAGTCAAGCTGTTAAGAACTAATAGCATCAATCAATATCACATAGATAGATTACTTCCCTGCCCTAAGACCATCTTGCGACCATTTGGTGCTCCTAATTAAGCCCTCTTGATGGCATTTTGTCTGAGCCATGCGACATTTTGTGATAGGAGTTACTGCTAGTGTTCCCTTAACCCTACACCAAAGTAGGAGGTATCCATTCTCAGGGAATCATGCAGGCTTCCTCTGTATTTGATGCTCAGAGACAGCCCCAGAACTTTTTAAATCTTAGCTTAGCTCTCATCCAATAATGTTCATCAAACAGTGCAACTTGTCCTTTGGGGATGCCTTTGTTCTGCATCAACCAGTTCCAACGGAGTCTTCTTGGCTTGTTTTAGATCAGTTTTTCAACAGATAAAGCCAGGGTCTTTGAATTACAAAGTGAAATTGCAGAATGCATGATTCTCAACCAAACAGAACAGCAGGTGGGATGCAGGGTGAATACCTGAACCAACACCACCTGCAAGCAATCCTTCAATATCTTAGGAATCTCTAGCCACCCCAAATCCAGTGTTGTGCTTGATCTATCATCTCTGCTGAGTTTTTAGCTAAGCTGATGGTGAGCATCACGGTGGTGATGGGTGAGCAGTCAGACTAGAGGGTCTTAATCAACCGTAAGGATCCTGTGATCAGAGGAACGTGAATGTGCTGTTAAAGGTCACAAGCGCTGCACTGCAGCATGAGCATACACAGCGAAAGGCTTTCAGTAGAGCTTCAGTTCATAAATGAGGACTGGGTTATGGAAAATAGGCTCAAGATATAAAACAGAAAACAGATCTTAACGCCAGGTTCTGTGAATGCAACCAGCTGAATTTCACAGATATTGAATTTCAATGACAATTTCTTGTGTTATTTTACCCTCCAGCTCCACCCTGAACAGGAACATGTCAGTGACAAGCATTACTCCTCCAGGCTTGACCTAACAGTGCTTTACTTGCACTATGAGCTAATGGCTGTGCTTACAGCACCTCAGGGAGACACCTCAGAGATCACAATGTCCTTCAGGTACAGCAGGAGACACTCAACTCTCCAAATGTGGAGTTTAATTTGTCCAAAGAGGAGACAGGATTCCCATGCTAATAACTTAGGACCATTTCAGTCATAGGTTTAAAGATGATGTAAGTGCTGAGGCAATACATGAACTAGATGAATGAAGCCCAGATGTCAGGGCTCAAGTCGTGACTCCAGCCCCAGCTGGAGCTAAGGCTGTCTTGAATTCATCACAACACAGTTACATTATTTGCTCATACTGTGGATTTTCATAGGGACAACAGGAAGGTCAGAATTGCTTCAATAGAGCTATGCAATCTTTGTCCTAAATACTGGAAACCCACAGCGTTGGACAAATAAAATGAATTAAGTCTGAAGTGCTTTACATGGATTGTGATCCTATGTTTGCCTCACAAACTTACCTGAGACTTTCCAATCAAAAATCAGAGTGTCATCTCCAATTGTGTAGATGTATGTTCCCTCGTCTTCTTTCGTTACAGCTGAAGCCACAAGCTTATGCAGTTTCCCTTTATCTTCCATTGTGAATTTCTTACTGGTCTTGATTTCTTTGCCATTTTTGTACCACTTCACCATGACATTGGCTTCAGAGGTCTCAGAAACAAATTCAGCTTGTTTTCCAGCAACGGCCCTGATTACTCCTCCACTTGTCTCTTTGATTACGAAGTTTGCCAGTGCTGAAACAAAATATGAAGACACAAAATACATATGATGGTAAAGAACTGCAGGGACATTGGTGACCATGAGGCATTCATTTATCATAAGATCAAACGTGCACGTTTAATCCTAGTTCTAATTGCTAGATTCTAATTCAGAAGCTGGCAAATTGGCAGCTTTTATAAACCACGTACCAGATTACCTTATCTCCACAAGTTGAAGGACGTACACTGTACAGGGGACAGAGCCAAAGGAAGAAGCCCAAGGCTTCAAGAAAATGTCTAAAATAGGAAAACTGAGGAAAGAATTGGAACAAGCAAACTAGAAGGAAATCAATGGAGGGGGTATCTATTACTGCACTGTAACCCCCTGGCAAACAAATCAAGCCTAAAAGATAGAGATATCACTTAGGACTGAAAAGAAAAAAGAAAAAAAAGAATTCCTTTATGGAAATTAATTGGAGTGCAAAAGTTAGATGATAAAACTGGCCCTTATTAACACACAGTGGAATAATTGACTTCAAAGATTCAAAATCTCACCACTGTCTTAGCCAAAAGTTCAAGCCTAAGTCCACGGTCCTATTTTACTGAGGGTAATTGAGCTTGTTTTCCAACTTCTTGTTAACATATCATTTCAAAACAGCGCACACAACTGAGTTGGGTCTGTTGAGACAGCGCAGTCAGAGCTGCTAAAATCAAAGTCTGGATTATGCATGCATTTGTTCTGCAGTTCCAAGAACACGCATGTATAATACAAATTCAACAACGTTCTACAGATTGCCTGTATTTAGGAGCTCGAGAGCCAGCTGATGGACACTGGGATGACTGAGATCCTGTCAATACATTTAACTCCATCCTATCATACAGTCAAATTTCATTCATTTTTTCAGGAACTGTCTCTTATCATTGTAGTCCTGTCACCACTGCTGGATGTGAGCCCAACCACACAAAAGCAGCTGCTGGTTTTCACTGCAGATACTGCAGTAAGGAGAAACAGCCTCCAGACTGGACCAGCTGAGCGTGGCCCTACCAGGATTTGCTCCAAAGGTCTTATTACCAGTAGTGCTTCCCGATGAAATACATGGGGGTCCTCCTTTAATTCCAACCCCAACCCACCCCACCATGCCCCCTGATAACATCCATCAGGGCCACATCTCGACAGCTCCTGAACACCTCCAGGGATCCCACCACCTACCTGGGCAGCCTGCGCCAGTTAATTCTATGGGCAGACCTGCCAGTATGAAATATTATGCTAACATGACAAAGAGAGAGAAGAAAAGCAAAATTAAGACTAGCTGACAAGCCTTGGCAGGAAGTTCTGCTCTCCATCAATTTAGTCCCTGTGACTCTTCACAGGTGTTTTCTACATTTGGGATCACTGCTACAAAAAGAGATGTTGACATCATCTCTTGTGGCCACCCTGACAGAAGAGCAGGAAGGCTGGGATGCTCTTTTTCCTGTCTTTCCCTTGATTTCCTCTATATCTTAGGGACGAATCACAGGACAGAACACAGAAATCAAATGGCTCTACAAAGCAGATTGGCCAGTTCAAGTCAAAACAGCCACTGAAAACACCCCAGATGCTGTCTGACAACAGCTGGACTGTCGGGGAGTCAGGTGAATGCAGTCTGCTGGCCCTGGGCAGGAAGAGGACAGCCCAGACTGTCACATACCTTTCACTGAAAGCTGATAGAGCATGTTATCCCCCTCACAGATGCACTGATAACTTGCAGCATCATCCATTGAGTCGTTGTGAATTTTCAGGGTGTGTTTCTTCCCCACAATTTGCAGTTCATAATTTTCACTGGCCTTGAGCTCCTTCCCATCCTTCATCCACTCCACAGTAGCGCCTGTGTCTGAAAGCTCAGCCTGCAGTTTGGCTTCCTCACGCAGCCAAGCGCAGATCTTTTCTACATCTTTGCTCTTCTTGGTAAATCTCACTGCAGCACCTGTCAGGAGCAAAGGCCTCGTTATTTCAATTTATATCAGGCTAACGTGGTCAATGTTTGCTGCAACATCTCTGAAAAAGTATCACCTTCTGTTCCTGCACTCATCATTGTGTCAGTGCTGAGCAATTCACGATATTTCATTTGGTCTTCTTGCTGGATTTACTAAGTAAAAATCAACCAAACATCTCCTTCTACTGATTAATAATGCTCTAAACATGCTTCTGCAGAGGTTTCCACCCAATGACAAACAGGTCCTCCCATCATGAATGTTTATTTGTTCTACTTTGTCATGCAAAGCTGATTGATAGAGATATTATTGGAATGATTGCTCCCCTACTTCTAAACTATTCCAGTGCAATCAGAAAGGCTGTCTGAACCTGCAGCTGAAAGTACTGCTCTATGGTCATGCAGTGGTAAACCTG
The DNA here is from genome assembly GCF_054131305.1 of Coturnix japonica. Classification (NCBI taxonomy): domain Eukaryota; kingdom Metazoa; phylum Chordata; class Aves; order Galliformes; family Phasianidae; genus Coturnix; species Coturnix japonica. The sequence goes on along the minus strand of NC_140671.1, from coordinate 15,908,309 downwards.
GTGACTGAATGCACTGGCCAATAGCTGTGAACTGCAGACATTCATCAGCTGGCATGCTTGCACGTTGTTGTAAGGTCAATAGTAAACATGGCATCCCCTCCAGGTACAGCTTCACCAGTTGTTAGGGGGGATTTCACAGCCAGGACTGGGTCTGAGGAAGAACATGTATGTCTTAATGCTCTTTAGATGCAAGTCTGGTATCTCATTTAGAGATGGAAGATTAAATCATAGGTACATTTCTACTTCTCCCTTTGCATGAGTGCTAGAAGAAGCACTTCTGTGCTTAAGATCTGTTACAGAAAGTTCTGCCTCTTGCACATGTGAGATATCAAAAGATAAGGATATTCATGTCTCTGTCACAGAAACAACTCGTATCACTGTAGTGGTAGCTGGAGGTTGATAGGAGATAGGAGAACTAGGAATAAAGGAAAGCCTTTGGTGTGTTAATGCACTGCTAACCTTAAACTCAAAGGAAGCATCTTTAGAAAACCAACACAGCTGCTCAGCACACACTGACCCATTTCCATTGGGGTTTTTGTGCTTACCAAGGTGCACGCTCCCTGGGAATTCCAGAGACGGGCTCTGTCCATGCGCATTGACTGCAGACACTCGGAACTGATCATCAGCCTCTTCAGACAGATTGCTCACCGTGAACTCTGGGACGGGGACATGAGACTCGTGGCACCTCACCCAGGTGAAGCCAGTTAGTTTCTTGCATTCCACAATGTAGCCATCGACTGGAATGGGGCGGTGCATCTTCGGAGGGGACCATGCCAGCGTCACTGAGGTTTCTGTTTTATTTTTCACCACGGGGTCAGTTGGGGGCTGGGTGGGAGGTTTTCTGGGAGCTGAACAGAAATAAATTTCAGAAATATTAGCATAAGGTCATGTAGGCTGGAAAAGACCTTCAAAAGACCTTCAAAATCAGCAGACTCAACTTTCAGCATGACCTACTGAGTCCCACCATTAACTACTGTGGTACCTGAGGACATACATGACAAGCTTATTCCTGCAGGTATTTACATAGTGAATATATTCACCCTCTGGTTGCTTTGGAACATTTTAGAGGTTAAAATCCCATCAGACTTTTTCACTGTGTGCAGCCACTGATACAGGCAGGAGGCTGGGAATTACCTGATGGGCTCTAGTTACAGACTACTGACACAGTAAAGGATTGATTTCATTTAATTTTGGCCATCAGAAAGTTTGGTGTCTGGTTTCAGTCACCCATCTGGACTCCAATTATAATCATATGGAGAACAGCACATTCAGGAGAACTCATCTCAATAAACCTGAATGAAATCACAGAATCATAGGATCATGGGAGGGCTTGGGTTGGAAGAAACCTTCAAGATCATTAAGTGCTAGATGCCAAAGGTCCCACTAACACAGTATTAAGCCAAAAGCTAGATGCTGGAATCAGATCTCCTGACCTTACCATCAGAAACTGAGATGTCATATTTTGCTCAGAGGTGCCTGCTTGTAGGAGGGACAGCTTCCGAGCTTTTTCTGCTCCAGGAACCAGCTCGAGCTTCAGAATTTAAACAGCAGTCAGAAATTAAACTGAGCTTTGTCACCTCCATCAAATAGAAGGAGTGGTTGGGTGGTACAGCTTTCCAAATCGCTTAGAAACTGTCACAACAATCAGATGCCTACCTTTTCTTTTTGAACTTGTTAATACATAGAGCTTAATAGCATCAGAATGCCCCAAGCACTTCAGACAACAGGACAGCTATAAACCCTTCTTTAAGGATTCCTTTGTTTAACCACTGAGTAACTGTAATTCAGTGATGCTGGTAGGAGAAGGGAAGTCCTAATCTTCCCAGATGGTGAACAGAGTTGATGTTCACATGCAGACTGGTGCTGCAGCAGAGCCAGAAACCACTCATTTGGGAAACACAGCACCAAGAAAATAATGGGAATAGCTTCATAAAATCAGGAGCTTCACTCAAATTTCATGTCAGATCTATAATTCTTCCTATTTTCAGGAAGAAATGATTTCCCTTTTTCTTGTAGTTTTATTTTCTTTTCCTTTCCAGCAAGCAGCTTTGTAGCTTACAAATTGTTTTCTAATCACCTCCTGGTGTGGACAAATCACACAGGTCTGACTCCATGTTTTACATAGTTAGCATATTATATTTGTTCCACTATGGAACTGTACAGTCATAGAATGGCCTGGGTTGAAAAGGATCCCAAAAATCATCCAGTTCCAACCCCCTGCTATGTGCAGTGATGCCATCCACCAGACCAGGCTGCCCAGAGCCACATCCAGCCTGGCCTTGAATGCCTGCAGGGATGGGGCATCCACAGCCTCCTTGGGCAACCTGTTCCAGTGCGTCACCACCCTCTGAGTGAAAAACATCTTCCTAAGATCCAACCTGATCCACAACCCCTACACACCCTCAGAGCCCCCTAGAGCCCCTAGTCCTCCTATTGCCCACCACAGCCCCATATGCCCACTAGAGTCCCCCTCAACTCTCTTTACAGGCCCTGCACAGCTCTATATAACAGTCTTATAGAACTACCTCTAGTAGAAGCAATCTCCACACAGAGATCCTTTCCCAGCACACTGCGCCACGGGGGGAGCAAAACGGGGGGGGGGCACATACACACACAGCGCCGGGGGGGCCCGTAACCGACCCCCACCCATCCTTTAAAGGGGTGGGGGGTCCGTTTTAATGGGGGGGGGGGCGAGATCACCTTCACCCCCCACCCCCCCATCCCCACCCCATCCTTTAAAAGGGGGGTGTCCATTTTGGTGTTGGGGGGCAGTGACAATCCGCCCCCCCACCCCATCGTTTAAAGGAGGGGGGGTCCGAGACCACCCCCCCCACCCCATCTTTTAAGGGGGGGGGTCAGGGGCTCATGGGGGGCAGCACATCGTGCACAACATTGTGGGGGGGGGGGGGCCTTAAAAGGGGGGGGTTACAAAAAGCATAGCTCTCAACTATAGATGGGATTGGGGGGGGCTCAATCGATGGGGGGGGGCCCTTCATGCAGGGGGGGCACAGCGTAAGTCAGCGGCTTTGAGGGGGGGTGTTGGGGCTGTTTGGCCTTTGGGGGGGTTATTGTGTGCCCCACCCCCACCACCCCCACACACAATGGGGTGTTAATGTGGGGGGGGGGGGCTTAGATTAGTTGCGTTCCCTATAGCACTGCCCCCCCCCGTCATTAACCCCCCTGCTTTATCCTTACGGCTGAGCCCCCCCCCGACAGCGCCCCATTCATCTTGATGGGGGGGGGGGTTTGTCACACGACCCCGGCGCGGCTTACGGCACATCGTCGACCCCACCCCACCCCCCATAACCCCACCCGGGGGGGGAGGGGGCGATGTGGTGAGTGGGGGGTGTTTCCGGAGGTGGGGGTGAGCAAAGCGCAATATGGGGGGGGGGGTCCTATAACTGGAGGGCAGCGGCTGCACAAAGAGCCCGCGGGGGTCGGAGAGCAGCACTTTGGCTGGGGGGGGTCCACGGGGTCCGGGGGTAATGCTGCCCCACCCCCTCCCCCACCCCCCACTGCCGACCCCCCCCCCGCGTTGCCCCCCCGCCCCAACGTCAGCTCCTGCGGCAGCTCCTCGTCGATCTCCTCCTCCTCTTCCTCGTCTGGGGGGTCAATATGTGGGGGGGGGGGTCCCATCGGGCAGCGGCAGCTCCGCCGGCTCCGATTGGCTGAGCCGCAGTGCGCGGGAGCGGCTGTTGTGTGCCGGTCGGTGGAGGGGAGGCTCTTCATGGAGCTGCCCCGCAGCCAACAACATCCTGAATGAGATCCTGGAGTCCCAGACACTGGAGGATGAGCTGGGAAAGAGCAGAGGCTCCCCACAGAAGGGCAAATCACGTCTGATAACGTGAGTGTGGAGCACAGCCAGCCCCTTCCTCACATGTGTGGGGCTTCCATGTTCCTCTGTGCCCATTGCAATGTGCCACCCCAATCCTGCTGCCCAGCCAGGAGTGGATGGGATGAGCAGGTTGGGATGCACAGAGCAGTGCTCAGACATTGCTGGGACATTTGTGCACTGCTGTTGAGCTTCCCTTTGTGCAGCAGGGGAGAGGATGGAGGTTTACAGGTGGATGGTTGTTATTTCTATGGCATTGCACAGGTGGTAGAACCATGTCCATTCCCAAACTTATTCCAGGGCATGCGGGAATTTGTGCAGTTGTAGTTCCTGAATTGTGCTATTTAAAACCCTCCTGTAAATGGGGATGTTTTGTAATGCCTGCTGGGGCTGCAGGCAGCATTGCCTTCCTCCTTAGGGGGCAGGTTTAATCACAAGCCTCCCTATTTCCTATCACAAACGTCCTACAAACCATGTCTGGGCATTGCTGTCTCGGCCTGGATCTCAGCTCCTGAGACTGTCAGATGTGAAGCAGCAGCAGCTGGGACAGGGCTGGCTCTGTGTGCTCTCTGTGGGTCTGTGGGCACAGAGTGGGGCAGAGGGATGACTGTGAGAGGGAGGAATTGCCCAGCCACAAGAAAGAGGAAATCAGCTGAAAAGGGGAGATTTGAGAAGCACTGAGGCTGTGGCTGCTTTGACAGTAAGAAGAAACCAAGCTGTCACTGTGCAGATGGGAACTCCAGTAGGAGAGCTGTGGTGGCTTTACAGATGGCAGACAGCAGCTGGAGTGTAGAGCCAAGGGTAGGGGGAGGATCTTCCTCTTAGCAATGCCATGCAAAGAATGATGCAGACTCCTGCAGGGTCGGCTTTGCTGTGTGACCCTGGGTGGAAGCAGCTGGAAGGTCTCAGCCCTTCTGCATTATCCCAGGAGCTGGGGCAGTGCTCGGTCTCATCCCACCTCTGCTAATAGCAAATGCAGAATCCCTTATCTGAGTGCCCTTTTCTCTCATGTAGAGTCACCAACCCTGGGAAGTTCACAAAAAGTTTGGGTGTTGTGTTGAGGGATGTGATTTAACTGGGAAGTATTGGTGATGGTTGGACTGGATGATCATAAGATCATCCAGATCATAAGATCTGAGATCATAAGATCATAAGATCATCCAGGTCTTTTCCAACCTTGAAAATTCTATGGAGTTGTAGCAGATTGTGGGGGTGTAGGTGTGGTATATATATGTACACAGATGGGAATATCCGTATGGAAAAGATAGATCCATGTGTGTTCTGGGCTGCACTGAAAAAGGGGTGGCCAGCAGGAGAGGGAGGTGATTGTCCACTCCTGCTCAGCTCTTGTGAGGCCATATTTGCAGCACTGTGTCCAGGCCTGGGAAGGATGTGGAGCTGTTGGGGGGGGTCCAGAGGAGGGCCACTGTGATGATCAGAGGGCTGGAGCAGCTCTCCTATGAGGAAAGGTGGAGGGATCTGGGCTTGTTTAGCCTGGAGAATGGAAGGCTGTGGGGAGACCTCATTGTGGCCTTTGAGTACTTGAAGGGAGCGTATAAACAGGAGGGGGAATGGCTGTTTATGAGGGTGGATAATGATAGGACAAGGGGGAATGGTTTAAAACTGAGACTGGGGAGGTATAGGTTGGATCTTAGGTAGATGTTTTTTGCTCAGAGGGTGGTGACACACTGGAACAGGTTGCCCAAGGAGGCTGTGGATGCCCCATTCAAGGCCTGCAGGCATTCAAGGCCAGGTTGGATGGGCTCTGTCCATGAGCATTGACTGCAGACACTTGGAACTGATCATCACCCTCTGCAGACAGATTTACAGCCCCTGCACAGCTCTATATAACAGTCTTATAGAACTACCTCTAGTAGAAGCAATCTCCACACAGAGATCTTTTCCCAGCGCCCCTTTGTGACATCATAATGCCCCTTTGTGACATCATAACACCCTTTGTGACATCATAATGCACCTTTCTGATGCCATAATGCCCCTTTCTGACGTCATAATGACCCATTGTGATGTCTTAATGCCCCTTTGTGACGTCATAATGCCCTTTGTGATGTCATAATGCCATTTGAGACGTCATAAGGCTCCTTTGTTTTCATAATGCCTCTTTGTGACGTGATAATGCCTCTTTGTGACGTCATAATGCCCTTTGTGACGTCTTAATTCCCCTTTGTGATGTCTTAATGCTCTTTTGTGATGTCACAATACCCCTTTGTGATGTCATAACACCCCTTTGTGACATCACAATGCCCCTTTCAGACGTCACAATGACCCTTTTTGACGTCATAATTCCCCTTTGTGATGTCATAATGCTTCTTTGTGGTGTCATAATGCTTCTTTGTGATGTCATAATGCTACTTTGTGACGTCACAACGCCCTTTGTGACGTCATAATGCCCTTTGAGACGTCATAATGCTCCTTTGTGATGTCATAATGCTCCTTTGTGATTCATAATGCCCTTTGTGATGTCATAATGCCCTTTTTGACGTCATAATGCCCCTTTGTGGTGTCATAATGCTTCTTTGTGAGGTATCTGTGGTGCCATTGATAATGAAGTGTGATGAACTGGAAGGCTTTCAGTAGAATTGCAGCCCTAACATAAACAATGACTTGAACTCTGGAATTCTGTGTAAAATCATTAGCTAGCTTGTGGTCCGGGTCTTCAAACCAAAGGCTGTGAGGTGCTGCTCTTGTTGACGCAGGCTGTGAAAGATGACTTGAGCTCTAAGAGTAATTTCCCTTCTGCTCTTTATATGAACGTCAAATCCACAATTAGAATATTAAGAAGATAATATAAAATTTTGCGCTGCTGGACTGAGGACTTCCATTAGCTGTTAGCCATAGTTTGGAACTTGCAAAGCAATCATATTGGAGCCTTGCTGGGCAACCTGCTCCAGTGTCTCACCACACCCACAGTAAAGCATTTCTTCCTAATATCCAATCCTAATCTACCTTCTTCCCATGTAAAGCCATTTCCCCTCATTCTGTTGCTACCTGCCCTTATGAAAAGTCCCTCCCCAGCCTTCCCTGTAGGCCCTCTTCAGATACTGGAAGGCCACTCTAAGGTCTCCTTGGAGTCTTCTCCAGGCTGAAGAGCCCCATCTCTCTCAGCCTGTGCACATAGTAGAGGTGCTTTCAGCCCTCTCTGATCACCTTCATGGCCCTCCTCTGGACCTGCCTGAACATCTCCAAGTCCTTCTTGTGTTGAGGGCTCCAGAACTGCGTGCAGTGCTCCAGATGGGGTTTCAATGAGAGGAGTGTGGAGGGGCAGCACCACCTCCCTCGACCTGCTGGTCATGCTTCTGTGCTTTAAGCTTATGCTTTAAGGTCCTATATGCTTTAAGGTTTAGATAGTGCAGTCGCCTCACCTCTTCAGGTTTATCTGTGAAGGTCCCTTCCAAGTGAACCGTGCTGATCCAGACAGTTCGGATTGCTCATTAAAGTGTTTTAGTAAGTTGGGCTGGTCCTACGAAGCAGTATGACTGCAGTAAGCAGTGTACATGGTGCGCTGTGAGTACTGCACACATTCCTCTTGGCAGCTTGTGGAACAGAAACTGTGCATTGTTTGGATTGTGTAAGTATTCCTGTTGGTCTCTTGTGATGCTTACCTTCTTAGAGCACCTTTCCTCGTTTGGCTCTACATATTTTGGTACCTTACTTGTTCTGTTTGGCTTAGCAGGGAAGGTCTTCTTCTGAAGCATCCTCAGTCTTGGTCTGGGCAGCATACTTAGAAATGACATGGACGTTACATGAGTGGGTGGTCAAAGGGGGGAAGAACTCACCTTTCTGATCTGTTTCCTTTTAGAACACAGTCCTGGAGAGGATTTGCTTTCCTTGTTTCCTGGAGACTTGGATTCTTAGATGGTTTTGACTGCAGCTATTTCTGATGTTAATTCCTTTTTCTGTACTTTAGTAGCCAAGTGCAAGTGGAGTGCTTTGGGAATTGTCTGAAGTTGCCAGGTTGCGTGTGATCACATATGTAACGTGGAGTTATGTGTGGTGCCAGTGATAATTAAGTGTGATGAACTTGAAGGCTTTCAGTACAATTTCAGCCCTAATGTAAACAGTGACTTGAACTCTGGAATTCTGTGTAAAATCATTAGCTAGCTTGTGGTCCAGGTCTTGAAACCAAAGGCTATGAGGTGCTGCTCTTGTTGACGCAGGCTGTGAAAGATGACTTGAGCTCTAAGAGTAATTTCCCTTCTGCTCTTTATATGAACGTCATATCAACAATTAGAATATTAAGAACATAATATAAAAGTTGTTTCTGCTGGCCTGTGGACTTCCATTAGCTGTTAGCCATAGTTTGGAACTTGCAAACCAATCTTATTTAGACTTTAGTGGTGAAATCTTCTGATGAAATCTTCCTTCTAATTCTGCAAAAGAATCTCGGTGGAACATTTCTGTCTGAAAAGGCTCTGGCATATGAAGATGTGCCAGACTGCAGCCATGTGCCAGATGCGTTTGGATCCATGGAATTTTCTGATGTAGCTTCAGTGTTTGAAGAATCTCCACTCGATCTAAATACTCAGAAAACAAAGCAGGTGTGTGAAGATGTACAGCTAGTTTCTTACAGAAAAAATACAGCTCTTAATCTAGAAATCTGCTTCTCATTGTATCTAGTGCTTACTCCATATTTAAGTATCTAGTGGACCTTGACCAAAGGAAGATAAAGATAGAGCAAAGAAGTATGTTAAGCATAAATTTTGTTGCCTTCTACCTGTAGGCCATGGTTGGTTTGACGTGATCCCTAACTCCAGTGTTTGGTTTGCACAGAAACAGCAAGCAAGGGAACAAGTAAAGGAGTCAGTGAGGATTTTAAAACACAATGGGAAGCGATAAGGCACAGTTAATAAGATTCTGGAGTTAGGCTGGAGGTAGGCAGAGGTTGAAAGGTACCGAAAGAAATTCAATCTTACTGTGTTGGACAACAAAATCCACTGTGATATTATTCAAATTTTTAACTAAACCAAGTGATAATTCATATTTATGTTTAGATAAGCTGGTGAGGGTTAATCCTCAATGGAGAATTGAGATGAACAAATAAAAAAATGGTGTTTGACAGTCTATAAGAAACGAACTTATTCTAGGAGAGAATCAGAGTTTTCAACTGTTTTGTTCAATAGCCAAATAATGTATGATATTTTTATAAGCATTGTGTCTGACCTTCTCAGCTGTTAGAATTTCTTTGACAGTAACTTCTCCGGCTGTGATCAGAAAACCTTTTGTTCCGTCTCTGGCACCATTCGAGGCATGATACTCAACTGGGTGATATGGAATTCACACTGTCAACTCCAGTGACAAGAAAAGTGGCATCTAAGAAGCGTGCAAACACAGAGAATGTTGATGCAGAGTCAGTGTTAAGAAATGAGCTGCCCTTTGCATTTCCTGCTCCAAAGGCCTTCTTTTCAAAGAGCCAGACAGAGAAGCAAGTAGAAGGCATATCTTTTTAGGCGCCTACTTCCAAAGGTATGTTGTATCTAACAAATGGAAACCTAGAACATGTGTAGCTTAGGAATTTTTTACTTTTAATATGAATGCAGTACTTGTAGGTCCTAAAATTCTGAAAGGTTTCAGTGTGGGGTTTATTTGGTCACAGCACATACAGCTGCCATCCTGTACATCTGACAGTGCACTGCAAGCGGTTTAACCATATATCAGGGCATGGTACACGTCTGTTAATGATAGAAGTTCTCACAGTTTCACAAGGAGCATGCCTTGAGATGCATTCAGATAATGAGATAAGTGCTGTGTTCCTAAAACTAGCATGTGTCTCCACTCTCCATCGAGATTTAGTAGATAATTTCTTTAACAATTATGATGAGAGTTTTGTTTTGTTTTTATTTTTTTCTGGGCTATTATTTTGAGTGAAAGAAAAGGGTATGCTTTTATTTAAGCGAGCTTTTGATTGCATCATGCTTCTAAATTAAATGTAACCTACTGAATTCCTCATGATAGCATACGAGTACTTGCGTGTATCTGTTCTCCCTAATAGAGGGAGAAGAGACTCAGTGAACCTGGACAGTGTTACCCAGGGTTGTGAGAACAGCTAAATGATTGTTGAGAACTGGTCAACTCGTGAGCCTGAGACCTGGGATCCTCCATCCTAGGGTGGAACTTTACTGGAGCACGTGGGTGCCACAGCAACAAAAGGACTGTGTACAATAGACTGAGAGTTTGCTGAGTTTCTTGGTTTACAGAAAGCACAACTAACTCAGCAGCAAGTGACGTATTTGGGATAGGAGATGACAGCTGGACTTTGAACCTTAAGGACTGCCAAGAAAGAAGCCATCTGCTCAACCCCTGAGCTGCAAACTGCCAAGGAACTCCATACGTTGCCAGGAATGACAGGAGGGTGCCGACCATGGATACACAGCTACGGACTGATGGTAAACTTGAAACAGCTTGAAGTGAGTAAGGGATATCCAGGGTGCACTGGTGCTCAATATTCAAGAAGCCCATCAATCTACACTGGGCCAAAGGATACCAGTTTTAATATCTCATGCAGTGTTTACTGTATTGGAGGCAAAAGGGGGACATTGGCTTTCACCCCACAGAATCACAGAATCACAGAATTACCCGGGTTGGAAGGGACCTCAAGGATCATGTAGTTCCAACCCCCCTGCCTAGCAGGGCCACCAAACATACGCCTTTACTAGATCAGGTTGCCCAGGGCCCCGTCCAACCTGGTCTTGAACACCTCCAAGGACGGGGCATCCACAACCTCACTGGGCAGCCTGTTCCAGGACCTAACCACCCTTCTAGTAAAGAACTTTCCCCTAACATCCAACCTAAATCTTCCCTCCTTCAACTTAAAACCATTTCCCCTAGTCCTGCTATTATCAGCCCTTTCGAAGAGTTTACTCCCCTCCTGGGAGTAAGTTCCCTTCAGGTATTGAAAGGCTGCAATGAGGTCACCCCGCAACCTTCTCTTCTCCAGGCTGAACAAACCCAACTCCCTCAGCCTGTCCTCATAGGGGAGGTGCTCCAGCCCCCTGATCATCTTCCTGTCCCTCCTCTGGACCTTTTCCAAAATCTCCATATCTTTTTTGTACTGAGGGCTCCGCACCTGGACACAGTACTCCAGATGGGGCCTCACAAGAGCAGAGTAGAGAGGGACGATCACCTCCCTATCCCTGCTGACCACCCCTCTCCTGATGGAGCCCAGGATCCCATTTGCTTTCCGGGCTGCCAGAGCGCACTGCTGGCTCATGTTAAGTTTCTCATCTATCAGGACCCCTAGGTCTTTTTCAGCCGAGCTGCTCTCAAGGACAATTCCTCCCAGCCTGTACAGGTGCCTGGGGTTCTTCCGGCCCAAGTGCAAAACCTTGCACTTTGCTGTGTTGAACCTCATTAGGTTCACCCGAGCCCAGCTTTCCAGCCTGTCAAGGTCCCTCTGAATGGCATCTGTTCACCCCAAAGATTCCCGAAATACCAGGCCATCCTGGTAGAGCAGGGTGATATAGAAATAATTGTAACTACTATTGCCAACCCAGTATCTTTCCTTAGCGGAACTCCCCTGGTGGAGAACCAGGATGACATCACTGCTTTGAAACAACTGATGCTGCACATTACATCCAGTCGGTCGGAGCTGAAGGACGAACCCTTAGAAGATGCAGAAGATGCCTGGTTTACCAGCAGCTGCAGTTTTGTGAGACAAGGAGGCTGTAAGGCAGGACATGCAGTAACTGCTACTGAGCAGGGAATGGAAGCACAACCATCAGCCGTGGGGACTACCCCTCAGAAGGCTGAAATAACTGCCTTGACGAGAGCCTTAATGATATGGACAGATGCTAACTATGTGTTTGGGGTGTCACACGTTCATAGTACCATCTGAAAAGAGCAAGGATTGCTCACACACAAGGAAAAGAGCATGATGTAAATGTACCTATGTTGTAGGGCACAGTTCTCTATCCAGGCCCAAGTCTGTGTGGGTGTCTCCTCTATCCACAAAGCTGCTCACACTGCAGGAGGCACAGGCTGAGAGGAGAGGCCAGAGCAGCTCTCCCACTGTGACACGGAGCAGCAGGATACAAGTAAAGGAAGGCCCCGCAGCGGTACTGGGAAGGTTCCACACAGTCATCAATTTTTCATCTGAAAGGTAAAGAGGAATTCCCTTTTCTGCCCCTATCATCATTGGTCGGGTGAGTAGCAATGATGCCCGGTGTGCTTCCATCAATGGAGCAGAATAGGCGGAAGGCTGGGGTGCAGGCTTTCCTCTGCTGAGGTGAGTGGGGGCTCAGGGTGTTGCTCAGTGGTAGATTTGTTCACACTGAGTTCTAACAGGAAACTTGCTCAACATCGAAGGCCTTGCAAAAGTCTGGCTGAGTGATGTCAGTTGCTTTTCCTTTCCCTACTGATGCTGTCACTCCACTGTAGAAGGCCACCAAAGCGACCAGGCTGCATGTCTCCGTTTCCACTGTTTCTCCATTTCCTTCTTGTTGCTCCCTGTAACCAGCAGGTTCAGCCATGCTGCTTTCCTGCCTCCTCTGCTGTGTTTCGTGTGGTCGGGATGGAGCTCAGAGCTCCAGCTCTGAGAAAGGTTTTCTGAGAAAGTTACCATCTCTTTTCCATTCCTTTACCCCTAAAAACAGTTTTCCAGTGTCTCTCATGCAAGAATTCTTTGAACAGCCTGCAGCTGACTCTCCTGAAGCTCAGGGTCCTGACTTTGCTTTTTGCCAGGCACACATTCCTTGAGATGAGGAACTCTAGGAGGGCATGGTCACTACAGCCCTGACCACCTCCAGTCTTAACCCCTGCTGTTCAGCATGTCCAGTAATGCTTCCCTTCTGCTTGGTGTGCTTAATGCTTGGCCCACAAAGTTATTGTCAGTGCACTCCAGCAGGCTCTCAGACAGCTTGCAGCAACTGGGATTGGTGCTGGGTGGTTGCTGGGAGGTGTCTCAGCAGAAAAGCTGGGCTGGGGTGGGCGTGCTGTGTCAGTCCTCATCGCAGCTGGCAGAGAGAGTTAGAGGAGGGTGATGGGTGCTGCCTGCTCTCAATGCTGCTGCACTGAATTTGGGGCACAGCAGCACACTGGTGAGTGAGCTGGGAGGGAGACGGACTGCTGCTGTGCATGGATAGGCCTGAGCTGGAGGATTGTCAAACACGTGAGACATGCTGGTGCAGCCATTGCAGCTGCAGCAGGAGTAGAAGACAAAGAGGTTTTGTAGAGGACAGAGGGTGGTGACTCATGGTTTGATGTCCAGGTGGAGGCCGATAACAAGTGGTGTCATCCAGGAGTCTGTCTTGGGACCAGTGCTTTTTTACATGGTTATCAGAGACACCAATGATGCAATGGAGTGCACCCTCTGCTGTTTGCTGAGTGGTGCGGCTGACGCAGTGGAAGGAAGGGATGCCATTCAGAGGGAGCTCAACCGAGAGGTTGGCCTAGGTGAATTTAATGAGGTTGAACACAGCAAAGTGCAAGGTTTTGCACTTGGGCTGGAGGAATCCCAGGCATTTCTACAGACTGGGAGGAGCAGTCCTTAAGAGAAGCCCCGCAGAGAAGGACCTGGGGGTCCTGGTGGATGAAAAACAGAACGTGAGCCATCAGCGTGCTCTTGCAGCTCAGAGAGCAAATGGTCCCCTGGGCTCCATCAGAAGAGGGGATGGCCAGCAGGGACAGGGAGGTGATTGATCTTCATGATCCTTAGGTCCCTTCCAACCCGGGCCATTCTATGATTCTGTGATTACACTCGCTGTCAGAAATAACGGCAGCTGTACAGATGTTGGATATATTTTGGGACAGTTCTTGTAACCAGCTGATTTTAAGACCTTGCCCGAGTCAAGAGTCTAAATTGAGTGTCAGAAGAAAGCTGGTAAAGTGGCTATTGCTCATTCTTTTTCATTTGCTGATTTTTTCATTCGGGTTCCTTTTCCAAAGGAGATTCTGGTGATGGAAGCAATTGAAGAAAGAACCAAAGCAGCTCTTGCCAAGAATGCTTGAAGTCCCTGTGGAGAGAAGCAAAGAACTTGGGCTTCCTCTGGGATGCGCCCCACCATGTCTCAGGAAGGAGACAACTGCTGTTCCACTTTCTGCTTTGTGTGTGGAAAGGTACGTCTGGGTTTTCTTCTACTTGTTTTTCTTTCTTTTTCTGGCTTTGAAGGAGAAGGGGTGGAGCAAGGGGAGACCCACTGGTCATTTGTTAACTCAAGAGCAGGATGGATTCTGCATTGACTGTGAAAAACCTGGGCTAGTAGCATGGGCATATTTCAGGCTGGACTCTTCTTTTGCTGCTTGGTTTCCTTTTGGCTACAGGGAGACAGCTGTCTAAAGGTGTGTTTTCAAACCCACTCTCCAAAACCATGTTTCATTGTTGCAGGTGGTTCAGTGTGCTCTTGCAGGGTAGATGTGTTTGCTGTAGAATCTGAATGGTTTCTGTTCCTAGGGGAGGACTGGGAGGAGGTAGTGAGAAGAGAATTCAATGCCTGAGGTGTATCTTAGTGAGAAATGTTGGCATGAGGTGCTGAAAGTCTTGAGTTGTCAAAGGCCAGTGATGCTCAGACTCCTTAACCTGCTGGAGCAGGGTGGAAGCAAGGAGTGGGCACTGCCGTCACACAAGCTGCACTTGGTTCTGGTCTGCCAGGTCTGTGCTGGCCTGGATTTCTTCTGAGAAGTTTGTTGGAGCTGCTTGGAGTAGTGAAGGGTGGGGAAGAAGTGCTGCTCCAGAGCTATGAGACATGCAGCTCCTTCTGAAGTGCTCCTGAGAAGGACGGAGCGCATTTGCTGCAGCTTTCTCTGCAGATGTGCTCCTCACCTTGAAATCCTCGTGGTTTGTCCTCAGCTCCTGACCACGGCCTGTTCTCTGTTTTGCAGGCTGATAACATGCAGAAGCCGCAGCTGGTGCGTGCTATGTCATCTTTAAACGTACCAGCATTTGCGGCAGCCCATGTTATTAAGAGCCACGTCGCCCAGGGGCCAGATGAGCTCTCTCTGGAGGTAAGCAGTTCCAGGCGTTCCGTGTTGTCGTGCATAGAAGAGGGCAGTCCTTTCTGTTTTGTTTTCCTACCAGATTTGCTGAATCTGGGATTGATGTTTCAATCTCTTTCAGGTCGGAGATCTGGTGAGCATTGTTGATATGAGGACATATCAACAGGCTGAGCCCCTGGTGGAGAGGCAAGCGTGGCTTTGAGGTAGGCACACGTTTTTGACTAGAGAGCACAACTTCAGTAGAGTTGGGAATCTCAGCTTGGAGCTGCTCTGCCTGCACAGGATGGCTGCTGGATGCAAACAGTTGCCCTGTGTCACTGTCAGTGGACCTTCCCTTTGGCTCTGGGCTCGGGCTAATGCTCACCTGTCTTTTTGTTCTAATTACAGGTTGGGCTTTTCCCTGGTGAGTGCATGGAACTCATCAGCGGAAAAGTTCCCGATTCCCTCCTCAATTCATTGCCAAAGCCAGGTGCGTAATTTACATTTGACAATGCGAGTTAGTCAAATAGGGTCAGAACGTTACTTTCAGGGGGTTTGTTTATGCCCAAGTTCAGCAAGCTTAGAAAGAGAACTACAGTAATCTCCTTGGGCACCTCCAGGGATGGGGAAAATCCATTCTTGCGTGTCCTTGTTGGGAATGTTCTTCCCGTTGTTACATGCTCTGTCGAATGCATTGCGCTCAGCTTCGTCCAACCGAGCCAGGCCTGAAATGAACTGGTTTCTTTGTTTTGTTGCGCAGAGCCAAAGAAATGGGGCAAGCTCATCAACGGCCTTTGTTCCCTGGTGAAGGTCAGCCCTGGGAGAGCAAAGCAGCCTGAGCCTCCGACATTCTCCGGATCCATGTCCTTGCTTGACATCGTTGAGAGGTATTTAGCCTTCAGGACTTGAGGGCTGAGCTGTAGGAATGGAAGCATCCTCTGCTGTTTGAAACAGAGGGCGTTTCTAAGCTGTGTTTCAGCAGAAAGCAGGCAGTGCCCAGAACAGGCAACTTTTGGCCAGGGCTCGGTGCAGCTCTTCCCTCACCCTGCACCACGTCTGACAGCATGCTCTGTTTTCTCTGCAGAATGAGTTCTCCCAGGAAGAGGGCAGAGTCAGCAGCTGGCAGTTGGTGTTCCTGCTTCTGCCTGGGAAAACCATCCCCTGTGGCCAAACACCAACTGCAGAGCAGTGCCAGGGAGCCCTCTGAAGCAGAAGTCTTGGTCCTGGCAGGTAAGGGTGCAAGTCCAGCTTACAAAACACTGCTTGTCAGCAACACAGGTAGAATTCATGCTTTCAGTGGGCTTGTACCTCCTTCTGGCGTTCAAGCCCGTGCCTGACATCTTCAGTTGATCCCTGTCTTTCCCAAATGAGTCTCTTGTCAACACAAGAGCTGGACCTGCACGTGGATCACTTTCAAGACAGTGACACTGTTGCTAGAAGCCTATTTGCTTCTGCCCACCACCACTACATAGCCAAATGTCAAGAATCTCCATGGTTCATCTTGCGAACGTTTGACACTAACTGCTGTACATCTGCTCCTTCCTAGGTGACCCGAGCCCTTGTATATCCCCAAGACGCAGGGCATGTTACGATGACGCATCTTCCATCAATGAAGAGTTGTTACTAAGCACAGAATGCTGCAGTTCAGATGAAAGCCTTCCGTATAACATCAGCTATCAAGAGAAGAAGGTCATCATCGTTGAAGCATTCATTCATCCCATCCCTACTGAAGCTGCTGACCTGAGCCCACCAGACACCTCAGGCACCAGCCTGGACTCAATGTCTCTGCAGTGCAGCCCAGCCCAAGCACAGCCTGAGTGCCCCGACAGCAGCACCACCATGCAGGCTCAGGTCAGCATCACCGAGGAGAAGCTGAGCATCTCGCAGGGGGGCACAGAATCAGGACACGAGTCCCAGGCTCCGGGCAACAGCACGGTCTCTGAGCAGCTCTCATGATTACAAGAGAGGATGAGTCCCATCTTTCCTCCAGACCTCACACCCCCTCCTTTCTCCTATTGAATAAAGGCACGCTCGTGCTCAGTCAATGCCTTGACTGAATTCCGAGTTTTCATTCGCAGAGATTGGGATGAGTGCAAGAAACTGCAAGGCAGCTCAGCTTACAACACTCTGGCTGTGGGGTTTGTGCGGCCGAGCTCTGGGTGTGTTCCCATTTTGCCTGACTTTGGGATGCCTGCAGCGAGAGCTCTGCTGCCGTTGTGAATGGCAGCAAATAGTCTCTAGCATCCTGGATGCTGCTCATGAAAACCCCAAGCTTCCTGGCTGTGGCTGTGATGCTTTTCAGGGCCTTTTGATGCTCTTTGATGCCGTGGCTGCTCCCTAACACCTCTGTCCTCCCGCCGTGTCCATTCCTGGCTCTCACCTGTGAGCTGTCCCTGCAGATCATCTCTAGCCCTGCCATCATCGCTCTGCAGCAGGAGGAGCTCGCCCTGACCAACATCAGGCAGTGCTGCCTGCCTCTCTCACTCTCTAGACCAAGTGTAACTACGCTGTCATGGAGACAAATGCTTTCTGTCACATCCTCCATCCCTGCAGACATTTACCGGTAGGTGGCTCTTGCAGAAGAAGATTCAAGCAGCAGAACCTTTTGCTCAGCTACAGCACACAAATGCTACAAAAGCAGGAATAACCCGCAAGCTCTGGGTCTGTTTGTCTTGCACAGGCATGCACTAACTGCGTTTGATGGTACCCCCCATCCTTGATTTCCTTCCCTGCTTCTTGTCTGATGACGCTGCTGAGCCAGGAACAAGCTGCCCAGTGTGGCAGAGCATGGTGCAGGGCTGTGCTGGGACCTCCTCCCCTTCATCTGCTGCAGATCAGTGCCACACACGTGCCATCGAGATGCTCTGGCACGGGATGTGCCTCCAACCCAAAGCTCCTTCCCACCTCCCAAGGAAAAGCAAAGCAACCCAAGCATCTCCAGCAAAGCTGCCCAGCAGACAGCAGGGAATGCAAACAGCTTCTGGCTGCTCCCCTGCACTCCTGTCCTAAGTAATAGACCCCATGAGGACTGGCTGGGAAATCAGTGCATGACACATGTGAGTGTGCACAGGATTGTGCAAAGCAGTGGGGTTCCATGAGTTTGTGTGTGTGTGTATCTCGGCTGTTATGAAAGCATGGGAAGACTGCCTTACTGAGTCCCAGATAATTACTTATCCTCAAATGATTTTTCCTGGCCAAATTTAAAGCCTCTTACAGGTAATCGAGACCAACAGGCTGTTGTTGCACAATCAACAGGCACAAACTAGATGAATAGCTGAGGAAAATAAAGCATCATGCCAAGGGTACTAGATAAGTGAGCAGCTTGAGATCTGCACATTTATGTGATACTCATGGTCTTAGACAATATTTGCTTAGTGAGGTCACATAGAATGAAAGTAAAATAGAAGAAGTGCAATTGGTCTCAGTTCACACAGCTGGCTGGTTTGTCTCAGGCTAATCCTGAACTGCCTCAAGCGACTGCTTTGGTGCTCTACAGAACAGCAACTTCAGAGATCTCTTTCTATTACTAAGTTTTTGAAAGAGCAATTTGCTCTGTTAATTATCCATCATTTTTGTGCAGTCTGTTTTGTCAGACTTGTCTTTAGCTTCCAAGTTGTATGTGAAGAATTGTTTCCGTTGTAATGCACAATGTACTAAAAATTGAGAGATGAAAATGTGAAGAGTTTTTCCAGCTTTGATTTCATGTCTGGAATTTTGGAACCCACTACTTGCAGTTGTTAATCTATCCAAACTGGTCTGGTTTGGAATGCCCTCATCCTTCTTGAATCGCTGTTAAAGGCGGAGCAATTCCTACAAGTGCCATGGCCCCACTGTTGTTCTAATTCTTGTTTCTTTGTTTTCCACACGCTGCTTTTCAAGCCTCCTTTTTCTTTACAGTCAAAGTGAGAACTGCACTGTGAGGTGTCTGAACCTTGTTGTGCCTGTACATAAATAGAACAGCAGCAAAGCCAGACAGGTGACTGTGCTGACAGCTCTCGTAGCCAGTAACACGTAACTGTGCTAAATCCCTTGTGACGGCTTTGATTTCATTTTTGCCAGTGAAATCCTTGTAAAAGGAAGTGCAGCAGTGTGATGAGCTAAGGTGAAGATGCTGGTTTTAGTAGTGCTCTAAGCTGAGTGAAAGGGCAATTGAATGAGGGTTATATGCTTTCTCTGGGACGATAAGGTTTTATTTCCTGAGGGAAAGAGCCAGCTTTTCATGGGCTATATGTGGGCTTTGGCAAGGACAGACAATCCAGTCTGTCAGGAAGCCATTTGAGGTGCTTCAGGTTTGTAAGCTTGTCTTTTTGTTTTTCAGGCGGATATTTGGAGCATGGGTGTAGTGCTGTATGCTCTGCTGTGTGGGTTTTCCCTTTGGATGATGACAATATGATGGCACTCTACAGGAGGATACCAGTGGGTATCAGTGGTGCTAGAATACACTGAGAAGGGAAATAGCTGAGCTTGACAAGAGGCCTTGCTTTTCGGATGGCAGAACATGCTGAGCTGTGAGTAGAAAGGCCTGTCTGCTGAATATTGTCCCTGTTTTTGCTGCTTTGTCTACCAGTATTTAGTGGAATTGGTTCTACGCTTGGTTGGCCTATGTGGCACTGTAGCCTAATTCTGTACCATGATAGCATACAGAATTTAAGGAGAAGTATTTTCTTGCCAATGGTCTGGATTTTTTGTATCTGGTTCTTCAACTGGCTGCTCCCTATACTATCTGTAGTAAAAATACAGACACATCATTTGATTTCCCTGAAATGAATGTTCCTAAATGCCAGCTCTTCTCATGTCTACAAAGATCAAAGTTCTGCATTTGCTATTAGAATTTCCTCTTCCAGAATCAGGAGGTAATGTAGGACCCCACAGATTGCCTTCAGAATCCAGCAGTTAGTTCTGTTTCCTTTCGGAGTGCATAACAACCTGAGCAAATGAATTGAATGACGTGGCTTATTAGTCTGGTACAAACTCTGCTGTACACTGAAACCTGGTCCATTTGTAAGCAGGACTTTTTCCATCTCTGCAGGACAGCAGAAAACCCTTTGTGCTAATCATGATGCCAAGAAGCAGAATGCGGCAAATGGCAGATGATCCAACTGCTTCAGGTGTTCATTTCCTTAAAACTGAATAGTTTTGGACTGAGAGTTTGTAAGCAGAACAGAGCTCTTAAAGCTGTCAGAGATTATTTCTGCACTGTTCAATTCTATCTGCCTAACATACACCGGATCTCAGAACTGCATTGCTTGAACTGGTGGAACTTGTTGAAGTGAACTGGGATGAGCAAGTTTTAGAACTTAGTCAGAATGCAGTAAAAAATGGATAATCTCATGAGTATTAAGGTACAGGCTTGCTATTTCTGCACTGAATTTGTTTTTATTTTACATGGCTGTGATCTGAAAGTTGCTTGAAACGCAGGCACCTAGGCACTGTTGTGTAACTGAATTTCACATGATAGGTCCTGAAATATCCTGGAATCAAAAACTCTGACTTGTTTTAAGTCTGCTGCTTGAGTCTAATCAGGGTCATAGTGTCTGTGTGCAGTGTTTCTTTCCCTGTAATGCTCCACATCATTTCATTTTGGGAATATTGAAGGAAATGGACTATGTGCCATAACTGTTGTTAGAACAAAGTATGTCTGGTGTGATCTTATGCATAGGTTCTGTAACTGCTCTTCACAGCTCAGGTGTTTGACCTTCCTTTTGGTGAAGTGATGAAATACTGCTGGTTTCTATTTGTGCTTCTAGGCACCTTGAAGCTCTTAGGAATAGAACAATTGTCTCCAGTTCTTTTCAATGATATCAGTAACAGCTCGAGTGTTGCTGCCCACTAGGTAGACCCAAAGAAGCAGATTACAGTGAAACAACACACGAGCTGGACCTGAATGAGGATCACTTTCAAGACAGTGGCTATGCTGCTTCAAGCCTACTTGCTTCTTCCTGCCGCCACTCTATTACCAAGTATCAACAACCTTTCATGATTCAACTTGCAAATGTTTGAAACTAACCGTTGTGTTTCTATGCCTTCCTAGGTGATTCGAGCCCTTGTCAACCCCAAAGATCCAAACCAAGCAGTGTCTTTCCATCAATGGAGAGTTCTTATTAAGCATGAATCGCTGCAATTCGGATGACAGCCTTCCACATGGTAACAGTGATGGACACAAGGGGCTCATCCACGTTCATGCTCTCATATCTCCTGGCTCTGCTGAAGCTCGTGACCTGAGCCTGCCAGACACAGCAGTCACCTGCCTGGATTGTGACCCAGCGCCTTTGCAGTGCTGCCCATCCCAAGCACAGCCCGAGTGTCCCAGCAGCAGCACCACCATGCAGGAGCAGGGCAGCATCAGTGAGGTGAAGCTGAGCATCTTAGATGGGGACTTAGAGTCAGGCTGCCAGTCCCAGGCACCAGGCAGCAGCACCAGCTCTGAGCCACTCTCATCTTGACAAGAGGAGTCCCATCTTCACCCTTGACCTCTCAAGCCCTCCTGTCTTTTATTGAATAAAGTCACTCTCATGCTCAGTCATCGCCTCGACTGCATTCTGAGTCTTCAATCACAGGGATTGGGATGAATGCAACAAACAGCAAGGCAGCTCAGCTTGCAATGCTATGGCTGTGGGGTTCGTGCAGGCAGAGCTCTGGGTTCCCATTTTGCCTGGCTTTGGGATGTCTGCAGCAAGATCTCTACCATTTTGTATGGGAGCAAATAATCTCTAGCATCCAGGTTGCTGCTCATGGTATATCCCAGTCTTCCTGGCTGTCACTTTGTGATACTTTTCAAAGCCTTCTGATACTCTTTGATGCCTTGGCTGCTCCCTAACACCTCTGTCCTCCTGCCATGTTGACTCACGTCTCCCACTTTTAAGCTGGCTTTGCAGATCATCTCCAGCCCTGTCATCATCACGCTGCAGCAGGAGGTGCTCACCTGGCCCAATGTCTGGCAGTACTGCTTGTTCTGCAGATGAGCAGCTGCCTCCTCATCTCTTCAGCTACAGTAGTTTTTCTCAGGGCAGTTAGATGCAGTCATGCTCCTCTGGATTTGGTGTGTTAAATCCATGCTGCATGGCAGCAGTCAGTGCAATACAAAGGTGTTCTGTGTGCCATAGCATTTCTCCAGGGGCTGCCAAAGGTAGAAGCACAACACAGCACCATCCTTCTGACAGTAATGTCTGTGAGTGTTAGACATGTGAGCACTGCATCATCCCCAGCGTGTCAGTGCTTTTCCACACCAACCTGACTCTCACACTCTGCACTGAATGTAACTCTGCTCTTGTGGAGACAAATGCTTTCTGTCACATCCTCCATCCCTGCAACCATTTGCCGGTAGGCAGCTCTTGCAGAAGAATCAAGCAGCAGAACCTTGTGCTCACCCTACAGCATGCAAATGCTATGAAAGCAGAAATAACCTGGCATGCTCTGGGTCTGCAAGGCTGCACAGATGGGAGAGGTAGATTGTGTTTTTGCAGTGGAAGTTTCCAGTATTTTCAGTACATAGTGTAGGCCCTAACTGAATGTATAACCCTCTTGTAAAACAGCTGTATAAGTAGTTTTTCCACCAAGAAAGTTGCTGAACAGAATTAAGTTCAGACTGGGGGCATTCTGACATGGGGAGAATTGAGACAAGCACAAGATAAATACAGGGTGGGTAGAGCCCAGCACAGGACAGAATGAATGTACTGACTTTTGGAAACATTGCCCTTCTCTGTCCGCAGAAAAGTACAAGGCAGACCTAAAAACAAGAGGTTGGTAATTGACCTTCTATGGAAATGAATCCTAGCCACAGTCTGGAGGAGTCTGTGAGCCTGAGATGCTCAACCAATGAGAGCCATGAGAGCATCACCTGCAGTGGGTTTAGGGCACAGAACAGAATTGATTTCACTGACTGGTGTGCAGTTTCTCCCTTGCCAATAGGGGATGTGCGCGCAGTATTGCAATAATGAATAAGCACTGCTGCTATCGCTGCCATCTTTGCCTAACTAGAAATCTTTGACTTTGAGAGTTTCTCACACAAGGGGAGAGGGTAAGAAAGTAAAGAGGCACAGAAAACTAAGGGAAACTGCTCTTCTTTATCTTATCTATAAAAATTGATACGATGCTGTTGTGCATTTTTTTTAATTTTATTTTTAATTTTTTGCTAATGTCAGTTAGATTGTTTTAAAATATCCACACACCAAAATCTGACTACCAAGCAAATGTAATGAAAATGAAATGAAGGTGAGTTAGTGGAAAGCACAAGGCCATATTATATTAGGCTCCAGCAAATTTACAGGCAGTCACTGCACGAAGAGGTAGATCTGAGTTGCACATTATATGATTCCCACAAAGATTAAGGAAATCTGAAGCTTTCAATATATTTTTTTAATTCTTTTTTCATTTCATTTTTAAACACCTGACCCAGACCCCAACCCTCTCAGGAGCTGTAAAGATAACAGCATTAACCAGCAATGTAACTCTAATCCTAACCCTTACCCTGATTCTAAAATCGTCCCTAACTCCAAATGCAACAACAAAAATGATGCTAGAAGTTTGTAGCAAAAGGAACCTTAACCCTGATCATAATCCAAAAAAAAAATAATTATGGTAACAATAATCTTTACCTTAAGAGTAATATTAATCAGAGCCCAGATGATGCCTGCATCCAATCAGAAGCATGCTTTGCATTATTTAAGAGTTGTATTTTTTCCAATGAACTCTCTCTATTATCACGTTTATAAAGTAACAGAGTCTGTTCTTTTTCTCCTGACACTGTGCCTTACTCCTGACATCCCCTGGAAATGACCCAGATAGGGCACCATCAAAGTAATGCTAATAGTAATGTCAATCCTAAGGGTATCTCTAGCCTCAGTGTTAATGGGACGCTAACAACAATCCCAACAGCCTTAAACATTCTGGTGGTGTGAAAGAGGTGCTGCCTTGCACATGCTGGGCAGTCCCATTGCCTGTTAAATGCAGGCGGCAGCGTAGAAACATGATGCCCGTGGTCAGAATGCCCTGTGGCAGATCCTGGCACCGGAGAACTGACCGGAGAACCATGAGTGAACTGACAACAAATCACGCGACATCAGAACCGACCCAGTGGTTATTTACAAGCCTTGGGAGACCCAGACAGGATCTCAGAGTGGTGAATGTAGGTACAGAAGTTGTTACTACTCTGTTTTCTTCTAAAAGAAGTGTTTTTTTTTCATCTCAGAAGTTGGGGGGGGGGGGGGGGGGGGGGGGGTGGGAAAGGGATATCAATTTAATTACTCATTAATTTATTGACAGACATTCACATTTGCTACGTTTGGAGAAGTTTTTATTTGTTTGCTGTGGTTTGATTTTTTTTTTTTTCTTTTTTTTTTTCCCCCTTCCCTCCTCTTCCATCTTTGTGTTCTTCCCCTATAATCAAAAGAACGGATCCCCAGGGTCTGTCCCGCAGACGTTCTTTCCGTGGTCTCTGCTGCCACCTGCAGGCCAATAAGCGGAACTGCCACTGTTGGGCGTTTGGTGCCGCAGGAAGCACAACGCAGATCTGAGTTCTGACCGGTCTACGCAGCAAATCCGCCAATCTTTATTGCGATAAGCCCTCCAGACAAGAGCATAAAGTCTTTGCCTGAGGGCAGGGTTAGTAGTAATGGATGTCAGTTTTGAAATTTCCAGTCCATTCAACATAGCACTTTCTGCCTCCATGTCCCATAACCAGAGCAGCTATGCTGGCATGTTCTCTTGGTTTCTGTCTAAACCACTGTACTATATCCATCAGTTCAGCTGCTGTATTATGGGCAGCAGGGTTTGGGGGGTGGACACTGGTCAGGGCACTCCCACCAGCCTATCCTGCATTTTTATTTTTTTTTTTTTTTCATTTTTGGGTTACAATCAGTCAGATCTCAAATAGATCTAGTCCAAATGGAACCTCAAAATCTGACCTTTTAGTGCCTTCATTTACAGAGTCCATTTTATACAGATTCCCTTGTACAGGGCCCCCATGGTCCTCCAGACAGTTGTTACTGATCTTCCATAGGAGAATGATTGAATTAGGTTTTTTCCCATCAAAACTGCCACCTGTCTTTCCAATTTTTCAACACTATCATTCAATAGCTGATTTGCATCAGCCTGAGCCTCTTCAGTTATGTTCAGACAGTTCAAGGCCATTAAAAGTGGCCATGCCACCATGAACACAGCTAACTGTCATTCTCAAGTTGTAAGTATGTCTTTGCTAAGACCATGGAAATACTCAGTCAGGTGGGCCAGGGACTCATGGACCCTCCCTCCGTCCCACACAGGGCCCCATTTTTCAGTGACAGAAGCAGTGCTGCATTTTGAGGATCCTAGGAATCCCAGGACATGCCCTGACAAAAGGTCATTCAAAGGGGTAGTCTTTCCCCATCCAAACAACTCCATGATATTCACAGAATCACAGAATTGTAGGGGTTGGAAGGGACCTCCAGAGACCACTGAGTCCAGTCCCCCTGCCAAAGCAGGTTCCCTACACCACAAAAGAGGTACGAAGAGGTAGATCTGAGTTGCACATTATATGATTCCCACAAAGATTAAGGAAATCTGAAGCTTTCAATATATTTTTTTAATTCTTTTTTCATTTCATTTTTTAAACACCTGACCCAGACCCCAACCCTCACAGGAGCTGTAAAGATAACAGCATTAACCTGCAATGTAACTCTAATCCTAACCCTTACCCTGATTCTACAGGGGACTGTCTGAAACGGACATCAATTCAATTACTCATTTATTTATTGACAGACATTCAAGTTTGCTACGTTTGAGGAAGTTTTTATTTGTTTGCTGTGGTTTGGTTTTTTCTTTTTTTCTTTTTTTTTTTCCCCTTCCCTCCTCTTCCATCTTTGTGTTCTTCCCCTATAATCAAAAGAGAACGGATCCCTAGGGTCTGTCCCGCAGACGTTCTTTCCGTGGTCTCTGCTGCCACCTGCTGGCCAATACACAGAACTGCCACTGTTGGGCGTTTGGTGCCACAGGAAGCACAACGCAGATCTGAGTTCTGACCGGTCTACGCAGCAAATCCGCCAATCTTTATTGTGATAAGCCCTCCACATGGCATTGCGCATGCACTCGAACACGCAACAGGCATAGATTTCTCTTAACTCCTTGAGGAGCAGGCAAGCAGAACAACTGAGCGCACCACTGCTTGTGATTGGGCCACCCCCATCATAGAGATGTGTGTTAGATCTTTTACCCACCCCTGGACTGGCCTTGTTGTTTAACGATAACCTCTGAAATCTGAGCTACTGGTTCTACCACCTGTAGTGTAGAATAGGTAGCCAATAAATGCTTTTCAACTGTGATGTATCTTTATTCTGCTCCATGCCAAACCTGTGGCCAAAACCTCATAGGGGTTCACAAAGAACTCTGGCTCTGCCAGAGCCCCCATCCAGACCCTTCTTGAGTTACATTCACATCTAGTTTGGCTGAAAAGGTTGGACTATAAATACTCAGTGCTTGGGCCTGTTTAACAGATATTTTTTCCTGATTATGCTGTCCATCGATCTTTTTAAACTGAACTCCTGCTCTAATCTGGTCTTTAAACATTTGTTGTCTCAAGACCCTAATGGGTCCAGACTGGATTACCTTAGGGGCTGGACGCCTAAGTCATGGCAGCAGATGGTTCTCTGCCTTTCTCAGACCTTTCCACCACCATTCAGAGCCTGCATCTGGCCGTAGGCACTCTTGTCTCCCCATCAATTGGGCAGCCTGTTGTATTACAGCACCTGAGGGCCACTGGGGGGTTCAGTATGGATAACATAGACCCATACTGATGTAAAGGTGATGGCTGTAGGATGAGATCCCTCGTTCCTGATGAAAAATTTATTGACTGGGCTCTCAAAATCATCTTCATAGATTGCCTCTTTCATGCCTAATTCTCTAATATAATTTTGTTAGTCCTCCATAGAGGACCACAGGCTGATATTTAATGGTATGTCATTCTTATTTGGCCATGTTATATGACACACAGCCATAAATCATTCACTGATCAAATGGCTATCCTCATTATGTTGGACAGAGCATACAGTCTTTGCCTGAGGGCAGGGTGAGTAGTAATGGATGTCAGTTTTGAAATTTCCAGTCCATTCACCACAGCGCTTTCTGCCTCCATGTCCCATAACCAGAGCAGCTATGCTGGCATGCTCTCTTGGTTTCTGTCTAAACCACTGTACTATATCCATCAGTTCAGCTGCTGTATTATGGGCAGCAGGGTTTGGGGGGTTGGATACTGGTCAGGGCACTCCCACCAGCCTATCCTGCATTTTTATTTTTTTTTTTTTTTCATTTTTGGGTTACAATCAGTCAGATCTCAAATAGATCTAGTCCAAATGGAACCTCAAAATCTGACCTTTTAGTGCCTTCATTTACAGAGTCCATTTTATACAGATTCCCTTGTACAGGGTCCCCATGGTCTTCCAGAGAGATGTTCCTGATCTTCCATAGGAGAATGATTGAATTAGGTTTTTTCCCCATCAAAACTGCCACCTGTCTTTCCAGTTTTTCAACACTATCATTCAATAGCTGATTTGCATCAGCCTGAGCCTCTTCAGTTATGTTCAGACAGTTCAAGGCCATTAAAAGTGGCCATGCCACCATGAACACAGCTAACTGTCATTCTCAAGTTGTAAGTATGTCTTTGCTAAGACCATGGAAATACTCAGTCAGGTGGGCCAGGGACTCATGGACCCTCCCTCCGTCCCACACAGGGCCCCATTTTTCAGTGACAGAAGCAGTGCTGCATTTTGAGGATCCTAGGAATCCCAGGACATGCCCTGACAAAAGGTCATTCAAAGGGGTAGTCTTTCCCCATCCAAACAACTCCATGATATTCACAGAATCACAGAATTGTAGGGGTTGGAAGGGACCTCCAGAGACCACTGAGTCCAGCCCCCTGCCAAAGCAGGTTCCCTACACCACGTTGCACAGCTCAGCATCCAGGCAGGTCTTGAATATCTCCAGAGAAGGAGATTCCACAACCACCCTAGGCAGCCTGTTCCAGTGCTCTGTCACTCTCACCGTAAAGAAGTTATTGCACACATTAGTGCAGAACTTCCTATGGTGCAGTTTCTGTCTGTTTCCCCTTGTCCCGTCTCCACACACTGCTGAAAAGAGTCTGGCCTCAACACTTTGCCCCCCACACCTCAAATATTTATAGAACCTGGATCCTGTCCCCTCTCAGCCTTCTTTTCTCAAGGCTAAACAGACCCAGTTCCCTCAGTCTCTCCTCATTGGGGAGATGCTCCAGGCCCTTCACCATCTTAGTGGCCCTCTGCTGGACTCTTTCTAAGAGATCCCTGTCTTTTTTTTACTGGGGAGCCCAGAACTGGACACAATATTCCAGATGAGGCCTCACCAGGGCAGAGTAGAGGGGGAGGATCACCTCCTTCGACCTGCTGGACACGCTCTTTTTAATGCACCCCAGGATGCCATTGGCTTTTTTGGCTACAAGGGCACACTGCTGGCTCATGGTTAATCTGTCGTCCACCAGGACGCCCAGGTCCCTCTCAGCAGAGCTCCTCCCCAGCAGCTCTTCCCCCAGCCTGTACCGGTGCATGCAATTATTTCTCCCTAGGTGCAAGACTCTACACTTGCTTTTGTTAAACCTCATCCGGTTTCTTACTGCCCGGCTCTCCAGCCTGTCCAGGTCTCGCTGAATGGCAGCACAGCCTTCAGGTGTGTCAGCCAATCCTCCCAACTTCGTGTCATCAGCAAACTTGCTGAGGGTGGTCATTGATGAAGATGTTGAACAAGACCGGACTGAGCACAGACCCCTGGGGGATGCCGCTCGTTACAGGCCCTCAGCCAGACACTGCACCGCCAACGACAACACTCTGCACTCTGCCAGTCAGCCAATTCTCGACCCACTTCACTGTCCAATCACCTATCCCATACTTCCTCAGCTTTGTTATAAGGATGTCATGGGAGACTGTATCAGTTATAGAGGTTATAGAGTTCAATTCCTGTAGTCAATTTGGCGGCCCAGGTGGGACCAGCTCTGTTCGCTGCAGGACCAGCTGAGAGGGAGACACTTTTGGCGCACCCTGAGATTTCTCTGAAGGACTCCCTTCCTCACCTGATCACTGCAGGGACAGACAAGGACCACCCATAGGTGGACCAGGTATGTGTATGGTAAGTGGAGCCCATATGTCTTGAGGAGACATCCTACACAGTTTACAGCCATACGTGCTGCTCCCAGGGAGGTGAGCTCATGGCTTTGGTTGCCAGCTGGGGTAGGAAGACTCCTTGGGTGAGTTCCTATGAAAGGGAACTGTATGTCATATGAATGGAAACAAGAACAAGTACTCTCTCCCAGGTGGGTGACAATAGGAGGGACCTAGGTTGGTCTCTCCTACGGGTATGGGATATAGTGGATAGCCTGTCAAATGGTAGCCTGGGTTCTCCAAGTTGTAATCACGGGGGTTATAGGTTGTATGTTCAATATTATCATCTGCTTTAAGTGTTTGGTACCGTGTGTCAAGCCGACTCTGGGAAAAACATTAACGTTTGCAACTGGTCGACCAGAGTATGAGTGTTATTAAGATTCCAGCTAGAAAACGTTGTCAGCATTGTGTAGTATGAATAAACCATGGTTTTTGATCTAAATGTCAGAGTGAGTGTGGTGTGAGTGAGACACAGAACAGCTGCAGGGTGAGTGCCGAGTCCCGATCCATGTTTCCTTCCTCCTGTGAGGGAAATGGCCAGACACGGACAAAGTGAAAGACTGTGTTGTGTGTCCACTCATAAGTACTTTCTGCTTGTATGTAAGAAGACAGGAGTTTGTACTCTGTAGATTAGTAAGATTGTCCTGAGGAGAGGTGTACATTCCACCCGACCAATGAGTGTCAACCCATTTATGTAATACTATGTACTGCTTGCGAGGAAGTGTGTGAGGGAGGTGGTTCAATCAGTGCTGGTTCTGTGGCACGGTGTTTATAACTGAAGAATACAGACTGTATTAAGGGAGTTTATGTGAACTGAAGAACTGTACGTTTTGACAAACTGTTTTGATGGTATAAGAAAGTGTAATTGTTAATGATATATGAAAGTGTAGTTGAGGGAATGTGGAAGTGTATCTGAGCATACAAACAGAGGAAGCATTTACAGAGGAAAAAGGATTAAAGTGAGTTTACCTGCATTGACATGAGAGCAACACCCTGCCAGACCGCTGCCCTGTGAGCTGAGCAGAGCAGAGCAGAGACACAGTCCCCATGTATCAGGTAGTGTTATTCTGCTTACCAAAAGAATGAGTTCACTACAGAAGAGGCAAATCTTCCCCTCTGCTCCATCTGTGGCATACTCTGGAGTTCAAGGCATTGCAAAGCTATGGCACATCTACTTTCTTTCAATGATGAAAACTTAGTGTGCTCTGGGCTCTCATTTCAATTGCATCTAAAGAAGTCTAGGGTCATGCCAGCTGACAGGAAGCTGGCAAATGTTGTCTCATTGTAAGGAAGAGCAAGAAAGATGACATGGGCAATTATGGACCTGTCAGTCCAGAGCCTGGTAAAATTATGGAGAAAATGATGGTGGGAGTTATGGAAAAACAGCTGAAGGACAATTCTGTCATTGGTTGCAGCCAACACAAGTTTGTGAGGCGAAGGTCCTGTTTAATTTAAGCTCATTCTGTGACACAGTTATCCGTTGAGTTGACCAAGGGAAGCTAGTTGATGTAATCCTTGAGGATTTCAGTGGAGATTTTGATACTGTTTCTCACAACAACCTTCTGGACAGAATGTTCTGCATATGGCTAGACAGAAACACAATGTGGTGGGTGAGCAGTTGGCCAGTAGGTCAGTCCCAAAGGATTATAGTCAGTTTTTTCCATCAGGCTGGTAGATGGTCACTGTCGGGGTCCCCAGGGTTCCATTTTGGGGCCACTTTCCTTTCATGTTTATGCAGATGACTTGAATGCAGGACTAGAAGACGTTCTGAGCAAGTTTGCTGATGAGACCAGATGAGGAGGTGCTGTTGCCTCGACTGAGGGTGGAGAGGACTTGCAGAGAGATGTGGACAAGTCAGAGAAGTGGGTACCAGTTGGTACTAAGCACCAAGTGCATAACGTATAACAAGAACAAGTGCCTGATTGTGCACCGCAGAACATAAAGGACTTCAAACTCTGGGAGAATGTGCAAACGAGGGCACTGGAACTGAGAGATCTGAAGTTCAGAGTTTCACAGGGATTGACTGCTTGTTCAGACTGGGCCCTTCTCACATCCCTTCTCACATCCTGCAATGAAACATAGGTCTCATATGGGACATGAACCTCACAGCGTCCTTGCACCACATGTAGAGCCTGGGATCTTCTGTCCCCATGTCTTTCATTTAACATCATACAGACCTCCAACCCATTGCCCCAGGAAATGCCAGGAGCCAACATGAGAGACAGGATCTCTCTACCACTGGTCTTGCAATCAGGGCTTGACCTGTCTGCTTCGTAAGGCAAAGGAGAGGTTTCTTAGCATGCCAGTGCCTTTGCCCGCCTGTAGTCATGGCTTCCAGTTATCTTCTCTAACAAGTCCCTTGGGAAGCTTACTTGGTAATGGCCCTCAGTGGGCCCATTAATACTCCAAGAAACTTCACTGTTACTTCCGACTTTGTCTTGTTGAGCACTTTGTGCAAACTTCTCTCTGCACTAGAGGCTGATGAACTCAGCATCAAATGCACCCTGGGGCCCATTATAACCTAAAGAATCTCCTGTGCCTTATGCCATCTTGTTATCTTCTTCAGGTTATCAGAACTTGTTCAGCAAAAAGGAGGGATATCTGGAGAGAGCTTAAAGAATCCAGTATAAATTTATTGTCTATTTATTTATAGTTGGGTTTAAAGAAGACATTAAAGCAGCACTGTGCAACTGATACCAATCCAGGATGTCCCAATGAGTTCTGTACTGTTACTGTGTTGACAAAGGTCCTTCTCAACCTCCCCACCCAATTTCTGCTCACAATGGACCTATGGGACTTGCATCACTTTTCTTCACATCACTCTTCTCCTCTGCATTCATCCGCTCAGTGTTAAAACTGCTTTGCACCAACTCCCACTGGCTTTCCTCAGAGAACCAGCTACACATGGAAAAGGAAAGATTTCTCTTTTTTATCTGGCCAGCAAATGGAAAGAAAGGTGATGCAATTGAATGAACAGTAAAACACAGTGATCAACGGCATGCCATGTTCAAGCTGCATCTATTGAAGTTTGTCTTTCATATGGAATATTTTTAAAAGAAATGATTTATTCTGAGGTAGGATAGGATAGATTGAATCACAGTGAAGTAGTTGACAACAGAGGCCATCAGACTCTGAGAGATGGAGCAAATTCCAGTAATCTTCCTGGGATAGATCAGCCAGGTAGTTGAGAGGTATCAACTTAAAACTGATCAGGACTTGTGAGTATTTCACACATTGAGATGGGTTAACACATTCTCATTGATTTATATCTTTGTCTCCAACTCTGTTTTTCACTTTTACTGACATTAATGAACATCTTTCAGACTTCGTGCCTTAATAAAAAAGAGACAGTGATTGAGAAAAAGAAAAAGTATAAGAAGAAAAAGAAAAAGAATAGATAGGAAGGGATAGATCAAATCACAGTGAAGGAGTTGACAACACATTCCATCAGACTTTGGGGAGATGGAACAAATTCCAGTAATCCCCCTGAAAGTCAGAAATCAGACAGATAATTGGGAGGTATCTGACTGAACAAAGAGCAAGGGATGGAGAAATCTGGAGGGCAGTGGGAGTAGTGTGTGCCCAAATGGCCTGCTGAAAACATGCCCTTAACCATGGCCATTTCTTTAGGAGAGCTGAAAAAACTTGGAGGATGAGGCACATCAAATAGGCAGCAGGGAAGAGTAGTGCTGGGCACCAGGCTACAGTCACAGGGCATTGGCACTGGCACCGCTGTCTGTGTCTCTGAACCTGAGGGCATTTGTGTCCAGCGAACACAGTTCTGGAAAACATTGTAGTTTCAGTAAAAGAAAAAAAAAGACATCAAATCACCTCAAAGATTCATATTTACAACTTAAAATGGAACAAGACTCATGAGAATTTTTCATGTTGAAAAGGGTTAACACATTTTCATTGATTTCCATCTTTGTCTTCAATTATTTGTTTCAGTTTTATTGACATTTATGATCAACTATTAAGCTTACAGCCTCAAAATAAATAAATAAATTAAAAGAGATACATTTGCATCTTGCACATGGCCTGATGCCCCTTTCACCTTCCCAGTTCCCACAAGTCCTTCCATGCCGGAGAGTATGAGATCCAGCAGAGCACCTCTCCTCTTTGGTTCCTCCACTGCTTGGTCAAGAAGCTGCCATCTGTGCTCTCCATGGATCTGCTGGATGCCACATGCCCTGCTGTGCTGTCCCTGCCACAGATAATGGAGTGACAAAGGCCACCAAATGGGACAAGGGACAGACAACATCAGATTCCCATCTGTCTGCAGAGGGCACCTTCCATTTACTCTCCCTGATCAGGAAGACAGGAAAAGACACTGATGGTCTCCTCTGTTTGCCATTTCCATTAGCTCTGACCAGTCTGCTCTTCCATCCCCAGGCAGAGCTCAGTGCACTCTCACAGAGGGCAGTCGCCCTTCTTTGTCTCCTCGCCCATCCATCCTAAAGACTCGGTATCCCCCTTGTGCTACAGTGCAGTTGTGGAAACCATTAAACTGTGTCCCCATGGTCCAAACAGGAGCTCAGGCCTGCAGCTCTACCAAGATTTCTAGCTTCTTGTGTGTTGGTGTTTGCATTAGTGCAAAAGCACAGAAGTAAATATCCTAATTGAAAAGCATCACTGGACATTGCCTGACTGGATAGCTCATCTATAGAATCAGTGTGCAGAAGGTGGCACACAAACATTAGACCGATCGTGGGTCTTGGAGGTGACGTAGCAGCACGGACACACCATGGGCATGGCTTTCCTGAAGGCCCTGTGCTGCTCTTGTAGCTGTGAGTGAATTCACCGGACAGCCGGTGCTATCCCCTCTCTGGCCCTCAGCTGATGCCCAGGAAGGAGGTGTCTATCTCAGGGATTTCCCACACGGTTTACAAGCACTTGCAAACATCAGGAGCAGCCCAGGCACCTTGGGCATCACCCAGTGTCTGTGTGTGAGCTGCTGCCTCCCAGCTGAAGGACCGAGGACTCAGAGCAGGAGCTCACATGCAGGCAACTCCTTGTGCACTTCTGAACTGAACCGGAGAAATCCCAGCTCCTGTGGTTCTGTGGGGAGCCGAATCCCATTTCAGCTCCAGGATTTCTGTCAAGGGATGAGACTCCTGCGCTGCCTCAGCTGGATCACTGCCCTGCACAGGGAAAGTCCAAACCTCGCCTTCCTTGTCTGGTTGCCCTTATTGTTTCATCAAACGATCTCTGGGAGCACTCCCCATATGTCTCCAATCAGTCACTGACCACTGGACATGTGGTGGTTAATTGAGTGGATTTCAAAGCACAGTCATGATGCTGTTGTCTTTCAGGAGCTGTTGGCCATGAGGACCCAGGGACATGTCAGGGGAAATGAGTGGGAAGGATAAAAATGACATAATCTGCTGCTTGCTTGTCCAGGTTCCTGGGACACAGGGAGCTCATAAAAGTGGGCAGAGCTGCAGAGAGACAGCTGTGCCCAGGAGCAGATCTCGTGCACAGCACAGCCTGCAGGTGACAGAAGGAGAGGAGAGAAATTGGAGAGAGCTTGCAGGATGTGTGTGGTGTGAGCGGGCTGTGAACTCACTGCAGGAGCATTACTCACAGACCATGACAAGGTAAGTCTCACAGCTGACCATGAGCTGCTTTTAATTAAGGGGTAACTATAACTGGGACATCCCATAGGAGATCTGACTGCAGGCACTGCATGTTTCTTTACTGTGGAAAAAGCTTTCTGCTCCAGCTGATACGGGTGCCCAGGGCTGTCCTGCAGAGCAGGGTCCCTGCTGTGCCCCAGGGGCTGTGTGCTGGGTATGGGACTCTGCCGCCTGCCAGGCTCAGCACTCAGCCTGCCCGGGGAGCTGCCCAGGGCGCTGCGGGGTGACGTGTGGGGTAAGGAGCCTCCGGCAGGGTTTGTGCTGCCACAGCTGCTGCCTGGGGCAGGGGATCACAGCTCCACTGCACAACTGAATGTTTCTGAGGGCACTTTGCAAGAGGAGAGCCAAGGCAGGGGGTTTCCATTTCCTGTTCTGAGGCAAAGAGGTTTGGAGTCAGAAATCTAAAAGGGGCAATAAGAGTTCTGAGGATTTTTCATCAATCAATTGCTTGTTTTGTGAACACTCACACATGATGTGCTTTCAGTCTCCCCTTTCTCGAAGGATGGAATTATCTTCATTTTCTGTAGGCATGAATAATTCACTTATCCTACAAACAGGCAGCATTTTCTAACTGAAACTGAATGCCACAGAAGCTCGGGTAGGGGGCTCTAAGAGCACTTGGGGTAAAGATATGAGACATGAAACAGATGAAAATATCCAGGGAGAAGGGATAAGAAAATAAGAGGAAGGTTAGAGCTCCATATGCTGCTTCTGCTTAAGGAATGCTGATCTACATGAAATTAAATGCAAGTAATGGTGCTAAATGTACACTGTTGTAGGAGAATTAAAACATTTCATAGTATAGCAGGAGTAGTGCCTCTGAGAATGGTCTGGATTTGTCATTATCTTCTGCACTCTGAGCAGGACTCCAAGCCCAACAACAGCAGATGCCCAACAGCAGCTCCATCAGTGAGTTCCTCCTGCTGCCGTTGGCAGACACGCGGCAGCTGCAGCTCCTGCACTTCTGGCTCTTCCTGGGCATCTACCTGGCTGCCCTCCTGGGCAACGGCCTCATCAGCACAGCCGTAGCCTGCGACCGCCGCCTGCACACCCCCATGTACTTCTTCCTCCTCAACCTGGCCCTCCTCGACCTGGGCAGCATCTCCACCACTCTCCCCAAAGCCATGCCCAACGCCCTCTGGGACAACAGGGCCATCTCCTACACAGGATGTGCTGCACAGCTCTTTTTCTTTACCTTCTTCCTCTCAGCAGAGTATTCCCTTCTCACCATCATGTCCTATGACCGCTATGTTGCCATCTGCAAGCCCCTGCACTACGGGACCTTGATGGACAGCAGAGCTTGTGCCACCATGGCAGCAGCTGCCTGGGGCACTGGGGTTCTCAATTCCCTGCTGCACACTGCCAGTACGTTTTCACTGCCTCTCTGCCAAGGCAATGTTGTCAACCAGTTTTTCTGTGAAATTCCCCAGATCCTCAAGCTCTCCTGCTCAGAATCAAATCTCAGGGAAGTTGTGTTTCTCATTTTTACTATCAGTTTAGACGTAGGCTGCTATGTTTTCATAGTTGTGTCCTATGTGCAGATCTTCATGGCTGTGCTGAGGATGCCCTCTGAGCAGGGACGGCGCAAAGCCTTCTCCACGTGCCTCCCTCACCTGGCCGTGGTCTCCCTGTTTCTCAGCACTGGTGCTTTTGCCTACCTGAAGCCCCCCTCCATTCCCTCCCCACTCCTGGATCTGACAGTGGCACTTCTGTACTCAGTGGTTCCTCCAACACTGAACCCTATTATCTACAGCATGAGGAACAGGGAGATCAAGCACGCTCTCAGGAAGGTGTTGCAATACTCACTATTCCCGCTTCAATAAAGTGCACATCTTCATCGCATGATTCCCAGTGATGGTTCTTCATCTTTTATGCATCTTTGATTGATTGATTATGTGAGATATAGCAACGTGCAAAAAAATGTTATTGAACTTATAAATAAAAATTTGTTTCACTTCTTTCACACCTACTATCCATTTTCTCACTCCAAGAGCTCATGTAAACATGGAACCAGATTCCCCGAATAGGTTAAGAGATAAATAAATAGCATTCAAAATACGCTTTTCCTTAGCTCTTATCTTATCCAACTTTGTCTGGATTTGGGGAAGGTACAGCCACAGATAGAAGCACAACTAGTTCTTTTCATTCCTCCTCTCTTTACACTGATACAGTGCACAGAGGATTCGAGTCCTCTCATTTCTACAGACCTGAAGGTCTTGTGTGTCTCACAGCAGTCCCGTCGTCTCTACAGCAGCACTCAGTGGTTTGCTTAATTTTCTTATCTCAATACTTGGAACAGCTACAGGACCTGTAGCATAAGTGACCGCAGAGCTCCTTATGAGGGGTGGAGTGACAGTGGGATCTGTCCAGAGCTTGGAGCAACTGCAGGATGTGTAGCAAAAACTTGGAGCTATTGCAGGGACTGTGCCAGGAGTTGCAGAGGCTGCAGCAATGTCAGCAGATCCAGCTCTCTTCCCCTTGAAGATGCTGAATAGTGTTGAACACAGCTCAGTAGGTGTGGGCCAGGCCCTGGCACACTGCAGTCATTTGGGCCTTTTTAGGATTACCAGTGCCACAGCAGACCTGTCTCCAATATTCTACCAGTTTCTCAGGATCCTGCAGTTGCTCGGAGATGAAGTTCCAAAGCCCTGGGGGTGCCCACCACTCCAGGCAGCTGCCCAGACTGTCCCACACCCCCTGCCATGCAGAGCCTTCTCACCTTGGGGCAGATCTCTCACTGATATTCCTGAATAATTGTTTAACCTCAATCCTAGAATCATAGAATCACCAAGGCTGGAAAAGGCCTGAAAGATCATCCAATCCAACCGTTCACCTATTACCAATAGCTCCCACTTGACCATGTCCCTCAACACAATATCCAGTCTCTCCTTGAATACCCCTGGTCTCCCAGAGACGATAGTGTAAAATGTGTAATTCCTAATCATACCAACAATATTACTTCCAAAACCCAAAGATGTCCAAAGAGCTGAATGTGCACAAAACTTCACTTTGCCAATTTTATCGTGGTACAAACCAAGGTCAAACAGCATAGCAAAATAAATACCCTAATCCAGCATCCAGAGTTGACAAATGATGCAGCAGGGAAAACAAGCAGCAAGCAAGGAGCTGTGAAATGCAGCTTCATGAGAAGACTCAACAAGCTCCACACATAGGGAAACTATCAGCACCATGGCCTGCACATCTCCAACTCCCACAAAGCCCTGTCCACTCTGGACAGATGTGCTGTTACCACAACCCTTGGAGCCTCACATCAGGCACCAAAATGACTGTGGTTGTTGAACCCAACATGTGGCTCAGCAGCTCACAGTGCTTTGTGCACTGCCCCATTCCCAGTGGGATGGGGATGAGAACTGGGAAAAAGAGTACAACTTCTGGGTTGTAACAAAACAGTTTACTAAGAGAGATAAAAGGAGAGGAGTAATAGTAATCACTATATATCCGTTGATATAGAATCGTATGTAACAACTGATGCACAAGCACTTGCTCAGCACCACCAGACTGATGCTCAGCTGGGCCCTGAGCAGTGAAGAGACTGAGATGAACTCCCACCCCTTTCAATACAATTTCTGCTTGCTGTCAGCTGATAGAGAACGTCCCTTTGGCCACTATCAGTCAGCTGTCCTCACTCTGTTCCCTCCCAGCTCCATGTGCCCTCCACTGACCATGGCCTTGGCTCTGTACAACACTGCTTAGCAGCAGCTGTAAACATCAGAGTGTTATCAATGGTTTTCTCCTAGAACCAAAACACTGCACCACAGCAGACAGTCTGAAGAAAACAATTCCATCCCAGCTGTAACTCAGATTCCTGCCTGTCCCCTCTTCTTGTTCTTCCTGATCAGGAAGCAAGGAACAGAATCTGCCGCTCTCCTCTCTGAGCCCTTTCCATCAGTTCTCAGCTGGCTCCTCTGCCATCCCCAGGCAGAGCTCAGTGCCCTCTCATGGATGGCAGCAGCCTTTTCTCTTCTTCCTTGCCCATCCGTCATGCAGAATCTGTACCCCATTTGCTACAGTACAGAGCTGAGAATCAACCCACCGTGTCTCTGTGAACCAAACAAGACCCTAGGCCTGCAAAGGCACAGAGATTTGGAGTTCGCTGAGTGAATGTTTGTGGTCCTCTCATTAGTGTAAGGATTCTTCAGAAAGCATCCCCTTCCAGAAGCATGCTTTGATTTAGCCTGTCTGGGTCTTGCATCTACACTGTGGTACTGATGTTCAGGGCCTTGCTCAGAATCAGCAGCCTGCATGAAAGGAAAAGCTCTGTGGTTTTCTCTTGATTTGTCCCGTTTATTTCCCATGCTACCCGCACTGGTCTACAGGCACTTTAGGGCAGCAGTAGGTTGGGGTTACCCCCAGAGGGTACACAGTAAGATTTAGGACGGGGTATTGGCAACAAGACTTTCTCTGAGGAATCCTCACACAATCCTATAGAACAACTCAGAGGCTTTCCATTCAATCTCCAACAGCAACAATATCCCTCAGCCCTTCTCTGTCACATCCAATTCCCCACCCTTCCCCATTTGGACCTGGTTTAAAGCCCTATAATCAATCAGTGCAGGAGCATTTCAGATGGGGTCATGGAGGAGGCAGACTGCCATTCTTGGGGTGGCCATTTTCCCAGGAGGGCATGGTGGGAGGGCTTTGTCCCATCTGGTTCCACCAACACTTGCATCCACCCAGCAGAAGGCTGTGCCCTCTGTGTCCCACTTGAACTCTGCATGGAGCTTACAGTTGGCAGTGACATGGCTGAGAAGCTCTGGGCATGGATTAAGGGACAGGGAATTAATGTGCCTTCCTAACTTCCTCCCTGCATGCCTTAGCAACTTCCTTGTAATCTCCCCAAGTACCCAGCCCCTTCTTCCAGAGGACGGAGATTCTCTTTTTCTTCCTGAGTCTCAATAGTTTTTCCCAGTTCATCTGCACTGGTCTTCTTCCCCTATGGCTCACCTTATGGCATTCAGGGACAGCCTGATCTCGTGCCTTTAAGATTTCCATCTTGAGGAGTGTCCAGGCTTCCTGGACCCCTTTACCCATAAGGAGCGACTCCCAAGGGACCTGTGCTACAAGTGTCCTGAACAGGTCAAAGTCCGCCCTCTAGAAGTTCAGGATAGTAGTTTTGCTAGTCACCCTTCTGACATCTCCAAGAATAGAGAATTCTACCATTTCATGGCCACTCTGCCCAAGACAGTCCCCAACCTTCTCAACTCCTACCAGTCCTTCACTGTTAGTGAAGAGCAGGTCTAGCAAGGAACCACCCCTGGTAGGACTTCATACCAGCTGTGTAAGGAAGCTGTCTTGCATGCAATCTATAAACCTCTTGGACTGATTCCTCTGCTATTTATTATATTCCCAGCATATATCAGAGAAGTTGTAGTCTCCCAAGAAAATGAGTGCTGGCAATCTTGCGACTTCAGTAAGCTGCTCATAGAATGCCTCACCCATCAATTAGGCGGTCTATAAGAAACCTTTAGCAAGATGTCACACTTACAGGCCTTTCCCCCGATCCTTACAAACATGCACTTCATTCTGAAGCCCAAGCTCTTCAACATCAAAACTCTCTTTAATATAAAGGGCCACACCACCACCCTTCCTTCCTCCTCTATCCCTTCTGAAGAGCTTGTAACCATCCATCACAGCACTCCAGTCATGGCAGTGGTCCCACCATGGGTCGGTAATAGCAACTAGGTCATGGTTTGTCAGATGCACAGTTGCTTCCAGCTCCTCTTGCTTGTTGACCAAGCTGCGTGCGTTGGTGTAGACGCACTTCAGCTGAGGCATCTGCCTCTCTCCCAGCTCAAACAGCATTTCCCTAGGCTTATCTCTGGTAAGCCCTGTTTTGTCCACTCCCCCATCGTAGCTAGTTTAAAGCTCTTTCGATAAGCCCCGCTACCGTCTATGCTAGGATTCACTTCCCCCTTTGAGACAGTTGGGTTCCATTCATGGATAACAGACCATGGGCCAAGTAAACTGTCCTGTGATCAAAGAACTCAAAGTTTCTGGCTCAGTACCAACCTCTGAGACAATTGTTCATTGCTTTGCTTTCCAAGCCTGCTCTGTGTCCCTCACTGCCACTGAAGGTATAGAACAAAAAATCACTTGATCTCCCACTTTGTGAACTAAATGGCCTAAATTCTTGAAATCTCTTTTTATAGTTTGTAGTCTTATCTAAGAAATTTCATCACTGCCCACCTAAACTATGAGTAGTGGAAAATAATCAGTGGACCTAACCAGCATTGGGAGTTTCCTCATTATGTCCCTGACCTGAAACCAAGAAGGCAGCAGACTTACTGACAACTGGGGTCCAGTCTGCAAATGGGGCCCTCTATTCCTCTGAGAAGGGAGTCACCCACCACGGCCACCCTTCATTCTTTCATGGCAGAGGAAGTCACAAGGCTTGGTAGTGACTGCCTTGCATTAGGTTTCCTCCTAGGCAGATCCTCCATTGCCTCCCCATTCTTATCTCCTTCAGATTTCAGAGTGTCAAACCTGTTGCTTAGATGGATCAGGGGTCGAGGGCTAGGCAGGCATGGGGGGGCTCCTGTGATGTTGAGTTGGGACTCTCTTCCAACCCTTCTCATCAGTCAGGTCTGTCTGACTGTGACAGGGCAGGGAGTCAACCACTTTTCTGGGGGTATCTGCCTGGCAGCCTTCCCTCGGGGATGCCAGCAAGTCACTCCACCAGCCCATCTCCCGATCACACTCCCTGATGGTAAACTGTAAGTAAAACCTTGAGTAAAGTGAGAGTTCACCTAGACAAAAGTATGAGTAGAAACATGGACTGACGTGAGGGTAAACCCAGAGTAAACCCAGGATCCCATCCATTGGGCATGCACAGCCTCTGAGGGCAACTTTTTCCAGTGTTGCTGTGTAAAAATATAGGTTCCTCACATCTAACCTATGTCTCCCCTTTTTAATTTAAATCCGTTTCCATTTGTCCTGTTATCAACAGACCATCCCATCCTTATTCTAGCGTTAGGCATCTCATCCTCA
This sequence comes from Coturnix japonica, assembly GCF_054131305.1. Classification (NCBI taxonomy): domain Eukaryota; kingdom Metazoa; phylum Chordata; class Aves; order Galliformes; family Phasianidae; genus Coturnix; species Coturnix japonica. Next base: position 15,866,757 of record NC_140671.1, on the reverse strand, counting down.
GATGGAAACCCTGGGGCTGAATTGGGATCAGTTTTTCAAAGAACCACAGGAGCTACAAGTTCACCTAGCTGAGTTCAGATGTGCACAGTGAGGTGTCTGTGTGTGAGTCCCTCATCTGAATCCTTGGTTTTTATTCCACAGGGACTGCACTACTCATACACAGTCTCTCAGTGATGCCCAAGGTGCCTTGGGTGATCCTAGTTTTGTGCTAGTGCTTGTAAACTGTGACGGAAAATCTATGAGATAGACACCTCCTTCTGGAGCATCAGCTGAGGGCCAGAAGGGAGGTATTCTTGGCCATCCTAAATACCACCTCAGCCACGTGCTTAGGGCACCCATTGTGTCTTTTGCACCTGACCCCATGGAGTATGTAGTGATATTCAGCTTATCAAAAGGATGAGCTCAGAACAGAAGAGGCAGATCTTCCTCTCTGCTCCATCTGTGGCATAGTCTGGATTTCAAGGCATTGCAAAGCTATGGCACATCTACGTTCTTGCACTGATGACACTTTAGCATGCTCTGGGCTCGCATTTCAATGGCATCTAATAAATCTAGGGTCATACCTGTTGACAGGAAGCTGGCAAATGTTGTCTCATTGTAAGGAAGAGCAAGAAAGATGACACGGGCAACTATGGACCTGTCAGTCTCACTACAGTGCTTGGTAAAATTATGGAGAAAATGATGGTGGGAGTTATGGAAAAACAACTGAAGGACAGGTCACAGACAACACAAGACACAGAGGGGAAGGTCCTATTTAATTTCAGGTCTTTTTATGACACCTTTATCCATTGAGCTGAACAAGGGAAGGCAGTTGATGTAATCCTTGAGGATTTCAGTAGAGCTTTTGATACTATTTCTCCAGCACCCTTCTGGACAGAAATTCCTGCATACAGCTAGACAGAAACAAAACGTGGTGTGTTGTAATACAAGAAGAATTTTACACAGCAGCAGCCATGGATTGAGATAAGGAGTTCACAGAGCAGCAGCTGCGGAGCAGGATAAACAGCATGAGAACAAAGGACATCTCTAGGAAAAGAATGAATGGCTCGTGGCTTTGAAGGGGGGTTATAGGGTTGTTATTGCAGTAGCTTTCCTCCAATTAGCGTGTGTGATTTTTGGACACCCTTGTCTGTCTCCTATAAAAGTCTGGCTTTCGGGCAATAAATTGATGCAGCTATATGTAACTATATTGGTGTTTCTCTGTTTGACCCAGCACGCTGACATTTTGCCTTTCAGGTTCACCAGCAGTGGTGGGTGAGCAGTTGGCCAGTAGTTCTGTCCCAAAGGATTATAGTCAGTGGGTTCCATTGGGCTGGTAGATGGTCACTGTCAGAGCTCCCCAGGGTTCCATTTTAGGGCCACTTTCCTTTCATGTTTATGCAGATGACTTGCATGCAGGACTAGAAGATGTTCTGAGCAAGTTTGCTGATGAGACCAGATGAGGAGGTGTTGTTGCCTCCACTGAGGGTGGAGAGGACTTGCAGAGAGATGTGGACAAGTCAGAGAAGTGGGTACCAGTTGGTACTAAGCACCAAGTGCATAAAGTATAACAAGAACAAGTGCCTGATTGTGCACCTGGGTAGGGGCAACCCTGGACATAAACACTGTCTGTATATTGGACACATGAGAGACGTCTGACTGAAAAGGATTGGGGGTCCTGCTCAACATAAAATTTTAAGTGAGTCAGCAGTGTGCCCAGCCAGCCAAGAAGGCCAACAGTCCCCTAAAGTGCATCAAGCAATTTATTGCCAGCTGGGTGGGAGAAAGGTTTGTCCCTCTTTGCTCTGCATTGCTACTGCCTCACCTGGAGCACTGGGTGCACTTCTGGGCAATGCAGAACATAAAGAACATCAAACTATGGGAGAGTGTGCACAGGAGGGCACTGGAACTGAGAGATCTGAAGTTCAGAGTTTCACTGGGATTGACTGCTTGTTCAGACTGGGCCCTTCTCACACCCCACATCCTGTGATGAGACACAGGGCACATGTGGGATATGAACTTTAACAGCATCCTTGCACCACATGCAAATGCTTTTCCCAGTGCTTCAGTGTTCCACCACCCATTGCTTTCAACATAGTTTTCAACACCCCATTGTATCTTTTAATTTTACCAGAAGCTGGTGCATGGTAGGGGATATGATAAATCCACTCAATGCCATGAACTTTGGCCCAAGTATTTATTAAGGGAATTTTTGAAATGTGTCCCATTATGAGACTCAGTTCTTTCTGAGGTGTCATGTCTCTATAGGACTTGTTTCTAACAACCCAATATTGTGTTTCTGGCAGTAGCATGGGGTACTGCGTATGTTTCAAGCCACCCAGTGGTTGCTTCCACCATGGTAAGCACAAAACGCTTATCATTATGAGATCCTGGCAAGGTGACATCATTCACCTGTCACTCCTCCCCATATTTATACTTTTGCCTTGGCCTTCCCCCCAGAGAGGCTTCATATTCTTGGCTTGTTTAATTATGGCACATAATTCACAGTCATGAATAACCAGTGCAATAGCATCCATAGTTAAGTCCACCCCTCAGTCTCTAGCTCAATTATATGTTATGTCCATTCCTTGATGGCCTGAGGTCTCATGGAACCATCAAGCTTGAAATAATTCACTCTTGTTCTGCCAGTCCAAGTCTATTTGAGCCACCTCAATTCTGGCAGCTCGACCTACCTAATGGTTGTTTTGTTGTTCTGCAATAGCCCGACTCTTGGGCAAGTGTGCATCCACGTGACACACCTTTACAATCATATCTTTTTTTTGAGCAGTTATGTTTTTCTACAGTTCAGCAGCCCAAATAGGTTTACACCTCCGTTGCCAGTTATTTTGTTCCCACTGCTGTAACAACCCCCATAAGGCATTTGCCACCATCCATGAGTCAGTATAAAGATAAAGCATTGGCCACCTCTCCCGTTCAGCCACATCTAAGGTCAGCTGGACAGCTTTTACCTCTGCAAACTGACTTGATTCTCCTTTACCTTCAGTGGCCTCTGCGACCTGTCGTGTGGGGCTCCAAACAGCAGCTTTCCATCTCCGATGCTTCCCTACAATATGAAATGATCCATCAGTGAAAAGAGCATATTTCTTTTCATTTTCTGGTAGTTCGATGTATGGTGGGGCCGCTTTAGCACATGACACCTCTTCTCCTGGTGATGTTCCAAACTTTTTATCTTCAGTCCAGTTCATGATCACTTCTAAAATTCCTGGACGATTGAGGTTCCCCATCCGCGCTTGTTGTCTAATCAGTGCAATCCACTTGCTCCAGGTGGCATCGGTAGCATGATGGGTGGAGAGAACCTCCCCTTTCAACATCCGGTTCATCATTGACAGTCGAGGTGCCATAAAGAGCTGCATTTCAGTACCAGCTACTTCGGAAGCAGCCCGAGCCCCCTCATACACGGCTAAGATCTCCTTCTCAGTTGGAGTGTAGCACTCTTCAGACCCCTTGTACGCTCAGCTCCAGAATCCCAGGGGTCGGCCTTGGGTCCCTCCTGAGGCTCTTTGCCACAAACTCCAAGTGGGACCTTTCTCTCCAGCAGCAGTATAGAGGATGTTCTTTACATCCTGTCCAGTCCGTACTGGCCCCAGGTCCATGGCACAGGCTATCTCCTGTTTAATCTGTTCAAAAGCCTGCTGCTGCTCTGGGCCCTATGCAAAATCATTCTTCTTCTGCATCACCTGATAAAGGGGGCTTACAATGAGGCTGTAGTTTGGAATGTGCATCCTCCAAAAGCCCACTGCACCCAGGAAAGATTGTGTCTCTTTCTTGCTAGTTGGTGGAGACATGGCAGTGATTTTGTCAATCACTGTTGGGATGTGATGACATCCATCCTGCCACTTTATACCTAAGAACTGAATTTCCTGGGCAGGCCCTTTTACTTTGCTTCACTTAATAGCAAAACTGGCTCATAGAAGAATTTGAATTATTTGCTCTCCAGCACAGCAGCACTCAGTGGGGGTGTGACCTCATTCAGGCCACGGTAGTCTACTGTCAGCCTCCATTCTCCACTGGCTTTACGCACTGGCCATATGGAGCTGTTAAAAGGTGAGTGAGTTTTACTGATCACTCCCTGATTCTCCAACTGGCGAATCAAATCATGAATGGGGAGCAAGGAATCCCTGTTGGTGCGATACTGCCGTCTGTGCACTGTCTTTGTAGCAATCGGTACCTGCTGCTCTTTTATTTTTACTCGTAGCAGCCTCACAACAGACGGGTCCTCTGACAGGCCAGGCAAAACAGACAGCTGCTTAATGTTGTCCATATCTACAGCAGCGATTCCAAAGGCCCAGTGATACCCCTTAGTATCCTTGAAATGCCCTCTTCTGAGGTATCCTCAATACCAAGTATGAACGGAAACCCTGGACCACTCACATAGGATGTTTTTTCCAGTCTTTACCAGTGAGGCTTATTTCAGCCTCCAACACAGTCAATTCTTGAGAGATATCCAGAAATATGGATTGATTCTGTCCCTTCATGACTGGAGGGCATTAGGGTGCACTGTGCACCAGTATCCACCAGTGCCTTATATTTCTGTGGTTCTGATGTGCTAGGCCATCAAATCCACACAGTCCAATAAACTCTATTATCCCTTCCACTCCCTTGAATGAGGGCAGGGCCCCTCTATTGGTTACCTGTGATAACTGGAGCAGCCGTACTGGTGGTTGGACTGTTTTGTAGTTCCCTCACCCGTGCTCATAGTACAGGAGTAGGCTGGTCATGCCACTTCCTCGTGTCTTCTCTGTGGTCACGTAGGTAACACCACAAGGAAACACACAGTGCAATTTACTGTTGTTCCTTGCTCAATCTGGAAAGCGCTTGTGTCTAATAGCTGAGAATTTTAATGATACACATGAAGGCTTTATGGTCGTTAATTTCTTTACGATCTCTCGCCTTCAACTGAAGCAGCAGCTAGGCCAATTACCAAGTGACACCAAGGAGATGAAGTGGCAAAATGGCGATTTATTGAAACAGACACATCCTTATATAACCTACGCCTTTTTGTCTACACCCACTGTATTACACTAAGATTCTTCCAGAATATGGGGAAGGGCCTGTCACATCACAACAAGCTACCATCCCAGCTGTCCCAACAGCGAAGCAACCAGGTAACAAGAGATTCATTCTGGTGCCGTGTGAACTCCTTTCTTACGCCTTCGATTTCAGTCATCTTCAGGGATCGACAAACAGTAACAGAGATTTCCTCCTCATCACTCTCTTCTTCATGACACTTTTCCTTTTTCCTTTCTCGGTACTTATCCAGACCTGTCACCTGGATCTTCTGTTGCCTCCTCCTCCACTTCTTTTTTCCGTTCTAGACGTGAGGACACCCATTTCCATTTCTTGCCTTCCACAAGGGCAACTGATATTGTTACTGGTGCCTCCTGTGACTGATCAAAATTGACTTGGGGATTTCCCTTTTTGGCTAGAACCTCAGCTCGGAAATTCTCTCTTTTCGGAACAGTGTTATATAGAGCACGGTAAGCACAAGCCAAGCCCCAAATAAGTCATACCCCCTTAGATCTATCTAGGCTGCGCCATCCCTGACTCAAATACTGGCTTAGTTTCTCGGGATCCCACAGGTGTTCAAGAGTTAAATCCCATGACATTGCGGGCCCCCATGTGTTGGCGAACCTGAAGGCAAAAGTCAGCGTTCTAGGACAAACAACCACACACCAATATAGTTAAATATAGCTGTGTCCATCTATTGCCTGAAGAGCCGTACTTTTATAGCAAACAAACAAGGGTGTTCAAAAATCACACGTACTAATTGGAAGAAAGCTTCTGCAATAAGAACCCTAAAACCCCGCTTCAAAGCCACGAGCCTTTCACTCTTTTGCTAGAGGTGTCCTTGGTTCTCATGCTGTTTATCCTGCTCTGCAGCTGCTGCTCTGTAAAGTGCTTATCTTGATCCATGGCTGCTGCTCTGTAAAATTCTTCTTGTATTACAACAGAATGGCAGTTCCCTGGGGTCTCCAGCACACCCCCAGCCAGCTGGCAAATGCCACTGAGGACCTTTAGGAAAGACATGCCCTGGGTAGTGACAATGTTCACTGGACAACTGTGAGCCCCACAATGGGTCTCGTACCTGTGTGCCATCTTCTGAACACCAGTAGCACGGTGTAGATGCAAGGCCCAGCCAGGCAAAATCAAAACATGCTTCTGGAAGGGGATCCTTTCTGAAGAGTCGTTACACTAATGAGAGGACCACAAACATTCACTCAGCGAACTCCAAATCTCTGTGCCTTTGCAGGCCTAGGGTCTTGTTTGGTTCACAGAGACATGGTGGGTTGATTCTCAGCTCTGTACTGTAGCAAATGGGGTACAGATTCTGCATGACGGATGGGCAAGGAAGAAGAGAAAAGGCTGCTGCCATCCATGAGAGGGCACTGAGCTCTGCCTGGGGATGGCAGAGGAGCCAGCTGAGAACTGATGGAAAGGGCTCAGAGAGGAGAGCGGCAGATTCTGTTCCTTGCTTCCTGATCAGGAAGAACAAGAAGAGGGGACAGGCAGGAATCTGAGTTACAGCTGGAATGGAATTGTTTTCTTCAGACTGTCTGCTGTGGTGCAGTGTTTTGGTTCTAGGAGAAAACCATTGATAACACTCTGATGTTTACAGCTGCTGCTAAGCAGTGTTGTACAGAGCCAAGGCCATGGTCAGTGGAGGGCACATGGAGCTGGGAGGGAACAGAGTGAGGACAGCTGACTGATAGTGGCCAAAGGGACATTCTCTATCAGCTGACAGCAAGCAGAAATTGTATTGAAAGGGGTGGGAGTTCATCTCAGTCTCTTCACTGCCCAGGGTCCAGCTGAGCATCAGTCTGGTGGTGCTGAGCAAGTGCTTGTGCATCAGTTGTTACATACAATTCCATATCAACGGATATATAGTGATAACTATTACTCCACTTCTTTTATCTCTCTTAGTAAACTGCTTTGTTACATCCCAGAAGTTGTACTCTTTTTCCCAGTTCTCATCCCCATCCCACTGGGAATTGGGCAGTGCACAAAGCACTGTGTGCTGCTGAGCCACATGTTGGGTTCAACAACCACTGTCATTTTGGTGCCTGATGTGAGGCTCCAAGGGTTGAGATAGCAGCACATCTGTCCAGAGCGGACAGGGCTTTGTGGGAGCTGGAGAAGTGCAGGCCATGGTGCTGATATGTGTGGATGTGCTCCCTATGTGTGGAGCTTGTTGAGTCTTCTCATGAAGCTTCACTGCACAGCTCCTTACTTGGTGCTTGGATGCTGCATTAGGGTATTTATTTTGCTATGCTGTTTGACCTCAGTTTGTACCACGATAAAATTGGCAGCTGACAAAGTGAAGTTTTGTGCACATTCAGCTCTGCGGTCATCTTTGGGTTTTGGAAGTAATATTGTCCATATGATTAGGAATTACACAATTTACATTGTCGCCTCTGTGAGTCCGGGGGTGTACTGGATATTGTGTTGAGGGACGTGGTTTAGTGGGAGCTATAGGTAATAGGTGAACGGTTGGACTGGATGATCTTTTAGGCCTTTTCCAACCTTGGTGATTCTATGAATCTATGATTGAGGTTAAACAATTATTCAGGAATATCAGTGAGAGATCTGCCCCAAGGTGAGAAGGCTCTGCATGGCAGAGGGTGTGGGACGGTCTGGGCAGCTGCCTGGAGTGGTGGGCACCCCCAGGGCTTTGGAACTTCATCTCCGAGCAACTGCAGGATCCTGATAAACTGGTAGAATATTGGGGGCAGGTCTGCTGTGGCACTGGTAACCCCCAAGAGGCACAAATGACTGCAGTGTGCCAGATCCAGAGAGCTGGATCTGCTGACAGTGCTGCAGCCTCTGCAACTCCTGGCACAGACCATGCAGCAGCTCCAAGGTTTTGCTACACGTCCTGCAGTTGCTCCAAGCTCTGGGCAGATCCCTCTGTCACTCCACCCCTCATAATGAGCTCTGCAGTTACTCCTGCTACGGGTCCTGTAGCTGTTCCAAGTATGGTAATAAGAAAATGGTACAAATTCCTCCCAAGGGAGGAAGTACAGCCCTGCGGTGGCTCCAACCCCTCCAATGAGCCCAGTGGCTGCTCCAACATAGTCACAGGTCCTGTGGTGGTTCCAGCTCTGGCAATGAACTCTGAGGTCACTTCAACTCCTGCAACAGCCCAACAGCCACTTCAGCTCCTACAGTGAACCCTGTGGCTGTTAAAACCCCTGCAACTAATCCTGGACTTGCAGACAGATGCGCATAGGGATTAGTTCATATATGTTTGCAACTGCATATGTTGTATATGTGTGAAAATACACTAAATATATTATATATGTATAAATACATTTGTCATAATTATTATCCTTTTCTTTTTCTCTTTGTCTCAACCCATAAACCTTAAACCACAGCACTGCCTTGAGATGCTTACGGATCTCCTTGGGACTATTCAATCTGATCTGGTCACACAGTGAAGAGCACCTGAAGATCTCAAGGTTTTCTCAGGGAGCAGCTCCTGAGGTATATTCCTTACACCAGCTTTGGAAGAGGCCTCCCTCCAGTTCTCTGGTCCTGCTCTAAAGGGGCCCTCTTGTTATGGCAGTGCCAGCAAGGAGACCAGCTCTGACAGACCTGTTCATATTGCCGGCTACTGACTGCAGCCCTGGATTGCTGCTGTAGAGGCAACAGGACTGTTGTGAGACACACAAGACCTTCAGGACTGCACAAATGAGAGGACTCAAGAGCACTGCAGCACTGGTAAGAGCACATGAATGAAAAGAGCACGTTGAGCTGCTGTCTGTGGCTGTACCTCCCCAAATCCAGGCAAAGTAGGAAGAAAGAAAATCTAAGTAAGTCTATTTTGAAAGCTTTTTAGGTATCTTATAACATATTCAGGGAATCTGGTTCCATGTTTACATGAGTTCTTGGAGTGAGAAAATGGAAATTAGGTAGGAAAGAATTTAAATACATTTTTATTTATAAGTTCAATAACATTTTTTTTTTTGCACATTCCTATATCTCACATAATCAAACAGAAAAAGATGCATAAAACATAAAGAACCACCACTGGGAATCCTATTGAGGTAGTTGTGCATTTTATTGTAGCTGGAATAGTGCTTATTACAACACCTTCCTGAAAGCGTGCTTGATCTCCCTGTTCCTCATGCTGTAGATAATAGGGTTTAGTGTTGGAGGAACCACTGCATACAGAAGTGCCACTGTCAGATCCAGGAGTGGGGAGGAAATGGACGGGGGCTTCAGGTAGGCAAAAGCACCAGTGCTGAGAAACAGGGAGACCACAGCCAGGTGAGGGAGGCACATGGAGAAGGCTTTGTGCCGTCCCTGCTCAGAGGGCATCCTCAGCACAGCCATGAAGATGTGCACATAGGACACAACTATGAAAACAAAGCAACCAAAGCCTAAACTGACACCAAAAAAGAGAAATACAAATTCCATGAGGTAGGAGCCAGAGCAGGAGAGCTTGGGGATCTGTGGGATTTCACAGAAAAACTGGTTGACAACATTGCCTTGGCAGAGAGGCAGTGAAAACGTACAGGCAGTGTGCAGCAGGGAATAGAGAACCCCAGTGCCCCAGGCAGCTGCTGCCATGGTGGCACAAGCTCTGCTGTCCATCAAGGTCCCGTAGTGCAGGGGCTTGCAGATGGCAACGTAGCGGTCATAGGACATGATGGTGAGAAGGGAATACTCTGCTGAGAGGAAGAAGGAAAAGAAAAAGAGCTGTGCAGCACATCCTGTGTAGGAGATGGCCCTGGTGTCCCAGAGGGCGTTGGCCATGGCTTTGGGGAGAGTGGTGGAGATGCAGCCCAGGTCGAGGAGGGCCAGGTTGAGGAGGAAGAAGTACATGGGGGTGTGCAGGCGGCGGTCGCAGGCTACGGCTGTGCTGATGAGGCCGTTGCCCAGGAGGGCAGCCAGGTAGATGCCCAGGAAGAGCCAGAAGTGCAGGAGCTGCAGCTGCCGCGTGTCTGCCAACGGCAGCAGGAGGAACTCGCTGATGGAGCTGCTGTTGGACATCTGCTGTTGTTGGGCTTGGAGTCCTGCTCAGAGTGCAGAAGATAATGACAAGTCCAGACCATTCTCAGACACACTCCTCCTGCTATAATATGAAATGTTTTTATTCTCTTACAACAGTGTACATTTAGCACCATTACTTGCATTTAATTTCATGTATTTCAGCATTCCTTAAGCAGAAGCAGCATATGGAGCTCTAACCTTCCTTTTATTTTCTTATGCCTTCTCCCTGGATATTTTCATCTGTTTCATGTCTCATATCTTTACCCCAAGTGCTCTTAGAGCCCCCTACCCGAGCTTCTGTGGCATTCAGTTTCAGTTAGAAAATGCTGCCTGTTTGTAGGATAAGTGAATTATTCATGCCTACAGAAAATGAAGATAATTCCATCCTTCGAGAAAGGGGAGACTGAAAGCACATCATGTGTGAGTGTTCACAAAACAAGCAATTGATTGATGAAAAATTCTCAGAACTCTTATTGCCCCTTTTAGATTTCTGACTCCAAACCTCTTTGCCTCAGAACAGGAAATGGAAACCCCCTGCCTTGGCTCTCCTCTTGCAAAGTGCCCTCAGAAACATTCCGTTGTGCAGTGGAGTTGTGATCCCCTGCCCCAGGCAGCAGCTGTGGCAGCACAAGCCCTGCCGGGGGGCTCCTTCCCCCCACCCGTCTCCCTGCAGCACCCTGGGCAGCTCCCCGGGCAGGCTGAGTGCTGAGCCTGGCAGGCGGCAGAGTCCCATACCCGGCACACAGCCCCTGGGGCACAGCAGGGACCCTGCTCTGCAGGACAGCCCTGGGCACCCGCCTGCAGCCCCGGCTGCACAGCCTGCAGCCGTGCTGGGACATGCAGCCCTCAGGGCTGTGATTTCATACTGCAGTATGGAAGCCCTCAGCTGGAGCAGAAGGCTTTTTCCACAGTAAAGAAACATGCAGTGCCTGCATCCAGATCTCCTATGGGATGTCCCAAATTAAGTTGACCCTCTATGAAAAGCAGCTCATGGTCTGCAGTGAGACTTACCCTGTCATGGTCTGTGAGCAATGCTCCTGCAGTGAGCTCACAGCCCGCTCACACCACACACATCCTGCAAGCTCTCTTCAGTTTCTCTCCTCTCCTTCTGTCACCTGCAGGCTGTGCTGTGCACAAGAGCTGCTCCTGGGCACAGCTGTCTCTCTGCAGCCCTGCACACTTTTATGAGCTCCCTGTGTCCCAGGAGCCTGGACAGGCAAGCAGCAGATTATGTCATTTTTATCTTTCCGACTTGTCTCCGCTGACATGTCCCTGGGTCCTCATGGCCAACAGCTCCTGAAAGACAACAGCATCATGACTGTGCTTTGAAATTCGCTCAATTAACCACCACATGTCCAGTGGTGAGTGACTGATTGGAGACATATGGGGAGTGCTCCCAGAGATTGTTTGATGAAACAATAAGGGCAACCAGACAAGGAAGGCGAGGTTTGGACTTTCCCTGTGCAGGGCAGTGATCCAGCTGAGGCAGTGCAGGAGTCTCATCCCTTGACAGAAATCCTGGAGCTGAAATGGGATTCAGCTCCCTACACACCCACAGGAGCTGGGATTCCTCTGGTTCAGTTCAGAAGAGCACAAGGAGTTGCCTGCATGTGAGCTCCTGCTCTGAGTCCTCGGACCTTCAGCTGGGAGGCAGCTGCTCACACACAGACACTGGGTGATGCCCAAGGTGCCTGGGCTGCTCCTGATGTGTGCCAGTGCTTGTAAACCATGTGGGAAATCCCTGAGATAGACAGCTCCTTCCTGGGCATCAGCCGAGGGCCAGAGAGGGGATAGCACTGGCTGTCTGGTGAATTCACTCACAGCTGCAAGAGCAGCACAGGGCCTTCAGGAAAGCCATGCCCATGGTGTGACCATGTTGCTGTGTCAACTCCAAGGCCCACGATCAGTCTAATGTTTGTGTGCCACCTTCTGCACACTGATACCATAGATTAGCTATCCAGTCAGGCTATGTCCAGTGATGCTTTCCAATTAGGATGTTTACTTCTGTGGTTTTGCACTAATGCAAACACCAACACACAAGAAGCTAGAAATCTTGATAGAGCTGCAGTCCTGAGCTCCTGTTTGGACCATGGGGACACAGTTTAATGGCTTCCACAACTGCACTGTAGCACAAGGGGGATACCGAGTCTTTAGGATGGATGGGCGAGGAGATAAAGAAGGGTGGATGCCCTCTGTGAGAGTGCACTGAGCTCTGCCTGGGGATGGAAGAGCAGACAGGTCAGAGCTAATGGAAATGGCAAACAGAGGAGACCATCAGTGTCTTTTCCTGTCTTCCTGATCAGGGAGAGTAAATGGAAGGTGCCCTCTGCAGACAGATGGGAATCTGATGTTGTCTGTCCCTTGTCCCATTTGGTGGCCTTTGTCACTCCATTATCTGCAGCAGGGACAGCACAGCAGGGCATGTGGCATCCAGCAGATCCCTGGAGAGCACAGATGGCAGCTTCTTGACCAAGCAGTGGAGGAACCAAAGAGGAGAGGTGCTCTGCTGGATCTCATACTCTCCGGCATGGAAGGACTTGTGGGAACTGCGAAGGTGAAAGGGGCATCAGGCCACGTGCAAGATGCAAATGTATCTCTTTTTATTTATTTTGAGGCTGTAAGCTTAATAGTTGATCATAAATGTCAATAAAACTGAAACAAATAATTGAAGACAAAGATGGAAATCATTGAAATTGTGTTAACCCTTCTCAACATGAAAAATTCTCATGAGTCTTGTTCCATTTTAAGTTGTAAATATGAATCTTTGAGGTGATTTGATGTCTTTTTTTTTCTTTTACTGAAACTACAATGTTTTCCAGAACTGTGTTCGCTGGACACAAATGTCTTCAGATTCAGAGACACAGACAGTGGTGCCAGTGCCAATGCCCTGTGACTATAGCCCGGTGCCCAGCACTACTCTTCCCTGCTGCCTATTTGATGTGTCTCATCCTCCAAGTTTTTTCAGCTCTCCTAAATAAATGGCCATGGTTAAGGGCATGTTTTCAGCAGGCCATTTGGGCACAAACTACTCCCACTGCCCTCCAGATTTCTCCATCCCTTGCTCTTTGTTCAGTCAGATACCTCCCAATTATCTGTCTGATTTCTGACTTTCAGGGGGATTACTGGAATTTGTTCCATCTCCCCAAAGTCTGAGAATCAGTGAGAATGTGTTAACCCATCTCAATGTGTGAAATACTCACAAGTCCTGATCAATTTTAAGTTGATACCTCTCAACTACCTGGCTGATCTATCCCAGGGAGATTACTGGAATTTGCTCTATCTACCAGAGTCTGATGGCCTCTGTTTTCAACTACTTCACTGTGATTCAATCTATCCTATCCTACCTCAGAATAAATCATTTCTTTTAAAAGTATTCCATATGAAAGACAAACTTCAATAGATGCAGCTTGAACATGGCATGCAGTTGATCACTGTGTTTTACTGTTCATTCAATTGCATCACCTTTCTTTCCATTTGCTGGCCAGATAAAAAAGAGAAATCTTTCCTTTTCCATGTGTAGCTGGTTCTCTGAGGAAAGCCAGTGGGAGTTGGTGCAAAGCAGTTTTAACACTGAGCGGATGAATGCAGAGGAGAAGAGTGATGTGAAGAAAAGTGATGCAAGTCCCATAGGTCCATTGTGAGCAGAAATTGGGTGGGGAGGTTGAGAAGGACCTTTGTCAACACAGTAACAGTACAGAACTCATTGGGACATCCTGGATTGGTATCAGTTGCACAGTGCTGCTTTAATGTCTTCTTTAAACCCAACTATAAACAAATAGACAATAAATTTATACTGGATTCTTTAAGCTCTCTCCAGATATCCCTCCTTTTTGCTGAACAAGTTCTGATAACCTGAAGAAGATAACAAGATGGCATAAGGCACAGGAGATTCTTTAGGTTATAATGGTCCCAGGGTGCATTTGATGCTGAGTTCATCAGCCTCTAGTGCAGAGAGAAGTTTGCACAAAGTGCTCAACAAGACAAAGTCAGAAGTAACAGTGAACTTTCTTGGAGTATTAATGGGCCCGCTGAGGAACATTACCAAGTAAGCTTCCCAAGGGACTTGTTAGAGAAGATAACTGGAAGCCATGACTACAGGCAGGCAAAGGCACTGGCATGCTAAGAAACCTCTCCTTTGCCTTACGAAGCAGACAGGTCAAGCCCTGATTGCAAGACCAGTGGTAGAGAGGTCCTGTATGTCATGTTGGCTCTGGGCATTTCCTGGGGCAATGTGTTGGAATTTTGTATGATGTTAAATGAAAGACATGGGGACAGAAGATCCCAGGCTCTACATGTGGTGCAAGGACGCTGTGAGGTTCATGTCCCATATGAGACCTATGTTTCATTGCAGGATGTGAGCAGGGATGTGAGAAGGGCCCAGTCTGAACAAGCAGCCAATCCCTGTGAAACTCTGAACTTCAGATCTCTCGGTTTCAGTGCCCTCCTTTGCACATTCTCCCAGAGTTTGAAGTTCTTTATGTTCTGTGGTGCCCAGAACATAGTGAGGCAGTAGCAATGCAGAGCAGAGGGACAACCCTTTCCCTCACCCAGCTGGCAATAAGTTGCTTCATGCACTCCAGGGGACTGTTGTCTTTCCTGGCTGCCTTGGCACACTGCTGACTCACATTCAGTGTGATGCTGACCAGCACCCCAACCCTTTCCAGTCAGAATCCTCTCCAGTGTCCCATATCCAGTCAGTGTGTATGTCCAGCATTGCCCCTACCCAGGTGCACAATCAGGCACTTGTTCTTGTTATACTTTATGCACTTGGTGCTTAGTACCAACTGGTACCCACTTCTCTGACTTGTCCACATCTCTCTGCAAGTCCTCTCCACCCTCAGTGGAGGCAACAGCACCTCCTCATCTGGTCTCATCAGCAAACTTGCTCAGAACGTCTTCTAGTCCTGCATTCAAGTCATCTGCATAAACATGAAAGGAAAGTGGCCCCAAAATGGAACCCTGGGGACCCCGACAGTGACCATCTACCAGCCTGATGGAAAAAACTGACTATAATCCTTTGGGACTGACCTACTGGCCAACTGCTCACCCACCACATTGTGTTTCTGTCTAGCCATATGCAGAACATTCTGTCCAGAAGGTTGTTGTGAGAAACAGTATCAAAATCTCCACTGAAATCCTCAAGGATTACATCAACTGGCTTCCCTTGGTCAACTAAACGGATAACTGTGTCACAAAATGAGCTTAAATTAAACAGGACCTTTGCCTCACAAACTTGTGTTGGCTGCGACCAATGACAGAATTGTCCTTCAGCTGTTTTTCCATAACTCCCACCATCATTTTCTCCATAATTTTACCAGGCTCTGGACTGACAGGTCCATAATTGCCCATGTCATCTTTCTTGCTCTTCCTTACAATGAGACAACATTTGCCAGCTTCCTGTCAGCTGGCATGACCCTAGACTTCTTTAGATGCAATTGAAATGAGAGCCCAGAGCACACTAAGTTTTCATCATTGAAAGAAAGTAGATGTGCCATAGCTTTGCAATGCCTTGAACTCCAGAGTATGCCACAGATGGAGCAGAGGGGAAGATTTGCCTCTTCTGTAGTGAACTCATTCTTTTGGTAAGCAGAATAACACTACCTGATACATGGGGACTGTGTCTCTGCTCTGCTCTGCTCAGCTCACAGGGCAGCGGTCTGGCAGGGTGTTGCTCTCATGTCAATGCAGGTAAACTCACTTTAATCCTTTTTCCTCTGTAAATGCTTCCTCTATTTCTATGCTCAGATACACTTCCACATTCCCTCAACTACACTTTCATATATCATTAACAATTACACTTTCTTATACCATCAAAACAGTTTGTCAAAACGTACAGTTCTTCAGTTCACATAAACTCCCTTAATACAGTCTGTATTCTTCAGTTATAAACACTGTGCCACAGAACCAGCACTGATTGAACCACCTCCCTCACACACTTCCTCGCAAGCAGTACATAGTATTACATAAATGGGTTGACACTCATTGGTCGGGTGGAATGTACACCTCTCCTCAGGACAATCTTACTAATCTACAGAGTACAAACTCCTGTCTTCTTACATACAAGCAGAAAGTACTTATGAGTGGACACACAACACAGTCTTTCACTTTGTCCGTGTCTGGCCATTTCCCTCACAGGAGGAAGGAAACATGGATCGGGACTCGGCACTCACCCTGCAGCTGTTCTGTGTCTCACTCACACCACACTCACTCTGACATTTAGATCAAAAACCATGGTTTATTCATACTACACAACGCTGACAACGTTTTCTAGCTGGAATCTTAATAACACTCATACTCTGGTCGACCAGTTGCAAACGTTAATGTTTTTCCCAGAGTCGGCTTGACACACGGTACCAAACACTTAAAGCAGATGATAATATTGAACATACAACCTATAACCCCCGTGATTACAACTTGGAGAACCCAGGCTACCATTTGACAGGCTATCCACTATATCCCATACCCGTAGGAGAGACCAACCTAGGTCCCTCCTATTGTCACCCACCTGGGAGAGAGTACTTGTTCTTGTTTCCATTCATATGACATACAGTTCCCTTTCATAGGAACTCACCCAAGGAGTCTTCCTACCCCAGCTGGCAACCAAAGCCATGAGCTCACCTCCCTGGGAGCAGCACGTATGGCTGTAAACTGTGTAGGATGTCTCCTCAAGACATATGGGCTCCACTTACCATACACATACCTGGTCCACCTATGGGTGGTCCTTGTCTGTCCCTGCAGTGATCAGGTGAGGAAGGGAGTCCTTCAGAGAAATCTCAGGGTGCGCCAAAAGTGTCTCCCTCTCAGCTGGTCCTGCAGCGAACAGAGCTGGTCCCACCTGGGCCGCCAAATTGACTACAGGAATTGAACTCTATAACCTCTATAACTGATACAGTCTCCCATGACATCCTTATAACAAAGCTGAGGAAGTATGGGATAGGTGATTGGACAGTGAAGTGGGTCGAGAATTGGCTGACTGGCAGAGTGCAGAGTGTTGTCGTTGGCGGTGCAGTGTCTGGCTGAGGGCCTGTAACGAGCGGCATCCCCCAGGGGTCTGTGCTGGGTCCGGTCTTGTTCAACATCTTCATCAATGACCACCCTCAGCAAGTTTGCTGATGACACGAAGTTGGGAGGATTGGCTGACACACCTGAAGGCTGTGCTGCCATTCAGCGAGACCTGGACAGGCTGGAGAGCCGGGCAGTAAGAAACCGGATGAGGTTTAACAAAAGCAAGTGTAGAGTCTTGCACCTAGGGAGAAATAATTGCATGCACCAGTACAGGCTGGGGGAAGAGCTGCTGGGGAGGAGCTCTGCTGAGAGGGACCTGGGCGTCCTGGTGGACGACAGATTGACCATGAGCCAGCAGTGTGCCCTTGTAGCCAAAAAAGCCAATGGCATCCTGGGGTGCATTAAAAAGAGCGTGTCCAGCAGGTCGAAGGAGGTGATCCTCCCCCTCTACTCTGCCCTGGTGAGGCCTCATCTGGAATATTGTGTCCAGTTCTGGGCTCCCCAGTAAAAAAAAGACAGGGATCTCTTAGAAAGAGTCCAGCAGAGGGCCACTAAGATGGTGAAGGGCCTGGAGCATCTCCCCAATGAGGAGAGACTGAGGGAACTGGGTCTGTTTAGCCTTGAGAAAAGAAGGCTGAGAGGGGACAGGATCCAGGTTCTATAAATATTTGAGGTGTGGGGGGCAAAATGTTGAGGCCAGACTCTTTTCAGCAGTGTGTGGAGACGGGACAAGGGGAAACAGACAGAAACTGCACCATAGGAAGTTCTGCACTAATGTGTGCAATAACTTCTTTACGGTGAGAGTGACAGAGCACTGGAACAGGCTGCCTAGGGTGGTTGTGGAATCTCCTTCTCTGGAGATATTCAAGACCTGCCTGGATGCTGAGCTGTGCAACGTGGTGTAGGGAACCTGCTTTGGCAGGGGGCTGGACTCAGTGGTCTCTGGAGGTCCCTTCCAACCCCTACAATTCTGTGATTCTGTGAATATCATGGAGTTGTTTGGATGGGGAAAGACTACCCCTTTGAATGACCTTTTGTCAGGGCATGTCCTGGGATTCCTAGGATCCTCAAAATGCAGCACTGCTTCTGTCACTGAAAAATGGGGCCCTGTGTGGGACGGAGGGAGGGTCCATGAGTCCCTGGCCCACCTGACTGAGTATTTCCATGGTCTTAGCAAAGACATACTTACAACTTGAGAATGACAGTTAGCTGTGTTCATGGTGTCATGGCCACTTTTAATGGCCTTGAACTGTCTGAACATAACTGAAGAGGCTCAGGCTGATGCAAATCAGCTATTGAATGATAGTGTTGAAAAACTGGAAAGACAGGTGGCAGTTTTGATGGGGAAAAAACCTAATTCAATCATTCTCCTATGGAAGATCAGGAACATCTCTCTGGAAGACCATGGGGACCCTGTACAAGGGAATCTGTATAAAATGGACTCTGTAAATGAAGGCACTAAAAGGTCAGATTTTGAGGTTCCATTTGGACTAGATCTATTTGAGATCTGACTGATTGTAACCCAAAAATGAAAAAAAAAAAAAAAAAAATGCAGGATAGGCTGGTGGGAGTGCCCTGACCAGTATCCAACCCCCCAAACCCTGCTGCCCATAATACAGCAGCTGAACTGATGGATATAGTACAGTGGTTTAGACAGAAACCAAGAGAGCATGCCAGCATAGCTGCTCTGGTTATGGGACATGGAGGCAGAAAGCGCTGTGGTGAATGGACTGGAAATTTCAAAACTGACATCCATTACTACTCACCCTGCCCTCAGGCAAAGACTGTATGCTCTGTCCAACATAATGAGGATAGCCATTTGATCAGTGAATGATTTATGGCTGTGTGTCATATAACATGGCCAAATAAGAATGACATACCATTAAATATCAGCCTGTGGTCCTCTATGGAGGACTAACAAAATTATATTAGAGAATTAGGCATGAAAGAGGCAATCTATGAAGATGATTTTGAGAGCCCAGTCAATAAATTTTTCATCAGGAACGAGGGATCTCATCCTACAGCCGTCACCTTTACATCAGTATGGGTCTATGTTATCCATACTGAACCCCCCAGTGGCCCTCAGGTGCTGTAATACAACAGGCTGCCCAATTGATGGGGAGACAAGAGTGCCTACGGCCAGATGCAGGCTCTGAATGGTGGTGGAAAGGTCTGAGAAAGGCAGAGAACCATCTGCTGCCATGACTTAGGCGTCCAGCCCCTAAGGTAATCCAGTCTGGACCCATTAGGGTCTTGAGACAACAAATGTTTAAAGACCAGATTAGAGCAGGAGTTCAGTTTAAAAAGATCGATGGACAGCATAATCAGGAAAAAATATCTGTTAAACAGGCCCAAGCACTGAGTATTTATAGTCCAACCTTTTCAGCCAAACTAGATGTGAATGTAACTCAAGAAGGGTCTGGATGGGGGCTCTGGCAGAGCCAGAGTTCTTTGTGAACCCCTATGAGGTTTTGGCCACAGGTTTGGCATGGAGCAGAATAAAGATACATCACAGTTGAAAAGCATTTATTGGCTACCTATTCTACACTACAGGTGGTAGAACCAGTAGCTCAGATTTCAGAGGTTATCGTTAAACAACAAGGCCAGTCCAGGG
Source organism: Coturnix japonica (assembly GCF_054131305.1). Lineage (NCBI taxonomy): Eukaryota > Metazoa > Chordata > Aves > Galliformes > Phasianidae > Coturnix > Coturnix japonica. The sequence goes on along the minus strand of NC_140671.1, from coordinate 15,847,145 downwards.
GTGGGTAAAAGATCTAACACACATCTCTATGATGGGGGTGGCCCAATCACAAGCAGTGGTGCGCTCAGTTGTTCTGCTTGCCTGCTCCTCAAGGAGTTAAGAGAAATCTATGCCTGTTGCGTGTTCGAGTGCATGCGCAATGCCATGTGGAGGGCTTATCACAATAAAGATTGGCGGATTTGCTGCGTAGACCGGTCAGAACTCAGATCTGCGTTGTGCTTCCTGTGGCACCAAATGCCCAACAGTGGCAGTTCCGTGTATTGGCCAGCAGGTGGCAGCAGAGACCACGGAAAGAATGTCTGCGGGACAGACCCTGGGGATCCGTTCTCTTTTGATTATACGGGAAGAACACAAAGATGGAAGAGGAGGGAAGGGGGAAAAAAAAAGAAAAAAAGAAAAAACCAAACCACAGCAAACAAATAAAAACTTCTCCAAACGTAGCAAACTTGAATGTCTGTCAATAAATAAATGAGTAATTGAATTGATGTCCGTTTCAGACAGTCCCCTGTAGAATCAGGGTAAGGGTTAGGATTAGAGTTACATTGCAGGTTAATGCTGTTATCTTTACAGCTCCTGTGAGGGTTGGGGTCTGGGTCAGGTGTTTAAAAAATGAAATGAAAAAAGAATAAAAAAAAATATTTGAAAGCTTCAGATTTCCTTAATCTTTGTGGAAATCATATAATGTGCAACTCAAATCTACCTCTGACTGCAGTGACTGCCTGTAAATTTGCTAGAGCCTAATATAATATGGCCTTGTGCTTTCCGCTAACTCACCTTCATTTCATTTTCATTACATTTGCTTGGTAGTCAGATTTTGTTGTGTGGATATTTTAAAACAATCTAACTGACATTGGCAAAAAATTAAAAAGAAATTAAAAAATGCACGACAGCATCAATTGTATCAATTTTGATAGATAAAAAGAGCAGTTTTCCTTAGTTTTCTGTGCCTCTTTACTTTCTTACCCTCTCCCATTGTGTGAGAAACTCTCAAAGTCAACGATTTCTAGTTAGGCAAAGCTGGCAGCGATAGCAGCAGTGCTTATTCATTATTGCAATACTGCGCGCACATCCCCTGTTGGCAAGGGAGAAATTGCACACCAGTCAGTGAAATCAATTCTGTTCTATGCCCTAAACCCAATGCAGGTGATGCTCTCATGGCTCTCATTGGTTGAGCATCTCAGGCTCACAGACTCATCAAGACTGTTGCTGGGCTGTTCCTGATGTGTGCCAGTGCTTGTAAACCGTGTGGGAAATCCCTGAGATAGACAGCTCCTTCCTGGGCATGAGCTGAGGGCCAGAGAGGGGATAGCACCGGCTGTCTGGTGAATTCACTCACAGCTGCAAGAGCAGCACAGGGCCTTCAGGAAAGCCATGCCCATGGTGTGACCATGTTGCTGTGTCAACTCCAAGGCCCACGATCAGTCTAATGTTTGTGTGCCACCTTCTGCACACTGATACCATAGATTAGCTATCCAGTCAGGCTATGTCCAGTGATGCTTTCCAATTAGGATGTTTACTTCTGTGGTTTTGCACTAATGCAAACACCAACACACAAGAAGCTAGAAATCTTGATAGAGCTGCAGTCCTGAGCTCCTGTTTGGACCATGGGGACACAGTTTAATGGCTTCCACAACTGCACTGTAGCACAAGGGGGATACCGAGTCTTTAGGATGGATGGGCGAGGAGATAAAGAAGGGTGGATGCCCTCTGTGAGAGTGCACTGAGCTCTGCCTGGGGATGGAAGAGCAGACAGGTCAGAGCTAATGGAAATGGCAAACAGAGGAGACCATCAGTGTCTTTTCCTGTCTTCCTGATCAGGGAGAGTAAATGGAAGGTGCCCTCTGCAGACAGATGGGAATCTGATGTTGTCTGTCCCTTGTCCCATTTGGTGGCCTTTGTCACTCCATTATCTGCAGCAGGGACAGCACAGCAGGGCATGTGGCATCCAGCAGATCCCTGGAGAGCACAGATGGCAGCTTCTTGACCAAGCAGTGGAGGAACCAAAGAGGAGAGGTGCTCTGCTGGATCTCATACTCTCCGGCATGGAAGGACTTGTGGGAACTGCGAAGGTGAAAGGGGCATCAGGCCACGTGCAAGATGCAAATGTATCTCTTTTTATTTATTTTGAGGCTGTAAGCTTAATAGTTGATCATAAATGTCAATAAAACTGAAACAAATAATTGAAGACAAAGATGGAAATCATTGAAATTGTGTTAACCCTTCTCAACATGAAAAATTCTCATGAGTCTTGTTCCATTTTAAGTTGTAAATATGAATCTTTGAGGTGATTTGATGTCTTTTTTTTTCTTTTACTGAAACTACAATGTTTTCCAGAACTGTGTTCGCTGGACACAAATGTCTTCAGATTCAGAGACACAGACAGTGGTGCCAGTGCCAATGCCCTGTGACTATAGCCCGGTGCCCAGCACTACTCTTCCCTGCTGCCTATTTGATGTGTCTCATCCTCCAAGTTTTTTCAGCTCTCCTAAATAAATGGCCATGGTTAAGGGCATGTTTTCAGCAGGCCATTTGGGCACAAACTACTCCCACTGCCCTCCAGATTTCTCCATCCCTTGCTCTTTGTTCAGTCAGATACCTCCCAATTATCTGTCTGATTTCTGACTTTCAGGGGGATTACTGGAATTTGTTCCATCTCCCCAAAGTCTGAGAATCAGTGAGAATGTGTTAACCCATCTCAATGTGTGAAATACTCACAAGTCCTGATCAATTTTAAGTTGATACCTCTCAACTACCTGGCTGATCTATCCCAGGGAGATTACTGGAATTTGCTCTATCTACCAGAGTCTGATGGCCTCTGTTTTCAACTACTTCACTGTGATTCAATCTATCCTATCCTACCTCAGAATAAATCATTTCTTTTAAAAGTATTCCATATGAAAGACAAACTTCAATAGATGCAGCTTGAACATGGCATGCAGTTGATCACTGTGTTTTACTGTTCATTCAATTGCATCACCTTTCTTTCCATTTGCTGGCCAGATAAAAAAGAGAAATCTTTCCTTTTCCATGTGTAGCTGGTTCTCTGAGGAAAGCCAGTGGGAGTTGGTGCAAAGCAGTTTTAACACTGAGCGGATGAATGCAGAGGAGAAGAGTGATGTGAAGAAAAGTGATGCAAGTCCCATAGGTCCATTGTGAGCAGAAATTGGGTGGGGAGGTTGAGAAGGACCTTTGTCAACACAGTAACAGTACAGAACTCATTGGGACATCCTGGATTGGTATCAGTTGCACAGTGCTGCTTTAATGTCTTCTTTAAACCCAACTATAAACAAATAGACAATAAATTTATACTGGATTCTTTAAGCTCTCTCCAGATATCCCTCCTTTTTGCTGAACAAGTTCTGATAACCTGAAGAAGATAACAAGATGGCATAAGGCACAGGAGATTCTTTAGGTTATAATGGTCCCAGGGTGCATTTGATGCTGAGTTCATCAGCCTCTAGTGCAGAGAGAAGTTTGCACAAAGTGCTCAACAAGACAAAGTCAGAAGTAACAGTGAACTTTCTTGGAGTATTAATGGGCCCGCTGAGGAACATTACCAAGTAAGCTTCCCAAGGGACTTGTTAGAGAAGATAACTGGAAGCCATGACTACAGGCAGGCAAAGGCACTGGCATGCTAAGAAACCTCTCCTTTGCCTTACAAAGCAGACAGGTCAAGCCCTGATTGCAAGACCAGTGGTAGAGAGGTCCTGTATGTCATGTTGGCTCTGGGCATTTCCTGGGGCAATGTGTTGGAATTTTGTATGATGTTAAATGAAAGACATGGGGACAGAAGATCCCAGGCTCTACATGTGGTGCAAGGACGCTGTGAGGTTCATGTCCCATATGAGACCTATGTTTCATTGCAGGATGTGAGCAGGGATGTGAGAAGGGCCCAGTCTGAACAAGCAGCCAATCCCTGTGAAACTCTGAACTTCAGATCTCTCGGTTTCAGTGCCCTCCTTTGCACATTCTCCCAGAGTTTGAAGTTCTTTATGTTCTGTGGTGCCCAGAACATAGTGAGGCAGTAGCAATGCAGAGCAGAGGGACAACCCTTTCCCTCACCCAGCTGGCAATAAGTTGCTTCATGCACTCCAGGGGACTGTTGTCTTTCCTGGCTGCCTTGGCACACTGCTGACTCACATTCAGTGTGATGCTGACCAGCACCCCAACCCTTTCCAGTCAGAATCCTCTCCAGTGTCCCATATCCAGTCAGTGTGTATGTCCAGCATTGCCCCTACCCAGGTGCACAATCAGGCACTTGTTCTTGTTATACTTTATGCACTTGGTGCTTAGTACCAACTGGTACCCACTTCTCTGACTTGTCCACATCTCTCTGCAAGTCCTCTCCACCCTCAGTGGAGGCAACAGCACCTCCTCATCTGGTCTCATCAGCAAACTTGCTCAGAACGTCTTCTAGTCCTGCATTCAAGTCATCTGCATAAACATGAAAGGAAAGTGGCCCCAAAATGGAACCCTGGGGACCCCGACAGTGACCATCTACCAGCCTGATGGAAAAAACTGACTATAATCCTTTGGGACTGACCTACTGGCCAACTGCTCACCCACCACATTGTGTTTCTGTCTAGCCATATGCAGAACATTCTGTCCAGAAGGTTGTTGTGAGAAACAGTATCAAAATCTCCACTGAAATCCTCAAGGATTACATCAACTGGCTTCCCTTGGTCAACTAAACGGATAACTGTGTCACAAAATGAGCTTAAATTAAACAGGACCTTTGCCTCACAAACTTGTGTTGGCTGCGACCAATGACAGAATTGTCCTTCAGCTGTTTTTCCATAACTCCCACCATCATTTTCTCCATAATTTTACCAGGCTCTGGACTGACAGGTCCATAATTGCCCATGTCATCTTTCTTGCTCTTCCTTACAATGAGACAACATTTGCCAGCTTCCTGTCAGCTGGCATGACCCTAGACTTCTTTAGATGCAATTGAAATGAGAGCCCAGAGCACACTAAGTTTTCATCATTGAAAGAAAGTAGATGTGCCATAGCTTTGCAATGCCTTGAACTCCAGAGTATGCCACAGATGGAGCAGAGGGGAAGATTTGCCTCTTCTGTAGTGAACTCATTCTTTTGGTAAGCAGAATAACACTACCTGATACATGGGGACTGTGTCTCTGCTCTGCTCTGCTCAGCTCACAGGGCAGCGGTCTGGCAGGGTGTTGCTCTCATGTCAATGCAGGTAAACTCACTTTAATCCTTTTTCCTCTGTAAATGCTTCCTCTATTTCTATGCTCAGATACACTTCCACATTCCCTCAACTACACTTTCATATATCATTAACAATTACACTTTCTTATACCATCAAAACAGTTTGTCAAAACGTACAGTTCTTCAGTTCACATAAACTCCCTTAATACAGTCTGTATTCTTCAGTTATAAACACTGTGCCACAGAACCAGCACTGATTGAACCACCTCCCTCACACACTTCCTCGCAAGCAGTACATAGTATTACATAAATGGGTTGACACTCATTGGTCGGGTGGAATGTACACCTCTCCTCAGGACAATCTTACTAATCTACAGAGTACAAACTCCTGTCTTCTTACATACAAGCAGAAAGTACTTATGAGTGGACACACAACACAGTCTTTCACTTTGTCCGTGTCTGGCCATTTCCCTCACAGGAGGAGGGAAACATGGATCGGGACTCGGCACTCACCCTGCAGCTGTTCTGTGTCTCACTCACACCACACTCACTCTGACATTTAGATCAAAAACCATGGTTTATTCATACTACACAACGCTGACAACGTTTTCTAGCTGGAATCTTAATAACACTCATACTCTGGTCGACCAGTTGCAAACGTTAATGTTTTTCCCAGAGTCGGCTTGACACACGGTACCAAACACTTAAAGCAGATGATAATATTGAACATACAACCTATAACCCCCGTGATTACAACTTGGAGAACCCAGGCTACCATTTGACAGGCTATCCACTATATCCCATACCCGTAGGAGAGACCAACCTAGGTCCCTCCTATTGTCACCCACCTGGGAGAGAGTACTTGTTCTTGTTTCCATTCATATGACATACAGTTCCCTTTCATAGGAACTCACCCAAGGAGTCTTCCTACCCCAGCTGGCAACCAAAGCCATGAGCTCACCTCCCTGGGAGCAGCACATATGGCTGTAAACTGTGTAGGATGTCTCCTCAAGACATATGGGCTCCACTTACCATACACATACCTGGTCCACCTATGGGTGGTCCTTGTCTGTCCCTGCAGTGATCAGGTGAGGAAGGGAGTCCTTCAGAGAAATCTCAGGGTGCGCCAAAAGTGTCTCCCTCTCAGCTGGTCCTGCAGCGAACAGAGCTGGTCCCACCTGGGCCGCCAAATTGACTACAGGAATTGAACTCTATAACCTCTATAACTGATACAGTCTCCCATGACATCCTTATAACAAAGCTGAGGAAGTATGGGATAGGTGATTGGACAGTGAAGTGGGTCGAGAATTGGCTGACTGGCAGAGTGCAGAGTGTTGTCGTTGGCGGTGCAGTGTCTGGCTGAGGGCCTGTAACGAGCGGCATCCCCCAGGGGTCTGTGCTGGGTCCGGTCTTGTTCAACATCTTCATCAATGACCACCCTCAGCAAGTTTGCTGATGACACGAAGTTGGGAGGATTGGCTGACACACCTGAAGGCTGTGCTGCCATTCAGCGAGACCTGGACAGGCTGGAGAGCCGGGCAGTAAGAAACCGGATGAGGTTTAACAAAAGCAAGTGTAGAGTCTTGCACCTAGGGAGAAATAATTGCATGCACCAGTACAGGCTGGGGGAAGAGCTGCTGGGGAGGAGCTCTGCTGAGAGGGACCTGGGCGTCCTGGTGGACGACAGATTGACCATGAGCCAGCAGTGTGCCCTTGTAGCCAAAAAAGCCAATGGCATCCTGGGGTGCATTAAAAAGAGCGTGTCCAGCAGGTCGAAGGAGGTGATCCTCCCCCTCTACTCTGCCCTGGTGAGGCCTCATCTGGAATATTGTGTCCAGTTCTGGGCTCCCCAGTAAAAAAAAGACAGGGATCTCTTAGAAAGAGTCCAGCAGAGGGCCACTAAGATGGTGAAGGGCCTGGAGCATCTCCCCAATGAGGAGAGACTGAGGGAACTGGGTCTGTTTAGCCTTGAGAAAAGAAGGCTGAGAGGGGACAGGATCCAGGTTCTATAAATATTTGAGGTGTGGGGGGCAAAATGTTGAGGCCAGACTCTTTTCAGCAGTGTGTGGAGACGGGACAAGGGGAAACAGACAGAAACTGCACCATAGGAAGTTCTGCACTAATGTGTGCAATAACTTCTTTACGGTGAGAGTGACAGAGCACTGGAACAGGCTGCCTAGGGTGGTTGTGGAATCTCCTTCTCTGGAGATATTCAAGACCTGCCTGGATGCTGAGCTGTGCAACGTGGTGTAGGGAACCTGCTTTGGCAGGGGGCTGGACTCAGTGGTCTCTGGAGGTCCCTTCCAACCCCTACAATTCTGTGATTCTGTGAATATCATGGAGTTGTTTGGACGGGGAAAGACTACCCCTTTGAATGACCTTTTGTCAGGGCATGTCCTGGGATTCCTAGGATCCTCAAAATGCAGCACTGCTTCTGTCACTGAAAAATGGGGCCCTGTGTGGGACGGAGGGAGGGTCCATGAGTCCCTGGCCCACCTGACTGAGTATTTCCATGGTCTTAGCAAAGACATACTTACAACTTGAGAATGACAGTTAGCTGTGTTCATGGTGTCATGGCCACTTTTAATGGCCTTGAACTGTCTGAACATAACTGAAGAGGCTCAGGCTGATGCAAATCAGCTATTGAATGATAGTGTTGAAAAACTGGAAAGACAGGTGGCAGTTTTGATGGGGAAAAAACCTAATTCAATCATTCTCCTATGGAAGATCAGGAACATCTCTCTGGAAGACCATGGGGACCCTGTACAAGGGAATCTGTATAAAATGGACTCTGTAAATGAAGGCACTAAAAGGTCAGATTTTGAGGTTCCATTTGGACTAGATCTATTTGAGATCTGACTGATTGTAACCCAAAAATGAAAAAAAAAAAAAAAAAAATGCAGGATAGGCTGGTGGGAGTGCCCTGACCAGTATCCAACCCCCCAAACCCTGCTGCCCATAATACAGCAGCTGAACTGATGGATATAGTACAGTGGTTTAGACAGAAACCAAGAGAGCATGCCAGCATAGCTGCTCTGGTTATGGGACATGGAGGCAGAAAGCGCTGTGGTGAATGGACTGGAAATTTCAAAACTGACATCCATTACTACTCACCCTGCCCTCAGGCAAAGACTGTATGCTCTGTCCAACATAATGAGGATAGCCATTTGATCAGTGAATGATTTATGGCTGTGTGTCATATAACATGGCCAAATAAGAATGACATACCATTAAATATCAGCCTGTGGTCCTCTATGGAGGACTAACAAAATTATATTAGAGAATTAGGCATGAAAGAGGCAATCTATGAAGATGATTTTGAGAGCCCAGTCAATAAATTTTTCATCAGGAACGAGGGATCTCATCCTACAGCCGTCACCTTTACATCAGTATGGGTCTATGTTATCCATACTGAACCCCCCAGTGGCCCTCAGGTGCTGTAATACAACAGGCTGCCCAATTGATGGGGAGACAAGAGTGCCTACGGCCAGATGCAGGCTCTGAATGGTGGTGGAAAGGTCTGAGAAAGGCAGAGAACCATCTGCTGCCATGACTTAGGCGTCCAGCCCCTAAGGTAATCCAGTCTGGACCCATTAGGGTCTTGAGACAACAAATGTTTAAAGACCAGATTAGAGCAGGAGTTCAGTTTAAAAAGATCGATGGACAGCATAATCAGGAAAAAATATCTGTTAAACAGGCCCAAGCACTGAGTATTTATAGTCCAACCTTTTCAGCCAAACTAGATGTGAATGTAACTCAAGAAGGGTCTGGATGGGGGCTCTGGCAGAGCCAGAGTTCTTTGTGAACCCCTATGAGGTTTTGGCCACAGGTTTGGCATGGAGCAGAATAAAGATACATCACAGTTGAAAAGCATTTATTGGCTACCTATTCTACACTACAGGTGGTAGAACCAGTAGCTCAGATTTCAGAGGTTATCGTTAAACAACAAGGCCAGTCCAGGGGTGGGTAAAAGATCTAACACACATCTCTATGATGGGGGTGGCCCAATCACAAGCAGTGGTGCGCTCAGTTGTTCTGCTTGCCTGCTCCTCAAGGAGTTAAGAGAAATCTATGCCTGTTGCGTGTTCGAGTGCATGCGCAATGCCATGTGGAGGGCTTATCACAATAAAGATTGGCGGATTTGCTGCGTAGACCGGTCAGAACTCAGATCTGCGTTGTGCTTCCTGTGGCACCAAATGCCCAACAGTGGCAGTTCCGTGTATTGGCCAGCAGGTGGCAGCAGAGACCACGGAAAGAATGTCTGCGGGACAGACCCTGGGGATCCGTTCTCTTTTGATTATAGGGGAAGAACACAAAGATGGAAGAGGAGGGAAGGGGGAAAAAAAAAGAAAAAAAGAAAAAACCAAACCACAGCAAACAAATAAAAACTTCTCCAAACGTAGCAAACTTGAATGTCTGTCAATAAATAAATGAGTAATTGAATTGATGTCCGTTTCAGACAGTCCCCTGTAGAATCAGGGTAAGGGTTAGGATTAGAGTTACATTGCAGGTTAATGCTGTTATCTTTACAGCTCCTGTGAGGGTTGGGGTCTGGGTCAGGTGTTTAAAAAATGAAATGAAAAAAGAATAAAAAAAAATATTTGAAAGCTTCAGATTTCCTTAATCTTTGTGGAAATCATATAATGTGCAACTCAAATCTACCTCTGACTGCAGTGACTGCCTGTAAATTTGCTAGAGCCTAATATAATATGGCCTTGTGCTTTCCGCTAACTCACCTTCATTTCATTTTCATTACATTTGCTTGGTAGTCAGATTTTGTTGTGTGGATATTTTAAAACAATCTAACTGACATTGGCAAAAAATTAAAAATAAATTAAAAAATGCACGACAGCATCAATTGTATCAATTTTGATAGATAAAAAGAGCAGTTTTCCTTAGTTTTCTGTGCCTCTTTACTTTCTTACCCTCTCCCATTGTGTGAGAAACTCTCAAAGTCAACGATTTCTAGTTAGGCAAAGCTGGCAGCGATAGCAGCAGTGCTTATTCATTATTGCAATACTGCGCGCACATCCCCTGTTGGCAAGGGAGAAATTGCACACCAGTCAGTGAAATCAATTCTGTTCTATGCCCTAAACCCAATGCAGGTGATGCTCTCATGGCTCTCATTGGCTGAGCATCTCAGGCTCACAGACTCATCAAGACTGTTGCTGGGCTGTTCCTGATGTGTGCCAGTGCTTGTAAACCGTGTGGGAAATCCCTGAGATAGACAGCTCCTTCCTGGGCATGAGCTGAGGGCCAGAGAGGGGATAGCACCGGCTGTCTGGTGAATTCACATGCAGCTCAAGTGCAGCACAGGGCCTTCAGCAAAGCCATGCCCATGGTGTGACCATGTTGCTATGTCAACTCCAAGGCCCACAATCGGTCTATTGCCTGTGTGCCACCTTCTGCGCACTAATACCATGGATGAGCTATCCAGTCCGGCTAAGTCCAGTGATGCTTTCCAGTGAGGATGTTTACTTCTGTGGTTTTGCACCAATGCAAACACCAACGCACAAGAAGCTAGAAATCTTGATAGAGCTGCAGTCCTGAGCTCCTGTTTGGACCACAGGGACACAGTTGAATGGCTTCCACAACTGCACTGTAGCACAAGGGGGATACAGAGTCTTTAGGATGGGTGGGTGAGGAGACAAGGAAGAGCGACTGCCCTCTGTGAGAGTGCACTGAGCTCTGCCTGGGGATGGCAGAGCAGCCAGGTCAGAGCTAATGGAAATGGCCAACAGAGGAGACCATCAGTGTCTGTACCTGTCTTCCTGATCAGGGAGAGCAAGTGGATGGTGCCCTCTGCAGACAGATGGGAGTCTCATGTTGTCTGGCCATTGTCCCCTTTGGGAGCCTTTGTCACTCCATTATCTGCGGCAGGGACAGCACAGCAGGGCATGTGGCATCCAGCAGATCCATGGAGAGCACAGATGGCAGCTTCTTGACCAAGCCATGGAGGAACCAAAGAGGAGAGGTGCTCTGCTGGATCTCATACTCACCGGCATGGAAGGACTTGTGGGAACTGTGAAGGTCAAAGGGGCATCAGGCCATGTGCAAGATGCAAATGTATCTCTTTTAATTTATTTATTTATTTTGAGGCTGTAAGCTTAATAGTTGATCATAAATGTCAATAAAATTGAAACAAATAATTGAAGACAAAGATGGAAATCAATGAAAATGTGTTAACCCTTTTCAACATGAGAAATTCTCATGAGTCTTGTTCCATTTTTAGTTGTAAATATGAGTCTTTGTAGGGATTTTGTGTCTTTTTTTTTTTTTTTTTTTTTTTTTTCCTTTAATTCAGATGCTTTCAGGTACAGAGACACAGACAGCGATGCCAGTGCCATCATTGCCCTGTGACTAAATCCCGGCGCCCGCAGCTGCTCTTCCCTGCTGCCTATTTGATCCCTCATCCTCCAGGTGTCTCCAGCTCTCCTAAATAAATGGTCGTGGTTAAAGGCATGTTTTCAGCAGGCCATTTTGACACATGCTCCTGCCACAGCCTGCCAGATTTTCCCATCCCTTTCTTATTGTTCAGTCAGATACCTCCCAATTATCTGTCTGATTTCTGATTTTTAGGGGGATGACTAAAATTTGCTCCATCTCGCCAAAGACTGTTGGACTGTGTTGTCAACTCCTTCACTGTGATTCTATCTATCCCTTCCTATCTTTTCTTTTTCTCTTACTTTTTCTTTTTCTCTTACTTTTTCTTTTTCTCTTACTTTTTCTTTTTCTATGTCGTTTTCTTCTCCTTTTCCTTTTCCTTTTCTTTTTCCTTTTCCCTTTCCATATCCTTTTTTTTTCATTTTTCTATTTCTATTTCTTTTTTTTTCTCTTTCTCTCTTTCATTTTTTCATGCTTTAAAGAAAGCATGAATTCTGAAAGATGTTCATTAATGTCAGTAAAAGTGAAAAAAAGAGTGGAAGACAAAGATAGAAATCAAGAAGAAAGTGTTAACCCGTCTCAGTGTGTGAAATACTCACGAGTCCTGTTCAATTCTAAGTTGATACCTCCCAACTCCCTGGCTGATCTATCCAAGGGAGATTACTGAAATTTGCTCCATTCCTCAAAAGTCTGTTGTCAAATCCTTCACCGTGATTCTATCTATCCCATCCTATCTGTTTCTAATTGCACATTTCTTGTGCAAATATTCCCTATGAAAAATAAACCTCAATAGAAGCTGCTTGGACATGGCATGCAGTTGATCACTGTGTTTTACTGTTCATTCAATTGCATCACCTTTCCTTCTGTTTGTTGGCCATAAATAAAGAGAATTCTTTCTTTTTCTGTGTGCAGCTGGTTCTCTGTGGAAAGCCAGTGGGAGTTGGTACAAAGGAGGTTTAACACTGAGCAGGTGACGGTAGAGGAGAAGAGTGATGTGAGGAAAAGTGATGCAAGTCCCATGGGGCCAGTGTGAGTAGGAGTGGGATGGGGAGGTTGAGGAGGAACTTTGTCAACACAGTAACAGTACAGAACTCATTGGGACATCCTGGATTGACATCAGTTGCAAAGTGCTTCTTTAACTTCTTGTATAAAACAAACTATAAATAAATAGACAATAAATGCATTTTGGATTCTTGCTCTTTAAGCTCTCTCCATTTTGCTGAACACATTTTGAAAACCTGAAGAAGAGAACAGGAAGGTACAAGGCACAAGAGGCTCTTTAGGTTATAATGGGCCCCAGTGAGCATTTGGTGCTGAGTCCATCAACCTCCAGTGCAGAGAGAAGTTTGCACAAAGTGCTCAAGAAGACAAAGTCAGAAGTAACAGTGAAGTTTCTTGGAATATTAATGGTCCCACTGAGGGCCATTACCAAGTAAGCTTCCCAACAGACTAGTTAGAGAAGATAACTGGAAGCCATGACTAAAGGCAGGCAAAGGCACTGGCATGCTAAGAAACCTCTCCTTTGCCTTACGAAGCAGACAGGTCAAGCCCTGATTACAAGACCAGAAGTAGGGAGATCCTGTATCTCATGTTGGCTCAGGGCACTTCCTGTGGCAGTGAGTTGGAAGTCTATATGATGTTAAGTGAAAGACATAGGAACGGAAGATCCCAGGCTCTGCATGTGGTGCAAGGATGCTGTTAAGTTTCTATCCCACATGTGCCCTGTGTCTCATTGCAGGATGTGGGATGTGAGAAGGGCCCAGTCTGAACAAGCAGTCAATCCCTGTGAAACTCTGAACTTCATATCTCTCAGTTCCAATGCCCTCCAGTGCACACTCTCCCATAGTTTTATGTCCTTTATTTTACGCGGTGCCCAGAAGTGCACCCAGTGCTCCAGGTGAGGCTGTAGCAATGCAGAGCAGAGAGGGATGATCCTTTCTCTCACCCAGCTGGCAATAAATTGCTTGATGCACTCCAGGGTACCGTTGGCCTTCCTGGCTGCCTGGGCACACTGCTGAATCACTTCCAATTTTATGTTGAGAAGGACCCCCAGTGCTTTTCAGTCAGACCTCTGTCATGTGTCCCATATCCAGTCAGTGTGTATGTCCAGAGTTGCCCATACCCAGGTGCACAATCAGGCACTTGTTCTTGTTATACGTTATGCACTTGGTGCTTAGTACCAACTGATACCCACTTCTCTGACTTGTCCACATCTCTCTGCAAGTCCTCTCCACCCTCAGTGGAGGCAGCAGCACCTCCTCATCTGGTATCATCAGCGAACATCAACAGAAAGTCTTGCATGCAAGTCATTCGCAAAAACATGACAGAGAAGTGACCCTAAAATGGATCTCTGGGGAACCCTGATAGTGACCATCTACCAGCCTGTTGGAACCCATTGACTCTAATCCTTTGGGCCTGACCTACCAGCCAACATCTCACCCACCACATTCTGTTTCTGTCTAGCCATATGCAGGACGTTCTGCCCAGAAGGGTGCTGTGAGAAATAGTCTCAAAAGCTCTACTAAAATTCTGAAGGATCACATCAACTGTCAACCCTTGGTCAACCAATTCACTAACATTGTCATAAAAAGATCTATAGTTAAACAGGACCTTCCCCTCGGGAACTTGTGTTGGCTGTGACCAATGACACAATTGTCCTTCAGGTGATTTTCAATCACTCCCACCATCACTTTCTCCATAATTTTACCAGGCACTGGAGTGAGACTGACAAGTCCATAGTTGCCCCTGTCATCTTTGTTGCTCTTCCTTACAATGAGACAACATTTGCCAGCTTCCCATCAACTAGTATGACCCTAGATTTATTAGATGCCATTGAAATGCGAGCCCAGAGCATACTAAGGTGTCATCATTGTAAGGACATAGATGTGCCAGAGCTTTGCAATGCCTTGAACTCTAGAGTATGAAACAGATGGAGCATAGAGAAAGACTGGCCTCTTCTGTTGGTTAGCAGAATAACACTACATGATACATGGGGTCTCTGCTCTGCTGGGAGTGTGGATGTGCCTGAAGTTAGCAAGGCCTTGCTTAGGAATCTGGACAGGCTGGAGAGCTGGGCTGAAGCTAATGGGATGAGGTTCACCAAGACCAAGTGCCACGTCCTGAACTTTGGGACCTGGAATGGACTTCCCAGTGTGGGGGTGGTGGATTCACTGACCCTGGAGGAGTTCAAGGAATGACTGGATGTTGTGTTGAGGGACATGGATTAGTGGGAGCTATTGGTGATAGGTGACCAGCTGGAGTGGATGATCTTTTAGGTCTTTTCCAACCTTGGTGATTCTATGATTCTATGATATCCTGTACTTGTATGAGTGCCCTCTTTGAGCAAACACTCTCTGGGAGGACTCAGCACATGTCTGGAATTAGTCACTGACCACTAGAAATTTGGTGTTTAATTCAACAGATTTTAATGTACTGTCATGATGCTGTTGTCTTTCAGGAGCGGTTGGCCATGAGGACCCTGGGACACCACAGGGGAGATGAGTGGGAAGGATAAAAAATGACATCATCTGTTACTGATATGCACTGGGCTCCTCAGATACAGGGAGCTCATAAATGTGGGCAATGTTTTAGATGTGCCAAGGTGCATCTCTTGTGTGCAGCACAGCAAGGCTGGGGCTTCATCAGCAGTTGACATGAGGATAAAAGAGAAGGGAGAGAGAGCGTACAGAGTTCACACAGTGTGAGCCTGCTGTGAGCTGACTGCTGGAGCATTGATAATAGACCACAGCATGGTAAGTGTCTAGCAGTAGGCAATGGAGCTACTTTTCCTGGAGGGATCACCAATCTGGGACACCCCATAGCTGATCTGGCTGCAGGCACCGCATGATTCTTTACTATGTTAAAAGCCTTCTGCTCCAACTGAGGGCTTCTGTGCTGCAGTATCAGACCACAGCCATGAGGGCTGCATGTCCCAGCACAGCTGCAGGCTGTGCAGCCGGGGCTGCAGGCGGGTGCCCAGGGTTGTCCTGCAGAGCAGGGTCCCTGCTGTGCCCCAGGGGCTGTGTGCCGGGTATGGGACTCTGCCGCCTGCCAGGCTCAGCACTCAGCCTGCCCGGGGAGCTGCCCAGGGCGCTGCGGGGAGACGGGTGGGGGGAAGGAGCCCCCCGGCAGGGCTTGTGCTGCCACAGCTGCTGCCTGGGGCAGGGGATCACAGCTCCACTGCACAACAGGATGTTTGTGAACGGTCTTGGCAAGAGGAGAGCCAAGGCAGGGATTTTGCAATTATTTTTCTGAGGGAAAGCAGAAAGGACTGGAGGCAGAAATAGAATAGGGGCTGTAAAATTTAAAACACAGCTATGTTACTCACAAGTATTTCTTCAATCAATTGCTTGTTTTGTGAACAGTGACACAGGTTGTGCTTTCAACCTCTCATTTCTGAAAGGAAAGAATCAGTTTGTTGTTATCTGAAGACTTTAATATTGCACTTACCCTGCAAACAGGCATATTTGTCTAAGACATATTGCAGTGCAAAGAGGCTGGGGCTGGGGGTCTAAGAGAAGCTGGAGTAAATATGTGATGAGTAAAGAGCACCTAACAGGAAAGTATTCAGGAGTCTGGGATATGATTATGAAATGAAAATAAATTGAAGTTATGGATTTAAATGAAAATTATCCAAAGGTAAATGAATACATTTCACAGTACAGAAGAAGAACTGTCTCTGAGAATGGTCTGGACTTGCCATTATCTTCTGCACTCTGAACAGGACTCCAAACCCAGGAACAACAGCAGATGCCCAACAGCAGCTCCACCAGTGAGTTCCTCCTGCTGCTGTTGGCAGACACGCGGCAGCTGCAGCTCCTGCACTTCTGGCTCTTCCTGGGTACCTACCTGGCTGCCCTCCTTGGCAACGGCCTCATCAGCACAGCCGTAGCCTGCGACCGCCGCCTGCACACCCCCATGTACTTCTTCCTCCTCAACCTGGCCCTCCTCGACCTGAGCTGCATCTCCACCACTCTCCCCAAAGCCATGGCCAACGCCCTCTGGGACACCAGGGCCATCTCCTACACAGGATGTGCTGCACAGCTCTTTTTCTTTCTCTTCTTCATCTCAGCAGAGTATTCCCTTCTCACCATCATGTCCTATGACCGCTACGTTGCCATCTGCAAGCCCCTGCACTACGGGACCTTGATGGACAGCAGAGCTTGTGCCACCATGGCAGCAGCTGCCTGGGGCACTGGGGTTCTCTATTCCCTGCTGCACACTGCCAGTACGTTTTCACTGCCTCTCTGCCAAGGCAATGTTGTCAACCAGTTTTTCTGTGAAATCCCCCAGATCCTCAAACTCTCCTGCTCAGAATCCTACCTCAGGGAAGTTGTGTTTATCTTTTTTAGTATTAGTTTAATCTTTGGGTGCTTTGTTTTCATAGTGGTGTCCTATGTGCAGATCTTCATGGCTGTGCTGAGGATGCCCTCTGATCAGGGAAGGCACAAAGCCTTCTCCACGTGCCTTCCTCATCTGGCTGTGGTCTCCCTATTTCTCAGCACTGTCCTTTATGCCTACCTGAAGCCCCCCTCCATTTCCTCCCGACTCCTAGATCTGACAGTGGCACTTCTGTATGCATTGGTTACTCCAACTCTGATCAAGCACGCTTTCAGGAAGGTGTTGCAATACGCACTATTCCAGCTTCCATAAAGTGCACATCATTGCTACGATTCCCAGTGATGTTTCCTTATGTTTTATGCAATTTTGATTGTTTGACTGTGTGTGATACTGCAATGTGGAAATAAATAAGTAAATAAATAAATAAATAAAAAAGTTGCAGTTTATTTCACTGCTTCTTTCCTATCTTTCTCACTCCAGGAGCTAATGTAAACATGGAACCAGATTCCCTGAGTTGGTTAAAAGATACCTAAAAAGCTTTCAACACAGACTTTTCCTTAGCTCTTCTGTCTTCCTTCCTTTTCTGGGTCTGGGGGAGGTACAGCCTCAGACAGTATCACACAACATACTCTTTTTGTTCCTGCTCTTTTCACACTGCCACAATGCTTTCAGGTCCTCCCATTTATGGAAGCCTGAAGGTCTTGTGTGTCTCATGACAGTCTTGTTGTCTCTACAGCAGCACTCTGGGGCTGCAGTCAGTAGCCAGCAATATGGACGGCTGTGTCAGAGCTGGTCTCCTTGCTGGCAATGCCATAACAAGATGGCCTGTCACGGTTTGAAAGAAAAATCCACCTGCGTCCGTGACAGGGGCCGTGGGCCCTGCAGGGGCCCTAGGCTGAAAGGAAAAAAGTTAATTAGGAAAAGAAAACAGCGGCAACAATCTAAGGAGGCACACTTATTTACTAAATACTATATCGAAATACAGGATAACACAATATAATACAATATAATTGAAAATTGAGCTAACAAATCAAGCAAAATAGGAGAGAGAATGCGTCCCGTAACCGAGAGGCCTACTGTGAAATCTAGGCAAAATGGCAAAGGCTCCCACACACTCCCCTGAACGCCAGAACTCGAAAGACATCAGTGTATTCTGTGACCAAGTTAATATAGAGTCCAGGTCCCATGACCTACCATGTTGTTCTCTGGGAGATGTAGTCTTCTTCTGTAAGTTGAAGATTCAGTAAAATTATTCATGCTTTATATGATGTTATGATGTGGAATACTGATAGCAAAATTACAAAATTATTAAACCATGACATTCCACCCCTTATTCTACATCATTACATTATGCTTATACATACATACGTAGAGTTTTGAATAATCAGCAACCTTATTTTCTCAACAATTTATATTTATTCCATACAAATCCCTAAGCTGAGAACAAAACTCTATAACCTAAACTACTATTTATTAATTTTGAGAAAATGGCAAAACTGCCAGAAAAAGGAGAACATGTCAGCGGTGGAGGAGAAAGGCAGCGCCAGTAGGGCGTCCCCCACATCAAGGTGCACTCATCCTTTCCCAGCCACCACAGCAGATTTCCTTTTGTTCTATACTTCTTTCCATGTGTGCTCTACACATGCATGGCCAGTGCACGATATAGAGTCCAGATGGAAAACTTGCTTACAGAATGCCTAATTAAGGTATATAGAAAAAAAGTGTTTCCTTAACATTAATCCACTCTATCTTAAGTCCTGTACCTAATTGGACATTTGTCAAATATTTTCTGAGACTCTACCTATATATCTACAAGAAATCATTGGCTGCATTCCCCCAACATCAAATTCCCTTGTGGTACACATTGGACATTCCCATTTTTGTCCATCACCCACCACGTGCACCCAGGTCCCTGGGCAAAGACAGTACCCTGGAGAGGTTTGCCCTTTCCAGATGCTGGAAGGACCCAAACTGTCTTTCCCAACACACTCTTTATGTGTACTACAGGAACCTTATCTCCCTCCACGGTACGTAGATAGCTGGATTGGTTAGGACCATTACGATTACTAGATCCTCGAGTGTTGACCAACCAGGTGGCTTCTGCTAAATGGTTCTACCAATTTTTATACGTTCTGCCACCCATTGCTTTCAACATAGTTTTCAACAACCCATTGAATCGTTCAATCTTACCAGAAGCTGGTGCATGATAGGGAATATGGTAAATCCACTCAATGCCATGATTTTTGGCCCAGGTGGTTACAAGAGAATTTTTAAAATGGGTCCAATTATCTGATTCAATTCTTTCCGGAGTGCCATGCCGCCACAGGATTTGCTTTTCCAGCCCTAATACGGTATTTCAGGCGGTAGCATGGGGTACTGCGTATGTTTTGAGCCACCCAGTGGTTGCCTCCACCATGGTGAGTACATAACGCTTACCATTGCGAGATCGTGGCAAGGTGATATAATCAACCTGCCATGCCTCTCCATATTTATACTTTTGCCATCGCCCTTCCCCTCGAAAAGGTTTCGTCCTCTTGGCTTGTTTAATTACGGCACATGTTTCACAGTCATGAATAACCTGAGCAATAGCGTCCATAGTTAATTCCACCCCTCGTTCTCTGGCCCACTTCTATGTTGCATCCCTTCCTTGATGACCTGAAGTCTCATGGGCCCACCAAGCTAGGAATAATTCACCCTTGTTCTGCCAGTCCAAGTCTATTTGAGCCACCTCAATTTTGGCAGCTCGATCAACCTGATGGTTATTTTTATGTTCTTCAGTAGCCTTACTTTTAGGCACATGAGCATCTACATGACGCACCTTTACAACAATGTTCCTTATTCGGGCAGCAATGTCTTTCCACAGTTCAGCAGCCCAAACAGGTTTACCCTTTCGTTGCCAATTATCATCCTCCCACTGTTGCAACCACCCCCATAGGCATTGGCCACCATCCATGAATCAGTATAAGGATGAAGCATTGGCCACCTCTCCCGTTCAGCCACATCTAAAGCCAGCTGAACAGCCTTTACCTCTGCAAATTGACTTGATTCTCCTTTACCTTCAGTGGCCTCTGCAACTTGTCATGTGGAGCTCCATACAGCAGCTTTCCATCTGCGATGCTTCCCTACAATACAACATGATCCGTTTGTGAATAGGGCAAATTTCTTTTCGTTTTCTGGTAGCTCATTGTATGGTGGTGCCTCTTTAGAAGGTGATACCTCTTCTGTAGATGGTGTTTCAATTTTTTTACTCTCAGGCCAGTCCATGATCACTTCTAGAATTCCAGGACGGCTGAGTTTTCCCATTCGAGCTCGTTGAGTAATTAATGAAATCCACTTACTCCAAGTGGCATCAGTAGCATGATGGGTGGAGGGAACCTGTCCTTTAAACATCCAGTTTATTACTGGCAAGCGAGGTGCTAGAAGAAGCTGAACCTCTGTCCCAACTACTTCAGAAGCAGCCCGAACCCCCTCATACACGGCTAAGATCTCCTTCTCAGTCGGAGTGTAGCGCTCCTCAGACCCTTTATATGCTCGACTCCAGAATCCTAGGGGTCGGCCTCGGGTCTCTCCTGAGGCTCTTTGCCACAAACTCCAGGTGGGACCTTTATCTCCAGCAGCAGTGTAGAGGATGTTCTTCACATCCTGTCCCGTCCGTACTGGCCCCAAGGCCACGGCACGGGCTATTTCTTGTTTTATCTGCTCAAAAGCCTGCTGCTGCTCAGGACCCCATGAGAAATTATTCTTCTTCCGTGTTACCTGATAGAGGGGGCTCACTATGTGGCTGTAGTTTGGGACATGCATTCTCCAAAAGCCCACTACTCCCAGAAAAGATTGGGTCTCTGTCTTGTTGGTGGGCGGAGACATAGCAGTGATTTTGTCAATCACATCTGCTGGGATGTGACGACGTCCATCTTGCCATTTTATACCTAAGAACTGGATTTCCTGGGCAGGCCCCTTCACCTTGCTGCGCTTAATGGCAAAACCAGCTTGCAAAAGAATTTGGATTATCTGTTTCCCTTTCTTGGAAACCTCTGCTGCTGTATGGCCCCACACTACAATATCATCAATATACTGCAAGTGTTCGGGAGCATTACCCTGTTCCAAGACAGCTTGGATCAATTCATGGCAAATTGTTGGGCTGTGCTTCCACCCTTGAGGTAAACGGTTCCAGGTATACTGAATACCTCTCCAGGTAAAAGCAAACTGTGGCCTAAATTTTGCAGCCAATGGGATGGAAAAGAAGGCATTAGCAATGTCAATGGTGGCGTACCACCTAGCTTCTTTTGACTCCAGTTCGTACTGGAGTTCTAGCATGTCTGGTACAGCAGCACTTAATGGAGGTGTAACTTCATTCAGGCCACGGTAATCTACCGTCAGCCTCCATTCCCCACTGGTTTTACGCACTGGCCATATGGGGCTGTTAAAAGGTGAGTGAGTTTTGCTAATCACTCCCTGATTCTCTAATTGGCGAATTAGCTTGTGAATGGGGAGCAATGAGTCCCTATTGGTGCGGTACTGCCGTCTGTGAACCACTCTGGTGGCAATCGGTACCTCTTGGTCTTTTACCTGGAGCAACCCCACAGCAGAAGGATCATCTGACAGACCAGGTAAAGTTGACAGCTGCTTAACACCGTTTGTGTTTACAGCAGCTATCCCAAAGGCCCATCGATACCCCTTGGGATCCTTAAAATATCCCATCCTAAGGTAATCGATTCCCAGTATACATGGAGCCTCTGGACCAGTCACAATAGGGTGTCTCTGCCAGTTTTTACCAGTGAGGCTTATTTCGGCCTCCAACATAGTCAATTCTTGGGAACCCCCAGTCACTCCATGGATCTATATTGGTTGTGTCCCTTGGTGACTTGAGGGCATTAGGGTGCATTGTGCACCAGTGTCCACCAAGGCTTTATATTTCTGTGGTTGAGATGTGCCAGGCCACTTAATCCACACAGTCCATTACACTCTATTGTCCCTTTCCCCCCCCTGACTGGGGGCAGGGCCCCTCTATTGTTTACCTCGGTGGCTTGCAGCAACTGGAACTTTCCCCCTTTTGGAAGAGTTCACCTTGGTGGTTGTTTTGCATTGTAATTCTCTCACTCGTGCCTGAAGTGCAGAAGTGGATGAATTATACCACTTCTTTATATTCTCCCCATGATTACTCAAGAAATACAACAAAGCAAAACTTATGGTCTTATTGTTGTCATTTGCTTGAATACGAGGTGTCTTGTTGTTTTCATTTGCTTGAATACGAGGACGTCTCTTTTTTATGGTTGAGATTTTCGATGATACGGGTCGAGAGGAACTCAAGTTGTTTAGCTTTTTCAATAGGTGATCGTGGGAATCCTGGTCCCCATCATCTGGTACCACCATGGATTCATCTACATCAGGCATGTTAGTCAACAAGTCAATAATATCATTTTGTGTTCCCTCTATTCTGTTTAACCTTTCAGCTATTTTGACAATGGCTGAAGTATAACGATTAACTTCTGTAGTTCTTATAAATAATTCAAGCTCCTGAAGTTTAGCATTTAGTTCATTCGCAAGGGGTTTCCTTTCCCCCTGGTCATATACTAATGCAAGTGCACTGGCATGCTTTTCTGGAGCAGCTCTTGTAAAGTCACGCCACATTTGTCGTGGAAAACGGACTGTCTCAGGATCATGTAATTGGTTCGGGTCATGACGGTTGAAGTGGGAGCTGTATAGCATTTCCACCAGAGCACTTTCTCTCAAAGTTTGGATACCTTTCTCTATATCAGTCCATTTCATTTTCTCAGGCTCCAAGTCCCGTTTAAAGGGGAATCTATCTTTTACCGCTATCGACATCCGCTTCCAGAGGGTGTAGGACTGATCCTGGCATGTGCCAATACCTTTGTCCACACGTGAGTCCCTGGAAATGCCACCCAGTTGGCGAGCTTCACTGCCATCAAGCCACGCACTGTTGGCACCATTGTCCCAGCATCGAAGTAACCAAGTGACCTTATGTTCTTTTGGCTGACGTGTGAAATCCTTTCTTAGATCCCGAATTTCACTCAGTTTTAAAGATCTATCAATAATGGTCGTAATACTTTGCTCGCCTTTTGCTCTATCAAGAGTCCCAGGTGTTGATGGTGGCAACTGTGTTGATGAGGTCACCCCATCTAGAATTTTGGACTCAAGAAATTCTCGTAAAGAAAATCTAGCTTTTGGCTCCTCTTCTTCTGACTCAGACTCTTCTATTTCCTCCACTTTACTTTCTTTTTTTCCTCCCTTCTAACTTCCTCTGCTGTTCTAACTTCCTCTGCTCTTCTGACTCCCCCTGCTCTTCTGACTGCCCCTGCTCTCCTAACTCCCTCCACTCTTCTAACTCCTTCTGCATTTTCTCTAACTGAGTTGAAACTCGTTTTGTTTTTCACCCTCTTACAGGGGCAACCAACATTGTATCTGCTGCCCCCGGTGTTTGGTCAAATTGGACTACATGTGCCCCCAGTGGTTGGTCAAATTGGACTACATGTGCCTCTGGTGGCTAGTCAAATTGGACTACATGTGCCCCCAGTGGTTGGTCAAATCGGACTACATGTGCCCCCGGTAGTTGCTCAGATACATTCAGTTCACCCCAGAGGGTGCATAGCTGGGATCAGAGAGTGTTCCGATCGAACTGGACAGCGCCAAACTCAGTCTGGAGGCTGTCGTACTTCCACTGGAGGGTGTTGCGCTCGGATCAGAGGGTGTTACACTCGAACTGGAGAATGTTATTCTTAGACTGGAGGGCGTTGTGCTCAGTCCAGAGAGTGTTGTGCTTTGTCTGGAGGGCATTGTGCTCTGACTGGAGAGTGTCATACTTGGACTGGAAGGTGTCGTGCTCGGATTGGAATGCGTCGTGTTTGGGCTGGAGGGTGTTGCGCTCAGACTGGAGGGCATCGTACTTGGACTGGAGAGTGTTGTACCCAGACTGGAGGGCGTTATGCTCTGACCGGAAGGCGTTGTGCTCGGACTGGAGGGCACTGCGCTCAGCCCGGAGGGCGTTGTGCTCAGTCTGGAGAGTGTTGTGCTCGGACTGGAGGGTGTCGCACTTGGATTGGAAGGCATTGTGCTTGGGTTGGAGGATGTCATGCTCAGACTGGAGGGTGTCGTACTTGGACTGGAGAGTGTTATACTTGGACCGGAGGGCGTTGTGCTCTGACCGGAGGATGTTACACTCAGACCAAAGGGCACTGTGCTCTGACTGGAGGGCGTTATGCTCAGACTGGAGAGTGTCGAGTTTGGATTGCATACTCTCATTCTCGGCCCTGAGACTCACTCTCTCAACCTCAAAAACTTCCCTCTCAGGAATGGTATTGAATAAAGCCCGATAAGCATTAGCTAGACCCCAAGTCATTTGTGCCTCCTTAGATCTGCCTGAGCCACAACACTCCTGTCTCAAATATGCGGTCAAACTCTCAGGATTCTTTAAGCGTTCAGGAGTAAAGCTCCATGACACTAAAGACGTCTGTCTATTAAAAGTCTCTCCAAAGTCTCTCCACACTCCCTGCCACTCAGTATTCTCTGGTTCTAGGGAGGACTTCCTCCGGATGTAACAAATGTAATAAATCCAAGAACCGGCAAGTAAAAAAGTCAGCAGTAAGTTAAGGGAGATTGACAGTGTGTTCAACTGGGTCAACTGGTCATTCGAAGACTGCTTAAAACTAATGACACGCAGTCCCTTGTAAAACAAATTAGAAAACATTTTTTTTTTTTCCCCCCGTGATAGAGAGAAAAAAAAAAAAAAAAAAAAAAAAAAGGCAAAGCTCAACAGTGTTTATAAATAATCTGGGGTACTGGCAGTCTGCCCAGATTTCAGGAATTTAAAATTTACAAAAATCCCATAGTATTGGCAGTCTGCCGGGACTTTCAAGGTCAAACTCACAGGTGCAGAAACACAAACCTAAGATAGCTCCTTAACGGGGGAAAAAAAACCTCATAGCTCTGTTAAAAGCTAAAAGAGCAACAGAAGAATAAAACAGAAAAACAGCAACTCAACTTGCCCAGCATCTCCACCAAAATCTGTCATGGTTTAAACAAAATCTACCTGCGTCCATGACAGGGGGCTGTGGGCCCCACAAGGGCCCTAGGCCGAAAGGAAAAGTTAATTAGGAAAAGAAAACAGTGGCAACGATCTAAGGAGGCACACTTATTTACTAAATACTATATGAAATACAGGATAACACAATATAAAATAATATAATTGAAATTAAGCTAACGAATCAAGCAAAATAGGAGAGAGAATGAGTCCCAAAACCAAGAGGCCAACTGTTAACTGTAGTCGAAATGGTGAAGGCTCCCACACACTTCTCTGAACGCCAGAACTTGAAAGATGTCAGTCCAGCCTGGGAGTGAGATAATATAGTGTCCAGGTCCCGTGACAAATCTCTGACCATGTTGTTCACTGGGAGATGCAGTCTTCTTCTGTAAGTTGAAGATTCAGTAAAATTATTCATGCTTTATATGATGTTATAATGTGGAATACTGATAGTAAAATTACAAAATTATTAAACCATGACAAGGGTCTTGAATATCTCCAAAGAAGGAGACAACACAACCCCCTTGGGCAGCCTGTTCCAGTGCTCCATCACCCTCACCATAAAGAAGTTCTTGCACAAATTCTTGTGGAACTTCCTTTGCTCCAGTTTCTGTTCATTTCCCCTACTCATGTTTCCACATTCTGACATCAGGACACCCAGGTCCCCCTCTGCAGAGCTCCTCTCCAGCAGCTCATTCCCCAAACTGTCCTGGTGTGTACAATCCTGGTGTGTGGTCTCGCTGAATGGCAGCACAGCCTTCAGGCGTGTCAGCCAATCCTACCAACTTTGTATAATCAGCAAACTTGCTGAGGGTGGCCACTATCCCCTTGTCAAGGTCACTGATGAAGAAGCTGAACAAGACCAGACTCAGCACCAACCCCTGGGGAACACAGCTACTTCCAGGTCTCCAACTGGACTCTGCTTTGACATCGACAACCCTCTGTGCTCTGTCAGTCAGACAGTTCTCAACCCACCTCACTGTTCACTCATCTTTCCCACATTTCCTTATCTTTGTTGTAAGGATACTGTGGGAGACAGTATCAAATGCCTTCCTGAAATCAAGGTAGACAAAATCTACCGCTCTCCCCCCATCCACCCAGCCAGCGACAGTGTTATAGAAGTGACCTCTACTTGGTAAACCCATGCTGACAACTCCTGATAACTTCCTTTTCTTCCAACTGTCTGAAGATAGCATTCAGCACAAGCTGTTCCATCTCCTTTCCAGGGACAGAGCTGAGGCTCCCTGGCCTGTAATTACCCAGATCTTCCTTCATGCACTTTTTTGAAGGCAGGATTGACACTGGCTATCCCCCAGTCTTCAGGCACCTCTCCCATTCTCCAAGACCTCTCAAAGATGATAGAGAGTGGTTCTGCAGTCAACTCTGCCAGCTCCCTCAGCACGCATGGATGCACCCCATCAGGTCCCATGGATTTCTGAAAATTGTTGTGGCCTAGGCGCTCATGGACCAACTCTACCTTGACTAAAGGCAAGTCCTCCATTCCCCAGATCCTCTCACTAAGCTCCAGGGTCTGGGATTCCTGAGGGAGAGCTTTTACACTGAAGACAGAAGCAAAGTAGGCCTTCAATATCTCCACCGTTTCAACATTCTCCATTACCAGAACACCCCCCTCACTTAGTAGGGACCCACAGTCTCACTAGTCTTCATTTTATTCTTAACATAATTTCAAAAGCCTTTTTTATTATCCTATTTAATGAGTGTCAATCTATTTATGTAATACTATGTTCTACCTGTGAGGAAGTGTGAGAGTGAGGGGGGGCAATCAGTGCTGGTTCTGTGGCAAGGTGTTTATCACTGAAGAATACAAACTGTTAATGGAAAGATATATGGTATTAAGGGTGTTTGTGGGAACTGAAGCACTGTATTGTTTGACAAACTGTTTTGATGGTATAAGAAAGCGTAACTGTTAATGGCATATGGAAGTGTAGTTGAGGGAACGTGGAAGTGTGTCTTTGAGTACAAACAGTGGAATCTTTTACAGAGGAAAAAGGATTAAAGAGAAAGTGAGTTTATCTGCACTGACATAAGAGCAACTCCCCACTCCAATCCCCTGCAAGCAGAGCAGAGCAGAGTAGAGCAGAGCAGAGCAGAGACACTGTCCCGATGTAGCATGTAGTGTTATTCTGCTTACGAAATGGATGAGATCACCACAGAAGAGGCAAATCTTCTGCTCTGCTCCATCTCTGGCATACTCTGGAGTTCAAGGCATTTCAAAGCTATGGCACACCTACGTTCTTTCAATGATGACATATTAGTATGCTCTTGGCTCTCATTTCAATTGCATCTAAGTAAGTTAAGGGTCATGACAGTTGACAGGAAGGCCGATGCTCCCCTGGAGTGCATCAAGAAAGTTATTGCCAGCTGGGTGAGGGAAAGGGTCGTCCCTGTCTGCTCTGCATTGCTATAGCCTCACCTGGAGCACTGGGTGCACTACTGGGCAATGCAGAACATAGAAAACATCAAACTATGGGAGAATGTGCAAAGGAGGGCACTGGAACTGAGAGATCTGAAGTTCAGAGTTTCACAGGGATTGACTGCTTGTTCAGACTGGGCCCTTCTCACATCCCACATCCTGCGATGAAACACAGGGCCCATATGGGACATGAACTTCCCACTGTCCTTGCACCCCATGCACAGCCTGGGATCTTCTGTCCCCATGTCTTTCATTTAACATCATACGGACTTCCAACTCACTGTCCCAGGAAGGATCCTTAGTCATCATGAGGTCCTCCCTGCCAAGGGTCTGGGATCAGGACTTGGCCTTTCTGCTTCATAAGACAAAGAGAGGTTTCTCAGCATCAGAGCCACCATGCCAGTGCCTTTCATTGCCTGTAGTCATATCTTCCAATTATCTTCTCTAATAAGTCTCTTGGGAAGCTTGCTTGATAATGGACCTCAGTAGACCCATTAATACTCCAAGAAACTTCACTGTTACTTCTGACTTTGTCTTGTTGAGCACTTTGTGCAAACTTCTCTCTGCACTGGAGGATGGACTCAGCATCAAATGCGCCCTGGGGCCCATTATAGCTTAAAGAGCCTCCTGTGCCTTGCGCCTTCCTGTCATCTTCTTCAGGTTTTCAGAACATGTTCAGGAAAATGATAAGACATCTGGAGAGTGCTCAAAGAGGAAGAATCCAAAATGCATTTATTGTCAATTTATTTATAGTTGGGTTTATAAAAGATGTTAAATAAGCACTTTGTCAATCCGGGATGTCCCCAATGAGTTATATGCTGTTTCTGTGTGGACAAAGTTCCTCCTTAACCTCCCCACCCCACATCTAGTCACATTGGCCTCATGGGACTTGCATCACTTTTTCTCACATCACTCTTCTCCTCTGCAGTCACTCGCTCAGTGTTAAACCTACTTTGTACCAACTCCCACTGGCTTTCCACAGAGAACCAGCTGCACGCAGAAAAAGAAAGAATTCTCTTTAGTTATGTCCAACAAACAGAAAGAAAGGTGATGCAATTGAATCAACAGTAAAACACAGTGATCAACTGCATGCCATGTGCAAGCTGCTTCTATTGAGTTTTGTCTTTCATAGGGAATATTTGCACAAGAAATGAGTTAGACACAGATAGGATGGAATAGACAGAATCACGGTGAAGGAGTTGACAACAGACTTTTGAGGAATGGAGCAAATTCCAGTAATCTGCCTGGGATAGATAAGCCAGGGAGTTGGGAGGTATCAACTTAAAACTGAACAGGACTTACGAGTATTACAAAAATTGAGATGGGTTAACACATTCTTCTTGATTTCTATCTTTGTCTTCAACTTTTTTGTTACTTTTACTGACATTAATGAACATCTTACAGAATTCATGCTTTTTTAAAAAGCATGAAAAATAAAAAAGAGAAAAAAAGAAAGAGAAAAAGGGAAGAAAAAGAAAGAGAAAAAGGAAAAAGAAAAGGAGAGGAAAAGAAAAGAAAAAGGAGAAGAAAACAACATAGAAAAAAAAAAGAAAGAGAAAAAGAAAATATAGGAAGGGCTAGATAGAATCACGGTAAAGGATTTGACTGCACAATCCATCAGTCTTTGGCAAGATAGAGCAAATTTGAGTCATCCCCCTAAAAGTCAGAAATCAGACAGATAATTGGGAGGTATCTGACTGAACAAAGAGCAAGGGATGGGGAAATCTGGCAGACTGTGGCATGAGCGTGTGTCTAAATGGCCTGCTGAAAATATGCCCTTAACCAAGTCCATTTATTAGGAGAGCTGGAGACACCTGGAGGTTGAGGGACATCAAATAGGCAGCAAGGAAGAGAAGCAGCGGGTGCCGGGATTTAGTCTCAGGGCATTGGCACTGGCACCGCTGTCTGTGTCCCTGAACCTGAAGGCTTTTGTGTCCAGAAAACACAGTTCTGGAAAACATCATAATTTCAGAAAAATAATTAAAAATAAATAAATGAATAAATAAATAACAGTCATAATATCACCGCAAACATTCATATTTACAACTTAAAATGGAACAAGACTCATGAGATTTTCTCATGTTGAGAAGGGGTAACACATTTTCATTGATTTTGATCTCTGTTTTATATTTTTTGTCTCAATTTGATTGACGTTAATGAGCATCTTTTAAGCTTACGGCCTCAAAATACATAAATACATAAATACATAAATACATAAATAAATAAATACATAAATACATAAATACATTTAAAAAAAAAGATCCATTTGCATCTTGCACTTGGCCTGATGCCCCTTTGACCTTCACAGTTCATACCAGACCTTCATTGACAGAGAGTATGATGCCCAGCAGAGAACAGGGACTTCCCACACGGTTTACAAGCACTGGCACACATCAGGAGCAGCCCAGGCACTTGGGCATCACCCAGTGTCTGTGTCTGAGCAACTGCCTCCCTGCTGAAGAACCAAGGACTCAGAGCAGGAGCTCACATGCAGGCAACTCCTTGTGCACTTCTGAACTGAACCAGAGGAATCCCAGCTCCTGTGGTTCTGTGGGGAGCTGAATCCCATTTCAGCTCCAGGATTTCTGTCAAGGGATGAGATTCCTGCACTGCCTCAGCTGGATCACTGTCCTGCACAGGGAAAGTTCAAACCTCCCCGTCCTTGTCTGGGTGCCCTTTTTGCTTCAACAAATGAACTCTGGTAGTACTTGCTATATGTTTCCAGTCACTCACTGACCACTGGACACGTGGTGGTTAATTGAGCGGATTTCAAAGCACAGTTATGACGCTGTTGTCTTTCAGGAGCTGTTGGCCATGAGGACCCAGGGACATGTCTGGTGAGATGAGTGGGAAGGATAAAAATGACATCATCTGCTGCTTGCTTGTCCAGGCTCCAAGGACACAGGGAGCTCATAAAATTGAGCCGAGCTGCAGAGAGACAGCTGTGCCCAGGAGCAGCTCTTGTGCACAGCACAGCCTGCAGGTGACAGAAGAAGAGGAGAAACACTGGAGAGAGTTTACAGGATGTGTGTGGTGTGAGAGGGCTTCGGGCTCACTGCAGGAGGTTTGCTCACAGACCATGACAGGGTAAGTCTCACTACAGACCATGCAGATGCTTTTCATAGAGGGTTAACTTAATCTGTGACATCCCGTAGCAGATCTGGCTGCAGGCACTGCGTATTCCTTTACTGTGTTAATAGCCTTCTGCTACAGCTGAGGGCTTCGGTGCTGCAGCACCAGAGCACAGCCCTGAGGGCTGCGTGTCCCAGCACGGCTGCAGGCTGTGCAGCCGGGGCTGCAGGTGGGTAACCAGGGCTGTCCTGCAGAGCAGGGTCCCTGCTGTGCCCCAGGGGCTGTGTGCCGGGTATGGGACTCTGCCGCCTGCCAGGCTCAGAACTCAGCCTGCCCGGGGAGCTGCCCAGGGCGCTGCGGGGAGACGGGTGGGGGGAAGGAGCCCCCGGCAGGGCTTGTGCTGCTGCTGCCTGGGGCAGGGGGATCACAGCTCCACTGCACAATAGCATGTTTGTGAAGGCCCTTGGCAAGAGGAGAACAAAGGCAGGAGGTTTCCATTTCCTATTCTGGGGCAAAAAGGATTGGAGTCAGAAACCTAAAAGGGGCTGTCAGAGATCTGAGAATTTTTTTCAGTCATTTGCTTGTTTTGTGAACAGTCACACATGATGTGCTCTCAGTCTACGCCTTCTCTAAGAATGGAACCAATTGTAATTAACTTCAGTTTCTGCAGGCATGAATAATTTGCTTATCATAAAAACAGGCAGCATTATCTAACTGAAACTGTATGTCACTGAAGCTGGAGTAGGGGGCTCTAAGAGCACTTGGGGTAAAGATAAGACAAGAAACAGAAGGAAATATCCAGGGAGAAGGGATAAGAAAAGAAGAGGAAGGTCAGAGCTCCATATGCTGCTTCTGCTTTAGGAATGCTAAAATACATGAAATTAAATGCAAGTAATGGTGCTAAATGTACACTGTTGTAGGAGAATTAAAACATTTCATATTATAGCAGGAGGAGTGTCTCTGAGAATGGTCTATATTTGTCATTATCTTCTGCACTCTGAGCAGGACTCCAAGCCCAACAACAGCAGATGCCCAACAGCAGCTGCATCAGCGAGTTCCTCCTGCTGCCGTTGGCAGACACGCGGCAGCTGCAGCTCCTGCACTTCTGGCTCTTCCTGGGCATCTACCTGGCTGCCCTCCTGGGCAATGGACTCATCAGCACAGCCGTAGCCTGCGACCGCCGCCTGCACACCCCCATGTACTTCTTCCTCCTCAACCTGGCCCTCCTTGACCTGGGCTGCATCTCCACCACTCTCCCCAAAGCCATGGCCAACGCCCTCTGGGACACCAGGGACATCTCCTATGCAGGATGTGCTGCACAGCTCTTTTTCTTTACCTTCTTCATCTCAGCAGAGTTTTCCCTTCTCACCATCATGTCCTATGACCGCTACGTTGCCATCTGCAAGCCCCTGCACTACGGGACCTTGATGGACAGCAGAGCTTGTGCCACCATGGCAGCAGCTGCCTGGGGTGCTGGTGTTCTCTATTCCCTGCTGCACACTGCCAGTACGTTTTCACTGCCTCTCTGCCAAGGCAATGTTGTGAACCAGTTTTTCTGTGAAATCCCACAGATCCTCAAGCTCTCTTGCTCAGAATCAAATCTCAGGGAAATTGTGTTTATAATTTTTAGTGCAAGTTTATTCTTTGGATGCTTTGTTTTCATAGTGGTGTCTTATGTGCAGATCTTTGTGGCTGTGCTGAGGATGCCCTCTGAGCAGGGACGGCACAAAGCCTTCTCCACGTGCCTCCCTCACCTGGCCGTGGTCTCCCTGTTTCTCAGCACTATCATTTTTGCCTACCTGAAGCCCCCCTCCATCTCCTCCCCACTCCTGGATCTGACAGTGGCACTTCTGTACGCAGTGGTTCCTCCAACCCTGAACCCTGTTATCTACAGCATGAGGAACAGGGAGATCAAGCACGCTCTCAGGAAGGTGTTGCAATACACACTATTCCAGCTTCCATAAAATGCACAACTTCCTCATAGGATTCCCAGTGGTGGTTCTTCATGTTTTATGTATCTTTGGTTGTTTGATTATGTGAGATATAGGAATGTGCAAAAGAAAATAATGTTATTGAACTTATAAATATAAATGAATTTAAATTCTTTCCTACCTAATTTCATTTTGTCACTTTAGGAGCTGGTGTAAACATGTAACCAGATTCCCTGAATACGTTATAAGATACCTAAAAAGGTTTCAAAATAGACTTAGCTTTTCTTTCTTCCTACTTTGTCTGGATTTGGGGAGGTGCAGCCACAGACAGCAGCTCAACGTACAGCATAGGAAGTTCCGCACGAATGTGCAGAAGAACTTCTTTACAGTGAGGGTGATGGAGCACTGGAACAGGCTGCCCAGGGAGGTGGTGGAGTCTCCTTCTCTGGAGATATTCAAGACCCGCCTGGACGCCGAGCTGTGTGACATGGTGTAGGGAGCCTGCTTTGGCAGGGGGGTTGGACTCGATGATCTCTGGAGGTCCCTTCCAACCCCTACAATTCTGTGATTCTGTGATTCTGTGATTTTCATTTCTGATCTCTTTACACTGCCACAGTGCTCTCAAGTCCTCTCATTTGTGCAGGCTGAATGTCTTCTGTGTCTCATGACAGTCCTGTTGTCTCTACAGCAGCACTCCGGGACAGCAGTCAGTAGCCAGCAATAAGAACGACTGCATCAGTGCTGGTCTCCTTGCTGTCACTGCCATAACAAGAGGGCCCCTTCAGAGCAGGTCCAGAGAACTGGAGGCCTCTTCCAAATCTGGTTTAAGGAATTTACCTCAGGAGCTGCTCTCTGAGAAGACTTCAAGATATTCTGGTGCATTTCACTGACTGCCAGGGATAGTTTCAGAAGTCCCAAGGAGATCTGTAAGGGACTCAAGGCAGTGCTGAGGATTAGAATCTGTGGTCTAAGGTCAAGATAAAAAGAAAACGATTATAAATATGATAAATGCATATATACGTATCTTATATACATAGTATATTTTCACATATATACAATATAGGCAGTGGCTAACATATGTGCATGTACTAATACATATACATATCATACATAGATGATAGAAGTTTATATGCATATCTGTTTGCAAGTCTAGGACCTGTTGCAGGGGTTTTAACAGCCTCAAGGTTCACTGTAGAAACTGGAGAGGCTCTTTTCCTACTGCAGGACTTGGAGCAACTGCAGAGCTCATTGCCAGAGCTGGAATCACCGTAGGACCTGTGACTGAAGTTGGAGCAGCCACTGTGCTCATTGGAGGGGTTAGAGGGTTACAGGACCGTACCTCCTGGCACAGTGCACCTCCCTTGGGAAGCATTTGTTTCATTTTCTTATAGCAATACTTGGAACAGCTACAGGACCTGTAGCAGGAGTGACTGCAGAGCTCATTATGAGGGGTGGAGTGGCAGACGGATCTGTCAGCAGATCCAGCTCTCTTCCCATTGATGATGCTGAAGAATGTTAAACACAGCTCAGTAGGTGTGGGCCAGGCCCTGGCAAACTCCAGTTATTTGTGCCTGTTTGAGATCTCCAGGGTTTCATCAGACCTTCCCCCAATATTCTACCAATTTCTCAGGATCATGTGGTTGCCCAGAGATGAAGTTCCTAAGCCCTGGGGGTTCCCACCGCTCCAGGCAGCTGCCCAGACCATCCCACACCCCCTGCCATGCAGAGCCTTCTCACCTTGAAACAGATCTCTCACTGATATTCCTGAATAATGTTTAATCTCAGTCCTAGAATTGTAGAATCACCAAGGTTGGAAAAGGCCTAAAAGATCATCCAGTCCAACCGTTCACCTATTACCTATAGCTCCCACTAAACCATGTCCCTCAATACAATAACCAGTCACTCCTTGAATACACCTGGGCTCCCAGAGAAGACGGTGTAAAATGTGTAATTCCTAATCATACCAGCAATATTACTTCCAAAACCCAAAGATGACCACAGAGATGAATGTGCACAAAACTTCACTTTGTCAGCTGCCAATTTTATCATCATACAAATCAAGGTCAAAGAGCATAGCAAAATAAATACCCTAATCCAGAATCCAGAGTTGACAAATAATGCAGCAGGGAAAACAAGCAGCAAGCAAGGAGCTGTGCAATGCAGCTTCATGAGAAGACTCAGCAAGCTCCACACATAGGGAAACTATCGGCATCATGGCCTGCAGTTCTCCAAATCCCACAAAGCCCTGTGTTAACTCGATCTGGACAAATGTGCTGTTATCTCAACCCTTGGAGCCTCACATCTGGCACCAAAATGACGGTGGTTGTTGAACCCAACATGTGGCTCAGCAGCACACAGTGCTTGGTGCACTGCCTCATTCCTAATGGGATGGGGAAGAGAACTGGGAAAAAAAGTACAACTTGTGGGTTGTAACAAAGCAATTTACTAAGAGAGATAAAAGGAGAGGAGTAATAGTTATCACTATATATCCGTTGATATGGAATAGTATGTAACAGCGGATAAACAAGCACTTGCTCAGCACCACCAGACAGATGCCCAGTTGGGCCCTGGGAAGAGAAAAGACTGAGATGAACTCCACACAGAATTTCACAGAATTTCACAGAATTACCCGGGTTGGAAGGGACCTCAAGGATCATGTAGTTCCAACCCCCCTGCCTAGCAGGGCCACCAAACATACACATTTACTAGATCAGGTTGCCCAGGGCCCTGTCCAACCTGGTCTTGAACACCTCCAAGGACGGGGCATCCACGACCTCACTGGGCAGCCTGTTCCAGGACCTAACCACCCTTCTAGTAAAGAACTTTCCCCTGACATCCAACCTAAATCTTCCCTCCTTCAACTTAAAACCATTTCCCCTAGTCCTGCTATTATCAGCCCTTTCGAAGAGTTTACTCCCCTCCTGGGAGTAAGTTCCCTTCAGGTATTGAAAGGCTGCAATGAGGTCACCCCGCAACCTTCTCTTCTCCAGGCTGAACAAACCCAACTCCCTCAGCCTGTCCTCATAGGGGAGGTGCTCCAGCCCCCTGATCATCTTCCTGTCCCTCCTCTGGATCCTTTCCAAAATCTCCATATCTTTTTTGTACTGAGGGCTCCACACCTGGACACAGTACTCCAGATGGGGCCTCACAAGAGCAGAGTAGAGAGGGACGATCACCTCCCTATCCCTGCTGACCACCCCTCTCCTGATGGAGCCCAGGATCCCATTTGCTTTCCGGGCTGCCAGAGCGCCCTGCTGGCTCATGTTAAGTTTCTCATCTATCAGGACCCCTAGGTCTTTTTCAGCCGAGCTGCTCTCAAGGACCACTCCTCCCAGCCTGTACAGGTGCCTGGGGTTCTTCTGGCCCAAGTGCAAAACCTTGCACTTTGCCGTGTTGAACCTCATTAGGTTCACCCGAGCCCAGCTTTCCAGCCTGTCAAGGTCCCTCTGAATGGCATCCGTTCCCTCCACCGTATCGACCGCACCACTCAGCTGGGTGTCGTCAGCAAACTTGCTGAGGGTGCACTCCATTCCCTCTATGTCATTAATAAAGATGTTAAAGAGCACCGGTCCCAAGACAGACCCTTGAGGGACGCCGCTCGTTACCGGCCTCCACCTTGACATAGAGCCATTGACCACCACCCTTTGTCTGAGGCCTTTCAAGCAATTGCTTATCCATCGAGTTGTCCACCCATCAAATCCACCTCCCTCCAATTTGGAGATGAGGATGTGATGGGGGACCATGTCAAAGGCCTTGCTCAGGTCCAGGTAAATGACATCGGTTGCGTTCCCTTCATCCACCAACGCCGTCACTCCATCATAGAAGGCCACAAGATTAGTTAAGCATGACCTTCCCCTGGTGAAGCCATGCTGGCTGTCTAGGATCACATGCTCGTTCTTTATGTGATCAAGCATGTTGTCCAGGAGGATCTGTTCCATAATCTTCCCAGGCACAGAGGTGAGACTCACCGGCCTGTAGTTCCCCGGGTCCTCCCTGCTCCCCTTCTTGTAAATGGGAGTGACGTGGCCCTTCCTCCAATCATCCGGGACCTCACCTGACAGCCACAACTTCTCAAATATGATGGAGAGCGGCTCAGCAACCACCTCAGCCAGCTCATTCAGGACCCTGGGATGCACGCCATCTGGCCCCATAGACTTATACTCATTCAGTCTAAGGAGGCACTCTCGGACTTGCTCTACCCTTACAGTGGGGAGGGATTTACCTCCTTGGTCCCCACATTGAGGTATGGGGGTGCAAGACTTAGGCACGTGAAAAAGACTAGAATCCTGGCCACCAGTGAAGACTGAGGTGAAGAACTCATTCAGCACTTCAGCTTTCTCTTCATCTGTTGAAGCCAGTTCTCCTTTTAAATTTACCAAAGTAGGTACGCCCATTTTGGCCTGTCTCTTCTGGCCAATGTACCTGTAGAAGGTTTTCTTATTGTTTTTCACGTCCCTCACCAAGTTCAGTTCTGCCTGCGCCTTGGCTTTCCTGATCCCACGTCTGCAAGTCCGGACGGCATCCCTGTATTCTTCCCAGATGACACGGCCTTGTTTCCAGAGCTTGTACACCCCTTTCTTCACCCTCAGTTCTCTTAGCAGGTCCTTGCTGAGCCATGCCGGTTTTCTACCTCTCCTGCCCACTTTCTTAATCAGGGGAATGGAGACCTCTTGTGCTGCCAGGAGGGCATCCTTGAAGAGCAGCCAGCTCTCCTCAACGTCCTTGTCTTTGAGGGCAGCACGCCAGGGGATATTGGCCAGCAATCTATTGAGTAGCTTGAAGTCAGCTCTTCTAAAGTTCAGCGTCCTGGTCCTGCTCTTTGCCAGGCCCACATGGCTTGAGATCACAAACTCAAACAGGGCATGATCGCTGGAGCCCAGGCAGCCTCCAACCTTGACGCCTTTGATGATCTCCTCAGCGTTGGTGAGCAGCAGGTCCAGCAACGCTTGTCCTCTGGTCGGTCTGTCCAATACCTGAACCAGGTATAGTATGTATTCAGTTATAGTATGTAAAGATTCACTCACCAAATCTCTTGGCTGCACTGTAACCCTTGTGGCATACACTGCACAGCTTCAGCTAATGGGCTGGCAGCAGGTTATGTGCTGCATAGCAGGGTGAGGAGTGTAAGGCAAAACCACATGGTTAGTAAAAGGTTTGTGCTGTGATAATCACAAGGTAGCAGCTGCCTTGCCCTCTCTTCATTTTCTTTTGACATCCACTCCACTTCTTTTATAATTACTTGGGCTCATCATGTGGGTAAAAATATCTTCTCTATTGAAGGAGGATGGATGGTTTTTAATGGTTGGTTTTTTTTGTTTGTTTGTTTGTTTTTTGCTTTTTTTTTTTTTTTCTTCTTTAGCATTGAATGAATTGTGGTTGAGCTGGAAACTGACAGAACAGAAATGTATGTTTTTATTAGAGAAACGCTTGATTAGGTTAATTGAATGAGATTCAATGTGGTGTGTGTGTGGCCAACTTAAAAGCTTTCTAACTTTGTCTTGGGTGGAGGTAACTGTATGTCAGGAGTATGAAACACTGAGGGGGCTCTACTGAATTAGCAGGGGGAATCTAATTTCTTTCTGTAACAAAACTCCAACAGCACCAGGGTGCATGTGAAGACAGGTAAACCAGAAGAGCACGTCGCTTTCAGGAGGACTGGGAAGCATTGAAAGTACTGGGATGTCCACTCTCATCCATTCATCATCACTGAACAGTGAATTCTTTCCCGTTTCTGTCTGAGTTCATATCCAAATCCAGAGCGATAACAGCGGTCACAGGGACCCAGCTTGGAGGAGAGTTTGTGTTTGTGATATCCGTGATGGTGTAAAAATCTTTATACCGTGATGGTATAAAATCATCTTTTATACCAAAGTCTGAGGATCCCCCAGGGAGTCCTAGTTGTCAAGCAAGGTGCTTTCATTAAGCCATGATGTGAGATTGATAAGCCATATTTTCCATGCAAATTCGTGCCTCATAGGATAGGATATAGCAGAGTCTGGTGTTTGGAAAGACATTGCAGGAAATAACCTTGAAATACCAACTTCTTGCCTCTTTTATTATGTATGCTGGAGAGTAAGGGTTCGTAATGTCTGCTGGGGAGCTCTGTCCTCCTCCTGATTTTGGTTTATGGTCATGCTCTGACGGTTGCCCTGTGCCCCTATCCGCTGTGTCTGGAAATAGAACACACAAAATGCAGCCCACTGTGCTCCCATTAATAGGAGCAGCATCCATCTCTCTGTAGCCCAGCACTGAGGTTAAATGCAGCAGATCTGAGTGCAGCAATTGCCTGTGTTAGAAGGGGCCAGTTAGATCCTCCATCCTGCGATACAGTTCACAGGACTAGTTGTGGCTTTTGGGAAGGGACTAAGGGATTAAAAAGAACAATATTTACTTTCATCTTTGTTAGCATCTTTATTTTTGCAGGACAGAAAGACAGTGATATTGAAAGTCCTTCTTAAAGTGCTAAGCCTTATCTTATAGATGCAGCTGTCTGCAGAGAGGCCAGGAAAGCACGTGTTGTCCAAGCACTGCAGAGAACCACTCAAAGGGTTGAACTCTCATTTTAATTACTAGCTCTGCTTTATATGATGTCTTTAGAGCTAACTTTATAAGAACCTCTGCATCTGGATTCTGGGATGATGAAATGATGGAGACTCTAGAGGGCAGTGCAGTATCCTTGTAATATGAGGAGCTCTAGTATGTTTGTTTCTTTTCTTTTATACCAATCTTACTCATTATGATGATTGTTTAAAATATTTGGCAGTAGTTTAGGCTTTATTTTAGAGAAGGTTTTGGCTGCTGAATAGTTTTGTGCAAAGAAGACCTGCTCTTTGTCAGAGAACTCCAGACGTTACACTGGCTGTGCTGATTTTTAAAAGCTTTTAATCACTTGTGGGATACTCATGCAGGATTTAAGCAAGCAACCAGCCTAACCTCAGCATTCCTGTGCATCCACATCTGAGCTAATTGTTCCCACACTGCTTTCCTCCACCTCCAGCAGCATATCTTTATGACTGGAGGTGCTATGTGCTTTCCTTGTGTAGAGAAAAATCAATAAATCATCATGTCAGCAAAACACAGCTTGAAAAGAAACTTCCCTGTTCTGGATGGTTTCGAATTAAATTTGGATGGGAATTCAAATGTGCCATCCACACGTCTGCAGATAACCTTATGAGGCTGCTTTCAAAATGATAAGGTGGTGATGCAGGTTGGCAAGCTGCTGCTCTTAAGGATATTGGGCTACAAGCTCAAGGCTGCTTTAGCTGTCAGAAGGGGTTGGTAGCTCCTTTCTGCTCAGTTCAGCTGGCTGAATTACCTAATGAGCATTTAACACGGGCTTTTGCTTTATGACTTTTTGTGTTTCTGCAGAGTGAACCAAAGCCCAGGTCTGGCAGTGCAGGAAGGCTGCGGAGCTGGTTGTCCTCTGGGCATTTGCTTGTTGTGAGCTAGTGCAGGAGCCATACTTGGGTGCCTGCAGTTCTTTTTGGAAGTGTGTGTGTGCGCGTGCAGATAATTATCGAGAAGGATGGAGGGCATGCTTGGCATACGTGACCCTCTTTCCCTGATAGCAGAGAAGAGGTGCACGCGGTACCACCTGCTGTTGTACAGCATCAGCAAGGCTTGCTGCTGTGCTCGCATCCTCCCAGGGGTGCCATGGGGCTGCCCCTACCTTGGGCAGCACCTGCACACTGCTCACACAGGTGCACAGAAGAAGAGGATCATCCCAAACAGTTGCTCTGGGTGCATGCAAGAATCTCTGAGTGAACTCAGCATTACAGAACAGATTACTCTCCTTTGATGTGCATCATTTCTGTTTAGGGGCATTCCATTAATGACATTACCAACAGCTACTGCCTTGTGTGTTATGTCAATTACAAAATGAGCATCCCTGGGCAAAGTGTTTTCACTTCTCTTTGATACTTTTGAAATAATCTGTTTGTTTTCTAACTAGGATGCACCTTGTCAGGTTGAGCAAATTAGAATTGATAGGTAAGCATAAACAGGAGATAAGACACAGGGCTTTAAATTACAGAGCTGAAAAATAAGACAGAACATTCTCTGGTTTCAACCATCCCTGACTGTGCTCAGGGCTGTGTTGGATGGAGCTCTGGGCAGCCTGTTCTGGTGCAGGTTGTCCCTGCCCATGGCAGGTCTTGGAAATGAATGAGATTTAAGGTCCCTTCCAACCTAGACTGTGCAGTGGTTCTGTGAGCTGTCACAGGTGTTACTTGGAGCAGTCCAGCTGCAGGATCATGGAGCTCTGTAGGGGCACAGCAGGTAAATCAGCCAGGTCCATTGCACCCTGGGATCTGTAGGGCATTTTTTCAGGGCTAGCAGTGGTGTTGGTGTGTTCAGCTGGCCAAGTGAATGGATACTGTCTGTTGGACAGCCCTGCTTTTCAAACACTTGTTCTTAAGTATGTTACTTATCAGTAAGTCTTTCTGAATCCTGTTGACTGCTGAGCGATGTGTTGCATAGGTGTTATGTAGAAATGACAGTTAATTTATGTTTGTGCCAATTAATTTCACTGTTTTCTAATTAGTTAAGGTGTGACTTTAAAGTGGATTAACAGAATGATGATAAAACTCCGTGTACGCACTTTCCTTGTGAATGGAGGTTGTTATTTCTCTGCCGCTTAAAACTGATCTGCATGTGCTATCTTAATATATTTAAATTAAAGGAACAATCAGCTTAATTGTGTACTGTTGTGATTCAGGGCTGCTTTGGCTTTTGAAGAGGAGATATTGCAGAAGGCCTTACTGCTGTTGAGCTGATACGCTGTGAGTTCTTGCCTTTAGCATTTCTTCTCTGTGCATCTCTGCCAGCCCTTGTAAAGTGAGAGGCCCCTTCCCTGCTCCCGCTGCTGCCCTCATTGTCTGCTTGGCATTCTCACTCTGTTCTTTGGACTGCTGGTGCTCCAGCTGTTCAGCAGCCGAGGTAGAACAGAAGAAAAAAATCAATATTTTTTTTTTCTGCAATTTGAGAGTCCAAGCAAGGCTGTGAGGTTTTTAAGCTCTTTTCTTGCTGTTTTCCTCCAGGTGATTTGGTCATTAATGGGGGCAGATCTGCCACTAGGCACTGAACTTGGCCTGTTTTGATAACAAAAGATTAAAAAAAGAAACCCCGACACACACAAAAAACCTCCCTGTAATAGTTCAAAAACAGCAGAGGATTCAGTATAAGCAGGCTGTGAATGTGTAGATTTCTTATGCTGTGCCTAGAACTTCCATTTACCAGCTATAGAGAGAAGTTAACTGTCCTCCTAATGACAGATACCTCTGTCAGCTGGGTCAGTAGGGAATTAAACAGGATGACTCTGGGCCCCAAAGCTTATATACTGGTATTACTACATTCATAATTCTTGCTCTTGAATGATGACCATTGGGCTTTTAATTCTCCCTTTATAGGTGTGTTCCTGGCTTATTGAGGTAGAGCTGATGCAATCATCTCAGCTCCCCAGCTTTGCTGGAATTACTCTGCTACCCTGAAAGATCTGGCTGAGGTTTTAAAATGAAATGTGGTTGTGTTTAGCTGTTAGTGAAGGCTGTCCTCAC
The DNA here is from genome assembly GCF_054131305.1 of Coturnix japonica. Classification (NCBI taxonomy): domain Eukaryota; kingdom Metazoa; phylum Chordata; class Aves; order Galliformes; family Phasianidae; genus Coturnix; species Coturnix japonica. The sequence goes on along the minus strand of NC_140671.1, from coordinate 15,805,223 downwards.
TGCTGGGCTGCAGGTATGTGGTAACCTCACAGGAAATGTGGACCATCTCCTATGTGAAATGGCAAAGTGGGTGAGCAGTGCTGGAGAAGGTGCACCACTCTGCTGTGTGTTGCTGTTCACGTGCTTGTTCCTCTGGTGCTGCCACATGGTGTGGTGCTGAGTGAGTCCTTTATGTGGCTGGGGAGACTGCAACTCCCAGGGCCCTTTGGCAGTGGGTCCTTTCCAGGGAGCGCAGACGGTGAGTGCTTTGCTAGAAAGGTGTGAATTTCTGCTGCTGGAAGAGGAAAGTGCAGGACAGGGACTGGTGGGTGAGTCATGAACATAAGCTGCTCAGACTTGACAAGTCTGTTGCAGCTTTGCCAAGATACAAGGGCTGGTGTCTGCCACCTCTCGTGACCCTCTCAGCAGTGACATGAGGTGTTGGAACCATTCAGGTGTGCTGTGCTTTTGTGCCCAGTGCCCTGCCTGCATCCGGGAAGGGTGCAGCGTTAATCAAGAGAGGGATGGCCAAGCCACATGGGATCCTGGTGTGCTCTATATAGTTAGTACAGCAGGAGCTTGCAGGTGCTTCAGCATCTTTGCCCTGTGGTTTAAATATAATCTTTGTGCACCTCCTGGGTAGGGGTGGTAAGAGGCAGAAGGGCCAAGCTGGCAAAGTCCTAGGAGTGCTGGCAGACAATGAGAGGAAATGAAGTTTTCTGGTCTGCCCCAGGGCTGTGAAGGGCAGCATAACTGTCGTGGTTGGAAGAAAGATGTGTCTAGCCAGCATCCTGTCTGTGACAGCAAGGAACGTCTGCGAGGAACACAGGAGCAAGGCAGACAAGAGCTGCTTCTGCTCGCATGGCTTCTCCCAGCTTCCATGATTTGCAGTCCTCAAGCAGAGATGGTTATCAGCTGCTTTCCTTCCCCGAGCTGCACAGATGTGAACTGTCTGTGCAGACACTCTGCACAGGTGTGTAGGTCACTCTGCTTTCCTGTAAATGGCAGGCATGTGCAAAGTGTAATGGATAATTCCATGATGTCAACGACCAAAAGCAAACGTCTTGCAGGGTGTAATTTTTTTTTCTATAGTGTCAAGAGCTTTTATGTGTTCAGCATAAATATCTTCGTATTGATTGGGAGAAGGAGATAAAAATCGATGATTTACAATGCTGAAGTGCTTAGAACATGACATTAAAATGACTCTGGAAGACTTAGCTCATAGGAGACATAGTAAATACTCAGGAGGTACAGGAAATGAAGAGGCTCTTCCCAAGTCCTGAAATCAAGCAATAAATTTAATAGAGTCTGTCTTTTTCCACCTAATGGGTTTTAATACTGACTTTCCTTTAGCAGATTTACTCTCACTTTTGATGTTTGGCTGTGGTTGGTTTGTAACTGTTTTGTTGTTGTTGTAGTTCTTGTTATTTGGCTGTTTAGAACCTGAGGCTGATGGGAGGCTGTTTTATGAGGAAACTTTAGCTTGAATGAAATGGGCACCAAACCCTATTCTGACTGGCTTTGTGTACTGATCAGCAAGAGGGTGTCTTGAACAATGGCATCTTAGGAGCACAGATAATCGTAGAGAGTAATGGTGGAAGGACCACAGGTCCATTCCCTTGCTCTGTGTATAGATGAGCTTATCTAAATCACTCCTAACAGATCTTCCTGCTGCATCGTATCTAGTAAATTTTGAGATCATATCCTTCTGTTTCTATACGTAGTAATATTTGTACGTTTCCCTCCCTTTTCAGCCTAAATTGATCCTTTCTTTGCCCTCTCCTTGTGCACTGAGATATTTCTTCACCTTTTGTTATATTATTCTTTCAGTGGGTGTTTACATTGCTCCTTTCTTTATCCCCATTGTGCTCCCATACACTAGGAGGAGTATGGAGAAGTCCTGAGAAGTACAAGAGGAGGGGTTGCTTCTCATGCTTCATGCAAGGATGATCACAGCTCCATTCTACCAAACACAAACATCTCCTGTCACGTGGGATTTGCAGTGTAAAGGCAAGAGGAGGGTTGTGCAACTCAGCAGTGCCAGGTGCAGATGGAGCTGACATCTCTTGGCTGTAGGTGCTCTGTAGTTATAGAAGACTCTTCACAGGTGAGAGGGTTTCATTGCAGAGAAGCTTACAGGCTTTTCTGTGTCTATCCTGAAAATGATTTGTTGGCAAGATTAATTCATATGAGAATTTGATTCCTTCAGGGCTGGAGAATGGGAATGCAGTAGTGGCTTGTGCTGCAACTATTTGTATTTTGTTTTTGTGTCAAGCAGGAAAATGCTGCCTTTCCTTGCTAACAGCAGCTGCCATTAGTAGCTGTTCCTTGAAGAGGATAAAGGAGGAGCTCTGGGCTTATTGCAGCTTCTTCTCTGAGGATCTCAACTTGAGTTTAGGTTTTAAACCAGAAGGAGAATGTCACTGTAGGGATGAAGAATCCTAGATTGCATTGTTAGAGGAGCAAGAGTCCGTGTAGCAGCACCTGCCAGTGGATTGCTGGTCTGTTTTGCTGAAAGTCAGATGCTGCATTCTATGTGAGGGGCGTACAATGTGGGATGTTCCTAAAGCTCATCCACACGAGCAAATGGCCCAGAAGGCTTTACTCTGTTCATCAGACATCTGTAAGTAGCAAGGCCGGGCAATTACCTGAAGTAGTTTTTCCATGGTTCTTTCAAGAATTTGTGTGCTGCTGCCTGCAGATACAAGTAAAAGGTGGCATAGATCTGCTGTCTCTCTCTGTCTTTCCTGAATCTATATGGGGGAAAGAAAAACTGTTCACTCAAGACTTTGTGTCTCATCAATGCACGGGTCAAATTTGACTTTGGCTGCTTGCTTTAATTGCTGTTTAATGGAAAAGCTATAAAAAGCCTTTGGAGCAACCAATAAGTCAGTAATACATATGGCAAAATGAAAAAGCACATGCATTCCTCAGATGACATGAGAGCAGCTGGGGATGTGATTTGCTGAGGTCTTTCCACCTTTCTTCCCCCAGAAGCTCAGGGGAAGCTCCGTCTGTCCCTTCCACTGCTTTAGCCCAGCTGTGCAGAGCTGTGTGTGCTGACTGTGCATTGCCCAGCACTACCAGGGAGCTCTGCTCAGGATGAGGCCGAAGGGACTCTTATTGTTGGGATTTTGCAAAACCAAAAGGCTACTGCTAAACAGAGGAGAGTGCTGTGAACTGAAATAATTAACAGTGCTTTCATTATTGAAACACGGATTGCTTTGTGTGTGCACTATGAGTACTACAGAGTTTAAAGGAAAGAGTGAAAGGTGTTAATGATACCTCCTCATTAACCTAATCCTTCAGATGGGTGTTTCGAGGATTAGGTCCTGTTTTCTCTCCTTGCCAGCAAAGTGATGCATGATCTGTATTCCACCCCTTCCCTGCTGTGCCTGCTCTTTCTTAGTGTGGCTGCGTAGCACCTCGCGCTGTGGTGTCCCAGTCATGGTTGACGTCTGTGAAAGTGATAATGCAAAGCAAGTCTCAGTGTGCCAAAATGGGCTTTATTAATGCATACAAATGCGGTTGTCGCAGAGCTCCAGATGAATGAAGCAGGTCTGTCAGTGAGCAGGAAGGCTGCCTGCTCAGTGCTGCATGTTTCTCACCAAGGGCTGCGTGCACTGGATGCTTGATGGGAAACCAACCTGGTTTCTGGATGACTGGTTAGCTGTGCTGATTTGCTTATACCTGCAAAGCCATGAGGGATGCAAAACTGCCCTTTGTTTGGTTTATAGGGGTAAAGATCTGAACGAAGAGTCAATCATGCTTTTTGTTATGTGATTAAATAGGTCTTTCTTCTTAGCACATCTCCTCTTCCTGTGCCTCTCCCATTGCTCCAGTTTGTGGTTTGTTGCGGGGAGATGCTGGGTAGAATGAATGTGTGGTGGTTTAAAGCAGTCTAGGTGGCCCAGCCATGTGGTTGCTGCTGGCTCACCCACCACAAGGTCAGCATTGCTGGTGTCACTTCACATGGATGAGTGGAGTTGTCCCAGCCTGCCCTCCAGGCAAGGTGCTCAGCAGGAGCACAGGCCTGACTGCAGAGCTGCAGCAGGATGCTCTGGGAAGAAGGCCATGCTTTTTTTTTTGCTGCCTGGCTATCACCACCTGCTGTTCTCTCCTTCTGCCACGCTAGGACAACCACAAACCCTGTGGTGCATCCCCTTCTCCCCCTCCTGCGTGCCCTTGTAAGAGCCTGAGAGAATGAGGATCGTAGTGTGAATGCACAGCAGTGATTGGGAACATCTGCTCAAACCAAAGAATAAGCAGAAACAGCAATTTTGCAAAGCTGCTGGGAGTTTGGGGAAGTGGAAGTGATGAGTAAGAACTTTGCTGTCCAGTCCCATCCACCAGCAATGAGGTGTGTGGGGTGTCCTGGTCCAGGCACAGTCTATGCAGGGATGGCAGTACTCCCTATTGGGGCAGCTCTCCTTGCAGACCCTGCCTGCCTGGAATGCTTGGCTGGAAGAAAAAAGATTAGTAGAAGCAGAAATTCCTACAGCATGCCTACCTGCCAAGTGGTGGTTTCGGTTGGCCCATGATGCTGGAAAGCAGCTCTTAGCTTGGGCATGTGTCCATCTCCATCCGATCTGTGCAGCATCCAACCCCACAGAACAGCAGTGAAGAGACTCCTAGGGCCTGTCGTGTAGAAGGTAAATCACCATATGGGAGTTGATGGCACAGTGTGGCTGCGTGAGGCAACTGGGGCGGGAGAGAGGAAACCCAGGGCCTGCACCTCTTAAAGTAAACTTTTGGAAAACACTTTTTCCCTCCCTAACAATCCATCTATGATCTGTGAGGTTGAAATAATTCAGCCTTGGAAGATAGTAGTGAAGATGGAGAATTAATTTTCCTTCTCATCAGTGGTCACCTCCTGCACTGCAGCGATTCAGAATGACAGCCCACCTCATTAAAACTCAGCGCGTGTGTACTTGATATTAAACAAATCAGATAGCTCTGAGATTGCTTATTTATTCCAGAGAGATAAGGCTGAATTGAACCAAAGCAGCTTGCAGCCCGATGTGTTTCAGCTGAAGGCTGCTAATGACGCATCCTAGAAATACAGAGCATCAGCAAGTCCTTTGTACCTTGCTAATATTTCCCCTCCAGTAACATGAGTGCAATTATAGCTTGGAAGGATGGGAACTGGAAGGCTGGAGGAGAAATCTGAAAAGAGGATTTCATGATGCGAAGTCAGGGGGTGTATGTGGGTGAGTGGGGAGCGGTACCTATAAATAGTTGGTGCTGAAAGCTGCTTTAGGATTGTATGGGAATTTGGAAAGATACAGGTGAAACACTTGTAAATGTGCTTGTTTTACAGAAAGAGGAGAGCAGTGTGCATGCAGGTTGAGGAAAGGAGCAGAGAAGCTGGACAGGAATCCGTGGGAGGGGTGAGAGAAAGCGGAGCCTTAATGGGGAGAAGCTGGGGAAGAAAGAGATGAGTGTGAAGCTGTTTGCGGGAAGGGATGTAAAACTACCATGTGGCTGATGGAAAATTTACTGTCTTGCTCGTGACCACCAGGAGAGATTGCTGCTGCCTGCCCTCCCTCCCCCCGGTTCATCTTTTGATTTATAGTAATAAGAAACTGTCCTTCCTAAGAGCAGATCATGGGGCTCGGCCGAGGGATTAGAGCTGCACCGCTGACCTCTGAGCGTGCTGTGATGCTGGTGAGTCACTGACTCATCCTCTGTATTGGCAGCCTGATGGATCCCCTGGCAGCTTGTTGGTGGCATCTCTGTGTTGCTGCCTGAGCTGTGCCTGTTGTGCTTAAACTCTGACCTGAGAAACAAGTTCATTCCCGGCTCTTTGTGTTTCTCTCCTCCTCCTTTTCTCAGCTTTTACTTCTTAAAATGTAGACTTCTTTTGACAGATCATCTCCATGGTAACTAACAGGACCGGGCTGCCTACAGAAATTGTAGTAATAAAGTGGTTGGTTTTTACACATGATGAAAAGATGATGAAGCACAATGATAGGTGATAAAGACACAGGTAATTGGTCTAGAATAATATTGCTGCCAAGAAGATGACTGAACTTCCCACACAGAAGATGAACAGATGGCGTATTTATTGAAATTCGTAGGCTGCGAGCAGGAAAAATGTAATTGATGGCTGTGTAGGTTTTGTTTCAGTTTACTATATGTTAAATGGAGCTGGGGAGCAGCGTGCCAGCAGATGGAGCCCGTATGCAGAGCCACCACTCTTCTCTTGGGGAGCTTGTTTTTTGCCTTAGCTCAGAATTCCAATCAGAGCCATAAAAGCAGCAGAACTGCTAATTGCTCTGATGCATTTGCTGGTTTAGATCTGTCGCGTAGCCCTGTTTTATTTTAGAAAGGGTGTAACGCTTTTGTAAGAACAGTTGTGGTAAATTATTTCAGCCTGCTGGGAGGGCTGGAGGAGAAAGCAGAGAAGTGAGTACTTGTGAAACTTGTGCTCAGTGCTGGCTCAGGTGCACGGTTGTGTTAGTAAACAGCAGCTGGAGCTTATTTGCTACCTCAGCTGCTGAAGACTCTCCTCTGGTAGGACGTTCTGTTTTGCAGAAGCCATGGGAAGACAAAGGCAGGATTTCTGCTCCAATTGGAAAAGACCAGTGAGATCATCTGTCTAACCCAACCAAAGATCACCTAGTCCAGCTTGGTCTCAATGGCTCCCTCGCCTCTTTGTGGTGCTGTGCGAGGGCTCTGAGCGTGCAGGGCTGTGGCACCCCTAACTAAGGGCTAGGAGCCCTTAGTTCCCAAAAGATCACAGCAGCTCGAGCTGAAGTGCCACTGCTTCCTCAGCTGCTCCAGCACCTTGGTGTGCCCTGCTGGCTCCCCACGTATATCAGTAAGAATGTTGTGTGCTGCTTAGTGCATCGTAGGGCTCTCTTCCTCTATGGTGTGGTGCTACTTTATTGATTGGGTAACTCATTTTCTCATCAGGTTTGCTAAGGAAGCCTGTTTTAATTGTGGTTTCAGATTGCTGTTGCTTGCTGTTTGCATACCTGTCTCCCTTAGCCCTGCAGCCAGTATCCCAAACTGGTTGCTTTTGCTTATCTGTTCCTTTTTTATCCCATCACACTGCTTCCCTACTGGCCTTGCTTGCTGTGCTGCCCCTCTGCTCTCCATGTTTGGGGATTTTCAGTGTCCTCTGAGTTTTTTCTGCCTCTGAACCTTCCCTGCTGCCTCTGTGGTTCACAGATCAGGAGCAATTCTTAATGAAAAGCTGGGGACTGACAGTGGAAGCTGCCCATTCTTTCCAAGCATCTTACTTACAAAGTACTTATATTTACGTGTTGTTTTCAGATAAATGCTTTTCCAAGTGATAGGAATATGGAATATTGCAGCTGAAATCCACTTATAAACAAACCTGTGTTGCTACACTGTTGTATAAGCCCAGAGTTTAGCTTAAGTACTGCACATGCTTTTATCCCCTCCCCTCCAGCAGAACTGGAAGGGTTCCTGGCACAGGGCTGGACTGATTTGCAAAGGCTCATTAATGGTTTAGGTTGGAAGAGACCTTAAAGATCATCTACTTCCAACCCCCTTCCTTAGGCTGGCTGCTCCCCACCAGCTCAGGCTGCCCAGGGCCCCATCCGTGGCCTTGGGCACCTGCAGGGATGGAGCACCCACAGCTCAGGGCAGCAATGCCAGCACATCACCACCCTCTGAAATAAAGGAAAGGCAGTTTGCTCTTTGGGGTCTGACAGAGATCTGCAGGGTAGCAGCAGAGGGATTTGTAGGGAGTCCCCTTCATGGCCTCGTGAGGTCTGGGGGTGTCACAAGAAAGCAAGCTCAGAAGGAGCAGAAAGAGGGGGACCTTCATGCATAAGGTGGTCAGCCTGGAGGGGTCCTGGTGAGGAGGGACTGTGTCCTCATCTTGTGCTGAAGCTCTTGGAGTAGGTTTTGATTTACATCTCTGATCTCCACCAGACCTTCACCTAATTGAGTAGATTGACCCTGGCTCATACACAGCAGGCAATTAATCATAGACTGACTAATCAGCTTTCTCAATGGCTGGCACCTTGCAGAAAGGCTGAGAATCGCACACTACCTTCACTCACCAGTTTCAAGATTTGTAGCCAGCTAATTCTATTGAATTCTGTGGATTTACTGTAAACTTTAATTATTATAAGCTCTGAAACGTAATGAAAGTTACTTTGCTTAGCTAACCAAAGTGGTTATTTAAATACTAAGTTCTGTAGATGCTTTAAGTAATTGCACTCAATAGTTTTCCACGCTGTTAACATTTAGCTCAAATCTGTCATATCTATCTAAATGTAAATCCCTTGAAAACCGAGTACCAGAGTGTAGAAGTGTTATAGAAGTGTTATTTAAGGTTTAAAGGTAGTTTTATTCAAACGTCTTCATTTTTCTCTTTCCTCTGGTTCGCCTTCTCACTGCCCTGAACTGTGGAGGACCTTCATGAGCTTATTCATTGCTTCCAATGACTGCTGGACAAGTGGAGCCCGGTCACGTTCTCCTCTGCTGTGTGCTTTATAGTCCTTGGTGCCTGTGTTGTAGAAGCTTCTATACTACAGCCATTGCTCATTCTCCCACTGGACAAGCTATCACTGAGCACATTTATCAAACACTGAAATCCATTCTTATTATTAAACAAAAAAGGGGGAATATGGGAGACACACTACAAGAAATATTATGCAAGGTTTTGCTTGTTTTGCTTGTGCTGAATTTTTTGAAAATATTATGTAAGGTTTTGCTTGTTTTGCTTGTGCTGAAGTTTTTGAATCGTGTTCATAGAGATACAGCTTGTGTGGATCGTCATTTTGAGGCTTCCCCAGTGCTAAAGGAACAGCCTATGGTTAATGTTTGGAATATGGCCACGGGACTTTGAGACTGTTCCCTACCACTGACAACTTGGGGTTGTGAATATGCTCGTATTTCCACAGGGACTGGCCCTATGTGGGTTCCAGCATGATATCTTCGGTCTCATCTGAAGGCAGAAAATAGCATCCAGCCTTCATAGTAATTGTAATTGTGTGTTTCTTACTTAGTGGTATTGCTTTGTAACTTGCTGTGTTATAGATAATATTAGTAATAGTTTGACATAGTGTGTGATTTTCTGTTTTACCAATGCAGTCTCAAGAATTAGAGTTTAAGGCATTAGCTAGGATGTTGTGTGCTTCTTCTATTTTAGTAATAGATCAGATGTGTATTAAACAGGATTTGATGTAATCAATGCTAGAATCTACAGGAATAGCTCTTTTAATGTTTTAGTACTGTTTGGTTATGATGTTATTAGCCTATTAGTTAGCTTTTCTTAATTTGCAAAGACAAAACCTGGAAAGGAATCCCAGGCAAAGACATGACCCTGTATCATAGAATAGATACCTCTCTTACATCCAACTAATTGGGATTTTTGAAATATAACCATGCATCGTTTTAGACAAAAGTGCACGCTAATAGAACTAAATTTGATAGTTTATTCTGTTTTCCAAGCAGGTGTTCCACTTGGGCTCTATATCACGCACTGGCCATGCGGATGTGGTGTACAACTGGAAGAAATCCTTCAGACCCTGAATGCAGGAGAGAATCTGTGATGGGTGAGAGAGGAAATGTGCACCTTGAAGCAGGGGACGCCCTGCTGGCACTACCTGTCGCATCCACCACCAACATGAAATGCTGTTTCTCAAGGGTCAATAAGTAATAATGCCCCTAGTGATACTTTAGTACGTTTGTCCTCTAAAATTGGTTCTATTTGACATGTTACTTCATAAAATTGCACGATCATTAATCAATTATTAGCCCGGATAACTCAGTCGGTAGAGCATGGTTATGAGCATCCTAAAAGCATTTATTGCACAAATTTTAGTGGTCATTAAAATCAATATATCAGAGTATATGAAAATTGAAGACTTTTCCTGATCAGTTACAGATTAACACAATGGGACCCTCATGGATTTATTTTCAGGTTGCAGAAACTTAGGTTGCAGTACAAACATGTTTGTTCTTTTTAGTGGGTTTAATAGTAATGTTGTTATGTTGTATTTGACTTGTCTCTTTTTCATTTTTAGAGTATTGTCAATCGAGGCCTTGATTGAGTTATAATAGTTATGTTATTAATTTAAGTAGTGTTGCTATTCTATAGGCAGTATTGTAAGAAGAATTCTACGGAGCGTCCGTCATGGATCCAGATGAGAAGTTCACAGAACAGCAGCTACGAAGCAGGATAAAACTACATGAGAACTGATTGAACAAATGAACTGAACTGCTTGTTAAATATGATTAATCGGTCGTTAAATCAAACCCTTTTTCATCCTAAAAGGAAACGGGGGAAATGTAGAGAGTGTTTTTTACAGCTAGCTGAGAAGGGTCGTAAACACGGTGCAGTTAATCAAGCAGCCATAACACCTGCAAGGACAGTGAGATCAACAGGATGCCCTGGGATGGTGAGAAACTAACCATGGTTTTGTGAACTCGGCAAGGGAGTAACTTTCAGGATGATAACAACAAGCTGCAAAGATACTCGGGGATGGTATGTAATTGGGAACCAATGATGAGCTCCACTTTTGCAATATGTATGAGCTAATTATCCGTATTATAAAGGTACACGCAGCCAAGGAATAAACGAGAATAGCTGATCATATGTCAATGACAGGTGTGGTCATCTGCTTTTCTCCCGCCGTTCTGCAACAGAAACAGAAAATAAGATGAAAGATCAGATGGCAGAACAGACAGTTGAAGAGAGTTTCAATTCCAGACAATAAACTTAAAATCTCTGAAGCCAAGTCAAAAACTGTAAAATATTCTAAAGAGGACGGGAGTCTAATTAATGATTTGGAAGGGAAGAGAACAAGCTGACAGATGGGTGCATGCCCAAGTGGACACATTGTTATGCCCTTTAGTATTTTATGGAAATTTGTTTTAAGGGAAGATAAGAGAATATATTGGGCAAACCAACACTACAAAGTACAGTCCCAGTACCAGGAACAGGGCACAAGTGGGCCTCATGGGAAAGGGCCTTCCAGGGCAACAGTGGCAAATTGATTGAAAATTGAACTCCCAAGAAAAGGGGCGTATCACTGTATGAATATTTCCGTAACCTTAGAAACAATTGAGGATGCTGCTGCAGGTGCCTGATGGACAATCCAAGAGGAGGTATCCTGTTTATTCAAAGTTGCATTGCAACATGGAGTAGGCAGGGTTAACACCGATTAGGGAATAGTTTTCTCTGGACCATGGGATAAACTTACTAGTTGCCAAATTTAGGATGACTAAAACAGCTTTTCTTAGTCTGCATCACCTTGCTACTCTTGGTGTGTTTTACTTGTGTTGTTATAAGATGCTTTTTGTGTCTGTGCCAGGATACCAGAAGGGAAAATGGGGTATGGGAGAGACATGAGCTAAGACAAAATGTAGAGAGCGGGCCTTATTTCAGGACACGTCAAGAAAGAATAGAATGATGCAGCAGGTGGAAACCCTGCTAGATTAAAGAAAAAGGGGGAACTGAATAGTGAAAAAATACCCCATAGTAGATGAAAAGGGAACACTTTGCTACAGAAAGGGAAAGGGGGCCTCACTAAGGCAAAGGGTAGTTACAGATAGATAGTTTATGTTAAGGGGGAGCAGAGAAAACAGAGGGATGAAGGCCATGAAGATCAGGGTGGAACAGCCCGAGAACAGTGTGGTGATTAGATGTCCACAGTGCAAGCTGGAACCAGTTTGGGGGGTGCCCCTCCCGAAGTGTCGAAAGTTTACGGTGAGGAAGATGATGAGCCTTCATCCCATGACCACCCCCACAACTCACTACGCATGTGCAAGGGGGGAGGGACTGCATGCTAATGGAGTCTCAGGAATTTAATGAATATGTATACAAATACTTGCATACTATTGATTATGTATTAGTTCAGCCTATATCGGTTGCATGCTTTCTCCTGGAGATGTGCAAGGAAGGTGGAGCTATCCCCCTTGCACCAGGGTGTATGCGCATCACTCATTAAACATACCTGCTTTAGAACTACTTTGTGGTTATGGAGTTTGATTCCGCAAGTCATATGACATAATTATTATTTATTTCTTTTTCTCTGTCTTAGTAAATAGCTTTAACCGAGCAAATTCTAATCTGCAGCAGTGCCCTGATTCCCTTACAGATCTCCTTTGGGCGCTTGAATCTGACCCGGTCACGCAGTGAAGAGTACGAGAAGATCTTGAGGTCTTTTCAGGGAGCATCTCCTGAGGTATATTCCTTACACCAGCTTTGGAAGAGGCCTCCATTTCTCTGGTCCTGCTCTGAAGGGGCCCTCTTCTTATGGCATTGCCAGCGAGGAGACCAGCTCTGACACAGCCGTTTGTATTGCCGGCTACTGACTGCAGCAATTGAGTGAACCTGTAGAGACAACTGGACTGTTGTGAGACACACAAGACCTTCAGTCTTGCACAAATGAGAGGCCTTGAGAGCACTGTGACAGGGTAAATAGAGCAGGAATGAAAAGAGCATGTTGTGCTGCTGTCTGTGGCTGTACCTCCCCCAGACCCATACAAAGTAGGAAGAGAGAAGAGATAAGGAAAATTCTATTTTGATATCTTTTTATTTATCTCTTAAACTATTCAGGGTATATGGTTCCACGTTTACATGAGCTCTTGGAGTGAGAAAATGGAAAGTAGGTAGGAAAAAAGTGAAATAAATTTTTATTTATAAGTTCAATCACATTTTTTTTACAGGTTGCTATATCACACACAATCAAACAATCAAAAATTGGTAAAACATAAAGAACCATCACTGGGAATCCTATGAGGAAGTTGTGCATTTTATAGAAGCTGGAATAGTGCGTATTGCAACATCTTTCTGAGAGCGTGCTTGATCTCCCTGTTCCTCATGCTGTAGATAATAGGGTTGAGTGCTGGAGGAACCACTGAGTACAGAAGTGACACTGTCAGATCCAGGAGTGGGGAGGAAATGGACAGGGGCTTCAGGTTGGCAAAAAAGGCATTGCTGAGAAACAGGGAGACCACGGCCAGGTGAGGGAGGCACGTAGAGAAGGCTTTGTGCCGTCCCTGCTCAGAGGGCATCCTCAGCACAGCCACGAAGATCTGCACATAAGACACCACTATGAAGACAAAGCACCCAAAGAATAAACTACCACTAAAAATGAGAAACACAATTTCCCTGAGGTAGGAGGTTGAGCAGGAGAGCTTGAGGATCTGGGGGATTTCACAGAAAAACTGGTTGACAACATTGCCTTGGCAGAGAGGCAGTGAAAACGTACTGGCAGTGTGCAGCAGGGAATTGAGAACCCCAGCGCCCCAGGCAGCTGCTGCCATGGTGGCACAAGCTCTGCTGTCCATCAAGGTCCTGTAGTGCAGGGGCTTGCAGATGGCAATGTAGCGGTCATAGGACATGATGGTGAGAAAGGAATATTCTGCTGAGGCAAAGAAGACAAAGCAAAAGACCTGTGCAGCACATCCTTTGTAGGAGATGGCCCTGGTGTCCCAGAGGGCGTTGGCCATGGCTTTGGGGAGAGTGGTGGAGATGCAGCCCAGGTCGAGGAGGGCCAGGTTGAGGAGGAAGAAGTACATGGGGGTGTGCAGGCGGCGGTCGCAGGCTACGGCTGTGCTGATGAGGCCGTTGCCCAGGAGGGCAGCCAGGTAGATGCCCAGGAAGAGCCAGAAGTGCAGGAGCTGCAGCTGCCGCGTGTCTGCCAACGGCAGCAGGAGGAACTCACTGATGGAGCAGCTGTTGGGCATCTGCTGTTGTTGTGCTTGGAGTCCTGCTCAGAGTGCAGAAGATAATGACAAGTCCAGACCATTCTCAGAGACACTCATCCCGCTGTACTGCGAAATGTTTTCATTTACCTTTGGATAATTTTCATTTAACTCCATAACTTGAATTTATATTCATGAGCTTCACTATCCCTAAAGAAATAGAAGATTAAGGAGCTCTTACTTTCTTCTCATTTCATAATCATCCCGAACTTCTGAATATTTTCCTCTTGGGAGCTGTTTACATGTCTCATATCTTCACTCCAACTGTTCTCAGTGCCCCCAACCCCAGCCTCTTTGCACTTCAATATGTTTTAGTCAAATATGCCTGTTTGCAGGATAAGTGCACTATTGAAGTCTGCAGAAAACAAGAAAAACTTGAACTGATTCTTTCCTTTTAGAAACGAGAGGCTGAAAGCACAACCTGTGTGGCTGTTCACAAAACAGGCAATTGATTGAAGAAATATTTGGGAGTAACATAGCTGTGTTTTAAATTTTACAGCCTCTATTAGATTTCCACCTCTAATCCTTTCTGCCTTCCCTCAGATCAAGATATGGAAAATCCCTTCCTTGGCTCTCCTCTTCAAAGTGCCCTCAGAAACATTCAGTTGTGCAGTGGAGCTGTGATCCCCTGCCCCAGGCAGCAGCTGTGGCAGCACAAGCCCTGCCGGGGGGCTCCGTTCCCCCACACGTCTCCCCGCAGCGCCCTGGGCAGCTCCCCGGGCAGGCTGAGTGCAGACACTCAGGGCTGTGCTCTGACACTGCAGCATGGAAGCCCTCGGGTGGAGCAGAACAGTTTTTCCACAGTAAAGAAACATGCAGTGCCTGCAGCCAGATCTTCTACAGGATGTCCCTGGTTTGGTTAACCCTCTATGAAAAGCAGCTGCATGGTCAGCAGTGAGACTTACCTTTTCATGGTCTGTGAGCAATGTTCCTGCTGTGTGCCCACAGCCTGCTCACACCGTACACATCCTGGAAGCTCTCTCCCCTTTCTCTCCTCTCCTTCTGTCAGCTGCAGGCTGTGCTGTGCACAAGAGCTGCTCCTGGGCACAGCTGTCTCTCTGCAGCACTGCCCACTTGTATGAGCTCCCTGTGTCCCAGGAGCCCGGCCCAGCTCAGCAGCAGAGGATGTCATACTTTATCCTTCCCACTCATCTCCCCTGAGATGTCCCTGTGTCCTCTTGGCCAACAGATCCTGGAAAACAGCCACATCATGATTGTATTTTGAAATCTGATGAATTAAACACCAAATGTACAGTGGTCAGTGACTGATTCCAGACCTGATACCTGAGATCCTGTGATGAAACAAAATGGGCATACAGGCAAGGACAGAGAGAGGTGGACTGCCACTTTGCAGGGCAGTGATTTAACTGAGGCAGTGCAGGAGTCTCATCCCTAATGGGAAACCCTGGGGCTGAAATGGGATTCAACTCCCCATGGACACACAGTATCATTAGGATTCCTCTGGTTCAGCTCCGATGTACACAAGGAGTTGCCTGCATGTGAGCTCCTGCTCTGAGTCCTCGGTCCTTCAGCAGGGAGGCAGTTGCTCACACACAGACACTGGGTGATGCCCAAGGTGCCTGGGCTGCTCCTGGATGTGTTCCAGTGCTGATAAACTGTGTGGGAAGTCCCTGAGATAGACACCTCTTTCCTGAACATCAGCTGCGGGGCAGAGAGGGAACAGAGGTATTATCGACCATCCTGAATGACAACAGACCCCAGCGTTTAGGGCACTTCATTCTGCCTTTGTCTCCACCTCCACTGAGAATGCAGAGTTACACAGCTGACTAAATGGATGAGCTCACAAAAGAAGAGCCAGATCTTTCTCTTTTCTCCATCTGAGGCATATTCTGGAGCTTAAGGCAATACAAAGATAACATACATCTTTATTCTTCAACAGATATAACCTCAGTTTTCAGTAGGCTCTCAAGTGAATGGCTTCAGAAGCAGCCTAGTGTCTCTGGGCTCTCCCACACACTCACATGCAGCTGTAAATGCAGCACAGGACCTTCAGGAAAGCCATGCCCATGGTGTGTCTGTGCTGCTGTGTCAACTTCAAGACCCACGATGGATCTAAAGCCTGTGTGCCACCTTCTTCACAGTAATACCATAGATGAGCTATCCAGTCAGGCTCTGTCCAGTGATGCTTTCCAATGAGTATGTTTACTTCTGTATTATTGCACTAATGAGAACAACAAGACTTGAGAAGCTAGAAATCTTTGTAGAGTTACATGCCTCCTGAGCTCTTATTTGGACCACAGTGGCACAGTTGAATGGCTTCCACAACTGCACTGTAGAACAAGGGGGATACAGATTCTTTATGATGGGTTGGCGAGGAGACAAGGAAGGGCGACTGTCCTCTGTGAGAGTGCACAGAGCTCTGCCTGGGGATGGCAGAGCAGCCAGGTCAGAGCTAATGGAAATGGCCAACAGAGGAGGCCAACAGTGCCTGTTCCTGTCTTCCTGATCAGGGAGAGCAAGTAGAAAGTGCCCTCTGCAAACAGATGGGAGTCTCATGTTGTCAGGCCATTGTCCCCTTTTGGAGCCTTTTTCACTCCAGTATCTGCTGCAGGGACAGCACAGCAGGGCATGTGCCGTCCAGCAGATCCGTGGAGAGCACAGATGGCAGCTTCTTGACCAAGCCATAGAGGAACCAAAGAGGAGAGGTGCTCTGCTGGATCTCATACTCTCTGGTATGGTAGGTCTGGTGGGAATTGTGAAGGTGAAAGGGGCATCAGGACATGTGCAAGATGCAAATGTGTCTCTTATTTATTTATTTATTTGTTTGTTTGTTTGTTTATTTATTTTTGAGGCTGTAAGCTTAAAAGATGAACATATATGGCAATATAACTGAAACAAAGAATTGAAGACAAAGATAGAAATCAATGAAAATGTATTAACCGTTCTCTCAAGATGAGAAGTTCTCATGAGTCTTGTTCCTTTTTTAGTTGTAAATATGTCTTTGATGGGATTTTGTGTTTTTTATTTTTTATTTTTTTCCTTGCTATTCAGGTGTCTTCAGGTTCAGGGCCACAGACAGCGGTGCCATTGCCAATGCCATGTGACTAAAGTCCAGTGTCCGCCGCTGCTCTTCCCTGCTGCCTATATGATGTCCCTCATCCACCAGGTGTCTTCAGCTCTCCTAAATAAATGGCTGTGGTTAAGGGCTTGTTTTCAGCTGGCCGTTTGGGCACACACTCCTGCCACTGCTTTCTTGATTTCCACATCCCTTGCTCTTTGTTCAGTGAGATACATCCCAGTTATCTGTCTGATTTCTGACTTACAGGGAGATTACTGGAATTTGCTCCATTCCTCAAAAGTCTGATGTACTTTGTTTTCAATCCTTCACCGTAATTCTATCTATCCGATCCTATCTGCGTCTAAATCATTTCTTGAACAAATATTCCCTATGAAAGAAAAACCTCAGCAGATGCAGCTTGGACATGGCATGCAGTTGATCACTATGTTTTACTGTTAATTCATTTGCATCACCTTTCCTTCAGTTTGCTGGCCAAAAAAAAAAAAAAAAAAAAAAAGAAGAGTAATTTTTACTTTTCTATATGCAGCTGGTTCTCTGTGGAAAGCCAGTGGGAGTTGGTGCAAAGGAGGTTTAACACTGAGCGGGTGACAGCAGAGGAGAAGAGTGATGTGAGGAAAAGTGATGTAAGTCCCATGGGGCCAATGTGAGTAGAAAGGGGGTGGGGATATAGAGGAGCTTTGTCAACACAGTAACAGAATAGAACTCGTTGGGACATCCTGGATTGGTATCAGTTGCACAGTGCTGTTTTAATGTCTTGATTAAACCAAAATATAAATAAATAGACAGTAAATTTATAATGGATTCTTCCTCTTTAAGCTCTCTCCAGGTATCTCTCCAGTTTGCTGAACAAGTTCTAAAAACCTGAAGAAGATAACAGGAAAGCACAAGGCACAGGAGGCTCTTTAGGTTATAATGGGCCCCAGGGCACATTTGATGCTGAGTCCATCCTCCAGTGCAGAGAGAAGTTTGCACAAAGTGCTCAACAAGACAAAGTCAGAAGTAACAGTGAAGTTTCTTGGAGTATTAATGGGCCCACTGAGGGCCATTAGCAAGCAAGCTTCCCAAGGGACTTGTTAGAGAAGATAATTGGAAGATATGACTACAGGCAATGAAAGGCACTGGCATGGTGGCTCTGATGCTGAGAAACCTCTCTTTGTCTTATGAAGCAGAAAGGCCAAGTCCTGATCCCAGACCCTTGGCAGGGAGGACCTCATGATGACTAAGGATCCTTCCTGGGACAGTGAGTTGGAAGTCCGTATGATGTTAAATGAAAGACATGGGGACAGAAGATCCCAGGCTGTGCATGGGGTGCAAGGACAGTGGGAAGTTCATGTCCCATATGGGCCCTGTGTTTCATCGCAGGATGTGGGATGTGAGAAGGGCCCAGTCTGAACAAGCAGTCAATCCCTGTGAAACTCTGAACTTCAGATCTCTCAGTTCCAGTGCCCTCCTTTGCACATTCTCCCATAGTTTGATGTTTTCTATGTTCTGCATTGCCCAGTAGTGCACCCAGTGCTCCAGGTGAGGCTGCAGCAGCTCAGAGCAGACAGGGACGATCCTTTCCCTCACCCAGCTGACAATAAATTGCTTGATGCACTCCAGGGGACCGTTGGCTTTCCTGGCTGCCTGGGCACACTGCTGACTCATGTTCAATTTGATGCTGACCAGGACCCCCAATCCTTTTCAGTCAGACTTCTCTCCAGTGTCCTGTATGCAGTCAGTGTGTATGTCCACTGTTGCCCCTGCCCAGATACACAATCAGGCACTTGTTATATTTTAGGCACTTGGTGCTTAGTACCAACTGGTACCCACTTCTCTGACTTGTCCACATCACTCTGCAAGTCCTCTCCACCCTCAGTGGAGGCAACAGCACCTCCTCATCTGCTATCATCAGCAAACATGCTCAGAACATCTTCTAGTCCAGCATGCAAGTCATCCACAAAAACATGAAAGAGAAGTGGCCCTAAAATGGAGCCATGGGGACCTCTGATAGTGACCATCTAACAGCCTGATGGAGCCCAGTGACTATAGTCCTTTGGGCTTGACCTATTGGCCAACTGTTCACGCACCATGTTCTGGAGTGCATGCGGCTGGGCCGCCACACAGCGTTGTTAGAGAGGGGAGGTACTTTGTTCCTTCTCTCCCCAGGTTTGTTCCCACTGTCACGGAGTGAGCTCTAGAGAGAACTCCATGGCAAAACGCAACAATTGGGTCTCAGCTTCAACTATGACACTTAGGACTCTTGGTTTGCAAGAAGCACGTACTGTGTGGCCATCACCTGCCTCCTGATGAGGCCTTGGAAGAGCAGGAGAATAGTTAGTGCGAAGCATAAGAACACAGAGCCAATTCCCAGCCACGTGAGCACAGTGCCATGAATACCGCCGAACCACAGCCAATTCCAGAAGTCAGAGATACCCAGCTTGCTGCCCCATCAGTCATGATTGATGAACCCTTTCTTTTCTCAGAGCCTCTGCACAGCATTCTTCACTCCCTGCAGGGCAGTAGTGGTGTTCTTTTCCCCATTGGAGTTTCTGTTCCTTTAGAGTGTGTTAAGAACCTCAGTCATTACCACTATCCCAGTGAACTTGGATAGTGGCCAATGGAGGTTGCAGCTCCTCTGAAGCTCCTCCTCTTCCTCATCCTCTTCATCTGCCAGTACTCGAACCATACCTGGAATGTTGCACAACACGGCCACTGATTAGGTGCAAATGAGGGCTCACGCTCACCATGTGTCATGGCATGTCAGGTAGTCAGTGGTGTTTTGCGACGCACTTAAAGTCATAACTGAGATATTAAGTCTCTTGCTGTAGTTCCCTGGCTTGAAGAAATACCCAGGGAGGGGAACCCTTTGTGTGCCCCGGTGGCGCAAGTGGTAGGAATGCCGCCTTGCAATCCCCCCTGTGGTGCAAGTGGTACAAGTGCCGCTCTGCAGCACAGAGGCTCGAATCCCGGGAGTTGGACTCGATGATCTCTAAGGTCCCTTCCAACCTGCACGAGACTATTACTATTACTATTACTATTACTATTACTATTACTATTACTATTACTATTACTATTACTATTACTATTACTATTACTATAACCCAAAATGAGCAGAGTGAGAAAGGGTCCCCTACAGATGATAAGGCCAGGCATATCACACAATTCTCCTGGTGGGAAGTCAGAGTGGCCAACTCTTTCCAGAAATTAGATGCCACTTGGTTGAGCAGAAATGAAAGAAGCAAGGACAGGCACTGTAGAGGTCTTATCCTAGAGTTTCTGGAAGAGTGTATTTCAGGACATAACAAATCTAGTCTTGAAATGAAACATCTTTGTCTGGAGAATATGACTCCCCGGTTGTCCAATCTGACCTGACTCTGCAAACACAATGACAATGCAAAGCGCCAGCAAGTCACTGCTATCCTTGCTAAGCCTGTAACAGTGACAATAAATGAAAAGCAGATGTATCCTTCTATTCAGGCTAAAATATGGGGAAGTCTTGAAGAGATCACAGGTCTCCCTGACGTAATGCTGGACAGTCTCATCAAAACAGGTACCACAGGGGATTTAGGATCCATTAAGGCTGAGGTTACAGCAACCACCGCGGCCCTTCTTGAACCATTCTCGTTCGACTTCTTTGGCTTCTCTCCTCCCACCCCTGTTGATGGTTCCTGATCTAAAGTCGCTTCTGCATTGGTATCTTGTATTTCTCCAGCCGCAGGCTCCATCTGATTCCCCTTGTCTAGTGCCGCGTCTGAGGGGGTGGCAAGGTTGTCAGACTCAGACTTGGGACAAACCTTATTAGACAAGCAGTCATGCGCTGCTTGCCATAGCTGTTGTGATTCCTTCACTCAGGAAAAAAGACGTAATGACCAAAAGGCTGGAAGCAGATTTTCTGCTTCCTTACTACCAGAGCAAAAATAGTTCTGGAATAGTTATCCTCTCGCCTTTTCTAAATTACATTTATTAGTGCATTCCCCAGGGGTTGAGCCAAACCCCTTCTTCATCATCCAATGTATTAGTGGCTTCAATTCCTTTTCATGGACTGGATAGTCCACATTCTGCCCTGTCCCTTTTAGCATACTCACCACTCGCTTCAATTAAGCCATAACAACCAGACTTCTCTCACCACGAGTGTGCACCCAGTTGTATCAAGTCAGGGTCACCAAATGTAGCCGCGATGCTAAGGACCTACGTTGATTGAATGGCAAACCAGCTAGGCTAACCCCCTACGTTCTGGACATCCACAGCCCAGGGCACACAGAACAGACACATGCAATGAATAACCGTGACCCATATGTCCTGCACATGTGTCCGCCCCCTGGTACATGCAGGCAGAATGTAAATGAGTTCCAGGAAAATAATGAATATGAAGATGAGTTCCAGGAAATTTGTTGGATATGTTTCAGTTTGGTTTTCAAATATATAACACTTCTGCTTACAGGTATGCAAAATAAAAGTGATCCCCTTACACCAGGTGACTAATAAGAGACTAATAACTAGACTTCCTAATTTAAAACCTAACTCTGGGTTATAGAGTTTGATTCCACAACTCAAAGCCATGCTTTTGGAATCAGTCTTTCCACTGGTGAATAACGGATCTGACATCCAAGTGCATTTAGCAGAGATGAGCCTGCTGTCTATCAGAAGGTTTCTGCTCTGTAGCCCCAGGGAAATCTCCTGGGGAAGCAGCGAGGAAGAGAAACTCAAATCCTCAGATGTGCCGAGCTAGGCTGGGCTCCTGGGACACAGGGAGCTCATACAAGTGGGCAGTGCTGCAGAGAGACAGCTGTGCCCAGGAGCTGCTGTTGTGCACAGCACAGACTGCAAGTGACAGACAGAGAGAAGAGAAAGGGGAAAGAGCTTCCAGGATGTGTACGGTGTGAGCAGGCTGTGAGAGCACAGCAGGAGAGTTACTCACAGAACAAGAAATGGTAAGTCTCACTACAGACCATGCAGATGCTTTTCATAGAAATTTCACTTAATCTGGGACATCCCGTAGCAGATCTGGCTGCAGGCACTGCATATTCCTTTACTGTGTTAATAGCCTTCTGCTCCAGCTGAGGGCTTCAGTGCTGCAGTATGAAAGAAAAGCCCGGAAGGCTGCGTGTCCCAGCACGGCTGCAGGCTGTGCAGCCGGAGCTGCAGGTGGGTGCCCAGGGCTGTCCTGCAGAGCAGGGTCCCTGCTGTGCCCCAGGGGCTGTGTGCCGGGTATGGGACTCTGCCGCCTGCCAGGCTCAGCACTCAGCCTGCCCGGGGAGCTGCCCAGGGCGCTGCGGGGAGACGTGTGGGGGGAAGGAGCCCCCGGCAGGGCTTGTGCTGCCACAGCTGCTGCCTGGGGCAGGGGGATCACAGCTCCACTGCACAACACTATGTTTCCTAGGGTCCATTGCAAAAGGAGAGCCAAGGCAGGGGGTTTCCATTTCCTGTTCTGAAAGAAGGAAAGAGGATTGTGGCAGAAATCTAAAAAGGTATGTCTAACTTAAAAACAGCTCTTCAACTCACAAATATTTTTTATCAATCCATCTTTTTTGTTGTTTTTGTTGTTTTTTTTTATTTTGTGAACAGTCACACAGGTTGTACTTTCAGCCTCTTCTTTCAAAAAGGAATCAATCAGTTTAACTTATCGCTGTTTTCTGCAGACATTAATAGTTGATGTCTCCTGCAAACAGGCAGATTTCTTGATTGAAGTACACAGAGGCAGGGGCTGGGGTCTCAAAGAACACCTGCTCTAAAGGCGAAAATATGCAGGAGGCTGTGTGAGTAGGATATGAGAAGAAAATAAGAGCTCCCTAATCTACTTCTTTTAAAGGGATGGTGAAGTTCATGATAATGATCATTTTCCGAAGGGAAAGGAAAAAATTATAGTACAGCAGGAGGAGTGTCTCTGAGAATGGTCTATATTTGTCATTATCTTCTGCACTCTGAGCAGGACTCCAAGCCCAACAACAGCAGATGTCCAACAGCAGCTCCATCAGCGAGTTCCTCCTGCTGCCGTTGGCAGACACGCGGCAGCTGCAGCTCCTGCACTTCTGGCTCTTCCTGGGCATCTACCTGGCTGCCCTCCTGGGCAACGGCCTCATCAGCACAGCCGTAGCCTGCGACCGCCGCCTGCACACCCCCATGTACTTCTTCCTCCTCAACCTGGCCCTCCTCGACCTGGGCTGAATCTCCACCACTCTCCCCAAAGCCATGGCCAACGCCCTCTGGGACACCAGGGCCATCTCCTACACAGGATGTGCTGCACAGCTCTTTTTCTTTCTCTTCTTCATCTCAGCAGAGTTGTCCCTTCTCACCATCATGTCCTATGACCGCTACGTTGCCATTAGCAAGCCCCTGCACTATGGGACCTTGATGGACAGCAGAGCTTGTGCCACCATGGTAGCAGCTGCCTGGGGCACTGTGCTTCTCTATTCCCTGCTGCACACTGCCAGTACGTTTTCACTGCCTTTCTGCAAAGGCAATGTTGTCAACCAGTTTTTCTGTGAAATCCCCCAGATCCTCAAACTCTCCTGCTCAGAATCAAATCTCAGGGAAGTTGTGCTTCTATTTTTTAGTGCCAGTTTAGCCTTTGGGTGTTTTGTTTTCATATTGGTGTCCTATGTGCAGATCTTCATGGCTGTGCTGAGGATGCCCTCTGAGAAGGGACGGCACAAAGCCTTCTCCACGTGCCTCCCTCACCTGGCCGTGGTCTCCCTATTTCTTAGCACTGCTTCTTTTGCCTACCTGAAACCCCGCTCCATTTCCTCCCCACTCCTGGATCTGACAGTGGCACTTCTGTACGCAGTGGTTCCTCCAACACTGAACCCTGTTATCTACAGCATGAGGAACAGGGAGATCAAGCACGCTATCAGGAAGGTGTTGCAATAAGCACTATTCCAGCTTCCATAAAATGCACAGCTTCCTCATACGATTCCCAGTGATGGTTCTTTATGTTTTATGCATCTTTGATTGTTTGCTTATGTCAGATATAGCAATGTGCAAAAAAAAAAAAAAATGTTATTGAACTTATAAATAAAAATTTATTTCACTTCTTTCCTACTTAATTTGCATTTTTTTCACTCCAAGAGCTCATGTAAACATATAACCAGATTACCCAAATACGTTATATGATACCTAAAAAGCTTTCAAAATTGACGTTTACTTAGCTTATCTTTCTTCCTACTTTGTCTGGATTTGGGGAGGTACAGCCACAGACAGCAGCTCAACGTGCTCTTTTCATTTCTGATCTCTTTACACCACCACAGTGCTCTCAAGTCATCTCATTTGTGCAGTCCTGAAAGTCTTGTGTGTCTCACGACCGTCCTTTTGTCTCTACAGCAGCAATCCAGGGCTGCAGTCAGTAGCCGGCAATATGAACAGGTCTGTCAGAGCTGGTCTCCTTGCTGGCACTGCCATAACAAGAGGGCCCCTTTAGTGCAGGACCAGAGAACTGGAGGGAGGCCTATTCCAAAGCTGGTGTAAGGAATATACATCAGGAGCTGCTCCCTGAGAAAACCTCGAGATCTTCTGGTGCTCTTCAGTGTGCGACCAGATCAGATTGAATAGTCCCAAGGAGATCTGTAAGCGTCTCAGGGCAGTGCTGTGGTTTAAGGTTTATGGGTTGAGACAAAGAGAAAAAGAAAAGGATAATAATTATGACAAATGTATTTATACATATATAATATATTTAGTGTATTTTCACACATATACAACATATGCAGTTGGAGAGGAAAAGGCCTAACAGATCATCCAGTCCAACCGTTCACCTATTACCTATAGCTCCCACTAAACCATGTCCCTCAACACAATATCCAGTACACCCCCGGACTCACAGAGGCGACAATGTAAATTGTGTAATTCCTAATCATATGGACAATATTACTTCCAAAACCCAAAGATGACCGCAGAGCTGAATGTGCACAAAACTTCACTTTGTCAGCTGCAAATTTTATCGTGGTACAAACTGAGGTAAAACAGCATAGCAAAATAAATACCCTAACACAGCATCCAAGCACCAAGTAAGGAGCTGTGCAGTGAAGCTTCATGAGAAGACTCAACAAGCTCCACACATAGGGAGCACATCCACACATATCAGCACCATGGCCTGCACTTCTCCAGCTCCCACAAAGCCCTGAGTTATCTCGCTCTGGACAGATGTGCTGCTTTCTCAACCCTTGGAGTCTCACATCAGGCACCAAAAGGATGGTGGTTGTTGAACCCAACGTGTGGCTCAGCAGCACACAGTGCTTTGTGCACTGCCCAATTCCCAGTGGGATGGGGATGAGAACTGGGAAAAAAAGTACAACTTCTGGGTTGTAACAAAGCAGTTTACTAAGAGAGATAAAAGAAGTGGAGTAATAGTTATCACTATATATCCGTTGATATGGAATGGTATGTAACAACTGATGCACAAGCACTTGCTCAGCACCACCAGACTGATGCTCAGCTGGACCCTGGGCAGTGAAGAGACTGAGATGAACTCCCACCCCTTTCAATACAATTTCTGCTTGCTGTCAGCTGATAGAGAACGTCCCTTTGGCCACTATCAGTCAGCTGTCCTCACTCTGTTCCCTCCCAGCTCCATGTGCCTTCTACTGACCATGGCCTTGGCTCTGTACAACACTGCTTAGCAGCAGCTGTAAACATCAGAGTGTTATCAATGATTTTCTCCTAGAACCAAAACACTGCACCATAGTAGGCAGTCTGAAGAAAAAAAATTCATCTGAGCTGTAACTCAGATTCCTGCCTGTCCCCTCTTCTTGTTCTTCCTGATCAGGAAGCAAGGAACAGAATCTGCCGCTCTCCTCTCTGAGCCCTTCCCATCAGTTCTCAGCTGGCTCCTCTGCCATCCCCAGGCAGAGCTCAGTGCCCTCTCACAGATGGCAGCAGCCTTTCTTCATCTTCATTGCCTAATCGTAATGAAGAGTCTGTACCTACTTTGCTACAGTTCAGAGGTGGGAACCATCCCACCATGTCTCTGTGAACCAAACAAGACCCTAGGCCAGCAAAGGCACGGAGATTTGGAGTTCGCTGAGTGAATGTTTGTGGTCCTCTCATTAGTGTAAGGATTCTTCAGAAAGCATCCCCTTCCAGAAGCATGCTTTGATTTAGCCTGTCTGGGTCTTGCATCTACACTGTGGTACTGATGTTCAGGGACTTGCTCAGAAGCAGCAGCCTGCATGAAAGGAAATGCTCTGTGGTTTTCTCTTGATTTGTCCCGTTTATTTCCCATGCTACCCGCACTGGTCTACAGGCACTTTAGGGCAGCAGCAGGTTGGGGTTACCCCCAGAGGGTTCACAATAAGATTTAGGACGGGGTATTGGCAACAAGACTTTCTCTGAGGAATCCTCACACAATCCTATAGAACAACTCAGAGGCTTTCCATTCAATCTCCAACAGCAACAACATCCCTCAGCCCTTCTCTGTCACATCCAATTCCCCACCCTTCCCCATTTGGACCTGGTTTAAAGCCCTATAATCAATCAGTGCAGGAGCATTTCAGATGGGGTCATGGAGGAGGCAGACTGCCATTCTTGGGGTGGCCATTTTCCCAGGAGGGCATGGTGGGAGGGCTTTGTCCCATCGGTTCAACCAACACTTGCATCCACCCAGCAGAAGGCTGTGCCCTCTGTGTCCCACTTGAACTCTGCATGGAGCTTACAGTTGGCAGTGACATGGCTGAGAAGCTCTGGGCATGGATTAAGCGACAGGGAAGTAATGTGCCTTCCTAACTTCCTCCCTGCATACCTTAGCAACTTCCTTGTAATCTCCCCAAGTACCCAGCCCCTTCTTCCAGAGGGCGTAGATTCTCTTTTTCTTCCTGAGTCTCAATAGTTTTTCCCAGTTCATCTGCACTGGTCTTCTTCCCCTATGGCTCACCTTATGGCATTCAGGGACAGCCTGATCTCATGCCTTTAAGATTTCCATCTTGAGGAGTGTCCAGGCTTCCTGGACCGCTTTACCCATAAGGAGCGACTCCCAAGGGACCTGTGCTACAAGTGTCCTGAACAGGTCAAAGTCCGCCCTCTAGAAGTTCAGGATAGTAGTTTTGCTAGTCACCCTTCTGACATCTCCAAGAAT
This sequence comes from Coturnix japonica, assembly GCF_054131305.1. Classification (NCBI taxonomy): domain Eukaryota; kingdom Metazoa; phylum Chordata; class Aves; order Galliformes; family Phasianidae; genus Coturnix; species Coturnix japonica. The sequence continues at coordinate 15,778,464 of NC_140671.1, read as the reverse complement.
AGAGAATTCTACCATTTCATGGCCACTCTGCCCAAGACAGTCCCCAACCTTCTCAACTCCTACCAGTCCTTCACTGTTAGTGAAGAGCTGGTCTAGCAAGGAACCACCCCTGGTAGGACTTCATACCATCTGCGTAAGGAAGCTGTCTTGCATGCAATCTATAAACCTCTTGGACTGATTCCTCTGCTATTTATTATATTCCCAGCATATATCAGAGAAGTTGTAGTCTCCCAAGAAAATGAGTGCTGGCAATCTTGCGACTTCAATAAGCTGCTCATAGAATGCCTCACCCATCAATTCATCTTCTTTAGTCAGTCTATAATAGACCATTAGCAAGATGTCACACCTACAGGCCTTTCCCCTGATCCTTACCCACATGCACTCGTCTCGATGGTTCTGAATCCCAAGCTCTTCAACATCAAAACTCTCTTTAATATAAAGGGCCACAGCACCACCCTTCCTTCCTCATCTATCCCTTCTGAAGAGCTTGTAACCATCCATCACAGCACTCCAGTCATGGCAGTGGTCCCACCATGGGTCGGTAATAGCAACTAGGTTATGGTTTGTCAGATGCACAGTTGATTCCAGCTCCTCCTGCTTGTTGACCAAGCTGTGTGCGTTGGTGTAGATGCACTTCAGCTGAGGCATCTGCCTCTCTCCCAACTCAAGCAGCATTTCCATAGGTTCATCTCTGGTAAGCCGTGTTTTAGCCCCTCCCCCATCATAGCTAGTTTAAAGCTCTTTCCATAAGCCCCACTACCTTCTGTGCTAGGTTTCATTTCCCTCTTTGAGACAGTTGGGTTCCATTCATGGATAACAGACCATGGGCCAGGTAAACTGCCCTGTGATCAAAGAACCCAAAGTTTCTGGCTCAATACCAGTCTCTGAGACAACTGTTCATTGCTTTGCTTTCCAAGCCTGCTCTGTGTCCCTCACTGCCACTGAAGGTATAGAACAAAAAAATCACTTGATCTCACACTCTGTGAACTAAATGGCCTAAATTCCTGAAATCTCTTTTCATAGTTTGTAGTCTTATCTAAGAAATTTCATCACTGCCCACCTAAACTATGAGTAGTGGAAAATAATCAGTGGACCTAACCAGCATTGGGAGTTTCCTCATTATGTCCCTGACCTGAAGCCAAGAAGGCAGCATACTTACTGACGGCTCGGGTCCAGTCTGCAAATGGGGCCCTCTATTCCTCTGAGAAGGGAGTCACCCACCATGGCCACCCTTCTTTCTTTCATGGCAGAGGAAGTCACAAGGCTTGGTAGTGACTGCCTTACATTAGTCTCCTTCCCAGGCAGATCCTCCATTGCCTCCCCATTCTTATCTCCTTCAGATTTCAGAGCGTCAAACCTGTTGCTTAGAGGGAGCAGGGGTTGAGGGCTAGGCAGGCATGGGGGGGCTCCTGTGACGTTGAGTTGGGACTCTCTTCCAACCCTCCTCATCAGTCAGGTCTGTCTGACTGTGACAGGGCAGGGAGTCAACCACTTTTCTGGGGGTATCTGCCTGGCAGCCTTCCCTCGGGGATGCCAGCAAGTCACTCCACCAGCCCATCTCCCGATCACACTCCCTGATGGTAAACTGTGAGTAAAACCTTGAGTAAAGTGAGAGTTCACCTAGAGAAAAGTATGAGTAGAAACCTGGACTGATGTGAGGGTAAACCCAGAGTAAACCCAGGATCCCATCCATCGGGCATGCTCAGCCTCTAAGGGGAACATTTTCCAGTGTTGCTGTGTAAAAAAAATAGGTTCCTCACATCTAACCTATGTCTCCCCTTTTTAATTTAAATCCATTTCCATTTGTCCTGTTATCATCAGACCATCCCATCATTACTCTAGTGTTAGGCATCTCATCCTCAAATGGAAACCCTGGGGCTGAATTGGGATCAGTTTTTCAAAGAACCACGGGAGTTGCAAGTTCACCTAGCTGAGTTCAGATGTGCACAGTGAGGTGTCTGTGTGTGAGTCCCTCATCTGAATCCTTGGTTTTTATTCCACAGGGACTGCACTGCTCATACACAGACTCTCAGTGATGCCCAAGGTGCCTTGGGTGATCCTAGTTTTGTGCTAGTGCTTGTAAACTGTGACGGAAAATCTATGAGATAGACACCTCCTTCTGGAGCATCAGCTGAGGGCCAGAAGGGAGGTATTCTTGGCCATCCTAAATACCACTGCAGCCCCGTGCTTAGGGCACCCAGTGTGTCTTTATCACCTGACCCCATGGAGCATGTAGTGATATTCTGCTTACCAAATGGATGAGATCAGAACAGAAGAGGCAGCTCTTCCTCTCTGCTCCATCTGCGGCATACTGCGGAGTTCAAGGAGTTGCAAAGCTATGGCACATCTACGTTCTTGCACTGATGACACTTTAGCATGCTCTGGGCTCTCTTTTCCATGGCATCTAAAAATATCCAGGGTCATACCAGTTAACGGGAAGCTGGCAAATGTTGTCTCATTGTAAGGAAGAGCAAGAAAGATGAAATGAGCAATTATGGACCTGCCAGTATCACTCCAGTGCCTGTTAAAATTGTGGAGGAAATGATGGTGGGAGTTACGGAAAAACAGCTGAAGGACAATCCTGTCATGGGTTGCAGCTAATGCAAGATACTGAGGGGAAGGTCATTTCATTTCAGATCCTTTTATGACACGGTTATCCATTTAGCTGACCAAGGGAAGCTAGTTGATGTAATCCTTGAGGATTTCAGTAGAGCTTTTGATACTGTTTCTCACAGCACCCTTCTGGAGAGAATGTCCTGCATATGGCTAGACAGAAACAGAACATGGTGGGTGAGTAGTTGGCCAATAGGTCAGGCCAAAGGGATTATAGTCAATGGGTTCCATCAGCCTCGTAGATGGTCACTATCAGGGTCCCCCATGGCTCCATTTTCGGGCCACTTCTCTCATGTTTTTGTTGATGACTTCCATGCAGAACTAGATGTTCTGAGCAAGTTTGCTGGTGAGACCAGATGAGGAGGTGCTGTTGCCTCCACTGAGGGTGGAGAGGACTTGCAGAGAGATGTGGACAAGTCAGAGAAGTGGGTACCAGTCGGTACTAAGCACCGAGTGCATTAAGTGTAACAAGTGCCTGATTGTGCACCTGGGTAGGGGCAACCCTGGACATACACACTGACTGGATATGGGGCACTGGAGAGAAATCTGACTGAAAAGGACTGGGGGTCCTGTTCTGCATCAAATTGAATGTGAGTCAGCAGTGTGCCCAGGCAGCCAGGAAGGCCCTGGAGTGCATCAAGCATGTTTTGCCAATTGGGTGAGGAAAAGGATTGTCCCTGTGTGCTCTGCACTGCTGCAGCCTCACCTGGAGCACTGGGTGCTCTTCTGGGCAATGCAGAACATAAAGTGCATCAAACTATGGGAGAGTGTGCACAGGAGGGCACTGGAACTGAAAGATCTGAAGTTCAGAGTTTTACTAAAATTGACTGCTTGTTCAGACGGGGCCCTTATCACATCCCACATCCTGTGATGAGATACAGGGCACATGTGGGATATGAACTTGACAGCATCCTTGCACCACATGTAGAGCCTGGGATCTTCTGTCTCCATGCCTTTCATTTAGCATCATACAGACCTCCATCCCACTGCCCCAGGAAGGGTCCTGAGCCAACATGAGAGACAGGATCTCTCTACCACTGGTCTTGTAATCAGGGCTTGACCTGTCTGCTTCGTAAGGCAAAGGAGAGGTTTCTTAGCATGCCAGTGCCTTTCCCTGCCTATAGTCATGGCTTCCAGTTATCTTCTCTAACAAGTCCCTTGGGAAGCTTGCTTGATCATGGCCCTCAGTGGGCCCATTAGTACTGCAAGATACTTCACTATTACTTCTGACTTTGTCTTGCTGAGTACTTTGTGCAAACTTCTCTCTGCACTGGAGATTGATGGACTCAGCATCAAATGCGCCCTGGGGCCCATTATAATCAAAGAGTCTCCTGTGCCTCGTGCCATCTTGTTCTCTTCTTCAGGTTATCAGAACTTGTTCAGCAAAAAGCAGGGATATCTGGAGAGAGATTAAAGAGAAAGAATCCATTATAAATTTATTGTCTATTTATTTATAGTTGGGTTTAAAGAAGACATTAAAGCAGCACTGTGCAACTGATACCAATCCAGGATGTCCCAATGAGTTCTGTACTGTTACTGTGTTGACAAATGTCCTTCTCAACCTCCCTACCCAATTTCTGCTCACAATGGACCTATGGGACTTGCATCACTTTTCTTCACATCACTCTTCTCCTCTGCATTCATCTGCTCAGTGTTAAAACTTCTTTGCACCAACTCCCACTGGCTTTCCTCAGAGAACCAGCTGCACATGGAAAAGGAAAGATTTCTCTTTTTTATCTGGCCAGCAAACGGAAGGAAAGGTGATGCAATTGAATGAACAGTAAAACAGCGATCAACTGCATGCCATGTTCAAGCTGCATCTATTGAAGTTTGTCTTTCATATGGAATACTTTTAAAATAAATGATTTAGACTGAGGTAGCATAGGATAGATTGAATCACAGTGAAGGAGTTGACAACAGAGGCCATCAGACTCTGAGAGATGGAGCAAATTCCAGTAATCTCCCTGGGATAGATAAGCCAGGTAGTTGAGAGGTATCAACTTAAAACTGAACAGGACTTGTGAGTATTTCACACATTGAGAATGTTTAACACATTCTCATTTATTTATATCTTTGTCTTCAACTCATATTTTTAACTTTCACTGACATTAATGAACATCTTTTAGACATTGTGCTTTAAAAAAATTAAAAAGAAAGACAATTAGAAAAAGAAGTAAAAGAAGGAAAAGAAAAAAGAAGATAAAGAAAAAAAAAGTAAAAGAAGCAGAAAAAAAGAAAAAGAGAAAGGAAGAGGAAAAGGAAAAAGAAAGAGAAAGAGGAAAAGAAAAGGAAAAAGAAAAAGAAAAAGAAAGGGAAAAATAGAAAGAGAAAGAGAGAAAGAAAGAGAAAAAGAAAAGATAGGAAGGGATAGATAGAATTATGGTGAAGGATTTGACAACACAGTCAATCAGACTTTGGAGAGACAGAGCAAATTCAAGTAATCTCCTTGAAAGTCAGAAATCAGACAGATAATTGGGAGGTATCTGACTGAACAAGGATGGGGAAATATGGCAGGCAGTGGGAGGAGCGTGAGTCCAAATGGTCTGCTGAAAACATGCCCTTAACCACGGCCATTTATTCAGGACAGCTCCAGACACCTGAAAAATGAGGGACATCAAATAGGCAGCAGGGAAGAGCAGCGGTGGACGCTGGGCTTTAGTCGCAGGGCAATGGCAATGGCACCACTGTCTGTGTCTCTGTACCCGAAGGCATTTGAAATATAGGGGAAAAAAAAAAAAAAAAAAAAAAGAAGACACAAAATCCCCACAAATTCTCATATTTACAACTAAAAATGGATCAAGACTCATGAGAATTTCTCATGATGAGAAGGGTTAAAGGATTTTCATTGAATTCTTTGTCTTCAATTCTTTGTTTCAGTTTTATTGACATGTATGTTCATCTTTTAATCTTACAGCCTAAAAACAAACAAACAAACAAACAAATAAATAAAATTAGATCCATTTGTCTTTTGCACGTGGCCTGATGCCCCTCTCACCTTCACAATTCCCACTAGACCTTCATTGCCAGAGAGTATGAGATCCAGCAGAGCACCTCTCCTCTTTGGTTCCTCCACTGCTTGGTCAAGAAGCTGCCATCTGTGCTCTCCACGGATCTGCTGGACGGCACATGCCCTGCTGTGCTGTCTCTGCAGCAGATACTGGAGTGAAAAAGGCTCCCAAAGGGGACAATGGCCAGACAACATGAGACTCCCATCTGTTTGCAGAGGGCACTTTCTACTTGCTCTCCCTGATCGGGAAGACAGGAACAGACACTGTTGATCTCCTCCATTGGCCATTTCCATTAGCTCTGGCCTGGCTGCTCTGCCACCCCCAGGCAGAGCTCAGTGCACTCTCTTTTCCTTGTCTCCTCACCAATCCATCATTAAGAATGTATACACCAGTGCTACCCCTGTATGCCCCTTGTGCTACAGTGCAGTTGTAGAAGCCATTCAACTGTACCACTGTGGTCCAAACAAGAGCTCAGGCATGTAACTCTACAAAGATTTCTAGCTCCTCAAGTTTTGTTGTTCTCATTAGTGCAATAATACAGAAGTAAACATACTCATTGGAAAGCATCACTGGACAGAGCCTGACTGGATAGCTCATCTATGGTATTACTGTGAAGAAGGTGGCACACAGGCTTTAGATCCATTGTGGATCTTGGAGTTGACACAGCAGCACAGATACACCATGGGCATGGCTTTCCTGAAGGCCCTGTGCTGCATTTACAGTTGCATGTGAGTGTGTGGGAGAGCCCAGAGACACTAGGCTGCTTCTGAAGCCATTCACTTGAGAGCCCACCGAAAACTGAGGTTATGTCTGTTGAAGAATAAAGACGTATGTTATCTTTGTATTCCCTTGAGCTCCAGAATATGCCTCAGATGGAGAACAGAGAAAGATCTGGCTCTTCTTTTGTGAGCTCATCCATTTAGTCAGCTGTGTAACTCTGCATTCTCAGTGGAGGTGGAGACAAAGGCAGAATGAAGTGCCCTAAACGCTGGGGTCTGTTGTCATTTAGGATGGTCGATAATACCTCTGTTCCCTCTCTGCCCCGCAGCTGATGTTCAGGAAAGAGGTTTCTGTCCCAGGGATTTCCCACACATTTTATAAGCACTGACACTCATCAGGAGCAGCCCAGGCACCTTGGGCATCACCCAGTGTCTGTGTGTGAGCAACTGCCTCCCTGCTGAAGGACCGAGGACTCAGAGCAGGAGCTCACATGCAGGCAACTCCTTGTGCACTTCTGAACTGCATCAGAGGAATCCCAATGATACTGTGTGTCCATGGGGAGCTGAATCCCATTTCAGCCCCAGGGTTTCCCATTAGGGATGAGACTCCTGCACTGCCTCAGTTAAATCACTGCCGTGCACAGGGGAAGTCCGCCTCTCTCTGTCCTTGCCTGTATGCCCATTTTGTTTCATCACAGGATCTCAGGTATCAGGTCTGGAATCAGTCACTGACCACTGTACATTTGGTGTTTAATTCATCAGATTTCAAAATACAATCATGATGTGGCTGTTTTCCAGGATCTGTTGGCCAAGAGGACACAGGGACATCTCAGGGGAGATGAGTGAGAAGGATAAAACATGACATCCTCTGCTGCTGAGCTTGGCCAGGCTCCTGGGACACAGTGAGCTCATAAAGGTGGGCAGTGCTACAGAGAGAAAGTTGTGCTCAGGAGCAGCTCTTGTGCACAGCACAGCCTGCAGGTGACAGAAGGAGAGGAGAGAAAGGGGAGAGAATTTCCAGGATGTGTACAGTGTGAGCAGGCTGTGGGCACATGAAAAGGTAAGTCTCACTGCAGACCATGCAGCTTCCTTTCATAGAGGGTTAACCAAATCAGGGACATCCCATGGCAGATCTGGCTGCAGGCACTGCATGTTTCTGTACTGTGGAAAAACCCTTCTGCTACAGCTGTGGGCTTCTGTGCTGCAGTATGAAAGCACAGCCCTGAGGGCTACATGTCCCAGCACGGCTGCAGGCTGTGCAGCCAGGGCTACAGGCAAGTGCCCAGGGCTGTCCTGCAGAGCAGGGTCCCTGCTGTGCCCCAGGGGCTGTGTGCCGGGTATGGGACTCTGCCGCCTGCCAGGCTCAGCACTCAGCCTGCCCGGGGAGCTGCCCAGGGTGCTGCAGGGAGACGTGTGGGGGGAAGGAGCTCCCCAGCAGGGCCTGTACTGCCACAGCTGCTGCCTGGGGCAGGGGATCATAGTCCCACTGCACAACTGAATGTTTGTGAAGGCCCTTTGCAAGAGGAGAGCCAAGGAAGGGTTTTTTCATATCTTGTTCTGAGGGAAGGCAGAAAGGACTGGAGGTGGAAATCTTATAGAGGCTTATAGAGGTAAAATTTAAAACACAGCTATGTTACTCCCAAATATTTCTTCAATCAATTGCTTGTTTTGTGAACAGCCACACAGGTTGTGCTTTCAGCCTCTCGTTTCTAAAAGGAAAGAATCAGTTTAAGTTTTTGCTGTTTTCTGCAGACTCTAATATTGCACTTATACTGCAAACAGGAATATTTGACTAAAACATATTGAAGTGCAAAGAGGCTGGAGTTGGGGGCACTAAGAACAGTTGGAGTGAAGATATGAGACATGTAAACAGCTCCAAAGAGGAAAATATTCAGAAGCTCAGGATATGATTATGAAATGAGAACATATTAAGAGCTCCTTAATCTTCTATTTCTTTAGGGATTGTGAAGCTCATGAATATAAATTCAAGTTATGGAGTTAAATGAAAATTATCCAAAGGTAAATGAATACATTTCACAGTACAGCAGAAGAACTGTCTCTGAGAATGGTCTGGAATTGTCATTATCTTCTGCACTCTGAGCAGGACTCCAAGCCCAACAACAGCAGATGTCCAACAGCAGCTCCATCAGCGAGTTCCTCCTGCTGCCGTTGGCAGACACGCGGCAGCTGCAGCTCCTGCACTTCTGGCTCTTCCTGGGCATCTACCTGGCTGCCCTCCTGGGCAACGGCCTCATCAGCACAGCCGTAGCCTGCGACCGCCGCCTGCACACCCCCATGTACTTCTTCCTCCTCAACCTGGCCCTCCTCGACCTGGGCTGCATCTCCACCACTCTCCCCAAAGCCATGGCCAACGCCCTCTGGGACATCAGGGCCATCTCCTACACAGGATGTGCTGCACAGCTCTTTTTCCTTCTCTTCTTCCTCTCAGCAGAGTATTCCCTTCTCACCATCATGTCCTATGACCGCTACGTTGCTATCTGCAAGCCCCTGCACTACGGGACCTTGATGGACAGCAGAGCTTGTGCCACCATGGCAGCAGCTGCCTGGGGCGCTGGGGTTCTCAATTCCCTGCTGCACACTGCCAGTACGTTTTCACTGCCTCTCTGCCAAGGCAATGTTGTGAACCAGTTTTTCTGTGAAATCCCCCAGATCCTCAAGCTCTCCTGCTCAGAATCCTACCTCAGGGAAGTTGTGTTTCTCATTTTTAGTATCAGTTTAGCCTTTGGGTGCTTTGTTTTCATAGTTGTGTCGTATGTGCAGATCTTCATGGCTGTGCTGAGGATGCCCTCTGAGCAGGGAAGGCACAAAGCCTTCTCCACGTGCCTCCCTCACCTGGCCGTGGTCTCCCTATTTATCATCACTGGCTTTTATGCCTATCTCAATCCCTACTCTGTCTCCTCTCCATCCATGAACCTGATGGTGGCAGTTATGTACTCAGTGGTACCGCCAGCACTGAACCCTATTATCTACAGCATGAGGAACCAGGAAGTCAAGGATGCAGTGAGGAAAGCGATGTCCATATGTGTTTCAAAAACACTGAACTGCCCATCTTTTCTAATTCATGACAAGTAATGCAGCTTTTTACTGCTGCAAACACTTTGTTTTTTTTAGTTTTGATCAATTTTTATAATTGTAATATATTAAATGTTATTCTTTTTTTTTTTTTTGCTAAAATATAATTATTGAAATAAATTCCTCTTATCTTGTGCCTTTGTTGTGTAGCCCAGAGACACTGTATATAATGAACCAGGCTCTCTGTGAACCTTAACAGAATAAAGGACGTGCAGTGACTTTGTCTGTCCTCCTTCTTGTGAGACATTTATGGAGGTCTTGGGGTTGGATGTGCTCAGAAACCCACAGTCCAGCAGGAAGCAAATAGCTATTCATCAAACTGTGCAGTGACTTCAGCCTGCAACAGCTGATGGGCCATCCCTGGTCTCCTGGCTGGGGTCTGTGTTTTCAGGCTCACATCTGTCAGTGCCTCTGACAGGCCAGCAGCAGCAGCTGATTTGCACGTTGGTTGTCACGTCCCCTCTTCATCATTCCCTGTGAGACCCTGCACAGGACAAGTTCTTGGATATGGGTTATCACGTCAGAAGTTTCCAAGCTTCATAGAATCATAGGATCATAGAACTACCCAGGTTGGAAAAGACCTTGAATATCATCAATTCCAACCGCAGCCTAACCATAGTACACTAACTCTAACAACCCTCTGCTAAATCATATCTCTGAGCAGCACATCCAAAAAGCTCTTGAACACATTCAGAGACGATGACTCAACCACCACCCTAGGGAGCCTATTCCTGTGTTTAACTACCCTTTCTGTAAAAAGGTGTTTTATAACGTCCAGCCTGAACTTATCCTGGCACAACTTGAGGCCATTTCCCCTCATCCTGTCACTTGTCACCAGTGAGAAGAGAATTGCCCCACTCTCACTGTAAGCCCCCATCAGATCCCTCAGCCTCTCCTCATAGGGTTGATTTTCCAAGCCCTTCACAAGCCTCTTTGCCCTTCTCTGGACCTGCTCCAGTACCTCCATGACTTTATTGTTCTGAGCTGTCCAGAAATGAACACAGTACTCGAGGTGTAACCTCACCAATGCCGAGTACAGGGGTAGGATGACTTCCCTAGTCCTGCTCACCCCACCATTCCTGATCCAAGCCAGGATGCCATTGGCCCTCTTGGCCACTTGGGCACACTGCTGGCTCATATTCAGCCAACTGTCCATCAGCACACCAAGGTCCCTTTCCATCAGGTAGCTTTCCAGCCACACCTCCCCAAGCCTATATGGTTGCCTGGGGTTGTTGTGACCAAAATGCAGGACCTAACAACTGGTCCCATTGAAGCTCACGCCATTAATCTTGACCCACAGATCCAGCCTATCCAGGTCCCTCTGTAATGCCCTTCTCCCCTCAGGCAAATCAACACTCCCTTCCAACTTGGTATCCTCTACAAACTTACTGAGGGTGCACACAATCCCCTCATCCAGGTCATCAGTGAAGAAATATAGAAGATATACAAAATAGCTTCCAAAACCCAAAGATGAACTCAGAGCTGAATATGTACAAAACTTAATTTTGTCAGCTGCAAATTTTATCATGATATAAACCAAGGTCAAACAGCATAGCAAAATAAATACCCTAATCCAGAATCCAGAGTTGACAAATAATGCAGCAGGGAAAGGAAGCAGCAAGCAAGGAGCTGTGCACTGAAGCTTTATGAGAAGGCTCAGCAAGCTCCACAAATAAGGGAACAATCAGCATCATTGCCAGCAGTTCTCCAGCTCCCACGAAGCCCTGTGTTATCTCACTCTGAATAGATGTGCTGTTATCTCAACCCTTGGAGATTCACATCAGGCACCAAAATGACGGTGGTGGTTGAACCCAGCAGGCGGGTCAGCTGCACACAGTGCTCTGTGCACTGACCCATTCCCAGTGCGATGGGGAGGAGAACTGGGAAAAAAAGTACAACTTGTGTGTTGTAACAAAGCAATTTACTAAGAGAGATAAAAGGAGAGGAGTAATAGTTATCACTATATATCTGTTGATATGGAATTGTATGTAACAATTGATGCACAAGCACTTGCTCAGCACCACCAGACTGATGCCCAGCTGGGCCCTGGGCAGTCAAGAGAGTGAGATGAACTCCCAACACTTTCAACACTCCTTCTGCTTGCTGTCAGATGGTACGCAACATCCCTTCAGCCACTTTCAGTCAGCTGTCCTCACTGTTCCCTCCCACTTCCTTGAGCCCTCCACTGACCATGGCCTTGGCTCTGTACAACACTGCTTAGCAGCAGCTGTAAACACCACAGTGTTATCAACGTTTTTTTTCACCTAGAACCAAAACACTGCACCATAGCAGGCAGTCTGAAGAAAAAAATTCCATCCCAGATGTAACTCATATTCCTGCTTTTCCTCCTCCTCTTGTTCTTCCTGATCAAGAAGCAAGGAACACAATCTGCTGTTCTCCTCTTTGTGCCCTTTCCATCAGTTCTCATCTGGCTCCTCTGCCATCCCCAGGCAGAGCTCAGTGCACTCTCACAGACGGCAGCAGCCATTTCTAATTGCCCTTGGCCATCCGTCATAAAGAATCGGTATCTGCTCTGCTACAGTTCAGAGGTGAGAACCATCCCACCATGTCCCTGAGAGACAAACAAGACCCTAGGCCCGCAAAGGCACAGAGATTTGGAGTTCGCTGAGTGAATGTTTGTGGTCCTCTCATTAGTGTAAAGATTCTTCAGAAAGCATCCCCTTCCAGAAGCATGCTTTGATTTAGCCTGTCTGGGTCTTGCATCTACACTGTGGTACTGATGTTCAGGGACTTGCTCAGAAGCAGCAGCCTGCATGAAAGGAAATGCTCTGTGGATTTCTCTTGATTTGTCCCGTTTATTTCCCATGCTACCCGCACTGGTCTACAGGCACTTTAGGGCAGCAGCAGGTTGGGGTTACCCCCAGAGGGTTCACAATAAGATTTAGGACGGGGTATTGGCAACAAGACTTTCTCTGAGGAATCCTCACACAATCCTATAGAACAACACAGAGGCTTTCCATTCAATCTCCAACAGCAACAACATCCCTCAGCCCTTCTCTGTCACATCCAATTCCCCACCCTTCCCCATTTGGACCTGGTTTAAAGCCCTTTAATCAATCAGTGCAGGAGCATTTCAGATGGGGTCATGGAGGAGGCAGACTGCCATTCTTGGGGTGGCCATTTTCCCAGGAGGGCATGGTGGGAGGGCTTTGTCCCATCGGTTCAACCAACACTTGCATCCACCCAGCAGAAGGCTGTGCCCTCTGTGTCCCACTTGAACTCTGCATGGAGCTTACAGTTGGCAGTGACATGGCTGAGAAGCTCTGGGCATGGATTAAGCGACAGGGAAGTAATGTGCCTTCCTAACTTCCTCCCTGCATACCTTAGCAACTTCCTTGTAATCTCCCCAAGTACCCAGCCCCTTCTTCCAGAGGGCGTAGATTCTCTTTTTCTTCCTGAGTCTCAATAGTTTTTCCCAGTTCATCTGCACTGGTCTTCTTCCCCTATGGCTCACCTTATGGCATTCAGGGACAGCCTGATCTTGTTCCTTTAAGATTTCCATCTTGAGGAGTGTCCAGGCTTCCTGGACCGCTTTACCCATAAGGAGCGACTCCCAAGGGACCTGTGCTACAAGTGTCCTGAACAGGTCAAAGTCCGCCCTCTAGAAGTTCAGGATAGTAGTTTTGCTAGTCACCCTTCTGACATCTCCAAGAATAGAGAATTCTACCATTTCATGGCCACTCGGCCCAAGACAGTCCCCAACCTTCTCAACTCCTACCAGTCCTTCACTGTTAGTGAAGAGCTGGTCTAGCAAGGAACCACCCCTGGTAGGACTTCATACCAACTGAGTAAGGAAGCTGTCTTCTATACAATCTAGAAACCTCTTGGACTGATTCCTCTGCTCTTTATTATATTCCCAGCATATATCAGGGAAGTTGAAGTCTCCCAAGAGAATGCGTGCTGGCAATCTTGCGACTTCAATAAGCTGCTCATAGAATGCCTCACCCATCAATTCATCTTGATTAGGCAGTCTATAAGAGACTTTTAGCAAGATGTCACACCTACAGGTCTTTCCCCTGATCCTTACAAACATGCACGCATCTTGATGGTTCTGAAGCCCAAGCTCTTCAACATCAAAACTCTCTTTAATATAAGGGGCCACACCACCACCCTTCCTTCCTCATCTATCCCTTCTGAAGAGCTTGTAACCATCCATCACAGCACTCCAGTCATGGCAGTGGTCCCACCATGGGTCAGTAATAGCAACTAGGTTATGGTTTGTCAGATGCACGGTTGCTTCCAGCTCCTCCTGCTTGTTGACCAAGCTTCTTGTGTTGGTGTAGACACTTCAGCTGAGGCATCTGCCTCTCTCCCAACTCAAACAGCATTTCCCTAGGCTCATCTCTGGTGAGCCTTGTTTTGTCCCCTCCCCCATCGTAGCTAGTTTAAAGCTCTTTCGATAAGCCCCGCTACCGTCTGTGCTAGGATTCATTTCCCCCTTTGAGACAGTTGGGTTCCATTCATGGATAACAGACCATGGGCCAAGTAAACTGCCCTGTGATCAAAGAACCCAAAGTTTCTGGCTCAATACCAGTCTCTGAGACAACTGTTCATTGCTTTGCTTTCCAAGCCTGCTCTGTGTCCCTCACTGCCACTGAAGGTATAGAACAAAAAAATCACTTGATCTCACACTCTGTGAACTAAATGGCCTAAATTCCTGAAATCTCTTTTCATAGATTGTAGTCTTATCTAAGAAATTTCATCACTGCCCACCTAAACTACGAGTAGTGGAAAATAATCAGTGGACCTAACCAGCATTGGGAGTTTCCTCATTATGTCCCTGACCTGAAGCCAAGAAGGCAGCATACTTACTGACGGCTCGGGTCCAGTCTGCAAATGGGGCCCTCTATTCCTCTGAGAAGGGAGTCACCCACCACGGCCACCCTTCTTTCTTTCATGGCAGAGGAAGTCACAAGGCTTGGTAGTGACTGCCTTGCATTAGGTTCCCTCCTAGGCAGATCCTCCATTGCTTCCCCATTCTTATCTCCTTCAGATTTCAGAGTGTCAAACCTGTTGCTTAGAGGGAGCAGGGGTTGAGGGCTAGGCAGGCATGGGGGGGCTCCTGTGACGTTGAGCTGGGACTCTCTTCCAACCCTCCTCATCAGTCAGGTCTGTCTGACTGTGACAGGGCAGGGAGTCAACCACTTTTCTGGGGGTATCTGCCTGGCAGCCTTCCCTCGGGGATGCCAGCAAGTCACTCCACCAGCCCATCTCCCGATCACACACCCTGATGATAAATTGTGAGTAAAACCTTGAGTAAAGTGAGAGTTCACCTAGAGAAATGTATGAGTAGAAACCTGGATTGACGTGAGGGTAAACCCAGAGTAAAACCAGGATCCCATCCATCATCATGCTCAGCCTCTAAGGGGAACATTTTCCAGTGTTGCTGTGTAAAAAAATAGTTTCCTCACATCTAACCTATGTCTCCCCTTTTTAATTTAAATCCATTTCCATTTGTCCTGTTATCAACAGACCATCCCATCCTTATTCTAGCGTTAGGCATCTCATCCTCAGATGGAAACCCTGGGGCTGAATTGGGATCAGTTTTTCATAGAACCACGGGAGTTGCAAGTTCACCTAGCTGAGTTCAGATGTGCACAGTGAGGTGTCTGTGTGTGAGTCCCTCATCTGAATCCTTGGTTTTTATTCCACAGGGACTGCACTGCTCGTACACAGTCTCTCAGTGATGCCCAAGGTGCCTTGGGTGATCCTAGTTTTGTGCTAGTGCTTGTAAACTGTGACGGAAAATCTATGAGATAGACACCTCCTTCTGGAGCATCAGCTGAGGGCCAGAAGGGAGGTATTCTTGGCCATCCTAAATACCACTGCAGCCCTGTGCTTAGGGCACCCATTGTGTCTTTTGCACCTGACCCCATGGAGTACGTAGTGATATTCAGCTTACCGAAAGGATGAGCTCAGAACAGAAGAGGCAGATTTTCCTCTCTGCTCCATCTGTGGCATAGTCTGGATTTCAAGGCATTGCAAAGCTATGGCACATCTATGTTCTTGCACTGATGACACTTTAGCATGCTCTGGGCTCGCATTTCAATGGCATCTAATAAATCTAGGGTCATACCTGGTGACAGGAAGCTGGCAAATGTTGTCACATTATAAGGAAGAGCAAGAAAAATGACACGGGCAACTATGGACCTGTCAGTCTCACTACAGTGCTTGGTAAAATTATGGAGAAAATGATGGTGGGAGTTATGGAAAAACAACTGAAGGACAATTCTGTGATTGGTCACAGACAACACAGTATCCCGAGGGGAAGGTCCTATTTAATTTCAGGTCTTTTTATGACACCTTTATCCATTGAGCTGAACAAGGGAAGGCAGTTGATGTAATCCTTGAGGATTTCAGTAGAGCTTTTGATACTATTTCTCCAGCACCCTTATGGACAGAAATTCCTGCATACAGCTAGACAGAAACAAAATGTGGTGTGTTGTAATACAAGAAGAATTTTACAGAGCAGCAGCCATGGATTGAGATAAGGATTTCACAGAGCAGCAGCTGCGGAGCAGGATAAACAGCATGAGAACCAAGGACATCTCTAGGAAAAGAATGAATGGCTCGTGGCTTTGAAGGGGGGTTATAGGGTTGTTATTGCAGTACCTTTCCTCCAATTAGAGTGTGTGATTTTTGGACACCCTTGTCTGTCTCCTTTAAAATCATGGCTTTTCGGGCAATAAATTGATGCAGCTATATGTAACCATATTGGTGTTTGTCTGTTTGTCCCAGCACGCTGACATTTTGCCTTTCAGGTTCACCAGGTTCACCAGCAGTGGTGGGTGAGCAGTTGGCCAGTAGATCTGTCCCAAAGGATTATAGTCAGTGGGTTCCATCGGGCTGGTAGATGGTCACTTCCAGAGTTCCCCAGGGTTCCATTTTAGGGCCACTTTCCTTTCATGTTTATGCAGATGACTTGCATGCAGGACTAGAAGATGTTCTGAGCAAGTTTGCTGGTGAGACCAGATGAGGAGGTGCTGTTGCCTCCACTGAGGGTGGAGAGGACTTGCAGAGAGATGTGGACAAGTCAGAAAACTGGGTACCAGTTGGTACTAAGCACCAAGTGCATAACGCATAACAAGAACAATTGCCTGATTGTGCACCTGGGTAGGGGCAACCCTGGACATAAACACTGTCTGTATATTGGACACATGAGAGACGTCTGACTGAAAAGGATTGGGGGTCCTGCTCAACATAAAATTTTAAGTGAGTCAGCAGTGTGCCCAGCCAGCCAAGAAGGCCAACAGTCCCCTAAAGTGCATCAAGCAATTTATTGCCAGCTGGGTGGGAGAAAGGTTTGTCCCTCTTTGCTCTGCATTGCTACAGCCTCACCTGGAGCACTGGGTGCACTTCTGGGCAATGCAGAACATAAAGAACATAAAACTATGGGAGAGTGTGCACAGGAGCTCACTGGAACTGAGAGATCTGAAGTTCAGAGTTTCACTGGGATTGACTGCTTGTTCAGACTGGGCCCTTCTCACACCCCACATCCTGTGATGAGACACAGGGCACATGTGGGATATGAACTTTAACAGCATCCTTGCACCACATGCAAATGCTTTTCCTAGTGCTTCAGTGTTCCACCACCCATTGCTTTCAACATAGTTTTCAACACCCCATTGTATCTTTTAATTTTACCAGAAGCTGGTGCATGGTAGGGGATATGATAAATCCACTCAATGCTGTGAACTTTGGCCCAAGTATTTATTAAGGGAATTTTTGAAATGTGTCCCACTATGAGACTCAGTTCTTTCTGAGGTGTCATGTCTCTATAGGACTTGTTTCTAACAACCCAATATTGTGTTTCTGGCAGTAGCATGGGGTACTGCGTATGTTTCAAGCCACCCAGTGGTTGCTTCCACCATGGTAAGCACAAAACGCTTATCATTATGAGATCCTGGCAAGGTGACATCATTCACCTGTCACTCCTCCCCATATTTATACTTTTGCCTTGGCCTTCCCCCCAGAGAGGCTTCATATTCTTGGCTTGTTTAATTATGGCACATGATTCACAGTCATGAATAACCAGTGCAATAGCATCCATAGTTAAGTCCACCCCTCAGTCTCTAGCCCAATTATATGTTATGTCCATTCCTTGATGGCCTGAGGTCTCATGGAACCATCAAGCTTGAAATAATTCACTCTTGTTCTGCCAGTCCAAGTCTATTTGAGCCACCTCAATTCTGGCAGCTCGATCTACCTGATGGTTGTTTTGTTGTTCTGCAATAGCCCGACTCTTGGGCAAGTGTGCATCCACGTGACACACCTTTACAATCATATCTTTTTTTTGAGCAGTTATGTTTTTCTACAGTTCAGCAGCCCAAATAGGTTTACACCTCCGTTGCCAGTTATTTTGTTCCCACTGCTGTAACAACCTCCATAAGGCATTTGCCACTATCCATGAGTCAGTATAAAGATAAAGCATTGGCCACCTCTCCCGTTCAGCCACATCTAAGGTCAGCTGGACAGCTTTTACCTCTGCAAACTGACTTGATTCTCCTTTACCTTCAGTGGCCTCTGCGACCTGTTGTGTGGGGCTCCAAACAGCAGCTTTCCATCTCCGATGCTTCCCTACAATATGAAATGATCCATCAGTGAAAAGAGCATATTTCTTTTCATTTTCTGGTAGTTCGAAGTATGGTGGGGCCACTTTAGAACATGACACCTCCTCTCCTGGTGATGTTCCAAACTTTTTATCTTCAGGCCAGTTCATGATCACTTCTAAAATTCCTGGACGATTGAGATTCCCCATCCGCGCTTGTTGTCTAATCAGTGCAATCCACTTGCTCTAGGTGGCATCGGTAGCATGATGGGTGGAGGGAACCTCCCCTTTCAACATCCGGTTCATCATTGACAGTCGAGGTGCCATAAAGAGCTGCATTTCAGTACCAGCTACTTCGGAAGCAGCCCGAACCCCCTCATACGCGGCTAAGATCTCCTTCTCAGTTGGAGTGTAGCACTCTTCAGACCCCTTGTACGCTCAGCTCCAAAATCCCAGGGGTCAGCCTTGGGTCCCTCCTGAGGCTCTTTGCCACAAACTCCAAGTGGGGCCTTTCTCTCCAGCAGCAGTATAGAGGATGTTCTTTACATCCTGTCCAGTCCGTACTGGCCCCAGGTCCACGGCACAGGCTATCTCCTGTTTAATCTGTTCAAAAGCCTGCTGCTGCTCTGGGCCCTATGCAAAATCATTCTTCTTCTGCATCACCTGATAAAGGGGGCTTACAATGAGGCTGTAGTTTGGAATGTGCATCCTCCAAAAGCCCACTGCACCCAGGAACGATTGTGTCTCTTTCTTGCTAGTTGGTGGAGACATGGCAGTGATTTTGTCGATTACTGTTGGGATGTGATGACATCCAT
This sequence comes from Coturnix japonica, assembly GCF_054131305.1. Lineage (NCBI taxonomy): Eukaryota > Metazoa > Chordata > Aves > Galliformes > Phasianidae > Coturnix > Coturnix japonica. The sequence goes on along the minus strand of NC_140671.1, from coordinate 15,759,647 downwards.
CCTGCCACTTTATACCTAAGAACTGAATTTCCTGGGCAGGCCCTTTTACTTTACTTCACTTAATAGCAAAACTGGCTCATAGAAGAATTTGAATTATTTGCTCTCCAGCACAGCAGCACTCAGTGGGGGTGTGACCTCATTCAGGCCACGGTAGTCTACTGTCAGCCTCCATTCTCCACTGGCTTTACACACTGGCCATATGGGACTGTTAAAAGGTGAGTGTTGGAAGTAACCACGGAAGACAAGTCTCATGCTATCATGGTCAACAAGCCTCGTTTATTAGGTGTTACAGCATCTCATTTATACAATCAGTAATAAGTTCATGCATATTGCAAAAGTTAAGCTCAGGATTGGTGAATTAGACATTACTTCATCTGACCTTTGTGGTTAGTCTTATGGATACTTTTTCTTTGCAGATCTGTCTACACCTTGCTACACATCTTGCTTTTCCCTCAGGCCGTCCTTGCCTCTAGATACATATTTCGTCTTTAGCTACATACCCTGTCCTTTCACATCCTGATTTCTTCTCAGCTGCCTAGCCCATGATCGGCCCTAGAATAGACCGTCTTTGTCTTTAATCAAGTTCATTCTTTTACAATGTAACTAGTGGAATCTCTTCATGTCCTTTCTCATGAAGCCATTCTGCATAAACACTCTCCACAGGTGAGTGAGTTTTACTGATCACTCCCTGATTCTCCAACTGGCGAATCAAATCATGAATGGGGAGCAAGGAATCCCTGTTGGTGCGATACTGCCGTCTGTGCACTGTCTTTGTAGCAATCGGTACCTGCTGCTCTTTTATTTTTACTCGTAGCAGCCTCACAACAGATGGGTCCTCTGACAGGCCAGGTAAAACTGACAGCTGCCTAATGTTGTCCATATCTACAGCAGCAATTCCAAAGGCCCATCCATACCCCTTAGTATCCTTGAAATGCCCTCTTCTGAGGTAATCAATACCAAGTATGAACGGAAACCCTGGACCACTCACATAGGATGTTTTTTCCAGTCTTTACCAGTGAGGCTTATTTCAGCCTCCAACACAGTCAATTCTTGAGAGATATCCAGAAATATGGATTGATTCTGTCCCTTCATGACTGGAGGGCATTAGGGTGCACTGTGCACCGGTATCCACCAGTGCCTTATATTTCTGTGGTTCTGATGTGCCAGGCCATCAAATCCACACAGTCCAATAAACTCTATTATCCCTTCCACTCCCTTGAATGAGGGCAGGGCCCCTCTATTGGTTACCTGTGATAACTGGAGCAGCTGTACTGGTGGTTGGACTGTTTTGTAGTTCTCTCACCCGTGCTCATAGTACAGGAGTAGGCTGGTCATGCCAGTTCCTCATGTCTTCTCTGTGGTCACGTAGGTAACGCCACAAGGAAACACGCAGTGCAATTTACTGTTGTTCCTTGCTCGAGCTGGAAAGTGCTTGTGTCTAATAGCTGAGAATTTTAATGATACACATGAAGGCTTTATGATCATTAATTTCTTTACGATCTCTCGCCTTCAACTGAAGCAGCAGCTAGGCCAATTACCAAGTGACACCAAGGAGATGAAGTGGCAAAATGGCGATTTATTGAAACAGACACATCCTTATATAACCTACACCTTTTTGTCTACACCCACTGTATTACACTAAGATTCTTCCAGAATATGGGGAAGGGCCTGTCACATCACAACAAGCGACCATCCCAGCTGTCCCAACAGCGAAGCAACCAGGTAACAAGAGATTCATTCTGGTGCCGTGTGAACTCCTTTCTTACGCCTTCGATTTCAGTCATCTTCAGGGGTCGACAAACAGTAATAGAGATTTCCTCCTCATCACTCTCTTCTTCACGCCACTTTTCCTTTTGCCTTTCTCGGTACTGATCCAGACCTGTCAGCTGGATCTTCTGTTGCCTTCTCCTCCACTTCTTTTTTCTGTTCTAGACGTGAGGACATCCATTTCCATTTCTTGCCTTCCACAGAGGCAACTGATATTGTTACTGGTGCCTCCTGTGACTAATCAAAATTGACTTGGGGATTTCCCTTTTTGGCTTGAACCTCAGCTCGGAAACTCTCTCTTTTCAGAACAGTGTTCTATAGAGCACGGTAAGCACAAGCCAAGCCCCAAATAAGTCGTACCCCCTTAGATCTATCTAGGCTGCACCATCCCTGACTCAAATACTGGCTTAGTTTCTCAGGATCCCACAGGTGTTCAAGAGTTAAATCCCATGACATTGCGGGCCCACACATCTTGGCGAACCTGAAGGCAAAAGGTCAGCGTTCTAGGACAAACAACCACACACCAATATAGTTAATTATAGCTGTGTCCATCTATTGCCTGAAAAGCCGTACTTTCATAGCAAACAAACAAGGGTGTTCAAAAATCACACGCACTAATTGAAAGAAAGCTTCTGCAATAAGAACCCTAAAACCCCACTTCAAATCCACGAGCCTTTCATTCTTTTCCTAAAGGTGTCCTTGGTTCTCATGCTGTTTATCCTGCTCCACAGCTGCTGCTCTGTAAAGTGCTTATCTTGATCCATGGCTGCTGCTCTGTAAAATTCTTCTTGTATTACAACAGAATGGCAGTTCCCTGGGGTCTCCAGCACACCCGCAGCCAGCTGGCAAATGCTGCTGAGGACCTTTAGGAAAGACATGCCCTGGGTAGTGACAATGTCCACTGGACAACTGTGAGCCCCACAATGGGTCTGGTACCTGTGTGCCATCTTCTGAACACCAGTAGCACGGTGTAGATGCAAGGCCCAGCCAGGCAAAATCAAAACATGCTTCTGGAAGGGGATGCATTCTGAAGAGTCTTTACACTAATGAGAGGGCCACAAACATTCACTCAGCTAACTCCAAATCTCTGTGCCTTTGCAGGCCTAGGGTCTTGTTTGGTTCACAGAGACATGGTGGGTTGATTCTCAGCTCTGTACTGTAGCAAATGGGGTACAGATTCTGCATGACGGATGGGCAAGGAAGAAGAAGAAAGGCTGCTGCCATCCATGAGAGGGCACTGAGCTCTGCCTGGGGATGGCAGAGGAGCCAGCTGAGAACTGATGGAAAGCGTTCAGAAAGGAGAGCGGCAGATTCTGTTCCTTGCTTCCTGATCAGGAAGAACAAGAAGAGGGGACAGGCAGGAATCTGAGTTACAGCTGGGATGGAATTGTTTTCTTCAGACTGCCTGCTATGGTGAAGTGTTTTGGTTCTAGGAGAAAACCACTCATAACACTCTGATGTTTACAGCTGCTGCTAAGCAGTGTTGTACGGAGCCAAGGCCATGGTCAGTGAAGGGCACATGGAGCTGGGAGGGAACAGAGTGAGGACAGCTGACTGATAGTGGCCAAAGGGATGTTCTCTATCAGCTGACAGCAAGCAGATATTGTATTGAAAGGGGTGGGAGTTCATCTCAGTCTCTTCACTGCCCAGAGTCCAGCTGAGCATCAGTCTGGTGGTGCTGAGCAAGTGCTTGTGCATCAGTTGTTACATACGATTCTATATCAACGGATATATAGTGATAACTATTACTCCTCTCCTCTTATCTCTCTTAGTAAATTGCTTTGTTACAACCCAGAAGTTGTACTTTTTTTCCCAGTTCTCATCCCCATCCCACTGGGAATTGGGCAGTGCACAAAGCACTGTGTGCTGCTGAGCCACATGTTGGGTTCAACAACCACTGTCATTTTGGTGCCTGATGTGAGGCTCCAAGGGTTGAGAAAGCAGCACATCTGTCCAGAGCGAGATAACTCAGGGCTTTGTGGGAGCTGGAGAAGTGCAGGCCATGGTGCTGATATGTGTGGATGTGCTCCCTATTTGTGGAGCTTGTTGAGTCTTCTCATGAAGCTTCACTGCACAGCTCCTTACTTGGTGCTTGGATGCTTGATTAGGGTATTTATTTTGCTATGCTGTTTGACTTCAGTTTGTACCATGTTAAAATTGGCAGCTGACAAAGTGAAGTTCTGTGCACATTCAGCTCTGTGGTCATCTTTGGGTTTTGGAAGTAATATTGCTGGTATGATTAGGAATTACACATTTTACATTGTCTTCTGGGAGCCCAGGGGTATTCAAGGAGTGACTGGATATTGTGTTGAGGGACATGGTTTAGTGGGAGCTATAGGTAATAGGTGAACGGTTGGAATGGATGATCTTTCAGGCCTTTTCCAGCCTTGGTTCTTCTATGATTCTAGGATTGAGGTTAAACAATTATTCAGGAATATCACTGAGAGATCTGCCCCAAGGTGAGAAGGCTCTGCATGGCAGAGGGTGTGGGACAGTCTGGGCAGCTGCCTGGAGTGGTGGGCACCTCCAGGGCTTTGGAACATCATATCCGAGCAACTGCAGGATCCTGAGAAACTGGTAGAATATTGGGGGCAGGTCTGCTGTGGCACTGGTAACCCCCAAGAGGCACAAATGACTGCAGTGTGCCAGATCCAGAGAGCTGGATCTGCTGACAGTGCTGCAGCATCTGCAACTCCTGGCACAGACCCTGCAGCAGCTCCAAGGTTTTGCTACATGTCCTGCAGTTGCTCCAAGCTCTGGGACAGATCCCGCTGTCACTCCATCCCTCATAATGAGCTCTGCAGTTACTCGTGCTACGGGTCCTCTAGCTGTTCCAAGTATGGTAATAAGAAAATGGTACAAATTCCTCCCAAGGGAGGAAGTACAGCCCTGCGGTGGCTCCAACCCCTCCAATGAGCCCAGTGGTTGCTCCAACATAGTCACAGGTCCTGTGGTGGTTCCAGCTCTGGCAATGAACTCTGAGGTCACTTCAACTCCTGCAACAGCCCAACAGCCACTTCAGCTCCTACAGTGAACCCTGTGGCTGTTAAAACCCCTGCAACTAGTCCTGGACTTGCAAACAGATGCGCATAGGGATTAGTTCATATATGTTTGCAACTGCATATGTTGTATATGTGTGAAAATACACTAAATATATTATATATGTATAAATACATCTGTCATAATTATTATCCTTTTCTTTTTCTCTTTGTCTCAACCCATAAACCTTAAACCACAGCACTGCCCCGAGATGCTTACGGATCTCCTTGGGACTATTCAATCTGATCTGGTCACACAGTGAAGAGCACCAGAAGATCTCAAGGTTTTCTCAGGGAGCAGCTCCTGAGGTATATTCCTTACACCAGCTTTGGAAGAGGCCTCCCTCCAGTTCTCTGGTTCTGCTCTAAAGGGGCCCTCTTGTTATGGCAGTGCCAGCAAGGAGACCAGCTCTGACACAGCTGTTCATATTGCCAGCTACTGACTGCAGCCCTGGAGTGCTGCTGTAGAGACAACAGGACTGTCGTGAGACACACAAGACCATCAGGACTGCACAAATGAGAGGACTTGAGAGCACTGTGGCAGTGTAAGGAGATCAGAAATGAAAAGAGCACGTTGAGCTGCTGTCTGTGGCTGTACCTCCCCAAATCCAGAAAAGTAGGAAAAAAGAAAAGCTAAGTAAAAGTCTATTTTGAAACCTTTTTAGATATACTTCAACTTATTCAGGGAATCTGGATATATGTTTACATGAGCTCTTGGGGTGAAAAAATGGAAATTAGGTAGGAAATAAGTGTAATACATTTTTATTTATAAGTTCAATAACATTTTTTTGCACTTTGCTATATCTCACATAATCAAACAATCAAAGATGCATAAAACATGAAGAACCATCACTGGGAATCCTATGAGGAAGTTGTGCATTTTATGGAAGCTGGAATAGTGCTCACTGCAACATCTTCCTGAGAGCGTGCTTGATCTCCCTGTTCCTCAGGCTGTAGATAATAGGGTTCAGTGTTGGAGGAACCACTGAGTACAGAAGTGCCACTGTCAGACCCAGGAGTGGGGAGGAAATGGAGCGGGGTTTCAGGTAGGCAAAAAAGCCAGTGCAGACAAATAGGGAGACCACGGCCAGGTGAGGGAGGCACGTGGAGAAGGCTTTGTGCCGTCCCTGCTCAGAGGGCATCCTCAGCACAGCAAGGAAGATCTGCACATAGGACACAACTATGAAAACATAGCAGCCTACGTCTAAACTGATAATAAAAATGAGAAACACAACTTCCCTGAGATTTGATTCTGAGCAGGAGAGCTTGAGGATCTGGGGGATTTCACAGAAAAACGGTCATAGGACATGATGGTGAGAAGTAAATACTCTGCTGAGAGGAAGAAGAGAAAGAAAAAGAGCTGTGCAGCACATCCTGTGTAGGAGATGGCCCTGGTGTCTCAGAGGGCGTTGGCCATGGCTTTGGGGAGAGTGGTGGAGATGCAGCCCAGGTCGAGGAGGGCCAGGTTGAGGAGGAAGAAGTACATGGGGGTGTGCAGGCGGCGGTCGCAGGCTACAGCTGTGCTGATGAGGCCGTTGCCCAGGAGGGCAGCCAGGTAGATGCCCAGGAAGAGCCAGAAGTGCAGGAGCTGCAGCTGCCGCGTGTCTGCCAATGGCAGCAGGAGGAACTCGCTGATGCAGCTGCTGTTGGGCATCTGCTGTTGTTGGGCTTGGAGTCCTGCTCAGAGTGCAGAAGATAATGACAAGTCCAGACCATTCTCAGAGACACTCCTCCTGCTATACTATGAAATGTTTTTATTCTCTTACAATAGTGTACATTTAGCACCATTACTTGCATTTAATTTCATGTATTTCAACATTCCTTAAGCAGAAGCAGCATATGGAGCTCTAACCTTCCTCTTATTTTCTTATCCCTTCTCCATGGATATTTTCATCTGTTTCATGTCTCATATCTTTACCCCAAGTGCTCTTAGAGCCCTCTACCCCAGCTTCTGTGGCATTCAGTTTCAGTTAGAAAATGCTGCCTGTTTGTAGGATAAGTGAATTATTCATGCCTACAGAAAATGAAGATAATTCCATCCTTCGAGAAAGGGGAGACTGAAAGCACATCATGTGTGAGTGTTCACAAAACAAGCAATTGGTTGACGAAAAATTCTCAGAACTCTTATTGTCCCTTTTAGATTTCTGACTCCAAACCTCTTTGCCTAAGAACAGGAAATGGAAACCCCCTGCCTTGGCTCTCCTTTTGCAAAGGACCCTAGGAAACATCCTGTTGTGCAGTGGAGCTGTGATCCCCTGCCCCAGGCAGCAGCTGTGGCAGCACAAGCCCTGCCGGGGGGCTCCTTCCCCCCACACGTCTCCCCGCAGTGCCCTGGGCAGCTCCCCGGGCAGGCTGAGTGCTGAGCCTGGCAGGCGGCAGAGTCCCATACCCGGCACACAGCCCCTGGGGCACAGCAGGGACCCTGCTCTGCAGGACAGCCCTGAGCACCCGTCTCAGCTGGAGCAGAAAGCTTTTTCCACAGTAAAGAAACATGCAGTGCCTGCAGTCAGATCTCCTATGGGATGTCCCAGTTATAGTTATCCCTTAATTAAAAGCAGCTCATGGTCAGCTGTGAGACTTACCTTGTCATGGTCTGTGAGCAATGCTCCTGCAGTGAGCTCACAGCCCGCTCACACTGCACACTTCCTGTAAGTTCTCTTCAATTTCTCTCCTCTCCTTCTGTCACCTGCAGGCTGTGCTGTGCACAAGAGCTGCTCCTGGGCACAACTGTCTCTCTGCAGCCCTGCACACTTTTATGAGCTCCCTGTGTCCCAGGAGCCTGGACAAGCAAGCAGCAGATGATGTCATTTTTATCCTTCCCACTTGGGTCCCCTGACACATCCCTGGGTCTTCATGGCCAACAGCTCCTGAAAGACAACAGCATCATGACTGTGCTTTGAAATTCGCTCAATTAACCACCACATGTCCAGTGGTCAGTGACTGATTGGAGACATATGGGGAGTGCTCCCAGAGTTCGTTTGATGAAACAATAAGGGCACCCAGACAAGGAAGGCGAGGTTTGGACTTTCCCTGTGCAGGACAGTGATCCAGCTGAGGCAGTGCAGGAGTCTCATCCCTTGACAGAAATCCTGGAGATGAAATGGGATTCAGCTCCCTACACACCCACAGGAGCTGGGATTCCTCTGATTCAGTTCAGAAGTGCACAAGGAGTTGCCTGCATGTGAGCTCCTGCTCTGAGTCCTCGGTCCTTCAGCAGGGAGGCAGTTGCTCACACACAGACACTGGGTGATGCCCAAGGTGCCTGGGCTGCTCCTGATGTGTGCCAGTGCTTGTAAACCGTGTGGGAAGTCCCTGAGACAGACACTTCCTTCCTGGGCATCAGCTGAGGGCCAGAGAGGGGATAGCACCGGCTGTCTGGTGAATTCACATGCAGCTACAAGAGCAGCACAGGGCCTTCAGCAAAGCCATGCACATGGTGTGTCCGTGCTGCTACGTCACCTCCAAGACCCACGATCGGTCTAATGTTTGTGTGCCACCTTCTGCACACTGATACCATAGATGAGCTATCCAGTCAGGCAATGTCCAGTGATGCTTTTCAATTAGGATGTTTACTTATGTGGTTTTGCACTAATGCAAACACCAACACACAAGAAGCTAGAAATCTTGGTAGAGCTGCTGGCCTGAGCTCCTGTTTGGACCATGGGGACACAGTTTAAAGGCTTCCACAACTGCACTGTAGCACAAGGGGGATACAAAATGTTTAGGATGGATGGGCGAGGAGATAAAGAAGGGTGAATGCCCTCTGTGAGAGTGCACTGAGCTCTGCCTGGGGATGGAAGAGCAGCCAGGTCAGACCTAATGGAAATGGCCAACAGAGGAGACCAACAGTGTCTGTACCTGTCTTTCTGATCAGGGAGAGCAAGTGGAAGGTGCCCTCTGCAGACATATGGGAGTCTCATGTTGTCTGGCCATTGTCCCCTTTGGGAGCCTTTTTCACTCCAGTATGTGCTGCAGGGACAGCACAGCAGGGCATGTGGCATCCAGCAGATCCATGGAGAGCACAGGTGGCAGCTTCTTGACCAAGCCATGGAGGAACCAAAGAGGAGAGGTGCTCTGCTAGATCTCATACTCTCCGGCATGGAAGGACTTGTGGGAACTGTGAAGGTGAAAGGGGCATCAGGCCATGTGCAAGATGCAAATGTATCTCTTTTAATTTATTTATTCATTTTGAGGCTGTAAGCTTAATAGTTGATCATAAATGTCAATAAAACTGAAACAAATAATTGAAGACAAAGATGGAAATCAATGAAAATGTGTTAACCCTTCTCAACATGAGAAATTCTCATGAGTCTTGTTCCATTTTAAGTTGTAAATATGAATCTTTGAGGAGATTTGATGTCTTTTTTTTTCTTTTACTGAAACTACAATGTTTTCCAGAACTGTGTTCGCTGGACACAAATGCCTTCACGTTCACAGACACAGACAGCGGTGCCAATGCCAATGCCCTGTGACTATAGCCCGGTGCCCAGCACTACTCTTCCCTGCTGCCTATTTGATGTGCCTCATCCTCCAAGTTTTTTCAGCTCTCCTAAAGAAATGGCCATGGTTAAGGGCATGTTTTCAGCAGGCCATTTGGGCACACACTACTCCCACTGCCCTCCAGATTTCTCCATCCCTTGCTCTTTGTTCAGTCAGATACCTCCCAATTATCTGTCTGATTTCTGACTTTCAGGGGGATTACTGGAATTTGTTCCATCTCCCCAAATTCTGAGAATCAGTGAGAATGTGTTAACCCATCTCAATGTGTGAAATACAAGTCCTGATCAATTTTAAGTTGATACCTATCAACTACCTGGCTGATCTATCCCAGGGAGATTACTGGAATTTGCTCTATCTACCAGAGTCTGATGGCCTCTGTTGTCAAATACTTCACTGTGTTTCAATCTATCCTATCCTATCTCAGTCTAAATCATTTATTTTAAAAGTATTCCATATGAAAGACAAACTTCAATAGATGCCGCTTGAACATGGCATGCAGTTGATCACTGTGTTTTACTGTTCATTCAATTGTATCACCTTTCTTTCCATTTGCTGGCCAGATAAAAAAGAGAAATCTTTCCTTTTCCATGTGTAGCTGGTTCTCTGAGGAAAGCCAGTGGGAGTTGGTGCAAAGCAGTTTTAACACTGAGTGGATGAATGCAGAGGAGAAGAGTGATGTGAAGAAAAGTGATGCAAGTCCCATAGGTCCAAAGTGAGCAGAAATTGGGTGGGGAGGTTGAGAAGGACATTTGTCAACACAGTAACAGTACAGAACTCATTGGGACATCCTGGATTGGTATCAGTTGCACAGTGCTGCTTTAATGTCTTCCTTAAACCCAACTATAAATAAATAGACAATAAATATATAATGGATTCTTTAAGCTCTCTCCAGATATCCCTCCTTTTTGCTGAACAAGTTCTGATAACCTGAAGAAGATAACAAGATGGCATAAGGCACAGGAGATTCTTTAGGTTATAATGGTCCCAGGGTGCATTTGATGTTGAGTTCATCAGCCTCCAGTGCAGAGAGAAGTTTGCACAAAGTGCTCAACAAGACAAAGTCAGAAGTAACAGTGAAGTTTCTTGGAGTATTAATGGGCCCAGTGAGGGCCATTACCAAGTAAGCTTCCCAAGGGACTTGTTAGAGAAGATAACTGGAAGCCATGACTAAAAGCAGGCAAAGGCACTGGCATGCTAAGAAACCTCTCCTTTGCCTTACAAAGCAGACAGGTCAAGCCCTGATTACAAGACCAGTGGTAGAGAGGTCCTGTATGTCATGTTGGCTCCTGGCATTTCCTGGGGCAATGGGTTGGAGGTCTGTATGATGTTAAATGATAGACATGGGGACAGAAGATCCCAGGCTCTACATGTGGTGCAAGGACGCTGTGAGGTTCATGTCCCATATGAGACCTATGTTTCATTGCAGGATCTGAGAAGGGATGTGAGAAGGGCCCAGTCTGAATAAGCAGTCAATCCCTGTGAAACTCTGAACTTCAGATCTCTCAGTTCCAGTGCCCTCCTTTGCTCATTATCCCAGAGTTTGATGACCTTTATGTTCTGCGGTGCCCAGAAGTGCACCTAGTGCTGCTAGTGAGGCAGTAGCAATGCAGAGCAGAGAGGGATGATCCTTTCCCTCACCCAGCTGGCAATAAGTTGCTTCATGCACTCCAGGGGACCGTTGGCTTTCCTGGCTGCCTTGGCACACTGCTGACTCACATTCAGTGTGATGCTGACCAGCACCCCAACCCTTTCCAGTCAGAATCCTCTCCAGTGTCCCATATCCAGTCAGTGTGTATGTCCAGCGTTCCCCCTACCCAGGTGCACAATCAGGCACTTGTTCTTGTTATACTTTATGCACTTGGTGCTTAGTACCAACTGGTACCCACTTCTCTGACTTGTCCACATCTCTCTGCAAGTCCTCTCCACCCTCAGTGGAGGCAACTGCACCTCCTCATCTGGTCTCATCAGCAAACTTGCTCAGAACATCTTCTACTCTTGCATTCCAGTCATCTGCATAAACATGAAAGGAAAGTGGCCCCAAAATGGAACCCTGGGGACCCCGACAGTGACCATCTACCAGCCTGATGGAACCCACTGACTATAATCCTTTGGGACTGACCTACTGGCCAACTGCTCACCCACCACACTGTGTTTCTTTCTAGCCATATGCAGAACATTCTGTCCAGAAGGTTGTTGTGAGAAACAGTGTCAAAATTTCCACTGAAATCCTCAAGGATTACATCAACTGGCTTCCCTTGTTCGACTAAACAGATAACAGTGTCACAAAATGAGCTTAAATTAAACAGGACCTTCGCCTCACCAACTTGTGTTGGCTGCAGCCAATGACAGAATTGTCCTTCAGCTGTTTTTCCATAACTCCCACCATCATTTTCTCCATAATTTTACCAGGCTCTGGACTGACAGGTCCATAATTGCCCATGTCATCTTTCTTGCTCTTCCTTACAATGAGACAACATTTGCCAGCTTCCTGTCAGCTGGCATGACCCTAGACTTCTTTAGATGCAATTGAAATGAGAGCCCAGAGCACACTAAGGTGTCATCATTGAAAGAAAGTAGATGTGCCATAGCTTTGCAATGCCTTGAACTCCAGAGTATGCCACAAATGGAGCAGAGGGGAAGATTTGCCTCTTCTGTAGTGAACTCATTCATTTGGTAAGCAGAATAACACTACCTGATACATGGGGACTGTGTCTCTGCACTGCTCTGCTCAGCTCACAGGGCAGCGGTCTGGCAGGGTGTTGCTCTCATGTCAGTGCAGGTAAATTCACTTTAATCCTTTTTCCTCTGTAAATGCTTCCTCTATTTCTATGCTCAGATACACTTCCACATTCCCTCAAGTACACTTCCATATATCATTAACAATTACACTTTCTTATACCATCAAAACAGTTTGTCAAACAGTACAGTTCTTCAGTTCACATAAACTCCCTTAATACAGTCTGTATTCTTCAGTTATAAACACCTTGCCACATAACCAGCACTGATTGAACCACCTCCCTCACACACTTCCTCACAAGCAGTACATAGTATTACATAAATGGGTTGACACTCATTGGTCGGGTGGAATGTACACCTCTCCTTAGGACAATCTTACTAATCTACAGAGTGCAAACTCCCGTCTTCTTACATACAAGCAGAAAGTACTTATGAGTGGACAGACAACACAGTCTTTCACTTTGTCCGTGTCTGGCCATTTCCCTCACAGGAGGAAGGAAACATGGATCGGGACTCGGCACTCACCCTGCAGCTGTTCTGTGTCTCACTCACACCACACTCACTCTGACATTTAGATCAAAAACCATGGTTTATTCATACTACACAACGCTGACAACGTTTTCTAGCTGGAATCTTAATAACACTCATACTCTTGTCGACCAGTTGCAAACGTTAATGTTTTTCCCAGAGTCAGCTTGACACACGGTACCAAACACTTAAAGCAGATGATAATATTGAACATACAACCTATAAGCCCCATGATTACAACTTGGAGAACCCAGGCTACCATTTGACAGGCTATCCACTATATCCCATACCCGTAGGAGAGACCAACCTAGGTCCCTCCTATTGCAAACCACCTGGGAGAGAGTACTTGTTCTTGTTTCCCTTCATATGACATACAGTTCCCTTTCATAGGAACTCACCCAAGGAGTCTTCCTACCCCAGCTGGCAACCAAAGCCATGAGCTCACCTCCCTGGGAGCAGCACGTATGGCTGTAAACTGTGTAGGATGTCTCCTCAAGACATATGGGCTCCACTTACCATACACATACCTGGTCCACCTACGGGTGGTCCTTGTCTGTCCCTGCAGTGATCAGGTGAGGAAGGGAGTTCTTCAGAGAAATCTCAGGGTGCGCCAAAAGTGTCTCCCTCTCAGCTGGTCCTGCAGCGAACAGAGCTGGTCCCACCTGGGCCGCCAAATTGACTACAGGAATTGAACTCTATAACCTCTATAACTGATACAGTCTCCCATGACATCCTTATAACAAAGCTGAGGAAGTATGGGATAGGTGAGTGGACAGTGAAGTGGGTCGAGAATTGGCTGACTGGCAGAGTGCAGAGGGTTGTCGTTGGCGGTGCAGTGTCTGGCTGCAGGGCTGTAATTAGCGGCGTCCCCCAGGGGTCTGTGCTGGGTCCGGTCTTTTTCAACATCTTCATCAACGACCACCCTCAGCAAGTTTGTTGATGCCACGAAGTTGGGAGGATTGGCTGACACACCTGAAGGCTGTGCTGCCATTCAGCGAGACCTGGACAGGCTGGAGAGCTGGGCAGTAAGAAACCGGATGAGGTTTAACAAAAGCAAGTGTAGAGTCTTGCACCTAGGGAGAAATAATTGCATACACCAGTACAGGCTGGGGGATGATCTGCTGGAGAGGAGCTCTGCTGAGAGGGACCTGGGCGTCCTGGTGGACGACACATTGGCCATGAGGCAGCAGTGTGCCCTTGTAGCCAACAAGGCCAATGGCATACTGGGGTGTATTAAAAAGAGCGTGTCCAGCAGGTCGAAGAAGGTGATCCTCCCCCTCTACTCTGCCCTGGTGAGGCCTCATCTGGAATATTGTGTCCAGTTCTGGGTTCCCCAGTACAAAAAAGACAGGGATCTCTTAGAAAGAGTCCTGTAGAGGGCCACAAAGATGGTGAAGGGCCTGGAGCATCTCCCCAATGAGGAGAGACTGAGGGAACTGCGTCTGTTTAGCCTTGAGAAAAGAAGGCTGAGAGGGGACCTGATCCAGGTCTATAAATATTTGAGGTGTGGGGGGCAAAGTGGTGAGGCCAGACTCTTTTCAGCAGTGTGTGGAGACGGGACAAGGGGAAACAGACAGAAACTGGACCATAGGAAGTTCTGCACTAATGTGTGCAATAACTTCTTTATGGTGAGAGTGACAGAGCACTGGAACAGGCTGCCTAGGGTGGTTGTGGAATCTCCTTCTCTGGAGATATTCAAGACCTGCCTGGATGCCGAGCTGTGCAACGTGGTGTAGGGAACCTGCTTTGGCAGGGGCGTTGGACTCAATGATCTCTGGAGGTCCCTTCCAACCTCTACAATTCAGTGATTCTGTGAATATCATGGGGTGGTTTGGATGGGGAAAGACTACGCCTTTGAATGACCTTTTGTCAGGGCATGTCCTGGGATTCCTAGGATCCTCAAAATGCAGCATTGCTTCTGTCACTGAAAAATGGGGCCCTGTGTGGATTGGAGGGAGGGTCCATGAGTCCCTGGCCCACCTGACTGAGTATTTCCATGGTCTTAGCAAAGACATACTTACAACTTGAGAATGACAGTTAGCTGCGTTCATGGTGGCATGGCCACTGCTGATGGCCTTGAACTGTCTGAACATAACTGAAGAGGCTCAGGCTGATGCAAATCAGCTATTGAATGACAGTGTTGAAAAACTGGAAAGACAGGTGGCAGTTTTGATGGGGAAAAAACCTAATTCAATCATTCTTCTATGGAAGATCAGGAACATCTCTCTGGAGGACCATGGGGACCCTCTACAAGGGAATCTGTATAAAATGGACTCTATAAATGAAGACACTAAAAGGTCAGATTTTGAGGTTCCATTTGGACTAGATCTATTTGAGATCTGACTGATTGTAACCCAAAAATGAAAAAAAAAAATGCAGGATAGGCTGGTGGGAGTGCCCTGACCAGTGTCCAACCCCCCAAACCCTGCTGCCCATAATACAGCAGCTGAACTGATGGATATAGTACAGTGGTTTAGACAGAAACCAAGAGAGCATGCCAGCATAGCTGCTCTGGTTATGGGACATGGAGGCAGAAAGCGCTGTGGTGAATGGACTGGAAATTTCAAAACTGACATCCATTACTACTCACCCTGCCCTCAGGCAAAGACTGTATGTTCTGTCCAACATAATGAGGATAGCCATTTGATCAGTGAATGATTTATGGCTGTGTGTCATATAACATGGCCAAATAAGAATGACATACCATTAAATATCAGCCTGTGGTCCTCTATGGAGGACTAACAAAATTATATTAGAGAATTAGGCATGAAAGAGGCAATCTATGAAGATGATTTTGAGAGCCCAGTCAATAAATTTTTCATCAGGAACGAGGGATCTCATCCTACAGCCATCAACTTTACATCAGTATGGGTCTATGTTATCCATACTGAAACCCCAGTGGCCCTCAGATGCTGTAATACAACAGGCTGCCCAATTGATGGGGAGACAAGAGTGCCTACGGCCAGATGCAGGCTCTGAATGGTGGTGAAAAGGTCAGAGAACCATCTGCTGCCATGACTTAGGTGTCCAGCCCCTAAGGAAATCCAGTCTGGACCCATTAGGGTCTTGAGACAACAAATGTTTAAAGACCAGATTAGAGCAGGAGTTCAGTTTAAAAAGATCGATGGACAGCATAATCAGGAAAAAATATCTGTTAAACAGGCCCAAGCACTGAGTATTTATAGTCCAACCTTTTCAGCCAAACTAGATGTGAATGTAACTCAAGAAGGGTCTGGATGGGGGCTCTGGCAGAGCCAGAGTTCTTTGTGAACCCCTATGATGTTTTGGTCACAGGTTTGGCATGGAGCAGAATAAAGATACATCACAGTTGAAGAGCATTTATTGGCTACCTATTCTACACCACAGGTGGTAGAACCAGTAACTCAGATTTCAGAGGTTATCGTTAAACAACAAGGCCAGTCCAGGGGTGGGTAAAAGATCTAACACACATCTCTATGATGGGGGTGGCCCAATCACAAGCAGTGGTGCGCTCAGTTGTTCTGCTTGCCTGCTCCTCAAGGAGTTAGGAGAAATCTATGCCTGTTGCGTGTTTGAGTGCATGCGCGATGCCATGTGGAGGGCTTATCGCAATAAAGATTGGCGGATTTGCTGCGTAGACCGGTCAGAACTCAGATCTGCGTTGTGCTTCCTGCGGCACCAAACGCCCAGCAGTGGCAGTTCCGCGTATTGGCCAGCAGGTGGCAGCAGAGACCACGGAAAGAACGTCTGCGGGACAGACCCTGGGGATCCGTTCTCTTTTGATTATAGGGGAAGAACACAAAGATGGAAGAGGAGGGAAGGGGGAAAAAAAAAAAGAAAAAAAGAAAAAATCAAACCACAGCAAACAAATAAAAACTTCTCCAAACGTAGCAAACGTGAATGTCTGTCAATAAATAAATGAGTAATTGAATTGATGTCCCTTCCCCGCCCCCCCCCCAACCCCCCCCAATTTCTGAGATGAAAAAAAACACCTGGTATCAATTGGACAGATGCACACAGTGAAGCCAGGGATGGTCTGAAACGCAAAGCAGCTGAGCAGCTTTTAGAAGAAAACAGAGTAGTAACAACTTCTGTACCTACATTCACCACTCTGAGATCCTGTCTGGGTCACCCAAGGCTTGTAAATAACCACTGTGTCGCTTCTGATGTCGAGTGATTTGTTGTCAGTTCTCTCATGGTTCTCCGGTCAGTTCTCCGGTGCCAGGATCTGCCACAGGGCATTCTGACCACGGGCATCATGTTTCTACGCTGCCGCCTGCATTTAACAGGCAATGGGACTGCCCAGCATGTGCAAGGCAGCACCTCTTTCACACCACCAGAATGTTTAAGGCTGTTGGGATTGTTGTTAGCGTCCCATTAACACTGGGGCTAGAGATACCCTTAGGATTGACATTACTATTAGCATTACTTTGATGGTGCCCTATCTGGGTCATTTCCAGGGGATGTCAGGAGTAAGGCACAGTGTCAGGAGAAAAAGAACAGACTCTGTTACTTTATAAAAGTGATAATAGAGAGAGTTCATTGGAAAAAATACAACTCTTAAATAATACAAAGCATGCTTCTGATTGGATGCAGGCATCATCTGGGCTCTGATTAATATTACTTTTAAGGTAAAGATTATTGTTACCATAATGATTTTTTTTTTGGATGATGATCAGGGTTAAGGTTCCTTTTGCTACAAACTTCTAGCATCATTTTTGTTGTTACATTTGGAGTTAGGGACGATTTTAGAATCAGGGTAAGGGTTAGGATTAGAGTTACATTGCGGGTTAATGCTGTTATCTTTACAGCTCCTGTGAGGGTTGGGGTCTGGGTCAGGTGTTTAAAAATGAAATGAAAAAAGAATTTAAAAAATATATTGAAAGCTTCAGATTTCCTTAATCTTTGTGGGAATCATATAATGTGCAACTCAGATCTACCTCTTTGTGCAGTGACTGCCTGTAAATTTGCTAGAGCCCAATATAATATGGCCTTGTGCTTTCCGCTAACTCACCTTCATTTCATTTTCATTACATTTGCTTGGTAGTCAGATTTTGGTGTGTGGATATTTTAAAACAATCTAACTGACATTGGCAAAAAATTAAAAATAAAATTAAAAGAAAGTGCACAACAGCATCGTATCAATTTTTATAGATAAGATAAAGAAGAGCAGTTTCCCTTAGTTTTCTGTGCCTCTTTACTTTCTTACCCTCTCCCCTTGTGTGAGAAACTCTCAAAGTCAAAGATTTCTAGTTAGGCAAAGATGGCAGCGATAGCAGCAGTGCTTATTCATTATTGCAATACTGCGCGCACGTCCCCTGTTGGCAAGAGAGAAACTGCACACCAGTCAGTGAAATCAATTCTGTTCTATGCCCTAAACCCAATGCAGGTCATGCTCTCATGGCTCTCATTGGTTGAGCATCTCAGGCTCACAGACTCCTCGAGACTGTGGCTAGGATTCATTTCCATAGAAGGTCAATTACCAACCTCTTGTTTTTAGGTCTGCCTTGTACTTTTCTGAGGAGAGAGAAGGGCAATGTTTCCAAAAGTCAGTACATTCATTCTGTCCTGTGCTGGGCTCTACCCACCCTGTATTTATCTTGTGCTTGTCTCAATTCTCCCCATGTCAGAATGCCCCCAGTCTGAACTTAACTCTGTTCAGCAACTTTCTTGGTGGAAAAACTACTTATACAGCTGTTTTACAAGAGGGTTATACATTCAGTTAGGGCCTACACTATGTACTGAAAATACTGGAAACTTCCACTGCAAAAACACAATCTACCTCTCCCATCTGTGCAGCCTTGCAGACCCAGAGCACGCCAGGTTATTTCTGCTTTCATAGCATTTGCATGCTGTAGGGTGAGCAAAAGGTTCTGCTGCTTGATTCTTCTGCAAGAGCTGCCTACCGGCAAATGGTTGCAGGGATGGAGGATGTGACAGAAAGCATTTGTCTCCACAAGAGCATAGTTACATTCAGTGCAGAGTGTGAGAGTCAGGTTGGTGTGGAAAAGCACTGACACGCTGGGGATGATGCAGTGCTCACATGTCTAAAACTTACAGACATTACTGTCAGAAGGATGGTGCTGTGTTGTGCTTCTACCTTTGGCAGCCCCTGGAGAAATGCTGTGGCACACAGAACACCTTTGTATTGCACTGACTGCTGCCATGCAGCATGGATTTAACACACCAAATCCAGAGGAGCATGACTGCATCTAACTGCCCTGAGAAAAACTACTGTAGCTGAAGAGATGAGGAGGCAGCTGCTCATCTGCAGAACAAGCAGTACTGCCAGACATTGGGCCAGGTGAGCACCTCCTGCTGCAGCGTGATGATGACGGGGCTGGAGATGATCTGCAAAGCCAGCTTAAAAGTGGGAGACGTGAGTCAACATGGCAGGAGGACAGAGGTGTTAGGGAGCAGCCAAGGCATCAAAGAGTATCAAAAGGCTTTGAAAAGTATCACAAAGCGACAGCCACGAAGACTGGGATTATCATGAGCAGCAGCCTGGATGCTAGAGATTATTTGCTCCCATACAAAATGGTAGAGATCTTGCTGCAGACATCTCAAAGCCAGGCAGAATGGGAACCCAGAGCTCTGCCTGCACGAACCCCACAGCCAGAGTGTTGCAAGCTGAGCTGCCTTGCTGTTTGTTGCATTCATCCCAATCCCTCTGAATGAAGGCTCAGAATGCAGTCAAGGCGATGACTGTGCATGAGAGTGACTTTATTCAATAAAAGACAGGAGGGCTTGAGAGGTCAAGGGTGAAGATGGGACTCCTCTTGTCAAGATGAGAGTGGCTCAGAGCTTGTGCTGCTGCCTGGTGCCTGGGACTGGCAGCCTGACTCTAAGTCCCCATCTAAGATGCTCAGCTTCACCTCACTGATGCTGACCTGCTCCTGCATGGTGGTGCTGCTGCTGGGGCACTCGGGCTGTGCTTGGGATGGGCAGCACTGCAAAGGCGCTGGGTCACAATCCAGGCAGGTGACTGCTGTGTCTGGCAGGCTCAGGTCAGCATCTTCAGCAGAGCCAGGAGATATGAGAGCATGAACATGGATGAGCCCCTTGTGTCCATCACTGTTACCATGTGGAAGGCTGTCATCCGAATTGCAGCAATTCGTGCTTAATAAGAACTCTCCATTGATGGAAACACACTGCACATCACTACTTGGTTTGGATCTTTGGGTTGACAAGGGCTCAAATCACCTAGGAAGGCATAGAAACACAAGGTTTAGTGTCAAACGTTTGCGAGTTGAATCATGAAAGAGGCTGTTGATACTTGGTAATAGAGTGGCGGCAGGAAGAAGCAAATAGGCTTCAAGCAACAGAGCCACTGTCTTGAAAGTGATCCTCATGCAGGTCCAGCTCGTGTGTTGTTTCACTGTAATCCGCTTCTTTGGGTCTACCTAGTGGGCAGCAGCACTCGAGCTGTTACTGATATCACTGAAAAGAAATGGAGACAATTGTTCTATTCCTAAGAGCTTCAAGGTGCCTAGAAGCACAAATAGAAACCAGAAGTATTTCATCACTTCACCAAAAGGAAGGTCAAACACCTGAGCTGTGAAGAGCAGTTACAGAACCTATGCATAAGATCACACCAGGCATACTTTGTTCTAACAACAGTTATGGCACATAGTCCATTTCCTTCAATATTCCCAAAATGAAATGATGTGGAGCATTACAGGGAAAGAAACACTGCACACAGACACTATGACCCTGATTATACTCAAGCAGCAGACTTAAAACAAGTCAGAGTTTTAGATTCCAGGATATTTCAGGACCTATCGTGTGAAATTCAGTTACACAACAGTGCCTAGGTGCCTGCGTTTCAAGCAACTTTCAGATCACAGCCATGTAAAATAAAAACAAATTCAGTGCAGAAATAGCAATCCTGTACCTTAATACTCATGAGATTATCCATTTTTTACAGCACTCTGACTAAGTTCTAAAACTTGCTCATCCCAGTTCACTTCAACAAGTTCCACCAGTTCAAGCAACGCAGTTCTGAGATCCTGTGTATGTTATGCGTATAGAATTGAACAGTGCAGGAATAATCTCTGACAGCTTTAAGAGCTCCGTTTTGCTTACAAACTCTCAGTCCAAAACTATTCACAGTTTTAAGGAAATGAACACCTGAAGCAGTTGGATCATCTGCCATTTGCTGCATTCTGCTTCTTGGCATCATGATTAGCACAAAGGGTTTTCTGCTGTCCTGCAGAGATGGACAAAGTCCTGCTTACAAATGGACCAAGTTTCAGTGTACAGCAGAGTTTGTACCAGACTAACAAGCCACGTCATTCAATTCATTTGCTCAGGTTGTTATGCACTCCGAAAGGAAACAGAACTAACTGTTGAATTCTGAAGGTAATCTGTGGGGTCCTGTAGAGAGTGTTTTTTACAGCTAGTTATCTGAGAAGGGTCGTAAACACGGTGCGGTTAATCAAGCAGCCATAACACCTGCAAGGACGGTGAGAACATCAGGATGCCCTGTGATGGTTAGAAACTAGCCATGGTTCTGGGAACTCAGCAAGGGAGTAGCTTTCAGGATGATAACAACAAGCTGTTAAGATACTCGGGGATAGTATGTAATTGGGAACCAATGATGAGCTCCACTTTTGCAATATGTATGAGCTGATTATCCGTATTATAAAGGTACACGCAGCCAAGGAATAAACGAGATTCGCTGATCATGTCAATGACAGGTGTGGTCGTCTGCTTTTCTCCCACCGTTCTGCAACATCGTTGTTGTTTAGTGTCACTGGGTTCGTTAAACTGCTGTTCATTCTCAGATCGTTGTTTTTTTTTCATTTTTTCCCTCCTAGACCCACTCACAATCTCCCTTCCCTTCCCCTCTCGGCCGCGCCGCACTGCGCTGTTAGAGAGGGGAGGTTCTTTGTTCCTTTTCTCCCTGGGTTTGTTCCCACTGTCACCGAGTGAGCTCTAGAGAGAACTCCGTGACACAAACTCATTGCAAAGTCTAAGCTAGAAGAAGCGTCACCTCAGTGTATCCCAGAAAAAGAACAGCATTGAGATTTTAATTGGTTTTGGTTTTTTGTTTTATTGGGGGTGGGTTGTTTTTTGTTGGTTTTTTAGGGTTTATTTTTGTTTTTTTTGTCTTTTTTTTTTTTGGGGGGGGGGGGGGGGGGGGGGAAGGGGTGGAGGGGTGCAAGGGGAAGGGAGAGGGAGGGGACAGTTGTTTGGTTATTTTTAATATACAATAAAGCTATGCAGTTCCGCTGTCAGTCGCCTCAGAGAGTTCCCGAAGGAGCTCAACCACATTCTGCTCAACATCGAGTTGTTCCATTGAGTGGAGCAATGGTAGTCTTGCAGATGGAGCAATGCAGGAATTCTGACAGGATCTCCAGGTGTATCCAGTTCATCAACTGAAAGCTCCGCAACCAAATTGGAAGGGACCGGTCCTCTTGTGCCATCTGTCAGCTCTCCCTGAAACCAGCCATTCTCACCCACATCTCCAAAGACATTACGCATTGTCCGGCAGTCAGAGGAAGCTCGTTTTCTGGGTCCTCATTAGGACCCTCAACAGGAATGTAGCTGTGTCGAGCTAAGAATCTTCAAACTGCTGGTGATACCTGTCCTGGAGTATGCAGGATGAAGGACAAAAGCTCTGCTCTCACATTCAGGGCCGTCCTCTGACAGAAGGCAGCACTCAGGACTGTTCCCAAGGATCTCTTTCATGGCTTTCAGTTCAAGCTCCTGGTCTTCCAGATGACCTTGAAGACTTCGGGCCTCTTCAATGGCAGAATGGAACGGACTGGAGCTATTACGGAGATTCTTGTTTGACTGGGTCAGAGTCTGTCTCGTTGCCTTCCCCAGCTCCATCTGCTGCTTCTGCTGCTCTCTTTTCCCTCTTGCGCGCTCTGTGAGAATGAGTTTCAGAAAGCACTACTCAGTGACAGGAAATAAGGGGAAACTTGAAAGACTTTGCAACCTAAGTCCTGGCAGTGTACTGCCAGCGGCTGATTTGGCCGTCCAGGATCCTGGCACCACAAATGCTTCATTGCCTAATGCAGCAATAAGGTGTTCTGGGGAAAGGCCAACTCACAGGTAGTCTTTGAGCACCCATATCACAACACCAACGGCCAGCACCAGCGCAGGCATCAGCATCGCTGAGACTGTCACCGGAATGCGGCGCTTCCGCACAGATGTGTGAGCAGCAGCCTCTGTGCTTTTGCCTGTGTTCATCCCTGGAAGAAATGAGACAATGTCCCATGTTACCTTCAGCTGCGCTACAGATAATCTCTCAGTGTGCTTCATGGACCCAAGAGGTCATTTTGTCAGTGGGTGCCTCCGTCTCTGGTGCCAAAGCACCGGAGGACAAGAAGGATTGCTTCCACCTCTCGTTGGATACAGAGAGGCTGCACAGGCACTACCCGTGTCCTCCTCTGGGCCGAGAGCTGGGGCTGTACTCTGGGGTCTGGGCTTGGTCCGTGGGGAGAGCTACAGAGCAGAATCCCTCACGCTTTTCCCGGCATGCGTGTCCTGAGCTCCCCCTGTGGGACGCCCCCCAGGCTGAAGGTCAGGCTTCAGCCAGCACAGGGCACAGCCAGAGCCAGCCCAGGGGAGAAACACTCCTGCTTCTTTTACATGTGCTCTATGCTCACACGCTCAGGTCTGGCTGCTGACCTGGTGTGCAAGAGCTGGCAGCAAGAGCCTGCAGGCACGCAGTGACTCTGGTTCGTGACACCGTATGATCATAGGACAGAAATTACCTGGCATGCCGGTTGGTGCTGCCTGCATTCCTCTGTCCGGGACGGGCAGTGTGGGATATCCACCTTCCTGGAGTGCATCCCGCTCACTTTGTTGGTCCGTTCCTTTAGAAAGAAAGCAGGGCAGTAGGATCGGGATGTCATGTGCCCTCATCAAAAACTGAGCTTCTCCAATCCCAAGCTCAGGTAAAGTCCAGGCCCCCCCCCAAGTACACTGTGAGCCCCTCTGTTACCCAAGGGCATTTGGGCCCTCCCAGCTATTGGACAATGCTGACTCCCTCACACCTCTTGAGGAATCAGCTCCTGTGCAAGGCCCTCACATACTGTGCTGTCACCAGCCCGTCACAGCCAGGTAGCTGCAGGCTGAAATCCAAGCTCTAACACACAGCCCAAACCTTCAGAATTAGCATCTCCACCTCATTTCCTGCATTAGCAAAGGCAGGGATGCTCGGGATGCTCCTCCTGCCTTGAACTTGCTCAGCTGCATGGAGGGCTTTGGATGAACAGAAGCACAGCACTTGCCACTTTGCCACTTGCTGCCATCTGGGTGCCAATGACTGCACAAAGCAGCTCTGACAAGTAATGGTTGTGCTGGGGGAGCAGCTGCCTCTGGGTCTTGGCTGGATGCAGACCATCTGGCAGCAGACCAGCTCTGGTGCTTGACAGCACCTGCAAGGTGATACACGGAACACGGCTGCAGCACGGCTCTGACCCATCCCTTCCTGTTGTGCAGGCTACAGCCTGCCCACACCTGTATATCACACCTCAGCTTCCCAGGTCCCACAGTGAACAGACTGAAGTATACCCACCACGCTCTGCCTTCTCCATTTCCTTCAGCAGTCGCTTCAGGAGACGGGATGAGCCCTGAGAGTATTTTCCTTGTTTGGATTCATCCTCTTCTCTTTCCGGACCTTAACAGAATGTATGAAGTTAAATATCATGTGCATGAAGATCTGAAGATCAGCGGCGAGTCAGCCAAGTCAGTGAAGACAGAGTACTCACTGCTGGGATTCCAGCTGGGCTCCAGCACAGGAGGAAACCGATGACCGGGCAAGGCCCACACTGGGGGCACTTCTGCAACCAAAGACCCATGAAAAGTTTTAGTCACACACTACAGCATCAACTGAGTAGCAGAGCATACAGGGGACAGGGCCTGCAGACACAAGTGTGATCAGACACAGGTGAGGAGAGCTTCCGGCACATGTGGGGGCCTCCTTTTCCCTGAGTGACCTGTAGGGTCTGGCGGTGGTTGGGGAATGCCACAGCCCAAATACAAAGGTCTGGGCTCCCTCAGCTGCAGAGGGGCAGCGGTAACCTTCCCACTGAAACGTGGCAGCTCTCCGAGAGAAAAAATACTCATGGCTCATCTGTGCAAACCCTTCCAGGCACAAACAGGCTTGGAAGACCTGGAGAGGATCTCCAGTAAAATTGCACCCAGGTAAACCATGAGAGCATGAACGTTTCAGCCTTCAAGGAAACAGACACTCACAACTTACCCCTGGGTTGTCCCCCAGGCACAGGCATGAAGTCCGGATCCAAAGGAGCATCCGGAAAGGGAGCACGAAGCTCATCATCTAGAATCAAGAACAGATGAGATAAGTTCCCACTTATATGCACTATATGGTGTGATCTCCATCTCCCTCAGTAACTGGATGTGGGGCATGGGAGAATAACTCAGGTCATGATTTCCAAAGTTGCAGGGTGGACGGGATGACCCGTAGGCTGGCACCTGGCAGCGTATGCAGTGCTCTCTCCGGGCCACGTGCCACATCTCTCACAGATTACGTGGAAGAAGATGCACCCCCCAGGGCTTTCTTACTGGGAGGCCTCTGATGGACAGCAAGGTCACACTGAGGCACTGGAGGAAAGCACACCTGTCTCTTCCCCTGGGCTGTGGACTGGGGCTCTGGCTTGGAAACTGGGGAGTGCCATGAGCCTGAAGCAGAAATGCTCATGCACGCCCAGCACGCCTCTTCTGAACTCTCCCCGGGCATCTCCCAGGACGAAGGCTGTGCTGCAGCCAGCAATTAGCAGAGCTACAGCCTGGCATGGCTGGAGCCAGCCCTGGGGAGCAGCGCAGCCACGGGCTCTTGCCCGGCTCCTGCAGTGCTGCCCATCACCCCCTACCCAGCAACACCCCCATGGAAGGCAGGCCCCAGGCAAGTGTACTACAGGGCCGTGGGGACACAGCCTGACTTCTTGCTCCCAGCGCTGCTCAGTTTGGGTCCCATCTCTACCCACTCACCTGCTCCCCGTGCTCACCACGGAGCAGCACAGCTCTCCTGGAAACTCATGGCCACCAATAGGAGGAAGAGGACAAGGCGGGCAGGGTCCATGTCCGCCCCCACACTTGCACCACGCTTCCAACACCACCGCTGCAGCCACAGTGAGTGTCGCACTGAGCCAAGCCTGCAGCCAGGTCTTGTGAGCTCATGACGCAGCTCAGCACAGTCATAGGATGGGGCATTGTGACCTCACATCTCTGTGATTCCGGGTGGCGGCTCCCCACAGGCTGCTGCTCTTGTGATGCACTGCACCAGGGCTGTGTGGGGCTGGTGCTTACATCATAGAAATGCAGAATCATAGAATGGCTTGGCTTGCAAGGGACAGTGAAGAACTCAGAACCCCAGCCCCACTGCCTCGGGCAGAGATGCCACCCACAGAGTCTTGCTGCCCAGAGCTCCATCCAGCCTGGCCTTGAACACCTCCAGGGATGGAGCATCCACAACTTTGCTTGGCAAACTTTTGCAGAGCTTCAACAACCCCAAGAAGGCATTATTTATTTCCAGCCTGGTGCAACACCTCAGGCCACAGGGGTAGTGACGCAATATGCACAGGTTATCCACGCGTGTGAAACGTGCTGCAATTAAGCAAGCCAAGCGGATAAATCCTCTCCAGTGTGGAGGATGATGGCTGAAATACAAACACGGAGAAGCTGACCTTCCCACAGACCCGCCAAGTCAAGTGTCACGTGCTTACATTTTTGTTGATAGATCTGCAGTTTCATCTTTTTTTGATGGCTAAGGAAATCCCCTTTCCTGCACCAAGTGTATTTCCCACGTGTAACGTGCTTCCAAGTCTGATTTTAGTAGCAGATATTGAAGGCTTGCTAGTTGGCACCTCCCATCCCCAAAGTCCCAGTGAACTCACCCACTGCTGGCAACTGGATGCTTGGTGGCGAGAGAACCATCACCTATAGGATCCCACATGGGTTTCCAGAAACTGTTGCACCTTTGGATACATGGCAATAAATACTGTGTCCATACAACACCCTCATTGAATCAGAGCCTGCCACCTTCCCTACAACCAGGCAAAGGGCACAAAGGAAGCTGAACTGCTGAACCAGGCACCAATGGGGCTTATGTGTTTGCATCAAAAGACAAAATACCAAGCAGAGAGCGTGGGAATCAGATGTTGTTTCTGAAGCAGAATTAAGATTAAAAAAATTGATTTCACAGTCTGACATCAACCCTCCTCCACCCCTCCTATTCCCCCCCCCAGCGCACCCCTCCCTTCCTTCCCTCTTTGTTTAACAAAGACTTTGAATAAAATCATCATATCAATACTACAATTGCTGGCCTGGGATTATTATCACCTCTTTCGGGTTCCTGGACAGGAGAGGTGCACCCCACTGATTTCAGCGGTCCTGCCTGGGTGGTGAGGTGACTTCACAGAATCACAGAATCACAGAATCACAGAATCACAGAATCACAGAATTGTAGGGGTTGGAAGGGACCTCTAGAGATCATCGAGTCCAACCCCCCTGCCAAAGCAGGCTCCCTACACCACGTTGCACAGCTCGGCATCCAGGCGGGTCTTAAATATCTCCAGAGAAGGAGACTCCACCACCTCCCTGGGCAGCCTGTTCCAGTGCTCCGTCACCCTCACTGTAAAGAAGTTCTTGTACACATTCGTGTGGAACTTCCTATGCTGTACTTTCATCCCATTACCCCTAGTCCTATCCCCACGCACTACTGAAAAGAGACCAGCCTCACCACTATGGCTCCCACACCTCAAATATTTATAGACCTGGATCAAGTCCCCTCTCAGCCTTCTTTTTTCAAGGCTAAACAGACCCAGTTCCCTAAGTCTCTCCTCATAGGGGAGATGCTCCAGGCCCTTCACCATCTTAGTGGCCCTCTACTGGACTCTTTCCAAGAGATCCCTGTCTTTTTTGTACTGGGGAGCCCAGAACTGGACACAATATTCCAGATGAGGCCTCACCAGAGCAGAGTAGAGGGGGAGGATCACCTCCTTTGACCTGCTGGACACGCTCTTTTTAATGCACCCCAGGATGCCATTGGCTTTTTTGGCTACAAGGGCACACTGCTGGCTCATGGTCAATCTGTCGTCCACCAGGACGCCCAGGTCCCTCTCAGCAGAGCTCCTCTCCAGCAGGTCTTCCCCCAGCCTGTACTGGTGCATGCAATTATTTCTACCCAGGTGCAAGACTCTACACTTGCTTTTGTTAAACCTCATCCGGTTTCTTACTGCCCAGCTCTCCAGCCTGTCCAGGTCTCGCTGAATGGCATCACAGCCTTCAGGTGTATCAGCCAATCCTCCCAACTTCGTGTCATCAGCAAACTTGCTGAGGGTGGTCACTATCCCCTCATCAAGGTTGTTGATGAAGATGTTGAACAAGACCGGACCCAGCACAGACCCCTGGGGGACGCCGCTAGTTACAGGCCTCAAGCCAGACACCGCACCACCAACGACAACCCTCTGCACTCTGCCAGTCAGCCAATTCTCGACCCACTTCACCGTCCACTCATCTATCCCATACTTCCTCAGCTTTGTTATAAGGATGTCATGGGGGACAGTATCAAAAGCCTTACTGAAATCAAGGTAGACTACATCTACCGCCCCGCCCCCTGTCCACCCAGCTAGTGACATCTTCATAAAAGGCCACCAGGTTGGTCGAGCATGACCTCCCCTTGGTGAACCCATGCTGAGGACTGCTGATAACCTCCTTATCACCCAGTTGTCTGGAGATGGCATCCAGAACAAGCTGTTCAATCACCTTCCCTGGGACAGAGGTGAGGCTGACTGGCCTATAATTACCCGGGTCTTCCTTCTTGCCCTTTTTGAAGACTGGACTGACACTGGCCGTCCTCCAGTCTTCAGGCACCTCCCCAGTTCTCCAAGACCTCTGATAGATTACAGAGAGCGGCTCAGCAACGACCTCCGCCAGCTCTCTCAGCACCCGCGGATGCACCCCATCAGGTCCCATGGATTTATGGACCTTAATGTTTCCTAGGCACTCACAGACCACCTCTTCCCTGACTAAAGGGAAATCTCCCATTCCCCGGACTCTCTCATCAACCTCCAGGGTCTGGGATTGCTGAGGGAGAGTCCTTTCACTAAAGACAGAAGCAGATGACCCTGCGGGGTAAAAGCCCACAAAAGGCAAACCACAATTAGTACCGAGACCCTGTTGCTTTTGTTGTAGAAAATACAGCGGTTTAAATGTGATAATGATCCAGATTAGAGAAACAATAGGGTTGTGTTACCTCCGCTTTAACATGTTAACTTTACAAAATTTGTTTTTGAACCATTGCTCCCCCTCCTCTTGTGTGTAGGAACATAAGGGAAAGAGATACCTAAGAAAATCCCTTAGGATGTATATTGGCATATCAGAGGGATATTGCTGGGGAACCGGGAGGGACTCTAAGCAAGAACACCCTCATCAAATAATGTAATCATTGGTGGTTAGTATATAAGTTGGAGGACGGGTTAAAATGATCCCAAAACCAGGAAAAAGGATAGGGAAAAGATGTTTAAATATTGTGTTAGATATGGCCTAGAGATCCACTACAGGGAAAATCAATATTTGGCCAAAATATGGATCTGATGAAGGTTGGGTTTGTCAGATCTCGAATTTATATGTAAAGAACAAAACCCCTTTTCAAAGGAGGAATCAGAATATGCTGCCTGTTGGATACAAGAAATCAGCCTGTTATTAGTAAAAAGAAAAAGGCCTGGACCAGGAAGGAGAGGAATTAGAAAAAGGAACTAATCAATGGGACCCTCCTGAGAATCTCCCCCCCATATAACCCCAATGTAGCACAAAGGGAGACAGGCACTGCCCCAGTAAGAGGAAATGGTAAAGCACACAGGGACATTTCACAGAAAAGAGGGGCATGCTGGGCTCAGGAGAGAATTAAAACAATGTAAAAGGGACATAAAAATTTCTCCTCTCCCAGACACTAGCTGTACCAGCACCTCAGTGTACCCCTTATGGGAGGTCCCATTGGGACAAGGACAAATATGCTATGTAAACTCCCCACTCACTAGTGGAGAAATTAGAAATTTTAAGAAGGAAATGAAATCTTTAATCGAAGATTCTATAAGAGTAGCAGAACAATTAGATCAATTTCTGGGGCTTTCAAAACTTTGGTCCCATCAGGACCCCCTGGTAAATATAAAAGTGGGACCTGAGGGGGAAGAAGTTGTGGTTTTAGTTGATACTGGGACAGCTCGTTCATCACTGGCCCGTAAGGTGTCAGGACTCAAATTAACAAATGAGGCCTTAAAGATAACAGGGGTAGAGAGAACCGGGATGACAGTACCACTTTTTGAGAATACTGTATTAAAACTAGGGGATAAAGATGAAATTGGGAATCAAGAAAAACATGAAATAAGGCCATAAAGATAAGGGTGGAACAGCCCAAGGAACTGAATGATATGGATTGCTAAGGGAAAGTTATATGATATTAAGGGTGTTTGTGGAAACTGAAAAATTGTACTGTTTGATCTGTGGGTTTTGAAGGGAATGGGACAAACTGCTTTGATGGTATAAGAAAGTGTAATTGCTATTGGTATACAGAAAGTATAATTGAGGGTGTGTCAAAGTGTAACTGAAGGTACAAATAGTGAAATTGTGTACAAAGGAAAAAGGGTTAAAGAGAAAGTGAGTTTATGTGTGCTGGTATGAGAGCAACCCCCTGTATTGTTTCCCCCCCCTTGCAAGAACTCTTGGAGTGAGAGAGAGCCGGGTACAGAGACTGTTGCTGTAAGCAGCAAAGGGGGGAGGTGGGGAGGAGGGGGCAATGGAAGTGAGAATAGCCTTCATGTGCAGAGACATAGGAAACCTGAAATCCCAGTGTTAGCACTGGACACCTGGAGAGAAGGAGGTGAAACTGAAATAGGATGTTAGTAGTTTTTGTAATGATGAGAGTTTGGAAAGTGAGAAAGTTTGGGACAGACACAGGCTGGAGGAGGAAGGACTGGCAAGGTATAACAGGGATGTCAGGACTGAAAAGAGGTGAACGATATGAAAACAAAACAAAACTGATTGACAAACAGATAGTAAGGGAATTGGTGATAATAACAGCTGTTACTGTTGTGGTGCCAGAATAGGGCCGTAGGACCCAGAGATCCCCTCAGGGAGAGGTGGGGGGAGTGGGGGCTTGAAGTGCCCAGGGAGGGCTCCGCCCCACTGAAAGGAAAGCAGTGTGCAAACTGCAACGGGAAATTGCATCTAGGGAAGCAAGATAAAGAGATTTATTTTCTGGTGGATATGGGTGCTTCTTACTACTCATAGATGGTTTTGTAACAGTAATAGAAGCTACTGCCCAACAAGAAAAGGTTTACGTTTTTTTTGGATTAATTAAATACGAACTAAGTAGGAATACAGAAATTCTTGTACCTGCCAGGTTGCTCTGGCAAGAAATTTAATAAAACTGGAGCTAAGGGTCCAACAATATTGACTGTTTAAAAACTGTAAGTCTGACATTAGCACAAATGGGGAAAAACAATGTTGTACCCCAGGAGTCACAGCAATATCAAACATGATGCACTTAGGGGTGTGGGCATCAGGGCCAAACATGAAGCCCTGAATAGAAGTTAAAAGCAAGAGATTGCCCAGTCAGGGTAAAGTGGTACCCTATAAGGATACATAACTGTAGAAGGATAGAAGACTTTCTGGAGTTTGGACTCCAATTTTGCAAAAATTTTTGATAGCAAGTGCTGTAGTTTGGTACAACACTTGAAGGCAAGTAATAGAATTGTTGAATGCATACACTCAGTGGTGGCAAATCCATGCACTTTATTAACCCAGTTAAGGAATGAATAGGTGGAGTTTACCTTCTGGATTTGAAGGATGTTTCTTCTGCCTGCTTTCTGTATCACGGCTTTACAAGTCGGTGTGCAGGTTTGGAGGAGCTATCCCCCTTGCACCCGGCGCTGCGCAACGCTGGAATAAACATACCTGCTTTACAACCCATCTCTGGATTATAGAGTTTGATTCCGCAAGTCAGCTAAACATTTGTGGTTGGTTTTTCTTTTCCCTAAACAAAGCAACCTGTTTTCTGCACTTGCTGTGCCTTACGAAAATGCACAGAAATTAGGCAAGCCTGAGACTCACCAAACACCACATGTGACATTTTGTAAAAGGTCAGTTTTGCAGCAGAGAACCACATATAATTATACCAAGTGTGCAACTACTTTTCCCATGCAGCAGCAGGCAGCAATGAGGCTGTTCTCATAATAAAAATACCATTTGAAAAGTAGTGTAATTAAGTGTGTATCATGATGTACCCAGTAGCAACGAGAGCTCTATTAACATCTTCTGGAACAAGTAGATCACTCCCATCCCCTGCAATGACTTTGCCTCCAATATCGCATGGCTGATAAATTGCAGTCTTCTGGATATGAAATATTTGCAAGTAATTTGCAAACTGCAGCTAATCAGAACCGTCTTCCATATTGTCACCAACCACTTCAGGCAGCATTGTTCCATTTTGACATCTGGCTATGAGGCATTCATGCACGGCATTCACATACATAGGTCAATAAATAGGAGGGAGGGTGATTTCAAGTACTTATGCTTCCATCAGTTTCTTCTGTGTACCTGTGCAGTAGCTGCCCATCTCACCTGGTAGGTACGAATGCTGTTTTCTACTCCAGGTCAATAAAAGCCTCCATGTTGACATCCACATGCAGATTTGTCCAGCTAACACCATGGAGAAAAGCTTCTAAAAGTCAGTTCAAGTTTTTAATGAGATTGCTGAGCATAAAACCACATGATTCCCATGATTTTTCACAGATTGTTTTCTGCAAACCTGGATCTCACAAGCCTACAAGCAAGGAGAAAGATAACGGCACAGCAACAAATAGTATGATTGTGGGTTTTTTTAAATACAATCAGAATATTGTTCTATCACCAGCTGCTTTTAAGGCAATTCACTCCCATCAAACTCTCAAATATTCACCCAAGTCAGCTTTCATCCATGTTTTTACCTCCTGAGCAATTGAATCTATAGGAACTATTGGACTTGGAGACAACACAAGGACATACTGCCAGCTGAGAACCTTTCAGCTAATTCATCCAACAGCATCTAAAGGTTCAAAGCTCACTGAGGGGGAGAACAGTATTTGGGATATTAGAATTCCCCCCAAATGTATTGGGTTTATTTTTCTAAGATTATTAATTTAAAGCTGAACTTGCACAAGTGAGGGAAAGCACCTTTCTTCCACACAGAGGAATTGGCACCATCTTCTCTCCAAAGAAAATTCTTTAAAAAGGCCCAAAAATTAAGTATACATAAATATTAATGTGTATTCATGCTCTTCTCTCTGCCAGAGTTCTGCTAAGTACACCAGTCACGTGAAAAAAGCAAGCCAGGCCATCCTGAACAAGTACAGTTATTACTGCACAATGGGTAAATAGCAATCAGTCCTAGAGATACTGTTCCTATACAGGGGAGGCAAGACAAAAATAAATAAACCCTTAACCACAATAAAATCCAAACCCAGTTTAAGAAAGCTTGTATTTATTTCAGCCTCAATGGAGTCAGTTTGAAACTGTCAGAGAGACACTGTACACCTATATACAAATTTAAGAACACAACGGAGTAACTGTTACTGTTTATTAACAACCAGTTTTAATAATACGATAAAAGTATGTCCTGAGAAAGGGGAACAAACATGCTTCTTCAAGGTTTTTTAGCTGTTCTGGATCTCAGCCGTCGCTTGATGATCAGATGATCACTTTCCTTCTTTTGTTCCTCAGATTCCTGAAGAAAACATTTCAAAAGTTACTCATGTTTTCACACAAGACTGACAAGCTCTTCTTGACCCACGCAAACATATTTCTTCCCCTAAATGGATTTCAGAATGGCATTTGCTTATTATATTTTATTCAGAAAACTATGGGATACCGAGATCATTTTAATGCAGCTTAATCACAAGGAACAAATATGGAGAATGTACAAAATCCTGTTTATCTTAAAAAAGCACACACATCTGAGGAAAGCCTGAAGGCAGCTTTCATTTTGAAATACTTGTTTTCAAAAGAGTATTATAATACTTGTTTTGTGAAACATGAAGCGTTCAGAAAACATTTTTAAATCCCTGTAGCTATGACTTGCCCAGAATTTCAGTTCTCGGTTCAGTTCCATGTTCTCAGAACTACAGTGAGAAAAGAAATTCTCATCTTCTTCATCCTCTAACAAAAAAAAATAACATTTTGGTTTCTGCCCCTATCATTCATCAAATCATCAAAAAATTCAGAGGGATATTACAGTATGGGCAAATGATCACTTTGCTGAACAGAAAAAGGACTCTAATATAATTAAAAGATGCAGTTCCAACAGAGCAAGAATGTTCTTAGCACAATAGCTGCCGACAGAGTCATGAAACTGGCACATCAGATCCTTTGCAAGTTGGCTTAGACAGGAGATCATAGTTTAAGCATACCTAAAAAGCTGTCTAAGTTGTGCTCTAGAAAAGCGTGTAGTAGAATAATCCCACTCCGACACACTGAAATTATCTATGATTCCAAATTAGAAGACATCTCCGTGATTGCTACATCACCTACTTAGTAAACTGTAAGCCAGCCAAACACAGAGATCTTTGAGGACAAACTAAAACAGAACAGCAGGAAGACCAACAAGAATGACTTGGTAGAATAAAGAAATACCTCAGTACTTTAAACCTCCTCCTGCAAATAGATGAAACCTCCAGTCTGTTTGGACTCCTTAGTAGTTTATTTTAAGCCAAGACTACAGTATAATCGCTTACCGAAGAAGCAGGTATATCTAGAGGGCCAGAAACGACAGTGGAATACAGCTTCCTTTTGCATTGTTTTGGCTTAGTCTCTCCTTCTTCGAGACTTTCAGGTTCGTTTGATTTAGGAGAACTTACTGCTGACATCAGCTTCTTGGCTAGAAGAAATTTGTTTTGATACATAAACCAATCAACTTACTGGTTTTGTGAGTCTTTAAATCAATGAATGCAAAAAAAGCTTCGTAACAAACTTGGTTTATAAATGACACGTAAAATTTAAGTGAAAATACTCAGAAATTGTATTTGTTCATCGAGGTTCTTTATTGCTTCTATAGCTGAAACTGTTTATAGGTTCAGGTACGGCAGCTTAAAGCATGCATTAAAATGGAGTATGAAAGACAATCATGGCTCAGAAGTCGCTGGAAGTCAGAAACTTCAGCAGGAGTTAAACAACAGGCCTAACTTTCGTGCTGACAGAAGCACAAGACAGAACCAACTTTCTCTGTATACTTGTAGGTTTTCACAAATGTAATAATGAATCTCTGAAGAGACGAATAAATGCATTTACTTCATAAATCAAAGGACAACTTAACATGGCAGACAAGTTCTCTAAGAACACATACATTAATAGCCTACAGCAGAAACAAGCCATTCTACAATGTCTAGAAAACATGGAATAAAACTTATTCTACACCAACCTTTAGAGTGTATAATAGAAGGAGAGCTTTGAATAAAATCTCCAACTTTTTGCAGTGTTTCATCCTTCTTTTTAGTCAGTCTTGAAGCATGTACTCGCTTTCTCAGGAATTAGTCTTTTCCGGATTTCTGTTCAACAGAGATGTGAACATGTGAAACAAGAGCATTGTTTAAACTTCATTTTAGTTCAACGTTATTTTAAGTTGACATTTTGAGCTTTACTACTGACACCTCTGTTCATTATGCTGATGATACCACAACGGCAAGTAATGTAGACAATTTTATACCCTTTAGGGAGTTGTCAAAATCTCAGCTATTTCAAGGCATACGTTTCTTAAAGTTTCTTAATAAGGCAGTAGTTTCTTTAAAAGTAGCTCCCAAGCTGTGGAGTTGTTTCTTACATAAGCTGTTCTAATTACATAAAACAAACAAACATACAAAACAGAAGACAACAGATGGGAAAAATCTACTACTCATACTCTGACCATGCCAAGGATACTGCTATCACATGCGAACATCTGTTTTTAATAACTGCCATGCATATTAATGATATGAACCTTAGTTTAATACAAGGGCTTCACTTACAAAAGCACACGATAATACACTAAAGCTTCTCTTCCCAACTATTCAGTGTGCAATATCCTTCCCTCCAAATCATTACACAGTACAGCCATTACACGCTCTGGGGACAGACTGACTTGCCCTTTGGTGAGCTTATGGAATTTAATAGGAAGAGCTCATAAGCATGTAAGATTCCCATTCAGGTATACACATAAGGATACGACACTGCTTCTTTCGTGTGACCACACAATTACAGGAAGTCCCAAGCTAGCATCAAAACTAGAACAAAAAACAACCATTTGCTCGTCACTTGCAGAGGGTGAATTAAAAGCCATGACAGATTTTGTATTTTTCGTGTTCTCATTTTTCACAAAATCCTGGGAAAATAAGACAAGTTTCAGCCATGATTCTTTTTGAAAGTACAATTGATGTCACAAAAGTGAACACTTTAAACACTTTTGCTAATAGTAGGGAAGTATCTGCTAGTGGTAACTATTCCACTGTAAATCAAATAATAAATAAGCATTCAATTATAAAAACAGGACATTAAGATATCAGTATTAGACATCTCATGATGTCTAAAAAGCTGATTTATGTCTACAGGTTTCAAAGAAAATACACAATGGAGTTAAGAGAAATTCCCTTCTCTTAAACCATTATCACTGAGCTTGGCTATTAGTTTTGTTCATTAAAGCAGTTCATTGATTAAATTCTTCAACTACTTTACTGAGGTAGAAATAGCAT
The DNA here is from genome assembly GCF_054131305.1 of Coturnix japonica. NCBI lineage: Eukaryota > Metazoa > Chordata > Aves > Galliformes > Phasianidae > Coturnix > Coturnix japonica. The sequence goes on along the minus strand of NC_140671.1, from coordinate 15,723,367 downwards.
TTTTTTAATGCTTAAATGAGAATGGTAAAAAGGCATCAGATATTTTGTTTTCTGTTGGGTCTAGGTCATACCTCATCCATGTCATCACTTCTTTTCTTTTTTGCCTTAGGCGTTTTCACTCCTAAAGGTATCATGCTGCCGTGCTGCTTTATCTCCATCTTATCAGGTTGCAGAGGTGTCAGTGGGATTTCCAGCTCCGGTTTTGGGAACCGACTAGTTTTGCCATTTTCTGCGGACACTCCAGAAGAGTCGAGGACAGTTTCCAAATGCTCCTGATAGCACAGAAGAATTTTAAGTGCAAGTGTTAAGGTAGCCATGAGATTAAAAAGCTATAAAGCATCTGGAAAAGGATATGTAAGCATTTGATTTTCCTGCTGTAAAAACACTTGTAACAGAAGGAGTCTATTTCAGTTACAGCAGAGTTTTACCCCTCTTTCCTAGAACTTGTTACATTTAAAATTATTTCCAATCTATGATCACAAAAAAAGTTCTCCATGTTAAACTGAGCCTGATACTTTACAAGTCATTTTTTCTCAAGGGCACAGACAACTACACTTTTTTTTAATAGAGAATGGTTGTAGAACTGACACGATTTTCTTCATCTCAACTCTGCTGTGTCAGAACTGGGCAGGAACAGGAGCATTTGATTCAAGTGTTCGATTAACTTCCAGCTTAATCTTAGGGAATTTGCCCTTCCTCTTCTACACTAGAGATGTTATTTACATAAGTAAGGTCCAGCTGGCAAGGTGCAAGCCCAGTGCAAGTCATTAAAGAACTCCATTGCTATCTTTTCCCTGGAGAGAATACAGACATTCAAGCAATGACACCGTACTTAAGCTGAAGGCTATCATGTACCTGCTCATGGTCAAATGGCAGCAAATGCACAGCTAAGTGACAGGGAAATGTCAGTATGCATTTCCCCAGCAGCACTTACTGTTCACAATCCACCCAATCCTGTTTTTCTCAACAGGAACAACAAAGTCAGAACTGAGATCACCTGGACTCCTCCTTCTCTATGGCAGGAATTCAGCTAGCATATCAAAAATGAGTTCAGATGCTGGTTGAACACATGGAAGACAGGCTGCTGGGGACATCAGAAAATGGGAGATGGCTGCTTCTACTGCTGCTAGTAACTAGCAAACTCCAGTGTCCCAAACACAGACTAGCAGCTTTTACTACTTACACTGTTCCAACCCCCTGAGGGGAGTCTTCTTCCTCTCAAAAAGTTACCAAAGATTGTAGAAAGACAAAAAGTAGTCAGAGCCACTTTATCAGGCTCTGCTAAGAATCTGAATGGAGTATCACCACCCACTGTATTTCCAAGAATTAAGTTGGTTAATAAATACTTTGTTTTTAAAATATATGTAACTGCTATTTTATGAAAGTTAGCAATTAAAAACTTATATAGGAATGATTAACATCATCTGCTAACAAAACAATATCCAGAAATCCTGCAGAGGAAGAAAATAAATTCAATTTGCTGTGCCCGTTTCAGTGGCTCCATGAATTTTTTCCAAGTAACTTATCTAATCATGAGTCACTTCATAAGCATTAACATGAGGAGAGTTTTCAACAGCACCTGACAAAAATTCATCACACAATTGTTTCAACAGCTTTTATTCCTATCAAAGGCTATAAAAACAGGTGATCTGATCACCTTGAAAGGGATAAATAAATTAAAACTTGGAAATTGTTTAGAGAACATGAGATCTTTTCCTACTCATTCCTTATCAAAAGCAATACAATCACAACATTTTCAGATCTGAAGTTTCATACTAACCTCAGATTCATTTAATGAAGTGAGGCTCCTAGTACATCGACGTGACAAATAATTGTCTTCAGCTTTGCATCTTAATGGAATACTTTCTCCAGTTTTAGTTTTGCTTTGTTGTTTCCTAGGCTGTAAATATTTAAAAGGAGTAAAGATTAGGCTATGCATTAGACCTCCAAAATATCTCGAGTTTTCTAAAGTTACAGTGTAAAACCTCAAGCTCAGACGCCACATGAACACGTAAGCTGAAACACACCACAAGTGTGGGAAGGTAGTAACATCTATTCATTGTGTGATCTTCAGATACACCCTACTGGGTCTCACTAACAGTCTCAGGCAGTATTCTGCCTCCAAAAGAGAGAAAGTGAGACATTATTTAGGGACAAAATCTGTAACGCTGGTCGTTTTGTCATCCATTCCCCCCATACTCTGCACGCTCACAGCTGCTATGTTAGAACACCAAAGGCTAAACCTCTGCCTAATCTTCAGCATCCACATACGAATACATGGAAAACTGCATGGAAAAGTTCCATAATGTACACAGAGAGATGGGGTTCTAGTAAATAAAATATTTTTGAGAAGATGAGAGCTCATGCTTGAGTGGAAGACAAAAAGAACCAACAATTACTCATCACTGAATATGTAGTTAAAGGACTATATGCCAAGAAAAATGATTCCAGCTCCAGTATCTCCTAGGAAAACAGAAGAACAAAAAGGGGTTAACAAGATGTTAAGTACTTACTTTCTATAAATATAATCATACCTTTTCATTTACAGAGTCATTCCTTCTACTTTGTCTTTCTTCAAGTAAAGGTATTTCTGGCAAACACTGAGGGCTACTGTGGTTAATGCGTTGTTTTAATTCCTTTATAAAGTCATCTTTGTCAGCCAGTTCTTTTCTTAACTCTTCTATCACAGTTGCATTATCCTAATAAACAGTAAAAACTGCTGAGTTGTGGGATTGGCAAAAGGAATTAACACACACAAGCAGTATTGCAATTACTTAGTAGCATCAGTTTTAGAATTACAGGCTAGAACACTTAACTATTCAAGAACAGTAACATTTCACGGATTTGTACGGTCACTGTTACAAGTGCAGTAGTCACAGAATTGCCTGGGAAGTTGTAATACAATATATTTTGATTTTTCTATTTTACTTATGTGCTTCAGCCTTCATCTCTCTTAAGATATAATAACCCGAGCTTTTATTTGTTCCCAAATCCTCGGTACTGTGAGAAAGTCGGCAGTTGTAGGGGAAGTTTTGCTATGAGAACATCTTTCTTCTCAGAGAAAGTGAATCCAAACATTCTCAAAAGAGCACAACTCATTTAGTCTTCTGTTTAGCTTCTGAAATTCTATGCTACGGCTCAGATTGGCTATCCTGATTAAAAGCTGGATGTTGAAATAAGAAATGCAACTTCCACAGATCATCCCCCCTCTGCTTTTTGATGCTTCCCTTAATCTCTCTCCACATCCCCTTCTGTCTTTTCATGCCATTGTAGATACTACCTCAGAGAAAGCAAAGAAAGTAAGAAACCTGAGACAGAACTACCATCTGAGTATTGAGCCTAGCTTGGGATCCGGAAATGCTGTGAATTATCGGAAAAAGCTACAGATGTCCAGTCTGACTGTAGGATCATAAGCATCAAACTGACATCTGCTTATCTGAACTACTGAAAAAATTGAAATTTTAGTAATTAACAGAAATTCTGTTTCTGAAGAACAAAAATAAAAGCTGGCGCTTTTTTTGGTTAGTTGCACATGATGTCAATACAACAGTGTTCAAGAACAGAACCACACCCAGAATACAAAGAGCAGGTACAGGAGTTTTACAGAATTTATGGGTAGCTAATCAGGTAGAAGGAAAGGAGAGCTGACCTTGCTTGAATCCTTTAAGGCAGATTGTCTCAGTTCTGCTATTTCTGTCTCTTTTTGTATGGCATTAGAAGCCAAAGTTTTGAGCTGTTCTTCCAAAGCTTCAACAAACTGATCTCTCTCCTCACGCCACTTTTGAAGATTATGGTCCTTTTCCTCCAGCTCCTATATTTCATGATGATAGAAAAGCATACACAGTAGAAACAAGCAGAATTTTTAAGACAGCCTAGTATTAATAAGTTTTTCATATAGCATAAATAAGGACTCAAGCTGATAAAAAGAGTTTATGGTAAGACATTTCAATTAACATATCGTGATGTCACTCAACAAGATCAGGTTACATGCATGTATTACATATGTATTTACTATGCAGATTATTGTATTTAAAGCAATCTGCCAGTGCTCTGTAGTGACTAATTATTTGAATATCTTTCATGGTCTACCACTAATTTCAGTTGGCCACTTTCATTTTGCTCCAATTTTTTTTTTCACCTTTTCCCTGTTGCTTGGAAAACATGCATCATTCATTTAATAAAAGTTAAGAGCAAGAAAAATACCTGTTTAAGTTGTTGGATAGTATAGTCTTTATAATCCAGCTCATCCTTAAACTGGTTATTAATCCTTTCAAGTTCATCCATCCTGTTCCTGAGGGATTCCTCCACAGAACGCATCGTGGACACCTTTAATGTAAGCACAGCTCACGGTTCATTAAAAGACTTCTGTAATCCAACCTGGCCAAATACTTCTTTGTTAAATAAAGAGGAATTCACAAACAAGTGCTGAGTAGGAAAACGACAGCAAGTGCAAGGTTACCAAGGAAGACATGAATTCATTTTTAAGCTTCAATTTTCCACCCCAAGCACACCCAATAAACTTTCAGACTAAGATCCTGCAAAATGGGTTTTAAAATATCTACTTGTTTAATAATTAAATTTTAACTATTAACATCACTGAAGCTGAAATTGAAGAAAAAAAATATACACGCTTATATTAAAGAGCCTCTGGAAATTAGTCTATTTCTCTTCAAGTAAATAGCATTCTTCCCAGTTATCAGCGTTTTTTCACAAGACTTAGGTTTTAGGCTTTGGAGTTACCACGGATACCAATGGCAAGTCACCAGTAACGTAGAGATAATAACAAGTCCCCTCCAGAGGCAGATTAGCTATTCTCTTCACAAACCTTATTCCAGACTACCAACCAACTTTACTTTCCTCTGTTCATTATCTATGCGAAACCATGTTTTAACTTCTGGTCCCCTCTAGAGCTTCAATGGCAACTTTACCTAAGATTTGCTGCTAGCCACACTAGTGTGAAATTTCCAGCTTCATAGTTAAAGTTTGAGAAGTTTTAACAGCAGAAAGCCAAGCATTATCTTACAGAAAAAAATATCTCAGTTGACTACAAACCTCGTTTTGTAGTTGCTGAATTTGTTTCTCAGCATCAGAATGTTTGTCTTTTAGATCTGCATACTCTTCTTCTTTCCTCTGCAAATCTTTTTTCAAATTCAGTACAAGGGCAGAACTCTCAGAAAGAATATTTTCTAGCCTTATGTTAAAAATAAAGACACAAAGAACATTACTGTTACACATCTCATGGAAACAGCAATTACAGCTTAATCCATGCCCTGCCTGTTGGTTTCTATTTGTAAATAGACTCTTAAATCTATCTAGACCAGTGACAAGATTTAAACAATTACTTTTGAATTTCAGCTTGCTTCTCATAATCAGATGCTGAAGCAATAAATTATTCAGATGCTATTCTGAGGGATGTACAACAAAACCACCAGCAATCCCCATATTATTCTTTATTTCCTTGCACACTCCTGTTTTCCCTTGGAACTCAAGTAGCATACCAAAGCATCCTAAAGTAGTAGTTTGGCCATTGATAAGCATGCAGATGCATTAAGTCGAAGGGATGTTCCCATTAACTATTTTTAACTCTAGTTCATTCTCAAAGGGCTCTAAGTTAACTCAGTGGTTACTTACGATTCTATACGTTGCACTTTCTCCATTTCACTCTTTTCCTTTTCCCGAAGAGAGTGTTTCATCTGCTCCAAGCTTTCATTTAAAGACAAACTTTTGAGCTGTTCTTCCAAAGCTTCTACTAACTGATCTCTCTCCTCACGCCACTTTTGAAGATTACGCTCCTTTTCCTCCAGCTGGGCAACAAGTCTTTCCTAAAAGAAGAACAGATGAACAGTGAACATCACCTACTACACACTGAACTGTTCTAACACTTCGGTAGTTAGCACCGTTTTACAGTCTTAGTAAATGTATGATCTCTTCAAGATCCACAGGAGCTCTAGAACTAGTTGCACTACAAACCTACAGAAGCAAAACCATGCTTCTATTAGACAACCTACATTACTCTCCTTGTGAAAAAAATATTAGTATTATTTAAGAACCTCCACTTCAGTTTGCTCATTTAATGATTACTAATGAGCGTTAGGAAAACAAAGTCACAAAGTGATAATAATACTAAGCTCCTCACATCCTTCTATGCTGCTTGCAGGTTCAGAAAGTCGGGACTAACTACTTCCAGATGTAAAAAAAGCTTTGCAGAATGTACAGATTCACATGTTTAAAGAAGTTACATGACAAGAGCCCAGCAAACAGCTCAAGTAACTCAAGTGACTTTGTTATCAGTCACTATTTGGAAAGTGATAAAGGAGCAAAACTGTGGCTGTTTGACCAAGTATTTTTATTCAGTATCTGGAGAGAAGTTTGTGGGGTTTCTTTAGAAACTCAATTGCCTTTTCTTCCTTATAAAGGCTTAAAGGCCTTCTGCTTTGCAGAAAAGAGAACAAACAAAAGCTATTGTACAAAATACTTTCTTAGCCTCATTAAATAGTGATCTATTTTTCAACTGTAATTTTCTTATTGATGTCCCACATACGTGACATTTCATTATGCACTTATGAAAGATCTTTCTATTTGTGGCCCCCCCATTCCTTCCTTTTCCAAATCAAGCAGTTCTCATATGGGCTTTGCCATATAAGAAAGCAAGGGGACTTGGACAAGCTGCTCTTATGCACCCTTACTGTTAATACTTGGTATGTAGTTGTCTCCAAACTACAGGCACCAGACAACTCTGCCAGGACCTCATCACTTACAGTTTCTGCTTGTTGCTTTCCATAATGTTGTCGGTCCTCAGCAAATTGTTTCATTTCTTTGTTGCAAAGATTCTCAGCTTCTTTTAACTGATTTAGGAGCTCTTCTTTCTCCTCCAGCCACTTTTTTCTATCAGTTTGATACTTAGTCTCACTTTCCTGTTTCAAAGAAACCAAAAATGAAATAGTGAGTCATTAAGGAATAAAAGTCTTAAAAGCCAGGTCATCATTAAATAGACTTGTTTCTGCAAGATAACAGAAACATTAGCAGTTTTTACAACAGAATATTCCCAAAGGCAGGTATTGGATAATCATTAGTTCTTTTCCATTAAAAAATAATAATTTCCAGTATTTCTTATTCAGACTGGAGAGCCTCCATAAAACATCTCTTTTTCTTTATAAATGTTCACACAAGCTTTACAGAACTTACACCAAAAGTCAGTATAAGAAAAACTCTTTTAACTTAAAAACTTCTAACACTTTACGCTGCCTTGCAGCAGTTGTAGAAAAACTTGCAGCTCCTTTAGGGTTGAAAGACAAAGAAAAGCAACACAGTTTACACTGTAGGAGTAGTCTCCTTTCCTATCAAACCTACTGGCAGACATTCTCATATATAGGACAGAGCACCTGAGAAACTGCTTGGAAAAAATAAAAGTCTTTTAACCAAGGAAAATTAGTAGACCCGCAGCCCAACAAAAAAGGCTTCCTGGTGATAAAGTTAGATGATGATTTCGATAGCTTATATTAGTTGCCCAAGCAACTAACAGAAAACAGTTTTGACAAATACACCATAAGTTACAATTTGCTTTGAGTTAGTATTCCTTTCTTGCAAACAACAATTGTATAAGTATACTCTGCTTATAGCACATTGACGTGGTATAGAATGAAGCAATGAATGTTCAACTTTCCCCTCTTCTTGAAAAAGGGAATTGGCTCTGCGCATTAAAAAAAAATATCATGAATAAGCTTACTCAAGGTGAAGGAGGAAAGATGTTCAGAACCATTCCACTAACAGAGTGGATGTAACCTATTGTATACTCACTTAGAAAACTCCCACTGCCAGCCCATTACTTTTATTTAAAAAAACAAACAAACAACAACAACAAAAAATAACATCAGATGGGATAAGACAACTAACTGTTCAGAGGCCAGCAAAAGAAGCACTGCTCATGGCAGCATAATGTAGGGAAGGCTACACTTCCTATACTATGGGGGCATCAGTGATGCCATTCTTAACGTACCACAAAAAAGCTGCACCTGGTCCCTATTGCATGTTGCACTGCAGCTTTTACAGGAAGTTTCTGTAATCAATATAACAGTTTACTTTATCAAGTTACAACTTTGAAGTTAAGTTACCTCCAGCTCTTTTTGCAGCTTTATTAATTCTGTATTGTTTTCATTCAAATTTGCCTCATCACTTTTGTTGTTCTTTTGCTGCCAGTCACCATTGCTCTGGTATTCCAGCTCACTGTATTTCTGTTTCCATGCAATCAGTTCTACTCAATACACAAAATGAGGTTAGATAGCATATCATTTCAAGTATATATTTGAAATACCACACCAATGACTTTTTACTAAAGCAGCTTCGGTTTTATCTGCTACAGACATAAAGAAATAACAGAAGCCTTTAACTACAAGAGATTTGTTGTTTACTATGGAACGTTAATGCCTAAGTAATAGTCACATGAAAATGGAAGTGGCTATCACAGTACGTCTAAACCCCTTTAGCATCCCTGCTCCCTTTCCCTGGAAAGATTACCTGAAGCTAATTTTTGGTACTCTTCTAACTGAGCTTGAAGCATTTCATCTTGTTCAAGCTGCACTTCCTCTTGTTCTTCTAATGCCATCCGCATAACTTCAATTGTTCTATCCCTTGCACACAGATCTGAAGGTTTGAAAATTTACAGATGAACTCCCTACTAGCTCCCATTATTATCAAATCAAGATTCTCCCATGACCAAAAGCTCTTTTAAAAGAGATAGAGCATCTCCATTGAAATATTTACATACAAATACATGCAGATATGTTTTAAAATCGAAACACAGAAGACTCAAAGTCACTAGCAATGTGACAACATTTACACAGATATTCCACACACACACACACACACACAAATAATGGCTGACCGTCACATAGTTGATCATAGTCTTTGGAGATATCTTCCATCCACTCAGTTTCCACCAGCTCCTATATTTCATGTTGAAAGAAAAGCATACACAGTAAAAACAAGCAGAATCTTTAAGACAGGCTAGAATTAATAAGTTTTTCATATAGCATAAATAAGGACTCAAGCTGATAAAAAGAGTTTATGGTAAGACATTTCAATTAACATATCATGATGTCACTCAACAAGATCAGGTTATATGCATGTATTACATATGTATTTACTATGCAGATTATTGTATTTAAAGCAATCTGCCAGTGCTCTGTAGTGACTAATTATTTGAATATCTTTCATGGTCTACCACTAATTTCAGTTGGCCACTTTCATTTTGCTCCAATTTTTTTTTTTTTTTTTGACCTTTTTCCTGTTGCTTGGAAAACCTGCATCATTCATTTAATAAAAAATAAGAGCAAGTAAAATACCTGCTTAAGTTGTTGGATATAGAAGTCTTTATAATCCAGCTCATCCTTAAAATAGTTAATACACCTTTCAAGTTCATACGTCTTGATCCTGAGGGATTCCTCCACAGAACGCATCGTGGACACCTGTAATGTAAGCACAGCTCACGGTTCATTAAAAGACTTCTGTAATCCAACCTGGCCAAATACTTCTTTGTTAAATAAAGAGGAATTCACAAACAAGTGCTGAGTAGGAAAATGACAGCAAGTGCAAGGTTACCAAGGAAGACATGAATTCATTTTTAAGCTTCAACTTTCCACCCCAAGCACACCCAATAAACTTTCAGACTAAGATCCTGCAAAATGGGTTTTAAAATATCTTCTTGTTTAATAATTAAATTTTAACTATTAACATCACTGAAGCTGAAATTGAAGAAAAAAAATATACATGCTTATATTAAAGAGCCTCTGGAAATTAGTCTATTTCTCTTCAAGTAAATAGCATTCTTCTTCCCAGTTATCAGCGTTTTTTCACAAGACTTAGGTTTTAGGCTTTGGAGTTACAAACCTCGCTTTGTACTTGCTGAATTTGTTTCTCGGCATCAGAATGTTTGCCTTTTAGATCTGCATACTCTTCTTCTTTCCTCTGCAAATCTTTTTTCAAATTCAGTACAAGGGCAGAACTCTCAGAAAGAATATTTTCTAGCCTTATGTTAAAAATAAAGACACAAAGAACATTACTGTTACACATCTCATGGAAACAGCAATTACAGCTTAATCCATGCCCTGCCTGTTGGTTTCTATTTGTAAATAGACTCTTAAATCTATCTAGACCAGTGACAAGATTTAAACAATTACTTTTGAATTTCAGCTTGCTTCTCATAATCAGATGCTGAAGCAATAAATTATTCAGATGCTATTCTGAGGGATGTACAACAAAACCACCAGCAATCCCCATATTATTCTTTATTTCCTTGCACACTCCTGTTTTCCCTTGGAACTCAGGTAGCATACCAAAGCATCCTAAAGTAGTAGTTTGGCCATTGATAAGCATGCAGATGCATTAAGTCGAAGGGATGTTCCCATTAACTATTTTTAACTCTAGTTCATTCTCAAAGGGCTCTAAGTTAACTCAGTGGTTACTTACGATTCTATACGTTGCACTTTCTCCATTTCACTCCTTTCCTTTTCCCGAAGAGAGTGTTTCATCTGCTCCAAGCTGTTTTTCAGCTGCATAACTTCTTGAATCAGATTTGCTTCTTTGCTACTTAACTCTTCAACCTTTTTGTCTGCATTTGCAGACTTCTCCTGCAGAGTTGCTGTAACTGTCTCCAGATTAACAATAATAGATTCTTTTTCTTTAAGTAATTCATTGAGTTTTGACACATTGTCTTCCATTGTCTTGGAAGCCTCCAGGAGATATTCAAGCCCTCTTATTTTTACCTCACAGTTGGCAACTTCCTCCTGAAATTGTGCAATCACTCTCTGATCTTCTGCAGTCTTTTCTTCAAAGTCCTGAGTTTTCTTTTCTATTTGCTCATGTAACTGATTCACAAGATCATCTTCCTGACTAGTGTGAGTTGTAATCTCACATAGCTTCATTACAAGTTGACAATTATGATTTTCAGCATTATTCAGTCCCGCCTTTAGGTTTTCATTGTCTTGAAGCAGTGCTTTGATGTGCTGACTTTTTTGTGAGGAAACATCAACAATACTTCTGCATACTTCCCAAATCCTTTCAAGACTATAGTTAAAGGAGAGGTCCTGCACAAGATCTGAGATGGAAGAAGTCTGTGACTGAATGCATGCAGAACTAATTTGAGATGGCCCTGTCTCATCCTTTTCAGAGTCTGAGGAATCCTTTACACTGACAAAGTCAGTACCGATGACGTGAAACTCTAAGTGACATTTGTATAATTCATCTAATTTGGTCCGCATTTCTTTTACTTGTGACACTTTATCAATTATATATTCTTTGGCAACTTCTATGTTGTTAGTTAGTTGGGCATTTTTGTCTTCTAGTGTCATATTTATAGATTTCTGTTCATCCAGTTCAGAAGCAATTTCCCGATAGTCAGCTTGACCCTGCAGAATTTGTTCACGGAGGGCATCAGCTGTTTCTTCAGAAAAAGAAAGCTCAATACGCAGGCTTGTTACCTGCTTACTGAAATCTTCTTTTTTATTTTTTTCTCTTCTGCATTGTTCTTCAAGCACAGCTAAATGATGTTCCAAGATTTCAGTTCTTTCCCTCAGTGCTAGTACTTCCTTTCGGTACGCGGAGCACTTTTGTTTCATGTGTTCAATTGTCCTTTGCTCTACAGTGTTCTTTTTCTTTCTCTCATTTACAACTACTGTAAAACAAACAAACAAACAAAAAAGGGAAAAGGAATGTAGCTCAGATTGATTAAAATCATTATTTCATAGCAGTTCACAACACCAAGTAGCAACTTCTAAGTGAAAAACTGTCATAATATGCAAGCCATGCCCTCACATCACATAGTATTTGATACTAGTGAAGGAATTAAAGTCCTCTGAACACGTAATCAGGTGCCTCAGATTTCTATACAGAATTAACAGCAAAAGGTTTTCAGTCTGGAAGAACACTTTTACCATGGCACTACTCAAACCTTCCACTCCACACCAGTAGAAAATCTAATTAGATTCAAGAAACATGGGAACGAGATAGATAATTCACAGCTATATTCTTTCTATCTTCCCTGCTTCAGCAATCCCTATAAGGCAGCCAGGAATCACTCCATCTACATCTAAATGGTAGATAAACAGTTCTCTAAGAAATTTAATTCCAACTCACAGTCCTCTTACTTTCAAACGAAAGATAAAACCCTGGACAAGTTGATCACTTAAGTGCTGATATCTGTCTCTCTTATTCAGTTGATCTCTAAACAAAATATGAGGATTCCTACTTCTGTCCACACTTACTCTTTTGCATATAAAGTTCACTCATAAAGTTGTACAAATTTGCAGATTCAAGTTTCCATAAATATTCCATTAGCTTGGGGCTGTTTTTTTCTTTAACTGGTGAGCAATTAGCTAAAATCACATGCATTTTCTTTTTATCAAAAGCGACTTCTGCTGTATTTCATCATTGCTTTAGAATCCAGTTACGTCCATTCCATAATATGCATACTTTAAGCATTAAAATAAATATAAGTCAAGACTTACTAGGGATTGGGTCACCACAACAATATATTCCATGGTGATTCTTGTACAGTCCTTTTATTACTACAACTACAGAAATGCAGAATTTTATAGCACCCACGTGCAGCCTGCATTACATACAGATTCACATGTACTGCATGGAAACAGCCTCTTAACTCATCTAAGGAGTTTTATATACAGCCCTCAACTGATTTAAAAGTCATACTGAAGAAACAGCAGTGGCATATTCCACCCCAAACCAGGTTTTGGGTTTTGACTGCTACTCCCAGCAACACTAGTGAGGGGAATATGATTTATAAGTAATCTAAACACTTTATGCTGAAAACAAGAAGCAAGCACTAAAGCAAGATAAATAAGACTAGGGAGAAGATGTGTAATGTTCAGTCTAGAAGCTCCTTACAGAGGAAGTAGGGAAAAAGCATTATTACAGAGCATAGGAAACAAGACCTAAAAGCTCAGAGAATGGTGTAAATACCCTGAACTTGAAGCTGAGATAACCTAGCATCTCCTAAAACACTTTTGCTCGTGCTACTTATATAACTAATTCTACAAAAGAACCAGCACAACATACCTGTGCTCATTGTTCTACTGTGTATATTTAACATAGCTAAAGAATATATATTAAGCGGTTTTTGAAATTGGACGCTATTAATACTCACAAATAGAAGAAAATTTTAACATGATTGAATACTCAGTACTTCTTAACAGAAAACTTCATGCTGACATTTTGACTATCAGCTACCCATTTTAATTCCTATGTGGAGTATTGCTGTCATTAATTTTTAAATGAGAGCTTTGGTCATATGATTATAACAAACCCACTACTATTTGGAGTATGGAGGAGTCCACATCCCTCCCTCAGTCTCTGGTAAGATGCTTATATGTGATGCCATTCAGTGGTCACATTAGGATTCAATATTTATGCCAAATAAAGGCAGCAGGGACAAATCATCCAAGAACAGCATCTCATCCAAAGAAGGCCTTGACTTTCTCCCTTGCACATATTTTGCAAGAGGAATACAAGAAAGGAAGGGACTACAGCTAAGTTTTAGATTTTCCCTTCTACACTGTATATGCCTTCCGTAATTCTAGGAACACTGATGCTCAGCTGTGCCCAGAAGTGAAGTTAAATGCATCAGAGCTTATTAAACCATTTTGCTCAAATATTGCCCATGAGCGAGCAATTAGCAGGTCGTCAACAATTTTGATAGTTGCTTCAGGAAAAACAAAACAAACAAACAAAGAAAAGCACTTGAACAGCTGATGCTACTCAGAAGATCAGCAACAGCAGTTGAAACAATCCTAAAGAAACAGTTTAACACAGTGGCTTTTCTCCTTATACCATAAGGTACGCGCTTCACAGCCTTTTGCTTCCTATCCGGAATAGGAAGCAATTTATTGTTTTGGAAGACACCCTGTTCAACGATGGAAGAAACTGTACCTTTCTTTGGAGGTGGCTCTTCCACAGTAGGCTTATCCTCGTCAGTACTGTGCTTTCTTCCCACTTCCAACTCAGTTTTCTCTTGTTTCAGTGCTTTAACTGAAAGCACTGAAAATTGGCTGCTTTCAGTTCCTTTATTAGTGTTCTCTTCTGCCGGTTCTGCTTTAATGGTAGTTAAATGGTAGGTAGTCTTTTCCTGTATTGATATAAGATCAGTTACATTGAAGCTTAACAAAAGGAGCACTTAAGTCTCAGTAATCTTCTGTAGGCAAATATTTACACAAAACCATACAGCTAAAATATTTACCCGGTGACTCTATAGACATCAGTTACAAATCTCAATAGCAGACAGAACAAGTACACCTTCAGATAATGACAAGTGCAATACTCGGTAGAGTATACAAGGGAAAGCAAGAGCCTAGCAGGTTACAAAGTAAAAGACTTGCACACAATCAAGAGTTTACCAGTTTATCAAAGAATTTCCTGTTTCCAAGAAGTCAACAAAATTACAAACATGGTCAAAGAGCAAATGGTTAGCTCTCATACAAGTTCATCACATCACACTTCTGCTAAGCTGCTAAAATCACTTTCATCGTGACAGATATAATCCAACCTTAAAGCTTAGTCAGCTCTGTCACGCATATTTTAGATTGTGTCCTTGACCACAAGCGAAGCTTCCTTACTTACAAGATGACGATTGTTAAGCCATGCTGGCACTGCCAAGGACTGATTATTCATCTTTAGTAGCTTATGAAAAGAAAAGCCTCAGAAGTGTTCAGGCCACACAATCTCACAGATAGAGTTGGAGCCTTGTTCTTGGAAGAAGTAATAGGTGAGGACATGACTACTCGTCACAGTCAGCTTTAATACCATGGAAATACTAAGTTGCAGTGATGCACAGTCAAAGATTAAGAAGGGTCAAGTTGCTAAGCTTACAAGGTTAGAGATCTGAGTGACAGAATTAACTATAAATGTTTTCAGAGCTACTTCAGGCTACCAAACATCAAAAAATGAACAAAAACCACCAGAAGTGGTATGCACACATACTTAATCAAGCTAGTCTTCACATATTCAGTAGCTCGCAGTACATTAGTCAGGATAAAGTTTTATGGACTGCATAGAACGTGGAGATATCCTGACCATTCATACTCGTACTTCCAACTCTACTCAACATACTTTTACTGTTGCTCTTCCTCTGATGTAGGAGTGTGAGGCAGGAGTTAGTGGAACACACTGATATTTTTGTTGTTTGTGTTAACAACAACTACCTTCAGATAAATTTGAATTGTTTACAATTTCAAGCGAGTACCAGCTACATACAGAAAATCAGTTTTCCAAAAATGTGTTGATTACAAGCATAGAATTAGTGTTTTTCTTTTTTTGTATAAGGATACGGAGATGTGTAAAACTCACATAATCTTTTACTTTTTCTTCTAAATGAGATTTTAAGTCTTGTAGCTCTGTAATAATGTCATCTTTCTGCACCACGATGTCCATTAGCTCTCGAATCCTTTCATTTTGTGCATTCATTTTCTTGGAAATAAAAAATAAAAAAAAAAATCAGTCATCAGTTTCTAATGTAGTGTTAAGTAGCTGAATTACACAATGCATTAAAGGCAAATTCAGTTAAGCTAAGCTCGGTAAGAAATCTATTAATGGAGCCTACTGGAATAGCATTATAAGCTACCACAAGTTGGTATTAAAACAATTTTACACAACATCTTCTTGATAAAGTTACCTCAGTTGCTTCTTTAAGTTGCTCAACAGACTCATTCAATTTAATCATCTGCATTTCAAAGTCTGTAACACACAGAAAAGGTTGTATTACATAGGTAGCCAATAGATAGTTTATTAAGTAATCAATTTTTCCAGATATTCTAATGTTTAGGTAGCTTTTGAACAGATTAATTAATTTGCATGTGGTCTTCACTTATTGGGAGTGATTCAAAAGTTTTCTATATTTCTTGGAACGAAAACATTGCATCAACAAGACATAAAGAAGAGTAGAGATTACAATATAAAAGTTAAAATCAAGATATAGACATTTAACCCCATACTTACGAAAGCGTAAAGCTGCTAGTTGCAGTTTAAAGGAGAGGGGGGGAAAAAAGAAAAGAAATAACCAAAAACCGTGGAATTGCTGAACCTGAATATACACAAGGAACAAACTATCACTTATCTACAGGCTATGGTTCCAAAGGTAGAACATCTCCTCTAATTCCTACTCAAACTGGTTATTTCTCTTTTAGATTAATGAACTATTTCTGTCTTCTACCTTTCACATCGCATAACTCACCTTTGTTCTTCTGCATCAGCTCTTCTTCAGTTTTAAGTAGTTTGGTGTTTTTCTCTGTTAGCTCTTCTTTGGTCTCCATCAGTTCAAAGTTAGTTTTCTCCAGCTGCTTTTCAAACCAGCCAATATCTTCCTTCGGGTCCTCCAGGGATACAATGGAACTATGTGCTGCCTCAGCTTGCTCTTTAATATCCATGACATCATAATGCACAGAATCAAGAATGCCCTCAGGATCAACACAGGTGTCAGGCACTATGCTATGTTCTCCACCCTGAAACGTAATTTATAATCAGTTAAAACTGGTGAATAGCTGACTACATAATAGCTGTTATTTCTACAGATAGTCTGGATAGCCACTATGAAGACAGCCATACAAGAAGTTTTTAATTTCAGCTTCAAAACCCACCTCACAAATTCACATACAACACAACAGTGATTCCTATGGGGGGAAGATAAGTGGCATTCTAGTAACAGCTAATATATTTTATAGTATTTGATGACCACGCTCCCTTTCTTTTTTTTTTTTTTTTTTTTTTTTTAAATATTACCCCAGATTGATCTCCTTCAAATTTAACGTACAAGTTCGGACTCCCCTTTTCTTTGTATACAGCGTAAATTTTCATTTTGTGTTGCAGAAACAAGGAAAACACCCAAATTCCCAAAGCTTTCTGAAACTGTTCTTAAGGCTCAGCAACTATTCCTGCTAGATGAAGAATAGATGTATCTTGCTCATCATACAGCAACACAGCATGCACTTCTTTGTAAACAGCCTTGTGTTTCTACAAGATGTGCCCATAACATTTAAATAGTAAAAAGGAAAATATTTAAGAAAAAAAAAAGAAAAATACCAGGGTGTCATGGTTTAATAATTTTGCAATATTGCTATCAGTATTCCACATCATAACGTCATATAAAGCATGAATAATTTTACTGCTCCCGAACACTTGCAGTATATTGATGATATTGCCGTGTGGGGCCATACAGCAGCAGAGATTTTCAAGAAAAGAAAACAGATAATCCAAATTCTTTTGCAAGCTGGTTTTGCCATTAAGCGCAGCAAGGTGAAGGGGTCTGCCCAGGAAATCCAGTTCTTAGGTGTAAAATGTCAAGATGGGCATCGACACATCCCAGCAGATGTGATTGAAAAAAATCACTGCTATGTCTCCTCCCACCAACAAGACAGAGACCCAATCTTTTCTGGGAGTAGTGGGCTTTTGGAGAATGCATGTCCCAAACTACAGCCACATAGTGAGCCCCCTCTATCAGGTAACACAGAAGAAGAATAATTTCTCATGGGGTCCTGAGCATCAGCAGGCTTTTGAGCAGAGAAAACAAGAGATAGCCCATGCCGTGGCCTTGGGGCCAGTACGGACAGGACAGGATGTAAAGAACATCCTCTACACTGCTGCTGGAGAGAAAGGTCCCACTTGGAGTTTGTGGCAAAGAGCTTCAGGAGAAACCCAAGGCCAACCCCCGGGACTTTGGAGTCGAGCATATAAAGGGTCTGAGGAGTGCTACACTCCAACTGAGAAGGAGATCTTAGCCATGTACAAGGGGGTTTGGGCTGCTTCTGAAGTAGTTGGGACAGAGGTTCAGCTCCTTCTAGCACCTCGCTTGCCTGTGGCCCCCTGTCACGGACACAGGTAGATTTTTGTTTAAACCGTGACAACTACCCAGAATGCAGCATAAGGGAATTTTTGCCTAGAACTCTGGAGGACTATTTGTAACTCAGAAAGGTCAGAGATAGAAAGTTCACACTGATTTCTGGGTCACCAGCCTCACCGTACATCAGCATTTTTGGTTTTTAAATGATACATAAAGTTCTCAATGGCACTGCTCTAGTCGGTAGTTCTTTCCCTTTCCGTGCAGCTTGCTCTGTGCATGGCTTGTGAACCGCTATTCAGGCCAGACAGCTGCAGCCCCAAAGACCTGCCATAAATGTACAAATTCTACCAGGATAATGTCTTGGTAGAGGAGAAACAGGATGCGCAGTCATATGGCTCTCACACATACCTTGTACAACCAGCTTGGCTCTGGACTGGGCATCACCAATGTCACAGGTGTACACGTCACTGTCACTTTTCTCCAGATTTTTTATGCTCAGCTGCAGGTCTCGTCCTTTCTGTGCCCTCTTGTATTTCCTGCCAGGCCTGAGCTCAGCAATGCCTTTCCTCCATATGACGAAGGATGCGGCTTTCTCGCTCTGACATGTAAAAAGTGCACTTCCACTTTCTTCAATTTTCACATCTGAAAGTTCCTTGATAAAGTAATTAGGTTTTTCTGGAAGGAAAAAAAAAAGGATGAGGGTGTAGGACAAAGGGATTTGTTACCCCAACAAGTCCCAAGCATACAGAGTTGTCCTGAATCTCCTTTGCCCTCATTTCAGAATATCACATAGAGATGCAAAGAGTCTAAGAAGACCACAGAGTCCACCCATTTACATAGGTTTGATAATTCCAGTAGATATCTGGAAAGTTCAATACCATTATACATGCGCTGGTAGGATCTCATCTGATAAACTGCATATAGTTTTGATTACACATATTCAATATAGAATAATTCAGATTGCCATCTTTTCTTGGCTCACTAACACCCAAGATCATAGAATCATAGAATGATCACAGAATCATAGAGTGGCCTGAGTAGAAAAGGACCTCAAATATCATCTAGTTTCAAACCCCCTGCCAAGGGGTCACCAACCACCAGACCAGGCTGCCCAGATCCACATCACACTGGAGAATCATTCGGTTTCCAGATTATTTTAAGGAAAAGATTTTAATCCATCGTATTTTCTGAAAACTAAGAATTGATCCTGCTCAAGGAAACAGAAGAGAAAAACATCACCCACAGGCTGCAGATATTTACCTCGACTTCTCTACATGCCATCCCCAGTGTGCTTTTCAACTCACCTTGCACAGTGACCCTGGCTTTTGTTATGGAGTCCTCTGTCTCACAGGTGTACTCCCCACTGTCCTTGGCAGCAGAGTCATGGATGATCAGAATGGCCCCAGTTCCCTCCTGCTGCAAGTCGTACTTCTGGCTTTTTCTGATTGCTTTGCCATCCTTGTACCACCTGATGTTCAAATCCGGTTTTGACAGCTCACGGCTCAGGCTGATGTCCTGCCCTGCTGCTGCTGTCTTATCCTCCAGCTGTTTTGAAACCTCAGTAGGTTTTCCTGGAAGAAAACATTGCTTTTTGAGTAACATACACTTATGGTAGGATGCCTCTCTCAAAATACACGCATCTACATGCTGGAGATAAGTTAGAGAGGCACTTGCAACAGACGCTATCCTACAGCCAGCAGTAATCTGCAAAGTACAGACAATAGAATTCCAGGCAGCATTTATTCTCTCTTAAATCTACCCAACTGAGGATGATGAACCATGTCTGAAAACTGCCTCTCTCTTCTCTCTACTCATCACACTGGGAGCCTCGGATGATGCTCTCAGATGCACATGCTCTAGATAGGAATTTGTTGTACAGCTAGATGATGTGAAGGCCATCCCTTCAGCTTATACTTAGAGGATATTTGCTCCCACAGTTCCCTCAACAGAGCATTCCTGATTTACTGTTAATGGAACAAGCTGTAGTGAGATGCCCATTTCCAACACTACCCCAGTGCTTTGGGTAGTTCTCACATTTGTGTAAAATGTTTCCTCCTTTTACTTGTTTTTAAGAGAAATTCTCAGTGCTTCGAGGTTCAAGTAGAAGGTTGCTATTCACTTTAACCATATTATGAGTTAGCTCTCACGACAATCTTATCAGAAGACAGTTGAAGGAATCAGACCCCAGAATCTCTCCCATCTCATTACCTTTCACAGACAGAGAGGCTTTGGAGGTTAGACCACGGGCAGTAAAAAACGACTTCCCCAGCGTCAGTAGGAGTCACACTTTTGATAATGAGAGTATATTAACGACTCACGTTAGAAGCTTTAAATCGCCCACCACTTTCCACTCTGCTTCCATTCAGTGTCCAGTTGAACTCATCAATGCTTTCATGGGACGGAATGCATTCAAAAGTACAATCTTCTCCCTCCTGGATTTCAGTGTTTTTCAGCCGTTTGGCAATGCCACTATTCAGCTCTGGAAGGTAAGAGATAGGTTAGTATGAGGTTTATATGGAGAAAAGGCATTTGTGACATATGTGAGTAGCAGTACTGGTGTTTTAACTCAGGATTTGCAGATCATGGCTGCGTTCCTCACTGATGTATTCTCTAAGACATTCTCCACTCAGAATTACCAGAAAGCTATAAAAAAAAGAGACGTGAATCTCTTGGCTTTGCTCTGGAAGAACTACAAGGAGAGCAGCTCAGTCCATGGAGCAGAATGAAGATTCAATGAGCTACAGAGGGAAAAACCTAACAGAGAGGACAACTCTAGGATGCTGCGTGAGAAAAAGGGTTTTGCCTATGACAAGAAATTAAATGTTTCTATTAGCTCATTTGTTACCATCCTACCCCTATTGGTGTTCAAACCATTTCTCCACTTTAGGGATGTTTAGAAAGGAAATATTTCCAGGACATTCTTGATGTGTTTGGTGATTTTCATGGCAAAATGAGATACATTTACATCAAAAGCAATGGGAATTTTCCAGACATCACTGTGCTAAATTGCAGTAATACACTTCTATTGTAGAAACTATTAAGGCTCGTGGGGGAATAGGTGTAAGACATAGTGACCACACTGAATGTGCTTTCAGCACTCCTTTACTTTCCACAGTACTTAGCCTGAATGCCGACCTTTGATTTGGCAACATCAGTGCCAATATCACAGGTATAGAAACCTGCATCTGACTTCTCGAGGTCATGGATAAGGGGATATAGGGTCTTCCCAGACTGTACCAGCTCATACTTGTTGCCAGAAGGGAGCACAACACCGTCCTTCTTCCACACTGGTTTGACCTTCTCTTTAGAGACTTCGCATTCCAATTTAATCACACCCCGCTCCTCACCAAAAACATCATCCAAGGACTTCACGAAGACAGCAGGCTTCTCTGCAATTAAAAAGGCAAAACAGAACAATGTGATACAGAAGTTGAGACATTTCCAGTTGCTTTCAGATTTTTAAAGAGGGATAAATAAATCTTTACCAGTACTGACGACACCAATATAGAACCTAAAGTGGTTTCATGTGTGTTGACTGAATGCACTTTATGGAATTCTGAACTAATCAGTAGGAGAATACAGGGAACAGGAGGGACAGCCTGCATTGCCGTAGGTGGGACTGATATCATATGAAGTAATTGGGATGCAGCTCTTCTAAAGCTGGGGAGCTGGCATTGCCCTCACATGGAGCAGAGTTCATACAGCAGGCCACAGGATTAAGAGGACAAGCTGCTGAACACTTTTGATTTTCCTGTTTTATTGACTCCTTTTATCTATCTTCTATTTCACACATCAGATGTTTATACTGGGGAAAAAACTTCCACCAAATGCAAAAGAAAGGAGAAAGAGGAAAACCTTCAAACTCTGAGCGCATAGAGTAAAAGAGCTTAATTGCTAGGGAGAGCAGATTAGAATCACAGTACCCTTAGAATTGGAAGAGACCCTTAAAGGCCCTTTTTATTGCCAAGCTCCCCTGCAATAAAAAGGGACATTCACAGCTAGATCAGGTTGCTCACAGCCTGGTCATTAGTCATCCCAGAGGCAAAACACACACTGAATGATCTCTCCCTGCAGTCATAAATCCTTAATTCCATAAATCACTGGAAGAAAGCCCCTCATGACTTTGGTGGCTATCTGAGCCCCAGAGAGGTGAGCTTTAGAAGCAGGACTGCTGCACAATAGAATGAACTGGAGCTCCTTAGCATCTCTTACATCCAGGAGGGGTGTGATCAGACCCACCTATCACCTTCAGGTGCGCTTTCTGATACCTTGTCTGACTTCACTGTCACTGTGCCAGCATCCTCAGGCTTAACCTGCTTCATTGTCAGTGTGCAGCAATTGCCAACGTTCTTGATGTCATTGTAATTGTTGGTGTAAAGGAGGTTGCCATTCAGGAACCATTCCACGTCCTCGTCATCATGGGACAGCTCACAGGAGAAGACAGCAGAGCTCTCTTCTTCAATTTCCACATCCTGCAGGTGCTTCGTTACTTCTACATCGTGGGCTGTGGGGAAACAAGGTGAACTGTTACCACTGTTACTATAAATCATACTGGGATGTGGTAGAATGGTTGGACTAGATGATCTTTGTGTAATCTTCTCAGTGAAGACTATACATTTATAAAGTTAGCAGTAGAGAACGGCAGAAATCAACCTCAAGAAGAGAAATCTGAGGTGAAATAGGACATGGAAGAGGCCACCCTCCCTGCTCATACCTTCAGCTGTCAGCGTGGCCTCAGTCTCTGCAATTCCTGCCTTGCACTTGTACACACCAGCATCATCGGGCTTCAGCTTCAGAATTCTGAGCTCTACTGAATGCTTATCCCTCTTGATCTTGTACTTCTCAGAGGGCTTGATGAGTGTGTGGCCTTTGAACCATTTCACAACCTTTGGAGAAGGCCTGAAGTCACAGGACAGGATGACAGAATGATGTTCCAAAGCTGTCTTGTCCTCCAACTTCCTGGTGATTTCTATATGGTAATCTGCAAAGCAGGGGTGGAAGAGAAGAAAGGATGAGGACAATTGGAAGAAGAGGAAAGTCTCTTGCGTCTATTCCATTCCAATTAATGTCATGTTCACAATGGTTTTTTGAACCACTCTAAAGATAAAACAAACGATTGTCTATAGGGAATGCCACTGACTACATTTCTATAAAGTAATACTGTATATTATCTACCAAATGCAAGGTCCAGCTCTTGTTCTGTGCTAATTAAATTGCTCCCATTTGTTGAGGCTTTTATTCAAATAAGAGTGAGTTGAAAATATAACAAGTACTTTAGGATGTGAATGGAGACTCTTACACTGGGGACAACAGCAGATAAAGCAAAAGCTTGCAAGTTTCTTTCAGATGAAATCAATGACAAACTGCATCAAATTTAGGTGCTACCAAACTTAAACTTGTCTACTTCAGAAATACAATTAATTTCACCTGATTTGACTTCTTTGCTATAGCCAAGGACAATACCTCAGCTCTGTAGATCTGAATAGTAAGCACATCACAGCTATTCAAACAGATCTTTTACTGAGATGCAGCTGTCTCATTTAGTGTCCAACGACTTTGAACTGGAAATGGAGCAGACCCTCCAGACACACACAAAATATTTCAAAGACCCCAGTGAAGGAAGACTGTACGTTAATTAATTCTTCATCTTCATGATGTAAACCAAGCCAGGATATGTTACCTCTGACAAGCAGATTGGCTGTGGATTTTGATTTGCCAATTGAGAACTGAATGGTGCTTGTCATATCAGTGCTGGTTTTCGCTATGGCAAGCTGGTGGATGGTGCCTTCTTGTTGCATAATCAAGTTTCTGCCAGCCTGTAAGACTTCCCCACGTAGGAATACCACTTGGGAGGTTTCACAGAAGGAATGGATATCTCGCATTCAAATTTGGCTTTTTCAGGCTCAGTCACATCCTCATCACACAGCTCCTTTACTAGATTAATGGATTGCTCTTTAAGAAGGATGGAACAAGAGAAAGCAGAGATTTAGAAGGAATGTAAAAAACCCTTACATTATCACCCCACTTACTCACGTCAGCATTACTGCACATGAACATTACACCTATCAGCTTAGAATGCCTTGAAACATCATTAAAAAATAATAGAAAGAAAAGAACGTTTTTAAGAAGTCAGACAATAAGATTGACAATCTGAAGAGAGCCCAGATCTTCTGATTCCCAGTCCAACATCTAAATCAAACCATGACCTTCCCATCCCAATATCAAACTCCTCGCATTACAAAATGGAAAAGAGGTTCAATGAAACACAGACATTGATAATTACTTTGGTTAAATACAGCAACTTAGCTCTGAACAACAAGTTTTCACCTAGTAAAGGTCTCTGTAGCTCAAATGTAATGACTCTACTTAGGATAAATTCATTTTCCAGGAAGTTCTTGCCCTTATAATGGTAACAGTGGCAAAGTTGGGGACTGAACTCTTGAGTAGTGTGCTAACTCAAATGTCTCCCTTTTCTTTATCACACTTAACATCATATATATACCCTAACATTGTATATATTAAAAAAAAAAACAAAAACCCTGTGTTCTTTTCAAACAGCAAGAGAAAATGAAGAAAAAGTCAAGCTATGTTTTTTATCCCTCAACGTTCAAACACAAATCTGAAGTCTAAACGTAGAAAATCAACCTCCTAAGAAAATAATCTGTTTTACTTAGCAAAAGTAAATTCCAAAAGAGAAGCTGGATATTTTGTGGGCAGAAAGGTAGGTAGGTAGGAGTTTTTATTTCTGTGAAAGGTCCTAGTGGTGTTTAACTTCCTTGACATTAAAGCAAAGGATGTTAGCTCGTTTATAACATAATTTAATCAAAATCGTCATCAGAAGCATAATTACCTTTAACTGTAAGATGGGCACGAGATTCTGCCTTTTCTGCTACAGATTTGATTTCTGCTGCATCCTTGACTTGGACACATGTATAAGTCAGCGAGTAGGTCTTTACTGAAGCAGAGAACCACAGAGTCACTAAGGCTGGAAAAGACCACTAAGGTCATCTAGTCCAACCGCCAACTCATCCCTACCAAACTATGCTCTTGAGAGCAAACCCACAACTACACTTGGCTTCCTTGAGCAAAGAGCTCTGAGGCACATGGCCAGGCTGAGCATCATCCATCTGGTTTCACAGCATCACTGCCTGTTCTCTCATGTCAATGAAACCACCCATTCCCCCACATCCACATCCCCACCAAAGTGTAATCTAAACATGGCTTCTACAAGGACTGACCAAATGTGGCCGTCGTCACCTTCAAAGTACCTGATACAGAAGGATCACACACACTGTCAGACAAAACCTCTTTGGAGAGGTGAACTGACTGCCCTATTCACCCCCACTTTGGAAATAACTGCACTCATTTCCTACCTGCTCCCGGCAGTGTGGGATGGTGGGATAGCATCACACTTCCCACACTAAGCATCCCACCATGTCACTTGTTCCACCCTAACCTCAGTCCCAAAACAAAAGGGGAACTCGCTTCTGAACCTTCTTCACTTCATTTCAGATGTCTTATATGCTTGATCTCCAACCCACCCCCCACTCAGGAGAAAGATCCCCCTCTTACACCCTACCATCTTGCCGCATTCTGATGTTGTCATCAGCCTTCAGCTTGTTGTCATCTTTGTACCACTGGGTCTGAACCTCATCGTGTGAAATCTCAGACAAAAGATGCACTCCCATATTCATTCACTTCCACATCTTCCAGTGCTTTAACAATCTTGATATCTCCAGCTGTGAAACAGTAGAGATATATTTGTCAGGGTATTTCCAGAACTGAGTGCAGCATCTTTTCCTTACACATATTTGCATAGAAAATAAGTAGGATTATGTTTTATTCTAAACCATCATCCATTCCTGAGTCATTTCTCTCTTCAACACAGTCAATGCATTATTGCCCTTGAACTTAAAGATAGACTTACTAGCTACAATGGAGCTCCCTGCAAACAGTTTTCATGGAAACCAGAATCTCATTTATTCTGAAACATTTTAAGTAAAATTAAGGGTAGAAAAAGAATAGAATGGAATGAATCTTTAAGGTCATTTAGTTCCAGTCCCCCTGCTATTGGCAGGGACACCTGCCTCCACACCAACTCTTCTCCTCAGGGTCAAGGCTTCTCTCAAATCATTCTCCTCTAAGCCTGTGCCTGTGCTTGGGATTGCCCTGACCCAGGTGCAGGGCCTTGTACTTGGCCACACTCAAGTTTATGAGGCTGCCAAGGGCCCACCTCTCCAGCCTGTCCAGGTCCCTCTGGGTAGCATCCCTTCCCTCTAGCACATCAACAGCACTGCTCAGCTTGGTGTCATCTGCAAACTTGCTGAGGGTTCATTTGATTCCACTGTCCATGTTGCCTACAAAAATGTTAAATAACACTGGTCCCAACTCCACCCTCCACCTGGACACTGAGCTATTGACTGCAGCTCTCTGAGTGTGACCATCCAGACAGTTCCCTATCCTGCAACTGGTTCATCCATCAAAACCATTTTTCTCCAGTTTGGTGACCAGGATGTCATGCAGGATGGGATCAAATGCTCTGCATAAGTCCAAGTAGATGATGTCAGTTGCTCTCCCATTATCCACTGATGCTGTTACTCCATCATGAAAGGCCACCAAGTTTGTCAGGCATGGCTTGACCTTGAGGAAGCCATATTGGTTACCACCAATTACCTCATCTTTATTTTCCAAACTATGCCAAGGAGAACTAGACAGAACTCTACAATGTCGTGTCACTACAAACCTGTCTGAATGATTGGCTTCTCTGCATGCTCATCACTAGTCTCTCCTTAGCTTGTGTGCCCACAAACAATGTATGGGGAATGTCAGCCACAAATCTTACCTAGGGGACATCTTTGCTTCAAAGTCCCTTGAACATCACACAATCCCTTTTAACTCTCTAGGTCTGCACTTCTTTATGTCAGAATCAGACCATATTTCTGTGCTGCTATTTCCCTTTCCTTCTGAAGGGCCTGGATACAACTTGGATTAACCTCAGGAGCAGAGCTCCTGCATAAAACAACCAGTACTGAAACAGCAACCCAACCTGGTTGCAGACTGAGAGAGAAAATGAGAGTTCACTGCCTGTGAATAATGAGACTTCTCTTATTTCCCTGGGAAGTAATGCCCACTTTTTTACTTTGATGGAGCTCTTTCCCATCCTAGAAGGGAAAATATCAAGTCAAATCTACATTAGTCCTTCCATCTCTGCACTGGGCAAAGGCAGCCTTCAGATCTATGCTTAATTCACCCAATTCCCTAGAATTAATGGAACTGTACTTACTGGAACATATGCTGTAGCTTAAGCACAGTGCAGTGTTTTCAACATGAAGGAATGGCTATAGAACATGCATAAATTCTGGCTGACATATGACAGCTTAAAGCACTGCAGAGGACTGTTAACAAGCCCGTTTGGACATCACCTTGAATAAATGACGTTATCCCCAAGTAAGGGAAGGAACAGCTGAGCACCGGGGAGGTACACAAAGGGCCAGAGCAAATTCTCACACTGTCAGGTGCAAAGAAAACTGAGATTTCACCCTAAAACCCAGTTCACAACAAGGCTACAAAATCCTGGCTGAGAATTTCTGAATGCTCACCAGTTGTTTCCAGCTTGAAGGTCATCTTCTGGCCAGCAGCCTCGCAGATGTATTCTCCAGCATCTTTCTTCTCCAGCTGCTCCACAACCAGACGCCGTGTTTTGCCCTCAGATTCCATTCTGAACTTTCTGGAGGAAGCAAGCAGTCTTCCATCCTTGAACCATTTTACTCCAGTTGGATCCTGTGCTACTTCACAGCTGAGGGAGGCACTTGCTGCCAGGGCAGCACTCACCTCTTTCTGCACCTGCTCCTGGTTTATAAACACAGGTTTTGGCTCTGAGGGAAGAAAAGAAAAACAGAAGGACTGAAATGAGACCATCTTGCAGGTTTTTATGTACAGGTAGGAACAGGTTTAGGTTACCACTTGTGCCCAAACTAATAGCCTTCACTAGAGAATATCAGCGCTTCTGTTGAAACAAAGTGTCAAATCTAGGCAAGAAAGAACCTAGGAACTGAAGGAACCAAGAGGGTCCTTGAACACCATCCCATGGTTGCAAGTCACTATGCAAACATATTGAACCCAAAAGAACATCTGACCTGCAGGCAACCAAAACCTGAGTTCCTTTTGCTTAAGACCCACTGTGAAACATCAAAACACATAAACATGCGATAGTCAAACCACTGGCTGCCTTTTCATGACCCAGAACAGTACTCCTGGCTTCCTGAACAGACTCCTCATGGCATCTACCATTGCCACAACTGTGACTGTCAAAGGCACAAAGGAAATATGCTCACCAACGCAGTCCTTTGTTCTTTGTGTGTGATTTGCAGATATCTATCTTACTTTGAGCTCTGGCAATAGTCAGCTCTACCAGGTCTCTTACTGTGAGTAGCAGACTCACCTATCCAGATGCAGCCTCCAACATAAAGGCATAGTAAAAAGGCAGTGTACTACTAGGAGAAGTTCCTGCTTCTCCTGCCACAAAAGGCTGCACGTACAACATGCACTCCAGCCTCACTGCACATACTTATCTTAGTCAAATGTTTAGGTGAACAAGAATTACAGTTTGGGATCTCAGGCACAGGAGAGATTTGAATAATATCTTGAATATTGCTTCCACTGTACATATATTACTAATTATTGTTCTACAGACAGACTGAAACAGGTCTTTGTGTCATACTGAAACCAAATACTTTCTACAAACCCAGGCAATCAAGTATAGGGAAAAAACCTCAGCACAGACTACTGCAACTGGATCACTGTATAATGGAAACTAGATTTTACTTTACTGTTCTCTGCTGTATTTCATACAACACCTGTCTTACCTGTGACATGAATCTTGAAGGTGAGTTTCTGGCCAGCAGCCTCGCAGCTGTACTCCCCTGCATCTTTCTTCTCCACCTGGCTCACCACCAGCCG
Organism: Coturnix japonica; assembly: GCF_054131305.1. Classification (NCBI taxonomy): domain Eukaryota; kingdom Metazoa; phylum Chordata; class Aves; order Galliformes; family Phasianidae; genus Coturnix; species Coturnix japonica. The sequence continues at coordinate 15,694,572 of NC_140671.1, read as the reverse complement.
ACGCTGTTTGCCCTCTGACTCCACCCTGAACTTCTTGCTCGAGGTGATCAGTTTCCCCTCCTTGTACCACTTCACCTCCGTCTTCTCCTGGGCCACCTCGCAGCACAGTGTGGCATTTTCTGTTGGTTCAGCCTTTACCTCCTTCTGCACCTTCTCCTTGTTGATAAAGCATCTTCTGCTTCTGGAATTGAAGGCAAATGGGCACATTTAAGACATGAATCTTTTCTACACAGCCTTCCCCAAATGCCCAAATTAGTCTTTGGACTGTACCGTTGAGGACAGCTTTCCCACTCACATTTCCTGACAGTGCTATGAACTTGTATTGGCAGTAACTATGCTGGTACTAACAAGGATAGCAATTACAAGCAAAATGGTAGAAATACATAAGATATAAGGAAAAGGGAACTCACCAGAGCTGAGGCAATCCTCCCTGGTGAGCGATCTCCAAGAGATGCTGCCTCAGTGAGGGTCAGCCCTTAAATGAGGTCTCAGAGGAGGTGGAGTCGAACTCCACCCCTCCAGGGAGCACAGCTACATAACTTTCACCTGTGCTCCCACAGCTGACCCCACACTTGCCTCAGCTGATCAATCAGTGGTTCACATTGTGATCTCCCATACACTCCACCCCTTCACAACGTGAACCAATGATTAGGTGAGTTCCCCTTATTACAGAGACCCAATCACGACGCTGATACAATCTCCCGTCGCATTAGATGTTGATATTATTCAAATGATGATGATTGGATGGGTGTTTATGATCTTCCATGGGCCAGTGCTTGATAGATGTTACCGGAGACAAATCATCTTGAAGTGCAGGTCCGTCTGCGTTTCATCAGTCCAGAGTAATGGTCCTAGAGGCTTAGAATCAATCTTAAGGGGAGTAATATAGATGTTTCAAGGGTACTAGGAGGGGAAGATCCGCCCTCCAGTGTAAGATACAGGCCGTATTCTTATCTTGGGTCAATACTTCTGCTTGTACTGGATTATGTCCCGGCCTCCGATACCATACCCTCTGGCCAGATATCTGTGGCTGTATAACTATATCTGGCACCAGAGGAGGAGTCTTGATCTGCCATAGGGACATAATAGGTGTTCCTTTAGCAATAAAGGCCGGAGTATTGACCACGATGTCAGTAGGCCATGTACCTATCACCGAGGGGGTGACTGAACCTCCCACCTCCAATAATCTCCCCGAAGGTGCAAGTAGGCCACACCATTTGGGTCCTACCTGCACCTTCCAAGGCCAATTTATCTTATGGATTCCCGGTTCTAAATTCTCAGGGGCAGGGAGCAGAAGATTATTTTCAGTACCAACCTGCGGTTTTACCTTATTATCGGTGCCTGTAATTTGGATCCTAAGAGGGGAGGCCCATATAGTTTGTAACATTTTCAGGGCACTGGGTCTGCCATCCCGAGGTCTTTCATTCAGGTCCCGCACGGTTTCATATAATCTTTTTGTCCACCCCTGCAGGGACTGAGAGTCTGTTTTCAGGGCAGCCTTAAGGATACCATTATAACGTTCAATAAGGCCTGCCCCTGTTGGGTTATATGGCAGGTGGAATCGCCATTCAATGTTGTTTTCTTCTGCCCAGCGCTGTATCATCGCTCCAGTGAAGTGAGTCCCTTGGTCACTCTCGATAACTTGAGGTGTCCCGTATGCAGACATCAGTTTAGTAAGTGCCTTAATTGTGTATGCTTGATTTGCCTTTGGTACAGGATAGGCTTGCAGCAGTCCACTTACAGTGTCAACGCAGGTCAGGGCATATCTCGCCCCCTCAGACCGAGGGAGGGGCCCAATGTAGTCGACCTGCCATCTCTGAAGAGGACTATATCCTCTAGCAATGTGGGATGTTGTTTCAGGCAACGGTCTCGGTCTCATCTTTGAGCAAGCATCGCAATCCTGACATGCTTGAACGATATCAGATAGTTGTACAGGCAGCCCCCATGCTTTAGCAGCTGCCCACATTATCTTCTGTCCAGCATGCCGTAGCTTCTGATGTAACCAACGGGCAATATTTTCAGATTGTGAATTCTCAATCCATCGGATTCGGGCCAGTGTGTCAGCTTCATCATTTCCTGGTGACTGCAAGGGTTGATGACCAGAGACATGGTAGACACATACTGTCCTGTGTTTGACCGTATTCCAAATGTCTACCCACATGTCTTTACCCCAAATCGGTCGGGCGTGGATAGTCCATTCCTGGGTAGCCCATTGCGTAATCCACAGAGTGAGCCCCCGGTACACAGCCCAACTATCTGTACAGATGTTCAGGACGCCGTCACCAGGTTCTTTAGTTATAACCATCCACACGGCTCGCAATTCTGCCCATTGGCTGCTTTGACCATCCCCCTCATCAAACCAGATGGTCTCAGTAGAGGGATGGTATGCTATTGCTCGCCACTTGCTCGGGTTGCCTCTGCTGGACCCATCCGTATACCAGGCATCTTCAGGAATAGGATATCTTCCTTCCTGAACGGGACTCTTCTCTGGTGGAGCAACCATCGGTTCTTTTGATGTATCACTGTGATACGTCACTGGGCCTAGGATCTTCTGTAGTACTTCTTTAAGTGGAGATGAAGACAGACTGCTTCTCTGGCTTAGATAGGCGACCCATCGTGCCACCGTTTGTGCTTGGGCCACCCCCGTCTTAGGAAGGTGAGTCAAATCTCTCACCCACCCCTGGATTGGTAATGAAGTCTTAACTATGACCTCTGCTGTTTGCGTTATCGGCTCTACTGCTTGTAATGCCGAATAGGCAGCCAATAACTGTTTCTCAATCATGCTATATCGTTCTTCTGCTCCGTGCCAAACCTGAGACCAGAATCCAATGGGGGTTCGAACAGAACTCTGGCGTTGCCACAGGCCCCAGCCAAAACCATCTTGAGTAACATGAACATCTAGTTCAGCTGGGAGGGTCGGATCAAATATACCCAACGCCTGAGCTTGTTTCACTGCCAGTTTTGCCTGTTGGAAAGCATCCTGTTCTATCTTTCCCCAATTCCATGATTGACCCTTCTTTGTAAGCTTGTATAATGGCCTTAATAGCTGAGCTAAATGAGGTATAAAGGAGCGCCAATACCCCAATATACCCAAACATTCTTGCAATTGTTTTGATGTTGTAGGGACTGGAAACGCTTGGACTTTATCTACTACCGCACTGGGTAGTACTTTGGTTTTCCCGGACCAAATTACTCCCAGGAATTTTACAGATAGCCCCGGACCTTGCACCTTCTGTGGGTTTATAGCCCACCCTCTTTTCTGCAGGTAAGCTATCAACAAATCTGCTGCTTGTCTCACCGCCTCTAACGAATCGGATGTTAACAGGAGGTCATCAATATAATGATATAAATTGACATTATTTGGCTTTTCCCACTTAGCCAGATCACGTGCCACTAAATTATGACAAAAAGTGGGCGAATGTACGTACCCTTGGGGTAGGACCTGGAAAGTCCATTGCCTCCCTTCCCATGTAAATGCAAACTGATCTTGCGATTCTTCACTGATTGGAATACTGAAGAATGCATTCGCCAAATCCAAGACACAGTGATATGTTTTGATTTCCCTGCTTAGTGTGTCCATTAGGGAGGCAATATTGGGTACAGCCGCATGAACAGGTGGCGTGACCTTATTTAATTCCCTATAGTCTACTGTCATCCTCCATGTTCCATCCGGTTTTCGCACTGGCCATATTGGGGAGTTATATGGGCTATGTGCAGGCCTTATAATACCCACTCTTTCTAATTCCTGCACCGTCTTTGTTATTTCATCCTGCCCACCCGGGAGTCTGTACTGTTTCACATTAGTAATCCGGCGTGGCTTCGGCAAACAAATAGGCTCATGTTTTGCATGGCCTCTCAATATTGTCTGGATTGCCCGGATACTAATGCATCTCTGCCGCAATCGGAACTCTCCCACTGTTGTATGGAGAGCCAGACCCCACAGGATATCAATTCCTAATATATACTCTGGAATTGGGGCAATGGATACCTTGTACTCCCGTGGTGGAAGACGCCCGACCCCCAGTTTTACCCAGGTTTGGGTGACCGGAATGGTTTGTCCCCCAAAACCTCCAATCATCACTCTATTACCTTTAAATTTAGTTGGGTCTCCATATATTATAGATGTCTCTGCCCCGGTATCAACTAGGGCCATAACCTTCTGTATATTCTTTCGGGACCAGTATATCGTCAGTTCCACATAGGGCCTCCGGTCCCGTCTAGAGGCCCTAGGAGGACTGACATCCCTCGTCAAGCCATGAACTGAGCCAGATTCAAGTCTTTTACCTCCGATACCTCCGGTGTCATAACCCGAGGCACCTGAGGTGGCTTCTTTTTCCTATTTGGAACTATAAAATCTTCTAAATTCCATGTTGTTGTTGGTCGCCGCTCTATAAATCTTATCCCTGGCCTTTTGGGTTTATTCTGAAATTTTTGTTCATCCTTCAGTTGCTTCCACAACTGAAGGAGAACCTGATTGGGCTGCCCATCAATTTTTGAAAACTGAACGCCTGCCCGGAGCAGATCATTAAACATTTGTTTCCGGGATACCCTAACAGGTCCTGCCCGAGAAGTTCGCGGGGCCGATCTTCTGGCTCGCACTATTGGAAAAGCCTCGGCATCCTCAATCACCCTGATATTGCGCTTAGCTCGTAAACGCTCAGTTTCTCCGAGGTCTGCTACCAATTGGGCGGCTTGTTGGACTACTGCCTCTGCGGATACTACTGGATTAAGTATGGAAAACAAGGTTCCATACATATGAGAGGGTGCTTACTGTAAAATTAGGTCCCTCATTCCCGCAGAAAATTTAACCATATCAGGGCTATCGAATGTGTCTTCGTAGATAGCCTCTCTCATACCTAATTCGCGTATATAATTTTGAAGGTCTTCCATAGAAGACCACATCCCTGTGTTTACTGGCATGTCAGTTTTATTTGTCCACACCATGCGGCAAGCAGCCGTTATCCATTCTACAATTGAATGGTTTTCTTCAGGGAACTGAGTCCCAGCATACAGTCTCTGCCGAAGGGCAGGATGTACTGTTATTGTGGCCAACTTAGATACTTCGGGGCCACTAACCAGTACACTATCTGCCCCTGAATCCCATAACCGTAATAACCAAGCCGGAACACTTTCCCTTGGCCTTTGCCTAAATCGTTGCACTAGGTCCATGAGTTCAGTAGGTGTATATGGACGGGCTGTTACATGTAAAACAGATTCGGCAGGGGGCCATTGATCAGGAGGCACTCCTGCTGGTCGATCTTGAATTTTCTTTGTTTTTTGAGTTATTACTGGACGGACTTCTAGTGAGTCCATCTCAGATGGTTTTTCTAGATCAGATTTAGTGATCTTATTTTGATTCATTTCTTCAGGATCTTGATCGTCGTTAAATGAAATGTATCTAATTTGAGGGTTGGAGGAAGAAAATGATGGTTTTTTTCCTGTCAATAGATTGATCTCACCCTCCAATTTTTCAATACGGGCCTTTAACAATTCATTTTCATGTGCAATGTTGTTTGATTTTATCTCTGCCCGATTTAAAGCATTTAATAATGGCCAGGCTGCCATAGATGCAGCCATTCGCTTTTCTTTTGTAATTAAGATATCTTTTTGTAGTCCTAGAAAGTAATCAGTTAGACAATAGGCATCCATGTTATTTGGTACTCTTAAAGGGCCCCATTGTTCAATAATTGTTGCTAATTGGTAATATGGGGACGCCTCAAAACCTGGAATTTGTCCAGGAAGGCATGTCCCTAAGGGGGTGGTCTTCTCCCCCTTGTACCAATTAAAGATTTTCCACACAAAGGACATTTATTTTTTTCCTTATATTTCTAGATGCCAAGTCAGTGGCTCCTGCCTGGCTTGCCAAATGTATTGGCAATAACTATGCTGGTATTAACAAGGATAGCAATTACAAGTAAAATGGTAGAAATACAGAAGATATAAGGAAAAGGGAACTCACCAGAGCTGAGGTGATCCTCCCTGGTGAGCAATCTCCAAGAGATGCTGCCTCAGTGAGGGTCAGCCCTTAAATGAGGTCTCAGAGGAGGTGGAGTCGAACTCCACCCCTCCAGGGAGCACAGCTACATAACTTTCACCTGTGCTCCCACAGCTGACCCCACACTTGCCTCAGCTGATCAATCAGTGGTTCACATTGTGATCTCCCATACACAGACAGAACCTGCCTGAGGAGCAAGCTGATGGCTGTCAGCTACAGGCAGACCTAGCTTTGTACTGCATTTCTTAGAGCAACAACTGTTGCTTTCAGTCACTGAATATACCAAGGCCAATTACTATGCCAGGAACATTTATGGCATCAGTGAACAAAAAATGCGTTAAAAATTGTAATAGACAGGAGCCATTTATTCTTTTATAACTAGGTGACCAAAGAACAACAGTCCTTCTAGAGTCAAGCTGTTAAGAACTAATAGCATCAATCAATATCACATAGATAGATTACTTCCCTGCCCTAAGACCATCTTGCGACCATTTGGTGCTCCTAATTAAGCCCTCTTGATGGCATTTTGTCTGAGCCATGCGACATTTTGTGATAGGAGTTACTGCTAGTGTTCCCTTAACCCTACACCAAAGTAGGAGGTATCCATTCTCAGGGAATCATGCAGGCTTCCTCTGTATTTGATGCTCAGAGACAGCCCCAGAACTTTTTAAATCTTAGCTTAGCTCTCATCCAATAATGTTCATCAAACAGTGCAACTTGTCCTTTGGGGATGCCTTTGTTCTGCATCAACCAGTTCCAACGGAGTCTTCTTGGCTTGTTTTAGATCAGTTTTTCAACAGATAAAGCCAGGGTCTTTGAATTACAAAGTGAAATTGCAGAATGCATGATTCTCAACCAAACAGAACAGCAGGTGGGATGCAGGGTGAATACCTGAACCAACACCACCTGCAAGCAGTCCTTCAATATCTTAGGAATCTCTAGCCACCCCAAATCCAGTGTTGTGCTTGATCTATCATCTCTGCTGAGTTTTTAGCTAAGCTGATGGTGAGCATCACGGTGGTGATGGGTGAGCAGTCAGACTAGAGGGTCTTAATCAACCGTAAGGATCCTGTGATCAGAGGAACGTGAATGTGCTGTTAAAGGTCACAAGCGCTGCACTGCAGCATGAGCATACACAGCGAAAGGCTTTCAGTAGAGCTTCAGTTCATAAATGAGGACTGGGTTATGGAAAATAGGCTCAAGATATAAAACAGAAAACAGATCTTAACGCCAGGTTCTGTGAATGCAACCAGCTGAATTTCACAGATATTGAATTTCAATGACAATTTCTTGTGTTATTTTACCCTCCAGCTCCACCCTGAACAGGAACATGTCAGTGACAAGCATTACTCCTCCAGGCTTGACCTAACAGTGCTTTACTTGCACTATGAGCTAATGGCTGTGCTTACAGCACCTCAGGGAGACACCTCAGAGATCACAATGTCCTTCGGGTACAGCAGGAGACACTCAACTCTCCAAATGTGGAGTTTAATTTGTCCAAAGAGGAGACAGGATTCCCATGCTAATAACTTAGGACCATTTCAGTCATAGGTTTAAAGATGATGTAAGTGCTGAGGCAATACATGAACTAGATGAATGAAGCCCAGATGTCAGGGCTCAAGTCGTGACTCCAGCCCCAGCTGGAGCTAAGGCTGTCTTGAATTCATCACAACACAGTTACATTATTTGCTCATACTGTGGATTTGCATAGGGACAACAGGAAGGTCAGAATTGCTTCAATAGAGCTATGCAATCTTTGTCCTAAATACTGGAAACCCACAGCATTGGACAAATAAAATGAATTAAGTCTGAAGTGCTTTACATGGATTGTGATCCTATGTTTGCCTCACAAACTTACCTGAGACTTTCCAATCAAAAATCAGAGTGTCATCTCCAATTGTGTAGATGTATGTTCCCTCGTCTTCTTTCGTTACAGCTGAAGCCACAAGCTTATGCAGTTTCCCTTTATCTTCCATTGTGAATTTCTTACTGGTCTTGATTTCTTTGCCATTTTTGTACCACTTCACCATGACATTGGCTTCAGAGGTCTCAGAAACAAATTCAGCTTGTTTTCCAGCAACGGCCCTGATTACTCCTCCACTTGTCTCTTTGATTACGAAGTTTGCCAGTGCTGAAACAAAATATGAAGACACAAAATACATATGATGGTAAAGAACTGCAGGGACATTGGTGACCATGAGGCATTCATTTATCATAAGATCAAACGTGCACGTTTAGTCCTAGTTCTAATTGCTAGATTCTAATTCAGAAGCTGGCAAATTGGCAGCTTTTATAAACCACGTGCCAGATTACCTTATCTCCACAAGTTGAAGGACATACACTGGACAGGGGACAGAGCCAAAGGAAGAAGCCCAAGGCTTCAAGAAAATGTCTAAAATAGGAAAACTGAGGAAAGAATTGGAACAAGCAAACTAGAAGGAAATCAATGGAGGGGGTATCTATTACTGCACTGTAACCCCCTGGCAAACAAATCGAGCCTAAAAGATAGAGATATCACTTAGGACTGAAAAGAAAAACAGAATTCCTTTATGGAAATTAATTGGAGTGCAAAAATTAGATGATAAAACTGGCCCCTATTAACACACAGTGGAATAATTGACTTCAAAGATTCAAAATCTCACCACTGTCTTAGCCAAAAGTTTAAGCCTAAGGCCATGGTCCTATTTTACTGAGGGTAATTGAGCTTGTTTTCCAACTTCTTGTTAACATATCATTTTAAAACAGCGCACACAACTGAGTTGGGTCTGTTGAGACAGCGCAGTCAGAGCTGCTAAAATCAAAGTCTGGATTATGCATGCATTTGTTCTGCAGTTCCAAGAACACGCATGTATAATACAAATTCAACAACGTTCTACAGAATGCCTGTATTTAGGAGCTCGAGAGCCAGCTGATGGACACTGGGATGACTGAGATCCTGTCAATACATTTAACTCCATCCTATCATACAGTCAAATTTCATTCATTTTTTCAGGAACTGTCTCTTATCATTGTAGTCCCATCACCACTGCTGGATGTGAGCCCAACCACACAAAAGCAGCTGCTGGTTTTCACTGCAGATACTGCAGTAAGGAGAAACAGCCTCCAGACTGGACCAGCTGAGCGTGGCCCTACCAGGATTTGCTCCAAAGGTCTTATTACCAGTAGTGCTTCCCGATGAAATACATGGGGGTCCTCCTTTGATTCCAACCCCAACCCACCCCACCATGCCCCCTGATAACATCCATCAGGGCCACATCTCGACAGCTCCTGAACACCTCCAGGGATCCCACCACCTACCTGGGCAGCCTGTGCCAGTTAATTCTATGGGCAGACCTGCCAGTATGAAATATTATGCTAACATGACAAAGAGAGAGAAGAAAAGCAAAATTAAGACTAGCTGACAAGCCTTGGCAGGAAGTTCTGCTCTCCATCAATTTAGTCCCTGTGACTCTTCACAGGTGTTTTCTACATTTGGGATCACTACTACAAAAAGAGATGTTGACATCATCTCTTGTGGCCACCCTGACAGAAGAGCAGGAAGGCTGGGATGCTCTTTTTCCTGTCTTTCCCTTGATTTCCTCTATATCTTAGGGACGAATCACAGGACAGAACACAGAAATCAAATGGCTCTACAAAGCAGATTGGCCAGTTCAAGTCAAAACAGCCACTGAAAACACCCCAGATGCTGTCTGACAACAGCTGGACTGTCGGGGAGTCAGGTGAATGCAGTCTGCTGGCCCTGGGCAGGAAGAGGACAGCCCAGACTGTCACATACCTTTCACTGAAAGCTGATAGAGCATTTTATCCCCCTCACAGATGCACTGATAACTTGCAGCATCATCCATTGAGTCGTTGTGAATTTTCAGGGTGTGTTTCTTCCCCACAATTTGCAGTTCATAATTTTCACTGGCCTTGAGCTCCTTCCCATCCTTCATCCACTCCACAGTAGCGCCTGTGTCTGAAAGCTCAGCCTGCAGTTTGGCTTCCTCACGCAGCCAAGCGCAGATCTTTTCTACATCTTTGCTCTTCTTGGTAAATCTCACTGCAGCACCTGTCAGGAGCAAAGGCCTCGTTATTTCAATTTATATCAGGCTAACGTGGTCAATGTTTGCTGCAACATCTCTGAAAAAGTATCACCTTCTGTTCCTGCACTCATCATTGTGTCAGTGCTGAGCAATTCACGATATTTCATTTGGTCTTCTTGCTGGATTTACTAAGTAAAAATCAACCAAACATCTCCTTCTACTGATTAATAATGCTCTAAACATGCTTCTGCAGAGGTTTCCACCCAATGACAAACAGGTCCTCCCATCATGAATGTTTATTTGTTCTACTTTGTCATGCAAAGCTGATTGATAGAGATATTATTGGAATGATTGCTCCCCTACTTCTAAACTATTCCAGTGCAATCAGAAAGGCTGTCTGAACCTGCAGCTGAAAGTACTGCTCTATGGTCATGCAGTGGTAAACCTGGTGACTGAATGCACTGGCCAATAGCTGTGAACTGCAGACATTCATCAGCTGGCATGCTTGCACGTTGTTGTAAGGTCAATAGTAAACATGGCATCCCCTCCAGGTACAGCTTCACCAGTTGTTAGGGGGGATTTCACAGCCAGGACTGGGTCTGAGGAAGAACATGTATGTCTTAATGCTCTTTAGATGCAAGTCTGGTATCTCATTTAGAGATGGAAGATTAAATCATAGGTACATTTCTACTTCTCCCTTTGCATGAGTGCTAGAAGAAGCACTTCTGTGCTTAAGATCTGTTACAGAAAGTTCTGCCTCTTGCACATGTGAGATATCAAAAGATAAGGATATTCATGTCTCTGTCACAGAAACAACTCGTATCACTTTAGTGGTAGCTGGAGGTTGATAGGAGATAGGAGAACTAGGAATAAAGGAAAGCCTTTGGTGTGTTAATGCACTGCTAACCTTAAAGTCAAAGGAAGCATCTTTAGGGAACCAACACAGCTGCTCAGCACACACTGACCCATTTCCATTGGGGTTTTTGTGCTTACCAAGGTGCACGCTCCCTGGGAATTCCAGAGACGGGCTCTGTCCATGCGCATTGACTGCAGACACTCGGAACTGATCATCAGCCTCTTCAGACAGATTGCTCACCGTGAACTCTGGGACGGGGACATGAGACTCGTGGCACCTCACCCAGGTGAAGCCAGTTAGTTTCTTGCATTCCACAATGTAGCCATCGACTGGAATGGGGCGGTGCATCTTCGGAGGGGACCATGCCAGCGTCACTGAGGTTTCTGTTTTATTTTTCACCACGGGGTCAGTTGGGGGCTGGGTGGGAGGTTTTCTGGGAGCTGAACAGAAATAAATTTCAGAAATATTAGCATAAGGTCATGTAGGCTGGAAAAGACCTTCAAAAGACCTTCAAAATCAGCAGACTCAACTTTCAGCATGACCTACTGAGTCCCACCATTAACTACTGTGGTACCTGAGGACATACATGACAAGCTTATTCCTGCAGGTATTTACATAGTGAATATATTCACCCTCTGGTTGCTTTGGAACATTTTAGAGGTTAAAATCCCATCAGACTTTTTCACTGTGTGCAGCCACTGATACAGGCAGGAGGCTGGGAATTACCTGATGGGCTCTAGTTACAGACTACTGACACAGTAAAGGATTGATTTCATTTAATTTTGGCCATCAGAAAGTTTGGTGTCTGGTTTCAGTCACCCATCTGGACTCCAATTATAATCATATGGAGAACAGCACATTCAGGAGAACTCATCTCAATAAACCTGAATGAAATCACAGAATCATAGGATCATGGGAGGGCTTGGGTTGGAAGAAACCTTCAAGATCATTAAGTGCTAGATGCCAAAGGTCCCACTAACACAGTATTAAGCCAAAAGCTAGATGCTGGAATCAGATCTCCTGACCTTACCATCAGAAACTGAGATGTCATATTTTGCTCAGAGGTGCCTGCTTGTAGGAGGGACAGCTTCCGAGCTTTTTCTGCTCCAGGAACCAGCTCGAGCTTCAGAATTTAAACAGCAGTCAGAAATTAAACTGAGCTTTGTCACCTCCATCAAATAGAAGGAGTGGTTGGGTGGTACAGCTTTCCAAATCGCATAGAAACTGTCACAACAATCAGATGCCTACCTTTTCTTTTTTAACTTGTTAATACATAGAGCTTAATAGCATCAGAATGCCCCAAGCACTTCAGACAACAGGACAGCTGTAAACCCTTCTTTAAGGATTCCTTTGTTTAACCACTGAGTAACTGTAATTCAGTGGTGCTGGTAGGAGAAGGGAAGTCCTAATCTTCCCAGATGGTGAACAGAGTTGATGTTCACATGCAGACTGGTGCTGCAGCAGAGCCAGAAACCACTCATTTGGGAAACACAGCACCAAGAAAATAATGGGAATAGCTTCATAAAATCAGGAGCTTCACTCAAATTTCATGTCAGATCTATAATTCTTCCTATTTTCAGGAAGAAATGATTTCCCTTTTTCTTGTAGTTTTATTTTCTTTTCCTTTCCAGCAAGCAGCTTTGTAGCTTACAAATTGTTTTCTAATCACCTCCTGGTGTGGACAAATCACACAGGTCTGACTCCATGTTTTACATAGTTAGCATATTATATTTGTTCCACTATGGAACTGTACAGTCATAGAATGGCCTGGGTTGAAAAGGATCCCAAAAATCATCCAGTTCCAACCCCCTGCTATGTGCAGGGACGCCATCCACCAGACCAGGCTGCCCAGAGCCACATCCAGCCTGGCCTTGAATGCCTGCAGGGATGGGGGATCCACAGCCTCCTTGGGCAACCTGTTCCAGTGCGTCACCACCCTCTGAGTGAAAAACATCTTCCCAAGATCCAACCTGATCCACAACCCCTACACACCCTCAGAGCCCCCTAGAGCCCCTAGTCCTCCTATTGCCTACCACAGCCCCATATGCCCACTAGAGTCCCCCTCAACTCTCTTTACAGGCCCTGCACAGCTCTATATAACAGTCTTATAGAACTACCTCTAGTAGAAGCAATCTCCACACAGAGATCCTTTCCCAGCACACTGCGCCACGGGGGGAGCAAAACGGGGGGGGGGCACATACACACACAGCGCCGGGGGGGCCCGTAACCGACCCCCACCCATCCTTTAAAGGGGTGGGGGGTCCGTTTTAATGGGGGGGGGGGCGAGATCACCTTCACCCCCCACCCCCCCATCCCCACCCCATCCTTTAAAAGGGGGGTGTCCATTTTGGTGTTGGGGGGCAGTGACAATCCGCCCCCCCACCCCATCGTTTAAAGGAGGGGGGGTCCGAGACCACCCCCCCCACCCCATCTTTTAAGGGGGGGGGTCAGGGGCTCATGGGGGGCAGCACATCGTGCACAACATTGTGGGGAGGGGGGGCTTTAAAAGGGGGGGGTTACAAAAAGCATAGCTCTCAACTATAGATGGGATTGGGGGGGGCTCAATCGATGGGGGGGGGCCCTTCATGCAGGGGGGGCACAGCGTAAGTCAGCGGCTTTGAGGGGGGGTGTTGGGGCTGTTTGGCCTTTGGGGGGGTTATTGTGTGCCCCACCCCCACCACCCCCACACACAATGGGGTGTTAATGTGGGGGGGGGGGGCTTAGATTAGTTGCGTTCCCTATAGCACTGCCCCCCCCCGTCATTAACCCCCCCGCTTTATCCTTACGGCTGAGCCCCCCCCCGACAGCGCCCCATTCATCTTGATGGGGGGGGGGGTTTGTCACACGACCCCGGCGCGGCTTACGGCACATCGTCGACCCCACCCCACCCCCCATAACCCCACCCGGGGGGGGAGGGGGCGATGTGGTGAGTGGGGGGTGTTTCCGGAGGTGGGGGTGAGCAAAGCGCAATATGGGGGGGGGGGTCCTATAACTGGAGGGCAGCGGCTGCACAAAGAGCCCGCGGGGGTCGGAGAGCAGCACTTTGGCTGGGGGGGGTCCACGGGGTCCGGGGGTAATGCTGCCCCACCCCCTCCCCCACCCCCCACTGCCGACCCCCCCCCCGCGTTGCCCCCCCGCCCCAACGTCAGCTCCTGCGGCAGCTCCTCGTCGCTCTCCTCCTCCTCTTCCTCGTCTGGGGGGTCAATATGTGGGGGGGGGGGTCCCATCGGGCAGCGGCAGCTCCGCCGGCTCCGATTGGCTGAGCCGCAGTGCGCGGGAGCGGCTGTTGTGTGCCGGTCGGTGGAGGGGAGGCTCTTCATGGAGCTGCCCCGCAGCCAACAACAGCCTGAATGAGATCCTGGAGTCCCAGACGCTGGAGGATGAGCTGGGAAAGAGCAGAGGCTCCCCACAGAAGGGCAAATCACATCTGATAACGTGAGTGTGGAGCACAGCCAGCCCCTTCCTCACATGTGTGGGGCTTCCATGTTCCTCTGTGCCCATTGCAATGTGCCACCCCAATCCTGCTGCCCAGCCAGGAGTGGATGGGATGAGCAGGTTGGGATGCACAGAGCAGTGCTCAGACATTGCTGGGACATTTGTGCACTGCTGTTGAGCTTCCCTTTGTGCAGCAGGGGAGAGGATGGAGGTTTACAGGTGGATGGTTGTTATTTCTATGGCATTGCACAGGTGGTAGAACCATGTCCATTCCCAAACTTATTCCAGGGCATGCGGGAATTTGTGCAGTTGTAGTTCCTGAATTGTGCTATTTAAAACCCTCCTGTAAATGGGGATGTTTTGTAATGCCTGCTGGGGCTGCAGGCAGCATTGCCTTCCTCCTTAGGGGGCAGGTTTAATCACAAGCCTCCCTATTTCCTATCACAAACGTCCTACAAACCATGTCTGGGCATTGCTGTCTCGGCCTGGATCTCAGCTCCTGAGACTGTCAGATGTGAAGCAGCAGCAGCTGGGACAGGGCTGGCTCTGTGTGCCCTCTCTGGGTCTGTGGGCACAGAGTGGGGCAGAGGGATGACTGTGAGAGGGAGGAATTGCCCAGCCACAAGAAAGAGGAAATCAGCTGAAAAGGGGAGATTTGAGAAGCACTGAGGCTGTGGCTGCTTTGACAGTAAGAAGAAACCAAGCTGTCACTGTGCAGATGGGAACTCCAGTAGGAGAGCTGTGGTGGCTTTACAGATGGCAGACAGCAGCTGGAGTGTAGAGCCAAGGGTAGGGGGGGGATCTTCCTCTTAGCAATGCCATGCAAAGAATGATGCAGACTCCTGCAGGGTCGGCTTTGCTGTGTGACCCTGGGTGGAAGCAGCTGGAAGGTCTCAGCCCTTCTGCATTATCCCAGGAGCTGGGGCAGTGCTCGGTCTCATCCCACCTCTGCTAATAGCAAATGCAGAATCCCTTATCTGAGTGCCCTTTTCTCTCATGTAGAGTCACCAACCCTGGGAAGTTCACAAAAAGTTTGGGTGTTGTGTTGAGGGATGTGATTTAACTGGGAAGTATTGGTGATGGTTGGACTGGATGATCATAAGATCATCCAGATCATAAGATCTGAGATCATAAGATCATAAGATCATCCAGGTCTTTTCCAACCTTGAAAATTCTATGGAGTTGTAGCAGATTGTGGGGGTGTAGGTGTGGTATATATATGTACACAGATGGGAATATCCGTATGGAAAAGATAGATCCATGTGTGTTCTGGGCTGCACTGAAAAAGGGGTGGTCAGCAGGAGAGGGAGGTGATTGTCCACTCCTGCTCAGCTCTTGTGAGGCCATATTTGCAGCACTGTGTCCAGGCCTGGGAAGGATGTGGAGCTGTTGGGGGGGGTCCAGAGGAGGGCCACTGTGATGATCAGAGGGCTGGAGCAGCTCTCCTATGAGGAAAGGTGGAGGGATCTGGGCTTGTTTAGCCTGGAGAATGGAAGGCTGTGGGGAGACCTCATTGTGGCCTTTGAGTACTTGAAGGGAGCGTATAAACAGGAGGGGGAATGGCTGTTTATGAGGGTGGATAATGATAGGACAAGGGGGAATGGTTTAAAACTGAGACTGGGGAGGTATAGGTTGGATCTTAGGTAGATGTTTTTTGCTCAGAGGGTGGTGACACACTGGAACAGGTTGCCCAAGGAGGCTGTGGATGCCCCATTCAAGGCCTGCAGGCATTCAAGGCCAGGTTGGATGGGCTCTGTCCATGAGCATTGACTGCAGACACTTGGAACTGATCATCACCCTCTGCAGACAGATTTACAGCCCCTGCACAGCTCTATATAACAGTCTTATAGAACTACCTCTAGTAGAAGCAATCTCCACACAGAGATCTTTTCCCAGCGCCCCTTTGTGACATCATAATGCCCCTTTGTGACATCATAACACCCTTTGTGACATCATAATGCACCTTTCTGATGCCATAATGCCCCTTTCTGACGTCATAATGACCCATTGTGATGTCTTAATGCCCCTTTGTGACGTCATAATGCCCTTTGTGATGTCATAATGCCATTTGAGACGTCATAAGGCTCCTTTGTTTTCATAATGCCTCTTTGTGACGTGATAATGCCTCTTTGTGACGTCATAATGCCCTTTGTGATGTCTTAATTCCCCTTTGTGATGTCTTAATGCTCTTTTGTGATGTCACAATACCCCTTTGTGATGTCATAACACCCCTTTGTGACATCACAATGCCCCTTTCAGACGTCATAATGACCCTTTTTGACGTCATAATTCCCCTTTGTGATGTCATAATGCTTCTTTGTGGTGTCATAATGCTTCTTTGTGATGTCATAATGCTACTTTGTGACGTCATGACGCCCTTTGTGACGTCATAATGCCCTTTGAGACGTCATAATGCTCCTTTGTGATGTCATAATGCTCCTTTGTGATTCATAATGCCCTTTGTGATGTCATAATGCCCTTTCTGACGTCATAATGCCCCTTTGTGGTGTCATAATGCTTCTTTGTGAGGTATCTGTGGTGCCATTGATAATGAAGTGTGATGAACTGGAAGGCTTTCAGTAGAATTGCAGCCCTAACATAAACAATGACTTGAACTCTGGAATTCTGTGTAAAATCATTAGCTAGCTTGTGGTCCGGGTCTTCAAACCAAAGGCTGTGAGGTGCTGCTCTTGTTGACGCAGGCTGTGAAAGATGACTTGAGCTCTAAGAGTAATTTCCCTTCTGCTCTTTATATGAACGTCAAATCCACAATTAGAATATTAAGAAGATAATATAAAATTTTGTGCTGCTGGACTGAGGACTTCCATTAGCTGTTAGCCATAGTTTGGAACTTGCAAAGCAATCATATTGGAGCCTTGCTGGGCAACCTGCTCCAGTGTCTCACCACACCCACAGTAAAGCATTTCTTCCTAATATCCAATCCTAATCTACCTTCTTCCCATGTAAAGCCATTTCCCCTCATTCTGTTGCTACCTGCCCTTATGAAAAGTCCCTCCCCAGCCTTCCCTGTAGGCCCTCTTCAGATACTGGAAGGCCACTCTAAGGTCTCCTTGGAGTCTTCTCCAGGCTGAAGAGCCCCATCTCTCTCAGCCTGTGCACATAGTAGAGGTGCTTTCAGCCCTCTCTGATCACCTTCATGGCCCTCCTCTGGACCTGCCTGAACATCTCCAAGTCCTTCTTGTGTTGAGGGCTCCAGAACTGCGTGCAGTGCTCCAGATGGGGTTTCAATGAGAGGAGTGTGGAGGGGCAGCACCACCTCCCTCGACCTGCTGGTCATGCTTCTGTGCTTTAAGCTTATGCTTTAAGGTCCTATATGCTTTAAGGTTTAGATAGTGCAGTCGCCTCACCTCTTCAGGTTTATCTGTGAAGGTCCCTTCCAAGTGAACCGTGCTGATCCAGACAGTTCGGATTGCTCATTAAAGTGTTTTAGTAAGTTGGGCTGGTCCTACGAAGCAGTATGACTGCAGTAAGCAGTGTACATGGTGCGCTGTGAGTACTGCACACATTCCTCTTGGCAGCTTGTGGAACAGAAACTGTGCATTGTTTGGATTGTGTAAGTATTCCTGTTGGTCTCTTGTGATGCTTACCTTCTTAGAGCACCTTTCCTCGTTTGGCTCTACATATTTTGGTACCTTACTTGTTCTGTTTGGCTTAGCAGGGAAGGTCTTCTTCTGAAGCATCCTCAGTCTTGGTCTGGGCAGCATACTTAGAAATGACATGGACGTTACATGAGTGGGTGGTCAAAGGGGGGAAGAACTCACCTTTCTGATCTGTTTCCTTTTAGAACACAGTCCTGGAGAGGATTTGCTTTCCTTGTTTCCTGGAGACTTGGATTCTTAGATGGTTTTGACTGCAGCTATTTCTGATGTTAATTCCTTTTTCTGTACTTTAGTAGCCAAGTGCAAGTGGAGTGCTTTGGGAATTGTCTGAAGTTGCCAGGTTGCGTGTGATCACATATGTAACGTGGAGTTATGTGTGGTGCCAGTGATAATTAAGTGTGATGAACTTGAAGGCTTTCAGTACAATTTCAGCCCTAATGTAAACAGTGACTTGAACTCTGGAATTCTGTGTAAAATCATTAGCTAGCTTGTGGTCCAGGTCTTCAAACCAAAGGCTATGAGGTGCTGCTCTTGTTGACGCAGGCTGTGAAAGATGACTTGAGCTCTAAGAGTAATTTCCCTTCTGCTCTTTATATGAACGTCATATCAACAATTAGAATATTAAGAACATAATATAAAAGTTGTTGCTGCTGGCCTGTGGACTTCCATTAGCTGTTAGCCATAGTTTGGAACTTGCAAACCAATCTTATTTAGACTTTAGTGGTGAAATCTTCTGATGAAATCTTCCTTCTAATTCTGCAAAAGAATCTCGGTGGAACATTTCTGTCTGAAAAGGCTCTGGCATATGAAGATGTGCCAGACTGCAGCCATGTGCCAGATGCGTTTGGATCCATGGAATTTTCTGATGTAGCTTCAGTGTTTGAAGAATCTCCACTCGATCTAAATACTCAGAAAACAAAGCAGGTGTGTGAAGATGTACAGCTAGTTTCTTACAGAAAAAATACAGCTCTTAATCTAGAAATCTGCTTCTCATTGTATCTAGTGCTTACTCCATATTTAAGTATCTAGTGGACCTTGACCAAAGGAAGATAAAGATAGAGCAAAGAAGTATGTTAAGCATAAATTTTGTTGCCTTCTACCTGTAGGCCATGGTTGGTTTGACGTGATCCCTAACTCCAGTGTTTGGTTTGCACAGAAACAGCAAGCAAGGGAACAAGTAAAGGAGTCAGTGAGGATTTTAAAACACAATGGGAAGCGATAAGGCACAGTTAATAAGATTCTGGAGTTAGGCTGGAGGTAGGCAGAGGTTGAAAGGTACCGAAAGAAATTCAATCTTACTGTGTTGGACAACAAAATCCACTGTGATATTATTCAAATTTTTAACTAAACCAAGTGATAATTCATATTTATGTTTAGATAAGCTGGTGAGGGTTAATCCTCAATGGAGAATTGAGATGAACAAATAAAAAAATGGTGTTTGACAGTCTATAAGAAACGAACTTATTCTAGGAGAGAATCAGAGTTTTCAACTGTTTTGTTCAATAGCCAAATAATGTATGATATTTTTATAAGCATTGTGTCTGACCTTCTCAGCTGTTAGAATTTCTTTGACAGTAACTTCTCCGGCTGTGATCAGAAAACCTTTTGTTCCGTCTCTGGCACCATTCGAGGCATGATACTCAACTGGGTGATATGGAATTCACACTGTCAACTCCAGTGACAAGAAAAGTGGCATCTAAGAAGCGTGCAAACACAGAGAATGTTGATGCAGAGTCAGTGTTAAGAAATGAGCTGCCCTTTGCATTTCCTGCTCCAAAGGCCTTCTTTTCGAAGAGCCAGACAGAGAAGCAAGTAGAAGGCATATCTTTTTAGGCGCCTACTTCCAAAGGTATGTTGTATCTAACAAATGGAAACCTAGAACATGTGTAGCTTAGGAATTTTTTACTTTTAATATGAATGCAGTACTTGTAGGTCCTAAAATTCTGAAAGGTTTCAGTGTGGGGTTTATTTGGTCACAGCACATACAGCTGCCATCCTGTACATCTGACAGTGCACTGCAAGCGGTTTAACCATATATCAGGGCATGGTACACGTCTGTTAATGATAGAAGTTCTCACAGTTTCACAAGGAGCATGCCTTGAGATGCATTCAGATAATGAGATAAGTGCTGTGTTCCTAAAACTAGCATGTGTCTCCACTCTCCATCGAGATTTAGTAGATAATTTCTTTAACAATTATGATGAGAGTTTTGTTTTGTTTTTATTTTTTTCTGGGCTATTATTTTGAGTGAAAGAAAAGGGTATGCTTTTATTTAAGCGAGCTTTTGATTGCATCATGCTTCTAAATTAAATGTAACCTACTGAATTCCTCATGATAGCATACGAGTACTTGCGTGTATCTGTTCTCCCTAATAGAGGGAGAAGAGACTCAGTGAACCTGGACAGTGTTACCCAGGGTTGTGAGAACAGCTAAATGATTGTTGAGAACTGGTCAACTCGTGAGCCTGAGACCTGGGATCCTCCATCCTAGGGTGGAACTTTACTGGAGCACGTGGGTGCCACAGCAAAAAAAGGACTGTGTACAATAGACTGAGAGTTTGCTGAGTTTCTTGGTTTACAGAAAGCACAAATAACTCAGCAGCAAGTGACGTATTTGGGATAGGAGATGACAGCTGGACTTTGAACCTTAAGGACTGCCAAGAAAGAAGCCATCTGCTCAACCCCTGAGCTGCAAACTGCCAAGGAACTCCATACGTTGCCAGGAATGACAGGAGGGTGCCAACCATGGATACACAGCTACGGACTGATGGTAAACTTGAAACAGCTTGAAGTGAGTAAGGGATATCCAGGGTGCACTGGTGCTCAATATTCAAGAAGCCCATCAATCTACACTGGGCCAAAGGATACCAGTTTTAATATCTCATGCAGTGTTTACTGTATTGGAGGCAAAAGGGGGACATTGGCTTTCACCCCACAGAATCACAGAATCACAGAATTACCCGGGTTGGAAGGGACCTCAAGGATCATGTAGTTCCAACCCCCCTGCCTAGCAGGGCCACCAAACATACGCCTTTACTAGATCAGGTTGCCCAGGGCCCCGTCCAACCTGGTCTTGAACACCTCCAAGGACGGGGCATCCACAACCTCACTGGGCAGCCTGTTCCAGGACCTAACCACCCTTCTAGTAAAGAACTTTCCCCTAACATCCAACCTAAATCTTCCCTCCTTCAACTTAAAACCATTTCCCCTAGTCCTGCTATTATCAGCCCTTTCGAAGAGTTTACTTCCCTCCTGGGAGTAAGTTCCCTTCAGGTACTGAAAGGCTGCAATGAGGTCACCCCGCAACCTTCTCTTCTCCAGGCTGAACAAACCCAACTCCCTCAGCCTGTCCTCATAGGGGAGGTGCTCCAGCCCCCTGATCATCTTCCTGTCCCTCCTCTGGACCCTTTCCAAAATCTCCATATCTTTTTTGTACTGAGGGCTCCGCACCTGGACACAGTACTCCAGATGGGGCCTCACAAGAGCAGAGTAGAGAGGGACGATCACCTCCCTATCCCTGCTGACCACCCCTCTCCTGATGGAGCCCAGGATCCCATTTGCTTTCCGGGCTGCCAGAGCGCACTGCTGGCTCATGTTAAGTTTCTCATCTATCAGGACCCCTAGGTCTTTTTCAGCCGAGCTGCTCTCAAGGACAACTCCTCCCAGCCTGTACAGGTGCCTGGGGTTCTTCCGGCCCAAGTGCAAAACCTTGCACTTTGCTGTGTTGAACCTCATTAGGTTCACCCGAGCCCAGCTTTCCAGCCTGTCAAGGTCCCTCTGAATGGCATCTGTTCACCCCAAAGATTCCCGAAATACCAGGCCATCCTGGTAGAGCAGGGTGATATAGAAATAATTGTAACTACTATTGCCAACCCAGTATCTTTCCTTAGCGGAACTCCCCTGGTGGAGAACCAGGATGACATCACTGCTTTGAAACAACTGATGCTGCACATTACATCCAGTCGGTTGGAGCTGAAGGACGAACCCTTAGAAGATGCAGAAGACGCCTGATTTACCAGCAGCTGCAGTTTTGTGAGACAAGGAGGCTTTAAGGCAGGACATGCAGTAACTGCTACTGAGCAGGGAATGGAAGCACAACCATCAGCCATGGGGACTACCCCTCAGAAGGCTGAAATAACTGCCTTGACGAGAGCCTTAATGATATGGACAGATGCTAAATATGTGTTTGGGGTGTCACACGCTCATAGTACCATCTGAAAAGAGCAAGGATTGCTCACACACAAGGAAAAGAGCGTGATGTAAATGTACCTATGTTGTAGGGCACAGTTCTCTATCCAGGCCCAAGTCTTTGTGGGTGTCTCCTCTATCCACAAAGCTGCTCACACTGCAGGAGGCACAGGCTGAGAGGAGAGGCCAGAGCAGCTCTCCCACTGTGACACGGAGCAGCAGGATACAAGTAAAGGAAGGCCCCACAGCTGTACTGGGAAGATTCCACACAGTCATCAATTTTTCATCTGAAAGGTAAAGAGGAATTCCCTTTTCTGCCCCTATCATCATTGGTCGGGTGAGTAGCAATGATGCCCGGTGTGCTTCCATCAATGGAGCAGAATAGGCGGAAGGCTGGGGTGCAGGCTTTCCTCTGCTGAGGTGAGTGGGGGCTCAGGGTGTTGCTCAGTGGTAGATTTGTTCACACTGAGTTCTAACAGGAAACTTGCTCAACATCGAAGGCCTTGCAAAAGTCTGGCTGAGTGATGTCAGTTGCTTTTCCTTTCCCTACTGATGCTGTCACTCCACTGTAGAAGGCCACCAAAGCGACCAGGCTGCATGTCTCCGTTTCCGCTGTTTCTCCATTTCCTTCTTGTTGCTCCCTGTAACCAGCAGGTTCAGCCATGCTGCTTTCCTGCCTCCTCTACTGTGTTTCATGTGGTCGGGATGGAGCTCAGAGCTCCAGCTCTGAGTAAGGTTTTCTGAGAAAGTTACCATCTCTTTTCCATTCCTTTACCCCTAAAAACAGTTTTCCAGTGTCTCTCATGCAAGAATTCTTTGAACAGCCTGCAGCTGACTCTCCTGAAGCTCAGGATCCTGACTTTGCTTTTTGCCAGGCCTGCATTCCTTGAGATGAGGAACTCTAGGAGGGCATGGTCACTACAGCCCTGACCACCTCCAGTCTTAACCCCTGCTGTGCACCATGTCCAGTAATGCTTCCCTTCTGCTTGGTGTGCTTAATACTTGACCCACAAAGTTATTGTCAGTGCACTCCAGCAGGCTCTCAGACAGCTTGCAGCAACTGGGATTGGTGCTGGGTGGTTGCTGGGAGGTGTCTCAGCAGAAAAGCTGGGCTGGGGTGGGCGTGCTATGTCAGTCCTCATCGCAGCTGGCAGAGAGAGTTAGAGGAGGGTGATGGGTGCTGCCTGCTCTCAGTGCTGCTGCACTGAATTTGGGGCACAGCAGCACACTGGTGAGTGAGCTGGGAGGGAGATGGACTGCTGCTGTGCATGGCTAGGCCAGAGCTGGAGGATTGTCAAACGTGAGTCATGCTGGTGCAGCCATTGCAGCTGCAGCAGGAGTAGAAGACAAAGAGGTTTTGTAGAGGATAGAGGGTGGTGATTCATGGTTTGATGTCCAGGTGGAGGCCGATAACAAGTGGTGTCATCCAGGAGTCTGTCTTGGGACCAGTGCTTTTTTACATGGTTATCAGAGACACCAATGATGCAATGGAGTGCACCCTCTGCTGTTTGCTGAGTGGTGCGGCTGACGCAGTGGAAGGAAGGGATGCCATTCAGAGGGAGCTCAACCGAGAGGTTGGCCTACGTGAATCTAATGAGGTTGAACACAGCAAAGTGCAAGGTTTTGCACTTGGGCTGGAGGAATCCCAGGCATTTCTACAGACTGGGAGGAGCAGTCCTTAAGAGAAGCCCCGCAGAGAAGGACCTGGGGGTCCTGGTGGATGAAAAACAGAACGTGAGCCATCAGCGTGCTCTTGCAGCTCAGAGAGCAAATGGTCCCCTGGGCTCCATCAGAAGAGGGGATGGCCAGCAGGGACAGGGAGGCGATTGATCTTCATGATCCTTGAGGTCCCTTCCAACCCGGGCCATTCTATGATTCTGTGATTACACTCGCTGTCAGAAATAACAGCAGCTGTACAGAAGCTGGATATATTTTGGGACAGTTCTTGTAACCAGCTGATTTTAAGACCTTGCCCGAATTGGGGGTCTAAATTGCATGTTAGGAGAAAGCTGGTAAAGTGGCTATTGCTCATTCTTTTTCATTTGCTGATTCTTTCATTCGGGTTCCTTTTCCAAAGGAGATTCTGGTGATGGAAGCAGTTGAAGAAAGAACCAAAGCAGCTCTTGCCAAGAATGCTTGAAGTCCCTGTGGAGAGAAGCAAAGAACTTGGGCTTCCTCTGGGATGCTCCCCACCATGTCTCAGGAAGGAGACAACTGCTGTTCCACTTTCTGCTCTGTGTGTGGAAAGGTACGTCTGGGTTTTCTTCTACCTGTTTTTCTTTTTCTGGCTTTGAAGGAGAAGGGGTGGAGCAAGAGGAGACCCACTGGTCATTTGTTACCTCAAGAACAGGATGGATTCTGCATTCACTGTGAGAAACTTGGGCTAGTAGCATGGGCATGTTTCAGGCTGGACTCTTCTTTTGCTACTTGGTTTCCTTTTGGCTACAGGGAGACAGCTGTCTAAAGGTGTGTTTTCAGACCCACTCTCCAAAACCATGTTTCATTGTTGCAGGTGGTTCAGTGTGCTCTTGCAGGGTAGATGCTGTAGTTTGCTGTAGAATCTAAATGGTTTCTGTTCCTAGGGGAGAACTGAGAGGAGGTAGTGAGAAGAGAATTCAATGCCTTAGGTGTATCTTAGTGAGAAATGTTGGCATGAGGTGCTGAAAGTCTTGAGTTGTCAAAGGCCAGTGATGCTCAGACTCCTTAACCTGCTGGAGCAGGGTGGAAGCAAGGAGTGGGCACTGCCGTCACACAAGCTGCACTTGGTTCTGGTCTGCCAGGTCTGTGCTGGCCTGGATTTCTTCTGAGAAGTTTGTTGGAGCTGCTTGGAGTAGTGAAGGGTGGGGAAGAAGTGCTGCTCCAGAGCTATGAGACGTGCAGCTCCTTCTGAAGTGCTCCTGAGAAGGACGGAGCGCATTTGCTGCAGCTTTCTCTGCAGATGTGCTCCTCACCTTGAAATTCTCGTGGTTTGTCCTCAGCTCCTGACCACGGCCTGTTCTCTGTTTTGCAGGCTGATAACATGCAGAAGCCGTAGCTGGTGCGTGCTATGTCATCTTTAAACGTACCAGCATTTGCGGCAGCCCATGTTATTAAGAGCCACGTCACCCAGGGGCCAGATGAGCTCTCTCTGGAGGTAAGCAGTTCCAGGCATTCCGTGTTGTCGTGCATAGAAGAGGGCAGTCCTTTCTGCTTTGTTTTCCTACCAGATTTGCTGAATCTGGGATTGATGTTTCAATCTCTTTCAGGTCGGAGATCTGGTGAGCATTGTTGATATGAGGACATATCAACAGGCTGAGCCCCTGGTGGAGAGGCAAGCGTGGCTTTGAGGTAGGCACACGTTTTTGACTAGAGAGCACAACTTCAGTAGAGTTGGGAATCTCAGCTTGGAGCTGCTCTGCCTGCACAGGATGGCTGCTGGATGCAAACAGTTGCCCTGTGTCACTGTCAGTGGACCTTCCCTTTGGCTCTGGGCTCGGGCTAATGCTCACCTGTCTTTTTGTTCTAATTACAGGTTGGGCTTTTCCCTGGTGAGTGCATGGAACTCATCAGCGGAAAAGTTCCCGATTCCCTCCTCAATTCATTGCCAAAGCCAGGTGCGTAATTTACATTTGACAACGCGAGTTAGTCAAATAGGGTCAGAACGTTACTTTCAGGGGGTTTGTTTATGCCCAAGTTCAGCAAGCTTAGAAAGAGAACTACAGTAATCTCCTTGGGCACCTCCAGGGATGGGGAAAATCCATTCTTACGTGTCCTTGTTGGGAATGTTCTTCCCGTTGTTACATGCTCTGTCGAATGCATTGCGCTCAGCTTCGTCCAACCGAGCCAGGCCTGAAATGAACTGGTTTCTTTGTTTTGTTGCGCAGAGCCAAAGAAATGGGGCAAGCTCATCAACGGCCTTTGTTCCCTGGTGAAGGCCAGCCCCGGGAGAGCAAAGCAGCCTGAGCCTCCGACATTCTCCGGATCCATGTCCTTGCTTGACATCGTTGAGAGGTATTTAGCCTTCAGGACTTGAGGGCTGAGCTGTAGGAATGGAAGCATCCTCTGCTGTTTGAAACAGAGGGCGTTTCTAAGCTGTGTTTCAGCAGAAAGCAGGCAGTGCCCAGAACAGGCAACTTTTGGCCAGGGCTCGGTGCAGCTCTTCCATCACCCTGCACCACGTCTGACAGCATGCTCTGTTTTCTCTGCAGAATGAGTTCTCCCAGGAAGAGGGCAGAGTCAGCAGCTGGCAGTTGGTGTTCCTGCTTCTGCCTGGGCAAACCATCCCCTGTGGCCAAACGCCAACTGCAGAGCAGTGCCAGGGAGCCCTCTGAAGCAGAAGTCTTGGTCCTGGCAGGTAAGGGTGCAAGTCCAGCTTACAAAACACTGCTTGTCAGCAACACAGGTAGAATTCGTGCTTTCAGTGGGCTTGTACCTCCTTCTGGCGTTCAAGCCCGTCTTGATCCCTGTCTTTCCCAAATGAGTCTCTTGTCAACACAAGAGCTGGACCTGCACGTGGATCACTTTCAAGACAGTGACACTGTTGCTAGAAGCCTATTTGCTTCTGCCCACCACCACTACATAGCCAAATGTCAAGAATCTCCATGGTTCATCTTGTGAACGTTCGACACTAACTGCTGTACATCTGCTCCTTCCTAGGTGACCCGAGCCCTTGTATATCCCCAAGACGCAGGGCATGTTACGATGACGCATCTTCCATCAATGAAGAGTTGTTACTAAGCACAGAATGCTGCAGTTCAGATGAAAGCCTTCCGTATAACATCAGCTATCAAGAGAAGAAGGTCATCATCGTTGAAGCCTTCATTCATCCCATCCCTACTGAAGCTGCTGACCTGAGCCCACCAGACACCTCAGGCACCAGCCTGGACTCAATGTCTCTGCAGTGCAGCCCAGCCCAAGCACAGCCCGAGTGCCCCGACAGCAGCACCACCATGCAGGCTCAGGTCAGCATCACCGAGGAGAAGCTGAGCATCTCGCAGGGGGGCACAGAATCAGGACACGAGTCCCAGGCTCCGGGCAACAGCACGGTCTCTGAGCAGCTCTCATGATTACAAGAGAGGATGAGTCCCATCTTTCCTCCAGACCTCACACCCCCTCCTTTCTCCTATTGAATAAAGGCACGCTCGTGCTCAATCAACGCCTTGACTGAATTCCGAGTTTTCATTCGCAGAGATTGGGATGAGTGCAAGAATCTGCAAGGCAGCTCAGCTTACAACACTCTGGCTGTGGGGTTTGTGCGGCCGAGCTCTGGGTGTGTTCCCATTTTGCCTGACTTTGGGATGCCTGCAGCGAGAGCTCTGCTGCCGTTGTGTATGGCAGCAAATAGTCTCTAGCATCCTGGATGCTGCTCATGAAAACCCCAAGCTTCCTGGCTGTGGCTGTGATGCTTTTCAGGGCCTTTTGATGCTCTTTGATGCCGTGGCTGCTCCCTAACACCTCTGTCCTCCCGCCGTGTCCATTCCTGGCTCTCACCTGTGAGCTGTCCCTGCAGATCATCTCCAGCCCTGCCATCATCGTGATGCGGCAGGAGGAACTCGCCCTGACCAACATCAGGCAGTGCTGCCTGCCTCTCTCACTCTCTAGACCAAGTGTAACTACGCTGTCATGGAGACAAATGCTTCTGTCACATCCTCCATCCCTGCAGACATTTACCGGTAGGTGGCTCTTGCAGAAGAAGATTCAAGCAGCAGAACCTTTTGCTCAGCTACAGCACACAAATGCTACAAAAGCAGGAATAACCCGCAAGCTCTGGGTCTGTTTGTCTTGCACAGGCATGCACTAACTGCGTTTGATGGTACCCCCCATCCTTGATTTCCTTCCCTGCTCCTTGTCTGATGGCGCTGCTGAGCCAGGAACAAGATGCCCAGTGTGGCAGAGCATGGTGCAGGGCTGTGCTGGGACCTCCTCCCCTTCATCTGCTGCAGATCAGTGCCACACACGTGCCATCGAGATGCTCTGGCACGGGATGTGCCTCCAACCCAAAGCTCCTTCCCACCTCCCAAGGAAAAGCAAAGCAACTCAAGCATCTCCAGCAAAGCTGCCCAGCAGACAGCAGGGAATGCAAACAGCTTCTGGCTGCTCCCCTACACTCCTGTCCTAAGTAATAGACCCCATGAGGACTGGCTGGGAAATCAGTGCATGACACATGTGAGTGTGCACAGGATTGTGCAAAGCAGTGGGGTTCCATGAGTTTGTGTTTGTGTGTATCTCTGCTGTTATGAAAGCATTGGAAGACTGCCTTACTGAGTCCCAGATAATTACTTATCCTCAAATGATTTTTCCTGGCCAAAGTTAGAGCCTCTCACAGGTAATCGAGACCAACAGGCCGTTGTTGCACAATCAACAGACACAATCTAGATGATCAGCTGAGGAAAATAAAGCATCATGCCAAGGGTACTAGATAAGTGAGCAGCTTGAGATCTGCACATTTATGTGATACTCATGGTCTTAGACAATATTTGCTTAGTGAGGTCACATAGAATGAAAGTAAAATAGAAGAAGTGCAATTGGTCTCAGTTCACAGCTGGCTGGT
This sequence comes from Coturnix japonica, assembly GCF_054131305.1. NCBI lineage: Eukaryota > Metazoa > Chordata > Aves > Galliformes > Phasianidae > Coturnix > Coturnix japonica. Next base: position 15,665,925 of record NC_140671.1, on the reverse strand, counting down.
TCGTCTCAGGCTAATCCTGAACTGCCTCAAGCGACTGCTTTGGTGCTCTACAGAACAGCAACTTCAGAGATCTCTTTCTATTACTAAGTGTTTGAAAGAGCAATTTGCTCTGTTAATTATCCATCATTTCTGTGCAGTCTGTTTTGTCAGACTTGTCTTTAGCTTCCAAGTTGTATGTGAAGAATTGTTTCCGTTGTAATGCACAATGTACTAAAAATTGAGAGATGAAAATGTGAAGAGTTTTTCCAGCTTTGATTTCATGTCTGGAATTTTGGAACCCACTACTTGCAGTTGTTAATCTGTCCAAACTGGTCTGGTTTGGAATGCCCTCATCCTTCTTGAATCGCTGTTAAAGGCGGAGCAATTCCTACAAGTGCCATGGCCCCACTGTTGTTCTAATTCTTGTTTCTTTGTTTTCCACACGCTGCTTTTCAAGCCTCCTTTTTCTTTACAGTCAAAGTGAGAACTGCACTGTGAGGTGTCTGAACCTTGTTGTGCCTGTACATAAATAGAACAGCAGCAAAGCCAGACAGGTGACTGTGCTGACAGCTCTCGTAGCCAGTAACACGTAACTGTGCTAAATCCCTTGTGACGGCTTTGATTTCATTTTTGCCAGTGAAATCCTTGTAAAAGGAAGTGCAGCAGTGTGATGAGCTAAGGTGAAGATGCTGGTTTTAGTAGTGCTCTAAGCTGAGTGAAAGGGCAATTGAATGAGGGTTATATGCTTTCTCTGGGACGATAAGGCTCTTTTTCCTGAGGGAAAGAGCCAGCTTTTCATGGGCTATATGTGGGCTTTGGCAAGGGCAGACAATCCAGTCTGTCAGGAAGCCATTTGAGGTGCTTCAGGTTTGTAAGCTTGTCTTTTTGTTTTTCAGGCGGATATTTGGAGCATGGGTGTAGTGCTGTATGCTCTGCTGTGTGGGTTTTCCCTCTGGATGATGACAATATGATGGCACTCTACAGGAGGATACCAGTGGGTATCAGTGGTGCTAGAATACACTGAGAAGGGAAATAGCTGAGCTTGACAAGAGGCCTTGCTTTTCGGATGGCAGAACATGCTGAGCTGTGAGTAGAAAGGCCTGTCTGCTGAATATTGTCCCTGTTTTTGCTGCTTTGTCTACCAGTATTTAGTGGAATTGGTTCTACGCTTGGTTGGCCTATGTGGCACTGTAGCCTAATTCTGTACCATGATAGCATACAGAATTTAAGGAGAAGTATTTTCTTGCCAATGGTCTGGATTTTTTGTATCTGGTTCTTCAACTGGCTGCTCCCTATACTATCTGTAGTAAAAATACAGACACATCATTTGATTTCCCTGAAATGAATGTTCCTAAATGCCAGCTCTTCTCATGTCTACAAAGATCAAAGTTCTGCATTTGCTATTAGAATTTCCTCTTCCAGAATCAGGAGGTAATGTAGGACCCCACAGATTGCCTTCAGAATCCAGCAGTTAGTTCTGTTTCCTTTCGGAGTGCATAACAACCTGAGCAAATGAATTGAATGACGTGGCTTATTAGTCTGGTACAAACTCTGCTGTACACTGAAACTTGGTCCATTTGTAAGCAGGACTTTTTCCATCTCTGCAGGACAGCAGAAAACCCTTTGTGCTAATCATGATGCCAAGAAGCAGAATGCGGCAAATGGCAGATGATCCAACTGCTTCAGGTGTTCATTTCCTTAAAACAGAATAGTTTTGGACTGAGAGTTTGTAAGCAGAACGGAGCTCTTAAAGCTGTCAGAGACTATTTCTGCACTGTTCAATTCTATCTGCACAACATACACAGGATCTCAGAACTGCGTTGCTTGAATTGGTGGAACTTGTTGAAGTGAACTGGGATGAGCAAGTTTTAGAACTTAGTCAGAATGCAGTAAAAAATGGATAATCTCATGAGTATTAAGGTACAGGCTTGCTATTTCTGCACTGAATTTGTTTTTATTTTACATGGCTGTGATCTGAAAGTTGCTTGAAACGCAGGCACCTAGGCACTGTTGTGTAACTGAATTTCACACGATAGGTCCTGAAATATCCTGGAATCAAAAACTCTGACTTGTTTTAAGTCTGCTGCTTGAGTCTAATCAGGGTCATAGTGTCTGTGTGCAGTGTTTCTTTCCCTGTAATGCTCCACATCATTTCATTTTGGGAATATTGAAGGAAATGGACTATGTGCCATAACTGTTGTTAGAACAAAGTATGTCTGGTGTGATCTTATGCATAGGTTCTGTAACTGCTCTTCACAGCTCAGGTGTTTGACCTTCCTTTTGGTGAAGTGATGAAATACTGCTGGTTTCTATTTGTGCTTCTAGGCACCTTGAAGCTCTTAGGAATAGAACAATTGTCTCCAGTTCTTTTCAATGATATCAGTAACAGCTCGAGTGTTGCTGCCCACTAGGTAGACCCAAAGAAGCAGATTACAGTGAAACAACACACGAGCTGGACCTGAATGAGGATCACTTTCAAGACAGTGGCTATGCTGCTTCAAGCCTACTTGCTTCTTCCTGCCGCCACTCTATTACCAAGTATCAACAACCTTTCATGATTCAACTTGCAAATGTTTGAAACTAACCCTTGTGTTTCTATGCCTTCCTAGGTGATTCGAGCCCTTGTCAACCCCAAAGATCCAAACCAAGCAGTGTCTTTCCATCAATGGAGAGTTCTTATTAAGCATGAATCGCTGCAATTCGGATGACAGCCTTCCACATGGTAACAGTGATGGACACAAGGGGCTCATCCACGTTCATGCTCTCATATCTCCTGGCTCTGCTGAAGCTCGTGACCTGAGCCTGCCAGACACAGCAGTCACCTGCCTGGATTGTGACCCAGCGCCTTTGCAGTGCTGCCCATCCCAAGCACAGCCCGAGTGTCCCAGCAGCAGCACCACCATGCAGGAGCAGGGCAGCATCAGTGAGGTGAAGCTGAGCATCTTAGATGGGGACTTAGAGTCAGGCTGCCAGTCCCAGGCACCAGGCAGCAGCACCAGCTCTGAGCCACTCTCATCTTGACAAGAGGAGTCCCATCTTCACCCTTGACCTCTCAAGCCCTCCTGTCTTTTATTGAATAAAGTCACTCTCATGCTCAGTCATCGCCTCGACTGCATTCTGAGTCTTCAATCACAGGGATTGGGATGAATGCAACAAACAGCAAGGCAGCTCAGCTTGCAATGCTATGGCTGTGGGGTTCGTGCAGGCAGAGCTCTGGGTTCCCATTTTGCCTGGCTTTGGGATGTCTGCAGCAAGATCTCTACCATTTTGTATGGGAGCAAATAATCTCTAGCATCCAGGTTGCTGCTCATGATATATCCCAGTCTTCCTGGCTGTCACTTTGTGATACTTTTCAAAGCCTTCTGATACTCTTTGATGCCTTGGCTGCTCCCTAACACCTCTGTCCTCCTGCCATGTTGACTCACGTCTCCCACTTTTAAGCTGGCTTTGCAGATCATCTCCAGCCCTGTCATCATCACGCTGCAGCAGGAGGTGCTCACCTGGCCCAATGTCTGGCAGTACTGCTTGTTCTGCAGATGAGCAGCTGCCTCCTCATCTCTTCAGCTACAGTAGTTTTTCTCAGGGCAGTTAGATGCAGTCATGCTCCTCTGGATTTGGTGTGTTAAATCCATGCTGCATGGCAGCAGTCAGTGCAATACAAAGGTGTTCTGTGTGCCATAGCATTTCTCCAGGGGCTGCCAAAGGTAGAAGCACAACACAGCACCATCCTTCTGACAGTAATGTCTGTGAGTGTTAGACATGTGAGCACTGCATCATCCCCAGCGTGTCAGTGCTTTTCCACACCAACCTGACTCTCACACTCTGCACTGAATGTAACTCTGCTCTTGTGGAGACAAATGCTTTCTGTCACATCCTCCATCCCTGCAACCATTTGCCGGTAGGCAGCTCTTGCAGAAGAATCAAGCAGCAGAACCTTGTGCTCACCCTACAGCATGCAAATGCTATGAAAGCAGAAATAACCTGGCATGCTCTGGGTCTGCAAGGCTGCACAGATGGGAGAGGTAGATTGTGTTTTTGCAGTGGAGGTTTCCAGTATTTTCAGTACATAGTGTAGGCCCTAACTGAATGTATAACCCTCTTGTAAAACAGCTGTATAAGTAGTTTTTCCACCAAGAAAGTTGCTGAACAGAATTAAGTTCAGACTGGGGGCATTCTGACATGGGGAGAATTGAGACAAGCACAAGATAAATACAGGGTGGGTAGAGCCCAGCACAGGACAGAATGAATGTACTGACTTTTGGAAACATTGCCCTTCTCTGTCCGCAGAAAAGTACAAGGCAGACCTAAAAACAAGAGGTTGGTAATTGACCTTCTATGGAAATGAATCCTAGCCACAGTCTCGAGGAGTCTGTGAGCCTGAGATGCTCAACCAATGAGAGCCATGAGAGCATCACCTGCAGTGGGTTTAGGGCACAGAACAGAATTGATTTCACTGACTGGTGTGCAGTTTCTCCCTTGCCAATAGGGGATGTGCGCGCAGTATTGCAATAATGAATAAGCACTGCTGCTATCGCTGCCATCTTTGCCTAACTAGAAATCTTTGACTTTGAGAGTTTCTCACACAAGGGGAGAGGGTAAGAAAGTAAAGAGGCACAGAAAACTAAGGGAAACTGCTCTTCTTTATCTTATCTATAAAAATTGATACGATGCTGTTGTGCATTTTTTTTAATTTTATTTTTAATTTTTTGCTAATGTCAGTTAGATTGTTTTAAAATATCCACACACCAAAATCTGACTACCAAGCAAATGTAATGAAAATGAAATGAAGGTGAGTTAGTGGAAAGCACAAGGCCATATTATATTAGGCTCCAGCAAATTTACAGGCAGTCACTGCACGAAGAGGTAGATCTGAGTTGCACATTATATGATTCCCACAAAGATTAAGGAAATCTGAAGCTTTCAATATATTTTTTTAATTCTTTTTTTCATTTCATTTTTAAACACCTGACCCAGACCCCAACCCTCACAGGAGCTGTAAAGATAACAGCATTAACCAGCAATGTAACTCTAATCCTAACCCTTACCCTGATTCTAAAATCGTCCCTAACTCCAAATGCAACAACAAAAATGATGCTAGAAGTTTGTAGCAAAAGGAACCTTAACCCTGATCATAATCCAAACAAAAAATCATTATGGTAACAATAATCTTTACCTTAAGAGTAATATTAATCAGAGCCCAGATGATGCCTGCATCCAATCAGAAGCATGCTTTGCATTATTTAAGAGTTGTATTTTTTCCAATGAACTCTCTCTATTATCACGTTTATAAAGTAACAGAGTCTGTTCTTTTTCTCCTGACACTGTGCCTTACTCCTGACATCCCCTGGAAATGACCCAGATAGGGCACCATCAAAGTAATGCTAATAGTAATGTCAATCCTAAGGGTATCTCTAGCCTCAGTGTTAATGGGACGCTAACAACAATCCCAACAGCCTTAAACATTCTGGTGGTGTGAAAGAGGTGCTGCCTTGCACATGCTGGGCAGTCCCATTGCCTGTTAAATGCAGGCGGCAGCGTAGAAACATGATGCCCGTGGTCAGAATGCCCTGTGGCAGATCCTGGCACCGGAGAACTGACCGGAGAACCATGAGAGAACTGACAACAAATCACGTGACATCAGAACCGACCCAGTGGTTATTTACAAGCCTTGGGAGACCCAGACAGGATCTCAGAGTGGTGAATGTAGGTACAGAAGTTGTTACTACTCTGTTTTCTTCTAAAAGAAGTGTTTTTTTTTCATCTCAGAAGATGGGGGGGGGGGGGGGGGGGGGGGGAGCGTGAAAGGGATATCAATTTAATTACTCATTAATTTATTGACAGACATTCACGTTTGCTACGTTTGGAGAAGTTTTTATTTGTTTGCTGTGGTTTGATTTCTTTTTTTCTTTTTTTTTCCCCCTTCCCTCCTCTTCCATCTTTGTGTTCTTCCCCTATAATCAAAAGAACGGATCCCCAGGGTCTGTCCCGCAGACGTTCTTTCCGTGGTCTCTGCTGCCACCTGCTGGCCAATAAGCGGAACTGCCACTGTTGGGCGTTTGGTGCCGCAGGAAGCACAACGCAGATCTGAGTTCTGACCGGTCTACGCAGCAAATCCGCCAATCTTTATTGCGATAAGCCCTCCAGACAAGAGCATAAAGTCTTTGCCTGAGGGCAGGGTTAGTAGTAATGGATGTCAGTTTTGAAATTTCCAGTCCATTCACCATAGCACTTTCTGCCTCCATGTCCCATAACCAGAGCAGCTATGCTGGCATGCTCTCTTGGTTTCTGTCTAAACCACTGTACTATATCCATCAGTTCAGCTGCTGTATTATGGGCAGCAGGGTTTGGGGGGTGGACACTGGTCAGGGCACTCCCACCAGCCTATCCTGCATTTTTTTTTTTTTTTTTTTTTCATTTTTGGGTTACAATCAGTCAGATCTCAAATAGATCTAGTCCAAATGGAACCTCAAAATCTGACCTTTTAGTGCCTTCATTTACAGAGTCCATTTTATACAGATTCCCTTGTACAGGGCCCCCATGGTCCTCCAGACAGTTGTTACTGATCTTCCATAGGAGAACGATTGAATTAGGTTTTTTCCCATCAAAACTGCCACCTGTCTTTCCAATTTTTCAACACTATCATTCAATAGCTGATTTGCATCAGCCTGAGCCTCTTCAGTTATGTTCAGACAGTTCAAGGCCATTAAAAGTGGCCATGCCACCATGAACACAGCTAACTGTCATTCTCAAGTTGTAAGTATGTCTTTGCTAAGACCATGGAAATACTCAGTCAGGTGGGCCAGGGACTCATGGACCCTCCCTCCGTCCCACACAGGGCCCCATTTTTCAGTGACAGAAGCAGTGCTGCATTTTGAGGATCCTAGGAATCCCAGGACATGCCCTGACAAAAGGTCATTCAAAGGGGTAGTCTTTCCCCATCCAAACAACTCCATGATATTCACAGAATCACAGAATTGTAGGGGTTGGAAGGGACCTCCAGAGACCACTGAGTCCAGTCCCCCTGCCAAAGCAGGTTCCCTACACCACAAAAGAGGTACGAAGAGGTAGATCTGAGTTGCACATTATATGATTCCCACAAAGATTAAGGAAATCTGAAGCTTTCAATATATTTTTTTAATTCTTTTTTCATTTCATTTTTTAAACACCTGACCCAGACCCCAACCCTCACAGGAGCTGTAAAGATAACAGCATTAACCTGCAATGTAACTCTAATCCTAACCCTTACCCTGATTCTACAGGGGACTGTCTGAAACGGACATCAATTCAATTACTCATTTATTTATTGACAGACATTCAAGTTTGCTACGTTTGGAGAAGTTTTTATTTGTTTGCTGTGGTTTGGTTTTTTCTTTTTTTCTTTTTTTTTTCCCCCTTCCCTCCTCTTCCATCTTTGTGTTCTTCCCCTATAATCAAAAGAGAACGGATCCCCAGGGTCTGTCCCGCAGACGTTCTTTCCGTGGTCTCTGCTGCCACCTGCTGGCCAATACACGGAACTGCCACTGTTGGGCGTTTGGTGCCACAGGAAGCACAACGCAGATCTGAGTTCTGACCGGTCTACGCAGCAAATCCGCCAATCTTTATTGTGATAAGCCCTCCACATGGCATTGCGCATGCACTCGAACACGCAACAGGCATAGATTTCTCTTAACTCCTTGAGGAGCAGGCAAGCAGAACAACTGAGCGCACCACTGCTTGTGATTGGGCCACCCCCATCATAGAGATGTGTGTTAGATCTTTTACCCACCCCTGGACTGGCCTTGTTGTTTAACGATAACCTCTGAAATCTGAGCTACTGGTTCTACCACCTGTAGTGTAGAATAGGTAGCCAATAAATGCTTTTCAACTGTGATGTATCTTTATTCTGCTCCATGCCAAACCTGTGGCCAAAACCTCATAGGGGTTCACAAAGAACTCTGGCTCTACCAGAGCCCCCATCCAGACCCTTCTTGAGTTACATTCACATCTAGTTTGGCTGAAAAGGTTGGACTATAAATACTCAGTGCTTGGGCCTGTTTAACAGATATTTTTTCCTGATTATGCTGTCCATCGATCTTTTTAAACTGAACTCCTGCTCTAATCTGGTCTTTAAACATTTGTTGTCTCAAGACCCTAATGGGTCCAGACTGGATTACCTTAGGGGCTGGACGCCTAAGTCATGGCAGCAGATGGTTCTCTGCCTTTCTCAGACCTTTCCACCACCATTCAGAGCCTGCATCTGGCCGTAGGCACTCTTGTCTCCCCATCAATTGGGCAGCCTGTTGTATTACAGCACCTGAGGGCCACTGGGGGGTTCAGTATGGATAACATAGACCCATACTGATGTAAAGGTGATGGCTGTAGGATGAGATCCCTCGTTCCTGATGAAAAATTTATTGACTGGGCTCTCAAAATCATCTTCATAGATTGCCTCTTTCATGCCTAATTCTCTAATATAATTTTGTTAGTCCTCCATAGAGGACCACAGGCTGATATTTAATGGTATGTCATTCTTATTTGGCCATGTTATATGACACACAGCCATAAATCATTCACTGATCAAATGGCTATCCTCATTATGTTGGACAGAGCATACAGTCTTTGCCTGAGGGCAGGGTGAGTAGTAATGGATGTCAGTTTTGAAATTTCCAGTCCATTCACCACAGCGCTTTCTGCCTCCATGTCCCATAACCAGAGCAGCTATGCTGGCATGCTCTCTTGGTTTCTGTCTAAACCACTGTACTATATCCATCAGTTCAGCTGCTGTATTATGGGCAGCAGGGTTTGGGGGGTTGGATACTGGTCAGGGCACTCCCACCAGCCTATCCTGCATTTTTTTTTTTTTTTTTTTTCATTTTTGGGTTACAATCAGTCAGATCTCAAATAGATCTAGTCCAAATGGAACCTCAAAATCTGACCTTTTAGTGCCTTCATTTACAGAGTCCATTTTATACAGATTCCCTTGTACAGGGTCCCCATGGTCTTCCAGAGAGATGTTCCTGATCTTCCATAGGAGAATGATTGAATTAGGTTTTTTCCCCATCAAAACTGCCACCTGTCTTTCCAGTTTTTCAACACTATCATTCAATAGCTGATTTGCATCAGCCTGAGCCTCTTCAGTTATGTTCAGACAGTTCAAGGCCATTAAAAGTGGCCATGCCACCATGAACACAGCTAACTGTCATTCTCAAGTTGTAAGTATGTCTTTGCTAAGACCATGGAAATACTCAGTCAGGTGGGCCAGGGACTCATGGACCTTCCCTCCGTCCCACACACGGCCCCATTTTTCTGTGACAGAAGCAGTGCTGCATTTTGAGGATCCTAGGAATCCCAGGACATGCCCTGACAAAAGGTCATTCAAAGGGGTAGTCTTTCCCCATCCAAACAACTCCATGATATTCACAGAATCACAGAATTGTAGGGGTTGGAAGGGACCTCCAGAGACCACTGAGTCCAGCCCCCTGCCAAAGCAGGTTCCCTACACCACGTTGCACAGCTCAGCATCCAGGCAGGTCTTGAATATCTCCAGAGAAGGAGATTCCACATCCACCCTAGGCAGCCTGTTCCAGTGCTCTGTCACTCTCACCGTAAAGAAGTTATTGCACACATTAGTGCAGAACTTCCTATGGTGCAGTTTCTGTCTGTTTCCCCTTGTCCCGTCTCCACACACTGCTGAAAAGAGTCTGGCCTCAACACTTTGCCCCCCACACCTCAAATATTTATAGAACCTGGATCCTGTCCCCTCTCAGCCTTCTTTTCTCAAGGCTAAACAGACCCAGTTCCCTCAGTCTCTCCTCATTGGGGAGATGCTCCAGGCCCTTCACCATCTTAGTGGCCCTCTGCTGGACTCTTTCTAAGAGATCCCTGTCTTTTTTTTACTGGGGAGCCCAGAACTGGACACAATATTCCAGATGAGGCCTCACCAGGGCAGAGTAGAGGGGGAGGATCACCTCCTTCGACCTGCTGGACACGCTCTTTTTAATGCACCCCAGGATGCCATTGGCTTTTTTGGCTACAAGGGCACACTGCTGGCTCATGGTTAATCTGTCGTCCACCAGGACGCCCAGGTCCCTCTCAGCAGAGCTCCTCCCCAGAAGCTCTTCCCCCAGCCTGTACCGGTGCATGCAATTATTTCTCCCTAGGTGCAAGACTCTACACTTGCTTTTGTTAAACCTCATCCAGTTTCTTACTGCCCGGCTCTCCAGCCTGTCCAGGTCTCGCTGAATGGCAGCACAGCCTTCAGGTGTGTCAGCCAATCCTCCCAACTTCGTGTCATCAGCAAACTTGCTGAGGGTGGTCATTGATGAAGATGTTGAACAAGACCGGACTGAGCACAGACCCCTGGGGGATGCCGCTCGTTACAGGCCCTCAGCCAGACACTGCACCGCCAACGACAACACTCTGCACTCTGCCAGTCAGCCAATTCTCAACCCACTTCACTGTCCAATCACCTATCCCATACTTCCTCAGCTTTGTTATAAGGATGTCATGGGAGACTGTATCAGTTATAGAGGTTATAGAGTTCAATTCCTGTAGTCAATTTGGCGGCCCAGGTGGGACCAGCTCTGTTCGCTGCAGGACCAGCTGAGAGGGAGACACTTTTGGCGCACCCTGAGATTTCTCTGAAGGACTCCCTTCCTCACCTGATCACTGCAGGGACAGACAAGGACCACCCATAGGTGGACCAGGTATGTGTATGGTAAGTGGAGCCCATATGTCTTGAGGAGACATCCTACACAGTTTACAGCCATACGTGCTGCTCCCAGGGAGGTGAGCTCATGGCTTTGGTTGCCAGCTGGGGTAGGAAGACTCCTTGGGTGAGTTCCTATGAAAGGGAACTGTATGTCATATGAATGGAAACAAGAACAAGTACTCTCTCCCAGGTGGGTGACAATAGGAGGGACCTAGGTTGGTCTCTCCTACGGGTATGGGATATAGTGGATAGCCTGTCAAATGGTAGCCTGGGTTCTCCAAGTTGTAATCACGGGGGTTATAGGTTGTATGTTCAATATTATCATCTGCTTTAAGTGTTTGGTACCGTGTGTCAAGCCGACTCTGGGAAAAACATTAACGTTTGCAACTGGTCGACCAGAGTATGAGTGTTATTAAGATTCCAGCTAGAAAACGTTGTCAGCATTGTGTAGTATGAATAAACCATGGTTTTTGATCTAAATGTCAGAGTGAGTGTGGTGTGAGTGAGACACAGAACAGCTGCAGGGTGAGTGCCGAGTCCCGATCCATGTTTCCTTCCTCCTGTGAGGGAAATGGCCAGACACGGACAAAGTGAAAGACTGTGTTGTCTGTCCACTCATAAGTACTTTCTGCTTGTATGTAAGAAGACAGGAGTTTGTACTCTGTAGATTAGTAAGATTGTCCTGAGGAGAGGTGTACATTCCACCCGACCAATGAGTGTCAACCCATTTATGTAATACTATGTACTGCTTGCGAGGAAGTGTGTGAGGGAGGTGGTTCAATCAGTGCTGGTTCTGTGGCACAGTGTTTATAACTGAAGAATACAGACTGTATTAAGGGAGTTTATGTGAACTGAAGAACTGTACGTTTTGACAAACTGTTTTGATGGTATAAGAAAGTGTAATTGTTAATGATATATGAAAGTGTAGTTGAGGGAATGTGGAAGTGTATCTGAGCATAGAAATAGAGGAAGCATTTACAGAGGAAAAAGGATTAAAGTGAGTTTACCTGCATTGACATGAGAGCAACACCCTGCCAGACCGCTGCCCTGTGAGCTGAGCAGAGCAGAGCAGAGACACAGTCCCCATGTATCAGGTAGTGTTATTCTGCTTACCAAAAGAATGAGTTCACTACAGAAGAGGCAAATCTTCCCCTCTGCTCCATCTGTGGCATACTCTGGAGTTCAAGGCATTGCAAAGCTATGGCACATCTACTTTCTTTCAATGATGAAAACTTAGTGTGCTCTGGGCTCTCATTTCAATTGCATCTAAAGAAGTCTAGGGTCATGCCAGCTGACAGGAAGCTGGCAAATGTTGTCTCATTGTAAGGAAGAGCAAGAAAGATGACATGGGCAATTATGGACCTGTCAGTCCAGAGCCTGGTAAAATTATGGAGAAAATGATGGTGGGAGTTATGGAAAAACAGCTGAAGGACAATTCTGTCATTGGTCGCAGACAACACAAGTTTGTGAGGCAAAGGTCCTGTTTAATTTAAGCTCATTTTGTGACACAGTTATCCGTTTAGTTGACCAAGGGAAGCCAGTTGATGTAATCCTTGAGGATTTCAGTGGAGATTTTGATACTGTTTCTCACAACAACCTTCTGGACAGAATGTTCTGCATATGGCTAGACAGAAACACAATGTGGTGGGTGAGCAGTTGGCCAGTAGGTCAGTCCCAAAGGATTATAGTCAGTTTTTTCCATCAGGCTGGTAGATGGTCACTGTCGGGGTCCCCAGGGTTCCATTTTGGGGCCACTTTCCTTTCATGTTTATGCAGATGACTTGAATGCAGGACTAGAAGACGTTCTGAGCAAGTTTGCTGATGAGACCAGATGAGGAGGTGCTGTTGCCTCCACTGAGGGTGGAGAGGACTTGCAGAGAGATGTGGACAAGTCAGAGAAGTGGGTACCAGTTGGTACTAAGCACCAAGTGCATAAAGTATAACAAGAACAAGTGCCTGATTGTGCACCTGGGTAGGGGCAATGCTGGACATACACACTGACTGGATATGGGACACTGGAGAGGATTCTGACTGGAAAGGGTTGGGGTGCTGGTCAGCATCACACTGAATGTGAGTCAGCAGTGTGCCAAGGCAGCCAGGAAAGACAACAGTCCCCTGGAGTGCATGAAGCAACTTATTGCCAGCTGGGTGAGGGAAAGGGTTGTCCCTCTGCTCTGCATTGCTACTGCCTCACTATGTTCTGGGCACCACAGAACATAAAGGACTTCAAACTCTGGGAGAATGTGCAAAGGAGGGCACTGAAACCGAGAGATCTGAAGTTCAGAGTTTCACAGGGATTGGCTGCTTGTTCAGACTGGGCCCTTCTCACATCCCTGCTCACATCCTGCAATGAAACATAGGTCTCATATGGGACATGAACCTCACAGCGTCCTTGCACCACATGTAGAGCCTGGGATCTTCTGTCCCCATGTCTTTCATTTAACATCATACAAAATTCCAACACATTGCCCCAGGAAATGCCCAGAGCCAACATGACATACAGGACCTCTCTACCACTGGTCTTGTAATCAGGGCTTGACCTGTCTGCTTTGTAAGGCAAAGGAGAGGTTTCTTAGCATGCCAGTGCCTTTGCCTGCCTGTAGTCATGGCTTCCAGTTATCTTCTCTAACAAGTCCCTTGGGAAGCTTACTTGGTAATGTTCCTCAGCGGGCCCATTAATACTCCAAGAAACTTCACTGTTACTTCTGACTTTGTCTTGTTGAGCACTTTGTGCAAACTTCTCTCTGCACTAGAGGCTGATGAACTCAGCATCAAATGCACCCTGGGACCATTATAACCTAAAGAATCTCCTGTGCCTTATGCCATCTTGTTATCTTCTTCAGGTTATCAGAACTTGTTCAGCAAAAAGGAGGGATATCTGGAGAGAGCTTAAAGAATCCAGTATAAATTTATTGTCTATTTATTTATAGTTGGGTTTAAAGAAGACATTAAAGCAGCACTGTGCAACTGATACCAATCCAGGATGTCCCAATGAGTTCTGTACTGTTACTGTGTTGACAAAGGTCCTTCTCAACCTCCCCACCCAATTTCTGCTCACAATGGACCTATGGGACTTGCATCACTTTTCTTCACATCACTCTTCTCCTCTGCATTCATCCGCTCAGTGTTAAAACTGCTTTGCACCAACTCCCACTGGCTTTCCTCAGAGAACCAGCTACACATGGAAAAGGAAAGATTTCTCTTTTTTATCTGGCCAGCAAATGGAAAGAAAGGTGATGCAATTGAATGAACAGTAAAACACAGTGATCAACTGCATGCCATGTTCAAGCTGCATCTATTGAAGTTTGTCTTTCATATGGAATACTTTTAAAAGAAATGATTTATTCTGAGGTAGGATAGGATAGATTGAATCACAGTGAAGTAGTTGACAACAGAGGCCATCAGACTCTGGTAGATAGAGCAAATTCCAGTAATCTCCCTGGGATAGATCAGCCAGGTAGTTGAGAGGTATCAACTTAAAATTGATCAGGACTTGTGAGTATTTCACACATTGAGACGGGTTAACACATTCTCACTGATTCTCAGACTTTGGGGAGATGGAACAAATTCCAGTAATCCCCCTGAAAGTCAGAAATCAGACAGATAATTGGGAGGTATCTGACTGAACAAAGAGCAAGGGATGGAGAAATCTGGAGGGCAGTGGGAGTAGTTTGTGCCCAAATGGCCTGCTGAAAACATGCCCTTAACCATGGCCATTTATTTAGGAGAGCTGAAAAAACTTGGAGGATGAGACACATCAAATAGGCAGCAGGGAAGAGTAGTGCTGGGCACCGGGCTATAGTCACAGGGCATTGGCACTGGCACCACTGTCTGTGTCTCTGAATCTGAAGACATTTGTGTCCAGCGAACACAGTTCTGGAAAACATTGTAGTTTCAGTAAAAGAAAAAAAAAAGACATCAAATCACCTCAAAGATTCATATTTACAACTTAAAATGGAACAAGACTCATGAGAATTTTTCATGTTGAGAAGGGTTAACACAATTTCAATGATTTCCATCTTTGTCTTCAATTATTTGTTTCAGTTTTATTGACATTTATGATCAACTATTAATCTTACAGCCTCAAAATAAATAAAAAGAGATACATTTGCATCTTGCACGTGGCCTGATGCCCCTTTCACCTTCGCAGTTCCCACAAGTCCTTCCATGCCGGAGAGTATGAGATCCAGCAGAGCACCTCTCCTCTTTGGTTCCTCCACTGCTTGGTCAAGAAGCTGCCATCTGTGCTCTCCAGGGATCTGCTGGATGCCACATGCCCTGCTGTGCTGTCCCTGCTGCAGATAATGGAGTGACAAAGGCCACCAAATGGGACAAGGGACAGACAACATCAGATTCCCATCTGTCTGCAGAGGGCACCTTCCATTTACTCTCCCTGATCAGGAAGACAGGAAAAGACACTGATGGTCTCCTCTGTTTGCCATTTCCATTAGCTCTGACCTGTCTGCTCTTCCATCCCCAGGCAGAGCTCAGTGCACTCTCACAGAGGGCATTCACCCTTCTTTATCTCCTCGCCCATCCATCCTAAAGACTCGGTATCCCCCTTGTGCTACAGTGCAGTTGTGGAAGCCATTAAACTGTGTCCCCATGGTCCAAACAGGAGCTCAGGCCTGCAGCTCTATCAAGATTTCTAGCTTCTTGTGTGTTGGTGTTTGCATTAGTGCAAAACCACAGAAGTAAACATCCTAATTGGAAAGCATCACTGGACATAGCCTGACTGGATAGCTAATCTATGGTATCAGTGTGCAGAAGGTGGCACACAAACATTAGACTGATCGTGGGCCTTGGAGTTGACACAGCAACATGGTCACACCATGGGCATGGCTTTCCTGAAGGCCCTGTGCTGCTCTTGCAGCTGTGAGTGAATTCACCAGACAGCCAGTGCTATCCCCTCTCTGGCCCTCGGCTGATGCCCAGGAAGGAGCTGTCTATCTCAGGGATTTCCCACATGGTTTACAAGCACTGGCACACATCAGGAGCAGCCCAGGCACCTTGGGCATCACCCAGTGTCTGTGTGTGAGCAGCTGCCTCCCAGCTGAAGGTCCGAGGACTCAGAGCAGGAGCTCACATGCAGGCAACTCCTTGTGCTCTTCTGAACTGAACCAGAGGAATCCCAGCTCCTGTGGGTGTGTAGGGAGCTGAATCCCATTTCAGCTCCAGGATTTCTGTCAAGGGATGAGACTCCTGCACTGCCTCAGCTGGATCACTGCCCTGCACAGGGAAAGTCCAAACCTCGCCTTCCTTGTCTGGTTGCCCTTATTGTTTCATCAAACGATCTCTGGGAGCACTCCCCATATGTCTCCAATCAGTCACTGACCACTGGACATGTGGTGGTTAATTGAGCGAATTTCAAAGCACAGTCATGATGCTGTTGTCTTTCAGGAGCTGTTGGCCATGAGGACCCAGGGACATGTCAGGGGAGACAAGTCGGAAAGATAAAAATGACATAATCTGCTGCTTGCCTGTCCAGGCTCCTGGGACACAGGGAGCTCATAAAAGTGTGCAGGGCTGCAGAGAGACAGCTGTGCCCAGGAGCAGCTCTTGTGCACAGCACAGCCTGCAGGTGACAGAAGGAGAGGAGAGAAACTGAAGAGAGCTTGCAGGATGTGTGTGGTGTGAGCGGGCTGTGAGCTCACTGCAGGAGCATTGCTCACAGACCATGACAGGGTAAGTCTCACTGCAGACCATGAGCTGCTTTTCATAGAGGGTCAACTTAATTTGGGACATCCCATAGGAGATCTGGATGCAGGCACTGCATGTTTCTTTACTGTGGAAAAAGCCTTCTGCTCCAGCTGAGGGCTTCCATACTGCAGTATGAAATCACAGCCCTGAGGGCTGCATGTCCCAGCACGGCTGCAGGCTGTGCAGCCGGGGCTGCAGGCGGGTGCCCAGGGCTGTCCTGCAGAGCAGGGTCCCTGCTGTGCCCCAGGGGCTGTGTGCCGGGTATGGGACTCTGCCGCCTGCCAGGCTCAGCACTCAGCCTGCCCGGGGAGCTGCCCAGGGTGCTGCAGGGAGACGGGTGGGGGGAAGGAGCCCCCCGGCAGGGCTTGTGCTGCCACAGCTGCTGCCTGGGGCAGGGGATCACAACTCCACTGCACAACGGAATGTTTCTGAGGGCACTTTGCAAGAGGAGAGCCAAGGCAGGGGGTTTCCATTTCCTGTTCTGAGGCAAAGAGGTTTGGAGTCAGAAATCTAAAAGGGGCAATAAGAGTTCTGAGAATTTTTCATCAATCAATTGCTTGTTTTGTGAACACTCACACATGATGTGCTTTCAGTCTCCCCTTTCTCGAAGGATGGAATTATCTTCATTTTCTGTAGGCATGAATAATTCACTTATCCTACAAACAGGCAGCATTTTCTAACTGAAACTGAATGCCACAGAAGCTCGGGTAGGGGGCTCTAAGAGCACTTGGGGTAAAGATATGAGACATGAAACAGATGAAAATATCCAGGGAGAAGGCATAAGAAAATAAAAGGAAGGTTAGAGCTCCATATGCTGCTTCTGCTTAAGGAATGCTGAAATACATGAAATTAAATGCAAGTAATGGTGCTAAATGTACACTGTTGTAAGAGAATAAAAACATTTCATATTATAGCAGGAGGAGTGTGTCTGAGAATGGTCTGGACTTGTCATTATCTTCTGCACTCTGAGCAGGACTCCAAGCCCAACAACAGCAGATGTCCAACAGCAGCTCCATCAGCGAGTTCCTCCTGCTGCCGTTGGCAGACACGCGGCAGCTGCAGCTCCTGCACTTCTGGCTCTTCCTGGGCATCTACCTGGCTGCCCTCCTGGGCAACGGCCTCATCAGCACAGCCGTAGCCTGCGACCGCCGCCTGCACACCCCCATGTACTTCTTCCTCCTCAACCTGGCCCTCCTCGACCTGGGCTGCATCTCCACCACTCTCCCCAAAGCCATGGCCAACGCCCTCTGGGACACCAGGGCCATCTCCTACACAGGATGTGCTGCACAGCTCTTTTTCTTTTCCTTCTTCCTCTCAGCAGAGTATTCCCTTCTCACCATCATGTCCTATGACCGCTACGTTGCCATCTGCAAGCCCCTGCACTACGGGACCTTGATGGACAGCAGAGCTTGTGCCACCATGGCAGCAGCTGCCTGGGGCACTGGGGTTCTCTATTCCCTGCTGCACACTGCCAGTACGTTTTCACTGCCTCTCTGCCAAGGCAATGTTGTCAACCAGTTTTTCTGTGAAATCCCACAGATCCTCAAGCTCTCCTGCTCTGGCTCCTACCTCATGGAATTTGTATTTCTCTTTTTTGGTGTCAGTTTAGGCTTTGGTTGCTTTGTTTTCATAGTTGTGTCCTATGTGCACATCTTCATGGCTGTGCTGAGGATGCCCTCTGAGCAGGGACGGCACAAAGCCTTCTCCATGTGCCTCCCTCACCTGGCTGTGGTCTCCCTGTTTCTCAGCACTGGTGCTTTTGCCTACCTGAAGCCCCCCTCCATTCCCTCCCCACTCCTGGATCTGACAGTGGCACTTCTGTACTCAGTGGTTCCTCCAACACTGAACCCTATTATCTACAGCATGAGGAACAGGGAGATCAAGCACGCTTTCAGGAAGGTGTTGCAATAAGCACTATTCCAGCTACAATAAAATGCACAACTTCCTCAATAGGATTCCCAGTGGTGGTTCTTTATGTTTTATGCATCTTTGTCTGTTTGATTATGTGAGATATAGGAATGTGCAAAAAAAAAATGTTATTGAACTTATAAATAAAAATGTATTTAAATTCTTTCCTACCTAATTTCCATTTTCTCACTCCAAGAACTCATGTAAACATGGAACCAGATTCCCTGAATATGTTATAAGATACCTAAAAAGCTTTCAAAATAGACTTACTTAGATTTTCTTTCTTCCTACTTTGCCTGGATTTGGGGAGGTACAGCCACAGACAGCAGCTCAACGTGCTCTTTTCATTCATGTGCTCTTACCAGTGCTGCAGTGCTCTTGAGTCCTCTCATTTGTGCAGTCCTGAAGGTCTTGTGTGTCTCACAACAGTCCTGTTGCCTCTACAGCAGCAATCCAGGGCTGCAGTCAGTAGCCGGCAATATGAACAGGTCTGTCAGAGCTGGTCTCCTTGCTGGCACTGCCATAACAAGAGGGCCCCTTTAGAGCAGGACCAGAGAACTGGAGGGAGGCCTCTTCCAAAGCTGGTGTAAGGAATATACCTCAGGAGCTGCTCCCTGAGAAAACCTTGAGATCTTCAGGTGCTCTTCACTGTGTGACCAGATCAGATTGAATAGTCCCAAGGAGATCCGTAAGCATCTCAAGGCAGTGCTGTGGTTTAAGGTTTATGGGTTGAGACAAAGAGAAAAAGAAAAGGATAATAATTATGACAAATGTATTTATACATATATAATATATTTAGTGTATTTTCACACATATACAACATATGCAGTTGCAAACATATATGAACTAATCCCTATGCGCATCTGTCTGCAAGTCCAGGATTAGTTGCAGGGGTTTTAACAGCCACAGGGTTCACTGTAGGAGCTGAAGTGGCTGTTGGGCTGTTGCAGGAGTTGAAGTGACCTCAGAGTTCATTGCCAGAGCTGGAACCACCACAGGACCTGTGACTATGTTGGAGCAGCCACTGGGCTCATTGGAGGGGTTGGAGCCACCGCAGGGCTGTACTTCCTCCCTTGGGAGGAATTTGTACCATTTTCTTATTACCATACTTGGAACAGCTAGAGGACCCGTAGCAGGAGTAACTGCAGAGCTCATTATGAGGGGTGGAGTGACAGAGGGATCTGCCCAGAGCTTGGAGCAACTGCAGGACGTGTAGCAAAACCTTGGAGCTGCTGCATGGTCTGTGCAAGGAGTTGCAGAGGCTGCAGCACTGTCAGCAGATCCAGCTCTCTGGATCTGGCACACTGCAGTCATTT
Organism: Coturnix japonica; assembly: GCF_054131305.1. NCBI lineage: Eukaryota > Metazoa > Chordata > Aves > Galliformes > Phasianidae > Coturnix > Coturnix japonica. Next base: position 15,646,332 of record NC_140671.1, on the reverse strand, counting down.
GTGCCTCTTGGGGGTTACCAGTGCCACAGCAGACCTGCCCCCAATATTCTACCAGTTTATCAGGATCCTGCAGTTGCTCGGAGATGAAGTTCCAAAGCCCTGGGGGTGCCCACCACTCCAGGCAGCTGCCCAGACCGTCCCACACCCTCTGCCATGCAGAGCCTTCTCACCTTGGGGCAGATCTCTCACTGATATTCCTGAATAATTGTTTAACCTCAATCATAGATTCATAGAATCACCAAGGTTGGAAAAGGCCTAAAAGATCATCCAGTCCAACCATTCACCTATTACCTATAGCTCCCACTAAACCATGTCCCTCAACACAATATCCAGTACACCCCCGGACTCACAGAGGCGACAATGTAAATTGTGTAATTCCTAATCATATGGACAATATTACTTCCAAAACCCAAAGATGACCGCAGAGCTGAATGTGCACAAAACTTCACTTTGTCAGCTGCCAATTTTATCGTGGTACAAACTGAGGTCAAACAGCATAGCAAAATAAATACCCTAATGCAGCATCCAAGCACCAAGTAAGGAGCTGTGCAGTGAAGCTTCATGAGAAGACTCAACAAGCTCCACACATAGGGAGCACATCCACACATATCAGCACCATGGCCTGCACTTCTCCAGCTCCCACAAAGCCCTGTCCGCTCTGGACAGATGTGCTGCTATCTCAACCCTTGGAGCCTCACATCAGGCACCAAAATGACAGTGGTTGTTGAACCCAACATGTGGCTCAGCAGCACACAGTGCTTTGTGCACTGCCCAATTCCCAGTGGGATGGGGATGAGAACTGGGAAAAGGAGTACAACTTCTGGGATGTAACAAAGCAGTTTACTAAGAGAGATAAAAGAAGTGGAGTAATAGTTATCACTATATATCCGTTGATATGGAATTGTATGTAACAACTGATGCACAAGCACTTGCTCAGCACCACCAGACTGATGCTCAGCTGGACCCTGGGCAGTGAAGAGACTGAGATGAACTCCCACCCCTTTCAATACAATTTCTGCTTGCTGTCAGCTGATAGAGAACGTCCCTTTGGCCACTATCAGTCAGCTGTCCTCACTCTGTTCCCTCCCAGCTCCATGTGCCCTCCACTGACCATGGCCTTGGCTCTGTACAACACTGCTTAGCAGCAGCTGTAAACATCAGAGTGTTATCAATGGTTTTCTCCTAGAACCAAAACACTGCACCACAGCAGACAGTCTGAAGAAAACAATTCCATCCCAGCTGTAACTCAGATTCCTGCCTGTCCCCTCTTCTTGTTCTTCCTGATCAGGAAGCAAGGAACAGAATCTGCCGCTCTCCTCTCTGAGCCCTTTCCATCAGTTCTCAGCTGGCTCCTCTGCCATCCCCAGGCAGAGCTCAGTGCCCTCTCATGGATGGCAGCAGCCTTTTCTCTTCTTCCTTGCCCATCCGTCATGCAGAATCTGTACCCCATTTGCTACAGTACAGAGCTGAGAATCAACCCACCATGTCTCTGTGAACCAAACAAGACCCTAGGCCTGCAAAGGCACAGAGATTTGGAGTTCGCTGAGTGAATGTTTGTGGTCCTCTCATTAGTGTAACGACTCTTCAGAAAGGATCCCCTTCCAGAAGCATGTTTTGATTTTGCCTGGCTGGGCCTTGCATCTACACCGTGCTACTGGTGTTCAGAAGATGGCACACAGGTACGAGACCCATTGTGGGGCTCACAGTTGTCCAGTGAACATTGTCACTACCCAGGGCATGTCTTTCCTAAAGGTCCTCAGTGGCATTTGCCAGCTGGCTGGGGGTGTGCTGGAGACCCCAGGGAACTGCCATTCTGTTGTAATACAAGAAGAATTTTACAGAGCAGCAGCCATGGATCAAGATAAGCACTTTACAGAGCAGCAGCTGCAGAGCAGGATAAACAGCATGAGAACCAAGGACACCTCTAGCAAAAGAGTGAAAGGCTCGTGGCTTTGAAGCGGGGTTTTAGGGTTCTTATTGCAGAAGCTTTCTTCCAATTAGTACGTGTGATTTTTGAACACCCTTGTTTGTTTGCTATAAAAGTACGGCTCTTCAGGCAATAGATGGACACAGCTATATTTAACTATATTGGTGTGTGGTTGTTTGTCCTAGAACGCTGACTTTTGCCTTCAGGTTCGCCAACACATGGGGGCCCGCAATGTCATGGGATTTAACTCTTGAACACCTGTGGGATCCCGAGAAACTAAGCCAGTATTTCAGTCAGGGATGGCGCAGCCTAGATAGATCTAAGGGGGTATGACTTATTTGGGGCTTGGCTTGTGCTTACCGTGCTCTATATAACACTGTTCCGAAAAGAGAGAATTTCCGAGCTGAGGTTCTAGCCAAAAAGGGAAATCCCCAAGTCAATTTTGATCAGTCACAGGAGGCACCAGTAACAATATCAGTTGCCCTTGTGGAAGGCAAGAAATGGAAATGGGTGTCCTCACGTCTAGAACGGAAAAAAGAAGTGGAGGAGGAGGCAACAGAAGATCCAGGTGACAGGTCTGGATAAGTACCGAGAAAGGAAAAAGGAAAAGTGTCATGAAGAAGAGAGTGATGAGGAGGAAATCTCTGTTACTGTTTGTCGATCCCTGAAGATGACTGAAATCGAAGGCGTAAGAAAGGAGTTCACACGGCACCAGAATGAATCTCTTGTTACCTGGTTGCTTCGCTGTTGGGACAGCTGGGACGGTAGCTTGTTGTGATGTGACAGGCCCTTCCCCATATTCTGGAAGAATCTTAGTGTAATACAGTGGGTGTAGACAAAAAGGCGTAGGTTATATAAGGATGTGTCTGTTTCAATAAATCGCCATTTTGCCACTTCATCTCCTTGGTGTCACTTGGTAATTGGCCTGGCTGCTGCTTCAGTTGAAGGCGAGAGATCGTAAAGAAATTAACGACCATAAAGCCTTCATGTGTATCATTAAAATTCTCAGCTATTAGACACAAGCGCTTTCCAGATTGAGCAAGGAACAACAGTAAATTGCACTGTGTGTTTCCTTGTGGTGTTACCTACGTGACCACAGAGAAGACACGAGGAAGTGGCATGACCAGCCTACTCCTGTACTATGAGCACGGGTGAGGGAACTACAAAACAGTCCAACCACCAGTACGGCTGCTCCAGTTATCACAGGTAACCAATAGAGGGGCCCTGCCCTCATTCAAGGGAGTGGAAGGGATAATAGAGTTTATTGGACTGTGTGGATTTGATGGCCTAGCACATCAGAACCACAGAAATATAAGGCACTGGTGGATACTGGTGCACAGTGCACCCTAATGCCCTCCAGTCATGAAGGGACAGAATCAATCCATATTTCTGGATATCTCTCAAGAATTGACTGTGTTGGAGGCTGAAATAAGCCTCACTGGTAAAGACTGGAAAAAACATCCTATGTGAGTGGTCCAGGGTTTCCGTTCATACTTGGTATTGAGGATACCTCAGAAGAGGGCATTTCAAGGATACTAAGGGGTATCACTGGGCCTTTGGAATCGCTGCTGTAGATATGGACAACATTAAGCAGCTGTCTGTTTTGCCTGGCCTGTCAGAGGACCCGTCTGTTGTGAGGCTGCTACGAGTAAAAATAAAAGAGCAGCAGGTACCGATTGCTACAAAGACAGTGCACAGACGGCAGTATCGCACCAACAGGGATTCCTTGCTCCCCATTCATGATTTGATTCGCCAGTTGGAGAATCAGGGAGTGATCAGTAAAACTCACTCACCTTTTAACAGCTCCATATGGCCAGTGCGTAAAGCCAGTGGAGAATGGAGGCTGACAGTAGACTACCGTGGCCTGAATGAGGTCACACCCCCACTGAGTGCTGCTGTGCTGGAGAGCAAATAATTCAAATTCTTCTATGAGCCAGTTTTGCTATTAAGTGAAGCAAAGTAAAAGGGCCTGCCCAGGAAATTCAGTTCTTAGGTATAAAGTGGCAGGATGGATGTCATCACATCCCAACAGTGATTGACAAAATCACTGCCATGTCTCCACCAACTAGCAAGAAAGAGACACAATCTTTCCTGGGTGCAGTGGGCTTTTGGAGGATGCACATTCCAAACTACAGCCTCATTGTAAGCCCCCTTTATCAGGTGATGCAGAAGAAGAATGATTTTGCATAGGGCCCAGAGCAGCAGCAGGCTTTTGAACAGATTAAACAGGAGATAGCCTGTGCCATGGACCTGGGGCCAGTACGGACTGGACAGGATGTAAAGAACATCCTCTATACTGCTGCTGGAGAGAAAGGTCCCACTTGGAGTTTGTGGCAAAGAGCCTCAGGAGGGACCCAAGGCCGACCCCTGGGATTCTGGAGCTGAGCGTACAAGGGGTCTGAAGAGTGCTACACTCCAACTGAGAAGGAGATCTTAGCCGCGTATGAGGGGGCTCGGGCTGCTTCCGAAGTAGCTGGTACTGAAATGCAGCTCTTTCTGGCACCTCGACTGTCAATGATGAACCGGATGTTGAAAGGGGAGGTTCTCTCCACCCATCATGCTACCGATGCCACCTGGAGCAAGTGGATTGCACTGATTAGACAACAAGCGCGGATGGGGAACCTCAATCGTCCAGGAATTTTAGAAGTGATCATGAACTGGACTGAAGATAAAAAGTTTGGAACATCACCAGGAGAAGAGGTGTCATGTGCTAAAGCGGCCCCACCATACATCGAACTACCAGAAAATGAAAAGAAATATGCTCTTTTCACTGATGGATCATTTCATATTGTAGGGAAGCATCGGAGATGGAAAGCTGCTGTTTGGAGCCCCACACGACAGGTCGCAGAGGCCACTGAAGGTAAAGGAGAATCAAGTCAGTTTGCAGAGGTAAAAGCTGTCCAGCTGACCTTAGATGTGGCTGAACGGGAGAGGTGGCCAATGCTTTATCTTTATACTGACTCATGGATGGTGGCAAATGCCTTATGGGGGTTGTTACAGCAGTGGGAACAAAATAACTGGCAACGGAGGTGTAAACCTATTTGGGCTGCTGAACTGTAGAAAAACATAACTGCTCAAAAAAAAGATATGATTTTAAAGGTGTGTCACGTGGATGCACACTTGCCCAAGAGTCGGGCTATTGCAGAACAACAAAACAACCATCAGGTAGGTCGAGCTGCCAGAATTGAGGTGGCTCAAATAGACTTGGACTGGCAGAACAAGAGTGAATTATTTCAAGCTTGATGGTTCCATGAGACCTCAGGCCATCAAGGAATGGACATAACATATAATTGGGCTAGAGACTGAGGGGTGGACTTAACTATGGATGCTATTGCACTGGTTATTCATGACTGTGAATTATGTGCCATAATTAAACAAGCCAAGAATATGAAGCCTCTCTGGGGGGAAGGCCAAGGCAAAAGTATAAATATGGGGAGGAGTGACAGGTGAATGATGTCACCTTGCCAGGATCTCATAATGATAAGCGTTTTGTGCTTACCATGGTGGAAGCAACCACTGGGTGGCTTGAAACATACGCAGTACCCCATGCTACTGCCAGAAACACAATATTGGGTTGTTAGAAACAAGTCCTATAGAGACATGACACCTCAGAAAGAACTGAGTCTCATAATGGGACACATTTCAAAAATTCCCTTAATAAATACTTGGGCCAAAGTTCATGGCATTGAGTGGATTTATCATATCCCCTACCATGCACCAGCTTCTGGTAAAATTAAAAGATACAATGGGGTGTTGAAAACTATGTTGAAAGCAATGGGTGGTGGAACACTGAAGCACTGGGAAAAGCATTTGCATGTGGTGCAAGGATGCTGTTAAAGTTCATATCCCACATGTGCCCTGTGTCTCATCACAGGATGTGGGGTGTGAGAAGGGCCCAGTCTGAACAAGCAGTCAATCCCAGTGAAACTCTGAACTTCAGATCTCTCAGTTCCAGTGCCCTCCTGTGCACACTCTCCCATAGTTTGATGTTCTTTATGTTCTGCATTGCCCAGAAGTGCACCCAGTGCTCCAGGTGAGGCAGTAGCAATGCAGAGCAAAGAGGGACAAACCTTTCTCCCACCCAGCTGGCAATAAATTGCTTGATGCACTTTAGGGGACTGTTGGCCTTCTTGGCTGGCTGGGCACACTGCTGACTCACTTAAAATTTTATGTTGAGCAGGACCCCCAATCCTTTTCAGTCAGACGTCTCTCATGTGTCCAATATACAGACAGTGTTTATGTCCAGGGTTGCCCCTTCCCAGGTGCACAATCAGGCACTTGTTCTTGTTATACTTTATGCACTTGGTGCTTAGTACCAACTGGTACCCACTTCTCTGACTTGTCCACATCTCTCTGCAAGTCCTCTCCACCCTAAGTGGAGGCAACAACACCTCCTCATCTGGTCTCATCAGCAAACTTGCTCAGAACATCTTCTAGTCCTGCATGCAAGTCATCTGCATAAACATGAAAGGAAAGTGGCCCTAAAATGGAACCCTGGGGAGCTCTGACAGTGACCATCTACCAGCCCAATGGAACCCACTGACTATAATCCTTTGGGACAGAACTACTGGCCAACTGCTCACCCACCACTGCTGGTGAACCTGAAAGGCAAAATGTCAGCGTGCTGGGTCAAACAGAGAAACACCAATATAGTTACATATAGCTGCATCAATTTATTGCCCGAAAGCCAGACTTTTATAGGAGACAGACAAGGGTGTCCAAAAATCACACACGCTAATTGGAGGAAAGCTACTGCAATAACAACCCTATAACCCCCCTTCAAAGCCACGAGCCATTCATTCTTTTCCTAGAGATGTCCTTTGTTCTCATGCTGTTTATCCTGCTCCGCAGCTGCTGCTCTGTGAACTCCTTATCTCAATCCATGGCTGCTGCTGTGTAAAATTCTTCTTGTATTACAACACACCACGTTTTGTTTCTGTCTAGCTGTATGCAGGAATTTCTGTCCAGAAGGGTGCTGGAGAAATAGTATCAAAAGCTCTACTGAAATCCTCAAGGATTACATCAACTGCCTTCCCTTGTTCAGCTCAATGGATAAAGGTGTCATAAAAAGACCTGAAATTAAATAGGACCTTCCCCTCTGTGTCTTGTGTTGTCTGTGACCTGTCCTTCAGTTGTTTTTCCATAACTCCCACCATCATTTTCTCCATAATTTTACCAAGCACTGTAGTGAGACTGACAGGTCCATAGTTGCCCGTGTCATCTTTCTTGCTCTTCCTTACAATGAGACAACATTTGCCAGCTTCCTGTCAACAGGTATGACCCTAGATTTATTAGATGCCATTGAAATGCGAGCCCAGAGCATGCTAAAGTGTCATCAGTGCAAGAACGTAGATGTGCCATAGCTTTGCAATGCCTTGAAATCCAGACTATGCCACAGATGGAGCAGAGAGGAAGATCTGCCTCTTCTGTTCTGAGCTCATCCTTTTGATAAGCTGAATATCACTACATACTCCATGGGGTCAGGTGCAAAAGACACAATGGGTGCCCTAAGCACGTGGCTGAGGTGGTATTTAGGATGGCCAAGAATACCTCCCTTCTGGCCCTCAGCTGATGCTCCAGAAGGAGGTGTCTATCTCATAGATTTTCCGTCACAGTTTACAAGCACTAGCACAAAACTAGGATCACCCAAGGCACCTTGGGCATAACTGAGAGACTGTGTATGCGTAGTGCAGTCCCTGTGGAATAAAAACCAAGGATTCAGATGAGGGACTCACACACAGACACCTCACTGTGCACATCTGAACTCAGCTAGGTGAACTTGTAGCTCCTGTGGTTCTTTGAAAAACTGATCCCAATTCAGCCCCAGGGTTTCCATCTGAGGATGAGATGCCTAACGCTAGAATAAGGATGGGATGGTCTGTTGATAACAGGACAAATGGAAACGGATTTAAATTAAAAAGGGGAGACATAGGTTAGATGTGAGGAACCTATATTTTTACACAGCAACACTGGAAAAAGTTGCCCTCAGAGGCTGTGCATGCCCAATGGATGGGATCCTGGGTTTACTCTGGGTTTACCCTCACGTCAGTCCATGTTTCTACTCATACTTTTGTCTAGGTGAACTCTCACTTTACTCAAGGTTTTACTTACAGTTTACCATCAGGGAGTGTGATCGGGAGATGGGCTGGTGGAGTGACTTGCTGGCATCCCCGAGGGAAGGCTGCCAGGCAGATACCCCCAGAAAAGTGGTTGACTCCCTGCCCTGTCACAGTCAGACAGACCTGACTGATGAGAAGGGTTGGAAGAGAGTCCCAACTCAACATCACAGGAGCCCCCCCATGCCTGCCTAGCCCTCGACCCCTGATCCATCTAAGCAACAGGTTTGACACTCTGAAATCTGAAGGAGATAAGAATGGGGAGGCAATGGAGGATCTGCCTAGGAGGAAACCTAATGCAAGGCAGTCACTACCAAGCCTTGTGACTTCCTCTGCCATGAAAGAATGAAGGGTGGCCGTGGTGGGTGACTCCCTTCTCAGAGGAATAGAGGGCCCCATTTGCAGACTGGACCCCAGTTGTCAGTAAGTCTGCTGCCTTCTTGGTTTCAGGTCAGGGACATAATGAGGAAACTCCCAATGCTGGTTAGGTCCACTGATTATTTTCCACTACTCATAGTTTAGGTGGGCAGTGATGAAATTTCTTAGATAAGACTACAAACTATAAAAAGAGATTTCAGGAATTTAGGCCATTTAGTTCACAAAGTGGGAGATCAAGTGATTTTTTGTTCTATACCTTCAGTGGCAGTGAGGGACACAGAGCAGGCTTGGAAAGCAAAGCAATGAACAATTGTCTCAGAGGTTGGTACTGAGCCAGAAACTTTGAGTTCTTTGATCACAGGACAGTTTACTTGGCCCATGGTCTGTTATCCATGAATGGAACCCAACTGTCTCAAAGGGGGAAGTGAATCCTAGCATAGACGGTAGTGGGGCTTATCAAAAGAGCTTTAAACTAGCTACGATGGGGGAGTGGACAAAACAGGGCTTACCAGAGATAAGCCTAGGGAAATGCTGTTTGAGCTGGGAGAGAGGCAGATGCCTCAGCTGAAGTGCGTCTACACCAACGCACGCAGCTTGGTCAACAAGCAAGAGGAGCTGGAAGCAACTGTGCATCTGACAAACCATGACCTAGTTGCTATTACCGACCCATGGTGGGACCACTGCCATGACTGGAGTGCTGTGATGGATGGTTACAAGCTCTTCAGAAGGGATAGAGGAGGAAGGAAGGGTGGTGGTGTGGCCCTTTATATTAAAGAGAGTTTTGATGTTGAAGAGCTTGGGCTTCAGAATGAAGTGCATGTTTGTAAGGATCGGGGGAAAGGCCTGTAAGTGTGTCATCTTGCTAAAGGTTTCTTATAGACCGCCTAATTGATGGGTGAGGCATTCTATGAGCAGCTTACTGAAGTCGCAAGATTGCCAGCACTCATTTTCTTGGGAGACTACAACTTCTCTGATATATGCTGGGAATATAATAAATAGCAGAGGAATCAGTCCAAGAGGTTTATAGATTGCATGCAAGACAGCTTCCTTACACAGCTGGTATGAAGTCCTACCAGGGGTGGTTCCTTGCTAGACCTGCTCTTCACTAACAGTGAAGGACTGGTAGGAGTTGAGAAGGTTGGGGACTGTCTTGGGCAGAGTGGCCATGAAATGGTAGAATTCTCTATTCTTGGAGATGTCAGAAGGGTGACTAGCAAAACTACTATCCTGAACTTCTAGAGGGCGGACTTTGACCTGTTCAGGACACTTGTAGCACAGGTCCCTTGGGAGTCGCTCCTTATGGGTAAAGGGGTCCAGGAAGCCTGGACACTCCTCAAGATGGAAATCTTAAAGGCACGAGATCAGGCTGTCCCTGAATGCCATAAGGTGAGCCATAGGGGAAGAAGACCAGTGCAGATGAACTGGGAAAAACTATTGAGACTCAGGAAGAAAAAGAGAATCTCCGTCCTCTGGAAGAAGGGGCTGGGTACTTGGGGAGATTACAAGGAAGTTGCTAAGGCATGCAGGGAGGAAGTTAGGAAGGCACATTAATTCCCTGTCCCTTAATCCATGCCCAGAGCTTCTCAGCCATGTCACTGCCAACTGTAAGCTCCATGCAGAGTTCAAGTGGGACACAGAGGGCACAGCCTTCTGCTGGGTGGATGCAAGTGTTGGTGGAACCAGATGGGACAAAGCCCTCCCACCATGCCCTCCTGGGAAAATGGCCACCCCAAGAATGGCAGTCTGCCTCCTCCATGACCCCATCTGAAATGCTCCTGCACTGATTGATTATAGGGCTTTAAACCAGGTCCAAATGGGGAAGGGTGGGGAATTGGATGTGACAGAGAAGGGCTGAGGGATATTGTTGCTGTTGGAGATTGAATGGAAAGCCTCTGAGTTGTTCTATAGGATTGTGTGAGGATTCCTCAGAGAAAGTCTTGTTGCCAATACCCCGTCCTAAATCTTACTGTGTACCCTCTGGGGGTAACCCCAACCTACTGCTGCCCTAAAGAGCCTGTAGACCAGTGCGGGTAGCATGGGAAATAAACGGGACAAATCAAGAGAAAACCACAGAGCTTTTCCTTTCATGCAGGCTGCTGATTCTGAGCAAGGCCCTGAACATCAGTACCACAGTGTAGATGCAAGACCCAGACAGGCTAAATCAAAGCATGCTTCTGGAAGGGGATGCTTTCTGAAGAATCCTTACACTAATGAGAGGACCACAAACATTCACTCAGCGAACTCCAAATCTCTGTGCCTTTGCAGGCCTAGGGTCTTGTTTGGTTCACAGAGACACGGTGGGTTGATTCTCAGCTCTGTACTGTAGCAAATGGGGTACAGATTCTGCATGACGGATGGGCAAGGAAGAAGAGAAAAGGCTGCTGCCATCCATGAGAGGGCACTGAGCTCTGCCTGGGGATGGCAGAGGAGCCAGCTGAGAACTGATGGAAAGGGCTCAGAGAGGAGAGCGGCAGATTCTGTTCCTTGCTTCCTGATCAGGAAGAACAAGAAGAGGGGACAGGCAGGAATCTGAGTTACAGCTGGGATGGAATTGTTTTCTTCAGACTGTCTGCTGTGGTGCAGTGTTTTGGTTCTAGGAGAAAACCATTGATAACACTCTGATGTTTACAGCTGCTGCTAAGCAGTGTTGTACAGAGCCAAGGCCACGGTCAGTGGAGGGCACATGGAGCTGGGAGGGAACAGAGTGAGGACAGCTGACTGATAGTGGCCAAAGGGACGTTCTCTATCAGCTGACAGCAAGCAGAAATTGTATTGAAAGGGGTGGGAGTTCATCTCAGTCTCTTCACTGCTCAGGGCCCAGCTGAGCATCAGTCTGGTGGTGCTGAGCAAGTGCTTGTGCATCAGTTGTTACATACGATTCTATATCAACGGATATATAGTGATTACTATTACTCCTCTCCTTTTATCTCTCTTAGTAAACTGTTTTGTTACAACCCAGAAGTTGTACTCTTTTTCCCAGTTCTCATCCCCATCCCACTGTGAATGGGGCAGTGCACAAAGCACTGTGAGCTGCTGAGCCACATGTTGGGTTCAACAACCACAGTCATTTTGGTGCCTGATGTGAGGCTCCAAGGGTTGTAGTAACAGCACATCTGTCCAGAGTGGACAGGGCTTTGTGGGAGTTGGAGATGTGCAGGCCATGGTGCTGATAGTTTCCCTATTTGTGAAGCTTGCTGAGTCTTCTCATGAAGCTGCATTTCACAGCTCCTTGCTTGCTGCTTGTTTTCCCTGCTGCATCATTTGTCAACTCTGGATGCTGGATTAGGGTATTTATTTTGCTATGCTGTTTGACCTTGGTTTGTACCACGATAAAATTGGCAAAGTGAAGTTTTGTGCACATTCAGCTCTTTGGACATCTTTGGGTTTTGGAAGTAATATTGTTGGTATGATTAGGAATTACACATTTTACACTGTCGTCTCTGGGAGACCAGGGGTATTCAAGGAGAGACTGGATATTGTGTTGAGGGACATGGTTAAGTGGGAGCTATTGGTAATAGGTGAACGGTTGGATTGGATGATCTTTCAGGCCTTTTCCAGCCTTGGTGATTCTATGATTCTAGGATTGAGGTTAAACAATTATTCAGGAATATCAGTGAGAGATCTGCCCCAAGGTGAGAAGGCTCTGCATGGCAGGGGGTGTGGGACAGTCTGGGCAGCTGCCTGGAGTGGTGGGCACCCCCAGGGCTTTGGAACTTCATCTCCGAGCAACTGCAGGATCCTGAGAAACTGGTAGAATATTGGAGACAGGTCTGCTGTGGCACTGGTAATCCTAAAAAGGCCCAAATGACTGCAGTGTGCCAGGGCCTGGCCCACACCTACTGAGCTGTGTTCAACACTATTCAGCATCTTCAAGGGGAAGAGAGCTGGATCTGCTGACATTGCTGCAGCCTCTGCAACTCCTGGCACAGTCCCTGCAATAGCTCCAAGTTTTTGCTACACATCCTGCAGTTGCTCCAAGCTCTGGACAGATCCCACTGTCACTCCACCCCTCATAAGGAGCTCTGCGGTCACTTATGCTACAGGTCCTGTAGCTGTTCCAAGTATTGAGATAAGAAAATTAAGCAAACCACTGAGTGCTGCTGTAGAGACGACGGGACTGCTGTGAGACACACAAGACCTTCAGGCCTGTAGAAATGAGAGGACTCGAATCCTCTGTGCACTGTATCAGTGTAAAGAGAGGAGGAATGAAAAGAACTAGTTGTGCTTCTATCTGTGGCTGTACCTTCCCCAAATCCAGACAAAGTTGGATAAGAGAAGAGCTAAGGAAAAGCGTATTTTGAATGCTATTTATTTATCTCTTAACCTATTCGGGGAATCTGGTTCCATGTTTACATGAGCTCTTGGAGTGAGAAAATGGATAGTAGGTGTGAAAGAAGTGAAACAAATTTTTATTTATAAGTTCAATAACATTTTTTTGCACGTTGCTATATCTCACATAATCAATCAATCAAAGATGCATAAAAGATGAAGAACCATCACTGGGAATCATGCGATGAAGATGTGCACTTTATTGAAGCGGGAATAGTGAGTATTGCAACACCTTCCTGAGAGCGTGCTTGATCTCCCTGTTCCTCATGCTGTAGATAATAGGGTTCAGTGTTGGAGGAACCACTGAGTACAGAAGTGCCACTGTCAGATCCAGGAGTGGGGAGGGAATGGAGGGGGGCTTCAGGTAGGCAAAAGCACCAGTGCTGAGAAACAGGGAGACCACGGCCAGGTGAGGGAGGCACGTGGAGAAGGCTTTGCGCCGTCCCTGCTCAGAGGGCATCCTCAGCACAGCCACGAAGATCTGCACATAGGACACAACTATGAAAACATAGCAACCAAAGCCTAAACTGACACCAAAAAAGAGAAATACAAATTCCATGAGGTAGGAGCCAGAGCAGGAGAGCTTGAGGATCTGTGGGATTTCACAGAAAAACTGGTTGACAACATTGCCTTGGCAGAGAGGCAGTGAAAACGTACTGGCAGTGTGCAGCAGGGAATTGAGAACCCCAGTGCCCCAGGCAGCTGCTGCCATGGTGGCACAAGCTCTGCTGTCCATCAAGGTCCCGTAGTGCAGGGGCTTGCAGATGGCAACATAGCGGTCATAGGACATGATGGTGAGAAGGGAATACTCTGCTGAGAGGAAGAAGGTAAAGAAAAAGAGCTGTGCAGCACATCCTGTGTAGGAGATGGCCCTGTTGTCCCAGAGGGCGTTGGGCATGGCTTTGGGGAGAGTGGTGGAGATGCTGCCCAGGTCGAGGAGGGCCAGGTTGAGGAGGAAGAAGTACATGGGGGTGTGCAGGCGGCGGTCGCAGGCTACGGCTGTGCTGATGAGGCCATTGCCCAGGAGGGCAGCCAGGTAGATGCCCAGGAAGAGCCAGAAGTGCAGGAGCTGCAGCTGCCGCGTGTCTGCCAACGGCAGCAGGAGGAACTCACTGATGGAGCTGCTGTTGGGCATCTGCTGTTGTTGGGCTTGGAGTCCTGCTCAGAGTGCAGAAGATAATGACAAGTCCAGACCATTCTCAGAGGCACTACTCCTGCTATACTATGAAATGTTTTAATTCTCCTACAACAGTGTACATTTAGCACCATTACTTGCATTTAATTTCATGTAGATCAGCATTCCTTAAGCAGAAGCAGCATATGGAGCTCTAACCTTCCTCTTATTTTCTTATCCCTTCTCCCTGGATATTTTCATCTGTTTCATGTCTCATATCTTTACCCCAAGTGCTCTTAGAGCCCCCTACCCGAGCTTCTGTGGCATTCAGTTTCAGTTAGAAAATGCTGCCTGTTTGTAGGATAAGTGAATTATTCATGCCTACAGAAAATGAAGATAATTCCATCCTTCGAGAAAGGGGAGACTGAAAGCACATCATGTGTGAGTATTCACAAAACAAGCAATTGATTGATGAAAAATTCTCAGAACTCTTATTGCCCCTTTTAGATTTCTGACTCCAAACCTCTTTGCCTCAGAACAGGAAATGGAAACCCCCTGCCTTGGCTCTCCTCTTGCAAAGTGCCCTCAGAAACATTCAGTTGTGCAGTGGAGCTGTGATCCCCTGCCCCAGGCAGCAGCTGTGGCAGCACAAACCCTGCCGGGGGCTCCTTACCCCACACGTCTCCCCGCAGCACCCTGGGCAGCTCCCCGGGCAGGCTGAGTGCTGAGCCTGGCAGGCGGCAGAGTCCCATACCCGGCACACAGCCCCTGGGGCACAGCAGGGACCCTGCTCTGCAGGACAGCCCTGGGCACCCGTCTCAGCTGGAGCAGAAAGCTTTTTCCACAGTAAAGAAACATGCAGTGCCTGCAGTCAGATCTCCTATGGGATGTCCCAGTTATAGTTACCCCTTAATTAAAAGCAGCTCATGGTCAGCTGTGAGACTTACCTTGTCATGGTCTGTGAGCAATGCTCCTGCAGTGAGTTCACAGCCCGCTCACACCACACACATCCTGCAAGCTCTCTCCAATTTCTCTCTTCTCCTTCTGTCACCTGCAGGCTGTGCTGTGCACGAGATCTGCTCCTGGGCACAGCTGTCTCTCTGCAGCTCTGCCCACTTTTATGAGCTCCCTGTGTCCCAGGAACCTGGACAAGCAAGCAGCAGATTATGTCATTTTTATCCTTCCCACTCATTTCCCCTGACATGTCCCTGGGTCCTCATGGCCAACAGCTCCTGAAAGACAACAGCATCATGACTGTGCTTTGAAATCCACTCAATTAACCACCACATGTCCAGTGGTCAGTGACTGATTGGAGACATATGGGGAGTGCTCCCAGAGATCGTTTGATGAAACAATAAGGGCAACCAGACAAGGAAGGCGAGGTTTGGACTTTCCCTGTGCAGGGCAGTGATCCAGCTGAGGCAGCGCAGGAGTCTCATCCCTTGACAGAAATCCTGGAGCTGAAATGGGATTCGGCTCCCCACAGAACCACAGGAGCTGGGATTTCTCCGGTTCAGTTCAGAAGTGCACAAGGAGTTGCCTGCATGTGAGCTCCTGCTCTGAGTCCTCGGTCCTTCAGCTGGGAGGCAGCAGCTCACACACAGACACTGGGTGATGCCCAAGGTGCCTGGGCTGCTCCTGATGTTTGCAAGTGCTTGTAAACCGTGTGGGAAATCCCTGAGATAGACACCTCCTTCCTGGGCATCAGCTGAGGGCCAGAGAGGGGATAGCACCGGCTGTCCGGTGAATTCACTCACAGCTACAAGAGCAGCACAGGGCCTTCAGGAAAGCCATGCCCATGGTGTGTCCGTGCTGCTACGTCACCTCCAAGACCCACGATCGGTCTAATGTTTGTGTGCCACCTTCTGCACACTGATTCTATAGATGAGCTATCCAGTCAGGCAATGTCCAGTGATGCTTTTCAATTAGGATATTTACTTCTGTGCTTTTGCACTAATGCAAACACCAACACACAAGAAGCTAGAAATCTTGGTAGAGCTGCAGGCCTGAGCTCCTGTTTGGACCATGGGGACACAGTTTAATGGTTTCCACAACTGCACTGTAGCACAAGGGGGATACCGAGTCTTTAGGATGGATGGGCGAGGAGACAAAGAAGGGCGACTGCCCTCTGTGAGAGTGCACTGAGCTCTGCCTGGGGATGGAAGAGCAGACAGGTCAGAGCTAATGGAAATGGCAAACAGAGGAGACCATCAGTGTCTTTTCCTGTCTTCCTGATCAGGGAGAGTAAATGGAAGGTGCCCTCTGCAGACAGATGGGAATCTGATGTTGTCTGTCCCTTGTCCCATTTGGTGGCCTTTGTCACTCCATTATCTGTGGCAGGGACAGCACAGCAGGGCATGTGGCATCCAGCAGATCCATGGAGAGCACAGATGGCAGCTTCTTGACCAAGCAGTGGAGGAACCAAAGAGGAGAGGTGCTCTGCTGGATCTCATACTCTCCGGCATGGAAGGACTTGTGGGAACTGTGAAGGTGAAAGGGGCATCAGGCCATGTGCAAGATGCAAATGTATCTCTTTTAATTTATTTATTTATTTTGAGGCTGTAAGCTTAATAGTTGATCATAAATGTCAATAAAACTGAAACAAATAATTGAAGACAAAGATGGAAATCAATGAAAATGTGTTAACCCTTCTCAACATGAAAAATTCTCATGAGTCTTGTTCCATTTTAAGTTGTAAATATGAATCTTTGAGGTGATTTGATGTCTTTTTTTTTCTTTTACTGAAACTACAATGTTTTCCAGAACTGTGTTTGCTGGACACAAATGCCTTCAGGTTCAGAGACACAGACAGCGGTGCCAGTGCCAATGCCCTGTGACTGTAGCCTGGTGCCCAGCACTACTCTTCCCTGCTGCCTATTTGATGTGTCTCATCCTCCAAGTTTTTTCAGCTCTCCTAAATAAATGGCCATGGTTAAGGGCATGTTTTCAGCAGGCCATTTGGGCACACACTACTCCCACTGCCCTCCAGATTTCTCCATCCCTTGCTCTTTGTTCAGTCAGATACCTCCCAATTATCTGTCTGATTTCTGACTTTCAGGGGGATTACTGGAATTTGTTCCATCTCCCCAAAGTCTGATGGAATGTGTTGTCAACTCCTTCACTGTGATTTGATCTATCCCTTCCTATCTATTCTTTTTCTTTTTCTTCTTATACTTTTTCTTTTTCTCAATCACTGTCTCTTTTTTATTAAGGCACGAAGTCTGAAAGATGTTCATTAATGTCAGTAAAAGTGAAAAACAGAGTTGGAGACAAAGATATAAATCAATGAGAATGTGTTAACCCATCTCAATGTGTGAAATACTCACAAGTCCTGATCAGTTTTAAGTTGATACCTCTCAACTACCTGGCTGATCTATCCCAGGAAGATTACTGGAATTTGCTCCATCTCTCAGAGTCTGATGGCCTCTGTTGTCAACTACTTCACTGTGATTCAATCTATCCTATCCTAACTCAGAATAAATCATTTCTTTTAAAAATATTCCATATGAAAGACAAACTTCAATAGATGCCGCTTGAACATGGCATGCAGTTGATCACTGTGTTTTACTGTTCATTCAATTGCATCACCTTTCTTTCCATTTGCTGGCCAGATAAAAAAGAGAAATCTTTCCTTTTCCATGTGTAGCTGGTTCTCTGAGGAAAGCCAGTGGGAGTTGGTGCAAAGCAGTTTTAACACTGAGCGGATGAATGCAGAGGAGAAGAGTGATGTGAAGAAAAGTGATGCAAGTCCCATAGGTCCATTGTGAGCAGAAATTGGGTGGGGAGGTTGAGAAGGACCTTTGTCAACACAGTAACAGTACAGAACTCATTGGGACATCCTGGATTGGTATCAGTTGCACAGTGCTGCTTTAATGTCTTCTTTAAACCCAACTATAAATAAATAGACAATAAATTTATACTGGATTCTTTAAGCTCTCTCCAGATATCCCTCCTTTTTGCTGAACAAGTTCTGATAACCTGAAGAAGATAACAAGATGGCATAAGGCACAGGAGATTCTTTAGGTTATAATGGGCCCCAGGGTGCATTTGATGCTGAGTTCATCAGCCTCTAGTGCAGAGAGAAGTTTGCACAAAGTGCTCAACAAGACAAAGTCGGAAGTAACAGTGAAGTTTCTTGGAGTATTAATGGGCCCACTGAGGGCCATTACCAAGTAAACTTCCCAAGGGACTTGTTAGAGAAGATAACTGGAAGCCATGACTACAGGCAGGCAAAGGCACTGGCATGCTAAGAAACCTCTCCTTTGCCTTACAAAGCAGACAGGTCAAGCCCTGATTGCAAGACCAGTGGTAGAGAGGTCCTGTATGTCATGTTGGCTCCTGGCATTTCCTGGGGCAATGGGTTGGAGGTCCGTATGATGTTAAATGAAAGACATGGGGACAGAAGATCCCAGGCTCTACATGTGGTGCAAGGACGCTGTGAGGTTCATGTCCCATATGAGACCTATGTTTCATTGCAGGATGTGAGAAGGGATGTGAGAAGGGCCCAGTCTGAACAAGCAGTCAATCCCTGTGAAACTCTGAACTTCAGATCTCTCAGTTCCAGTGCCCTCGTTTGCACATTCTCCCAGAGTTTGAAGTCCTTTATGTTCTGCGGTGCACAATCAGGCACTTGTTCTTGTTATACGTTATGCACTTGGTGCTTAGTACCAACTGGTACCCACTTCTCTGACTTGTCCACATCTCTCTGCAAGTCCTCTCCACCCTCAGTCGAGGCAACAGCACCTCCTCATCTGGTCTCATCAGCAAACTTGCTCAGAACGTCTTCTAGTCCTGCATGCAAGTCATCTGCATAAACATGAAAGGAAAGTGGCCCCAAAATGGAACCCTGGGGACCCCGACAGTGACCATCTACCAGCCTGATGGAAAAAACTGACTATAATCCTTTGGGACTGACCTACTGGCCAACTGCTCACCCACCACATTGTGTTTCTGTCTAGCCATATGCAGAACATTCTGTCCAGAAGGTTGTTGTGAGAAACAGTATCAAAATCTCCACTGAAATCCTCAAGGATTACATCAACTGGCTTCCCTTGGTCAACTAAACGGATAACTGTGTCACAAAATGAGCTTAAATTAAACAGGACCTTTGCCTCACAAACTTGTGTTGTCTGCGACCAATGACAGAATTGTCCTTCAGCTGTTTTTCCATAACTCCCACCATCATTTTCTCCATAATTTTACCAGGCTCTGGACTGACAGGTCCATAATTGCCCATGTCATCTTTCTTGCTCTTCCTTACAATGAGACAACATTTGCCAGCTTCCTGTCAGCTGGCATGACCCTAGACTTCTTTAGATGCAATTGAAATGAGAGCCCAGAGCACACTAAGTTTTCATCACTGAAAGAAAGTAGATGTGCCATAGCTTTGCAATGCCTTGAACTCCAGAGTATGCCACAGATGGAGCAGAGGGGAAGATTTGCCTCTTCTGTAGTGAACTCATTCTTTTGGTAAGCAGAATAACACTACCTGATACATGGGGACTGTGTCTCTGCTCTGCTCTGCTCAGCTCACAGGGCAGCGGTCTGGCAGGGTGTTGCTCTCATGTCAATGCAGGTAAACTCACTTTAATCCTTTTTCCTCTGTAAATGCTTCCTCTATTTCTATGCTCAGATACACTTCCACATTCCCTCAACTACACTTTCATATATCATTAACAATTACACTTTCTTATACCATCAAAACAGTTTGTCAAAACGTACAGTTCTTCAGTTCACATAAACTCCCTTAATACAGTCTGTATTCTTCAGTTATAAACACTGTGCCACAGAACCAGCACTGATTGAACCACCTCCCTCACACACTTCCTCGCAAGCAGTACATAGTATTACATAAATGGGTTGACACTCATTGGTCGGGTGGAATGTACACCTCTCCTCAGGACAATCTTACTAATCTACAGAGTACAAACTCCTGTCTTCTTACATACAAGCAGAAAGTACTTATGAGTGGACACACAACACAGTCTTTCACTTTGTCCGTGTCTGGCCATTTCCCTCACAGGAGGAAGGAAACATGGATCGGGACTCGGCACTCACCCTGCAGCTGTTCTGTGTCTCACTCACACCACACTCACTCTGACATTTAGATCAAAAACCATGGTTTATTCATACTACACAATGCTGACAACATTTTCTAGCTGGAATCTTAATAACACTCATACTCTGGTCGACCAGTTGCAAACGTTAATGTTTTTCCCAGAGTCGGCTTGACACACGGTACCAAACACTTAAAGCAGATGATAATATTGAACATACAACCTATAACCCCCGTGATTACAACTTGGAGAACCCAGGCTACCATTTGACAGGCTGTCCACTATATCCCATACCCGTAGGAGAGACCAACCTAGGTCCCTCCTATTGTCACCCACCTGGGAGAGAGTACTTGTTCTTGTTTCCATTCATATGACATACAGTTCCCTTTCATAGGAACTCACCCAAGGAGTCTTCCTACCCCAGCTGGCAACCAAAGCCATGAGCTCACCTCCCTGGGAGCAGCACGTATGGCTGTAAACTGTGTAGGATGTCTCCTCAAGACATATGGGCTCCACTTACCATACACATACCTGGTCCACCTATGGGTGGTCCTTGTCTGTCCCTGCAGTGATCAGGTGAGGAAGGGAGTCCTTCAGAGAAATCTCAGGGTGCGCCAAAAGTGTCTCCCTCTCAGCTGGTCCTGCAGCGAACAGAGCTGGTCCCACCTGGGCCGCCAAATTGACTACAGGAATTGAACTCTATAACCTCTATAACTGATACAGTCTCCCATGACATCCTTATAACAAAGCTGAGGAAGTATGGGATAGGTGATTGGACAGTGAAGTGGGTCGAGAATTGGCTGACTGGCAGAGTGCAGAGTGTTGTCGTTGGCGGTGCAGTGTCTGGCTGAGGGCCTGTAACGAGCGGCATCCCCCAGGGTTCTGTGCTCAGTCCGGTCTTGTTCAACATCTTCATCAATGACCACCCTCAGCAAGTTTGCTGATGACACGAAGTTGGGAGGATTGGCTGACACACCTGAAGGCTGTGCTGCCATTCAGCGAGACCTGAACAGGCTGGAGAGCCGGGCAGTAAGAAACCGGATGAGGTTTAACAAAAGCAAGTGTAGAGTCTTGCACCTAGGGAGAAATAATTGCATGCACCGGTACAGGCTGGGGGAAGAGCTGCTGGGGAGGAGCTCTGCTGAGAGGGACCTGGGCGTCCTGGTGGACGACAGATTAACCATGAGCCAGCAGTGTGCCCTTGTAGCCAAAAAAGCCAATGGCATCCTGGGGTGCATTAAAAAGAGCGTGTCCAGCAGGTCGAAGGAGGTGATCCTCCCCCTCTACTCTGCCCTGGTGAGGCCTCATCTGGAATATTGTGTCCAGTTCTGGGCTCCCCAGTAAAAAAAAGACAGGGATCTCTTAGAAAGAGTCCAGCAGAGGGCCACTAAGATGGTGAAGGGCCTGGAGCATCTCCCCAATGAGGAGAGACTGAGGGAACTGGGTCTGTTTAGCCTTGAGAAAAGAAGGCTGAGAGGGGACAGGATCCAGGTTCTATAAATATTTGAGGTGTGGGGGGCACAGTGTTGAGGCCAGACTCTTTTCAGCAGTGTGTGGAGACGGGACAAGGGGAAACAGACAGAAACTGCACCATAGGAAGTTCTGCACTAATGTGTGCAATAACTTCTTTACGGTGAGAGTGACAGAGCACTGGAACAGGCTGCCTAGGGTGGTTGTGGAATCTCCTTCTCTGGAGATATTCAAGACCTGCCTGGATGCTGAGCTGTGCAACGTGGTGTAGGGAACCTGCTTTGGCAGGGGGCTGGACTCAGTGGTCTCTGGAGGTCCCTTCCAACCCCTACAATTCTGTGATTCTGTGAATATCATGGAGTTGTTTGGATGGGGAAAGACTACCCCTTTGAATGACCTTTTGTCAGGGCATGTCCTGGGATTCCTAGGATCCTCAAAATGCAGCACTGCTTCTGTCACTGAAAAATGGGGCCGTGTGTGGGACGGAGGGAAGGTCCATGAGTCCCTGGCCCACCTGACTGAGTATTTCCATGGTCTTAGCAAAGACATACTTACAACTTGAGAATGACAGTTAGCTGTGTTCATGGTGGCATGGCCACTTTTAATGGCCTTGAACTGTCTGAACATAACTGAAGAGGCTCAGGCTGATGCAAATCAGCTATTGAATGATAGTGTTGAAAAACTGGAAAGACAGGTGGCAGTTTTGATGGGGAAAAAACCTAATTCAATCATTCTCCTATGGAAGATCAGGAACATCTCTCTGGAAGACCATGGGGACCCTGTACAAGGGAATCTGTATAAAATGGACTCTGTAAATGAAGGCACTAAAAGGTCAGATTTTGAGGTTCCATTTGGACTAGATCTATTTGAGATCTGACTGATTGTAACCCAAAAATGAAAAAAAAAAAAAAAAAAATGCAGGATAGGCTGGTGGGAGTGCCCTGACCAGTATCCAACCCCCCAAACCCTGCTGCCCATAATACAGCAGCTGAACTGATGGATATAGTACAGTGGTTTAGACAGAAACCAAGAGAGCATGCCAGCATAGCTGCTCTGGTTATGGGACGTGGAGGCAGAAAGCGCTGTGGTGAATGGACTGGAAATTTCGAAACTGACATCCATTACTACTCACCCTGCCCTCAGGCAAAGACTGTATGCTCTGTCCAACATAATGAGGATAGCCATTTGATCAGTGAATGATTTATGGCTGTGTGTCATATAACATGGCCAAATAAGAATGACATACCATTAAATATCAGCCTGTGGTCCTCTATGGAGGACTAACAAAATTATATTAGAGAATTAGGCATGAAAGAGGCAATCTATGAAGATGATTTTGAGAGCCCAGTCAATAAATTTTTCATCAGGAACGAGGGATCTCATCCTACAGCCATCACCTTTACATCAGTATGGGTCTATGTTATCCATACTGAACCCCCCAGTGGCCCTCAGGTGCTGTAATACAACAGGCTGCCCAATTGATGGGGAGACAAGAGTGCCTACGGCCAGATGCAGGCTCTGAATGGTGGTGGAAAGGTCTGAGAAAGGCAGAGAACCATCTGCTGCCATGACTTAGGCGTCCAGCCCCTAAGGTAATCCAGTCTGGACCCATTAGGGTCTTGAGACAACAAATGTTTAAAGACCAGATTAGAGCAGGAGTTCAGTTTAAAAAGATCGATGGACAGCATAATCAGGAAAAAATATCTGTTAAACAGGCCCAAGCACTGAGTACTTATAGTCCAACCTTTTCAGCCAAACTAGATGTGAATGTAACTCAAGAAGGGTCTGGATGGGGGCTCTGGCAGAGCCAGAGTTCTTTGTGAACCCCTATGAGGTTTTGGCCACAGGTTTGGCATGGAGCAGAATAAAGATACATCACAGTTGAAAAGCATTTATTGGCTACCTATTCTACACTACAGGTGGTAGAACCAGTAGCTCAGATTTCAGAGGTTATCGTTAAACAACAAGGCCAGTCCAGGGGTGGGTAAAAGATCTAACACACATCTCTATGATGGGGGTGGCCCAATCACAAGCAGTGGTGCGCTCAGTTGTTCTGCTTGCCTGCTCCTCAAGGAGTTAAGAGAAATCTATGCCTGTTGCGTGTTCGAGTGCATGCGCAATGCCATGTGGAGGGCTTATCACAATAAAGATTGGCGGATTTGCTGCGTAGACCGGTCAGAACTCAGATCTGCGTTGTGCTTCCTGTGGCACCAAACGCCCAACAGTGGCAGTTCCGTGTATTGGCCAGCAGGTGGCAGCAGAGACCACGGAAAGAACGTCTGCGGGACAGACCCTGGGGATCCGTTCTCTTTTGATTATAGGGGAAGAACACAAAGATGGAAGAGGAGGGAAGGGGGAAAAAAAAAAGAAAAAAAGAAAAAACCAAACCACAGCAAACAAATAAAAACTTCTCCAAACGTAGCAAACTTGAATGTCTGTCAATAAATAAATGAGTAATTGAATTGATGTCCGTTTCAGACAGTCCCCTGTAGAATCAGGGTAAGGGTTAGGATTAGAGTTACATTGCAGGTTAATGCTGTTATCTTTACAGCTCCTGTGAGGGTTGGGGTCTGGGTCAGGTGTTTAAAAAATGAAATGAAAAAAGAATTAAAAAAATATATTGAAAGCTTCAGATTTCCTTAATCTTTGTGGGAATCATATAATGTGCAACTCAGATCTACCTCTTCGTACCTCTTTTGTGGTGTAGGGAACCTGCTTTGGCAGGGGGACTGGACTCAGTGGTCTCTGGAGGTCCCTTCCAACCCCTACAATTCTGTGATTCTGTGAATATCATGGAGTTGTTTGGATGGGGAAAGACTACCCCTTTGAATGACCTTTTGTCAGGGCATGTCCTGGGATTCCTAGGATCCTCAAAATGCAGCACTGCTTCTGTCACTGAAAAATGGGGCCCTGTGTGGGACGGAGGGAGGGTCCATGAGTCCCTGGCCCACCTGACTGAGTATTTCCATGGTCTTAGCAAAGACATACTTACAACTTGAGAATGACAGTTAGCTGTGTTCATGGTGGCATGGCCACTTTTAATGGCCTTGAACTGTCTGAACATAACTGAAGAGGCTCAGGCTGATGCAAATCAGCTATTGAATGATAGTGTTGAAAAATTGGAAAGACAGGTGGCAGTTTTGATGGGAAAAAACCTAATTCAATCGTTCTCCTATGGAAGATCAGTAACAACTGTCTGGAGGACCATGGGGGCCCTGTACAAGGGAATCTGTATAAAATGGACTCTGTAAATGAAGGCACTAAAAGGTCAGATTTTGAGGTTCCATTTGGACTAGATCTATTTGAGATCTGACTGATTGTAACCCAAAAATGAAAAAAAAAAAAAAAAAAAAAATGCAGGATAGGCTGGTGGGAGTGCCCTGACCAGTGTCCACCCCCCAAACCCTGCTGCCCATAATACAGCAGCTGAACTGATGGATATAGTACAGTGGTTTAGACAGAAACCAAGAGAGCATGCCAGCATAGCTGCTCTGGTTATGGGACATGGAGGCAGAAAGTGCTATGGTGAATGGACTGGAAATTTCAAAACTGACATCCATTACTACTAACCCTGCCCTCAGGCAAAGACTTTATGCTCTTGTCTGGAGGGCTTATCGCAATAAAGATTGGCGGATTTGCTGCGTAGACCGGTCAGAACTCAGATCTGCGTTGTGCTTCCTGCGGCACCAAACGCCCAACAGTGGCAGTTCCGCTTATTGGCCAACAGGTGGCAGCAGAGACCACGGAAAGAACGTCTGCGGGACAGACCCTGGGGATCCGTTCTTTTGATTATAGGGGAAGAACACAAAGATGGAAGAGGAGGGAAGGGGGAAAAAAAAAAGAAAAAAAAAAAATCAAACCACAGCAAACAAATAAAAACTTCTCCAAACGTAGCAAACGTGAATGTCTGTCAATAAATTAATGAGTAATTAAATTGATATCCCTTTCCCGCCCCCCCCCCCCCCCCCCCCAACTTCTGAGATGAAAAAAAACCACTTCTTTTAGAAGAAAACAGAGTAGTAACAACTTCTGTACCTACATTCACCACTCTGAGATCCTGTCTGGGTCTCCCAAGGCTTGTAAATAACCACTGGGTCGGTTCTGATGTCGCGTGATTTGTTGTCAGTTCTCTCATGGTTCTCCGGTCAGTTCTCCGGTGCCAGGATCTGCCACAGGGCATTCTGACCACGGGCATCATGTTTCTACGCTGCCGCCTGCATTTAACAGGCAATGGGACTGCCCAGCATGTGCAAGGCAGCACCTCTTTCACACCACCAGAATGTTTAAGGCTGTTGGGATTGTTGTTAGCGTCCCATTAACACTGAGGCTAGAGATACCCTTAGGATTGACATTACTATTAGCATTACTTTGATGGTGCCCTATCTGGGTCATTTCCAGGGGATGTCAGGAGTAAGGCACAGTGTCAGGAGAAAAAGAACAGACTCTGTTACTTTATAAACGTGATAATAGAGAGAGTTCATTGGAAAAAATACAACTCTTAAATAATGCAAAGCATGCTTCTGATTGGATGCAGGCATCATCTGGGCTCTGATTAATATTACTCTTAAGGTAAAGATTATTGTTACCATATTGATTTTTTTTTTGGATTATGATCAGGGTTAAGGTTCCTTTTGCTACAAACTTCTAGCATCATTTTTGTTGTTGCATTTGGAGTTAGGGACGATTTTAGAATCAGGGTAAGGGTTAGGATTAGAGTTACATTGCTGGTTAATGCTGTTATCTTTACAGCTCCTGTGAGGGTTGGGGTCTGGGTCAGGTGTTTAAAAATGAAATGAAAAAAGAATTAAAAAAATATATTGAAAGCTTCAGATTTCCTTAATCTTTGTGGGAATCATATAATGTGCAACTCAGATCTACCTCTTCGTGCAGTGACTGCCTGTAAATTTGCTGGAGCCTAATATAATATGGCCTTGTGCTTTCCACTAACTCACCTTCATTTCATTTTCATTACATTTGCTTGGTAGTCAGATTTTGGTGTGTGGATATTTTAAAACAATCTAACTGACATTAGCAAAAAATTAAAAATAAAATTAAAAAAAATGCACAACAGCATCGTATCAATTTTTATAGATAAGATAAAGAAGAGCAGTTTCCCTTAGTTTTCTGTGCCTCTTTACTTTCTTACCCTCTCCCCTTGTGTGAGAAACTCTCAAAGTCAAAGATTTCTAGTTAGGCAAAGATGGCAGCGATAGCAGCAGTGCTTATTCATTATTGCAATACTGCGCGCACATCCCCTATTGGCAAGGGAGAAACTGCACACCAGTCAGTGAAATCAATTCTGTTCTGTGCCCTAAACCCAATGCAGGTGATGCTCTCATGGCTCTCATTGGTTGAGCATCTCAGGCTCACAGACTCCTCGAGACTGTGGCTAGGATTCATTTCCATAGAAGGTCAATTACCAACCTCTTGTTTTTAGGTCTGCCTTGTACTTTTCTGCGGACAGAGAAGGGCAATGTTTCCAAAAGTCAGTACATT
This sequence comes from Coturnix japonica, assembly GCF_054131305.1. Classification (NCBI taxonomy): domain Eukaryota; kingdom Metazoa; phylum Chordata; class Aves; order Galliformes; family Phasianidae; genus Coturnix; species Coturnix japonica. The sequence goes on along the minus strand of NC_140671.1, from coordinate 15,619,446 downwards.
CATTCTGTCCTGCGCTGGGCTCTACCCACCCTGTATTTATCTTGTGCTTGTCTCAATTCTCCCCATGTCAGAATGCCCCCAGTCTGAACTTAATTCTGTTCAGCAACTTTCTTGGTGGAAAAACTACTTATACAGCTGTTTTACAAGAGGGTTATACATTCAGTTAGGGCCTACACTATGTACTGAAAATACTGGAAACTTCCACTGCAAAAACACAATCTACCTCTCCCATCTGTGCAGCCTTGCAGACCCAGAGCATGCCAGGTTATTTCTGCTTTCATAGCATTTGCATGCTGTAGGGTGAGCACAAGGTTCTGCTGCTTGATTCTTCTGCAAGAGCTGCCTACCGGCAAATGGTTGCAGGGATGGAGGATGTGACAGAAAGCATTTGTCTCCACAAGAGCAGAGTTACATTCAGTGCAGAGTGTGAGAGTCAGGTTGGTGTGGAAAAGCACTGACACGCTGGGGATGATGCAGTGCTCACATGTCTAACACTCACAGACATTACTGTCAGAAGGATGGTGCTGTGTTGTGCTTCTACCTTTGGCAGCCCCTGGAGAAATGCTATGGCACACAGAACACCTTTGTATTGCACTGACTGCTGCCATGCAGCATGGATTTAACACACCAAATCCAGAGGAGCATGACTGCATCTAACTGCCCTGAGAAAAACTACTGTAGCTGAAGAGATGAGGAGGCAGCTGCTCATCTGCAGAACAAGCAGTACTGCCAGACATTGGGCCAGGTGAGCACCTCCTGCTGCAGCGTGATGATGACAGGGCTGGAGATGATCTGCAAAGCCAGCTTAAAAGTGGGAGACGTGAGTCAACATGGCAGGAGGACAGAGGTGTTAGGGAGCAGCCAAGGCATCAAAGAGTATCAGAAGGCTTTGAAAAGTATCACAAAGTGACAGCCAGGAAGACTGGGATATACCATGAGCAGCAACCTGGATGCTAGAGATTATTTGCTCCCATACAAAATGGTAGAGATCTTGCTGCAGACATCCCAAAGCCAGGCAAAATGGGAACCCAGAGCTCTGCCTGCAGGAACCCCACAGCCATAGCATTGCAAGCTGAGCTGCCTTGCTGTTTGTTGCATTCATCCCAATCCCTGTGATTGAAGACTCAGAATGCAGTCGAGGCGATGACTGAGCATGAGAGTGACTTTATTCAATAAAAGACAGGAGGGCTTGAGAGGTCAAGGGTGAAGATGGGACTCCTCTTGTCAAGATGAGAGTGGCTCAGAGCTGGTGCTGCTGCCTGGTGCCTGGGACTGGCAGCCTGACTCTAAGTCCCCATCTAAGATGCTCAGCTTCACCTCACCGATGCTGCCCTGCTCCTGCATGGTGGTGCTGCTGCTGGGACACTCGGGCTGTGCTTGGGATGGGCAGCACTGCAAAGGCGCTGGGTCACAATCCAGGCAGGTGACTGCTGTGTCTGGCAGGCTCAGGTCAGGAGCTTCAGCAGAGCCAGGAGATATGAGAGCATGAACGTGGATGAGCCCCTTGTGTCCATCACTGTTACCATGTGGAAGGCTGTCATCCGAATTGCAGCGATTCATGCTTAATAAGAACTCTCCATTGATGGAAAGACACTGCTTGGTTTGGATCTTTGGGGTTGACAAGGGCTCGAATCACCTAGGAAGGCATAGAAACACAAGGGTTAGTTTCAAACATTTGCAAGTTGAATCATGAAAGGTTGTTGATACTTGGTAATAGAGTGGCGGCAGGAAGAAGCAAGTAGGCTTGAAGCAGCATAGCCACTGTCTTGAAAGTGATCCTCATTCAGGTCCAGCTCGTGTGTTGTTTCACTGTAATCTGCTTCTTTGGGTCTACCTAGTGGGCAGCAACACTCGAGCTGTTACTGATATCATTGAAAAGAACTGGAGACAATTGTTCTATTCCTAAGAGCTTCAAGGTGCCTAGAAGCACAAATAGAAACCAGCAGTATTTCATCACTTCACCAAAAGGAAGGTCAAACACCTGAGCTGTGAAGAGCAGTTACAGAACCTATGCATAAGATCACACCAGACATACTTTGTTCTAACAACAGTTATGGCACATAGTCCATTTCCTTCAATATTCCCAAAATGAAATGATGTGGAGCATTACAGGGAAAGAAACACTGCACACAGACACTATGACCCTGATTAGACTCAAGCAGCAGACTTAAAACAAGTCAGAGTTTTTGATTCCAGGATATTTCAGGACCTATCGTGTGAAATTCAGTTACACAACAGTGCCTAGGTGCCTGCGTTTCAAGCAACTTTCAGATCACAGCCATGTAAAATAAAAACAAATTCAGTGCAGAAATAGCAAGCCTGTACCTTAATACTCATGAGATTATCCATTTTTTACTGCATTCTGACTAAGTTCTAAAACTTGCTCATCCCAGTTCACTTCAACAAGTTCCACCAGTTCAAGCAATGCAGTTCTGAGATCCGGTGTATGTTAGGCAGATAGAATTGAACAGTGCAGAAATAATCTCTGACAGCTTTAAGAGCTCTGTTCTGCTTACAAACTCTCAGTCCAAAACTATTCACAGTTTTAAGGAAATGAACACCTGAAGCAGTTGGATCATCTGCCATTTGCCGCATTCTGCTTCTTGGCATCATGATTAGCACAAAGGGTTTTCTGCTGTCCTGCAGAGATGGACAAAGTCCTGCTTACAAATGGACCAGGTTTCAGTGTACAGCAGAGTTTGTACCAGACTAACAAGCCACGTCATTCAATTCATGTGCTCAGGTTGTTATGCACTCCGAAAGGAAACAGAACTAACTGTTGGATTCTGAAGGCCATCTGTGGGGTCCTACATTACCTCCTGATTCTGGAAGAGGAAATTCTAATAGCAAATGCAGAACTTTGATCTTTGTAGACATGAGAAGAGCTGGCATTTAGGAACATTCATTTCAGGGAAATCAAATGATGTGTCTATATTTTTACTACAGATAGTATAGGGAGCAGCCAGTTGAAGAACCAGATACAAAAAAATCCAGCCCATTGGCAGGAAAATACTTCTCCTTAAATTCTGTATGCTATCATGGTACAGAATTAGGCTACAGTGCCACATAGGCCAACCAAGCGTAGAACCAAATCCACAAAATACTGGTAGACAAAGCAGCAAAAACAGGGACAATATTCAGCAGACTGTGCTGTGGCCTTTCTACCCACAGCTCAGCATGTTCTGCCATCCGAAAAGCAAGGCCTCTTGTCAAGCTCAGCTATTTCCCTTCTCAGTGTATTCTAGCACCACTGATACCCACTGGTATCCTCCTGTAGAGTGCCATCATATTGTCATCATCCAAAGGAAAAACCCACACAGCAGAGCATACAGCAGTACACCCATGCTCCAAATATCCGCCTGAAAAACAAAAAGACAAGCTTACAAACCTGAAGCACCTCAAATGGCTTCCTGACAGACTGGATTGTCTGCCCTTGCCAAAGCCCACATATAGCCCATGAAAAGCTGGCTCTTTCCCTCAGGAAATAAAACCTTATCGTCCCAGAGAAAGCATATAACCCTCATTCAATTGCCCTTTCACTCAGCTTAGAGCACTACTAAAACCAGCATCTTCACCTTAGCTCATCACACTGCTGCAGTTCCTTTTACAAGGATTTCACTGGCAAAAATGAAATCAAAGCCGTCACAAGGGATTTAGCACAGTTACGTGTTACTGGCTACGAGAGCTGTCAGCACAGTCACCTGTCTGGCTTTGCTGCTGTTCGGTTCTCTTTATGTAGAGGCACAACAAGGTTCAGACACAGTGCAGTTCTCACTTTGACTGTAAAGAAAAAGGAGGCTTGAAAAGCAGCGTGTGGAAAACAAAGAAACAAGAATTAGAACAACAGTGGGGCCATGGCACTTGTAGGAATTGCTCCGCCTTTAACAGCGATTCAAGAAGTACGAGGGCATCCCAAACCAGACCAGTTTGGACAGATTAACAACTGCAAGTAGTGGGTTCCAAAATTCCAGACATGAAATCAAAGCTGGAAAAACTCTTCACATTTTCATCTCTCAATTTTTAGTTCATTGTGCATTACAACGGAAACAATTCTTCACATACAACTTGGAAGCTAAAGACAAGTCTGACAAAACAGACTGCACAGAAATGATGGATAATTAACAGAGCAAATTGCTCTTTCAAACACTTAGTAATAGAAAGAGATCTCTGAAGTTGCTGTTCTGTAGAGCCCCAAAGCAGTCGCTTGAGGCAGTTCAGGATTAGCCTGAGACAAACCAGCCAGCTGTGTGAACTGAGACCAATTGCACTTTTCTAGTCTGTGGCCACTGACAGCTTCTGAGAGCTACCAAGCGATGCAACCTAGCAGAATTCAGAAGGGAAACCAAGAGAGCCTACCTGAGCTCCACTGCCTTTAAATGCTCTGTGGAGAGGGAAGGGAAAGAGGGGAAAACAAACACCGCTCTACATCCCTCTGAGCCAATAGACACTTTGCCCTGGATTAGCTCTGGTGCTGCATAAGCTGGGCTTCCACAGCATGTGTTCAGGCGGTAATCAAGGCCTGCCTGGAATAACACAAAAAATAGAGAGAAACGTTTGCTTTAACAGAGTTTATGTCTTCTGGTCATAACACTTGAGAAGCCTCAGAGGCTTCTTCTCCTGTGCATATTTTCATTCATCTTAGAGTTTGCTTTCATTCAATGTGACCTCTCTAGGCAAATATTGTCTAAGACCATGAGCATCACATAAATGTGCAGATCTCAAGCTGCTCACTTATCTAGTACCCTTCGCATGATGCTTTATTTTCCTCAGCTGATCATCTAGATTGTGTCTGTTGATTGTGCAACAACAGCCTGTTGATCTCGATTACCTGTGAGAGGCTCTAACTTTGGCCAGGAAAAATCATTTGAGGATAAGTAATTATCTGGGACTCAGTAAGTCTTCCCATGCTTTCATAACAGCAGAGATACACACACACACAAACTCATGGAACCCCACTGCTTTGCACAATCCTGTGCACACTCACGTGTGTCATGCACTGATTTCCCAGCCAGTCCTCATAGGGTCTCTTACTTAGGACGGGAGTGTAGGGGAGCAGCCAGAAGCTGTTTGCATTCCCTGCTGTCTGCTGGGCAGCTTTGCTGGAGATGCTTGGGTTGCTTTGTTTTTCCTTGGGAGGTGGGAAGGAGCTTTGGGTTGGAGGCACATCCCGTGCCAGAGCATCCCAATGGCACGTGTGGGGCACTGATCTGCAGCAGATGAAGGGGAGGAGGTCCCAGCACAGCTCTGCACCATGCTCTGCCATACTGGGCAGCTTGTTCCTGGCTCAGCAGCGTCATCAGACAAGAAGCAGGGAAGGAAATCAAGGATGGGGGGTACCATCAAACGCAGTTAGTGCATGCCTGTGCAAGACAAACAGACCCAGAGCTTGCAGGTTGTTCCTGCTTTTGTAGCATTTGTGTGCTGTAGCTGAGCAAAAGGTTCTGCTGCTTGAATCTTCTTCTGCAAGAGCCACCTACCGGTAAATGTCTGCGGGGATGTAGTCGGTGTGCACGTCTGAAGCCACTTGAGAACCTAGTCGTTCTTGCTGCAGGACCCTTGTCTTCTGTTAAAAGCTGAACGGTCCCCAGAGCACCTGTTTCCATCAGCTACCACCGTCCAAAGCAGCCAGCCTTCTTACAGTCACCTGGCCCAAACATCCCGTTTGCTCTACACTTGATTCCTGCAAGAGATGGGAGCTCGGCACGCACACCATCCTTCCAACACCCCATCCCTGCAGCAAGGGATCACAGCGCTGGCACAGCTGAAACAAAAAGGGTGTGCGAGTTTCCTGTTAGCACTCAGTGTGAACCAATCTACCACTGAGCAACACCGTGAGTCCCCACTCACCTCAGCACAGGTCAACCTGTAACCCCAACCTTCCCCTATCCATGTGCACACGCACACCCATTCACCACCCTGCCTGCTTTGCACACCCCCATGCACACTCTGCATCGTGTGCCCTCCTTTGCATTCACAGACGTGTGCAAACCATCCCTGGGAACACCTACGTGCCTACACCTTCCACAAACACCCCTTTGTGTGCACCTGTGTGCAACCCAACTCCTCAGCACACGCACGCGTTTGTGCCACCCTGTCCATGCACTCACCACGTGCCCTCCAGCAACCAAGGATTGCAGAGATGCTCCAGACTGTGCCAGAGATGGAATCTCAGAGTGCTGGGACATTATTGATCACTAAGGAAAACACTTGGAAGCATATTCAATCTGCAGAAGCTGTAATTACTGGGCACAGTTAGCTTTCCTATGGCTCAGCTGGAGGAGGCGGGTGCTCTCATACATCTGAGACACTCGCACAATGTTGGGATCATTCTGATGGAAACTATGTCTTCAGATATCATGGTTAAAACCATCCAAGATGATCATGCAGAGCCTTAGCTCTTGAGCAGCACTTCCTCCCCACCCTTCACTACTCCAAGCAGCTCCAACAAACTTCTCAGAAGAAATCCAGGCCAGCACAGACCTGGCAGACCAGAACCAAGTGCAGCTTGTGGGACGGCAGTGCCCACTCCTTGCTTCCACCCTGCTCCAGCAGGTTAAGGAGTCTGAGCCTCACTGGCCTTTGACAACTCAAGACTTTCAGCACCTCATGCCAACATTTCTCACTAAGATACACCTCAGGCATTGAATTCTCTTCTCACTACCTCCTCCCAGTCCTCCCCTAGGAACAGAAACAATTCAGATTCTACAGCAAACTACAGCATCTGCACTGCAAGAGCACACTGAACCACCTGCAACAATGAAACATGGTTTTGGAGAGTGGGTATGAAAACACACATTTAGACAGCTGTCTCCCTGTAGCCAAAAGGAAACCAAGAAGGAAAAGTCCAGCCTGAAACATGCCCATGCTACTAGCCCAGGTTTTTCACAGTCAATGCAGAATCCATCCTGTTCTTGAGGTAACAAACGACCAGTGAGTCTCCCGTTGCTCCACCCCTTCTCCTTCAAAGCCTGAAAAAGAAAGAATAAACAAGCAGAAGAAACCCAGATGTACCTTTCCACACACAGAGCAGAAAGTGGAACAGCAGTTGTCTCCTTCCTGAGACATGGTGGGGAGCATCCCAGAGGAAGCCCAAGTTCTTTGCTTCTCTCCACAGGGACTTCAAGCACTCTTGGCAAGAGCTGCTTTGGTTCTTTCTTCAATTGCTTCCATCACCAGAATCTCCTTTGGAAAAGGAACCCGAATGAAAGAATCAGCAAATGAAAAAGAATGAGCAATAGCCACTTTACCAGCTTTCTTCTGACACTCAATTTAGACTCTTGACTCGGGCAAGGTCTTAAAATCAACTGGTTACAAGAACTGTCCCAAAATATATCCAGCTTCTGTACAGCTGCCATCCTTTCTGACAGCGAGTGTAATCACAGAATCATAGAATGGCCCGGGTTGGAAGGGACCTCAAGGATCATGAAGATCAATCACCTCCCTGTCCCTGCTGGCCATCCCCTCTTCTGATGGAGCCCAGGGGACCATTTGCTCTCTGAGCTGCAAGAGCACGCTGATAGCTCACGTTCTGTTTTTCATCCACCAGGACCCCCAGGTCCTTCTCTGCGGGGCTTCTCTTAAGGACTGCTCCTCCCAGTCTGTAGAAATGCCTGGGATTCCTCCAGCCCAAGTGCAAAACCTTGCACTTTGCTGTGTTCAACCTCATTAGATTCACGTAGGCCAACCTCTCGGTTGAGCTCCCTCTGAATGGCATCCCTTCCTTCCACTGCGTCAGCCGCACCACTCAGCAAACAGCAGAAGGTGCACTCCATTGCATCATTGGTGTCTCTGATAACCATGTAAAAAAGCACTGGTCCCAAGACAGACTCCTGGATGACACCACTTGTTATCGGCCTCCACCTGGACATAGAACCATGAATCACCACCCTCTGTCTGTGGCCTTTCAACCAATCCCTTATCCACCAGGTGGTCCACCTGTCAAATCCACATCCCTCCAGTTTAGAGATAAGGATGTGGTGGAGGGCAATGTCAAAGATCTTGCTCAAGTCCAGGTCAATGACATCTGTTACTTTCCTTTTGTCCACAAATGCCGTCACTCCATCATAGAAGGCCACCAGACTGGTTAGGCATGGCCTTCCCCTGCTAAAGCCACGCTGCCTGTCTTGGATCACATGCTCATTTCTTATGTGATCAAGCATGTCTTTGAGGCAGATCTGTTCTTCACCATCTACATCAGTTACACATTTGAATCAAATAATTGGTGTTCCTGTCACCAAGAAAACCTCTTTGTCTTCTACTCCTGCTGCACTTCTGTGCTTTCATCAGAAGCAAAGGAAGAGACCACCTCCTAGATCCAAATTTTAAGAAACCAACACCCAATAGGTGTCATCTGAAGTAAAATAGCAGAGAAATTAAGATGACTCTTCTGCATCCAGCTTGGATCACTCCCTCACTCAGGCACACCACCATCAGATCAAGGAGATGCTGCCTTCAGCTTAGAGACTGTATGGGAAATCACAGCTTGAACCTCTGATTAATCAGCTGAGGCAAGTATTGGGTCAGCTGCGGGAGCACAGGTGAGAGTAATCTAGCTGTGCTCCCAGAAGGGGTGGACCTCGACTCAACCTCCTCTGAGACCTCATTTAAAGGCTGACCACCACTGAGACAGCATGTCTTAGAGATTGCTCCCTAGCTGAGGCTGCCTCAGCTTTCTAGTCAAGGTATCGATATTGGTGAGTTTCCCTTTGCTAATAACCTTAGGCTATTTACCACCATCTTGGTTAATATCTTTTTATTAACCACCCTTACAGAGACCATAAGGGTTTGGGCTTCCAAACTCTCAGCAAGCATTTGGATCAGCCAGCTTCCTGCCGAGGAGCCCCCTGCATCACTGCTGCCTATTCTGGTACCGGACCCGCAGATGCTTCAGAGCTCATTAGCATGGACTTCCTTCCTCCCCTCAGCAGCTGCTCCTGCACTCACCTTCATTCCTACTCAGATACCGGCCGCTTCCAGCACCAGCTGACCTGCAAGACACAGAAAGGAAAGGTGGGAGTCATGCAAACGCACAAGCCCAAGGCTGTGTCACCACCACACATGGCAGCCTCGGGAAGTCAGCTGAAACTACAGCCTTTGTCAGAATGGAAACAGGCACCGTCAATTAAGTGTGACCTCTGAACTCATTGCCACCATCAGAAATAGGCACTGAAATCGCTCACTTCACTGCAGCTGGTTAACTCCAAATTCTTTTGCTTTTGGGAAAATGCGGACACGGAATTGAAGGACACCAGAAAAACGACATCTACTTCATTGTAGGTGGTTAAGCTTGGAAGCAGGACTTGAGCAAGAAATGCTTCTCAGCTCCTTGAAAGGCACTAATCCCGACCTCTGCCACAGGTGGCTGAGTGACACAAAAGTTGAGCTGCCCATTCAGAAGCACATGGAGCAGGCCATGGAGCGGTTACATACCAACACATGAACAGGCACTTTCCCATTGGAAGGGAAATCCCTTCTCCCTGCCATGCCATGCCCACACTGCTCCTCAGGGCTGCACTGACAGCACAGACAGAATTGAAACATCTTTTGTCATCACTGTGGTTTTTCACAGACCCAGATAATGAGATACTGGGTTGCTGTGTGGGTTCCCAGGCGGCACTGCCATTTCCAAGCCATTGCTTCCTAGGGGCACAGAAAGGAAAACGCCTGAACAAAATTTCACCCAGAGATTGCTATTTTACCATTCTTCCATGCAAAACAGGAGGACAGTACAGCGGATTTGTGCAGCTGCATCAACACCCTGGGTGCTAAAGGAATGCAAAGACAGAAATATCAAAACTACAAGGAGGGAAGCTATGTTTAGTAATATCTTTTCTCATTTACAACAGGCAGTTGGCACTACTAAAGGAAAATCCCAGGCCTCAGGTTCTGACAGTGCGACAATCTGGCACGGACTCAGATGTGAGTGATCCAAATGGTTTATTCCAGGTTCTAATACCACTTCTGTGAATTCACACGTTTTCTCTCTTAACTTTCCCACAGCCTTCACATGTCCACAGAACATCCCACAAACTCTCCTTTACGGCGCACGTAGGCACTCATCCCACCAGAGCCATCAGTCATTCCTAGCCATGTGCTTCTCCTCCAGTCACGGACAGTATCACACGGCCATAATGCATCTTAAATGACTTAGTTTTTCTGTTCTTTCTGGAGGTGTCCTTGGTTCCTAGCCTTACCTTCTCATGCCGTTCATCTTCCTCTGCAGCTCCTGCTCTGAAGAGTCTTCTTATGTTCCCACATGACAGGAAGAAAATGAAGACACAACCCCTGCCACCAAGGTCAGCTCTGCAGCACACGTTACCTGAGGAGCACTTGGCTACTCATGCAAACTGCACAGTGCCAGGAAGATTGTTACATGTTGCACTTCTTCTTCTCCTGGCTCAGAAATTAAATTTTCTACCTAGAAAATGGAAAACAAACAAACAAGCAAACAAAAAACAACAACAACAAAAAACACCTCACCTGACATAAAGGAGACATGATTGTTACTATGAAATTCCGGAGGGCAAGGTATTTGCCCTCTCTATGAAGAAGCTGACTGCAAAGGACTAAGAACAGCCACGATCACGTTGAGAACTTGCGGGTAAAATTCGGGACTGAACCAATAATGGGCTTCTGGAGGTGAGGGTCTGCTCCAGGCCGCCTGGTCAAGGGAGCCTGTTGATGGGCCCTGCTTACTGCAGCTACCAGAAGCACCGCGCTCACTGACTCTCAACTTGATGGGGGATTCCAGTCAGGCTGGGAAATCAGCATGGCTGGCTGCAAGCTGTCTGAGAGACTGCTGGACTGCACTGGGAATAACTTTGTGGGCCAAGCATTAAGCACACCAAGCAGAAGGGAAGGTATTGGACAGACCGACCAGAGGTCAAGCGTTGCTGGACCTGCTGCTCACCAACGCTGAGGAGATCATCAAAGGCGTCAAGGTTGGAGGCTGCCTGGGCTCCAGCGATCATGCCCTGGTTGAGTTTGTGATCTCAAGCGATGTGGGCCTGGCAAAGAGCAGGACCAGGATGCTCAACTTTAGAAGAGCAGACTTCAAGCTACTCAATGGAATGCTGGCCAAGATCCCCTGGCGCGCTGCCCTCAAAGATAAGGACGTTGAGGAGAGCTGGCTACTGTTCAAGGATGCCCTCCTGGCAGCACAAGAGGTCTCCATTCCCCTGATTAAGAAAGTGGGCAGGAGAGGTAGAAAACCGGCATGGCTCAGCAAGGACCTGCTAAGAGAACTGAGGGTGAAGAAAGGGGTGTACAAGCTCTGGAAACAAGGCTGTGTCACCCGGGAAGAATACAGGGATGCCGTCCGAACTTGCAGATGTGGGATCAGGAAAGCCAAGGCTCAGGCAGAACTGAACTTGGCGAGGGATGTGAAAAACAACAAGAAAACCTTCTACAGGTACATTGGCCAGAAGAGACAGGCCAAAATGGGCGTGCCTACTCTGGTAAATTTAAAAGGAGAAATGGCTTCAACAGATGAAGAGAAAGCTGAGGTGCTGAATGAGTTCTTCACCTCGGTCTTCACTGGTGGCCAGGATTCTAGTCTTTTTCACGTCCCTAAGTCTTGCACCCCCATACCTCCATGTGGGGACCAAGGAGGTAAATCCCTCCCCACTGTAAGGGTAGAGCAAGTCCGAGAGTGCCTCCTTAGACTGAATGAGTATAAGTCTATGGGGCCAGATGGCGTGCATCCCAGGGTCCTGAAGGAGCTGGCTGAGGTGGTTGCTGAGCCGCTCTCCATCATATTTGAGAAGTCGTGGCTGTCAGGTGAGGTCCCGGATGATTGGAGGAAGGGTCACGTCACTCCCATTTACAAGAAGGGGAGCAGGGACGACCCGGGTAACTACAGGCCGGTGAGTCTCACCTCTGTGCCTGGGAAGATTATGGAACAGATCCTCCTGGACAACATGCTTGATCGCATAAAGAACAAGCATGTGATCCGAGACAGCCAGCATGGCTTCACCAGGGGAAGGTCATGCTTAACTAATCTTGTGGCCTTCTATGATGGAGTGACGGCGTTGGTGGATGAAGGGAAGGCGACCGATGTCATTTACCTGGACCTGAGCAAGGCCTTTGACATGGTCCCCCATCACATCCTCATCTCCAAATTGGAGGGAGGTGGATTTGATGGGTGGACAACTAGATGGATAAGCAATTGGTTGAAAGGCCGCAGACAGAGGGTGGTGGTCAATGGCTCTATGTCCAGGTGGAGGCCGGTAACGAGCGGCGTCCCTCAAGGGTCTGTCTTGGGACCGGTGCTCTTTAACATCTTTACTAATGACATCGATGAGGGAATGGAGTGCACCCTCAGCAAGTTTGCTGATGACACCAAGCTGAGTGGTGCAGTCGATACGGTGGAGGGAACAGATGCCATTCAGAGGGACCTTGACAGGCTGGAAAGCTGGGCTCGGGTGAACCTAATGAGGTTCAACACGGCAAAGTGCAAGGTTTTGCACTTGGGCCGGAAGAACCCCAGGCACCTGTACAGGCTGGGAGGAGTTGTCCTTGAGAGCAGCTCGGCTGAAAAAGACCTAGGGGTCCTGATAGATGAGAAACTTAACATGAGCCAGCAGTGCGCTCTGGCAGCCCGGAAAGCAAATGGGATCCTGGGCTCCATCAGGAGAGGGGTGGTCAGCAGGGATAGGGAGGTGATCGTCCCTCTCTACTCTGCTCTTGTGAGGCCCCATCTGGAGTACTGTGTCCAGGTGTGGAGCCCTCAGTACAAAAAAGATATGGAAATTTTGGAAAGGGTCCAGAGGAGGGCCACAAAGATGATCAGGGGGCTGGAGCACCTCCCCTATGAGGACAGGCTGAGGGAGTTGGGTTTGTTCAGCCTGGAGAAGAGAAGGTTGCGAGGTGACCTCATTGCAGCCTTTCAATACCTGAAGGGAACTTACTCCCAGGAGGGGAGTAAACTCTTCGAAAGGGCTGATAATAGCAGGACTAGGGGAAATGGTTTTAAGTTGAAGGAGGGAAGATTTAGGTTGGATGTTAGGGGAAAGTTCTTTACTAGAAGGGTGGTTAGGTCCTGGAACAGGCTGCCCAGTGAGGTTGTGGATGCCCCGTCCTTGGAGGTGTTCAAGACCAGGTTGGACAGGGCCCTGGGCAACCTGATCTAGTAAATGTGTATGTTTGGTGGCCCTGCTAGGCAGGGGGGTTGGAACTACATGATCCTTGAGGTCCCTTCCAACCCGGGTAATTCTGTGATTCTGTGATTCTGTGAAGGGAAGCATTACTGGACATGCTGCACAGCAGGGGTTAAGACTGGAGGTGGTCAGGGCTGTAGTGACCATGCCCTCCTAGAGTTCCTCATCTCAAGGAATGCAGGCCTGGCAAAAAGCAAAGTCAGGACCCTGAGCTTCAGGAGAGTCAGCTGCAGGCTGTTCAAAGAATTCTTGGATGAGAGACACTGGAAAACTGTTCTTAGGGGCAAAGGGTTCAAACATCCCTTTGTGTGCACCTGTGTGCAGCCCAACTCCTCAGCACAGCCCTGTGCAAGCACACATTTGTGCCACCGCATCCACGCACTATCTATGTGCTCACACACACTCACACAACCACATCCCTTAGTGCAGCCCTGTGCGCACACACACTCACACATGTGTAGCCCCTTCCTTTCACTCCCAAAGTGCACGCACACACCGGTACCACAATGTCCTTGTGCAGCTCCAACACTCTGCACACCCCTGTGCACGTACATATATGTGCATGCTCGTCCTTGCACACATACCCACAGACCTACACACACCTGAGCAACACCACTGGTTTGTACACTCATGGACACAAATGTGTGTACAACACCATCCATGCACAAATACACACACACACACACGGATCCCCACTGCTTTGCACAATGCTGTGCACACTCACGTGTGTCATGCACTGATTTCCCATCCAGTCCTCGAGGGGTCACTTACTTAGGACAGGAGTGCAGGGGAGCAGCCAGAAGCTGTTTGCATTCCCTGCTGTCTGCTGGGCAGCTTTGCTGGAGATGCTTGAGTTGCTTTGCTTTTCCTTGGGAGGTGGGAAGGAGCTTTGAATTTGAGGCACATCCCGTGCCAGAGCATCCCGATGGCACAAGGGGGATCAGGGCCCCTCTATTGGTTACCTCGGTGGCTTGCAGCAACTGGAACTTTTTGCCTATTGAGAAAGCTAAAAAGTGTGTGTTCCTCCTGACCCATATCAACAAAAATCTCAACCATAAAAAAGAGACGTCTTCGTATTCAAGCAAATGACAACAGTAAGACCATGCATGTTGTTTTGTTGTATTTCCTCTGTAATCATGGGGAGGATATGAAGAAGTGGTATAATTCATCCACTTCTGCACTTCAGGCACAAGTTCCTTAGAATTGGAAGAGACCCTTAAAGGCCATCTAGCCCAGCTCCCCTGCAATAAAAAGGGACATTCACAGCTAGATCAGGTTGCTCACAGCCTGGTCATTAGTCATCCCAGAGGCAAAACACACACTGAATGATCTCTCCTTCAGTCATAAATCCTTGGAGACAACAGCATTGACACTGCATGTTACTGAAGCAGTAAAAGAAATTGCTCCTGTAACTCTCCTTGTGTTAAGTAAAATGATGATAAAAAGCAATGGAATGCTTTGGCAGGACACCAAAACCATCCTCCTTCCTTGATATCTGCTGCAATGGAACCTTCCACTGGAAGAAAGCCTCTGATGACTTGTCACCCCAGAGAGGTCAGCTTTAGAAGCAGGACTGCTGCACAATAGAATGAACTGGAGCTCCTTAGCATCTCTTACATCCAGGAGGGGTGTGATCAGACCCACCTATCACCTTCAGGTGCGCTTTCTGACACCTTGTCTGACTTCACTGTCACTGTGCCAGCATCCTCAGGCTTAACCTGCTTCATTGTCAGTGTGCAGCAATTGCCAACGTTCTTGATGTCATTGTAATTGTTGGTGTAAAGGAGGTTGCCATTCAGGAACCATTCCACGTCCTCGTCATTATGGGACAGCTCGCAGGAGAAGACAGCAGAGCTCTCTTCTTCAATTTCTACATCCTGCAGGTGCTTCGTTACTTCTACATTGCGGGCTGTGGGGAAACAAGGTGAACTGTTACCACTGTTACTATAAATCATACTGGGATGTGGTAGAATGGTTGGACTAGATGATCTTTGTGTAATCATCTATGTGAAGATAATACATGTATAAAGTTAGCAGGAGAGAACGGCAGAAGTCAACCTCAAGAAGAGAAATCTGAGGTGAAATAGGACATGGAAGAGGCCACCCTCCCTGCTCATACCTTCAGCTGTCAGCGTGGCCTCAGTCTCTGCAATTCCTGCCTTGCACTTGTACACACCAGCATCATCGGGCTTCAGCTTCAGAATTCTGAGCTCTACTGAATGCTTATCCCTCTTGATCTTGTACTTCTCAGAGGGCTCGATGGGTGTGCGGCCCTCGAACCATTTCACAACCTTTGGAGAAGGCCTGAAGTCACAGGACAGGATGACAGAATGACGTTCCAAAGCTGTCTTGTCCTCCAACTTCCTGGTGATTTCTATATGGTAATCTGCAAAGCAGGGGTGGAAGAGAAGAAAGGATGAGGACAATTGGAAGAAGAGGAAAGTCTCTTGCGTGTATTCCATTCCAATTAATGTCAAGTTCACAATGGTTCTTTGAACGACTCTAAAGATAAAACAAACGATTGTCTATAGGGAATGCCATTGACTACATTTCTATGAAGTAATACTGTACAGTATCTACCAAATGCAAGGTCCAGCTCTTGTTCTGTGCTTATTAAATTGCTCCCAATTGTTGAGGCTTTTATTCAAATAAGAGTGAGTTGAAAATATAACAAGTACTTTAGGATGTGAATGGATAATCTTACGCTGGGGACAACAGCAGATAAAAAGCCTGCAAGTTTCTTTCAGATGAAATCAATGACAAACCGCACCAAATTTAGGTGCTACCAAACTTAAACTTGTCTAGTTCAGAAATACAATTAATTTCACCTGATTTGACTTCTTTGCTATAGCCAAGGACAAAACCTCAGCTCTGTAAATCTGAATAGTAAGCACATCACAGCTATTCAAACACATCTTTTACTGAGATGCAGCTGTCTCATTTAGTGTCCAACGACTTTGAACTGGAAATGGAGCAGACCAAAGCAGAATCTAAACATGGCTTCTACAAGGACTGATCAAATGCGGCCACCATCAAATTCAAAGTATCTGATACAGAAGGATCACACTCACTGTCAGACAAAACCTCTTTGGAGAGGTGAACTGACTGCCCTGTTCACCCCCACTTTGGAAATAACTGCACTCATTTCCTACCTGCTCCCAGCAGTGTGGGATGGTGGGATAGCATCACACTTCCCACACTAAGCATCCCACCATGTCACTTGTTCCACCTAAACCTCAGTCCCAAAACAAAAGGGGAACTCGCTTCTGAACCCTCTTCACTTCATTTCAGATGTCTTATATGCTTGATCTCCAACCCACCCCCCCACTCAGGAGAAAGACCCCCCGCTTACACCCTACCATCTTGTTGCATTCTGATGTTGTCATCAGCCTTCAGCTTGTTGTCCTCTTTGTACCACTGGGTCTGAACCTCATCGTGTGAAATCTCACAGACAAAAGATGCACTCCCATATTCATTCACTTCCACATCTTCCAGTGCTTTAACAATCTTGATATCTCCAGCTGTGAAACAGTAGAGATATATTTGTCAGGGTATTTCCAGAACTGAGTGCAGCATCTTTTCCTTACACATATTTGCATAGAAAATAAGTAGGATTATGTTTTATTCTAAACCATCATCCATTCCTGAGTCATTTCTCTCTTCAACACAGTCAATGCATTATTGCCCTTGAACTTAAAGACAGACCTACTAGCTACAATGGAGCTCCCTGCAAACAGTTTTCATGGAAACCAGAATCTCATTTATTCTAAAACCTTTCAAGCAAAATTAAGGGTAGAAAAACAATAGAACTGACTGAATCTTTAAGGTCATTTAGTTCTAGTCCCCCTGCTATAGGCAGGGACACCTCCCTCCACACCAACTCTTCTCCTCAGGGTCAAGGCTTCTCTCAAATCATTCTCCTCTAAGCCTGTGCCTGTGCTTGGGATTGCCCTGACCCAGGTGCAGGGCCTTGTACTTGGCCACACTCAAGTTCATGAGGCTGCCAAGGGCCCACCTCTCCAGCCTGTCCAGGTCCCTCTGAGTAGCATCCCTTCCCTCTAGCACATCAACAGCACCGCTCAGCTTGGTGTCATCTGCAAACTTGCTGAGGCTGCATTTGATTCCACTCTCCATGTGGCCTACAAAAATGTTAAATAACACTGGTCCCAACACCACCCTCCACCTGGACACTGAGCTATTGACTGCAGCTCTCTGAGTGTGACTATCCAGACAGTTCCCTATCCTGCAACTGGTCCATCCATCAAAACCATTTTTCTCCAGTTTGGTGACCAGGATGTCATGCAGGACGGGATCAAATGCTCTGCACAAGTCCAAGTAGATGATGTCAGTTGCTCTCCCATTATCCACTGATGCTGTTACTCCATCATGAAAGGCCACCAAGTTTGTCAGACATGGCTTGACCTTGATGAAGCCATATTGGTTACCACCAATTACCTCATCTTTATTTTCCAAACTATGCCAAGGAGAACTAGACAGAACTCTACAGTGTTGTGTCACTACAAACCTGTCTGAACCATTGGCTTCTCTGCATGCTCATCACTAGTCTCTCCTTAGCTTGTGTGCCTACAAACAATGTATGGGGAATGTCAGCCACAAATCTTACCTAGGGGACATCTTTGCTTCAAAATCCTTTGAACATCACACAATCCCTTTTAACTCTCCAGGTCTGCATTTAGTTATGTCAGAATCAGGCCATATTTCTGTGCTGCTATATCCCTTTCCTTCTGAAGGGCCTGGATACAACTTGGATTAACCTCAGGAGAAGAGTTCCTGCATAGAATCATAGATTTACCCAGGTTGGAAAAGACATTGAAGATCATCAAGTCCAACCGCAGCCTAACCAGTACCCTAACTCTAAAAACCCTACACTAAATCATATCCCTGAGTACCACATCCAAAAGGCTCTTAAACACAACCAGGGATGGTGATTCAACCACCTTTCTGGGGAGCCTATTCCAGTACCTAAAATCTCTAGTATCTAAATCTCTCTAAAAGAGCACAGGTATTAATCTGACCAGAAAGGTTCCTGTTTGTTCATAAAATGAGCCTTTTCCGCTCCATCTTGCATAGGCCACTGGGCACAGGGTAGCTGGGAGACCACAGAAAAAGTGGTTCTGTGAGCAATAGGGAAACTACTGCCTAATCCAACTCCTCCAATCTCTGCGCTCTGCCAGCATGTCTAAATAGGGTGGCAGATACACACAGGAGATAAATATTTCCACTTCCCTCAGCCAACACTGCTCTGAATTTCTATGGGACACACAGTTAGATGAAAAGGCATTTGACAAAGAAGGAAATGAAAGAGTTTAATCTGCTGTGTCATTCTCTCGGTAGCCAGAATAACTAACCCTCGCCAGTGTTAGTTCAAAGAATAGGCAGATTTTATCTCCTGACATGAGCAGTAATTCAAAGAAGCTGGTATATGATCCAGTATCCTGCATATTCACTGCAGGCAGGCAAAGACATTATGAGATAAGGGAGATCTACACATCACTTGTTATGAACACCTCATAAAGATAAAACCACACACAAGAGGAGAGTTTAGGAAGAGGACCACTCTTGGACTACTTTCCAAGAGGCATCAATTAGTAACTCTCTTCGCTCATTTTTCACACTACTCCACAGTGTCCTCCTGAGCCCCCTTACTCCTGTTGCCAACTGCTGATGCAGGGAATCCTGAGGAACCAAGGATTCATAGTTGTTCCATCAGTAGTCCTTGGTCAGCTCTCCCTCCCTGCCCCTTCTGTTTTGATCCCACTAACCAAATTTTAGTTAGTCTGAAAAGAGGATGGAAACCTCCGCAGCAATTAGTTTCTAAATATCTTGCAATGGGCAGCTTGTAGGAGCCCCATCTCAATGCCCACAGCACAGGAGGCAGGACTGCTTAGCCCATGCACTAGTGCATTTACCAGCACAGATGTAAGCCCAGATCTATGCACACCAAATACAGGCTCTCAGTTTGCACAAGGAGGCATCCATGGAGCTGAAGTATTAGGCAGATATTGTGGTGGGGCAGCAGTTATTGAGACGCCAGACAGAAAGGACACAGATAACGTGGCAACTCAGCTTTACCATTATGACTGATGATGGAACATCTAATTTCACTGCTCAAAAGAGAACTTCCATATAACTGGAAAGAATGAAATTCACAGGGGAAACCACACACAGACACACACAAAAGCAATACAAAGGAGATGAAGGATGGTTCACATACTAGTGATTCACTCTGAGACGCAAGCAAATGAAAGAGTATCCCCAACCATTTGCCTCCTGAAATGCTAAGTATATAAACTCATTGCTCTGATAACTCTGCCAGACGTGAGTCATACACTGTAAAACCTTATGGGGTCAATCAGTTTAACTTCATAAATTCATTACACCAACAAAAACAGACCATCGTGTCCAGGCTGGTTCATTTCAGCTCTTCAAAGCTGTTGGTAAAACTGCCTGAGAGCTGAAATGCTTACCAGCAAAAGCTAAAAACTGTAAATCAAATGTAATAGGCTGGCTTTGTCTACTGTATAGAAATGATGCCTGAAAAAAAGAAAATAAAAAAGAACGTAAACCAGAACAAATGGAATGGCTGCATAAAACAGCCAGTACTGAAACAGCAACCCAACCTGGTTGCAGAATGAGAGAGAAAATGAGAGTTCACCAAAGTCATGGGACAGGACACATGTTCATGTTCATGCTAACACTGAACCCAAGTGGCCACATGAGGACAGCATCTAGTAGGAAATCAGAAAAAAGCATCCTTTCATACGTCCCTTGGGAAGGTGGCATCTACCAGGGCACAGCAGACCCATGTGTTCAGTAACAAGTCTGATGCTTCAGAGCCCAATGATGAGCTACAAACTGGGGTTTAACCAATGCAACACATGGAGGGAAAATCTGTCTTGAGCATAAAGAAGAAAGAGAAAGGTATCCAAAAGGACTAACCAAGAAATGCCCAAACTGCCCATGAAGCATTTCTTCCCGTGGTGCAAAATACCACAAGAGGATTTATTTGCTCTTTCAGTTAAACATAAAATGAACCTTTAGGGTAGCTGATGTCTTGTCTTAGGCTGCTCAGCATGTGGATGTTCCCTGATCTTCATATTCACACTTGTGAATAATGAGACTTCTCTTATTTCCCTGGGAAGTAATGCCCACTTTTTTACTTTGACAGAGCTCCTTCCCATCCTAGAAGGGAAAATATCAAGTCAGATCTCCATTAGTCCTTCCATCTCTGCACTCAGCAAAGGGAGCCTTCAGATCTATGCTTAATTCACCCACTCCCCTAGAATTAATGGAACTGTGCTTACTGGAACATATGCTGAAGCTTAAGCACAGTGCAGTGTTTTCAACATGAAGGAATGGCTATAGAACATGCATAAATTCTGGCTGACCTATGACAGCTTAAAGCTCTGCGGAGGACTGTTAACAAGCCTGTTTGGACATCACCTTGAATAAATGATGTTATCCCCAAGTAAGGGAAGGAACAGCTGAGCACCAGGGAGGTACACAAAGTGCCAGAGCAAATTCTCACACTGTCAGGTGCAAAGAAAACTGAGATTTCACCCCAAAAACCCAGTTCACAACAAGGCTACAAAATCCCGGCTGAGAATTTCTGTGTTAGACTTGAAGCTCAAGACTGTACTGTAGTTCAACCAACAATATTTTGTGCAGCATGACCTAAAAAGTTCACAATAAAACCAAAACAAACTTCAATTTCAACTTGATAAATGAACTCAGGACATAATAACAAAGAGTGCTGATCTGGGCAAATAAAAGAGCATAAAGAAAAGAGAGCAGTGAAAAAGCTATCAAGGAAAAGCTCAGACTCGCATCCCTTGGAAGTGAAATTAAAGGCTCTCATTCATTTCCAGAGAAGTCAGAAAGGAAAATACCATTACATGCCATACCTTGAACCACTTGACGTCCATGTTGGGCCTGGACAGCTCACACTCAAATGTGACCTTGTCCTTCTCAATGACGCTACTGTCTGCCAATGGTTTGCTGATTTTCACAGGCAATTCTGAGAAGGAGAAAGAAGAATGTGGATTTAGTTGGGAACTTAGTTTTGTTCATAACCAGGTCCATGGGTGCTGTTAAATGGATCCTTCCAGATGGAAAAAACATTTCAGGTGGCCTCCTAGATTTTACCCCTTTTTGTGTTGCACGCAAGACTGAAAAAAAAAAATTACTTCTGCAAAGTTCTTCTTGTCATAAGGAAACAAATATTTGGGGAATGGCAGAACCAGGTAAAATTTTCCTTCACGTCAAGAAAGTATAAATTTCACTCTCATGCTCTTGGTGTGGTTTCTGCTATGATTATTTGGACTAATTAAGTTTCTCCCTGATGAAAGCCTAGAAGTATATCACAAGAAGGACCAACTTACCCGTGACCTTTTATTTGTCTTACTCAAGCATCTCCTCCTGACCAAAACTGACAATAAAAGATTCAGCCAGACTACAGGTTTGAGCAGCTGAGTTGTTTCTAGGATCTCCTGCAATCTCAAGCTTGGAACACACACTTGTCTTTTGACTAAGTGTCTCTTATAGTGCAGTAAAACAACAGGTTTTCACACAGCGATTCCTCATTTACCTTGATCTGAAATCATTCTCAAACCATGTGGGATCAGTCCAGGGAGAAGGGGAGGAGAGGGGAAGGGAAAGGGGAAGTCCACAGTCCTCTAAAATCAGGCTTCTTAGCCTAAAGCTCAGCAGCAAATAGCAGTCCACTTCCCCACATTGCTAGACTCCGAGCATTTAAAGAACATCAGCTGACCTCATTATGAGCTCTAACATAGCCAAAGGAATTCATATATTCAAATATTCTCTTGAGTGATGAGAAATATGGAGCATAACTTCAGACTTCTGCTGTTAAACTCTCACTTCTATCATAAACCAGAGTAAGAGTTCAATGCTGTTTTAGATGGAGGACTCATATTTTAAATAACTCATCTCATTAAGGCTTGGATTCCCTACTACAATTAGTTAAATTCCAGTTTGGATCATGCTTCACCTTGGATCACTTAGGGCTTCAGCCACTTATTGGAACTAACTCAATTTGTCTACAGAGAAGCTGTTTTCTATAGCAACAATAAGCTGTGATTGCAACTGGATGTCGGGAGAGCACAAATCCCGCAGTTATCCTGTACCAACATCCTCTCCTTCCATCAGAACAGCAAGTTTTTAAACCAGACTCATGCAAGCTTGCATGACACACCTTGTGTAAAACTGTTGGCAGCCATCAGGACAGCCAGTTGCTTCCTGTATAGACACTGTTCCATCAGTTTTGGTTTTTTGTCTCGCTAGAACAACAGCCAGTGTCTGAAAACTCCCACAACTGAAGCAACCACGCTGATATACCGCAGTCACTGGAGGTGCTCAAGAGCCACGGGTATGTGGCACTGGGGACGTGGTTAGTAAGTCCAGTGAGGGTGGGCTGGGTTGGACTCAGCTATCTCAGTGGTCTTTTCCAGCCTTGGGTGCAACTTGTAAGAGGGAATGAAGCAGCAAACTGCCCAGCACTGAGCTGCATTCTTCTGACACATGGTATCAGTGAACTGCTGTATTTCCCTATCTTCTCTGGAGCTATTGATCTAACCTAACTGAAAAAGTAAGCCTGAACCTAGATATAAATCAGGATCATAGTCACCCATGGTTGCTTATATATTCAGAAAGACACTCCAGAGGGTAATTCAGCGCATCTAGAAATTAAAGTAGAAGTTCCTTAGTCAAAAATATTCCACAGCCAGATTTTCACCTCGCTACCACTACATTAAAAAGGAGAATCCAACTTGTGGTGTGGGTCATTGATGTTGTTCCGGGGGGAATTGTGGCTGTTCCATGCCCACAGGGTAGAAGACAGCCAGTCTTCCTCTAAGCCACATAAAAAGCTGCTTAGTGCTCCCAAAGCGAATGCTCACCAGTTGTTTCCAACTTGAAGGTCATCTTCTGGCCAGCAGCCTCGCAGATGTATTCTCCAGCATCTTTCTTCTCCAGCTGCTCCACAACCAGACGCCGTGTTTTGCCCACAGATTCCATTCTGAACTTTCTGGAGGAGGCAAGCAGTCTTCCATCCTTGTACCATTTTACTTCGGTTGGATCCTGTGCTACTTCACAGCTGAGGGAGGCACTTGCTGCCAGGGCAGCACTCACCTCTTTCTGCACCTGCTCCTGGTTTATAAACACAGGTTTTGGCTCTGAGGGAAGAAAAGAAAAAGTATTGACTGAGGGACCGAAATGAGACCAACTTGCAGGTTTGTATGTACAGGTTGGAACAGGTTTAGGTTACCACTTGTGCCCAAACTAATAGCCTTCACTAGAGAATATCAGCTCTTCTGTTGAAACAAAGTGTCAAATCTAGGCAAGAAAGAACCTAGGAACTGAAGGAACCAAGAGGGTCCTTGAACACCAGTCCCATGGTTGCAAGTCACTATGCAAACATATTGAACCCAAAAGAACATCTGTCCTGCAGGCAACCAAAACCTGAGTTCCTTTTACTTAAGACCCACTGTGAAACATCAAAACACATAAACATGTGATAGTCAAACCACTGGCTGCCTTTTCATGACCCAGAGCAGTACTCCTGGCTTCCTGAACAGACTCCTCATGGCCTCTACCATTGCCACAACTGTGACTGTCAAAGGCACAAAGGAAATATGCTCACCAACGCAGTCCTTTGTTCTTTGTGTGTGATTTGCAGATATCTATCTTACTTTGAGCTCTGGCAATAGTCAGCTCTACCAGGTCTCTTACTGTGAGTAGCAGACTCACCTATCCAGATGCAGCCTCCAACATAAAGGCATAGTAAAAAGGCAGTGTACTACTAGGAGAAGTTCCTGCTTCTCCTGCCATGAAAGGCTGCACGTAGAACATGCACTCCAGCCTCACTGCACATACTTATCTTAGTCAAATGTTTAGGTGAACAAGAATTACAGTTTGGGATCTCAGGCACAGGAGAGATTTGAATAATATCTTGAATATTGCTTCCACTGTACATATATTACTAATTATTGCTCTACAGACAGACTGAAACAGGTCTTTGTGTCATACTGAAACCAAATACTTTCTACAAACCCAGGCAATCAAGTCTAGGGAAAAAACCTCAGCACAGACTACAGTGATCCAGGTGCAGTATAATAGAAACTAGATTTTACTTTACTGTTCTCTGCTGTATTTCATACAACACCTGTCTTACCTGTGACATGAATCTTGAAGGTGAGTTTCTGGCCAGCAGCCTCGCAGCTGTACTCCCCTGCATCTTTCTTCTCCACCTGGCTCACCACCAGCCGACGCTGTTTGCCCTCTGACTCTACCTTGAACTTCTTGCTCGAGGTGATCAGTTTCCCCTCCTTTTATCACTTGACCTCTGTGATAAAATGTTTGCTCATTAAGACCGGGATGTGGTAGCATTGTGGTGGAGTGCTTGTTCATTAGGACCGGGATATAATGGTGGAATATGGAGGCCACAAAGGTTGCAGAACACTCTAATTTTATGGGTAGATTGTGTACTCTGCGTAGTTACAGGCAAAGCGCGCCCCGATGGATACAAAGTTCCACGGAAGGACCAACCAAGGAACGACACACCAAGTCGCACGATCACAACCGACCAATTAAAGGACAATACGCTCGGGATGGACAATACAAAAGAAGTTGCAAGGGACGGGACGGCGCGGCAGTTGGAGGAACAATAATCCCCCTGTCGCCCAGCGCTGAATTGCCTTTTAGTTTTACCCGCTACAATTAATAAAAGTTTATAATTGGAACATTATTGGCTCATTGCTTATAAATTGATGACAACCTCCATCTTCTCCTGGGCCACCTCGCAGCTCAGCGTGGCATTTTCTGTTGTTGCAGCCTTCACCACCTTCTGTACCTTCTCCTTGTTTGTAAATACAAATTCTGGCTCTGAAAAGAGAGAGATACATTAGTTTGGCCTCTTGAAAGAAGAGCAGGTTTTGGGGAAGGAGTCAGAAAAATGAATCAGTTCTCCCAGTCTGATGCCCCAAGAGAATGATGTGGAGAGAAGTTGTGCAATTTATGGATGCCCCATCCCTGAAAACATTCAAGTCTAGGCTGGATGGGTGTTAGAGCAACCTAGTCACAAAGAATGTGTTCCTTTCCAGGACAGAGATTGGAACTGGATGATCCTCCAGGTCCCTTCCAACAAAAGGCATTCTGTGATGCTTCTTGTATGACTCTCATGACTCTTTCGTCCCCTAGCTGCCATTTACTTATGTCTTCAAAACATCAACTTATACAAAACATTCCTGTAGTATTCTCTCCCATGCTAAATGAGCCCTTCCAAGACAAAAACATGTTACATAGAGCACACCCCCTAGTGCTTGACACAAAGCCCCTGTTCTGAAACTTCCTGAGACGCAGCTGCATTGCAGAGTTGTTCTAGTGGTACAGGCACGTGGGAATGGAGAAGTGCAATCAGAACTTTCTTGTCTATGGCCTCATTCCCACAGCAAAAGGAAATTCCTGAAGATTTTAAAAGATGGAGCTGCCTCACAACTGTATTTAGAATAATTTGTTCAATTTCCTCATCAGAAATTAACCACCCCAAAGTTCAGCTCCAAAAATTTTAAGCATAGCAGGGAAAACTTACAAACTAATGACCGTTTTCTAAAACATTCTAGAATGAAAGGCCAAAATGTGTTCTCTCTCACCTGTGACATGAATCTTGAAGGTGAGTTTCTGGCCAGCAGCCTCGCAGCTGTACTCCCCTGCATCTTTCTTCTCTACCTGGATCACCACCAGCCGACACTGTTTGCCCTCTGACTCCACCTTGAACTTCTTGCTCGAGGTGATCAGTTTCCCCTCCTTGTACCACTTCACCTCCATCTTCTCCTGGGCCACCTCGCAGCTCAGCGTGGCATTTTGAGTCAGTGCAGCCTTCACCTCCTTTTGTACCTTGTCCTTGTTTGTAAACACGTCTTCTTTCTCTGCAGGGACATCACAACAGTCACACCATTTTGCTGTAGTCTGCTGCAGAGCTTACTCCAGTTCCCCATTTTCATTATACTTGCCCTTCACAGGGACCATCATGATGCCTCATTAAGACAGGAAAATACTTTCCCCTCTATTTTGCCTTGGGAAATGAATAGGCATATCATTTCATATCATATCATAAATCTAAACATTTCGCAGTCTGATAGCAGATTTGGACATGAGATTTAGAACACCTGCATGCACTGCTGAACCTCCTCCCTTCTCTTTGTTTCTTCTGATGGCTCTCTACATTTCCAGTAAATCAGAAGGGAATGGCCCTCTAGAACAGGTTGCCCAAGGAGACTGTGGATGCTCCATCCCTGCAGGCATTCAAGGCCAGGCTGGATGTGGTTCTGGGCAGCCTGGGCTGCTGGTTGGCAACCCTGCACATAGGAAGAAGGGGGTTGGAACTGGATGAGCACTGTGGGCCTTTGCAACCCAGGCCATTTATGAGTCTGATTAGTGGCATTTTCCACCTCATTGTGTCATTCAAATTTTGTAACCAGATCTCATCAAACACCTCCCCTTTTCTCACTCCTTGCATGCCTGGTGTGCTCTTGCACTGTAACCCTGCAGACACCAGCTGACTACAAGAGCTGCACAAGTTACCCTCCTTGCCTATTGTTTGTTGCAGTAATTCATTCCTGGATGGAAAAGCACATGTAGAAAAGTGTTGCTATGACACTAGATGACAAAGAAAGTCCTATAGCCAAAATGTTTTGCACCAGAGAGGCTGTAAGTTGATCCTCCAAATGCAAGACACACAAAATGAAGTGTTCCTTTATCTCTGGGATTCCAAGCATTTTCTCACCTCTGACTTTCACTTGGAATGTTGCTTTGTCATCTTTTGTTTCACAGCTGTAGCTCCCTTGGTCTTTCAGGGTCACATTTTTGACCATGAGCTTGCGGTGCGTCCCCTGGGAGATGATGGTTGTCCTCTGGTCCTGCTTCACCTCTATTTGATCTTTCTTCTATACGACAGCTCCGCTTGCAGCTGACACCTCACACACCAGCTCCAGGTCTTCAGAAGGACTGACTGATATTTCTGGAGTCCTTTTGGACTTGCTGACAAAATTAATGGCTTCATCTGAAGAAAAAAAGAGAAAGTGGTTTACATCCTGACTCAGGCTTATTCAGCACAGCATTAAGATACAGTTAGAACTGATTGTAATGTCTCTGCTCATTACATCTGGGGGATCAAGTTTCACCTCTGGAGGTACTCACATACAAACGTGTGCTTGATTCTCCTGTGTAAGGAAAGAGTAAGTTCTATGCAGACAGTTCTTATTTCTTCTAATCAATTCTGTATTCTGCACATGTTCTTCTGAAGCTAAAATGAAGGCAGCTAAGTAACCTGTTTGCAATACATGAACAAACCAATTCAACACCTTGTCTCTAAGCTAACAAGCAGCGTTTGATGAGCACATCAGTATTTCATGCCCTTCATTCCATCCAGACTGTATTGGCAATAACTATGCTGGTATTAACAAGGATAGCAATTACAAGCAAAATGGTAGAAATACAGAAGATATAAGGAAAAGGGAACTCACCAGAGCTGAGGCAATCCTCCCTGGTGAGCGATCTCCAAGAGATGCTGCCTCAGTGAGGGTCAGCCCTTAAATGAGGTCTCAGAGGAGGTGGAGTCGAACTCCACCCCTCCAGGGAGCACAGCTACATAACTTTCACCTGTGCTCCCACAGCTGACCCCACACTTGCCTCAGCTGATCAATCAGTGGTTCACATTGTGATCTCCCATACACTCCACCCCTTCACAACGTGAACCAATGATTAGGTGAGTTCCCCTTATTACAGAGACCCAATCACGACGCTGATACAATCTCCCGTCGCATTAGATGTTGATATTATTCAAATGATGATGATTGGATGGGTGTTTATGATCTTCCATGGGCCAGTGCTTGATAGATGTTACCGGAGACAAATCATCTTGAAGTGCAGGTCTGTCTGCGTTTCATCAGTCCAGAGTAATGGTCCTAGAGGCTTAGAATCAATCTTAAGGGGAGTAATATAGATGTTTCAAGGGTACTAGGAGGGGAAGATCCGCCCTCCAGGGCAAGATACAGGCCGTATTCTTATCTTGGGTCAATACTTCTGCTTGTACTGGATTATGTCCCGGCCTCCGATACCATACCCTCTGGCCAGATATCTGTGGCTGTATAACTATATCTGGCACCAGAGGAGGAGTCTTGATCTGCCATAGGGACATAATAGGTGTTCCTTTAGCAATAAAGGCCGGAGTATTGACCACGATGTCAGTAGGCCATGTACCTATCACCGAGGGGGTGACTGAACCTCCCACCTCCAATAATCTCCCCGAAGGTGCAAGTAGGCCACACCATTTGGGTCCTACCTGCACCTTCCAAGGCCAATTTATCTTATGGATTCCCGGTTCTAAATTCTCAGGGGCAGGGAGCAGAAGATTATTTTCAGTACCAACCTGCGGTTTTACCTTATTATCAGTGCCTGTAATTTGGATCCTAAGAGGGGAGGCCCATATAGTTTGTAACATTTTCAGGGCACTGGGTCTGCCATCCCGAGGTCTTTCATTCAGGTCCCGCATGGTTTCATATAATCTTTTTGTCCACCCCTGCAGGGACTGAGAGTCTGTTTTCAGGGCAGCCTTAAGGATACCATTATAACGTTCAATAAGGCCTGCCCCTGTTGGGTTATATGGCAGGTGGAATCGCCATTCAATGTTGTTTTCTTCTGCCCAGCGCTGTATCATCGCTCCAGTGAAGTGAGTCCCTTGGTCACTCTCGATAACTTGAGGTGTCCCGTATGCAGACATCAGTTTAGTAAGTGCCTTAATTGTGTATGCTTGATTTGCCTTTGGTACAGGATAGGCTTGCAGCAGTCCACTTACAGTGTCAACGCAGGTCAGGGCATATCTCGCCCCCTCAGACCGAGGGAGGGGCCCAATGTAGTCGACCTGCCATCTCTGAAGAGGACTATATCCTCTAGCAATGTGGGATGTTGTTTCAGGCAACGGTCTCGGTCTCATCTTTGAGCAAGCATCGCAATCCTGACATGCTTGAACGATATCAGATAGTTGTACAGGCAGCCCCCATGCTTTAGCAGCTGCCCACATTATCTTCTGTCCAGCATGCCGTAGCTTCTGATGTAACCAACGGGCAATATTTTCAGATTGTGAATTCTCAATCCATCGGATTCGGGCCAGTGTGTCAGCTTCACCATTTCCTGGTGACTGCAAGGGTTGATGACCAGAGACATGGTAGACACATACTGTCCTGTGTTTGACCGTATTCCAAATGTCTACCCACATGTCTTTACCCCAAATCGGTCGGGCATGGATAGTCCATTCCTGGGTAGCCCATTGCGTAATCCACAGAGTGAGCCCCCGGTACACAGCCCAACTATCTGTACAGATGTTCAGGACGCCGTCACCAGGTTCTTTAGTTATAACCATCCACACGGCTCGCAATTCTGCCCATTGGCTGCTTTGACCATCCCCCTCATCAAACCAGATGGTCTCAGTAGAGGGATGGTATGCTATTGCTCGCCACTTGCTCGGGTTGCCTCTGCTGGACCCATCCGTATACCAGGCATCTTCAGGAATAGGATATCTTCCTTCCTGAACGGGACTCTTCTCTGGTGGAGCAACCATCGGTTCTTTTGATGTATCACTGTGATACGTCACTGGGCCTAGGATCTTCTGTAGTTCTTCTTTAAGTGGAGATGAAGACAGACTGCTTCTCTGGCTTAGATAGGCGACCCATCGTGCCACCGTTTGTGCTTGGGCCACCCCCGTCTTAGGAAGGTGAGTCAAATCTCTCACCCACCCCTGGATTGGTAATGAAGTCTTAACTATGACCTCTGCTGTTTGCGTTATCGGCTCTACTGCTTGTAATGCCGAATAGGCAGCCAATAACTGTTTCTCAATCATGCTATATCGTTCTTCTGCTCCGTGCCAAACCTGAGACCAGAATCCAATGGGGGTTCGAACAGAACTCTGGCGTTGCCACAGGCCCCAGCCAAAACCATCTTGAGTAACATGAACATCTAGTTCAGCTGGGAGGGTCGGATCAAATATACCCAACGCCTGAGCTTGTTTAACTGCCAGTTTTGCCTGTTGGAAAGCATCCTGTTCTATCTTTCCCCAATTCCATGATTGACCCTTCTTTGTAAGCTTGTATAATGGCCTTAATAGCTGAGCTAAATGAGGTATAAAGGAGCGCCAATACCCCAATATACCCAAACATTCTTGCAATTGTTTTGATGTTGTAGGGACTGGAAACGCTTGGACTTTATCTACTACCGCACTGGGTAGTACTTTGGTTTTCCCGGACCAAATTACTCCCAGGAATTTTACAGATAGCCCCGGACCTTGCACCTTCTGTGGGTTTATAGCCCACCCTCTTTTCTGCAGGTAAGCTATCAACAAATCTGCTGCTTGTCTCACCGCCTCTAACGAATCGGATGTTAACAGGAGGTCATCAATATAATGATATAAATTGACATTATTTGGCTTTTCCCACTTAGCCAGATCACGTGCCACTAAATTATGACAAAAAGTGGGCGAATGTACGTACCCTTGGGGTAGGACCTGGAAAGTCCATTGCCTCCCTTCCCATGTAAATGCAAACTGATCTTGCGATTCTTCACTGATTGGAATACTGAAGAATGCATTCGCCAAATCCAAGACACAGTGATATGTTTTGATTTCCCTGCTTAGTGTGTCCATTAGGGAGGCAATATTGGGTACAGCCGCATGAACAGGTGGCGTGACCTTATTTAATTCCCTATAGTCTACTGTCATCCTCCATGTTCCATCCAGTTTTCGCACTGGCCATATTGGGGAGTTATATGGGCTATGTGCAGGCCTTATAATACCCACTCTTTCTAATTCCTGCACCGTCTTTGTTATTTCATCCTGCCCACCCGGGAGTCTGTACTGTTTCAC
This sequence comes from Coturnix japonica, assembly GCF_054131305.1. Taxonomy (NCBI): domain Eukaryota; kingdom Metazoa; phylum Chordata; class Aves; order Galliformes; family Phasianidae; genus Coturnix; species Coturnix japonica. The sequence continues at coordinate 15,588,342 of NC_140671.1, read as the reverse complement.
ATTAGTAATCCGGCGTGGCTTCGGCAAACAAATAGGCTCATGTTTTGCATGGCCTCTCAATATTGTCTGGATTGCCCGGATACTAATGCATCTCTGCCGCAATCGGAACTCTCCCACTGTTGTATGGAGAGCCAGACCCCACAGGATATCAATTCCTAATATATACTCTGGAATTGGGGCAATGGATATCTTGTACTCCCGTGGTGGAAGACGCCCGACCCCCAGTTTTACCCAGGTTTGGGTGACCGGAATGGTTTGTCCCCCAAAACCTCCAATCATCACTCTATTACCTTTAAATTTAGTTGGGTCTCCATATATTATAGATGTCTCTGCCCCGGTATCAACTAGGGCCATAACCTTCTGTATATTCTTTCGGGACCAGTATATCGTCAGTTCCACATAGGGCCTCCGGTCCCGTCTAGAGGCCCTAGGAGGACTGACATCCCTCGTCAAGCCATGAACTGAGCCAGATTCAAGTCTTTTACCTCCGATACCTCCGGTGTCATAACCCGAGGCACCTGAGGTGGCTTCTTTTTCCTATTTGGAACTATAAAATCTTCTAAATTCCATGTTGTTGTTGGTCGCCGCTCTATAAATCTTATCCCTGGCCTTTTGGGTTTATTCTGAAATTTTTGTTCATCCTTCAGTTGCTTCCACAACTGAAGGAGAACCTGATTGGGCTGCCCATCAATTTTTGAAAACTGAACGCCTACCCGGAGCAGATCATTAAACATTTGTTTCCGGGATACCCTAACAGGTCCTGCCCGAGAAGTTCGCGGGGCCGATCTTCTGGCTCGCACTATTGGAAAAGCCTCGGCATCCTCAATCACCCTGATATTGCGCTTAGCTCGTAAACGCTCAGTTTCTCCGAGGTCTGCTACCAATTGGGCGGCTTGTTGGACTACTGCCTCTGCGGATACTACTGGATTAAGTATGGAAACCAAGGTTCCATACATATGAGAGGGTGCTTACTGTAAAATTAGGTCCCTCATCCCCGCAGAAAATTTAACCATATCAGGGCTATCGAATGTGTCTTCGTAGATAGCCTCTCTCATACCTAATTCGCGTATATAATTTTGAAGGTCTTCCATAGAAGACCACATCCCTGTGTTTACTGGCATGTCAGTTTTATTTGTCCACACCATGCGGCAAGCAGCCGTTATCCATTCTACAATTGAATGGTTTTCTTCAGGGAACTGAGTCCCAGCATACAGTCTCTGCCGAAGGGCAGGATGTACTGTTATTGTGGCCAACTTAGATACTTCGGGGCCACTAACCAGTACACTATCTGCCCCTGAATCCCATAACCGTAATAACCAAGCCGGAACACTTTCCCTTGGCCTTTGCCTAAATCATTGCACTAGGTCCATGAGTTCAGTAGGCGTATATGGACGGGCTGTTACATGTAAAACAGATTCGGCAGGGGGCCATTGATCAGGAGGCACTCCTGCTGGTCGATCTTGAATTTTCTTTGTTTTTTGAGTTATTACTGGACGGACTTCTAGTGAGTCCATCTCAGATGGTTTTTCTAGATCAGATTTAGTGATCTTATTTTGATTCATTTCTTCAGGATCTTGATCGTCGTTAAATGAAATGTATCTAATTTGAGGGTTGGAGGAAGAAAATGACGGTTTTTTTCCTGTCAATAGATTGATCTCACCCTCCAATTTTTCAATACGGGCCTTTAACAATTCATTTTCATGTGCAATGTTGTTTGATTTTATCTCTGCCCGATTTAAAGCATTTAATAATGGCCAGGCTGCCATAGATGCAGCCATTCGCTTTTCTTTTGTAATTAAGATATCTTTTTGTAGTCCTAGAAAGTAATCAGTTAGACAATAGGCGTCCATGTTATTTGGTACTCTTAAAGGGCCCCATTGTTCAATAATTGTTGCTAATTGGTAATATGGGGACGCCTCAAAACCTGGAATTTGTCCAGGAAGGCATGTCCCTAAGGGGGTGGTCTTCTCCCCCTTGTACCAATTAAAGATTTTCCACACAAAGGACATTTTTTTTTTTCCTTATATTTCTAGATGCCAAGTCAGTGGCTCCTGCCTGGCTTGCCAAATGTATTGGCAATAACTATGCTGGTATTAACAAGGATAGCAATTACAAGTAAAATGGTAGAAATACAGAAGATATAAGGAAAAGGGAACTCACCAGAGCTGAGGTGATCCTCCCTGGTGAGCAATCTCCAAGAGATGCTGCCTCAGTGAGGGTCAGCCCTTAAATGAGGTCTCAGAGGAGGTGGAGTCGAACTCCACCCCTCCAGGGAGCACAGCTACATAACTTTCACCTGTGCTCCCACAGCTGACCCCACACTTGCCTCAGCTGATCAATCAGTGGTTCACATTGTGATCTCCCATACACAGACAGAACCTGCCTGAGGAGCAAGCTGATGGCTGTCAGCTACAGGCAGACCTAGCTTTGTACTGCATTTCTTAGAGCAACAACTGTTGCTTTCAGTCACTGAATATACCAAGGCCAATTACTATGCCAGGAACATTTATGGCATCAGTGAACAAAAAATGCGTTAAAAATTGTAATAGACAGGAGCCATTTATTCTTTTATAACTAGGTGACCAAAGAACAACAGTCCTTCTAGAGTCAAGCTGTTAAGAACTAATAGCATCAATCAATATCACATAGATAGATTACTTCCCTGCCCTAAGACCATCTTGCGACCATTTGGTGCTCCTAATTAAGCCCTCTTGATGGCATTTTGTCTGAGCCATGCGACATTTTGTGATAGGAGTTACTGCTAGTGTTCCCTTAACCCTACACCAAAGTAGGAGGTATCCATTCTCAGGGAATCATGCAGGCTTCCTCTGGATTTGATGCTCAGAGACAGCCCCAGAACTTTTTAAATCTTAGCTTAGCTCTCATCCAATAACGTTCATCAAACAGTGCAACTTGTCCTTTGGGGATGCCTTTGTTCTGCATCAACCAGTTCCAACGGAGTCTTCTTGGCTTGTTTTAGATCAGTTTTTCAACAGATAAAGCCAGGGTCTTTGAATTACAAAGTGAAATTGCAGAATGCATGATTCTCAACCAAACAGAACAGCAGGTGGGATGCAGGGTGAATACCTGAACCAACACCACCTGCAAGCAGTCCTTCAATATCTTAGGAATCTCTAGCCACCCCAAATCCAGTGTTGTGCTTGATCTATCATCTCTGCTGAGTTTTTAGCTAAGCTGATGGTGAGCATCACGGTGGTGATGGGTGAGCAGTCAGACTAGAGGGTCTTAATCAACCGTAAGGATCCTGTGATCAGAGGAACGTGAATGTGCTGTTAAAGGTCACAAGCGCTGCACTGCAGCATGAGCATACACAGCGAAAGGCTTTCAGTAGAGCTTCAGTTCATAAATGAGGACTGGGTTATGGAAAATAGGCTCAAGATATAAAACAGAAAACAGATCTTAACGCCAGGTTCTGTGAATGCAACCAGCTGAATTTCACAGATATTGAATTTCAATGACAATTTCTTGTGTTATTTTACCCTCCAGCTCCACCCTGAACAGGAACATGTCAGTGACAAGCATTACTCCTCCAGGCTTGACCTAACAGTGCTTTACTTGCACTATGAGCTAATGGCTGTGCTTACAGCACCTCAGGGAGACACCTCAGAGATCACAATGTCCTTCGGGTACAGCAGGAGACACTCAACTCTCCAAATGTGGAGTTTAATTTGTCCAAAGAGGAGACAGGATTCCCATGCTAATAACTTAGGACCATTTCAGTCATAGGTTTAAAGATGATGTAAGTGCTGAGGCAATACATGAACTAGATGAATGAAGCCCAGATGTCAGGGCTCAAGTCGTGACTCCAGCCCCAGCTGGAGCTAAGGCTGTCTTGAATTCATCACAACACAGTTACATTATTTGCTCATACTGTGGATTTGCATAGGGACAACAGGAAGGTCAGAATTGCTTCAATAGAGCTATGCAATCTTTGTCCTAAATACTGGAAACCCACAGCGTTGGACAAATAAAATGAATTAAGTCTGAAGTGCTTTACATGGATTGTGATCCTATGTTTGCCTCACAAACTTACCTGAGACTTTCCAATCAAAAATCAGAGTGTCATCTCCAATTGTGTAGATGTATGTTCCCTCGTCTTCTTTCGTTACAGCTGAAGCCACAAGCTTATGCAGTTTCCCTTTATCTTCCATTGTGAATTTCTTACTGGTCTTGATTTCTTTGCCATTTTTGTACCACTTCACCATGACATTGGCTTCAGAGGTCTCAGAAACAAATTCAGCTTGTTTTCCAGCAACGGCCCTGATTACTCCTCCACTTGTCTCTTTGATTACGAAGTTTGCCAGTGCTGAAACAAAATATGAAGACACAAAATACATATGATGGTAAAGAACTGCAGGGACATTGGTGACCATGAGGCATTCATTTATCATAAGATCAAACGTGCACGTTTAATCCTAGTTCTAATTGCTAGATTCTAATTCAGAAGCTGGCAAATTGGCAGCTTTTATAAACCACGTACCAGATTACCTTATCTCCACAAGTTGAAGGACGTACACTGTACAGGGGACAGAGCCAAAGGAAGAAGCCCAAGGCTTCAAGAAAATGTCTAAAATAGGAAAACTGAGGAAAGAATTGGAACAAGCAAACTAGAAGGAAATCAATGGAGGGGGTATCTATTACTGCACCGTAACCCCCTGGCAAACAAATCAAGCCTAAAAGATAGAGATATCACTTAGGACTGAAAAGAAAAAAGAAAAAAAAGAATTCCTTTATGGAAATTAATTGGAGTGCAAAAGTTAGATGATAAAACTGGCCCTTATTAACACACAGTGGAATAATTGACTTCAAAGATTCAAAATCTCACCACTGTCTTAGCCAAAAGTTCAAGCCTAAGTCCACGGTCCTATTTTACTGAGGGTAATTGAGTTTGTTTTCCAACTTCTTGTTAACATATCATTTCAAAACAGCGCACACAACTGAGTTGGGTCTGTTGAGACAGCGCAGTCAGAGCTGCTAAAATCAAAGTCTGGATTATGCATGCATTTGTTCTGCAGTTCCAAGAACACGCATGTATAATACAAATTCAACAACGTTCTACAGAATGCCTGTATTTAGGAGCTCGAGAGCCAGCTGATGGACACTGGGATGACTGAGATCCTGTCAATACATTTAACTCCATCCTATCATACAGTCAAATTTCATTCATTTTTTCAGGAACTGTCTCTTATCATTGTAGTTCCGTCACCACTGCTGGATGTGAGCCCAACCACACAAAAGCAGCTGCTGGTTTTCACTGCAGATACTGCAGTAAGGAGAAACAGCCTCCAGACTGGACCAGCTGAGCGTGGCCCTACCAGGATTTGCTCCAAAGGTCTTATTACCAGTAGTGCTTCCCGATGAAATACATGGGGGTCCTCCTTTGATTCCAACCCCAACCCACCCCACCATGCCCCCTGATAACATCCATCAGGGCCACATCTCGACAGCTCCTGAACACCTCCAGGGATCCCACCACCTACCTGGGCAGCCTGTGCCAGTTAATTCTATGGGCAGACCTGCCAGTATGAAATATTATGCTAACATGACAAAGAGAGAGAAGAAAAGCAAAATTAAGACTAGCTGACAAGCCTTGGCAGGAAGTTCTGCTCTCCATCAATTTAGTCCCTGTGACTCTTCACAGGTGTTTTCTACATTTGGGATCACTGCTACAAAAAGAGATGTTGACATCATCTCTTGTGGCCACCCTGACAGAAGAGCAGGAAGGCTGGGATGCTCTTTTTCCTGTCTTTCCCTTGATTTCCTCTATATCTTAGGGACGAATCACAGGACAGAACACAGAAATCAAATGGCTCTACAAAGCAGATTGGCCAGTTCAAGTCAAAACAGCCACTGAAAACACCCCAGATGCTGTCTGACAACAGCTGGACTGTCGGGGAGTCAGGTGAATGCAGTCTGCTGGCCCTGGGCAGGAAGAGGACAGCCCAGACTGTCACATACCTTTCACTGAAAGCTGATAGAGCATTTTATCCCCCTCACAGATGCACTGATAACTTGCAGCATCATCCATTGAGTCGTTGTGAATTTTCAGGGTGTGTTTCTTCCCCACAATTTGCAGTTCATAATTTTCACTGGCCTTGAGCTCCTTCCCATCCTTCATCCACTCCACAGTAGCGCCTGTGTCTGAAAGCTCAGCCTGCAGTTTGGCTTCCTCACGCAGCCAAGCGCAGATCTTTTCTACATCTTTGCTCTTCTTGGTAAATCTCACTGCAGCACCTGTCAGGAGCAAAGGCCTCGTTATTTCAATTTATATCAGGCTAACGTGGTCAATGTTTGCTGCAACATCTCTGAAAAAGTATCACCTTCTGTTCCTGCACTCATCATTGTGTCAGTGCTGAGCAATTCACGATATTTCATTTGGTCTTCTTGCTGGATTTACTAAGTAAAAATCAACCAAACATCTCCTTCTACTGATTAATAATGCTCTAAACATGCTTCTGCAGAGGTTTCCACCCAATGACAAACAGGTCCTCCCATCATGAATGTTTATTTGTTCTACTTTGTCATGCAAAGCTGATTGATAGAGATATTATTGGAATGATTGCTCCCCTACTTCTAAACTATTCCAGTGCAATCAGAAAGGCTGTCTGAACCTGCAGCTGAAAGTACTGCTCTATGGTCATGCAGTGGTAAACCTGGTGACTGAATGCACTGGCCAATAGCTGTGAACTGCAGACATTCATCAGCTGGCATGCTTGCACGTTGTTGTAAGGTCAATAGTAAACATGGCATCCCCTCCAGGTACAGCTTCACCAGTTGTTAGGGGGGATTTCACAGCCAGGACTGGGTCTGAGGAAGAACATGTATGTCTTAATGCTCTTTAGATGCAAGTCTGGTATCTCATTTAGAGATGGAAGATTAAATCATAGGTACATTTCTACTTCTCCCTTTGCATGAGTGCTAGAAGAAGCACTTCTGTGCTTAAGATCTGTTACAGAAAGTTCTGCCTCTTGCACATGTGAGATATCAAAAGATAAGGATATTCATGTCTCTGTCACAGAAACAACTCGTATCACTTTAGTGGTAGCTGGAGGTTGATAGGAGATAGGAGAACTAGGAATAAAGGAAAGCCTTTGGTGTGTTAATGCACTGCTAACCTTAAAGTCAAAGGAAGCATCTTTAGGGAACCAACACAGCTGCTCAGCACACACTGACCCATTTCCATTGGGGTTTTTGTGCTTACCAAGGTGCACGCTCCCTGGGAATTCCAGAGACGGGCTCTGTCCATGCGCATTGACTGCAGACACTCGGAACTGATCATCAGCCTCTTCAGACAGATTGCTCACCGTGAACTCTGGGACGGGGACATGAGACTCGTGGCACCTCACCCAGGTGAAGCCAGTTAGTTTCTTGCATTCCACAATGTAGCCATCGACTGGAATGGGGCGGTGCATCTTCGGAGGGGACCATGCCAGCGTCACTGAGGTTTCTGTTTTATTTTTCACCACGGGGTCAGTTGGGGGCTGGGTGGGAGGTTTTCTGGGAGCTGAACAGAAATAAATTTCAGAAATATTAGCATAAGGTCATGTAGGCTGGAAAAGACCTTCAAAAGACCTTCAAAATCAGCAGACTCAACTTTCAGCATGACCTACTGAGTCCCACCATTAACTACTGTGGTACCTGAGGACATACATGACAAGCTTATTCCTGCAGGTATTTACATAGTGAATATATTCACCCTCTGGTTGCTTTGGAACATTTTAGAGGTTAAAATCCCATCAGACTTTTTCACTGTGTGCAGCCACTGATACAGGCAGGAGGCTGGGAATTACCTGATGGGCTCTAGTTACAGACTACTGACACAGTAAAGGATTGATTTCATTTAATTTTGGCCATCAGAAAGTTTGGTGTCTGGTTTCAGTCACCCATCTGGACTCCAATTATAATCATATGGAGAACAGCACATTCAGGAGAACTCATCTCAATAAACCTGAATGAAATCACAGAATCATAGGATCATGGGAGGGCTTGGGTTGGAAGAAACCTTCAAGATCATTAAGTGCTAGATGCCAAAGGTCCCACTAACACAGTATTAAGCCAAAAGCTAGATGCTGGAATCAGATCTCCTGACCTTACCATCAGAAACTGAGATGTCATATTTTGCTCAGAGGTGCCTGCTTGTAGGAGGGACAGCTTCCGAGCTTTTTCTGCTCCAGGAACCAGCTCGAGCTTCAGAATTTAAACAGCAGTCAGAAATTAAACTGAGCTTTGTCACCTCCATCAAATAGAAGGAGTGGTTGGGTGGTACAGCTTTCCAAATCGCATAGAAACTGTCACAACAATCAGATGCCTACCTTTTCTTTTTTAACTTGTTAATACATAGAGCTTAATAGCATCAGAATGCCCCAAGCACTTCAGACAACAGGACAGCTGTAAACCCTTCTTTAAGGATTCCTTTGTTTAACCACTGAGTAACTGTAATTCAGTGGTGCTGGTAGGAGAAGGGAAGTCCTAATCTTCCCAGATGGTGAACAGAGTTGATGTTCACATGCAGACTGGTGCTGCAGCAGAGCCAGAAACCACTCATTTGGGAAACACAGCACCAAGAAAATAATGGGAATAGCTTCATAAAATCAGGAGCTTCACTCAAATTTCATGTCAGATCTATAATTCTTCCTATTTTCAGGAAGAAATGATTTCCCTTTTTCTTGTAGTTTTATTTTCTTTTCCTTTCCAGCAAGCAGCTTTGTAGCTTACAAATTGTTTTCTAATCACCTCCTGGTGTGGACAAATCACACAGGTCTGACTCCATGTTTTACATAGTTAGCATATTATATTTGTTCCACTATGGAACTGTACAGTCATAGAATGGCCTGGGTTGAAAAGGATCCCAAAAATCATCCAGTTCCAACCCCCTGCTATGTGCAGGGACGCCATCCACCAGACCAGGCTGCCCAGAGCCACATCCAGCCTGGCCTTGAATGCCTGCAGGGATGGGGGATCCACAGCCTCCTTGGGCAACCTGTTCCAGTGCGTCACCACCCTCTGAGTGAAAAACATCTTCCCAAGATCCAACCTGATCCACAACCCCTACACACCCTCAGAGCCCCCTAGAGCCCCTAGTCCTCCTATTGCCTACCACAGCCCCATATGCCCACTAGAGTCCCCCTCAACTCTCTTTACAGGCCCTGCACAGCTCTATATAACAGTCTTATAGAACTACCTCTAGTAGAAGCAATCTCCACACAGAGATCCTTTCCCAGCACACTGCGCCACGGGGGGAGCAAAACGGGGGGGGGGCACATACACACACAGCGCCGGGGGGGCCCGTAACCGACCCCCACCCATCCTTTAAAGGGGTGGGGGGTCCGTTTTAATGGGGGGGGGGGCGAGATCACCTTCACCCCCCACCCCCCCATCCCCACCCCATCCTTTAAAAGGGGGGTGTCCATTTTGGTGTTGGGGGGCAGTGACAATCCGCCCCCCCACCCCATCGTTTAAAGGAGGGGGGGTCCGAGACCACCCCCCCCACCCCATCTTTTAAGGGGGGGGGTCAGGGGCTCATGGGGGGCAGCACATCGTGCACAACATTGTGGGGAGGGGGGGCTTTAAAAGGGGGGGGTTACAAAAAGCATAGCTCTCAACTATAGATGGGATTGGGGGGGGCTCAATCGATGGGGGGGGGCCCTTCATGCAGGGGGGGCACAGCGTAAGTCAGCGGCTTTGAGGGGGGGTGTTGGGGCTGTTTGGCCTTTGGGGGGGTTATTGTGTGCCCCACCCCCACCACCCCCACACACAATGGGGTGTTAATGTGGGGGGGGGGGGCTTAGATTAGTTGCGTTCCCTATAGCACTGCCCCCCCCCGTCATTAACCCCCCCGCTTTATCCTTACGGCTGAGCCCCCCCCCGACAGCGCCCCATTCATCTTGATGGGGGGGGGGGTTTGTCACACGACCCCGGCGCGGCTTACGGCACATCGTCGACCCCACCCCACCCCCCATAACCCCACCCGGGGGGGGAGGGGGCGATGTGGTGAGTGGGGGGTGTTTCCGGAGGTGGGGGTGAGCAAAGCGCAATATGGGGGGGGGGGTCCTATAACTGGAGGGCAGCGGCTGCACAAAGAGCCCGCGGGGGTCGGAGAGCAGCACTTTGGCTGGGGGGGGTCCACGGGGTCCGGGGGTAATGCTGCCCCACCCCCTCCCCCACCCCCCACTGCCGACCCCCCCCCCGCGTTGCCCCCCCGCCCCAACGTCAGCTCCTGCGGCAGCTCCTCGTCGCTCTCCTCCTCCTCTTCCTCGTCTGGGGGGTCAATATGTGGGGGGGGGGGTCCCATCGGGCAGCGGCAGCTCCGCCGGCTCCGATTGGCTGAGCCGCAGTGCGCGGGAGCGGCTGTTGTGTGCCGGTCGGTGGAGGGGAGGCTCTTCATGGAGCTGCCCCGCAGCCAACAACAGCCTGAATGAGATCCTGGAGTCCCAGACGCTGGAGGATGAGCTGGGAAAGAGCAGAGGCTCCCCACAGAAGGGCAAATCACGTCTGATAACGTGAGTGTGGAGCACAGCCAGCCCCTTCCTCACATGTGTGGGGCTTCCATGTTCCTCTGTGCCCATTGCAATGTGCCACCCCAATCCTGCTGCCCAGCCAGGAGTGGATGGGATGAGCAGGTTGGGATGCACAGAGCAGTGCTCAGACATTGCTGGGACATTTGTGCACTGCTGTTGAGCTTCCCTTTGTGCAGCAGGGGAGAGGATGGAGGTTTACAGGTGGATGGTTGTTATTTCTATGGCATTGCACAGGTGGTAGAACCATGTCCATTCCCAAACTTATTCCAGGGCATGCGGGAATTTGTGCAGTTGTAGTTCCTGAATTGTGCTATTTAAAACCCTCCTGTAAATGGGGATGTTTTGTAATGCCTGCTGGGGCTGCAGGCAGCATTGCCTTCCTCCTTAGGGGGCAGGTTTAATCACAAGCCTCCCTATTTCCTATCACAAACGTCCTACAAACCATGTCTGGGCATTGCTGTCTCGGCCTGGATCTCAGCTCCTGAGACTGTCAGATGTGAAGCAGCAGCAGCTGGGACAGGGCTGGCTCTGTGTGCCCTCTCTGGGTCTGTGGGCACAGAGTGGGGCAGAGGGATGACTGTGAGAGGGAGGAATTGCCCAGCCACAAGAAAGAGGAAATCAGCTGAAAAGGGGAGATTTGAGAAGCACTGAGGCTGTGGCTGCTTTGACAGTAAGAAGAAACCAAGCTGTCACTGTGCAGATGGGAACTCCAGTAGGAGAGCTGTGGTGGCTTTACAGATGGCAGACAGCAGCTGGAGTGTAGAGCCAAGGGTAGGGGGGGGATCTTCCTCTTAGCAATGCCATGCAAAGAATGATGCAGACTCCTGCAGGGTCGGCTTTGCTGTGTGACCCTGGGTGGAAGCAGCTGGAAGGTCTCAGCCCTTCTGCATTATCCCAGGAGCTGGGGCAGTGCTCGGTCTCATCCCACCTCTGCTAATAGCAAATGCAGAATCCCTTATCTGAGTGCCCTTTTCTCTCATGTAGAGTCACCAACCCTGGGAAGTTCACAAAAAGTTTGGGTGTTGTGTTGAGGGATGTGATTTAACTGGGAAGTATTGGTGATGGTTGGACTGGATGATCATAAGATCATCCAGATCATAAGATCTGAGATCATAAGATCATAAGATCATCCAGGTCTTTTCCAACCTTGAAAATTCTATGGAGTTGTAGCAGATTGTGGGGGTGTAGGTGTGGTATATATATGTACACAGATGGGAATATCCGTATGGAAAAGATAGATCCATGTGTGTTCTGGGCTGCACTGAAAAAGGGGTGGTCAGCAGGAGAGGGAGGTGATTGTCCACTCCTGCTCAGCTCTTGTGAGGCCATATTTGCAGCACTGTGTCCAGGCCTGGGAAGGATGTGGAGCTGTTGGGGGGGGTCCAGAGGAGGGCCACTGTGATGATCAGAGGGCTGGAGCAGCTCTCCTATGAGGAAAGGTGGAGGGATCTGGGCTTGTTTAGCCTGGAGAATGGAAGGCTGTGGGGAGACCTCATTGTGGCCTTTGAGTACTTGAAGGGAGCGTATAAACAGGAGGGGGAATGGCAGTTTATGAGGGTGGATAATGATAGGACAAGGGGGAATGGTTTAAAACTGAGACTGGGGAGGTATAGGTTGGATCTTAGGTAGATGTTTTTTGCTCAGAGGGTGGTGACACACTGGAACAGGTTGCCCAAGGAGGCTGTGGATGCCCCATTCAAGGCCTGCAGGCATTCAAGGCCAGGTTGGATGGGCTCTGTCCATGAGCATTGACTGCAGACACTTGGAACTGATCATCACCCTCTGCAGACAGATTTACAGCCCCTGCACAGCTCTATATAACAGTCTTATAGAACTACCTCTAGTAGAAGCAATCTCCACACAGAGATCTTTTCCCAGCGCCCCTTTGTGACATCATAATGCCCCTTTGTGACATCATAACACCCTTTGTGACATCATAATGCACCTTTCTGATGCCATAATGCCCCTTTCTGACGTCATAATGACCCATTGTGATGTCTTAATGCCCCTTTGTGACGTCATAATGCCCTTTGTGATGTCATAATGCCATTTGAGACGTCATAAGGCTCCTTTGTTTTCATAATGCCTCTTTGTGACGTGATAATGCCTCTTTGTGACGTCATAATGCCCTTTGTGATGTCTTAATTCCCCTTTGTGATGTCTTAATGCTCTTTTGTGATGTCACAATACCCCTTTGTGATGTCATAACACCCCTTTGTGACATCACAATGCCCCTTTCAGACGTCATAATGACCCTTTTTGACGTCATAATTCCCCTTTGTGATGTCATAATGCTTCTTTGTGGTGTCATAATGCTTCTTTGTGATGTCATAATGCTACTTTGTGACGTCATAACGCCCTTTGTGACGTCATAATGCCCTTTGAGACGTCATAATGCTCCTTTGTGATGTCATAATGCTCCTTTGTGATTCATAATGCCCTTTGTGATGTCATAATGCCCTTTCTGACGTCATAATGCCCCTTTGTGGTGTCATAATGCTTCTTTGTGAGGTATCTGTGGTGCCATTGATAATGAAGTGTGATGAACTGGAAGGCTTTCAGTAGAATTGCAGCCCTAACATAAACAATGACTTGAACTCTGGAATTCTGTGTAAAATCATTAGCTAGCTTGTGGTCCGGGTCTTCAAACCAAAGGCTGTGAGGTGCTGCTCTTGTTGACGCAGGCTGTGAAAGATGACTTGAGCTCTAAGAGTAATTTCCCTTCTGCTCTTTATATGAACGTCAAATCCACAATTAGAATATTAAGAAGATAATATAAAATTTTGTGCTGCTGGACTGAGGACTTCCATTAGCTGTTAGCCATAGTTTGGAACTTGCAAAGCAATCATATTGGAGCCTTGCTGGGCAACCTGCTCCAGTGTCTCACCACACCCACAGTAAAGCATTTCTTCCTAATATCCAATCCTAATCTACCTTCTTCCCATGTAAAGCCATTTCCCCTCATTCTGTTGCTACCTGCCCTTATGAAAAGTCCCTCCCCAGCCTTCCCTGTAGGCCCTCTTCAGATACTGGAAGGCCACTCTAAGGTCTCCTTGGAGTCTTCTCCAGGCTGAAGAGCCCCATCTCTCTCAGCCTGTGCACATAGTAGAGGTGCTTTCAGCCCTCTCTGATCACCTTCATGGCCCTCCTCTGGACCTGCCTGAACATCTCCAAGTCCTTCTTGTGTTGAGGGCTCCAGAACTGCGTGCAGTGCTCCAGATGGGGTTTCAATGAGAGGAGTGTGGAGGGGCAGCACCACCTCCCTCGACCTGCTGGTCATGCTTCTGTGCTTTAAGCTTATGCTTTAAGGTCCTATATGCTTTAAGGTTTAGATAGTGCAGTCGCCTCACCTCTTCAGGTTTATCTGTGAAGGTCCCTTCCAAGTGAACCGTGCTGATCCAGACAGTTCGGATTGCTCATTAAAGTGTTTTAGTAAGTTGGGCTGGTCCTACGAAGCAGTATGACTGCAGTAAGCAGTGTACATGGTGCGCTGTGAGTACTGCACACATTCCTCTTGGCAGCTTGTGGAACAGAAACTGTGCATTGTTTGGATTGTGTAAGTATTCCTGTTGGTCTCTTGTGATGCTTACCTTCTTAGAGCACCTTTCCTCGTTTGGCTCTACATATTTTGGTACCTTACTTGTTCTGTTTGGCTTAGCAGGGAAGGTCTTCTTCTGAAGCATCCTCAGTCTTGGTCTGGGCAGCATACTTAGAAATGACATGGACGTTACATGAGTGGGTGGTCAAAGGGGGGAAGAACTCACCTTTCTGATCTGTTTCCTTTTAGAACACAGTCCTGGAGAGGATTTGCTTTCCTTGTTTCCTGGAGACTTGGATTCTTAGATGGTTTTGACTGCAGCTATTTCTGATGTTAATTCCTTTTTCTGTACTTTAGTAGCCAAGTGCAAGTGGAGTGCTTTGGGAATTGTCTGAAGTTGCCAGGTTGCGTGTGATCACATATGTAACGTGGAGTTATGTGTGGTGCCAGTGATAATTAAGTGTGATGAACTTGAAGGCTTTCAGTACAATTTCAGCCCTAATGTAAACAGTGACTTGAACTCTGGAATTCTGTGTAAAATCATTAGCTAGCTTGTGGTCCAGGTCTTGAAACCAAAGGCTATGAGGTGCTGCTCTTGTTGACGCAGGCTGTGAAAGATGACTTGAGCTCTAAGAGTAATTTCCCTTCTGCTCTTTATATGAACGTCATATCAACAATTAGAATATTAAGAACATAATATAAAAGTTGTTGCTGCTGGCCTGTGGACTTCCATTAGCTGTTAGCCATAGTTTGGGACTTGCAAACCAATCTTATTTAGACTTTAGTGGTGAAATCTTCTGATGAAATCTTCCTTCTAATTCTGCAAAAGAATCTCGGTGGAACATTTCTGTCTGAAAAGGCTCTGGCATATGAAGATGTGCCAGACTGCAGCCATGTGCCAGATGCGTTTGGATCCATGGAATTTTCTGATGTAGCTTCAGTGTTTGAAGAATCTCCACTCGATCTAAATACTCAGAAAACAAAGCAGGTGTGTGAAGATGTACAGCTAGTTTCTTACAGAAAAAATACAGCTCTTAATCTAGAAATCTGCTTCTCATTGTATCTAGTGCTTACTCCATATTTAAGTATCTAGTGGACCTTGACCAAAGGAAGATAAAGATAGAGCAAAGAAGTATGTTAAGCATAAATTTTGTTGCCTTCTACCTGTAGGCCATGGTTGGTTTGACGTGATCCCTAACTCCAGTGTTTGGTTTGCACAGAAACAGCAAGCAAGGGAACAAGTAAAAGAGTCAGTGAGGATTTTAAAACACAATGGGAAGCGATAAGGCACAGTTAATAAGATTCTGGAGTTAGGCTGGAGGTAGGCAGAGGTTGAAAGGTACCGAAAGAAATTCAATCTTACTGTGTTGGACAACAAAATCCACTGTGATATTATTCAAATTTTTAACTAAACCAAGTGATAATTCATATTTATGTTTAGATAAGCTGGTGAGGGTTAATCCTCAATGGAGAATTGAGATGAACAAATAACAAAATGGTGTTTGACAGTCTATAAGAAACGAACTTATTCTAGGAGAGAATCAGAGTTTTCAACTGTTTTGTTCAATAGCCAAATAATGTATGATATTTTTATAAGCATTGTGTCTGACCTTCTCAGCTGTTAGAATTTCTTTGACAGTAACTTCTCCGGCTGTGATCAGAAAACCTTTTGTTCCGTCTCTGGCACCATTCGAGGCATGATACTCAACTGGGTGATATGGAATTCACACTGTCAACTCCAGTGACAAGAAAAGTGGCATCTAAGAAGCGTGCAAACACAGAGAATGTTGATGCAGAGTCAGTGTTAAGAAATGAGCTGCCCTTTGCATTTCCTGCTCCAAAGGCCTTCTTTTCGAAGAGCCAGACAGAGAAGCAAGTAGAAGGCATATCTTTTTAGGCGCCTACTTCCAAAGGTATGTTGTATCTAACAAATGGAAACCTAGAACATGTGTAGCTTAGGAATTTTTTACTTTTAATATGAATGCAGTACTTGTAGGTCCTAAAATTCTGAAAGGTTTCAGTGTGGGGTTTATTTGGTCACAGCACATACAGCTGCCATCCTGTACATCTGACAGTGCACTGCAAGCGGTTTAACCATATATCAGGGCATGGTACACGTCTGTTAATGATAGAAGTTCTCACAGTTTCACAAGGAGCATGCCTTGAGATGCATTCAGATAATGAGATAAGTGCTGTGTTCCTAAAACTAGCATGTGTCTCCACTCTCCATCGAGATTTAGTAGATAATTTCTTTAACAATTATGATGAGAGTTTTGTTTTGTTTTTATTTTTTTCTGGGCTATTATTTTGAGTGAAAGAAAAGGGTATGCTTTTATTTAAGCGAGCTTTTGATTGCATCATGCTTCTAAATTAAATGTAACCTACTGAATTCCTCATGATAGCATACGAGTACTTGCGTGTATCTGTTCTCCCTAATAGAGGGAGAAGAGACTCAGTGAACCTGGACAGTGTTACCCAGGGTTGTGAGAACAGCTAAATGATTGTTGAGAACTGGTCAACTCGTGAGCCTGAGACCTGGGATCCTCCATCCTAGGGTGGAACTTTACTGGAGCACGTGGGTGCCACAGCAACAAAAGGACTGTGTACAATAGACTTAGAGTTTGCTGAGTTTCTTGGTTTACAGAAAGCACAACTAACTCAGCAGCAAGTGACGTATTTGGGATAGGAGATGACAGCTGGACTTTGAACCTTAAGGACTGCCAAGAAAGAAGCCATCTGCTCAACCCCTGAGCTGCAAACTGCCAAGGAACTCCATACGTTGCCAGGAATGACAGGAGGGTGCCGACCATGGATACACAGCTACGGACTGATGGTAAACTTGAAACAGCTTGAAGTGAGTAAGGGATATCCAGGGTGCACTGGTGCTCAATATTCAAGAAGCCCATCAATCTACACTGGGCCAAACGATACCAGTTTTAATATCTCATGCAGTGTTTACTGTATTGGAGGCAAAAGGGGGACATTGGCTTTCACCCCACAGAATCACAGAATCACAGAATTACCCGGGTTGGAAGGGACCTCAAGGATCATGTAGTTCCAACCCCCCTGCCTAGCAGGGCCACCAAACATACGCCTTTACTAGATCAGGTTGCCCAGGGCCCCGTCCAACCTGGTCTTGAACACCTCCAAGGACGGGGCATCCACAACCTCACTGGGCAGCCTGTTCCAGGACCTAACCACCCTTCTAGTAAAGAACTTTCCCCTAACATCCAACCTAAATCTTCCCTCCTTCAACTTAAAACCATTTCCCCTAGTCCTGCTATTATCAGCCCTTTCGAAGAGTTTACTCCCCTCCTGGGAGTAAGTTCCCTTCAGGTACTGAAAGGCTGCAATGAGGTCACCCCGCAACCTTCTCTTCTCCAGGCTGAACAAACCCAACTCCCTCAGCCTGTCCTCATAGGGGAGGTGCTCCAGCCCCCTGATCATCTTCCTGTCCCTCCTCTGGACCCTTTCCAAAATCTCCATATCTTTTTTGTACTGAGGGCTCCGCACCTGGACACAGTACTCCAGATGGGGCCTCACAAGAGCAGAGTAGAGAGGGACGATCACCTCCCTATCCCTGCTGACCACCCCTCTCCTGATGGAGCCCAGGATCCCATTTGCTTTCCGGGCTGCCAGAGCGCACTGCTGGCTCATGTTAAGTTTCTCATCTATCAGGACCCCTAGGTCTTTTTCAGCCGAGCTGCTCTCAAGGACAACTCCTCCCAGCCTGTACAGGTGCCTGGGGTTCTTCCGGCCCAAGTGCAAAACCTTGCACTTTGCTGTGTTGAACCTCATTAGGTTCACCCGAGCCCAGCTTTCCAGCCTGTCAAGGTCCCTCTGAATGGCATCTGTTCACCCCAAAGATTCCCGAAATACCAGGCCATCCTGGTAGAGCAGGGTGATATAGAAATAATTGTAACTACTATTGCCAACCCAGTATCTTTCCTTAGCGGAACTCCCCTGGTGGAGAACCAGGATGACATCACTGCTTTGAAACAACTGATGCTGCACATTACATCCAGTCGGTCGGAGCTGAAGGACGAACCCTTAGAAGATGCAGAAGACGCCTGGTTTACCAGCAGCTGCAGTTTTGTGAGACAAGGAGGCTGTAAGGCAGGACATGCAGTAACTGCTACTGAGCAGGGAATGGAAGCACAACCATCAGCCGTGGGGACTACCCCTCAGAAGGCTGAAATAACTGCCTTGACGAGAGCCTTAATGATATGGACAGATGCTAACTATGTGTTTGGGGTGTCACACGCTCATAGTACCATCTGAAAAGAGCAAGGATTGCTCACACACAAGGAAAAGAGCATGATGTAAATGTACCTATGTTGTAGGGCACAGTTCTCTATCCAGGCCCAAGTCTGTGTGGGTGTCTCCTCTATCCACAAAGCTGCTCACACTGCAGGAGGCACAGGCTGAGAGGAGAGGCCAGAGCAGCTCTCCCACTGTGACACGGAGCAGCAGGATACAAGTAAAGGAAGGCCCCGCAGCGGTACTGGGAAGGTTCCACACAGTCATCAATTTTTCATCTGAAATGTAAAGAGGAATTCCCTTTTCTGCCCCTATCATCATTGGTCGGGTGAGTAGCAATGATGCCCAGTGTGCTTCCATCAATGGAGCAGAATAGGCGGAAGGCTGGGGTGCAGGCTTTCCTCTGCTGAGGTGAGTGGGGGCTCAGGGTGTTGCTCAGTGGTAGATTTGTTCACACTGAGTTCTAACAGGAAACTTGCTCAACATCGAAGGCCTTGCAAAAGTCTGGCTGAGTGATGTCAGTTGCTTTTCCTTTCCCTACTGATGCTGTCACTCCACTGTAGAAGGCCACCAAAGCGACCAGGCTGCATGTCTCCGTTTCCGCTGTTTCTCCATTTCCTTCTTGTTGCTCCCTGTAACCAGCAGGTTCAGCCATGCTGCTTTCCTGCCTCCTCTGCTGTGTTTCGTGTGGTCGGGATGGAGATCAGAGCTCCAGCTCTGAGAAAGGTTTTCTGAGAAAGTTACCATCTCTTTTCCATTCCTTTACCCCTAAAAACAGTTTTCCAGTGTCTCTCATGCAAGAATTCTTTGAACAGCCTGCAGCTGACTCTCCTGAAGCTCAGGGTCCTGACTTTGCTTTTTGCCAGGCACACATTCCTTGAGATGAGGAACTCTAGGAGGGCATGGTCACTACAGCCCTGACCACCTCCAGTCTTAACCCCTGCTGTTCAGCATGTCCAGTAATGCTTCCCTTCTGCTTGGTGTGCTTAATGCTTGGCCCACAAAGTTATTGTCAGTGCACTCCAGCAGGCTCTCAGACAGTTTGCAGCAACTGGGATTGGTGCTGGGTGGTTGCTGGGAGGTGTCTCAGCAGAAAAGCTGGGCTGGGGTGGGCGTGCTGTGTCAGTCCTCATCGCAGCTGGCAGAGAGAGTTAGAGGAGGGTGATGGGTGCTGCCTGCTCTCAATGCTGCTGCACTGAATTTGGGGCACAGCAGCACACTGGTGAGTGAGCTGGGAGGGAGACGGACTGCTGCTGTGCATGGCTAGGCCAGAGCTGGAGGATTGTCAAACACGTGAGTCATGCTGGTGCAGCCATTGCAGCTGCAGCAGGAGTTGAAGACAAAGAGGTTTTGTAGAGGACAGAGGGTGGTGACTCATGGTTTGATGTCCAGGTGGAGGCCGATAACAAGTGGTGTCATCCAGGAGTCTGTCTTGGGACCAGTGCTTTTTTACATGGTTATCAGAGACACCAATGATGCAATGGAGTGCACCTTCTGCTGTTTGCTGAGTGGTGCGGCTGACGCAGTGGAAGGAAGGGATGCCATTCAGAGGGAGCTCAACCGAGAGGTTGGCCTAGGTGAATTTAATGAGGTTCAACACAGCAAAGTGCAAGGTTTTGCACTTGGGCTGGAGGAATCCCAGGCATTTCTACAGACTGGGAGGAGCAGTCCTTAAGAGAAGCCCCGCAGAGAAGGACCTGGGGGTCCTGGTGGATGAAAAACAGAACGTGAGCCATCAGCGTGCTCTTGCAGCTCAGAGAGCAAATGGTCCCCTGGGCTCCATCAGAAGAGGGGATGGCCAGCAGGGACAGGGAGGTGATTGATCTTCATGATCCTTGAGGTCCCTTCCAACCCGGGCCATTCTATGATTCTGTGATTACACTCGCTGTCAGAAGTAACGGCAGCTGTACAGATGTTGGATATATTTTGGGACAGTTCTTGTAACCAGCTGATTTTAAGACCTTGCCCGAGTCAAGAGTCTAAATTGAGTGTCAGAAGAAAGCTGGTAAAGTGGCTATTGCTCATTCTTTTTCATTTGCTGATTCTTTCATTCGGGTTCCTTTTCCAAAGGAGATTCTGTGATGGAAGCAATTGAAGAAAGAACCAAAGCAGCTCTTGCCAAGAGTGCTTGAAGTCCCTGTGGAGAGAAGCAAAGAACTTGGGCTTCCTCTGGGATGCGCCCCACCATGTCTCAGGAAGGAGACAACTGCTGTTCCACTTTCTGCTTTGTGTGTGGAAAGGTACGTCTGGGTTTTCTTCTACTTGTTTTTCTTTCTTTTTCTGGCTTTGAAGGAGAAGGGGTGGAGCAAGGGGAGACCCACTGGTCATTTGTTAACTCAAGAGCAGGATGGATTCTGCATTGACTGTGAAAAACCTGGGCTAGTAGCATGGGCATATTTCAGGCTGGACTCTTCTTTTGCTGCTTGGTTTCCTTTTGGCTACAGGGAGACAGCTGTCTAAAGGTGTGTTTTCAAACCCACTCTCCAAAACCATGTTTCATTGTTGCAGGTGGTTCAGTGTGCTCTTGCAGGGTAGATGTGTTTGCTGTAGAATCTGAATGGTTTCTGTTCCTAGGGGAGGACTGGGAGGAGGTAGTGAGAAGAGAATTCAATGCCTGAGGTGTATCTTAGTGAGAAATGTTGGCATGAGGTGCTGAAAGTCTTGAGTTGTCAAAGGCCAGTGAGGCTCAGACTCCTTAACCTGCTGGAGCAGGGTGGAAGCAAGGAGTGGGCACTGCCGTCCCACAAGCTGCACTTGGTTCTGGTCTGCCAGGTCTGTGCTGGCCTGGATTTCTTCTGAGAAGTTTGTTGGAGCTGCTTGGAGTAGTGAAGGGTGGGGAAGAAGTGCTGCTCCAGAGCTATGAGACGTGCAGCTCCTTCTGAAGTGCTCCTGAGAAGGACGGAGCGCATTTGCTGCAGCTTTCTCTGCAGATGTGCTCCTCACCTTGAAATCCTCGTGGTTTGTCCTCAGCTCTTGACCACGGCCTGTTCTCTGTTTTGCAGGCTGATAACATGCAGAAGCCGCAGCTGGTGCGTGCTATGTCATCTTTAAACGTACCAGCATTTGCGGAAGCCCATGTTATTAAGAGCCACGTCGCCCAGGGGCCAGATGAGCTCTCTCTGGAGGTAAGCAGTTCCAGGCGTTCCGTGTTGTCGTGCATAGAAGAGGGCAGTCCTTTCTGCTTTGTTTTCCTACCAGATTTGCTGAATCTGGGATTGATGTTTCAATCTCTTTCAGGTCGGAGATCTGGTGAGCATTGTTGATATGAGGACATATCAACAGGCTGAGCCCCTGGTGGAGAGGCAAGCGTGGCTTTGAGGTAGGCACACGTTTTTGACTAGAGAGCACAACTTCAGTAGAGTTGGGAATCTCAGCTTGGAGCTGCTCTGCCTGCACAGGATGGCTGCTGGATGCAAACAGTTGCCCTGTGTCACTGTCAGTGGACCTTCCCTTTGGCTCTGGGCTCGGGCTAATGCTCACCTGTCTTTTTGTTCTAATTACAGGTTGGGCTTTTCCCTGGTGAGTGCATGGAACTCATCAGCGGAAAAGTTCCCGATTCCCTCCTCAATTCATTGCCAAAGCCAGGTGCGTAATTTACATTTGACAATGCGAGTTAGTCAAATAGGGTCAGAACGTTACTTTCAGGGGGTTTGTTTATGCCCAAGTTCAGCAAGCTTAGAAAGAGAACTACAGTAATCTCCTTGGGCACCTCCAGGGATGGGGAAAATCCATTCTTGCGTGTCCTTGTTGGGAATGTTCTTCCCGTTGTTACATGCTCTGTCGAATGCATTGCGCTCAGCTTCGTCCAACCGAGCCAGGCCTGAAATGAACTGGTTTCTTTGTTTTGTTGCGCAGAGCCAAAGAAATGGGGCAAGCTCATCAACGGCCTTTGTTCCCTGGTGAAGGTCAGCCCTGGGAGAGCAAAGCAGCCTGAGCCTCCGACATTCTCCGGATCCATGTCCTTGCTTGACATCGTTGAGAGGTATTTAGCCTTCAGGACTTGAGGGCTGAGCTGTAGGAATGGAAGCATCCTCTGCTGTTTGAAACAGAGGGCGTTTCTAAGCTGTGTTTCAGCAGAAAGCAGGCAGTGCCCAGAACAGGCAACTTTTGGCCAGGGCTCGGTGCAGCTCTTCCATCACCCTGCACCACGTCTGACAGCATGCTCTGTTTTCTCTGCAGAATGAGTTCTCCCAGGAAGAGGGCAGAGTCAGCAGCTGGCAGTTGGTGTTCCTGCTTCTGCCTGGGAAAACCATCCCCTGTGGCCAAACACCAACTGCAGAGCAGTGCCAGGGAGCCCTCTGAAGCAGAAGTCTTGGTCCTGGCAGGTAAGGGTGCAAGTCCAGCTTACAAAACACTGCTTGTCAGCAACACAGGTAGAATTCATGCTTTCAGTGGGCTTGTACCTCCTTCTGGCGTTCAAGCCCGTGCCTGACATCTTCAGTTGATCCCTGTCTTTCCCAAATGAGTCTCTTGTCAACACAAGAGCTGGACCTGCACGTGGATCACTTTCAAGACAGTGACACTGTTGCTAGAAGCCTATTTGCTTCTGCCCACCACCACTACATAGCCAAATGTCAAGAATCTCCATGGTTCATCTTGCGAACGTTCGACACTAACTGCTGTACATCTGCTCCTTCCTAGGTGACCCGAGCCCTTGTATATCCCCAAGACGCAGGGCATGTTACGATGACGCATCTTCCATCAATGAAGAGTTGTTACTAAGCACAGAATGCTGCAGTTCAGATGAAAGCCTTCCGTATAACATCAGCTATCAAGAGAAGAAGGTCATCATCGTTGAAGCCTTCATTCATCCCATCCCTACTGAAGCTGCTGACCTGAGCCCACCAGACACCTCAGGCACCAGCCTGGACTCAATGTCTCTGCAGTGCAGCCCAGCCCAAGCACAGCCCGAGTGCCCCGACAGCAGCACCACCATGCAGGCTCAGGTCAGCATCACCGAGGAGAAGCAGAGCATCTCGCAGGGGGGCACAGAATCAGGACACGAGTCCCAGGCTCCAGGCAACAGCACGGTCTCTGAGCAGCTCTCATGATTACAAGAGAGGATGAGTCCCATCTTTCCTCCAGACCTCACACCCCCTCCTTTCTCCTATTGAATAAAGGCACGCTCATGCTCAATCAATGCCTTGACTGAATTCCGAGTTTTCATTCGCAGAGATTGGGATGAGTGCAAGAAACTGCAAGGCAGCTCAGCTTACAACACTCTGGCTGTGGGGTTTGTGCGGCCGAGCTCTGGGTGTGTTCCCATTTTGCCTGACTTTGGGATGCCTGCAGCGAGAGCTCTGCTGCCGTTGTGTATGGCAGCAAATAGTCTCTAGCATCCTGGATGCTGCTCATGAAAACCCCAAGCTTCCTGGCTGTGGCTGTGATGCTTTTCAGGGCCTTTTGATGCTCTTTGATGCCGTGGCTGCTCCCTAACACCTCTGTCCTCCCGCCGTGTCCATTCCTGGCTCCCACCTGTGAGCTGTCCCTGCAGATCATCTCTAGCCCTGCCATCATCGCGCTGCAGCAGGAGGAGCTCGCCCTGACCAACATCAGGCAGTGCTGCCTGCCTCTCTCACTCTCTAGACCAAGTGTAACTACGCTGTCATGGAGACAAATGCTTTCTGTCACATCCTCCATCCCTGCAGACATTTACCGGTAGGTGGCTCTTGCAGAAGAAGATTCAAGCAGCAGAACCTTTTGCTCAGCTACAGCACACAAATGCTACAAAAGCAGGAATAACCCGCAAGCTCTGGGTCTGTTTGTCTTGCACAGGCATGCACTAACTGCGTTTGATGGTACCCCCCATCCTTGATTTCCTTCCCTGCTTCTTGTCTGATGACGCTGCTGAGCCAGGAACAAGCTGCCCAGTGTGGCAGAGCATGGTGCAGGGCTGTGCTGGGACCTCCTCCCCTTCATCTGCTGCAGATCAGTGCCACACACGTGCCATCGAGATGCTCTGGCACGGGATGTGCCTCCAACCCAAAGCTCCTTCCCACCTCCCAAGGAAAAGCAAAGCAACCCAAGCATCTCCAGCAAAGCTGCCCAGCAGACAGCAGGGAATGCAAACAGCTTCTGGCTGCTCCCCTGCACTCCTGTCCTAAGTAATAGACCCCATGAGGACTGGCTGGGAAATCAGTGCATGACACATGTGAGTGTGCACAGGATTGTGCAAAGCAGTGGGGTTCCATGAGTTTGTGTGTGTGTGTATCTCGGCTGTTATGAAAGCATGGGAAGACTGCCTTACTGAGTCCCAGATAATTACTTATCCTCAAATGATTTTTCCTGGCCAAATTTAAAGCCTCTTACAGGTAATCGAGACCAACAGGCTGTTGTTGCACAATCAACAGGCACAAACTAGATGAATAGCTGAGGAAAATAAAGCATCATGCCAAGGGTACTAGATAAGTGAGCAGCTTGAGATCTGCACATTTATGTGATACTCATGGTCTTAAACAATATTTGCTTAGTGAGGTCACATAGAATGAAAGTAAAATAGAAGAAGTGCAATTGGTCTCAGTTCACACAGCTGGCTGGTTCGTCTCAGGCTAATCCTGAACTGCCTCAAGCGACTGCTTTGGTGCTCTACAGAACAGCAACTTCAGAGATCTCTTTCTATTACTAAGTTTTTGAAAGAGCAATTTGCTCTGTTAATTATCCATCATTTTTGTGCAGTCTGTTTTGTCAGACTTGTCTTTAGCTTCCAAGTTGTATGTGAAGAATTGTTTCCGTTGTAATGCACAATGTACTAAAAATTGAGAGATGAAAATGTGAAGAGTTTTTCCAGCTTTGATTTCATGTCTGGAATTTTGGAACCCACTACTTGCAGTTGTTAATCTGTCCAAACTGGTCTGGTTTGGGATGCCCTCATCCTTCTTGAATCGCTGTTAAAGGCGGAGCAATTCCTACAAGTGCCATGTCCCCACTGTTGTTCTAATTCTTGTTTCTTTGTTTTCCACACGCTGCTTTTCAAGCCTCCTTTTTCTTTACAGTCAAAGTGAGAACTGCACTGTGAGGTGTCTGAACCTTGTTGTGCCTGTACATAAATAGAACAGCAGCAAAGCCAGACAGGTGACTGTGCTGACAGCTCTCATAGCCAGTAACACGTAACTGTGCTAAATCCCTTGTGACGGCTTTGATTTCATTTTTGCCAGTGAAATCCTTGTAAAAGGAAGTGCAGCAGTGTGATGAGCTAAGGTGAAGATGCTGGTTTTAGTAGTGCTCTAAGCTGAGTGAAAGGGCAATTGAATGAGGGTTATATGCTTTCTCTGGGACGATAAGGTTTTATTTCCTGAGGGAAAGAGCCAGCTTTTCATGGGCTATATGTGGGCTTTGGCAAGGGCAGACAATCCAGTCTGTCAGGAAGCCATTTGAGGTGCTTCAGGTTTGTAAGCTTGTCTTTTTGTTTTTCAGGCGGATATTTGGAGCATGGGTGTAGTGCTGTATGCTCTGCTGTGTGGGTTTTCCCTTTGGATGATGACAATATGATGGCACTCTACAGGAGGATACCAGTGGGTATCAGTGGTGCTAGAATACACTGAGAAGGGAAATAGCTGAGCTTGACAAGAGGCCTTGCTTTTCGGATGGCAGAACATGCTGAGCTGTGAGTAGAAAGGCCTGTCTGCTGAATATTGTCCCTGTTTTTGCTGCTTTGTCTACCAGTATTTAGTGGAATTGGTTCTACGCTTGGTTGGCCTATGTGGCACTGTAGCCTAATTCTGTACCATGATAGCATACAGAATTTAAGGAGAAGTATTTTCTTGCCAATGGTCTGGATTTTTTGTATCAGGTTCTTCAACTGGCTGCTCCCTATACTATCTGTAGTAAAAATACAGACACATCATTTGATTTCCCTGAAATGAATGTTCCTAAATGCCAGCTCTTCTCATGTCTACAAAGATCAAAGTTCTGCATTTGCTATTAGAATTTCCTCTTCCAGAATCAGGAGGTAATGTAGGACCCCACAGATTGCCTTCAGAATCCAGCAGTTAGTTCTGTTTCCTTTCGGAGTGCATAACAACCTGAGCAAATGAATTGAATGACGTGGCTTATTAGTCTGGTACAAACTCTGCTGTACACTGAAACTTGGTCCATTTGTAAGCAGGACTTTTTCCATCTCTGCAGGACAGCAGAAAACCCTTTGTGCTAATCATGATGCCAAGAAGCAGAATGCGGCAGATGATCCAACTGCTTCAGGTGTTCATTTCCTTAAAACTGAATAGTTTTGGACTGAGAGTTTGTAAGCAGAACGGAGCTCTTAAAGCTGTCAGAGACTATTTCTGCACTGTTCAATTCTATCTGCACAACATACACAGGATCTCAGAACTGCGTTGCTTGAATTGGTGGAACTTGTTGAAGTGAACTGGGATGAGCAAGTTTTAGAACTTAGTCAGAATGCAGTAAAAAATGGATAATCTCATGAGTATTAAGGTACAGGCTTGCTATTTCTGCACTGAATTTGTTTTTATTTTACATGGCTGTGATCTGAAAGTTGCTTGAAACGCAGGCACCTAGGCACTGTTGTGTAACTGAATTTCACACGATAGGTCCTGAAATATCCTGGAATCAAAAACTCTGACTTGTTTTAAGTCTGCTGCTTGAGTCTAATCAGGGTCATAGTGTCTGTGTGCAGTGTTTCTTTCCCTGTAATGCTCCACATCATTTCATTTTGGGAATATTGAAGGAAATGGACTATGTGCCATAACTGTTGTTAGAACAAAGTATGTCTGGTGTGATCTTATGCATAGGTTCTGTAACTGCTCTTCACAGCTCAGGTGTTTGACCTTCCTTTTGGTGAAGTGATGAAATACTGCTGGTTTCTATTTGTGCTTCTAGGCACCTTGAAGCTCTTAGGAATAGAACAATTGTCTCCAGTTCTTTTCAATGATATCAGTAACAGCTCGAGTGTTGCTGCCCACTAGGTAGACCCAAAGAAGCAGATTACAGTGAAACAACACACGAGCTGGACCTGAATGAGGATCACTTTCAAGACAGTGGCTATGCTGCTTCAAGCCTACTTGCTTCTTCCTGCCGCCACTCTATTACCAAGTATCAACAACCTTTCATGATTCAACTTGCAAATGTTTGAAACTAACCCTTGTGTTTCTATGCCTTCCTAGGTGATTCGAGCCCTTGTCAACCCCAAAGATCCAAACCAAGCAGTGTCTTTCCATCAATGGAGAGTTCTTATTAAGCATGAATCGCTGCAATTCGGATGACAGCCTTCCACATGGTAACAGTGATGGACACAAGGGGCTCATCCACGTTCATGCTCTCATATCTCCTGGCTCTGCTGAAGCTCCTGACCTGAGCCTGCCAGACACAGCAGTCACCTGCCTGGATTGTGACCCAGCGCCTTTGCAGTGCTGCCCATCCCAAGCACAGCCCGAGTGTCCCAGCAGCAGCACCACCATGCAGGAGCAGGGCAGCATCAGTGAGGTGAAGCTGAGCATCTTAGATGGGGACTTAGAGTCAGGCTGCCAGTCCCAGGCACCAGGCAGCAGCACCAGCTCTGAGCCACTCTCATCTTGACAAGAGGAGTCCCATCTTCACCCTTGACCTCTCAAGCCCTCCTGTCTTTTATTGAATAAAGTCACTCTCATGCTCAGTCATCGCCTCGACTGCATTCTGAGTCTTCAATCACAGGGATTGGGATGAATGCAACAAACAGCAAGGCAGCTCAGCTTGCAATGCTATGGCTGTGGGGTTCGTGCAGGCAGAGCTCTGGGTTCCCATTTTGGCTGGCTTTGGGATGTCTGCAGCAAGATCTCTACCATTTTGTATGGGAGCAAATAATCTCTAGCATCCAGGTTGCTGCTCATGATATATCCCAGTCTTCCTGGCTGTCACTTTGTGATACTTTTCAAAGCCTTCTGATACTCTTTGATGCCTTGGCTGCTCCCTAACACCTCTGTCCTCCTGCCATGTTGACTCACGTCTCCCACTTTTAAGCTGGCTTTGCAGATCATCTCCAGCCCTGTCATCATCACGCTGCAGCAGGAGGTGCTCACCTGGCCCAATGTCTGGCAGTACTGCTTGTTCTGCAGATGAGCAGCTGCCTCCTCATCTCTTCAGCTACAGTAGTTTTTCTCAGGGCAGTTAGATGCAGTCATGCTCCTCTGGATTTGGTGTGTTAAATCCATGCTGCATGGCAGCAGTCAGTGCAATACAAAAGTGTTCTGTGTGCCATAGCATTTCTCCAGGGGCTGCCAAAGGTAGAAGCACAACACAGCACCATCCTTCTGACAGTAATGTCTGTGAGTGTTAGACATGTGAGCACTGCATCATCCCCAGCGTGTCAGTGCTTTTCCACACCAACCTGACTCTCACACTCTGCACTGAATGTAACTCTGCTCTTGTGGAGACAAATGCTTTCTGTCACATCCTCCATCCCTGCAACCATTTGCCGGTAGGCAGCTCTTGCAGAAGAATCAAGCAGCAGAACCTTGTGCTCACCCTACAGCATGCAAATGCTATGAAAGCAGAAATAACCTGGCATGCTCTGGGTCTGCAAGGCTGCACAGATGGGAGAGGTAGATTGTGTTTTTGCAGTGGAAGTTTCCAGTATTTTCAGTACATAGTGTAGGCCCTAACTGAATGTATAACCCTCTTGTAAAACAGCTGTATAAGTAGTTTTTCCACCAAGAAAGTTGCTGAACAGAATTAAGTTCAGACTGGGGGCATTCTGACATGGGGAGAATTGAGACAAGCACAAGATAAATACAGGGTGGGTAGAGCCCAGCGCAGGACAGAATGAATGTACTGACTTTTGGAAACATTGCCCTTCTCTGTCCGCAGAAAAGTACAAGGCAGACCTAAAAACAAGAGGTTGGTAATTGACCTTCTATGGAAATGAATCCTAGCCACAGTCTCGAGGAGTCTGTGAGCCTGAGATGCTCAACCAATGAGAGCCATGAGAGCATCACCTGCATTGGGTTTAGGGCACAGAACAGAATTGATTTCACTGACTGGTGTGCAGTTTCTCCCTTGCCAATAGGGGATGTGCGCGCAGTATTGCAATAATGAATAAGCACTGCTGCTATCGCTGCCATCTTTGCCTAACTAGAAATCTTTGACTTTGAGAGTTTCTCACACAAGGGGAGAGGGTAAGAAAGTAAAGAGGCACAGAAAACTAAGGGAAACTGCTCTTCTTTATCTTATCTATAAAAATTGATACGATGCTGTTGTGCATTTTTTTTAATTTTATTTTTAATTTTTTGCTAATGTCAGTTAGATTGTTTTAAAATATCCACACACCAAAATCTGACTACCAAGCAAATGTAATGAAAATGAAATGAAGGTGAGTTAGTGGAAAGCACAAGGCCATATTATATTAGGCTCCAGCAAATTTACAGGCAGTCACTGCACGAAGAGGTAGATCTGAGTTGCACATTATATGATTCCCACAAAGATTAAGGAAATCTGAAGCTTTCAATATATTTTTTTAATTCTTTTTTCATTTCATTTTTAAACACCTGACCCAGACCCCAACCCTCACAGGAGCTGTAAAGATAACAGCATTAACCAGCAATGTAACTCTAATCCTAACCCTTACCCTGATTCTAAAATCGTCCCTAACTCCAAATGCAACAACAAAAATGATGCTAGAAGTTTGTAGCAAAAGGAACCTTAACCCTGATCATAATCCAAAAAAAAAATCAATATGGTAACAATAATCTTTACCTTAAGAGTAATATTAATCAGAGCCCAGATGATGCCTGCATCCAATCAGAAGCATGCTTTGCATTATTTAAGAGTTGTATTTTTTCCAATGAACTCTCTCTATTATCACGTTTATAAAGTAACAGAGTCTGTTCTTTTTCTCCTGACACTGTGCCTTACTCCTGACATCCCCTGGAAATGACCCAGATAGGGCACCATCAAAGTAATGCTAATAGTAATGTCAATCCTAAGGGTATCTCTAGCCTCAGTGTTAATGGGACGCTAACAACAATCCCAACAGCCTTAAACATTCTGGTGGTGTGAAAGAGGTGCTGCCTTGCACATGCTGGGCAGTCCCATTGCCTGTTAAATGCAGGCGGCAGCGTAGAAACATGATGCCCGTGGTCAGAATGCCCTGTGGCAGATCCTGGCACCGGAGAACTGACCGGAGAACCATGAGAGAACTGACAACAAATCACGCGACATCAGAACCGACCCAGTGGTTATTTACAAGCCTTGGGAGACCCAGACAGGATCTCAGAGTGGTGAATGTAGGTACAGAAGTTGTTACTACTCTGTTTTCTTCTAAAAGAAGTGTTTTTTTTTCATCTCAGAATTTTGGGGGGGGGGGGGCGGGGGGGCGGGAAAGGGATATCAATTTAATTACTCATTAATTTATTGACAGACATTCACGTTTGCTACGTTTGGAGAAGTTTTTATTTGTTTGCTGTGGTTTGATTTTTTTTTTTCTTTTTTTTTTTCCCCCTTCCCTCCTCTTCCATCTTTGTGTTCTTCCCCTATAATCAAAAGAACGGATCCCCAGGGTCTGTCCCGCAGACGTTCTTTCCGTGGTCTCTGCTGCCACCTGCTGGCCAATAAGCGGAACTGCCACTGTTGGGCGTTTGGTGCCTCAGGAAGCACAACGCAGATCTGAGTTCTGACCGGTCTACGCAGCAAATCCGCCAGCCTTTATTGCGATAAGCCCTCCAGACAAGAGCATAAAGTCTTTGCCTGAGGGCAGGGTTAGTAGTAATGGATGTCAGTTTTGAAATTTCCAGTCCATTCACCATAGCACTTTCTGCCTCCATGTCCCATAACCAGAGCAGCTATGCTGGCATGCTCTCTTGGTTTCTGTCTAAACCACTGTACTATATCCATCAGTTCAGCTGCTGTATTATGGGCAGCAGGGTTTGGGGGGTGGACACTGGTCAGGGCACTCCCACCAGCCTATCCTGCATTTTTTTTTTTTTTTTTTTTTCATTTTTGGGTTACAATCAGTCAGATCTCAAATAGATCTAGTCCAAATGGAACCTCAAAATCTGACCTTTTAGTGCCTTCATTTACAGAGTCCATTTTATACAGATTCCCTTGTACAGGGCCCCCATGGTCCTCCAGACAGTTGTTACTGATCTTCCATAGGAGAACGATTGAATTAGGTTTTTTCCCATCAAAACTGCCACCTGTCTTTCCAATTTTTCAACACTATCATTCAATAGCTGATTTGCATCAGCCTGAGCCTCTTCAGTTATGTTCAGACAGTTCAAGGCCATTAAAAGTGGCCATGCCACCATGAACACAGCTAACTGTCATTCTCAAGTTGTAAGTATGTCTTTGCTAAGACCATGGAAATACTCAGTCAGGTGGGCCAGGGACTCATGGACCCTCCCTCCGTCCCACACAGGGCCCCATTTTTCAGTGACAGAAGCAGTGCTGCATTTTGAGGATCCTAGGAATCCCAGGACATGCCCTGACAAAAGGTCATTCAAAGGGGTAGTCTTTCCCCATCCAAACAACTCCATGATATTCACAGAATCACAGAATTGTAGGGGTTGGAAGGGACCTCCAGAGACCACTGAGTCCAGTCCCCCTGCCAAAGCAGGTTCCCTACACCACAAAAGAGGTACGAAGAGGTAGATCTGAGTTGCACATTATATGATTCCCACAAAGATTAAGGAAATCTGAAGCTTTCAATATATTTTTTTAATTCTTTTTTCATTTCATTTTTTAAACACCTGACCCAGACCCCAACCCTCACAGGAGCTGTAAAGATATCAGCATTAACCTGCAATGTAACTCTAATCCTAACCCTTACCCTGATTCTACAGGGGACTGTCTGAAACGGACATCAATTCAATTACTCATTTATTTATTGACAGACATTCAAGTTTGCTACGTTTGGAGAAGTTTTTATTTGTTTGCTGTGGTTTGGTTTTTTCTTTTTTTCTTTTTTTCTTTTTTTTTTCCCCCTTCCCTCCTCTTCCATCTTTGTGTTCTTCCCCTATAATCAAAAGAGAACGGATCCCCAGGGTCTGTCCCGCAGACGTTCTTTCCGTGGTCTCTGCTGCCACCTGCTGGCCAATACACGGAACTGCCACTGTTGGGCGTTTGGTGCCACAGGAAGCACAACGCAGATCTGAGTTCTGACCGGTCTACGCAGCAAATCCGCCAATCTTTATTGTGATAAGCCCTCCACATGGCATTGCGCATGCACTCGAACACGCAACAGGCATAGATTTCTCTTAACTCCTTGAGGAGCAGGCAAGCAGAACAACTGAGCGCACCACTGCTTGTGATTGGGCCACCCCCATCATAGAGATGTGTGTTAGATCTTTTACCCACCCCTGGACTGG
The DNA here is from genome assembly GCF_054131305.1 of Coturnix japonica. NCBI lineage: Eukaryota > Metazoa > Chordata > Aves > Galliformes > Phasianidae > Coturnix > Coturnix japonica. Next base: position 15,555,715 of record NC_140671.1, on the reverse strand, counting down.
CCTTGTTGTTTAACGATAACCTCTGAAATCTGAGCTACTGGTTCTACCACCTGTAGTGTAGAATAGGTAGCCAATAAATGCTTTTCAACTGTGATGTATCTTTATTCTGCTCCATGCCAAACCTGTGGCCAAAACCTCATAGGGGTTCACAAAGAACTCTGGCTCTGCCAGAGCCCCCATCCAGACCCTTCTTGAGTTACATTCACATCTAGTTTGGCTGAAAAGGTTGGACTATAAATACTCAGTGCTTGGGCCTGTTTAACAGATATTTTTTCCTGATTATGCTGTCCATCGATCTTTTTAAACTGAACTCCTGCTCTAATCTGGTCTTTAAACATTTGTTGTCTCAAGACCCTAATGGGTCCAGACTGGATTACCTTAGGGGCTGGACGCCTAAGTCATGGCAGCAGATGGTTCTCTGCCTTTCTCAGACCTTTCCACCACCATTCAGAGCCTGCATCTGGCCGTAGGCACTCTTGTCTCCCCATCAATTGGGCAGCCTGTTGTATTACAGCACCTGAGGGCCACTGGGGGGTTCAGTATGGATAACATAGACCCATACTGATGTAAAGGTGATGGCTGTAGGATGAGATCCCTCGTTCCTGATGAAAAATTTATTGACTGGGCTCTCAAAATCATCTTCATAGATTGCCTCTTTCATGCCTAATTCTCTAATATAATTTTGTTAGTCCTCCATAGAGGACCACAGGCTGATATTTAATGGTATGTCATTCTTATTTGGCCATGTTATATGACACACAGCCATAAATCATTCACTGATCAAATGGCTATCCTCATTATGTTGGACAGAGCATACAGTCTTTGCCTGAGGGCAGGGTGAGTAGTAATGGATGTCAGTTTTGAAATTTCCAGTCCATTCACCACAGCGCTTTCTGCCTCCATGTCCCATAACCAGAGCAGCTATGCTGGCATGCTCTCTTGGTTTCTGTCTAAACCACTGTACTATATCCATCAGTTCAGCTGCTGTATTATGGGCAGCAGGGTTTGGGGGGTTGGATACTGGTCAGGGCACTCCCACCAGCCTATCCTGCATTTTTTTTTTTTTTTTTTTTTTCATTTTTGGGTTACAATCAGTCAGATCTCAAATAGATCTAGTCCAAATGGAACCTCAAAATCTGACCTTTTAGTGCCTTCATTTACAGAGTCCATTTTATACAGATTCCCTTGTACAGGGTCCCCATGGTCTTCCAGAGAGATGTTCCTGATCTTCCATAGGAGAATGATTGAATTAGGTTTTTTCCCCATCAAAACTGCCACCTGTCTTTCCAGTTTTTCAACACTATCATTCAATAGCTGATTTGCATCAGCCTGAGCCTCTTCAGTTATGTTCAGACAGTTCAAGGCCATTAAAAGTGGCCATGCCACCATGAACACAGCTAACTGTCATTCTCAAGTTGTAAGTATGTCTTTGCTAAGACCATGGAAATACTCAGTCAGGTGGGCCAGGGACTCATGGACCCTCCCTCCGTCCCACACAGGGCCCCATTTTTCAGTGACAGAAGCAGTGCTGCATTTTGAGGATCCTAGGAATCCCAGGACATGCCCTGACAAAAGGTCATTCAAAGGGGTAGTCTTTCCCCATCCAAACAACTCCATGATATTCACAGAATCACAGAATTGTAGGGGTTGGAAGGGACCTCCAGAGACCACTGAGTCCAGTCCCCCTGCCAAAGCAGGTTCCCTACACCACAAAAGAGGTACGAAGAGGTAGATCTGAGTTGCACATTATATGATTCCCACAAAGATTAAGGAAATCTGAAGCTTTCAATATATTTTTTTAATTCTTTTTTCATTTCATTTTTTAAACACCTGACCCAGACCCCAACCCTCACAGGAGCTGTAAAGATAACAGCATTAACCTGCAATGTAACTCTAATCCTAACCCTTACCCTGATTCTACAGGGGACTGTCTGAAACGGACATCAATTCAATTACTCATTTATTTATTGACAGACATTCAAGTTTGCTACGTTTGGAGAAGTTTTTATTTGTTTGCTGTGGTTTGGTTTTTTCTTTTTTTCTTTTTTTCTTTTTTTTTTCCCCCTTCCCTCCTCTTCCATCTTTGTGTTCTTCCCCTATAATCAAAAGAGAACGGATCCCCAGGGTCTGTCCCGCAGACGTTCTTTCCGTGGTCTCTGCTGCCACCTGCTGGCCAATACACGGAACTGCCACTGTTGGGCGTTTGGTGCCACAGGAAGCACAACGCAGATCTGAGTTCTGACCGGTCTACGCAGCAAATCCGCCAATCTTTATTGTGATAAGCCCTCCACATGGCATTGCGCATGCACTCGAACACGCAACAGGCATAGATTTTTCTTAACTCCTTGAGGAGCAGGCAAGCAGAACAACTGAGCGCACCACTGCTTGTGATTGGGCCACCCCCATCATAGAGATGTGTGTTAGATCTTTTACCCACCCCTGGACTGGCCTTGTTGTTTAACGATAACCTCTGAAATCTGAGCTACTGGTTCTACCACCTGTAGTGTAGAATAGGTAGCCAATAAATGCTTTTCAACTGTGATGTATCTTTATTCTGCTCCATGCCAAACCTGTGGCCAAAACCTCATAGGGGTTCACAAAGAACTCTGGCTCTGCCAGAGCCCCCATCCAGACCCTTCTTGAGTTACATTCACATCTAGTTTGGCTGAAAAGGTTGGACTATAAATACTCAGTGCTTGGGCCTGTTTAACAGATATTTTTTCCTGATTATGCTGTCCATCGATCTTTTTAAACTGAACTCCTGCTCTAATCTGGTCTTTAAACATTTGTTGTCTCAAGACCCTAATGGGTCCAGACTGGATTACCTTAGGGGCTGGACGCCTAAGTCATGGCAGCAGATGGTTCTCTGCCTTTCTCAGACCTTTCCACCACCATTCAGAGCCTGCATCTGGCCGTAGGCACTCTTGTCTCCCCATCAATTGGGCAGCCTGTTGTATTACAGCACCTGAGGGCCACTGGGGGGTTCAGTATGGATAACATAGACCCATACTGATGTAAAGGTGATGGCTGTAGGATGAGATCCCTCGTTCCTGATGAAAAATTTATTGACTGGGCTCTCAAAATCATCTTCATAGATTGCCTCTTTCATGCCTAATTCTCTAATATAATTTTGTTAGTCCTCCATAGAGGACCACAGGCTGATATTTAATGGTATGTCATTCTTATTTGGCCATGTTATATGACACACAGCCATAAATCATTCACTGATCAAATGGCTATCCTCAGTATGTTGGATAGAGCATACAGTCTTTGCCTGAGGGCAGGGTGAGTAGTAATGGATGTCAGTTTTGAAATTTCCAGTCCATTCACCACAGCGCTTTCTGCCTCCATGTCCCATAACCAGAGCAGCTATGCTGGCATGCTCTCTTGGTTTCTGTCTAAACCACTGTACTATATCCATCAGTTCAGCTGCTGTATTATGGGCAGCAGGGTTTGGGGGGTTGGATACTGGTCAGGGCACTCCCACCAGCCTATCCTGCATTTTTTTTTTTTTTTTTTTCATTTTTGGGTTACAATCAGTCAGATCTCAAATAGATCTAGTCCAAATGGAACCTCAAAATCTGACCTTTTAGTGCCTTCATTTACAGAGTCCATTTTATACAGATTCCCTTGTACAGGGTCCCCATGGTCTTCCAGAGAGATGTTCCTGATCTTCCATAGGAGAATGATTGAATTAGGTTTTTTCCCCATCAAAACTGCCACCTGTCTTTCCAGTTTTTCAACACTATCATTCAATAGCTGATTTGCATCAGCCTGAGCCTCTTCAGTTATGTTCAGACAGTTCAAGGCCATTAAAAGTGGCCATGCCACCATGAACACAGCTAACTGTCATTCTCAAGTTGTAAGTATGTCTTTGCTAAGACCATGGAAATACTCAGTCAGGTGGGCCAGGGACTCATGGACCTTCCCTCCGTCCCACACACGGCCCCATTTTTCAGTGACAGAAGCAGTGCTGCATTTTGAGGATCCTAGGAATCCCAGGACATGCCCTGACAAAAGGTCATTCAAAGGGGTAGTCTTTCCCCATCCAAACAACTCCATGATATTCACAGAATCACAGAATTGTAGGGGTTGGAAGGGACCTCCAGAGACCACTGAGTCCAGCCCCCTGCCAAAGCAGGTTCCCTACACCACGTTGCACAGCTCAGCATCCAGGCAGGTCTTGAATATCTCCAGAGAAGGAGATTCCACAACCACCCTAGGCAGCCTGTTCCAGTGCTCTGTCACTCTCACCGTAAAGAAGTTATTGCACACATTAGTGCAGAACTTCCTATGGTGCAGTTTCTGTCTGTTTCCCCTTGTCCCGTCTCCACACACTGCTGAAAAGAGTCTGGCCTCAACACTTTGCCCCCCACACCTCAAATATTTATAGAACCTGGATCCTGTCCCCTCTCAGCCTTCTTTTCTCAAGGCTAAACAGACCCAGTTCCCTCAGTCTCTCCTCATTGGGGAGATGCTCCAGGCCCTTCACCATCTTAGTGGCCCTCTGCTGGACTCTTTCTAAGAGATCCCTGTCTTTTTTTTACTGGGGAGCCCAGAACTGGACACAATATTCCAGATGAGGCCTCACCAGGGCAGAGTAGAGGGGGAGGATCACCTCCTTCGACCTGCTGGACACGCTCTTTTTAATGCACCCCAGGATGCCATTGGCTTTTTTGGCTACAAGGGCACACTGCTGGCTCATGGTTAATCTGTCGTCCACCAGGACGCCCAGGTCCCTCTCAGCAGAGCTCCTCCCCAGCAGCTCTTCCCCCAGCCTGTACCGGTGCATGCAATTATTTCTCCCTAGGTGCAAGACTCTACACTTGCTTTTGTTAAACCTCATCCGGTTTCTTACTGCCCGGCTCTCCAGCCTGTCCAGGTCTCGCTGAATGGCAGCACAGCCTTCAGGTGTGTCAGCCAATCCTCCCAACTTCGTGTCATCAGCAAACTTGCTGAGGGTGGTCATTGATGAAGATGTTGAACAAGACCGGACTGAGCACAGACCCCTGGGGGATGCCGCTCGTTACAGGCCCTCAGCCAGACACTGCACCGCCAACGACAACACTCTGCACTCTGCCAGTCAGCCAATTCTCGACCCACTTCACTGTCCAATCACCTATCCCATACTTCCTCAGCTTTGTTATAAGGATGTCATGGGAGACTGTATCAGTTATAGAGGTTATAGAGTTCAATTCCTGTAGTCAATTTGGCGGCCCAGGTGGGACCAGCTCTGTTCGCTGCAGGACCAGCTGAGAGGGAGACACTTTTGGCGCACCCTGAGATTTCTCTGAAGGACTCCCTTCCTCACCTGATCACTGCAGGGACAGACAAGGACCACCCATAGGTGGACCAGGTATGTGTATGGTAAGTGGAGCCCATATGTCTTGAGGAGACATCCTACACAGTTTACAGCCATACGTGCTGCTCCCAGGGAGGTGAGCTCATGGCTTTGGTTGCCAGCTGGGGTAGGAAGACTCCTTGGGTGAGTTCCTATGAAAGGGAACTGTATGTCATATGAATGGAAACAAGAACAAGTACTCTCTCCCAGGTGGGTGACAATAGGAGGGACCTAGGTTGGTCTCTCCTACGGGTATGGGATATAGTGGATAGCCTGTCAAATGGTAGCCTGGGTTCTCCAAGTTGTAATCACGGGGGTTATAGGTTGTATGTTCAATATTATCATCTGCTTTAAGTGTTTGGTACCGTGTGTCAAGCCGACTCTGGGAAAAACATTAACGTTTGCAACTGGTCGACCAGAGTATGAGTGTTATTAAGATTCCAGCTAGAAAACGTTGTCAGCATTGTGTAGTATGAATAAACCATGGTTTTTGATCTAAATGTCAGAGTGAGTGTGGTGTGAGTGAGACACAGAACAGCTGCAGGGTGAGTGCCGAGTCCCGATCCATGTTTCCTTCCTCCTGTGAGGGAAATGGCCAGACACGGACAAAGTGAAAGACTGTGTTGTGTGTCCACTCATAAGTACTTTCTGCTTGTATGTAAGAAGACAGGAGTTTGTACTCTGTAGATTAGTAAGATTGTCCTGAGGAGAGGTGTACATTCCACCCGACCAATGAGTGTCAACCCATTTATGTAATACTATGTACTGCTTGCGAGGAAGTGTGTGAGGGAGGTGGTTCAATCAGTGCTGGTTCTGTGGCACAGTGTTTATAACTGAAGAATACAGACTGTATTAAGGGAGTTTATGTGAACTGAAGAACTGTACGTTTTGACAAACTGTTTTGATGGTATAAGAAAGTGTAATTGTTAATGATATATGAAAGTGTAGTTGAGGGAATGTGGAAGTGTATCTGAGCATAGAAATAGAGGAAGCATTTACAGAGGAAAAAGGATTAAAGTGAGTTTACCTGCATTGACATGAGAGCAACACCCTGCCAGACCGCTGCCCTGTGAGCTGAGCAGAGCAGAGCAGAGACACAGTCCCCATGTATCAGGTAGTGTTATTCTGCTTACCAAAAGAATGAGTTCACTACAGAAGAGGCAAATCTTCCCCTCTGCTCCATCTGTGGCATACTCTGGAGTTCAAGGCATTGCAAAGCTATGGCACATCTACTTTCTTTCAATGATGAAAACTTAGTGTGCTCTGGGCTCTCATTTCAATTGCATCTAAAGAAGTCTAGGGTCATGCCAGCTGACAGGAAGCTGGCAAATGTTGTCTCATTGTAAGGAAGAGCAAGAAAGATGACATGGGCAATTATGGACCTGTCAGTCCAGAGCCTGGTAAAATTATGGAGAAAATGATGGTGGGAGTTATGGAAAAACAGCTGAAGGACAATTCTGTCATTGGTCGCAGACAACACAAGTTTGTGAGGCAAAGGTCCTGTTTAATTTAAGCTCATTTTGTGACACAGTTATCCGTTTAGTTGACCAAGGGAAGCCAGTTGATGTAATCCTTGAGGATTTCAGTGGAGATTTTGATACTGTTTCTCACAACAACCTTCTGGACAGAATGTTCTGCATATGGCTAGACAGAAACACAATGTGGTGGGTGAGCAGTTGGCCAGTAGGTCAGTTCCAAAGGATTATAGTCAGTTTTTTCCATCAGGCTGGTAGATGGTCACTGTCGGGGTCCCCAGGGTTCCATTTTGGGGCCACTTTCCTTTCATGTTTATGCAGATGACTTGCATGCAGGACTAGAAGACGTTCTGAGCAAGTTTGCTGATGAGACCAGATGAGGAGGTGCTGTTGCCTCCACTGAGGGTGGAGAGGACTTGCAGAGAGATGTGGACAAGTCAGAGAAGTGGGTACCAGTTGGTACTAAGCACCAAGTGCATAACGTATAACAAGAACAAGTGCCTGATTGTGCACCTGGGTAGGGGCAATGCTGGACATACACACTGACTGGATATGGGACACTGGAGAGGATTCTGACTGGAAAGGGTTGGGGTGCTGGTCAGCATCACACTGAATGTGAGTCAGCAGTGTGCCAAGGCAGCCAGGAAAGACAACAGTCCCCTGGAGTGCATGAAGCAACTTATTGCCAGCTGGGTGAGGGAAAGGGTTGTCCCTCTGCTCTGCATTGCTACTGCCTCACTATGTTCTGGGCACCACAGAACATAAAGGACTTCAAACTCTGGGAGAATGTGCAAAGGAGGGCACTGAAACCGAGAGATCTGAAGTTCAGAGTTTCACAAGGATTGGCTGCTTGTTCAGACTGGGCCCTTCTCACATCCCTGCTCACATCCTGCAATGAAACATAGGTCTCATATGGGACATGAACCTCACAGCGTCCTTGCACCACATGTAGAGCCTGGGATCTTCTGTCCCCATGTCTTTCATTTAACATCATACAAAATTCCAACCCATTGCCCCAGGAAATGCCCAGAGCCAACATGACATACAGGACCTCTCTACCACTGGTCTTGCAATCAGGGCTTGACCTGTCTGCTTTGTAAGGCAAAGGAGAGGTTTCTTAGCATGCCAGTGCCTTTGCCTGCCTGTAGTCATGGCTTCCAGTTATCTTCTCTAACAAGTCCCTTGGGAAGCTTACTTGGTAATGTTCCTCAGCGGGCCCATTAATACTCCAAGAAACTTCACTGTTACTTCTGACTTTGTCTTGTTGAGCACTTTGTGCAAACTTCTCTCTGCACTAGAGGCTGATGAACTCAGCATCAAATGCACCCTGGGACCATTATAACCTAAAGAATCTCCTGTGCCTTATGCCATCTTGTTATCTTCTTCAGGTTATCAGAACTTGTTCAGCAAAAAGGAGGGATATCTGGAGAGAGCTTAAAGAATCCAGTATAAATTTATTGTCTATTTATTTATAGTTGGGTTTAAAGAAGACATTAAAGCAGCACTGTGCAACTGATACCAATCCAGGATGTCCCAATGAGTTCTGTACTGTTACTGTGTTGACAAAGGTCCTTCTCAACCTCCCCACCCAATTTCTGCTCACAATGGACCTATGGGACTTGCATCACTTTTCTTCACATCACTCTTCTCCTCTGCATTCATCCGCTCAGTGTTAAAACTGCTTTGCACCAACTCCCACTGGCTTTCCTCAGAGAACCAGCTACACATGGAAAAGGAAAGATTTCTCTTTTTTATCTGGCCAGCAAATGGAAAGAAAGGTGATGCAATTGAATGAACAGTAAAACACAGTGATCAACTGCATGCCATGTTCAAGCGGCATCTATTGAAGTTTGTCTTTCATATGGAATACTTTTAAAAGAAATGATTTATTCTGAGGTAGGATAGGATAGATTGAATCACAGTGAAGTAGTTGACAACAGAGGCCATCAGACTCTGGTAGATAGAGCAAATTCCAGTAATCTCCCTGGGATAGATCAGCCAGGTAGTTGAGAGGTATCAACTTAAAACTGATCAGGACTTGTGAGTATTTCACACATTGAGACGGGTTAACACATTCTCACTGATTCTCAGACTTTGGGGAGATGGAACAAATTCCAGTAATCCCCCTGAAAGTCAGAAATCAGACAGATAATTGGGAGGTATCTGACTGAACAAAGAGCAAGGGATGGAGAAATCTGGAGGGCAGTGGGAGTAGTTTGTGCCCAAATGGCCTGCTGAAAACATGCCCTTAACCATGGCCATTTATTTAGGAGAGCTGAAAAAACTTGGAGGATGAGACACATCAAATAGGCAGCAGGGAAGAGTAGTGCTGGGCACCGGGCTATAGTCACAGGGCATTGGCACTGGCACCACTGTCTGTGTCTCTGAATCTGAAGACATTTGTGTCCAGCGAACACAGTTCTGGAAAACATTGTAGTTTCAGTAAAAGAAAAAAAAAGACATCAAATCACCTCAAAGATTCATATTTTCAACTTAAAATGGAACAAGACTCATGAGAATTTTTCATGTTGAGAAGGGTTAACACAATTTCAATGATTTCCATCTTTGTCTTCAATTATTTGTTTCAGTTTTATTGACATTTATGATCAACTATTAAGCTTACAGCCTCAAAATAAATAAAAAGAGATACATTTGCATCTTGCACGTGGCCTGATGCCCCTTTCACCTTCGCAGTTCCCACAAGTCCTTCCATGCCGGAGAGTATGAGATCCAGCAGAGCACCTCTCCTCTTTGGTTCCTCCACTGCTTGGTCAAGAAGCTGCCATCTGTGCTCTCCAGGGATCTGCTGGATGCCACATGCCCTGCTGTGCTGTCCCTGCCACAGATAATGGAGTGACAAAGGCCACCAAATGGGACAAGGGACAGACAACATCAGATTCCCATCTGTCTGCAGAGGGCACCTTCCATTTACTCTCCCTGATCAGGAAGACAGGAAAAGACACTGATGGTCTCCTCTGTTTGCCATTTCCATTAGCTCTGACCTTTCTGCTCTTCCATCCCCAGGCAGAGCTCAGTGCACTCTCACAGAGGGCATTCACCCTTCTTTATCTCCTCGCCCATCCATCCTAAAGACTCGGTATCCCCCTTGTGCTACAGTGCAGTTGTGGAAGCCATTAAACTGTGTCCCCATGGTCCAAACAGGAGCTCAGGCCTGCAGCTCTATCAAGATTTCTAGCTTCTTGTGTGTTGGTGTTTGCATTAGTGCAAAACCACAGAAGTAAACATCCTAATTGGAAAGCATCACTGGACATAGCCTGACTGGATAGCTAATCTATGGTATCAGTGTGCAGAAGGTGGCACACAAACATTAGACTGATCGTGGGCCTTGGAGTTGACACAGCAACATGGTCACACCATGGGCATGGCTTTCCTGAAGGCCCTGTGCTGCTCTTGCAGCTGTGAGTGAATTCACCAGACAGCCAGTGCTATCCCCTCTCTGGCCCTCGGCTGATGCCCAGGAAGGAGCTGTCTATCTCAGGGATTTCCCACATGGTTTACAAGCACTGGCACACATCAGGAGCAGCCCAGGCACCTTGGGCATCACCCAGTGTCTGTGTGTGAGCAGCTGCCTCCCAGCTGAAGGTCCGAGGACTCAGAGCAGGAGCTCACATGCAGGCAACTCCTTGTGCTCTTCTGAACTGAACCAGAGGAATCCCAGCTCCTGTGGGTGTGTAGGGAGCTGAATCCCATTTCAGCTCCAGGATTTCTGTCAAGGGATGAGACTCCTGCACTGCCTCAGCTGGATCACTGCCCTGCACAGGGAAAGTCCAAACCTCGCCTTCCTTGTCTGGTTGCCCTTATTGTTTCATCAAACGATCTCTGGGAGCACTCCCCATATGTCTCCAATCAGTCACTGACCACTGGACATGTGGTGGTTAATTGAGCGAATTTCAAAGCACAGTCATGATGCTGTTGTCTTTCAGGAGCTGTTGGCCATGAGGACCCAGGGACATGTCAGGGGAGACAAGTCGGAAAGATAAAAATGACATAATCTGCTGCTTGCCTGTCCAGGCTCCTGGGACACAGGGAGCTCATAAAAGTGTGCAGGGCTGCAGAGAGACAGCTGTGCCCAGGAGCAGCTCTTGTGCACAGCACAGCCTGCAGGTGACAGAAGGAGAGGAGAGAAACTGAAGAGAGCTTGCAGGATGTGTGTGGTGTGAGCGGGCTGTGAGCTCACTGCAGGAGCATTGCTCACAGACCATGACAGGGTAAGTCTCACTGCAGACCATGAGCTGCTTTTCATAGAGGGTCAACTTAATTTGGGACATCCCATAGGAGATCTGGATGCAGGCACTGCATGTTTCTTTACTGTGGAAAAAGCCTTCTGCTCCAGCTGAGGGCTTCCATACTGCAGTATGAAATCACAGCCCTGAGGGCTGCATGTCCCAGCACGGCTGCAGGCTGTGCAGCCGGGGCTGCAGGCGGGTGCCCAGGGCTGTCCTGCAGAGCAGGGTCCCTGCTGTGCCCCAGGGGCTGTGTGCCGGGTATGGGACTCTGCCGCCTGCCAGGCTCAGCACTCAGCCTGCCCGGGGAGCTGCCCAGGGTGCTGCAGGGAGACGGGTGGGGGGAAGGAGCCCCCCGGCAGGGCTTGTGCTGCCACAGCTGCTGCCTGGGGCAGGGGATCACAACTCCACTGCACAACGGAATGTTTCTGAGGGCACTTTGCAAGAGGAGAGCCAAGGCAGGGGGTTTCCATTTCCTGTTCTGAGGCAAAGAGGTTTGGAGTCAGAAATCTAAAAGGGGCAATAAGAGTTCTGAGAATTTTTCATCAATCAATTGCTTGTTTTGTGAACACTCACACATGATGTGCTTTCAGTCTCCCCTTTCTCGAAGGATGGAATTATCATCATTTTCTGTAGGCATGAATAATTCACTTATCCTACAAACAGGCAGCATTTTCTAACTGAAACTGAATGCCACAGAAGCTCGGGTAGGGGGCTCTAAGAGCACTTGGGGTAAAGATATGAGACATGAAACAGATGAAAATATCCAGGGAGAAGGCATAAGAAAATAAAAGGAAGGTTAGAGCTCCATATGCTGCTTCTGCTTAAGGAATGCTGAAATACATGAAATTAAATGCAAGTAATGGTGCTAAATGTACACTGTTGTAGGAGAATTAAAACATTTCATAGTATAGCAGGAGGAGTGTGTCTGAGAATGGTCTGGACTTGTCATTATCTTCTGCACTCTGAGCAGGACTCCAAGCCCAACAACAGCAGATGCCCAACAGCAGCTCCATCAGCGAGTTCCTCCTGCTGCCGTTGGCAGACACGCGGCAGCTGCAGCTCCTGCACTTCTGGCTCTTCCTGGGCATCTACCTGGCTGCCCTCCTGGGCAACGGCCTCATCAGCACAGCCGTAGCCTGCGACCGCCGCCTGCACACCCCCATGTACTTCTTCCTCCTCAACCTGGCCCTCCTCGACCTGGGCTGCATCTCCACCACTCTCCCCAAAGCCATGGCCAACGCCCTCTGGGACACCAGGGCCATCTCCTACACAGGATGTGCTGCACAGCTCTTTTTCTTTTCCTTCTTCCTCTCAGCAGAGTATTCCCTTCTCACCATCATGTCCTATGACCGCTACGTTGCCATCTGCAAGCCCCTGCACTACGGGACCTTGATGGACAGCAGAGCTTGTGCCACCATGGCAGCAGCTGCCTGGGGCACTGGGGTTCTCTATTCCCTGCTGCACACTGCCAGTACGTTTTCACTGCCTCTCTGCCAAGGCAATGTTGTCAACCAGTTTTTCTGTGAAATCCCACAGATCCTCAAGCTCTCCTGCTCTGGCTCCTACCTCATGGAATTTGTATTTCTCTTTTTTGGTGTCAGTTTAGGCTTTGGTTGCTTTGTTTTCATAGTTGTGTCCTATGTGCACATCTTCATGGCTGTGCTGAGGATGCCCTCTGAGCAGGGACGGCACAAAGCCTTCTCCATGTGCCTCCCTCACCTGACTGTGGTCTCCCTGTTTCTCAGCACTGGTGTTTTTGCCTACCTGAAGCCCCCGTCCATTTCCTCCCCACTCCTGGATCTGACAGTGGCACTTCTGTATGCAGTGGTTCCTCCAACACTAAACCCTATTATCTACAGCATGAGGAACAGGGAGATCAAGCACGCTTTCAGGAAGGTGTTGCAATAAGCACTATTCCAGCTACAATAAAATGCACAACTTCCTCAATAGGATTCCCAGTGGTGGTTCTTTATGTTTTATGCATCTTTGTCTGTTTGATTATGTGAGATATAGGAATGTGCAAAAAAAAATGTTATTGAACTTATAAATAAAAATGTATTTAAATTCTTTCCTACCTAATTTCCATTTTCTCACTCCAAGAACTCATGTAAACATGGAACCAGATTCCCTGAATATGTTATAAGATACCTAAAAAGCTTTCAAAATAGACTTACTTAGATTTTCTTTCTTCCTACTTTGCCTGGATTTGGGGAGGTACAGCCACAGACAGCAGCTCAACGTGCTCTTTTCATTCATGTGCTCTTACCAGTGCTGCAGTGCTCTTGAGTCCTCTCATTTGTGCAGTCCTGAAGGTCTTGTGTGTCTCACAACAGTCCTGTTGCCTCTACAGCAGCAATCCAGGGCTGCAGTCAGTAGCCGGCAATATGAACAGGTCTGTCAGAGCTGGTCTCCTTGCTGGCACTGCCATAACAAGAGGGCCCCTTTAGAGCAGGACCAGAGAACTGGAGGGAGGCCTCTTCCAAAGCTGGTGTAAGGAATATACCTCAGGAGCTGCTCCCTGAGAAAACCTTGAGATCTTCAGGTGCTCTTCACTGTGTGACCAGATCAGATTGAATAGTCCCAAGGAGATCCGTAAGCATCTCAAGGCAGTGCTGTGGTTTAAGGTTTATGGGTTGAGACAAAGAGAAAAAGAAAAGGATAATAATTATGACAAATGTATTTATACATATATAATATATTTAGTGTATTTTCACACATATACAACATATGCAGTTGCAAACATATATGAACTAATCCCTATGCGCATCTGTCTGCAAGTCCAGGATTAGTTGCAGGGGTTTTAACAGCCACAGGGTTCACTGTAGGAGCTGAAGTGGCTGTCGGGCTGTTGCAGGAGTTGAAGTGACCTCAGAGTTCATTGCCAGAGCTGGAACCACCACAGGACCTGTGACTATGTTGGAGCAGCCACTGGGCTCATTGGAGGGGTTGGAGCCACCGCAGGGCTGTACTTCCTCCCTTGGGAGGAATTTGTACCATTTTCTTATTACCATACTTGGAACAGCTACAGGACCCGTAGCAGGAGTAACTGCAGAGCTCATTATGAGGGGTGGAGTGACAGAGGGATCTGCCCAGAGCTTGGAGCAACTGCAGGACGTGTAGCAAAACCTTGGAGCTGCTGCATGGTCTGTGCCAGGAGTTGCAGAGGCTGCAGCACTGTCAGCAGATCCAGCTCTCTGGATCTGGCACACTGCAGTCATTTGTGCCTCTTGGGGGTTACCAGTGCCACAGCAGACCTGCCCCCAATATTCTACCAGTTTATCAGGATCCTGCAGTTGCTCGGAGATGAAGTTCCAAAGCCCTGGGGGTGCCCACCACTCCAGGCAGCTGCCCAGACCGTCCCACACCCTCTGCCATGCAGAGCCTTCTCACCTTGGGGCAGATCTCTCACTGATATTCCTGAATAATTGTTTAACCTCAATCATAGATTCATAGAATCACCAAGGTTGGAAAAGGCCTAAAAGATCATCCAGTCCAACCGTTCACCTATTACCTATAGCTCCCACTAAACCATGTCCCTCAACACAATATCCAGTACACCCCCGGACTCACAGAGGCGACAATGTAAATTGTGTAATTCCTAATCATATGGACAATATTACTTCCAAAACCCAAAGATGACCGCAGAGCTGAATGTGCACAAAACTTCACTTTGTCAGCTGCCAATTTTATCGTGGTACAAACTGAGGTCAAACAGCATAGCAAAATAAATACCCTAATGCAGCATCCAAGCACCAAGTAAGGAGCTGTGCAGTGAAGCTTCATGAGAAGACTCAACAAGCTCCACACATAGGGAGCACATCCACACATATCAGCACCATGGCCTGCACTTCTCCAGCTCCCACAAAGCCCTGTCCGCTCTGGACAGATGTGCTGCTATCTCAACCCTTGGAGCCTCACATCAGGCACCAAAATGACAGTGGTTGTTGAACCCAACATGTGGCTCAGCAGCACACAGTGCTTTGTGCACTGCCCAATTCCCAGTGGGATGGGGATGAGAACTGGGAAAAAGAGTACAACTTCTGGGATGTAACAAAGCAGTTTACTAAGAGAGATAAAAGAAGTGGAGTAATAGTTATCACTATATATCCGTTGATATGGAATTGTATGTAACAACTGATGCACAAGCACTTGCTCAGCACCTCCAGACTGATGCTCAGCTGGACCCTGGGCAGTGAAGAGACTGAGATGAACTCCCACCCCTTTCAATACAATTTCTGCTTGCTGTTAGCTGATAGAGAACGTCCCTTTGGCCACTATCAGTCAGCTGTCCTCACTCTGTTCCCTCCCAGCTCCATGTGCCCTCCACTGACCATGGCCTTGGCTCTGTACAACACTGCTTAGCAGCAGCTGTAAACATCAGAGTGTTATCAATGGTTTTCTCCTAGAACCAAAACACTGCACCACAGCAGACAGTCTGAAGAAAACAATTCCATCCCAGCTGTAACTCAGATTCCTGCCTGTCCCCTCTTCTTGTTCTTCCTGATCAGGAAGCAAGGAACAGAATCTGCCGCTCTCCTCTCTGAGCCCTTTCCATCAGTTCTCAGCTGGCTCCTCTGCCATCCCCAGGCAGAGCTCAGTGCCCTCTCATGGATGGCAGCAGCCTTTTCTCTTCTTCCTTGCCCATCCGTCATGCAGAATCTGTACCCCATTTGCTACAGTACAGAGCTGAGAATCAACCCACCGTGTCTCTTTGAACCAAACAAGACCCTAGGCCTGCAAAGGCACAGAGATTTGGAGTTCGCTGAGTGAATGTTTGTGGTCCTCTCATTAGTGTAACGACTCTTCAGAAAGGATCCCCTTCCAGAAGCATGTTTTGATTTTGCCTGGCTGGGCCTTGCATCTACACCGTGCTACTGGTGTTCAGAAGATGGCACACAGGTACGAGACCCATTGTGGGGCTCACAGTTGTCCAGTGAACATTGTCACTACCCAGGGCATGTCTTTCCTAAAGGTCCTCAGTGGCATTTGCCAGCTGGCTGGGGGTGTGCTGGAGACCCCAGGGAACTGCCATTCTGTTGTAATACAAGAAGAATTTTACAGAGCAGCAGCCATGGATCAAGATAAGCACTTTACAGAGCAGCAGCTGCAGAGCAGGATAAACAGCATGAGAACCAAGGACACCTCTAGCAAAAGAGTGAAAGGCTCGTGGCTTTGAAGCGGGGTTTTAGGGTTCTTATTGCAGAAGCTTTCTTCCAATTAGTACGTGTGATTTTTGAACACCCTTGTTTGTTTGCTATAAAAGTACGGCTCTTCAGGCAATAGATGGACACAGCTATATTTAACTATATTGGTGTGTGGTTGTTTGTCCTAGAACGCTGACTTTTGCCTTCAGGTTCGCCAACACATGGGGGCCCGCAATGTCATGGGATTTAACTCTTGAACACCTGTGGGATCCCGAGAAACTAAGCCAGTATTTGAGTCAGGGATGGCGCAGCCTAGATAGATCTAAGGGGGTATGACTTATTTGGGGCTTGGCTTGTGCTTACCGTGCTCTATATAACACTGTTCCGAAAAGAGAGAATTTCCGAGCTGAGGTTCTAGCCAAAAAGGGAAATCCCCAAGTCAATTTTGATCAGTCACAGGAGGCACCAGTAACAATATCAGTTGCCCTTGTGGAAGGCAAGAAATGGAAATGGGTGTCCTCACGTCTAGAACGGAAAAAAGAAGTGGAGGAGGAGGCAACAGAAGATCCAGGTGACAGGTCTGGATAAGTACCGAGAAAGGAAAAAGGAAAAGTGTCATGAAGAAGAGAGTGATGAGGAGGAAATCTCTGTTACTGTTTGTCGATCCCTGAAGATGACTGAAATCGAAGGCGTAAGAAAGGAGTTCACACGGCACCAGAATGAATCTCTTGTTACCTGGTTGCTTCGCTGTTGGGACAGCTGGGACGGTAGCTTGTTGTGATGTGACAGGCCCTTCCCCATATTCTGGAAGAATCTTAGTGTAATACAGTGGGTGTAGACAAAAAGGCGTAGGTTATATAAGGATGTGTCTGTTTCAATAAATCGCCATTTTGCCACTTCATCTCCTTGGTGTCACTTGGTAATTGGCCTGGCTGCTGCTTCAGTTGAAGGCGAGAGATCGTAAAGAAATTAACGACCATAAAGCCTTCATGTGTATCATTAAAATTCTCAGCTATTAGACACAAGCGCTTTCCAGATTGAGCAAGGAACAACAGTAAATTGCACTGTGTGTTTCCTTGTGGTGTTACCTACGTGACCACAGAGAAGACACGAGGAAGTGGCATGACCAGCCTACTCCTGTACTATGAGCACGGGTGAGGGAACTACAAAACAGTCCAACCACCAGTACGGCTGCTCCAGTTATCACAGGTAACCAATAGAGGGGCCCTGCCCTCATTCAAGGGAGTGGAAGGGATAATAGAGTTTATTGGACTGTGTGGATTTGATGGCCTAGCACATCAGAACCACAGAAATATAAGGCACTGGTGGATACTGGTGCACAGTGCACCCTAATGCCCTCCAGTCATGAAGGGACAGAATCAATCCATATTTCTGGATATCTCTCAAGAATTGACTGTGTTGGAGGCTGAAATAAGCCTCACTGGTAAAGACTGGAAAAAACATCCTATGTGAGTGGTCCAGGGTTTCCGTTCATACTTGGTATTGAGGATACCTCAGAAGAGGGCATTTCAAGGATACTAAGGGGTATCACTGGGCCTTTGGAATCGCTGCTGTAGATATGGACAACATTAAGCAGCTGTCTGTTTTGCCTGGCCTGTCAGAGGACCCGTCTGTTGTGAGGCTGCTACGAGTAAAAATAAAAGAGCAGCAGGTACCGATTGCTACAAAGACAGTGCACAGACGGCAGTATCGCACCAACAGGGATTCCTTGCTCCCCATTCATGATTTGATTCGCCAGTTGGAGAATCAGGGAGTGATCAGTAAAACTCACTCACCTTTTAACAGCTCCATATGGCCAGTGCGTAAAGCCAGTGGAGAATGGAGGCTGACAGTAGACTACCGTGGCCTGAATGAGGTCACACCCCCACTGAGTGCTGCTGTGCTGGAGAGCAAATAATTCAAATTCTTCTATGAGCCAGTTTTGCTATTAAGTGAAGCAAAGTAAAAGGGCCTGCCCAGGAAATTCAGTTCTTAGGTATAAAGTGGCAGGATGGATGTCATCACATCCCAACAGTGATTGACAAAATCACTGCCATGTCTCCACCAACTAGCAAGAAAGAGACACAATCTTTCCTGGGTGCAGTGGGCTTTTGGAGGATGCACATTCCAAACTACAGCCTCATTGTAAGCCCCCTTTATCAGGTGATGCAGAAGAAGAATGATTTTGCATAGGGCCCAGAGCAGCAGCAGGCTTTTGAACAGATTAAACAGGAGATAGCCTGTGCCATGGACCTGGGGCCAGTACGGACTGGACAGGATGTAAAGAACATCCTCTATACTGCTGCTGGAGAGAAAGGTCCCACTTGGAGTTTGTGGCAAAGAGCCTCAGGAGGGACCCAAGGCCGACCCCTGGGATTCTGGAGCTGAGCGTACAAGGGGTCTGAAGAGTGCTACACTCCAACTGAGAAGGAGATCTTAGCCGCGTATGAGGGGGCTCGGGCTGCTTCCGAAGTAGCTGGTACTGAAATGCAGCTCTTTCTGGCACCTCGACTGTCAATGATGAACCGGATGTTGAAAGGGGAGGTTCTCTCCACCCATCATGCTACCGATGCCACCTGGAGCAAGTGGATTGCACTGATTAGACAACAAGCGCGGATGGGGAACCTCAATCGTCCAGGAATTTTAGAAGTGATCATGAACTGGACTGAAGATAAAAAGTTTGGAACATCACCAGGAGAAGAGGTGTCATGTGCTAAAGCGGCCCCACCATACATCGAACTACCAGAAAATGAAAAGAAATATGCTCTTTTCACTGATGGATCATTTCATATTGTAGGGAAGCATCGGAGATGGAAAGCTGCTGTTTGGAGCCCCACACGACAGGTCGCAGAGGCCACTGAAGGTAAAGGAGAATCAAGTCAGTTTGCAGAGGTAAAAGCTGTCCAGCTGACCTTAGATGTGGCTGAACGGGAGAGGTGGCCAATGCTTTATCTTTATACTGACTCATGGATGGTGGCAAATGCCTTATGGGGGTTGTTACAGCAGTGGGAACAAAATAACTGGCAATGGAGGTGTAAACCTATTTGGGCTGCTGAACTGTAGAAAAACATAACTGCTCAAAAAAAAGATATGATTGTAAAGGTGTGTCACGTGGATGCACACTTGCCCAAGAGTCGGGCTATTGCAGAACAACAAAACAACCATCAGGTAGGTCGAGCTGCCAGAATTGAGGTGGCTCAAATAGACTTGGACTGGCAGAACAAGAGTGAATTATTTCAAGCTTGATGGTTCCATGAGACCTCAGGCCATCAAGGAATGGACATAACATATAATTGGGCTAGAGACTGAGGGGTGGACTTAACTATGGATGCTATTGCACTGGTTATTCATGACTGTGAATCATGTGCCATAATTAAACAAGCCAAGAATATGAAGCCTCTCTGGGGGGAAGGCCAAGGCAAAAGTATAAATATGGGGAGGAGTGACAGGTGAATGATGTCACCTTGCCAGGATCTCATAATGATAAGCGTTTTGTGCTTACCATGGTGGAAGCAACCACTGGGTGGCTTGAAACATACGCAGTACCCCATGCTACTGCCAGAAACACAATATTGGGTTGTTAGAAACAAGTCCTATAGAGACATGACACCTCAGAAAGAACTGAGTCTCATAATGGGACACATTTCAAAAATTCCCTTAATAAATACTTGGGCCAAAGTTCATGGCATTGAGTGGATTTATCATATCCCCTACCATGCACCAGCTTCTGGTAAAATTAAAAGATACAATGGGGTGTTGAAAACTATGTTGAAAGCAATGGGTGGTGGAACACTGAAGCACTGGGAAAAGCATTTGCATGTGGTGCAAGGATGCTGTTAAAGTTCATATCCCACATGTGCCCTGTGTCTCATCACAGGATGTGGGGTGTGAGAAGGGCCCAGTCTGAACAAGCAGTCAATCCCAGTGAAACTCTGAACTTCAGATCTCTCAGTTCCAGTGCCCTCCTGTGCACACTCTCCCATAGTTTGATGTTCTTTATGTTCTGCATTGCCCAGAAGTGCACCCAGTGCTCCAGGTGAGGCAGTAGCAATGCAGAGCAAAGAGGGACAAACCTTTCTCCCACCCAGCTGGCAATAAATTGCTTGATGCACTTTAGGGGACTGTTGGCCTTCTTGGCTGGCTGGGCACACTGCTGACTCACTTAAAATTTTATGTTGAGCAGGACCCCCAATCCTTTTCAGTCAGACGTCTCTCATGTGTCCAATATACAGACAGTGTTTATGTCCAGGGTTGCCCATACCCAGGTGCACAATCAGGCACTTGTTCTTGTTATACTTTATGCACTTGGTGCTTAGTACCAACTGGTACCCACTTCTCTGACTTGTCCACATCTCTCTGCAAGTCCTCTCCACCCTCAGTGGAGGCAACAACACCTCCTCATCTGGTCTCATCAGCAAACTTGCTCAGAACATCTTCTAGTCCTGCATGCAAGTCATCTGCATAAACATGAAAGGAAAGTGGCCCTAAAATGGAACCCTGGGGAGCTCTGACAGTGACCATCTACCAGCCCAATGGAACCCACTGACTATAATCCTTTGGGACAGAACTACTGGCCAACTGCTCACCCACCACTGCTGGTGAACCTGAAAGGCAAAATGTCAGCGTGCTGGGTCAAACAGAGAAACACCAATATAGTTACATATAGCTGCATCAATTTATTGCCCGAAAGCCAGACTTTTATAGGAGACAGACAAGGGTGTCCAAAAATCACACACGCTAATTGGAGGAAAGCTACTGCAATAACAACCCTATAACCCCCCTTCAAAGCCACGAGCCATTCATTCTTTTCCTAGAGATGTCCTTTGTTCTCATGCTGTTTATCCTGCTCCGCAGCTGCTGCTCTGTGAACTCCTTATCTCAATCCATGGCTGCTGCTCTGTAAAATTCTTCTTGTATTACAACACACCACGTTCTGTTTCTGTCTAGCTGTATGCAGGAATTTCTGTCCAGAAGGGTGCTGGAGAAATAGTATCAAAAGCTCTACTGAAATCCTCAAGGATTACATCAACTGCCTTCCCTTGTTCAGCTCAATGGATAAAGGTGTCATAAAAAGACCTGAAATTAAATAGGACCTTCCCCTCTGTATCTTGTGTTGTCTGTGACCTGTCCTTCAGTTGTTTTTCCATAACTCCCACCATCATTTTCTCCATCATTTTACCAAGCACTGTAGTGAGACTGACAGGTCCATAGTTGCCCGTGTCATCTTTCTTGCTCTTCCTTACAATGAGACAACATTTGCCAGCTTCCTGTCAACAGGTATGACCCTAGATTTATTAGATGCCATTGAAATGCGAGCCCAGAGCATGCTAAAGTGTCATCAGTGCAAGAACGTAGATGTGCCATAGCTTTGCAATGCCTTGAAATCCAGACTATGCCACAGATGGAGCAGAGAGGAAGATCTGCCTCTTCTGTTCTGAGCTCATCCTTTTGATAAGCTGAATATCACTACATACTCCATGGGGTCAGGTGCAAAAGACACAATGGGTGCCCTAAGCACGTG
Organism: Coturnix japonica; assembly: GCF_054131305.1. NCBI lineage: Eukaryota > Metazoa > Chordata > Aves > Galliformes > Phasianidae > Coturnix > Coturnix japonica. The sequence continues at coordinate 15,533,987 of NC_140671.1, read as the reverse complement.
GCTGAGGTGGTATTTAGGATGGCCAAGAATACTTCCCTTCTGGCCCTCAGCTGATGCTCCAGAAGGAGGTGTCTATCTCATAGATTTTCCGTCACAGTTTACAAGCACTAGCACAAAACTAGGATCACCCAAGGCATCTTGGGCATCACTGAGAGACTGTGTATGAGTAGTGCAGTCCCTGTGGAATAAAAACCAAGGATTCAGATGAGGGACTCACACACAGACACCTCACTGTGCACATCTGAACTCAGCTAGGTGAACTTGTAGCTCCTGTGGTTCTTTGAAAAACTGATCCCAATTCAGCCCCAGGGTTTCCATCTGAGGATGAGATGCCTAACGCTAGAATAAGGATGGGATGGTCTGTTGATAACAGGACAAATGGAAACGGATTTAAATTAAAAAGGGGAGACATAGGTTAGATGTGAGGAACCTATATTTTTACACAGCAACACTGGAAAAAGTTGCCCTCAGAGGCTGTGCATGCCCAATGGATGGGATCCTGGGTTTACTCTGGGTTTACCCTCACGTCAGTCCATGTTTCTACTCATACTTTTGTCTAGGTGAACTCTCACTTTACTCAAGGTTTTACTCACAGTTTACCATCAGGGAGTGTGATCGGGAGATGGGCTGGTGGAGTGACTTGCTGGCATCCCCGAGGGAAGGCTGCCAGGCAGATACCCCCAGAAAAGTGGTTGACTCCCTGCCCTGTCACAGTCAGACAGACCTGACTGATGAGAAGGGTTGGAAGAGAGTCCCAACTCAACATCACAGGAGCCCCCCCATGCCTGCCTAGCCCTCGACCCCTGATCCATCTAAGCAACAGGTTTGACACTCTGAAATCTGAAGGAGATAAGAATGGGGAGGCAATGGAGGATCTGCCTAGGAGGAAACCTAATGCAAGGCAGTCACTACCAAGCCTTGTGACTTCCTCTGCCATGAAAGAATGAAGGGTGGCCGTGGTGGGTGACTCCCTTCTCAGAGGAATAGAGGGCCCCATTTGCAGACTGGACCCCAGTTGTCAGTAAGTCTGCTGCCTTCTTGGTTTCAGGTCAGGGACATAATGAGGAAACTCCCAATGCTGGTTAGGTCCACTGATTATTTTCCACTACTCATAGTTTAGGTGGGCAGTGATGAAATTTCTTAGATAAGACTACAAACTATAAAAAGAGATTTCAGGAATTTAGGCCATTTAGTTCACAAAGTGGGAGATCAAGTGATTTTTTGTTCTATACCTTCAGTGGCAGTGAGGGACACAGAGCAGGCTTGGAAAGCAAAGCAATGAACAATTGTCTCAGAGGTTGGTACTGAGCCAGAAACTTTGAGTTCTTTGATCACAGGACAGTTTACTTGGCCCATGGTCTGTTATCCATGAATGGAACCCAACTGTCTCAAAGGGGGAAGTGAATCCTAGCATAGACGGTAGCGGGGCTTATCGAAAGAGCTTTAAACTAGCTACGATGGGGGAGTGGACAAAACAGGGCTTACCAGAGATAAGCCTAGGGAAATGCTGTTTGAGCTGGGAGAGAGGCAGATGCCTCAGCTGAAGTGCGTCTACACCAACGCACGCAGCTTGGTCAACAAGCAAGAGGAGCTGGAAGCAACTGTGCATCTGACAAACCATGACCTAGTTGCTATTACCGACCCATGGTGGGACCACTGCCATGACTGGAGTGCTGTGATGGATGGTTACAAGCTCTTCAGAAGGGATAGAGGAGGAAGGAAGGGTGGTGGTGTGGCCCTTTATATTAAAGAGAGTTTTGATGTTGAAGAGCTTGGGCTTCAGAATGAAGTGCATGTTTGTAAGGATCGGGGGAAAGGCCTGTAAGTGTGACATCTTGCTAAAGGTTTCTTATAGACCGCCTAATTGATGGGTGAGGCATTCTATGAGCAGCTTACTGAAGTCGCAAGATTGCCAGCACTCATTTTCTTGGGAGACTACAACTTCTCTGATATATGCTGGGAATATAATAAATAGCAGAGGAATCAGTCCAAGAGGTTTATAGATTGCATGCAAGACAGCTTCCTTACACAGCTGGTATGAAGTCCTACCAGGGGTGGTTCCTTGCTAGACCTGCTCTTCACTAACAGTGAAGGACTGGTAGGAGTTGAGAAGGTTGGGGACTGTCTTGGGCAGAGTGGCCATGAAATGGTAGAATTCTCTATTCTTGGAGATGTCAGAAGGGTGACTAGCAAAACTACTATCCTGAACTTCTAGAGGGCGGACTTTGACCTGTTCAGGACACTTGTAGCACAGGTCCCTTGGGAGTCGCTCCTTATGGGTAAAGGGGTCCAGGAAGCCTGGACACTCCTCAAGATGGAAATCTTAAAGGCACGAGATCAGGCTGTCCCTGAATGCCATAAGGTGAGCCATAGGGGAAGAAGACCAGTGCAGATGAACTGGGAAAAACTATTGAGACTCAGGAAGAAAAAGAGAATCTCCGTCCTCTGGAAGAAGGGGCTGGGTACTTGGGGAGATTACAAGGAAGTTGCTAAGGCATGCAGGGAGGAAGTTAGGAAGGCACATTAATTCCCTGTCCCTTAATCCATGCCCAGAGCTTCTCAGCCATGTCACTGCCAACTGTAAGCTCCATGCAGAGTTCAAGTGGGACACAGAGGGCACAGCCTTCTGCTGGGTGGATGCAAGTGTTGGTGGAACCAGATGGGACAAAGCCCTCCCACCATGCCCTCCTGGGAAAATGGCCACCCCAAGAATGGCAGTCTGCCTCCTCCATGACCCCATCTGAAATGCTCCTGCACTGATTGATTATAGGGCTTTAAACCAGGTCCAAATGGGGAAGGGTGGGGAATTGGATGTGACAGAGAAGGGCTGAGGGATATTGTTGCTGTTGGAGATTGAATGGAAAGCCTCTGAGTTGTTCTATAGGATTGTGTGAGGATTCCTCAGAGAAAGTCTTGTTGCCAATACCCCGTCCTAAATCTTACTGTGTACCCTCTGGGGGTAACCCCAACCTACTGCTGCCCTAAAGTGCCTGTAGACCACTGCGGGTAGCATGGGAAATAAACGGGACAAATCAAGAGAAAACCACAGAGCTTTTCCTTTCATGCAGGCTGCTGATTCTGAGCAAGGCCCTGAACATCAGTACCACAGTGTAGATGCAAGACCCAGACAGGCTAAATCAAAGCATGCTTCTGGAAGGGGATGCTTTCTGAAGAATCCTTACACTAATGAGAGGACCACAAACATTCACTCAGCGAACTCCAAATCTCTGTGCCTTTGCAGGCCTAGGGTCTTGTTTGGTTCACAGAGACAGGGTGGGTTGATTCTCAGCTCTGTACTGTAGCAAATGGGGTACAGATTCTGCATGACGGATGGGCAAGGAAGAAGATAAAAGGCTGCTGCCATCCATGAGAGGGCACTGAGCTCTGCCTGGGGATGGCAGAGGAGCCAGCTGAGAACTGATGGAAAGGGCTCAGAGAGGAGAGCGGCAGATTCTGTTCCTTGCTTCCTGATCAGGAAGAACAAGAAGAGGGGACAGGCAGGAATCTGAGTTACAGCTGGGATGGAATTGTTTTCTTCAGACTGTCTGCTGTGGTGCAGTGTTTTGGTTCTAGGAGAAAACCATTGATAATACTCTGATGTTTACAGCTGCTGCTAAGCAGTGTTGTACAGAGCCAAGGCCACGGTCAGTGGAGGGCACATGGAGCTGGGAGGGAACAGAGTGAGGACAGCTGACTGATAGTGGCCAAAGGGACGTTCTCTATCAGCTGACAGCAAGCAGAAATTGTATTGAAAGGGGTGGGAGTTCATCTCAGTCTCTTCACTGCTCAGGGCCCAGCTGAGCATCAGTCTGGTGGTGCTGAGCAAGTGCTTGTGCATCAGTTGTTACATACGATTCTATATCAACGGATATATAGTGATTACTATTACTCCTCTCCTTTTATCTCTCTTAGTAAACTGTTTTGTTACAACCCAGAAGTTGTACTCTTTTTCCCAGTTCTCATCCCCATCCCACTGGGAATGGGGCAGTGCACAAAGCACTGTGAGCTGCTGAGCCACATGTTGGGTTCAACAACCACAGTCATTTTGGTGCCTGATGTGAGGCTCCAAGGGTTGTGGTAACAGCACATCTGTCCAGAGTGGACAGGGCTTTGTGGGAGTTGGAGATGTGCAGGCCATGGTGCTGATAGTTTCCCTATTTGTGAAGCTTGCTGAGTCTTCTCATGAAGCTGCATTTCACAGCTCCTTGCTTGCTGCTTGTTTTCCCTGCTGCATCATTTGTCAACTCTGGATGCTGGATTAGGGTATTTATTTTGCTATGCTGTTTGACCTTGGTTTGTACCACGATAAAATTGGCAAAGTGAAGTTTTGTGCACATTCAGCTCTTTGGACATCTTTGGGTTTTGGAAGTAATATTGTTGGTATGATTAGGAATTACACATTTTACACTGTCGTCTCTGGGAGACCAGGGGTATTCAAGGAGAGACTGGATATTGTGTTGAGGGACATGGTTAAGTGGGAGCTATTGGTAATAGGTGAACGGTTGGATTGGATGATCTTTCAGGCCTTTTCCTGCCTTGGTGATTCTATGATTCTAGGATTGAGGTTAAACAATTATTCAGGAATATCAGTGAGAGATCTGCCCCAAGGTGAGAAGGCTCTGCATGGCAGGGGGTGTGGGACAGTCTGGGCAGCTGCCTGGAGTGGTGGGCACCCCCAGGGCTTTGGAACTTCATCTCCGAGCAACTGCAGGATCCTGAGAAACTGGTAGAATATTGGAGACAGGTCTGCTGTGGCACTGGTAATCCTAAAAAGGCCCAAATGACTGCAGTGTGCCAGGGCCTGGCCCACACCTACTGAGCTGTGTTCAACACTATTCAGCATCTTCAAGGGGAAGAGAGCTGGATCTGCTGACATTGCTGCAGCCTCTGCAACTCCTGGCACAGTCCCTGCAATAGCTCCAAGTTTTTGCTACACATCCTGCAGTTGCTCCAAGCTCTGGACAGATCCCACTGTCACTCCACCCCTCATAAGGAGCTCTGCGGTCACTTATGCTACAGGTCCTGTAGCTGTTCCAAGTATTGAGATAAGAAAATTAAGCAAACCACTGAGTGCTGCTGTAGAGACGACGGGACTGCTGTGAGACACACAAGACCTTCAGGCCTGTAGAAATGAGAGGACTCGAATCCTCTGTGCACTGTATCAGTGTAAAGAGAGGAGGAATGAAAAGAACTAGTTGTGCTTCTATCTGTGGCTGTACCTTCCCCAAATCCAGACAAAATTGGATAAGAGAAGAGCTAAGGAAAAGCGTATTTTGAATGCTATTTATTTATCTCTTAACCTATTCGGGGAATCTGGTTCCATGTTTACATGAGCTCTTGGAGTGAGAAAATGGATAGTAGGTGTGAAAGAAGTGAAACAAATTTTTATTTATAAGTTCAATAACATTTTTTTGCACGTTGCTATATCTCACATAATCAATCAATCAAAGATGCATAAAAGATGAAGAACCATCACTGGGAATCATGAGATGAAGATGTGCACTTTATTGAAGCGGGAATAGTGAGTATTGCAACACCTTCCTGAGAGCGTGCTTGATCTCCCTGGAGAAGTGCAGGCCATGGTGCTGATATGTGTGGATGTGCTCCCTATGTGTGGTGCTTGTTGAGTCTTCTCATGAAGCTTCACTGCACAGCTCCTTACTTGGTGCTTGGATGCTGCATTAGGGTATTTATTTTGCTATGCTGTTTGACCTCTGTTTGTACCACGATAAAATTGGCAGCTGACAAAGTGAAGTTTTGTGCACATTCAGCTCTGCGGTCATCTTTGGGTTTTGGAAGTAATATTGTCCATATGATTAGGAATTACACAATTTACATTGTCGCCTCTGTGAGTCCGGGGGTGTACTGGATATTGTGTTGAGGGACATGGTTTAGTGGGAGCTATAGGTAATAGGTGAACGGTTGGACTGGATGATCTTTTAGGCCTTTTCCAACCTTGGTGATTCTATGAATCTATGATTGAGGTTAAACAATTATTCAGGAATATCAGTGAGAGATCTGCCCCAAGGTGAGAAGGCTCTGCATGGCAGAGGGTGTGGGACGGTCTGGGCAGCTGCCTGGAGTGGTGGGCACCCCCAGGGCTTTGGAACTTCATCTCCGAGCAACTGCAGGATCCTGATAAACTGGTAGAATATTGGGGGCAGGTCTGCTGTGGCACTGGTAACCCCCAAGAGGCACAAATGACTGCAGTGTGCCAGATCCAGAGAGCTGGATCTGCTGACAGTGCTGCAGCCTCTGCAACTCCTGGCACAGACCATGCAGCAGCTCCAAGGTTTTGCTACACGTCCTGCAGTTGCTCCAAGCTCTGGGCAGATCCCTCTGTCACTCCACCCCTCATAATGAGCTCTGCAGTTACTCCTGCTACGGGTCCTGTAGCTGTTCCAAGTATGGTAATAAGAAAATGGTACAAATTCCTCCCAAGGGAGGAAGTACAGCCCTGCGGTGGCTCCAACCCCTCCAATGAGCCCAGTGGCTGCTCCAACATAGTCACAGGTCCTGTGGTGGTTCCAGCTCTGGCAATGAACTCTGAGGTCACTTCAACTCCTGCAACAGCCCAACAGCCACTTCAGCTCCTACAGTGAACCCTGTGGCTGTTAAAACCCCTGCAACTAATCCTGGACTTGCAGACAGATGCGCATAGGGATTAGTTCATATATGTTTGCAACTGCATATGTTGTATATGTGTGAAAATACACTAAATATATTATATATGTATAAATACATTTGTCATAATTATTATCCTTTTCTTTTTCTCTTTGTCTCAACCCATAAACCTTAAACCACAGCACTGCCTTGAGATGCTTACGGATCTCCTTGGGACTATTCAATCTGATCTGGTCACACAGTGAAGAGCACCTGAAGATCTCAAGGTTTTCTCAGGGAGCAGCTCCTGAGGTATATTCCTTACACCAGCTTTGGAAGAGGCCTCCCTCCAGTTCTCTGGTCCTGCTCTAAAGGGGCCCTCTTGTTATGGCAGTGCCAGCAAGGAGACCAGCTCTGACAGACCTGTTCATATTGCCGGCTACTGACTGCAGCCCTGGATTGCTGCTGTAGAGGCAACAGGACTGTTGTGAGACACACAAGACCTTCAGGACTGCACAAATGAGAGGACTCAAGAGCACTGCAGCACTGGTAAGAGCACATGAATGAAAAGAGCACGTTGAGCTGCTGTCTGTGGCTGTACCTCCCCAAATCCAGGCAAAGTAGGAAGAAAGAAAATCTAAGTAAGTCTATTTTGAAAGCTTTTTAGGTATCTTATAACATATTCAGGGAATCTGGTTCCATGTTTACATGAGTTCTTGGAGTGAGAAAATGGAAATTAGGTAGGAAAGAATTTAAATACATTTTTATTTATAAGTTCAATAACATTTTTTTTTGCACATTCCTATATCTCACATAATCAAACAGACAAAGATGCATAAAACATAAAGAACCACCACTGGGAATCCTATTGAGGAAGTTGTGCATTTTATTGTAGCTGGAATAGTGCTTATTGCAACACCTTCCTGAAAGCGTGCTTGATCTCCCTGTTCCTCATGCTGTAGATAATAGGGTTTAGTGTTGGAGGAACCACTGCATACAGAAGTGCCACTGTCAGATCCAGGAGTGGGGAGGAAATGGACGGGGGCTTCAGGTAGGCAAAAACACCAGTGCTGAGAAACAGGGAGACCACAGTCAGGTGAGGGAGGCACATGGAGAAGGCTTTGTGCCGTCCCTGCTCAGAGGGCATCCTCAGCACAGCCATGAAGATGTGCACATAGGACACAACTATGAAAACAAAGCAACCAAAGCCTAAACTGACACCAAAAAAGAGAAATACAAATTCCATGAGGTAGGAGCCAGAGCAGGAGAGCTTGAGGATCTGTGGGATTTCACAGAAAAACTGGTTGACAACATTGCCTTGGCAGAGAGGCAGTGAAAACGTACTGGCAGTGTGCAGCAGGGAATAGAGAACCCCAGTGCCCCAGGCAGCTGCTGCCATGGTGGCACAAGCTCTGCTGTCCATCAAGGTCCCGTAGTGCAGGGGCTTGCAGATGGCAACGTAGCGGTCATAGGACATGATGGTGAGAAGGGAATACTCTGCTGAGAGGAAGAAGGAAAAGAAAAAGAGCTGTGCAGCACATCCTGTGTAGGAGATGGCCCTGGTGTCCCAGAGGGCGTTGGCCATGGCTTTGGGGAGAGTGGTGGAGATGCAGCCCAGGTCGAGGAGGGCCAGGTTGAGGAGGAAGAAGTACATGGGGGTGTGCAGGCGGCGGTCGCAGGCTACGGCTGTGCTGATGAGGCCGTTGCCCAGGAGGGCAGCCAGGTAGATGCCCAGGAAGAGCCAGAAGTGCAGGAGCTGCAGCTGCCGCGTGTCTGCCAACGGCAGCAGGAGGAACTCGCTGATGGAGCTGCTGTTGGGCATCTGCTGTTGTTGGGCTTGGAGTCCTGCTCAGAGTGCAGAAGATAATGACAAGTCCAGACCATTCTCAGAGGCACTACTCCTGCTATACTATGAAATGTTTTAATTCTCCTACAACAGTGTACATTTAGCACCATTACTTGCATTTAATTTCATGTATTTCAGCATTCCTTAAGCAGAAGCAGCATATGGAGCTCTAACCTTCCTTTTATTTTCTTATGCCTTCTCCCTGGATATTTTCATCTGTTTCATGTCTCATATCTTTACCCCAAGTGCTCTTAGAGCCCCCTACCCGAGCTTCTGTGGCATTCAGTTTCAGTTAGAAAATGCTGCCTGTTTGTAGGATAAGTGAATTATTCATGCCTACAGAAAATGATGATAATTCCATCCTTCGAGAAAGGGGAGACTGAAAGCACATCATGTGTGAGTGTTCACAAAACAAGCAATTGATTGATGAAAAATTCTCAGAACTCTTATTGCCCCTTTTAGATTTCTGACTCCAAACCTCTTTGCCTCAGAACAGGAAATGGAAACCCCCTGCCTTGGCTCTCCTCTTGCAAAGTGCCCTCAGAAACATTCCGTTGTGCAGTGGAGTTGTGATCCCCTGCCCCAGGCAGCAGCTGTGGCAGCACAAGCCCTGCCGGGGGGCTCCTTCCCCCCACCCGTCTCCCTGCAGCACCCTGGGCAGCTCCCCGGGCAGGCTGAGTGCTGAGCCTGGCAGGCGGCAGAGTCCCATACCCGGCACACAGCCCCTGGGGCACAGCAGGGACCCTGCTCTGCAGGACAGCCCTGGGCACCCGCCTGCAGCCCCGGCTGCACAGCCTGCAGCCGTGCTGGGACATGCAGCCCTCAGGGCTGTGATTTCATACTGCAGTATGGAAGCCCTCAGCTGGAGCAGAAGGCTTTTTCCACAGTAAAGAAACATGCAGTGCCTGCATCCAGATCTCCTATGGGATGTCCCAAATTAAGTTGACCCTCTATGAAAAGCAGCTCATGGTCTGCAGTGAGACTTACCCTGTCATGGTCTGTGAGCAATGCTCCTGCAGTGAGCTCACAGCCCGCTCACACCACACACATCCTGCAAGCTCTCTTCAGTTTCTCTCCTCTCCTTCTGTCACCTGCAGGCTGTGCTGTGCACAAGAGCTGCTCCTGGGCACAGCTGTCTCTCTGCAGCCCTGCACACTTTTATGAGCTCCCTGTGTCCCAGGAGCCTGGACAGGCAAGCAGCAGATTATGTCATTTTTATCTTTCCGACTTGTCTCCCCTGACATGTCCCTGGGTCCTCATGGCCAACAGCTCCTGAAAGACAACAGCATCATGACTGTGCTTTGAAATTCGCTCAATTAACCACCACATGTCCAGTGGTCAGTGACTGATTGGAGACATATGGGGAGTGCTCCCAGAGATCGTTTGATGAAACAATAAGGGCAACCAGACAAGGAAGGCGAGGTTTGGACTTTCCCTGTGCAGGGCAGTGATCCAGCTGAGGCAGTGCAGGAGTCTCATCCCTTGACAGAAATCCTGGAGCTGAAATGGGATTCAGCTCCCTACACACCCACAGGAGCTGGGATTCCTCTGGTTCAGTTCAGAAGAGCACAAGGAGTTGCCTGCATGTGAGCTCCTGCTCTGAGTCCTCGGACCTTCAGCTGGGAGGCAGCTGCTCACACACAGACACTGGGTGATGCCCAAGGTGCCTGGGCTGCTCCTGATGTGTGCCAGTGCTTGTAAACCATGTGGGAAATCCCTGAGATAGACAGCTCCTTCCTGGGCATCAGCCGAGGGCCAGAGAGGGGATAGCACTGGCTGTCTGGTGAATTCACTCACAGCTGCAAGAGCAGCACAGGGCCTTCAGGAAAGCCATGCCCATGGTGTGACCATGTTGCTGTGTCAACTCCAAGGCCCACGATCAGTCTAATGTTTGTGTGCCACCTTCTGCACACTGATACCATAGATTAGCTATCCAGTCAGGCTATGTCCAGTGATGCTTTCCAATTAGGATGTTTACTTCTGTGGTTTTGCACTAATGCAAACACCAACACACAAGAAGCTAGAAATCTTGATAGAGCTGCAGGCCTGAGCTCCTGTTTGGACCATGGGGACACAGTTTAATGGCTTCCACAACTGCACTGTAGCACAAGGGGGATACCGAGTCTTTAGGATGGATGGGCGAGGAGATAAAGAAGGGTGAATGCCCTCTGTGAGAGTGCACTGAGCTCTGCCTGGGGATGGAAGAGCAGAAAGGTCAGAGCTAATGGAAATGGCAAACAGAGGAGACCATCAGTGTCTTTTCCTGTCTTCCTGATCAGGGAGAGTAAATGGAAGGTGCCCTCTGCAGACAGATGGGAATCTGATGTTGTCTGTCCCTTGTCCCATTTGGTGGCCTTTGTCACTCCATTATCTGTGGCAGGGACAGCACAGCAGGGCATGTGGCATCCAGCAGATCCCTGGAGAGCACAGATGGCAGCTTCTTGACCAAGCAGTGGAGGAACCAAAGAGGAGAGGTGCTCTGCTGGATCTCATACTCTCCGGCATGGAAGGACTTGTGGGAACTGCGAAGGTGAAAGGGGCATCAGGCCACGTGCAAGATGCAAATGTATCTCTTTTTATTTATTTTGAGGCTGTAAGCTTAATAGTTGATCATAAATGTCAATAAAACTGAAACAAATAATTGAAGACAAAGATGGAAATCATTGAAATTGTGTTAACCCTTCTCAACATGAAAAATTCTCATGAGTCTTGTTCCATTTTAAGTTGTAAATATGAATCTTTGAGGTGATTTGATGTCTTTTTTTTTCTTTTACTGAAACTACAATGTTTTCCAGAACTGTGTTCGCTGGACACAAATGCCTTCAGGTTCAGAGACACAGACAGCGGTGCCAGTGCCAATGCCCTGTGACTATAGCCCGGTGCCCAGCACTACTCTTCCCTGCTGCCTATTTGATGTGCCTCATCCTCCAAGTTTTTTCAGCTCTCCTAAAGAAATGGCCATGGTTAAGGGCATGTTTTCAGCAGGCCATTTGGGCACAAACTACTCCCACTGCCCTCCAGATTTCTCCATCCCTTGCTCTTTGTTCAGTCAGATACCTCCCAATTATCTGTCTGATTTCTGACTTTCAGGGGGATTACTGGAATTTGTTCCATCTCCCCAAAGTCTGAGAATCATTGAGAATGTGTTAACCCGTCTCAATGTGTGAAATACTCACAAGTCCTGATCAATTTTAAGTTGATACCTCTCAACTACCTGGCTGATCTATCCCAGGGAGATTACTGGAATTTGCTCTATCTACCAGAGTCTGATGGCCTCTGTTGTCAACTACTTCACTGTGATTCAATCTATCCTATCCTACCTCAGAATAAATCATTTCTTTTAAAAGTATTCCATATGAAATACAAACTTCAATAGATGCAGCTTGAACATGGCATGCAGTTGATCACTGTGTTTTACTGTTCATTCAATTGCATCACCTTTCTTTCCATTTGCTGGCCAGATAAAAAAGAGAAATCTTTCCTTTTCCATGTGTAGCTGGTTCTCTGAGGAAAGCCAGTGGGAGTTGGTGCAAAGCAGTTTTAACACTGAGCGGATGAATGCAGAGGAGAAGAGTGATGTGAAGAAAATTGATGCAAGTCCCATAGGCCCATTGTGAGCAGAAATTGGGTGGGGAGGTTGAGAAGGACCTTTGTCAACACAGTAACAGTACAGAACTCATTGGGACATCCTGGATTGGTATCAGTTGCACAGTGCTGCTTTAATGTCTTCTTTAAACCCAACTATAAATAAATAGACAATAAATTTATACTGGATTCTTTAAGCTCTCTCCAGATATCCCTCCTTTTTGCTGAACAAGTTCTGATAACCTGAAGAAGATAACAAGATGGCATAAGGCACAGGAGATTCTTTAGGTTATAATGGTCCCAGGGTGCATTTGATGCTGAGTTCATCAGCCTCTAGTGCAGAGAGAAGTTTGCACAAAGTGCTCAACAAGACAAAGTCAGAAGTAACAGTGAAGTTTCTTGGAGTATTAATGTGCCCGCTGAGGAACATTACCAAGTAAGCTTCCCAAGGGACTTGTTAGAGAAGATAACTGGAAGCCATGACTACAGGCAGGCAAAGGCACTGGCATGCTAAGAAACCTCTCCTTTGCCTTACAAAGCAGACAGGTCAAGCCCTGATTGCAAGACCAGTGGTAGAGAGGTCCTGTATGTCATGTTGGCTCTGGGCATTTCCTGGGGCAATGTGTTGGAATTTTGTATGATGTTAAATGAAAGACATGGGGACAGAAGATCCCAGGCTCTACATGTGGTGCAAGGACGCTGTGAGGTTCATGTCCCATATGAGACCTATGTTTCATTGCAGGATGTGAGCAGGGATGTGAGAAGGGCCCAGTCTGAACAAGCAGCCAATCCCTGTGAAACTCTGAACTTCAGATCTCTCAGTTTCAGTGCCCTCCTTTGCACATTCTCCCAGAGTTTGAAGTCCTTTATGTTCTGTGGTGCCCAGAACATAGTGAGGCAGTAGCAATGCAGAGCAGAGGGACAACCCTTTCCCTCACCCAGCTGGCAATAAGTTGCTTCATGCACTCCAGGGGACTGTTGTCTTTCCTGGCTGCCTTGGCACACTGCTGACTCACATTCAGTGTGATGCTGACCAGCACCCCAACCCTTTCCAGTCAGAATCCTCTCCAGTGTCCCATATCCAGTCAGTGTGTATGTCCAGCATTGCCCCTACCCAGGTGCACAATCAGGCACTTGTTCTTGTTATACTTTATGCACTTGGTGCTTAGTACCAACTGGTACCCACTTCTCTGACTTGTCCACATCTCTCTGCAAGTCCTCTCCACCCTCAGTGGAGGCAACAGCACCTCCTCATCTGGTCTCATCAGCAAACTTGCTCAGAACGTCTTCTAGTCCTGCATTCAAGTCATCTGCATAAACATGAAAGGAAAGTGGCCCCAAAATGGAACCCTGGGGACCCCGACAGTGACCATCTACCAGCCTGATGGAAAAAACTGACTATAATCCTTTGGGACTGACCTACTGGCCAACTGCTCACCCACCACATTGTGTTTCTGTCTAGCCATATGCAGAACATTCTGTCCAGAAGGTTGTTGTGAGAAACAGTATCAAAATCTCCACTGAAATCCTCAAGGATTACATCAACTGGCTTCCCTTGGTCAACTAAACGGATAACTGTGTCACAAAATGAGCTTAAATTAAACAGGACCTTTGCCTCACAAACTTGTGTTGTCTGCGACCAATGACAGAATTGTCCTTCAGCTGTTTTTCCATAACTCCCACCATCATTTTCTCCATAATTTTACCAGGCTCTGGACTGACAGGTCCATAATTGCCCATGTCATCTTTCTTGCTCTTCCTTACAATGAGACAACATTTGCCAGCTTCCTGTCAGCTGGCATGACCCTAGACTTCTTTAGATGCAATTGAAATGAGAGCCCAGAGCACACTAAGTTTTCATCATTGAAAGAAAGTAGATGTGCCATAGCTTTGCAATGCCTTGAACTCCAAAGTATGCCACAGATGGAGCAGAGGGGAAGATTTGCCTCTTCTGTAGTGAACTCATTCTTTTGGTAAGCAGAATAACACTACCTGATACATGGGGACTGTGTCTCTGCTCTGCTCTGCTCAGCTCACAGGGCAGCGGTCTGGCAGGGTGTTGCTCTCATGTCAATGCAGGTAAACTCACTTTAATCCTTTTTCCTCTGTAAATGCTTCCTCTATTTCTATGCTCAGATACACTTCCACATTCCCTCAACTACACTTTCATATATCATTAACAATTACACTTTCTTATACCATCAAAACAGTTTGTCAAAACGTACAGTTCTTCAGTTCACATAAACTCCCTTAATACAGTCTGTATTCTTCAGTTATAAACACTGTGCCACAGAACCAGCACTGATTGAACCACCTCCCTCACACACTTCCTCGCAAGCAGTACATAGTATTACATAAATGGGTTGACACTCATTGGTCGGGTGGAATGTACACCTCTCCTCAGGACAATCTTACTAATCTACAGAGTACAAACTCCTGTCTTCTTACATACAAGCAGAAAGTACATATGAGTGGACACACAACACAGTCTTTCACTTTGTCCGTGTCTGGCCATTTCCCTCACAGGAGGAAGGAAACATGGATCGGGACTCGGCACTCACCCTGCAGCTGTTCTGTGTCTCACTCACACCACACTCACTCTGACATTTAGATCAAAAACCATGGTTTATTCATACTACACAATGCTGACAACGTTTTCTAGCTGGAATCTTAATAACACTCATACTCTGGTCGACCAGTTGCAAACGTTAATGTTTTTCCCAGAGTCGGCTTGACACACGGTACCAAACACTTAAAGCAGATGATAATATTGAACATACAACCTATAACCCCCGTGATTACAACTTGGAGAACCCAGGCTACCATTTGACAGGCTATCCACTATATCCCATACCCGTAGGAGAGACCAACCTAGGTCCCTCCTATTGTCACCCACCTGGGAGAGAGTACTTGTTCTTGTTTCCATTCATATGACATACAGTTCCCTTTCATAGGAACTCACCCAAGGAGTCTTCCTACCCCAGCTGGCAACCAAAGCCATGAGCTCACCTCCCTGGGAGCAGCACGTATGGCTGTAAACTGTGTAGGATGTCTCCTCAAGACATATGGGCTCCACTTACCATACACATACCTGGTCCACCTATGGGTGGTCCTTGTCTGTCCCTGCAGTGATCAGGTGAGGAAGGGAGTCCTTCAGAGAAATCTCAGGGTGCGCCAAAAGTGTCTCCCTCTCAGCTGGTCCTGCAGCGAACAGAGCTGGTCCCACCTGGGCCGCCAAATTGACTACAGGAATTGAACTCTATAACCTCTATAACTGATACAGTCTCCCATGACATCCTTATAACAAAGCTGAGGAAGTATGGGATAGGTGATTGGACAGTGAAGTGGGTCGAGAATTGGCTGACTGGCAGAGTGCAGAGTGTTGTCGTTGGCGGTGCAGTGTCTGGCTGAGGGCCTGTAACGAGCGGCATCCCCCAGGGGTCTGTGCTCAGTCCGGTCTTGTTCAACATCTTCATCAATGACCACCCTCAGCAAGTTTGCTGATGACACGAAGTTGGGAGGATTGGCTGACACACCTGAAGGCTGTGCTGCCATTCAGCGAGACCTGGACAGGCTGGAGAGCCGGGCAGTAAGAAACCGGATGAGGTTTAACAAAAGCAAGTGTAGAGTCTTGCACCTAGGGAGAAATAATTGCATGCACCGGTACAGGCTGGGGGAAGAGCTGCTGGGGAGGAGCTCTGCTGAGAGGGACCTGGGCGTCCTGGTGGACGACAGATTAACCATGAGCCAGCAGTGTGCCCTTGTAGCCAAAAAAGCCAATGGCATCCTGGGGTGCATTAAAAAGAGCGTGTCCAGCAGGTCGAAGGAGGTGATCCTCCCCCTCTACTCTGCCCTGGTGAGGCCTCATCTGGAATATTGTGTCCAGTTCTGGGCTCCCCAGTAAAAAAAAGACAGGGATCTCTTAGAAAGAGTCCAGCAGAGGGCCACTAAGATGGTGAAGGGCCTGGAGCATCTCCCCAATGAGGAGAGACTGAGGGAACTGGGTCTGTTTAGCCTTGAGAAAAGAAGGCTGAGAGGGGACAGGATCCAGGTTCTATAAATATTTGAGGTGTGGGGGGCAAAGTGTTGAGGCCAGACTCTTTTCAGCAGTGTGTGGAGACGGGACAAGGGGAAACAGACAGAAACTGCACCATAGGAAGTTCTGCACTAATGTGTGCAATAACTTCTTTACGGTGAGAGTGACAGAGCACTGGAACAGGCTGCCTAGGGTGGTTGTGGAATCTCCTTCTCTGGAGATATTCAAGACCTGCCTGGATGCTGAGCTGTGCAACGTGGTGTAGGGAACCTGCTTTGGCAGGGGGACTGGACTCAGTGGTCTCTGGAGGTCCCTTCCAACCCCTACAATTCTGTGATTCTGTGAATATCATGGAGTTGTTTGGATGGGGAAAGACTACCCCTTTGAACGACCTTTTGTCAGGGCATGTCCTGGGATTCCTAGGATCCTCAAAATGCAGCACTGCTTCTGTCACTGAAAAATGGGGCCCTGTGTGGGACGGAGGGAGGGTCCATGAGTCCCTGGCCCACCTGACTGAGTATTTCCATGGTCTTAGCAAAGACATACTTACAACTTGAGAATGACAGTTAGCTGTGTTCATGGTGGCATGGCCACTTTTAATGGCCTTGAACTGTCTGAACATAACTGAAGAGGCTCAGGCTGATGCAAATCAGCTATTGAATGATAGTGTTGAAAAACTGGAAAGACAGGTGGCAGTTTTGATGGGGAAAAAACCTAATTCAATCATTCTCCTATGGAAGATCAGGAACATCTCTCTGGAAGACCATGGGGACCCTGTACAAGGGAATCTGTATAAAATGGACTCTGTAAATGAAGGCACTAAAAGGTCAGATTTTGAGGTTCCATTTGGACTAGATCTATTTGAGATCTGACTGATTGTAACCCAAAAATGAAAAAAAAAAAAAAAAAAAATGCAGGATAGGCTGGTGGGAGTGCCCTGACCAGTATCCAACCCCCCAAACCCTGCTGCCCATAATACAGCAGCTGAACTGATGGATATAGTACAGTGGTTTAGATAGAAACCAAGAGAGCATGCCAGCATAGCTGCTCTGGTTATGGGACATGGAGGCAGAAAGCGCTGTGGTGAATGGACTGGAAATTTCAAAACTGACATCCATTACTACTCACCCTGCCCTCAGGCAAAGACTGTATGCTCTGTCCAACATAATGAGGATAGCCATTTGATCAGTGAATGATTTATGGCTGTGTGTCATATAACATGGCCAAATAAGAATGACATACCATTAAATATCAGCCTGTGGTCCTCTATGGAGGACTAACAAAATTATATTAGAGAATTAGGCATGAAAGAGGCAATCTATGAAGATGATTTTGAGAGCCCAGTCAATAAATTTTTCATCAGGAACGAGGGATCTCATCCTACAGCCATCACCTTTACATCAGTATGGGTCTATGTTATCCATACTGAACCCCCCAGTGGCCCTCAGGTGCTGTAATACAACAGGCTGCCCAATTGATGGGGAGACAAGAGTGCCTACGGCCAGATGCAGGCTCTGAATGGTGGTGGAAAGGTCTGAGAAAGGCAGAGAACCATCTGCTGCCATGACTTAGGCGTCCAGCCCCTAAGGTAATCCAGTCTGGACCCATTAGGGTCTTGAGACAACAAATGTTTAAAGACCAGATTAGAGCAGGAGTTCAGTTTAAAAAGATCGATGGACAGCATAATCAGGAAAAAATATCTGTTAAACAGGCCCAAGCACTGAGTATTTATAGTCCAACCTTTTCAGCCAAACTAGATGTGAATGTAACTCAAGAAGGGTCTGGATGGGGGCTCTGGCAGAGCCAGAGTTCTTTGTGAACCCCTATGAGGTTTTGGCCACAGGTTTGGCATGGAGCAGAATAAAGATACATCACAGTTGAAAAG
Organism: Coturnix japonica; assembly: GCF_054131305.1. Lineage (NCBI taxonomy): Eukaryota > Metazoa > Chordata > Aves > Galliformes > Phasianidae > Coturnix > Coturnix japonica. Next base: position 15,516,032 of record NC_140671.1, on the reverse strand, counting down.
CATTTATTGGCTACCTATTCTACACTACAGGTGGTAGAACCAGTAGCTCAGATTTCAGAGGTTATCGTTAAACAACAAGGCCAGTCCAGGGGTGGGTAAAAGATCTAACACACATCTCTATGATGAGGGTGGCCCAATCACAAGCAGTGGTGTGCTCAGTTGTTCTGCTTGCCTGCTCCTCAAGGAGTTAAGAGAAATCTATGCCTGTTGCGTGTTCGAGTGCATGCGCAATGCCATGTGGAGGGCTTATCACAATAAAGATTGGCGGATTTGCTGCGTAGACCGGTCAGAACTCAGATCTGCGTTGTGCTTCCTGAGGCACCAAACGCCCAACAGTGGCAGTTCCGTGTATTGGCCAGCAGGTGGCAGCAGAGACCACGGAAAGAACGTCTGCGGGACAGACCCTGGGGATCCGTTCTCTTTTGATTATAGGGGAAGAACACAAAGATGGAAGAGGAGGGAAGGGGGAAAAAAAAAAGAAAAAAAGAAAAAAAGAAAAAACCAAACCACAGCAAACAAATAAAAACTTCTCCAAACGTAGCAAACTTGAATGTCTGTCAATAAATAAATGAGTAATTGAATTGATGTCCGTTTCAGACAGTCCCCTGTAGAATCAGGGTAAGGGTTAGGATTAGAGTTACATTGCAGGTTAATGCTGATATCTTTACAGCTCCTGTGAGGGTTGGGGTCTGGGTCAGGTGTTTAAAAAATGAAATGAAAAAAGAATGAAAAAAGTATATTGAAAGCTTCAGATTTCCTTAATCTTTGTGGGAATCATATAATGTGCAACTCAGATCTACCTCTTCGTACCTCTTTTGTGGTGTAGGGAACCTGCTTTGGCAGGGGGACTGGACTCAGTGGTCTCTGGAGGTCCCTTCCAACCCCTACAATTCTGTGATTCTGTGAATATCATGGAGTTGTTTGGATGGGGAAAGACTACCCCTTTGAACGACCTTTTGTCAGGGCATGTCCTGGGATTCCTAGGATCCTCAAAATGCAGCACTGCTTCTGTCACTGAAAAATGGGGCCCTGTGTGGGACGGAGGGAGGGTCCATGAGTCCCTGGCCCACCTGACTGAGTATTTCCATGGTCTTAGCAAAGACATACTTACAACTTGAGAATGACAGTTAGCTGTGTTCATGGTGGCATGGCCACTTTTAATGGCCTTGAACTGTCTGAACATAACTGAAGAGGCTCAGGCTGATGCAAATCAGCTATTGAATGATAGTGTTGAAAAATTGGAAAGACAGGTGGCAGTTTTGATGGGAAAAAACCTAATTCAATCATTCTCCTATGGAAGATCAGTAACAACTGTCTGGAGGACCATGGGGGCCCTGTACAAGGGAATCTGTATAAAATGGACTCTGTAAATGAAGGCACTAAAAGGTCAGATTTTGAGGTTCCATTTGGACTAGATCTATTTGAGATCTGACTGATTGTAACCCAAAAATGAAAAAAAAAAAAAAAAAGAAATGCAGGATAGGCTGGTGGGAGTGCCCTGACCAGTGTCCACCCCCCAAACCCTGCTGCCCATAATACAGCAGCTGAACTGATGGATATAGTACAGTGGTTTAGACAGAAACCAAGAGAGCATGCCAGCATAGCTGCTCTGGTTATGGGACATGGAGGCAGAAAGTGCTATGGTGAATGGACTGGAAATTTCAAAACTGACATCCATTACTACTAACCCTGCCCTCAGGCAAAGACTTTATGCTCTTGTCTGGAGGGCTTATCGCAATAAAGACTGGCGGATTTGCTGCGTAGACCGGTCAGAACTCAGATCTGCGTTGTGCTTCCTGAGGCACCAAACGCCCAACAGTGGCAGTTCCGCTTATTGGCCAGCAGGTGGCAGCAGAGACCACGGAAAGAACGTCTGCGGGACAGACCCTGGGGATCCGTTCTTTTGATTATAGGGGAAGAACACAAAGATGGAAGAGGAGGGAAGGGGGAAAAAAAAAAGAAAAAAAAAAAATCAAACCACAGCAAACAAATAAAAACTTCTCCAAACGTAGCAAACGTGAATGTCTGTCAATAAATTAATGAGTAATTAAATTGATATCCCTTTCCCGCCCCCCCCCCCCCCCCAACTTCTGAGATGAAAAAAAAACACTTCTTTTAGAAGAAAACAGAGTAGTAACAACTTCTGTACCTACATTCACCACTCTGAGATCCTGTCTGGGTCTCCCAAGGCCTGTAAATAACCACTGGGTCGGTTCTGATGTCGCGTGATTTGTTGTCAGTTCTCTCATGGTTCTCCGGTCAGTTCTCCGATGCCAGGATCTGCCACAGGGCATTCTGACCACGGGCATCATGTTTCTACGCTGCCGCCTGCATTTAACAGGCAATGGGACTGCCCAGCATGTGCAAGGCAGCACCTCTTTCACACCACCAGAATGTTTAAGGCTGTTGGGATTGTTGTTAGCGTCCCATTAACACTGAGGCTAGAGATACCCTTAGGATTGACATTACTATTAGCATTACTTTGATGGTGCCCTATCTGGGTCATTTCCAGGGGATGTCAGGAGTAAGGCACAGTGTCAGGAGAAAAAGAACAGACTCTGTTACTTTATAAACGTGATAATAGAGAGAGTTCATTGGAAAAAATACAACTCTTAAATAATGCAAAGCATGCTTCTGATTGGATGCAGGCATCATCTGGGCTCTGATTAATATTACTCTTAAGGTAAAGATTATTGTTACCATAATGATTTTTTTGTTTGGATTATGATCAGGGTTAAGGTTCCTTTTGCTACAAACTTCTAGCATCATTTTTGTTGTTGCATTTGGAGTTAGGGACGATTTTAGAATCAGGGTAAGGGTTAGGATTAGAGTTACATTGCTGGTTAATGCTGTTATCTTTACAGCTCCTGTGAGGGTTGGGGTCTGGGTCAGGTGTTTAAAAATGAAATGAAAAAAGAATTAAAAAAATATATTGAAAGCTTCAGATTTCCTTAATCTTTGTGGGAATCATATAATGTGCAACTCAGATCTACCTCTTCGTGCAGTGACTGCCTGTAAATTTGCTGGAGCCTAATATAATATGGCCTTGTGCTTTCCACTAACTCACCTTCATTTCATTTTCATTACATTTGCTTGGTAGTCAGATTTTGGTGTGTGGATATTTTAAAACAATCTAACTGACATTAGCAAAAAATTAAAAATAAAATTAAAAAAAATGCACAACAGCATCGTATCAATTTTTATAGATAAGATAAAGAAGAGCAGTTTCCCTTAGTTTTCTGTGCCTCTTTACTTTCTTACCCTCTCCCCTTGTGTGAGAAACTCTCAAAGTCAAAGATTTCTAGTTAGGCAAAGATGGCAGCGATAGCAGCAGTGCTTATTCATTATTGCAATACTGCGCGCACATCCCCTATTGGCAAGGGAGAAACTGCACACCAGTCAGTGAAATCAATTCTGTTCTGTGCCCGAAACCCACTGCAGGTGATGCTCTCATGGCTCTCATTGGTTGAGCATCTCAGGCTCACAGACTCCTCGAGACTGTGGCTAGGATTCATTTCCATAGAAGGTCAATTACCAACCTCTTGTTTTTAGGTCTGCCTTGTACTTTTCTGCGGACAGAGAAGGGCAATGTTTCCAAAAGTCAGTACATTCATTCTGTCCTGTGCTGGGCTCTACCCACCCTGTATTTAGCTTGTGCTTGTCTCAATTCTCCCCATGTCAGAATGCCCCCAGTCTGAACTTAATTCTGTTCAGCAACTTTCTTGGTGGAAAAACTACTTATACAGCTGTTTTACAAGAGGGTTATACATTCAGTTAGGGCCTACACTATGTACTGAAAATACTGGAAACTTCCACTGCAAAAACACAATCTACCTCTCCCATCTGTGCAGCCTTGCAGACCCAGAGCATGCCAGGTTATTTCTGCTTTCATAGCATTTGCATGCTGTAGGGTGAGCACAAGGTTCTGCTGCTTGATTCTTCTGCAAGAGCTGCCTACCGGCAAATGGTTGCAGGGATGGAGGATGTGACAGAAAGCATTTGTCTCCACAAGAGCAGAGTTACATTCAGTGCAGAGTGTGAGAGTCAGGTTGGTGTGGAAAAGCACTGACACGCTGGGGATGATGCAGTGCTCACATGTCTAACACTCACAGACATTACTGCCAGAAGGATGGTGCTGTGTTGTGCTTCTACCTTTGGCAGCCCCTGGAGAAATGCTATGGCACACAGAACACCTTTGTATTGCACTGACTGCTGCCATGCAGCATGGATTTAACACACCAAATCCAGAGGAGCATGACTGCATCTAACTGCCCTGAGAAAAACTACTGTAGCTGAAGAGATGAGGAGGCAGCTGCTCATCTGCAGAACAAGCAGTACTGCCAGACATTGGGCCAGGTGAGCACCTCCTGCTGCAGCGTGATGATGACAGGGCTGGAGATGATCTGCAAAGCCAGCTTAAAAGTGGGAGACGTGAGTCAACATGGCAGGAGGACAGAGGTGTTAGGGAGCAGCCAAGGCATCAAAGAGTATCAAAAGGCTTTGAAAAGTATCACAAAGTGACAGCCAGGAAGACTGGGATATATCATGAGCAGCAACCTGGATGCTAGAGATTATTTGCTCCCATACAAAATGGTAGAGATCTTGCTGCAGACATCCCAAAGCCAGGCAAAATGGGAACCCAGAGCTCTGCCTGCACGAACCCCACAGCCATAGCATTGCAAGCTGAGCTGCCTTGCTGTTTGTTGCATTCATCCCAATCCCTGTGATTGAAGACTCAGAATGCAGTCGAGGCGATGACTGAGCATGAGAGTGACTTTATTCAATAAAAGACAGGAGGGCTTGAGAGGTCAAGGGTGAAGATGGGACTCCTCTTGTCAAGATGAGAGTGGCTCAGAGCTGGTGCTGCTGCCTGGTGCCTGGGACTGGCAGCCTGACTCTAAGTCCCCATCTAAGATGCTCAGCTTCACCTCACTGATGCTGCCCTGCTCCTGCATGGTGGTGCTGCTGCTGGGACACTCGGGCTGTGCTTGGGATGGGCAGCACTGCAAAGGCGCTGGGTCACAATCCAGGCAGGTGACTGCTGTGTCTGGCAGGCTCAGGTCAGGAGCTTCAGCAGAGCCAGGAGATATGAGAGCATGAACGTGGATGAGCCCCTTGTGTCCATCACTGTTACCATGTGGAAGGCTGTCATCCGAATTGCAGCGATTCATGCTTAATAAGAACTCTCCATTGATGGAAAGACACTGCTTGGTTTGGATCTTTGGGGTTGACAAGGGCTCGAATCACCTAGGAAGGCATAGAAACACAAGGGTTAGTTTCAAACATTTGCAAGTTGAATCATGAAAGGTTGTTGATACTTGGTAATAGAGTGGCGGCAGGAAGAAGCAAGTAGGCTTGAAGCAGCATAGCCACTGTCTTGAAAGTGATCCTCATTCAGGTCCAGCTCGTGTGTTGTTTCACTGTAATCTGCTTCTTTGGGTCTACCTAGTGGGCAGCAACACTCGAGCTGTTACTGATATCATTGAAAAGAACTGGAGACAATTGTTCTATTCCTAAGAGCTTCAAGGTGCCTAGAAGCACAAATAGAAACCAGCAGTATTTCATCACTTCACCAAAAGGAAGGTCAAACACCTGAGCTGTGAAGAGCAGTTACAGAACCTATGCATAAGATCACACCAGACATACTTTGTTCTAACAACAGTTATGGCACATAGTCCATTTCCTTCAATATTCCCAAAATGAAATGATGTGGAGCATTACAGGGAAAGAAACACTGCACACAGACACTATGACCCTGATTAGACTCAAGCAGCAGACTTAAAACAAGTCAGAGTTTTTGATTCCAGGATATTTCAGGACCTATCGTGTGGAATTCAGTTACACAACAGTGCCTAGGTGCCTGCGTTTCAAGCAACTTTCAGATCACAGCCATGTAAAATAAAAACAAATTCAGTGCAGAAATAGCAAGCCTGTACCTTAATACTCATGAGATTATCCATTTTTTACTGCATTCTGACTAAGTTCTAAAACTTGCTCATCCCAGTTCACTTCAACAAGTTCCACCAGTTCAAGCAATGCAGTTCTGAGATCCGGTGTATGTTAGGCAGATAGAATTGAACAGTGCAGAAATAATCTCTGACAGCTTTAAGAGCTCTGTTCTGCTTACAAACTCTCAGTCCAAAACTATTCACAGTTTTAAGGAAATGAACACCTGAAGCAGTTGGATCATCTGCCATTTGCCGCATTCTGCTTCTTGGCATCATGATTAGCACAAAGGGTTTTCTGCTGTCCTGCAGAGATGGACAAAGTCCTGCTTACAAATGGACCAGGTTTCAGTGTACAGCAGAGTTTGTACCAGACTAACAAGCCACGTCATTCAATTCATGTGCTCAGGTTGTTATGCACTCCAAAAGGAAACAGAACTAACTGTTGGATTCTGAAGGCAATCTGTGGGGTCCTACATTACCTCCTGATTCTGGAAGAGGAAATTCTAATAGCAAATGCAGAACTTTGATCTTTGTAGACATGAGAAGAGCTGGCATTTAGGAACATTCATTTCAGGGAAATCAAATGATGTGTCTATATTTTTTACTACAGATAGTATAGGGAGCAGCCAGTTGAAGAACCAGATACAAAAAAATCCAGCCCATTGGCAGGAAAATACTTCTCCTTAAATTCTGTATGCTATCATGGTACAGAATTAGGCTACAGTGCCACATAGGCCAACCAAGCGTAGAACCAAATCCACAAAATACTGGTAGACAAAGCAGCAAAAACAGGGACAATATTCAGCAGACTGTGCTGTGGCCTTTCTACCCACAGCTCAGCATGTTCTGCCATCCGAAAAGCAAGGCCTCTTGTCAAGCTCAGCTATTTCCCTTCTCAGTGTATTCTAGCACCACTGATACCCACTGGTATCCTCCTGTAGAGTGCCATCATATTGTCATCATCCAAAGGAAAAACCCACACAGCAGAGCATACAGCAGTACACCCATGCTCCAAATATCCGCCTGAAAAACAAAAAGACAAGCTTACAAACCTGAAGCACCTCAAATGGCTTCCTGACAGACTGGATTGTCTGCCCTTGCCAAAGCCCACATATAGCCCATGAAAAGCTGGCTCTTTCCCTCAGGAAATAAAACCTTATCGTCCCAGAGAAAGCATATAACCCTCATTCAATTGCCCTTTCACTCAGCTTAGAGCACTACTAAAACCAGCATCTTCACCTTAGCTCATCACACTGCTGCAGTTCCTTTTACAAGGATTTCACTGGCAAAAATGAAATCAAAGCCGTCACAAGGGATTTAGCACAGTTACGTGTTACTGGCTACGAGAGCTGTCAGCACAGTCACCTGTCTGGCTTTGCTGCTGTTCGGTTCTCTTTATGTAGAGGCACAACAAGGTTCAGACACAGTGCAGTTCTCACTTTGACTGTAAAGAAAAAGGAGGCTTGAAAAGCAGCGTGTGGAAAACAAAGAAACAAGAATTAGAACAACAGTGGGGCCATGGCACTTGTAGGAATTGCTCCGCCTTTAACAGCGATTCAAGAAGTACGAGGGCATCCCAAACCAGACCAGTTTGGACAGATTAACAACTGCAAGTAGTGGGTTCCAAAATTCCAGACATGAAATCAAAGCTGGAAAAACTCTTCACATTTTCATCTCTCAATTTTTAGTTCATTGTGCATTACAACGGAAACAATTCTTCACATACAACTTGGAAGCTAAAGACAAGTCTGACAAAACAGACTACACAGAAATGATGGATAATTAACAGAGCAAATTGCTCTTTCAAACACTTAGTAATAGAAAGAGATCTCTGAAGTTGCTGTTCTGTAGAGCCCCAAAGCAGTCGCTTGAGGCAGTTCAGGATTAGCCAGAGACAAACCAGCCAGCTGTGTGAACTGAGACCAATTGCACTTTTCTAGTCTGTGGCCACTGACAGCTTCTGAGAGCTACCAAGCGATGCAACCTAGCAGAATTCAGAAGGGAAACCAAGAGAGCCTACCTGAGCTCCACTGCCTTTAAATGCTCTGTGGAGAGGGAAGGGAAAGAGGGGAAAACAAACACCGCTCTACATCCCTCTGAGCCAATAGACACTTTGCCCTGGATTAGCTCTGGTGCTGCATAAGCTGGGCTTCCACAGCATGTGTTCAGGCGGTAATCAAGGCCTGCCTGGAATAACACAAAAAATAGAGAGAAACGTTTGCTTTAACAGAGTTTATGTCTTCTGGTCATAACACTTGAGAAGCCTCAGAGGCTTCTTCTCCTGTGCATATTTTCATTCATCTTAGAGTTTGCTTTCATTCAATGTGACCTCTCTAGGCAAATATTGTCTAAGACCATGAGCATCACATAAATGTGCAGATCTCAAGCTGCTCACTTATCTAGTACCCTTCGCATGATGCTTTATTTTCCTCAGCTGATCATCTAGATTGTGTCTGTTGATTGTGCAACAACAGCCTGTTGATCTCGATTACCTGTGAGAGGCTCTAACTTTGGCCAGGAAAAATCATTTGAGGATAAGTAATTATCTGGGACTCAGTAAGTCTTCCCATGCTTTCATAACAGCAGAGATACACACACACACAAACTCGTGGAACCCCACTGCTTTGCACAATCCTGTGCACACTCACGTGTGTCATGCACTGATTTCCCAGCCAGTCCTCATAGGGTCTCTTACTTAGGACGGGAGTGTAGGGGAGCAGCCAGAAGCTGTTTGCATTCCCTGCTGTCTGCTGGGCAGCTTTGCTGGAGATGCTTGGGTTGCTTTGTTTTTCCTTGGGAGGTGGGAAGGAGCTTTGGGTTGGAGGCACATCCCGTGCCAGAGCATCCCAATGGCACGTGTGGGGCACTGATCTGCAGCAGATGAAGGGGAGGAGGTCCCAGCACAGCTCTGCACCATGCTCTGCCACACTGGGCAGCTTGTTCCTGGCTCAGCAGCGTCATCAGACAAGAAGCAGGGAAGGAAATCAAGGATGGGGGGTACCATCAAACGCAGTTAGTGCATGCCTGTGCAAGACAAACAGACCCAGAGCTTGCAGGTTGTTCCTGCTTTTGTAGCATTTGTGTGCTGTAGCTGAGCAAAAGGTTCTGCTGCTTGAATCTTCTTCTGCAAGAGCCACCTACCGGTAAATGTCTGCGGGGATGTACACGGTGTGCACGTCTGAAGCCATTTGAGAACCTAGTCGTTCTTGCTGCAGGACCCCTGTCTTCTGTTAAAAGCTGAACGGTCCCCAGAGCACCTGTTTCCATCAGCTACCACCATCCAAAGCAGCCAGCCTTCTTACAGTCACCTGGCCCAAACATCCCTTTTGCTCTACACTTGATTCCTGCAAGAGATGGGAGCTCGGCACGCACACCATCCTTCCAACACCCCATCCCTGCAGCAAGGGATCACAGCGCTGGCACAGCTGAAACAAAAAGGGTGTGCGAGTTTCCTGTTAGCACTCAGTGTGAACCAATCTACCACTGAGCAACACCGTGAGTCCCCACTCACCTCAGCACAGGTCAACCTGTAACCCCAACCTTCCCCTATCCATGTGCACACGCACACCCATTCACCACCCTGCCTGCTTTGCACACCCCCATGCACACTCTGCATCGTGTGCCCTCCTTTGCATTCACAGACGTGTGCAAACCATCCCTGGGAACACCTACGTGCCTACACCTTCCACAAACACCCCTTTGTGTGCACCTGTGTGCAACCCAACTCCTCAGCACACGCACGCGTTTGTGCCACCCTGTCCATGCACTCACCACGTGCCCTCCAGCAACCAAGGATTGCAGAGATGCTCCAGACTGTGCCAGAGATGGAATCTCAGAGTGCTGGGACATTATTGATCACTAAGGAAAACACTTGGAAGCATATTCAATCTGCAGAAGCTGTAATTACTGGGCACAGTTAGCTTTCCTATGGCTCAGCTGGAGGAGGCGGGTGCTCTCATACATCTGAGACACTCGCACAATGTTGGGATCATTCTGATGGAAACTATGTCTTCAGATATCATGGTTAAAACCATCCAAGATGATCATGCAGAGCCTTAGCTCTTGAGCAGCACTTCCTCCCCACCCTTCACTACTCCAAGCAGCTCCAACAAACTTCTCAGAAGAAATCCAGGCCAGCACAGACCTGGCAGACCAGAACCAAGTGCAGCTTGTGGGACGGCAGTGCCCACTCCTTGCTTCCACCCTGCTCCAGCAGGTTAAGGAGTCTGAGCCTCACTGGCCTTTGACAACTCAAGACTTTCAGCACCTCATGCCAACATTTCTCACTAAGATACACCTAAGGCATTGAATTCTCTTCTCACTACCTCCTCCCAGTCCTCCCCTAGGAACAGAAACAATTCAGATTCTACAGCAAACTACAGCATCTGCACTGCAAGAGCACACTGAACCACCTGCAACAATGAAACATGGTTTTGGAGAGTGGGTATGAAAACACACCTTTAGACAGCTGTCTTCCTGTAGCCAAAAGGAAACCAAGAAGGAAAAGTCCAGCCTGAAACATGCCCATGCTACTAGCCCAGGTTTTTCACAGTCAATGCAGAATCCATCCTGTTCTTGAGGTAACAAACGACCAGTGAGTCTCCCGTTGCTCCACCCCTTCTCCTTCAAAGCCTGAAAAAGAAAGAATAAACAAGCAGAAGAAACCCAGACGTACCTTTCCACACACAGAGCAGAAAGTGGAACAGCAGTTGTCTCCTTCCTGAGACATGGTGGGGAGCATCCCAGAGGAAGCCCAAGTTCTTTGCTTCTCTCCACAGGGACTTCAAGCACTCTTGGCAAGAGCTGCTTTGGTTCTTTCTTCAATTGCCTCCATCACCAGAATCTCCTTTGGAAAAGGAACCCGAATGAAAGAATCAGCAAATGAAAAAGAATGAGCAATAGCCACTTTACCAGCTTTCTTCTGACACTCAATTTAGACTCTTGACTCGGGCAAGGTCTTAAAATCAACTGGTTACAAGAACTGTCCCAAAATATATCCAGCTTCTGTACAGCTGCCATTCTTTCTGACAGCGAGTGTAATCACAGAATCATAGAATGGCCCGGGTTGGAAGGGACCTCAAGGATCATGAAGATCAATCACCTCCCTGTCCCTGCTGGCCATCCCCTCTTCTGATGGAGCCCAGGGGACCATTTGCTCTCTGAGCTGCAAGAGCACGCTGATGGCTCACGTTCTGTTTTTCATCCACCAGGACCCCCAGGTCCTTCTCTGCGGGGCTTCTCTTAAGGACTGCTCCTCACAGTCTGTAGAAATGCCTGGGATTCCTCCAGCCCAAGTGCAAAACCTTGCACTTTGCTGTGTTCAACCTCATTAGATTCACGTAGGCCAACCTCTCGGTTGAGCTCCCTCTGAATGGCATCCCTTCCTTCCACTGCGTCAGCCGCACCACTCAGCAAACAGCAGAAGGTGCACTCCATTGCATCATTGGTGTCTCTGATAACCATGTAAAAAAGCACTGGTCCCAAGACAGACTCCTGGATGACACCACTTGTTATCGGCCTCCACCTGGACATAGAACCATGAATCACCACCCTCTGTCTGTGGCCTTTCAACCAATCCCTTATCCACCAGGTGGTCCACCTGTCAAATCCACATCCCTCCAGTTTAGAGATAAGGATGTGGTGGAGGGCAATGTCAAAGATCTTGCTCAAGTCCAGGTCAATGACATCTGTTACCTTCCTTTTGTCCACAAATGCCGTCACTCCATCATAGAAGGCCACCAGACTGGTTAGGCATGGCCTTCCCCTGCTAAAGCCACGCTGCCTGTCTTGGATCACATGCTCATTTCTTATGTGATCAAGCATGTCTTTGAGGCAGATCTGTTCTTCACCATCTACATCAGTTACACATTTGAATCAAATAATTGGTGTTCCTGTCACCAAGAAAACCTCTTTGTCTTCTACTCCTGCTGCACTTCTGTGCTTTCATCAGAAGCAAAGGAAGAGACCACCTCCTAGATCCAAATTTTAAGAAACCAACACCCAATAGGTGTCATCTGAAGTAAAATAGCAGAGAAATTAAGATGACTCTTCTGCATCCAGCTTGGATCACTCCCTCACTCAGGCACACCACCATCAGATCAAGGAGATGCTGCCTTCAGCTTAGAGACTGTATGGGAAATCACAGCTTGAACCTCTGATTAATCAGCTGAGGCAAGTATTGGGTCAGCTGCGGGAGCACAGGTGAGAGTAATCTAGCTGTGCTCCCAGAAGGGGTGGACCTCGACTCAACCTCCTCTGAGACCTCATTTAAAGGCTGACCACCTCTGAGACAGCATGTCTTAGAGACTGCTCCCTAGTTGAGGCTGCCTCAGCTTTCTAGTCAAGGTATCGATATTGGTGAGTTTCCCTTTGCTAATAACCTTAGGCTATTTACCACCATCTTGGTTAATATCTTTTTATTAACCACCCTTACAGAGACCATAAGGGTTTGGGCTTCCAAACTCTCAGCAAGCATTTGGATCAGCCAGCTTCCTGCCGAGGAGCCCCCTGCATCACTGCTGCCTATTCTGGTACCGGACCCGCAGATGCTTCAGAGCTCATTAGCATGGACTTCCTTCCTCCCCTCAGCAGCTGCTCCTGCACTCACCTTCATTCCTACTCAGATACCGGCCGCTTCCAGCACCAGCTGACCTGCAAGACACAGAAAGGAAAGGTGGGAGTCATGCAAACGCACAAGCCCAAGGCTGTGTCACCACCACACATGGCAGCCTCGGGAAGTCAGCTGAAACTACAGCCTTTGTCAGAATGGAAACAGGCACCGTCAATTAAGTGTGACCTCTGAACTCATTGCCACCATCAGAAATAGGCACTGAAATCGCTCACTTCACTGCAGCTGGTTAACTCCAAATTCTTTTGCTTTTGGGAAAATGCGGACACGGAATTGAAGGACACCAGAAAAACGACATCTACTTCATTGTAGGTGGTTAAGCTTGGAAGCAGGACTTGAGCAAGAAATGCTTCTCAGCTCCTTGAAAGGCACTAATCCTGACCTCTGCTACAGGTGGCTGAGTGACACAAAAGTTGAGCTGCCCATTCAGAAGCACATGGAGCAGGCCATGGAGCGGTTACATACCAACACATGAACAGGCACTTTCCCATTGGAAGGGAAATCCCTTCTCCCTGCCATGCCATGCCCACACCGCTCCTCAGGGCTGCACTGACAGCACAGACAGAATTGAAACATCTTTTGTCATCATTGTGGTTTTTCACAGACCCAGACAATGAGATACTGGGTTGCTGTGTGGGTTCCCAGGCGGCACTGCCATTTCCAAGCCATTGCTTCCTAGGGGCACAGAAAGGAAAACGCCTGAACAAAATTTCACCCAGAGATTGCTATTTTACCATTCTTCCATGCAAAACAGGAGGACAGTACAGCGGATTTGTGCAGCTGCATCAACACCCTGGGTGCTAAAGGAATGCAAAGACAGAAATATTAAACCTACAAGGAGGGAAGCTATGTTTAGTAATATCTTTTCTCATTTACAACAGGCAGTTGGCACTACTAAAGGAAAATCCCAGGCCTCAGGTTCTGACAGTGCGACAATCTGGCACGGACTCAGATGTGAGTGATCCAAATGGTTTATTCCAGGTTCTAATACCACTTCTGTGAATTCACACGTTTTCTCTCTTAACTTTCCCACAGCCTTCACATGTCCACAGAACATCCCACAAACTCTCCTTTACGGCGCACGTAGGCACTCATCCCACCAGAGCCATCAGTCATTCCTAGCCATGTGCTTCTCCTCCAGTCACGGACAGTATCACACGGCCATAATGCATCTTAAATGACTTAGTTTTTCTGTTCTTTCTGGAGGTGTCCTTGGTTCCTAGCCTTACCTTCTCATGCCGTTCATCTTCCTCTGCAGCTCCTGCTCTGAAGAGTCTTCTTATGTTCCCACATGACAGGAAGAAAATGAAGACACAACCCCTGCCACCAAGGTCAGCTCTGCAGCACACGTTACCTGAGGAGCACTTGGCTACTCATGCAAACTGCACAGTGCCAGGAAGATTGTTACATGTTGCACTTCTTCTTCTCCTGGCTCAGAAATTAAATTTTCTACCTAGAAAATGGAAAACAAACAAACAAGCAAACAAAAAACAACAACAACAAAAAACACCTCACCTGACATAAAGGAGACATGATTGTTACTATGAAATTCCGGAGGGCAAGGTATTTGCCCTCTCTATGAAGAAGCTGACTGCAAAGGACTAAGAACAGCCACGATCACGTTGAGAACTTGCGGGTAAAATTCGGGACTGAACCAATAATGGGCTTCTGGAGGTGAGGGTCTGCTCCAGGCCGCCTGGTCAAGGGAGCCTGTTGATGGGCCCTGCTTACTGCAGCTACCAGAAGCACCGCGCTCACTGACTCTCAACTTGATGGGGGATTCCAGTCAGGCTGGGAAATCAGCATGGCTGGCTGCAAGCTGTCTGAGAGACTGCTGGACTGCACTGGGAATAACTTTGTGGGCCAAGCATTAAGCACACCAAGCAGAAGGGAAGGTATTGGACAGACCGACCAGAGGTCAAGCGTTGCTGGACCTGCTGCTCACCAACGCTGAGGAGATCATCAAAGGCGTCAAGGTTGGAGGCTGCCTGGGCTCCAGCGATCATGCCCTGGTTGAGTTTGTGATCTCAAGCGATGTGGGCCTGGCAAAGAGCAGGACCAGGATGCTCAACTTTAGAAGAGCAGACTTCAAGCTACTCAATGGAATGCTGGCCAAGATCCCCTGGCGCGCTGCCCTCAAAGATAAGGACGTTGAGGAGAGCTGGCTACTGTTCAAGGATGCCCTCCTGGCAGCACAAGAGGTCTCCATTCCCCTGATTAAGAAAGTGGGCAGGAGAGGTAGAAAACCGGCATGGCTCAGCAAGGACCTGCTAAGAGAACTGAGGGTGAAGAAAGGGGTGTACAAGCTCTGGAAACAAGGCTGTGTCACCCGGGAAGAATACAGGGATGCCGTCCGAACTTGCAGATGTGGGATCAGGAAAGCCAAGGCTCAGGCAGAACTGAACTTGGCGAGGGATGTGAAAAACAACAAGAAAACCTTCTACAGGTACATTGGCCAGAAGAGACAGGCCAAAATGGGCGTGCCTACTCTGGTAAATTTAAAAGGAGAAATGGCTTCAACAGATGAAGAGAAAGCTGAGGTGCTGAATGAGTTCTTCACCTCGGTCTTCACTGGTGGCCAGGATTCTAGTCTTTTTCACGTCCCTAAGTCTTGCACCCCCATACCTCCATGTGGGGACCAAGGAGGTAAATCCCTCCCCACTGTAAGGGTAGAGCAAGTCCGAGAGTGCCTCCTTAGACTGAATGAGTATAAGTCTATGGGGCCAGATGGCGTGCATCCCAGGGTCCTGAAGGAGCTGGCTGAGGTGGTTGCTGAGCCGCTCTCCATCATATTTGAGAAGTCGTGGCTGTCAGGTGAGGTCCCGGATGATTGGAGGAAGGGTCACGTCACTCCCATTTACAAGAAGGGGAGCAGGGACGACCCGGGTAACTACAGGCCGGTGAGTCTCACCTCTGTGCCTGGGAAGATTATGGAACAGATCCTCCTGGACAACATGCTTGATCGCATAAAGAACAAGCATGTGATCCGAGACAGCCAGCATGGCTTCACCAGGGGAAGGTCATGCTTAACTAATCTTGTGGCCTTCTATGATGGAGTGACGGCGTTGGTGGATGAAGGGAAGGCGACCGATGTCATTTACCTGGACCTGAGCAAGGCCTTTGACATGGTCCCCCATCACATCCTCATCTCCAAATTGGAGGGAGGTGGATTTGATGGGTGGACAACTAGATGGATAAGCAATTGGTTGAAAGGCCGCAGACAGAGGGTGGTGGTCAATGGCTCTATGTCCAGGTGGAGGCCGGTAACGAGCGGCGTCCCTCAAGGGTCTGTCTTGGGACCGGTGCTCTTTAACATCTTTACTAATGACATCGATGAGGGAATGGAGTGCACCCTCAGCAAGTTTGCTGATGACACCAAGCTGAGTGGTGCAGTCGATACGGTGGAGGGAACAGATGCCATTCAGAGGGACCTTGACAGGCTGGAAAGCTGGGCTCGGGTGAACCTAATGAGGTTCAACACGGCAAAGTGCAAGGTTTTGCACTTGGGCCGGAAGAACCCCAGGCACCTGTACAGGCTGGGAGGAGTTGTCCTTGAGAGCAGCTCGGCTGAAAAAGACCTAGGGGTCCTGATAGATGAGAAACTTAACATGAGCCAGCAGTGCGCTCTGGCAGCCCGGAAAGCAAATGGGATCCTGGGCTCCATCAGGAGAGGGGTGGTCAGCAGGGATAGGGAGGTGATCGTCCCTCTCTACTCTGCTCTTGTGAGGCCCCATCTGGAGTACTGTGTCCAGGTGTGGAGCCCTCAGTACAAAAAAGATATGGAAATTTTGGAAAGGGTCCAGAGGAGGGCCACAAAGATGATCAGGGGGCTGGAGCACCTCCCCTATGAGGACAGGCTGAGGGAGTTGGGTTTGTTCAGCCTGGAGAAGAGAAGGTTGCGAGGTGACCTCATTGCAGCCTTTCAATACCTGAAGGGAACTTACTCCCAGGAGGGGAGTAAACTCTTCGAAAGGGCTGATAATAGCAGGACTAGGGGAAATGGTTTTAAGTTGAAGGAGGGAAGATTTAGGTTGGATGTCAGGGGAAAGTTCTTTACTAGAAGGGTGGTTAGGTCCTGGAACAGGCTGCCCAGTGAGGTTGTGGATGCCCCGTCCTTGGAGGTGTTCAAGACCAGGTTGGACAGGGCCCTGGGCAACCTGATCTAGTAAATGTGTATGTTTGGTGGCCCTGCTAGGCAGGGGGGTTGGAACTACATGATCCTTGAGGTCCCTTCCAACCCGGGTAATTCTGTGATTCTGTGATTCTGTGAAGGGAAGCATTACTGGACATGCTGCACAGCAGGGGTTAAGACTGGAGGTGGTCAGGGCTGTAGTGACCATGCCCTCCTAGAGTTCCTCATCTCAAGGAATGCGGGCCTGGCAAAAAGCAAAGTCAGGACCCTGAGCTTCAGGAGAGTCAGCTGCAGGCTGTTCAAAGAATTCTTGGACGAGAGACACTGGAAAACTGTTCTTAGGGGCAAAGGGTTCAAACATCCCTTTGTGTGCACCTGTGTGCAGCCCAACTCCTCAGCACAGCCCTGTGCAAGCACACATTTGTGCCACCGCATCCACGCACTATCTGTGTGCTCACACACACTCACACAACCACATCCCTTAGTGCAGCCCTGTGCGCACACACACTCACACATGTGTAACCCCTTCCTTTCACTCCCAAAGTGCACGCACACACTGGTACCACAATGTCCTTGTGCAGCTCCAACACTCTGCACACCCCTGTGCACGTACATATATGTGCATGCTCGTCCTTGCACACATACCCACAGACCTACACACACCTGAGCAACACCACTGGTTTGTACACTCATGGACACAAATGTGTGTACAACACCATCCATGCACAAATACACACACACACACACATGGATCCCCACTGCTTTGCACAATGCTGTGCACACTCACGTGTGTCATGCACTGATTTCCCATCCAGTCCTCGAGGGGTCACTTACTTAGGACAGGAGTGCAGGGGAGCAGCCAGAAGCTGTTTGCATTCCCTGCTGTCTGCTGGGCAGCTTTGCTGGAGATGCTTGAGTTGCTTTGCTTTTCCTTGGGAGGTGGGAAGGAGCTTTGAATTTGAGGCACATCCCGTGCCAGAGCATCCCGATGGCACAAGGGGGATCAGGGCCCCTCTATTGGTTACCTCGGTGGCTTGCAGCAACTGGAACTTTTTGCCTATTGAGAAAGCTAAAAAGTGTGTGTTCCTCCTGACCCATATCAACAAAAATCTCAACCATAAAAAAGAGACGTCTTCGTATTCAAGCAAATGACAACAGTAAGACCATGCATGTTGTTTTGTTGTATTTCCTCTGTAATCATGGGGAGGATATGAAGAAGTGGTATAATTCATCCACTTCTGCACTTCAGGCACAAGTTCCTTAGAATTGGAAGAGACCCTTAAAGGCCATCTAGCCCAGCTCCCCTGCAATAAAAAGGGACATTCACAGCTAGATCAGGTTGCTCACAGCCTGGTCATTAGTCATCCCAGAGGCAAAACACACACTGAATGATCTCTCCTTCAGTCATAAATCCTTGGAGACAACAGCATTGACACTGCATGTTACTGAAGCAGTAAAAGAAATTGCTCCTGTAACTCTCCTTGTGTTAAGTAAAATGATGATAAAAAGCAATGGAATGCTTTGGCAGGACACCAAAACCATCCTCCTTCCTTGATATCTGCTGCAATGGAACCTTCCACTGGAAGAAAGCCTCTGATGACTTGTCACCCCAGAGAGGTCAGCTTTAGAAGCAGGACTGCTGCACAATAGAATGAACTGGAGCTCCTTAGCATCTCTTACATCCAGGAGGGGTGTGATCAGACCCACCTATCACCTTCAGGTGCGCTTTCTGACACCTTGTCTGACTTCACTGTCACTGTGCCAGCATCCTCAGGCTTAACCTGCTTCATTGTCAGTGTGCAGCAATTGCCAACGTTCTTGATGTCATTGTAATTGTTGGTGTAAAGGAGGTTGCCATTCAGGAACCATTCCACGTCCTCGTCATTATGGGACAGCTCGCAGGAGAAGACAGCAGAGCTCTCTTCTTCAATTTCTACATCCTGCAGGTGCTTCGTTACTTCTACATTGCGGGCTGTGGGGAAACAAGGTGAACTGTTACCACTGTTACTATAAATCATACTGGGATGTGGTAGAATGGTTGGACTAGATGATCTTTGTGTAATCATCTATGTGAAGATAATACATGTATAAAGTTAGCAGGAGAGAACGGCAGAAGTCAACCTCAAGAAGAGAAATCTGAGGTGAAATAGGACATGGAAGAGGCCACCCTCCCTGCTCATACCTTCAGCTGTCAGCGTGGCCTCAGTCTCTGCAATTCCTGCCTTGCACTTGTACACACCAGCATCATCGGGCTTCAGCTTCAGAATTCTGAGCTCTACTGAATGCTTATCCCTCTTGATCTTGTACTTCTCAGAGGGCTCGATGGGTGTGCGGCCCTTGAACCATTTCACAACCTTTGGAGAAGGCCTGAAGTCACAGGACAGGATGACAGAATGACGTTCCAAAGCTGTCTTGTCCTCCAACTTCCTGGTGATTTCTATATGGTAATCTGCAAAGCAGGGGTGGAAGAGAAGAAAGGATGAGGACAATTGGAAGAAGAGGAAAGTCTCTTGCGTGTATTCCATTCCAATTAATGTCAAGTTCACAATGGTTCTTTGAACGACTCTAAAGATAAAACAAACGATTGTCTATAGGGAATGCCATTGACTACATTTCTATGAAGTAATACTGTACAGTATCTACCAAATGCAAGGTCCAGCTCTTGTTCTGTGCTTATTAAATTGCTCCCAATTGTTGAGGCTTTTATTCAAATAAGAGTGAGTTGAAAATATAACAAGTACTTTAGGATGTGAATGGATAATCTTACGCTGGGGACAACAGCAGATAAAAAGCCTGCAAGTTTCTTTCAGATGAAATCAATGACAAACCGCACCAAATTTAGGTGCTACCAAACTTAAACTTGTCTAGTTCAGAAATACAATTAATTTCACCTGATTTGACTTCTTTGCTATAGCCAAGGACAAAACCTCAGCTCTGTAAATCTGAATAGTAAGCACATCACAGCTATTCAAACACATCTTTTACTGAGATGCAGCTGTCTCATCTAGTGTCCAACGACTTTGAACTGGAAATGGAGCAGACCAAAGCAGAATCTAAACATGGCTTCTACAAGGACTGATCAAATGCGGCCACCGTCAAATTCAAAGTATCTGATACAGAAGGATCACACTCACTGTCAGACAAAACCTCTTTGGAGAGGTGAACTGACTGCCCTGTTCACCCCCACTTTGGAAATAACTGCACTCATTTCCTACCTGCTCCCAGCAGTGTGGGATGGTGGGATAGCATCACACTTCCCACACTAAGCATCCCACCATGTCACTTGTTCCACCTAAACCTCAGTCCCAAAACAAAAGGGGAACTCGCTTCTGAACCCTCTTCACTTCATTTCAGATGTCTTATATGCTTGATCTCCAACCCACCCCCCACTCAGGAGAAAGACCCCCCGCTTACACCCTACCATCTTGTTGCATTCTGATGTTGTCATCAGCCTTCAGCTTGTTGTCCTCTTTGTACCACTGGGTCTGAACCTCATCGTGTGAAATCTCACAGACAAAAGATGCACTCCCATATTCATTCACTTCCACATCTTCCAGTGCTTTAACAATCTTGATATCTCCAGCTGTGAAACAGTAGAGATATATTTGTCAGGGTATTTCCAGAACTGAGTGCAGCATCTTTTCCTTACACATATTTGCATAGAAAATAAGTAGGATTATGTTTTATTCTAAACCATCATCCATTCCTGAGTCATTTCTCTCTTCAACACAGTCAATGCATTATTGCCCTTGAACTTAAAGACAGACCTACTAGCTACAATGGAGCTCCCTGCAAACAGTTTTCATGGAAACCAGAATCTCATTTATTCTAAAACCTTTCAAGCAAAATTAAGGGTAGAAAAACAATAGAACTGACTCAATCTTTAAGGTCATTTAGTTCCAGTCCCCCTGCTATAGGCAGGGACACCTCCCTCCACACCAACTCTTCTCCTCAGGGTCAAGGCTTCTCTCAAATCATTCTCCTCTAAGCCTGTGCCTGTGCTTGGGATTGCCCTGACCCAGGTGCAGGGCCTTGTACTTGGCCACACTCAAGTTCATGAGGCTGCCAAGGGCCCACCTCTCCAGCCTGTCCAGGTCCCTCTGAGTAGCATCCCTTCCCTCTAGCACATCAACAGCACCGCTCAGCTTGGTGTCATCTGCAAACTTGCTGAGGCTGCATTTGATTCCACTCTCCATGTTGCCTACAAAAATGTTAAATAACACTGGTCCCAACACCACCCTCCACCTGGACACTGAGCTATTGACTGCAGCTCTCTGAGTGTGACCATCCAGACAGTTCCCTATCCTGCAACTGGTCCATCCATCAAAACCATTTTTCTCCAGTTTGGTGACCAGGATGTCATGCAGGACGGGATCAAATGCTCTGCACAAGTCCAAGTAGATGATGTCAGTTGCTCTCCCATTATCCACTGATGCTGTTACTCCATCATGAAAGGCCACCAAGTTTGTCAGACATGGCTTGACCTTGATGAAGCCATATTGGTTACCACCAATTACCTCATCTTTATTTTCCAAACTATGCCAAGGAGAACTAGACAGAACTCTACAGTGTTGTGTCACTACAAACCTGTCTGAACCATTGGCTTCTCTGCATGCTCATCACTAGTCTCTCCTTAGCTTGTGTGCCTACAAACAATGTATGGGGAATGTCAGCCACAAATCTTACCTAGGGGACATCTTTGCTTCAAAATCCTTTGAACATCACACAATCCCTTTTAACTCTCCAGGTCTGCATTTAGTTATGTCAGAATCAGGCCATATTTCTGTGCTGCTATATCCCTTTCCTTCTGAAGGGCCTGGATACAACTTGGATTAACCTCAGGAGAAGAGTTCCTGCATAGAATCATAGATTTACCCAGGTTGGAAAAGACATTGAAGATCATCAAGTCCAACCGCAGCCTAACCAGTACCCTAACTCTAAAAACCCTACACTAAATCATATCCCTGAGTACCACATCCAAAAGGCTCTTAAACACAACCAGGGATGGTGATTCAACCACCTTTCTGGGGAGCCTATTCCAGTACCTAAAATCTCTAGTATCTAAATCTCTCTAAAAGAGCACAGGTATTAATCTGACCAGAAAGGTTCCTGTTTGTTCATAAAATGAGCCTTTTCTGCTCCATCTTGCATAGGCCACTGGGCACAGGGTAGCTGGGAGACCACAGAAAAAGTGGTTCTGTGAGCAATAGGGAAACTACTGCCTAATCCAACTCCTCCAATCTCTGCGCTCTGCCAGCATGTCTAAATAGGGTGGCAGATACACACAGGAGATAAATATTTCCACTTCCCTCAGCCAACACTGCTCTGAATTTCTATGGGACACACAGTTAGATGAAAAGGCATTTGACAAAGAAGGAAATGAAAGAGTTTAATCTGCTGTGTCATTCTCTCGGTAGCCAGAATAACTAACCCTCGCCAGTGTTAGTTCAAAGAATAGGCAGATTTTATCTCCTGACATGAGCAGTAATTCAAAGAAGCTGGTATATGATCCAGTATCCTGCATATTCACTGCAGGCAGGCAAAGACATTACGAGATAAGGGAGATCTACACATCACTTGTTATGAACGCCTCATAAAGATAAAACCACACACAAGAGGAGAGTTTAGGAAGAGGACCACTCTTGGACTACTTTCCAAGAGGCATCAATTAGTAACTCTCTTCGCTCATTTTTCACACTACTCCACAGTGTCCTCCTGAGCCCCCTTACTCCTGTTGCCAACTGCTGATGCAGGGAATCCTGAGGAACCAAGGATTCATAGTTGTTCCATCAGTAGTCCTTGGTCAGCTCTCCCTCCCTGCCCCTTCTGTTTTGATCCCACTAACCAAATTTTAGTTAGTCTGAAAAGAGGATGGAAACCTCCGCAGCAATTAGTTTCTAAATATCTTGCAATGGGCAGCTTGTAGGAGCCCCATCTCAATGCCCACAGCACAGGAGGCAGGACTGCTTAGCCCATGCACTAGTGCATTTACCAGCACAGATGTAAGCCCAGATCTATGCACACCAAATACAGGCTCTCAGTTTGCACAAGGAGGCATCCATGGAGCTGAAGTATTAGGCAGATATTGTGGTGGGGCAGCAGTTATTGAGACGCCAGACAGAAAGGACACAGATAACGTGGCAACTCAGCTTTACCATTATGACTGATGATGGAACATCTAATTTCACTGCTCAAAAGAGAACTTCCATATAACTGGAAAGAATGAAATTCACAGGGGAAACCACACACAGACACACACAAAAGCAATACAAAGGAGATGAAGGATGGTTCACATACTAGTGATTCACTCTGAGACGCAAGCAAATGAAAGAGTATCCCCAACCATTTGCCTCCTGAAATGCTAAGTATATAAACTCATTGCTGTGATAACTCTGCCAGACGTGAGTCATACACTGTAAAACCTTATGGGGTCAATCAGTTTAACTTCATAAATTCATTACACCAACAAAAACAGACCATCGTGTCCAGGCTGGTTCATTTCAGCTCTTCAAAGCTGTTGGTAAAACTGCCTGAGAGCTGAAATGCTTACCAGCAAAAGCTAAAAACTGTAAATCAAATGTAATAGGCTGACTTTGTCTACTGTATAGAAATGATGCCTGAAAAGAAGAAAAGAAAAAAGAACGTAAACCAGAACAAATGGAATGGCTACATAAAACAGCCAGTACTGAAACAGCAACCCAACCTGGTTGCAGAATGAGAGAGAAAATGAGAGTTCACCAAAGTCATGGGACAGGACACATGTTCATGTTCATGCTAACACTGAACCCAAGTGGCCACATGAGGACAGCATCTAGTAGGAAATCAGAAAAAAGCATCCTTTCATACGTCCCTTGGGAAGGTGGCATCTACCAGGGCACAGCAGACCCGTGTGTTCAGTAACAAGTCTGATGCTTCAGAGCCCAATGATGAGCTACAAACTGGGGTTTAACCAATGCAACACATGGAGGGAAAATCTGTCTTGAGCATAAAGAAGAAAGAGAAAGGTATCCAAAAGGACTAACCAAGAAATGCCCAAACTGCCCATGAAGCATTTCTTCCCGTGGTGCAAAATACCACAAGAGGATTTATTTGCTCTTTCAGTTAAACATAAAATGAACCTTTAGGGTAGCTGATGTCTTGTCTTAGGCTGCTCAGCATGTGGATGTTCCCTGATCTTCATATTCACACTTGTGAATAATGAGACTTCTCTTATTTCCCTGGGAAGTAATGCCCACTTTTTTACTTTGACAGAGCTCCTTCCCATCCTAGAAGGGAAAATATCAAGTCAGATCTCCATTAGTCCTTCCATCTCTGCACTCAGCAAAGGGAGCCTTCAGATCTATGCTTAATTCACCCACTCCCCTAGAATTAATGGAACTGTGCTTACTGGAACATATGCTGAAGCTTAAGCACAGTGCAGTGTTTTCAACATGAAGGAATGGCTATAGAACATGCATAAATTCTGGCTGACCTATGACAGCTTAAAGCACTGCGGAGGACTGTTAACAAGCCTGTTTGGACATCACCCTGAATAAATGACGTTATCCCCAAGTAAGGGAAGGAACAGCTGAGCACCAGGGAGGTACACAAAGTGCCAGAGCAAATTCTCACACTGTCAGGTGCAAAGAAAACTGAGATTTCACCCCAAAAACCCAGTTCACAACAAGGCTACAAAATCCCGGCTGAGAATTTCTGTGTTAGACTTGAAGCTCAAGACTGTACTGTAGTTCAACCAACAATATTTTGTGCAGCATGACCTAAAAAGTTCACAATAAAACCAAAACAAACTTCAATTTCAACTTGATAAATGAACTCAGGACATAATAACAAAGAGTGCTGATCTGGGCAAATAAAAGAGCATAAAGAAAAGAGAGCAGTGAAAAAGCTATCAAGGAAAAGCTCAGACTCGCATCCCTTGGAAGTGAAATTAAAGGCTCTCATTCATTTCCAGAGAAGTCAGAAAGGAAAATACCATTACATGCCATACCTTGAACCACTTGACGTCCATGTTGGGCCTGGACAGCTCACACTCAAATGTGACCTTGTCCTTCTCAATGACGCTACTGTCTGCCAATGGTTTGCTGATTTTCACAGGCAATTCTGAGAAGGAGAAAGAAGAATGTGGATTTAGTTGGGAACTTAGTTTTGTTCATAACCAGGTCCATGGGTGCTGTTAAATGGATCCTTCCAGATGGAAAAAACATTTCAGGTGGCCTCCTAGATTTTACCCCTTTTTGTGTTGCACGCAAGACTGAAAAAAAAAATTACTTCTGCAAAGTTCTTCTTGTCATAAGGAAACAAATATTTGGGGAATGGCAGAACCAGGTAAAATTTTCCTTCACGTCAAGAAAGTATAAATTTCACTCTCATGCTCTTGGTGTGGTTTCTGCTATGATTATTTGGACTAATTAAGCTTCTCCCTGATGAAAGCCTAGAAGTATATCACAAGAAGGACCAACTTACCCGTGACCTTTTATTTGTCTTACTCAAGCATCTCCTCCTGACCAAAACTGACAATAAAAGATTCAGCCAGACTACAGGTTTGAGCAGCTGAGTTGTTTCTAGGATCTCCTGCAATCTCAAGCTTGGAACACACACTTGTCTTTTGACTAAGTGTCTCTTATAGTGCAGTAAAACAACAGGTTTTCACACGGCGATTCCTCATTTACCTTGATCTGAAATCATTCTCAAACCATGTGGGATCAGTCCAGGGAGAAGGGGAGGAGAGGGGAAGGGAAAGGGGAAGTCCACAGTCCTCTAAAATCAGGCTTCTTAGCCTAAAGCTCAACAGCAAATAGCAGTCCACTTCCCCACATTGCTAGACTCCGAGCATTTAAAGAACATCAGCTGACCTCATTATGAGCTCTAACATAGCCAAAGGAATTCATATATTCAAATATTCTCTTGAGTGATGAGAAATATGGAGCATAACTTCAGACTTCTGCTGTTAAACTCTCACTTCTATCATAAACCAGAGTAAGAGTTCAATGCTGTTTTAGATGGAGGACTCATATTTTAAATAACTCATCTCATTAAGGCTTGGATTCCCTACTACAATTAGTTAAATTCCAGTTTGGATCATGCTTCACCTTGGATCACTTAGGGCTTCAGCCACTTATTGGAACTAACTCAATTTGTCTACAGAGAAGCTGTTTTCTATAGCAACAATAAGCTGTGATTGCAACTGGATGTCGGGAGAGCACAAATCCCGCAGTTATCCTGTACCAACATCCTCTCCTTCCATCAGAACAGCAAGTTTTTAAACCAGACTCATGCAAGCTTGCATGACACACCTTGTGTAAAACTGTTGGCAGCCATCAGGACAGCCAGTTGCTTCCTGTATAGACACTGTTCCATCAGTTTTGGTTTTTTGTCTCGCTAGAACAACAGCCAGTGTCTGAAAACTCCCACAACTGAAGCAACCACGCTGATATACCGCAGTCACTGGAGGTGCTCAAGAGCCACGGGTATGTGGCACTGGGGACGTGGTTAGTAAGTCCAGTGAGGGTGGGCTGGGTTGGACTCAGCTATCTCAGTGGTCTTTTCCAGCCTTGGGTGCAACTTGTAAGAGGGAATGAAGCAGCAAACTGCCCAGCACTGAGCTGCATTCTTCTGACACATGGTATCAGTGAACTGCTGTATTTCCCTATCTTCTCTGGAGCTATTGATCTAACCTAACTGAAAAAGTAAGCCTGAACCTAGATATAAATCAGGATCATAGTCACCCATGGTTGCTTATATATTCAGAAAGACACTCCAGAGGGTAATTCAGCGCATCTAGAAATTAAAGTAGAAGTTCCTTAGTCAAAAATATTCCACAGCCAGATTTTCACCTCGCTACCACTACATTAAAAAGGAGAATCCAACTTGTGGTGTGGGTCATTGATGTTGTTCCGGGGGGAATTGTGGCTGTTCCATGCCCACAGGGTAGAAGACAGCCAGTCTTCCTCTAAGCCACATAAAAAGCTGCTTAGTGCTCCCAAAGCGAATGCTCACCAGTTGTTTCCAACTTGAAGGTCATCTTCTGGCCAGCAGCCTCGCAGATGTATTCTCCAGCATCTTTCTTCTCCAGCTGCTCCACAACCAGACGCCGTGTTTTGCCCACAGATTCCATTCTGAACTTTCTGGAGGAGGCAAGCAGTCTTCCATCCTTGTACCATTTTACTTCGGTTGGATCCTGTGCTACTTCACAGCTGAGGGAGGCACTTGCTGCCAGGGCAGCACTCACCTCTTTCTGCACCTGCTCCTGGTTTATAAACACAGGTTTTGGCTCTGAGGGAAGAAAAGAAAAAGTATTGACTGAGGGACCGAAATGAGACCAACTTGCAGGTTTGTATGTACAGGTTGGAACAGGTTTAGGTTACCACTTGTGCCCAAACTAATAGCCTTCACTAGAGAATATCAGCTCTTCTGTTGAAACAAAGTGTCAAATCTAGGCAAGAAAGAACCTAGGAACTGAAGGAACCAAGAGGGTCCTTGAACACCAGTCCCATGGTTGCAAGTCACTATGCAAACATATTGAACCCAAAAGAACATCTGTCCTGCAGGCAACCAAAACCTGAGTTCCTTTTACTTAAGACCCACTGTGAAACATCAAAACACATAAACATGTGATAGTCAAACCACTGGCTGCCTTTTCATGACCCAGAACAGTACTCCTGGCTTCCTGAACAGACTCCTCATGGCCTCTACCATTGCCACAACTGTGACTGTCAAAGGCACAAAGGAAATATGCTCACCAACGCAGTCCTTTGTTCTTTGTGTGTGATTTGCAGATATCTATCTTACTTTGAGCTCTGGCAATAGTCAGCTCTACCAGGTCTCTTACTGTGAGTAGCAGACTCACCTATCCAGATGCAGCCTCCAACATAAAGGCATAGTAAAAAGGCAGTGTACTACTAGGAGAAGTTCCTGCTTCTCCTGCCATGAAAGGCTGCACGTAGAACATGCACTCCAGCCTCACTGCACATACTTATCTTAGTCAAATGTTTAGGTGAACAAGAATTACAGTTTGGGATCTCAGGCACAGGAGAGATTTGAATAATATCTTGAATATTGCTTCCACTGTACATATATTACTAATTATTGCTCTACAGACAGACTGAAACAGGTCTTTGTGTCATACTGAAACCAAATACTTTCTACAAACCCAGGCAATCAAGTCTAGGGAAAAAACCTCAGCACAGACTACAGTGATCCAGGTGCAGTATAATAGAAACTAGATTTTACTTTACTGTTCTCTGCTGTATTTCATACAACACCTGTCTTACCTGTGACATGAATCTTGAAGGTGAGTTTCTGGCCAGCAGCCTCGCAGCTGTACTCCCCTGCATCTTTCTTCTCCACCTGGCTCACCACCAGCCGACGCTGTTTGCCCTCTGACTCTACCTTGAACTTCTTGCTCGAGGTGATCAGTTTCCCCTCCTTTTATCACTTGACCTCTGTGATAAAATGTTTGCTCATTAAGACCGGGATGTGGTAGCATTGTGGTGGAGTGCTTGTTCATTAGGACCGGGATATAATGGTGGAATATGGAGGCCACAAAGGTTGCAGAACACTCTGATTTTATGGGTAGATTGTGTACTCTGCGTAGTTACAGGCAAAGCGCGCCCCGATGGATACAAAGTTCCACGGAAGGACCAACCAAGGAACGACACACCAAGTCGCACGATCACAACCGACCAATTAAAGGACAATACGCTCGGGATGGACAATACAAAAGAAGTTGCAAGGGATGGGACGGCGCGGCAGTTGGAGGAACAATAATCCCCCTGTCGCCCTGCGCTGAATTGCCTTTTAGTTTTACCCGCTACAATTAATAAAAGTTTATAATTGGAACATTATTGGCTCATTGCTTATAAATTGATGACAACCTCCATCTTCTCCTGGGCCACCTCGCAGCTCAGCGTGGCATTTTTCTGTTGTTGCAGCCTTCACCACCTTCTGTACCTTCTCCTTGTTTGTAAATACAAATTCTGGCTCTGAAAAGAGAGAGATACATTAGTTTGGCCTCTTGAAAGAAGAGCAGGTTTTGGGGAAGGAGTCAGAAAAATGAATCAGTTCTCCCAGTCTGATGCCCCAAGAGAATGATGTGGAGAGAAGTTGTGCAATTTATGGATGCCCCATCCCTGAAAACATTCAAGTCTAGGCTGGATGGGTGTTAGAGCAACCTAGTCACAAAGAATGTGTTCCTTTCCAGGACAGAGATTGGAACTGGATGATCCTCCAGGTCCCTTCCAACAAAAGGCATTCTGTGATGCTTCTTGTATGACTCTCATGACTCTTTCGTCCCCTAGCTGCCATTTACTTATGTCTTCAAAACATCAACTTATACAAAACATTCCTGTAGTATTCTCTCCCATGCTAAATGAGCCCTTCCAAGACAAAAACATGTTACATAGAGCACACCCCCTAGTGCTTGACACAAAGCCCCTGTTCTGAAACTTCCTGAGACGCAGCTGCATTGCAGAGTTGTTCTAGTGGTACAGGCACGTGGGAATGGAGAAGTGCAATCAGAACTTTCTTGTCTATGGCCTCATTCCCACAGCAAAAGGAAATTCCTGAAGATTTTAAAAGATGGAGCTGCCTCACAACTGTATTTAGAATAATTTGTTCAATTTCCTCATCAGAAATTAACCACCCCAAAGTTCAGCTCCAAAAATTTTAAGCATAGCAGGGAAAACTTACAAACTAATGACCGTTTTCTAAAACATTCTAGAATGAAAGGCCAAAATGTGTTCTCTCTCACCTGTGACATGAATCTTGAAGGTGAGTTTCTGGCCAGCAGCCTCGCAGCTGTACTCCCCTGCATCTTTCTTCTCTACCTGGATCACCACCAGCCGACACTGTTTGCCCTCTGACTCCACCTTGAACTTCTTGCTCGAGGTGATCAGTTTCCCCTCCTTGTACCACTTCACCTCCATCTTCTCCTGGGCCACCTCGCAGCTCAGCGTGGCATTTTGAGTCAGTGCAGCCTTCACCTCCTTTTGTACCTTGTCCTTGTTTGTAAACACGTCTTCTTTCTCTGCAGGGACATCACAACAGTCACACCATTTTGCTGTAGTCTGCTGCAGAGCTTACTCCAGTTCCCCATTTTCATTATACTTGCCCTTCACAGGGACCATCATGATGCCTCATTAAGACAGGAAAATACTTTCCCCTCTATTTTGCCTTGGGAAATGAATAGGCATATCATTTCATATCATATCATAAATCTAAACATTTCGCAGTCTGATAGCAGATTTGGACATGAGATTTAGAACACCTGCATGCACTGCTGAACCTCCTCCCTTCTCTTTGTTTCTTCTGATGTCTCTCTACATTTCCAGTAAATCAGAAGGGAATGGCCCTCTAGAACAGGTTGCCCAAGGAGACTGTGGATGCTCCATCCCTGCAGGCATTCAAGGCCAGGCTGGATGTGGTTCTGGGCAGCCTGGGCTGCTGGTTGGCAACCCTGCACATAGGAAGAAGGGGGTTGGAACTGGATGAGCACTGTGGGCCTTTGCAACCCAGGCCATTTATGAGTCTGATTAGTGGCATTTTCCACCTCATTGTGTCATTCAAATTTTGTAACCAGATCTCATCAAACACCTCCCCTTTTCTCACTCCTTGCATGCCTGGTGTGCTCTTGCACTGTAACCCTGCAGACACCAGCTGACTACAAGAGCTGCACAAGTTACCCTCCTTGCCTATTGTTTGTTGCAGTAATTCATTCCTGGATGGAAAAGCACATGTAGAAAAGTGTTGCTATGACACTAGATGACAAAGAAAGTCCTATAGCCAAAATGTTTTGCACCAGAGAGGTTGTAAGTTGATCCTCCAAATGCAAGACACACAAAATGAAGTGTTCCTTTATCTCTGGGATTCCAAGCATTTTCTCACCTCTGACTTTCACTTGGAATGTTGCTTTGTCATCTTTTGTTTCACAGCTGTAGCTCCCTTGGTCTTTCAGGGTCACATTTTTGACCATGAGCTTGCGGTGCGTCCCCTGGGAGATGATGGTTGTCCTCTGGTCCTGCTTCACCTCTATTTGATCTTTCTTCTATACGACAGCTCCGCTTGCAGCTGACACTTCACACACCAGCTCCAGGTCTTCAGAAGGACTGACTGATATTTCTGGAGTCGTTTTGGACTTGCTGACAAAATTAATGGCTTCATCTGAAGAAAAAAAGAGAAAGTGGTTTACATCCTGACTCAGGCTTATTCAGCACAGCATTAAGATACAGTTAGAACTGATTGTAATGTCTCTGCTCATTACATCTGGGGGATCAAGTTTCACCTCTGGAGGTACTCACATACAAACGTGTGCTTGATTCTCCTGTGTAAGGAAAGAGTAAGTTCTATGCAGACAGTTCTTATTTCTTCTAATCAATTCTGTATTCTGCACATGTTCTTCTGAAGCTAAAATGAAGGCAGCTAAGTAACCTGTTTGCAATACATGAACAAACCAATTCAACACCTTGTCTCTAAGCTAACAAGCAGCGTTTGATGAGCACATCAGTATTTCATGCCCTTCATTCCATCCAGACTGTATTGGCAATAACTATGCTGGTATTAACAAGGATAGCAATTACAAGCAAAATGGTAGAAATACAGAAGATATAAGGAAAAGGGAACTCACCAGAGCTGAGGCGATCCTCCCTGGTGAGCGATCTCCAAGAGATGCTGCCTCAGTGAGGGTCAGCCCTTAAATGAGGTCTCAGAGGAGGTGGAGTCGAACTCCACCCCTCCAGGGAGCACAGCTACATAACTTTCACCTGTGCTCCCACAGCTGACCCCACACTTGCCTCAGCTGATCAATCAGTGGTTCACATTGTGATCTCCCATACACTCCACCTCTTCACAACGTGAACCAATGATTAGGTGAGTTCCCCTTATTACAGAGACCCAATCACGACGCTGATACAATCTCCCGTCGCATTAGATGTTGATATTATTCAAATGATGATGATTGGATGGGTGTTTATGATCTTCCATGGGCCAGTGCTTGATAGATGTTACCGGAGACAAATCATCTTGAAGTGCAGGTCCGTCTGCGTTTCATCAGTCCAGAGTAATGGTCCTAGAGGCTTAGAATCAATCTTAAGGGGAGTAATATAGATGTTTCAAGGGTACTAGGAGGGGAAGATCCGCCCTCCAGGGCAAGATACAGGCCGTATTCTTATCTTGGGTCAATACTTCTGCTTGTACTGGATTATGTCCCGGCCTCCGATACCATACCCTCTGGCCAGATATCTGTGGCTGTATAACTATATCTGGCACCAGAGGAGGAGTCTTGATCTGCCATAGGGACATAATAGGTGTTCCTTTAGCAATAAAGGCCGGAGTATTGACCACGATGTCAGTAGGCCATGTACCTATCACCGAGGGGGTGACTGAACCTCCCACCTCCAATAATCTCCCCCAAGGTGCAAGTAGGCCACACCATTTGGGTCCTACCTGCACCTTCCAAGGCCAATTTATCTTATGGATTCCCGGTTCTAAATTCTCAGGGGCAGGGAGCAGAAGATTATTTTCAGTACCAACCTGCGGTTTTACCTTATTATCGGTGCCTGTAATTTGGATCCTAAGAGGGGAGGCCCATATAGTTTGTAACATTTTCAGGGCACTGGGTCTGCCATCCCGAGGTCTTTCATTCAGGTCCCGCACGGTTTCATATAATCTTTTTGTCCACCCCTGCAGGGACTGAGAGTCTGTTTTCAGGGCAGCCTTAAGGATACCATTATAACGTTCAATAAGGCCTGCCCCTGTTGGGTTATATGGCAGGTGGAATCGCCATTCAATGTTGTTTTCTTCTGCCCAGCGCTGTATCATCGCTCCAGTGAAGTGAGTCCCTTGGTCACTCTTGATAACTTGAGGCGTCCCGTATGCAGACATCAGTTTAGTAAGTGCCTTAATTGTGTATGCTTGATTTGCCTTTGGTACAGGATAGGCTTGCAGCAGTCCACTTACAGTGTCAACGCAGGTCAGGGCATATCTCGCCCCCTCAGACCGAGGGAGGGGCCCAATGTAGTCGACCTGCCATCTCTGAAGAGGACTATATCCTCTAGCAATGTGGGATGTTGTTTCAGGCAACGGTCTCGGTCTCATCTTTGAGCAAGCATCGCAATCCTGACATGCTTGAACGATATCAGATAGTTGTACAGGCAGCCCCCATGCTTTAGCAGCTGCCCACATTATCTTCTGTCCAGCATGCCGTAGCTTCTGATGTAACCAACGGGCAATATTTTCAGATTGTGAATTCTCAATCCATCGGATTCGGGCCAGTGTGTCAGCTTCATCATTTCCTGGTGACTGCAAGGGTTGATGACCAGAGACATGGTAGACACATACTGTCCTGTGTTTGACCGTATTCCAAATGTCTACCCACATGTCTTTACCCCAAATCGGTCGGGCGTGGATAGTCCATTCCTGGGTAGCCCATTGCGTAATCCACAGAGTGAGCCCCCGGTACACAGCCCAACTATCTGTACAGATGTTCAGGACGCCGTCACCAGGTTCTTTAGTTATAACCATCCACACGGCTCGCAATTCTGCCCATTGGCTGCTTTGACCATCCCCCTCATCAAACCAGATGGTCTCAGTAGAGGGATGGTATGCTATTGCTCGCCACTTGCTCGGGTTGCCTCTGCTGGACCCATCCGTATACCAGGCATCTTCAGGAATAGGATATCTTCCTTCCTGAACGGGACTCTTCTCTGGTGGAGCAACCATCGGTTCTTTTGATGTATCACTGTGATACGTCACTGGGCCTAGGATCTTCTGTAGTTCTTCTTTAAGTGGAGATGAAGACAGACTGCTTCTCTGGCTTAGATAGGCGACCCATCGTGCCACCGTTTGTGCTTGGGCCACCCCCGTCTTAGGAAGGTGAGTCAAATCTCTCACCCACCCCTGGATTGGTAATGAAGTCTTAACTATGACCTCTGCTGTTTGCGTTATCGGCTCTACTGCTTGTAATGCCGAATAGGCAGCCAATAACTGTTTCTCAATCATGCTATATCGTTCTTCTGCTCCGTGCCAAACCTGAGACCAGAATCCAATGGGGGTTCGAACAGAACTCTGGCGTTGCCACAGGCCCCAGCCAAAACCATCTTGAGTAACATGAACATCTAGTTCAGCTGGGAGGGTCGGATCAAATATACCCAACGCCTGAGCTTGTTTAACTGCCAGTTTTGCCTGTTGGAAAGCATCCTGTTCTATCTTTCCCCAATTCCATGATTGACCCTTCTTTGTAAGCTTGTATAATGGCCTTAATAGCTGAGCTAAATGAGGTATAAAGGAGCGCCAATACCCCAATATACCCAAACATTCTTGCAATTGTTTTGATGTTGTAGGGACTGGAAACGCTTGGACTTTATCTACTACCGCACTGGGTAGTACTTTGGTTTTCCCGGACCAAATTACTCCCAGGAATTTTACAGATAGCCCCGGACCTTGCACCTTCTGTGGGTTTATAGCCCACCCTCTTTTCTGCAGGTAAGCTATCAACAAATCTGCTGCTTGTCTCACCGCCTCTAACGAATCGGATGTTAACAGGAGGTCATCAATATAATGATATAAATTGACATTATTTGGCTTTTCCCACTTAGCCAGATCACGTGCCACTAAATTATGACAAAAAGTGGGCGAATGTACGTACCCTTGGGGTAGGACCTGGAAAGTCCATTGCCTCCCTTCCCATGTAAATGCAAACTGATCTTGCGATTCTTCACTGATTGGAATACTGAAGAATGCATTCGCCAAATCCAAGACACAGTGATATGTTTTGATTTCCCTGCTTAGTGTGTCCATTAGGGAGGCAATATTGGGTACAGCCGCATGAACAGGTGGCGTGACCTTATTTAATTCCCTATAGTCTACTGTCATCCTCCATGTTCCATCCGGTTTTCGCACTGGCCATATTGGGGAGTTATATGGGCTATGTGCAGGCCTTATAATACCCACTCTTTCTAATTCCTGCACCGTCTTTGTTATTTCATCCTGCCCACCCGGGAGTCTGTACTGTTTCACATTAGTAATCCGGCGTGGCTTCGGCAAACAAATAGGCTCATGTTTTGCATGGCCTCTCAATATTGTCTGGATTGCCCGGATACTAATGCATCTCTGCCGCAATCGGAACTCTCCCACTGTTGTATGGAGAGCCAGACCCCACAGGATATCAATTCCTAATATATACTCTGGAATTGGGGCAATGGATACCTTGTACTCCCGTGGTGGAAGACGCCCGACCCCCAGTTTTACCCAGGTTTGGGTGACCGGAATGGTTTGTCCCCCAAAACCTCCAATCATCACTCTATTACCTTTAAATTTAGTTGGGTCTCCATATATTATAGATGTCTCTGCCCCGGTATCAACTAGGGCCATAACCTTCTGTATATTCTTTCGGGACCAGTATATCGTCAGTTCCACATAGGGCCTCCGGTCCCGTCTAGAGGCCCTAGGAGGACTGACATCCCTCGTCAAGCCATGAACTGAGCCAGATTCAAGTCTTTTACCTCCGATACCTCCGGTGTCATAACCCGAGGCACCTGAGGTGGCTTCTTTTTCCTATTTGGAACTATAAAATCTTCTAAATTCCATGTTGTTGTTGGTCGCCGCTCTATAAATCTTATCCCTGGCCTTTTGGGTTTATTCTGAAATTTTTGTTCATCCTTCAGTTGCTTCCACAACTGAAGGAGAACCTGATTGGGCTGCCCATCAATTTTTGAAAACTGAACGCCTGCCCGGAGCAGATCATTAAACATTTGTTTCCGGGATACCCTAACAGGTCCTGCCCGAGAAGTTCGCGGGGCCGATCTTCTGGCTCGCACTATTGGAAAAGCCTCGGCATCCTCAATCACCCTGATATTGCGCTTAGCTCGTAAACGCTCAGTTTCTCCGAGGTCTGCTACCAATTGGGCGGCTTGTTGGACTACTGCCTCTGCGGATACTACTGGATTAAGTATGGAAAACAAGGTTCCATACATATGAGAGGGTGCTTACTGTAAAATTAGGTCCCTCATTCCTGCAGAAAATTTAACCATATCAGGGCTATCGAATGTGTCTTCGTAGATAGCCTCTCTCATACCTAATTCGCGTATATAATTTTGAAGGTCTTCCATAGAAGACCACATCCCTGTGTTTACTGGCATGTCAGTTTTATTTGTCCACACCATGCGGCAAGCAGCCGTTATCCATTCTACAATTGAATGGTTTTCTTCAGGGAACTGAGTCCCAGCATACAGTCTCTGCCGAAGGGCAGGATGTACTGTTATTGTGGCCAACTTAGATACTTCGGGGCCACTAACCAGTACACTATCTGCCCCTGAATCCCATAACCGTAATAACCAAGCCGGAACACTTTCCCTTGGCCTTTGCCTAAATCGTTGCACTAGGTCCATGAGTTCAGTAGGCGTATATGGACGGGCTGTTACATGTAAAACAGATTCGGCAGGGGGCCATTGATCAGGAGGCACTCCTGCTGGTCGATCTTGAATTTTCTTTGTTTTTTGAGTTATTACTGGACGGACTTCTAGTGAGTCCGTCTCAGATGGTTTATCTAGATCAGATTTAGTGATCTTATTTTGATTCATTTCTTCAGGATCTTGATCGTCATTAAATGAAATGTATCTAATTTGAGGGTTGGAGGAAGAAAATGACGGTTTTTTTCCTGTCAATAGATTGATCTCACCCTCCAATTTTTCAATACGGGCCTTTAACAATTCATTTTCATGTGCAATGTTGTTTGATTTTATCTCTGCCCGATTTAAAGCATTTAATAATGGCCAGGCTGCCATAGATGCAGCCATTCGCTTTTCTTTTGTAATTAAGATATCTTTTTGTAGTCCTAGAAAGTAATCAGTTAGACAATAGGCGTCCATGTTATTTGGTACTCTTAAAGGGCCCCATTGTTCAATAATTGTTGCTAATTGGTAATATGGGGACGCCTCAAAACCTGGAATTTGTCCAGGAAGGCATGTCCCTAAGGGGGTGGTCTTCTCCCCCTTGTACCAATTAAAGATTTTCCACACAAAGGACATTTTTTTTTTTTCCTTATATTTCTAGATGCCAAGTCAGTGGCTCCTGCCTGGCTTGCCAAATGTATTGGCAATAACTATGCTGGTATTAACAAGGATAGCAATTACAAGTAAAATGGTAGAAATACAGAAGATATAAGGAAAAGGGAACTCACCAGAGCTGAGGTGATCCTCCCTGGTGAGCAATCTCCAAGAGATGCTGCCTCAGTGAGGGTCAGCCCTTAAATGAGGTCTCAGAGGAGGTGGAGTCGAACTCCACCCCTCCAGGGAGCACAGCTACATAACTTTCACCTGTGCTCCCACAGCTGACCCCACACTTGCCTCAGCTGATCAATCAGTGGTTCACATTGTGATCTCCCATACACAGACAGAACCTGCCTGAGGAGCAAGCTGATGGCTGTCAGCTACAGGCAGACCTAGCTTTGTACTGCATTTCTTAGAGCAACAACTGTTGCTTTCAGTCACTGAATATACCAAGGCCAATTACTATGCCAGGAACATTTATGGCATCAGTGAACAAAAAATGCGTTAAAAATTGTAATAGACAGGAGCCATTTATTCTTTTATAACTAGGTGACCAAAGAACAACAGTCCTTCTAGAGTCAAGCTGTTAAGAACTAATAGCATCAATCAATATCACATAGATAGATTACTTCCCTGCCCTAAGACCATCTTGCGACCATTTGGTGCTCCTAATTAAGCCCTCTTGATGGCATTTTGTCTGAGCCATGCGACATTTTGTGATAGGAGTTACTGCTAGTGTTCCCTTAACCCTACACCAAAGTAGGAGGTATCCATTCTCAGGGAATCATGCAGGCTTCCTCTGTATTTGATGCTCAGAGACAGCCCCAGAACTTTTTAAATCTTAGCTTAGCTCTCATCCAATAATGTTCATCAAACAGTGCAACTTGTCCTTTGGGGATGCCTTTGTTCTGCATCAACCAGTTCCAACGGAGTCTTCTTGGCTTGTTTTAGATCAGTTTTTCAACAGATAAAGCCAGGGTCTTTGAATTACAAAGTGAAATTGCAGAATGCATGATTCTCAACCAAACAGAACAGCAGGTGGGATGCAGGGTGAATACCTGAACCAACACCTCCTGCAAGCAATCCTTCAATAACTTAGGAATCTCTAGCCACCCCAAATCCAGTGTTGTGCTTGATCTATCATCTCTGCTGAGTTTTTAGCTAAGCTGATGGTGAGCATCACGGTGGTGATGGGTGAGCAGTCAGACTAGAGGGTCTTAATCAACCGTAAGGATCCTGTGATCAGAGGAACGTGAATGTGCTGTTAAAGGTCACAAGCGCTGCACTGCAGCATGAGCATACACAGCGAAAGGCTTTCAGTAGAGCTTCAGTTCATAAATGAGGACTGGGTTATGGAAAATAGGCTCAAGATATAAAACAGAAAACAGATCTTAACGCCAGGTTCTGTGAATGCAACCAGCTGAATTTCACAGATATTGAATTTCAATGACAATTTCTTGTGTTATTTTACCCTCCAGCTCCACCCTGAACAGGAACATGTCAGTGACAAGCATTACTCCTCCAGGCTTGACCTAACAGTGCTTTACTTGCACTATGAGCTAATGGCTGTGCTTACAGCACCTCAGGGAGACACCTCAGAGATCACAATGTCCTTCGGGTACAGCAGGAGACACTCAACTCTCCAAATGTGGAGTTTAATTTGTCCAAAGAGGAGACAGGATTCCCATGCTAATAACTTAGGACCATTTCAGTCATAGGTTTAAAGATGATGTAAGTGCTGAGGCAATACATGAACTAGATGAATGAAGCCCAGATGTCAGGGCTCAAGTCGTGACTCCAGCCCCAGCTGGAGCTAAGGCTGTCTTGAATTCATCACAACACAGTTACATTATTTGCTCATACTGTGGATTTGCATAGGGACAACAGGAAGGTCAGAATTGCTTCAATAGAGCTATGCAATCTTTGTCCTAAATACTGGAAACCCACAGCGTTGGACAAATAAAATGAATTAAGTCTGAAGTGCTTTACATGGATTGTGATCCTATGTTTGCCTCACAAACTTACCTGAGACTTTCCAATCAAAAATCAGAGTGTCATCTCCAATTGTGTAGATGTATGTTCCCTCGTCTTCTTTCGTTACAGCTGAAGCCACAAGCTTATGCAGTTTCCCTTTATCTTCCATTGTGAATTTCTTACTGGTCTTGATTTCTTTGCCATTTTTGTACCACTTCACCATGACATTGGCTTCAGAGGTCTCAGAAACAAATTCAGCTTGTTTTCCAGCAACGGCCCTGATTACTCCTCCACTTGTCTCTTTGATTACGAAGTTTGCCAGTGCTGAAACAAAATATGAAGACACAAAATACATATGATGGTAAAGAACTGCAGGGACATTGGTGACCATGAGGCATTCATTTATCATAAGATCAAACGTGCACGTTTAGTCCTAGTTCTAATTGCTAGATTCTAATTCAGAAGCTGGCAAATTGGCAGCTTTTATAAACCATGTGCCAGATTACCTTATCTCCACAAGTTGAAGGACATACACTGGACAGGGGACAGAGCCAAAGGAAGAAGCCCAAGGCTTCAAGAAAATGTCTAAAATAGGAAAACTGAGGAAAGAATTGGAACAAGCAAACTAGAAGGAAATCAATGGAGGGGGTATCTATTACTGCACTGTAACCCCCTGGCAAACAAATCGAGCCTAAAAGATAGAGATATCACTTAGGACTGAAAAGAAAAACAGAATTCCTTTATGGAAATTAATTGGAGTGCAAAAGTTAGATGATAAAACTGGCCCCTATTAACACACAGTGGAATAATTGACTTCAAAGATTCAAAATCTCACCACTGTCTTAGCCAAAAGTTTAAGCCTAAGGCCATGGTCCTATTTTACTGAGGGTAATTGAGCTTGTTTTCCAACTTCTTGTTAACATATCATTTTAAAACAGCGCACACAACTGAGTTGGGTCTGTTGAGACAGCGCAGTCAGAGCTGCTAAAATCAAAGTCTGGATTATGCATGCATTTGTTCTGCAGTTCCAAGAACACGCATGTATAATACAAATTCAACAACGTTCTACAGAATGCCTGTATTTAGGAGCTCGAGAGCCAGCTGATGGACACTGGGATGACTGAGATCCTGTCAATACATTTAACTCCATCCTATCATACAGTCAAATTTCATTCATTTTTTCAGGAACTGTCTCTTATCATTGTAGTCCCATCACCACTGCTGGATGTGAGCCCAACCACACAAAAGCAGCTGCTGGTTTTCACTGCAGATACTGCAGTAAGGAGAAGCAGCCTCCAGACTGGACCAGCTGAGCGTGGCCCTACCAGGATTTGCTCCAAAGGTCTTATTACCAGTAGTGCTTCCCGATGAAATACATGGGGGTCCTCCTTTGATTCCAACCCCAACCCACCCCACCATGCCCCCTGATAACATCCATCAGGGCCACATCTCGACAGCTCCTGAACACCTCCAGGGATCCCACCACCTACCTGGGCAGCCTGTGCCAGTTAATTCTATGGGCAGACCTGCCAGTATGAAATATTATGCTAACATGACAAAGAGAGAGAAGAAAAGCAAAATTAAGACTAGCTGACAAGCCTTGGCAGGAAGTTCTGCTCTCCATCAATTTAGTCCCTGTGACTCTTCACAGGTGTTTTCTACATTTGGGATCACTGCTACAAAAAGAGATGTTGACATCATCTCTTGTGGCCACCCTGACAGAAGAGCAGGAAGGCTGGGATGCTCTTTTTCCTGTCTTTCCCTTGATTTCCTCTATATCTTAGGGACGAATCACAGGACAGAACACAGAAATCAAATGGCTCTACAAAGCAGATTGGCCAGTTCAAGTCAAAACAGCCACTGAAAACACCCCAGATGCTGTCTGACAACAGCTGGACTGTCGGGGAGTCAGGTGAATGCAGTCTGCTGGCCCTGGGCAGGAAGAGGACAGCCCAGACTGTCACATACCTTTCAATGAAAGCTGATAGAGCATTTTATCCCCCTCACAGATGCACTGATAACTTGCAGCATCATCCATTGAGTCGTTGTGAATTTTCAGGGTGTGTTTCTTCCCCACAATTTGCAGTTCATAATTTTCACTGGCCTTGAGCTCCTTCCCATCCTTCATCCACTCCACAGTAGCACCTGTGTCTGAAAGCTCAGCCTGCAGTTTGGCTTCCTCACGCAGCCAAGCGCAGATCTTTTCTACATCTTTGCTCTTCTTGGTAAATCTCACTGCAGCACCTGTCAGGAGCAAAGGCCTCGTTATTTCAATTTATATCAGGCTAACGTGGTCAATGTTTGCTGCAACATCTCTGAAAAAGTATCACCTTCTGTTCCTGCACTCATCATTGTGTCAGTGCTGAGCAATTCACGATATTTCATTTGGTCTTCTTGCTGGATTTACTAAGTAAAAATCAACCAAACATCTCCTTCTACTGATTAATAATGCTCTAAACATGCTTCTGCAGAGGTTTCCACCCAATGACAAACAGGTCCTCCCATCATGAATGTTTATTTGTTCTACTTTGTCATGCAAAGCTGATTGATAGAGATATTATTGGAATGATTGCTCCCCTACTTCTAAACTATTCCAGTGCAATCAGAAAGGCTGTCTGAACCTGCAGCTGAAAGTACTGCTCTATGGTCATGCAGTGGTAAACCTGGTGACTGAATGCACTGGCCAATAGCTGTGAACTGCAGACATTCATCAGCTGGCATGCTTGCACGTTGTTGTAAGGTCAATAGTAAACATGGCATCCCCTCCAGGTACAGCTTCACCAGTTGTTAGGGGGGATTTCACAGCCAGGACTGGGTCTGAGGAAGAACATGTATGTCTTAATGCTCTTTAGATGCAAGTCCGGTGTCTCATTTAGAGATGGAAGATTAAATCATAGGTACATTTCTACTTCTCCCTTTGCATGAGTGCTAGAAGAAGCACTTCTGTGCTTAAGATCTGTTACAGAAAGTTCTGCCTCTTGCACATGTGAGATATCAAAAGATAAGGATATTCATGTCTCTGTCACAGAAACAACTCGTATCACTTTAGTGGTAGCTGGAGGTTGATAGGAGATAGGAGAACTAGGAATAAAGGAAAGCCTTTGGTGTGTTAATGCACTGCTAACCTTAAAGTCAAAGGAAGCATCTTTAGGGAACCAACACAGCTGCTCAGCACACACTGACCCATTTCCATTGGGGTTTTTGTGCTTACCAAGGTGCACGCTCCCTGGGAATTCCAGAGACGGGCTCTGTCCATGCGCATTGACTGCAGACACTCGGAACTGATCATCAGCCTCTTCAGACAGATTGCTCACCGTGAACTCTGGGACGGGGACATGAGACTCGTGGCACCTCACCCAGGTGAAGCCAGTTAGTTTCTTGCATTCCACAATGTAGCCATCGACTGGAATGGGGCGGTGCATCTTCGGAGGGGACCATGCCAGCGTCACTGAGGTTTCTGTTTTATTTTTCACCACGGGGTCAGTTGGGGGCTGGGTGGGAGGTTTTCTGGGAGCTGAACAGAAATAAATTTCAGAAATATTAGCATAAGGTCATGTAGGCTGGAAAAGACCTTCAAAAGACCTTCAAAATCAGCAGACTCAACTTTCAGCATGACCTACTGAGTCCCACCATTAACTACTGTGGTACCTGAGGACATACATGACAAGCTTATTCCTGCAGGTATTTACATAGTGAATATATTCACCCTCTGGTTGCTTTGGAACATTTTAGAGGTTAAAATCCCATCAGACTTTTTCACTGTGTGCAGCCACTGATACAGGCAGGAGGCTGGGAATTACCTGATGGGCTCTAGTTACAGACTACTGACACAGTAGAGGATTGATTTCATTTAATTTTGGCCATCAGAAAGTTTGGTGTCTGGTTTCAGTCACCCATCTGGACTCCAATTATAATCATATGGAGAACAGCACATTCAGGAGAACTCATCTCAATAAACCTGAATGAAATCACAGAATCATAGGATCATGGGAGGGCTTGGGTTGGAAGAAACCTTCAAGATCATTAAGTGCTAGATGCCAAAGGTCCCACTAACACAGTATTAAGCCAAAAGCTAGATGCTGGAATCAGATCTCCTGACCTTACCATCAGAAACTGAGATGTCATATTTTGCTCAGAGGTGCCTGCTTGTAGGAGGGACAGCTTCCGAGCTTTTTCTGCTCCAGGAACCAGCTCGAGCTTCAGAATTTAAACAGCAGTCAGAAATTAAACTGAGCTTTGTCACCTCCATCAAATAGAAGGAGTGGTTGGGTGGTACAGCTTTCCAAATCGCTTAGAAACTGTCGCAACAATCAGATGCCTACCTTTTCTTTTTTAACTTGTTAATACATAGAGCTTAATAGCATCAGAATGCCCCAAGCACTTCAGACAACAGGACAGCTGTAAACCCTTCTTTAAGGATTCCTTTGTTTAACCACTGAGTAACTGTAATTCAGTGGTGCTGGTAGGAGAAGGGAAGTCCTAATCTTCCCAGATGGTGAACAGAGTTGATGTTCACATGCAGACTGGTGCTGCAGCAGAGCCAGAAACCACTCATTTGGGAAACACAGCACCAAGAAAATAATGGGAATAGCTTCATAAAATCAGGAGCTTCACTCAAATTTCATGTCAGATCTATAATTCTTCCTATTTTCAGGAAGAAATGATTTCCCTTTTTCTTGTAGTTTTATTTTCTTTTCCTTTCCAGCAAGCAGCTTTGTAGCTTACAAATTGTTTTCTAATCACCTCCTGGTGTGGACAAATCACACAGGTCTGACTCCATGTTTTACATAGTTAGCATATTATATTTGTTCCACTATGGAACTGTACAGTCATAGAATGGCCTGGGTTGAAAAGGATCCCAAAAATCATCCAGTTCCAACCCCCTGCTATGTGCAGGGACGC
This sequence comes from Coturnix japonica, assembly GCF_054131305.1. Lineage (NCBI taxonomy): Eukaryota > Metazoa > Chordata > Aves > Galliformes > Phasianidae > Coturnix > Coturnix japonica. Next base: position 15,472,409 of record NC_140671.1, on the reverse strand, counting down.
CATCCACCAGACCAGGCTGCCCAGAGCCACATCCAGCCTGGCCTTGAATGCCTGCAGGGATGGGGCATCCACAGCCTCCTTGGGCAACCTGTTCCAGTGCGTCACCACCCTCTGAGTGAAAAACATCTTCCTAAGATCCAACCTGATCCACAACCCCTACACACCCTCAGAGCCCCCTAGAGCCCCTAGTCCTCCTATTGCCCACCACAGCCCCATATGCCCACTAGAGTCCCCCTCAACTCTCTTTACAGGCCCTGCACAGCTCTATATAACAGTCTTATAGAACTACCTCTAGTAGAAGCAATCTCCACACAGAGATCCTTTCCCAGCACACTGCGCCACGGGGGGAGCAAAACGGGGGGGGGGCACATACACACACAGCGCCGGGGGGGCCCGTAACCGACCCCCACCCATCCTTTAAAGGGGTGGGGGGTCCGTTTTAATGGGGGGGGGGGCGAGATCACCTTCACCCCCCACTCCCCCATCCCCACCCCATCCTTTAAAAGGGGGGTGTCCATTTTGGTGTTGGGGGGCAGTGACAATCCGCCCCCCCACCCCATCGTTTAAAGGAGGGGGGGTCCGAGACAACCCCCCCCACCCCATCTTTTAAGGGGGGGGGTCAGGGGCTCATGGGGGGCAGCACATCGTGCACAACATTGTGGGGGGGGGGGCTTTAAAAGGGGGGGGTTACAAAAAGCATAGCTCTCAACTATAGATGGGATTGGGGGGGGCTCAATCGATGGGGGGGGGCCCTTCATGCAGGGGGGGCACAGCGTAAGTCAGCGGCTTTGAGGGGGGGTGTTGGGGCTGTTTGGCCTTTGGGGGGGTTATTGTGTGCCCCACCCCCACCACCCCCACACACAATGGGGTGTTAATATGGGGGGGGGGGCTTAGATTAGTTGCATTCCCTATAGCACTGCCCCCCACCCGTCATTAACCCCCCCGCTTTATCCTTACGGCTGAGCCCCCCCCCGACAGCGCCCCATTCATCTTGATGGGGGGGGGGGTTTGTCACACGACCCCGGCGCAGCTTATGGCACATCGTCGACCCCACCCCACCCCCCATAACCCCACCCGGGGGGGGAGGGGGCGATGTGGTGAGTGGGGGGGGGGTTCCGGAGGTGGGGGTGAGCAAAGCGCAATATGGGGGGGGGGGTCCTATAACTGGAGGGCAGCGGCTGCACAAAGAGCCCGCGGGGGTCGGAGAGCAGCACTTTGGCTGGGGGGGGTCCACGGGGTCCGGGGGTAATGCTGCCCCACCCCCTCCCCCACCCCCCACTGCCGACCCCCCCCCCGCGTTGCCCCCCCGCCCCAACGTCAGCTCCTGCGGCAGCTCCTCGTCGCTCTCCTCCTCCTCTTCCTCGTCTGGGGGGTCAATATGTGGGGGGGGGGGTCCCATCGGGCAGCGGCAGCTCCGCCGGCTCCGATTGGCTGAGCCGCAGTGCGCGGGAGCGGCTGTTGTGTGCCGGTCGGTGGAGGGGAGGCTCTTCATGGAGCTGCCCCGCAGCCAACAACAGCCTGAATGAGATCCTGGAGTCCCAGACGCTGGAGGATGAGCTGGGAAAGAGCAGAGGCTCCCCACAGAAGGGCAAATCACGTCTGATAACGTGAGTGTGGAGCACAGCCAGCCCCTTCCTCACATGTGTGGGGCTTCCATGTTCCTCTGTGCCCATTGCAATGTGCCACCCCAATCCTGCTGCCCAGCCAGGAGTGGATGGGATGAGCAGGTTGGGATGCACAGAGCAGTGCTCAGACATTGCTGGGACATTTGTGCACTGCTGTTGAGCTTCCCTTTGTGCAGCAGGGGAGAGGATGGAGGTTTACAGGTGGATGGTTGTTATTTCTATGGCATTGCACAGGTGGTAGAACCATGTCCATTCCCAAACTTATTCCAGGGCATGCGGGAATTTGTGCAGTTGTAGTTCCTGAATTGTGCTATTTAAAACCCTCCTGTAAATGGGGATGTTTTGTAATGCCTGCTGGGGCTGCAGGCAGCATTGCCTTCCTCCTTAGGGGGCAGGTTTAATCACAAGCCTCCCTATTTCCTATCACAAACGTCCTACAAACCATGTCTGGGCATTGCTGTCTCGGCCTGGATCTCAGCTCCTGAGACTGTCAGATGTGAAGCAGCAGCAGCTGGGACAGGGCTGGCTCTGTGTGCCCTCTCTGGGTCTGTGGGCACAGAGTGGGGCAGAGGGATGACTGTGAGAGGGAGGAATTGCCCAGCCACAAGAAAGAGGAAATCAGCTGAAAAGGGGAGATTTGAGAAGCACTGAGGCTGTGGCTGCTTTGACAGTAAGAAGAAACCAAGCTGTCACTGTGCAGATGGGAACTCCAGTAGGAGAGCTGTGGTGGCTTTACAGATGGCAGACAGCAGCTGGAGTGTAGAGCCAAGGGTAGGGGGGGGATCTTCCTCTTAGCAATGCCATGCAAAGAATGATGCAGACTCCTGCAGGGTCGGCTTTGCTGTGTGACCCTGGGTGGAAGCAGCTGGAAGGTCTCAGCCCTTCTGCATTATCCCAGGAACTGGGGCAGTGCTCGGTCTCATCCCACCTCTGCTAATAGCAAATGCAGAATCCCTTATCTGAGTGCCCTTTTCTCTCATGTAGAGTCACCAACCCTGGGAAGTTCACAAAAAGTTTGGGTGTTGTGTTGAGGGATGTGATTTAACTGGGAAGTATTGGTGATGGTTGGACTGGATGATCATAAGATCATCCAGATCATAAGATCTGAGATCATAAGATCATAAGATCATCCAGGTCTTTTCCAACCTTGAAAATTCTATGGAGTTGTAGCAGATTGTGGGGGTGTAGGTGTGGTATATATATGTACACAGATGGGAATATCCGTATGGAAAAGATAGATCCATGTGTGTTCTGGGCTGCACTGAAAAAGGGGTGGCCAGCAGGAGAGGGAGGTGATTGTCCACTCCTGCTCAGCTCTTGTGAGGCCATATTTGCAGCACTGTGTCCAGGCCTGGGAAGGATGTGGAGCTGTTGGGGGGGGTCCAGAGGAGGGCCACTGTGATGATCAGAGGGCTGGAGCAGCTCTCCTATGAGGAAAGGTGGAGGGATCTGGGCTTGTTTAGCCTGGAGAATGGAAGGCTGTGGGGAGACCTCATTGTGGCCTTTGAGTACTTGAAGGGAGCGTATAAACAGGAGGGGGAATGGCTGTTTATGAGGGTGGATAATGATAGGACAAGGGGGAATGGTTTAAAACTGAGACTGGGGAGGTATAGGTTGGATCTTAGGTAGATGTTTTTTGCTCAGAGGGTGGTGACACACTGGAACAGGTTGCCCAAGGAGGCTGTGGATGCCCCATTCAAGGCCTGCAGGCATTCAAGGCCAGGTTGGATGGGCTCTGTCCATGAGCATTGACTGCAGACACTTGGAACTGATCATCACCCTCTGCAGACAGATTTACAGCCCCTGCACAGCTCTATATAACAGTCTTATAGAACTACCTCTAGTAGAAGCAATCTCCACACAGAGATCTTTTCCCAGCGCCCCTTTGTGACATCATAATGCCCCTTTGTGACATCATAACACCCTTTGTGACATCATAATGCACCTTTCTGATGCCATAATGCCCCTTTCTGACGTCATAATGACCCATTGTGATGTCTTAATGCCCCTTTGTGACGTCATAATGCCCTTTGTGATGTCATAATGCCATTTGAGACGTCATAAGGCTCCTTTGTTTTCATAATGCCTCTTTGTGACGTGATAATGCCTCTTTGTGACGTCATAATGCCCTTTGTGACGTCTTAATTCCCCTTTGTGATGTCTCAATGCTCTTTTGTGATGTCACAATACCCCTTTGTGATGTCATAACACCCCTTTGTGACATCACAATGCCCCTTTCAGACGTCATAATGACCCTTTTTGACGTCATAATTCCCCTTTGTGATGTCATAATGCTTCTTTGTGGTGTCATAATGCTTCTTTGTGATGTCATAATGCTACTTTGTGACGTCACGACGCCCTTTGTGACGTCATAATGCCCTTTGAGACGTCATAATGCTCCTTTGTGATGTCATAATGCTCCTTTGTGATTCATAATGCCCTTTGTGATGTCATAATGCCCTTTCTGACGTCATAATGCCCCTTTGTGGTGTCATAATGCTTCTTTGTGAGGTATCTGTGGTGCCATTGATAATGAAGTGTGATGAACTGGAAGGCTTTCAGTAGAATTGCAGCCCTAACATAAACAATGACTTGAACTCTGGAATTCTGTGTAAAATCATTAGCTAGCTTGTGGTCCGGGTCTTCAAACCAAAGGCTGTGAGGTGCTGCTCTTGTTGACGCAGGCTATGAAAGATGACTTGAGCTCTAAGAGTAATTTCCCTTCTGCTCTTTATATGAACGTCAAATCCACAATTAGAATATTAAGAAGATAATATAAAATTTTGTGCTGCTGGACTGAGGACTTCCATTAGCTGTTAGCCATAGTTTGGAACTTGCAAAGCAATCATATTGGAGCCTTGCTGGGCAACCTGCTCCAGTGTCTCACCACACCCACAGTAAAGCATTTCTTCCTAATATCCAATCCTAATCTACCTTCTTCCCATGTAAAGCCATTTCCCCTCATTCTGTTGCTACCTGCCCTTATGAAAAGTCCCTCCCCAGCCTTCCCTGTAGGCCCTCTTCAGATACTGGAAGGCCACTCTAAGGTCTCCTTGGAGTCTTCTCCAGGCTGAAGAGCCCCATCTCTCTCAGCCTGTGCACATAGTAGAGGTGCTTTCAGCCCTCTCTGATCACCTTCATGGCCCTCCTCTGGACCTGCCTGAACATCTCCAAGTCCTTCTTGTGTTGAGGGCTCCAGAACTGCGTGCAGTGCTCCAGATGGGGTTTCAATGAGAGGAGTGTGGAGGGGCAGCACCACCTCCCTCGACCTGCTGGTCATGCTTCTGTGCTTTAAGCTTATGCTTTAAGGTCCTATATGCTTTAAGGTTTAGATAGTGCAGTCGCCTCACCTCTTCAGGTTTATCTGTGAAGGTCCCTTCCAAGTGAACCGTGCTGATCCAGACAGTTCGGATTGCTCATTAAAGTGTTTTAGTAAGTTGGGCTGGTCCTACGAAGCAGTATGACTGCAGTAAGCAGTGTACATGGTGCGCTGTGAGTACTGCACACATTCCTCTTGGCAGCTTGTGGAACAGAAACTGTGCATTGTTTGGATTGTGTAAGTATTCCTGTTGGTCTCTTGTGATGCTTACCTTCTTAGAGCACCTTTCCTCGTTTGGCTCTACATATTTTGGTACCTTACTTGTTCTGTTTGGCTTAGCAGGGAAGGTCTTCTTCTGAAGCATCCTCAGTCTTGGTCTGGGCAGCATACTTAGAAATGACATGGACGTTACATGAGTGGGTGGTCAAAGGGGGGAAGAACTCACCTTTCTGATCTGTTTCCTTTTAGAACACAGTCCTGGAGAGGATTTGCTTTCCTTGTTTCCTGGAGACTTGGATTCTTAGATGGTTTTGACTGCAGCTATTTCTGATGTTAATTCCTTTTTCTGTACTTTAGTAGCCAAGTGCAAGTGGAGTGCTTTGGGAATTGTCTGAAGTTGCCAGGTTGCGTGTGATCACATATGTAACGTGGAGTTATGTGTGGTGCCAGTGATAATTAAGTGTGATGAACTTGAAGGCTTTCAGTACAATTTCAGCCCTAATGTAAACAGTGACTTGAACTCTGGAATTCTGTGTAAAATCATTAGCTAGCTTGTGGTCCAGGTCTTGAAACCAAAGGCTATGAGGTGCTGCTCTTGTTGACGCAGGCTGTGAAAGATGACTTGAGCTCTAAGAGTAATTTCCCTTCTGCTCTTTATATGAACGTCATATCAACAATTAGAATATTAAGAACATAATATAAAAGTTGTTGCTGCTGGCCTGTGGACTTCCATTAGCTGTTAGCCATAGTTTGGAACTTGCAAACCAATCTTATTTAGACTTTAGTGGTGAAATCTTCTGATGAAATCTTCCTTCTAATTCTGCAAAAGAATCTCAGTGGAACATTTCTGTCTGAAAAGGCTCTGGCATATGAAGATGTGCCAGACTGCAGCCATGTGCCAGATGCGTTTGGATCCATGGAATTTTCTGATGTAGCTTCAGTGTTTGAAGAATCTCCACTCGATCTAAATACTCAGAAAACAAAGCAGGTGTGTGAAGATGTACAGCTAGTTTCTTACAGAAAAAATACAGCTCTTAATCTAGAAATCTGCTTCTCATTGTATCTAGTGCTTACTCCATATTTAAGTATCTAGTGGACCTTGACCAAAGGAAGATAAAGATAGAGCAAAGAAGTATGTTAAGCATAAATTTTGTTGCCTTCTACCTGTAGGCCATGGTTGGTTTGACGTGATCCCTAACTCCAGTGTTTGGTTTGCACAGAAACAGCAAGCAAGGGAACAAGTAAAGGAGTCAGTAAGGATTTTAAAACACAATGGGAAGCGATAAGGCACAGTTAATAAGATTCTGGAGTTAGGCTGGAGGTAGGCAGAGGTTGAAAGGTACCGAAAGAAATTCAATCTTACTGTGTTGGACAACAAAATCCACTGTGATATTATTCAAATTTTTAACTAAACCAAGTGATAATTCATATTTATGTTTAGATAAGCTGGTGAGGGTTAATCCTCAATGGAGAATTGAGATGAACAAATAAAAAAATGGTGTTTGACAGTCTATAAGAAACGAACTTATTCTAGGAGAGAATCAGAGTTTTCAACTGTTTTGTTCAATAGCCAAATAATGTATGATATTTTTATAAGCATTGTGTCTGACCTTCTCAGCTGTTAGAATTTCTTTGACAGTAACTTCTCCGGCTGTGATCAGAAAACCTTTTGTTCCGTCTCTGGCACCATTCGAGGCATGATACTCAACTGGGTGATATGGAATTCACACTGTCAACTCCAGTGACAAGAAAAGTGGCATCTAAGAAGCGTGCAAACACAGAGAATGTTGATGCAGAGTCAGTGTTAAGAAATGAGCTGCCCTTTGCATTTCCTGCTCCAAAGGCCTTCTTTTCGAAGAGCCAGACAGAGAAGCAAGTAGAAGGCATATCTTTTTAGGCGCCTACTTCCAAAGGTATGTTGTATCTAACAAATGGAAACCTAGAACATGTGTAGCTTAGGAATTTTTTACTTTTAATATGAATGCAGTACTTGTAGGTCCTAAAATTCTGAAAGGTTTCAGTGTGGGGTTTATTTGGTCACAGCACATACAGCTGCCATCCTGTACATCTGACAGTGCACTGCAAGCGGTTTAACCATATATCAGGGCATGGTACACGTCTGTTAATGATAGAAGTTCTCACAGTTTCACAAGGAGCATGCCTTGAGATGCATTCAGATAATGAGATAAGTGCTGTGTTCCTAAAACTAGCATGTGTCTCCACTCTCCATCGAGATTTAGTAGATAATTTCTTTAACAATTATGATGAGAGTTTTGTTTTGTTTTTATTTTTTTCTGGGCTATTATTTTGAGTGAAAGAAAAGGGTATGCTTTTATTTAAGCGAGCTTTTGATTGCATCATGCTTCTAAATTAAATGTAACCTACTGAATTCCTCATGATAGCATACGAGTACTTGCGTGTATCTGTTCTCCCTAATAGAGGGAGAAGAGACTCAGTGAACCTGGACAGTGTTACCCAGGGTTGTGAGAACAGCTAAATGATTGTTGAGAACTGGTCAACTCGTGAGCCTGAGACCTGGGATCCTCCATCCTAGGGTGGAACTTTACTGGAGCACGTGGGTGCCACAGCAAAAAAAGGACTGTGTACAATAGACTGAGAGTTTGCTGAGTTTCTTGGTTTACAGAAAGCACAAATAACTCAGCAGCAAGTGACGTATTTGGGATAGGAGATGACAGCTGGACTTTGAACCTTAAGGACTGCCAAGAAAGAAGCCATCTGCTCAACCCCTGAGCTGCAAACTGCCAAGGAACTCCATACGTTGCCAGGAATGACAGGAGGGTGCCAACCATGGATACACAGCTACGGACTGATGGTAAACTTGAAACAGCTTGAAGTGAGTAAGGGATATCCAGGGTGCACTGGTGCTCAATATTCAAGAAGCCCATCAATCTACACTGGGCCAAAGGATACCAGTTTTAATATCTCATGCAGTGTTTACTGTATTGGAGGCAAAAGGGGGACATTGGCTTTCACCCCACAGAATCACAGAATCACAGAATTACCCGGGTTGGAAGGGACCTCAAGGATCATGTAGTTCCAACCCCCCTGCCTAGCAGGGCCACCAAACATACGCCTTTACTAGATCAGGTTGCCCAGGGCCCCGTCCAACCTGGTCTTGAACACCTCCAAGGACGGGGCATCCACAACCTCACTGGGCAGCCTGTTCCAGGACCTAACCACCCTTCTAGTAAAGAACTTTCCCCTAACATCCAACCTAAATCTTCCCTCCTTCAACTTAAAACCATTTCCCCTAGTCCTGCTATTATCAGCCCTTTCGAAGAGTTTACTCCCCTCCTGGGAGTAAGTTCCCTTCAGGTACTGAAAGGCTGCAATGAGGTCACCCCGCAACCTTCTCTTCTCCAGGCTGAACAAACCCAACTCCCTCAGCCTGTCCTCATAGGGGAGGTGCTCCAGCCCCCTGATCATCTTCCTGTCCCTCCTCTGGACCCTTTCCAAAATCTCCATATCTTTTTTGTACTGAGGGCTCCGCACCTGGACACAGTACTCCAGATGGGGCCTCACAAGAGCAGAGTAGAGAGGGACGATCACCTCCCTATCCCTGCTGACCACCCCTCTCCTGATGGAGCCCAGGATCCCATTTGCTTTCCGGGCTGCCAGAGCGCACTGCTGGCTCATGTTAAGTTTCTCATCTATCAGGACCCCTAGGTCTTTTTCAGCTGAGCTGCTCTCAAGGACAACTCCTCCCAGCCTGTACAGGTGCCTGGGGTTCTTCCGGCCCAAGTGCAAAACCTTGCACTTTGCTGTGTTGAACCTCATTAGGTTCACCCGAGCCCAGCTTTCCAGCCTGTCAAGGTCCCTCTGAATGGCATCTGTTCACCCCAAAGATTCCCGAAATACCAGGCCATCCTGGTAGAGCAGGGTGATATAGAAATAATTGTAACTACTATTGCCAACCCAGTATCTTTCCTTAGCGGAACTCCCCTGGTGGAGAACCAGGATGACATCACTGCTTTGAAACAACTGATGCTGCACATTACATCCAGTCGGTTGGAGCTGAAGGACGAACCCTTAGAAGATGCAGAAGACGCCTGATTTACCAGCAGCTGCAGTTTTGTGAGACAAGGAGGCTTTAAGGCAGGACATGCAGTAACTGCTACTGAGCAGGGAATGGAAGCACAACCATCAGCCATGGGGACTACCCCTCAGAAGGCTGAAATAACTGCCTTGACGAGAGCCTTAATGATATGGACAGATGCTAACTATGTGTTTGGGGTGTCACACGCTCATAGTACCATCTGAAAAGAGCAAGGATTGCTCACACACAAGGAAAAGAGCGTGATGTAAATGTACCTATGTTGTAGGGCACAGTTCTCTATCCAGGCCCAAGTCTGTGTGGGTGTCTCCTCTATCCACAAAGCTGCTCACACTGCAGGAGGCACAGGCTGAGAGGAGAGGCCAGAGCAGCTCTCCCACTGTGACACGGAGCAGCAGGATACAAGTAAAGGAAGGCCCCACAGCTGTACTGGGAAGATTCCACACAGTCATCAATTTTTCATCTGAAAGGTAAAGAGGAATTCCCTTTTCTGCCCCTATCATCATTGGTCGGGTGAGTAGCAATGATGCCCGGTGTGCTTCCATCAATGGAGCAGAATAGGCGGAAGGCTGGGGTGCAGGCTGACCTCTGCTGAGGTGAGTGGGGGCTCAGGGTGTTGCTCAGTGGTAGATTTGTTCACACTGAGTTCTAACAGGAAACTTGCTCAACATCGAAGGCCTTGCAAAAGTCTGGCTGAGTGATGTCAGTTGCTTTTCCTTTCCCTACTGATGCTGTCACTCCACTGTAGAAGGCCACCAAAGCGACCAGGCTGCATGTCTCCGTTTCCGCTGTTTCTCCATATCCTTCTTGTTGCTCCCTGTAACCAGCAGGTTCAGCCATGCTGCTTTCCTGCCTCCTCTACTGTGTTTCGTGTGGTCGGGATGGAGCTCAGAGCTCCAGCTCTGAGTAAGGTTTTCTGAGAAAGTTACCATCTCTTTTCCATTCCTTTACCCCTAAAAACAGTTTTCCAGTGTCTCTCATGCAAGAATTCTTTGAACAGCCTGCAGCTGACTCTCCTGAAGCTCAGGATCCTGACTTTGCTTTTTGCCAGGCCTGCATTCCTTGAGATGAGGAACTCTAGGAGGGCATGGTCACTACAGCCCTGACCACCTCCAGTCTTAACCCCTGCTGTGCACCATGTCCAGTAATGCTTCCCTTCTGCTTGGTGTGCTTAATACTTGACCCACAAAGTTATTGTCAGTGCACTCCAGCAGGCTCTCAGACAGCTTGCAGCAACTGGGATTGGTGCTGGGTGGTTGCTGGGAGGTGTCTCAGCAGAAAAGCTGGGCTGGGGTGGGCGTGCTATGTCAGTCCTCATCGCAGCTGGCAGAGAGAGTTAGAGGAGGGTGATGGGTGCTGCCTGCTCTCAGTGCTACTGCACTGAATTTGGGGCACAGCAGCACACTGGTGAGTGAGCTGGGAGGGAGACGGACTGCTGCTGTGCATGGCTAGGCCAGAGCTGGAGGATTGTCAAACACGTGAGTCATGCTGGTGCAGCCATTGCAGCTGCAGCAGGAGTAGAAGACAAAGAGGTTTTGTAGAGGATAGAGGGTGGTGATTCATGGTTTGATGTCCAGGTGGAGGCCGATAACAAGTGGTGTCATCCAGGAGTCTGTCTTGGGACCAGTGCTTTTTTACATGGTTATCAGAGACACCAATGATGCAATGGAGTGCACCCTCTGCTGTTTGCTGAGTGGTGCGGCTGACGCAGTGGAAGGAAGGGATGCCATTCCGAGGGAGCTCAACCGAGAGGTTGGCCTACGTGAATCTAATGAGGTTGAACACAGCAAAGTGCAAGGTTTTGCACTTGGGCTGGAGGAATCCCAGGCATTTCTACAGACTGGGAGGAGCAGTCCTTAAGAGAAGCCCCGCAGAGAAGGACCTGGGGGTCCTGGTGGATGAAAAACAGAACGTGAGCCATCAGCGTGCTCTTGCAGCTCAGAGAGCAAATGGTCCCCTGGGCTCCATCAGAAGAGGGGATGGCCAGCAGGGACAGGGAGGTGATTGATCTTCATGATCCTTGAGGTCCCTTCCAACCCGGGCCATTCTATGATTCTGTGATTACACTCGCTGTCAGAAATAACAGCAGCTGTACAGAAGCTGGATATATTTTGGGACAGTTCTTGTAACCAGCTGATTTTAAGACCTTGCCCGAATTGGGGGTCTAAATTGCATGTTAGGAGAAAGCTGGTAAAGTGGCTATTGCTCATTCTTTTTCATTTGCTGATTCTTTCATTCGGGTTCCTTTTCCAAAGGAGATTCTGGTGATGGAAGCAATTGAAGAAAGAACAAAAGCAGCTCTTGCCAAGAATGCTTGAAGTCCCTGTGGAGAGAAGCAAAGAACTTGGGCTTCCTCTGGGATGCTCCCCACCATGTCTCAGGAAGGAGACAACTGCTGTTCCACTTTCTGCTCTTTGTGTGGAAAGGTACGTCTGGGTTTTCTTCTACCTGTTTTTCTTTTTCTGGCTTTGAAGGAGAAGGGGTGGAGCAAGAGGAGACCCACTGGTCATTTGTTACCTCAAGAACAGGATGGATTCTGCATCCTGTTCTCACATCCAAGTGAGAAACTTGGGCTAGTAGCATGGGCATGTTTCAGGCTGGACTCTTCTTTTGCTACTTGGTTTCCTTTTGGCTACAGGGAGACAGCTGTCTAAAGGTGTGTTTTCAGACCCACTCTCCAAAACCATGTTTCATTGTTGCAGGTGGTTCAGTGTGCTCTTGCAGGGTAGATGCTGTAGTTTGCTGTAGAATCTAAATGGTTTCTGTTCCTAGGGGAGGACTGAGAGGAGGTAGTGAGAAGAGAATTCAATGCCTTAGGTGTATCTTAGTGAGAAATGTTGGCATGAGGTGCTGAAAGTCTTGAGTTGTCAAAGGCCAGTGATGCTCAGACTCCTTAACCTGCTGGAGCAGGGTGGAAGCAAGGAGTGGGCACTGCCGTCACACAAGCTGCACTTGGTTCTGGTCTGCCAGGTCTGTGCTGGCCTGGATTTCTTCTGAGAAGTTTGTTGGAGCTGCTTGGAGTAGTGAAGGGTGGGGAAGAAGTGCTGCTCCAGAGCTATGAGACGTGCAGCTCCTTCTGAAGTGCTCCTGAGAAGGACGGAGCGCATTTGCTGCAGCTTTCTCTGCAGATGTGCTCCTCACCTTGAAATCCTCGTGGTTTGTCCTCAGCTCCTGACCACGGCCTGTTCTCTGTTTTGCAGGCTGATAACATGCAGAAGCCGCAGCTGGTGCGTGCTATGTCATCTTTAAACGTACCAGCATTTGCGGCAGCCCATGTTATTAAGAGACACGTCACCCAGGGGCCAGCTGAGCTCTCTCTGGAGGTAAGCAGTTCCAGGCATTCCGTGTTGTCGTGCATAGAAGAGGGCAGTCCTTTCTGCTTTGTTTTCCTACCAGATTTGCTGAATCTGGGATTGATGTTTCAATCTCTTTCAGGTCGGAGATCTGGTGAGCATTGTTGATATGAGGACATATCAACAGGCTGAGCCCCTGGTGGAGAGGCAAGCGTGGCTTTGAGGTAGGCACACGTTTTTGACTAGAGAGCACAACTTCAGTAGAGTTGGGAATCTCAGCTTGGAGCTGCTCTGCCTGCACAGGATGGCTGCTGGATGCAAACAGTTGCCCTGTGTCACTGTCAGTGGACCTTCCCTTTGGCTCTGGGCTCGGGCTAATGCTCACCTGTCTTTTTGTTCTAATTACAGGTTGGGCTTTTCCCTGGTGAGTGCATGGAACTCATCAGCGGAAAAGTTCCCGATTCCCTCCTCAATTCATTGCCAAAGCCAGTTGCGTAATTTTCATTTGACAACGCGAGTTAGTCAAATAGGGTCAGAACGTTACTTTCAGGGGGTTTGTTTATGCCCAAGTTCAGCAAGCTTAGAAAGAGAACTACAGTAATCTCCTTGGGCACCTCCAGGGATGGGGAAAATCCATTCTTACGTGTCCTTGTTGGGAATGTTCTTCCCGTTGTTACATGCTCTGTCGAATGCATTGCGCTCAGCTTCGTCCAACCGAGCCAGGCCTGAAATGAACTGGTTTCTTTGTTTTGTTGCGCAGAGCCAAAGAAATGGGGCAAGCTCATCAACGGCCTTTGTTCCCTGGTGAAGGCCAGCCCCGGGAGAGCAAAGCAGCCTGAGCCTCCGACATTCTCCGGATCCATGTCCTTGCTTGACATCGTTGAGAGGTATTTAGCCTTCAGGACTTGAGGGCTGAGCTGTAGGAATGGAAGCATCCTCTGCTGTTTGAAACAGAGGGCGTTTCTAAGCTGTGTTTCAGCAGAAAGCAGGCAGTGCCCAGAACAGGCAACTTTTGGCCAGGGCTCGGTGCAGCTCTTCCATCACCCTGCACCACGTCTGACAGCATGCTCTGTTTTCTCTGCAGAATGAGTTCTCCCAGGAAGAGGGCAGAGTCAGCAGCTGGCAGTTGGTGTTCCTGCTTCTGCCTGGGCAAACCATCCCCTGTGGCCAAACGCCAACTGCAGAGCAGTGCCAGGGAGCCCTCTGAAGCAGAAGTCTTGGTCCTGGCAGGTAAGGGTGCAAGTCCAGCTTACAAAACACTGCTTGTCAGCAACACAGGTAGAATTCATGCTTTCAGTGGGCTTGTACCTCCTTCTGGCATTCAAGCCCGTCTTGATCCCTGTCTTTCCCAAATGAGTCTCTTGTCAACACAAGAGCTGGACCTGCACGTGGATCACTTTCAAGACAGTGACACTGTTGCTAGAAGCCTATTTGCTTCTGCCCACCACCACTACATAGCCAAATGTCAAGAATCTCCATGGTTCATCTTGTGAACGTTCGACACTAACTGCTGTACATCTGCTCCTTCCTAGGTGACCCGAGCCCTTGTATATCCCCAAGACGCAGGGCATGTTACGATGACGCATCTTCCATCAATGAAGAGTTGTTACTAAGCACAGAATGCTGCAGTTCAGATGAAAGCCTTCCGTATAACATCAGCTATCAAGAGAAGAAGGTCATCATCGTTGAAGCCTTCATTCATCCCATCCCTACTGAAGCTGCTGACCTGAGCCCACCAGACACCTCAGGCACCAGCCTGGACTCAATGTCTCTGCAGTGCAGCCCAGCCCAAGCACAGCCCGAGTGCCCCGACAGCAGCACCACCATGCAGGCTCAGGTCAGCATCACCGAGGAGAAGCTGAGCATCTCGCAGGGGGGCACAGAATCAGGACACGAGTCCCAGGCTCCGGGCAACAGCACGGTCTCTGAGCAGCTCTCATGATTACAAGAGAGGATGAGTCCCATCTTTCCTCCAGACCTCACACCCCCTCCTTTCTCCTATTGAATAAAGGCACGCTCGAGCTCAATCAACGCCTTGACTGAATTCCGAGTTTTCATTCGCAGAGATTGGGATGAGTGCAAGAAACTGCAAGGCAGCTCAGCTTACAACACTCTGGCTGTGGGGTTTGTGCGGCCGAGCTCTGGGTGTGTTCCCATTTTGCCTGACTTTGGGATGCCTGCAGCGAGAGCTCTGCTGCCGTTGTGAATGGCAGCAAATAGTCTCTAGCATCCTGGATGCTGCTCATGAAAACCCCAAGCTTCCTGGCTGTGGCTGTGATGCTTTTCAGGGCCTTTTGATGCTCTTTGATGCCGTGGCTGCTCCCTAACACCTCTGTCCTCCCGCCGTGTCCATTCCTGGCTCTCACCTGTGAGCTGTCCCTGCAGATCATCTCCAGCCCTGCCATCATCGTGCTGCGGCAGGAGGAACTCGCCCTGACCAACATCAGGCAGTGCTGCCTGCCTCTCTCACTCTCTAGACCAAGTGTAACTACGCTGTCATGGAGACAAATGCTTCTGTCACATCCTCCATCCCTGCAGACATTTACCGGTAGGTGGCTCTTGCAGAAGAAGATTCAAGCAGCAGAACCTTTTGCTCAGCTACAGCACACAAATGCTACAAAAGCAGGAATAACCCGCAAGCTCTGGGTCTGTTTGTCTTGCACAGGCATGCACTAACTGCGTTTGATGGTACCCCCCATCCTTGATTTCCTTCCCTGCTCCTTGTCTGATGGCGCTGCTGAGCCAGGAACAAGCTGCCCAGTGTGGCAGAGCATGGTGCAGGGCTGTGCTGGGACCTCCTCCCCTTCATCTGCTGCAGATCAGTGCCACACACGTGCCATCGAGATGCTCTGGCACGGGATGTGCCTCCAACCCAAAGCTCCTTCCCACCTCCCAAGGAAAAGCAAAGCAACCCAAGCATCTCCAGCAAAGCTGCCCAGCAGACAGCAGGGAATGCAAACAGTTTCTGGCTGCTCCCCTACACTCCTGTCCTAAGTAATAGACCCCATGAGGACTGGCTGGGAAATCAGTGCATGACACATGTGAGTGTGCACAGGATTGTGCAAAGCAGTGGGGTTCCATGAGTTTGTGTGTGTGTGTATCTCTGCTGTTATGAAAGCATGGGAAGACTGCCTTACTGAGTCCCAGATAATTACTTATCCTCAAATGATTTTTCCTGGCCAAAGTTAGAGCCTCTCACAGGTAATCGAGACCAACAGGCTGTTGTTGCACAATCAACAGACACAATCTAGATGAATAGCTGAGGAAAATAAAGCATCATGCCAAGGGTACTAGATAAGTGAGCAGCTTGAGATCTGGACATTTATGTGATACTCATGGTCTTAGACAATATTTGCTTAGTGAGGTCACATAGAATGAAAGTAAAATAGAAGAAGTGCAATTGGTCTCAGTTCACAGCTGGCTGGTTCGTCTCAGGCTAATCCTGAACTGCCTCAAGCGACTGCTTTGGTGCTCTACAGAACAGCAACTTCAGAGATCTCTTTCTATTACTAAGTGTTTGAAAGAGCAATTTGCTCTGTTAATTATCCATCATTTCTGTGCAGTCTGTTTTGTCAGACTTGTCTTTAGCTTCCAAGTTGTATGTGAAGAATTGTTTCCGTTGTAATGCACAATGTACTAAAAATTGAGAGATGAAAATGTGAAGAGTTTTTCCAGCTTTGATTTCATGTCTGGAATTTTGGAACCCACTACTTGCAGTTGTTAATCTGTCCAAACTGGTCTGGTTTGGAATGCCCTCATCCTTCTTGAATCGCTGTTAAAGGCGGAGCAATTCCTACAAGTGCCATGGCCCCACTGTTGTTCTAATTCTTGTTTCTTTGTTTTCCACACGCTGCTTTTCAAGCCTCCTTTTTCTTTACAGTCAAAGTGAGAACTGCACTGTGAGGTGTCTGAACCTTGTTGTGCCTGTACATAAATAGAACAGCAGCAAAGCCAGACAGGTGACTGTGCTGACAGCTCTCGTAGCCAGTAACACGTAACTGTGCTAAATCCCTTGTGACGGCTTTGATTTCATTTTTGCCAGTGAAATCCTTGTAAAAGGAACTGCAGCAGTGTGATGAGCTAAGGTGAAGATGCTGGTTTTAGTAGTGCTCTAAGCTGAGTGAAAGGGCAATTGAATGAGGGTTATATGCTTTCTCTGGGACGATAAGGCTCTTTTTCCTGAGGGAAAGAGCCAGCCTTTCATGGGCTATATGTGGGCTTTGGCAAGGGCAGACAATCCAGTCTGTCAGGAAGCCATTTGAGGTGCTTCAGGTTTGTAAGCTTGTCTTTTTGTTTTTCAGGCGGATATTTGGAGCATGGGTGTAGTGCTGTATGCTCTGCTGTGTGGGTTTTCCCTTTGGATGATGACAATATGATGGCAGTCTACAGGAGGATACCAGTGGGTATCAGTGGTGCTAGAATACACTGAGAAGGGAAATAGCTGAGCTTGACAAGAGGCCTTGCTTTTCGGATGGCAGAACATGCTGAGCTGTGAGTAGAAAGGCCTGTCTGCTGAATATTGTCCCTGTTTTTGCTGCTTTGTCTACCAGTATTTAGTGGAATTGGTTCTACGCTTGGTTGGCCTATGTGGCACTGTAGCCTAATTCAGTACCATGATAGCATACAGAATTTAAGGAGAAGTATTTTCTTGCCAATGGTCTGGATTTTTTGTATCTGGTTCTTCAACTGGCTGCTCCCTATACTATCTGTAGTAAAAATACAGACACATCATTTGATTTCCCTGAAATGAATGTTCCTAAATGCCAGCTCTTCTCATGTCTACAAAGATCAAAGTTCTGCATTTGCTATTAGAATTTCCTCTTCCAGAATCAGGAGGTAATGTAGGACCCCACAGATTGCCTTCAGAATCCAGCAGTTAGTTCTGTTTCCTTTCGGAGTGCATAACAACCTGAGCAAATGAATTGAATGACGTGGCTTATTAGTCTGGTACAAACTCTGCTGTACACTGAAACTTGGTCCATTTGTAAGCAGGACTTTTTCCATCTCTGCAGGACAGCAGAAAACCCTTTGTGCTAATCATGATGCCAAGAAGCAGAATGCGGCAAATGGCAGATGATCCAACTGCTTCAGGTGTTCATTTCCTTAAAACTGAATAGTTTTGGACTGAGAGTTTGTAAGCAGAACGGAGCTCTTAAAGCTGTCAGAGACTATTTCTGCACTGTTCAATTCTATCTGCACAACATACACAGGATCTCAGAACTGCGTTGCTTGAATTGGTGGAACTTGTTGAAGTGAACTGGGATGAGCAAGTTTTAGAACTTAGTCAGAATGCAGTAAAAAATGGATAATCTCATGAGTATTAAGGTACAGGCTTGCTATTTCTGCACTGAATTTGTTTTTATTTTACATGGCTGTGATCTGAAAGTTGCTTGAAACGCAGGCACCTAGGCACTGTTGTGTAACTGAATTTCACACGATAGGTCCTGAAATATCCTGGAATCAAAAACTCTGACTTGTTTTAAGTCTGCTGCTTGAGTCTAATCAGGGTCATAGTGTCTGTGTGCAGTGTTTCTTTCCCTGTAATGCTCCACATCATTTCATTTTGGGAATATTGAAGGAAATGGACTATGTGCCATAACTGTTGTTAGAACAAAGTATGTCTGGTGTGATCTTATGCATAGGTTCTGTAACTGCTCTTCACAGCTCAGGTGTTTGACCTTCCTTTTGGTGAAGTGATGAAATACTGCTGGTTTCTATTTGTGCTTCTAGGCACCTTGAAGCTCTTAGGAATAGAACAATTGTCTCCAGTTCTTTTCAGTGATATCAGTAACAGCTCGAGTGTTGCTGCCCACTAGGTAGACCCAAAGAAGCAGATTACAGTGAAACAACACACGAGCTGGACCTGAATGAGGATCACTTTCAAGACAGTGGCTATGCTGCTTCAAGCCTACTTGCTTCTTCCTGCCGCCACTCTATTACCAAGTATCAACAACCTTTCATGATTCAACTTGCAAATGTTTGAAACTAACCCTTGTGTTTCTATGCCTTCCTAGGTGATTCGAGCCCTTGTCAACCCCAAAGATCCAAACCAAGCAGTGTCTTTCCATCAATGGAGAGTTCTTATTAAGCATGAATGGCTGCAATTCGGATGACAGCCTTCCACATGGTAACAGTGATGGACACAAGGGGCTCATCCACATTCATGCTCTCATATCTCCTGGCTCTGCTGAAGCTCCTGACCTGAGCCTGCCAGACACAGCAGTCACCTGCCTGGATTGTGACCCAGCGCCTTTGCAGTGCTGCCCATCCCAAGCACAGCCCGAGTGTCCCAGCAGCAGCACCACCATGCAGGAGCAGGGCAGCATCAGTGAGGTGAAGCTGAGCATCTTAGATGGGGACTTAGAGTCAGGCTGCCAGTCCCAGGCACCAGGCAGCAGCACCAGCTCTGAGCCACTCTCATCTTGACAAGAGGAGTCCCATCTTCACCCTTGACCTCTCAAGCCCTCCTGTCTTTTATTGAATAAAGTCACTCTCATGCTCAGTCATCGCCTCGACTGCATTCTGAGTCTTCAATCACAGGGATTGGGATGAATGCAACAAACAGCAAGGCAGCTCAGCTTGCAATGCTATGGCTGTGGGGTTCGTGCAGGCAGAGCTCTGGGTTCCCATTTTGGCTGGCTTTGGGATGTCTGCAGCAAGATCTCTACCATTTTGTATGGGAGCAAATAATCTCTAGCATCCAGGTTGCTGCTCATGATATATCCCAGTCTTCCTGGCTGTCACTTTGTGATACTTTTCAAAGCCTTCTGATACTCTTTGATGCCTTGGCTGCTCCCTAACACCTCTGTCCTCCTGCCATGTTGACTCACGTCTCCCACTTTTAAGCTGGCTTTGCAGATCATCTCCAGCCCTGTCATCATCACGCTGCAGCAGGAGGTGCTCACCTGGCCCAATGTCTGGCAGTACTGCTTGTTCTGCAGATGAGCAGCTGCCTCCTCATCTCTTCAGCTACAGTAGTTTTTCTCAGGGCAGTTAGATGCAGTCATGCTCCTCTGGATTTGGTGTGTTAAATCCATGCTGCATGGCAGCAGTCAGTGCAATACAAAGGTGTTCTGTGTGCCATAGCATTTCTCCAGGGGCTGCCAAAGGTAGAAGCACAACACAGCACCATCCTTCTGACAGTAATGTCTGTGAGTGTTAGACATGTGAGCACTGCATCATCCCCAGCGTGTCAGTGCTTTTCCACACCAACCTGACTCTCACACTCTGCACTGAATGTAACTCTGCTCTTGTGGAGACAAATGCTTTCTGTCACATCCTCCATCCCTGCAACCATTTGCCGGTAGGCAGCTCTTGCAGAAGAATCAAGCAGCAGAACCTTGTGCTCACCCTACAGCATGCAAATGCTATGAAAGCAGAAATAACCTGGCATGCTCTGGGTCTGCAAGGCTGCACAGATGGGAGAGGTAGATTGTGTTTTTGCAGTGGAAGTTTCCAGTATTTTCAGTACATAGTGTAGGCCCTAACTGAATGTATAACCCTCTTGTAAAACAGCTGTATAAGTAGTTTTTCCACCAAGAAAGTTGCTGAACAGAATTAAGTTCAGACTGGGGGCATTCTGACATGGGGAGAATTGAGACAAGCACAAGATAAATACAGGGTGGGTAGAGCCCAGCACAGGACAGAATGAATGTACTGACTTTTGGAAACATTGCCCTTCTCTGTCCGCAGAAAAGTACAAGGCAGACCTAAAAACAAGAGGTTGGTAATTGACCTTCTATGGAAATGAATCCTAGCCACAGTCTCGAGGAGTCTGTGAGCCTGAGATGCTCAACCAATGAGAGCCATGAGAGCATCACCTGCATTGGGTTTAGGGCACAGAACAGAATTGATTTCACTGACTGGTGTGCAGTTTCTCCCTTGCCAATAGGGGATGTGCGCGCAGTATTGCAATAATGAATAAGCACTGCTGCTATCGCTGCCATCTTTGCCTAACTAGAAATCTTTGACTTTGAGAGTTTCTCACACAAGGGGAGAGGGTAAGAAAGTAAAGAGGCACAGAAAACTAAGGGAAACTGCTCTTCTTTATCTTATCTATAAAAATTGATACGATGCTGTTGTGCATTTTTTTTAATTTTATTTTTAATTTTTTGCTAATGTCAGTTAGATTGTTTTAAAATATCCACACACCAAAATCTGACTACCAAGCAAATGTAATGAAAATGAAATGAAGGTGAGTTAGTGGAAAGCACAAGGCCATAATATATTAGGCTCCAGCAAATTTACAGGCAGTCACTGCACGAAGAGGTAGATCTGAGTTGCACATTATATGATTCCCACAAAGATTAAGGAAATCTGAAGCTTTCAATATATTTTTTTAATTCTTTTTTCATTTCATTTTTAAACACCTGACCCAGACCCCAACCCTCACAGGAGCTGTAAAGATAACAGCATTAACCAGCAATGTAACTCTAATCCTAACCCTTACCCTGATTCTAAAATCGTCCCTAACTCCAAATGCAACAACAAAAATGATGCTAGAAGTTTGTAGCAAAAGGAACCTTAACCCTGATCATAATCCAAACAAAAAATCATTATGGTAACAATAATCTTTACCTTAAGAGTAATATTAATCAGAGCCCAGATGATGCCTGCATCCAATCAGAAGCATGCTTTGCATTATTTAAGAGTTGTATTTTTTCCAATGAACTCTCTCTATTATCACGTTTATAAAGTAACAGAGTCTGTTCTTTTTCTCCTGACACTGTGCCTTACTCCTGACATCCCCTGGAAATGACCCAGATAGGGCACCATCAAAGTAATGCTAATAGTAATGTCAATCCTAAGGGTATCTCTAGCCTCAGTGTTAATGGGACGCTAACAACAATCCCAACAGCCTTAAACATTCTGGTGGTGTGAAAGAGGTGCTGCCTTGCACATGCTGGGCAGTCCCATTGCCTGTTAAATGCAGGCGGCAGCGTAGAAACATGATGCCCGTGGTCAGAATGCCCTGTGGCAGATCCTGGCACCGGAGAACTGACCGGAGAACCATGAGAGAACTGACAACAAATCACGCGACATCAGAACCGACCCAGTGGTTATTTACAAGCCTTGGGAGACCCAGACAGGATCTCAGAGTGGTGAATGTAGGTACAGAAGTTGTTACTACTCTGTTTTCTTCTAAAAGAAGTGTTTTTTTTTCATCTCAGAAGTTGAGGGGGGGGGGGGGGGCGGGAAAGGGATATCAATTTAATTACTCATTAATTTATTGACAGACATTCACGTTTGCTACGTTTGGAGAAGTTTTTATTTGTTTGCTGTGGTTTGATTTTTTTTTTTTCTTTTTTTTTTCCCCCTTCCCTCCTCTTCCATCTTTGTGTTCTTCCCCTATAATCAAAAGAACGGATCCCCAGGGTTTGTCCCGCAGACGTTCTTTCCGTGGTCTCTGCTGCCACCTGCTGGCCAATAAGCGGAACTGCCACTGTTGGGCGTTTGGTGCCGCAGGAAGCACAACGCAGATTCTGACCGGTCTACGCAGCAAATCCGCCAGACTTTATTGCGATAAGCCCTCCAGACAAGAGCATAAAGTCTTTGCCTGAGGGCAGGGTTAGTAGTAATGGATGTCAGTTTTGAAATTTCCAGTCCATTCACCATAGCACTTTCTGCCTCCATGTCCCATAACCAGAGCAGCTATGCTGGCATGCTCTCTTGGTTTCTGTCTAAACCACTGTACTATATCCATCAGTTCAGCTGCTGTATTATGGGCAGCAGGGTTTGGGGGGTGGACACTGGTCAGGGCACTCCCACCAGCCTATCCTGCATATTTTTTTTTTTTTTTTTTCATTTTTGGGTTACAATCAGTCTGATCTCAAATAGATCTAGTCCAAATGGAACCTCAAAATCTGACCTTTTAGTGCCTTCATTTACAGAGTCCATTTTATACAGATTCCCTTGTACAGGGCCCCCATGGTCCTCCAGACAGTTGTTACTGATCTTCCATAGGAGAATGATTGAATTAGGTTTTTTCCCATCAAAACTGCCACCTGTCTTTCCAATTTTTCAACACTATCATTCAATAGCTGATTTGCATCAGCCTGAGCCTCTTCAGTTATGTTCAGACAGTTCAAGGCCATTAAAAGTGGCCATGCCACCATGAACACAGCTAACTGTCATTCTCAAGTTGTAAGTATGTCTTTGCTAAGACCATGGAAATACTCAGTCAGGTGGGCCAGGGACTCATGGACCCTCCCTCCGTCCCACACAGGGCCCCATTTTTCAGTGACAGAAGCAGTGCTGCATTTTGAGGATCCTAGGAATCCCAGGACATGCCCTGACAAAAGGTCATTCAAAGGGGTAGTCTTTCCCCATCCAAACAACTCCATGATATTCACAGAATCACAGAATTGTAGGGGTTGGAAGGGACCTCCAGAGACCACTGAGTCCAGTCCCCCTGCCAAAGCAGGTTCCCTACACCACAAAAGAGGTACGAAGAGGTAGATCTGAGTTGCACATTATATGATTCCCACAAAGATTAAGGAAATCTGAAGCTTTCAATATATTTTTTTAATTCTTTTTTCATTTCATTTTTAAACACCTGACCCAGACCCCAACCCTCACAGGAGCTGTAAAGATAACAGCATTAACCAGCAATGTAACTCTAATCCTAACCCTTACCCTGATTCTAAAATCGTCCCTAACTCCAAATGCAACAACAAAAATGATGCTAGAAGTTTGTAGCAAAAGGAACCTTAACCCTGATCATAATCCAAACAAAAAATCATTATGGTAACAATAATCTTTACCTTAAGAGTAATATTAATCAGAGCCCAGATGATGCCTGCATCCAATCAGAAGCATGCTTTGCATTATTTAAGAGTTGTATTTTTTCCAATGAACTCTCTCTATTATCACGTTTATAAAGTAACAGAGTCTGTTCTTTTTCTCCTGACACTGTGCCTTACTCCTGACATCCCCTGGAAATGACCCAGTTAGGGCACCATCAAAGTAATGCTAATAGTAATGTCAATCCTAAGGGTATCTCTAGCCTCAGTGTTAATGGGACGCTAACAACAATCCCAACAGCCTTAAACATTCTGGTGGTGTGAAAGAGGTGCTGCCTTGCACATGCTGGGCAGTCCCATTGCCTGTTAAATGCAGGCGGCAGCGTAGAAACATGATGCCCGTGGTCAGAATGCCCTGTGGCAGATCCTGGCACCGGAGAACTGACCGGAGAACCATGAGAGAACTGACAACAAATCACGCGACATCAGAACCGACCCAGTGGTTATTTACAAGCCTTGGGAGACCCAGACAGGATCTCAGAGTGGTGAATGTAGGTACAGAAGTTGTTACTACTCTGTTTTCTTCTAAAAGAAGTGTTTTTTTTTCATCTCAGAAGTTTGGGGGGGGGGGGGGGGGGCGGGAAAGGGATATCAATTTAATTACTCATTAATTTATTGACAGACATTCACGTTTGCTATGTTTGGAGAAGTTTTTATTTGTTTGCTGTGGTTTGGTTTTTTCTTTTTTTCTTTTTTTTTTCCCCCTTCCCTCCTCTTCCATCTTTGTGTTCTTCCCCTATAATCAAAAGAGAACGGATCCCCAGGGTCTGTCCCGCAGACGTTCTTTCCGTGGTCTCTGCTGCCACCTGCTGGCCAATACACGGAACTGCCACTGTTGGGCGTTTGGTGCCACAGGAAGCACAACGCAGATCTGAGTTCTGACCGGTCTACGCAGCAAATCCGCCAATCTTTATTGTGATAAGCCCTCCACATGGCATTGCGCATGCACTCGAACACGCAACAGGCATAGATTTCTCTTAACTCCTTGAGGAGCAGGCAAGCAGAACAACTGAGCGCACCACTGCTTGTGATTGGGCCACCCCCATCATAGAGATGTGTGTTAGATCTTTTACCCACCCCTGGACTGGCCTTGTTGTTTAACGATAACCTCTGAAATCTGAGCTACTGGTTCTACCACCTGTAGTGTAGAATAGGTAGCCAATAAATGCTTTTCAACTGTGATGTATCTTTATTCTGCTCCATGCCAAACCTGTGGCCAAAACCTCATAGGGGTTCACAAAGAACTCTGGCTCTGCCAGAGCCCCCATCCAGACCCTTCTTGAGTTACATTCACATCTAGTTTGGCTGAAAAGGTTGGACTATAAATACTCAGTGCTTGGGCCTGTTTAACAGATATTTTTTCCTGATTATGCTGTCCATCGATCTTTTTAAACTGAACTCCTGCTCTAATCTGGTCTTTAAACATTTGTTGTCTCAAGACCCTAATGGGTCCAGACTGGATTACCTTAGGGGCTGGACGCCTAAGTCATGGCAGCAGATGGTTCTCTGCCTTTCTCAGACCTTTCCACCACCATTCAGAGCCTGCATCTGGCCGTAGGCACTCTTGTCTCCCCATCAATTGGGCAGCCTGTTGTATTACAGCACCTGAGGGCCACTGGGGGGTTCAGTATGGATAACATAGACCCATACTGATGTAAAGGTGATGGCTGTAGGATGAGATCCCTCGTTCCTGATGAAAAATTTATTGACTGGGCTCTCAAAATCATCTTCATAGATTGCCTCTTTCATGCCTAATTCTCTAATATAATTTTGTTAGTCCTCCATAGAGGACCACAGGCTGATATTTAATGGTATGTCATTCTTATTTGGCCATGTTATATGACACACAGCCATAAATCATTCACTGATCAAATGGCTATCCTCATTATGTTGGACAGAGCATACAGTCTTTGCCTGAGGGCAGGGTGAGTAGTAATGGATGTCAGTTTTGAAATTTCCAGTCCATTCACCACAGCGCTTTCTGCCTCCATGTCCCATAACCAGAGCAGCTATGCTGGCATGCTCTCTTGGTTTCTGTCTAAACCACTGTACTATATCCATCAGTTCAGCTGCTGTATTATGGGCAGCAGGGTTTGGGGGGTTGGATACTGGTCAGGGCACTCCCACCAGCCTATCCTGCATTTTTTTTTTTTTTTTTTTTTCATTTTTGGGTTACAATCAGTCAGATCTCAAATAGATCTAGTCCAAATGGAACCTCAAAATCTGACCTTTTAGTGCCTTCATTTACAGAGTCCATTTTATACAGATTCCCTTGTACAGGGTCCCCATGGTCTTCCAGAGAGATGTTCCTGATCTTCCATAGGAGAATGATTGAATTAGGTTTTTTCCCATCAAAACTGCCACCTGTCTTTCCAGTTTTTCAACACTATCATTCAATAGCTGATTTGCATCAGCCTGAGCCTCTTCAGTTATGTTCAGACAGTTCAAGGCCATTAAAAGTGGCCATGCCACCATGAACACAGCTAACTGTCATTCTCAAGTTGTAAGTATGTCTTTGCTAAGACCATGGAAATACTCAGTCAGGTGGGCCAGGGACTCATGGACCCTCCCTCCGTCCCACACAGGGCCCCATTTTTCAGTGACAGAAGCAGTGCTGCATTTTGAGGATCCTAGGAATCCCAGGACATGCCCTGACAAAAGGTCATTCAAAGGGGTAGTCTTTCCCCATCCAAACAACTCCATGATATTCACAGAATCACAGAATTGTAGGGGTTGGAAGGGACCTCCAGAGACCACTGAGTCCAGCCCCCTGCCAAAGCAGGTTCCCTACACCACGTTGCACAGCTCAGCATCCAGGCAGGTCTTGAATATCTCCAGAGAAGGAGATTCCACAACCACCCTAGGCAGCCTGTTCCAGTGCTCTGTCACTCTAACCATAAAGAAGTTATTGCACACATTAGTGCAGAACTTCCTATGGTGCAGTTTCTGTCTGTTTCCCCTTGTCCCGTCTCCACACACTGCTGAAAAGAGTCTGGCCTCAACACTTTGCCCCCCACACCTCAAATATTTATAGAACCTGGATCCTGTCCCCTCTCAGCCTTCTTTTCTCAAGGCTAAACAGACCCAGTTCCCTCAGTCTCTCCTCATTGGGGAGATGCTCCAGGCCCTTCACCATCTTAGTGGCCCTCTGCTGGACTCTTTCTAAGAGATCCCTGTCTTTTTTTTACTGGGGAGCCCAGAACTGGACACAATATTCCAGATGAGGCCTCACCAGGGCAGAGTAGAGGGGGAGGATCACCTCCTTCGACCTGCTGGACACGCTCTTTTTAATGCACCCCAGGATGCCATTGGCTTTTTTGGCTACAAGGGCACACTGCTGGCTCATGGTTAATCTGTCGTCCACCAGGACGCCCAGGTCCCTCTCAGCAGAGCTCCTCCCCAGCAGCTCTTCCCCCAGCCTGTACCGGTGCATGCAATTATTTCTCCCTAGGTGCAAGACTCTACACTTGCTTTTGTTAAACCTCATCCGGTTTCTTACTGCCCGGCTCTCCAGCCTGTCCAGGTCTCGCTGAATGGCAGCACAGCCTTCATGTGTGTCAGCCAATCCTCCCAACTTTGTGTCATCAGCAAACTTGCTGAGGGTGGTCATTGATGAAGATGTTGAACAAGACCGGACTGAGCACAGACCCCTGGGGGATGCCGCTCGTTACAGGCCCTCAGCCAGACACTGCACCGCCAACAACAACACTCTGCACTCTGCCAGTCAGCCAATTCTCGACCCACTTCACTGTCCAATCACCTATCCCATACTTCCTCAGCTTTGTTATAAGGATGTCATGGGAGACTGTATCAGTTATAGAGGTTATAGAGTTCAATTCCTGTAGTCAATTTGGCGGCCCAGGTGGGACCAGCTCTGTTCACTGCAGGACCAGCTGAGAGGGAGACACTTTTGGCGCACCCTGAGATTTCTCTGAAGGACTCCCTTCCTCAGCTGATCACTGCAGGGACAGACAAGGACCACCCATAGGTGGACCAGGTATGTGTATGGTAAGTGGAGCCCATATGTCTTGAGGAGACATCCTACACAGTTTACAGCCATATGTGCTGCTCCCAGGGAGGTGAGCTCATGGCTTTGGTTGCCAGCTGGGGTAGGAAGACTCCTTGGGTGAGTTCCTATGAAAGGGAACTGTATGTCATATGAATGGAAACAAGAACAAGTACTCTCTCCCAGGTGGGTGACAATAGGAGGGACCTAGGTTGGTCTCTCCTACGGGTATGGGATATAGTGGATAGCCTGTCAAATGGTAGCCTGGGTTCTCCAAGTTGTAATCACGGGGGTTATAGGTTGTATGTTCAATATTATCATCTGCTTTAAGTGTTTGGTACCGTGTGTCAAGCCGACTCTGGGAAAAACATTAATGTTTGCAACTGGTCGACCAGAGTATGAGTGTTATTAAGATTCCAGCTAGAAAACGTTGTCAGCATTGTGTAGTATGAATAAACCATGGTTTTTGATCTAAATGTCAGAGTGAGTGTGGTGTGAGTGAGACACAGAACAGCTGCAGGGTGAGTGCCGAGTCCCGATCCATGTTTCCTTCCTCCTGTGAGGGAAATGGCCAGACACGGACAAAGTGAAAGACTGTGTTGTGTGTCCACTCATAAGTACTTTCTGCTTGTATGTAAGAAGACAGGAGTTTGTACTCTGTAGATTAGTAAGATTGTCCTGAGGAGAGGTGTACATTCCACCCGACCAATGAGTGTCAACCCATTTATGTAATACTATGTACTGCTTGCGAGGAAGTGTGTGAGGGAGGTGGTTCAATCAGTGCTGGTTCTGTGGCACAGTGTTTATAACTGAAGAATACAGACTGTATTAAGGGAGTTTATGTGAACTGAAGAACTGTACGTTTTGACAAACTGTTTTGATGGTATAAGAAAGTGTAATTGTTAATGATATATGAAAGTGTAGTTGAGGGAATGTGGAAGTGTATCTGAGCATAGAAATAGAGGAAGCATTTACAGAGGAAAAAGGATTAAAGTGAGTTTACCTGCATTGACATGAGAGCAACACCCTGCCAGACCGCTGCCCTGTGAGCTGAGCAGAGCAGAGCAGAGACACAGTCCCCATGTATCAGGTAGTGTTATTCTGCTTACCAAAAGAATGAGTTCACTACAGAAGAGGCAAATCTTCCCCTCTGCTCCATCTGTGGCATACTCTGGAGTTCAAGGCATTGCAAAGCTATGGCACATCTACTTTCTTTCAATGATGAAAACTTAGTGTGCTCTGGGCTCTCATTTCAATTGCATCTAAAGAAGTCTAGGGTCATGCCAGCTGACAGGAAGCTGGCAAATGTTGTCTCATTGTAAGGAAGAGCAAGAAAGATGACATGGGCAATTATGGACCTGTCAGTCCAGAGCCTGGTAAAATTATGGAGAAAATGATGGTGGGAGTTATGGAAAAACAGCTGAAGGACAATTCTGTCATTGGTCGCAGCCAACACAAGTTTGTGAGGCAAAGGTCCTGTTTAATTTAAGCTCATTTTGTGACACAGTTATCCGTTTAGTTGACCAAGGGAAGCCAGTTGATGTAATCCTTGAGGATTTCAGTGGAGATTTTGATACTGTTTCTCACAACAACCTTCTGGACAGAATGTTCTGCATATGGCTAGACAGAAACACAATGTGGTGGGTGAGCAGTTGGCCAGTAGGTCAGTCCCAAAGGATTATAGTCAGTTTTTTCCATCAGGCTGGTAGATGGTCACTGTCGGGGTCCCCAGGGTTCCATTTTGGGGCCACTTTCCTTTCATGTTTATGCAGATGACTTGCATGCAGGACTAGAAGACGTTCTGAGCAAGTTTGCTGATGAGACCAGATGAGGAGGTGCTGTTGCCTCCACTGAGGGTGGAGAGGACTTGCAGAGAGATGTGGACAAGTCAGAGAAGTGGGTACCAGTTGGTACTAAGCACCAAGTGCATAACGTATAACAAGAACAAGTGCCTGATTGTGCACCTGGGTAGGGGCAATGCTGGACATACACACTGACTGGATATGGGACACTGGAGAGGATTCTGACTGGAAAGGGTTGGGGTGCTGGTCAGCATCACACTGAATGTGAGTCAGCAGTGTGCCAAGGCAGCCAGGAAAGACAACAGTCCCCTGGAGTGCATGAAGCAACTTATTGCCAGCTGGGTGAGGGAAAGGGTTGTCCCTCTGCTCTGCATTGCTACTGCCTCACTATGTTCTGGGCACCACAGAACATAAAGGACTTCAAACTCTGGGAGAATGTGCAAAGGAGGGCACTGAAACCGAGAGATCTGAAGTTCAGAGTTTCACAGGGATTGGCTGCTTGTTCAGACTGGGCCCTTCTCACATCCCTGCTCACATCCTGCAATGAAACATAGGTCTCATATGGGACATGAACCTCACAGCGTCCTTGCACCACATGTAGAGCCTGGGATCTTCTGTCCCCATGTCTTTCATTTAACATCATACAAAATTCCAACACATTGCCCCAGGAAATGCCCAGAGCCAACATGACATACAGGACCTCTCTACCACTGGTCTTGCAATCAGGGCTTGACCTGTCTGCTTTGTAAGGCAAAGGAGAGGTTTCTTAGCATGCCAGTGCCTTTGCCTGCCTGTAGTCATGGCTTCCAGTTATCTTCTCTAACAAGTCCCTTGGGAAGCTTACTTGGTAATGTTCCTCAGCGGGCACATTAATACTCCAAGAAACTTCACTGTTACTTCTGACTTTGTCTTGTTGAGCACTTTGTGCAAACTTCTCTCTGCACTAGAGGCTGATGAACTCAGCATCAAATGCACCCTGGGACCATTATAACCTAAAGAATCTCCTGTGCCTTATGCCATCTTGTTATCTTCTTCAGGTTATCAGAACTTGTTCAGCAAAAAGGAGGGATATCTGGAGAGAGCTTAAAGAATCCAGTATAAATTTATTGTCTATTTATTTATAGTTGGGTTTAAAGAAGACATTAAAGCAGCACTGTGCAACTGATACCAATCCAGGATGTCCCAATGAGTTCTGTACTGTTACTGTGTTGACAAAGGTCCTTCTCAACCTCCCCACCCAATTTCTGCTCACAATGGACCTATGGGACTTGCATCACTTTTCTTCACATCACTCTTCTCCTCTGCATTCATCCGCTCAGTGTTAAAACTGCTTTGCACCAACTCCCACTGGCTTTCCTCAGAGAACCAGCTACACATGGAAAAGGAAAGATTTCTCTTTTTTATCTGGCCAGCAAATGGAAAGAAAGGTGATGCAATTGAATGAACAGTAAAACACAGTGATCAACTGCATGCCATGTTCAAGCTGCATCTATTGAAGTTTGTCTTTCATATGGAATACTTTTAAAAGAAATGATTTATTCTGAGGTAGGATAGGATAGATTGAATCACAGTGAAGTAGTTGACAACAGAGGCCATCAGACTCTGGTAGATAGAGCAAATTCCAGTAATCTCCCTGGGATAGATCAGCCAGGTAGTTGAGAGGTATCAACTTAAAATTGATCAGGACTTGTGAGTATTTCACACATTGAGACGGGTTAACACATTCTCACTGATTCTCAGACTTTGGGGAGATGGAACAAATTCCAGTAATCCCCCTGAAAGTCAGAAATCAGACAGATAATTGGGAGGTATCTGACTGAACAAAGAGCAAGGGATGGAGAAATCTGGAGGGCAGTGGGAGTAGT
The DNA here is from genome assembly GCF_054131305.1 of Coturnix japonica. Classification (NCBI taxonomy): domain Eukaryota; kingdom Metazoa; phylum Chordata; class Aves; order Galliformes; family Phasianidae; genus Coturnix; species Coturnix japonica. Next base: position 15,441,403 of record NC_140671.1, on the reverse strand, counting down.
TTGTGCCCAAATGGCCTGCTGAAAACATGCCCTTAACCATGGCCATTTATTTAGGAGAGCTGAAAAAACTTGGAGGATGAGACACATCAAATAGGCAGCAGGGAAGAGTAGTGCTGGGCACCGGGCTATAGTCACAGGGCATTGGCACTGGCACCACTGTCTGTGTCTCTGAATCTGAAGACATTTGTGTCCAGCGAACACAGTTCTGGAAAACATTGTAGTTTCAGTAAAAGAAAAAAAAAGACATCAAATCACCTCAAAGATTCATATTTACAACTTAAAATGGAACAAGACTCATGAGAATTTTTCATGTTGAGAAGGGTTAACACAATTTCAATGATTTCCATCTTTGTCTTCAATTATTTGTTTCAGTTTTATTGACATTTATGATCAACTATTAAGCTTACAGCCTCAAAATAAATAAAAAGAGATACATTTGCATCTTGCACGTGGCCTGATGCCCCTTTCACCTTCGCAGTTCCCACAAGTCCTTCCATGCCGGAGAGTATGAGATCCAGCAGAGCACCTCTCCTCTTTGGTTCCTCCACTGCTTGGTCAAGAAGCTGCCATCTGTGCTCTCCAGGGATCTGCTGGATGCCACATGCCCTGCTGTGCTGTCCCTGCTGCAGATAATGGAGTGACAAAGGCCACCAAATGGGACAAGGGACAGACAACATCAGATTCCCATCTGTCTGCAGAGGGCACCTTCCATTTACTCTCCCTGATCAGGAAGACAGGAAAAGACACTGATGGTCTCCTCTGTTTGCCATTTCCATTAGCTCTGACCTGTCTGCTCTTCCATCCCCAGGCAGAGCTCAGTGCACTCTCACAGAGGGCATCCACCCTTCTTTATCTCCTCGCCCATCCATCCTAAAGACTCGGTATCCCCCTTGTGCTACAGTGCAGTTGTGGAAGCCATTAAACTGTGTCCCCATGGTCCAAACAGGAGCTCAGGCCTGCAGCTCTATCAAGATTTCTAGCTTCTTGTGTGTTGGTGTTTGCATTAGTGCAAAACCACAGAAGTAAACATCCTAATTGGAAAGCATCACTGGACATAGCCTGACTGGATAGCTAATCTATGGTATCAGTGTGCAGAAGGTGGCACACAAACATTAGACTGATCGTGGGCCTTGGAGTTGACACAGCAACATGGTCACACCATGGGCATGGCTTTCCTGAAGGCCCTGTGCTGCTCTTGCAGCTGTGAGTGAATTCACCAGACAGCCAGTGCTATCCCCTCTCTGGCCCTCGGCTGATGCCCAGGAAGGAGCTGTCTATCTCAGGGATTTCCCACATGGTTTACAAGCACTGGCACACATCAGGAGCAGCCCAGGCACCTTGGGCATCACCCAGTGTCTGTGTGTGAGCAGCTGCCTCCCAGCTGAAGGTCCGAGGACTCAGAGCAGGAGCTCACATGCAGGCAACTCCTTGTGCTCTTCTGAACTGAACCAGAGGAATCCCAGCTCCTGTGGGTGTGTAGGGAGCTGAATCCCATTTCAGCTCCAGGATTTCTGTCAAGGGATGAGACTCCTGCACTGCCTCAGCTGGATCACTGCCCTGCACAGGGAAAGTCCAAACCTTGCCTTCATTGTCTGGTTGCCCTTATTGTTTCATCAAACGATCTCTGGGAGCACTCCCCATATGTCTCCAATCAGTCACTGACCACTGGACATGTGGTGGTTAATTGAGCGAATTTCAAAGCACAGTCATGATGCTGTTGTCTTTCAGGAGCTGTTGGCCATGAGGACCCAGGGACATGTCAGGGGAGACAAGTCGGAAAGATAAAAATGACATAATCTGCTGCTTGCCTGTCCAGGCTCCTGGGACACAGGGAGCTCATAAAAGTGTGCAGGGCTGCAGAGAGACAGCTGTGCCCAGGAGCAGCTCTTGTGCACAGCACAGCCTGCAGGTGACAGAAGGAGAGGAGAGAAACTGAAGAGAGCTTGCAGGATGTGTGTGGTGTGAGCGGGCTGTGAGCTCACTGCAGGAGCATTGCTCACAGACCATGACAGGTAAGTCTCACTGCAGACCATGAGCTGCTTTTCATAGAGGGTCAACTTAATTTGGGACATCCCATAGGAGATCTGGATGCAGGCACTGCATGTTTCTTTACTGTGGAAAAAGCCTTCTGCTCCAGCTGAGGGCTTCCATACTGCAGTATGAAATCACAGCCCTGAGGGCTGCATGTCCCAGCACGGCTGCAGGCTGTGCAGCCGGGGCTGCAGGCGGGTGCCCAGGGCTGTCCTGCAGAGCAGGGTCCCTGCTGTGCCCCAGGGGCTGTGTGCCGGGTATGGGACTCTGCCGCCTGCCAGGCTCAGCACTCAGCCTGCCCGGGGAGCTGCCCAGGGTGCTGCAGGGAGACGGGTGGGGGGAAGGAGCCCCCCGGCAGGGCTTGTGCTGCCACAGCTGCTGCCTGGGGCAGGGGATCACAACTCCACTGCACAACGGAATGTTTCTGAGGGCACTTTGCAAGAGGAGAGCCAAGGCAGGGGGTTTCCATTTCCTGTTCTGAGGCAAAGAGGTTTGGAGTCAGAAATCTAAAAGGGGCAATAAGAGTTCTGAGAATTTTTCATCAATCAATTGCTTGTTTTGTGAACACTCACACATGATGTGCTTTCAGTCTCCCCTTTCTCGAAGGATGGAATTATCATCATTTTCTGTAGGCATGAATAATTCACTTATCCTACAAACAAGCAGCATTTTCTAACTGAAACTGAATGCCACAGAAGCTCGGGTAGGGGGCTCTAAGAGCACTTGGGGTAAAGATATGAGACATGAAACAGATGAAAATATCCAGGGAGAAGGCAATAGAAAATAAAAGGAAGGTTAGAGCTCCATATGCTGCTTCTGCTTAAGGAATGCTGAAATACATGAAATTAAATGCAAGTAATGGTGCTAAATGTACACTGTTGTAAGAGAATAAAAACATTTCATATTATAGCAGGAGGAGTGTGTCTGAGAATGGTCTGGACTTGTCATTATCTTCTGCACTCTGAGCAGGACTCCAAGCCCAACAACAGCAGATGTCCAACAGCAGCTCCATCAGCGAGTTCCTCCTGCTGCCGTTGGCAGACACGCGGCAGCTGCAGCTCCTGCACTTCTGGCTCTTCCTGGGCATCTACCTGGCTGCCCTCCTGGGCAACGGCCTCATCAGCACAGCCGTAGCCTGCGACCGCCGCCTGCACACCCCCATGTACTTCTTCCTCCTCAACCTGGCCCTCCTCGACCTGGGCTGCATCTCCACCACTCTCCCCAAAGCCATGGCCAACGCCCTCTGGGACACCAGGGCCATCTCCTACACAGGATGTGCTGCACAGCTCTTTTTCTTTTCCTTCTTCCTCTCAGCAGAGTATTCCCTTCTCACCATCATGTCCTATGACCGCTACGTTGCCATCTGCAAGCCCCTGCACTACGGGACCTTGATGGACAGCAGAGCTTGTGCCACCATGGCAGCAGCTGCCTGGGGCACTGGGGTTCTCTATTCCCTGCTGCACACTGCCAGTACGTTTTCACTGCCTCTCTGCCAAGGCAATGTTGTCAGCCAGTTTTTCTGTGAAATCCCACAGATCCTCAAGCTCTCCTGCTCTGGCTCCTACCTCATGGAATTTGTATTTCTCTTTTTTGGTGTCAGTTTAGGCTTTGGTTGCTTTGTTTTCATAGTTGTGTCCTATGTGCACATCTTCATGGCTGTGCTGAGGATGCCCTCTGAGCAGGGACGGCACAAAGCCTTCTCCATGTGCCTCCCTCACCTGGCTGTGGTCTCCCTGTTTCTCAGCACTGGTGCTTTTGCCTACCTGAAGCCTCCGTCCATTTCCTCCCCACTCCTGGATCTGACAGTGGCACTTCTGTATGCAGTGGTTCCTCCAACACTAAACCCTATTATCTACAGCATGAGGAACAGGGAGATGAAGCACGCTTTCAGGAAGGTGTTGCAATAAGCACTATTCCAGCTACAATAAAATGCACAACTTCCTCAATAGGATTCCCAGTGGTGGTTCTTTATGTTTTATGCATCTTTGTCTGTTTGATTATGTGAGATATAGGAATGTGCAAAAAAAAATGTTATTGAACTTATAAATAAAAATGTATTTAAATTCTTTCCTACCTAATTTCCATTTTCTCACTCCAAGAACTCATGTAAACATGGAACCAGATTCCCTGAATATGTTATAAGATACCTAAAAAGCTTTCAAAATAGACTTACTTAGATTTTCTTTCTTCCTACTTTGCCTGGATTTGGGGAGGTACAGCCACAGACAGCAGCTCAACGTGCTCTTTTCATTCATGTGCTCTTACCAGTGCTGCAGTGCTCTTGAGTCCTCTCATTTGTGCAGTCCTGAAGGTCTTGTGTGTCTCACAACAGTCCTGTTGCCTCTACAGCAGCAATCCAGGGCTGCAGTCAGTAGCCGGCAATATGAACAGGTCTGTCAGAGCTGGTCTCCTTGCTGGCACTGCCATAACAAGAGGGCCCCTTTAGAGCAGGACCAGAGAACTGGAGGGAGGCCTCTTCCAAAGCTGGTGTAAGGAATATACCTCAGGAGCTGCTCCCTGAGAAAACCTCGAGATCTTCTGGTGCTCTTCACTGTGTGACCAGATCAGATTGAATAGTCCCAAGGAGATCTGTAAGCATCTCAAGGCAGTGCTGTGGTTTAAGGTTTATGGGTTGAGACAAAGAGAAAAAGAAAAGGATAATAATTATGACAAATGTATTTATACATATATAATATATTTAGTGTATTTTCACACATATACAACATATGCAGTTGCAAACATATATGAACTAATCCCTATGCGCATCTGTCTGCAAGTCCAGGATTAGTTGCAGGGGTTTTAACAGCCACAGGGTTCACTGTAGGAGCTGAAGTGGCTGTTGGGCTGTTGCAGGAGTTGAAGTGACCTCAGAGTTCATTGCCAGAGCTGGAACCACCACAGGACCTGTGACTATGTTGGAGCAGCCACTGGGCTCATTGGAGGGGTTGGAGCCACCGCAGGGCTGTACTTCCTCCCTTGGGAGGAATTTGTACCATTTTCTTATTACCATACTTGGAACAGCTACAGGACCTGTAGCATAAGTGACCGCAGAGCTCCTTATGAGGGGTGGAGTGACAGTGGGATCTGCCCAGAGCTTGGAGCAACTGCAGGACGTGTAGCAAAACCTTGGAGCTGCTGCATGGTCTGTGCCAGGAGTTGCAGAGGCTGCAGCACTGTCAGCAGATCCAGCTCTCTGGATCTGGCACACTGCAGTCATTTGTGCCTCTTGGGGGTTACCAGTGCCACAGCAGACCTGCCCCCAATATTCTACCAGTTTATCAGGATCCTGCAGTTGCTCGGAGATGAAGTTCCAAAGCCCTGGGGGTGCCCACCACTCCAGGCAGCTGCCCAGACCGTCCCACACCCTCTGCCATGCAGAGCCTTCTCACCTTGGGGCAGATCTCTCACTGATATTCCTGAATAATTGTTTAACCTCAATCATAGATTCATAGAATCACCAAGGTTGGAAAAGGCCTAAAAGATCATCCAGTCCAACCGTTCACCTATTACCTATAGCTCCCACTAAACCATGTCCCTCAACACAATATCCAGTACACCCCCGGACTCACAGAGGCGACAATGTAAATTGTGTAATTCCTAATCATATGGACAATATTACTTCCAAAACCCAAAGATGACCGCAGAGCTGAATGTGCACAAAACTTCACTTTGTCAGCTGCCAATTTTATCGTGGTACAAACTGAGGTCAAACAGCATAGCAAAATAAATACCCTAATGCAGCATCCAAGCACCAAGTAAGGAGCTGTGCAGTGAAGCTTCATGAGAAGACTCAACAAGCTCCACACATAGGGAGCACATCCACACATATCAGCACCATGGCCTGCACTTCTCCAGCTCCCACAAAGCCCTGTCCGCTCTGGACAGATGTGCTGCTATCTCAACCCTTGGAGCCTCACATCAGGCACCAAAATGACAGTGGTTGTTGAACCCAACATGTGGCTCAGCAGCACACAGTGCTTTGTGCACTGCCCAATTCCCAGTGGGATGGGGATGAGAACTGGGAAAAAGAGTACAACTTCTGGGATGTAACAAAGCAGTTTACTAAGAGAGATAAAAGAAGTGGAGTAATAGTTATCACTATATATCCGTTGATATGGAATTGTATGTAACAACTGATGCACAAGCACTTGCTCAGCACCACCAGACTGATGCTCAGCTGGACCCTGGGCAGTGAAGAGACTGAGATGAACTCCCACCCCTTTCAATACAATTTCTGCTTGCTGTCAGCTGATAGAGAACGTCCCTTTGGCCACTATCAGTCAGCTGTCCTCACTCTGTTCCCTCCCAGCTCCATGTGCCCTCCACTGACCATGGCCTTGGCTCTGTACAACACTGCTTAGCAGCAGCTGTAAACATCAGAGTGTTATCAATGGTTTTCTCCTAGAACCAAAACACTGCACCACAGCAGACAGTCTGAAGAAAACAATTCCATTCCAGCTGTAACTCAGATTCCTGCCTGTCCCCTCTTCTTGTTCTTCCTGATCAGGAAGCAAGGAACAGAATCTGCCGCTCTCCTCTCTGAGCCCTTTCCATCAGTTCTCAGCTGGCTCCTCTGCCATCCCCAGGCAGAGCTCAGTGCCCTCTCATGGATGGCAGCAGCCTTTTCTCTTCTTCCTTGCCCATCCGTCATGCAGAATCTGTACCCCATTTGCTACAGTACAGAGCTGAGAATCAACCCACCATGTCTCTGTGAACCAAACAAGACCCTAGGCCTGCAAAGGCAAAGAGATTTGGAGTTCGCTGAGTGAATGTTTGTGGTCCTCTCATTAGTGTAACGACTCTTCAGAAAGGATCCCCTTCCAGAAGCATGTTTTGATTTTGCCTGGCTGGGCCTTGCATCTACACCGTGCTACTGGTGTTCAGAAGATGGCACACAGGTACGAGACCCATTGTGGGGCTCACAGTTGTCCAGTGAACATTGTCACTACCCAGGGCATGTCTTTCCTAAAGGTCCTCAGTGGCATTTGCCAGCTGGCTGGGGGTGTGCTGGAGACCCCAGGGAACTGCCATTCTGTTGTAATACAAGAAGAATTTTACAGAGCAGCAGCCATGGATCAAGATAAGCACTTTACAGAGCAGCAGCTGCAGAGCAGGATAAACAGCATGAGAACCAAGGACACCTCTAGCAAAAGAGTGAAAGGCTCGTGGCTTTGAAGTGGGGTTTTAGGGTTCTTATTGCAGAAGCTTTCTTCCAATTAGTACGTGTGATTTTTGAACACCCTTGTTTGTTTGCTATAAAAGTACGGCTCTTCAGGCAATAGATGGACACAGCTATATTTAACTATATTGGTGTGTGGTTGTTTGTCCTAGAACGCTGACTTTTGCCTTCAGGTTCGCCAACACATGGGGGCCCGCAATGTCATGGGATTTAACTCTTGAACACCTGTGGGATCCCGAGAAACTAAGCCAGTATTTGAGTCAGGGATGGCGCAGCCTAGATAGATCTAAGGGGGTATGACTTATTTGGGGCTTGGCTTGTGCTTACCGTGCTCTATATAACACTGTTCCGAAAAGAGAGAATTTCCGAGCTGAGGTTCTAGCCAAAAAGGGAAATCCCCAAGTCAATTTTGATCAGTCACAGGAGGCACCAGTAACAATATCAGTTGCCCTTGTGGAAGGCAAGAAATGGAAATGGGTGTCCTCACGTCTAGAACGGAAAAAAGAAGTGGAGGAGGAGGCAACAGAAGATCCAGGTGACAGGTCTGGATAAGTACCGAGAAAGGAAAAAGGAAAAGTGTCATGAAGAAGAGAGTGATGAGGAGGAAATCTCTGTTACTGTTTGTCGATCCCTGAAGATGACTGAAATCGAAGGCGTAAGAAAGGAGTTCACACGGCACCAGAATGAATCTCTTGTTACCTGGTTGCTTCGCTGTTGGGACAGCTGGGACGGTAGCTTGTTGTGATGTGACAGGCCCTTCCCCATATTCTGGAAGAATCTTAGTGTAATACAGTGGGTGTAGACAAAAAGGCGTAGGTTATATAAGGATGTGTCTGTTTCAATAAATCGCCATTTTGCCACTTCATCTCCTTGGTGTCACTTGGTAATTGGCCTGGCTGCTGCTTCAGTTGAAGGCGAGAGATCGTAAAGAAATTAACGACCATAAAGCCTTCATGTGTATCATTAAAATTCTCAGCTATTAGACACAAGCGCTTTCCAGATTGAGCAAGGAACAACAGTAAATTGCACTGTGTGTTTCCTTGTGGTGTTACCTACGTGACCACAGAGAAGACACGAGGAAGTGGCATGACCAGCCTACTCCTGTACTATGAGCACGGGTGAGGGAACTACAAAACAGTCCAACCACCAGTACGGCTGCTCCAGTTATCACAGGTAACCAATAGAGGGGCCCTGCCCTCATTCAAGGGAGTGGAAGGGATAATAGAGTTTATTGGACTGTGTGGATTTGATGGCCTAGCACATCAGAACCACAGAAATATAAGGCACTGGTGGATACTGGTGCACAGTGCACCCTAATGCCCTCCAGTCATGAAGGGACAGAATCAATCCATATTTCTGGATATCTCTCAAGAATTGACTGTGTTGGAGGCTGAAATAAGCCTCACTGGTAAAGACTGGAAAAAACATCCTATGTGAGTGGTCCAGGGTTTCCGTTCATACTTGGTATTGAGGATACCTCAGAAGAGGGCATTTCAAGGATACTAAGGGGTATCACTGGGCCTTTGGAATCGCTGCTGTAGATATGGACAACATTAAGCAGCTGTCTGTTTTGCCTGGCCTGTCAGAGGACCCGTCTGTTGTGAGGCTGCTACGAGTAAAAATAAAAGAGCAGCAGGTACCGATTGCTACAAAGACAGTGCACAGACGGCAGTATCGCACCAACAGGGATTCCTTGCTCCCCATTCATGATTTGATTCGCCAGTTGGAGAATCAGGGAGTGATCAGTAAAACTCACTCACCTTTTAACAGCTCCATATGGCCAGTGCGTAAAGCCAGTGGAGAATGGAGGCTGACAGTAGACTACCGTGGCCTGAATGAGGTCACACCCCCACTGAGTGCTGCTGTGCTGGAGAGCAAATAATTCAAATTCTTCTATGAGCCAGTTTTGCTATTAAGTGAAGCAAAGTAAAAGGGCCTGCCCAGGAAATTCAGTTCTTAGGTATAAAGTGGCAGGATGGATGTCATCACATCCCAACAGTGATTGACAAAATCACTGCCATGTCTCCACCAACTAGCAAGAAAGAGACACAATCTTTCCTGGGTGCAGTGGGCTTTTGGAGGATGCACATTCCAAACTACAGCCTCATTGTAAGCCCCCTTTATCAGGTGATGCAGAAGAAGAATGATTTTGCATAGGGCCCAGAGCAGCAGCAGGCTTTTGAACAGATTAAACAGGAGATAGCCTGTGCCATGGACCTGGGGCCAGTACGGACTGGACAGGATGTAAAGAACATCCTCTATACTGCTGCTGGAGAGAAAGGTCCCACTTGGAGTTTGTGGCAAAGAGCCTCAGGAGGGACCCAAGGCCGACCCCTGGGATTCTGGAGCTGAGCGTACAAGGGGTCTGAAGAGTGCTACACTCCAACTGAGAAGGAGATCTTAGCCGCGTATGAGGGGGCTCGGGCTGCTTCCGAAGTAGCTGGTACTGAAATGCAGCTCTTTCTGGCACCTCGACTGTCAATGATGAACCGGATGTTGAAAGGGGAGGTTCTCTCCACCCATCATGCTACCGATGCCACCTGGAGCAAGTGGATTGCACTGATTAGACAACAAGCGCAGATGGGGAACCTCAATCGTCCAGGAATTTTAGAAGTGATCATGAACTGGACTGAAGATAAAAAGTTTGGAACATCACCAGGAGAAGAGGTGTCATGTGCTAAAGCGGCCCCACCATACATCGAACTACCAGAAAATGAAAAGAAATATGCTCTTTTCACTGATGGATCATTTCATATTGTAGGGAAGCATCGGAGATGGAAAGCTGCTGTTTGGAGCCCCACACGACAGGTCGCAGAGGCCACTGAAGGTAAAGGAGAATCAAGTCAGTTTGCAGAGGTAAAAGCTGTCCAGCTGACCTTAGATGTGGCTGAACGGGAGAGGTGGCCAATGCTTTATCTTTATACTGACTCATGGATGGTGGCAAATGCCTTATGGGGGTTGTTACAGCAGTGGGAACAAAATAACTGGCAACGGAGGTGTAAACCTATTTGGGCTGCTGAACTGTAGAAAAACATAACTGCTCAAAAAAAAGATATGATTGTAAAGGTGTGTCACGTGGATGCACACTTGCCCAAGAGTCGGGCTATTGCAGAACAACAAAACAACCATCAGGTAGGTCGAGCTGCCAGAATTGAGGTGGCTCAAATAGACTTGGACTGGCAGAACAAGAGTGAATTATTTCAAGCTTGATGGTTCCATGAGACCTCAGGCCATCAAGGAATGGACATAACATATAATTGGGCTAGAGACTGAGGGGTGGACTTAACTATGGATGCTATTGCACTGGTTATTCATGACTGTGAATCATGTGCCATAATTAAACAAGCCAAGAATATGAAGCCTCTCTGGGGGGAAGGCCAAGGCAAAAGTATAAATATGGGGAGGAGTGACAGGTGAATGATGTCACCTTGCCAGGATCTCATAATGATAAGCGTTTTGTGCTTACCATGGTGGAAGCAACCACTGGGTGGCTTGAAACATACGCAGTACCCCATGCTACTGCCAGAAACACAATATTGGGTTGTTAGAAACAAGTCCTATAGAGACATGACACCTCAGAAAGAACTGAGTCTCATAATGGGACACATTTCAAAAATTCCCTTAATAAATACTTGGGCCAAAGTTCATGGCATTGAGTGGATTTATCATATCCCCTACCATGCACCAGCTTCTGGTAAAATTAAAAGATACAATGGGGTGTTGAAAACTATGTTGAAAGCAATGGGTGGTGGAACACTGAAGCACTGGGAAAAGCATTTGCATGTGGTGCAAGGATGCTGTTAAAGTTCATATCCCACATGTGCCCTGTGTCTCATCACAGGATGTGGGGTGTGAGAAGGGCCCAGTCTGAACAAGCAGTCAATCCCAGTGAAACTCTGAACTTCAGATCTCTCAGTTCCAGTGCCCTCCTGTGCACACTCTCCCATAGTTTGATGTTCTTTATGTTCTGCATTGCCCAGAAGTGCACCCAGTGCTCCAGGTGAGGCAGTAGCAATGCAGAGCAAAGAGGGACAAACCTTTCTCCCACCCAGCTGGCAATAAATTGCTTGATGCACTTTAGGGGACTGTTGGCCTTCTTGGCTGGCTGGGCACACTGCTGACTCACTTAAAATTTTATGTTGAGCAGGACCCCCAATCCTTTTCAGTCAGACGTCTCTCATGTGTCCAATATACAGACAGTGTTTATGTCCAGGGTTGCCCATACCCAGGTGCACAATCAGGCACTTGTTCTTGTTATACTTTATGCACTTGGTGCTTAGTATCAACTGGTACCCACTTCTCTGACTTGTCCACATCTCTCTGCAAGTCCTCTCCACCCTCAGTGGAGGCAACAACACCTCCTCATCTGGTCTCATCAGCAAACTTGCTCAGAACATCTTCTAGTCCTGCATGCAAGTCATCTGCATAAACATGAAAGGAAAGTGGCCCTAAAATGGAACCCTGGGGAGCTCTGACAGTGACCATCTACCAGCCCAATGGAACCCACTGACTATAATCCTTTGGGACAGAACTACTGGCCAACTGCTCACCCACCACTGCTGGTGAACCTGAAAGGCAAAATGTCAGCGTGCTGGGTCAAACAGAGAAACACCAATATAGTTACATATAGCTGCATCAATTTATTGCCCGAAAGCCAGACTTTTATAGGAGACAGACAAGGGTGTCCAAAAATCACACACGCTAATTGGAGGAAAGCTACTGCAATAACAACCCTATAACCCCCCTTCAAAGCCACGAGCCATTCATTCTTTTCCTAGAGATGTCCTTTGTTCTCATGCTGTTTATCCTGCTCCGCAGCTGCTGCTCTGTGAACTCCTTATCTCAATCCATGGCTGCTGCTCTGTAAAATTCTTCTTGTATTACAACACACCACGTTCTGTTTCTGTCTAGCTGTATGCAGGAATTTCTGTCCAGAAGGGTGCTGGAGAAATAGTATCAAAAGCTCTACTGAAATCCTCAAGGATTACATCAACTGCCTTCCCTTGTTCAGCTCAATGGATAAAGGTGTCATAAAAAGACCTGAAATTAAATAGGACCTTCCCCTCTGTATCTTGTGTTGTCTGTGACCTGTCCTTCAGTTGTTTTTCCATAACTCCCACCATCATTTTCTCCATCATTTTACCAAGCACTGTAGTGAGACTGACAGGTCCATAGTTGCCCGTGTCATCTTTCTTGCTCTTCCTTACAATGAGACAACATTTGCCAGCTTCCTGTCAACAGGTATGACCCTAGATTTATTAGATGCCATTGAAATGCGAGCCCAGAGCATGCTAAAGTGTCATCAGTGCAAGAACGTAGATGTGCCATAGCTTTGCAATGCCTTGAAATCCAGACTATGCCACAGATGGAGCAGAGAGGAAGATCTGCCTCTTCTGTTCTGAGCTCATCCTTTTGATAAGCTGAATATCACTACATACTCCATGGGGTCAGGTGCAAAAGACACAATGGGTGCCCTAAGCACGTGGCTGAGGTGGTATTTAGGATGGCCAAGAATACCTCCCTTCTGGCCCTCAGCTGATGCTCCAGAAGGAGGTGTCTATCTCATAGATTTTCCGTCACAGTTTACAAGCACTAGCACAAAACTAGGATCACCCAAGGCATCTTGGGCATCACTGAGAGACTGTGTATGAGTAGTGCAGTCCCTGTGGAATAAAAACCAAGGATTCAGATGAGGGACTCACACACAGACACCTCACTGTGCACATCTGAACTCAGCTAGGTGAACTTGTAGCTCCTGTGGTTCTTTGAAAAACTGATCCCAATTCAGCCCCAGGGTTTCCATCTGAGGATGAGATGCCTAACGCTAGAATAAGGATGGGATGGTCTGTTGATAACAGGACAAATGGAAACGGATTTAAATTAAAAAGGGGAGACATAGGTTAGATGTGAGGAACCTATATTTTTACACAGCAACACTGGAAAAAGTTGCCCTCAGAGGCTGTGCATGCCCAATGGATGGGATCCTGGGTTTACTCTGGGTTTACCCTCACGTCAGTCCATGTTTCTACTCATACTTTTGTCTAGGTGAACTCTCACTTTACTCAAGGTTTTACTCACAGTTTACCATCAGGGAGTGTGATCGGGAGATGGGCTGGTGGAGTGACTTGCTGGCATCCCCGAGGGAAGGCTGCCAGGCAGATACCCCCAGAAAAGTGGTTGACTCCCTGCCCTGTCACAGTCAGACAGACCTGACTGATGAGAAGGGTTGGAAGAGAGTCCCAACTCAACATCACAGGAGCCCCCCCATGCCTGCCTAGCCCTCGACCCCTGATCCATCTAAGCAACAGGTTTGACACTCTGAAATCTGAAGGAGATAAGAATGGGGAGGCAATGGAGGATCTGCCTAGGAGGAAACCTAATGCAAGGCAGTCACTACCAAGCCTTGTGACTTCCTCTGCCATGAAAGAAAGAAGGGTGGCCGTGGTGGGTGACTCCCTTCTCAGAGGAATAGAGGGCCCCATTTGCAGACTGGACCCCAGTTGTCAGTAAGTCTGCTGCCTTCTTGGTTTCAGGTCAGGGACATAATGAGGAAACTCCCAATGCTGGTTAGGTCCACTGATTATTTTCCACTACTCATAGTTTAGGTGGGCAGTGATGAAATTTCTTAGATAAGACTACAAACTATAAAAAGAGATTTCAGGAATTTAGGCCATTTAGTTCACAAAGTGGGAGATCAAGTGATTTTTTGTTCTATACCTTCAGTGGCAGTGAGGGACACAGAGCAGGCTTGGAAAGCAAAGCAATGAACAATTGTCTCAGAGGTTGGTACTGAGCCAGAAACTTTGAGTTCTTTGATCACAGGACAGTTTACTTGGCCCATGGTCTGTTATCCATGAATGGAACCCAACTGTCTCAAAGGGGGAAGTGAATCCTAGCATAGACGGTAGCGGGGCTTATCGAAAGAGCTTTAAACTAGCTACGATGGGGGAGTGGACAAAACAGGGCTTACCAGAGATAAGCCTAGGGAAATGCTGTTTGAGCTGGGAGAGAGGCAGATGCCTCAGCTGAAGTGCGTCTACACCAACGCACGCAGCTTGGTCAACAAGCAAGAGGAGCTGGAAGCAACTGTGCATCTGACAAACCATGACCTAGTTGCTATTACCGACCCATGGTGGGACCACTGCCATGACTGGAGTGCTGTGATGGATGGTTACAAGCTCTTCAGAAGGGATAGAGGAGGAAGGAAGGGTGGTGGTGTGGCCCTTTATATTGAAGAGAGTTTTGATGTTGAAGAGCTTGGGCTTCAGAATGAAGTGCATGTTTGTAAGGATCGGGGGAAAGGCCTGTAAGTGTGACATCTTGCTAAAGGTTTCTTATAGACCGCCTAATTGATGGGTGAGGCATTCTATGAGCAGCTTACTGAAGTCGCAAGATTGCCGGCACTCATTTTCTTGGGAGACTACAACTTCTCTGATATATGCTGGGAATATAATAAATAGCAGAGGAATCAGTCCAAGAGGTTTATAGATTGCATGCAAGACAGCTTCCTTACACAGCTGGTATGAAGTCCTACCAGGGGTGGTTCCTTGCTAGACCTGCTCTTCACTAACAGTGAAGGACTGGTAGGAGTTGAGAAGGTTGGGGACTGTCTTGGGCAGAGTGGCCATGAAATGGTAGAATTCTCTATTCTTGGAGATGTCAGAAGGGTGACTAGCAAAACTACTATCCTGAACTTCTAGAGGGCGGACTTTGACCTGTTCAGGACACTTGTAGCACAGGTCCCTTGGGAGTCGCTCCTTATGGGTAAAGGGGTCCAGGAAGCCTGGACACTCCTCAAGATGGAAATCTTAAAGGCACGAGATCAGGCTGTCCCTGAATGCCATAAGGTGAGCCATAGGGGAAGAAGACCAGTGCAGATGAACTGGGAAAAACTATTGAGACTCAGGAAGAAAAAGAGAATCTCCGTCCTCTGGAAGAAGGGGCTGGGTACTTGGGGAGATTACAAGGAAGTTGCTAAGGCATGCAGGGAGGAAGTTAGGAAGGCACATTAATTCCCTGTCCCTTAATCCATGCCCAGAGCTTCTCAGCCATGTCACTGCCAACTGTAAGCTCCATGCAGAGTTCAAGTGGGACACAGAGGGCACAGCCTTCTGCTGGGTGGATGCAAGTGTTGGTGGAACCAGATGGGACAAAGCCCTCCCACCATGCCCTCCTGGGAAAATGGCCACCCCAAGAATGGCAGTCTGCCTCCTCCATGACCCCATCTGAAATGCTCCTGCACTGATTGATTATAGGGCTTTAAACCAGGTCCAAATGGGGAAGGGTGGGGAATTGGATGTGACAGAGAAGGGCTGAGGGATATTGTTGCTGTTGGAGATTGAATGGAAAGCCTCTGAGTTGTTCTATAGGATTGTGTGAGGATTCCTCAGAGAAAGTCTTGTTGCCAATACCCCGTCCTAAATCTTACTGTGTACCCTCTGGGGGTAACCCCAACCTACTGCTGCCCTAAAGTGCCTGTAGACCAGTGCGGGTAGCATGGGAAATAAACGGGACAAATCAAGAGAAAACCACAGAGCTTTTCCTTTCATGCAGGCTGCTGATTCTGAGCAAGGCCCTGAACATCAGTACCACAGTGTAGATGCAAGACCCAGACAGGCTAAATCAAAGCATGCTTCTGGAAAGGGATGCTTTCTGAAGAGTCGTTACACTAATGAGAGGACCACAAACATTCACTCAGCGAACTCCAAATCTCTGTGCCTTTGCAGGCCTAGGGTCTTGTTTGGTTCACAGAGACACGGTGGGTTGATTCTCAGCTCTGTACTGTAGCAAATGGGGTACAGATTCTGCATGACGGATGGGCAAGGAAGAAGATAAAAGGCTGCTGCCATCCATGAGAGGGCACTGAGCTCTGCCTGGGGATGGCAGAGGAGCCAGCTGAGAACTGATGGAAAGGGCTCAGAGAGGAGAGCGGCAGATTCTGTTCCTTGCTTCCTGATCAGGAAGAACAAGAAGAGGGGACAGGCAGGAATCTGAGTTACAGCTGGGATGGAATTGTTTTCTTCAGACTGTCTGCTGTGGTGCAGTGTTTTGGTTCTAGGAGAAAACCATTGATAACACTCTGATGTTTACAGCTGCTGCTAAGCAGTGTTGTACAGAGCCAAGGCCATGGTCAGTGGAGGGCACATGGAGCTGGGAGGGAACAGAGTGAGGACAGCTGACTGATAGTGGCCAAAGGGACGTTCTCTATCAGCTGACAGCAAGCAGAAATTGTATTGAAAGGGGTGGGAGTTCATCTCAGTCTCTTCACTGCTCAGGGCCCAGCTGAGCATCAGTCTGGTGGTGCTGAGCAAGTGCTTGTGCATCAGTTGTTACATACGATTCTATATCAACGGATATATAGTGATTACTATTACTCCTCTCCTTTTATCTCTCTTAGTAAACTGTTTTGTTACAACCCAGAAGTTGTACTGTTTTTCCCAGTTCTCATCCCCATCCCACTGGGAATGGGGCAGTGCACAAAGCACTGTGAGCTGCTGAGCCACATGTTGGGTTCAACAACCACAGTCATTTTGGTGCCTGATGTGAGGCTCCAAGGGTTGTGGTAACAGCACATCTGTCCAGAGTGGACAGGGCTTTGTGGGAGTTGGAGATGTGCAGGCCATGGTGCTGATAGTTTCCCTATTTGTGAAGCTTGCTGAGTCTTCTCATGAAGCTGCATTTCACAGCTCCTTGCTTGCTGCTTGTTTTCCCTGTTGCATCATTTGTCAACTCTGGATGCTGGATTAGGGTATTTATTTTGCTATGCTGTTTGACCTTGGTTTGTACCACGATAAAATTGGCAAAGTGAAGTTTTGTGCACATTCAGCTCTTTGGACATCTTTGGGTTTTGGAAGTAATATTGTTGGTATGATTAGGAATTACACATTTTACACTGTCGTCTCTGGGAGACCAGGGGTATTCAAGGAGAGACTGGATATTGTGTTGAGGGACATGGTTAAGTGGGAGCTATTGGTAATAGGTGAACGGTTGGATTGGATGATCTTTCAGGCCTTTTCCTGCCTTGGTGATTCTATGATTCTAGGATTGAGGTTAAACAATTATTCAGGAATATCAGTGAGAGATCTGCCCCAAGGTGAGAAGGCTCTGCATGGCAGGGGGTGTGGGACAGTCTGGGCAGCTGCCTGGAGTGGTGGGCACCCCCAGGGCTTTGGAACTTCATCTCCGAGCAACTGCAGGATCCTGAGAAACTGGTAGAATATTGGAGACAGGTCTGCTGTGGCACTGGTAATCCTAAAAAGGCCCAAATGACTGCAGTGTGCCAGGGCCTGGCCCACACCTACTGAGCTGTGTTCAACACTATTCAGCATCTTCAAGGGGAAGAGAGCTGGATCTGCTGACATTGCTGCAGCCTCTGCAACTCCTGGCACAGTCCCTGCAATAGCTCCAAGTTTTTGCTACACATCCTGCAGTTGCTCCAAGCTCTGGACAGATCCCACTGTCACTCCACCCCTCATAAGGAGCTCTGCGGTCACTTATGCTACAGGTCCTGTAGCTGTTCCAAGTATTGAGATAAGAAAATTAAGCAAACCACTGAGTGCTGCTGTAGAGACGACGGGACTGCTGTGAGACACACAAGACCTTCAGGCCTGTAGAAATGAGAGGACTCGAATCCTCTGTGCACTGTATCAGTGTAAAGAGAGGAGGAATGAAAAGAACTAGTTGTGCTTCTATCTGTGGCTGTACCTTCCCCAAATCCAGACAAAGTTGGATAAGAGAAGAGCTAAGGAAAAGCGTATTTTGAATGCTATTTATTTATCTCTTAACCTATTCGGGGAATCTGGTTCCATGTTTACATGAGCTCTTGGAGTGAGAAAATGGATAGTAGGTGTGAAAGAAGTGAAACAAATTTTTATTTATAAGTTCAATAACATTTTTTTGCACGTTGCTATATCTCACATAATCAATCAATCAAAGATGCATAAAAGATGAAGAACCATCACTGGGAATCATGCGATGAAGATGTGCACTTTATTGAAGCGGGAATAGTGAGTATTGCAACACCTTCCTGAGAGCGTGCTTGATCTCCCTGTTCCTCATGCTGTAGATAATAGGGTTCAGTGTTGGAGGAACCACTGAGTACAGAAGTGCCACTGTCAGATCCAGGAGTGGGGAGGGAATGGACGGAGGCTTCAGGTAGGCAAAAGCACCAGTGCTGAGAAACAGGGAGACCACGGCCAGGTGAGGGAGGCACGTGGAGAAGGCTTTGCGCCGTCCCTGCTCAGAGGGCATCCTCAGCACAGCCACGAAGATCTGCACATAGGACACAACTATGAAAACATAGCAGCCTACGTCTAAACTGATAGTAAAAATGAGAAACACAACTTCCCTGAGATTTGATTCTGAGCAGGAGAGCTTGAGGATCTGGGGAATTTCACAGAAAAACTGGTTGACAACATTGCCTTGGCAGAGAGGCAGTGAAAACGTACTGGCAGTGTGCAGCAGGGAATTGAGAACCCCAGTGCCCCAGGCAGCTGCTGCCATGGTGGCACAAGCTCTGCTGTCCATCAAGGTCCCGTAGTGCAGGGGCTTGCAGATGGCAACATAGCGGTCATAGGACATGATGGTGAGAAGGGAATACTCTGCTGACATGAAGAAGGTAAAGAAAAAGAGCTGTGCAGCACATGCTGTGTAGGAGATGGCCCTGTTGTCCCAGAGGGCGTTGGGCATGGCTTTGGGGAGAGTGGTGGAGATGCTGCCCAGGTCGAGGAGGGCCAGGTTGAGGAGGAAGAAGTACATGGGGGTGTGCAGGCGGCGGTCGCAGGCTACGGCTGTGATGATGAGGCCGTTGCCCAGGAGGGCAGCCAGGTAGATGCCCAGGAAGAGCCAGAAGTGCAGGAGCTGCAGCTGCCGCGTGTCTGCCAACGGCAGCAGGAGGAACTCACTGATGGAGCTGCTGTTGGGCATCTGCTGTTGTTGGGCTTGGAGTCCTGCTCAGAGTGCAGAAGATAATGACAAGTCCAGACCATTCTCAGAGGCACTACTCCTGCTATACTATGAAATGTTTTAATTCTCCTACAACAGTGTACATTTAGCACCATTACTTGCATTTAATTTCATGTAGATCAGCATTCCTTAAGCAGAAGCAGCATATGGAGCTCTAACCTTCCTCTTATTTTCTTATCCCTTCTCCCTGGATATTTTCATCTGTTTCATGTCTCATATCTTTACCCCAAGTGCTCTTAGAGCCCCCTACCCGAGCTTCTGTGGCATTCAGTTTCAGTTAGAAAATGCTGCCTGTTTGTAGGATAAGTGAATTATTCATGCCTACAGAAAATGAAGATAATTCCATCCTTCGAGAAAGGGGAGACTGAAAGCACATCATGTGTGAGTGTTCACAAAACAAGCAATTGATCGATGAAAAATTCTCAGAACTCTTATTGCCCCTTTTAGATTTCTGACTCCAAACCTCTTTGCCTCAGAACAGGAAATGGAAACCCCCTGCCTTGGCTCTCCTCTTGCAAAGTGCCCTCAGAAACATTCAGTTGTGCAGTGGAGCTGTGATCCCCTGCCCCAGGCAGCAGCTGTGGCAGCACAAACCCTGCCGGGGGCTCCTTACCCCACACGTCTCCCCGCAGCGCCCTGGGCAGCTCCCCGGGCAGGCTGAGTGCTGAGCCTGGCAGGCGGCAGAGTCCCATACCCGGCACACAGCCCCTGGGGCACAGCAGGGACCCTGCTCTGCAGGACAGCCCTGGGCACCCGTCTCAGCTGGAGCAGAAAGCTTTTTCCACAGTAAAGAAACATGCAGTGCCTGCAGTCAGATCTCCTATGGGATGTCCCAGTTATAGTTACCCCTTAATTAAAAGCAGCTCATGGTCAGCTGTGAGACTTACCTTGTCATGGTCTGTGAGCAATGCTCCTGCAGTGAGTTCACAGCCCGCTCACACCACACACATCCTGCAAGCTCTCTCCAATTTCTCTCCTCTCCTTCTGTCACCTGCAGGCTGTGCTGTGCACGAGATCTGCTCCTGGGCACAGCTCAGCTGTCTCTCTGCAGCTCTGCCCACTTTTATGAGCTCCCTGTGTCCCAGGAACCTGGACAAGCAAGCAGCAGATTATGTCATTTTTATCCTTCCCACTCATTTCCCCTGACATGTCCCTGGGTCCTCATGGCCAACAGCTCCTGAAAGACAACAGCATCATGACTGTGCTTTGAAATCCACTCAATTAACCACCACATGTCCAGTGGTCAGTGACTGATTGGAGACATATGGGGAGTGCTCCCAGAGATCGTTTGATGAAACAATAAGGGCAACCAGACAAGGAAGGCGAGGTTTGGACTTTCCCTGTGCAGGGCAGTGATCCAGCTGAGGCAGCGCAGGAGTCTCATCCCTTGACAGAAATCCTGGAGCTGAAATGGGATTCGGCTCCCCACAGAACCACAGGAGCTGGGATTTCTCTGGTTCAGTTCAGAAGTGCACAAGGAGTTGCCTGCATGTGAGCTCCTGCTCTGAGTCCTCGGTCCTTCAGCTGGGAGGCAGCAGCTCACACACAGACACTGGGTGATGCCCAAGGTGCCTGGGCTGCTCCTGATGTTTGCAAGTGCTTGTAAACCGTGTGGGAAATCCCTGAGATAGACACCTCCTTCCTGGGCATCAGCTGAGGGCCAGAGAGGGGATAGCACCGGCTGTCCGGTGAATTCACTCACAGCTACAAGAGCAGCACAGGGCCTTCAGGAAAGCCATGCCCATGGTGTGTCCGTGCTGCTACGTCACCTCCAAGACCCACGATCGGTCTAATGTTTGTGTGCCACCTTCTGCACACTGATTCTATAGATGAGCTATCCAGTCAGGCAATGTCCAGTGATGCTTTTCAATTAGGATATTTACTTCTGTGCTTTTGCACTAATGCAAACACCAACACACAAGAAGCTAGAAATCTTGATAGAGCTGCAGGCCTGAGCTTCTGTTTGGACCATGGGGACACAGTTTAATGGTTTCCACAACTGCACTGTAGCACAAGGGGGATACCGAGTCTTTAGGATGGATGGGCGAGGAGACAAAGAAGGGCGACTGCCCTCTGTGAGAGTGCACTGAGCTCTGCCTGGGGATGGAAGAGCAGACAGGTCAGAGCTAATGGAAATGGCAAACAGAGGAGACCATCAGTGTCTTTTCCTGTCTTCCTGATCAGGGAGAGTAAATGGAAGGTGCCCTCTGCAGACAGATGGGAATCTGATGTTGTCTGTCCCTTGTCCCATTTGGTGGCCTTTGTCACTCCATTATCTGTGGCAGGGACAGCACAGCAGGGCATGTGGCATCCAGCAGATCCATGGAGAGCACAGATGGCAGCTTCTTGACCAAGCAGTGGAGGAACCAAAGAGGAGAGGTGCTCTGCTGGATCTCATACTCTCCGGCATGGAAGGACTTGTGGGAACTGTGAAGGTGAAAGGGGCATCAGGCCATGTGCAAGATGCAAATGTATCTCTTTTAATTTATTTATTTATTTTGAGGCTGTAAGCTTAATAGTTGATCATAAATGTCAATAAAACTGAAACAAATAATTGAAGACAAAGATGGAAATCAATGAAAATGTGTTAACCCTTCTCAACATGAAAAATTCTCATGAGTCTTGTTCCATTTTAAGTTGTAAATATGAATCTTTGAGGTGATTTGATGTCTTTTTTTTTCTTTTACTGAAACTACAATGTTTTCCAGAACTGTGTTCGCTGGACACAAATGCCTTCAGGTTCAGAGACACAGACAGCGGTGCCAGTGCCAATGCCCTGTGACTGTAGCCTGGTGCCCAGCACTACTCTTCCCTGCTGCCTATTTGATGTGCCTCATCTTCCAAGTTTTTTCAGCTCTCCTAAAGAAATGGTCATGGTTAAGGGCATGTTTTCAGCAGGCCATTTGGGCACACACTACTCCCACTGCCCTCCAGATTTCTCCATCCCTTGCTCTTTGTTCAGTCAGATACCTCCCAATTATCTGTCTGATTTCTGACTTTCAGGGGGATTACTGGAATTTGTTCCATCTCCCCAAAGTCTGATGGAATGTGTTGTCAACTCCTTCACTGTGATTTGATCTATCCCTTCCTATCTATTCTTTTTCTTTTTCTTCTTATACTTTTTCTTTTTCTCAATCACTGTCTCTTTTTTATTAAGGCACGAAGTCTGAAAGATGTTCATTAATGTCAGTAAAAGTGAAAAACAGAGTTGGAGACAAAGATATAAATCAATGAGAATGTGTTAACCCATCTCAATGTGTGAAATACTCACAAGTCCTGATCAGTTTTAAGTTGATACCTCTCAACTACCTGGCTGATCTATCCCAGGAAGATTACTGGAATTTGCTCCATCTCTCAGAGTATGATGGCCTCTGTTGTCAACTACTTCACTGTGATTCAATCTATCCTATCCTACCTCAGAATAAATCATTTCTTTTAAAAATATTCCATATGAAAGACAAACTTCAATAGATGCAGCTTGAACATGGCATGCAGTTGATCACTGTGTTTTACTGTTCATTCAATTGCATCACCTTTCTTTCCATTTGCTGGCCAGATAAAAAAGAGAAATCTTTCCCTTTCCATGTGTAGCTGGTTCTCTGAGGAAAGCCAGTGGGAGTTGGTGCAAAGCAGTTTTAACACTGAGCGGATGAATGCAGAGGAGAAGAGTGATGTGAAGAAAAGTGATGCAAGTCCCATAGGTCCATTGTGAGCAGAAATTGGGTGGGGAGGTTGAGAAGGACCTTTGTCAACACAGTAACAGTACAGAACTCATTGGGACATCCTGGATTGGTATCAGTTGCACAGTGCTGCTTTAATGTCTTCTTTAAACCCAACTATAAATAAATAGACAATAAATTTATACTGGATTCTTTAAGCTCTCTCCAGATATCCCTCCTTTTTGCTGAACAAGTTCTGATAACCTGAAGAAGATAACAAGATGGCATAAGGCACAGGAGATTCTTTAGGTTATAATGGGCCCCAGGGTGCATTTGATGCTGAGTTCATCAGCCTCTAGTGCAGAGAGAAGTTTGCACAAAGTGCTCAACAAGACAAAGTCGGAAGTAACAGTGAAGTTTCTTGGAGTATTAATGGGCCCACTGAGGAACATTACCAAGTAAGCTTCCCAAGGGACTTGTTAGAGAAGATAACTGGAAGCCATGACTACAGGCAGGCAAAGGCACTGGCATGCTAAGAAACCTCTCCTTTGCCTTACGAAGCAGACAGGTCAAGCCCTGATTGCAAGACCAGTGGTAGAGAGATCCTGTCTCTCATGTTGGCTCCTGGCATTTCCTGGGGCAATGGGTTGGAGGTCCGTATGATGTTAAATGAAAGACATGGGGACAGAAGATCCCAGGCTCTACATGTGGTGCAAGGACGCTGTGAGGTTCATGTCCCATATGAGACCTATGTTTCATTGCAGGATGTGAGAAGGGATGTGAGAAGGGTCCAGTCTGAACAAGCAGTCAATCCCTGTGAAACTCTGAACTTCAGATCTCTCAGTTCCAGTGCCCTCGTTTGCACATTCTCCCAGAGTTTGAAGTCCTTTATGTTCTGCGGTGCACAATCAGGCACTTGTTCTTGTTATACGTTATGCACTTGGTGCTTAGTACCAACTGGTACCCACTTCTCTGACTTGTCCACATCTCTCTGCAAGTCCTCTCCACCCTCAGTGGAGGCAACAGCACCTCCTCATCTGGTCTCATCAGCAAACTTGCTCAGAACGTCTTCTAGTCCTGCATGCAAGTCATCTGCATAAACATGAAAGGAAAGTGGCCCCAAAATGGAACCCTGGGGACCCCGACAGTGACCATCTACCAGCCTGATGGAAAAAACTGACTATAATCCTTTGGGACTGACCTACTGGCCAACTGCTCACCCACCACATTGTGTTTCTGTCTAGCCATATGCAGAACATTCTGTCCAGAAGGTTGTTGTGAGAAACAGTATCAAAATCTCCACTGAAATCCTCAAGGATTACATCAACTGGCTTCCCTTGGTCAACTAAACGGATAACTGTGTCACAAAATGAGCTTAAATTAAACAGGACCTTTGCCTCACAAACTTGTGTTGGCTGCGACCAATGACAGAATTGTCCTTCAGCTGTTTTTCCATAACTCCCACCATCATTTTCTCCATAATTTTACCAGGCTCTGGACTGACAGGTCCATAATTGCCCATGTCATCTTTCTTGCTCTTCCTTACAATGAGACAACATTTGCCAGCTTCCTGTCAGCTGGCATGACCCTAGACTTCTTTAGATGCAATTGAAATGAGAGCCCAGAGCACACTAAGTTTTCATCATTGAAAGAAAGTAGATGTGCCATAGCTTTGCAATGCCTTGAACTCCAGAGTATGCCACAGATGGAGCAGAGGGGAAGATTTGCCTCTTCTGTAGTGAACTCATTCTTTTGGTAAGCAGAATAACACTACCTGATACATGGGGACTGTGTCTCTGCTCTGCTCTGCTCAGCTCACAGGGCAGCGGTCTGGCAGGGTGTTGCTCTCATGTCAATGCAGGTAAACTCACTTTAATCCTTTTTCCTCTGTAAATGCTTCCTCTATTTCTATGCTCAGATACACTTCCACATTCCCTCAACTACACTTTCATATATCATTAACAATTACACTTTCTTATACCATCAAAACAGTTTGTCAAAACGTACAGTTCTTCAGTTCACATAAACTCCCTTAATACAGTCTGTATTCTTCAGTTATAAACACTGTGCCACAGAACCAGCACTGATTGAACCACCTCCCTCACACACTTCCTCGCAAGCAGTACATAGTATTACATAAATGGGTTGACACTCATTGGTCGGGTGGAATGTACACCTCTCCTCAGGACAATCTTACTAATCTACAGAGTACAAACTCCTGTCTTCTTACATACAAGCAGAAAGTACTTATGAGTGGACACACAACACAGTCTTTCACTTTGTCCGTGTCTGGCCATTTCCCTCACAGGAGGAAGGAAACATGGATCGGGACTCGGCACTCACCCTGCAGCTGTTCTGTGTCTCACTCACACCACACTCACTCTGACATTTAGATCAAAAACCATGGTTTATTCATACTACACAATGCTGACAACGTTTTCTAGCTGGAATCTTAATAACACTCATACTCTGGTCGACCAGTTGCAAACGTTAATGTTTTTCCCAGAGTCGGCTTGACACACGGTACCAAACACTTAAAGCAGATGATAATATTGAACATACAACCTATAACCCCCGTGATTACAACTTGGAGAACCCAGGCTACCATTTGACAGGCTATCCACTATATCCCATACCCGTAGGAGAGACCAACCTAGGTCCCTCCTATTGTCACCCACCTGGGAGAGAGTACTTGTTCTTGTTTCCATTCATATGACATACAGTTCCCTTTCATAGGAACTCACCCAAGGAGTCTTCCTACCCCAGCTGGCAACCAAAGCCATGAGCTCACCTCCCTGGGAGCAGCACGTATGGCTGTAAACTGTGTAGGATGTCTCCTCAAGACATATGGGCTCCACTTACCATACACATACCTGGTCCACCTATGGGTGGTCCTTGTCTGTCCCTGCAGTGATCAGGTGAGGAAGGGAGTCCTTCAGAGAAATCTCAGGGTGCGCCAAAAGTGTCTCCCTCTCAGCTGGTCCTGCAGCGAACAGAGCTGGTCCCACCTGGGCCGCCAAATTGACTACAGGAATTGAACTCTATAACCTCTATAACTGATACAGTCTCCCATGACATCCTTATAACAAAGCTGAGGAAGTATGGGATAGGTGATTGGACAGTGAAGTGGGTTGAGAACTGGCTGACTGGCAGAGTGCAGAGTGTTGTCGTTGGCGGTGCAGTGTCTGGCTGAGGGCCTGTAACGAGCAGCATCCCCCAGGGGTCTGTGCTCAGTCCGGTCTTGTTCAACATCTTCATCAATGACCACCCTCAGCAAGTTTGCTGATGACACAAAGTTGGGAGGATTGGCTGACACACATGAAGGCTGTGCTGCCATTCAGCGAGACCTGGACAGGCTGGAGAGCCGGGCAGTAAGAAACCGGATGAGGTTTAACAAAAGCAAGTGTAGAGTCTTGCACCTAGGGAGAAATAATTGCATGCACCGGTACAGGCTGGGGGAAGAGCTGCTGGGGAGGAGCTCTGCTGAGAGGGACCTGGGCGTCCTGGTGGACGACAGATTAACCATGAGCCAGCAGTGTGCCCTTGTAGCCAAAAAAGCCAATGGCATCCTGGGGTGCATTAAAAAGAGCGTGTCCAGCAGGTCGAAGGAGGTGATCCTCCCCCTCTACTCTGCCCTGGTGAGGCCTCATCTGGAATATTGTGTCCAGTTCTGGGCTCCCCAGTAAAAAAAAGACAGGGATCTCTTAGAAAGAGTCCAGCAGAGGGCCACTAAGATGGTGAAGGGCCTGGAGCATCTCCCCAATGAGGAGA
Organism: Coturnix japonica; assembly: GCF_054131305.1. Lineage (NCBI taxonomy): Eukaryota > Metazoa > Chordata > Aves > Galliformes > Phasianidae > Coturnix > Coturnix japonica. Next base: position 15,414,799 of record NC_140671.1, on the reverse strand, counting down.
GACTGAGGGAACTGGGTCTGTTTAGCCTTGAGAAAAGAAGGCTGAGAGGGGACAGGATCCAGGTTCTATAAATATTTGAGGTGTGGGGGGCAAAGTGTTGAGGCCAGACTCTTTTCAGCAGTGTGTGGAGACGGGACAAGGGGAAACAGACAGAAACTGCACCATAGGAAGTTCTGCACTAATGTGTGCAATAACTTTTTTACGGTGAGAGTGACAGAGCACTGGAACAGGCTGCCTAGGGTGGTTGTGGAATCTCCTTCTCTGGAGATATTCAAGACCTGCCTGGATGCTGAGCTGTGCAACGTGGTGTAGGGAACCTGCTTTGGCAGGGGGCTGGACTCAGTGGTCTCTGGAGGTCCCTTCCAACCCCTACAATTCTGTGATTCTGTGAATATCATGGAGTTGTTTGGATGGGGAAAGACTACCCCTTTGAATGACCTTTTGTCAGGGCATGTCCTGGGATTCCTAGGATCCTCAAAATGCAGCACTGCTTCTGTCACTGAAAAATGGGGCCCTGTGTGGGACGGAGGGAGGGTCCATGAGTCCCTGGCCCACCTGACTGAGTATTTCCATGGTCTTAGCAAAGACATACTTACAACTTGAGAATGACAGTTAGCTGTGTTCATGGTGGCATGGCCACTTTTAATGGCCTTGAACTGTCTGAACATAACTGAAGAGGCTCAGGCTGATGCAAAACAGCTATTGAATGATAGTGTTGAAAAACTGGAAAGACAGGTGGCAGTTTTGATGGGGAAAAAACCTAATTCAATCATTCTCCTATGGAAGATCAGGAACATCTCTCTGGAAGACCATGGGGACCCTGTACAAGGGAATCTGTATAAAATGGACTCTGTAAATGAAGGCACTAAAAGGTCAGATTTTGAGGTTCCATTTGGACTAGATCTATTTGAGATCTGACTGATTGTAACCCAAAAATGAAAAAAAAAAATAAAAAAAAAATGCAGGATAGGCTGGTGGGAGTGCCCTGACCAGTATTCAACCCCCCAAACCCTGCTGCCCATAATACAGCAGCTGAACTGATGGATATAGTACAGTGGTTTAGACAGAAACCAAGAGAGCATGCCAGCATAGCTGCTCTGGTTATGGGACATGGAGGCAGAAAGCGCTGTGGTGAATGGACTGGAAATTTCAAAACTGACATCCATTACTACTCACCCTGCCCTCAGGCAAAGACTGTATGCTCTGTCCAACATAATGAGGATAGCCATTTGATCAGTGAATGATTTATGGCTGTGTGTCATATAACATGGCCAAATAAGAATGACATACCATTAAATATCAGCCTGTGGTCCTCTATGGAGGACTAACAAAATTATATTAGAGAATTAGGCATGAAAGAGGCAATCTATGAAGATGATTTTGAGAGCCCAGTCAATAAATTTTTCATCAGGAACGAGGGATCTCATCCTACAGCCATCACCTTTACATCAGTATGGGTCTATGTTATCCATACTGAACCCCCCAGTGGCCCTCAGGTGCTGTAATACAACAGGCTGCCCAATTGATGGGGAGACAAGAGTGCCTACGGCCAGATGCAGGCTCTGAATGGTGGTGGAAAGGTCTGAGAAAGGCAGAGAACCATCTGCTGCCATGACTTAGGCGTCCAGCCCCTAAGGTAATCCAGTCTGGACCCATTAGGGTCTTGAGACAACAAATGTTTAAAGACCAGATTAGAGCAGGAGTTCAGTTTAAAAAGATCGATGGACAGCATAATCAGGAAAAAATATCTGTTAAACAGGCCCAAGCACTGAGTATTTATAGTCCAACCTTTTCAGCCAAACTAGATGTGAATGTAACTCAAGAAGGGTCTGGATGGGGGCTCTGGCAGAGCCAGAGTTCTTTGTGAACCCCTATGAGGTTTTGGCCACAGGTTTGGCATGGAGCAGAATAAAGATACATCACAGTTGAAAAGCATTTATTGGCTACCTATTCTACACTACAGGTGGTAGAACCAGTAGCTCAGATTTCAGAGGTTATCGTTAAACAACAAGGCCAGTCCAGGGGTGGGTAAAAGATCTAACACACATCTCTATGATGGGGGTGGCCCAATCACAAGCAGTGGTGCGCTCAGTTGTTCTGCTTGCCTGCTCCTCAAGGAGTTAAGAGAAATCTATGCCTGTTGCGTGTTCGAGTGCATGCGCAATGCCATGTGGAGGGCTTATCACAATAAAGATTGGCGGATTTGCTGCGTAGACCGGTCAGAACTCAGATCTGCGTTGTGCTTCCTGTGGCACCAAACGCCCAACAGTGGCAGTTCCGTGTATTGGCCAGCAGGTGGCAGCAGAGACCACGGAAAGAACGTCTGCGGGACAGACCCTGGGGATCCGTTCTCTTTTGATTATAGGGGAAGAACACAAAGATGGAAGAGGAGGGAAGGGGGAAAAAAAAAAGAAAAAAAGAAAAAACCAAACCACAGCAAACAAATAAAAACTTCTCCAAACGTAGCAAACTTGAATGTCTGTCAATAAATAAATGAGTAATTGAATTGATGTCCGTTTCAGACAGTCCCCTGTAGAATCAGGGTAAGGGTTAGGATTAGAGTTACATTGCAGGTTAATGCTGTTATCTTTACAGCTCCTGTGAGGGTTGGGGTCTGGGTCAGGTGTTTAAAAAATGAAATGAAAAAAGAATTAAAAAAATATATTGAAAGCTTCAGATTTCCTTAATCTTTGTGGGAATCATACAATGTGCAACTCAGATCTACCTCTTCGTACCTCTTTTGTGGTGTAGGGAACCTGCTTTGGCAGGGGGACTGGACTCAGTGGTCTCTGGAGGTCCCTTCCAACCCCTACAATTCTGTGATTCTGTGAATATCATGGAGTTGTTTGGATGGGGAAAGACTACCCCTTTGAATGACCTTTTGTCAGGGCATGTCCTGGGATTCCTAGGATCCTCAAAATGCAGCACTGCTTCTGTCACTGAAAAATGGGGCCCTGTGTGGGACGGAGGGAGGGTCCATGAGTCCCTGGCCCACCTGACTGAGTATTTCCATGGTCTTAGCAAAGACATACTTACAACTTGAGAATGACAGTTAGCCGTGTTCATGGTGGCATGGCCACTTTTAATGGCCTTGAACTGTCTGAACATAACTGAAGAGGCTCAGGCTGATGCAAATCAGCTATTGAATGATAGTGTTGAAAAATTGGAAAGACAGGTGGCAGTTTTGATGGGAAAAAACCTAATTCAATCATTCTCCTATGGAAGATCAGTAACAACTGTCTGGAGGACCATGGGGGCCCTGTACAAGGGAATCTGTATAAAATGGACTATGTAAATGAAGGCACTAAAAGGTCAGATTTTGAGGTTCCATTTGGACTAGATCTATTTGAGATCTGACTGATTGTAACCCAAAAATGAAAAAAAAAAAAAAAAAAAATGCAGGATAGGCTGGTGGGAGTGCCCTGACCAGTATCCAACCCCCCAAACCCTGCTGCCCATAATACAGCAGCTGAACTGATGGATATAGTACAGTGGTTTAGACAGAAACCAAGAGAGCATGCCAGCATAGCTGCTCTGGTTATGGGACATGGAGGCAGAAAGTGCTATGGTGAATGGACTGGAAATTTCAAAACTGACATCCATTACTACTAACCCTGCCCTCAGGCAAAGACTTTATGCTCTTGTCTGGAGGGCTTATCGCAATAAAGATTGGCGGATTTGCTGCGTAGACCGGTCAGAACTCAGATCTGCGTTGTGCTTCCTGCGGCACCAAACGCCCAACAGTGGCAGTTCCGCTTATTGGCCAGCAGGTGGCAGAAGAGACCACGGAAAGAACGTCTGCGGGACAGACCCTGGGGATCCGTTCTTTTGATTATAGGGGAAGAACACAAAGATGGAAGAGGAGGGAAGGGGGAAAAAAAAAAGAAAAAAAAAAAATCAAACCACAGCAAACAAATAAAAACTTCTCCAAACGTAGCAAACGTGAATGTCTGTCAATAAATTAATGAGTAATTAAATTGATATCCCTTTCCCGCCCCCCCCCCCCCCCTCAACTTCTGAGATGAAAAAAAAACACTTCTTTTAGAAGAAAACAGAGTAGTAACAACTTCTGTACCTACATTCACCACTCTGAGATCCTGTCTGGGTCTCCCAAGGCTTGTAAATAACCACTGGGTCGGTTCTGATGTCGCGTGATTTGTTGTCAGTTCTCTCATGGTTCTCCGGTCAGTTCTCCGGTGCCAGGATCTGCCACAGGGCATTCTGACCACGGGCATCATGTTTCTACGCTGCCGCCTGCATTTAACAGGCAATGGGACTGCCCAGCATGTGCAAGGCAGCACCTCTTTCACACCACCAGAATGTTTAAGGCTGTTGGGATTGTTGTTAGCGTCCCATTAACACTGAGGCTAGAGATACCCTTAGGATTGACATTACTATTAGCATTACTTTGATGGTGCCCTATCTGGGTCATTTCCAGGGGATGTCAGGAGTAAGGCACAGTGTCAGGAGAAAAAGAACAGACTCTGTTACTTTATAAACGTGATAATAGAGAGAGTTCATTGGAAAAAATACAACTCTTAAATAATGCAAAGCATGCTTCTGATTGGATGCAGGCATCATCTGGGCTCTGATTAATATTACTCTTAAGGTAAAGATTATTGTTACCATAATGATTTTTTTTTTGGATTATGATCAGGGTTAAGGTTCCTTTTGCTACAAACTTCTAGCATCATTTTTGTTGTTGCATTTGGAGTTAGGGACGATTTTAGAATCAGGGTAAGGGTTAGGATTAGAGTTACATTGCTGGTTAATGCTGTTATCTTTACAGCTCCTGTGAGGGTTGGGGTCTGGGTCAGGTGTTTAAAAATGAAATGAAAAAAGAATTAAAAAAATATATTGAAAGCTTCAGATTTCCTTAATCTTTGTGGGAATCATATAATGTGCAACTCAGATCTACCTCTTCGTGCAGTGACTGCCTGTAAATTTGCTGGAGCCTAATATAATATGGCCTTGTGCTTTCCACTAACTCACCTTCATTTCATTTTCATTACATTTGCTTGGTAGTCAGATTTTGGTGTGTGGATATTTTAAAACAATCTAACTGACATTAGCAAAAAATTAAAAATAAAATTAAAAAAAATGCACAACAGCATCGTATCAATTTTTATAGATAAGATAAAGAAGAGCAGTTTCCCTTAGTTTTCTGTGCCTCTTTACTTTCTTACCCTCTCCCCTTGTGTGAGAAACTCTCAAAGTCAAAGATTTCTAGTTAGGCAAAGATGGCAGCGATAGCAGCAGTGCTTATTCATTATTGCAATACTGCGCGCACATCCCCTATTGGCAAGGGAGAAACTGCACACCAGTCAGTGAAATCAATTCTGTTCTGTGCCCTAAACCCACTGCAGGTGATGCTCTCATGGCTCTCATTGGTTGAGCATCTCAGGCTCACAGACTCCTCGAGACTGTGGCTAGGATTCATTTCCATAGAAGGTCAATTACCAACCTCTTGTTTTTAGGTCTGCCTTGTACTTTTCTGCGGACAGAGAAGGGCAATGTTTCCAAAAGTCAGTACATTCATTCTGTCCTGTGCTGGGCTCTACCCACCCTGTATTTAGCTTGTGCTTGTCTCAATTCTCCCCATGTCAGAATGCCCCCAGTCTGAACTTAATTCTGTTCAGCAACTTTCTTGGTGGAAAAACTACTTATACAGCTGTTTTACAAGAGGGTTATACATTCAGTTAGGGCCTACACTATGTACTGAAAATACTGGAAACTTCCACTGCAAAAACACAATCTACCTCTCCCATCTGTGCAGCCTTGCAGACCCAGAGCATGCCAGGTTATTTCTGCTTTCATAGCATTTGCATGCTGTAGGGTGAGCACAAGGTTCTGCTGCTTGATTCTTCTGCAAGAGCTGCCTACCGGCAAATGGTTGCAGGGATGGAGGATGTGACAGAAAGCATTTGTCTCCACAAGAGCAGAGTTACATTCAGTGCAGAGTGTGAGAGTCAGGTTGGTGTGGAAAAGCACTGACACGCTGGGGATGATGCAGTGCTCACATGTCTAACACTCACAGACATTACTGTCAGAAGGATGGTGCTGTGTTGTGCTTCTACCTTTGGCAGCCCCTGGAGAAATGCTATGGCACACAGAACACCTTTGTATTGCACTGACTGCTGCCATGCAGCATGGATTTAACACACCAAATCCAGAGGAGCATGACTGCATCTAACTGCCCTGAGAAAAACTACTGTAGCTGAAGAGATGAGGAGGCAGCTGCTCATCTGCAGAACAAGCAGTACTGCCAGACATTGGGCCAGGTGAGCACCTCCTGCTGCAGCGTGATGATGACAGGGCTGGAGATGATCTGCAAAGCCAGCTTAAAAGTGGGAGACGTGAGTCAACATGGCAGGAGGACAGAGGTGTTAGGGAGCAGCCAAGGCATCAAAGAGTATCAGAAGGCTTTGAAAAGTATCACAAAGTGACAGCCAGGAAGACTGGGATATACCATGAGCAGCAACCTGGATGCTAGAGATTATTTGCTCCCATACAAAATGGTAGAGATCTTGCTGCAGACATCCCAAAGCCAGCCAAAATGGGAACCCAGAGCTCTGCCTGCACGAACCCCACAGCCATAGCATTGCAAGCTGAGCTGCCTTGCTGTTTGTTGCATTCATCCCAATCCCTGTGATTGAAGACTCAGAATGCAGTCGAGGCGATGACTGAGCATGAGAGTGACTTTATTCAATAAAAGACAGGAGGGCTTGAGAGGTCAAGGGTGAAGATGGGACTCCTCTTGTCAAGATGAGAGTGGCTCAGAGCTGGTGCTGCTGCCTGGTGCCTGGGACTGGCAGCCTGACTCTAAGTCCCCATCTAAGATGCTCAGCTTCACCTCACTGATGCTGCCCTGCTCCTGCATGGTGGTGCTGCTGCTGGGACACTCGGGCTGTGCTTGGGATGGGCAGCACTGCAAAGGCGCTGGGTCACAATCCAGGCAGGTGACTGCTGTGTCTGGCAGGCTCAGGTCAGGAGCTTCAGCAGAGCCAGGAGATATGAGAGCATGAATGTGGATGAGCCCCTTGTGTCCATCACTGTTACCATGTGGAAGGCTGTCATCCGAATTGCAGCGATTCATGCTTAATAAGAACTCTCCATTGATGGAAAGACACTGCTTGGTTTGGATCTTTGGGGTTGACAAGGGCTCGAATCACCTAGGAAGGCATAGAAACACAAGGGTTAGTTTCAAACATTTGCAAGTTGAATCATGAAAGGTTGTTGATACTTGGTAATAGAGTGGCGGCAGGAAGAAGCAAGTAGGCTTGAAGCAGCATAGCCACTGTCTTGAAAGTGATCCTCATTCAGGTCCAGCTCGTGTGTTGTTTCACTGTAATCTGCTTCTTTGGGTCTACCTAGTGGGCAGCAACACTCGAGCTGTTACTGATATCATTGAAAAGAACTGGAGACAATTGTTCTATTCCTAAGAGCTTCAAGGTGCCTAGAAGCACAAATAGAAACCAGCAGTATTTCATCACTTCACCAAAAGGAAGGTCAAACACCTGAGCTGTGAAGAGCAGTTACAGAACCTATGCATAAGATCACACCAGACATACTTTGTTCTAACAACAGTTATGGCACATAGTCCATTTCCTTCAATATTCCCAAAATGAAATGATGTGGAGCATTACAGGGAAAGAAACACTGCACACAGACACTATGACCCTGATTAGACTCAAGCAGCAGACTTAAAACAAGTCAGAGTTTTTGATTCCAGGATATTTCAGGACCTATCGTGTGAAATTCAGTTACACAACAGTGCCTAGGTGCCTGCGTTTCAAGCAACTTTCAGATCACAGCCATGTAAAATAAAAACAAATTCAGTGCAGAAATAGCAAGCCTGTACCTTAATACTCATGAGATTATCCATTTTTTACTGCATTCTGACTAAGTTCTAAAACTTGCTCATCCCAGTTCACTTCAACAAGTTCCACCAGTTCAAGCAATGCAGTTCTGAGATCCGGTGTATGTTAGGCAGATAGAATTGAACAGTGCAGAAATAATCTCTGACAGCTTTAAGAGCTCTGTTCTGCTTACAAACTCTCAGTCCAAAACTATTCACAGTTTTAAGGAAATGAACACCTGAAGCAGTTGGATCATCTGCCATTTGCCGCATTCTGCTTCTTGGCATCATGATTAGCACAAAGGGTTTTCTGCTGTCCTGCAGAGATGGACAAAGTCCTGCTTACAAATGGAACAGGTTTCAGTGTACAGCAGAGTTTGTACCAGACTAACAAGCCACGTCATTCAATTCATGTGCTCAGGTTGTTATGCACTCCGAAAGGAAACAGAACTAACTGTTGGATTCTGAAGGCAATCTGTGGGGTCCTACATTACCTCCTGATTCTGGAAGAGGAAATTCTAATAGCAAATGCAGAACTTTGATCTTTGTAGACATGAGAAGAGCTGGCATTTAGGAACATTCATTTCAGGGAAATCAAATGATGTGTCTATATTTTTACTACAGATAGTATAGGGAGCAGCCAGTTGAAGAACCAGATACAAAAAAATCCAGCCCATTGGCAAGAAAATACTTCTCCTTAAATTCTGTATGCTATCATGGTACAGAATTAGGCTACAGTGCCACATAGGCCAACCAAGCGTAGAACCAAATCCACAAAATACTGGTAGACAAAGCAGCAAAAACAGGGACAATATTCAGCAGACTGTGCTGTGGCCTTTCTACCCACAGCTCAGCATGTTCTGCCATCCGAAAAGCAAGGCCTCTTGTCAAGCTCAGCTATTTCCCTTCTCAGTGTATTCTAGCACCACTGATACCCACTGGTATCCTCCTGTAGAGTGCCATCATATTGTCATCATCCAAAGGAAAAACCCACACAGCAGAGCATACAGCACTACACCCATGCTCCAAATATCCGCCTGAAAAACAAAAAGACAAGCTTACAAACCTGAAGCACCTCAAATGGCTTCCTGACAGACTGGATTGTCTGCCCTTGCCAAAGCCCACATATAGCCCATGAAAAGCTGGCTCTTTCCCTCAGGAAATAAAACCTTATCGTCCTAGAGAAAGCATATAACCCTCATTCAATTGCCCTTCCACTCAGCTTAGAGCACTACTAAAACCAGCATCTTCACCTTAGCTCATCACACTGCTGCACTTCCTTTTACAAGGATTTCACTGGCAAAAATGAAATCAAAGCCGTCACAAGGGATTTAGCACAGTTACGTGTTACTGGCTACGAGAGCTGTCAGCACAGTCACCTGTCTGGCTTTGCTGCTGTTCTATTTATGTACAGGCACAACAAGGTTCAGACACCTCACAGTGCAATTCTCACTTTGACTGTAAAGAAAAAGGAGGCTTGAAAAGCAGCGTGTGGAAAACAAAGAAACAAGAATTAGAACAACAGTGGGGCCATGGCACTTGTAGGAATTGCTCCGCCTTTAACAGCGATTCAAGAAGTACGAGGGCATCCCAAACCAGACCAGTTTGGACAGATTAACAACTGCAAGTAGTGGGTTCCAAAATTCCAGACATGAAATCAAAGCTGGAAAAACTCTTCACATTTTCATCTCTCAATTTTTAGTTCATTGTGCATTACAACGGAAACAATTCTTCACATACAACTTGGAAGCTAAAGACAAGTCTGACAAAACAGACTGCACAGAAATGATGGATAATTAACAGAGCAAATTGCTCTTTCAAACACTTAGTAATAGAAAGAGATCTCTGAAGTTGCTGTTCTGTAGAGCCCCAAAGCAGTCGCTTGAGGCAGTTCAGGATTAGCCAGAGACAAACCAGCCAGCTGTGTGAACTGAGACCAATTGCACTTTTCTAGTCTGTGGCCACTGACAGCTTCTGAGAGCTACCAAGCGATGCAACCTAGCAGAATTCAGAAGGGAAACCAAGAGAGCCTACCTGAGCTCCACTGCCTTTAAATGCTCTGTGGAGAGGGAAGGGAAAGAGGGGAAAACAAACACCGCTCTACATCCCTCTGAGCCAATAGACACTTTGCCCTGGATTAGCTCTGGTGCTGCATAAGCTGGGCTTCCACAGCATGTGTTCAGGCGGTAATCAAGGCCAGCCTGGAATAACACAAAAAATAGAGAGAAACGTTTGCTTTAACAGAGTTTATGTCTTCTGGTCATAACACTTGAGAAGCCTCAGAGGCTTCTTCTCCTGTGCATATTTTCATTCATCTTAGAGTTTGCTTTCATTCAATGTGACCTCTCTAGGCAAATATTGTCTAAGACCATGAGCATCACATAAATGTGCAGATCTCAAGCTGCTCACTTATCTAGTACCCTTCGCATGATGCTTTATTTTCCTCAGCTGATCATCTAGATTGTGTCTGTTGATTGTGCAACAACAGCCTGTTGATCTCGATTACCTGTGAGAGGCTCTAACTTTGGCCAGGAAAAATCATTTGAGGATAAGTAATTATCTGGGACTCAGTAAGGCAGTCTTCCCATGCTTTCATAACAGCCGAGATACACACACACACAAACTCGTGGAACCCCACTGCTTTGCACAATCCTGTGCACACTCACGTGTGTCATGCACTGATTTCCCAGCCAGTCCTCATAGGGTCTCTTACTTAGGACGGGAGTGTAGGGGAGCAGCCAGAAGCTGTTTGCATTCCCTGCTGTCTGCTGGGCAGCTTTGCTGGAGATGCTTGGGTTGCTTTGTTTTTCCTTGGGAGGTGGGAAGGAGCTTTGGGTTGGAGGCACATCCCGTGCCAGAGCATCCCAATGGCACGTGTGGGGCACTGATCTGCAGCAGATGAAGGGGAGGAGGTCCCAGCACAGCTCTGCACCATGCTCTGCCACACTGGGCAGCTTGTTCCTGGCTCAGCAGCGTCATCAGACAAGAAGCAGGGAAGGAAATCAAGGATGGGGGGTACCATCAAACGCAGTTAGTGCATGCCTGTGCAAGACAAACAGACCCAGAGCTTGCAGGTTGTTCCTGCTTTTGTAGCATTTGTGTGCTGTAGCTGAGCAAAAGGTTCTGCTGCTTGAATCTTCTTCTGCAAGAGCCACCTACCGGTAAATGTCTGCGGGGATGTACACGGTGTGCACGTCTGAAGCCATTTGAGAACCTAGTCGTTCTTGCTGCAGGACCCCTGTCTTCTGTTAAAAGCTGAACGGTCCCCAGAGCACCTGTTTCCATCAGCTACCACCATCCAAAGCAGCCAGCCTTCTTACAGTCACCTGGCCCAAACATCCCTTTTGCTCTACACTTGATTCCTGCAAGAGATGGGAGCTCGGCACGCACACCATCCTTCCAACACCCCATCCCTGCAGCAAGGGATCACAGCGCTGGCACAGCTGAAACAAAAAGGGTGTGCGAGTTTCCTGTTAGCACTCAGTGTGAACCAATCTACCACTGAGCAACACCGTGAGTCCCCACTCACCTCAGCACAGGTCAACCTGTAACCCCAACCTTCCCCTATCCATGTGCACACGCACACCCATTCACCACCCTGCCTGCTTTGCACACCCCCATGCACACTCTGCATCGTGTGCCCTCCTTTGCATTCACAGACGTGTGCAAACCATCCCTGGGAACACCTACGTGCCTACACCTTCCACAAACACCCCTTTGTGTGCACCTGTGTGCAGCCCAACTCCTCAGCACACGCACGCGTTTGTGCCACCCTGTCCATGCACTCACCACGTGCCCTCCAGCAACCAAGGATTGCAGAGATGCTCCAGACTGTGCCAGAGATGGAATCTCAGAGTGCTGGGACATTATTGATCACTAAGGAAAACACTTGGAAGCATATTCAATCTGCAGAAGCTGTAATTACTGGGCACAGTTAGCTTTCCTATGGCTCAGCTGGAGGAGGCGGGTGCTCTCATACATCTGAGACACTCGCACAATGTTGGGATCATTCTGATGGAAACTATGTCTTCAGATATCATGGTTAAAACCATCCAAGATGATCATGCAGAGCCTTAGCTCTTGAGCAGCACTTCCTCCCCACCCTTCACTACTCCAAGCAGCTCCAACAAACTTCTCAGAAGAAATCCAGGCCAGCACAGACCTGGCAGACCAGAACCAAGTGCAGCTTGTGTGACGGCAGTGCCCACTCCTTGCTTCCACCCTGCTCCAGCAGGTTAAGGAGTCTGAGCCTCACTGGCCTTTGACAACTCAAGACTTTCAGCACCTCATGCCAACATTTCTCACTAAGATACACCTAAGGCATTGAATTCTCTTCTCACTACCTCCTCCCAGTCCTCCCCTAGGAACAGAAACAATTCAGATTCTACAGCAAACTACAGCATCTGCACTGCAAGAGCACACTGAACCACCTGCAACAATGAAACATGGTTTTGGAGAGTGGGTATGAAAACACACCTTTAGACAGCTGTCTCCCTGTAGCCAAAAGGAAACCAAGAAGGAAAAGTCCAGCCTGAAACATGCCCATGCTACTAGCCCAGGTTTTTCACAGTCAATGCAGAATCCATCCTGTTCTTGAGGTAACAAACGACCAGTGAGTCTCCCGTTGCTCCACCCCTTCTCCTTCAAAGCCTGAAAAAGAAAGAATAAACAAGCAGAAGAAACCCAGACGTACCTTTCCACACACAGAGCAGAAAGTGGAACAGCAGTTGTCTCCTTCCTGAGACATGGTGGGGCGCATCCCAGAGGAAGCCCAAGTTCTTTGCTTCTCTCCACAGGGACTTCAAGCACTCTTGGCAAGAGCTGCTTTGGTTCTTTCTTCAATTGCTTCCATCACCAGAATCTCCTTTGGAAAAGGAACCCGAATGAAAGAATCAGCAAATGAAAAAGAATGAGCAATAGCCACTTTACCAGCTTTCTTCTGACACTCAATTTAGACTCTTGACTCGGGCAAGGTCTTAAAATCAACTGGTTACAAGAACTGTCCCAAAATATATCCAGCTTCCGTACAGCTGCCATTCTTTCTGACAGCGAGTGTAATCACAGAATCATAGAATGGCCCGGGTTGGAAGGGACCTCAAGGATCATGAAGATCAATCACCTCCCTGTCCCTGCTGGCCATCCCCTCTTCTGATGGAGCCCAGGGGACCATTTGCTCTCTGAGCTGCAAGAGCACGCTGATGGCTCACGTTCTGTTTTTCATCCACCAGGTCCCCCAGGTCCTTCTCTGCGGGGCTTCTCTTAAGGACTGCTCCTCCCAGTCTGTAGAAATGCCTGGGATTCCTCCAGCCCAAGTGCAAAACCTTGCACTTTGCTGTGTTCAACCTCATTAGATTCACGTAGGCCAACCTCTCGGTTGAGCTCCCTCTGAATGGCATCCCTTCCTTCCACTGCGTCAGCCGCACCACTCAGCAAACAGCAGAAGGTGCACTCCATTGCATCATTGGTGTCTCTGATAACCATGTAAAAAAGCACTGGTCCCAAGACAGACTCCTGGATGACACCACTTGTTATCGGCCTCCACCTGGACATAGAACCATGAATCACCACCCTCTGTCTGTGGCCTTTCAACCAATCCCTTATCCACCAGGTGGTCCACCTGTCAAATCCACATCCCTCCAGTTTAGAGATAAGGATGTGGTGGAGGGCAATGTCAAAGATCTTGCTCAAGTCCAGGTCAATGACATCTGTTACCTTCCTTTTGTCCACAAATGCCGTCACTCCATCATAGAAGGCCACCAGACTGGTTAGGCATGGCCTTCCCCTGCTAAAGCCACGCTGCCTGTCTTGGATCACATGCTCATTTCTTATGTGATCAAGCATGTCTTTGAGGCAGATCTGTTCTTCACCATCTACATCAGTTACACATTTGAATCAAATAATTGGTGTTCCTGTCACCAAGAAAACCTCTTTGTCTTCTACTCCTGCTGTACTTCTGTGCTTTCATCAGAAGCAAAGGAAGAGACCACCTCCTAGATCCAAATTTTAAGAAACCAACACCCAATAGGTGTCATCTGAAGTAAAATAGCAGAGAAATTAAGATGACTCTTCTGCATCCAGCTTGGATCACTCCCTCACTCAGGCACACCACCATCAGATCAAGGAGATGCTGCCTTCAGCTTAGAGACTGTATGGGAAATCACAGCTTGAACCTCTGATTAATCAGCTGAGGCAAGTATTGGGTCAGCTGCGGGAGCACAGGTGAGAGTAATCTAGCTGTGCTCCCAGAAGGGGTGGACCTCGACTCAACCTCCTCTGAGACCTCATTTAAAGGCTGACCACCTCTGAGACAGCATGTCTTAGAGATTGCTCCCTAGTTGAGGCTGCCTCAGCTTTCTAGTCAAGGTATCGATATTGGTGAGTTTCCCTTTGCTAATAACCTTAGGCTATTTACCACCATCTTGGTTAATATCTTTTTATTAACCACCCTTACAGAGACCATAAGGGTTTGGGCTTCCAAACTCTCAGCAAGCATTTGGATCAGCCAGCTTCCTGCCGAGGAGCCCCCTGCATCACTGCTGCCTATTCTGGTACCGGACCCGCAGATGCTTCAGAGCTCATTAGCATGGACTTCCTTCCTCCCCTCAGCAGCTGCTCCTGCACTCACCTTCATTCCTACTCAGATACCGGCCGCTTCCAGCACCAGCTGACCTGCAAGACACAGAAAGGAAAGGTGGGAGTCATGCAAACGCACAAGCCCAAGGCTGTGTCACCACCACACATGGCAGCCTCGGGAAGTCAGCTGAAACTACAGCCTTTGTCAGAATGGAAACAGGCACCGTCAATTAAGTGTGACCTCTGAACTCATTGCCACCATCAGAAATAGGCACTGAAATCGCTCACTTCACTGCAGCTGGTTAACTCCAAATTCTTTTGCTTTTGGGAAAATGCGGACACGGAATTGAAGGACACCAGAAAAACGACATCTACTTCATTGTAGGTGGTTAAGCTTGGAAGCAGGACTTGAGCAAGAAATGCTTCTCAGCTCCTTGAAAGGCACTAATCCTGACCTCTGCCACAGGTGGCTGAGTGACACAAAAGTTGAGCTGCCCATTCAGAAGCACATGGAGCAGGCCATGGAGCGGTTACATACCAACACATGAACAGGCACTTTCCCATTGGAAGTGAAATCCCTTCTCCCTGCCATGCCATGCCCACACCGCTCCTCAGGGCTGCACTGACAGCACAGACAGAATTGAAACATCTTTTGTCATCATTGTGGTTTTTCACAGACCCAGACAATGAGATACTGGGTTGCTGTGTGGGTTCCCAGGCGGCACTGCCATTTCCAAGCCATTGCTTCCTAGGGGCACAGAAAGGAAAACGCCTGAACAAAATTTCACCCAGAGATTGCTATTTTACCATTCTTCCATGCAAAACAGGAGGACAGTACAGCGGATTTGTGCAGCTGCATCAACACCCTGGGTGCTAAAGGAATGCAAAGACAGAAATATCAAAACTACAAGGAGGGAAGCTATGTTTAGTAATATCTTTTCTCATTTACAACAGGCAGTTGGCACTACTAAAGGAAAATCCCAGGCCTCAGGTTCTGACAGTGCGACAATCTGGCACGGACTCAGATGTGAGTGATCCAAATGGTTTATTCCAGGTTCTAATACCACTTCTGTGAATTCACACGTTTTCTCTCTTAACTTTCCCACAGCCTTCACATGTCCACAGAACATCCCACAAACTCTCCTTTACGGCGCACGTAGGCACTCATCCCACCAGAGCCATCAGTCATTCCTAGCCATGTGCTTCTCCTCCAGTCACGGACAGTATCACACGGCCATCATGCATCTTAAATGACTTAGTTTTTCTGTTCTTTCTGGAGGTGTCCTTGGTTCCTAGCCTTACCTTCTCATGCCGTTCATCTTCCTCTGCAGCTCCTGCTCTGAAGAGTCTTCTTATGTTCCCACATGACAGGAAGAAAATGAAGACACAACCCCTGCCACCAAGGTCAGCTCTGCAGCACACGTTACCTGAGGAGCACTTGGCTACTCATGCAAACTGCACAGTGCCAGGAAGATTGTTACATGTTGCACTTCTTCTTCTCCTGGCTCAGAAATTAAATTTTCTACCTAGAAAATGGAAAGCAAACAAACAAGCAAACAAAAAACAACAACAACAAAAAACACCTCACCTGACATAAAGGAGACATGATTGTTACTATGGAATTCCGGAGGGCAAGGTATTTGCCCTCTCTATGAAGAAGCTGACTGCAAAGGACTAAGAACAGCCACGATCACGTTGAGAACTTGTGGGTAAAATTCGGGACTGAACCAATAATGGGCTTCTGGAGGTGAGGGTCTGCTCCAGGCCGCCTGGTCAAGGGAGCCTGTTGATGGGCCCTGCTTACTGCAGCTACCAGAAGCACCGCGCTCACTGACTCTCAACTTGATGGGGGATTCCAGTCAGGCTGGGAAATCAGCATGGCTGGCTGCAAGCTGTCTGAGAGACTGCTGGACTGCACTGGGAATAACTTTGTGGGCCAAGCATTAAGCACACCAAGCAGAAGGGAAGGTATTGGACAGACCGACCAGAGGTCAAGCGTTGCTGGACCTGCTGCTCACCAACGCTGAGGAGATCATCAAAGGCGTCAAGGTTGGAGGCTGCCTGGGCTCCAGCGATCATGCCCTGGTTGAGTTTGTGATCTCAAGTGATGTGGGCCTGGCAAAGAGCAGGACCAGGATGCTCAACTTTAGAAGAGCAGACTTCAAGCTACTCAATGGAATGCTGGCCAAGATCCCCTGGCGCGCTGCCCTCAAAGATAAGGACGTTGAGGAGAGCTGGCTACTGTTCAAGGATGCCCTCCTGGCAGCACAAGAGGTCTCCATTCCCCTGATTAAGAAAGTGGGCAGGAGAGGTAGAAAACCGGCATGGCTCAGCAAGGACCTGCTAATAGAACTGAGGGTGAAGAAAGGGGTGTACAAGCTCTGGAAACAAGGCTGTGTCACCCGGGAAGAATACAGGGATGCCGTCCGAACTTGCAGATGTGGGATCAGGAAAGCCAAGGCTCAGGCAGAACTGAACTTGGCGAGGGATGTGAAAAACAACAAGAAAACCTTCTACAGGTACATTGGCCAGAAGAGACAGGCCAAAAGGGGTCTTTTTGAGTAGTACAGTGCCTACTCTGGTAAATTTAAAAGGAGAAATGGCTTCAACAGATGAAGAGAAAGCTGAGGTGCTGAATGAGTTCTTCACCTCGGTCTTCACTGGTGGCCAGGATTCTAGTCTTTTTCACGTCCCTAAGTCTTGCACCCCCATACCTCCATGTGGGGACCAAGGAGGTAAATCCCTCCCCACTGTAAGGGTAGAGCAAGTCCGAGAGTGCCTTCTTAGACTGAATGAGTATAAGTCTATGGGGCCAGATGGCGTGCATCCCAGGGTCCTGAAGGAGCTGGCTGAGGTGGTTGCTGAGCCGCTCTCCATCATATTTGAGAAGTCGTGGCTGTCAGGTGAGGTCCCGGATGATTGGAGGAAGGGTCACGTCACTCCCATTTACAAGAAGGGGAGCAGGGACGACCCGGGTAACTACAGGCCGGTGAGTCTCACCTCTGTGCCTGGGAAGATTATGGAACAGATCCTCCTGGACAACATGCTTGATCGCATAAAGAACAAGCATGTGATCCGAGACAGCCAGCATGGCTTCACCAGGGGAAGGTCATGCTTAACTAATCTTGTGGCCTTCTATGATGGAGTGACGGCGTTGGTGGATGAAGGGAAGGCGACCGATGTCATTTACCTGGACCTGAGCAAGGCCTTTGACATGGTCCCCCATCACATCCTCATCTCCAAATTGGAGGGAGGTGGATTTGATGGGTGGACAACTAGATGGATAAGCAATTGGTTGAAAGGCCGCAGACAGAGGGTGGTGGTCAATGGCTCTATGTCCAGGTGGAGGCCGGTAACGAGCGGCGTCCCTCAAGGGTCTGTCTTGGGACCGGTGCTCTTTAACATCTTTACTAATGACATCGATGAGGGAATGGAGTGCACCCTCAGCAAGTTTGCTGATGACACCAAGCTGAGTGGTGCAGTCGATACGGTGGAGGGAACAGATGCCATTCAGAGGGACCTTGACAGGCTGGAAAGCTGGGCTCGGGTGAACCTAATGAGGTTCAACACGGCAAAGTGCAAGGTTTTGCACTTGGGCCGGAAGAACCCCAGGCACCTGTACAGGCTGGGAGGAGTTGTCCTTGAGAGCAGCTCGGCTGAAAAAGACCTAGGGGTCCTGATAGATGAGAAACTTAACATGAGCCAGCAGTGCGCTCTGGCAGCCCGGAAAGCAAATGGGATCCTGGGCTCCATCAGGAGAGGGGTGGTCAGCAGGGATAGGGAGGTGATCGTCCCTCTCTACTCTGCTCTTGTGAGGCCCCATCTGGAGTACTGTGTCCAGGTGCGGAGCCCTCAGTACAAAAAAGATATGGAGATTTTGGAAAGGGTCCAGAGGAGGGCCACAAAGATGATCAGGGGGCTGGAGCACCTCCCCTATGAGGACAGGCTGAGGGAGTTGGGTTTGTTCAGCCTGGAGAAGAGAAGGTTGCGAGGTGACCTCATTGCAGCCTTTCAATACCTGAAGGGAACTTACTCCCAGGAGGGGAGTAAACTCTTCGAAAGGGCTGATAATAGCAGGACTAGGGGAAATGGTTTTAAGTTGAAGGAGGGAAGATTTAGGTTGGATGTTAGGGGAAAGTTCTTTACTAGAAGGGTGGTTAGGTCCTGGAACAGGCTGCCCAGTGAGGTTGTGGATGCCCCGTCCTTGGAGGTGTTCAAGACCAGGTTGGACAGGGCCCTGGGCAACCTGATCTAGTAAATGTGTATGTTTGGTGGCCCTGCTAGGCAGGGGGGTTGGAACTACATGATCCTTGAGGTCCCTTCCAACCCGGGTAATTCTGTGATTCTGTGATTCTGTGAAGGGAAGCATTACTGGACATGCTGCACAGCAGGGGTTAAGACTGGAGGTGGTCAGGGCTGTAGTGACCATGCCCTCCTAGAGTTCCTCATCTCAAGGAATGCAGGCCTGGCAAAAAGCAAAGTCAGGACCCTGAGCTTCAGGAGAGTCAGCTGCAGGCTGTTCAAAGAATTCTTGGACGAGAGACACTGGAAAACTGTTCTTAGGGGCAAAGGGTTCAAACATCCCTTTGTGTGCACCTGTGTGCAGCCCAACTCCTCAGCACAGCCCTGTGCAAGCACACATTTGTGCCACCGCATCCACGCACTATCTATGTGCTCACACACACTCACACAACCACATCCCTTAGTGCAGCCCTGTGCGCACACACACTCACACATGTGTAACCCCTTCCTTTCACTCCCAAAGTGCACGCACACACCGGTACCACAATGTCCTTGTGCAGCTCCAACACTCTGCACACCCCTGTGCACGTACATATATGTGCATGCTCGTCCTTGCACACATACCCACAGACCTACACACACCTGAGCAACACCACTGGTTTGTACACTCATGGACACAAATGTGTGTACAACACCATCCATGCACAAATACACACACACACACACGGATCCCCACTGCTTTGCACAATGCTGTGCACACTCACGTGTGTCATGCACTGATTTCCCATCCAGTCCTTGAGGGGTCACTTACTTAGGACAGGAGTGCAGGGGAGCAGCCAGAAGCTGTTTGCATTCCCTGCTGTCTGCTGGGCAGCTTTGCTGGAGATGCTTGAGTTGCTTTGCTTTTCCTTGGGAGGTGGGAAGGAGCTTTGAATTTGAGGCACATCCCGTGCCAGAGCATCCCGATGGCACAAGGGGGGATCAGGGCCCCTCTATTGGTTACCTCGGTGGCTTGCAGCAACTGGAACTTTTTGCCTATTGAGAAAGCTAAAAAGTGTGAGTTCCTCCTGACCCATATCAACAAAAATCTCAACCATAAAAAAGAGACGTCTTCGTATTCAAGCAAATGACAACAGTAAGACCATGCATGTTGTTTTGTTGTATTTCCTCTGTAATCATGGGGAGGATATGAAGAAGTGGTATAATTCATCCACTTCTGCACTTCAGGCACAAGTTCCTTAGAATTGGAAGAGACCCTTAAAGGCCATCTAGCCCAGCTCCCCTGCAATAAAAAGGGACATTCACAGCTAGATCAGGTTGCTCACAGCCTGGTCATTAGTCATCCCAGAGGCAAAACACACACTGAATGATCTCTCCTTCAGTCATAAATCCTTGGAGACAACAGCATTGACACTGCATGTTACTGAAGCAGTAAAAGAAATTGCTCCTGTAACTCTCCTTGTGTTAAGTAAAATGATGATAAAAAGCAATGGAATGCTTTGGCAGGACACCAAAACCATCCTCCTTCCTTGATATCTGCTGCAATGGAACCTTCCACTGGAAGAAAGCCTCTGATGACTTGTCACCCCAGAGAGGTCAGCTTTAGAAGCAGGACTGCTGCACAATAGAATGAACTGGAGCTCCTTAGCATCTCTTACATCCAGGAGGGGTGTGATCAGACCCACCTATCACCTTCAGGTGCGCTTTCTGACACCTTGTCTGACTTCACTGTCACTGTGCCAGCATCCTCAGGCTTAACCTGCTTCATTGTCAGTGTGCAGCAATTGCCAACGTTCTTGATGTCATTGTAATTGTTGGTGTAAAGGAGGTTGCCATTCAGGAACCATTCCACGTCCTCGTCATTATGGGACAGCTCGCAGGAGAAGACAGCAGAGCTCTCTTCTTCAATTTCTACATCCTGCAGGTGCTTCGTTACTTCTACATTGCGGGCTGTGGGGAAACAAGGTGAACTGTTACCACTGTTACTATAAATCATACTGGGATGTGGTAGAATGGTTGGACTAGATGATCTTTGTGTAATCATCTATGTGAAGATAATACATGTATAAAGTTAGCAGGAGAGAACGGCAGAAGTCAACCTCAAGAAGAGAAATCTGAGGTGAAATAGGACATGGAAGAGGCCACCCTCCCTGCTCATACCTTCAGCTGTCAGCGTGGCCTCAGTCTCTGCAATTCCTGCCTTGCACTTGTACACACCAGCATCATCGGGCTTCAGCTTCAGAATTCTGAGCTCTACTGAATGCTTATCCCTCTTGATCTTGTACTTCTCAGAGGGCTCGATGGGTGTGCGGCCCTTGAACCATTTCACAACCTTTGGAGAAGGCCTGAAGTCACAGGACAGGATGACAGAATGACGTTCCAAAGCTGTCTTGTCCTCCAACTTCCTGGTGATTTCTATATGGTAATCTGCAAAGCAGGGGTGGAAGAGAAGAAAGGATGAGGACAATTGGAAGAAGAGGAAAGTCTCTTGCGTCTATTCCATTCCAATTAATGTCAAGTTCACAATGGTTCTTTGAACGACTCTAAAGATAAAACAAACGATTGTCTATAGGGAATGCCATTGACTACATTTCTATGAAGTAATACTGTACAGTATCTACCAAATGCAAGGTCCAGCTCTTGTTCTGTGCTTATTAAATTGCTCCCAATTGTTGAGGCTTTTATTCAAATAAGAGTGAGTTGAAAATATAACAAGTACTTTAGGATGTGAATGGATAATCTTACGCTGGGGACAACAGCAGATAAAAAGCCTGCAAGTTTCTTTCAGATGAAATCAATGACAAACCGCACCAAATTTAGGTGCTACCAAACTTAAACTTGTCTAGTTCAGAAATACAATTAATTTCACCTGATTTGACTTCTTTGCTATAGCCAAGGACAAAACCTCAGCTCTGTAAATCTGAATAGTAAGCACATCACAGCTATTCAAACACATCCTTTACTGAGATGCAGCTGTCTCATTTAGTGTCCAACGACTTTGAACTGGAAATGGAGCAGACCAAAGCAGAATCTAAACATGGCTTCTACAAGGACTGATCAAATGCGGCCACCGTCAAATTCAAAGTATCTGATACAGAAGGATCACACTCACAGTCAGACAAAACCTCTTTGGAGAGGTGAACTGACTGCCCTGTTCACCCCCACTTTGGAAATAACTGCACTCATTTCCTACCTGCTCCCAGCAGTGTGGGATGGTGGGATAGCATCACACTTCCCACACTAAGCATCCCACCATGTCACTTGTTCCACCTAAACCTCAGTCCCAAAACAAAAGGGGAACTCGCTTCTGAACCCTCTTCACTTCATTTCAGATGTCTTATATGCTTGATCTCCAACCCACCCCCCACTCAGGAGAAAGACCCCCCGCTTACACCCTACCATCTTGTTGCATTCTGATGTTGTCATCAGCCTTCAGCTTGTTGTCCTCTTTGTACCACTGGGTCTGAACCTCATCGTGTGAAATCTCACAGACAAAAGATGCACTCCCATATTCATTCACTTCCACATCTTCCAGTGCTTTAACAATCTTGATATCTCCAGCTGTGAAACAGTAGAGATATATTTGTCAGGGTATTTCCAGAACTGAGTGCAGCATCTTTTCCTTACACATATTTGCATAGAAAATAAGTAGGATTATGTTTTATTCTAAACCATCATCCATTCCTGAGTCATTTCTCTCTTCAACACAGTCAATGCATTATTGCCCTTGAACTTAAAGACAGACCTACTAGCTACAATGGAGCTCCCTGCAAACAGTTTTCATGGAAACCAGAATCTCATTTATTCTAAAACCTTTCAAGCAAAATTAAGGGTAGAAAAACAATAGAACTGACTGAATCTTTAAGGTCATTTAGTTCCAGTCCCCCTGCTATAGGCAGGGACACCTCCCTCCACACCAACTCTTCTCCTCAGGGTCAAGGCTTCTCTCAAATCATTCTCCTCTAAGCCTGTGCCTGTGCTTGGGATTGCCCTGACCCAGGTGCAGGGCCTTGTACTTGGCCACACTCAAGTTCATGAGGCTGCCAAGGGCCCACCTCTCCAGCCTGTCCAGGTCCCTCTGAGTAGCATCCCTTCCCTCTAGCACATCAACAGCACCGCTCAGCTTGGTGTCATCTGCAAACTTGCTGAGGCTGCATTTGATTCCACTCTCCATGTTGCCTACAAAAATGTTAAATAACACTGGTCCCAACACCACCCTCCACCTGGACACTGAGCTATTGACTGCAGCTCTCTGAGTGTGACCATCCAGACAGTTCCCTATCCTGCAACTGGTCCATCCATCAAAATCATTTTTCTCCAGTTTGGTGACCAGGATGTCATGCAGGACGGGATCAAATGCTCTGCACAAGTCCAAGTAGATGATGTCAGTTGCTCTCCCATTATCCACTGATGCTGTTACTCCATCATGAAAGGCCACCAAGTTTGTCAGACATGGCTTGACCTTGATGAAGCCATATTGGTTACCACCAATTACCTCATCTTTATTTTCCAAACTATGCCAAGGAGAACTAGACAGAACTCTACAGTGTTGTGTCACTACAAACCTGTCTGAACCATTGGCTTCTCTGCATGCTCATCACTAGTCTCTCCTTAGCTTGTGTGCCTACAAACAATGTATGGGGAATGTCAGCCACAAATCTTACCTAGGGGACATCTTTGCTTCAAAATCCTTTGAACATCACACAATCCCTTTTAACTCTCCAGGTCTGCATTTAGTTATGTCAGAATCAGGCCATATTTCTGTGCTGCTATATCCCTTTCCTTCTGAAGGGCCTGGATACAACTTGGATTAACCTCAGGAGAAGAGTTCCTGCATAGAATCATAGATTTACCCAGGTTGGAAAAGACATTGAAGATCATCAAGTCCAACCGCAGCCTAACCAGTACCCTAACTCTAAAAACCCTACACTAAATCATATCCCTGAGTACCACATCCAAAAGGCTCTTAAACACAACCAGGGATGGTGATTCAACCACCTTTCTGGGGAGCCTATTCCAGTACCTAAAATCTCTAGTATCTAAATCTCTCTAAAAGAGCACAGGTATTAATCTGACCAGAAAGGTTCCTGTTTGTTCATAAAATGAGCCTTTTCTGCTCCATCTTGCATAGGCCACTGGGCACAGGGTAGCTGGGAGACCACAGAAAAAGTGGTTCTGTGAGCAATAGGGAAACTACTGCCTAATCCAACTCCTCCAATCTCTGCGCTCTGCCAGCATGTCTAAATAGGGTGGCAGATACACACAGGAGATAAATATTTCCACTTCCCTCAGCCAACACTGCTCTGAATTTCTATGGGACACACAGTTAGATGAAAAGGCATTTGACAAAGAAGGAAATGAAAGAGTTTAATCTGCTGTGTCATTCTCTCGGTAGCCAGAATAACTAACCCTCGCCAGTGTTAGTTCAAAGAATAGGCAGATTTTATCTCCTGACATGAGCAGTAATTCAAAGAAGCTGGTATATGATCCAGTATCCTGCATATTCACTGCAGGCAGGCAAAGACATTACGAGATAAGGGAGATCTACACATCACTTGTTATGAACGCCTCATAAAGATAAAACCACACACAAGAGGAGAGTTTAGGAAGAGGACCACTCTTGGACTACTTTCCAAGAGGCATCAATTAGTAACTCTCTTCGCTCATTTTTCACACTACTCCACAGTGTCCTCCTGAGCCCCCTTACTCCTGTTGCCAACTGCTGATGCAGGGAATCCTGAGGAACCAAGGATTCATAGTTGTTCCATCAGTAGTCCTTGGTCAGCTCTCCCTCCCTGCCCCTTCTGTTTTGATCCCACTAACCAAATTTTAGTTAGTCTGAAAAGAGGATGGAAACCTCCGCAGCAATTAGTTTCTAAATATCTTGCAATGGGCAGCTTGTAGGAGCCCCATCTCAATGCCCACAGCACAGGAGGCAGGACTGCTTAGCCCATGCACTAGTGCATTTACCAGCACAGATGTAAGCCCAGATCTATGCACACCAAATACAGGCTCTCAGTTTGCACAAGGAGGCATCCATGGAGCTGAAGTATTAGGCAGATATTGTGGTGGGGCAGCAGTTATTGAGACGCCAGACAGAAAGGACACAGATAACGTGGCAACTCAGCTTTACCATTATGACTGATGATGGAACATCTAATTTCACTGCTCAAAAGAGAACTTCCATATAACTGGAAAGAATGAAATTCACAGGGGAAACCACACACAGACACACACAAAAGCAATACAAAGGAGATGAAGGATGGTTCACATACTAGTGATTCACTCTGAGACGCAAGCAAATGAAAGAGTATCCCCAACCATTTGCCTCCTGAAATGCTAAGTATATAAACTCATTGCTGTGATAACTCTGCCAGACGTGAGTCATACACTGTAAAACCTTATGGGGTCAATCAGTTTAACTTCATAAATTCATTACACCAACAAAAACAGACCATCGTGTCCAGGCTGGTTCATTTCAGCTCTTCAAAGCTGTTGGTAAAACTGCCTGAGAGCTGAAATGCTTACCAGCAAAAGCTAAAAACTGTAAATCAAATGTAATAGGCTGACTTTGTCTACTGTATAGAAATGATGCCTGAAAAGAAGAAAAGAAAAAAGAACGTAAACCAGAACAAATGGAATGGCTACATAAAACAGCCAGTACTGAAACAGCAACCCAACCTGGTTGCAGAATGAGAGAGAAAATGAGAGTTCACCAAAGTCATGGGACAGGACACATGTTCATGTTCATGCTAACACTGAACCCAAGTGGCCACATGAGGACAGCATCTAGTAGGAAATCAGAAAAAAGCATCCTTTCATACGTCCCTTGGGAAGGTGGCATCTACCAGGGCACAGCAGACCCGTGTGTTCAGTAACAAGTCTGATGCTTCAGAGCCCAATGATGAGCTACAAACTGGGGTTTAACCAATGCAACACATGGAGGGAAAATCTGTCTTGAGCATAAAGAAGAAAGAGAAAGGTATCCAAAAGGACTAACCAAGAAATGCCCAAACTGCCCATGAAGCATTTCTTCCCGTGGTGCAAAATACCACAAGAGGATTTATTTGCTCTTTCAGTTAAACATAAAATGAACCTTTAGGGTAGCTGATGTCTTGTCTTAGGCTGCTCAGCATGTGGATGTTCCCTGATCTTCATATTCACACTTGTGAATAATGAGACTTCTCTTATTTCCCTGGGAAGTAATGCCCACTTTTTTACTTTGACAGAGCTCCTTCCCATCCTAGAAGGGAAAATATCAAGTCAGATCTCCATTAGTCCTTCCATCTCTGCACTCAGCAAAGGGAGCCTTCAGATCTATGCTTAATTCACCCACTCCCCTAGAATTAATGGAACTGTGCTTACTGGAACATATGCTGAAGCTTAAGCACAGTGCAGTGTTTTCAACATGAAGGAATGGCTATAGAACATGCATAAATTCTGGCTGACCTATGACAGCTTAAAGCACTGCGGAGGACTGTTAACAAGCCTGTTTGGACATCACCCTGAATAAATGACGTTATCCCCAAGTAAGGGAAGGAACAGCTGAGCACCAGGGAGGTACACAAAGTGCCAGAGCAAATTCTCACACTGTCAGGTGCAAAGAAAACTGAGATTTCACCCCAAAAACCCAGTTCACAACAAGGCTACAAAATCCCGGCTGAGAATTTCTGTGTTAGACTTGAAGCTCAAGACTGTACTGTAGTTCAACCAACAATATTTTGTGCAGCATGACCTAAAAAGTTCACAATAAAACCAAAACAAACTTCAATTTCAACTTGATAAATGAACTCAGGACATAATAACAAAGAGTGCTGATCTGGGCAAATAAAAGAGCATAAAGAAAAGAGAGCAGTGAAAAAGCTATCAAGGAAAAGCTCAGACTCGCATCCCTTGGAAGTGAAATTAAAGGCTCTCATTCATTTCCAGAGAAGTCAGAAAGGAAAATACCATTACATGCCATACCTTGAACCACTTGACGTCCATGTTGGGCCTGGACAGCTCACACTCAAATGTGACCTTGTCCTTCTCAATGACGCTACTGTCTGCCAATGGTTTGCTGATTTTCACAGGCAATTCTGAGAAGGAGAAAGAAGAATGTGGATTTAGTTGGGAACTTAGTTTTGTTCATAACCAGGTCCATGGGTGCTGTTAAATGGATCCTTCCAGATGGAAAAAACATTTCAGGTGGCCTCCTAGATTTTACCCCTTTTTGTGTTGCACGCAAGACTGAAAAAAAAAATTACTTCTGCAAAGTTCTTCTTGTCATAAGGAAACAAATATTTGGGGAATGGCAGAACCAGGTAAAATTTTCCTTCACGTCAAGAAAGTATAAATTTCACTCTCATGCTCTTGGTGTGGTTTCTGCTATGATTATTTGGACTAATTAAGCTTCTCCCTGATGAAAGCCTAGAAGTATATCACAAGAAGGACCAACTTACCCGTGACCTTTTATTTGTCTTACTCAAGCATCTCCTCCTGACCAAAACTGACAATAAAAGATTCAGCCAGACTACAGGTTTGAGCAGCTGAGTTGTTTCTAGGATCTCCTGCAATCTCAAGCTTGGAACACACACTTGTCTTTTGACTAAGTGTCTCTTATAGTGCAGTAAAACAACAGGTTTTCACACGGCGATTCCTCATTTACCTTGATCTGAAATCATTCTCAAACCATGTGGGATCAGTCCAGGGAGAAGGGGAGGAGAGGGGAAGGGAAAGGGGAAGTCCACAGTCCTCTAAAATCAGGCTTCTTAGCCTAAAGCTCAACAGCAAATAGCAGTCCACTTCCCCACATTGCTAGACTCCGAGCATTTAAAGAACATCAGCTGACCTCATTATGAGCTCTAACATAGCCAAAGGAATTCATATATTCAAATATTCTCTTGAGTGATGAGAAATATGGAGCATAACTTCAGACTTCTGCTGTTAAACTCTCACTTCTATCATAAACCAGAGTAAGAGTTCAATGCTGTTTTAGATGGAGGACTCATATTTTAAATAACTCATCTCATTAAGGCTTGGATTCCCTACTACAATTAGTTAAATTCCAGTTTGGATCATGCTTCACCTTGGATCACTTAGGGCTTCAGCCACTTATTGGAACTAACTCAATTTGTCTACAGAGAAGCTGTTTTCTATAGCAACAATAAGCTGTGATTGCAACTGGATGTCGGGAGAGCACAAATCCCGCAGTTATCCTGTACCAACATCCTCTCCTTCCATCAGAACAGCAAGTTTTTAAACCAGACTCATGCAAGCTTGCATGACACACCTTGTGTAAAACTGTTGGCAGCCATCAGGACAGCCAGTTGCTTCCTGTATAGACACTGTTCCATCAGTTTTGGTTTTTTGTCTCGCTAGAACAACAGCCAGTGTCTGAAAACTCCCACAACTGAAGCAACCACGCTGATATACCGCAGTCACTGGAGGTGCTCAAGAGCCACGGGTATGTGGCACTGGGGACGTGGTTAGTAAGTCCAGTGAGGGTGGGCTGGGTTGGACTCAGCTATCTCAGTGGTCTTTTCCAGCCTTGGGTGCAACTTGTAAGAGGGAATGAAGCAGCAAACTGCCCAGCACTGAGCTGCATTCTTCTGACACATGGTATCAGTGAACTGCTGTATTTCCCTATCTTCTCTGGAGCTATTGATCTAACCTAACTGAAAAAGTAAGCCTGAACCTAGATATAAATCAGGATCATAGTCACCCATGGTTGCTTATATATTCAGAAAGACACTCCAGAGGGTAATTCAGCGCATCTAGAAATTAAAGTAGAAGTTCCTTAGTCAAAAATATTCCACAGCCAGATTTTCACCTCGCTACCACTACATTAAAAAGGAGAATCCAACTTGTGGTGTGGGTCATTGATGTTGTTCCGGGGGGAATTGTGGCTGTTCCATGCCCACAGGGTAGAAGACAGCCAGTCTTCCTCTAAGCCACATAAAAAGCTGCTTAGTGCTCCCAAAGCGAATGCTCACCAGTTGTTTCCAACTTGAAGGTCATCTTCTGGCCAGCAGCCTCGCAGATGTATTCTCCAGCATCTTTCTTCTCCAGCTGCTCCACAACCAGACGCCGTGTTTTGCCCACAGATTCCATTCTGAACTTTCTGGAGGAGGCAAGCAGTCTTCCATCCTTGTACCATTTTACTTCGGTTGGATCCTGTGCTACTTCACAGCTGAGGGAGGCACTTGCTGCCAGGGCAGCACTCACCTCTTTCTGCACCTGCTCCTGGTTTATAAACACAGGTTTTGGCTCTGAGGGACCGAAATGAGACCAACTTGCAGGTTTGTATGTACAGGTTGGAACAGGTTTAGGTTACCACTTGTGCCCAAACTAATAGCCTTCACTAGAGAATATCAGCTCTTCTGTTGAAACAAAGTGTCAAATCTAGGCAAGAAAGAACCTAGGAACTGAAGGAACCAAGAGGGTCCTTGAACACCAGTCCCATGGTTGCAAGTCACTATGCAAACATATTGAACCCAAAAGAACATCTGTCCTGCAGGCAACCAAAACCTGAGTTCCTTTTACTTAAGACCCACTGTGAAACATCAAAACACATAAACATGTGATAGTCAAACCACTGGCTGCCTTTTCATGACCCAGAACAGTACTCCTGGCTTCCTGAACAGACTCCTCATGGCCTCTACCATTGCCACAACTGTGACTGTCAAAGGCACAAAGGAAATATGCTCACCAACGCAGTCCTTTGTTCTTTGTGTGTGATTTGCAGATATCTATCTTACTTTGAGCTCTGGCAATAGTCAGCTCTACCAGGTCTCTTACTGTGAGTAGCAGACTCACCTATCCAGATGCAGCCTCCAACATAAAGGCATAGTAAAAAGGCAGTGTACTACTAGGAGAAGTTCCTGCTTCTCCTGCCATGAAAGGCTGCACGTAGAACATGCACTCCAGCCTCACTGCACATACTTATCTTAGTCAAAGGTTTAGGTGAACAAGAATTACAGTTTGGGATCTCAGGCACAGGAGAGATTTGAATAATATCTTGAATATTGCTTCCACTGTACATATATTACTAATTATTGCTCTACAGACAGACTGAAACAGGTCTTTGTGTCATACTGAAACCAAATACTTTCTACAAACCCAGGCAATCAAGTCTAGGGAAAAAACCTCAGCACAGACTACAGTGATCCAGGTGCAGTATAATAGAAACTAGATTTTACTTTACTGTTCTCTGCTGTATTTCATACAACACCTGTCTTACCTGTGACATGAATCTTGAAGGTGAGTTTCTGGCCAGCAGCCTCGCAGCTGTACTCCCCTGCATCTTTCTTCTCCACCTGGCTCACCACCAGCCGACGCTGTTTGCCCTCTGACTCTACCTTGAACTTCTTGCTCGAGGTGATCAGTTTCCCCTCCTTTTATCACTTGACCTCTGTGATAAAATGTTTGCTCATTAAGACCGGGATGTGGTAGCATTGTGGTGGAGTGCTTGTTCATTAGGACCGGGATATAATGGTGGAATATGGAGGCCACAAAGGTTGCAGAACACTCTAATTTTATGGGTAGATTGTGTACTCTGCGTAGTTACAGGCAAAGCGCGCCCCGATGGATACAAAGTTCCACGGAAGGACCAACCAAGGAACGACACACCAAGTCGCACGATCACAACTGACCAATTAAAGGACAATACGCTCGGGATGGACAATACAAAAGAAGTTGCAAGGGACGGGACGGCGCGGCAGTTGGAGGAACAATAATCCCCCTGTCGCCCAGCGCTGAATTGCCTTTTAGTTTTACCCGCTACAATTAATAAAAGTTTATAATTGGAACATTATTGGCTCATTGCTTATAAATTGATGACAACCTCCATCTTCTCCTGGGCCACCTCGCAGCTCAGCGTGGCATTTTCTGTTGTTGCAGCCTTCACCACCTTCTGTACCTTCTCCTTGTTTGTAAATACAAATTCTGGCTCTGAAAAGAGAGAGATACATTAGTTTGGCCTCTTGAAAGAAGAGCAGGTTTTGGGGAAGGAGTCAGAAAAATGAATCAGTTCTCCCAGTCTGATGCCCCAAGAGAATGATGTGGAGAGAAGTTGTGCAATTTATGGATGCCCCATCCCTGAAAACATTCAAGTCTAGGCTGGATGGGTGTTAGAGCAACCTAGTCACAAAGAATGTGTTCCTTTCCAGGACAGAGAT
This sequence comes from Coturnix japonica, assembly GCF_054131305.1. Lineage (NCBI taxonomy): Eukaryota > Metazoa > Chordata > Aves > Galliformes > Phasianidae > Coturnix > Coturnix japonica. The sequence continues at coordinate 15,383,968 of NC_140671.1, read as the reverse complement.
TGGAACTGGATGATCCTCCAGGTCCCTTCCAACAAAAGGCATTCTGTGATGCTTCTTGTATGACTCTCATGACTCTTTCGTCCCCTAGCTGCCATTTACTTATGTCTTCAAAACATCAACTTATACAAAACATTCCTGTAGTATTCTCTCCCATGCTAAATGAGCCCTTCCAAGACAAAAACATGTTACATAGAGCACACCCCCTAGTGCTTGACACAAAGCCCCTGTTCTGAAACTTCCTGAGACGCAGCTGCATTGCAGAGTTGTTCTAGTGGTACAGGCACGTGGGAATGGAGAAGTGCAATCAGAACTTTCTTGTCTATGGCCTCATTCCCACAGCAAAAGGAAATTCCTGAAGATTTTAAAAGATGGAGCTGCCTCACAACTGTATTTAGAATAATTTGTTCAATTTCCTCATCAGAAATTAACCACCCCAAAGTTCAGCTCCAAAAATTTTAAGCATAGCAGGGAAAACTTACAAACTAATGACCGTTTTCTAAAACATTCTAGAATGAAAGGCCAAAATGTGTTCTCTCTCACCTGTGACATGAATCTTGAAGGTGAGTTTCTGGCCAGCAGCCTCGCAGCTGTACTCCCCTGCATCTTTCTTCTCTACCTGGATCACCACCAGCCGACACTGTTTGCCCTCTGACTCCACCTTGAACTTCTTGCTCGAGGTGATCAGTTTCCCCTCCTTGTACCACTTCACCTCCATCTTCTCCTGGGCCACCTCGCAGCTCAGCGTGGCATTTTGAGTCAGTGCAGCCTTCACCTCCTTTTGTACCTTGTCCTTGTTTGTAAACACGTCTTCTTTCTCTGCAGGGACATCACAACAGTCACACCATTTTGCTGTAGTCTGCTGCAGAGCTTACTCCAGTTCCCCATTTTCATTATACTTGCCCTTCACAGGGACCATCATGATGCCTCATTAAGACAGGAAAATACTTTCCCCTCTATTTTGCCTTGGGAAATGAATAGGCATATCATTTCATATCATATCATAAATCTAAACATTTCGCAGTCTGATAGCAGATTTGGACATGAGATTTAGAACACCTGCATGCACTGCTGAACCTCCTCCCTTCTCTTTGTTTCTTCTGATGTCTCTCTACATTTCCAGTAAATCAGAAGGGAATGGCCCTCTAGAACAGGTTGCCCAAGGAGACTGTGGATGCTCCATCCCTGCAGGCATTCAAGGCCAGGCTGGATGTGGTTCTGGGCAGCCTGGGCTGCTGGTTGGCAACCCTGCACATAGGAAGAAGGGGGCTGGAACTGGATGAGCACTGTGGGCCTTTGCAACCCAGGCCATTTATGAGTCTGATTAGTGGCATTTTCCACCTCATTGTGTCATTCAAATTTTGTAACCAGATCTCATCAAACACCTCCCCTTTTCTCACTCCTTGCATGCCTGGTGTGCTCTTGCACTGTAACCCTGCAGACACCAGCTGACTACAAGAGCTGCACAAGTTACCCTCCTTGCCTATTGTTTGTTGCAGTAATTCATTCCTGGATGGAAAAGCACATGTAGAAAAGTGTTGCTATGACACTAGATGACAAAGAAAGTCCTATAGCCAAAATGTTTTGCACCAGAGAGGCTGTAAGTTGATCCTCCAAATGCAAGACACACAAAATGAAGTGTTCCTTTATCTCTGGGATTCCAAGCATTTTCTCACCTCTGACTTTCACTTGGAATGTTGCTTTGTCATCTTTTGTTTCACAGCTGTAGCTCCCTTGGTCTTTCAGGGTCACATTTTTGACCATGAGCTTGCGGTGCGTCCCCTGGGAGATGATGGTTGTCCTCTGGTCCTGCTTCACCTCTATTTGATCTTTCTTCTATACGACAGCTCCGCTTGCAGCTGACACCTCACACACCAGCTCCAGGTCTTCAGAAGGACTGACTGATATTTCTGGAGTCGTTTTGGACTTGCTGACAAAATTAATGGCTTCATCTGAAGAAAAAAAGAGAAAGTGGTTTACATCCTGACTCAGGCTTATTCAGCACAGCATTAAGATACAGTTAGAACTGATTGTAATGTCTCTGCTCATTACATCTGGGGGATCAAGTTTCACCTCTGGAGGTACTCACATACAAACGTGTGCTTGATTCTCCTGTGTAAGGAAAGAGTAAGTTCTATGCAGACAGTTCTTATTTCTTTTAATCAATTCTGTATTCTGCACATGTTCTTCTGAAGCTAAAATGAAGGCAGCTAAGTAACCTGTTTGCAATACATGAACAAACCAATTCAACACCTTGTCTCTAAGCTAACAAGCAGCGTTTGATGAGCACATCAGTATTTCATGCCCTTCATTCCATCCAGACTGTATTGGCAATAACTATGCTGGTATTAACAAGGATAGCAATTACAAGCAAAATGGTAGAAATACAGAAGATATAAGGAAAAGGGAACTCACCAGAGCTGAGGCGATCCTCCCTGGTGAGCGATCTCCAAGAGATGCTGCCTCAGTGAGGGTCAGCCCTTAAATGAGGTCTCAGAGGAGGTGGAGTCGAACTCCACCCCTCCAGGGAGCACAGCTACATAACTTTCACCTGTGCTCCCACAGCTGACCCCACACTTGCCTCAGCTGATCAATCAGTGGTTCACATTGTGATCTCCCATACACTCCACCCCTTCACAACGTGAACCAATGATTAGGTGAGTTCCCCTTATTACAGAGACCCAATCACGACGCTGATACAATCTCCCGTCGCATTAGATGTTGATATTATTCAAATGATGATGATTGGATGGGTGTTTATGATCTTCCATGGGCCAGTGCTTGATAGATGTTACCGGAGACAAATCATCTTGAAGTGCAGGTCCGTCTGCGTTTCATCAGTCCAGAGTAATGGTCCTAGAGGCTTAGAATCAATCTTAAGGGGAGTAATATAGATGTTTCAAGGGTACTAGGAGGGGAAGATCCGCCCTCCAGGGCAAGATACAGGCCGTATTCTTATCTTGGGTCAATACTTCTGCTTGTACTGGATTATGTCCCGGCCTCCGATACCATACCCTCTGGCCAGATATCTGTGGCTGTATAACTATATCTGGCACCAGAGGAGGAGTCTTGATCTGCCATAGGGACATAATAGGTGTTCCTTTAGCAATAAAGGCCGGAGTATTGACCACGATGTCAGTAGGCCATGTACCTATCACCGAGGGGGTGACTGAACCTCCCACCTCCAATAATCTCCCCCAAGGTGCAAGTAGGCCACACCATTTGGGTCCTACCTGCACCTTCCAAGGCCAATTTATCTTATGGATTCCCGGTTCTAAATTCTCAGGGGCAGGGAGCAGAAGATTATTTTCAGTACCAACCTGCGGTTTTACCTTATTATCGGTGCCTGTAATTTGGATCCTAAGAGGGGAGGCCCATATAGTTTGTAACATTTTCAGGGCACTGGGTCTGCCATCCCGAGGTCTTTCATTCAGGTCCCGCACGGTTTCATATAATCTTTTTGTCCACCCCTGCAGGGACTGAGAGTCTGTTTTCAGGGCAGCCTTAAGGATACCATTATAACGTTCAATAAGGCCTGCCCCTGTTGGGTTATATGGCAGGTGGAATCGCCATTCAATGTTGTTTTCTTCTGCCCAGCGCTGTATCATCGCTCCAGTGAAGTGAGTCCCTTGGTCACTCTCGATAACTTGAGGTGTCCCGTATGCAGACATCAGTTTAGTAAGTGCCTTAATTGTGTATGCTTGATTTGCCTTTGGTACAGGATAGGCTTGCAGCAGTCCACTTACAGTGTCAACGCAGGTCAGGGCATATCTCGCCCCCTCAGACCGAGGGAGGGGCCCAATGTAGTCGACCTGCCATCTCTGAAGAGGACTATATCCTCTAGCAATGTGGGATGTTGTTTCAGGCAACGGTCTCGGTCTCATCTTTGAGCAAGCATCGCAATCCTGACATGCTTGAACGATATCAGATAGTTGTACAGGCAGCCCCCATGCTTTAGCAGCTGCCCACATTATCTTCTGTCCAGCATGCCGTAGCTTCTGATGTAACCAACGGGCAATATTTTCAGATTGTGAATTCTCAATCCATCGGATTCGGGCCAGTGTGTCAGCTTCATCATTTCCTGGTGACTGCAAGGGTTGATGACCAGAGACATGGTAGACACATACTGTCCTGTGTTTGACTGTATTCCAAATGTCTACCCACATGTCTTTACCCCAAATCGGTCGGGCGTGGATAGTCCATTCCTGGGTAGCCCATTGCGTAATCCACAGAGTGAGCCCCCGGTACACAGCCCAACTATCTGTACAGATGTTCAGGACGCCGTCACCAGGTTCTTTAGTTATAACCATCCACACGGCTCGCAATTCTGCCCATTGGCTGCTTTGACCATCCCCCTCATCAAACCAGATGGTCTCAGTAGAGGGATGGTATGCTATTGCTCGCCACTTGCTCGGGTTGCCTCTGCTGGACCCATCCGTATACCAGGCATCTTCAGGAATAGGATATCTTCCTTCCTGAACGGGACTCTTCTCTGGTGGAGCAACCATCGGTTCTTTTGATGTATCACTGTGATACGTCACTGGGCCTAGGATCTTCTGTAGTTCTTCTTTAAGTGGAGATGAAGACAGACTGCTTCTCTGGCTTAGATAGGCGACCCATCGTGCCACCGTTTGTGCTTGGGCCACCCCCGTCTTAGGAAGGTGAGTCAAATCTCTCACCCACCCCTGGATTGGTAATGAAGTCTTAACTATGACCTCTGCTGTTTGCGTTATCGGCTCTACTGCTTGTAATGCCGAATAGGCAGCCAATAACTGTTTCTCAATCATGCTATATCGTTCTTCTGCTCCGTGCCAAACCTGAGACCAGAATCCAATGGGGGTTCGAACAGAACTCTGGCGTTGCCACAGGCCCCAGCCAAAACCATCTTGAGTAACATGAACATCTAGTTCAGCTGGGAGGGTCGGATCAAATATACCCAACGCCTGAGCTTGTTTAACTGCCAGTTTTGCCTGTTGGAAAGCATCCTGTTCTATCTTTCCCCAATTCCATGATTGACCCTTCTTTGTAAGCTTGTATAATGGCCTTAATAGCTGAGCTAAACGAGGTATAATGGAGCGCCAATACCCCAATATACCCAAACATTCTTGCAATTGTTTTGATGTTGTAGGGACTGGAAACGCTTGGACTTTATCTACTACCGCACTGGGTAGTACTTTGGTTTTCCCGGACCAAATTACTCCCAGGAATTTTACAGATAGCCCCGGACCTTGCACCTTCTGTGGGTTTATAGCCCACCCTCTTTTCTGCAGGTAAGCTATCAACAAATCTGCTGCTTGTCTCACCGCCTCTAACGAATCGGATGTTAACAGGAGGTCATCAATATAATGATATAAATTGACATTATTTGGCTTTTCCCACTTAGCCAGATCACGTGCCACTAAATTATGACAAAAAGTGGGCGAATGTACGTACCCTTGGGGTAGGACCTGGAAAGTCCATTGCCTCCCTTCCCATGTAAATGCAAACTGATCTTGCGATTCTTCACTGATTGGAATACTGAAGAATGCATTCGCCAAATCCAAGACACAGTGATATGTTTTGATTTCCCTGCTTAGTGTGTCCATTAGGGAGGCAATATTGGGTACAGCCGCATGAACAGGTGGCGTGACCTTATTTAATTCCCTATAGTCTACTGTCATCCTCCATGTTCCATCCGGTTTTCGCACTGGCCATATTGGGGAGTTATATGGGCTATGTGCAGGCCTTATAATACCCACTCTTTCTAATTCCTGCACCGTCTTTGTTATTTCATCCTGCCCACCCGGGAGTCTGTACTGTTTCACATTAGTAATCCGGCGTGGCTTCGGCAAACGAATAGGCTCATGTTTTGCATGGCCTCTCAATATTGTCTGGATTGCCCGGATACTAATGCATCTCTGCCGCAATCGGAACTCTCCCACTGTTGTATGGAGAGCCAGACCCCACAGGATATCAATTCCTAATATATACTCTGGAATTGGGGCAATGGATACCTTGTACTCCCGTGGTGGAAGACGCCCGACCCCCAGTTTTACCCAGGTTTGGGTGACCGGAATGGTTTGTCCCCCAAAACCTCCAATCATCACTCTATTACCTTTAAATTTAGTTGGGTCTCCATATATTATAGATGTCTCTGCCCCGGTATCAACTAGGGCCATAACCTTCTGTATATTCTTTCGGGACCAGTATATCGTCAGTTCCACATAGGGCCTCCGGTCCCGTCTAGAGGCCCTAGGAGGACTGACATCCCTCGTCAAGCCATGAACTGAGCCAGATTCAAGTCTTTTACCTCCGATACCTCCGGTGTCATAACCCGAGGCACCTGAGGTGGCTTCTTTTTCCTATTTGGAACTATAAAATCTTCTAAATTCCATGTTGTTGTTGGTCGCCGCTCTATAAATCTTATCCCTGGCCTTTTGGGTTTATTCTGAAATTTTTGTTCATCCTTCAGTTGCTTCCACAACTGAAGGAGAACCTGATTGGGCTGCCCATCAATTTTTGAAAACTGAACGCCTGCCCGGAGCAGATCATTAAACATTTGTTTCCGGGATACCCTAACAGGTCCTGCCCGAGAAGTTCGCGGGGCCGATCTTCTGGCTCGCACTATTGGAAAAGCCTCGGCATCCTCAATCACCCTGATATTGCGCTTAGCTCGTAAACGCTCAGTTTCTCCGAGGTCTGCTACCAATTGGGCGGCTTGTTGGACTACTGCCTCTGCGGATACTACTGGATTAAGTATGGAAAACAAGGTTCCATACATATGAGAGGGTGCTTACTGTAAAATTAGGTCCCTCATTCCCGCAGAAAATTTAACCATATCAGGGCTATCGAATGTGTCTTCGTAGATAGCCTCTCTCATACCTAATTCGCGTATATAATTTTGAAGGTCTTCCATAGAAGACCACATCCCTGTGTTTACTGGCATGTCAGTTTTATTTGTCCACACCATGCGGCAAGCAGCCATTATCCATTCTACAATTGAATGGTTTTCTTCAGGGAACTGAGTCCCAGCATACAGTCTCTGCCGAAGGGCAGGATGTACTGTTATTGTGGCCAACTTAGATACTTCGGGGCCACTAACCAGTACACTATCTGCCCCTGAATCCCATAACCGTAATAACCAAGCCGGAACACTTTCCCTTGGCCTTTGCCTAAATCGTTGCACTAGGTCCATGAGTTCAGTAGGTGTATATGGACGGGCTGTTACATGTAAAACAGATTCGGCAGGGGGCCATTGATCAGGAGGCACTCCTGCTGGTCGATCTTGAATTTTCTTTGTTTTTTGAGTTATTACTGGACGGACTTCTAGTGAGTCCGTCTCAGATGGTTTTTCTAGATCAGATTTAGTGATCTTATTTTGTTTCATTTCTTCAGGATCTTGATCGTCATTAAATGAAATGTATCTAATTTGAGGGTTGGAGGAAGAAAATGACGGTTTTTTTCCTGTCAATAGATTGATCTCACCCTCCAATTTTTCAATACGGGCCTTTAACAATTCATTTTCATGTGCAATGTTGTTTGATTTTATCTCTGCCCGATTTAAAGCATTTAATAATGGCCAGGCTGCCATAGATGCAGCCATTCGCTTTTCTTTTGTAATTAAGATATCTTTTTGTAGTCCTAGAAAGTAATCAGTTAGACAATAGGCATCCATGTTATTTGGTACTCTTAAAGGGCCCCATTGTTCAATAATTGTTGCTAATTGGTAATATGGGGACGCCTCAAAACCTGGAATTTGTCCAGGAAGGCATGTCCCTAAGGGGGTGGTCTTCTCCCCCTTGTACCAATTAAAGATTTTCCACACAAAGGACATTTTTTTTTTTTTCCTTATATTTCTAGATGCCAAGTCAGTGGCTCCTGCCTGGCTTGCCAAATGTATTGGCAATAACTATGCTGGTATTAACAAGGATAGCAATTACAAGTAAAATGGTAGAAATACAGAAGATATAAGGAAAAGGGAACTCACCAGAGCTGAGGTGATCCTCCCTGGTGAGCAATCTCCAAGAGATGCTGCCTCAGTGAGGGTCAGCCCTTAAATGAGGTCTCAGAGGAGGTGGAGTCGAACTCCACCCCTCCAGGGAGCACAGCTACATAACTTTCACCTGTGCTCCCACAGCTGACCCCACACTTGCCTCAGCTGATCAATCAGTGGTTCACATTGTGATCTCCCATACACAGACAGAACCTGCCTGAGGAGCAAGCTGATGGCTGTCAGCTACAGGCAGACCTAGCTTTGTACTGCATTTCTTAGAGCAACAACTGTTGCTTTCAGTCACTGAATATACCAAGGCCAATTACTATGCCAGGAACATTTATGGCATCAGTGAACAAAAAATGCGTTAAAAATTGTAATAGACAGGAGCCATTTATTCTTTTATAACTAGGTGACCAAAGAACAACAGTCCTTCTAGAGTCAAGCTGTTAAGAACTAATAGCATCAATCAATATCACATAGATAGATTACTTCCCTGCCCTAAGACCATCTTGCGACCATTTGGTGCTCCTAATTAAGCCCTCTTGATGGCATTTTGTCTGAGCCATGCGACATTTTGTGATAGGAGTTACTGCTAGTGTTCCCTTAACCCTACACCAAAGTAGGAGGTATCCATTCTCAGGGAATCATGCAGGCTTCCTCTGTATTTGATGCTCAGAGACAGCCCCAGAACTTTTTAAATCTTAGCTTAGCTCTCATCCAATAATGTTCATCAAACAGTGCAACTTGTCCTTTGGGGATGCCTTTGTTCTGCATCAACCAGTTCCAACGGAGTCTTCTTGGCTTGTTTTAGATCAGTTTTTCAACAGATAAAGCCAGGGTCTTTGAATTACAAAGTGAAATTGCAGAATGCATGATTCTCAACCAAACAGAACAGCAGGTGGGATGCAGGGTGAATACCTGAACCAACACCACCTGCAAGCAATCCTTCAATATCTTAGGAATCTCTAGCCACCCCAAATCCAGTGTTGTGCTTGATCTATCATCTCTGCTGAGTTTTTAGCTAAGCTGATGGTGAGCATCACGGTGGTGATGGGTGAGCAGTCAGACTAGAGGGTCTTAATCAACCGTAAGGATCCTGTGATCAGAGGAACGTGAATGTGCTGTTAAAGGTCACAAGCGCTGCACTGCAGCATGAGCATACACAGCGAAAGGCTTTCAGTAGAGCTTCAGTTCATAAATGAGGACTGGGTTATGGAAAATAGGCTCAAGATATAAAACAGAAAACAGATCTTAACGCCAGGTTCTGTGAATGCAACCAGCTGAATTTCACAGATATTGAATTTCAATGACAATTTCTTGTGTTATTTTACCCTCCAGCTCCACCCTGAACAGGAACATGTCAGTGACAAGCATTACTCCTCCAGGCTTGACCTAACAGTGCTTTACTTGCACTATGAGCTAATGGCTGTGCTTACAGCACCTCAGGGAGACACCTCAGAGATCACAATGTCCTTCGGGTACAGCAGGAGACACTCAACTCTCCAAATGTGGAGTTTAATTTGTCCAAAGAGGAGACAGGATTCCCATGCTAATAACTTAGGACCATTTCAGTCATAGGTTTAAAGATGATGTAAGTGCTGAGGCAATACATAAACTAGATGAATGAAGCCCAGATGTCAGGGCTCAAGTCGTGACTCCAGCCCCAGCTGGAGCTAAGGCTGTCTTGAATTCATCACAACACAGTTACATTATTTGCTCATACTGTGGATTTGCATAGGGACAACAGGAAGGTCAGAATTGCTTCAATAGAGCTATGCAATCTTTGTCCTAAATACTGGAAACCCACAGCGTTGGACAAATAAAATGAATTAAGTCTGAAGTGCTTTACATGGATTGTGATCCTATGTTTGCCTCACAAACTTACCTGAGACTTTCCAATCAAAAATCAGAGTGTCATCTCCAATTGTGTAGATGTATGTTCCCTCGTCTTCTTTCGTTACAGCTGAAGCCACAAGCTTATGCAGTTTCCCTTTATCTTCCATTGTGAATTTCTTACTGGTCTTGATTTCTTTGCCATTTTTGTACCACTTCACCATGACATTGGCTTCAGAGGTCTCAGAAACAAATTCAGCTTGTTTTCCAGCAACGGCCCTGATTACTCCTCCACTTGTCTCTTTGATTACGAAGTTTGCCAGTGCTGAAACAAAATATGAAGACACAAAATACATATGATGGTAAAGAACTGCAGGGACATTGGTGACCATGAGGCATTCATTTATCATAAGATCAAACGTGCACGTTTAATCCTAGTTCTAATTGCTAGATTCTAATTCAGAAGCTGGCAAATTGGCAGCTTTTATAAACCACGTACCAGATTACCTTATCTCCACAAGTTGAAGGACGTACACTGTACAGGGGACAGAGCCAAAGGAAGAAGCCCAAGGCTTCAAGAAAATGTCTAAAATAGGAAAACTGAGGAAAGAATTGGAACAAGCAAACTAGAAGGAAATCAATGGAGGGGGTATCTATTACTGCACTGTAACCCCCTGGCAAACAAATCAAGCCTAAAAGATAGAGATATCACTTAGGACTGAAAAGAAAAAAGAAAAAAAAGAATTCCTTTATGGAAATTAATTGGAGTGCAAAAGTTAGTTGATAAAACTGGCCCTTATTAACACACAGTGGAATAATTGACTTCAAAGATTCAAAATCTCACCACTGTCTTAGCCAAAAGTTCAAGCCTAAGTCCACGGTCCTATTTTACTGAGGGTAATTAAGCTTGTTTTCCAACTTCTTGTTAACATATCATTTCAAAACAGCGCACACAACTGAGTTGGGTCTGTTGAGACAGCGCAGTCAGAGCTGCTAAAATCAAAGTCTGGATTATGCATGCATTTGTTCTGCAGTTCCAAGAACACGCATGTATAATACAAATTCAACAACGTTCTACAGAATGCCTGTATTTAGGAGCTCGAGAGCCAGCTGATGGACACTGGGATGACTGAGATCCTGTCAATACATTTAACTCCATCCTATCATACAGTCAAATTTCATTCATTTTTTCAGGAACTGTCTCTTATCATTGTAGTCCTGTCACCACTGCTGGATGTGAGCCCAACCACACAAAAGCAGCTGCTGGTTTTCACTGCAGATACTGCAGTAAGGAGAAACAGCCTCCAGACTGGACCAGCTGAGCGTGGCCCTACCAGGATTTGCTCCAAAGGTCTTATTACCAGTAGTGCTTCCCGATGAAATACATGGGGGTCCTCCTTTGATTCCAACCCCAACCCACCCCACCATGCCCCCTGATAACATCCATCAGGGCCACATCTCGACAGCTCCTGAACACCTCCAGGGATCCCACCACCTACCTGGGCAGCCTGCGCCAGTTAATTCTATGGGCAGACCTGCCAGTATGAAATATTATGCTAACATGACAAAGAGAGAGAAGAAAAGCAAAATTAAGACTAGCTGACAAGCCTTGGCAGGAAGTTCTGCTCTCCATCAATTTAGTCCCTGTGACTCTTCACAGGTGTTTTCTACATTTGGGATCACTGCTACAAAAAGAGATGTTGACATCATCTCTTGTGGCCACCCTGACAGAAGAGCAGGAAGGCTGGGATGCTCTTTTTCCTGTCTTTCCCTTGATTTCCTCTATATCTTAGGGACGAATCACAGGACAGAACACAGAAATCAAATGGCTCTACAAAGCAGATTGGCCAGTTCAAGTCAAAACAGCCACTGAAAACACCCCAGATGCTGTCTGACAACAGCTGGACTGTCGGGGAGTCAGGTGAATGCAGTCTGCTGGCCCTGGGCAGGAAGAGGACAGCCCAGACTGTCACATACCTTTCACTGAAAGCTGATAGAGCATTTTATCCCCCTCACAGATGCACTGATAACTTGCAGCATCATCCATTGAGTCGTTGTGAATTTTCAGGGTGTGTTTCTTCCCCACAATTTGCAGTTCATAATTTTCACTGGCCTTGAGCTCCTTCCCATCCTTCATCCACTCCACAGTAGCGCCTGTGTCTGAAAGCTCAGCCTGCAGTTTGGCTTCCTCACGCAGCCAAGCGCAGATCTTTTCTACATCTTTGCTCTTCTTGGTAAATCTCACTGCAGCACCTGTCAGGAGCAAAGGCCTCGTTATTTCAATTTATATCAGGCTAACGTGGTCAATGTTTGCTGCAACATCTCTGAAAAAGTATCACCTTCTGTTCCTGCACTCATCACTGTGTCAGTGCTGAGCAATTCACGATATTTCATTTGGTCTTCTTGCTGGATTTACTAAGTAAAAATCAACCAAACATCTCCTTCTACTGATTAATAATGCTCTAAACATGCTTCTGCAGAGGTTTCCACCCAATGACAAACAGGTCCTCCCATCATGAATGTTTATTTGTTCTACTTTGTCATGCAAAGCTGATTGATAGAGATATTATTGGAATGATTGCTCCCCTACTTCTAAACTATTCCAGTGCAATCAGAAAGGCTGTCTGAACCTGCAGCTGAAAGTACTGCTCTATGGTCATGCAGTGGTAAACCTGGTGACTGAATGCACTGGCCAATAGCTGTGAACTGCAGACATTCATCAGCTGGCATGCTTGCACGTTGTTGTAAGGTCAATAGTAAACATGGCATCCCCTCCAGGTACAGCTTCACCAGTTGTTAGGGGGGATTTCACAGCCAGGACTGGGTCTGAGGAAGAACATGTATGTCTTAATGCTCTTTAGATGCAAGTCTGGTATCTCATTTAGAGATGGAAGATTAAATCATAGGTACATTTCTACTTCTCCCTTTGCATGAGTGCTAGAAGAAGCACTTCTGTGCTTAAGATCTGTTACAGAAAGTTCTGCCTCTTGCACATGTGAGATATCAAAAGATAAGGATATTCATGTCTCTGTCACAGAAACAACTCGTATCACTTTAGTGGTAGCTGGAGGTTGATAGGAGATAGGAGAACTAGGAATAAAGGAAAGCCTTTGGTGTGTTAATGCACTGCTAACCTTAAAGTCAAAGGAAGCATCTTTAGGGAACCAACACAGCTGCTCAGCACACACTGACCCATTTCCATTGGGGTTTTTGTGCTTACCAAGGTGCACGCTCCCTGGGAATTCCAGAGACGGGCTCTGTCCATGCGCATTGACTGCAGACACTCGGAACTGATCATCAGGCTCTTCAGACAGATTGCTCACCGTGAACTCTGGGACGGGGACATGAGACTCGTGGCACCTCACCCAGGTGAAGCCAGTTAGTTTCTTGCATTCCACAATGTAGCCATCGACTGGAATGGGGCGGTGCATCTTCGGAGGGGACCATGCCAGCGTCACTGAGGTTTCTGTTTTATTTTTCACCACGGGGTCAGTTGGGGGCTGGGTGGGAGGTTTTCTGGGAGCTGAACAGAAATAAATTTCAGAAATATTAGCATAAGGTCATGTAGGCTGGAAAAGACCTTCAAAAGACCTTCAAAATCAGCAGACTCAACTTTCAGCATGACCTACTGAGTCCCACCATTAACTACTGTGGTACCTGAGGACATACATGACAAGCTTATTCCTGCAGGTATTTACATAGTGAATATATTCACCCTCTGGTTGCTTTGGAACATTTTAGAGGTTAAAATCCCATCAGACTTTTTCACTGTGTGCAGCCACTGATACAGGCAGGAGGCTGGGAATTACCTGATGGGCTCTAGTTACAGACTACTGACACAGTAAAGGATTGATTTCATTTAATTTTGGCCATCAGAAAGTTTGGTGTCTGGTTTCAGTCACCCATCTGGACTCCAATTATAATCATATGGAGAACAGCACATTCAGGAGAACTCATCTCAATAAACCTGAATGAAATCACAGAATCATAGGATCATGGGAGGGCTTGGGTTGGAAGAAACCTTCAAGATCATTAAGTGCTAGATGCCAAAGGTCCCACTAACACAGTATTAAGCCAAAAGCTAGATGCTGGAATCAGATCTCCTGACCTTACCATCAGAAACTGAGATGTCATATTTTGCTCAGAGGTGCCTGCTTGTAGGAGGGACAGCTTCCGAGCTTTTTCTGCTCCAGGAACCAGCTCGAGCTTCAGAATTTAAACAGCAGTCAGAAATTAAACTGAGCTTTGTCACCTCCATCAAATAGAAGGAGTGGTTGGGTGGTACAGCTTTCCAAATCGCTTAGAAACTGTCACAACAATCAGATGCCTACCTTTTCTTTTTTAACTTGTTAATACATAGAGCTTAATAGCATCAGAATGCCCCAAGCACTTCAGACAACAGGACAGCTGTAAACCCTTCTTTAAGGATTCCTTTGTTTAACCACTGAGTAACTGTAATTCAGTGGTGCTGGTAGGAGAAGGGAAGTCCTAATCTTCCCAGATGGTGAACAGAGTTATTGTTCACATGCAGACTGGTGCTGCAGCAGAGCCAGAAACCACTCATTTGGGAAACACAGCACCAAGAAAATAATGGGAATAGCTTCATAAAATCAGGAGCTTCACTCAAATTTCATGTCAGATCTATAATTCTTCCTATTTTCAGGAAGAAATGATTTCCCTTTTTCTTGTAGTTTTATTTTCTTTTCCTTTCCAGCAAGCAGCTTTGTAGCTTACAAATTGTTTTCTAATCACCTCCTGGTGTGGACAAATCACACAGGTCTGACTCCATGTTTTACATAGTTAGCATATTATATTTGTTCCACTATGGAACTGTACAGTCATAGAATGGCCTGGGTTGAAAAGGATCCCAAAAATCATCCAGTTCCAACCCCCTGCTATGTGCAGGGACGCCATCCACCAGACCAGGCTGCCCAGAGCCACATCCAGCCTGGCCTTGAATGCCTGCAGGGATGGGGCATCCACAGCCTCCTTGGGCAACCTGTTCCAGTGCGTCACCACCCTCTGAGTGAAAAACATCTTCCTAAGATCCAACCTGATCCACAACCCCTACACACCCTCAGAGCCCCCTAGAGCCCCTAGTCCTCCTATTGCCCACCACAGCCCCATATGCCCACTAGAGTCCCCCTCAACTCTCTTTACAGGCCCTGCACAGCTCTATATAACAGTCTTATAGAACTACCTCTAGTAGAAGCAATCTCCACACAGAGATCCTTTCCCAGCACACTGCGCCACGGGGGGAGCAAAACAGGGGGGGGGCACATACACACACAGCGCCGGGGGGGCCCGTAACCGACCCCCACCCATCCTTTAAAGGGGTGGGGGGTCCGTTTTAATGGGGGGGGGGGGCGAGATCACCTTCACCCCCCACCCCCCCATCCCCACCCCATCCTTTAAAAGGGGGGTGTCCATTTTGGTGTTGGGGGGCAGTGACAATCCGCCCCCCCACCCCATCGTTTAATGGAGGGGGGGTCCGAGACCACCCCCCCCACCCCATCTTTTAAGGGGGGGGGTCAGGGGCTCATGGGGGGCAGCACATCGTGCACAACATTGTGGGGGGGGGGGGCTTTAAATGGGGGGGGTTACAAAAAGCATAGCTCTCAACTATAGATGGGATTGGGGGGGGCTCAATCGATGGGAGGGGGCCCTTCATGCAGGGGGGGCACAGCGTAAGTCAGCGGCTTTGAGGGGGGGTGTTGGGGCTGTTTGGCCTTTGGGGGGGTTATTGTGTGCCCCACCCCCACCACCCCCACACACAATGGGGTGTTAATGTGGGGGGGGGGGGGCTTAGATTAGTTGCGTTCCCTATAGCACTGCCCCCCCCCGTCATTAACCCCCCCGCTTTATCCTTACGGCTGAGCCCCCCCCCGACAGCGCCCCATTCATCTTGATGGGGGGGGGGGGTTTGTCACACGACCCCGGCGCGGCTTACGGCACATCGTCGACCCCACCCCACCCCCCATAACCCCACCCGGGGGGGGAGGGAGCGATGTGGTGAGTGGGGGGGGGGTTCCGGAGGTGGGGGTGAGCAAAGCGCAATATGGGGGGGGGGTCCTATAACTGGAGGGCAGCGGCTGCACAAAGAGCCCGCGGGGGTCGGAGAGCAGCACTTTGGCTGGGGGGGGTCCACGGGGTCCGGGGGTAATGCTGCCCCACCCCCTCCCCCACCCCCCACTGCCGACCCCCCCCCCGCGTTGCCCCCCCGCCCCAACGTCAGCTCCTGCGGCAGCTCCTCGTCGCTCTCCTCCTCCTCTTCCTCGTCTGGGGGGTCAATATGTGGGGGGGGGGGTCCCATCGGGCAGCGGCAGCTCCGCCGGCTCCGATTGGCTGAGCCGCAGTGCGCGGGAGCGGCTGTTGTGTGCCGGTCGGTGGAGGGGAGGCTCTTCATGGAGCTGCCCCGCAGCCAACAACAGCCTGAATGAGATCCTGGAGTCCCAGACGCTGGAGGATGAGCTGGGAAAGAGCAGAGGCTCCCCACAGAAGGGCAAATCACGTCTGATAACGTGAGTATGGAGCACAGCCAGCCCCTTCCTCACATGTGTGGGGCTTCCATGTTCCTCTGTGCCCATTGCAATGTGCCACCCCAATCCTGCTGCCCAGCCAGGAGTGGATGGGATGAGCAGGTTGGGATGCACAGAGCAGTGCTCAGACATTGCTGGGACATTTGTGCACTGCTGTTGAGCTTCCCTTTGTGCAGCAGGGGAGAGGATGGAGGTTTACAGGTGGATGGTTGTTATTTCTATGGCATTGCACAGGTGGTAGAACCATGTCCATTCCCAAACTTATTCCAGGGCATGCGGGAATTTGTGCAGTTGTAGTTCCTGAATTGTGCTATTTAAAACCCTCCTGTAAATGGGGATGTTTTGTAATGCCTGCTGGGGCTGCAGGCAGCATTGCCTTCCTCCTTAGGGGGCAGGTTTAATCACAAGCCTCCCTATTTCCTATCACAAACGTCCTACAAACCATGTCTGGGCATTGCTGTCTCGGCCTGGATCTCAGCTCCTGAGACTGTCAGATGTGAAGCAGCAGCAGCTGGGACAGGGCTGGCTCTGTGTGCCCTCTCTGGGTCTGTGGGCACAGAGTGGGGCAGAGGGATGACTGTGAGAGGGAGGAATTGCCCAGCCACAAGAAAGAGGAAATCAGCTGAAAAGGGGAGATTTGAGAAGCACTGAGGCTGTGGCTGCTTTGACAGTAAGAAGAAACCAAGCTGTCACTGTGCAGATGGGAACTCCAGTAGGAGAGCTGTGGTGGCTTTACAGATGGCAGACAGCAGCTGGAGTGTAGAGCCAAGGGTAGGGGGGGGATCTTCCTCTTAGCAATGCCATGCAAAGAATGATGCAGACTCCTGCAGGGTCGGCTTTGCTGTGTGACCCTGGGTGGAAGCAGCTGGAAGGTCTCAGCCCTTCTGCATTATCCCAGGAGCTGGGGCAGTGCTCGGTCTCATCCCACCTCTGCTAATAGCAAATGCAGAATCCCTTATCTGAGTGCCCTTTTCTCTCATGTAGAGTCACCAACCCTGGGAAGTTCACAAAAAGTTTGGGTGTTGTGTTGAGGGATGTGATTTAACTGGGAAGTATTGGTGATGGTTGGACTGGATGATCATAAGATCATCCAGATCATAAGATCTGAGATCATAAGATCATAAGATCATCCAGGTCTTTTCCAACCTTGAAAATTCTATGGAGTTGTAGCAGATTGTGGGGGTGTAGGTGTGGTATATATATGTACACAGATGGGAATATCCGTATGGAAAAGATAGATCCATGTGTGTTCTGGGCTGCACTGAAAAAGGGGTGGCCAGCAGGAGAGGGAGGTGATTGTCCACTCCTGCTCAGCTCTTGTGAGGCCATATTTGCAGCACTGTGTCCAGGCCTGGGAAGGATGTGGAGCTGTTGGGGGGGGTCCAGAGGAGGGCCACTGTGATGATCAGAGGGCTGGAGCAGCTCTCCTATGAGGAAAGGTGGAGGGATCTGGGCTTGTTTAGCCTGGAGAATGGAAGGCTGTGGGGAGACCTCATTGTGGCCTTTGAGTACTTGAAGGGAGCGTATAAACAGGAGGGGGAATGGCTGTTTATGAGGGTGGATAATGATAGGACAAGGGGGAATGGTTTAAAACTGAGACTGGGGAGGTATAGGTTGGATCTTAGGTAGATGTTTTTTGCTCAGAGGGTGGTGACACACTGGAACAGGTTGCCCAAGGAGGCTGTGGATGCCCCATTCAAGGCCTGCAGGCATTCAAGGCCAGGTTGGATGGGCTCTGTCCATGAGCATTGACTGCAGACACTTGGAACTGATCATCACCCTCTGCAGACAGATTTACAGCCCCTGCACAGCTCTATATAACAGTCTTATAGAACTACCTCTAGTAGAAGCAATCTCCACACAGAGATCTTTTCCCAGCGCCCCTTTGTGACATCATAATGCCCCTTTGTGACATCATAACACCCTTTGTGACATCATAATGCACCTTTCTGATGCCATAATGCCCCTTTCTGACGTCATAATGACCCATTGTGATGTCTTAATGCCCCTTTGTGACGTCATAATGCCCTTTGTGATGTCATAATGCCATTTGAGACGTCATAAGGCTCCTTTGTTTTCATAATGCCTCTTTGTGACGTGATAATGCCTCTTTGTGACGTCATAATGCCCTTTGTGACGTCTTAATTCCCCTTTGTGATGTCTCAATGCTCTTTTGTGATGTCACAATACCCCTTTGTGATGTCATAACACCCCTTTGTGACATCACAATGCCCCTTTCAGACGTCATAATGACCCTTTTTGACGTCATAATTCCCCTTTGTGATGTCATAATGCTTCTTTGTGGTGTCATAATGCTTCTTTGTGATGTCATAATGCTACTTTGTGACGTCACGACGCCCTTTGTGACGTCATAATGCCCTTTGAGACGTCATAATGCTCCTTTGTGATGTCATAATGCTCCTTTGTGATTCATAATGCCCTTTGTGATGTCATAATGCCCTTTCTGACGTCATAATGCCCCTTTGTGGTGTCATAATGCTTCTTTGTGAGGTATCTGTGGTGCCATTGATAATGAAGTGTGATGAACTGGAAGGCTTTCAGTAGAATTGCAGCCCTAACATAAACAATGACTTGAACTCTGGAATTCTGTGTAAAATCATTAGCTAGCTTGTGGTCCGGGTCTTCAAACCAAAGGCTGTGAGGTGCTGCTCTTGTTGACGCAGGCTGTGAAAGATGACTTGAGCTCTAAGAGTAATTTCCCTTCTGCTCTTTATATGAACGTCAAATCCACAATTAGAATATTAAGAAGATAATATAAAATTTTGTGCTGCTGGACTGAGGACTTCCATTAGCTGTTAGCCATAGTTTGGAACTTGCAAAGCAATCATATTGGAGCCTTGCTGGGCAACCTGCTCCAGTGTCTCACCACACCCACAGTAAAGCATTTCTTCCTAATATCCAATCCTAATCTACCTTCTTCCCATGTAAAGCCATTTCCCCTCATTCTGTTGCTACCTGCCCTTATGAAAAGTCCCTCCCCAGCCTTCCCTGTAGGCCCTCTTCAGATACTGGAAGGCCACTCTAAGGTCTCCTTGGAGTCTTCTCCAGGCTGAAGAGCCCCATCTCTCTCAGCCTGTGCACATAGTAGAGGTGCTTTCAGCCCTCTCTGATCACCTTCATGGCCCTCCTCTGGACCTGCCTGAACATCTCCAAGTCCTTCTTGTGTTGAGGGCTCCAGAACTGCGTGCAGTGCTCCAGATGGGGTTTCAATGAGAGGAGTGTGGAGGGGCAGCACCACCTCCCTCGACCTGCTGGTCATGCTTCTGTGCTTTAAGCTTATGCTTTAAGGTCCTATATGCTTTAAGGTTTAGATAGTGCAGTCGCCTCACCTCTTCAGGTTTATCTGTGAAGGTCCCTTCCAAGTGAACCGTGCTGATCCAGACAGTTCGGATTGCTCATTAAAGTGTTTTAGTAAGTTGGGCTGGTCCTACGAAGCAGTATGACTGCAGTAAGCAGTGTACATGGTGCGCTGTGAGTACTGCACACATTCCTCTTGGCAGCTTGTGGAACAGAAACTGTGCATTGTTTGGATTGTGTAAGTATTCCTGTTGGTCTCTTGTGATGCTTACCTTCTTAGAGCACCTTTCCTCGTTTGGCTCTACATATTTTGGTACCTTACTTGTTCTGTTTGGCTTAGCAGGGAAGGTCTTCTTCTGAAGCATCCTCAGTCTTGGTCTGGGCAGCATACTTAGAAATGACATGGACGTTACATGAGTGGGTGGTCAAAGGGGGGAAGAACTCACCTTTCTGATCTGTTTCCTTTTAGAACACAGTCCTGGAGAGGATTTGCTTTCCTTGTTTCCTGGAGACTTGGATTCTTAGATGGTTTTGACTGCAGCTATTTCTGATGTTAATTCCTTTTTCTGTACTTTAGTAGCCAAGTGCAAGTGGAGTGCTTTGGGAATTGTCTGAAGTTGCCAGGTTGCGTGTGATCACATATGTAACGTGGAGTTATGTGTGGTGCCAGTGATAATTAAGTGTGATGAACTTGAAGGCTTTCAGTACAATTTCAGCCCTAATGTAAACAGTGACTTGAACTCTGGAATTCTGTGTAAAATCATTAGCTAGCTTGTGGTCCAGGTCTTGAAACCAAAGGCTATGAGGTGCTGCTCTTGTTGACGCAGGCTGTGAAAGATGACTTGAGCTCTAAGAGTAATTTCCCTTCTGCTCTTTATATGAACGTCATATCAACAATTAGAATATTAAGAACATAATATAAAAGTTGTTGCTGCTGGCCTGTGGACTTCCATTAGCTGTTAGCCATAGTTTGGAACTTGCAAACCAATCTTATTTAGACTTTAGTGGTGAAATCTTCTGATGAAATCTTCCTTCTAATTCTGCAAAAGAATCTCAGTGGAACATTTCTGTCTGAAAAGGCTCTGGCATATGAAGATGTGCCAGACTGCAGCCATGTGCCAGATGCGTTTGGATCCATGGAATTTTCTGATGTAGCTTCAGTGTTTGAAGAATCTCCACTCGATCTAAATACTCAGAAAACAAAGCAGGTGTGTGAAGATGTACAGCTAGTTTCTTACAGAAAAAATACAGCTCTTAATCTAGAAATCTGCTTCTCATTGTATCTAGTGCTTACTCCATATTTAAGTATCTAGTGGACCTTGACCAAAGGAAGATAAAGATAGAGCAAAGAAGTATGTTAAGCATAAATTTTGTTGCCTTCTACCTGTAGGCCATGGTTGGTTTGACGTGATCCCTAACTCCAGTGTTTGGTTTGCACAGAAACAGCAAGCAAGGGAACAAGTAAAGGAGTCAGTGAGGATTTTAAAACACAATGGGAAGCGATAAGGCACAGTTAATAAGATTCTGGAGTTAGGCTGGAGGTAGGCAGAGGTTGAAAGGTACCGAAAGAAATTCAATCTTACTGTGTTGGACAACAAAATCCACTGTGATATTATTCAAATTTTTAACTAAACCAAGTGATAATTCATATTTATGTTTAGATAAGCTGGTGAGGGTTAATCCTCAATGGAGAATTGAGATGAACAAATAAAAAAATGGTGTTTGACAGTCTATAAGAAACGAACTTATTCTAGGAGAGAATCAGAGTTTTCAACTGTTTTGTTCAATAGCCAAATAATGTATGATATTTTTATAAGCATTGTGTCTGACCTTCTCAGCTGTTAGAATTTCTTTGACAGTAACTTCTCCGGCTGTGATCAGAAAACCTTTTGTTCCGTCTCTGGCACCATTCGAGGCATGATACTCAACTGGGTGATATGGAATTCACACTGTCAACTCCAGTGACAAGAAAAGTGGCATCTAAGAAGCGTGCAAACACAGAGAATGTTGATGCAGAGTCAGTGTTAAGAAATGAGCTGCCCTTTGCATTTCCTGCTCCAAAGGCCTTCTTTTCGAAGAGCCAGACAGAGAAGCAAGTAGAAGGCATATCTTTTTAGGCGCCTACTTCCAAAGGTATGTTGTATCTAACAAATGGAAACCTAGAACATGTGTAGCTTAGGAATTTTTTACTTTTAATATGAATGCAGTACTTGTAGGTCCTAAAATTCTGAAAGGTTTCAGTGTGGGGTTTATTTGGTCACAGCACATACAGCTGCCATCCTGTACATCTGACAGTGCACTGCAAGCGGTTTAACCATATATCAGGGCATGGTACACGTCTGTTAATGATAGAAGTTCTCACAGTTTCACAAGGAGCATGCCTTGAGATGCATTCAGATAATGAGATAAGTGCTGTGTTCCTAAAACTAGCATGTGTCTCCACTCTCCATCGAGATTTAGTAGATAATTTCTTTAACAATTATGATGAGAGTTTTGTTTTGTTTTTATTTTTTTCTGGGCTATTATTTTGAGTGAAAGAAAAGGGTATGCTTTTATTTAAGCGAGCTTTTGATTGCATCATGCTTCTAAATTAAATGTAACCTACTGAATTCCTCATGATAGCATACGAGTACTTGCGTGTATCTGTTCTCCCTAATAGAGGGAGAAGAGACTCAGTGAACCTGGACAGTGTTACCCAGGGTTGTGAGAACAGCTAAATGATTGTTGAGAACTGGTCAACTCGTGAGCCTGAGACCTGGGATCCTCCATCCTAGGGTGGAACTTTACTGGAGCACGTGGGTGCCACAGCAAAAAAAGGACTGTGTACAATAGACTGAGAGTTTGCTGAGTTTCTTGGTTTACAGAAAGCACAAATAACTCAGCAGCAAGTGACGTATTTGGGATAGGAGATGACAGCTGGACTTTGAACCTTAAGGACTGCCAAGAAAGAAGCCATCTGCTCAACCCCTGAGCTGCAAACTGCCAAGGAACTCCATACGTTGCCAGGAATGACAGGAGGGTGCCAACCATGGATACACAGCTACGGACTGATGGTAAACTTGAAACAGCTTGAAGTGAGTAAGGGATATCCAGGGTGCACTGGTGCTCAATATTCAAGAAGCCCATCAATCTACACTGGGCCAAAGGATACCAGTTTTAATATCTCATGCAGTGTTTACTGTATTGGAGGCAAAAGGGGGACATTGGCTTTCACCCCACAGAATCACAGAATCACAGAATTACCCGGGTTGGAAGGGACCTCAAGGATCATGTAGTTCCAACCCCCCTGCCTAGCAGGGCCACCAAACATACGCCTTTACTAGATCAGGTTGCCCAGGGCCCCGTCCAACCTGGTCTTGAACACCTCCAAGGACGGGGCATCCACAACCTCACTGGGCAGCCTGTTCCAGGACCTAACCACCCTTCTAGTAAAGAACTTTCCCCTAACATCCAACCTAAATCTTCCCTCCTTCAACTTAAAACCATTTCCCCTAGTCCTGCTATTATCAGCCCTTTCGAAGAGTTTACTCCCCTCCTGGGAGTAAGTTCCCTTCAGGTACTGAAAGGCTGCAATGAGGTCACCCCGCAACCTTCTCTTCTCCAGGCTGAACAAACCCAACTCCCTCAGCCTGTCCTCATAGGGGAGGTGCTCCAGCCCCCTGATCATCTTCCTGTCCCTCCTCTGGACCCTTTCCAAAATCTCCATATCTTTTTTGTACTGAGGGCTCCGCACCTGGACACAGTACTCCAGATGGGGCCTCACAAGAGCAGAGTAGAGAGGGACGATCACCTCCCTATCCCTGCTGACCACCCCTCTCCTGATGGAGCCCAGGATCCCATTTGCTTTCCGGGCTGCCAGAGCACACTGCTGGCTCATGTTAAGTTTCTCATCTATCAGGACCCCTAGGTCTTTTTCAGCTGAGCTGCTCTCAAGGACAACTCCTCCCAGCCTGTACAGGTGCCTGGGGTTCTTCCGGCCCAAGTGCAAAACCTTGCACTTTGCTGTGTTGAACCTCATTAGGTTCACCCGAGCCCAGCTTTCCAGCCTGTCAAGGTCCCTCTGAATGGCATCTGTTCACCCCAAAGATTCCCGAAATACCAGGCCATCCTGGTAGAGCAGGGTGATATAGAAATAATTGTAACTACTATTGCCAACCCAGTATCTTTCCTTAGCGGAACTCCCCTGGTGGAGAACCAGGATGACATCACTGCTTTGAAACAACTGATGCTGCACATTACATCCAGTCGGTTGGAGCTGAAGGACGAACCCTTAGAAGATGCAGAAGACGCCTGATTTACCAGCAGCTGCAGTTTTGTGAGACAAGGAGGCTTTAAGGCAGGACATGCAGTAACTGCTACTGAGCAGGGAATGGAAGCACAACCATCAGCCATGGGGACTACCCCTCAGAAGGCTGAAATAACTGCCTTGACGAGAGCCTTAATGATATGGACAGATGCTAACTATGTGTTTGGGGTGTCACACGCTCATAGTACCATCTGAAAAGAGCAAGGATTGCTCACACACAAGGAAAAGAGCGTGATGTAAATGTACCTATGTTGTAGGGCACAGTTCTCTATCCAGGCCCAAGTCTGTGTGGGTGTCTCCTCTAT
Organism: Coturnix japonica; assembly: GCF_054131305.1. Taxonomy (NCBI): domain Eukaryota; kingdom Metazoa; phylum Chordata; class Aves; order Galliformes; family Phasianidae; genus Coturnix; species Coturnix japonica. Next base: position 15,359,695 of record NC_140671.1, on the reverse strand, counting down.
CCACAAAGCTGCTCACACTGCAGGAGGCACAGGCTGAGAGGAGAGGCCAGAGCAGCTCTCCCACTGTGACACGGAGCAGCAGGATACAAGTAAAGGAAGGCCCCACAGCTGTACTGGGAAGATTCCACACAGTCATCAATTTTTCATCTGAAAGGTAAAGAGGAATTCCCTTTTCTGCCCCTATCATCATTGGTCGGGTGAGTAGCAATGATGCCCGGTGTGCTTCCATCAATGGAGCAGAATAGGCGGAAGGCTGGGGTGCAGGCTGACCTCTGCTGAGGTGAGTGGGGGCTCAGGGTGTTGCTCAGTGGTAGATTTGTTCACACTGAGTTCTAACAGGAAACTTGCTCAACATCGAAGGCCTTGCAAAAGTCTGGCTGAGTGATGTCAGTTGCTTTTCCTTTCCCTACTGATGCTGTCACTCCACTGTAGAAGGCCACCAAAGCGACCAGGCTGCATGTCTCCGTTTCCGCTGTTTCTCCATATCCTTCTTGTTGCTCCCTGTAACCAGCAGGTTCAGCCATGCTGCTTTCCTGCCTCCTCTACTGTGTTTCGTGTGGTCGGGATGGAGCTCAGAGCTCCAGCTCTGAGTAAGGTTTTCTGAGAAAGTTACCATCTCTTTTCCATTCCTTTACCCCTAAAAACAGTTTTCCAGTGTCTCTCATGCAAGAATTCTTTGAACAGCCTGCAGCTGACTCTCCTGAAGCTCAGGATCCTGACTTTGCTTTTTGCCAGGCCTGCATTCCTTGAGATGAGGAACTCTAGGAGGGCATGGTCACTACAGCCCTGACCACCTCCAGTCTTAACCCCTGCTGTGCACCATGTCCAGTAATGCTTCCCTTCTGCTTGGTGTGCTTAATACTTGACCCACAAAGTTATTGTCAGTGCACTCCAGCAGGCTCTCAGACAGCTTGCAGCAACTGGGATTGGTGCTGGGTGGTTGCTGGGAGGTGTCTCAGCAGAAAAGCTGGGCTGGGGTGGGCGTGCTATGTCAGTCCTCATCGCAGCTGGCAGAGAGAGTTAGAGGAGGGTGATGGGTGCTGCCTGCTCTCAGTGCTACTGCACTGAATTTGGGGCACAGCAGCACACTGGTGAGTGAGCTGGGAGGGAGACGGACTGCTGCTGTGCATGGCTAGGCCAGAGCTGGAGGATTGTCAAACACGTGAGTCATGCTGGTGCAGCCATTGCAGCTGCAGCAGGAGTAGAAGACAAAGAGGTTTTGTAGAGGATAGAGGGTGGTGATTCATGGTTTGATGTCCAGGTGGAGGCCGATAACAAGTGGTGTCATCCAGGAGTCTGTCTTGGGACCAGTGCTTTTTTACATGGTTATCAGAGACACCAATGATGCAATGGAGTGCACCCTCTGCTGTTTGCTGAGTGGTGCGGCTGACGCAGTGGAAGGAAGGGATGCCATTCAGAGGGAGCTCAACCGAGAGGTTGGCCTACGTGAATCTAATGAGGTTGAACACAGCAAAGTGCAAGGTTTTGCACTTGGGCTGGAGGAATCCCAGGCATTTCTACAGACTGGGAGGAGCAGTCCTTAAGAGAAGCCCCGCAGAGAAGGACCTGGGGGTCCTGGTGGATGAAAAACAGAACGTGAGCCATCAGCGTGCTCTTGCAGCTCAGAGAGCAAATGGTCCCCTGGGCTCCATCAGAAGAGGGGATGGCCAGCAGGGACAGGGAGGTGATTGATCTTCATGATCCTTGAGGTCCCTTCCAACCCGGGCCATTCTATGATTCTGTGATTACACTCGCTGTCAGAAATAACAGCAGCTGTACAGAAGCTGGATATATTTTGGGACAGTTCTTGTAACCAGCTGATTTTAAGACCTTGCCCGAATTGGGGGTCTAAATTGCATGTTAGGAGAAAGCTGGTAAAGTGGCTATTGCTCATTCTTTTTCATTTGCTGATTCTTTCATTCGGGTTCCTTTTCCAAAGGAGATTCTGGTGATGGAAGCAATTGAAGAAAGAACAAAAGCAGCTCTTGCCAAGAATGCTTGAAGTCCCTGTGGAGAGAAGCAAAGAACTTGGGCTTCCTCTGGGATGCTCCCCACCATGTCTCAGGAAGGAGACAACTGCTGTTCCACTTTCTGCTCTTTGTGTGGAAAGGTACGTCTGGGTTTTCTTCTACCTGTTTTTCTTTTTCTGGCTTTGAAGGAGAAGGGGTGGAGCAAGAGGAGACCCACTGGTCATTTGTTACCTCAAGAACAGGATGGATTCTGCATCCTGTTCTCACATCCAAGTGAGAAACTTGGGCTAGTAGCATGGGCATGTTTCAGGCTGGACTCTTCTTTTGCTACTTGGTTTCCTTTTGGCTACAGGGAGACAGCTGTCTAAAGGTGTGTTTTCAGACCCACTCTCCAAAACCATGTTTCATTGTTGCAGGTGGTTCAGTGTGCTCTTGCAGGGTAGATGCTGTAGTTTGCTGTAGAATCTAAATGGTTTCTGTTCCTAGGGGAGGACTGAGAGGAGGTAGTGAGAAGAGAATTCAATGCCTTAGGTGTATCTTAGTGAGAAATGTTGGCATGAGGTGCTGAAAGTCTTGAGTTGTCAAAGGCCAGTGATGCTCAGACTCCTTAACCTGCTGGAGCAGGGTGGAAGCAAGGAGTGGGCACTGCCGTCACACAAGCTGCACTTGGTTCTGGTCTGCCAGGTCTGTGCTGGCCTGGATTTCTTCTGAGAAGTTTGTTGGAGCTGCTTGGAGTAGTGAAGGGTGGGGAAGAAGTGCTGCTCCAGAGCTATGAGACGTGCAGCTCCTTCTGAAGTGCTCCTGAGAAGGACGGAGCGCATTTGCTGCAGCTTTCTCTGCAGATGTGCTCCTCACCTTGAAATCCTCGTGGTTTGTCCTCAGCTCCTGACCACGGCCTGTTCTCTGTTTTGCAGGCTGATAACATGCAGAAGCCGCAGCTGGTGCGTGCTATGTCATCTTTAAACGTACCAGCATTTGCGGCAGCCCATGTTATTAAGAGACACGTCACCCAGGGGCCAGATGAGCTCTCTCTGGAGGTAAGCAGTTCCAGGCATTCCGTGTTGTCGTGCATAGAAGAGGGCAGTCCTTTCTGCTTTGTTTTCCTACCAGATTTGCTGAATCTGGGATTGATGTTTCAATCTCTTTCAGGTCGGAGATCTGGTGAGCATTGTTGATATGAGGACATATCAACAGGCTGAGCCCCTGGTGGAGAGGCAAGCGTGGCTTTGAGGTAGGCACACGTTTTTGACTAGAGAGCACAACTTCAGTAGAGTTGGGAATCTCAGCTTGGAGCTGCTCTGCCTGCACAGGATGGCTGCTGGATGCAAACAGTTGCCCTGTGTCACTGTCAGTGGACCTTCCCTTTGGCTCTGGGCTCGGGCTAATGCTCACCTGTCTTTTTGTTCTAATTACAGGTTGGGCTTTTCCCTGGTGAGTGCATGGAACTCATCAGCGGAAAAGTTCCCGATTCCCTCCTCAATTCATTGCCAAAGCCAGTTGCGTAATTTTCATTTGACAACGCGAGTTAGTCAAATAGGGTCAGAACGTTACTTTCAGGGGGTTTGTTTATGCCCAAGTTCAGCAAGCTTAGAAAGAGAACTACAGTAATCTCCTTGGGCACCTCCAGGGATGGGGAAAATCCATTCTTACGTGTCCTTGTTGGGAATGTTCTTCCCGTTGTTACATGCTCTGTCGAATGCATTGCGCTCAGCTTCGTCCAACCGAGCCAGGCCTGAAATGAACTGGTTTCTTTGTTTTGTTGCGCAGAGCCAAAGAAATGGGGCAAGCTCATCAACGGCCTTTGTTCCCTGGTGAAGGCCAGCCCCGGGAGAGCAAAGCAGCCTGAGCCTCCGACATTCTCCGGATCCATGTCCTTGCTTGACATCGTTGAGAGGTATTTAGCCTTCAGGACTTGAGGGCTGAGCTGTAGGAATGGAAGCATCCTCTGCTGTTTGAAACAGAGGGCGTTTCTAAGCTGTGTTTCAGCAGAAAGCAGGCAGTGCCCAGAACAGGCAACTTTTGGCCAGGGCTCGGTGCAGCTCTTCCATCACCCTGCACCACGTCTGACAGCATGCTCTGTTTTCTCTGCAGAATGAGTTCTCCCAGGAAGAGGGCAGAGTCAGCAGCTGGCAGTTGGTGTTCCTGCTTCTGCCTGGGCAAACCATCCCCTGTGGCCAAACGCCAACTGCAGAGCAGTGCCAGGGAGCCCTCTGAAGCAGAAGTCTTGGTCCTGGCAGGTAAGGGTGCAAGTCCAGCTTACAAAACACTGCTTGTCAGCAACACAGGTAGAATTCATGCTTTCAGTGGGCTTGTACCTCCTTCTGGCATTCAAGCCCGTCTTGATCCCTGTCTTTCCCAAATGAGTCTCTTGTCAACACAAGAGCTGGACCTGCACGTGGATCACTTTCAAGACAGTGACACTGTTGCTAGAAGCCTATTTGCTTCTGCCCACCACCACTACATAGCCAAATGTCAAGAATCTCCATGGTTCATCTTGTGAACGTTCGACACTAACTGCTGTACATCTGCTCCTTCCTAGGAGACCCGAGCCCTTGTATATCCCCAAGACGCAGGGCATGTTACGATGACGCATCTTCCATCAATGAAGAGTTGTTACTAAGCACAGAATGCTGCAGTTCAGATGAAAGCCTTCCGTATAACATCAGCTATCAAGAGAAGAAGGTCATCATCGTTGAAGCCTTCATTCATCCCATCCCTACTGAAGCTGCTGACCTGAGCCCACCAGACACCTCAGGCACCAGCCTGGACTCAATGTCTCTGCAGTGCAGCCCAGCCCAAGCACAGCCCGAGTGCCCCGACAGCAGCACCACCATGCAGGCTCAGGTCAGCATCACCGAGGAGAAGCTGAGCATCTCGCAGGGGGGCACAGAATCAGGACACGAGTCCCAGGCTCCGGGCAACAGCACGGTCTCTGAGCAGCTCTCATGATTACAAGAGAGGATGAGTCCCATCTTTCCTCCAGACCTCACACCCCCTCCTTTCTCCTATTGAATAAAGGCACGCTCGTGCTCAATCAACGCCTTGACTGAATTCCGAGTTTTCATTCGCAGAGATTGGGATGAGTGCAAGAAACTGCAAGGCAGCTCAGCTTACAACACTCTGGCTGTGGGGTTTGTGCGGCCGAGCTCTGGGTGTGTTCCCATTTTGCCTGACTTTGGGATGCCTGCAGCGAGAGCTCTGCTGCCGTTGTGAATGGCAGCAAATAGTCTCTAGCATCCTGGATGCTGCTCATGAAAACCCCAAGCTTCCTGGCTGTGGCTGTGATGCTTTTCAGGGCCTTTTGATGCTCTTTGATGCCGTGGCTGCTCCCTAACACCTCTGTCCTCCCGCCGTGTCCATTCCTGGCTCTCACCTGTGAGCTGTCCCTGCAGATCATCTCCAGCCCTGCCATCATCGTGCTGCGGCAGGAGGAACTCGCCCTGACCAACATCAGGCAGTGCTGCCTGCCTCTCTCACTCTCTAGACCAAGTGTAACTACGCTGTCATGGAGACAAATGCTTCTGTCACATCCTCCATCCCTGCAGACATTTACCGGTAGGTGGCTCTTGCAGAAGAAGATTCAAGCAGCAGAACCTTTTGCTCAGCTACAGCACACAAATGCTACAAAAGCAGGAATAACCCGCAAGCTCTGGGTCTGTTTGTCTTGCACAGGCATGCACTAACTGCGTTTGATGGTACCCCCCATCCTTGATTTCCTTCCCTGCTCCTTGTCTGATGGCGCTGCTGAGCCAGGAACAAGCTGCCCAGTGTGGCAGAGCATGGTGCAGGGCTGTGCTGGGACCTCCTCCCCTTCATCTGCTGCAGATCAGTGCCACACACGTGCCATCGAGATGCTCTGGCACGGGATGTGCCTCCAACCCAAAGCTCCTTCCCACCTCCCAAGGAAAAGCAAAGCAACCCAAGCATCTCCAGCAAAGCTGCCCAGCAGACAGCAGGGAATGCAAACAGTTTCTGGCTGCTCCCCTACACTCCTGTCCTAAGTAATAGACCCCATGAGGACTGGCTGGGAAATCAGTGCATGACACATGTGAGTGTGCACAGGATTGTGCAAAGCAGTGGGGTTCCATGAGTTTGTGTGTGTGTGTATCTCTGCTGTTATGAAAGCATGGGAAGACTGCCTTACTGAGTCCCAGATAATTACTTATCCTCAAATGATTTTTCCTGGCCAAAGTTAGAGCCTCTCACAGGTAATCGAGACCAACAGGCTGTTGTTGCACAATCAACAGACACAATCTAGATGAATAGCTGAGGAAAATAAAGCATCATGCCAAGGGTACTAGATAAGTGAGCAGCTTGAGATCTGGACATTTATGTGATACTCATGGTCTTAGACAATATTTGCTTAGTGAGGTCACATAGAATGAAAGTAAAATAGAAGAAGTGCAATTGGTCTCAGTTCACAGCTGGCTGGTTCGTCTCAGGCTAATCCTGAACTGCCTCAAGCGACTGCTTTGGTGCTCTACAGAACAGCAACTTCAGAGATCTCTTTCTATTACTAAGTGTTTGAAAGAGCAATTTGCTCTGTTAATTATCCATCATTTCTGTGCAGTCTGTTTTGTCAGACTTGTCTTTAGCTTCCAAGTTGTATGTGAAGAATTGTTTCCGTTGTAATGCACAATGTACTAAAAATTGAGAGATGAAAATGTGAAGAGTTTTTCCAGCTTTGATTTCATGTCTGGAATTTTGGAACCCACTACTTGCAGTTGTTAATCTGTCCAAACTGGTCTGGTTTGGAATGCCCTCATCCTTCTTGAATCGCTGTTAAAGGCGGAGCAATTCCTACAAGTGCCATGGCCCCACTGTTGTTCTAATTCTTGTTTCTTTGTTTTCCACACGCTGCTTTTCAAGCCTCCTTTTTCTTTACAGTCAAAGTGAGAACTGCACTGTGAGGTGTCTGAACCTTGTTGTGCCTGTACATAAATAGAACAGCAGCAAAGCCAGACAGGTGACTGTGCTGACAGCTCTCGTAGCCAGTAACACGTAACTGTGCTAAATCCCTTGTGACGGCTTTGATTTCATTTTTGCCAGTGAAATCCTTGTAAAAGGAACTGCAGCAGTGTGATGAGCTAAGGTGAAGATGCTGGTTTTAGTAGTGCTCTAAGCTGAGTGAAAGGGCAATTGAATGAGGGTTATATGCTTTCTCTGGGACGATAAGGCTCTTTTTCCTGAGGGAAAGAGCCAGCCTTTCATGGGCTATATGTGGGCTTTGGCAAGGGCAGACAATCCAGTCTGTCAGGAAGCCATTTGAGGTGCTTCAGGTTTGTAAGCTTGTCTTTTAGTTTTTCAGGCGGATATTTGGAGCATGGGTGTAGTGCTGTATGCTCTGCTGTGTGGGTTTTCCCTTTGGATGATGACAATATGATGGCAGTCTACAGGAGGATACCAGTGGGTATCAGTGGTGCTAGAATACACTGAGAAGGGAAATAGCTGAGCTTGACAAGAGGCCTTGCTTTTCGGATGGCAGAACATGCTGAGCTGTGAGTAGAAAGGCCTGTCTGCTGAATATTGTCCCTGTTTTTGCTGCTTTGTCTACCAGTATTTAGTGGAATTGGTTCTACGCTTGGTTGGCCTATGTGGCACTGTAGCCTAATTCAGTACCATGATAGCATACAGAATTTAAGGAGAAGTATTTTCTTGCCAATGGTCTGGATTTTTTGTATCTGGTTCTTCAACTGGCTGCTCCCTATACTATCTGTAGTAAAAATACAGACACATCATTTGATTTCCCTGAAATGAATGTTCCTAAATGCCAGCTCTTCTCATGTCTACAAAGATCAAAGTTCTGCATTTGCTATTAGAATTTCCTCTTCCAGAATCAGGAGGTAATGTAGGACCCCACAGATTGCCTTCAGAATCCAGCAGTTAGTTCTGTTTCCTTTCGGAGTGCATAACAACCTGAGCAAATGAATTGAATGACGTGGCTTATTAGTCTGGTACAAACTCTGCTGTACACTGAAACTTGGTCCATTTGTAAGCAGGACTTTTTCCATCTCTGCAGGACAGCAGAAAACCCTTTGTGCTAATCATGATGCCAAGAAGCAGAATGCGGCAAATGGCAGATGATCCAACTGCTTCAGGTGTTCATTTCCTTAAAACTGAATAGTTTTGGACTGAGAGTTTGTAAGCAGAACGGAGCTCTTAAAGCTGTCAGAGACTATTTCTGCACTGTTCAATTCTATCTGCACAACATACACAGGATCTCAGAACTGCGTTGCTTGAATTGGTGGAACTTGTTGAAGTGAACTGGGATGAGCAAGTTTTAGAACTTAGTCAGAATGCAGTAAAAAATGGATAATCTCATGAGTATTAAGGTACAGGCTTGCTATTTCTGCACTGAATTTGTTTTTATTTTACATGGCTGTGATCTGAAAGTTGCTTGAAACGCAGGCACCTAGGCACTGTTGTGTAACTGAATTTCACACGATAGGTCCTGAAATATCCTGGAATCAAAAACTCTGACTTGTTTTAAGTCTGCTGCTTGAGTCTAATCAGGGTCATAGTGTCTGTGTGCAGTGTTTCTTTCCCTGTAATGCTCCACATCATTTCATTTTGGGAATATTGAAGGAAATGGACTATGTGCCATAACTGTTGTTAGAACAAAGTATGTCTGGTGTGATCTTATGCATAGGTTCTGTAACTGCTCTTCACAGCTCAGGTGTTTGACCTTCCTTTTGGTGAAGTGATGAAATACTGCTGGTTTCTATTTGTGCTTCTAGGCACCTTGAAGCTCTTAGGAATAGAACAATTGTCTCCAGTTCTTTTCAGTGATATCAGTAACAGCTCGAGTGTTGCTGCCCACTAGGTAGACCCAAAGAAGCAGATTACAGTGAAACAACACACGAGCTGGACCTGAATGAGGATCACTTTCAAGACAGTGGCTATGCTGCTTCAAGCCTACTTGCTTCTTCCTGCCGCCACTCTATTACCAAGTATCAACAACCTTTCATGATTCAACTTGCAAATGTTTGAAACTAACCCTTGTGTTTCTATGCCTTCCTAGGTGATTCGAGCCCTTGTCAACCCCAAAGATCCAAACCAAGCAGTGTCTTTCCATCAATGGAGAGTTCTTATTAAGCATGAATGGCTGCAATTCGGATGACAGCCTTCCACATGGTAACAGTGATGGACACAAGGGGCTCATCCACGTTCATGCTCTCATATCTCCTGGCTCTGCTGAAGCTCCTGACCTGAGCCTGCCAGACACAGCAGTCACCTGCCTGGATTGTGACCCAGCGCCTTTGCAGTGCTGCCCATCCCAAGCACAGCCCGAGTGTCCCAGCAGCAGCACCACCATGCAGGAGCAGGGCAGCATCAGTGAGGTGAAGCTGAGCATCTTAGATGGGGACTTAGAGTCAGGCTGCCAGTCCCAGGCACCAGGCAGCAGCACCAGCTCTGAGCCACTCTCATCTTGACAAGAGGAGTCCCATCTTCACCCTTGACCTCTCAAGCCCTCCTGTCTTTTATTGAATAAAGTCACTCTCATGCTCAGTCATCGCCTCGACTGCATTCTGAGTCTTCAATCACAGGGATTGGGATGAATGCAACAAACAGCAAGGCAGCTCAGCTTGCAATGCTATGGCTGTGGGGTTCGTGCAGGCAGAGCTCTGGGTTCCCATTTTGCCTGGCTTTGGGATGTCTGCAGCAAGATCTCTACCATTTTGTATGGGAGCAAATAATCTCTAGCATCCAGGTTGCTGCTCATGATATATCCCAGTCTTCCTGGCTGTCACTTTGTGATACTTTTCAAAGCCTTCTGATACTCTTTGATGCCTTGGCTGCTCCCTAACACCTCTGTCCTCCTGCCATGTTGACTCACGTCTCCCACTTTTAAGCTGGCTTTGCAGATCATCTCCAGCCCTGTCATCATCACGCTGCAGCAGGAGGTGCTCACCTGGCCCAATGTCTGGCAGTACTGCTTGTTCTGCAGATGAGCAGCTGCCTCCTCATCTCTTCAGCTACAGTAGTTTTTCTCAGGGCAGTTAGATGCAGTCATGCTCCTCTGGATTTGGTGTGTTAAATCCATGCTGCATGGCAGCAGTCAGTGCAATACAAAGGTGTTCTGTGTGCCATAGCATTTCTCCAGGGGCTGCCAAAGGTAGAAGCACAACACAGCACCATCCTTCTGACAGTAATGTCTGTGAGTGTTAGACATGTGAGCACTGCATCATCCCCAGCGTGTCAGTGCTTTTCCACACCAACCTGACTCTCACACTCTGCACTGAATGTAACTCTGCTCTTGTGGAGACAAATGCTTTCTGTCACATCCTCCATCCCTGCAACCATTTGCCGGTAGGCAGCTCTTGCAGAAGAATCAAGCAGCAGAACCTTGTGCTCACCCTACAGCATGCAAATGCTATGAAAGCAGAAATAACCTGGCATGCTCTGGGTCTGCAAGGCTGCACAGATGGGAGAGGTAGATTGTGTTTTTGCAGTGGAAGTTTCCAGTATTTTCAGTACATAGTGTAGGCCCTAACTGAATGTATAACCCTCTTGTAAAACAGCTGTATAAGTAGTTTTTCCACCAAGAAAGTTGCTGAACAGAATTAAGTTCAGACTGGGGGCATTCTGACATGGGGAGAATTGAGACAAGCACAAGATAAATACAGGGTGGGTAGAGCCCAGCACAGGACAGAATGAATGTACTGACTTTTGGAAACATTGCCCTTCTCTGTCCGCAGAAAAGTACAAGGCAGACCTAAAAACAAGAGGTTGGTAATTGACCTTCTATGGAAATGAATCCTAGCCACAGTCTCGAGGAGTCTGTGAGCCTGAGATGCTCAACCAATGAGAGCCATGAGAGCATCACCTGCAGTGGGTTTAGGGCACAGAACAGAATTGATTTCACTGACTGGTGTGCAGTTTCTCCCTTGCCAATAGGGGATGTGCGCGCAGTATTGCAATAATGAATAAGCACTGCTGCTATCGCTGCCATCTTTGCCTAACTAGAAATCTTTGACTTTGAGAGTTTCTCACACAAGGGGAGAGGGTAAGAAAGTAAAGAGGCACAGAAAACTAAGGGAAACTGCTCTTCTTTATCTTATCTATAAAAATTGATACGATGCTGTTGTGCATTTTTTTTAATTTTATTTTTAATTTTTTGCTAATGTCAGTTAGATTGTTTTAAAATATCCACACACCAAAATCTGACTACCAAGCAAATGTAATGAAAATGAAATGAAGGTGAGTTAGTGGAAAGCACAAGGCCATAATATATTAGGCTCCAGCAAATTTACAGGCAGTCACTGCACGAAGAGGTAGATCTGAGTTGCACATTATATGATTCCCACAAAGATTAAGGAAATCTGAAGCTTTCAATATATTTTTTTAATTCTTTTTTCATTTCATTTTTAAACACCTGACCCAGACCCCAACCCTCACAGGAGCTGTAAAGATAACAGCATTAACCAGCAATGTAACTCTAATCCTAACCCTTACCCTGATTCTAAAATCGTCCCTAACTCCAAATGCAACAACAAAAATGATGCTAGAAGTTTGTAGCAAAAGGAACCTTAACCCTGATCATAATCCAAACAAAAAATCATTATGGTAACAATAATCTTTACCTTAAGAGTAATATTAATCAGAGCCCAGATGATGCCTGCATCCAATCAGAAGCATGCTTTGCATTATTTAAGAGTTGTATTTTTTCCAATGAACTCTCTCTATTATCACGTTTATAAAGTAACAGAGTCTGTTCTTTTTCTCCTGACACTGTGCCTTACTCCTGACATCCCCTGGAAATGACCCAGATAGGGCACCATCAAAGTAATGCTAATAGTAATGTCAATCCTAAGGGTATCTCTAGCCTCAGTGTTAATGGGACGCTAACAACAATCCCAACAGCCTTAAACATTCTGGTGGTGTGAAAGAGGTGCTGCCTTGCACATGCTGGGCAGTCCCATTGCCTGTTAAATGCAGGCGGCAGCGTAGAAACATGATGCCCGTGGTCAGAATGCCCTGTGGCAGATCCTGGCACCGGAGAACTGACCGGAGAACCATGAGAGAACTGACAACAAATCACGCGACATCAGAACCGACCCAGTGGTTATTTACAAGCCTTGGGAGACCCAGACAGGATCTCAGAGTGGTGAATGTAGGTACAGAAGTTGTTACTACTCTGTTTTCTTCTAAAAGAAGTGTTTTTTTTTTCATCTCAGAAGTTTGGGGGGGGGGGGGGGGGGGGCGGGAAAGGGATATCAATTTAATTACTCATTAATTTATTGACAGACATTCACGTTTGCTACGTTTGGAGAAGTTTTTATTTGTTTGCTGTGGTTTGATTTTTTTTTTTTCTTTTTTTTTTCCCCCTTCCCTCCTCTTCCATCTTTGTGTTCTTCCCCTATAATCAAAAGAACGGATCCCCAGGGTTTGTCCCGCAGACGTTCTTTCCGTGGTCTCTGCTGCCACCTGCTGGCCAATAAGCGGAACTGCCACTGTTGGGCGTTTGGTGCCGCAGGAAGCACAACGCAGATTCTGACCGGTCTACGCAGCAAATCCGCCAGACTTTATTGCGATAAGCCCTCCAGACAAGAGCATAAAGTCTTTGCCTGAGGGCAGGGTTAGTAGTAATGGATGTCAGTTTTGAAATTTCCAGTCCATTCACCATAGCACTTTCTGCCTCCATGTCCCATAACCAGAGCAGCTATGCTGGCATGCTCTCTTGGTTTCTGTCTAAACCACTGTACTATATCCATCAGTTCAGCTGCTGTATTATGGGCAGCAGGGTTTGGGGGGTGGACACTGGTCAGGGCACTCCCACCAGCCTATCCTGCATTTTTTTTTTTTTTTTTTTTTCATTTTTGGGTTACAATCAGTCTGATCTCAAATAGATCTAGTCCAAATGGAACCTCAAAATCTGACCTTTTAGTGCCTTCATTTACAGAGTCCATTTTATACAGATTCCCTTGTACAGGGACCCCATGGTCCTCCAGACAGTTGTTACTGATCTTCCATAGGAGAATGATTGAATTAGGTTTTTTCCCATCAAAACTGCCACCTGTCTTTCCAATTTTTCAACACTATCATTCAATAGCTGATTTGCATCAGCCTGAGCCTCTTCAGTTATGTTCAGACAGTTCAAGGCCATTAAAAGTGGCCATGCCACCATGAACACAGCTAACTGTCATTCTCAAGTTGTAAGTATGTCTTTGCTAAGACCATGGAAATACTCAGTCAGGTGGGCCAGGGACTCATGGACCCTCCCTCCGTCCCACACAGGGCCCCATTTTTCAGTGACAGAAGCAGTGCTGCATTTTGAGGATCCTAGGAATCCCAGGACATGCCCTGACAAAAGGTCATTCAAAGGGGTAGTCTTTCCCCATCCAAACAACTCCATGATATTCACAGAATCACAGAATTGTAGGGGTTGGAAGGGACCTCCAGAGACCACTGAGTCCAGTCCCCCTGCCAAAGCAGGTTCCCTACACCACAAAAGAGGTACGAAGAGGTAGATCTGAGTTGCACATTATATGATTCCCACAAAGATTAAGGAAATCTGAAGCTTTCAATATATTTTTTTAATTCTTTTTTCATTTCATTTTTAAACACCTGACCCAGACCCCAACCCTCACAGGAGCTGTAAAGATAACAGCATTAACCAGCAATGTAACTCTAATCCTAACCCTTACCCTGATTCTAAAATCGTCCCTAACTCCAAATGCAACAACAAAAATGATGCTAGAAGTTTGTAGCAAAAGGAACCTTAACCCTGATCATAATCCAAACAAAAAATCATTATGGTAACAATAATCTTTACCTTAAGAGTAATATTAATCAGAGCCCAGATGATGCCTGCATCCAATCAGAAGCATGCTTTGCATTATTTAAGAGTTGTATTTTTTCCAATGAACTCTCTCTATTATCACGTTTATAAAGTAACAGAGTCTGTTCTTTTTCTCCTGACACTGTGCCTTACTCCTGACATCCCCTGGAAATGACCCAGTTAGGGCACCATCAAAGTAATGCTAATAGTAATGTCAATCCTAAGGGTATCTCTAGCCTCAGTGTTAATGGGACGCTAACAACAATCCCAACAGCCTTAAACATTCTGGTGGTGTGAAAGAGGTGCTGCCTTGCACATGCTGGGCAGTCCCATTGCCTGTTAAATGCAGGCGGCAGCGTAGAAACATGATGCCCGTGGTCAGAATGCCCTGTGGCAGATCCTGGCACCGGAGAACTGACCGGAGAACCATGAGAGAACTGACAACAAATCACGCGACATCAGAACCGACCCAGTGGTTATTTACAAGCCTTGGGAGACCCAGACAGGATCTCAGAGTGGTGAATGTAGGTACAGAAGTTGTTACTACTCTGTTTTCTTCTAAAAGAAGTGTTTTTTTTTCATCTCAGAAGTTTGGGGGGGGGGGGGGCGGGAAAGGGATATCAATTTAATTACTCATTAGTTTATTGACAGACATTCACGTTTGCTATGTTTGGAGAAGTTTTTATTTGTTTGCTGTGGTTTGGTTTTTTCTTTTTTTCTTTTTTTTTTCCCCCTTCCCTCCTCTTCCATCTTTGTGTTCTTCCCCTATAATCAAAAGAGAACGGATCCCCAGGGTCTGTCCCGCAGACGTTCTTTCCGTGGTCTCTGCTGCCACCTGCTGGCCAATACACGGAACTGCCACTGTTGGGCGTTTGGTGCCACAGGAAGCACAACGCAGATCTGAGTTCTGACCGGTCTACGCAGCAAATCCGCCAATCTTTATTGTGATAAGCCCTCCACATGGCATTGCGCATGCACTCGAACACGCAACAGGCATAGATTTCTCTTAACTCCTTGAGGAGCAGGCAAGCAGAACAACTGAGCGCACCACTGCTTGTGATTGGGCCACCCCCATCATAGAGATGTGTGTTAGATCTTTTACCCACCCCTGGACTGGCCTTGTTGTTTAACGATAACCTCTGAAATCTGAGCTACTGGTTCTACCACCTGTAGTGTAGAATAGGTAGCCAATAAATGCTTTTCAACTGTGATGTATCTTTATTCTGCTCCATGCCAAACCTGTGGCCAAAACCTCATAGGGGTTCACAAAGAACTCTGGCTCTGCCAGAGCCCCCATCCAGACCCTTCTTGAGTTACATTCACATCTAGTTTGGCTGAAAAGGTTGGACTATAAATACTCAGTGCTTGGGCCTGTTTAACAGATATTTTTTCCTGATTATGCTGTCCATCGATCTTTTTAAACTGAACTCCTGCTCTAATCTGGTCTTTAAACATTTGTTGTCTCAAGACCCTAATGGGTCCAGACTGGATTACCTTAGGGGCTGGACGCCTAAGTCATGGCAGCAGATGGTTCTCTGCCTTTCTCAGACCTTTCCACCACCATTCAGAGCCTGCATCTGGCCGTAGGCACTCTTGTCTCCCCATCAATTGGGCAGCCTGTTGTATTACAGCACCTGAGGGCCACTGGGGGGTTCAGTATGGATAACATAGACCCATACTGATGTAAAGGTGATGGCTGTAGGATGAGATCCCTCGTTCCTGATGAAAAATTTATTGACTGGGCTCTCAAAATCATCTTCATAGATTGCCTCTTTCATGCCTAATTCTCTAATATAATTTTGTTAGTCCTCCATAGAGGACCACAGGCTGATATTTAATGGTATGTCATTCTTATTTGGCCATGTTATATGACACACAGCCATAAATCATTCACTGATCAAATGGCTATCCTCATTATGTTGGACAGAGCATACAGTCTTTGCCTGAGGGCAGGGTGAGTAGTAATGGATGTCAGTTTTGAAATTTCCAGTCCATTCACCACAGCGCTTTCTGCCTCCATGTCCCATAACCAGAGCAGCTATGCTGGCATGCTCTCTTGGTTTCTGTCTAAACCACTGTACTATATCCATCAGTTCAGCTGCTGTATTATGGGCAGCAGGGTTTGGGGGGTTGGATACTGGTCAGGGCACTCCCACCAGCCTATCCTGCATTTTTTTTTTTTTTTTTTTTCATTTTTGGGTTACAATCAGTCAGATCTCAAATAGATCTAGTCCAAATGGAACCTCAAAATCTGACCTTTTAGTGCCTTCATTTACAGAGTCCATTTTATACAGATTCCCTTGTACAGGGTCCCCATGGTCTTCCAGAGAGATGTTCCTGATCTTCCATAGGAGAATGATTGAATTAGGTTTTTTCCCATCAAAACTGCCACCTGTCTTTCCAGTTTTTCAACACTATCATTCAATAGCTGATTTGCATCAGCCTGAGCCTCTTCAGTTATGTTCAGACAGTTCAAGGCCATTAAAAGTGGCCATGCCACCATGAACACAGCTAACTGTCATTCTCAAGTTGTAAGTATGTCTTTGCTAAGACCATGGAAATACTCAGTCAGGTGGGCCAGGGACTCATGGACCCTCCCTCCGTCCCACACAGGGCCCCATTTTTCAGTGACAGAAGCAGTGCTGCATTTTGAGGATCCTAGGAATCCCAGGACATGCCCTGACAAAAGGTCATTCAAAGGGGTAGTCTTTCCCCATCCAAACAACTCCATGATATTCACAGAATCACAGAATTGTAGGGGTTGGAAGGGACCTCCAGAGACCACTGAGTCCAGCCCCCTGCCAAAGCAGGTTCCCTACACCACGTTGCACAGCTCAGCATCCAGGCAGGTCTTGAATATCTCCAGAGAAGGAGATTCCACAACCACCCTAGGCAGCCTGTTCCAGTGCTCTGTCACTCTCACCATAAAGAAGTTATTGCACACATTAGTGCAGAACTTCCTATGGTGCAGTTTCTGTCTGTTTCCCCTTGTCCCGTCTCCACACACTGCTGAAAAGAGTCTGGCCTCAACACTTTGCCCCCCACACCTCAAATATTTATAGAACCTGGATCCTGTCCCCTCTCAGCCTTCTTTTCTCAAGGCTAAACAGACCCAGTTCCCTCAGTCTCTCCTCATTGGGGAGATGCTCCAGGCCCTTCACCATCTTAGTGGCCCTCTGCTGGACTCTTTCTAAGAGATCCCTGTCTTTTTTTTACTGGGGAGCCCAGAACTGGACACAATATTCCAGATGAGGCCTCACCAGGGCAGAGTAGAGGGGGAGGATCACCTCCTTCGACCTGCTGGACACGCTCTTTTTAATGCACCCCAGGATGCCATTGGCTTTTTTGGCTACAAGGGCACACTGCTGGCTCATGGTTAATCTGTCGTCCACCAGGACGCCCAGGTCCCTCTCAGCAGAGCTCCTCCCCAGCAGCTCTTCCCCCAGCCTGTACCGGTGCATGCAATTATTTCTCCCTAGGTGCAAGACTCTACACTTGCTTTTGTTAAACCTCATCCGGTTTCTTACTGCCCGGCTCTCCAGCCTGTCCAGGTCTCGCTGAATGGCAGCACAGCCTTCATGTGTGTCAGCCAATCCTCCCAACTTCGTGTCATCAGCAAACTTGCTGAGGGTGGTCATTGATGAAGATGTTGAACAAGACCGGACTGAGCACAGACCCCTGGGGGATGCCGCTCGTTACAGGCCCTCAGCCAGACACTGCACCGCCAACAACAACACTCTGCACTCTGCCAGTCAGCCAATTCTCGACCCACTTCACTGTCCAATCACCTATCCCATACTTCCTCAGCTTTGTTATAAGGATGTCATGGGAGACTGTATCAGTTATAGAGGTTATAGAGTTCAATTCCTGTAGTCAATTTGGCGGCCCAGGTGGGACCAGCTCTGTTCACTGCAGGACCAGCTGAGAGGGAGACACTTTTGGCGCACCCTGAGATTTCTCTGAAGGACTCCCTTCCTCACCTGATCACTGCAGGGACAGACAAGGACCACCCATAGGTGGACCAGGTATGTGTATGGTAAGTGGAGCCCATATGTCTTGAGGAGACATCCTACACAGTTTACAGCCATATGTGCTGCTCCCAGGGAGGTGAGCTCATGGCTTTGGTTGCCAGCTGGGGTAGGAAGACTCCTTGGGTGAGTTCCTATGAAAGGGAACTGTATGTCATATGAATGGAAACAAGAACAAGTACTCTCTCCCAGGTGGGTGACAATAGGAGGGACCTAGGTTGGTCTCTCCTACGGGTATGGGATATAGTGGATAGCCTGTCAAATGGTAGCCTGGGTTCTCCAAGTTGTAATCACGGGGGTTATAGGTTGTATGTTCAATATTATCATCTGCTTTAAGTGTTTGGTACCGTGTGTCAAGCCGACTCTGGGAAAAACATTAATGTTTGCAACTGGTCGACCAGAGTATGAGTGTTATTAAGATTCCAGCTAGAAAACGTTGTCAGCATTGTGTAGTATGAATAAACCATGGTTTTTGATCTAAATGTCAGAGTGAGTGTGGTGTGAGTGAGACACAGAACAGCTGCAGGGTGAGTGCCGAGTCCCGATCCATGTTTCCTTCCTCCTGTGAGGGAAATGGCCAGACACGGACAAAGTGAAAGACTGTGTTGTGTGTCCACTCATAAGTACTTTCTGCTTGTATGTAAGAAGACAGGAGTTTGTACTCTGTAGATTAGTAAGATTGTCCTGAGGAGAGGTGTACATTCCACCCGACCAATGAGTGTCAACCCATTTATGTAATACTATGTACTGCTTGCGAGGAAGTGTGTGAGGGAGGTGGTTCAATCAGTGCTGGTTCTGTGGCACAGTGTTTATAACTGAAGAATACAGACTGTATTAAGGGAGTTTATGTGAACTGAAGAACTGTACGTTTTGACAAACTGTTTTGATGGTATAAGAAAGTGTAATTGTTAATGATATATGAAAGTGTAGTTGAGGGAATGTGGAAGTGTATCTGAGCATAGAAATAGAGGAAGCATTTACAGAGGAAAAAGGATTAAAGTGAGTTTACCTGCATTGACATGAGAGCAACACCCTGCCAGACCGCTGCCCTGTGAGCTGAGCAGAGCAGAGCAGAGACACAGTCCCCATGTATCAGGTAGTGTTATTCTGCTTACCAAAAGAATGAGTTCACTACAGAAGAGGCAAATCTTCCCCTCTGCTCCATCTGTGGCATACTCTGGAGTTCAAGGCATTGCAAAGCTATGGCACATCTACTTTCTTTCAATGATGAAAACTTAGTGTGCTCTGGGCTCTCATTTCAATTGCATCTAAAGAAGTCTAGGGTCATGCCAGCTGACAGGAAGCTGGCAAATGTTGTCTCATTGTAAGGAAGAGCAAGAAAGATGACATGGGCAATTATGGACCTGTCAGTCCAGAG
Source organism: Coturnix japonica (assembly GCF_054131305.1). Classification (NCBI taxonomy): domain Eukaryota; kingdom Metazoa; phylum Chordata; class Aves; order Galliformes; family Phasianidae; genus Coturnix; species Coturnix japonica. Next base: position 15,340,537 of record NC_140671.1, on the reverse strand, counting down.
CCTGGTAAAATTATGGAGAAAATGATGGTGGGAGTTATGGAAAAACAGCTGAAGGACAATTCTGTCATTGGTCGCAGCCAACACAAGTTTGTGAGGCAAAGGTCCTGTTTAATTTAAGCTCATTTTGTGACACAGTTATCCGTTTAGTTGACCAAGGGAAGCCAGTTGATGTAATCCTTGAGGATTTCAGTGGAGATTTTGATACTGTTTCTCACAACAACCTTCTGGACAGAATGTTCTGCATATGGCTAGACAGAAACACAATGTGGTGGGTGAGCAGTTGGCCAGTAGGTCAGTCCCAAAGGATTATAGTCAGTTTTTTCCATCAGGCTGGTAGATGGTCACTGTCGGGGTCCCCAGGGTTCCATTTTGGGGCCACTTTCCTTTCATGTTTATGCAGATGACTTGCATGCAGGACTAGAAGACGTTCTGAGCAAGTTTGCTGATGAGACCAGATGAGGAGGTGCTGTTGCCTCCACTGAGGGTGGAGAGGACTTGCAGAGAGATGTGGACAAGTCAGAGAAGTGGGTACCAGTTGGTACTAAGCACCAAGTGCATAACGTATAACAAGAACAAGTGCCTGATTGTGCACCTGGGTAGGGGCAATGCTGGACATACACACTGACTGGATATGGGACACTGGAGAGGATTCTGACTGGAAAGGGTTGGGGTGCTGGTCAGCATCACACTGAATGTGAGTCAGCAGTGTGCCAAGGCAGCCAGGAAAGACAACAGTCCCCTGGAGTGCATGAAGCAACTTATTGCCAGCTGGGTGAGGGAAAGGGTTGTCCCTCTGCTCTGCATTGCTACTGCCTCACTATGTTCTGGGCACCACAGAACATAAAGGACTTCAAACTCTGGGAGAATGTGCAAAGGAGGGCACTGAAACCGAGAGATCTGAAGTTCAGAGTTTCACAGGGATTGGCTGCTTGTTCAGACTGGGCCCTTCTCACATCCCTGCTCACATCCTGCAATGAAACATAGGTCTCATATGGGACATGAACCTCACAGCGTCCTTGCACCACATGTAGAGCCTGGGATCTTCTGTCCCCATGTCTTTCATTTAACATCATACAAAATTCCAACACATTGCCCCAGGAAATGCCCAGAGCCAACATGACATACAGGACCTCTCTACCACTGGTCTTGCAATCAGGGCTTGACCTGTCTGCTTTGTAAGGCAAAGGAGAGGTTTCTTAGCATGCCAGTGCCTTTGCCTGCCTGTAGTCATGGCTTCCAGTTATCTTCTCTAACAAGTCCCTTGGGAAGCTTACTTGGTAATGTTCCTCAGCGGGCACATTAATACTCCAAGAAACTTCACTGTTACTTCTGACTTTGTCTTGTTGAGCACTTTGTGCAAACTTCTCTCTGCACTAGAGGCTGATGAACTCAGCATCAAATGCACCCTGGGACCATTATAACCTAAAGAATCTCCTGTGCCTTATGCCATCTTGTTATCTTCTTCAGGTTATCAGAACTTGTTCAGCAAAAAGGAGGGATATCTGGAGAGAGCTTAAAGAATCCAGTATAAATTTATTGTCTATTTATTTATAGTTGGGTTTAAAGAAGACATTAAAGCAGCACTGTGCAACTGATACCAATCCAGGATGTCCCAATGAGTTCTGTACTGTTACTGTGTTGACAAAGGTCCTTCTCAACCTCCCCACCCAATTTCTGCTCACAATGGACCTATGGGACTTGCATCACTTTTCTTCACATCACTCTTCTCCTCTGCATTCATCCGCTCAGTGTTAAAACTGCTTTGCACCAACTCCCACTGGCTTTCCTCAGAGAACCAGCTACACATGGAAAAGGAAAGATTTCTCTTTTTTATCTGGCCAGCAAATGGAAAGAAAGGTGATGCAATTGAATGAACAGTAAAACACAGTGATCAACTGCATGCCATGTTCAAGCTGCATCTATTGAAGTTTGTCTTTCATATGGAATACTTTTAAAAGAAATGATTTATTCTGAGGTAGGATAGGATAGATTGAATCACAGTGAAGTAGTTGACAACAGAGGCCATCAGACTCTGGTAGATAGAGCAAATTCCAGTAATCTCCCTGGGATAGATCAGCCAGGTAGTTGAGAGGTATCAACTTAAAATTGATCAGGACTTGTGAGTATTTCACACATTGAGACGGGTTAACACATTCTCACTGATTCTCAGACTTTGGGGAGATGGAACAAATTCCAGTAATCCCCCTGAAAGTCAGAAATCAGACAGATAATTGGGAGGTATCTGACTGAACAAAGAGCAAGGGATGGAGAAATCTGGAGGGCAGTGGGAGTAGTTTGTGCCCAAATGGCCTGCTGAAAACATGCCCTTAACCATGGCCATTTATTTAGGAGAGCTGAAAAAACTTGGAGGATGAGACACATCAAATAGGCAGCAGGGAAGAGTAGTGCTGGGCACCGGGCTATAGTCACAGGGCATTGGCACTGGCACCACTGTCTGTGTCTCTGAATCTGAAGACATTTGTGTCCAGCGAACACAGTTCTGGAAAACATTGTAGTTTCAGTAAAAGAAAAAAAAAGACATCAAATCACCTCAAAGATTCATATTTACAACTTAAAATGGAACAAGACTCATGAGAATTTTTCATGTTGAGAAGGGTTAACACAATTTCAATGATTTCCATCTTTGTCTTCAATTATTTGTTTCAGTTTTATTGACATTTATGATCAACTATTAAGCTTACAGCCTCAAAATAAATAAAAAGAGATACATTTGCATCTTGCACGTGGCCTGATGCCCCTTTCACCTTCGCAGTTCCCACAAGTCCTTCCATGCCGGAGAGTATGAGATCCAGCAGAGCACCTCTCCTCTTTGGTTCCTCCACTGCTTGGTCAAGAAGCTGCCATCTGTGCTCTCCAGGGATCTGCTGGATGCCACATGCCCTGCTGTGCTGTCCCTGCTGCAGATAATGGAGTGACAAAGGCCACCAAATGGGACAAGGGACAGACAACATCAGATTCCCATCTGTCTGCAGAGGGCACCTTCCATTTACTCTCCCTGATCAGGAAGACAGGAAAAGACACTGATGGTCTCCTCTGTTTGCCATTTCCATTAGCTCTGACCTGTCTGCTCTTCCATCCCCAGGCAGAGCTCAGTGCACTCTCACAGAGGGCATCCACCCTTCTTTATCTCCTCGCCCATCCATCCTAAAGACTCGGTATCCCCCTTGTGCTACAGTGCAGTTGTGGAAGCCATTAAACTGTGTCCCCATGGTCCAAACAGGAGCTCAGGCCTGCAGCTCTATCAAGATTTCTAGCTTCTTGTGTGTTGGTGTTTGCATTAGTGCAAAACCACAGAAGTAAACATCCTAATTGGAAAGCATCACTGGACATAGCCTGACTGGATAGCTAATCTATGGTATCAGTGTGCAGAAGGTGGCACACAAACATTAGACTGATCGTGGGCCTTGGAGTTGACACAGCAACATGGTCACACCATGGGCATGGCTTTCCTGAAGGCCCTGTGCTGCTCTTGCAGCTGTGAGTGAATTCACCAGACAGCCAGTGCTATCCCCTCTCTGGCCCTCGGCTGATGCCCAGGAAGGAGCTGTCTATCTCAGGGATTTCCCACATGGTTTACAAGCACTGGCACACATCAGGAGCAGCCCAGGCACCTTGGGCATCACCCAGTGTCTGTGTGTGAGCAGCTGCCTCCCAGCTGAAGGTCCGAGGACTCAGAGCAGGAGCTCACATGCAGGCAACTCCTTGTGCTCTTCTGAACTGAACCAGAGGAATCCCAGCTCCTGTGGGTGTGTAGGGAGCTGAATCCCATTTCAGCTCCAGGATTTCTGTCAAGGGATGAGACTCCTGCACTGCCTCAGCTGGATCACTGCCCTGCACAGGGAAAGTCCAAACCTTGCCTTCATTGTCTGGTTGCCCTTATTGTTTCATCAAACGATCTCTGGGAGCACTCCCCATATGTCTCCAATCAGTCACTGACCACTGGACATGTGGTGGTTAATTGAGCGAATTTCAAAGCACAGTCATGATGCTGTTGTCTTTCAGGAGCTGTTGGCCATGAGGACCCAGGGACATGTCAGGGGAGACAAGTCGGAAAGATAAAAATGACATAATCTGCTGCTTGCCTGTCCAGGCTCCTGGGACACAGGGAGCTCATAAAAGTGTGCAGGGCTGCAGAGAGACAGCTGTGCCCAGGAGCAGCTCTTGTGCACAGCACAGCCTGCAGGTGACAGAAGGAGAGGAGAGAAACTGAAGAGAGCTTGCAGGATGTGTGTGGTGTGAGCGGGCTGTGAGCTCACTGCAGGAGCATTGCTCACAGACCATGACAGGTAAGTCTCACTGCAGACCATGAGCTGCTTTTCATAGAGGGTCAACTTAATTTGGGACATCCCATAGGAGATCTGGATGCAGGCACTGCATGTTTCTTTACTGTGGAAAAAGCCTTCTGCTCCAGCTGAGGGCTTCCATACTGCAGTATGAAATCACAGCCCTGAGGGCTGCATGTCCCAGCACGGCTGCAGGCTGTGCAGCCGGGGCTGCAGGCGGGTGCCCAGGGCTGTCCTGCAGAGCAGGGTCCCTGCTGTGCCCCAGGGGCTGTGTGCCGGGTATGGGACTCTGCCGCCTGCCAGGCTCAGCACTCAGCCTGCCCGGGGAGCTGCCCAGGGTGCTGCAGGGAGACGGGTGGGGGGAAGGAGCCCCCCGGCAGGGCTTGTGCTGCCACAGCTGCTGCCTGGGGCAGGGGATCACAACTCCACTGCACAACTGAATGTTTCTGAGGGCACTTTGCAAGAGGAGAGCCAAGGCAGGGGGTTTCCATTTCCTGTTCTGAGGCAAAGAGGTTTGGAGTCAGAAATCTAAAAGGGGCAATAAGAGTTCTGAGAATTTTTCATCAATCAATTGCTTGTTTTGTGAACACTCACACATGATGTGCTTTCAGTCTCCCCTTTCTCGAAGGATGGAATTATCATCATTTTCTGTAGGCATGAATAATTCACTTATCCTACAAACAAGCAGCATTTTCTAACTGAAACTGAATGCCACAGAAGCTCGGGTAGGGGGCTCTAAGAGCACTTGGGGTAAAGATATGAGACATGAAACAGATGAAAATATCCAGGGAGAAGGCATAAGAAAATAAAAGGAAGGTTAGAGCTCCATATGCTGCTTCTGCTTAAGGAATGCTGAAATACATGAAATTAAATGCAAGTAATGGTGCTAAATGTACACTGTTGTAAGAGAATAAAAACATTTCATATTATAGCAGGAGGAGTGTGTCTGAGAATGGTCTGGACTTGTCATTATCTTCTGCACTCTGAGCAGGACTCCAAGCCCAACAACAGCAGATGTCCAACAGCAGCTCCATCAGCGAGTTCCTCCTGCTGCCGTTGGCAGACACGCGGCAGCTGCAGCTCCTGCACTTCTGGCTCTTCCTGGGCATCTACCTGGCTGCCCTCCTGGGCAACGGCCTCATCAGCACAGCCGTAGCCTGCGACCGCCGCCTGCACACCCCCATGTACTTCTTCCTCCTCAACCTGGCCCTCCTCGACCTGGGCTGCATCTCCACCACTCTCCCCAAAGCCATGGCCAACGCCCTCTGGGACACCAGGGCCATCTCCTACACAGGATGTGCTGCACAGCTCTTTTTCTTTTCCTTCTTCCTCTCAGCAGAGTATTCCCTTCTCACCATCATGTCCTATGACCGCTACGTTGCCATCTGCAAGCCCCTGCACTACGGGACCTTGATGGACAGCAGAGCTTGTGCCACCATGGCAGCAGCTGCCTGGGGCACTGGGGTTCTCTATTCCCTGCTGCACACTGCCAGTACGTTTTCACTGCCTCTCTGCCAAGGCAATGTTGTCAGCCAGTTTTTCTGTGAAATCCCACAGATCCTCAAGCTCTCCTGCTCTGGCTCCTACCTCATGGAATTTGTATTTCTCTTTTTTGGTGTCAGTTTAGGCTTTGGTTGCTTTGTTTTCATAGTTGTGTCCTATGTGCACATCTTCATGGCTGTGCTGAGGATGCCCTCTGAGCAGGGACGGCACAAAGCCTTCTCCATGTGCCTCCCTCACCTGGCTGTGGTCTCCCTGTTTCTCAGCACTGGTGCTTTTGCCTACCTGAAGCCTCCGTCCATTTCCTCCCCACTCCTGGATCTGACAGTGGCACTTCTGTATGCAGTGGTTCCTCCAACACTAAACCCTATTATCTACAGCATGAGGAACAGGGAGATGAAGCACGCTTTCAGGAAGGTGTTGCAATAAGCACTATTCCAGCTACAATAAAATGCACAACTTCCTCAATAGGATTCCCAGTGGTGGTTCTTTATGTTTTATGCATCTTTGTCTGTTTGATTATGTGAGATATAGGAATGTGCAAAAAAAAATGTTATTGAACTTATAAATAAAAATGTATTTAAATTCTTTCCTACCTAATTTCCATTTTCTCACTCCAAGAACTCATGTAAACATGGAACCAGATTCCCTGAATATGTTATAAGATACCTAAAAAGCTTTCAAAATAGACTTACTTAGATTTTCTTTCTTCCTACTTTGCCTGGATTTGGGGAGGTACAGCCACAGACAGCAGCTCAACGTGCTCTTTTCATTCATGTGCTCTTACCAGTGCTGCAGTGCTCTTGAGTCCTCTCATTTGTGCAGTCCTGAAGGTCTTGTGTGTCTCACAACAGTCCTGTTGCCTCTACAGCAGCAATCCAGGGCTGCAGTCAGTAGCCGGCAATATGAACAGGTCTGTCAGAGCTGGTCTCCTTGCTGGCACTGCCATAACAAGAGGGCCCCTTTAGAGCAGGACCAGAGAACTGGAGGGAGGCCTCTTCCAAAGCTGGTGTAAGGAATATACCTCAGGAGCTGCTCCCTGAGAAAACCTCGAGATCTTCTGGTGCTCTTCACTGTGTGACCAGATCAGATTGAATAGTCCCAAGGAGATCTGTAAGCATCTCAAGGCAGTGCTGTGGTTTAAGGTTTATGGGTTGAGACAAAGAGAAAAAGAAAAGGATAATAATTATGACAAATGTATTTATACATATATAATATATTTAGTGTATTTTCACACATATACAACATATGCAGTTGCAAACATATATGAACTAATCCCTATGCGCATCTGTCTGCAAGTCCAGGATTAGTTGCAGGGGTTTTAACAGCCACAGGGTTCACTGTAGGAGCTGAAGTGGCTGTTGGGCTGTTGCAGGAGTTGAAGTGACCTCAGAGTTCATTGCCAGAGCTGGAACCACCACAGGACCTGTGACTATGTTGGAGCAGCCACTGGGCTCATTGGAGGGGTTGGAGCCACCGCAGGGCTGTACTTCCTCCCTTGGGAGGAATTTGTACCATTTTCTTATTACCATACTTGGAACAGCTACAGGACCCGTAGCAGGAGTAACTGCAGAGCTCATTATGAGGGGTGGAGTGACAGAGGGATCTGCCCAGAGCTTGGAGCAACTGCAGGACGTGTAGCAAAACCTTGGAGCTGCTGCATGGTCTGTGCCAGGAGTTGCAGAGGCTGCAGCACTGTCAGCAGATCCAGCTCTCTGGATCTGGCACACTGCAGTCATTTGTGCCTCTTGGGGGTTACCAGTGCCACAGCAGACCTGCCCCCAATATTCTACCAGTTTATCAGGATCCTGCAGTTGCTCGGAGATGAAGTTCCAAAGCCCTGGGGGTGCCCACCACTCCAGGCAGCTGCCCAGACCGTCCCACACCCTCTGCCATGCAGAGCCTTCTCACCTTGGGGCAGATCTCTCACTGATATTCCTGAATAATTGTTTAACCTCAATCATAGATTCATAGAATCACCAAGGTTGGAAAAGGCCTAAAAGATCATCCAGTCCAACCGTTCACCTATTACCTATAGCTCCCACTAAACCATGTCCCTCAACACAATATCCAGTACACCCCCGGACTCACAGAGGCGACAATGTAAATTGTGTAATTCCTAATCATATGGACAATATTACTTCCAAAACCCAAAGATGACCGCAGAGCTGAATGTGCACAAAACTTCACTTTGTCAGCTGCCAATTTTATCGTGGTACAAACTGAGGTCAAACAGCATAGCAAAATAAATACCCTAATGCAGCATCCAAGCACCAAGTAAGGAGCTGTGCAGTGAAGCTTCATGAGAAGACTCAACAAGCTCCACACATAGGGAGCACATCCACACATATCAGCACCATGGCCTGCACTTCTCCAGCTCCCACAAAGCCCTGTCCGCTCTGGACAGATGTGCTGCTATCTCAACCCTTGGAGCCTCACATCAGGCACCAAAATGACAGTGGTTGTTGAACCCAACATGTGGCTCAGCAGCACACAGTGCTTTGTGCACTGCCCAATTCCCAGTGGGATGGGGATGAGAACTGGGAAAAAGAGTACAACTTCTGGGATGTAACAAAGCAGTTTACTAAGAGAGATAAAAGAAGTGGAGTAATAGTTATCACTATATATCCGTTGATATGGAATTGTATGTAACAACTGATGCACAAGCACTTGCTCAGCACCACCAGACTGATGCTCAGCTGGACCCTGGGCAGTGAAGAGACTGAGATGAACTCCCACCCCTTTCAATACAATTTCTGCTTGCTGTCAGCTGATAGAGAACGTCCCTTTGGCCACTATCAGTCAGCTGTCCTCACTCTGTTCCCTCCCAGCTCCATGTGCCCTCCACTGACCATGGCCTTGGCTCTGTACAACACTGCTTAGCAGCAGCTGTAAACATCAGAGTGTTATCAATGGTTTTCTCCTAGAACCAAAACACTGCACCACAGCAGACAGTCTGAAGAAAACAATTCCATTCCAGCTGTAACTCAGATTCCTGCCTGTCCCCTCTTCTTGTTCTTCCTGATCAGGAAGCAAGGAACAGAATCTGCCGCTCTCCTCTCTGAGCCCTTTCCATCAGTTCTCAGCTGGCTCCTCTGCCATCCCCAGGCAGAGCTCAGTGCCCTCTCATGGATGGCAGCAGCCTTTTCTCTTCTTCCTTGCCCATCCGTCATGCAGAATCTGTACCCCATTTGCTACAGTACAGAGCTGAGAATCAACCCACCATGTCTCTGTGAACCAAACAAGACCCTAGGCCTGCAAAGGCACAGAGATTTGGAGTTCGCTGAGTGAATGTTTGTGGTCCTCTCATTAGTGTAACGACTCTTCAGAAAGGATCCCCTTCCAGAAGCATGTTTTGATTTTGCCTGGCTGGGCCTTGCATCTACACCGTGCTACTGGTGTTCAGAAGATGGCACACAGGTACGAGACCCATTGTGGGGCTCACAGTTGTCCAGTGAACATTGTCACTACCCAGGGCATGTCTTTCCTAAAGGTCCTCAGTGGCATTTGCCAGCTGGCTGGGGGTGTGCTGGAGACCCCAGGGAACTGCCATTCTGTTGTAATACAAGAAGAATTTTACAGAGCAGCAGCCATGGATCAAGATAAGCACTTTACAGAGCAGCAGCTGCAGAGCAGGATAAACAGCATGAGAACCAAGGACACCTCTAGCAAAAGAGTGAAAGGCTCGTGGCTTTGAAGCGGGGTTTTAGGGTTCTTATTGCAGAAGCTTTCTTCCAATTAGTACGTGTGATTTTTGAACACCCTTGTTTGTTTGCTATAAAAGTACGGCTCTTCAGGCAATAGATGGACACAGCTATATTTAACTATATTGGTGTGTGGTTGTTTGTCCTAGAACGCTGACTTTTGCCTTCAGGTTCGCCAACACATGGGGGCCCGCAATGTCATGGGATTTAACTCTTGAACACCTGTGGGATCCCGAGAAACTAAGCCAGTATTTGAGTCAGGGATGGCGCAGCCTAGATAGATCTAAGGGGGTATGACTTATTTGGGGCTTGGCTTGTGCTTACCGTGCTCTATATAACACTGTTCCGAAAAGAGAGAATTTCCGAGCTGAGGTTCTAGCCAAAAAGGGAAATCCCCAAGTCAATTTTGATCAGTCACAGGAGGCACCAGTAACAATATCAGTTGCCCTTGTGGAAGGCAAGAAATGGAAATGGGTGTCCTCACGTCTAGAACGGAAAAAAGAAGTGGAGGAGGAGGCAACAGAAGATCCAGGTGACAGGTCTGGATAAGTACCGAGAAAGGAAAAAGGAAAAGTGTCATGAAGAAGAGAGTGATGAGGAGGAAATCTCTGTTACTGTTTGTCGATCCCTGAAGATGACTGAAATCGAAGGCGTAAGAAAGGAGTTCACACGGCACCAGAATGAATCTCTTGTTACCTGGTTGCTTCGCTGTTGGGACAGCTGGGACGGTAGCTTGTTGTGATGTGACAGGCCCTTCCCCATATTCTGGAAGAATCTTAGTGTAATACAGTGGGTGTAGACAAAAAGGCGTAGGTTATATAAGGATGTGTCTGTTTCAATAAATCGCCATTTTGCCACTTCATCTCCTTGGTGTCACTTGGTAATTGGCCTGGCTGCTGCTTCAGTTGAAGGCGAGAGATCGTAAAGAAATTAACGACCATAAAGCCTTCATGTGTATCATTAAAATTCTCAGCTATTAGACACAAGCGCTTTCCAGATTGAGCAAGGAACAACAGTAAATTGCACTGTGTGTTTCCTTGTGGTGTTACCTACGTGACCACAGAGAAGACACGAGGAAGTGGCATGACCAGCCTACTCCTGTACTATGAGCACGGGTGAGGGAACTACAAAACAGTCCAACCACCAGTACGGCTGCTCCAGTTATCACAGGTAACCAATAGAGGGGCCCTGCCCTCATTCAAGGGAGTGGAAGGGATAATAGAGTTTATTGGACTGTGTGGATTTGATGGCCTAGCACATCAGAACCACAGAAATATAAGGCACTGGTGGATACTGGTGCACAGTGCACCCTAATGCCCTCCAGTCATGAAGGGACAGAATCAATCCATATTTCTGGATATCTCTCAAGAATTGACTGTGTTGGAGGCTGAAATAAGCCTCACTGGTAAAGACTGGAAAAAACATCCTATGTGAGTGGTCCAGGGTTTCCGTTCATACTTGGTATTGAGGATACCTCAGAAGAGGGCATTTCAAGGATACTAAGGGGTATCACTGGGCCTTTGGAATCGCTGCTGTAGATATGGACAACATTAAGCAGCTGTCTGTTTTGCCTGGCCTGTCAGAGGACCCGTCTGTTGTGAGGCTGCTACGAGTAAAAATAAAAGAGCAGCAGGTACCGATTGCTACAAAGACAGTGCACAGACGGCAGTATCGCACCAACAGGGATTCCTTGCTCCCCATTCATGATTTGATTCGCCAGTTGGAGAATCAGGGAGTGATCAGTAAAACTCACTCACCTTTTAACAGCTCCATATGGCCAGTGCGTAAAGCCAGTGGAGAATGGAGGCTGACAGTAGACTACCGTGGCCTGAATGAGGTCACACCCCCACTGAGTGCTGCTGTGCTGGAGAGCAAATAATTCAAATTCTTCTATGAGCCAGTTTTGCTATTAAGTGAAGCAAAGTAAAAGGGCCTGCCCAGGAAATTCAGTTCTTAGGTATAAAGTGGCAGGATGGATGTCATCACATCCCAACAGTGATTGACAAAATCACTGCCATGTCTCCACCAACTAGCAAGAAAGAGACACAATCTTTCCTGGGTGCAGTGGGCTTTTGGAGGATGCACATTCCAAACTACAGCCTCATTGTAAGCCCCCTTTATCAGGTGATGCAGAAGAAGAATGATTTTGCATAGGGCCCAGAGCAGCAGCAGGCTTTTGAACAGATTAAACAGGAGATAGCCTGTGCCATGGACCTGGGGCCAGTACGGACTGGACAGGATGTAAAGAACATCCTCTATACTGCTGCTGGAGAGAAAGGTCCCACTTGGAGTTTGTGGCAAAGAGCCTCAGGAGGGACCCAAGGCCGACCCCTGGGATTCTGGAGCTGAGCGTACAAGGGGTCTGAAGAGTGCTACACTCCAACTGAGAAGGAGATCTTAGCCGCGTATGAGGGGGCTCGGGCTGCTTCCGAAGTAGCTGGTACTGAAATGCAGCTCTTTCTGGCACCTCGACTGTCAATGATGAACCGGATGTTGAAAGGGGAGGTTCTCTCCACCCATCATGCTACCGATGCCACCTGGAGCAAGTGGATTGCACTGATTAGACAACAAGCGCAGATGGGGAACCTCAATCGTCCAGGAATTTTAGAAGTGATCATGAACTGGACTGAAGATAAAAAGTTTGGAACATCACCAGGAGAAGAGGTGTCATGTGCTAAAGCGGCCCCACCATACATCGAACTACCAGAAAATGAAAAGAAATATGCTCTTTTCACTGATGGATCATTTCATATTGTAGGGAAGCATCGGAGATGGAAAGCTGCTGTTTGGAGCCCCACACGACAGGTCGCAGAGGCCACTGAAGGTAAAGGAGAATCAAGTCAGTTTGCAGAGGTAAAAGCTGTCCAGCTGACCTTAGATGTGGCTGAACGGGAGAGGTGGCCAATGCTTTATCTTTATACTGACTCATGGATGGTGGCAAATGCCTTATGGGGGTTGTTACAGCAGTGGGAACAAAATAACTGGCAACGGAGGTGTAAACCTATTTGGGCTGCTGAACTGTAGAAAAACATAACTGCTCAAAAAAAAGATATGATTGTAAAGGTGTGTCACGTGGATGCACACTTGCCCAAGAGTCGGGCTATTGCAGAACAACAAAACAACCATCAGGTAGGTCGAGCTGCCAGAATTGAGGTGGCTCAAATAGACTTGGACTGGCAGAACAAGAGTGAATTATTTCAAGCTTGATGGTTCCATGAGACCTCAGGCCATCAAGGAATGGACATAACATATAATTGGGCTAGAGACTGAGGGGTGGACTTAACTATGGATGCTATTGCACTGGTTATTCATGACTGTGAATCATGTGCCATAATTAAACAAGCCAAGAATATGAAGCCTCTCTGGGGGGAAGGCCAAGGCAAAAGTATAAATATGGGGAGGAGTGACAGGTGAATGATGTCACCTTGCCAGGATCTCATAATGATAAGCGTTTTGTGCTTACCATGGTGGAAGCAACCACTGGGTGGCTTGAAACATACGCAGTACCCCATGCTACTGCCAGAAACACAATATTGGGTTGTTAGAAACAAGTCCTATAGAGACATGACACCTCAGAAAGAACTGAGTCTCATAATGGGACACATTTCAAAAATTCCCTTAATAAATACTTGGGCCAAAGTTCATGGCATTGAGTGGATTTATCATATCCCCTACCATGCACCAGCTTCTGGTAAAATTAAAAGATACAATGGGGTGTTGAAAACTATGTTGAAAGCAATGGGTGGTGGAACACTGAAGCACTGGGAAAAGCATTTGCATGTGGTGCAAGGATGCTGTTAAAGTTCATATCCCACATGTGCCCTGTGTCTCATCACAGGATGTGGGGTGTGAGAAGGGCCCAGTCTGAACAAGCAGTCAATCCCAGTGAAACTCTGAACTTCAGATCTCTCAGTTCCAGTGCCCTCCTGTGCACACTCTCCCATAGTTTGATGTTCTTTATGTTCTGCATTGCCCAGAAGTGCACCCAGTGCTCCAGGTGAGGCAGTAGCAATGCAGAGCAAAGAGGGACAAACCTTTCTCCCACCCAGCTGGCAATAAATTGCTTGATGCACTTTAGGGGACTGTTGGCCTTCTTGGCTGGCTGGGCACACTGCTGACTCACTTAAAATTTTATGTTGAGCAGGACCCCCAATCCTTTTCAGTCAGACGTCTCTCATGTGTCCAATATACAGACAGTGTTTATGTCCAGGGTTGCCCATACCCAGGTGCACAATCAGGCACTTGTTCTTGTTATACTTTATGCACTTGGTGCTTAGTACCAACTGGTACCCACTTCTCTGACTTGTCCACATCTCTCTGCAAGTCCTCTCCACCCTCAGTGGAGGCAACAACACCTCCTCATCTGGTCTCATCAGCAAACTTGCTCAGAACATCTTCTAGTCCTGCATGCAAGTCATCTGCATAAACATGAAAGGAAAGTGGCCCTAAAATGGAACCCTGGGGAGCTCTGACAGTGACCATCTACCAGCCCAATGGAACCCACTGACTATAATCCTTTGGGACAGAACTACTGGCCAACTGCTCACCCACCACTGCTGGTGAACCTGAAAGGCAAAATGTCAGCGTGCTGGGTCAAACAGAGAAACACCAATATAGTTACATATAGCTGCATCAATTTATTGCCCGAAAGCCAGACTTTTATAGGAGACAGACAAGGGTGTCCAAAAATCACACACGCTAATTGGAGGAAAGCTACTGCAATAACAACCCTATAACCCCCCTTCAAAGCCACGAGCCATTCATTCTTTTCCTAGAGATGTCCTTTGTTCTCATGCTGTTTATCCTGCTCCGCAGCTGCTGCTCTGTGAACTCCTTATCTCAATCCATGGCTGCTGCTCTGTAAAATTCTTCTTGTATTACAACACACCACGTTCTGTTTCTGTCTAGCTGTATGCAGGAATTTCTGTCCAGAAGGGTGCTGGAGAAATAGTATCAAAAGCTCTACTGAAATCCTCAAGGATTACATCAACTGCCTTCCCTTGTTCAGCTCAATGGATAAAGGTGTCATAAAAAGACCTGAAATTAAATAGGACCTTCCCCTCTGTATCTTGTGTTGTCTGTGACCTGTCCTTCAGTTGTTTTTCCATAACTCCCACCATCATTTTCTCCATCATTTTACCAAGCACTGTAGTGAGACTGACAGGTCCATAGTTGCCCGTGTCATCTTTCTTGCTCTTCCTTACAATGAGACAACATTTGCCAGCTTCCTGTCAACAGGTATGACCCTAGATTTATTAGATGCCATTGAAATGCGAGCCCAGAGCATGCTAAAGTGTCATCAGTGCAAGAACGTAGATGTGCCATAGCTTTGCAATGCCTTGAAATCCAGACTATGCCACAGATGGAGCAGAGAGGAAGATCTGCCTCTTCTGTTCTGAGCTCATCCTTTTGATAAGCTGAATATCACTACATACTCCATGGGGTCAGGTGCAAAAGACACAATGGGTGCCCTAAGCACGTGGCTGAGGTGGTATTTAGGATGGCCAAGAATACCTCCCTTCTGGCCCTCAGCTGATGCTCCAGAAGGAGGTGTCTATCTCATAGATTTTCCGTCACAGTTTACAAGCACTAGCACAAAACTAGGATCACCCAAGGCATCTTGGGCATCACTGAGAGACTGTGTATGAGTAGTGCAGTCCCTGTGGAATAAAAACCAAGGATTCAGATGAGGGACTCACACACAGACACCTCACTGTGCACATCTGAACTCAGCTAGGTGAACTTGTAGCTCCTGTGGTTCTTTGAAAAACTGATCCCAATTCAGCCCCAGGGTTTCCATCTGAGGATGAGATGCCTAACGCTAGAATAAGGATGGGATGGTCTGTTGATAACAGGACAAATGGAAACGGATTTAAATTAAAAAGGGGAGACATAGGTTAGATGTGAGGAACCTATATTTTTACACAGCAACACTGGAAAAAGTTGCCCTCAGAGGCTGTGCATGCCCAATGGATGGGATCCTGGGTTTACTCTGGGTTTACCCTCACGTCAGTCCATGTTTCTACTCATACTTTTGTCTAGGTGAACTCTCACTTTACTCAAGGTTTTACTCACAGTTTACCATCAGGGAGTGTGATCGGGAGATGGGCTGGTGGAGTGACTTGCTGGCATCCCCGAGGGAAGGCTGCCAGGCAGATACCCCCAGAAAAGTGGTTGACTCCCTGCCCTGTCACAGTCAGACAGACCTGACTGATGAGAAGGGTTGGAAGAGAGTCCCAACTCAACATCACAGGAGCCCCCCCATGCCTGCCTAGCCCTCGACCCCTGATCCATCTAAGCAACAGGTTTGACACTCTGAAATCTGAAGGAGATAAGAATGGGGAGGCAATGGAGGATCTGCCTAGGAGGAAACCTAATGCAAGGCAGTCACTACCAAGCCTTGTGACTTCCTCTGCCATGAAAGAAAGAAGGGTGGCCGTGGTGGGTGACTCCCTTCTCAGAGGAATAGAGGGCCCCATTTGCAGACTGGACCCCAGTTGTCAGTAAGTCTGCTGCCTTCTTGGTTTCAGGTCAGGGACATAATGAGGAAACTCCCGATGCTGGTTAGGTCCACTGATTATTTTCCACTACTCATAGTTTAGGTGGGCAGTGATGAAATTTCTTAGATAAGACTACAAACTATAAAAAGAGATTTCAGGAATTTAGGCCATTTAGTTCACAAAGTGGGAGATCAAGTGATTTTTTGTTCTATACCTTCAGTGGCAGTGAGGGACACAGAGCAGGCTTGGAAAGCAAAGCAATGAACAATTGTCTCAGAGGTTGGTACTGAGCCAGAAACTTTGAGTTCTTTGATCACAGGACAGTTTACTTGGCCCATGGTCTGTTATCCATGAATGGAACCCAACTGTCTCAAAGGGGGAAGTGAATCCTAGCATAGACGGTAGCGGGGCTTATCGAAAGAGCTTTAAACTAGCTACGATGGGGGAGTGGACAAAACAGGGCTTACCAGAGATAAGCCTAGGGAAATGCTGTTTGAGCTGGGAGAGAGGCAGATGCCTCAGCTGAAGTGCGTCTACACCAACGCACGCAGCTTGGTCAACAAGCAAGAGGAGCTGGAAGCAACTGTGCATCTGACAAACCATGACCTAGTTGCTATTACCGACCCATGGTGGGACCACTGCCATGACTGGAGTGCTGTGATGGATGGTTACAAGCTCTTCAGAAGGGATAGAGGAGGAAGGAAGGGTGGTGGTGTGGCCCTTTATATTGAAGAGAGTTTTGATGTTGAAGAGCTTGGGCTTCAGAATGAAGTGCATGTTTGTAAGGATCGGGGGAAAGGCCTGTAAGTGTGACATCTTGCTAAAGGTTTCTTATAGACCGCCTAATTGATGGGTGAGGCATTCTATGAGCAGCTTACTGAAGTCGCAAGATTGCCGGCACTCATTTTCTTGGGAGACTACAACTTCTCTGATATATGCTGGGAATATAATAAATAGCAGAGGAATCAGTCCAAGAGGTTTATAGATTGCATGCAAGACAGCTTCCTTACACAGCTGGTATGAAGTCCTACCAGGGGTGGTTCCTTGCTAGACCTGCTCTTCACTAACAGTGAAGGACTGGTAGGAGTTGAGAAGGTTGGGGACTGTCTTGGGCAGAGTGGCCATGAAATGGTAGAATTCTCTATTCTTGGAGATGTCAGAAGGGTGACTAGCAAAACTACTATCCTGAACTTCTAGAGGGCGGACTTTGACCTGTTCAGGACACTTGTAGCACAGGTCCCTTGGGAGTCGCTCCTTATGGGTAAAGGGGTCCAGGAAGCCTGGACACTCCTCAAGATGGAAATCTTAAAGGCACGAGATCAGGCTGTCCCTGAATGCCATAAGGTGAGCCATAGGGGAAGAAGACCAGTGCAGATGAACTGGGAAAAACTATTGAGACTCAGGAAGAAAAAGAGAATCTCCGTCCTCTGGAAGAAGGGGCTGGGTACTTGGGGAGATTACAAGGAAGTTGCTAAGGCATGCAGGGAGGAAGTTAGGAAGGCACATTAATTCCCTGTCCCTTAATCCATGCCCAGAGCTTCTCAGCCATGTCACTGCCAACTGTAAGCTCCATGCAGAGTTCAAGTGGGACACAGAGGGCACAGCCTTCTGCTGGGTGGATGCAAGTGTTGGTGGAACCAGATGGGACAAAGCCCTCCCACCATGCCCTCCTGGGAAAATGGCCACCCCAAGAATGGCAGTCTGCCTCCTCCATGACCCCATCTGAAATGCTCCTGCACTGATTGATTATAGGGCTTTAAACCAGGTCCAAATGGGGAAGGGTGGGGAATTGGATGTGACAGAGAAGGGCTGAGGGATATTGTTGCTGTTGGAGATTGAATGGAAAGCCTCTGAGTTGTTCTATAGGATTGTGTGAGGATTCCTCAGAGAAAGTCTTGTTGCCAATACCCCGTCCTAAATCTTACTGTGTACCCTCTGGGGGTAACCCCAACCTACTGCTGCCCTAAAGTGCCTGTAGACCAGTGCGGGTAGCATGGGAAATAAACGGGACAAATCAAGAGAAAACCACAGAGCTTTTCCTTTCATGCAGGCTGCTGATTCTGAGCAAGGCCCTGAACATCAGTACCACAGTGTAGATGCAAGACCCAGACAGGCTAAATCAAAGCATGCTTCTGGAAAGGGATGCTTTCTGAAGAGTCGTTACACTAATGAGAGGACCACAAACATTCACTCAGCGAACTCCAAATCTCTGTGCCTTTGCAGGCCTAGGGTCTTGTTTGGTTCACAGAGACACGGTGGGTTGATTCTCAGCTCTGTACTGTAGCAAATGGGGTACAGATTCTGCATGACGGATGGGCAAGGAAGAAGATAAAAGGCTGCTGCCATCCATGAGAGGGCACTGAGCTCTGCCTGGGGATGGCAGAGGAGCCAGCTGAGAACTGATGGAAAGGGCTCAGAGAGGAGAGCGGCAGATTCTGTTCCTTGCTTCCTGATCAGGAAGAACAAGAAGAGGGGACAGGCAGGAATCTGAGTTACAGCTGGGATGGAATTGTTTTCTTCAGACTGTCTGCTGTGGTGCAGTGTTTTGGTTCTAGGAGAAAACCATTGATAACACTCTGATGTTTACAGCTGCTGCTAAGCAGTGTTGTACAGAGCCAAGGCCATGGTCAGTGGAGGGCACATGGAGCTGGGAGGGAACAGAGTGAGGACAGCTGACTGATAGTGGCCAAAGGGACGTTCTCTATCAGCTGACAGCAAGCAGAAATTGTATTGAAAGGGGTGGGAGTTCATCTCAGTCTCTTCACTGCTCAGGGCCCAGCTGAGCATCAGTCTGGTGGTGCTGAGCAAGTGCTTGTGCATCAGTTGTTACATACGATTCTATATCAACGGATATATAGTGATTACTATTACTCCTCTCCTTTTATCTCTCTTAGTAAACTGTTTTGTTACAACCCAGAAGTTGTACTGTTTTTCCCAGTTCTCATCCCCATCCCACTGGGAATGGGGCAGTGCACAAAGCACTGTGAGCTGCTGAGCCACATGTTGGGTTCAACAACCACAGTCATTTTGGTGCCTGATGTGAGGCTCCAAGGGTTGTGGTAACAGCACATCTGTCCAGAGTGGACAGGGCTTTGTGGGAGTTGGAGATGTGCAGGCCATGGTGCTGATAGTTTCCCTATTTGTGAAGCTTGCTGAGTCTTCTCATGAAGCAGCATTTCACAGCTCCTTGCTTGCTGCTTGTTTTCCCTGTTGCATCATTTGTCAACTCTGGATGCTGGATTAGGGTATTTATTTTGCTATGCTGTTTGACCTTGGTTTGTACCACGATAAAATTGGCAAAGTGAAGTTTTGTGCACATTCAGCTCTTTGGACATCTTTGGGTTTTGGAAGTAATATTGTTGGTATGATTAGGAATTACACATTTTACACTGTCGTCTCTGGGAGACCAGGGGTATTCAAGGAGAGACTGGATATTGTGTTGAGGGACATGGTTAAGTGGGAGCTATTGGTAATAGGTGAACGGTTGGATTGGATGATCTTTCAGGCCTTTTCCTGCCTTGGTGATTCTATGATTCTAGGATTGAGGTTAAACAATTATTCAGGAATATCAGTGAGAGATCTGCCCCAAGGTGAGAAGGCTCTGCATGGCAGGGGGTGTGGGACAGTCTGGGCAGCTGCCTGGAGTGGTGGGCACCCCCAGGGCTTTGGAACTTCATCTCCGAGCAACTGCAGGATCCTGAGAAACTGGTAGAATATTGGAGACAGGTCTGCTGTGGCACTGGTAATCCTAAAAAGGCCCAAATGACTGCAGTGTGCCAGGGCCTGGCCCACACCTACTGAGCTGTGTTCAACACTATTCAGCATCTTCAAGGGGAAGAGAGCTGGATCTGCTGACATTGCTGCAGCCTCTGCAACTCCTGGCACAGTCCCTGCAATAGCTCCAAGTTTTTGCTACACATCCTGCAGTTGCTCCAAGCTCTGGACAGATCCCACTGTCACTCCACCCCTCATAAGGAGCTCTGCGGTCACTTATGCTACAGGTCCTGTAGCTGTTCCAAGTATTGAGATAAGAAAATTAAGCAAACCACTGAGTGCTGCTGTAGAGACGACGGGACTGCTGTGAGACACACAAGACCTTCAGGCCTGTAGAAATGAGAGGACTCGAATCCTCTGTGCACTGTATCAGTGTAAAGAGAGGAGGAATGAAAAGAACTAGTTGTGCTTCTATCTGTGGCTGTACCTTCCCCAAATCCAGACAAAGTTGGATAAGAGAAGAGCTAAGGAAAAGCGTATTTTGAATGCTATTTATTTATCTCTTAACCTATTCGGGGAATCTGGTTCCATGTTTACATGAGCTCTTGGAGTGAGAAAATGGATAGTAGGTGTGAAAGAAGTGAAACAAATTTTTATTTATAAGTTCAATAACATTTTTTTGCACGTTGCTATATCTCACATAATCAATCAATCAAAGATGCATAAAAGATGAAGAACCATCACTGGGAATCATGCGATGAAGATGTGCACTTTATTGAAGCGGGAATAGTGAGTATTGCAACACCTTCCTGAGAGCGTGCTTGATCTCCCTGTTCCTCATGCTGTAGATAATAGGGTTCAGTGTTGGAGGAACCACTGAGTACAGAAGTGCCACTGTCAGATCCAGGAGTGGGGAGGGAATGGACGGAGGCTTCAGGTAGGCAAAAGCACCAGTGCTGAGAAACAGGGAGACCACGGCCAGGTGAGGGAGGCACGTGGAGAAGGCTTTGCGCCGTCCCTGCTCAGAGGGCATCCTCAGCACAGCCACGAAGATCTGCACATAGGACACAACTATGAAAACATAGCAGCCTACGTCTAAACTGATAGTAAAAATGAGAAACACAACTTCCCTGAGATTTGATTCTGAGCAGGAGAGCTTGAGGATCTGGGGAATTTCACAGAAAAACTGGTTGACAACATTGCCTTGGCAGAGAGGCAGTGAAAACGTACTGGCAGTGTGCAGCAGGGAATTGAGAACCCCAGTGCCCCAGGCAGCTGCTGCCATGGTGGCACAAGCTCTGCTGTCCATCAAGGTCCCGTAGTGCAGGGGCTTGCAGATGGCAACATAGCGGTCATAGGACATGATGGTGAGAAGGGAATACTCTGCTGACATGAAGAAGGTAAAGAAAAAGAGCTGTGCAGCACATGCTGTGTAGGAGATGGCCCTGTTGTCCCAGAGGGCGTTGGGCATGGCTTTGGGGAGAGTGGTGGAGATGCTGCCCAGGTCGAGGAGGGCCAGGTTGAGGAGGAAGAAGTACATGGGGGTGTGCAGGCGGCGGTCGCAGGCTACGGCTGTGCTGATGAGGCCGTTGCCCAGGAGGGCAGCCAGGTAGATGCCCAGGAAGAGCCAGAAGTGCAGGAGCTGCAGCTGCCGCGTGTCTGCCAACGGCAGCAGGAGGAACTCACTGATGGAGCTGCTGTTGGGCATCTGCTGTTGTTGGGCTTGGAGTCCTGCTCAGAGTGCAGAAGATAATGACAAGTCCAGACCATTCTCAGAGGCACTACTCCTGCTATACTATGAAATGTTTTAATTCTCCTACAACAGTGTACATTTAGCACCATTACTTGCATTTAATTTCATGTAGATCAGCATTCCTTAAGCAGAAGCAGCATATGGAGCTCTAACCTTCCTCTTATTTTCTTATCCCTTCTCCCTGGATATTTTCATCTGTTTCATGTCTCATATCTTTACCCCAAGTGCTCTTAGAGCCCCCTACCCGAGCTTCTGTGGCATTCAGTTTCAGTTAGAAAATGCTGCCTGTTTGTAGGATAAGTGAATTATTCATGCCTACAGAAAATGAAGATAATTCCATCCTTCGAGAAAGGGGAGACTGAAAGCACATCATGTGTGAGTGTTCACAAAACAAGCAATTGATTGATGAAAAATTCTCAGAACTCTTATTGCCCCTTTTAGATTTCTGACTCCAAACCTCTTTGCCTCAGAACAGGAAATGGAAACCCCCTGCCTTGGCTCTCCTCTTGCAAAGTGCCCTCAGAAACATTCAGTTGTGCAGTGGAGCTGTGATCCCCTGCCCCAGGCAGCAGCTGTGGCAGCACAAACCCTGCCGGGGGCTCCTTACCCCACACGTCTCCCCGCAGCGCCCTGGGCAGCTCCCCGGGCAGGCTGAGTGCTGAGCCTGGCAGGCGGCAGAGTCCCATACCCGGCACACAGCCCCTGGGGCACAGCAGGGACCCTGCTCTGCAGGACAGCCCTGGGCACCCGTCTCAGCTGGAGCAGAAAGCTTTTTCCACAGTAAAGAAACATGCAGTGCCTGCAGTCAGATCTCCTATGGGATGTCCCAGTTATAGTTACCCCTTAATTAAAAGCAGCTCATGGTCAGCTGTGAGACTTACCTTGTCATGGTCTGTGAGCAATGCTCCTGCAGTGAGTTCACAGCCCGCTCACACCACACACATCCTGCAAGCTCTCTCCAATTTCTCTCCTCTCCTTCTGTCACCTGCAGGCTGTGCTGTGCACGAGATCTGCTCCTGGGCACAGCTCAGCTGTCTCTCTGCAGCTCTGCCCACTTTTATGAGCTCCCTGTGTCCCAGGAACCTGGACAAGCAAGCAGCAGATTATGTCATTTTTATCCTTCCCACTCATTTCCCCTGACATGTCCCTGGGTCCTCATGGCCAACAGCTCCTGAAAGACAACAGCATCATGACTGTGCTTTGAAATCCACTCAATTAACCACCACATGTCCAGTGGTCAGTGACTGATTGGAGACATATGGGGAGTGCTCCCAGAGATCGTTTGATGAAACAATAAGGGCAACCAGACAAGGAAGGCGAGGTTTGGACTTTCCCTGTGCAGGGCAGTGATCCAGCTGAGGCAGCGCAGGAGTCTCATCCCTTGACAGAAATCCTGGAGCTGAAATGGGATTCGGCTCCCCACAGAACCACAGGAGCTGGGATTTCTCTGGTTCAGTTCAGAAGTGCACAAGGAGTTGCCTGCATGTGAGCTCCTGCTCTGAGTCCTCGGTCCTTCAGCTGGGAGGCAGCAGCTCACACACAGACACTGGGTGATGCCCAAGGTGCCTGGGCTGCTCCTGATGTTTGCAAGTGCTTGTAAACCGTGTGGGAAATCCCTGAGATAGACACCTCCTTCCTGGGCATCAGCTGAGGGCCAGAGAGGGGATAGCACCGGCTGTCCGGTGAATTCACTCACAGCTACAAGAGCAGCACAGGGCCTTCAGGAAAGCCATGCCCATGGTGTGTCCGTGCTGCTACGTCACCTCCAAGACCCACGATCGGTCTAATGTTTGTGTGCCACCTTCTGCACACTGATTCTATAGATGAGCTATCCAGTCAGGCAATGTCCAGTGATGCTTTTCAATTAGGATATTTACTTCTGTGCTTTTGCACTAATGCAAACACCAACACACAAGAAGCTAGAAATCTTGATAGAGCTGCAGGCCTGAGCTTCTGTTTGGACCATGGGGACACAGTTTAATGGTTTCCACAACTGCACTGTAGCACAAGGGGGATACCGAGTCTTTAGGATGGATGGGCGAGGAGACAAAGAAGGGCGACTGCCCTCTGTGAGAGTGCACTGAGCTCTGCCTGGGGATGGAAGAGCAGACAGGTCAGAGCTAATGGAAATGGCAAACAGAGGAGACCATCAGTGTCTTTTCCTGTCTTCCTGATCAGGGAGAGTAAATGGAAGGTGCCCTCTGCAGACAGATGGGAATCTGATGTTGTCTGTCCCTTGTCCCATTTGGTGGCCTTTGTCACTCCATTATCTGTGGCAGGGACAGCACAGCAGGGCATGTGGCATCCAGCAGATCCATGGAGAGCACAGATGGCAGCTTCTTGACCAAGCAGTGGAGTAACCAAAGAGGAGAGGTGCTCTGCTGGATCTCATACTCTCCGGCATGGAAGGACTTGTGGGAACTGTGAAGGTGAAAGGGGCATCAGGCCATGTGCAAGATGCAAATGTATCTCTTTTAATTTATTTATTTATTTTGAGGCTGTAAGCTTAATAGTTGATCATAAATGTCAATAAAACTGAAACAAATAATTGAAGACAAAGATGGAAATCAATGAAAATGTGTTAACCCTTCTCAACATGAAAAATTCTCATGAGTCTTGTTCCATTTTAAGTTGTAAATATGAATCTTTGAGGTGATTTGATGTCTTTTTTTTTCTTTTACTGAAACTACAATGTTTTCCAGAACTGTGTTCGCTGGACACAAATGCCTTCAGGTTCAGAGACACAGACAGCGGTGCCAGTGCCAATGCCCTGTGACTGTAGCCTGGTGCCCAGCACTACTCTTCCCTGCTGCCTATTTGATGTGCCTCATCTTCCAAGTTTTTTCAGCTCTCCTAAAGAAATGGTCATGGTTAAGGGCATGTTTTCAGCAGGCCATTTGGGCACACACTACTCCCACTGCCCTCCAGATTTCTCCATCCCTTGCTCTTTGTTCAGTCAGATACCTCCCAATTATCTGTCTGATTTCTGACTTTCAGGGGGATTACTGGAATTTGTTCCATCTCCCCAAAGTCTGATGGAATGTGTTGTCAACTCCTTCACTGTGATTTGATCTATCCCTTCCTATCTATTCTTTTTCTTTTTCTTCTTATACTTTTTCTTTTTCTCAATCACTGTCTCTTTTTTATTAAGGCACGAAGTCTGAAAGATGTTCATTAATGTCAGTAAAAGTGAAAAACAGAGTTGGAGACAAAGATATAAATCAATGAGAATGTGTTAACCCATCTCAATGTGTGAAATACTCACAAGTCCTGATCAGTTTTAAGTTGATACCTCTCAACTACCTGGCTGATCTATCCCAGGAAGATTACTGGAATTTGCTCCATCTCTCAGAGTATGATGGCCTCTGTTGTCAACTACTTCACTGTGATTCAATCTATCCTATCCTACCTCAGAATAAATCATTTCTTTTAAAAATATTCCATATGAAAGACAAACTTCAATAGATGCAGCTTGAACATGGCATGCAGTTGATCACTGTGTTTTACTGTTCATTCAATTGCATCACCTTTCTTTCCATTTGCTGGCCAGATAAAAAAGAGAAATCTTTCCCTTTCCATGTGTAGCTGGTTCTCTGAGGAAAGCCAGTGGGAGTTGGTGCAAAGCAGTTTTAACACTGAGCGGATGAATGCAGAGGAGAAGAGTGATGTGAAGAAAAGTGATGCAAGTCCCATAGGTCCATTGTGAGCAGAAATTGGGTGGGGAGGTTGAGAAGGACCTTTGTCAACACAGTAACAGTACAGAACTCATTGGGACATCCTGGATTGGTATCAGTTGCACAGTGCTGCTTTAATGTCTTCTTTAAACCCAACTATAAATAAATAGACAATAAATTTATACTGGATTCTTTAAGCTCTCTCCAGATATCCCTCCTTTTTGCTGAACAAGTTCTGATAACCTGAAGAAGATAACAAGATGGCATAAGGCACAGGAGATTCTTTAGGTTATAATGGGCCCCAGGGTGCATTTGATGCTGAGTTCATCAGCCTCTAGTGCAGAGAGAAGTTTGCACAAAGTGCTCAACAAGACAAAGTCGGAAGTAACAGTGAAGTTTCTTGGAGTATTAATGGGCCCACTGAGGAACATTACCAAGTAAGCTTCCCAAGGGACTTGTTAGAGAAGATAACTGGAAGCCATGACTACAGGCAGGCAAAGGCACTGGCATGCTAAGAAACCTCTCCTTTGCCTTACGAAGCAGACAGGTCAAGCCCTGATTGCAAGACCAGTGGTAGAGAGATCCTGTCTCTCATGTTGGCTCCTGGCATTTCCTGGGGCAATGGGTTGGAGGTCCGTATGATGTTAAATGAAAGACATGGGGACAGAAGATCCCAGGCTCTACATGTGGTGCAAGGACGCTGTGAGGTTCATGTCCCATATGAGACCTATGTTTCATTGCAGGATGTGAGAAGGGATGTGAGAAGGGTCCAGTCTGAACAAGCAGTCAATCCCTGTGAAACTCTGAACTTCAGATCTCTCAGTTCCAGTGCCCTCGTTTGCACATTCTCCCAGAGTTTGAAGTCCTTTATGTTCTGCGGTGCACAATCAGGCACTTGTTCTTGTTATACGTTATGCACTTGGTGCTTAGTACCAACTGGTACCCACTTCTCTGACTTGTCCACATCTCTCTGCAAGTCCTCTCCACCCTCAGTGGAGGCAACAGCACCTCCTCATCTGGTCTCATCAGCAAACTTGCTCAGAACGTCTTCTAGTCCTGCATGCAAGTCATCTGCATAAACATGAAAGGAAAGTGGCCCCAAAATGGAACCCTGGGGACCCCGACAGTGACCATCTACCAGCCTGATGGAAAAAACTGACTATAATCCTTTGGGACTGACCTACTGGCCAACTGCTCACCCACCACATTGTGTTTCTGTCTAGCCATATGCAGAACATTCTGTCCAGAAGGTTGTTGTGAGAAACAGTATCAAAATCTCCACTGAAATCCTCAAGGATTACATCAACTGGCTTCCCTTGGTCAACTAAACGGATAACTGTGTCACAAAATGAGCTTAAATTAAACAGGACCTTTGCCTCACAAACTTGTGTTGGCTGCGACCAATGACAGAATTGTCCTTCAGCTGTTTTTCCATAACTCCCACCATCATTTTCTCCATAATTTTACCAGGCTCTGGACTGACAGGTCCATAATTGCCCATGTCATCTTTCTTGCTCTTCCTTACAATGAGACAACATTTGCCAGCTTCCTGTCAGCTGGCATGACCCTAGACTTCTTTAGATGCAATTGAAATGAGAGCCCAGAGCACACTAAGTTTTCATCATTGAAAGAAAGTAGATGTGCCATAGCTTTGCAATGCCTTGAACTCCAGAGTATGCCACAGATGGAGCAGAGGGGAAGATTTGCCTCTTCTGTAGTGAACTCATTCTTTTGGTAAGCAGAATAACACTACCTGATACATGGGGACTGTGTCTCTGCTCTGCTCTGCTCAGCTCACAGGGCAGCGGTCTGGCAGGGTGTTGCTCTCATGTCAATGCAGGTAAACTCACTTTAATCCTTTTTCCTCTGTAAATGCTTCCTCTATTTCTATGCTCAGATACACTTCCACATTCCCTCAACTACACTTTCATATATCATTAACAATTACACTTTCTTATACCATCAAAACAGTTTGTCAAAACGTACAGTTCTTCAGTTCACATAAACTCCCTTAATACAGTCTGTATTCTTCAGTTATAAACACTGTGCCACAGAACCAGCACTGATTGAACCACCTCCCTCACACACTTCCTCGCAAGCAGTACATAGTATTACATAAATGGGTTGACACTCATTGGTCGGGTGGAATGTACACCTCTCCTCAGGACAATCTTACTAATCTACAGAGTACAAACTCCTGTCTTCTTACATACAAGCAGAAAGTACTTATGAGTGGACACACAACACAGTCTTTCACTTTGTCCGTGTCTGGCCATTTCCCTCACAGGAGGAAGGAAACATGGATCGGGACTCGGCACTCACCCTGCAGCTGTTCTGTGTCTCACTCACACCACACTCACTCTGACATTTAGATCAAAAACCATGGTTTATTCATACTACACAATGCTGACAACGTTTTCTAGCTGGAATCTTAATAACACTCATACTCTGGTCGACCAGTTGCAAACGTTAATGTTTTTCCCAGAGTCGGCTTGACACACGGTACCAAACACTTAAAGCAGATGATAATATTGAACATACAACCTATAACCCCCGTGATTACAACTTGGAGAACCCAGGCTACCATTTGACAGGCTATCCACTATATCCCATACCCGTAGGAGAGACCAACCTAGGTCCCTCCTATTGTCACCCACCTGGGAGAGAGTACTTGTTCTTGTTTCCATTCATATGACATACAGTTCCCTTTCATAGGAACTCACCCAAGGAGTCTTCCTACCCCAGCTGGCAACCAAAGCCATGAGCTCACCTCCCTGGGAGCAGCACGTATGGCTGTAAACTGTGTAGGATGTCTCCTCAAGACATATGGGCTCCACTTACCATACACATACCTGGTCCACCTATGGGTGGTCCTTGTCTGTCCCTGCAGTGATCAGGTGAGGAAGGGAGTCCTTCAGAGAAATCTCAGGGTGCGCCAAAAGTGTCTCCCTCTCAGCTGGTCCTGCAGCGAACAGAGCTGGTCCCACCTGGGCCGCCAAATTGACTACAGGAATTGAACTCTATAACCTCTATAACTGATACAGTCTCCCATGACATCCTTATAACAAAGCTGAGGAAGTATGGGATAGGTGATTGGACAGTGAAGTGGGTCGAGAATTGGCTGACTGGCAGAGTGCAGAGTGTTGTCGTTGGCGGTGCAGTGTCTGGCTGAGGGCCTGTAACGAGCGGCATCCCCCAGGGGTCTGTGCTGGGTCCGGTCTTGTTCAACATCTTCATCAATGACCACCCTCAGCAAGTTTGCTGATGACACGAAGTTGGGAGGATTGGCTGACACGCCTGAAGGCTGTGCTGCCATTCAGCGAGACCTGGACAGGCTGGAGAGCCGGGCAGTAAGAAACCGGATGAGGTTTAACAAAAGCAAGTGTAGAGTCTTGCACCTAGGGAGAAATAATTGCATGCACCGGTACAGGCTGGGGGAAGAGCTGCTGGGGAGGAGCTCTGCTGAGAGGGACCTGGGCGTCCTGGTGGACGACAGATTAACCATGAGCCAGCAGTGTGCCCTTGTAGCCAAAAAAGCCAATGGCATCCTGGGGTGCATTAAAAAGAGCGTGTCCAGCAGGTCGAAGGAGGTGATCCTCCCCCTCTACTCTGCCCTGGTGAGGCCTCATCTGGAATATTGTGTCCAGTTCTGGGCTCCCCAGTAAAAAAAAGACAGGGATCTCTTAGAAAGAGTCCAGCAGAGGGCCACTAAGATGGTGAAGGGCCTGGAGCATCTCCCCAATGAGGAGAGACTGAGGGAACTGGGTCTGTTTAGCCTTGAGAAAAGAAGGCTGAGAGGGGACAGGATCCAGGTTCTATAAATATTTGAGGTGTGGGGGGCAAAGTGTTGAGGCCAGACTCTTTTCAGCAGTGTGTGGAGACGGGACAAGGGGAAACAGACAGAAACTGCACCATAGGAAGTTCTGCACTAATGTGTGCAATAACTTCTTTACGGTGAGAGTGACAGAGCACTGGAACAGGCTGCCTAGGGTGGTTGTGGAATCTCCTTCTCTGGAGATATTCAAGACCTGCCTGGATGCTGAGCTGTGCAACGTGGTGTAGGGAACCTGCTTTGGCAGGGGGCTGGACTCAGTGGTCTCTGGAGGTCCCTTCCAACCCCTACAATTCTGTGATTCTGTGAATATCATGGAGTTGTTTGGATGGGGAAAGACTACCCCTTTGAATGACCTTTTGTCAGGGCATGTCCTGGGATTCCTAGGATCCTCAAAATGCAGCACTGCTTCTGTCACTGAAAAATGGGGCCCTGTGTGGGACGGAGGGAGGGTCCATGAGTCCCTGGCCCACCTGACTGAGTATTTCCATGGTCTTAGCAAAGACATACTTACAACTTGAGAATGACAGTTAGCTGTGTTCATGGTGGCATGGCCACTTTTAATGGCCTTGAACTGTCTGAACATAACTGAAGAGGCTCAGGCTGATGCAAAACAGCTATTGAATGATAGTGTTGAAAAACTGGAAAGACAGGTGGCAGTTTTGATGGGGAAAAAACCTAATTCAATCATTCTCCTATGGAAGATCAGGAACATCTCTCTGGAAGACCATGGGGACCCTGTACAAGGGAATCTGTATAAAATGGACTCTGTAAATGAAGGCACTAAAAGGTCAGATTTTGAGGTTCCATTTGGACTAGATCTATTTGAGATCTGACTGATTGTAACCCAAAAATGAAAAAAAAAAATAAAAAAAAAATGCAGGATAGGCTGGTGGGAGTGCCCTGACCAGTATCCAACCCCCCAAACCCTGCTGCCCATAATACAGCAGCTGAACTGATGGATATAGTACAGTGGTTTAGACAGAAACCAAGAGAGCATGCCAGCATAGCTGCTCTGGTTATGGGACATGGAGGCAGAAAGCGCTGTGGTGAATGGACTGGAAATTTCAAAACTGACATCCATTACTACTCACCCTGCCCTCAGGCAAAGACTGTATGCTCTGTCCAACATAATGAGGATAGCCATTTGATCAGTGAATGATTTATGGCTGTGTGTCATATAACATGGCCAAATAAGAATGACATACCATTAAATATCAGCCTGTGGTCCTCTATGGAGGACTAACAAAATTATATTAGAGAATTAGGCATGAAAGAGGCAATCTATGAAGATGATTTTGAGAGCCCAGTCAATAAATTTTTCATCAGGAACGAGGGATCTCATCCTACAGCCATCACCTTTACATCAGTATGGGTCTATGTTATCCATACTGAACCCCCCAGTGGCCCTCAGGTGCTGTAATACAACAGGCTGCCCAATTGATGGGGAGACAAGAGTGCCTACGGCCAGATGCAGGCTCTGAATGGTGGTGGAAAGGTCTGAGAAAGGCAGAGAACCATCTGCTGCCATGACTTAGGCGTCCAGCCCCTAAGGTAATCCAGTCTGGACCCATTAGGGTCTTGAGACAACAAATGTTTAAAGACCAGATTAGAGCAGGAGTTCAGTTTAAAAAGATCGATGGACAGCATAATCAGGAAAAAATATCTGTTAAACAGGCCCAAGCACTGAGTATTTATAGTCCAACCTTTTCAGCCAAACTAGATGTGAATGTAACTCAAGAAGGGTCTGGATGGGGGCTCTGGCAGAGCCAGAGTTCTTTGTGAACCCCTATGAGGTTTTGGCCACAGGTTTGGCATGGAGCAGAATAAAGATACATCACAGTTGAAAAGCATTTATTGGCTACCTATTCTACACTACAGGTGGTAGAACCAGTAGCTCAGATTTCAGAGGTTATCGTTAAACAACAAGGCCAGTCCAGGGGTGGGTAAAAGATCTAACACACATCTCTATGATGGGGGTGGCCCAATCACAAGCAGTGGTGCGCTCAGTTGTTCTGCTTGCCTGCTCCTCAAGGAGTTAAGAGAAATCTATGCCTGTTGCGTGTTCGAGTGCATGCGCAATGCCATGTGGAGGGCTTATCACAATAAAGATTGGCGGATTTGCTGCGTAGACCGGTCAGAACTCAGATCTGCGTTGTGCTTCCTGTGGCACCAAACGCCCAACAGTGGCAGTTCCGTGTATTGGCCAGCAGGTGGCAGCAGAGACCACGGAAAGAACGTCTGCGGGACAGACCCTGGGGATCCGTTCTCTTTTGATTATAGGGGAAGAACACAAAGATGGAAGAGGAGGGAAGGGGGAAAAAAAAAAGAAAAAAAGAAAAAACCAAACCACAGCAAACAAATAAAAACTTCTCCAAACGTAGCAAACTTGAATGTCTGTCAATAAATAAATGAGTAATTGAATTGATGTCCGTTTCAGACAGTCCCCTGTAGAATCAGGGTAAGGGTTAGGATTAGAGTTACATTGCAGGTTAATGCTGTTATCTTTACAGCTCCTGTGAGGGTTGGGGTCTGGGTCAGGTGTTTAAAAAATGAAATGAAAAAAGAATTAAAAAAATATATTGAAAGCTTCAGATTTCCTTAATCTTTGTGGGAATCATACAATGTGCAACTCAGATCTACCTCTTCGTACCTCTTTTGTGGTGTAGGGAACCTGCTTTGGCAGGGGGACTGGACTCAGTGGTCTCTGGAGGTCCCTTCCAACCCCTACAATTCTGTGATTCTGTGAATATCATGGAGTTGTTTGGATGGGGAAAGACTACCCCTTTGAATGACCTTTTGTCAGGGCATGTCCTGGGATTCCTAGGATCCTCAAAATGCAGCACTGCTTCTGTCACTGAAAAATGGGGCCCTGTGTGGGACGGAGGGAGGGTCCATGAGTCCCTGGCCCACCTGACTGAGTATTTCCATGGTCTTAGCAAAGACATACTTACAACTTGAGAATGACAGTTAGCCGTGTTCATGGTGGCATGGCCACTTTTAATGGCCTTGAACTGTCTGAACATAACTGAAGAGGCTCAGGCTGATGCAAATCAGCTATTGAATGATAGTGTTGAAAAATTGGAAAGACAGGTGGCAGTTTTGATGGGAAAAAACCTAATTCAATCATTCTCCTATGGAAGATCAGTAACAACTGTCTGGAGGACCATGGGGGCCCTGTACAAGGGAATCTGTATAAAATGGACTATGTAAATGAAGGCACTAAAAGGTCAGATTTTGAGGTTCCATTTGGACTAGATCTATTTGAGATCTGACTGATTGTAACCCAAAAATGAAAAAAAAAAAAAAAAAAAATGCAGGATAGGCTGGTGGGAGTGCCCTGACCAGTATCCAACCCCCCAAACCCTGCTGCCCATAATACAGCAGCTGAACTGATGGATATAGTACAGTGGTTTAGACAGAAACCAAGAGAGCATGCCAGCATAGCTGCTCTGGTTATGGGACATGGAGGCAGAAAGTGCTATGGTGAATGGACTGGAAATTTCAAAACTGACATCCATTACTACTAACCCTGCCCTCAGGCAAAGACTTTATGCTCTTGTCTGGAGGGCTTATCGCAATAAAGATTGGCGGATTTGCTGCGTAGACCGGTCAGAACTCAGATCTGCGTTGTGCTTCCTGCGGCACCAAACGCCCAACAGTGGCAGTTCCGCTTATTGGCCAGCAGGTGGCAGAAGAGACCACGGAAAGAACGTCTGCGGGACAGACCCTGGGGATCCGTTCTTTTGATTATAGGGGAAGAACACAAAGATGGAAGAGGAGGGAAGGGGGAAAAAAAAAAGAAAAAAAAAAAATCAAACCACAGCAAACAAATAAAAACTTCTCCAAACGTAGCAAACGTGAATGTCTGTCAATAAATTAATGAGTAATTAAATTGATATCCCTTTCCCGCCCCCCCCCCCCCCCCAACTTCTGAGATGAAAAAAAAACACTTCTTTTAGAAGAAAACAGAGTAGTAACAACTTCTGTACCTACATTCACCACTCTGAGATCCTGTCTGGGTCTCCCAAGGCTTGTAAATAACCACTGGGTCGGTTCTGATGTCGCGTGATTTGTTGTCAGTTCTCTCATGGTTCTCCGGTCAGTTCTCCGGTGCCAGGATCTGCCACAGGGCATTCTGACCACGGGCATCATGTTTCTACGCTGCCGCCTGCATTTAACAGGCAATGGGACTGCCCAGCATGTGCAAGGCAGCACCTCTTTCACACCACCAGAATGTTTAAGGCTGTTGGGATTGTTGTTAGCGTCCCATTAACACTGAGGCTAGAGATACCCTTAGGATTGACATTACTATTAGCATTACTTTGATGGTGCCCTATCTGGGTCATTTCCAGGGGATGTCAGGAGTAAGGCACAGTGTCAGGAGAAAAAGAACAGACTCTGTTACTTTATAAACGTGATAATAGAGAGAGTTCATTGGAAAAAATACAACTCTTAAATAATGCAAAGCATGCTTCTGATTGGATGCAGGCATCATCTGGGCTCTGATTAATATTACTCTTAAGGTAAAGATTATTGTTACCATAATGATTTTTTTGTTTGGATTATGATCAGGGTTAAGGTTCCTTTTGCTACAAACTTCTAGCATCATTTTTGTTGTTGCATTTGGAGTTAGGGACGATTTTAGAATCAGGGTAAGGGTTAGGATTAGAGTTACATTGCTGGTTAATGCTGTTATCTTTACAGCTCCTGTGAGGGTTGGGGTCTGGGTCAGGTGTTTAAAAATGAAATGAAAAAAGAATTAAAAAAATATATTGAAAGCTTCAGATTTCCTTAATCTTTGTGGGAATCATATAATGTGCAACTCAGATCTACCTCTTCGTGCAGTGACTGCCTGTAAATTTGCTGGAGCCTAATATAATATGGCCTTGTGCTTTCCACTAACTCACCTTCATTTCATTTTCATTACATTTGCTTGGTAGTCAGATTTTGGTGTGTGGATATTTTAAAACAATCTAACTGACATTAGCAAAAAATTAAAAATAAAATTAAAAAAAATGCACAACAGCATCGTATCAATTTTTATAGATAAGATAAAGAAGAGCAGTTTCCCTTAGTTTTCTGTGCCTCTTTACTTTCTTACCCTCTCCCCTTGTGTGAGAAACTATCAAAGTCAAAGATTTCTAGTTAGGCAAAGATGGCAGCGATAGCAGCAGTGCTTATTCATTATTGCAATACTGCGCGCACATCCCCTATTGGCAAGGGAGAAACTGCACACCAGTCAGTGAAATCAATTCTGTTCTGTGCCCTAAACCCACTGCAGGTGATGCTCTCATGGCTCTCATTGGTTGAGCATCTCAGGCTCACAGACTCCTCGAGACTGTGGCTAGGATTCATTTCCATAGAAGGTCAATTACCAACCTCTTGTTTTTAGGTCTGCCTTGTACTTTTCTGCGGACAGAGAAGGGCAATGTTTCCAAAAGTCAGTACATTCATTCTGTCCTGTGCTGGGCTCTACCCACCCTGTATTTAGCTTGTGCTTGTCTCAATTCTCCCCATGTCAGAATGCCCCCAGTCTGAACTTAATTCTGTTCAGCAACTTTCTTGGTGGAAAAACTACTTATACAGCTGTTTTACAAGAGGGTTATACATTCAGTTAGGGCCTACACTATGTACTGAAAATACTGGAAACTTCCACTGCAAAAACACAATCTACCTCTCCCATCTGTGCAGCCTTGCAGACCCAGAGCATGCCAGGTTATTTCTGCTTTCATAGCATTTGCATGCTGTAGGGTGAGCACAAGGTTCTGCTGCTTGATTCTTCTGCAAGAGCTGCCTACCGGCAAATGGTTGCAGGGATGGAGGATGTGACAGAAAGCATTTGTCTCCACAAGAGCAGAGTTACATTCAGTGCAGAGTGTGAGAGTCAGGTTGGTGTGGAAAAGCACTGACACGCTGGGGATGATGCAGTGCTCACATGTCTAACACTCACAGACATTACTGTCAGAAGGATGGTGCTGTGTTGTGCTTCTACCTTTGGCAGCCCCTGGAGAAATGCTATGGCACACAGAACACCTTTGTATTGCACTGACTGCTGCCATGCAGCATGGATTTAACACACCAAATCCAGAGGAGCATGACTGCATCTAACTGCCCTGAGAAAAACTACTGTAGCTGAAGAGATGAGGAGGCAGCTGCTCATCTGCAGAACAAGCAGTACTGCCAGACATTGGGCCAGGTGAGCACCTCCTGCTGCAGCGTGATGATGACAGGGCTGGAGATGATCTGCAAAGCCAGCTTAAAAGTGGGAGACGTGAGTCAACATGGCAGGAGGACAGAGGTGTTAGGGAGCAGCCAAGGCATCAAAGAGTATCAGAAGGCTTTGAAAAGTATCACAAAGTGACAGCCAGGAAGACTGGGATATACCATGAGCAGCAACCTGGATGCTAGAGATTATTTGCTCCCATACAAAATGGTAGAGATCTTGCTGCAGACATCCCAAAGCCAGCCAAAATGGGAACCCAGAGCTCTGCCTGCACGAACCCCACAGCCATAGCATTGCAAGCTGAGCTGCCTTGCTGTTTGTTGCATTCATCCCAATCCCTGTGATTGAAGACTCAGAATGCAGTCGAGGCGATGACTGAGCATGAGAGTGACTTTATTCAATAAAAGACAGGAGGGCTTGAGAGGTCAAGGGTGAAGATGGGACTCCTCTTGTCAAGATGAGAGTGGCTCAGAGCTGGTGCTGCTGCCTGGTGCCTGGGACTGGCAGCCTGACTCTAAGTCCCCATCTAAGATGCTCAGCTTCACCTCACTGATGCTGCCCTGCTCCTGCATGGTGGTGCTGCTGCTGGGACACTCGGGCTGTGCTTGGGATGGGCAGCACTGCAAAGGCGCTGGGTCACAATCCAGGCAGGTGACTGCTGTGTCTGGCAGGCTCAGGTCAGGAGCTTCAGCAGAGCCAGGAGATATGAGAGCATGAATGTGGATGAGCCCCTTGTGTCCATCACTGTTACCATGTGGAAGGCTGTCATCCGAATTGCAGCGATTCATGCTTAATAAGAACTCTCCATTGATGGAAAGACACTGCTTGGTTTGGATCTTTGGGGTTGACAAGGGCTCGAATCACCTAGGAAGGCATAGAAACACAAGGGTTAGTTTCAAACATTTGCAAGTTGAATCATGAAAGGTTGTTGATACTTGGTAATAGAGTGGCGGCAGGAAGAAGCAAGTAGGCTTGAAGCAGCATAGCCACTGTCTTGAAAGTGATCCTCATTCAGGTCCAGCTCGTGTGTTGTTTCACTGTAATCTGCTTCTTTGGGTCTACCTAGTGGGCAGCAACACTCGAGCTGTTACTGATATCATTGAAAAGAACTGGAGACAATTGTTCTATTCCTAAGAGCTTCAAGGTGCCTAGAAGCACAAATAGAAACCAGCAGTATTTCATCACTTCACCAAAAGGAAGGTCAAACACCTGAGCTGTGAAGAGCAGTTACAGAACCTATGCATAAGATCACACCAGACATACTTTGTTCTAACAACAGTTATGGCACATAGTCCATTTCCTTCAATATTCCCAAAATGAAATGATGTGGAGCATTACAGGGAAAGAAACACTGCACACAGACACTATGACCCTGATTAGACTCAAGCAGCAGACTTAAAACAAGTCAGAGTTTTTGATTCCAGGATATTTCAGGACCTATCGTGTGAAATTCAGTTACACAACAGTGCCTAGGTGCCTGCGTTTCAAGCAACTTTCAGATCACAGCCATGTAAAATAAAAACAAATTCAGTGCAGAAATAGCAAGCCTGTACCTTAATACTCATGAGATTATCCATTTTTTACTGCATTCTGACTAAGTTCTAAAACTTGCTCATCCCAGTTCACTTCAACAAGTTCCACCAGTTCAAGCAATGCAGTTCTGAGATCCGGTGTATGTTAGGCAGATAGAATTGAACAGTGCAGAAATAATCTCTGACAGCTTTAAGAGCTCTGTTCTGCTTACAAACTCTCAGTCCAAAACTATTCACAGTTTTAAGGAAATGAACACCTGAAGCAGTTGGATCATCTGCCATTTGCCGCATTCTGCTTCTTGGCATCATGATTAGCACAAAGGGTTTTCTGCTGTCCTGCAGAGATGGACAAAGTCCTGCTTACAAATGGAACAGGTTTCAGTGTACAGCAGAGTTTGTACCAGACTAACAAGCCACGTCATTCAATTCATGTGCTCAGGTTGTTATGCACTCCGAAAGGAAACAGAACTAACTGTTGGATTCTGAAGGCAATCTGTGGGGTCCTACATTACCTCCTGATTCTGGAAGAGGAAATTCTAATAGCAAATGCAGAACTTTGATCTTTGTAGACATGAGAAGAGCTGGCATTTAGGAACATTCATTTCAGGGAAATCAAATGATGTGTCTATATTTTTACTACAGATAGTATAGGGAGCAGCCAGTTGAAGAACCAGATACAAAAAAATCCAGCCCATTGGCAAGAAAATACTTCTCCTTAAATTCTGTATGCTATCATGGTACAGAATTAGGCTACAGTGCCACATAGGCCAACCAAGCGTAGAACCAAATCCACAAAATACTGGTAGACAAAGCAGCAAAAACAGGGACAATATTCAGCAGACTGTGCTGTGGCCTTTCTACCCACAGCTCAGCATGTTCTGCCATCCGAAAAGCAAGGCCTCTTGTCAAGCTCAGCTATTTCCCTTCTCAGTGTATTCTAGCACCACTGATACCCACTGGTATCCTCCTGTAGAGTGCCATCATATTGTCATCATCCAAAGGAAAAACCCACACAGCAGAGCATACAGCACTACACCCATGCTCCAAATATCCGCCTGAAAAACAAAAAGACAAGCTTACAAACCTGAAGCACCTCAAATGGCTTCCTGACAGACTGGATTGTCTGCCCTTGCCAAAGCCCACATATAGCCCATGAAAAGCTGGCTCTTTCCCTCAGGAAATAAAACCTTATCGTCCTAGAGAAAGCATATAACCCTCATTCAATTGCCCTTCCACTCAGCTTAGAGCACTACTAAAACCAGCATCTTCACCTTAGCTCATCACAC
This sequence comes from Coturnix japonica, assembly GCF_054131305.1. NCBI lineage: Eukaryota > Metazoa > Chordata > Aves > Galliformes > Phasianidae > Coturnix > Coturnix japonica. The sequence continues at coordinate 15,302,512 of NC_140671.1, read as the reverse complement.
TGCTGCACTTCCTTTTACAAGGATTTCACTGGCAAAAATGAAATCAAAGCCGTCACAAGGGATTTAGCACAGTTACGTGTTACTGGCTACGAGAGCTGTCAGCACAGTCACCTGTCTGGCTTTGCTGCTGTTCTATTTATGTACAGGCACAACAAGGTTCAGACACCTCACAGTGCAATTCTCACTTTGACTGTAAAGAAAAAGGAGGCTTGAAAAGCAGCGTGTGGAAAACAAAGAAACAAGAATTAGAACAACAGTGGGGCCATGGCACTTGTAGGAATTGCTCCGCCTTTAACAGCGATTCAAGAAGTACGAGGGCATCCCAAACCAGACCAGTTTGGACAGATTAACAACTGCAAGTAGTGGGTTCCAAAATTCCAGACATGAAATCAAAGCTGGAAAAACTCTTCACATTTTCATCTCTCAATTTTTAGTTCATTGTGCATTACAACGGAAACAATTCTTCACATACAACTTGGAAGCTAAAGACAAGTCTGACAAAACAGACTGCACAGAAATGATGGATAATTAACAGAGCAAATTGCTCTTTCAAACACTTAGTAATAGAAAGAGATCTCTGAAGTTGCTGTTCTGTAGAGCCCCAAAGCAGTCGCTTGAGGCAGTTCAGGATTAGCCAGAGACAAACCAGCCAGCTGTGTGAACTGAGACCAATTGCACTTTTCTAGTCTGTGGCCACTGACAGCTTCTGAGAGCTACCAAGCGATGCAACCTAGCAGAATTCAGAAGGGAAACCAAGAGAGCCTACCTGAGCTCCACTGCCTTTAAATGCTCTGTGGAGAGGGAAGGGAAAGAGGGGAAAACAAACACCGCTCTACATCCCTCTGAGCCAATAGACACTTTGCCCTGGATTAGCTCTGGTGCTGCATAAGCTGGGCTTCCACAGCATGTGTTCAGGCGGTAATCAAGGCCAGCCTGGAATAACACAAAAAATAGAGAGAAACGTTTGCTTTAACAGAGTTTATGTCTTCTGGTCATAACACTTGAGAAGCCTCAGAGGCTTCTTCTCCTGTGCATATTTTCATTCATCTTAGAGTTTGCTTTCATTCAATGTGACCTCTCTAGGCAAATATTGTCTAAGACCATGAGCATCACATAAATGTGCAGATCTCAAGCTGCTCACTTATCTAGTACCCTTCGCATGATGCTTTATTTTCCTCAGCTGATCATCTAGATTGTGTCTGTTGATTGTGCAACAACAGCCTGTTGATCTCGATTACCTGTGAGAGGCTCTAACTTTGGCCAGGAAAAATCATTTGAGGATAAGTAATTATCTGGGACTCAGTAAGGCAGTCTTCCCATGCTTTCATAACAGCCGAGATACACACACACACAAACTCGTGGAACCCCACTGCTTTGCACAATCCTGTGCACACTCACGTGTGTCATGCACTGATTTCCCAGCCAGTCCTCATAGGGTCTCTTACTTAGGACGGGAGTGTAGGGGAGCAGCCAGAAGCTGTTTGCATTCCCTGCTGTCTGCTGGGCAGCTTTGCTGGAGATGCTTGGGTTGCTTTGTTTTTCCTTGGGAGGTGGGAAGGAGCTTTGGGTTGGAGGCACATCCCGTGCCAGAGCATCCCAATGGCACGTGTGGGGCACTGATCTGCAGCAGATGAAGGGGAGGAGGTCCCAGCACAGCTCTGCACCATGCTCTGCCACACTGGGCAGCTTGTTCCTGGCTCAGCAGCGTCATCAGACAAGAAGCAGGGAAGGAAATCAAGGATGGGGGGTACCATCAAACGCAGTTAGTGCATGCCTGTGCAAGACAAACAGACCCAGAGCTTGCAGGTTGTTCCTGCTTTTGTAGCATTTGTGTGCTGTAGCTGAGCAAAAGGTTCTGCTGCTTGAATCTTCTTCTGCAAGAGCCACCTACCGGTAAATGTCTGCGGGGATGTACACGGTGTGCACGTCTGAAGCCATTTGAGAACCTAGTCGTTCTTGCTGCAGGACCCCTGTCTTCTGTTAAAAGCTGAACGGTCCCCAGAGCACCTGTTTCCATCAGCTACCACCATCCAAAGCAGCCAGCCTTCTTACAGTCACCTGGCCCAAACATCCCTTTTGCTCTACACTTGATTCCTGCAAGAGATGGGAGCTCGGCACGCACACCATCCTTCCAACACCCCATCCCTGCAGCAAGGGATCACAGCGCTGGCACAGCTGAAACAAAAAGGGTGTGCGAGTTTCCTGTTAGCACTCAGTGTGAACCAATCTACCACTGAGCAACACCGTGAGTCCCCACTCACCTCAGCACAGGTCAACCTGTAACCCCAACCTTCCCCTATCCATGTGCACACGCACACCCATTCACCACCCTGCCTGCTTTGCACACCCCCATGCACACTCTGCATCGTGTGCCCTCCTTTGCATTCACAGACGTGTGCAAACCATCCCTGGGAACACCTACGTGCCTACACCTTCCACAAACACCCCTTTGTGTGCACCTGTGTGCAGCCCAACTCCTCAGCACACGCACGCGTTTGTGCCACCCTGTCCATGCACTCACCACGTGCCCTCCAGCAACCAAGGATTGCAGAGATGCTCCAGACTGTGCCAGAGATGGAATCTCAGAGTGCTGGGACATTATTGATCACTAAGGAAAACACTTGGAAGCATATTCAATCTGCAGAAGCTGTAATTACTGGGCACAGTTAGCTTTCCTATGGCTCAGCTGGAGGAGGCGGGTGCTCTCATACATCTGAGACACTCGCACAATGTTGGGATCATTCTGATGGAAACTATGTCTTCAGATATCATGGTTAAAACCATCCAAGATGATCATGCAGAGCCTTAGCTCTTGAGCAGCACTTCCTCCCCACCCTTCACTACTCCAAGCAGCTCCAACAAACTTCTCAGAAGAAATCCAGGCCAGCACAGACCTGGCAGACCAGAACCAAGTGCAGCTTGTGTGACGGCAGTGCCCACTCCTTGCTTCCACCCTGCTCCAGCAGGTTAAGGAGTCTGAGCCTCACTGGCCTTTGACAACTCAAGACTTTCAGCACCTCATGCCAACATTTCTCACTAAGATACACCTAAGGCATTGAATTCTCTTCTCACTACCTCCTCCCAGTCCTCCCCTAGGAACAGAAACAATTCAGATTCTACAGCAAACTACAGCATCTGCACTGCAAGAGCACACTGAACCACCTGCAACAATGAAACATGGTTTTGGAGAGTGGGTATGAAAACACACCTTTAGACAGCTGTCTCCCTGTAGCCAAAAGGAAACCAAGAAGGAAAAGTCCAGCCTGAAACATGCCCATGCTACTAGCCCAGGTTTTTCACAGTCAATGCAGAATCCATCCTGTTCTTGAGGTAACAAACGACCAGTGAGTCTCCCGTTGCTCCACCCCTTCTCCTTCAAAGCCTGAAAAAGAAAGAATAAACAAGCAGAAGAAACCCAGACGTACCTTTCCACACACAGAGCAGAAAGTGGAACAGCAGTTGTCTCCTTCCTGAGACATGGTGGGGCGCATCCCAGAGGAAGCCCAAGTTCTTTGCTTCTCTCCACAGGGACTTCAAGCACTCTTGGCAAGAGCTGCTTTGGTTCTTTCTTCAATTGCTTCCATCACCAGAATCTCCTTTGGAAAAGGAACCCGAATGAAAGAATCAGCAAATGAAAAAGAATGAGCAATAGCCACTTTACCAGCTTTCTTCTGACACTCAATTTAGACTCTTGACTCGGGCAAGGTCTTAAAATCAACTGGTTACAAGAACTGTCCCAAAATATATCCAGCTTCCGTACAGCTGCCATTCTTTCTGACAGCGAGTGTAATCACAGAATCATAGAATGGCCCGGGTTGGAAGGGACCTCAAGGATCATGAAGATCAATCACCTCCCTGTCCCTGCTGGCCATCCCCTCTTCTGATGGAGCCCAGGGGACCATTTGCTCTCTGAGCTGCAAGAGCACGCTGATGGCTCACGTTCTGTTTTTCATCCACCAGGTCCCCCAGGTCCTTCTCTGCGGGGCTTCTCTTAAGGACTGCTCCTCCCAGTCTGTAGAAATGCCTGGGATTCCTCCAGCCCAAGTGCAAAACCTTGCACTTTGCTGTGTTCAACCTCATTAGATTCACGTAGGCCAACCTCTCGGTTGAGCTCCCTCTGAATGGCATCCCTTCCTTCCACTGCGTCAGCCGCACCACTCAGCAAACAGCAGAAGGTGCACTCCATTGCATCATTGGTGTCTCTGATAACCATGTAAAAAAGCACTGGTCCCAAGACAGACTCCTGGATGACACCACTTGTTATCGGCCTCCACCTGGACATAGAACCATGAATCACCACCCTCTGTCTGTGGCCTTTCAACCAATCCCTTATCCACCAGGTGGTCCACCTGTCAAATCCACATCCCTCCAGTTTAGAGATAAGGATGTGGTGGAGGGCAATGTCAAAGATCTTGCTCAAGTCCAGGTCAATGACATCTGTTACCTTCCTTTTGTCCACAAATGCCGTCACTCCATCATAGAAGGCCACCAGACTGGTTAGGCATGGCCTTCCCCTGCTAAAGCCACGCTGCCTGTCTTGGATCACATGCTCATTTCTTATGTGATCAAGCATGTCTTTGAGGCAGATCTGTTCTTCACCATCTACATCAGTTACACATTTGAATCAAATAATTGGTGTTCCTGTCACCAAGAAAACCTCTTTGTCTTCTACTCCTGCTGCACTTCTGTGCTTTCATCAGAAGCAAAGGAAGAGACCACCTCCTAGATCCAAATTTTAAGAAACCAACACCCAATAGGTGTCATCTGAAGTAAAATAGCAGAGAAATTAAGATGACTCTTCTGCATCCAGCTTGGATCACTCCCTCACTCAGGCACACCACCATCAGATCAAGGAGATGCTGCCTTCAGCTTAGAGACTGTATGGGAAATCACAGCTTGAACCTCTGATTAATCAGCTGAGGCAAGTATTGGGTCAGCTGCGGGAGCACAGGTGAGAGTAATCTAGCTGTGCTCCCAGAAGGGGTGGACCTCGACTCAACCTCCTCTGAGACCTCATTTAAAGGCTGACCACCTCTGAGACAGCATGTCTTAGAGATTGCTCCCTAGTTGAGGCTGCCTCAGCTTTCTAGTCAAGGTATCGATATTGGTGAGTTTCCCTTTGCTAATAACCTTAGGCTATTTACCACCATCTTGGTTAATATCTTTTTATTAACCACCCTTACAGAGACCATAAGGGTTTGGGCTTCCAAACTCTCAGCAAGCATTTGGATCAGCCAGCTTCCTGCCGAGGAGCCCCCTGCATCACTGCTGCCTATTCTGGTACCGGACCCGCAGATGCTTCAGAGCTCATTAGCATGGACTTCCTTCCTCCCCTCAGCAGCTGCTCCTGCACTCACCTTCATTCCTACTCAGATACCGGCCGCTTCCAGCACCAGCTGACCTGCAAGACACAGAAAGGAAAGGTGGGAGTCATGCAAACGCACAAGCCCAAGGCTGTGTCACCACCACACATGGCAGCCTCGGGAAGTCAGCTGAAACTACAGCCTTTGTCAGAATGGAAACAGGCACCGTCAATTAAGTGTGACCTCTGAACTCATTGCCACCATCAGAAATAGGCACTGAAATCGCTCACTTCACTGCAGCTGGTTAACTCCAAATTCTTTTGCTTTTGGGAAAATGCGGACACGGAATTGAAGGACACCAGAAAAACGACATCTACTTCATTGTAGGTGGTTAAGCTTGGAAGCAGGACTTGAGCAAGAAATGCTTCTCAGCTCCTTGAAAGGCACTAATCCTGACCTCTGCCACAGGTGGCTGAGTGACACAAAAGTTGAGCTGCCCATTCAGAAGCACATGGAGCAGGCCATGGAGCGGTTACATACCAACACATGAACAGGCACTTTCCCATTGGAAGTGAAATCCCTTCTCCCTGCCATGCCATGCCCACACCGCTCCTCAGGGCTGCACTGACAGCACAGACAGAATTGAAACATCTTTTGTCATCATTGTGGTTTTTCACAGACCCAGACAATGAGATACTGGGTTGCTGTGTGGGTTCCCAGGCGGCACTGCCATTTCCAAGCCATTGCTTCCTAGGGGCACAGAAAGGAAAACGCCTGAACAAAATTTCACCCAGAGATTGCTATTTTACCATTCTTCCATGCAAAACAGGAGGACAGTACAGTGGATTTGTGCAGCTGCATCAACACCCTGGGTGCTAAAGGAATGCAAAGACAGAAATATCAAAACTACAAGGAGGGAAGCTATGTTTAGTAATATCTTTTCTCATTTACAACAGGCAGTTGGCACTACTAAAGGAAAATCCCAGGCCTCAGGTTCTGACAGTGCGACAATCTGGCACGGACTCAGATGTGAGTGATCCAAATGGTTTATTCCAGGTTCTAATACCACTTCTGTGAATTCACACGTTTTCTCTCTTAACTTTCCCACAGCCTTCACATGTCCACAGAACATCCCACAAACTCTCCTTTACGGCGCACGTAGGCACTCATCCCACCAGAGCCATCAGTCATTCCTAGCCATGTGCTTCTCCTCCAGTCACGGACAGTATCACACGGCCATCATGCATCTTAAATGACTTAGTTTTTCTGTTCTTTCTGGAGGTGTCCTTGGTTCCTAGCCTTACCTTCTCATGCCGTTCATCTTCCTCTGCAGCTCCTGCTCTGAAGAGTCTTCTTATGTTCCCACATGACAGGAAGAAAATGAAGACACAACCCCTGCCACCAAGGTCAGCTCTGCAGCACACGTTACCTGAGGAGCACTTGGCTACTCATGCAAACTGCACAGTGCCAGGAAGATTGTTACATGTTGCACTTCTTCTTCTCCTGGCTCAGAAATTAAATTTTCTACCTAGAAAATGGAAAGCAAACAAACAAGCAAACAAAAAACAACAACAACAAAAAACACCTCACCTGACATAAAGGAGACATGATTGTTACTATGGAATTCCGGAGGGCAAGGTATTTGCCCTCTCTATGAAGAAGCTGACTGCAAAGGACTAAGAACAGCCACGATCACGTTGAGAACTTGCGGGTAAAATTCGGGACTGAACCAATAATGGGCTTCTGGAGGTGAGGGTCTGCTCCAGGCCGCCTGGTCAAGGGAGCCTGTTGATGGGCCCTGCTTACTGCAGCTACCAGAAGCACCGCGCTCACTGACTCTCAACTTGATGGGGGATTCCAGTCAGGCTGGGAAATCAGCATGGCTGGCTGCAAGCTGTCTGAGAGACTGCTGGACTGCACTGGGAATAACTTTGTGGGCCAAGCATTAAGCACACCAAGCAGAAGGGAAGGTATTGGACAGACCGACCAGAGGTCAAGCGTTGCTGGACCTGCTGCTCACCAACGCTGAGGAGATCATCAAAGGCGTCAAGGTTGGAGGCTGCCTGGGCTCCAGCGATCATGCCCTGGTTGAGTTTGTGATCTCAAGTGATGTGGGCCTGGCAAAGAGCAGGACCAGGATGCTCAACTTTAGAAGAGCAGACTTCAAGCTACTCAATGGAATGCTGGCCAAGATCCCCTGGCGCGCTGCCCTCAAAGATAAGGACGTTGAGGAGAGCTGGCTACTGTTCAAGGATGCCCTCCTGGCAGCACAAGAGGTCTCCATTCCCCTGATTAAGAAAGTGGGCAGGAGAGGTAGAAAACCGGCATGGCTCAGCAAGGACCTGCTAAGAGAACTGAGGGTGAAGAAAGGGGTGTACAAGCTCTGGAAACAAGGCTGTGTCACCCGGGAAGAATACAGGGATGCCGTCCGAACTTGCAGATGTGGGATCAGGAAAGCCAAGGCTCAGGCAGAACTGAACTTGGCGAGGGATGTGAAAAACAACAAGAAAACCTTCTACAGGTACATTGGCCAGAAGAGACAGGCCAAAAGGGGTCTTTTTGAGTAGTACAGTGCCTACTCTGGTAAATTTAAAAGGAGAAATGGCTTCAACAGATGAAGAGAAAGCTGAGGTGCTGAATGAGTTCTTCACCTCGGTCTTCACTGGTGGCCAGGATTCTAGTCTTTTTCACGTCCCTAAGTCTTGCACCCCCATACCTCCATGTGGGGACCAAGGAGGTAAATCCCTCCCCACTGTAAGGGTAGAGCAAGTCCGAGAGTGCCTTCTTAGACTGAATGAGTATAAGTCTATGGGGCCAGATGGCGTGCATCCCAGGGTCCTGAAGGAGCTGGCTGAGGTGGTTGCTGAGCCGCTCTCCATCATATTTGAGAAGTCGTGGCTGTCAGGTGAGGTCCCGGATGATTGGAGGAAGGGTCACGTCACTCCCATTTACAAGAAGGGGAGCAGGGACGACCCGGGTAACTACAGGCCGGTGAGTCTCACCTCTGTGCCTGGGAAGATTATGGAACAGATCCTCCTGGACAACATGCTTGATCGCATAAAGAACAAGCATGTGATCCGAGACAGCCAGCATGGCTTCACCAGGGGAAGGTCATGCTTAACTAATCTTGTGGCCTTCTATGATGGAGTGACGGCGTTGGTGGATGAAGGGAAGGCGACCGATGTCATTTACCTGGACCTGAGCAAGGCCTTTGACATGGTCCCCCATCACATCCTCATCTCCAAATTGGAGGGAGGTGGATTTGATGGGTGGACAACTAGATGGATAAGCAATTGGTTGAAAGGCCGCAGACAGAGGGTGGTGGTCAATGGCTCTATGTCCAGGTGGAGGCCGGTAACGAGCGGCGTCCCTCAAGGGTCTGTCTTGGGACCGGTGCTCTTTAACATCTTTACTAATGACATCGATGAGGGAATGGAGTGCACCCTCAGCAAGTTTGCTGATGACACCAAGCTGAGTGGTGCAGTCGATACGGTGGAGGGAACAGATGCCATTCAGAGGGACCTTGACAGGCTGGAAAGCTGGGCTCGGGTGAACCTAATGAGGTTCAACACGGCAAAGTGCAAGGTTTTGCACTTGGGCCGGAAGAACCCCAGGCACCTGTACAGGCTGGGAGGAGTTGTCCTTGAGAGCAGCTCGGCTGAAAAAGACCTAGGGGTCCTGATAGATGAGAAACTTAACATGAGCCAGCAGTGCGCTCTGGCAGCCCGGAAAGCAAATGGGATCCTGGGCTCCATCAGGAGAGGGGTGGTCAGCAGGGATAGGGAGGTGATCGTCCCTCTCTACTCTGCTCTTGTGAGGCCCCATCTGGAGTACTGTGTCCAGGTGCGGAGCCCTCAGTACAAAAAAGATATGGAGATTTTGGAAAGGGTCCAGAGGAGGGCCACAAAGATGATCAGGGGGCTGGAGCACCTCCCCTATGAGGACAGGCTGAGGGAGTTGGGTTTGTTCAGCCTGGAGAAGAGAAGGTTGCGAGGTGACCTCATTGCAGCCTTTCAATACCTGAAGGGAACTTACTCCCAGGAGGGGAGTAAACTCTTCGAAAGGGCTGATAATAGCAGGACTAGGGGAAATGGTTTTAAGTTGAAGGAGGGAAGATTTAGGTTGGATGTTAGGGGAAAGTTCTTTACTAGAAGGGTGGTTAGGTCCTGGAACAGGCTGCCCAGTGAGGTTGTGGATGCCCCGTCCTTGGAGGTGTTCAAGACCAGGTTGGACAGGGCCCTGGGCAACCTGATCTAGTAAATGTGTATGTTTGGTGGCCCTGCTAGGCAGGGGGGTTGGAACTACATGATCCTTGAGGTCCCTTCCAACCCGGGTAATTCTGTGATTCTGTGATTCTGTGAAGGGAAGCATTACTGGACATGCTGCACAGCAGGGGTTAAGACTGGAGGTGGTCAGGGCTGTAGTGACCATGCCCTCCTAGAGTTCCTCATCTCAAGGAATGCAGGCCTGGCAAAAAGCAAAGTCAGGACCCTGAGCTTCAGGAGAGTCAGCTGCAGGCTGTTCAAAGAATTCTTGGACGAGAGACACTGGAAAACTGTTCTTAGGGGCAAAGGGTTCAAACATCCCTTTGTGTGCACCTGTGTGCAGCCCAACTCCTCAGCACAGCCCTGTGCAAGCACACATTTGTGCCACCGCATCCACGCACTATCTATGTGCTCACACACACTCACACAACCACATCCCTTAGTGCAGCCCTGTGCGCACACACACTCACACATGTGTAACCCCTTCCTTTCACTCCCAAAGTGCACGCACACACCGGTACCACAATGTCCTTGTGCAGCTCCAACACTCTGCACACCCCTGTGCACGTACATATATGTGCATGCTCGTCCTTGCACACATACCCACAGACCTACACACACCTGAGCAACACCACTGGTTTGTACACTCATGGACACAAATGTGTGTACAACACCATCCATGCACAAATACACACACACACACACGGATCCCCACTGCTTTGCACAATGCTGTGCACACTCACGTGTGTCATGCACTGATTTCCCATCCAGTCCTTGAGGGGTCACTTACTTAGGACAGGAGTGCAGGGGAGCAGCCAGAAGCTGTTTGCATTCCCTGCTGTCTGCTGGGCAGCTTTGCTGGAGATGCTTGAGTTGCTTTGCTTTTCCTTGGGAGGTGGGAAGGAGCTTTGAATTTGAGGCACATCCCGTGCCAGAGCATCCCGATGGCACAAGGGGGGATCAGGGCCCCTCTATTGGTTACCTCGGTGGCTTGCAGCAACTGGAACTTTTTGCCTATTGAGAAAGCTAAAAAGTGTGAGTTCCTCCTGACCCATATCAACAAAAATCTCAACCATAAAAAAGAGACGTCTTCGTATTCAAGCAAATGACAACAGTAAGACCATGCATGTTGTTTTGTTGTATTTCCTCTGTAATCATGGGGAGGATATGAAGAAGTGGTATAATTCATCCACTTCTGCACTTCAGGCACAAGTTCCTTAGAATTGGAAGAGACCCTTAAAGGCCATCTAGCCCAGCTCCCCTGCAATAAAAAGGGACATTCACAGCTAGATCAGGTTGCTCACAGCCTGGTCATTAGTCATCCCAGAGGCAAAACACACACTGAATGATCTCTCCTTCAGTCATAAATCCTTGGAGACAACAGCATTGACACTGCATGTTACTGAAGCAGTAAAAGAAATTGCTCCTGTAACTCTCCTTGTGTTAAGTAAAATGATGATAAAAAGCAATGGAATGCTTTGGCAGGACACCAAAACCATCCTCCTTCCTTGATATCTGCTGCAATGGAACCTTCCACTGGAAGAAAGCCTCTGATGACTTGTCACCCCAGAGAGGTCAGCTTTAGAAGCAGGACTGCTGCACAATAGAATGAACTGGAGCTCCTTAGCATCTCTTACATCCAGGAGGGGTGTGATCAGACCCACCTATCACCTTCAGGTGCGCTTTCTGACACCTTGTCTGACTTCACTGTCACTGTGCCAGCATCCTCAGGCTTAACCTGCTTCATTGTCAGTGTGCAGCAATTGCCAACGTTCTTGATGTCATTGTAATTGTTGGTGTAAAGGAGGTTGCCATTCAGGAACCATTCCACGTCCTCGTCATTATGGGACAGCTCGCAGGAGAAGACAGCAGAGCTCTCTTCTTCAATTTCTACATCCTGCAGGTGCTTCGTTACTTCTACATTGCGGGCTGTGGGGAAACAAGGTGAACTGTTACCACTGTTACTATAAATCATACTGGGATGTGGTAGAATGGTTGGACTAGATGATCTTTGTGTAATCATCTATGTGAAGATAATACATGTATAAAGTTAGCAGGAGAGAACGGCAGAAGTCAACCTCAAGAAGAGAAATCTGAGGTGAAATAGGACATGGAAGAGGCCACCCTCCCTGCTCATACCTTCAGCTGTCAGCGTGGCCTCAGTCTCTGCAATTCCTGCCTTGCACTTGTACACACCAGCATCATCGGGCTTCAGCTTCAGAATTCTGAGCTCTACTGAATGCTTATCCCTCTTGATCTTGTACTTCTCAGAGGGCTCGATGGGTGTGCGGCCCTTGAACCATTTCACAACCTTTGGAGAAGGCCTGAAGTCACAGGACAGGATGACAGAATGACGTTCCAAAGCTGTCTTGTCCTCCAACTTCCTGGTGATTTCTATATGGTAATCTGCAAAGCAGGGGTGGAAGAGAAGAAAGGATGAGGACAATTGGAAGAAGAGGAAAGTCTCTTGCGTCTATTCCATTCCAATTAATGTCAAGTTCACAATGGTTCTTTGAACGACTCTAAAGATAAAACAAACGATTGTCTATAGGGAATGCCATTGACTACATTTCTATGAAGTAATACTGTACAGTATCTACCAAATGCAAGGTCCAGCTCTTGTTCTGTGCTTATTAAATTGCTCCCAATTCTTGAGGCTTTTATTCAAATAAGAGTGAGTTGAAAATATAACAAGTACTTTAGGATGTGAATGGATAATCTTACGCTGGGGACAACAGCAGATAAAAAGCTTGCAAGTTTCTTTCAGATGAAATCAATGACAAACCGCACCAAATTTAGGTGCTACCAAACTTAAACTTGTCTAGTTCAGAAATACAATTAATTTCACCTGATTTGACTTCTTTGCTATAGCCAAGGACAAAACCTCAGCTCTGTAAATCTGAATAGTAAGCACATCACAGCTATTCAAACACATCTTTTACTGAGATGCAGCTGTCTCATTTAGTGTCCAACGACTTTGAACTGGAAATGGAGCAGACCAAAGCAGAATCTAAACATGGCTTCTACAAGGACTGATCAAATGCGGCCACCGTCAAATTCAAAGTATCTGATACAGAAGGATCACACTCACAGTCAGACAAAACCTCTTTGGAGAGGTGAACTGACTGCCCTGTTCACCCCCACTTTGGAAATAACTGCACTCATTTCCTACCTGCTCCCAGCAGTGTGGGATGGTGGGATAGCATCACACTTCCCACACTAAGCATCCCACCATGTCACTTGTTCCACCTAAACCTCAGTCCCAAAACAAAAGGGGAACTCGCTTCTGAACCCTCTTCACTTCATTTCAGATGTCTTATATGCTTGATCTCCAACCCACCCCCCACTCAGGAGAAAGACCCCCCGCTTACACCCTACCATCTTGTTGCATTCTGATGTTGTCATCAGCCTTCAGCTTGTTGTCCTCTTTGTACCACTGGGTCTGAACCTCATCGTGTGAAATCTCACAGACAAAAGATGCACTCCCATATTCATTCACTTCCACATCTTCCAGTGCTTTAACAATCTTGATATCTCCAGCTGTGAAACAGTAGAGATATATTTGTCAGGGTATTTCCAGAACTGAGTGCAGCATCTTTTCCTTACACATATTTGCATAGAAAATAAGTAGGATTATGTTTTATTCTAAACCATCATCCATTCCTGAGTCATTTCTCTCTTCAACACAGTCAATGCATTATTGCCCTTGAACTTAAAGACAGACCTACTAGCTACAATGGAGCTCCCTGCAAACAGTTTTCATGGAAACCAGAATCTCATTTATTCTAAAACCTTTCAAGCAAAATTAAGGGTAGAAAAACAATAGAACTGACTGAATCTTTAAGGTCATTTAGTTCCAGTCCCCCTGCTATAGGCAGGGACACCTCCCTCCACACCAACTCTTCTCCTCAGGGTCAAGGCTTCTCTCAAATCATTCTCCTCTAAGCCTGTGCCTGTGCTTGGGATTGCCCTGACCCAGGTGCAGGGCCTTGTACTTGGCCACACTCAAGTTCATGAGGCTGCCAAGGGCCCACCTCTCCAGCCTGTCCAGGTCCCTCTGAGTAGCATCCCTTCCCTCTAGCACATCAACAGCACCGCTCAGCTTGGTGTCGTCTGCAAACTTGCTGAGGCTGCATTTGATTCCACTCTCCATGTTGCCTACAAAAATGTTAAATAACACTGGTCCCAACACCACCCTCCACCTGGACACTGAGCTATTGACTGCAGCTCTCTGAGTGTGACCATCCAGACAGTTCCCTATCCTGCAACTGGTCCATCCATCAAAATCATTTTTCTCCAGTTTGGTGACCAGGATGTCATGCAGGACGGGATCAAATGCTCTGCACAAGTCCAAGTAGATGATGTCAGTTGCTCTCCCATTATCCACTGATGCTGTTACTCCATCATGAAAGGCCACCAAGTTTGTCAGACATGGCTTGACCTTGATGAAGCCATATTGGTTACCACCAATTACCTCATCTTTATTTTCCAAACTATGCCAAGGAGAACTAGACAGAACTCTACAGTGTTGTGTCACTACAAACCTGTCTGAACCATTGGCTTCTCTGCATGCTCATCACTAGTCTCTCCTTAGCTTGTGTGCCTACAAACAATGTATGGGGAATGTCAGCCACAAATCTTACCTAGGGGACATCTTTGCTTCAAAATCCTTTGAACATCACACAATCCCTTTTAACTCTCCAGGTCTGCATTTAGTTATGTCAGAATCAGGCCATATTTCTGTGCTGCTATATCCCTTTCCTTCTGAAGGGCCTGGATACAACTTGGATTAACCTCAGGAGAAGAGTTCCTGCATAGAATCATAGATTTACCCAGGTTGGAAAAGACATTGAAGATCATCAAGTCCAACCGCAGCCTAACCAGTACCCTAACTCTAAAAACCCTACACTAAATCATATCCCTGAGTACCACATCCAAAAGGCTCTTAAACACAACCAGGGATGGTGATTCAACCACCTTTCTGGGGAGCCTATTCCAGTACCTAAAATCTCTAGTATCTAAATCTCTCTAAAAGAGCACAGGTATTAATCTGACCAGAAAGGTTCCTGTTTGTTCATAAAATGAGCCTTTTCTGCTCCATCTTGCATAGGCCACTGGGCACAGGGTAGCTGGGAGACCACAGAAAAAGTGGTTCTGTGAGCAATAGGGAAACTACTGCCTAATCCAACTCCTCCAATCTCTGCGCTCTGCCAGCATGTCTAAATAGGGTGGCAGATACACACAGGAGATAAATATTTCCACTTCCCTCAGCCAACACTGCTCTGAATTTCTATGGGACACACAGTTAGATGAAAAGGCATTTGACAAAGAAGGAAATGAAAGAGTTTAATCTGCTGTGTCATTCTCTCGGTAGCCAGAATAACTAACCCTCGCCAGTGTTAGTTCAAAGAATAGGCAGATTTTATCTCCTGACATGAGCAGTAATTCAAAGAAGCTGGTATATGATCCAGTATCCTGCATATTCACTGCAGGCAGGCAAAGACATTACGAGATAAGGGAGATCTACACATCACTTGTTATGAACGCCTCATAAAGATAAAACCACACACAAGAGGAGAGTTTAGGAAGAGGACCACTCTTGGACTACTTTCCAAGAGGCATCAATTAGTAACTCTCTTCGCTCAGTTTTCACACTACTCCACAGTGTCCTCCTGAGCCCCCTTACTCCTGTTGCCAACTGCTGATGCAGGGAATCCTGAGGAACCAAGGATTCATAGTTGTTCCATCAGTAGTCCTTGGTCAGCTCTCCCTCCCTGCCCCTTCTGTTTTGATCCCACTAACCAAATTTTAGTTAGTCTGAAAAGAGGATGGAAACCTCCGCAGCAATTAGTTTCTAAATATCTTGCAATGGGCAGCTTGTAGGAGCCCCATCTCAATGCCCACAGCACAGGAGGCAGGACTGCTTAGCCCATGCACTAGTGCATTTACCAGCACAGATGTAAGCCCAGATCTATGCACACCAAATACAGGCTCTCAGTTTGCACAAGGAGGCATCCATGGAGCTGAAGTATTAGGCAGATATTGTGGTGGGGCAGCAGTTATTGAGACGCCAGACAGAAAGGACACAGATAACGTGGCAACTCAGCTTTACCATTATGACTGATGATGGAACATCTAATTTCACTGCTCAAAAGAGAACTTCCATATAACTGGAAAGAATGAAATTCACAGGGGAAACCACACACAGACACACACAAAAGCAATACAAAGGAGATGAAGGATGGTTCACATACTAGTGATTCACTCTGAGACGCAAGCAAATGAAAGAGTATCCCCAACCATTTGCCTCCTGAAATGCTAAGTATATAAACTCATTGCTGTGATAACTCTGCCAGACGTGAGTCATACACTGTAAAACCTTATGGGGTCAATCAGTTTAACTTCATAAATTCATTACACCAACAAAAACAGACCATCGTGTCCAGGCTGGTTCATTTCAGCTCTTCAAAGCTGTTGGTAAAACTGCCTGAGAGCTGAAATGCTTACCAGCAAAAGCTAAAAACTGTAAATCAAATGTAATAGGCTGACTTTGTCTACTGTATAGAAATGATGCCTGAAAAAAAGAAAATAAAAAAGAACGTAAACCAGAACAAATGGAATGGCTACATAAAACAGCCAGTACTGAAACAGCAACCCAACCTGGTTGCAGAATGAGAGAGAAAATGAGAGTTCACCAAAGTCATGGGACAGGACACATGTTCATGTTCATGCTAACACTGAACCCAAGTGGCCACATGAGGACAGCATCTAGTAGGAAATCAGAAAAAAGCATCCTTTCATACGTCCCTTGGGAAGGTGGCATCTACCAGGGCACAGCAGACCCGTGTGTTCAGTAACAAGTCTGATGCTTCAGAGCCCAATGATGAGCTACAAACTGGGGTTTAACCAATGCAACACATGGAGGGAAAATCTGTCTTGAGCATAAAGAAGAAAGAGAAAGGTATCCAAAAGGACTAACCAAGAAATGCCCAAACTGCCCATGAAGCATTTCTTCCCGTGGTGCAAAATACCACAAGAGGATTTATTTGCTCTTTCAGTTAAACATAAAATGAACCTTTAGGGTAGCTGATGTCTTGTCTTAGGCTGCTCAGCATGTGGATGTTCCCTGATCTTCATATTCACACTTGTGAATAATGAGACTTCTCTTATTTCCCTGGGAAGTAATGCCCACTTTTTTACTTTGACAGAGCTCCTTCCCATCCTAGAAGGGAAAATATCAAGTCAGATCTCCATTAGTCCTTCCATCTCTGCACTCAGCAAAGGGAGCCTTCAGATCTATGCTTAATTCACCCACTCCCCTAGAATTAATGGAACTGTGCTTACTGGAACATATGCTGAAGCTTAAGCACAGTGCAGTGTTTTCAACATGAAGGAATGGCTATAGAACATGCATAAATTCTGGCTGACCTATGACAGCTTAAAGCACTGCGGAGGACTGTTAACAAGCCTGTTTGGACATCACCCTGAATAAATGACGTTATCCCCAAGTAAGGGAAGGAACAGCTGAGCACCAGGGAGGTACACAAAGTGCCAGAGCAAATTCTCACACTGTCAGGTGCAAAGAAAACTGAGATTTCACCCCAAAAACCCAGTTCACAACAAGGCTACAAAATCCCGGCTGAGAATTTCTGTGTTAGACTTGAAGCTCAAGACTGTACTGTAGTTCAACCAACAATATTTTGTGCAGCATGACCTAAAAAGTTCACAATAAAACCAAAACAAACTTCAATTTCAACTTGATAAATGAACTCAGGACATAATAACAAAGAGTGCTGATCTGGGCAAATAAAAGAGCATAAAGAAAAGAGAGCAGTGAAAAAGCTATCAAGGAAAAGCTCAGACTCGCATCCCTTGGAAGTGAAATTAAAGGCTCTCATTCATTTCCAGAGAAGTCAGAAAGGAAAATACCATTACATGCCATACCTTGAACCACTTGACGTCCATGTTGGGCCTGGACAGCTCACACTCAAATGTGACCTTGTCCTTCTCAATGACGCTACTGTCTGCCAATGGTTTGCTGATTTTCACAGGCAATTCTGAGAAGGAGAAAGAAGAATGTGGATTTAGTTGGGAACTTAGTTTTGTTCATAACCAGGTCCATGGGTGCTGTTAAATGGATCCTTCCAGATGGAAAAAACATTTCAGGTGGCCTCCTAGATTTTACCCCTTTTTGTGTTGCACGCAAGACTGAAAAAAAAAATTACTTCTGCAAAGTTCTTCTTGTCATAAGGAAACAAATATTTGGGGAATGGCAGAACCAGGTAAAATTTTCCTTCACGTCAAGAAAGTATAAATTTCACTCTCATGCTCTTGGTGTGGTTTCTGCTATGATTATTTGGACTAATTAAGCTTCTCCCTGATGAAAGCCTAGAAGTATATCACAAGAAGGACCAACTTACCCGTGACCTTTTATTTGTCTTACTCAAGCATCTCCTCCTGACCAAAACTGACAATAAAAGATTCAGCCAGACTACAGGTTTGAGCAGCTGAGTTGTTTCTAGGATCTCCTGCAATCTCAAGCTTGGAACACACACTTGTCTTTTGACTAAGTGTCTCTTATAGTGCAGTAAAACAACAGGTTTTCACACGGCGATTCCTCATTTACCTTGATCTGAAATCATTCTCAAACCATGTGGGATCAGTCCAGGGAGAAGGGGAGGAGAGGGGAAGGGAAAGGGGAAGTCCACAGTCCTCTAAAATCAGGCTTCTTAGCCTAAAGCTCAACAGCAAATAGCAGTCCACTTCCCCACATTGCTAGACTCCGAGCATTTAAAGAACATCAGCTGACCTCATTATGAGCTCTAACATAGCCAAAGGAATTCATATATTCAAATATTCTCTTGAGTGATGAGAAATATGGAGCATAACTTCAGACTTCTGCTGTTAAACTCTCACTTCTATCATAAACCAGAGTAAGAGTTCAATGCTGTTTTAGATGGAGGACTCATATTTTAAATAACTCATCTCATTAAGGCTTGGATTCCCTACTACAATTAGTTAAATTCCAGTTTGGATCATGCTTCACCTTGGATCACTTAGGGCTTCAGCCACTTATTGGAACTAACTCAATTTGTCTACAGAGAAGCTGTTTTCTATAGCAACAATAAGCTGTGATTGCAACTGGATGTCGGGAGAGCACAAATCCCGCAGTTATCCTGTACCAACATCCTCTCCTTCCATCAGAACAGCAAGTTTTTAAACCAGACTCATGCAAGCTTGCATGACACACCTTGTGTAAAACTGTTGGCAGCCATCAGGACAGCCAGTTGCTTCCTGTATAGACACTGTTCCATCAGTTTTGGTTTTTTGTCTCGCTAGAACAACAGCCAGTGTCTGAAAACTCCCACAACTGAAGCAACCACGCTGATATACCGCAGTCACTGGAGGTGCTCAAGAGCCACGGGTATGTGGCACTGGGGACGTGGTTAGTAAGTCCAGTGAGGGTGGGCTGGGTTGGACTCAGCTATCTCAGTGGTCTTTTCCAGCCTTGGGTGCAACTTGTAAGAGGGAATGAAGCAGCAAACTGCCCAGCACTGAGCTGCATTCTTCTGACACATGGTATCAGTGAACTGCTGTATTTCCCTATCTTCTCTGGAGCTATTGATCTAACCTAACTGAAAAAGTAAGCCTGAACCTAGATATAAATCAGGATCATAGTCACCCATGGTTGCTTATATATTCAGAAAGACACTCCAGAGGGTAATTCAGCGCATCTAGAAATTAAAGTAGAAGTTCCTTAGTCAAAAATATTCCACAGCCAGATTTTCACCTCGCTACCACTACATTAAAAAGGAGAATCCAACTTGTGGTGTGGGTCATTGATGTTGTTCCGGGGGGAATTGTGGCTGTTCCATGCCCACAGGGTAGAAGACAGCCAGTCTTCCTCTAAGCCACATAAAAAGCTGCTTAGTGCTCCCAAAGCGAATGCTCACCAGTTGTTTCCAACTTGAAGGTCATCTTCTGGCCAGCAGCCTCGCAGATGTATTCTCCAGCATCTTTCTTCTCCAGCTGCTCCACAACCAGACGCCGTGTTTTGCCCACAGATTCCATTCTGAACTTTCTGGAGGAGGCAAGCAGTCTTCCATCCTTGTACCATTTTACTTCGGTTGGATCCTGTGCTACTTCACAGCTGAGGGAGGCACTTGCTGCCAGGGCAGCACTCACCTCTTTCTGCACCTGCTCCTGGTTTATAAACACAGGTTTTGGCTCTGAGGGAAGAAAAGAAAAAGTATTGACTGAGGGACCGAAATGAGACCAACTTGCAGGTTTGTATGTACAGGTTGGAACAGGTTTAGGTTACCACTTGTGCCCAAACTAATAGCCTTCACTAGAGAATATCAGCTCTTCTGTTGAAACAAAGTGTCAAATCTAGGCAAGAAAGAACCTAGGAACTGAAGGAACCAAGAGGGTCCTTGAACACCAGTCCCATGGTTGCAAGTCACTATGCAAACATATTGAACCCAAAAGAACATCTGTCCTGCAGGCAACCAAAACCTGAGTTCCTTTTACTTAAGACCCACTGTGAAACATCAAAACACATAAACATGTGATAGTCAAACCACTGGCTGCCTTTTCATGACCCAGAACAGTACTCCTGGCTTCCTGAACAGACTCCTCATGGCCTCTACCATTGCCACAACTGTGACTGTCAAAGGCACAAAGGAAATATGCTCACCAACGCAGTCCTTTGTTCTTTGTGTGTGATTTGCAGATATCTATCTTACTTTGAGCTCTGGCAATAGTCAGCTCTACCAGGTCTCTTACTGTGAGTAGCAGACTCACCTATCCAGATGCAGCCTCCAACATAAAGGCATAGTAAAAAGGCAGTGTACTACTAGGAGAAGTTCCTGCTTCTCCTGCCATGAAAGGCTGCACGTAGAACATGCACTCCAGCCTCACTGCACATACTTATCTTAGTCAAAGGTTTAGGTGAACAAGAATTACAGTTTGGGATCTCAGGCACAGGAGAGATTTGAATAATATCTTGAATATTGCTTCCACTGTACATATATCAGTAATTATTGCTCTACAGACAGACTGAAACAGGTCTTTGTGTCATACTGAAACCAAATACTTTCTACAAACCCAGGCAATCAAGTCTAGGGAAAAAACCTCAGCACAGACTACAGTGATCCAGGTGCAGTATAATAGAAACTAGATTTTACTTTACTGTTCTCTGCTGTATTTCATACAACACCTGTCTTACCTGTGACATGAATCTTGAAGGTGAGTTTCTGGCCAGCAGCCTCGCAGCTGTACTCCCCTGCATCTTTCTTCTCCACCTGGCTCACCACCAGCCGACGCTGTTTGCCCTCTGACTCTACCTTGAACTTCTTGCTCGAGGTGATCAGTTTCCCCTCCTTTTATCACTTGACCTCTGTGATAAAATGTTTGCTCATTAAGACCGGGATGTGGTAGCATTGTGGTGGAGTGCTTGTTCATTAGGACCGGGATATAATGGTGGAATATGGAGGCCACAAAGGTTGCAGAACACTCTAATTTTATGGGTAGATTGTGTACTCTGCGTAGTTACAGGCAAAGCGCGCCCCGATGGATACAAAGTTCCACGGAAGGACCAACCAAGGAACGACACACCAAGTCGCACGATCACAACTGACCAATTAAAGGACAATACGCTCGGGATGGACAATACAAAAGAAGTTGCAAGGGACGGGACGGCGCGGCAGTTGGAGGAACAATAATCCCCCTGTCGCCCAGCGCTGAATTGCCTTTTAGTTTTACCCGCTACAATTAATAAAAGTTTATAATTGGAACATTATTGGCTCATTGCTTATAAATTGATGACAACCTCCATCTTCTCCTGGGCCACCTCGCAGCTCAGCGTGGCATTTTCTGTTGTTGCAGCCTTCACCACCTTCTGTACCTTCTCCTTGTTTGTAAATACAAATTCTGGCTCTGAAAAGAGAGAGATACATTAGTTTGGCCTCTTGAAAGAAGAGCAGGTTTTGGGGAAGGAGTCAGAAAAATGAATCAGTTCTCCCAGTCTGATGCCCCAAGAGAATGATGTGGAGAGAAGTTGTGCAATTTATGGATGCCCCATCCCTGAAAACATTCAAGTCTAGGCTGGATGGGTGTTAGAGCAACCTAGTCACAAAGAATGTGTTCCTTTCCAGGACAGAGATTGGAACTGGATGATCCTCCAGGTCCCTTCCAACAAAAGGCATTCTGTGATGCTTCTTGTATGACTCTCATGACTCTTTCGTCCCCTAGCTGCCATTTACTTATGTCTTCAAAACATCAACTTATACAAAACATTCCTGTAGTATTCTCTCCCATGCTAAATGAGCCCTTCCAAGACAAAAACATGTTACATAGAGCACACCCCCTAGTGCTTGACACAAAGCCCCTGTTCTGAAACTTCCTGAGACGCAGCTGCATTGCAGAGTTGTTCTAGTGGTACAGGCACGTGGGAATGGAGAAGTGCAATCAGAACTTTCTTGTCTATGGCCTCATTCCCACAGCAAAAGGAAATTCCTGAAGATTTTAAAAGATGGAGCTGCCTCACAACTGTATTTAGAATAATTTGTTCAATTTCCTCATCAGAAATTAACCACCCCAAAGTTCAGCTCCAAAAATTTTAAGCATAGCAGGGAAAACTTACAAACTAATGACCGTTTTCTAAAACATTCTAGAATGAAAGGCCAAAATGTGTTCTCTCTCACCTGTGACATGAATCTTGAAGGTGAGTTTCTGGCCAGCAGCCTCGCAGCTGTACTCCCCTGCATCTTTCTTCTCTACCTGGATCACCACCAGCCGACACTGTTTGCCCTCTGACTCCACCTTGAACTTCTTGCTCGAGGTGATCAGTTTCCCCTCCTTGTACCACTTCACCTCCATCTTCTCCTGGGCCACCTCGCAGCTCAGCGTGGCATTTTGAGTCAGTGCAGCCTTCACCTCCTTTTGTACCTTGTCCTTGTTTGTAAACACGTCTTCTTTCTCTGCAGGGACATCACAACAGTCACACCATTTTGCTGTAGTCTGCTGCAGAGCTTACTCCAGTTCCCCATTTTCATTATACTTGCCCTTCACAGGGACCATCATGATGCCTCATTAAGACAGGAAAATACTTTCCCCTCTATTTTGCCTTGGGAAATGAATAGGCATATCATTTCATATCATATCATAAATCTAAACATTTCGCAGTCTGATAGCAGATTTGGACATGAGATTTAGAACACCTGCATGCACTGCTGAACCTCCTCCCTTCTCTTTGTTTCTTCTGATGGCTCTCTACATTTCCAGTAAATCAGAAGGGAATGGCCCTCTAGAACAGGTTGCCCAAGGAGACTGTGGATGCTCCATCCCTGCAGGCATTCAAGGCCAGGCTGGATGTGGTTCTGGGCAGCCTGGGCTGCTGCTTGGCAACCCTGCACATAGGAAGAAGGGGGCTGGAACTGGATGAGCACTGTGGGCCTTTGCAACCCAGGCCATTTATGAGTCTGATTAGTGGCATTTTCCACCTCATTGTGTCATTCAAATTTTGTAACCAGATCTCATCAAACACCTCCCCTTTTCTCACTCCTTGCATGCCTGGTGTGCTCTTGCACTGTAACCCTGCAGACACCAGCTGACTACAAGAGCTGCACAAGTTACCCTCCTTGCCTATTGTTTGTTGCAGTAATTCATTCCTGGATGGAAAAGCACATGTAGAAAAGTGTTGCTATGACACTAGATGACAAAGAAAGTCCTATAGCCAAAATGTTTTGCACCAGAGAGGCTGTAAGTTGATCCTCCAAATGCAAGACACACAAAATGAAGTGTTCCTTTATCTCTGGGATTCCAAGCATTTTCTCACCTCTGACTTTCACTTGGAATGTTGCTTTGTCATCTTTTGTTTCACAGCTGTAGCTCCCTTGGTCTTTCAGGGTCACATTTTTGACCATGAGCTTGCGGTGCGTCCCCTGGGAGATGATGGTTGTCCTCTGGTCCTGCTTCACCTCTATTTGATCTTTCTTCTATACGACAGCTCCGCTTGCAGCTGACACCTCACACACCAGCTCCAGGTCTTCAGAAGGACTGACTGATATTTCTGGAGTCGTTTTGGACTTGCTGACAAAATTAATGGCTTCATCTGAAGAAAAAAAGAGAAAGTGGTTTACATCCTGACTCAGGCTTATTCAGCACAGCATTAAGATACAGTTAGAACTGATTGTAATGTCTCTGCTCATTACATCTGGGGGATCAAGTTTCACCTCTGGAGGTACTCACATACAAACGTGTGCTTGATTCTCCTGTGTAAGGAAAGAGTAAGTTCTATGCAGACAGTTCTTATTTCTTTTAATCAATTCTGTATTCTGCACATGTTCTTCTGAAGCTAAAATGAAGGCAGCTAAGTAACCTGTTTGCAATACATGAACAAACCAATTCAACACCTTGTCTCTAAGCTAACAAGCAGCGTTTGATGAGCACATCAGTATTTCATGCCCTTCATTCCATCCAGACTGTATTGGCAATAACTATGCTGGTATTAACAAGGATAGCAATTACAAGCAAAATGGTAGAAATACAGAAGATATAAGGAAAAGGGAACTCACCAGAGCTGAGGCGATCCTCCCTGGTGAGCGATCTCCAAGAGATGCTGCCTCAGTGAGGGTCAGCCCTTAAATGAGGTCTCAGAGGAGGTGGAGTCGAACTCCACCCCTCCAGGGAGCACAGCTACATAACTTTCACCTGTGCTCCCACAGCTGACCCCACACTTGCCTCAGCTGATCAATCAGTGGTTCACATTGTGATCTCCCATACACTCCACCCCTTCACAACGTGAACCAATGATTAGGTGAGTTCCCCTTATTACAGAGACCCAATCACGACGCTGATACAATCTCCCGTCGCATTAGATGTTGATATTATTCAAATGATGATGATTGGATGGGTGTTTATGATCTTCCATGGGCCAGTGCTTGATAGATGTTACCGGAGACAAATCATCTTGAAGTGCAGGTCCGTCTGCATTTCATCAGTCCAGAGTAATGGTCCTAGAGGCTTAGAATCAATCTTAAGGGGAGTAATATAGATGTTTCAAGGGTACTAGGAGGGGAAGATCCGCCCTCCAGGGCAAGATACAGGCCGTATTCTTATCTTGGGTCAATACTTCTGCTTGTACTGGATTATGTCCCGGCCTCCGATACCATACCCTCTGGCCAGATATCTGTGGCTGTATAACTATATCTGGCACCAGAGGAGGAGTCTTGATCTGCCATAGGGACATAATAGGTGTTCCTTTAGCAATAAAGGCCGGAGTATTGACCACGATGTCAGTAGGCCATGTACCTATCACCGAGGGGGTGACTGAACCTCCCACCTCCAATAATCTCCCCCAAGGTGCAAGTAGGCCACACCATTTGGGTCCTACCTGCACCTTCCAAGGCCAATTTATCTTATGGATTCCCGGTTCTAAATTCTCAGGGGCAGGGAGCAGAAGATTATTTTCAGTACCAACCTGCGGTTTTACCTTATTATCGGTGCCTGTAATTTGGATCCTAAGAGGGGAGGCCCATATAGTTTGTAACATTTTCAGGGCACTGGGTCTGCCATCCCGAGGTCTTTCATTCAGGTCCCGCACGGTTTCATATAATCTTTTTGTCCACCCCTGCAGGGACTGAGAGTCTGTTTTCAGGGCAGCCTTAAGGATACCATTATAACGTTCAATAAGGCCTGCCCCTGTTGGGTTATATGGCAGGTGGAATCGCCATTCAATGTTGTTTTCTTCTGCCCAGCGCTGTATCATCGCTCCAGTGAAGTGAGTCCCTTGGTCACTCTCGATAACTTGAGGTGTCCCGTATGCAGACATCAGTTTAGTAAGTGCCTTAATTGTGTATGCTTGATTTGCCTTTGGTACAGGATAGGCTTGCAGCAGTCCACTTACAGTGTCAACGCAGGTCAGGGCATATCTCGCCCCCTCAGACCGAGGGAGGGGCCCAATGTAGTCGACCTGCCATCTCTGAAGAGGACTATATCCTCTAGCAATGTGGGATGTTGTTTCAGGCAACGGTCTCGGTCTCATCTTTGAGCAAGCATCGCAATCCTGACATGCTTGAACGATATCAGATAGTTGTACAGGCAGCCCCCATGCTTTAGCAGCTGCCCACATTATCTTCTGTCCAGCATGCCGTAGCTTCTGATGTAACCAACGGGCAATATTTTCAGATTGTGAATTCTCAATCCATCGGATTCGGGCCAGTGTGTCAGCTTCATCATTTCCTGGTGACTGCAAGGGTTGATGACCAGAGACATGGTAGACACATACTGTCCTGTGTTTGACCGTATTCCAAATGTCTACCCACATGTCTTTACCCCAAATCGGTCGGGCGTGGATAGTCCATTCCTGGGTAGCCCATTGCGTAATCCACAGAGTGAGCCCCCGGTACACAGCCCAACTATCTGTACAGATGTTCAGGACGCCGTCACCAGGTTCTTTAGTTATAACCATCCACACGGCTCGCAATTCTGCCCATTGGCTGCTTTGACCATCCCCCTCATCAAACCAGATGGTCTCAGTAGAGGGATGGTATGCTATTGCTCGCCACTTGCTCGGGTTGCCTCTGCTGGACCCATCCGTATACCAGGCATCTTCAGGAATAGGATATCTTCCTTCCTGAACGGGACTCTTCTCTGGTGGAGCAACCATCGGTTCTTTTGATGTATCACTGTGATACGTCACTGGGCCTAGGATCTTCTGTAGTTCTTCTTTAAGTGGAGATGAAGACAGACTGCTTCTCTGGCTTAGATAGGCGACCCATCGTGCCACCGTTTGTGCTTGGGCCACCCCCGTCTTAGGAAGGTGAGTCAAATCTCTCACCCACCCCTGGATTGGTAATGAAGTCTTAACTATGACCTCTGCTGTTTGCGTTATCGGCTCTACTGCTTGTAATGCCGAATAGGCAGCCAATAACTGTTTCTCAATCATGCTATATCGTTCTTCTGCTCCGTGCCAAACCTGAGACCAGAATCCAATGGGGGTTCGAACAGAACTCTGGCGTTGCCACAGGCCCCAGCCAAAACCATCTTGAGTAACATGAACATCTAGTTCAGCTGGGAGGGTCGGATCAAATATACCCAACGCCTGAGCTTGTTTAACTGCCAGTTTTGCCTGTTGGAAAGCATCCTGTTCTATCTTTCCCCAATTCCATGATTGACCCTTCTTTGTAAGCTTGTATAATGGCCTTAATAGCTGAGCTAAACGAGGTATAAAGGAGCGCCAATACCCCAATATACCCAAACATTCTTGCAATTGTTTTGATGTTGTAGGGACTGGAAACGCTTGGACTTTATCTACTACCGCACTGGGTAGTACTTTGGTTTTCCCGGACCAAATTACTCCCAGGAATTTTACAGATAGCCCCGGACCTTGCACCTTCTGTGGGTTTATAGCCCACCCTCTTTTCTGCAGGTAAGCTATCAACAAATCTGCTGCTTGTCTCACCGCCTCTAACGAATCGGATGTTAACAGGAGGTCATCAATATAATGATATAAATTGACATTATTTGGCTTTTCCCACTTAGCCAGATCACGTGCCACTAAATTATGACAAAAAGTGGGCGAATGTACGTACCCTTGGGGTAGGACCTGGAAAGTCCATTGCCTCCCTTCCCATGTAAATGCAAACTGATCTTGCGATTCTTCACTGATTGGAATACTGAAGAATGCATTCGCCAAATCCAAGACACAGTGATATGTTTTGATTTCCCTGCTTAGTGTGTCCATTAGGGAGGCAATATTGGGTACAGCCGCATGAACAGGTGGCGTGACCTTATTTAATTCCCTATAGTCTACTGTCATCCTCCATGTTCCATCCGGTTTTCGCACTGGCCATATTGGGGAGTTATATGGGCTATGTGCAGGCCTTATAATACCCACTCTTTCTAATTCCTGCACCGTCTTTGTTATTTCATCCTGCCCACCCGGGAGTCTGTACTGTTTCACATTAGTAATCCGGCGTGGCTTCGGCAAACAAATAGGCTCATGTTTTGCATGGCCTCTCAATATTGTCTGGATTGCCCGGATACTAATGCATCTCTGCCGCAATCGGAACTCTCCCACTGTTGTATGGAGAGCCAGACCCCACAGGATATCAATTCCTAATATATACTCTGGAATTGGGGCAATGGATACCTTGTACTCCCGTGGTGGAAGACGCCCGACCCCCAGTTTTACCCAGGTTTGGGTGACCGGAATGGTTTGTCCCCCAAAACCTCCAATCATCACTCTATTACCTTTAAATTTAGTTGGGTCTCCATATATTATAGATGTCTCTGCCCCGGTATCAACTAGGGCCATAACCTTCTGTATATTCTTTCGGGACCAGTATATCGTCAGTTCCACATAGGGCCTCCGGTCCCGTCTAGAGGCCCTAGGAGGACTGACATCCCTCGTCAAGCCATGAACTGAGCCAGATTCAAGTCTTTTACCTCCGATACCTCCGGTGTCATAACCCGAGGCACCTGAGGTGGCTTCTTTTTCCTATTTGGAACTATAAAATCTTCTAAATTCCATGTTGTTGTTGGTCGCCGCTCTATAAATCTTATCCCTGGCCTTTTGGGTTTATTCTGAAATTTTTGTTCATCCTTCAGTTGCTTCCACAACTGAAGGAGAACCTGATTGGGCTGCCCATCAATTTTTGAAAACTGAACGCCTGCCCGGAGCAGATCATTAAACATTTGTTTCCGGGATACCCTAACAGGTCCTGCCCGAGAAGTTCGCGGGGCCGATCTTCTGGCTCGCACTATTGGAAAAGCCTCGGCATCCTCAATCACCCTGATATTGCGCTTAGCTCGTAAACGCTCAGTTTCTCCGAGGTCTGCTACCAATTGGGCGGCTTGTTGGACTACTGCCTCTGCGGATACTACTGGATTAAGTATGGAAAACAAGGTTCCATACATATGAGAGGGTGCTTACTGTAAAATTAGGTCCCTCATTCCCGCAGAAAATTTAACCATATCAGGGCTATCGAATGTGTCTTCGTAGATAGCCTCTCTCATACCTAATTCGCGTATATAATTTTGAAGGTCTTCCATAGAAGACCACATCCCTGTGTTTACTGGCATGTCAGTTTTATTTGTCCACACCATGCGGCAAGCAGCCATTATCCATTCTACAATTGAATGGTTTTCTTCAGGGAACTGAGTCCCAGCATACAGTCTCTGCCGAAGGGCAGGATGTACTGTTATTGTGGCCAACTTAGATACTTCGGGGCCACTAACCAGTACACTATCTGCCCCTGAATCCCATAACCGTAATAACCAAGCCGGAACACTTTCCCTTGGCCTTTGCCTAAATCGTTGCACTAGGTCCATGAGTTCAGTAGGTGTATATGGACGGGCTGTTACATGTAAAACAGATTCGGCAGGGGGCCATTGATCAGGAGGCACTCCTGCTGGTCGATCTTGAATTTTCTTTGTTTTTTGAGTTATTACTGGACGGACTTCTAGTGAGTCCGTCTCAGATGGTTTTTCTAGATCAGATTTAGTGATCTTATTTTGTTTCATTTCTTCAGGATCTTGATCGTCATTAAATGAAATGTATCTAATTTGAGGGTTGGAGGAAGAAAATGACGGTTTTTTTCCTGTCAATAGATTGATCTCACCCTCCAATTTTTCAATACGGGCCTTTAACAATTCATTTTCATGTGCAATGTTGTTTGATTTTATCTCTGCCCGATTTAAAGCATTTAATAATGGCCAGGCTGCCATAGATGCAGCCATTCGCTTTTCTTTTGTAATTAAGATATCTTTTTGTAGTCCTAGAAAGTAATCAGTTAGACAATAGGCGTCCATGTTATTTGGTACTCTTAAAGGGCCCCATTGTTCAATAATTGTTGCTAATTGGTAATATGGGGACGCCTCAAAACCTGGAATTTGTCCAGGAAGGCATGTCCCTAAGGGGGTGGTCTTCTCCCCCTTGTACCAATTAAAGATTTTCCACACAAAGGA
This sequence comes from Coturnix japonica, assembly GCF_054131305.1. NCBI lineage: Eukaryota > Metazoa > Chordata > Aves > Galliformes > Phasianidae > Coturnix > Coturnix japonica. The sequence continues at coordinate 15,272,973 of NC_140671.1, read as the reverse complement.
CATTTTTTTTTTTTCCTTATATTTCTAGATGCCAAGTCAGTGGCTCCTGCCTGGCTTGCCAAATGTATTGGCAATAACTATGCTGGTATTAACAAGGATAGCAATTACAAGTAAAATGGTAGAAATACAGAAGATATAAGGAAAAGGGAACTCACCAGAGCTGAGGTGATCCTCCCTGGTGAGCAATCTCCAAGAGATGCTGCCTCAGTGAGGGTCAGCCCTTAAATGAGGTCTCAGAGGAGGTGGAGTCGAACTCCACCCCTCCAGGGAGCACAGCTACATAACTTTCACCTGTGCTCCCACAGCTGACCCCACACTTGCCTCAGCTGATCAATCAGTGGTTCACATTGTGATCTCCCATACACAGACAGAACCTGCCTGAGGAGCAAGCTGATGGCTGTCAGCTACAGGCAGACCTAGCTTTGTACTGCATTTCTTAGAGCAACAACTGTTGCTTTCAGTCACTGAATATACCAAGGCCAATTACTATGCCAGGAACATTTATGGCATCAGTGAACAAAAAATGCGTTAAAAATTGTAATAGACAGGAGCCATTTATTCTTTTATAACTAGGTGACCAAAGAACAACAGTCCTTCTAGAGTCAAGCTGTTAAGAACTAATAGCATCAATCAATATCACATAGATAGATTACTTCCCTGCCCTAAGACCATCTTGCGACCATTTGGTGCTCCTAATTAAGCCCTCTTGATGGCATTTTGTCTGAGCCATGCGACATTTTGTGATAGGAGTTACTGCTAGTGTTCCCTTAACCCTACACCAAAGTAGGAGGTATCCATTCTCAGGGAATCATGCAGGCTTCCTCTGTATTTGATGCTCAGAGACAGCCCCAGAACTTTTTAAATCTTAGCTTAGCTCTCATCCAATAATGTTCATCAAACAGTGCAACTTGTCCTTTGGGGATGCCTTTGTTCTGCATCAACCAGTTCCAACGGAGTCTTCTTGGCTTGTTTTAGATCAGTTTTTCAACAGATAAAGCCAGGGTCTTTGAATTACAAAGTGAAATTGCAGAATGCATGATTCTCAACCAAACAGAACAGCAGGTGGGATGCAGGGTGAATACCTGAACCAACACCACCTGCAAGCAATCCTTCAATATCTTAGGAATCTCTAGCCACCCCAAATCCAGTGTTGTGCTTGATCTATCATCTCTGCTGAGTTTTTAGCTAAGCTGATGGTGAGCATCACGGTGGTGATGGGTGAGCAGTCAGACTAGAGGGTCTTAATCAACCGTAAGGATCCTGTGATCAGAGGAACGTGAATGTGCTGTTAAAGGTCACAAGCGCTGCACTGCAGCATGAGCATACACAGCGAAAGGCTTTCAGTAGAGCTTCAGTTCATAAATGAGGACTGGGTTATGGAAAATAGGCTCAAGATATAAAACAGAAAACAGATCTTAACGCCAGGTTCTGTGAATGCAACCAGCTGAATTTCACAGATATTGAATTTCAATGACAATTTCTTGTGTTATTTTACCCTCCAGCTCCACCCTGAACAGGAACATGTCAGTGACAAGCATTACTCCTCCAGGCTTGACCTAACAGTGCTTTACTTGCACTATGAGCTAATGGCTGTGCTTACAGCACCTCAGGGAGACACCTCAGAGATCACAATGTCCTTCGGGTACAGCAGGAGACACTCAACTCTCCAAATGTGGAGTTTAATTTGTCCAAAGAGGAGACAGGATTCCCATGCTAATAACTTAGGACCATTTCAGTCATAGGTTTAAAGATGATGTAAGTGCTGAGGCAATACATAAACTAGATGAATGAAGCCCAGATGTCAGGGCTCAAGTCGTGACTCCAGCCCCAGCTGGAGCTAAGGCTGTCTTGAATTCATCACAACACAGTTACATTATTTGCTCATACTGTGGATTTGCATAGGGACAACAGGAAGGTCAGAATTGCTTCAATAGAGCTATGCAATCTTTGTCCTAAATACTGGAAACCCACAGCGTTGGACAAATAAAATGAATTAAGTCTGAAGTGCTTTACATGGATTGTGATCCTATGTTTGCCTCACAAACTTACCTGAGACTTTCCAATCAAAAATCAGAGTGTCATCTCCAATTGTGTAGATGTATGTTCCCTCGTCTTCTTTCGTTACAGCTGAAGCCACAAGCTTATGCAGTTTCCCTTTATCTTCCATTGTGAATTTCTTACTGGTCTTGATTTCTTTGCCATTTTTGTACCACTTCACCATGACATTGGCTTCAGAGGTCTCAGAAACAAATTCAGCTTGTTTTCCAGCAACGGCCCTGATTACTCCTCCACTTGTCTCTTTGATTACGAAGTTTGCCAGTGCTGAAACAAAATATGAAGACACAAAATACATATGATGGTAAAGAACTGCAGGGACATTGGTGACCATGAGGCATTCATTTATCATAAGATCAAACGTGCACGTTTAATCCTAGTTCTAATTGCTAGATTCTAATTCAGAAGCTGGCAAATTGGCAGCTTTTATAAACCACGTACCAGATTACCTTATCTCCACAAGTTGAAGGACGTACACTGTACAGGGGACAGAGCCAAAGGAAGAAGCCCAAGGCTTCAAGAAAATGTCTAAAATAGGAAAACTGAGGAAAGAATTGGAACAAGCAAACTAGAAGGAAATCAATGGAGGGGGTATCTATTACTGCACTGTAACCCCCTGGCAAACAAATCAAGCCTAAAAGATAGAGATATCACTTAGGACTGAAAAGAAAAAAGAAAAAAAAGAATTCCTTTATGGAAATTAATTGGAGTGCAAAAGTTAGTTGATAAAACTGGCCCTTATTAACACACAGTGGAATAATTGACTTCAAAGATTCAAAATCTCACCACTGTCTTAGCCAAAAGTTCAAGCCTAAGTCCACGGTCCTATTTTACTGAGGGTAATTAAGCTTGTTTTCCAACTTCTTGTTAACATATCATTTCAAAACAGCGCACACAACTGAGTTGGGTCTGTTGAGACAGCGCAGTCAGAGCTGCTAAAATCAAAGTCTGGATTATGCATGCATTTGTTCTGCAGTTCCAAGAACACGCATGTATAATACAAATTCAACAACGTTCTACAGAATGCCTGTATTTAGGAGCTCGAGAGCCAGCTGATGGACACTGGGATGACTGAGATCCTGTCAATACATTTAACTCCATCCTATCATACAGTCAAATTTCATTCATTTTTTCAGGAACTGTCTCTTATCATTGTAGTCCTGTCACCACTGCTGGATGTGAGCCCAACCACACAAAAGCAGCTGCTGGTTTTCACTGCAGATACTGCAGTAAGGAGAAACAGCCTCCAGACTGGACCAGCTGAGCGTGGCCCTACCAGGATTTGCTCCAAAGGTCTTATTACCAGTAGTGCTTCCCGATGAAATACATGGGGGTCCTCCTTTGATTCCAACCCCAACCCACCCCACCATGCCCCCTGATAACATCCATCAGGGCCACATCTCGACAGCTCCTGAACACCTCCAGGGATCCCACCACCTACCTGGGCAGCCTGCGCCAGTTAATTCTATGGGCAGACCTGCCAGTATGAAATATTATGCTAACATGACAAAGAGAGAGAAGAAAAGCAAAATTAAGACTAGCTGACAAGCCTTGGCAGGAAGTTCTGCTCTCCATCAATTTAGTCCCTGTGACTCTTCACAGGTGTTTTCTACATTTGGGATCACTGCTACAAAAAGAGATGTTGACATCATCTCTTGTGGCCACCCTGACAGAAGAGCAGGAAGGCTGGGATGCTCTTTTTCCTGTCTTTCCCTTGATTTCCTCTATATCTTAGGGACGAATCACAGGACAGAACACAGAAATCAAATGGCTCTACAAAGCAGATTGGCCAGTTCAAGTCAAAACAGCCACTGAAAACACCCCAGATGCTGTCTGACAACAGCTGGACTGTCGGGGAGTCAGGTGAATGCAGTCTGCTGGCCCTGGGCAGGAAGAGGACAGCCCAGACTGTCACATACCTTTCACTGAAAGCTGATAGAGCATTTTATCCCCCTCACAGATGCACTGATAACTTGCAGCATCATCCATTGAGTCGTTGTGAATTTTCAGGGTGTGTTTCTTCCCCACAATTTGCAGTTCATAATTTTCACTGGCCGTGAGCTCCTTCCCATCCTTCATCCACTCCACAGTAGCGCCTGTGTCTGAAAGCTCAGCCTGCAGTTTGGCTTCCTCACGCAGCCAAGCGCAGATCTTTTCTACATCTTTGCTCTTCTTGGTAAATCTCACTGCAGCACCTGTCAGGAGCAAAGGCCTCGTTATTTCAATTTATATCAGGCTAACGTGGTCAATGTTTGCTGCAACATCTCTGAAAAAGTATCACCTTCTGTTCCTGCACTCATCACTGTGTCAGTGCTGAGCAATTCACGATATTTCATTTGGTCTTCTTGCTGGATTTACTAAGTAAAAATCAACCAAACATCTCCTTCTACTGATTAATAATGCTCTAAACATGCTTCTGCAGAGGTTTCCACCCAATGACAAACAGGTCCTCCCATCATGAATGTTTATTTGTTCTACTTTGTCATGCAAAGCTGATTGATAGAGATATTATTGGAATGATTGCTCCCCTACTTCTAAACTATTCCAGTGCAATCAGAAAGGCTGTCTGAACCTGCAGCTGAAAGTACTGCTCTATGGTCATGCAGTGGTAAACCTGGTGACTGAATGCACTGGCCAATAGCTGTGAACTGCAGACATTCATCAGCTGGCATGCTTGCACGTTGTTGTAAGGTCAATAGTAAACATGGCATCCCCTCCAGGTACAGCTTCACCAGTTGTTAGGGGGGATTTCACAGCCAGGACTGGGTCTGAGGAAGAACATGTATGTCTTAATGCTCTTTAGATGCAAGTCTGGTATCTCATTTAGAGATGGAAGATTAAATCATAGGTACATTTCTACTTCTCCCTTTGCATGAGTGCTAGAAGAAGCACTTCTGTGCTTAAGATCTGTTACAGAAAGTTCTGCCTCTTGCACATGTGAGATATCAAAAGATAAGGATATTCATGTCTCTGTCACAGAAACAACTCGTATCACTTTAGTGGTAGCTGGAGGTTGATAGGAGATAGGAGAACTAGGAATAAAGGAAAGCCTTTGGTGTGTTAATGCACTGCTAACCTTAAAGTCAAAGGAAGCATCTTTAGGGAACCAACACAGCTGCTCAGCACACACTGACCCATTTCCATTGGGGTTTTTGTGCTTACCAAGGTGCACGCTCCCTGGGAATTCCAGAGACGGGCTCTGTCCATGCGCATTGACTGCAGACACTCGGAACTGATCATCAGCCTCTTCAGACAGATTGCTCACCGTGAACTCTGGGACGGGGACATGAGACTCGTGGCACCTCACCCAGGTGAAGCCAGTTAGTTTCTTGCATTCCACAATGTAGCCATCGACTGGAATGGGGCGGTGCATCTTCGGAGGGGACCATGCCAGCGTCACTGAGGTTTCTGTTTTATTTTTCACCACGGGGTCAGTTGGGGGCTGGGTGGGAGGTTTTCTGGGAGCTGAACAGAAATAAATTTCAGAAATATTAGCATAAGGTCATGTAGGCTGGAAAAGACCTTCAAAAGACCTTCAAAATCAGCAGACTCAACTTTCAGCATGACCTACTGAGTCCCACCATTAACTACTGTGGTACCTGAGGACATACATGACAAGCTTATTCCTGCAGGTATTTACATAGTGAATATATTCACCCTCTGGTTGCTTTGGAACATTTTAGAGGTTAAAATCCCATCAGACTTTTTCACTGTGTGCAGCCACTGATACAGGCAGGAGGCTGGGAATTACCTGATGGGCTCTAGTTACAGACTACTGACACAGTAAAGGATTGATTTCATTTAATTTTGGCCATCAGAAAGTTTGGTGTCTGGTTTCAGTCACCCATCTGGACTCCAATTATAATCATATGGAGAACAGCACATTCAGGAGAACTCATCTCAATAAACCTGAATGAAATCACAGAATCATAGGATCATGGGAGGGCTTGGGTTGGAAGAAACCTTCAAGATCATTAAGTGCTAGATGCCAAAGGTCCCACTAACACAGTATTAAGCCAAAAGCTAGATGCTGGAATCAGATCTCCTGACCTTACCATCAGAAACTGAGATGTCATATTTTGCTCAGAGGTGCCTGCTTGTAGGAGGGACAGCTTCCGAGCTTTTTCTGCTCCAGGAACCAGCTCGAGCTTCAGAATTTAAACAGCAGTCAGAAATTAAACTGAGCTTTGTCACCTCCATCAAATAGAAGGAGTGGTTGGGTGGTACAGCTTTCCAAATCGCTTAGAAACTGTCACAACAATCAGATGCCTACCTTTTCTTTTTTAACTTGTTAATACATAGAGCTTAATAGCATCAGAATGCCCCAAGCACTTCAGACAACAGGACAGCTGTAAACCCTTCTTTAAGGATTCCTTTGTTTAACCACTGAGTAACTGTAATTCAGTGGTGCTGGTAGGAGAAGGGAAGTCCTAATCTTCCCAGATGGTGAACAGAGTTATTGTTCACATGCAGACTGGTGCTGCAGCAGAGCCAGAAACCACTCATTTGGGAAACACAGCACCAAGAAAATAATGGGAATAGCTTCATAAAATCAGGAGCTTCACTCAAATTTCATGTCAGATCTATAATTCTTCCTATTTTCAGGAAGAAATGATTTCCCTTTTTCTTGTAGTTTTATTTTCTTTTCCTTTCCAGCAAGCAGCTTTGTAGCTTACAAATTGTTTTCTAATCACCTCCTGGTGTGGACAAATCACACAGGTCTGACTCCATGTTTTACATAGTTAGCATATTATATTTGTTCCACTATGGAACTGTACAGTCATAGAATGGCCTGGGTTGAAAAGGATCCCAAAAATCATCCAGTTCCAACCCCCTGCTATGTGCAGGGACGCCATCCACCAGACCAGGCTGCCCAGAGCCACATCCAGCCTGGCCTTGAATGCCTGCAGGGATGGGGCATCCACAGCCTCCTTGGGCAACCTGTTCCAGTGCGTCACCACCCTCTGAGTGAAAAACATCTTCCTAAGATCCAACCTGATCCACAACCCCTACACACCCTCAGAGCCCCCTAGAGCCCCTAGTCCTCCTATTGCCCACCACAGCCCCATATGCCCACTAGAGTCCCCCTCAACTCTCTTTACAGGCCCTGCACAGCTCTATATAACAGTCTTATAGAACTACCTCTAGTAGAAGCAATCTCCACACAGAGATCCTTTCCCAGCACACTGCGCCACGGGGGGAGCAAAACAGGGGGGGGGCACATACACACACAGCGCCGGGGGGGCCCGTAACCGACCCCCACCCATCCTTTAAAGGGGTGGGGGGTCCGTTTTAATGGGGGGGGGGGGCGAGATCACCTTCACCCCCCACCCCCCCATCCCCACCCCATCCTTTAAAAGGGGGGTGTCCATTTTGGTGTTGGGGGGCAGTGACAATCCGCCCCCCCACCCCATCGTTTAATGGAGGGGGGGTCCGAGACCACCCCCCCCACCCCATCTTTTAAGGGGGGGGGTCAGGGGCTCATGGGGGGCAGCACATCGTGCACAACATTGTGGGGGGGGGGGGCTTTAAATGGGGGGGGTTACAAAAAGCATAGCTCTCAACTATAGATGGGATTGGGGGGGGCTCAATCGATGGGAGGGGGCCCTTCATGCAGGGGGGGCACAGCGTAAGTCAGCGGCTTTGAGGGGGGGTGTTGGGGCTGTTTGGCCTTTGGGGGGGTTATTGTGTGCCCCACCCCCACCACCCCCACACACAATGGGGTGTTAATGTGGGGGGGGGGGGGCTTAGATTAGTTGCGTTCCCTATAGCACTGCCCCCCCCCGTCATTAACCCCCCCGCTTTATCCTTACGGCTGAGCCCCCCCCCGACAGCGCCCCATTCATCTTGATGGGGGGGGGGGGTTTGTCACACGACCCCGGCGCGGCTTACGGCACATCGTCGACCCCACCCCACCCCCCATAACCCCACCCGGGGGGGGAGGGAGTGATGTGGTGAGTGGGGGGGGGGTTCCGGAGGTGGGGGTGAGCAAAGCGCAATATGGGGGGGGGGTCCTATAACTGGAGGGCAGCGGCTGCACAAAGAGCCCGCGGGGGTCGGAGAGCAGCACTTTGGCTGGGGGGGGTCCACGGGGTCCGGGGGTAATGCTGCCCCACCCCCTCCCCCACCCCCCACTGCCGACCCCCCCCCCGCGTTGCCCCCCCGCCCCAACGTCAGCTCCTGCGGCAGCTCCTCGTCGCTCTCCTCCTCCTCTTCCTCGTCTGGGGGGTCAATATGTGGGGGGGGGGGTCCCATCGGGCAGCGGCAGCTCCGCCGGCTCCGATTGGCTGAGCCGCAGTGCGCGGGAGCGGCTGTTGTGTGCCGGTCGGTGGAGGGGAGGCTCTTCATGGAGCTGCCCCGCAGCCAACAACAGCCTGAATGAGATCCTGGAGTCCCAGACGCTGGAGGATGAGCTGGGAAAGAGCAGAGGCTCCCCACAGAAGGGCAAATCACGTCTGATAACGTGAGTGTGGAGCACAGCCAGCCCCTTCCTCACATGTGTGGGGCTTCCATGTTCCTCTGTGCCCATTGCAATGTGCCACCCCAATCCTGCTGCCCAGCCAGGAGTGGATGGGATGAGCAGGTTGGGATGCACAGAGCAGTGCTCAGACATTGCTGGGACATTTGTGCACTGCTGTTGAGCTTCCCTTTGTGCAGCAGGGGAGAGGATGGAGGTTTACAGGTGGATGGTTGTTATTTCTATGGCATTGCACAGGTGGTAGAACCATGTCCATTCCCAAACTTATTCCAGGGCATGCGGGAATTTGTGCAGTTGTAGTTCCTGAATTGTGCTATTTAAAACCCTCCTGTAAATGGGGATGTTTTGTAATGCCTGCTGGGGCTGCAGGCAGCATTGCCTTCCTCCTTAGGGGGCAGGTTTAATCACAAGCCTCCCTATTTCCTATCACAAACGTCCTACAAACCATGTCTGGGCATTGCTGTCTCGGCCTGGATCTCAGCTCCTGAGACTGTCAGATGTGAAGCAGCAGCAGCTGGGACAGGGCTGGCTCTGTGTGCCCTCTCTGGGTCTGTGGGCACAGAGTGGGGCAGAGGGATGACTGTGAGAGGGAGGAATTGCCCAGCCACAAGAAAGAGGAAATCAGCTGAAAAGGGGAGATTTGAGAAGCACTGAGGCTGTGGCTGCTTTGACAGTAAGAAGAAACCAAGCTGTCACTGTGCAGATGGGAACTCCAGTAGGAGAGCTGTGGTGGCTTTACAGATGGCAGACAGCAGCTGGAGTGTAGAGCCAAGGGTAGGGGGGGGATCTTCCTCTTAGCAATGCCATGCAAAGAATGATGCAGACTCCTGCAGGGTCGGCTTTGCTGTGTGACCCTGGGTGGAAGCAGCTGGAAGGTCTCAGCCCTTCTGCATTATCCCAGGAGCTGGGGCAGTGCTCGGTCTCATCCCACCTCTGCTAATAGCAAATGCAGAATCCCTTATCTGAGTGCCCTTTTCTCTCATGTAGAGTCACCAACCCTGGGAAGTTGACAAAAAGTTTGGGTGTTGTGTTGAGGGATGTGATTTAACTGGGAAGTATTGGTGATGGTTGGACTGGATGATCATAAGATCATCCAGATCATAAGATCTGAGATCATAAGATCATAAGATCATCCAGGTCTTTTCCAACCTTGAAAATTCTATGGAGTTGTAGCAGATTGTGGGGGTGTAGGTGTGGTATATATATGTACACAGATGGGAATATCCGTATGGAAAAGATAGATCCATGTGTGTTCTGGGCTGCACTGAAAAAGGGGTGGCCAGCAGGAGAGGGAGGTGATTGTCCACTCCTGCTCAGCTCTTGTGAGGCCATATTTGCAGCACTGTGTCCAGGCCTGGGAAGGATGTGGAGCTGTTGGGGGGGGTCCAGAGGAGGGCCACTGTGATGATCAGAGGGCTGGAGCAGCTCTCCTATGAGGAAAGGTGGAGGGATCTGGGCTTGTTTAGCCTGGAGAATGGAAGGCTGTGGGGAGACCTCATTGTGGCCTTTGAGTACTTGAAGGGAGCGTATAAACAGGAGGGGGAATGGCTGTTTATGAGGGTGGATAATGATAGGACAAGGGGGAATGGTTTAAAACTGAGACTGGGGAGGTATAGGTTGGATCTTAGGTAGATGTTTTTTGCTCAGAGGGTGGTGACACACTGGAACAGGTTGCCCAAGGAGGCTGTGGATGCCCCATTCAAGGCCTGCAGGCATTCAAGGCCAGGTTGGATGGGCTCTGTCCATGAGCATTGACTGCAGACACTTGGAACTGATCATCACCCTCTGCAGACAGATTTACAGCCCCTGCACAGCTCTATATAACAGTCTTATAGAACTACCTCTAGTAGAAGCAATCTCCACACAGAGATCTTTTCCCAGCGCCCCTTTGTGACATCATAATGCCCCTTTGTGACATCATAACACCCTTTGTGACATCATAATGCACCTTTCTGATGCCATAATGCCCCTTTCTGACGTCATAATGACCCATTGTGATGTCTTAATGCCCCTTTGTGACGTCATAATGCCCTTTGTGATGTCATAATGCCATTTGAGACGTCATAAGGCTCCTTTGTTTTCATAATGCCTCTTTGTGACGTGATAATGCCTCTTTGTGACGTCATAATGCCCTTTGTGACGTCTTAATTCCCCTTTGTGATGTCTCAATGCTCTTTTGTGATGTCACAATACCCCTTTGTGATGTCATAACACCCCTTTGTGACATCACAATGCCCCTTTCAGACGTCATAATGACCCTTTTTGACGTCATAATTCCCCTTTGTGATGTCATAATGCTTCTTTGTGGTGTCATAATGCTTCTTTGTGATGTCATAATGCTACTTTGTGACGTCACGACGCCCTTTGTGACGTCATAATGCCCTTTGAGACGTCATAATGCTCCTTTGTGATGTCATAATGCTCCTTTGTGATTCATAATGCCCTTTGTGATGTCATAATGCCCTTTCTGACGTCATAATGCCCCTTTGTGGTGTCATAATGCTTCTTTGTGAGGTATCTGTGGTGCCATTGATAATGAAGTGTGATGAACTGGAAGGCTTTCAGTAGAATTGCAGCCCTAACATAAACAATGACTTGAACTCTGGAATTCTGTGTAAAATCATTAGCTAGCTTGTGGTCCGGGTCTTCAAACCAAAGGCTGTGAGGTGCTGCTCTTGTTGACGCAGGCTGTGAAAGATGACTTGAGCTCTAAGAGTAATTTCCCTTCTGCTCTTTATATGAACGTCAAATCCACAATTAGAATATTAAGAAGATAATATAAAATTTTGTGCTGCTGGACTGAGGACTTCCATTAGCTGTTAGCCATAGTTTGGAACTTGCAAACCAATCTTATTTAGACTTTAGTGGTGAAATCTTCTGATGAAATCTTCCTTCTAATTCTGCAAAAGAATCTCGGTGGAACATTTCTGTCTGAAAAGGCTCTGGCATATGAAGATGTGCCAGACTGCAGCCATGTGCCAGATGCGTTTGGATCCATGGAATTTTCTGATGTAGCTTCAGTGTTTGAAGAATCTCCACTCGATCTAAATACTCAGAAAACAAAGCAGGTGTGTGAAGATGTACAGCTAGTTTCTTACAGAAAAAATACAGCTCTTAATCTAGAAATCTGCTTCTCATTGTATCTAGTGCTTACTCCATATTTAAGTATCTAGTGGACCTTGACCAAAGGAAGATAAAGATAGAGCAAAGAAGTATGTTAAGCATAAATTTTGTTGCCTTCTACCTGTAGGCCATGGTTGGTTTGACGTGATCCCTAACTCCAGTGTTTGGTTTGCACAGAAACAGCAAGCAAGGGAACAAGTAAAGGAGTCAGTGAGGATTTTAAAACACAATGGGAAGCGATAAGGCACAGTTAATAAGATTCTGGAGTTAGGCTGGAGGTAGGCAGAGGTTGAAAGGTACCGAAAGAAATTCAATCTTACTGTGTTGGACAACAAAATCCACTGTGATATTATTCAAATTTTTAACTAAACCAAGTGATAATTCATATTTATGTTTAGATAAGCTGGTGAAGGTTAATCCTCAATGGAGAATTGAGATGAACAAATAAAAAAATGGTGTTTGACAGTCTATAAGAAACGAACTTATTCTAGGAGAGAATCAGAGTTTTCAACTGTTTTGTTCAATAGCCAAATAATGTATGATATTTTTATAAGCATTGTGTCTGACCTTCTCAGCTGTTAGAATTTCTTTGACAGTAACTTCTCCGGCTGTGATCAGAAAACCTTTTGTTCCGTCTCTGGCACCATTCGAGGCATGATACTCAACTGGGTGATATGGAATTCACACTGTCAACTCCAGTGACAAGAAAAGTGGCATCTAAGAAGCGTGCAAACACAGAGAATGTTGATGCAGAGTCAGTGTTAAGAAATGAGCTGCCCTTTGCATTTCCTGCTCCAAAGGCCTTCTTTTCGAAGAGCCAGACAGAGAAGCAAGTAGAAGGCATATCTTTTTAGGCGCCTACTTCCAAAGGTATGTTGTATCTAACAAATGGAAACCTAGAACATGTGTAGCTTAGGAATTTTTTACTTTTAATATGAATGCAGTACTTGTAGGTCCTAAAATTCTGAAAGGTTTCAGTGTGGGGTTTATTTGGTCACAGCACATACAGCTGCCATCCTGTACATCTGACAGTGCACTGCAAGCGGTTTAACCATATATCAGGGCATGGTACACGTCTGTTAATGATAGAAGTTCTCACAGTTTCACAAGGAGCATGCCTTGAGATGCATTCAGATAATGAGATAAGTGCTGTGTTCCTAAAACTAGCATGTGTCTCCACTCTCCATCGAGATTTAGTAGATAATTTCTTTAACAATTATGATGAGAGTTTTGTTTTGTTTTTATTTTTTTCTGGGCTATTATTTTGAGTGAAAGAAAAGGGTATGCTTTTATTTAAGCGAGCTTTTGATTGCATCATGCTTCTAAATTAAATGTAACCTACTGAATTCCTCATGATAGCATACGAGTACTTGCGTGTATCTGTTCTCCCTAATAGAGGGAGAAGAGACTCAGTGAACCTGGACAGTGTTACCCAGGGTTGTGAGAACAGCTAAATGATTGTTGAGAACTGGTCAACTCGTGAGCCTGAGACCTGGGATCCTCCATCCTAGGGTGGAACTTTACTGGAGCACGTGGGTGCCACAGCAACAAAAGGACTGTGTACAATAGACTGAGAGTTTGCTGAGTTTCTTGGTTTACAGAAAGCACAACTAACTAAGCAGCAAGTGACGTATTTGGGATAGGAGATGACAGCTGGACTTTGAACCTTAAGGACTGCCAAGAAAGAAGCCATCTGCTCAACCCCTGAGCTGCAAACTGCCAAGGAACTCCATACGTTGCCAGGAATGACAGGAGGGTGCCGACCATGGATACACAGCTACGGACTGATGGTAAACTTGAAACAGCTTGAAGTGAGTAAGGGATATCCAGGGTGCACTGGTGCTCAATATTCAAGAAGCCCATCAATCTACACTGGGCCAAAGGATACCAGTTTTAATATCTCATGCAGTGTTTACTGTATTGGAGGCAAAAGGGGGACATTGGCTTTCACCCCACAGAATCACAGAATCACAGAATTACCCGGGTTGGAAGGGACCTCAAGGATCATGTAGTTCCAACCCCCCTGCCTAGCAGGGCCACCAAACATACGCCTTTACTAGATCAGGTTGCCCAGGGCCCCGTCCAACCTGGTCTTGAACACCTCCAAGGACGGGGCATCCACAACCTCACTGGGCAGCCTGTTCCAGGACCTAACCACCCTTCTAGTAAAGAACTTTCCCCTAACATCCAACCTAAATCTTCCCTCCTTCAACTTAAAACCATTTCCCCTAGTCCTGCTATTATCAGCCCTTTCGAAGAGTTTACTCCCCTCCTGGGAGTAAGTTCCCTTCAGGTACTGAAAGGCTGCAATGAGGTCACCCCGCAACCTTCTCTTCTCCAGGCTGAACAAACCCAACTCCCTCAGCCTGTCCTCATAGGGGAGGTGCTCCAGCCCCCTGATCATCTTCCTGTCCCTCCTCTGGACCCTTTCCAAAATCTCCATATCTTTTTTGTACTGAGGGCTCCGCACCTGGACACAGTACTCCAGATGGGGCCTCACAAGAGCAGAGTAGAGAGGGACGATCACCTCCCTATCCCTGCTGACCACCCCTCTCCTGATGGAGCCCAGGATCCCATTTGCTTTCCGGGCTGCCAGAGCGCACTGCTGGCTCATGTTAAGTTTCTCATCTATCAGGACCCCTAGGTCTTTTTCAGCCGAGCTGCTCTCAAGGACAACTCCTCCCAGCCTGTACAGGTGCCTGGGGTTCTTCCGGCCCAAGTGCAAAACCTTGCACTTTGCTGTGTTGAACCTCATTAGGTTCACCCGAGCCCAGCTTTCCAGCCTGTCAAGGTCCCTCTGAATGGCATCTGTTCACCCCAAAGATTCCCGAAATACCAGGCCATCCTGGTAGAGCAGGGTGATATAGAAATAATTGTAACTACTATTGCCAACCCAGTATCTTTCCTTAGCGGAACTCCCCTGGTGGAGAACCAGGATGACATCACTGCTTTGAAACAACTGATGCTGCACATTACATCCAGTCGGTCGGAGCTGAAGGACGAACCCTTAGAAGATGCAGAAGACGCCTGGTTTACCAGCAGCTGCAGTTTTGTGAGACAAGGAGGCTGTAAGGCAGGACATGCAGTAACTGCTACTGAGCAGGGAATGGAAGCACAACCATCAGCCATGGGGACTACCCCTCAGAAGGCTGAAATAACTGCCTTGACGAGAGCCTTAATGATATGGACAGATGCTAACTATATGTTTGGGGTGTCACACGCTCATAGTACCATCTGAAAAGAGCAAGGATTGCTCACACACAAGGAAAAGAGCATGATGTAAATGTACCTATGTTGTAGGGCACAGTTCTCTATCCAGGCCCAAGTCTGTGTGGGTGTCTCCTCTATCCACAAAGCTGCTCACACTGCAGGAGGCACAGGCTGAGAGGAGAGGCCAGAGCAGCTCTCCCACTGTGACACGGAGCAGCAGGATACAAGTAAAGGAAGGCCCCGCAGCGGTACTGGGAAGGTTCCACACAGTCATCAATTTTTCATCTGAAAGGTAAAGAGGAATTCCCTTTTCTGCCCCTATCATCATTGGTCGGGTGAGTAGCAATGATGCCCGGTGTGCTTCCATCAATGGAGCAGAATAGGCGGAAGGCTGGGGTGCAGGCTTTCCTCTGCTGAGGTGAGTGGGGGCTCAGGGTGTTGCTCAGTGGTAGATTTGTTCACACTGAGTTCTAACAGGAAACTTGCTCAACATCGAAGGCCTTGCAAAAGTCTGGCTGAGTGATGTCAGTTGCTTTTCCTTTCCCTACTGATGCTGTCACTCCACTGTAGAAGGCCACCAAAGCGACCAGGCTGCATGTCTCCGTTTCCGCTGTTTCTCCATTTCCTTCTTGTTGCTCCCTGTAACCAGCAGGTTCAGCCATGCTGCTTTCCTGCCTCCTCTGCTGTGTTTCGTGTGGTCGGGATGGAGCTCAGAGCTCCAGCTCTGAGAAAGGTTTTCTGAGAAAGTTACCATCTCTTTTCCATTCCTTTACCCCTAAAAACAGTTTTCCAGTGTCTCTCATGCAAGAATTCTTTGAACAGCCTGCAGCTGACTCTCCTGAAGCTCAGGGTCCTGACTTTGCTTTTTGCCAGGCACACATTCCTTGAGATGAGGAACTCTAGGAGGGCATGGTCACTACAGCCCTGACCACCTCCAGTCTTAACCCCTGCTGTTCAGCATGTCCAGTAATGCTTCCCTTCTGCTTGGTGTGCTTAATGCTTGGCCCACAAAGTTATTGTCAGTGCACTCCAGCAGGCTCTCAGACAGTTTGCAGCAACTGGGATTGGTGCTGGGTGGTTGCTGGGAGGTGTCTCAGCAGAAAAGCTGGGCTGGGGTGGGCGTGCTGTGTCAGTCCTCATCGCAGCTGGCAGAGAGAGTTAGAGGAGGGTGATGGGTGCTGCCTGCTCTCAATGCTGCTGCACTGAATTTGGGGCACAGCAGCACACTGGTGAGTGAGCTGGGAGGGAGATGGACTGCTGCTGTGCATGGCTAGGCCAGAGCTGGAGGATTGTCAAACACGTGAGTCATGCTGGTGCAGCCATTGCAGCTGCAGCAGGAGTAGAAGACAAAGAGGTTTTGTAGAGGACAGAGGGTGGTGACTCATGGTTTGATGTCCAGGTGGAGGCCGATAACAAGTGGTGTCATCCAGGAGTCTGTCTTGGGACCAGTGCTTTTTTACATGGTTATCAGAGACACCAATGATGCAATGGAGTGCACCCTCTGCTGTTTGCTGAGTGGTGCGGCTGACGCAGTGGAAGGAAGGGATGCCATTCAGAGGGAGCTCAACCGAGAGGTTGGCCTAGGTGAATTTAATGAGGTTCAACACAGCAAAGTGCAAGGTTTTGCACTTGGGCTGGAGGAATCCCAGGCATTTCTACAGACTGGGAGGAGCAGTCCTTAAGAGAAGCCCCGCAGAGAAGGACCTGGGGGTCCTGGTGGATGAAAAACAGAACGTGAGCCATCAGCGTGCTCTTGCAGCTCAGAGAGCAAATGGTCCCCTGGGCTCCATCAGAAGAGGGGATGGCCAGCAGGGACAGGGAGGTGATTGATCTTCATGATCCTTGAGGTCCCTTCCAACCCGGGCCATTCTATGATTCTGTGATTACACTCGCTGTCAGAAATAACGGCAGCTGTACAGATGTTGGATATATTTTGGGACAGTTCTTGTAACCAGCTGATTTTAAGACCTTGCCCGAGTCAAGAGTCTAAATTGAGTGTCAGAAGAAAGCTGGTAAAGTGGCTATTGCTCATTCTTTTTCATTTGCTGATTCTTTCATTCGGGTTCCTTTTCCAAAGGAGATTCTGGTGATGGAAGCAATTGAAGAAAGAACCAAAGCAGCTCTTGCCAAGAGTGCTTGAAGTCCCTGTGGAGAGAAGCAAAGAACTTGGGCTTCCTCTGGGATGCGCCCCACCATGTCTCAGGAAGGAGACAACTGCTGTTCCACTTTCTGCTTTGTGTGTGGAAAGGTACGTCTGGGTTTTCTTCTACTTGTTTTTCTTTCTTTTTCTGGCTTTGAAGGAGAAGGGGTGGAGCAAGGGGAGACCCACTGGTCATTTGTTAACTCAAGAGCAGGATGGATTCTGCATTGACTGTGAAAAACCTGGGCTAGTAGCATGGGCATATTTCAGGCTGGACTCTTCTTTTGCTGCTTGGTTTCCTTTTGGCTACAGGGAGACAGCTGTCTAAAGGTGTGTTTTCAAACCCACTCTCCAAAACCATGTTTCATTGTTGCAGGTGGTTCAGTGTGCTCTTGCAGGGTAGATGTGTTTGCTGTAGAATCTGAATGGTTTCTGTTCCTAGGGGAGGACTGGGAGGAGGTAGTGAGAATTCAATGCCTGAGGTGTATCTTAGTGAGAAATGTTGGCATGAGGTGCTGAAAGTCTTGAGTTGTCAAAGGCCAGTGAGGCTCAGACTCCTTAACCTGCTGGAGCAGGGTGGAAGCAAGGAGTGGGCACTGCCGTCACACAAGCTGCACTTGGTTCTGGTCTGCCAGGTCTGTGCTGGCCTGGATTTCTTCTGAGAAGTTTGTTGGAGCTGCTTGGAGTAGTGAAGGGTGGGGAAGAAGTGCTGCTCCAGAGCTATGAGACGTGCAGCTCCTTCTGAAGTGCTCCTGAGAAGGACGGAGCGCATTTGCTGCAGCTTTCTCTGCAGATGTGCTCCTCACCTTGAAATCCTCGTGGTTTGTCCTCAGCTCCTGACCATGGCCTGTTCTCTGTTTTGCAGGCTGATAACATGCAGAAGCCGCAGCTGGTGCGTGCTATGTCATCTTTAAACGTACCAGCATTTGCGGCAGCCCATGTTATTAAGAGCGACGTCGCCCAGGGGCCAGATGAGCTCTCTCTGGAGGTAAGCAGTTCCAGGCGTTCCGTGTTGTCGTGCATAGAAGAGGGCAGTCCTTTCTGCTTTGTTTTCCTACCAGATTTGCTGAATCTGGGATTGATGTTTCAATCTCTTTCAGGTCGGAGATCTGGTGAGCATTGTTGATATGAGGACATATCAACAGGCTGAGCCCCTGGTGGAGAGGCAAGCGTGGCTTTGAGGTAGGCACACGTTTTTGACTAGAGAGCACAACTTCAGTAGAGTTGGGAATCTCAGCTTGGAGCTGCTCTGCCTGCAACGGATGGCTGCTGGATGCAAACAGTTGCCCTGTGTCACTGTCAGCGGACCTTCCCTTTGGCTCTGGGCTCGGGCTAATGCTCACCTGTCTTTTTGTTCTAATTACAGGTTGGGCTTTTCCCTGGTGAGTGCATGGAACTCATCAGCGGAAAAGTTCCCGATTCCCTCCTCAATTCATTGCCAAAGCCAGGTGCGTAATTTACATTTGACAATGCGAGTTAGTCAAATAGGGTCAGAACGTTACTTTCAGGGGGTTTGTTTATGCCCAAGTTAAGCAAGCTTAGAAAGAGAACTACAGTAATCTCCTTGGGCACCTCCAGGGATGGGGAAAATCCATTCTTGCGTGTCCTTGTTGGGAATGTTCTTCCCGTTGTTACATGCTCTGTCGAATGCATTGCGCTCAGCTTCGTCCAACCGAGCCAGGCCTGAAATGAACTGGTTTCTTTGTTTTGTTGCACAGAGCCAAAGAAATGGGGCAAGCTCATCAACGGCCTTTGTTCCCTGGTGAAGGTCAGCCCTGGGAGAGCAAAGCAGCCTGAGCCTCCGACATTCTCCGGATCCATGTCCTTGCTTGACATCGTTGAGAGGTATTTAGCCTTCAGGACTTGAGGGCTGAGCTGTAGGAATGGAAGCATCCTCTGCTGTTTGAAACAGAGGGCGTTTCTAAGCTGTGTTTCAGCAGAAAGCAGGCAGTGCCCAGAACAGGCAACTTTTGGCCAGGGCTCGGTGCAGCTCTTCCATCACCCTGCACCACGTCTGACAGCATGCTCTGTTTTCTCTGCAGAATGAGTTCTCCCAGGAAGAGGGCAGAGTCAGCAGCTGGCAGTTGGTGTTCCTGCTTCTGCCTGGGCAAACCATCCCCTGTGGCCAAACACCAACTGCAGAGCAGTGCCAGGGAGCCCTCTGAAGCAGAAGTCTTGGTCCTGGCAGGTAAGGGTGCAAGTCCAGCTTACAAAACACTGCTTGTCAGCAACACAGGTAGAATTCATGCTTTCAGTGGGCTTGTACCTCCTTCTGGCGTTCAAGCCCGTGCCTGACATCTTCAGTTGATCCCTGTCTTTCCCAAATGAGTCTCTTGTCAACACAAGAGCTGGACCTGCACGTGGATCACTTTCAAGACAGTGACACTGTTGCTAGAAGCCTATTTGCTTCTGCCCACCACCACTACATAGCCAAATGTCAAGAATCTCCATGGTTCATCTTGCGAACGTTCGACACTAACTGCTGTACATCTGCTCCTTCCTAGGTGACCCGAGCCCTTGTATATCCCCAAGATGCAGGGCATGTTACGATGACGCATCTTCCATCAATGAAGAGTTGTTACTAAGCACAGAATGCTGCAGTTCAGATGAAAGCCTTCCGTATAACATCAGCTATCAAGAGAAGAAGGTCATCATCGTTGAAGCCTTCATTCATCCCATCCCTACTGAAGCTTCTGACCTGAGCCCACCAGACACCTCAGGCACCAGCCTGGACTCAATGTCTCTGCAGTGCAGCCCAGCCCAAGCACAGCCTGAGTGCCCCGACAGCAGCACCACCATGCAGGCTCAGGTCAGCATCACCGAGGAGAAGCTGAGCATCTCGCAGGGGGGCACAGAATCAGGACACGAGTCCCAGGCTCCGGGCAACAGCACGGTCTCTGAGCAGCTCTCATGATTACAAGAGAGGATGAGTCCCATCTTTCCTCCAGACCTCACACCCCCTCCTTTCTCCTATTGAATAAAGGCACGCTCGTGCTCAATCAATGCCTTGACTGAATTCCGAGTTTTCATTCGCAGAGATTGGGATGAGTGCAAGAAACTGCAAGGCAGCTCAGCTTACAACACTCTGGCTGTGGGGTTTGTGCGGCCGAGCTCTGGGTGTGTTCCCATTTTGCCTGACTTTGGGATGCCTGCAGCGAGAGCTCTGCTGCCGTTGTGTATGGCAGCAAATAGTCTCTAGCATCCTGGATGCTGCTCATGAAAACCCCAAGCTTCCTGGCTGTGGCTGTGATGCTTTTCAGGGCCTTTTGATGCTCTTTGATGCCGTGGCTGCTCCCTAACACCTCTGTCCTCCCGCCGTGTCCATTCCTGGCTCCCACCTGTGAGCTGTCCCTGCAGATCATCTCTAGCCCTGCCATCATCGCGCTGCAGCAGGAGGAGCTCGCCCTGACCAACATCAGGCAGTGCTGCCTGCCTCTCTCACTCTCTAGACCAAGTGTAACTACGCTGTCATGGAGACAAATGCTTTCTGTCACATCCTCCATCCCTGCAGACATTTACCGGTAGGTGGCTCTTGCAGAAGAAGATTCAAGCAGCAGAACCTTTTGCTCAGCTACAGCACACAAATGCTACAAAAGCAGGAATAACCCGCAAGCTCTGGGTCTGTTTGTCTTGCACAGGCATGCACTAACTGCGTTTGATGGTACCCCCCATCCTTGATTTCCTTCCCTGCTTCTTGTCTGATGACGCTGCTGAGCCAGGAACAAGCTGCCCAGTGTGGCAGAGCATGGTGCAGGGCTGTGCTGGGACCTCCTCCCCTTCATCTGCTGCAGATCAGTGCCACACACGTGCCATCGAGATGCTCTGGCACGGGATGTGCCTCCAACCCAAAGCTCCTTCCCACCTCCCAAGGAAAAGCAAAGCAACCCAAGCATCTCCAGCAAAGCTGCCCAGCAGACAGCAGGGAATGCAAACAGCTTCTGGCTGCTCCCCTGCACTCCTGTCCTAAGTAATAGACCCCATGAGGACTGGCTGGGAAATCAGTGCATGACACATGTGAGTGTGCACAGGATTGTGCAAAGCAGTGGGGTTCCATGAGTTTGTGTGTGTGTGTATCTCGGCTGTTATGAAAGCATGGGAAGACTGCCTTACTGAGTCCCAGATAATTACTTATCCTCAAATGATTTTTCCTGGCCAAATTTAAAGCCTCTTACAGGTAATCGAGACCAACAGGCTGTTGTTGCACAATCAACAGGCACAAACTAGATGAATAGCTGAGGAAAATAAAGCATCATGCCAAGGGTACTAGATAAGTGAGCAGCTTGAGATCTGCACATTTATGTGATACTCATGGTCTTAGACAATATTTGCTTAGTGAGGTCACATAGAATGAAAGTAAAATAGAAGAAGTGCAATTGGTCTCAGTTCACACAGCTGGCTGGTTTGTCTCAGGCTAATCCTGAACTGCCTCAAGCGACTGCTTTGGTGCTCTACAGAACAGCAACTTCAGAGATCTCTTTCTATTACTAAGTTTTTGAAAGAGCAATTTGCTCTGTTAATTATCCATCATTTTTGTGCAGTCTGTTTTGTCAGACTTGTCTTTAGCTTCCAAGTTGTATGTGAAGAATTGTTTCCGTTGTAATGCACAATGTACTAAAAATTGAGAGATGAAAATGTGAAGAGTTTTTCCAGCTTTGATTTCATGTCTGGAATTTTGGAACCCACTACTTGCAGTTGTTAATCTGTCCAAACTGGTCTGGTTTGGAATGCCCTCATCCTTCTTGAATCGCTGTTAAAGGCGGAGCAATTCCTACAAGTGCCATGGCCCCACTGTTGTTCTAATTCTTGTTTCTTTGTTTTCCACACGCTGCTTTTCAAGCCTCCTTTTTCTTTACAGTCAAAGTGAGAACTGCACTGTGAGGTGTCTGAACCTTGTTGTGCCTGTACATAAATAGAACAGCAGCAAAGCCAGACAGGTGACTGTGCTGACAGCTCTCGTAGCCAGTAACACGTAACTGTGCTAAATCCCTTGTGACGGCTTTGATTTCATTTTTGCCAGTGAAATCCTTGTAAAAGGAACTGCAGCAGTGTGATGAGCTAAGGTGAAGATGCTGGTTTTAGTAGTGCTCTAAGCTGAGTGAAAGGGCAATTGAATGAGGGTTATATGCTTTCTCTAGGACGATAAGGTTTTATTTCCTGAGGGAAAGAGCCAGCTTTTCATGGGCTATATGTGGGCTTTGGCAAGGGCAGACAATCCAGTCTGTCAGGAAGCCATTTGAGGTGCTTCAGGTTTGTAAGCTTGTCTTTTTGTTTTTCAGGCGGATATTTGGAGCATGGGTGTAGTGCTGTATGCTCTGCTGTGTGGGTTTTCCCTTTGGATGATGACAATATGATGGCACTCTACAGGAGGATACCAGTGGGTATCAGTGGTGCTAGAATACACTGAGAAGGGAAATAGCTGAGCTTGACAAGAGGCCTTGCTTTTCGGATGGCAGAACATGCTGAGCTGTGAGTAGAAAGGCCTGTCTGCTGAATATTGTCCCTGTTTTTGCTGCTTTGTCTACCAGTATTTAGTGGAATTGGTTCTACGCTTGGTTGGCCTATGTGGCACTGTAGCCTAATTCTGTACCATGATAGCATACAGAATTTAAGGAGAAGTATTTTCTTGCCAATGGTCTGGATTTTTTGTATCTGGTTCTTCAACTGGCTGCTCCCTATACTATCTGTAGTAAAAATACAGACACATCATTTGATTTCCCTGAAATGAATGTTCCTAAATGCCAGCTCTTCTCATGTCTACAAAGATCAAAGTTCTGCATTTGCTATTAGAATTTCCTCTTCCAGAATCGGGAGGTAATGTAGGACCCCACAGATTGCCTTCAGAATCCAGCAGTTAGTTCTGTTTCCTTTCGGAGTGCATAACAACCTGAGCAAATGAATTGAATGACGTGGCTTATTAGTCTGGTACAAACTCTGCTGTACACTGAAACCTGGTCCATTTGTAAGCAGGACTTTTTCCATCTCTGCAGGACAGCAGAAAACCCTTTGTGCTAATCATGATGCCAAGAAGCAGAATGCGGCAAATGGCAGATGATCCAACTGCTTCAGGTGTTCATTTCCTTAAAACTGAATAGTTTTGGACTGAGAGTTTGTAAGCAGAATGGAGCTCTTAAAGCTGTCAGAGACTATTTCTGCACTGTTCAATTCTATCTGCACAACATACACAGGATCTCAGAACTGCGTTGCTTGAATTGGTGGAACTTGTTGAAGTGAACTGGGATGAGCAAGCTTTAGAACTTAGTCAGAATGCAGTAAAAAATGGATAATCTCATGAGTATTAAGGCTTGCTATTTCTGCACTGAATTTGTTTTTATTTTACATGGCTGTGATCTGAAAGTTGCTTGAAACGCAGGCACCTAGGCACTGTTGTGTAACTGAATTTCACACGATAGGTCCTGAAATATCCTGGAATCAAAAACTCTGACTTGTTTTAAGTCTGCTGCTTGAGTCTAATCAGGGTCATAGTGTCTGTGTGCAGTGTTTCTTTCCCTGTAATGCTCCACATCATTTCATTTTGGGAATATTGAAGGAAATGGACTATGTGCCATAACTGTTGTTAGAACAAAGTATGTCTGGTGTGATCTTATGCATAGGTTCTGTAACTGCTCTTCACAGCTCAGGTGTTTGACCTTCCTTTTGGTGAAGTGATGAAATACTGCTGGTTTCTATTTGTGCTTCTAGGCACCTTGAAGCTCTTAGGAATAGAACAATTGTCTCCAGTTCTTTTCAATGATATCAGTAACAGCTCGAGTGTTGCTGCCCACTAGGTAGACCCAAAGAAGCAGATTACAGTGAAACAACACACGAGCTGGACCTGAATGAGGATCACTTTCAAGACAGTGGCTATGCTGCTTCAAGCCTACTTGCTTCTTCCTGCCGCCACTCTATTACCAAGTATCAACAACCTTTCATGATTCAACTTGCAAATGTTTGAAACTAACCCTTGTGTTTCTATGCCTTCCTAGGTGATTCGAGCCCTTGTCAACCCCAAAGATCCAAACCAAGCAGTGTCTTTCCATCAATGGAGAGTTCTTATTAAGCATGAATCGCTGCAATTCGGATGACAGCCTTCCACATGGTAACAGTGATGGACACAAGGGGCTCATCCACGTTCATGCTCTCATATCTCCTGGCTCTGCTGAAGCTCCTGACCTGAGCCTGCCAGACACAGCAGTCACCTGCCTGGATTGTGACCCAGCGCCTTTGCAGTGCTGCCCATCCCAAGCACAGCCCGAGTGTCCCAGCAGCAGCACCACCATGCAGGAGCAGGGCAGCATCAGTGAGGTGAAGCTGAGCATCTTAGATGGGGACTTAGAGTCAGGCTGCCAGTCCCAGGCACCAGGCAGCAGCACCAGCTCTGAGCCACTCTCATCTTGACAAGAGGAGTCCCATCTTCACCCTTGACCTCTCAAGCCCTCCTGTCTTTTATTGAATAAAGTCACTCTCATGCTCAGTCATCGCCTCGACTGCATTCTGAGTCTTCAATTACAGGGATTGGGATGAATGCAACAAACAGCAAGGCAGCTCAGCTTGCAATGCTATGGCTGTGGGGTTCGTGCAGGCAGAGCTCTGGGTTCCCATTTTGGCTGGCTTTGGGATGTCTGCAGCAAGATCTCTACCATTTTGTATGGGAGCAAATAATCTCTAGCATCCAGGTTGCTGCTCATGGTATATCCCAATCTTCCTGGCTGTCACTTTGTGATACTTTTCAAAGCCTTCTGATACTCTTTGATGCCTTGGCTGCTCCCTAACACCTCTGTCCTCCTGCCATGTTGACTCACGTCTCCCACTTTTAAGCTGGCTTTGCAGATCATCTCCAGCCCTGTCATCATCACGCTGCAGCAGGAGGTGCTCACCTGGCCCAATGTCTGGCAGTACTGCTTGTTCTGCAGATGAGCAGCTGCCTCCTCATCTCTTCAGCTACAGTAGTTTTTCTCAGGGCAGTTAGATGCAGTCATGCTCCTCTGGATTTGGTGTGTTAAATCCATGCTGCATGCCATGCTGCATGGCAGCAGTCAGTGCAATACAAAGGTGTTCTGTGTGCCATAGCATTTCTCCAGGGGCTGCCAAAGGTAGAAGCACAACACAGCACCATCCTTCTGACAGTAATGTCTGTGAGTGTTAGACATGTGAGCACTGCATCATCCCCAGCGTGTCAGTGCTTTTCCACACCAACCTGACTCTCACACTCTGCACTGAATGTAACTCTGCTCTTGTGGAGACAAATGCTTTCTGTCACATCCTCCATCCCTGCAACCATTTGCCGGTAGGCAGCTCTTGCAGAAGAATCAAGCAGCAGAACCTTGTGCTCACCCTACAGCATGCAAATGCTATGAAAGCAGAAATAACCTGGCATGCTCTGGGTCTGCAAGGCTGCACAGATGGGAGAGGTAGATTGTGTTTTTGCAGTGGAAGTTTCCAGTATTTTCAGTACATAGTGTAGGCCCTAACTGAATGTATAACCCTCTTGTAAAACAGCTGTATAAGTAGTTTTTCCACCAAGAAAGTTGCTGAACAGAATTAAGTTCAGACTGGGGGCATTCTGACATGGGGAGAATTGAGACAAGCACAAGCTAAATACAGGGTGGGTAGAGCCCAGCACAGGACAGAATGAATGTACTGACTTTTGGAAACATTGCCCTTCTCTGTCCGCAGAAAAGTACAAGGCAGACCTAAAAACAAGAGGTTGGTAATTGACCTTCTATGGAAATGAATCCTAGCCACAGTCTCGAGGAGTCTGTGAGCCTGAGATGCTCAACCAATGAGAGCCATGAGAGCATCACCTGCAGTGGGTTTAGGGCACAGAACAGAATTGATTTCACTGACTGGTGTGCAGTTTCTCCCTTGCCAATAGGGGATGTGCGCGCAGTATTGCAATAATGAATAAGCACTGCTGCTATCGCTGCCATCTTTGCCTAACTAGAAATCTTTGACTTTGAGAGTTTCTCACACAAGGGGAGAGGGTAAGAAAGTAAAGAGGCACAGAAAACTAAGGGAAACTGCTCTTCTTTATCTTATCTATAAAAATTGATAGGATGCTGTTGTGCATTTTTTTTAATTTTATTTTTAATTTTTTGCTAATGTCAGTTAGATTGTTTTAAAATATCCACACACCAAAATCTGACTACCAAGCAAATGTAATGAAAATGAAATGAAGGTGAGTTAGTGGAAAGCACAAGGCCATATTATATTAGGCTCCAGCAAATTTACAGGCAGTCACTGCACGAAGAGGTAGATCTGAGTTGCACATTATATGATTCCCACAAAGATTAAGGAAATCTGAAGCTTTCAATATATTTTTTTAATTCTTTTTTCATTTCATTTTTAAACACCTGACCCAGACCCCAACCCTCACAGGAGCTGTAAAGATAACAGCATTAACCAGCAATGTAACTCTAATCCTAACCCTTACCCTGATTCTAAAATCGTCCCTAACTCCAAATGCAACAACAAAAATGATGCTAGAAGTTTGTAGCAAAAGGAACCTTAACCCTGATCATAATCCAAAAAAAAAATCATTATGGTAACAATAATCTTTACCTTAAGAGTAATATTAATCAGAGCCCAGATGATGCCTGCATCCAATCAGAAGCATGCTTTGCATTATTTAAGAGTTGTATTTTTTCCAATGAACTCTCTCTATTATCACGTTTATAAAGTAACAGAGTCTGTTCTTTTTCTCCTGACACTGTGCCTTACTCCTGACATCCCCTGGAAATGACCCAGATAGGGCACCATCAAAGTAATGCTAATAGTAATGTCAATCCTAAGGGTATCTCTAG
Source organism: Coturnix japonica (assembly GCF_054131305.1). Classification (NCBI taxonomy): domain Eukaryota; kingdom Metazoa; phylum Chordata; class Aves; order Galliformes; family Phasianidae; genus Coturnix; species Coturnix japonica. The sequence continues at coordinate 15,246,167 of NC_140671.1, read as the reverse complement.
CCTCAGTGTTAATGGGACGCTAACAACAATCCCAACAGCCTTAAACATTCTGGTGGTGTGAAAGAGGTGCTGCCTTGCACATGCTGGGCAGTCCCATTGCCTGTTAAATGCAGGCGGCAGCGTAGAAACATGATGCCCGTGGTCAGAATGCCCTGTGGCAGATCCTGGCACCGGAGAACTGACCGGAGAACCATGAGAGAACTGACAACAAATCACGCGACATCAGAACCGACCCAGTGGTTATTTACAAGCCTTGGGAGACCCAGACAGGATCTCAGAGTGGTGAATGTAGGTACAGAAGTTGTTACTACTCTGTTTTCTTCTAAAAGAAGTGTTTTTTTTTCATCTCAGAAGTTGGGGGGGTGGGGGGGGGGGCGGGAAAGGGATATCAATTTAATTACTCATTAATTTATTGACAGACATTCACGTTTGCTACGTTTGGAGAAGTTTTTATTTGTTTGCTGTGGTTTGATTTTTTTTTTTTCTTTTTTTTTTCCCCCTTCCCTCCTCTTCCATCTTTGTGTTCTTCCCCTATAATCAAAAGAACGGATCCCCAGGGTCTGTCCCGCAGACGTTCTTTCCGTGGTCTCTGCTGCCACCTGCTGGCCAATAAGCGGAACTGCCACTGTTGGGCGTTTGGTGCCGCAGGAAGCACAACGCAGATCTGAGTTCTGACCGGTCTACGCAGCAAATCCGCCAATCTTTATTGCGATAAGCCCTCCAGACAAGAGCATAAAGTCTTTGCCTGAGGGCAGGGTTAGTAGTAATGGATGTCAGTTTTGAAATTTCCAGTCCATTCACCATAGCACTTTCTGCCTCCATGTCCCATAACCAGAGCAGCTATGCTGGCATGCTCTCTTGGTTTCTGTCTAAACCACTGTACTATATCCATCAGTTCAGCTGCTGTATTATGGGCAGCAGGGTTTGGGGGGTTGGATACTGGTCAGGGCACTCCCACCAGCCTATCCTGCATTTTTTTTTTTTTTTTTTTTTCATTTTTGGGTTACAATCAGTCAGATCTCAAATAGATCTAGTCCAAATGGAACCTCAAAATCTGACCTTTTAGTGCCTTCATCTACATAGTCCATTTTATACAGATTCCCTTGTACAGGGCCCCCATGGTCCTCCAGACAGTTGTTACTGATCTTCCATAGGAGAATGATTGAATTAGGTTTTTTCCCATCAAAACTGCCACCTGTCTTTCCAATTTTTCAACACTATCATTCAATAGCTGATTTGCATCAGCCTGAGCCTCTTCAGTTATGTTCAGACAGTTCAAGGCCATTAAAAGTGGCCATGCCACCATGAACACGGCTAACTGTCATTCTCAAGTTGTAAGTATGTCTTTGCTAAGACCATGGAAATACTCAGTCAGGTGGGCCAGGGACTCATGGACCCTCCCTCCGTCCCACACAGGGCCCCATTTTTCAGTGACAGAAGCAGTGCTGCATTTTGAGGATCCTAGGAATCCCAGGACATGCCCTGACAAAAGGTCATTCAAAGGGGTAGTCTTTCCCCATCCAAACAACTCCATGATATTCACAGAATCACAGAATTGTAGGGGTTGGAAGGGACCTCCAGAGACCACTGAGTCCAGTCCCCCTGCCAAAGCAGGTTCCCTACACCACAAAAGAGGTACGAAGAGGTAGATCTGAGTTGCACATTGTATGATTCCCACAAAGATTAAGGAAATCTGAAGCTTTCAATATATTTTTTTAATTCTTTTTTCATTTCATTTTTTAAACACCTGACCCAGACCCCAACCCTCACAGGAGCTGTAAAGATAACAGCATTAACCTGCAATGTAACTCTAATCCTAACCCTTACCCTGATTCTACAGGGGACTGTCTGAAACGGACATCAATTCAATTACTCATTTATTTATTGACAGACATTCAAGTTTGCTACGTTTGGAGAAGTTTTTATTTGTTTGCTGTGGTTTGGTTTTTTCTTTTTTTCTTTTTTTTTTCCCCCTTCCCTCCTCTTCCATCTTTGTGTTCTTCCCCTATAATCAAAAGAGAACGGATCCCCAGGGTCTGTCCCGCAGACGTTCTTTCCGTGGTCTCTGCTGCCACCTGCTGGCCAATACACGGAACTGCCACTGTTGGGCGTTTGGTGCCACAGGAAGCACAACGCAGATCTGAGTTCTGACCGGTCTACGCAGCAAATCCGCCAATCTTTATTGTGATAAGCCCTCCACATGGCATTGCGCATGCACTCGAACACGCAACAGGCATAGATTTCTCTTAACTCCTTGAGGAGCAGGCAAGCAGAACAACTGAGCGCACCACTGCTTGTGATTGGGCCACCCCCATCATAGAGATGTGTGTTAGATCTTTTACCCACCCCTGGACTGGCCTTGTTGTTTAACGATAACCTCTGAAATCTGAGCTACTGGTTCTACCACCTGTAGTGTAGAATAGGTAGCCAATAAATGCTTTTCAACTGTGATGTATCTTTATTCTGCTCCATGCCAAACCTGTGGCCAAAACCTCATAGGGGTTCACAAAGAACTCTGGCTCTGCCAGAGCCCCCATCCAGACCCTTCTTGAGTTACATTCACATCTAGTTTGGCTGAAAAGGTTGGACTATAAATACTCAGTGCTTGGGCCTGTTTAACAGATATTTTTTCCTGATTATGCTGTCCATCGATCTTTTTAAACTGAACTCCTGCTCTAATCTGGTCTTTAAACATTTGTTGTCTCAAGACCCTAATGGGTCCAGACTGGATTACCTTAGGGGCTGGACGCCTAAGTCATGGCAGCAGATGGTTCTCTGCCTTTCTCAGACCTTTCCACCACCATTCAGAGCCTGCATCTGGCCGTAGGCACTCTTGTCTCCCCATCAATTGGGCAGCCTGTTGTATTACAGCACCTGAGGGCCACTGGGGGGTTCAGTATGGATAACATAGACCCATACTGATGTAAAGGTGATGGCTGTAGGATGAGATCCCTCGTTCCTGATGAAAAATTTATTGACTGGGCTCTCAAAATCATCTTCATAGATTGCCTCTTTCATGCCTAATTCTCTAATATAATTTTGTTAGTCCTCCATAGAGGACCACAGGCTGATATTTAATGGTATGTCATTCTTATTTGGCCATGTTATATGACACACAGCCATAAATCATTCACTGATCAAATGGCTATCCTCATTATGTTGGACAGAGCATACAGTCTTTGCCTGAGGGCAGGGTGAGTAGTAATGGATGTCAGTTTTGAAATTTCCAGTCCATTCACCACAGCGCTTTCTGCCTCCATGTCCCATAACCAGAGCAGCTATGCTGGCATGCTCTCTTGGTTTCTGTCTAAACCACTGTACTATATCCATCAGTTCAGCTGCTGTATTATGGGCAGCAGGGTTTGGGGGGTTGGATACTGGTCAGGGCACTCCCACCAGCCTATCCTGCATTTTTTTTTTTTTTTTTTTTTTCATTTTTGGGTTACAATCAGTCAGATCTCAAATAGATCTAGTCCAAATGGAACCTCAAAATCTGACCTTTTAGTGCCTTCATTTACAGAGTCCATTTTATACAGATTCCCTTGTACAGGGTCCCCATGGTCTTCCAGAGAGATGTTCCTGATCTTCCATAGGAGAATGATTGAATTAGGTTTTTTTCCCCATCAAAACTGCCACCTGTCTTTCCAGTTTTTCAACACTATCATTCAATAGCTGATTTGCATCAGCCTGAGCCTCTTCAGTTATGTTCAGACAGTTCAAGGCCATTAAAAGTGGCCATGCCACCATGAACACAGCTAACTGTCATTCTCAAGTTGTAAGTATGTCTTTGCTAAGACCATGGAAATACTCAGTCAGGTGGGCCAGGGACTCATGGACCCTCCCTCCGTCCCACACAGGGCCCCATTTTTCAGTGACAGAAGCAGTGCTGCATTTTGAGGATCCTAGGAATCCCAGGACATGCCCTGACAAAAGGTCATTCAAAGGGGTAGTCTTTCCCCATCCAAACAACTCCATGATATTCACAGAATCACAGAATTGTAGGGGTTGGAAGGGACCTCCAGAGACCACTGAGTCCAGCCCCCTGCCAAAGCAGGTTCCCTACACCACGTTGCACAGCTCAGCATCCAGGCAGGTCTTGAATATCTCCAGAGAAGGAGATTCCACAACCACCCTAGGCAGCCTGTTCCAGTGCTCTGTCACTCTCACCGTAAAGAAGTTATTGCACACATTAGTGCAGAACTTCCTATGGTGCAGTTTCTGTCTGTTTCCCCTTGTCCCGTCTCCACACACTGCTGAAAAGAGTCTGGCCTCAACACTTTGCCCCCCACACCTCAAATATTTATAGAACCTGGATCCTGTCCCCTCTCAGCCTTCTTTTCTCAAGGCTAAACAGACCCAGTTCCCTCAGTCTCTCCTCATTGGGGAGATGCTCCAGGCCCTTCACCATCTTAGTGGCCCTCTGCTGGACTCTTTCTAAGAGATCCCTGTCTTTTTTTTACTGGGGAGCCCAGAACTGGACACAATATTCCAGATGAGGCCTCACCAGGGCAGAGTAGAGGGGGAGGATCACCTCCTTCGACCTGCTGGACACGCTCTTTTTAATGCACCCCAGGATGCCATTGGCTTTTTTGGCTACAAGGGCACACTGCTGGCTCATGGTTAATCTGTCGTCCACCAGGACGCCCAGGTCCCTCTCAGCAGAGCTCCTCCCCAGCAGCTCTTCCCCCAGCCTGTACCGGTGCATGCAATTATTTCTCCCTAGGTGCAAGACTCTACACTTGCTTTTGTTAAACCTCATCCGGTTTCTTACTGCCCGGCTCTCCAGCCTGTCCAGGTCTCGCTGAATGGCAGCACAGCCTTCAGGCGTGTCAGCCAATCCTCCCAACTTCGTGTCATCAGCAAACTTGCTGAGGGTGGTCATTGATGAAGATGTTGAACAAGACCGGACCCAGCACAGACCCCTGGGGGATGCCGCTCGTTACAGGCCCTCAGCCAGACACTGCACCGCCAACGACAACACTCTGCACTCTGCCAGTCAGCCAATTCTCGACCCACTTCACTGTCCAATCACCTATCCCATACTTCCTCAGCTTTGTTATAAGGATGTCATGGGAGACTGTATCAGTTATAGAGGTTATAGAGTTCAATTCCTGTAGTCAATTTGGTGGCCCAGGTGGGACCAGCTCTGTTCGCTGCAGGACCAGCTGAGAGGGAGACACTTTTGGCGCACCCTGAGATTTCTCTGAAGGACTCCCTTCCTCACCTGATCACTGCAGGGACAGACAAGGACCACCCATAGGTGGACCAGGTATGTGTATGGTAAGTGGAGCCCATATGTCTTGAGGAGACATCCTACACAGTTTACAGCCATACGTGCTGCTCCCAGGGAGGTGAGCTCATGGCTTTGGTTGCCAGCTGGGGTAGGAAGACTCCTTGGGTGAGTTCCTATGAAAGGGAACTGTATGTCATATGAATGGAAACAAGAACAAGTACTCTCTCCCAGGTGGGTGACAATAGGAGGGACCTAGGTTGGTCTCTCCTACGGGTATGGGATATAGTGGATAGCCTGTCAAATGGTAGCCTGGGTTCTCCAAGTTGTAATCACGGGGGTTATAGGTTGTATGTTCAATATTATCATCTGCTTTAAGTGTTTGGTACCGTGTGTCAAGCCGACTCTGGGAAAAACATTAACGTTTGCAACTGGTCGACCAGAGTATGAGTGTTATTAAGATTCCAGCTAGAAAACGTTGTCAGCATTGTGTAGTATGAATAAACCATGGTTTTTGATCTAAATGTCAGAGTGAGTGTGGTGTGAGTGAGACACAGAACAGCTGCAGGGTGAGTGCCGAGTCCCGATCCATGTTTCCTTCCTCCTGTGAGGGAAATGGCCAGACACGGACAAAGTGAAAGACTGTGTTGTGTGTCCACTCATAAGTACTTTCTGCTTGTATGTAAGAAGACAGGAGTTTGTACTCTGTAGATTAGTAAGATTGTCCTGAGGAGAGGTGTACATTCCACCCGACCAATGAGTGTCAACCCATTTATGTAATACTATGTACTGCTTGCGAGGAAGTGTGTGAGGGAGGTGGTTCAATCAGTGCTGGTTCTGTGGCACAGTGTTTATAACTGAAGAATACAGACTGTATTAAGGGAGTTTATGTGAACTGAAGAACTGTACGTTTTGACAAACTGTTTTGATGGTATAAGAAAGTGTAATTGTTAATGATATATGAAAGTGTACTTGAGGGAATGTGGAAGTGTATCTGAGCATAGAAATAGAGGAAGCATTTACAGAGGAAAAAGGATTAAAGTGAGTTTACCTGCATTGACATGAGAGCAACACCCTGCCAGACCGCTGCCCTGTGAGCTGAGCAGAGCAGAGCAGAGACACAGTCCCCATGTATCAGGTAGTGTTATTCTGCTTACCAAATGAATGAGTTCACTACAGAAGAGGCAAATCTTCCCCTCTGCTCCATCTGTGGCATACTCTGGAGTTCAAGGCATTGCAAAGCTATGGCACATCTACTTTCTTTCAATGATGAAAACTTAGTGTGCTCTGGGCTCTCATTTCAATTGCATCTAAAGAAGTCTAGGGTCATGCCAGCTGACAGGAAGCTGGCAAATGTTGTCTCATTGTATGGAAGAGCAAGAAAGATGACATGGGCAATTATGGACCTGTCAGTCCAGAGCCTGGTAAAATTATGGAGAAAATGATGGTGGGAGTTATGGAAAAACAGCTGAAGGACAATTCTGTCATTGGTCGCAGCCAACACAAGTTTGTGAGGCAAAGGTCCTGTTTAATTTAAGCTCATTTTGTGACACAGTTATCCGTTTAGTTGACCAAGGGAAGCCAGTTGATGTAATCCTTGAGGATTTCAGTGGAGATTTTGATACTGTTTCTCACAACAACCTTCTGGACAGAATGTTCTGCATATGGCTAGACAGAAACACAATGTGGTGGGTGAGCAGTTGGCCAGTAGGTCAGTCCCAAAGGATTATAGTCAGTTTTTTCCATCAGGCTGGTAGATGGTCACTGTCGGGGTCCCCAGGGTTCCATTTTGGGGCCACTTTCCTTTCATGTTTATGCAGATGACTTGAATGCAGGACTAGAAGACGTTCTGAGCAAGTTTGCTGATGAGACCAGATGAGGAGGTGCTGTTGCCTCCACTGAGGGTGGAGAGGACTTGCAGAGAGATGTGGACAAGTCAGAGAAGTGGGTACCAGTTGGTACTAAGCACCAAGTGCATAAAGTATAACAAGAACAAGTGCCTGATTGTGCACCTGGGTAGGGGCAATGCTGGACATACACACTGACTGGATATGGGACACTGGAGAGGATTCTGACTGGAAAGGGTTGGGGTGCTGGTCAGCATCACACTGAATGTGAGTCAGCAGTGTGCCAAGGCAGCCAGGAAAGACAACAGTCCCCTGGAGTGCATGAAGCAACTTATTGCCAGCTGGGTGAGGGAAAGGGTTGTCCCTCTGCTCTGCATTGCTACTGCCTCACTATGTTCTGGGCACCACAGAACATAAAGGACTTCAAACTCTGGGAGAATGTGCAAAGGAGGGCACTGAAACCGAGAGATCTGAAGTTCAGAGTTTCACAGGGATTGGCTGCTTGTTCAGACTGGGCCCTTCTCACATCCCTGCTCACATCCTGCAATGAAACATAGGTCTCCTATGGGACATGAACCTCACAGCGTCCTTGCACCACATGTAGAGCCTGGGATCTTCTGTCCCCATGTCTTTCATTTAACATCATACAAAATTCCAACACATTGCCCCAGGAAATGCCCAGAGCCAACATGACATACAGGACCTCTCTACCACTGGTCTTGCAATCAGGGCTTGACCTGTCTGCTTTGTAAGGCAAAGGAGAGGTTTCTTAGCATGCCAGTGCCTTTGCCTGCCTGTAGTCATGGCTTCCAGTTATCTTCTCTAACAAGTCCCTTGGGAAGCTTACTTGGTAATGTTCCTCAGCGGGCCCATTAATACTCCAAGAAACTTCACTGTTACTTCTGACTTTGTCTTGTTGAGCACTTTGTGCAAACTTCTCTCTGCACTAGAGGCTGATGAACTCAGCATCAAATGCACCCTGGGACCATTATAACCTAAAGAATCTCCTGTGCCTTATGCCATCTTGTTATCTTCTTCAGGTTATCAGAACTTGTTCAGCAAAAAGGAGGGATATCTGGAGAGAGCTTAAAGAATCCAGTATAAATTTATTGTCTATTTATTTATAGTTGGGTTTAAAGAAGACATTAAAGCAGCACTGTGCAACTGATACCAATCCAGGATGTCCCAATGAGTTCTGTACTGTTACTGTGTTGACAAAGGTCCTTCTCAACCTCCCCACCCAATTTCTGCTCACAATGGACCTATGGGACTTGCATCACTTTTCTTCACATCACTCTTCTCCTCTGCATTCATCCGCTCAGTGTTAAAACTGCTTTGCACCAACTCCCACTGGCTTTCCTCAGAGAACCAGCTACACATGGAAAAGGAAAGATTTCTCTTTTTTATCTGGCCAGCAAATGGAAAGAAAGGTGATGCAATTGAATGAACAGTAAAACACAGTGATCAACTGCATGCCATGTTCAAGCTGCATCTATTGAAGTTTGTCTTTCATATGGAATACTTTTAAAAGAAATGATTTATTCTGAGGTAGGATAGGATAGATTGAATCACAGTGAAGTAGTTGACAACAGAGGCCATCAGACTCTGGTAGATAGAGCAAATTCCAGTAATCTCCCTGGGATAGATCAGCCAGGTAGTTGAGAGGTATCAACTTAAAATTGATCAGGACTTGTGAGTATTTCACACATTGAGACGGGTTAACACATTCTCACTGATTCTCAGACTTTGGGGAGATGGAACAAATTCCAGTAATCCCCCTGAAAGTCAGAAATCAGACAGGTATCTTGGGAGGTATCTGACTGAAAAAAGAGCAAGGGATGGAGAAATCTGGAGGGCAGTGGGAGTAGTTTGTGCCCAAATGGCCTGCTGAAAACATGCCCTTAACCATGGCCATTTATTTAGGAGAGCTGAAAAAACTTGGAGGATGAGACACATCAAATAGGCAGCAGGGAAGAGTAGTGCTGGGCACCGGGCTATAGTCACAGGGCATTGGCACTGGCACCACTGTCTGTGTCTCTGAATCTGAAGACATTTGTGTCCAGCGAACACAGTTCTGGAAAACATTGTAGTTTCAGTAAAAGAAAAAAAAAGACATCAAATCACCTCAAAGATTCATATTTACAACTTAAAATGGAACAAGACTCATGAGAATTTTTCATGTTGAGAAGGGTTAACACTATTTCAATGATTTCCATCTTTGTCTTCAATTATTTGTTTCAGTTTTATTGACATTTATGATCAACTATTAATCTTACAGCCTCAAAATAAATAAAAAGAGATACATTTGCATCTTGCACGTGGCCTGATGCCCCTTTCACCTTCGCAGTTCCCACAAGTCCTTCCATGCCGGAGAGTATGAGATCCAGCAGAGCACCTCTCCTCTTTGGTTCCTCCACTGCTTGGTCAAGAAGCTGCCATCTGTGCTCTCCAGGGATCTGCTGGATGCCACATGCCCTGCTGTGCTGTCCCTGCTGCAGATAATGGAGTGACAAAGGCCACCAAATGGGACAAGGGACAGACAACATCAGATTCCCATCTGTCTGCAGAGGGCACCTTCCATTTACTCTCCCTGATCAGGAAGACAGGAAAAGACACTGATGGTCTCCTCTGTTTGCCATTTCCATTAGCTCTGACCTGTCTGCTCTTCCATCCCCAGGCAGAGCTCAGTGCACTCTCACAGAGGGCATCCACCCTTCTTTATCTCCTCGCCCATCCATCCTAAAGACTCGGTATCCCCCTTGTGCTACAGTGCAGTTGTGGAAGCCATTAAACTGTGTCCCCATGGTCCAAACAGGAGCTCAGGCCTGCAGCTCTATCAAGATTTCTAGCTTCTTGTGTGTTGGTGTTTGCATTAGTGCAAAACCACAGAAGTAAACATCCTAATTGGAAAGCATCACTGGACATAGCCTGACTGGATAGCTAATCTATGGTATCAGTGTGCAGAAGGTGGCACACAAACATTAGACTGATCGTGGGCCTTGGAGTTGACACAGCAACATGGTCACACCATGGGCATGGCTTTCCTGAAGGCCCTGTGCTGCTCTTGCAGCTGTGAGTGAATTCACCAGACAGCCAGTGCTATCCCCTCTCTGGCCCTCGGCTGATGCCCAGGAAGGAGCTGTCTATCTCAGGGATTTCCCACATGGTTTACAAGCACTGGCACACATCAGGAGCAGCCCAGGCACCTTGGGCATCACCCAGTGTCTGTGTGTGAGCAGCTGCCTCCCAGCTGAAGGTCCGAGGACTCAGAGCAGGAGCTCACATGCAGGCAACTCCTTGTGCTCTTCTGAACTGAACCAGAGGAATCCCAGCTCCTGTGGGTGTGTAGGGAGCTGAATCCCATTTCAGCTCCAGGATTTCTGTCAAGGGATGAGACTCCTGCACTGCCTCAGCTGGATCACTGCCCTGCACAGGGAAAGTCCAAACCTTGCCTTCATTGTCTGGTTGCCCTTATTGTTTCATCAAACGATCTCTGGGAGCACTCCCCATATGTCTCCAATCAGTCACTGACCACTGGACATGTGGTGGTTAATTGAGCGAATTTCAAAGCACAGTCATGATGCTGTTGTCTTTCAGGAGCTGTTGGCCATGAGGACCCAGGGACATGTCAGGGGAGACAAGTCGGAAAGATAAAAATGACATAATCTGCTGCTTGCCTGTCCAGGCTCCTGGGACACAGGGAGCTCATAAAAGTGTGCAGGGCTGCAGAGAGACAGCTGTGCCCAGGAGCAGCTCTTGTGCACAGCACAGCCTGCAGGTGACAGAAGGAGAGGAGAGAAACTGAAGAGAGCTTGCAGGATGTGTGTGGTGTGAGCGGGCTGTGAGCTCACTGCAGGAGCATTGCTCACAGACCATGACAGGGTAAGTCTCACTGCAGACCATGAGCTGCTTTTCATAGAGGGTCAACTTAATTTGGGACATCCCATAGGAGATCTGGATGCAGGCACTGCATGTTTCTTTACTGTGGAAAAAGCCTTCTGCTCCAGCTGAGGGCTTCCATACTGCAGTATGAAATCACAGCCCTGAGGGCTGCATGTCCCAGCACGGCTGCACGCTGTGCAGCCGGGGCTGCAGGCGGGTGCCCAGGGCTGTCCTGCAGAGCAGGGTCCCTGCTGTGCCCCAGGGGCTGTGTGCCGGGTATGGGACTCTGCCGCCTGCCAGGCTCAGCACTCAGCCTGCCCGGGGAGCTGCCCAGGGTGCTGCAGGGAGACGGGTGGGGGGAAGGAGCCCCCCGGCAGGGCTTGTGCTGCCACAGCTGCTGCCTGGGGCAGGGGATCACAACTCCACTGCACAACGGAATGTTTCTGAGGGCACTTTGCAAGAGGAGAGCCAAGGCAGGGGGTTTCCATTTCCTGTTCTGAGGCAAAGAGGTTTGGAGTCAGAAATCTAAAAGGGGCAATAAGAGTTCTGAGAATTTTTCATCAATCAATTGCTTGTTTTGTGAACACTCACACATGATGTGCTTTCAGTCTCCCCTTTCTCGAAGGATGGAATTATCATCATTTTCTGTAGGCATGAATAATTCACTTATCCTACAAACAGGCAGCATTTTCTAACTGAAACTGAATGCCACAGAAGCTCGGGTAGGGGGCTCTAAGAGCACTTGGGGTAAAGATATGAGACATGAAACAGATGAAAATATCCAGGGAGAAGGCATAAGAAAATAAAAGGAAGGTTAGAGCTCCATATGCTGCTTCTGCTTAAGGAATGCTGAAATACATGAAATTAAATGCAAGTAATGGTGCTAAATGTACACTGTTGTAAGAGAATAAAAACATTTCATATTATAGCAGGAGGAGTGTGTCTGAGAATGGTCTGGACTTGTCATTATCTTCTGCACTCTGAGCAGGACTCCAAGCCCAACAACAGCAGATGTCCAACAGCAGCTCCATCAGCGAGTTCCTCCTGCTGCCGTTGGCAGACACGCGGCAGCTGCAGCTCCTGCACTTCTGGCTCTTCCTGGGCATCTACCTGGCTGCCCTCCTGGGCAACGGCCTCATCAGCACAGCCGTAGCCTGCGACCGCCGCCTGCACACCCCCATGTACTTCTTCCTCCTCAACCTGGCCCTCCTCGACCTGGGCTGCATCTCCACCACTCTCCCCAAAGCCATGGCCAACGCCCTCTGGGACACCAGGGCCATCTCCTACACAAGATGTGCTGCACAGCTCTTTTTCTTTTCCTTCTTCCTCTCAGCAGAGTATTCCCTTCTCACCATCATGTCCTATGACCGCTACGTTGCCATCTGCAAGCCCCTGCACTACGGGACCTTGATGGACAGCAGAGCTTGTGCCACCATGGCAGCAGCTGCCTGGGGCACTGGGGTTCTCTATTCCCTGCTGCACACTGCCAGTACGTTTTCACTGCCTCTCTGCCAAGGCAATGTTGTCAACCAATTTTTTTGTGAAATCCCACAGATCCTCAAGCTCTCCTGCTCTGGCTCCTACCTCATGGAATTTGTATTTCTCTTTTTTGGTGTCGGTTTAGGCTTTGGTTGCTTTGTTTTCATAGTTATGTCCTATGTGCACATCTTCATGGCTGTGCTGAGGATGCCCTCTGAGCAGGGACGGCACAAAGCCTTCTCCATGTGCCTCCCTCACCTGGCTGTGGTCTCCCTGTTTCTCAGCACTGGTGCTTTTGCCTACTTGAAGCTCCCGTCCATTTCCTCCCCACTCCTGGATCTGACAGTGGCACTTCTGTATGCAGTGGTTCCTCCAACACTAAACCCTATTATCTACAGCATGAGGAACAGGGAGATCAAGCACGCTTTCAGGAAAGTGTTGCAATAAGCACTATTCCAGCTACAATAAAATGCACAACTTCCTCAATAGGATTCCCAGTGGTGGTTCTTTATGTTTTATGCATCTTTGTCTGTTTGATTATGTGAGATATAGGAATGTGCAAAAAAAAAATGTTATTGAACTTATAAATAAAAATGTATTTAAATTCTTTCCTACCTAATTTCCATTTTCTCACTCCAAGAACTCATGTAAACATGGAACCAGATTCCCTGAATATGTTATAAGATACCTAAAAAGCTTTCAAAATAGACTTACTTAGATTTTCTTTCTTCCTACTTTGCCTGGATTTGGGGAGGTACAGCCACAGACAGCAGCTCAACGTGCTCTTTTCATTCATGTGCTCTTACCAGTGCTGCAGTGCTCTTGAGTCCTCTCATTTGTGCAGTCCTGAAGGTCTTGTGTGTCTCACAACAGTCCTGTTGCCTCTACAGCAGCAATCCAGGGCTGCAGGCAGTAGCCGGCAATATGAACAGGTCTGTCAGAGCTGGTCTCCTTGCTGGCACTGCCATAACAAGAGGGCCCCTTTAGAGCAGGACCAGAGAACTGGAGGGAGGCCTCTTCCAAAGCTGGTGTAAGGAATATACCTCAGGAGCTGCTCCCTGAGAAAACCTTGAGATCTTCAGGTGCTCTTCACTGTGTGACCAGATCAGATTGAATAGTCCCAAGGAGATCCGTAAGCATCTCAAGGCAGTGCTGTGGTTTAAGGTTTATGGGTTGAGACAAAGAGAAAAAGAAAAGGATAATAATTATGACAAATGTATTTATACATATATAATATATTTAGTGTATTTTCACACATATACAACATATGCAGTTGCAAACATATATGAACTAATCCCTATGCGCATCTGTCTGCAAGTCCAGGATTAGTTGCAGGGGTTTTAACAGCCACAGGGTTCACTGTAGGAGCTGAAGTGGCTGTTGGGCTGTTGCAGGAGTTGAAGTGACCTCAGAGTTCATTGCCAGAGCTGGAACCACCACAGGACCTGTGACTATGTTGGAGCAGCCACTGGGCTCATTGGAGGGGTTGGAGCCACCGCAGGGCTGTACTTCCTCCCTTGGGAGGAATTTGTACCATTTTCTTATTACCATACTTGGAACAGCTACAGGACCCGTAGCAGGAGTAACTGCAGAGCTCATTATGAGGGGTGGAGTGACAGAGGGATCTGCCCAGAGCTTGGAGCAACTGCAGGACGTGTAGCAAAACCTTGGAGATGCTGCATGGTCTGTGCCAGGAGTTGCAGAGGCTGCAGCACTGTCAGCAGATCCAGCTCTCTGGATCTGGCACACTGCAGTCATTTGTGCCTCTTGGGGGTTACCAGTGCCACAGCAGACCTGCCCCCAATATTCTACCAGTTTATCAGGATCCTGCAGTTGCTCGGAGATGAAGTTCCAAAGCCCTGAGGGTGCCCACCACTCCAGGCAGCTGCCCAGACCGTCCCACACCCTCTGCCATGCAGAGCCTTCTCACCTTGGGGCAGATCTCTCACTGATATTCCTGAATAATTGTTTAACCTCAATCATAGATTCATAGAATCACCAAGGTTGGAAAAGGCCTAAAAGATCATCCAGTCCAACCGTTCACCTATTACCTATAGCTCCCACTAAACCATGTCTCTCAACACAATATCCAGTACACCCCCGGACTCACAGAGGCGACAATGTAAATTGTGTAATTCCTAATCATATGGACAATATTACTTCCAAAACCCAAAGATGACCGCAGAGCTGAATGTGCACAAAACTTCACTTTGTCAGCTGCCAATTTTATCGTGGTACAAACTGAGGTCAAACAGCATAGCAAAATAAATACCCTAATGCAGCATCCAAGCACCAAGTAAGGAGCTGTGCAGTGAAGCTTCATGAGAAGACTCAACAAGCTCCACACATAGGGAGCACATCCACACATATCAGCACCATGGCCTGCACTTCTCCAGCTCCCACAAAGCCCTGTCCGCTCTGGACAGATGTGCTGCTATCTCAACCCTTGGAGCCTCACATCAGGCACCAAAATGACAGTGGTTGTTGAACCCAACATGTGGCTCAGCAGCACACAGTGCTTTGTGCACTGCCCAATTCCCAGTGGGATGGGGATGAGAACTGGGAAAAAGAGTACAACTTCTGGGATGTAACAAAGCAGTTTACTAAGAGAGATAAAAGAAGTGGAGTAATAGTTATCACTATATATCCGTTGATATGGAATTGTATGTAACAACTGATGCACAAGCACTTGCTCAGCACCACCAGACTGATGCTCAGCTGGACCTTTGTGGTCCTCTCATTAGTGTAACCACTCTTCAGAAAGGATCCCCTTCCAGAAGCATGTTTTGATTTTGCCTGGTTGGGCCTTGCATCTACACCGTGCTACTGGTGTTCAGAAGATGGCACACAGGTACGAGACCCATTGTGGGGCTCACAGTTGTCCAGTGAACATTGTCACTACCCAGGGCATGTCTTTCCTAAAGGTCCTCAGTGGCATTTGCCAGCTGGCTGGGGGTGTGCTGGAGACCCCAGGGAACTGCCATTCTGTTGTAATACAAGAAGAATTTTACAGAGCAGCAGCCATGGATCAAGATAAGCACTTTACAGAGCAGCAGCTGCAGAGCAGGATAAACAGCATGAGAACCAAGGACACCTCTAGCAAAAGAGTGAAAGGCTCGTGGCTTTGAAGCGGGGTTTTAGGGTTCTTATTGCAGAAGCTTTCTTCCAATTAGTACGTGTGATTTTTGAACACCCTTGTTTGTTTGCTATAAAAGTACGGCTCTTCAGGCAATAGATGGACACAGCTATATTTAACTATATTGGTGTGTGGTTGTTTGTCCTAGAACGCTGACTTTTGCCTTCAGGTTCGCCAACACATGGGGGCCCGCAATGTCATGGGATTTAACTCTTGAACACCTGTGGGATCCCGAGAAACTAAGCCAGTATTTGAGTCAGGGATGGCGCAGCCTAGATAGATCTAAGGGGGTATGACTTATTTGGGGCTTGGCTTGTGCTTACCGTGCTCTATATAACACTGTTCCGAAAAGAGAGAATTTCCGAGCTGAGGTTCTAGCCAAAAAGGGAAATCCCCAAGTCAATTTTGATCAGTCACAGGAGGCACCAGTAACAATATCAGTTGCCCTTGTGGAAGGCAAGAAATGGAAATGGGTGTCCTCACGTCTAGAACGGAAAAAAGAAGTGGAGGAGGAGGCAACAGAAGATCCAGGTGACAGGTCTGGATAAGTACCGAGAAAGGAAAAAGGAAAAGTGTCATGAAGAAGAGAGTGATGAGGAGGAAATCTCTGTTACTGTTTGTCGATCCCTGAAGATGACTGAAATCGAAGGCGTAAGAAAGGAGTTCACACGGCACCAGAATGAATCTCTTGTTACCTGGTTGCTTCGCTGTTGGGACAGCTGGGACGGTAGCTTGTTGTGATGTGACAGGCCCTTCCCCATATTCTGGAAGAATCTTAGTGTAATACAGTGGGTGTAGACAAAAAGGCGTAAGTTATATAAGGATGTGTCTGTTTCAATAAATCGCCATTTTGCCACTTCATCTCCTTGGTGTCACTTGGTAATTGGCCTAGCTGCTGCTTCAGTTGAAGGCGAGAGATCGTAAAGAAATTAACGACCATAAAGCCTTCATGTGTATCATTAAAATTCTCAGCTATTAGACACAAGCGCTTTCCAGATTGAGCAAGGAACAACAGTAAATTGCACTGTGTGTTTCCTTGTGGTGTTACCTACGTGACCACAGAGAAGACACGAGGAAGTGGCATGACCAGCCTACTCCTGTACTATGAGCACGGGTGAGGGAACTACAAAACAGTCCAACCACCAGTACGGCTGCTCCAGTTATCACAGGTAACCAATAGAGGGGCCCTGCCCTCATTCAAGGGAGTGGAAGGGATAATAGAGTTTATTGGACTGTGTGGATTTGATGGCCTAGCACATCAGAACCACAGAAATATAAGGCACTGGTGGATACTGGTGCACAGTGCACCCTAATGCCCTCCAGTCATGAAGGGACAGAATCAATCCATATTTCTGGATATCTCTCAAGAATTGACTGTGTTGGAGGCTGAAATAAGCCTCACTGGTAAAGACTGGAAAAAACATCCTATGTGAGTGGTCCAGGGTTTCCGTTCATACTTGGTATTGAGGATACCTCAGAAGAGGGCATTTCAAGGATACTAAGGGGTATCACTGGGCCTTTGGAATCGCTGCTGTAGATATGGACAACATTAAGCAGCTGTCTGTTTTGCCTGGCCTGTCAGAGGACCCGTCTGTTGTGAGGCTGCTACGAGTAAAAATAAAAGAGCAGCAGGTACCGATTGCTACAAAGACAGTGCACAGACGGCAGTATCGCACCAACAGGGATTCCTTGCTCCCCATTCATGATTTGATTCGCCAGTTGGAGAATCAGGGAGTGATCAGTAAAACTCACTCACCTTTTAACAGCTCCATATGGCCAGTGCGTAAAGCCAGTGGAGAATGGAGGCTGACAGTAGACTACCGTGGCCTGAATGAGGTCACACTCCCACTGAGTGCTGCTGTGCTGGAGAGCAAATAATTCAAATTCTTCTATGAGCCAGTTTTGCTATTAAGTGAAGCAAAGTAAAAGGGCCTGCCCAGGAAATTCAGTTCTTAGGTATAAAGTGGCAGGATGGATGTCATCACATCCCAACAGTGATTGACAAAATCACTGCCATGTCTCCACCAACTAGCAAGAAAGAGACACAATCTTTCCTGGGTGCAGTGGGCTTTTGGAGGATGCACATTCCAAACTACAGCCTCATTGTAAGCCCCCTTTATCAGGTGATGCAGAAGAAGAATGATTTTGCATAGGGCCCAGAGCAGCAGCAGGCTTTTGAACAGATTAAACAGGAGATAGCCTGTGCCATGGACCTGGGGCCAGTACGGACTGGACAGGATGTAAAGAACATCCTCTATACTGCTGCTGGAGAGAAAGGTCCCACTTGGAGTTTGTGGCAAAGAGCCTCAGGAGGGACCCAAGGCCGACCCCTGGGATTCTGGAGCTGAGCGTACAAGGGGTCTGAAGAGTGCTACACTCCAACTGAGAAGGAGATCTTAGCCGCGTATGAGGGGGCTCGGGCTGCTTCCGAAGTAGCTGGTACTGAAATGCAGCTCTTTCTGGCACCTCGACTGTCAATGATGAACCGGATGTTGAAAGGGGAGGTTCTCTCCACCCATCATGCTACCGATGCCACCTGGAGCAAGTGGATTGCACTGATTAGACAACAAGCGCAGATGGGGAACCTCAATCGTCCAGGAATTTTAGAAGTGATCATGAACTGGACTGAAGATAAAAAGTTTGGAACATCACCAGGAGAAGAGGTGTCATGTGCTAAAGCGGCCCCACCATACATCGAACTACCAGAAAATGAAAAGAAATATGCTCTTTTCACTGATGGATCATTTCATATTGTAGGGAAGCATCGGAGATGGAAAGCTGCTGTTTGGAGCCCCACACGACAGGTCGCAGAGGCCACTGAAGGTAAAGGAGAATCAAGTCAGTTTGCAGAGGTAAAAGCTGTCCAGCTGACCTTAGATGTGGCTGAACGGGAGAGGTGGCCAATGCTTTATCTTTATACTGACTCATGGATGGTGGCAAATGCCTTATGGGGGTTGTTACAGCAGTGGGAACAAAATAACTGGCAACGGAGGTGTAAACCTATTTGGGCTGCTGAACTGTAGAAAAACATAACTGCTCAAAAAAAAGATATGATTGTAAAGGTGTGTCACGTGGATGCACACTTGCCCAAGAGTCGGGCTATTGCAGAACAACAAAACAACCATCAGGTAGGTCGAGCTGCCAGAATTGAGGTGGCTCAAATAGACTTGGACTGGCAGAACAAGAGTGAATTATTTCAAGCTTGATGGTTCCATGAGACCTCAGGCCATCAAGGAATGGACATAACATATAATTGGGCTAGAGACTGAGGGGTGGACTTAACTATGGATGCTATTGCACTGGTTATTCATGACTGTGAATCATGTGCCATAATTAAACAAGCCAAGAATATGAAGCCTCTCTGGGGGGAAGGCCAAGGCAAAAGTATAAATATGGGGAGGAGTGACAGGTGAATGATGTCACCTTGCCAGGATCTCATAATGATAAGCGTTTTGTGCTTACCATGGTGGAAGCAACCACTGGGTGGCTTGAAACATACGCAGTACCCCATGCTACTGCCAGAAACACAATATTGGGTTGTTAGAAACAAGTCCTATAGAGACATGACACCTCAGAAAGAACTGAGTCTCATAATGGGACACATTTCAAAAATTCCCTTAATAAATACTTGGGCCAAAGTTCATGGCATTGAGTGGATTTATCATATCCCCTACCATGCACCAGCTTCTGGTAAAATTAAAAGATACAATGGGGTGTTGAAAACTATGTTGAAAGCAATGGGTGGTGGAACACTGAAGCACTGGGAAAAGCATTTGCATGTGGTGCAAGGATGCTGTTAAAGTTCATATCCCACATGTGCCCTGTGTCTCATCACAGGATGTGGGGTGTGAGAAGGGCCCAGTCTGAACAAGCAGTCAATCCCAGTGAAAATCTGAACTTCAGATCTCTCAGTACCAGTGCCCTCCTGTGCACACTCTCCCATAGTTTGATGTTCTTTATGTTCTGCATTGCCCAGAAGTGCACCCAGTGCTCCAGGTGAGGCAGTAGCAATGCAGAGCAAAGAGGGACAAACCTTTCTCCCACCCAGCTGGCAATAAATTGCTTGATGCACTTTAGGGGACTGTTGGCCTTCTTGGCTGGCTGGGCACACTGCTGACTCACTTAAAATTTTATGTTGAGCAGGACCCCCAATCCTTTTCAGTCAGACGTCTCTCATGTGTCCAATATACAGACAGTGTTTATGTCCAGGGTTGCCCATACCCAGGTGCACAATCAGGCACTTGTTCTTGTTATACTTTATGCACTTGGTGCTTAGTACCAACTGGTACCCACTTCTCTGACTTGTCCACATCTCTCTGCAAGTCCTCTCCACCCTCAGTGGAGGCAACAACACCTCCTCATCTGGTCTCATCAGCAAACTTGCTCAGAACATCTTCTAGTCCTGCATGCAAGTCATCTGCATAAACATGAAAGGAAAGTGGCCCTAAAATGGAACCCTGGGGAGCTCTGACAGTGACCATCTACCAGCCCAATGGAACCCACTGACTATAATCCTTTGGGACAGAACTACTGGCCAACTGCTCACCCACCACTGCTGGTGAACCTGAAAGGCAAAATGTCAGCGTGCTGGGTCAAACAGAGAAACACCAATATAGTTACATATAGCTGCATCAATTTATTGCCCGAAAGCCAGACTTTTATAGGAGACAGACAAGGGTGTCCAAAAATCACACACGCTAATTGGAGGAAAGCTACTGCAATAACAACCCTATAACCCCCCTTCAAAGCCACGAGCCATTCATTCTTTTCCTAGAGATGTCCTTTGTTCTCATGCTGTTTATCCTGCTCTGCAGCTGCTGCTCTGTGAACTCCTTATCTCAATCCATGGCTGCTGCTCTGTAAAATTCTTCTTGTATTACAACACACCACGTTCTGTTTCTGTCTAGCTGTATGCAGGAATTTCTGTCCAGAAGGGTGCTGGAGAAATAGTATCAAAAGCTCTACTGAAATCCTCAAGGATTACATCAACTGCCTTCCCTTGTTCAGCTCAATGGATAAAGGTGTCATAAAAAGACCTGAAATTAAATAGGACCTTCCCCTCTGTATCTTGTGTTGTCTGTGACCTGTCCTTCAGTTGTTTTTCCATAACTCCCACCATCATTTTCTCCATCATTTTACCAAGCACTGTAGTGAGACTGACAGGTCCATAGTTGCCCGTGTCATCTTTCTTGCTCTTCCTTACAGTGAGACAACATTTGCCAGCTTCCTGTCAACAGGTATGACCCTAGATTTATTAGATGCCATTGAAATGCGAGCCCAGAGCATGCTAAAGTGTCATCAGTGCAAGAACGTAGATGTGCCATAGCTTTGCAATGCCTTGAAATCCAGACTATGCCACAGATGGAGCAGAGAGGAAGATCTGCCTCTTCTGTTCTGAGCTCATCCTTTTGATAAGCTGAATATCACTACATACTCCATGGGGTCAGGTGCAAAAGACACAATGGGTGCCCTAAGCACGTGGCTGAGGTGGTATTTAGGATGGCCAAGAATACCTCCCTTCTGGCCCTCAGCTGATGCTCCAGAAGGAGGTGTCTATCTCATAGATTTTCCGTCACAGTTTACAAGCACTAGCACAAAACTAGGATCACCCAAGGCATCTTGGGCATCACTGAGAGACTGTGTATGAGTAGTGCAGTCCCTGTGGAATAAAAACCAAGGATTCAGATGAGGGACTCACACACAGACACCTCACTGTGCACATCTGAACTCAGCTAGGTGAACTTGTAGCTCCTGTGGTTCTTTGAAAAACTGATCCCAATTCAGCCCCAGGGTTTCCATCTGAGGATGAGATGCCTAACGCTAGAATAAGGATGGGATGGTCTGTTGATAACAGGACAAATGGAAACGGATTTAAATTAAAAAGGGGAGACATAGGTTAGATGTGAGGAACCTATATTTTTACACAGCAACACTGGAAAAAGTTGCCCTCAGAGGCTGTGCATGCCCAATGGATGGGATCCTGGGTTTACTCTGGGTTTACCCTCACGTCAGTCCATGTTTCTACTCATACTTTTGTCTAGGTGAACTCTCACTTTACTCAAGGTTTTACTCACAGTTTACCATCAGGGAGTGTGATCGGGAGATGGGCTGGTGGAGTGACTTGCTGGCATCCCCGAGGGAAGGCTGCCAGGCAGATACCCCCAGAAAAGTGGTTGACTCCCTGCCCTGTCACAGTCAGACAGACCTGACTGATGAGAAGGGTTGGAAGAGAGTCCCAACTCAACATCACAGGAGCCCCCCCATGCCTGCCTAGCCCTCGACCCCTGATCCATCTAAGCAACAGGTTTGACACTCTGAAATCTGAAGGAGATAAGAATGGGGAGGCAATGGAGGATCTGCCTAGGAGGAAACCTAATGCAAGGCAGTCACTACCAAGCCTTGTGACTTCCTCTGCCATGAAAGAAAGAAGGGTGGCCGTGGTGGGTGACTCCCTTCTCAGAGGAATAGAGGGCCCCATTTGCAGACTGGACCCCAGTTGTCAGTAAGTCTGCTGCCTTCTTGGTTTCAGGTCAGGGACATAATGAGGAAACTCCCAATGCTGGTTAGGTCCACTGATTATTTTCCACTACTCATAGTTTAGGTGGGCAGTGATGAAATTTCTTAGATAAGACTACAAACTATAAAAAGAGATTTCAGGAATTTAGGCCATTTAGTTCACAAAGTGGGAGATCAAGTGATTTTTTGTTCTATACCTTCAGTGGCAGTGAGGGACACAGAGCAGGCTTGGAAAGCAAAGCAATGAACAATTGTCTCAGAGGTTGGTACTGAGCCAGAAACTTTTAGTTCTTTGATCACAGGACAGTTTACTTGGCCCATGGTCTGTTATCCATGAATGGAACCCAACTGTCTCAAAGAGGGAAGTGAATCCTAGCATAGACGGTAGCGGGGCTTATCGAAAGAGCTTTAAACTAGCTACAATGGGGGAGTGGACAAAACAGGGCTTACCAGAGATAAGCCTAGGGAAATGCTGTTTGAGCTGGGAGAGTGGCAGATGCCTCAGCTGAAGTGCGTCTACACCAACGCACGCAGCTTGGTCAACAAGCAAGAGGAGCTGGAAGCAACTGTGCATCTGACAAACCATGACCTAGTTGCTATTACCGACCCATGGTGGGACCACTGCCATGACTGGAGTGCTGTGATGGATGGTTACAAGCTCTTCAGAAGGGATAGAGGAGGAAGGAAGAGTGGTGGTGTGGCCCTTTATATTAAAGAGAGTTTTGATGTTGAAGAGCTTGGGCTTCAGAATGAAGTGCATGTTTGTAAGGATCGGGGGAAAGGCCTGTAAGTGTGACATCTTGCTAAAGGTTTCTTATAGACCGCCTAATTGATGGGTGAGGCATTCTATGAGCAGCTTACTGAAGTCGCAAGATTGCCAGCACTCATTTTCTTGGGAGACTACAACTTCTCTGATATATGCTGGGAATATAATAAATAGCAGAGGAATCAGTCCAAGAGGTTTATAGATTGCATGCAAGACAGCTTCCTTACACAGCTGGTGTGATAAAATATTTGCTCATTAAGACCGGGATGTAGTAGCATTGTGGTGGAGTGCTTGTTCATTAGGACCGGGATGTGATGGTGGAATATGGAGGCCACAAGGGTTGCAGAACACTCTAATTTTATGGGTAGATTGTGTACTCTGCATAGTTACAGGCAAAGCGTGCCCCGATGGATACAAAGTTTCACGGAAGGACCAACCAAGGAACGACACACCAAGTGGCACGATCACGACCGACCAATTAAAGGACAATACACTCGGGATGGACCTTACAAAAGAAGTTGCAAGGGACGGGAAGGTGCGGCAGTTGGAGGAACGAGGATTCCCCTGTCGCCCAGCGCTGAATTGCCTTTTTGTTTTACCCGCTACAATTAATAAAAGTTTCTAATTGGAACATTATCGGCTCATTGCTTATAAATTGATGACAATTTGGCACCGTGACTCGGACGGGAATACTGGCGTAGGTATGAGGAGCCTGAGGGGGCGCCCCGCCTAAATAGGCGGCCTCGGCTCCTATCCTCCCGCCCTACTCCTGCCGACGATCCGAAATTTAAAACACAAAGGCAAGGAAAAACCGGTTAACCCTTTAAATTTCGTGCACGAAAGTCTGGACGAAGACGCAGGACAGGTGAGTATAGTCCGGTCTGGGTTGGGAATCCGGCGTGTGGCGAGTGTTGTGTGCTTGTGAAGGGGGGCCGGCAGCCGGCACTAACCCGAGCGAGTGTGGACCCCACAGTAGTGCGGTTCCCATTGCCCGCGAGGGCGTGGGCCACGACCTGGGGGAAGCGAGTGAATGCAACACTGAGTGAGGGCACGCCGAAGGGTGGGTACAGGGTATAAGCGGGACCCTTTCACCACCACAACCCCTAGGGCTACGGGCTCTATGGAGGGTTATTCTTTGGTATTCCCCTAGAGCTACGGGCTCTATAGAGGGTTATTCTTTGGTATTCCCCTAGAGCTACGGGCTCTATGGAGGGTTATTCTTTGGTATTCCCCTAGAGCTACGGGCTCTATGGAGGGTTATTCTTTGGTATTCCCCTAGAGCTACGGGCTCTATGGAGGGTTATTCTTTGGTATTCCCCTAGAGCTACGGGCTCTAGGGAGGGTTATTCTTTGGTATTCCCCTAGAGCTACGGGCTCTATGGAGGGTTATTCTTTGGTATTCCCCTAGAGCTACGGGCTCTATGGAGGGTTATTCTTTGGTATTCCCCTAGAGCTACGGGCTCTAGGGAGGGTTATTCTTTGGTATTCCCCTAGAGCTACGGGCTCTATGGAGGGTTATTCTTAGGTATTCCCCTAGAGCTACGGGCTCTAGGGAAGGATATTATAAGATCGCATCCTAGAGCTACGGGCACTAGGGGGAGCTACAGACGTTGAATAAAACAAGAGAGCAAGATGTAAAGAACGAGATGGGGCAGTGTAAAACTAAACCATCCGCCCCTTCTAAACGACCATCCATTCCTAAGGACTCACCTCTAGGGTTCATGCTAAGTGTCTGGACGCACTATCCAGGAACAAGAAATAAAGATAAGGCAAAGATGATTTATTATTGTGTAGAAATTTGGAGCGGACAACAAATTGGCCCGGCAGTATGGTGGCCTAAGTATGGTTCTAATGAAGATTGGGTACAACAGCAATTAAATTTTTGGGTAAACTCCAAAACCCCTTTCAATCAAGAAGAAAGTGACTATGCAGCAGTATGGGTCACTCGCCCAGAGGGTTTAGGAGTCCCCATTTTTAATTTAACACGAACAGAAAAAGATGTCGAAAAACGTAAGCCTCGAAGGGAAGAGGAGGCCTTAGTGGGACCCCCACCATATGCTTTACCACCAGCAATTCCCCTACCTTCTCCTCCTCAGTTGGATCATGGGCAGATGGATTCGAGAGAGGGAGAAGTACAAAAGATAGAAGGGGGAGGGCCTGTGACACGGGCAAAGGCACGACAAAATAACCTCTACCCTTTAAGAGAAATGCCCATGGGAGGTCCACAACCTCAGATGGGGTTTATATCAGTGCCCTTAAATTCAGGGGATGTTAGAGATTTTAAGAAGGAAATGGGTAATATACTAGAAGATCCCCTGGGGGTGGCAGACAGAGTAGATCAGTTCTTAGGGCCAAATGTTTATACCTGGGAGGAACTACAATCTATTCTAAGTATACTGTTCACAGCAGAAGAGAGAGGTATGATTAGGCGTGCAGGGATGCGCATTTGGGATGCTCAACATGCCCACGGGCCCGCTGCGGATATTAAATGGCCCTTACAGAATCCGCAATGGGACCATCAAAATCAACATCATAGGACTCACATGCAGGACCTGCGAACTATCATTATCCAGGGCATTAGGGAGGCAGTCCCAAGAGGTCAGAATATAAATAAAGCTTTTAATGAAAGACAAAAGAAGGAGGAAACACCCACTGAATGGCTAGAAAGGTTACGCAAGAATTTACAACTATATTCAGGATTGGATCCCGATACACCGATAGGCCAGGCTCTGCTCAAAACACAGTTCGTAGCTAAGGCTTGGGAAGATATCCGCAAGAAACTAGAAAAGATAGAAAATTGGCAGGATTGGGGGCTTGATGAACTTTTGAGGGAAGCTCAGAAGGTATATGTAAGAAGGGAGGAAGAAAGACATAATAGGCAGGTTAGGATGATGGTAGCAGCGGTCAGAGAAAGTAGGGAATTGGAAAGGAAAATGGGGGGGATGGACGCAAAATCGAATTCCAGGACAGCAAAATTTAGGAAGCCTGAAAACAGGGAGGAGGAGAGAATATGCTATTATTGCAGGAAAAAAGGACACCTGAAGAGGGACTGCAGGGTTAGAATGAGAGACGAAAAGTCCTTCCAAGAAGACTAGGGGTGTCAGGGGCTCTATATATTGGGGACCCAGAAACAACAGGAGCCCTTGATAAAATTGAAAATTGGTCCCCAAGCTGAGGAGGTAGAGTTTCTAGTAGATTCAGGAGCAGAAAGGTCTACTATACAACAGATCCCCCTCGGATGCAAACCTTCCCGGGAAACTACCAAAGTAATAGGAGCAAAGGGAGAACCTTTTACAGTAGGAATAGTTAAAAATGTAATGATAGAAGCAGAGTCCAAAGTGGGGTTGGGTGATTTCTTGATACTGCCTGAAGCGGAGTTCAATTTGTTAGGACGGGATCTGATTATTGCATTAGGCATAGGACTAGAAGTAGAGAATAAAGAATTGAGAAATCATCCCTAGGTATGGGGTAACAGAAGTAATAGATTCAGATCAAGGACCACACTTTACATCAAGAATCACTAGAAATATAGCTGAAGCCTTGGGAATAAAATGGGAAGAACATACTCCCTGGCACCCACAGAGTTCAGGGTGAGTAGAGAGAATGAATGGGGAACTAAAAAAGCAATTGGCCAAATTAACACTAGAAACTAAGCTCTCATGGATAAAATGCATTCCCCTTGCCCTCTTAAACCTTAGGGCCCAGCCCCGGGCTGACATAGGAATATGCCATATGATGCGGGAACCCCTAAAGATCACCCGGGGGTGTTAGATAAGAACATTCAAGCTTATATCACGGAATTAATGAAGTATAAACAGGAATTGTGGAAAAAGGGACAATTGACTCAAAGACCCCCTCTTGACATTACCCTCCATCGAATAAAGCCTGGAGATTGGGTTCTGATAAAGACCTGGAGAGAAACCACACTGCAGCCTCGCTGGGAAGGTCCCTATCTGGTATTATTGACTACCAATACTGCCATCAGAACTGCTGAAAAAGGATGGACACATGCTAGTCGTGTTAAGGGTCCAGTACAAAATCACGAATGGAGAGTCACTAGTCCAGCGGGTGATTTGAAAGTAAAACTGTCACGAAACCCTCCGTCAAGGAAAATGAGAACATGAATTAACAATGATTGTATAAACGTATCAGTATAGAATTTAATGTAGAAGGGAATATTTTGACTATTGTGAATGCAACTGTTGGGATATGTTTTAGAAAGGTAGTGGACCCACTGCGAAGACAGGGATACACAAATTGGTTATTAGCCTTCAGAGTGGCCGTGGAAATTTTAATAGAAGGGGGTAAACCTGGGGGTGAATTTGGATCCTTACCAGCATCACTTAAGTGTATAACCAGTGGGAAAAAGAATAGGGTGCAGTACCCCAAAGACCCACTTAAAAGGGAAGCAAAACCAGCCCCTCCTGAAGAATACTCTTGCTGCCGAGAAGATTATACACCCCATGGCTCGAGGCAACCGAGTCGATGGGCGAGGCAGAGGAGATAAAACATGTGGAGGGGTCTGCTCCATTATGAATGAATCCAAAGATTTAGGATCCAGAAGATACCCCAAGACTGGAAATAACTCCCCCGAACAATTAAAGACTCACTACTGCAGTGGGAAAACTGCCTATCTAAAACTAGCTCAATTGATAATAATATTAAGTCTCATTAATGAGGGTTGGGGTACAGAGGTACAGACACATGAGCCATTTAAGTGGTCCCATCAGAAGTAGTGTTACAAAATAGAAGGGGGTTGGATCTTCTCCTATTGCAGCAAGGGGGACTATGTGTGGCTCTTAAAGAACAATGTTGCACCTACGCTGATCAAACGGGGGTAGCAATAGATACAATGGCTGAACTAAGAAAACAGAACAAAGAAAAAGAGCCCAGGAGTCGACAAGAACTAAAACGGTTTAATGAGCAAAACAAAATAGTACAATAAAAGAAAAGGGGGGACTGTGATAAAATGTTTGCTCATTAAGACCGGGATGTAGTAGCATTGTGGTGGAGTGCTTGTTCATTAGGACCGGGATGTGATGGTGGAATATGGAGGCCACAAGGGTTGCAGAACACTCTAATTTTATGGGTAGATTGTGTACTCTGCATAGTTACAGGCAAAGCGCGCCCCGATGGATACAAAGTTTCACGGAAGGACCAACCAAGGAACGACACACCAAGTGGCACGATCACGACCGACCAATTAAAGGACAATACACTCGGGATGGACCTTACAAAAGAAGTTGCAAGGGACGGGAAGGTGCGGCAGTTGGAGGAACGAGGATTCCCCTGTCGCCCAGCGCTGAATTGCCTTTTTGTTTTACCCGCTACAATTAATAAAAGTTTCTAATTGGAACATTATCGGCTCATTGCTTATAAATTGATGACAGCTGGTATGAAGTCCTACCAGGGGTGGTTCCTTGCTAGACCTGCTCTTCACTAACAGTGAAGGACTGGTAGGAGTTGAGAAGGTTGGGGACTGTCTTGGGCAGAGTGGCCATGAAATGGTAGAATTCTCTATTCTTGGAGATGTCAGAAGGGTGACTAGCAAAACAACTATCCTGAACTTCTAGAGGGCGGACTTTGACCTGTTCAGGACACTTGTAGCACAGGTCCCTTGGGAGTCGCTCCTTATGGGTAAAGGGGTCCAGGAAGCCTGGACACTCCTCAAGATGGAAATCTTAAAGGCACGAGATCAGGCTGTCCCTGAATGCCATAAGGTGAGCCATAGGGGAAGAAGACCAGTGCAGATGAACTGGGGAAAACTATTGAGACTCAGGAAGAAAAAGAGAATCTCCGTCCTCTGGAAGAAGGGGCTGGGTACTTGGGGAGATTACAAGGAAGTTGCTAAGGCATGCAGGGAGGAAGTTAGGAAGGCACATTAATTCCCTGTCCCTTAATCCATGCCCAGAGCTTCTCAGCCATGTCACTGCCAACTGTAAGCTCCATGCAGAGTTCAAGTGGGACACAGAGGGCACAGCCTTCTGCTGGGTGGATGCAAGTGTTGGTGGAACCAGATGGGACAAAGCCCTCCCACCATGCCCTCCTGGGAAAATGGCCACCCCAAGAATGGCAGTCTGCCTCCTCCATGACCCCATCTGAAATGCTCCTGCACTGATTGATTATAGGGCTTTAAACCAGGTCCAAATGGGGAAGGGTGGGGAATTGGATGTGACAGAGAAGGGCTGAGGGATATTGTTGCTGTTGGAGATTGAATGGAAAGCCTCTGAGTTGTTCTATAGGATTGTGTGAGGATTCCTCAGAGAAAGTCTTGTTGCCAATACCCCGTCCTAAATCTTACTGTGTACCCTCTGGGGGTAACCCCAACCTACTGCTGCCCTAAAGTGCCTGTAGACCAGTGCGGGTAGCATGGGAAATAAACGGGACAAATCAAGAGAAAACCACAGAGCTTTTCCTTTCATGCAGGCTGCTGATTCTGAGCAAGGCCCTGAACATCAGTACCACAGTGTAGATGCAAGACCCAGACAGGCTAAATCAAAGCATGCTTCTGGAAGGGGATGCTTTCTGAAGAATCCTTACACTAATGAGAGGACCACAAACATTCACTCAGCGAACTCCAAATCTCTGTGCCTTTGCAGGCCTAGGGTCTTGTTTGGTTCACAGAGACACGGTGGGTTGATTCTCAGCTCTGTACTGTAGCAAATGGGGTACAGATTCTGCATGACGGATGGGCAAGGAAGAAGAGAAAAGGCTGCTGCCATCCATGAGAGGGCACTGAGCTCTGCCTGGGGATGGCAGAGGAGCCAGCTGAGAACTGATGGAAAGGGCTCAGAGAGGAGAGCGGCAGATTCTGTTCCTTGCTTCCTGATCAGGAAGAACAAGAAGAGGGGACAGGCAGGAATCTGAGTTACAGCTGGGATGGAATTGTTTTCTTCAGACTGTCTGCTGTGGTGCAGTGTTTTGGTTCTAGGAGAAAACCATTGATAACACTCTGATGTTTACAGCTGCTGCTAAGCAGTGTTGTACAGAGCCAAGGCCATGGTCAGTGGAGGGCACATGGAGCTGGGAGGGAACAGAGTGAGGACAGCTGACTGATAGTGGCCAAAGGGATGTTCTCTATCAGCTGACAGCAAGCAGAAATTGTATTGAAAGGGGTGGGAGTTCATCTCAGTCTCTTCACTGCTCAGGGCCCAGCTGAGCATCAGTCTGGTGGTGCTGAGCAAGTGCTTGTGCATCAGTTGTTACATACGATTCTATATCAACGGATATATAGTGATTACTATTACTCCTCTCCTTTTATCTCTCTTAGTAAACTGCTTTGTTACAACCCAGAAGTTGTACTCTTTTTCCCAGTTCTCATCCCCATCCCACTGGGAATGGGGCAGTGCACAAAGCACTGTGAGCTGCTGAGCCACATGTTGGGTTCAACAACCACAGTCATTTTGGTGCCTGATGTGAGGCTCCAAGGGTTGTGGTAACAGCACATCTGTCCAGAGTGGACAGGGCTTTGTGGGAGTTGGAGATGTGCAGGCCATGGTGCTGATAGTTTCCCTATTTGTGAAGCTTGCTGAGTCTTCTCATGAAGCTGCATTTCACAGCTCCTTGCTTGCTGCTTGTTTTCCCTGCTGCATCATTTGTCAACTCTGGATGCTGGATTAGGGTATTTATTTTGCTATGCTGTTTGACCTTGGTTTGTACCATGATAAAATTGGCAAAGTGAAGTTTTGTGCACATTCAGCTCTTTGGACATCTTTGGGTTTTGGAAGTAATATTGTTGGTATGATTAGGAATTACACATTTTACACTGTCGTCTCTGGGAGACCAGGGGTATTCAAGGAGAGACTGGATATTGTGTTGAGGGACATGGTTAAGTGGGAGCTATTGGTAATAGGTGAACGGTTGGATTGGATGATCTTTCAGGCCTTTTCCAGCCTTGGTGATTCTATGATTCTAGGATTGAGGTTAAACAATTATTCAGGAATATCAGTGAGAGATCTGCCCCAAGGTGAGAAGGCTCTGCATGGCAGGGGGTGTGGGACAGTCTGGGCAGCTGCCTGGAGTGGTGGGCACCCCCAGGGCTTTGGAACTTCATCTCCGAGCAACTGCAGGATCCTGAGAAACTGGTAGAATATTGGAGACAGGTCTGCTGTGGCACTGGTAATCCTAAAAAGGCCCAAATGACTGCAGTGTGCCAGGGCCTGGCCCACACCTACTGAGCTGTCTTCAACACTATTCAGCATCTTCAAGGGGAAGAGAGCTGGATCTGCTGACATTGCTGCAGCCTCTGCAACTCCTGGCACAGTCCCTGCAATAGCTCCAAGTTTTTGCTACACATCCTGCAGTTGCTCCAAGCTCTGGACAGATCCCACTGTCACTCCACCCCTCATAAGGAGCTCTGCGGTCACTTATGCTACAGGTCCTGTAGCTGTTCCAAGTATTGAGATAAGAAAATTAAGCAAACCACTGAGTGCTGCTGTAGAGACGACGGGACTGCTGTGAGACACACAAGACCTTCAGGCCTGTAGAAATGAGAGGACTCGAATCCTCTGTGCACTGTATCAGTGTAAAGAGAGGAGGAATGAAAAGAACTAGTTGTGCTTCTATCTGTGGCTGTACCTTCCCCAAATCCAGACAAAGTTGGATAAGAGAAGAGCTAAGGAAAAGCGTATTTTGAATGCTATTTATTTATCTCTTAACCTATTCGGGGAATCTGGTTCCATGTTTACATGAGCTCTTGGAGTGAGAAAATGGATAGTAGGTGTGAAAGAAGTGAAACAAATTTTTATTTATAAGTTCAATAACATTTTTTTGCACGTTGCTATATCTCACATAATCAATCAATCAAAGATGCATAAAAGATGAAGAACC
The DNA here is from genome assembly GCF_054131305.1 of Coturnix japonica. Taxonomy (NCBI): domain Eukaryota; kingdom Metazoa; phylum Chordata; class Aves; order Galliformes; family Phasianidae; genus Coturnix; species Coturnix japonica. Next base: position 15,214,482 of record NC_140671.1, on the reverse strand, counting down.
ATCACTGGGAATCATGCGATGAAGATGTGCACTTTATTGAAGCGGGAATAGTGAGTATTGCAACACCTTCCTGAGAGCGTGCTTGATCTCCCTGTTCCTCATGCTGTAGATAATAGGGTTCAGTGTTGGAGGAACCACTGAGTACAGAAGTGCCACTGTCAGATCCAGGAGTGGGGAGGGAATGGAGGGGGGCTTCAGGTAGGCAAAAGCACCAGTGCTGAGAAACAGGGAGACCACGGCCAGGTGAGGGAGGCACGTGGAGAAGGCTTTGCGCTGTCCCTGCTCAGAGGGCATCCTCAGCACAGCCACGAAGATCTGCACATAGGACACAACTATGAAAACATAGCAGCCTACGTCTAAACTGATAGTAAAAATGAGAAACACAACTTCCCTGAGATTTGATTCTGAGCAGGAGAGCTTGAGGATCTGGGGAATTTCACAGAAAAACTGGTTGACAACATTGCCTTGGCAGAGAGGCAGTGAAAACGTACTGGCAGTGTGCAGCAGGGAATTGAGAACCCCAGTGCCCCAGGCAGCTGCTGCCATGGTGGCACAAGCTCTGCTGTCCATCAAGGTCCCGTAGTGCAGGGGCTTGCAGATGGCAACATAGCGGTCATAGGACATGATGGTGAGAAGGGAATACTCTGCTGAGAGGAAGAAGGAAAAGAAAAAGAGCTGTGCAGCACATCCTGTGTAGGAGATGGCCCTGTTGTCCCAGAGGGCGTTGGCCATGGCTTTGGGGAGAGTGGTGGAGATGCTGCCCAGGTCGAGGAGGGCCAGGTTGAGGAGGAAGAAGTACATGGGGGTGTGCAGGCGGCGGTCGCAGGCTACGGCTGTGCTGATGAGGCCGTTGCCCAGGAGGGCAGCCAGGTAGATGCCCAGGAAGAGCCAGAAGTGCAGGAGCTGCAGCTGCCGCGTGTCTGCCAACGGCAGCAGGAGGAACTCACTGATGGAGCTGCTGTTGGGCATCTGCTGTTGTTGGGCTTGGAGTCCTGCTCAGAGTGCAGAAGATAATGACAAGTCCAGACCATTCTCAGAGGCACTACTCCTGCTATACTATGAAATGTTTTAATTCTCCTACAACAGTGTACATTTAGCACCATTACTTGCATTTAATTTCATGTAGATCAGCATTCCTTAAGCAGAAGCAGCATATGGAGCTCTAACCTTCCTCTTATTTTCTTATACCTTCTCCCTGGATATTTTCATCTGTTTCATGTCTCATATCTTTACCCCAAGTGCTCTTAGAGCCCCCTACCCGAGCTTCTGTGGCATTCAGTTTCAGTTAGAAAATGCTGCCTGTTTGTAGGATAAGTGAATTATTCATGCCTACAGAAAATGAAGATAATTCCATCCTTCGAGAAAGGGGAGACTGAAAGCACATCATGTGTGAGTGTTCACAAAACAAGCAATTGATTGATGAAAAATTCTCAGAACTCTTATTGCCCCTTTTAGATTTCTGACTCCAAACCTCTTTGCCTCAGAACAGGAAATGGAAACCCCCTGCCTTGGCTCTCCTCTTGCAAAGTGCCATCAGAAACATTCAGTTGTGCAGTGCAGTTGTGATCCCCTGCCCCAGGCAGCAGCTGTGGCAGCACAAACCCTGCCGGGGGCTCCTTACCCCACACGTCTCCCCGCAGCGCCCTGGGCAGCTCCCCGGGCAGGCTGAGTGCTGAGCCTGGCAGGCGGCAGAGTCCCATACCCGGCACACAGCCCCTGGGGCACAGCAGGGACCCTGCTCTGCAGGACAGCCCTGGGCACCCGTCTCAGCTGGAGCAGAAAGCTTTTTCCACAGTAAAGAAACATGCAGTGCCTGCAGTCAGATCTCCTATGGGATGTCCCAGTTATAGTTACCCCTTAATTAAAAGCAGCTCATGGTCAGCTGTGAGACTTACCTTGTCATGGTCTGTGAGCAATGCTCCTGCAGTGAGTTCACAGCCCGCTCACACCACACACATCCTGCAAGCTCTCTCCAATTTCTCTCCTCTCCTTCTGTCACCTGCAGGCTGTGCTGTGCACGAGATCTGCTCCTGGGCACAGCTGTCTCTCTGCAGCTCTGCCCACTTTTATGAGCTCCCTGTGTCCCAGGAACCTGGACAAGCAAGCAGCAGATTATGTCATTTTTATCCTTCCCACTCATTTCCCCTGACATGTCCCTGGGTCCTCATGGCCAACAGCTCCTGAAAGACAACAGCATCATGACTGTGCTTTGAAATCCACTCAATTAACCACCACATGTCCAGTGGTCAGTGACTGATTGGAGACATATGGGGAGTGCTCCCAGAGATCGTTTGATGAAACAATAAGGGCAACCAGACAAGGAAGGCGAGGTTTGGACTTTCCCTGTGCAGGGCAGTGATCCAGCTGAGGCAGCGCAGGAGTCTCATCCCTTGACAGAAATCCTGGAGCTGAAATGGGATTCGGCTCCCCACAGAACCACAGGAGCTGGGATTTCTCTGGTTCAGTTCAGAAGTGCACAAGGAGTTGCCTGCATGTGAGCTCCTGCTCTGAGTCCTCGGTCCTTCAGCTGGGAGGCAGCAGCTCACACACAGACACTGGGTGATGCCCAAGGTGCCTGGGCTGCTCCTGATGTTTGCAAGTGCTTGTAAACCGTGTGGGAAATCCCTGAGATAGACACCTCCTTCCTGGGCATCAGCTGAGGGCCAGAGAGGGGATAGCACCGGCTGTCCGGTGAATTCACTCACAGCTACAAGAGCAGCACAGGGCCTTCAGGAAAGCCATGCCCATGGTGTGTCCGTGCTGCTACGTCACCTCCAAGACCCACGATCGGTCTAATGTTTGTGTGCCACCTTCTGCACACTGATTCTATAGATGAGCTATCCAGTCAGGCAATGTCCAGTGATGCTTTTCAATTAGGATATTTACTTCTGTGCTTTTGCACTAATGCAAACACCAACACACAAGAAGCTAGAAATCTTGGTAGAGCTGCAGGCCTGAGCTCCTGTTTGGACCATGGGGACACAGTTTAATGGCTTCCACAACTGCACTGTAGCACAAGGGGGATACCGAGTCTTTAGGATGGATGGGCGAGGAGACAAAGAAGGGCGACTGCCCTCTGTGAGAGTGCACTGAGCTCTGCCTGGGGATGGAAGAGCAGACAGGTCAGAGCTAATGGAAATGGCAAACAGAGGAGACCATCAGTGTCTTTTCCTGTCTTCCTGATCAGGGAGAGTAAATGGAAGGCGCCCTCTGCAGACAGATGGGAATCTGATGTTGTCTGTCCCTTGTCCCATTTGGTGGCCTTTGTCACTCCATTATCTGTGGCAGGGACAGCACAGCAGGGCATGTGGCATCCAGCAGATCCATGGAGAGCACAGATGGAAGCTTCTTGACCAAGCAGTGGAGGAACCAAAGAGGAGAGGTGCTCTGCTGGATCTCATACTCTCCGGCATGGAAGGACTTGTGGGAACTGTGAAGGTGAAAGGGGCATCAGGCCATGTGCAAGATGCAAATGTATCTCTTTTAATTTATTTATTTATTTTGAGGCTGTAAGCTTAATAGTTGATCATAAATGTCAATAAAACTGAAACAAATAATTGAAGACAAAGATGGAAATCAATGAAAATGTGTTAACCCTTCTCAACATGAAAAATTCTCATGAGTCTTGTTCCATTTTAAGTTGTAAATATGAATCTTTGAGGTGATTTGATGTCTTTTTTTTTCTTTTACTGAAACTACAATGTTTTCCAGAACTGTGTTCGCTGGACACAAATGCCTTCAGGTTCAGAGACACAGACAGCGGTGCCAGTGCCAATGCCCTGTGACTGTAGCCTGGTGCCCAGCACTACTCTTCCCTGCTGCCTATTTGATGTGCCTCATCCTCCAAGTTTTTTCAGCTCTCCTAAAGAAATGGCCATGGTTAAGGGCATGTTTTCAGCAGGCCATTTGGGCACACACTACTCCTACTGCCCTCCAGATTTCTCCATCCCTTGCTCTTTGTTCAGTCAGATACCTCCCAATTATCTGTCTGATTTCTGACTTTCAGGGGGATTACTGGAATTTGTTCCATCTCCCCAAAGTCTGATGGAATGTGTTGTCAACTCCTTCACTGTGATTTGATCTATCCCTTCCTATCTATTCTTTTTCTTTTTCTTCTTATACTTTTTCTTTTTCTCAATCACTGTCTCTTTTTTATTAAGGCACGAAGTCTGAAAGATGTTCATTAATGTCAGTAAAAGTGAAAAACAGAGTTGGAGACAAAGATATAAATCAATGAGAATGTGTTAACCCATCTCAATGTGTGAAATACTCACAAGTCCTGATCAGTTTTAAGTTGATACCTCTCAACTACCTGGCTGATCTATCCCAGGAAGATTACTGGAATTTGCTCCATCTCTCAGAGTCTGATGGCCTCTGTTGTCAACTACTTCACTGTGATTCAATCTATCCTATCCTACCTCAGAATAAATCATTTCTTTTAAAAGTATTCCATATGAAAGACAAACTTCAATAGATGCCGCTTGAACATGGCATGCAGTTGATCACTGTGTTTTACTGTTCATTCAATTGCATCACCTTTCTTTCCATTTGCTGGCCAGATAAAAAAGAGAAATCTTTCCTTTTCCATGTGTAGCTGGTTCTCTGAGGAAAGCCAGTGGGAGTTGGTGCAAAGCAGTTTTAACACTGAGCGGATGAATGCAGAGGAGAAGAGTGATGTGAAGAAAAGTGATGCAAGTCCCATAGGTCCATTGTGAGCAGAAATTGGGTGGGGAGGTTGAGAAGGACCTTTGTCAACACAGTAACAGTACAGAACTCATTGGGACATCCTGGATTGGTATCAGTTGCACAGTGCTGCTTTAATGTCTTCTTTAAACCCAACTATAAATAAATAGACAATAAATTTATACTGGATTCTTTAAGCTCTCTCCAGATATCCCTCCTTTTTGCTGAACAAGTTCTGATAACCTGAAGAAGATAACAAGATGGCATAAGGCACAGGAGATTCTTTAGGTTATAATGGGCCCCAGGGTGCATTTGATGCTGAGTTCATCAGCCTCTAGTGCAGAGAGAAGTTTGCACAAAGTGCTCAACAAGACAAAGTCGGAAGTAACAGTGAAGTTTCTTGGAGTATTAATGGGCCCACTGAGGGCCATTACCAAGTAAGCTTCCCAAGGGACTTGTTAGAGAAGATAACTGGAAGCCATGACTACAGGCAGGCAAAGGCACTGGCATGCTAAGAAACCTCTCCTTTGCCTTACAAAGCAGACAGGTCAAGCCCTGATTGCAAGACCAGTGGTAGAGAGATCCTGTCTCTCATGTTGGCTCCTGGCATTTCCTGGGGCAATGGGTTGGAGGTCCGTATGATGTTAAATGAAAGACATGGGGACAGAAGATCCCAGGCTCTACATGTGGTGCAAGGACGCTGTGAGGTTCATGTCCCATATGAGACCTATGTTTCATTGCAGGATGTGAGAAGGGATGTGAGAAGGGCCCAGTCTGAACAAGCAGTCAATCCCTGTGAAACTCTGAACTTCAGATCTCTCGGTTTCAGTGCCCTCGTTTGCACATTCTCCCAGAGTTTGAAGTCCTTTATGTTCTGCGGTGCACAATCAGGCACTTGTTCTTGTTATACGTTATGCACTTGGTGCTTAGTACCAACTGGTACCCACTTCTCTGACTTGTCCACATCTCTCTGCAAGTCCTCTCCACCCTCAGTGGAGGCAACAGCACCTCCTCATCTGGTCTCATCAGCAAACTTGCTCAGAACGTCTTCTAGTCCTGCATGCAAGTCATCTGCATAAACATGAAAGGAAAGTGGCCCCAAAATGGAACCCTGGGGACCCCGACAGTGACCATCTACCAGCCTGATGGAAAAAACTGACTATAATCCTTTGGGACTGACCTACTGGCCAACTGCTCACCCACCACATTGTGTTTCTGTCTAGCCATATGCAGAACATTCTGTCCAGAAGGTTGTTGTGAGAAACAGTATCAAAATCTCCACTGAAATCCTCAAGGATTACATCAACTGGCTTCCCTTGGTCAACTAAACGGATAACTGTGTCACAGAATGAGCTTAAATTAAACAGGACCTTCGCCTCACAAACTTGTGTTGGCTGCAACCAATGACAGAATTGTCCTTCAGCTGTTTTTCCATAACTCCCACCATCATTTTCTCCATAATTTTACCAGGCTCTGGACTGACAGGTCCATAATTGCCCATGTCATCTTTCTTGCTCTTCCTTACAATGAGACAACATTTGCCAGCTTCCTGTCAGCTGGCATGACCCTAGACTTCTTTAGATGCAATTGAAATGAAAGCCCAGAGCATACTAAGGCGTCATCATTGAAAGAAAGTAGATGTGCCATAGCTTTGCAATGTCTTGAACTCCAGAGTATGCCACAAATGGAGCAGAGGGGAAGATTCGCCTCTTCTGTAGTGAACTCATTCATTTGGTAAGCAGAATAACACTACCTGATACATGAGGACTGTGTCTCTGCTCTGCTCTGCTCAGCTCACAGGGCAGAGGTTCAGGGTGTTGCTCTCATGTCAGTGCAGGTAAACTCACTTTAACCTTTTTTCTTCTGTAAATGCTTCCTCTGTTTGTATGCTCAGATACACTTCCACATTCCCTCAAGTACACTTCCATATATCATTAACAATTACACTTTCTTATACCATCAAAACAGTTTGTCAAACAGTACAGTTCTTCAGTTCACATAAACTCCCTTAATACAGTCTGTATTCTTCAGTTATAAACACTGTGCCACAGAACCAGCACTGATTGAACCACCTCCCTCACACACTTCCTCGCAAGCAGTACATAGTATTACATAAATGGGTTGACATTCATTGGTCGGGTGGAATGTACACCTCTCCTCAGGACAATCTTACTAATCTACAGAGTACAAACTCCCGTCTTCTTACATACAAGCAGAAAGTACATATGAGTGGACACACAACACAGTCTTTCACTTTGTCCGTGTCTGGCCATTTCCCTCACAGGAGGAAGGAAACATGGATCGGGACTCGGCACTCACCCTGCAGCTGTTCTGTGTCTCACTCACACCACACTCACTCTGACATTTAGATCAAAAACCATGGTTTATTCATACTACACAATGCTGACAACGTTTTCTAGCTGGAATCTTAATAACACTCATACTCTGGTTGACCAGTTGCAAACGTTAATGTTTTTCCCAGAGTCGGCTTGACACACGGTACCAAACACTTAAAGCAGATATAATATTGAACATACAACCTATAACCCCCGTGATTACAACTTGGAGAACCCAGGCTACCATTTGACAGGCTATCCACTATATCCCATACCCGTAGGAGAGACCAACCTAGGTCCCTCCTATTGTCAACTACCTGGGAGAGAGTATTTGTTCTTGTTTCCATTCATATGACATACAGTTCCCTTTCATAGGAACTCACCCAAGGAGTCTTCCTACCCAGCTGGCAACCAAAGCCATGAGCTCACCTCCCTGGGAGCAGCACATATGGCTGTAAACTGTGTAGGATGTCTCCTCAAGACATATGGGCTCCACTTACCATACACATACCTGGTCCACCTATGGGTGGTCCTTGTCTGTCCCTGCAGTGATCAGGTGAGGAAGGGAGTCCTTCAGAGAAATCTCAGGGTGCGCCAAAAGTGTCTCCCTCTCAGCTGGTCCTGCAGCGAACAGAGCTGGTCCCACCTGGGCCGCCAAATTGACTACAGGAATTGAACTCTATAACCTCTATAACTGATACAGTCTCTCATGACATACTTATACCAAAGCTGAGGAAGTATGGGATAGGTGATTGGACAGTGAAGTGGGTCGAGAACTGGCTGACTGGCAGAGTGCAGAGGGTTGTCGTTGGCGGTGCAGTGTCTGGCTGCAGGGCTGTAACTAGCGGCGTCCCCCAGGGGTCTGTGCTGGGTCCGGTCTTGTTCAACATCTTCATCAACGACCTTGATGAGGGGATAGTGACCACCCTCAGCAAGTTTGCTGATGACACGAAGTTGGGAGGATTGGCTGACACGCCTGAAGGCTGTGCTGCCATTCAGCGAGACCTGGACAGGCTGGAGAGCTGGGCAGTAAGACACCGGATGAGGTTTAACAAAAGCAAGTGTAAAGTCTTGCACCTGGGTAGAAATAATTGCATGCACCAGTACAGGCGGGGGGAAGAGCTGCTGGAGAGGAGCTCTGCTGAGAGGGATCTGGGCGTCCTGGTGGACGACAGATTGACCATGAGCCAGCAGTGTGCCCTTGTAGCCAAAAAAGCCAATGGCATCCTGGGGTGCATTAAAAAGAGCGTGTCCAGCAGGTCGAAGGAGGTGATCCTCCCCCTCTACTCTGCCCTGGTGAGGCCTCATCTGGAATATTGTGTCCAGTTCTGGGCTCCCCAGTACAAAAAAGACAGGGATCTCTTGGAAAGAGTCCAGTGGAGGACCACAAAGATGGTGAAGGGCCTGGAGCATCTCCCCAATGAGGAGAGACTTAGGGAACTGGGTCTGTTTAGCCTTGAGAAAAGAAGGCTGAGAGGGGACCTGATCCAGGTCTATAAATTTTTGATGTGTGGGGCAAAGAGGTGAGGCCAGACTCTTTTCAGCAGTGTGTGGAGGAGGGACAAGGGGAAACAGACAGAAACTGCACCATAGGAAATTCTGCACTAATGTGTGCAATAACTTCTTTATGGTGAGAGTGACAGAGCACTGGAACAGGCTGCCTAGGTTGGTTGTGGAATCTCCTTCTCTGGAGATATTCAAGACCTGCCTGGATGCTGAGCTGTGCAACGTGGTGTAGGGAACCTGCTTTGGCAGGGGGACTGGACTCAGTGGTCTCTGGAGGTCCCTTCCAACCCCTACAATTCTGTGATTCTGTGAATATCATGGAGTTGTTTGGATGGGGAAAGACTACCCCTTTGAATGACCTTTTGTCAGGGCATGTCCTGGGATTCCTAGGATCCTCAAAATGCAGCACTGCTTCTGTCACTGAAAAATGGGGCCCTGTGTGGGACGAAGGGAGGGTCCATGAGTCCCTGGCCCACCTGACTGAGTATTTCCATGGTCTTAGCAAAGACATACTTACAACTTGAGAATGACAGTTAGCTGTGTTCATGGTGGCATGGCCACTTTTAATGGCCTTGAACTGTCTGAACATAACTGAAGAGGCTCAGGCTGATGCAAATCAGCTATTGAATGATAGTGTTGAAAAATTGGAAAGACAGGTGGCAGTTTTGATGGGAAAAAACCTAATTCAATCATTCTCCTATGGAAGATCAGTAACAACTGTCTGGAGGACCATGGGGGCCCTGTACAAGGGAATCTGTATAAAATGGACTCTGTAAATGAAGGCACTAAAAGGTCAGATTTTGAGGTTCCATTTGGACTAGATCTATTTGAGATCTGACTGATTGTAACCCAAAAATGAAAAAAAAAAAAAAAAAAAAAATGCAAGATAGGCTGGTGGGAGTGCCCTGACCAGTGTCCACCCCCCAAACCCTGCTGCCCATAATACAGCAGCTGAACTGATGGATATAGTACAGTGGTTTAGACAGAAACCAAGAGAGCATGCCAGCATAGCTGCTCTGGTTATGGGACATGGAGGCAGAAAGTGCTATGGTGAATGGACTGGAAATTTCAAAACTGACATCCATTACTACTAACCCTGCCCTCAGGCAAAGACTTTATGCTCTTGACTGGAGGGCTTATCGCAATAAAGATTGGCGGATTTGCTGCGTAGACCGGTCAGAACTCAGATCTGCGTTGTGCTTCCTGCGGCACCAAACGCCCAACAGTGGCAGTTCTGCTTACTGGCCAGCAGGTGGCAGCAGAGACAACGGAAAGAACGTCTGCGGGACAAACCCTGGGGATCCGTTCTTTTGATTATAGGGGAAGAACACAAAGATGGAAGAGGAGGGAAGGGGGAAAAAAAAAGAAAAAAAAAAAATCAAACCACAGCAAACAAATAAAAACTTCTCCAAACGTAGCAAACGTGAATGTCTGTCAATAAATTAATGAGTAATTAAATTGATATCCCTTTCCCGCCCCCCCCCCCCCCCCCCCCCCCAACTTCTGAGATGAAAAAAAAACACTTCTTTTAGAAGAAAACAGAGTAGTAACAACTTCTGTACCTACATTCACCACTCTGAGATCCTGTCTGGGTCTCCCAAGGCTTGTAAATAACCACTGGGTCGGTTCTGATGTCGCGTGATTTGTTGTCAGTTCTCTCATGGTTCTCCGGTCAGTTCTCCGGTGCCAGGATCTGCCACAGGGCATTCTGACCACGGGCATCATGTTTCTACGCTGCCGCCTGCATTTAACAGGCAATGGGACTGCCCAGCATGTGCAAGGCAGCACCTCTTTCACACCACCAGAATGTTTAAGGCTGTTGGGATTGTTGTTAGCGTCCCATTAACACTGAGGCTAGAGATACCCTTAGGATTGACATTACTATTAGCATTACTTTGATGGTGCCCTATCTGGGTCATTTCCAGGGGATGTCAGGAGTAAGGCACAGTGTCAGGAGAAAAAGAACAGACTCTGTTACTTTATAAACGTGATAATAGAGAGAGTTCATTGGAAAAAATACAACTCTTAAATAATGCAAAGCATGCTTCTGATTGGATGCAGGCATCATCTGGGCTCTGATTAATATTACTCTTAAGGTAAAGATTATTGTTACCATAATGATTTTTTTTTTGGATTATGATCAGGGTTAAGGTTCCTTTTGCTACAAACTTCTAGCATCATTTTTGTTGTTGCATTTGGAGTTAGGGACGATTTTAGAATCAGGGTAAGGGTTAGGATTAGAGTTACATTGCTGGTTAATGCTGTTATCTTTACAGCTCCTGTGAGGGTTGGGGTCTGGGTCAGGTGTTTAAAAATGAAATGAAAAAAGAATTAAAAAAATATATTGAAAGCTTCAGATTTCCTTAATCTTTGTGGGAATCATATAATGTGCAACTCAGATCTACCTCTTCGTGCAGTGACTGCCTGTAAATTTGCTGGAGCCTAATATAATATGGCCTTGTGCTTTCCACTAACTCACCTTCATTTCATTTTCATTACATTTGCTTGGTAGTCAGATTTTGGTGTGTGGATATTTTAAAACAATCTAACTGACATTAGCAAAAAATTAAAAATAAAATTAAAAAAAATGCACAACAGCATCCTATCAATTTTTATAGATAAGATAAAGAAGAGCAGTTTCCCTTAGTTTTCTGTGCCTCTTTACTTTCTTACCCTCTCCCCTTGTGTGAGAAACTCTCAAAGTCAAAGATTTCTAGTTAGGCAAAGATGGCAGCGATAGCAGCAGTGCTTATTCATTATTGCAATACTGCGCGCACATCCCCTATTGGCAAGGGAGAAACTGCACACCAGTCAGTGAAATCAATTCTGTTCTGTGCCCTAAACCCAATGCAGGTGATGCTCTCATGGCTCTCATTGGTTGAGCATCTCAGGCTCACAGACTCCTCGAGACTGTGGCTAGGATTCATTTCCATAGAAGGTCAATTACCAACCTCTTGTTTTTAGGTCTGCCTTGTACTTTTCTGCGGACAGAGAAGGGCAATGTTTCCAAAAGTCAGTACATTCATTCTGTCCTGTGCTGGGCTCTACCCACCCTGTATTTATCTTGTGCTTGTCTCAATTCTCCCCATGTCAGAATGCCCCCAGTCTGAACTTAATTCTGTTCAGCAACTTTCTTGGTGGAAAAACTACTTATACAGCTGTTTTACAAGAGGGTTATACATTCAGTTAGGGCCTACACTATGTACTGAAAATACTGGAAACTTCCACTGCAAAAACACAATCTACCTCTCCCATCTGTGCAGCCTTGCAGACCCAGAGCATGCCAGGTTATTTCTGCTTTCATAGCATTTGCATGCTGTAGGGTGAGCACAAGGTTCTGCTGCTTGATTCTTCTGCAAGAGCTGCCTACCGGCAAATGGTTGCAGGGATGGAGGATGTGACAGAAAGCATTTGTCTCCACAAGAGCAGAGTTACATTCAGTGCAGAGTGTGAGAGTCAGGTTGGTGTGGAAAAGCACTGACACGCTGGGGATGATGCAGTGCTCACATGTCTAACACTCACAGACATTACTGTCAGAAGGATGGTGCTGTGTTGTGCTTCTACCTTTGGCAGCCCCTGGAGAAATGCTATGGCACACAGAACACCTTTGTATTGCACTGACTGCTGCCATGCAGCATGGATTTAACACACCAAATCCAGAGGAGCATGACTGCATCTAACTGCCCTGAGAAAAACTACTGTAGCTGAAGAGATGAGGAGGCAGCTGCTCATCTGCAGAACAAGCAGTACTGCCAGACATTGGGCCAGGTGAGCACCTCCTGCTGCAGCGTGATGATGACAGGGCTGGAGATGATCTGCAAAGCCAGCTTAAAAGTGGGAGACGTGAGTCAACATGGCAGGAGGACAGAGGTGTTAGGGAGCAGCCAAGGCATCAAAGAGTATCAGAAGGCTTTGAAAAGTATCACAAAGTGACAGCCAGGAAGACTGGGATATATCATGAGCAGCAACCTGGATGCTAGAGATTATTTGCTCCCATACAAAATGGTAGAGATCTTGCTGCAGACATCCCAAAGCCAGCCAAAATGGGAACCCAGAGCTCTGCCTGCACGAACCCCACAGCCATAGCATTGCAAGCTGAGCTGCCTTGCTGTTTGTTGCATTCATCCCAATCCCTGTGATTGAAGACTCAGAATGCAGTCGAGGCGATGACTGAGCATGAGAGTGACTTTATTCAATAAAAGACAGGAGGGCTTGAGAGGTCAAGGGTGAAGATGGGACTCCTCTTGTCAAGATGAGAGTGGCTCAGAGCTGGTGCTGCTGCCTGGTGCCTGGGACTGGCAGCCTGACTCTAAGTCCCCATCTAAGATGCTCAGCTTCACCTCACTGATGCTGCCCTGCTCCTGCATGGTGGTGCTGCTGCTGGGACACTCGGGCTGTGCTTGGGATGGGCAGCACTGCAAAGGCGCTGGGTCACAATCCAGGCAGGTGACTGCTGTGTCTGGCAGGCTCAGGTCACGAGCTTCAGCAGAGCCAGGAGATATGAGAGCATGAACGTGGATGAGCCCCTTGTGTCCATCACTGTTACCATGTGGAAGGCTGTCATCCGAATTGCAGCGATTCATGCTTAATAAGAACTCTCCATTGATGGAAAGACACTGCTTGGTTTGGATCTTTGGGGTTGACAAGGGCTCGAATCACCTAGGAAGGCATAGAAACACAAGGGTTAGTTTCAAACATTTGCAAGTTGAATCATGAAAGGTTGTTGATACTTGGTAATAGAGTGGTGGCAGGAAGAAGCAAGTAGGCTTGAAGCAGCATAGCCACTGTCTTGAAAGTGATCCTCATTCAGGTCCAGCTCGTGTGTTGTTTCACTGTAATCTGCTTCTTTGGGTCTACCTAGTGGGCAGCAACACTCGAGCTGTTACTGATATCATTGAAAAGAACTGGAGACAATTGTTCTATTCCTAAGAGCTTCAAGGTGCCTAGAAGCACAAATAGAAACCAGCAGTATTTCATCACTTCACCAAAAGGAAGGTCAAACACCTGAGCTGTGAAGAGCAGTTACAGAACCTATGCATAAGATCACACCAGACATACTTTGTTCTAACAACAGTTATGGCACATAGTCCATTTCCTTCAATATTCCCAAAATGAAATGATGTGGAGCATTACAGGGAAAGAAACACTGCACACAGACACTATGACCCTGATTAGACTCAAGCAGCAGACTTAAAACAAGTCAGAGTTTTTGATTCCAGGATATTTCAGGACCTATCGTGTGAAATTCAGTTACACAACAGTGCCTAGGTGCCTGCGTTTCAAGCAACTTTCAGATCACAGCCATGTAAAATAAAAACAAATTCAGTGCAGAAATAGCAAGCCTGTACCTTAATACTCATGAGATTATCCATTTTTTACTGCATTCTGACTAAGTTCTAAAACTTGCTCATCCCAGTTCACTTCAACAAGTTCCACCAATTCAAGCAACGCAGTTCTGAGATCCTGTGTATGTTGTGCAGATAGAATTGAACAGTGCAGAAATAGTCTCTGACAGCTTTAAGAGCTCCGTTCTGCGTACAAACTCTCAGTCCAAAACTATTCAGTTTTAAGGAAATGAACACCTGAAGCAGTTGGATCATCTGCCGCATTCTGCTTCTTGGCATCATGATTAGCACAAAGGGTTTTCTGCTGTCCTGCAGAGATGGAAAAAGTCCTGCTTACAAATGGACCAAGTTTCAGTGTACAGCAGAGTTTGTACCAGACTAACAAGCCACGTCATTCAATTCATTTGCTCAGGTTGTTATGCACTCCGAAAGGAAACAGAACTAACTGCTGGATTCTGAAGGCAATCTGTGGGGTCCTATATTACCTCCCGATTCTGGAAGAGGAAATTCTAATAGCAAATGCAGAACTTTGATCTTTGTAGACATGAGAAGAGCTGGCATTTAGGAACATTCATTTCAGGGAAATCAAATGATGTGTCTGTATTTTTACTACAGATAGTATAGGGAGCAGCCAGTTGAAGAACCAGATACAAAAAATCCAGACCATTGGCAAGAAAATACTTCTCCTTAAATTCTGTATGCTATCATGGTACAGAATTAGGCTACAGTGCCACATAGGCCAACCAAGCGTAGAACCAATTCCACTAAATACTGGTAGACAAAGCAGCAAAAACAGGGACAATATTCAGCAGACAGGCCTTTCTACTCACAGCTCAGCATGTTCTGCCATCCGAAAAGCAAGGCCTCTTGTCAAGCTCAGCTATTTCCCTTCTCAGTGTATTCTAGCACCACTGATACCCACTGGTATCCTCCTGTAGAGTGCCATCATATTGTCATCATCCAAATGGAAAACCCACACAGCAGAGCATACAGCACTACACCCATGCTCCAAATATCCGCCTGAAAAACAAAAAGACAAGCTTACAAACCTGAAGCACCTCAAATGGCTTCCTGACAGACTGGATTGTCTGCCCTTGCCAAAGCCCACATATAGCCCATGAAAAGCTGGCTCTTTCCCTCAGGAAAAAGAGCCTTATCGTCCCAGAGAAAGCATATAACCCTCATTCAATTGCCCTTTCACTCAGCTTAGAGCACTACTAAAACCAGCATCTTCACCTTAGCTCATCACACTGCTGCACTTCCTTTTACAAGGATTTCACTGGCAAAAATGAAATCAAAGCCGTCACAAGGGATTTAGCACAGTTACGTGTTACTGGCTACGAGAGCTGTCAGCACAGTCACCTGTCTGGCTTTGCTGCTGTTCTATTTATGTAGAGGCACAACAAGGTTCAGACACCTCACAGTGCAGTTCTCACTTTGACTGTAAAGAAAAAGGAGGCTTGAAAAGCAGCGTGTGGAAAACAAAGAAACAAGAATTAGAACAACAGTGGGGCCATGGCACTTGTAGGAATTGCTCCGCCTTTAACAGCGATTCAAGAAGTACGAGGGCATCCCAAACCAGACCAGTTTGGACAGATTAACAACTGCAAGTAGTGGGTTCCAAAATTCCAGACATGAAATCAAAGCTGGAAAAACTCTTCACATTTTCATCTCTCAATTTTTAGTTCATTGTGCATTACAACGGAAACAATTCTTCACATACAACTTGGAAGCTAAAGACAAGTCTGACAAAACAGACTGCACAAAAATGATGGATAATTAACAGAGCAAATTGCTCTTTCAAAAACTTAGTAATAGAAAGAGATCTCTGACGTTGCTGTTCTGTAGAGCACCAAAGCAGTCGCTTGAGGCAGTTCAGGATTAGCCTGAGACAAACCAGCCAGCTGTGTGAACTGAGACCAATTGCACTTCTTCTATTTTACTTTCATTCTATGTGACCTCACTAAGCAAATATTGTCTAAGACCATGAGTATCACATAAATGTGCAGATCTCAAGCTGCTCACTTATCTAGTACCCTTGGCATGATGCTTTATTTTCCTCAGCTATTCATCTAGTTTGTGCCTGTTGATTGTGCAACAACAGCCTGTTGGTCTCGATTACCTGTAAGAGGCTTTAAATTTGGCCAGGAAAAATCATTTGAGGATAAGTAATTATCTGGGACTCAGTAAGGCAGTCTTCCCATGCTTTCATAACAGCCGAGATACACACACACACAAACTCATGGAACCCCACTGCTTTGCACAATCCTGTGCACACTCACATGTGTCATGCACTGATTTCCCAGCCAGTCCTCATGGGGTCTATTACTTAGGACAGGAGTGCAGGGGAGCAGCCAGAAGCTGTTTGCATTCCCTGCTGTCTGCTGGGCAGCTTTGCTGGAGATGCTTGGGTTGCTTTGCTTTTCCTTGGGAGGTGGGAAGGAGCTTTGGGTTGGAGGCACATCCCGTGCCAGAGCATCTCGATGGCACGTGTGTGGCACTGATCTGCAGCAGATGAAGGGGAGGAGGTCCCAGCACAGCCCTGCACCATGCTCTGCCACACTGGGCAGCTTGTTCCTGGCTCAGCAGCGTCATCAGACAAGAAGCAGGGAAGGAAATCAAGGATGGGGGGTACCATCAAACGCAGTTAGTGCATGCCTGTGCAGGACAAACAGACCCAGAGCTTGCGGGTTATTCCTGCTTTTGTAGCATTTGTGTGCTGTAGCTGAGCAAAAGGTTCTGCTGCTTGAATCTTCTTCTGCAAGAGCCACCTACCGGTAAATGTCTGCAGGGATGGAGGATGTGACAGAAAGCATTTGTCTCCATGACAGCGTAGTTACACTTGGTCTAGAGAGTGAGAGAGGCAGGCAGCACTGCCTGATGTTGGTCAGGGCGAGCTCCTCCTGCTGCAGCGCGATGATGGCAGGGCTAGAGATGATCTGCAGGGACAGCTCACAGGTGGGAGCCAGGAATGGACACGGCGGGAGGACAGAGGTGTTAGGGAGCAGCCACGGCATCAAAGAGCATCAAAAGGCCCTGAAAAGCATCACAGCCACAGCCAGGAAGCTTGGGGTTTTCATGAGCAGCATCCAGGATGCTAGAGACTATTTGCTGCCATACACAACGGCAGCAGAGCTCTCGCTGCAGGCATCCCAAAGTCAGGCAAAATGGGAACACACCCAGAGCTCGGCCGCACAAACCCCACAGCCAGAGTGTTGTAAGCTGAGCTGCCTTGCAGTTTCTTGCACTCATCCCAATCTCTGCGAATGAAAACTCGGAATTCAGTCAAGGCATTGATTGAGCACGAGCGTGCCTTTATTCAATAGGAGAAAGGAGGGGGTGTGAGGTCTGGAGGAAAGATGGGACTCATCCTCTCTTGTAATCATGAGAGCTGCTCAGAGACCGTGCTGTTGCCCGGAGCCTGGGACTCGTGTCCTGATTCTGTGCCCCCCTGCGAGATGCTCAGCTTCTCCTCGGTGATGCTGACCTGAGCCTGCATGGTGGTGCTGCTGTCGGGGCACTCAGGCTGTGCTTGGGCTGGGCTGCACTGCAGAGACATTGAGTCCAGGCTGGTGCCTGAGGTGTCTGGTGGGCTCAGGTCAGCAGCTTCAGTAGGGATGGGATGAATGAAGGCTTCAACGATGATGACCTTCTTCTCTTGATAGCTGATGTTATACGGAAGGCTTTCATCTGAACTGCAGCATTCTGTGCTTAGTAACAACTCTTCATTGATGGAAGATGCGTCATCGTAACATGCCCTGCGTCTTGGGGATATACAAGGGCTCGGGTCACCTAGGAAGGAGCAGATGTACAGCAGTTAGTGTCGAACGTTCGCAAGATGAACCATGGAGATTCTTGACATTTGGCTATGTAGTGGTGGTGGGCAGAAGCAAATAGGCTTCTAGCAACAGTGTCACTGTCTTGAAAGTGATCCACGTGCAGGTCCAGCTCTTGTGTTGACAAGAGACTCATTTGGGAAAGACAGGGATCAACTGAAGATGTCAGGCACGGGCTTGAACACCAGAAGGAGGTACAAGCCCACTGAAAGCATGAATTCTACCTGTGTTGCTGACAAGCAGTGTTTTGTAAGCTGGACTTGCACCCTTACCTGCCAGGACCAAGACTTCTGCTTCAGAGGGCTCCCTGGCACTGCTCTGCAGTTGGTGTTTGGCCACAGGGGATGGTTTGCCCAGGCAGAAGCAGGAACACCAACTGCCAGCTGCTGACTCTGCCCTCTTCCTGGGAGAACTCATTCTGCAGAGAAAACAGAGCATGCTGTCAGACGTGGTGCAGGGTGATGGAAGAGCTGCACCGAGCCCTGGCCAAAAGTTGCCTGTTCTGGGCACTGCCTGCTTTCTGCTGAAACACAGCTTAGAAACGCCCTCTGTTTCAAACAGCAGAGGATGCTTCCATTCCTACAGCTCAGCCCTCAAGTCCTGAAGGCTAAATACCTCTCAACGATGTCAAGCAAGGACATGGATCCGGAGAATGTCGGAGGCTCAGGCTGCTTTGCTCTCCCGGGGCTGGCCTTCACCAGGGAACAAAGGCCGTTGATGAGCTTGCCCCATTTCTTTGGCTCTGCGCAACAAAACAAAGAAACCAGTTCATTTCAGGCCTGGCTCGGTTGGACGAAGCTGAGCGCAATGCATTCGACAGAGCATGTAACAACGGGAAGAACATTCCCAACAAGGACACGCAAGAATGGATTTTCCCCATCCCTGGAGGTGCCCAAGCAGATTACTGTAGTTCTCTTTCTAAGCTTGCTGAACTTGGGCATAAACAAACCCCCTGAAAGTAACGTTCTGACCCTATTTGACTAACTCGCATTGTCAAATGTAAATTACGCACCTGGCTTTGGCAATGAATTGAGGAGGGAATCGGGAACTTTTCCGCTGATGAGTTCCATGCACTCACCAGGGAAAAGCCCAACCTGTAATTAGAACAAAAAGACAGGTGAGCATTAGCCCGAGCCCAGAGCCAAAGGGAAGGTCCACTGACAGTGACACAGGGCAACTGTTTGCATCCAGCAGCCATCCGTTGCAGGCAGAGCAGCTCCAAGCTGAGATTCCCAACTCTACTGAAGTTGTGCTCTCTAGTCAAAAACGTGTGCCTACCTCAAAGCCACGCTTGCCTCTCCACCAGGGGCTCAGCCTGTTGATATGTCCTCATATCAACAATGCTCACCAGATCTCCGACCTGAAAGAGATTGAAACATCAATCCCAGATTCAGCAAATCTGGTAGGAAAACAAAGCAGAAAGGACTGCCCTCTTCTATGCACGACAACACGGAACGCCTGGAACTGCTTACCTCCAGAGAGAGCTCATCTGGCCCCTGGGCGACGTGGCTCTTAATAACATGGGCTGCCGCAAATGCTGGTACGTTTAAAGATGACATAGCACGCACCAGCTGCGGCTTCTGCATGTTATCAGCCTGCAAAACAGAGAACAGGCCGTGGTCAGGAGCTGAGGACAAACCACGAGGATTTCAAGGTGAGGAGCACATCTGCAGAGAAAGCTGCAGCAAATGCGCTCCGTCCTTCTCAGGAGCACTTCAGAAGGAGCTGCACGTCTCATAGCTCTGGAGCAGCACTTCTTCCCCACCCTTCACTACTCCAAGCAGCTCCAACAAACTTCTCAGAAGAAATCCAGGCCAGCACAGACCTGGCAGACCAGAACCAAGTGCAGCTTGTGTGACGGCAGTGCCCACTCCTTGCTTCCACCCTGCTCCAGCAGGTTAAGGAGTCTGAGCCTCACTGGCCTTTGACAACTCAAGACTTTCAGCACCTCATGCCAACATTTCTCACTAAGATACACCTCAGGCATTGAATTCTCTTCTCACTACCTCCTCCCAGTCCTCCCCTAGGAACAGAAACCATTCAGATTCTACAGCAAACACATCTACCCTGCAAGAGCACACTGAACCACCTGCAACAATGAAACATGGTTTTGGAGAGTGGGTTTGAAAACACACCTTTAGACAGCTGTCTCCCTGTAGCCAAAAGGAAACCAAGCAGCAAAAGAAGAGTCCAGCCTGAAATATGCCCATGCTACTAGCCCAGGTTTTTCACAGTCAATGCAGAATCCATCCTGCTCTTGAGTTAACAAATGACCAGTGGGTCTCCCCTTGCTCCACCCCTTCTCCTTCAAAGCCAGAAAAAGAAAGAAAAACAAGTAGAAGAAAACCCAGACGTACCTTTCCACACACAAAGCAGAAAGTGGAACAGCAGTTGTCTCCTTCCTGAGACATGGTGGGGCGCATCCCAGAGGAAGCCCAAGTTCTTTGCTTCTCTCCACAGGGACTTCAAGCACTCTTGGCAAGAGCTGCTTTGGTTCTTTCTTCAATTGCTTCCATCACCAGAATCTCCTTTGGAAAAGGAACCCGAATGAAAGAATCAGCAAATGAAAAAGAATGAGCAATAGCCACTTTACCAGCTTTCTTCTGACACTCAATTTAGACTCTTGACTCGGGCAAGGTCTTAAAATCAGCTGGTTACAAGAACTGTCCCAAAATATATCCAACATCTGTACAGCTGCCGTTATTTCTGACAGCGAGTGTAATCACAGAATCATAGAATGGCCCGGGTTGGAAGGGACCTCAAGGATCATGAAGATCAATCACCTCCCTGTCCCTGCTGGCCATCCCCTCTTCTGATGGAGCCCAGGGGACCATTTGCTCTCTGAGCTGCAAGAGCACGCTGATGGCTCACGTTCTGTTTTTCATCCACCAGGACCCCCAGGTCCTTCTCTGCGGGGCTTCTCTTAAGGACTGCTCCTCCCAGTCTGTAGAAATGCCTGGGATTCCTCCAGCCCAAGTGCAAAACCTTGCACTTTGCTGTGTTGAACCTCATTAAATTCACCTAGGCCAACCTCTCGGTTGAGCTCCCTCTGAATGGCATCCCTTCCTTCCACTGCGTCAGCCGCACCACTCAGCAAACAGCAGAGGGTGCACTCCATTGCATCATTGGTGTCTCTGATAACCATGTAAAAAAGCACTGGTCCCAAGACAGACTCCTGGATGACACCACTTGTTATCGGCCTCCACCTGGACATCAAACCATGAGTCACCACCCTCTGTCCTCTACAAAACCTCTTTGTCTTCTACTCCTGCTGCAGCTGCAATGGCTGCACCAGCATGACTCACGTGTTTGACAATCCTCCAGCTCTGGCCTAGCCATGCACAGCAGCAGTCCGTCTCCCTCCCAGCTCACTCACCAGTGTGCTGCTGTGCCCCAAATTCAGTGCAGCAGCATTGAGAGCAGGCAGCACGCATCACCCTCCTCTAACTCTCTCTGCCAGCTGCGATGAGGACTGACACAGCACGCCCACCCCAGCCCAGCTTTTCTGCTGAGACACCTCCCAGCAACCACCCAGCACCAATCCCAGTTGCTGCAAACTGTCTGAGAGCCTGCTGGAGTGCACTGACAATAACTTTGTGGGCCAAGCATTAAGCACACCAAGCAGAAGGGAAGCATTACTGGACATGCTGAACAGCAGGGGTTAAGACTGGAGGTGGTCAGGGCTGTAGTGACCATGCCCTCCTAGAGTTCCTCATCTCAAGGAATGTGTGCCTGGCAAAAAGCAAAGTCAGGACCCTGTGCTTCAGGAGAGTCAGCTGCAGGCTGTTCAAAGAATTCTTGCATGAGAGACACTGGAAAACTGTTTTTAGGGGTAAAGGAATGGAAAAGAGATGGTAACTTTCTCAGAAAACCTTTCTCAGAGCTGGAGCTCTGAGCTCCATCCCGACCACACGAAACACAGCAGAGGAGGCAGGAAAGCAGCATGGCTGAACCTGCTGGTTACAGGGAGCAACAAGAAGGAAATGGAGAAACAGCGGAAACGGAGACATGCAGCCTGGTCGCTTTGGTGGCCTTCTACAGTGGAGTGACAGCATCAGTAGGGAAAGGAAAAGCAACTGACATCACTCAGCCAGACTTTTGCAAGGCCTTCGATGTTGAGCAAGTTTCCTGTTAGAACTCAGTGTGAACAAATCTACCACTGAGCAACACCCTGAGCCCCCACTCACCTCAGCAGAGGAAAGCCTGCACCCCAGCCTTCCGCCTATTCTGCTCCATTGATGGAAGCACACCGGGCATCATTGCTACTCACCCGACCAATGATGATAGGGGCAGAAAAGGGAATTCCTCTTTACCTTTCAGATGAAAAATTGATGACTGTGTGGAACCTTCCCAGTACCGCTGCGGGGCCTTCCTTTACTTGTATCCTGCTGCTCCGTGTCACAGTGGGAGAGCTGCTCTGGCCTCTCCTCTCAGCCTGTGCCTCCTGCAGTGTGAGCAGCTTTGTGGATAGAGGAGACACCCACACAGACTTGGGCCTGGATAGAGAACTGTGCCCTACAACATAGGTACATTTACATCATGCTCTTTTCCTTGTGTGTGAGCAATCCTTGCTCTTTTCAGATGGTACTATGAGCGTGTGACACCCCAAACACATAGTTAGCATCTGTCCATATCATTAAGGCTCTCGTCAAGGCAGTTATTTCAGCCTTCTGAGGGGTAGTCCCCACGGCTGATGGTTGTGCTTCCATTCCCTGCTCAGTAGCAGTTACTGCATGTCCTGCCTTACAGCCTCCTTGTCTCACAAAACTGCAGCTGCTGGTAAACCAGGCGTCTTCTGCATCTTCTAAGGGTTCGTCCTTCAGCTCCGACCGACTGGATGTAATGTGCAGCATCAGTTGTTTCAAAGCAGTGATGTCATCCTGGTTCTCCACCAGGGGAGTTCCGCTAAGGAAAGATACTGGGTTGGCAATAGTAGTTACAATTATTTCTATATCACCCTGCTCTACCAGGATGGCCTGGTATTTCGGGAATCTTTGGGGTGAACAGATGCCATTCAGAGGGACCTTGACAGGCTGGAAAGCTGGGCTCGGGTGAACCTAATGAGGTTCAACACAGCAAAGTGCAAGGTTTTGCACTTGGGCCGGAAGAACCCCAGGCACCTGTACAGGCTGGGAGGAGTTGTCCTTGAGAGCAGCTCGGCTGAAAAAGACCTAGGGGTCCTGATAGATGAGAAACTTAACATGAGCCAGCAGTGCGCTCTGGCAGCCCGGAAAGCAAATGGGATCCTGGGCTCCATCAGGAGAGGGGTGGTCAGCAGGGATAGGGAGGTGATCGTCCCTCTCTACTCTGCTCTTGTGAGGCCCCATCTGGAGTACTGTGTCCAGGTGCGGAGCCCTCAGTACAAAAAAGATATGGAGATTTTGGAAAGGGTCCAGAGGAGGGACAGGAAGATGATCAGGGGGCTGGAGCACCTCCCCTATGAGGACAGGCTGAGGGAGTTGGGTTTGTTCAGCCTGGAGAAGAGAAGGTTGCGGGGTGACCTCATTGCAGCCTTTCAGTACCTGAAGGGAACTTACTCCCAGGAGGGGAGTAAACTCTTCGAAAGGGCTGATAATAGCAGGACTAGGGGAAATGGTTTTAAGTTGAAGGAGGGAAGATTTAGGTTGGATGTTAGGGGAAAGTTCTTTACTAGAAGGGTGGTTAGGTCCTGGAACAGGCTGCCCAGTGAGGTTGTGGATGCCCCGTCCTTGGAGGTGTTCAAGACCAGGTTGGACGGGGCCCTGGGCAACCTGATCTAGTAAAGGTGTATGTTTGGTGGCCCTGCTAGGCAGGGGGGTTGGAACTACATGATCCTTGAGGTCCCTTCCAACCCGGGTAATTCTGTGATTCTGTGATTCTGTGGGGTGAAAGCCAATGTCCCCCTTTTGCCTCCAATACAGTAAACACTGCATGAGATATTAAAACTGGTATCCTTTGGCCCAGTGTAGATTGATGGGCTTCTTGAATATTGAGCACCAGTGCACCCTGGATATCCCTTACTCACTTCAAGCTGTTTCAAGTTTACCATCAGTCCGTAGCTGTGTATCCATGGTCGGCACCCTCCTGTCATTCCTGGCAACGTATGGAGTTCCTTGGCAGTTTGCAGCTCAGGGGTTGAGCAGATGGCTTCTTTCTTGGCAGTCCTTAAGGTTCAAAGTCCAGCTGTCATCTCCTATCCCAAATACGTCACTTGCTGCTGAGTTAGTTGTGCTTTCTGTAAACCAAGAAACTCAGCAAACTCTCAGTCTATTGTACACAGTCCTTTTGTTGCTGTGGCACCCACGTGCTCCAGTAAAGTTCCACCCTAGGATGGAGGATCCCAGGTCTCAGGCTCACGAGTTGACCAGTTCTCAACAATCATTTAGCTGTTCTCACAACCCTGGGTAACACTGTCCAGGTTCACTGAGTCTCTTCTCCCTCTATTAGGGAGAACAGATACACGCAAGTACTCGTATGCTATCATGAGGAATTCAGTAGGTTACATTTAATTTAGAAGCATGATGCAATCAAAAGCTCGCTTAAATAAAAGCATACCCTTTTCTTTCACTCAAAATAATAGCCCAGAAAAAAATAAAAACAAAACAAAACTCTCATCATAATTGTTAAAGAAATTATCTACTAAATCTCGATGGAGAGTGGAGACACATGCTAGTTTTAGGAACACAGCACTTATCTCATTATCTGAATGCATCTCAAGGCATGCTCCTTGTGAAACTGTGAGAACTTCTATCATTAACAGACGTGTACCATGCCCTGATATATGGTTAAACCGCTTGCAGTGCACTGTCAGATGTACAGGATGGCAGCTGTATGTGCTGTGACCAAATAAACCCCACACTGAAACCTTTCAGAATTTTAGGACCTACAAGTACTGCATTCATATTAAAAGTAAAAAATTCCTAAGCTACACATGTTCTAGGTTTCCATTTGTTAGATACAACATACCTTTGGAAGTAGGCGCCTAAAAAGATATGCCTTCTACTTGCTTCTCTGTCTGGCTCTTCGAAAAGAAGGCCTTTGGAGCAGGAAATGCAAAGGGCAGCTCATTTCTTAACACTGACTCTGCATCAACATTCTCTGTGTTTGCACGCTTCTTAGATGCCACTTTTCTTGTCACTGGAGTTGACAGTGTGAATTCCATATCACCCAGTTGAGTATCATGCCTCGAATGGTGCCAGAGACGGAACAAAAGGTTTTCTGATCACAGCCGGAGAAGTTACTGTCAAAGAAATTCTAACAGCTGAGAAGGTCAGACACAATGCTTATAAAAATATCATACATTATTTGGCTATTGAACAAAACAGTTGAAAACTCTGATTCTCTCCTAGAATAAGTTCGTTTCTTATAGACTGTCAAACACCATTTTTTTATTTGTTCATCTCAATTCTCCATTGAGGATTAACCTTCACCAGCTTATCTAAACATAAATATGAATTATCACTTGGTTTAGTTAAAAATTTGAATAATATCACAGTGGATTTTGTTGTCCAACACAGTAAGATTGAATTTCTTTCGGTACCTTTCAACCTCTGCCTACCTCCAGCCTAACTCCAGAATCTTATTAACTGTGCCTTATCGCTTCCCATTGTGTTTTAAAATCCTCACTGACTCCTTTACTTGTTCCCTTGCTTGCTGTTTCTGTGCAAACCAAACACTGGAGTTAGGGATCACGTCAAACCAACCATGGCCTACAGGTAGAAGGCAACAAAATTTATGCTTAACATACTTCTTTGCTCTATCTTTATCTTCCTTTGGTCAAGGTCCACTAGATACTTAAATATGGAGTAAGCACTAGATACAATGAGAAGCAGATTTCTAGATTAAGAGCTGTATTTTTTCTGTAAGAAACTAGCTGTACATCTTCACACACCTGCTTTGTTTTCTGAGTATTTAGATCGAGTGGAGATTCTTCAAACACTGAAGCTACATCAGAAAATTCCATGGATCCAAACGCATCTGGCACATGGCTGCAGTCTGGCACATCTTCATATGCTTGAGCCTTTTCAGACAGAAATGTTCCACCGAGATTCTTTTGCAGAATTAGAAGGAAGATTTCATCAGAAGATTTCACCACTAAAGTCTAAATAAGATTGGTTTGCAAGTTCCAAACTATGGCTAACAGCTAATGGAAGTCCACAGGCCAGCAGCAACAACTTTTATATTATGTTCTTAATATTCTAATTGTTGATATGACGTTCATATAAAGAGCAGAAGGGAAATTACTCTTAGAGCTCAAGTCATCTTTCACAGCCTGCGTCAACAAGAGCAGCACCTCATAGCCTTTGGTTTCAAGACCTGGACCACAAGCTAGCTAATGATTTTACACAGAATTCCAGAGTTCAAGTCACTGTTTACATTAGGGCTGAAATTGTACTGAAAGCCTTCAAGTTCATCACACTTAATTATCACTGGCACCACACATAACTCCACGTTACATATGTGATCACACGCAACCTGGCAACTTCAGACAATTCCCAAAGCACTCCACTTGCACTTGGCTACTAAAGTACAGAAAAAGGAATTAACATCAGAAATAGCTGCAGTCAAAACCATCTAAGAATCCAAGTCTCCAGGAAACAAGGAAAGCAAATCCTCTCCAGGACTGTGTTCTAAAAGGAAACAGATCAGAAAGGTGAGTTCTTCCCCCCTTTGACCACCCACTCATGTAACGTCCATGTCATTTCTAAGTATGCTGCCCAGACCAAGACTGAGGATGCTTCAGAAGAAGACCTTCCCTGCTAAGCCAAACAGAACAAGTAAGGTACCAAAATATGTAGAGCCAAACGAGGAAAGGTGCTCTAAGAAGGTAAGCATCACAAGAGACCAACAGGAATACTTACACAATCCAAACAATGCACAGTTTCTGTTCCACAAGCTGCCAAGAGGAATGTGTGCAGTACTCACAGCGCACCATGTACACTGCTTACTGCAGTCATACTGCTTCGTAGGACCAGCCCAACTTACTAAAACACTTTAATGAGCAATCCGAACTGTCTGGATCAGCACGGTTCACTTGGAAGGGACCTTCACAGATAAACCTGAAGAGGTGAGGCGACTGCACTATCTAAACCTTAAAGCATATAGGACCTTAAAGCATAAGCTTAAAGCACAGAAGCATGACCAGCAGGTCGAGGGAGGTGGTGCTGCCCCTCCACACTCCTCTCATTGAAACCCCATCTGGAGCACTGCACGCAGTTCTGGAGCCCTCAACACAAGAAGGACTTGGAGATGTTCAGGCAGGTCCAGAGGAGGGCCATGAAGGTGATCAGAGAGGGCTGAAAGCACCTCTACTATGTGCACAGGCTGAGAGAGATGGGGCTCTTCAGCCTGGAGAAGACTCCAAGGAGACCTTAGAGTGGCCTTCCAGTATCTGAAGAGGGCCTACAGGGAAGGCTGGGGAGGGACTTTTCATAAGGGCAGGTAGCAACAGAATGAGGGGAAATGGCTTTACATGGGAAGAAGGTAGATTAGGATTGGATATTAGGAAGAAATGCTTTACTGTGGGTGTGGTGAGACACTGGAGCAGGTTGCCCAGCAAGGCTCCAATATGATTGCTTTGCAAGTTCCAAACTATGGCTAACAGCTAATGGAAGTCCTCAGTCCAGCAGCGCAAAATTTTATATTATCTTCTTAATATTCTAATTGTGGATTTGACGTTCATATAAAGAGCAGAAGGGAAATTACTCTTAGAGCTCAAGTCATCTTTCACAGCCTGCGTCAACAAGAGCAGTACCTCACAGCCTTTGGTTTGAAGACCCGGACCACAAGCTAGCTAATGATTTTACACAGAATTCCAGAGTTCAAGTCATTGTTTATGTTAGGGCTGCAATTCTACTGAAAGCCTTCCAGTTCATCACACTTCATTATCAATGGCACCACAGATACCTCACAAAGAAGCATTATGACACCACAAAGGGGCATTATGACGTCAGAAAGGGCATTATGACATCACAAAGGGCATTATGAATCACAAAGGAGCATTATGACATCACAAAGGAGCATTATGACGTCTCAAAGGGCATTATGACGTCACAAAGGGCGTTATGACACCACAAAGAAGCATTATGACATCACAAAGGGGAATTATGACGTCAAAAAGGGTCATTATGACGTCTGAAAGGGGCATTGTGATGTCACAAAGGGGTGTTATGACATCACAAAGGGGTATCGTGACATCACAAAAGAGCATTGAGACATCACAAAGGGGAATTAAGACGTCACAAAGGGCATTATGACGTCACAAAGAGGCATTATCACGTCACAAAGAGGCATTATGAAAACAAAGGAGCCTTATGACGTCTCAAATGGCATTATGACATCACAAAGGGCATTATGACGTCACAAAGGGGCATTAAGACATCACAATGGGTCATTATGACGTCAGAAAGGGGCATTATGGCATCAGAAAGGTGCATTATGATGTCACAAAGGGTGTTATGATGTCACAAAGGGGCATTATGATGTCACAAAGGGGCGCTGGGAAAAGATCTCTGTGTGGAGATTGCTTCTACTAGAGGTAGTTCTATAAGACTGTTATATAGAGCTGTGCAGGGGCTGTAAATCTGTCTGCAGAGGGTGATGATCAGTTCCAAGTGTCTGCAGTCAATGCTCATGGACAGAGCCCATCCAACCTGGCCTTGAATGCCTGCAGGCCTTGAATGGGGCATCCACAGCCTCCTTGGGCAACCTGTTCCAGTGTGTCACCACCCTCTGAGCAAAAAACATCTACCTAAGATCCAACCTATACCTCCCCAGTCTCAGTTTTAAACCATTCCCCCTTGTCCTATCATTATCCACCCTCATAAACAGCCATTCCCCCTCCTGTTTATACGCTCCCTTCAAGTACTCAAAGGCCACAATGAGGTCTCCCCACAGCCTTCCATTCTCCAGGCTAAACAAGCCCAGATCCCTCCACCTTTCCTCATAGGAGAGCTGCTCCAGCCCTCTGATCATCACAGTGGCCCTCCTCTGGACCCCCCCCAACAGCTCCACATCCTTCCCAGGCCTGGACACAGTGCTGCAAATATGGCCTCACAAGAGCTGAGCAGGAGTGGACAATCACCTCCCTCTCCTGCTGGCTACCCCTTTTTCAGTGCAGCCCAGAACACACATGGATCTATCTTTTCCATACGGATATTCCCATCTGTGTACATATATATACCACACCTACACCCCCACAATCTGCTACAACTCCATAGAATTTTCAAGGTTGGAAAAGACCTGGATGATCTTATGATCTTATGATCTCAGATCTTATGATCTGGATGATCTTATGATCATCCAGTCCAACCATCACCAATACTTCCCAGTTAAATCACATCCCTCAACACAACACCCAAACTTTTTGTCAACTTCCCAGGGTTGGTGACTCTACATGAGAGAAAAGGGCACTCAGATAAGGGATTCTGCATTTGCTATTAGCAGAGGTGGGATGAGACCGAGCACTGCCCCAGCTCCTGGGATAATGCAGAAGGGCTGAGACCTTCCAGCTGCTTCCACCCAGGGTCACACAGCAAAGCCGACCCTGCAGGAGTCTGCATCATTCTTTGCATGGCATTGCTAAGAGGAAGATCCCCCCCCTACCCTTGGCTCTACACTCCAGCTGCTGTCTGCCATCTGTAAAGCCACCACAGCTCTCCTACTGGAGTTCCCATCTGCACAGTGACAGCTTGGTTTCTTCTTACTGTCAAAGCAGCCACAGCCTCAGTGCTTCTCAAATCTCCCCTTTTCAGCTGATTTCCTCTTTCTAGTGGCTGGGCAATTCCTCCCTCTCACAGTCATCCCTCTGCCCCACTCTGTGCCCACAGACCCAGAGAGGGCACACAGAGCCAGCCCTGTCCCAGCTGCTGCTGCTTCACATCTGACAGTCTCAGGAGCTGAGATCCAGGCCGAGACAGCAATGCCCAGACATGGTTTGTAGGACGTTTGTGATAGGAAATAGGGAGGCTTGTGATTAAACCTGCCCCCTAAGGAGGAAGGCAATGCTGCCTGCAGCCCCAGCAGGCATTACAAAACATCCCCATTTACAGGAGGGTTTTAAATAGCACAATTCAGGAACTACAACTGCACAAATTCCCGCATGCCCTGGAATAAGTTTGGGAATGGACATGGTTCTACCACCTGTGCAATGCCATAGAAATAACAACCATCCACCTGTAAACCTCCATCCTCTCCCCTGCTGCACAAAGGGAAGCTCAACAGCAGTGCACAAATGTCCCAGCAATGTCTGAGCACTGCTCTGTGCATCCCAACCTGCTCATCCCATCCACTCCTGGCTGGGCAGCAGGATTGGGGTGGCACATTGCAATGGGCACAGAGGAACATGGAAGCCCCACACATGTGAGGAAGGGGCTGGCTGTGCTCCACACTCACGTTATCAGACGTGATTTGCCCTTCTGTGGGGAGCCTCTGCTCTTTCCCAGCTCATCCTCCAGTGTCTGGGACTCCAGGATCTCATTCAGGATGTTGTTGGCTGCGGGGCAACTCCATGAATAGCCTCCCCTCCACTGACCGGCACACAACAGCCGCTCCCGCGCACTGCGGCTCAGCCAATCGGAGCCGGCGGAGCTGCCGCTGCCCGATGGGACCCCCCCCACACATATTGACCCCCCAGACGAGGAAGAGGAGGAGGAGAGCGACGAGGAGCTGCCGCAGGAGCTGACGTTGGGGCGGGGGGGCAACGCGGGGTGGGGGTCGGCAGTGGGGGGGTGGGGGAGGGGGTAAGGCAGCATTACCCCCGGACCCCGTGGACCCCCCCCAGCCAAAGTGCTGCTCTCCGACCCCCGCGGGCTCTTTGTGCAGCCGCTGCCCTCCAGTTATAGGACCCCCCCTCCCATATTGCGCTTTGCTCACCCCCACCTCCGGAACCCCCCCCCCACTCACCACATCGCCCCCTCCCCCCCCGGGTGGGGTTATGGGGGGTGGGGTGGGGTCGACGATGTGCCGTAAGCCGCGCCGGGGTCATGTGACAAACCCCCCCCCCCATCAAGATGAATGGGGCGCTGTCGGGGGGGGGCTCAGCCGTAAGGATAAAGCGGGGGGGTTAATGACGGGGGGGGGCAGTGCTATAGGGAACGCAACTAATCTAAGCCCCCCCCCCCCACATTAACACCCCATTGTGTGTGGGGGTGGTGGGGGTGGGGCACACAATAACCCCCCCAAAGGCCAAACAGCCCCAACACCCCCCCTCAAAGCCGCTGACTTACGCTGTGCCCCCCCTGCATGAAGGGCCCCCCCCCATCGATTGAGCCCCCCCCAATCCCATCTATAGTTGAGAGCTATGCTTTTTGTAACCCCCCCCTTTTAAAGCCCCCCCCCCCACACAATGTTGTGCACGATGTGCTGCCCCCCATGAGCCCCTGACCCCCCCCCTTAAAAGATGGGGTGGGGGGGGTGGTCTCGGACCCCCCCTCCTTTAAACGATGGGGTGGGGGGGCGGATTGTCACTGCCCCCCAACACCAAAATGGACACCCCCCTTTTAAAGGATGGGGTGGGGATGGGGGGGTGTGGGGTGAAGGTGATCTCGCCCCCCCCCCCATTAAAACGGACCCCCCACCCCTTTAAAGGATGGGTGGGGGTCGGTTACGGGCCCCCCCGGCGCTGTGTGTGTATGTGCCCCCCCCCCGTTTTGCTCCCCCCGTGGCGCAGTGTGCTGGGAAAGGATCTCTGTGTGGAGATTGCTTCTACTAGAGGTAGTTCTATAAGACTGTTATATAGAGCTGTGCAGGGCCTGTAAAGAGAGTTGAGGGGGACTCTAGTGGGCATATGGGGCTGTGGTGGGCAATAGGAGGACTAGGGGCTCTAGGGGGCTCTGAGGGTGTGTAGGGGTTGTGGATCAGGTTGGATCTTAGGAAGATGTTTTTCACTCAGAGGGTGGTGACGCACTGGAACAGGTTGCCCAAGGAGGCTGTGGATGCCCCATCCCTGCAGGCATTCAAGGCCAGGCTGGATGTGGCTCTGGGCAGCCTGGTCTGGTGGATGGCGTCCCTGCACATAGCAGGGGGTTGGAACTGGATGATTTTTGGGATCCTTTTCAACCCAGGCCATTCTATGACTGTACAGTTCCATAGTGGAACAAATATAATATGCTAACTATGTAAAACATGGAGTCAGACCTGTGTGATTTGTCCACACCAGGAGGTGATTAGAAAACAATTTGTAAGCTACAAAGCTGCTTGCTGGAAAGGAAAAGAAAATAAAACTACAAGAAAAAGGGAAATCATTTCTTCCTGAAAATAGGAAGAATTATAGATCTGACATGAAATTTGAGTGAAGCTCCTGATTTTATGAAGCTATTCCCATTATTTTCTTGGTGCTGTGTTTCCCAAATGAGTGGTTTCTGGCTCTGCTGCAGCACCAGTCTGCATGTGAACATCAACTCTGTTCACCATCTGGGAAGATTAGGACTTCCCTTCTCCTACCAGCACCACTGAATTACAGTTACTCAGTGGTTAAACAAAGGAATCCTTAAAGAAGGGTTTACAGCTGTCCTGTTGTCTGAAGTGCTTGGGGCATTCTGATGCTATTAAGCTCTATGTATTAACAAGTTAAAAAAGAAAAGGTAGGCATCTGATTGTTGTGACAGTTTCTAAGCGATTTGGAAAGCTGTACCACCCAACCACTCCTTCTATTTGATGGAGGTGACAAAGCTCAGTTTAATTTCTGACTGCTGTTTAAATTCTGAAGCTCGAGCTGGTTCCTGGAGCAGAAAAAGCTCGGAAGCTGTCCCTCCTACAAGCAGGCACCTCTGAGCAAAATATGACATCTCAGTTTCTGATGGTAAGGTCAGGAGATCTGATTCCAGCATCTAGCTTTTGGCTTAATACTGTGTTAGTGGGACCTTTGGCATCTAGCACTTAATGATCTTGAAGGTTTCTTCCAACCCAAGCCCTCCCATGATCCTATGATTCTGTGATTTCATTCAGGTTTATTGAGATGAGTTCTCCTGAATGTGCTGTTCTCCATATGATTATAATTGGAGTCCAGATGGGTGACTGAAACCAGACACCAAACTTTCTGATGGCCAAAATTAAATGAAATCAATCCTTTACTGTGTCAGTAGTCTGTAACTAGAGCCCATCAGGTAATTCCCAGCCTCCTGCCTGTATCAGTGGCTGCACACAGTGAAAAAGTCTGATGGGCTTTTAACCTCTAAAATGTTCCAAAGCAACCAGAGGGTGAATATATTCACTATGTAAATACCTGCAGGAATAAGCTTGTCATGTATGTCCTCAGGTACCACAGTAGTTAATGGTGGGACTCAGTAGGTCATGCTGAAAGTTGAGTCTGCTGATTTTGAAGGTCTTTTGAAGGTCTTTTCCAGCCTACATGACCTTATGCTAATATTTCTGAAATTTATTTCTGTTCAGCTCCCAGAAAACCTCCCACCCAGCCCCCAACTGACCCCGTGGTGAAAAATAAAACAGAAACCTCAGTGACGCTGGCATGGTCCCCTCCGAAGATGCACCGCCCCATTCCAGTCGATGGCTACATTGTGGAATGCAAGAAACTAACTGGCTTCACCTGGGTGAGGTGCCACGAGTCTCATGTCCCCGTCCCAGAGTTCACGGTGAGCAATCTGTCTGAAGAGGCTGATGATCAGTTCCGAGTGTCTGCAGTCAATGCGCATGGACAGAGCCCGTCTCTGGAATTCCCAGGGAGCGTGCACCTTGGTAAGCACAAAAACCCCAATGGAAATGGGTCAGTGTGTGCTGAGCAGCTGTGTTGGTTCCCTAAAGATGCTTCCTTTGACTTTAAGGTTAGCAGTGCATTAACACACCAAAGGCTTTCCTTTATTCCTAGTTCTCCTATCTCCTATCAACCTCCAGCTACCACTAAAGTGATACGAGTTGTTTCTGTGACAGAGACATGAATATCCTTATCTTTTGATATCTCACATGTGCAAGAGGCAGAACTTTCTGTAACAGATCTTAAGCACAGAAGTGCTTCTTCTAGCACTCATGCAAAGGGAGAAGTAGAAATGTACCTATGATTTAATCTTCCATCTCTAAATGAGATACCAGACTTGCATCTAAAGAGCATTAAGACATACATGTTCTTCCTCAGACCCAGTCCTGGCTGTGAAATCCCCCCTAACAACTGGTGAAGCTGTACCTGGAGGGGATGCCATGTTTACTATTGACCTTACAACAACGTGCAAGCATGCCAGCTGATGAATGTCTGCAGTTCACAGCTATTGGCCAGTGCATTCAGTCACCAGGTTTACCACTGCATGACCATAGAGCAGTACTTTCAGCTGCAGGTTCAGACAGCCTTTCTGATTGCACTGGAATAGTTTAGAAGTAGGGGAGCAATCATTCCAATAATATCTCTATCAATCAGCTTTGCATGACAAAGTAGAACAAATAAACATTCATGATGGGAGGACCTGTTTGTCATTGGGTGGAAACCTCTGCAGAAGCATGTTTAGAGCATTCTTAATCAGTAGAAGGAGATGTTTGGTTGATTTTTACTTAGTAAATCCAGCAAGAAGACCAAATGAAATATCGTGAATTGCTCAGCACTGACACAATGATGAGTGCAGGAACAGAAGGTGATACTTTTTCAGAGATGTTGCAGCAAACATTGACCACGTTAGCCTGATCTAAATTGAAATAACGAGGCCTTTGCTCCTGACAGGTGCTGCAGTGAGATTTACCAAGAAGAGCAAAGATGTAGAAAAGATCTGCGCTTGGCTGCGTGAGGAAGCCAAACTGCAGGCTGAGCTTTCAGACACAGGCGCTACTGTGGAGTGGATGAAGGATGGGAAGGAGCTCAAGGCCAGTGAAAATTATGAACTGCAAATTGTGGGGAAGAAACACACCCTGAAAATTCACAACGACTCAATGGATGATGCTGCAAGTTATCAGTGCATCTGTGAGGGGGATAAAATGCTCTGTCAGCTTTCAGTGAAAGGTATGTGACAGTCTGGGCTGTCCTCTTCCTGCCCAGGGCCAGCAGACTGCATTCACCTGACTCCCCGACAGTCCAGCTGTTGTCAGACAGCATCTGGGGTGTTTTCAGTGGCTGTTTTGACTTGAACTGGCCAATCTGCTTTGTAGAGCCATTTGATTTCTGTGTTCTGTCCTGTGATTCGTCCCTAAGATATAGAGGAAATCAAGGGAAAGACAGGAAAAAGAGCATCCCAGCCTTCCTGCTCTTCTGTCAGGGTGGCCACAAGAGATGATGTCAACATCTCTTTTTGTAGCAGTGATCCCAAATGTAGAAAACACCTGTGAAGAGTCACAGGGACTAAATTGATGGAGAGCAGAACTTCCTGCCAAGGCTTGTCAGCTAGTCTTAATTTTGCTTTTCTTCTCTCTCTTTGTCATGTTAGCATAATATTTCATACTGGCAGGTCTGCCCATAGAATTAACTGGCACAGGCTGCCCAGGTAGGTGGTGGGATCCCTGGAGGTGTTCAGGAGCTGTCGAGATGTGGCCCTGATGGATGTTATCAGGGGGCATGGTGGGGTGGGTTGGGGTTGGAATCAAAGGAGGACCCCCATGTATTTCATCGGGAAGCACTACTGGTAATAAGACCTTTGGAGCAAATCCTGGTAGGGCCACGCTCAGCTGGTCCAGTCTGGAGGCTGTTTCTCCTTACTGCAGTATCTGCAGTGAAAACCAGCAGCTGCTTTTGTGTGGTTGGGCTCACATCCAGCAGTGGTGACAGGACTACAATGATAAGAGACAGTTCCTGAAAAAATGAATGAAATTTGACTGTATGATAGGATGGAGTTAAATGTATTGACAGGATCTCAGTCATCCCAGTGTCCATCAGCTGGCTCTCGAGCTCCTAAATACAGGCATTCTGTAGAACGTTGTTGAATTTGTATTATACATGCGTGTTATTGGAACTGCAGAACAAATGCATGCATAATCCAGACTTTGATTTTAGCAGCTCTGACTGCGCTGTCTCAACAGACCCAACTCAGTTGTGTGCGCTGTTTTGAAATGATATGTTAACAAGAAGTTGGAAAACAAGCTCAATTACCCTCAGTAAAATAGGACCGTGGACTTAGGCTTGAACTTTTGGCTAAGACAGTGGTGAGATTTTGAATCTTTGAAGTCAATTATTCCACGGTGTGTTAATAAGGGCCAGTTTTATCATCTAACTTTTGCACTCCAATTAATTTCCATAAAGGAATTCTTTTTTTTCTTTTTTCTTTTCAGTCCTAAGTGATATCTCTATCTTTTAGGCTTGATTTGTTTGCCAGGGGGTTACAGTGCAGTAATAGATACCCCCTCCATTGATTTCCTTCTAGTTTGCTTGTTCCAATTCTTTCCTCAGTTTTCCTATTTTAGACATTTTCTTGAAGCCTTGGGCTTCTTCCTTTGGCTCTGTCCCCTGTACAGTGTACGTCCTTCAACTTGTGGAGATAATGTAATCTGGTACGTGGTTTATAAAAGCTGCCAATTTGCCAGCTTCTGAATTAGAATCTAGCAATTAGAACTAGGACTAAACGTGCACGTTTGATCTTATGATAAATGAATGCCTCATGGTCACCAATGTCCCTGCAGTTCTTTACCATCATATGTATTTTGTGTCTTCATATTTTGTTTCAGCACTGGCAAACTTCGTAATCAAAGAGACAAGTGGAGGAGTAATCAGGGCCGTTGCTGGAAAACAAGCTGAATTTGTTTCTGAGACCTCTGAAGCCAATGTCATGGTGAAGTGGTACAAAAATGGCAAAGAAATCAAGACCAGTAAGAAATTCACAATGGAAGATAAAGGGAAACTGCATAAGCTTGTGGCTTCAGCTGTAACGAAAGAAGACGAGGGAACATACATCTACACAATTGGAGATGACACTCTGATTTTTGATTGGAAAGTCTCAGGTAAGTTTGTGAGGCAAACATAGGATCACAATCCATGTAAAGCACTTCAGACTTAATTCATTTTATTTGTCCAATGCTGTGGGTTTCCAGTATTTAGGACAAAGATTGCATAGCTCTATTGAAGCAATTCTGACCTTCCTGTTGTCCCTATGCAAATCCACAGTATGAGCAAATAATGTAACTGTGTTGTGATGAATTCAAGACAGCCTTAGCTCCAGCTGGGGCTGGAGTCACGACTTGAGCCCTGACATCTGGGCTTCATTCATCTAGTTCATGTATTGCCTCAGCACTTACATCATCTTTAAACCTATGACTGAAATGGTCCTAAGTTATTAGCATGGGAATCCTGTCTCCTCTTTGGACAAATTAAACTCCACATTTGGAGAGTTGAGTGTCTCCTGCTGTACCCGAAGGACATTGTGATCTCTGAGGTGTCTCCCTGAGGTGCTGTAAGCACAGCCATTAGCTCATAGTGCAAGTAAAGCACTGTTAGGTCAAGCCTGGAGGAGTAATGCTTGTCACTGACATGTTCCTGTTCAGGGTGGAGCTGGAGGGTAAAATAACACAAGAAATTGTCATTGAAATTCAATATCTGTGAAATTCAGCTGGTTGCATTCACAGAACCTGGCGTTAAGATCTGTTTTCTGTTTTATATCTTGAGCCTATTTTCCATAACCCAGTCCTCATTTATGAACTGAAGCTCTACTGAAAGCCTTTCGCTGTGTATGCTCATGCTGCAGTGCAGCGCTTGTGACCTTTAACAGCACATTCACGTTCCTCTGATCACAGGATCCTTACGGTTGATTAAGACCCTCTAGTCTGACTGCTCACCCATCACCACCGTGATGCTCACCATCAGCTTAGCTAAAAACTCAGCAGAGATGATAGATCAAGCACAACACTGGATTTGGGGTGGCTAGAGATTCCTAAGATATTGAAGGATTGCTTGCAGGTGGTGTTGGTTCAGGTATTCACCCTGCATCCCACCTGCTGTTCTGTTTGGTTGAGAATCATGCATTCTGCAATTTCACTTTGTAATTCAAAGACCCTGGCTTTATCTGTTGAAAAACTGATCTAAAACAAGCCAAGAAGACTCCGTTGGAACTGGTTGATGCAGAACAAAGGCATCCCCAAAGGACAAGTTGCACTGTTTGATGAACATTATTGGATGAGAGCTAAGCTAAGATTTAAAAAGTTCTGGGGCTGTCTCTGAGCATCAAATACAGAGGAAGCCTGCATGATTCCCTGAGAATGGATACCTCCTACTTTGGTGTAGGGTTAAGGGAACACTAGCAGTAACTCCTATCACAAAATGTCGCATGGCTCAGACAAAATGCCATCAAGAGGGCTTAATTAGGAGCACCAAATGGTCGCAAGATGGTCTTAGGGCAGGGAAGTAATCTATCTATGTGATATTGATTGATGCTATTAGTTCTTAACAGCTTGACTCTAGAAGGACTGTTGTTCTTTGGTCACCTAGTTATAAAAGAATAAATGGCTCCTGTCTATTACAATTTTTAACGCATTTTTTGTTCACTGATGCCATAAATGTTCCTGGCATAGTAATTGGCCTTGGTATATTCAGTGACTGAAAGCAACAGTTGTTGCTCTAAGAAATGCAGTACAAAGCTAGGTCTCCTGTAGCTCACAGCCATCAGCTTGCTCCTCAGGCAGGTTCTGTCCGTGTATGGGAGATCACAATGTGAACCACTGATTGATCAGCTGAGGCAAGTGTGGGGTCAGCTGTGGGAGCACAGGTGAAAGTTATGTAGCTGTGCTCCCTGGAGGGGTGGAGTTCGACTCCACCTCCTCTGAGACCTCATTTAAGGGCTGACCCTCACTGAGGCAGCATCTCTTGGAGATTGCTCACCAGGGAGGATCACCTCAGCTCTGGTGAGTTCCCTTTTCCTTATATCTTCTGTATTTCTACCATTTTACTTGTAATTGCTATCCTTGTTAATACCAGCATAGTTATTGCCAATACATTTGGCAAGCCAGGCAGGAGCCACTGACTTGGCATCTAGAAATATAAGGAAAAAAAAAAAATGTCCTTTGTGTGGAAAATCTTTAATTGGTACAAGGGGGAGAAGACCACCCCCTTAGGGACATGCCTTCCTGGACAAATTCCAGGTTTTGAGGCGTCCCCATATTACCAATTAGCAACAATTATTGAACAATGGGGCCCTTTAAGAGTACCAAATAACATGGATGCCTATTGTCTAACTGATTACTTTCTAGGACTACAAAAAGATATCTTAATTACAAAAGAAAAGTGAATGGCTGCATCTATGGCAGTCTGGCCATTATTAAATGCTTTAAATCAGGCAGAGATAAAATCAAACAACATTGCACATGAAAATGAATTGTTAAAGGCCCGTATTGAAAAATTGGAGGGTGAGATCAATCTATTGACAGGAAAAAAACCGTCATTTTCTTCCTCCAACCCTCAAATTAGATACATTTCATTTAATGACGATCAAGATCCTGAAGAAATGAATCAAAATAAGATCACTAAATCTGATCTAGATAAACCATCTGAGACGGACTCACTAGAAGTCCGTCCAGTAATAACTCAAAAAACAAAGAAAATTCAAGATCGACCAGCAGGAGTACCTCCTGATCAATGGCCCCCTGCCGAATCTGTTTTACATGTAACAGCCCGTCCATATACACCTACTGAACTCATGGACCTAGTGCAACGATTTAGGCAAAGGCCAAGGGAAAGTGTTCCGGCTTGGTTATTACGGTTATGGGATTCAGGGGCAGATAGTGTACTGGTTAGTGGCCCCGAAGTATCTAAGTTGGCCACAATAACAGTACATCCTGCCCTTTGGCAGAGACTGTATGCTGGGACTCAGTTCCCTGAAGAAAACCATTCAATTGTAGAATGGATAATGGCTGCTTGCCGCATGGTGTGGACAAATAAAACTGATATGCCAGTAAACACAGGGATGTGGTCTTCTATGGAAGACCTTCAAAATTATATACGCGAATTAGGTATGAGAGAGGCTATCTACGAAGACACATTCGATAGCCCTGATATGGTTAAATTTTCTGCGGGAATGAGGGACCTAATTTTACAGTAAGCACCCTCTCATATGTATGGAACCTTGGTTTCCATACTTAATCCAGTAGTATCCGCAGAGGCAGTAGTCCAACAAGCCGCCCAATTGGTAGCAGACCTCGGAGAAACTGAGCGTTTACGAGCTAAGCGCAATATCAGGGTGATTGAGGATGCCGAGGCTTTTCCAATAGTGCGAGCCAGAAGATCGGCCCCGCGAACTTCTCGGGCAGGACCTGTTAGGGTATCCCGGAAACAAATGTTTAATGATCTGCTCCGGGCAGGCGTTCAGTTTTCAAAAATTGATGGGCAGCCCAATCAGGTTCTCCTTCAGTTGTGGAAGCAACTGAAGGATGAACAAAAATTTCAGAATAAACCCAAAAGGCCAGGGATAAGATTTATAGAGCGGCGACCAACAACAACATGGAATTTAGAAGATTTTATAGTTCCAAATAGGAAAAAGAAGCCACCTCAGGTGCCTCGGGTTATGACACCGGAGGTATCGGAGGTAAAAGACTTGAATCTGGCTCAGTTCATGGCTTGACGAGGGATGTCAGTCCTCCTAGGGCCTCTAGATGGGACCGGAGGCCCTATGTGGAACTGACGATATACTGGTCCCGAAAGAATATACAGAAGGTTATGGCCCTAGTTGATACCGGGGCAGAGACATCTATAATATATGGAGACCCAACTAAATTTAAAGGTAATAGAGTGATGATTGGAGGTTTTGGGGGACAAACCATTCCGGTCACCCAAACCTGGGTAAAACTGGGGGTCGGGTGTCTTCCACCACGGGAGTACAAGGTATCCATTGCCCCAATTCCAGAGTATATATTAGGAATTGATATCCTGTGGGGTCTGGCTCTCCATACAACAGTGGGAGAGTTCCGATTGCGGCAGAGATGCATTAGTATCCGGGCAATCCAGACAATATTGAGAGGCCATGCAAAACATGAGCCTATTTGTTTGCCGAAGCCACGCCGGATTACTAATGTGAAACAGTACACACCCCACACACGGGTGGGCAGGATGAAATAACAAAGACGGTGCAGGAATTAGAAAGAGTGGGTATTATAAGGCCTTCACATAGCCCATATAACTCCCCAATATGGCCAGTGCGAAAACTGGATGGAACATGGAGGATGACAGTAGACTATAGGGAATTAAATAAGGTCACGCCACCTGTTCATGCGACTGTACCCAATATTGCCTCCCTAATGGACACACTAAGCAGGGAAATCAAAACATATCACTGTGTCTTGGATTTGGCGAATGCATTCTTCAGTATTCCAATCAGTGAAGAATCGCAAGATCAGTTTGCATTTACATGGGAAGGGAGGCAATGGACTTTCCAGGTCCTACCCCAAGGGTACGTACATTCGCCCACTTTTTGTCATAATTTAGTGGCACGTGATCTGGCTAAGTGGGAAAAGCCAAATAATGTCAATTTATATCATTATATTGATGACCTCCTGTTAACATCCGATTCGTTAGAGGCGGTGAGACAAGCAGCAGATTTGTTGATAGCTTACCTGCAGAAAAGAGGGTGGGCTATAAACCCACAGAAGGTGCAAGGTCCGGGGCTATCTGTAAAATTCCTGGGAGTAATTTGGTCTGGGAAAACCAAAGTACTACCCAGTGCGGTAGTAGATAAAGTCCAAGCGTTTCCAGTCCCTACAACATCAAAACAATTGCAAGAATGTTTGGGTATATTGGGGTATTGGCGCTCCTTTATACCTCATTTAGCTCAGCTATTAAGGCCATTATACAAGCTTACAAAGAAGGGTCAATCATGGAATTGGGGAAAGATAGAACAGGATGCTTTCCAACAGGCAAAACTGGCAGTTAAACAAGCTCAGGCGTTGGGTATATTTGATCCGACCCTCCCAGCTGAACTAGATGTTCATGTTACTCAAGATGGTTTTGGCTGGGGCCTGTGGCAACGCCAGAGTTCTGTTCGAACCCCCATTGGATTCTGGTCTCAGGTTTGGCACGGAGCAGAAGAACGATATAGCATGATTGAGAAACAGTTATTGGCTGCCTATTTGGCATTACAAGCAGTAGAGCCGATAACGCAAACAGCAGAGGTCATAGTTAAGACTTCATTACCAATCCAGGGGTGGGTGAGAGATTTGACTCACCTTCCTAAGACGGGGGTGGCCCAAGCACAAACGGTGGCACGATGGGTCGCCTATCTAAGCCAGAGAAGCAGTCTGTCTTCATCTCCACTTAAAGAAGAACTACAGAAGATCCTAGGCCCAGTGACGTATCACAGTGATACATCAAAAGAACCGATGGTTGCTCCACCAGAGAAGAGTCCCGTTCAGGAAGGAAGATATCCTATTCCTGAAGATGCCTGGTATACGGATGGGTCCAGCAGAGGCAACCCGAGCAAGTGGCGAGCAATAGCATACCATCCCTCTACTGAGACCATCTGGTTTGATGAGGGGGATGGTCAAAGCAGCCAATGGGCAGAATTGCGAGCCGTGTGGATGGTTATAACTAAAGAACCTGGTGACGGCGTCCTGAACATCTGTACAGATAGTTGGGCTGTGTACCGGGGGCTCACTCTGTGGATTACGCAATGGGCTACCCAGGAATGGACTATCCACGCCCGACCGATTTGGGGTAAAGACATGTGGGTAGACATTTGGAATACGGTCAAACACAGGACAGTATGTGTCTACCATGTCTCTGGTCATCAACCCTTGCAGTCACCAGGAAATGATGAAGCTGACACACTGGCCCGAATCCGATGGATTGAGAATTCACAATCTGAAAATATTGCCCGTTGGTTACATCAGAAGCTACGGCATGCTGGACAGAAGATAATGTGGGCAGCTGCTAAAGCATGGGGGCTGCCTGTACAACTATCTGATATCGTTCAAGCATGTCAGGATTGCGATGCTTGCTCAAAGATGAGACCGAGACCGTTGCCTGAAACAACATCCCACATTGCTAGAGGATATAGTCCTCTTCAGAGATGGCAGGTCGACTACATTGGGCCCCTCCCTCGGTCTGAGGGGGCGAGATATGCCCTGACCTGCGTTGACACTGTAAGTGGACTGCTGCAAGCCTATCCTGTACCAAAGGCAAATCAAGCATACACAATTAAGGCACTTACTAAACTGATGTCTGCATACGGGACACCTCAAGTTATCGAGAGTGACCAAGGGACTCACTTCACTGGAGCGATGATACAGCGCTGGGCAGAAGAAAACAACATTGAATGGCGATTCCACCTGCCATATAACCCAACAGGGGCAGGCCTTATTGAACGTTATAATGGTATCCTTAAGGCTGCCCTGAAAACAGACTCTCAGTCCCTGCAGGGGTGGACAAAAAGATTATATGAAACCGTGCGGGACCTGAATGAAAGACCTCGGGATGGCAGACCCAGTGCCCTGAAAATGTTACAAACTATATGGGCCTCCCCTCTTAGGATCCAAATTACAGGCACCGATAATAAGGTAAAACCGCAGGTTGGTACTGAAAATAATCTTCTGCTCCCTGCCCCTGAGAATTTAGAACCGGGAATCCATAAGATAAATTGGCCTTGGAAGGTGCAGGTAGGACCCAAATGGTGTGGCCTACTTGCACCTTGGGGGAGATTATTGGAGGTGGGAGGTTCAGTCACCCCCTCGGTGATAGGTACATGGCCTACTGACATCGTGGTCAATACTCCGGCCTTTATTGCTAAAGGAACACCTATTATGTCCCTATGGCAGATCAAGACTCCTCCTCTGGTGCCAGATATAGTTATACAGCCACAGATATCTGGCCAGAGGGTATGGTATCGGAGGCCGGGACATAATCCAGTACAAGCAGAAGTATTGACCCAAGATAAGAATACGGCCTGTATCTTGCCCTGGAGGGCGGATCTTCCCCTCCTAGTACCCTTGAAACATCTATATGACTCCCCTTAAGATTGATTCTAAGCCTCTAGGACCATTACTCTGGACTGATGAAACGCAGACGGACCTGCACTTCAAGATGATTTGTCTCCGGTAACATCTATCAAGCACTGGCCCATGGAAGATCATAAACACCCATCCAATCATCATCATTTGAATAATATCAACATCTAATGCGACGGGAGATTGTATCAGCGTCGTGATTGGGTCTCTGTAATAAGGGGAACTCACCTAATCATTGGTTCACGTTGTGAAGGGGTGGAGTGTATGGGAGATCACAATGTGAACCACTGATTGATCAGCTGAGGCAAGTGTGGGGTCAGCTGTGGGAGCACAGGTGAAAGTTATGTAGCTGTGCTCC
Organism: Coturnix japonica; assembly: GCF_054131305.1. NCBI lineage: Eukaryota > Metazoa > Chordata > Aves > Galliformes > Phasianidae > Coturnix > Coturnix japonica. Next base: position 15,170,600 of record NC_140671.1, on the reverse strand, counting down.
CTGGAGGGGTGGAGTTCGACTCCACCTCCTCTGAGACCTCATTTAAGGGCTGACCCTCACTGAGGCAGCATCTCTTGGAGATCGCTCACCAGGGAGGATCGCCTCAGCTCTGGTGAGTTCCCTTTTCCTTATATCTTCTGTATTTCTACCATTTTGCTTGTAATTGCTATCCTTGTTAATACCAGCATAGTTATTGCCAATACAGTCTGGATGGAATGAAGGGCATGAAATACTGATGTGCTCATCAAACGCTGCTTGTTAGCTTAGAGACAAGGTGTTGAATTGGTTTGTTCATGTATTGCAAACAGGTTACTTAGCTGCCTTCATTTTAGCTTCAGAAGAACATGTGCAGAATACAGAATTGATTAGAAGAAATAAGAACTGTCTGCATAGAACTTACTCTTTCCTTGCACAGGAGAATCAAGCACACGTTTGTATGTGAGTACCTCCAGAGGTGAAACTTGATCCCCCAGATGTAATGAGCAGAGACATTACAATCAGTTCTAACTGTATCTTAATGCTGTGCTGAATAAGCCTGAGTCAGGATGTAAACCACTTTCTCTTTTTTTCTTCAGATGAAGCCATTAATTTTGTCAGCAAGTCCAAAACGACTCCAGAAATATCAGTCAGTCCTTCTGAAGACCTGGAGCTGGTGTGTGAGGTGTCAGCTGCAAGCGGAGCTGTCGTATGGAAGAAAGATCAAATAGAGGTGAAGCAGGACCAGAGGACAACCATCATCTCCCAGGGGACGCACCGCAAGCTCATGGTCAAAAATGTGACCCTGAAAGACCAAGGGAGCTACAGCTGTGAAACAAAAGATGACAAAGCAACATTCCAAGTGAAAGTCAGAGGTGAGAAAATGCTTGGAATCCCAGAGATAAAGGAACACTTCATTTTGTGTGTCTTGCATTTGGAGGATCAACTTACAGCCTCTCTGGTGCAAAACATTTTGGCTATAGGACTTTCTTTGTCATCTAGTGTCATAGCAACACTTTTCTACATGTGCTTTTCCATCCAGGAATGAATGACTGCAACAAACAATAGGCAAGGAGGGTAACTTGTGCAGCTCTTGTAGTCAGCTGGTGTCTGCAGGGTTACAGTGCAAGAGCACACCAGGCATGCAAGGAGTGAGAAAAGGGGAGGTGTTTGATGAGATCTGGTTACAAAATTTGAATGACACAATGAGGTGGAAAATGCCACTAATCAGACTCATAAATGGCCTGGGTTGCAAAGGCCCACAGTGCTCATCCAGTTCCAACCCCCTTCTTCCTATGTGCAGGGTTGCCAAGCAGCAGCCCAGGCTGCCCAGAACCACATCCAGCCTGGCCTTGAATGCCTGCAGGGATGGAGCATCCACAGTCTCCTTGGGCAACCTGTTCTAGAGGGCCATTCCCTTCTGATTTACTGGAAATGTAGAGAGACATCAGAAGAAACAAAGAGAAGGGAGGAGGTTCAGCAGTGCATGCAGGTGTTCTAAATCTCATGTCCAAATCTGCTATCAGACTGCGAAATGTTTAGATTTATGATATGATATGAAATGATATGCCTATTCATTTCCCAAGGCAAAATAGAGGGGAAAGTATTTTCCTGTCTTAATGAGGCATCATGATGGTCCCTGTGAAGGGCAAGTATAATGAAAATGGGGAACTGGAGTAAGCTCTGCAGCAGACTACAGCAAAATGGTGTGACTGTTGTGATGTCCCTGCAGAGAAAGAAGACGTGTTTACAAACAAGGACAAGGTACAAAAGGAGGTGAAGGCTGCACTGACTCAAAATGCCACGTTGAGCTGCGAGGTGGCCCAGGAGAAGATGGAGGTGAAGTGGTACAAGGAGGGGAAACTGATCACCTCGAGCAAGAAGTTCAAGGTGGAGTCAGAGGGCAAACAGTGTCGGCTGGTGGTGATCCAGGTAGAGAAGAAAGATGCAGGGGAGTACAGCTGCGAGGCTGCTGGCCAGAAACTCACCTTCAAGATTCATGTCACAGGTGAGAGAGAACACATTTTGGCCTTTCATTCTAGAATGTTTTAGAAAACGGTCATTAGTTTGTAAGTTTTCCCTGCTATGCTTAAAATTTTTGGAGCTGAACTTTGGGGTGGTTAATTTCTGATGAGGAAATTGAACAAATTATTCTAAATACAGTTGTGAGGCAGCTCCATCTTTTAAAATCTTCAGGAATTTCCTTTTGCTGTGGGAATGAGGCCATAGACAAGAAAGTTCTGATTGCACTTCTCCATTCCCACGTGCCTGTACCACTAGAGCAACTCTGCAATGCAGCTGCGTCTCAGGAAGTTTCAGAACAGGGGCTTTGTGTCAAGCACTAGGGGGTGTGCTCTATGTAACATGTTTTTGTCTTGGAAGGGCTCATTTAGCATGGGAGAGAATACTACAGGAATGTTTTGTATAAGTTGATGTTTTGAAGACATAAGTAAATGGCAGCTAGGGGACGAAAGAGTCATGAGAGTCATACAAGAAGCATCACAGAATGCCTTTTGTTGGAAGGGACCTGGAGGATCATCCAGTTCCAATCTCTGTCCTGGAAAGGAACACATTCTTTGAGACTAGGTTGCTCTAACACCCATCCAGCCTAGACTTGAATGTTTTCAGGGATGGGGCATCCATAAATTGCACAACTTCTCTCCACATCATTCTCTTGGGGCATCAGACTGGGAGAACTGATTCATTTTTCTGACTCCTTCCCCAAAACCTGCTCTTCTTTCAAGAGGCCAAACTAATGTATCTCTCTCTTTTCAGAGCCAGAATTTGTATTTACAAACAAGGAGAAGGTACAGAAGGTGGTGAAGGCTGCAACAACAGAAAATGCCACGCTGAGCTGCGAGGTGGCCCAGGAGAAGATGGAGGTTGTCATCAATTTATAAGCAATGAGCCAATAATGTTCCAATTATAAACTTTTATTAATTGTAGCGGGTAAAACTAAAAGGCAATTCAGTGCTGGGCGACAGGGGGATTATTGTTCCTCCAACTGCCGCGCCGTCCCGTCCCTTGCAACTTCTTTTGTATTGTCCATCCCGAGCGTATTGTCCTTTAATTGGTCGGTTGTGATCGTGCGACTTGGTGTGTCGTTCCTTGGTTGGTCCTTCCGTGGAACTTTGTATCCATCGGGGCGCGCTTTGCCTGTAACTACGCAGAGTACACAATCTACCCATAAAATTAGAGTGTTCTGCAACCTTTGTGGCCTCCATATTCCACCATTATATCCCGGTCCTAATGAACAAGCACTCCACCACAATGCTACCACATCCCGGTCTTAATGAGCAAACATTTTATCACAGAGGTCAAGTGATAAAAGGAGGGGAAACTGATCACCTCGAGCAAGAAGTTCAAGGTAGAGTCAGAGGGCAAACAGCGTCGGCTGGTGGTGAGCCAGGTGGAGAAGAAAGATGCAGGGGAGTACAGCTGCGAGGCTGCTGGCCAGAAACTCACCTTCAAGATTCATGTCACAGGTAAGACAGGTGTTGTATGAAATACAGCAGAGAACAGTAAAGTAAAATCTAGTTTCTATTATACTGCACCTGGATCACTGTAGTCTGTGCTGAGGTTTTTTCCCTAGACTTGATTGCCTGGGTTTGTAGAAAGTATTTGGTTTCAGTATGACACAAAGACCTGTTTCAGTCTGTCTGTAGAGCAATAATTAGTAATATATGTACAGTGGAAGCAATATTCAAGATATTATTCAAATCTCTCCTGTGCCTGAGATCCCAAACTGTAATTCTTGTTCACCTAAACCTTTGACTAAGATAAGTATGTGCAGTGAGGCTGGAGTGCATGTTCTACGTGCAGCCTTTCATGGCAGGAGAAGCAGGAACTTCTCCTAGTAGTACACTGCCTTTTTACTATGCCTTTATGTTGGAGGCTGCATCTGGATAGGTGAGTCTGCTACTCACAGTAAGAGACCTGGTAGAGCTGACTATTGCCAGAGCTCAAAGTAAGATAGATATCTGCAAATCACACACAAAGAACAAAGGACTGCGTTGGTGAGCATATTTCCTTTGTGCCTTTGACAGTCACAGTTGTGGCAATGGTAGAGGCCATGAGGAGTCTGTTCAGGAAGCCAGGAGTACTGCTCTGGGTCATGAAAAGGCAGCCAGTGGTTTGACTATCACATGTTTATGTGTTTTGATGTTTCACAGTGGGTCTTAAGTAAAAGGAACTCAGGTTTTGGTTGCCTGCAGGACAGATGTTCTTTTGGGTTCAATATGTTTGCATAGTGACTTGCAACCATGGGACTGGTGTTCAAGGACCCTCTTGGTTCCTTCAGTTCCTAGGTTCTTTCTTGCCTAGATTTGACACTTTGTTTCAACAGAAGAGCTGATATTCTCTAGTGAAGGCTATTAGTTTGGGCACAAGTGGTAACCTAAACCTGTTCCAACCTGTACATACAAACCTGCAAGTTGGTCTCATTTCGGTCCCTCAGTCAATACTTTTTCTTTTCTTCCCTCAGAGCCAAAACCTGTGTTTATAAACCAGGAGCAGGTGCAGAAAGAGGTGAGTGCTGCCCTGGCAGCAAGTGCCTCCCTCAGCTGTGAAGTAGCACAGGATCCAACCGAAGTAAAATGGTACAAGGATGGAAGACTGCTTGCCTCCTCCAGAAAGTTCAGAATGGAATCTGTGGGCAAAACACGGCGTCTGGTTGTGGAGCAGCTGGAGAAGAAAGATGCTGGAGAATACATCTGCGAGGCTGCTGGCCAGAAGATGACCTTCAAGTTGGAAACAACTGGTGAGCATTCGCTTTGGGAGCACTAAGCAGCTTTTTATGTGGCTTAGAGGAAGACTGGCTGTCTTCTACCCTGTGGGCATGGAACAGCCACAATTCCCCCCGGAACAACATCAATGACCCACACCACAAGTTGGATTCTCCTTTTTAATGTAGTGGTAGCGAGGTGAAAATCTGGCTGTGGAATATTTTTGACTAAGGAACTTCTACTTTAATTTCTAGATGTGCTGAATTACCCTCTGGAGTGTCTTTCTGAATATATAAGCAACCATGGGTGACTATGATCCTGATTTATATCTAGGTTCAGGCTTACTTTTTCAGTTAGGTTAGATCAATAGCTCCAGAGAAGATAGGGAAATACAGCAGTTCACTGATACCATGTGTCAGAAGAATGCAGCTCAGTGCTGGGCAGTTTGCTGCTTCATTCCCTCTTACAAGTTGCACCCAAGGCTGGAAAAGACCACTGAGATAGCTGAGTCCAACCCAGCCCACCCTCACTGGACTTACTAACCACGTCCCCAGTGCCACATACCCGTGGCTCTTGAGCACCTCCAGTGACTGCGGTATATCAGCGTGGTTGCTTCAGTTGTGGGAGTTTTCAGACACTGGCTGTTGTTCTAGCGAGACAAAAAACCAAAACTGATGGAACAGTGTCTATACAGGAAGCAACTGGCTGTCCTGATGGCTGCCAACAGTTTTACACAAGGTGTGTCATGCAAGCTTGCATGAGTCTGGTTTAAAAACTTGCTGTTCTGATGGAAGGAGAGGATGTTGGTACAGGATAACTGCGGGATTTGTGCTCTCCCGACATCCAGTTGCAATCACAGCTTATTGTTGCTATAGAAAACAGCTTCTCTGTAGACAAATTGAGTTAGTTCCAATAAGTGGCTGAAGCCCTAAGTGATCCAAGGTGAAGCATGATCCAAACTGGAATTTAACTAATTGTAGTAGGGAATCCAAGCCTTAATGAGATGAGTTATTTAAAATATGAGTCCTCCATCTAAAACAGCATTGAACTCTTACTCTGGTTTATGATAGAAGTGAGAGTTTAACAGCAGAAGTCTGAAGTTATGCTCCATATTTCTCATCACTCAAGAGAATATTTGAATATATGAATTCCTTTGGCTATGTTAGAGCTCATAATGAGGTCAGCTGATGTTCTTTAAATGCTCGGAGTCTAGCAATGTGGGGAAGTGGACTGCTATTTGCTGCTGAGCTTTAGGCTAAGAAGCCTGATTTTAGAGGACTGTGGACTTCCCCTTTCCCTTCCCCTCTCCTCCCCTTCTCCCTGGACTGATCCCACATGGTTTGAGAATGATTTCAGATCAAGGTAAATGAGGAATCGCCGTGTGAAAACCTGTTGTTTTACTGCACTATAAGAGACACTTAGTCAAAAGACAAGTGTGTGTTCCAAGCTTGAGATTGCAGGAGATCCTAGAAACAACTCAGCTGCTCAAACCTGTAGTCTGGCTGAATCTTTTATTGTCAGTTTTGGTCAGGAGGAGATGCTTGAGTAAGACAAATAAAAGGTCACGGGTAAGTTGGTCCTTCTTGTGATATACTTCTAGGCTTTCATCAGGGAGAAGCTTAATTAGTCCAAATAATCATAGCAGAAACCACACCAAGAGCATGAGAGTGAAATTTATACTTTCTTGACGTGAAGGAAAATTTTACCTGGTTCTGCCATTCCCCAAATATTTGTTTCCTTATGACAAGAAGAACTTTGCAGAAGTAATTTTTTTTTTCAGTCTTGCGTGCAACACAAAAAGGGGTAAAATCTAGGAGGCCACCTGAAATGTTTTTTCCATCTGGAAGGATCCATTTAACAGCACCCATGGACCTGGTTATGAACAAAACTAAGTTCCCAACTAAATCCACATTCTTCTTTCTCCTTCTCAGAATTGCCTGTGAAAATCAGCAAACCATTGGCAGACAGTAGCGTCATTGAGAAGGACAAGGTCACATTTGAGTGTGAGCTGTCCAGGCCCAACATGGACGTCAAGTGGTTCAAGGTATGGCATGTAATGGTATTTTCCTTTCTGACTTCTCTGGAAATGAATGAGAGCCTTTAATTTCACTTCCAAGGGATGCGAGTCTGAGCTTTTCCTTGATAGCTTTTTCACTGCTCTCTTTTCTTTATGCTCTTTTATTTGCCCAGATCAGCACTCTTTGTTATTATGTCCTGAGTTCATTTATCAAGTTGAAATTGAAGTTTGTTTTGGTTTTATTGTGAACTTTTTAGGTCATGCTGCACAAAATATTGTTGGTTGAACTACAGTACAGTCTTGAGCTTCAAGTCTAACACAGAAATTCTCAGCCGGGATTTTGTAGCCTTGTTGTGAACTGGGTTTTTGGGGTGAAATCTCAGTTTTCTTTGCACCTGACAGTGTGAGAATTTGCTCTGGCACTTTGTGTACCTCCCTGGTGCTCAGCTGTTCCTTCCCTTACTTGGGGATAACGTCATTTATTCAAGGTGATGTCCAAACAGGCTTGTTAACAGTCCTCCGCAGTGCTTTAAGCTGTCATAGGTCAGCCAGAATTTATGCATGTTCTATAGCCATTCCTTCATGTTGAAAACACTGCACTGTGCTTAAGCTTCAGCATATGTTCCAGTAAGCACAGTTCCATTAATTCTAGGGGAGTGGGTGAATTAAGCATAGATCTGAAGGCTCCCTTTGCTGAGTGCAGAGATGGAAGGACTAATGGAGATCTGACTTGATATTTTCCCTTCTAGGATGGGAAGGAGCTCTGTCAAAGTAAAAAAGTGGGCATTACTTCCCAGGGAAATAAGAGAAGTCTCATTATTCACAAGTGTGAATATGAAGATCAGGGAACATCCACATGCTGAGCAGCCTAAGACAAGACATCAGCTACCCTAAAGGTTCATTTTATGTTTAACTGAAAGAGCAAATAAATCCTCTTGTGGTATTTTGCACCACGGGAAGAAATGCTTCATGGGCAGTTTGGGCATTTCTTGGTTAGTCCTTTTGGATACCTTTCTCTTTCTTCTTTATGCTCAAGACAGATTTTCCCTCCATGTGTTGCATTGGTTAAACCCCAGTGTGTAGCTCATCATTGGGCTCTGAAGCATCAGACTTGTTACTGAACACATGGGTCTGCTGTGCCCTGGTAGATGCCACCTTCCCAAGGGACGTATGAAAGGATGCTTTTTTCTGATTTCCTACTAGATGCTGTCCTCATGTGGCCACTTGGGTTCAGTGTTAGCATGAACATGAACATGTGTCCTGTCCCATGACTTTGGTGAACTCTCATTTTCTCTCTCATTCTGCAACCAGGTTGGGTTGCTGTTTCAGTACTGGCTGTTTTATGTAGCCATTCCATTTGTTCTGGTTTACGTTCTTTTTTATTTTCTTTTTTTCAGGCATCATTTCTATACAGTAGACAAAGCCAGCCTATTACATTTGATTTACAGTTTTTAGCTTTTGCTGGTAAGCATTTCAGCTCTCAGGCAGTTTTACCAACAGCTTTGAAGAGCTGAAATGAACCAGCCTGGACACGATGGTCTGTTTTTGTTGGTGTAATGAATTTATGAAGTTAAACTGATTGACCCCATAAGGTTTTACAGTGTATGACTCACGTCTGGCAGAGTTATCACAGCAATGAGTTTATATACTTAGCATTTCAGGAGGCAAATGGTTGGGGATACTCTTTCATTTGCTTGCGTCTCAGAGTGAATCACTAGTATGTGAACCATCCTTCATCTCCTTTGTATTGCTTTTGTGTGTGTCTGTGTGTGGTTTCCCCTGTGAATTTCATTCTTTCCAGTTATATGGAAGTTCTCTTTTGAGCAGTGAAATTAGATGTTCCATCATCAGTCATAATGGTAAAGCTGAGTTGCCACGTTATCTGTGTCCTTTCTGTCTGGCGTCTCAATAACTGCTGCCCCACCACAATATCTGCCTAATACTTCAGCTCCATGGATGCCTCCTTGTGCAAACTGAGAGCCTGTATTTGGTGTGCATAGATCTGGGCTTACATCTGTGCTGGTAAATGCACTAGTGCATGGGCTAAGCAGTCCTGCCTCCTGTGCTGTGGGCATTGAGATGGGGCTCCTACAAGCTGCCCATTGCAAGATATTTAGAAACTAATTGCTGCGGAGGTTTCCATCCTCTTTTCAGACTAACTAAAATTTGGTTAGTGGGATCAAAACAGAAGGGGCAGGGAGGGAGAGCTGACCAAGGACTACTGATGGAACAACTATGAATCCTTGGTTCCTCAGGATTCCCTGCATCAGCAGTTGGCAACAGGAGTAAGGGGGCTCAGGAGGACACTGTGGAGTAGTGTGAAAAATGAGCGAAGAGAGTTACTAATTGATGCCTCTTGGAAAGTAGTCCAAGAGTGGTCCTCTTCCTAAACTCTCCTCTTGTGTGTGGTTTTATCTTTATGAGGCGTTCATAACAAGTGATGTGTAGATCTCCCTTATCTCGTAATGTCTTTGCCTGCCTGCAGTGAATATGCAGGATACTGGATCATATACCAGCTTCTTTGAATTACTGCTCATGTCAGGAGATAAAATCTGCCTATTCTTTGAACTAACACTGGCGAGGGTTAGTTATTCTGGCTACCGAGAGAATGACACAGCAGATTAAACTCTTTGTCATGGTTTAATAATTTTGTAATTTTTGCTATCAGTATTCCACATCATAACATCATATAAAGCATGAATAATTTTACTGAATCTGCAACTTACAGAAGAAGACTACATCTCCCAGGGAACAACACGATAGGTCACGGGACCTGGACACTATATTAACTCTGTCGCAGAACAGACTGACGTCTTTTCGAGTTCTGGCGTTCAGGGAAGTGTGTGGGAGCCTTCAGCCGTTTGCCTAGATTCACAGTAGGCCTCTCGGTTACGGGACTCATTCTCTCTCCTATTTTGCTTGATTCGTTAGCTCAATTTTCAATTATATTGTATTATATTGTGTTATCCTGTATTTCGATATAGTATTTAGTAAATAAGTGTGCCTCCTTAGATCGTTGCCGCTGTTTTCTTTTCTTAATTAACTTTTTCCTTTCGGCCTAGGGCCCCTCCGGGGCCTACGGCCCCTGTCACGGACGCAGGTGGATTTTTAGTTCAAACCGTGACAGATTTTGGTGGAGAATGCGGGCACATTGAGTTGCTGTTTTTCTGTGTTTTCTTCTGTTGCTCTTTTAGCTTTTAACAGAGCTACGAGTTTTTTTTCCCTGTTAAGGAGCTATCTCGTGTTTGCGGTTCTGCACCTGCGAACTTGACCTTGAAAGTCCAGGCGGACTGCCAATACTCCGGTATATTTTATAAACACTGCTGAGCTTTGTTTTCTTTTACTTTTTTCTCTCTATTGGAGGAAAAAAAATGTTTTCTCTACTAAATTTGTTTTACCAGGGACTGTGTGCCATTGGTTCCTTTTTTGAGACGCTCCGAACATATTGGGTCATGTTTAAGCTGGCCACTTTTTCTTATGGAGCTATACAATTGTATAATGGATTGAAAGCATGGTTAGCAATGCTCACTTCGTATCTGTATACAGCTCCAGAGGGAGCAACTAATGCAACTAATTATACAGAAATGGTGATTTTTAAGCGTGCTCCTCTTTCTTTCTATGAATCCTTTATGCAGTTCTTGAATGATCAGTGGGCCACACTCTTAATCTCCCTGATCTTACTGTTGATTATTGTAATAATCTCACTCAGTATCTGGATTTATAACATCCGGAGGAAGTCTTCTCTAGAACCAGAGAACACTGAGTGGCAGGGAGTGTGGAGAGGCTTTGAAGAGATTCTCAAAGGACAGACATCTTCAGTGTTATGGAGCTTCACGCCTGAACACTTGAAGAATCCTGAGAGTTTGATTGCATATTTGAGGCAGGAATGTTGTGGCTCAGGCAGATCTCAGGAGGCACAGATGATTTTGGGCCTAGCTAATGCTTATCGGGCCTTAGTCAATACCATTCCTGAGAGGGAACTTTTTGAAGCTGAGAGAGAGAGTCTCAGGGCCGAGAAGGAGAGTCTTAGAGCTGAGGCAGAAAAACTTTGGACTGAGAAGGTAGAGAGAGAAAAAGCTTTTGAAGCTGAGAGAAAAGATCTCCTGTACCAACGAGACTCAATCTGGTACGAGAAAGAGAATCTTAGAGCTGACGCAGAAAAAGTTTGGGATGAGAAAAGCTCCCTGCAATCCCAACTCAACACTCTCCAGTCCGAGCACAGCGCCCTCCGGTCCGAGCACGACACTCTCCAGTCCGAGCACAGCGCCCTCCGGTCCGAGCACGACACTCTCCAGTCCGAGCACAGCGCCCTCCGGTCCGAGTACAACACTCTCCAGACTGAGCGCGATGCCCTCCGGACCGAGCACAATGCCCTCCAGACCGAGCACAACACTCTCCAGTCCAAGTATGACGCCGTCCAGTCTGAGTGCGGTACCCTCCAGGCCAAGCATGATGCCTTCCAATCCAACTGCGACACCCTCCAGTCCGAGCACAACACTCTTCAGTCTGTGCATAATGCCCTCCGGTCCGAGCATAACGCTCTTCAGACTGAGCACAATGCCCTCCGGACCGAGCACAACACTCTTCAGTCCGAGCATAATGCCCTCCAGTCCGAGCATAACGCTCTTCAGACTGAGCACAATGCCCTCCGGACCGAGCTCAACACTCTTCAGACTGAGCACAATGCCCTCCGGACCGAGCTCAACACTCTTCAGACTGAGCACAATGCCCTCCGGACCGAGCACAACACTCTTCAGTCCGAGCATAATGCCCTCCAGTCCGAGCATAACGCTCTTCAGACTGAGCACAATGCCCTCCGGACCGAGCTCAACACTCTCCAGACTGAGCACACTGCCCTCCAGGCCGAGCATAACGTCCTCCGGTTCGGGTACAACACTCTCCAGTCCAACTACAACAGCCTCCAGACTGAGCTTGGTGCTGTCCAGTTTGAGCGGAACGCTCTCCGAGACCAGCTATGTGCCCTCCAGGGTGAGTTGAATGTATTTAACCAACTACCAGGGGCACATGTAGTCCAATTTGGCCAGCCATTGGGGGCACATGTAGTCCAATCTGACCAGCCACCGGGGGCACAGGTAGTCCAATTGGACCAACCATCTGGGACACCAGATACAATGTTGGTTGCCCCTGTAAGAGGGCGAAAGACAAAACAAGTTTCAACTCAGTTAGAGAAAATGCAGAAGGAGTTAGAAGAGCGGAGGGAGTTAGGAGAGCAGGACTCAGGAGACTCAGGGGAGCAGGGGGAGTCAGAAGACCAGAAGAAGTTGGAGGAGCAGAGGATGTTAGAGGGGTATAAGAAGATGATAGAGGAGCAGAAGATGATAGAGGAGCAGAAGATGATAGAGGAGCAGAAGAAGTTAGAGGAGCAGAGAAAGTTAGGAGAGAGGAAAAAGAAGGAGGGTTACCTGGAGGAAATAACACAAGCATCAGGGTCAGGGTCAGAGTCAGAAGAGGAGCCAAAAGCTACTTTTTCTTTACGAGAATTTCTCAAGTCCAAACTTGTAGATGGGGCAGCCTCATCAACACAGTTGCCACCATCAACACCTGGGACTCTTGATAGAGCAAAAGGTGAGCAAAGTATTATGACCATTATTGATCGATCTTTTAAACTGAGTGAAATTCGAGATCTAAGAAAGGATTACACACGTCAGCCAAAAGAAAATATGGTCACTTGGTTACTTCGCTGCTGGGACAATGGTGCCAACAGTGCATGGCTCGATGGCAGTGAAGCTCGCCAACTGGGTAGCATTTCCAGGGACCCACGTGTGGACAGAGGTATTGGCACATGCCAAAATCGGTCCTACACCCTCTGGAAGCGGATGTTGATAGCGGTAAGAGATAGATTCCCCTTTAAACGGGACTTGGAGCCTGAGAGAAAGAAATGGACTGATATTGAGAAAGGTATCCAATCTTTGAGAGAAAATGCTCTGGTGGAAATGCTATACAGCCGCGAGTTCAATCGTAATGATCCAGACCAATTACATGATCCCGAAGCAGTCCGCGTTCCACGACAAATGTGGCGTGACTTTACAAAAGCAGCTCCAGAAAAGCATGCCAGTGCACTTGCATTAGTATATGGCAAAGGGGACAGGAAACCCTTTGTGAATGAACTAATTGGCAGACTTCAGGAACTTGAATTATTTATAAGCGCCACAGAAGTTAATCTGTATACTTCAGCCATTGTCAAAATTGTGGAAAGGTTAAACGAAGTGGAGGGAACACAAAATGATATTATTGACAAATTGGCTAATGTGCCTGATGTAGATGAATCCACGGTGGTACAAGACGATGGAAACCAGGATTTCCACAATCGCCTATTGAGGAAGCTAAACAACATGAGTTCCTCTCGACCTGTATCATCGAAAATCTCAACCATTAAAAAGAGACGTCCTCGTATTCAAGCAAATGACGATGATAAGTCACCTCGAATCAACAATGAGACTACACGTCTTGCCTTGTTGCTTTTCCTCTGTAGTCATGGGGAGGACATGAAGAAGTGGTGTAATTCATCCACTTCTGCACTTCAGGCACGAGTGAAAGAATTACAAGGTGAAACAACTACCAAGGTGAACTCTTCCAAGAAGGGGAGAGTTCCAGTTGCTGCAAGTCAACGAGGTAAACAATAGAGGGGCCCTACCCCCAGCCAGGGGGGGGAAAGGGACAACAGAGTATACTGGACTGTGTGGATTAAGTGGCCTGGCACATCTCAACCACAGAAATATAATGCCTTGGTGGACACTGGTGCACAATGCACCCTAATGCCCTCAAGTCACCAAGGGACACAACCAATATATATCCATGGAGTGACTGGGGGTTCCCAAGAATTGACTATGTTGGAGGCCGAAATAAGCCTCACTGGTAAAAACTGGCGAAGGCACCCTATTGTGACTGGTCCAGAGGCTCCATGTATACTGGGAATCGATTACCTTAGGATGGGATATTTCAAGGATCCCAAGGGGTATCGATGGGCCTTTGGGATAGCTGCTGTAAACACAAATGGTGTTAAGCAGCTGTCAACTTTACCTGGTCTGTCAGATGATCCTTCTGCTGTGGGGTTGCTCCAGGTAAAAGACCAAGAGGTACCAATTGCCACCAGAGTGGTTCACAGACGGCAGTACCGCACCAATAGGGACTCATTGCTCCCCATTCACAAGCTAATTCGCCAATTAGAAAATCAGGGAGTGATTAGCAAAACGCACTCGCCTTTTAACAGCCCCATATGGCCAGTGCGTAAAACCAGTGGGGAATGGAGGCTGACGGTAGATTACCGTGGCCTGAATGAAGTCACACCTCCATTAAGTGCTGCTGTACCAGACATGCTAGAACTCCAGTATGAATTGGAGTCAAAAGAAGCTAGGTGGTATGCCACCATTGATATTGCTAATGCCTTCTTTTCCATCCCATTGGCTGCAAAATGTAGGCCACAGTTTGCTTTTACCTGGAGAGGTATTCAGTATACCTGGAACCGTTTACCCCAGGGGTGGAAGCACAGCCCAACAATTTGCCATGGATTGATCCAAGCTGTTTTGGAACAGGGTAATGCTCCTGAGCACTTGCAGTATATTGATGACATTGTGGTGTGGGGCCATACAGCAGCAGAGGTTTCCAAGAAAGGGAAACAGATAATCCAAATTCTTTTGAAAGCTGGTTTTGCCATTAAGCGCAGCAAGGTGAAGGGGCCTGCCCAGGAAATCCAGTTCTTAGGTATAAAATGGCAAGATGGACGTCGTCACATCCCAGCAGATGTGATTGACAAAATCACTGCTATGTCTCCGCCCACCAACAAAACAGAGACCCAATCTTTTCTGGGAGTAGTGGGCTTTTGGAGAATGCATGTCCCAAACTACAGCCACATAGTGAGCCCTCTCTATCAGGTAACACGGAAGAAGAATAATTTCTCATGGGGTCCTGAGCAGCAGCAGGCTTTTGAGCAGATAAAACAAGAAATAGCCCGTGCCGTGGCCTTGGGGCCAGTACGGACGGGACAGGATGTGAAGAACATCCTCTACACTGCTGCTGGAGAGAAAGGTCCCACCTGGAGTTTGTGGCAAAGAGCCTCAGGAGAGACCCGAGGCCGACCCCTAGGATTTTGGAGTCGAGCATATAAAGGGTCTGAGGAGCGCTACACTCCGACTGAGAAGGAGATCTTAGCCATGTATGAGGGGGTTCGGGCTGCTTCTCAAGTAGTTGGGACAGAGGTTCAGCTTCTTCTAGCACCTCGCTTGCCAGTAATAAACTGGATGTTTAAAGGACAGGTTCCCTCCACCCATCATGCTACTGATGCCACTTGGAGTAAGTGGATTTCATTAATTACTCAACGAGCTCGAATGGGAAAACTCAGCCGTCCTGGAATTCTAGAAGTGATCATGGACTGGCCTGAGAGTAAAAAAATTGAAACACCACCTACAGAAGAGGTATCACGTGCTAAAGAGGCACCACCATACAATGAGCTACCAGAAAACGAAAAGAAATTTGCCCTATTCACAGACGGATCATGTCGTATTGTAGGGAAGCATCGCAGATGGAAAGCTGCTGTATGGAGCCCCACACGACAAGTTGCAGAGGCCACTGAAGGTAAAGGAGAATCAAGTCAATTCGCAGAGGTAAAGGCTGTTCAGCTGGCTTTAGATGTGGCTGAACGGGAGAGGTGGCCAATGCTTCATCTTTATACTGATTCATGGATGGTGGCAAATGCCTTATGGGGGTGGTTGCAACAGTGGGAAGATGATAATTGGCAACGAAAGGGTAAACCTGTTTGGGCTGCTGAACTGTGGAAAGACATTGCTGCCCGAATAAGGAACATTGTTGTAAAGGTGCGCCATGTAGATGCTCATGTGCCTAAAAGTAAGGCTACTGAAGAACATAAAAATAACCATCAGGTTGATCGAGCTGCCAAAATTGAGGTGGCTCAAATAGACTTGGACTGGCAGAACAAGGGTGAATTATTCCTAGCTCGGTGGGCCCATGAGACTTCAGGTCATCAAGGAAGGGATGCAACATATAAGTGGGCCAGAGACCGAGGGGTGGACTTAACTATGGACGCTATTGCTCAGGTTATTCATGATTGTGAAACATGCGCCATAATTAAACAAGCCAAGAGGATGAAACCTCTTTGGGGGGAAGGGCGATGGCAAAAGTATAAATATGGAGAGGCATGGCAGGTTGATTATATCACCTTGCCACGATCTCGCAATGGTAAGCGTTATGTACTCACCATGGTGGAGGCAACCACTGGGTGGCTCGAAACATACGCAGTACCCCATGCTACCGCCCGAAACACCATATTAGGGTTGGAAAAGCAAATCCTGTGGCGGCATGGCACTCCAGAAAGAATTGAATCAGATAATGGGACCCATTTTAAAAATTCCCTTGTAACCACTTGGGCCAGAAATCATGGCATTGAGTGGATTTACCATATTCCCTATCATGCACCAGCTTCTGGTAAGATTGAACGATTCAATGGGTTGTTGAAAACTATGTTGAAAGCAATGGGTGGCGGAACGTATAAAAATTGGGAGAACCATTTAGCAGAAGCCACCTGGTTGGTCAACACTCGAGGATCTAGTAATCGTAATGGTCCTAACCAATCCAGCTCCCTACGTACCGTGGAGGGAGATAAGGTTCCTGTAGTACACATAAAGAGCGTGTTGGGAAAGACGGTTTGGGTCCTTCCAGCGTCTGGAAAGGGCAAACCTCTCCGGGGTACTGTCTTTGCCCAGGGACCTGGGTGCACATGGTGGGTGATGGACAAAAATGGGAATGTTCAATGTGTACCACAAGGGAATTTGATGTTGGGGGAGTGCAGCCAATGATTTTCCTGTAAATATATAGGTAGAGTCTCAGAAAATATTTCAATTAGGTACAGAATAGTTCAATTAGGTATAGGACTTAAGATAGAGTGGATTAATGTTAAGGAAACACTTTTTTTTCTCTATATACCTTAATTAGGCATTCTGTAAGCAAGTTTTCCATCTGGACTCTATATCCTGCACTGGCCATGCATGTGTAGAGCACACATGGAAAGAAGTATAAGTCAAAAGGAAATCTGCTGTGGTGGCTGGGAAAAGATGAGTGCACCTTGATGTGGGGGACGCCCTACTAGCGCTGCCTT
This sequence comes from Coturnix japonica, assembly GCF_054131305.1. NCBI lineage: Eukaryota > Metazoa > Chordata > Aves > Galliformes > Phasianidae > Coturnix > Coturnix japonica. The sequence goes on along the minus strand of NC_140671.1, from coordinate 15,153,754 downwards.
TTCCCTCTACCGCTGACACGTTTTCCTTTTTCTGGCAGTTTTGCCATTTTCTCAAAATTAATAAATAGTAGGTTAGGTTATAGAGTTTTGTTCTCAACTTAGGGATTTGTATGGAATAAATATAAATTGTTGAGAAAAAATAAGGTTGCTGATTATTCACAATTATACATATGAGTGTGTATGTATGTATAAACATAATGTAATGATGTAGAATAAGGGGTGGAATGTCATGGTTTAATAATTTTGTAATTTTTGCTATCAGTATTCCACATCATAACATCATATAAAGCATGAATAATTTTACTGAATCTGCAACTTACAGAAGAAGACTACATCTCCCAGGGAACAACACGATAGGTCACGGGACCTGGACACTATATTAACTCTGTCGCAGAACAGACTGACGTCTTTTCGAGTTCTGGCGTTCAGGGGAGTGTGTGGGAGCCTTCAGCCGTTCGCCTAGATTCACAGTAGGCCTCTCGGTTACGGGACTCATTCTCTCTCCTATTTTGCTTGATTCGTTAGCTCAATTTTCAATTATATTGTATTATATTGTGTTATCCTGTATTTCGATATAGTATTTAGTAAATAAGTGTGCCTCCTTAGATCGTTGCCGCTGTTTTCTTTTCTTAATTAACTTTTTCCTTTCGGCCTAGGGCCCCTCCGGGGCCTACGGCCCCTGTCACGGACGCAGGTGGATTTTTAGTTCAAACCGTGACACTCTTTCATTTCCTTCTTTGTCAAATGCCTTTTCATCTAACTGTGTGTCCCATAGAAATTCAGAGCAGTGTTGGCTGAGGGAAGTGAAAATATTTATCTCCTGTGTGTATCTGCCACCCTATTTAGACATGCTGGCAGAGCGCAGAGATTGGAGGAGTTGGATTAGGCAGTAGTTTCCCTATTGCTCACAGAACCACTTTTTCTGTGGTCTCCCAGCTACCCTGTGCCCAGTGGCCTATGCAAGATGGAGCGGAAAAGGCTCATTTTATGAACAAACAGGAACCTTTCTGGTCAGATTAATACCTGTGCTCTTTTAGAGAGATTTAGATACTAGAGATTTTAGGTACTGGAATAGGCTCCCCAGAAAGGTGGTTGAATCACCATCCCTGGTTGTGTTTAAGAGCCTTTTGGATGTGGTACTCAGGGATATGATTTAGTGTAGGGTTTTTAGAGTTAGGGTACTGGTTAGGCTGCGGTTGGACTTGATGATCTTCAATGTCTTTTCCAACCTGGGTAAATCTATGATTCTATGCAGGAACTCTTCTCCTGAGGTTAATCCAAGTTGTATCCAGGCCCTTCAGAAGGAAAGGGATATAGCAGCACAGAAATATGGCCTGATTCTGACATAACTAAATGCAGACCTGGAGAGTTAAAAGGGATTGTGTGATGTTCAAAGGATTTTGAAGCAAAGATGTCCCCTAGGTAAGATTTGTGGCTGACATTCCCCATACATTGTTTGTAGGCACACAAGCTAAGGAGAGACTAGTGATGAGCATGCAGAGAAGCCAATGGTTCAGACAGGTTTGTAGTGACACAACACTGTAGAGTTCTGTCTAGTTCTCCTTGGCATAGTTTGGAAAATAAAGATGAGGTAATTGGTGGTAACCAATATGGCTTCATCAAGGTCAAGCCATGTCTGACAAACTTGGTGGCCTTTCATGATGGAGTAACAGCATCAGTGGATAATGGGAGAGCAACTGACATCATCTACTTGGACTTGTGCAGAGCATTTGATCCCGTCCTGCATGACATCCTGGTCACCAAACTGGAGAAAAATGGTTTTGATGGATGGACCAGTTGCAGGATAGGGAACTGTCTGGATGGTCACACTCAGAGAGCTGCAGTCAATAGCTCAGTGTCCAGGTGGAGGGTGGTGTTGGGACCAGTGTTATTTAATATTTTTGTAGGCAACATGGAGAGTGGAATCAAATGCAGCCTCAGCAAGTTTGCAGATGACACCAAGCTGAGCGGTGCTGTTGATGTGCTAGAGGGAAGGGATGCTACTCAGAGGGACCTGGACAGGCTGGAGAGGTGGGCCCTTGGCAGCCTCATGAACTTGAGTGTGGCCAAGTACAAGGCCCTGCACCTGGGTCAGGGCAATCCCAAGCACAGGCACAGGCTTAGAGGAGAATGATTTGAGAGAAGCCTTGACCCTGAGGAGAAGAGTTGGTGTGGAGGGAGGTGTCCCTGCCTATAGCAGGGGGACTGGAACTAAATGACCTTAAAGATTCAGTCAGTTCTATTGTTTTTCTACCCTTAATTTTGCTTGAAAGGTTTTAGAATAAATGAGATTCTGGTTTCCATGAAAACTGTTTGCAGGGAGCTCCATTGTAGCTAGTAGGTCTGTCTTTAAGTTCAAGGGCAATAATGCATTGACTGTGTTGAAGAGAGAAATGACTCAGGAATGGATGATGGTTTAGAATAAAACATAATCCTACTTATTTTCTATGCAAATATGTGTAAGGAAAAGATGCTGCACTCAGTTCTGGAAATACCCTGACAAATATATCTCTACTGTTTCACAGCTGGAGATATCAAGATTGTTAAAGCACTGGAAGATGTGGAAGTGAATGAATATGGGAGTGCATCTTTTGTCTGTGAGATTTCACACGATGAGGTTCAGACCCAGTGGTACAAAGAGGACAACAAGCTGAAGGCTGATGACAACATCAGAATGCAACAAGATGGTAGGGTGTAAGCGGGGGGTCTTTCTCCTGAGTGGGGGGTGGATTGGAGATCAAGCATATAAGACATCTGAAATGAAGTGAAGAGGGTTCAGAAGCGAGTTCCCCTTTTGTTTTGGGACTGAGGTTTAGGTGGAACAAGTGACATGGTGGGATGCTTAGTGTGGGAAGTGTGATGCTATCCCACCATCCCACACTGCTGGGAGCAGGTAGGAAATGAGTGCAGTTATTTCCAAAGTGGGGGTGAACAGGGCAGTCAGTTCACCTCTCCAAAGAGGTTTTGTCTGACTGTGAGTGTGATCCTTCTGTATCAGATACTTTGAATTTGACGGTGGCCGCATTTGATCAGTCCTTGTAGAAGCCATGTTTAGATTCTGCTTTGGTCTGCTCCATTTCCAGTTCAAAGTCGTTGGACACTAAATGAGACAGCTGCATCTCAGTAAAAGATGTGTTTGAATAGCTGTGATGTGCTTACTATTCAGATTTACAGAGCTGAGGTTTTGTCCTTGGCTATAGCAAAGAAGTCAAATCAGGTGAAATTAATTGTATTTCTGAACTAGACAAGTTTAAGTTTGGTAGCACCTAAATTTGGTGCGGTTTGTCATTGATTTCATCTGAAAGAAACTTGCAGGCTTTTTATCTGCTGTTGTCCCCAGCGTAAGATTATCCATTCACATCCTAAAGTACTTGTTATATTTTCAACTCACTCTTCTTTGAATAAAAGCCTCAACAATTGGGAGCAATTTAATAAGCACAGAACAAGAGCTGGACCTTGCATTTGGTAGATACTGTACAGTATTACTTCATAGAAATGTAGTCAATGGCATTCCCTATAGACAATCGTTTGTTTTATCTTTAGAGTCGTTCAAAGAACCATTGTGAACTTGACATTAATTGGAATGGAATAGACGCAAGAGACTTTCCTCTTCTTCCAATTGTCCTCATCCTTTCTTCTCTTCCACCCCTGCTTTGCAGATTACCATATAGAAATCACCAGGAAGTTGGAGGACAAGACAGCTTTGGAACGTCATTCTGTCATCCTGTCCTGTGACTTCAGGCCTTCTCCAAAGGTTGTGAAATGGTTCAAGGGCCGCACACCCATCGAGCCCTCTGAGAAGTACAAGATCAAGAGGGATAAGCATTCAGTAGAGCTCAGAATTCTGAAGCTGAAGCCCGATGATGCTGGTGTGTACAAGTGCAAGGCAGGAATTGCAGAGACTGAGGCCACGCTGACAGCTGAAGGTATGAGCAGGGAGGGTGGCCTCTTCCATGTCCTATTTCACCTCAGATTTCTCTTCTTGAGGTTGACTTCTGCCGTTCTCTCCTGCTAACTTTATACATGTATTATCTTCACATAGATGATTACACAAAGATCATCTAGTCCAACCATTCTACCACATCCCAGTATGATTTATAGTAACAGTGGTAACAGTTCACCTTGTTTCCCCACAGCCCGCAATGTAGAAGTAACGAAGCACCTGCAGGATGTAGAAATTGAAGAAGAGAGCTCTGCTGTCTTCTCCTGCGAGCTGTCCCATAATGACGAGGACGTGGAATGGTTCCTGAATGGCAACCTCCTTTACACCAACAATTACAATGACATCAAGAACGTTGGCAATTGCTGCACACTGACAATGAAGCAGGTTAAGCCTGAGGATGCTGGCACAGTGACAGTGAAGTCAGACAAGGTGTCAGAAAGCGCACCTGAAGGTGATAGGTGGGTCTGATCACACCCCTCCTGGATGTAAGAGATGCTAAGGAGCTCCAGTTCATTCTATTGTGCAGCAGTCCTGCTTCTAAAGCTGACCTCTCTGGGGTGACAAGTCATCAGAGGCTTTCTTCCAGTGGAAGGTTCCATTGCAGCAGATATCAAGGAAGGAGGATGGTTTTGGTGTCCTGCCAAAGCATTCCATTGCTTTTTATCATCATTTTACTTAACACAAGGAGAGTTACAGGAGCAATTTCTTTTACTGCTTCAGTAACATGCAGTGTCAATGCTGTTGTCTCCAAGGATTTATGACTGAAGGAGAGATCATTCAGTGTGTGTTTTGCCTCTGGGATGACTAATGACCAGGCTGTGAGCAACCTGATCTAGCTGTGAATGTCCCTTTTTATTGCAGGGGAGCTGGGCTAGATGGCCTTTAAGGGTCTCTTCCAATTCTAAGGAACTTGTGCCTGAAGTGCAGAAGTGGATGAATTATACCACTTCTTCATATCCTCCCCATGATTACAGAGGAAATACAACAAAACAACATGCATGGTCTTACTGTTGTCATTTGCTTGAATACGAAGACGTCTCTTTTTTATGGTTGAGATTTTTGTTGATATGGGTCAGGAGGAACACACACTTTTTAGCTTTCTCAATAGGCAAAAAGTTCCAGTTGCTGCAAGCCACCGAGGTAACCAATAGAGGGGCCCTGATCCCCCTTGTGCCATCGGGATGCTCTGGCACGGGATGTGCCTCAAATTCAAAGCTCCTTCCCACCTCCCAAGGAAAAGCAAAGCAACTCAAGCATCTCCAGCAAAGCTGCCCAGCAGACAGCAGGGAATGCAAACAGCTTCTGGCTGCTCCCCTGCACTCCTGTCCTAAGTAAGTGACCCCTCGAGGACTGGATGGGAAATCAGTGCATGACACACGTGAGTGTGCACAGCATTGTGCAAAGCAGTGGGGATCCATGTGTGTGTGTGTGTGTATTTGTGCATGGATGATGTTGTACACACATTTGTGTCCATGAGTGTACAAACCAGTGGTGTTGCTCAGGTGTGTGTAGGTCTGTGGGTATGTGTGCAAGGACGAGCATGCACATATATGTACGTGCACAGGGGTGTGCAGAGTGTTGGAGCTGCACAAGGACATTGTGGTACCGGTGTGTGCGTGCACTTTGGGAGTGAAAGGAAGGGGTTACACATGTGTGAGTGTGTGTGCGCACAGGGCTGCACTAAGGGATGTGGTTGTGTGAGTGTGTGTGAGCACATAGTGCGTGGATGCGGTGGCACAAATGTGTGCTTGCACAGGGCTGTGCTGAGGAGTTGGGCTGCACACAGGTGCACACAAAGGGATGTTTGAACCCTTTGCCCCTAAGAACAGTTTTCCAGTGTCTCTCGTCCAAGAATTCTTTGAACAGCCTGCAGCTGACTCTCCTGAAGCTCAGGGTCCTGACTTTGCTTTTTGCCAGGCCCGCATTCCTTGAGATGAGGAACTCTAGGAGGGCATGGTCACTACAGCCCTGACCACCTCCAGTCTTAACCCCTGCTGTGCAGCATGTCCAGTAATGCTTCCCTTCACAGAATCACAGAATCACAGAATTACCCGGGTTGGAAGGGACCTCAAGGATCATGTAGTTCCAACCCCCCTGCCTAGCAGGGCCACCAAACATACACATTTACTAGATCAGGTTGCCCAGGGCCCTGCCCAACCTGGTCTTGAACACCTCCAAGGACGGGGCATCCACAACCTCACTGGGCAGCCTGTTCCAGGACCTAACCACCCTTCTAGTAAAGAACTTTCCCCTAACATCCAACCTAAATCTTCCCTCCTTCAACTTAAAACCATTTCCCCTAGTCCTGCTATTATCAGCCCTTTCGAAGAGTTTACTCCCCTCCTGGGAGTAAGTTCCCTTCAGGTATTGAAAGGCTGCAATGAGGTCACCTCGCAACCTTCTCTTCTCCAGGCTGAACAAACCCAACTCCCTCAGCCTGTCCTCATAGGGGAGGTGCTCCAGCCTCCTGATCATCTTTGTGGCCCTCCTCTGGACCCTTTCCAAAATTTCCATATCTTTTTTGTACTGAGGGCTCCACACCTGGACACAGTACTCCAGATGGGGCCTCACAAGAGCAGAGTAGAGAGGGACGATCACCTCCCTATCCCTGCTGACCACCCCTCTCCTGATGGAGCCCAGGATCCCATTTGCTTTCCGGGCTGCCAGAGCGCACTGCTGGCTCATGTTAAGTTTCTCATCTATCAGGACCCCTAGGTCTTTTTCAGCCGAGCTGCTCTCAAGGACAACTCCTCCCAGGCTGTACAGGTGCCTGGGGTTCTTCCGGCCCAAGTGCAAAACCTTGCACTTTGCCGTGTTGAACCTCATTAGGTTCACCCGAGCCCAGCTTTCCAGCCTGTCAAGGTCCCTCTGAATGGCATCTGTTCCCTCCACCGTATCGACTGCACCACTCAGCTTGGTGTCATCAGCAAACTTGCTGAGGGTGCACTCCATTCCCTCATCGATGTCATTAATAAAGATGTTAAAGAGCACCGGTCCCAAGACAGACCCTTGAGGGACGCCGCTCGTTACCGGCCTCCACCTGGACATAGAGCCATTGACCACCACCCTCTGTCTGCGGCCTTTCAACCAATTGCTTATCCATCTAGTTGTCCACCCATCAAATCCACCTCCCTCCAATTTGGAGATGAGGATGTGATGGGGGACCATGTCAAAGGCCTTGCTCAGGTCCAGGTAAATGACATCGGTCGCCTTCCCTTCATCCACCAACGCCGTCACTCCATCATAGAAGGCCACAAGATTAGTTAAGCATGACCTTCCCCTGGTGAAGCCATGCTGGCTGTCTCGGATCACATGCTTGTTCTTTATGCGATCAAGCATGTTGTCCAGGAGGATCTGTTCCATGATCTTCCCAGGCACAGAGGTGAGACTCACCGGCCTGTAGTTACCCGGGTCGTCCCTGCTCCCCTTCTTGTAAATGGGAGTGACGTGACCCTTCCTCCAATCATCCGGGACCTCACCTGACAGCCACGACTTCTCAAATATGATGGAGAGCGGCTCAGCAACCACCTCAGCCAGCTCCTTCAGGACCCTGGGATGCACGCCATCTGGCCCCATAGACTTATACTCATTCAGTCTAAGGAGGCACTCTCGGACTTGCTCTACCCTTACAGTGGGGAGGGATTTACCTCCTTGGTCCCCACATGGAGGTATGGGGGTGCAAGACTTAGGGACGTGAAAAAGACTAGAATCCTGGCCACCAGTGAAGACCGAGGTGAAGAACTCATTCAGCACCTCAGCTTTCTCTTCATCTGTTGAAGCCATTTCTCCTTTTAAATTTACCAGAGTAGGCACGCCCATTTTGGCCTGTCTCTTCTGGCCAATGTACCTGTAGAAGGTTTTCTTGTTGTTTTTCACATCCCTCGCCAAGTTCAGTTCTGCCTGAGCCTTGGCTTTCCTGATCCCACATCTGCAAGTTCGGACGGCATCCCTGTATTCTTCCCGGGTGACACAGCCTTGTTTCCAGAGCTTGTACACCCCTTTCTTCACCCTCAGTTCTCTTAGCAGGTCCTTGCTGAGCCATGCCGGTTTTCTACCTCTCCTGCCCACTTTCTTAATCAGGGGAATGGAGACCTCTTGTGCTGCCAGGAGGGCATCCTTGAACAGTAGCCAGCTCTCCTCAACGTCCTTATCTTTGAGGGCAGCGCGCCAGGGGATCTTGGCCAGCATTCCATTGAGTAGCTTGAAGTCTGCTCTTCTAAAGTTGAGCATCCTGGTCCTGCTCTTTGCCAGGCCCACATCGCTTGAGATCACAAACTCAACCAGGGCATGATCGCTGGAGCCCAGGCAGCCTCCAACCTTGACGCCTTTGATGATCTCCTCAGCGTTGGTGAGCAGCAGGTCCAGCAACGCTTGACCTCTGGTCGGTCTGTCCAATACCTTCCCTTCTGCTTGGTGTGCTTAATGCTTGGCCCACAAAGTTATTCCCAGTGCAGTCCAGCAGTCTCTCAGACAGCTTGCAGCCAGCCATGCTGATTTCCCAGCCTGACTGGAATCACCCATCAAGTTGAGAGTCAGTGAGCGCGGTGCTTCTGGTAGCTGCAGTAAGCAGGGCCCATCAACAGGCTCCCTTGACCAGGCGGCCTGGAGCAGACCCTCACCTCCAGAAGCCCATTATTGGTTCAGTCCCGAATTTTACCCGCAAGTTCTCAACGTGATCGTGGCTGTTCTTAGTCCTTTGCAGTCAGCTTCTTCATAGAGAGGGCAAATACCTTGCCCTCCGGAATTCCATAGTAACAATCATGTCTCCTTTATGTCAGGTGAGGTGTTTTTTGTTGTTGTTGTTTTTTGTTTGCTTGTTTGTTTGTTTTCCATTTTCTAGGTAGAAAATTTAATTTCTGAGCCAGGAGAAGAAGAAGTGCAACATGTAACAATCTTCCTGGCACTGTGCAGTTTGCATGAGTAGCCAAGTGCTCCTCAGGTAACGTGTGCTGCAGAGCTGACCTTGGTGGCAGGGGTTGTGTCTTCATTTTCTTCCTGTCATGTGGGAACATAAGAAGACTCTTCAGAGCAGGAGCTGCAGAGGAAGATGAACGGCATGAGAAGGTAAGGCTAGGAACCAAGGACACCTCCAGAAAGAACAGAAAAACTAAGTCATTTAAGATGCATGATGGCCGTGTGATACTGTCCGTGACTGGAGGAGAAGCACATGGCTAGGAATGACTGATGGCTCTGGTGGGATGAGTGCCTACGTGCGCCGTAAAGGAGAGTTTGTGGGATGTTCTGTGGACATGTGAAGGCTGTGGGAAAGTTAAGAGAGAAAACGTGTGAATTCACAGAAGTGGTATTAGAACCTGGAATAAACCATTTGGATCACTCACATCTGAGTCCGTGCCAGATTGTCGCACTGTCAGAACCTGAGGCCTGGGATTTTCCTTTAGTAGTGCCAACTGCCTGTTGTAAATGAGAAAAGATATTACTAAACATAGCTTCCCTCCTTGTAGTTTTGATATTTCTGTCTTTGCATTCCTTTAGCACCCAGGGTGTTGATGCAGCTGCACAAATCCGCTGTACTGTCCTCCTGTTTTGCATGGAAGAATGGTAAAATAGCAATCTCTGGGTGAAATTTTGTTCAGGCGTTTTCCTTTCTGTGCCCCTAGGAAGCAATGGCTTGGAAATGGCAGTGCCGCCTGGGAACCCACACAGCAACCCAGTATCTCATTGTCTGGGTCTGTGAAAAACCACAATGATGACAAAAGATGTTTCAATTCTGTCTGTGCTGTCAGTGCAGCCCTGAGGAGCGGTGTGGGCATGGCATGGCAGGGAGAAGGGATTTCCCTTCCAATGGGAAAGTGCCTGTTCATGTGTTGGTATGTAACCGCTCCATGGCCTGCTCCATGTGCTTCTGAATGAGCAGCTCAACTTTTGTGTCACTCAGCCACCTGTGGCAGAGGTCAAGATTAGTGCCTTTCAAGGAGCTGAGAAGCATTTATTGCTCAAGTCCTGCTTCCAAGCTTAACCACCTACAATGAAGTAGATGTCGTTTTTCTGGTGTCCTTCAATTCCGTGTCCGCATTTTCCCAAAAGCAAAAGAATTTGGAGTTAACCAGCTGCAGTGAAGTGAGCGATTTCAGTGCCTATTTCTGATGGTGGCAATGAGTTCAGAGGTCACACTTAATTGACGGTGCCTGTTTCCATTCTGACAAAGGCTGTAGTTTCAGCTGACTTCCCGAGGCTGCCATGTGTGGTGGTGACACAGCCTTGGGCTTGTGCGTTTGCATGACTCCCACCTTTCCTTTCTGTGTCTTGCAGGTCAGCTGGTGCTGGAAGCGGCCGGTATCTGAGTAGGAATGAAGGTGAGTGCAGGAGCAGCTGCTGAGGGGAGGAAGGAAGTCCATGCTAATGAGCTCTGAAGCATCTGCGGGTCCGGTACCAGAATAGGCAGCAGTGATGCAGGGGGCTCCTCGGCAGGAAGCTGGCTGATCCAAATGCTTGCTGAGAGTTTGGAAGCCCAAACCCTTATGGTCTCTGTAAGGGTGGTTAATAAAAAGATATTAACCAAGATGGTGGTAAATAGCCTAAGGTTATTAGCAAAGGGAAACTCACCAATATCGATACCTTGACTAGAAAGCTGAGGCAGCCTCAACTAGGGAGCAATCTCTAAGACATGCTGTCTCAGTGATGGTCAGCCTTTAAATGAGGTCTCAGAGGAGGTTGAGTCGAGGTCCACCCCTTCTGGGAGCACAGATAGATTACTCTCACCTGTGCTCCCGCAGCTGACCCAATACTTGCCTCAGCTGATTAATCAGAGGTTCAAGCTGTGATTTCCCATACAGTCTCTAAGCTGAAGGCAGCATCTCCTTGATCTGATGGTGGTGTGCCTGAGTGAGGGAGTGATCCAAGCTGGATGCAGAAGAGTCATCTTAATTTCTCTGCTATTTTACTTCAGATGACACCTATTGGGTGTTGGTTTCTTAAAATTTGGATCTAGGAGGTGGTCTCTTCCTTTGCTTCTGATGAAAGCACAGAAGTGCAGCAGGAGTAGAAGACAAAGAGGTTTTCTTGGTGACAGGAACACCAATTATTTGATTCAAATGTGTAACTGATGTAGATGGTGAAGAACAGATCTGCCTCAAAGACATGCTTGATCACATAAGAAATGAGCATGTGATCCAAGACAGGCAGCGTGGCTTTAGCAGGGGAAGGCCATGCCTAACCAGTCTGGTGGCCTTCTATGATGGAGTGACGGCATTTGTGGACAAAAGGAAGGTAACAGATGTCATTGACCTGGACTTGAGCAAGATCTTTGACATTGCCCTCCACCACATCCTTATCTCTAAACTGGAGGGATGTGGATTTGACAGGTGGACCACCTGGTGGATAAGGGATTGGTTGAAAGGCCACAGACAGAGGGTGGTGATTCATGGTTCTATGTCCAGGTGGAGGCCGATAACAAGTGGTGTCATCCAGGAGTCTGTCTTGGGACCAGTGCTTTTTTACATGGTTATCAGAGACACCAATGATGCAATGGAGTGCACCTTCTGCTGTTTGCTGAGTGGTGCGGCTGACGCAGTGGAAGGAAGGGATGCCATTCAGAGGGAGCTCAACCGAGAGGTTGGCCTACGTGAATCTAATGAGGTTGAACACAGCAAAGTGCAAGGTTTTGCACTTGGGCTGGAGGAATCCCAGGCATTTCTACAGACTGGGAGGAGCAGTCCTTAAGAGAAGCCCCGCAGAGAAGGACCTGGGGGTCCTGGTGGATGAAAAACAGAACGTGAGCCATCAGCGTGCTCTTGCAGCTCAGAGAGCAAATGGTCCCCTGGGCTCCATCAGAAGAGGGGATGGCCAGCAGGGACAGGGAGGTGATTGATCTTCATGATCCTTGAGGTCCCTTCCAACCCGGGCCATTCTATGATTCTGTGATTACACTCGCTGTCAGAAAGAATGGCAGCTGTACGGAAGCTGGATATATTTTGGGACAGTTCTTGTAACCAGTTGATTTTAAGACCTTGCCCGAGTCAAGAGTCTAAATTGAGTGTCAGAAGAAAGCTGGTAAAGTGGCTATTGCTCATTCTTTTTCATTTGCTGATTCTTTCATTCGGGTTCCTTTTCCAAAGGAGATTCTGGTGATGGAAGCAATTGAAGAAAGAACCAAAGCAGCTCTTGCCAAGAGTGCTTGAAGTCCCTGTGGAGAGAAGCAAAGAACTTGGGCTTCCTCTGGGATGCTCCCCACCATGTCTCAGGAAGGAGACAACTGCTGTTCCACTTTCTGCTCTGTGTGTGGAAAGGTACGTCTGGGTTTCTTCTGCTTGTTTATTCTTTCTTTTTCAGGCTTTGAAGGAGAAGGGGTGGAGCAACGGGAGACTCACTGGTCGTTTGTTACCTCAAGAACAGGATGGATTCTGCATTGACTGTGAAAAACCTGGGCTAGTAGCATGGGCATGTTTCAGGCTGGACTTTTCCTTCTTGGTTTCCTTTTGGCTACAGGGAGACAGCTGTCTAAAGGTGTGTTTTCATACCCACTCTCCAAAACCATGTTTCATTGTTGCAGGTGGTTCAGTGTGCTCTTGCAGTGCAGATGCTGTAGTTTGCTGTAGAATCTGAATTGTTTCTGTTCCTAGGGGAGGACTGGGAGGAGGTAGTGAGAAGAGAATTCAATGCCTGAGGTGTATCTTAGTGAGAAATGTTGGCATGAGGTGCTGAAAGTCTTGAGTTGTCAAAGGCCAGTGAGGCTCAGACTCCTTAACCTGCTGGAGCAGGGTGGAAGCAAGGAGTGGGCACTGCCGTCCCACAAGCTGCACTTGGTTCTGGTCTGCCAGGTCTGTGCTGGCCTGGATTTCTTCTGAGAAGTTTGTTGGAGCTGCTTGGAGTAGTGAAGGGTGGGGAGGAAGTGCTGCTCAAGAGCTAAGGCTCTGCATGATCATCTTGGATGGTTTTAACCATGATATCTGAAGACATAGTTTCCATCAGAATGATCCCAACATTGTGCGAGTGTCTCAGATGTATGAGAGCACCCGCCTCCTCCAGCTGAGCCATAGGAAAGCTAACTGTGCCCAGTAATTACAGCTTCTGCAGATTGAATATGCTTCCAAGTGTTTTCCTTAGTGATCAATAATGTCCCAGCACTCTGAGATTCCATCTCTGGCACAGTCTGGAGAATCTCTGCAATCCTTGGTTGCTGGAGGGCACGTGGTGAGTGCATGGACAGGGTGGCACAAACGCGTGCGTGTGCTGAGGAGTTGGGTTGCACACAGGTGCACACAAAGGGGTGTTTGTGGAAGGTGTAGGCACGTAGGTGTTCCCAGGGATGGTTTGCACACGTCTGTGAATGCAAAGGAGGGCACACGATGCAGAGTGTGCATGGGGGTGTGCAAAGCAGGCAGGGTGGTGAATGGGTGTGCGTGTGCACATGGATAGGGGAAGGTTGGGGTTACAGGTTGACCTGTGCTGAGGTGAGTGGGGACTCACGGTGTTGCTCAGTGGTAGATTGGTTCACACTGAGTGCTAACAGGAAACTCGCACACCCTTTTTGTTTCAGCTGTGCCAGCGCTGTGATCCCTTGCTGCAGGGATGGGGTGTTGGAAGGATGGTGTGCGTGCCAAGCTCCCATCTCTTGCAGGAATCAACTGTAGAGCAAAAGGGATGTTTGGGCCAGGTGACTGTAAGAAGGCTGGCTGCTTTGGATGGTGGTAGCTGATGGAAACAGGTGCTCTGGGGACCGTTCAGCTTTTAACAGAAGACAGGGGTCCTGCAGCAAGAACGACTAGGTTCTCAAATGGCTTCAGACGTGCACACCGACTACATCCCCGCAGACATTTACCGGTAGGTGGCTCTTGCAGAAGAAGATTCAAGCAGCAGAACCTTTTGCTCAGCTACAGCACACAAATGCTACAAAAGCAGGAACAACCTGCAAGCTCTGGGTCTGTTTGTCTTGCACAGGCATGCACTAACTGCGTTTGATGGTACCCCCCATCCTTGATTTCCTTCCCTGCTTCTTGTCTGATGACGCTGCTGAGCCAGGAACAAGCTGCCCAGTGTGGCAGAGCATGGTGCAGGGCTGTGCTGGGACCTCCTCCCCTTCATCTGCTGCAGATCAGTGCCCCACACGTGCCATTGGGATGCTCTGGCACGGGATGTGCCTCCAACCCAAAGCTCCTTCCCACCTCCCAAGGAAAAACAAAGCAACCCAAGCATCTCCAGCAAAGCTGCCCAGCAGACAGCAGGGAATGCAAACAGCTTCTGGCTGCTCCCCTACACTCCCGTCCTAAGTAAGAGACCCTATGAGGACTGGCTGGGAAATCAGTGCATGACACACGTGAGTGTGCACAGGATTGTGCAAAGCAGTGGGGTTCCACGAGTTTGTGTGTGTGTGTATCTCTGCTGTTATGAAAGCATGGGAAGACTTACTGAGTCCCAGATAATTACTTATCCTCAAATGATTTTTCCTGGCCAAAGTTAGAGCCTCTCACAGGTAATCGAGATCAACAGGCTGTTGTTGCACAATCAACAGACACAATCTAGATGATCAGCTGAGGAAAATAAAGCATCATGCGAAGGGTACTAGATAAGTGAGCAGCTTGAGATCTGCACATTTATGTGATGCTCATGGTCTTAGACAATATTTGCCTAGAGAGGTCACATTGAATGAAAGCAAACTCTAAGATGAATGAAAATATGCACAGGAGAAGAAGCCTCTGAGGCTTCTCAAGTGTTATGACCAGAAGACATAAACTCTGTTAAAGCAAACGTTTCTCTCTATTTTTTGTGTTATTCCAGGCAGGCCTTGATTACCGCCTGAACACATGCTGTGGAAGCCCAGCTTATGCAGCACCAGAGCTAATCCAGGGCAAAGTGTCTATTGGCTCAGAGGGATGTAGAGCGGTGTTTGTTTTCCCCTCTTTCCCTTCCCTCTCCACAGAGCATTTAAAGGCAGTGGAGCTCAGGTAGGCTCTCTTGGTTTCCCTTCTGAATTCTGCTAGGTTGACTCGCTTGGTAGCTCTCAGAAGCTGTCAGTGGCCACAGACTAGAAAAGTGCAATTGGTCTCAGTTCACAGCTGGCTGGTTCGTCTCAGGCTAATCCTGAACTGCCTCAAGCGACTGCTTTGGGGCTCTACAGAACAGCAACTTCAGAGATCTCTTTCTATTACTAAGTGTTTGAAAGAGCAATTTGCTCTGTTAATTATCCATCATTTCTGTGCAGTCTGTTTTGTCAGACTTGTCTTTAGCTTCCAAGTTGTATGTGAAGAATTGTTTCCGTTGTAATGCACAATGAACTAAAAATTGAGAGATGAAAATGTGAAGAGTTTTTCCAGCTTTGATTTCATGTCTGGAATTTTGGAACCCACTACTTGCAGTTGTTAATCTGTCCAAACTGGTCTGGTTTGGGATGCCCTCGTACTTCTTGAATCGCTGTTAAAGGCGGAGCAATTCCTACAAGTGCCATGGCCCCACTGTTGTTCTAATTCTTGTTTCTTTGTTTTCCACACGCTGCTTTTCAAGCCTCCTTTTTCTTTACAGTCAAAGTGAGAACTGCACTGTGAGGTGTCTGAACCTTGTTGTGCCTCTACATAAATAGAACAGCAGCAAAGCCAGACAGGTGACTGTGCTGACAGCTCTCGTAGCCAGTAACACGTAACTGTGCTAAATCCCTTGTGACGGCTTTGATTTCATTTTTGCCAGTGAAATCCTTGTAAAAGGAACTGCAGCAGTGTGATGAGCTAAGGTGAAGATGCTGGTTTTAGTAGTGCTCTATGCTGAGTGAAAGGGCAATTGAATGAGGGTTATATGCTTTCTCTGGGACGATAAGGTTTTATTTCCTGAGGGAAAGAGCCAGCTTTTCATGGGCTATATGTGGGCTTTGGCAAGGGCAGACAATCCAGTCTGTCAGGAAGCCATTTGAGGTGCTTCAGGTTTGTAAGCTTGTCTTTTTGTTTTTCAGGCGGATATTTGGAGCATGGGTGTACTGCTGTATGCTCTGCTGTGTGGGTTTTTCCTTTGGATGATGACAATATGATGGCACTCTACAGGAGGATACCAGTGGGTATCAGTGGTGCTAGAATACACTGAGAAGGGAAATAGCTGAGCTTGACAAGAGGCCTTGCTTTTCGGATGGCAGAACATGCTGAGCTGTGGGTAGAAAGGCCACAGCACAGTCTGCTGAATATTGTCCCTGTTTTTGCTGCTTTGTCTACCAGTATTTTGTGGATTTGGTTCTACGCTTGGTTGGCCTATGTGGCACTGTAGCCTAATTCTGTACCATGATAGCATACAGAATTTAAGGAGAAGTATTTTCCTGCCAATGGGCTGGAATTTTTGTATCTGGTTCTTCAACTGGCTGCTCCCTATACTATCTGTAGTAAAAATATAGACACATCATTTGATTTCCCTGAAATGAATGTTCCTAAATGCCAGCTCTTCTCATGACTACAAAGATCAAAGTTCTGCATTTGCTATTAGAATTTCCTCTTCCAGAATCAGGAGGTAATGTAGGACCCCACAGATTGCCTTCAGAATCCAACAGTTAGTTCTGTTTCCTTTCGGAGTGCATAACAACCTGAGCACATGAATTGAATGACGTGGCTTGTTAGTCTGGTACAAACTCTGCTGTACACTGAAACCTGGTCCATTTGTAAGCAGGACTTTTTCCATCTCTGCAGGACAGCAGAAAACCCTTTGTGCTAATCATGATGCCAAGAAGCAGAATGCGGCAAATGGCAGATGATCCAACTGCTTCAGGTGTTCATTTCCTTAAAACTGTGAATAGTTTTGGACTGAGAGTTTGTAAGCAGAACAGAGCTCTTAAAGCTGTCAGAGATTATTTCTGCACTGTTCAATTCTATCTGCCTAACATACACCGGATCTCAGAACTGCATTGCTTGAACTGGTGGAACTTGTTGAAGTGAACTGGGATGAGCAAGTTTTAGAACTTAGTCAGAATGCAGTAAAAAATGGATAATCTCATGAGTATTAAGGTACAGGCTTGCTATTTCTGCACTGAATTTGTTTTTATTTTACATGGCTGTGATCTGAAAGTTGCTTGAAACGCAGGCACCTAGGCACTGTTGTGTAACTGAATTTCACACGATAGGTCCTGAAATATCCTGGAATCAAAAACTCTGACTTGTTTTAAGTCTGCTGCTTGAGTCTAATCAGGGTCATAGTGTCTGTGTGCAGTGTTTCTTTCCCTGTAATGCTCCACATCATTTCATTTTGGGAATATTGAAGGAAATGGACTATGTGCCATAACTGTTGTTAGAACAAAGTATGTCTGGTGTGATCTTATGCATAGGTTCTGTAACTGCTCTTCACAGCTCAGGTGTTTGACCTTCCTTTTGGTGAAGTGATGAAATACTGCTGGTTTCTATTTGTGCTTCTAGGCACCTTGAAGCTCTTAGGAATAGAACAATTGTCTCCAGTTCTTTTCAATGATATCAGTAACAGCTCGAGTGTTGCTGCCCACTAGGTAGACCCAAAGAAGCAGATTACAGTGAAACAACACACGAGCTGGACCTGAATGAGGATCACTTTCAAGACAGTGGCTCTGTTGCTTGAAGCCTACTTGCTTCTTCCTGCCGCCACTCTATTACCAAGTATCAACAACCTTTCATGATTCAACTTGCAAATGTTTGAAACTAACCCTTGTGTTTCTATGCCTTCCTAGGTGATTCGAGCCCTTGTCAACCCCAAAGATCCAAACCAAGCAGTGTCTTTCCATCAATGGAGAGTTCTTATTAAGCATGAATCGCTGCAATTCGGATGACAGCCTTCCACATGGTAACAGTGATGGACACAAGGGGCTCATCCACGTTCATGCTCTCATATCTCCTGGCTCTGCTGAAGCTCGTGACCTGAGCCTGCCAGACACAGCAGTCACCTGCCAGGATTGTGACCCAGCGCCTTTGCAGTGCTGCCCATCCCAAGCACAGCCCGAGTGCCCCAACAGCAGCAGCACCATGCAGGAGCAGGTCAGCATCAGTGAGGTGAAGCTGAGCATCTTAGATGGGGACTTAGAGTCAGGCTGCCAGTCCCAGGCACCAGGCAGCAGCACCAGCTCTGAGCCACTCTCATCTTGACAAGAGGAGTCCCATCTTCACCCTTGACCTCTCAAGCCCTCCTGTCTTTTATTGAATAAAGTCACTCTCATGCTCAGTCATCGCCTCGACTGCATTCTGAGTCTTCAATCACAGGGATTGGGATGAATGCAACAAACAGCAAGGCAGCTCAGCTTGCAATGCTATGGCTGTGGGGTTCGTGCAGGCAGAGCTCTGGGTTCCCATTTTGCCTGGCTTTGGGATGTCTGCAGCAAGATCTCTACCATTTTGTATGGGAGCAAATAATCTCTAGCATCCAGGTTGCTGCTCATGATATATCCCAGTCTTCCTGGCTGTCACTTTGTGATACTTTTCAAAGCCTTTTGATACTCTTTGATGCCTTGGCTGCTCCCTAACACCTCTGTCCTCCTGCCATGTTGACTCACGTCTCCCACTTTTAAGCTGGCTTTGCAGATCATCTCCAGCCCTGTCATCATCACGCTGCAGTAGGAGGTGCTCACCTGGCCCAATGTCTGGCAGTACTGCTTGTTCTGCAGATGAGCAGCTGCCTCCTCATCTCTTCAGCTACAGTAGTTTTTCTCAGGGCAGTTAGATGCAGTCATGCTCCTCTGGATTTGGTGTGTTAAATCCATGCTGCATGGCAGCAGTCAGTGCAATACAAAGGTGTTCTGTGTGCCACAGCATTTCTCCAGGGGCTGCCAAAGGTAGAAGCACAACACAACACCATCCTTCTGACAGTAATGTCTGTGAGTGTTAGACATGTGAGCACTGCATCATCCCCAGCGTGTCAGTGCTTTTCCACACCAACCTGACTCTCACACTCTGCACTGAATGTAACTCTGCTCTTGTGGAGACAAATGCTTTCTGTCACATCCTCCATCCCTGCAACCATTTGCCGGTAGGCAGCTCTTGCAGAAGAATCAAGCAGCAGAACCTTGTGCTCACCCTACAGCATGCAAATGCTATGAAAGCAGAAATAACCTGGCATGCTCTGGGTCTGCAAGGCTGCACAGATGGGAGAGGTAGATTGTGTTTTTGCAGTGGAAGTTTCCAGTATTTTCAGTACATAGTGTAGGCCCTAACTGAATGTATAACCCTCTTGTAAAACAGCTGTATAAGTAGTTTTTCCACCAAGAAAGTTGCTGAACAGAATTAAGTTCAGACTGGGGGCATTCTGACATGGGGAGAATTGAGACAAGCACAAGATAAATACAGGGTGGGTAGAGCCCAGCACAGGACAGAATGAATGTACTGACTTTTGGAAACATTGCCCTTCTCTGTCCGCAGAAAAGTACAAGGCAGACCTAAAAACAAGAGGTTGGTAATTGACCTTCTATGGAAATGAATCCTAGCCACAGTCTCGAGGAGTCTGTGAGCCTGAGATGCTCAACCAATGAGAGCCATGAGAGCATCACCTGCAGTGGGTTTAGGGCACAGAACAGAATTGATTTCACTGACTGGTGTGCAGTTTCTCCCTTGCCAATAGGGGATGTGCGCGCAGTATTGCAATAATGAATAAGCACTGCTGCTATCGCTGCCATCTTTGCCTAACTAGAAATCTTTGACTTTGAGAGTTTCTCACACAAGGGGAGAGGGTAAGAAAGTAAAGAGGCACAGAAAACTAAGGGAAACTGCTCTTCTTTATCTTATCTATAAAAATTGATACAATTGATGCTGTCGTGCATTTATTTATTTATTTTTAATTTTTTGCCAATGTCAGATTGTTTTAAAATATCCACACACCAAAATCCGACTACCAAGCAAATTTAATGAAAATGAAATGAAGGTGAGTTAGCGGAAAGCACAAGGCCATATTATATTAGGCTCCAGCAAATTTACAGGCAGTCACTGCACGAAGAGGTAGATCTGAGTTGCACATTATATGATTCCCACAAAGATTAAGGAAATCTGAAGCTTTCAATATATTTTTTTAATTCTTTTTTCATTTCATTTTTAAACACCTGACCCAGACCCCAACCCTCACAGGAGCTGTAAAGATAACAGCATTAACCAGCAATGTAACTCTAATCCTAACCCTTACCCTGATTTTAAAATCGTCCCTAACTCCAAATGCAACAACAAAAATGATGCTAGAAGTTTGTAGCAAAAGGAACCTTAACCCTGATCATAATCCAAAAAAAAATAATCATTATGGTAACAATAATCTTCACCTTAAGAGTAATATTAATCAGAGCCCAGATGATGCCTGCATCCAATCAGAAGCATGCTTTGCATTATTTAAGAGTTGTATTTTTTCCAATGAACTCTCTCTATTATCACGTTTATAAAGTAACAGAGTCTGTTCTTTTTCTCCTGACACTGTGCCTTACTCCTGACATCCCCTGGAAATGACCCAGATAGGGCACCATCAAAGTAATGCTAATAGTAATGTCAATCCTAAGGGTATCTCTAGCCTCAGTGTTAATGGGACGCTAACAACAATCCCAACAGCCTTAAACATTCTGGTGGTGTGAAAGAGGTGCTGCCTTGCACATGCTGGGCAGTCCCATTGCCTGTTAAATGCAGGCGGCAGCGTAGAAACATGATGCCCGTGGTCAGAATGCCCTGTGGCAGATCCTGGCACCGGAGAACTGACCGGAGAACCATGAGAGAACTGACAACAAATCACGCGACATCAGAACCGACCCAGTGGTTATTTACAAGCCTTGGGAGACCCAGACAGGATCTCAGAGTGGTGAATGTAGGTACAGAAGTTGTTACTACTCTGTTTTCTTCTAAAAGAAGTGGTTTTTTTTCATCTCAGAAGTTGGGGGGGGGGGGGGGGGGGGGGGGCGGGAAAGGGATATCAATTTAATTACTCATTAATTTATTGACAGACATTCACGTTTGCTACGTTTGGAGAAGTTTTTATTTGTTTGCTGTGGTTTGATTTTTTTTTTCTTTTTTTTTTCCCCCTTCCCTCCTCTTCCATCTTTGTGTTCTTCCCCTATAATCAAAAGAACGGATCCCCAGGGTCTGTCCCGCAGACGTTCTTTCCGTGGTCTCTGCTGCCACCTGCTGGCCAATAAGCGGAACTGCCACTGTTGGGCGTTTGGTGCCGCAGGAAGCACAACGCAGATCTGAGTTCTGACCGGTCTACGCAGCAAATCCGCCAATCTTTATTGCAATAAGCCCTCCAGACAAGAGCATAAAGTCTTTGCCTGAGGGCAGGGTTAGTAGTAATGGATGTCAGTTTTGAAATTTCCAGTCCATTCACCACAGCGCTTTCTGCCTCCATGTCCCATAACCAGAGCAGCTATGCTGGCATGCTCTCTTGGTTTCTGTCTAAACCACTGTACTATATCCATCAGTTCAGCTGCTGTATTATGGGCAGCAGGGTTTGGGGGGTGGACACTGGTCAGGGCACTCCCACCAGCCTATCCTGCATTTTTTTTTTTTTTTTTTTTCATTTTTGGGTTACAATCAGTCAGATCTCAAATAGATCTAGTCCAAATGGAACCTCAAAATCTGACCTTTTAGTGCCTTCATTTACAGAGTCCATTTTATACAGATTCCCTTGTACAGGGCCCCCATGGTCCTCCAGACAGTTGTTACTGATCTTCCATAGGAGAATGATTGAATTAGGTTTTTTCCCATCAAAACTGCCACCTGTCTTTCCAATTTTTCAACACTATCATTCAATAGCTGATTTGCATCAGCCTGAGCCTCTTCAGTTATGTTCAGACAGTTCAAGGCCATTAAAAGTGGCCATGCCACCATGAACACAGCTAACTGTCATTCTCAAGTTGTAAGTATGTCTTTGCTAAGACCATGGAAATACTCAGTCAGGTGGGCCAGGGACTCATGGACCCTCCCTCCGTCCCACACACAGCCCCATTTTTCAGTGACAGAAGCAGTGCTGCATTTTGAGGATCCTAGGAATCCCAGGACATGCCCTGACAAAAGGTCATTCAAAGGGGTAGTCTTTCCCCATCCAAACAACTCCATGATATTCACAGAATCACAGAATTGTAGGGGTTGGAAGGGACCTCCAGAGACCACTGAGTCCAGCCCCCTGCCAAAGCAGGTTCCCTACACCACGTTGCACAGCTCAGCATCCAGGCAGGTCTTGAATATCTCCAGAGAAGGAGATTCCACAACCACCCTAGGCAGCCTGTTCCAGTGCTCTGTCACTCTCACCATAAAGAAGTTATTGCACACATTAGTGCAGAATTTCCTATGGTGCAGTTTCTGTCTGTTTCCCCTTGTCCCTCCTCCACACACTGCTGAAAAGAGTCTGGCCTCACCTCTTTGCCCCCCACACCTCAAATATTTATAGACCTGGATCAGGTCCCTTCTCAGCCTTCTTTTCTCAAGGCTAAACAGACCCAGTTCCCTAAGTCTCTCCTCATAGGGGAGATGCTCCAGGCCCTTCACCATCTTTGTGGTCCTCCACTGGACTCATTCCAAGAGATCCCTGTCTTTTTTGTACTGGGGAGCCCAGAACTGGACACAATATTCCAGATGAGGCCTCACCAGGGCAGAGTAGAGGGGGAGGATCACCTCCTTCGACCTGCTGGACACGCTCTTTTTAATGCACCCCAGGATGCCATTGGCTTTTTTGGCTACAAGGGCACACTGCTGGCTCATGGTCAATCTGTCGTCCACCAGGACGCCCAGATCCCTCTCAGCAGAGCTCCTCTCCAGCAGCTCTTCCCCCAGCCTGTACTGGTGCATGCAATTATTTCTACCCAGGTGCAAGACTCTACACTTGCTTTTGTTAAACCTCATCCAGTGTCTTACTGCCCAGCTCTCCAGCCTGTCCAGGTCTCGCTGAATGGCAGCACAGCCTTCAGGCGTGTCAGCCAATCCTCCCAACTTCGTGTCATCAGCAAACTTGCTGAGGGTGGTCACTATCCCCTCATCAAGGTCGTTGATGAAGATGTTGAACAAGACCGGACCCAGCACAGACCCCTGGGGGACGCCGCTAGTTACAGCCCTGCAGCCAGACACTGCACCGCCAACGACAACCCTCTGCACTCTGCCAGTCAGCCAGTTCTCGACCCACTTCACTGTCCAATCACCTATCCCATACTTCCTCAGCTTTGTTATAAGGATGTCATGGGAGACTGTATCAGTTATAGAGGTTATAGAGTTCAAATCCTGTAGTCAATTTGGCGGCCCAGGTGGGACCAGCTCTGTTCGCTGCAGGACCAGCTGAGAGGGAGACACTTTTGGCGCACCCTGAGATTTCTCTGAAGGACTCCCTTCCTCACCTGATCACTGCAGGGACAGACAAGGACCACCCATAGGTGGACCAGGTATGTGTATGGTAAGTGGAGCCCATATGTCTTGAGGAGACATCCTACACAGTTTACAGCCATACGTGCTGCTCCCAGGGAGGTGAGCTCATGGCTTTGGTTGCCAGCTGGGTAGGAAGACTCCTTGGGTGAGTTCCTATGAAAGGGAACTGTATGTCATATGAATGGAAACAAGAACAAATACTCTCTCCCAGGTAGTTGACAATAGGAGGGACCTAGGTTGGTCTCTCCTACGGGTATGGGATATAGTGGATAGCCTGTCAAATGGTAGCCTGGGTTCTCCAAGTTGTAATCACGGGGGTTATAGGTTGTATGTTCAATATTATCATCTGCTTTAAGTGTTTGGTACCGTGTGTCAAGCCGACTCTGGGAAAAACATTAACGTTTGCAACTGGTCGACCAGAGTATGAGTGTTATTAAGATTCCAGCTAGAAAACGTTGTCAGCATTGTGTAGTATGAATAAACCATGGTTTTTGATCTAAATGTCAGAGTGAGTGTGGTGTGAGTGAGACACAGAACAGCTGCAGGGTGAGTGCCGAGTCCCGATCCATGTTTCCTTCCTCCTGTGAGGGAAATGGCCAGACACGGACAAAGTGAAAGACTGTGTTGTGTGTCCACTCATATGTACTTTCTGCTTGTATGTAAGAAGACGGGAGTTTGTACTCTGTAGATTAGTAAGATTGTCCTGAGGAGAGGTGTACATTCCACCCGACCAATGAATGTCAACCCATTTATGTAATACTATGTACTGCTTGCGAGGAAGTGTGTGAGGGAGGTGGTTCAATCAGTGCTGGTTCTGTGGCACAGTGTTTATAACTGAAGAATACAGACTGTATTAAGGGAGTTTATGTGAACTGAAGAACTGTACTGTTTGACAAACAGTTTTGATGGTATAAGAAAGTGTAATTGTTAATGATATATGGAAGTGTACTTGAGGGAATGTGGAAGTGTATCTGAGCATAGAAACAGAGGAAGCATTTACAGAAGAAAAAAGGTTAAAGTGAGTTTACCTGCACTGACATGAGAGTAACACCCTGAACCTCTGCCCTGTGAGCTGAGCAGAGCAGAGCAGAGACACAGTCCTCATGTATCAGGTAGTGTTATTCTGCTTACCAAATGAATGAGTTCACTACAGAAGAGGCAAATCTTCCCCTCTGCTCCATTTGTGGCATACTCTGGAGTTCAAGACATTGCAAAGCTATGGCACATCTACTTTCTTTCAATGATGAAAACTTAGTGTGCTCTGGGCTCTCATTTCAATTGCATCTAAAGAAGTCTAGGGTCATGCCAGCTGACAGGAAGCTGGCAAATGTTGTCTCATTGTAAGGAAGAGCAAGAAAGATGACATGGGCAATTATGGACCTGTCAGTCCAGAGCCTGGTAAAATTATGGAGAAAATGATGGTGGGAGTTATGGAAAAACAGCTGAAGGACAATTCTGTCATGGGTCGCAGCCAACACAAGTTTGTGAGGCAAAGGTCCTGTTTAATTTAAGCTCATTTTGTGACACAGTTATCCGTTTAGTTGACCAAGGGAAGCCAGTTGATGTAATCCTTGAGGATTTCAGTGGAGATTTTTATACTGTTTCTCACAACAACCTTCTGGACAGAATGTTCTGCATATGGCTAGACAGAAACACAATGTGGTGGGTGAGCAGTTGGCCAGTAGGTCAGTCCCAAAGGATTATAGTCAGTTTTTTCCATCAGGCTGGTAGATGGTCACTGTCGGGGTCCCCAGGGTTCCATTTTGGGGCCACTTTCCTTTCATGTTTATGCAGATGACTTGAATGCAGGACTAGAAGACGTTCTGAGCAAGTTTGCTGATGAGACCAGATGAAGAGGTGCTGTTGCCTCGACTGAGGGTGGAGAGGACTTGCAGAGAGATGTGGACAAGTCAGAGAAGTGGGTACCAGTTGGTACTAAGCACCAAGTGCATAACGTATAACAAGAACAAGTGCCTGATTGTGCACCGCAGAACATAAAGGACTTCAAACTCTGGGAGAATGTGCAAACGAGGGCACTGGAACTGAGAGATCTGAAGTTCAGAGTTTCACAGGGATTGACTGCTTGTTCAGACTGGGCCCTTCTCACATCCCTTCTCACATCCTGCAATGAAACATAGGTCTCATATGGGACATGAACCTCACAGCATCCTTGCACCACATGTAGAGCCTGGGATCTTCTGTCCCCATGTCTTTCATTTAACATCATACGGACCTCCAACCCATTGCCCCAGGAAATGCCAGGAGCCAACATGAGAGACAGGATCTCTCTACCACTGGTCTTGCAATCAGGGCTTGACCTGTCTGCTTCGTAAGGCAAAGGAGAGGTTTCTTAGCATGCCAGTGCCTTTGCCTGCCTGTAGTCATGGCTTCCAGTTATCTTCTCTAACAAGTCCCTTGGGAAGCTTACTTGGTAATGGCCCTCAGTGGGCCCATTAATACTCCAAGAAACTTCACTGTTACTTCCGACTTTGTCTTGTTGAGCACTTTGTGCAAACTTCTCTCTGCACTAGAGGCTGATGAACTCAGCATCAAATGCACCCTGGGGCCCATTATAACCTAAAGAATCTCCTGTGCCTTATGCCATCTTGTTATCTTCTTCAGGTTATCAGAACTTGTTCAGCAAAAAGGAGGGATATCTGGAGAGAGCTTAAAGAATCCAGTATAAATTTATTGTCTATTTATTTATAGTTGGGTTTAAAGAAGACATTAAAGCAGCACTGTGCAACTGATACCAATCCAGGATGTCCCAATGAGTTCTGTACTGTTACTGTGTTGACAAAGGTCCTTCTCAACCTCCCCACCCAATTTCTGCTCACAATGGACCTATGGGACTTGCATCACTTTTCTTCACATCACTCTTCTCCTCTGCATTCATCCGCTCAGTGTTAAAACTGCTTTGCACCAACTCCCACTGGCTTTCCTCAGAGAACCAGCTACACATGGAAAAGGAAAGATTTCTCTTTTTTATCTGGCCAGCAAATGGAAAGAAAGGTGATGCAATTGAATGAACAGTAAAACACAGTGATCAACTGCATGCCATGTTCAAGCGGCATCTATTGAAGTTTGTCTTTCATATGGAATATTTTTAAAAGAAATGATTTATTCTGAGGTAGGATAGGATAGATTGAATCACAGTGAAGTAGTTGACAACAGAGGCCATCAGACTCTGAGAGATGGAGCAAATTCCAGTAATCTTCCTGGGATAGATCAGCCAGGTAGTTGAGAGGTATCAACTTAAAACTGATCAGGACTTGTGAGTATTTCACACATTGAGATGGGTTAACACATTCTCATTGATTTATATCTTTGTCTCCAACTCTGTTTTTCACTTTTACTGACATTAATGAACATCTTTCAGACTTCGTGCCTTAATAAAAAAGAGACAGTGATTGAGAAAAAGAAAAAGTATAAGAAGAAAAAGAAAAAGAATAGATAGGAAGGGATAGATCAAATCACAGTGAAGGAGTTGACAACACATTCCATCAGACTTTGGGGAGATGGAACAAATTCCAGTAATCCCCCTGAAAGTCAGAAATCAGACAGATAATTGGGAGGTATCTGACTGAACAAAGAGCAAGGGATGGAGAAATCTGGAGGGCAGTGGGAGTAGTGTGTGCCCAAATGGCCTGCTGAAAACATGCCCTTAACCATGGCCATTTCTTTAGGAGAGCTGAAAAAACTTGGAGGATGAGGCACATCAAATAGGCAGCAGGGAAGAGTAGTGCTGGGCACCAGGCTACAGTCACAGGGCATTGGCACTGGCACCGCTGTCTGTGTCTCTGAACCTGAAGGCATTTGTGTCCAGCGAACACAGTTCTGGAAAACATTGTAGTTTCAGTAAAAGAAAAAAAAAGACATCAAATCACCTCAAAGATTCATATTTACAACTTAAAATGGAACAAGACTCATGAGAATTTTTCATGTTGAGAAGGGTTAACACATTTTCATTGATTTCCATCTTTGTCTTCAATTATTTGTTTCAGTTTTATTGACATTTATGATCAACTATTAAGCTTACAGCCTCAAAATAAATAAATAAATTAAAAGAGATACATTTGCATCTTGCACATGGCCTGATGCCCCTTTCACCTTCCCAGTTCCCACAAGTCCTTCCATGCCGGAGAGTATGAGATCCAGCAGAGCACCTCTCCTCTTTGGTTCCTCCACTGCTTGGTCAAGAAGCTGCCATCTGTGCTCTCCATGGATCTGCTGGATGCCGCATGCCCTGCTGTGCTGTCCCTGCCACAGATAATGGAGTGACAAAGGCCACCAAATGGGACAAGGGACAGACAACATCAGATTCCCATCTGTCTGCAGAGGGCACCTTCCATTTACTCTCCCTGATCAGGAAGACAGGAAAAGACACTGATGGTCTCCTCTGTTTGCCATTTCCATTAGCTCTGACCTGTCTGCTCTTCCATCCCCAGGCAGAGCTCAGTGCACTCTCACAGAGGGCAGTCGCCCTTCTTTGTCTCCTCGCCCATCCATCCTAAAGACTCGGTATCCCCCTTGTGCTACAGTGCAGTTGTGGAAACCATTAAACTGTGTCCCCATGGTCCAAACAGGAGCTCAGGCCTGCAGCTCTACCAAGATTTCTAGCTTCTTGTGTGTTGGTGTTTGCATTAGTGCAAAAGCACAGAAGTAAATATCCTAATTGAAAAGCATCACTGGACATTGCCTGACTGGATAGCTCATCTATAGAATCAGTGTGCAGAAGGTGGCACACAAACATTAGACCGATCGTGGGTCTTGGAGGTGACGTAGCAGCACGGACACACCATGGGCATGGCTTTCCTGAAGGCCCTGTGCTGCTCTTGTAGCTGTGAGTGAATTCACCGGACAGCCGGTGCTATCCCCTCTCTGGCCCTCAGCTGATGCCCAGGAAGGAGGTGTCTATCTCAGGGATTTCCCACACGGTTTACAAGCACTTGCAAACATCAGGAGCAGCCCAGGCACCTTGGGCATCACCCAGTGTCTGTGTGTGAGCTGCTGCCTCCCAGCTGAAGGACCGAGGACTCAGAGCAGGAGCTCACATGCAGGCAACTCCTTGTGCACTTCTGAACTGAACCAGAGAAATCCCAGCTCCTGTGGTTCTGTGGGGAGCCGAATCCCATTTCAGCTCCAGGATTTCTGTCAAGGGATGAGACTCCTGCGCTGCCTCAGCTGGATCACTGCCCTGCACAGGGAAAGTCCAAACCTCGCCTTCCTTGTCTGGTTGCCCTTATTGTTTCATCAAACGATCTCTGGGAGCACTCCCCATATGTCTCCAATCAGTAACTGACCACCGGACATGTGGTGGTTAATTGAGTGGATTTCAAAGCACAGTCATGATGCTGTTGTTTTTCAGGAGCTGTTGGCCATGAGGACCCAGGGACATGTCAGGGGAAATGAGTGGGAAGGATAAAAATGACATAATTTGCTGCTTGCTTGTCCAGGTTCCTGGGACACAGGGAGCTCATAAAAGTGGGCAGAGCTGCAGAGAGACAGCTGTGCCCAGGAGCAGATCTCGTGCACAGCACAGCCTGCAGGTGACAGAAGGAGAGGAGAGAAATTGGAGAGAGCTTGCAGGATGTGTGTGGTGTGAGCGGGCTGTGAACTCACTGCAGGAGCATTGCTCACAGACCATGACAAGGTAAGTCTCACAGCTGACCATGAGCTGCTTTTAATTAAGGGGTAACTATAACTGGGACATCCCATAGGAGATCTGACTGCAGGCACTGCATGTTTCTTTACTGTGGAAAAAGCTTTCTGCTCCAGCTGAGACGGGTGCCCAGGGCTGTCCTGCAGAGCAGGGTCCCTGCTGTGCCCCAGGGGCTGTGTGCCGGGTATGGGACTCTGCCGCCTGCCAGGCTCAGCACTCAGCCTGCCCGGGGAGCTGCCCAGGGCGCTGCGGGGAGACGTGTGGGGTAAGGAGCCCCCGGCAGGGTTTGTGCTGCCACAGCTGCTGCCTGGGGCAGGGGATCACAGCTCCACTGCACAACTGAATGTTTCTGAGGGCACTTTGCAAGAGGAGAGCCAAGGCAGGGGGTTTCCATTTCCTGTTCTGAGGCAAAGAGGTTTGGAGTCAGAAATCTAAAAGGGGCAATAAGAGTTCTGAGAATTTTTCATCAATCAATTGCTTGTTTTGTGAACACTCACACATGATGTGCTTTCAGTCTCCCCTTTCTCGAAGGATGGAATTATCTTCATTTTCTGTAGGCATGAATAATTCACTTATCCTACAAACAGGCAGCATTTTCTAACTGAAACTGAATGCCACAGAAGCTCGGGTAGGGGGCTCTAAGAGCACTTGGGGTAAAGATATGAGACATGAAACAGATGAAAATATCCAGGGAGAAGGGATAAGAAAATAAGAGGAAGGTTAGAGCTCCATATGCTGCTTCTGCTTAAGGAATGCTGATCTACATGAAATTAAATGCAAGTAATGGTGCTAAATGTACACTGTTGTAGGAGAATTAAAACATTTCATAGTATAGCAGGAGTAGTGCCTCTGAGAATGGTCTGGACTTGTCATTATCTTCTGCACTCTGAGCAGGACTCCAAGCCCAACAACAGCAGATGCCCAACAGCAGCTCCATCAGTGAGTTCCTCCTGCTGCCGTTGGCAGACACGCGGCAGCTGCAGCTCCTGCACTTCTGGCTCTTCCTGGGCATCTACCTGGCTGCCCTCCTGGGCAACGGCCTCATCAGCACAGCCGTAGCCTGCGACCGCCGCCTGCACACCCCCATGTACTTCTTCCTCCTCAACCTGGCCCTCCTCGACCTGGGCAGCATCTCCACCACTCTCCCCAAAGCCATGCCCAACGCCCTCTGGGACAACAGGGCCATCTCCTACACAGGATGTGCTGCACAGCTCTTTTTCTTTACCTTCTTCCTCTCAGCAGAGTATTCCCTTCTCACCATCATGTCCTATGACCGCTATGTTGCCATCTGCAAGCCCCTGCACTACGGGACCTTGATGGACAGCAGAGCTTGTGCCACCATGGCAGCAGCTGCCTGGGGCACTGGGGTTCTCAATTCCCTGCTGCACACTGCCAGTACGTTTTCACTGCCTCTCTGCCAAGGCAATGTTGTCAACCAGTTTTTCTGTGAAATTCCCCAGATCCTCAAGCTCTCATGCTCAGAATCAAATCTCAGGGAAGTTGTGTTTCTCATTTTTACTATCAGTTTAGACGTAGGCTGCTATGTTTTCATAGTTGTGTCCTATGTGCAGATCTTCGTGGCTGTGCTGAGGATGCCCTCTGAGCAGGGACGGCGCAAAGCCTTCTCCACGTGCCTCCCTCACCTGGCCGTGGTCTCCCTGTTTCTCAGCACTGGTGCTTTTGCCTACCTGAAGCCCCCCTCCATTCCCTCCCCACTCCTGGATCTGACAGTGGCACTTCTGTACTCAGTGGTTCCTCCAACACTGAACCCTATTATCTACAGCATGAGGAACAGGGAGATCAAGCACGCTCTCAGGAAGGTGTTGCAATACTCACTATTCCCGCTTCAATAAAGTGCACATCTTCATCGCATGATTCCCAGTGATGGTTCTTCATCTTTTATGCATCTTTGATTGATTGATTATGTGAGATATAGCAACGTGCAAAAAAATGTTATTGAACTTATAAATAAAAATTTGTTTCACTTCTTTCACACCTACTATCCATTTTCTCACTCCAAGAGCTCATGTAAACATGGAACCAGATTCCCCGAATAGGTTAAGAGATAAATAAATAGCATTCAAAATACGCTTTTCCTTAGCTCTTCTCTTATCCAACTTTGTCTGGATTTGGGGAAGGTACAGCCACAGATAGAAGCACAACTAGTTCTTTTCATTCCTCCTCTCTTTACACTGATACAGTGCACAGAGGATTCGAGTCCTCTCATTTCTACAGGCCTGAAGGTCTTGTGTGTCTCACAGCAGTCCCGTCGTCTCTACAGCAGCACTCAGTGGTTTGCTTAATTTTCTTATCTCAATACTTGGAACAGCTACAGGACCTGTAGCATAAGTGACCGCAGAGCTCCTTATGAGGGGTGGAGTGACAGTGGGATCTGTCCAGAGCTTGGAGCAACTGCAGGATGTGTAGCAAAAACTTGGAGCTATTGCAGGGACTGTGCCAGGAGTTGCAGAGGCTGCAGCAATGTCAGCAGATCCAGCTCTCTTCCCCTTGAAGATGCTGAATAGTGTTGAACACAGCTCAGTAGGTGTGGGCCAGGCCCTGGCACACTGCAGTCATTTGGGCCTTTTTAGGATTACCAGTGCCACAGCAGACCTGTCTCCAATATTCTACCAGTTTCTCAGGATCCTGCAGTTGCTCGGAGATGAAGTTCCAAAGCCCTGGTGGTGCCCACCACTCCAGGCAGCTGCCCAGACTGTCCCACACCCCCTGCCATGCAGAGCCTTCTCACCTTGGGGCAGATCTCTCACTGATATTCCTGAATAATTGTTTAACCTCAATCCTAGAATCATAGAATCACCAAGGCTGGAAAAGGCCTGAAAGATCATCCAATCCAACCGTTCACCTATTACCAATAGCTCCCACTTAACCATGTCCCTCAACACAATATCCAGTCTCTCCTTGAATACCCCTGGTCTCCCAGAGACGACAGTGTAAAATGTGTAATTCCTAATCATACCAACAATATTACTTCCAAAACCCAAAGATGTCCAAAGAGCTGAATGTGCACAAAACTTCACTTTGCCAATTTTATCGTGGTACAAACCAAGGTCAAACAGCATAGCAAAATAAATACCCTAATCCAGCATCCAGAGTTGACAAATGATGCAGCAGGGAAAACAAGCAGCAAGCAAGGAGCTGTGAAATGCAGCTTCATGAGAAGACTCAGCAAGCTTCACAAATAGGGAAACTATCAGCACCATGGCCTGCACATCTCCAACTCCCACAAAGCCCTGTCCACTCTGGACAGATGTGCTGTTACCACAACCCTTGGAGCCTCACATCAGGCACCAAAATGACTGTGGTTGTTGAACCCAACATGTGGCTCAGCAGCTCACAGTGCTTTGTGCACTGCCCCATTCCCAGTGGGATGGGGATGAGAACTGGGAAAAAGAGTACAACTTCTGGGTTGTAACAAAGCAGTTTACTAAGAGAGATAAAAGGAGAGGAGTAATAGTAATCACTATATATCCGTTGATATAGAATCGTATGTAACAACTGATGCACAAGCACTTGCTCAGCACCACCAGACTGATGCTCAGCTGGGCCCTGAGCAGTGAAGAGACTGAGATGAACTCCCACCCCTTTCAATACAATTTCTGCTTGCTGTCAGCTGATAGAGAACGTCCCTTTGGCCACTATCAGTCAGCTGTCCTCACTCTGTTCCCTCCCAGCTCCATGTGCCCTCCACTGACCATGGCCTTGGCTCTGTACAACACTGCTTAGCAGCAGCTGTAAACATCAGAGTGTTATCAATGGTTTTCTCCTAGAACCAAAACACTGCACCACAGCAGACAGTCTGAAGAAAACAATTCCATCCCAGCTGTAACTCAGATTCCTGCCTGTCCCCTCTTCTTGTTCTTCCTGATCAGGAAGCAAGGAACAGAATCTGCCGCTCTCCTCTCTGAGCCCTTTCCATCAGTTCTCAGCTGGCTCCTCTGCCATCCCCAGGCAGAGCTCAGTGCCCTCTCATGGATGGCAGCAGCCTTTTATCTTCTTCCTTGCCCATCCGTCATGCAGAATCTGTACCCCATTTGCTACAGTACAGAGCTGAGAATCAACCCACCGTGTCTCTGTGAACCAAACAAGACCCTAGGCCTGCAAAGGCACAGAGATTTGGAGTTCGCTGAGTGAATGTTTGTGGTCCTCTCATTAGTGTAACGACTCTTCAGAAAGCATCCCTTTCCAGAAGCATGCTTTGATTTAGCCTGTCTGGGTCTTGCATCTACACTGTGGTACTGATGTTCAGGGCCTTGCTCAGAATCAGCAGCCTGCATGAAAGGAAAAGCTCTGTGGTTTTCTCTTGATTTGTCCCGTTTATTTCCCATGCTACCCGCACTGGTCTACAGGCACTTTAGGGCAGCAGTAGGTTGGGGTTACCCCCAGAGGGTACACAGTAAGATTTAGGACGGGGTATTGGCAACAAGACTTTCTCTGAGGAATCCTCACACAATCCTATAGAACAACTCAGAGGCTTTCCATTCAATCTCCAACAGCAACAATATCCCTCAGCCCTTCTCTGTCACATCCAATTCCCCACCCTTCCCCATTTGGACCTGGTTTAAAGCCCTATAATCAATCAGTGCAGGAGCATTTCAGATGGGGTCATGGAGGAGGCAGACTGCCATTCTTGGGGTGGCCATTTTCCCAGGAGGGCATGGTGGGAGGGCTTTGTCCCATCTGGTTCCACCAACACTTGCATCCACCCAGCAGAAGGCTGTGCCCTCTGTGTCCCACTTGAACTCTGCATGGAGCTTACAGTTGGCAGTGACATGGCTGAGAAGCTCTGGGCATGGATTAAGGGACAGGGAATTAATGTGCCTTCCTAACTTCCTCCCTGCATGCCTTAGCAACTTCCTTGTAATCTCCCCAAGTACCCAGCCCCTTCTTCCAGAGGACGGAGATTCTCTTTTTCTTCCTGAGTCTCAATAGTTTTTCCCAGTTCATCTGCACTGGTCTTCTTCCCCTATGGCTCACCTTATGGCATTCAGGGACAGCCTGATCTCGTGCCTTTAAGATTTCCATCTTGAGGAGTGTCCAGGCTTCCTGGACCCCTTTACCCATAAGGAGCGACTCCCAAGGGACCTGTGCTACAAGTGTCCTGAACAGGTCAAAGTCCGCCCTCTAGAAGTTCAGGATAGTAGTTTTGCTAGTCACCCTTCTGACATCTCCAAGAATAGAGAATTCTACCATTTCATGGCCACTCTGCCCAAGACAGTCCCCAACCTTCTCAACTCCTACCAGTCCTTCACTGTTAGTGAAGAGCAGGTCTAGCAAGGAACCACCCCTGGTAGGACTTCATACCAGCTGTGTAAGGAAGCTGTCTTGCATGCAATCTATAAACCTCTTGGACTGATTCCTCTGCTATTTATTATATTCCCAGCATATATCAGAGAAGTTGTAGTCTCCCAAGAAAATGAGTGCTGGCAATCTTGCGACTTCAGTAAGCTGCTCATAGAATGCCTCACCCATCAATTAGGCGGTCTATAAGAAACCTTTAGCAAGATGTCACACTTACAGGCCTTTCCCCCGATCCTTACAAACATGCACTTCATTCTGAAGCCCAAGCTCTTCAACATCAAAACTCTCTTGAATATAAAGGGCCACACCACCACCCTTCCTTCCTCCTCTATCCCTTCTGAAGAGCTTGTAACCATCCATCACAGCACTCCAGTCATGGCAGTGGTCCCACCATGGGTCGGTAATAGCAACTAGGTCATGGTTTGTCAGATGCACAGTTGCTTCCAGCTCCTCTTGCTTGTTGACCAAGCTGCGTGCGTTGGTGTAGACGCACTTCAGCTGAGGCATCTGCCTCTCTCCCAGCTCAAACAGCATTTCCCTAGGCTTATCTCTGGTAAGCCCTGTTTTGTCCACTCCCCCATCGTAGCTAGTTTAAAGCTCTTTCGATAAGCCCCGCTACCGTCTATGCTAGGATTCACTTCCCCCTTTGAGACAGTTGGGTTCCATTCATGGATAACAGACCATGGGCCAAGTAAACTGTCCTGTGATCAAAGAACTCAAAGTTTCTGGCTCAGTACCAACCTCTGAGACAATTGTTCATTGCTTTGCTTTCCAAGCCTGCTCTGTGTCCCTCACTGCCACTGAAGGTATAGAACAAAAAATCACTTGATCTCCCACTTTGTGAACTAAATGGCCTAAATTCCTGAAATCTCTTTTTATAGTTTGTAGTCTTATCTAAGAAATTTCATCACTGCCCACCTAAACTATGAGTAGTGGAAAATAATCAGTGGACCTAACCAGCATTGGGAGTTTCCTCATTATGTCCCTGACCTGAAACCAAGAAGGCAGCAGACTTACTGACAACTGGGGTCCAGTCTGCAAATGGGGCCCTCTATTCCTCTGAGAAGGGAGTCACCCACCACGGCCACCCTTCTTTCTTTCATGGCAGAGGAAGTCACAAGGCTTGGTAGTGACTGCCTTGCATTAGGTTTCCTCCTAGGCAGATCCTCCATTGCCTCCCCATTCTTATCTCCTTCAGATTTCAGAGTGTCAAACCTGTTGCTTAGATGGATCAGGGGTCGAGGGCTAGGCAGGCATGGGGGGGCTCCTGTGATGTTGAGTTGGGACTCTCTTCCAACCCTTCTCATCAGTCAGGTCTGTCTGACTGTGACAGGGCAGGGAGTCAACCACTTTTCTGGGGGTATCTGCCTGGCAGCCTTCCCTCGGGGATGCCAGCAAGTCACTCCACCAGCCCATCTCCCGATCACACTCCCTGATGGTAAACTGTGAGTAAAACCTTGAGTAAAGTGAGAGTTCACCTAGACAAAAGTATGAGTAGAAACATGGACTGACGTGAGGGTAAACCCAGAGTAAACCCAGGATCCCATCCATTGGGCATGCACAGCCTCTGAGGGCAACTTTTTCCAGTGTTGCTGTGTAAAAATATAGGTTCCTCACATCTAACCTATGTCTCCCCTTTTTAATTTAAATCCGTTTCCATTTGTCCTGTTATCAACAGACCATCCCATCCTTATTCTAGCGTTAGGCATCTCATCCTCAGATGGAAACCCTGGGGCTGAATTGGGATCAGTTTTTCAAAGAACCACAGGAGCTACAAGTTCACCTAGCTGAGTTCAGATGTGCACAGTGAGGTGTCTGTGTGTGAGTCCCTCATCTGAATCCTTGGTTTTTATTCCACAGGGACTGCACTACTCATACACAGTCTCTCAGTGATGCCCAAGATGCCTTGGGTGATCCTAGTTTTGTGCTAGTGCTTGTAAACTGTGACGGAAAATCTATGAGATAGACACCTCCTTCTGGAGCATCAGCTGAGGGCCAGAAGGGAGGTATTCTTGGCCATCCTAAATACCACCTCAGCCACGTGCTTAGGGCACCCATTGTGTCTTTTGCACCTGACCCCATGGAGTATGTAGTGATATTCAGCTTATCAAAAGGATGAGCTCAGAACAGAAGAGGCAGATCTTCCTCTCTGCTCCATCTGTGGCATAGTCTGGATTTCAAGGCATTGCAAAGCTATGGCACATCTACGTTCTTGCACTGATGACACTTTAGGCTCACATTTCAATGGCATCTAATAAATCTAGGGTCATACCTGTTGACAGGAAGCTGGCAAATGTTGTCTCATTGTAAGGAAGAGCAAGAAAGATGACACGGGCAACTATGGACCTGTCAGTCTCACTACAGTGCTTGGTAAAATTATGGAGAAAATGATGGTGGGAGTTATGGAAAAACAACTGAAGGACAGGTCACAGACAACACAAGATACAGAGGGGAAGGTCCTATTTAATTTCAGGTCTTTTTATGACACCTTTATCCATTGAGCTGAACAAGGGAAGGCAGTTGATGTAATCCTTGAGGATTTCAGTAGAGCTTTTGATACTATTTCTCCAGCACCCTTCTGGACAGAAATTCCTGCATACAGCTAGACAGAAACAGAACGTGGTGTGTTGTAATACAAGAAGAATTTTACAGAGCAGCAGCCATGGATTGAGATAAGGAGTTCACAGAGCAGCAGCTGCGGAGCAGGATAAACAGCATGAGAACAAAGGACATCTCTAGGAAAAGAATGAATGGCTCGTGGCTTTGAAGGGGGGTTATAGGGTTGTTATTGCAGTAGCTTTCCTCCAATTAGCATGTGTGATTTTTGGACACCCTTGTCTGTCTCCTATAAAAGTCTGGCTTTCGGGCAATAAATTGATGCAGCTATATGTAACTATATTGGTGTTTCTCTGTTTGACCCAGCACGCTGACATTTTGCCTTTCGGGTTCACCAGCAGTGGTGGGTGAGCAGTTGGCCAGTAGTTCTGTCCCAAAGGATTATAGTCAGTGGGTTCCATTGGGCTGGTAGATGGTCACTGTCAGAGCTCCCCAGGGTTCCATTTTAGGGCCACTTTCCTTTCATGTTTATGCAGATGACTTGCATGCAGGACTAGAAGATGTTCTGAGCAAGTTTGCTGATGAGACCAGATGAGGAGGTGTTGTTGCCTCCACTGAGGGTGGAGAGGACTTGCAGAGAGATGTGGACAAGTCAGAGAAGTGGGTACCAGTTGGTACTAAGCACCAAGTGCATAAAGTATAACAAGAACAAGTGCCTGATTGTGCACCTGGGTATGGGCAACCCTGGACATAAACACTGTCTGTATATTGGACACATGAGAGACGTCTGACTGAAAAGGATTGGGGGTCCTGCTCAACATAAAATTTTAAGTGAGTCAGCAGTGTGCCCAGCCAGCCAAGAAGGCCAACAGTCCCCTAAAGTGCATCAAGCAATTTATTGCCAGCTGGGTGGGAGAAAGGTTTGTCCCTCTTTGCTCTGCATTGCTACTGCCTCACCTGGAGCACTGGGTGCACTTCTGGGCAATGCAGAACATAAAGAACATCAAACTATGGGAGAGTGTGCACAGGAGGGCACTGGAACTGAGAGATCTGAAGTTCAGAGTTTCACTGGGATTGACTGCTTGTTCAGACTGGGCCCTTCTCACACCCCACATCCTGTGATGAGACACAGGGCACATGTGGGATATGAACTTTAACAGCATCCTTGCACCACATGCAAATGCTTTTCCCAGTGCTTCAGTGTTCCACCACCCATTGCTTTCAACATAGTTTTCAACACCCCATTGTATCTTTTAATTTTACCAGAAGCTGGTGCATGGTAGGGGATATGATAAATCCACTCAATGCCATGAACTTTGGCCCAAGTA
Organism: Coturnix japonica; assembly: GCF_054131305.1. NCBI lineage: Eukaryota > Metazoa > Chordata > Aves > Galliformes > Phasianidae > Coturnix > Coturnix japonica. Next base: position 15,115,693 of record NC_140671.1, on the reverse strand, counting down.
TTTATTAAGGGAATTTTTGAAATGTGTCCCATTATGAGACTCAGTTCTTTCTGAGGTGTCATGTCTCTATAGGACTTGTTTCTAACAACCCAATATTGTGTTTCTGGCAGTAGCATGGGGTACTGCATATGTTTCAAGCCACCCAGTGGTTGCTTCCACCATGGTAAGCACAAAACGCTTATCATTATGAGATCCTGGCAAGGTGACATCATTCACCTGTCACTCCTCCCCATATTTATACTTTTGCCTTGGCCTTCCCCCCAGAGAGGCTTCATATTCTTGGCTTGTTTAATTATGGCACATGATTCACAGTCATGAATAACCAGTGCAATAGCATCCATAGTTAAGTCCACCCCTCAGTCTCTAGCCCAATTATATGTTATGTCCATTCCTTGATGGCCTGAGGTCTCATGGAACCATCAAGCTTGAAATAATTCACTCTTGTTCTGCCAGTCCAAGTCTATTTGAGCCACCTCAATTCTGGCAGCTCGACCTACCTGATGGTTGTTTTGTTGTTCTGCAATAGCCCGACTCTTGGGCAAGTGTGCATCCACGTGACACACCTTTACAATCATATCTTTTTTTTGAGCAGTTATGTTTTTCTACAGTTCAGCAGCCCAAATAGGTTTACACCTCCGTTGCCAGTTATTTTGTTCCCACTGCTGTAACAACCCCCATAAGGCATTTGCCACCATCCATGAGTCAGTATAAAGATAAAGCATTGGCCACCTCTCCCGTTCAGCCACATCTAAGGTCAGCTGGACAGCTTTTACCTCTGCAAACTGACTTGATTCTCCTTTACCTTCAGTGGCCTCTGCGACCTGTCGTGTGGGGCTCCAAACAGCAGCTTTCCATCTCCGATGCTTCCCTACAATATGAAATGATCCATCGGTGAAAAGAGCATATTTCTTTTCATTTTCTGGTAGTTCGATGTATGGTGGGGCCGCTTTAGCACATGACACCTCTTCTCCTGGTGATGTTCCAAACTTTTTATCTTCAGTCCAGTTCATGATCACTTCTAAAATTCCTGGACGATTGAGGTTCCCCATCCGCGCTTGTTGTCTAATCAGTGCAATCCACTTGCTCCAGGTGGCATCGGTAGCATGATGGGTGGAGAGAACCTCCCCTTTCAACATCCGGTTCATCATTGACAGTCGAGGTGCCAGAAAGAGCTGCATTTCAGTACCAGCTACTTCGGAAGCAGCCCGAGCCCCCTCATACGCGGCTAAGATCTCCTTCTCAGTTGGAGTGTAGCACTCTTCAGACCCCTTGTACGCTCAGCTCCAGAATCCCAGGGGTCGGCCTTGGGTCCCTCCTGAGGCTCTTTGCCACAAACTCCAAGTGGGACCTTTCTCTCCAGCAGCAGTATAGAGGATGTTCTTTACATCCTGTCCAGTCCGTACTGGCCCCAGGTCCATGGCACAGGCTATCTCCTGTTTAATCTGTTCAAAAGCCTGCTGCTGCTCTGGGCCCTATGCAAAATCATTCTTCTTCTGCATCACCTGATAAAGGGGGCTTACAATGAGGCTGTAGTTTGGAATGTGCATCCTCCAAAAGCCCACTGCACCCAGGAAAGATTGTGTCTCTTTCTTGCTAGTTGGTGGAGACATGGCAGTGATTTTGTCAATCACTGTTGGGATGTGATGACATCCATCCTGCCACTTTATACCTAAGAACTGAATTTCCTGGGCAGGCCCTTTTACTTTGCTTCACTTAATAGCAAAACTGGCTCATAGAAGAATTTGAATTATTTGCTCTCCAGCACAGCAGCACTCAGTGGGGGTGTGACCTCATTCAGGCCACGGTAGTCTACTGTCAGCCTCCATTCTCCACTGGCTTTACGCACTGGCCATATGGAGCTGTTAAAAGGTGAGTGAGTTTTACTGATCACTCCCTGATTCTCCAACTGGCGAATCAAATCATGAATGGGGAGCAAGGAATCCCTGTTGGTGCGATACTGCCGTCTGTGCACTGTCTTTGTAGCAATCGGTACCTGCTGCTCTTTTATTTTTACTCGTAGCAGCCTCACAACAGACGGGTCCTCTGACAGGCCAGGCAAAACAGACAGCTGCTTAATGTTGTCCATATCTACAGCAGCGATTCCAAAGGCCCAGTGATACCCCTTAGTATCCTTGAAATGCCCTCTTCTGAGGTATCCTCAATACCAAGTATGAACGGAAACCCTGGACCACTCACATAGGATGTTTTTTCCAGTCTTTACCAGTGAGGCTTATTTCAGCCTCCAACACAGTCAATTCTTGAGAGATATCCAGAAATATGGATTGATTCTGTCCCTTCATGACTGGAGGGCATTAGGGTGCACTGTGCACCAGTATCCACCAGTGCCTTATATTTCTGTGGTTCTGATGTGCTAGGCCATCAAATCCACACAGTCCAATAAACTCTATTATCCCTTCCACTCCCTTGAATGAGGGCAGGGCCCCTCTATTGGTTACCTGTGATAACTGGAGCAGCCGTACTGGTGGTTGGACTGTTTTGTAGTTCCCTCACCCGTGCTCATAGTACAGGAGTAGGCTGGTCATGCCACTTCCTCGTGTCTTCTCTGTGGTCACGTAGGTAACACCACAAGGAAACACACAGTGCAATTTACTGTTGTTCCTTGCTCAATCTGGAAAGCGCTTGTGTCTAATAGCTGAGAATTTTAATGATACACATGAAGGCTTTATGGTCGTTAATTTCTTTACGATCTCTCGCCTTCAACTGAAGCAGCAGCTAGGCCAATTACCAAGTGACACCAAGGAGATGAAGTGGCAAAATGGCGATTTATTGAAACAGACACATCCTTATATAACCTACGCCTTTTTGTCTACACCCACTGTATTACACTAAGATTCTTCCAGAATATGGGGAAGGGCCTGTCACATCACAACAAGCTACCGTCCCAGCTGTCCCAACAGCGAAGCAACCAGGTAACAAGAGATTCATTCTGGTGCCGTGTGAACTCCTTTCTTACGCCTTCGATTTCAGTCATCTTCAGGGATCGACAAACAGTAACAGAGATTTCCTCCTCATCACTCTCTTCTTCATGACACTTTTCCTTTTTCCTTTCTCGGTACTTATCCAGACCTGTCACCTGGATCTTCTGTTGCCTCCTCCTCCACTTCTTTTTTCCGTTCTAGACGTGAGGACACCCATTTCCATTTCTTGCCTTCCACAAGGGCAACTGATATTGTTACTGGTGCCTCCTGTGACTGATCAAAATTGACTTGGGGATTTCCCTTTTTGGCTAGAACCTCAGCTCGGAAATTCTCTCTTTTCGGAACAGTGTTATATAGAGCACGGTAAGCACAAGCCAAGCCCCAAATAAGTCATACCCCCTTAGATCTATCTAGGCTGCGCCATCCCTGACTCAAATACTGGCTTAGTTTCTCGGGATCCCACAGGTGTTCAAGAGTTAAATCCCATGACATTGCGGGCCCCCATGTGTTGGCGAACCTGAAGGCAAAAGTCAGCGTTCTAGGACAAACAACCACACACCAATATAGTTAAATATAGCTGTGTCCATCTATTGCCTGAAGAGCCGTACTTTTATAGCAAACAAACAAGGGTGTTCAAAAATCACACGTACTAATTGGAAGAAAGCTTCTGCAATAAGAACCCTAAAACCCCGCTTCAAAGCCACGAGCCTTTCACTCTTTTGCTAGAGGTGTCCTTGGTTCTCATGCTGTTTATCCTGCTCTGCAGCTGCTGCTCTGTAAAGTGCTTATCTTGATCCATGGCTGCTGCTCTGTAAAATTCTTCTTGTATTACAACAGAATGGCAGTTCCCTGGGGTCTCCAGCACACCCCCAGCCAGCTGGCAAATGCCACTGAGGACCTTTAGGAAAGACATGCCCTGGGTAGTGACAATGTTCACTGGACAACTGTGAGCCCCACAATGGGTCTCGTACCTGTGTGCCATCTTCTGAACACCAGTAGCACGGTGTAGATGCAAGGCCCAGCCAGGCAAAATCAAAACATGCTTCTGGAAGGGGATCCTTTCTGAAGAGTCGTTACACTAATGAGAGGACCACAAACATTCACTCAGCGAACTCCAAATCTCTGTGCCTTTGCAGGCCTAGGGTCTTGTTTGGTTCACAGAGACATGGTGGGTTGATTCTCAGCTCTGTACTGTAGCAAATGGGGTACAGATTCTGCATGACGGATGGGCAAGGAAGAAGAGAAAAGGCTGCTGCCATCCATGAGAGGGCACTGAGCTCTGCCTGGGGATGGCAGAGGAGCCAGCTGAGAACTGATGGAAAGGGCTCAGAGAGGAGAGCGGCAGATTCTGTTCCTTGCTTCCTGATCAGGAAGAACAAGAAGAGGGGACAGGCAGGAATCTGAGTTACAGCTGGGATGGAATTGTTTTCTTCAGACTGTCTGCTGTGGTGCAGTGTTTTGGTTCTAGGAGAAAACCATTGATAACACTCTGATGTTTACAGCTGCTGCTAAGCAGTGTTGTACAGAGCCAAGGCCATGGTCAGTGGAGGGCACATGGAGCTGGGAGGGAACAGAGTGAGGACAGCTGACTGATAGTGGCCAAAGGGACGTTCTCTATCAGCTGACAGCAAGCAGAAATTGTATTGAAAGGGGTGGGAGTTCATCTCAGTCTCTTCACTGCCCAGGGTCCAGCTGAGCATCAGTCTGGTGGTGCTGAGCAAGTGCTTGTGCATCAGTTGTTACATACAATTCCATATCAACGGATATATAGTGATAACTATTACTCCACTTCTTTTATCTCTCTTAGTAAACTGCTTTGTTACATCCCAGAAGTTGTACTCTTTTTCCCAGTTCTCATCCCCATCCCACTGGGAATTGGGCAGTGCACAAAGCACTGTGTGCTGCTGAGCCACATGTTGGGTTCAACAACCACTGTCATTTTGGTGCCTGATGTGAGGCTCCAAGGGTTGAGATAGCAGCACATCTGTCCAGAGCGGACAGGGCTTTGTGGGAGCTGGAGAAGTGCAGGCCATGGTGCTGATATGTGTGGATGTGCTCCCTATGTGTGGAGCTTGTTGAGTCTTCTCATGAAGCTTCACTGCACAGCTCCTTACTTGGTGCTTGGATGCTGCATTAGGGTATTTATTTTGCTATGCTGTTTGACCTCAGTTTGTACCACGATAAAATTGGCAGCTGACAAAGTGAAGTTTTGTGCACATTCAGCTCTGTGGTCATCTTTGGGTTTTGGAAGTAATATTGTCCATATGATTAGGAATTACACAATTTACATTGTCGCCTCTGTGAGTCCGGGGGTGTACTGGATATTGTGTTGAGGGACATGGTTTAGTGGGAGCTATAGGTAATAGGTGAACGGTTGGACTGGATGATCTTTTAGGCCTTTTCCAACCTTGGTGATTCTATGAATCTATGATTGAGGTTAAACAATTATTCAGGAATATCAGTGAGAGATCTGCCCCAAGGTGAGAAGGCTCTGCATGGCAGAGGGTGTGGGACGGTCTGGGCAGCTGCCTGGAGTGGTGGGCACCCCCAGGGCTTTGGAACTTCATCTCCGAGCAACTGCAGGATCCTGATAAACTGGTAGAATATTGGGGGCAGGTCTGCTGTGGCACTGGTAACCCCCAAGAGGCACAAATGACTGCAGTGTGCCAGATCCAGAGAGCTGGATCTGCTGACAGTGCTGCAGCCTCTGCAACTCCTGGCACAGACCATGCAGCAGCTCCAAGGTTTTGCTACACGTCCTGCAGTTGCTCCAAGCTCTGGGCAGATCCCTCTGTCACTCCACCCCTCATAATGAGCTCTGCAGTTACTCCTGCTACGGGTCCTGTAGCTGTTCCAAGTATGGTAATAAGAAAATGGTACAAATTCCTCCCAAGGGAGGAAGTACAGCCCTGCGGTGGCTCCAACCCCTCCAATGAGCCCAGTGGCTGCTCCAACATAGTCACAGGTCCTGTGGTGGTTCCAGCTCTGGCAATGAACTCTGAGGTCACTTCAACTCCTGCAACAGCCCAACAGCCACTTCAGCTCCTACAGTGAACCCTGTGGCTGTTAAAACCCCTGCAACTAATCCTGGACTTGCAGACAGATGCGCATAGGGATTAGTTCATATATGTTTGCAACTGCATATGTTGTATATGTGTGAAAATACACTAAATATATTATATATGTATAAATACATTTGTCATAATTATTATCCTTTTCTTTTTCTCTTTGTCTCAACCCATAAACCTTAAACCACAGCACTGCCTTGAGATGCTTACGGATCTCCTTGGGACTATTCAATCTGATCTGGTCACACAGTGAAGAGCACCTGAAGATCTCAAGGTTTTCTCAGGGAGCAGCTCCTGAGGTATATTCCTTACACCAGCTTTGGAAGAGGCCTCCCTCCAGTTCTCTGGTCCTGCTCTAAAGGGGCCCTCTTGTTATGGCAGTGCCAGCAAGGAGACCAGCTCTGACAGACCTGTTCATATTGCCGGCTACTGCCTGCAGCCCTGGATTGCTGCTGTAGAGGCAACAGGACTGTTGTGAGACACACAAGACCTTCAGGACTGCACAAATGAGAGGACTCAAGAGCACTGCAGCACTGGTAAGAGCACATGAATGAAAAGAGCACGTTGAGCTGCTGTCTGTGGCTGTACCTCCCCAAATCCAGGCAAAGTAGGAAGAAAGAAAATCTAAGTAAGTCTATTTTGAAAGCTTTTTAGGTATCTTATAACATATTCAGGGAATCTGGTTCCATGTTTACATGAGTTCTTGGAGTGAGAAAATGGAAATTAGGTAGGAAAGAATTTAAATACATTTTTATTTATAAGTTCAATAACATTTTTTTTTTGCACATTCCTATATCTCACATAATCAAACAGACAAAGATGCATAAAACATAAAGAACCACCACTGGGAATCCTATTGAGGAAGATGTGCATTTTATTGTAGCTGGAATAGTGCTTATTGCAACACCTTCCTGAAAGCGTGCTTGATCTCCCTGTTCCTCATGCTGTAGATAATAGGGTTTAGTGTTGGAGGAACCACTGCATACAGAAGTGCCACTGTCAGATCCAGGAGTGGGGAGGAAATGGACGGGGGCTTCAGGTAGGCAAAAGCACCAGTGCTGAGAAACAGGGAGACCACAGCCAGGTGAGGGAGGCACATGGAGAAGGCTTTGTGCCGTCCCTGCTCAGAGGGCATCCTCAGCACAGCCATGAAGATGTGCACATAGGACACAACTATGAAAACAACAATACCTGAAGGGAACTTACTCCCAGGAGGGGAGTAAACTCTTCGAAAGGGCTGATAATAGCAGGACTAGGGGAAATGGTTTTAAGTTGAAGGAGGGAAGATTTAGGTTGGATGTTAGGGGAAAGTTCTTTACTAGAAGGGTGGTTAGGTCCTGGAACAGGCTGCCCAGTGAGGTTGTGGATGCCCCGTCCTTGGAGGTGTTCAAGACCAGGTTGGACAGGGCCCTGGGCAACCTGATCTAGTAAATGTGTATGTTTGGTGGCCCTGCTAGGCAGGGGGGTTGGAACTACATGATCCTTGAGGTCCCTTCCAACCCGGGTAATTCTGTGATTCTGTGATTCTGTGACAACATTGCCTTGGCAGAGAGGCAGTGAAAACGTACTGGCAGTGTGCAGCAGGGAATTGAGAACCCCAGTGCCCCAGGCAGCTGCTGCCATGGTGGCACAAGCTCTGCTGTCCATCAAGGTCCTGTAGTGCAGGGGCTTGCAGATGGCAACGTAGCGGTCATAGGACATGATGGTGAGAAGGGAATACTCTGCTGAGAGGAAGAAGGAAAAGAAAAAGAGCTGTGCAGCACATCCTGTGTAGGAGATGGCCCTGGTGTCCCAGAGGGCGTTGGCCATGGCTTTGGGGAGAGTGGTGGAGATGCAGCCCAGGTCGAGGAGGGCCAGGTTGAGGAGGAAGAAGTACATGGGGGTGTGCAGGTGGCGGTCGCAGGCTACGGCTGTGCTGATGAGGCCGTTGCCCAGGAGGGCAGCCAGGTAGATGCCCAGGAAGAGCCAGAAGTGCAGGAGCTGCAGCTGCCGCGTGTCTGCCAACGGCAGCAGGAGGAACTCGCTGATGGAGCTGCTGTTGGACATCTGCTGTTGTTGGGCTTGGAGTCCTGCTCAGAGTGCAGAAGATAATGACAAGTCCAGACCATTCTCAGACACACTCCTCCTGCTATAATATGAAATGTTTTTATTCTCTTACAACAGTGTACATTTAGCACCATTACTTGCATTTAATTTCATGTATTTCAGCATTCCTTAAGCAGAAGCAGCATATGGAGCTCTAACCTTCCTTTTATTTTCTATTGCCTTCTCCCTGGATATTTTCATCTGTTTCATGTCTCATATCTTTACCCCAAGTGCTCTTAGAGCCCCCTACCCGAGCTTCTGTGGCATTCAGTTTCAGTTAGAAAATGCTGCCTGTTTGTAGGATAAGTGAATTATTCATGCCTACAGAAAATGATGATAATTCCATCCTTCGAGAAAGGGGAGACTGAAAGCACATCATGTGTGAGTGTTCACAAAACAAGCAATTGATTGATGAAAAATTCTCAGAACTCTTATTGCCCCTTTTAGATTTCTGACTCCAAACCTCTTTGCCTCAGAACAGGAAATGGAAACCCCCTGCCTTGGCTCTCCTCTTGCAAAGTGCCCTCAGAAACATTCTGTTGTGCAGTGGAGTTGTGATCCCCTGCCCCAGGCAGCAGCTGTGGCAGCACAAGCCCTGCCGGGGGGCTCCTTCCCCCCACCCGTCTCCCTGCAGCACCCTGGGCAGCTCCCCGGGCAGGCTGAGTGCTGAGCCTGGCAGGCGGCAGAGTCCCATTCCCGGCACACAGCCCCTGGGGCACAGCAGGGACCCTGCTCTGCAGGACAGCCCTGGGCACCCGCCTGCAGCCCCGGCTGCACAGCCTGCAGCCGTGCTGGGACATGCAGCCCTCAGGGCTGTGATTTCATACTGCAGTATGGAAGCCCTCAGCTGGAGCAGAAGGCTTTTTCCACAGTAAAGAAACATGCAGTGCCTGCATCCAGATCTCCTATGGGATGTCCCAAAGTTAAGTTTGACCCTCTATGAAAAGCAGCTCATGGTCTGCAGTGAGACTTACCCTGTCATGGTCTGTGAGCAATGCTCCTGCAGTGAGCTCACAGCCCGCTCACACCACACACATCCTGCAAGCTCTCTTCAGTTTCTCTCCTCTCCTTCTGTCACCTGCAGGCTGTGCTGTGCACAAGAGCTGCTCCTGGGCACAGCTGTCTCTCTGCAGCCCTGCACACTTTTATGAGCTCCCTGTGTCCCAGGAGCCTGGACAGGCAAGCAGCAGATTATGTCATTTTTATCTTTCCGACTTGTCTCCCCTGACATGTCCCTGGGTCCTCATGGCCAACAGCTCCTGAAAGACAACAGCATCATGACTGTGCTTTGAAATTCGCTCAATTAACCACCACATGTCCAGTGGTCAGTGACTGATTGGAGACATATAGGGAGTGCTCCCAGAGATCGTTTGATGAAACAATAAGGGCAACCAGACAAGGAAGGCAAGGTTTGGACTTTCCCTGTGCAGGGCAGTGATCCAGCTGAGGCAGTGCAGGAGTCTCATCCCTTGACAGAAATCCTGGAGCTGAAATGGGATTCAGCTCCCTACACACCCACAGGAGCTGGGATTCCTCTGGTTCAGTTCAGAAGAGCACAAGGAGTTGCCTGCATGTGAGCTCCTGCTCTGAGTCCTCGGACCTTCAGCTGGGAGTCAGCTGCTCACACACAGACACTGGGTGATGCCCAAGGTGCCTGGGCTGCTCCTGATGTGTGCCAGTGCTTGTAAACCATGTGGGAAATCCCTGAGATAGACAGCTCCTTCCTGGGCATCAGCCGAGGGCCAGAGAGGGGATAGCACTGGCTGTCTGGTGAATTCACTCACAGCTGCAAGAGCAGCACAGGGCCTTCAGGAAAGCCATGCCCATGGTGTGACCATGTTGCTGTGTCAACTCCAAGGCCCACGATCAGTCTAATGTTTGTGTGCCACCTTCTGCACACTGATACCATAGATTAGCTATCCAGTCAGGCTATGTCCAGTGATGCTTTCCAATTAGGATGTTTACTTCTGTGGTTTTGCACTAATGCAAACACCAACACACAAGAAGCTAGAAATCTTGATAGAGCTGCAGGCCTGAGCTCCTGTTTGGACCATGGGGACACAGTTTAATGGCTTCCACAACTGCACTGTAGCACAAGGGGGATACCGAGTCTTTAGGATGGATGGGCGAGGAGATAAAGAAGGGTGGATGCCCTCTGTGAGAGTGCACTGAGCTCTGCCTGGGGATGGAAGAGCAGACAGGTCAGAGCTAATGGAAATGGCAAACAGAGGAGACCATCAGTGTCTTTTCCTGTCTTCCTGATCAGGGAGAGTAAATGGAAGGTGCCCTCTGCAGACAGATGGGAATCTGATGTTGTCTGTCCCTTGTCCCATTTGGTGGCCTTTGTCACTCCATTATCTGCAGCAGGGACAGCACAGCAGGGCATGTGGCATCCAGCAGATCCCTGGAGAGCACAGATGGCAGCTTCTTGACCAAGCAGTGGAGGAACCAAAGAGGAGAGGTGCTCTGCTGGATCTCATACTCTCCGGCATGGAAGGACTTGTGGGAACTGCGAAGGTGAAAGGGGCATCAGGCCACGTGCAAGATGCAAATGTATCTCTTTTTATTTATTTTGAGGCTGTAAGCTTAATAGTTGATCATAAATGTCAATAAAACTGAAACAAATAATTGAAGACAAAGATGGAAATCATTGAAATTGTGTTAACCCTTCTCAACATGAAAAATTCTCATGAGTCTTGTTCCATTTTAAGTTGTAAATATGAATCTTTGAGGTGATTTGATGTCTTTTTTTTTCTTTTACTGAAACTACAATGTTTTCCAGAACTGTGTTCGCTGGACACAAATGTCTTCAGATTCAGAGACACAGACAGTGGTGCCAGTGCCAATGCCCTGTGACTATAGCCCGGTGCCCAGCACTACTCTTCCCTGCTGCCTATTTGATGTGTCTCATCCTCCAAGTTTTTTCAGCTCTCCTAAAGAAATGGCCATGGTTAAGGGCATGTTTTGAGCAGGCCATTTGGGCACACACTACTCCCACTGCCCTCCAGATTTCTCCATCCCTTGCTCTTTGTTCAGTCAGATACCTCCCAAGATACCTGTCTGATTTCTGACTTTCAGGGGGATTACTGGAATTTGTTCCATCTCCCCAAAGTCTGAGAATCAGTGAGAATGTGTTAACCCGTCTCAATGTGTGAAATACTCACAAGTCCTGATCAATTTTAAGTTGATACCTCTCAACTACCTGGCTGATCTATCCCAGGGAGATTACTGGAATTTGCTCTATCTACCAGAGTCTGATGGCCTCTGTTGTCAACTACTTCACTGTGATTCAATCTATCCTATCCTACCTCAGTATAAATCATTTCTTTTAAAAGTATTCCATATGAAAGACAAACTTCAATAGATGCAGCTTGAACATGGCATGCAGTTGATCACTGTGTTTTACTGTTCATTCAATTGCATCACCTTTCTTTCCATTTGCTGGCCAGATAAAAAAGAGAAATCTTTCCTTTTCCATGTGTAGCTGGTTCTCTGAGGAAAGCCAGTGGGAGTTGGTGCAAAGCAGTTTTAACACTGAGCGGATGAATGCAGAGGAGAAGAGTGATGTGAAGAAAAGTGATGCAAGTCCCATAGGTCCATTGTGAGCAGAAATTGGGTGGGGAGGTTGAGAAGGACCTTTGTCAACACAGTAACAGTACAGAACTCATTGGGACATCCTGGATTGGTATCAGTTGCACAGTGCTGCTTTAATGTCTTCTTTAAACCCAACTATAAATAAATAGACAATAAATTTATACTGGATTCTTTAAGCTCTCTCCAGATATCCCTCCTTTTTGCTGAACAAGTTCTGATAACCTGAAGAAGATAACAAGATGGCATAAGGCACAGGAGATTCTTTAGGTTATAATGGTCCCAGGGTGCATTTGATGCTGAGTTCATCAGCCTCTAGTGCAGAGAGAAGTTTGCACAAAGTGCTCAACAAGACAAAGTCAGAAGTAACAGTGAAGTTTCTTGGAGTATTAATGGGCCCGCTGAGGAACATTACCAAGTAAGCTTCCCAAGGGACTTGTTAGAGAAGATAACTGGAAGCCATGACTACAGGCAGGCAAAGGCACTGGCATGCTAAGAAACCTCTCCTTTGCCTTACAAAGCAGACAGGACAAGCCCTGATTGCAAGACCAGTGGTAGAGAGGTCCTGTATGTCATGTTGGCTCTGGGCATTTCCTGGGGCAATGTGTTGGAATTTTGTATGATGTTAAATGAAAGACATGGGGACAGAAGATCCCAGGCTCTACATGTGGTGCAAGGACGCTGTGAGGTTCATGTCCCATATGAGACCTATGTTTCATTGCAGGATGTGAGCAGGGATGTGAGAAGGGCCCAGTCTGAACAAGCAGCCAATCCCTGTGAAACTCTGAACTTCAGATCTCTCGGTTTCAGTGCCCTCCTTTGCACATTCTCCCAGAGTTTGAAGTCCTTTATGTTCTGTGGTGCCCAGAACATAGTGAGGCAGTAGCAATGCAGAGCAGAGGGACAACCCTTTCCCTCACCCAGCTGGCAATAAGTTGCTTCATGCACTCCAGGGGACTGTTGTCTTTCCTGGCTGCCTTGGCACACTGCTGACTCACATTCAGTGTGATGTTGACAAGCACCCCAACCCTTTCCAGTCAGAATCCTCTCCAGTGTCCCATATCCAGTCAGTGTGTATGTCCAGCATTGCCCCTACCCAGGTGCACAATCAGGCACTTGTTCTTGTTATACTTTATGCACTTGGTGCTTAGTACCAACTGGTACCCACTTCTCTGACTTGTCCACATCTCTCTGCAAGTCCTCTCCACCCTCAGTGGAGGCAACAGCACCTCCTCATCTGGTCTCATCAGCAAACTTGCTCAGAACGTCTTCTAGTCCTGCATTCAAGTCATCTGCATAAACATGAAAGGAAAGTGGCCCCAAAATGGAACCCTGGGGACCCCGACAGTGGCCATCTACCAGCCTGATGGAAAAAACTGACTATAATCCTTTGGGACTGACCTACTGGCCAACTGCTCACCCACCACATTGTGTTTCTGTCTAGCCATATGCAGAACATTCTGTCCAGAAGGTTGTTGTGAGAAACAGTATCAAAATCTCCACTGAAATCCTCAAGGATTACATCAACTGGCTTCCCTTGGTCAACTAAACGGATAACTGTGTCACAAAATGAGCTTAAATTAAACAGGACCTTTGCCTCACAAACTTGTGTTGGCTGCGACCAATGACAGAATTGTCCTTCAGCTGTTTTTCCATAACTCCCACCATCATTTTCTCCATAATTTTACCAGGCTCTGGACTGACAGGTCCATAATTGCCCATGTCATCTTTCTTACTCTTCCTTACAATGAGACAACATTTGCCAGCTTCCTGTCAGCTGGCATGACCCTAGACTTCTTTAGATGCAATTGAAATGAGAGCCCAGAGCACACTAAGTTTTCATCATTGAAAGAAAGTAGATGTGCCATAGCTTTGCAATGCCTTGAACTCCAGAGTATGCCACAGATGGAGCAGAGGGGAAGATTTGCCTCTTCTGTAGTGAACTCATTCTTTTGGTAAGCAGAATAACACTACCTGATACATGGGGACTGTGTCTCTGCTCTGCTCTGCTCAGCTCACAGGGCAGCGGTCTGGCAGGGTGTTGCTCTCATGTCAATGCAGGTAAACTCACTTTAATCCTTTTTCCTCTGTAAATGCTTCCTCTATTTCTATGCTCAGATACACTTCCACATTCCCTCAACTACACTTTCATATATCATTAACAATTACACTTTCTTATACCATCAAAACAGTTTGTCAAAACGTACAGTTCTTCAGTTCACATAAACTCCCTTAATACAGTCTGTATTCTTCAGTTATAAACACTGTGCCACAGAACCAGCACTGATTGAACCACCTCCCTCACACACTTCCTCGCAAGCAGTACATAGTATTACATAAATGGGTTGACACTCATTGGTCGGGTGGAATGCACACCTCTCCTCAGGACAATCTTACTAATCTACAGAGTACAAACTCCTGTCTTCTTACATACAAGCAGAAAGTACTTATGAGTGGACACACAACACAGTCTTTCACTTTGTCCGTGTCTGGCCATTTCCCTCACAGGAGGAAGGAAACATGGATCGGGACTCGGCACTCACCCTGCAGCTGTTCTGTGTCTCACTCACACCACACTCACTCTGACATTTAGATCAAAAACCATGGTTTATTCATACTACACAATGCTGACAACGTTTTCTAGCTGGAATCTTAATAACACTCATACTCTGGTCGACCAGTTGCAAACGTTAATGTTTTTCCCAGAGTCGGCTTGACACACGGTACCAAACACTTAAAGCAGATGATAATATTGAACATACAACCTATAACCCCCGTGATTACAACTTGGAGAACCCAGGCTACCATTTGACAGGCTATCCACTATATCCCATACCCGTAGGAGAGACCAACCTAGGTCCCTCCTATTGTCACCCACCTGGGAGAGAGTACTTGTTCTTGTTTCCATTCATATGACATACAGTTCCCTTTCATAGGAACTCACCCAAGGAGTCTTCCTACCCCAGCTGGCAACCAAAGCCATGAGCTCACCTCCCTGGGAGCAGCACGTATGGCTGTAAACTGTGTAGGATGTCTCCTCAAGACATATGGGCTCCACTTACCATACACATACCTGGTCCACCTATGGGTGGTCCTTGTCTGTCCCTGCAGTGATCAGCTGAGGAAGGGAGTCCTTCAGAGAAATCTCAGGGTGCGCCAAAAGTGTCTCCCTCTCAGCTGGTCCTGCAGCGAACAGAGCTGGTCCCACCTGGGCCGCCAAATTGACTACAGGAATTGAACTCTATAACCTCTATAACTGATACAGTCTCCCATGACATCCTTATAACAAAGCTGAGGAAGTATGGGATAGGTGATTGGACAGTGAAGTGGGTCGAGAATTGGCTGACTGGCAGAGTGCAGAGTGTTGTCGTTGGTGGTGCAGTGTCTGGCTGAGGGCCTGTAACTAGCGGCGTCCCCCAGGGGTCTGTGCTCAGTCCGGTCTTGTTCAACATCTTCATCAATGACCACCCTCAGCAAGTTTGCTGATGACACGAAGTTGGGAGGATTGGCTGACACACCTGAAGGCTGTGCTGCCATTCAGCGAGACCTGGACAGGCTGGAGAGCCGGGCAGTAAGAAACCGGATGAGGTTTAACAAAAGCAAGTGTAGAGTCTTGCACCTAGGGAGAAATAATTGCATGCACCGGTACAGGCTGGGGGAAGAGCTGCTGGGGAGGAGCTCTGCTGAGAGGGACCTGGGCGTCCTGGTGGACGACAGATTAACCATGAGCCAGCAGTGTGCCCTTGTAGCCAAAAAAGCCAATGGCATCCTGGGGTGCATTAAAAAGAGCGTGTCCAGCAGGTCGAAGGAGGTGATCCTCCCCCTCTACTCTGCCCTGGTGAGGCCTCATCTGGAATATTGTGTCCAGTTCTGGCCTCCCCAGTAAAAAAAAGACAGGGATCTCTTAGAAAGAGTCCAGCAGAGGGCCACTAAGATGGTGAAGGGCCTGGAGCATCTCCCCAATGAGGAGAGACTGAGGGAACTGGGTCTGTTTAGCCTTGAGAAAAGAAGGCTGAGAGGGGACAGGATCCAGGTTCTATAAATATTTGAGGTGTGGGGGGCAAAGTGTTGAGGCCAGACTCTTTTCAGCAGTGTGTGGAGACGGGACAAGGGGAAACAGACAGAAACTGCACCATAGGAAGTTCTGCACTAATGTGTGCAATAACTTCTTTACGGTGAGAGTGACAGAGCACTGGAACAGGCTGCCTAGGGTGGTTGTGGAATCTCCTTCTCTGGAGATATTCAAGACCTGCCTGGATGCTGAGCTGTGCAACGTGGTGTAGGGAACCTGCTTTGGCAGGGGGCTGGACTCAGTGGTCTCTGGAGGTCCCTTCCAACCCCTACAATTCTGTGATTCTGTGAATATCATGGAGTTGTTTGGATGGGGAAAGACTACCCCTTTGAATGACCTTTTGTCAGGGCATGTCCTGGGATTCCTAGGATCCTCAAAATGCAGCACTGCTTCTGTCACTGAAAAATGGGGCCCTGTGTGGGACGGAGGGAGGGTCCATGAGTCCCTGGCCCACCTGACTGAGTATTTCCATGGTCTTAGCAAAGACATACTTACAACTTGAGAATGACAGTTAGCTGTGTTCATGGTGGCATGGCCACTTTTAATGGCCTTGAACTGTCTGAACATAACTGAAGAGGCTCAGGCTGATGCAAATCAGCTATTGAATGATAGTGTTGAAAAACTGGAAAGACAGGTGGCAGTTTTGATGGGGAAAAAACCTAATTCAATCATTCTCCTATGGAAGATCAGAAACATCTCTCTGGAAGACCATGGGGACCCTGTACAAGGGAATCTGTATAAAATGGACTCTGTAAATGAAGGCACTAAAAGGTCAGATTTTGAGGTTCCATTTGGACTAGATCTATTTGAGATCTGACTGATTGTAACCCAAAAATGAAAAAAAAAAAAAAAAAAAAATGCAGGATAGGCTGGTGGGAGTGCCCTGACCAGTATCCAACCCCCCAAACCCTGCTGCCCATAATACAGCAGCTGAACTGATGGATATAGTACAGTGGTTTAGACAGAAACCAAGAGAGCATGCCAGCATAGCTGCTCTGGTTATGGGACATGGAGGCAGAAAGCGCTGTGGTGAATGGACTGGAAATTTCAAAACTGACATCCATTACTACTCACCCTGCCCTCAGGCAAAGACTGTATGCTCTGTCCAACATAATGAGGATAGCCATTTGATCAGTGAATGATTTATGGCTGTGTGTCATATAACATGGCCAAATAAGAATGACATACCATTAAATATCAGCCTGTGGTCCTCTATGGAGGACTAACAAAATTATATTAGAGAATTAGGCATGAAAGAGGCAATCTATGAAGATGATTTTGAGAGCCCAGTCAATAAATTTTTCATCAGGAACGAGGGATCTCATCCTACAGCCATCACCTTTACATCAGTATGGGTCTATGTTATCCATACTGAACCCCCCAGTGGCCCTCAGGTGCTGTAATACAACAGGCTGCCCAATTGATGGGGAGACAAGAGTGCCTACGGCCAGATGCAGGCTCTGAATGGTGGTGGAAAGGTCTGAGAAAGGCAGAGAACCATCTGCTGCCATGACTTAGGCGTCCAGCCCCTAAGGTAATCCAGTCTGGACCCATTAGGGTCTTGAGACAACAAATGTTTAAAGACCAGATTAGAGCAGGAGTTCAGTTTAAAAAGATCGATGGACAGCATAATCAGGAAAAAATATCTGTTAAACAGGCCCAAGCACTGAGTATTTATAGTCCAACCTTTTCAGCCAAACTAGATGTGAATGTAACTCAAGAAGGGTCTGGATGGGGGCTCTGGCAGAGCCAGAGTTCTTTGTGAACCCCTATGAGGTTTTGGCCACAGGTTTGGCATGGAGCAGAATAAAGATACATCACAGTTGAAAAGCATTTATTGGCTACCTATTCTACACTACAGGTGGTAGAACCAGTAGCTCAGATTTCAGAGGTTATCGTTAAACAACAAGGCCAGTCCAGGGGTGGGTAAAAGATCTAACACACATCTCTATGATGGGGGTGGCCCAATCACAAGCAGTGGTGCGCTCAGTTGTTCTGCTTGCCTGCTCCTCAAGGAGTTAAGAGAAATCTATGCCTGTTGCGTGTTCGAGTGCATGCGCAATGCCATGTGGAGGGCTTATCACAATAAAGATTGGCGGATTTGCTGCGTAGACCGGTCAGAACTCAGATCTGCGTTGTGCTTCCTGTGGCACCAAACGCCCAACAGTGGCAGTTCCGTGTATTGGCCAGCAGGTGGCAGCAGAGACCACGGAAAGAACGTCTGCGGGACAGACCCTGGGGATCCGTTCTCTTTTGATTATAGGGGAAGAACACAAAGATGGAAGAGGAGGGAAGGGGGAAAAAAAAAAGAAAAAAAGAAAAAACCAAACCACAGCAAACAAATAAAAACTTCTCCAAACGTAGCAAACTTGAATGTCTGTCAATAAATAAATGAGTAATTGAATTGATGTCCGTTTCAGACAGTCCCCTGTAGAATCAGGGTAAGGGTTAGGATTAGAGTTACATTGCAGGTTAATGCTGTTATCTTTACAGCTCCTGTGAGGGTTGGGGTCTGGGTCAGGTGTTTAAAAAATGAAATGAAAAAAGAATTAAAAAAATATATTGAAAGCTTCAGATTTCCTTAATCTTTGTGGGAATCATATAATGTGCAACTCAGATCTACCTCTTCGTACCTCTTTTGTGGTGTAGGGAACCTGCTTTGGCAGGGGGACTGGACTCAGTGGTCTCTGGAGGTCCCTTCCAACCCCTACAATTCTGTGATTCTGTGAATATCATGGAGTTGTTTGGATGGGGAAAGACTACCCCTTTGAATGACCTTTTGTCAGGGCATGTCCTGGGATTCCTAGGATCCTCAAAATGCAGCACTGCTTCTGTCACTGAAAAATGGGGCCGTGTGTGGGACGGAGGGAGGGTCCATGAGTCCCTGGCCCACCTGACTGAGTATTTCCGTGGTCTTAGCAAAGACATACTTACAACTTGAGAATGACAGTTAGCTGTGTTCATGGTGGCATGGCCACTTTTAATGGCCTTGAACTGTCTGAACATAACTGAAGAGGCTCAGGCTGATGCAAATCAGCTATTGAATGATAGTGTTGAAAAACTGGAAAGACAGGTGGCAGTTTTGATGGGGAAAAAACCTAATTCAATCATTCTCCTATGGAAGATCAGGAACATCTCTCTGGAAGACCATGGGGACCCTGTACAAGGGAATCTGTATAAAATGGACTCTGTAAATGAAGGCACTAAAAGGTCAGATTTTGAGGTTCCATTTGGACTAGATCTATTTGAGATCTGACTGATTGTAACCCAAAAATGAAAAAAAAAAAAAAAAAAAAATGCAGGATAGGCTGGTGGGAGTGCCCTGACCAGTGTCCACCCCCCAAACCCTGCTGCCCATAATACAGCAGCTGAACTGATGGATATAGTACAGTGGTTTAGACAGAAACCAAGAGAGCATGCCAGCATAGCTGCTCTGGTTATGGGACATGGAGGCAGAAAGTGCTATGGTGAATGGACTGGAAATTTCAAAACTGACATCCATTACTACTAACCCTGCCCTCAGGCAAAGACTTTATGCTCTTGTCTGGAGGGCTTATCGCAATAAAGACTGGCGGATTTGCTGCGTAGACCGGTCAGAACTCAGATCTGCGTTGTGCTTCCTGCGGCACCAAACGCCCAACAGTGGCAGTTCCGCTTATTGGCCAGCAGGTGGCAGCAGAGACCACGGAAAGAACGTCTGCGGGACAGACCCTGGGGATCCGTTCTCTTTTGATTATAGGGGAAGAACACAAAGATGGAAGAGGAGGGAAGGGGGAAAAAAAAAAGAAAAAAAGAAAAAACCAAACCACAGCAAACAAATAAAAACTTCTCCAAACGTAGCAAACGTGAATGTCTGTCAATAAATTAATGAGTAATTAAATTGATATCCCTTTCCCGCCCCCCCCCCCCCCCCCCAACTTCTGAGATGAAAAAAAAACACTTCTTTTAGAAGAAAACAGAGTATTAACAACTTCTGTACCTACATTCACCACTCTGAGATCCTGTCTGGGTCTCCCAAGGCTTGTAAATAACCACTGGGTCGGTTCTGATGTCGCGTGATTTGTTGTCAGTTCTCTCATGGTTCTCCGGTCAGTTCTCCGGTGCCAGGATCTGCCACAGGGCATTCTGACCACGGGCATCATGTTTCTACGCTGCCGCCTGCATTTAACAGGCAATGGGACTGCCCAGCATGTGCAAGGCAGCACCTCTTTCACACCACCAGAATGTTTAAGGCTGTTGGGATTGTTGTTAGCGTCCCATTAACATTGAGGCTAGAGATACCCTTAGGATTGACATTACTATTAGCATTACTTTGATGGTGCCCTATCTGGGTCATTTCCAGGGGATGTCAGGAGTAAGGCACAGTGTCAGGAGAAAAAGAACAGACTCTGTTACTTTATAAACGTGATAATAGAGAGAGTTCATTGGAAAAAATACAACTCTTAAATAATGCAAAGCATGCTTCTGATTGGATGCAGGCATCATCTGGGCTCTGATTAATATTACTCTTAAGGTAAAGATTATTGTTACCATAATGATTTTTTTTTTTGGATTATGATCAGGGTTAAGGTTCCTTTTGCTACAAACTTCTAGCATCATTTTTGTTGTTGCATTTGGAGTTAGGGACGATTTTAGAATCAGGGTAAGGGTTAGGATTAGAGTTACATTGCTGGTTAATGCTGTTATCTTTACAGCTCCTGTGAGGGTTGGGGTCTGGGTCAGGTGTTTAAAAATGAAATGAAAAAAGAATTAAAAAAATATATTGAAAGCTTCAGATTTCCTTAATCTTTGTGGGAATCATATAATGTGCAACTCAGATCTACCTCTTCGTGCAGTGACTGCCTGTAAATTTGCTGGAGCCTAATATAATATGGCCTTGTGCTTTCCACTAACTCACCTTCATTTCATTTTCATTAAATTTGCTTGGTAGTCGGATTTTGGTGTGTGGATATTTTAAAACAATCTGACATTGGCAAAAATTAAAAATAAATAAATAAATGCACAACAGCATCGTATCAATTTTTATAGATAAGATAAAGAAGAGCAGTTTCCCTTAGTTTTCTGTGCCTCTTTACTTTCTTACCCTCTCCCCTTGTGTGAGAAACTCTCAAAGTCAAAGATTTCTAGTTAGGCAAAGATGGCAGCGATAGCAGCAGTGCTTATTCATTATTGCAATACTGCGCGCACATCCCCTATTGGCAAGGGAGAAACTGCACACCAGTCAGTGAAATCAATTCTGTTCTGTGTCCTAAACCCACTGCAGGTGATGCTCTCATGGCTCTCATTGGTTGAGCATCTCAGGCTCACAGACTCCTCGAGACTGTGGCTAGGATTCATTTCCATAGAAGGTCAATTACCAACCTCTTGTTTTTAGGTCTGCCTTGTACTTTTCTGCGGACAGAGAAGGGCAATGTTTCCAAAAGTCAGTACATTCATTCTGTCCTGTGCTGGGCTCTACCCACCCTGTATTTATCTTGTGCTTGTCTCAATTCTCCCCATGTCAGAATGCCCCCAGTCTGAACTTAATTCTGTTCAGCAACTTTCTTGGTGGAAAAACTACTTATACAGCTGTTTTACAAGAGGGTTATACATTCAGTTAGGGCCTACACTATGTACTGAAAATACTGGAAACTTCCACTGCAAAAACACAATCTACCTCTCCCATCTGTGCAGCCTTGCAGACCCAGAGCATGCCAGGTTATTTCTGCTTTCATAGCATTTGCATGCTGTAGGGTGAGCACAAGGTTCTGCTGCTTGATTCTTCTGCAAGAGCTGCCTACCGGCAAATGGTTGCAGGGATGGAGGATGTGACAGAAAGCATTTGTCTCCACAAGAGCAGAGTTACATTCAGTGCAGAGTGTGAGAGTCAGGTTGGTGTGGAAAAGCACTGACACGCTGGGGATGATGCAGTGCTCACATGTCTAACACTCACAGACATTACTGTCAGAAGGATGGTGCTGTGTTGTGCTTCTACCTTTGGCAGCCCCTGGAGAAATGCTATGGCACACAGAACACCTTTGTATTGCACTGACTGCTGCCATGCAGCATGGATTTAACACACCAAATCCAGAGGAGCATGACTGCATCTAACTGCCCTGAGAAAAACTACTGTAGCTGAAGAGATGAGGAGGCAGCTGCTCATCTGCAGAACAAGCAGTACTGCCAGACATTGGGCCAGGTGAGCACCTCCTGCTGCAGCGTGATGATGACAGGGCTGGAGATGATCTGCAAAGCCAGCTTAAAAGTGGGAGACGTGAGTCAACATGGCAGGAGGACAGAGGTGTTAGGGAGCAGCCAAGGCATCAAAGAGTATCAAAAGGCTTTGAAAAGTATCACAAAGTGACAGCCAGGAAGACTGGGATATATCATGAGCAGCAACCTGGATGCTAGAGATTATTTGCTCCCATACAAAATGGTAGAGATCTTGCTGCAGACATCCCAAAGCCAGGCAAAATGGGAACCCAGAGCTCTGCCTGCAGGAACCCCACAGCCATAGCATTGCAAGCTGAGCTGCCTTGCTGTTTGTTGCATTCATCCCAATCCCTGTGATTGAAGACTCGGAATGCAGTCAAGGCGATGACTGAGCATGAGAGTGACTTTATTCAATAAAAGACAGGAGGGCTTGAGAGGTCAAGGGTGAAGATGGGACTCCTCTTGTCAAGATGAGAGTGGCTCAGAGCTGGTGCTGCTGCCTGGTGCCTGGGACTGGCAGCCTGACTCTAAGTCCCCATCTAAGATGCTCAGCTTCACCTCACTGATGCTGCCCTGCTCCTGCATGGTGGTGCTGCTGCTGGGACACTCGGGCTGTGCTTGGGATGGGCAGCACTGCAAAGGCGCTGGGTCACAATCCAGGCAGGTGACTGCTGTGTCTGGCAGGCTCAGGTCACGAGCTTCAGCAGAGCCAGGAGATATGAGAGCATGAACGTGGATGAGCCCCTTGTGTCCATCACTGTTACCATGTGGAAGGCTGTCATCCGAATTGCAGCGATTCATGCTTAATAAGAACTCTCCATTGATGGAAAGACACTGCTTGGTTTGGATCTTTGGGGTTGACAAGGGCTCGAATCACCTAGGAAGGCATAGAAACACAAGGGTTAGTTTCAAACATTTGCAAGTTGAATCATGAAAGGTTGTTGATACTTGGTAATAGAGTGGCGGCAGGAAGAAGCAAGTAGGCTTGAAGCAGCATAGCCACTGTCTTGAAAGTGATCCTCATTCAGGTCCAGCTCGTGTGTTGTTTCACTGTAATCTGCTTCTTTGGGTCTACCTAGTGGGCAGCAACACTCGAGCTGTTACTGATATCATTGAAAAGAACTGGAGACAATTGTTCTATTCCTAAGAGCTTCAAGGTGCCTAGAAGCACAAATAGAAACCAGCAGTATTTCATCACTTCACCAAAAGGAAGGTCAAACACCTGAGCTGTGAAGAGCAGTTACAGAACCTATGCATAAGATCACACCAGACATACTTTGTTCTAACAACAGTTATGGCACATAGTCCATTTCCTTCAATATTCCCAAAATGAAATGATGTGGAGCATTACAGGGAAAGAAACACTGCACACAGACACTATGACCCTGATTAGACTCAAGCAGCAGACTTAAAACAAGTCAGAGTTTTTGATTCCAGGATATTTCAGGACCTATCGTGTGAAATTCAGTTACACAACAGTGCCAAGGTGCCTGCGTTTCAAGCAACTTTCAGATCACAGCCATGTAAAATAAAAACAAATTCAGTGCAGAAATAGCAAGCCTGTACCTTAATACTCATGAGATTATCCATTTTTTACTGCATTCTGACTAAGTTCTAAAACTTGCTCATCCCAGTTCACTTCAACAAGTTCCACCAATTCAAGCAACGCAGTTCTGAGATCCTGTGTATGTTGTGCAGATAGAATTGAACAGTGCAGAAATAGTCTCTGACAGCTTTAAGAGCTCCGTTCTGCTTACAAACTCTCAGTCCAAAACTATTCAGTTTTAAGGAAATGAACACCTGAAGCAGTTGGATCATCTGCCATTTGCCGCATTCTGCTTCTTGGCATCATGATTAGCACGAAGGGTTTTCTGCTGTCCTGCAGAGATGGAAAAAGTCCTGCTTACAAATGGACCAAGTTTCAGTGTACAGCAGAGTTTGTACCAGACTAATAAGCCACGTCATTCAATTCATTTGCTCAGGTTGTTATGCACTCCGAAAGGAAACAGAACTAACTGCTGGATTCTGAAGGCAATCTGTGGGGTCCTACATTACCTCCTGATTCTGGAAGAGGAAATTCTAATAGCAAATGCAGAACTTTGATCTTTGTAGACATGAGAAGAGCTGGCATTTAGGAACATTCATTTCAGGGAAATCAAATGATGTGTCTGTATTTTTACTACAGATAGTATAGGGAGCAGCCAGTTGAAGAACCAGATACAAAAAATCCAGACCATTGGCAAGAAAATACTTCTCCTTAAATTCTGTATGCTATCATGGTACAGAATTAGGCTACAGTGCCACATAGGCCAACCAAGCGTAGAACCAATTCCACTAAATACTGGTAGACAAAGCAGCAAAAACAGGGACAATATTCAGCAGACAGGCCTTTCTACTCACAGCTCAGCATGTTCTGCCATCCGAAAAGCAAGGCCTCTTGTCAAGCTCAGCTATTTCCCTTCTCAGTGTATTCTAGCACCACTGATACCCACTGGTATCCTCCTGTAGAGTGCCATCATATTGTCATCATCCAAAGGGAAAACCCACACAGCAGAGCATACAGCACTACACCCATGCTCCAAATATCCGCCTGAAAAACAAAAAGACAAGCTTACAAACCTGAAGCACCTCAAATGGCTTCCTGACAGACTGGATTGTCTGCCCTTGCCAAAGCCCACATATAGCCCATGAAAAGCTGGCTCTTTCCCTCAGGAAAAAGAGCCTTATCGTCCCAGAGAAAGCATATAACCCTCATTCAATTGCCCTTTCACTCAGCTTAGAGCACTACTAAAACCAGCATCTTCACCTTAGCTCATCACACTGCTGCAGTTCCTTTTACAAGGATTTCACTGGCAAAAATGAAATCAAAGCCGTCACAAGGGATTTAGCACAGTTACGTGTTACTGGCTACGAGAGCTGTCAGCACAGTCACCTGTCTGGCTTTGCTGCTGTTCTATTTATGTACAGGCACAACAAGGTTCAGACACCTCACAGTGCAATTCTCACTTTGACTGTAAAGAAAAAGGAGGCTTGAAAAGCAGCGTGTGGAAAACAAAGAAACAAGAATTAGAACAACAGTGGGGCCATGGCACTTGTAGGAATTGCTCCGCCTTTAACAGCGATTCAAGAAGGATGAGGGCATTCCAAACCAGACCAGTTTGGACAGATTAACAACTGCAAGTAGTGGGTTCCAAAATTCCAGACATGAAATCAAAGCTGGAAAAACTCTTCACATTTTCATCTCTCAATTTTTAGTACATTGTGCATTACAACGGAAACAATTCTTCACATACAACTTGGAAGCTAAAGACAAGTCTGACAAAACAGACTGCACAAAAATGATGGATAATTAACAGAGCAAATTGCTCTTTTAAAAACTTAGTAATAGAAAGAGATCTCTGAAGTTGCTGTTCTGTAGAGAACCAAAGCAGTCGCTTGAGGCAGTTCAGGATTAGCCTGAGACAAACCAGCCAGCTGTGTGAACTGAGACCAATTGCACTTCTTCTATTTTACTTTCATTCTATGTGACCTCACTAAGCAAATATTGTCTAAGACCATGAGCATCACATAAATGTGCAGATCTCAAGCTGCTCACTTATCTAGTACCCTTGGCATGATGCTTTATTTTCCTCAGCTATTCATCTAGTTTGTGCCTGTTGATTGTGCAACAACAGACTGTTGGTCTCGATTACCTGTAAGAGGCTTTAAATTTGGCCAGGAAAAATCATTTGAGGATAAGTAATTATCTGGGACTCAGTAAGGCAGTCTTCCCATGCTTTCATAACAGCCGAGATACACACACACACAAACTCATGGAACCCCACTGCTTTGCACAATCCTGTGCACACTCACATGTGTCATGCACTGATTTCCCAGCCAGTCCTCATGGGGTCTATTACTTAGGACAGGAGTGCAGGGGAGCAGCCAGAAGCTGTTTGCATTCCCTGCTGTCTGCTGGGCAGCTTTGCTGGAGATGCTTGGGTTGCTTTGCTTTTCCTTGGGAGGTGGGAAGGAGCTTTGGGTTGGAGGCACATCCCGTGCCAGAGCATCTCGATGGCACGTGTGTGGCACTGATCTGCAGCAGATGAAGGGGAGGAGGTCCCAGCACAGCCCTGCACCATGCTCTGCCACACTGGGCAGCTTGTTCCTGGCTCAGCAGCGTCATCAGACAAGAAGCAGGGAAGGAAATCAAGGATGGGGGGTACCATCAAACGCAGTTAGTGCATGCCTGTGCAAGACAAACAGACCCAGAGCTTGCGGGTTATTCCTGCTTTTGTAGCATTTGTGTGCTGTAGCTGAGCAAAAGGTTCTGCTGCTTGAATCTTCTTCTGCAAGAGCCACCTACCGGTAAATGTCTGCAGGGATGGAGGATGTGACAGAAAGCATTTGTCTCCATGACAGCGTAGTTACACTTGGTCTAGAGAGTGAGAGAGGCAGGCAGCACTGCCTGATGTTGGTCAGGGCGAGCTCCTCCTGCTGCAGCGCGATGATGGCAGGGCTAGAGATGATCTGCAGGGACAGCTCACAGGTGGGAGCCAGGAATGGACACGGCGGGAGGACAGAGGTGTTAGGGAGCAGCCACGGCATCAAAGAGCATCAAAAGGCCCTGAAAAGCATCACAGCCACAGCCAGGAAGCTTGGGGTTTTCATGAGCAGCATCCAGGATGCTAGAGACTATTTGCTGCCATACACAACGGCAGCAGAGCTCTCGCTGCAGGCATCCCAAAGTCAGGCAAAATGGGAACACACCCAGAGCTCGGCCGCACAAACCCCACAGCCAGAGTGTTGTAAGCTGAGCTGCCTTGCAGTTTCTTGCACTCATCCCAATCTCTGCGAATGAAAACTCGGAATTCAGTCAAGGCATTGATTGAGCACGAGCGTGCCTTTATTCAATAGGAGAAAGGAGGGGGTGTGAGGTCTGGAGGAAAGATGGGACTCATCCTCTCTTGTAATCATGAGAGCTGCTCAGAGACCGTGCTGTTGCCCGGAGCCTGGGACTCGTGTCCTGATTCTGTGCCCCCCTGCGAGATGCTCAGCTTCTCCTCGGTGATGCTGACCTGAGCCTGCATGGTGGTGCTGCTGTCGGGGCACTCAGGCTGTGCTTGGGCTGGGCTGCACTGCAGAGACATTGAGTCCAGGCTGGTGCCTGAGGTGTCTGGTGGGCTCAGGTCAGCAGCTTCAGTAGGGATGGGATGAATGAAGGCTTCAACGATGATGACCTTCTTCTCTGGATAGCTGATGTTATACGGAAGGCTTTCATCTGAACTGCAGCATTCTGTGCTTAGTAACAACTCTTCATTGATGGAAGATGCGTCATCGTAACATGCCCTGCGTCTTGGGGATATACAAGGGCTCGGGTCACCTAGGAAGGAGCAGATGTACAGCAGTTAGTGTCGAACGTTCGCAAGATGAACCATGGAGATTCTTGACATTTGGCTATGTAGTGGTGGTGGGCAGAAGCAAATAGGCTTCTAGCAACAGTGTCACTGTCTTGAAAGTGATCCACGTGCAGGTCCAGCTCTTGTGTTGACAAGAGACTCATTTGGGAAATACAGGGATCAACTGAAGATGTCAGGCACGGGCTTGAACGCCAGAAGGAGGTACAAGCCCACTGAAAGCATGAATTCTACCTGTGTTGCTGACAAGCAGTGTTTTGTAAGCTGGACTTGCACCCTTACCTGCCAGGACCAAGACTTCTGCTTCAGAGGGCTCCCTGGCACTGCTCTGCAGTTGGTGTTTGGCCACAGGGGATGGTTTGCCCAGGCAGAAGCAGGAACACCAACTGCCAGCTGCTGACTCTGCCCTCTTCCTGGGAGAACTCATTCTGCAGAGAAAACAGAGCATGCTGTCAGACGTGGTGCAGGGTGATGGAAGAGCTGCACCGAGCCCTGGCCAAAAGTTGCCTGTTCTGGGCACTGCCTGCTTTCTGCTGAAACACAGCTTAGAAACGCCCTCTGTTTCAAACAGCAGAGGATGCTTCCATTCCTACAGCTCAGCCCTCAAGTCCTGAAGGCTAAATACCTCTCAACGATGTCAAGCAAGGACATGGATCCGGAGAATGTCGGAGGCTCAGGCTGCTTTGCTCTCCCAGGGCTGACCTTCACCAGGGAACAAAGGCCGTTGATGAGCTTGCCCCATTTCTTTGGCTCTGCGCAACAAAACAAAGAAACCAGTTCATTTCAGGCCTGGCTCGGTTGGACGAAGCTGAGCGCGATGCATTCGACAGAGCATGTAACAACGGGAAGAACATTCCCAACAAGGACACGCAAGAATGGATTTTCCCCATCCCTGGAGGTGCCCAAGGAGATTACTGTAGTTCTCTTTCTAAGCTTGCTGAACTTGGGCATAAACAAACCCCCTGAAAGTAACGTTCTGACCCTATTTGACTAACTCGCATTGTCAAATGTAAATTACGCACCTGGCTTTGGCAATGAATTGAGGAGGGAATCGGGAACTTTTCCGCTGATGAGTTCCATGCACTCACCAGGGAAAAGCCCAACCTGTAATTAGAACAAAAAGACAGGTGAGCATTAGCCCGAGCCCAGAGCCAAAGGGAAGGTCCACTGACAGTGACACAGGGCAACTGTTTGCATCCAGCAGCCATCCTGTGCAGGCAGAGCAGCTCCAAGCTGAGATTCCCAACTCTACTGAAGTTGTGCTCTCTAGTCAAAAACGTGTGCCTACCTCAAAGCCACGCTTGCCTCTCCACCAGGGGCTCAGCCTGTTGATATGTCCTCATATCAACAATGCTCACCAGATCTCCGACCTGAAAGAGATTGAAACATCAATCCCAGATTCAGCAAATCTGGTAGGAAAACAAAGCAGAAAGGACTGCCCTCTTCTATGCACGACAACACGGAACGCCTGGAACTGCTTACCTCCAGAGAGAGCTCATCTGGCCCCTGGGCGACGTGGCTCTTAATAACATGGGCTGCCGCAAATGCTGGTACGTTTAAAGATGACATAGCACGCACCAGCTGCGGCTTCTGCATGTTATCAGCCTGCAAAACAGAGAACAGGCCGTGGTCAGGAGCTGAGGACAAACCACGAGGATTTCAAGGTGAGGAGCACATCTGCAGAGAAAGCTGCAGCAAATGCGCTCCGTCCTTCTCAGGAGCACTTCAGAAGGAGCTGCACGTCTCATAGCTCTGGAGCAGCACTTCTTCCCCACCCTTCACTACTCCAAGCAGCTCCAACAAACTTCTCAGAAGAAATCCAGGCCAGCACAGACCTGGCAGACCAGAACCAAGTGCAGCTTGTGTGACGGCAGTGCCCACTCCTTGCTTCCACCCTGCTCCAGCAGGTTAAGGAGTCTGAGCCTCACTGGCCTTTGACAACTCAAGACTTTCAGCACCTCATGCCAACATTTCTCACTAAGATACACCTCAGGCATTGAATTCTCTTCTCACTACCTCCTCCCAGTCCTCCCCTAGGAACAGAAACCATTCAGATTCTACAGCAAACACATCTACCCTGCAAGAGCACACTGAACCACCTGCAACAATGAAACATGGTTTTGGAGAGTGGGTTTGAAAACACACCTGTAGACAGCTGTCTCCCTGTAGCCAAAAGGAAACCAAGCAGCAAAAGAAGAGTCCAGCCTGAAATATGCCCATGCTACTAGCCCAGGTTTTTCACAGTCAATGCAGAATCCATCCTGCTCTTGAGTTAACAAATGACCAGTGGGTCTCCCCTTGCTCCACCCCTTCTCCTTCAAAGCCAGAAAAAGAAAGAAAAACAAGTAGAAGAAAACCCAGACGTACCTTTCCACACACAAAGCAGAAAGTGGAACAGCAGTTGTCTCCTTCCTGAGACATGGTGGGGCGCATCCCAGAGGAAGCCCAAGTTCTTTGCTTCTCTCCACAGGGACTTCAAGCACTCTTGGCAAGAGCTGCTTTGGTTCTTTCTTCAATTGCTTCCATCACCAGAATCTCCTTTGGAAAAGGAACCCGAATGAAAGAATCAGCAAATGAAAAAGAATGAGCAATAGCCACTTTACCAGCTTTCTTCTGACACTCAATTTAGACTCTTGACTCGGGCAAGGTCTTAAAATCAGCTGGTTACAAGAACTGTCCCAAAATATATCCAACATCTGTACAGCTGCCGTTATTTCTGACAGCGAGTGTAATCACAGAATCATAGAATGGCCCGGGTTGGAAGGGACCTCAAGGATCATGAAGATCAATCACCTCCCTGTCCCTGCTGGCCATCCCCTCTTCTGATGGAGCCCAGGGGACCATTTGCTCTCTGAGCTGCAAGAGCACGCTGATGGCTCACGTTCTGTTTTTCATCCACCAGGACCCCCAGGTCCTTCTCTGCGGGGCTTCTCTTAAGGACTGCTCCTCCCAGTCTGTAGAAATGCCTGGGATTCCTCCAGCCCAAGTGCAAAACCTTGCACTTTGCTGTGTTGAACCTCATTAAATTCACCTAGGCCAACCTCTCGGTTGAGCTCCCTCTGAATGGCATCCCTTCCTTCCACTGCGTCAGCCGCACCACTCAGCAAACAGCAGAGGGTGCACTCCATTGCATCATTGGTGTCTCTGATAACCATGTAAAAAAGCACTGGTCCCAAGACAGACTCCTGGATGACACCACTTGTTATCGGCCTCCACCTGGACATCAAACCATGAGTCACCACCCTCTGTCCTCTACAAAACCTCTTTGTCTTCTACTCCTGCTGCAGCTGCAATGGCTGCACCAGCATGACTCACGTGTTTGACAATCCTCCAGCTCTGGCCTAGCCATGCACAGCAGCAGTCCGTCTCCCTCCCAGCTCACTCACCAGTGTGCTGCTGTGCCCCAAATTCAGTGCAGCAGCATTGAGAGCAGGCAGCACCCATCACCCTCCTCTAACTCTCTCTGCCAGCTGCGATGAGGACTGACACAGCACGCCCACCCCAGCCCAGCTTTTCTGCTGAGACACCTCCCAGCAACCACCCAGCACCAATCCCAGTTGCTGCAAACTGTCTGAGAGCCTGCTGGAGTGCACTGACAATAACTTTGTGGGCCAAGCATTAAGCACACCAAGCAGAAGGGAAGCATTACTGGACATGCTGAACAGCAGGGGTTAAGACTGGAGGTGGTCAGGGCTGTAGTGACCATGCCCTCCTAGAGTTCCTCATCTCAAGGAATGTGTGCCTGGCAAAAAGCAAAGTCAGGACCCTGAGCTTCAGGAGAGTCAGCTGCAGGCTGTTCAAAGAATTCTTGCATGAGAGACACTGGAAAACTGTTTTTAGGGGTAAAGGAATGGAAAAGAGATGGTAACTTTCTCAGAAAACCTTACTCAGAGCTGGAGCTCTTAGCTCCATCCCGACCACACGAAACACAGCAGAGGAGGCAGGAAAGCAGCATGGCTGAACCTGCTGGTTACAGGGAGCAACAAGAAGGAAATGGAGAAACAGCGGAAACGGAGACATGCAGCCTGGTCGCTTTGGTGGCCTTCTACAGTGGAGTGACAGCATCAGTAGGGAAAGGAAAAGCAACTGACATCACTCAGCCAGACTTTTGCAAGGCCTTCGATGTTGAGCAAGTTTCCTGTTAGAACTCAGTGTGAACAAATCTACCACTGAGCAACACCCTGAGCCCCCACTCACCTCAGCAGAGGAAAGCCTGCACCCCAGCCTTCCGCCTATTCTGCTCCATTGATGGAAGCACACCGGGCATCATTGCTACTCACCCGACCAATGATGATAGGGGCAGAAAAGGGAATTCCTCTTTACCTTTCAGATGAAAAATTGATGACTGTGTGGAACCTTCCCAGTACCGCTGCGGGGCCTTCCTTTACTTGTATCCTGCTGCTCCGTGTCACAGTGGGAGAGCTGCTCTGGCCTCTCCTCTCAGCCTGTGCCTCCTGCAATGTGAGCAGCTTTGTGGATAGAGGAGACACCCACACAGACTTGGGCCTGGATAGAGAACTGTGCCCTACAACATAGGTACATTTACATCATGCTCTTTTCCTTGTGTGTGAGCAATCCTTGCTCTTTTCAGATGGTACTATGAGCGTGTGACACCCCAAACACATAGTTAGCATCTGTCCATATCATTAAGGCTCTCGTCAAGGCAGTTATTTCAGCCTTCTGAGGGGTAGTCCCCACGGCTGATGGTTGTGCTTCCATTCCCTGCTCAGTAGCAGTTACTGCATGTCCTGCCTTACAGCCTCCTTGTCTCACAAAACTGCAGCTGCTGGTAAACCAGGCGTCTTCTGCATCTTCTAAGGGTTCGTCCTTCAGCTCCGACTGACTGGATGTAATGTGCAGCATCAGTTGTTTCAAAGCAGTGATGTCATCCTGGTTCTCCACCAGGGGAGTTCCGCTAAGGAAAGATACTGGGTTGGCAATAGTAGTTACAATTATTTCTATATCACCCTGCTCTACCAGGATGGCCTGGTATTTCGGGAATCTTTGGGGTGAACAGATGCCATTCAGAGGGACCTTGACAGGCTGGAAAGCTGGGCTCGGGTGAACCTAATGAGGTTCAACACAGCAAAGTGCAAGGTTTTGCACTTGGGCCGGAAGAACCCCAGGCACCTGTACAGGCTGGGAGGAGTTGTCCTTGAGAGCAGCTCGGCTGAAAAAGACCTAGGGGTCCTGATAGATGAGAAACTTAACATGAGCCAGCAGTGCGCTCTGGCAGCCCGGAAAGCAAATGGGATCCTGGGCTCCATCAGGAGAGGGGTGGTCAGCAGGGATAGGGAGGTGATCGTCCCTCTCTACTCTGCTCTTGTGAGGCCCCATCTGGAGTACTGTGTCCAGGTGCGGAGCCCTCAGTACAAAAAAGATATGGAGATTTTGGAAAGGGTCCAGAGGAGGGCCACAAAGATGATCAGGGGGCTGGAGCACCTCCCCTATGAGGACAGGCTGAGGGAGTTGGGTTTGTTCAGCCTGGAGAAGAGAAGGTTGCGGGGTGACCTCATTGCAGCCTTTCAGTACCTGAAGGGAACTTACTCCCAGGAGGGGAGTAAACTCTTCGAAAGGGCTGATAATAGCAGGACTAGGGGAAATGGTTTTAAGTTGAAGGAGGGAAGATTTAGGTTGGATGTTAGGGGAAAGTTCTTTACTAGAAGGGTGGTTAGGTCCTGGAACAGGCTGCCCAGTGAGGTTGTGGATGCCCCGTCCTTGGAGGTGTTCAAGACCAGGTTGGACGGGGCCCTGGGCAACCTGATCTAGTAAAGGCGTATGTTTGGTGGCCCTGCTAGGCAGGGGGGTTGGAACTACATGATCCTTGAGGTCCCTTCCAACCCGGGTAATTCTGTGATTCTGTGATTCTGTGGGGTGAAAGCCAATGTCCCCCTTTTGCCTCCAATACAGTAAACACTGCATGAGATATTAAAACTGGTATCCTTTGGCCCAGTGTAGATTGATGGGCTTCTTGAATATTGAGCACCAGTGCACCCTGGATATCCCTTACTCACTTCAAGCTGTTTCAAGTTTACCATCAGTCCGTAGCTGTGTATCCATGGTCGGCACCCTCCTGTCATTCCTGGCAACGTATGGAGTTCCTTGGCAGTTTGCAGCTCAGGGGTTGAGCAGATGGCTTCTTTCTTGGCAGTCCTTAAGGTTCAAAGTCCAGCTGTCATCTCCTATCCCAAATACGTCACTTGCTGCTGAGTTATTTGTGCTTTCTGTAAACCAAGAAACTCAGCAAACTCTCAGTCTATTGTACACAGTCCTTTTTTTGCTGTGGCACCCACGTGCTCCAGTAAAGTTCCACCCTAGGATGGAGGATCCCAGGTCTCAGGCTCACGAGTTGACCAGTTCTCAACAATCATTTAGCTGTTCTCACAACCCTGGGTAACACTGTCCAGGTTCACTGAGTCTCTTCTCCCTCTATTAGGGAGAACAGATACACGCAAGTACTCGTATGCTATCATGAGGAATTCAGTAGGTTACATTTAATTTAGAAGCATGATGCAATCAAAAGCTCGCTTAAATAAAAGCATACCCTTTTCTTTCACTCAAAATAATAGCCCAGAAAAAAATAAAAACAAAACAAAACTCTCATCATAATTGTTAAAGAAATTATCTACTAAATCTCGATGGAGAGTGGAGACACATGCTAGTTTTAGGAACACAGCACTTATCTCATTATCTGAATGCATCTCAAGGCATGCTCCTTGTGAAACTGTGAGAACTTCTATCATTAACAGACGTGTACCATGCCCTGATATATGGTTAAACCGCTTGCAGTGCACTGTCAGATGTACAGGATGGCAGCTGTATGTGCTGTGACCAAATAAACCCCACACTGAAACCTTTCAGAATTTTAGGACCTACAAGTACTGCATTCATATTAAAAGTAAAAAATTCCTAAGCTACACATGTTCTAGGTTTCCATTTGTTAGATACAACATACCTTTGGAAGTAGGCGCCTAAAAAGATATGCCTTCTACTTGCTTCTCTGTCTGGCTCTTCGAAAAGAAGGCCTTTGGAGCAGGAAATGCAAAGGGCAGCTCATTTCTTAACACTGACTCTGCATCAACATTCTCTGTGTTTGCACGCTTCTTAGATGCCACTTTTCTTGTCACTGGAGTTGACAGTGTGAATTCCATATCACCCAGTTGAGTATCATGCCTCGAATGGTGCCAGAGACGGAACAAAAGGTTTTCTGATCACAGCCGGAGAAGTTACTGTCAAAGAAATTCTAACAGCTGAGAAGGTCAGACACAATGCTTATAAAAATATCATACATTATTTGGCTATTGAACAAAACAGTTGAAAACTCTGATTCTCTCCTAGAATAAGTTCGTTTCTTATAGACTGTCAAACACCATTTTTTTATTTGTTCATCTCAATTCTCCACTGAGGATTAACCTTCACCAGCTTATCTAAACATAAATATGAATTATCACTTGGTTTAGTTAAAAATTTGAATAATATCACAGTGGATTTTGTTGTCCAACACAGTAAGATTGAATTTCTTTCGGTACCTTTCAACCTCTGCCTACCTCCAGCCTAACTCCAGAATCTTATTAACTGTGCCTTATCGCTTCCCATTGTGTTTTAAAATCCTCACTGACTCCTTTACTTGTTCCCTTGCTTGCTGTTTCTGTGCAAACCAAACACTGGAGTTAGGGATCACGTCAAACCAACCATGGCCTACAGGTAGAAGGCAACAAAATTTATGCTTAACATACTTCTTTGCTCTATCTTTATCTTCCTTTGGTCAAGGTCCACTAGATACTTAAATATGGAGTAAGCACTAGATACAATGAGAAGCAGATTTCTTGATTAAGAGCTGTATTTTTTCTGTAAGAAACTAGCTGTACATCTTCACACACCTGCTTTGTTTTCTGAGTATTTAGATCGAGTGGAGATTCTTCAAACACTGAAGCTACATCAGAAAATTCCATGGATCCAAACGCATCTGGCACATGGCTGCAGTCTGGCACATCTTCATATGCCAGAGCCTTTTCAGACAGAAATGTTCCACCGAGATTCTTTTGCAGAATTAGAAGGAAGATTTCATCAGAAGATTTCACCACTAAAGTCTAAATAAGACTGGTTTGCAAGTTCCAAACTATGGCTAACAGCTAATGGAAGTCCACAGGCCAGCAGCAACAACTTTTATATTATGTTCTTAATATTCTAATTGCTGATATGACGTTCATATAAAGAGCAGAAGGGAAATTACTCTTAGAGCTCAAGTCATCTTTCACAGCCTGCGTCAACAAGAGCAGCACCTCATAGCCTTTGGTTTCAAGACCTGGACCACAAGCTAGCTAATGATTTTACACAGAATTCCAGAGTTCAAGTCACTGTTTACATTAGGGCTGAAATTGTACTGAAAGCCTTCAAGTTCATCACACTTAATTATCACTGGCACCACACATAACTCCACGTTACATATGTGATCACACGCAACCTGGCAACTTCAGACAGTTCCCAAAGCACTCCACTTGCACTTGGCTACTAAAGTACAGAAAAAGGAATTAACATCAGAAATAGCTGCAGTCAAAACCATCTAAGAATCCAAGTCTCCAGGAAACAAGGAAAGCAAATCCTCTCCAGGACTGTGTTCTAAAAGGAAACAGATCAGAAAGGTGAGTTCTTCCCCCCTTTGACCACCCACTCATGTAACGTCCATGTCATTTCTAAGTATGCTGCCCAGACCAAGACTGAGGATGCTTCAGAAGAAGACCTTCCCTGCTAAGCCAAACAGAACAAGTAAGGTACCAAAATATGTAGAGCCAAACGAGGAAAGGTGCTCTAAGAAGGTAAGCATCACAAGAGACCAACAGGAATACTTACACAATCCAAACAATGCACAGTTTCTGTTCCACAAGCTGCCAAGAGGAATGTGTGCAGTACTCACAGCGCACCATGTACACTGCTTACTGCAGTCATACTGCTTCGTAGGACCAGCCCAACTTACTAAAACACTTTAATGAGCAATCCGAACTGTCTGGATCAGCACGGTTCACTTGGAAGGGACCTTCACAGATAAACCTGAAGAGGTGAGGCGACTGCACTATCTAAACCTTAAAGCATATAGGACCTTAAAGCATAAGCTTAAAGCACAGAAGCATGACCAGCAGGTCGAGGGAGGTGGTGCTGCCCCTCCACACTCCTCTCATTGAAACCCCATCTGGAGCACTGCACGCAGTTCTGGAGCCCTCAACACAAGAAGGACTTGGAGATGTTCAGGCAGGTCCAGAGGAGGGCCATGAAGGTGATCAGAGAGGGCTGAAAGCACCTCTACTATGTGCACAGGCTGAGAGAGATGGGGCTCTTCAGCCTGGAGAAGACTCCAAGGAGACCTTAGAGTGGCCTTCCAGTATCTGAAGAGGGCCTACAGGGAAGGCTGGGGAGGGACTTTTCATAAGGGCAGGTAGCAACAGAATGAGGGGAAATGGCTTTACATGGGAAGAAGGTAGATTAGGATTGGATATTAGGAAGAAATGCTTTACTGTGGGTGTGGTGAGACACTGGAGCAGGTTGCCCAGCAAGGCTCCAATATGATTGCTTTGCAAGTTCCAAACTATGGCTAACAGCTAATGGAAGTCCTCAGTCCAGCAGCACAAAATTTTATATTATCTTCTTAATATTCTAATTGTGGATTTGACGTTCATATAAAGAGCAGAAGGGAAATTACTCTTAGAGCTCAAGTCATCTTTCACAGCCTGCGTCAACAAGAGCAGCACCTCACAGCCTTTGGTTTGAAGACCCGGACCACAAGCTAGCTAATGATTTTACACAGAATTCCAGAGTTCAAGTCATTGTTTATGTTAGGGCTGCAATTCTACTGAAAGCCTTCCAGTTCATCACACTTCATTATCAATGGCACCACAGATACCTCACAAAGAAGCATTATGACACCACAAAGGGGCATTATGACGTCAGAAAGGGCATTATGACATCACAAAGGGCATTATGAATCACAAAGGAGCATTATGACATCACAAAGGAGCATTATGACGTCTCAAAGGGCATTATGACGTCACAAAGGGCGTTATGACACCACAAAGAAGCATTATGACATCACAAAGGGGAATTATGACGTCAAAAAGGGTCATTATGACGTCTGAAAGGGGCATTATGATGTCACAAAGGGGTGTTATGACATCACAAAGGGGTATTGCGACATCACAAAAGAGCATTAAGACATCACAAAGGGGAATTAAGACGTCACAAAGGGCATTATGACGTCACAAAGAGGCATTATCACGTCACAAAGAGGCATTATGAAAACAAAGGAGCCTTATGACGTCTCAAATGGCATTATGACATCACAAAGGGCATTATGACGTCACAAAGGGGCATTAAGACATCACAATGGGTCATTATGACGTCAGAAAGGGGCATTATGACATCAGAAAGGTGCATTATGATGTCACAAAGGGTGTTATGATGTCACAAAGGGGCATTATGATGTCACAAAGGGGCGCTGGGAAAAGATCTCTGTGTGGAGATTGCTTCTACTAGAGGTAGTTCTATAAGACTGTTATATAGAGCTGTGCAGGGGCTGTAAATCTGTCTGCAGAGGGTGATGATCAGTTCCAAGTGTCTGCAGTCAATGCTCATGGACAGAGCCCATCCAACCTGGCCTTGAATGCCTGCAGGCCTTGAATGGGGCATCCACAGCCTCCTTGGGCAACCTGTTCCAGTGTGTCACCACCCTCTGAGCAAAAAACATCTACCTAAGATCCAACCTATACCTCCCCAGTCTCAGTTTTAAACCATTCCCCCTTGTCCTATCATTATCCACCCTCATAAACAGCCATTCCCCCTCCTGTTTATACGCTCCCTTCAAGTACTGAAAGGCCACAATGAGGTCTCCCCACAGCCTTCCATTCTCCAGGCTAAACAAGCCCAGATCCCTCCACCTTTCCTCATAGGAGAGCTGCTCCAGCCCTCTGATCATCACAGTGGCCCTCCTCTGGACCCCCCCCAACAGCTCCACATCCTTCCCAGGCCTGGACACAGTGCTGCAAATATGGCCTCACAAGAGCTGAGCAGGAGTGGACAATCACCTCCCTCTCCTGCTGGCCACCCCTTTTTCAGTGCAGCCCAGAACACACATGGATCTATCTTTTCCATATGGATATTCCCATCTGTGTACATATATATACCACACCTACACCCCCACAATCTGCTACAACTCCATAGAATTTTCAAGGTTGGAAAAGACCTGGATGATCTTATGATCTTATGACTGATCTTATCATCCAGTCCAACCATCACCAATACTTCCCAGTTAAATCACATCCCTCAACACAACACCCAAACTTTTTGTGAACTTCCCAGGGTTGGTGACTCTACATGAGAGAAAAGGGCACTCAGATAAGGGATTCTGCATTTGCTATTAGCAGAGGTGGGATGAGACCGAGCACTGCCCCAGTTCCTGGGATAATGCAGAAGGGCTGAGACCTTCCAGCTGCTTCCACCCAGGGTCACACAGCAAAGCCGACCCTGCAGGAGTCTGCATCATTCTTTGCATGGCATTGCTAAGAGGAAGATCCCCCCCCTACCCTTGGCTCTACACTCCAGCTGCTGTCTGCCATCTGTAAAGCCACCACAGCTCTCCTACTGGAGTTCCCATCTGCACAGTGACAGCTTGGTTTCTTCTTACTGTCAAAGCAGCCACAGCCTCAGTGCTTCTCAAATCTCCCCTTTTCAGCTGATTTCCTCTTTCTTGTGGCTGGGCAATTCCTCCCTCTCACAGTCATCCCTCTGCCCCACTCTGTGCCCACAGACCCAGAGAGGGCACACAGAGCCAGCCCTGTCCCAGCTGCTGCTGCTTCACATCTGACAGTCTCAGGAGCTGAGATCCAGGCCGAGACAGCAATGCCCAGACATGGTTTGTAGGACGTTTGTGATAGGAAATAGGGAGGCTTGTGATTAAACCTGCCCCCTAAGGAGGAAGGCAATGCTGCCTGCAGCCCCAGCAGGCATTACAAAACATCCCCATTTACAGGAGGGTTTTAAATAGCACAATTCAGGAACTACAACTGCACAAATTCCCGCATGCCCTGGAATAAGTTTGGGAATGGACATGGTTCTACCACCTGTGCAATGCCATAGAAATAACAACCATCCACCTGTAAACCTCCATCCTCTCCCCTGCTGCACAAAGGGAAGCTCAACAGCAGTGCACAAATGTCCCAGCAATGTCTGAGCACTGCTCTGTGCATCCCAACCTGCTCATCCCATCCACTCCTGGCTGGGCAGCAGGATTGGGGTGGCACATTGCAATGGGCACAGAGGAACATGGAAGCCCCACACATGTGAGGAAGGGGCTGGCTGTGCTCCATACTCACGTTATCAGACGTGATTTGCCCTTCTGTGGGGAGCCTCTGCTCTTTCCCAGCTCATCCTCCAGCGTCTGGGACTCCAGGATCTCATTCAGGCTGTTGTTGGCTGCGGGGCAGCTCCATGAAGAGCCTCCCCTCCACCGACCGGCACACAACAGCCGCTCCCGCGCACTGCGGCTCAGCCAATCGGAGCCGGCGGAGCTGCCGCTGCCCGATGGGACCCCCCCCCCCACATATTGACCCCCCAGACGAGGAAGAGGAGGAGGAGAGCGACGAGGAGCTGCTGCAGGAGCTGACGTTGGGGCGGGGGGGCAACGCGGGGGGGGGGGTCGGCAGTGGGGGGTGGGGGAGGGGGTGGGGCAGCATTACCCCCGGACCCCGTGGACCCCCCCCAGCCAAAGTGCTGCTCTCCTACCCCCGCGGGCTCTTTGTGCAGCCGCTGCCCTCCAGTTATAGGACCCCCCCCCCCATATTGCGCTTTGCTCACCCCCACCTCCGGAACCCCCCCCCCACTCACCACATCGCCCCCTCCCCCCCCGGGTGGGGTTATGGGGGGTGGGGTGGGGTCGACGATGTGCTGTAAGCCGCGCCAGGGTCGTGTGACAAACCCCCCCCCCATCAAGATGAATGGGGCGCTGTCGGGGGGGGGCTCAGCCGTAAGGATAAAGCGGGGGGGTTAATGACGGGGGGGGGCAGTGCTATAGGGAACGCAACTAATCTAAGCCCCCCCCCCCCACATTAACACCCCATTGTGTGTGGGGGTGGTGGGGGTGGGGCACACAATAACCCCCCCAAAGGCCAAACAGCCCCAACACCCCCCCTCAAAGTCGCTGACTTACGCTGTGCCCCCCCTGCATGAAGGGCCCCCCCCCATCGATTGAGCCCCCCCCAATCCCATCTATAGTTGAGAGCTATGCTTTTTGTAACCCCCCCCTTTTAAAGCCCCACCCCACAATGTTGTGCACGATGTGCTGCCCCCCATGAGCCCCTGAGCCCCCCCCTTAAAAGATGGGGTGGGGGGGGTGGTCTCGGACCCCCCCTCCTTTAAACGATGGGGTGGGGGGGCGGATTGTCACTGCCCCCCAACACCAAAATGGACACCCCCCTTTTAAAGGATGGGGTGGGGATGGGGGGGTGGGGGGTGAAGGTGATCTTGCCCCCCCCCCCATTAAAACGGACCCCCCACCCCTTTAAAGGATGGGTGGGGGTCGGTTACGGGCCCCCCCGGCGCTGTGTGTGTATGTGCCCCCCCCCGTTTTGCTCCCCCCGTGGCGCAGTGTGCTGGGAAAGGATCTCTGTGTGGAGATTGCTTCTACTAGAGGTAGTTCTATAAGACTGTTATATAGAGCTGTGCAGGGCCTGTAAAGAGAGTTGAGGGGGACTCTAGTGGGC
Organism: Coturnix japonica; assembly: GCF_054131305.1. Lineage (NCBI taxonomy): Eukaryota > Metazoa > Chordata > Aves > Galliformes > Phasianidae > Coturnix > Coturnix japonica. The sequence continues at coordinate 15,074,605 of NC_140671.1, read as the reverse complement.
ATATGGGGCTGTGGTGGGCAATAGGAGGACTAGGGGCTCTAGGGGGCTCTGAGGGTGTGTAGGGGTTGTGGATCAGGTTGGATCTTAGGAAGATGTTTTTCACTCAGAGGGTGGTGACGCACTGGAACAGGTTGCCCAAGGAGGCTGTGGATGCCCCATCCCTGCAGGCATTCAAGGCCAGGCTGGATGTGGCTCTGGGCAGCCTGGTCTGGTGGATGGCGTCCCTGCACATAGCAGGGGGTTGGAACTGGATGATTTTTGGGATCCTTTTCAACCCAGGCCATTCTATGACTGTACAGTTCCATAGTGGAACAAATATAATATGCTAACTATGTAAAACATGGAGTCAGACCTGTGTGATTTGTCCACACCAGGAGGTGATTAGAAAACAATTTGTAAGCTACAAAGCTGCTTGCTGGAAAGGAAAAGAAAATAAAACTACAAGAAAAAGGGAAATCATTTCTTCCTGAAAATAGGAAGAATTATAGATCTGACATGAAATTTGAGTGAAGCTCCTGATTTTATGAAGCTATTCCCATTATTTTCTTGGTGCTGTGTTTCCCAAATGAGTGGTTTCTGGCTCTGCTGCAGCACCAGTCTGCATGTGAACATCAACTCTGTTCACCATCTGGGAAGATTAGGACTTCCCTTCTCCTACCAGCACCACTGAATTACAGTTACTCAGTGGTTAAACAAAGGAATCCTTAAAGAAGGGTTTACAGCTGTCCTGTTGTCTGAAGTGCTTGGGGCATTCTGATGCTATTAAGCTCTATGTATTAACAAGTTAAAAAAGAAAAGGTAGGCATCTGATTGTTGTGACAGTTTCTAAGCGATTTGGAAAGCTGTACCACCCAACCACTCCTTCTATTTGATGGAGGTGACAAAGCTCAGTTTAATTTCTGACTGCTGTTTAAATTCTGAAGCTCGAGCTGGTTCCTGGAGCAGAAAAAGCTCGGAAGCTGTCCCTCCTACAAGCAGGCACCTCTGAGCAAAATATGACATCTCAGTTTCTGATGGTAAGGTCAGGAGATCTGATTCCAGCATCTAGCTTTTGGCTTAATACTGTGTTAGTGGGACCTTTGGCATCTAGCACTTAATGATCTTGAAGGTTTCTTCCAACCCAAGCCCTCCCATGATCCTATGATTCTGTGATTTCATTCAGGTTTATTGAGATGAGTTCTCCTGAATGTGCTGTTCTCCATATGATTATAATTGGAGTCCAGATGGGTGACTGAAACCAGACACCAAACTTTCTGATGGCCAAAATTAAATGAAATCAATCCTTTACTGTGTCAGTAGTCTGTAACTAGAGCCCATCAGGTAATTCCCAGCCTCCTGCCTGTATCAGTGGCTGCACACAGTGAAAAAGTCTGATGGGATTTTAACCTCTAAAATGTTCCAAAGCAACCAGAGGGTGAATATATTCACTATGTAAATACCTGCAGGAATAAGCTTGTCATGTATGTCCTCAGGTACCACAGTAGTTAATGGTGGGACTCAGTAGGTCATGCTGAAAGTTGAGTCTGCTGATTTTGAAGGTCTTTTGAAGGTCTTTTCCAGCCTACATGACCTTATGCTAATATTTCTGAAATTTATTTCTGTTCAGCTCCCAGAAAACCTCCCACCCAGCCCCCAACTGACCCCGTGGTGAAAAATAAAACAGAAACCTCAGTGACGCTGGCATGGTCCCCTCCGAAGATGCACCGCCCCATTCCAGTCGATGGCTACATTGTGGAATGCAAGAAACTAACTGGCTTCACCTGGGTGAGGTGCCACGAGTCTCATGTCCCCGTCCCAGAGTTCACGGTGAGCAATCTGTCTGAAGAGGCTGATGATCAGTTCCGAGTGTCTGCAGTCAATGCGCATGGACAGAGCCCGTCTCTGGAATTCCCAGGGAGCGTGCACCTTGGTAAGCACAAAAACCCCAATGGAAATGGGTCAGTGTGTGCTGAGCAGCTGTGTTGGTTCCCTAAAGATGCTTCCTTTGACTTTAAGGTTAGCAGTGCATTAACACACCAAAGGCTTTCCTTTATTCCTAGTTCTCCTATCTCCTATCAACCTCCAGCTACCACTAAAGTGATACGAGTTGTTTCTGTGACAGAGACATGAATATCCTTATCTTTTGATATCTCACATGTGCAAGAGGCAGAACTTTCTGTAACAGATCTTAAGCACAGAAGTGCTTCTTCTAGCACTCATGCAAAGGGAGAAGTAGAAATGTACCTATGATTTAATCTTCCATCTCTAAATGAGATACCAGACTTGCATCTAAAGAGCATTAAGACATACATGTTCTTCCTCAGACCCAGTCCTGGCTGTGAAATCCCCCCTAACAACTGGTGAAGCTGTACCTGGAGGGGATGCCATGTTTACTATTGACCTTACAACAACGTGCAAGCATGCCAGCTGATGAATGTCTGCAGTTCACAGCTATTGGCCAGTGCATTCAGTCACCAGGTTTACCACTGCATGACCATAGAGCAGTACTTTCAGCTGCAGGTTCAGACAGCCTTTCTGATTGCACTGGAATAGTTTAGAAGTAGGGGAGCAATCATTCCAATAATATCTCTATCAATCAGCTTTGCATGACAAAGTAGAACAAATAAACATTCATGATGGGAGGACCTGTTTGTCATTGGGTGGAAACCTCTGCAGAAGCATGTTTAGAGCATTCTTAATCAGTAGAAGGAGATGTTTGGTTGATTTTTACTTAGTAAATCCAGCAAGAAGACCAAATGAAATATCGTGAATTGCTCAGCACTGACACAATGATGAGTGCAGGAACAGAAGGTGATACTTTTTCAGAGATGTTGCAGCAAACATTGACCACGTTAGCCTGATCTAAATTGAAATAACGAGGCCTTTGCTCCTGACAGGTGCTGCAGTGAGATTTACCAAGAAGAGCAAAGATGTAGAAAAGATCTGCGCTTGGCTGCGTGAGGAAGCCAAACTGCAGGCTGAGCTTTCAGACACAGGCGCTACTGTGGAGTGGATGAAGGATGGGAAGGAGCTCAAGGCCAGTGAAAATTATGAACTGCAAATTGTGGGGAAGAAACACACCCTGAAAATTCACAACGACTCAATGGATGATGCTGCAAGTTATCAGTGCATCTGTGAGGGGGATAAAATGCTCTGTCAGCTTTCAGTGAAAGGTATGTGGCAGTCTGGGCTGTCCTCTTCCTGCCCAGGGCCAGCAGACTGCATTCACCTGACTCCCCGACAGTCCAGCTGTTGTCAGACAGCATCTGGGGTGTTTTCAGTGGCTGTTTTGACTTGAACTGGCCAATCTGCTTTGTAGAGCCATTTGATTTCTGTGTTCTGTCCTGTGATTCGTCCCTAAGATATAGAGGAAATCAAGGGAAAGACAGGAAAAAGAGCATCCCAGCCTTCCTGCTCTTCTGTCAGGGTGGCCACAAGAGATGATGTCAACATCTCTTTTTGTAGCAGTGATCCCAAATGTAGAAAACACCTGTGAAGAGTCACAGGGACTAAATTGATGGAGAGCAGAACTTCCTGCCAAGGCTTGTCAGCTAGTCTTAATTTTGCTTTTCTTCTCTCTCTTTGTCATGTTAGCATAATATTTCATACTGGCAGGTCTGCCCATAGAATTAACTGGCACAGGCTGCCCAGGTAGGTGGTGGGATCCCTGGAGGTGTTCAGGAGCTGTCGAGATGTGGCCCTGATGGATGTTATCAGGGGGCATGGTGGGGTGGGTTGGGGTTGGAATCAAAGGAGGACCCCCATGTATTTCATCGGGAAGCACTACTGGTAATAAGACCTTTGGAGCAAATCCTGGTAGGGCCACGCTCAGCTGGTCCAGTCTGGAGGCTGTTTCTCCTTACTGCAGTATCTGCAGTGAAAACCAGCAGCTGCTTTTGTGTGGTTGGGCTCACATCCAGCAGTGGTGACGGGACTACAATGATAAGAGACAGTTCCTGAAAAAATGAATGAAATTTGACTGTATGATAGGATGGAGTTAAATGTATTGACAGGATCTCAGTCATCCCAGTGTCCATCAGCTGGCTCTCGAGCTCCTAAATACAGGCATTCTGTAGAACGTTGTTGAATTTGTATTATACATGCGTGTTCTTGGAACTGCAGAACAAATGCATGCATAATCCAGACTTTGATTTTAGCAGCTCTGACTGCGCTGTCTCAACAGACCCAACTCAGTTGTGTGCGCTGTTTTGAAATGATATGTTAACAAGAAGTTGGAAAACAAGCTCAATTACCCTCAGTAAAATAGGACCGTGGACTTAGGCTTGAACTTTTGGCTAAGACAGTGGTGAGATTTTGAATCTTTGAAGTCAATTATTCCACTGTGTGTTAATAAGGGCCAGTTTTATTATCTAACTTTTGCACTCCAATTAATTTCCATAAAGGAATTCTTTTTTTTCTTTTTTCTTTTCAGTCCTAAGTGATATCTCTATCTTTTAGGCTTGATTTGTTTGCCAGGGGGTTACAGTGCAGTAATAGATACCCCCTCCATTGATTTCCTTCTAGTTTGCTTGTTCCAATTCTTTCCTCAGTTTTCCTATTTTAGACATTTTCTTGAAGCCTTGGGCTTCTTCCTTTGGCTCTGTCCCCTGTACAGTGTACGTCCTTCAACTTGTGGAGATAAGGTAATCTGGTACGTGGTTTATAAAAGCTGCCAATTTGCCAGCTTCTGAATTAGAATCTAGCAATTAGAACTAGGACTAAACGTGCACGTTTGATCTTATGATAAATGAATGCCTCATGGTCACCAATGTCCCTGCAGTTCTTTACCATCATATGTATTTTGTGTCTTCATATTTTGTTTCAGCACTGGCAAACTTCGTAATCAAAGAGACAAGTGGAGGAGTAATCAGGGCCGTTGCTGGAAAACAAGCTGAATTTGTTTCTGAGACCTCTGAAGCCAATGTCATGGTGAAGTGGTACAAAAATGGCAAAGAAATCAAGACCAGTAAGAAATTCACAATGGAAGATAAAGGGAAACTGCATAAGCTTGTGGCTTCAGCTGTAACGAAAGAAGACGAGGGAACATACATCTACACAATTGGAGATGACACTCTGATTTTTGATTGGAAAGTCTCAGGTAAGTTTGTGAGGCAAACATAGGATCACAATCCATGTAAAGCACTTCAGACTTAATTCATTTTATATGTCCAATGCTGTGGGTTTCCAGTATTTAGGACAAAGATTGCATAGCTCTATTGAAGCAATTCTGACCTTCCTGTTGTCCCTATGCAAATCCACAGTATGAGCAAATAATGTAACTGTGTTGTGATGAATTCAAGACAGCCTTAGCTCCAGCTGGGGCTGGAGTCACGACTTGAGCCCTGACATCTGGGCTTCATTCATCTAGTTCATGTATTGCCTCAGCACTTACATCATCTTTAAACCTATGACTGAAATGGTCCTAAGTTATTAGCATGGGAATCCTGTCTCCTCTTTGGACAAATTAAACTCCACATTTGGAGAGTTGAGTGTCTCCTGCTGTACCCGAAGGACATTGTGATCTCTGAGGTGTCTCCCTGAGGTGCTGTAAGCACAGCCATTAGCTCATAGTGCAAGTAAAGCACTGTTAGGTCAAGCCTGGAGGAGTAATGCTTGTCACTGACATGTTCCTGTTCAGGGTGGAGCTGGAGGGTAAAATAACACAAGAAATTGTCATTGAAATTCAATATCTGTGAAATTCAGCTGGTTGCATTCACAGAACCTGGCGTTAAGATCTGTTTTCTGTTTTATATCTTGAGCCTATTTTCCATAACCCAGTCCTCATTTATGAACTGAAGCTCTACTGAAAGCCTTTCGCTGTGTATGCTCATGCTGCAGTGCAGCGCTTGTGACCTTTAACAGCACATTCACGTTCCTCTGATCACAGGATCCCTATGGTTGATTAAGACCCTATAGTCTGACTGCTCACCCATCACCACCGTGATGCTCACCATCAGCTTAGCAAAAAACTCAGCAGAGATGATAGATCAAGCACAACACTGGATTTGGGGTGGCTAGAGATTCCTAAGATATTGAAGGATTGCTTGCAGGTGGTGTTGGTTCAGGTATTCACCCTGCATCCCACCTGCTGTTCTGTTTGGTTGAGAATCATGCATTCTGCAATTTCACTTTGTAATTCAAAGACCCTGGCTTTATCTGTTGAAAAACTGATCTAAAACAAGCCAAGAAGACTCCGTTGGAACTGGTTGATGCAGAACAAAGGCATCCCCAAAGGACAAGTTGCACTGTTTGATGAACATTATTGGATGAGAGCTAAGCTAAGATTTAAAAAGTTCTGGGGCTGTCTCTGAGCATCAAATACAGAGGAAGCCTGCATGATTCCCTGAGAAAGGATACCTCCTACTTTGGTGTAGGGTTAAGGGAACACTAGCAGTAACTCCTATCACAAAATGTCGCATGGCTCAGACAAAATGCCATCAAGAGGGCTTAATTAGGAGCACCAAATGGTCGCAAGATGGTCTTAGGGCAGGGAAGTAATCTATCTATGTGATATTGATTGATGCTATTAGTTCTTAACAGCTTGACTCTAGAAGGACTGTTGTTCTTTGGTCACCTAGTTATAAAAGAATAAATGGCTCCTGTCTATTACAATTTTTAACGCATTTTTTGTTCACTGATGCCATAAATGTTCCTGGCATAGTAATTGGCCTTGGTATATTCAGTGACTGAAAGCAACAGTTGTTGCTCTAAGAAATGCAGTACAAAGCTAGGTCTGCCTGTAGCTGACAGCCATCAGCATGCTCCTCAGGCAGGTTCTGTCTGTGTATGGGAGATCACAATGTGAACCACTGATTGATCAGCTGAGGCAAGTGTGGGGTCAGCTGTGGGAGCACAGGTGAAAGTTATGTAGCTGTGCTCCCTGGAGGGGTGGAGCTCGACTCCACCTCCTCTGAGACCTCATTTAAGGGCTGACCCTCACTGAGGCAGCATCTCTTGGAGATTGCTCACCAGGGAGGATCACCTCAGCTCTGGTGAGTTCCCTTTTCCTTATATCTTCTGTATTTCTACCATTTTACTTGTAATTGCTATCCTTGTTAATACCAGCATAGTTATTGCCAATACATTTGGCAAGCCAGGCAGGAGCCACTGACTTGGCATCTAGAAATATAAGGAAAAAAAAAAAATGTCCTTTGTGTGGAAAATCTTTAATTGGTACAAGGGGGAGAAGACCACCCCCTTAGGGACATGCCTTCCTGGACAAATTCCAGGTTTTGAGGCGTCCCCATATTACCAATTAGCAACAATTATTGAACAATGGGGCCCTTTAAGAGTACCAAATAACATGGATGCCTATTGTCTAACTGATTACTTTCTAGGACTACAAAAAGATATCTTAATTACAAAAGAAAAGCGAATGGCTGCATCTATGGCAGCCTGGCCATTATTAAATGCTTTTAATCGGGCAGAGATAAAATCAAACAACATTGCACATGAAAATGAATTGTTAAAGGCCCGTATTGAAAAATTGGAGGGTGAGATCAATCTATTGACAGGAAAAAAACCGTCATTTTCTTCCTCCAACCCTCAAATTAGATACATTTCATTTAATGACGATCAAGATCCTGAAGAAATGAATCAAAATAAGATCACTAAATCTGATCTAGAAAAACCATCTGAGACGGACTCACTAGAAGTCCGTCCAGTAATAACTCAAAAAACAAAGAAAATTCAAGATCGACCAGCAGGAGTGCCTCCTGATCAATGGCCCCCTGCCGAATCTGTTTTACATGTAACAGCCCGTCCATATACACCTACTGAACTCATGGACCTAGTGCAACGATTTAGGCAAAGGCCAAGGGAAAGTGTTCCGGCTTGGTTATTACGGTTATGGGATTCAGGGGCAGATAGTGTACTGGTTAGTGGCCCCGAAGTATCTAAGTTGGCCACAATAACAGTACATCCTGCCCTTCGGCAGAGACTGTATGCTGGGACTCAGTTCCCTGAAGAAAACCATTCAATTGTAGAATGGATAATGGCTGCTTGCCGCATGGTGTGGACAAATAAAACTGACATGCCAGTAAACACAGGGATGTGGTCTTCTATGGAAGACCTTCAAAATTATATACGCGAATTAGGTATGAGAGAGGCTATCTACGAAGACACATTCGATAGCCCTGATATGGTTAAATTTTCTGCGGGAATGAGGGACCTAATTTTACAGTAAGCACCCTCTCATATGTATGGAACCTTGGTTTCCATACTTAATCCAGTAGTATCCGCAGAGGCAGTAGTCCAACAAGCCGCCCAATTGGTAGCAGACCTCGGAGAAACTGAGCGTTTACGAGCTAAGCGCAATATCAGGGTGATTGAGGATGCCGAGGCTTTTCCAATAGTGCGAGCCAGAAGATCGGCCCCGCGAACTTCTCGGGCAGGACCTGTTAGGGTATCCCGGAAACAAATGTTTAATGATCTGCTCCGGGCAGGCGTTCAGTTTTCAAAAATTGATGGGCAGCCCAATCAGGTTCTCCTTCAGTTGTGGAAGCAACTGAAGGATGAACAAGAATTTCAGAATAAACCCAAAAGGCCAGGGATAAGATTTATAGAGCGGCGACCAACAACAACATGGAATTTAGAAGATTTTATAGTTCCAAATAGGAAAAAGAAGCCACCTCAGGTGCCTTGGGTTATGACACCGGAGGTATCGGAGGTAAAAGACTTGAATCTGGCTCAGTTCATGGCTTGACGAGGGATGTCAGTCCTCCTAGGGCCTCTAGACGGGACCGGAGGCCCTATGTGGAACTGACGATATACTGGTCCCGAAAGAATATACAGAAGGTTATGGCCCTAGTTGATACCGGGGCAGAGACATCTATAATATATGGAGACCCAACTAAATTTAAAGGTAATAGAGTGATGATTGGAGGTTTTGGGGGACAAACCATTCCGGTCACCCAAACCTGGGTAAAACTGGGGGTCGGGCGTCTTCCACCATGGGAGTACAAGGTATCCATTGCCCCAATTCCAGAGTATATATTAGGAATTGATATCCTGTGGGGTCTGGCTCTCCATACAACAGTGGGAGAGTTCCGATTGTGGCAGAGATGCATTAGTATCCGGGCAATCCAGACAATATTGAGAGGCCATGCAAAACATGAGCCTATTTGTTTGCCGAAGCCACGCCGGATTACTAATGTGAAACAGTACAGACTCCCGGGTGGGCAGGATGAAATAACAAAGACGGTGCAGGAATTAGAAAGAGTGGGTATTATAAGGCCTGCACATAGCCCATATAACTCCCCAATATGGCCAGTGCGAAAACTGGATGGAACATGGAGGATGACAGTAGACTATAGGGAATTAAATAAGGTCACGCCACCTGTTCATGCGGCTGTACCCAATATTGCCTCCCTAATGGACACACTAAGCAGGGAAATCAAAACATATCACTGTGTCTTGGATTTGGCGAATGCATTCTTCAGTATTCCAATCAGTGAAGAATCGCAAGATCAGTTTGCGTTTACATGGGAAGGGAGGCAATGGACTTTCCAGGTCCTACCCCAAGGGTACGTACATTCGCCCACTTTTTGTCATAATTTAGTGGCACGTGATCTGGCTAAGTGGGAAAAGCCAAATAATGTCAATTTATATCATTATATTGATGACCTCCTGTTAACATCCGATTCGTTAGAGGCGGTGAGACAAGCAGCAGATTTGTTGATAGCTTACCTGCAGAAAAGAGGGTGGGCTATAAACCCACAGAAGGTGCAAGGTCCGGGGCTATCTGTAAAATTCCTGGGAGTAATTTGGTCCGGGAAAACCAAAGTACTACCCAGTGCGGTAGTAGATAAAGTCCAAGCGTTTCCAGTCCCTACAACATCAAAACAATTGCAAGAATGTTTGGGTATATTGGGGTATTGGCGCTCCTTTATACCTCATTTAGCTCAGCTATTAAGGCCATTATACAAGCTTACAAAGAAGGGTCAATCATGGAATTTGGGAAAGATAGAACAGGATGCTTTCCAACAGGCAAAACTGGCAGTGAAACAAGCTCAGGCGTTGGGTATATTTGATCCGACCCTCCCAGCTGAACTAGATGTTCATGTTACTCAAGATGGTTTTGGCTGGGGCCTGTGGCAACGCCAGAGTTCTGTTCGAACCCCCATTGGATTCTGGTCTCAGGTTTGGCACGGAGCAGAAGAACGATATAGCATGATTGAGAAACAGTTATTGGCTGCCTATTCGGCATTACAAGCAGTAGAGCCGATAACGCAAACAGCAGAGGTCATAGTTAAGACTTCATTACCAATCCAGGGGTGGGTGAGAGATTTGACTCACCTTCCTAAGACGGGGGTGGCCCAAGCACAAACGGTGGCACGATGGGTCGCCTATCTAAGCCAGAGAAGCAGTCTGTCTTCATCTCCACTTAAAGAAGAACTACAGAAGATCCTAGGCCCAGTGACGTATCACAGTGATACATCAAAAGAACCGATGGTTGCTCCACCAGAGAAGAGTCCCGTTCAGGAAGGAAGATATCCTATTCCTGAAGATGCCTGGTATACGGATGGGTCCAGCAGAGGCAACCCGAGCAAGTGGCGAGCAATAGCATACCATCCCTCTACTGAGACCATCTGGTTTGATGAGGGGGATGGTCAAAGCAGCCAATGGGCAGAATTGCGAGCCGTGTGGATGGTTATAACTAAAGAACCTGGTGACGGCGTCCTGAACATCTGTACAGATAGTTGGGCTGTGTACCGGGGGCTCACTCTGTGGATTATGCAATGGGCTACCCAGGAATGGACTATCCACGCCCGACCGATTTGGGGTAAAGACATGTGGGTAGACATTTGGAATACGGTCAAACACAGGACAGTATGTGTCTACCATGTCTCTGGTCATCAACCCTTGCAGTCACCAGGAAATGATGAAGCTGACACACTGGCCCGAATCCGATGGATTGAGAATTCACAATCTGAAAATATTGCCCGTTGGTTACATCAGAAGCTACGGCATGCTGGACAGAAGATAATGTGGGCAGCTGCTAAAGCATGGGGGCTGCCTGTACAACTATCTGATATCGTTCAAGCATGTCAGGATTGCGATGCTTGCTCAAAGATGAGACCGAGACCGTTGCCTGAAACAACATCCCACATTGCTAGAGGATATAGTCCTCTTCAGAGATGGCAGGTCAACTACATTGGGCCCCTCCCTCGGTCTGAGGGGGCGAGATATGCCCTGACCTGCGTTGACACTGTAAGTGGACTGCTGCAAGCCTATCCTGTACCAAAGGCAAATCAAGCATACACAATTAAGGCACTTACTAAACTGATGTCTGCATACGGGACACCTCAAGTTATCGAGAGTGACCAAGGGACTCACTTCACTGGAGCGATGATACAGCGCTGGGCAGAAGAAAACAACATTGAATGGCGATTCCACCTGCCATATAACCCAACAGGGGCAGGCCTTATTGAACGTTATAATGGTATCCTTAAGGCTGCCCTGAAAACAGACTCTCAGTCCCTGCAGGGGTGGACAAAAAGATTATATGAAACCGTGCGGGACCTGAATGAAAGACCTCGGGATGGCAGACCCAGTGCCCTGAAAATGTTACAAACTATATGGGCCTCCCCTCTTAGGATCCAAATTACAGGCACCGATAATAAGGTAAAACCGCAGGTTGGTACTGAAAATAATCTTCTGCTCCCTGCCCCTGAGAATTTAGAACCGGGAATCCATAAGATAAATTGGCCTTGGAAGGTGCAGGTAGGACCCAAATGGTGTGGCCTACTTGCACCTTGGGGGAGATTATTGGAGGTGGGAGGTTCAGTCACCCCCTCGGTGATAGGTACATGGCCTACTGACATCGTGGTCAATACTCCGGCCTTTATTGCTAAAGGAACACCTATTATGTCCCTATGGCAGATCAAGACTCCTCCTCTGGTGCCAGATATAGTTATACAGCCACAGATATCTGGCCAGAGGGTATGGTATCGGAGGCCGGGACATAATCCAGTACAAGCAGAAGTATTGACCCAAGATAAGAATACGGCCTGTATCTTGCCCTGGAGGGCGGATCTTCCCCTCCTAGTACCCTTGAAACATCTATATTACTCCCCTTAAGATTGATTCTAAGCCTCTAGGACCATTACTCTGGACTGATGAAACGCAGACGGACCTGCACTTCAAGATGATTTGTCTCCGGTAACATCTATCAAGCACTGGCCCATGGAAGATCATAAACACCCATCCAATCATCATCATTTGAATAATATCAACATCTAATGCGACGGGAGATTGTATCAGCGTCGTGATTGGGTCTCTGTAATAAGGGGAACTCACCTAATCATTGGTTCACGTTGTGAAGGGGTGGAGTGTATGGGAGATCACAATGTGAACCACTGATTGATCAGCTGAGGCAAGTGTGGGGTCAGCTGTGGGAGCACAGGTGAAAGTTATGTAGCTGTGCTCCCTGGAGGGGTGGAGTTCGACTCCACCTCCTCTGAGACCTCATTTAAGGGCTGACCCTCACTGAGGCAGCATCTCTTGGAGATCGCTCACCAGGGAGGATCGCCTCAGCTCTGGTGAGTTCCCTTTTCCTTATATCTTCTGTATTTCTACCATTTTGCTTGTAATTGCTATCCTTGTTAATACCAGCATAGTTATTGCCAATACAGTCTGGATGGAATGAAGGGCATGAAATACTGATGTGCTCATCAAACGCTGCTTGTTAGCTTAGAGACAAGGTGTTGAATTGGTTTGTTCATGTATTGCAAACAGGTTACTTAGCTGCCTTCATTTTAGCTTCAGAAGAACATGTGCAGAATACAGAATTGATTAGAAGAAATAAGAACTGTCTGCATAGAACTTACTCTTTCCTTACACAGGAGAATCAAGCACACGTTTGTATGTGAGTACCTCCAGAGGTGAAACTTGATCCCCCAGATGTAATGAGCAGAGACATTACAATCAGTTCTAACTGTATCTTAATGCTGTGCTGAATAAGCCTGAGTCAGGATGTAAACCACTTTCTCTTTTTTTCTTCAGATGAAGCCATTAATTTTGTCAGCAAGTCCAAAACGACTCCAGAAATATCAGTCAGTCCTTCTGAAGACCTGGAGCTGGTGTGTGAGGTGTCAGCTGCAAGCGGAGCTGTCGTATAGAAGAAAGATCAAATAGAGGTGAAGCAGGACCAGAGGACAACCATCATCTCCCAGGGGACGCACCGCAAGCTCATGGTCAAAAATGTGACCCTGAAAGATCAAGGGAGCTACAGCTGTGAAACAAAAGATGACAAAGCAACATTCCAAGTGAAAGTCAGAGGTGAGAAAATGCTTGGAATCCCAGAGATAAAGGAACACTTCATTTTGTGTGTCTTGCATTTGGAGGATCAACTTACAGCCTCTCTGGTGCAAAACATTTTGGCTATAGGACTTTCTTTGTCATCTAGTGTCATAGCAACACTTTTCTACATGTGCTTTTCCATCCAGGAATGAATTACTGCAACAAACAATAGGCAAGGAGGGTAACTTGTGCAGCTCTTGTAGTCAGCTGGTGTCTGCAGGGTTACAGTGCAAGAGCACACCAGGCATGCAAGGAGTGAGAAAAGGGGAGGTGTTTGATGAGATCTGGTTACAAAATTTGAATGACACAATGAGGTGGAAAATGCCACTAATCAGACTCATAAATGGCCTGGGTTGCAAAGGCCCACAGTGCTCATCCAGTTCCAACCCCCTTCTTCCTATGTGCAGGGTTGCCAAGCAGCAGCCCAGGCTGCCCAGAACCACATCCAGCCTGGCCTTGAATGCCTGCAGGGATGGAGCATCCACAGTCTCCTTGGGCAACCTGTTCTAGAGGGCCATTCCCTTCTGATTTACTGGAAATGTAGAGAGACATCAGAAGAAACAAAGAGAAGGGAGGAGGTTCAGCAGTGCATGCAGGTGTTCTAAATCTCATGTCCAAATCTGCTATCAGACTGCGAAATGTTTAGATTTATGATATGATATGAAATGATATGCCTATTCATTTCCCAAGGCAAAATAGAGGGGAAAGTATTTTCCTGTCTTAATGAGGCATCATGATGGTCCCTGTGAAGGGCAAGTATAATGAAAATGGGGAACTGGAGTAAGCTCTGCAGCAGACTACAGCAAAATGGTGTGACTGTTGTGATGTCCCTGCAGAGAAAGAAGACGTGTTTACAAACAAGGACAAGGTAGAAAAGGAGGTGAAGGCTGCACTGACTCAAAATGCCACGCTGAGCTGCGAGGTGGCCCAGGAGAAGATGGAGGTGAAGTGGTACAAGGAGGGGAAACTGATCACCTCGAGCAAGAAGTTCAAGGTGGAGTCAGAGGGCAAACAGTGTCGGCTGGTGGTGATCCAGGTAGAGAAGAAAGATGCAGGGGAGTACAGCTGCGAGGCTGCTGGCCAGAAACTCACCTTCAAGATTCATGTCACAGGTGAGAGAGAACACATTTTGGCCTTTCATTCTAGAATGTTTTAGAAAACGGTCATTAGTTTGTAAGTTTTTCCTGCTATGCTTAAAATTTTTGGAGCTGAACTTTGGGGTGGTTAATTTCTGATGAGGAAATTGAACAAATTATTCTAAATACAGTTGTGAGGCAGCTCCATCTTTTAAAATCTTCAGGAATTTCCTTTTGCTGTGGGAATGAGGCCATAGACAAGAAAGTTCTGATTGCACTTCTCCATTCCCACGTGCCTGTACCACTAGAACAACTCTGCAATGCAGCTGCGTCTCAGGAAGTTTCAGAACAGGGGCTTTGTGTCAAGCACTAGGGGGTGTGCTCTATGTAACATGTTTTTGTCTTGGAAGGGCTCATTTAGCATGGGAGAGAATACTACAGGAATGTTTTGTATAAGTTGATGTTTTGAAGACATAAGTAAATGGCAGCTAGGGGACGAAAGAGTCATGAGAGTCATACAAGAAGCATCACAGAATGCCTTTTGTTGGAAGGGACCTGGAGGATCATCCAGTTCCAATCTCTGTCCTGGAAAGGAACACATTCTTTGAGACTAGGTTGCTCTAACACCCATCCAGCCTAGACTTGAATGTTTTCAGGGATGGGGCATCCATAAATTGCACAACTTCTCTCCACATCATTCTCTTGGGGCATCAGACTGGGAGAACTGATTCATTTTTCTGACTCCTTCCCCAAAACCTGCTCTTCTTTCAAGAGGCCAAACTAATGTATCTCTCTCTTTTCAGAGCCAGAATTTGTATTTACAAACAAGGAGAAGGTACAGAAGGTGGTGAAGGCTGCAACAACAGAAAAATGCCACGCTGAGCTGCGAGGTGGCCCAGGAGAAGATGGAGGTTGTCATCAATTTATAAGCAATGAGCCAATAATGTTCCAATTATAAACTTTTATTAATTGTAGCGGGTAAAACTAAAAGGCAATTCAGCGCTGGGCGACAGGGGGATTATTGTTCCTCCAACTGCCGCGCCGTCCCGTCCCTTGCAACTTCTTTTGTATTGTCCATCCCGAGCGTATTGTCCTTTAATTGGTCGGTTGTGATCGTGCGACTTGGTGTGTCGTTCCTTGGTTGGTCCTTCCGTGGAACTTTGTATCCATCGGGGCGCGCTTTGCCTGTAACTACGCAGAGTACACAATCTACCCATAAAATTAGAGTGTTCTGCAACCTTTGTGGCCTCCATATTCCACCATTATATCCCGGTCCTAATGAACAAGCACTCCACCACAATGCTACCACATCCCGGTCTTAATGAGCAAACATTTTATCACAGAGGTCAAGTGATAAAAGGAGGGGAAACTGATCACCTCGAGCAAGAAGTTCAAGGTAGAGTCAGAGGGCAAACAGCGTCAGCTGGTGGTGAGCCAGGTGGAGAAGAAAGATGCAGGGGAGTACAGCTGCGAGGCTGCTGGCCAGAAACTCACCTTCAAGATTCATGTCACAGGTAAGACAGGTGTTGTATGAAATACAGCAGAGAACAGTAAAGTAAAATCTAGTTTCTATTATACTGCACCTGGATCACTGTAGTCTGTGCTGAGGTTTTTTCCCTAGACTTGATTGCCTGGGTTTGTAGAAAGTATTTGGTTTCAGTATGACACAAAGACCTGTTTCAGTCTGTCTGTAGAGCAATAATTAGTAATATATGTACAGTGGAAGCAATATTCAAGATATTATTCAAATCTCTCCTGTGCCTGAGATCCCAAACTGTAATTCTTGTTCACCTAAACATTTGACTAAGATAAGTGTGCAGTGAGGCTGGAGTGCATGTTCTACGTGCAGCCTTTCGTGGCAGGAGAAGCAGGAACTTCTCCTAGTAGTACACTGACTTTTTACTATGCCTTTATGTTGGAGGCTGCATCTGGATAGGTGAGTCTGCTACTCACAGTAAGAGACCTGGTAGAGCTGACTATTGCCAGAGCTCAAAGTAAGATAGATATCTGCAAATCACACACAAAGAACAAAGGACTGCGTTGGTGAGCATATTTCCTTTGTGCCTTTGACAGTCACAGTTGTGGCAATGGTAGAGGCCATGAGGAGTCTGTTCAGGAAGCCAGGAGTACTGTTCTGGGTCATGAAAAGGCAGCCAGTGGTTTGACTATCACATGTTTATGTGTTTTGATGTTTCACAGTGGGTCTTAAGCAAAAGGAACTCAGGTTTTGGTTGCCTGCAGGTCAGATGTTCTTTTGGGTTAAATATGTTTGCATAGTGACTTGCAACCATGGGACTGGTGTTCAAGGACCCTCTTGGTTCCTTCAGTTCCTAGGTTCTTTCTTGCCTAGATTTGACACTTTGTTTCAACAGAAGAGCTGATATTCTCTATGAAGGCTATTAGTTTGGGCACAAGTGGTAACCTAAACCTGTTCCAACCTGTACATACAAACCTGCAAGTTGGTCTCATTTCGGTCCCTCAGTCAATACTTTTTCTTTTCTTCCCTCAGAGCCAAAACCTGTGTTTATAAACCAGGAGCAGGTGCAGAAAGAGGTGAGTGCTGCCCTGGCAGCAAGTGCCTCCCTCAGCTGTGAAGTAGCACAGGATCCAACTGGAGTAAAATGGTACAAGGATGGAAGACTGCTTGCCTCCTCCAGAAAGTTCAGAATGGAATCTGTGGGCAAAACACGGCGTCTGGTTGTGGAGCAGCTGGAGAAGAAAGATGCTGGAGAATACATCTGCGAGGCTGCTGGCCAGAAGATGACCTTCGAGCTGGAAACAACTGGTGAGCATTCAGAAATTCTCAGCCAGGATTTTGTAGCCTTGTTGTGAACTGGGTTTTAGGGTGAAATCTGAGTTTTCTTTGCACCTGACAGTGTGAGAATTTGCTCTGGCCCTTTGTGTACCTCCCTGGTGCTCAGTTGTTCCTTCCCTTACTTGGGGATAACGTCATTTATTCAAGGTGATGTCCAAACGGGCTTGTTAACAGTCCTCTGCACTGCATTAAGCTGTCATATGTCAGCCAGAATATATGCTTGTTCTATAGCCATTCCTTCATGTTGAAAACACTGCACTGTGCTTAAGCTTCAGCATATGTTCCAGTAAGTACAGTTCCATTAATTCTAGGGAATTGGGTGAATTAAGCATAGATCTGAAGGCTGCCTTTGCCCAGTGCAGAGATGGAAGGACTAATGTAGATTTGACTTGATATTTTCCCTTCTAGGATGGGAAGGAGCTCTGTCAAAGTAAAAAAGTGGGCATTACTTCCCAGGGAAATAAGAGAAGTCTCATTATTCACAGGCGGTGAACTCTCATTTTCTCTCTCAGTCTGCAACCAGGCTGGGTTGCTGTTTCAGTACTGGCTGTTTTATGCAGGAACTCTGCTCCTGAGGTTAATCCAAGTTGTATCCAGGCCCTTCAGAAGGAAAGGGAAATAGCAGCACAGAAATATGGTCTGATTCTGACATAAATAAATGCAGACCTAGAGAGTTCTGGGATTGTGTGATGTTCAAGGGACTTTGAAGCAAAGATGTCCCCTAGGTAAGATTTGTGGCTGACATTCCCCATACATTGTGGGCACACAAGCTAAGGAGAGACTAGTGATGAGCATGCAGAGAAGCCAATGGTTCAGACAGGTTTGTAGTGACACGACATTGTAGAGTTCTGTCTAGTTCTCCTTGGCATAGTTTGGAAAATAAAGATGAGGAGATTGGTGGTAACCAATATGGCTTCCTCAAGGTCAAGCCATGCCTGACAAACTTGGTGGCCTTTCATGATGGAGTAACAGCATCAGTGGATAATGGGAGAGCAACTGACATCATCTACTTGGACTTGTGCAGAGCATTTGATCCCGTCCTGCATGACATCCTGGTCACCAAACTGGAGAAAAATGGTTTTGATGGATGGACCAGTTGCAGGATAGGGAACTGTCTGGATGGTCACACTCAGAGAGCAGCAGTCAATAGCTCAGTGTCCAGGTGGAGGGTGGTGTTGGGACCAGTGTTATTTAATATTTTTGTAGGCAACATGGAGAGTGGAATCAAATGCAGCCTCAGCAAGTTTGCAGATGACACCAAGCTGAGCGGTGCTGTTGATGTGCTAGAGGGAAGGGATGCTACTCAGAGGGACCTGGACAGGCTGGAGAGGTGGGCCCTTGGCAGCCTCATGAACTTGAGTGTGGCCAAGTACAAGGCCCTGCACCTGGGTCAGGGCAATCCCAAGCACAGGCACAGGCTTAGAGGAGAATGATTTGAGAGAAGCCTTGACCCTGAGGAGAAGAGTTGGTGTGGAGGGAGGTGTCCCTGCCTATAGCAGGGGGACTGGAACAAAATGACCTTAAAGATTCAGTCAGTTCTATTGTTTTTCTATACTTAATTTTGCTTGAAAGGTTTTAGAATAAATGAGATTCTGGTTTCCATGAAAACTGTTTGCAGGGAGCTCCATTGTAGCTAGTAAGTCTATCTTTAAGTTCAAGGGCAATAATGCATTGACTGTGTTGAAGAGAGAAATGACTCAGGAATGGATGATGGTTTAGAATAAAACATAATCCTACTTATTTTCTATGCAAATATGTGTAAGGAAAAGATGCTGCACTCAGTTCTGGAAATACCCTGACAAATATATCTCTAGTATTTCACAGCTGGAGATATCAAGATTGTTAAACCACTGGAAGATGTGGAAGTGAATGAATATGGGAGTGCATCTTTTGTCTGTGAGATTTCACACGATGAGCTTCAGACCCAGTGGTACAAAGATGACAACAAGCTGAAGGCTGATGACAACATCAGAATGCAGCAAGATGGTAGGGTGTAAGAGGGAGATCTTTCTCCTGAGTGGGGGGTGGGTTGGAGATGAAGCAGAAAGGCCATCTGAAATGAAGTGAAGAAGGTTCAGAAGGGAGTTCCCCTTTTGTTTTGGGACTGAGGTTAGGGTGGAACAAGTGACATGGACCAGCTAACATCATTTGCAAGAATGTCAAAAAAGTTGAACGCCACCAGGACCTTTGACAGAAATAAAAACTCCTACCTACCTACCTTTCTGCCCACAAAATATCCAGCTAGTCTTTTGGGTTTTACTTTTGCTAAGTAGAACAGATTATTTTCTTACGAGGTTGATTTTCTACTTTTAAACTTCAGATTTGTGTTTGAACGTTGAGGGATAAAAAACATAGCTTGACTTTTTCTTCATTTTCTCTGTCTGTTTGAAAAGAACACAGGGTTTTGGTTTTGTTTTGTTTTTTTAATATATGCAATATTAGGGTATATATATGATGTTAAGTGTGATAAAGAAAAGGGAGACATTTGAGTTAGCACACTACTCAAGAGTTCAGTCCCCAGCTTTGCCACTGTTACCATTATAAGGGCAAGAACATCCTGGAAAATGAATTTCTCCTAAGTAGAGTCATTACATTTGAGCTACAGAGACCTTTACTAGGCGAAAACTTGTTGTTCAGAGCTAAGTTGCTGTATTTAACCAAAGTAATTATCAATGTCTGTGTTTCATTGAACCTCTTTTCCATTTCGTAATGCGAGGAGTTTGATATTGGGATGGGAAGGTCATGGTTTGATTTGGATGTTGGACTGGGAATCAGAAGATCTGGACTCTCTTCAGGTTGTCAGTCTTATTGTCTGACTTCTTAACAACATTCCTTTCTTTAGAATATTATTTAATGATGTTTTAAGGCATTTTGAGCTGATAGGTGTAGTGTTCATGTGACTTCTTAACAACATTCCTTTCTTCATATTATTTTTTAATGATGTTTTAAAGGCATTTTGAGCTGATAGGTGTAGTGTTCATGTGCAGTTATGCTTATGTGAGTAAGTAGGGTGATAATGTAAGGGTTTTTTACATTCCTTCTACATCTCTGCTTTCTCTTGTTCCATCCTTCTTAAAGAGCAATCCATTAATCTAGTAAAGGAGCTGTGTGATGAGGATGTGACTGAGCCTGAAAAAGCCAAGTTTGAATGCGAGATATCCATTCCTTCTGTGAAACCTCCCAAGTGGTATCTACGTGGGGAAGTCTTACAGGCTGGCAGAAACTTGATTATGCAGCAAGAAGGCACCATCCACCAGCTGACCATACCGAAAACCACCACTGATATGACAAGCACCATTCAGTTCTCAATTGGCAAATCAAAATCCACAGCCAATCTGCTTGTCAGAGGTAACATATCCTGGCTTGGTTTACATCATGAAGATGAAGAATTAATTAACGTACAGCCTTCCTTCACTGGGGTCTTTGAAATATTGTGTGTGTGTCTGGAGGGTCTGCTCCATTTCCAGTTCAAAGTCGTTGGACACTAAATGAGACAGCTGCGTCTCAGTAAAAGATCTGTTTGAATAGCTGTGATGTGCTTACTATTCAGATCTGCAGAGCTGAGGTTTTGTCCTTGGCTATACCAAAGAAGTCAAATCAGGTGAAATTAATTGTATTTCTGAACTAGACAAGGTTAAGTTTGGTAGCACCTAAATTTGATGCAGTTTGTCATTGATTTCACCTGAAAGAAACTTCCAGGTTTTTTATCTGCTGTTGTCCCCAGCGTAAGAGTCTCCATTCACACCCTAAAGTACTTGTTATATTTTCAACTCACTCTTATTTGAATAAAAGCCTCAACTGGGAGCAATTTAATAAGCACAGAACAAGAGCTGGACCTTGCATTTGGTAGATAATATACAGTATTACTTTATAGAAATGTAGTCAATGGCATTCCCTATAGACAATCGTTTGTTTTATCTTTGGAGTGGTTCAAAAAACCATTGTGAACTTGACATTATTAGGAATGGAATACACGCAAGAGACTTTCCTCTTCTTCCAATTGTCCTCATCCTTTCTTCTCTTCCACCCCTGCTTTGCAGATTACCATATACAAATCACCAGGAAGTTGGAGGACAAGACAGCTTTGGAATGTCATTCTGTCATCCTGTCCTGTGACTTCAGGCCTTCTCCAAAGGTTGTGAAATGGTTCAAGGGCCACACACTCATCAAGCCCTCTGAGAAGTACAAGATCAAGAGGAATAAGCATTCAGCAGAGCTCAAGATTCTGAAGCTGAAGCCCGATGATGCTGGTGTGTACAAGTGCAAGGCAGGAATTGCAGAGACTGAGGCCACGCTGACAGCTGAAGATATGAGCAGGGAGGGTGGCCTCTTCCATGTCCTATTTCACCTCAGACTTCTCGTCTTGAGGTTGATTTCTGCCGTTCTCTCCTGCTAACTTTATAAATGTATAGTCTTCACTGAGAAGATTACACAAAGATCATCTAGTCCAACCATTCTACCACATCCCAGTATGATTTATAGTAACAGTGGTAACAGTTCACCTTGTTTCCCCACAGCCTGCAATGTAGAAGTAACGAAGCACCTGCAGGATGTGGAAATTGAAGAAGAAAGCTCTGCTGTCTTCTCCTGCGAGCTGTCTTATGATGACGAGGACGTGGAATGGTTCCTGAATGGCAACCTCCTTTACACCAACAATTACAATGACATCAAGAACATTGGCAATTGCTGCACAATGACAATGAAGCAGGTTAAGCCTGAGGATGCTGGCACAGTGACAGTGAAGTCAGACAGGGTGTCAGAAAGCGCACCTGAAGGTGATAGGTGGGTCTGATCACACCCCTCCTGGATGTAAGAGATGCTAAGGAGCTCCAGTTCATTCTATTGTGCAGCAATCCTGCTTCTAAAGCTCACCTCTCTGGGGCTCAGATAGCCACCAAAGTCATGATAGGCTTTCTTCCAGTGATTTATGGAATTAAGGATTTATGACTGCAGGGAGAGATCATTCAGTGTGTGTTTTGCCTCTGGGATGACTAATGACCAGGCTGTGAGCAACCTGATCTAGCTGTGAATGTCCCTTTTTATTGCAGGGGAGCTGGGCTAGATGGCCTTTAAGGGTCTCTTCCAATTCTAAGGATACTGTGATTCTAATCTGCTCTCCCCTGCAATTAAGCTCTTTTACTCTATGCGCTCAGAGTTTGAAGGATTTCCTCTTTCTCCTTACTTTTGCATTTGGTGGAAGTTTTTTCCCCAGTATAAAAATCTGATGTGTGAAATAGAAGACAGATAAGAGTAGTCAATAATACAGGAAAATCAAAAGTGTTCCTCTTAATCCTGTGGCCTGCTGTATGAGCTCTGCTCTATGTGAGGGCAATGCCAGCTCTCCAGCTTTAGAAGAGCTGCATCCCAATTACTTCATATGATATCAGTCCCACCCAAAGCAATGCAGGCTGTCCCTCCTGTTCCCTGTATTCTCCTACTGATTAGTTCAGAATTCCATAAAGCGTATTCAGTCAACAGACATGAAACCGCTTTAGGTTCTATCTTGGTGTCGTCAGTAGTGGTGAAGATTTATTTATCCCTCTTTAAAAATCTGAAAGCAACTGGAAATGTCTGATCTTCTGTATCATGTTGTTCTGTTTTGCCTGTTTAATTGCAGAGAACCCTGCTGTCTTCATGAAGTCCTTGGATGATGTTTTTGGTGAGGAGCGGGGTGTGATTAAATTGGAATGCGAAGTCTCTATAAAGAGAAGGTCAAACCAGTGTGGAAAAAGGACGGTGTTGTGCTCCCTTCTGGCAACAAGTATGAACTGGTACAGTCTGGGAAGACCCTATGTCCCCTTATCCATGACCTCGAGATGTCAGATGCAGGTTTCTATACCTGTGATATTGGCACTGATGTTGCCAAGTCAAAGGTCGGCATTCAGGGTAAGTACTGTGGAAAGTAAAGGAGTGCTGAAAGCACATTCAGTGTGGTCACTATGTCTTACACCTATTCCCCCTTGAGCCTTAATAGTTTCTACAATAGAAGTGTATTACTGCAATTTAGTGCAGTGATGTCTGGAAAATTCCCATTGCTTTTGATGTAAATGTATCTCATTTTGCCATGGAAATCACCAAACACATCAAGAATGTCCTGGAAATATTTCCTTTCTAAACATCCCTAAAATGGAGAAATGGTTTGAACACCAGTAGGGGTAGGATGGTAACAAATGAGCTAATAGAAACAGTTAATTTCTTGTCATAGGCAAAACCCTTTTTCTCACGCAGCATCCTAGAGTTGTCCTCTCTGTTAGGTTTTTCCCTCTGTAGCTCATTGAATCTTCATTCTGCTCCATGGACTGAGCTGCTCGCCTTGTAGTTCTTCCAGAGCAAAGACAAGAGATTCACGTCTCTTTTTTTTATAGCTTTTTGGTAATTCTGAGTGGAGAATGTCTTAGAGAATACATCAGTAAGGAACACAGCCATGTTCTGCAAATCCTGAGTTAAAACACCAGTACTGCTACTCACATATGTCACAAATGCCTTTTCTCCATATAAACCTCATACTAACCTATCTCTTATCTTCCAGAGCTGAATATTGGCATTACCAAACGGCTGAAAAACACTGAAATCCAGGAGGGAAAAGATTGTACTTTTGAATGCATTCTCTCCCATGAAAGCATTGATGAGTTCAACTGGACACTGACTGGAAGCAGAGTGGAAAGTGGTGGGCGATTTAAAGCTTCTAACGTGAGTCGGAAATATACTCTCATTATCAAAAGTGTGACTCCTACTGACACTGAGGAAGTCGTTTTTACTGCCCGTGGTCTAACCTCCAAAGCCTCTCTGTCTGTGAAAGGTAATGAGATGGGAGAGATTCTGGGGTCTGATTCCTTCAACTGTCTTCTGATAAGATTGTCGTGAGAGCTAACTCATAATATGGTTAAAGTGAATAGCAACCTTCTACTTGAACCTTGAAGCACTGAGAATTTCTCTTAAAAATAAGTAAAAGGAGGAAACATTTTACACAAATGTGAGAACTACCCAAAGCACTGGGGTAGTGTTGGCAATGGTCATCTCACTACAGCTTGTTCCATTAACAGTAAATCAGGAATGATCTGTTGAGGGAACTGAGGGAGCAAAAATCCTCTAAGTATAAGCTGAAGGGATGGCCTTCACATCATCTAGCTGTACAACAAATTCCTATCTAGAACATGTGCATCTGAGAGCATCATCTGAGGCTCCCAGTGTGATGAGTGGAGAGAAGAGAGAGGCAGTTTTCAGACATGGTTCATCATCCTCAATTGGGTAGATTTAAGAGAAAATAAATGCTGCCTGGAATTCTATTGTCTGTACTTTGCAGATTACTGCTGGCTGTAGGATGGCCTCTGTTGCAAGTGCCTCTCTAACTTATCTCCAGCATGTAGATGCGTGTATTTTGAGAGAGGCATCCTACCCTAAGTGTATGTTACTCAAAAAGCAATGTTTTCTTCCAGGAAAACCTACTGAGGTTTCAAAACAGCTGGAGGATAAGACAGCAGCAGCAGGGCAGGACATCAGCCTGAGCTGTGAGCTGTCAAAACCGGATTTGAACATCAGGTGGTACAAGGATGGCAAAGCAATCAGAAAAAGCCAGAAGTACGACTTGCAGCAGGAGGGAAGTGTGGCCATTCTGATCATCCATGACTCTACTGCCAAGGACAGTGGGGAGTACCCCTGTGAGACAGAGGACTCCATAACAAAAGCCAGGGTCACTGTGCAAGGTGAGTTGAAAAGCACACTGGGGATGGCATGTAGAGAAGTCGAGGTAAATATCTGCAGCCTGTGGGTGATGTTTTTCTCTTCTGTTTCCTTGAGCAGGATCAATTCTTAGTTTTCAGAAAATATGATGGATTAAAATCTTTTCCTTAAAATAATCTGGAAACTGAATGATTCTCCAGTGTGATGTGGATCTGGGCAGCCTGGTCTGGTGGTTGGTGACCCCTTGGAGGGGGTTTGAAACTAGATGATCTTTGAGGTCCTTTTCTACTCAGGCCACTCTATGATTCTGTGATCATTCTATGATTCTATGATCTTGGGTGTTAGTGAGCCAAGAAAAGATGGCAATCTGAATTAGTCTATATTGAATATGTGTAATCCAAACTATATGCAGTTTATCAGATGAGATCCTACCAGCGCATGTATAATGGTATTGAACTTTCCAGATATCTACTGGAATTATCAAACCTATGTAAATGGGTGGACTCTGTGGTCTTCTTAGACTCTTTGCATCTCTATGTGATATTCTGAAATGAGGGCAAAGGAGATTCAGGACACCTCTGTATGCTTGGGACTTGTTGGGGTAACAAATCCCTTTGTCCTACACCCTCATCCTTTTTTTTTTCCTTCCAGAAAAACCTAATTACTTTATCAAGGAACTTTCAGATGTGAAAATTGAAGAAAGTGGAAGTGCACTTTTTACATGTCAGAGCGAGAAAGCCGCATCCTTCGTCATATTATCAAGACATTATCCTGGTAGAATTTGTACATTTATGGCAGGTCTTTGGGGCTGCAGCTGTCTGGCCTGAATAGCAGTTCACAAGCCATGCACAGAGCAAGCTGCACAGAAAGGGAAAGAACTACCGACTAGAGCAGTGCTATTGAGAACTTTATGTATCATTTAAAAACCAAAAATGCTGATGTACGGTGAGGCTGGTGACCCAGAAATCAGTGTGAACTTTCTATCTCTGACCTTTCTGAGTTACAAATAGTCCTCCAGAGTTCTAGGCAAAAATTCCCTTATGCTGCATTCTGGGTAGTTGTCACGGTTTAGACAAAAATCTACCTGTGTCCGTGACAGGGGGGCCGCAGGCAAGCGAGGTGCTAGAAGGAGCTGAACCTCTGTCCCAACTACTTCAGAAGCAGCCCAAACCCCCTCATACACGGCTAAGATCTCCTTCTCAGTTGGAGTGTAGCACTCCTCTGACCCTTTATATGCTCGACTCCAAAGTCCCGGGGGTTGGCCTTGGGTTTCTCCTAAAGCTCTTTGCCACAAACTCCAAGTGGGACCTTTCTCTCCAGCAGCAGTGTAGAGGATGTTCTTTACATCCTGTCCCGTCCGTACTGGCCCCAAGGCCACGGCATGGGCTATCTCTTGTTTTCTCTGCTCAAAAGCCTGCTGCTGCTCAGGACCCCATGAGAAATTATTCTTCTTCCGTGTTACCTGATAGAGGGGGCTCACTATGTGGCTGTAGTTTGGGACATGCATTCTCCAAAAGCCCACTACTTCCAGAAAAGATTGGGTCTCTGTCTTGTTGGTGGGAGGAGACATAGCAGTGATTTTGTCAGTCACATCTGCTGGGATGTGTCGATGCCCATCTTGCCATTTTACACCTAAGAACTGGATTTCCTGTGCAGACCCCTTCACCTTGCTGCGCTTAATGGCAAAACCAGCTTGCAAAAGAATTTGGATTATCTGTTTTCTTTTCTTGAAAATCTCTGCTGCTGTATGGCCCCACACGACAATATCAACAATATACTGCAAGTGTTCAGGAGCAGTAAAAGTATTCATGCTTTATATGACGTTATGATGTGGAATACTGATAGCAAAATTACGAAATTATTAAACCATGACACCCTGGTATTTTTCTTTTTTTTTTCTTAAATATTTTCCTTTTTACTATTTAAATGTTATGGGCACATCTTGTAGAAACACAAGGCTGTTTACAAAGAAGTGCATGCTGTGTTGCTGTATGATGAGCAAGATACATCTATTCTTCATCTAGCTAGAATAGTTGCTGAGCCTTAAGAACAGTTTCAGAAAGCTTTGGGAATTTGGGCGTTTTCCTTGTTTCTGCAACACAAAATGAAAATTTACGCTGTATACAAAGAAAAGTGGAGTCCGAACTTGTACGTTAAATTTGAAGGAGATCAATCTGGGGTAATATTTAAAAAAAAAAAAAAAAAAAAAGGGGGAGTGTGGTCATCAAATACTATAAAATATATTAGCTGTTACTAGAATGCCACTTATCTTCCCCCCATACGAATCACTGTCATGTTGTATGTAAATTTGTGAGGTGGGTTTTGAAGCTGAAATTAAAAACTTCTTGTATGGCTGTCTTCATAGTGGCTATCCAGACTATCTGTAGAAATAACAGCTATTATGTAGTCAGCTATTCACCAGTTTTAACTGATTATAAATTACGTTTCAGGGTGGAGAACATAGCATAGTGCCTGACACCTGTGTTGATCCTGAGGGCATTCTTGATTCTGTGCATTATGATGTCATGGATATTAAAGAGCAAGCTGAGGCAGCACATAGTTCCATTGTATCCCTGGGGGACCCGAAGGAAGATACTGGCTGGTTTGAAAAGCAGCTGGAGAAAACTAACTTTGAACTGATGGAGACCAAAGAAGAGCTAACAGAGAGAAACACCAAACTACTTAAAACTGAAGAAGAGCTGATGCAGAAGAACAAAGGTGAGTTATGCGATGTGAAAGGTAGAAGACAGAAATAGTTCATTAATCTAAAAGAGAAATAACCAGTTTGAGTAGGAATTAGAGGAGATGTTCTACCTTTGGAACCATAGCCTGTAGATAAGTGATAGTTTGTTCCTTGTGTATATTCAGGTTCAGCAATTCCACGGTTTTTGGTTATTTCTTTTCTTTTTTCCCCCTCTCCTTTAAACTGCAACTAGCAGCTTTACGCTTTCGTAAGTATGGGGTTAAATGTCTATATCTTGATTTTTACTTTTATATTGTAATCTCTACTCTTCTTTATGTCTTGTTGATGCAATGTTTTCGTTCCAAGAAATATAGAAAACTTTTGAATCACTCCCAATAAGTGAAGACCACATGCAAATTAATTAATCTGTTCAAAAGCTACCTAAACGTTAGAATATCTGGAAAAAATGATTACTTAATAAACTATCTATTGGCTACTTATGTAATGCAACCTTTTCTGTGTGTTACAGACTTTGAAATGCAGGTGATTAAATTGGATGAGTCTGTTGAGCAACTTAAAGAAGCAACTGAGGTAACTTTATCAAGAAGATGTTGTGTAAAATTGTTTTAATACCAACTTGTGGTAGCTTAAAATGCTATTCCAGTAGGCTCCATTAATAGATTTCTTACCGAGCTTAGATTAACTGAATTTGCCTTTAATGCATTGTGTAATTCAGCTACTTAACACTACATTAGAAACTGATGACTGATTTTTTTTTATTTTTTATTTCCAAGAAAATGAATACACAAAATGAAAGGATTCGAGAGCTAATGGACATCGTGGTGCAGAAAGATGACATTATTACAGAGCTACAAGACTTAAAATCTCATTTAGAAGAAAAAGTAAAAGATTATGTGAGTTTTACACATCTCCGTATCCTTATACAAAAAAAGAAAAACACTAATTCTATGCTTGTAATCAACACATTTTTGGAAAAGTGATTTTCTGTATGTAGCTGGTACTCGCTTGAAATTGTAAACAATTCAAATTTATCTGAAGGTAGTTGTTGTTAACACAAACAACAAAAATATCAGTGTGTTCCACTAACTCCTGCCTCACACTCCTACATCAGAGGAAGAGCAACAGTAAAAGTATGTTGAGTAGAGTTGGAAGTACGAGTAGGAATGGTCAGGATATCTCCACGTTCTATGCAGTCCATAAAACTTTATCCTGACTAATGTACTGCCAGCTACTGAATATGTGAAGACTAGCTTGATTAAGTATGTGTGCATACCACTTCTGGTGGTTTTTGTTCATTTTTTGATGTTTGGTAGCCTGAAGTAGCTCTGAAAACATTTATAGTTAATTCTGTCACTCAGATCTCTAACCTTGTAAGCTTAGCAACTTGACCCTTCTTAGTCTTTGACTGTCTGCATCACTGCAACTTAGTATTTCCATGGTATTAAAGCTGACTGTGATGAGTAGTCATGTCCTCACCTATTACTTCTTCCAAGAACAAGGCTCCAACTCTATCTGTGAGATTGTGTGGCCTGAACACTTCTGAGGCTTTTCTTTTCATAAGTTACTAAAGATGAATAATCAGTCCTTGGCAGTGCCAGCATGGCTTAACAATCGTCATCTTGTAAGTAAGGAAGCTTCACTTGTGGTCAAGGACACAATCTAAAATATGCGTGACAGAGCTGACTAAGCTTTAAGGTTGGATTATATCTGTCACGATGAAAGTGATTTTAGCAGCTTAGCAGAAGTGTGATGTGATGAACTTGTATGAGAGCTGACCATTTGCTCTTTGACCATGTTTGTAATTTTGTTGACTTCTTGGAAACAGGAAATTCTTTGATAAACTGCTAAACTCTTGATTGTGTGCAAGTCTTTTACTTTGTAACCTGCTAGGCTCTTGCTTTCCCTTGTATACTCTACCGAGTATTGCACTTGTCATTATCTGAAGGTGTACTTGTTCTGTCTTCTATTGAGATTTGTAACTGATGTCTATAGAGTCACCGGGTAAATATTTTAGCTGTATGGTTTTGTGTAAATATTTGCCTACAGAAGATTACTGAGACTTAAGTGCTCCTTTTGTTAAGCTTCAATGTAACTGATCTTATATCAATACAGGAAAAGACTACCTACCATTTAACTACCATTAAAGCAGAACCGGCAGAAGAGAACACTAATAAAGGAACTGAAAGCAGCCAATTTTCAGTGCTTTCAGTTAAAGCACTGAAACAAGAGAAAACTGAGTTGGAAGTGGGAAGAAAGCGCAGTACTGATGAGGATAAGCCTACTGTGGAAGAGCCACCTCCAAAGAAAGGTACAGTTTCTTCCATCGTTGAACAGGGTGTCTTCCAAAACAATAAATTGCTTCCTATTCCGAATCGGAAGCAAAAGGCTGTGAAGCGCGTACCTTATGGTATAAGGAGAAAAGCCACTGTGTTAAACTGTAAATAGAAGTAACTGTTATGTAAATATCCCTTTTTCAGAAGGTCCTATGCTGTTCATTTTTGAATGCTTAAGAATAAAAGTTTTTTGCACTATTTTTTTCCTTTTTGCTGCTTTTTCCTCATCTGTTGATGCACTTGCAGATTTGGTAATAGTTTTAAAGCAGTTTCTTTAGGATTGTTTCAACTGCTGTTGCTGATCTTCTGAGTAGCATCAGCTGTTCAAGTGCTTTTTTTTGTTTGTTTGTTTTGTTTTTCCTGAAGCAACTATCAAAATTGTTGATGACCTGCTAATTGCTCGCTCATGGGCAATATTTGAGCAAAATGGTTTGGATAAGCTCTGATGCATTTAACTTCACTTCTGGGCACAGCTGAGCATCAGTGTTCCTAGAATTACGGAAGGCATATACAATGTAGAAGGGAAAATCTAAAACTTAGCTGTAGTCCCTTCCTTTCTTGTATTCCTCTTGCAAAATATGTGCAAGGGAGAAAGTCAAGGCCTTCTTTGGATGAGATACTGTTCTTGGATGATTTGTCCCTGCTGCCTTTATTTGGCATAAATATTGAATCCTAATGTGACCACTGAATGGCATCACATATAAGCATCTTACCAGAGACTGAGGGAGGGATGTGGACTCCTCCATACTCCAAATAGTAGTGGGTTTGTTCTAATCATATAACCAAAGCTCTCATTTAAAAATTAATGCCAGCAATGCTCCACATAGGAATTAAAATGGGTAGCTGATAGTCACAATGTCAGCATGAAGTTTTCTGTTAAGAAGTACTGAATGTTAAAATTTTCTTCTATTTGTGAGTATTAATAGCATCCAATTTCAAAAACTGCTTAATATATATTCTTTAGCTATGTTAAATATACACAGTAGAACAATGAGCACAGGTATGTTGTGCTGGTCCTTTTGTAGAATTAGTTATATAAGTAGCACGAGCAAAAGTGTTTTAGGAGATGCTAGGTTATCTCAGCTTCAAGTTCAGGGTATTTACACCATTCTCTGAGCTTTTAGGTCTTGTTTCCTATGCTCTGTAATAATGCTTTTTCCCTACTTCCTGTGTAAGGAGCTTCTAGACTGAACATTACACATCTTCTCCCTAGTCTTATTTATCTTGCTTTAGTGCTTACTTGTTGTTTTCAGCATAAAGTGTTTAGATTACTTATAAATCATATTCCCCTCACTAGTGATGCTGGGAGCAGCAATCAAAACCCAAACCTGGTTTAGGGTGGAATATGCCACTGCTGTTTCTTCAGTATGACTTTTAAATCAGTTGAGGGCTGTATATAAAACTCCTTAGATGAGTTAAGAGGCTGTTTCCATGCAGTACATGTGAATCTGTATGTAATGCAGGCTGCACGTGGGCGCTACAGCAGAAGTCGCTTTTGATAGAAAGAAAATGCATGTGATTTTAGCTAATTGCTCACCAGTTAAAGAAAAAAACAGCCCCAAGCTAATGGAATATTTATGGAAACTTGAATCTGCAAATTTGTACAACTTTATGAATGAACTTTATATGCAAAAGAGTAAGTGTGGACAGAAGTAGGAATCCTCATATTTTGTTTAGAGATCAACTGAATAAGAGAGACAGATATCAACACTTAAGTGATCAACTTGTCCAGGGTTTTATCTTTCTTTTGAAAGTAAGAGGACTGTGAGTTGGAATGAAATTTCTTAGAGAACTGTTTATCTACCATTTAGATGTAGATGGA
Organism: Coturnix japonica; assembly: GCF_054131305.1. NCBI lineage: Eukaryota > Metazoa > Chordata > Aves > Galliformes > Phasianidae > Coturnix > Coturnix japonica. Next base: position 15,042,894 of record NC_140671.1, on the reverse strand, counting down.
GTGATTCCTGGCTGCCTTATAGGGATTGCTGAAGCACGGAAGATAGAAAGAATATAGCTGTGAATTATCTATCTCGTTCCCATGTTTCTTAAATCTAATTAGATTTTCTACTGGTGTGGAGTGGAAGGTTTGAGTAGTGCCATGGTAAAAGTGTTCTTCCAGACTGAAAACCTTTTGCTGTTAATTCTGTATAGAAATCTGAGGCACCTGATTACGTGTTCAGAGAACTTTAATTCCTTCACTAGTATCAAATACTATGTGATGTGAGGGCATGGCTTGCATATTATGACAGTTTTTCACTTAGAAGTTGCTACTTGGTGTTGTGAACTGCTATGTAATAATGATTTTAATCAATCTGAGCTACATTCCTTTTCCCTTTTTTTTGTTTGTTTGTTTGTTTTACAGTAGTTGTAAATGAGAGAAAGAAAAAGAACACTGTAGAGCAAAAGAAAATTGAACACATGAAGCAAAAGTGCTCCGCGTACCGAAAGGAAGTACTAGCACTGAGGGAAAGAACTGAAATCTTGGAACATCATTTAGCTGTGCTTGAAGAACAATGCAGAAGAGAAAAAAATAAAAAAGAAGATTTCAGTAAGCAGGTATCAAGCCTGCGTATTGAGCTTTCTTTTTCTGAAGAAACAGCTGATGCCCTCCGTGAACAAATTCTGCAGGGTCAAGCTGACTATCGGGAAATTGCTTCTGAACTGGATGAACAGAAATCTATAAATATGACACTTGAAAACAAAAATGCCCAACTAACTAACAACATAGAAGTTGCCAAAGAATATATAATTGATAAAGTGTCACAAGTAAAAGAAATGCGGACCAAATTAGATGAATTATACAAATGTCACTTAGAGTTTCACGCCATCGGTACTGACTTTGTCAGTGTAAAGGATTCCTCAGACTGTGAAAAAGATGAGCCAGGGACATCTCAAATTAGTTCTGCATGCATTCAGTCACAGACTTCTTCCATCTCAGATCTTGTGCAGGACCTCTCCTTTAACTATAGTCTTGAAAGGATTTGGGAAGTATGCAGAAGTATTGTTGATGTTTCCTCACAAAAAAGTCAGCACATCAAAGCACTGCTTCAAGACAATGAAAACCTAAAGGCGGGACTGAATAATGCTGAAAATCATAATCGTCATTCAGAGAGTTAGGACGCTCCTTCCTGCTAAACAGAGAAACAGAGAGAGAGGGAAAGCCAATCTGTTAGCTGTTTACGAGCTTCATACACAAAAGAAACAGCACACTAGCTCATGCAAAATGTTAGTCATTAGAAACTGAACAGCACTCCTTGCCCCAGCTTAGCAGTTGTGTGGATTCCCAAACCCACAGCTCCATGGTGCTGTTTGTTCAGACCCAGAGTGTCTACAGGTAGAGCCAACCATCTGCCTAGAAAGTCAAAGGGGGTCAAGTGACCAGGACAGGCACAACTGACATCAGCACCCCCATGCAGTGTTTGAAGGAAAAGCAAAAGTGCAAAGAAACCGAGCAAATTCAAACCAATGTGTCCTTTGAGAAATGGGTGCACCGTGGGAAAACGCCACAGCAGACAATCCCACAACAAAATGGGCATCATTGAACGAAGAAAGAGGCTGAAGTGAGTCACCTACACGCCACTTCTGCACATTCCACCCCAAACCTGGTTTGCACCAACAGCAGAAATCAGTGGGTTTTGGATCACTTCTAATACTAAGCAAGAGAAGTAATACTTGCATTCTGTGATTCCTCCTCCATATCCAACTACAGTCTTCTCAAAATTCAGAATTTATACAAACTTATAAATAAATGCATCACTCATAAAGCCAGATGTCTGTATTACTTTTTCTTTATCACTCTCCTTTCTGGCAAGTGCAGGTGACCAGCAAGCTGTGGATTTGATTCTCAATATGGAAGCTGGCACAGATTTGGGGACCAAGTTCCAGTGGGAGAAAATGTAGAGCAAGCAGTGGAGGTGGAAACTCAAAAAAGAAAGTAGCTTGTCAGCATGAACACTCCAGAAACAGGGCAGCAGTCAACACCTCCTTGCAAGACACCGATCTGCTTCCCTGCTCCATCAGGCTCCATGCCAGCCCAGTACAGCACTGCTCCTGGACACAGCAATCATTTCACCAAGACTCAGCTCAGCTACCACCATCACACAGTGGGACCGGCAGCCTCCAGCAGTCCCTTCAACCCAACCTCTTCTGTGATCCTGTGATCTGTGACCACGGGTGAAAAACAACTGCAGCTGCATCTGAGGCTGCCCCAGGACTGACTCAAACACACTGACATGGCAGGGGCAGAAAAGAGTTCATTTACAAAGTGAAAGCAAAATGTCTAACGGAAGAGACCAATGCTCAGCCTTTCCATTCTGAGCACTGTCCAGCTGACACGGCGCACTGCACCGCTATGCCAGCATGGCTCCTGCTTGGAATGGCTGCTTTCTGTGCCCCATCAAGGAAAAACTGCAGGAAAGATAACTTCAGTTTCACAGTCCTGACGTTGGTGTTACCAGTCCCCAGAGTAGTTCAGAATATCCTCAGGGTTGCTATAAATTTTCAGTGCTGACTACAGCCCTTTGGAGTGACTTTCATACACCCACGTCCTTCTGGTCCAGGGGGACTCTGAGCACTTGGTTAGTTCCACCTCATGTTGTGAGGAAAACAGCAAAAGCCTCTATAAGGGCTTGCAGTAGCCAAAACCTGGATCAGAATGCTCCTCCTGTAAGACCTTAAAGCTTAGAAAATGTAACAGAACTACTAGGTTTGCCATCATTGCAAGGTGGCAACAGCCCTCTTTGTAGGCTGAGGGTGCAGAACTCACTGCCTCAGCCAAAGTCAGATGTGCATTCTGACAGTTACTGGTGACACGCATTTCCTGCCCTGCTTAGAAAAGAGGTGTATTTTGTGCTCATATAGGAAGTGCTCAAGAAACGTGTAGATGCGGTAGGCAGGGCATGGTTTAGAAGGGAAATATTGGTGGTAGGTGGACACTTGGATCATTGGGGATCTTTTCCAACCTTGGTGATTTGATGATTCTAATTTAAAGGAGAAAAGACAACTTTTTAAAGTAATCTGGAAGGTGAAGTGCAAATGTCCAATCACACAGGGATGATCCCAGTTTGGAATCCAGCCTCTGCCCCTTCTGCTTTGGGTGCATGAGCTCCTTCCTGATGTAGCAGCTTGCTGGCTCCCTCTGCACCAGCCAAGGGAAGTGTGCCATGTGAGTGAATCTAATGCAGATGTCAGTACACAAAGAGGGCAAATAGGCCAGCACAGAACCTTTCAGCATCACACCACGACCACCCAACAGCAACCTCCAGAACTATGATTAACAAATAGCAGTAGGATTTACCTTTTCCTCCATGACTGGCGATGACTGCAGCGACAAACGTAACAGCCAAAACAGAGCAGCAATTGCACAAAAAGCAAGACAAAAAAAAAAACAACAAAAAAACACAACAACAACTATTAGAGAATGAAGGTCATGCAAACATGCAGCCCTATCAGAGACAGCGAATGCATGCACTTTTATTCATACTACTTGGAGGTGTGCACTGTACCCATTCCCCTCCTCAGATGGCAGCAGACACACACACCCCCCAGCAGTTCTTGCACCATCTTCTCTCAAGTGACAAGGAAGCACCCTTGGTGCATTTACAGCCTTATGCAAATATGTATTTACACAGTCTACCATATAAAACACACCCAAGCACATCCACAGGTGAAGGTAACCAAATGCACTCACAAACATGTAGGAAGACATTGAGAGATTACACCCATATCCCCCCCAAAACACATCAGTGTACCAACTCACAAGTGCTGGTGTTCACCCACACGCAGCTGTGCAGACACAGGACCACACAACCCTCAAAGGCACAAACATACACAAATACAGCACACATGAACAGCCCAAAGCTTGAAATGAAGGAAAACGACCCACTTCCCAGCTGCTGTTCCTACAGATTCAGATGGAGGCCTGGCAAGGGCTGTGACAGACACAGCGAGCTGCTCTTTCTTCCCATTCTTCCAGGAACTAGCAACACGTTACATGGAATAGCATCCCTCCAACATAGAGACAATCCTCAGTGCAAGGTTTGTCCTTCATACCAGAGAACGGGGTGTGGGGGGGCAACCAGCCTAACACACTCCAACCATTACAGCTGTGATCAGGATTGGTTTGGGGCAGAGGAAAACAGAAACAACCTATTGAGGGAGCTGTCAGGAACACACACTCTCACAATCCTAACAACCTACTGGTTCTTTTCACCCCATATCTTCTCTTTCCATACCCATCATGCCTGCCTCCATTTACCTACAGAGGCCACCATCCAGCTTCTGCTCTTCTTTCCTTGTATAGATTTCTATATTTTTCCACTGGTCTGCTAGAAAAGCATTACCTTCAGATGGGAAAGGGTTACACTGTATTCTGTAATCAGTTTTATTTTTCTAAGCCACTCTCTGACATGACACCAATTTACTGCTCTGCAGAAAACACAGCACTGAGAACTTACTATATGGAAAGAACTCAGCCGGATCAGAATGTTCCTATTCCAGTTCCTTTTAGATCCGCTACAGATTTGTGCTGTCCTTCAGAGTTTGTGCAGGAGAAAGCCTAGATAAGTCTCTCTGCCTCTGGAGTTTAGGGTATAACTGCTTCAAACTGCTATATTGCTGCCCCTGAAACACTGCTGGATATTCTCCATGGCAGGAGAGCTGAGCTGCTCTCTGCAGAACAAAAGAAACAGGACCACACACTGACACTTGGCTTCCTGCAATGCTGCACCCTGCCAGCTCAGCAATTCCCAGCTCCCCCTGTTCCCAGCTGAGACATGGAGATGGCAACAAGACAGAAACGCACACATCAGCACAGCTGTTCTTCCTACAAACATTCATACCTTTCAGGTAGGTGGGAGAGGTGAGTTGGACTGAACAAAGACCTAATCCACCCTGTTTCTCCTTCACCATGGGTGTGCCTAAGAGCTTGTACAGAGACATCTGACAGCAGAGGCACACAGCCCAGCAGAAGTCTCAAACATGGATGTTCTGCAGTTACAGAGCCCATTTTCCTTCAGCATCCTCCCTTCCTTCTAACACAATGTTACGTTACCAACAGCTGTGAACAAAACTCCCGTTCCCCCCAGCAGCCCTGTGTTCACACCAGTAAGGCACCAGCACAGAACCAGAGGCTGACCCCCAAACCTTCCCCTCACAGCACGATGCTCGGGCAGGAGGCCAAGCACTGGCTGGGGAAGGAACATCACGTCTGCAAGGAATCGGGGAGCAGTTTGTGTCTCTCTTGCTCTCTCCTCTGCTGTTTTACAATACACAACCAAAACCTTGATGATCTGAATTCCTTCCCAGGCACTCCAACCCAGCAAAAGGAAGCCACAGCTTCCAGAGAGCTTATATTGTTTATTTCAAGACCTGACACTTCCTTCCACTTTCTTTATCCCAAACCTAATGGACACACTAGTATTTAAATGTTACGGATCTAAACAGAAGGTACTAAAATAACCTTATTTTTATAAAATAGGAAGAATATTTCTTCTTTTCTTCATTTGAAATTATCTTTTTATATGTGGTTTTAATAGAGTGGTTTTATATACTGCACTTCATTTCCTGCTACTGCCATTCCTTTAAACAGAGGCTGGCTCTGATCACTTTGGTGCTATGAAAACAGAGGGGAAAAAAACAAAGCACTTTCATGGGCATAAGTAGATCTATTGAGTGACTGACTCAGATAAATCTTCCCTTAAGAAACTGGGGAAGAAGTTACATAAAGGCTAATGCGTTTAACTACTCCAGTTTCGCTGGCTATCACACATGCACACAGACACACACAAATGAACACTCTCTTCCATCCCCATCCATTTTATGGATCAGTCTTATACATGATACCTGAGAACACAAACGTTGCTTTCCAGAAGACGTCCATCTGCAGCAGCACAATGAAGTCTAAGCTTTGTAACAGAACACAAAAAACTCCTCTCTGTCAAACCTTAGAGAACTTATCCACAACTCACCCTCAACCCATTACAAAAAGCTTCAGGTACAATCCATGCCCACAGGGAAAGATCCTTTGGTTTCTTTCTCTTGCAAATATGCACTCATTTGATAAGTTCCTGGATGGCAAACATTATATGGAGAGGTTATGGCCCTACCTTCTCCCAGGTACACTGCCCTCAGTTTGATTATTTCCCACAACCTGCTGCATCTTGGATCGTTCGATGTGTTCCACATAGGTCTGGATCATCTGAGAAGAGGAAAAAATACGTGAGGCAAACAGAATAAAACAAAAGACTCCATTGGACTCCATGATCATTATGGGTCCCTTCCAACTTGGGATATTCTGTTATTTCTGTTTTTTGAATATTGTTTTCCAGCATTTACTTCCAATTACTTAAAATTTCTTTTAAAAAGTGCTATCTGATGTTCAGACAGAACCTCCCGTGTTCCGGTTTGCACCCTCTGATTCTTGTTCTGGCACTGGGCACCACTGAAAAGAGCATGGCTTCATCCTCCTTGCACCCTCCCTTCAGATAATGTTGATGCTCTCAAGTTTCTGAAGCTCTAGTCACTGTCAGGATGAAAAACCCAATTCTCTGATGTGGTTTTATGGGTAAGCTAAGAGTTTGTTTATTTGGAAGGAATCAGGCAACAGCTTACCTCTGTGTGACGCTGATGTAAAGCATTATACTCTTTCTTCATTTCTGATTCACGCTCCTCCAGCCGTGAAACTGCCAAGAAAAGATTCCACCCATCAGCTAACATACAGATCTAGACATGCTCCATGCAAGAGAAGCAATGAAACCTGCACTACACTAGTGTGGATATGTCGCACCCTGTAGATTGCTCTGATTTTTATACCAAAGAAAGGGACAGCCACAGATTTCAGGCTTTCCACAAACTACATTAAAACAAACAAGAAAAAACAGCACATGAAGAATATCTGCAAGTATATGCTCATGGAAAGCAAACTACATAATCGTATCTGGTGCACAACTTTGCTTACTCTGATCTGCATAGTTTTTGGTCTTCAGCTCCAACTGTCGAGTCTGAAATTCAAGGTGTTCCACTTGGATTTGTAGCTCTTTCTTCTGCTGTTCCAGTGCATCTTCAAACTCTATGAACTTCTGTACAGGGAAAAACCAGAGAAGGAAGCAAGGATGAGGAACAGACCTAAACGTATTTGACTTTTCCTCTTCTCTCCTCCTATACTATGTGTGCGTATATATACATATATATATGTACACACACAAAAAAAGCAAGAGATAAGAATTTCTATGTGCTTTAAGTTAAAACAGCATTTACTCAAGCTAGAAATACTTATCTTCTAAAATAAAGTAAAAGATGTACTTTGTGTATCATTAAGATATAATCTGCTGGCCAATGCAAGTTATGTAAACCAACACGGTTCCATCATCTTCAACAACACCTTTATCATGCTAGGCTGAATTTGGATTCCTGTTAGTTTTATGTCAGAAAAGCCAAATTCTGTGTCTACGGTCACGCATTTAGAAGTGCCTACGTCAGAAATCTCCTTCAGACATCAGAAAGTTCCCACTATTAATGATGTTGCATCTAAATTTTGCAGGAAACATAAAAGCCTTGTGGAAAACCAACCCACAACCGTCACACCTCACAGTCTCCTTTGCAATCCACTTCCCAGATCTCAGACCAGAGGTTTTTTCAGGCACACATCAGAGAAGGGGTAGAGAGTTACATGGTAAAAACCAGAGCAACTTTGACAGGTGATTCTATAAGGATGGCACATTCAGCTCCAGAGCTGCTAAGAAAAACTTGAGTCTTACTTTTTCAGTTCTGTAAGTTGAGTTATGCCTCAATTGGTGCAGAATGGAAGCAGTGAGTGATGAGACCTCACAGCAAGAAAATCCCGGCCAGTCTTCTCTGGGCATCAGTAAAAAAGAAAAAGTTCTAACCAAGACAGCCACACTGAGCAACAGGCCTAAAGAAGCCATTTCACTTGGTTTGGACTGGTTGAAGCTATGCTAAGAAAAGCAGTATTTCCCTCTGCCCCCTCTCAGGGTTTGCTGGAAGCACTCCATGCTAATGCTCTGTTGACAAACTTCCAATTACAGCCCAGCGCTAAATCCCTCTCCGTTCTCACTTGCTTGGCTTTCACTCTTGTGCAGCTCTCCTGGCACAAGGTGCCCATCTCTTCCCAGCTCCCCACCCAGGCGTGTGCCACCCAGCCAGGCAGGAATTGTGCTTGGAGTAGCAATAAACTTTAACTGACTCTAAGGAAAACATTCACAGAACTCTCAACAGTAAAACAGGAAGCAAAAGAAAGCAGGAGACCAATTTTATTCCCACTATGTAGGTCAACTTTAATAGGATTCCTGGATTTGCTACCGTTGCTTTGGTTTAGTTTAGTGAAACCGATTGGAAGATTAAACATTCCACACTAAGGCTCTTCTTAGTCCTGTCTGTCTTGCAGCCTCAAAGTACTCAAACAAACTGCAAACTAGCAATGAGCCGACCATGTGGAGAAGAAACAGAGACAGCAGCATTAAAAATTAATGCCACTCTAAGTGTTCTCAGGGAAGAAGAGCATCTCAGGTGAGTGCACTGCAGCAATATCCTGCTCCATCTCCTACGGAGATCGAACACCAGCTCTGGGCACAGGGACCCAACGGCTCCTCACTCTGTCTGGCTCCAAAACGCTTCTTGGCTGTTCCTCCATCAGAATCTCCCAGCCAGTGTCTCCCCCTGCATCAGAAAGTCAAGACAAGCAAATAAAGTGGGTGCCGTGGGAGTGGCCACCCAGCAAGCATGGGGACATGGAGGCACTGTTCTCTAAGGAACTGAGAGAGACCTGAAACCCAGCTGCCCTGGTCCTTATGGGTGACTTCAACATTGCAGATGTTAACTGACAGTAACACACAGCTATCTATTTTCCACACATATGTTTACAAACTGCACCAGAACAGAAGGAAGGGATGCCATGGAGCCTGGACAGGCTCAAGAAGTGAGGCCTCAGGAACAGGTAATTCAAATGATGTTGAAGGGAAAATCTTCCTTTCTTTTCTACCCCACTACAATGAAATCAATGGGTGAACTGGAAGAACAAAGAGCCCACTCCCACTTGTCCTGGGAGAGCAAAGCCGAGCACAGCATTACTATTTTTTCCAATCCCTTCATACTTGCTTTCAAAGGATAATTTTCCAGCAGTTATAGGAGCCAGATATATTTTAAACAGTTAGTAATGATGGAACATGATGCTGCTGTACACATACAAATTAGTCTTGCTGGAGCCTCTCCCTGGATTTCAAGCAGGATCGCTGGTCTCTAACATCTCAGGATAAGGTTACAACCAGCACCATGGTTCACACGCTCATCGTTAAATGGAAAACAACGAGCACAAAATCATCTTAAGTGAAAGAACGAGTATTCCTCTGCAAAGCAGCGGTACACTGGAGATGGCTGAGCTTCCTGCATTACTGGCTTTCAGAGGAAGAAAATGACTAAAAATAGTAGCATGCGGTCAGAAACCATCATATCATATTAACAATAAATCAGGCAGAGTGAGCTAGGTGTGCATATATGCAGAAATCTTATTATAAGGTCTTAATCTGGGCTGGCTGGCAGCACGTATTACATGCTGACGGGAACAGCAGCAGCTCAGTCGTCACCTTACCCTGCGGCTGGGCAGAGAGCAGCGCTGGGATGCACTGCCCGGGAGAACAGGGAGGATGCACAGCTGGATGCACAGCTGGACGCACAGCTGGACGCACAGCTGGATGCACAGCTGGACGCACAGGTGCCTGTGAGGAGGGGGCTGTCTGCAGGGCAGGAAGGACTCACACCGCATTCCACTCCCCACCTGCAGGAAGGCTGTCAGCCAGGGAGCCAATGCAGGCTGTGCAGCCTCCAACTCACAATTTGGGGCAGTAATTAACTGGCAATTCGGGAAGTTACGTTGACAGTATTCTGTCTTAGGAGGCCAAGACAAAGAAATAGGGCAGAACCCACTGGTGGCAGGACGCAGTACTGCCTGGTGGGCAGATGCTTTGAGCTACACCCCACGCTCAAATCTTTGCTATCCTCCCCAAAGAGAAACACTCCTCTGAAGGAACACCTCCACCTGCACAGGAGCACACAGCCTCAGTGAAATAACATCCCCTTGACAACTGCAGCCCTTAAGGGCTTTTGCTTCTCTTGCTAATTTCAAGGATTCACAAGCACATCTTTTATGTGTTAGCTACTTTATAGTTGTAGATTGGTCTTCAAATGCTTCTGTGAAATCAAATGCTGTTATTTTGGCATATATCAATAAAAGCATCTCCTGGATTCCTATTCCAAGGGATCTGAGCCTTTTTTTGAAGAATGAGATGCTCTGCCCTTTAAATGCTCTCCATGAAGCAGGCCTGGTGCTATGGCAGAGCCAGGGCAGGCAGATGGGCTCTTCTCAGCCCTGACACAGCTCTGCCCCCGCACACCATGGATCACTGTAGAGGAGCACAAAGGGAGCACGGGCAGCTAACAGAGCTCTTCAAGGCAGCCTTGTGGTAAGTGGGGCTGACAGGGCAGGAGGTGCTACTCGAGTGCAGCAGATGAGACCGGACTGGGAGATGCCACTCATGAAGAGAATCAAAACATCACACAGGAGGAACGAAGCGATGCTGATGGTCAGAGAGGAGCTGGGACTGGGCAAGGGCATGCAAACATCGTGACTGCAATGAGAAGACTTGAGAGAAGGGAGCTGAGCACAAAGCAAAGATGAGCCCCAGGTCAGCTGCAACACAGTGTGAGGAGACAGACAGACGTGCTGCCATCTCCAGCCAACAGGATGTCACACAGGTGAACACGCAGGGTGATGACACCAGATAAATCCTACCATTGTCATTTTGAACAGTGCAACACTCCAATTCATGCTGAAGCCTTCCAGGAAAGCCACCTGCTATTGCAGCCCCACACGCCCAGGGATCAAACCAGGCACAGCCAAGTGTCACCCAAACCAGCTGCACACAGATCCCTCCATGGGGCACTCCAACCTGACCCTCCTCCAGCAGGCAGCGAGCAGAGCTCGGCTCGTGCCACCAGCACAATGGAGACCAAAGGCAGGACTGGTTTCTATTAATACTTCAAAGGCACAGATATCTCATGGAGGCAGAAGTTACTTGGAGTAAAAGTCAATGCTGGCACAAGAACAAACCAGTAAAAACAGGCTGCAAGTTAAAAAAAAAAAGAAAGTGGAATTCAGGAGGAGGTCACTTTTAGAAGAGCAGACGCAAGAGGTTTAAGTAATGGCTTTAAGACAAAGCCTGATACATTTATGAAGCAGCTTCTGTAATGCAACTGCCTGCAGTGCTGAGGAATGGGCTGCTGAGTCAGCAGGTCCCTCCCAGTTCTGTGCTCCTACAAGTGGGTGCCATCCTAACACCCGCTACAGAGCAGGAAGAAAATTCCTATGCAAGGTCCTATGCATAAGCTGCAGATGTCACTAAATAGTGGGAGCTGCTGGCTCCCTGGAGTGTAGGGAGGCCTTGCAGTGAGAGCTTGACGAGTTAGTGGGATGTGCATTAGGCTCCACATGAGGATTAACAAGGGAAGTGCTGTACTCTGCACTGGGACAGGGCAGCCCCAGCTCTGTGCAATGACAGGAGCGGCACAACAGAGGTGCTATAAAGGAAGGGAAGAAGATCGCTCACCTGGAGCAGAAGATCTCGGATTCACATGGGAAAGCTGCACCAAGGGGGGATCTCCAGAAAGAGACCCTTGCCAGCAGCAGTCAGCCCCTAAATGGGCTCTAGGAGAGGTGCAGCCATTACCCTGCGCTCACACAATGCAAAGCAGGTGGAAGAACACGGCAATACTGAAAAGCTGACGCTGTTCCACAGCTTCAGTGTTTTGGAGGTCAAGGAAAAGAAATGTGACATTCTGAGCCCTGCAATCACAGACTGACTGCACTGCTTCATTTCAAGGGACTTCTGACTTCAGTGCTCTTGTCCGGGTGCTTCTGCTGCCCTATTTTAGAGCAAGTGGAAAATATTGAGTCACTCTGCAGTCAAAGTGTCCAGAAAAGCTTCGCTTTTGGCTGAGAGTATTTTGAAAGATACTGAATGCAACCATCCTGGGGAAATGAGTGGCAGAACATGGAGACAGAAACCTCTGCTTCAGAGGAAGGGAAATGAAGGCTGTGCAAGCTGCCCCAATGGAGCAGGACATGGCTGGGTGCACGCTTATGTAAAACAAGATCTGGTGGTTCTGCAGTAGCGGGAACAGGAGGATACGACACAACTTTTATGCCAGAGAATAACATCCACTGCTGGTTTCAGTTCACTTAACATCAATAAACTAACGATGTAATCAGACGCCCATGACATGATATTGCAATACAGGAACAAATTACTTTGTGATCACCGACTCCCAGCTCCCCAGCATTGCTGCAGCTGTTGAAATGATCATTGATACACGCAAAGAACTCAACAGCAAGGGATTGAACATCGCTCCTGGAGGTGGAACCCCCACTGAAGGTGGGGCTGGAAGCTGCAGACCCAGGACAGGCAAAGCACACAGCGCCGAGTGCTGCTCAGGGACGGAGATGGGCTTCCCCTGCTACAGAAGTGCAAGGCGTGCTCTGGTGGGGGGTGCATTTCTCTGCTTACAATGAGCTGATGAACAGCAGAATTCTCTGTAGCATAAGAGATTTTCACTTCCATAACACGTAATCCACTGCACAGGAAGAGGCACACAGGAAACTGCTGCAGGTAATGGTGTGCTTTGGTCACACACAAAGGGAATGACAGCTGTATCTCACACACGTGAGCTGATAGCAGAGGCTACACAGGGGGCAAAACCCATTTGTTCTCATAGAAGCACATTATCTATTCCTTTCTGCTAACAAGGCCCTATGCAGATACTTTTTTGCCCATTCAGCTCAGATGCACCTGAGGATGACAGAGTGCTTTTACATCTGCCAACAGCACCATGCTGTGGGTCTGAGCGTCCCTGCAGGACGTAAATGTTGTCACCACATCTGCTTCCAGGAGCAGGCACAGCAGGAAGCAGCACCCCCTGTACCTGGTAAACTGAGAGCAGAAAGATACGAGTCCAAAGATGCAGGATCCATCCATGGGGCTGTTCCACCCCACGCCCCGAGCCCCACTCCTCCCCAGCAGCAGCACATTTCCAAGTATTTAATTCTCAGAAGCTACAAAATACCGGCTTGTGGAATGAAGTCCCACACTTGGAATTGCTTTTCAATCCCTCCCTGCCTTCATATGAATTTGAAAAGATCAGCTGTAAGTTTTATTAACACATACTTAAAACTTAAGGCTACAACCCAAATTGACCAGCATTAGTACAGGGCGATAAATGTCCTGGGCTCACGTCCTCACCATCCAGCACCCAGAGCACCTCCATTGAAATACTGCACGGCGCTTTACTCTGGAGTCATGAAGGGATTTCATTTACCACATCTAAGCAAATCAAAACCCGACTCTGAGCAAGACTCCTGGGACGGAAAAAACCCTCTACTCTCCCAGTGTTAAAACACAGCCAATGCAGACGCATACATTCCTTTCCCAGCAGCTTTGCAAAGACATGCTGATGACACGACAGCATTACACTTCTAGCGGTACCAATGTGTCCGGCACGTCGCAGACCGGCCCTGCTGGAGGCCGGAGCCGCCCGGCCGCGCCTATGGCCAGAAAGATGCCGGTGGTGTCGGCGGACTCGAGCGCTCAGTGCGGAGCAGCGCGCTCAGCTCGGCTCCTTTGTCCCCGCATGAGGCGCTGTGCCCCGATGCCGCCCGCTCCCAGCACCTGCCGCAGCCCCGGGGATCCGGGACCCGCAGCACCCGGGGAAAGGCCGCTGAGATCAGACAGGGAACCATCTCCAGGGCAGGGGAAGTACAGGGAAGACATCAACCATCTGAGGGCCGCGTTTAAACCCGAAACCGGCAGGAATCCTCCAGTCATCCCCGTGCAGCCGGTGTTCGAGCTCGGGGCAGCGCAGCAACGCGGAGCCATTCCCAGCTATTCCCAGCCATTCCCAGCCATTCCCAGCTATTCCCAGCCATTCCCAGCCATTCCCCTTCCCCTCCGCATGGGCTGTGCGGAGCAGATGGAGCGGGGCCGGGAGCGCGGCCTGCGATGCGGGTACCGCCGCAGCACATCACATCACATCGTATCACATCATCACATCGCATCGCATCATATCATCGCATCACATTGCATCACATCCCCGGCCTTTGGCGCCGCGCACAAGATGGATGCCGGGCCCCGTTGGCGCTGGGCCGCTCTCACTCACCTCCTCGGCCTGTTTGCGCAGCACCTTCTCCCACTCGTACTGTGTGAGCAGCTGCTCATTGTCCTCCTGCAGCAGCTCCAGCTCCACCTCGTGCTCCTGGTTATCGGTCAGCACCGAGTCCAGGTTCTCCAGCACCGTCACCACCAGCGGCATCAGCTCCTTCACCACCTCCTCGTTGTAGCAGTGGATGAGCCGCTCGAACTCGCGGTAGATGCTGTTGGCCAGGCCCGACACCCGCTCCGACATCACCGACCCCGAGCAATAGTCGTTGCCCGGGTACCCCCCCACGCCGCCATCATCCAGCTGGATCTCCAGCATCGTGCCAGCCCCACAGCGATGCGCTGCGCCCCGCGTCGATCCGCTCCGTTCTGTTCCGATCCGCTCCGTTCCAATCCGCCGCTGCCGAGACCCACCGCGCTCTGCCCGCCAACGGGACCCAATAAGCCGCGCGGCGCCGCCCCGACACCGAGACGCGGCGCTGAGCGGACGGAGCTGCAGCCGGGCGGGGTGGGGCGGAGCTGCGGCATCCCCGTGTGCGCCGTGCGGGCCACGCTGCCGCCGTGTGCATGTATGGAGCCGCCAAGGGGTGGGGGGGGGGAGTCACAGAACGATGCGGGGCCGGAACGAGCCGAGCTGGAGAGCGGCAGGGGAACACCGGGAACACACAACATAACACAACACAACAACACAACACAACAGCACAATACAGCCCGACCCCCAGCCCTGCACGCACCACCCAATCCCGGCGGCGGGGAGCCGAGTCCCGTGAGCTCCGGCAGCGCGGGCCGATATAGGAGCGATATTTCTGGATGGGAGGAGTCAGGAGCTATAAGCTCATTTTGCAGCTCAATTAGTGATGCCCCAAACGCCTCCAGACCTGAACGTCCCTGCCCAGAGCCTGTGAAAACCAGGGCACTCCTGTGCGCCTGCATGTAACAGTAGTTTCAATGTAGGTAATGATCCTTCAAGGTGAAGTGCCTGCGGGTTCTGCAGCAAAAGGGTTTGATGGCCCCATTGAGGCGGGGATGGATCCAGAGAGAAAAACAGGGAAAACTGGCTGCCTGCTGTCCCCTTGGTCACCCCCATAGGACCCCACTGAGCTCCAGGCCCTTCTCAGCTCCATTGCTCCTCTCTGGACACACTCCAGGGTCTCAGAGTCCCTAATGCTCCGAAAAAACAATAAAGGAAGTTGTCCAAGGAGAGGTGAAAAGAACCTCATCGCTTATTCACTGCAGGGAAACATCTTCAGTTTGGGGGGTAAACGGAAGAGAAACGGCTGCATAAAATGACAGCTTACAGACAGGAGGAGGCTGTCAGGTGTCACAGTGTTATTAAAGGCCACAAGAGCACGAAGGGAAGGAGTGCAAGAGTGGGATTAGGGCAGGGGAGCTCCTGAGGGCTGCCAGCAGATCTGCAGCCTGCGTTCGATCTGTGTGAAACCCACATGGCACAGTTTGACTTCAGCACATTGGCACATCCTGAGCACAATGGAGTTATTGGTGCGAGGGCAGTGCCTGGGGGATCCCAGCTATTCTGTGCTGTGTAACAGCAGCAGAAAACAGCTGCAGAGAAACCTCAGAGTGCTCTGTGAGATCTCAGCTGCAGCTTATCTTGGGCTTTGGAGTCTGAGCACAGGGACAGCAGAAATCCATCTCCTGTCCTGCACTGAGCTGGGCCCAGCAGGGCAGGCAAACCAGGGCCTGATCTTTGGGAAGGCTCCTGACGTGGATGTGAGTTAGAGCTCAAAGATGAGTGTGATTCCACAATCATTATTGTCATCCTACAGACTCCACGTTACACAAAGCGGAAGGCACTTAAACCTGCCCTAAAAGCATCATTGCAGTGGGAATATCACATCTCACCCGTGATTCACGGCCTTAAGCCCTGCAAACACTCCATTCTATGTGATGTCATTATACCTATATTGCTAGCATGCTGTAGATTCGGTGCACGACGACTTTAAAAAGACACATTTAAGGCTTGTCTCACAGAAAGGAAGAAGTGACCATGAAATATTATTATTTCATCTGAGATGTACTTAGTTATGGAATGGAGCACTGATGAATCACGAGGCAGCTCTGCTCCGAGCATCGTGCAGAGGAGCTCATGGGCTTCTCTGGGACTGCAAACCTCCCTCTGAGGAATCTTAACTGCAAGAAACCTGGCCTGAAGGTTTGGTCCCCATTCCCAGTGTTGTGACAAGAGTCACCTCAGTTCTCTGTTACTTTACTTCAGATAACCCCACTGGGTGACCCTTGTGTTGGTCTCTTACAATTGGATCTAGGAGGTGCTGGCTGCCTGTGTTTATGATGAAAGAGCAGCAGTGATGTGGGTCTGTGTGAGGTCACAGTCATTGCTGGGTTGGGAGGGTTTGGCCCCCAGCTGTCGAGCAGAGCTGGTGCTCTGGTGAGCGTACTGCACACAGACACTGAGCTGTGAGCATTCCTTGTTGGAGATCATCCTTTGGGAGCCCACTGCAGGCACCGCTGCGGCGTGTGTGTGAGCTGGGCACAGCCCGGACTGACCAGGCCAATAAGGTGAGCTGGGTTTGGTGCTGGGCGGCTGCTGGAAGGAGTCTGAGCAGAACAGCTGGGCTGGGGAGGAGCTCCCAGCTCAATGGAGGCCCTTCCGAGTGGCTGTTTGCAGGGGAAATTGATTCCTTGTGAGATTCTGTCACACGTTTTGGTGAGGATGATGAACTGCCATTACTGCCCTGTGTGATGCTGCAGTGCAATGGAAAGCACAGCAGTGATAATGGGGTATCAAAGTCCTGGGCTGCAGCAGGTGAGGATAAGCCCGAGTGCAGCAGCTGTGGGGCACAGAAAGGAAGGAAAAAACTGCTGACCATTGGAAGGGCTCAGGCAGGCAGTGATCTCCAGTCAGACACCCTCACCTGCACTGCCAACCTTTCAGTGATGTCTGGGAGGGGTTTGCATGTTCCTGAGCTGCCCTGGGTTGGCCCTGCCATCCCACCAGGTGCTCAATCTCTGCTTCAAGCCGTGACTGAGCATCGCTGCTACAGCCCTGCAGAACTGCTGCTGGTCCCCAGCCTTTGTTTTAGACATTAGAAGGGAAGGAGAGCACAGACTTCATGGAGTGCAACTTGTGCTTTATTGACCCCCGGATCCAGCACATTTTTAACAGAACCCCCTGAAGTCCTGGTGAGATCCAGGTGCTGAGCTGGGCCGTGGGCTGTGCAGTGACATCACCAGAGCCGTGAGTGCTGCGCAGAGTGTGGACACGCTGTGTCAGCCCTTGTCCCGGCTGGCAGTGACGGTGGTGGTGGCTGCTGGTGCTACCTGCTCTCACTGACGGTGTTGCCCAGCCATTGCACTGGTGTGTTAGCTGGAAGGGAGGAGAACTGCAGCTGTGCCCGGGTAAGCCAGAACTGGAGGTTTCTCAAACGTGTGAGTGGTAGCGCTGCATCCACTGCAGCTGCAGCAAGGGTAGATGATGGAGTCCTTCTCATGGCAGGAACACAAAATGTATGCTGCAAGGTATATAACTGCTGGTGGGATGGAGAACAGCACTTGCTGGGGAAGTCATGGCACTTAGACACACATTGGTTCCAGAGCTGGCACAGTTCTTGCAATCAGCTGCTTCCAAGGCATTGCCCTCCTCGAGAGCCCAAACTGCATCAAAAGAAAGCTGGGAAAATGCTTATTCCTCATGATTCTTCCCTTGTAGGCACTTCCTGTAGGGTTCCGGTCCGAGAGGACTCTTTGGGGATCCAAGCAGTTCGAGCACAACCGTCTCTTTGCAAGAGCAGGGAATTCCTCTGGAGATAACCCAGACGGGCTCTAAGAATTTCACCATGTCTCAGCAAAGAGGCGACTGCTACTTCTACTTCTACTCCACCTGCACTAAGGTACGGTTGACTTTCTTCTGCCTGGGTTTTCTTCCATTTCCTCATGTTGAAGAGAAAGTGGTGGAGCAGGGGAGACCTGCTGGTGATGTTACCCTCATAGCGCTGCTAACAGCCTGGGCTAATGGCATGGACATGTTTCAGGCTGTGCTCTTATTTTCCTGTGGTTTCCTTGTGCTTGCAGGGAGACAGCTGCCCCTTCCGCCACTGTGAAGCGGCTCTGGGGAGCGAACGAGTCTGCAGACTGTGGATGGAGGGCGGCTGCTCGAGGAGTAACTGCAAGTTCCGTCACATGAGGATTGATGTGAGTGTTTGCCTAAAGATGTGCTTTCCAGCTTAGTCTACAACACCACTTTTCATGGCTGTGGTTGGGCTGAATGCACTTCTGCAGGCTGGATATGTTTGCTGTGAAAATCTTACTGGTTTCTGTTTCTAGAGGGGACTGGGAGGAGGTAAAGAAGGCAGAGAATTCAGTGCCTTAGGTATATCACAGCGGGAGATGTTAGCATTAGGAGCCAAAAGCATTTTCTCCCCAGATGCAAAAAGCTCGCATTGCTCAGCCTCCTAAAGCTGCTGGAGCTGGGTGGTAGGAGAGAGTGGCACTGCCCTCCTGCCAGCAGGGCTCGGTTGTGCCCTATCGGGCCTTCTCCATCCTGGATTTCTCCAGAGCAGTTCATTCTGGCTGCTTGGAGTAGTGAAAGGAGGGGCAGGAAATGAGGGTACAGAGCTAAGGCTCCACACAATGGTTTCTGATGGCTGTTGGAGCGCGGCATCTCCCTGCAGACCTGATGTGCCCGTTTCCATGGCCCTTTCTTTCCTTCTCTCTGCAGAAGCAGCGCAGTTTGATTCCCTGCTTCTGGGAGAACCAGCCCGGAGGCTGCCAGAAACCACACTGCGCCTTTCGTCACCTGAAGGAACGCGGTGGGAACAGACCAACTGCACTGCTGAGCCACAGTGAGTGTCCGATGGCGTGAAGCATGAAAGGCTCAATTCTGAATGTCAGTTCTGAGCGGGTGCGGGATGCATGTCACCATTCATTGGGGTGGCAGGGGAGAGTCGTGATAGTGAAATATCCGTCTGTGCTTTGGCTGTCAGAGCAGCGCTGGGCTTTTTCTGGAGTGAGGAAGATGCACTGCAGGTCTGTGCTGACTGCACAGCATTTGGGCAGCGGAAGGCAAATGTAACAAACAGTGCTTGAAAACGTGAAGCTTGTGGTTGACTGTGCTCAAACCTGCCCCCAAAGAGACGCTCATCAATCATTCCTTGTTTCTTTTCTGCCAGAAGTTGACACCAGTGGCCTTCCTCCAAAGAGCGGCCTTGCAAAAAGTCTGGGGAACCAGACAGAGGTTGACAAGGCACCAGAGAGAGGTACAGATACTCAACAGGCTCCTGGGTTTGATGCTCTGTTTTTCTACTGAGATCTGACTGTTCTTTCCCGGGACTCTTTGCAGTTGACATCCCAGTTTCCTCCCATGGCCCGGCTGGACTTAAACACAAACGGTCGGAGGAGGAGAAGGGAAAAGCGGGGGAATCGCCCTGCAAGAAAAGAGTTAAAGGTGAGCACGAGGAACTCGTTACGGTGCCTCAGAAAAGCAGTGCTGTCATTTTGCATTGCTCTCTGTCAGACTTTTCCTTGCCCTGGATTATTACTGAGTGCAGCTATTGGGTTTCTTTGTTCCTTTGTACGCGTTGTTGGTACACAGAGATGACAGTGTGCAAAACATGGCTGAGAATCCCGGACAGGGCATTGCAATTCCACTGGCCAAATGTATTTAACTTTGTGGAAGGGTGGTGGGACTGATAAGAGAACTTGATCTCTCTTGAGGCGCAGCAAGACAGTACCAGCTCTCTCTTCCTTTTACTTTAGGTGGGCGCAGGGTCTCTGTGAGGCCCATTGATTGGAAAAACACCTTCCCCCCAACGCGGAGACAGAAACGAAAAGCAGCAGAAATTCATCCATCTGCTGCTGAGGACGCGGATGAGCCCCCAGCTAAAAAACTACCAATGGTAAGAGCAGTGGAAAAAGCAGTAGTGGATATGAAAGGTTTACATTGCCCTTGAAGAAAAGGAAGAAATTCCAAGTGTTCTACAGCTCTTCTGTTTCCCTTGAAGGCAGCAGATGTCTCACAAGGTACTTGTGGAAACTCTGACCTGTGCTTCATACTCTGTCTTGTTTCTTCCTAGGAGACTCTTGCTTCAGTCCCGCCCGAATACACCGTGCTCAGCACCGAAGTCATAAAGCTTCCAAGCAGGTGATGACCACAACTTGTTCTTCCTTAATGCCCTTTTCCCATCAGACAGAAGTTCTTTCACACTGGGGGAAAATGGGGTGTTTGAGATGTGTCATGGCATAATGCAACAAAGGAAGAGGTCATCTGAGATCATTGAAACTGCTTTGTCAAAACCTCTGCTGAGTTCATGGGGAAAAGTACCTCAGCCAGCAAGCAGGATTTTGCAGAGGAAGATTTCTTGACATGTTTACAGACAAAGCATTGAGGGTGGCAATGTGTTTCTGCTACAAAGCCCAGCCCCTGATTGCCAGACTCAAACTGCTCTACTTGAACAGATGAAAAAGGCACCTGCTGGTTTCCTTAACTCCAAAGGCAGCCGCAGGTTAATCGAATCACCATCCCTATGTGGGTGTGAGGGGCGGGAGGGTCAACTACAGACCTCAGAGCTGAAAGCACATCTCATAAATGTCACGTAGATTGTTCTTTTCCTTCCCACAAGTCTGGAGCTGCTCCCAGGAAGCCATGCAGACCCCATGGCACAGCCAGAGGAATCCAACACTACATCATGTTCCTCACAAGGGGCAGAAAATTAGCAGCTGAGCTGCACAGGGGCGGGGGAAGCAGCCATCACTGAAGACAACAACCTTGAGGAGCTTCTGATGGAGCTCACAGAAGAACTGGAAGGAGAAACTGATGTGACGTTGAGGATGTGGATGAGCTCCTTCTGGACCTGTCCGACATGATGGCTTAACACCATCGCCTGATTGGACAGTTTAAAACAACAACAATTAAAACCAGCCCTGTTCCTTTCCAGCCCTGCTCCTTTTTGTTGTTACTCTGTGGGTATTTCTGAGACTCTGCACAGTCTTAAAGCCGAGTCAAAGCAGTGACAATCAGCACTGACTGCATCCTGTTCTGATTTCCTTGTGGCTCTGAGTTCAGGTCCTGCACCCGCCGCCAGCTCTGGGTGCTGCTTCAGCATCGAGGGCACAAAGCTCCTCTGTGGGCACAGAATGGCGTCCATCCAGGGCTGAAACTTCCTCCTTCCTTCACCCTCAGCAAAACTCTGCCTTGGGCCCAATGGGAGCTCTGCTGTTCTGATTCCTTGGGCAACCCTTTGAGAAGGCAGTAACAGTGGGCTCAATAACTGAGGCTGAAGCACAGCACTCAGGGCAGGGGCTCATGGGGGAACACAACGACGGGGGATTCAGGAGCTGGGGGCAAAGCCGCTGTGCAGGGAGCGGCCCCAGCAGCCGCCGTGGCTTCGTGGTACCCCGGTGGTCGGGGCCTGGGCGGCCTCTGGCGGCGGCATTGCTGGCACAGCCCTTACGTTCCTTTCCATTCCCTCCCGTTCCCCATCCCATCCCATCCCACCCCATCCCATCCCCATCCCATCTCTATCCCATCCCATCCCATCCCCATCCCACCCCATCCATCCCATCCCCATCCCACCCCATCCATCCCATCCCATCCCATCCCCATCCCGTCCCTTTTCGTTCCTCCCCGCCCACCCAGCGGGGAGGATGCGGTATCATCTATGAAGGTGCAGGGCCGGGCAGAGCTGCGGGGTATCCGTGCTGCAGGTGCCATTGCTTTGCCCCATGTTTGGCTTTAGCGTCCTTCTACTCCATCGGATGGGATCGGACCGCACTCCGCCCGCAGCGCAGCGCACTGAACTCACCACACCAGGTCTCCGAGCCTCAGACTCACGGCCGCCATCTTACCGACACCGCACAATGCACCACAGGACAGCACAGCACCACGAGGGGCGGGGGTGGCGGAGACGGTGATTGGACAGTAGCGGTCACGTGGGCGGGAGGGCTGTCCTTCTTGCTGCATAATCAAGTTTCTGCCAGCCTGTTAGACTTCCCCACGTAGATACCACTTGGGAGGTTTCACAGAAGGAATGGATATCTCGCATTCAAATTTGGCTTCTTCAGGCTCAGTCACATCCTCATCACACAGCTCCTTTACTAGATTAATGGATTGCTCTTTAAGAAGGATGGAACAAGAGAAAGCAGATATTTAGAAAGAATGTAAAAAACTCTTACATTATCACCCTACTTACTCACGTCAGCATTACTGCACATGAACACTACACCTATCACCTCAAAATGCCTTAAAAAATCATTAAAAAATAATAGAAAGAAAGGAATATTGTTAAGAAGTCAGACAATAAGACTGACAACCTGAAGAGAGCCCAGATCTTCTGATTCCCAGTTCAACATCCAAATCAAACCATGACCTTCCCATCCCAATATCAAACTCCTCGCATTACAAAATGGAAAAGAGGTTCAATGAAACACGAACACTGATAAATACTTTGGTTAAATACAGCAACTTAGCTCTGAACAACAAGTTTTCTCCTAGTAAAGGTCTCTGTAGCTCAAATGTAATGACTCAACTTAGGAGAAATTCCTTTTCCAGGATGTTCTTGCCCTTACCATTCTAACAGTGGCAAAGCTGGGGACTGAACTCTTGAGTAGTGTGCTAACTCAAATGTCTCCATTTTCTTTATCACACTTAACATCATATATATACCCTAACATTGTATATATTAAAAAAAACCCAAAACCTGTGCTCTTCTGAAACAGACAGAGAAAATGAAGAAAAAGTCAAGCTATGTTTTTTATCCCTCAACATTCAAACACAAATCTGAAGACTAAAGGTAGAAAATCAACCTCCTAAGAAAATAATCTGTTTTACTTAGCAAAAGTAAATCCCAAAAGACAAGCTGGAGATTTTGTGGGCACAAAGGTAGGTAGGTAGGAGTTTTTATTTTTGTCAAAGGTCCTGGTGGTGTTTAACTTCCTTGACATTAAAGCAAAGGATGTTAGCTGGTTTATAACATAATTTAAGCGAAATCATCATCAGAAGCATAGTTACCTTTAACTGTAAGATGGGCACGAGATTCTGCCCTTTATGCTACAAATTCGATTTCTGCTGCATCATTGACTTGGACACGTGTGTAAGTCAGCAAGTAGGTCTTTACTGAAGCAGAGAACCACAGAGTCACTAAGGCTGGAAAAGACCACTAAGGTCATCTAGTCCAACCTCCAACTCATCCCTACCAAACTGTGCTCTTGAGAGCAAACCCACAACTATACTTGGCTTCCTTGAGCAAAGAGTTCTGAGGCACATGGCCAGGCTGAGCATCACCCATCTGGTTTCACAGCATCACTGCCTGTTCTCTCATGTCAATGAAACCACCCATTCCCCCACATCCACATCCCCACCAAAGTGGAATCTAAACATGGCTTCTACAAGGACTGACCGAATGCGGCCACCGTCACCATTAAAGTACCTGAGACAGAAGGATCACACTCACTGTCAGACAAAACCTCTTTGGAGAGGTGAACTGACTGCCCTGGTCACCCCCACTTTGGAAAGAACTGCACTCATTTCCTACCTGCTCCTGGCAGTGTGGGATGGTGGGATAGCATCACACTTCCCACACTAAGCTTCCCACCATGTCACTTGTTCCACCATAACCTCAGTCCCAAAACAAAAGGGGAACTCCCTTCTGAACTTTCTTCGCTTCATTTCAGATGTCCTTTCTGCTTGATCTCCAACCCACAACCCACTCAGGAGAAAGATCTCCCTCTTACACCCTACCATCTTGCCGCATTCTGATGTTGTCATCAGCCTTCAGCTTGTCGTCATCTTTGTACCACTGGCTCTGAACCTCATCGTGTGAAATCTCACAGACAAAAGATTCACTCCCATATTCATTCACTTCCACATCTTCCAGTGGTTTAACAATCTTGATATCTCCAGCTGTGAAACACTAGAGATATATTTGTCAGGGTATTTCCAGAACTGAGTGCAGCATCTTTTCCTTACACATATTTGCTTGGAAAATAAGTAGGATTATGTTTTATTCTAAACCATCATCCATTCCTGAGTCATTTCTCTCTTCAACACGGTAAATGCATTATTGCCTTTGAACTTAAAGATAGACTTACTAGCTACAATGGAGCTCCCTGCAAACACTTTTCACGGAAACCAGAATCTCATTTATTCTAAAACTCTTCAAGCAAAATTAAGGTTAGAAAAACAATAGGATGGAATGAATCTTTAAGGTCATTTAGTTCCAATGCCCCTGCTATAGGCAGGGACACCTCCCTCCACACCAACTCTTCTTAACAGGGTCAAGGCTTCTCTCAAATCATTCTCCTCTAAGCCTGTGCTTGGGATTGCCCTGACCCAGGTGCAGGGCCTTGTACTTGGCCACACTCAAGTTCATGAGGCTGCCAAGGGCCCACCTCTCCAGCCTGTCCAGTTCCCTCTGGGTAGCATCCCTTCCCTCTAGCACATCAACACCACCGCTCAGCTTGGTGTCATCTGCAAACTTGCTGAGGCTGCATTTGATTCCACTCTCCATGTTGCCTACAAAAATGTTAAATAACACTGGTCCCAACACCACCCTCCACCTGGACACTGAGCTATTGACTGCAGCTCTCTGAGTGTGACCATCCAGACAGTTCCCTATCCTGCAACTGGTCCATCCATCAAAACCATTTTTCTCCAGTTTGGTGACCAGGATGTCATGCAGGACGGGATCAAATGCTCTGCACAAGTCCAAGTAGATGATGTCAGTTGCTCTCCCATTATCCACTGATGCTGTTACTCCATCATGAAAGGCCACCAAGTTTGTCAGGCATGGCTTGACCTCGATGAAGCCATATTGGTTACCACCAATCACCTCATCTTTATTTTCCAAACAACAAACCTGTCTGAACCATTGGCTTCTCTGCATGCTCATCATTAGTCTCTCCTTAGCTTGTGTGCCCACTATGTATGAGGAATGTCAGCCACAAATCTTACCCAGGGGACGTCTTTGCTTCAAAATCCCTTGAACATCACACAATCCATTTTAAATCTCCAGGTCTGCACTTATTTATGTCAGAATCAGACCATATTTCTGTACTGCTATTTCCCTTTCATTCTGAAGGGCTCGGATACAACTTGGATTAACCTCAGGAGCAGAGTTCCTGCATAAAACAGCCAGTACTGAAACAGCAACCCAACCTGGTTGCAGACTGAGAGAGAAAATGAGAGTTCACCACTTGTGAATAATGAGACTTCTCTTATTTCCCTGGGAAGTAATGCCCCCTTTTTTTACTTTGATGGAGCTCTTTCCTATCCTAGAAGGGAAAATATCAAGTCAGATCTCCATGAGTCCTTCCATCTCTGCACTGAGCAAAGGCAGCCTTCAGATCTATGCTTAATTCACCCACTCCCCTAGAATTAATGGAACTGTGCTTACTGGAACATATGCTGAAGCTTAAGCACAGTGCAGTGTTTTCAACATGTAGGAATGGCTATAGAACATGCATAAATTCTGGCTGACCTATGACAGCTTAAAGCACTGCGGAGGACTGTTAACAAACTCGTTTGGACATCATCTTGAATAAATGACGTTATCCCCAAGTAAGGGAAGGAACAACTGAGCACCAGGGAGGTACACAAAGTGCCAGAGCAAATTCTCACACTGTCAGGTGCAAAGAAAACTGAGATTTCACCCTAAAACCCAGTTCACAACAAGGCTACAAAATCCTTGCTGACAATTTCTGTGTTAGAGTTGAAGCTCAAGACTCTACTCCAACCAACAATATTTTGTACAGCAAGACCTCAGGAGTTCACAAGAAACCAAAAACAAACTTCAATTTAAACTTGATAAGTGAACTCAGGACATAATAACAAAGAATGCTGATCTGGGCAAGTAAAAGACCATAGAGAAAAGAGAGCAGTGCAAAAGCTATCAGGCAAAAGCTCAGACTCGCATCCCTTGGAAGTGAAATTAAAGGCTCTCATTCATTTCCAGAGAAGTCAGAAAGGAAAATTCCATTACATGCCATACCTTGAACCACTTGATGTCCACCTTGGGCCTGGACAGCTCACACTCAAATGTGACCTTGTCCTTCTGAGTGATGCTAATGTCTGCCAATGGTTTGCTGATTTACAAAGGCAATTCTGAGAAGTAGAAAGAAGGATGTGTATTTAGTTGGGAATGAGGTCTCTAGGAGCATCTGGCATAAAGAATAATGAAAGGCAGTGCCTACTCTCCATGCTTATTAGAGCTTGAAATTAACAACAATAAAACCTGCAGTTTTGAGCCCATTATCATTACTTGTGCTAGGGACAATCATGTTACAACAATCCTCTTCATATTGGAGGGATATTCTGGTGGCAATGGCCCAGTGCATAACATTCTTTGCAGCTGGAAGGAAAGCTGGTTCTGCTGTTCAAGTAATCTGGGACAGGAGCAGATAATGACACCTTGCACCAACCAATACCAGTCACAGTGAGCCTCCCCGATGAATTAATGCCTTCTGCTTTAAAGGAAATGAGTCCTGCATCTTCAAGGGTCACAGAAGAAAGTGTCAAGGAATGTTTCTTCCCCTGGACACCCATCGTGATATTTGGTGCAGGCTTCAGCCGCACGCCGTCCTTCTGCCAAGTCCCTTCCACATCCTCATGGGACACCTCCACCGAAAAGGTGACAGTTCCCTTCTCAGGGAATTCCAGGGGCTGCAGACCTTTCACCAGCTTCATCTGCCACACTGAAAGACAATGGGGACAGGTTGGAGATCTCACACCAGCAGCTGAGAAATAGAATCATCAAAGGAATCAGAGAAAGGTGTAGGTTGGAAGGGACCTTTGAGATCATCCAGATCCAACCCCCCCCTGCTGTAGGCAGGGATGCTTCCCTCTACACCAGATTGCACAAAGCCCCATCCAGCCCGGCCTTGAATGCTTGAATAGCATCAGGACTTCCAAAACAAGTTACTTCCCTCTTCCTCTCCCAGGTACAGTATCTGCTAATTAAGCAACAGCCTTTGCAAAGAAGAAAACTTGTTCATAACCAGGTCCATGGGTGCTCTTAAATGGATTCTTCCAGATGGAAAAAACATTTCAGGTGGCCTCCTAGATTTTACCCCTTTTTGTGTTGCACACAAGACTGAAAAGAAATTACTTTTGCAAAGTTCTTCTTGTCATAAGGAAACAAACATTTGGGGAATGGCAGAATGGGGTAAAATTTACCGTCACGTCAAGAAATTTGAAATATCACTCACATGTTCTTGGTGTGATGTTTCTGCTATAATTATTTGGACTAATTAAGCTTTTCCCTGATGAAAGCCTAGAAGTATATCACAAGAAGGACCAAGTTACTCATGACCTTTTATTTGTCTTACTCAAGCATCTCCTCCTGACCAAAACTGACAATAAAATATTCAGCCAGACTACAGGTTTGAGCAGCTGAGTTGTTTCTAGGATCTCCTGCAATCTCAAGCTTGGAACACACACTTGTCTTTTGACTAAGTGTCTTTTACAGTGCAGTAAAACAACAGGTTTTCACATGGCTATTCCTCATTTACCTTGCTCTGAAATCATTCTCAAACCATGTGGGATCAGTCCAGGGAGAAGGGGAGGAGAGGGGAAAGGAAAGGGGAAGTCCACTGTCCTCTAAAATCAGGCTTCTTAGCCTAAAGCTCAACAGCAAATAGCAGTCCACTTCCCCACATTGCTAGACTCCGAGCATTTAAAGAACATCAGCTTACCTCATTATGAGCTCTAACATAGCCAAAGGAATTCACATAATCAAATATTCTCTTGAGTGATGAGAAATATGGAGCATAACTTCAGACTTCTGCTGTTCAACTCTCACTTCTATCATCAACCAGGGTAACAGTTCAATGCTGTTTTAGATGGAAGACTCATACTTTAAATAACTCAGCTCATTAAGGCTTGGATTCCCTACTACAATTAGCTAAATTCCAGTTTGGATCATGCTTCACCTTGGATCACTTAGGGATTCAGCCACTTAATGGTACTAACTCAGTTTGTCTACAGAGAAGCTGTTTTCTATAGCAACAATAAGCTGTGATTGCAACTGGATGTCAGGAGAGCACAAATCCCGCAGTTATCCTGCACCAACATCCTCTCCTTCCATCAGAACAGCAAGTTTTTAAACCAGACTCATGCAAGCTTGCATGACACACCTTGTGCAAAACTGTTGGCAGCCATCAGGACAGCCAGTTGCTTCCTGTATAGACACTGTTCCATCAGTTTTGGCTTTTTGCCTCACTAGAACAACATCCAGTGGTGACAACTCACACAGCTGAAGCAACCACGCTGATATACTGCAGTCACTGGAGGTGCTCAAGAGCCACGGGTATGTGGCACTGGGGACGTGGTTAGTAAGTCCAGTGAGGGTGGGCTGGGTTGGGCTCAGCTATCTCAGTGGTCTTTTCCAGCCTTGGGT
Source organism: Coturnix japonica (assembly GCF_054131305.1). Lineage (NCBI taxonomy): Eukaryota > Metazoa > Chordata > Aves > Galliformes > Phasianidae > Coturnix > Coturnix japonica. The sequence continues at coordinate 15,014,268 of NC_140671.1, read as the reverse complement.
GCAACTTGTAAGAGGGAATGAAGCAGCAAACTGCCCAGCACTGAGCTGCATTCTTCCGACATGTGGTATCAATGAAGTGCTGTATTTCCCTATCTTCTCTGGAACTATTATTCATCTAACCTAACTGAAACAGTAAGCCTGAACCTAGATATAAATCAGGATCATAGTCACCCGTGGTTCTATATATATTCAGAAATACACTCTAGAGGGTAATTCAGTGCATCTAGAAATTCAAGTAGTCTCTGAAGGTCTTTGTATTTTCCAATGTCTGTTGGCCGCAGAAGTATGTGAAGTGATGCACATGGCCCAACGATCAGCACTGACAATCAGCTGCAAGTTAATATCTGCGGGTTGTTTGGTTTGTTTGCTTGTCTGTTTTATTTCCTACAACCATTCAGTTTGGAGAAAAGATGAGCAACTGCCAATAGAAGTGATAAGTGCACATTCTGGGACACAGATGCAGAATTTTGTGACAACTGTCAGCCCAGAATATGTTGATGATGAAGTTGTCCTAACAGTGCATGCCAGTGATTTGACAAACCCTGCTCGGTATGACACAGTTTGTCTTCAATTTTTGGTATCTTTGATTCCCAGTTGGCTCTTAGGCAAAAAAAAAAAAAAGCCACCCAAACAACCTTGTCCTCATCTCATCCTTCCCATCCAGCTGCTGCCTCACAGAAGGGGTAAAATAAAAACTCTCTTGGACTAGCAGAGAGATTTACAATGGAGTAACTTAAGTAAGGATGGGAGACTGAAGGTGTTGGGGAAGACATCCAGGCTTTAGCTACAGGGCATGCATGCAGAATCACAAAACAAAGGCCAGTCAGAGAAATCAGAGCTTCGTCAGAATTAATGGGGTTGTTTCTACATGCCCACCCTATCTGCCAGTGTAAAACCTTCCAGTGAAAAAAAAGAAAGCTACATATAGGTGGGGAGAATTGTTGGTGAAATTATTTGTGATATTTTTTGCTAATAATATGCTTAAAGTCCTGGAGCAAGACTTAAAGTTAAGCAACTCACTCTATGTAAGTAGACTTACAGAAGGGAACCATAAAGCTTATGGAAGGGAACTGTCAAGCTAATCCACAGCTAAAACAGAGTAGAGACGAATTGCAGGAGCTTGTTTACTTTGCACAAGTGTGAGCTTTAACCACTGCTGAGCTCCTAGTACAAAAGTCTGAACCAATGCAACAAACCAACCCGTCCATGTTGTACAGAAGAATGTACTGATACCACCAGAACACAAAATTCTATGGCTGAAAATACCCGCAAAAATCATCCAGCCCTTCTCCATTGCTCCAGGACATGCTCAGCTCTTTGTGCCCCAGATATTTCACTAACCTTTTCTGAATCCCACAGTGAAGGCTTCAAAGCCCCTCCAAATGACATATCCAGTCATCCAACCATTAAAAAGCTTTTCTGTTGTAGAACTTGCATCTTTGTCATTGCAATTGAAGTCCCTTATTTCTGCACAGAGAACAGATTGTTTGCTTCCCCTTTCTAAAAGCCTTTTATATACTCAAAGCCTGCTATCATATTATATATGAGCACCTTCAAAGAGCCAACAGAGTCAATGATTTCATTGGAAGCATCAGATTTTATGACTCGCAGTAAGTGATCACCATAACTCACACTCACATCTCCTGCGTGTAGAGGAGATCCTCCTTGCATCTACAAAGATGCAAGAAGAAAAGAGGCAAAGAAGGGGTAAAATAAATCCCATCTTACATTTGGGATGCTTAATTCCAGCCTTGAAGGCTGATTTGCCCACTTAACAGCTGTGCTCTTCAGAAGCAGTTGTTCCACAGTTATTTAGAGAGAAAGACAGGTTTTGTACTTGGTTGTTAACACAAAGAACAGCATAAACACACAAATGAACTCAGCTTTGCAGTGTTGTAATGGCTGATGAGGGAAGCCAAGGATCCTTCCACACTGTCAGCCTTCATTTCCAGAGACATACCTTTGGGGGTGATGGTAATGCTGCTCTTGTCATCTCTGGACTCACACAAGTACTCTCCCTCATCCTCAGCCCGGATCCCTGTTATTGTCAGGGTTCTTCTGACCCCTTCCTCATCAACCTGGAAACCTTTGCTTGGTTTGATCTCACAGAATCACAGAATTGTAGGGGTTGGAAGGGACATCTAGAGATCATCGAGTCCAACCCCCCTCAACTGCATTCTTGCTCCACACCACCTTCCCTTTGGCATGGCTCACTTAACAGGTTAAAGTGACTGTGCCTCCAATCTCAGCATTAACAGCTTCGAGCTTCTTAGTGAACTTTACTGCGATTTCTAAAGACGCAGAAAAAAGAAAGGAACTATGAGAATGCAGAAGCTAAGAAACATGTTCTACAAAACCAAATAAAAAACCCCATGAACAGACAGACTCAGGGATCAGGGCAGGCTGAAAGAAACCCAAAAGACAGAAATCTGGAGATATTATCAGCATGGAATTATATTATCATATTTCTGCAATGTAAGAACAGTGCCTTAAAGAGGCTGAAAGACTACCTTCCAATGTCTTAGCAGAGCCAGGAAGAGCTGAGGCTCTGAACACATCCTACCAAATGCTTTAGGAAGAGATAAGATGTATTAATATGCTGAGCATGGCCTAACTAAGGCATACTTTCTATTCATTCTACTCCCGTTCTCTTGGCCTCCTCATCTTGTACAACGCTTTGCCACAGAACTGGGCAGTTCTGGGACACACAGCAGCAGAGGGGATTGTCTTAATCACCTTCCTCCCTATCTCTTTCTCTGCTCTTTAGAACGTCCCATGCCTGCTTTCAGCTACTGGTCACTGAAACAGATCAGGTGATTAGGCGTGCGAAGATGAACAAAATCACTCACCTCTTTCTGCACCTTCTCCTGGTTTATAAACACAGGTTTTGGCTCTGAGGGAAGAAAAGAAAAAGTATTGACTGAGGGACTGAAATGAAACCATCTTGCTGGTTTGTATGTACAAATTGGAACAGGTTTAGGTTACCACTTGTGCCCAAACTAATAGCCTTCACTAGAGAATATCAGCTCTTCTGTTGAAACAAATTGTCAAATCTAGGCAAGAAAGAACCTAGGAACTGAAGGAACCAAGAGGGTCCTTGAACACCAGTCCCATGGTTGCAAGTCACTATGCAAACATATTTAACCTAAAAGAACATCTGTCCTGCAGGCAACCAAAACCTGAGTTTCTTTTACTTAAGACCCACTGTGAAATACCAAAACACATAAACGTGTGATAGTCAAACCACTGGCTGCCTTTTCATGACCCAGAACAGTACTCCTGGCTTCCTGAACAGATTCCTCATGGCCTCTACCATTGCCACAACTGTGACTGTCAAAGGCACAAAGGAAATACGCTCACCAATGCAGTCCTTTGTTCTTTGTGTGTGATTTGCAGATATCTATTTTACTTTGAGCTCTGGGAATAGTCAGCTCTACCAGGTCTCTTACTGTGAGTAGCAGACTCACCTATCCAGATGCAGCCTCCAACATAAAGGCATAGTAAAAAGGCAGCGTACTACTAGGAGAAGTTCCTGCTTCTCCTGCCATGAAAGGCTGCACGTACAACACGCACTCCAGCCTCACTGCACATACTTATCTTAGTCAAATGTTTAGGTGAACAAGAATTACAGTTTGGGATCTCAGGCACAGGAGAGATTTGAATAATATCTTAAATATTGCTTCCACTGTACATATATTACTAATTATTGTTCTAAAGACAGACTAAAACAGGTCTTTGTGTCATACTGAAACCAAATACTTTCTACAAACCCAGGCAATCAAATCTAGGGAAAAAACCTCAGCACAGACTACTGCACTGCATAATAGAAACTAGATTTTACTTTACTGTTCTCTGCTGTATTTCATACAACACCTGTCTTACCTGTGACATGAATCTTGAAAGTGAGTTTCTGGCCAGCAGCCTCGCAGCTGTACTCCCCTGCATCTTTCTTCTCCACCTGGCTCACCACCAGCCCATGCTGTTTGCTGCAGTAATAAAATGGTTACCCCAATGGAATCATAGAATGGTTTGGGTATAGAAGGAAGCTTTAAAGATCATCCAGTCCAACCTCTTGCCGTGGTCAGGGACATCATTCACTAAATGAGGCTGCCCAGGGTCCCCATCCAGCCTGGCCTTGGACACTCCAATGATGAGTCACCCACAACCTGCACTGGACAATCTGTTCCAGTGTATCACCACCCTCATCATAAAGAACTTTTCTCATGTCCAAACTGAGTCTACCCTCTTCACTTTTGAAACCATTGCCCCTTGTTATGTTGCTATAGACCCTGGTAAAAAGCCTTTTTACACTTTCTTATCAGACTCTCCTAATAAATAGAACGCCTGTCTTCCTCCATTTCTGGAAAGAAAAGCACCAGCTTGAAGGCTTTCTATTTTTAAGCATTTATTTTGTACCTGCTATAGAGAAGAAAACAAAAGACAATATGGGAAAACCTTTTTAGTTGCAGGTTTCTTTAATTTAATAGAAACCACCAATGCCGCCTTCTAGCATTGTGACCAAATGCTGTCTCTGAGACTATTTAGGAAGAAGCATTTGCAGGGGTGTGCTTGTGCCCTGAAGATATCTTTAATAACCTTTAATTACCCCTGTAATTATTGACTTCTCATTTTGCTATCATTGCATCTACTTAAGATCCCCAGGGAAATTCTGAAATTATTTCCAGCCTGTCTTAAGCTGAGGCTACCCAAGTCCTAAGTGTTCATAGCTTCAGAAGGCAAACAGAAAAGCACACGAATTAAACAGAATTTAAGCACCGTCTACATCACTGAATGCTGGGGTTGAATGTGTCAAACCACTTAACTTTCCCCTCCTTCTTTGTTGGGGGGTTCAATACAGTCAAAACAATTTCTATCACCTGTGACATGAATCTTGAAGGTGAGTTTCTGGCCAGCAGCCTCGCAGCTGTACTCCCCTGCATCTTTCTTCTCCACCTGGATCACCACCAGCCGACGCTGTTTGCCCTCTGACTCCACCTTGAACTTCTTGCTCAAGGTGATCAGTTTCCCCTCCTTGTACCACTTCACCTCCGTCTTCTCCTGGGCCACCTCGCAGCTCAGCGTGGCATTTTGAGTCAGTACAGCCTTCACCTCCTTTTGTACCTTGTCCTTGTTTGTAAACACGTCTTCTTTCTCTGCAGGGACATCACAACAGTCACACCGTTTTGCTGTAGTCTGCTGCAGACCTTACTCCAGTTCCCCGTTTTCACTAAACTTGCCCTTCACAGGGAGCATCGTGATGCCTCATTAAGACAGTAAACACTTTCCCCTCTATTTTGCCTTGGGAAATGATAGGCATATCATATCATATCACATCTTATCACATCATATCACAAAGCTAAACATTTCGCAGTCTGATAGCAGATTTGGACATGAGATTTAGAACACCTGCATGCACTGCTGAACCTCCTCCCTTCTCTTTGTTTCTTCTGATGTCTCTCTACATTTCCAGTAAATCAGAAGGGAATGGCCCTCTAGAACAGGTTGCCCAAGGAGACTGTGGATGCTCCATCCCTGCAGGCATTCAAGGCCAGGCTGGATGTGGTTCTGGGCAGCCTGGGCTGCTGCTTGGCAACCCTGCACATAGGAAGAAGGGGGTTGGAACTGGATGAGCACTGTGGGCCTTTGCAACCCAGGCCATTTATGAGTCTGATTAGTGGCATTTTCCACCTCATTGTGTCATTCAAATTTTGTAACCAGATCTCATCAAACACCTCCCCTTTTCTCACTCCTTGCATGCCTGGTGTGCTCTTGCACTGTAACCCTGCAGACACCAGCTGACTACAAGAGCTGCACAAGTTACCCTCCTTGCCTATTGTTTGTTGCAGTAATTCATTCCTGGATGGAAAAGCACATGTAGAAAAGTGTTGCTATGACACTAGATGACAAAGAAAGTCCTATAGCCAAAATGTTTTGCACCAGAGAGGCTGTAAGTTGATCCTCCAAATGCAAGACACACAAAATGAAGTGTTCCTTTATCTCTGGGATTCCAAGCATTTTCTCACCTCTGACTTTCACTTGGAATGTTGCTTTGTCATCTTTTGTTTCACAGCTGTAGCTCCCTTGGTCTTTCAGGGTCACATTTTTGACCATGAGCTTGCGGTGCGTCCCCTGGGAGATGATGGTTGTCCTCTGGTCCTGCTTCACCTCTATTTGATCTTTCTTCTATACGACAGCTCCGCTTGCAGCTGACACCTCACACACCAGCTCCAGGTCTTCAGAAGGACTGACTGATATTTCTGGAGTCGTTTTGGACTTGCTGACAAAATTAATGGCTTCATCTGAAGAAAAAAAGAGAAAGTGGTTTACATCCTGACTCAGGCTTATTCAGCACAGCATTAAGATACAGTTAGAACTGATTGTAATGTCTCTGCTCATTACATCCGGGGGATCAAGTTTCACCTCTGGAGGTACTCACATACAAACGTGTGCTTGATTCTCCTGTGTAAGGAAAGAGTAAGTTCTATGCAGACAGTTCTTATTTCTTTTAATCAATTCTGTATTCTGCACATGTTCTTCTGAAGCTAAAATGAAGGCAGCTAAGTAACCTGTTTGCAATACATGAACAAACCAATTCAACACCTTGTCTCTAAGCTAACAAGCAGTGTTTGATGAGCACATCAGTATTTCATGCCCTTCATTCCATCCAGACTGTATTGGCAATAACTATGCTGGTATTAACAAGGATAGCAATTACAAGCAAAATGGTAGAAATACAGAAGATATAAGGAAAAGGGAACTCACCAGAGCTGAGGCGATCCTCCCTGGTGAGCGATCTCCAAGAGATGCTGCCTCAGTGAGGGTCAGCCCTTAAATGAGGTCTCAGAGGAGGTGGAGTCGAACTCCACCCCTCCAGGGAGCACAGCTACATAACTTTCACCTGTGCTCCCACAGCTGACCCCACACTTGCCTCAGCTGATCAATCAGTGGTTCACATTGTGATCTCCCATACACTCCACCCCTTCACAACGTGAACCAATGATTAGGTGAGTTCCCCTTATTACAGAGACCCAATCACGACGCTGATACAATCTCCCGTCGCATTAGATGTTGATATTATTCAAATGATGATGATTGGATGGGTGTTTATGATCTTCCATGGGCCAGTGCTTGATAGATGTTACCGGAGACAAATCATCTTGAAGTGCAGGTCCGTCTGCGTTTCATCAGTCCAGAGTAATGGTCCTAGAGGCTTAGAATCAATCTTAAGGGGAGTAATATAGATGTTTCAAGGGTACTAGGAGGGGAAGATCCGCCCTCCAGGGCAAGATACAGGCCGTATTCTTATCTTGGGTCAATACTTCTGCTTGTACTGGATTATGTCCCGGCCTCCGATACCATACCCTCTGGCCAGATATCTGTGGCTGTATAACTATATCTGGCACCAGAGGAGGAGTCTTGATCTGCCATAGGTGTTCCTTTAGCAATAAAGGCCGGAGTATTGACCACGATGTCAGTAGGCCATGTACCTATCACCGAGGGGGTGACTGAACCTCCCACCTCCAATAATCTCCCCCAAGGTGCAAGTAGGCCACACCATTTGGGTCCTACCTGCACCTTCCAAGGCCAATTTATCTTATGGATTCCCGGTTCTAAATTCTCAGGGGCAGGGAGCAGAAGATTATTTTCAGTACCAACCTGCGGTTTTACCTTATTATCGGTGCCTGTAATTTGGATCCTAAGAGGGGAGGCCCATATAGTTTGTAACATTTTCAGGGCACTGGGTCTGCCATCCCGAGGTCTTTCATTCAGGTCCCGCACGGTTTCATATAATCTTTTTGTCCACCCCTGCAGGGACTGAGAGTCTGTTTTCAGGGCAGCCTTAAGGATACCATTATAACGTTCAATAAGGCCTGCCCCTGTTGGGTTATATGGCAGGTGGAATCGCCATTCAATGTTGTTTTCTTCCGCCCAGCGCTGTATCATCGCTCCAGTGAAGTGAGTCCCTTGGTCACTCTCGATAACTTGAGGTGTCCCGTATGCAGACATCAGTTTAGTAAGTGCCTTAATTGTGTATGCTTGATTTGCCTTTGGTACAGGATAGGCTTGCAGCAGTCCACTTACAGTGTCAACGCAGGTCAGGGCATATCTCGCCCCCTCAGACCGAGGGAGGGGCCCAATGTAGTCGACCTGCCATCTCTGAAGAGGACTATATCCTCTAGCAATGTGGGATGTTGTTTCAGGCAACGGTCTCGGTCTCATCTTTGAGCAAGCATCGCAATCCTGACATGCTTGAACGATATCAGATAGTTGTACAGGCAGCCCCCATGCTTTAGCAGCTGCCCACATTATCTTCTGTCCAGCATGCCGTAGCTTCTGATGTAACCAACGGGCAATATTTTCAGATTGTGAATTCTCAATCCATCGGATTCGGGCCAGTGTGTCAGCTTCATCATTTCCTGGTGACTGCAAGGGTTGATGACCAGAGACATGGTAGACACATACTGTCCTGTGTTTGACCGTATTCCAAATGTCTACCCACATGTCTTTACCCCAAATCGGTCGGGCGTGGATAGTCCATTCCTGGGTAGCCCATTGCGTAATCCACAGAGTGAGCCCCCGGTACACAGCCCAACTATCTGTACAGATGTTCAGGACGCCGTCACCAGGTTCTTTAGTTATAACCATCCACACGGCTCGCAATTCTGCCCATTGGCTGCTTTGACCATCCCCCTCATCAAACCAGATGGTCTCAGTAGAGGGATGGTATGCTATTGCTCGCCACTTGCTCGGGTTGCCTCTGCTGGACCCATCCGTATACCAGGCATCTTCAGGAATAGGATATCTTCCTTCCTGAACGGGACTCTTCTCTGGTGGAGCAACCATCGGTTCTTTTGATGTATCACTGTGATACGTCACTGGGCCTAGGATCTTCTGTAGTACTTCTTTAAGTGGAGATGAAGACAGACTGCTTCTCTGGCTTAGATAGGCGACCCATCGTGCCACCGTTTGTGCTTGGGCCACCCCCGTCTTAGGAAGGTGAGTCAAATCTCTCACCCACCCCTGGATTGGTAATGAAGTCTTAACTATGACCTCTGCTGTTTGCGTTATCGGCTCTACTGCTTGTAATGCCGAATAGGCAGCCAATAACTGTTTCTCAATCATGCTATATCGTTCTTCTGCTCCGTGCCAAACCTGAGACCAGAATCCAATGGGGGTTCGAACAGAACTCTGGCGTTGCCACAGGCCCCAGCCAAAACCATCTTGAGTAACATGAACATCTAGTTCAGCTGGGAGGGTCGGATCAAATATACCCAACGCCTGAGCTTGTTTAACTGCCAGTTTTGCCTGTTGGAAAGCATCCTGTTCTATCTTTCCCCAATTCCATGATTGACCCTTCTTTGTAAGCTTGTATAATGGCCTTAATAGCTGAGCTAAATGAGGTATAAAGGAGCGCCAATACCCCAATATACCCAAACATTCTTGCAATTGTTTTGATGTTGTAGGGACTGGAAACGCTTGGACTTTATCTACTACCGCACTGGGTAGTACTTTGGTTTTCCCGGACCAAATTACTCCCAGGAATTTTACAGATAGCCCCGGACCTTGCACCTTCTGTGGGTTTATAGCCCACCCTCTTTTCTGCAGGTAAGCTATCAACAAATCTGCTGCTTGTCTCACCGCCTCTAACGAATCGGATGTTAACAGGAGGTCATCAATATAATGATATAAATTGACATTATTTGGCTTTTCCCACTTAGCCAGATCACGTGCCACTAAATTATGACAAAAAGTGGGCGAATGTACGTACCCTTGGGGTAGGACCTGGAAAGTCCATTGCCTCCCTTCCCATGTAAATGCAAACTGATCTTGCGATTCTTCACTGATTGGAATACTGAAGAATGCATTCGCCAAATCCAAGACACAGTGATATGTTTTGATTTCCCTGCTTAGTGTGTCCATTAGGGAGGCAATATTGGGTACAGCCGCATGAACAGGTGGCGTGACCTTATTTAATTCCCTATAGTCTACTGTCATCCTCCATGTTCCATCCGGTTTTCGCACTGGCCATATTGGGGAGTTATATGGGCTATGTGCAGGCCTTATAATACCCACTCTTTCTAATTCCTGCACCGTCTTTGTTATTTCATCCTGCCCACCCGGGAGTCTGTACTGTTTCACATTAGTAATCCGGCGTGGCTTCGGCAAACAAATAGGCTCATGTTTTGCATGGCCTCTCAATATTGTCTGGATTGCCCGGATACTAATGCATCTCTGCCGCAATCGGAACTCTCCCACTGTTGTATGGAGAGCCAGACCCCACAGGATATCAATTCCTAATATATACTCTGGAATTGGGGCAATGGATACCTTGTACTCCCGTGGTGGAAGACGCCCGACCCCCAGTTTTACCCAGGTTTGGGTGACCGGAATGGTTTGTCCCTCAAAACCTCCAATCATCACTCTATTACCTTTAAATTTAGTTGGGTCTCCATATATTATAGATGTCTCTGCCCCGGTATCAACTAGGGCCATAACCTTCTGTATATTCTTTCGGGGCCAGTATATCGTCAGTTCCACATAGGGCCTCCGGTCCCGTCTAGAGGCCCTAGGAGGACTGACATCCCTCGTCAAGCCATGAACTGAGCCAGATTCAAGTCTTTTACCTCCGATACCTCCGGTGTCATAACCCGAGGCACCTGAGGTGGCTTCTTTTTCCTATTTGGAACTATAAAATCTTCTAAATTCCATGTTGTTGTTGGTCGCCGCTCTATAAATCTTATCCCTGGCCTTTTGGGTTTATTCTGAAATTTTTGTTCATCCTTCAGTTGCTTCCACAACTGAAGGAGAACCTGATTGGGCTGCCCATCAATTTTTGAAAACTGAACGCCTGCCCGGAGCAGATCATTAAACATTTGTTTCCGGGATACCCTAACAGGTCCTGCCCGGGAAGTTCGCGGGGCCGATCTTCTGGCTCGCACTATTGGAAAAGCCTCGGCATCCTCAATCACCCTGATATTGCGCTTAGCTCGTAAACGCTCAGTTTCTCCGAGGTCTGCTACCAATTGGGCGGCTTGTTGGACTACTGCCTCTGCAGATACTACTGGATTAAGTATGGAAACCAAGGTTCCATACATATGAGAGGGTGCTTACTGTAAAATTAGGTCCCTCATTCCCGCAGAAAATTTAACCATATCAGGGCTATCGAATGTGTCTTCGTAGATAGCCTCTCTCATACCTAATTCGCGTATATAATTTTGAAGGTCTTCCATAGAAGACCACATCCCTGTGTTTACTGGCATGTCAGTTTTATTTGTCCACACCATGCGGCAAGCAGCCATTATCCATTCTACAATTGAATGGTTTTCTTCAGGGAACTGAGTCCCAGCATACAGTCTCTGCCGAAGGGCAGGATGTACTGTTATTGTGGCCAACTTAGATACTTCGGGGCCACTAACCAGTACACTATCTGCCCCTGAATCCCATAACCGTAATAACCAAGCCGGAACACTTTCCCTTGGCCTTTGCCTAAATCGTTGCACTAGGTCCATGAGTTCAGTAGGTGTATATGGACGGGCTGTTACATGTAAAACAGATTCGGCAGGGGGCCATTGATCAGGAGGCACTCCTGCTGTTCGATCTTGAATTTTCTTTGTTTTTTGAGTTATTACTGGACGGACTTCTAGTGAGTCCGTCTCAGATGGTTTTTCTAGATCAGGTTTAGTGATCTTATTTTGATTCATTTCTTCAGGATCTTGATCGTCATTAAATGAAATGTATCTAATTTGAGGGTTGGAGGAAGAAAATGACGGTTTTTTTCCTGTCAATAGATTGATCTCACCCTCCAATTTTTCAATACGGGCCTTTAACAATTCATTTTCATGTGCAATGTTGTTTGATTTTATCTCTGCCCGATTTAAAGCATTTAATAATGGCCAGGCTGCCATAGATGCAGCGATTCGCTTTTCTTTTGTAATTAAGATATCTTTTTGTAGTCCTAGAAAGTAATCAGTTAGACAATAGGCGTCCATGTTATTTGGTACTCTTAAAGGGCCCCATTGTTCAATAATTGTTGCTAATTGGTAATATGGGGACGCCTCAAAACCTGGAATTTGTCCAGGAAGGCATGTCCCTAAGGGGGGGGTCTTCTCCCCCTTGTACCAATTAAAGATTTTCCACACAAAGGACATTTTTTTTTTTCCTTATATTTCTAGATGCCAAGTCAGTGGCTCCTGCCTGGCTTGCCAAATGTATTGGCAATAACTATGCTGGTATTAACAAGGATAGCAATTACAAGTAAAATGGTAGAAATACAGAAGATATAAGGAAAAGGGAACTCACCAGAGCTGAGGTGATCCTCCCTGGTGAGCAATCTCCAAGAGATGCTGCCTCAGTGAGGGTCAGCCCTTAAATGAGGTCTCAGAGGAGGTGGAGTCGAACTCCACCCCTCCAGGGAGCACAGCTACATAACTTTCACCTGTGCTCCCACAGCTGACCCCACACTTGCCTTAGCTGATCAATCAGTGGTTCACATTGTGATCTCCCATACACAGACAGAACCTGCCTGAGGAGCAAGCTGATGGCTGTCAGCTACAGGCAGACCTAGCTTTGTACTGCATTTCTTAGAGCAACAACTGTTGCTTTCAGTCACTGAATATACCAAGGCCAATTACTATGCCAGGAACATTTATGGCATCAGTGAACAAAAAATGCGTTAAAAATTGTAATAGACAGGAGCCATTTATTCTTTTATAACTAGGTGACCAAAGAACAACAGTCCTTCTAGAGTCAAGCTGTTAAGAACTAATAGCATCAATCAATATCACATAGATAGATTACTTCCCTGCCCTAAGACCATCTTGCGACCATTTGGTGCTCCTAATTAAGCCCTCTTGATGGCATTTTGTCTGAGCCATGCGACATTTTGTGATAGGAGTTACTGCTAGTGTTCCCTTAACCCTACACCAAAGTAGGAGGTATCCATTCTCAGGGAATCATGCAGGCTTCCTCTGGATTTGATGCTCAGAGACAGCCCCAGAACTTTTTAAATCTTAGCTTAGCTCTCATCCAATAATGTTCATCAAACAGTGCAACTTGTCCTTTGGGGATGCCTTTGTTCTGCATCAACCAGTTCCAACGGAGTCTTCTTGGCTTGTTTTAGATCAGTTTTTCAACAGATAAAGCCAGGGTCTTTGAATTACAAAGTGAAATTGCAGAATGCATGATTCTCAACCAAACAGAACAGCAGGTGGGATGCAGGGTGAATACCTGAACCAACACCACCTGCAAGCAATCCTTCAATATCTTAGGAATCTCTAGCCACCCCAAATCCAGTGTTGTGCTTGATCTATCATCTCTGCTGAGTTTTTAGCTAAGCTGATGGTGAGCATCACGGTGGTGATGGGTGAGCAGTCAGACTAGAGGGTCTTAATCAACCGTAAGGATCCTGTGATCAGAGGAACGTGAATGTGCTGTTAAAGGTCACAAGCGCTGCACTGCAGCATGAGCATACACAGCGAAAGGCTTTCAGTAGAGCTTCAGTTCATAAATGAGGACTGGGTTATGGAAAATAGGCTCAAGATATAAAACAGAAAACAGATCTTAACGCCAGGTTCTGTGAATGCAACCAGCTGAATTTCACAGATATTGAATTTCAATGACAATTTCTTGTGTTATTTTACCCTCCAGCTCCACCCTGAACAGGAACATGTCAGTGACAAGCATTACTCCTCCAGGCTTGACCTAACAGTGCTTTACTTGCACTATGAGCTAATGGCTGTGCTTACAGCACCTCAGGGAGACACCTCAGAGATCACAATGTCCTTCGGGTACAGCAGGAGACACTCAACTCTCCAAATGTGGAGTTTAATTTGTCCAAAGAGGAGACAGGATTCCCATGCTAATAACTTAGGACCATTTCAGTCATAGGTTTAAAGATGATGTAAGTGCTGAGGCAATACATGAACTAGATGAATGAAGCCCAGATGTCAGGGCTCAAGTCGTGACTCCAGCCCCAGCTGGAGCTAAGGCTGTCTTGAATTCATCACAACACAGTTACATTATTTGCTCATACTGTGGATTTGCATAGGGACAACAGGAAGGTCAGAATTGCTTCAATAGAGCTATGCAATCTTTGTCCTAAATACTGGAAACCCACAGCATTGGACAAATAAAATGAATTAAGTCTGAAGTGCTTTACATGGATTGTGATCCTATGTTTGCCTCACAAACTTACCTGAGACTTTCCAATCAAAAATCAGAGTGTCATCTCCAATTGTGTAGATGTATGTTCCCTCGTCTTCTTTCGTTACAGCTGAAGCCACAAGCTTATGCAGTTTCCCTTTATCTTCCATTGTGAATTTCTTACTGGTCTTGATTTCTTTGCCATTTTTGTACCACTTCACCATGACATTGGCTTCAGAGGTCTCAGAAACAAATTCAGCTTGTTTTCCAGCAACGGCCCTGATTACTCCTCCACTTGTCTCTTTGATTACGAAGTTTGCCAGTGCTGAAACAAAATATGAAGACACAAAATACATATGATGGTAAAGAACTGCAGGGACATTGGTGACCATGAGGCATTCATTTATCATAAGATCAAACGTGCACGTTTAATCCTAGTTCTAATTGCTAGATTCTAATTCAGAAGCTGGCAAATTGGCAGCTTTTATAAACCACGTACCAGATTACCTTATCTCCACAAGTTGAAGGACGTACACTGTACAGGGGACAGAGCCAAAGGAAGAAGCCCAAGGCTTCAAGAAAATGTCTAAAATAGGAAAACTGAGGAAAGAATTGGAACAAGCAAACTAGAAGGAAATCAATGGAGGGGGTATCTATTACTGCACTGTAACCCCCTGGCAAACAAATCAAGCCTAAAAGATAGAGATATCACTTAGGACTGAAAAGAAAAAAGAAAAAAAAGAATTCCTTTATGGAAATTAATTGGAGTGCAAAAGTTAGATGATAAAACTGGCCCTTATTAACACACAGTGGAATAATTGACTTCAAAGATTCAAAATCTCACCACTGTCTTAGCCAAAAGTTCAAGCCTAAGTCCACGGTCCTATTTTACTGAAGGTAATTGAGCTTGTTTTCCAACTTCTTGTTAACATATCATTTCAAAACAGCGCACACAACTGAGTTGGGTCTGTTGAGACAGCGCAGTCAGAGCTGCTAAAATCAAAGTCTGGATTATGCATGCATTTGTTCTGCAGTTCCAAGAACACGCATGTATAATACAAATTCAACAACGTTCTACAGAATGCCTGTATTTAGGAGCTCGAGAGCCAGCTGATGGACACTGGGATGACTGAGATCCTGTCAATACATTTAACTCCATCCTATCATACAGTCAAATTTCATTCATTTTTTCAGGAACTGTCTCTTATCATTGTAGTCCCGTCACCACTGCTGGATGTGAGCCCAACCACACAAAAGCAGCTGCTGGTTTTCACTGCAGATACTGCAGTAAGGAGAAACAGCCTCCAGACTGGACCAGCTGAGCGTGGCCCTACCAGGATTTGCTCCAAAGGTCTTATTACCAGTAGTGCTTCCCGATGAAATACATGGGGGTCCTCCTTTGATTCCAACCCCAACCCACCCCACCATGCCCCCTGATAACATCCATCAGGGCCACATCTCGACAGCTCCTGAACACCTCCAGGGATCCCACCACCTACCTGGGCAGCCTGTGCCAGTTAATTCTATGGGCAGACCTGCCAGTATGAAATATTATGCTAACATGACAAAGAGAGAGAAGAAAAGCAAAATTAAGACTAGCTGACAAGCCTTGGCAGGAAGTTCTGCTCTCCATCAATTTAGTCCCTGTGACTCTTCACAGGTGTTTTCTACATTTGGGATCACTGCTACAAAAAGAGATGTTGACATCATCTCTTGTGGCCACCCTGACAGAAGAGCAGGAAGGCTGGGATGCTCTTTTTCCTGTCTTTCCCTTGATTTCCTCTATATCTTAGGGACGAATCACAGGACAGAACACAGAAATCAAATGGCTCTACAAAGCAGATTGGCCAGTTCAAGTCAAAACAGCCACTGAAAACACCCCAGATGCTGTCTGACAACAGCTGGACTGTCGGGGAGTCAGGTGAATGCAGTCTGCTGGCCCTGGGCAGGAAGAGGACAGCCCAGACTGTCACATACCTTTCACTGAAAGCTGATAGAGCATTTTATCCCCCTCACAGATGCACTGACAACTTCCAGCATCATCCATTGAGTCGTTGTGAATTTTCAGGGTGTGTTTCTTCCCCACAATTTGCAGTTCATAATTTTCACTGGCCTTGAGCTCCTTCCCATCCTTCATCCACTCCACAGTAGCGCCTGTGTCTGAAAGCTCAGCCTGCAGTTTGGCTTCCTCACGCAGCCAAGCGCAGATCTTTTCTACATCTTTGCTCTTCTTGGTAAATCTCACTGCAGCACCTGTCAGGAGCAAAGGCCTCGTTATTTCAATTTATATCAGGCTAACGTGGTCAATGTTTGCTGCAACATCTCTGAAAAAGTATCACCTTCTGTTCCTGCACTCATCATTGTGTCAGTGCTGAGCAATTCACGATATTTCATTTGGTCTTCTTGCTGGATTTACTAAGTAAAAATCAACCAAACATCTCCTTCTACTGATTAATAATGCTCTAAACATGCTTCTGCAGAGGTTTCCACCCAATGACAAACAGGTCCTCCCATCATGAATGTTTATTTGTTCTACTTTGTCATGCAAAGCTGATTGATAGAGATATTATTGGAATGATTGCTCCCCTACTTCTAAACTATTCCAGTGCAATCAGAAAGGCTGTCTGAACCTGCAGCTGAAAGTACTGCTCTATGGTCATGCAGTGGTAAACCTGGTGACTGAATGCACTGGCCAATAGCTGTGAACTGCAGACATTCATCAGCTGGCATGCTTGCACGTTGTTGTAAGGTCAATAGTAAACATGGCATCCCCTCCAGGTACAGCTTCACCAGTTGTTAGGGGGGATTTCACAGCCAGGACTGGGTCTGAGGAAGAACATGTATGTCTTAATGCTCTTTAGATGCAAGTCTGGTATCTCATTTAGAGATGGAAGATTAAATCATAGGTACATTTCTACTTCTCCCTTTGCATGAGTGCTAGAAGAAGCACTTCTGTGCTTAAGATCTGTTACAGAAAGTTCTGCCTCTTGCACATGTGAGATATCAAAAGATAAGGATATTCATGTCTCTGTCACAGAAACAACTCGTATCACTTTAGTGGTAGCTGGAGGTTGATAGGAGATAGGAGAACTAGGAATAAAGGAAAGCCTTTGGTGTGTTAATGCACTGCTAACCTTAAAGTCAAAGGAAGCATCTTTAGGGAACCAACACAGCTGCTCAGCACACACTGACCCATTTCCATTGGGGTTTTTGTGCTTACCAAGGTGCACGCTCCCTGGGAATTCCAGAGACGGGCTCTGTCCATGCGCATTGACTGCAGACACTCGGAACTGATCATCAGCCTCTTCAGACAGATTGCTCACCGTGAACTCTGGGACGGGGACATGAGACTTGTGGCACCTCACCCAGGTGAAGCCAGTTAGTTTCTTGCATTCCACAATGTAGCCATCGACTGGAATGGGGCGGTGCATCTTCGGAGGGGACCATGCCAGCGTCACTGAGGTTTCTGTTTTATTTTTCACCACGGGGTCAGTTGGGGGCTGGGTGGGAGGTTTTCTGGGAGCTGAACAGAAATAAATTTCAGAAATATTAGCATAAGGTCATGTAGGCTGGAAAAGACCTTCAAAAGACCTTCAAAATCAGCAGACTCAACTTTCAGCATGACCTACTGAGTCCCACCATTAACTACTGTGGTACCTGAGGACATACATGACAAGCTTATTCCTGCAGGTATTTACATAGTGAATATATTCACCCTCTGGTTGCTTTGGAACATTTTAGAGGTTAAAATCCCATCAGACTTTTTCACTGTGTGCAGCCACTGATACAGGCAGGAGGCTGGGAATTACCTGATGGGCTCTAGTTACAGACTACTGACACAGTAAAGGATTGATTTCATTTAATTTTGGCCATCAGAAAGTTTGGTGTCTGGTTTCAGTCACCCATCTGGACTCCAATTATAATCATATGGAGAACAGCACATTCAGGAGAACTCATCTCAATAAACCTGAATGAAATCACAGAATCATAGGATCATGGGAGGGCTTGGGTTGGAAGAAACCTTCAAGATCATTAAGTGCTAGATGCCAAAGGTCTCACTAACACAGTATTAAGCCAAAAGCTAGATGCTGGAATCAGATCTCCTGACCTTACCATCAGAAACTGAGATGTCATATTTTGCTCAGAGGTGCCTGCTTGTAGGAGGGACAGCTTCCGAGCTTTTTCTGCTCCAGGAACCAGCTCGAGCTTCAGAATTTAAACAGCAGTCAGAAATTAAACTGAGCTTTGTCACCTCCATCAAATAGAAGGAGTGGTTGGGTGGTACAGCTTTCCAAATCGCTTAGAAACTGTCACAACAATCAGATGCCTACCTTTTCTTTTTTAACTTGTTAATACATAGAGCTTAATAGCATCAGAATGCCCCAAGCACTTCAGACAACAGGACAGCTGTAAACCCTTCTTTAAGGATTCCTTTGTTTAACCACTGAGTAACTGTAATTCAGTGGTGCTGGTAGGAGAAGGGAAGTCTTAATCTTCCCAGATGGTGAACAGAGTTGATGTTCACATGCAGACTGGTGCTGCAGCAGAGCCAGAAACCACTCATTTGGGAAACACAGCACCAAGAAAATAATGGGAATAGCTTCATAAAATCAGGAGCTTCACTCAAATTTCATGTCAGATCTATAATTCTTCCTATTTTCAGGAATAAATGATTTCCCTTTTTCTTGTAGTTTTATTTTCTTTTCCTTTCCAGCAAGCAGCTTTGTAGCTTACAAATTGTTTTCTAATCACCTCCTGGTGTGGACAAATCACACAGGTCTGACTCCATGTTTTACATAGTTAGCATATTATATTTGTTCCACTATGGAACTGTACAGTCATAGAATGGCCTGGGTTGAAAAGGATCCCAAAAATCATCCAGTTCCAACCCCCTGCTATGTGCAGGGACGCCATCCACCAGACCAGGCTGCCCAGAGCCACATCCAGCCTGGCCTTGAATGCCTGCAGGGATGGGGCATCCACAGCCTCCTTGGGCAACCTGTTCCAGTGCGTCACCACCCTCTGAGTGAAAAACATCTTCCTAAGATCCAACCTGATCCACAACCCCTACACACCCTCAGAGCCCCCTAGAGCCCCTAGTCCTCCTATTGCCCACCACAGCCCCATATGCCCACTAGAGTCCCCCTCAACTCTCTTTACAGGCCCTGCACAGCTCTATATAACAGTCTTATAGAACTACCTCTAGTAGAAGCAATCTCCACACAGAGATCCTTTCCCAGCACACTGCGCCACGGGGGGAGCAAAACGGGGGGGGGGCACATACACACACAGCGCCGGGGGGGCCCGTAACCGACCCCCACCCATCCTTTAAAGGGGTGGGGGGTCCGTTTTAATGGGGGGGGGGGCGAGATCACCTTCACCCCCCACCCCCCCATCCCCACCCCATCCTTTAGAAGGGGGGTGTCCATTTTGGTGTTGGGGGGCAGTGACAATCCGCCCCCCCACCCCATCGTTTAAAGGAGGGGGGGTCCGAGACCACCCCCCCCACCCCATCTTTTAAGGGGGGGGGTCAGGGGCTCATGGGGGGCAGCACATCGTGCACAACAGTGTGTGGGGGGGGGGCTTTAAAAGGGGGGGGTTACAAAAAGCATAGCTCTCAACTATAGATGGGATTGGGGGGGGCTCAATCGATGGGGGGGGTCCTTCATGCAGGGGGGGCACAGCGTAAGTCAGCGGCTTTGAGGGGGGGTGTTGGGGCTGTTTGGCCTTTGCGGGGGTTATTGTGTGCCCCACCCCCACCACCCCCACACACAATGGGGTGTTAATGTGGGGGGGGGGGGGCTTAGATTAGTTGCGTTCCCTATAGCACTGCCCCCCCCGTCATTAACCCCCCCGCTTTATCCTTACGGCTGAGCCCCCCCCCGACAGCGCCCCATTCATCTTGATGGGGGGGGGGGTTTGTCACACGACCCCGGCGCGGCTTACGGCACATCGTCGACCCCACCCCACCCCCCATAACCCCACCCGGGGGGGGAGGGGGCGATGTGGTGAGTGGGGGGGGGGTTCCGGAGGTGGGGGTGAGCAAAGCGCAATATGGGGGGGGGGGTCCTATAACTGGAGGGCAGCGGCTGCACAAAGAGCCCGCGGGGGTCGGAGAGCAGCACTTTGGCTGGGGGGGGTCCACGGGGTCCGGGGGTAATGCTGCCCCACCCCCTCCCCCACCCCCCACTGCCGACCCCCCCCCCGCGTTGCCCCCCCGCCCCAACGTCAGCTCCTGCGGCAGCTCCTCGTCGCTCTCCTCCTCCTCTTCCTCGTCTGGGGGGTCAATATGTGGAGGGGGGGGTCCCATCGGGCAGCGGCAGCTCCGCCGGCTCCGATTGGCTGAGCCGCAGTGCGCGGGAGCGGCTGTTGTGTGCCGGTCGGTGGAGGGGAGGCTCTTCATGGAGCTGCCCCGCAGCCAACAACAGCCTGAATGAGATCCTGGAGTCCCAGACGCTGGAGGATGAGCTGGGAAAGAGCAGAGGCTCCCCACAGAAGGGCAAATCACGTCTGATAACGTGAGTGTGGAGCACAGCCAGCCCCTTCCTCACATGTGTGGGGCTTCCATGTTCCTCTGTGCCCATTGCAATGTGCCACCCCAATCCTGCTGCCCAGCCAGGAGTGGATGGGATGAGCAGGTTGGGATGCACAGAGCAGTGCTCAGACATTGCTGGGACATTTGTGCACTGCTGTTGAGCTTCCCTTTGTGCAGCAGGGGAGAGGATGGAGGTTTACAGGTGGATGGTTGTTATTTCTATGGCATTGCACAGGTGGTAGAACCATGTCCATTCCCAAACTTATTCCAGGGCATGCGGGAATTTGTGCAGTTGTAGTTCCTGAATTGTGCTATTTAAAACCCTCCTGTAAATGGGGATGTTTTGTAATGCCTGCTGGGGCTGCAGGCAGCATTGCCTTCCTCCTTAGGGGGCAGGTTTAATCACAAGCCTCCCTATTTCCTATCACAAACGTCCTACAAACCATGTCTGGGCATTGCTGTCTCGGCCTGGATCTCAGCTCCTGAGACTGTCAGATGTGAAGCAGCAGCAGCTGGGACAGGGCTGGCTCTGTGTGCCCTCTCTGGGTCTGTGGGCACAGAGTGGGGCAGAGGGATGACTGTGAGAGGAGGAATTGCCCAGCCACAAGAAAGAGGAAATCAGCTGAAAAGGGGAGATTTGAGAAGCACTGAGGCTGTGGCTGCTTTGACAGTAAGAAGAAACCAAGCTGTCACTGTGCAGATGGGAACTCCAGTAGGAGAGCTGTGGTGGCTTTACAGATGGCAGACAGCAGCTGGAGTGTAGAGCCAAGGGTAGGGGGGGGATCTTCCTCTTAGCAATGCCATGCAAAGAATGATGCAGACTCCTGCAGGGTCGGCTTTGCTGTGTGACCCTGGGTGGAAGCAGCTGGAAGGTCTCAGCCCTTCTGCATTATCCCAGGAGCTGGGGCAGTGCTCGGTCTCATCCCACCTCTGCTAATAGCAAATGCAGAATCCCTTATCTGAGTGCCCTTTTCTCTCATGTAGAGTCACCAACCCTGGGAAGTTCACAAAAAGTTTGGGTGTTGTGTTGAGGGATGTGATTTAACTGGGAAGTATTGGTGATGGTTGGACTGGATGATCATAAGATCATCCAGATCATAAGATCTGAGATCATAAGATCATAAGATCATCCAGGTCTTTTCCAACCTTGAAAATTCTATGGAGTTGTAGCAGATTGTGGGGGTGTAGGTGTGGTATATATATGTACACAGATGGGAATATCCGTATGGAAAAGATAGATCCATGTGTGTTCTGGGCTGCACTGAATAAGGGGTGGCCAGCAGGAGAGGGAGGTGATTGTCCACTCCTGCTCAGCTCTTGTGAGGCCATATTTGCAGCACTGTGTCCAGGCCTGGGAAGGATGTGGAGCTGTTGGGGGGGGTCCAGAGGAGGGCCACTGTGATGATCAGAGGGCTGGAGCAGCTCTCCTATGAGGAAAGGTGGAGGGATCTGGGCTTGTTTAGCCTGGAGAATGGAAGGCTGTGGGGAGACCTCATTGTGGCCTTTGAGTACTTGAAGGGAGCGTATAAACAGGAGGGGGAATGGCTGTTTATGAGGGTGGATAATGATAGGACAAGGGGGAATGGTTTAAAACTGAGACTGGGGGGGTATAGGTTGGATCTTAGGTAGATGTTTTTTGCTCAGAGGGTGGTGACACACTGGAACAGGTTGCCCAAGGAGGCTGTGGATGCCCCATTCAAGGCCTGCAGGC
This sequence comes from Coturnix japonica, assembly GCF_054131305.1. Taxonomy (NCBI): domain Eukaryota; kingdom Metazoa; phylum Chordata; class Aves; order Galliformes; family Phasianidae; genus Coturnix; species Coturnix japonica. The sequence goes on along the minus strand of NC_140671.1, from coordinate 14,991,880 downwards.
ATTCAAGGCCAGGTTGGATGGGCTCTGTCCATGAGCATTGACTGCAGACACTTGGAACTGATCATCACCCTCTGCAGACAGATTTACAGCCCCTGCACAGCTCTATATAACAGTCTTATAGAACTACCTCTAGTAGAAGCAATCTCCACACAGAGATCTTTTCCCAGCGCCCCTTTGTGACATCATAATGCCCCTTTGTGACATCATAACACCCTTTTTGACATCATAATGCACCTTTCTGATGTCATAATGCCCCTTTCTGACGTCATAATGACCCATTGTGATGTCTTAATGCCCCTTTGTGACGTCATAATGCCCTTTGTGATGTCATAATGCCATTTGAGACGTCATAAGGCTCCTTTGTTTTCATAATGCCTCTTTGTGACGTGATAATGCCTCTTTGTGACGTCATAATGCCCTTTGTGACGTCTTAATTCCCCTTTGTGATGTCTTAATGCTCTTTTGTGATGTCGCAATACCCCTTTGTGATGTCATAACACCCCTTTGTGACATCATAATGCCCCTTTCAGACGTCATAATGACCCTTTTTGACGTCATAATTCCCCTTTGTGATGTCATAATGCTTCTTTGTGGTGTCATAGCGCCCTTTGTGACGTCATAATGCCCTTTGAGACGTCATAATGCTCCTTTGTGATGTCATAATGCTCCTTTGTGATTCATAATGCCCTTTGTGATGTCATAATGCCCTTTCTGACGTCATAATGCCCCTTTGTGGTGTCATAATGCTTCTTTGTGAGGTATCTGTTGTGCCATTGATAATGAAGTGTGATGAACTGGAAGGCTTTCAGTAGAATTGCAGCCCTAACATAAACAATGACTTGAACTCTGGAATTCTGTGTAAAATCATTAGCTAGCTTGTGGTCCGGGTCTTCAAACCAAAGGCTGTGAGGTGCTGCTCTTGTTGACGCAGGCTGTGAAAGATGACTTGAGCTCTAAGAGTAATTTCCCTTCTGCTCTTTATATGAACATCAAATCCACAATTAGAATATTAAGAAGATAATATAAAATTTTGTGCTGCTGGACTGAGGACTTCCATTAGCTGTTAGCCATAGTTTGGAACTTGCAAAGCAATCATATTGGAGCCTTGCTGGGCAACCTGCTCCAGTGTCTCACCACACCCACAGTAAAGCATTTCTTCCTAATATCCAATCCTAATCTACCTTCTTCCCATGTAAAGCCATTTCCCCTCATTCTGTTGCTACCTGCCCTTATGTAAAGTCCCTCCCCAGCCTTCCCTGTAGGCCCTCTTCAGATACTGGAAGGCCACTCTAAGGTCTCCTTGGAGTCTTCTCCAGGCTGAAGAGCCCCATCTCTCTCAGCCTGTGCACATAGTAGAGGTGCTTTCAGCCCTCTCTGATCACCTTCATGGCCCTCCTCTGGACCTGCCTGAACATCTCCAAGTCCTTCTTGTGTTGAGGGCTCCAGAACTGCGTGCAGTGCTCCAGATGGGGTTTCAATGAGAGGAGTGTGGAGGGGCAGCACCACCTCCCTCGACCTGCTGGTCATGCTTCTGTGCTTTAAGCTTATGCTTTAAGGTCCTATATGCTTTAAGGTTTAGATAGTGCAGTCGCCTCACCTCTTCAGGTTTATCTGTGAAGGTCCCTTCCAAGTGAACCGTGCTGATCCAGACAGTTCGGATTGCTCATTAAAGTGTTTTAGTAAGTTGGGCTGGTCCTACGAAGCAATATGACTGCAGTAAGCAGTGTACATGGTGCGCTGTGAGTACTGCACACATTCCTCTTGGCAGCTTGTGGAACAGAAACTGTGCATTGTTTGGATTGTGTAAGTATTCCTGTTGGTCTCTTGTGATGCTTACCTTCTTAGAGCACCTTTCCTCGTTTGGCTCTACATATTTTGGTACCTTACTTGTTCTGTTTGGCTTAGCAGGGAAGGTCTTCTTCTGAAGCATCCTCAGTCTTGGTCTGGGCAGCATACTTAGAAATGACATGGACGTTACATGAGTGGGTGGTCAAAGGGGGGAAGAACTCACCTTTCTGATCTGTTTCCTTTTAGAACACAGTCCTGGAGAGGATTTGCTTTCCTTGTTTCCTGGAGACTTGGATTCTTAGATGGTTTTGACTGCAGCTATTTCTGATGTTAATTCCTTTTTCTGTACTTTAGTAGCCAAGTGCAAGTGGAGTGCTTTGGGAATTGTCTGAAGTTGCCAGGTTGCGTGTGATCACATATGTAACGTGGAGTTATGTGTGGTGCCAGTGATAATTAAGTGTGATGAACTTGAAGGCTTTCAGTACAATTTCAGCCCTAATGTAAACAGTGACTTGAACTCGGGAATTCTGTGTAAAATCATTAGCTAGCTTGTGGTCCAGGTCTTGAAACCAAAGGCTATGAGGTGCTGCTCTTGTTGACGCAGGCTGTGAAAGATGACTTGAGCTCTAAGAGTAATTTCCCTTCTGCTCTTTATATGAACGTCATATCAGCAATTAGAATATTAAGAACATAATATAAAAGTTGTTGCTGCTGGCCTGTGGACTTCCATTAGCTGTTAGCCATAGTTTGGAACTTGCAAACCAGTCTTATTTAGACTTTAGTGGTGAAATATTCTGATGAAATCTTCCTTCTAATTCTGCAAAAGAATCTCGGTGGAACATTTCTGTCTGAAAAGGCTCTGGCATATGAAGATGTGCCAGACTGCAGCCATGTGCCAGATGCGTTTGGATCCATGGAATTTTCTGATGTAGCTTCAGTGTTTGAAGAATCTCCACTCGATCTAAATACTCAGAAAACAAAGCAGGTGTGTGAAGATGTACAGCTAGTTTCTTACAGAAAAAATACAGCTCTTAATCAAGAAATCTGCTTCTCATTGTATCTAGTGCTTACTCCATATTTAAGTATCTAGTGGACCTTGACCAAAGGAAGATAAAGATAGAGCAAAGAAGTATGTTAAGCATAAATTTTGTTGCCTTCTACCTGTAGGCCATGGTTGGTTTGACGTGATCCCTAACTCCAGTGTTTGGTTTGCACAGAAACAGCAAGCAAGGGAACAAGTAAAGGAGTCAGTGAGGATTTTAAAACACAATGGGAAGCGATAAGGCACAGTTAATAAGATTCTGGAGTTAGGCTGGAGGTAGGCAGAGGTTGAAAGGTACCGAAAGAAATTCAATCTTACTGTGTTGGACAACAAAATCCACTGTGATATTATTCAAATTTTTAACTAAACCAAGTGATAATTCATATTTATGTTTAGATAAGCTGGTGAGGGTTAATCCTCAATGGAGAACTGAGATGAACAAATAAAAAAATGGTGTTTGACAGTCTATAAGAAACGAACTTATTCTAGGAGAGAATCAGAGTTTTCAACTGTTTTGTTCAATAGCCAAATAATGTATGATATTTTTATAAGCATTGTGTCTGACCTTCTCAGCTGTTAGAATTTCTTTGACAGTAACTTCTCCGGCTGTGATCAGAAAACCTTTTGTTCCGTCTCTGGCACCATTCGAGGCATGCTACTCAACTGGGTGATATGGAATTCGCACTGTCAACTCCAGTGACAAGAAAAGTGGCATCTAAGAAGCGTGCAAACACAGAGAATGTTGATGCAGAGTCAGTGTTAAGAAATGAGCTGCCCTTTGCATTTCCTGCTCCAAAGGCCTTCTTTTCGAAGAGCCAGACAGAGAAGCAAGTAGAAGGCATATCTTTTTAGGCGCCTACTTCCAAAGGTATGTTGTATCTAACAAATGGAAACCTAGAACATGTGTAGCTTAGGAATTTTTTACTTTTAATATGAATGCAGTACTTGTAGGTCCTAAAATTCTGAAAGGTTTCAGTGTGGGGTTTATTTGGTCACAGCACATACAGCTGCCATCCTGTACATCTGACAGTGCACTGCAAGCGGTTTAACCATATATCAGGGCATGGTACACGTCTGTTAATGATAGAAGTTCTCACAGTTTCACAAGGAGCATGCCTTGAGATGCATTCAGATAATGAGATAAGTGCTGTGTTCCTAAAACTAGCATGTGTCTCCACTCTCCATCGAGATTTAGTAGATAATTTCTTTAACAATTATGATGAGAGTTTTGTTTTGTTTTTATTTTTTTCTGGGCTATTATTTTGAGTGAAAGAAAAGGGTATGCTTTTATTTAAGCGAGCTTTTGATTGCATCATGCTTCTAAATTAAATGTAACCTACTGAATTCCTCATGATAGCATACGAGTACTTGCGTGTATCTGTTCTCCCTAATAGAGGGAGAAGAGACTCAGTGAACCTGGACAGTGTTACCCAGGGTTGTGAGAACAGCTAAATGATTGTTGAGAACTGGTCAACTCGTGAGCCTGAGACCTGGGATCCTCCATCCTAGGGTGGAACTTTACTGGAGCACGTGGGTGCCACAGCAAAAAAAGGACTGTGTACAATAGACTGAGAGTTTGCTGAGTTTCTTGGTTTACAGAAAGCACAACTAACTCAGCAGCAAGTGACGTATTTGGGATAGGAGATGACAGCTGGACTTTGAACCTTAAGGACTGCCAAGAAAGAAGCCATCTGCTCAACCCCTGAGCTGCAAACTGCCAAGGAACTCCATACGTTGCCAGGAATGACAGGAGGGTGCCAACCATGGATACACAGCTACGGACTGATGGTAAACTTGAAACAGCTTGAAGTGAGTAAGGGATATCCAGGGTGCACTGGTGCTCAATATTCAAGAAGCCCATCAATCTACACTGGGCCAAAGGATACCAGTTTTAATATCTCATGCAGTGTTTACTGTATTGGAGGCAAAAGGGGGACATTGGCTTTCACCCCACAGAATCACAGAATCACAGAATTACCCGGGTTGGAAGGGACCTCAAGGATCATGTAGTTCCAACCCCCCTGCCTAGCAGGGCCACCAAACATACGCCTTTACTAGATCAGGTTGCCCAGGGCCCCGTCCAACCTGGTCTTGAACACCTCCAAGGACGGGGCATCCACAACCTCACTGGGCAGCCTGTTCCAGGACCTAACCACCCTTCTAGTAAAGAACTTTCCCCTAACATCCAACCTAAATCTTCCCTCCTTCAACTTAAAACCATTTCCCCTAGTCCTGCTATTATCAGCCCTTTCGAAGAGTTTACTCCCCTCCTGGGAGTAAGTTCCCTTCAGGTACTGAAAGGCTGCAATGAGGTCACCCCGCAACCTTCTCTTCTCCAGGCTGAACAAACCCAACTCCCTCAGCCTGTCCTCATAGGGGAGGTGCTCCAGCCCCCTGATCATCTTCCTGTCCCTCCTCTGGACCCTTTCCAAAATCTCCATATCTTTTTTGTACTGAGGGCTCCGCACCTGGACACAGTACTCCAGATGGGGCCTCACAAGAGCAGAGTAGAGAGGGACGATCACCTCCCTATCCCTGCTGACTACCCCTCTCCTGATGGAGCCCAGGATCCCATTTGCTTTCCGGGCTGCCAGAGCGCACTGCTGGCTCATGTTAAGTTTCTCATCTATCAGGACCCCTAGGTCTTTTTCAGCCGAGCTGCTCTCAAGGACAACTCCTCCCAGCCTGTACAGGTGCCTGGGGTTCTTCCGGCCCAAGTGCAAAACCTTGCACTTTGCTGTGTTGAACCTCATTAGGTTCACCCGAGCCCAGCTTTCCAGCCTGTCAAGGTCCCTCTGAATGGCATCTGTTCACCCCAAAGATTCCCGAAATACCAGGCCATCCTGGTAGAGCAGGGTGATATAGAAATAATTGTAACTACTATTGCCAACCCAGTATCTTTCCTTAGCGGAACTCCCCTGGTAGAGAACCAGGATGACATCACTGCTTTGAAACAACTGATGCTGCACATTACATCCAGTCGGTTGGAGCTGAAGGACGAACCCTTAGAAGATGCAGAAGACGCCTGATTTACCAGCAGCTGCAGTTTTGTGAGACAAGGAGGCTTTAAGGCAGGACATGCAGTAACTGCTACTGAGCAGGGAATGGAAGCACAACCATCAGCCATGGGGACTACCCCTCAGAAGGCTGAAATAACTGCCTTGACGAGAGCCTTAATGATATGGACAGATGCTAAATATGTGTTTGGGGTGTCACACGCTCATAGTACCATCTGAAAAGAGCAAGGATTGCTCACACACAAGGAAAAGAGCGTGATGTAAATGTACCTATGTTGTAGGGCACAGTTCTCTATCCAGGCCCAAGTCTGTGTGGGTGTCTCCTCTATCCACAAAGCTGCTCACACTGCAGGAGGCACAGGCTGAGAGGAGAGGCCAGAGCAGCTCTCCCACTGTGACACGGAGCAGCAGGATACAAGTAAAGGAAGGCCCCACAGCTGTACTGGGAAGATTCCACACAGTCATCAATTTTTCATCTGAAAGGTAAAGAGGAATTCCCTTTTCTGCCCCTATCATCATTGGTCGGGTGAGTAGCAATGATGCCCGGTGTGCTTCCATCAATGGAGCAGAATAGGCGGAAGGCTGGGGTGCAGGCTGACCTCTGCTGAGGTGAGTGGGGGCTCAGGGTGTTGCTCAGTGGTAGATTTGTTCACACTGAGTTCTAACAGGAAACTTGCTCAACATCGAAGGCCTTGCAAAAGTCTGGCTGAGTGATGTCAGTTGCTTTTCCTTTCCCTACTGATGCTGTCACTCCACTGTAGAAGGCCACCAAAGCGACCAGGCTGCATGTCTCCGTTTCCGCTGTTTCTCCATTTCCTTCTTGTTGCTCCCTGTAACCAGCAGGTTCAGCCATGCTGCTTTCCTGCCTCCTCTACTGTGTTTCGTGTGGTCGGGATGGAGCTCAGAGCTCCAGCTCTGAGTAAGGTTTTCTGAGAAAGTTACCATCTCTTTTCCATTCCTTTACCCCTAAAAACAGTTTTCCAGTGTCTCTCATGCAAGAATTCTTTGAACAGCCTGCAGCTGACCCTCCTGAAGCTCAGGATCCTGACTTTGCTTTTTGCCAGGCCTGCATTCCTTGAGATGAGGAACTCTAGGAGGGCATGGTCACTACAGCCCTGACCACCTCCAGTCTTAACCCCTGCTGTGCACCATGTCCAGTAATGCTTCCCTTCTGCTTGGTGTGCTTAATACTTGACCCACAAAGTTATTGTCAGTGCACTCCAGCAGGCTCTCAGACAGCTTGCAGCAACTGGGATTGGTGCTGGGTGGTTGCTGGGAGGTGTCTCAGCAGAAAAGCTGGGCTGGGGTGGGCGTGCTATGTCAGTCCTCATCGCAGCTGGCAGAGAGAGTTAGAGGAGGGTGATGGGTGCTGCCTGCTCTCAGTGCTACTGCACTGAATTTGGGGCACAGCAGCACACTGGTGAGTGAGCTGGGAGGGAGACGGACTGCTGCTGTGCATGGCTAGGCCAGAGCTGGAGGACTGTCAAACGTGAGTCATGTTGGTGCAGCCATTGCAGCTGCAGCAGGAGTAGAAGACAAAGAGGTTTTGTAGAGGATAGAGGGTGGTGATTCATGGTTTGATGTCCAGGTGGAGGCCGATAACAAGTGGTGTCATCCAGGAGTCTGTCTTGGGACCAGTGCTTTTTTACATGGTTATCAGAGACACCAATGATGCAATGGAGTGCACCCTCTGCTGTTTGCTGAGTGGTGCGGCTGACGCAGTGGAAGGAAGGGATGCCATTCAGAGGGAGCTCAACCGAGAGGTTGGCCTACGTGAATCTAATGAGGTTGAACACAGCAAAGTGCAAGGTTTTGCACTTGGGCTGGAGGAATCCCAGGCATTTCTACAGACTGGGAGGAGCAGTCCTTAAGAGAAGCCCCGCAGAGAAGGACCTGGGGGTCCTGGTGGATGAAAAACAGAACGTGAGCCATCAGCGTGCTCTTGCAGCTCAGAGAGCAAATGGTCCCCTGGGCTCCATCAGAAGAGGGGATGGCCAGCAGGGACAGGGAGGTGATTGATCTTCATGATCCTTGAGGTCCCTTCCAACCCGGGCCATTCTATGATTCTGTGATTACACTCGCTGTCAGAAATAACAGCAGCTGTACAGAAGCTGGATATATTTTGGGACAGTTCTTGTAACCAGCTGATTTTAAGACCTTGCCCGAATTGGGGGTCTAAATTGCATGTTAGGAGAAAGCTGGTAAAGTGGCTATTGCTCATTCTTTTTCATTTGCTGATTCTTTCATTCGGGTTCCTTTTCCAAAGGAGATTCTGGTGATGGAAGCAATTGAAGAAAGAACAAAAGCAGCTCTTGCCAAGAATGCTTGAAGTCCCTGTGGAGAGAAGCAAAGAACTTGGGCTTCCTCTGGGATGCTCCCCACCATGTCTCAGGAAGGAGACAACTGCTGTTCCACTTTCTGCTCTTTGTGTGGAAAGGTACGTCTGGGTTTTCTTCTACCTGTTTTTCTTTTTCTGGCTTTGAAGGAGAAGGGGTGGAGCAAGAGGAGACCCACTGGTCATTTGTTACCTCAAGAACAGGATGGATTCTGCATTCACTGTGAGAAACTTGGGCTAGTAGCATGGGCATGTTTCAGGCTGGACTCTTCTTTTGCTACTTGGTTTCCTTTTGGCTACAGGGAGACAGCTGTCTAAAGGTGTGTTTTCAGACACACTCTCCAAAACCATGTTTCATTGTTGCAGGTGGTTCAGTGTGCTCTTGCAGGGTAGATGCTGTAGTTTGCTGTAGAATCTAAATGGTTTCTGTTCCTAGGGGAGGACTGAGAGGAGGTAGTGAGAAGAGAATTCAATGCCTGAGGTGTATCTTAGTGAGAAATGTTGGCATGAGGTGCTGAAAGTCTTGAGTTTCAAAGGCCAGTGATGCTCAGACTCCTTAACCTGCTGGAGCAGGGTGGAAGCAAGGAGTGGGCACTGCCGTCACACAAGCTGCACTTGGTTCTGGTCTGCCAGGTCTGTGCTGGCCTGGATTTCTTCTGAGAAGTTTGTTGGAGCTGCTTGGAGTAGTGAAGGGTGGGGAAGAAGTGCTGCTCCAGAGCTATGAGACGTGCAGCTCCTTCTGAAGTGCTCCTGAGAAGGACGGAGCGCATTTGCTGCAGCTTTCTCTGCAGATGTGCTCCTCACCTTGAAATCCTCCTGGTTTGTCCTCAGCTCCTGACCACGGCCTGTTCTCTGTTTTGCAGGCTGATAACATGCAGAAGCCGCAGCTGGTGCGTGCTATGTCATCTTTAAACGTACCAGCATTTGCGGCAGCCCATGTTATTAAGAGCCACGTCACCCAGGGGCCAGATGAGCTCTCTCTGGAGGTAAGCAGTTCCAGGCATTCCGTGTTGTCGTGCATAGAAGAGGGCAGTCCTTTCTGCTTTGTTTTCCTACCAGATTTGCTGAATCTGGGATTGATGTTTCAATCTCTTTCAGGTCGGAGATCTGGTGAGCATTGTTGATATGAGGACATATCAACAGGCTGAGCCCCTGGTGGAGAGGCAAGCGTGGCTTTGAGGTAGGCACACGTTTTTGACTAGAGAGCACAACTTCAGTAGAGTTGGGAATCTCAGCTTGGAGCTGCTCTGCCTGCACAGGATGGCTGCTGGATGCAAACAGTTGCCCTGTGTCACTGTCAGTGGACCTTCCCTTTGGCTCTGGGCTCGGGCTAATGCTCACCTGTCTTTTTGTTCTAATTACAGGTTGGGCTTTTCCCTGGTGAGTGCATGGAACTCATCAGCGGAAAAGTTCCCGATTCCCTCCTCAATTCATTGCCAAAGCCAGGTGTGTAATTTACATTTGACAACGCGAGTTAGTCAAATAGGGTCAGAACGTTATTTTCAGGGGGTTTGTTTATGCCCAAGTTCAGCAAGCTTAGAAAGAGAACTACAGTAATCTCCTTGGGCACCTCCAGGGATGGGGAAAATCCATTCTTACGTGTCCTTGTTGGGAATGTTCTTCCCGTTGTTACATGCTCTGTCGAATGCATTGCGCTCAGCTTCGTCCAACCGAGCCAGGCCTGAAATGAACTGGTTTCTTTGTTTTGTTGCGCAGAGCCAAAGAAATGGGGCAAGCTCATCAACGGCCTTTGTTCCCTGGTGAAGGCCAGCCCCGGGAGAGCAAAGCAGCCTGAGCCTCCGACATTCTCCGGATCCATGTCCTTGCTTGACATCGTTGAGAGGTATTTAGCCTTCAGGACTTGAGGGCTGAGCTGTAGGAATGGAAGCATCCTCTGCTGTTTGAAACAGAGGGCGTTTCTAAGCTGTGTTTCAGCAGAAAGCAGGCAGTGCCCAGAACAGGCAACTTTTGGCCAGGGCTCGGTGCAGCTCTTCCATCACCCTGCACCACGTCTGACAGCATGCTCTGTTTTCTCTGCAGAATGAGTTCTCCCAGGAAGAGGGCAGAGTCAGCAGCTGGCAGTTGGTGTTCCTGCTTCTGCCTGGGCAAACCATCCCCTGTGGCCAAACACCAACTGCAGAGCAGTGCCAGGGAGCCCTCTGAAGCAGAAGTCTTGGTCCTGGCAGGTAAGGGTGCAAGTCCAGCTTACAAAACACTGCTTGTCAGCAACACAGGTAGAATTCATGCTTTCAGTGGGCTTGTACCTCCTTCTGGCGTTCAAGCCCGTGCCTGACATCTTCAGTTGATCCCTGTCTTTCCCAAATGAGTCTCTTGTCAACACAAGAGCTGGACCTGCACGTGGATCACTTTCAAGACAGTGACACTGTTGCTAGAAGCCTATTTGCTTCTGCCCACCACCACTACATAGCCAAATGTCAAGAATCTCCATGGTTCATCTTGCGAACGTTCGACACTAACTGCTGTACATCTGCTCCTTCCTAGGTGACCCGAGCCCTTGTATATCCCCAAGACGCAGGGCATGTTACGATGACGCATCTTCCATCAATGAAGAGTTGTTACTAAGCACAGAATGCTGCAGTTCAGATGAAAGCCTTCCGTATAACATCAGCTATCAAGAGAAGAAGGTCATCATCGTTGAAGCCTTCATTCATCCCATCCCTACTGAAGCTGCTGACCTGAGCCCACCAGACACCTCAGGCACCAGCCTGGACTCAATGTCTCTGCAGTGCAGCCCAGCCCAAGCACAGCCTGAGTGCCCCGACAGCAGCACCACCATGCAGGCTCAGGTCAGCATCACCGAGGAGAAGCTGAGCATCTCGCAGGGGGGCACAGAATCAGGACACGAGTCCCAGGCTCTGGGCAACAGCACGGTCTCTGAGCAGCTCTCATGATTACAAGAGAGGATGAGTCCCATCTTTCCTCCAGACCTCACACCCCCTCCTTTCTCCTATTGAATAAAGGCACGCTCGTGCTCAATCAACGCCTTGACTGAATTCCGAGTTTTCATTCGCAGAGATTGGGATGAGTGCAAGAAACTGCAAGGCAGCTCAGCTTACAACACTCTGGCTGTGGGGTTTGTGCGGCCGAGCTCTGGGTGTGTTCCCATTTTGCCTGACTTTGGGATGCCTGCAGCGAGAGCTCTGCTGCCGTTGTGTATGGCAGCATATAGTCTCTAGCATCCTGGATGCTGCTCATGAAAACCCCAAGCTTCCTGGCTGTGGCTGTGATGCTTTTCAGGGCCTTTTGATGCTCTTTGATGCCGTGGCTGCTCCCTAACACCTCTGTCCTCCCGCCGTGTCCATTCCTGGCTCTCACCTGTGAGCTGTCCCTGCAGATCATCTCCAGCCCTGCCATCATCGTGCTGCGGCAGGAGGAACTCGCCCTGACCAACATCAGGCAGTGCTGCCTGCCTCTCTCACTCTCTAGACCAAGTGTAACTACGCTGTCATGGAGACAAATGCTTCTGTCACATCCTCCATCCCTGCAGACATTTACCGGTAGGTGGCTCTTGCAGAAGAAGATTCACGCAGCAGAACCTTTTGCTCAGCTACAGCACACAAATGCTACAAAAGCAGGAATAACCCGCAAGCTCTGGGTCTGTTTGTCTTGCACAGGCATGCACTAACTGCGTTTGATGGTACCCCCCATCCTTGATTTCCTTCCCTGCTTCTTGTCTGATGGCGCTGCTGAGCCAGGAACAAGCTGCCCAGTGTGGCAGAGCATGGTGCAGGGCTGTGCTGGGACCTCCTCCCCTTCATCTGCTGCAGATCAGTGCCACACACGTGACATCGAGATGCTCTGGCACGGGATGTGCCTCCAACCCAAAGCTCCTTCCCACCTCCCAAGGAAAAGCAAAGCAACCCAAGCATCTCCAGCAAAGCTGCCCAGCAGACAGCAGGGAATGCAAACAGCTTCTGGCTGCTCCCCTACACTTCTGTCCTAAGTAATAGACCCCATGAGGACTGGCTGGGAAATCAGTGCATGACACATGTGAGTGTGCACAGGATTGTGCAAAGCAGTGGGGTTCCATGAGTTTGTGTGTGTGTGTATCTCTGCTGTTATGAAAGCATGGGAAGACTGCCTTACTGAGTCCCAGATAATTACTTATCCTCAAATGATTTTTCCTGGCCAAAGTTAGAGCCTCTCACAGGTAATCGAGACCAACAGGCTGTTGTTGCACAATCAACAGACACAGACTAGATGAATAGCTGAGGAAAATAAAGCATCATGCGAAGGGTACTAGATAAGTGAGCAGCTTGAGATCTGCACATTTATGTGATACTCATGGTCTTAGACAATATTTGCTTAGTGAGGTCACATAGAATGAAAGTAAAATAGAAGAAGTGCAATTGGTCTCAGTTCACAGCTGGCTGGTTCGTCTCAGGCTAATCCTGAACTGCCTCAAGCGACTGCTTTGGGGCTCTACAGAACAGCAACTTCAGAGATCTCTTTCTATTACTAAGTGTTTGAAAGAGCAATTTGCTCTGTTAATTATCCATCATTTCTGTGCAGTCTGTTTTGTCAGACTTGTCTTTAGCTTCCAAGTTGTATGTGAAGAATTGTTTCCGTTGTAATGCACAATGAACTAAAAATTGAGAGATGAAAATGTGAAGAGTTTTTCCAGCTTTGATTTCATGTCTGGAATTTTGGAACCCACTACTTGCAGTTGTTAATCTGTCCAAACTGGTCTGGTTTGGGATGCCCTCATCCTTCTTGAATCGCTGTTAAAGGCGGAGCAATTCCTACAAGTGCCATGGCCCCACTGTTGTTCTAATTCTTGTTTCTTTGTTTTCCACACACTGCTTTTCAAGCCTCCTTTTTCTTTACAGTCAAAGTGAGAACTGCACTGTGAGTTGTCTGAACCTTGTTGTGCCTCTACATAAATAGAACAGCAGCAAAGCCTGACAGGTGACTGTGCTGACAGCTCTCGTAGCCAGTAACATGTAACTGTGCTAAATCCCTTGTGACGGCTTTGATTTCATTTTTGCCAGTGAAATCCTTGTAAAAGGAACTGCAGCAGTGTGATGAGCTAAGGTGAAGATGCTGGTTTTAGTAGTGCTCTAAGCTGAGTGGAAGGGCAATTGAATGAGGGTTATATGCTTTCTCTGGGACGATAAGGTTTTATTTCCTGAGGGAAAGAGCCAGCTTTTCATGGGCTATATGTGGGCTTTGGCAAGGGCAGACAATCCAGTCTGTCAGGAAGCCATTTGAGGTGCTTCAGGTTTGTAAGCTTGTCTTTTTGTTTTTCAGGCGGATATTTGGAGCATGGGTGTAGTGCTGTATGCTCTGCTGTGTGGGTTTTCCCTTTGGATGATGACAATATGATGGCACTCTACAGGAGGATACCAGTGGGTATCAGTGGTGCTAGAATACACTGAGAAGGGAAATAGCTGAGCTTGACAAGAGGCCTTGCTTTTCGGATGGCAGAACATGCTGAGCTGTGGGTAGAAAGGCCACAGCACAGTCTGCTGAATATTGTCCCTGTTTTTGCTGCTTTGTCTACCAGTATTTTGTGGATTTGGTTCTACGCTTGGTTGGCCTATGTGGCACTGTAGCCTAATTCTGTACCATGACAGCATACAGAATTTAAGGAGAAGTATTTTCTTGCCAATGGTCTGGATTTTTTGTATCTGGTTCTTCAACTGGCTGCTCCCTATACTATCTGTAGTAAAAAATACAGACACATCATTTGATTTCCCTGAAATGAATGTTCCTAAATGCCAGCTCTTCTCATGTCTACAAAGATCAAAGTTCTGCATTTGCTATTAGAATTTCCTCTTCCAGAATCAGGAGGTAATGTAGGACCCCACAGATTGCCTTCAGAATCCAACAGTTAGTTCTGTTTCCTTTCGGAGTGCATAACAACCTGAGCACATGAATTGAATGGCGTGGCTTTTTAGTCTGGTACAAACTCTGCTGTACACTGAAACTTGGTCCATTTGTAAGCAGGACTTTTTCCATCTGTGCAGGACAGCAGAAAACCCTTTGTGCTAATCATGATGCCAAGAAGCAGAATGCGGCAGATGATCCAACTGCTTCAGGTGTTCATTTCCTTAAAACTGAGAATAGTTTTGGACTGAGAGTTTGTAAGCAGAACAGAGCTCTTAAAGCTGTCAGAGATTATTTCTGCACTGTTCAATTCTATCTGCACAACATACACAGGATCTCAGAACTGCGTTGCTTGAATTGGTGGAACTTGCTGAAGTGAACTGGGATGAGCAAGTTTTAGAACTTAGTCAGAATGCAGTAAAAAATGGATAATCTCATGAGTATTAAGGTACAGGCTTGCTATTTCTGCACTGAATTTGTTTTTATTTTACATGGCTGTGATCTGAAAGTTGCTTGAAACGCAGGCACCTAGGCACTGTTGTGTAACTGAATTTCACACGATAGGTCCTGAAATATCCTGGAATCAAAAACTCTGACTTGTTTTAAGTCTGCTGCTTGAGTCTAATCAGGGTCATAGTGTCTGTGTGCAGTGTTTCTTTCCCTGTAATGCTCCACATCATTTCATTTTGGGAATATTGAAGGAAATGGACTATGTGCCATAACTGTTGTTAGAACAAAGTATGTCTGGTGTGATCTTATGCATAGGTTCTGTAACTGCTCTTCACAGCTCAGGTGTTTGACCTTCCTTTTGATGAAGTGATGAAATACTGCTGGTTTCTATTTGTGCTTCTAGGCACCTTGAAGCTCTTAGGAATAGAACAATTGTCTCCAGTTCTTTTCAATGATATCAGTAACAGCTCGAGTGTTGCTGCCCACTAGGTAGACCCAAAGAAGCAGATTACAGTGAAACAACTCACGAGCTGGACCTGCATGAGGATCACTTTCAAGACAGTGGCTCTGTTGCTTGAAGCCTATTTGCTTCTTCCTGCCGCCACTCTATTACCAAGTATCAACAACCTTTCATGATTCAACTTGCAAACGTTTGACACTAACCCTTGTGTTTCTATGCCTTCCTAGGTGATTCGAGCCCTTGTCAACCCCAAAGATCCAAACCAAGTAGTGATGTGCAGTGTGTTTCCATCAATGGAGAGTTCTTATTAAGCACGAATCGCTGCAATTCGGATGACAGCCTTCCACATGGTAACAGTGATGGACACAAGGGGCTCATCCACGTTCATGCTCTCATATCTCCTGGCTCTGCTGAAGATGCTGACCTGAGCCTGCCAGACACAGCAGTCACCTGCCAGGATTGTGACCCAGCGCCTTTGCAGTGCTGCCCATCCCAAGCACAGCCCGAGTGCCCCAACAGCAGCAGCACCATGCAGGAGCAGGTCAGCATCAGTGAGGTGAAGCTGAGCATCTTAGATGAGGACTTGGAGTCAGGCTGCCATTCCCAGGCACCAGGCAGCAGCACCAGCTCTGAGCCACTCTCATCTTGACAAGAGGAGTCCCATCTTCACCCTTGACCTCTCAAGCCCTCCTGTCTTTTAATGAATAAAGTCACTCTCATGCTCAGTCATCGCCTTGACTGCATTCCGAGTCTTCATTCACAGGGATTGGGATGAATGCAACAAACAGCAAGGCAGCTCAGCTTGCAACACTCTGGCTGTGGGGTTCGTGCAGGCAGAGCTCTGGGTTCCCATTTTGCCTGGCTTTGGGATGTCTGCAGCAAGATCTCTACCATTTTGTATGGGAGCAAATAATCTCTAGCATCCAGGTTGCTGCTCATGATAATCCCAGTCTTCCTGGCTGTTGCTTTGTGATACCTTTCAAAGCCTTCTGATACTCTTTGATGCCTTGGCTGCTCCCTAACACCTCTGTCCTCCTGCCATGTTGACTCACGTCTCCCACTTTTAAGCTGGCTTTGCAGATCATCTCCAGCCCTGTCATCATCACGCTGCAGCAGGAGGTGCTCACCTGGCCCAATGTCTGGCAGTACTGCTTGTTCTGCAGATGAGCAGCTGCCTCCTCATCTCTTCAGCTACAGTAGTTTTTCTCAGGGCAGTTAGATGCAGTCATGCTCCTCTGGATTTGGTGTGTTAAATCCATGCTGCATGGCAGCAGTCAGTGCAATACAAAGGTGTTCTGTGTGCCACAGCATTTCTCCAGGGGCTGCCAAAGGTAGAAGCACAACACAGCACCATCCTTCTGACAGTAATGTCTGTGAGTGTTAGACATGTGAGCACTGCATCATCCCCAGCGTGTCAGTGCTTTTCCACACCAACCTGACTCTCACACTCTGCACTGAATGTAACTCTGCTCTTGTGGAGACAAATGCTTTCTGTCACATCCTCCATCCCTGCAACCATTTGCCAGTAGGCAGCTCTTGCAGAAGAATCAAGCAGCAGAACCTTGTGCTCACCCTACAGCATGCAAATGCTATGAAAGCAGAAATAACCTGGCATGCTCTGTGTCTGCAAGGCTGCACAGATGGGAGAGGTAGATTGTGTTTTTGCAGTGGAGGTTTCCAGTATTTTCAGTACATAGTGTAGGCCCTAACTGAATGTATAACCCTCTTGTAAAACAGCTGTATAAGTAGTTTTTCCACCAAGAAAGTTGCTGAACAGAGTTAAGTTCAGACTGGGGGCATTCTGACATGGGGAGAATTGAGACAAGCACAAGATAAATACACAGGGTGGGTAGAGCCCAGCACAGGACAGAATGAATGTACTGACTTTTGGAAACACTGCCCTTCTCTGTCCGCAGAAAAGTACAAGGCAAACATAAAAACAAGAGGTTGGTAATTGACCTTCTATGGAAATGAATCCTAGCAACAGTCTCGAGGAGTCTGTGAGCCTGAGATGCTCAACCAATGAGAGCCATGAGAGCATCACCTGCATTGGGTTTAGGGCACAGAACAGAATTGGTTTCACTGACTGGTGTGCAGTTTCTCCCTTGCCAACAGGGGATGTGCGCGCAGTATTGCAATAATGAATAAGCACTGCTGCTATCGCTGCCAGCTTTGCCTAACTAGAAATCTTTGACTTTGAGAGTTTCTCACACAAGGGGAGAGGGTAAGAAAGTAAGGAGGCACAGAAAACTAAGGAAAACTGCTCTTCTTATCTATAAAAATTGATACAATTGATGCTGTCGTGCATTTATTTATTTATTTTTAATTTTTTGCCAATGTCAGATTGTTTTAAAATATCCACACACCAAAATCTGACTACCAAGCAAATTTAATGAAAATGAAATGAAGGTGAGTTAGCGGAAAGCACAAGGCCATATTATATTGGGCTCTATCAAATTTACAGGCAGTCACTGCACGAAGAGGTAGATCTGAGTTGCACATTATATGATTCCCACAAAGATTAAGGAAATCTGAAGCTTTCAATATATTTTTTTAATTCTTTTTTCATTTCATTTTTTAAACACCTGACCCAGACCCCAACCCTCACAGGAGCTGTAAGATAACAGCATTAACCTGCAATGTAACTCTAATCCTAACCCTTACCCTGATTCTACAGGGGACTGTCTGAAACGGACATCAATTCAATTACTCATTTATTTATTGACAGACATTCAAGTTTGCTACGTTTGGAGAAGTTTTTATTTGTTTGCTGTGGTTTGGTTTTTTCTTTTTTTCTTTTTTTTTTCCCCCTTCCCTCCTCTTCCATCTTTGTGTTCTTCCCCTATAATCAAAAGAGAACGGATCCCCAGGGTCTGTCCCGCAGACGTTCTTTCCGTGGTCTCTGCTGCCACCTGCTGGCCAATACACGGAACTGCCACTGTTGGGCGTTTGGTGACGCAGGAAGCACAACGCAGATCTGAGTTCTGACCGGTCTACGCAGCAAATCCGCCAATCTTTATTGTGATAAGCCCTCCACATGGCATTGCGCATGCACTCCAACACGCAACAGGCATAGATTTCTCTTAACTCCTTGAGGAGCAGGCAAGCAGAACAACTGAGCGCACCACTGCTTGTGATTGGGCCACCCCCATCATAGTTTTTCCACCAAGAAAGTTGCTGAACAGAGTTAAGTTCAGACTGGGGGCATTCTGACATGGGGAGAATTGAGACAAGCACAAGATAAATACACAGGGTGGGTAGAGCCCAGCACAGGACAGAATGAATGTACTGACTGTTGGAAACATTGCCCTTCTCTCTCCACAGAAAAGTACAAGGCAGACCTAAAAACAAGAGGTTGGTAATTGACCTTATATGGAAATGAATCCTAGCAACAGTCTCGAGGAGTCTGTGAGCCTGAGATGCTCAACCAATGAGAGCCATGAGAGCATCACCTGCAGTGGGTTTAGGGCACAGAACAGAATTGATTTCACTGACTGGTGTGCAATTTCTCCCTTTCCAACAGGGGATGTGCGTGCAGTATTGCAATAATGAATAAGCACTGCTGCTATCGCTGCCATCTTTGCCTAACTAGAAATCTTTGACTTTGAGAGTTTCTCACACAAGGGGAGGGGGTAAGAAAGTAAAGAGGCACAGAAAACTAAGGAAAACTGCTCTTCTTATCTATCAAAATTGATACAATTGATGCTGTCGTGCATTTTTTAATTTATTTTTAATTTTTTGCCAATGTCAGTTAGATTGTTTTAAAATATCCACACACCAAAATCTGACTACTAAGCAAATTTAATGAAAATGAAATGAAGGTGAGTTAGTGGAAAGCACAAGGCCATATTATATTAGGCTCTAGCAAATTTACACTCAGTCACTGCACGAAGAGGTAGATCTGAGTTGCACATTATATGATTCCCACAAAGATTAAGGAAATCTGAAGCTTTAAATATATTTTTTAATGCTTTTTTCATTTCATTTTTTAAACACCTGACCCAGACCCCAACCCTCACAGGAGCTGTAAAGATAACAGCAATAACCCGCAATGTAACTCTAATCCTAACCCTTACCCTGATTCTAAAATCGTCCCTAACTCCAAATGTAACAACAAAAATGATGCTAGAAGTTTGTAGCAAAAGGAACCTTAACCCTGATCATAATCCAAAAAAAAAATCATTATGGTAACAATAATCTTTACCTTAAGAGTAATATTAATCAGAGCCCAGATGATGCCTGCATCCAATCAGAAGCATGCTATTATTATAGTATTATTTAAGAGTTGTATTTTTTCCAATGAACTCTCTCTATTATCACGTTTATAAAGTAACAGAGTCTGTTCTTTTTCTCCTGACACTGTACCTTACTCCTGACATCCCCTGGAAATGACCCAGATAGGGCACCATCAAAGTAATGCTAATAGTAATGTCAAGGGAAAGGGACATCAATTCAAATACTCATTTATTTATTGACAGAGAGTCACGTTTGCTACGTTTGGAGAAGTTTTTATTTGTTTGCTGTGGTTTGATTTTTTCTTTCTTTTTTTTTTCCCCCTTCCCTCCTCTTCCATCTTTGTGTTCTTCCCCTATAATCAAAAGAGAACGGATCCCCAGGGTCTGTCCCGCAGACGTTCTTTCCGTGGTCTCTGCTGCCACCTGCTGGCCAATACACGGAACTGCCACTGTTGGGCGTTTGGTGCCACAGGAAGCACAACGCAGATCTGAGTTCTGACCGGTCTACGCAGCAAATCCGCCAATCTTTATTGTGATAAGCCCTCCACATGGCATTGCGCATGCACTCGAACACGCAACAGGCATAGATTTCTCTTAACTCCTTGAGGAGCAGGCAAGCAGAACAACTGAGCGCACCACTGCTTGTGATTGGGCCACCCCCATCATAGAGATGTGTGTTAGATCTTTTACCCACCCCTGGACTGGCCTTGTTGTTTAACGATAACCTCTGAAATCTGAGCTACTGGTTCTACCACCTGTAGTGTAGAATAGGTAGCCAATAAATGCTTTTCAACTGTGATGTATCTTTATTCTGCTCCATGCCAAACCTGTGGCCAAAACCTCATAGGGGTTCACAAAGAACTCTGGCTCTGCCAGAGCCCCCATCCAGACCCTTCTTGAGTTACATTCACATCTAGTTTGGCTGAAAAGGTTGGACTATAAATACTCAGTGCTTGGGCCTGTTTAACAGATATTTTTTCCTGATTATGCTGTCCATCGATCTTTTTAAACTGAACTCCTGCTCTAATCTGGTCTTTAAACATTTGTTGTCTCATGACCCTAATGGGTCCAGACTGGATTACCTTAGGGGCTGGACGCCTAAGTCATGGCAGCAGATGGTTCTCTGCCTTTCTCAGACCTTTCCACCACCATTCAGAGCCTGCATCTGGCCATAGGCACTCTTGTCTCTCCATCAATTGGGCAGCCTGTTGTATTACAGCACCTGAGGGCCACTGGGGGGTTCAGTATGGATAACATAGACCCATACTGATGTAAAGGTGATGGCTGTAGGATGAGATCCCTCGTTCCTGATGAAAAATTTATTGACTGGGCTCTCAAAATCATCTTCATAGATTGCCTCTTTCATGCCTAATTCTCTAATATAATTTTGTTAGTCCTCCATAGAGGACCACAGGCTGATATTTAATGGTATGTCATTCTTATTTGGCCATGTTATATGACACACAGCCATAAATCATTCACTGATCAAATGGCTATCCTCATTATGTTGGACAGAGCATACAGTCTTTGCCTGAGGGCAGGGTGAGTAGTAATGGATGTCAGTTTTGAAATTTCCAGTCCATTCACCACAGCGCTTTCTGCCTCCATGTCCCATAACCAGAGCAGCTATGCTGGCATGCTCTCTTGGTTTCTGTCTAAACCACTGTACTATATCCATCAGTTCAGCTGCTGTATTATGGGCAGCAGGGTTTGGGGGGTTGGATACTGGTCAGGGCACTCCCACCAGCCTATCCTGCATTTTTTTTTTTTTTTTTTTTTCATTTTTGGGTTACAATCAGTCAGATCTCAAATAGATCTAGTCCAAATGGAACCTCAAAATCTGACCTTTTAGTGCCTTCATTTACAGAGTCCATTTTATACAGATTCCCTTGTACAGGGTCCCCATGGTCTTCCAGAGAGATGTTCCTGATCTTCCATAGGAGAATGATTGAATTAGGTTTTTTCCCCATCAAAACTGCCACCTGTCTTTCCAGTTTTTCAACACTATCATTCAATAGCTGATTTGCATCAGCCTGAGCCTCTTCAGTTATGTTCAGACAGTTCAAGGCCATTAAAAGTGGCCATGCCACCATGAACACAGCTAACTGTCATTCTCAAGTTGTAAGTATGTCTTTGCTAAGACCATGGAAATACTCAGTCAGGTGGGCCAGGGACTCATGGACCCTCCCTCCGTCCCACACAGGGCCCCATTTTTCAGTGACAGAAGCAGTGCTGCATTTTGAGGATCCTAGGAATCCCAGGACATGCCCTGACAAAAGGTCATTCAAAGGGGTAGTCTTTCCCCATCCAAACAACTCCATGATATTCACAGAATCACAGAATTGTAGGGGTTGGAAGGGACCTCCAGAGACCACTGAGTCCAGCCCCCTGCCAAAGCAGGTTCCCTACACCACGTTGCACAGCTCAGCATCCAGGCAGGTCTTGAATATCTCCAGAGAAGGAGATTCCACAACCACCCTGGGCAGCCTGTTCCAGTGCTCTGTCACTCTCACCGTAAAGAAGTTATTGCACACATTAGTGCAGAACTTCCTATGGTGCAGTTTCTGTCTGTTTCCCCTTGTCCCGTCTCCACACACTGCTGAAAAGAGTCTGGCCTCAACACTTTGCCCCCCACACCTCAAATATTTATAGAACCTGGATCCTGTCCCCTCTCAGCCTTCTTTTCTCAAGGCTAAACAGACCCAGTTCCCTCAGTCTCTCCTCATTGGGGAGATGCTCCAGGCCCTTCACCATCTTAGTGGCCCTCTGCTGGACTCTTTCTAAGAGATCCCTGTCTTTCTTTTACTGGGGAGCCCAGAACTGGACACAATATTCCAGATGAGGCCTCACCAGGGCAGAGTAGAGGGGGAGGATCACCTCCTTCGACCTGCTGGACACGCTCTTTTTAATGCACCCCAGGATGCCATTGGCTTTTTTGGCTACAAGGGCACACTGCTGGCTCATGGTTAATCTGTCGTCCACCAGGACGCCCAGGTCCCTCTCAGCAGAGCTCCTCTCCAGCAGCTCTTCCCCCAGCCTGTACTGGTGCATGCAATTATTTCTCCCTAGGTGCAAGACTCTACACTTGCTTTTGTTAAACCTCATCCGGTTTCTTACTGCCCGGCTCTCCAGCCTGTCCAGGTCTCGCTGAATGGCAGCACAGCCTTCAGGTGTGTCAGCCAATCCTCCCAACTTCGTGTCATCAGCAAACTTGCTGAGGGTGGTCATTGATGAAGATGTTGAACAAGACCGGACTGAGCACAGACCCCTGGGGGATGCCGCTCGTTACAGGCCCTCAGCCAGACACTGCACCGCCAACGACAACACTCTGCACTCTGCCAGTCAGCCAGTTCTCGACCCACTTCACTGTCCAATCACCTATCCCATACTTCCTCAGCTTTGTTATAAGGATGTCATGGGAGACTGTATCAGTTATAGAGGTTATAGAGTTCAATTCCTGTAGTCAATTTGGCGGCCCAGGTGGGACCAGCTCTGTTCGCTGCAGGACCAGCTGAGAGGGAGACACTTTTGGCGCACCCTGAGATTTCTCTGAAGGACTCCCTTCCTCACCTGATCACTGCAGGGACAGACAAGGACCACCCATAGGTGGACCAGGTATGTGTATGGTAAGTGGAGCCCATATGTCTTGAGGAGACATCCTACACAGTTTACAGCCATACGTGCTGCTCCCAGGGAGGTGAGCTCATGGCTTTGGTTGCCAGCTGGGTTGGAAGACTCCTTGGGTGAGTTCCTATGAAAGGGAACTGTATGTCATATGAATGGAAACAAGAACAAATACTCTCTCCCAGGTAGTTGACAATAGGAGGGACCTAGGTTGGTCTCTCCTACGGGTATGGGATATAGTGGATAGTGTTTAAGTGTTTGGTACCGTGTGTCAAGCCGACTCTGGGAAAAACATTAACGTTTGCAACTGGTCGACCAGAGTATGAGTGTTATTAAGATTCCAGCTAGAAAACGTTGTCAGCATTGTGTAGTATGAATAAACCATGGTTTTTGATCTAAATGTCAGAGTGTGGTGTGAGTGAGACACAGAACAGCTGCAGGGTGAGTGCCGAGTCCCGATCCATGTTTCCTTCCTCCTGTGAGGGAAATGGCCAGACACGGACAAAGTGAAAGACTGTGTTGTCTGTCCACTCATATGTACTTTCTGCTTGTATGTAAGAAGACGGGAGTTTGTACTCTGTAGATTAGTAAGATTGTCCTGAGGAGAGGTGTACATTCCACCCGACCAATGAGTGTCAACCCATTTATGTAATACTATGTACTGCTTGCGAGGAAGTGTGTGAGGGAGGTGGTTCAATCAGTGCTGGTTCTGTGGCACAGTGTTTATAACTGAAGAATACAGACTGTATTAAGGGAGTTTATGTGAACTGAAGAACTGTACGTTTTGACAAACTGTTTTGATGGTATAAGAAAGTGTAATTGTTAATGATATATGAAAGTGTAGTTGAGGGAATGTGGAAGTGTATCTGAGCATAGAAATAGAGGAAGCATTTACAGAGGAAAAAGGATTAAAGTGAGTTTACCTGCATTGACATGAGAGCAACACCCTGCCAGACCGCTGCCCTGTGAGCTGAGCAGAGCAGAGCAGAGACACAGTCCCCATGTATCAGGTAGTGTTATTCTGCTTACCAAAAGAATGAGTTCACTACCGAAGAGGCAAATCTTCCCCTCTGCTCCATCTGTGGCATACTCAGGAGTTCAAGGCATTGCAAAGCTATGGCACGTCTACGTTCTTTCAATGATGAAAACTTAGTGTGCTCTGGGCTCTCATTTCAATTGCATCTATAGAAGTCTAGGGTCATGCCAGCTGACAGGAAGCTGGCAAATGTTGTCTCATTGTAAGGAAGAGCAAGAAAGATGACATGGGCAATTATGGACCTGTCAGTCCAGAGCCTGGTAAAATTATGGAGAAAATGATGGTGGGAGTTATGGAAAAACAGCTGAAGGACAATTCTGTCATTGGTCGCAGCCAACACAAGTTTGTGAGGCGAAGGTCCTGTTTAATTTAAGCTCATTTTGTGACACAGTTATCCGTTTAGTTGACCAAGGGAAGCCAGTTGATGTAATCCTTGAGGATTTCAGTGGAGATTTTTATACTGTTTCTCACAACAACCTTCTGGACAGAATGTTCTGCATATGGCTAGACAGAAACACAATGTGGTGGGTGAGCAGTTGGCCAGTAGGTCAGTCCCAAAGGATTATAGTCAGTTTTTTCCATCAGGCTGGTAGATGGTCACTGTCGGGGTCCCCAGGGTTCCATTTTGGGGCCACTTTCCTTTCATGTTTATGCAGATGACTTGAATGCAGGACTAGAAGACGTTCTGAGCAAGTTTGCTGATGAGACCAGATGAGGAGGTGCTGTTGCCTCGACTGAGGGTGGAGAGGACTTGCAGAGAGATGTGGACAAGTCAGAGAAGTGGGTACCAGTTGGTACTAAGCACCAAGTGCATAAAGTATAACAAGAACAAGTGCCTGATTGTGCACCTGGGTAGGGGCAACGCTGGACATACACACTGACTGGATATGGGACACTGGAGAGGATTCTGACTGGAAAGGGTTGGGGTGCTGGTCAGCATCACACTGAATGTGAGTCAGCAGTGTGCCAAGGCAGCCAGGAAAGACAACAGTCCCCTGGAGTGCATGAAGCAACTTATTGCCAGCTGGGTGAGGGAAAGGGTCGTCCCTCTGCTCTGCATTGCTACTGCCTCACTATGTTCTGGGCACCACAGAACATAAAGGACTTCAAACTCTGGGAGAATGTGCAAAGGAGGTCACTGAAACCGAGAGATCTGAAGTTCAGAGTTTCACAGGGATTGGCTGCTTGTTCAGACTGGGCCCTTCTCACATCCCTGCTCACATCCTGCAATGAAACATAGGTCTCATATGGGACATGAACCTTACAGCGTCCTTGCACCACATGTAGAGCCTGAGATCTTCTGTCCCCATGTCTTTCATTTAACATCATACAAAATTCCAACCCATTGCCCCAGGAAATGCCCGGAGCCAACATGAGATACAGGACCTCTCTACCACTGGTCTTGCAATCAGGGCTTGACCTGTCTGCTTCGTAAGGCAAAGGAGAGGTTTCTTAGCATGCCAGTGCCTTTGCCTGCCTGTAGTCATGGCTTCCAGTTATCTTCTCTAACAAGTCCCTTGGGAAGCTTACTTGGTAATGGCCCTCAGCGGGCCCATTAATACTCCAAGAAACTTCACTGTTACTTCTGACTTTGTCTTGTTGAGCACTTTGTGCAAACTTCTCTCTGCACTAGAGGCTGATGAACTCAGCATCAAATGCACCCTGGGGCCCATTATAACCTAAAGAATCTCCTGTGCCTTATGCCATCTTGTTATCTTCTTCAGGTTATCAGAACTTGTTCAGCAAAAAGGAGGGATATCTGGAGAGAGCTTAAAGAATCCAGTATAAATTTATTGTCTATTTATTTATAGTTGGGTTTAAAGAAGACATTAAAGCAGCACTGTGCAACTGATACCAATCCAGGTTGTCCCAATGAGTTCTGTACTGTTACTGTGTTGACAAAGGTCCTTCTCAACCTCCCCACCCAATTTCTGCTCACAATGGACCTATGGGACTTGCATCACTTTTCTTCACATCACTCTTCTCCTCTGCATTCATCCGCTCAGTGTTAAAACTGCTTTGCACCAACTCCCACTGGCTTTCCTCAGAGAACCAGCTACACATGGAAAAGGAAAGATTTCTCTTTTTTATCTGGCCAGCAAATGGAAAGAAAGGTGATGCAATTGAATGAACAGTAAAACACAGTGATCAACTGCATGCCATGTTCAAGCTGCATCTATTGAAGTTTGTCTTTCATATGGAATATTTTTAAAAGAAATGATTTATTCTGAGGTAGGATAGGATAGATTGAATCACAGTGAAGTAGTTGACAACAGAGGCCATCAGACTCTGGTAGATAGAGCAAATTCCAGTAATCTCCCTGGGATAGATCAGCCAGGTAGTTGAGAGGTATCAACTTAAAATTGATCAGGACTTCTGAGTATTTCACACATTGAGACGGGTTAACACATTCTCACTGATTCTCAGAATTTGGGGAGATGGAACAAATTCCAGTAATCCCCCTGAAAGTCAGAAATCAGACAGATAATTGGGAGGTATCTGACTGAACAAAGAGCAAGGGATGGAGAAATCTGGAGGGCAGTGGGAGTAGTGTGTGCCCAAATGGCCTGCTGAAAACATGCCCTTAACCATGGCCATTTATTTAGGAGAGCTGAAAAAACTTGGAGGATGAGACACATCAAATAGGCAGCAGGGAAGAGTAGTGCTGGGCACCGGGCTATAGTCACAGGGCATTGGCACTGGCACCGCTGTCTGTGTCTCTGAATCTGAAGACATTTGTGTCCAGCGAACACAGTTCTGGAAAACATTGTAGTTTCAGTAAAAGAAAAAAAAAAGACATCAAATCACCTCAAAGATTCATATTTACAACTTAAAATGGAACAAGACTCATGAGAATTTTTCATGTTGAGAAGGGTTAACACAATTTCAATGATTTCCATCTTTGTTTTCAATTATTTGTTTCAGTTTTATTGACATTTATGATCAACTATTAAGCTTACAGCCTTAAAATAAATAAAAAGAGATACATTTGCATCTTGCACGTGGCCTGATGCCCCTTTCACCTTCGCAGTTCCCACAAGTCCTTCCATGCCGGAGAGTATGAGATCCAGCAGAGCACCTCTCCTTTTTGGTTCCTCCATGGCTTGGTCAAGAAGCTTCCATCTGTGCTCTCCAGGGATCTGCTGGATGCCACATGCCTTGCTGTGCTGTCCCTGCTGCAGATAATGGAGTGACAAAGGCCACCAAATGGGACAAGGGACAGACAACATCAGATTCCCATCTGTCTGCAGAGGGCACCTTCCATTTACTCTCCCTGATCAGGAAGACAGGAAAAGACACTGATGGTCTCCTCTGTTTGCCATTTCCATTAGCTCTGACCTGTCTGCTCTTCCATCCCCAGGCAGAGCTCAGTGCACTCTCACAGAGGGCATTCACCCTTCTTTATCTCCTCGCCCATCCATCCTAAAGACTCGGTATCCCCCTTGTGCTACAGTGCAGTTGTGGAAGCCATTAAACTGTGTCCCCATGGTCCAAAAAGGAGCTCAGGCCTGCAGCTCTATCAAGATTTCTAGCTTCTTGTGTGTTGGTGTTTGCATTAGTGCAAAAATACAGAAGTAAACATCATAATTGGAAAGCATCACTGGACATAGCCTGACTGGATAGCTAATCTATGGTATCAGTGTGCAGAAGGTGGCACACAAACATTAGACTGATCGTGGGCCTTGGAGTTGACACAGCAACATGGTCACACCATGGGCATGGCTTTCCTGAAGTCCCTGTGCTGCACTTGCAGCTGTGAGTGAATTCACCAGACAGCCAGTGCTATCCCCTCTCTGGCCCTCGGCTGATGCCCAGGAAGGTGGTGTCTATCTCAAGGATTTCCCACACGGTTTACAAGCACTGGCACACATCAGGAGCAGCCCAGGCACCTTGGGCATCACCCAGTGTCTGTGTGTGAGCAGCTGCCTCCCAGCTGAAGGGCCGAGGACTCAGAGCAGGAGCTCACATGCAGGCAACTCCTTGTGCACTTCTGAACTGAACCAGAGGAATCCCAGCTCCTGTGGGTGTGTAGGGAGCTGAATCCCATTTCATCTCCAGGATTTCTGTCAAGGGATGAGACTCCTGCACTGCCTCAGCTGGATCACTGCCCTGCACAGGGAAAGTCCAAACCTTGCCTTCCTTGTCTGGGTGCCCTTATTGTTTCATCAAACGATCTCTGGGAGCACTCCCCATATGTCTCCAATCAGTCACTGACCACTGGACATGTGGTGGTTAATTGAGCGAATTTCAAAGCACAGTCATGATGCTGTTGTCTTTCAGGAGCTGTTGGCCATGAGGACCCAGGGACATGTCAGGGGAGACAAGTCGGAAAGATAAAAATTACATAATCTGCTGCTTGCCTGTCCAGGCTCCTGGGACACAGGGAGCTCATAAAAGTGTGCAGGGCTGCAGAGAGACAGCTGTGCCCAGGAGCAGCTCTTGTGCACAGCACAGCCTGCAGGTGACAGAAGGAGAGGAGAGAAACTGGAGAGAGCTTGCAGGATGTGTATGGTGTGAGCGGGCTGTGAGCTCACTGCAGGAGCATTGCTCACAGACCATGACAGGGTAAGTCTCACTGCAGAGCATGAGCTGCTTTTCATAGAGGGTCAACTTAATTTGGGATATCCCATAGCAGATCTGGATGCAGGCAGTGCATGTTTCTTTACTGTGGAAAAAGCCTTCTGCTCCAGCTGAGGGCTTCCATACTGCAGTATGAAATCACAGCCCTGAGGGCTGCATGTCCCAGCACGGCTGCAGGCTGTGCAGCCGGGGCTGCAGGCGGGTGCCCAGGGCTGTCCTGCAAAGCAGGGTCCCTGCTGTGCCCCAGGGGCTGTGTGCTGGTATGGGACTCTGCCGCCTGCCAGGCTCAGCACTCAGCCTGCCCGGGGAGCTGCCCAGGGTGCTGCAGGGAGACGGGTGGGGGGAAGGAGCCCCCCGGCAGGGCTTGTGCTGCCACAGCTGCTGCCTGGGGCAGGGGATCACAACTCCACTGCACAACGGAATGTTTCTGAGGGCAAGAGGAGAGCCAAGGCAGGTGGTTTCCATTTCCTGTTCTGAGGCAAAGAGGTTTGGAGTCAGAAATCTAAAAGGGGCAATAAGAGTTCTCAGAATTTTTCATCAATCAATTGCTTGTTTTGTGAACACTCACACATGATGTGCTTTCAGTCTCCCCTTTCTCGAAGGATGGAATTATCATCATTTTCTGTAGGCATGAATAATTCACTTATCCTACAAACAGGCAGCATTTTCTAACTGAAACTGAATGCCACAGAAGCTCGGGCAGGGGGCTCTAAGAGCACTTGGGGTAAAGATATGAGACATGAAACAGATGAAAATATCCAGGGAGAAGGCATAAGAAAATAAAAGGAAGGTTAGAGCTCCATATGCTGCTTCTGCTTAAGGAATGCTGAAATACATGAAATTAAATGCAAGTAATGGTGCTAAATGTACACTGTTGTAAGAGAATAAAAACATTTCATATTATAGCAGGAGGAGTGTGTCTGAGAATGGTCTGGACTTGTCATTATCTTCTGCACTCTGAGCAGGACTCCAAGCCCAACAACAGCAGATGCCCAACAGCAGCTCCATCAGTGAGTTCCTCCTGCTGCCGTTGGCAGACACGCGGCAGCTGCAGCTCCTGCACTTCTGGCTCTTCCTGGGCATCTACCTGGCTGCCCTCCTGGGCAACGGCCTCATCAGCACAGCCGTAGCCTGCGACTGCCGCCTGCACACCCCCATGTACTTCTTCCTCCTCAACCTGGCCCTCCTCGACCTGGGCAGCATCTCCACCACTCTCCCCAAAGCCATGCCCAACGCCCTCTGGGACACCAGGGCCATCTCCTACACAGGATGTGCTGCACAGCTCTTTTTCTTTTCCTTCTTCCTCTCAGCAGAGTATTCCCTTCTCACCATCATGTCCTATGACCGCTACGTTGCCATCTGCAAGCCCCTGAACTACGGGACCTTGATGGACAGCAGAGCTTGTGCCACCATGGCAGCAGCTGCCTGGGGCACTGGGGTTCTCTATTCCCTGCTGCACACTGCCAGTACGTTTTCACTGCCTCTCTGCCAAGGCAATGTTGTCAACCAGTTTTTCTGTGAAATTCCCCAGATCCTCAAGCTCTCCTGCTCTGGCTCCTACCTCATGGAATTTGTATTTCTCTTTTTTGGTGTCAGTTTAGGCTTTGGTTGCTTTGTTTTCATAGTTGTGTCCTATGTGCACATCTTCATGGCTGTGCTGAGGATGCCCTCTGAGCAGGGACGGCACAAAGCCTTCTCCATGTGCCTCCCTCACATGGCTGTGGTCTCCCTGTTTCTCAGCACTGGTGCTTTTGCCTACCTGAAGCCCCCGTCCATTTCCTCCCCACTCCTGGATCTGACAGTTGCACTTCTGTATGCAGTGGTTCCTCCAACACTAAACCCTATTATCTACAGCATGAGAACAGGGAGATCAAGCACGCTTTCAGGAAGGTGTTGCAATAAGCACTATTCCAGCTACAATAAAATGCACAACTTCCTCAATAGGATTCCCAGTGGTGGTTCTTTATGTTTTATGCATCTTTGTCTGTTTGATTATGTGAGATATAGGAATGTGCAAAAAAAAAATGTTATTGAACTTATAAATAAAAATGTATTTAAATTCTTTCCTACCTAATTTCCATTTTCTCACTCCAAGAACTCATGTAAACATGGAACCAGATTCCCTGAATATGTTATAAGATACCTAAAAAGCTTTCAAAATAGACTTACTTAGATTTTCTTTCTTCCTACATTGCCTGGATTTGGGGAGGTACAGCCACAGACAGCAGCACAAAGTGCTCTTTTCATTCATGTGCTCTTACCAGTGCTGCAGTGCTCTTGAGTCCTCTCATTTGTGCAGTCCTGAAGGTCTTGTGTGTCTCACAACAGTCCTGTTGCCTCTACAGCAGCAATCCAGGGCTGCAGTCAGTAGCCGGCAATATGAACAGGTCTGTCAGAGCTGGTCTCCTTGCTGGCACTGCCATAACAAGAGGGCCCCTTTAGAGCAGGACCAGAGAACTGGAGGGAGGCCTCTTCCAAAGCTGGTGTAAGGAATATACCTCAGGAGCTGCTCCCTGAGAAAACCTTGAGATCTTCAGGTGCTCTTCACTGTGTGACCAGATCAGATTGAATAATCCCAAGGAGATCCGTAAGCATCTCAAGGCAGTGCTGTGGTTTAAGGTTTATGGGTTGAGACAAAGAGAAAAAGAAAAGGATAATAATTATGACAAATGTATTTATACATATATAATATATTTAGTGTATTTTCACACATATACAACATATGCAGTTGCAAACATATATGAACTAATCCCTATGCGCATCTGTCTGCAAGTCCAGGATTAGTTGCAGGGGTTTTAACAGCCACAGGGTTCACTGTAGGAGCTGAAGTGGCTGTTGGGCTGTTGCAGGAGTTGAAGTGACCTCAGAGTTCATTGCCAGAGCTGGAACCACCACAGGACCTGTGACTATGTTGGAGCAGCCACTGGGCTCATTGGAGGGGTTGGAGCCACCGCAGGGCTGTACTTCCTCCCTTGGGAGGAATTTGTACCATTTTCTTATTACCATACTTGGAACAGCTACAGGACCCGTAGCAGGAGTAACTGCAGAGCTCATTATGAGGGGTGGAGTGACAGAGGGATCTGCCCAGAGCTTGGAGCAACTGCAGGACGTGTAGCAAAACCTTGGAGCTGCTGCATGGTCTGTGCCAGGAGTTGCAGAGGCTGCAGCACTGTCAGCAGATCCAGCTCTCTGGATCTGGCACACTGCAGTCATTTGTGCCTCTTGGGGGTTACCAGTGCCACAGCAGACCTGCCCCCAATATTCTACCAGTTTATCAGGATCCTGCAGTTGCTCGGAGATGAAGTTCCAAAGCCCTGGGGGTGCCCACCACTCCAGGCAGCTGCCCAGACCGTCCCACACCCTCTGCCATGCAGAGCCTTCTCACCTTGGGGCAGATCTCTCACTGATATTCCTGAATAATTGTTTAACCTCAATCATAGATTCATAGAATCACCAAGGTTGGAAAAGGCCTAAAAGATCATCCAGTCCAACCGTTCACCTATTACCTATAGCTCCCACTAAACCATGTCCCTCAACACAATATCCAGTACACCCCCGGACTCACAGAGGCGACAATGTAAACTGTGTAATTCCTAATCATATGGACAATATTACTTCCAAAACCCAAAGATGACCGCAGAGCTGAATGTGCACAAAACTTCACTTTGTCAGCTCCCAATTTTATCGTGGTACAAACTGAGGTCAAACAGCATAGCAAAATAAATACCCTAATCCAGCATCCAAGCACCAAGTAAGGAGCTGTGCAGTGAAGCTTCATGAGAAGACTCAACAAGCTCCACACATAGGGAGCACATCCACACATATCAGCACCATGGCCTGCACTTCTCCAGCTCCCACAAAGCCCTGTCCGCTCTGGATAGATGTGCTGCTATCTCAACCCTTGGAGCCTCACATCAGGCACCAAAATGACAGTGGTTGTTGAACCCAACATGTGGCTCAGCAGCACACAGTGCTTTGTGCACTGCCCAATTCCCAGTGGGATGGGGATGAGAACTGGGAAAAAGAGTACAAGTTCTGTGATGTAACAAAGCAGTTTACTAAGAGAGATAAAAGAAGAGGAGTAATAGTTATCACTATATATCCGTTGATATGGAATTGTATGTAACAACTGATGCACAAGCACTTGCTCAGCACCACCAGACTGATGCTCAGCTGGACCCTGGGCAGTGAAGAGACTGAGATGAACTCCCAACACTTTCAATACAATTTCTGCTTGCTGTCAGCTGATAGAGAACGTCCCTTTGGCCACTATCAGTCAGCTGTCCTCACTCCGTTCCCTCCCAGCTCCATGTGCCCTCCACTGACCATGGCCTTGGCTCCGTACAACACTGCTTAGCAGCAGCTGTAAACATCAGAGTGTTATCAATGGTTTTCTCCTAGAACCAAAACACTGCACCACAGCAGACAGTCTGAAGAAAACAATTCCATCCCAGCTGTAACTCAGATTCCTGCCTGTCCCCTCTTCTTGTTCTTCCTGATCAGGAAGCAAGGAACAGAATCTGCCGCTCTCCTCTCTGAGCCCTTTCCATCAGTTCTCAGCTGGCTCCTCTGCCATCCCCAGGCAGAGCTCAGTGCCCTCTCATGGATGGCAGCAGCCTTTTCTCTTCTTCCTTGCCCATCCGTCATGCAGAATCTGTACCCCATTTGCTACAGTACAGAGCTGAGAATCAACCCACCATGTCTCTGTGAACCAAACAAGACCCTAGGCCTGCAAAGGCAAAGAGATTTGGAGTTCGCTGAGTGAATGTTTGTGGTCCTCTCATTAGTGTAACGACTCTTCAGAAAGGATCCCCTTCCAGAAGCATGTTTTGATTTTGCCTGGCTGGGCCTTGCATCTACACCGTGCTACTGGTGTTCAGAAGATGGCACACAGGTACGAGACCCATTGTGGGGCTCACAGTTGTCCAGTGAACATTGTCACTACCCAGGGCATGTCTTTCCTAAAGGTCCTCAGTGGCATTTGCCAGCTGGCTGGGGGTGTGCTGGAGACCCCAGGGAACTGCCATTCTGTTGTAATACAAGAAGAATTTTACAGAGCAGCAGCCATGGATCAAGATAAGCACTTTACAGAGCAGCAGCTGCAGAGCAGGATAAACAGCATGAGAACCAAGGACACCTCTAGCAAAAGAGTGAAAGGCTCGTGGCTTTGAAGCGGGGTTTTAGGGTTCTTATTGCAGAAGCTTTCTTCCAATTAGTACGTGTGATTTTTGAACACCCTTGTTTGTTTGCTATAAAAGTACGGCTCTTCAGGCAATAGATGGACACAGCTATATTTAACTATATTGGTGTGTGGTTGTTTGTCCTAGAACGCTGACTTTTGCCTTCAGGTTCGCCAACACATGGGGGCCCGCAATGTCATGGGATTTAACTCTTGAACACCTGTGGGATCCCGAGAAACTAAGCCAGTATTTGAGTCAGGGATGGCGCAGCCTAGATAGATCTAAGGGGCTATGACTTATTTGGGGCTTGGCTTGTGCTTACCGTGCTCTATATAACACTGTTCCGAAAAGAGAGAATTTCCGAGCTGAGGTTCTAGCCAAAAAGGGAAATCCCCAAGTCAATTTTGATCAGTCACAGGAGGCACCAGTAACAATATCAGTTGCCCTTGTGGAAGGCAAGAAATGGAAATGGGTGTCCTCACGTCTAGAACGGAAAAAAGAAGTGGAGGAGGAGGCAACAGAAGATCCAGGTGACAGGTCTGGATAAGTACCGAGAAAGGAAAAAGGAAAAGTGTCATGAAGAAGAGAGTGATGAGGAGGAAATCTCTGTTACTGTTTGTTGATCCCTGAAGATGACTGAAATCGAAGGCGTAAGAAAGGAGTTCACACGGCACCAGAATGAATCTCTTGTTACCTGGTTTCTTCGCTGTTGGGACAGCTGGGACGGTAGCTTGTTGAGATGTGACAGGCCCTTCCCCATATTCTGGAAGAATCTTAGTGTAATACAGTGGGTGTAGACAAAAAGGCGTAGGTTATATAAGGATGTGTCTGTTTCAATAAATCGCCATTTTGCCACTTCATCTCTTTGGTGTCACTTGGTAATTGGCCTAGCTGCTGCTTCAGTTGAAGGCGAGAGATCGTAAAGAAATTAACGACCATAAAGCCTTCATGTGTATCATTAAAATTCTCAGCTATTAGACACAAGCGCTTTCCAGATTGAGCAAGGAACAACAGTACAATTGCACCACGTGTTTCCTTGTGGTGTTACCTACGTGACCACAGAGAAGACACGAGGAAGTGGCATGACCAGCCTACTCCTGTACTATGAGCACGGGTGAGGGAACTACAAAACAGTCCAACCACCAGTACGGCTGCTCCAGTTATCACAGGTAACCAATAGAGGGGCCCTGCCCTCATTCAAGGGAGTGGAAGGGATAATAGAGTTTATTGGACTGTGTGGATTTGATGGCCTAGCACATCAGAACCACAGAAATATAAGGCACTGGTGGATACTGGTGCACAGTGCACCCTAATGCCCTCCAGTCATGAAGGGACAGAATCAATCCATATTTCTGGATATCTCTCAAGAATTGACTGTGTTGGAGGCTGAAATAAGCCTCACTGGTAAAGACTGGAAAAAACATCCTATGTGAGTGGTCCAGGGTTTCCGTTCATACTTGGTATTGAGGATACCTCAGAAGAGGGCATTTCAAGGATACTAAGGGGTATCACTGGGCCTTTGGAATCGCTGCTGTAGATATGGACAACATTAAGCAGCTGTCTGTTTTGCCTGGCCTGTCAGAGGACCCGTCTGTTGTGAGGCTGCTACGAGTAAAAATAAAAGAGCAGCAGGTACCGATTGCTACAAAGACAGTGCACAGACGGCAGTATCGCACCAACAGGGATTCCTTGCTCCCCATTCATGATTTGATTCACCAGTTGGAGAATCAGGGAGTGATCAGTAAAACTCACTCACCTTTTAACAGCTCCATATGGCCAGTGCGTAAAGCCAGTGGAGAATGGAGGCTGACAGTAGACTACCGTGGCCTGAATGAGGTCACACCCCCACTGAGTGCTGCTGTGCTGGAGAGCAAATAATTCAAATTCTTCTATGAGCCAGTTTTGCTATTAAGTGAAGCAAAGTAAAAGGGCCTGCCCAGGAAATTCAGTTCTTAGGTATAAAGTGGCAGGATGGATGTCATCACATCCCAACAGTGATTGACAAAATCACTGCCATGTCTCCACCAACTAGCAAGAAAGAGACACAATCTTTCCTGGGTGCAGTGGGCTTTTGGAGGATGCACATTCCAAACTACAGCCTCATTGTAAGCCCCCTTTATCAGGTGATGCAGAAGAAGAATGATTTTGCATAGGGCCCAGAGCAGCAGCAGGCTTTTGAACAGATTAAACAGGAGATAGCCTGTGCCATGGACCTGGGGCCAGTACGGACTGGACAGGATGTAAAGAACATCCTCTATACTGCTGCTGGAGAGAAAGGTCCCACTTGGAGTTTGTGGCAAAGAGCCTCAGGAGGGACCCAAGGCCGACCCCTGGGATTCTGGAGCTGAGCGTACAAGGGGTCTGAAGAGTGCTACACTCCAACTGAGAAGGAGATCTTAGCCGCGTATGAGGGGGCTCGGGCTGCTTCCGAAGTAGCTGGTACTGAAATGCAGCTCTTTCTGGCACCTCGACTGTCAATGATGAACCGGATGTTGAAAGGGGAGGTTCTCTCCACCCATCATGCTACCGATGCCACCTGGAGCAAGTGGATTGCACTGATTAGACAACAAGCGCGGATGGGGAACCTCAATCGTCCAGGAATTTTAGAAGTGATCATGAACTGGACTGAAGATAAAAAGTTTGGAACATCACCAGGAGAAGAGGTGTCATGTGCTAAAGCGGCCCCACCATACATCGAACTACCAGAAAATGAAAAGAAATATGCTCTTTTCACCGATGGATCATTTCATATTGTAGGGAAGCATCGGAGATGGAAAGCTGCTGTTTGGAGCCCCACACGACAGGTCGCAGAGGCCACTGAAGGTAAAGGAGAATCAAGTCAGTTTGCAGAGGTAAAAGCTGTCCAGCTGACCTTAGATGTGGCTGAACGGGAGAGGTGGCCAATGCTTTATCTTTATACTGACTCATGGATGGTGGCAAATGCCTTATGGGGGTTGTTACAGCAGTGGGAACAAAATAACTGGCAACGGAGGTGTAAACCTATTTGGGCTGCTGAACTGTAGAAAAACATAACTGCTCAAAAAAAAGATATGATTGTAAAGGTGTGTCACGTGGATGCACACTTGCCCAAGAGTCGGGCTATTGCAGAACAACAAAACAACCATCAGGTAGGTCGAGCTGCCAGAATTGAGGTGGCTCAAATAGACTTGGACTGGCAGAACAAGAGTGAATTATTTCAAGCTTGATGGTTCCATGAGACCTCAGGCCATCAAGGAATGGACATAACATATAATTGGGCTAGAGACTGAGGGGTGGACTTAACTATGGATGCTATTGCACTGGTTATTCATGACTGTGAATCATGTGCCATAATTAAACAAGCCAAGAATATGAAGCCTCTCTGGGGGGAAGGCCAAGGCAAAAGTATAAATATGGGGAGGAGTGACAGGTGAATGATGTCACCTTGCCAGGATCTCATAATGATAAGCGTTTTGTGCTTACCATGGTGGAAGCAACCACTGGGTGGCTTGAAACATACGCAGTACCCCATGCTACTGCCAGAAACACAATATTGGGTTGTTAGAAACAAGTCCTATAGAGACATGACACCTCAGAAAGAACTGAGTCTCATAATGGGACACATTTCAAAAATTCCCTTAATAAATACTTGGGCCAAAGTTCATGGCATTGAGTGGATTTATCATATCCCCTACCATGCACCAGCTTCTGGTAAAATTAAAAGATACATTGGGGTGTTGAAAACTATGTTGAAAGCAATGGGTGGTGGAACACTGAAGCACTGGGAAAAGCATTTGCATGTGGTGCAAGGATGCTGTTAAAGTTCATATCCCACATGTGCCCTGTGTCTCATCACAGGATGTGGGGTGTGAGAAGGGCCCAGTCTGAACAAGCAGTCAATCCCAGTGAAACTCTGAACTTCAGATCTCTCAGTTCCAGTGCCCTCCTGTGCACACTCTCCCATAGTTTGATGTTCTTTATGTTCTGCATTGCCCAGAAGTGCACCCAGTGCTCCAGGTGAGGCAGTAGCAATGCAGAGCAAAGAGGGACAAACCTTTCTCCCACCCAGCTGGCAATAAATTGCTTGATGCACTTTAGGGGACTGTTGGCCTTCTTGGCTGGCTGGGCACACTGCTGACTCACTTAAAATTTTATGTTGAGCAGGACCCCCAATCCTTTTCAGTCAGACGTCTCTCATGTGTCCAATATACAGACAGTGTTTATGTCCAGGGTTGCCCATACCCAGGTGCACAATCAGGCACTTGTTCTTGTTATACTTTATGCACTTGGTGCTTAGTACCAACTGGTACCCACTTCTCTGACTTGTCCACATCTCTCTGCAAGTCCTCTCCACCCTCAGTGGAGGCAACAACACCTCCTCATCTGGTCTCATCAGCAAACTTGCTCAGAACATCTTCTAGTCCTGCATGCAAGTCATCTGCATAAACATGAAAGGAAAGTGGCCCTAAAATGGAACCCTGGGGAGCTCTGACAGTGACCATCTACCAGCCCAATGGAACCCACTGACTATAATCCTTTGGGACAGAACTACTGGCCAACTGCTCACCCACCACTGCTGGTGAACCTGAAAGGCAAAATGTCAGCGTGCTGGGTCAAACAGAGAAACACCAATATAGTTACATATAGCTGCATCAATTTATTGCCCGAAAGCCAGACTTTTATAGGAGACAGACAAGGGTGTCCAAAAATCACACACGCTAATTGGAGGAAAGCTACTGCAATAACAACCCTATAACCCCCCTTCAAAGCCACGAGCCATTCATTCTTTTCCTAGAGATGTCCTTTGTTCTCATGCTGTTTATCCTGCTCCGCAGCTGCTGCTCTGTGAACTCCTTATCTCAATCCATGGCTGCTGCTCTGTAAAATTCTTCTTGTATTACAACACACCACGTTCTGTTTCTGTCTAGCTGTATGCAGGAATTTCTGTCCAGAAGGGTGCTGGAGAAATAGTATCAAAAGCTCTACTGAAATCCTCAAGGATTACATCAACTGCCTTCCCTTGTTCAGCTCAATGGATAAAGGTGTCATAAAAAGACCTGAAATTAAATAGGACCTTCCCCTCTGTATCTTGTGTTGTCTGTGACCTGTCCTTCAGTTGTTTTTCCATAACTCCCACCATCATTTTCTCCATAATTTTACCAAGCACTGTAGTGAGACTGACAGGTCCATAGTTGCCCGTGTCATCTTTCTTGCTCTTCCTTACAATGAGACAACATTTGCCAGCTTCCTGTCAACAGGTATGACCCTAGATTTATTAGATGCCATTGAAATGCGAGCCCAGAGCATGCTAAAGTGTCATCAGTGCAAGAACGTAGATGTGCCATAGCTTTGCAATGCCTTGAAATCCAGACTATGCCACAGATGGAGCAGAGAGGAAGATCTGCCTCTTCTGTAGTGAACTCATCCTTTTGATAAGCTGAATATCACTACATACTCCATGGGGTCAGGTGCAAAAGACACAATGGGTGCCCTAAGCACGTGGCTGAGGTGGTATTTAGGATGGCCAAGAATACCTCCCTTCTGGCCCTCAGCTGATGCTCCAGAAGGAGGTGTCTATCTCATAGATTTTCCGTCACAGTTTACAAGCACTAGCACAAAACTAGGATCACCCAAGGCATCTTGGGCATCACTGAGAGACTGTGTATGAGTAGTGCAGTCCCTGTGGAATAAAAACCAAGGATTCAGATGAGGGACTCACACACAGACACCTCACTGTGCACATCTGAACTCAGCTAGGTGAACTTGTAGCTCCTGTGGTTCTTTGAAAAACTGATCCCAATTCAGCCCCAGGGTTTCCATCTGAGGATGAGATGCCTAACGCTAGAATAAGGATGGGATGGTCTGTTGATAACAGGACAAATGGAAACGGATTTAAATTAAAAAGGGGAGACATAGGTTAGATGTGAGGAACCTATATTTTTACACAGCAACACTGGAAAAAGTTGCCCTCAGAGGCTGTGCATGCCCAATGGATGGGATCCTGGGTTTACTCTGGGTTTACCCTCACGTCAGTCCATGTTTCTACTCATACTTTTGTCTAGGTGAACTCTCACTTTACTCAAGGTTTTACTCACAGTTTACCATCAGGGAGTGTGATCGGGAGATGGGCTGGTGGAGTGACTTGCTGGCATCCCCGAGGGAAGGCTGCCAGGCAGATACCCCCAGAAAAGTGGTTGACTCCCTGCCCTGTCACAGTCAGACAGACCTGACTGATGAGAAGGGTTGGAAGAGAGTCCCAACTCAACATCACAGGAGCCCCCCCATGCCTGCCTAGCCCTCGACCCCTGATCCATCTAAGCAACAGGTTTGACACTCTGAAATCTGAAGGAGATAAGAATGGGGAGGCAATGGAGGATCTGCCTAGGAGGAAACCTAATGCAAGGCAGTCACTACCAAGCCTTGTGACTTCCTCTGCCATGAAAGAAAGAAGGGTGGCCGTGGTGGGTGACTCCCTTCTCAGAGGAATAGAGGGCCCCATTTGCAGACTGGACCCCAGTTGTCAGTAAGTCTGCTGCCTTCTTGGTTTCAGGTCAGGGACATAATGAGGAAACTCCCAATGCTGGTTAGGTCCACTGATTATTTTCCACTACTCATAGTTTAGGTGGGCAGTGATGAAATTTCTTAGATAAGACTACAAACTATAAAAAGAGATTTCAGGAATTTAGGCCATTTAGTTCACAAAGTGGGAGATCAAGTGATTTTTTGTTCTATACCTTCAGTGGCAGTGAGGGACACAGAGCAGGCTTGGAAAGCAAAGCAATGAACAATTGTCTCAGAGGTTGGTACTGAGCCAGAAACTTTGAGTTCTTTGATCACAGGACAGTTTACTTGGCCCATGGTCTGTTATCCATGAATGGAACCCAACTGTCTCAAAGGGGGAAGTGAATCCTAGCATAGACGGTAGCGGGGCTTATCGAAAGAGCTTTAAACTAGCTACGATGGGGGAGTGGACAAAACAGGGCTTACCAGAGATAAGCCTAGGGAAATGCTGTTTGAGCTGGGAGAGAGGCAGATGCCTCAGCTGAAGTGCGTCTACACCAACGCACGCAGCTTGGTCAACAAGCAAGAGGAGCTGGAAGCAACTGTGCATCTGACAAACCATGACCTAGTTGCTATTACCGACCCATGGTGGGACCACTGCCATGACTGGAGTGCTGTGATGGATAGTTACAAGCTCTTCAGAAGGGATAGAGGAGGAAGGAAGGGTGGTGGTGTGGCCCTTTATATTAAAGAGAGTTTTGATGTTGAAGAGCTTGGGCTTCAGAATGAAATGCATGTTTGTAAGGATCGGGGGAAAGGCCTGTAAGTGTGACATCTTGCTAAAGGTTTCTTATAGACCGCCTAATTGATGGGTGAGGCATTCTATGAGCAGCTTACTGAAGTCGCAAGATTGCCAGCACACATTTTCTTGGGAGACTACAACTTCTCTGATATATGCTGGGAATATAATAAATAGCAGAGGAATCAGTCCAAGAGGTTTATAGATTGCATGCAAGACAGCTTCCTTACACAGCTGGTATGAAGTCCTACCAGGGGTGGTTCCTTGCTAGACCTGCTCTTCACTAACAGTGAAGGACTGGTAGGAGTTGAGAAGGTTGGGGACTGTCTTGGGCAGAGTGGCCATGAAATGGTAGAATTCTCTATTCTTGGAGATGTCAGAAGGGTGACTAGCAAAACTACTATCCTGAACTTCTAGAGGGCGGACTTTGACCTGTTCAGGACACTTGTAGCACAGGTCCCTTGGGAGTCGCTCCTTATGGGTAAAGGGGTCCAGGAAGCCTGGACACTCCTCAAGATGGAAATCTTAAAGGCACGAGATCAGGCTGTCCCTGAATGCCATAAGGTGAGCCATAGGGGAAGAAGACCAGTGCAGATGAACTGGGAAAAACTATTGAGACTCAGGAAGAAAAAGAGAATCTCCGTCCTCTGGAAGAAGGGGCTGGGTACTTGGGGAGATTACAAGGAAGTTGCTAAGGCATGCAGGGAGGAAGTTAGGAAGGCACATTACTTCCCTGTCCCTTAATCCATGCCCAGAGCTTCTCAGCCATGTCACTGCCAACTGTAAGCTCCATGCAGAGTTCAAGTGGGACACAGAGGGCACAGCCTTCTGCTGGGTGGATGCAAGTGTTGGTGGAACCAGATGGGACAAAGCCCTCCCACCATGCCCTCCTGGGAAAATGGCCACCCCAAGAATGGCAGTCTGCCTCCTCCATGACCCCATCTGAAATGCTCCTGCACTGATTGATTATAGGGCTTTAAACCAGGTCCAAATGGGGAAGGGTGGGGAATTGGATGTGACAAAGAAGGGCTGAGGGATATTGTTGCTGTTGGAGATTGAATGGAAAGCCTCTGAGTTGTTCTATAGGATTGTGTGAGGATTCCTCAGAGAAAGTCTTGTTGCCAATACCCCGTCCTAAATCTTACTGTGTACCCTCTGGGGGTAACCCCAACCTACTGCTGCCCTAAAGTGCCTGTAGACCAGTGCGGGTAGCATGGGAAATAAACGGGACAAATCAAGAGAAAACCACAGAGCTTTTCCTTTCATGCAGGCTGCTGATTCTGAGCAAGGCCCTGAACATCAGTACCACAGTGTAGATGCAAGACCCAGACAGGCTAAATCAAAGCATGCTTCTGGAAGGGGATGCTTTCTGAAGAATCCTTACACTAATGAGAGGACCACAAACATTCACTCAGCGAACTCCAAATCTCTGTGCCTTTGCAGGCCTAGGGTCTTGTTTGTCTCACAGAGACATGGTGGGATGGTTCCCACCTCTGAACTGTAGCAAAGTAGGTACAGACTCTTCATTACGATTAGGCAATGAAGATGAAGAAAGGCTGCTGCCATCTGTGAGAGTGCACTGAGCTCTGCCTGGGGATGGCAGAGGAGCCAGCTGAGAACTGATGGAAAGGTTTCAAAAAGAAGAGCAGCATATTCTGTTCCTTGCTTCCTGATCAGGAAGAACAAGAGGAAAGGGACAGGCAGGAATCTGAGTTACAGCTGGGATGGAATTGTTTTCTTCAGACTGTCTGCTGTGGTGCAGTGTTTTGGTTCTAGGAGAAAACCATTGATAACACTCTGATGTTTACAGCTGCTGCTAAGCAGTGTTGTACGGAGCCAAGGCCATGGTCAGTAAAGGGCACATGGAGCTGGGAGGGAACAGAGTGAGGACAGCTGACTGATAGTGGCCAAAGAGACGCTGTCTATCAGCTGACAGCAAACAGAAATTGTATTGAAAGGGGTGGGAGTTCATCTCAGTCTCTTCACTGCTCAGGGCCCAGCTGAGCATCAGTCTGGTGGTGCTGAGGAAGTGCTTGTGCATCAGTTGTTACATACGATTCTATATCAACGGATATATAGTGATAACTATTACTCCTCTCCTTTTATCTCTCTTAGTAAACTGTTTTGTTACAACCCAGAAGTTGTACTCTTTTTCCCAGTTCTCATCCCCATCCCACTGGGAATGGGGCAGTGCACAAAGCACTGTGAGCTGCTGAGCCACATGTTGGGTTCAACAACCACAGTCATTTTGGTGCCTGATGTGAGGCTCCAAGGGTTGTGGTAACAGCACATCTGTCCAGAGTGGACAGGGCTTTGTGGGAGTTGGAGATGTGCAGGCCATGGTGCTGATAGTTTCCCTATTTGTGAAGCTTGCTGAGTCTTCTCATGAAGCTGCATTTCACAGCTCCTTGCTTGCTGCTTGTTTTCCCTGCTGCAACATTTGTCAACTCTGGATGCTGGATTAGGGTATTTATTTTGCTATGCTGTTTGACCTTGGTTTGTACCA
Organism: Coturnix japonica; assembly: GCF_054131305.1. Classification (NCBI taxonomy): domain Eukaryota; kingdom Metazoa; phylum Chordata; class Aves; order Galliformes; family Phasianidae; genus Coturnix; species Coturnix japonica. The sequence continues at coordinate 14,948,497 of NC_140671.1, read as the reverse complement.
CGATAAAATTGGCAAAGTGAAGTTTTGTGCACATTCAGCTCTTTGGACATCTTTGGGTTTTGGAAGTAATATTGTTGGTATGATTAGGAATTACACATTTTACACTGTCGTCTCTGGGAGACCAGGGGTATTCAAGGAGAGACTGGATATTGTGTTGAGGGACATGGTTAAGTGGGAGCTATTGGTAATAGGTGAACGGTTGGATTGGATGATCTTTTAGGCCTTTTCCAGCCTTGGTGATTCTATGATTCTAGGATTGAGGTTAAACAATTATTCAGGAATATCAGTGAGAGATCTGCCCCAAGGTGAGAAGGCTCTGCATGGCAGGGGGTGTGGGACAGTCTGGGCAGCTGCCTGGAGTGGTGGGCACCCCCAGGGCTTTGGAACTTCATCTCCGAGCAACTGCAGGATCCTGAGAAACTGGTAGAATATTGGAGACAGGTCTGCTGTGGCACTGGTAATCCTAAAAAGGCCCAAATGACTGCAGTGTGCCAGGGCCTGGCCCACACCTACTGAGCTGTGTTCAACACTATTCAGCATCTTCAAGGGGAAGAGAGCTGGATCTGCTGACATTGCTGCAGCCTCTGCAACTCCTGGCACAGTCCCTGCAATAGCTCCAAGTTTTTGCTACACATCCTGCAGTTGCTCCAAGCTCTGGACAGATCCCACTGTCACTCCACCCCTCATAAGGAGCTCTGCGGTCACTTATGCTACAGGTCCTGTAGCTGTTCCAAGTATTGAGATAAGAAAATTAAGCAAACCACTGAGTGCTGCTGTAGAGACGACGGGACTGCTGTGAGACACACAAGACCTTCAGGCCTGTAGAAATGAGAGGACTCGAATCCTCTGTGCACTGTATCAGTGTAAAGAGAGGAGGAATGAAAAGAACTAGTTGTGCTTCTATCTGTGGCTGTACCTTCCCCAAATCCAGACAAAGTTGGATAAGAGAAGAGCTAAGGAAAAGCGTATTTTGAATGCTATTTATTTATCTCTTAACCTATTCGGGGAATCTGGTTCCATGTTTACATGAGCTCTTGGAGTGAGAAAATGGATAGTAGGTGTGAAAGAAGTGAAACAAATTTTTATTTATAAGTTCAATAACATTTTTTTGCACGTTGCTATATCTCACATAATCAATCAATCAAAGATGCATAAAAGATGAAGAACCATCACTGGGAATCATGCGATGAAGATGTGCACTTTATTGAAGCGGGAATAGTGAGTATTGCAACACCTTCCTGAGAGCGTGCTTGATCTCCCTGTTCCTCATGCTGTAGATAATAGGGTTCAGTGTTGGAGGAACCACTGAGTACAGAAGTGCCACTGTCAGATCCAGGAGTGGGGAGGGAATGGAGGGGGGCTTCAGGTAGGCAAAAGCACCAGTGCTGAGAAACAGGGAGACCACGGCCAGGTGAGGGAGGCACGTGGAGAAGGCTTTGCGCTGTCCCTGCTCAGAGGGCATCCTCAGCACAGCCACGAAGATCTGCACATAGGACACAACTATGAAAACATAGCAGCCTACGTCTAAACTGATAGTAAAAATGAGAAACACAACTTCCCTGAGATTTGATTCTGAGCAGGAGAGCTTGAGGATCTGGGGAATTTCACAGAAAAACTGGTTGACAACATTGCCTTGGCAGAGAGGCAGTGAAAACGTACTGGCAGTGTGCAGCAGGGAATTGAGAACCCCAGTGCCCCAGGCAGCTGCTGCCATGGTGGCACAAGCTCTGCTGTCCATCAAGGTCCCGTAGTGCAGGGGCTTGCAGATGGCAACATAGCGGTCATAGGACATGATGGTGAGAAGGGAATACTCTGCTGAGAGGAAGAAGGAAAAGAAAAAGAGCTGTGCAGCACATCCTGTGTAGGAGATGGCCCTGTTGTCCCAGAGGGCGTTGGCCATGGCTTTGGGGAGAGTGGTGGAGATGCTGCCCAGGTCGAGGAGGGCCAGGTTGAGGAGGAAGAAGTACATGGGGGTGTGCAGGCGGCGGTCGCAGGCTACGGCTGTGCTGATGAGGCCGTTGCCCAGGAGGGCAGCCAGGTAGATGCCCAGGAAGAGCCAGAAGTGCAGGAGCTGCAGCTGCCGCGTGTCTGCCAACGGCAGCAGGAGGAACTCACTGATGGAGCTGCTGTTGGGCATCTGCTGTTGTTGGGCTTGGAGTCCTGCTCAGAGTGCAGAAGATAATGACAAGTCCAGACCATTCTCAGAGGCACTACTCCTGCTATACTATGAAATGTTTTAATTCTCCTACAACAGTGTACATTTAGCACCATTACTTGCATTTAATTTCATGTAGATCAGCATTCCTTAAGCAGAAGCAGCATATGGAGCTCTAACCTTCCTCTTATTTTCTTATCCCTTCTCCCTGGATATTTTCATCTGTTTCATGTCTCATATCTTTACCCCAAGTGCTCTTAGAGCCCCCTACCCGAGCTTCTGTGGCATTCAGTTTCAGTTAGAAAATGCTGCCTGTTTGTAGGATAAGTGAATTATTCATGCCTACAGAAAATGAAGATAATTCCATCCTTCGAGAAAGGGGAGACTGAAAGCACATCATGTGTGAGTGTTCACAGAACAAGCAATTGATTGATGAAAAATTCTCAGAACTCTTATTGCCCCTTTTAGATTTCTGACTCCAAACCTCTTTGCCTCAGAACAGGAAATGGAAACCCCCTGCCTTGGCTCTCCTCTTGCAAAGTGCCCTCAGAAACATTCAGTTGTGCAGTGGAGTTGTGATCCCCTGCCCCAGGCAGCAGCTGTGGCAGCACAAACCCTGCCGGGGGCTCCTTACCCCACACGTCTCCCCGCAGCGCCCTGGGCAGCTCCCCGGGCAGGCTGAGTGCTGAGCCTGGCAGGCGGCAGAGTCCCATACCCGGCACACAGCCCCTGGGGCACAGCAGGGACCCTGCTCTGCAGGACAGCCCTGGGCACCCGTCTCAGCTGGAGCAGAAAGCTTTTTCCACAGTAAAGAAACATGCAGTGCCTGCAGTCAGATCTCCTATGGGATGTCCCAGTTATAGTTACCCCTTAATTAAAAGCAGCTCATGGTCAGCTGTGAGACTTACCTTGTCATGGTCTGTGAGCAATGCTCCTGCAGTGAGTTCACAGCCCGCTCACACCACACACATCCTGCAAGCTCTCTCCAATTTCTCTCCTCTCCTTCTGTCACCTGCAGGCTGTGCTGTGCACGAGATCTGCTCCTGGGCACAGCTGTCTCTCTGCAGCTCTGCCCACTTTTATGAGCTCCCTGTGTCCCAGGAACCTGGACAAGCAAGCAGCAGATTATGTCATTTTTATCCTTCCCACTCATTTCCCCTGACATGTCCCTGGGTCCTCATGGCCAACAGCTCCTGAAAGACAACAGCATCATGACTGTGCTTTGAAATCCACTCAATTAACCACCACATGTCCAGTGGTCAGTGACTGATTGGAGACATATGGGGAGTGCTCCCAGAGATCGTTTGATGAAACAATAAGGGCAACCAGACAAGGAAGGCGAGGTTTGGACTTTCCCTGTGCAGGGCAGTGATCCAGCTGAGGCAGCGCAGGAGTCTCATCCCTTGACAGAAATCCTGGAGCTGAAATGGGATTCGGCTCCCCACAGAACCACAGGAGCTGGGATTTCTCTGGTTCAGTTCAGAAGTGCACAAGGAGTTGCCTGCATGTGAGCTCCTGCTCTGAGTCCTCGGTCCTTCAGCTGGGAGGCAGCAGCTCACACACAGACACTGGGTGATGCCCAAGGTGCCTGGGCTGCTCCTGATGTTTGCAAGTGCTTGTAAACCATGTGGGAAATCCCTGAGATAGACAGCTCCTTCCTGGGCATCAGCTGAGGGCCAGAGAGGGGATAGCACCGGCTGTCCGGTGAATTCACTCACAGCTACAAGAGCAGCACAGGGCCTTCAGGAAAGCCATGCCCATGGTGTGTCCGTGCTGCTACGTCACCTCCAAGACCCACGATCGGTCTAATGTTTGTGTGCCACCTTCTGCACACTGATTCTATAGATGAGCTATCCAGTCAGGCAATGTCCAGTGATGCTTTTCAATTAGGATATTTACTTCTGAGCTTTTGCACTAATGCAAACACCAACACACAAGAAGCTAGAAATCTTGGTAGAGCTGCAGGCCTGAGCTCCTGTTTGGACCATGGGGACACAGTTTAATGGTTTCCACAACTGCACTGTAGCACAAGGGGGATACCGAGTCTTTAGGATGGATGGGCGAGGAGACAAAGAAGGGCGACTGCCCTCTGTGAGAGTGCACTGAGCTCTGCCTGGGGATGGAAGAGCAGACAGGTCAGAGCTAATGGAAATGGGAAACAGAGGAGACCATCAGTGTCTTTTCCTGTCTTCCTGATCAGGGAGAGTAAATGGAAGGTGCCCTCTGCAGACAGATGGGAATCTGATGTTGTCTGTCCCTTGTCCCATTTGGTGGCCTTTGTCACTCCATTATCTGTGGCAGGGACAGCACAGCAGGGCATGTGGCATCCAGCAGATCCATGGAGAGCACAGATGGCAGCTTCTTGACCAAGCAGTGGAGGAACCAAAGAGGAGAGGTGCTCTGCTGGATCTCATACTCTCCGGCATGGAAGGACTTGTGGGAACTGTGAAGGTGAAAGGGGCATCAGGCCATGTGCAAGATGCAAATGTATCTCTTTTAATTTATTTATTTATTTTGAGGCTGTAAGCTTAATAGTTGATCATAAATGTCAATAAAACTGAAACAAATAATTGAAGACAAAGATGGAAATCAATGAAAATGTGTTAACCCTTCTCAACATGAAAAATTCTCATGAGTCTTGTTCCATTTTAAGTTGTAAATATGAATCTTTGAGGTGATTTGATGTCTTTTTTTTTCTTTTACTGAAACTACAATGTTTTCCAGAACTGTGTTCGCTGGACACAAATGCCTTCAGGTTCAGAGACACAGACAGCGGTGCCAGTGCCAATGCCCTGTGACTGTAGCCTGGTGCCCAGCACTACTCTTCCCTGCTGCCTATTTGATGTGCCTCATCCTCCAAGTTTTTTCAGCTCTCCTAAAGAAATGGCCATGGTTAAGGGCATGTTTTCAGCAGGCCATTTGGGCACACACTACTCCCACTGCCCTCCAGATTTCTCCATCCCTTGCTCTTTGTTCAGTCAGATACCTCCCAATTATCTGTCTGATTTCTGACTTTCAGGGGGATTACTGGAATTTGTTCCATCTCCCCAAAGTCTGATGGAATGTGTTGTCAACTCCTTCACTGTGATTTGATCTATCCCTTCCTATCTATTCTTTTTCTTCTTCTTATACTTTTTCTTTTTCTCAATCACTGTCTCTTTTTTATTAAGGCACGAAGTCTGAAAGATGTTCATTAATGTCAGTAAAAGTGAAAAACAGAGTTGGAGACAAAGATATAAATCAATGAGAATGTGTTAACCCATCTCAATGTGTGAAATACTCACAAGTCCTGATCAGTTTTAAGTTGATACCTCTCAACTACCTGGCTGATCTATCCCAGGGAGATTACTGGAATTTGCTCTATCTACCAGAGTCTGATGGCCTCTGTTGTCAACTACTTCACTGTGATTCAATCTATCCTATCCTACCTCAGTAAAAATCATTTCTTTTAAAAGTATTCCATATGAAAGACAAACTTCAATAGATGCAGCTTGAACATGGCATGCAGTTGATCACTGTGTTTTACTGTTCATTCAATTGCATCACCTTTCTTTCCATTTGCTGGCCAGATAAAAAAGAGAAATCTTTCCTTTTCCATGTGTAGCTGGTTCTCTGAGGAAAGCCAGTGGAAGTTGGTGCAAAGCAGTTTTAACACTGAGCGGATGAATGCAGAGGAGAAGAGTGATGTGAAGAAAAGTGATGTAAGTCCCATAGGTCCATTGTGAGCAGAAATTGGGTAGGGAGGTTGAGAAGGACCTTTGTCAACACAGTAACAGTACAGAACTCATTGGGACATCCTGGATTGGTATCAGTTGCACAGTGCTGCTTTAATGTCTTCTTTAAACCCAACTATAAATAAATAGGCAATAAATTTATACTGGATTCTTTAAGCTCTCTCCAGATATCCCTCCTTTTTGCTGAACAAGTTCTGATAACCTGAAGAAGATAACAAGATGGCATAAGGCACAGGAGATTCTTTAGGTTATAATGGGCCCCAGGGTGCATTTGATGCTGAGTTCATCAGCCTCTAGTGCAGAGAGAAGTTTGCACAAAGTGCTCAACAAGACAAAGTCGGAAGTAACAGTGAAGTTTCTTGGAGTATTAATGGGCCCACTGAGGGCCATTACCAAGTAAGCTTCCCAAGGGACTTGTTAGAGAAGATAACTGGAAGCCATGACTACAGGCAGGCAAAGGCACTGGCATGCTAAGAAACCTCTCCTTTGCCTTACGAAGCAGACAGGTCAAGCCCTGATTGCAAGACCAGTGGTAGAGAGATCCTGTCTCTCATGTTGGCTCCTGGCATTTCCTGGGGCAATGGGTTGGAGGTCCGTATGATGTTAAATGAAAGACATGGGGACAGAAGATCCCAGGCTCTACATGTGGTGCAAGGACGCTGTGAGGTTCATGTCCCATATGAGACCTATGTTTCATTGCAGGATGTGAGCAGGGATGTGAGAAGGGCCCAGTCTGAACAAGCAGCCAATCCCTGTGAAACTCTGAACTTCAGATCTCTCAGTTCCAGTGCCCTCGTTTGCACATTCTCCCAGAGTTTGAAGTCCTTTATGTTCTGCGGTGCACAATCAGGCACTTGTTCTTGTTATACGTTATGCACTTGGTGCTTAGTACCAACTGGTACCCACTTCTCTGACTTGTCCACATCTCTCTGCAAGTCCTCTCCACCCTCAGTGGAGGCAACAGCATCTCCTCATCTGGTCTCATCAGCAAACTTGCTCAGAATGTCTTCTAGTCCTGCATTCAAGTCATCTGCATAAACATGAAAGGAAAGTGGCCCCAAAATGGAACCCTGGGGACCCCGACAGTGACCATCTACCAGCCTGATGGAAAAAACTGACTATAATCCTTTGGGACTGACCTACTGGCCAACTGCTCACCCACCACATTGTGTTTCTGTCTAGCCATATGCAGAACATTCTGTCCAGAAGGTTGTTGTGAGAAACAGTATAAAAATCTCCACTGAAATCCTCAAGGATTACATCAACTGGCTTCCCTTGGTCAACTAAACGGATAACTGTGTCACAGAATGAGCTTAAATTAAACAGGACCTTCGCCTCACAAACTTGTGTTGGCTGCGACCAATGACAGAATTGTCCTTCAGCTGTTTTTCCATAACTCCCACCATCATTTTCTCCATAATTTTACCAGGCTCTGGACTGACAGGTCCATAATTGCCCATGTCATCTTTCTTGCTCTTCCTTACAATGAGACAACATTTGCCAGCTTCCTGTCAGCTGGCATGACCCTAGACTTCTTTAGATGCAATTGAAATGACAGCCCAGAGCATACTAAGGCGTCATCATTGAAAGAAAGTAGATGTGCCATAGCTTTGCAATGTCTTGAACTCCAGAGTATGCCACAAATGGAGCAGAGGGGAAGATTCGCCTCTTCTGTAGTGAACTCATTCATTTGGTAAGCAGAATAACACTACCTGATACATGAGGACTGTGTCTCTGCTCTGCTCTGCTCAGCTCACAGGGCAGCGGTCTGGCAGGGTGTTGCTCTCATGTCAGTGCAGGTAAACTCACTTTAACCTTTTTTCTTCTGTAAATGCTTCCTCTGTTTGTATGCTCAGATACACTTCCACATTCCCTCAAGTACACTTCCATATATCATTAACAATTACACTTTCATACCATCAAAACTGTTTGTCAAACAGTACAGTTCTTCAGTTCACATAAACTCCCTTAATACAGTCTGTATTCTTCAGTTATAAACACTGTGCCACAGAACCAGCACTGATTGAACCACCTCCCTCACACACTTCCTCGCAAGCAGTACATAGTATTACATAAATGGGTTGACATTCATTGGTCGGGTGGAATGTACACCTCTCCTCAGGACAATCTTACTAATCTACAGAGTACAAACTCCCGTCTTCTTACATACAAGCAGAAAGTACATATGAGTGGACAGACAACACAGTCTTTCACTTTGTCCGTGTCTGGCCATTTCCCTCACAGGAGGAAGGAAACATGGATCGGGACTCGGCACTCACCCTGCAGCTGTTCTGTGTCTCACTCACACCACACTCACTCTGACATTTAGATCAAAAACCATGGTTTATTCATACTACACAATGCTGACAACGTTTTCTAGCTGGAATCTTAATAACACTCATACTCTGGTCGACCAGTTGCAAACGTTAATGTTTTTCCCAGAGTCGGCTTGACACACGGTACCAAACACTTAAAGCAGATGATAATATTGAACATACAACCTATAACCCCCGTGATTACAACTTGGAGAACCCAGGCTACCATTTGACAGGCTATCCACTATATCCCATACCCGTAGGAGAGACCAACCTAGGTCCCTCCTATTGTCAACTACCTGGGAGAGAGTATTTGTTCTTGTTTCCATTCATATGACATACAGTTCCCTTTCATAGGAACTCACCCAAGGAGTCTTCCTACCCCAGCTGGCAACCAAAGCCATGAGCTCACCTCCCTGGGAGCAGCACGTATGGCTGTAAACTGTGTAGGATGTCTCCTCAAGACATATGGGCTCCACTTACCATACACATACCTGGTCCACCTATGGGTGGTCCTTGTCTGTCCCTGCAGTGATCAGGTGAGGAAGGGAGTCCTTCAGAGAAATCTCAGGGTGCGCCAAAAGTGTCTCCCTCTCAGCTGGTCCTGCAGCGAACAGAGCTGGTCCCACCTGGGCCGCCAAATTGACTACAGGAATTGAACTCTATAACCTCTATAACTGATACAGTCTCCCATGACATACTTATACCAAAGCTGAGGAAGTATGGGATAGGTGATTGGACAGTGAAGTGGGTCGAGAACTGGCTGACTGGCAGAGTGCAGAGGGTTGTCGTTGGCGGTGCAGTGTCTGGCTGCAGGGCTGTAACTAGCGGCGTCCCCCAGGGGTCTGTGCTGGGTCCGGTCTTGTTCAACATCTTCATCAACGACCTTGATGAGGGGATAGTGACCACCCTCAGCAAGTTTGCTGATGACACGAAGTTGGGAGGATTGGCTGACACGCCTGAAGGCTGTGCTGCCATTCAGCGAGACCTGGACAGGCTGGAGAGCTGGGCAGTAAAACACCGGATGAGGTTTAACAAAAGCAAGTGTAGAGTCTTCCACCTGGGTAGAAATAATTGCATGCACCAGTACAGGCTGGGGGAAGAGATTCTGGAGAGGAGCTCTGCTGAGAGGGATCTGGGCGTCCTGGTGGACGACAGATTGACCATGAGCCAGCAGTGTGCCCTTGTAGCCAAAAAAGCCAATGGCATCCTGGGGTGCATTAAAAAGAGCGTGTCCAGCAGGTCGAAGGAGGTGATCCTCCCCCTCTACTCTGCCCTGGTGAGGCCTCATCTGGAATATTGTATCCAGTTCTGGGCTCCCCAGTACAAAAAAGACAGGGATCTCTTGGAAAGAGTCCAGTGGAGGACCACAAAGATGGTGAAGGGCCTGGAGCATCTCCCCTATGAGGAGAGACTTAGGGAACTGGGTCTGTTTAGCCTTGAGAAAAGAAGGCTGAGAGGGGACCTGATCCAGGTCTATAAATATTTGAGGTGTGGGGGGCAAAGAGGTGAGGCCAGACTCTTTTCAGCAGTGTGTGGAGGAGGGACAAGTGGAAACAGACAGAAACTGGACCATAGGAAATTCTGCACTAATGTGTGCAATAACTTCTTTATGGTGAGAGTGACAGAGCACTGGAACAGGCTGCCTAGGGTGGTTGTGGAATCTCCTTCTCTGGAGATATTCAAGACCTGCCTGGATGCTGAGCTGTGCAACGTGGTGTAGGGAACCTGCTTTGGCAGGGGGCTGGACTCAGTGGTCTCTGGAGGTCCCTTCCAACCCCTACAATTCTGTGATTCTGTGAATATCATGGAGTTGTTTGGATGGGGAAAGACTACCCCTTTGAATGACCTTTTGTCAGGGCATGTCCTGGGATTCCTAGGATCCTCAAAATGCAGCACTGCTTCTGTCACTGAAAAATGGGGCCCTGTGTGGGACGGAGGGAGGGTCCATGAGTCCCTGGCCCACCTGACTATTTCCATGGTCTTAGCAAAGACATACTTACAACTTGAGAATGACAGTTAGCTGTGTTCATGGTGGCATGGCCACTTTTAATGGCCTTGAACTGTCTGAACATAACTGAAGAGGCTCAGGCTGATGCAAATCAGCTATTGAATGATAGTGTTGAAAAATTGGAAAGACAGGTGGCAGTTTTGATGGGAAAAAAACCTAATTCAATCATTCTCCTATGGAAGATCAGTAACAACTGTCTGGAGGACCATGGGGGCCCTGTACAAGGGAATCTGTATAAAATGGACTCTGTAAATGAAGGCACTAAAAGGTCAGATTTTGAGGTTCCATTTGGACTAGATCTATTTGAGATCTGACTGATTGTAACCCATAAATGAAAAAAAATAAATGCAGGATAGGCTGGTGGGAGTGCCCTGACCAGTGTCCACCCCCCAAACCCTGCTGCCCATAATACAGCAGCTGAACTGATGGATATAGTACAGTGGTTTAGACAGAAACCAAGAGAGCATGCCAGCATAGCTGCTCTGGTTATGGGACATGGAGGCAGAAAGTGCTATGGTGAATGGACTGGAAATTTCAAAACTGACATCCATTACTACTAACCCTGCCCTCAGGCAAAGACTTTATGCTCTTGACTGGAGGGCTTATCGCAATAAAGATTGGCGGATTTGCTGCGTAGACCGGTCAGAACTCAGATCTGCGTTGTGCTTCCTGCGGCACCAAACGCCCAACAGTGGCAGTTCCGTGTATTGCCCAGCAGGTGGCAGCAGAGACCACGGAAAGAACGTCTGCGGGACAGACCCTGGGGATCCGTTCTCTTTTGATTATAGGGGAAGAACACAAAGATGGAAGAGGAGGGAAGGGGGAAAAAAAAAAGAAAAAAAAAAAATCAAACCACAGCAAACAAATAAAAACTTCTCCAAACGTAGCAAACGTGAATGTCTGTCAATAAATTAATGAGTAATTAAATTGATATCCCTTTCCCGCCCCCCCCCCCCCCCCCCCCCAACTTCTGAGATGAAAAAAAAACACTTCTTTTAGAAGAAAACAGAGTAGTAACAACTTCTGTACCTACATTCACCACTCTGAGATCCTGTCTGGGTCTCCCAAGGCTTGTAAATAACCACTGGGTCGGTTCTGATGTCGCGTGATTTGTTGTCAGTTCTCTCATGGTTCTCCGGTCAGTTCTCCGGTGCCAGGATCTGCCACAAGGCATTCTGACCACGGGCATCATGTTTCTACGCTGCCGCCTGCATTTAACAGGCAATGGGACTGCCCAGCATGTGCAAGGCAGCACCTCTTTCACACCACCAGAATGTTTAAGGCTGTTGGGATTGTTGTTAGCGTCCCATTAACACTGAGGCTAGAGATACCCTTAGGATTGACATTACTATTAGCATTACTTTGATGGTGCCCTATCTGGGTCATTTCCAGGGGATGTCAGGAGTAAGGCACAGTGTCAGGAGAAAAAGAACAGACTCTGTTACTCTATAAACGTGATAATAGAGAGAGTTCATTGGAAAAAATACAACTCTTAAATAATGCAAAGCATGCTTCTGATTGGATGCAGGCATCATCTGGGCTCTGATTAATATTACTCTTAAGGTAAAGATTATTGTTACCATAATGATTTTTTTTTTGGATTATGATCAGGGTTAAGGTTCCTTTTGCTACAAACTTCTAGCATCATTTTTGTTGTTGCATTTGGAGTTAGGGACGATTTTAGAATCAGGGTAAGGGTTAGGATTAGAGTTACATTGCTGGTTAATGCTGTTATCTTTACAGCTCCTGTGAGGGTTGGGGTCTGGGTCAGGTGTTTAAAAATGAAATGAAAAAAGAATTAAAAAAATATATTGAAAGCTTCAGATTTCCTTAATCTTTGTGGGAATCATATAATGTGCAACTCAGATCTACCTCTTCGTGCAGTGACTGCCTGTAAATTTGCTGGAGCCTAATATAATATGGCCTTGTGCTTTCCACTAACTCACCTTCATTTCATTTTCATTACATTTGCTTGGTAGTCAGATTTTGGTGTGTGGATATTTTAAAACAATCTAACTGACATTAGCAAAAAATTAAAAATAAAATTAAAAAAAATGCACAACAGCATCGTATCAATTTTTATAGATAAGATAAAGAAGAGCAGTTTCCCTTAGTTTTCTGTGCCTCTTTACTTTCTTACCCTCTCCCCTTGTGTGAGAAACTCTCAAAGTCAAAGATTTCTAGTTAGGCAAAGATGGCAGCGATAGCAGCAGTGCTTATTCATTAATGCAATACTGCGCGCACATCCCCTATTGGCAAGGGAGAAACTGCACACCAGTCAGTGAAATCAATTCTGTTCTGTGCCCTAAACCCACTGCAGGTGATGCTCTCATGGCTCTCATTGGTTGAGCATCTCAGGCTCACAGACTCCTCGAGACTGTGGCTAGGATTCATTTCCATAGAAGGTCAATTACCAACCTCTTGTTTTTAGGTCTGCCTTGTACTTTTCTGCGGACAGAGAAGGGCAATGTTTCCAAAAGTCAGTACATTCATTCTGTCCTGTGCTGGGCTCTACCCACCCTGTGTATTTATCTTGTGCTTGTCTCAATTCTCCCCATGTCAGAATGCCCCCAGTCTGAACTTAATTCTGTTCAGCAACTTTCTTGGTGGAAAAACTACTTATACAGCTGTTTTACAAGAGGGTTATACATTCAGTTAGGGCCTACACTATGTACTGAAAATACTGGAAACTTCCACTGCAAAAACACAATCTACCTCTCCCATCTGTGCAGCCTTGCAGACCCAGAGCATGCCAGGTTATTTCTGCTTTCATAGCATTTGCATGCTGTAGGGTGAGCACAAGGTTCTGCTGCTTGATTCTTCTGCAAGAGCTGCCTACCGGCAAATGGTTGCAGAGATGGAGGATGTGACAGAAAGCATTTGTCTCCACAAGAGCAGAGTTACATTCAGTGCAGAGTGTGAGAGTCAGGTTGGTGTGGAAAAGCACTGACACGCTGGGGATGATGCAGTGCTCACATGTCTAACACTCACAGACATTACTGTCAGAAGGATGGTGCTGTGTTGTGCTTCTACCTTTGGCAGCCCCTGGAGAAATGCTATGGCACACAGAACACCTTTGTATTGCACTGACTGCTGCCATGCAGCATGGATTTAACACACCAAATCCAGAGGAGCATGACTGCATCTAACTGCCCTGAGAAAAACTACTGTAGCTGAAGAGATGAGGAGGCAGCTGCTCATCTGCAGAACAAGCAGTACTGCCAGACATTGGGCCAGGTGAGCACCTCCTGCTGCAGCGTGATGATGACAGGGCTGGAGATGATCTGCAAAGCCAGCTTAAAAGTGGGAGACGTGAGTCAACATGGCAGGAGGACAGAGGTGTTAGAAAGCAGCCAAGGCATCAAAGAGTATCAAAAGGCTTTGAAAAGTATCACAAAGTGAAAGCCAGGAAGACTGGGATATATCATGAGCAGCAACCTGGATGCTAGAGATTATTTGCTCCCATACAAAATGGTAGAGATCTTGCTGCAGACATCCCAAAGCCAGGCAAAATGGGAACCCAGAGCTCTGCCTGCACGAACCCCACAGCCATAGCATTGCAAGCTGAGCTGCCTTGCTGTTTGTTGCATTCATCCCAATCCCTGTGATTGAAGACTCAGAATGCAGTCGAGGCGATGACTGAGCATGAGAGTGACTTTATTCAATAAAAGACAGGAGGGCTTGAGAGGTCAAGGGTGAAGATGGGACTCCTCTTGTCAAGATGAGAGTGGCTCAGAGCTTGTGCTGCTGCCTGGTACCTGGGACTGGCAGCCTGACTCTAAGTCCCCATCTAAGATGCTCAGCTTCACCTCACTGATGCTGCCCTGCTCCTGCATGGTGGTGCTGCTGCTGGGACACTCGGGCTGTGCTTGGGATGGGCAGCACTGCAAAGGCGCTGGGTCACAATCCAGGCAGGTGACTGCTGTGTCTGGCAGGCTCAGGTCACGAGCTTCAGCAGAGCCAGGAGATATGAGAGCATGAACGTGGATGAGCCCCTTGTGTCCATCACTGTTACCATGTGGAAGGCTGTCATCCGAATTGCAGCGATTCATGCTTAATAAGAACTCTCCATTGATGGAAAGACACTGCTTGGTTTGGATCTTTGGGGTTGACAAGGGCTCGAATCACCTAGGAAGGCATAGAAACACAAGGGTTAGTTTCAAACATTTGCAAGTTGAATCATGAAAGGTTGTTGATACTTGGTAATAGAGTGGCGGCAGGAAGAAGCAAGTAGGCTTGAAGCAGCATAGCCACTGTCTTGAAAGTGATCCTCATTCAGGTCCAGCTCGTGTGTTGTTTCACTGTAATCTGCTTCTTTGGGTCTACCTAGTGGGCAGCAACACTCGAGCTGTTACTGATATCATTGAAAAGAACTGGAGACAATTGTTCTATTCCTAAGAGCTTCAAGGTGCCTAGAAGCACAAATAGAAACCAGCAGTATTTCATCACTTCACCAAAAGGAAGGTCAAACACCTGAGCTGTGAAGAGCAGTTACAGAACCTATGCATAAGATCACACCAGACATACTTTGTTCTAACAACAGTTATGGCACATAGTCCATTTCCTTCAATATTCCCAAAATGAAATGATGTGGAGCATTACAGGGAAAGAAACACTGCACACAGACACTATGACCCTGATTAGACTCAAGCAGCAGACTTAAAACAAGTCAGAGTTTTTGATTCCAGGATATTTCAGGACCTATCGTGTGAAATTCAGTTACACAACAGTGCCTAGGTGCCTGCGTTTCAAGCAACTTTCAGATCACAGCCATGTAAAATAAAAACAAATTCAGTGCAGAAATAGCAAGCCTGTACCTTAATACTCATGAGATTATCCATTTTTTACTGCATTCTGACTAAGTTCTAAAACTTGCTCATCCCAGTTCACTTCAGCAAGTTCCACCAATTCAAGCAACGCAGTTCTGAGATCCTGTGTATGTTGTGCAGAGAGAATTGAACAGTGCAGAAATAATCTCTGACAGCTTTAAGAGCTCTGTTCTGCTTACAAACTCTCAGTCCAAAACTATTCTCAGTTTTAAGGAAATGAACACCTGAAGCAGTTGGATCATCTGCCGCATTCTGCTTCTTGGCATCATGATTAGCACAAAGGGTTTTCTGCTGTCCTGCAGAGATGGAAAAAGTCCTGCTTACAAATGGACCAAGTTTCAGTGTACAGCAGAGTTTGTACCAGACTAATAAGCCACGTCATTCAATTCATGTGCTCAGGTTGTTATGCACTCCGAAAGGAAACAGAACTAACTGTTGGATTCTGAAGGCAATCTGTGGGGTCCTACATTACCTCCTGATTCTGGAAGAGGAAATTCTAATAGCAAATGCAGAACTTTGATCTTTGTAGACATGAGAAGAGCTGGCATTTAGGAACATTCATTTCAGGGAAATCAAATGATGTGTCTGTATTTTTACTACAGATAGTATAGGGAGCAGCCAGTTGAAGAACCAGATACAAAAAATCCAGACCATTGGCAAGAAAATACTTCTCCTTAAATTCTGTATGCTATCATGGTACAGAATTAGGCTACAGTGCCACATAGGCCAACCAAGCGTAGAACCAAATCCACAAAATACTGGTAGACAAAGCAGCAAAAACAGGGACAATATTCAGCAGACAGGCCTTTCTACTCACAGCTCAGCATGTTCTGCCATCCGAAAAGCAAGGCCTCTTGTCAAGCTCAGCTATTTCCCTTCTCAGTGTATTCTAGCACCACTGATACCCACTGGTATCCTCCTGTAGAGTGCCATCATATTGTCATCATCCAAAGGGAAAACCCACACAGCAGAGCATACAGCACTACACCCATGCTCCAAATATCCGCCTGAAAAACAAAAAGACAAGCTTACAAACATGAAGCACCTCAAATGGCTTCCTGACAGACTGGATTGTCTGCCCTTGCCAAAGCCCACATATAGCCCATGAAAAGCTGGCTCTTTCCCTCAGGAAAAAGAGCCTTATCGTCCCAGAGAAAGCATATAACCCTCATTCAATTGCCCTTTCACTCAGCTTAGAGCACTACTAAAACCAGCATCTTCACCTTAGCTCATCACACTGCTGCACTTCCTTTTACAAGGATTTCACTGGCAAAAATGAAATCAAAGCCGTCACAAGGGATTTAGCACAGTTACGTGTTACTGGCTACGAGAGCTGTCAGCACAGTCACCTGTCTGGCTTTGCTGCTGTTCTATTTATGTACAGGCACAACAAGGTTCAGACAACTCACAGTGCAGTTCTCACTTTGACTGTAAAGAAAAAGGAGGCTTGAAAAGCAGCGTGTGGAAAACAAAGAAACAAGAATTAGAACAACAGTGGGGCCATGGCACTTGTAGGAATTGCTCCGCCTTTAACAGCGATTCAAGAAGGATGAGGGCATTCCAAACCAGACCAGTTTGGACAGATTAACAACTGCAAGTAGTGGGTTCCAAAATTCCAGACATGAAATCAAAGCTGGAAAAACTCTTCACATTTTCATCTCTCAATTTTTAGTTCATTGTGCATTACAACGGAAACAATTCTTCACATACAACTTGGAAGCTAAAGACAAGTCTGACAAAACAGACTGCACAGAAATGATGGATAATTAACAGAGCAAATTGCTCTTTCAAACACTTAGTAATAGAAAGAGATCTCTGAAGTTGCTGTTCTGTAGAGCCCCAAAGCAGTCGCTTGAGGCAGTTCAGGATTAGCCTGAGACGAACCAGCCAGCTGTGAACTGAGACCAATTGCACTTCTTCTATTTTACTTTCATTCTATGTGACCTCACTAAGCAAATATTGTCTAAGACCATGAGTATCACATAAATGTGCAGATCTCAAGCTGCTCACTTATCTAGTACCCTTCGCATGATGCTTTATTTTCCTCAGCTATTCATCTAGTCTGTGTCTGTTGATTGTGCAACAACAGCCTGTTGGTCTCGATTACCTGTGAGAGGCTCTAACTTTGGCCAGGAAAAATCATTTGAGGATAAGTAATTATCTGGGACTCAGTAAGGCAGTCTTCCCATGCTTTCATAACAGCAGAGATACACACACACACAAACTCATGGAACCCCACTGCTTTGCACAATCCTGTGCACACTCACATGTGTCATGCACTGATTTCCCAGCCAGTCCTCATGGGGTCTCTTACTTAGGACAGGAGTGTAGGGGAGCAGCCAGAAGCTGTTTGCATTCCCTGCTGTCTGCTGGGCAGCTTTGCTGGAGATGCTTGGGTTGCTTTGCTTTTCCTTGGGAGGTGGGAAGGAGCTTTGGGTTGGAGGCACATCCCGTGCCAGAGCATCTCGATGGCACGTGTGTGGCACTGATCTGCAGCAGATGAAGGGGAGGAGGTCCCAGCACAGCCCTGCACCATGCTCTGCCACACTGGGCAGCTTGTTCCTGGCTCAGCAGCGCCATCAGACAAGGAGCAGGGAAGGAAATCAAGGATGGGGGGTACCATCAAACGCAGTTAGTGCATGCCTGTGCAAGACAAACAGACCCAGAGCTTGCGGGTTATTCCTGCTTTTGTAGCATTTGTGTGCTGTAGCTGAGCAAAAGGTTCTGCTGCTTGAATCTTCTTCTGCAAGAGCCACCTACCGGTAAATGTCTGCAGGGATGGAGGATGTGACAGAAGCATTTGTCTCCATGACAGCGTAGTTACACTTGGTCTAGAGAGTGAGAGAGGCAGGCAGCACTGCCTGATGTTGGTCAGGGCGAGTTCCTCCTGCCGCAGCACGATGATGGCAGGGCTGGAGATAATCTGCAGGGACAGCTCACAGGTGAGAGCCAGGAATGGACACGGCGGGAGGACAGAGGTGTTAGGGAGCAGCCACGGCATCAAAGAGCATCAAAAGGCCCTGAAAAGCATCACAGCCACAGCCAGGAAGCTTGGGGTTTTCATGAGCAGCATCCAGGATGCTAGAGACTATTTGCTGCCATTCACAACGGCAGCAGAGCTCTCGCTGCAGGCATCCCAAAGTCAGGCAAAATGGGAACACACCCAGAGCTCGGCCGCACAAACCCCACAGCCAGAGTGTTGTAAGCTGAGCTGCCTTGCAGTTTCTTGCACTCATCCCAATCTCTGCAAATGAAAACTCGGAATTCAGTCAAGGCGTTGATTGAGCACGAGCGTGCCTTTATTCAATAGGAGAAAGGAGGGGGTGTGAGGTCTGGAGGAAAGATGGGACTCATCCTCTCTTGTAATCATGAGAGCTGCTCAGAGACCGTGCTGTTGCCCGGAGCCTGGGACTCGTGTCCTGATTCTGTGCCCCCCTGCGAGATGCTCAGCTTCTCCTCGGTGATGCTGACCTGAGCCTGCATGGTGGTGCTGCTGTCGGGGCACTCGGGCTGTGCTTGGGCTGGGCTGCACTGCAGAGACATTGAGTCCAGGCTGGTGCCTGAGGTGTCTGGTGGGCTCAGGTCAGCAGCTTCAGTAGGGATGGGATGAATGAAGGCTTCAACGATGATGACCTTCTTCTCTTGATAGCTGATGTTATACGGAAGGCTTTCATCTGAACTGCAGCATTCTGTGCTTAGTAACAACTCTTCATTGATGGAAGATGCGTCATCGTAACATGCCCTGCGTCTTGGGGATATACAAGGGCTCGGGTCACCTAGGAAGGAGCAGATGTACAGCAGTTAGTGTCGAACGTTCACAAGATGAACCATGGAGATTCTTGACATTTGGCTATGTAGTGGTGGTGGGCAGAAGCAAATAGGCTTCTAGCAACAGTGTCACTGTCTTGAAAGTGATCCACGTGCAGGTCCAGCTCTTGTGTTGACAAGAGACTCATTTGGGAAAGACAGGGATCAACTGAAGATGTCAGGCACGGGCTTGAACGCCAGAAGGAGGTACAAGCCCACTGAAAGCATGAATTCTACCTGTGTTGCTGACAAGCAGTGCTTTGTAAGCTGGACTTGCACCCTTACCTGCCAGGACCAAGACTTCTGCTTCAGAGGGCTCCCTGGCACTGCTCTGCAGTTGGTGTTTGGCCACAGGGGATGGTTTGCCCAGGCAGAAGCAGGAACACCAACTGCCAGCTGCTGACTCTGCCCTCTTCCTGGGAGAACTCATTCTGCAGAGAAAACAGAGCATGCTGTCAGACGTGGTGCAGGGTGATGGAAGAGCTGCACCGAGCCCTGGCCAAAAGTTGCCTGTTCTGGGCACTGCCTGCTTTCTGCTGAAACACAGCTTAGAAACGCCCTCTGTTTCAAACAGCAGAGGATGCTTCCATTCCTACAGCTCAGCCCTCAAGTCCTGAAGGCTAAATACCTCTCAACGATGTCAAGCAAGGACATGGATCCGGAGAATGTCGGAGGCTCAGGCTGCTTTGCTCTCCCGGGGCTGGCCTTCACCAGGGAACAAAGGCCGTTGATGAGCTTGCCCCATTTCTTTGGCTCTGCGCAACAAAACAAAGAAACCAGTTCATTTCAGGCCTGGCTCGGTTGGACGAAGCTGAGCGCAATGCATTCGACAGAGCATGTAACAACGGGAAGAACATTCCCAACAAGGACACGCAAGAATGGATTTTCCCCATCCCTGGAGGTGCCCAAGGAGATTACTGTAGTTCTCTTTCTAAGCTTGCTGAACTTGGGCATAAACAAACCCCCTGAAAGTAACGTTCTGACCCTATTTGACTAACTCGCGTTGTCAAATGTAAATTACGCACCTGGCTTTGGCAATGAATTGAGGAGGGAATCGGGAACTTTTCCGCTGATGAGTTCCATGCACTCACCAGGGAAAAGCCCAACCTGTAATTAGAACAAAAAGACAGGTGAGCATTAGCCCGAGCCCAGAGCCAAAGGGAAGGTCCACTGACAGTGACACAGGGCAACTGTTTGCATCCAGCAGCCATCCTGTGCAGGCAGAGCAGCTCCAAGCTGAGATTCCCAACTCTACTGAAGTTGTGCTCTCTAGTCAAAAACGTGTGCCTACCTCAAAGCCACGCTTGCCTCTCCACCAGGGGCTCAGCCTGTTGATATGTCCTCATATCAACAATGCTCACCAGATCTCCGACCTGAAAGAGATTGAAACATCAATCCCAGATTCAGCAAATCTGGTAGGAAAACAAAGCAGAAAGGACTGCCCTCTTCTATGCACGACAACACGGAATGCCTGGAACTGCTTACCTCCAGAGAGAGCTCATCTGGCCCCTGGGTGACGTGGCTCTTAATAACATGGGCTGCCGCAAATGCTGGTACGTTTAAAGATGACATAGCACGCACCAGCTGCGGCTTCTGCATGTTATCAGCCTGCAAAACAGAGAACAGGCCGTGGTCAGGAGCTGAGGACAAACCAGGAGGATTTCAAGGTGAGGAGCACATCTGCAGAGAAAGCTGCAGCAAATGCGCTCCGTCCTTCTCAGGAGCACTTCAGAAGGAGCTGCACGTCTCATAGCTCTGGAGCAGCACTTCTTCCCCACCCTTCACTACTCCAAGCAGCTCCAACAAACTTCTCAGAAGAAATCCAGGCCAGCACAGACCTGGCAGACCAGAACCAAGTGCAGCTTGTGTGACGGCAGTGCCCACTCCTTGCTTCCACCCTGCTCCAGCAGGTTAAGGAGTCTGAGCATCACTGGCCTTTGACAACTCAAGACTTTCAGCACCTCATGCCAACATTTCTCACTAAGATACACCTAAGGCATTGAATTCTCTTCTCACTACCTCCTCTCAGTCCTCCCCTAGGAACAGAAACCATTTAGATTCTACAGCAAACTACAGCATCTACCCTGCAAGAGCACACTGAACCACCTGCAACAATGAAACATGGTTTTGGAGAGTGGGTCTGAAAACACACCTTTAGACAGCTGTCTCCCTGTAGCCAAAAGGAAACCAAGTAGCAAAAGAAGAGTCCAGCCTGAAACATGCCCATGCTACTAGCCCAAGTTTCTCACAGTGAATGCAGAATCCATCCTGTTCTTGAGGTAACAAATGACCAGTGGGTCTCCTCTTGCTCCACCCCTTCTCCTTCAAAGCCAGAAAAAGAAAAACAGGTAGAAGAAAACCCAGACGTACCTTTCCACACAAAGAGCAGAAAGTGGAACAGCAGTTGTCTCCTTCCTGAGACATGGTGGGGAGCATCCCAGAGGAAGCCCAAGTTCTTTGCTTCTCTCCACAGGGACTTCAAGCATTCTTGGCAAGAGCTGCTTTTGTTCTTTCTTCAATTGCTTCCATCACCAGAATCTCCTTTGGAAAAGGAACCCGAATGAAAGAATCAGCAAATGAAAAAGAATGAGCAATAGCCACTTTACCAGCTTTCTCCTAACATGCAATTTAGACCCCCAATTCGGGCAAGGTCTTAAAATCAGCTGGTTACAAGAACTGTCCCAAAATATATCCAGCTTCTGTACAGCTGCTGTTATTTCTGACAGCGAGTGTAATCACAGAATCATAGAATGGCCCGGGTTGGAAGGGACCTCAAGGATCATGAAGATCAATCACCTCCCTGTCCCTGCTGGCCATCCCCTCTTCTGATGGAGCCCAGGGGACCATTTGCTCTCTGAGCTGCAAGAGCACGCTGATGGCTCACGTTCTGTTTTTCATCCACCAGGACCCCCAGGTCCTTCTCTGCGGGGCTTCTCTTAAGGACTGCTCCTCCCAGTCTGTAGAAATGCCTGGGATTCCTCCAGCCCAAGTGCAAAACCTTGCACTTTGCTGTGTTCAACCTCATTAGATTCACGTAGGCCAACCTCTCGGTTGAGCTCCCTCTGAATGGCATCCCTTCCTTCCACTGCGTCAGCCGCACCACTCAGCAAACAGCAGAGGGTGCACTCCATTGCATCATTGGTGTCTCTGATAACCATGTAAAAAAGCACTGGTCCCAAGACAGACTCCTGGATGACACCACTTGTTATCGGCCTCCACCTGGACATCAAACCATGAATCACCACCCTCTATCCTCTACAAAACCTCTTTGTCTTCTACTCCTGCTGCAGCTGCAATGGCTGCACCAGCATGACTCACGTTTGACAATCCTCCAGCTCTGGCCTAGCCATGCACAGCAGCAGTCCGTCTCCCTCCCAGCTCACTCACCAGTGTGCTGCTGTGCCCCAA
This sequence comes from Coturnix japonica, assembly GCF_054131305.1. Classification (NCBI taxonomy): domain Eukaryota; kingdom Metazoa; phylum Chordata; class Aves; order Galliformes; family Phasianidae; genus Coturnix; species Coturnix japonica. The sequence goes on along the minus strand of NC_140671.1, from coordinate 14,926,238 downwards.
ATTCAGTGCAGTAGCACTGAGAGCAGGCAGCACCCATCACCCTCCTCTAACTCTCTCTGCCAGCTGCGATGAGGACTGACATAGCACGCCCACCCCAGCCCAGCTTTTCTGCTGAGACACCTCCCAGCAACCACCCAGCACCAATCCCAGTTGCTGCAAGCTGTCTGAGAGCCTGCTGGAGTGCACTGACAATAACTTTGTGGGTCAAGTATTAAGCACACCAAGCAGAAGGGAAGCATTACTGGACATGGTGCACAGCAGGGGTTAAGACTGGAGGTGGTCAGGGCTGTAGTGACCATGCCCTCCTAGAGTTCCTCATCTCAAGGAATGCAGGCCTGGCAAAAAGCAAAGTCAGGATCCTGAGCTTCAGGAGAGTCAGCTGCAGGCTGTTCAAAGAATTCTTGCATGAGAGACACTGGAAAACTGTTTTTAGGGGTAAAGGAATGGAAAAGAGATGGTAACTTTCTCAGAAAACCTTACTCAGAGCTGGAGCTCTGAGCTCCATCCCGACCACACGAAACACAGTAGAGGAGGCAGGAAAGCAGCATGGCTGAACCTGCTGGTTACAGGGAGCAACAAGAAGGAAATGGAGAAACAGCGGAAACGGAGACATGCAGCCTGGTCGCTTTGGTGGCCTTCTACAGTGGAGTGACAGCATCAGTAGGGAAAGGAAAAGCAACTGACATCACTCAGCCAGACTTTTGCAAGGCCTTCGATGTTGAGCAAGTTTCCTGTTAGAACTCAGTGTGAACAAATCTACCACTGAGCAACACCCTGAGCCCCCACTCACCTCAGCAGAGGTCAGCCTGCACCCCAGCCTTCTGCCTATTCTGCTCCATTGATGGAAGCACACCGGGCATCATTGCTACTCACCCGACCAATGATGATAGGGGCAGAAAAGGGAATTCCTCTTTACCTTTCAGATGAAAAATTGATGACTGTGTGGAATCTTCCCAGTACAGCTGTGGGGCCTTCCTTTACTTGTATCCTGCTGCTCCGTGCCACAGTGGGAGAGCTGCTCTGGCCTCTCCTCTCAGCCTGTGCCTCCTGCAGTGTGAGCAGCTTTGTGGATAGAGGAGACACCCACACAGACTTGGGCCTGGATAGAGAACTGTGCCCTACAACATAGGTACATTTACATCACGCTCTTTTCCTTGTGTGTGAGCAATCCTTGCTCTTTTCAGATGGTACTATGAGCGTGTGACACCCCAAACACATAGTTAGCATCTGTCCATATCATTAAGGCTCTCGTCAAGGCAGTTATTTCAGCCTTCTGAGGGGTAGTCCCCATGGCTGATGGTTGTGCTTCCATTCCCTGCTCAGTAGCAGTTACTGCATGTCCTGCCTTAAAGCCTCCTTGTCTCACAAAACTGCAGCTGCTGGTAAATCAGGCGTCTTCTGCATCTTCTAAGGGTTCGTCCTTCAGCTCCAACTGACTGGATGTAATGTGCAGCATCAGTTGTTTCAAAGCAGTGATGTCATCCTGGTTCTCCACCAGGGGAGTTCCGCTAAGGAAAGATACTGGGTTGGCAATAGTAGTTACAATTATTTCTATATCACCCTGCTCTACCAGGATGGCCTGGTATTTCGGGAATCTTTGGGGTGAACAGATGCCATTCAGAGGGACCTTGACAGGCTGGAAAGCTGGGCTCGGGTGAACCTAATGAGGTTCAACACAGCAAAGTGCAAGGTTTTGCACTTGGGCCGGAAGAACCCCAGGCACCTGTACAGGCTGGGAGGAGTTGTCCTTGAGAGCAGCTCAGCTGAAAAAGACCTAGGGGTCCTGATAGATGAGAAACTTAACATGAGCCAGCAGTGCGCTCTGGCAGCCCGGAAAGCAAATGGGATCCTGGGCTCCATCAGGAGAGGGGTGGTCAGCAGGGATAGGGAGGTGATCGTCCCTCTCTACTCTGCTCTTGTGAGGCCCCATCTGGAGTACTGTGTCCAGGTGCGGAGCCCTCAGTACAAAAAAGATATGGAGATTTTGGAAAGGGTCCAGAGGAGGGACAGGAAGATGATCAGGGGGCTGGAGCACCTCCCCTATGAGGACAGGCTGAGGGAGTTGGGTTTGTTCAGCCTGGAGAAGAGAAGGTTGCGGGGTGACCTCATTGCAGCCTTTCAGTACCTGAAGGGAACTTACTCCCAGGAGGGGAGTAAACTCTTCGAAAGGGCTGATAATAGCAGGACTAGGGGAAATGGTTTTAAGTTGAAGGAGGGAAGATTTAGGTTGGATGTTAGGGGAAAGTTCTTTACTAGAAGGGTGGTTAGGTCCTGGAACAGGCTGCCCAGTGAGGTTGTGGATGCCCCGTCCTTGGAGGTGTTCAAGACCAGGTTGGACGGGGCCCTGGGCAACCTGATCTAGTAAAGGCGTATGTTTGGTGGCCCTGCTAGGCAGGGGGGTTGGAACTACATGATCCTTGAGGTCCCTTCCAACCCGGGTAATTCTGTGATTCTGTGATTCTGTGGGGTGAAAGCCAATGTCCCCCTTTTGCCTCCAATACAGTAAACACTGCATGAGATATTAAAACTGGTATCCTTTGGCCCAGTGTAGATTGATGGGCTTCTTGAATATTGAGCACCAGTGCACCCTGGATATCCCTTACTCACTTCAAGCTGTTTCAAGTTTACCATCAGTCCGTAGCTGTGTATCCATGGTTGGCACCCTCCTGTCATTCCTGGCAACGTATGGAGTTCCTTGGCAGTTTGCAGCTCAGGGGTTGAGCAGATGGCTTCTTTCTTGGCAGTCCTTAAGGTTCAAAGTCCAGCTGTCATCTCCTATCCCAAATACGTCACTTGCTGCTGAGTTAGTTGTGCTTTCTGTAAACCAAGAAACTCAGCAAACTCTCAGTCTATTGTACACAGTCCTTTTGTTGCTGTGGCACCCACGTGCTCCAGTAAAGTTCCACCCTAGGATGGAGGATCCCAGGTCTCAGGCTCACGAGTTGACCAGTTCTCAACAATCATTTAGCTGTTCTCACAACCCTGGGTAACACTGTCCAGGTTCACTGAGTCTCTTCTCCCTCTATTAGGGAGAACAGATACACGCAAGTACTCGTATGCTATCATGAGGAATTCAGTAGGTTACATTTAATTTAGAAGCATGATGCAATCAAAAGCTCGCTTAAATAAAAGCATACCCTTTTCTTTCACTCAAAATAATAGCCCAGAAAAAAATAAAAACAAAACAAAACTCTCATCATAATTGTTAAAGAAATTATCTACTAAATCTCGATGGAGAGTGGAGACACATGCTAGTTTTAGGAACACAGCACTTATCTCATTATCTGAATGCATCTCAAGGCATGCTCCTTGTGAAACTGTGAGAACTTCTATCATTAACAGACGTGTACCATGCCCTGATATATGGTTAAACCGCTTGCAGTGCACTGTCAGATGTACAGGATGGCAGCTGTATGTGCTGTGACCAAATAAACCCCACACTGAAACCTTTCAGAATTTTAGGACCTACAAGTACTGCATTCATATTAAAAGTAAAAAATTCCTAAGCTACACATGTTCTAGGTTTCCATTTGTTAGATACAACATACCTTTGGAAGTAGGCGCCTAAAAAGATATGCCTTCTACTTGCTTCTCTGTCTGGCTCTTCGAAAAGAAGGCCTTTGGAGCAGGAAATGCAAAGGGCAGCTCATTTCTTAACACTGACTCTGCATCAACATTCTCTGTGTTTGCACGCTTCTTAGATGCCACTTTTCTTGTCACTGGAGTTGACAGTGCGAATTCCATATCACCCAGTTGAGTAGCATGCCTCGAATGGTGCCAGAGACGGAACAAAAGGTTTTCTGATCACAGCCGGAGAAGTTACTGTCAAAGAAATTCTAACAGCTGAGAAGGTCAGACACAATGCTTATAAAAATATCATACATTATTTGGCTATTGAACAAAACAGTTGAAAACTCTGATTCTCTCCTAGAATAAGTTCGTTTCTTATAGACTGTCAAACACCATTTTTTTATTTGTTCATCTCAGTTCTCCATTGAGGATTAACCCTCACCAGCTTATCTAAACATAAATATGAATTATCACTTGGTTTAGTTAAAAATTTGAATAATATCACAGTGGATTTTGTTGTCCAACACAGTAAGATTGAATTTCTTTCGGTACCTTTCAACCTCTGCCTACCTCCAGCCTAACTCCAGAATCTTATTAACTGTGCCTTATCGCTTCCCATTGTGTTTTAAAATCCTCACTGACTCCTTTACTTGTTCCCTTGCTTGCTGTTTCTGTGCAAACCAAACACTGGAGTTAGGGATCACGTCAAACCAACCATGGCCTACAGGTAGAAGGCAACAAAATTTATGCTTAACATACTTCTTTGCTCTATCTTTATCTTCCTTTGGTCAAGGTCCACTAGATACTTAAATATGGAGTAAGCACTAGATACAATGAGAAGCAGATTTCTTGATTAAGAGCTGTATTTTTTCTGTAAGAAACTAGCTGTACATCTTCACACACCTGCTTTGTTTTCTGAGTATTTAGATCGAGTGGAGATTCTTCAAACACTGAAGCTACATCAGAAAATTCCATGGATCCAAACGCATCTGGCACATGGCTGCAGTCTGGCACATCTTCATATGCCAGAGCCTTTTCAGACAGAAATGTTCCACCGAGATTCTTTTGCAGAATTAGAAGGAAGATTTCATCAGAAGATTTCACCACTAAAGTCTAAATAAGACTGGTTTGCAAGTTCCAAACTATGGCTAACAGCTAATGGAAGTCCACAGGCCAGCAGCAACAACTTTTATATTATGTTCTTAATATTCTAATTGCTGATATGACGTTCATATAAAGAGCAGAAGGGAAATTACTCTTAGAGCTCAAGTCATCTTTCACAGCCTGCGTCAACAAGAGCAGCACCTCATAGCCTTTGGTTTCAAGACCTGGACCACAAGCTAGCTAATGATTTTACACAGAATTCCCGAGTTCAAGTCACTGTTTACATTAGGGCTGAAATTGTACTGAAAGCCTTCAAGTTCATCACACTTAATTATCACTGGCACCACACATAACTCCACGTTACATATGTGATCACACGCAACCTGGCAACTTCAGACAATTCCCAAAGCACTCCACTTGCACTTGGCTACTAAAGTACAGAAAAAGGAATTAACATCAGAAATAGCTGCAGTCAAAACCATCTAAGAATCCAAGTCTCCAGGAAACAAGGAAAGCAAATCCTCTCCAGGACTGTGTTCTAAAAGGAAACAGATCAGAAAGGTGAGTTCTTCCCCCCTTTGACCACCCACTCATGTAACGTCCATGTCATTTCTAAGTATGCTGCCCAGACCAAGACTGAGGATGCTTCAGAAGAAGACCTTCCCTGCTAAGCCAAACAGAACAAGTAAGGTACCAAAATATGTAGAGCCAAACGAGGAAAGGTGCTCTAAGAAGGTAAGCATCACAAGAGACCAACAGGAATACTTACACAATCCAAACAATGCACAGTTTCTGTTCCACAAGCTGCCAAGAGGAATGTGTGCAGTACTCACAGCGCACCATGTACACTGCTTACTGCAGTCATATTGCTTCGTAGGACCAGCCCAACTTACTAAAACACTTTAATGAGCAATCCGAACTGTCTGGATCAGCACGGTTCACTTGGAAGGGACCTTCACAGATAAACCTGAAGAGGTGAGGCGACTGCACTATCTAAACCTTAAAGCATATAGGACCTTAAAGCATAAGCTTAAAGCACAGAAGCATGACCAGCAGGTCGAGGGAGGTGGTGCTGCCCCTCCACACTCCTCTCATTGAAACCCCATCTGGAGCACTGCACGCAGTTCTGGAGCCCTCAACACAAGAAGGACTTGGAGATGTTCAGGCAGGTCCAGAGGAGGGCCATGAAGGTGATCAGAGAGGGCTGAAAGCACCTCTACTATGTGCACAGGCTGAGAGAGATGGGGCTCTTCAGCCTGGAGAAGACTCCAAGGAGACCTTAGAGTGGCCTTCCAGTATCTGAAGAGGGCCTACAGGGAAGGCTGGGGAGGGACTTTACATAAGGGCAGGTAGCAACAGAATGAGGGGAAATGGCTTTACATGGGAAGAAGGTAGATTAGGATTGGATATTAGGAAGAAATGCTTTACTGTGGGTGTGGTGAGACACTGGAGCAGGTTGCCCAGCAAGGCTCCAATATGATTGCTTTGCAAGTTCCAAACTATGGCTAACAGCTAATGGAAGTCCTCAGTCCAGCAGCACAAAATTTTATATTATCTTCTTAATATTCTAATTGTGGATTTGATGTTCATATAAAGAGCAGAAGGGAAATTACTCTTAGAGCTCAAGTCATCTTTCACAGCCTGCGTCAACAAGAGCAGCACCTCACAGCCTTTGGTTTGAAGACCCGGACCACAAGCTAGCTAATGATTTTACACAGAATTCCAGAGTTCAAGTCATTGTTTATGTTAGGGCTGCAATTCTACTGAAAGCCTTCCAGTTCATCACACTTCATTATCAATGGCACCACAGATACCTCACAAAGAAGCATTATGACACCACAAAGGGGCATTATGACGTCAGAAAGGGCATTATGACATCACAAAGGGCATTATGAATCACAAAGGAGCATTATGACATCACAAAGGAGCATTATGACGTCTCAAAGGGCATTATGACGTCACAAAGGGCGTTGTGACGTCACAAAGTAGCATTATGACATCACAAAGAAGCATTATGACACCACAAAGAAGCATTATGACATCACAAAGGGGAATTATGACGTCAAAAAGGGTCATTATGACGTCTGAAAGGGGCATTGTGATGTCACAAAAGAGCAGTAAGACATCACAAAGGGGTATTGTGACATCACAAAAGAGCATTAAGACATCACAAAGGGGAATTAAGACGTCACAAAGGGCATTATGACGTCACAAAGAGGCATTATCACGTCACAAAGAGGCATTATGAAAACAAAGGAGCCTTATGACGTCTCAAATGGCATTATGACATCACAAAGGGCATCATGACGTCACAAAGGGGCATTAAGACATCACAATGGGTCATTATGACGTCAGAAAGGGGCATTATGGCATCAGAAAGGTGCATTATGATGTCAAAAAGGGTGTTATGATGTCACAAAGGGGCATTATGATGTCACAAAGGGGCGCTGGGAAAAGATCTCTGTGTGGAGATTGCTTCTACTAGAGGTAGTTCTATAAGACTGTTATATAGAGCTGTGCAGGGGCTGTAAATCTGTCTGCAGAGGGTGATGATCAGTTCCAAGTGTCTGCAGTCAATGCTCATGGACAGAGCCCATCCAACCTGGCCTTGAATGCCTGCAGGCCTTGAATGGGGCATCCACAGCCTCCTTGGGCAACCTGTTCCAGTGTGTCACCACCCTCTGAGCAAAAAACATCTACCTAAGATCCAACCTATACCTCCCCAGTCTCAGTTTTAAACCATTCCCCCTTGTCCTATCATTATCCACCCTCATAAACAGCCATTCCCCCTCCTGTTTATACGCTCCCTTCAAGTACTCAAAGGCCACAATGAGGTCTCCCCACAGCCTTCCATTCTCCAGGCTAAACAAGCCCAGATCCCTCCACCTTTCCTCATAGGAGAGCTGCTCCAGCCCTCTGATCATCACAGTGGCCCTCCTCTGGACCCCCCCCAACAGCTCCACATCCTTCCCAGGCCTGGACACAGTGCTGCAAATATGGCCTCACAAGAGCTGAGCAGGAGTGGACAATCACCTCCCTCTCCTGCTGGCCACCCCTTTTTCAGTGCAGCCCAGAACACACATGGATCTATCTTTTCCATACGGATATTCCCATCTGTGTACATATATATACCACACCTACACCCCCACAATCTGCTACAACTCCATAGAATTTTCAAGGTTGGAAAAGACCTGGATGATCTTATGATCTTATGATCTCAGATCTTATGATCTGGATGATCTTATGATCATCCAGTCCAACCATCACCAATACTTCCCAGTTAAATCACATCCCTCAACACAACACCCAAACTTTTTGTGAACTTCCCAGGGTTGGTGACTCTACATGAGAGAAAAGGGCACTCAGATAAGGGATTCTTCATTTGCTATTAGCAGAGGTGGGATGAGACCGAGCACTGCCCCAGCTCCTGGGATAATGCAGAAGGGCTGAGACCTTCCAGCTGCTTCCACCCAGGGTCACACAGCAAAGCCGACCCTGCAGGAGTCTGCATCATTCTTTGCATGGCATTGCTAAGAGGAAGATCCCCCCCCTACCCTTGGCTCTACACTCCAGCTGCTGTCTGCCATCTGTAAAGCCACCACAGCTCTCCTACTGGAGTTCCCATCTGCACAGTGACAGCTTGGTTTCTTCTTACTGTCAAAGCAGCCACAGCCTCAGTGCTTCTCAAATCTCCCCTTTTCAGCTGATTTCCTCTTTCTTGTGGCTGGGCAATTCCTCCCTCTCACAGTCATCCCTCTGCCCCACTCTGTGCCCACAGACCCAGAGAGGGCACACAGAGCCAGCCCTGTCCCAGCTGCTGCTGCTTCACATCTGACAGTCTCAGGAGCTGAGATCCAGGCCGAGACAGCAATGCCCAGACATGGTTTGTAGGACGTTTGTGATAGGAAATAGGGAGGCTTGTGATTAAACCTGCCCCCTAAGGAGGAAGGCAATGCTGCCTGCAGCCCCAGCAGGCATTACAAAACATCCCCATTTACAGGAGGGTTTTAAATAGCACAATTCAGGAACTACAACTGCACAAATTCCCGCATGCCCTGGAATAAGTTTGGGAATGGACATGGTTCTACCACCTGTGCAATGCCATAGAAATAACAACCATCCACCTGTAAACCTCCATCCTCTCCCCTGCTGCACAAAGGGAAGCTCAACAGCAGTGCACAAATTTCCCAGCAATGTCTGAGCACTGCTCTGTGCATCCCAACCTGCTCATCCCATCCACTCCTGGCTGGGCAGCAGGATTGGGGTGGCACATTGCAATGGGCACAGAGGAACATGGAAGCCCCACACATGTGAGGAAGAGGCTGGCTGTGCTCCACACTCACGTTATCAGACGTGATTTGCCCTTCTGTGGGGAGCCTCTGCTCTTTCCCAGCTCATCCTCCAGCGTCTGGGACTCCAGGATCTCATTCAGGCTGTTGTTGGCTGCGGGGCAGCTCCATGAAGAGCCGCCCCTCCACCGACCGGCACACAACAGCCGCTCCCGCGCACTGCGGCTCAGCCAATCGGAGCCGGCGGAGCTGCCGCTGCCCGATGGGACCCCCCCACACACATATTGACCCCCCAGACGAGGAAGAGGAGGAGGAGAGCGACGAGGAGCTGCCGCAGGAGCTGACGTTGGGGCGGGGGGGCAACGCGGGGGGGGGGTCGGCAGTGGGGGGTGGGGGAGGGGGTGGGGCAGCATTACACCCGGACCCCGTGGACCCCCCCCAGCCAAAGTGCTGCTCTCCGACCCCCGCGGGCTCTTTGTGCAGCCGCTGCCCTCCAGTTATAGGACCCCCCCCCCCATATTGCGCTTTGCTCACCCCCACCTCCGGAACCCCCCCCCCACTCACCACATCGCCCCCTCCCCCCCCGGGTGGGGTTATGGGGGGTGGGGTGGGGTCGACGATGTGCCGTAAGCCGCGCCGGGGTCGTGTGACAAACCCCCCCCCCATCAAGATGAATGGGGCGCTGTCGGGGGGGGGTCAGCCGTAAGGATAAAGCGGGGGGGTTAATGACGGGGGGGGGCAGTGCTATAGGGAACGCAACTAATCTAAGCCCCCCCCCCCCACATTAACACCCCATTGTGTGGGGGGGTGGTGGGGGTGGGGCACACAATAACCCCCCCAAAGGCCAAACAGCCCCAACACCCCCCCTCAAAGCCGCTGACTTACGCTGTGCCCCCCCTGCATGAAGGGCCCCCCCCCATCGATTGAGCCCCCCCCAATCCCATCTATAGTTGAGAGCTATGCTTTTTGTAACCCCCCCCTTTTAAAGCCCCCCCCCCCCCACAATGTTGTGCACGATGTGCTGCCCCCCATGAGCCCCTGACCCCCCCCCTTAAAAGATGGGGTGGGGGGGGTGGTCTCAGACCCCCCCTCCTTTAAACGATGGGGTGGGGGGGCGGATTGTCACTGCCCCCCAACACCAAAATGGACACCCCCCTTTTAAAGGATGGGGTGGGGATGGGGGGGTGGGGGGTGAAGGTGATCTCGCCCCCCCCCCATTAAAACGGACCCCCCACCCCTTTAAAGGATGGGTGGGGGTCGGTTACGGGCCCCCCCGGCGCTGTGTGTGTATGTGCCCCCCCCCCGTTTTGCTCCCCCCGTGGCGCAGTGTGCTGGGAAAGGATCTCTGTGTGGAGATTGCTTCTACTAGAGGTAGTTCTATAAGACTGTTATATAGAGCTGTGCAGGGCCTGTAAAGAGAGTTGAGGGGGACTCTAGTGGGCATATGGGGCTGTGGTGGGCAATAGGAGGACTAGGGGCTCTAGGGGGCTCTGAGGGTGTGTAGGGGTTGTGGATCAGGTTGGATCTTAGGAAGATGTTTTTCACTCAGAGGGTGGTGACGCACTGGAACAGGTTGCCCAAGGAGGCTGTGGATGCCCCATCCCTGCAGGCATTCAAGGCCAGGCTGGATGTGGCTCTGGGCAGCCTGGTCTGGTGGATGGCGTCCCTGCACATAGCAGGGGGTTGGAACTGGATGATTTTTGGGATCCTTTTCAACCCAGGCCATTCTATGACTGTACAGTTCCATAGTGGAACAAATATAATATGCTAACTATGTAAAACATGGAGTCAGACCTGTGTGATTTGTCCACACCAGGAGGTGATTAGAAAACAATTTGTAAGCTACAAAGCTGCTTGCTGGAAAGGAAAAGAAAATAAAACTACAAGAAAAAGGGAAATCATTTATTCCTGAAAATAGGAAGAATTATAGATCTGACATGAAATTTGAGTGAAGCTCCTGATTTTATGAAGCTATTCCCATTATTTTCTTGGTGCTGTGTTTCCCAAATGAGTGGTTTCTGGCTCTGCTGCAGCACCAGTCTGCATGTGAACATCAACTCTGTTCACCATCTGGGAAGATTAGGACTTCCCTTCTCCTACCAGCACCACTGAATTACAGTTACTCAGTGGTTAAACAAAGGAATCCTTAAAGAAGGGTTTACAGCTGTCCTGTTGTCTGAAGTGCTTGGGGCATTCTGATGCTATTAAGCTCTATGTATTAACAAGTTAAAAAAGAAAAGGTAGGCATCTGATTGTTGTGACAGTTTCTAAGCGATTTGGAAAGCTGTACCACCCAACCACTCCTTCTATTTGATGGAGGTGACAAAGCTCAGTTTAATTTCTGACTGCTGTTTAAATTCTGAAGCTCGAGCTGGTTCCTGGAGCAGAAAAAGCTCGGAAGCTGTCCCTCCTACAAGCAGGCACCTCTGAGCAAAATATGACATCTCAGTTTCTGATGGTAAGGTCAGGAGATCTGATTCCAGCATCTAGCTTTTGGCTTAATACTGTGTTAGTGGGACCTTTGGCATCTAGCACTTAATGATCTTGAAGGTTTCTTCCAACCCAAGCCCTCCCATGATCCTATGATTCTGTGATTTCATTCAGGTTTATTGAGATGAGTTCTCCTGAATGTGCTGTTCTCCATATGATTATAATTGGAGTCCAGATGGGTGACTGAAACCAGACACCAAACTTTCTGATGGCCAAAATTAAATGAAATCAATCCTTTACTGTGTCAGTAGTCTGTAACTAGAGCCCATCAGGTAATTCCCAGCCTCCTGCCTGTATCAGTGGCTGCACACAGTGAAAAAGTCTGATGGGATTTTAACCTCTAAAATGTTCCAAAGCAACCAGAGGGTGAATATATTCACTATGTAAATACCTGCAGGAATAAGCTTGTCATGTATGTCCTCAGGTACCACAGTAGTTAATGGTGGGACTCAGTAGGTCATGCTGAAAGTTGAGTCTGCTGATTTTGAAGGTCTTTTGAAGGTCTTTTCCAGCCTACATGACCTTATGCTAATATTTCTGAAATTTATTTCTGTTCAGCTCCCAGAAAACCTCCCACCCAGCCCCCAACTGACCCCGTGGTGAAAAATAAAACAGAAACCTCAGTGACGCTGGCATGGTCCCCTCCGAAGATGCACCGCCCCATTCCAGTCGATGGCTACATTGTGGAATGCAAGAAACTAACTGGCTTCACCTGGGTGAGGTGCCACGAGTCTCATGTCCCCGTCCCAGAGTTCACGGTGAGCAATCTGTCTGAAGAGGCTGATGATCAGTTCCGAGTGTCTGCAGTCAATGCGCATGGACAGAGCCCGTCTCTGGAATTCCCAGGGAGCGTGCACCTTGGTAAGCACAAAAACCCCAATGGAAATGGGTCAGTGTGTGCTGAGCAGCTGTGTTGGTTCCCTAAAGATGCTTCCTTTGACTTTAAGGTTAGCAGTGCATTAACACACCAAAGGCTTTCCTTTATTCCTAGTTCTCCTATCTCCTATCAACCTCCAGCTACCACTAAAGTGATACGAGTTGTTTCTGTGACAGAGACATGAATATCCTTATCTTTTGATATCTCACATGTGCAAGAGGCAGAACTTTCTGTAACAGATCTTAAGCACAGAAGTGCTTCTTCTAGCACTCATGCAAAGGGAGAAGTAGAAATGTACCTATGATTTAATCTTCCATCTCTAAATGAGATACCAGACTTGCATCTAAAGAGCATTAAGACATACATGTTCTTCCTCAGACCCAGTCCTGGCTGTGAAATCCCCCCTAACAACTGGTGAAGCTGTACCTGGAGGGGATGCCATGTTTACTATTGACCTTACAACAACGTGCAAGCATGCCAGCTGATGAATGTCTGCAGTTCACAGCTATTGGCCAGTGCATTCAGTCACCAGGTTTACCACTGCATGACCATAGAGCAGTACTTTCAGCTGCAGGTTCAGACAGCCTTTCTGATTGCACTGGAATAGTTTAGAAGTAGGGGAGCAATCATTCCAATAATATCTCTATCAATCAGCTTTGCATGACAAAGTAGAACAAATAAACATTCATGATGGGAGGACCTGTTTGTCATTGGGTGGAAACCTCTGCAGAAGCATGTTTAGAGCATTATTAATCAGTAGAAGGAGATGTTTGGTTGATTTTTACTTAGTAAATCCAGCAAGAAGACCAAATGAAATATCGTGAATTGCTCAGCACTGACACAATGATGAGTGCAGGAACAGAAAGTGATACTTTTTCAGAGATGTTACAGCAAACATTGACCACGTTAGCCTGATCTAAATTGAAATAACGAGGCCTTTGCTCCTGACAGGTGCTGCAGTGAGATTTACCAAGAAGAGCAAAGATGTAGAAAAGATCTGCGCTTGGCTGCGTGAGGAAGCCAAACTGCAGGCTGAGCTTTCAGACACAGGCGCTACTGTGGAGTGGATGAAGGATGGGAAGGAGCTCAAGGCCAGTGAAAATTATGAACTGCAAATTGTGGGGAAGAAACACACCCTGAAAATTCACAACGACTCAATGGATGATGCTGGAAGTTGTCAGTGCATCTGTGAGGGGGATAAAATGCTCTATCAGCTTTCAGTGAAAGGTATGTGACAGTCTGGGCTGTCCTCTTCCTGCCCAGGGCCAGCAGACTGCATTCACCTGACTCCCCGACAGTCCAGCTGTTGTCAGACAGCATCTGGGGTGTTTTCAGTGGCTGTTTTGACTTGAACTGGCCAATCTGCTTTGTAGAGCCATTTGATTTCTGTGTTCTGTCCTGTGATTCGTCCCTAAGATATAGAGGAAATCAAGGGAAAGACAGGAAAAAGAGCATCCCAGCCTTCCTGCTCTTCTGTCAGGGTGGCCACAAGAGATGATGTCAACATCTCTTTTTGTAGCAGTGATCCCAAATGTAGAAAACACCTGTGAAGAGTCACAGGGACTAAATTGATGGAGAGCAGAACTTCCTGCCAAGGCTTGTCAGCTAGTCTTAATTTTGCTTTTCTTCTCTCTCTTTGTCATGTTAGCATAATATTTCATACTGGCAGGTCTGCCCACAGAATTAACTGGCACAGGCTGCCCAGGTAGGTGGTGGGATCCCTGGAGGTGTTCAGGAGCTGTCGAGATGTGGCCCTGATGGATGTTATCAGGGGGCATGGTGGGGTGGGTTGGGGTTGGAATCAAAGGAGGACCCCCATGTATTTCATCGGGAAGCACTACTGGTAATAAGACCTTTGGAGCAAATCCTGGTAGGGCCACGCTCAGCTGGTCCAGTCTGGAGGCTGTTTCTCCTTACTGCAGTATCTGCAGTGAAAACCAGCAGCTGCTTTTGTGTGGTTGGGCTCACATCCAGCAGTGGTGACGGGACTACAATGATAAGAGACAGTTCCTGAAAAAATGAATGAAATTTGACTGTATGATAGGATGGAGTTAAATGTATTGACAGGATCTCAGTCATCCCAGTGTCCATCAGCTGGCTCTCGAGCTCCTAAATACAGGCATTCTGTAGAACGTTGTTGAATTTGTATTATACATGCGTGTTCTTGGAACTGCAGAACAAATGCATGCATAATCCAGACTTTGATTTTAGCAGCTCTGACTGCGCTGTCTCAACAGACCCAACTCAGTTGTGTGCGCTGTTTTGAAATGATATGTTAACAAGAAGTTGGAAAACAAGCTCAATTACCCTCAGTAAAATAGGACCGTGGACTTAGGCTTGAACTTTTGGCTAAGACAGTGGTGAGATTTTGAATCTTTGAAGTCAATTATTCCACTGTGTGTTAATAAGGGCCAGTTTTATCATCTAACTTTTGCACTCCAATTAATTTCCATAAAGGAATTCTTTTTTTTCTTTTTTCTTTTCAGTCCTAAGTGATATCTCTATCTTTTAGGCTTGATTTGTTTGCCAGGGGGTTACAGTGCAGTAATAGATACCCCCTCCATTGATTTCCTTCTAGTTTGCTTGTTCCAATTCTTTCCTCAGTTTTCCTATTTTAGACATTTTCTTGAAGCCTTGGGCTTCTTCCTTTGGCTCTGTCCCCTGTACAGTGTACGTCCTTCAACTTGTGGAGATAAGGTAATCTGGTACGTGGTTTATAAAAGCTGCCAATTTGCCAGCTTCTGAATTAGAATCTAGCAATTAGAACTAGGATTAAACGTGCACGTTTGATCTTATGATAAATGAATGCCTCATGGTCACCAATGTCCCTGCAGTTCTTTACCATCATATGTATTTTGTGTCTTCATATTTTGTTTCAGCACTGGCAAACTTCGTAATCAAAGAGACAAGTGGAGGAGTAATCAGGGCCGTTGCTGGAAAACAAGCTGAATTTGTTTCTGAGACCTCTGAAGCCAATGTCATGGTGAAGTGGTACAAAAATGGCAAAGAAATCAAGACCAGTAAGAAATTCACAATGGAAGATAAAGGGAAACTGCATAAGCTTGTGGCTTCAGCTGTAACGAAAGAAGACGAGGGAACATACATCTACACAATTGGAGATGACACTCTGATTTTTGATTGGAAAGTCTCAGGTAAGTTTGTGAGGCAAACATAGGATCACAATCCATGTAAAGCACTTCAGACTTAATTCATTTTATTTGTCCAATGCTGTGGGTTTCCAGTATTTAGGACAAAGATTGCATAGCTCTATTGAAGCAATTCTGACCTTCCTGTTGTCCCTATGCAAATCCACAGTATGAGCAAATAATGTAACTGTGTTGTGATGAATTCAAGACAGCCTTAGCTCCAGCTGGGGCTGGAGTCACGACTTGAGCCCTGACATCTGGGCTTCATTCATCTAGTTCATGTATTGCCTCAGCACTTACATCATCTTTAAACCTATGACTGAAATGGTCCTAAGTTATTAGCATGGGAATCCTGTCTCCTCTTTGGACAAATTAAACTCCACATTTGGAGAGTTGAGTGTCTCCTGCTGTACCCGAAGGACATTGTGATCTCTGAGGTGTCTCCCTGAGGTGCTGTAAGCACAGCCATTAGCTCATAGTGCAAGTAAAGCACTGTTAGGTCAAGCCTGGAGGAGTAATGCTTGTCACTGACATGTTCCTGTTCAGGGTGGAGCTGGAGGGTAAAATAACACAAGAAATTGTCATTGAAATTCAATATCTGTGAAATTCAGCTGGTTGCATTCACAGAACCTGGCGTTAAGATCTGTTTTCTGTTTTATATCTTGAGCCTATTTTCCATAACCCAGTCCTCATTTATGAACTGAAGCTCTACTGAAAGCCTTTCGCTGTGTATGCTCATGCTGCAGTGCAGCGCTTGTGACCTTTAACAGCACATTCACGTTCCTCTGATCACAGGATCCTTACGGTTGATTAAGACCCTCTAGTCTGACTGCTCACCCATCACCACCGTGATGCTCACCATCAGCTTAGCTAAAAACTCAGCAGAGATGATAGATCAAGCACAACACTGGATTTGGGGTGGCTAGAGATTCCTAAGATATTGAAGGATTGCTTGCAGGTGGTGTTGGTTCAGGTATTCACCCTGCATCCCACCTGCTGTTCTGTTTGGTTGAGAATCATGCATTCTGCAATTTCACTTTGTAATTCAAAGACCCTGGCTTTATCTGTTGAAAAACTGATCTAAAACAAGCCAAGAAGACTCCGTTGGAACTGGTTGATGCAGAACAAAGGCATCCCCAAAGGACAAGTTGCACTGTTTGATGAACATTATTGGATGAGAGCTAAGCTAAGATTTAAAAAGTTCTGGGGCTGTCTCTGAGCATCAAATACAGAGGAAGCCTGCATGATTCCCTGAGAATGGATACCTCCTACTTTGGTGTAGGGTTAAGGGAACACTAGCAGTAACTCCTATCACAAAATGTCGCATGGCTCAGACAAAATGCCATCAAGAGGGCTTAATTAGGAGCACCAAATGGTCGCAAGATGGTCTTAGGGCAGGGAAGTAATCTATCTATGTGATATTGATTGATGCTATTAGTTCTTAACAGCTTGACTCTAGAAGGACTGTTGTTCTTTGGTCACCTAGTTATAAAAGAATAAATGGCTCCTGTCTATTACAATTTTTAACGCATTTTTTGTTCACTGATGCCATAAATGTTCCTGGCATAGTAATTGGCCTTGGTATATTCAGTGACTGAAAGCAACAGTTGTTGCTCTAAGAAATGCAGTACAAAGCTAGGTCTGCCTGTAGCTGACAGCCATCAGCTTGCTCCTCAGGCAGGTTCTGTCTGTGTATGGGAGATCACAATGTGA
Organism: Coturnix japonica; assembly: GCF_054131305.1. NCBI lineage: Eukaryota > Metazoa > Chordata > Aves > Galliformes > Phasianidae > Coturnix > Coturnix japonica. Next base: position 14,909,049 of record NC_140671.1, on the reverse strand, counting down.
ACCACTGATTGATCAGCTAAGGCAAGTGTGGGGTCAGCTGTGGGAGCACAGGTGAAAGTTATGTAGCTGTGCTCCCTGGAGGGGTGGAGTTCGACTCCACCTCCTCTGAGACCTCATTTAAGGGCTGACCCTCACTGAGGCAGCATCTCTTGGAGATTGCTCACCAGGGAGGATCACCTCAGCTCTGGTGAGTTCCCTTTTCCTTATATCTTCTGTATTTCTACCATTTTACTTGTAATTGCTATCCTTGTTAATACCAGCATAGTTATTGCCAATACATTTGGCAAGCCAGGCAGGAGCCACTGACTTGGCATCTAGAAATATAAGGAAAAAAAAAATGTCCTTTGTGTGGAAAATCTTTAATTGGTACAAGGGGGAGAAGACCACCCCCTTAGGGACATGCCTTCCTGGACAAATTCCAGGTTTTGAGGCGTCCCCATATTACCAATTAGCAACAATTATTGAACAATGGGGCCCTTTAAGAGTACCAAATAACATGGACGCCTATTGTCTAACTGATTACTTTCTAGGACTACAAAAAGATATCTTAATTACAAAAGAAAAGCGAATGGCTGCATCTATGGCAGCCTGGCCATTATTAAATGCTTTAAATCGGGCAGAGATAAAATCAAACAACATTGCACATGAAAATGAATTGTTAAAGGCCCGTATTGAAAAATTGGAGGGTGAGATCAATCTATTGACAGGAAAAAAACCGTCATTTTCTTCCTCCAACCCTCAAATTAGATACATTTCATTTAATGACGATCAAGATCCTGAAGAAATGAATCAAAATAAGATCACTAAATCTGATCTAGAAAAACCATCTGAGACGGACTCACTAGAAGTCCGTCCAGTAATAACTCAAAAAACAAAGAAAATTCAAGATCGACCAGCAGGAGTGCCTCCTGATCAATGGCCCCCTGCCGAATCTGTTTTACATGTAACAGCCCGTCCATATACGCCTACTGAACTCATGGACCTAGTGCAACGATTTAGGCAAAGGCCAAGGGAAAGTGTTCCGGCTTGGTTATTACGGTTATGGGATTCAGGGGCAGATAGTGTACTGGTTAGTGGCCCCGAAGTATCTAAGTTGGCCACAATAACAGTACATCCTGCCCTTCGGCAGAGACTGTATGCTGGGACTCAGTTCCCTGAAGAAAACCATTCAATTGTAGAATGGATAATGGCTGCTTGCCGCATGGTGTGGACAAATAAAACTGACATGCCAGTAAACACAGGGATGTGGTCTTCTATGGAAGACCTTCAAAATTATATACGCGAATTAGGTATGAGAGAGGCTATCTACGAAGACACATTCGATAGCCCTGATATGGTTAAATTTTCTGCGGGAATGAGGGACCTAATTTTACAGTAAGCACCCTCTCATATGTATGGAACCTTGGTTTCCATACTTAATCCAGTAGTATCCGCAGAGGCAGTAGTCCAACAAGCCGCCCAATTGGTAGCAGACCTCGGAGAAACTGAGCGTTTACGAGCTAAGCGCAATATCAGGGTGATTGAGGATGCCGAGGCTTTTCCAATAGTGCGAGCCAGAAGATCGGCCCCGCGAACTTCTCGGGCAGGACCTGTTAGGGTATCCCGGAAACAAATGTTTAATGATCTGCTCCGGGCAGGCGTTCAGTTTTCAAAAATTGATGGGCAGCCCAATCAGGTTCTCCTTCAGTTGTGGAAGCAACTGAAGAATGAACAAAAATTTCAGAATAAACCCAAAAGGCCAGGGATAAGATTTATAGAGCGGCGACCAACAACAACATGGAATTTAGAAGATTTTATAGTTCCAAATAGGAAAAAGAAGCCACCTCAGGTGCCTCGGGTTATGACACCGGAGGTATCGGAGGTAAAAGACTTGAATCTGGCTCAGTTCATGGCTTGACGAGGGATGTCAGTCCTCCTAGGGCCTCTAGACAGGACCGGAGGCCCTATGTGGAACTGACGATATACTGGTCCCGAAAGAATATACAGAAGGTTATGGCCCTAGTTGATACCGGGGCAGAGACATCTATAATATATGGAGACCCAACTAAATTTAAAGGTAATAGAGTGATGATTGGAGGTTTTGGGGGACAAACCATTCCGGTCACCCAAACCTGGGTAAAACTGGGGGTCGGGCGTCTTCCACCACGGGAGTACAAGGTATCCATTGCCCCAATTCCAGAGTATATATTAGGAATTGATATCCTGTGGGGTCTGGCTCTCCATACAACAGTGGGAGAGTTCCGATTGCGGCAGAGATGCATTAGTATCCGGGCAATCCAGACAATATTGAGAGGCCATGCAAAACATGAGCCTATTTGTTTGCCGAAGCCACGCCGGATTACTAATGTGAAACAGTACAGACTCCCGGGTGGGCAGGATGAAATAACAAAGACGGTGCAGGAATTAGAAAGAGTGGGTATTATAAGGCCTGCACATAGCCCATATAACTCCCCAATATGGCCAGTGCGAAAACCGGATGGAACATGGAGGATGACAGTAGACTATAGGGAATTAAATAAGGTCACGCCACCTGTTCATGCGGCTGTACCCAATATTGCCTCCCTAATGGACACACTAAGCAGGGAAATCAAAACATATCACTGTGTCTTGGATTTGGCGAATGCATTCTTCAGTATTCCAATCAGTGAAGAATCGCAAGATCAGTTTGCATTTACATGGGAAGGGAGGCAATGGACTTTCCAGGTCCTACCCCAAGGGTATGTACATTCGCCCACTTTTTGTCATAATTTAGTGGCACGTGATCTGGCTAAGTGGGAAAAGCCAAATAATGTCAATTTATATCATTATATTGATGACCTCCTGTTAACATCCGATTCGTTAGAGGCGGTGAGACAAGCAGCAGATTTGTTGATAGCTTACCTGCAGAAAAGAGGGTGGGCTATAAACCCACAGAAGGTGCAAGGTCCGGGGCTATCTGTAAAATTCCTGGGAGTAATTTGGTCCGGGAAAACCAAAGTACTACCCAGTGCGGTAGTAGATAAAGTCCAAGCGTTTCCAGTCCCTACAACATCAAAACAATTGCAAGAATGTTTGGGTATATTGGGGTATTGGCGCTCCTTTATACCTCATTTAGCTCAGCTATTAAGGCCATTATACAAGCTTACAAAGAAGGGTCAATCATGGAATTGGGGAAAGATAGAACAGGATGCTTTCCAACAGGCAAAACTGGCAGTTAAACAAGCTCAGGCGTTGGGTATATTTGATCCGACCCTCCCAGCTGAACTAGATGTTCATGTTACTCAAGATGGTTTTGGCTGGGGCCTGTGGCAACGCCAGAGTTCTGTTCGAACCCCCATTGGATTCTGGTCTCAGGTTTGGCACGGAGCAGAAGAACGATATAGCATGATTGAGAAACAGTTATTGGCTGCCTATTCGGCATTACAAGCAGTAGAGCCGATAACGCAAACAGCAGAGGTCATAGTTAAGACTTCATTACCAATCCAGGGGTGGGTGAGAGATTTGACTCACCTTCCTAAGACGGGGGTGGCCCAAGCACAAACGGTGGCACGATGGGTCGCCTATCTAAGCCAGAGAAGCAGTCTGTCTTCATCTCCACTTAAAGAAGTACTACAGAAGATCCTAGGCCCAGTGACGTATCACAGTGATACATCAAAAGAATCGATGGTTGCTCCACCAGAGAAGAGTCCCGTTCAGGAAGGAAGATATCCTATTCCTGAAGATGCCTGGTATACGGATGGGTCCAGCAGAGGCAACCCGAGCAAGTGGCGAGCAATAGCATACCATCCCTCTACTGAGACCATCTGGTTTGATGAGGGGGATGGTCAAAGCAGCCAATGGGCAGAATTGCGAGCCGTGTGGATGGTTATAACTAAAGAACCTGGTGACAGCGTCCTGAACATCTGTACAGATAGTTGGGCTGTGTACCGGGGGCTCACTCTGTGGATTACGCAATGGGCTACCCAGGAATGGACTATCCACGCCCGACCGATTTGGGGTAAAGACATGTGGGTAGACATTTGGAATACGGTCAAACACAGGACAGTATGTGTCTACCATGTCTCTGGTCATCAACCCTTGCAGTCACCAGGAAATGATGAAGCTGACACACTGGCCCGAATCCGATGGATTGAGAATTCACAATCTGAAAATATTGCCCGTTGGTTACATCAGAAGCTACGGCATGCTGGACAGAAGATAATGTGGGCAGCTGCTAAAGCATGGGGGCTGCCTGTACAACTATCTGATATCGTTCAAGCATGTCAGGATTGCGATGCTTGCTCAAAGATGAGACCGAGACCGTTGCCTGAAACAACATCCCACATTGCTAGAGGATATAGTCCTCTTCAGAGATGGCAGGTCGACTACATTGGGCCCCTCCCTCGGTCTGAGGGGGCGAGATATGCCCTGACCTGCGTTGACACTGTAAGTGGACTGCTGCAAGCCTATCCTGTACCAAAGGCAAATCAAGCATACACAATTAAGGCACTTACTAAACTGATGTCTGCATACGGGACACCTCAAGTTATCGAGAGTGACCAAGGGACTCACTTCACTGGAGCGATGATACAGCGCTGGGCAGAAGAAAACAACATTGAATGGCGATTCCACCTGCCATATAACCCAACAGGGGCAGGCCTTATTGAACGTTATAATGGTATCCTTAAGGCTGCCCTGAAAACAGACTCTCAGTCCCTGCAGGGGTGGACAAAAAGATTATATGAAACCGTGCGGGACCTGAATGAAAGACCTCGGGATGGCAGACCCAGTGCCCTGAAAATGTTACAAACTATATGGGCCTCCCCTCTTAGGATCCAAATTACAGGCACCGATAATAAGGTAAAACTGCAGGTTGGTACTGAAAATAATCTTCTGCTCCCTGCCCCTGAGAATTTAGAACCGGGAATCCATAAGATAAATTGGCCTTGGAAGGTGCAGGTAGGACCCAAATGGTGTGGCCTACTTGCACCTTGGGGGAGATTATTGGAGGTGGGAGGTTCAGTCACCCCCTCGGTGATAGGTACATGGCCTACTGACATCGTGGTCAATACTCCGGCCTTTATTGCTAAAGGAACACCTATTATGTCCCTATGGCAGATCAAGACTCATCCTCTGGTGCCAGATATAGTTATACAGCCACAGATATCTGGCCAGAGGGTATGGTATCGGAGGCCGGGACATAATCCAGTACAAGCAGAAGTATTGACCCAAGATAAGAATACGGCCTGTATCTTGCCCTGGAGGGCGGATCTTCCCCTCCTAGTACCCTTGAAACATCTATATTACTCCCCTTAAGATTGATTCTAAGCCTCTAGGACCATTACTCTGGACTGATGAAACGCAGATGGACCTGCACTTCAAGATGATTTGTCTCCGGTAACATCTATCAAGCACTGGCCCATGGAAGATCATAAACACCCATCCAATCATCATCATTTGAATAATATCAACATCTAATGCGACGGGAGATTGTATCAGCGTCGTGATTGGGTCTCTGTAATAAGGGGAACTCACCTAATCATTGGTTCACGTTGTGAAGGGGTGGAGTGTATGGGAGATCACAATGTGAACCACTGATTGATCAGCTGAGGCAAGTGTGGGGTCAGCTGTGGGAGCACAGGTGAAAGTTATGTAGCTGTGCTCCCTGGAGGGGTGGAGTTCGACTCCACCTCCTCTGAGACCTCATTTAAGGGCTGACCCTCACTGAGGCAGCATCTCTTGGAGATCGCTCACCAGGGAGGATCGCCTCAGCTCTGGTGAGTTCCCTTTTCCTTATATCTTCTGTATTTCTACCATTTTGCTTGTAATTGCTATCCTTGTTAATACCAGCATAGTTATTGCCAATACAGTCTGGATGGAATGAAGGGCATGAAATACTGATGTGCTCATCAAACGCTGCTTGTTAGCTTAGAGACAAGGTGTTGAATTGGTTTGTTCATGTATTGCAAACAGGTTACTTAGCTGCCTTCATTTTAGCTTCAGAAGAACATGTGCAGAATACAGAATTGATTAGAAGTAATAAGAACTGTCTGCATAGAACTTACTCTTTCCTTACACAGGAGAATCAAGCACACGTTTGTATGTGAGTACCTCCAGAGGTGAAACTTGATCCCCTAGATGTAATGAGCAGAGACATTACAATCAGTTCTAACTGTATCTTAATGCTGTGCTGAATAAGCCTGAGTCAGGATGTAAACCACTTTCTCTTTTTTTCTTCAGATGAAGCCATTAATTTTGTCAGCAAGTCCAAAACGACTCCAGAAATATCAGTCAGTCCTTCTGAAGACCTGGAGCTGGTGTGTGAGGTGTCAGCTGCAAGCGGAGCTGTCGTATAGAAGAAAGATCAAATAGAGGTGAAGCAGGACCAGAGGACAACCATCATCTCCCAGGGGACGCACCGCAAGCTCATGGTCAAAAATGTGACCCTGAAAGACCAAGGGAGCTACAGCTGTGAAACAAAAGATGACAAAGCAACATTCCAAGTGAAAGTCAGAGGTGAGAAAATGCTTGGAATCCCAGAGATAAAGGAACACTTCATTTTGTGTGTCTTGCATTTGGAGGATCAACTTACAGCCTCTCTGGTGCAAAACATTTTGGCTATAGGACTTTCTTTGTCATCTAGTGTCATAGCAACACTTTTCTACATGTGCTTTTCCATCCAGGAATGAATTACTGCAACAAACAATAGGCAAGGAGGGTAACTTGTGCAGCTCTTGTAGTCAGCTGGTGTCTGCAGGGTTACAGTGCAAGAGCACACCAGGCATGCAAGGAGTGAGAAAAGGGGAGGTGTTTGATGAGATCTGGTTACAAAATTTGAATGACACAATGAGGTGGAAAATGCCACTAATCAGACTCATAAATGGCCTGGGTTGCAAAGGCCCACAGTGCTCATCCAGTTCCAACCCCCTTCTTCCTATGTGCAGGGTTGCCAAGCAGCAGCCCAGGCTGCCCAGAACCACATCCAGCCTGGCCTTGAATGCCTGCAGGGATGGAGCATCCACAGTCTCCTTGGGCAACCTGTTCTAGAGGGCCATTCCCTTCTGATTTACTGGAAATGTAGAGAGACATCAGAAGAAACAAAGAGAAGGGAGGAGGTTCAGCAGTGCATGCAGGTGTTCTAAATCTCATGTCCAAATCTGCTATCAGACTGCGAAATGTTTAGATTTATGATATGATATGAAATGATATGCCTATTCATTTCCCAAGGCAAAATAGAGGGGAAAGTATTTTCCTGTCTTAATGAGGCATCATGATGGTCCCTGTGAAGGGCAAGTATAATGAAAATGGGGAACTGGAGTAAGCTCTGCAGCAGACTACAGCAAAATGGTGTGACTGTTGTGATGTCCCTGCAGAGAAAGAAGACGTGTTTACAAACAAGGACAAGGTACAAAAGGAGGTGAAGGCTGCACTGACTCAAAATGCCACGCTGAGCTGCGAGGTGGCCCAGGAGAAGATGGAGGTGAAGTGGTACAAGGAGGGGAAACTGATCACCTCGAGCAAGAAGTTCAAGGTGGAGTCAGAGGGCAAACAGTGTCGGCTGGTGGTGATCCAGGTAGAGAAGAAAGATGCAGGGGAGTACAGCTGCGAGGCTGCTGGCCAGAAACTCACCTTCAAGATTCATGTCACAGGTGAGAGAGAACACATTTTGGCCTTTCATTCTAGAATGTTTTAGAAAACGGTCATTAGTTTGTAAGTTTTCCCTGCTATGCTTAAAATTTTTGGAGCTGAACTTTGGGGTGGTTAATTTCTGATGAGGAAATTGAACAAATTATTCTAAATACAGTTGTGAGGCAGCTCCATCTTTTAAAATCTTCAGGAATTTCCTTTTGCTGTGGGAATGAGGCCATAGACAAGAAAGTTCTGATTGCACTTCTCCATTCCCACGTGCCTGTACCACTAGAACAACTCTGCAATGCAGCTGCGTCTCAGGAAGTTTCAGAACAGGGGCTTTGTGTCAAGCACTAGGGGGTGTGCTCTATGTAACATGTTTTTGTCTTGGAAGGGCTCATTTAGCATGGGAGAGAATACTACAGGAATGTTTTGTATAAGTTGATGTTTTGAAGACATAAGTAAATGGCAGCTAGGGGACGAAAGAGTCATGAGAGTCATACAAGAAGCATCACAGAATGCCTTTTGTTGGAAGGGACCTGGAGGATCATCCAGTTCCAATCTCTGTCCTGGAAAGGAACACATTCTTTGAGACTAGGTTGCTCTAACACCCATCCAGCCTAGACTTGAATGTTTTCAGGGATGGGGCATCCATAAATTGCACAACTTCTCTCCACATCATTCTCTTGGGGCATCAGGCTGGGAGAACTGATTCATTTTTCTGACTCCTTCCCCAAAACCTGCTCTTCTTTCAAGAGGCCAAACTAATGTATCTCTCTCTTTTCAGAGCCAGAATTTGTATTTACAAACAAGGAGAAGGTACAGAAGGTGGTGAAGGCTGCAACAACAGAAAAATGCCACGCTGAGCTGCGAGGTGGCCCAGGAGAAGATGGAGGTTGTCATCAATTTATAAGCAATGAGCCAATAATGTTCCAATTATAAACTTTTATTAATTGTAGCGGGTAAAACTAAAAGGCAATTCAGCGCTGGGCGACAGGGGGATTATTGTTCCTCCAACTGCCGCGCCGTCCCGTCCCTTGCAACTTCTTTTGTATTGTCCATCCCGAGCGTATTGTCCTTTAATTGGTCGGTTGTGATCGTGCGACTTGGTGTGTCGTTCCTTGGTTGGTCCTTCCGTGGAACTTTGTATCCATCGGGGCGCGCTTTGCCTGTAACTACGCAGAGTACACAATCTACCCATAAAATTAGAGTGTTCTGCAACCTTTGTGGCCTCCATATTCCACCATTATATCCCGGTCCTAATGAACAAGCACTCCACCACAATGCTACCACATCCCGGTCTTAATGAGCAAACATTTTATCACAGAGGTCAAGTGATAAAAGGAGGGGAAACTGATCACCTCGAGCAAGAAGTTCAAGGTAGAGTCAGAGGGCAAACAGCGTCGGCTGGTGGTGAGCCAGGTGGAGAAGAAAGATGCAGGGGAGTACAGCTGCGAGGCTGCTGGCCAGAAACTCACCTTCAAGATTCATGTCACAGGTAAGACAGGTGTTGTATGAAATACAGCAGAGAACAGTAAAGTAAAATCTAGTTTCTATTATACTGCACCTGGATCACTGTAGTCTGTGCTGAGGTTTTTTCCCTAGACTTGATTGCCTGGGTTTGTAGAAAGTATTTGGTTTCAGTATGACACAAAGACCTGTTTCATTCTGTCTGTAGAGCAATAATTAGTAATATATGTACAGTGGAAGCAATATTCAAGATATTATTCAAATCTCTCCTGTGCCTGAGATCCCAAACTGTAATTCTTGTTCACCTAAACATTTGACTAAGATAAGTATGTGCAGTGAGGCTGGAGTGCATGTTCTACGTGCAGCCTTTCATGGCAGGAGAAGCAGGAACTTCTCCTAGTAGTACACTGCCTTTTTACTATGCCTTTATGTTGGAGGCTGCATCTGGATAGGTGAGTCTGCTACTCACAGTAAGAGACCTGGTAGAGCTGACTATTGCCAGAGCTCAAAGTAAGATAGATATCTGCAAATCACACACAAAGAACAAAGGACTGCGTTGGTGAGCATATTTCCTTTGTGCCTTTGACAGTCACAGTTGTGGCAATGGTAGAGGCCATGAGGAGTCTGTTCAGGAAGCCAGGAGTACTGTTCTGGGTCATGAAAAGGCAGCCAGTGGTTTGACTATCACATGTTTATGTGTTTTGATGTTTCACAGTGGGTCTTAAGTAAAAGGAACTCAGGTTTTGGTTGCCTGCAGGACAGATGTTCTTTTGGGTTCAATATGTTTGCATAGTGACTTGCAACCATGGGACTGGTGTTCAAGGACCCTCTTGGTTCCTTCAGTTCCTAGGTTCTTTCTTGCCTAGATTTGACACTTTGTTTCAACAGAAGAGCTGATATTCTCTAGTGAAGGCTATTAGTTTGGGCACAAGTGGTAACCTAAACCTGTTCCAACCTGTACATACAAACCTGCAAGTTGGTCTCATTTTGGTCCCTCAGTCAACACTTTTTCTTTTCTTCCCTCAGAGCCAAAACCTGTGTTTATAAACCAGGAGCAGGTGCAGAAAGAGGTGAGTGCTGCCCTGGCAGCAAGTGCCTCCCTCAGCTGTGAAGTAGCACAGGATCCAACCGAAGTAAAATGGTACAAGGATGGAAGACTGCTTGCCTCCTCCAGAAAGTTCAGAATGGAATCTGTGGGCAAAACACGGCGTCTGGTTGTGGAGCAGCTGGAGAAGAAAGATGCTGGAGAATACATCTGCGAGGCTGCTGGCCAGAAGATGACCTTCAAGTTGGAAATAACTGGTGAGCATTCGCTTTGGGAGCACTAAGCAGCTTTTTATGTGGCTTAGAGGAAGACTGGCTGTCTTCTACCCTGTGGGCATGGAACAGCCACAATTCCCCCCGGAACAACATCAATGACCCACACCACAAGTTGGATTCTCCTTTTTAATGTAGTGGTAGCGAGGTGAAAATCTGGCTGTGGAATATTTTTGACTAAGGAACTTCTACTTTAATTTCTAGATGCGCTGAATTACCCTCTGGAGTGTCTTTCTGAATATATAAGCAACCATGGGTGACTATGATCCTGATTTATATCTAGGTTCAGGCTTACTTTTTCAGTTAGGTTAGATCAATAGCTCCAGAGAAGATAGGGAAATACAGCAGTTCACTGATACCATGTGTCAGAAGAATGCAGCTCAGTGCTGGGCAGTTTGCTGCTTCATTCCCTCTTACAAGTTGCACCCAAGGCTGGAAAAGACCACTGAGACAGCTGAGTCCAACCCAGCCCACCCTCACTGGACTTACTAACCACGTCCCCAGTGCCACATACCCGTGGCTCTTGAGCACCTCCAGTGACTGCGGTATATCAGCGTGGTTGCTTCAGTTGTGGGAGTTTTCAGACACTGGCTGTTGTTCTAGCGAGACAAAAAACCAAAACTGATGGAACAGTGTCTATACAGGAAGCAACTGGCTGTCCTGATGGCTGCCAACAGTTTTACACAAGGTGTGTCATGCAAGCTTGCATGAGTCTGGTTTAAAAACTTGCTGTTCTGATGGAAGGAGAGGATGTTGGTACAGGATAACTGCGGGATTTGTGCTCTCCCGACATCCAGTTGCAATCACAGCTTATTGTTGCTATAGAAAACAGCTTCTCTGTAGACAAATTGAGTTAGTTCCAATAAGTGGCTGAAGCCCTAAGTGATCCAAGGTGAAGCATGATCCAAACTGGAATTTAACTAATTGTAGTAGGGAATCCAAGCCTTAATGAGATGAGTTATTTAAAATATGAGTCCTCCATCTAAAACAGCATTGAACTCTTACTCTGGTTTATGATAGAAGTGAGAGTTTAACAGCAGAAGTCTGAAGTTATGCTCCATATTTCTCATCACTCAAGAGAATATTTGAATATATGAATTCCTTTGGCTATGTTAGAGCTCATAATGAGGTCAGCTGATGTTCTTTAAATGCTCGGAGTCTAGCAATGTGGGGAAGTGGACTGCTATTTGCTGTTGAGCTTTAGGCTAAGAAGCCTGATTTTAGAGGACTGTGGACTTCCCCTTTCCCTTCCCCTCTCCTCCCCTTCTCCCTGGACTGATCCCACATGGTTTGAGAATGATTTCAGATCAAGGTAAATGAGGAATCGCCGTGTGAAAACCTGTTGTTTTACTGCACTATAAGAGACACTTAGTCAAAAGACAAGTGTGTGTTCCAAGCTTGAGATTGCAGGAGATCCTAGAAACAACTCAGCTGCTCAAACCTGTAGTCTGGCTGAATCTTTTATTGTCAGTTTTGGTCAGGAGGAGATGCTTGAGTAAGACAAATAAAAGGTCACGGGTAAGTTGGTCCTTCTTGTGATATACTTCTAGGCTTTCATCAGGGAGAAGCTTAATTAGTCCAAATAATCATAGCAGAAACCACACCAAGAGCATGAGAGTGAAATTTATACTTTCTTGACGTGAAGGAAAATTTTACCTGGTTCTGCCATTCCCCAAATATTTGTTTCCTTATGACAAGAAGAACTTTGCAGAAGTAATTTTTTTTTTCAGTCTTGCGTGCAACACAAAAAGGGGTAAAATCTAGGAGGCCACCTGAAATGTTTTTTCCATCTGGAAGGATCCATTTAACAGCACCCATGGACCTGGTTATGAACAAAACTAAGTTCCCAACTAAATCCACATTCTTCTTTCTCCTTCTCAGAATTGCCTGTGAAAATCAGCAAACCATTGGCAGACAGTAGCGTCATTGAGAAGGACAAGGTCACATTTGAGTGTGAGCTGTCCAGGCCCAACATGGACGTCAAGTGGTTCAAGGTATGGCATGTAATGGTATTTTCCTTTCTGACTTCTCTGGAAATGAATGAGAGCCTTTAATTTCACTTCCAAGGGATGCGAGTCTGAGCTTTTCCTTGATAGCTTTTTCACTGCTCTCTTTTCTTTATGCTCTTTTATTTGCCCAGATCAGCACTCTTTGTTATTATGTCCTGAGTTCATTTATCAAGTTGAAATTGAAGTTTGTTTTGGTTTTATTGTGAACTTTTTAGGTCATGCTGCACAAAATATTGTTGGTTGAACTACAGTACAGTCTTGAGCTTCAAGTCTAACACAGAAATTCTCAGCCGGGATTTTGTAGCCTTGTTGTGAACTGGGTTTTTGGGGTGAAATCTCAGTTTTCTTTGCACCTGACAGTGTGAGAATTTGCTCTGGCACTTTGTGTACCTCCCTGGTGCTCAGCTGTTCCTTCCCTTACTTGGGGATAACGTCATTTATTCAAGGTGATGTCCAAACAGGCTTGTTAACAGTCCTCCGCAGTGCTTTAAGCTGTCATAGGTCAGCCAGAATTTATGCATGTTCTATAGCCATTCCTTCATGTTGAAAACACTGCACTGTGCTTAAGCTTCAGCATATGTTCCAGTAAGCACAGTTCCATTAATTCTAGGGGAGTGGGTGAATTAAGCATAGATCTGAAGGCTCCCTTTGCTGAGTGCAGAGATGGAAGGACTAATGGAGATCTGACTTGATATTTTCCCTTCTAGGATGGGAAGGAGCTCTGTCAAAGTAAAAAAGTGGGCATTACTTCCCAGGGAAATAAGAGAAGTCTCATTATTCACAAGTGTGAATATGAAGATCAGGGAACATCCACATGCTGAGCAGCCTAAGACAAGACATCAGCTACCCTAAAGGTTCATTTTATGTTTAACTGAAAGAGCAAATAAATCCTCTTGTGGTATTTTGCACCACGGGAAGAAATGCTTCATGGGCAGTTTGGGCATTTCTTGGTTAGTCCTTTTGGATACCTTTCTCTTTCTTCTTTATGCTCAAGACAGATTTTCCCTCCATGTGTTGCATTGGTTAAACCCCAGTTTGTAGCTCATCATTGGGCTCTGAAGCATCAGACTTGTTACTGAACACATGGGTCTGCTGTGCCCTGGTAGATGCCACCTTCCCAAGGGACGTCTGAAAGGATGCTTTTTTCTGATTTCCTACTAGATGCTGTCCTCGTGTGGCCACTTGGGTTCAGTGTTAGCATGAACATGAACATGTGTCCTGTCCCATGACTTTGGTGAACTCTCATTTTCTCTCTCATTCTGCAACCAGGTTGGGTTGCTGTTTCAGTACTGGCTGTTTTATGTAGCCATTCCATTTGTTCTGGTTTACGTTCTTTTTTATTTTCTTTTTTTCAGGCATCATTTCTATACAGTAGACAAAGCCAGCCTATTACATTTGATTTACAGTTTTTAGCTTTTGCTGGTAAGCATTTCAGCTCTCAGGCAGTTTTACCAACAGCTTTGAAGAGCTGAAATGAACCAGCCTGGACACGATGGTCTGTTTTTGTTGGTGTAATGAATTTATGAAGTTAAACTGATTGACCCCATAAGGTTTTACAGTGTATGACTCACGTCTGGCAGAGTTATCACAGCAATGAGTTTATATACTTAGCATTTCAGGAGGCAAATGGTTGGGGATACTCTTTCATTTGCTTGCGTCTCAGAGTGAATCACTAGTATGTGAACCATCCTTCATCTCCTTTGTATTGCTTTTGTGTGTGTCTGTGCGTGGTTTCCCCTGTGAATTTCATTCTTTCCAGTTATATGGAAGTTCTCTTTTGAGCAGTGAAATTAGATGTTCCATCATCAGTCATAATGGTAAAGCTGAGTTGCCACATTATCTGTGTCCTTTCTGTCTGGCGTCTCAATAACTGCTGCCCCACCACAATATCTGCCTAATACTTCAGCTCCATGGATGCCTCCTTGTGCAAACTGAGAGCCTGTATTTGGTGTGCATAGATCTGGGCTTACATCTGTGCTGGTAAATGCACTAGTGCATGGGCTAAGCAGTCCTGCCTCCTGTGCTGTGGGCATTGAGATGGGGCTCCTACAAGCTGCCCATTGCAAGATATTTAGAAACTAATTGCTGCGGAGGTTTCCATCCTCTTTTCAGACTAACTAAAATTTGGTTAGTGGGATCAAAACAGAAGGGGCAGGGAGGGAGAGCTGACCAAGGACTACTGATGGAACAACTATGAATCCTTGGTTCCTCAGGATTCCCTGCATCAGCAGTTGGCAACAGGAGTAAGGGGGCTCAGGAGGACACTGTGGAGTAGTGTGAAAAATGAGCGAAGAGAGTTACTAATTGATGCCTCTTGGAAAGTAGTCCAAGAGTGGTCCTCTTCCTAAACTCTCCTCTTGTGTGTGGTTTTATCTTTATGAGGTGTTCATAACAAGTGATGTGTAGATCTCCCTTATCTCATAATGTCTTTGCCTGCCTGCAGTGAATATGCAGGATACTGGATCATATACCAGCTTCTTTGAATTACTGCTCATGTCAGGAGATAAAATCTGCCTATTCTTTGAACTAACACTGGCGAGGGTTAGTTATTCTGGCTACCGAGAGAATGACACAGCAGATTAAACTCTTTCATTTCCTTCTTTGTCAAATGCCTTTTCATCTTACTGTGTGTCCCATAGAAATTCAGAGCAGTGTTGGCTGAGGGAAGTGGAAATATTTATCTCCTGTGTGTATCTGCCACCCTATTTAGACATGCTGGCAGAGCACAGAGATTGGAGGAGTTGGATTAGGCAGTAGTTTCCCTATTGCTCACAGAACCACTTTTTCTGTGGTCTCCCAGCTACCCTGTGCCCAGTGGCCTATGCAAGATGGAGCGGAAAAGGCTCATTTTATGAACAAACAGGAACCTTTCTGGTCAGATTAATACCTGTGCTCTTTTAGAGAGATTTAGATACTAGAGATTTTAGGTACTGGAATAGGCTCCCCAGAAAGGTGGTTGAATCACCATCCCTGGTTGTGTTTAAGAGCCTTTTGGATGTGGTACTCAGGGATATGATTTAGTGTAGGGTTTTTAGAGTTAGGGTACTGGTTAGGCTGCGGTTGGACTTGATGATCTTCAATGTCTTTTCCAACCTGGGTAAATCTATGATTCTATGCAGGAACTCTTCTCCTGAGGTTAATCCAAGTTGTATCCAGGCCCTTCAGAAGGAAAGGGATATAGCAGCACAGAAATATGGCCTGATTCTGACATAACTAAATGCAGACCTGGAGAGTTAAAAGGGATTGTGTGATGTTCAAAGGATTTTGAAGCAAAGATGTCCCCTAGGTAAGATTTGTGGCTGACATTCCCCATACATTGTTTGTAGGCACACAAGCTAAGGAGAGACTAGTGATGAGCATGCAGAGAAGCCAATGGTTCAGACAGGTTTGTAGTGACACAACACTGTAGAGTTCTGTCTAGTTCTCCTTGGCATAGTTTGGAAAATAAAGATGAGGTAATTGGTGGTAACTAATATGGCTTCATCAAGGTCAAGCCATGTCTGACAAACTTGGTGGCCTTTCATGATGGAGTAACAGCATCAGTGGATAATGGGAGAGCAACTGACATCATCTACTTGGACTTGTGCAGAGCATTTGATCCCGTCCTGCATGACATCCTGGTCACCAAACTGGAGAAAAATGATTTTGATGGATGGACCAGTTGCAGGATAGGGAACTGTCTGGATGGTCACACTCAGAGAGCTGCAGTCAATAGCTCAGTGTCCAGGTGGAGGGTGGTGTTGGGACCAGTGTTATTTAACATTTTTGTAGGCAACATGGAGAGTGGAATCAAATGCAGCCTCAGCAAGTTTGCAGATGACACCAAGCTGAGCAGTGCTGTTGATGTGCTAGAGGGAAGGGATGCTACCCAGAGGGACCTGGACAGGCTGGAGAGGTGGGCCCTTGGCAGCCTCATGAACTTGAGTGTGGCCAAATACAAGGCCCTGCACCTGGGTCAGGGCAATCCCAAGCACAGGCACAGGCTTAGAGGAGAATGATTTGAGAGAAGCCTTGACCCTGAGGAGAAGAGATGGTGTGGAGGGAGGTGTCCCTGCCTATAGCAGGGGGACTGGAACTAAATGACCTTAAAGATTCAGTCAGTTCTGTTGTTTTTCTACCCTTAATTTTGCTTGAAAGGTTTTAGAATAAATGAGATTCTGGTTTCCATGAAAACTGTTTGCAGGGAGCTCCATTGTAGCTAGTAGGTCTGTCTTTAAGTTCAAGGGCAATAATGCATTGACTGTGTTGAAGAGAGAAATGACTCAGGAATGGATGATGGTTTAGAATAAAACATAATCCTACTTATTTTCTATGCAAATATGTGTAAGGAAAAGATGCTGCACTCAGTTCTGGAAATACCCTGACAAATATATCTCTACTGTTTCACAGCTGGAGATATCAAGATTGTTAAAGCACTGGAAGATGTGGAAGTGAATGAATATGGGAGTGCATCTTTTGTCTGTGAGATTTCACACGATGAGGTTCAGACCCAGTGGTACAAAGAGGACAACAAGCTGAAGGCTGATGACAACATCAGAATGCAACAAGATGGTAGGGTGTAAGCGGGGGGTCTTTCTCCTGAGTGGGGGGTGGGTTGGAGATCAAGCATATAAGACATCTGAAATGAAGTGAAGAGGGTTCAGAAGCGAGTTCCCCTTTTGTTTTGGGACTGAGGTTTAGGTGGAACAAGTGACATGGTGGGATGCTTAGTGTGGGAAGTGTGATGCTATCCCACCATCCCACACTGCTGGGAGCAGGTAGGAAATGAGTGCAGTTATTTCCAAAGTGGGGGTGAACAGGGCAGTCAGTTCACCTCTCCAAAGAGGTTTTGTCTGACTGTGAGTGTGATCCTTCTGTATCAGATACTTTGAATTTGACGGTGGCCGCATTTGATCAGTCCTTGTAGAAGCCATGTTTAGATTCTGCTTTGGTCTGCTCCATTTCCAGTTCAAAGTCGTTGGACACTAAATGAGACAGCTGCATCTCAGTAAAGGATGTGTTTGAATAGCTGTGATGTGCTTACTATTCAGATTTACAGAGCTGAGGTTTTGTCCTTGGCTATAGCAAAGAAGTCAAATCAGGTGAAATTAATTGTATTTCTGAACTAGACAAGTTTAAGTTTGGTAGCACCTAAATTTGGTGCGGTTTGTCATTGATTTCATCTGAAAGAAACTTGCAGGCTTTTTATCTGCTGTTGTCCCCAGCGTAAGATTATCCATTCACATCCTAAAGTACTTGTTATATTTTCAACTCACTCTTATTTGAATAAAAGCCTCAACAATTGGGAGCAATTTAATAAGCACAGAACAAGAGCTGGACCTTGCATTTGGTAGATACTGTACAGTATTACTTCATAGAAATGTAGTCAATGGCATTCCCTATAGACAATCGTTTGTTTTATCTTTAGAGTCGTTCAAAGAACCATTGTGAACTTGACATTAATTGGAATGGAATACACGCAAGAGACTTTCCTCTTCTTCCAATTGTCCTCATCCTTTCTTCTCTTCCACCCCTGCTTTGCAGATTACCATATAGAAATCACCAGGAAGTTGGAGGACAAGACAGCTTTGGAACGTCATTCTGTCATCCTGTCCTGTGACTTCAGGCCTTCTCCAAAGGTTGTGAAATGGTTCAAGGGCCGCACACCCATCGAGCCCTCTGAGAAGTACAAGATCAAGAGGGATAAGCATTCAGTAGAGCTCAGAATTCTGAAGCTGAAGCCCGATGATGCTGGTGTGTACAAGTGCAAGGCAGGAATTGCAGAGACTGAGGCCACGCTGACAGCTGAAGGTATGAGCAGGGAGGGTGGCCTCTTCCATGTCCTATTTCACCTCAGATTTCTCTTCTTGAGGTTGACTTCTGCCGTTCTCTCCTGCTAACTTTATACATGTATTATCTTCACATAGATGATTACACAAAGATCATCTAGTCCAACCATTCTACCACATCCCAGTATGATTTATAGTAACAGTGGTAACAGTTCACCTTGTTTCCCCACAGCCCGCAATGTAGAAGTAACGAAGCACCTGCAGGATGTAGAAATTGAAGAAGAGAGCTCTGCTGTCTTCTCCTGCGAGCTGTCCCATAATGACGAGGACGTGGAATGGTTCCTGAATGGCAACCTCCTTTACACCAACAATTACAATGACATCAAGAACGTTGGCAATTGCTGCACACTGACAATGAAGCAGGTTAAGCCTGAGGATGCTGGCACAGTGACAGTGAAGTCAGACAAGGTGTCAGAAAGCGCACTTGAAGGTGATAGGTGGGTCTGATCACACCCCTCCTGGATGTAAGAGATGCTAAGGAGCTCCAGTTCATTCTATTGTGCAGCAGTCCTGCTTCTAAAGCTGACCTCTCTGGGGTGACAAGTCATCAGAGGCTTTCTTCCAGTGGAAGGTTCCATTGCAGCAGATATCAAGGAAGGAGGATGGTTTTGGTGTCCTGCCAAAGCATTCCATTGCTTTTTATCATCATTTTACTTAACACAAGGAGAGTTACAGGAGCAATTTCTTTTACTGCTTCAGTAACATGCAGTGTCAATGCTGTTGTCTCCAAGGATTTATGACTGAAGGAGAGATCATTCAGTGTGTGTTTTGCCTCTGGGATGACTAATGACCAGGCTGTGAGCAACCTGATCTAGCTGTGAATGTCCCTTTTTATTGCAGGGGAGCTGGGCTAGATGGCCTTTAAGGGTCTCTTCCAATTCTAAGGAACTTGTGCCTGAAGTGCAGAAGTGGATGAATTATACCACTTCTTCATATCCTCCCCATGATTACAGAGGAAATACAACAAAACAACATGCATGGTCTTACTGTTGTCATTTGCTTGAATACGAAGACGTCTCTTTTTTATGGTTGAGATTTTTGTTGATATGGGTCAGGAGGAACTCACACTTTTTAGCTTTCTCAATAGGCAAAAAGTTCCAGTTGCTGCAAGCCACCGAGGTAACCAATAGAGGGGCCCTGATCCCCCTTGTGCCATCGGGATGCTCTGGCACGGGATGTGCCTCAAATTCAAAGCTCCTTCCCACCTCCCAAGGAAAAGCAAAGCAACTCAAGCATCTCCAGCAAAGCTGCCCAGCAGACAGCAGGGAATGCAAACAGCTTCTGGCTGCTCCCCTGCACTCCTGTCCTAAGTAAGTGACCCCTCGAGGACTGGATGGGAAATCAGTGCATGACACACGTGAGTGTGCACAGCATTGTGCAAAGCAGTGGGGATCCGTGTGTGTATTTGTGCATGGATGGTGTTGTACACACATTTGTGTCCATGAGTGTACAAACCAGTGGTGTTGCTCAGGTGTGTGTAGGTCTGTGGGTATGTGTGCAAGGACGAGCATGCACATATATGTACGTGCACAGGGGTGTGCAGAGTGTTGGAGCTGCACAAGGACATTGTGGTACCGGTGTGTGCGTGCACTTTGGGAGTGAAAGGAAGGGGTTACACATGTGTGAGTGTGTGTGCGCACAGGGCTGCACTAAGGGATGTGGTTGTGTGAGTACATAGTGCGTGGATGCGGTGGCACAAATGTGTGCTTGCACAGGGCTGTACTGAGGAGTTCGGCTGCACACAGGTGCACACAAAGGGATGTTTGAACCCTTTGCCCCTAAGAACAGTTTTCCAGTGTCTCTCGTCCAAGAATTCTTTGAACAGCCTGCAGCTGACTCTCCTGAAGCTCAGGGTCCTGACTTTGCTTTTTGCCAGGCCCGCATTCCTTGAGATGAGGAACTCTAGGAGGGCATGGTCACTACAGCCCTGACCACCTCCAGTCTTAACCCCTGCTGTGCAGCATGTCCAGTAATGCTTCCCTTCACAGAATCACAGAATTACCCGGGTTGGAAGGGACCTCAAGGATCATGTAGTTCCAACCCCCCTGCCTAGCAGGGCCACCAAACATACACATTTACTAGATCAGGTTGCCCAGGGCCCTGTCCAACCTGGTCTTGAACACCTCCAAGGACGGGGCATCCACAACCTCACTGGGCAGCCTGTTCCAGGACCTAACCACCCTTCTAGTAAAGAACTTTCCCCTAACATCCAACCTAAATCTTCCCTCCTTCAACTTAAAACCATTTCCCCTAGTCCTGCTATTATCAGCCCTTTCGAAGAGTTTACTCCCCTCCTGGGAGTAAGTTCCCTTCAGGTATTGAAAGGCTGCAATGAGGTCACCTCGCAACCTTCTCTTCTCCAGGCTGAACAAACCCAACTCCCTCAGCCTGTCCTCATAGGGGAGGTGCTCCAGCCCCCTGATCATCTTTGTGGCCCTCCTCTGGACCCTTTCCAAAATTTCCATATCTTTTTTGTACTGAGGGCTCCACACCTGGACACAGTACTCCAGATGGGGCCTCACAAGAGCAGAGTAGAGAGGGACGATCACCTCCCTATCCCTGCTGACCACCCCTCTCCTGATGGAGCCCAGGATCCCATTTGCTTTCCGGGCTGCCAGAGCGCACTGCTGGCTCATGTTAAGTTTCTCATCTATCAGGACCCCTAGGTCTTTTTCAGCCGAGCTGCTCTCAAGGACAACTCCTCCCAGCCTGTACAGGTGCCTGGGGTTCTTCCGGCCCAAGTGCAAAACCTTGCACTTTGCCGTGTTGAACCTCATTAGGTTCACCCGAGCCCAGCTTTCCAGCCTGTCAAGGTCCCTCTGAATGGCATCTGTTCCCTCCACCGTATCGACTGCACCACTCAGCTTGGTGTCATCAGCAAACTTGCTGAGGGTGCACTCCATTCCCTCATCGATGTCATTAATAAAGATGTTAAAGAGCACCGGTCCCAAGACAGACCCTTGAGGGACGCCGCTCGTTACCGGCCTCCACCTGGACATAGAGCCATTGACCACCACCCTCTGTCTGCGGCCTTTCAACCAATTGCTTATCCATCTAGTTGTCCACCCATCAAATTCACCTCCCTCCAATTTGGAGATGAGGATGTGATGGGGGACCATGTCAAAGGCCTTGCTCAGGTCCAGGTAAATGACATCGGTCGCCTTCCCTTCATCCACCAACGCCGTCACTCCATCATAGAAGGCCACAAGATTAGTTAAGCATGACCTTCCCCTGGTGAAGCCATGCTGGCTGTCTCGGATCACATGCTTGTTCTTTATGCGATCAAGAATGTTGTCCAGGAGGATCTGTTCCATAATCTTCCCAGGCACAGAGGTGAGACTCACCGGCCTGTAGTTACCCGGGTCGTCCCTGCTCCCCTTCTTGTAAATGGGAGTGACGTGACCCTTCCTCCAATCATCCGGGACCTCACCTGACAGCCACGACTTCTCAAATATGATGGAGAGCGGCTCGGCAACCACCTCAGCCAGCTCCTTCAGGACCCTGGGATGCACGCCATCTGGCCCCATAGACTTATACTCATTCAGTCTAAGGAGGCACTCTCGGACTTGCTCTACCCTTACAGTGGGGAGGGATTTACCTCCTTGGTCCCCACATGGAGGTATGGGGGTGCAAGACTTAGGGACGTGAAAAAGACTAGAATCCTGGCCACCAGTGAAGACCGAGGTGAAGAACTCATTCAGCACCTCAGCTTTCTCTTCATCTGTTGAAGCCATTTCTCCTTTTAAATTTACCAGAGTAGGCACGCCCATTTTGGCCTGTCTCTTCTGGCCAATGTACCTGTAGAAGGTTTTCTTGTTGTTTTTCACATCCCTCGCCAAGTTCAGTTCTGCCTGAGCCTTGGCTTTC
The DNA here is from genome assembly GCF_054131305.1 of Coturnix japonica. Taxonomy (NCBI): domain Eukaryota; kingdom Metazoa; phylum Chordata; class Aves; order Galliformes; family Phasianidae; genus Coturnix; species Coturnix japonica. The sequence continues at coordinate 14,886,971 of NC_140671.1, read as the reverse complement.
CTGATCCCACATCTGCAAGTTCGGACGGCATCCCTGTATTCTTCCCGGGTGACACAGCCTTGTTTCCAGAGCTTGTACACCCCTTTCTTCACCCTCAGTTCTCTTAGCAGGTCCTTGCTGAGCCATGCCGGTTTTCTACCTCTCCTGCCCACTTTCTTAATCAGGGGAATGGAGACCTCTTGTGCTGCCAGGAGGGCATCCTTGAACAGTAGCCAGCTCTCCTCAACGTCCTTATCTTTGAGGGCAGCGCGCCAGGGGATCTTGGCCAGCATTCCATTGAGTAGCTTGAAGTCTGCTCTTCTAAAGTTGAGCATCCTGGTCCTGCTCTTTGCCAGGCCCACATCGCTTGAGATCACAAACTCAACCAGGGCATGATCGCTGGAGCCCAGGCAGCCTCCAACCTTGACGCCTTTGATGATCTCCTCAGCGTTGGTGAGCAGCAGGTCCAGCAATGCTTGACCTCTGGTCGGTCTGTCCAATACCTTCCCTTCTGCTTGGTGTGCTTAATGCTTGGCCCACAAAGTTATTCCCAGTGCAGTCCAGCAGTCTCTCAGACAGCTTGCAGCCAGCCATGCTGATTTCCCAGCCTGACTGGAATCCCCCATCAAGTTGAGAGTCAGTGAGCGCGGTGCTTCTGGTAGCTGCAGTAAGCAGGGCCCATCAACAGGCTCCCTTGACCAGGCGGCCTGGAGCAGACCCTCACCTCCAGAAGCCCATTATTGGTTCAGTCCCGAATTTTACCCGCAAGTTCTCAACGTGATCGTGGCTGTTCTTAGTCCTTTGCAGTCAGCTTCTTCATAGAGAGGGCAAATACCTTGCCCTCCGGAATTCCATAGTAACAATCATGTCTCCTTTATGTCAGGTGAGGTGTTTTTTGTTGTTGTTGTTTTTTGTTTGCTTGTTTGTTTGTTTTCCATTTTCTAGGTAGAAAATTTAATTTCTGAGCCAGGAGAAGAAGAAGTGCAACATGTAACAATCTTCCTGGCACTGTGCAGTTTGCATGAGTAGCCAAGTGCTCCTCAGGTAACGTGTGCTGCAGAGCTGACCTTGGTGGCAGGGGTTGTGTCTTCATTTTCTTCCTGTCATGTGGGAACATAAGAAGACTCTTCAGAGCAGGAGCTGCAGAGGAAGATGAACGGCATGAGAAGGTAAGGCTAGGAACCAAGGACACCTCCAGAAAGAACAGAAAAACTAAGTCATTTAAGATGCATTATGGCCGTGTGATACTGTCCGTGACTGGAGGAGAAGCACATGGCTAGGAATGACTGATGGCTCTGGTGGGATGAGTGCCTACGTGCGCCGTAAAGGAGAGTTTGTGGGATGTTCTGTGGACATGTGAAGGCTGTGGGAAAGTTAAGAGAGAAAACGTGTGAATTCACAGAAGTGGTATTAGAACCTGGAATAAACCATTTGGATCACTCACATCTGAGTCCGTGCCAGATTGTCGCACTGTCAGAACCTGAGGCCTGGGATTTTCCTTTAGTAGTGCCAACTGCCTGTTGTAAATGAGAAAAGATATTACTAAACATAGCTTCCCTCCTTGTAGGTTTGATATTTCTGTCTTTGCATTCCTTTAGCACCCAGGGTGTTGATGCAGCTGCACAAATCCGCTGTACTGTCCTCCTGTTTTGCATGGAAGAATGGTAAAATAGCAATCTCTGGGTGAAATTTTGTTCAGGCGTTTTCCTTTCTGTGCCCCTAGGAAGCAATGGCTTGGAAATGGCAGTGCCGCCTGGGAACCCACACAGCAACCCAGTATCTCATTGTCTGGGTCTGTGAAAAACCACAATGATGACAAAAGATGTTTCAATTCTGTCTGTGCTGTCAGTGCAGCCCTGAGGAGCGGTGTGGGCATGGCATGGCAGGGAGAAGGGATTTCCCTTCCAATGGGAAAGTGCCTGTTCATGTGTTGGTATGTAACCGCTCCATGGCCTGCTCCATGTGCTTCTGAATGGGCAGCTCAACTTTTGTGTCACTCAGCCACCTGTGGCAGAGGTCAGGATTAGTGCCTTTCAAGGAGCTGAGAAGCATTTCTTGCTCAAGTCCTGCTTCCAAGCTTAACCACCTACGATGAAGTAGATGTCGTTTTTCTGGTGTCCTTCAATTCCGTGTCCGCATTTTCCCAAAAGCAAAAGAATTTGGAGTTAACCAGCTGCAGTGAAGTGAGCGATTTCAGTGCCTATTTCTGATGGTGGCAATGAGTTCAGAGGTCACACTTAATTGACGGTGCCTGTTTCCATTCTGACAAAGGCTGTAGTTTCAGCTGACTTCCCGAGGCTGCCATGTGTGGTGGTGACACAGCCTTGGGCTTGTGCGTTTGCATGACTCCCACCTTTCCTTTCTGTGTCTTGCAGGTCAGCTGGTGCTGGAAGCGGCCGGTATCTGAGTAGGAATGAAGGTGAGTGCAGGAGCAGCTGCTGAGGGGAGGAAGGAAGTCCATGCTAATGAGCTCTGAAGCATCTGCGGGTCCGGTACCAGAATAGGCAGCAGTGATGCAGGGGGCTCCTCGGCAGGAAGCTGGCTGATCCAAATGCTTGCTGAGAGTTTGGAAGCCCAAACCCTTATGGTCTCTGTAAGGGTGGTTAATAAAAAGATATTAACCAAGATGGTGGTAAATAGCCTAAGGTTATTAGCAAAGGGAAACTCACCAATATCGATACCTTGACTAGAAAGCTGAGGCAGCCTCAACTAGGGAGCAATCTCTAAGACATGCTGTCTCAGTGGTGGTCAGCCTTTAAATGAGGTCTCAGAGGAGGTTGAGTCGAGGTCCACCCCTTCTGGGAGCACAGCTAGATTACTCTCACCTGTGCTCCCGCAGCTGACCCAATACTTGCCTCAGCTGATTAATCAGAGGTTCAAGCTGTGATTTCCCATACAGTCTCTAAGCTGAAGGCAGCATCTCCTTGATCTGATGGTGGTGTGCCTGAGTGAGGGAGTGATCCAAGCTGGATGCAGAAGAGTCATCTTAATTTCTCTGCTATTTTACTTCAGATGACACCTATTGGGTGTTGGTTTCTTAAAATTTGGATCTAGGAGGTGGTCTCTTCCTTTGCTTCTGATGAAAGCACAGAAGTGCAGCAGGAGTAGAAGACAAAGAGGTTTTCTTGGTGACAGGAACACCAATTATTTGATTCAAATGTGTAACTGATGTAGATGGTGAAGAACAGATCTGCCTCAAAGACATGCTTGATCACATAAGAAATGAGCATGTGATCCAAGACAGGCAGCGTGGCTTTAGCAGGGGAAGGCCATGCCTAACCAGTCTGGTGGCCTTCTATGATGGAGTGACGGCATTTGTGGACAAAAGGAAGGTAACAGATGTCATTGACCTGGACTTGAGCAAGATCTTTGACATTGCCCTCCACCACATCCTTATCTCTAAACTGGAGGGATGTGGATTTGACAGGTGGACCACCTGGTGGATAAGGGATTGGTTGAAAGGCCACAGACAGAGGGTGGTGATTCATGGTTCTATGTCCAGGTGGAGGCCGATAACAAGTGGTGTCATCCAGGAGTCTGTCTTGGGACCAGTGCTTTTTTACATGGTTATCAGAGACACCAATGATGCAATGGAGTGCACCTTCTGCTGTTTGCTGAGTGGTGCGGCTGACGCAGTGGAAGGAAGGGATGCCATTCAGAGGGAGCTCAACCGAGAGGTTGGCCTACGTGAATCTAATGAGGTTGAACACAGCAAAGTGCAAGGTTTTGCACTTGGGCTGGAGGAATCCCAGGCATTTCTACAGACTGGGAGGAGCAGTCCTTAAGAGAAGCCCCGCAGAGAAGGACCTGGGGGTCCTGGTGGATGAAAAACAGAACGTGAGCCATCAGCGTGCTCTTGCAGCTCAGAGAGCAAATGGTCCCCTGGGCTCCATCAGAAGAGGGGATGGCCAGCAGGGACAGGGAGGTGATTGATCTTCATGATCCTTGAGGTCCCTTCCAACCCGGGCCATTCTATGATTCTGTGATTACACTCGCTGTCAGAAATAACAGCAGCTGTACAGAAGCTGGATATATTTTGGGACAGTTCTTGTAACCAGTTGATTTTAAGACCTTGCCCGAGTCAAGAGTCTAAATTGAGTGTCAGAAGAAAGCTGGTAAAGTGGCTACTGCTCATTCTTTTTCATTTGCTGATTCTTTCATTCGGGTTCCTTTTCCAAAGGAGATTCTGGTGATGGAAGCAATTGAAGAAAGAACCAAAGCAGCTCTTGCCAAGAGTGCTTGAAGTCCCTGTGGAGAGAAGCAAAGAACTTGGGCTTCCTCTGGAATGCTCCCCACCATGTCTCAGGAAGGAGACAACTGCTGTTCCACTTTCTGCTCTGTGTGTGGAAAGGAACGTCTGGGTTTCTTCTTCTTGTTTATTCTTTCTTTTTCAGGCTTTGAAGGAGAAGGGGTGGAGCAACGGGAGACTCACTGGTCGTTTGTTACCTCAAGAACAGGATGGATTCTGCATTGACTGTGAAAAACCTGGGCTAGTAGCATGGGCATGTTTCAGGCTGGACTTTTCCTTCTTGGTTTCCTTTTGGCTACAGGGAGACAGCTGTCTAAAGGTGTGTTTTCATACCCACTCTCCAAAACCATGTTTCATTGTTGCAGGTGGTTCAGTGTGCTCTTGCAGTGCAGATGCTGTAGTTTGCTGTAGAATCTGAATTGTTTCTGTTCCTAGGGGAGGACTGGGAGGAGGTAGTGAGAAGAGAATTCAATGCCTTAGGTGTATCTTAGTGAGAAATGTTGGCATGAGGTGCTGAAAGTCTTGAGTTGTCAAAGGCCAGTGAGGCTCAGACTCCTTAACCTGCTGGAGCAGGGTGGAAGCAAGGAGTGGGCACTGCCGTCCCACAAGCTGCACTTGGTTCTGGTCTGCCAGGTCTGTGCTGGCCTGGATTTCTTCTGAGAAGTTTGTTGGAGCTGCTTGGAGTAGTGAAGGGTGGGGAGGAAGTGCTGCTCAAGAGCTAAGGCTCTGCATGATCATCTTGGATGGTTTTAACCATGATATCTGAAGACATAGTTTCCATCAGAATGATCCCAACATTGTGCGAGTGTCTCAGATGTATGAGAGCACCCGCCTCCTCCAGCTGAGCCATAGGAAAGCTAACTGTGCCCAGTAATTACAGCTTCTGCAGATTGAATATGCTTCCAAGTGTTTTCCTTAGTGATCAATAATGTCCCAGCACTCTGAGATTCCATCTCTGGCACAGTCTGGAGCATCTCTGCAATCCTTGGTTGCTGGAGGGCACGTGGTGAGTGCATGGACAGGGTGGCACAAACGCGTGCGTGTGCTGAGGAGTTGGGTTGCACACAGGTGCACACAAAGGGGTGTTTGTGGAAGGTGTAGGCACGTAGGTGTTCCCAGGGATGGTTTGCACACGTCTGTGAATGCAAAGGAGGGCACACGATGCAGAGTGTGCATGGGGGTGTGCAAAGCAGGCAGGGTGGTGAATGGGTGTGCGTGTGCACATGGATAGGGGAAGGTTGGGGTTACAGGTTGACCTGTGCTGAGGTGAGTGGGGACTCACGGTGTTGCTCAGTGGTAGATTGGTTCACACTGAGTGCTAACAGGAAACTCGCACACCCTTTTTGTTTCAGCTGTGCCAGCGCTGTGATCCCTTGCTGCAGGGATGGGGTGTTGGAAGGATGGTGTGCGTGCCGAGCTCCCATCTCTTGCAGGAATCAAGTGTAGAGCAAAAGGGATGTTTGGGCCAGGTGACTGTAAGAAGGCTGGCTGCTTTGGATGGTGGTAGCTGATGGAAACAGGTGCTCTGGGGACCGTTCAGCTTTTAACAGAAGACAGGGGTCCTGCAGCAAGAACGACTAGGTTCTCAAATGGCTTCAGACGTGCACACCGAGTACATCCCCGCAGACATTTACCGGTAGGTGGCTCTTGCAGAAGAAGATTCAAGCAGCAGAACCTTTTGCTCAGCTACAGCACACAAATGCTACAAAAGCAGGAACAACCTGCAAGCTCTGGGTCTGTTTGTCTTGCACAGGCATGCACTAACTGCGTTTGATGGTACCCCCCATCCTTGATTTCCTTCCCTGCTTCTTGTCTGATGACGCTGCTGAGCCAGGAACAAGCTGCCCAGTGTGGCAGAGCATGGTGCAGAGCTGTGCTGGGACCTCCTCCCCTTCATCTGCTGCAGATCAGTGCCCCACACGTGCCATTGGGATGCTCTGGCACGGGATGTGCCTCCAACCCAAAGCTCCTTCCCACCTCCCAAGGAAAAACAAAGCAACCCAAGCATCTCCAGCAAAGCTGCCCAGCAGACAGCAGGGAATGCAAACAGCTTCTGGCTGCTCCCCTACACTCCCGTCCTAAGTAAGAGACCCTATGAGGACTGGCTGGGAAATCAGTGCATGACACACGTGAGTGTGCACAGGATTGTGCAAAGCAGTGGGGTTCCACGAGTTTGTGTGTGTGTGTATCTCAGCTGTTATGAAAGCATGGGAAGACTTACTGAGTCCCAGATAATTACTTATCCTCAAATGATTTTTCCTGGCCAAAGTTAGAGCCTCTCACAGGTAATCGAGATCAACAGGCTGTTGTTGCACAATCAACAGACACAATCTAGATGATCAGCTGAGGAAAATAAAGCATCATGCGAAGGGTACTAGATAAGTGAGCAGCTTGAGATCTGCACATTTATGTGATGCTCATGGTCTTAGACAATATTTGCCTAGAGAGGTCACATTGAATGAAAGCAAACTCTAAGATGAATGAAAATATGCACAGGAGAAGAAGCCTCTGAGGCTTCTCAAGTGTTATGACCAGAAGACATAAACTCTGTTAAAGCAAACGTTTCTCTCTATTTTTTGTGTTATTCCAGGCAGGCCTTGATTACCGCCTGAACACATGCTGTGGAAGCCCAGCTTATGCAGCACCAGAGCTAATCCAGGGCAAAGTGTCTATTGGCTCAGAGGGATGTAGAGCGGTGTTTGTTTTCCCCTCTTTCCCTTCCCTCTCCACAGAGCATTTAAAGGCAGTGGAGCTCAGGTAGGCTCTCTTGGTTTCCCTTCTGAATTCTGCTAGGTTGTATCGCTTGGTAGCTCTCAGAAGCTGTCAGTGGCCACAGACTAGAAAAGTGCAATTGGTCTCAGTTCACACAGCTGGCTGGTTTGTCTCAGGCTAATCCTGAACTGCCTCAAGCGACTGCTTTGGGGCTCTACAGAACAGCAACTTCAGAGATCTCTTTCTATTACTAAGTGTTTGAAAGAGCAATTTGCTCTGTTAATTATCCATCATTTCTGTGCAGTCTGTTTTGTCAGACTTGTCTTTAGCTTCCAAGTTGTATGTGAAGAATTGTTTCCGTTGTAATGCACAATGAACTAAAAATTGAGAGATGAAAATGTGAAGAGTTTTTCCAGCTTTGATTTCATGTCTGGAATTTTGGAACCCACTACTTGCAGTTGTTAATCTGTCCAAACTGGTCTGGTTTGGGATGCCCTCGTACTTCTTGAATCGCTGTTAAAGGCGGAGCAATTCCTACAAGTGCCATGGCCCCACTGTTGTTCTAATTCTTGTTTCTTTGTTTTCCACACGCTGCTTTTCAAGCCTCCTTTTTCTTTACAGTCAAAGTGAGAACTGCACTGTGTCTGAACCTTGTTGTGCCTCTACATAAAGAGAACCGAACAGCAGCAAAGCCAGACAGGTGACTGTGCTGACAGCTCTCGTAGCCAGTAACACGTAACTGTGCTAAATCCCTTGTGACGGCTTTGATTTCATTTTTGCCAGTGAAATCCTTGTAAAAGGAACTGCAGCAGTGTGATGAGCTAAGGTGAAGATGCTGGTTTTAGTAGTGCTCTAAGCTGAGTGGAAGGGCAATTGAATGAGGGTTATATGCTTTCTCTGGGACGATAAGGTTTTATTTCCTGAGGGAAAGAGCCAGCTTTTCATGGGCTATATGTGGGCTTTGGCAAGGGCAGACAATCCAGTCTGTCAGGAAGCCATTTGAGGTGCTTCAGGTTTGTAAGCTTGTCTTTTTGTTTTTCAGGCGGATATTTGGAGCATGGGTGTACTGCTGTATGCTCTGCTGTGTGGGTTTTTCCTTTGGATGATGACAATATGATGGCACTCTACAGGAGGATACCAGTGGGTATCAGTGGTGCTAGAATACACTGAGAAGGGAAATAGCTGAGCTTGACAAGAGGCCTTGCTTTTCGGATGGCAGAACATGCTGAGCTGTGGGTAGAAAGGCCACAGCACAGTCTGCTGAATATTGTCCCTGTTTTTGCTGCTTTGTCTACCAGTATTTTGTGGATTTGGTTCTACGCTTGGTTGGCCTATGTGGCACTGTAGCCTAATTCTGTACCATGATAGCATACAGAATTTAAGGAGAAGTATTTTCCTGCCAATGGGCTGGATTTTTTTGTATCTGGTTCTTCAACTGGCTGCTCCCTATACTATCTGTAGTAAAAATATAGACACATCATTTGATTTCCCTGAAATGAATGTTCCTAAATGCCAGCTCTTCTCATGTCTACAAAGATCAAAGTTCTGCATTTGCTATTAGAATTTCCTCTTCCAGAATCAGGAGGTAATGTAGGACCCCACAGATTGCCTTCAGAATCCAACAGTTAGTTCTGTTTCCTTTCGGAGTGCATAACAACCTGAGCACATGAATTGAATGACGTGGCTTGTTAGTCTGGTACAAACTCTGCTGTACACTGAAACCTGGTCCATTTGTAAGCAGGACTTTGTCCATCTCTGCAGGACAGCAGAAAACCCTTTGTGCTAATCATGATGCCAAGAAGCAGAATGCGGCAAATGGCAGATGATCCAACTGCTTCAGGTGTTCATTTCCTTAAAACTGTGAATAGTTTTGGACTGAGAGTTTGTAAGCAGAACAGAGCTCTTAAAGCTGTCAGAGATTATTTCTGCACTGTTCAATTCTATCTGCCTAACATACACCGGATCTCAGAACTGCATTGCTTGAACTGGTGGAACTTGTTGAAGTGAACTGGGATGAGCAAGTTTTAGAACTTAGTCAGAATGCAGTAAAAAATGGATAATCTCATGAGTATTAAGGTACAGGCTTGCTATTTCTGCACTGAATTTGTTTTTATTTTACATGGCTGTGATCTGAAAGTTGCTTGAAACGCAGGCACCTAGGCACTGTTGTGTAACTGAATTTCACACGATAGGTCCTGAAATATCCTGGAATCAAAAACTCTGACTTGTTTTAAGTCTGCTGCTTGAGTCTAATCAGGGTCATAGTGTCTGTGTGCAGTGTTTCTTTCCCTGTAATGCTCCACATCATTTCATTTTGGGAATATTGAAGGAAATGGACTATGTGCCATAACTGTTGTTAGAACAAAGTATGTCTGGTGTGATCTTATGCATAGGTTCTGTAACTGCTCTTCACAGCTCAGGTGTTTGACCTTCCTTTTGGTGAAGTGATGAAATACTGCTGGTTTCTATTTGTGCTTCTAGGCACCTTGAAGCTCTTAGGAATAGAACAATTGTCTCCAGTTCTTTTCAATGATATCAGTAACAGCTCGAGTGTTGCTGCCCACTAGGTAGACCCAAAGAAGCAGATTACAGTGAAACAACACACGAGCTGGACCTGAATGAGGATCACTTTCAAGACAGTGGCTATGCTGCTTCAAGCCTACTTGCTTCTTCCTGCCGCCACTCTATTACCAAGTATCAACAACCTTTCATGATTCAACTTGCAAATGTTTGAAACTAACCCTTGTGTTTCTATGCCTTCCTAGGTGATTCGAGCCCTTGTCAACCCCAAAGATCCAAACCAAGCAGTGTCTTTCCATCAATGGAGAGTTCTTATTAAGCATGAATCGCTGCAATTCGGATGACAGCCTTCCACATGGTAACAGTGATGGACACAAGGGGCTCATCCACGTTCATGCTCTCATATCTCCTGGCTCTGCTGAAGCTCGTGACCTGAGCCTGCCAGACACAGCAGTCACCTGCCTGGATTGTGACCCAGCGCCTTTGCAGTGCTGCCCATCCCAAGCACAGCCCGAGTGTCCCAGCAGCAGCACCACCATGCAGGAGCAGGGCAGCATCAGTGAGGTGAAGCTGAGCATCTTAGATGGGGACTTAGAGTCAGGCTGCCAGTCCCAGGCACCAGGCAGCAGCACCAGCTCTGAGCCACTCTCATCTTGACAAGAGGAGTCCCATCTTCACCCTTGACCTCTCAAGCCCTCCTGTCATTTATTGAATAAAGTCACTCTCATGCTCAGTCATCGCCTCGACTGCATTCTGAGTCTTCAATCACAGGGATTGGGATGAATGCAACAAACAGCAAGGCAGCTCAGCTTGCAATGCTATGGCTGTGGGGTTCGTGCAGGCAGAGCTCTGGGTTCCCATTTTGCCTGGCTTTGGGATGTCTGCAGCAAGATCTCTACCATTTTGTATGGGAGCAAATAATCTCTAGCATCCAGGTTGCTGCTCATGATATATCCCAGTCTTCCTGGCTGTCACTTTGTGATACTTTTCAAAGCCTTTTGATACTCTTTGATGCCTTGGCTGCTCCCTAACACCTCTGTCCTCCTGCCATGTTGACTCACGTCTCCCACTTTTAAGCTGGCTTTGCAGATCATCTCCAGCCCTGTCATCATCACGCTGCAGCAGGAGGTGCTCACCTGGCCCAATGTCTGGCAGTACTGCTTGTTCTGCAGATGAGCAGCTGCCTCCTCATCTCTTCAGCTACAGTAGTTTTTCTCAGGGCAGTTAGATGCAGTCATGCTCCTCTGGATTTGGTGTGTTAAATCCATGCTGCATGGCAGCAGTCAGTGCAGTACAAAGGTGTTCTGTGTGCCATAGCATTTCTCCAGGGGCTGCCAAAGGTAGAAGCACAACACAGCACCATCCTTCTGACAGTAATGTCTGTGAGTGTTAGACATGTGAGCACTGCATCATCCCCAGCGTGTCAGTGCTTTTCCACACCAACCTGACTCTCACACTCTGCACTGAATGTAACTCTGCTCTTGTGGAGACAAATGCTTTCTGTCACATCCTCCATCCCTGCAACCATTTGCCGGTAGGCAGCTCTTGCAGAAGAATCAAGCAGCAGAACCTTGTGCTCACCCTACAGCATGCAAATGCTATGAAAGCAGAAATAACCTGGCATGCTCTGGGTCTGCAAGGCTGCACAGATGGGAGAGGTAGATTGTGTTTTTGCAGTGGAAGTTTCCAGTATTTTCAGTACATAGTGTAGGCCCTAACTGAATGTATAACCCTCTTGTAAAACAGCTGTATAAGTAGTTTTTCCACCAAGAAAGTTGCTGAACAGAATTAAGTTCAGACTGGGGGCATTCTGACATGGGGAGAATTGAGACAAGCACAAGATAAATACACAGGGTGGGTAGAGCCCAGCACAGGACAGAATGAATGTACTGACTTTTGGAAACATTGCCCTTCTCTGTCCGCAGAAAAGTACAAGGCAGACCTAAAAACAAGAGGTTGGTAATTGACCTTCTATGGAAATGAATCCTAGCCACAGTCTCGAGGAGTCTGTGAGCCTGAGATGCTCAACCAATGAGAGCCATGAGAGCATCACCTGCAGTGGGTTTAGGGCACAGAACAGAATTGATTTCACTGACTGGTGTGCAGTTTCTCCCTTGCCAATAGGGGATGTGCGCGCAGTATTGCAATAATGAATAAGCACTGCTGCTATCGCTGCCATCTTTGCCTAACTAGAAATCTTTGACTTTGAGAGTTTCTCACACAAGGGGAGAGGGTAAGAAAGTAAAGAGGCACAGAAAACTAAGGGAAACTGCTCTTCTTTATCTTATCTATAAAAATTGATACGATGCTGTTGTGCATTTTTTTTAATTTTATTTTTAATTTTTTGCTAATGTCAGTTAGATTGTTTTAAAATATCCACACACCAAAATCTGACTACCAAGCAAATGTAATGAAAATGAAATGAAGGTGAGTTAGTGGAAAGCACAAGGCCATATTATATTAGGCTCCAGCAAATTTACAGGCAGTCACTGCACGAAGAGGTAGATCTGAGTTGCACATTATATGATTCCCACAAAGATTAAGGAAATCTGAAGCTTTCAATATATTTTTTTAATTCTTTTTTCATTTCATTTTTAAACACCTGACCCAGACCCCAACCCTCACAGGAGCTGTAAAGATAACAGCATTAACCAGCAATGTAACTCTAATCCTAACCCTTACCCTGATTCTAAAATCGTCCTTAACTCCAAATGCAACAACAAAAATGATGCTAGAAGTTTGTAGCAAAAGGAACCTTAACCCTGATCATAATCCAAAAAAAAAATCATTATGGTAACAATAATCTTTACCTTAAGAGTAATATTAATCAGAGCCCAGATGATGCCTGCATCCAATCAGAAGCATGCTTTGCATTATTTAAGAGTTGTATTTTTTCCAATGAACTCTCTCTATTATCACGTTTATAAAGTAACAGAGTCTGTTCTTTTTCTCCTGACACTGTGCCTTACTCCTGACATCCCCTGGAAATGACCCAGATAGGGCACCATCAAAGTAATGCTAATAGTAATGTCAATCCTAAGGGTATCTCTAGCCTCAGTGTTAATGGGACGCTAACAACAATCCCAACAGCCTTAAACATTCTGGTGGTGTGAAAGAGGTGCTGCCTTGCACATGCTGGGCAGTCCCATTGCCTGTTAAATGCAGGCGGCAGCGTAGAAACATGATGCCCGTGGTCAGAATGCCCTGTGGCAGATCCTGGCACCGGAGAACTGACCGGAGAACCATGAGAGAACTGACAACAAATCACGCGACATCAGAACCGACCCAGTGGTTATTTACAAGCCTTGGGAGACCCAGACAGGATCTCAGAGTGGTGAATGTAGGTACAGAAGTTTTTACTACTCTGTTTTCTTCTAAAAGAAGTGTTTTTTTTTCATCTCAGAAGTTTGGGGGGGGGGGGGGGGGGGGGGGGGGGGGGCGGGAAAGGGATATCAATTTAATTACTCATTAATTTATTGACAGACATTCATGTTTGCTACGTTTGGAGAAGTTTTTATTTGTTTGCTGTGGTTTGATTTTTTTTTTTTTCTTTTTTTTTTCCCCCTTCCCTCCTCTTCCATCTTTGTGTTCTTCCCCTATAATCAAAAGAACGGATCCCCAGGGTCTGTCCCGCAGACGTTCTTTCCGTGGTCTCTGCTGCCACCTGCTGGCCAATATGCGGAACTGCCACTGTTGGGCGTTTGGTGCCGCAGGAAGCACAACGCAGATCTGAGTTCTGACCGGTCTACGCAGCAAATCCGCCAATCTTTATTGCAAGAAGCCCTCCAGACAAGAGCATAAAGTCTTTGCCTGAGGGCAGGGTTAGTAGTAATGGATGTCAGTTTTGAAATTTCCAGTCCATTCACCATAGCACTTTCTGCCTCCATGTCCCATAACCAGAGCAGCTATGCTGGCATGCTCTCTTGGTTTCTGTCTAAACCACTGTACTATATCCATCAGTTCAGCTGCTGTATTATGGGCAGCAGGGTTTGGGGGGTGGACACTGGTCAGGGCACTCCCACCAGCCTATCCTGCATTTTTTTTTTTTTTTTTTTTTCATTTTTGGGTTACAATCAGTCAGATCTCAAATAGATCTAGTCCAAATGGAACCTCAAAATCTGACCTTTTAGTGCCTTCATTTACAGAGTCCATTTTATACAGATTCCCTTGTACAGGGCCCCCATGGTCCTCCAGACAGTTGTTACTGATCTTCCATAGGAGAATGATTGAATTAGGTTTTTTCCCATCAAAACTGCCACCTGTCTTTCCAATTTTTCAACACTATCATTCAATAGCTGATTTGCATCAGCCTGAGCCTCTTCAGTTATGTTCAGACAGTTCAAGGCCATTAAAAGTGGCCATGCCACCATGAACACAGCTAACTGTCATTCTCAAGTTGTAAGTATGTCTTTGCTAAGACCATGGAAATACTCAGTCAGGTGGGCCAGGGACTCATGGACCTTCCCTCCGTCCCACACACGGCCCCATTTTTCAGTGACAGAAGCAGTGCTGCATTTTGAGGATCCTAGGAATCCCAGGACATGCCCTGACAAAAGGTCATTCAAAGGGGTAGTCTTTCCCCATCCAAACAACTCCATGATATTCACAGAATCACAGAATTGTAGGGGTTGGAAGGGACCTCCAGAGACCACTGAGTCCAGCCCCCTGCCAAAGCAGGTTCCCTACACCACGTTGCACAGCTCAGCATCCAGGCAGGTCTTGAATATCTCCAGAGAAGGAGATTCCACAACCACCCTAGGCAGCCTGTTCCAGTGCTCTGTCACTCTCACCATAAAGAAGTTATTGCACACATTAGTGCAGAATTTCCTATGGTGCAGTTTCTGTCTGTTTCCCCTTGTCCCTCCTCCACACACTGCTGAAAAGAGTCTGGCCTCACCTCTTTGCCCCCCACACCTCAAATATTTATGGACCTGGATCAGGTCCCCTCTCAGCCTTCTTTTCTCAAGGCTAAACAGACCCAGTTCCCTAAGTCTCTCCTCATAGGGGAGATGCTCCAGGCCCTTCACCATCTTTGTGGTCCTCCACTGGACTCTTTCCAAGAGATCCCTGTCTTTTTTGTACTGGGGAGCCCAGAACTGGACACAATATTCCAGATGAGGCCTCACCAGGGCAGAGTAGAGGGGGAGGATCACCTCCTTCGACCTGCTGGACACGCTCTTTTTAATGCACCCCAGGATGCCATTGGCTTTTTTGGCTACAAGGGCACACTGCTGGCTCATGGTCAATCTGTCGTCCACCAGGACGCCCAGATCCCTCTCAGCAGAGCTCCTCTCCAGCAGCTCTTCCCCCAGCCTGTACTGGTGCATGCAATTATTTCTACCCAGGTGCAAGACTCTACACTTGCTTTTGTTAAACCTCATCCGGTGTCTTACTGCCCAGCTCTCCAGCCTGTCCAGGTCTCGCTGAATGGCAGCACAGCCTTCAGGCGTGTCAGCCAATCCTCCCAACTTCGTGTCATCAGCAAACTTGCTGAGGGTGGTCACTATCCCCTCATCAAGGTCGTTGATGAAGATGTTGAACAAGACCGGACCCAGCACAGACCCCTGGGGGACGCCGCTAGTTACAGCCCTGCAGCCAGACACTGCACCGCCAACGACAACCCTCTGCACTCTGCCAGTCAGCCAGTTCTCGACCCACTTCACTGTCCAATCACCTATCCCATACTTCCTCAGCTTTGGTATAAGTATGTCATGGGAGACTGTATCAGTTATAGAGGTTATAGAGTTCAATTCCTGTAGTCAATTTGGCGGCCCAGGTGGGACCAGCTCTGTTCGCTGCAGGACCAGCTGAGAGGGAGACACTTTTGGCGCACCCTGAGATTTCTCTGAAGGACTCCCTTCCTCACCTGATCACTGCAGGGACAGACAAGGACCACCCATAGGTGGACCAGGTATGTGTATGGTAAGTGGAGCCCATATGTCTTGAGGAGACATCCTACACAGTTTACAGCCATACGTGCTGCTCCCAGGGAGGTGAGCTCATGGCTTTGGTTGCCAGCTGGGTAGGAAGACTCCTTGGGTGAGTTCCTATGAAAGGGAACTGTATGTCATATGAATGGAAACAAGAACAAGTACTCTCTCCCAGGTGGGTGACAATAGGAGGGACCTAGGTTGGTCTCTCCTACGGGTATGGGATATAGTGGATAGCCTGTCAAATGGTAGCCTGGGTTCTCCAAGTTGTAATCACGGGGGTTATAGGTTGTATGTTCAATATTATCATCTGCTTTAAGTGTTTGGTACCGTGTGTCAAGCCGACTCTGGGAAAAACATTAACGTTTGCAACTGGTCGACCAGAGTATGAGTGTTATTAAGATTCCAGCTAGAAAACGTTGTCAGCATTGTGTAGTATGAATAAACCATGGTTTTTGATCTAAATGTCAGAGTGAGTGTGGTGTGAGTGAGACACAGAACAGCTGCAGGGTGAGTGCCGAGTCCCGATCCATGTTTCCTTCCTCCTGTGAGGGAAATGGCCAGACACGGACAAAGTGAAAGACTGTGTTGTCTGTCCACTCATATGTACTTTCTGCTTGTATGTAAGAAGACGGGAGTTTGTACTCTGTAGATTAGTAAGATTGTCCTGAGGAGAGGTGTACATTCCACCCGACCAATGAATGTCAACCCATTTATGTAATACTATGTACTGCTTGCGAGGAAGTGTGTGAGGGAGGTGGTTCAATCAGTGCTGGTTCTGTGGCACAGTGTTTATAACTGAAGAATACAGACTGTATTAAGGGAGTTTATGTGAACTGAAGAACTGTACTGTTTGACAAACTGTTTTGATGGTATAAGAAAGTGTAATTGTTAATGATATATGGAAGTGTACTTGAGGGAATGTGGAAGTGTATCTGAGCATACAAACAGAGGAAGCATTTACAGAAGAAAAAAGGTTAAAGTGAGTTTACCTGCACTGACATGAGAGCAACACCCTGAACCTCTGCCCTGTGAGCTGAGCAGAGCAGAGCAGAGACACAGTCCTCATGTATCAGGTAGTGTTATTCTGCTTACCAAATGAATGAGTTCACTACAGAAGAGGCAAATCTTCCCCTCTGCTCCATTTGTGGCATACTCTGGAGTTCAAGACATTGCAAAGCTATGGCACATCTACTTTCTTTCAATGATGACGCCTTAGTATGCTCTGGGCTGTCATTTCAATTGCATCTAAAGAAGTCTAGGGTCATGCCAGCTGACAGGAAGCTGGCAAATGTTGTCTCATTGTAAGGAAGAGCAAGAAAGATGACATGGGCAATTATGGACCTGTCAGTCCAGAGCCTGGTAAAATTATGGAGAAAATGATGGTGGGAGTTATGGAAAAACAGCTGAAGGACAATTCTGTCATTGGTCGCAGCCAACACAAGTTTGTGAGGCGAAGGTCCTGTTTAATTTAAGCTCATTTTGTGACACAGTTATCCGTTTAGTTGACCAAGGGAAGCCAGTTGATGTAATCCTTGAGGATTTCAGTGGAGATTTTGATACTGTTTCTCACAACAACCTTCTGGACAGAATGTTCTGCATATGGCTAGACAGAAACACAATGTGGTGGGTGAGCAGTTGGCCAGTAGGTCAGTCCCAAAGGATTATAGTCAGTTTTTTCCATCAGGCTGGTAGATGGTCACTGTCGGGGTCCCCAGGGTTCCATTTTGGGGCCACTTTCCTTTCATGTTTATGCAGATGACTTGAATGCAGGACTAGAAGACGTTCTGAGCAAGTTTGCTGATGAGACCAGATGAGGAGGTGCTGTTGCCTCGACTGAGGGTGGAGAGGACTTGCAGAGAGATGTGGACAAGTCAGAGAAGTGGGTACCAGTTGGTACTAAGCACCAAGTGCATAACGTATAACAAGAACAAGTGCCTGATTGTGCACCGCAGAACATAAAGGACTTCAAACTCTGGGAGAATGTGCAAACGAGGGCACTGGAACTGAGAGATCTGAAGTTCAGAGTTTCACAGGGATTGACTGCTTGTTCAGACTGGGCCCTTCTCACATCCCTTCTCACATCCTGCAATGAAACATAGGTCTCATATGGGACATGAACCTCACAGCGTCCTTGCACCACATGTAGAGCCTGGGATCTTCTGTCCCCATGTCTTTCATTTAACATCATACGGACCTCCAACCCATTGCCCCAGGAAATGCCAGGAGCCAACATGAGAGACAGGATCTCTCTACCACTGGTCTTGCAATCAGGGCTTGACCTGTCTGCTTCGTAAGGCAAAGGAGAGGTTTCTTAGCATGCCAGTGCCTTTGCCTGCCTGTAGTCATGGCTTCCAGTTATCTTCTCTAACAAGTCCCTTGGGAAGCTTACTTGGTAATGGCCCTCAGTGGGCCCATTAATACTCCAAGAAACTTCACTGTTACTTCCGACTTTGTCTTGTTGAGCACTTTGTGCAAACTTCTCTCTGCACTAGAGGCTGATGAACTCAGCATCAAATGCACCCTGGGGCCCATTATAACCTAAAGAATCTCCTGTGCCTTATGCCATCTTGTTATCTTCTTCAGGTTATCAGAACTTGTTCAGCAAAAAGGAGGGATATCTGGAGAGAGCTTAAAGAATCCAGTATAAATTTATTGTCTATTTATTTATAGTTGGGTTTAAAGAAGACATTAAAGCAGCACTGTGCAACTGATACCAATCCAGGATGTCCCAATGAGTTCTGTACTGTTACTGTGTTGACAAAGGTCCTTCTCAACCTCCCCACCCAATTTCTGCTCACAATGGACCTATGGGACTTGCATCACTTTTCTTCACATCACTCTTCTCCTCTGCATTCATCCGCTCAGTGTTAAAACTGCTTTGCACCAACTCCCACTGGCTTTCCTCAGAGAACCAGCTACACATGGAAAAGGAAAGATTTCTCTTTTTTATCTGGCCAGCAAATGGAAAGAAAGGTGATGCAATTGAATGAACAGTAAAACACAGTGATCAACTGCATGCCATGTTCAAGCGGCATCTATTGAAGTTTGTCTTTCATATGGAATATTTTTAAAAGAAATGATTTATTCTGAGGTAGGATAGGATAGATTGAATCACAGTGAAGTAGTTGACAACAGAGGCCATCAGACTCTGAGAGATGGAGCAAATTCCAGTAATCTTCCTGGGATAGATCAGCCAGGTAGTTGAGAGGTATCAACTTAAAACTGATCAGGACTTGTGAGTATTTCACACATTGAGATGGGTTAACACATTCTCATTGATTTATATCTTTGTCTCCAACTCTGTTTTTCACTTTTACTGACATTAATGAACATCTTTCAGACTTCGTGCCTTAATAAAAAAGAGACAGTGATTGAGAAAAAGAAAAAGTATAAGAAGAAAAAGAAAAAGAATAGATAGGAAGGGATAGATCAAATCACAGTGAAGGAGTTGACAACACATTCCATCAGACTTTGGGGAGATGGAACAAATTCCAGTAATCCCCCTGAAAGTCAGAAATCAGACAGATAATTGGGAGGTATCTGACTGAACAAAGAGCAAGGGATGGAGAAATCTGGAGGGCAGTGGGAGTAGTGTGTGCCCAAATGGCCTGCTGAAAACATGCCCTTAACCATGGCCATTTCTTTAGGAGAGCTGAAAAAACTTGGAGGATGAGGCACATCAAATAGGCAGCAGGGAAGAGTAGTGCTGGGCACCAGGCTACAGTCACAGGGCATTGGCACTGGCACCGCTGTCTGTGTCTCTGAACCTGAAGGCATTTGTGTCCAGCGAACACAGTTCTGGAAAACATTGTAGTTTCAGTAAAAGAAAAAAAAAGACATCAAATCACCTCAAAGATTCATATATACAACTTAAAATGGAACAAGACTCATGAGAATTTTTCATGTTGAGAAGGGTTAACACATTTTCATTGATTTCCATCTTTGTCTTCAATTATTTGTTTCAGTTTTATTGACATTTATGATCAACTATTAAGCTTACAGCCTCAAAATAAATAAATAAATTAAAAGAGATACATTTGCATCTTGCACATGGCCTGATGCCCCTTTCACCTTCACAGTTCCCACAAGTCCTTCCATGCCGGAGAGTATGAGATCCAGCAGAGCACCTCTCCTCTTTGGTTCCTCCACTGCTTGGTCAAGAAGCTGCCATCTGTGCTCTCCATGGATCTGCTGGATGCCACATGCCCTGCTGTGCTGTCCCTGCCGCAGATAATGGAGTGACAAAGGCCCCCAAATGGGACAAGGGACAGACAACATCAGATTCCCATCTGTCTGCAGAGGGCACCTTCCATTTACTCTCCCTGATCAGGAAGACAGGAAAAGACACTGATGGTCTCCTCTGTTTGCCATTTCCATAAGCTCTGACCTGTCTGCTCTGCCATCCCCAGGCAGAGCTCAGTGCACTCTCACAGAGGGCAGTCGCCCTTCTTTGTCTCCTCGCCCATCCATCCTAAAGACTCGGTATCCCCCTTGTGCTACAGTGCAGTTGTGGAAACCATTAAACTGTGTCCCCATGGTCCAAACAGGAGCTCAGGCCTGCAGTTCTACCAAGATTTCTAGCTTCTTGTGTGTTGGTGTTTGCATTAGTGCAAAAGCACAGAAGTAAATATCCTAATTGAAAAGCATCACTGGACATTGCCTGACTGGATAGCTCATCTATAGAATCAGTGTGCAGAAGGTGGCACACAAACATTAGACCGATCGTGGGTCCTGGAGGTGACGTAGCAGCACGGACACACCATGGGCATGGCTTTCCTGAAGGCCCTGTGCTGCTCTTGTAGCTGTGAGTGAATTCACCGGACAGCCGGTGCTATCCCCTCTCTGGCCCTCAGCTGATGCCCAGGAAGGAGGTGTCTATCTCAGGGATTTCCCACACGGTTTACAAGCACTGGCACACATCAGGAGCAGCCCAGGCACCTTGGGCATCACCCAGTGTCTGTGTGTGAGCTGCTGCCTCCCAGCTGAAGGACCGAGGACTCAGAGCAGGAGCTCACATGCAGGCAACTCCTTGTGCACTTCTGAACTGAACCAGAGAAATCCCAGCTCCTGTGGTTCTGTGGGGAGCCGAATCCCATTTCAGCTCTCAGGATTTCTGTCAAGGGATGAGACTCCTGCGCTGCCTCAGCTGGATCACTGCCCTGCACAGGGAAAGTCCAAACCTCGCCTTCCTTGTCTGGTTGCCCTTATTGTTTCATCAAACGATCTCTGGGAGCACTCCCCATATGTCTCCAATCAGTCACTGACCACTGGACATGTGGTGGTTAATTGAGTGGATTTCAAAGCACAGTCATGATGCTGTTGTCTTTCAGGAGCTGTTGGCCATGAGGACCCAGGGACATGTCAGGGGAAATGAGTGGGAAGGATAAAAATGACATAATCTGCTGCTTGCTTGTCCAGGTTCCTGGGACACAGGGAGCTCATAAAAGTGGGCAGAGCTGCAGAGAGACAGCTGTGCCCAGGAGCAGATCTCGTGCACAGCACAGCCTGCAGGTGACAGAAGGAGAGGAGAGAAATTGGAGAGAGCTTGCAGGATGTGTGTGGTGTGAGCGGGCTGTGAACTCACTGCAGGAGCATTGCTCACAGACCATGACAAGGTAAGTCTCACAGCTGACCATGAGCTGCTTTTAATTAAGGGGTAACTATAACTGGGACATCCCATAGGAGATCTGACTGCAGGCACTGCATGTTTCTTTACTGTGGAAAAAGCTTTCTGCTCCAGCTGATACGGGTGCCCAGGGCTGTCCTGCAGAGCAGGGTCCCTGCTGTGCCCCAGGGGCTGTGTGCTGGGTATGGGACTCTGCCGCCTGCCAGGCTCAGCACTCAGCCTGCCCGGGGAGCTGCCCAGGGCGCTGCGGGGAGACGTGTGGGGTAAGGAGCCTCCGGCAGGGTTTGTGCTGCCACAGCTGCTGCCTGGGGCAGGGGATCACAGCTCCACTGCACAACTGAATGTTTCTGAGGGCACTTTGCAAGAGGAGAGCCAAGGCAGGGGGTTTCCATTTCCTGTTCTGAGGCAAAGAGGTTTGGAGTCAGAAATCTAAAAGGGGCAATAAGAGTTCTGAGAATTTTTCATCAATCAATTGCTTGTTTTGTGAACACTCACACATGATGTGCTTTCAGTCTCCCCTTTCTCGAAGGATGGAATTATCTTCATTTTCTGTAGGCATGAATAATTCACTTATCCTACAAACAGGCAGCATTTTCTAACTGAAACTGAATGCCACAGAAGCTCGGGTAGGGGGCTCTAAGAGCACTTGGGGTAAAGATATGAGACATGAAACAGATGAAAATATCCAGGGAGAAGGGATAAGAAAATAAGAGGAAGGTTAGAGCTCCATATGCTGCTTCTGCTTAAGGAATGCTGATCTACATGAAATTAAATGCAAGTAATGGTGCTAAATGTACACTGTTGTAGGAGAATTAAAACATTTCATAGTATAGCAGGAGTAGTGCCTCTGAGAATGGTCTGGACTTGTCATTATCTTCTGCACTCTGAGCAGGACTCCAAGCCCAACAACAGCAGATGCCCAACAGCAGCTCCATCAGCGAGTTCCTCCTGCTGCCGTTGGCAGACACGCGGCAGCTGCAGCTCCTGCACTTCTGGCTCTTCCTGGGCATCTACCTGGCTGCCCTCCTGGGCAACGGCCTCATCAGCACAGCCGTAGCCTGCGACCGCCGCCTGCACACCCCCATGTACTTCTTCCTCCTCAACCTGGCCCTCCTCGACCTGGGCAGCATCTCCACCACTCTCCCCAAAGCCATGGCCAACGCCCTCTGGGACACCAGGGCCATCTCCTACACAGGATGTGCTGCACAGCTCTTTTTCTTTACCTTCTTCCTCTCAGCAGAGTATTCCCTTCTCACCATCATGTCCTATGACCGCTATGTTGCCATCTGCAAGCCCCTGCACTACGGGACCTTGATGGACAGCAGAGCTTGTGCCACCATGGCAGCAGCTGCCTGGGGCACTGGGGTTCTCAATTCCCTGCTGCACACTGCCAGTACGTTTTCACTGCCTCTCTGCCAAGGCAATGTTGTCAACCAGTTTTTCTGTGAAATTCCCCAGATCCTCAAGCTCTCCTGCTCAGAATCAAATCTCAGGGAAGTTGTGTTTCTCATTTTTACTATCAGTTTAGACGTAGGCTGCTATGTTTTCATAGTTGTGTCCTATGTGCAGATCTTCGTGGCTGTGCTGAGGATGCCCTCTGAGCAGGGACGGCGCAAAGCCTTCTCCATGTGCCTCCCTCACCTGGCTGTGGTCTCCCTGTTTCTCAGCACTGGTGCTTTTGCCTACCTGAAGCCCCCCTCCATTCCCTCCCCACTCCTGGATCTGACAGTGGCACTTCTGTACTCAGTGGTTCCTCCAACACTGAACCCTATTATCTACAGCATGAGGAACAGGGAGATCAAGCACGCTCTCAGGAAGGTGTTGCAATACTCACTATTCCCGCTTCAATAAAGTGCACATCTTCATCGCATGATTCCCAGTGATGGTTCTTCATCTTTTATGCATCTTTGATTGATTGATTATGTGAGATATAGCAACGTGCAAAAAAATGTTATTGAACTTATAAATAAAAATTTGTTTCACTTCTTTCACACCTACTATCCATTTTCTCACTCCAAGAGCTCATGTAAACATGGAACCAGATTCCCCGAATAGGTTAAGAGATAAATAAATAGCATTCAAAATACGCTTTTCCTTAGCTCTTATCTTATCCAACTTTGTCTGGATTTGGGGAAGGTACAGCCACAGATAGAAGCACAACTAGTTCTTTTCATTCCTCCTCTCTTTACACTGATACAGTGCACAGAGGATTCGAGTCCTCTCATTTCTACAGGCCTGAAGGTCTTGTGTGTCTCACAGCAGTCCCGTCGTCTCTACAGCAGCACTCAGGGGTTTGCTTAATTTTCTTATCTCAATACTTGGAACAGCTACAGGACCTGTAGCATAAGTGACCGCAGAGCTCCTTATGAGGGGTGGAGTGACAGTGGGATCTGTCCAGAGCTTGGAGCAACTGCAGGATGTGTAGCAAAAACTTGGAGCTATTGCAGGGACTGTGCCAGGAGTTGCAGAGGCTGCAGCAATGTCAGCAGATCCAGCTCTCTTCCCCTTGAAGATGCTGAATAGTGTTGAACACAGCTCAGTAGGTGTGGGCCAGGCCCTGGCACACTGCAGTCATTTGGCCCTTTTAGGATTACCAGTGCCACAGCAGACCTGTCTCCAATATTCTACCAGTTTATCAGGATCCTGCAGTTGCTCGGAGATGAAGTTCCAAAGCCCTGGGGGTGCCCACCACTCCAGGCAGCTGCCCAGACTGTCCCACACCCCCTGCCATGCAGAGCCTTCTCACCTTGGGGCAGATCTCTCACTGATATTCCTGAATAATTGTTTAACCTCAATCCTAGAATCATAGAATCACCAAGGCTGGAAAAGGCCTGAAAGATCATCCAATCCAACCGTTCACCTATTACCAATAGCTCCCACTTAACCATGTCCCTCAACACAATATCCAGTCTCTCCTTGAATACCCCTGGTCTCCCAGAGACGACAGTGTAAAATGTGTAATTCCTAATCATACCAACAATATTACTTCCAAAACCCAAAGATGTCCAAAGAGCTGAATGTGCACAAAACTTCACTTTGCCAATTTTATCGTGGTACAAACCAAGGTCAAACAGCATAGCAAAATAAATACCCTAATCCAGCATCCAGAGTTGACAAATGATGCAGCAGGGAAAACAAGCAGCAAGCAAGGAGCTGTGAAATGCAGCTTCATGAGAAGACTCAGCAAGCTTCACAAATAGGGAAACTATCAGCACCATGGCCTGCACATCTCCAACTCCCACAAAGCCCTGTCCACTCTGGACAGATGTGCTGTTACCACAACCCTTGGAGCCTCACATCAGGCACCAAAATGACTGTGGTTGTTGAACCCAACATGTGGCTCAGCAGCTCACAGTGCTTTGTGCACTGCCCCATTCCCAGTGGGATGGGGATGAGAACTGGGAAAAAGAGTACAACTTCTGGGTTGTAACAAAGCAGTTTACTAAGAGAGATAAAAGGAGAGGAGTAATAGTAATCACTATATATCCGTTGATATAGAATCGTATGTAACAACTGATGCACAAGCACTTGCTCAGCACCACCAGACTGATGCTCAGCTGGGCCCTGAGCAGTGAAGAGACTGAGATGAACTCCCACCCCTTTCAATACAATTTCTGCTTGCTGTCAGCTGATAGAGAACGTCCCTTTGGCCACTATCAGTCAGCTGTCCTCACTCTGTTCCCTCCCAGCTCCATGTGCCCTCCACTGACCATGGCCTTGGCTCTGTACAACACTGCTTAGCAGCAGCTGTAAACATCAGAGTGTTATCAATGGTTTTCTCCTAGAACCAAAACACTGCACCACAGCAGACAGTCTGAAGAAAACAATTCCATCCCAGCTGTAACTCAGATTCCTGCCTGTCCCCTCTTCTTGTTCTTCCTGATCAGGAAGCAAGGAACAGAATCTGCCGCTCTCCTCTCTGAGCCCTTTCCATCAGTTCTCAGCTGGCTCCTCTGCCATCCCCAGGCAGAGCTCAGTGCCCTCTCATGGATGGCAGCAGCCTTTTCTCTTCTTCCTTGCCCATCCGTCATGCAGAATCTGTACCCCATTTGCTACAGTACAGAGCTGAGAATCAACCCACCGTGTCTCTGTGAACCAAACAAGACCCTAGGCCTGCAAAGGCACAGAGATTTGGAGTTCGCTGAGTGAATGTTTGTGGTCCTCTCATTAGTGTAAGGATTCTTCAGAAAGCATCCCTTTCCAGAAGCATGCTTTGATTTAGCCTGTCTGGGTCTTGCATCTACACTGTGGTACTGATGTTCAGGGCCTTGCTCAGAATCAGCAGCCTGCATGAAAGGAAAAGCTCTGTGGTTTTCTCTTGATTTGTCCCGTTTATTTCCCATGCTACCCGCACTGGTCTACAGGCACTTTAGGGCAGCAGTAGGTTGGGGTTACCCCCAGAGGGTACACAGTAAGATTTAGGACGGGGTATTGGCAACAAGACTTTCTCTGAGGAATCCTCACACAATCCTATAGAACAACTCAGAGGCTTTCCATTCAATCTCCAACAGCAACAATATCCCTCAGCCCTTCTCTGTCACATCCAATTCCCCACCCTTCCCCATTTGGACCTGGTTTAAAGCCCTATAATCAATCAGTGCAGGAGCATTTCAGATGGGGTCATGGAGGAGGCAGACTGCCATTCTTGGGGTGGCCATTTTCCCAGGAGGGCATGGTGGGAGGGCTTTGTCCCATCTGGTTCCACCAACACTTGCATCCACCCAGCAGAAGGCTGTGCCCTCTGTGTCCCACTTGAACTCTGCATGGAGCTTACAGTTGGCAGTGACATGGCTGAGAAGCTCTGGGCATGGATTAAGGGACAGGGAATTAATGTGCCTTCCTAACTTCCTCCCTGCATGCCTTAGCAACTTCCTTGTAATCTCCCCAAGTACCCAGCCCCTTCTTCCAGAGGACGGAGATTCTCTTTTTCTTCCTGAGTCTCAATAGTTTTTCCCAGTTCATCTGCACTGGTCTTCTTCCCCTATGGCTCACCTTATGGCATTCAGGGACAGCCTGATCTCGTGCCTTTAAGATTTCCATCTTGAGGAGTGTCCAGGCTTCCTGGACCCCTTTACCCATAAGGAGAGACTCCCAAGGGACCTGTGCTACAAGTGTCCTGAACAGGTCAAAGTCCGCCCTCTAGAAGTTCAGGATAGTAGTTTTGCTAGTCACCCTTCTGACATCTCCAAGAATAGAGAATTCTACCATTTCATGGCCACTCTGCCCAAGACAGTCCCCAACCTTCTCAACTCCTACCAGTCCTTCACTGTTAGTGAAGAGCAGGTCTAGCAAGGAACCACCCCTGGTAGGACTTCATACCAGCTGTGTAAGGAAGCTGTCTTGCATGCAATCTATAAACCTCTTGGACTGATTCCTCTGCTATTTATTATATTCCCAGCATATATCAGAGAAGTTGTAGTCTCCCAAGAAAATGAGTGCTGGCAATCTTGCGACTTCAGTAAGCTGCTCATAGAATGCCTCACCCATCAATTAGGCGGTCTATAAGAAACCTTTAGCAAGATGTCACACTTACAGGCCTTTCCCCCGATCCTTACAAACATGCACTTCATTCTGAAGCCCAAGCTCTTCAACATCAAAACTCTCTTTAATATAAAGGGCCACACCACCACCCTTCCTTCCTCCTCTATCCCTTCTGAAGAGCTTGTAACCATCCATCACAGCACTCCAGTCATGGCAGTGGTCCAGCCATAGGTCGGTAATAGCAACTAGGTCATGGTTTGTCAGATGCACAGTTGCTTCCAGCTCCTCTTGCTTGTTGACCAAGCTGCGTGCGTTGGTGTAGACGCACTTCAGCTGAGGCATCTGCCTCTCTCCCAGCTCAAACAGCATTTCCCTAGGCTTATCTCTGGTAAGCCCTGTTTTGTCCACTCCCCCATCGTAGCTAGTTTAAAGCTCTTTCGATAAGCCCCGCTACCGTCTATGCTAGGATTCACTTCCCCCTTTGAGACAGTTGGGTTCCATTCATGGATAACAGACCATGGGCCAAGTAAACTGTCCTGTGATCAAAGAACTCAAAGTTTCTGGCTCAGTACCAACCTCTGAGACAATTGTTCATTGCTTTGCTTTCCAAGCCTGCTCTGTGTCCCTCACTGCCACTGAAGGTATAGAACAAAAAATCACTTGATCTCCCACTTTGTGAACTAAATGGCCTAAATTCCTGAAATCTCTTTTTATAGTTTGTAGTCTTATCTAAGAAATTTCATCACTGCCCACCTAAACTATGAGTAGTGGAAAATAATCAGTGGACCTAACCAGCATTGGGAGTTTCCTCATTATGTCCCTGACCTGAAACCAAGAAGGCAGCAGACTTACTGACAACTGGGGTCCAGTCTGCAAATGGGGCCCTCTATTCCTCTGAGAAGGGAGTCACCCACCACGGCCACCCTTCTTTCTTTCATGGCAGAGGAAGTCACAAGGCTTGGTAGTGACTGCCTTGCATTAGGTTTCCTCCTAGGCAGATCCTCCATTGCCTCCCCATTCTTATCTCCTTCAGATTTCAGAGTGTCAAACCTGTTGCTTAGATGGATCAGGGGTCGAGGGCTAGGCAGGCATGGGGGGGCTCCTGTGATGTTGAGTTGGGACTCTCTTCCAACCCTACTCATCAGTCAGGTCTGTCTGACTGTGACAGGGCAGGGAGTCAACCACTTTTCTGGGGGTATCTGCCTGGCAGCCTTCCCTCGGGGATGCCAGCAAGTCACTCCACCAGCCCATCTCCCGATCACACTCCCTGATGGTAAACTGTGAGTAAAACCTTGAGTAAAGTGAGAGTTCACCTAGACAAAAGTATGAGTAGAAACATGGACTGACGTGAGGGTAAACCCAGAGTAAACCCAGGATCCCATCCATTGGGCATGCACAGCCTCTGAGGGCAACTTTTTCCAGTGTTGCTGTGTAAAAATATAGGTTCCTCACATCTAACCTATGTCTCCCCTTTTTAATTTAAATCCGTTTCCATTTGTCCTGTTATCAACAGACCATCCCATCCTTATTCTAGCGTTAGGCATCTCATCCTCAGATGGAAACCCTGGGGCTGAATTGGGATCAGTTTTTCAAAGAACCACAGGAGCTACAAGTTCACCTAGCTGAGTTCAGATGTGCACAGTGAGGTGTCTGTGTGTGAGTCCCTCATCTGAATCCTTGGTTTTTATTCCACAGGGACTGCACTACTCATACACAGTCTCTCAGTGATGCCCAAGATGCCTTGGGTGATCCTAGTTTTGTGCTAGTGCTTGTAAACTGTGACGGAAAATCTATGAGATAGACACCTCCTTCTGGAGCATCAGCTGAGGGCCAGAAGGGAGGTATTCTTGGCCATCCTAAATACCACCTCAGCCACGTGCTTAGGGCACCCATTGTGTCTTTTGCACCTGACCCCATGGAGTATGTAGTGATATTCAGCTTATCAAAAGGATGAGCTCAGAACAGAAGAGGCAGATCTTCCTCTCTGCTCCATCTGTGGCATAGTCTGGATTTCAAGGCATTGCAAAGCTATGGCACATCTACGTTCTTGCACTGATGACACTTTAGCATGCTCTGGGCTCGCATTTCAATGGCATCTAATAAATCTAGGGTCATACCTGTTGACAGGAAGCTGGCAAATGTTGTCTCATTGTAAGGAAGAGCAAGAAAGATGACACGGGCAACTATGGACCTGTCAGTCTCACTACAGTGCTTGGTAAAATTATGGAGAAAATGATGGTGGGAGTTATGGAAAAACAACTGAAGGACAGGTCACAGACAACACAAGATACAGAGGGGAAGGTCCTATTTAATTTCAGGTCTTTTTATGACACCTTTATCCATTGAGCTGAACAAGGGAAGGCAGTTGATGTAATCCTTGAGGATTTCAGTAGAGCTTTTGATACTATTTCTCCAGCACCCTTCTGGACAGAAATTCCTGCATACAGCTAGACAGAAACAGAACGTGGTGTGTTGTAATACAAGAAGAATTTTACAGAGCAGCAGCCATGGATTGAGATAAGGAGTTCACAGAGCAGCAGCTGCGGAGCAGGATAAACAGCATGAGAACAAAGGACATCTCTAGGAAAAGAATGAATGGCTCGTGGCTTTGAAGGGGGGTTATAGGGTTGTTATTGCAGTAGCTTTCCTCCAATTAGCGTGTGTGATTTTTGGACACCCTTGTCTGTCTCCTATAAAAGTCTGGCTTTCGGGCAATAAATTGATGCAGCTATATGTAACTATATTGGTGTTTCTCTGTTTGACCCAGCACGCTGACATTTTGCCTTTCAGGTTCACCAGCAGTGGTGGGTGAGCAGTTGGCCAGTAGTTCTGTCCCAAAGGATTATAGTCAGTGGGTTCCATTGGGCTGGTAGATGGTCACTGTCAGAGCTCCCCAGGGTTCCATTTTAGGGCCACTTTCCTTTCATGTTTATGCAGATGACTTGCATGCAGGACTAGAAGATGTTCTGAGCAAGTTTGCTGATGAGACCAGATGAGGAGGTGTTGTTGCCTCCACTGAGGGTGGAGAGGACTTGCAGAGAGATGTGGACAAGTCAGAGAAGTGGGTACCAGTTGGTACTAAGCACCAAGTGCATAAAGTATAACAAGAACAAGTGCCTGATTGTGCACCTGGGTATGGGCAACCCTGGACATAAACACTGTCTGTATATTGGACACATGAGAGACGTCTGACTGAAAAGGATTGGGGGTCCTGCTCAACATAAAATTTTAAGTGAGTCAGCAGTGTGCCCAGCCAGCCAAGAAGGCCAACAGTCCCCTAAAGTGCATCAAGCAATTTATTGTCAGCTGGGTGGGAGAAAGGTTTGTCCCTCTTTGCTCTGCATTGCTACTGCCTCACCTGGAGCACTGGGTGCACTTCTGGGCAATGCAGAACATAAAGAACATCAAACTATGGGAGAGTGTGCACAGGAGGGCACTGGAACTGAGAGATCTGAAGTTCAGAGTTTCACTGGGATTGACTGCTTGTTCAGACTGGGCCCTTCTCACACCCCACATCCTGTGATGAGACACAGGGCACATGTGGGATATGAACTTTAACAGCATCCTTGCACCACATGCAAATGCTTTTCCCAGTGCTTCAGTGTTCCACCACCCATTGCTTTCAACATAGTTTTCAACACCCCATTGTATCTTTTAATTTTACCAGAAGCTTGTGCATGGTAGGGGATATGATAAATCCACTCAATGCCATGAACTTTGGCCCAAGTATTTATTAAGGGAATTTTTGAAATGTGTCCCATTATGAGACTCAGTTCTTTCTGAGGTGTCATGTCTCTATAGGACTTGTTTC
Organism: Coturnix japonica; assembly: GCF_054131305.1. Classification (NCBI taxonomy): domain Eukaryota; kingdom Metazoa; phylum Chordata; class Aves; order Galliformes; family Phasianidae; genus Coturnix; species Coturnix japonica. Next base: position 14,856,660 of record NC_140671.1, on the reverse strand, counting down.
TAACAACCCAATATTGTGTTTCTGGCAGTAGCATGGGGTACTGCGTATGTTTCAAGCCACCCAGTGGTTGCTTCCACCATGGTAAGCACAAAACGCTTATCATTATGAGATCCTGGCAAGGTGACATCATTCACCTGTCACTCCTCCCCATATTTATACTTTTGCCTTGGCCTTCCCCCCAGAGAGGCTTCATATTCTTGGCTTGTTTAATTATGGCACATGATTCACAGTCATGAATAACCAGTGCAATAGCATCCATAGTTAAGTCCACCCCTCAGTCTCTAGCCCAATTATATGTTATGTCCATTCCTTGATGGCCTGAGGTCTCATGGAACCATCAAGCTTGAAATAATTCACTCTTGTTCTGCCAGTCCAAGTCTATTTGAGCCACCTCAATTCTGGCAGCTCGACCTACCTGATGGTTGTTTTGTTGTTCTGCAATAGCCCGACTCTTGGGCAAGTGTGCATCCACGTGACACACCTTTACAATCATATCTTTTTTTTGAGCAGTTATGTTTTTCTACAGTTCAGCAGCCCAAATAGGTTTACACCTCCGTTGCCAGTTATTTTGTTCCCACTGCTGTAACAACCCCCATAAGGCATTTGCCACCATCCATGAGTCAGTATAAAGATAAAGCATTGGCCACCTCTCCCGTTCAGCCACATCTAAGGTCAGCTGGACAGCTTTTACCTCTGCAAACTGACTTGATTCTCCTTTACCTTCAGTGGCCTCTGCGACCTGTCGTGTGGGGCTCCAAACAGCAGCTTTCCATCTCCGATGCTTCCCTACAATATGAAATGATCCATCAGTGAAAAGAGCATATTTCTTTTCATTTTCTGGTAGTTCGATGTATGGTGGGGCCGCTTTAGCACATGACACCTCTTCTCCTGGTGATGTTCCAAACTTTTTATCTTCAGGCCAGTTCATGATCACTTCTAAAATTCCTGGACGATTGAGGTTCCCCATCCGCGCTTGTTGTCTAATCAGTGCAATCCACTTGCTCCAGGTGGCATCGGTAGCATGATGGGTGGAGAGAACCTCCCCTTTCAACATCCGGTTCATCATTGACAGTCGAGGTGCCAGAAAGAGCTGCATTTCAGTACCAGCTACTTCGGAAGCAGCCCGAGCCCCCTCATACGCGGCTAAGATCTCCTTCTCAGTTGGAGTGTAGCACTCTTCAGACCCCTTGTACGCTCAGCTCCAGAATCCCAGGGGTCGGCCTTGGGTCCCTCCTGAGGCTCTTTGCCACAAACTCCAAGTGGGACCTTTCTCTCCAGCAGCAGTATAGAGGATGTTCTTTACATCCTGTCCAGTCCGTACTGGCCCCAGGTCCATGGCACAGGCTATCTCCTGTTTAATCTGTTCAAAAGCCTGCTGCTGCTCTGGGCCCTATGCTAAATCATTCTTCTTCTGCATCACCTGATAAAGGGGGCTTACAATGAGGCTGTAGTTTGGAATGTGCATCCTCCAAAAGCCCACTGCACCCAGGAAAGATTGTGTCTCTTTCTTGCTAGTTGGTGGAGACATGGCAGTGATTTTGTCAATCACTGTTGGGATGTGATGAAATCCATCCTGCCTCTTTATACCTAAGAACTGAATTTCCTGGGCAGGCCCTTTTACTTTGCTTCACTTAATAGCAAAACTGGCTCATAGAAGAATTTGAATTATTTGCTCTCCAGCACAGCAGCACTCAGTGGGGGTGTGACCTCATTCAGGCCACGGTAGTCTACTGTCAGCCTCCATTCTCCACTGGCTTTACGCACTGGCCATATGGAGCTGTTAAAAGGTGAGTGAGTTTTACTGATCACTCCCTGATTCTCCAACTGGCGAATCAAATCATGAATGGGGAGCAAGGAATCCCTGTTGGTGCGTTACTGCCGTCTGTGCACTGTCTTTGTAGCAATCGGTACCTGCTGCTCTTTTATTTTTACTCGTAGCAGCCTCACAACAGACGGGTCCTCTGACAGGCCAGGCAAAACAGACAGCTGCTTAATGTTGTCCATATCTACAGCAGCGATTCCAAAGGCCCAGTGATACCCCTTAGTATCCTTGAAATGCCCTCTTCTGAGGTATCCTCAATACCAAGTATGAACGGAAACCCTGGACCACTCACATAGGATGTTTTTTCCAGTCTTTACCAGTGAGGCTTATTTCAGCCTCCAACACAGTCAATTCTTGAGAGATATCCAGAAATATGGATTGATTCTGTCCCTTCATGACTGGAGGGCATTAGGGTGCACTGTGCACCAGTATCCACCAGTGCCTTATATTTCTGTGGTTCTGATGTGCTAGGCCATCAAATCCACACAGTCCAATAAACTCTATTATCCCTTCCACTCCCTTGAATGAGGGCAGGGCCCCTCTATTGGTTACCTGTGATAACTGGAGCAGCCGTACTGGTGGTTGGACTGTTTTGTAGTTCCCTCACCCGTGCTCATAGTACAGGAGTAGGCTGGTCATGCCACTTCCTCGTGTCTTCTCTGTGGTCACGTAGGTAACACCACAAGGAAACACACAGTGCAATTTACTGTTGTTCCTTGCTCAATCTGGAAAGCGCTTGTGTCTAATAGCTGAGAATTTTAATGATACACATGAAGGCTTTATGGTCGTTAATTTCTTTACGATCTCTCGCCTTCAACTGAAGCAGCAGCTAGGCCAATTACCAAGTGACACCAAGGAGATGAAGTGGCAAAATGGCGATTTATTGAAACAGACACATCCTTATATAACCTACGCCTTTTTGTCTACACCCACTGTATTACACTAAGATTCTTCCAGAATATGGGGAAGGGCCTGTCACATCACAACAAGCTACCGTCCCAGCTGTCCCAACAGCGAAGCAACCAGGTAACAAGAGATTCATTCTGGTGCCGTGTGAACTCCTTTCTTACGCCTTCGATTTCAGTCATCTTCAGGGATCGACAAACAGTAACAGAGATTTCCTCCTCATCACTCTCTTCTTCATGACACTTTTCCTTTTTCCTTTCTCGGTACTTATCCAGACCTGTCACCTGGATCTTCTGTTGCCTCCTCCTCCACTTCTTTTTTCCGTTCTAGACGTGAGGACACCCATTTCCATTTCTTGCCTTCCACAAGGGCAACTGATATTGTTACTGGTGCCTCCTGTGACTGATCAAAATTGACTTGGGGATTTCCCTTTTTGGCTAGAACCTCAGCTCGGAAATTCTCTCTTTTCGGAACAGTGTTATATAGAGCACGGTAAGCACAAGCCAAGCCCCAAATAAGTCATACCCCCTTAGATCTATCTAGGCTGCGCCATCCCTGACTCAAATACTGGCTTAGTTTCTCGGGATCCCACAGGTGTTCAAGAGTTAAATCCCATGACATTGCGGGCCCCCATGTGTTGGCGAACCTGAAGGCAAAAGTCAGCGTTCTAGGACAAACAACCACACACCAATATAGTTAAATATAGCTGTGTCCATCTATTGCCTGAAGAGCCGTACTTTTATAGCAAACAAACAAGGGTGTTCAAAAATCACACGTACTAATTGGAAGAAAGCTTCTGCAATAAGAACCCTAAAACCCCGCTTCAAAGCCACGAGCCTTTCACTCTTTTGCTAGAGGTGTCCTTGGTTCTCATGCTGTTTATCCTGCTCTGCAGCTGCTGCTCTGTAAAGTGCTTATCTTGATCCATGGCTGCTGCTCTGTAAAATTCTTCTTGTATTACAACAGAATGGCAGTTCCCTGGGGTCTCCAGCACACCCCCAGCCAGCTGGCAAATGCCACTGAGGACCTTTAGGAAAGACATGCCCTGGGTAGTGACAATGTTCACTGGACAACTGTGAGCCCCACAATGGGTCTCGTACCTGTGTGCCATCTTCTGAACACCAGTAGCACGGTGTAGATGCAAGGCCCAGCCAGGCAAAATCAAAACATGCTTCTGGAAGGGGATCCTTTCTGAAGAGTCGTTACACTAATGAGAGGACCACAAACATTCACTCAGCGAACTCCAAATCTCTGTGCCTTTGCAGGCCTAGGGTCTTGTTTGGTTCACAGAGACATGGTGGGTTGATTCTCAGCTCTGTACTGTAGCAAATGGGGTACAGATTCTGCATGACGGATGGGCAAGGAAGAAGAGAAAAGGCTGCTGCCATCCATGAGAGGGCACTGAGCTCTGCCTGGGGATGGCAGAGGAGCCAGCTGAGAACTGATGGAAAGGGCTCAGAGAGGAGAGCGGCAGATTCTGTTCCTTGCTTCCTGATCAGGAAGAACAAGAAGAGGGGACAGGCAGGAATCTGAGTTACAGCTGGAATGGAATTGTTTTCTTCAGACTGTCTGCTGTGGTGCAGTGTTTTGGTTCTAGGAGAAAACCATTGATAACACTCTGATGTTTACAGCTGCTGCTAAGCAGTGTTGTACAGAGCCAAGGCCATGGTCAGTAAAGGGCACATGGAGCTGGGAGGGAACAGAGTGAGGACAGCTGACTGATAGTGGCCAAAGGGACGTTCTCTATCAGCTGACAGCAAGCAGAAATTGTATTGAAAGGGGTGGGAGTTCATCTCAGTCTCTTCACTGCCCAGGGTCCAGCTGAGCATCAGTCTGGTGGTGCTGAGCAAGTGCTTGTGCATCAGTTGTTACATACAATTCCATATCAACGGATATATAGTGATAACTATTACTCCTCTTCTTTTATCTCTCTTAGTAAACTGCTTTGTTACATCCCAGAAGTTGTACTCTTTTTCCCAGTTCTCATCCCCATCCCACTGGGAATTGGGCAGTGCACAAAGCACTGTGTGCTGCTGAGCCACATGTTGGGTTCAACAACCACTGTCATTTTGGTGCCTGATGTGAGGCTCCAAGGGTTGAGATAGCAGCACATCTGTCCAGAGCGGACAGGGCTTTGTGGGAGCTGGAGAAGTGCAGGCCATGGTGCTGATATGTGTGGATGTGCTCCCTATGTGTGGAGCTTGTTGAGTCTTCTCATGAAGCTTCACTGCACAGCTCCTTACTTGGTGCTTGGATGCTGGATTAGGGTATTTATTTTGCTATGCTGTTTGACCTCAGTTTGTACCACGATAAAATTGGCAGCTGACAAAGTGAAGTTTTGTGCACATTCAGCTCTGCGGTCATCTTTGGGTTTTGGAAGTAATATTGTCCATATGATTAGGAATTACACAATTTACATTGTCGCCTCTGTGAGTCCGGGGGTGTACTGGATATTGTGTTGAGGGACATGGTTTAGTGGGAGCTATAGGTAATAGGTGAACGGTTGGACTGGATGATCTTTTAGGCCTTTTCCAACCTTGGTGATTCTATGAATCTATGATTGAGGTTAAACAATTATTCAGGAATATCAGTGAGAGATCTGCCCCAAGGTGAGAAGGCTCTGCATGGCAGAGGGTGTGGGACGGTCTGGGCAGCTGCCTGGAGTGGTGGGCACCCCCAGGGCTTTGGAACTTCATCTCCGAGCAACTGCAGGATCCTGATAAACTGGTAGAATATTGGGGGCAGGTCTGCTGTGGCACTGGTAACCCCCAAGAGGCACAAATGACTGCAGTGTGCCAGATCCAGAGAGCTGGACCTGCTGACAGTGCTGCAGCCTCTGCAACTCCTGGCACAGACCATGCAGCAGCTCCAAGGTTTTGCTACACGTCCTGCAGTTGCTCCAAGCTCTGGGCAGATCCCTCTGTCACTCCACCCCTCATAATGAGCTCTGCAGTTACTCCTGCTACGGGTCCTGTAGCTGTTCCAAGTATGGTAATAAGAAAATGGTACAAATTCCTCCCAAGGGAGGAAGTACAGCCCTGCGGTGGCTCCAACCCCTCCAATGAGCCCAGTGGCTGCTCCAACATAGTCACAGGTCCTGTGGTGGTTCCAGCTCTGGCAATGAACTCTGAGGTCACTTCAACTCCTGCAACAGCCCAACAGCCACTTCAGCTCCTACAGTGAACCCTGTGGCTGTTAAAACCCCTGCAACTAATCCTGGACTTGCAGACAGATGCGCATAGGGATTAGTTCATATATGTTTGCAACTGCATATGTTGTATATGTGTGAAAATACACTAAATATATTATATATGTATAAATACATTTGTCATAATTATTATCCTTTTCTTTTTCTCTTTGTCTCAACCCATAAACCTTAAACCACAGCACTGCCTTGAGATGCTTACGGATCTCCTTGGGACTATTCAATCTGATCTGGTCACACAGTGAAGAGCACCTGAAGATCTCAAGGTTTTCTCAGGGAGCAGCTCCTGAGGTATATTCCTTACACCAGCTTTGGAAGAGGCCTCCCTCCAGTTCTCTGGTCCTGCTCTAAAGGGGCCCTCTTGTTATGGCAGTGCCAGCAAGGAGACCAGCTCTGACAGACCTGTTCATATTGCCGGCTACTGACTGCAGCCCTGGATTGCTGCTGTAGAGGCAACAGGACTGTTGTGAGACACACAAGACCTTCAGGACTGCACAAATGAGAGGACTCAAGAGCACTGCAGCACTGGTAAGAGCACATGAATGAAAAGAGCACGTTGAGCTGCTGTCTGTGGCTGTACCTTCCCCAAATCCAGGCAAAGTAGGAAGAAAGAAAATCTAAGTAAGTCTATTTTGAAAGCTTTTTAGGTATCTTATAACATATTCAGGGAATCTGGTTCCATGTTTACATGAGTTCTTGGAGTGAGAAAATGGAAATTAGGTAGGAAAGAATTTAAATACATTTTTATTTATAAGTTCAATAACATTTTTTTTTTGCACATTCCTATATCTCACATAATCAAACAGACAAAGATGCATAAAACATAAAGAACCACCACTGGGAATCCTATTGAGGAAGTTGTGCATTTTATTGTAGCTGGAATAGTGCTTATTGCAACACCTTCCTGAAAGCGTGCTTGATCTCCCTGTTCCTCATGCTGTAGATAATAGGGTTTAGTGTTGGAGGAACCACTGCATACAGAAGTGCCACTGTCAGATCCAGGAGTGGGGAGGAAATGGACGGGGGCTTCAGGTAGGCAAAAGCACCAGTGCTGAGAAACAGGGAGACCACAGCCAGGTGAGGGAGGCACATGGAGAAGGCTTTGTGCCGTCCCTGCTCAGAGGGCATCCTCAGCACAGCCATGAAGATGTGCACATAGGACACAACTATGAAAACAAAGCAACCAAAGCCTAAACTGACACCAAAAAAGAGAAATACAAATTCCATGAGGTAGGAGCCAGAGCAGGAGAGCTTGAGGATCTGTGGGATTTCACAGAAAAACTGGTTGACAACATTGCCTTGGCAGAGAGGCAGTGAAAACGTACTGGCAGTGTGCAGCAGGGAATAGAGAACCCCAGTGCCCCAGGCAGCTGCTGCCATGGTGGCACAAGCTCTGCTGTCCATCAAGGTCCCGTAGTGCAGGGGCTTGCAGATGGCAACGTAGCGGTCATAGGACATGATGGTGAGAAGGGAATACTCTGCTGAGAGGAAGAAGGAAAAGAAAAAGAGCTGTGCAGCACATCCTGTGTAGGAGATGGCCCTGGTGTCCCAGAGGGCGTTGGCCATGGCTTTGGGGAGAGTGGTGGAGATGCTGCCCAGGTCGAGGAGGGCCAGGTTGAGGAGGAAGAAGTACATGGGGGTGTGCAGGCGGCGGTCGCAGGCTACGGCTGTGCTGATGAGGCCGTTGCCCAGGAGGGCAGCCAGGTAGATGCCCAGGAAGAGCCAGAAGTGCAGGAGCTGCAGCTGCCGCGTGTCTGCCAACGGCAGCAGGAGGAACTCGCTAATGGAGCTGCTGTTGGACATCTGCTGTTGTTGGGCTTGGAGTCCTGCTCAGAGTGCAGAAGATAATGACAAGTCCAGACCATTCTCAGACACACTCCTCCTGCTATAATATGAAATGTTTTTATTCTCTTACAACAGTGTACATTTAGCACCATTACTTGCATTTAATTTCATGTATTTCAGCATTCCTTAAGCAGAAGCAGCATATGGAGCTCTAACCTTCCTTTTATTTTCTTATGCCTTCTCCCTGGATATTTTCATCTGTTTCATGTCTCATATCTTTACCCCAAGTGCTCTTAGAGCCCCCTACCCGAGCTTCTGTGGCATTCAGTTTCAGTTAGAAAATGCTGCCTGTTTGTAGGATAAGTGAATTATTCATGCCTACAGAAAATGATGATAATTCCATCCTTCGAGAAAGGGGAGACTGAAAGCACATCATGTGTGAGTGTTCACAAAACAAGCAATTGATTGATGAAAAATTCTCAGAACTCTTATTGCCCCTTTTAGATTTCTGACTCCAAACCTCTTTGCCTCAGAACAGGAAATGGAAACCCCCTGCCTTGGCTCTCCTCTTGCAAAGTGCCCTCAGAAACATTCAGTTGTGCAGTGGAGTTGTGATCCCCTGCCCCAGGCAGCAGCTGTGGCAGCACAAGCCCTGCCGGGGGGCTCCTTCCCCCCACCCGTCTCCCTGCAGCACCCTGGGCAGCTCCCCGGGCAGGCTGAGTGCTGAGCCTGGCAGGCGGCAGAGTCCCATACCCAGCACACAGCCCCTGGGGCACAGCAGGGACCCTGCTCTGCAGGACAGCCCTGGGCACCCGCCTGCAGCCCCGGCTGCACAGCCTGCAGCCGTGCTGGGACATGCAGCCCTCAGGGCTGTGATTTCATACTGCAGTATGGAAGCCCTCAGCTGGAGCAGAAGGCTTTTTCCACAGTAAAGAAACATGCAGTGCCTGCATCCAGATCTCCTATGGGATGTCCCAAATTAAGTTGACCCTCTATGAAAAGCAGCTCATGGTCTGCAGTGAGACTTACCCTGTCATGGTCTGTGAGCAATGCTCCTGCAGTGAGCTCACAGCCCGCTCACACCACACACATCCTGCAAGCTCTCTTCAGTTTCTCTCCTCTCCTTCTGTCACCTGCAGGCTGTGCTGTGCACAAGAGCTGCTCCTGGGCACAGCTGTCTCTCTGCAGCCCTGCACACTTTTATGAGCTCCCTGTGTCCCAGGAGCCTGGACAGGCAAGCAGCAGATTATGTCATTTTTATCTTTCCGACTTGTCTCCCCTGACATGTCCCTGGGTCCTCATGGCCAACAGCTCCTGAAAGACAACAGCATCATGACTGTGCTTTGAAATTCGCTCAATTAACCACCACATGTCCAGTGGTCAGTGACTGATTGGAGACATATGGGGAGTGCTCCCAGAGATCGTTTGATGAAACAATAAGGGCAACCAGACAAGGAAGGCAAGGTTTGGACTTTCCCTGTGCAGGGCAGTGATCCAGCTGAGGCAGTGCAGGAGTCTCATCCCTTGACAGAAATCCTGGAGCTGAAATGGGATTCAGCTCCCTACACACCCACAGGAGCTGGGATTCCTCTGGTTCAGTTCAGAAGAGCACAAGGAGTTGCCTGCATGTGAGCTCCTGCTCTGAGTCCTCGGCCCTTCAGCTGGGAGGCAGCTGCTCACACACAGACACTGGGTGATGCCCAAGGTGCCTGGGCTGCTCCTGATGTGTGCCAGTGCTTGTAAACCATGTGGGAAATCCCTGAGATAGACAGCTCCTTCCTGGGCATCAGCCGAGGGCCAGAGAGGGGATAGCACTGGCTGTCTGGTGAATTCACTCACAGCTGCAAGAGCAGCACAGGGCCTTCAGGAAAGCCATGCCCATGGTGTGACCATGTTGCTGTGTCAACTCCAAGGCCCACGATCAGTCTACTGATACTGCAGTATTGTCACGGGTTACTTAGATTTACCTATGCCCGTGACAGGGTAAGCCACCCCGTGGGCCCCCCCCCCGGGGCCCGGAAAGGAGGGGGAAAAAAGGAGTGGGATAAAACAGCGACAATCTAAGGAGGAAAAACTTATTTTACTAAATATGATACCGAAATACAAGATAACACAATATAATATAATTGAGGCTAACAAATCGAACGAAACAGAGAGTGAGAGAGTTCCCGAAAACCGAGAGGCCTACTGTGAACTCTAGGCGACACGGCTGGAATGCTTCCCACTCTCCGAGAAGTTCGAGAGAAGAAGGAGGGCACTCCAGCCTGGAAACGAGATTATATAGAGTCCTGGTCCCGTGACTTATCATTAACCCCGTTGTTCTCTGGGATATGTAGTCTTCTTCTGTGGACTGCACATTCAATAGAAGTATCCATACTTTACATGATGTTATGATGTGGAATACTGATAGCAAAATTACAAAATTACAAAACCATGACATTCCACCCCTTATTCTACATTATTACATCATGGTAAATATATATATACATATATATACGCATATGTAAAATTATGATAGCTAAACAGTAGAATTATATGTAACATAACTAAATGTACAACTATAATTACTAAAATACACTACACATGCAAACATATATATATAAATAAATAAAATTATTGACTGCACTCCCCCAGCATTAAATTCCCTTGTGGGACACATTGAACATCCCCATCCTTCTGCATTACCCACCAAGTGCACCCAGGTCCCTGGGCAAAGACAGTTCCACGGATAGGTTTGCCCTTTCCAGAAGCTGGAAGGACCCAAACAGCTTTTCCCAACATGTTCTTTACATGTACAACAGGGACCTTATCTCCTTCTACAGTGTGTAGGGGGCTAGATTGACTAGGACCATCACGATTGACAGATCCTCTAGTATTCACCAACCAAGTGGCTTCTGCCAGATTCTTCTCCCAGTGCTTAAATGTTCCACCACCCATTGCTTTCAACATAGTTTTCAACAACCCATTATATCGTTCAATTTTACCAGAAGCTGGTGCATGGTAGGGAATATGATAAATCCACTCAATGCCATGATCTTTGGCCCAAGTATTTATAAGGGAATTTTTAAAATGTGTCCCATTATCAGATTCAATTCTTTCTGGGGTGCCATGTCGCCATAGGACTTGTTTCTCAAGACCTAATATGGTGTTTCGAGCAGTTGCATGGGGTACTGCGTATGTTTCAAGCCACCCAGTGGTTGCCTCTACCATGGTGAGTACATAACACTTACCACTGCGAGATCGTGGCAAGGTGATATAATCAACCTGCCACGCCTCCCCATATTTATACTTTTGCCACCGCCCTTCCTCCCAGAGAGGTTTCATCCTTTTGGCTTGTTTAATTATGGCACATGTTTCACAATCATGAATAATCTGCGCAATAGCGTCCATGGTTAAGTCCACCCCTCGGTCTCTGGCCCACTTATATGTCGCGTCTCTTCCTTGATGACCTGAGGTCTCATGAGCCCATCAAGCTAGAAATAATTCACCCTTATTCTGCCAGTCCAAGTCAATTTGAGCCACCTCAATTTTGGCAGCTTTATCTACCTGATGGTTGTTTTGTTGTTCTTCAGTAGCCCGACTTTTGGGCACATGTGCATCCACATGACGCACCTTTACAACCATATTCTTTGTTCGGGCAGCAATGTCCTTCCATAATTCAGCGGCCCAAACAGATTTACCCTTCCGTTGCCAGTTGTTTTGTTCCCACCTCTGTAACCACCCCCATAAGGCATTTGCCACCATCCATGAGTCAGTATAAAGATACAGCATTGGCCACCTCTCCCGTTCAGCAACATCTAAGGCCAGCTGGACAGCTTTTACCTCTGCAAACTGACTTGATTCTCCCTTACCTTCGGTGGCCTCTGCAACCTGTCGTGTGGGGCTCCACACAGCAGCTTTCCATTTGCGATGCTTCCCTACAATGCGACATGATCCGTCTGTGAATAGGGCATATTTCTTTTCATTTTCTGGTAATTCGTTGTATGGTGGGGCCTCTTTAGCACGTGATACCTCTTCTGCTGGTGATGTTCCAAACCTTTTATCTTCAGGCCAGTCCATGATTACCTCTAGGATTCCTGGACGATTGAGGTTTCCCATTCGCGCTCGCTGTGTAATCAGCGTAATCCACTTGCTCCAGGTGACATCGGTAGCATGATGAGTGGAGGGAACCTGTCCTTTGAACATCCAGTTCAGCACTGGCAGTCGAGGTGCCAGAAGGAGCTGTGTTTCAGTCCCAACTACTTCGGAAGCAGCCCGAACCCCCTCATACGCGGCTAAGATCTCCTTCTCAGTTGGAGTGTAGCACTCTTCAGACCCCTTATATGATCGACTCCAGAATCCCAGGGGTCGGCCTCGGGTCTCTCCTGAGGCTCTTTGCCACAAACTCCAAGTGGGGCCTTTCTCTCCAGCAGCAGTATAGAGGATGTTCTTTACATCCTGTCCAGTCCGTACTGGCCCCAGGGCTACAGCACGGGCTATCTCTTGTTTAATCTGTTCAAAAGCCTGCTGCTGCTCAGGGCCCCATGCAAAATCATTCTTCTTCCGCGTTACCTGATAAAGGGGGCTTACAATGAGGCTGTAGTTTGGAATGTGCATCCTCCAAAAGCCCACTGCACCCAGGAAAGATTGTGTCTCTTTCTTGCTAGTCGGTGGAGACATGGCAGTGATTTTGTCGATCACATCTGTTGGGATGTGACGACGTCCATCCTGCCACTTTATACCTAAGAACTGAATTTCCTGGGCAGGTCCTTTTACTTTGCTTCGCTTAATAGCAAAGCCGGCTTGTAGAAGAATCTGGATGATCTGCTCTCCTTTTGTGAAAACCTCTTCTGCTGTATCACCCCACACAACAATGTCATCAATGTACTGCAGGTGTTCAGGAGCACCACCCTGTTCCAGTACAGTTTGGACCAACCCATGGCAAATGGTTGGGCTGTGTTTCCACCCCTGGGGCAAACGGTTCCAAGTATACTGAATGCCCCTCCAGGTGAAGGCAAACTGTGGCTTACATTCTGCAGCCAAAGGAATAGAAAAGAAGGCATTGGCAATGTCAATGGTGGCATACCATTTGGCTGCTTTTGACTCCAGCTCGTACTGGAGTTCCAACATGTCCGGCACAGCAGCGCTCAATGGGGGTGTGACCTCATTCAGGCCACGGTAGTCTACTGTCAGCCTCCATTCTCCACTGGCTTTACGCACTGGCCATATGGGACTGTTAAAAGGTGAGTGAGTTTTACTGATCACTCCCTGATTCTCCAACTGGCGAATCAAATCATGAATGGGGAGCAAGGAATCCCTGTTGGTGCGATACTGCCGTCTGTGCACTGTCTTTGTAGCAATCGGTACCTGCTGCTCTTTTACTCGTAGCAGCCCCACAACAGACGGGTCCTCTGACAGGCCAGGCAAAACAGACAGCTGCTTAATGTTGTCCATATCTACAGCAGCTATCCCAAAGGCCCATTGATACCCCTTAGGATCCTTGAAATGCCCCCTTCTGAGGTAATCAATACCCAGTATACATGGAGCCCCTGGGCCAGTCACAATAGGATGTTTTTGCCAGTCTTTGCCAGTGAGGCTTATTTCAGCCTCCAGCACAGTCAATTCTTGAGAGCCCCCAGTCACTCCAGAAATATGGATTGATTCTGTCCCTTCATGACTGGAGGGCATTAGGGTGCACTGTGCACCGGTATCCACCAGTGCCTTATATTTCTGTGGTTCTGATGTGCCAGGCCATCGAATCCACACAGTCCAATAAACTCTATTATCCCTTTCCCTCCCCTGACTGAGGGCAGGGCCCCTCTATTGGTTACCTGTGATGACTGGAGCAACTCCACTGGTGGTTGGTATGTCTAGTAGTTCTTTCACCCGTGCTCGTAGTGCAGAAGTAGGCTGATCATGCCACTTCCTCATGTCTTCTCCACGGTCACGTAGGTAGCGCCACATGGAAACACGCGGTGCAATCGTACTGTTGTTCTTTGCTCGAGCTGGGAAGCGTGTGCGTTTAACAGCTGAGACTTTTGATGATGCAGGTGAGGAGTAGGACTGGAATACTTTGATCAGATCCTTCATTAGACCTGGTGGCCCGTACGAGGATTGACCTTCTTCAGATGTTTCTGATACTGTTACGGGATCATTGCAATTAGTTGATGGAAACAATTTCTTGCACATTTCATCTACTCGGTTTTCTAGCCGTGAGATGGCAGAAACTGCGGCATGCAGTTGGGGGAGCTGCTGATCGGTGGTTTGAATCATTATAATCAGCTCAACAACTCGGGGCCATCTGTCCACGAACCCTTTAGAACCTGTTACCAATGACTGTGCCATTCTCTCTGGTGCTGTACTTGTGATTTTCTGCCACATGTCAGGATCGGCCCTCACTCTCTCAGGGTCAAGTTCGCTTGGATCAGGGCTGTACAACATTTTCGCCATGGCCAATTCCCTCAAGCGCTGAATACCTTTTTGGACGGTATTCCAACTATCAAATTTAGGCTTCAAAGCATCCTTATAGGGGTACCTTTCTCTCACGGCTTCTAACAGCCGCAACCAGAGAGTGGCAGCTCCATCCGAACATCTGCTAATCCCTCTGTCGATACCTGCATCTTGGGCAATGCTTCCTAGTTGGCGAGCTTCATTATCATCTAGAGACAAGCTGTTGGCCCCGTTGTCCCAGCAGCGAAGCAACCAAGCAAGGATACCTTCATCTTGACGCCGTGTGAACTCCTTTCTTGAGCCTTGGATTTCAGTCAGCTTCAGAGGTCGACAATAGGTGATTTCCTCCTCATCATCAGTCTCTTCTTCATGCCTCTTGGTTTTTGCCTTTGCTTTTTTCGGTACTGCTCCATGCCCGGCACCTGGGTCTTCTGCAGCCCCCCCCTGTGCTTCTCCTTCTTTTCGTTCTAGACGCATGGACACCCGTTTCCATTTCTTGCCTTCCACAGGGGCAACTGATATTGCTACTGATGCCTCCTGTGACTGATCAGAATTAACTTGGGCTTGAATCTCAGATCGGAAACTCTCTCTCTCCAGAATAGTATGATACAAAGCACGGTATGCATAAGCCAAACCCCACATAAGGTTTACCTCCTTAGATCTCTGACCCAAATACTCACTTAATTTCTTAGGGTCCCTTAGGTGTTCAAGAGTGAAATCCCATGACACTGCGGGTCCCCATGCTTCCAAGACTTTTCCTAAACCTTTCCATATTCCCTGCCAGTCATCATTCTCTGGTTCTGGAGGAGACTTCCGCATAGAACGAATGCATAGGAACATATATGCATTCATTAATAGTGATAACATGGATGCAAGTATGAACCCTATCTCAGTTATTGAAAGGCGTGTGGAAACCTGAGAGTACAACCTAAATAAAAAGGGTTTTTTTAGCCTGTACAATGAATTAAACATGGTGCTGTTTGTAAAATTGCCTGTTCCATCTGGGATGCAAGTACTTGTAAGATTCGCAATTCCATCTGGGATGCAAGTGTTTGTAAGATTCACAATTCCATCTGGGGTGTAGGTGCCAAAATTCTGACCATACCACATCTCATAAAAGTACCAGGCAGGTGTCTCCATCAGTATCCACCTTATTAGGCTATATACCTGCACAATTCCACAACACCAAATTATGGTGTTAATAGTTGACCAATACTTTAAAAAGATCATAATTGCTTTCAATCCCTTAAACAGAGCAACTGGGATAAAGAGTGGATTCATAGCTGGCAGGCTCTGTAAAAGTCAGAGCTAGCTAGCTTTGCTCTAAGGGAGAAAGAAATCCCTTTGTTTTCTACACAAAAGTTAGATAGCAGTGCTGAGAATGTACAGCAGCCCTTAATGTTGACAATTTGTCTGGTATTTCAAGGTCACGTTCTCAGTGAGCAGCTACGAAAAGATAACACTCCCCTTACGAAGCTCTTTAAGAGTAAAGAGAGAGTCGTTCTAAAAGCTAAAAAGCTCTATGCCCGCATTCTCCACCAAAAAATCTGTCACGGGTTACTTAGATTTACCTATGCCCGTGACAGGGGAAGCCACCCCGTGGGCCCCCCCCCCGGGGCCCGGAAAGGAGGGGGAAAAAAGGAGTGGGATAAAACAGCGACAATCTAAGGAGGAAAAACTTATTTTACTAAATATGATACCGAAATACAAGATAACACAATATAATATAATTGAGGCTAACAAATCGAACGAAACAGAGAGAGAGAGAGTTCCCGAAAACCGAGAGGCCTACTGTGAACTCTAGGCGACACGGCTGGAACGCTTCCCACTCTCCGAGAAGTTCGAGAGAAGAAGGAGGGCACTCCAGCCTGGAAACGAGATTATATAGAGTCCTGGTCCCGTGACTTATCATTAACCCCGTTGTTCTCTGGGATATGTAGTCTTCTTCTGTGGACTGCACATTCAATAGAAGTATCCATACTTTACATGATGTTATGATGTGGAATACTGATAGCAAAATTACAAAATTACAAAACCATGACATGAGGAAGCCCTCAGCTGGAGCAGAAGGCTTTTTCCACAGTAAAGAAACATGCAGTGCCTGCATCCAGATCTCCTATGGGATGTCCCAAATTAAGTTGACCCTCTATGAAAAGCAGCTCATGGTCTGCAGTGAGACTTACCCTGTCATGGTCTGTGAGCAATGCTCCTGCAGTGAGCTCACAGCCCGCTCACACCACACACATCCTGCAAGCTCTCTTCAGTTTCTCTCCTCTCCTTCTGTCACCTGCAGGCTGTGCTGTGCACAAGAGCTGCTCCTGGGCACAGCTGTCTCTCTGCAGCCCTGCACACTTTTATGAGCTCCCTGTGTCCCAGGAGCCTGGACAGGCAAGCAGCAGATTATGTCATTTTTATCTTTCCGACTTGTCTCCCCTGACATGTCCCTGGGTCCTCATGGCCAACAGCTCCTGAAAGACAACAGCATCATGACTGTGCTTTGAAATTCGCTCAATTAACCACCACATGTCCAGTGGTCAGTGACTGATTGGAGACATATGGGGAGTGCTCCCAGAGATCGTTTGATGAAACAATAAGGGCAACCAGACAAGGAAGGCAAGGTTTGGACTTTCCCTGTGCAGGGCAGTGATCCAGCTGAGGCAGTGCAGGAGTCTCATCCCTGGACAGAAATCCTGGAGCTGAAATGGGATTCGGCTCCCTACACACCCACAGGAGCTGGGATTTCTCTGGTTCAGTTCAGAAGAGCACAAGGAGTTGCCTGCATGTGAGCTCCTGCTCTGAGTCCTCGGACCTTCAGCTGGGAGGCAGCTGCTCACACACAGACACTGGGTGATGCCCAAGGTGCCTGGGCTGCTCCTGATGTGTGCCAGTGCTTGTAAACCATGTGGGAAATCCCTGAGATAGACAGCTCCTTCCTGGGCATCAGCCGAGGGCCAGAGAGGGGATAGCACTGGCTGTCTGGTGAATTCACTCACAGCTGCAAGAGCAGCACAGGGCCTTCAGGAAAGCCATGCCCATGGTGTGACCATGTTGCTGTGTCAACTCCAAGGCCCACGATAAGTCTAATGTTTGTGTGCCACCTTCTGCACACTGATACCATAGATTAGCTATCCAGTCAGGCTATGTCCAGTGATGCTTTCCAATTAGGATGTTTACTTCTGTGGTTTTGCACTAATGCAAACACCAACACACAAGAAGCTAGAAATCTTGATAGAGCTGCAGGCCTGAGCTCCTGTTTGGACCATGGGGACACAGTTTAATGGCTTCCACAACTGCACTGTAGCACAAGGGGGATACCGAGTCTTTAGGATGGATGGGCGAGGAGATAAAGAAGGGTGAATGCCCTCTGTGAGAGTGCACTGAGCTCTGCCTGGGGATGGAAGAGCAGACAGGTCAGAGCTAATGGAAATGGCAAACAGAGGAGACCATCAGTGTCTTTTCCTGTCTTCCTGATCAGGGAGAGTAAATGGAAGGTGCCCTCTGCAGACAGATGGGAATCTGATGTTGTCTGTCCCTTGTCCCATTTGGTGGCCTTTGTCACTCCATTATCTGCAGCAGGGACAGCACAGCAGGGCATGTGGCATCCAGCAGATCCATGGAGAGCACAGATGGCAGCTTCTTGACCAAGCAGTGGAGGAACCAAAGAGGAGAGGTGCTCTGCTGGATCTCATACTCTCCGGCATGGAAGGACTTGTGGGAACTGCGAAGGTGAAAGGGGCATCAGGCCACGTGCAAGATGCAAATGTATCTCTTTTTATTTATTTTGAGGCTGTAAGCTTAATAGTTGATCATAAATGTCAATAAAACTGAAACAAATAATTGAAGACAAAGATGGAAATCATTGAAATTGTGTTAACCCTTCTCAACATGAAAAATTCTCATGAGTCTTGTTCCATTTTAAGTTGTAAATATGAATCTTTGAGGTGATTTGATGTCTTTTTTTTTCTTTTACTGAAACTACAATGTTTTCCAGAACTGTGTTCGCTGGACACAAATGTCTTCAGATTCAGAGACACAGACAGTGGTGCCAGTGCCAATGCCCTGTGACTATAGCCCGGTGCCCAGCACTACTCTTCCCTGCTGCCTATTTGATGTGTCTCATCCTCCAAGTTTTTTCAGCTCTCCTAAATAAATGGCCATGGTTAAGGGCATGTTTTCAGCAGGCCATTTGGGCACAAACTACTCCCACTGCCCTCCAGATTTCTCCATCCCTTGCTCTTTGTTCAGTCAGATACCTCCCAAGATACCTGTCTGATTTCTGACTTTCAGGGGGATTACTGGAATTTGTTCCATCTCCCCAAAGTCTGAGAATCAGTGAGAATGTGTTAACCCGTCTCAATGTGTGAAATACTCACAAGTCCTGATCAATTTTAAGTTGATACCTCTCAACTACCTGGCTGATCTATCCCAGGGAGATTACTGGAATTTGCTCTATCTACCAGAGTCTGATGGCCTCTGTTGTCAACTACTTCACTGTGATTCAATCTATCCTATCCTACCTCAGAATAAATCATTTCTTTTAAAAGTATTCCATATGAAAGACAAACTTCAATAGATGCAGCTTGAACATGGCATGTAGTTGATCACTGTGTTTTACTGTTCATTCAATTGTATCACCTTTCTTTCCATTTGCTGGCCAGATAAAAAAGAGAAATCTTTCCTTTTCCATGTGTAGCTGGTTCTCTGAGGAAAGCCAGTGGGAGTTGGTGCAAAGCAGTTTTAACACTGAGCGGATGAATGCAGAGGAGAAGAGTGATGTGAAGAAAAGTGATGCAAGTCCCATAGGTCCATTGTGAGCAGAAATTGTGTGGGGAGGTTGAGAAGGACCTTTGTCAACACAGTAACAGTACAGAACTCATTGGGACATCCTGGATTGGTATCAGTTGCACAGTGCTGCTTTAATGTCTTCTTTAAACCCAACTATAAATAAATAGACAATAAATTTATACTGGATTCTTTAAGCTCTCTCCAGATATCCCTCCTTTTTGCTGAACAAGTTCTGATAACCTGAAGAAGATAACAAGATGGCATAAGGCACAGGAGATTCTTTAGGTTATAATGGTCCCAGGGTGCATTTGATGCTGAGTTCATCAGCCTCTAGTGCAGAGAGAAGTTTGCACAAAGTGCTCAACAAGACAAAGTCAGAAGTAACAGTGAAGTTTCTTGGAGTATTAATGGGCCCGCTGAGGAACATTACCAAGTAAGCTTCCCAAGGGACTTGTTAGAGAAGATAACTGGAAGCCATGACTACAGGCAGGCAAAGGCACTGGCATGCTAAGAAACCTCTCCTTTGCCTTACAAAGCAGACAGGTCAAGCCCTGATTGCAAGACCAGTGGTAGAGAGGTCCTGTATGTCATGTTGGCTCTGGGCATTTCCTGGGGCAATGTGTTGGAATTTTGTATGATGTTAAATGAAAGACATGGGGACAGAAGATCCCAGGCTCTACATGTGGTGCAAGGACGCTGTGAGGTTCATGTCCCATATGAGACCTATGTTTCATTGCAGGATGTGAGCAGGGATGTGAGAAGGGCCCAGTCTGAACAAGCAGCCAATCCCTGTGAAACTCTGAACTTCAGATCTCTCGGTTTCAGTGCCCTCCTTTGCACATTCTCCCAGAGTTTGAAGTCCTTTATGTTCTGTGGTGCCCAGAACATAGTGAGGCAGTAGCAATGCAGAGCAGAGGGACAACCCTTTCCCTCACCCAGCTGGCAATAAGTTGCTTCATGCACTCCAGGGGACTGTTGTCTTTCCTGGCTGCCTTGGCACACTGCTGACTCACATTCAGTGTGATGCTGACCAGCACCCCAACCCTTTCCAGTCAGAATCCTCTCCAGTGTCCCATATCCAGTCAGTGTGTATGTCCAGCATTGCCCCTACCCAGGTGCACAATCAGGCACTTGTTCTTGTTATACTTTATGCACTTGGTGCTTAGTACCAACTGGTACCCACTTCTCTGACTTGTCCACATCTCTCTGCAAGTCCTCTCCACCCTCAGTGGAGGCAACAGCACCTCCTCATCTGGTCTCATCAGCAAACTTGCTCAGAACGTCTTCTAGTCCTGCATTCAAGTCATCTGCATAAACATGAAAGGAAAGTGGCCCCAAAATGGAACCCTGGGGACCCCGACAGTGACCATCTACCAGCCTGATGGAAAAAACTGACTATAATCCTTTGGGACTGACCTACTGGCCAACTGCTCACCCACCACATTGTGTTTCTGTCTAGCCATATGCAGAACATTCTGTCCAGAAGGTTGTTGTGAGAAACAGTATCAAAATCTCCACTGAAATCCTCAAGGATTACATCAACTGGCTTCCCTTGGTCAACTAAACGGATAACTGTGTCACAAAATGAGCTTAAATTAAACAGGACCTTCGCCTCACAAACTTGTGTTGGCTGCGACCAATGACAGAATTGTCCTTCAGCTGTTTTTCCATAACTCCCACCATCATTTTCTCCATAATTTTACCAGGCTCTGGACTGACAGGTCCATAATTGCCCATGTCATCTTTCTTGCTCTTCCTTACAATGAGACAACATTTGCCAGCTTCCTGTCAGCTGGCATGACCCTAGACTTCTTTAGATGCAATTGAAAAGAGAGCCCAGAGCACACTAAGTTTTCATCATTGAAAGAAAGTAGATGTGCCATAGCTTTGCAATGCCTTGAACTCCAGAGTATGCCACAGATGGAGCAGAGGGGAAGATTTGCCTCTTCTGTAGTGAACTCATTCATTTGGTAAGCAGAATAACACTACCTGATACATGAGGACTGTGTCTCTGCTCTGCTCTGCTCAGCTCACAGGGCTGCGGTGCAGGGTGTTGCTCTCATGTCAGTGCAGGTAAACTCACTTTAACCTTTTTTCTTCTGTAAATGCTTCCTCTGTTTGTATGCTCAGATACACTTCCACATTCCCTCAAGTACACTTCCATATATCATTAACAATTACACTTTCTTATACCATCAAAACAGTTTGTCAAAACGTACAGTTCTTCAGTTCACATAAACTCCCTTAATACAGTCTGTATTCTTCAGTTATAAACACTGTGCCACAGAACCAGCACTGATTGAACCACCTCCCTCACACACTTCCTCGCAAGCAGTACATAGTATTACATAAATGGGTTGACACTCATTGGTCGGGTGGAATGTACACCTCTCCTCAGGACAATCTTACTAATCTACAGAGTACAAACTCCTGTCTTCTTACATACAAGCAGAAAGTACTTATGAGTGGACACACAACACAGTCTTTCACTTTGTCCGTGTCTGGCCATTTCCCTCACAGGAGGAAGGAAACATGGATCGGGACTCGGCACTCACCCTGCAGCTGTTCTGTGTCTCACTCACACCACACTCACTCTGACATTTAGATCAAAAACCATGGTTTATTCATACTACACAACGCTGACAACGTTTTCTAGCTGGAATCTTAATAACACTCATACTCTGGTCGACCAGTTGCAAACGTTAATGTTTTTCCCATAGTCGGCTTGACACACGGTACTAAACACTTAAAGCAGATGATAATATTGAACATACAACCTATAACCCCCGTGATTACAACTTGGAGAACCCAGGCTACCATTTGACAGGCTATCCACTATATCCCATACCCGTAGGAGAGACCAACCTAGGTCCCTCCTATTGTCACCCACCTGGGAGAGAGTACTTGTTCTTGTTTCCATTCATATGACATACAGTTCCCTTTCATAGGAACTCACCCAAGGAGTCTTCCTACCCCAGCTGGCAACCAAAGCCATGAGCTCACCTCCCTGGGAGCAGCACGTATGGCTGTAAACTGTGTAGGATGTCTCCTCAAGACATATGGGCTCCACTTACCATACACATACCTGGTCCACCTATGGGTGGTCCTTGTCTGTCCCTGCAGTGATCAGCTGAGGAAGGGAGTCCTTCAGAGAAATCTCAGGGTGCGCCAAAAGTGTCTCCCTCTCAGCTGGTCCTGCAGCGAACAGAGCTGGTCCCACCTGGGCCGCCAAATTGACTACAGGAATTGAACTCTATAACCTCTATAACTGATACAGTCTCCCATGACATCCTTATAACAAAGCTGAGGAAGTATGGGATAGGTGATTGGACAGTGAAGTGGGTCGAGAATTGGCTGACTGGCAGAGTGCAGAGTGTTGTCGTTGGCGGTGCAGTGTCTGGCTGAGGGCCTGTAACGAGCGGCATCCCCCAGGGGTCTGTGCTGGGTCCGGTCTTGTTCAACATCTTCATCAATGACCACCCTCAGCAAGTTTGCTGATGACACGAAGTTGGGAGGATTGGCTGACACGCCTGAAGGCTGTGCTGCCATTCAGCGAGACCTGGACAGGCTGGAGAGCCGGGCAGTAAGAAACCGGATGAGGTTTAACAAAAGCAAGTGTAGAGTCTTGCACCTAGGGAGAAATAATTGCATGCACCGGTACAGGCTGGGGGAAGAGCTGCTGGGGAGGAGCTCTGCTGAGAGGGACCTGGGCGTCCTGGTGGACGACAGATTAACCATGAGCCAGCAGTGTGCCCTTGTAGCCAAAAAAGCCAATGGCATCCTGGGGTGCATTAAAGAGAGCGTGTCCAGCAGGTCGAAGGAGGTGATCCTCCCCCTCTACTCTGCCCTGGTGAGGCCTCATCTGGAATATTGTGTCCAGTTCTGGGCTCCCCAGTAAAAAAAAGACAGGGATCTCTTAGAAAGAGTCCAGCAGAGGGCCACTAAGATGGTGAAGGGCCTGGAGCATCTCCCCAATGAGGAGAGACTGAGGGAACTGGGTCTGTTTAGCCTTGAGAAAAGAAGGCTGAGAGGGGACAGGATCCAGGTTCTATAAATATTTGAGGTGTGGGGGGCAAAGTGTTGAGGCCAGACTCTTTTCAGCAGTGTGTGGAGACGGGACAAGGGGAAACAGACAGAAACTGCACCATAGGAAGTTCTGCACTAATGTGTGCAATAACTTCTTTACAGTGAGAGTGACAGAGCACTGGAACAGGCTGCCCAGGGTGGTTGTGGAATCTCCTTCTCTGGAGATATTCAAGACCTGCCTGGATGCTGAGCTGTGCAACGTGGTGTAGGGAACCTGCTTTGGCAGGGGGCTGGACTCAGTGGTCTCTGGAGGTCCCTTCCAACCCCTACAATTCTGTGATTCTGTGAATATCATGGAGTTGTTTGGATGGGGAAAGACTACCCCTTTGAATGACCTTTTGTCAGGGCATGTCCTGGGATTCCTAGGATCCTCAAAATGCAGCACTGCTTCTGTCACTGAAAAATGGGGCCGTGTGTGGGACGGAGGGAGGGTCCATGAGTCCCTGGCCCACCTGACTGAGTATTTCCATGGTCTTAGCAAAGACATACTTACAACTTGAGAATGACAGTTAGCTGTGTTCATGGTGGCATGGCCACTTTTAATGGCCTTGAACTGTCTGAACATAACTGAAGAGGCTCAGGCTGATGCAAATCAGCTATTGAATGATAGTGTTGAAAAACTGGAAAGACAGGTGGCAGTTTTGATGGGGAAAAAACCTAATTCAATCATTCTCCTATGGAAGATCAGGAACATCTCTCTGGAAGACCATGGGGACCCTGTACAAGGGAATCTGTATAAAATGGACTCTGTAAATGAAGGCACTAAAAGGTCAGATTTTGAGGTTCCATTTGGACTAGATCTATTTGAGATCTGACTGATTGTAACCCAAAAATGAAAAAAAAAAAAAAAAAAAAAAGCAGGATAGGCTGGTGGGAGTGCCCTGACCAGTATCCAACCCCCCAAACCCTGCTGCCCATAATACAGCAGCTGAACTGATGGATATAGTACAGTGGTTTAGACAGAAACCAAGAGAGCATGCCAGCATAGCTGCTCTGGTTATGGGACATGGAGGCAGAAAGCGCTGTGGTGAATGGACTGGAAATTTCAAAACTGACATCCATTACTACTCACCCTGCCCTCAGGCAAAGACTGTATGCTCTGTCCAACATAATGAGGATAGCCATTTGATCAGTGAATGATTTATGGCTGTGTGTCATATAACATGGCCAAATAAGAATGACATACCATTAAATATCAGCCTGTGGTCCTCTATGGAGGACTAACAAAATTATATTAGAGAATTAGGCATGAAAGAGGCAATCTATGAAGATGATTTTGAGAGCCCAGTCAATAAATTTTTCATCAGGAACGAGGGATCTCATCCTACAGCCGTCACCTTTACATCAGTATGGGTCTATGTTATCCATACTGAACCCCCCAGTGGCCCTCAGGTGCTGTAATACAACAGGCTGCCCAATTGATGGGGAGACAAGAGTGCCTACGGCCAGATGCAGGCTCTGAATGGTGGTGGAAAGGTCTGAGAAAGGCAGAGAACCATCTGCTGCCATGACTTAGGCGTCCAGCCCCTAAGGTAATCCAGTCTGGACCCATTAGGGTCTTGAGACAACAAATGTTTAAAGACCAGATTAGAGCAGGAGTTCAGTTTAAAAAGATCGATGGACAGCATAATCAGGAAAAAATATCTGTTAAACAGGCCCAAGCACTGAGTATTTATAGTCCAACCTTTTCAGCCAAACTAGATGTGAATGTAACTCAAGAAGGGTCTGGATGGGGGCTCTGGCAGAGCCAGAGTTCTTTGTGAACCCCTATGAGGTTTTGGCCACAGGTTTGGCATGGAGCAGAATAAAGATACATCACAGTTGAAAAGCATTTATTGGCTACCTATTCTACACTACAGGTGGTAGAACCAGTAGCTCAGATTTCAGAGGTTATCGTTAAACAACAAGGCCAGTCCAGGGGTGGGTAAAAGATCTAACACACATCTCTATGATGGGGGTGGCCCAATCACAAGCAGTGGTGCGCTCAGTTGTTCTGCTTGCCTGCTCCTCAAGGAGTTAAGAGAAATCTGTGCCTGTTGCGTGTTCGAGTGCATGCGCAATGCCATGTGGAGGGCTTATCACAATAAAGATTGGCGGATTTGCTGCGTAGACCGGTCAGAACTCAGATCTGCGTTGTGCTTCCTGTGGCACCAAACGCCCAACAGTGGCAGTTCCGTGTATTGGCCAGCAGGTGGCAGCAGAGACCACGGAAAGAACGTCTGCGGGACAGACCCTGGGGATCCGTTCTCTTTTGATTATAGGGGAAGAACACAAAGATGGAAGAGGAGGGAAGGGGGAAAAAAAAAAGAAAAAAAGAAAAAACCAAACCACAGCAAACAAATAAAAACTTCTCCAAACGTAGCAAACTTGAATGTCTGTCAATAAATAAATGAGTAATTGAATTGATGTCCGTTTCAGACAGTCCCCTGTAGAATCAGGGTAAGGGTTAGGATTAGAGTTACATTGCAGGTTAATGCTGTTATCTTTACAGCTCCTGTGAGGGTTGGGGTCTGGGTCAGGTGTTTAAAAAATGAAATGAAAAAAGAATTAAAAAAATATATTGAAAGCTTCAGATTTCCTTAATCTTTGTGGGAATCATATAATGTGCAACTCAGATCTACCTCTTCGTACCTCTTTTGTGGTGTAGGGAACCTGCTTTGGCAGGGGGACTGGACTCAGTGGTCTCTGGAGGTCCCTTCCAACCCCTACAATTCTGTGATTCTGTGAATATCATGGAGTTGTTTGGATGGGGAAAGACTACCCCTTTGAATGACCTTTTGTCAGGGCATGTCCTGGGATTCCTAGGATCCTCAAAATGCAGCACTGCTTCTGTCACTGAAAAATGGGGCCGTGTGTGGGACGGAGGGAGGGTCCATGAGTCCCTGGCCCACCTGACTGAGTATTTCCATGGTCTTAGCAAAGACATACTTACAACTTGAGAATGACAGTTAGCTGTGTTCATGGTGGCATGGCCACTTTTAATGGCCTTGAACTGTCTGAACATAACTGAAGAGGCTCAGGCTGATGCAAATCAGCTATTGAATGATAGTGTTGAAAAATTGGAAAGACAGGTGGCAGTTTTGATGGGAAAAAACCTAATTCAATCATTCTCCTATGGAAGATCAGTAACAACTGTCTGGAGGACCATGGGGGCCCTGTACAAGGGAATCTGTATAAAATGGACTCTGTAAATGAAGGCACTAAAAGGTCAGATTTTGAGGTTCCATTTGGACTAGATCTATTTGAGATCTGACTGATTGTAACCCAAAAATGAAAAAAAAAAAAAAAAAAATGCAGGATAGGCTGGTGGGAGTGCCCTGACCAGTGTCCACTCCCCAAACCCTGCTGCCCATAATACAGCAGCTGAACTGATGGATATAGTACAGTGGTTTAGACAGAAACCAAGAGAGCATGCCAGCATAGCTGCTCTGGTTATGGGACATGGAGGCAGAAAGTGCTATGGTGAATGGACTGGAAATTTCAAAACTGACATCCATTACTACTAACCCTGCCCTCAGGCAAAGACTTTATGCTCTTGTCTGGAGGGCTTATCGCAATAAAGACTGGCGGATTTGCTGCGTAGACCGGTCAGAACTCAGATCTGCGTTGTGCTTCCTGCGGCACCAAACGCCCAACAGTGGCAGTTCCGCGTATTGGCCAGCAGGTGGCAGCAGAGACCACGGAAAGAACGTCTGCGGGACAGACCCTGGGGATCCGTTCTCTTTTGATTATAGGGGAAGAACACAAAGATGGAAGAGGAGGGAAGGGGGAAAAAAAAAAGAAAAAAAAAAAATCAAACCACAGCAAACAAATAAAAACTTCTCCAAACGTAGCAAACGTGAATGTCTGTCAATAAATTAATGAGTAATTAAATTGATATCCCTTTCCCGCCCCCCCCCCCACCCCCCCCCCCAACTTCTGAGATGAAAAAAAAACACTTCTTTTAGAAGAAAACAGAGTAGTAACAACTTCTGTACCTACATTCACCACTCTGAGATCCTGTCTGGGTCTCCCAAGGCTTGTAAATAACCACTGGGTCGGTTCTGATGTCGCGTGATTTGTTGTCAGTTCTCTCATGGTTCTCCGGTCAGTTCTCCGGTGCCAGGATCTGCCACAAGGCATTCTGACCACGGGCATCATGTTTCTACGCTGCCGCCTGCATTTAAAAGGCAATGGGACTGCCCAGCATGTGCAAGGCAGCACCTCTTTCACACCACCAGAATGTTTAAGGCTGTTGGGATTGTTGTTAGCGTCCCATTAACACTGAGGCTAGAGATACCCTTAGGATTGACATTACTATTAGCATTACTTTGATGGTGCCCTATCTGGGTCATTTCCAGGGGATGTCAGGAGTAAGGCACAGTGTCAGGAGAAAAAGAACAGACTCTGTTACTTTATAAATGTGATAATAGAGAGAGTTCATTGGAAAAAATACAACTCTTAAATAATGCAAAGCATGCTTCTGATTGGATGCAGGCATCATCTGGGCTCTGATTAATATTACTCTTAAGGTAAAGATTATTGTTACCATAATGATTTTTTTTTTGGATTATGATCAGGGTTAAGGTTCCTTTTGCTACAAACTTCTAGCATCATTTTTGTTGTTGCATTTGGAGTTAGGGACGATTTTAGAATCAGGGTAAGGGTTAGGATTAGAGTTACATTGCTGGTTAATGCTGTTATCTTTACAGCTCCTGTGAGGGTTGGGGTCTGGGTCAGGTGTTTAAAAATGAAATGAAAAAAGAATTAAAAAAATATATTGAAAGCTTCAGATTTCCTTAATCTTTGTGGGAATCATATAATGTGCAACTCAGATCTACCTCTTCGTGCAGTGACTGCCTGTAAATTTGCTGGAGCCTAATATAATATGGCCTTGTGCTTTCCGCTAACTCACCTTCATTTCATTTTCATTACATTTGCTTGGTAGTCAGATTTTGGTGTGTGGATATTTTAAAACAATCTAACTGACATTAGCAAAAAATTAAAAATAAAATTAAAAAAAATGCACAACAGCATCGTATCAATTTTTATAGATAAGATAAAGAAGAGCAGTTTCCCTTAGTTTTCTGTGCCTCTTTACTTTCTTACCCTCTCCCCTTGTGTGAGAAACTCTCAAAGTCAAAGATTTCTAGTTAGGCAAAGATGGCAGCGATAGCAGCAGTGCTTATTCATTATTGCAATACTGCGCGCACATCCCCTATTGGCAAGGGAGAAACTGCACACCAGTCAGTGAAATCAATTCTGTTCTGTGCCCTAAACCCACTGCAGGTGATGCTCTCATGGCTCTCATTGGTTGAGCATCTCAGGCTCACAGACTCCTCGAGACTGTGGCTAGGATTCATTTCCATAGAAGGTCAATTACCAAACTCTTGTTTTTAGGTCTGCCTTGTACTTTTCTGCGGACAGAGAAGGGCAATGTTTCCAAAAGTCAGTACATTCATTCTGTCCTGTGCTGGGCTCTACCCACCCTGTATTTATCTTGTGCTTGTCTCAATTCTCCCCATGTCAGAATGCCCCCAGTCTGAACTTAATTCTGTTCAGCAACTTTCTTGGTGGAAAAACTACTTATACAGCTGTTTTACAAGAGGGTTATACATTCAGTTAGGGCCTACACTATGTACTGAAAATACTGGAAACTTCCACTGCAAAAACACAATCTACCTCTCCCATCTGTGCAGCCTTGCAGACCCAGAGCATGCCAGGATATTTCTGCTTTCATAGCATTTGCATGCTGTAGGGTGAGCACAAGGTTCTGCTGCTTGATTCTTCTGCAAGAGCTGCCTACCGGCAAATGGTTGCAGGGATGGAGGATGTGACAGAAAGCATTTGTCTCCACAAGAGCAGAGTTACATTCAGTGCAGAGTGTGAGAGTCAGGTTGGTGTGGAAAAGCACTGACACGCTGGGGATGATGCAGTGCTCACATGTCTAACACTCACAGACATTACTGTCAGAAGGATGGTGCTGTGTTGTGCTTCTACCTTTGGCAGCCCCTGGAGAAATGCTATGGCACACAGAACACCTTTGTATTGCACTGACTGCTGCCATGCAGCATGGATTTAACACACCAAATCCAGAGGAGCATGACTGCATCTAACTGCCCTGAGAAAAACTACTGTAGCTGAAGAGATGAGGAGGCAGCTGCTCATCTGCAGAACAAGCAGTACTGCCAGACATTGGGCCAGGTGAGCACCTCCTGCTGCAGCGTGATGATGACAGGGCTGGAGATGATCTGCAAAGCCAGCTTAAAAGTGGGAGACGTGAGTCAACATGGCAGGAGGACAGAGGTGTTAGGGAGCAGCCAAGGCATCAAAGAGTATCAGAAGGCTTTGAAAAGTATCACAAAGTGACAGCCAAGAAGACTGGGATATATCATGAGCAGCAACCTGGATGCTAGAGATTATTTGCTCCCATACAAAATGGTAGAGATCTTGCTGCAGACATCCCAAAGCCAGGCAAAATGGGAACCCAGAGCTCTGCCTGCACGAACCCCACAGCCATAGCATTGCAAGCTGAGCTGCCTTGCTGTTTGTTGCATTCATCCCAATCCCTGTGATTGAAGACTCAGAATGCAGTCGAGGCGATGACTGAGCATGAGAGTGACTTTATTCAATAAAAGACAGGAGGGCTTGAGAGGTCAAGGGTGAAGATGGGACTCCTCTTGTCAAGATGAGAGTGGCTCAGAGCTGGTGCTGCTGCCTGGTGCCTGGGACTGGCAGCCTGACTCTAAGTCCCCATCTAAGATGCTCAGCTTCACCTCACTGATGCTGACCTGCTCCTGCATGGTGGTGCTGCTGCTTGGACACTCGGGCTGTGCTTGGGATGGGCAGCACTGCAAAGGCGCTGGGTCACAATCCAGGCAGGTGACTGCTGTGTCTGGCAGGCTCAGGTCACGAGCTTCAGCAGAGCCAGGAGATATGAGAGCATGAACGTGGATGAGCCCCTTGTGTCCATCACTGTTACCATGTGGAAGGCTGTCATCCGAATTGCAGCGATTCATGCTTAATAAGAACTCTCCATTGATGGAAAGACACTGCTTGGTTTGGATCTTTGGGGTTGACAAGGGCTTGAATCACCTAGGAAGGCATAGAAACACAAGGGTTAGTTTCAAACATTTGCAAGTTGAATCATGAAAGGTTGTTGATACTTGGTAATAGAGTGGCGGCAGGAAGAAGCAAGTAGGCTTGAAGCAGCATAGCCACTGTCTTGAAAGTGATCCTCATTCAGGTCCAGCTCGTGTGTTGTTTCACTGTAATCTGCTTCTTTGGGTCTACCTAGTGGGCAGCAACACTCGAGCTGTTACTGATATCATTGAAAAGAACTGGAGACAATTGTTCTATTCCTAAGAGCTTCAAGGTGCCTAGAAGCACAAATAGAAACCAGCAGTATTTCATCACTTCACCAAAAGGAAGGTCAAACACCTGAGCTGTGAAGAGCAGTTACAGAACCTATGCATAAGATCACACCAGACATACTTTGTTCTAACAACAGTTATGGCACATAGTCCATT
Organism: Coturnix japonica; assembly: GCF_054131305.1. Lineage (NCBI taxonomy): Eukaryota > Metazoa > Chordata > Aves > Galliformes > Phasianidae > Coturnix > Coturnix japonica. The sequence continues at coordinate 14,826,134 of NC_140671.1, read as the reverse complement.
TCCTTCAATATTCCCAAAATGAAATGATGTGGAGCATTACAGGGAAAGAAACACTGCACACAGACACTATGACCCTGATTAGACTCAAGCAGCAGACTTAAAACAAGTCAGAGTTTTTGATTCCAGGATATTTCAGGACCTATCGTGTGAAATTCAGTTACACAACAGTGCCTAGGTGCCTGCGTTTCAAGCAACTTTCAGATCACAGCCATGTAAAATAAAAACAAATTCAGTGCAGAAATAGCAAGCCTGTACCTTAATACTCATGAGATTATCCATTTTTTACTGCATTCTGACTAAGTTCTAAAACTTGCTCATCCCAGTTCACTTCAACAAGTTCCACCAATTCAAGCAACGCAGTTCTGAGATCCTGTGTATGTTGTGCAGATAGAATTGAACAGTGCAGAAATAGTCTCTGACAGCTTTAAGAGCTCTGTTCTGCTTACAAACTCTCAGTCCAAAACTATTCAGTTTTAAGGAAATGAACACCTGAAGCAGTTGGATCATCTGCCATTTGCCGCATTCTGCTTCTTGGCATCATGATTAGCACGAAGGGTTTTCTGCTGTCCTGCAGAGATGGAAAAAGTCCTGCTTACAAATGGACCAAGTTTCAGTGTACAGCAGAGTTTGTACCAGACTAATAAGCCACGTCATTCAATTCATTTGCTCAGGTTGTTATGCACTCCGAAAGGAAACAGAACTAACTGCTGGATTCTGAAGGCAATCTGTGGGGTCCTACATTACCTCCTGATTCTGGAAGAGGAAATTCTAATAGCAAATGCAGAACTTTGATCTTTGTAGACATGAGAAGAGCTGGCATTTAGGAACATTCATTTCAGGGAAATCAAATGATGTGTCTGTATTTTTACTACAGATAGTATAGGGAGCAGCCAGTTGAAGAACCAGATACAAAAAATCCAGACCATTGGCAAGAAAATACTTCTCCTTAAATTCTGTATGCTATCATGGTACAGAATTAGGCTACAGTGCCACATAGGCCAACCAAGCGTAGAACCAATTCCACTAAATACTGGTAGACAAAGCAGCAAAAACAGGGACAATATTCAGCAGACAGGCCTTTCTACTCACAGCTCAGCATGTTCTGCCATCCGAAAAGCAAGGCCTCTTGTCAAGCTCAGCTATTTCCCTTCTCAGTGTATTCTAGCACCACTGATACCCACTGGTATCCTCCTGTAGAGTGCCATCATATTGTCATCATCCAAAGGGAAAACCCACACAGCAGAGCATACAGCACTACACCCATGCTCCAAATATCCGCCTGAAAAACAAAAAGACAAGCTTACAAACCTGAAGCACCTCAAATGGCTTCCTGACAGACTGGATTGTCTGCCCTTGCCAAAGCCCACATATAGCCCATGAAAAGCTGGCTCTTTCCCTCAGGAAAAAGAGCCTTATCGTCCCAGAGAAAGCATATAACCCTCATTCAATTGCCCTTTCACTCAGCTTGGAGCACTACTAAAACCAGCATCTTCACCTTAGCTCATCACACTGCTGCACTTCCTTTTACAAGGATTTCACTGGCAAAAATGAAATCAAAGCCGTCACAAGGGATTTAGCACAGTTACGTGTTACTGGCTACGAGAGCTGTCAGCACAGTCACCTGTCTGGCTTTGCTGCTGTTCTATTTATGTACAGGCACAACAAGGTTCAGACACCTCACAGTGCAGTTCTCACTTTGACTGTAAAGAAAAAGGAGGCTTGAAAAGCAGCGTGTGGAAAACAAAGAAACAAGAATTAGAACAACAGTGGGGCCATGGCACTTGTAGGAATTGCTCCGCCTTTAACAGCGATTCAAGAAGGATGAGGGCATCCCAAACCAGACCAGTTTGGACAGATTAACAACTGCAAGTAGTGGGTTCCAAAATTCCAGACATGAAATCAAAGCTGGAAAAACTCTTCACATTTTCATCTCTCAATTTTTAGTACATTGTGCATTACAACGGAAACAATTCTTCACATACAACTTGGAAGCTAAAGACAAGTCTGACAAAACAGACTGCACAAAAATGATGGATAATTAACAGAGCAAATTGCTCTTTCAAACACTTAGTAATAGAAAGAGATCTCTGAAGTTGCTGTTCTGTAGAGCACCAAAGCAGTCACTTGAGGCAGTTCAGGATTAGCCGGAGACAAACCAGCCAGCTGTGTGAACTGAGACCAATTGCACTTCTTCTATTTTACTTTCATTCTATGTGACCTCACTAAGCAAATATTGTCTAAGACCATGAGTATCACATAAATGTGCAGATCTCAAGCTGCTCACTTATCTAGTACCCTTGGCATGATGCTTTATTTTCCTCAGCTATTCATCTAGTTTGTGCCTGTTGATTGTGCAACAACAGCCTGTTGGTCTCGATTACCTGTAAGAGGCTTTAAATTTGGCCAGGAAAAATCATTTGAGGATAAGTAATTATCTGGGACTCAGTAAGGCAGTCTTCCCATGCTTTCATAACAGCCGAGATACACACACACACAAACTCATGGAACCCCACTGCTTTGCACAATCCTGTGCACACTCACATGTGTCATGCACTGATTTCCCAGCCAGTCCTCATGGGGTCTATTACTTAGGACGGGAGTGCAGGGGAGCAGCCAGAAGCTGTTTGCATTCCCTGCTGTCTGTTGGGCAGCTTTGCTGGAGATTCTTGGGTTGCTTTGCTTTTCCTTGGGAGGTGGGAAGGAGCTTTGGGTTGGAGGCACATCCCGTGCCAGAGCATCTCGATGGCACGTGTGTGGCACTGATCTGCAGCAGATGAAGGGGAGGAGGTCCCAGCACAGCCCTGCACCATGCTCTGCCACACTGGGCAGCTTGTTCCTGGCTCAGCAGCGTCATCAGACAAGAAGCAGGGAAGGAAATCAAGGATGGGGGGTACCATCAAACGCAGTTAGTGCATGCCTGTGCAAGACAAACAGACCCAGAGCTTGCGGGTTATTCCTGCTTTTGTAGCATTTGTGTGCTGTAGCTGAGCAAAAGGTTCTGCTGCTTGAATCTTCTTCTGCAAGAGCCACCTACCGGTAAATGTCTGCAGGGATGGAGGATGTGACAGAAAGCATTTGTCTCCATGACAGCGTAGTTACACTTGGTCTAGAGAGTGAGAGAGGCAGGCAGCACTGCCTGATGTTGGTCAGGGCGAGCTCCTCCTGCTGCAGAGCGATGATGGCAGGGCTAGAGATGATCTGCAGGGACAGCTCACAGGTGAGAGCCAGGAATGGACACGGCGGGAGGACAGAGGTGTTAGGGAGCAGCCACGGCATCAAAGAGCATCAAAAGGCCCTGAAAAGCATCACAGCCACAGCCAGGAAGCTTGGGGTTTTCATGAGCAGCATCCAGGATGCTAGAGACTATTTGCTGCCATACACAACGGCAGCAGAGCTCTCGCTGCAGGCATCCCAAAGTCAGGCAAAATGGGAACACACCCAGAGCTCGGCCGCACAAACCCCACAGCCAGAGTGTTGTAAGCTGAGCTGCCTTGCAGTTTCTTGCACTCATCCCAATCTCTGCGAATGAAAACTCGGAATTCAGTCAAGGCATTGACTGAGCACGAGCGTGCCTTTATTCAATAGGAGAAAGGAGGGGGTGTGAGGTCTGGAGGAAAGATGGGACTCATCCTCTCTTGTAATCATGAGAGCTGCTCAGAGACCGTGCTGTTGCCCGGAGCCTGGGACTCGTGTCCTGATTCTGTGCCCCCCTGCGAGATGCTCAGCTTCTCCTCGGTGATGCTGACCTGAGCCTGCATGGTGGTGCTGCTGTCGGGGCACTCAGGCTGTGCTTGGGCTGGGCTGCACTGCAGAGACATTGAGTCCAGGCTGGTGCCTGAGGTGTCTGGTGGGCTCAGGTCAGCAGCTTCAGTAGGGATGGGATGAATGAAGGCTTCAACGATGATGACCTTCTTCTCTTGATAGCTGATGTTATACGGAAGGCTTTCATCTGAACTGCAGCATTCAGTGCTTAGTAACAACTCTTCATTGATGGAAGATGCGTCATCGTAACATGCCCTGCGTCTTGGGGATATACAAGGGCTCGGGTCACCTAGGAAGGAGCAGATGTACAGCAGTTAGTGTCGAACGTTCGCAAGATGAACCATGGAGATTCTTGACATTTGGCTATGTAGTGGTGGTGGGCAGAAGCAAATAGGCTTCTAGCAACAGTGTCACTGTCTTGAAAGTGATCCACGTGCAGGTCCAGCTCTTGTGTTGACAAGAGACTCATTTGGGAAAGACAGGGATCAACTGAAGATGTCAGGCACGGGCTTGAACGCCAGAAGGAGGTACAAGCCCACTGAAAGCATGAATTCTACCTGTGTTGCTGACAAGCAGTGTTTTGTAAGCTGGACTTGCACCCTTACCTGCCAGGACCAAGACTTCTGCTTCAGAGGGCTCCCTGGCACTGCTCTGCAGTTGGTGTTTGGCCACAGGGGATGGTTTGCCCAGGCAGAAGCAGGAACACCAACTGCCAGCTGCTGACTCTGCCCTCTTCCTGGGAGAACTCATTCTGCAGAGAAAACAGAGCATGCTGTCAGACGTGGTGCAGGGTGATGGAAGAGCTGCACCGAGCCCTGGCCAAAAGTTGCCTGTTCTGGGCACTGCTTGCTTTCTGCTGAAACACAGCTTAGAAACGCCCTCTGTTTCAAACAGCAGAGGATGCTTCCATTCCTACAGCTCAGCCCTCAAGTCCTGAAGGCTAAATACCTCTCAACGATGTCAAGCAAGGACATGGATCCGGAGAATGTCGGAGGCTCAGGCTGCTTTGCTCTCCCAGGGCTGACCTTCACCAGGGAACAAAGGCCGTTGATGAGCTTGCCCCATTTCTTTGGCTCTGCGCAACAAAACAAAGAAACCAGTTCATTTCAGGCCTGGCTCGGTTGGACGAAGCTGAGCGCGATGCATTCAACAGAGCATGAAACAACGGGAAGAACATTCCCAACAAGGACACGCAAGAATGGATTTTCCCCATCCCTGGAGGTGCCCAAGGAGATTACTGTAGTTCTCTTTCTAAGCTTGCTGAACTTGGGCATAAACAAACCCCCTGAAAGTAACGTTCTGACCCTATTTGACTAACTCGCATTGTCAAATGTAAATTACGCACCTGGCTTTGGCAATGAATTGAGGAGGGAATCGGGAACTTTTCCGCTGATGAGTTCCATGCACTCACCAGGGAAAAGCCCAACCTGTAATTAGAACAAAAAGACAGGTGAGCATTAGCCCGAGCCCAGAGCCAAAGGGAAGGTCCACTGACAGTGACACAGGGCAACTGTTTGCATCCAGCAGCCATCCTGTGCAGGCAGAGCAGCTCCAAGCTGAGATTCCCAACTCTACTGAAGTTGTGCTCTCTAGTCAAAAACGTGTGCCTACCTCAAAGCCACGCTTGCCTCTCCACCAGGGGCTCAGCCTGTTGATATGTCCTCATATCAACAATGCTCACCAGATCTCCGACCTGAAAGAGATTGAAACATCAATCCCAGATTCAGCAAATCTGGTAGGAAAACAAAGCAGAAAGGACTGCCCTCTTCTATGCACGACAACACGGAACGCCTGGAACTGCTTACCTCCAGAGAGAGCTCATCTGGCCCCTGGGCGACGTGGCTCTTAATAACATGGGCTGCCGCAAATGCTGGTACGTTTAAAGATGACATAGCACGCACCAGCTGCGGCTTCTGCATGTTATCAGCCTGCAAAACAGAGAACAGGCCGTGGTCAGGAGCTGAGGACAAACCAGGAGGATTTCAAGGTGAGGAGCACATCTGCAGAGAAAGCTGCAGCAAATGCGCTCCGTCCTTCTCAGGAGCACTTCAGAAGGAGCTGCACGTCTCATAGTTCTGGAGCAGCACTTCTTCCCCACCCTTCACTACTCCAAGCAGCTCCAACAAACTTCTCAGAAGAAATCCAGGCCAGCACAGACCTGGCAGACCAGAACCAAGTGCAGCTTGTGGGACGGCAGTGCCCACTCCTTGCTTCCACCCTGCTCCAGCAGGTTAAGGAGTCTGAGCATCACTGGCCTTTGACAACTCAAGACTTTCAGCACCTCATGCCAACATTTCTCACTAAGATACACCTCAGGCATTGAATTCTCTTCTCACTACCTCCTCCCAGTCCTCCCCTAGGAACAGAAACCATTCAGATTCTACAGCAAACACATCTACCCTGCAAGAGCACACTGAACCACCTGCAACAATGAAACATGGTTTTGGAGAGTGGGTTTGAAAACACACCTTTAGACAGCTGTCTCCCTGTAGCCAAAAGGAAACCAAGCAGCAAAAGAAGAGTCCAGCCTGAAATATGCCCATGCTACTAGCCCAGGTTTTTCACAGTCAATGCAGAATCCATCCTGCACTTGAGTTAACAAATGACCAGTGGGTCTCCCCTTGCTCCACCCCTTCTCCTTCAAAGCCTGAAAAAGAAAGAAAAACAAGTAGAAGAAAACCCAGACGTACCTTTCCACACACAAAGCAGAAAGTGGAACAGCAGTTGTCTCCTTCCTGAGACATGGTGGGGCGCATCCCAGAGGAAGCCCAAGTTCTTTGCTTCTCTCCACAGGGACTTCAAGCACTCTTGGCAAGAGCTGCTTTGGTTCTTTCTTCAATTGCTTCCATCACCAGAATCTCCTTTGGAAAAGGAACCCGAATGAAAGAATCAGCAAATGAAAAAGAATGAGCAATAGCCACTTTACCAGCTTTCTTCTGACACTCAATTTAGACTCTTGACTCGGGCAAGGTCTTAAAATCAGCTGGTTACAAGAACTGTCCCAAAATATATCCAGCTTCCGTACAGCTGCCATTCTTTCTGACAGCGAGTGTAATCACAGAATCATAGAATGGCCCGGGTTGGAAGGGACCTCAAGGATCATGAAGATCAATCACCTCCCTGTCCCTGCTGGCCATCCCCTCTTCTGATGGAGCCCAGGGGACCATTTGCTCTCTGAGCTGCAAGAGCACGCTGATGGCTCACGTTCTGTTTTTCATCCACCAGGACCCCCAGGTCCTTCTCTGCGGGGCTTCTCTTAAGGACTGCTCCTCCCAGTCTGTAGAAATGCCTGGGATTCCTCCAGCCCAAGTGCAAAACCTTGCACTTTGCTGTGTTGAACCTCATTAAATTCACCTAGGCCAACCTCTCGGTTGAGCTCCCTCTGAATGGCATCCCTTCCTTCCACTGCGTCAGCCGCACCACTCAGCAAACAGCAGAGGGTGCACTCCATTGCATCATTGGTGTCTCTGATAACCATGTAAAAAAGCACTGGTCCCAAGACAGACTCCTGGATGACACCACTTGTTATCGGCCTCCACCTGGACATCAAACCATGAGTCACCACCCTCTGTCCTCTACAAAACCTCTTTGTCTTCTACTCCTGCTGCAGCTGCAATGGCTGCACCAGCATGACTCACGTGTTTGACAATCCTCCAGCTCTGGCCTAGCCATGCACAGCAGCAGTCCGTCTCCCTCCCAGCTCACTCACCAGTGTGCTGCTGTGCCCCAAATTCAGTGCAGCAGCATTGAGAGCAGGCAGCACCCATCACCCTCCTCTAACTCTCTCTGCCAGCTGCGATGAGGACTGACACAGCACGCCCACCCCAGCCCAGCTTTTCTGCTGAGACACCTCCCAGCAACCACCCAGCACCAATCCCAGTTGCTGCAAACTGTCTGAGAGCCTGCTGGAGTGCACTGACAATAACTTTGTGGGCCAAGCATTAAGCACACCAAGCAGAAGGGAAGCATTACTGGACATGATGAACAGCAGGGGTTAAGACTGGAGGTGGTCAGGGCTGTAGTGACCATGCCCTCCTAGAGTTCCTCATCTCAAGGAATGTGTGCCTGGCAAAAAGCAAAGTCAGGACCCTGAGCTTCAGGAGAGTCAGCTGCAGGCTGTTCAAAGAATTCTTGCATGAGAGACACTGGAAAACTGTTTTTAGGGGTAAAGGAATGGAAAAGAGATGGTAACTTTCTCAGAAAACCTTTCTCAGAGCTGGAGCTCTGAGCTCCATCCCGACCACACAAAACACAGCAGAGGAGGCAGGAAAGCAGCATGGCTGAACCTGCTGGTTACAGGGAGCAACAAGAAGGAAATGGAGAAACAGCGGAAATGGAGACATGCAGCCTGGTCGCTTTGGTGGCCTTCTACAGTGGAGTGACAGCATCAGTAGGGAAAGGAAAAGCAACTGACATCACTCAGCCAGACTTTTGCAAGGCCTTCGATGTTGAGCAAGTTTCCTGTTAGAACTCAGTGTGAACAAATCTACCACTGAGCAACACCCTGAGCCCCCACTCACCTCAGCAGAGGAAAGCCTGCACCCCAGCCTTCCGCCTATTCTGCTCCATTGATGGAAGCACACCGGGCATCATTGCTACTCACCCGACCAATGATGATAGGGGCAGAAAAGGGAATTCCTCTTTACCTTTCAGATGAAAAATTGATGACTGTGTGGAACCTTCCCAGTACCGCTGCGGGGCCTTCCTTTACTTGTATCCTGCTGCTCCGTGTCACAGTGGGAGAGCTGCTCTGGCCTCTCCTCTCAGCCTGTGCCTCCTGCAGTGTGAGCAGCTTTGTGGATAGAGGAGACACCCACACAGACTTGGGCCTGGATAGAGAACTGTGCCCTACAACATAGGTACATTTACATCATGCTCTTTTCCTTGTGTGTGAGCAATCCTTGCTCTTTTCAGATGGTACTATGAGCGTGTGACACCCCAAACACATAGTTAGCATCTGTCCATATCATTAAGGCTCTCGTCAAGGCAGTTATTTCAGCCTTCTGAGGGGTAGTCCCCACGGCTGATGGTTGTGCTTCCATTCCCTGCTCAGTAGCAGTTTCTGCATGTCCTGCCTTACAGCCTCCTTGTCTCACAAAACTGCAGCTGCTGGTAAACCAGGCGTCTTCTGCATCTTCTAAGGGTTCGTCCTTCAGCTCCGACCGACTGGATGTAATGTGCAGCATCAGTTGTTTCAAAGCAGTGATGTCATCCTGGTTCTCCACCAGGGGAGTTCCGCTAAGGAAAGATACTGGGTTGGCAATAGTAGTTACAATTATTTCTATATCACCCTGCTCTACCAGGATGGCCTGGTATTTCGGGAATCTTTGGGGTGAACAGATGCCATTCAGAGGGACCTTGACAGGCTGGAAAGCTGGGCTCGGGTGAACCTAATGAGGTTCAACACAGCAAAGTGCAAGGTTTTGCACTTGGGCCGGAAGAACCCCAGGCACCTGTACAGGCTGGGAGGAGTTGTCCTTGAGAGCAGCTCGGCTGAAAAAGACCTAGGGGTCCTGATAGATGAGAAACTTAACATGAGCCAGCAGTGCGCTCTGGCAGCCCGGAAAGCAAATGGGATCCTGGGCTCCATCAGGAGAGGGGTGGTCAGCAGGGATAGGGAGGTGATCGTCCCTCTCTACTCTGCTCTTGTGAGGCCCCATCTGGAGTACTGTGTCCAGGTGCGGAGCCCTCAGTACAAAAAAGATATGGAGATTTTGGAAAGGGTCCAGAGGAGGGACAGGAAGATGATCAGGGGGCTGGAGCACCTCCCCTATGAGGACAGGCTGAGGGAGTTGGGTTTGTTCAGCCTGGAGAAGAGAAGGTTGCGGGGTGACCTCATTGCAGCCTTTCAGTACCTGAAGGGAACTTACTCCCAGGAGGGGAGTAAACTCTTCGAAAGGGCTGATAATAGCAGGACTAGGGGAAATGGTTTTAAGTTGAAGGAGGGAAGATTTAGGTTGGATGTTAGGGGAAAGTTCTTTACTAGAAGGGTGGTTAGGTCCTGGAACAGGCTGCCCAGTGAGGTTGTGGATGCCCCGTCCTTGGAGGTGTTCAAGACCAGGTTGGACGGGGCCCTGGGCAACCTGATCTAGTAAAGGCGTATGTTTGGTGGCCCTGCTAGGCAGGGGGGTTGGAACTACATGATCCTTGAGGTCCCTTCCAACCCGGGTAATTCTGTGATTCTGTGATTCTGTGGGGTGAAAGCCAATGTCCCCCTTTTGCCTCCAATACAGTAAACACTGCATGAGATATTAAAACTGGTATCCTTTGGCCCAGTGTAGATTGATGGGCTTCTTGAATATTGAGCACCAGTGCACCCTGGATATCCCTTACTCACTTCAAGCTGTTTCAAGTTTACCATCAGTCCGTAGCTGTGTATCCATGGTCGGCACCCTCCTGTCATTCCTGGCAACGTATGGAGTTCCTTGGCAGTTTGCAGCTCAGGGGTTGAGCAGATGGCTTCTTTCTTGGCAGTCCTTAAGGTTCAAAGTCCAGCTGTCATCTCCTATCCCAAATACGTCACTTGCTGCTGAGTTAGTTGTGCTTTCTGTAAACCAAGAAACTCAGCAAACTCTCAGTCTATTGTACACAGTCCTTTTGTTGCTGTGGCACCCACGTGCTCCAGTAAAGTTCCACCCTAGGATGGAGGATCCCAGGTCTCAGGCTCACGAGTTGACCAGTTCTCAACAATCATTTAGCTGTTCTCACAACCCTGGGTAACACTGTCCAGGTTCACTGAGTCTCTTCTCCCTCTATTAGGGAGAACAGATACACGCAAGTACTCGTATGCTATCATGAGGAATTCAGTAGGTTACATTTAATTTAGAAGCATGATGCAATCAAAAGCTCGCTTAAATAAAAGCATACCCTTTTCTTTCACTCAAAATAATAGCCCAGAAAAAAATAAAAACAAAACAAAACTCTCATCATAATTGTTAAAGAAATTATCTACTAAATCTCGATGGAGAGTGGAGACACATGCTAGTTTTAGGAACACAGCACTTATCTCATTATCTGAATGCATCTCAAGGCATGCTCCTTGTGAAACTGTGAGAACTTCTATCATTAACAGACGTGTACCATGCCCTGATATATGGTTAAACCGCTTGCAGTGCACTGTCAGATGTACAGGATGGCAGCTGTATGTGCTGTGACCAAATAAACCCCACACTGAAACCTTTCAGAATTTTAGGACCTACAAGTACTGCATTCATATTAAAAGTAAAAAATTCCTAAGCTACACATGTTCTAGGTTTCCATTTGTTAGATACAACATACCTTTGGAAGTAGGCGCCTAAAAAGATATGCCTTCTACTTGCTTCTCTGTCTGGCTCTTCGAAAAGAAGGCCTTTGGAGCAGGAAATGCAAAAGGCAGCTCATTTCTTAACACTGACTCTGCATCAACATTCTCTGTGTTTGCACGCTTCTTAGATGCCACTTTTCTTGTCACTGGAGTTGACAGTGTGAATTCCATATCACCCAGTTGAGTATCATGCCTCGAATGGTGCCAGAGACGGAACAAAAGGTTTTCTGATCACAGCCGGAGAAGTTACTGTCAAAGAAATTCTAACAGCTGAGAAGGTCAGACACAATGCTTATAAAAATATCATACATTATTTGGCTATTGAACAAAACAGTTGAAAACTCTGATTCTCTCCTAGAATAAGTTCGTTTCTTATAGACTGTCAAACACCATTTTTTTGATTTGTTCATCTCAATTCTCCATTGAGGATTAACCCTCACCAGCTTATCTAAACATAAATATGAATTATCACTTGGTTTAGTTAAAAATTTGAATAATATCACAGTGGATTTTGTTGTCCAACACAGTAAGATTGAATTTCTTTCGGTACCTTTCAACCTCTGCCTACCTCCAGCCTAACTCCAGAATCTTATTAACTGTGCCTTATCGCTTCCCATTGTGTTTTAAAATCCTCACTGACTCCTTTACTTGTTCCCTTGCTTGCTGTTTCTGTGCAAACCAAACACTGGAGTTAGGGATCACGTCAAACCAACCATGGCCTACAGGTAGAAGGCAACAAAATTTATGCTTAACATACTTCTTTGCTCTATCTTTATCTTCCTTTGGTCAAGGTCCACTAGATACTTAAATATGGAGTAAGCACTAGATACAATGAGAAGCAGATTTCTAGATTAAGAGCTGTATTTTTTCTGTAAGAAACTAGCTGTACATCTTCACACACCTGCTTTGTTTTCTGAGTATTTAGATCGAGTGGAGATTCTTCAAACACTGAAGCTACATCAGAAAATTCCATGGATCCAAACGCATCTGGCACATGGCTGCAGTCTGGCACATCTTCATATGCCAGAGCCTTTTCAGACAGAAATGTTCCACCGAGATTCTTTTGCAGAATTAGAAGGAAGATTTCATCAGAAGATTTCACCACTAAAGTCTAAATAAGATTGGTTTGCAAGTTCCAAACTATGGCTAACAGCTAATGGAAGTCCACAGGCCAGTAGCAACAACTTTTATATTATGTTCTTAATATTCTAATTGTTGATATGACGTTCATATAAAGAGCAGAAGGGAAATTACTCTTAGAGCTCAAGTCATCTTTCACAGCCTGCGTCAACAAGAGCAGCACCTCATAGCCTTTGGTTTCAAGACCTGGACCACAAGCTAGCTAATGATTTTACACAGAATTCCAGAGTTCAAGTCACTGTTTACATTAGGGCTGAAATTGTACTGAAAGCCTTCAAGTTCATCACACTTAATTATCACTGGCACCACACATAACTCCACGTTACATATGTGATCACACGCAACCTGGCAACTTCAGACAATTCCCAAAGCACTCCACTTGCACTTGGCTACTAAAGTACAGAAAAAGGAATTAACATCAGAAATAGCTGCAGTCAAAACCATCTAAGAATCCAAGTCTCCAGGAAACAAGGAAAGCAAATCCTCTCCAGGACTGTGTTCTAAAAGGAAACAGATCAGAAAGGTGAGTTCTTCCCCCCTTTGACCACCCACTCATGTAACGTCCATGTCATTTCTAAGTATGCTGCCCAGACCAAGACTGAGGATGCTTCAGAAGAAGACCTTCCCTGCTAAGCCAAACAGAACAAGTAAGGTACCAAAATATGTAGAGCCAAACGAGGAAAGGTGCTCTAAGAAGGTAAGCATCACAAGAGACCAACAGGAATACTTACACAATCCAAACAATGCACAGTTTCTGTTCCACAAGCTGCCAAGAGGAATGTGTGCAGTACTCACAGCGCACCATGTACACTGCTTACTGCAGTCATACTGCTTCGTAGGACCAGCCCAACTTACTAAAACACTTTAATGAGCAATCCGAACTGTCTGGATCAGCACGGTTCACTTGGAAGGGACCTTCACAGATAAACCTGAAGAGGTGAGGCGACTGCACTATCTAAACCTTAAAGCATATAGGACCTTAAAGCATAAGCTTAAAGCACAGAAGCATGACCAGCAGGTCGAGGGAGGTGGTGCTGCCCCTCCACACTCCTCTCATTGAAACCCCATCTGGAGCACTGCACGCAGTTCTGGAGCCCTCAACACAAGAAGGACTTGGAGATGTTCAGGCAGGTCCAGAGGAGGGCCATGAAGGTGATCAGAGAGGGCTGAAAGCACCTCTACTATGTGCACAGGCTGAGAGAGATGGGGCTCTTCAGCCTGGAGAAGACTCCAAGGAGACCTTAGAGTGGCCTTCCAGTATCTGAAGAGGGCCTACAGGGAAGGCTGGGGAGGGACTTTTCATAAGGGCAGGTAGCAACAGAATGAGGGGAAATGGCTTTACATGGGAAGAAGGTAGATTAGGATTGGATATTAGGAAGAAATGCTTTACTGTGGGTGTGGTGAGACACTGGAGCAGGTTGCCCAGCAAGGCTCCAATATGATTGCTTTGCAAGTTCCAAACTATGGCTAACAGCTAATGGAAGTCCTCAGTCCAGCAGCGCAAAATTTTATATTATCTTCTTAATATTCTAATTGTGGATTTGACGTTCATATAAAGAGCAGAAGGGAAATTACTCTTAGAGCTCAAGTCATCTTTCACAGCCTGCGTCAACAAGAGCAGCACCTCACAGCCTTTGGTTTGAAGACCCGGACCACAAGCTAGCTAATGATTTTACACAGAATTCCAGAGTTCAAGTCATTGTTTATGTTAGGGCTGCAATTCTACTGAAAGCCTTCCAGTTCATCACACTTCATTATCAATGGCACCACAGATACCTCACAAAGAAGCATTATGACACCACAAAGGGGCATTATGACGTCAGAAAGGGCATTATGACATCACAAAGGGCATTATGAATCACAAAGGAGCATTATGACATCACAAAGGAGCATTATGACGTCTCAAAGGGCATTATGACGTCACAAAGGGCGTTGTGACGTCACAAAGTAGCATTATGACATCACAAAGAAGCATTATGACACCACAAAGAAGCATTATGACATCACAAAGGGGAATTATGACGTCAAAAAGGGTCATTATGACGTCTGAAAGGGGCATTGTGATGTCACAAAAGAGCAGTAAGACATCACAAAGGGGTATTGTGACATCACAAAAGAGCATTAAGACATCACAAAGGGGAATTAAGACATCACAAAGGGCATTATGACGTCACAAAGAGGCATTATCACGTCACAAAGAGGCATTATGAAAACAAAGGAGCCTTATGACGTCTCAAATGGCATTATGACATCACAAAGGGCATTATGACGTCACAAAGGGGCATTAAGACATCACAATGGGTCATTATGACGTCAGAAAGGGGCATTATGGCATCAGAAAGGTGCATTATGATGTCAAAAAGGGTGTTATGATGTCACAAAGGGGCATTATGATGTCACAAAGGGGCGCTGGGAAAAGATCTCTGTGTGGAGATTGCTTCTACTAGAGGTAGTTCTATAAGACTGTTATATAGAGCTGTGCAGGGGCTGTAAATCTGTCTGCAGAGGGTGATGATCAGTTCCAAGTGTCTGCAGTCAATGCTCATGGACAGAGCCCATCCAACCTGGCCTTGAATGCCTGCAGGCCTTGAATGGGGCATCCACAGCCTCCTTGGGCAACCTGTTCCAGTGTGTCACCACCCTCTGAGCAAAAAACATCTACCTAAGATCCAACCTATACCTCCCCAGTCTCAGTTTTAAACCATTCCCCCTTGTCCTATCATTATCCACCCTCATAAACAGCCATTCCCCCTCCTGTTTATACGCTCCCTTCAAGTACTCAAAGGCCACAATGAGGTCTCCCCACAGCCTTCCATTCTCCAGGCTAAACAAGCCCAGATCCCTCCACCTTTCCTCATAGGAGAGCTGCTCCAGCCCTCTGATCATCACAGTGGCCCTCCTCTGGACCCCCCCCAACAGCTCCACATCCTTCCCAGGCCTGGACACAGTGCTGCAAATATGGCCTCACAAGAGCTGAGCAGGAGTGGACAATCACCTCCCTCTCCTGCTGGCCACCCCTTTTTCAGTGCAGCCCAGAACACACATGGATCTATCTTTTCCATACGGATATTCCCATCTGTGTACATATATATACCACACCTACACCCCCACAATCTGCTACAACTCCATAGAATTTTCAAGGTTGGAAAAGACCTGGATGATCTTATGATCTTATGACTGATCTTATCATCCAGTCCAACCATCACCAATACTTCCCAGTTAAATCACATCCCTCAACACAACACCCAAACTTTTTGTGAACTTCCCAGGGTTGGTGACTCTACATGAGAGAAAAGGGCACTCAGATAAGGGATTCTGCATTTGCTATTAGCAGAGGTGGGATGAGACCGAGCACTGCCCCAGCTCCTGGGATAATGCAGAAGGGCTGAGACCTTCCAGCTGCTTCCACCCAGGGTCACACAGCAAAGCCGACCCTGCAGGAGTCTGCATCATTCTTTGCATGGCATTGCTAAGAGGAAGATCCCCCCCCTACCCTTGGCTCTACACTCCAGCTGCTGTCTGCCATCTGTAAAGCCACCACAGCTCTCCTACTGGAGTTCCCATCTGCACAGTGACAGCTTGGTTTCTTCTTACTGTCAAAGCAGCCACAGCCTCAGTGCTTCTCAAATCTCCCCTTTTCAGCTGATTTCCTCTTTCTTGTGGCTGGGCAATTCCTCCCTCTCACAGTCATCCCTCTGCCCCACTCTGTGCCCACAGACCCAGAGAGGGCACACAGAGCCAGCCCTGTCCCAGCTGCTGCTGCTTCACATCTGACAGTCTCAGGAGCTGAGATCCAGGCCGAGACAGCAATGCCCAGACATGGTTTGTAGGACGTTTGTGATAGGAAATAGGGAGGCTTGTGATTAAACCTGCCCCCTAAGGAGGAAGGCAATGCTGCCTGCAGCCCCAGCAGGCATTACAAAACATCCCCATTTACAGGAGGGTTTTAAATAGCACAATTCAGGAACTACAACTGCACAAATTCCCGCATGCCCTGGAATAAGTTTGGGAATGGACATGGTTCTACCACCTGTGCAATGCCATAGAAATAACAACCATCCACCTGTAAACCTCCATCCTCTCCCCTGCTGCACAAAGGGAAGCTCAACAGCAGTGCACAAATGTCCCAGCAATGTCTGAGCACTGCTCTGTGCATCCCAACCTGCTCATCCCATCCACTCCTGGCTGGGCAGCAGGATTGGGGTGGCACATTGCAATGGGCACAGAGGAACATGGAAGCCCCACACATGTGAGGAAGGGGCTGGCTGTGCTCCACACTCACGTTATCAGACGTGATTTGCCCTTCTGTGGGGAGCCTCTGCTCTTTCCCAGCTCATCCTCCAGTGTCTGGGACTCCAGGATCTCATTCAGGATGTTGTTGGCTGCGGGGCAGCTCCATGAAGAGCCTCCCCTCCACCGACCGGCACACAACAGCCGCTCCCGCGCACTGCGGCTCAGCCAATCGGAGCCGGCGGAGCTGCCGCTGCCCGATGGGACCCCCCCCCCCCACATATTGACCCCCCAGACGAGGAAGAGGAGGAGGAGAGCGACGAGGAGCTGCCGCAGGAGCTGACGTTGGGGCGGGGGGGCAACGCGGGGGGGGGGTCGGCAGTGGGGGGTGGGGGAGGGGGTGGGGCAGCATTACCCCCGGACCCCGTGGACCCCCCCCAGCCAAAGTGCTGCTCTCCGACCCCCGCGGGCTCTTTGTGCAGCCGCTGCCCTCCAGTTATAGGACCCCCCCCCCCATATTGCGCTTTGCTCACCCCCACCTCCGGAACCCCCCCCCCACTCCCCACATCGCACCCTCCCCCCCCGGGTGGGGTTATGGGGGGTGGGGTGGGGTCGACGATGTGCCGTAAGCCGCGCCGGGGTCGTGTGACAAACCCCCCCCCCCATCAAGATGAATGGGGCGCTGTCGGGGGGGGTTCAGCCGTAAGGATAAAGCGGGGGGGTTAATGACGGGGGGGGGCAGTGCTATAGGGAACGCAACTAATCTAAGCCCCCCCCCCCCACATTAACACCCCATTGTGTGTGGGGGTGGTGGGGGTGGGGCACACAATAACCCCCCCAAAGGCCAAACAGCCCCAACACCCCCCCTCAAAGCCGCTGACTTACGCTGTGCCCCCCCTGCATGAAGGGCCCCCCCCCATCGATTGAGCCCCCCCCAATCCCATCTATAGTTGAGAGCTATGCTTTTTGTAACCCCCCCCTTTTAAAGCCCCCCCCCCCCCACAATGTTGTGCACGATGTGCTGCCCCCCATGAGCCCCTGACCCCCCCCCTTAAAAGATGGGGTGGGGGGGGTGGTCTCGGACCCACCCTCCTTTAAACGATGGGGTGGGGGGGCGGATTGTCACTGCCCCCCAACACCAAAATGGACACCCCCCTTTTAAAGGATGGGGTGGGAATGGGGGGGTGGGGGGTGAAGGTGATCTCGCCCCCCCCCCCATTAAAACGGACCCCCCACCCCTTTAAAGGATGGGTGGGGGTCGGTTACGGGCCCCCCCGGCGCTGTGTGTGTATGTGCTTCCCCCCCCGTTTTGCTCCCCCCGTGGCGCAGTGTGCTGGGAAAGGATCTCTGTGTGGAGATTGCTTCTACTAGAGGTAGTTCTATAAGACTGTTATATAGAGCTGTGCAGGGCCTGTAAAGAGAGTTGAGGGGGACTCTAGTGGGCATATGGGGCTGTGGTGGGCAATAGGAGGACTAGGGGCTCTAGGGGGCTCTGAGGGTGTGTAGGGGTTGTGGATCAGGTTGGATCTTAGGAAGATGTTTTTCACTCAGAGGGTGGTGACGCACTGGAACAGGTTGCCCAAGGAGGCTGTGGATGCCCCATCCCTGCAGGCATTCAAGGCCAGGCTGGATGTGGCTCTGGGCAGCCTGGTCTGGTGGATGGCGTCCCTGCACATAGCAGGGGGTTGGAACTGGATGATTTTTGGGATCCTTTTCAACCCAGGCCATTCTATGACTGTACAGTTCCATAGTGGAACAAATATAATATGCTAACTGTGTAAAACATGGAGTCAGACCTGTGTGATTTGTCCACACCAGGAGGTGATTAGAAAACAATTTGTAAGCTACAAAGCTGCTTGCTGGAAAGGAAAAGAAAATAAAACTACAAGAAAAAGGGAAATCATTTCTTCCTGAAAATAGGAAGAATTATAGATCTGACATGAAATTTGAGTGAAGCTCCTGATTTTATGAAGCTATTCCCATTATTTTCTTGGTGCTGTGTTTCCCAAAATGAGTGGTTTCTGGCTCTGCTGCAGCACCAGTCTGCATGTGAACATCAACTCTGTTCACCATCTGGGAAGATTAGGACTTCCCTTCTCCTACCAGCACCACTGAATTACAGTTACTCAGTGGTTAAACAAAGGAATCCTTAAAGAAGGGTTTACAGCTGTCCTGTTGTCTGAAGTGCTTGGGGCATTCTGATGCTATTAAGCTCTATGTATTAACAAGTTAAAAAAGAAAAGGTAGGCATCTGATTGTTGTGACAGTTTCTAAGCGATTTGGAAAGCTGTACCACCCAACCACTCCTTCTATTTGATGGAGGTGACAAAGCTCAGTTTAATTTCTGACTGCTGTTTAAATTCTGAAGCTCGAGCTGGTTCCTGGAGCAGAAAAAGCTCGGAAGCTGTCCCTCCTACAAGCAGGCACCTCTGAGCAAAATATGACATCTCAGTTTCTGATGGTAAGGTCAGGAGATCTGATTCCAGCATCTAGCTTTTGGCTTAATACTGTGTTAGTGGGACCTTTGGCATCTAGCACTTAATGATCTTGAAGGTTTCTTCCAACCCAAGCCCTCCCATGATCCTATGATTCTGTGATTTCATTCAGGTTTATTGAGATGAGTTCTCCTGAATGTGCTGTTCTCCATATGATTATAATTGGAGTCCAGATGGGTGACTGAAACCAGACACCAAACTTTCTGATGGCCAAAATTAAATGAAATCAATCCTTTACTGTGTCAGTAGTCTGTAACTAGAGCCCATCAGGTAATTCCCAGCCTCCTGCCTGTATCAGTGGCTGCACACAGTGAAAAAGTCTGATGGGATTTTAACCTCTAAAATGTTCCAAAGCAACCAGAGGGTGAATATATTCACTATGCAAATACCTGCAGGAATAAGCTTGTCATGTATGTCCTCAGGTACCACAGTAGTTAATGGTGGGACTCAGTAGGTCATGCTGAAAGTTGAGTCTGCTGATTTTGAAGGTCTTTTGAAGGTCTTTTCCAGCCTACATGACCTTATGCTAATATTTCTGAAATTTATTTCTGTTCAGCTCCCAGAAAACCTCCCACCCAGCCCCCAACTGACCCCGTGGTGAAAAATAAAACAGAAACCTCAGTGACGCTGGCATGGTCCCCTCCGAAGATGCACCGCCCCATTCCAGTCGATGGCTACATTGTGGAATGCAAGAAACTAACTGGCTTCACCTGGGTGAGGTGCCACGAGTCTCATGTCCCCGTCCCAGAGTTCACGGTGAGCAATCTGTCTGAAGAGGCTGATGATCAGTTCCGAGTGTCTGCAGTCAATGCGCATGGACAGAGCCCGTCTCTGGAATTCCCAGGGAGCGTGCACCTTGGTAAGCACAAAAACCCCAATGGAAATGGGTCAGTGTGTGCTGAGCAGCTGTGTTGGTTCCCTAAAGATGCTTCCTTTGACTTTAAGGTTAGCAGTGCATTAACACACCAAAGGCTTTCCTTTATTCCTAGTTCTCCTATCTCCTATCAACCTCCAGCTACCACTAAAGTGATACGAGTTGTTTCTGTGACAGAGACATGAATATCCTTATCTTTTGATATCTCACATGTGCAAGAGGCAGAACTTTCTGTAACAGATCTTAAGCACAGAAGTGCTTCTTCTAGCACTCATGCAAAGGGAGAAGTAGAAATGTACCTATGATTTAATCTTCCATCTCTAAATGAGATACCAGACTTGCATCTAAAGAGCATTAAGACATACATGTTCTTCCTCAGACCCAGTCCTGGCTGTGAAATCCCCCCTAACAACTGGTGAAGCTGTACCTGGAGGGGATGCCATGTTTACTATTGACCTTACAACAACGTGCAAGCATGCCAGCTGATGAATGTCTGCAGTTCACAGCTATTGGCCAGTGCATTCAGTCACCAGGTTTACCACTGCATGACCATAGAGCAGTACTTTCAGCTGCAGGTTCAGACAGCCTTTCTGATTGCACTGGAATAGTTTAGAAGTAGGGGAGCAATCATTCCAATAATATCTCTATCAATCAGCTTTGCATGACAAAGTAGAACAAATAAACATTCATGATGGGAGGACCTGTTTGTCATTGGGTGGAAACCTCTGCAGAAGCATGTTTAGAGCATTCTTAATCAGTAGAAGGAGATGTTTGGTTGATTTTTACTTAGTAAATCCAGCAAGAAGACCAAATGAAATATCGTGAATTGCTCAGCACTGACACAATGATGAGTGCAGGAACAGAAGGTGATACTTTTTCAGAGATGTTGCAGCAAACATTGACCACGTTAGCCTGATATAAATTGAAATAACGAGGCCTTTGCTCCTGACAGGTGCTGCAGTGAGATTTACCAAGAAGAGCAAAGATGTAGAAAAGATCTGCGCTTGGCTGCGTGAGGAAGCCAAACTGCAGGCTGAGCTTTCAGACACAGGCGCTACTGTGGAGTGGATGAAGGATGGGAAGGAGCTCAAGGCCAGTGAAAATTATGAACTGCAAATTGTGGGGAAGAAACACACCCTGAAAATTCACAACGACTCAATGGATGATGCTGCAAGTTATCAGTGCATCTGTGAGGGGGATAAAATGCTCTATCAGCTTTCAGTGAAAGGTATGTGACAGTCTGGGCTGTCCTCTTCCTGCCCAGGGCCAGCAGACTGCATTCACCTGACTCCCCGACAGTCCAGCTGTTGTCAGACAGCATCTGGGGTGTTTTCAGTGGCTGTTTTGACTTGAACTGGCCAATCTGCTTTGTAGAGCCATTTGATTTCTGTGTTCTGTCCTGTGATTCGTCCCTAAGATATAGAGGAAATCAAGGGAAAGACAGGAAAAAGAGCATCCCAGCCTTCCTGCTCTTCTGTCAGGGTGGCCACAAGAGATGATGTCAACATCTCTTTTTGTAGCAGTGATCCCAAATGTAGAAAACACCTGTGAAGAGTCACAGGGACTAAATTGATGGAGAGCAGAACTTCCTGCCAAGGCTTGTCAGCTAGTCTTAATTTTGCTTTTCTTCTCTCTCTTTGTCATGTTAGCATAATATTTCATACTGGCAGGTCTGCCCACAGAATTAACTGGCACAGGCTGCCCAGGTAGGTGGTGGGATCCCTGGAGGTGTTCAGGAGCTGTCGAGATGTGGCCCTGATGGATGTTATCAGGGGGCATGGTGGGGTGGGTTGGGGTTGGAATCAAAGGAGGACCCCCATGTATTTCATCGGGAAGCACTACTGGTAATAAGACCTTTGGAGCAAATCCTGGTAGGGCCACGCTCAGCTGGTCCAGTCTGGAGGCTGTTTCTCCTTACTGCAGTATCTGCAGTGAAAACCAGCAGCTGCTTTTGTGTGGTTGGGCTCACATCCAGCAGTGGTGACGGGACTACAATGATAAGAGACAGTTCCTGAAAAAATGAATGAAATTTGACTGTATGATAGGATGGAGTTAAATGTATTGACAGGATCTCAGTCATCCCAGTGTCCATCAGCTGGCTCTCGAGCTCCTAAATACAGGCATTCTGTAGAACGTTGTTGAATTTGTATTATACATGCGTGTTCTTGGAACTGCAGAACAAATGCATGCATAATCCAGACTTTGATTTTAGCAGCTCTGACTGCGCTGTCTCAACAGACCCAACTCAGTTGTGTGCGCTGTTTTGAAATGATATGTTAACAAGAAGTTGGAAAACAAGCTCAATTACCCTCAGTAAAATAGGACCGTGGACTTAGGCTTGAACTTTTGGCTAAGACAGTGGTGAGATTTTGAATCTTTGAAGTCAATTATTCCACTGTGTGTTAATAAGGGCCAGTTTTATCATCTAACTTTTGCACTCCAATTAATTTCCATAAAGGAATTCTTTTTTTTCTTTTTTCTTTTCAGTCCTAAGTGATATCTCTATCTTTTAGGCTTGATTTGTTTGCCAGGGGGTTACAGTGCAGTAATAGATACCCCCTCCATTGATTTCCTTCTAGTTTGCTTGTTCCAATTCTTTCCTCAGTTTTCCTATTTTAGACATTTTCTTGAAGCCTTGGGCTTCTTCCTTTGGCTCTGTCCCCTGTACAGTGTACGTCCTTCAACTTGTGGAGATAAGGTAATCTGGTACGTGGTTTATAAAAGCTGCCAATTTGCCAGCTTCTGAATTAGAATCTAGCAATTAGAACTAGGATTAAACGTGCACGTTTGATCTTATGATAAATGAATGCCTCATGGTCACCAATGTCCCTGCAGTTCTTTACCATCATATGTATTTTGTGTCTTCATATTTTGTTTCAGCACTGGCAAACTTCGTAATCAAAGAGACAAGTGGAGGAGTAATCAGGGCCGTTGCTGGAAAACAAGCTGAATTTGTTTCTGAGACCTCTGAAGCCAATGTCATGGTGAAGTGGTACAAAAATGGCAAAGAAATCAAGACCAGTAAGAAATTCACAATGGAAGATAAAGGGAAACTGCATAAGCTTGTGGCTTCAGCTGTAACGAAAGAAGACGAGGGAACATACATCTACACAATTGGAGATGACACTCTGATTTTTGATTGGAAAGTCTCAGGTAAGTTTGTGAGGCAAACATAGGATCACAATCCATGTAAAGCACTTCAGACTTAATTCATTTTATTTGTCCAACGCTGTGGGTTTCCAGTATTTAGGACAAAGATTGCATAGCTCTATTGAAGCAATTCTGACCTTCCTGTTGTCCCTATGCAAATCCACAGTATGAGCAAATAATGTAACTGTGTTGTGATGAATTCAAGACAGCCTTAGCTCCAGCTGGGGCTGGAGTCACGACTTGAGCCCTGACATCTGGGCTTCATTCATCTAGTTCATGTATTGCCTCAGCACTTACATCATCTTTAAACCTATGACTGAAATGGTCCTAAGTTATTAGCATGGGAATCCTGTCTCCTCTTTGGACAAATTAAACTCCACATTTGGAGAGTTGAGTGTCTCCTGCTGTACCCGAAGGACATTGTGATCTCTGAGGTGTCTCCCTGAGGTGCTGTAAGCACAGCCATTAGCTCATAGTGCAAGTAAAGCACTGTTAGGTCAAGCCTGGAGGAGTAATGCTTGTCACTGACATGTTCCTGTTCAGGGTGGAGCTGGAGGGTAAAATAACACAAGAAATTGTCATTGAAATTCAATATCTGTGAAATTCAGCTGGTTGCATTCACAGAACCTGGCGTTAAGATCTGTTTTCTGTTTTATATCTTGAGCCTATTTTCCATAACCCAGTCCTCATTTATGAACTGAAGCTCTACTGAAAGCCTTTCGCTGTGTATGCTCATGCTGCAGTGCAGCGCTTGTGACCTTTAACAGCACATTCACGTTCCTCTGATCACAGGATCCTTACGGTTGATTAAGACCCTCTAGTCTGACTGCTCACCCATCACCACCGTGATGCTCACCATCAGCTTAGCTAAAAACTCAGCAGAGATGATAGATCAAGCACAACACTGGATTTGGGGTGGCTAGAGATTCCTAAGATATTGAAGGATTGCTTGCAGGTGGTGTTGGTTCAGGTATTCACCCTGCATCCCACCTGCTGTTCTGTTTGGTTGAGAATCATGCATTCTGCAATTTCACTTTGTAATTCAAAGACCCTGGCTTTATCTGTTGAAAAACTGATCTAAAACAAGCCAAGAAGACTCCGTTGGAACTGGTTGATGCAGAACAAAGGCATCCCCAAAGGACAAGTTGCACTGTTTGATGAACATTATTGGATGAGAGCTAAGCTAAGATTTAAAAAGTTCTGGGGCTGTCTCTGAGCATCAAATACAGAGGAAGCCTGCATGATTCCCTGAGAATGGATACCTCCTACTTTGGTGTAGGGTTAAGGGAACACTAGCAGTAACTCCTATCACAAAATGTCGCATGCCTCAGACAAAATGCCATCAAGAGGGCTTAATTAGGAGCACCAAATGGTCGCAAGATGGTCTTAGGGCAGGGAAGTAATCTATCTATGTGATATTGATTGATGCTATTAGTTCTTAACAGCTTGACTCTAGAAGGACTGTTGTTCTTTGGTCACCTAGTTATAAAAGAATAAATGGCTCCTGTCTATTACAATTTTTAACGCATTTTTTGTTCACTGATGCCATAAATGTTCCTGGCATAGTAATTGGCCTTGGTATATTCAGTGACTGAAAGCAACAGTTGTTGCTCTAAGAAATGCAGTACAAAGCTAGGTCTGCCTGTAGCTGACAGCCATCAGCTTGCTCCTCAGGCAGGTTCTGCCTGTGTATGGGAGATCACAATGTGAACCACTGATTGATCAGCTGAGGCAAGTGTGGGGTCAGCTGTGGGAGCACAGGTGAAAGTTATGTAGCTGTGCTCCCTGGAGGGGTGGAGTTCGACTCCACCTCCTCTGAGACCTCATTTAAGGGCTGACCCTCACTGAGGCAGCATCTCTTGGAGATTGCTCACCAGGGAGGATCGCCTCAGCTCTGGTGAGTTCCCTTTTCCTTATATCTTCTGTATTTCTACCATTTTACTTGTAATTGCTATCCTTGTTAATACCAGCATAGTTATTGCCAATACATTTGGCAAGCCAGGCAGGAGCCACTGACTTGGCATCTAGAAATATAAGAAAAAAAAAAAAAAGTCCTTTGTGTGGAAAATCTTTAATTGGTACAAGGGGGAGAAGACCACCCCCTTAGGGACATGCCTTCCTGGACAAATTCCAGGTTTTGAGGCGTCCCCATATTACCAATTAGCAACAATTATTGAACAATGGGGCCCTTTAAGAGTACCAAATAACATGGACGCCTATTGTCTAACTGATTACTTTCTAGGACTACAAAAAGATATCTTAATTACAAAAGAAAAGCGAATGGCTGCATCTATGGCAGCCTGGCCATTATTAAATGCTTTAAATCGGGCAGAGATAAAATCAAACAACATTGCACATGAAAATGAATTGTTAAAGGCCCGTATTGAAAAATTGGAGGGTGAGATCAATCTATTGACAGGAAAAAAACCGTCATTTTCTTCCTCCAACCCTCAAATTAGATACATTTCATTTAATGACGATCAAGATCCTGAAGAAATGAATCAAAATAAGATCACTAAATCTGATCTAGAAAAACCATCTGAGACGGACTCACTAGAAGTCCGTCCAGTAATAACTCAAAAAACAAAGAAAATTCAAGATTGACCAGCAGGAGTGCCTCCTGATCAATGGCCCCCTGCCGAATCTGTTTTACATGTAACAGCCCGTCCATATACACCTACTGAACTCATGGACCTAGTGCAACGATTTAGGCAAAGGCCAAGGGAAAGTGTTCCGGCTTGGTTATTACGGTTATGGGATTCAGGGGCAGATAGTGTACTGGTTAGTGGCCCCGAAGTATCTAAGTTGGCCACAATAACAGTACATCCTGCCCTTCGGCAGAGACTGTATGCTGGGACTCAGTTCCCTGAAGAAAACCATTCAATTGTAGAATGGATAATGGCTGCTTGCCGCATGGTGTGGACAAATAAAACTGACATGCCAGTAAACACAGGGATGTGGTCTTCTATGGAAGACCTTCAAAATTATATACGCGAATTAGGTATGAGAGAGGCTATCTACAAAGACACATTCGATAGCCCTGATATGGTTAAATTTTCTGCGGGAATGAGGGACCTAATTTTACAGTAAGCACCCTCTCATATGTATGGAACCTTGTTTTCCATACTTAATCCAGTAGTATCCGCAGAGGCAGTAGTCCAACAAGCCGCCCAATTGGTAGCAGACCTCGGAGAAACTGAGCGTTTACGAGCTAAGCGCAATATCAGGGTGATTGAGGATGCCGAGGCTTTTCCAATAGTGCGAGCCAGAAGATCGGCCCCGCGAACTTCTCGGGCAGGACCTGTTAGGGTATCCCGGAAACAAATGTTTAATGATCTGCTCCGGGCAGGCGTTCAGTTTTCAAAAATTGATGGGCAGCCCAATCAGGTTCTCCTTCAGTTGTGGAAGCAACTGAAGGATGAACAAAAATTTCAGAATAAACCCAAAAGGCCAGGGATAAGATTTATAGAGCGGCGACCAACAACAACATGGAATTTAGAAGATTTTATAGTTCCAAATAGGAAAAAGAAGCCACCTCAGGTGCCTCGGGTTATGACACCGGAGGTATCGGAGGTAAAAGACTTGAATCTGGCTCAGTTCATGGCTTGACGAGGGATGTCAGTCCTCCTAGGGCCTCTAGATGGGACCGGAGGCCCTATGTGGAACTGACGATATACTGGTCCCGAAAGAATATACAGAAGGTTATGGCCCTAGTTGATACCGGGGCAGAGACATCTATAATATATGGAGACCCAACTAAATTTAAAGGTAATAGAGTGATGATTGGAGGTTTTGGGGGACAAACCATTCCGGTCACCCAAACCTGGGTAAAACTGGGGGTCGGGTGTCTTCCACCACGGGAGTACAAGGTATCCATTGCCCCAATTCCAGAGTATATATTAGGAATTGATATCCTGTGGGGTCTGGCTCTCCATACAACAGTGGGAGAGTTCCGATTGCGGCAGAGATGCATTAGTATCCGGGCAATCCAGACAATATTGAGAGGCCATGCAAAACATGAGCCTATTTGTTTGCCGAAGCCACGCCGGATTACTAATGTGAAACAGTACAGACTCCCAGGTGGGCAGGATGAAATAACAAAGACGGTGCAGGAATTAGAAAGAGTGGGTATTATAAGGCCTGCACATAGCCCATATAACTCCCCAATATGGCCAGTGCGAAAACTGGATGGAACATGGAGGATGACAGTAGACTATAGGGAATTAAATAAGGTCACGCCACCTGTTCATGCGGCTGTACCCAATATTGCCTCCCTAATGGACACACTAAGCAGGGAAATCAAAACATATCACTGTGTCTTGGATTT
This sequence comes from Coturnix japonica, assembly GCF_054131305.1. Classification (NCBI taxonomy): domain Eukaryota; kingdom Metazoa; phylum Chordata; class Aves; order Galliformes; family Phasianidae; genus Coturnix; species Coturnix japonica. Next base: position 14,798,853 of record NC_140671.1, on the reverse strand, counting down.
GGCGAATGCATTCTTCAGTATTCCAATCAGTGAAGAATCGCAAGATCAGTTTGCATTTACATGGGAAGGGAGGCAATGGACTTTCCAGGTCCTACCCCAAGGGTACGTACATTCGCCCACTTTTTGTCATAATTTAGTGGCACGTGATCTGGCTAAGTGGGAAAAGCCAAATAATGTCAATTTATATCATTATATTGATGACCTCCTGTTAACATCCGATTCGTTAGAGGCGGTGAGACAAGCAGCAGATTTGTTGATAGCTTACCTGCAGAAAAGAGGGTGGGCTATAAACCCACAGAAGGTGCAAGGTCCGGGGCTATCTGTAAAATTCCTGGGAGTAATTTGGTCCGGGAAAACCAAAGTACTACCCAGTGCGGTAGTAGATAAAGTCCAAGCGTTTCCAGTCCCTACAACATCAAAACAATTGCAAGAATGTTTGGGTATATTGGGGTATTGGCGCTCCTTTATACCTCATTTAGCTCAGCTATTAAGGCCATTATACAAGCTTACAAAGAAGGGTCAATCATGGAATTGGGGAAAGATAGAACAGGATGCTTTCCAACAGGCAAAACTGGCAGTTAAACAAGCTCAGGCGTTGGGTATATTTGATCCGACCCTCCCAGCTGAACTAGATGTTCATGTTACTCAAGATGGTTTTGGCTGGGGCCTGTGGCAACGCCAGAGTTCTGTTCGAACCCCCATTGGATTCTGGTCTCAGGTTTGGCACGGAGCAGAAGAACGATATAGCATGATTGAGAAACAGTTATTGGCTGCCTATTCGGCATTACAAGCAGTAGAGCCAATAACGCAAACAGCAGAGGTCATAGTTAAGACTTCATTACCAATCCAGGGGTGGGTGAGAGATTTGACTCACCTTCCTAAGACGGGGGTGGCCCAAGCACAAACGGTGGCACGATGGGTCGCCTATCTAAGCCAGAGAAGCAGTCTGTCTTCATCTCCACTTAAAGAAGTACTACAGAAGATCCTAGGCCCAGTGACGTATCACAGTGATACATCAAAAGAACCGATGGTTGCTCCACCAGAGAAGAGTCCCGTTCAGGAAGGAAGATATCCTATTCCTGAAGATGCCTGGTATACGGATGGGTCCAGCAGAGGCAACCCGAGCAAGTGGCGAGCAATAGCATACCATCCCTCTACTGAGACCATCTGGTTTGATGAGGGGGATGGTCAAAGCAGCCAATGGGCAGAATTGCGAGCCGTGTGGATGGTTATAACTAAAGAACCTGGTGACGGCGTCCTGAACATCTGTACAGATAGTTGGGCTGTGTACCGGGGGCTCACTCTGTGGATTACGCAATGGGCTACCCAGGAATGGACTATCCACGCCCGACCGATTTGGGGTAAAGACATGTGGGTAGACATTTGGAATACGGTCAAACACAGGACAGTATGTGTCTACCATGTCTCTGGTCATCAACCCTTGCAGTCACCAGGAAATGATGAAGCTGACACACTGGCCCGAATCCGATGGATTGAGAATTCACAATCTGAAAATATTGCCCGTTGGTTACATCAGAAGCTACGGCATGCTGGACAGAAGATAATGTGGGCAGCTGCTAAAGCATGGGGGCTGCCTGTACAACTATCTGATATCGTTCAAGCATGTCAGGATTGCGATGCTTGCTCAAAGATGAGACCGAGACCGTTGCCTGAAACAACATCCCACATTGCTAGAGGATATAGTCCTCTTCAGAGATGGCAGGTCGACTACATTGGGCCCCTCCCTCGGTCTGAGGGGGCGAGATATGCCCTGACCTGCGTTGACACTGTAAGTGGACTGCTGCAAGCCTATCCTGTACCAAAGGCAAATCAAGCATACACAATTAAGGCACTTACTAAACTGATGTCTGCATACGGGACACCTCAAGTTATCGAGAGTGACCAAGGGACTCACTTCACTGGAGCGATGATACAGCGCTGGGCAGAAGAAAACAACATTGAATGGCGATTCCACCTGCCATATAACCCAACAGGGGCAGGCCTTATTGAACGTTATAATGGTATCCTTAAGGCTGCCCTGAAAACAGACTCTCAGTCCCTGCAGGGGTGGACAAAAAGATTATATGAAACCGTGCGGGACCTGAATGAAAGACCTCGGGATGGCAGACCCAGTGCCCTGAAAATGTTACAAACTATATGGGCCTCCCCTCTTAGGATCCAAATTACAGGCACCGATAATAAGGTAAAACCGCAGGTTGGTACTGAAAATAATCTTCTGCTCCCTGCCCCTGAGAATTTAGAACCGGGAATCCATAAGATAAATTGGCCTTGGAAGGTGCAGGTAGGACCCAAATGGTGTGGCCTACTTGCACCTTGGGGGAGATTATTGGAGGTGGGAGGTTCAGTCACCCCCTCGGTGATAGGTACATGGCCTACTGACATCGTGGTCAATACTCCGGCCTTTATTGCTAAAGGAACACCTATTATGTCCCTATGGCAGATCAAGACTCCTCCTCTGGTGCCAGATATAGTTATACAGCCACAGATATCTGGCCAGAGGGTATGGTATCGGAGGCCGGGACATAATCCAGTACAAGCAGAAGTATTGACCCAAGATAAGAATATGGCCTGTATCTTGCCCTGGAGGGCGGATCTTCCCCTCCTAGTACCCTTGAAACATCTATATTACTCCCCTTAAGATTGATTCTAAGCCTCTAGGACCATTACTCTGGACTGATGAAATGCAGACGGACCTGCACTTCAAGATGATTTGTCTCCGGTAACATCTATCAAGCACTGGCCCATGGAAGATCATAAACACCCATCCAATCATCATCATTTGAATAATATCAACATCTAATGCGACGGGAGATTGTATCAGCGTCGTGATTGGGTCTCTGTAATAAGGGGAACTCACCTAATCATTGGTTCACGTTGTGAAGGGGTGGAGTGTATGGGAGATCACAATGTGAACCACTGATTGATCAGCTGAGGCAAGTGTGGGGTCAGCTGTGGGAGCACAGGTGAAAGTTATGTAGCTGTGCTCCCTGGAGGGGTGGAGTTCGACTCCACCTCCTCTGTGACCTCATTTAAGGGCTGACCCTCACTGAGGCAGCATCTCTTGGAGATCGCTCACCAGGGAGGATCGCCTCAGCTCTGGTGAGTTCCCTTTTCCTTATATCTTCTGTATTTCTACCATTTTGCTTGTAATTGCTATCCTTGTTAATACCAGCATAGTTATTGCCAATACAGTCTGGATGGAATGAAGGGCATGAAATACTGATGTGCTCATCAAACGCTGCTTGTTAGCTTAGAGACAAGGTGTTGAATTGGTTTGTTCATGTATTGCAAACAGGTTACTTAGCTGCCTTCATTTTAGCTTCAGAAGAACATGTGCAGAATACAGAATTGATTAGAAGAAATAAGAACTGTCTGCATAGAACTTACTCTTTCCTTGCACAGGAGAATCAAGCACACGTTTGTATGTGAGTACCTCCAGAGGTGAAACTTGATCCCCCAGATGTAATGAGCAGAGACATTACAATCAGTTCTAACTGTATCTTAATGCTGTGCTGAATAAGCCTGAGTCAGGATGTAAACCACTTTCTCTTTTTTTCTTCAGATGAAGCCATTAATTTTGTCAGCAAGTCCAAAACGACTCCAGAAATATCAGTCAGTCCTTCTGAAGACCTGGAGCTGGTGTGTGAGGTGTCAGCTGCAAGCGGAGCTGTCGTATGGAAGAAAGATCAAATAGAGGTGAAGCAGGACCAGAGGACAACCATCATCTCCCAGGGGACGCACCGCAAGCTCATGGTCAAAAATGTGACCCTGAAAGACCAAGGGAGCTACAGCTGTGAAACAAAAGATGACAAAGCAACATTCCAAGTGAAAGTCAGAGGTGAGAAAATGCTTGGAATCCCAGAGATAAAGGAACACTTCATTTTGTGTGTCTTGCATTTGGAGGATCAACTTACAGCCTCTCTGGTGCAAAACATTTTGGCTATAGGACTTTCTTTGTCATCTAGTGTCATAGCAACACTTTTCTACATGTGCTTTTCCATCCAGGAATGAATTACTGCAACAAACAATAGGCAAGGAGGGTAACTTGTGCAGCTCTTGTAGTCAGCTGGTGTCTGCAGGGTTACAGTGCAAGAGCACACCAGGCATGCAAGGAGTGAGAAAAGGGGAGGTGTTTGATGAGATCTGGTTACAAAATTTGAATGACACAATGAGGTGGAAAATGCCACTAATCAGACTCATAAATGGCCTGGGTTGCAAAGGCCCACAGTGCTCATCCAGTTCCAACCCCCTTCTTCCTATGTGCAGGGTTGCCAAGCAGCAGCCCAGGCTGCCCAGAACCACATCCAGCCTGGCCTTGAATGCCTGCAGGGATGGAGCATCCACAGTCTCCTTGGGCAACCTGTTCTAGAGGGCCATTCCCTTCTGATTTACTGGAAATGTAGAGAGACATCAGAAGAAACAAAGAGAAGGGAGGAGGTTCAGCAGTGCATGCAGGTGTTCTAAATCTCATGTCCAAATCTGCTATCAGACTGCGAAATGTTTAGATTTATGATATGATATGAAATGATATGCCTATTCATTTCCCAAGGCAAAATAGAGGGGAAAGTATTTTCCTGTCTTAATGAGGCATCATGATGGTCCCTGTGAAGGGCAAGTATAATGAAAATGGGGAACTGGAGTAAGCTCTGCAGCAGACTACAGCAAAATGGTGTGACTGTTGTGATGTCCCTGCAGAGAAAGAAGACGTGTTTACAAACAAGGACAAGGTACAAAAGGAGGTGAAGGCTGCACTGACTCAAAATGCCACGCTGAGCTGCGAGGTGGCCCAGGAGAAGATGGAGGTGAAGTGGTACAAGGAGGGGAAACTGATCACCTCGAGCAAGAAGTTCAAGGTGGAGTCAGAGTGCAAACAGTGTCGGCTGGTGGTGATCCAGGTAGAGAAGAAAGATGCAGGGGAGTACAGCTGCGAGGCTGCTGGCCAGAAACTCACCTTCAAGATTCATGTCACAGGTGAGAGAGAACACATTTTGGCCTTTCATTCTAGAATGTTTTAGAAAACGGTCATTAGTTTGTAAGTTTTCCCTGCTATGCTTAAAATTTTTGGAGCTGAACTTTGGGGTGGTTAATTTCTGATGAGGAAATTGAACAAATTATTCTAAATACAGTTGTGAGGCAGCTCCGTCTTTTAAAATCTTCAGGAATTTCCTTTTGCTGTGGGAATGAGGCCATAGACAAGAAAGTTCTGATTGCACTTCTCCATTCCCACGTGCCTGTACCACTAGAACAACTCTGCAATGCAGCTGCGTCTCAGGAAGTTTCAGAACAGGGGCTTTGTGTCAAGCACTAGGGGGTGTGCTCTATGTAACATGTTTTTGTCTTGGAAGGGCTCATTTAGCATGGGAGAGAATACTACAGGAATGTTTTGTATAAGTTGATGTTTTGAAGACATAAGTAAATGGCAGCTAGGGGACGAAAGAGTCATGAGAGTCATACAAGAAGCATCACAGAATGCCTTTTGTTGGAAGGGACCTGGAGGATCATCCAGTTCCAGTCTCTGTCCTGGAAAGGAACACATTCTTTGAGACTAGGTTGCTCTAACACCCATCCAGCCTAGACTTGAATGTTTTCAGGGATGGGGCATCCATAAATTGCACAACTTCTCTCCACATCATTCTCTTGGGGCATCAGACTGGGAGAACTGATTCATTTTTCTGACTCCTTCCCCAAAACCTGCTCTTCTTTCAAGAGGCCAAACTAGTGTATCTCTCTCTTTTCAGAGCCAGAATTTGTATTTACAAACAAGGAGAAGGTACAGAAGGTGGTGAAGGCTGCAACAACAGAAAAATGCCACGCTGAGCTGCGAGGTGGCCCAGGAGAAGATGGAGGTTGTCATCAATTTATAAGCAATGAGCCAATAATGTTCCAATTATAAACTTTTATTAATTGTAGCAGGTAAAACTAAAAGGCAATTCAGCGCTGGGCGACAGGGGGATTATTGTTCCTCCAACTGCCGCGCCGTCCCGTCCCTTGCAACTTCTTTTGTATTGTCCATCCCGAGCGTATTGTCCTTTAATTGGTCGGTTGTGATCGTGCGACTTGGTGTGTCGTTCCTTGGTTGGTCCTTCCGTGGAACTTTGTATCCATCGGGGCGCGCTTTGCCTGTAACTACGCAGAGTACACAATCTACCCATAAAATTAGAGTGTTCTGCAACCTTTGTGGCCTCCATATTCCACCATTATATCCCGGTCCTAATGAACAAGCACTCCACCACAATGCTACCACATCCCGGTCTTAATGAGCAAACATTTTATCACAGAGGTCAAGTGATAAAAGGAGGGGAAACTGATCACCTCGAGCAAGAAGTTCAAGGTAGAGTCAGAGGGCAAACAGCGTCGGCTGGTGGTGAGCCAGGTGGAGAAGAAAGATGCAGGGGAGTACAGCTGCGAGGCTGCTGGCCAGAAACTCACCTTCAAGATTCATGTCACAGGTAAGACAGGTGTTGTATGAAATACAGCAGAGAACAGTAAAGTAAAATCTAGTTTCTATTATACTGCACCTGGATCACTGTAGTCTGTGCTGAGGTTTTTTCCCTAGACTTGATTGCCTGGGTTTGTAGAAAGTATTTGGTTTCAGTATGACACAAAGACCTGTTTCAGTCTGTCTGTAGAGCAATAATTAGTAATATATGTACAGTGGAAGCAATATTCAAGATATTATTCAAATCTCTCCTGTGCCTGAGATCCCAAACTGTAATTCTTGTTCACCTAAACATTTGACTAAGATAAGTATGTGCAGTGAGGCTGGAGTGCATGTTCTACGTGCAGCCTTTCATGGCAGGAGAAGCAGGAACTTCTCCTAGTAGTACACTGCCTTTTTACTATGCCTTTATGTTGGAGGCTGCATCTGGATAGGTGAGTCTGCTACTCACAGTAAGAGACCTGGTAGAGCTGACTATTGCCAGAGCTCAAAGTAAGATAGATATCTGCAAATCACACACAAAGAACAAAGGACTGCGTTGGTGAGCATATTTCCTTTGTGCCTTTGACAGTCACAGTTGTGGCAATGGTAGAGGCCATGAGGAGTCTGTTCAGGAAGCCAGGAGTACTGTTCTGGGTCATGAAAAGGCAGCCAGTGGTTTGACTATCACATGTTTATGTGTTTTGATGTTTCACAGTGGGTCTTAAGTAAAAGGAACTCAGGTTTTGGTTGCCTGCAGGACAGATGTTCTTTTGGGTTCAATATGTTTGCATAGTGACTTGCAACCATGGGACTGGTGTTCAAGGACCCTCTTGGTTCCTTCAGTTCCTAGGTTCTTTCTTGCCTAGATTTGACACTTTGTTTCAACAGAAGAGCTGATATTCTCTAGTGAAGGCTATTAGTTTGGGCACAAGTGGTAACCTAAACCTGTTCCAACCTGTACATACAAACCTGCAAGTTGGTCTCATTTCGGTCCCTCAGTCAATACTTTTTCTTTTCTTCCCTCAGAGCCAAAACCTGTGTTTATAAACCAGGAGCAGGTGCAGAAAGAGGTGAGTGCTGCCCTGGCAGCAAGTGCCTCCCTCAGCTGTGAAGTAGCACAGGATCCAACCGAAGTAAAATGGTACAAGGATGGAAGACTGCTTGCCTCCTCCAGAAAGTTCAGAATGGAATCTGTGGGCAAAACATGGCGTCTGGTTGTGGAGCAGCTGGAGAAGAAAGATGCTGGAGAATACATCTGCGAGGCTGCTGGCCAGAAGATGACCTTCAAGTTGGAAACAACTGGTGAGCATTCGCTTTGGGAGCACTAAGCAGCTTTTTATGTGGCTTAGAGGAAGACTGGCTGTCTTCTACCCTGTGGGCATGGAACAGCCACAATTCCCCCCGGAACAACATCAATGACCCACACCACAAGTTGGATTCTCCTTTTTAATGTAGTGGTAGCGAGGTGAAAATCTGGCTGTGGAATATTTTTGACTAAGGAACTTCTACTTTAATTTCTAGATGCGCTGAATTACCCTCTGGAGTGTCTTTCTGAATATATAAGCAACCATGGGTGACTATGATCCTGATTTATATCTAGGTTCAGGCTTACTTTTTCAGTTAGGTTAGATCAATAGCTCCAGAGAAGATAGGGAAATACAGCAGTTCACTGATACCATGTGTCAGAAGAATGCAGCTCAGTGCTGGGCAGTTTGCTGCTTCATTCCCTCTTACAAGTTGCACCCAAGGCTGGAAAAGACCACTGAGATAGCTGAGTCCAACCCAGCCCACCCTCACTGGACTTACTAACCACGTCCCCAGTGCCACATACCCGTGGCTCTTGAGCACCTCCAGTGACTGCGGTATATCAGCGTGGTTGCTTCAGTTGTGGGAGTTTTCAGACACTGGCTGTTGTTCTAGCGAGACAAAAAACCAAAACTGATGGAACAGTGTCTATACAGGAAGCAACTGGCTGTCCTGATGGCTGCCAACAGTTTTACACAAGGTGTGTCATGCAAGCTTGCATGAGTCTGGTTTAAAAACTTGCTGTTCTGATGGAAGGAGAGGATGTTGGTACAGGATAACTGCGGGATTTGTGCTCTCCCGACATCCAGTTGCAATCACAGCTTATTGTTGCTATAGAAAACAGCTTCTCTGTAGACAAATTGAGTTAGTTCCAATAAGTGGCTGAAGCCCTAAGTGATCCAAGGTGAAGCATGATCCAAACTGGAATTTAACTAATTGTAGTAGGGAATCCAAGCCTTAATGAGATGAGTTATTTAAAATATGAGTCCTCCATCTAAAACAGCATTGAACTCTTACTCTGGTTTATGATAGAAGTGAGAGTTTAACAGCAGAAGTCTGAAGTTATGCTCCATATTTCTCATCACTCAAGAGAATATTTGAATATATGAATTCCTTTGGCTATGTTAGAGCTCATAATGAGGTCAGCTGATGTTCTTTAAATGCTCGGAGTCTAGCAATGTGGGGAAGTGGACTGCTATTTGCTGTTGAGCTTTAGGCTAAGAAGCCTGATTTTAGAGGACTGTGGACTTCCCCTTTCCCTTCCCCTCTCCTCCCCTTCTCCCTGGACTGATCCCACATGGTTTGAGAATGATTTCAGATCAAGGTAAATGAGGAATCGCCGTGTGAAAACCTGTTGTTTTACTGCACTATAAGAGACACTTAGTCAAAAGACAAGTGTGTGTTCCAAGCTTGAGATTGCAGGAGATCCTAGAAACAACTCAGCTGCTCAAACCTGTAGTCTGGCTGAATCTTTTATTGTCAGTTTTGGTCAGGAGGAGATGCTTGAGTAAGACAAATAAAAGGTCACGGGTAAGTTGGTCCTTCTTGTGATATACTTCTAGGCTTTCATCAGGGAGAAGCTTAATTAGTCCAAATAATCATAGCAGAAACCACACCAAGAGCATGAGAGTGAAATTTATACTTTCTTGACGTGAAGGAAAATTTTACCTGGTTCTGCCATTCCCCAAATATTTGTTTCCTTATGACAAGAAGAACTTTGCAGAAGTAATTTTTTTTTTCAGTCTTGCGTGCAACACAAAAAGGGGTAAAATCTAGGAGGCCACCTGAAATGTTTTTTCCATCTGGAAGGATCCATTTAACAGCACCCATGGACCTGGTTATGAACAAAACTAAGTTCCCAACTAAATCCACATTCTTCTTTCTCCTTCTCAGAATTGCCTGTGAAAATCAGCAAACCATTGGCAGACAGTAGCGTCATTGAGAAGGACAAGGTCACATTTGAGTGTGAGCTGTCCAGGCCCAACATGGACGTCAAGTGGTTCAAGGTATGGCATGTAATGGTATTTTCCTTTCTGACTTCTCTGGAAATGAATGAGAGCCTTTAATTTCACTTCCAAGGGATGCGAGTCTGAGCTTTTCCTTGATAGCTTTTTCACTGCTCTCTTTTCTTTATGCTCTTTTATTTGCCCAGATCAGCACTCTTTGTTATTATGTCCTGAGTTCATTTATCAAGTTGAAATTGAAGTTTGTTTTGGTTTTATTGTGAACTTTTTAGGTCATGCTGCACAAAATATTGTTGGTTGAACTACAGTACAGTCTTGAGCTTCAAGTCTAACACAGAAATTCTCAGCCGGGATTTTGTAGCCTTGTTGTGAACTGGGTTTTTGGGGTGAAATCTCAGTTTTCTTTGCACCTGACAGTGTGAGAATTTGCTCTGGCACTTTGTGTACCTCCCTGGTGCTCAGCTGTTCCTTCCCTTACTTGGGGATAACGTCATTTATTCAAGGTGATGTCCAAACAGGCTTGTTAACAGTCCTCCGCAGTGCTTTAAGCTGTCATAGGTCAGCCAGAATTTATGCATGTTCTATAGCCATTCCTTCATGTTGAAAACACTGCACTGTGCTTAAGCTTCAGCATATGTTCCAGTAAGCACAGTTCCATTAATTCTAGGGGAGTGGGTGAATTAAGCATAGATCTGAAGGCTCCCTTTGCTGAGTGCAGAGATGGAAGGACTAATGGAGATCTGACTTGATATTTTCCCTTCTAGGATGGGAAGGAGCTCTGTCAAAGTAAAAAAGTGGGCATTACTTCCCAGGGAAATAAGAGAAGTCTCATTATTCACAAGTGTGAATATGAAGATCAGGGAACATCCACATGCTGAGCAGCCTAAGACAAGACATCAGCTACCCTAAAGGTTCATTTTATGTTTAACTGAAAGAGCAAATAAATCCTCTTGTGGTATTTTGCACCACGGGAAGAAATGCTTCATGGGCAGTTTGGGCATTTCTTGGTTAGTCCTTTTGGATACCTTTCTCTTTCTTCTTTATGCTCAAGACAGATTTTCCCTCCATGTGTTGCATTGGTTAAACCCCAGTTTGTAGCTCATCACCAGGCTCTGAAGCATCAGACTGGTTACTGAACACACGGGTCTGCTGTGCCCTGGTAGATTCCACCTTCCCAAGGGACGTCTGAAAGGATGCTTTTTTCTGATTTCCTACTAGATGCTGTCCTCATGTGGCCACTTGGGTTCAGTGTTAGCATGAACATGAACATGTGTCCTGTCCCATGACTTTGGTGAACTCTCATTTTCTCTCTCATTCTGCAACCAGGTTGGGTTGCTGTTTCAGTACTGGCTGTTTTATGCAGCCATTCCATTTGTTCTGGTTTACGTTCTTTTTTATTTTCTTTTTTTCAGGCATCATTTCTATACAGTAGACAAAGCCAGCCTATTACATTTGATTTACAGGTTTTAGCTTTTGCTGGTAAGCATTTCAGCTCTCAGGCAGTTTTACCAACAGCTTTGAAGAGCTGAAATGAACCTGCCTGGACACGATGGTCTGTTTTTGTTGGTGTAATGAATTTATGAAGTTAAACTGATTGACCCCATAAGGTTTTACAGTGTATGACTCACATCTGGCAGAGTTATCACAGCAATGAGTTTATATACTTAGCATTTCAGGAGGCAAATGGTTGGGGATACTCTTTCATTTGCTTGCGTCTCAGAGTGAATCACTAGTATGTGAACCATCCTTCATCTCCTTTGTATTGCTTTTGTGTGTGTCTGTGTGTGGTTTCCCCTGTGAATTTCATTCTTTCCAGTTATATGGAAGTTCTCTTTTGAGCAGTGAAATTAGATGTTCCATCATCAGTCATAATGGTAAAGCTGAGTTGCCACGTTATCTGTGTCCTTTCTGTCTGGCGTCTCAATAACTGCTGCCCCACCACAATATCTGCCTAATACTTCAGCTCCATGGATGCCTCCTTGTGCAAACTGAGAGCCTGTATTTGGTGTGCATAGATCTGGGCTTACATCTGTGCTGGTAAATGCACTAGTGCATGGGCTAAGCAGTCCTGCCTCCTGTGCTGTGGGCATTGAGATGGGGCTCCTACAAGCTGCCCATTGCAAGATATTTAGAAACTAATTGCTGCGGAGGTTTCCATCCTCTTTTCAGACTAACTAAAATTTGCTTAGTGGGATCAAAACAGAAGGGGCAGGGAGGGAGAGCTGACCAAGGACTACTGATGGAACAACTATGAATCCTTGGTTCCTCAGGATTCCCTGCATCAGCAGTTGGCAACAGGAGTAAGGGGGCTCAGGAGGACACTGTGGAGTAGTGTGAAAAATGAGCGAAGAGAGTTACTAATTGATGCCTCTTGGAAAGTAGTCCAAGAGTGGTCCTCTTCCTAAACTCTCCTCTTGTGTGTGGTTTTATCTTTATGAGGTGTTCATAACAAGTGATGTGTAGATCTCCCTTATCTCATAATGTCTTTGCCTGCCTGCAGTGAATATGCAGGATACTGGATCATATACCAGCTTCTTTGAATTACTGCTCATGTCAGGAGATAAAATCTGCCTATTCTTTGAACTAACACTGGCGAGGGTTAGTTATTCTGGCTACCGAGAGAATAACACAGCAGATTAAACTCTTTCATTTCCTTCTTTGTCAAATGCCTTTTCATCTTACTGTGTGTCCCATAGAAATTCAGAGCAGTGTTGGCTGAGGGAAGTGGAAATATTTATCTCCTGTGTGTATCTGCCACCCTATTTAGACATGCTGGCAGAGCGCAGAGATTGGAGGAGTTGGATTAGGCAGTAGTTTCCCTATTGCTCACAGAACCACTTTTTCTGTGGTCTCCCAGCTACCCTGTGCCCAGTGGCCTATGCAAGATGGAGCGGAAAAGGCTCATTTTATGAACAAACAGGAACCTTTCTGGTCAGATTAATACCTGTGCTCTTTTAGAGAGATTTAGATACTAGAGATTTTAGGTACTGGAATAGGCTCCCCAGAAAGGTGGTTGAATCACCATCCCTGGTTGTGTTTAAGAGCCTTTTGGATGTGGTACTCAGGGATATGATTTAGTGTAGGGTTTTTAGAGTTAGGGTACTGGTTAGGCTGCGGTTGGACTTGATGATCTTCAGTGTCTTTTCCAACCTGGGTAAATCTATGATTCTATGCAGGAACTCTTCTCCTGAGGTTAATCCAAGTTGTATCCAGGCCCTTCAGAAGGAAAGGGATATAGCAGCACAGAAATATGGCCTGATTCTGACATAACTAAATGCAGACCTGGAGAGTTAAAAGGGATTGTGTGATGTTCAAAGGATTTTGAAGCAAAGATGTCCCCTAGGTAAGATTTGTGGCTGACATTCCCCATACATTGTTTGTAGGCACACAAGCTAAGGAGAGACTAGTGATGAGCATGCAGAGAAGCCAATGGTTCAGACAGGTTTGTAGTGACACAACACTGTAGAGTTCTGTCTAGTTCTCCTTGGCATAGTTTGGAAAATAAAGATGAGGTAATTGGTGGTAACCAATATGGCTTCATCAAGGTCAAGCCATGTCTGACAAACTTGGTGGCCTTTCATGATGGAGTAACAGCATCAGTGGATAATGGGAGAGCAACTGACATCATCTACTTGGACTTGTGCAGAGCATTTGATCCCGTCCTGCATGACATCCTGGTCACCAAACTGGAGAAAAATGATTTTGATGGATGGACCAGTTGCAGGATAGGGAACTGTCTGGATGGTCACACTCAGAGAGCTGCAGTCAATAGCTCAGTGTCCAGGTGGAGGGTGGTGTTGGGACCAGTGTTATTTAACATTTTTGTAGGCAACATGGAGAGTGGAATCAAATGCAGCCTCAGCAAGTTTGCAGATGACACCAAGCTGAGCAGTGCTGTTGATGTGCTAGAGGGAAGGGATGCTACCCAGAGGGACCTGGACAGGCTGGAGAGGTGGGCCCTTGGCAGCCTCATGAACTTGAGTGTGGCCAAATACAAGGCCCTGCACCTGGGTCAGGGCAATCCCAAGCACAGGCACAGGCTTAGAGGAGAATGATTTGAGAGAAGCCTTGACCCTGAGGAGAAGAGATGGTCTGGAGGGAGGTGTCCCTGCCTATAGCAGGGGGACTGGAACTAAATGACCTTAAAGATTCAGTCAGTTCTATTGTTTTTCTACCCTTAATTTTGCTTGAAAGGTTTTAGAATAAATGAGATTCTGGTTTCCATGAAAACTGTTTGCAGGGAGCTCCATTGTAGCTAGTAGGTCTGTCTTTAAGTTCAAGGGCAATAATGCATTGACTGTGTTGAAGAGAGAAATGACTCAGGAATGGATGATGGTTTAGAATAAAACATAATCCTACTTATTTTCTATGCAAATATGTGTAAGGAAAAGATGTTGCACTCAGTTCTGGAAATACCCTGACAAATATATCTCTACTGTTTCACAGCTGGAGATATCAAGATTGTTAAAGCACTGGAAGATGTGGAAGTGAATGAATATGGGAGTGCATCTTTTGTCTGTGAGATTTCACACGATGAGGTTCAGACCCAGTGGTACAAAGAGGACAACAAGCTGAAGGCTGATGACAACATCAGAATGCAACAAGATGGTAGGGTGTAAGCGGGGGGTCTTTCTCCTGAGTGGGGGGTGGGTTGGAGATCAAGCATATAAGACATCTGAAATGAAGTGAAGAGGGTTCAGAAGTGAGTTCCCCTTTTGTTTTGGGACTGAGGTTTAGGTGGAACAAGTGACATGGTGGGATGCTTAGTGTGGGAAGTGTGATGCTATCCCACCATCCCACACTGCTGGGAGCAGGTAGGAAATGAGTGCAGTTATTTCCAAAGTGGGGGTGAACAGGGCAGTCAGTTCACCTCTCCAAAGAGGTTTTGTCTGACTGTGAGTGTGATCCTTCTGTATCAGATACTTTGAATTTGACGGTGGCCGCATTTGATCAGTCCTTGTAGAAGCCATGTTTAGATTCTGCTTTGGTCTGCTCCATTTCCAGTTCAAAGTTGTTGGACACTAAATGAGACAGCTGCATCTCAGTAAAAGATGTGTTTGAATAGCTGTGATGTGCTTACTATTCAGATTTACAGAGCTGAGGTTTTGTCCTTGGCTATAGCAAAGAAGTCAAATCAGGTGAAATTAATTGTATTTCTGAACTAGACAAGTTTAAGTTTGGTAGCACCTAAATTTGGTGCGGTTTGTCATTGATTTCATCTGAAAGAAACTTGCAGGCTTTTTATCTGCTGTTGTCCCCAGCGTAAGATTATCCATTCACATCCTAAAGTACTTGTTATATTTTCAACTCACTCTTATTTGAATAAAAGCCTCAACAATTGGGAGCAATTTAATAAGCACAGAACAAGAGCTGGACCTTGCATTTGGTAGATACTGTACAGTATTACTTCATAGAAATGTAGTCAATGGCATTCCCTATAGACAATCGTTTGTTTTATCTTTAGAGTCGTTCAAAGAACCATTGTGAACTTGACATTAATTGGAATGGAATACACGCAAGAGACTTTCCTCTTCTTCCAATTGTCCTCATCCTTTCTTCTCTTCCACCCCTGCTTTGCAGATTACCATATAGAAATCACCAGGAAGTTGGAGGACAAGACAGCTTTGGAACGTCATTCTGTCATCCTGTCCTGTGACTTCAGGCCTTCTCCAAAGGTTGTGAAATGGTTCAAGGGCCGCACACCCATCGAGCCCTCTGAGAAGTACAAGATCAAGAGGGATAAGCATTCAGTAGAGCTCAGAATTCTGAAGCTGAAGCCCGATGATGCTGGTGTGTACAAGTGCAAGGCAGGAATTGCAGAGACTGAGGCCACGCTGACAGCTGAAGGTATGAGCAGGGAGGGTGGCCTCTTCCATGTCCTATTTCACCTCAGATTTCTCTTCTTGAGGTTGACTTCTGCCGTTCTCTCCTGCTAACTTTATACATGTATTATCTTCACATAGATGATTACACAAAGATCATCTAGTCCAACCATTCTACCACATCCCAGTATGATTTATAGTAACAGTGGTAACAGTTCACCTTGTTTCCCCACAGCCCGCAATGTAGAAGTAACGAAGCACCTGCAGGATGTAGAAATTGAAGAAGAGAGCTCTGCTGTCTTCTCCTGCGAGCTGTCCCATAATGACGAGGACGTGGAATGGTTCCTGAATGGCAACCTCCTTTACACCAACAATTACAATGACATCAAGAACGTTGGCAATTGCTGCACACTGACAATGAAGCAGGTTAAGCCTGAGGATGCTGGCACAGTGACAGTGAAGTCAGACAAGGTGTCAGAAAGCGCACTTGAAGGTGATAGGTGGGTCTGATCACACCCCTCCTGGATGTAAGAGATGCTAAGGAGCTCCAGTTCATTCTATTGTGCAGCAGTCCTGCTTCTAAAGCTGACCTCTCTGGGGTGACAAGTCATCAGAGGCTTTCTTCCAGTGGAAGGTTCCATTGCAGCAGATATCAAGGAAGGAGGATGGTTTTGGTGTCCTGCCAAAGCATTCCATTGCTTTTTATCATCATTTTACTTAACACAAGGAGAGTTACAGGAGCAATTTCTTTTACTGCTTCAGTAACATGCAGTGTCAATGCTGTTGTCTCCAAGGATTTATGACTGAAGGAGAGATCATTCAGTGTGTGTTTTGCCTCTGGGATGACTAATGACCAGGCTGTGAGCAACCTGATCTAGCTGTGAATGTCCCTTTTTATTGCAGGGGAGCTGGGCTAGATGGCCTTTAAGGGTCTCTTCCAATTCTAAGGAACTTGTGCCTGAAGTGCAGAAGTGGATGAATTATACCACTTCTTCATATCCTCCCCATGATTACAGAGGAAATACAACAAAACAACATGCATGGTCTTACTGTTGTCATTTGCTTGAATACGAAGACGTCTCTTTTTTATGGTTGAGATTTTTGTTGATATGGGTCAGGAGGAACTCACACTTTTTAGCTTTCTCAATAGGCAAAAAGTTCCAGTTGCTGCAAGCCACCGAGGTAACCAATAGAGGGGCCCTGATCCCCCTTGTGCCATCGGGATGCTCTGGCACGGGATGTGCCTCAAATTCAAAGCTCCTTCCCACCTCCCAAGGAAAAGCAAAGCAACTCAAGCATCTCCAGCAAAGCTGCCCAGCAGACAGCAGGGAATGCAAACAGCTTCTGGCTGCTCCCCTGCACTCCTGTCCTAAGTAAGTGACCCCTCGAGGACTGGATGGGAAATCAGTGCATGACAAACGTGAGTGTGAACAGCATTGTGCAAAGCAGTGGGGATCCGTGTGTGTGTGTGTGTATTTGTGCATGGATGGTGTTGTACACACATTTGTGTCCATGAGTGTACAAACCAGTGGTGTTGCTCAGGTGTGTGTAGGTCTGTGGGTATGTGTGCAAGGACGAGCATGCACATATATGTACGTGCACAGGGGTGTGCAGAGTGTTGGAGCTGCACAAGGACATTGTGGTACCGGTGTGTGCGTGCACTTTGGGAGTGAAAGGAAGGGGTTACACATGTGTGAGTGTGTGTGCGCACAGGGCTGCACTAAGGGATGTGGTTGTGTGAGTGTGTGTGAGCACACAGATAGTGCGTGGATGCGGTGGCACAAATGTGTGCTTGCACAGGGCTGTGCTGAGGAGTTGGGCTGCACACAGGTGCACACAAAGGGATGTTTGAACCCTTTGCCCCTAAGAACAGTTTTCCAGTGTCCCTCGTCCAAGAATTCTTTGAACAGCCTGCAGCTGACTCTCCTGAAGCTCAGGGTCCTGACTTTGCTTTTTGCCAGGCCCGCATTCCTTGAGATGAGGAACTCTAGGAGGGCATGGTCACTACAGCCCTGATCATCTCCAGTCTTAACCCCTGCTGTGCAGCATGTCCAGTAATGCTTCCCTTCTGCTTGGTGTGCTTAATGCTTGGCCCACAAAGTTATTCCCAGTGCAGTCCAGCAGTCTCTCAGACAGCTTGCAGCCAGCCATGCTGATTTCCCAGCCTGACTGGAATCCCCCATCAAGTTGAGAGTCAGTGAGTGCAGTGCTTCTGGTAGCTGCAGTAAGCAGGGCCCATCAACAGGCTCCCTTGACCAGGCGGCCTGGAGCAGACCCTCACCTCCAGAAGCCCATTATTGGTTCAGTCCCGAATTTTACCCACAAGTTCTCAACGTGATCGTGGCTGTTCTTAGTCCTTTGCAGTCAGCTTCTTCATAGAGAGGGCAAATACCTTGCCCTCCAGAATTCCATAGTAACAATCATGTCTCCTTTATGTCAGGTGAGGTGTTTTTTGTTGTTGTTGGTTTTTGTTTGCTTGTTTGTTTGTTTTCCATTTTCTAGGTAGAAAATTTAATTTCTGAGCCAGGAGAAGAAGAAGTGCAACATGTAACAATCTTCCTGGCACTGTGCAGTTTGCATGAGTAGCCAAGTGCTCCTCAGGTAACGTGTGCTGCAGAGCTGACCTTGGTGGCAGGGGTTGTGTCTTCATTTTCTTCCTGTCATGTGGGAACATAAGAAGACTCTTCAGAGCAGGAGCTGCAGAGGAAGATGAACGGCATGAGAAGGTAAGGCTAGGAACCAAGGACACCTCCAGAAAGAACAGAAAAACTAAGTCATTTAAGATGCACGATGGCCGTGTGATACTGTCCGTGACTGGAGGAGAAGCACATGGCTAGGAATGACTGATGGCTCTGGTGGGATGAGTGCCTACGTGCGCCGTAAAGGAGAGTTTGTGGGATGTTCTGTGGACATGTGAAGGCTGTGGGAAAGTTAAGAGAGAAAACGTGTGAATTCACAGAAGTGGTATTAGAACCTGGAATACACCATTTGGATCACTCACATCTGAGTCCGTGACAGATTGTCACACTGTCAGAACCTGAGGCCTGGGATTTTCCTTTAGTAGTGCCAACTGCCTGTTGTAAATGAGAAAAGATATTACTAAACATAGCTTCCCTCCTTGTAGTTTTGATATTTCTGTCTTTGCATTCCTTTAGCACCCAGGGTGTTGATGCAGCTGCACAAATCCGCTGTACTGTCCTCCTGTTTTGCATGGAAGAATGGTAAAATAGCAATCTCTGGGTGAAATTTTGTTCAGGTGTTTTCCTTTCTGTGCCCTTAGGAAGCAATGGCTTGGAAATGGCAGTGCCACCTGGGAACCCACACAGCAACCCAGTATCTCATTGTCTGGGTCTGTGAAAAACCACAATGATGACAAAAGATGTTTCAATTCTGTCTGTGCTGTCAGTGCAGCCCTGAGGAGCGGTGTGGGCATGGCATGGCAGGGAGAAGGGATTTCCCTTCCAATGGGAAAGTGCCTGTTCATGTGTTGGTATGTAACCGCTCCATGGCCTGCTCCACGTGCTTCTGAATGGGCAGCTCAACTTTTGTGTCACTCAGCCACCTGTGGCAGAGGTCAGGATTAGTGCCTTTCAAGGAGCTGAGAAGCATTTCTTGCTCAAGTCCTGCTTCCAAGCTTAACCACCTACAATGAAGTAGATGTCGTTTTTCTGGTGTCCTTCAATTCCGTGTCCGCATTTTCCCAAAAGCAAAAGAATTTGGAGTTAACCAGCTGCAGTGAAGTGAGCGATTTCAGTGCCTATTTCTGATGGTGGCAATGAGTTCAGAGGTCACACTTAATTGACGGTGCCTGTTTCCATTCTGACAAAGGCTGTAGTTGCAGCTGACTTCCCGAGGCTGCCATGTGTGGTGGTGACACAGCCTTGGGCTTGTGCGTTTGCATGACTCCCACCTTTCCTTTCTGTGTCTTGCAGGTCAGCTGGTGCTGGAAGCGGCCGGTATCTGAGTAGGAATGAAGGTGAGTGCAGGAGCAGCTGCTGAGGGGAGGAAGGAAGTCCATGCTAATGAGCTCTGAAGCATCTGCGGGTCCGGTACCAGAATAGGCAGCAGTGATGCAGGGGGCTCCTCGGCAGGAAGCTGGCTGATCCAAATGCTTGCTGAGAGTTTGGAAGCCCAAACCCTTATGGTCTCTGTAAGGGTGGCTAATAAAAAGATATTAACCAAGATGGTGGTAAATAGCCTAAGGTTATTAGCAAAGGGAAACTCACCAATATCGATACCTTGACTAGAAAGCTGAGGCAGCCTCAACTAGGGAGCAATCTCTAAGACATGCTGTCTCAGTGGTGGTCAGCCTTTAAATGAGGTCTCAGAGGAGGTTGAGTCGAGGTCCACCCCTTCTGGGAGCACAGCTAGATTACTCTCACCTGTGCTCCCGCAGCTGACCCAATACTTGCCTCAGCTGATTAATCAGAGGTTCAAGCTGTGATTTCCCATACAGTCTCTAAGCTGAAGGCAGCATCTCCTTGATCTGATGGTGGTGTGCCTGAGTGAGGGAGTGATCCAAGCTGGATGCAGAAGAGTCATCTTAATTTCTCTGCTATTTTACTTCAGATGACACCTATTGGGTGTTGGTTTCTTAAAATTTGGATCTAGGAGGTGGTCTCTTCCTTTGCTTCTGGTGAAAGCACAGAAGTGCAGCAGGAGTAGAAGACAAAGAGGTTTTCTTGGTGACAGGAACACCAATTATTTGATTCAAATGTGTAACTGATGTAGATGGTGAAGAACAGATCTGCCTCAAAGACATGCTTGATCACATAAGAAATGAGCATGTGATCCAAGACAGGCAGCGTGGCTTTAGCAGGGGAAGGCCATGCCTAACCAGTCTGGTGGCCTTCTATGATGGAGTGACGGCATTTGTGGACAAAAGGAAGGTAACAGATGTCATTGACCTGGACTTGAGCAAGATCTTTGACATTGCCCTCCACCACATCCTTATCTCTAAACTGGAGGGATGTGGATTTGACAGGTGGACCACCTGGTGGATAAGGGATTGGTTGAAAGGCCACAGACAGAGGGTGGTGATTCATGGTTCTATGTCCAGGTGGAGGCCGATAACAAGTGGTGTCATCCAGGAGTCTGTCTTGGGACCAGTGCTTTTTTACATGGTTATCAGAGACACCAATGATGCAATGGAGTGCACCTTCTGCTGTTTGCTGAGTGATGCGGCTGACGCAGTGGAAGGAAGGGATGCCATTCAGAGGGAGCTCAACCGAGAGGTTGGCCTACGTGAATCTAATGAGGTTGAACACAGCAAAGTGCAAGGTTTTGCACTTGGGCTGGAGGAATCCCAGGCATTTCTACAGTCTGGGAGGAGCAGTCCTTAAGAGAAGCCCCGCAGAGAAGGACCTGGGGGTCCTGGTGGATGAAAAACAGAACGTGAGCCATCAGCGTGCTCTTGCAGCTCAGAGAGCAAATGGTCCCCTGGGCTCCATCAGAAGAGGGGATGGCCAGCAGGGACAGGGAGGTGATTGATCTTCATGATCCTTGAGGTCCCTTCCAACCCGGGCCATTCTATGATTCTGTGATTACACTCGCTGTCAGAAAGAATGGCAGCTGTACAGAAGCTGGATATATTTTGGGACAGTTCTTGTAACCAGTTGATTTTAAGACCTTGCCTGAGTCAAGAGTCTAAATTGAGTGTCAGAAGAAAGCTGGTAAAGTGGCTATTGCTCATTCTTTTTCATTTGCTGATTCTTTCATTCGGGTTCCTTTTCCAAAGGAGATTCTGGTGATGGAAGCAATTGAAGAAAGAACCAAAGCAGCTCTTGCCAAGAGTGCTTGAAGTCCCTGTGGAGAGAAGCAAAGAACTTGGGCTTCCTCTGGGATGCTCCCCACCATGTCTCAGGAAGGAGACAACTGCTGTTCCACTTTCTGCTCTGTGTGTGGAAAGGTATGTCTGGGTTTCTTCTGCTTGTTTATTCTTTCTTTTTCAGGCTTTGAAGGAGAAGGGGTGGAGCAACGGGAGACTCACTGGTCGTTTGTTACCTCAAGAACAGGATGGATTCTGCATTCACTGTGAAAAACCTGGGCTAGTAGCATGGGCATGTTTCAGGCTGGACTTTTCCTTCTTGGTTTCCTTTTGGCTACAGGGAGACAGCTGTCTAAAGGTGTGTTTTCAGACCCACTCTCCAAAACCATGTTTCATTGTTGCAGGTGGTTCAGTGTGCTCTTGCAGGGTAGATGCTGTAGTTTGCTGTAGAATCTGAATGGTTTCTGTTCCTAGGGGAGGACTGGGAGGAGGTAGTGAGAAGAGAATTCAATGCCTTAGGTGTATCTTAGTGAGAAATGTTGGCATGAGGTGCTGAAAGTCTTGAGTTGTCAAAGGCCAGTGAGGCTCAGACTCCTTAACCTGCTGGAGCAGGGTGGAAGCAAGGAGTGGGCACTGCCGTCCCACAAGCTGCACTTGGTTCTGGTCTGCCAGGTCTGTGCTGGCCTGGATTTCTTCTGAGAAGTTTGTTGGAGCTGCTTGGAGTAGTGAAGGGTGGGGAAGAAGTGTTGCTCAAGAGCTAAGGCTCTGCATGATCATCTTGGATGGTTTTAACCATGATATCTGAAGACATAGTTTCCATCAGAATGATCCCAACATTGTGCGAGTGTCTCAGATGTATGAGAGCACCCGCCTCCTCCAGCTGAGCCATAGGAAAGCTAACTGTGCCCAGTAATTACAGCTTCTGCAGATTGAATATGCTTCCAAGTGTTTTCCTTAGTGATCAATAATGTCCCAGCACTCTGAGATTCCATCTCTGGCACAGTCTGGAGCATCTCTGCAATCCTTGGTTGCTGGAGGGCACGTGGTGAGTGCATGGACAGGGTGGCACAAACGCGTGCGTGTGCTGAGGAGTTGGGTTGCACACAGGTGCACACAAAGGGGTGTTTGTGGAAGGTGTAGGCACGTAGGTGTTCCCAGGGATGGTTTGCACACGTCTGTGAATGCAAAGGAGGGCACACGATGCAGAGTGTGCATGGGGGTGTGCAAAGCAGGCAGGGTGGTGAATGGGTGTGCGTGTGCACATGGATAGGGGAAGGTTGGGGTTACAGGTTGACCTGTGCTGAGGTGAGTGGGGACTCACGGTGTTGCTCAGTGGTAGATTGGTTCACACTGAGTGCTAACAGGAAACTCGCACACCCTTTTTGTTTCAGCTGTGCCAGCGCTGTGATCCCTTGCTGCAGGGATGGGGTGTTGGAAGGATGGTGTGCGTGCCGAGCTCCCATCTCTTGCAGGAATCAAGTGTAGAGCAAAAGGGATGTTTGGGCCAGGTGACTGTAAGAAGGCTGGCTGCTTTGGATGGTGGTAGCTGATGGAAACAGGTGCTCTGGGGACCGTTCAGCTTTTAACAGAAGACAGGGGTCCTGCAGCAAGAACGACTAGGTTCTCAAATGGCTTCAGACGTGCACACCGACTACATCCCCGCAGACATTTACCGGTAGGTGGCTCTTGCAGAAGAAGATTCAAGCAGCAGAACCTTTTGCTCAGCTACAGCACACAAATGCTACAAAAGCAGGAACAACCTGCAAGCTCTGGGTCTGTTTGTCTTGCACAGGCATGCACTAACTGCGTTTGATGGTACCCCCCATCCTTGATTTCCTTCCCTGCTTCTTGTCTGATGACGCTGCTGAGCCAGGAACAAGCTGCCCAGTGTGGCAGAGCATGGTGCAGAGCTGTGCTGGGACCTCCTCCCCTTCATCTGCTGCAGATCAGTGCCCCACACGTGCCATTGGGATGCTCTGGCACGGGATGTGCCTCCAACCCAAAGCTCCTTCCCACCTCCCAAGGAAAAACAAAGCAACCCAAGCATCTCCAGCAAAGCTGCCCAGCAGACAGCAGGGAATGCGAACAGCTTCTGGCTGCTCCCCTACACTCCCGTCCTAAGTAAGAGACCCTATGAGGACTGGCTGGGAAATCAGTGCATGACACACGTGAGTGTGCACAGGATTGTGCAAAGCGGTGGGGTTCCACGAGTTTGTGTGTGTGTGTATCTCTGCTGTTATGAAAGCATGGGAAGACTTACTGAGTCCCAGATAATTACTTATCCTCAAATGATTTTTCCTGGCCAAAGTTAGAGCCTCTCACAGGTAATCGAGATCAACAGGCTGTTGTTGCACAATCAACAGACACAATCTAGATGATCAGCTGAGGAAAATAAAGCATCATGCGAAGGGTACTAGATAAGTGAGCAGCTTGAAATCTGCACATTTATGTGATGCTCATGGTCTTAGACAATATTTGCCTAGAGAGGTCACATTGAATGAAAGCAAACTCTAAGATGAATGAAAGTATGCACAGGAGAAGAAGCCTCTGAGGCTTCTCAAGTGTTATGACCAGAAGACATAAACTCTGTTAAAGCAAACGTTTCTCTCTATTTTTTGTGTTATTCCAGGCAGGCCTTGATTACCGCCTGAACACATGCTGTGGAAGCCCAGCTTATGCAGCACCAGAGCTAATCCAGGGCAAAGTGTCTATTGGCTCAGAGGGATGTAGAGCGGTGTTTGTTTTCCCCTCTTTTCCTTCCCTCTACACAGAGCATTTAAAGGCAGTGGAGCTCAGGTAGGCTCTCTTGGTTTCCCTTCTGAATTCTGCTAGGTTGCATCGCTTGGTAGCTCTCAGAAGCTGTCAGTGGCCACAGACTAGAAAAGTGCAATTGGTCTCAGTTCACACAGCTGGCTGGTTTGTCTCAGGCTAATCCTGAACTGCCTCAAGCGACTGCTTTGGGGCTCTACAGAACAGCAACTTCAGAGATCTCTTTCTATTACTAAGTGTTTGAAAGAGCAATTTGCTCTGTTAATTATCCATCATTTCTGTGCAGTCTGTTTTGTCAGACTTGTCTTTAGCTTCCAAGTTGTATGTGAAGAATTGTTTCCGTTGTAATGCACAATGAACTAAAAATTGAGAGATGAAAATGTGAAGAGTTTTTCCAGCTTTGATTTCATGTCTGGAATTTTGGAACCCACTACTTGCAGTTGTTAATCTGTCCAAACTGGTCTGGTTTGGGATGCCCTCGTACTTCTTGAATCGCTGTTAAAGGCGGAGCAATTCCTACAAGTGCCATGGCCCCACTGTTGTTCTAATTCTTGTTTCTTTGTTTTCCACACGCTGCTTTTCAAGCCTCCTTTTTCTTTACAGTCAAAGTGAGAATTGCACTGTGAGGTGTCTGAACCTTGTTGTGCCTGTACATAAATAGAACAGCAGCAAAGCCTGACAGGTGACTGTGCTGACAGCTCTCGTAGCCAGTAACACGTAACTGTGCTAAATCCCTTGTGACGGCTTTGATTTCATTTTTGCCAGTGAAATCCTTGTAAAAGGAACTGCAGCAGTGTGATGAGCTAAGGTGAAGATGCTGGTTTTAGTAGTGCTCTAAGCTGAGTGGAAGGGCAATTGAATGAGGGTTATATGCTTTCTCTGGGACGATAAGGTTTTATTTCCTGAGGGAAAGAGCCAGCTTTTCATGGGCTATATGTGGGCTTTGGCAAGGGCAGACAATCCAGTCTGTCAGGAAGCCATTTGAGGTGCTTCAGGTTTGTAAGCTTGTCTTTTTGTTTTTCAGGCGGATATTTGGAGCATGGGTGTAGTGCTGTATGCTCTGCTGTGTGGGTTTTTCCTTTGGATGATGACAATATGATGGCACTCTACAGGAGGATACCAGTGGGTATCAGTGGTGCTAGAATACACTGAGAAGGGAAATAGCTGAGCTTGACAAGAGGCCTTGCTTTTCGGATGGCAGAACATGCTGAGCTGTGGGTAGAAAGGCCACAGCACAGTCTGCTGAATATTGTCCCTGTTTTTGCTGCTTTGTCTACCAGTATTTAGTGGAATTGGTTCTACGCTTGGTTGGCCTATGTGGCACTGTAGCCTAATTCTGTACCATGA
Organism: Coturnix japonica; assembly: GCF_054131305.1. NCBI lineage: Eukaryota > Metazoa > Chordata > Aves > Galliformes > Phasianidae > Coturnix > Coturnix japonica. The sequence continues at coordinate 14,773,437 of NC_140671.1, read as the reverse complement.
TAGCATACAGAATTTAAGGAGAAGTATTTTCCTGCCAATGGGCTGGATTTTTTTGTATCTGGTTCTTCAACTGGCTGCTCCCTATACTATCTGTAGTAAAAATATAGACACATCATTTGATTTCCCTGAAATGAATGTTCCTAAATGCCAGCTCTTCTCATGTCTACAAAGATCAAAGTTCTGCATTTGCTATTAGAATTTCCTCTTCCAGAATCAGGAGGTAATGTAGGACCCCACAGATTGCCTTCAGAATCCAACAGTTAGTTCTGTTTCCTTTCGGAGTGCATAACAACCTGAGCACATGAATTGAATGACGTGGCTTGTTAGTCTGGTACAAACTCTGCTGTACACTGAAACCTGGTCCATTTGTAAGCAGGACTTTGTCCATCTCTGCAGGACAGCAGAAAACCCTTTGTGCTAATCATGATGCCAAGAAGCAGAATGCGGCAAATGGCAGATGATCCAACTGCTTCAGGTGTTCATTTCCTTAAAACTGTGAATAGTTTTGGACTGAGAGTTTGTAAGCAGAACAGAGCTCTTAAAGCTGTCAGAGATTATTTCTGCACTGTTCAATTCTATCTGCCTAACATACACCGGATCTCAGAACTGCATTGCTTGAACTGGTGGAACTTGTTGAAGTGAACTGGGATGAGCAAGTTTTAGAACTTAGTCAGAATGCAGTAAAAAATGGATAATCTCATGAGTATTAAGGTACAGGCTTGCTATTTCTGCACTGAATTTGTTTTTATTTTACATGGCTGTGATCTGAAAGTTGCTTGAAACGCAGGCACCTAGGCACTGTTGTGTAACTGAATTTCACACGATAGGTCCTGAAATATCCTGGAATCAAAAACTCTGACTTGTTTTAAGTCTGCTGCTTGAGTCTAATCAGGGTCATAGTGTCTGTGTGCAGTGTTTCTTTCCCTGTAATGCTCCACATCATTTCATTTTGGGAATATTGAAGGAAATGGACTATGTGCCATAACTGTTGTTAGAACAAAGTATGTCTGGTGTGATCTTATGCATAGGTTCTGTAACTGCTCTTCACAGCTCAGGTGTTTGACCTTCCTTTTGGTGAAGTGATGAAATACTGCTGGTTTCTATTTGTGCTTCTAGGCACCTTGAAGCTCTTAGGAATAGAACAATTGTCTCCAGTTCTTTTCAATGATATCAGTAACAGCTCGAGTGTTGCTGCCCACTAGGTAGACCCAAAGAAGCAGATTACAGTGAAACAACACACGAGCTGGACCTGAATGAGGATCACTTTCAAGACAGTGGCTATGCTGCTTCAAGCCTACTTGCTTCTTCCTGCCGCCACTCTATTACCAAGTATCAACAACCTTTCATGATTCAACTTGCAAATGTTTGAAACTAACCCTTGTGTTTCTATGCCTTCCTAGGTGATTCGAGCCCTTGTCAACCCCAAAGATCCAAACCAAGCAGTGTCTTTCCATCAATGGAGAGTTCTTATTAAGCATGAATCGCTGCAATTCGGATGACAGCCTTCCACATGGTAACAGTGATGGACACAAGGGGCTCATCCACGTTCATGCTCTCATATCTCCTGGCTCTGCTGAAGCTCCTGACCTGAGCCTGCCAGACACAGCAGTCACCTGCCTGGATTGTGACCCAGCGCCTTTGCAGTGCTGCCCATCCCAAGCACAGCCCGAGTGTCCCAGCAGCAGCACCACCATGCAGGAGCAGGGCAGCATCAGTGAGGTGAAGCTGAGCATCTTAGATGGGGACTTAGCGTCAGGCTGCCAGTCCCAGGCACCAGGCAGCAGCACCAGCTCTGAGCCACTCTCATCTTGACAAGAGGAGTCCCATCTTCACCCTTGACCTCTCAAGCCCTCCTGTCTTTTATTGAATAAAGTCACTCTCATGCTCAGTCATCGCCTCGACTGCATTCTGAGTCTTCAATCACAGGGATTGGGATGAATGCAACAAACAGCAAGGCAGCTCAGCTTGCAATGCTATGGCTGTGGGGTTCGTGCAGGCAGAGCTCTGGGTTCCCATTTTGCCTGGCTTTGGGATGTCTGCAGCAAGATCTCTACCATTTTGTATGGGAGCAAATAATCTCTAGCATCCAGGTTGCTGCTCATGATATATCCCAGTCTTCCTGGCTGTCACTTTGTGATACTTTTCAAAGCCTTTTGATACTCTTTGATGCCTTGGCTGCTCCCTAACACCTCTGTCCTCCTGCCATGTTGACTCACGTCTCCCACTTTTAAGCTGGCTTTGCAGATCATCTCCAGCCCTGTCATCATCACGCTGCAGCAGGAGGTGCTCACCTGGCCCAATGTCTGGCAGTACTGCTTGTTCTGCAGATGAGCAGCTGCCTCCTCATCTCTTCAGCTACAGTAGTTTTTCTCAGGGCAGTTAGATGCAGTCATGCTCCTCTGGATTTGGTGTGTTAAATCCATGCTGCATGGCAGCAGTCAGTGCAATACAAAGGTGTTCTGTGTGCCATAGCATTTCTCCAGGGGCTGCCAAAGGTAGAAGCACAACACAGCACCATCCTTCTGACAGTAATGTCTGTGAGTGTTAGACATGTGAGCACTGCATCATCCCCAGCGTGTCAGTGCTTTTCCACACCAACCTGACTCTCACACTCTGCACTGAATGTAACTCTGCTCTTGTGGAGACAAATGCTTTCTGTCACATCCTCCATCCCTGCAACCATTTGCCGGTAGGCAGCTCTTGCAGAAGAATCAAGCAGCAGAACCTTGTGCTCACCCTACAGCATGCAAATGCTATGAAAGCAGAAATAACCTGGCATGCTCTGGGTCTGCAAGGCTGCACAGATGGGAGAGGTAGATTGTGTTTTTGCAGTGGAAGTTTCCAGTATTTTCAGTACATAGTGTAGGCCCTAACTGAATGTATAACCCTCTTGTAAAACAGCTGTATAAGTAGTTTTTCCACCAAGAAAGTTGCTGAACAGAATTAAGTTCAGACTGGGGGCATTCTGACATGGGGAGAATTGAGACAAGCACAAGATAAATACACAGGGTGGGTAGAGCCCAGCACAGGACAGAATGAATGTACTGACTTTTGGAAACATTGCCCTTCTCTGTCCGCAGAAAAGTACAAGGCAGACCTAAAAACAAGAGGTTGGTAATTGACCTTCTATGGAAATGAATCCTAGCCACAGTCTCGAGGAGTCTGTGAGCCTGAGATGCTCAACCAATGAGAGCCATGAGAGCATCACCTGCAGTGGGTTTAGGGCACAGAACAGAATTGATTTCACTGACTGGTGTGCAGTTTCTCCCTTGCCAATAGGGGATGTGCGCGCAGTATTGCAATAATGAATAAGCACTGCTGCTATCGCTGCCATCTTTGCCTAACTAGAAATCTTTGACTTTGAGAGTTTCTCACACAAGGGGAGAGGGTAAGAAAGTAAAGAGGCACAGAAAACTAAGGGAAACTGCTCTTCTTTATCTTATCTATAAAAATTGATACGATGCTGTTGTGCATTTTTTTTAATTTTATTTTTAATTTTTTGCTAATGTCAGTTAGATTGTTTTAAAATATCCACACACCAAAATCTGACTACCAAGCAAATGTAATGAAAATGAAATGAAGGTGAGTTAGTGGAAAGCACAAGGCCATATTATATTAGGCTCCAGCAAATTTACAGGCAGTCACTGCACGAAGAGGTAGATCTGAGTTGCACATTATATGATTCCCACAAAGATTAAGGAAATCTGAAGCTTTCAATATATTTTTTTAATTCTTTTTTCATTTCATTTTTAAACACCTGACCCAGACCCCAACCCTCACAGGAGCTGTAAAGATAACAGCATTAACCAGCAATGTAACTCTAATCCTAACCCTTACCCTGATTCTAAAATCGTCCCTAACTCCAAATGCAACAACAAAAATGATGCTAGAAGTTTGTAGCAAAAGGAACCTTAACCCTGATCATAATCCAAAAAAAAAAAATCATTATGGTAACAATAATCTTTACCTTAAGAGTAATATTAATCAGAGCCCAGATGATGCCTGCATCCAATCAGAAGCATGCTTTGCATTATTTAAGAGTTGTATTTTTTCCAATGAACTCTCTCTATTATCACGTTTATAAAGTAACAGAGTCTGTTCTTTTTCTCCTGACACTGTGCCTTACTCCTGACATCCCCTGGAAATGACCCAGATAGGGCACCATCAAAGTAATGCTAATAGTAATGTCAATCCTAAGGGTATCTCTAGCCTCAGTGTTAATGGGACGCTAACAACAATCCCAACAGCCTTAAACATTCTGGTGGTGTGAAAGAGGTGCTGCCTTGCACATGCTGGGCAGTCCCATTGCCTGTTAAATGCAGGCGGCAGCGTAGAAACATGATGCCCGTGGTCAGAATGCCCTGTGGCAGATCCTGGCACCGGAGAACTGACCGGAGAACCATGAGAGAACTGACAACAAATCACGCGACATCAGAACCGACCCAGTGGTTATTTACAAGCCTTGGGAGACCCAGACAGGATCTCAGAGTGGTGAATGTAGGTACAGAAGTTGTTACTACTCTGTTTTCTTCTAAAAGAAGTGTTTTTTTTTTCATCTCAGAAGTTGGGGGGGAGGGGGGGGGGGGGGGCGGGAAAGGGATATCAATTTAATTACTCATTAATTTATTGACAGACATTCACGTTTGCTACGTTTGGAGAAGTTTTTATTTGTTTGCTGTGGTTTGATTTTTTTTTTTTCTTTTTTTTTTCCCCCTTCCCTCCTCTTCCATCTTTGTGTTCTTCCCCTATAATCAAAAGAACGGATCCCCAGGGTCTGTCCCGCAGACGTTCTTTCCGTGGTCTCTGCTGCCACCTGCTGGCCAATACACGGAACTGCCACTGTTGGGCGTTTGGTGCCGCAGGAAGCACAACGCAGATCTGAGTTCTGACCGGTCTACGCAGCAAATCCGCCAATCTTTATTGCGATAAGCCCTCCAGACAAGAGCATAAAGTCTTTGCCTGAGGGCAGGGTTAGTAGTAATGGATGTCAGTTTTGAAATTTCCAGTCCATTCACCATAGCACTTTCTGCCTCCATGTCCCATAACCAGAGCAGCTATGCTGGCATGCTCTCTTGGTTTCTGTCTAAACCACTGTACTATATCCATCAGTGAGTTCCTCCTGCTGCCGTTGGCAGACACGCGGCAGCTGCAGCTCCTGCACTTCTGGCTCTTCCTGGGCATCTACCTGGCTGCCCTCCTGGGCAACGGCCTCATCAGCACAGCCGTAGCCTGCGGCCGGCGCCTGCACACCCCCATGTACTTCTTCCTCCTCAACCTGGCCCTCCTCGACCTGGGCAGCATCTCCACCACTCTCCCCAAAGCCATGCCCAACGCCCTCTGGGACAACAGGGCCATCTCCTACACAGGATGTGCTGCACAGCTCTTTTTCTTTTCCTTCTTCCTCTCAGCAGAGTATTCCCTTCTCACCATCATGTCCTATGACCGCTACGTTGCCATCTGCAAGCCCCTGAACTACGGGACCTTGATGGACAGCAGAGCTTGTGCCACCATGGCAGCAGCTGCCTGGGGCACTGGGGTTCTCTATTCCCTGCTGCACACTGCCAGTACGTTTTCACTGCCTCTCTGCCAAGGCAATGTTGTCAACCAGTTTTTCTGTGAAATCCCACAGATCCTCAAGCTCTCCTGCTCTGGCTCCTACCTCATGGAATTTGTATTTCTCTTTTTTGGTGTCAGTTTAGGCTTTGGTTGCTTTGTTTTCATAGTTGTGTCCTATGTGCACATCTTCATGGCTGTGCTGAGGATGCCCTCTGAGCAGGGACGGCACAAAGCCTTCTCCATGTGCCTCCCTCACATGGCTGTGGTCTCCCTGTTTCTCAGCACTGGTGCTTTTGCCTACCTGAAGCCCCCGTCCATTTCCTCCCCACTCCTGGATCTGACAGTTGCACTTCTGTATGCAGTGGTTCCTCCAACACTAAACCCTATTATCTACAGCATGAGAACAGGGAGATCAAGCACGCTTTCAGGAAGGTGTTGCAATAAGCACTATTCCAGCTACAATAAAATGCACAACTTCCTCAATAGGATTCCCAGTGGTGGTTCTTTATGTTTTATGCATCTTTGTCTGTTTGATTATGTGAGATATAGGAATGTGCAAAAAAAAAATGTTATTGAACTTATAAATAAAAATGTATTTAAATTCTTTCCTACCTAATTTCCATTTTCTCACTCCAAGAACTCATGTAAACATGGAACCAGATTCCCTGAATATGTTATAAGATACCTAAAAAGCTTTCAAAATAGACTTACTTAGATTTTCTTTCTTCCTACATTGCCTGGATTTGGGGAGGTACAGCCACAGACAGCAGCACAAAGTGCTCTTTTCATTCATGTGCTCTTACCAGTGCTGCAGTGCTCTTGAGTCCTCTCATTTGTGCAGTCCTGAAGGTCTTGTGTGTCTCACAACAGTCCTGTTGCCTCTACAGCAGCAATCCAGGGCTGCAGTCAGTAGCCGGCAATATGAACAGGTCTGTCAGAGCTGGTCTCCTTGCTGGCACTGCCATAACAAGAGGGCCCCTTTAGAGCAGGACCAGAGAACTGGAGGGAGGCCTCTTCCAAAGCTGGTGTAAGGAATATACCTCAGGAGCTGCTCCCTGAGAAAACCTTGAGATCTTCAGGTGCTCTTCACTGTGTGACCAGATCAGATTGAATAGTCCCAAGGAGATCCGTAAGCATCTCAAGGCAGTGCTGTGGTTTAAGGTTTATGGGTTGAGACAAAGAGAAAAAGAAAAGGATAATAATTATGACAAATGTATTTATACATATATAATATATTTAGTGTATTTTCACACATATACAACATATGCAGTTGCAAACATATATGAACTAATCCCTATGCGCATCTGTCTGCAAGTCCAGGATTAGTTGCAGGGGTTTTAACAGCCACAGGGTTCACTGTAGGAGCTGAAGTGGCTGTTGGGCTGTTGCAGGAGTTGAAGTGACCTCAGAGTTCATTGCCAGAGCTGGAACCACCACAGGACCTGTGACTATGTTGGAGCAGCCACTGGGCTCATTGGAGGGGTTGGAGCCACCGCAGGGCTGTACTTCCTCCCTTGGGAGGAATTTGTACCATTTTCTTATTACCATACTTGGAACAGCTACAGGACCCGTAGCAGGAGTAACTGCAGAGCTCATTATGAGGGGTGGAGTGACAGAGGGATCTGCCCAGAGCTTGGAGCAACTGCAGGACGTGTAGCAAAACCTTGGAGCTGCTGCATGGTCTGTGCCAGGAGTTGCAGAGGCTGCAGCACTGTCAGCAGATCCAGCTCTCTGGATCTGGCACACTGCAGTCATTTGTGCCTCTTGGGGGTTACCAGTGCCACAGCAGACCTGCCCCCAATATTCTACCAGTTTATCAGGATCCTGCAGTTGCTCGGAGATGAAGTTCCAAAGCCCTGGGGGTGCCCACCACTCCAGGCAGCTGCCCAGACCGTCCCACACCCTCTGCCATGCAGAGCCTTCTCACCTTGGGGCAGATCTCTCACTGATATTCCTGAATAATTGTTTAACCTCAATCATAGATTCATAGAATCACCAAGGTTGGAAAAGGCCTAAAAGATCATCCAGTCCAACCGTTCACCTATTACCTATAGCTCCCACTAAACCATGTCCCTCAACACAATATCCAGTACACCCCCGGACTCACAGAGGCGACAATGTAAATTGTGTAATTCCTAATCATATGGACAATATTACTTCCAAAACCCAAAGATGACCGCAGAGCTGAATGTGCACAAAACTTCACTTTGTCAGCTGCCAATTTTATCGTGGTACAAACTGAGGTCAAACAGCATAGCAAAATAAATACCCTAATCCAGCATCCAAGCACCAAGTAAGGAGCTGTGCAGTGAAGCTTCATGAGAAGACTCAACAAGCTCCACACATAGGGAGCACATCCACACATATCAGCACCATGGCCTGCACTTCTCCAGCTCCCACAAAGCCCTGTCCGCTCTGGACAGATGTGCTGCTATCTCAACCCTTGGAGCCTCACATCAGGCACCAAAATGACAGTGGTTGTTGAACCCAACATGTGGCTCAGCAGCACACAGTGCTTTGTGCACTGCCCAATTCCCAGTGGGATGGGGATGAGAACTGGGAAAAAGAGTACAAGTTCTGTGATGTAACAAAGCAGTTTACTAAGAGAGATAAAAGAAGAGGAGTAATAGTTATCACTATATATCCGTTGATATGGAATTGTATGTAACAACTGATGCACAAGCACTTGCTCAGCACCACCAGACTGATGCTCAGCTGGACCCTGGGCAGTGAAGAGACTGAGATGAACTCCCAACACTTTCAATACAATTTCTGCTTGCTGTCAGCTGATAGAGAACGTCCCTTTGGCCACTATCAGTCAGCTGTCCTCACTCTGTTCCCTCCCAGCTCCATGTGCCCTCCACTGACCATGGCCTTGGCTCCGTACAACACTGCTTAGCAGCAGCTGTAAACATCAGAGTGTTATCAATGGTTTTCTCCTAGAACCAAAACACTGCACCACAGCAGACAGTCTGAAGAAAACAATTCCATCCCAGCTGTAACTCAGATTCCTGCCTGTCCCCTCTTCTTGTTCTTCCTGATCAGGAAGCAAGGAACAGAATCTGCCGCTCTCCTCTCTGAGCCCTTTCCATCAGTTCTCAGCTGGCTCCTCTGCCATCCCCAGGCAGAGCTCAGTGCCCTCTCATGGATGGCAGCAGCCTTTTCTCTTCTTCCTTGCCCATCCGTCATGCAGAATCTGTACCCCATTTGCTACAGTACAGAGCTGAGAATCAACCCACCATGTCTCTGTGAACCAAACAAGACCCTAGGCCTGCAAAGGCAAAGAGATTTGGAGTTCGCTGAGTGAATGTTTGTGGTCCTCTCATTAGTGTAACGACTCTTCAGAAAGGATCCCCTTCCAGAAGCATGTTTTGATTTTGCCTGGCTGGGCCTTGCATCTACACCGTGCTACTGGTGTTCAGAAGATGGCACACAGGTACGAGACCCATTGTGGGGCTCACAGTTGTCCAGTGAACATTGTCACTACCCAGGGCATGTCTTTCCTAAAGGTCCTCAGTGGCATTTGCCAGCTGGCTGGGGGTGTGCTGGAGACCCCAGGGAACTGCCATTCTGTTGTAATACAAGAAGAATTTTACAGAGCAGCAGCCATGGATCAAGATAAGCACTTTACAGAGCAGCAGCTGCAGAGCAGGATAAACAGCATGAGAACCAAGGACACCTCTAGCAAAAGAGTGAAAGGCTCGTGGCTTTGAAGCGGGGTTTTAGGGTTCTTATTGCAGAAGCTTTCTTCCAATTAGTACGTGTGATTTTTGAACACCCTTGTTTGTTTGCTATAAAAGTACGGCTCTTCAGGCAATAGATGGACACAGCTATATTTAACTATATTGGTGTGTGGTTGTTTGTCCTAGAACGCTGACTTTTGCCTTCAGGTTCGCCAACACATGGGGGCCCGCAATGTCATGGGATTTAACTCTTGAACACCTGTGGGATCCCGAGAAACTAAGCCAGTATTTGAGTCAGGGATGGCGCAGCCTAGATAGATCTAAGGGGGTATGACTTATTTGGGGCTTGGCTTGTGCTTACCGTGCTCTATATAACACTGTTCCGAAAAGAGAGAATTTCCGAGCTGAGGTTCTAGCCAAAAAGGGAAATCCCCAAGTCAATTTTGATCAGTCACAGGAGGCACCAGTAACAATATCAGTTGCCCTTGTGGAAGGCAAGAAATGGAAATGGGTGTCCTCACGTCTAGAACGGAAAAAAGAAGTGGAGGAGGAGGCAACAGAAGATCCAGGTGACAGGTCTGGATAAGTACCGAGAAAGGAAAAAGGAAAAGTGTCATGAAGAAGAGAGTGATGAGGAGGAAATCTCTGTTACTGTTTGTCGATCCCTGAAGATGACTGAAATCGAAGGCGTAAGAAAGGAGTTCACACGGCACCAGAATGAATCTCTTGTTACCTGGTTGCTTCGCTGTTGGGACAGCTGGGACGGTAGCTTGTTGTGATGTGACAGGCCCTTCCCCATATTCTGGAAGAATCTTAGTGTAATACAGTGGGTGTAGACAAAAAGGCGTAGGTTATATAAGGATGTGTCTGTTTCAATAAATCGCCATTTTGCCACTTCATCTCCTTGGTGTCACTTGGTAATTGGCCTAGCTGCTGCTTCAGTTGAAGGCGAGAGATCGTAAAGAAATTAACGACCATAAAGCCTTCATGTGTATCATTAAAATTCTCAGCTATTAGACACAAGCGCTTTCCAGATTGAGCAAGGAACAACAGTAAATTGCACTGTGTGTTTCCTTGTGGTGTTACCTACGTGACCACAGAGAAGACACGAGGAAGTGGCATGACCAGCCTACTCCTGTACTATGAGCACGGGTGAGGGAACTACAAAACAGTCCAACCACCAGTACGGCTGCTCCAGTTATCACAGGTAACCAATAGAGGGGCCCTGCCCTCATTCAAGGGAGTGGAAGGGATAATAGAGTTTATTGGACTGTGTGGATTTGATGGCCTAGCACATCAGAACCACAGAAATATAAGGCACTGGTGGATACTGGTGCACAGTGCACCCTAATGCCCTCCAGTCATGAAGGGACAGAATCAATCCATATTTCTGGATATCTCTCAAGAATTGACTGTGTTGGAGGCTGAAATAAGCCTCACTGGTAAAGACTGGAAAAAACATCCTATGTGAGTGGTCCAGGGTTTCCGTTCATACTTGGTATTGAGGATACCTCAGAAGAGGGCATTTCAAGGATACTAAGGGGTATCACTGGGCCTTTGGAATCGCTGCTGTAGATATGGACAACATTAAGCAGCTGTCTGTTTTGCCTGGCCTGTCAGAGGACCCGTCTGTTGTGAGGCTGCTACGAGTAAAAATAAAAGAGCAGCAGGTACCGATTGCTACAAAGACAGTGCACAGACGGCAGTATCGCACCAACAGGGATTCCTTGCTCCCCATTCATGATTTGATTCGCCAGTTGGAGAATCAGGGAGTGATCAGTAAAACTCACTCACCTTTTAACAGCTCCATATGGCCAGTGCGTAAAGCCAGTGGAGAATGGAGGCTGACAGTAGACTACCGTGGCCTGAATGAGGTCACACCCCCACTGAGTGCTGCTGTGCTGGAGAGCAAATAATTCAAATTCTTCTATGAGCCAGTTTTGCTATTAAGTGAAGCAAAGTAAAAGGGCCTGCCCAGGAAATTCAGTTCTTAGGTATAAAGTGGCAGGATGGATGTCATCACATCCCAACAGTGATTGACAAAATCACTGCCATGTCTCCACCAACTAGCAAGAAAGAGACACAATCTTTCCTGGGTGCAGTGGGCTTTTGGAGGATGCACATTCCAAACTACAGCCTCATTGTAAGCCCCCTTTATCAGGTGATGCAGAAGAAGAATGATTTTGCATAGGGCCCAGAGCAGCAGCAGGCTTTTGAACAGATTAAACAGGAGATAGCCTGTGCCATGGACCTGGGGCCAGTACGGACTGGACAGGATGTAAAGAACATCCTCTATACTGCTGCTGGAGAGAAAGGTCCCACTTGGAGTTTGTGGCAAAGAGCCTCAGGAGGGACCCAAGGCCGACCCCTGGGATTCTGGAGCTGAGCGTACAAGGGGTCTGAAGAGTGCTACACTCCAACTGAGAAGGAGATCTTAGCCGCGTATGAGGGGGCTCGGGCTGCTTCCGAAGTAGCTGGTACTGAAATGCAGCTCTTTCTGGCACCTCGACTGTCAATGATGAACCGGATGTTGAAAGGGGAGGTTCTCTGCACCCATCATGCTACCGATGCCACCTGGAGCAAGTGGATTGCACTGATTAGACAACAAGCGCAGATGGGGAACCTCAATCGTCCAGGAATTTTAGAAGTGATCATGAACTGGACTGAAGATAAAAAGTTTGGAACATCACCAGGAGAAGAGGTGTCATGTGCTAAAGCGGCCCCACCATACATCGAACTACCAGAAAATGAAAAGAAATATGCTCTTTTCACCGATGGATCATTTCATATTGTAGGGAAGCATCGGAGATGGAAAGCTGCTGTTTGGAGCCCCACACGACAGGTCGCAGAGGCCACTGAAGGTAAAGGAGAATCAAGTCAGTTTGCAGAGGTAAAAGCTGTCCAGCTGACCTTAGATGTGGCTGAACGGGAGAGGTGGCCAATGCTTTATCTTTATACTGACTCATGGATGGTGGCAAATGCCTTATGGGGGTTGTTACAGCAGTGGGAACAAAATAACTGGCAACGGAGGTGTAAACCTATTTGGGCTGCTGAACTGTAGAAAAACATAACTGCTCAAAAAAAAGATATGATTGTAAAGGTGTGTCACGTGGATGCACACTTGCCCAAGAGTCGGGCTATTGCAGAACAACAAAACAACCATCAGGTAGGTCGAGCTGCCAGAATTGAGGTGGCTCAAATAGACTTGGACTGGCAGAACAAGAGTGAATTATTTCAAGCTTGATGGTTCCATGAGACCTCAGGCCATCAAGGAATGGACATAACATATAATTGGGCTAGAGACTGAGGGGTGGACTTAACTATGGATGCTATTGCACTGGTTATTCATGACTGTGAATCATGTGCCATAATTAAACAAGCCAAGAATATGAAGCCTCTCTGGGGGGAAGGCCAAGGCAAAAGTATAAATATGGGGAGGAGTGACAGGTGAATGATGTCACCTTGCCAGGATCTCATAATGATAAGCGTTTTGTGCTTACCATGGTGGAAGCAACCACTGGGTGGCTTGAAACATACGCAGTACCCCATGCTACTGCCAGAAACACAATATTGGGTTGTTAGAAACAAGTCCTATAGAGACATGACACCTCAGAAAGAACTGAGTCTCATAATGGGACACATTTCAAAAATTCCCTTAATAAATACTTGGGCCAAAGTTCATGGCATTGAGTGGATTTATCATATCCCCTACCATGCACCAGCTTCTGGTAAAATTAAAAGATACAATGGGGTGTTGAAAACTATGTTGAAAGCAATGGGTGGTGGAACACTGAAGCACTGGGAAAAGCATTTGCATGTGGTGCAAGGATGCTGTTAAAGTTCATATCCCACATGTGCCCTGTGTCTCATCACAGGATGTGGGGTGTGAGAAGGGCCCAGTCTGAACAAGCAGTCAATCCCAGTGAAACTCTGAACTTCAGATCTCTCAGTTCCAGTGCCCTCCTGTGCACACTCTCCCATAGTTTGATGTTCTTTATGTTCTCCATTGCCCAGAAGTGCACCCAGTGCTCCAGGTGAGGCAGTAGCAATGCAGAGCAAAGAGGGACAAACCTTTCTCCCACCCAGCTGGCAATAAATTGCTTGATGCACTTTAGGGGACTGTTGGCCTTCTTGGCTGGCTGGGCACACTGCTGACTCACTTAAAATTTTATGTTGAGCAGGACCCCCAATCCTTTTCAGTCAGACGTCTCTCATGTGTCCAATATACAGACAGTGTTTATGTCCAGGGTTGCCCATACCCAGGTGCACAATCAGGCACTTGTTCTTGTTATACTTTATGCACTTGGTGCTTAGTACCAACTGGTACCCACTTCTCTGACTTGTCCACATCTCTCTGCAAGTCCTCTCCACCCTCAGTGGAGGCAACAACACCTCCTCATCTAGTCTCATCAGCAAACTTGCTCAGAACATCTTCTAGTCCTGCATGCAAGTCATCTGCATAAACATGAAAGGAAAGTGGCCCTAAAATGGAACCCTGGGGAGCTCTGACAGTGACCATCTACCAGCCCAATGGAACCCACTGACTATAATCCTTTGGGACAGAACTACTGGCCAACTGCTCACCCACCACTGCTGGTGAACCTGAAAGGCAAAATGTCAGCGTGCTGGGTCAAACAGAGAAACACCAATATAGTTACATATAGCTGCATCAATTTATTGCCCGAAAGCCAGACTTTTATAGGAGACAGACAAGGGTGTCCAAAAATCACACACGCTAATTGGAGGAAAGCTACTGCAATAACAACCCTATAACCCCCCTTCAAAGCCACGAGCCATTCATTCTTTTCCTAGAGATGTCCTTTGTTCTCATGCTGTTTATCCTGCTCCGCAGCTGCTGCTCTGTGAACTCCTTATCTCAATCCATGGCTGCTGCTCTGTAAAATTCTTCTTGTATTACAACACACCACGTTCTGTTTCTGTCTAGCTGTATGCAGGAATTTCTGTCCAGAAGGGTGCTGGAGAAATAGTATCAAAAGCTCTACTGAAATCCTCAAGGATTACATCAACTGCCTTCCCTTGTTCAGCTCAATGGATAAAGGTGTCATAAAAAGACCTGAAATTAAATAGGACCTTCCCCTCTGTATCTTGTGTTGTCTGTGACCTGTCCTTCAGTTGTTTTTCCATAACTCCCACCATCATTTTCTCCATAATTTTACCAAGCACTGTAGTGAGACTGACAGGTCCATAGTTGCCCGTGTCATCTTTCTTGCTCTTCCTTACAATGAGACAACATTTGCCAGCTTCCTGTCAACAGGTATGACCCTAGATTTATTAGATGCCATTGAAATGCGAGCCCAGAGCATGCTAAAGTGTCATCAGTGCAAGAACGTAGATGTGCCATAGCTTTGCAATGCCTTGAAATCCAGACTATGCCACAGATGGAGCAGAGAGGAAGATCTGCCTCTTCTGTTCTGAGCTCATCCTTTTGATAAGCTGAATATCACTACATACTCCATGGGGTCAGGTGCAAAAGACACAATGGGTGCCCTAAGCACGTGGCTGAGGTGGTATTTAGGATGGCCAAGAATACCTCCCTTCTGGCCCTCAGCTGATGCTCCAGAAGGAGGTGTCTATCTCATAGATTTTCCGTCACAGTTTACAAGCACTAGCACAAAACTAGGATCACCCAAGGCATCTTGGGCATCACTGAGAGACTGTGTATGAGTAGTGCAGTCCCTGTGGAATAAAAACCAAGGATTCAGATGAGGGACTCACACACAGACACCTCACTGTGCACATCTGAACTCAGCTAGGTGAACTTGTAGCTCCTGTGGTTCTTTGAAAAACTGATCCCAATTCAGCCCCAGGGTTTCCATCTGAGGATGAGATGCCTAACGCTAGAATAAGGATGGGATGGTCTGTTGATAACAGGACAAATGGAAACGGATTTAAATTAAAAAGGGGAGACATAGGTTAGATGTGAGGAACCTATATTTTTACACAGCAACACTGGAAAAAGTTGCCCTCAGAGGCTGTGCATGCCCAATGGATGGGATCCTGGGTTTACTCTGGGTTTACCCTCACGTCAGTCCATGTTTCTACTCATACTTTTGTCTAGGTGAACTCTCACTTTACTCAAGGTTTTACTCACAGTTTACCATCAGGGAGTGTGATCGGGAGATGGGCTGGTGGAGTGACTTGCTGGCATCCCCGAGGGAAGGCTGCCAGGCAGATACCCCCAGAAAAGTGGTTGACTCCCTGCCCTGTCACAGTCAGACAGACCTGACTGATGAGAAGGGTTGGAAGAGAGTCCCAACTCAACATCACAGGAGCCCCCCCATGCCTGCCTAGCCCTCGACCCCTGATCCATCTAAGCAACAGGTTTGACACTCTGAAATCTGAAGGAGATAAGAATGGGGAGGCAATGGAGGATCTGCCTAGGAGGAAACCTAATGCAAGGCAGTCACTACCAAGCCTTGTGACTTCCTCTGCCATGAAAGAAAGAAGGGTGGCCGTGGTGGGTGACTCCCTTCTCAGAGGAATAGAGGGCCCCATTTGCAGACTGGACCCCAGTTGTCAGTAAGTCTGCTGCCTTCTTGGTTTCAGGTCAGGGACATAATGAGGAAACTCCCAATGCTGGTTAGGTCCACTGATTATTTTCCACTACTCATAGTTTAGGTGGGCAGTGATGAAATTTCTTAGATAAGACTACAAACTATAAAAAGAGATTTCAGGAATTTAGGCCATTTAGTTCACAAAGTGGGAGATCAAGTGATTTTTTGTTCTATACCTTCAGTGGCAGTGAGGGACACAGAGCAGGCTTGGAAAGCAAAGCAATGAACAATTGTCTCAGAGGTTGGTACTGAGCCAGAAACTTTGAGTTCTTTGATCACAGGACAGTTTACTTGGCCCATGGTCTGTTATCCATGAATGGAACCCAACTGTCTCAAAGGGGGAAGTGAATCCTAGCATAGACGGTAGCGGGGCTTATCGAAAGAGCTTTAAACTAGCTACGATGGGGGAGTGGACAAAACAGGGCTTACCAGAGATAAGCCTAGGGAAATGCTGTTTGAGCTGGGAGAGAGGCAGATGCCTCAGCTGAAGTGCGTCTACACCAACGCACGCAGCTTGGTCAACAAGCAAGAGGAGCTGGAAGCAACTGTGCATCTGACAAACCATGACCTAGTTGCTATTACCGACCCATGGTGGGACCACTGCCATGACTGGAGTGCTGTGATGGATGGTTACAAGCTCTTCAGAAGGGATAGAGGAGGAAGGAAGGGTGGTGGTGTGGCCCTTTATATTCAAGAGAGTTTTGATGTTGAAGAGCTTGGGCTTCAGAATGAAGTGCATGTTTGTAAGGATCGGGGGAAAGGCCTGTAAGTGTGACATCTTGCTAAAGGTTTCTTATAGACCGCCTAATTGATGGGTGAGGCATTCTATGAGCAGCTTACTGAAGTCGCAAGATTGCCAGCACTCATTTTCTTGGGAGACTACAACTTCTCTGATATATGCTGGGAATATAATAAATAGCAGAGGAATCAGTCCAAGAGGTTTATAGATTGCATGCAAGACAGCTTCCTTACACAGCTGGTATGAAGTCCTACCAGGGGTGGTTCCTTGCTAGACCTGCTCTTCACTAACAGTGAAGGACTGGTAGGAGTTGAGAAGGTTGGGGACTGTCTTGGGCAGAGTGGCCATGAAATGGTAGAATTCTCTATTCTTGGAGATGTCAGAAGGGTGACTAGCAAAACTACTATCCTGAACTTCTAGAGGGCGGACTTTGACCTGTTCAGGACACTTGTAGCACAGGTCCCTTGGGAGTCGCTCCTTATGGGTAAAGGGGTCCAGGAAGCCTGGACACTCCTCAAGATGGAAATCTTAAAGGCACGAGATCAGGCTGTCCCTGAATGCCATAAGGTGAGCCATAGGGGAAGAAGACCAGTGCAGATGAACTGGGAAAAACTATTGAGACTCAGGAAGAAAAAGAGAATCTCCGTCCTCTGGAAGAAGGGGCTGGGTACTTGGGGAGATTACAAGGAAGTTGCTAAGGCATGCAGGGAGGAAGTTAGGAAGGCACATTAATTCCCTGTCCCTTAATCCATGCCCAGAGCTTCTCAGCCATGTCACTGCCAACTGTAAGCTCCATGCAGAGTTCAAGTGGGACACAGAGGGCACAGCCTTCTGCTGGGTGGATGCAAGTGTTGGTGGAACCAGATGGGACAAAGCCCTCCCACCATGCCCTCCTGGGAAAATGGCCACCCCAAGAATGGCAGTCTGCCTCCTCCATGACCCCATCTGAAATGCTCCTGCACTGATTGATTATAGGGCTTTAAACCAGGTCCAAATGGGGAAGGGTGGGGAATTGGATGTGACAGAGAAGGGCTGAGGGATATTGTTGCTGTTGGAGATTGAATGGAAAGCCTCTGAGTTGTTCTATAGGATTGTGTGAGGATTCCTCAGAGAAAGTCTTGTTGCCAATACCCCGTCCTAAATCTTACTGTGTACCCTCTGGGGGTAACCCCAACCTACTGCTGCCCTAAAGTGCCTGTAGACCAGTGCGGGTAGCATGGGAAATGAACAGGACAAATCAAGAGAAAACCACAGAGCTTTTCCTTTCATGAAGGCTGCTGATTCTGAGCAAGGCCCTGAACATCAGTACCACAGTGTAGATGCAAGACCCAGACAGGCTAAATCAAAGCATGCTTCTGGAAGGGGATGCTTTCTGAAGAATCCTTACACTAATGAGAGGACCACAAACATTCACTCAGCGAACTCCAAATCTCTGTGCCTTTGCAGGCCTAGGGTCTTGTTTGGTTCACAGAGACACGGTGGGTTGATTCTCAGCTCTGTACTGTAGCAAATGGGGTACAGATTCTGCATGATGGATGGGCAAGGAAGAAGAGAAAAGGCTGCTGCCATCCATGAGAGGGCACTGAGCTCTGCCTGGGGATGGCAGAGGAGCCAGCTGAGAACTGATGGAAAGGGCTCAGAGAGGAGAGCGGCAGATTCTGTTCCTTGCTTCCTGATCAGGAAGAACAAGAAGAGGGGACAGGCAGGAATCTGAGTTACAGCTGGGATGGAATTGTTTTCTTCAGACTGTCTGCTGTGGTGCAGTGTTTTGGTTCTAGGAGAAAACCATTGATAACACTCTGATGTTTACAGCTGCTGCTAAGCAGTGTTGTACAGAGCCAAGGCCATGGTCAGTGGAGGGCACATGGAGCTGGGAGGGAACAGAGTGAGGACAGCTGACTGATAGTGGCCAAAGGGACGTTCTCTATCAGCTGACAGCAAGCAGAAATTGTATTGAAAGGGGTGGGAGTTCATCTCAGTCTCTTCACTGCTCAGGGCCCAGCTGAGCATCAGTCTGGTGGTGCTGAGCAAGTGCTTGTGCATCAGTTGTTACATACGATTCTATATCAACGGATATATAGTGATTACTATTACTCCTCTCCTTTTATCTCTCTTAGTAAACTGCTTTGTTACAACCCAGAAGTTGTACTCTTTTTCCCAGTTCTCATCCCCATCCCACTGGGAATGGGGCAGTGCACAAAGCACTGTGAGCTGCTGAGCCACATGTTGGGTTCAACAACCACAGTCATTTTGGTGCCTGATGTGAGGCTCCAAGGGTTGTGGTAACAGCACATCTGTCCAGAGTGGACAGGGCTTTGTGGGAGTTGGAGATGTGCAGGCCATGGTGCTGATAGTTTCCCTATTTGTGAAGCTTGCTGAGTCTTCTCATGAAGCTGCATTTCACAGCTCCTTGCTTGCTGCTTGTTTTCCCTGCTGCATCATTTGTCAACTCTGGATGCTGGATTAGGGTATTTATTTTGCTATGCTGTTTGACCTTGGTTTGTACCACGATAAAATTGGCAAAGTGAAGTTTTGTGCACATTCAGCTCTTTGGACATCTTTGGGTTTTGGAAGTAATATTGTTGGTATGATTAGGAATTACACATTTTACACTGTCGTCTCTGGGAGACCAGGGGTATTCAAGGAGAGACTGGATATTGTGTTGAGGGACATGGTTAAGTGGGAGCTATTGGTAATAGGTGAACGGTTGGATTGGATGATCTTTCAGGCCTTTTCCAGCCTTGGTGATTCTATGATTCTAGGATTGAGGTTAAACAATTATTCAGGAATATCAGTGAGAGATCTGCCCCAAGGTGAGAAGGCTCTGCATGGCAGGGGGTGTGGGACAGTCTGGGCAGCTGCCTGGAGTGGTGGGCACCCCCAGGGCTTTGGAACTTCATCTCCGAGCAACTGCAGGATCCTGATAAACTGGTAGAATATTGGAGACAGGTCTGCTGTGGCACTGGTAATCCTAAAAAGGCCCAAATGACTGCAGTGTGCCAGGGCCTGGCCCACACCTACTGAGCTGTGTTCAACACTATTCAGCATCTTCAAGGGGAAGAGAGCTGGATCTGCTGACATTGCTGCAGCCTCTGCAACTCCTGGCACAGTCCCTGCAATAGCTCCAAGTTTTTGCTACACATCCTGCAGTTGCTCCAAGCTCTGGACAGATCCCACTGTCACTCCACCCCTCATAAGGAGCTCTGCGGTCACTTATGCTACAGGTCCTGTAGCTGTTCCAAGTATTGAGATAAGAAAATTAAGCAAACCACTGAGTGCTGCTGTAGAGACGACGGGACTGCTGTGAGACACACAAGACCTTCAGGCCTGTAGAAATGAGAGGACTCGAATCCTCTGTGCACTGTATCAGTGTAAAGAGAGGAGGAATGAAAAGAACTAGTTGTGCTTCTATCTGTGGCTGTACCTTCCCCAAATCCAGACAAAGTTGGATAAGATAAGAGCTAAGGAAAAGCGTATTTTGAATGCTATTTATTTATCTCTTAACCTATTCGGGGAATCTGGTTCCATGTTTACATGAGCTCTTGGAGTGAGAAAATGGATAGTAGGTGTGAAAGAAGTGAAACAAATTTTTATTTATAAGTTCAATAACATTTTTTTGCACGTTGCTATATCTCACATAATCAATCAATCAAAGATGCATAAAAGATGAAGAACCATCACTGGGAATCATGCGATGAAGATGTGCACTTTATTGAAGCGGGAATAGTGAGTATTGCAACACCTTCCTGAGAGCGTGCTTGATCTCCCTGTTCCTCATGCTGTAGATAATAGGGTTCAGTGTTGGAGGAACCACTGAGTACAGAAGTGCCACTGTCAGATCCAGGAGTGGGGAGGGAATGGAGGGGGGCTTCAGGTAGGCAAAAGCACCAGTGCTGAGAAACAGGGAGACCACGGCCAGGTGAGGGAGGCACGTGGAGAAGGCTTTGCGCCGTCCCTGCTCAGAGGGCATCCTCAGCACAGCCACGAAGATCTGCACATAGGACACAACTATGAAAACATAGCAGCCTACGTCTAAACTGATAGTAAAAATGAGAAACACAACTTCCCTGAGATTTGATTCTGAGCAGGAGAGCTTGAGGATCTGGGGAATTTCACAGAAAAACTGGTTGACAACATTGCCTTGGCAGAGAGGCAGTGAAAACGTACTGGCAGTGTGCAGCAGGGAATTGAGAACCCCAGTGCCCCAGGCAGCTGCTGCCATGGTGGCACAAGCTCTGCTGTCCATCAAGGTCCCGTAGTGCAGGGGCTTGCAGATGGCAACATAGCGGTCATAGGACATGATGGTGAGAAGGGAATACTCTGCTGAGAGGAAGAAGGTAAAGAAAAAGAGCTGTGCAGCACATCCTGTGTAGGAGATGGCCCTGTTGTCCCAGAGGGTGTTGGCCATGACTTTGGGGAGAGTGGTGGAGATGCTGCCCAGGTCGAGGAGGGCCAGGTTGAGGAGGAAGAAGTACATGGGGGTGTGCAGGCGGTGGTCGCAGGCTACGGCTGTGCTGATGAGGCCGTTGCCCAGGAGGGCAGCCAGGTAGATGCCCAGGAAGAGCCAGAAGTGCAGGAGCTGCAGCTGCCGCGTGTCTGCCAACGGCAGCAGGAGGAACTCACTGATGGAGCTGCTGTTGGGCATCTGCTGTTGTTGGGCTTGGAGTCCTGCTCAGAGTGCAGAAGATAATGACAAGTCCAGACCATTCTCAGAGGCACTACTCCTGCTATACTATGAAATGTTTTAATTCTCCTACAACAGTGTACATTTAGCACCATTACTTGCATTTAATTTCATGTAGATCAGCATTCCTTAAGCAGAAGCAGCATATGGAGCTCTAACCTTCCTCTTATTTTCTTATCCCTTCTCCCTGGATATTTTCATCTGTTTCATGTCTCATATCTTTACCCCAAGTGCTCTTAGAGCCCCCTACCCGAGCTTCTGTGGCATTCAGTTTCAGTTAGAAAATGCTGCCTGTTTGTAGGATAAGTGAATTATTCATGCCTACAGAAAATGAAGATAATTCCATCCTTCGAGAAAGGGGAGACTGAAAGCACATCATGTGTGAGTGTTCACAAAACAAGCAATTGATTGATGAAAAATTCTCAGAACTCTTATTGCCCCTTTTAGATTTCTGACTCCAAACCTCTTTGCCTCAGAACAGGAAATGGAAACCCCCTGCCTTGGCTCTCCTCTTGCAAAGTGCCCTCAGAAACATTCAGTTGTGCAGTGGAGCTGTGATCCCCTGCCCCAGGCAGCAGCTGTGGCAGCACAAACCCTGCCGGAGGCTCCTTACCCCACACGTCTCCCCGCAGCGCCCTGGGCAGCTCCCCGGGCAGGCTGAGTGCTGAGCCTGGCAGGCGGCAGAGTCCCATACCCAGCACACAGCCCCTGGGGCACAGCAGGGACCCTGCTCTGCAGGACAGCCCTGGGCACCCGTATCAGCTGGAGCAGAAAGCTTTTTCCACAGTAAAGAAACATGCAGTGCCTGCAGTCAGATCTCCTATGGGATGTCCCAGTTATAGTTACCCCTTAATTAAAAGCAGCTCATGGTCAGCTGTGAGACTTACCTTGTCATGGTCTGTGAGCAATGCTCCTGCAGTGAGTTCACAGCCCGCTCACACCACACACATCCTGCAAGCTCTCTCCAATTTCTCTCCTCTCCTTCTGTCACCTGCAGGCTGTGCTGTGCACGAGATCTGCTCCTGGGCACAGCTGTCTCTCTGCAGCTCTGCCCACTTTTATGAGCTCCCTGTGTCCCAGGAACCTGGACAAGCAAGCAGCAGATTATGTCATTTTTATCCTTCCCACTCATTTCCCCTGACATGTCCCTGGGTCCTCATGGCCAACAGCTCCTGAAAGACAACAGCATCATGACTGTGCTTTGAAATCCACTCAATTAACCACCACATGTCCAGTGGTCAGTGACCGATTGGAGACATATGGGGAGTGCTCCCAGAGATCGTTTGATGAAACAATAAGGGCAACCAGACAAGGAAGGCGAGGTTTGGACTTTCCCTGTGCAGGGCAGTGATCCAGCTGAGGCAGCGCAGGCGTCTCATCCCTTGACAGAAATCCTGAGAGCTGAAATGGGATTCGGCTCCCCACAGAACCACAGGAGCTGGGATTTCTCTGGTTCAGTTCAGAAGTGCACAAGGAGTTGCCTGCATGTGAGCTCCTGCTCTGAGTCCTCGGTCCTTCAGCTGGGAGGCAGCAGCTCACACACAGACACTGGGTGATGCCCAAGGTGCCTGGGCTGCTCCTGATGTGTGCCAGTGCTTGTAAACCGTGTGGGAAATCCCTGAGATAGACACCTCCTTCCTGGGCATCAGCTGAGGGCCAGAGAGGGGATAGCACCGGCTGTCCGGTGAATTCACTCACAGCTACAAGAGCAGCACAGGGCCTTCAGGAAAGCCATGCCCATGGTGTGTCCGTGCTGCTACGTCACCTCCAGGACCCACGATCGGTCTAATGTTTGTGTGCCACCTTCTGCACACTGATTCTATAGATGAGCTATCCAGTCAGGCAATGTCCAGTGATGCTTTTCAATTAGGATATTTACTTCTGTGCTTTTGCACTAATGCAAACACCAACACACAAGAAGCTAGAAATCTTGGTAGAACTGCAGGCCTGAGCTCCTGTTTGGACCATGGGGACACAGTTTAATGGTTTCCACAACTGCACTGTAGCACAAGGGGGATACCGAGTCTTTAGGATGGATGGGCGAGGAGACAAAGAAGGGCGACTGCCCTCTGTGAGAGTGCACTGAGCTCTGCCTGGGGATGGAAGAGCAGACAGGTCAGAGCTTATGGAAATGGCAAACAGAGGAGACCATCAGTGTCTTTTCCTGTCTTTCTGATCAGGGAGAGTAAATGGAAGGTGCCCTCTGCAGACAGATGGGAATCTGATGTTGTCTGTCCCTTGTCCCATTTGGGGGCCTTTGTCACTCCATTATCTGCGGCAGGGACAGCACAGCAGGGCATGTGGCATCCAGCAGATCCATGGAGAGCACAGATGGCAGCTTCTTGACCAAGCAGTGGAGGAACCAAAGAGGAGAGGTGCTCTGCTGGATCTCATACTCTCCGGCATGGAAGGACTTGTGGGAACTGTGAAGGTGAAAGGGGCATCAGGCCATGTGCAAGATGCAAATGTATCTCTTTTAATTTATTTATTTATTTTGAGGCTGTAAGCTTAATAGTTGATCATAAATGTCAATAAAACTGAAACAAATAATTGAAGACAAAGATGGAAATCAATGAAAATGTGTTAACCCTTCTCAACATGAAAAATTCTCATGAGTCTTGTTCCATTTTAAGTTGTATATATGAATCTTTGAGGTGATTTGATGTCTTTTTTTTTCTTTTACTGAAACTACAATGTTTTCCAGAACTGTGTTCGCTGGACACAAATGCCTTCAGGTTCAGAGACACAGACAGCGGTGCCAGTGCCAATGCCCTGTGACTGTAGCCTGGTGCCCAGCACTACTCTTCCCTGCTGCCTATTTGATGTGCCTCATCCTCCAAGTTTTTTCAGCTCTCCTAAAGAAATGGCCATGGTTAAGGGCATGTTTTCAGCAGGCCATTTGGGCACACACTACTCCCACTGCCCTCCAGATTTCTCCATCCCTTGCTCTTTGTTCAGTCAGATACCTCCCAATTATCTGTCTGATTTCTGACTTTCAGGGGGATTACTGGAATTTGTTCCATCTCCCCAAAGTCTGATGGAATGTGTTGTCAACTCCTTCACTGTGATTTGATCTATCCCTTCCTATCTATTCTTTTTCTTTTTCTTCTTATACTTTTTCTTTTTCTCAATCACTGTCTCTTTTTTATTAAGGCACGAAGTCTGAAAGATGTTCATTAATGTCAGTAAAAGTGAAAAACAGAGTTGGAGACAAAGCTATAAATCAATGAGAATGTGTTAACCCATCTCAATGTGTGAAATACTCACAAGTCCTGATCAGTTTTAAGTTGATACCTCTCAACTACCTGGCTGATCTATCCCAGGAAGATTACTGGAATTTGCTCCATCTCTCAGAGTCTGATGGCCTCTGTTGTCAACTACTTCACTGTGATTCAATCTATCCTATCCTACCTCAGAATAAATCATTTCTTTTAAAAATATTCCATATGAAAGACAAACTTCAATAGATGCAGCTTGAACATGGCATGCAGTTGATCACTGTGTTTTACTGTTCATTCAATTGCATCACCTTTCTTTCCATTTGCTGGCCAGATAAAAAAGAGAAATCTTTCCTTTTCCATGTGTAGCTGGTTCTCTGAGGAAAGCCAGTGGGAGTTGGTGCAAAGCAGTTTTAACACTGAGCGGATGAATGCAGAGGAGAAGAGTGATGTGAAGAAAAGTGATGCAAGTCCCATAGGTCCATTGTGAGCAGAAATTGGGTGGGGAGGTTGAGAAGGACCTTTGTCAACACAGTAACAGTACAGAACTCATTGGGACATCCTGGATTGGTATCAGTTGCACAGTGCTGCTTTAATGTCTTCTTTAAACCCAACTATAAATAAATAGACAATAAATTTATACTGGATTCTTTAAGCTCTCTCCAGATATCCCTCCTTTTTGCTGAACAAGTTCTGATAACCTGAAGAAGATAACAAGATGGCATAAGGCACAGGAGATTCTTTAGGTTATAATGGGCCCCAGGGTGCATTTGATGCTGAGTTCATCAGCCTCTAGTGCAGAGAGAAGTTTGCACAAAGTGCTCAACAAGACAAAGTCGGAAGTAACAGTGAAGTTTCTTGGAGTATTAATGGGCCCACTGAGGGCCATTACCAAGTAAGCTTCCCAAGGGACTTGTTAGAGAAGATAACTGGAAGCCATGACTACAGGCAGGCAAAGGCACTGGCATGCTAAGAAACCTCTCCTTTGCCTTACGAAGCAGACAGGTCAAGCCCTGATTGCAAGACCAGTGGTAGAGAGATCCTGTCTCTCATGTTGGCTCCTGGCATTTCCTGGGGCAATGGGTTGGAGGTCCGTATGATGTTAAATGAAAGACATGGGGACAGAAGATCCCAGGCTCTACATGTGGTGCAAGGACGCTGTGAGGTTCATGTCCCATATGAGACCTATGTTTCATTGCAGGATGTGAGAAGGGATGTGAGAAGGGCCCAGTCTGAACAAGCAGTCAATCCCTGTGAAACTCTGAACTTCAGATCTCTCAGTTCCAGTGCCCTCGTTTGCACATTCTCCCAGAGTTTGAAGTCCTTTATGTTCTGCGGTGCACAATCAGGCACTTGTTCTTGTTATACGTTATGCACTTGGTGCTTAGTACCAACTGGTACCCACTTCTCTGACTTGTCCACATCTCTCTGCAAGTCCTCTCCACCCTCAGTCGAGGCAACAGCACCTCCTCATCTGGTCTCATCAGCAAACTTGCTCAGAACGTCTTCTAGTCCTGCATTCAAGTCATCTGCATAAACATGAAAGGAAAGTGGCCCCAAAATGGAACCCTGGGGACCCCGACAGTGACCATCTACCAGCCTGATGGAAAAAACTGACTATAATCCTTTGGGACTGACCTACTGGCCAACTGCTCACCCACCACATTGTGTTTCTGTCTAGCCATATGCAGAACATTCTGTCCAGAAGGTTGTTGTGAGAAACAGTATCAAAATCTCCACTGAAATCCTCAAGGATTACATCAACTGGCTTCCCTTGGTCAACTAAACGGATAACTGTGTCACAAAATGAGCTTAAATTAAACAGGACCTTCGCCTCACAAACTTGTGTTGGCTGCGACCAATGACAGAATTGTCCTTCAGCTGTTTTTCCATAACTCCCACCATCATTTTCTCCATAATTTTACCAGGCTCTGGACTGACAGGTCCATAATTGCCCATGTCATCTTTCTTGCTCTTCCTTACAATGAGACAACATTTGCCAGCTTCCTGTCAGCTGGCATGACCCTAGACTTCTTTAGATGCAATTGAAATGACAGCCCAGAGCATACTAAGGCGTCATCATTGAAAGAAAGTAGATGTGCCATAGCTTTGCAATGTCTTGAACTCCAGAGTATGCCACAAATGGAGCAGAGGGGAAGATTTGCCTCTTCTGTAGTGAACTCATTCATTTGGTAAGCAGAATAAGACTACCTGATACATGAGGACTGTGTCTCTGCTCTGCTCTGCTCAGCTCACAGGGCAGAGGTTCAGGGTGTTGCTCTCATGTCAGTGCAGGTAAACTCACTTTAACCTTTTTTCTTCTGTAAATGCTTCCTCTGTTTGTATGCTCAGATACACTTCCACATTCCCTCAAGTACACTTCCATATATCATTAACAATTACACTTTCTTATACCATCAAAACAGTTTGTCAAAACGTACAGTTCTTCAGTTCACATAAACTCCCTTAATACAGTCTGTATTCTTCAGTTATAAACACTGTGCCACAGAACCAGCACTGATTGAACCACCTCCCTCACACACTTCCTCGCAAGCAGTACATAGTATTACATAAATGGGTTGACATTCATTGGTCGGGTGGAATGTACACCTCTCCTCAGGACAATCTTACTAATCTACAGAGTACAAACTCCCGTCTTCTTACATACAAGCAGAAAGTACATATGAGTGGACAGACAACACAGTCTTTCACTTTGTCCGTGTCTGGCCATTTCCCTCACAGGAGGAAGGAAACATGGATCGGGACTCGGCACTCACCCTGCAGCTGTTCTGTGTCTCACTCACACCACACTCACTCTGACATTTAGATCAAAAACCATGGTTTATTCATACTACACAATGCTGACAACGTTTTCTAGCTGGAATCTTAATAACACTCATACTCTGGTCGACCAGTTGCAAACGTTAATGTTTTTCCCAGAGTCGGCTTGACACACGGTACCAAACACTTAAAGCAGATGATAATATTGAACATACAACCTATAACCCCCGTGATTACAACTTGGAGAACCCAGGCTACCATTTGACAGGCTATCCACTATATCCCATACCCGTAGGAGAGACCAACCTAGGTCCCTCCTATTGTCACCCACCTGGGAGAGAGTACTTGTTCTTGTTTCCATTCATATGACATACAGTTCCCTTTCATAGGAACTCACCCAAGGAGTCTTCCTACCCAGCTGGCAACCAAAGCCATGAGCTCACCTCCCTGGGAGCAGCACGTATGGCTGTAAACTGTGTAGGATGTCTCCTCAAGACATATGGGCTCCACTTACCATACACATACCTGGTCCACCTATGGGTGGTCCTTGTCTGTCCCTGCAGTGATCAGGTGAGGAAGGGAGTCCTTCAGAGAAATCTCAGGGTGCGCCAAAAGTGTCTCCCTCTCAGCTGGTCCTGCAGCGAACAGAGCTGGTCCCACCTGGGCCGCCAAATTGACTACAGGAATTGAACTCTATAACCTCTATAACTGATACAGTCTCCCATGACATACTTATACCAAAGCTGAGGAAGTATGGGATAGGTGATTGGACAGTGAAGTGGGTCGAGAACTGGCTGACTGGCAGAGTGCAGAGGGTTGTCGTTGGCGGTGCAGTGTCTGGCTGCAGGGCTGTAACTAGCGGCGTCCCCCAGGGGTCTGTGCTGGGTCCGGTCTTGTTCAACATCTTCATCAACGACCTTGATGAGGGGATAGTGACCACCCTCAGCAAGTTTGCTGATGACACGAAGTTGGGAGGATTGGCTGACACGCCTGAAGGCTGTGCTGCCATTCAGCGAGACCTGGACAGGCTGGAGAGCTGGGCAGTAAAACACCGGATGAGGTTTAACAAAAGCAAGTGTAGAGTCTTCCACCTGGGTAGAAATAATTGCATGCACCAGTACAGGCTGGGGGAAGAGATTCTGGAGAGGAGCTCTGCTGAGAGGGATCTGGGCGTCCTGGTGGACGACAGATTGACCATGAGCCAGCAGTGTGCCCTTGTAGCCAAAAAAGCCAATGGCATCCTGGGGTGCATTAAAAAGAGCGTGTCCAGCAGGTCGAAGGAGGTGATCCTCCCCCTCTACTCTGCCCTGGTGAGGCCTCATCTGGAATATTGTGTCCAGTTCTGGGCTCCCCAGTACAAAAAAGACAGGGATCTCTTGGAAAGAGTCCAGTGGAGGACCACAAAGATGGTGAAGGGCCTGGAGCATCTCCCCTATGAGGAGAGACTTAGGGAACTGGGTCTGTTTAGCCTTGAGAAAAGAAGGCTGAGAGGGGACCTGATCCAGGTCTATAAATATTTGAGGTGTGGGGGGCAAAGAGGTGAGGCCAGACTCTTTTCAGCAGTGTGTGGAGGAGGGACAAGGGGAAACAGACAGAAACTGCACCATAGGAAATTCTGCACTAATGTGTGCAATAACTTCTTTATGGTGAGAGTGACAGAGCACTGGAACAGGCTGCCTAGGGTGGTTGTGGAATCTCCTTCTCTGGAGATATTCAAGACCTGCCTGGATGCTGAGCTGTGCAACGTGGTGTAGGGAACCTGCTTTGGCAGGGGGCTGGACTCAGTGGTCTCTGGAGGTCCCTTCCAACCCCTACAATTCTGTGATTCTGTGAATATCATGGAGTTGTTTGGATGGGGAAAGACTACCCCTTTGAATGACCTTTTGTCAGGGCATGTCCTGGGATTCCTAGGATCCTCAAAATGCAGCACTGCTTCTGTCACTGAAAAATGGGGCCCTGTGTGGGACGGAGGGAGGGTCCATGAGTCCCTGGCCCACCTGACTGAGTATTTCCATGGTCTTAGCAAAGACATACTTACAACTTGAGAATGACAGTTAGCTGTGTTCATGGTGGCATGGCCACTTTTAATGGCCTTGAACTGTCTGAACATAACTGAAGAGGCTCAGGCTGATGCAAATCAGCTATTGAATGATAGTGTTGAAAAATTGGAAAGACAGGTGGCAGTTTTGATGGGAAAAAACCTAATTCAATCATTCTCCTATGGAAGATCAGTAACAACTGTCTGGAGGACCATGGGGGCCCTGTACAAGGGAATCTGTATAAAATGGACTCTGTAAATGAAGGCACTAAAAGGTCAGATTTTGAGGTTCCATTTGGACTAGATCTATTTGAGATCTGACTGATTGTAACCCAAAAATGAAAAAAAAAAAAAAAAAAAATGCAGGATAGGCTGGTGGGAGTGCCCTGACCAGTGTCCACCCCCCAAACCCTGCTGCCCATAATACAGCAGCTGAACTGATGGATATAGTACAGTGGTTTAGACAGAAACCAAGAGAGCATGCCAGCATAGCTGCTCTGGTTATGGGACATGGAGGCAGAAAGCGCTGTGGTGAATGGACTGGAAATTTCAAAACTGACATCCATTACTACTAACCCTGCCCTCAGGCAAAGACTTTATGCTCTTGTCTGGAGGGCTTATTGCAATAAAGATTGGCGGATTTGCTGCGTAGACCGGTCAGAACTCAGATCTGCGTTGTGCTTCCTGCGGCACCAAACGCCCAACAGTGGCAGTTCCGCTTATTGGCCAGCAGGTGGCAGCAGAGACCACGGAAAGAACGTCTGCGGGACAGACCCTGGGGATCCGTTCTTTTGATTATAGGGGAAGAACACAAAGATGGAAGAGGAGGGAAGGGGGAAAAAAAAAAGAAAAAAAAAAATCAAACCACAGCAAACAAATAAAAACTTCTCCAAACGTAGCAAACGTGAATGTCTGTCAATAAATTAATGAGTAATTAAATTGATATCCCTTTCCCGCCCCCCCCCCCACCCCCCCCCCCAACTTCTGAGATGAAAAAAAACACTTCTTTTAGAAGAAAACAGAGTAGTAACAACTTCTGTACCTACATTCACCACTCTGAGATCCTGTCTGGGTCTCCCAAGGCTTGTAAATAACCACTGGGTCGGTTCTGATGTCGCGTGATTTGTTGTCAGTTCTCTCATGGTTCTCCGGTCAGTTCTCCGGTGCCAGGATCTGCCACAAGGCATTCTGACCACGGGCATCATGTTTCTACGCTGCCGCCTGCATTTAACAGGCAATGGGACTGCCCAGCATGTGCAAGGCAGCACCTCTTTCACACCACCAGAATGTTTAAGGCTGTTGGGATTGTTGTTAGCGTCCCATTAACACTGAGGCTAGAGATACCCTTAGGATTGACATTACTATTAGCATTACTTTGATGGTGCCCTATCTGGGTCATTTCCAGGGGATGTCAGGAGTAAGGCACAGTGTCAGGAGAAAAAGAACAGACTCTGTTACTCTATAAACGTGATAATAGAGAGAGTTCATTGGAAAAAATACAACTCTTAAATAATGCAAAGCATGCTTCTGATTGGATGCAGGCATCATCTGGGCTCTGATTAATATTACTCTTAAGGTAAAGATTATTGTTACCATAATGATTTTTTTTTTGGATTATGATCAGGGTTAAGGTTCCTTTTGCTACAAACTTCTAGCATCATTTTTGTTGTTGCATTTGGAGTTAGGGACGATTTTAGAATCAGGGTAAGGGTTAGGATTAGAGTTACATTGCTGGTTAATGCTGTTATCTTTACAGCTCCTGTGAGGGTTGGGGTCTGGGTCAGGTGTTTAAAAATGAAATGAAAAAAGAATTAAAAAAATATATTGAAAGCTTCAGATTTCCTTAATCTTTGTGGGAATCATATAATGTGCAACTCAGATCTACCTCTTCGTGCAGTGACTGCCTGTAAATTTGCTGGAGCCTAATATAATATGGCCTTGTGCTTTCCGCTAACTCACCTTCATTTCATTTTCATTACATTTGCTTGGTAGTCAGATTTTGGTGTGTGGATATTTTAAAACAATCTAACTGACATTAGCAAAAAATTAAAAATAAAATTAAAAAAAATGCACAACAGCATCGTATCAATTTTTATAGATAAGATAAAGAAGAGCAGTTTCCCTTAGTTTTCTGTGCCTCTTTACTTTCTTACCCTCTCCCCTTGTGTGAGAAACTCTCAAAGTCAAAGATTTCTAGTTAGGCAAAGATGGCAGCGATAGCAGCAGTGCTTATTCATTATTGCAATACTGCGCGCACATCCCCTATTGGCAAGGGAGAAACTGCACACCAGTCAGTGAAATCAATTCTGTTCTGTGCCCTAAACCCACTGCAGGTGATGCTCTCATGGCTCTCATTGGTTGAGCATCTCAGGCTCACAGACTCCTCGAGACTGTGGCTAGGATTCATTTCCATAGAAGGTCAATTACCAACCTCTTGTTTTTAGGTCTGCCTTGTACTTTTCTGCGGACAGAGAAGGGCAATGTTTCCAAAAGTCAGTACATTCATTCTGTCCTGTGCTGGGCTCTACCCACCCTGTATTTATCTTGTGCTTGTCTCAATTCTCCCCATGTCAGAATGCCCCCAGTCTGAACTTAATTCTGTTCAGCAACTTTCTTGGTGGAAAAACTACTTATACAGCTGTTTTACAAGAGGGTTATACATTCAGTTAGGGCCTACACTATGTACTGAAAATACTGGAAACTTCCACTGCAAAAACACAATCTACCTCTCCCATCTGTGCAGCCTTGCAGACCCAGAGCATGCCAGGTTATTTCTGCTTTCATAGCATTTGCATGCTGTAGGGTGAGCACAAGGTTCTGCTGCTTGATTCTTCTGCAAGAGCTGCCTACCGGCAAATGGTTGCAGGGATGGAGGATGTGACAGAAAGCATTTGTCTCCACAAGAGCAGAGTTACATTCAGTGCAGAGTGTGAGAGTCAGGTTGGTGTGGAAAAGCACTGACACGCTGGGGATGATGCAGTGCTCACATGTCTAACACTCACAGACATTACTGTCAGAAGGATGGTGCTGTGTTGTGCTTCTACCTTTGGCAGCCCCTGGAGAAATGCTATGGCACACAGAACACCTTTGTACTGCACTGACTGCTGCCATGCAGCATGGATTTAACACACCAAATCCAGAGGAGCATGACTGCATCTAACTGCCCTGAGAAAAACTACTGTAGCTGAAGAGATGAGGAGGCAGCTGCTCATCTGCAGAACAAGCAGTACTGCCAGACATTGGGCCAGGTGAGCACCTCCTGCTGCAGCGTGATGATGACAGGGCTGGAGATGATCTGCAAAGCCAGCTTAAAAGTGGGAGACGTGAGTCAACATGGCAGGAGGACAGAGGTGTTAGGGAGCAGCCAAGGCATCAAAGAGTATCAAAAGGCTTTGAAAAGTATCACAAAGTGACAGCCAGGAAGACTGGGATATATCATGAGCAGCAACCTGGATGCTAGAGATTATTTGCTCCCATACAAAATGGTAGAGATCTTGCTGCAGACATCCCAAAGCCAGGCAAAATGGGAACCCAGAGCTCTGCCTGCACGAACCCCACAGCCATAGCATTGCAAGCTGAGCTGCCTTGCTGTTTGTTGCATTCATCCCAATCCCTGTGATTGAAGACTCAGAATGCAGTCGAGGCGATGACTGAGCATGAGAGTGACTTTATTCAATAAAAGACAGGAGGGCTTGAGAGGTCAAGGGTGAAGATGGGACTCCTCTTGTCAAGATGAGAGTGGCTCAGAGCTGGTGCTGCTGCCTGGTGCCTGGGACTGGCAGCCTGACTCTAAGTCCCCATCTAAGATGCTCAGCTTCACCTCACTGATGCTGACCTGCTCCTGCATGGTGGTGCTGCTGCTGGGACACTCGGGCTGTGCTTGGGATGGGCAGCACTGCAAAGGCGCTGGGTCACAATCCAGGCAGGTGACTGCTGTGTCTGGCAGGCTCAGGTCAGGAGCTTCAGCAGAGCCAGGAGATATGAGAGCATGAACGTGGATGAGCCCCTTGTGTCCATCACTGTTACCATGTGGAAGGCTGTCATCCGAATTGCAGCGATTCATGCTTAATAAGAACTCTCCATTGATGGAAAGACACTGCTTGGTTTGGATCTTTGGGGTTGACAAGGGCTCGAATCACCTAGGAAGGCATAGAAACACAAGGGTTAGTTTCAAACATTTGCAAGTTGAATCATGAAAGGTTGTTGATACTTGGTAATAGAGTGGCGGCAGGAAGAAGCAAATAGGCTTCAAGCAACAGAGCCACTGTCTTGAAAGTGATCCTCATGCAGGTCCAGCTCGTGTGTTGTTTCACTGTAATCTGCTTCTTTGGGTCTACCTAGTGGGCAGCAACACTCGAGCTGTTACTGATATCATTGAAAAGAACTGGAGACAATTGTTCTATTCCTAAGAGCTTCAAGGTGCCTAGAAGCACAAATAGAAACCAGCAGTATTTCATCACTTCACCAAAAGGAAGGTCAAACACCTGAGCTGTGAAGAGCAGTTACAGAACCTATGCATAAGATCACACCAGACATACTTTGTTCTAACAACAGTTATGGCACATAGTCCATTTCCTTCAATATTCCCAAAATGAAATGATGTGGAGCATTACAGGGAAAGAAACACTGCACACAGACACTATGACCCTGATTAGACTCAAGCAGCAGACTTAAAACAAGTCAGAGTTTTTGATTCCAGGATATTTCAGGACCTATCGTGTGAAATTCAGTTACACAACAGTGCCTAGGTGCCTGCGTTTCAAGCAACTTTCAGATCACAGCCATGTAAAATAAAAACAAATTCAGTGCAGAAATAGCAAGCCTGTACCTTAATACTCATGAGATTATCCATTTTTTACTGCATTCTGACTAAGTTCTAAAACTTGCTCATCCCAGTTCACTTCAACAAGTTCCACCAGTTCAAGCAATGCAGTTCTGAGATCCGGTGTATGTTAGGCAGATAGAATTGAACAGTGCAGAAATAATCTCTGACAGCTTTAAGAGCTCTGTTCTGCTTACAAACTCTCAGTCCAAAACTATTCACAGTTTTAAGGAAATGAACACCTGAAGCAGTTGGATCATCTGCCATTTGCCGCATTCTGCTTCTTGGCATCATGATTAGCACAAAGGGTTTTCTGCTGTCCTGCAGAGATGGACAAAGTCCTGCTTACAAATGGACCAGGTTTCAGTGTACAGCAGAGTTTGTACCAGACTAACAAGCCACGTCATTCAATTCATGTGCTCAGGTTGTTATGCACTCCGAAAGGAAACAGAACTAACTGTTGGATTCTGAAGGCAATCTGTGGGGTCCTACATTACCTCCTGATTCTGGAAGAGGAAATTCTAATAGCAAATGCAGAACTTTGATCTTTGTAGACATGAGAAGAGCTGGCATTTAGGAACATTCATTTCAGGGAAATCAAATGATGTGTCTATATTTTTACTACAGATAGTATAGGGAGCAGCCAGTTGAAGAACCAGATACAAAAAAATCCAGCCCATTGGCAGGAAAATACTTCTCCTTAAATTCTGTATGCTATCATGGTACAGAATTAGGCTACAGTGCCACATAGGCCAACCAAGCGTAGAACCAAATCCACAAAATACTGGTAGACAAAGCAGCAAAAACAGGGACAATATTCAGCAGACTGTGCTGTGGCCTTTCTACCCACAGCTCAGCATGTTCTGCCATCCGAAAAGCAAGGCCTCTTGTCAAGCTCAGCTATTTCCCTTCTCAGTGTATTCTAGCACCACTGATACCCACTGGTATCCTCCTGTAGAGTGCCATCATATTGTCATCATCCAAAGGAAAAACCCACACAGCAGAGCATACAGCACTACACCCATGCTCCAAATATCCGCCTGAAAAACAAAAAGACAAGCTTACAAACCTGAAGCACCTCAAATGGCTTCCTGACAGACTGGATTGTCTGCCCTTGCCAAAGCCCACATATAGCCCATGAAAAGCTGGCTCTTTCCCTCAGGAAATAAAACCTTATCGTCCCAGAGAAAGCATATAACCCTCATTCAATTGCCCTTCCACTCAGCTTAGAGCACTACTAAAACCAGCATCTTCACCTTAGCTCATCACACTGCTGCAGTTCCTTTTACAAGGATTTCACTGGCAAAAATGAAATCAAAGCCGTCACAAGGGATTTAGCACAGTTACGTGTTACTGGCTACGAGAGCTGTCAGCACAGTCACCTGTCTGGCTTTGCTGCTGTTCGGTTCTCTTTATGTAGAGGCACAACAAGGTTCAGACACAGTGCAGTTCTCACTTTGACTGTAAAGAAAAAGGAGGCTTGAAAAGCAGCGTGTGGAAAACAAAGAAACAAGAATTAGAACAACAGTGGGGCCATGGCACTTGTAGGAATTGCTCCGCCTTTAACAGCGATTCAAGAAGTACGAGGGCATCCCAAACCAGACCAGTTTGGACAGATTAACAACTGCAAGTAGTGGGTTCCAAAATTCCAGACATGAAATCAAAGCTGGAAAAACTCTTCACATTTTCATCTCTCAATTTTTAGTTCATTGTGCATTACAACGGAAACAATTCTTCACATACAACTTGGAAGCTAAAGACAAGTCTGACAAAACAGACTGCACAGAAATGATGGATAATTAACAGAGCAAATTGCTCTTTCAAACACTTAGTAATAGAAAGAGATCTCTGAAGTTGCTGTTCTGTAGAGCCCCAAAGCAGTCGCTTGAGGCAGTTCAGGATTAGCCTGAGACAAACCAGCCAGCTGTGTGAACTGAGACCAATTGCACTTTTCTAGTCTGTGGCCACTGACAGCTTCTGAGAGCTACCAAGCGATGCAACCTAGCAGAATTCAGAAGGGAAACCAAGAGAGCCTACCTGAGCTCCACTGCCTTTAAATGCTCTGTGGAGAGGGAAGGGAAAGAGGGGAAAACAAACACCGCTCTACATCCCTCTGAGCCAATAGACACTTTGCCCTGGATTAGCTCTGGTGCTGCATAAGCTGGGCTTCCACAGCATGTGTTCAGGTGGTAATCAAGGCCTGCCTGGAATAACACAAAAAATAGAGAGAAACGTTTGCTTTAACAGAGTTTATGTCTTCTGGTCATAACACTTGAGAAGCCTCAGAGGCTTCTTCTCCTGTGCATATTTTCATTCATCTTAGAGTTTGCTTTCATTCAATGTGACCTCTCTAGGCAAATATTGTCTAAGACCATGAGCATCACATAAATGTGCAGATCTCAAGCTGCTCACTTATCTAGTACCCTTCGCATGATGCTTTATTTTCCTCAGCTGATCATCTAGATTGTGTCTGTTGATTGTGCAACAACAGCCTGTTGATCTCGATTACCTGTGAGAGGCTCTAACTTTGGCCAGGAAAAATCATTTGAGGATAAGTAATTATCTGGGACTCAGTAAGTCTTCCCATGCTTTCATAACAGCTGAGATACACACACACACAAACTCGTGGAACCCCACTGCTTTGCACAATCCTGTGCACACTCACGTGTGTCATGCACTGATTTCCCAGCCAGTCCTCATAGGGTCTCTTACTTAGGACGGGAGTGTAGGGGAGCAGCCAGAAGCTGTTTGCATTCCCTGCTGTCTGCTGGGCAGCTTTGCTGGAGATGC
This sequence comes from Coturnix japonica, assembly GCF_054131305.1. Taxonomy (NCBI): domain Eukaryota; kingdom Metazoa; phylum Chordata; class Aves; order Galliformes; family Phasianidae; genus Coturnix; species Coturnix japonica. The sequence goes on along the minus strand of NC_140671.1, from coordinate 14,736,551 downwards.
TTGGGTTGCTTTGTTTTTCCTTGGGAGGTGGGAAGGAGCTTTGGGTTGGAGGCACATCCCGTGCCAGAGCATCCCAATGGCACGTGTGGGGCACTGATCTGCAGCAGATGAAGGGGAGGAGGTCCCAGCACAGCTCTGCACCATGCTCTGCCACACTGGGCAGCTTGTTCCTGGCTCAGCAGCGTCATCAGACAAGAAGCAGGGAAGGAAATCAAGGATGGGGGGTACCATCAAACGCAGTTAGTGCATGCCTGTGCAAGACAAACAGACCCAGAGCTTGCAGGTTGTTCCTGCTTTTGTAGCATTTGTGTGCTGTAGCTGAGCAAAAGGTTCTGCTGCTTGAATCTTCTTCTGCAAGAGCCACCTACCGGTAAATGTCTGCGGGGATGTACTCGGTGTGCACGTCTGAAGCCATTTGAGAACCTAGTCGTTCTTGCTGCAGGACCCCTGTCTTCTGTTAAAAGCTGAACGGTCCCCAGAGCACCTGTTTCCATCAGCTACCACCATCCAAAGCAGCCAGCCTTCTTACAGTCACCTGGCCCAAACATCCCTTTTGCTCTACACTTGATTCCTGCAAGAGATGGGAGCTCGGCACGCACACCATCCTTCCAACACCCCATCCCTGCAGCAAGGGATCACAGCGCTGGCACAGCTGAAACAAAAAGGGTGTGCGAGTTTCCTGTTAGCACTCAGTGTGAACCAATCTACCACTGAGCAACACCGTGAGTCCCCACTCACCTCAGCACAGGTCAACCTGTAACCCCAACCTTCCCCTATCCATGTGCACACGCACACCCATTCACCACCCTGCCTGCTTTGCACACCCCCATGCACACTCTGCATCGTGTGCCCTCCTTTGCATTCACAGACGTGTGCAAACCATCCCTGGGAACACCTACGTGCCTACACCTTCCACAAACACCCCTTTGTGTGCACCTGTGTGCAACCCAACTCCTCAGCACACGCACGCGTTTGTGCCACCCTGTCCATGCACTCACCACGTGCCCTCCAGCAACCAAGGATTGCAGAGATGCTCCAGACTGTGCCAGAGATGGAATCTCAGAGTGCTGGGACATTATTGATCACTAAGGAAAACACTTGGAAGCATATTCAATCTGCAGAAGCTGTAATTACTGGGCACAGTTAGCTTTCCTATGGCTCAGCTGGAGGAGGCGGGTGCTCTCATACATCTGAGACACTCGCACAATGTTGGGATCATTCTGATGGAAACTATGTCTTCAGATATCATGGTTAAAACCATCCAAGATGATCATGCAGAGCCTTAGCTCTTGAGCAGCACTTCCTCCCCACCCTTCACTACTCCAAGCAGCTCCAACAAACTTCTCAGAAGAAATCCAGGCCAGCACAGACCTGGCAGACCAGAACCAAGTGCAGCTTGTGGGACGGCAGTGCCCACTCCTTGCTTCCACCCTGCTCCAGCAGGTTAAGGAGTCTGAGCCTCACTGGCCTTTGACAACTCAAGACTTTCAGCACCTCATGCCAACATTTCTCACTAAGATACACCTAAGGCATTGAATTCTCTTCTCACTACCTCCTCCCAGTCCTCCCCTAGGAACAGAAACAATTCAGATTCTACAACAAACTACAGCATCTGCACTGCAAGAGCACACTGAACCACCTGCAACAATGAAACATGGTTTTGGAGAGTGGGTATGAAAACACACCTTTAGACAGCTGTCTCCCTGTAGCCAAAAGGAAACCAAGAAGGAAAAGTCCAGCCTGAAACATGCCCATGCTACTAGCCCAGGTTTTTCACAGTCAATGCAGAATCCATCCTGTTCTTGAGGTAACAAACGACCAGTGAGTCTCCCGTTGCTCCACCCCTTCTCCTTCAAAGCCTGAAAAAGAAAGAATAAACAAGCAGAAGAAACCCAGACGTTCCTTTCCACACACAGAGCAGAAAGTGGAACAGCAGTTGTCTCCTTCCTGAGACATGGTGGGGAGCATTCCAGAGGAAGCCCAAGTTCTTTGCTTCTCTCCACAGGGACTTCAAGCACTCTTGGCAAGAGCTGCTTTGGTTCTTTCTTCAATTGCTTCCATCACCAGAATCTCCTTTGGAAAAGGAACCCTAGAGAAATAATCAGCAAATGAAAAAGAATGAGCAATAGCCACTTTACCAGCTTTCTTCTGACACTCAATTTAGACTCTTGACTCGGGCAAGGTCTTAAAATCAACTGGTTACAAGAACTGTCCCAAAATATATCCAGCTTCTGTACAGCTGCTGTTATTTCTGACAGCGAGTGTAATCACAGAATCATAGAATGGCCCGGGTTGGAAGGGACCTCAAGGATCATGAAGATCAATCACCTCCCTGTCCCTGCTGGCCATCCCCTCTTCTGATGGAGCCCAGGGGACCATTTGCTCTCTGAGCTGCAAGAGCACGCTGATGGCTCACGTTCTGTTTTTCATCCACCAGGACCCCCAGGTCCTTCTCTGCGGGGCTTCTCTTAAGGACTGCTCCTCCCAGTCTGTAGAAATGCCTGGGATTCCTCCAGCCCAAGTGCAAAACCTTGCACTTTGCTGTGTTCAACCTCATTAGATTCACGTAGGCCAACCTCTCGGTTGAGCTCCCTCTGAATGGCATCCCTTCCTTCCACTGCGTCAGCCGCACCACTCAGCAAACAGCAGAAGGTGCACTCCATTGCATCATTGGTGTCTCTGATAACCATGTAAAAAAGCACTGGTCCCAAGACAGACTCCTGGATGACACCACTTGTTATCGGCCTCCACCTGGACATAGAACCATGAATCACCACCCTCTGTCTGTGGCCTTTCAACCAATCCCTTATCCACCAGGTGGTCCACCTGTCAAATCCACATCCCTCCAGTTTAGAGATAAGGATGTGGTGGAGGGCAATGTCAAAGATCTTGCTCAAGTCCAGGTCAATGACATCTGTTACCTTCCTTTTGTCCACAAATGCCGTCACTCCATCATAGAAGGCCACCAGACTGGTTAGGCATGGCCTTCCCCTGCTAAAGCCACGCTGCCTGTCTTGGATCACATGCTCATTTCTTATGTGATCAAGCATGTCTTTGAGGCAGATCTGTTCTTCACCATCTACATCAGTTACACATTTGAATCAAATAATTGGTGTTCCTGTCACCAAGAAAACCTCTTTGTCTTCTACTCCTGCTGCACTTCTGTGCTTTCATCAGAAGCAAAGGAAGAGACCACCTCCTAGATCCAAATTTTAAGAAACCAACACCCAATAGGTGTCATCTGAAGTAAAATAGCAGAGAAATTAAGATGACTCTTCTGCATCCAGCTTGGATCACTCCCTCACTCAGGCACACCACCATCAGATCAAGGAGATGCTGCCTTCAGCTTAGAGACTGTATGGGAAATCACAGCTTGAACCTCTGATTAATCAGCTGAGGCAAGTATTGGGTCAGCTGCGGGAGCACAGGTGAGAGTAATCTAGCTGTGCTCCCAGAAGGGGTGGACCTCGACTCAACCTCCTCTGAGACCTCATTTAAAGGCTGACCACCACTGAGACAGCATGTCTTAGAGATTGCTCCCTAGTTGAGGCTGCCTCAGCTTTCTAGTCAAGGTATCGATATTGGTGAGTTTCCCTTTGCTAATAACCTTAGGCTATTTACCACCATCTTGGTTAATATCTTTTTATTAACCACCCTTACAGAGACCATAAGGGTTTGGGCTTCCAAACTCTCAGCAAGCATTTGGATCAGCCAGCTTCCTGCCAAGGAGCCCCCTGCATCACTGCTGCCTATTCTGGTACCGGACCCGCAGATGCTTCAGAGCTCATTAGCATGGACTTCCTTCCTCCCCTCAGCAGCTGCTCCTGCACTCACCTTCATTCCTACTCAGATACCGGCCGCTTCCAGCACCAGCTGACCTGCAAGACACAGAAAGGAAAGGTGGGAGTCATGCAAACGCACAAGCCCAAGGCTGTGTCACCACCACACATGGCAGCCTCGGGAAGTCTGCTGAAACTACAGCCTTTGTCAGAATGGAAACAGGCACCGTCAATTAAGTGTGACCTCTGAACTCATTGCCACCATCAGAAATAGGCACTGAAATCGCTCACTTCACTGCAGCTGGTTAACTCCAAATTCTTTTGCTTTTGGGAAAATGCGGACACGGAATTGAAGGACACCAGAAAAACGACATCTACTTCATCGTAGGTGGTTAAGCTTGGAAGCAGGACTTGAGCAAGAAATGCTTCTCAGCTCCTTGAAAGGCACTAATCCTGACCTCTGCCACAGGTGGCTGAGTGACACAAAAGTTGAGCTGCCCATTCAGAAGCACATGGAGCAGGCCATGGAGCGGTTACATACCAACACATGAACAGGCACTTTCCCATTGGAAGGGAAATCCCTTCTCCCTGCCATGCCATGCCCACACCGCTCCTCAGGGCTGCACTGACAGCACAGACAGAATTGAAACATCTTTTGTCATCATTGTGGTTTTTCACAGACCCAGACAATGAGATACTGGGTTGCTGTGTGGGTTCCCAGGCGGCACTGCCATTTCCAAGCCATTGCTTCCTAGGGGCACAGAAAGGAAAACGCCTGAACAAAATTTCACCCAGAGATTGCTATTTTACCATTCTTCCATGCAAAACAGGAGGACAGTACAGCGGATTTGTGCAGCTGCATCAACACCCTGGGTGCTAAAGGAATGCAAAGACAGAAATATCAAACCTACAAGGAGGGAAGCTATGTTTAGTAATATCTTTTCTCATTTACAACAGGCAGTTGGCACTACTAAAGGAAAATCCCAGGCCTCAGGTTCTGACAGTGCGACAATCTGGCACGGACTCAGATGTGAGTGATCCAAATGGTTTATTCCAGGTTCTAATACCACTTCTGTGAATTCACACGTTTTCTCTCTTAACTTTCCCACAGCCTTCACATGTCCACAGAACATCCCACAAACTCTCCTTTACGGCGCACGTAGGCACTCATCCCACCAGAGCCATCAGTCATTCCTAGCCATGTGCTTCTCCTCCAGTCACGGACAGTATCACACGGCCATCATGCATCTTAAATGACTTAGTTTTTCTGTTCTTTCTGGAGGTGTCCTTGGTTCCTAGCCTTACCTTCTCATGCCGTTCATCTTCCTCTGCAGCTCCTGCTCTGAAGAGTCTTCTTATGTTCCCACATGACAGGAAGAAAATGAAGACACAACCCCTGCCACCAAGGTCAGCTCTGCAGCACACGTTACCTGAGGAGCACTTGGCTACTCATGCAAACTGCACAGTGCCAGGAAGATTGTTACATGTTGCACTTCTTCTTCTCCTGGCTCAGAAATTAAATTTTCTACCTAGAAAATGGAAAACAAACAAACAAGCAAACAAAAAACAACAACAACAAAAAACACCTCACCTGACATAAAGGAGACATGATTGTTACTATGGAATTCCGGAGGGCAAGGTATTTGCCCTCTCTATGAAGAAGCTGACTGCAAAGGACTAAGAACAGCCACGATCACGTTGAGAACTTGCGGGTAAAATTCGGGACTGAACCAATAATGGGCTTCTGGAGGTGAGGGTCTGCTCCAGGCCGCCTGGTCAAGGGAGCCTGTTGATGGGCCCTGCTTACTGCAGCTACCAGAAGCACCGCGCTCACTGACTCTCAACTTGATGGGGGATTCCAGTCAGGCTGGGAAATCAGCATGGCTGGCTGCAAGCTGTCTGAGAGACTGCTGGACTGCACTGGGAATAACTTTGTGGGCCAAGCATTAAGCACACCAAGCAGAAGGGAAGGTATTGGACAGACCGACCAGAGGTCAAGCATTGCTGGACCTGCTGCTCACCAACGCTGAGGAGATCATCAAAGGCGTCAAGGTTGGAGGCTGCCTGGGCTCCAGCGATCATGCCCTGGTTGAGTTTGTGATCTCAAGCGATGTGGGCCTGGCAAAGAGCAGGACCAGGATGCTCAACTTTAGAAGAGCAGACTTCAAGCTACTCAATGGAATGCTGGCCAAGATCCCCTGGCGCGCTGCCCTCAAAGATAAGGACGTTGAGGAGAGCTGGCTACTGTTCAAGGATGCCCTCCTGGCAGCACAAGAGGTCTCCATTCCCCTGATTAAGAAAGTGGGCAGGAGAGGTAGAAAACCGGCATGGCTCAGCAAGGACCTGCTAAGAGAACTGAGGGTGAAGAAAGGGGTGTACAAGCTCTGGAAACAAGGCTGTGTCACCCGGGAAGAATACAGGGATGCCGTCCGAACTTGCAGATGTGGGATCAGGAAAGCCAAGGCTCAGGCAGAACTGAACTTGGCGAGGGATGTGAAAAACAACAAGAAAACCTTCTACAGGTACATTGGCCAGAAGAGACAGGCCAAAATGGGCGTGCCTACTCTGGTAAATTTAAAAGGAGAAATGGCTTCAACAGATGAAGAGAAAGCTGAGGTGCTGAATGAGTTCTTCACCTCGGTCTTCACTGGTGGCCAGGATTCTAGTCTTTTTCACGTCCCTAAGTCTTGCACCCCCATACCTCCATGTGGGGACCAAGGAGGTAAATCCCTCCCCACTGTAAGGGTAGAGCAAGTCCGAGAGTGCCTCCTTAGACTGAATGAGTATAAGTCTATGGGGCCAGATGGCGTGCATCCCAGGGTCCTGAAGGAGCTGGCTGAGGTGGTTGCTGAGCCGCTCTCCATCATATTTGAGAAGTCGTGGCTGTCAGGTGAGGTCCCGGATGATTGGAGGAAGGGTCACGTCACTCCCATTTACAAGAAGGGGAGCAGGGACGACCCGGGTAACTACAGGCCGGTGAGTCTCACCTCTGTGCCTGGGAAGATTATGGAACAGATCCTCCTGGACAACATTCTTGATCGCATAAAGAACAAGCATGTGATCCGAGACAGCCAGCATGGCTTCACCAGGGGAAGGTCATGCTTAACTAATCTTGTGGCCTTCTATGATGGAGTGACGGCGTTGGTGGATGAAGGGAAGGCGACCGATGTCATTTACCTGGACCTGAGCAAGGCCTTTGACATGGTCCCCCATCACATCCTCATCTCCAAATTGGAGGGAGGTGGATTTGATGGGTGGACAACTAGATGGATAAGCAATTGGTTGAAAGGCCGCAGACAGAGGGTGGTGGTCAATGGCTCTATGTCCAGGTGGAGGCCGGTAACGAGCGGCGTCCCTCAAGGGTCTGTCTTGGGACCGGTGCTCTTTAACATCTTTATTAATGACATCGATGAGGGAATGGAGTGCACCCTCAGCAAGTTTGCTGATGACACCAAGCTGAGTGGTGCAGTCGATACGGTGGAGGGAACAGATGCCATTCAGAGGGACCTTGACAGGCTGGAAAGCTGGGCTCGGGTGAACCTAATGAGGTTCAACACGGCAAAGTGCAAGGTTTTGCACTTGGGCCGGAAGAACCCCAGGCACCTGTACAGGCTGTGAGGAGTTGTCCTTGAGAGCAGCTCGGCTGAAAAAGACCTAGGGGTCCTGATAGATGAGAAACTTAACATGAGCCAGCAGTGCGCTCTGGCAGCCCGGAAAGCAAATGGGATCCTGGGCTCCATCAGGAGAGGGGTGGTCAGCAGGGATAGGGAGGTGATCGTCCCTCTCTACTCTGCTCTTGTGAGGCCCCATCTGGAGTACTGTGTCCAGGTGTGGAGCCCTCAGTACAAAAAAGATATGGAAATTTTGGAAAGGGTCCAGAGGAGGGCCACAAAGATGATCAGGGGGCTGGAGCACCTCCCCTATGAGGACAGGCTGAGGGAGTTGGGTTTGTTCAGCCTGAAGAAGAGAAGGTTGCGAGGTGACCTCATTGCAGCCTTTCAGTACCTGAAGGGAACTTACTCCCAGGAGGGGAGTAAACTCTTCGAAAGGGCTGATAATAGCAGGACTAGGGGAAATGGTTTTAAGTTGAAGGAGGGAAGATTTAGGTTGGATGTTAGGGGAAAGTTCTTTACTAGAAGGGTGGTTAGGTCCTGGAACAGGCTGCCCAGTGAGGTTGTGGATGCCCCATCCTTGGAGGTGTTCAAGACCAGGTTGGACAGGGCCCTGGGCAACCTGATCTAGTAAATGTGTATGTTTGGTGGCCCTGCTAGGCAGGGGGGTTGGAACTACATGATCCTTGAGGTCCCTTCCAACCCGGGTAATTCTGTGATTCTGTGAAGGGAAGCATTACTGGACATGCTGCACAGCAGGGGTTAAGACTGGAGGTGGTCAGGGCTGTAGTGACCATGCCCTCCTAGAGTTCCTCATCTCAAGGAATGCGGGCCTGGCAAAAAGCAAAGTCAGGACCCTGAGCTTCAGGAGAGTCAGCTGCAGGCTGTTCAAAGAATTCTTGGACGAGAGACACTGGAAAACTGTTCTTAGGGGCAAAGGGTTCAAACATCCCTTTGTGTGCACCTGTGTGCAGCCCAACTCCTCAGCACAGCCCTGTGCAAGCACACATTTGTGCCACCGCATCCACGCACTATCTATGTGCTCACACACACTCACACAACCACATCCCTTAGTGCAGCCCTGTGCGCACACACACTCACACATGTGTAACCCCTTCCTTTCACTCCCAAAGTGCACGCACACACCGGTACCACAATGTCCTTGTGCAGCTCCAACACTCTGCACACCCCTGTGCACGTACATATATGTGCATGCTCGTCCTTGCACACATACCCACAGACCTACACACACCTGAGCAACACCACTGGTTTGTACACTCATGGACACAAATGTGTGTACAACACCATCCATGCACAAATACACACACACACGGATCCCCACTGCTTTGCACAATGCTGTGCACACTCACGTGTGTCATGCACTGATTTCCCATCCAGTCCTCGAGGGGTCACTTACTTAGGACAGGAGTGCAGGGGAGCAGCCAGAAGCTGTTTGCATTCCCTGCTGTCTGCTGGGCAGCTTTGCTGGAGATGCTTGAGTTGCTTTGCTTTTCCTTGGGAGGTGGGAAGGAGCTTTGAATTTGAGGCACATCCCGTGCCAGAGCATCCCGATGGCACAAGGGGGATCAGGGCCCCTCTATTGGTTACCTCGGTGGCTTGCAGCAACTGGAACTTTTTGCCTATTGAGAAAGCTAAAAAGTGTGAGTTCCTCCTGACCCATATCAACAAAAATCTCAACCATAAAAAAGAGACGTCTTCGTATTCAAGCAAATGACAACAGTAAGACCATGCATGTTGTTTTGTTGTATTTCCTCTGTAATCATGGGGAGGATATGAAGAAGTGGTATAATTCATCCACTTCTGCACTTCAGGCACAAGTTCCTTAGAATTGGAAGAGACCCTTAAAGGCCATCTAGCCCAGCTCCCCTGCAATAAAAAGGGACATTCACAGCTAGATCAGGTTGCTCACAGCCTGGTCATTAGTCATCCCAGAGGCAAAACACACACTGAATGATCTCTCCTTCAGTCATAAATCCTTGGAGACAACAGCATTGACACTGCATGTTACTGAAGCAGTAAAAGAAATTGCTCCTGTAACTCTCCTTGTGTTAAGTAAAATGATGATAAAAAGCAATGGAATGCTTTGGCAGGACACCAAAACCATCCTCCTTCCTTGATATCTGCTGCAATGGAACCTTCCACTGGAAGAAAGCCTCTGATGACTTGTCACCCCAGAGAGGTCAGCTTTAGAAGCAGGACTGCTGCACAATAGAATGAACTGGAGCTCCTTAGCATCTCTTACATCCAGGAGGGGTGTGATCAGACCCACCTATCACCTTCAGGTGCGCTTTCTGACACCTTGTCTGACTTCACTGTCACTGTGCCAGCATCCTCAGGCTTAACCTGCTTCATTGTCAGTGTGCAGCAATTGCCAACGTTCTTGATGTCATTGTAATTGTTGGTGTAAAGGAGGTTGCCATTCAGGAACCATTCCACGTCCTCGTCATTATGGGACAGCTCGCAGGAGAAGACAGCAGAGCTCTCTTCTTCAATTTCTACATCCTGCAGGTGCTTCGTTACTTCTACATTGCGGGCTGTGGGGAAACAAGGTGAACTGTTACCACTGTTACTATAAATCATACTGGGATGTGGTAGAATGGTTGGACTAGATGATCTTTGTGTAATCATCTATGTGAAGATAATACATGTATAAAGTTAGCAGGAGAGAACGGCAGAAGTCAACCTCAAGAAGAGAAATCTGAGGTGAAATAGGACATGGAAGAGGCCACCCTCCCTGCTCATACCTTCAGCTGTCAGCGTGGCCTCAGTCTCTGCAATTCCTGCCTTGCACTTGTACACACCAGCATCATCGGGCTTCAGCTTCAGAATTCTGAGCTCTACTGAATGCTTATCCCTCTTGATCTTGTACTTCTCAGAGGGCTCGATGGGTGTGCGGCCCTTGAACCATTTCACAACCTTTGGAGAAGGCCTGAAGTCACAGGACAGGATGACAGAATGACGTTCCAAAGCTGTCTTGTCCTCCAACTTCCTGGTGATTTCTATATGGTAATCTGCAAAGCAGGGGTGGAAGAGAAGAAAGGATGAGGACAATTGGAAGAAGAGGAAAGTCTCTTGCGTGTATTCCATTCCAATTAATGTCAAGTTCACAATGGTTCTTTGAACGACTCTAAAGATAAAACAAACGATTGTCTATAGGGAATGCCATTGACTACATTTCTATGAAGTAATACTGTACAGTATCTACCAAATGCAAGGTCCAGCTCTTGTTCTGTGCTTATTAAATTGCTCCCAATTGTTGAGGCTTTTATTCAAATAAGAGTGAGTTGAAAATATAACAAGTACTTTAGGATGTGAATGGATAATCTTACGCTGGGGACAACAGCAGATAAAAAGCCTGCAAGTTTCTTTCAGATGAAATCAATGACAAACCGCACCAAATTTAGGTGCTACCAAACTTAAACTTGTCTAGTTCAGAAATACAATTAATTTCACCTGATTTGACTTCTTTGCTATAGCCAAGGACAAAACCTCAGCTCTGTAAATCTGAATAGTAAGCACATCACAGCTATTCAAACACATCTTTTACTGAGATGCAGCTGTCTCATTTAGTGTCCAACGACTTTGAACTGGAAATGGAGCAGACCAAAGCAGAATCTAAACATGGCTTCTACAAGGACTGATCAAATGCGGCCACCGTCAAATTCAAAGTATCTGATACAGAAGGATCACACTCACAGTCAGACAAAACCTCTTTGGAGAGGTGAACTGACTGCCCTGTTCACCCCCACTTTGGAAATAACTGCACTCATTTCCTACCTGCTCCCAGCAGTGTGGGATGGTGGGATAGCATCACACTTCCCACACTAAGCATCCCACCATGTCACTTGTTCCACCTAAACCTCAGTCCCAAAACAAAAGGGGAACTCGCTTCTGAACCCTCTTCACTTCATTTCAGATGTCTTATATGCTTGATCTCCAACCCACCCCCCACTCAGGAGAAAGACCCCCCGCTTACACCCTACCATCTTGTTGCATTCTGATGTTGTCATCAGCCTTCAGCTTGTTGTCCTCTTTGTACCACTGGGTCTGAACCTCATCGTGTGAAATCTCACAGACAAAAGATGCACTCCCATATTCATTCACTTCCACATCTTCCAGTGCTTTAACAATCTTGATATCTCCAGCTGTGAAACAGTAGAGATATATTTGTCAGGGTATTTCCAGAACTGAGTGCAGCATCTTTTCCTTACACATATTTGCATAGAAAATAAGTAGGATTATGTTTTATTCTAAACCATCATCCATTCCTGAGTCATTTCTCTCTTCAACACAGTCAATGCATTATTGCCCTTGAACTTAAAGACAGACCTACTAGCTACAATGGAGCTCCCTGCAAACAGTTTTCATGGAAACCAGAATCTCATTTATTCTAAAACCTTTCAAGCAAAATTAAGGGTAGAAAAACAACAGAACTGACTGAATCTTTAAGGTCATTTAGTTCCAGTCCCCCTGCTATAGGCAGGGACACCTCCCTCCACACCATCTCTTCTCCTCAGGGTCAAGGCTTCTCTCAAATCATTCTCCTCTAAGCCTGTGCCTGTGCTTGGGATTGCCCTGACCCAGGTGCAGGGCCTTGTATTTGGCCACACTCAAGTTCATGAGGCTGCCAAGGGCCCACCTCTCCAGCCTGTCCAGGTCCCTCTGGGTAGCATCCCTTCCCTCTAGCACATCAACAGCACTGCTCAGCTTGGTGTCATCTGCAAACTTGCTGAGGCTGCATTTGATTCCACTCTCCATGTTGCCTACAAAAATGTTAAATAACACTGGTCCCAACACCACCCTCCACCTGGACACTGAGCTATTGACTGCAGCTCTCTGAGTGTGACCATCCAGACAGTTCCCTATCCTGCAACTGGTCCATCCATCAAAATCATTTTTCTCCAGTTTGGTGACCAGGATGTCATGCAGGACGGGATCAAATGCTCTGCACAAGTCCAAGTAGATGATGTCAGTTGCTCTCCCATTATCCACTGATGCTGTTACTCCATCATGAAAGGCCACCAAGTTTGTCAGACATGGCTTGACCTTGATGAAGCCATATTGGTTACCACCAATTACCTCATCTTTATTTTCCAAACTATGCCAAGGAGAACTAGACAGAACTCTACAGTGTTGTGTCACTACAAACCTGTCTGAACCATTGGCTTCTCTGCATGCTCATCACTAGTCTCTCCTTAGCTTGTGTGCCTACAAACAATGTATGGGGAATGTCAGCCACAAATCTTACCTAGGGGACATCTTTGCTTCAAAATCCTTTGAACATCACACAATCCCTTTTAACTCTCCAGGTCTGCATTTAGTTATGTCAGAATCAGGCCATATTTCTGTGCTGCTATATCCCTTTCCTTCTGAAGGGCCTGGATACAACTTGGATTAACCTCAGGAGAAGAGTTCCTGCATAGAATCATAGATTTACCCAGGTTGGAAAAGACATTGAAGATCATCAAGTCCAACCGCAGCCTAACCAGTACCCTAACTCTAAAAACCCTACACTAAATCATATCCCTGAGTACCACATCCAAAAGGCTCTTAAACACAACCAGGGATGGTGATTCAACCACCTTTCTGGGGAGCCTATTCCAGTACCTAAAATCTCTAGTATCTAAATCTCTCTAAAAGAGCACAGGTATTAATCTGACCAGAAAGGTTCCTGTTTGTTCATAAAATGAGCCTTTTCCGCTCCATCTTGCATAGGCCACTGGGCACAGGGTAGCTGGGAGACCACAGAAAAAGTGGTTCTGTGAGCAATAGGGAAACTACTGCCTAATCCAACTCCTCCAATCTCTGCGCTCTGCCAGCATGTCTAAATAGGGTGGCAGATACACACAGGAGATAAATATTTCCACTTCCCTCAGCCAACACTGCTCTGAATTTCTATGGGACACACAGTTAGATGAAAAGGCATTTGACAAAGAAGGAAATGAAAGAGTTTAATCTGCTGTGTCATTCTCTCGGTAGCCAGAATAACTAACCCTCGCCAGTGTTAGTTCAAAGAATAGGCAGATTTTATCTCCTGACATGAGCAGTAATTCAAAGAAGCTGGTATATGATCCAGTATCCTGCATATTCACTGCAGGCAGGCAAAGACATTATGAGATAAGGGAGATCTACACATCACTTGTTATGAACACCTCATAAAGATAAAACCACACACAAGAGGAGAGTTTAGGAAGAGGACCACTCTTGGACTACTTTCCAAGAGGCATCAATTAGTAACTCTCTTCGCTCATTTTTCACACTACTCCACAGTGTCCTCCTGAGCCCCCTTACTCCTGTTGCCAACTGCTGATGCAGGGAATCCTGAGGAACCAAGGATTCATAGTTGTTCCATCAGTAGTCCTTGGTCAGCTCTCCCTCCCTGCCCCTTCTGTTTTGATCCCACTAACCAAATTTTAGTTAGTCTGAAAAGAGGATGGAAACCTCCGCAGCAATTAGTTTCTAAATATCTTGCAATGGGCAGCTTGTAGGAGCCCCATCTCAATGCCCACAGCACAGGAGGCAGGACTGCTTAGCCCATGCACTAGTGCATTTACCAGCACAGATGTAAGCCCAGATCTATGCACACCAAATACAGGCTCTCAGTTTGCACAAGGAGGCATCCATGGAGCTGAAGTATTAGGCAGATATTGTGGTGGGGCAGCAGTTATTGAGACGCCAGACAGAAAGGACACAGATAACGTGGCAACTCAGCTTTACCATTATGACTGATGATGGAACATCTAATTTCACTGCTCAAAAGAGAACTTCCATATAACTGGAAAGAATGAAATTCACAGGGGAAACCACGCACAGACACACACAAAAGCAATACAAAGGAGATGAAGGATGGTTCACATACTAGTGATTCACTCTGAGACGCAAGCAAATGAAAGAGTATCCCCAACCATTTGCCTCCTGAAATGCTAAGTATATAAACTCATTGCTGTGATAACTCTGCCAGACGTGAGTCATACACTGTAAAACCTTATGGGGTCAATCAGTTTAACTTCATAAATTCATTACACCAACAAAAACAGACCATCGTGTCCAGGCTGGTTCATTTCAGCTCTTCAAAGCTGTTGGTAAAACTGCCTGAGAGCTGAAATGCTTACCAGCAAAAGCTAAAAACTGTAAATCAAATGTAATAGGCTGGCTTTGTCTACTGTATAGAAATGATGCCTGAAAAAAAGAAAATAAAAAAGAACGTAAACCAGAACAAATGGAATGGCTACATAAAACAGCCAGTACTGAAACAGCAACCCAACCTGGTTGCAGAATGAGAGAGAAAATGAGAGTTCACCAAAGTCATGGGACAGGACACATGTTCATGTTCATGCTAACACTGAACCCAAGTGGCCACATGAGGACAGCATCTAGTAGGAAATCAGAAAAAAGCATCCTTTCATACGTCCCTTGGGAAGGTGGCATCTACCAGGGCACAGCAGACCCATGTGTTCAGTAACAAGTCTGATGCTTCAGAGCCCAATGATGAGCTACAAACTGGGGTTTAACCAATGCAACACATGGAGGGAAAATCTGTCTTGAGCATAAAGAAGAAAGAGAAAGGTATCCAAAAGGACTAACCAAGAAATGCCCAAACTGCCCATGAAGCATTTCTTCCCGTGGTGCAAAATACCACAAGAGGATTTATTTGCTCTTTCAGTTAAACATAAAATGAACCTTTAGGGTAGCTGATGTCTTGTCTTAGGCTGCTCAGCATGTGGATGTTCCCTGATCTTCATATTCACACTTGTGAATAATGAGACTTCTCTTATTTCCCTGGGAAGTAATGCCCACTTTTTTACTTTGACAGAGCTCCTTCCCATCCTAGAAGGGAAAATATCAAGTCAGATCTCCATTAGTCCTTCCATCTCTGCACTCAGCAAAGGGAGCCTTCAGATCTATGCTTAATTCACCCACTCCCCTAGAATTAATGGAACTGTGCTTACTGGAACATATGCTGAAGCTTAAGCACAGTGCAGTGTTTTCAACATGAAGGAATGGCTATAGAACATGCATAAATTCTGGCTGACCTATGACAGCTTAAAGCACTGCGGAGGACTGTTAACAAGCCTGTTTGGACATCACCTTGAATAAATGACGTTATCCCCAAGTAAGGGAAGGAACAGCTGAGCACCAGGGAGGTACACAAAGTGCCAGAGCAAATTCTCACACTGTCAGGTGCAAAGAAAACTGAGATTTCACCCCAAAAACCCAGTTCACAACAAGGCTACAAAATCCCGGCTGAGAATTTCTGTGTTAGACTTGAAGCTCAAGACTGTACTGTAGTTCAACCAACAATATTTTGTGCAGCATGACCTAAAAAGTTCACAATAAAACCAAAACAAACTTCAATTTCAACTTGATAAATGAACTCAGGACATAATAACAAAGAGTGCTGATCTGGGCAAATAAAAGAGCATAAAGAAAAGAGAGCAGTGAAAAAGCTATCAAGGAAAAGCTCAGACTCGCATCCCTTGGAAGTGAAATTAAAGGCTCTCATTCATTTCCAGAGAAGTCAGAAAGGAAAATACCATTACATGCCATACCTTGAACCACTTGACGTCCATGTTGGGCCTGGACAGCTCACACTCAAATGTGACCTTGTCCTTCTCAATGACGCTACTGTCTGCCAATGGTTTGCTGATTTTCACAGGCAATTCTGAGAAGGAGAAAGAAGAATGTGGATTTAGTTGGGAACTTAGTTTTGTTCATAACCAGGTCCATGGGTGCTGTTAAATGGATCCTTCCAGATGGAAAAAACATTTCAGGTGGCCTCCTAGATTTTACCCCTTTTTGTGTTGCACGCAAGACTGAAAAAAAAAATTACTTCTGCAAAGTTCTTCTTGTCATAAGGAAACAAATATTTGGGGAATGGCAGAACCAGGTAAAATTTTCCTTCACGTCAAGAAAGTATAAATTTCACTCTCATGCTCTTGGTGTGGTTTCTGCTATGATTATTTGGACTAATTAAGCTTCTCCCTGATGAAAGCCTAGAAGTATATCACAAGAAGGACCAACTTACCCGTGACCTTTTATTTGTCTTACTCAAGCATCTCCTCCTGACCAAAACTGACAATAAAAGATTCAGCCAGACTACAGGTTTGAGCAGCTGAGTTGTTTCTAGGATCTCCTGCAATCTCAAGCTTGGAACACACACTTGTCTTTTGACTAAGTGTCTCTTATAGTGCAGTAAAACAACAGGTTTTCACACGGCGATTCCTCATTTACCTTGATCTGAAATCATTCTCAAACCATGTGGGATCAGTCCAGGGAGAAGGGGAGGAGAGGGGAAGGGAAAGGGGAAGTCCACAGTCCTCTAAAATCAGGCTTCTTAGCCTAAAGCTCAACAGCAAATAGCAGTCCACTTCCCCACATTGCTAGACTCCGAGCATTTAAAGAACATCAGCTGACCTCATTATGAGCTCTAACATAGCCAAAGGAATTCATATATTCAAATATTCTCTTGAGTGATGAGAAATATGGAGCATAACTTCAGACTTCTGCTGTTAAACTCTCACTTCTATCATAAACCAGAGTAAGAGTTCAATGCTGTTTTAGATGGAGGACTCATATTTTAAATAACTCATCTCATTAAGGCTTGGATTCCCTACTACAATTAGTTAAATTCCAGTTTGGATCATGCTTCACCTTGGATCACTTAGGGCTTCAGCCACTTATTGGAACTAACTCAATTTGTCTACAGAGAAGCTGTTTTCTATAGCAACAATAAGCTGTGATTGCAACTGGATGTCGGGAGAGCACAAATCCCGCAGTTATCCTGTACCAACATCCTCTCCTTCCATCAGAACAGCAAGTTTTTAAACCAGACTCATGCAAGCTTGCATGACACACCTTGTGTAAAACTGTTGGCAGCCATCAGGACAGCCAGTTGCTTCCTGTATAGACACTGTTCCATCAGTTTTGGTTTTTTGTCTCGCTAGAACAACAGCCAGTGTCTGAAAACTCCCACAACTGAAGCAACCACGCTGATATACCGCAGTCACTGGAGGTGCTCAAGAGCCACGGGTATGTGGCACTGGGGACGTGGTTACTAAGTCCAGTGAGGGTGGGCTGGGTTGGACTCAGCTATCTCAGTGGTCTTTTCCAGCCTTGGGTGCAACTTGTAAGAGGGAATGAAGCAGCAAACTGCCCAGCACTGAGCTGCATTCTTCTGACACATGGTATCAGTGAACTGCTGTATTTCCCTATCTTCTCTGGAGCTATTGATCTAACCTAACTGAAAAAGTAAGCCTGAACCTAGATATAAATCAGGATCATAGTCACCCATGGTTGCTTATATATTCAGAAAGACACTCCAGAGGGTAATTCAGCGCATCTAGAAATTAAAGTAGAAGTTCCTTAGTCAAAAATATTCCACAGCCAGATTTTCACCTCGCTACCACTACATTAAAAAGGAGAATCCAACTTGTGGTGTGGGTCATTGATGTTGTTCCGGGGGGAATTGTGGCTGTTCCATGCCCACAGGGTAGAAGACAGCCAGTCTTCCTCTAAGCCACATAAAAAGCTGCTTAGTGCTCCCAAAGCGAATGCTCACCAGTTGTTTCCAACTTGAAGGTCATCTTCTGGCCAGCAGCCTCGCAGATGTATTCTCCAGCATCTTTCTTCTCCAGCTGCTCCACAACCAGACGCCGTGTTTTGCCCACAGATTCCATTCTGAACTTTCTGGAGGAGGCAAGCAGTCTTCCATCCTTGTACCATTTTACTTTGGTTGGATCCTGTGCTACTTCACAGCTGAGGGAGGCACTTGCTGCCAGGGCAGCACTCACCTCTTTCTGCACCTGCTCCTGGTTTATAAACACAGGTTTTGGCTCTGAGGGAAGAAAAGAAAAAGTATTGACTGAGGGACCGAAATGAGACCAACTTGCAGGTTTGTATGTACAGGTTGGAACAGGTTTAGGTTACCACTTGTGCCCAAACTAATAGCCTTCACTAGAGAATATCAGCTCTTCTGTTGAAACAAAGTGTCAAATCTAGGCAAGAAAGAACCTAGGAACTGAAGGAACCAAGAGGGTCCTTGAACACCAGTCCCATGGTTGCAAGTCACTATGCAAACATATTGAACCCAAAAGAACATCTGTCCTGCAGGCAACCAAAACCTGAGTTCCTTTTACTTAAGACCCACTGTGAAACATCAAAACACATAAACATGTGATAGTCAAACCACTGGCTGCCTTTTCATGACCCAGAACAGTACTCCTGGCTTCCTGAACAGACTCCTCATGGCCTCTACCATTGCCACAACTGTGACTGTCAAAGGCACAAAGGAAATATGCTCACCAACGCAGTCCTTTGTTCTTTGTGTGTGATTTGCAGATATCTATCTTACTTTGAGCTCTGGCAATAGTCAGCTCTACCAGGTCTCTTACTGTGAGTAGCAGACTCACCTATCCAGATGCAGCCTCCAACATAAAGGCATAGTAAAAAGGCAGTGTACTACTAGGAGAAGTTCCTGCTTCTCCTGCCATGAAAGGCTGCACGTAGAACATGCACTCCAGCCTCACTGCACATACTTATCTTAGTCAAATGTTTAGGTGAACAAGAATTACAGTTTGGGATCTCAGGCACAGGAGAGATTTGAATAATATCTTGAATATTGCTTCCACTGTACATATATTACTAATTATTGCTCTACAGACAGACTGAAACAGGTCTTCGTGTCATACTGAAACCAAATACTTTCTACAAACCCAGGCAATCAAGTCTAGGGAAAAAACCTCAGCACAGACTACAGTGATCCAGGTGCAGTATAATAGAAACTAGATTTTACTTTACTGTTCTCTGCTGTATTTCATACAACACCTGTCTTACCTGTGACATGAATCTTGAAGGTGAGTTTCTGGCCAGCAGCCTCGCAGCTGTACTCCCCTGCATCTTTCTTCTCCACCTGGCTCACCACCAGCCGACGCTGTTTGCCCTCTGACTCTACCTTGAACTTCTTGCTCGAGGTGATCAGTTTCCCCTCCTTTTATCACTTGACCTCTGTGATAAAATGTTTGCTCATTAAGACCGGGATGTGGTAGCATTGTGGTGGAGTGCTTGTTCATTAGGACCGGGATATAATGGTGGAATATGGAGGCCACAAAGGTTGCAGAACACTCTAATTTTATGGGTAGATTGTGTACTCTGCGTAGTTACAGGCAAAGCGCGCCCCGATGGATACAAAGTTCCACGGAAGGACCAACCAAGGAACGACACACCAAGTCGCACGATCACAACCGACCAATTAAAGGACAATACGCTCGGGATGGACAATACAAAAGAAGTTGCAAGGGACGGGACGGCGCGGCAGTTGGAGGAACAATAATCCCCCTGTCGCCCAGCGCTGAATTGCCTTTTAGTTTTACCCGCTACAATTAATAAAAGTTTATAATTGGAACATTATTGGCTCATTGCTTATAAATTGATGACAACCTCCATCTTCTCCTGGGCCACCTCGCAGCTCAGCGTGGCATTTTTCTGTTGTTGCAGCCTTCACCACCTTCTGTACCTTCTCCTTGTTTGTAAATACAAATTCTGGCTCTGAAAAGAGAGAGATACATTAGTTTGGCCTCTTGAAAGAAGAGCAGGTTTTGGGGAAGGAGTCAGAAAAATGAATCAGTTCTCCCAGCCTGATGCCCCAAGAGAATGATGTGGAGAGAAGTTGTGCAATTTATGGATGCCCCATCCCTGAAAACATTCAAGTCTAGGCTGGATGGGTGTTAGAGCAACCTAGTCTCAAAGAATGTGTTCCTTTCCAGGACAGAGATTGGAACTGGATGATCCTCCAGGTCCCTTCCAACAAAAGGCATTCTGTGATGCTTCTTGTATGACTCTCATGACTCTTTCGTCCCCTAGCTGCCATTTACTTATGTCTTCAAAACATCAACTTATACAAAACATTCCTGTAGTATTCTCTCCCATGCTAAATGAGCCCTTCCAAGACAAAAACATGTTACATAGAGCACACCCCCTAGTGCTTGACACAAAGCCCCTGTTCTGAAACTTCCTGAGACGCAGCTGCATTGCAGAGTTGTTCTAGTGGTACAGGCACGTGGGAATGGAGAAGTGCAATCAGAACTTTCTTGTCTATGGCCTCATTCCCACAGCAAAAGGAAATTCCTGAAGATTTTAAAAGATGGAGCTGCCTCACAACTGTATTTAGAATAATTTGTTCAATTTCCTCATCAGAAATTAACCACCCCAAAGTTCAGCTCCAAAAATTTTAAGCATAGCAGGGAAAACTTACAAACTAATGACCGTTTTCTAAAACATTCTAGAATGAAAGGCCAAAATGTGTTCTCTCTCACCTGTGACATGAATCTTGAAGGTGAGTTTCTGGCCAGCAGCCTCGCAGCTGTACTCCCCTGCATCTTTCTTCTCTACCTGGATCACCACCAGCCGACACTGTTTGCCCTCTGACTCCACCTTGAACTTCTTGCTCGAGGTGATCAGTTTCCCCTCCTTGTACCACTTCACCTCCATCTTCTCCTGGGCCACCTCGCAGCTCAGCGTGGCATTTTGAGTCAGTGCAGCCTTCACCTCCTTTTGTACCTTGTCCTTGTTTGTAAACACGTCTTCTTTCTCTGCAGGGACATCACAACAGTCACACCATTTTGCTGTAGTCTGCTGCAGAGCTTACTCCAGTTCCCCATTTTCATTATACTTGCCCTTCACAGGGACCATCATGATGCCTCATTAAGACAGGAAAATACTTTCCCCTCTATTTTGCCTTGGGAAATGAATAGGCATATCATTTCATATCATATCATAAATCTAAACATTTCGCAGTCTGATAGCAGATTTGGACATGAGATTTAGAACACCTGCATGCACTGCTGAACCTCCTCCCTTCTCTTTGTTTCTTCTGATGTCTCTCTACATTTCCAGTAAATCAGAAGGGAATGGCCCTCTAGAACAGGTTGCCCAAGGAGACTGTGGATGCTCCATCCCTGCAGGCATTCAAGGCCAGGCTGGATGTGGTTCTGGGCAGCCTGGGCTGCTGCTTGGCAACCCTGCACATAGGAAGAAGGGGGTTGGAACTGGATGAGCACTGTGGGCCTTTGCAACCCAGGCCATTTATGAGTCTGATTAGTGGCATTTTCCACCTCATTGTGTCATTCAAATTTTGTAACCAGATCTCATCAAACACCTCCCCTTTTCTCACTCCTTGCATGCCTGGTGTGCTCTTGCACTGTAACCCTGCAGACACCAGCTGACTACAAGAGCTGCACAAGTTACCCTCCTTGCCTATTGTTTGTTGCAGTAATTCATTCCTGGATGGAAAAGCACATGTAGAAAAGTGTTGCTATGACACTAGATGACAAAGAAAGTCCTATAGCCAAAATGTTTTGCACCAGAGAGGCTGTAAGTTGATCCTCCAAATGCAAGACACACAAAATGAAGTGTTCCTTTATCTCTGGGATTCCAAGCATTTTCTCACCTCTGACTTTCACTTGGAATGTTGCTTTGTCATCTTTTGTTTCACAGCTGTAGCTCCCTTGGTCTTTCAGGGTCACATTTTTGACCATGAGCTTGCGGTGCGTCCCCTGGGAGATGATGGTTGTCCTCTGGTCCTGCTTCACCTCTATTTGATCTTTCTTCTATACGACAGCTCCGCTTGCAGCTGACACCTCACACACCAGCTCCAGGTCTTCAGAAGGACTGACTGATATTTCTGGAGTCGTTTTGGACTTGCTGACAAAATTAATGGCTTCATCTGAAGAAAAAAAGAGAAAGTGGTTTACATCCTGACTCAGGCTTATTCAGCACAGCATTAAGATACAGTTAGAACTGATTGTAATGTCTCTGCTCATTACATCTAGGGGATCAAGTTTCACCTCTGGAGGTACTCACATACAAACATGTGCTTGATTCTCCTGTGTAAGGAAAGAGTAAGTTCTATGCAGACAGTTCTTATTACTTCTAATCAATTCTGTATTCTGCACATGTTCTTCTGAAGCTAAAATGAAGGCAGCTAAGTAACCTGTTTGCAATACATGAACAAACCAATTCAACACCTTGTCTCTAAGCTAACAAGCAGCGTTTGATGAGCACATCAGTATTTCATGCCCTTCATTCCATCCAGACTGTATTGGCAATAACTATGCTGGTATTAACAAGGATAGCAATTACAAGCAAAATGGTAGAAATACAGAAGATATAAGGAAAAGGGAACTCACCAGAGCTGAGGCTATCCTCCCTGGTGAGCGATCTCCAAGAGATGCTGCCTCAGTGAGGGTCAGCCCTTAAATGAGGTCTCAGAGGAGGTGGAGTCGAACTCCACCCCTCCAGGGAGCACAGCTACATAACTTTCACCTGTGCTCCCACAGCTGACCCCACACTTGCCTCAGCTGATCAATCAGTGGTTCACATTGTGATCTCCCATACACTCCACCCCTTCACAACGTGAACCAATGATTAGGTGAGTTCCCCTTATTACAGAGACCCAATCACAACGCTGATACAATCTCCCGTCGCATTAGATGTTGATATTATTCAAATGATGATGATTGGATGGGTGTTTATGATCTTCCATGGGCCAGTGCTTGATAGATGTTACCGGAGACAAATCATCTTGAAGTGCAGGTCCGTCTGCGTTTCATCAGTCCAGAGTAATGGT
The DNA here is from genome assembly GCF_054131305.1 of Coturnix japonica. Classification (NCBI taxonomy): domain Eukaryota; kingdom Metazoa; phylum Chordata; class Aves; order Galliformes; family Phasianidae; genus Coturnix; species Coturnix japonica. Next base: position 14,713,518 of record NC_140671.1, on the reverse strand, counting down.
CCTAGAGGCTTAGAATCAATCTTAAGGGGAGTAATATAGATGTTTCAAGGGTACTAGGAGGGGAAGATCCGCCCTCCAGGGCAAGATACAGGCCGTATTCTTATCTTGGGTCAATACTTCTGCTTGTACTGGATTATGTCCCGGCCTCCGATACCATACCCTCTGGCCAGATATCTGTGGCTGTATAACTATATCTGGCACCAGAGGAGGAGTCTTGATCTGCCATAGGGACATAATAGGTGTTCCTTTAGCAATAAAGGCCGGAGTATTGACCACGATGTCAGTAGGCCATGTACCTATCACCGAGGGGGTGACTGAACCTCCCACCTCCAATAATCTCCCCCAAGGTGCAAGTAGGCCACACCATTTGGGTCCTACCTGCACCTTCCAAGGCCAATTTATCTTATGGATTCCCGGTTCTAAATTCTCAGGGGCAGGGAGCAGAAGATTATTTTCAGTACCAACCTGCAGTTTTACCTTATTATCGGTGCCTGTAATTTGGATCCTAAGAGGGGAGGCCCATATAGTTTGTAACATTTTCAGGGCACTGGGTCTGCCATCCCGAGGTCTTTCATTCAGGTCCCGCACGGTTTCATATAATCTTTTTGTCCACCCCTGCAGGGACTGAGAGTCTGTTTTCAGGGCAGCCTTAAGGATACCATTATAACGTTCAATAAGGCCTGCCCCTGTTGGGTTATATGGCAGGTGGAATCGCCATTCAATGTTGTTTTCTTCTGCCCAGCGCTGTATCATCGCTCCAGTGAAGTGAGTCCCTTGGTCACTCTCGATAACTTGAGGTGTCCCGTATGCAGACATCAGTTTAGTAAGTGCCTTAATTGTGTATGCTTGATTTGCCTTTGGTACAGGATAGGCTTGCAGCAGTCCACTTACAGTGTCAACGCAGGTCAGGGCATATCTCGCCCCCTCAGACCGAGGGAGGGGCCCAATGTAGTCGACCTGCCATCTCTGAAGAGGACTATATCCTCTAGCAATGTGGGATGTTGTTTCAGGCAACGGTCTCGGTCTCATCTTTGAGCAAGCATCGCAATCCTGACATGCTTGAACGATATCAGATAGTTGTACAGGCAGCCCCCATGCTTTAGCAGCTGCCCACATTATCTTCTGTCCAGCATGCCGTAGCTTCTGATGTAACCAACGGGCAATATTTTCAGATTGTGAATTCTCAATCCATCGGATTCGGGCCAGTGTGTCAGCTTCATCATTTCCTGGTGACTGCAAGGGTTGATGACCAGAGACATGGTAGACACATACTGTCCTGTGTTTGACCGTATTCCAAATGTCTACCCACATGTCTTTACCCCAAATCGGTCGGGCGTGGATAGTCCATTCCTGGGTAGCCCATTGCGTAATCCACAGAGTGAGCCCCCGGTACACAGCCCAACTATCTGTACAGATGTTCAGGACGCCGTCACCAGGTTCTTTAGTTATAACCATCCACACGGCTCGCAATTCTGCCCATTGGCTGCTTTGACCATCCCCCTCATCAAACCAGATGGTCTCAGTAGAGGGATGGTATGCTATTGCTCGCCACTTGCTCGGGTTGCCTCTGCTGGACCCATCCGTATACCAGGCATCTTCAGGAATAGGATATCTTCCTTCCTGAACGGGACTCTTCTCTGGTGGAGCAACCATCGGTTCTTTTGATGTATCACTGTGATACGTCACTGGGCCTAGGATCTTCTGTAGTACTTCTTTAAGTGGAGATGAAGACAGACTGCTTCTCTGGCTTAGATAGGCGACCCATCGTGCCACCGTTTGTGCTTGGGCCACCCCCGTCTTAGGAAGGTGAGTCAAATCTCTCACCCACCCCTGGATTGGTAATGAAGTCTTAACTATGACCTCTGCTGTTTGCGTTATCGGCTCTACTGCTTGTAATGCCGAATAGGCAGCCAATAACTGTTTCTCAATCATGCTATATCGTTCTTCTGCTCCGTGCCAAACCTGAGACCAGAATCCAATGGGGGTTTGAACAGAACTCTGGCGTTGCCACAGGCCCCAGCCAAAACCATCTTGAGTAACATGAACATCTAGTTCAGCTGGGAGGGTCGGATCAAATATACCCAACGCCTGAGCTTGTTTAACTGCCAGTTTTGCCTGTTGGAAAGCATCCTGTTCTATCTTTCCCCAATTCCATGATTGACCCTTCTTTGTAAGCTTGTATAATGGCCTTAATAGCTGAGCTAAATGAGGTATAAAGGAGCGCCAATACCCCAATATACCCAAACATTCTTGCAATTGTTTTGATGTTGTAGGGACTGGAAACGCTTGGACTTTATCTACTACCGCACTGGGTAGTACTTTGGTTTTCCCGGACCAAATTACTCCCAGGAATTTTACAGATAGCCCCGGACCTTGCACCTTCTGTGGGTTTATAGCCCACCCTCTTTTCTGCAGGTAAGCTATCAACAAATCTGCTGCTTGTCTCACCGCCTCTAACGAATCGGATGTTAACAGGAGGTCATCAATATAATGATATAAATTGACATTATTTGGCTTTTCCCACTTAGCCAGATCACGTGCCACTAAATTATGACAAAAAGTGGGCGAATGTACGTACCCTTCGGGTAGGACCTGGAAAGTCCATTGCCTCCCTTCCCATGTAAATGCAAACTGATCTTGCGATTCTTCACTGATTGGAATACTGAAGAATGCATTCGCCAAATCCAAGACACAGTGATATGTTTTGATTTCCCTGCTTAGTGTGTCCATTAGGGAGGCAATATTGGGTACAGCCGCATGAACAGGTGGCGTGACCTTATTTAATTCCCTATAGTCTACTGTCATCCTCCATGTTCCATCCAGTTTTCGCACTGGCCATATTGGGGAGTTATATGGGCTATGTGCAGGCCTTATAATACCCACTCTTTCTAATTCCTGCACCGTCTTTGTTATTTCATCCTGCCCACCCAGGAGTCTGTACTGTTTCACATTAGTAATCCGGCGTGGCTTCGGCAAACAAATAGGCTCATGTTTTGCATGGCCTCTCAATATTGTCTGGATTGCCCGGATACTAATGCATCTCTGCCGCAATCGGAACTCTCCCACTGTTGTATGGAGAGCCAGACCCCACAGGATATCAATTCCTAATATATACTCTGGAATTGGGGCAATGGATACCTTGTACTCCCGTGGTGGAAGACGCCCGACCCCCAGTTTTACCCAGGTTTGGGTGACCGGAATGGTTTGTCCCCCAAAACCTCCAATCATCACTCTATTACCTTTAAATTTAGTTGGGTCTCCATATATTATAGATGTCTCTGCCCCGGTATCAACTAGGGCCATAACCTTCTGTATATTCTTTCGGGACCAGTATATCGTCAGTTCCACATAGGGCCTCCGGTCCCGTCTAGAGGCCCTAGGAGGACTGACATCCCTCGTCAAGCCATGAACTGAGCCAGATTCAAGTCTTTTACCTCCGATACCTCCGGTGTCATAACCCGAGGCACCTGAGGTGGCTTCTTTTTCCTATTTGGAACTATAAAATCTTCTAAATTCCATGTTGTTGTTGGTCGCCGCTCTATAAATCTTATCCCTGGCCTTTTGGGTTTATTCTGAAATTTTTGTTCATCCTTCAGTTGCTTCCACAACTGAAGGAGAACCTGATTGGGCTGCCCATCAATTTTTGAAAACTGAACGCCTGCCCGGAGCAGATCATTAAACATTTGTTTCCGGGATACCCTAACAGGTCCTGCCCGAGAAGTTCGCGGGGCCGATCTTCTGGCTCGCACTATTGGAAAAGCCTCGGCATCCTCAATCACCCTGATATTGCGCTTAGCTCGTAAACGCTCAGTTTCTCCGAGGTCTGCTACCAATTGGGCGGCTTGTTGGACTACTGCCTCTGCGGATACTACTGGATTAAGTATGGAAACCAAGGTTCCATACATATGAGAGGGTGCTTACTGTAAAATTAGGTCCCTCATTCCCGCAGAAAATTTAACCATATCAGGGCTATCGAATGTGTCTTCGTAGATAGCCTCTCTCATACCTAATTCGCGTATATAATTTTGAAGGTCTTCCATAGAAGACCACATCCCTGTGTTTACTGGCATGTCAGTTTTATTTGTCCACACCATGCGGCAAGCAGCCGTTATCCATTCTACAATTGAATGGTTTTCTTCAGGGAACTGAGTCCCAGCATACAGTCTCTGCCGAAGGGCAGGATGTACTGTTATTGTGGCCAACTTAGATACTTCGGGGCCACTAACCAGTACACTATCTGCCCCTGAATCCCATAACCGTAATAACCAAGCCGGAACACTTTCCCTTGGCCTTTGCCTAAATCGTTGCACTAGGTCCATGAGTTCAGTAGGCGTATATGGACGGGCTGTTACATGTAAAACAGATTCGGCAGGGGGCCATTGATCAGGAGGCACTCCTGCTGGTCGATCTTGAATTTTCTTTGTTTTTTGAGTTATTACTGGACGGACTTCTAGTGAGTCCGTCTCAGATGGTTTTTCTAGATCAGATTTAGTGATCTTATTTTGATTCATTTCTTCAGGATCTTGATCGTCATTAAATGAAATGTATCTAATTTGAGGGTTGGAGGAAGAAAATGACGGTTTTTTTCCTGTCAATAGATTGATCTCACCCTCCAATTTTTCAATACGGGCCTTTAACAATTCATTTTCATGTGCAATGTTGTTTGAGTTTATCTCTGCCCGATTTAAAGCATTTAATAATGGCCAGGCTGCCATAGATGCAGCCATTCGCTTTTCTTTTGTAATTAAGATATCTTTTTGTAGTCCTAGAAAGTAATCAGTTAGACAATAGGCGTCCATGTTATTTGGTACTCTTAAAGGGCCCCATTGTTCAATAATTGTTGCTAATTGGTAATATGGGGACGCCTCAAAACCTGGAATTTGTCCAGGAAGGCATGTCCCTAAGGGGGTGGTCTTCTCCCCCTTGTACCAATTAAAGATTTTCCACACAAAGGACATTTTTTTTTTCCTTATATTTCTAGATGCCAAGTCAGTGGCTCCTGCCTGGCTTGCCAAATGTATTGGCAATAACTATGCTGGTATTAACAAGGATAGCAATTACAAGTAAAATGGTAGAAATACAGAAGATATAAGGAAAAGGGAACTCACCAGAGCTGAGGTGATCCTCCCTGGTGAGCAATCTCCAAGAGATGCTGCCTCAGTGAGGGTCAGCCCTTAAATGAGGTCTCAGAGGAGGTGGAGTCGAACTCCACCCCTCCAGGGAGCACAGCTACATAACTTTCACCTGTGCTCCCACAGCTGACCCCACACTTGCCTTAGCTGATCAATCAGTGGTTCACATTGTGATCTCCCATACACAGACAGAACCTGCCTGAGGAGCAAGCTGATGGCTGTCAGCTACAGGCAGACCTAGCTTTGTACTGCATTTCTTAGAGCAACAACTGTTGCTTTCAGTCACTGAATATACCAAGGCCAATTACTATGCCAGGAACATTTATGGCATCAGTGAACAAAAAATGCGTTAAAAATTGTAATAGACAGGAGCCATTTATTCTTTTATAACTAGGTGACCAAAGAACAACAGTCCTTCTAGAGTCAAGCTGTTAAGAACTAATAGCATCAATCAATATCACATAGATAGATTACTTCCCTGCCCTAAGACCATCTTGCGACCATTTGGTGCTCCTAATTAAGCCCTCTTGATGGCATTTTGTCTGAGCCATGCGACATTTTGTGATAGGAGTTACTGCTAGTGTTCCCTTAACCCTACACCAAAGTAGGAGGTATCCATTCTCAGGGAATCATGCAGGCTTCCTCTGTATTTGATGCTCAGAGACAGCCCCAGAACTTTTTAAATCTTAGCTTAGCTCTCATCCAATAATGTTCATCAAACAGTGCAACTTGTCCTTTGGGGATGCCTTTGTTCTGCATCAACCAGTTCCAACGGAGTCTTCTTGGCTTGTTTTAGATCAGTTTTTCAACAGATAAAGCCAGGGTCTTTGAATTACAAAGTGAAATTGCAGAATGCATGATTCTCAACCAAACAGAACAGCAGGTGGGATGCAGGGTGAATACCTGAACCAACACCACCTGCAAGCAATCCTTCAATATCTTAGGAATCTCTAGCCACCCCAAATCCAGTGTTGTGCTTGATCTATCATCTCTGCTGAGTTTTTAGCTAAGCTGATGGTGAGCATCACGGTGGTGATGGGTGAGCAGTCAGACTAGAGGGTCTTAATCAACCGTAAGGATCCTGTGATCAGAGGAACGTGAATGTGCTGTTAAAGGTCACAAGCGCTGCACTGCAGCATGAGCATACACAGCGAAAGGCTTTCAGTAGAGCTTCAGTTCATAAATGAGGACTGGGTTATGGAAAATAGGCTCAAGATATAAAACAGAAAACAGATCTTAACGCCAGGTTCTGTGAATGCAACCAGCTGAATTTCACAGATATTGAATTTCAATGACAATTTCTTGTGTTATTTTACCCTCCAGCTCCACCCTGAACAGGAACATGTCAGTGACAAGCATTACTCCTCCAGGCTTGACCTAACAGTGCTTTACTTGCACTATGAGCTAATGGCTGTGCTTACAGCACCTCAGGGAGACACCTCAGAGATCACAATGTCCTTCGGGTACAGCAGGAGACACTCAACTCTCCAAATGTGGAGTTTAATTTGTCCAAAGAGGAGACAGGATTCCCATGCTAATAACTTAGGACCATTTCAGTCATAGGTTTAAAGATGATGTAAGTGCTGAGGCAATACATGAACTAGATGAATGAAGCCCAGATGTCAGGGCTCAAGTCGTGACTCCAGCCCCAGCTGGAGCTAAGGCTGTCTTGAATTCATCACAACACAGTTACATTATTTGCTCATACTGTGGATTTGCATAGGGACAACAGGAAGGTCAGAATTGCTTCAATAGAGCTATGCAATCTTTGTCCTAAATACTGGAAACCCACAGCATTGGACAAATAAAATGAATTAAGTCTGAAGTGCTTTACATGGATTGTGATCCTATGTTTGCCTCACAAACTTACCTGAGACTTTCCAATCAAAAATCAGAGTGTCATCTCCAATTGTGTAGATGTATGTTCCCTCGTCTTCTTTCGTTACAGCTGAAGCCACAAGCTTATGCAGTTTCCCTTTATCTTCCATTGTGAATTTCTTACTGGTCTTGATTTCTTTGCCATTTTTGTACCACTTCACCATGACATTGGCTTCAGAGGTCTCAGAAACAAATTCAGCTTGTTTTCCAGCAACGGCCCTGATTACTCCTCCACTTGTCTCTTTGATTACGAAGTTTGCCAGTGCTGAAACAAAATATGAAGACACAAAATACATATGATGGTAAAGAACTGCAGGGACATTGGTGACCATGAGGCATTCATTTATCATAAGATCAAACGTGCACGTTTAATCCTAGTTCTAATTGCTAGATTCTAATTCAGAAGCTGGCAAATTGGCAGCTTTTATAAACCACGTACCAGATTACCTTATCTCCACAAGTTGAAGGACGTACACTGTACAGGGGACAGAGCCAAAGGAAGAAGCCCAAGGCTTCAAGAAAATGTCTAAAATAGGAAAACTGAGGAAAGAATTGGAACAAGCAAACTAGAAGGAAATCAATGGAGGGGGTATCTATTACTGCACTGTAACCCCCTGGCAAACAAATCAAGCCTAAAAGATAGAGATATCACTTAGGACTGAAAAGAAAAAAGAAAAAAAAGAATTCCTTTATGGAAATTAATTGGAGTGCAAAAGTTAGATGATAAAACTGGCCCTTATTAACACACAGTGGAATAATTGACTTCAAAGATTCAAAATCTCACCACTGTCTTAGCCAAAAGTTCAAGCCTAAGTCCACGGTCCTATTTTACTGAGGGTAATTGAGCTTGTTTTCCAACTTCTTGTTAACATATCACTTCAAAACAGCGCACACAACTGAGTTGGGTCTGTTGAGACAGCGCAGTCAGAGCTGCTAAAATCAAAGTCTGGATTATGCATGCATTTGTTCTGCAGTTCCAAGAACACGCATGTATAATACAAATTCAACAACGTTCTACAGAATGCCTGTATTTAGGAGCTCGAGAGCCAGCTGATGGACACTGGGATGACTGAGATCCTGTCAATACATTTAACTCCATCCTATCATACAGTCAAATTTCATTCATTTTTTCAGGAACTGTCTCTTATCATTGTAGTCCCGTCACCACTGCTGGATGTGAGCCCAACCACACAAAAGCAGCTGCTGGTTTTCACTGCAGATACTGCAGTAAGGAGAAACAGCCTCCAGACTGGACCAGCTGAGCGTGGCCCTACCAGGATTTGCTCCAAAGGTCTTATTACCAGTAGTGCTTCCCGATGAAATACATGGGGGTCCTCCTTTGATTCCAACCCCAACCCACCCCACCATGCCCCCTGATAACATCCATCAGGGCCACATCTCGACAGCTCCTGAACACCTCCAGGGATCCCACCACCTACCTGGGCAGCCTGTGCCAGTTAATTCTGTGGGCAGACCTGCCAGTATGAAATATTATGCTAACATGACAAAGAGAGAGAAGAAAAGCAAAATTAAGACTAGCTGACAAGCCTTGGCAGGAAGTTCTGCTCTCCATCAATTTAGTCCCTGTGACTCTTCACAGGTGTTTTCTACATTTGGGATCACTGCTACAAAAAGAGATGTTGACATCATCTCTTGTGGCCACCCTGACAGAAGAGCAGGAAGGCTGGGATGCTCTTTTTCCTGTCTTTCCCTTGATTTCCTCTATATCTTAGGGACGAATCACAGGACAGAACACAGAAATCAAATGGCTCTACAAAGCAGATTGGCCAGTTCAAGTCAAAACAGCCACTGAAAACACCCCAGATGCTGTCTGACAACAGCTGGACTGTCGGGGAGTCAGGTGAATGCAGTCTGCTGGCCCTGGGCAGGAAGAGGACAGCCCAGACTGTCACATACCTTTCACTGAAAGCTGATAGAGCATTTTATCCCCCTCACAGATGCACTGATAACTTGCAGCATCATCCATTGAGTCGTTGTGAATTTTCAGGGTGTGTTTCTTCCCCACAATTTGCAGTTCATAATTTTCACTGGCCTTGAGCTCCTTCCCATCCTTCATCCACTCCACAGTAGCGCCTGTGTCTGAAAGCTCAGCCTGCAGTTTGGCTTCCTCACGCAGCCAAGCGCAGATCTTTTCTACATCTTTGCTCTTCTTGGTAAATCTCACTGCAGCACCTGTCAGGAGCAAAGGCCTCGTTATTTCAATTTAGATCAGGCTAACGTGGTCAATGTTTGCTGTAACATCTCTGAAAAAGTATCACCTTCTGTTCCTGCACTCATCATTGTGTCAGTGCTGAGCAATTCACGATATTTCATTTGGTCTTCTTGCTGGATTTACTAAGTAAAAATCAACCAAACATCTCCTTCTACTGATTAATAATGCTCTAAACATGCTTCTGCAGAGGTTTCCACCCAATGACAAACAGGTCCTCCCATCATGAATGTTTATTTGTTCTACTTTGTCATGCAAAGCTGATTGATAGAGATATTATTGGAATGATTGCTCCCCTACTTCTAAACTATTCCAGTGCAATCAGAAAGGCTGTCTGAACCTGCAGCTGAAAGTACTGCTCTATGGTCATGCAGTGGTAAACCTGGTGACTGAATGCACTGGCCAATAGCTGTGAACTGCAGACATTCATCAGCTGGCATGCTTGCACGTTGTTGTAAGGTCAATAGTAAACATGGCATCCCCTCCAGGTACAGCTTCACCAGTTGTTAGGGGGGATTTCACAGCCAGGACTGGGTCTGAGGAAGAACATGTATGTCTTAATGCTCTTTAGATGCAAGTCTGGTATCTCATTTAGAGATGGAAGATTAAATCATAGGTACATTTCTACTTCTCCCTTTGCATGAGTGCTAGAAGAAGCACTTCTGTGCTTAAGATCTGTTACAGAAAGTTCTGCCTCTTGCACATGTGAGATATCAAAAGATAAGGATATTCATGTCTCTGTCACAGAAACAACTCGTATCACTTTAGTGGTAGCTGGAGGTTGATAGGAGATAGGAGAACTAGGAATAAAGGAAAGCCTTTGGTGTGTTAATGCACTGCTAACCTTAAAGTCAAAGGAAGCATCTTTAGGGAACCAACACAGCTGCTCAGCACACACTGACCCATTTCCATTGGGATTTTTGTGCTTACCAAGGTGCACGCTCCCTGGGAATTCCAGAGACGGGCTCTGTCCATGCGCATTGACTGCAGACACTCGGAACTGATCATCAGCCTCTTCAGACAGATTGCTCACCGTGAACTCTGGGACGGGGACATGAGACTCGTGGCACCTCACCCAGGTGAAGCCAGTTAGTTTCTTGCATTCCACAATGTAGCCATCGACTGGAATGGGGCGGTGCATCTTCGGAGGGGACCATGCCAGCGTCACTGAGGTTTCTGTTTTATTTTTCACCACGGGGTCAGTTGGGGGCTGGGTGGGAGGTTTTCTGGGAGCTGAACAGAAATAAATTTCAGAAATATTAGCATAAGGTCATGTAGGCTGGAAAAGACCTTCAAAAGACCTTCAAAATCAGCAGACTCAACTTTCAGCATGACCTACTGAGTCCCACCATTAACTACTGTGGTACCTGAGGACATACATGACAAGCTTATTCCTGCAGGTATTTACATAGTGAATATATTCACCCTCTGGTTGCTTTGGAACATTTTAGAGGTTAAAATCCCATCAGACTTTTTCACTGTGTGCAGCCACTGATACAGGCAGGAGGCTGGGAATTACCTGATGGGCTCTAGTTACAGACTACTGACACAGTAAAGGATTGATTTCATTTAATTTTGGCCATCAGAAAGTTTGGTGTCTGGTTTCAGTCACCCATCTGGACTCCAATTATAATCATATGGAGAACAGCACATTCAGGAGAACTCATCTCAATAAACCTGAATGAAATCACAGAATCATAGGATCATGGGAGGGCTTGGGTTGGAAGAAACCTTCAAGATCATTAAGTGCTAGATGCCAAAGGTCCCACTAACACAGTATTAAGCCAAAAGCTAGATGCTGGAATCAGATCTCCTGACCTTACCATCAGAAACTGAGATGTCATATTTTGCTCAGAGGTGCCTGCTTGTAGGAGGGACAGCTTCCGAGCTTTTTCTGCTCCAGGAACCAGCTCGAGCTTCAGAATTTAAACAGCAGTCAGAAATTAAACTGAGCTTTGTCACCTCCATCAAATAGAAGGAGTGGTTGGGTGGTACAGCTTTCCAAATCGCTTAGAAACTGTCACAACAATCAGATGCCTACCTTTTCTTTTTTAACTTGTTAATACATAGAGCTTAATAGCATCAGAATGCCCCAAGCACTTCAGACAACAGGACAGCTGTAAACCCTTCTTTAAGGATTCCTTTGTTTAACCACTGAGTAACTGTAATTCAGTGGTGCTGGTAGGAGAAGGGAAGTCCTAATCTTCCCAGATGGTGAACAGAGTTGATGTTCACATGCAGACTGGTGCTGCAGCAGAGCCAGAAACCACTCATTTGGGAAACACAGCACCAAGAAAATAATGGGAATAGCTTCATAAAATCAGGAGCTTCACTCAAATTTCATGTCAGATCTATAATTCTTCCTATTTTCAGGAATAAATGATTTCCCTTTTTCTTGTAGTTTTATTTTCTTTTCCTTTCCAGCAAGCAGCTTTGTAGCTTACAAATTGTTTTCTAATCACCTCCTGGTGTGGACAAATCACACAGGTCTGACTCCATGTTTTACACAGTTAGCATATTATATTTGTTCCACTATGGAACTGTACAGTCATAGAATGGCCTGGGTTGAAAAGGATCCCAAAAATCATCCAGTTCCAACCCCCTGCTATGTGCAGGGACGCCATCCACCAGACCAGGCTGCCCAGAGCCACATCCAGCCTGGCCTTGAATGCCTGCAGGGATGGGGCATCCACAGCCTCCTTGGGCAACCTGTTCCAGTGCGTCACCACCCTCTGAGTGAAAAACATCTTCCTAAGATCCAACCTGATCCACAACCCCTACACACCCTCAGAGCCCCCTAGAGCCCCTAGTCCTCCTATTGCCCACCACAGCCCCATATGCCCACTAGAGTCCCCCTCAACTCTCTTTACAGGCCCTGCACAGCTCTATATAACAGTCTTATAGAACTACCTCTAGTAGAAGCAATCTCCACACAGAGATCCTTTCCCAGCACACTGCGCCACGGGGGGAGCAAAACGGGGGGGGGGCACATACACACACAGCGCCGGGGGGGCCCGTAACCGACCCCCACCCATCCTTTAAAGGGGTGGGGGGTCCGTTTTAATGGGGGGGGGGCGAGATCACCTTCACCCCCCACCCCCCCATCCCCACCCCATCCTTTAAAAGGGGGGTGTCCATTTTGGTGTTGGGGGGCAGTGACAATCCGCCCCCCCACCCCATCGTTTAAAGGAGGGGGGGTCCGAGACCACCCCCCCCACCCCATCTTTTAAGGGGGGGGGTCAGGGGCTCATGGGGGGCAGCACATCGTGCACAACATTGTGGGGGGGGGGGGGCTTTAAAAGGGGGGGGTTACAAAAAGCATAGCTCTAACTATAGATGGGATTGGGGGGGGCTCAATCGATGGGGGGGGGCCCTTCATGCAGGGGGGGCACAGCGTAAGTCAGCGGCTTTGAGGGGGGGTGTTGGGGCTGTTTGGCCTTTGGGGGGGTTATTGTGTGCCCCACCCCCACCACCCCCCCACACAATGGGGTGTTAATGTGGGGGGGGGGGGCTTAGATTAGTTGCGTTCCCTATAGCACTGCCCCGCCCCGTCATTAACCCCCCCGCTTTATCCTTACGGCTGACCCCCCCCCGACAGCGCCCCATTCATCTTGATGGGGGGGGGGTTTGTCACACGACCCCGGCGCGGCTTACGGCACATCGTCGACCCCACCCCACCCCCCATAACCCCACCCGGGGGGGGAGGGGGCGATGTGGTGAGTGGGGGGGGGGTTCCGGAGGTGGGGGTGAGCAAAGCGCAATATGGGGGGGGGGGTCCTATAACTGGAGGGCAGCGGCTGCACAAAGAGCCCGCGGGGGTCGGAGAGCAGCACTTTGGCTGGGGGGGGTCCACGGGGTCCGGGTGTAATGCTGCCCCACCCCCTCCCCCACCCCCCACTGCCGCCCCCCCCCCCCGCGTTCCCCCCCCGCCCCAACGTCAGCTCCTGCGGCAGCTCCTCGTCGCTCTCCTCCTCCTCTTCCTCGTCTGGGGGGTCAATATGTGTGTGGGGGGGTCCCATCGGGCAGCGGCAGCTCCGCCGGCTCCGATTGGCTGAGCCGCAGTGCGCGGGAGCGGCTGTTGTGTGCCGGTCGGTGGAGGGGCGGCTCTTCATGGAGCTGCCCCGCAGCCAACAACAGCCTGAATGAGATCCTGGAGTCCCAGACGCTGGAGGATGAGCTGGGAAAGAGCAGAGGCTCCCCACAGAAGGGCAAATCACGTCTGATAACGTGAGTGTGGAGCACAGCCAGCCTCTTCCTCACATGTGTGGGGCTTCCATGTTCCTCTGTGCCCATTGCAATGTGCCACCCCAATCCTGCTGCCCAGCCAGGAGTGGATGGGATGAGCAGGTTGGGATGCACAGAGCAGTGCTCAGACATTGCTGGGACATTTGTGCACTGCTGTTGATCTTCCCTTTGTGCAGCAGGGGAGAGGATGGAGGTTTACAGGTGGATGGTTGTTATTTCTATGGCATTGCACAGGTGGTAGAACCATGTCCATTCCCAAACTTATTCCAGGGCATGCGGGAATTTGTGCAGTTGTAGTTCCTGAATTGTGCTATTTAAAACCCTCCTGTAAATGGGGATGTTTTGTAATGCCTGCTGGGGCTGCAGGCAGCATTGCCTTCCTCCTTAGGGGGCAGGTTTAATCACAAGCCTCCCTATTTCCTATCACAAACGTCCTACAAACCATGTCTGGACATTGCTGTCTCGGCCTGGATCTCAGCTCCTGAGACTGTCAGATGTGAAGCAGCAGCAGCTGGGACAGGGCTGGCTCTGTGTGCCCTCTCTGGGTCTGTGGGCACAGAGTGGGGCAGAGGGATGACTGTGAGAGGGAGGAATTGCCCAGCCACAAGAAAGAGGAAATCAGCTGAAAAGGGGAGATTTGAGAAGCACTGAGGCTGTGGCTGCTTTGACAGTAAGAAGAAACCAAGCTGTCACTGTGCAGATGGGAACTCCAGTAGGAGAGCTGTGGTGGCTTTACAGATGGCAGACAGCAGCTGGAGTGTAGAGCCAAGGGTAGGGGGGGGATCTTCCTCTTAGCAATGCCATGCAAAGAATGATGCAGACTCCTGCAGGGTCGGCTTTGCTGTGTGACCCTGGGTGGAAGCAGCTGGAAGGTCTCAGCCCTTCTGCATTATCCCAGGAGCTGGGGCAGTGCTCGGTCTCATCCCACCTCTGCTAATAGCAAATGCAGAATCCCTTATCTGAGTGCCCTTTTCTCTCATGTAGAGTCACCAACCCTGGGAAGTTCACAAAAAGTTTGGGTGTTGTGTTGAGGGATGTGATTTAACTGGGAAGTATTGGTGATGGTTGGACTGGATGATCATAAGATCATCCAGATCATAAGATCTGAGATCATAAGATCATAAGATCATCCAGGTCTTTTCCAACCTTGAAAATTCTATGGAGTTGTAGCAGATTGTGGGGGTGTAGGTGTGGTATATATATGTACACAGATGGGAATATCCGTATGGAAAAGATAGATCCATGTGTGTTCTGGGCTGCACTGAAAAAGGGGTGGCCAGCAGGAGAGGGAGGTGATTGTCCACTCCTGCTCAGCTCTTGTGAGGCCATATTTGCAGCACTGTGTCCAGGCCTGGGAAGGATGTGGAGCTGTTGGGGGGGGTCCAGAGGAGGGCCACTGTGATGATCAGAGGGCTGGAGCAGCTCTCCTATGAGGAAAGGTGGAGGGATCTGGGCTTGTTTAGCCTGGAGAATGGAAGGCTGTGGGGAGACCTCATTGTGGCCTTTGAGTACTTGAAGGGAGCGTATAAACAGGAGGGGGAATGGCTGTTTATGAGGGTGGATAATGATAGGACAAGGGGGAATGGTTTAAAACTGAGACTGGGGAGGTATAGGTTGGATCTTAGGTAGATGTTTTTTGCTCAGAGGGTGGTGACACACTGGAACAGGTTGCCCAAGGAGGCTGTGGATGCCCCATTCAAGGCCTGCAGGCATTCAAGGCCAGGTTGGATGGGCTCTGTCCATGAGCATTGACTGCAGACACTTGGAACTGATCATCACCCTCTGCAGACAGATTTACAGCCCCTGCACAGCTCTATATAACAGTCTTATAGAACTACCTCTAGTAGAAGCAATCTCCACACAGAGATCTTTTCCCAGCGCCCCTTTGTGACATCATAATGCCCCTTTGTGACATCATAACACCCTTTTTGACATCATAATGCACCTTTCTGATGCCATAATGCCCCTTTCTGACGTCATAATGACCCATTGTGATGTCTTAATGCCCCTTTGTGACGTCATGATGCCCTTTGTGATGTCATAATGCCATTTGAGACGTCATAAGGCTCCTTTGTTTTCATAATGCCTCTTTGTGACGTGATAATGCCTCTTTGTGATGTCTTAATGCTCTTTTGTGATGTCACAATACCCCTTTGTGATGTCTTAATGCTCTTTTGTGACATCACAATGCCCCTTTCAGACGTCATAATGACCCTTTTTGACGTCATAATTCCCCTTTGTGATGTCATAATGCTTCTTTGTGGTGTCATAATGCTTCTTTGTGATGTCATAATGCTACTTTGTGACGTCATAACGCCCTTTGTGACGTCATAATGCCCTTTGAGACGTCATAATGCTCCTTTGTGATGTCATAATGCTCCTTTGTGATTCATAATGCCCTTTGTGATGTCATAATGCCCTTTCTGACGTCATAATGCCCCTTTGTGGTGTCATAATGCTTCTTTGTGAGGTATCTGTGGTGCCATTGATAATGAAGTGTGATGAACTGGAAGGCTTTCAGTAGAATTGCAGCCCTAACATAAACAATGACTTGAACTCTGGAATTCTGTGTAAAATCATTAGCTAGCTTGTGGTCCGGGTCTTCAAACCAAAGGCTGTGAGGTGCTGCTCTTGTTGACGCAGGCTGTGAAAGATGACTTGAGCTCTAAGAGTAATTTCCCTTCTGCTCTTTATATGAACGTCAAATCCACAATTAGAATATTAAGAAGATAATATAAAATTTTGTGCTGCTGGACTGAGGACTTCCATTAGCTGTTAGCCATAGTTTGGAACTTGCAAAGCAATCATATTGGAGCCTTGCTGGGCAACCTGCTCCAGTGTCTCACCACACCCACAGTAAAGCATTTCTTCCTAATATCCAATCCTAATCTACCTTCTTCCCATGTAAAGCCATTTCCCCTCATTCTGTTGCTACCTGCCCTTATGTAAAGTCCCTCCCCAGCCTTCCCTGTAGGCCCTCTTCAGATACTGGAAGGCCACTCTAAGGTCTCCTTGGAGTCTTCTCCAGGCTGAAGAGCCCCATCTCTCTCAGCCTGTGCACATAGTAGAGGTGCTTTCAGCCCTCTCTGATCACCTTCATGGCCCTCCTCTGGACCTGCCTGAACATCTCCAAGTCCTTCTTGTGTTGAGGGCTCCAGAACTGCGTGCAGTGCTCCAGATGGGGTTTCAATGAGAGGAGTGTGGAGGGGCAGCACCACCTCCCTCGACCTGCTGGTCATGCTTCTGTGCTTTAAGCTTATGCTTTAAGGTCCTATATGCTTTAAGGTTTAGATAGTGCAGTCGCCTCACCTCTTCAGGTTTATCTGTGAAGGTCCCTTCCAAGTGAACCGTGCTGATCCAGACAGTTCGGATTGCTCATTAAAGTGTTTTAGTAAGTTGGGCTGGTCCTACGAAGCAATATGACTGCAGTAAGCAGTGTACATGGTGCGCTGTGAGTACTGCACACATTCCTCTTGGCAGCTTGTGGAACAGAAACTGTGCATTGTTTGGATTGTGTAAGTATTCCTGTTGGTCTCTTGTGATGCTTACCTTCTTAGAGCACCTTTCCTCGTTTGGCTCTACATATTTTGGTACCTTACTTGTTCTGTTTGGCTTAGCAGGGAAGGTCTTCTTCTGAAGCATCCTCAGTCTTGGTCTGGGCAGCATACTTAGAAATGACATGGACGTTACATGAGTGGGTGGTCAAAGGGGGGAAGAACTCACCTTTCTGATCTGTTTCCTTTTAGAACACAGTCCTGGAGAGGATTTGCTTTCCTTGTTTCCTGGAGACTTGGATTCTTAGATGGTTTTGACTGCAGCTATTTCTGATGTTAATTCCTTTTTCTGTACTTTAGTAGCCAAGTGCAAGTGGAGTGCTTTGGGAATTGTCTGAAGTTGCCAGGTTGCGTGTGATCACATATGTAACGTGGAGTTATGTGTGGTGCCAGTGATAATTAAGTGTGATGAACTTGAAGGCTTTCAGTACAATTTCAGCCCTAATGTAAACAGTGACTTGAACTCTGGAATTCTGTGTAAAATCATTAGCTAGCTTGTGGTCCAGGTCTTGAAACCAAAGGCTATGAGGTGCTGCTCTTGTTGACGCAGGCTGTGAAAGATGACTTGAGCTCTAAGAGTAATTTCCCCTCTGCTCTTTATATGAACGTCATATCAACAATTAGAATATTAAGAACATAATATAAAAGTTGTTGCTGCTGGCCTGTGGACTTCCATTAGCTGTTAGCCATAGTTTGGAACTTGCAAACCAATCTTATTTAGACTTTAGTGGTGAAATCTTCTGATGAAATCTTCCTTCTAATTCTGCAAAAGAATCTCGGTGGAACATTTCTGTCTGAAAAGGCGCTGGCATATGAAGATGTGCCAGACTGCAGCCATGTGCCAGATGCGTTTGGATCCATGGAATTTTCTGATGTAGCTTCAGTGTTTGAAGAATCTCCACTCGATCTAAATACTCAGAAAACAAAGCAGGTGTGTGAAGATGTACAGCTAGTTTCTTACAGAAAAAATACAGCTCTTAATCTAGAAATCTGCTTCTCATTGTATCTAGTGCTTACTCCATATTTAAGTATCTAGTGGACCTTGACCAAAGGAAGATAAAGATAGAGCAAAGAAGTATGTTAAGCATAAATTTTGTTGCCTTCTACCTGTAGGCCATGGTTGGTTTGACGTGATCCCTAACTCCAGTGTTTGGTTTGCACAGAAACAGCAAGCAAGGGAACAAGTAAAGGAGTCAGTGAGGATTTTAAAACACAATGGGAAGCGATAAGGCACAGTTAATAAGATTCTGGAGTTAGGCTGGAGGTAGGCAGAGGTTGAAAGGTACCGAAAGAAATTCAATCTTACTGTGTTGGACAACAAAATCCACTGTGATATTATTCAAATTTTTAACTAAACCAAGTGATAATTCATATTTATGTTTAGATAAGCTGGTGAAGGTTAATCCTCAATGGAGAATTGAGATGAACAAATAAAAAAATGGTGTTTGACAGTCTATAAGAAACGAACTTATTCTAGGAGAGAATCAGAGTTTTCAACTGTTTTGTTCAATAGCCAAATAATGTATGATATTTTTATAAGCATTGTGTCTGACCTTCTCAGCTGTTAGAATTTCTTTGACAGTAACTTCTCCGGCTGTGATCAGAAAACCTTTTGTTCCGTCTCTGGCACCATTCGAGGCATGCTACTCAACTGGGTGATATGGAATTCACACTGTCAACTCCAGTGACAAGAAAAGTGGCATCTAAGAAGCGTGCAAACACAGAGAATGTTGATGCAGAGTCAGTGTTAAGAAATGAGCTGCCCTTTGCATTTCCTGCTCCAAAGGCCTTCTTTTCGAAGAGCCAGACAGAGAAGCAAGTAGAAGGCATATCTTTTTAGGCGCCTACTTCCAAAGGTATGTTGTATCTAACAAATGGAAACCTAGAACATGTGTAGCTTAGGAATTTTTTACTTTTAATATGAATGCAGTACTTGTAGGTCCTAAAATTCTGAAAGGTTTCAGTGTGGGGTTTATTTGGTCACAGCACATACAGCTGCCATCCTGTACATCTGACAGTGCACTGCAAGCGGTTTAACCATATATCAGGGCATGGTACACGTCTGTTAATGATAGAAGTTCTCACAGTTTCACAAGGAGCATGCCTTGAGATGCATTCAGATAATGAGATAAGTGCTGTGTTCCTAAAACTAGCATGTGTCTCCACTCTCCATCGAGATTTAGTAGATAATTTCTTTAACAATTATGATGAGAGTTTTGTTTTGTTTTTATTTTTTTCTGGGCTATTATTTTGAGTGAAAGAAAAGGGTATGCTTTTATTTAAGCGAGCTTTTGATTGCATCATGCTTCTAAATTAAATGTAACCTACTGAATTCCTCATGATAGCATACGAGTACTTGCGTGTATCTGTTCTCCCTAATAGAGGGAGAAGAGACTCAGTGAACCTGGACAGTGTTACCCAGGGTTGTGAGAACAGCTAAATGATTGTTGAGAACTGGTCAACTCGTGAGCCTGAGACCTGGGATCCTCCATCCTAGGGTGGAACTTTACTGGAGCACGTGGGTGCCACAGCAAAAAAAGGACTGTGTACAATAGACTGAGAGTTTGCTGAGTTTCTTGGTTTACAGAAAGCACAAATAACTCAGCAGCAAGTGACGTATTTGGGATAGGAGATGACAGCTGGACTTTGAACCTTAAGGACTGCCAAGAAAGAAGCCATCTGCTCAACCCCTGAGCTGCAAACTGCCAAGGAACTCCATACGTTGCCAGGAATGACAGGAGGGTGCCAACCATGGATACACAGCTACGGACTGATGGTAAACTTGAAACAGCTTGAAGTGAGTAAGGGATATCCAGGGTGCACTGGTGCTCAATATTCAAGAAGCCCATCAATCTACACTGGGCCAAAGGATACCAGTTTTAATATCTCATGCAGTGTTTACTGTATTGGAGGCAAAAGGGGGACATTGGCTTTCACCCCACAGAATCACAGAATCACAGAATTACCCGGGTTGGAAGGGACCTCAAGGATCATGTAGTTCCAACCCCCCTGCCTAGCAGGGCCACCAAACATACGCCTTTACTAGATCAGGTTGCCCAGGGCCCCGTCCAACCTGGTCTTGAACACCTCCAAGGACGGGGCATCCACAACCTCCCTGGGCAGCCTGTTCCAGGACCTAACCACCCTTCTAGTAAAGAACTTTCCCCTAACATCCAACCTAAATCTTCCCTCCTTCAACTTAAAACCATTTCCCCTAGTCCTGCTATTATCAGCCCTTTCGAAGAGTTTACTCCCCTCCTGGGAGTAAGTTCCCTTCAGGTACTGAAAGGCTGCAATGAGGTCACCCCGCAACCTTCTCTTCTCCAGGCTGAACAAACCCAACTCCCTCAGCCTGTCCTCATAGGGGAGGTGCTCCAGCCCCCTGATCATCTTCCTGTCCCTCCTCTGGACCCTTTCCAAAATCTCCATATCTTTTTTGTACTGAGGGCTCCGCACCTGGACACAGTACTCCAGATGGGGCCTCACAAGAGCAGAGTAGAGAGGGACGATCACCTCCCTATCCCTGCTGACCACCCCTCTCCTGATGGAGCCCAGGATCCCATTTGCTTTCCGGGCTGCCAGAGCGCACTGCTGGCTCATGTTAAGTTTCTCATCTATCAGGACCCCTAGGTCTTTTTCAGCCGAGCTGCTCTCAAGGACAACTCCTCCCAGCCTGTACAGGTGCCTGGGGTTCTTCTGGCCCAAGTGCAAAACCTTGCACTTTGCTGTGTTGAACCTCATTAGGTTCACCCGAGCCCAGCTTTCCAGCCTGTCAAGGTCCCTCTGAATGGCATCTGTTCACCCCAAAGATTCCCGAAATACCAGGCCATCCTGGTAGAGCAGGGTGATATAGAAATAATTGTAACTACTATTGCCAACCCAGTATCTTTCCTTAGCGGAACTCCCCTGGTGGAGAACCAGGATGACATCACTGCTTTGAAACAACTGATGCTGCACATTACATCCAGTCGGTTGGAGCTGAAGGGCGAACCCTTAGAAGATGCAGAAGACGCCTGATTTACCAGCAGCTGCAGTTTTGTGAGACAAGGAGGCTTTAAGGCAGGACATGCAGTAACTGCTACTGAGCAGGGAATGGAAGCACAACCATCAGCCATGGGGACTACCCCTCAGAAGGCTGAAATAACTGCCTTGACGAGAGCCTTAATGATATGGACAGATGCTAAATATGTGTTTGGGGTGTCACACGCTCATAGTACCATCTGAAAAGAGCAAGGATTGCTCACACACAAGGAAAAGAGCGTGATGTAAATGTACCTATGTTGTAGGGCACAGTTCTCTATCCAGGCCCAAGTCTGTGTGGGTGTCTCCTCTATCCACAAAGCTGCTCACACTGCAGGAGGCACAGGCTGAGAGGAGAGGCCAGAGCAGCTCTCCCACTGTGGCACGGAGCAGCAGGATACAAGTAAAGGAAGGCCCCACAGCTGTACTGGGAAGATTCCACACAGTCATCAATTTTTCATCTGAAAGGTAAAGAGGAATTCCCTTTTCTGCCCCTATCATCATTGGTCGGGTGAGTAGCAATGATGCCCGGTGTGCTTCCATCAATGGAGCAGAATAGGCGGAAGGCTGGGGTGCAGGCTGACCTCTGCTGAGGTGAGTGGGGGCTCAGGGTGTTGCTCAGTGGTAGATTTGTTCACACTGAGTTCTAACAGGAAACTTGCTCAACATCGAAGGCCTTGCAAAAGTCTGGCTGAGTGATGTCAGTTGCTTTTCCTTTCCCTACTGATGCTGTCACTCCACTGTAGAAGGCCACCAAAGCGACCAGGCTGCATGTCTCCGTTTCCGCTGTTTCTCCATTTCCTTCTTGTTGCTCCCTGTAACCAGCAGGTTCAGCCATGCTGCTTTCCTGCCTCCTCTACTGTGTTTCGTGTGGTCGGGATGGAGCTCAGAGCTCCAGCTCTGAGTAAGGTTTTCTGAGAAAGTTACCATCTCTTTTCCATTCCTTTACCCCTAAAAACAGTTTTCCAGTGTCTCTCATGCAAGAATTCTTTGAACAGCCTGCAGCTGACTCTCCTGAAGCTCAGGATCCTGACTTTGCTTTTTGCCAGGCCTGCATTCCTTGAGATGAGGAACTCTAGGAGGGCATGGTCACTACAGCCCTGACCACCTCCAGTCTTAACCCCTGCTGTGCACCATGTCCAGTAATGCTTCCCTTCTGCTTGGTGTGCTTAATACTTGACCCACAAAGTTATTGTCAGTGCACTCCAGCAGGCTCTCAGACAGCTTGCAGCAACTGGGATTGGTGCTGGGTGGTTGCTGGGAGGTGTCTCAGCAGAAAAGCTGGGCTGGGGTGGGCGTGCTATGTCAGTCCTCATCGCAGCTGGCAGAGAGAGTTAGAGGAGGGTGATGGGTGCTGCCTGCTCTCAGTGCTACTGCACTGAATTTGGGGCACAGCAGCACACTGGTGAGTGAGCTGGGAGGGAGACGGACTGCTGCTGTGCATGGCTAGGCCAGAGCTGGAGGATTGTCAAACGTGAGTCATGCTGGTGCAGCCATTGCAGCTGCAGCAGGAGTAGAAGACAAAGAGGTTTTGTAGAGGATAGAGGGTGGTGATTCATGGTTTGATGTCCAGGTGGAGGCCGATAACAAGTGGTGTCATCCAGGAGTCTGTCTTGGGACCAGTGCTTTTTTACATGGTTATCAGAGACACCAATGATGCAATGGAGTGCACCCTCTGCTGTTTGCTGAGTGGTGCGGCTGACGCAGTGGAAGGAAGGGATGCCATTCAGAGGGAGCTCAACCGAGAGGTTGGCCTACGTGAATCTAATGAGGTTGAACACAGCAAAGTGCAAGGTTTTGCACTTGGGCTGGAGGAATCCCAGGCATTTCTACAGACTGGGAGGAGCAGTCCTTAAGAGAAGCCCCGCAGAGAAGGACCTGGGGGTCCTGGTGGATGAAAAACAGAACGTGAGCCATCAGCGTGCTCTTGCAGCTCAGAGAGCAAATGGTCCCCTGGGCTCCATCAGAAGAGGGGATGGCCAGCAGGGACAGGGAGGTGATTGATCTTCATGATCCTTGAGGTCCCTTCCAACCCGGGCCATTCTATGATTCTGTGATTACACTCGCTGTCAGAAATAACAGCAGCTGTACAGAAGCTGGATATATTTTGGGACAGTTCTTGTAACCAGCTGATTTTAAGACCTTGCCCGAATTGGGGGTCTAAATTGCATGTTAGGAGAAAGCTGGTAAAGTGGCTATTGCTCATTCTTTTTCATTTGCTGATTCTTTCATTCGGGTTCCTTTTCCAAAGGAGATTCTGGTGATGGAAGCAATTGAAGAAAGAACAAAAGCAGCTCTTGCCAAGAATGCTTGAAGTCCCTGTGGAGAGAAGCAAAGAACTTGGGCTTCCTCTGGGATGCTCCCCACCATGTCTCAGGAAGGAGACAACTGCTGTTCCACTTTCTGCTCTTTGTGTGGAAAGGTACGTCTGGGTTTTCTTCTACCTGTTTTTCTTTTTCTGGCTTTGAAGGAGAAGGGGTGGAGCAAGAGGAGACCCACTGGTCATTTGTTACCTCAGGAACAGGATGGATTCTGCATTCACTGTGAGAAACTTGGGCTAGTAGCATGGGCATGTTTCAGGCTGGACTCTTCTTTTGCTACTTGGTTTCCTTTTGGCTACAGGGAGACAGCTGTCTAAAGGTGTGTTTTCAGACCCACTCTCCAAAACCATGTTTCATTGTTGCAGGTGGTTCAGTGTGCTCTTGCAGGGTAGATGCTGTAGTTTGCTGTAGAATCTAAATGGTTTCTGTTCCTAGGGGAGGACTGAGAGGAGGTAGTGAGAAGAGAATTCAATGCCTTAGGTGTATCTTAGTGAGAAATGTTGGCATGAGGTGCTGAAAGTCTTGAGTTGTCAAAGGCCAGTGATGCTCAGACTCCTTAACCTGCTGGAGCAGGGTGGAAGCAAGGAGTGGGCACTGCCGTCACACAAGCTGCACTTGGTTCTGGTCTGCCAGGTCTGTGCTGGCCTGGATTTCTTCTGAGAAGTTTGTTGGAGCTGCTTGGAGTAGTGAAGGGTGGGGAAGAAGTGCTGCTCCAGAGCTATGAGACGTGCAGCTCCTTCTGAAGTGCTCCTGAGAAGGACGGAGCGCATTTGCTGCAGCTTTCTCTGCAGATGTGCTCCTCACCTTGAAATCCTCCTGGTTTGTCCTCAGCTCCTGACCACGGCCTGTTCTCTGTTTTGCAGGCTGATAACATGCAGAAGCCGCAGCTGGTGCGTGCTATGTCATCTTTAAACGTACCAGCATTTGCGGCAGCCCATGTTATTAAGAGCCACGTCACCCAGGGGCCAGATGAGCTCTCTCTGGAGGTAAGCAGTTCCAGGCATTCCGTGTTGTCGTGCATAGAAGAGGGCAGTCCTTTCTGCTTTGTTTTCCTACCAGATTTGCTGAATCTGGGATTGATGTTTCAATCTCTTTCAGGTCGGAGATCTGGTGAGCATTGTTGATATGAGGACATATCAACAGGCTGAGCCCCTGGTGGAGAGGCAAGCGTGGCTTTGAGGTAGGCACACGTTTTTGACTAGAGAGCACAACTTCAGTAGAGTTGGGAATCTCAGCTTGGAGCTGCTCTGCCTGCACAGGATGGCTGCTGGATGCAAACAGTTGCCCTGTGTCACTGTCAGTGGACCTTCCCTTTGGCTCTGGGCTCGGGCTAATGCTCACCTGTCTTTTTGTTCTAATTACAGGTTGGGCTTTTCCCCGGTGAGTGCATGGAACTCATCAGCGGAAAAGTTCCCGATTCCCTCCTCAATTCATTGCCAAAGCCAGGTGCGTAATTTACATTTGACAACGCGAGTTAGTCAAATAGGGTCAGAACGTTACTTTCAGGGGGTTTGTTTATGCCCAAGTTCAGCAAGCTTAGAAAGAGAACTACAGTAATCTCCTTGGGCACCTCCAGGGATGGGGAAAATCCATTCTTGCGTGTCCTTGTTGGGAATGTTCTTCCCGTTGTTACATGCTCTGTCGAATGCATTGCGCTCAGCTTCGTCCAACCGAGCCAGGCCTGAAATGAACTGGTTTCTTTGTTTTGTTGCGCAGAGCCAAAGAAATGGGGCAAGCTCATCAACGGCCTTTGTTCCCTGGTGAAGGCCAGCCCCGGGAGAGCAAAGCAGCCTGAGCCTCCGACATTCTCCGGATCCATGTCCTTGCTTGACATCGTTGAGAGGTATTTAGCCTTCAGGACTTGAGGGCTGAGCTGTAGGAATGGAAGCATCCTCTGCTGTTTGAAACAGAGGGCGTTTCTAAGCTGTGTTTCAGCAGAAAGCAGGCAGTGCCCAGAACAGGCAACTTTTGGCCAGGGCTCGGTGCAGCTCTTCCATCACCCTGCACCACGTCTGACAGCATGCTCTGTTTTCTCTGCAGAATGAGTTCTCCCAGGAAGAGGGCAGAGTCAGCAGCTGGCAGTTGGTGTTCCTGCTTCTGCCTGGGCAAACCATCCCCTGTGGCCAAACACCAACTGCAGAGCAGTGCCAGGGAGCCCTCTGAAGCAGAAGTCTTGGTCCTGGCAGGTAAGGGTGCAAGTCCAGCTTACAAAGCACTGCTTGTCAGCAACACAGGTAGAATTCATGCTTTCAGTGGGCTTGTACCTCCTTCTGGCGTTCAAGCCCGTGCCTGACATCTTCAGTTGATCCCTGTATTTCCCAAATGAGTCTCTTGTCAACACAAGAGCTGGACCTGCACGTGGATCACTTTCAAGACAGTGACACTGTTGCTAGAAGCCTATTTGCTTCTGCCCACCACCACTACATAGCCAAATGTCAAGAATCTCCATGGTTCATCTTGTGAACGTTCGACACTAACTGCTGTACATCTGCTCCTTCCTAGGTGACCCGAGCCCTTGTATATCCCCAAGACGCAGGGCATGTTACGATGACGCATCTTCCATCAATGAAGAGTTGTTACTAAGCACAGAATGCTGCAGTTCAGATGAAAGCCTTCCGTATAACATCAGCTATCAAGAGAAGAAGGTCATCATCGTTGAAGCCTTCATTCATCCCATCCCTACTGAAGCTGCTGACCTGAGCCCACCAGACACCTCAGGCACCAGCCTGGACTCAATGTCTCTGCAGTGCAGCCCAGCCCAAGCACAGCCTGAGTGCCCCGACAGCAGCACCACCATGCAGGCTCAGGTCAGCATCACCGAGGAGAAGCTGAGCATCTCGCAGGGGGGCACAGAATCAGGACACGAGTCCCAGGCTCCGGGCAACAGCACGGTCTCTGAGCAGCTCTCATGATTACAAGAGAGGATGAGTCCCATCTTTCCTCCAGACCTCACACCCCCTCCTTTCTCCTATTGAATAAAGGCACGCTCGTGCTCAATCAACGCCTTGACTGAATTCCGAGTTTTCATTTGCAGAGATTGGGATGAGTGCAAGAAACTGCAAGGCAGCTCAGCTTACAACACTCTGGCTGTGGGGTTTGTGCGGCCGAGCTCTGGGTGTGTTCCCATTTTGCCTGACTTTGGGATGCCTGCAGCGAGAGCTCTGCTGCCGTTGTGAATGGCAGCAAATAGTCTCTAGCATCCTGGATGCTGCTCATGAAAACCCCAAGCTTCCTGGCTGTGGCTGTGATGCTTTTCAGGGCCTTTTGATGCTCTTTGATGCCGTGGCTGCTCCCTAACACCTCTGTCCTCCCGCCGTGTCCATTCCTGGCTCTCACCTGTGAGCTGTCCCTGCAGATCATCTCCAGCCCTGCCATCATCGTGCTGCGGCAGGAGGAACTCGCCCTGACCAACATCAGGCAGTGCTGCCTGCCTCTCTCACTCTCTAGACCAAGTGTAACTACGCTGTCATGGAGACAAATGCTTCTGTCACATCCTCCATCCCTGCAGACATTTACCGGTAGGTGGCTCTTGCAGAAGAAGATTCAAGCAGCAGAACCTTTTGCTCAGCTACAGCACACAAATGCTACAAAAGCAGGAATAACCCGCAAGCTCTGGGTCTGTTTGTCTTGCACAGGCATGCACTAACTGCGTTTGATGGTACCCCCCATCCTTGATTTCCTTCCCTGCTCCTTGTCTGATGGCGCTGCTGAGCCAGGAACAAGCTGCCCAGTGTGGCAGAGCATGGTGCAGGGCTGTGCTGGGACCTCCTCCCCTTCATCTGCTGCAGATCAGTGCCACACACGTGCCATCGAGATGCTCTGGCACGGGATGTGCCTCCAACCCAAAGCTCCTTCCCACCTCCCAAGGAAAAGCAAAGCAACCCAAGCATCTCCAGCAAAGCTGCCCAGCAGACAGCAGGGAATGCAAACAGCTTCTGGCTGCTCCCCTACACTCCTGTCCTAAGTAAGAGACCCCATGAGGACTGGCTGGGAAATCAGTGCATGACACATGTGAGTGTGCACAGGATTGTGCAAAGCAGTGGGGTTCCATGAGTTTGTGTGTGTGTGTATCTCTGCTGTTATGAAAGCATGGGAAGACTGCCTTACTGAGTCCCAGATAATTACTTATCCTCAAATGATTTTTCCTGGCCAAAGTTAGAGCCTCTCACAGGTAATCGAGACCAACAGGCTGTTGTTGCACAATCAACAGACACAGACTAGATGAATAGCTGAGGAAAATAAAGCATCATGCGAAGGGTACTAGATAAGTGAGCAGCTTGAGATCTGCACATTTATGTGATACTCATGGTCTTAGACAATATTTGCTTAGTGAGGTCACATAGAATGAAAGTAAAATAGAAGAAGTGCAATTGGTCTCAGTTCACAGCTGGCTGGTTCGTCTCAGGCTAATCCTGAACTGCCTCAAGCGACTGCTTTGGGGCTCTACAGAACAGCAACTTCAGAGATCTCTTTCTATTACTAAGTGTTTGAAAGAGCAATTTGCTCTGTTAATTATCCATCATTTCTGTGCAGTCTGTTTTGTCAGACTTGTCTTTAGCTTCCAAGTTGTATGTGAAGAATTGTTTCCGTTGTAATGCACAATGTACTAAAAATTGAGAGATGAAAATGTGAAGAGTTTTTCCAGCTTTGATTTCATGTCTGGAATTTTGGAACCCACTACTTGCAGTTGTTAATCTGTCCAAACTGGTCTGGTTTGGAATGCCCTCATCCTTCTTGAATCGCTGTTAAAGGCGGAGCAATTCCTACAAGTGCCATGGCCCCACTGTTGTTCTAATTCTTGTTTCTTTGTTTTCCACATGCTGCTTTTCAAGCCTCCTTTTTCTTTACAGTCAAAGTGAGAACTGCACTGTGAGGTGTCTGAACCTTGTTGTGCCTGTACATAAATAGAACAGCAGCAAAGCCAGACAGGTGACTGTGCTGACAGCTCTCGTAGCCAGTAACACGTAACTGTGCTAAATCCCTTGTGACGGCTTTGATTTCATTTTTGCCAGTGAAATCCTTGTAAAAGGAAGTGCAGCAGTGTGATGAGCTAAGGTGAAGATGCTGGTTTTAGTAGTGCTCTAAGCTGAGTGAAAGGGCAATTGAATGAGGGTTATATGCTTTCTCTGGGACGATAAGGCTCTTTTTCCTGAGGGAAAGAGCCAGCTTTTCATGGGCTATATGTGGGCTTTGGCAAGGGCAGACAATCCAGTCTGTCAGGAAGCCATTTGAGGTGCTTCATGTTTGTAAGCTTGTCTTTTTGTTTTTCAGGCGGATATTTGGAGCATGGGTGTAGTGCTGTATGCTCTGCTGTGTGGGTTTTCCCTTTGGATGATGACAATATGATGGCACTCTACAGGAGGATACCAGTGGGTATCAGTGGTGCTAGAATACACTGAGAAGGGAAATAGCTGAGCTTGACAAGAGGCCTTGCTTTTCGGATGGCAGAACATGCTGAGCTGTGAGTAGAAAGGCCTGTCTGCTGAATATTGTCCCTGTTTTTGCTGCTTTGTCTACCAGTATTTTGTGGATTTGGTTCTACGCTTGGTTGGCCTATGTGGCACTGTAGCCTAATTCTGTACCATGATAGCATACAGAATTTAAGGAGAAGTATTTTCTTGCCAATGGTCTGGATTTTTTGTATCTGGTTCTTCAACTGGCTGCTCCCTATACTATCTGTAGTAAAAATACAGACACATCATTTGATTTCCCTGAAATGAATGTTCCTAAATGCCAGCTCTTCTCATGTCTACAAAGATCAAAGTTCTGCATTTGCTATTAGAATTTCCTCTTCCAGAATCAGGAGGTAATGTAGGACCCCACAGATTGCCTTCAGAATCCAACAGTTAGTTCTGTTTCCTTTCGGAGTGCATAACAACCTGAGCACATGAATTGAATGACGTGGCTTATTAGTCTGGTACAAACTCTGCTGTACACTGAAACTTGGTCCATTTGTAAGCAGGACTTTTTCCATCTCTGCAGGACAGCAGAAAACCCTTTGTGCTAATCATGATGCCAAGAAGCAGAATGCGGCAGATGATCCAACTGCTTCAGGTGTTCATTTCCTTAAAACTGAGAATAGTTTTGGACTGAGAGTTTGTAAGCAGAACAGAGCTCTTAAAGCTGTCAGAGATTATTTCTGCACTGTTCAATTCTATCTGCACAACATACACAGGATCTCAGAACTGCGTTGCTTGAATTGGTGGAACTTGCTGAAGTGAACTGGGATGAGCAAGTTTTAGAACTTAGTCAGAATGCAGTAAAAAATGGATAATCTCATGAGTATTAAGGTACAGGCTTGCTATTTCTGCACTGAATTTGTTTTTATTTTACATGGCTGTGATCTGAAAGTTGCTTGAAACGCAGGCACCTAGGCACTGTTGTGTAACTGAATTTCACACGATAGGTCCTGAAATATCCTGGAATCAAAAACTCTGACTTGTTTTAAGTCTGCTGCTTGAGTCTAATCAGGGTCATAGTGTCTGTGTGCAGTGTTTCTTTCCCTGTAATGCTCCACATCATTTCATTTTGGGAATATTGAAGGAAATGGACTATGTGCCATAACTGTTGTTAGAACAAAGTATGTCTGGTGTGATCTTATGCATAGGTTCTGTAACTGCTCTTCACAGCTCAGGTGTTTGACCTTCCTTTTGGTGAAGTGATGAAATACTGCTGGTTTCTATTTGTGCTTCTAGGCACCTTGAAGCTCTTAGGAATAGAACAATTGTCTCCAGTTCTTTTCAATGATATCAGTAACAGCTCGAGTGTTGCTGCCCACTAGGTAGACCCAAAGAAGCAGATTACAGTGAAACAACACACGAGCTGGACCTGAATGAGGATCACTTTCAAGACAGTGGCTATGCTGCTTCAAGCCTACTTGCTTCTTCCTGCCGCCACTCTATTACCAAGTATCAACAACCTTTCATGATTCAACTTGCAAATGTTTGAAACTAACCCTTGTGTTTCTATGCCTTCCTAGGTGATTCGAGCCCTTGTCAACCCCAAAGATCCAAACCAAGCAGTGTCTTTCCATCAATGGAGAGTTCTTATTAAGCATGAATCGCTGCAATTCGGATGACAGCCTTCCACATGGTAACAGTGATGGACACAAGGGGCTCATCCACGTTCATGCTCTCATATCTCCTGGCTCTGCTGAAGCTCGTGACCTGAGCCTGCCAGACACAGCAGTCACCTGCCTGGATTGTGACCCAGCGCCTTTGCAGTGCTGCCCATCCCAAGCACAGCCCGAGTGTCCCAGCAGCAGCACCACCATGCAGGAGCAGGGCAGCATCAGTGAGGTGAAGCTGAGCATCTTAGATGGGGACTTAGAGTCAGGCTGCCAGTCCCAGGCACCAGGCAGCAGCACAAGCTCTGAGCCACTCTCATCTTGACAAGAGGAGTCCCATCTTCACCCTTGACCTCTCAAGCCCTCCTGTCTTTTATTGAATAAAGTCACTCTCATGCTCAGTCATCGCCTCGACTGCATTCTGAGTCTTCAATCACAGGGATTGGGATGAATGCAACAAACAGCAAGGCAGCTCAGCTTGCAATGCTATGGCTGTGGGGTTCGTGCAGGCAGAGCTCTGGGTTCCCATTTTGCCTGGCTTTGGGATGTCTGCAGCAAGATCTCTACCATTTTGTATGGGAGCAAATAATCTCTAGCATCCAGGTTGCTGCTCATGATATATCCCAGTCTTCCTGGCTTTCACTTTGTGATACTTTTCAAAGCCTTCTGATACTCTTTGATGCCTTGGCTGCTCCCTAACACCTCTGTCCTCCTGCCATGTTGACTCACGTCTCCCACTTTTAAGCTGGCTTTGCAGATCATCTCCAGCCCTGTCATCATCACGCTGCAGCAGGAGGTGCTCACCTGGCCCAATGTCTGGCAGTACTGCTTGTTCTGCAGATGAGCAGCTGCCTCCTCATCTCTTCAGCTACAGTAGTTTTTCTCAGGGCAGTTAGATGCAGTCATGCTCCTCTGGATTTGGTGTGTTAAATCCATGCTGCATGGCAGCAGTCAGTGCAATACAAAGGTGTTCTGTGTGCCATAGCATTTCTCCAGGGGCTGCCAAAGGTAGAAGCACAACACAGCACCATCCTTCTGACAGTAATGTCTGTGAGTGTTAGACATGTGAGCACTGCATCATCCCCAGCGTGTCAGTGCTTTTCCACACCAACCTGACTCTCACACTCTGCACTGAATGTAACTCTGCTCTTGTGGAGACAAATGCTTTCTGTCACATCCTCCATCCCTGCAACCATTTGCCGGTAGGCAGCTCTTGCAGAAGAATCAAGCAGCAGAACCTTGTGCTCACCCTACAGCATGCAAATGCTATGAAAGCAGAAATAACCTGGCATGCTCTGGGTCTGCAAGGCTGCACAGATGGGAGAGGTAGATTGTGTTTTTGCAGTGGAAGTTTCCAGTATTTTCAGTACATAGTGTAGGCCCTAACTGAATGTATAACCCTCTTGTAAAACAGCTGTATAAGTAGTTTTTCCACCAAGAAAGTTGCTGAACAGAATTAAGTTCAGACTGGGGGCATTCTGACATGGGGAGAATTGAGACAAGCACAAGATAAATACAGGGTGGGTAGAGCCCAGCACAGGACAGAATGAATGTACTGACTTTTGGAAACATTGCCCTTCTCTGTCCGCAGAAAAGTACAAGGCAGACCTAAAAACAAGAGGTTGGTAATTGACCTTCTATGGAAATGAATCCTAGCCACAGTCTCGAGGAGTCTGTGAGCCTGAGATGCTCAACCAATGAGAGCCATGAGAGCATCACCTGCAGTGGGTTTAGGGCACAGAACAGAATTGATTTCACTGACTGGTGTGCAGTTTCTCCCTTGCCAATAGGGGATGTGCGCGCAGTATTGCAATAATGAATAAGCACTGCTGCTATCGCTGCCATCTTTGCCTAACTAGAAATCTTTGACTTTGAGAGTTTCTCACACAAGGGGAGAGGGTAAGAAAGTAAAGAGGCACAGAAAACTAAGGGAAACTGCTCTTCTTTATCTTATCTATAAAAATTGATACGATGCTGTTGTGCATTTTTTTTAATTTTATTTTTAATTTTTTGCTAATGTCAGTTAGATTGTTTTAAAATATCCACACACCAAAATCTGACTACCAAGCAAATGTAATGAAAATGAAATGAAGGTGAGTTAGTGGAAAGCACAAGGCCATATTATATTAGGCTCCAGCAAATTTACAGGCAGTCACTGCACGAAGAGGTAGATCTGAGTTGCACATTATATGATTCCCACAAAGATTAAGGAAATCTGAAGCTTTCAATATATTTTTTTAATTCTTTTTTCATTTCATTTTTAAACACCTGACCCAGACCCCAACCCTCACAGGAGCTGTAAAGATAACAGCATTAACCAGCAATGTAACTCTAATCCTAACCCTTACCCTGATTCTAAAATCGTCCCTAACTCCAAATGCAACAACAAAAATGATGCTAGAAGTTTGTAGCAAAAGGAACCTTAACCCTGATCATAATCCAAAAAAAAAATCATTATGGTAACAATAATCTTTACCTTAAGAGTAATATTAATCAGAGCCCAGATGATGCCTGCATCCAATCAGAAGCATGCTTTGCATTATTTAAGAGTTGTATTTTTTCCAATGAACTCTCTCTATTATCACGTTTATAGAGTAACAGAGTCTGTTCTTTTTCTCCTGACACTGTGCCTTACTCCTGACATCCCCTGGAAATGACCCAGATAGGGCACCATCAAAGTAATGCTAATAGTAATGTCAATCCTAAGGGTATCTCTAGCCTCAGTGTTAATGGGACGCTAACAACAATCCCAACAGCCTTAAACATTCTGGTGGTGTGAAAGAGGTGCTGCCTTGCACATGCTGGGCAGTCCCATTGCCTGTTAAATGCAGGCGGCAGCGTAGAAACATGATGCCCGTGGTCAGAATGCCTTGTGGCAGATCCTGGCACCGGAGAACTGACCGGAGAACCATGAGAGAACTGACAACAAATCACGCGACATCAGAACCGACCCAGTGGTTATTTACAAGCCTTGGGAGACCCAGACAGGATCTCAGAGTGGTGAATGTAGGTACAGAAGTTGTTACTACTCTGTTTTCTTCTAAAAGAAGTGTTTTTTTTCATCTCAGAAGTTGGGGGGGGGGGTGGGGGGGGGGGCGGGAAAGGGATATCAATTTAATTACTCATTAATTTATTGACAGACATTCACGTTTGCTACGTTTGGAGAAGTTTTTATTTGTTTGCTGTGGTTTGATTTTTTTTTTTTTCTTTTTTTTTTCCCCCTTCCCTCCTCTTCCATCTTTGTGTTCTTCCCCTATAATCAAAAGAGAACGGATCCCCAGGGTCTGTCCCGCAGACGTTCTTTCCGTGGTCTCTGCTGCCACCTGCTGGGCAATACACGGAACTGCCACTGTTGGGCGTTTGGTGCCGCAGGAAGCACAACGCAGATCTGAGTTCTGACCGGTCTACGCAGCAAATCCGCCAATCTTTATTGCGATAAGCCCTCCAGTCAAGAGCATAAAGTCTTTGCCTGAGGGCAGGGTTAGTAGTAATGGATGTCAGTTTTGAAATTTCCAGTCCATTCACCATAGCACTTTCTGCCTCCATGTCCCATAACCAGAGCAGCTATGCTGGCATGCTCTCTTGGTTTCTGTCTAAACCACTGTACTATATCCATCAGTTCAGCTGCTGTATTATGGGCAGCAGGGTTTGGGGGGTGGACACTGGTCAGGGCACTCCCACCAGCCTATCCTGCATTTATTTTTTTTCATTTATGGGTTACAATCAGTCAGATCTCAAATAGATCTAGTCCAAATGGAACCTCAAAATCTGACCTTTTAGTGCCTTCATTTACAGAGTCCATTTTATACAGATTCCCTTGTACAGGGCCCCCATGGTCCTCCAGACAGTTGTTACTGATCTTCCATAGGAGAATGATTGAATTAGGTTTTTTTCCCATCAAAACTGCCACCTGTCTTTCCAATTTTTCAACACTATCATTCAATAGCTGATTTGCATCAGCCTGAGCCTCTTCAGTTATGTTCAGACAGTTCAAGGCCATTAAAAGTGGCCATGCCACCATGAACACAGCTAACTGTCATTCTCAAGTTGTAAGTATGTCTTTGCTAAGACCATGGAAATAGTCAGGTGGGCCAGGGACTCATGGACCCTCCCTCCGTCCCACACAGGGCCCCATTTTTCAGTGACAGAAGCAGTGCTGCATTTTGAGGATCCTAGGAATCCCAGGACATGCCCTGACAAAAGGTCATTCAAAGGGGTAGTCTTTCCCCATCCAAACAACTCCATGATATTCACAGAATCACAGAATTGTAGGGGTTGGAAGGGACCTCCAGAGACCACTGAGTCCAGCCCCCTGCCAAAGCAGGTTCCCTACACCACGTTGCACAGCTCAGCATCCAGGCAGGTCTTGAATATCTCCAGAGAAGGAGATTCCACAACCACCCTAGGCAGCCTGTTCCAGTGCTCTGTCACTCTCACCATAAAGAAGTTATTGCACACATTAGTGCAGAATTTCCTATGGTCCAGTTTCTGTCTGTTTCCACTTGTCCCTCCTCCACACACTGCTGAAAAGAGTCTGGCCTCACCTCTTTGCCCCCCACACCTCAAATATTTATAGACCTGGATCAGGTCCCCTCTCAGCCTTCTTTTCTCAAGGCTAAACAGACCCAGTTCCCTAAGTCTCTCCTCATAGGGGAGATGCTCCAGGCCCTTCACCATCTTTGTGGTCCTCCACTGGACTCTTTCCAAGAGATCCCTGTCTTTTTTGTACTGGGGAGCCCAGAACTGGATACAATATTCCAGATGAGGCCTCACCAGGGCAGAGTAGAGGGGGAGGATCACCTCCTTCGACCTGCTGGACACGCTCTTTTTAATGCACCCCAGGATGCCATTGGCTTTTTTGGCTACAAGGGCACACTGCTGGCTCATGGTCAATCTGTCGTCCACCAGGACGCCCAGATCCCTCTCAGCAGAGCTCCTCTCCAGAATCTCTTCCCCCAGCCTGTACTGGTGCATGCAATTATTTCTACCCAGGTGGAAGACTCTACACTTGCTTTTGTTAAACCTCATCCGGTGTTTTACTGCCCAGCTCTCCAGCCTGTCCAGGTCTCGCTGAATGGCAGCACAGCCTTCAGGCGTGTCAGCCAATCCTCCCAACTTCGTGTCATCAGCAAACTTGCTGAGGGTGGTCACTATCCCCTCATCAAGGTCGTTGATGAAGATGTTGAACAAGACCGGACCCAGCACAGACCCCTGGGGGACGCCGCTAGTTACAGCCCTGCAGCCAGACACTGCACCGCCAACGACAACCCTCTGCACTCTGCCAGTCAGCCAGTTCTCGACCCACTTCACTGTCCAATCACCTATCCCATACTTCCTCAGCTTTGGTATAAGTATGTCATGGGAGACTGTATCAGTTATAGAGGTTATAGAGTTCAATTCCTGTAGTCAATTTGGCGGCCCAGGTGGGACCAGCTCTGTTCGCTGCAGGACCAGCTGAGAGGGAGACACTTTTGGCGCACCCTGAGATTTCTCTGAAGGACTCCCTTCCTCACCTGATCACTGCAGGGACAGACAAGGACCACCCATAGGTGGACCAGGTATGTGTATGGTAAGTGGAGCCCATATGTCTTGAGGAGACATCCTACACAGTTTACAGCCATACGTGCTGCTCCCAGGGAGGTGAGCTCATGGCTTTGGTTGCCAGCTGGGGTAGGAAGACTCCTTGGGTGAGTTCCTATGAAAGGGAACTGTATGTCATATGAATGGAAACAAGAACAAATACTCTCTCCCAGGTAGTTGACAATAGGAGGGACCTAGGTTGGTCTCTCCTACGGGTATGGGATATAGTGGATAGCCTGTCAAATGGTAGCCTGGGTTCTCCAAGTTGTAATCACGGGGGTTATAGGTTGTATGTTCAATATTATCATCTGCTTTAAGTGTTTGGTACCGTGTGTCAAGCCGACTCTGGGAAAAACATTAACGTTTGCAACTGGTCGACCAGAGTATGAGTGTTATTAAGATTCCAGCTAGAAAACGTTGTCAGCATTGTGTAGTATGAATAAACCATGGTTTTTGATCTAAATGTCAGAGTGAGTGTGGTGTGAGTGAGACACAGAACAGCTGCAGGGTGAGTGCCGAGTCCCGATCCATGTTTCCTTCCTCCTGTGAGGGAAATGGCCAGACACGGACAAAGTGAAAGACTGTGTTGTCTGTCCACTCATATGTACTTTCTGCTTGTATGTAAGAAGACGGGAGTTTGTACTCTGTAGATTAGTAAGATTGTCCTGAGGAGAGGTGTACATTCCACCCGACCAATGAATGTCAACCCATTTATGTAATACTATGTACTGCTTGCGAGGAAGTGTGTGAGGGAGGTGGTTCAATCAGTGCTGGTTCTGTGGCACAGTGTTTATAACTGAAGAATACAGACTGTATTAAGGGAGTTTATGTGAACTGAAGAACTGTACTGTTTGACAAACAGTTTTGATGGTATGAAAGTGTAATTGTTAATGATATATGGAAGTGTACTTGAGGGAATGTGGAAGTGTATCTGAGCATACAAACAGAGGAAGCATTTACAGAAGAAAAAAGGTTAAAGTGAGTTTACCTGCACTGACATGAGAGCAACACCCTGCCAGACCGCTGCCCTGTGAGCTGAGCAGAGCAGAGCAGAGACACAGTCTTCATGTATCAGGTAGTGTTATTCTGCTTACCAAATGAATGAGTTCACTACAGAAGAGGCGAATCTTCCCCTCTGCTCCATTTGTGGCATACTCTGGAGTTCAAGACATTGCAAAGCTATGGCACATCTACTTTCTTTCAATGATGACGCCTTAGTATGCTCTGGGCTGTCATTTCAATTGCATCTAAAGAAGTCTAGGGTCATGCCAGCTGACAGGAAGCTGGCAAATGTTGTCTCATTGTAAGGAAGAGCAAGAAA
The DNA here is from genome assembly GCF_054131305.1 of Coturnix japonica. Taxonomy (NCBI): domain Eukaryota; kingdom Metazoa; phylum Chordata; class Aves; order Galliformes; family Phasianidae; genus Coturnix; species Coturnix japonica. Next base: position 14,676,171 of record NC_140671.1, on the reverse strand, counting down.
GATGACATGGGCAATTATGGACCTGTCAGTCCAGAGCCTGGTAAAATTATGGAGAAAATGATGGTGGGAGTTATGGAAAAACAGCTGAAGGACAATTCTGTCATTGGTTGCAGCCAACACAAGTTTGTGAGGCGAAGGTCCTGTTTAATTTAAGCTCATTCTGTGACACAGTTATCCGTTTAGTTGACCAAGGGAAGCCAGTTGATGTAATCCTTGAGAATTTCAGTGGAGATTTTGATACTGTTTCTCACAACAACCTTCTGGACAGAATGTTCTGCATATGGCTAGACAGAAACACAATGTGGTGGGTGAGCAGTTGGCCAGTAGGTCAGTCCCAAAGGATTATAGTCAGTTTTTTCCATCAGGCTGGTAGATGGTCACTGTCGGGGTCCCCAGGGTTCCATTTTGGGGCCACTTTCCTTTCATGTTTATGCAGATGACTTGAATGCAGGACTAGAAGACATTCTGAGCAAGTTTGCTGATGAGACCAGATGAGGAGGTGCTGTTGCCTCGACTGAGGGTGGAGAGGACTTGCAGAGAGATGTGGACAAGTCAGAGAAGTGGGTACCAGTTGGTACTAAGCACCAAGTGCATAACGTATAACAAGAACAAGTGCCTGATTGTGCACCGCAGAACATAAAGGACTTCAAACTCTGGGAGAATGTGCAAACGAGGGCACTGGAACTGAGAGATCTGAAGTTCAGAGTTTCACAGGGATTGACTGCTTGTTCAGACTGGGCCCTTCTCACATCCCTTCTCACATCCTGCAATGAAACATAGGTCTCATATGGGACATGAACCTCACAGCGTCCTTGCACCACATGTAGAGCCTGGGATCTTCTGTCCCCATGTCTTTCATTTAACATCATACGGACCTCCAACCCATTGCCCCAGGAAATGCCAGGAGCCAACATGAGAGACAGGATCTCTCTACCACTGGTCTTGCAATCAGGGCTTGACCTGTCTGCTTCGTAAGGCAAAGGAGAGGTTTCTTAGCATGCCAGTGCCTTTGCCTGCCTGTAGTCATGGCTTCCAGTTATCTTCTCTAACAAGTCCCTTGGGAAGCTTACTTGGTAATGGCCCTCAGTGGGCCCATTAATACTCCGAGAAACTTCACTGTTACTTCCGACTTTGTCTTGTTGAGCACTTTGTGCAAACTTCTCTCTGCACTAGAGGCTGATGAACTCAGCATCAAATGCACCCTGGGGCCCATTATAACCTAAAGAATCTCCTGTGCCTTATGCCATCTTGTTATCTTCTTCAGGTTATCAGAACTTGTTCAGCAAAAAGGAGGGATATCTGGAGAGAGCTTAAAGAATCCAGTATAAATTTATTGTCTATTTATTTATAGTTGGGTTTAAAGAAGACATTAAAGCAGCACTGTGCAACTGATACCAATCCAGGATGTCCCAATGAGTTCTGTACTGTTACTGTGTTGACAAAGGTCCTTCTCAACCTCCCCACCCAATTTCTGCTCACAATGGACCTATGGGACTTGCATCACTTTTCTTCACATCACTCTTCTCCTCTGCATTCATCCGCTCAGTGTTAAAACTGCTTTGCACCAACTCCCACTGGCTTTCCTCAGAGAACCAGCTACACATGGAAAAGGAAAGATTTCTCTTTTTTATCTGGCCAGCAAATGGAAAGAAAGGTGATGCAATTGAATGAACAGTAAAACACAGTGATCAACTGCATGCCATGTTCAAGCTGCATCTATTGAAGTTTGTCTTTCATATGGAATACTTTTAAAAGAAATGATTTTTACTGAGGTAGGATAGGATAGATTGAATCACAGTGAAGTAGTTGACAACAGAGGCCATCAGACTCTGGTAGATAGAGCAAATTCCAGTAATCTCCCTGGGATAGATCAGCCAGGTAGTTGAGAGGTATCAACTTAAAACTGATCAGGACTTGTGAGTATTTCACACATTGAGATGGGTTAACACATTCTCATTGATTTATATCTTTGTCTCCAACTCTGTTTTTCACTTTTACTGACATTAATGAACATCTTTCAGACTTCGTGCCTTAATAAAAAAGAGACAGTGATTGAGAAAAAGAAAAAGTATAAGAAGAAAAAGAAAAAGAATAGATAGGAAGGGATAGATCAAATCACAGTGAAGGAGTTGACAACACATTCCATCAGACTTTGGGGAGATGGAACAAATTCCAGTAATCCCCCTGAAAGTCAGAAATCAGACAGATAATTGGGAGGTATCTGACTGAACAAAGAGCAAGGGATGGAGAAATCTGGAGGGCAGTGGGAGTAGTGTGTGCCCAAATGGCCTGCTGAAAACATGCCCTTAACCATGGCCATTTCTTTAGGAGAGCTGAAAAAACTTGGAGGATGAGGCACATCAAATAGGCAGCAGGGAAGAGTAGTGCTGGGCACCAGGCTACAGTCACAGGGCATTGGCACTGGCACCGCTGTCTGTGTCTCTGAACCTGAAGGCATTTGTGTCCAGCGAACACAGTTCTGGAAAACATTGTAGTTTCAGTAAAAGAAAAAAAAAGACATCAAATCACCTCAAAGATTCATATTTACAACTTAAAATGGAACAAGACTCATGAGAATTTTTCATGTTGAGAAGGGTTAACACATTTTCATTGATTTCCATCTTTGTCTTCAATTATTTGTTTCAGTTTTGTTGACATTTATGATCAACTATTAAGCTTACAGCCTCAAAATAAATAAATAAATTAAAAGAGATACATTTGCATCTTGCACATGGCCTGATGCCCCTTTCACCTTCACAGTTCCCACAAGTCCTTCCATGCCGGAGAGTATGAGATCCAGCAGAGCACCTCTCCTCTTTGGTTCCTCCACTGCTTGGTCAAGAAGCTGCCATCTGTGCTCTCCATGGATCTGCTGGATGCCACATGCCCTGCTGTGCTGTCCCTGCCACAGATAATGGAGTGACAAAGGCCACCAAATGGGACAAGGGACAGACAACATCAGATTCCCATCTGTCTGCAGAGGGCACCTTCCATTTACTCTCCCTGATCAGGAAGACAGGAAAAGACACTGATGGTCTCCTCTGTTTGCCATTTCCATTAGCTCTGACCTGTCTGCTCTTCCATCCCCAGGCAGAGCTCAGTGCACTCTCACAGAGGGCAGTCGCCCTTCTTTGTCTCCTCGCCCATCCATCCTAAAGACTCGGTATCCCCCTTGTGCTACAGTGCAGTTGTGGAAACCATTAAACTGTGTCCCCATGGTCCAAACAGGAGCTCAGGCCTGCAGCTCTACCAAGATTTCTAGCTTCTTGTGTGTTGGTGTTTGCATTAGTGCAAAAGCACAGAAGTAAATATCCTAATTGAAAAGCATCACTGGACATTGCCTGACTGGATAGCTCATCTATAGAATCAGTGTGCAGAAGGTGGCACACAAACATTAGACCGATCGTGGGTCTTGGAGGTGACGTAGCAGCACGGACACACCATGGGCATGGCTTTCCTGAAGGCCCTGTGCTGCTCTTGTAGCTGTGAGTGAATTCACCGGACAGCCGGTGCTATCCCCTCTCTGGCCCTCAGCTGATGCCCAGGAAGGAGCTGTCTATCTCAGGGATTTCCCACACGGTTTACAAGCACTTGCAAACATCAGGAGCAGCCCAGGCACCTTGGGCATCACCCAGTGTCTGTGTGTGAGCTGCTGCCTCCCAGCTGAAGGACCGAGGACTCAGAGCAGGAGCTCACATGCAGGCAACTCCTTGTGCACTTCTGAACTGAACCAGAGAAATCCCAGCTCCTGTGGTTCTGTGGGGAGCCGAATCCCATTTCAGCTCCAGGATTTCTGTCAAGGGATGAGACTCCTGCGCTGCCTCAGCTGGATCACTGCCCTGCACAGGGAAAGTCCAAACCTCGCCTTCCTTGTCTGGTTGCCCTTATTGTTTCATCAAACGATCTCTGGGAGCACTCCCCATATGTCTCCAATCAGTCACTGACCACTGGACATGTGGTGGTTAATTGAGTGGATTTCAAAGCACAGTCATGATGCTGTTGTCTTTCAGGAGCTGTTGGCCATGAGGACCCAGGGACATGTCAGGGGAAATGAGTGGGAAGGATAAAAATGACATAATCTGCTGCTTGCTTGTCCAGGTTCCTGGGACACAGGGAGCTCATAAAAGTGGGCAGAGCTGCAGAGAGACAGCTGTGCCCAGGAGCAGATCTCGTGCACAGCACAGCCTGCAGGTGACAGAAGGAGAGGAGAGAAATTGGAGAGAGCTTGCAGGATGTGTGTGGTGTGAGCGGGCTGTGAACTCACTGCAGGAGCATTGCTCACAGACCATGACAAGGTAAGTCTCACAGCTGACCATGAGCTGCTTTTAATTAAGGGGTAACTATAACTGGGACATCCCATAGGAGATCTGACTGCAGGCACTGCATGTTTCTTTACTGTGGAAAAAGCTTTCTGCTCCAGCTGAGACGGGTGCCCAGGGCTGTCCTGCAGAGCAGGGTCCCTGCTGTGCCCCAGGGGCTGTGTGCCGGGTATGGGACTCTGCCGCCTGCCAGGCTCAGCACTCAGCCTGCCCGGGGAGCTGCCCAGGGCGCTGCGGGGAGACGTGTGGGGTAAGGAGCCCCCGGCAGGGTTTGTGCTGCCACAGCTGCTGCCTGGGGCAGGGGATCACAACTCCACTGCACAACTGAATGTTTCTGAGGGCACTTTGCAAGAGGAGAGCCAAGGCAGGGGGTTTCCATTTCCTGTTCTGAGGCAAAGAGGTTTGGAGTCAGAAATCTAAAAGGGGCAATAAGAGTTCTGAGAATTTTTCATCAATCAATTGCTTGTTCTGTGAACACTCACACATGATGTGCTTTCAGTCTCCCCTTTCTCGAAGGATGGAATTATCTTCATTTTCTGTAGGCATGAATAATTCACTTATCCTACAAACAGGCAGCATTTTCTAACTGAAACTGAATGCCACAGAAGCTCGGGTAGGGGGCTCTAAGAGCACTTGGGGTAAAGATATGAGACATGAAACAGATGAAAATATCCAGGGAGAAGGGATAAGAAAATAAGAGGAAGGTTAGAGCTCCATATGCTGCTTCTGCTTAAGGAATGCTGATCTACATGAAATTAAATGCAAGTAATGGTGCTAAATGTACACTGTTGTAGGAGAATTAAAACATTTCATAGTATAGCAGGAGTAGTGCCTCTGAGAATGGTCTGGACTTGTCATTATCTTCTGCACTCTGAGCAGGACTCCAAGCCCAACAACAGCAGATGCCCAACAGCAGCTCCATCAGTGAGTTCCTCCTGCTGCCGTTGGCAGACACGCGGCAGCTGCAGCTCCTGCACTTCTGGCTCTTCCTGGGCATCTACCTGGCTGCCCTCCTGGGCAACGGCCTCATCAGCACAGCCGTAGCCTGCGACCGCCGCCTGCACACCCCCATGTACTTCTTCCTCCTCAACCTGGCCCTCCTCGACCTGGGCAGCATCTCCACCACTCTCCCCAAAGCCATGCCCAACGCCCTCTGGGACAACAGGGCCATCTCCTACACAGGATGTGCTGCACAGCTCTTTTTCTTTACCTTCTTCCTCTCAGCAGAGTATTCCCTTCTCACCATCATGTCCTATGACCGCTATGTTGCCATCTGCAAGCCCCTGCACTACGGGACCTTGATGGACAGCAGAGCTTGTGCCACCATGGCAGCAGCTGCCTGGGGCACTGGGGTTCTCAATTCCCTGCTGCACACTGCCAGTACGTTTTCACTGCCTCTCTGCCAAGGCAATGTTGTCAACCAGTTTTTCTGTGAAATTCCCCAGATCCTCAAGCTCTCATGCTCAGAATCAAATCTCAGGGAAGTTGTGTTTCTCATTTTTACTATCAGTTTAGACGTAGGCTGCTATGTTTTCATAGTTGTGTCCTATGTGCAGATCTTCGTGGCTGTGCTGAGGATGCCCTCTGAGCAGGGACGGCGCAAAGCCTTCTCCACGTGCCTCCCTCACCTGGCCGTGGTCTCCCTGTTTCTCAGCACTGGTGCTTTTGCCTACCTGAAGCCCCCCTCCATTCCCTCCCCACTCCTGGATCTGACAGTGGCACTTCTGTACTCAGTGGTTCCTCCAACACTGAACCCTATTATCTACAGCATGAGGAACAGGGAGATCAAGCACGCTCTCAGGAAGGTGTTGCAATACTCACTATTCCCGCTTCAATAAAGTGCACATCTTCATCGCATGATTCCCAGTGATGGTTCTTCATCTTTTATGCATCTTTGATTGATTGATTATGTGAGATATAGCAACGTGCAAAAAAATGTTATTGAACTTATAAATAAAAATTTGTTTCACTTCTTTCACACCTACTATCCATTTTCTCACTCCAAGAGCTCATGTAAACATGGAACCAGATTCCCCGAATAGGTTAAGAGATAAATAAATAGCATTCAAAATACGCTTTTCCTTAGCTCTTCTCTTATCCAACTTTTTCTGGATATGGGGAAGGTACAGCCACAGATAGAAGCACAACTAGTTCTTTTCATTCCTCCTCTCTTTACACTGATACAGTGCACAGAGGATTCGAGTCCTCTCATTTCTACAGGCCTGAAGGTCTTGTGTGTCTCACAGCAGTCCCGTCGTCTCTACAGCAGCACTCAGTGGTTTGCTTAATTTTCTTATCTCAATACTTGGAACAGCTACAGGACCTGTAGCATAAGTGACCGCAGAGCTCCTTATGAGGGGTGGAGTGACAGTGGGATCTGTCCAGAGCTTGGAGCAACTGCAGGATGTGTAGCAAAAACTTGGAGCTATTGCAGGGACTGTGCCAGGAGTTGCAGAGGCTGCAGCAATGTCAGCAGATCCAGCTCTCTTCCCCTTGAAGATGCTGAATAGTGTTGAACACAGCTCAGTAGGTGTGGGCCAGGCCCTGGCACACTGCAGTCATTTGTGCCTGTTTAGGATTACCAGTGCCACAGCAGACCTGTCTCCAATATTCTACCAGTTTCTCAGGATCCTGCAGTTGCTCGGAGATGAAGTTCCAAAGCCCTGGGGGTGCCCACCACTCCAGGCAGCTGCCCAGACTGTCCCACACCCCCTGCCATGCAGAGCCTTCTCACCTTGGGGCAGATCTCTCACTGATATTCCTGAATAATTGTTTAACCTCAATCCTAGAATCATAGAATCACCAAGGCTGGAAAAGGCCTAAAAGATCATCCAATCCAACCGTTCACCTATTACCAATAGCTCCCACTTAACCATGTCCCTCAACACAATATCCAGTCTCTCCTTGAATACCCCTGGTCTCCCAGAGACGACAGTGTAAAATGTGTAATTCCTAATCATACCAACAATATTACTTCCAAAACCCAAAGATGTCCAAAGAGCTGAATGTGCACAAAACTTCACTTTGCCAATTTTATCGTGGTACAAACCAAGGTCAAACAGCATAGCAAAATAAATACCCTAATCCAGCATCCAGAGTTGACAAATGATGCAGCAGGGAAAACAAGCAGCAAGCAAGGAGCTGTGAAATGCAGCTTCATGAGAAGACTCAGCAAGCTTCACAAATAGGGAAACTATCAGCACCATGGCCTGCACATCTCCAACTCCCACAAAGCCCTGTCCACTCTGGACAGATGTGCTGTTACCACAACCCTTGGAGCCTCACATCAGGCACCAAAATGACTGTGGTTGTTGAACCCAACATGTGGCTCAGCAGCTCACAGTGCTTTGTGCACTGCCCCATTCCCAGTGGGATGGGGATGAGAACTGGGAAAAAGAGTACAACTTCTGGGTTGTAACAAAACAGTTTACTAAGAGAGATAAAAGGAGAGGAGTAATAGTTATCACTATATATCCGTTGATATAGAATCGTATGTAACAACTGATGCACAAGCACTTGCTCAGCACCACCAGACTGATGCTCAGAGTGATCTCAGAGACTGAGATGAACTCCCACCCCTTTCAATACAATTTCTGTTTGCTGTCAGCTGATAGACAGCGTCTCTTTGGCCACTATCAGTCAGCTGTCCTCACTCTGTTCCCTCCCAGCTTCATGTGCCCTTTACTGACCATGGCCTTGGCTCCGTACAACACTGCTTAGCAGCAGCTGTAAACATCAGAGTGTTATCAATGGTTTTCTCCTAGAACCAAAACACTGCACCACAGCAGACAGTCTGAAGAAAACAATTCCATCCCAGCTGTAACTCAGATTCCTGCCTGTCCCTTTCCTCTTGTTCTTCCTGATCAGGAAGCAAGGAACAGAATATGCTGCTCTTCTTTTTGAAACCTTTCCATCAGTTCTCAGCTGGCTCCTCTGCCATCCCCAGGCAGAGCTCAGTGCACTCTCACAGATGGCAGCAGCCTTTCTTCATCTTCATTGCCTAATCGTAATGAAGAGTCTGTACCTACTTTGCTACAGTTCAGAGGTGGGAACCATCCCACCATGTCTCTGTGAGACAAACAAGACCCTAGGCCTGCAAAGGCACAGAGATTTGGAGTTCGCTGAGTGAATGTTTGTGGTCCTCTCATTAGTGTAAGGATTCTTCAGAAAGCATCCCCTTCCAGAAGCATGCTTTGATTTAGCCTGTCTGGGTCTTGCATCTACACTGTGGTACTGATGTTCAGGGCCTTGCTCAGAATCAGCAGCCTGCATGAAAGGAAAAGCTCTGTGGTTTTCTCTTGATTTGTCCCGTTTATTTCCCATGCTACCCGCACTGGTCTACAGGCACTTTAGGGCAGCAGTAGGTTGGGGTTACCCCCAGAGGGTACACAGTAAGATTTAGGACGGGGTATTGGCAACAAGACTTTCTCTGAGGAATCCTCACACAATCCTATAGAACAACTCAGAGGCTTTCCATTCAATCTCCAACAGCAACAATATCCCTCAGCCCTTCTTTGTCACATCCAATTCCCCACCCTTCCCCATTTGGACCTGGTTTAAAGCCCTATAATCAATCAGTGCAGGAGCATTTCAGATGGGGTCATGGAGGAGGCAGACTGCCATTCTTGGGGTGGCCATTTTCCCAGGAGGGCATGGTGGGAGGGCTTTGTCCCATCTGGTTCCACCAACACTTGCATCCACCCAGCAGAAGGCTGTGCCCTCTGTGTCCCACTTGAACTCTGCATGGAGCTTACAGTTGGCAGTGACATGGCTGAGAAGCTCTGGGCATGGATTAAGGGACAGGGAATTAATGTGCCTTCCTAACTTCCTCCCTGCATGCCTTAGCAACTTCCTTGTAATCTCCCCAAGTACCCAGCCCCTTCTTCCAGAGGACGGAGATTCTCTTTTTCTTCCTGAGTCTCAATAGTTTTTCCCAGTTCATCTGCACTGGTCTTCTTCCCCTATGGCTCACCTTATGGCATTCAGGGACAGCCTGATCTCGTGCCTTTAAGATTTCCATCTTGAGGAGTGTCCAGGCTTCCTGGACCCCTTTACCCATAAGGAGCGACTCCCAAGGGACCTGTGCTACAAGTGTCCTGAACAGGTCAAAGTCCGCCCTCTAGAAGTTCAGGATAGTAGTTTTGCTAGTCACCCTTCTGACATCTCCAAGAATAGAGAATTCTACCATTTCATGGCCACTCTGCCCAAGACAGTCCCCAGCCTTCTCAACTCCTACCAGTCCTTCACTGTTAGTGAAGAGCAGGTCTAGCAAGGAACCACCCCTGGTAGGACTTCATACCAGCTGTGTAAGGAAGCTGTCTTGCATGCAATCTATAAACCTCTTGGACTGATTCCTCTGCTATTTATTATATTTCCAGCATATATCAGAGAAGTTGTAGTCTCCCAAGAAAATGAGTGCTGGCAATCTTGCGACTTCAGTAAGCTGCTCATAGAATGCCTCACCCATCAATTAGGCGGTCTATAAGAAACCTTTAGCAAGATGTCACACTTACAGGCCTTTCCCCCGATCCTTACAAACATGCACTTCATTCTGAAGCCCAAGCTCTTCAACATCAAAACTCTCTTTAATATAAAGGGCCACACCACCACCCTTCCTTCCTCCTCTATCCCTTCTGAAGAGCTTGTAACCATCCATCACAGCACTCCAGTCATGGCAGTGGTCCCACCATGGGTCGGTAATAGCAACTAGGTCATGGTTTGTCAGATGCACAGTTGCTTCCAGCTCCTCTTGCTTGTTGACCAAGCTGCGTGCGTTGGTGTAGACGCACTTCAGCTGAGGCATCTGCCTCTCTCCCAGCTCAAACAGCATTTCCCTAGGCTTATCTCTGGTAAGCCCTGTTTTGTCCACTCCCCCATCGTAGCTAGTTTAAAGCTCTTTCGATAAGCCCCGCTACCGTCTATGCTAGGATTCACTTCCCCCTTTGAGACAGTTGGGTTCCATTCATGGATAACAGACCATGGGCCAAGTAAACTGTCCTGTGATCAAAGAACTCAAAGTTTCTGGCTCAGTACCAACCTCTGAGACAATTGTTCATTGCTTTGCTTTCCAAGCCTGCTCTGTGTCCCTCACTGCCACTGAAGGTATAGAACAAAAAATCACTTGATCTCCCACTTTGTGAACTAAATGGCCTAAATTCCTGAAATCTCTTTTTATAGTTTGTAGTCTTATCTAAGAAATTTCATCACTGCCCACCTAAACTATGAGTAGTGGAAAATAATCAGTGGACCTAACCAGCATTGGGAGTTTCCTCATTATGTCCCTGACCTGAAACCAAGAAGGCAGCAGACTTACTGACAACTGGGGTCCAGTCTGCAAATGGGGCCCTCTATTCCTCTGAGAAGGGAGTCACCCACCACGGCCACCCTTCTTTCTTTCATGGCAGAGGAAGTCACAAGGCTTGGTAGTGACTGCCTTGCATTAGGTTTCCTCCTAGGCAGATCCTCCATTGCCTCCCCATTCTTATCTCCTTCAGATTTCAGAGTGTCAAACCTGTTGCTTAGATGGATCAGGGGTCGAGGGCTAGGCAGGCATGGGGGGGCTCCTGTGATGTTGAGTTGGGACTCTCTTCCAACCCTTCTCATCAGTCAGGTCTGTCTGACTGTGACAGGGCAGGGAGTCAACCACTTTTCTGGGGGTATCTGCCTGGCAGCCTTCCCTCGGGGATGCCAGCAAGTCACTCCACCAGCCCATCTCCCGATCACACTCCCTGATGGTAAACTGTGAGTAAAACCTTGAGTAAAGTGAGAGTTCACCTAGACAAAAGTATGAGTAGAAACATGGACTGACGTGAGGGTAAACCCAGAGTAAACCCAGGATCCCATCCATTGGGCATGCACAGCCTCTGAGGGCAACTTTTTCCAGTGTTGCTGTGTAAAAATATAGGTTCCTCACATCTAACCTATGTCTCCCCTTTTTAATTTAAATCCGTTTCCATTTGTCCTGTTATCAACAGACCATCCCATCCTTATTCTAGCGTTAGGCATCTCATCCTCAGATGGAAACCCTGGGGCTGAATTGGGATCAGTTTTTCAAAGAACCACAGGAGCTACAAGTTCACCTAGCTGAGTTCAGATGTGCACAGTGAGGTGTCTGTGTGTGAGTCCCTCATCTGAATCCTTGGTTTTTATTCCACAGGGACTGCACTACTCATACACAGTCTCTCAGTGATGCCCAAGATGCCTTGGGTGATCCTAGTTTTGTGCTAGTGCTTGTAAACTGTGACGGAAAATCTATGAGATAGACACCTCCTTCTGGAGCATCAGCTGAGGGCCAGAAGGGAGGTATTCTTGGCCATCCTAAATACCACCTCAGCCACGTGCTTAGGGCACCCATTGTGTCTTTTGCACCTGACCCCATGGAGTATGTAGTGATATTCAGCTTATCAAAAGGATGAGCTCAGAACAGAAGAGGCAGATCTTCCTCTCTGCTCCATCTGTGGCATAGTCTGGATTTCAAGGCATTGCAAAGCTATGGCACATCTACGTTCTTGCACTGATGACACTTTAGCATGCTCTGGGCTCGCATTTCAATGGCATCTAATAAATCTAGGGTCATACCTGTTGACAGGAAGCTGGCAAATGTTGTCTCATTGTAAGGAAGAGCAAGAAAGATGACACGGGCAACTATGGACCTGTCAGTCTCACTACAGTGCTTGGTAAAATTATGGAGAAAATGATGGTGGGAGTTATGGAAAAACAACTGAAGGACAGGTCACAGACAACACAAGATACAGAGGGGAAGGTCCTATTTAATTTCAGGTCTTTTTATGACACCTTTATCCATTGAGCTGAACAAGGGAAGGCAGTTGATGTAATCCTTGAGGATTTCAGTAGAGCTTTTGATACTATTTCTCCAGCACCCTTCTGGACAGAAATTCCTGCATACAGCTAGACAGAAACAGAACGTGGTGTGTTGTAATACAAGAAGAATTTTACAGAGCAGCAGCCATGGATTGAGATAAGGAGTTCACAGAGCAGCAGCTGCGGAGCAGGATAAACAGCATGAGAACAAAGGACATCTCTAGGAAAAGAATGAATGGCTCGTGGCTTTGAAGGGGGGTTATAGGGTTGTTATTGCAGTAGCTTTCCTCCAATTAGCGTGTGTGATTTTTGGACACCCTTGTCTGTCTCCTATAAAAGTCTGGCTTTCGGGCAATAAATTGATGCAGCTATATGTAACTATATTGGTGTTTCTCTGTTTGACCCAGCACGCTGACATTTTGCCTTTCAGGTTCACCAGCAGTGGTGGGTGAGCAGTTGGCCAGTAGTTCTGTCCCAAAGGATTATAGTCAGTGGGTTCCATTGGGCTGGTAGATGGTCACTGTCAGAGCTCCCCAGGGTTCCATTTTAGGGCCACTTTCCTTTCATGTTTATGCAGATGACTTGCATGCAGGACTAGAAGATGTTCTGAGCAAGTTTGCTGATGAGACCAGATGAGGAGGTGTTGTTGCCTCCACTGAGGGTGGAGAGGACTTGCAGAGAGATGTGGACAAGTCAGAGAAGTGGGTACCAGTTGGTACTAAGCACCAAGTGCATAAAGTATAACAAGAACAAGTGCCTGATTGTGCACCTGGGTATGGGCAACCCTGGACATAAACACTGTCTGTATATTGGACACATGAGAGACGTCTGACTGAAAAGGATTGGGGGTCCTGCTCAACATAAAATTTTAAGTGAGTCAGCAGTGTGCCCAGCCAGCCAAGAAGGCCAACAGTCCCCTAAAGTGCATCAAGCAATTTATTGCCAGCTGGGTGGGAGAAAGGTTTGTCCCTCTTTGCTCTGCATTGCTACTGCCTCACCTGGAGCACTGGGTGCACTTCTGGGCAATGGAGAACATAAAGAACATCAAACTATGGGAGAGTGTGCACAGGAGGGCACTGGAACTGAGAGATCTGAAGTTCAGAGTTTCACTGGGATTGACTGCTTGTTCAGACTGGGCCCTTCTCACACCCCACATCCTGTGATGAGACACAGGGCACATGTGGGATATGAACTTTAACAGCATCCTTGCACCACATGCAAATGCTTTTCCCAGTGCTTCAGTGTTCCACCACCCATTGCTTTCAACATAGTTTTCAACACCCCATTGTATCTTTTAATTTTACCAGAAGCTGGTGCATGGTAGGGGATATGATAAATCCACTCAATGCCATGAACTTTGGCCCAAGTATTTATTAAGGGAATTTTTGAAATGTGTCCCATTATGAGACTCAGTTCTTTCTGAGGTGTCATGTCTCTATAGGACTTGTTTCTAACAACCCAATATTGTGTTTCTGGCAGTAGCATGGGGTACTGCGTATGTTTCAAGCCACCCAGTGGTTGCTTCCACCATGGTAAGCACAAAACGCTTATCATTATGAGATCCTGGCAAGGTGACATCATTCACCTGTCACTCCTCCCCATATTTATACTTTTGCCTTGGCCTTCCCCCCAGAGAGGCTTCATATTCTTGGCTTGTTTAATTATGGCACATGATTCACAGTCATGAATAACCAGTGCAATAGCATCCATAGTTAAGTCCACCCCTCAGTCTCTAGCCCAATTATATGTTATGTCCATTCCTTGATGGCCTGAGGTCTCATGGAACCATCAAGCTTGAAATAATTCACTCTTGTTCTGCCAGTCCAAGTCTATTTGAGCCACCTCAATTCTGGCAGCTCGACCTACCTGATGGTTGTTTTGTTGTTCTGCAATAGCCCGACTCTTGGGCAAGTGTGCATCCACGTGACACACCTTTACAATCATATCTTTTTTTTGAGCAGTTATGTTTTTCTACAGTTCAGCAGCCCAAATAGGTTTACACCTCCGTTGCCAGTTATTTTGTTCCCACTGCTGTAACAACCCCCATAAGGCATTTGCCACCATCCATGAGTCAGTATAAAGATAAAGCATTGGCCACCTCTCCCGTTCAGCCACATCTAAGGTCAGCTGGACAGCTTTTACCTCTGCAAACTGACTTGATTCTCCTTTACCTTCAGTGGCCTCTGCGACCTGTCGTGTGGGGCTCCAAACAGCAGCTTTCCATCTCCGATGCTTCCCTACAATATGAAATGATCCATCAGTGAAAAGAGCATATTTCTTTTCATTTTCTGGTAGTTCGATGTATGGTGGGGCCGCTTTAGCACATGACACCTCTTCTCCTGGTGATGTTCCAAACTTTTTATCTTCAGTCCAGTTCATGATCACTTCTAAAATTCCTGGACGATTGAGGTTCCCCATCCGCGCTTGTTGTCTAATCAGTGCAATCCACTTGCTCCAGGTGGCATCGGTAGCATGATGGGTGGAGAGAACCTCCCCTTTCAACATCCGGTTCATCATTGACAGTCGAGGTGCCATAAAGAGCTGCATTTCAGTACCAGCTACTTCGGAAGCAGCCCGAGCCCCCTCATACGCGGCTAAGATCTCCTTCTCAGTTGGAGTGTAGCACTCTTCAGACCCCTTGTACGCTCAGCTCCAGAATCCCAGGGGTTGGCCTTGGGTCCCTCCTGAGGCTCTTTGCCACAAACTCCAAGTGGGACCTTTCTCTCCAGCAGCAGTATAGAGGATGTTCTTTACATCCTGTCCAGTCCGTACTGGCCCCAGGTCCATGGCACAGGCTATCTCCTGTTTAATCTGTTCAAAAGCCTGCTGCTGCTCTGGGCCCTATGCAAAATCATTCTTCTTCTGCATCACCTGATAAAGGGGGCTTACAATGAGGCTGTAGTTTGGAATGTGCATCCTCCAAAAGCCCACTGCACCCAGGAAAGATTGTGTCTCTTTCTTGCTAGTTGGTGGAGACATGGCAGTGATTTTGTCAATCACTGTTGGGATGTGATGACATCCATCCTGCCACTTTATACCTAAGAACTGAATTTCCTGGGCAGGCCCTTTTACTTTGCTTCACTTAATAGCAAAACTGGCTCATAGAAGAATTTGAATTATTTGCTCTCCAGCACAGCAGCACTCAGTGGGGGTGTGACCTCATTCAGGCCACGGTAGTCTACTGTCAGCCTCCATTCTCCACTGGCTTTACGCACTGGCCATATGGAGCTGTTAAAAGGTGAGTGAGTTTTACTGATCACTCCCTGATTCTCCAACTGGCGAATCAAATCATGAATGGGGAGCAAGGAATCCCTGTTGGTGCGATACTGCCGTCTGTGCACTGTCTTTGTAGCAATCGGTACCTGCTGCTCTTTTATTTTTACTCGTAGCAGCCTCACAACAGACGGGTCCTCTGACAGGCCAGGCAAAACAGACAGCTGCTTAATGTTGTCCATATCTACAGCAGCGATTCCAAAGGCCCAGTGATACCCCTTAGTATCCTTGAAATGCCCTCTTCTGAGGTATCCTCAATACCAAGTATGAACGGAAACCCTGGACCACTCACATAGGATGTTTTTTCCAGTCTTTACCAGTGAGGCTTATTTCAGCCTCCAACACAGTCAATTCTTGAGAGATATCCAGAAATATGGATTGATTCTGTCCCTTCATGACTGGAGGGCATTAGGGTGCACTGTGCACCAGTATCCACCAGTGCCTTATATTTCTGTGGTTCTGATGTGCTAGGCCATCAAATCCACACAGTCCAATAAACTCTATTATCCCTTCCACTCCCTTGAATGAGGGCAGGGCCCCTCTATTGGTTACCTGTGATAACTGGAGCAGCCGTACTGGTGGTTGGACTGTTTTGTAGTTCCCTCACCCGTGCTCATAGTACAGGAGTAGGCTGGTCATGCCACTTCCTCGTGTCTTCTCTGTGGTCACGTAGGTAACACCACAAGGAAACACACAGTGCAATTTACTGTTGTTCCTTGCTCAATCTGGAAAGCGCTTGTGTCTAATAGCTGAGAATTTTAATGATACACATGAAGGCTTTATGGTCGTTAATTTCTTTACGATCTCTCGCCTTCAACTGAAGCAGCAGCTAGGCCAATTACCAAGTGACACCAAGGAGATGAAGCGGCAAAATGGCGATTTATTGAAACAGACACATCCTTATATAACCTACGCCTTTTTGTCTACACCCACTGTATTACACTAAGATTCTTCCAGAATATGGGGAAGGGCCTGTCACATCACAACAAGCTACCGTCCCAGCTGTCCCAACAGCGAAGCAACCAGGTAACAAGAGATTCATTCTGGTGCCGTGTGAACTCCTTTCTTACGCCTTCGATTTCAGTCATCTTCAGGGATCGACAAACAGTAACAGAGATTTCCTCCTCATCACTCTCTTCTTCATGACACTTTTCCTTTTTCCTTTCTCGGTACTTATCCAGACCTGTCACCTGGATCTTCTGTTGCCTCCTCCTCCACTTCTTTTTTCCGTTCTAGACGTGAGGACACCCATTTCCATTTCTTGCCTTCCACAAGGGCAACTGATATTGTTACTGGTGCCTCCTGTGACTGATCAAAATTGACTTGGGGATTTCCCTTTTTGGCTAGAACCTCAGCTCGGAAATTCTCTCTTTTCGGAACAGTGTTATATAGAGCACGGTAAGCACAAGCCAAGCCCCAAATAAGTCATACCCCCTTAGATCTATCTAGGCTGCGCCATCCCTGACTCAAATACTGGCTTAGTTTCTCGGGATCCCACAGGTGTTCAAGAGTTAAATCCCATGACATTGCGGGCCCCCATGTGTTGGCGAACCTGAAGGCAAAAGTCAGCGTTCTAGGACAAACAACCACACAGCAATATAGTTAAATATAGCTGTGTCCATCTATTGCCTGAAGAGCCGTACTTTTATAGCAAACAAACAAGGGTGTTCAAAAATCACACGTACTAATTGGAAGAAAGCTTCTGCAATAAGAACCCTAAAACCCCGCTTCAAAGCCACGAGCCTTTCACTCTTTTGCTAGAGGTGTCCTTGGTTCTCATGCTGTTTATCCTGCTCTGCAGCTGCTGCTCTGTAAAGTGCTTATCTTGATCCATGGCTGCTGCTCTGTAAAATTCTTCTTGTATTACAACAGAATGGCAGTTCCCTGGGGTCTCCAGCACACCCCCAGCCAGCTGGCAAATGCCACTGAGGACCTTTAGGAAAGACATGCCCTGGGTAGTGACAATGTTCACTGGACAACTGTGAGCCCCACAATGGGTCTCGTACCTGTGTGCCATCTTCTGAACACCAGTAGCACGGTGTAGATGCAAGGCCCAGCCAGGCAAAATCAAAACATGCTTCTGGAAGGGGATCCTTTCTGAAGAGTCGTTACACTAATGAGAGGACCACAAACATTCACTCAGCGAACTCCAAATCTCTGTGCCTTTGCAGGCCTAGGGTCTTGTTTGGTTCACAGAGACATGGTGGGTTGATTCTCAGCTCTGTACTGTAGCAAATGGGGTACAGATTCTGCATGACGGATGGGCAAGGAAGAAGAGAAAAGGCTGCTGCCATCCATGAGAGGGCACTGAGCTCTGCCTGGGGATGGCAGAGGAGCCAGCTGAGAACTGATGGAAAGGGCTCAGAGAGGAGAGCGGCAGATTCTCTTCCTTGCTTCCTGATCAGGAAGAACAAGAAGAGGGGACAGGCAGGAATCTGAGTTACAGCTGGAATGGAATTGTTTTCTTCAGACTGTCTGCTGTGGTGCAGTGTTTTGGTTCTAGGAGAAAACCATTGATAACACTCTGATGTTTACAGCTGCTGCTAAGCAGTGTTGTACAGAGCCAAGGTCATGGTCAGTGGAGGGCACATGGAGCTGGGAGGGAACAGAGTGAGGACAGCTGACTGATAGTGGCCAAAGGGACGTTCTCTATCAGCTGACAGCAAGCAGAAATTGTATTGAAAGGGGTGGGAGTTCATCTCAGTCTCTTCACTGCCCAGGGTCCAGCTGAGCATCAGTCTGGTGGTGCTGAGCAAGTGCTTGTGCATCAGTTGTTACATACAATTCCATATCAACGGATATATAGTGATAACTATTACTCCTCTTCTTTTATCTCTCTTAGTAAACTGCTTTGTTACATCCCAGAACTTGTACTCTTTTTCCCAGTTCTCATCCCCATCCCACTGGGAATTGGGCAGTGCACAAAGCACTGTGTGCTGCTGAGCCACATGTTGGGTTCAACAACCACTGTCATTTTGGTGCCTGATGTGAGGCTCCAAGGGTTGAGATAGCAGCACATCTGTCCAGAGCGGACAGGGCTTTGTGGGAGCTGGAGAAGTGCAGGCCATGGTGCTGATATGTGTGGATGTGCTCCCTATGTGTGGAGCTTGTTGAGTCTTCTCATGAAGCTTCACTGCACAGCTCCTTACTTGGTGCTTGGATGCTGGATTAGGGTATTTATTTTGCTATGCTGTTTGACCTCAGTTTGTACCATGATAAAATTGGCAGCTGACAAAGTGAAGTTTTGTGCACATTCAGCTCTGCGGTCATCTTTGGGTTTTGGAAGTAATATTGTCCATATGATTAGGAATTACACAATTTACATTGTCGCCTCTGTGAGTCCGGGGGTGTACTGGATATTGTGTTGAGGGACATGGTTTAGTGGGAGCTATAGGTAATAGGTGAACGGTTGGACTGGATGATCTTTTAGGCCTTTTCCAACCTTGGTGATTCTATGAATCTATGATTGAGGTTAAACAATTATTCAGGAATATCAGTGAGAGATCTGCCCCAAGGTGAGAAGGCTCTGCATGGCAGAGGGTGTGGGACGGTCTGGGCAGCTGCCTGGAGTGGTGGGCACCCCCAGGGCTTTGGAACTTCATCTCCGAGCAACTGCAGGATCCTGAGAAACTGGTAGAATATTGGGGGCAGGTCTGCTGTGGCACTGGTAACCCCCAAGAGGCACAAATGACTGCAGTGTGCCAGATCCAGAGAGCTGGACCTGCTGACAGTGCTGCAGCCTCTGCAGCTCCTGGCACAGACCATGCAGCAGCTCCAAGGTTTTGCTACACGTCCTGCAGTTGCTCCAAGCTCTGGGCAGATCCCTCTGTCACTCCACCCCTCATAATGAGCTCTGCAGTTACTCCTGCTACGGGTCCTGTAGCTGTTCCAAGTATGGTAATAAGAAAATGGTACAAATTCCTCCCAAGGGAGGAAGTACAGCCCTGCGGTGGCTCCAACCCCTCCAATGAGCCCAGTGGCTGCTCCAACATAGTCACAGGTCCTGTGGTGGTTCCAGCTCTGGCAATGAACTCTGAGGTCACTTCAACTCCTGCAACAGCCCAACAGCCACTTCAGCTCCTACAGTGAACCCTGTGGCTGTTAAAACCCCTGCAACTAATCCTGGACTTGCAGACAGATGCGCATAGGGATTAGTTCATATATGTTTGCAACTGCATATGTTGTATATGTGTGAAAATACACTAAATATATTATATATGTATAAATACATTTGTCATAATTATTATCCTTTTCTTTTTCTCTTTGTCTCAACCCATAAACCTTAAACCACAGCACTGCCTTGAGATGCTTACGGATCTCCTTGGGACTATTCAATCTGATCTGGTCACACAGTGAAGAGCACCTGAAGATCTCAAGGTTTTCTCAGGGAGCAGCTCCTGAGGTATATTCCTTACACCAGCTTTGGAAGAGGCCTCCCTCCAGTTCTCTGGTCCTGCTCTAAAGGGGCCCTCTTGTTATGGCAGTGCCAGCAAGGAGACCAGCTCTGACAGACCTGTTCATATTGCCGGCTACTGACTGCAGCCCTGGATTGCTGCTGTAGAGGCAACAGGACTGTTGTGAGACACACAAGACCTTCAGGACTGCACAAATGAGAGGACTCAAGAGCACTGCAGCACTGGTAAGAGCACATGAATGAAAAGAGCACGTTGAGCTGCTGTCTGTGGCTGTACCTCCCCAAATCCAGGCAAAGTAGGAAGAAAGAAAATCTAAGTAAGTCTATTTTGAAAGCTTTTTAGGTATCTTATAACATATTCAGGGAATCTGGTTCCATGTTTACATGAGTTCTTGGAGTGAGAAAATGGAAATTAGGTAGGAAAGAATTTAAATACATTTTTATTTATAAGTTCAATAACATTTTTTTTTTGCACATTCCTATATCTCACATAATCAAACAGACAAAGATGCATAAAACATAAAGAACCACCACTGGGAATCCTATTGAGGAAGTTGTGCATTTTATTGTAGCTGGAATAGTGCTTATTGCAACACCTTCCTGAAAGCGTGCTTGATCTCCCTGTTCCTCATGCTGTAGATAATAGGGTTTAGTGTTGGAGGAACCACTGCATACAGAAGTGCCACTGTCAGATCCAGGAGTGGGGAGGAAATGGACGGGGGCTTCAGGTAGGCAAAAGCACCAGTGCTGAGAAACAGGGAGACCACAGCCAGGTGAGGGAGGCACATGGAGAAGGCTTTGTGCCGTCCCTGCTCAGAGGGCATCCTCAGCACAGCCATGAAGATGTGCACATAGGACACAACTATGAAAACAAAGCAACCAAAGCCTAAACTGACACCAAAAAAGAGAAATACAAATTCCATGAGGTAGGAGCCAGAGCAGGAGAGCTTGAGGATCTGTGGGATTTCACAGAAAAACTGGTTGACAACATTGCCTTGGCAGAGAGGCAGTGAAAACGTACTGGCAGTGTGCAGCAGGGAATAGAGAACCCCAGTGCCCCAGGCAGCTGCTGCCATGGTGGCACAAGCTCTGCTGTCCATCAAGGTCCCGTAGTGCAGGGGCTTGCAGATGGCAACGTAGCGGTCATAGGACATGATGGTGAGAAGGGAATACTCTGCTGAGAGGAAGAAGGAAAAGAAAAAGAGCTGTGCAGCACATCCTGTGTAGGAGATGGCCCTGGTGTCCCAGAGGGCGTTGGCCATGGCTTTGGGGAGAGTGGTGGAGATGCTGCCCAGGTCGAGGAGGGCCAGGTTGAGGAGGAAGAAGTACATGGGGGTGTGCAGGCGGCGGTCGCAGGCTACGGCTGTGCTGATGAGGCCGTTGCCCAGGAGGGCAGCCAGGTAGATGCCCAGGAAGAGCCAGAAGTGCAGGAGCTGCAGCTGCCGCGTGTCTGCCAACGGCAGCAGGAGGAACTCGCTGATGGAGCTGCTGTTGGACATCTGCTGTTGTTGGGCTTGGAGTCCTGCTCAGAGTGCAGAAGATAATGACAAGTCCAGACCATTCTCAGACACACTCCTCCTGCTATAATATGAAATGTTTTTATTCTCTTACAACAGTGTACATTTAGCACCATTACTTGCATTTAATTTCATGTATTTCAGCATTCCTTAAGCAGAAGCAGCATATGGAGCTCTAACCTTCCTTTTATTTTCTTATGCCTTCTCCCTGGATATTTTCATCTGTTTCATGTCTCATATCTTTACCCCAAGTGCTCTTAGAGCCCCCTACCCGAGCTTCTGTGGCATTCAGTTTCAGTTAGAAAATGCTGCCTGTTTGTAGGATAAGTGAATTATTCATGCCTACAGAAAATGATGATAATTCCATCCTTCGAGAAAGGGGAGACTGAAAGCACATCATGTGTGAGTGTTCACAAAACAAGCAATTGATTGATGAAAAATTCTCAGAACTCTTATTGCCCCTTTTAGATTTCTGACTCCAAACCTCTTTGCCTCAGAACAGGAAATGGAAACCCCCTGCCTTGGCTCTCCTCTTGCAAAGTGCCCTCAGAAACATTCCGTTGTGCAGTGGAGTTGTGATCCCCTGCCCCAGGCAGCAGCTGTGGCAGCACAAGCCCTGCCGGGGGGCTCCTTCCCCCCACCCGTCTCCCTGCAGCACCCTGGGCAGCTCCCCGGGCAGGCTGAGTGCTGAGCCTGGCAGGCGGCAGAGTCCCATACCCGGCACACAGCCCCTGGGGCACAGCAGGGACCCTGCTCTGCAGGACAGCCCTGGGCACCCGCCTGCAGCCCCGGCTGCACAGCCTGCAGCCGTGCTGGGACATGCAGCCCTCAGGGCTGTGATTTCATACTGCAGTATGGAAGCCCTCAGCTGGAGCAGAAGGCTTTTTCCACAGTAAAGAAACATGCAGTGCCTGCATCCAGATCTCCTATGGGATGTCCCAAATTAAGTTGACCCTCTATGAAAAGCAGCTCATGGTCTGCAGTGAGACTTACCCTGTCATGGTCTGTGAGCAATGCTCCTGCAGTGAGCTCACAGCCCGCTCACACCACACACATCCTGCAAGCTCTCTTCAGTTTCTCTCCTCTCCTTCTGTCACCTGCAGGCTGTGCTGTGCACAAGAGCTGCTCCTGGGCACAGCTGTCTCTCTGCAGCCCTGCACACTTTTATGAGCTCCCTGTGTCCCAGGAGCCTGGACAGGCAAGCAGCAGATTATGTCATTTTTATCTTTCCGACTTGTCTCCCCTGACATGTCCCTGGGTCCTCATGGCCAACAGCTCCTGAAAGACAACAGCATCATGACTGTGCTTTGAAATTCGCTCAATTAACCACCACATGTCCAGTGGTCAGTGACTGATTGGAGACATATGGGGAGTGCTCCCAGAGATCGTTTGATGAAACAATAAGGGCAACCAGACAAGGAAGGCAAGGTTTGGACTTTCCCTGTGCAGGGCAGTGATCCAGCTGAGGCAGTGCAGGAGTCTCATCCCTTGACAGAAATCCTGGAGCTGAAATGGGATTCAGCTCCCTACACACCCACAGGAGCTGGGATTTCTCTGGTTCAGTTCAGAAGAGCACAAGGAGTTGCCTGCATGTGAGCTCCTGCTCTGAGTCCTCGGACCTTCAGCTGGGAGGCAGCTGCTCACACACAGACACTGGGTGATGCCCAAGGTGCCTGGGCTGCTCCTGATGTGTGCCAGTGCTTGTAAACCATGTGGGAAATCCCTGAGATAGACAGCTCCTTCCTGGGCATCAGCCGAGGGCCAGAGAGGGGATAGCACTGGCTGTCTGGTGAATTCACTCACAGCTGCAAGAGCAGCACAGGGCCTTCAGGAAAGCCATGCCTATGGTGTGACCATGTTGCTGTGTCAACTCCAAGGCCCACGATCAGTCTAATGTTTGTGTGCCACCTTCTGCACACTGATACCATAGATTAGCTATCCAGTCAGGCTATGTCCAGTGATGCTTTCCAATTAGGATGTTTACTTCTGTGGTTTTGCACTAATGCAAACACCAACACACAAGAAGCTAGAAATCTTGATAGAGCTGCAGGCCTGAGCTCCTGTTTGGACCATGGGGACACAGTTTAATGGCTTCCACAACTGCACTGTAGCACAAGGGGGATACCGAGTCTTTAGGATGGATGGGCGAGGAGATAAAGAAGGGTGAATGCCCTCTGTGAGAGTGCACTGAGCTCTGCCTGGGGATGGAAGAGCAGACAGGTCAGAGCTAATGGAAATGGCAAACAGAGGAGACCATCAGTGTCTTTTCCTGTCTTCCTGATCAGGGAGAGTAAATGGAAGGTGCCCTCTGCAGACAGATGGGAATCTGATGTTGTCTGTCCCTTGTCCCATTTGGTGGCCTTTGTCACTCCATTATCTGCAGCAGGGACAGCACAGCAGGGCATGTGGCATCCAGCAGATCCATGGAGAGCACAGATGGCAGCTTCTTGACCAAGCAGTGGAGGAACCAAAGAGGAGAGGTGCTCTGCTGGATCTCATACTCTCCGGCATGGAAGGACTTGTGGGAACTGCGAAGGTGAAAGGGGCATCAGGCCACGTGCAAGATGCAAATGTATCTCTTTTTATTTATTTTGAGGCTGTAAGCTTAATAGTTGATCATAAATGTCAATAAAACTGAAACAAATAATTGAAGACAAAGATGGAAATCATTGAAATTGTGTTAACCCTTCTCAACATGAAAAATTCTCATGAGTCTTGTTCCATTTTAAGTTGTAAATATGAATCTTTGAGGTGATTTGATGTCTTTTTTTTTCTTTTACTGAAACTACAATGTTTTCCAGAACTGTGTTCGCTGGACACAAATGTCTTCAGATTCAGAGACACAGACAGTGGTGCCAGTGCCAATGCCCTGTGACTATAGCCCGGTGCCCAGCACTACTCTTCCCTGCTGCCTATTTGATGTGTCTCATCCTCCAAGTTTTTTCAGCTCTCCTAAATAAATGGCCATGGTTAAGGGCATGTTTTCAGCAGGCCATTTGGGCACAAACTACTCCCACTGCCCTCCAGATTTCTCCATCCCTTGCTCTTTGTTCAGTCAGATACCTCCCAAGATACCTGTCTGATTTCTGACTTTCAGGGGGATTACTGGAATTTGTTCCATCTCCCCAAAGTCTGAGAATCAGTGAGAATGTGTTAACCCGTCTCAATGTGTGAAATACTCACAAGTCCTGATCAATTTTAAGTTGATACCTCTCAACTACCTGGCTGATCTATCCCAGGGAGATTACTGGAATTTGCTCTATCTACCAGAGTCTGATGGCCTCTGTTGTCAACTACTTCACTGTGATTCAATCTATCCTATCCTACCTCAGAATAAATCATTTCTTTTAAAAGTATTCCATATGAAAGACAAACTTCAATAGATGCAGCTTGAACATGGCATGTAGTTGATCACTGTGTTTTACTGTTCATTCAATTGTATCACCTTTCTTTCCATTTGCTGGCCAGATAAAAAAGAGAAATCTTTCCTTTTCCATGTGTAGCTGGTTCTCTGAGGAAAGCCAGTGGGAGTTGGTGCAAAGCAGTTTTAACACTGAGCGGATGAATGCAGAGGAGAAGAGTGATGTGAAGAAAAGTGATGCAAGTCCCATAGGTCCATTGTGAGCAGAAATTGGGTGGGGAGGTTGAGAAGGACCTTTGTCAACACAGTAACAGTACAGAACTCATTGGGACATCCTGGATTGGTATCAGTTGCACAGTGCTGCTTTAATGTCTTCTTTAAACCCAACTATAAATAAATAGACAATAAATTTATAATGGATTCTTTAAGCTCTCTCCAGATATCCCTCCTTTTTGCTGAACAAGTTCTGATAACCTGAAGAAGACAACAAGATGGCATAAGGCACAGGAGATTCTTTAGGTTATAATGGGCCCCAGGGTGCATTTGATGCTGAGTTCATCAGCCTCTAGTGCAGAGAGAAGTTTGCACAAAGTGCTCAACAAGACAAAGTCAGAAGTAACAGTGAAGTTTCTTGGAGTATTAATGGGCCCACTGAGGGCCATTACCAAGTAAGCTTCCCAAGGGACTTGTTAGAGAAGATAACTGGAAGCCATGACTACAGGCAGGCAAAGGCACTGGCATGCTAAGAAACCTCTCCTTTGCCTTACGAAGCAGACAGGTCAAGCCCTGATTGCAAGACCAGTGGTAGAGAGATCCTGTCTCTCATGTTGGCTCCTGGCATTTCCTGGGGCAATGGGTTGGAGGTCCGTATGATGTTAAATGAAAGACATGGGGACAGAAGATCCCAGGCTCTACATGTGGTGCAAGGACGCTGTGAGGTTCATGTCCCATATGAGACCTATGTTTCATTGCAGGATGTGAGCAGGGATGTGAGAAGGGCCCAGTCTGAACAAGCAGCCAATCCCTGTGAAACTCTGAACTTCAGATCTCTCGGTTTCAGTGCCCTCCTTTGCACATTCTCCCAGAGTTTGAAGTCCTTTATGTTCTGTGGTGCCCAGAACATAGTGAGGCAGTAGCAATGCAGAGCAGAGGGACAACCCTTTCCCTCACCCAGCTGGCAATAAGTTGCTTCATGCACTCCAGGGGACTGTTGTCTTTCCTGGCTGCCTTGGCACACTGCTGACTCACATTCAGTGTGATGCTGACCAGCACCCCAACCCTTTCCAGTCAGAATCCTCTCCAGTGTCCCATATCCAGTCAGTGTGTATGTCCAGCATTGCCCCTACCCAGGTGCACAATCAGGCACTTGTTCTTGTTATACTTTATGCACTTGGTGCTTAGTACCAACTGGTACCCACTTCTCTGACTTGTCCACATCTCTCTGCAAGTCCTCTCCACCCTCAGTGGAGGCAACAGCACCTCCTCATCTGGTCTCATCAGCAAACTTGCTCAGAACGTCTTCTAGTCCTGCATTCAAGTCATCTGCATAAACATGAAAGGAAAGTGGCCCCAAAATGGAACCCTGGGGACCCCGACAGTGACCATCTACCAGCCTGATGGAAAAAACTGACTATAATCCTTTGGGACTGACCTACTGGCCAACTGCTCACCCACCACATTGTGTTTCTGTCTAGCCATATGCAGAACATTCTGTCCAGAAGGTTGTTGTGAGAAACAGTATCAAAATCTCCACTGAAATCCTCAAGGATTACATCAACTGGCTTCCCTTGGTCAACTAAACGGATAACTGTGTCACAAAATGAGCTTAAATTAAACAGGACCTTTGCCTCACAAACTTGTGTTGGCTGCGACCAATGACAGAATTGTCCTTCAGCTGTTTTTCCATAACTCCCACCATCATTTTCTCCATAATTTTACCAGGCTCTGGACTGACAGGTCCATAATTGCCCATGTCATCTTTCTTGCTCTTCCTTACAATGAGACAACATTTGCCAGCTTCCTGTCAGCTGGCATGACCCTAGACTTCTTTAGATGCAATTGAAAAGAGAGCCCAGAGCACACTAAGTTTTCATCATTGAAAGAAAGTAGATGTGCCATAGCTTTGCAATGCCTTGAACTCCAGAGTATGCCACAGATGGAGCAGAGGGGAAGATTTGCCTCTTCTGTAGTGAACTCATTCTTTTGGTAAGCAGAATAACACTACCTGATACATGGGGACTGTGTCTCTGCTCTGCTCTGCTCAGCTCACAGGGCAGCGGTCTGGCAGGGTGTTGCTCTCATGTCAATGCAGGTAAACTCACTTTAATCCTTTTTCCTCTGTAAATGCTTCCTCTATTTCTATGCTCAGATACACTTCCACATTCCCTCAACTACACTTTCATATATCATTAACAATTACACTTTCTTATACCATCAAAACAGTTTGTCAAAACGTACAGTTCTTCAGTTCACATAAACTCCCTTAATACAGTCTGTATTCTTCAGTTATAAACACTGTGCCACAGAACCAGCACTGATTGAACCACCTCCCTCACACACTTCCTCGCAAGCAGTACATAGTATTACATAAATGGGTTGACACTCATTG
This sequence comes from Coturnix japonica, assembly GCF_054131305.1. Classification (NCBI taxonomy): domain Eukaryota; kingdom Metazoa; phylum Chordata; class Aves; order Galliformes; family Phasianidae; genus Coturnix; species Coturnix japonica. The sequence goes on along the minus strand of NC_140671.1, from coordinate 14,648,858 downwards.
GTCGGGTGGAATGTACACCTCTCCTCAGGACAATCTTACTAATCTACAGAGTACAAACTCCTGTCTTCTTACATACAAGCAGAAAGTACTTATGAGTGGACACACAACACAGTCTTTCACTTTGTCCGTGTCTGGCCATTTCCCTCACAGGAGGAAGGAAACATGGATCGGGACTCGGCACTCACCCTGCAGCTGTTCTGTGTCTCACTCACACCACACTCACTCTGACATTTAGATCAAAAACCATGGTTTATTCATACTACACAACGCTGACAACGTTTTCTAGCTGGAATCTTAATAACACTCATACTCTGGTCGACCAGTTGCAAACGTTAATGTTTTTCCCATAGTCGGCTTGACACACGGTACTAAACACTTAAAGCAGATGATAATATTGAACATACAACCTATAACCCCCGTGATTACAACTTGGAGAACCCAGGCTACCATTTGACAGGCTATCCACTATATCCCATACCCGTAGGAGAGACCAACCTAGGTCCCTCCTATTGTCACCCACCTGGGAGAGAGTACTTGTTCTTGTTTCCATTCATATGACATACAGTTCCCTTTCATAGGAACTCACCCAAGGAGTCTTCCTACCCCAGCTGGCAACCAAAGCCATGAGCTCACCTCCCTGGGAGCAGCACGTATGGCTGTAAACTGTGTAGGATGTCTCCTCAAGACATATGGGCTCCACTTACCATACACATACCTGGTCCACCTATGGGTGGTCCTTGTCTGTCCCTGCAGTGATCAGGTGAGGAAGGGAGTCCTTCAGAGAAATCTCAGGGTGCGCCAAAAGTGTCTCCCTCTCAGCTGGTCCTGCAGCGAACAGAGCTGGTCCCACCTGGGCCGCCAAATTGACTACAGGAATTGAACTCTATAACCTCTATAACTGATACAGTCTCCCATGACATCCTTATAACAAAGCTGAGGAAGTATGGGATAGGTGATTGGACAGTGAAGTGGGTCGAGAATTGGCTGACTGGCAGAGTGCAGAGTGTTGTCGTTGGCGGTGCAGTGTCTGGCTGAGGGCCTGTAACGAGCGGCATCCCCCAGGGGTCTGTGCTGGGTCCGGTCTTGTTCAACATCTTCATCAATGACCACCCTCAGCAAGTTTGCTGATGACACGAAGTTGGGAGGATTGGCTGACACGCCTGAAGGCTGTGCTGCCATTCAGCGAGACCTGGACAGGCTGGAGAGCCGGGCAGTAAGAAACCGGATGAGGTTTAACAAAAGCAAGTGTAGAGTCTTGCACCTAGGGAGAAATAATTGCATGCACCGGTACAGGCTGGGGGAAGAGCTGCTGGGGAGGAGCTCTGCTGAGAGGGACCTGGGCGTCCTGGTGGACGACAGATTAACCATGAGCCAGCAGTGTGCCCTTGTAGCCAAAAAAGCCAATGGCATCCTGGGGTGCATTAAAAAGAGCGTGTCCAGCAGGTCGAAGGAGGTGATCCTCCCCCTCTACTCTGCCCTGGTGAGGCCTCATCTGGAATATTGTGTCCAGTTCTGGGCTCCCCAGTAAAAAAAAGACAGGGATCTCTTAGAAAGAGTCCAGCAGAGGGCCACTAAGATGGTGAAGGGCCTGGAGCATCTCCCCAATGAGGAGAGACTGAGGGAACTGGGTCTGTTTAGCCTTGAGAAAAGAAGGCTGAGAGGGGACAGGATCCAGGTTCTATAAATATTTGAGGTGTGGGGGGCAAAGTGTTGAGGCCAGACTCTTTTCAGCAGTGTGTGGAGACGGGACAAGGGGAAACAGACAGAAACTGCACCATAGGAAGTTCTGCACTAATGTGTGCAATAACTTCTTTACAGTGAGAGTGACAGAGCACTGGAACAGGCTGCCCAGGGTGGTTGTGGAATCTCCTTCTCTGGAGATATTCAAGACCTGCCTGGATGCTGAGCTGTGCAACGTGGTGTAGGGAACCTGCTTTGGCAGGGGGCTGGACTCAGTGGTCTCTGGAGGTCCCTTCCAACCCCTACAATTCTGTGATTCTGTGAATATCATGGAGTTGTTTGGATGGGGAAAGACTACCCCTTTGAATGACCTTTTGTCAGGGCATGTCCTGGGATTCCTAGGATCCTCAAAATGCAGCACTGCTTCTGTCACTGAAAAATGGGGCCGTGTGTGGGACGGAGGGAGGGTCCATGAGTCCCTGGCCCACCTGACTGAGTATTTCCATGGTCTTAGCAAAGACATACTTACAACTTGAGAATGACAGTTAGCTGTGTTCATGGTGGCATGGCCACTTTTAATGGCCTTGAACTGTCTGAACATAACTGAAGAGGCTCAGGCTGATGCAAATCAGCTATTGAATGATAGTGTTGAAAAACTGGAAAGACAGGTGGCAGTTTTGATGGGGAAAAAACCTAATTCAATCATTCTCCTATGGAAGATCAGGAACATCTCTCTGGAAGACCATGGGGACCCTGTACAAGGGAATCTGTATAAAATGGACTCTGTAAATGAAGGCACTAAAAGGTCAGATTTTGAGGTTCCATTTGGACTAGATCTATTTGAGATCTGACTGATTGTAACCCAAAAATGAAAAAAAAAAAAAAAAAAAATGCAGGATAGGCTGGTGGGAGTGCCCTGACCAGTATCCAACCCCCCAAACCCTGCTGCCCATAATACAGCAGCTGAACTGATGGATATAGTACAGTGGTTTAGACAGAAACCAAGAGAGCATGCCAGCATAGCTGCTCTGGTTATGGGACATGGAGGCAGAAAGCGCTGTGGTGAATGGACTGGAAATTTCAAAACTGACATCCATTACTACTCACCCTGCCCTCAGGCAAAGACTGTATGCTCTGTCCAACATAATGAGGATAGCCATTTGATCAGTGAATGATTTATGGCTGTGTGTCATATAACATGGCCAAATAAGAATGACATACCATTAAATATCAGCCTGTGGTCCTCTATGGAGGACTAACAAAATTATATTAGAGAATTAGGCATGAAAGAGGCAATCTATGAAGATGATTTTGAGAGCCCAGTCAATAAATTTTTCATCAGGAACGAGGGATCTCATCCTACAGCCGTCACCTTTACATCAGTATGGGTCTATGTTATCCATACTGAACCCCCCAGTGGCCCTCAGGTGCTGTAATACAACAGGCTGCCCAATTGATGGGGAGACAAGAGTGCCTACGGCCAGATGCAGGCTCTGAATGGTGGTGGAAAGGTCTGAGAAAGGCAGAGAACCATCTGCTGCCATGACTTAGGCGTCCAGCCCCTAAGGTAATCCAGTCTGGACCCATTAGGGTCTTGAGACAACAAATGTTTAAAGACCAGATTAGAGCAGGAGTTCAGTTTAAAAAGATCGATGGACAGCATAATCAGGAAAAAATATCTGTTAAACAGGCCCAAGCACTGAGTATTTATAGTCCAACCTTTTCAGCCAAACTAGATGTGAATGTAACTCAAGAAGGGTCTGGATGGGGGCTCTGGCAGAGCCAGAGTTCTTTGTGAACCCCTATGAGGTTTTGGCCACAGGTTTGGCATGGAGCAGAATAAAGATACATCACAGTTGAAAAGCATTTATTGGCTACCTATTCTACACTACAGGTGGTAGAACCAGTAGCTCAGATTTCAGAGGTTATCGTTAAACAACAAGGCCAGTCCAGGGGTGGGTAAAAGATCTAACACACATCTCTATGATGGGGGTGGCCCAATCACAAGCAGTGGTGCGCTCAGTTGTTCTGCTTGCCTGCTCCTCAAGGAGTTAAGAGAAATCTATGCCTGTTGCGTGTTGGAGTGCATGCGCAATGCCATGTGGAGGGCTTATCACAATAAAGATTGGCGGATTTGCTGCGTAGACCGGTCAGAACTCAGATCTGCGTTGTGCTTCCTGTGGCACCAAACGCCCAACAGTGGCAGTTCCGTGTATTGGCCAGCAGGTGGCAGCAGAGACCACGGAAAGAACGTCTGCGGGACAGACCCTGGGGATCCGTTCTCTTTTGATTATAGGGGAAGAACACAAAGATGGAAGAGGAGGGAAGGGGGAAAAAAAAAAGAAAAAAAGAAAAAACCAAACCACAGCAAACAAATAAAAACTTCTCCAAACGTAGCAAACTTGAATGTCTGTCAATAAATAAATGAGTAATTGAATTGATGTCCGTTTCAGACAGTCCCCTGTAGAATCAGGGTAAGGGTTAGGATTAGAGTTACATTGCAGGTTAATGCTGTTATCTTTACAGCTCCTGTGAGGGTTGGGGTCTGGGTCAGGTGTTTAAAAATGAAATGAAAAAAGAATTAAAAAAATATATTGAAAGCTTCAGATTTCCTTAATCTTTGTGGGAATCATATAATGTGCAACTCAGATCTACCTCTTCGTACCTCTTTTGTGGTGTAGGGAACCTGCTTTGGCAGGGGGACTGGACTCAGTGGTCTCTGGAGGTCCCTTCCAACCCCTACAATTCTGTGATTCTGTGAATATCATGGAGTTGTTTGGATGGGGAAAGACTACCCCTTTGAATGACCTTTTGTCAGGGCATGTCCTGGGATTCCTAGAATCCTCAAAATGCAGCACTGCTTCTGTCACTGAAAAATGGGGCCCTGTGTGGGACGGAGGGAGGGTCCATGAGTCCCTGGCCCACCTGACTGAGTATTTCCATGGTCTTAGCAAAGACATACTTACAACTTGAGAATGACAGTTAGCTGTGTTCATGGTGGCATGGCCACTTTTAATGGCCTTGAACTGTCTGAACATAACTGAAGAGGCTCAGGCTGATGCAAATCAGCTATTGAATGATAGTGTTGAAAAATTGGAAAGACAGGTGGCAGTTTTGATGGGAAAAAACCTAATTCAATCATTCTCCTATGGAAGATCAGTAACAACTGTCTGGAGGACCATGGGGGCCCTGTACAAGGGAATCTGTATAAAATGGACTCTGTAAATGAAGGCACTAAAAGGTCAGATTTTGAGGTTCCATTTGGACTAGATCTATTTGAGATCTGACTGATTGTAACCCAAAAATGAAAAAAAAAAAATGCAGGATAGGCTGGTGGGAGTGCCCTGACCAGTGTCCACTCCCCAAACCCTGCTGCCCATAATACAGCAGCTGAACTGATGGATATAGTACAGTGGTTTAGACAGAAACCAAGAGAGCATGCCAGCATAGCTGCTCTGGTTATGGGACATGGAGGCAGAAAGTGCTATGGTGAATGGACTGGAAATTTCAAAACTGACATCCATTACTACTAACCCTGCCCTCAGGCAAAGACTTTATGCTCTTGTCTGGAGGGCTTATCGCAATAAAGACTGGCGGATTTGCTGCGTAGACCGGTCAGAACTCAGATCTGCGTTGTGCTTCCTGCGGCACCAAACGCCCAACAGTGGCAGTTCCGCGTATTGGCCAGCAGGTGGCAGGAGAGACCACGGAAAGAACGTCTGCGGGACAGACCCTGGGGATCCGTTCTTTTGATTATAGGGGAAGAACACAAAGATGGAAGAGGAGGGAAGGGGGAAAAAAAAAAGAAAAAAAGAAAAAACCAAACCACAGCAAACAAATAAAAACTTCTCCAAACGTAGCAAACGTGAATGTCTGTCAATAAATTAATGAGTAATTAAATTGATATCCCTTTCCCGCCCCCCCCCCCCCCCCCCCCCAACTTCTGAGATGAAAAAAAAACACTTCTTTTAGAAGAAAACAGAGTAGTAACAACTTCTGTACCTACATTCACCACTCTGAGATCCTGTCTGGGTCTCCCAAGGCTTGTAAATAACCACTGGGTTGGTTCTGATGTCGCGTGATTTGTTGTCAGTTCTCTCATGGTTCTCCGGTCAGTTCTCCGGTGCCAGGATCTGCCACAGGGCATTCTGACCACGGGCATCATGTTTCTACGCTGCCGCCTGCATTTAAAAGGCAATGGGACTGCCCAGCATGTGCAAGGCAGCACCTCTTTCACACCACCAGAATGTTTAAGGCTGTTGGGATTGTTGTTAGCGTCCCATTAACACTGAGGCTAGAGATACCCTTAGGATTGACATTACTATTAGCATTACTTTGATGGTGCCCTATCTGGGTCATTTCCAGGGGATGTCAGGAGTAAGGCACAGTGTCAGGAGAAAAAGAACAGACTCTGTTACTTTATAAATGTGATAATAGAGAGAGTTCATTGGAAAAAATACAACTCTTAAATAATGCAAAGCATGCTTCTGATTGGATGCAGGCATCATCTGGGCTCTGATTAATATTACTCTTAAGGTAAAGATTATTGTTACCATAATGATTTTTTTTTTGGATTATGATCAGGGTTAAGGTTCCTTTTGCTACAAACTTCTAGCATCATTTTTGTTGTTGCATTTGGAGTTAGGGACGATTTTAGAATCAGGGTAAGGGTTAGGATTAGAGTTACATTGCTGGTTAATGCTGTTATCTTTACAGCTCCTGTGAGGGTTGGGGTCTGGGTCAGGTGTTTAAAAATGAAATGAAAAAAGCATTAAAAAATATATTGAAAGCTTCAGATTTCCTTAATCTTTGTGGGAATCATATAATGTGCAACTCAGATCTACCTCTTCGTGCAGTGACTGCCTGTAAATTTGCTGGAGCCTAATATAATATGGCCTTGTGCTTTCCACTAACTCACCTTCATTTCATTTTCATTACATTTGCTTGGTAGTCAGATTTTGGTGTGTGGATATTTTAAAACAATCTAACTGACATTAGCAAAAAATTAAAAATAAAATTAAAAAAAATGCACAACAGCATCGTATCAATTTTTATAGATAAGATAAAGAAGAGCAGTTTCCCTTAGTTTTCTGTGCCTCTTTACTTTCTTACCCTCTCCCCTTGTGTGAGAAACTCTCAAAGTCAAAGATTTCTAGTTAGGCAAAGATGGCAGCGATAGCAGCAGTGCTTATTCATTATTGCAATACTGCGCGCACATCCCCTATTGGCAAGGGAGAAACTGCACACCAGTCAGTGAAATCAATTCTGTTCTGTGCCCTAAACCCACTGCAGGTGATGCTCTCATGGCTCTCATTGGTTGAGCATCTCAGGCTCACAGACTCCTCGAGACTGTGGCTAGGATTCATTTCCATAGAAGGTCAATTACCAAACTCTTGTTTTTAGGTCTGCCTTGTACTTTTCTGCGGACAGAGAAGGGCAATGTTTCCAAAAGTCAGTACATTCATTCTGTCCTGTGCTGGGCTCTACCCACCCTGTATTTATCTTGTGCTTGTCTCAATTCTCCCCATGTCAGAATGCCCCCAGTCTGAACTTAATTCTGTTCAGCAACTTTCTTGGTGGAAAAACTACTTATACAGCTGTTTTACAAGAGGGTTATACATTCAGTTAGGGCCTACACTATGTACTGAAAATACTGGAAACTTCCACTGCAAAAACACAATCTACCTCTCCCATCTGTGCAGCCTTGCAGACCCAGAGCATGCCAGGATATTTCTGCTTTCATAGCATTTGCATGCTGTAGGGTGAGCACAAGGTTCTGCTGCTTGATTCTTCTGCAAGAGCTGCCTACCGGCAAATGGTTGCAGGGATGGAGGATGTGACAGAAAGCATTTGTCTCCACAAGAGCAGAGTTACATTCAGTGCAGAGTGTGAGAGTCAGGTTGGTGTGGAAAAGCACTGACACGCTGGGGATGATGCAGTGCTCACATGTCTAACACTCACAGACATTACTGTCAGAAGGATGGTGCTGTGTTGTGCTTCTACCTTTGGCAGCCCCTGGAGAAATGCTATGGCACACAGAACACCTTTGTATTGCACTGACTGCTGCCATGCAGCATGGATTTAACACACCAAATCCAGAGGAGCATGACTGCATCTAACTGCCCTGAGAAAAACTACTGTAGCTGAAGAGATGAGGAGGCAGCTGCTCATCTGCAGAACAAGCAGTACTGCCAGACATTGGGCCAGGTGAGCACCTCCTGCTGCAGCGTGATGATGACAGGGCTGGAGATGATCTGCAAAGCCAGCTTAAAAGTGGGAGACGTGAGTCAACATGGCAGGAGGACAGAGGTGTTAGGGAGCAGCCAAGGCATCAAAGAGTATCAGAAGGCTTTGAAAAGTATCACAAAGTGACAGCCAAGAAGACTGGGATATATCATGAGCAGCAACCTGGATGCTAGAGATTATTTGCTCCCATACAAAATGGTAGAGATCTTGCTGCAGACATCCCAAAGCCAGGCAAAATGGGAACCCAGAGCTCTGCCTGCACGAACCCCACAGCCATAGCATTGCAAGCTGAGCTGCCTTGCTGTTTGTTGCATTCATCCCAATCCCTGTGATTGAAGACTCAGAATGCAGTCGAGGCGATGACTGAGCATGAGAGTGACTTTATTCAATAAAAGACAGGAGGGCTTGAGAGGTCAAGGGTGAAGATGGGACTCCTCTTGTCAAGATGAGAGTGGCTCAGAGCTGGTGCTGCTGCCTGGTGCCTGGGACTGGCAGCCTGACTCTAAGTCCCCATCTAAGATGCTCAGCTTCACCTCACTGATGCTGACCTGCTCCTGCATGGTGGTGCTGCTGCTGGGACACTCGGGCTGTGCTTGGGATGGGCAGCACTGCAAAGGCGCTGGGTCACAATCCAGGCAGGTGACTGCTGTGTCTGGCAGGCTCAGGTCACGAGCTTCAGCAGAGCCAGGAGATATGAGAGCATGAACGTGGATGAGCCCCTTGTGTCCATCACTGTTACCATGTGGAAGGCTGTCATCCGAATTGCAGCGATTCATGCTTAATAAGAACTCTCCATTGATGGAAAGACACTGCTTGGTTTGGATCTTTGGGGTTGACAAGGGCTTGAATCACCTAGGAAGGCATAGAAACACAAGGGTTAGTTTCAAACATTTGCAAGTTGAATCATGAAAGGTTGTTGATACTTGGTAATAGAGTGGCGGCAGGAAGAAGCAAGTAGGCTTGAAGCAGCATAGCCACTGTCTTGAAAGTGATCCTCATTCAGGTCCAGCTCGTGTGTTGTTTCACTGTAATCTGCTTCTTTGGGTCTACCTAGTGGGCAGCAACACTCGAGCTGTTACTGATATCATTGAAAAGAACTGGAGACAATTGTTCTATTCCTAAGAGCTTCAAGGTGCCTAGAAGCACAAATAGAAACCAGCAGTATTTCATCACTTCACCAAAAGGAAGTTCAAACACCTGAGCTGTGAAGAGCAGTTACAGAACCTATGCATAAGATCACACCAGACATACTTTGTTCTAACAACAGTTATGGCACATAGTCCATTTCCTTCAATATTCCCAAAATGAAATGATGTGGAGCATTACAGGGAAAGAAACACTGCACACAGACACTATGACCCTGATTAGACTCAAGCAGCAGACTTAAAACAAGTCAGAGTTTTTGATTCCAGGATATTTCAGGACCTATCGTGTGAAATTCAGTTACACAACAGTGCCTAGGTGCCTGCGTTTCAAGCAACTTTCAGATCACAGCCATGTAAAATAAAAACAAATTCAGTGCAGAAATAGCAAGCCTGTACCTTAATACTCATGAGATTATCCATTTTTTACTGCATTCTGACTAAGTTCTAAAACTTGCTCATCCCAGTTCACTTCAACAAGTTCCACCAATTCAAGCAACGCAGTTCTGAGATCCTGTGTATGTTGTGCAGATAGAATTGAACAGTGCAGAAATAGTCTCTGACAGCTTTAAGAGCTCTGTTCTGCTTACAAACTCTCAGTCCAAAACTATTCAGTTTTAAGGAAATGAACACCTGAAGCAGTTGGATCATCTGCCATTTCCCGCATTCTGCTTCTTGGCATCATGATTAGCACAAAGGGTTTTCTGCTGTCCTGCAGAGATGGAAAAAGTCCTGCTTACAAATGGACCAAGTTTCAGTGTACAGCAGAGTTTGTACCAGACTAATAAGCCACGTCATTCAATTCATTTGCTCAGGTTGTTATGCACTCCGAAAGGAAACAGAACTAACTGCTGGATTCTGAAGGCAATCTGTGGGGTCCTACATTACCTCCTGATTCTGGAAGAGGAAATTCTAATAGCAAATGCAGAACTTTGATCTTTGTAGACATGAGAAGAGCTGGCATTTAGGAACATTCATTTCAGGGAAATCAAATGATGTGTCTGTATTTTTACTACAGATAGTATAGGGAGCAGCCAGTTGAAGAACCAGATACAAAAAATCCAGACCATTGGCAAGAAAATACTTCTCCTTAAATTCTGTATGCTATCATGGTACAGAATTAGGCTACAGTGCCACATAGGCCAACCAAGCGTAGAACCAATTCCACTAAATACTGGTAGACAAAGCAGCAAAAACAGGGACAATATTCAGCAGACAGGCCTTTCTACTCACAGCTCAGCATGTTCTGCCATCCGAAAAGCAAGGCCTCTTGTCAAGCTCAGCTATTTCCCTTCTCAGTGTATTCTAGCACCACTGATACCCACTGGTATCCTCCTGTAGAGTGCCATCATATTGTCATCATCCAAAGGGAAAACCCACACAGCAGAGCATACAGCACTACACCCATGCTCCAAATATCCGCCTGAAAAACAAAAAGACAAGCTTACAAACCTGAAGCACCTCAAATGGCTTCCTGACAGACTGGATTGTCTGCCCTTGCCAAAGCCCACATATAGCCCATGAAAAGCTGGCTCTTTCCCTCAGGAAAAAGAGCCTTATCGTCCCAGAGAAAGCATATAACCCTCATTCAATTGCCCTTTCACTCAGCTTGGAGCACTACTAAAACCAGCATCTTCACCTTAGCTCATCACACTGCTGCACTTCCTTTTACAAGGATTTCACTGGCAAAAATGAAATCAAAGCCGTCACAAGGGATTTAGCACAGTTACGTGTTACTGGCTACGAGAGCTGTCAGCACAGTCACCTGTCTGGCTTTGCTGCTGTTCTATTTATGTACAGGCACAACAAGGTTCAGACACCTCACAGTGCAGTTCTCACTTTGACTGTAAAGAAAAAGGAGGCTTGAAAAGCAGCGTGTGGAAAACAAAGAAACAAGAATTAGAACAACAGTGGGGCCATGGCACTTGTAGGAATTGCTCCGCCTTTAACAGCGATTCAAGAAGGATGAGGGCATCCCAAACCAGACCAGTTTGGACAGATTAACAACTGCAAGTAGTGGGTTCCAAAATTCCAGACATGAAATCAAAGCTGGAAAAACTCTTCACATTTTCATCTCTCAATTTTTAGTACATTGTGCATTACAACGGAAACAATTCTTCACATACAACTTGGAAGCTAAAGACAAGTCTGACAAAACAGACTGCACAAAAATGATGGATAATTAACAGAGCAAATTGCTCTTTCAAACACTTAGTAATAGAAAGAGATCTCTGAAGTTGCTGTTCTGTAGAGCACCAAAGCAGTCACTTGAGGCAGTTCAGGATTAGCCGGAGACAAACCAGCCAGCTGTGTGAACTGAGACCAATTGCACTTCTTCTATTTTACTTTCATTCTATGTGACCTCACTAAGCAAATATTGTCTAAGACCATGAGTATCACATAAATGTGCAGATCTCAAGCTGCTCACTTATCTAGTACCCTTGGCATGATGCTTTATTTTCCTCAGCTATTCATCTAGTTTGTGCCTGTTGATTGTGCAACAACAGCCTGTTGGTCTCGATTACTTGTAAGAGGCTTTAAATTTGGCCAGGAAAAATCATTTGAGGATAAGTAATTATCTGGGACTCAGTAAGGCAGTCTTCCCATGCTTTCATAACAGCCGAGACACACATACACAAACTCATGGAACCCCACTGCTTTGCACAATCCTGTGCACACTCACATGTGTCATGCACTGATTTCCCAGCCAGTCCTCATGGGGTCTATTACTTAGGACAGGAGTGCAGGGGAGCAGCCAGAAGCTGTTTGCATTCCCTGCTGTCTGCTGGGCAGCTTTGCTGGAGATTCTTGGGTTGCTTTGCTTTTCCTTGGGAGGTGGGAAGGAGCTTTGGGTTGGAGGCACATCCCGTGCCAGAGCATCTCGATGGCACGTGTGTGGCACTGATCTGCAGCAGATGAAGGGGAGGAGGTCCCAGCACAGCCCTGCACCATGCTCTGCCACACTGGGCAGCTTGTTCCTGGCTCAGCAGCGTCATCAGACAAGAAGCAGGGAAGGAAATCAAGGATGGGGGGTACCATCAAACGCAGTTAGTGCATGCCTGTGCAAGACAAACAGACCCAGAGCTTGCGGGTTATTCCTGCTTTTGTAGCATTTGTGTGCTGTAGCTGAGCAAAAGGTTCTGCTGCTTGAATCTTCTTCTGCAAGAGCCACCTACCGGTAAATGTCTGCAGGGATGGAGGATGTGACAGAAAGCATTTGTCTCCATGACAGCGTAGTTACACTTGGTCTAGAGAGTGAGAGAGGCAGGCAGCACTGCCTGATGTTGGTCAGGGCGAGCTCCTCCTGCTGCAGAGCGATGATGGCAGGGCTAGAGATGATCTGCAGGGACAGCTCACAGGTGAGAGCCAGGAATGGACACGGCGGGAGGACAGAGGTGTTAGGGAGCAGCCACGGCATCAAAGAGCATCAAAAGGCCCTGAAAAGCATCACAGCCACAGCCAGGAAGCTTGGGGTTTTCATGAGCAGCATCCAGGATGCTAGAGACTATTTGCTGCCATACACAACGGCAGCAGAGCTCTCGCTGCAGGCATCCCAAAGTCAGGCAAAATGGGAACACACCCAGAGCTCGGCCGCACAAACCCCACAGCCAGAGTGTTGTAAGCTGAGCTGCCTTGCAGTTTCTTGCACTCATCCCAATCTCTGCGAATGAAAACTCGGAATTCAGTCAAGGCATTGACTGAGCACGAGCGTGCCTTTATTCAATAGGAGAAAGGAGGGGGTGTGAGGTCTGGAGGAAAGATGGGACTCATCCTCTCTTGTAATCATGAGAGCTGCTCAGAGACCGTGCTGTTGCCCGGAGCCTGGGACTCGTGTCCTGATTCTGTGCCCCCCTGCGAGATGCTCAGCTTCTCCTCGGTGATGCTGACCTGAGCCTGCATGGTGGTGCTGCTGTCGGGGCACTCAGGCTGTGCTTGGGCTGGGCTGCACTGCAGAGACATTGAGTCCAGGCTGGTGCCTGAGGTGTCTGGTGGGCTCAGGTCAGCAGCTTCAGTAGGGATGGGATGAATGAAGGCTTCAACGATGATGACCTTCTTCTCTTGATAGCTGATGTTATACGGAAGGCTTTCATCTGAACTGCAGCATTCTGTGCTTAGTAACAACTCTTCATTGATGGAAGATGCGTCATCGTAACATGCCCTGCGTCTTGGGGATATACAAGGGCTCGGGTCACCTAGGAAGGAGCAGATGTACAGCAGTTAGTGTCGAACGTTCGCAAGATGAACCATGGAGATTCTTGACATTTGGCTATGTAGTGGTGGTGGGCAGAAGCAAATAGGCTTCTAGCAACAGTGTCACTGTCTTGAAAGTGATCCACGTGCAGGTCCAGCTCTTGTGTTGACAAGAGACTCATTTGGGAAAGACAGGGATCAACTGAAGATGTCAGGCACGGGCTTGAACGCCAGAAGGAGGTACAAGCCCACTGAAAGCATGAATTCTACCTGTGTTGCTGACAAGCAGTGTTTTGTAAGCTGGACTTGCACCCTTACCTGCCAGGACCAAGACTTCTGCTTCAGAGGGCTCCCTGGCACTGCTCTGCAGTTGGTGTTTGGCCACAGGGGATGGTTTGCCCAGGCAGAAGCAGGAACACCAACTGCCAGCTGCTGACTCTGCCCTCTTCCTGGGAGAACTCATTCTGCAGAGAAAACAGAGCATGCTGTCAGACGTGGTGCAGGGTGATGGAAGAGCTGCACCGAGCCCTGGCCAAAAGTTGCCTGTTCTGGGCACTGCCTGCTTTCTGCTGAAACACAGCTTAGAAACGCCCTCTGTTTCAAACAGCAGAGGATGCTTCCATTCCTACAGCTCAGCCCTCAAGTCCTGAAGGCTAAATACCTCTCAACGATGTCAAGCAAGGACATGGATCCGGAGAATGTCGGAGGCTCAGGCTGCTTTGCTCTCCCAGGGCTGACCTTCACCAGGGAACAAAGGCCGTTGATGAGCTTGCCCCATTTCTTTGGCTCTGCGCAACAAAACAAAGAAACCAGTTCATTTCAGGCCTGGCTCGGTTGGACGAAGCTGAGCGCGATGCATTCAACAGAGCATGAAACAACGGGAAGAACATTCCCAACAAGGACACGCAAGAATGGATTTTCCCCATCCCTGGAGGTGCCCAAGGAGATTACTGTAGTTCTCTTTCTAAGCTTGCTGAACTTGGGCATAAACAAACCCCCTGAAAGTAACGTTCTGACCCTATTTGACTAACTCGCATTGTCAAATGTAAATTACGCACCTGGCTTTGGCAATGAATTGAGGAGGGAATCGGGAACTTTTCCGCTGATGAGTTCCATGCACTCACCAGGGAAAAGCCCAACCTGTAATTAGAACAAAAAGACAGGTGAGCATTAGCCCGAGCCCAGAGCCAAAGGGAAGGTCCACTGACAGTGACACAGGGCAACTGTTTGCATCCAGCAGCCATCCTGTGCAGGCAGAGCAGCTCCAAGCTGAGATTCCCAACTCTACTGAAGTTGTGCTCTCTAGTCAAAAACGTGTGCCTACCTCAAAGCCACGCTTGCCTCTCCACCAGGGGCTCAGCCTGTTGATATGTCCTCATATCAACAATGCTCACCAGATCTCCGACCTGAAAGAGATTGAAACATCAATCCCAGATTCAGCAAATCTGGTAGGAAAACAAAGCAGAAAGGACTGCCCTCTTCTATGCACGACAACACGGAACGCCTGGAACTGCTTACCTCCAGAGAGAGCTCATCTGGCCCCTGGGCGACGTGGCTCTTAATAACATGGGCTGCCGCAAATGCTGGTACGTTTAAAGATGACATAGCACGCACCAGCTGCGGCTTCTGCATGTTATCAGCCTGCAAAACAGAGAACAGGCCGTGGTCAGGAGCTGAGGACAAACCAGGAGGATTTCAAGGTGAGGAGCACATCTGCAGAGAAAGCTGCAGCAAATGCGCTCCGTCCTTCTCAGGAGCACTTCAGAAGGAGCTGCACGTCTCATAGCTCTGGAGCAGCACTTCTTCCCCACCCTTCACTACTCCAAGCAGCTCCAACAAACTTCTCAGAAGAAATCCAGGCCAGCACAGACCTGGCAGACCAGAACCAAGTGCAGCTTGTGTGACGGCAGTGCCCACTCCTTGCTTCCACCCTGCTCCAGCAGGTTAAGGAGTCTGAGCATCACTGGCCTTTGACAACTCAAGACTTTCAGCACCTCATGCCAACATTTCTCACTAAGATACACCTCAGGCATTGAATTCTCTTCTCACTACCTCCTCCCAGTCCTCCCCTAGGAACAGAAACCATTCAGATTCTACAGCAAACACATCTACCCTGCAAGAGCACACTGAACCACCTGCAACAATGAAACATGGTTTTGGAGAGTGGGTTTGAAAACACACCTTTAGACAGCTGTCTCCCTGTAGCCAAAAGGAAACCAAGCAGCAAAAGAAGAGTCCAGCCTGAAATATGCCCATGCTACTAGCCCAGGTTTTTCACAGTCAATGCAGAATCCATCCTGCTCTTGAGTTAACAAATGACCAGTGGGTCTCCCCTTGCTCCACCCCTTCTCCTTCAAAGCCAGAAAAAGAAAGAAAAACAAGTAGAAGAAAACCCAGACGTACCTTTCCACACACAAAGCAGAAAGTGGAACAGCAGTTGTCTCCTTCCTGAGACATGGTGGGGCGCATCCCAGAGGAAGCCCAAGTTCTTTGCTTCTCTCCACAGGGACTTCAAGCACTCTTGGCAAGAGCTGCTTTGGTTCTTTCTTCAATTGCTTCCATCACCAGAATCTCCTTTGGAAAAGGAACCCGAATGAAAGAATCAGCAAATGAAAAAGAATGAGCAATAGCCACTTTACCAGCTTTCTTCTGACACTCAATTTAGACTCTTGACTCGGGCAAGGTCTTAAAATCAGCTGGTTACAAGAACTGTCCCAAAATATATCCAGCTTCCGTACAGCTGCCATTCTTTCTGACAGCGAGTGTAATCACAGAATCATAGAATGGCCCGGGTTGGAAGGGACCTCAAGGATCATGAAGATCAATCACCTCCCTGTCCCTGCTGGCCATCCCCTCTTCTGATGGAGCCCAGGGGACCATTTGCTCTCTGAGCTGCAAGAGCACGCTGATGGCTCACGTTCTGTTTTTCATCCACCAGGACCCCCAGGTCCTTCTCTGCGGGGCTTCTCTTAAGGACTGCTCCTCCCAGTCTGTAGAAATGCCTGGGATTCCTCCAGCCCAAGTGCAAAACCTTGCACTTTGCTGTGTTGAACCTCATTAAATTCACCTAGGCCAACCTCTCGGTTGAGCTCCCTCTGAATGGCATCCCTTCCTTCCACTGCGTCAGCCGCACCACTCAGCAAACAGCAGAGGGTGCACTCCATTGCATCATTGGTGTCTCTGATAACCATGTAAAAAAGCACTGGTCCCAAGACAGACTCCTGGATGACACCACTTGTTATCGGCCTCCACCTGGACATCAAACCATGAGTCACCACCCTCTGTCCTCTACAAAACCTCTTTGTCTTCTACTCCTGCTGCAGCTGCAATGGCTGCACCAGCATGACTCACGTGTTTGACAATCCTCCAGCTCTGGCCTAGCCATGCACAGCAGCAGTCCGTCTCCCTCCCAGCTCACTCACCAGTGTGCTGCTGTGCCCCAAATTCAGTGCAGCAGCATTGAGAGCAGGCAGCACCCATCACCCTCCTCTAACTCTCTCTGCCAGCTGCGATGAGGACTGACACAGCACGCCCACCCCAGCCCAGCTTTTCTGCTGAGACACCTCCCAGCAACCACCCAGCACCAATCCCAGTTGCTGCAAACTGTCTGAGAGCCTGCTGGAGTGCACTGACAATAACTTTGTGGGCCAAGCATTAAGCACACCAAGCAGAAGGGAAGCATTACTGGACATGCTGAACAGCAGGGGTTAAGACTGGAGGTGGTCAGGGCTGTAGTGACCATGCCCTCCTAGAGTTCCTCATCTCAAGGAATGTGTGCCTGGCAAAAAGCAAAGTCAGGACCCTGAGCTTCAGGAGAGTCAGCTGCAGGCTGTTCAAAGAATTCTTGCATGAGAGACACTGGAAAACTGTTTTTAGGGGTAAAGGAATGGAAAAGAGATGGTAACTTTCTCAGAAAACCTTTCTCAGAGCTGGAGCTCTGAGCTCCATCCCGACCACACAAAACACAGCAGAGGAGGCAGGAAAGCAGCATGGCTGAACCTGCTGGTTACAGGGAGCAACAAGAAGGAAATGGAGAAACAGCGGAAATGGAGACATGCAGCCTGGTCGCTTTGGTGGCCTTCTACAGTGGAGTGACAGCATCAGTAGGGAAAGGAAAAGCAACTGACATCACTCAGCCAGACTTTTGCAAGGCCTTCGATGTTGAGCAAGTTTCCTGTTAGAACTCAGTGTGAACAAATCTACCACTGAGCAACACCCTGAGCCCCCACTCACCTCAGCAGAGGAAAGCCTGCACCCCAGCCTTCCGCCTATTCTGCTCCATTGATTGAAGCACACCGGGCATCATTGCTACTCACCCGACCAATGATGATAGGGGCAGAAAAGGGAATTCCTCTTTACCTTTCAGATGAAAAATTGATGACTGTGTGGAACCTTCCCAGTACCGCTGCGGGGCCTTCCTTTACTTGTATCCTGCTGCTCCGTGTCACAGTGGGAGAGCTGCTCTGGCCTCTCCTCTCAGCCTGTGCCTCCTGCAGTGTGAGCAGCTTTGTGGATAGAGGAGACACCCACACAGACTTGGGCCTGGATAGAGAACTGTGCCCTACAACATAGGTACATTTACATCATGCTCTTTTCCTTGTGTGTGAGCAATCCTTGCTCTTTTCAGATGGTACTATGAGCGTGTGACACCCCAAACACATAGTTAGCATCTGTCCATATCATTAAGGCTCTCGTCAAGGCAGTTATTTCAGCCTTCTGAGGGGTAGTCCCCACGGCTGATGGTTGTGCTTCCATTCCCTGCTCAGTAGCAGTTTCTGCATGTCCTGCCTTACAGCCTCCTTGTCTCACAAAACTGCAGCTGCTGGTAAACCAGGCGTCTTCTGCATCTTCTAAGGGTTCGTCCTTCAGCTCCGACCGACTGGATGTAATGTGCAGCATCAGTTGTTTCAAAGCAGTGATGTCATCCTGGTTCTCCACCAGGGGAGTTCCGCTAAGGAAAGATACTGGGTTGGCAATAGTAGTTACAATTATTTCTATATCACCCTGCTCTACCAGGATGGCCTGGTATTTCGGGAATCTTTGGGGTGAACAGATGCCATTCAGAGGGACCTTGACAGGCTGGAAAGCTGGGCTCGGGTGAACCTAATGAGGTTCAACACAGCAAAGTGCAAGGTTTTGCACTTGGGCCAGAAGAACCCCAGGCACCTGTACAGGCTGGGAGGAGTTGTCCTTGAGAGCAGCTCGGCTGAAAAAGACCTAGGGGTCCTGATAGATGAGAAACTTAACATGAGCCAGCAGTGCGCTCTGGCAGCCCGGAAAGCAAATGGGATCCTGGGCTCCATCAGGAGAGGGGTGGTCAGCAGGGATAGGGAGGTGATCGTCCCTCTCTACTCTGCTCTTGTGAGGCCCCATCTGGAGTACTGTGTCCAGGTGCGGAGCCCTCAGTACAAAAAAGATATGGAGATTTTGGAAAGGGTCCAGAGGAGGGACAGGAAGATGATCAGGGGGCTGGAGCACCTCCCCTATGAGGACAGGCTGAGGGAGTTGGGTTTGTTCAGCCTGGAGAAGAGAAGGTTGCGGGGTGACCTCATTGCAGCCTTTCAGTACCTGAACGGAACTTACTCCCAGGAGGGGAGTAAACTCTTCGAAAGGGCTGATAATAGCAGGACTAGGGGAAATGGTTTTAAGTTGAAGGAGGGAAGATTTAGGTTGGATGTTAGGGGAAAGTTCTTTACTAGAAGGGTGGTTAGGTCCTGGAACAGGCTGCCCAGTGAGGTTGTGGATGCCCCGTCCTTGGAGGTGTTCAAGACCAGGTTGGACGGGGCCCTGGGCAACCTGATCTAGTAAAGGCGTATGTTTGGTGGCCCTGCTAGGCAGGGGGGTTGGAACTACATGATCCTTGAGGTCCCTTCCAACCCGGGTAATTCTGTGATTCTGTGATTCTGTGGGGTGAAAGCCAATGTCCCCCTTTTGCCTCCAATACAGTAAACACTGCATGAGATATTAAAACTGGTATCCTTTGGCCCAGTGTAGATTGATGGGCTTCTTGAATATTGAGCACCAGTGCACCCTGGATATCCCTTACTCACTTCAAGCTGTTTCAAGTTTACCATCAGTCCGTAGCTGTGTATCCATGGTCGGCACCCTCCTGTCATTCCTGGCAACGTATGGAGTTCCTTGGCAGTTTGCAGCTCAGGGGTTGAGCAGATGGCTTCTTTCTTGGCAGTCCTTAAGGTTCAAAGTCCAGCTGTCATCTCCTATCCCAAATACGTCACTTGCTGCTGAGTTAGTTGTGCTTTCTGTAAACCAAGAAACTCAGCAAACTCTCAGTCTATTGTACACAGTCCTTTTGTTGCTGTGGCACCCACGTGCTCCAGTAAAGTTCCACCCTAGGATGGAGGATGCCAGGTCTCAGGCTCACGAGTTGACCAGTTCTCAACAATCATTTAGCTGTTCTCACAACCCTGGGTAACACTGTCCAGGTTCACTGAGTCTCTTCTCCCTCTATTAGGGAGAACAGATACACGCAAGTACTCGTATGCTATCATGAGGAATTCAGTAGGTTACATTTAATTTAGAAGCATGATGCAATCAAAAGCTCGCTTAAATAAAAGCATACCCTTTTCTTTCACTCAAAATAATAGCCCAGAAAAAAATAAAAACAAAACAAAACTCTCATCATAATTGTTAAAGAAATTATCTACTAAATCTCGATGGAGAGTGGAGACACATGCTAGTTTTAGGAACACAGCACTTATCTCATTATCTGAATGCATCTCAAGGCATGCTCCTTGTGAAACTGTGAGAACTTCTATCATTAACAGACGTGTACCATGCCCTGATATATGGTTAAACCGCTTGCAGTGCACTGTCAGATGTACAGGATGGCAGCTGTATGTGCTGTGACCAAATAAACCCCACACTGAAACCTTTCAGAATTTTAGGACCTACAAGTACTGCATTCATATTAAAAGTAAAAAATTCCTAAGCTACACATGTTCTAGGTTTCCATTTGTTAGATACAACATACCTTTGGAAGTAGGCGCCTAAAAAGATATGCCTTCTACTTGCTTCTCTGTCTGGCTCTTCGAAAAGAAGGCCTTTGGAGCAGGAAATGCAAAGGGCAGCTCATTTCTTAACACTGACTCTGCATCAACATTCTCTGTGTTTGCACGCTTCTTAGATGCCACTTTTCTTGTCACTGGAGTTGACAGTGTGAATTCCATATCACCCAGTTGAGTAGCATGCCTCGAATGGTGCCAGAGACGGAACAAAAGGTTTTCTGATCACAGCCGGAGAAGTTACTGTCAAAGAAATTCTAACAGCTGAGAAGGTCAGACACAATGCTTATAAAAATATCATACATTATTTGGCTATTGAACAAAACAGTTGAAAACTCTGATTCTCTCCTAGAATAAGTTCGTTTCTTATAGACTGTCAAACACCATTTTTTTGATTTGTTCATCTCAATTCTCCATTGAGGATTAACCCTCACCAGCTTATCTAAACATAAATATGAATTATCACTTGGTTTAGTTAAAAATTTGAATAATATCACAGTGGATTTTGTTGTCCAACACAGTAAGATTGAATTTCTTTCGGTACCTTTCAACCTCTGCCTACCTCCAGCCTAACTCCAGAATCTTATTAACTGTGCCTTATCGCTTCCCATTGTGTTTTAAAATCCTCACTGACTCCTTTACTTGTTCCCTTGCTTGCTGTTTCTGTGCAAACCAAACACTGGAGTTAGGGATCACGTCAAACCAACCATGGCCTACAGGTAGAAGGCAACAAAATTTATGCTTAACATACTTCTTTGCTCTATCTTTATCTTCCTTTGGTCAAGGTCCACTAGATACTTAAATATGGAGTAAGCACTAGATACAATGAGAAGCAGATTTCTAGATTAAGAGCTGTATTTTTTCTGTAAGAAACTAGCTGTACATCTTCACACACCTGCTTTGTTTTCTGAGTATTTAGATCGAGTGGAGATTCTTCAAACACTGAAGCTACATCAGAAAATTCCATGGATCCAAACGCATCTGGCACATGGCTGCAGTCTGGCACATCTTCATATGCCAGAGCCTTTTCAGACAGAAATGTTCCACCGAGATTCTTTTGCAGAATTAGAAGGAAGATTTCATCAGAAGATTTCACCACTAAAGTCTAAATAAGATTGGTTTGCATGTTCCAAACTATGGCTAACAGCTAATGGAAGTCCACAGGCCAGTAGCAACAACTTTTATATTATGTTCTTAATATTCTAATTGTTGATATGACGTTCATATAAAGAGCAGAAGGGAAATTACTCTTAGAGCTCAAGTCATCTTTCACAGCCTGCGTCAACAAGAGCAGCACCTCATAGCCTTTGGTTTCAAGACCTGGACCACAAGCTAGCTAATGATTTTACACAGAATTCCAGAGTTCAAGTCACTGTTTACATTAGGGCTGAAATTGTACTGAAAGCCTTCAAGTTCATCACACTTAATTATCACTGGCACCACACATAACTCCACGTTACATATGTGATCACACGCAACCTGGCAACTTCAGACAATTCCCAAAGCACTCCACTTGCACTTGGCTACTAAAGTACAGAAAAAGGAATTAACATCAGAAATAGCTGCAGTCAAAACCATCTAAGAATCCAAGTCTCCAGGAAACAAGGAAAGCAAATCCTCTCCAGGACTGTGTTCTAAAAGGAAACAGATCAGAAAGGTGAGTTCTTCCCCCCTTTGACCACCCACTCATGTAACGTCCATGTCATTTCTAAGTATGCTGCCCAGACCAAGACTGAGGATGCTTCAGAAGAAGACCTTCCCTGCTAAGCCAAACAGAACAAGTAAGGTACCAAAATATGTAGAGCCAAACGAGGAAAGGTGCTCTAAGAAGGTAAGCATCACAAGAGACCAACAGGAATACTTACACAATCCAAACAATGCACAGTTTCTGTTCCACAAGCTGCCAAGAGGAATGTGTGCAGTACTCACAGCGCACCATGTACACTGCTTACTGCAGTCATACTGCTTCGTAGGACCAGCCCAACTTACTAAAACACTTTAATGAGCAATCCGAACTGTCTGGATCAGCACGGTTCACTTGGAAGGGACCTTCACAGATAAACCTGAAGAGGTGAGGCGACTGCACTATCTAAACCTTAAAGCATATAGGACCTTAAAGCATAAGCTTAAAGCACAGAAGCATGACCAGCAGGTCGAGGGAGGTGGTGCTGCCCCTCCACACTCCTCTCATTGAAACCCCATCTGGAGCACTGCACGCAGTTCTGGAGCCCTCAACACAAGAAGGACTTGGAGATGTTCAGGCAGGTCCAGAGGAGGGCCATGAAGGTGATCAGAGAGGGCTGAAAGCACCTCTACTATGTGCACAGGCTGAGAGAGATGGGGCTCTTCAGCCTGGAGAAGACTCCAAGGAGACCTTAGAGTGGCCTTCCAGTATCTGAAGAGGGCCTACAGGGAAGGCTGGGGAGGGACTTTTCATAAGGGCAGGTAGCAACAGAATGAGGGGAAATGGCTTTACATGGGAAGAAGGTAGATTAGGATTGGATATTAGGAAGAAATGCTTTACTGTGGGTGTGGTGAGACACTGGAGCAGGTTGCCCAGCAAGGCTCCAATATGATTGCTTTGCAAGTTCCAAACTATGGCTAACAGCTAATGGAAGTCCTCAGTCCAGCAGCGCAAAATTTTATATTATCTTCTTAATATTCTAATTGTGGATTTGACGTTCATATAAAGAGCAGAAGGGAAATTACTCTTAGAGCTCAAGTCATCTTTCACAGCCTGCGTCAACAAGAGCAGCACCTCACAGCCTTTGGTTTGAAGACCCGGACCACAAGCTAGCTAATGATTTTACACAGAATTCCAGAGTTCAAGTCATTGTTTATGTTAGGGCTGCAATTCTGCTGAAAGCCTTCCAGTTCATCACACTTCATTATCAATGGCACCACAGATACCTCACAAAGAAGCATTATGACACCACAAAGGGGCATTATGACGTCAGAAAGGGCATTATGACATCACAAAGGGCATTATGAATCACAAAGGAGCATTATGACATCACAAAGGAGCATTATGACGTCTCAAAGGGCATTATGACGTCACAAAGGGCGTTGTGACGTCACAAAGTAGCATTATGACATCACAAAGAAGCATTATGACACCACAAAGAAGCATTATGACATCACAAAGGGGAATTATGACGTCAAAAAGGGTCATTATGACGTCTGAAAGGGGCATTGTGATGTCACAAAGGGGTGTTATGACATCACAAAGG
The DNA here is from genome assembly GCF_054131305.1 of Coturnix japonica. Lineage (NCBI taxonomy): Eukaryota > Metazoa > Chordata > Aves > Galliformes > Phasianidae > Coturnix > Coturnix japonica. Next base: position 14,625,347 of record NC_140671.1, on the reverse strand, counting down.
GGTATTGCGACATCACAAAAGAGCATTAAGACATCACAAAGGGGAATTAAGACGTCACAAAGGGCATTATGACGTCACAAAGAGGCATTATCACGTCACAAAGAGGCATTATGAAAACAAAGGAGCCTTATGACGTCTCAAATGGCATTATGACATCACAAAGGGCATTATGACGTCACAAAGGGGCATTAAGACATCACAATGGGTCATTATGACGTCAGAAAGGGGCATTATGGCATCAGAAAGGTGCATTATGATGTCACAAAGGGTGTTATGATGTCACAAAGGGGCATTATGATGTCACAAAGGGGCGCTGGGAAAAGATCTCTGTGTGGAGATTGCTTCTACTAGAGGTAGTTCTATAAGACTGTTATATAGAGCTGTGCAGGGGCTGTAAATCTGTCTGCAGAGGGTGATGATCAGTTCCAAGTGTCTGCAGTCAATGCTCATGGACAGAGCCCATCCAACCTGGCCTTGAATGCCTGCAGGCCTTGAATGGGGCATCCACAGCCTCCTTGGGCAACCTGTTCCAGTGTGTCACCACCCTCTGAGCAAAAAACATCTACCTAAGATCCAACCTATACCTCCCCAGTCTCAGTTTTAAACCATTCCCCCTTGTCCTATCATTATCCACCCTCATAAACAGCCATTCCCCCTCCTGTTTATACGCTCCCTTCAAGTACTCAAAGGCCACAATGAGGTCTCCCCACAGCCTTCCATTCTCCAGGCTAAACAAGCCCAGATCCCTCCACCTTTCCTCATAGGAGAGCTGCTCCAGCCCTCTGATCATCACAGTGGCCCTCCTCTGGACCCCCCCCAACAGCTCCACATCCTTCCCAGGCCTGGACACAGTGCTGCAAATATGGCCTCACAAGAGCTGAGCAGGAGTGGACAATCACCTCCCTCTCCTGCTGGCCACCCCTTTTTCAGTGCAGCCCAGAACACACATGGATCTATCTTTTCCATACGGATATTCCCATCTGTGTACATATATATACCACACCTACACCCCCACAATCTGCTACAACTCCATAGAATTTTCAAGGTTGGAAAAGACCTGGATGATCTTATGATCTTATGATCTCAGATCTTATGATCTGGATGATCTTATGATCATCCAGTCCAACCATCACCAATACTTCCCAGTTAAATCACATCCCTCAACACAACACCCAAACTTTTTGTGAACTTCCCAGGGTTGGTGACTCTACATGAGAGAAAAGGGCACTCAGATAAGGGATTCTTCATTTGCTATTAGCAGAGGTGGGATGAGACCGAGCACTGCCCCAGCTCCTGGGATAATGCAGAAGGGCTGAGACCTTCCAGCTGCTTCCACCCAGGGTCACACAGCAAAGCCGACCCTGCAGGAGTCTGCATCATTCTTTGCATGGCATTGCTAAGAGGAAGATCCCCCCCCTACCCTTGGCTCTACACTCCAGCTGCTGTCTGCCATCTGTAAAGCCACCACAGCTCTCCTACTGGAGTTCCCATCTGCACAGTGACAGCTTGGTTTCTTCTTACTGTCAAAGCAGCCACAGCCTCAGTGCTTCTCAAATCTCCCCTTTTCAGCTGATTTCCTCTTTCTTGTGGCTGGGCAATTCCTCCCTCTCACAGTCATCCCTCTGCCCCACTCTGTGCCCACAGACCCAGAGAGGGCACACAGAGCCAGCCCTGTCCCAGCTGCTGCTGCTTCACATCTGACAGTCTCAGGAGCTGAGATCCAGGCCGAGACAGCAATGTCCAGACATGGTTTGTAGGACGTTTGTGATAGGAAATAGGGAGGCTTGTGATTAAACCTGCCCCCTAAGGAGGAAGGCAATGCTGCCTGCAGCCCCAGCAGGCATTACAAAACATCCCCATTTACAGGAGGGTTTTAAATAGCACAATTCAGGAACTACAACTGCACAAATTCCCGCATGCCCTGGAATAAGTTTGGGAATGGACATGGTTCTACCACCTGTGCAATGCCATAGAAATAACAACCATCCACCTGTAAACCTCCATCCTCTCCCCTGCTGCACAAAGGGAAGCTCAACAGCAGTGCACAAATGTCCCAGCAATGTCTGAGCACTGCTCTGTGCATCCCAACCTGCTCATCCCATCCACTCCTGGCTGGGCAGCAGGATTGGGGTGGCACATTGCAATGGGCACAGAGGAACATGGAAGCCCCACACATGTGAGGAAGAGGCTGGCTGTGCTCCACACTCACGTTATCAGACGTGATTTGCCCTTCTGTGGGGAGCCTCTGCTCTTTCCCAGCTCATCCTCCAGCGTCTGGGACTCCAGGATCTCATTCAGGCTGTTGTTGGCTGCGGGGCAGCTCCATGAAGAGCCGCCCCTCCACCGACCGGCACACAACAGCCGCTCCCGCGCACTGCGGCTCAGCCAATCGGAGCCGGCGGAGCTGCCGCTGCCCGATGGGACCCCCCCCCCCACATATTGACCCCCCAGACGAGGAAGAGGAGGAGGAGAGCGACGAGGAGCTGCCGCAGGAGCTGACGTTGGGGCGGGGGGGCAACGCGGGGGGGGGGTCGGCAGTGGGGGGTGGGGGAGGGGGTGGGGCAGCATTACCCCCGGACCCCGTGGACCCCCCCCAGCCAAAGTGCTGCTCTCCGACCCCCGCGGGCTCTTTGTGCAGCCGCTGCCCTCCAGTTATAGGACCCCCCCCCCCATATTGCGCTTTGCTCACCCCCACCTCCGGAACCCCCCCCCCACTCCCCACATCGCCCCCTCCCCCCCCGGGTGGGGTTATGGGGGGTGGGGTGGGGTCGACGATGTGCCGTAAGCCGCGCCGGGGTCGTGTGACAAACCCCCCCCCCCATCAAGATGAATGGGGCGCTGTCGGGGGGGGGCTCAGCCGTAAGGATAAAGCGGGGGGGTTAATGACGGGGGGGGGCAGTGCTATAGGGAACGCAACTAATCTAAGCCCCCCCCCCCCACATTAACACCCCATTGTGTGTGGGGGTGGTGGGGGTGGGGCACACAATAACCCCCCCAAAGGCCAAACAGCCCCAACACCCCCCCTCAAAGCCGCTGACTTACGCTGTGCCCCCCCTGCATGAAGGGCCCCCCCCCATCGATTGAGCCCCCCCCAATCCCATCTATAGTTGAGAGCTATGCTTTTTGTAACCCCCCCCTTTTAAAGCCCCCCCCCCCCCACAATGTTGTGCACGATGTGCTGCCCCCCATGAGCCCCTGACCCCCCCCCTTAAAAGATGGGGTGGGGGGGGTGGTCTCGGACCCCCCCTCCTTTAAACGATGGGGTGGGGGGGCGGATTGTCACTGCCCCCCAACACCAAAATGGACACCCCCCTTTTAAAGGATGGGGTGGGAATGGGGGGGTGGGGGGTGAAGGCGATCTCGCCCCCCCCCCCATTAAAACGGACCCCCCACCCCTTTAAAGGATGGGTGGGGGTCGGTTACGGGCCCCCCCGGCGCTGTGTGTGTATGTGCCCCCCCCCCCGTTTTGCTCCCCCCGTGGCGCAGTGTGCTGGGAAAGGATCTCTGTGTGGAGATTGCTTCTACTAGAGGTAGTTCTATAAGACTGTTATATAGAGCTGTGCAGGGCCTGTAAAGAGAGTTGAGGGGGACTCTAGTGGGCATATGGGGCTGTGGTGGGCAATAGGAGGACTAGGGGCTCTAGGGGGCTCTGAGGGTGTGTAGGGGTTGTGGATCAGGTTGGATCTTAGGAAGATGTTTTTCACTCAGAGGGTGGTGACGCACTGGAACAGGTTGCCCAAGGAGGCTGTGGATGCCCCATCCCTGCAGGCATTCAAGGCCAGGCTGGATGTGGCTCTGGGCAGCCTGGTCTGGTGGATGGCGTCCCTGCACATAGCAGGGGGTTGGAACTGGATGATTTTTGGGATCCTTTTCAACCCAGGCCATTCTATGACTGTACAGTTCCATAGTGGAACAAATATAATATGCTAACTATGTAAAACATGGAGTCAGACCTGTGTGATTTGTCCACACCAGGAGGTGATTAGAAAACAATTTGTAAGCTACAAAGCTGCTTGCTGGAAAGGAAAAGAAAATAAAACTACAAGAAAAAGGGAAATCATTTCTTCCTGAAAATAGGAAGAATTATAGATCTGACATGAAATTTGAGTGAAGCTCCTGATTTTATGAAGCTATTCCCATTATTTTCTTGGTGCTGTGTTTCCCAAATGAGTGGTTTCTGGCTCTGCTGCAGCACCAGTCTGCATGTGAACATCAACTCTGTTCACCATCTGGGAAGATTAGGACTTCCCTTCTCCTACCAGCACCACTGAATTACAGTTACTCAGTGGTTAAACAAAGGAATCCTTAAAGAAGGGTTTACAGCTGTCCTGTTGTCTGAAGTGCTTGGGGCATTCTGATGCTATTAAGCTCTATGTATTAACAAGTTCAAAAAGAAAAGGTAGGCATCTGATTGTTGTGACAGTTTCTAAGCGATTTGGAAAGCTGTACCACCCAACCACTCCTTCTATTTGATGGAGGTGACAAAGCTCAGTTTAATTTCTGACTGCTGTTTAAATTCTGAAGCTCGAGCTGGTTCCTGGAGCAGAAAAAGCTCGGAAGCTGTCCCTCCTACAAGCAGGCACCTCTGAGCAAAATATGACATCTCAGTTTCTGATGGTAAGGTCAGGAGATCTGATTCCAGCATCTAGCTTTTGGCTTAATACTGTGTTAGTGGGACCTTTGGCATCTAGCACTTAATGATCTTGAAGGTTTCTTCCAACCCAAGCCCTCCCATGATCCTATGATTCTGTGATTTCATTCAGGTTTATTGAGATGAGTTCTCCTGAATGTGCTGTTCTCCATATGATTATAATTGGAGTCCAGATGGGTGACTGAAACCAGACACCAAACTTTCTGATGGCCAAAATTAAATGAAATCAATCCTTTACTGTGTCAGTAGTCTGTAACTAGAGCCCATCAGGTAATTCCCAGCCTCCTGCCTGTATCAGTGGCTGCACACAGTGAAAAAGTCTGATGGGATTTTAACCTCTAAAATGTTCCAAAGCAACCAGAGGGTGAATATATTCACTATGCAAATACCTGCAGGAATAAGCTTGTCATGTATGTCCTCAGGTACCACAGTAGTTAATGGTGGGACTCAGTAGGTCATGCTGAAAGTTGAGTCTGCTGATTTTGAAGGTCTTTTGAAGGTCTTTTCCAGCCTACATGACCTTATGCTAATATTTCTGAAATTTATTTCTGTTCAGCTCCCAGAAAACCTCCCACCCAGCCCCCAACTGACCCCGTGGTGAAAAATAAAACAGAAACCTCAGTGACGCTGGCATGGTCCCCTCCGAAGATGCACCGCCCCATTCCAGTCGATGGCTACATTGTGGAATGCAAGAAACTAACTGGCTTCACCTGGGTGAGGTGCCACGAGTCTCATGTCCCCGTCCCAGAGTTCACGGTGAGCAATCTGTCTGAAGAGGCTGATGATCAGTTCCGAGTGTCTGCAGTCAATGCGCATGGACAGAGCCCGTCTCTGGAATTCCCAGGGAGCGTGCACCTTGGTAAGCACAAAAACCCCAATGGAAATGGGTCAGTGTGTGCTGAGCAGCTGTGTTGGTTCCCTAAAGATGCTTCCTTTGACTTTAAGGATAGCAGTGCATTAACACACCAAAGGCTTTCCTTTATTCCTAGTTCTCCTATCTCCTATCAACCTCCAGCTACCACTAAAGTGATACGAGTTGTTTCTGTGACAGAGACATGAATATCCTTATCTTTTGATATCTCACATGTGCAAGAGGCAGAACTTTCTGTAACAGATCTTAAGCACAGAAGTGCTTCTTCTAGCACTCATGCAAAGGGAGAAGTAGAAATGTACCTATGATTTAATCTTCCATCTCTAAATGAGATACCAGACTTGCATCTAAAGAGCATTAAGACATACATGTTCTTCCTCAGACCCAGTCCTGGCTGTGAAATCCCCCCTAACAACTGGTGAAGCTGTACCTGGAGGGGATGCCATGTTTACTATTGACCTTACAACAACGTGCAAGCATGCCAGCTGATGAATGTCTGCAGTTCACAGCTATTGGCCAGTGCATTCAGTCACCAGGTTTACCACTGCATGACCATAGAGCAGTACTTTCAGCTGCAGGTTCAGACAGCCTTTCTGATTGCACTGGAATAGTTTAGAAGTAGGGGAGCAATCATTCCAATAATATCTCTATCAATCAGCTTTGCATGACAAAGTAGAACAAATAAACATTCATGATGGGAGGACCTGTTTGTCATTGGGTGGAAACCTCTGCAGAAGCATGTTTAGAGCATTATTAATCAGTAGAAGGAGATGTTTGGTTGATTTTTACTTAGTAAATCCAGCAAGAAGACCAAATGAAATATCGTGAATTGCTCAGCACTGACACAATGATGAGTGCAGGAACAGAAGGTGATACTTTTTCAGAGATGTTGCAGCAAACATTGACCACGTTAGCCTGATATAAATTGAAATAACGAGGCCTTTGCTCCTGACAGGTGCTGCAGTGAGATTTACCAAGAAGAGCAAAGATGTAGAAAAGATCTGCGCTTGGCTGCGTGAGGAAGCCAAACTGCAGGCTGAGCTTTCAGACACAGGTGCTACTGTGGAGTGGATGAAGGATGGGAAGGAGCTCAAGGCCAGTGAAAATTATGAACTGCAAATTGTGGGGAAGAAACACACCCTGAAAATTCACAACGACTCAATGGATGATGCTGCAAGTTATCAGTGCATCTGTGAGGGGGATAAAATGCTCTATCAGCTTTCAGTGAAAGGTATGTGACAGTCTGGGCTGTCCTCTTCCTGCCCAGGGCCAGCAGACTGCATTCACCTGACTCCCCGACAGTCCAGCTGTTGTCAGACAGCATCTGGGGTGTTTTCAGTGGCTGTTTTGACTTGAACTGGCCAATCTGCTTTGTAGAGCCATTTGATTTCTGTGTTCTGTCCTGTGATTCGTCCCTAAGATATAGAGGAAATCAAGGGAAAGACAGGAAAAAGAGCATCCCAGCCTTCCTGCTCTTCTGTCAGGGTGGCCACAAGAGATGATGTCAACATCTCTTTTTGTAGCAGTGATCCCAAATGTAGAAAACACCTGTGAAGAGTCACAGGGACTAAATTGATGGAGAGCAGAACTTCCTGCCAAGGCTTGTCAGCTAGTCTTAATTTTGCTTTTCTTCTCTCTCTTTGTCATGTTAGCATAATATTTCATACTGGCAGGTCTGCCCACAGAATTAACTGGCACAGGCTGCCCAGGTAGGTGGTGGGATCCCTGGAGGTGTTCAGGAGCTGTCGAGATGTGGCCCTGATGGATGTTATCAGGGGGCATGGTGGGGTGGGTTGGGGTTGGAATCAAAGGAGGACCCCCATGTATTTCATCGGGAAGCACTACTGGTAATAAGACCTTTGGAGCAAATCCTGGTAGGGCCACGCTCAGCTGGTCCAGTCTGGAGGCTGTTTCTCCTTACTGCAGTATCTGCAGTGAAAACCAGCAGCTGCTTTTGTGTGGTTGGGCTCACATCCAGCAGTGGTGACGGGACTACAATGATAAGAGACAGTTCCTGAAAAAATGAATGAAATTTGACTGTATGATAGGATGGAGTTAAATGTATTGACAGGATCTCAGTCATCCCAGTGTCCATCAGCTGGCTCTCGAGCTCCTAAATACAGGCATTCTGTAGAACGTTGTTGAATTTGTATTATACATGCGTGTTCTTGGAACTGCAGAACAAATGCATGCATAATCCAGACTTTGATTTTAGCAGCTCTGACTGCGCTGTCTCAACAGACCCAACTCAGTTGTGTGCGCTGTTTTGAAATGATATGTTAACAAGAAGTTGGAAAACAAGCTCAATTACCCTCAGTAAAATAGGACCGTGGACTTAGGCTTGAACTTTTGGCTAAGACAGTGGTGAGATTTTGAATCTTTGAAGTCAATTATTCCACTGTGTGTTAATAAGGGCCAGTTTTATCATCTAACTTTTGCACTCCAATTAATTTCCATAAAGGAATTCTTTTTTTTCTTTTTTCTTTTCAGTCCTAAGTGATATCTCTATCTTTTAGGCTTGATTTGTTTGCCAGGGGGTTACAGTGCAGTAATAGATACCCCCTCCATTGATTTCCTTCTAGTTTGCTTGTTCCAATTCTTTCCTCAGTTTTCCTATTTTAGACATTTTCTTGAAGCCTTGGGCTTCTTCCTTTGGCTCTGTCCCCTGTACAGTGTACGTCCTTCAACTTGTGGAGATAAGGTAATCTGGTACGGGGTTTATAAAAGCTGCCAATTTGCCAGCTTCTGAATTAGAATCTAGCAATTAGAACTAGGATTAAACGTGCACGTTTGATCTTATGATAAATGAATGCCTCATGGTCACCAATGTCCCTGCAGTTCTTTACCATCATATGTATTTTGTGTCTTCATATTTTGTTTCAGCACTGGCAAACTTCGTAATCAAAGAGACAAGTGGAGGAGTAATCAGGGCCGTTGCTGGAAAACAAGCTGAATTTGTTTCTGAGACCTCTGAAGCCAATGTCATGGTGAAGTGGTACAAAAATGGCAAAGAAATCAAGACCAGTAAGAAATTCACAATGGAAGATAAAGGGAAACTGCATAAGCTTGTGGCTTCAGCTGTAACGAAAGAAGACGAGGGAACATACATCTACACAATTGGAGATGACACTCTGATTTTTGATTGGAAAGTCTCAGGTAAGTTTGTGAGGCAAACATAGGATCACAATCCATGTAAAGCACTTCAGACTTAATTCATTTTATTTGTCCAACGCTGTGGGTTTCCAGTATTTAGGACAAAGATTGCATAGCTCTATTGAAGCAATTCTGACCTTCCTGTTGTCCCTATGCAAATCCACAGTATGAGCAAATAATGTAACTGTGTTGTGATGAATTCAAGACAGCCTTAGCTCCAGCTGGGGCTGGAGTCACGACTTGAGCCCTGACATCTGGGCTTCATTCATCTAGTTCATGTATTGCCTCAGCACTTACATCATCTTTAAACCTATGACTGAAATGGTCCTAAGTTATTAGCATGGGAATCCTGTCTCCTCTTTGGACAAATTAAACTCCACATTTGGAGAGTTGAGTGTCTCCTGCTGTACCCGAAGGACATTGTGATCTCTGAGGTGTCTCCCTGAGGTGCTGTAAGCACAGCCATTAGCTCATAGTGCAAGTAAAGCACTGTTAGGTCAAGCCTGGAGGAGTAATGCTTGTCACTGACATGTTCCTGTTCAGGGTGGAGCTGGAGGGTAAAATAACACAAGAAATTGTCATTGAAATTCAATATCTGTGAAATTCAGCTGGTTGCATTCACAGAACCTGGCGTTAAGATCTGTTTTCTGTTTTATATCTTGAGCCTATTTTCCATAACCCAGTCCTCATTTATGAACTGAAGCTCTACTGAAAGCCTTTCGCTGTGTATGCTCATGCTGCAGTGCAGCGCTTGTGACCTTTAACAGCACATTCACGTTCCTCTGATCACAGGATCCTTACGGTTGATTAAGACCCTCTAGTCTGACTGCTCACCCATCACCACCGTGATGCTCACCATCAGCTTAGCTAAAAACTCAGCAGAGATGATAGATCAAGCACAACACTGGATTTGGGGTGGCTAGAGATTCCTAAGATATTGAAGGATTGCTTGCAGGTGGTGTTGGTTCAGGTATTCACCCTGCATCCCACCTGCTGTTCTGTTTGGTTGAGAATCATGCATTCTGCAATTTCACTTTGTAATTCAAAGATCCTGGCTTTATCTGTTGAAAAACTGATCTAAAACAAGCCAAGAAGACTCCGTTGGAACTGGTTGATGCAGAACAAAGGCATCCCCAAAGGACAAGTTGCACTGTTTGATGAACATTATTGGATGAGAGCTAAGCTAAGATTTAAAAAGTTCTGGGGCTGTCTCTGAGCATCAAATACAGAGGAAGCCTGCATGATTCCCTGAGAATGGATACCTCCTACTTTGGTGTAGGGTTAAGGGAACACTAGCAGTAACTCCTATCACAAAATGTTGCATGGCTCAGACAAAATGCCATCAAGAGGGCTTAATTAGGAGCACCAAATGGTCGCAAGATGGTCTTAGGGCAGGGAAGTAATCTATCTATGTGATATTGATTGATGCTATTAGTTCTTAACAGCTTGACTCTAGAAGGACTGTTGTTCTTTGGTCACCTAGTTATAAAAGAATAAATGGCTCCTGTCTATTACAATTTTTAACGCATTTTTTGTTCACTGATGCCATAAATGTTCCTGGCATAGTAATTGGCCTTGGTATATTCAGTGACTGAAAGCAACAGTTGTTGCTCTAAGAAATGCAGTACAAAGCTAGGTCTGCCTGTAGCTGACAGCCATCAGCTTGCTCCTCAGGCAGGTTCTGTCTGTGTATGGGAGATCACAATGTGAACCACTGATTGATCAGCTGAGGCAAGTGTGGGGTCAGCTGTGGGAGCACAGGTGAAAGTTATGTAGCTGTGCTCCCTGGAGGGGTGGAGTTCGACTCCACCTCCTCTGAGACCTCATTTAAGGGCTGACCCTCACTGAGGCAGCATCTCTTGGAGATTGCTCACCAGGGAGGATTGCCTCAGCTCTGGTGAGTTCCCTTTTCCTTATATCTTCTGTATTTCTACCATTTTACTTGTAATTGCTATCCTTGTTAATACCAGCATAGTTATTGCCAATACATTTGGCAAGCCAGGCAGGAGCCACTGACTTGGCATCTAGAAATATAAGAAAAAAAAAAAATGTCCTTTGTGTGGAAAATCTTTAATTGGTACAAGGGGGAGAAGACCACCCCCTTAGGGACATGCCTTCCTGGACAAATTCCAGGTTTTGAGGCGTCCCCATATTACCAATTAGCAACAATTATTGAACAATGGGGCCCTTTAAGAGTACCAAATAACATGGACGCCTATTGTCTAACTGATTACTTTCTAGGACTACAAAAAGATATCTTAATTACAAAAGAAAAGCGAATGGCTGCATCTATGGCAGCCTGGCCATTATTAAATGCTTTAAATCGGGCAGAGATAAAATCAAACAACATTGCACATGAAAATGAATTGTTAAAGGCCCGTATTGAAAAATTGGAGGGTGAGATCAATCTATTGACAGGAAAAAAACCGTCATTTTCTTCCTCCAACCCTCAAATTAGATACATTTCATTTAATGACGATCAAGATCCTGAAGAAATGAATCAAAATAAGATCACTAAATCTGTTCTAGAAAAACCATCTGAGACAGACTCACTAGAAGTCCGTCCAGTAATAACTCAAAAAACAAAGAAAATTCAAGATCGACCAGCAGGAGTGCCTCCTGATCAATGGCCCCCTGCCGAATCTGTTTTACATGTAACAGCCCGTCCATATACACCTACTGAACTCATGGACCTAGTGCAACGATTTAGGCAAAGGCCAAGGGAAAGTGTTCCGGCTTGGTTATTACGGTTATGGGATTCAGGGGCAGATAGTGTACTGGTTAGTGGCCCCGAAGTATCTAAGTTGGCCACAATAACAGTACATCCTGCCCTTCGGCAGAGACTGTATGCTGGGACTCAGTTCCCTGAAGAAAACCATTCAATTGTAGAATGGATAACGGCTGCTTGCCGCATGGTGTGGACAAATAAAACTGACATGCCAGTAAACACAGGGATGTGGTCTTCTATGGAAGACCTTCAAAATTATATACGCGAATTAGGTATGAGAGAGGCTATCTACAAAGACACATTCGATAGCCCTGATATGGTTAAATTTTCTGCGGGAATGAGGGACCTAATTTTACAGTAAGCACCCTCTCATATGTATGGAACCTTGTTTTCCATACTTAATCCAGTAGTATCCGCAGAGGCAGTAGTCCAACAAGCCGCCCAATTGGTAGCAGACCTCGGAGAAACTGAGCGTTTACGAGCTAAGCGCAATATCAGGGTGATTGAGGATGCCGAGGCTTTTCCAATAGTGCGAGCCAGAAGATCGGCCCCGCGAACTTCTCGGGCAGGACCTGTTAGGGTATCCCGGAAACAAATGTTTAATGATCTGCTCCGGGCAGGCGTTCAGTTTTCAAAAATTGATGGGCAGCCCAATCAGGTTCTCCTTCAGTTGTGGAAGCAACTGAAGGATGAACAAAAATTTCAGAATAAACCCAAAAGGCCAGGGATAAGATTTATAGAGCGGCGACCAACAACAACATGGAATTTAGAAGATTTTATAGTTCCAAATAGGAAAAAGAAGCCACCTCAGGTGCCTCGGGTTATGACACCGGAGGTATCGGAGGTAAAAGACTTGAATCTGGCTCAGTTCATGGCTTGACGAGGGATGTCAGTCCTCCTAGGGCCTCTAGATGGGACCGGAGGCCCTATGTGGAACTGACGATATACTGGTCCCGAAAGAATATACAGAAGGTTATGGCCCTAGTTGATACCGGGGCAGAGACATCTATAATATATGGAGACCCAACTAAATTTAAAGGTAATAGAGTGATGATTGGAGGTTTTGGGGGACAAACCATTCCGGTCACCCAAACCTGGGTAAAACTGGGGGTCGGGTGTCTTCCACCACGGGAGTACAAGGTATCCATTGCCCCAATTCCAGAGTATATATTAGGAATTGATATCCTGTGGGGTCTGGCTCTCCATACAACAGTGGGAGAGTTCCGATTGCGGCAGAGATGCATTAGTATCCGGGCAATCCAGACAATATTGAGAGGCCATGCAAAACATGAGCCTATTTGTTTGCCGAAGCCACGCCGGATTACTAATGTGAAACAGTACAGACTCCCAGGTGGGCAGGATGAAATAACAAAGACGGTGCAGGAATTAGAAAGAGTGGGTATTATAAGGCCTTCACATAGCCCATATAACTCCCCAATATGGCCAGTGCGAAAACTGGATGGAACATGGAGGATGACAGTAGACTATAGGGAATTAAATAAGGTCACGCCACCTGTTCATGCGGCTGTACCCAATATTGCCTCCCTAATGGACACACTAAGCAGGGAAATCAAAACATATCACTGTGTCTTGGATTTGGCGAATGCATTCTTCAGTATTCCAATCAGTGAAGAATCGCAAGATCAGTTTGCATTTACATGGGAAGGGAGGCAATGGACTTTCCAGGTCCTACCCCAAGGGTACGTACATTCGCCCACTTTTTGTCATAATTTAGTGGCACGTGATCTGGCTAAGTGGGAAAAGCCAAATAATGTCAATTTATATCATTATATTGATGACCTCCTGTTAACATCCGATTCGTTAGAGGCGGTGAGACAAGCAGCAGATTTGTTGATAGCTTACCTGCAGAAAAGAGGGTGGGCTATAAACCCACAGAAGGTGCAAGGTCCGGGGCTATCTGTAAAATTCCTGGGAGTAATTTGGTCCGGGAAAACCAAAGTACTACCCAGTGCGGTAGTAGATAAAGTCCAAGCGTTTCCAGTCCCTACAACATCAAAACAATTGCAAGAATGTTTGGGTATATTGGGGTATTGGCGCTCCTTTATACCTCATTTAGCTCAGCTATTAAGGCCATTATACAAGCTTACAAAGAAGGGTCAATCATGGAATTGGGGAAAGATAGAACAGGATGCTTTCCAACAGGCAAAACTGGCAGTTAAACAAGCTCAGGCGTTGGGTATATTTGATCCGACCCTCCCAGCTGAACTAGATGTTCATGTTACTCAAGATGGTTTTGGCTGGGGCCTGTGGCAACGCCAGAGTTCTGTTCGAACCCCCATTGGATTCTGGTCTCAGGTTTGGCACGGAGCAGAAGAACGATATAGCATGATTGAGAAACAGTTATTGGCTGCCTATTCGGCATTACAAGCAGTAGAGCCGATAACGCAAACAGCAGAGGTCATAGTTAAGACTTCATTACCAATCCAGGGGTGGGTGAGAGATTTGACTCACCTTCCTAAGACGGGGGTGGCCCAAGCACAAACGGTGGCACGATGGGTCGCCTATCTAAGCCAGAGAAGCAGTCTGTCTTCATCTCCACTTAAAGAAGTACTACAGAAGATCCTAGGCCCAGTGACGTATCACAGTGATACATCAAAAGAACCGATGGTTGCTCCACCAGAGAAGAGTCCCGTTCAGGAAGGAAGATATCCTATTCCTGAAGATGCCTGGTATACGGATGGGTCCAGCAGAGGCAACCCGAGCAAGTGGCGAGCAATAGCATACCATCCCTCTACTGAGACCATCTGGTTTGATGAGGGGGACGGTCAAAGCAGCCAATGGGCAGAATTGCGAGCCGTGTGGATGGTTATAACTAAAGAACCTGGTGACGGCGTCCTGAACATCTGTACAGATAGTTGGGCTGTGTACCGGGGGCTCACTCTGTGGATTACACAATGGGCTACCCAGGAATGGACTATCCACGCCCGACCGATTTGGGGTAAAGACATGTGGGTAGACATTTGGAATACGGTCAAACACAGGACAGTATGTGTCTACCATGTCTCTGGTCATCAACCCTTGCAGTCACCAGGAAATGATGAAGCTGACACACTGGCCCGAATCCGATGGATTGAGAATTCACAATCTGAAAATATTGCCCGTTGGTTACATCAGAAGCTACGGCATGCTGGACAGAAGATAATGTGGGCAGCTGCTAAAGCATGGGGGCTGCCTGTACAACTATCTGATATCGTTCAAGCATGTCAGGATTGCGATGCTTGCTCAAAGATGAGACCGAGACCGTTGCCGGAAACAACATCCCACATTGCTAGAGGATATAGTCCTCTTCAGAGATGGCAGGTCGACTACATTGGGCCCCTCCCTCGGTCTGAGGGGGCGAGATATGCCCTGACCTGCGTTGACACTGTAAGTGGACTGCTGCAAGCCTATCCTGTACCAAAGGCAAATCAAGCATACACAATTAAGGCACTTACTAAACTGATGTCTGCATACGGGACACCTCAAGTTATCGAGAGTGACCAAGGGACTCACTTCACTGGAGCGATGATACAGCGCTGGGCAGAAGAAAACAACATTGAATGGTGATTCCACCTGCCATATAACCCAACAGGGGCAGGCCTTATTGAACGTTATAATGGTATCCTTAAGGCTGCCCTGAAAACAGACTCTCAGTCCCTGCAGGGGTGGACAAAAAGATTATATGAAACCGTGCGGGACCTGAATGAAAGACCTCGGGATGGCAGACCCAGTGCCCTGAAAATGTTACAAACTATATGGGCCTCCCCTCTTAGGATCCAAATTACAGGCACCGATAATAAGGTAAAACCGCAGGTTGGTACTGAAAATAATCTTCTGCTCCCTGCCCCTGAGAATTTAGAACCGGGAATCCATAAGATAAATTGGCCTTGGAAGGTGCAGGTAGGACCCAAATGGTGTGGCCTACTTGCACCTTGGGGGAGATTATTGGAGGTGGGAGGTTCAGTCACCCCCTCGGTGATAGGTACATGGCCTACTGACATCGTGGTCAATACTCCGGCCTTTATTGCTAAAGGAACACCTATTATGTCCCTATGGCAGATCAAGACTCCTCCTCTGGTGCCAGATATAGTTATACAGCCACAGATATCTGGCCAGAGGGTATGGTATCGGAGGCCGGGACATAATCCAGTACAAGCAGAAGTATTGACCCAAGATAAGAATATGGCCTGTATCTTGCCCTGGAGGGCGGATCTTCCCCTCCTAGTACCCTTGAAACATCTATATTACTCCCCTTAAGATTGATTCTAAGCCTCTAGGACCATTACTCTGGACTGATGAAATGCAGACGGACCTGCACTTCAAGATGATTTGTCTCCGGTAACATCTATCAAGCACTGGCCCATGGAAGATCATAAACACCCATCCAATCATCATCATTTGAATAATATCAACATCTAATGCGACGGGAGATTGTATCAGCGTCGTGATTGGGTCTCTGTAATAAGGGGAACTCACCTAATCATTGGTTCACGTTGTGAAGGGGTGGAGTGTATGGGAGATCACAATGTGAACCACTGATTGATCAGCTGAGGCAAGTGTGGGGTCAGCTGTGGGAGCACAGGTGAAAGTTATGTAGCTGTGCTCCCTGGAGGGGTGGAGTTCGACTCCACCTCCTCTGTGACCTCATTTAAGGGCTGACCCTCACTGAGGCAGCATCTCTTGGAGATCGCTCACCAGGGAGGATCGCCTCAGCTCTGGTGAGTTCCCTTTTCCTTATATCTTCTGTATTTCTACCATTTTGCTTGTAATTGCTATCCTTGTTAATACCAGCATAGTTATTGCCAATACAGTCTGGATGGAATGAAGGGCATGAAATACTGATGTGCTCATCAAACGCTGCTTGTTAGCTTAGAGACAAGGTGTTGAATTGGTTTGTTCATGTATTGCAAACAGGTTACTTAGCTGCCTTCATTTTAGCTTCAGAAGAACATGTGCAGAATACAGAATTGATTAAAAGAAATAAGAACTGTCTGCATAGAACTTACTCTTTCCTTACACAGGAGAATCAAGCACACGTTTGTATGTGAGTACCTCCAGAGGTGAAACTTGATCCCCCAGATGTAATGAGCAGAGACATTACAATCAGTTCTAACTGTATCTTAATGCTGTGCTGAATAAGCCTGAGTCAGGATGTAAACCACTTTCTCTTTTTTTCTTCAGATGAAGCCATTAATTTTGTCAGCAAGTCCAAAACGACTCCAGAAATATCAGTCAGTCCTTCTGAAGACCTGGAGCTGGTGTGTGAGGTGTCAGCTGCAAGCGGAGCTGTCGTATAGAAGAAAGATCAAATAGAGGTGAAGCAGGACCAGAGGACAACCATCATCTCCCAGGGGACGCACCGCAAGCTCATGGTCAAAAATGTGACCCTGAAAGACCAAGGGAGCTACAGCTGTGAAACAAAAGATGACAAAGCAACATTCCAAGTGAAAGTCAGAGGTGAGAAAATGCTTGGAATCCCAGAGATAAAGGAACACTTCATTTTGTGTGTCTTGCATTTGGAGGATCAACTTACAGCCTCTCTGGTGCAAAACATTTTGGCTATAGGACTTTCTTTGTCATCTAGTGTCATAGCAACACTTTTCTACATGTGCTTTTCCATCCAGGAATGAATTACTGCAACAAACAATAGGCAAGGAGGGTAACTTGTGCAGCTCTTGTAGTCAGCTGGTGTCTGCAGGGTTACAGTGCAAGAGCACACCAGGCATGCAAGGAGTGAGAAAAGGGGAGGTGTTTGATGAGATCTGGTTACAAAATTTGAATGACACAATGAGGTGGAAAATGCCACTAATCAGACTCATAAATGGCCTGGGTTGCAAAGGCCCACAGTGCTCATCCAGTTCCAACCCCCTTCTTCCTATGTGCAGGGTTGCCGAGCAGCAGCCCAGGCTGCCCAGAACCACATCCAGCCTGGCCTTGAATGCCTGCAGGGATGGAGCATCCACAGTCTCCTTGGGCAACCTGTTCTAGAGGGCCATTCCCTTCTGATTTACTGGAAATGTAGAGAGACATCAGAAGAAACAAAGAGAAGGGAGGAGGTTCAGCAGTGCATGCAGGTGTTCTAAATCTCATGTCCAAATCTGCTATCAGACTGCGAAATGTTTAGATTTATGATATGATATGAAATGATATGCCTATTCATTTCCCAAGGCAAAATAGAGGGGAAAGTATTTTCCTGTCTTAATGAGGCATCATGATGGTCCCTGTGAAGGGCAAGTATAATGAAAATGGGGAACTGGAGTAAGCTCTGCAGCAGACTACAGCAAAATGGTGTGACTGTTGTGATGTCCCTGCAGAGAAAGAAGACGTGTTTACAAACAAGGACAAGGTACAAAAGGAGGTGAAGGCTGCACTGACTCAAAATGCCACGCTGAGCTGCGAGGTGGCCCAGGAGAAGATGGAGGTGAAGTGGTACAAGGAGGGGAAACTGATCACCTCGAGCAAGAAGTTCAAGGTCGAGTCAGAGTGCAAACAGTGTCGGCTGGTGGTGATCCAGGTAGAGAAGAAAGATGCAGGGGAGTACAGCTGCGAGGCTGCTGGCCAGAAACTCACCTTCAAGATTCATGTCACAGGTGAGAGAGAACACATTTTGGCCTTTCATTCTAGAATGTTTTAGAAAACGGTCATTAGTTTGTAAGTTTTCCCTGCTATGCTTAAAATTTTTGGAGCTGAACTTTGGGGTGGTTAATTTCTGATGAGGAAATTGAACAAATTATTCTAAATACAGTTGTGAGGCAGCTCCATCTTTTAAAATCTTCAGGAATTTCCTTTTGCTGTGGGAATGAGGCCATAGACAAGAAAGTTCTGATTGCACTTCTCCATTCCCACGTGCCTGTACCACTAGAACAACTCTGCAATGCAGCTGCGTCTCAGGAAGTTTCAGAACAGGGGCTTTGTGTCAAGCACTAGGGGGTGTGCTCTATGTAACATGTTTTTGTCTTGGAAGGGCTCATTTAGCATGGGAGAGAATACTACAGGAATGTTTTGTATAAGTTGATGTTTTGAAGACATAAGTAAATGGCAGCTAGGGGACGAAAGAGTCATGAGAGTCATACAAGAAGCATCACAGAATGCCTTTTGTTGGAAGGGACCTGGAGGATCATCCAGTTCCAATCTCTGTCCTGGAAAGGAACACATTCTTTGAGACTAGGTTGCTCTAACACCCATCCAGCCTAGACTTGAATGTTTTCAGGGATGGGGCATCCATAAATTGCACAACTTCTCTCCACATCATTCTCTTGGGGCATCAGACTGGGAGAACTGATTCATTTTTCTGACTCCTTCCCCAAAACCTGCTCTTCTTTCAAGAGGCCAAACTAATGTATCTCTCTCTTTTCAGAGCCAGAATTTGTATTTACAAACAAGGAGAAGGTACAGAAGGTGGTGAAGGCTGCAACAACAGAAAAATGCCACGCTGAGCTGCGAGGTGGCCCAGGAGAAGATGGAGGTTGTCATCAATTTATAAGCAATGAGCCAATAATGTTCCAATTATAAACTTTTATTAATTGTAGCAGGTAAAACTAAAAGGCAATTCAGCGCTGGGCGACAGGGGGATTATTGTTCCTCCAACTGCCGCGCCGTCCCGTCCCTTGCAACTTCTTTTGTATTGTCCAACCCGAGCGTATTGTCCTTTAATTGGTCGGTTGTGATCGTGCGACTTGGTGTGTCGTTCCTTGGTTGGTCCTTCCGTGGAACTTTGTATCCATCGGGGCGCGCTTTGCCTGTAACTACGCAGAGTACACAATCTACCCATAAAATTAGAGTGTTCTGCAACCTTTGTGGCCTCCATATTCCACCATTATATCCCGGTCCTAATGAACAAGCACTCCACCACAATGCTACCACATCCCGGTCTTAATGAGCAAACATTTTATCACAGAGGTCAAGTGATAAAAGGAGGGGAAACTGATCACCTCGAGCAAGAAGTTCAAGGTAGAGTCAGAGGGCAAACAGCGTCGGCTGGTGGTGAGCCAGGTGGAGAAGAAAGATGCAGGGGAGTACAGCTGCGAGGCTGCTGGCCAGAAACTCACCTTCAAGATTCATGTCACAGGTAAGACAGGTGTTGTATGAAATACAGCAGAGAACAGTAAAGTAAAATCTAGTTTCTATTATACTGCACCTGGATCACTGTAGTCTGTGCTGAGGTTTTTTCCCTAGACTTGATTGCCTGGGTTTGTAGAAAGTATTTGGTTTCAGTATGACACAAAGACCTGTTTCAGTCTGTCTGTAGAGCAATAATTAGTAATATATGTACAGTGGAAGCAATATTCAAGATATTATTCAAATCTCTCCTGTGCCTGAGATCCCAAACTGTAATTCTTGTTCACCTAAACATTTGACTAAGATAAGTATGTGCAGTGAGGCTGGAGTGCATGTTCTACGTGCAGCCTTTCATGGCAGGAGAAGCAGGAACTTCTCCTAGTAGTACACTGCCTTTTTACTATGCCTTTATGTTGGAGGCTGCATCTGGATAGGTGAGTCTGCTACTCACAGTAAGAGACCTGGTAGAGCTGACTATTGCCAGAGCTCAAAGTAAGATAGATATCTGCAAATCACACACAAAGAACAAAGGACTGCGTTGGTGAGCATATTTCCTTTGTGCCTTTGACAGTCACAGTTGTGGCAATGGTAGAGGCCATGAGGAGTCTGTTCAGGAAGCCAGGAGTACTGTTCTGGGTCATGAAAAGGCAGCCAGTGGTTTGACTATCACATGTTTATGTGTTTTGATGTTTCACAGTGGGTCTTAAGTAAAAGGAACTCAGGTTTTGGTTGCCTGCAGGACAGATGTTCTTTTGGGTTCAATATGTTTGCATAGTGACTTGCAACCATGGGACTGGTGTTCAAGGACTCTCTTGGTTCCTTCAGTTCCTAGGTTCTTTCTTGCCTAGATTTGACACTTTGTTTCAACAGAAGAGCTGATATTCTCTAGTGAAGGCTATTAGTTTGGGCACAAGTGGTAACCTAAACCTGTTCCAACCTGTACATACAAACCTGCAAGTTGGTCTCATTTCGGTCCCTCAGTCAATACTTTTTCTTTTCTTCCCTCAGAGCCAAAACCTGTGTTTATAAACCAGGAGCAGGTGCAGAAAGAGGTGAGTGCTGCCCTGGCAGCAAGTGCCTCCCTCAGCTGTGAAGTAGCACAGGATCCAACCAAAGTAAAATGGTACAAGGATGGAAGACTGCTTGCCTCCTCCAGAAAGTTCAGAATGGAATCTGTGGGCAAAACATGGCGTCTGGTTGTGGAGCAGCTGGAGAAGAAAGATGCTGGAGAATACATCTGCGAGGCTGCTGGCCAGAAGATGACCTTCAAGTTGGAAACAACTGGTGAGCATTCGCTTTGGGAGCACTAAGCAGCTTTTTATGTGGCTTAGAGGAAGACTGGCTGTCTTCTACCCTGTGGGCATGGAACAGCCACAATTCCCCCCGGAACAACATCAATGACCCACACCACAAGTTGGATTCTCCTTTTTAATGTAGTGGTAGCGAGGTGAAAATCTGGCTGTGGAATATTTTTGACTAAGGAACTTCTACTTTAATTTCTAGATGCGCTGAATTACCCTCTGGAGTGTCTTTCTGAATATATAAGCAACCATGGGTGACTATGATCCTGATTTATATCTAGGTTCAGGCTTACTTTTTCAGTTAGGTTAGATCAATAGCTCCAGAGAAGATAGGGAAATACAGCAGTTCACTGATACCATGTGTCAGAAGAATGCAGCTCAGTGCTGGGCAGTTTGCTGCTTCATTCCCTCTTACAAGTTGCACCCAAGGCTGGAAAAGACCACTGAGATAGCTGAGTCCAACCCAGCCCACCCTCACTGGACTTAGTAACCACGTCCCCAGTGCCACATACCCGTGGCTCTTGAGCACCTCCAGTGACTGCGGTATATCAGCGTGGTTGCTTCAGTTGTGGGAGTTTTCAGACACTGGCTGTTGTTCTAGCGAGACAAAAAACCAAAACTGATGGAACAGTGTCTATACAGGAAGCAACTGGCTGTCCTGATGGCTGCCAACAGTTTTACACAAGGTGTGTCATGCAAGCTTGCATGAGTCTGGTTTAAAAACTTGCTGTTCTGATGGAAGGAGAGGATGTTGGTACAGGATAACTGCGGGATTTGTGCTCTCCCGACATCCAGTTGCAATCACAGCTTATTGTTGCTATAGAAAACAGCTTCTCTGTAGACAAATTGAGTTAGTTCCAATAAGTGGCTGAAGCCCTAAGTGATCCAAGGTGAAGCATGATCCAAACTGGAATTTAACTAATTGTAGTAGGGAATCCAAGCCTTAATGAGATGAGTTATTTAAAATATGAGTCCTCCATCTAAAACAGCATTGAACTCTTACTCTGGTTTATGATAGAAGTGAGAGTTTAACAGCAGAAGTCTGAAGTTATGCTCCATATTTCTCATCACTCAAGAGAATATTTGAATATATGAATTCCTTTGGCTATGTTAGAGCTCATAATGAGGTCAGCTGATGTTCTTTAAATGCTCGGAGTCTAGCAATGTGGG
This sequence comes from Coturnix japonica, assembly GCF_054131305.1. Lineage (NCBI taxonomy): Eukaryota > Metazoa > Chordata > Aves > Galliformes > Phasianidae > Coturnix > Coturnix japonica. The sequence goes on along the minus strand of NC_140671.1, from coordinate 14,603,415 downwards.
GAAGTGGACTGCTATTTGCTGTTGAGCTTTAGGCTAAGAAGCCTGATTTTAGAGGACTGTGGACTTCCCCTTTCCCTTCCCCTCTCCTCCCCTTCTCCCTGGACTGATCCCACATGGTTTGAGAATGATTTCAGATCAAGGTAAATGAGGAATCGCCGTGTGAAAACCTGTTGTTTTACTGCACTATAAGAGACACTTAGTCAAAAGACAAGTGTGTGTTCCAAGCTTGAGATTGCAGGAGATCCTAGAAACAACTCAGCTGCTCAAACCTGTAGTCTGGCTGAATCTTTTATTGTCAGTTTTGGTCAGGAGGAGATGCTTGAGTAAGACAAATAAAAGGTCACGGGTAAGTTGGTCCTTCTTGTGATATACTTCTAGGCTTTCATCAGGGAGAAGCTTAATTAGTCCAAATAATCATAGCAGAAACCACACCAAGAGCATGAGAGTGAAATTTATACTTTCTTGACGTGAAGGAAAATTTTACCTGGTTCTGCCATTCCCCAAATATTTGTTTCCTTATGACAAGAAGAACTTTGCAGAAGTAATTTTTTTTTTCAGTCTTGCGTGCAACACAAAAAGGGGTAAAATCTAGGAGGCCACCTGAAATGTTTTTTCCATCTGGAAGGATCCATTTAACAGCACCCATGGACCTGGTTATGAACAAAACTAAGTTCCCAACTAAATCCACATTCTTCTTTCTCCTTCTCAGAATTGCCTGTGAAAATCAGCAAACCATTGGCAGACAGTAGCGTCATTGAGAAGGACAAGGTCACATTTGAGTGTGAGCTGTCCAGGCCCAACATGGACGTCAAGTGGTTCAAGGTATGGCATGTAATGGTATTTTCCTTTCTGACTTCTCTGGAAATGAATGAGAGCCTTTAATTTCACTTCCAAGGGATGCGAGTCTGAGCTTTTCCTTGATAGCTTTTTCACTGCTCTCTTTTCTTTATGCTCTTTTATTTGCCCAGATCAGCACTCTTTGTTATTATGTCCTGAGTTCATTTATCAAGTTGAAATTGAAGTTTGTTTTGGTTTTATTGTGAACTTTTTAGGTCATGCTGCACAAAATATTGTTGGTTGAACTACAGTACAGTCTTGAGCTTCAAGTCTAACACAGAAATTCTCAGCCGGGATTTTGTAGCCTTGTTGTGAACTGGGTTTTTGGGGTGAAATCTCAGTTTTCTTTGCACCTGACAGTGTGAGAATTTGCTCTGGCACTTTGTGTACCTCCCTGGTGCTCAGCTGTTCCTTCCCTTACTTGGGGATAACGTCATTTATTCAAGGTGATGTCCAAACAGGCTTGTTAACAGTCCTCCGCAGTGCTTTAAGCTGTCATAGGTCAGCCAGAATTTATGCATGTTCTATAGCCATTCCTTCATGTTGAAAACACTGCACTGTGCTTAAGCTTCAGCATATGTTCCAGTAAGCACAGTTCCATTAATTCTAGGGGAGTGGGTGAATTAAGCATAGATCTGAAGGCTCCCTTTGCTGAGTGCAGAGATGGAAGGACTAATGGAGATCTGACTTGATATTTTCCCTTCTAGGATGGGAAGGAGCTCTGTCAAAGTAAAAAAGTGGGCATTACTTCCCAGGGAAATAAGAGAAGTCTCATTATTCACAAGTGTGAATATGAAGATCAGGGAACATCCACATGCTGAGCAGCCTAAGACAAGACATCAGCTACCCTAAAGGTTCATTTTATGTTTAACTGAAAGAGCAAATAAATCCTCTTGTGGTATTTTGCACCACGGGAAGAAATGCTTCATGGGCAGTTTGGGCATTTCTTGGTTAGTCCTTTTGGATACCTTTCTCTTTCTTCTTTATGCTCAAGACAGATTTTCCCTCCATGTGTTGCATTGGTTAAACCCCAGTTTGTAGCTCATCACCAGGCTCTGAAGCATCAGACTGGTTACTGAACACACGGGTCTGCTGTGCCCTGGTAGATTCCACCTTCCCAAGGGACGTCTGAAAGGATGCTTTTTTCTGATTTCCTACTAGATGCTGTCCTCATGTGGCCACTTGGGTTCAGTGTTAGCATGAACATGAACATGTGTCCTGTCCCATGACTTTGGTGAACTCTCATTTTCTCTCTCATTCTGCAACCAGGTTGGGTTGCTGTTTCAGTACTGGCTGTTTTATGCAGCCATTCCATTTGTTCTGGTTTACGTTCTTTTTTATTTTCTTTTTTTCAGGCATCATTTCTATACAGTAGACAAAGCCAGCCTATTACATTTGATTTACAGGTTTTAGCTTTTGCTGGTAAGCATTTCAGCTCTCAGGCAGTTTTACCAACAGCTTTGAAGAGCTGAAATGAACCTGCCTGGACACGATGGTCTGTTTTTGTTGGTGTAATGAATTTATGAAGTTAAACTGATTGACCCCATAAGGTTTTACAGTGTATGACTCACATCTGGCAGAGTTATCACAGCAATGAGTTTATATACTTAGCATTTCAGGAGGCAAATGGTTGGGGATACTCTTTCATTTGCTTGCGTCTCAGAGTGAATCACTAGTATGTGAACCATCCTTCATCTCCTTTGTATTGCTTTTGTGTGTGTCTGTGTGTGGTTTCCCCTGTGAATTTCATTCTTTCCAGTTATATGGAAGTTCTCTTTTGAGCAGTGAAATTAGATGTTCCATCATCAGTCATAATGGTAAAGCTGAGTTGCCACGTTATCTGTGTCCTTTCTGTCTGGCGTCTCAATAACTGCTGCCCCACCACAATATCTGCCTAATACTTCAGCTCCATGGATGCCTCCTTGTGCAAACTGAGAGCCTGTATTTGGTGTGCATAGATCTGGGCTTACATCTGTGCTGGTAAATGCACTAGTGCATGGGCTAAGCAGTCCTGCCTCCTGTGCTGTGGGCATTGAGATGGGGCTCCTACAAGCTGCCCATTGCAAGATATTTAGAAACTAATTGCTGCGGAGGTTTCCATCCTCTTTTCAGACTAACTAAAATTTGGTTAGTGGGATCAAAACAGAAGGGGCAGGGAGGGAGAGCTGACCAAGGACTACTGATGGAACAACTATGAATCCTTGGTTCCTCAGGATTCCCTGCATCAGCAGTTGGCAACAGGAGTAAGGGGGCTCAGGAGGACACTGTGGAGTAGTGTGAAAAATGAGCGAAGAGAGTTACTAATTGATGCCTCTTGGAAAGTAGTCCAAGAGTGGTCCTCTTCCTAAACTCTCCTCTTGTGTGTGGTTTTATCTTTATGAGGTGTTCATAACAAGTGATGTGTAGATCTCCCTTATCTCATAATGTCTTTGCCTGCCTGCAGTGAATATGCAGGATACTGGATCATATACCAGCTTCTTTGAATTACTGCTCATGTCAGGAGATAAAATCTGCCTATTCTTTGAACTAACACTGGCGAGGGTTAGTTATTCTGGCTACCGAGAGAATGACACAGCAGATTAAACTCTTTCATTTCCTTCTTTGTCAAATGCCTTTTCATCTTACTGTGTGTCCCATAGAAATTCAGAGCAGTGTTGGCTGAGGGAAGTGGAAATATTTATCTCCTGTGTGTATCTGCCACCCTATTTAGACATGCTGGCAGAGCGCAGAGATTGGAGGAGTTGGATTAGGCAGTAGTTTCCCTATTGCTCACAGAACCACTTTTTCTGTGGTCTCCCAGCTACCCTGTGCCCAGTGGCCTATGCAAGATGGAGCAGAAAAGGCTCATTTTATGAACAAACAGGAACCTTTCTGGTCAGATTAATACCTGTGCTCTTTTAGAGAGATTTAGATACTAGAGATTTTAGGTACTGGAATAGGCTCCCCAGAAAGGTGGTTGAATCACCATCCCTGGTTGTGTTTAAGAGCCTTTTGGATGTGGTACTCAGGGATATGATTTAGTGTAGGGTTTTTAGAGTTAGGGTACTGGTTAGGCTGCGGTTGGACTTGATGATCTTCAGTGTCTTTTCCAACCTGGGTAAATCTATGATTCTATGCAGGAACTCTTCTCCTGAGGTTAATCCAAGTTGTATCCAGGCCCTTCAGAAGGAAAGGGATATAGCAGCACAGAAATATGGCCTGATTCTGACATAACTAAATGCAGACCTGGAGAGTTAAAAGGGATTGTGTGATGTTCAAAGGATTTTGAAGCAAAGATGTCCCCTAGGTAAGATTTGTGGCTGACATTCCCCATACATTGTTTGTAGGCACACAAGCTAAGGAGAGACTAGTGATGAGCATGCAGAGAAGCCAATGGTTCAGACAGGTTTGTAGTGACACAACACTGTAGAGTTCTGTCTAGTTCTCCTTGGCATAGTTTGGAAAATAAAGATGAGGTAATTGGTGGTAACCAATATGGCTTCATCAAGGTCAAGCCATGTCTGACAAACTTGGTGGCCTTTCATGATGGAGTAACAGCATCAGTGGATAATGGGAGAGCAACTGACATCATCTACTTGGACTTGTGCAGAGCATTTGATCCCGTCCTGCATGACATCCTGGTCACCAAACTGGAGAAAAATGATTTTGATGGATGGACCAGTTGCAGGATAGGGAACTGTCTGGATGGTCACACTCAGAGAGCTGCAGTCAATAGCTCAGTGTCCAGGTGGAGGGTGGTGTTGGGACCAGTGTTATTTAACATTTTTGTAGGCAACATGGAGAGTGGAATCAAATGCAGCCTCAGCAAGTTTGCAGATGACACCAAGCTGAGCAGTGCTGTTGATGTGCTAGAGGGAAGGGATGCTACCCAGAGGGACCTGGACAGGCTGGAGAGGTGGGCCCTTGGCAGCCTCATGAACTTGAGTGTGGCCAAATACAAGGCCCTGCACCTGGGTCAGGGCAATCCCAAGCACAGGCACAGGCTTAGAGGAGAATGATTTGAGAGAAGCCTTGACCCTGAGGAGAAGAGATGGTGTGGAGGGAGGTGTCCCTGCCTATAGCAGGGGGACTGGAACTAAATGACCTTAAAGATTCAGTCAGTTCTGTTGTTTTTCTACCCTTAATTTTGCTTGAAAGGTTTTAGAATAAATGAGATTCTGGTTTCCATGAAAACTGTTTGCAGGGAGCTCCGTTGTAGCTAGTAGGTCTGTCTTTAAGTTCAAGGGCAATAATGCATTGACTGTGTTGAAGAGAGAAATGACTCAGGAATGGATGATGGTTTAGAATAAAACATAATCCTACTTATTTTCTATGCAAATATGTGTAAGGAAAAGATGTTGCACTCAGTTCTGGAAATACCCTGACAAATATATCTCTACTGTTTCACAGCTGGAGATATCAAGATTGTTAAAGCACTGGAAGATGTGGAAGTGAATGAATATGGGAGTGCATCTTTTGTCTGTGAGATTTCACACGATGAGGTTCAGACCCAGTGGTACAAAGAGGACAACAAGCTGAAGGCTGATGACAACATCAGAATGCAACAAGATGGTAGGGTGTAAGCGGGGGGTCTTTCTCCTGAGTGGGGGGTGGGTTGGAGATCAAGCATATAAGACATCTGAAATGAAGTGAAGAGGGTTCAGAAGTGAGTTCCCCTTTTGTTTTGGGACTGAGGTTTAGGTGGAACAAGTGACATGGTGGGATGCTTAGTGTGGGAAGTGTGATGCTATCCCACCATCCCACACTGCTGGGAGCAGGTAGGAAATGAGTGCAGTTATTTCCAAAGTGGGGGTGAACAGGGCAGTCAGTTCACCTCTCCAAAGAGGTTTTGTCTGACAGTGAGTGTGATCCTTCTGTATCAGGTACTTTGAAGGTGACGACAGCCACATTCGGTCAGTCCTTGTAGAAGCCATGTTTAGATTCTGCTTTGGTCTGCTCCATTTCCAGTTCAAAGTCGTTGGACACTAAATGAGACAGCTGCATCTCAGTAAAAGATCTGTTTGAATAGCTGTGATGTGCTTACTATTCAGATTTACAGAGCTGAGGTTTTGTCCTTGGCTATAGCAAAGAAGTCAAATCAGGTGAAATTAATTGTATTTCTGAACTAGACAAGTTTAAGTTTGGTAGCACCTAAATTTGGTGCGGTTTGTCATTGATTTCATCTGAAAGAAACTTGCAGGCTTTTTATCTGCTGTTGTCCCCAGCGTAAGATTATCCATTCACATCCTAAAGTACTTGTTATATTTTCAACTCACTCTTATTTGAATAAAAGCCTCAACAATTGGGAGCAATTTAATAAGCACAGAACAAGAGCTGGACCTTGCATTTGGTAGATACTGTACAGTATTACTTCATAGAAATGTAGTCAATGGCATTCCCTATAGACAATCGTTTGTTTTATCTTTAGAGTCGTTCAAAGAACCATTGTGAACTTGACATTAATTGGAATGGAATACACGCAAGAGACTTTCCTCTTCTTCCAATTGTCCTCATCCTTTCTTCTCTTCCACCCCTGCTTTGCAGATTACCATATAGAAATCACCAGGAAGTTGGAGGACAAGACAGCTTTGGAACGTCATTCTGTCATCCTGTCCTGTGACTTCAGGCCTTCTCCAAAGGTTGTGAAATGGTTCAAGGGCCGCACACCCATCGAGCCCTCTGAGAAGTACAAGATCAAGAGGGATAAGCATTCAGTAGAGCTCAGAATTCTGAAGCTGAAGCCCGATGATGCTGGTGTGTACAAGTGCAAGGCAGGAATTGCAGAGACTGAGGCCACGCTGACAGCTGAAGGTATGAGCAGGGAGGGTGGCCTCTTCCATGTCCTATTTCACCTCAGATTTCTCTTCTTGAGGTTGACTTCTGCCGTTCTCTCCTGCTAACTTTATAAATGTATTATCTTCACATAGATGATTACACAAAGATCATCTAGTCCAACCATTCTACCACATCCCAGTATGATTTATAGTAACAGTGGTAACAGTTCACCTTGTTTCCCCACAGCCCGCAATGTAGAAGTAACGAAGCACCTGCAGGATGTAGAAATTGAAGAAGAGAGCTCTGCTGTCTTCTCCTGCGAGCTGTCCCATAATGACGAGGACGTGGAATGGTTCCTGAATGGCAACCTCCTTTACACCAACAATTACAATGACATCAAGAACGTTGGCAATTGCTGCACACTGACAATGAAGCAGGTTAAGCCTGAGGATGCTGGCACAGTGACAGTGAAGTCAGACAAGGTGTCAGAAAGCACACCTGAAGGTGATAGGTGGGTCTGATCACACCCCTCCTGGATGTAAGAGATGCTAAGGAGCTCCAGTTCATTCTATTGTGCAGCAGTCCTGCTTCTAAAGCTGACCTCTCTGGGGTGACAAGTCATCAGAGGCTTTCTTCCAGTGGAAGGTTCCATTGCAGCAGATATCAAGGAAGGAGGATGGTTTTGGTGTCCTGCCAAAGCATTCCATTGCTTTTTATCATCATTTTACTTAACACAAGGAGAGTTACAGGAGCAATTTCTTTTACTGCTTCAGTAACATGCAGTGTCAATGCTGTTGTCTCCAAGGATTTATGACTGAAGGAGAGATCATTCAGTGTGTGTTTTGCCTCTGGGATGACTAATGACCAGGCTGTGAGCAACCTGATCTAGTTGTGAATGTCCCTTTTTATTGCAGGGGAGCTGGGCTAGATGGCCTTTAAGGGTCTCTTCCAATTCTAAGGAACTTGTGCCTGAAGTGCAGAAGTGGATGAATTATACCACTTCTTCATATCCTCCCCATGATTACAGAGGAAATACAACAAAACAACATGCATGGTCTTACTGTTGTCATTTGCTTGAATACGAAGACGTCTCTTTTTTATGGTTGAGATTTTTGTTGATATGGGTCAGGAGGAACACACACTTTTTAGCTTTCTCAATAGGCAAAAAGTTCCAGTTGCTGCAAGCCACCGAGGTAACCAATAGAGGGGCCCTGATCCCCCTTGTGCCATCGGGATGCTCTGGCACGGGATGTGCCTCAAATTCAAAGCTCCTTCCCACCTCCCAAGGAAAAGCAAAGCAACTCAAGCATCTCCAGCAAAGCTGCCCAGCAGACAGCAGGGAATGCAAACAGCTTCTGGCTGCTCCCCTGCACTCCTGTCCTAAGTAAGTGACCCCTCGAGGACTGGATGGGAAATCAGTGCATGACACACGTGAGTGTGCACAGCATTGTGCAAAGCAGTGGGGATCCATGTGTGTGTGTGTGTGTATTTGTGCATGGATGGTGTTGTACACACATTTGTGTCCATGAGTGTACAAACCAGTGGTGTTGCTCAGGTGTGTGTAGGTCTGTGGGTATGTGTGCAAGGACGAGCATGCACATATATGTACGTGCACAGGGGTGTGCAGAGTGTTGGAGCTGCACAAGGACATTGTGGTACCGGTGTGTGCGTGCACTTTGGGAGTGAAAGGAAGGGGTTACACATGTGTGAGTGTGTGTGCGCACAGGGCTGCACTAAGGGATGTGGTTGTGTGAGTGTGTGTGAGCACATAGTGCGTGGATGCGGTGGCACAAATGTGTGCTTGCACAGGGCTGTGCTGAGGAGTTGGGCTGCACACAGGTGCACACAAAGGGATGTTTGAACCCTTTGCCCCTAAGAACAGTTTTCCAGTGTCCCTCGTCCAAGAATTCTTTGAACAGCCTGCAGCTGACTCTCCTGAAGCTCAGGGTCCTGACTTTGCTTTTTGCCAGGCCCGCATTCCTTGAGATGAGGAACTCTAGGAGGGCATGGTCACTACAGCCCTGATCATCTCCAGTCTTAACCCCTGCTGTGCAGCATGTCCAGTAATGCTTCCCTTCTGCTTGGTGTGCTTAATGCTTGGCCCACAAAGTTATTCCCAGTGCAGTCCAGCAGTCTCTCAGACAGCTTGCAGCCAGCCATGCTGATTTCCCAGCCTGACTGGAATCCCCCATCAAGTTGAGAGTCAGTGAGCGCAGTGCTTCTGGTAGCTGCAGTAAGCAGGGCCCATCAACAGGCTCCCTTGACCAGGCGGCCTGGAGCAGACCCTCACCTCCAGAAGCCCATTATTGGTTCAGTCCCGAATTTTACCCGCAAGTTCTCAACGTGATCGTGGCTGTTCTTAGTCCTTTGCAGTCAGCTTCTTCATAGAGAGGGCAAATACCTTGCCCTCCAGAATTCCATAGTAACAATCATGTCTCCTTTATGTCAGGTGAGGTGTTTTTTGTTGTTGTTGGTTTTTGTTTGCTTGTTTGTTTGTTTTCCATTTTCTAGGTAGAAAATTTAATTTCTGAGCCAGGAGAAGAAGAAGTGCAACATGTAACAATCTTCCTGGCACTGTGCAGTTTGCATGAGTAGCCAAGTGCTCCTCAGGTAACGTGTGCTGCAGAGCTGACCTTGGTGGCAGGGGTTGTGTCTTCATTTTCTTCCTGTCATGTGGGAACATAAGAAGACTCTTCAGAGCAGGAGCTGCAGAGGAAGATGAACGGCATGAGAAGGTAAGGCTAGGAACCAAGGACACCTCCAGAAAGAACAGAAAAACTAAGTCATTTAAGATGCATGATGGCCGTGTGATACTGTCCGTGACTGGAGGAGAAGCACATGGCTAGGAATGACTGATGGCTCTGGTGGGATGAGTGCCTACGTGCGCCGTAAAGGAGAGTTTGTGGGATGTTCTGTGGACATGTGAAGGCTGTGGGAAAGTTAAGAGAGAAAACGTGTGAATTCACAGAAGTGGTATTAGAACCTGGAATAAACCATTTGGATCACTCACATCTGAGTCCGTGACAGATTGTCACACTGTCAGAACCTGAGGCCTGGGATTTTCCTTTAGTAGTGCCAACTGCCTGTTGTAAATGAGAAAAGATATTACTAAACATAGCTTCCCTCCTTGTAGGTTTGATATTTCTGTCTTTGCATTCCTTTAGCACCCAGGGTGTTGATGCAGCTGCACAAATCCGCTGTACTGTCCTCCTGTTTTGCATGGAAGAATGGTAAAATAGCAATCTCTGGGTGAAATTTTGTTCAGGCGTTTTCCTTTCTGTGCCCCTAGGAAGCAATGGCTTGGAAATGGCAGTGCCACCTGGGAACCCACACAGCAACCCAGTATCTCATTGTCTGGGTCTGTGAAAAACCACAATGATGACAAAAGATGTTTCAATTCTGTCTGTGCTGTCAGTGCAGCCCTGAGGAGCGGTGTGGGCATGGCATGGCAGGGAGAAGGGATTTCCCTTCCAATGGGAAAGTGCCTGTTCATGTGTTGGTATGTAACCGCTCCATGGCCTGCTCCACGTGCTTCTGAATGGGCAGCTCAACTTTTGTGTCACTCAGCCACCTGTGGCAGAGGTCAGGATTAGTGCCTTTCAAGGAGCTGAGAAGCATTTCTTGCTCAAGTCCTGCTTCCAAGCTTAACCACCTACAATGAAGTAGATGTCGTTTTTCTGGTGTCCTTCAATTCCGTGTCCGCATTTTCCCAAAAGCAAAAGAATTTGGAGTTAACCAGCTGCAGTGAAGTGAGCGATTTCAGTGCCTATTTCTGATGGTGGCAATGAGTTCAGAGGTCACACTTAATTGACGGTGCCTGTTTCCATTCTGACAAAGGCTGTAGTTGCAGCTGACTTCCCGAGGCTGCCATGTGTGGTGGTGACACAGCCTTGGGCTTGTGCGTTTGCATGACTCCCACCTTTCCTTTCTGTGTCTTGCAGGTCAGCTGGTGCTGGAAGCGGCCGGTATCTGAGTAGGAATGAAGGTGAGTGCAGGAGCAGCTGCTGAGGGGAGGAAGGAAGTCCATGCTAATGAGCTCTGAAGCATCTGCGGGTCCGGTACCAGAATAGGCAGCAGTGATGCAGGGGGCTCCTCGGCAGGAAGCTGGCTGATCCAAATGCTTGCTGAGAGTTTGGAAGCCCAAACCCTTATGGTCTCTGTAAGGGTGGCTAATAAAAAGATATTAACCAAGATGGTGGTAAATAGCCTAAGGTTATTAGCAAAGGGAAACTCACCAATATCGATACCTTGACTAGAAAGCTGAGGCAGCCTCAACTAGGGAGCAATCTCTAAGACATGCTGTCTCAGTGGTGGTCAGCCTTTAAATGAGGTCTCAGAGGAGGTTGAGTCGAGGTCCACCCCTTCTGGGAGCACAGCTAGATTACTCTCACCTGTGCTCCCGCAGCTGACCCAATACTTGCCTCAGCTGATTAATCAGAGGTTCAAGCTGTGATTTCCCATACAGTCTCTAAGCTGAAGGCAGCATCTCCTTGATCTGATGGTGGTGTGCCTGAGTGAGGGAGTGATCCAAGCTGGATGCAGAAGAGTCATCTTAATTTCTCTGCTATTTTACTTCAGATGACACCTATTGGGTGTTGGTTTCTTAAAATTTGGATCTAGGAGGTGGTCTCTTCCTTTGCTTCTGATGAAAGCACAGAAGTGCAGCAGGAGTAGAAGACAAAGAGGTTTTCTTGGTGACAGGAACACCAATTATTTGATTCAAATGTGTAACTGATGTAGATGGTGAAGAACAGATCTGCCTCAAAGACATGCTTGATCACATAAGAAATGAGCATGTGATCCAAGACAGGCAGCGTGGCTTTAGCAGGGGAAGGCCATGCCTAACCAGTCTGGTGGCCTTCTATGATGGAGTGACGGCATTTGTGGACAAAAGGAAGGTAACAGATGTCATTGACCTGGACTTGAGCAAGATCTTTGACATTGCCCTCCACCACATCCTTATCTCTAAACTGGAGGGATGTGGATTTGACAGGTGGACCACCTGGTGGATAAGGGATTGGTTGAAAGGCCACAGACAGAGGGTGGTGATTCATGGTTCTATGTCCAGGTGGAGGCCGATAACAAGTGGTGTCATCCAGGAGTCTGTCTTGGGACCAGTGCTTTTTTACATGGTTATCAGAGACACCAATGATGCAATGGAGTGCACCTTCTGCTGTTTGCTGAGTGATGCGGCTGACGCAGTGGAAGGAAGGGATGCCATTCAGAGGGAGCTCAACCGAGAGGTTGGCCTACGTGAATCTAATGAGGTTGAACACAGCAAAGTGCAAGGTTTTGCACTTGGGCTGGAGGAATCCCAGGCATTTCTACAGACTGGGAGGAGCAGTCCTTAAGAGAAGCCCCGCAGAGAAGGACCTGGGGGTCCTGGTGGATGAAAAACAGAACGTGAGCCATCAGCGTGCTCTTGCAGCTCAGAGAGCAAATGGTCCCCTGGGCTCCATCAGAAGAGGGGATGGCCAGCAGGGACAGGGAGGTGATTGATCTTCATGATCCTTGAGGTCCCTTCCAACCCGGGCCATTCTATGATTCTGTGATTACACTCGCTGTCAGAAAGAATGGCAGCTGTACAGAAGCTGGATATATTTTGGGACAGTTCTTGTAACCAGTTGATTTTAAGACCTTGCCTGAGTCAAGAGTCTAAATTGAGTGTCAGAAGAAAGCTGGTAAAGTGGCTATTGCTCATTCTTTTTCATTTGCTGATTCTTTCATTCGGGTTCCTTTTCCAAAGGAGATTCTGGTGATGGAAGCAATTGAAGAAAGAACCAAAGCAGCTCTTGCCAAGAGTGCTTGAAGTCCCTGTGGAGAGAAGCAAAGAACTTGGGCTTCCTCTGGGATGCTCCCCACCATGTCTCAGGAAGGAGACAACTGCTGTTCCACTTTCTGCTCTGTGTGTGAAAAGGTATGTCTGGGTTTCTTCTGCTTGTTTATTCTTTCTTTTTCAGGCTTTGAAGGAGAAGGGGTGGAGCAACGGGAGACTCACTGGTCGTTTGTTACCTCAAGAACAGGATGGATTCTGCATTCACTGTGAAAAACCTGGGCTAGTAGCATGGGCATGTTTCAGGCTGGACTTTTCCTTCTTGGTTTCCTTTTGGCTACAGGGAGACAGCTGTCTAAAGGTGTGTTTTCAGACCCACTCTCCAAAACCATGTTTCATTGTTGCAGGTGGTTCAGTGTGCTCTTGCAGGGTAGATGCTGTAGTTTGCTGTAGAATCTGAATGGTTTCTGTTCCTAGGGGAGGACTGGGAGGAGGTAGTGAGAAGAGAATTCAATGCCTTAGGTGTATCTTAGTGAGAAATGTTGGCATGAGGTGCTGAAAGTCTTGAGTTGTCAAAGGCCAGTGAGGCTCAGACTCCTTAACCTGCTGGAGCAGGGTGGAAGCAAGGAGTGGGCACTGCCGTCCCACAAGCTGCACTTGGTTCTGGTCTGCCAGGTCTGTGCTGGCCTGGATTTCTTCTGAGAAGTTTGTTGGAGCTGCTTGGAGTAGTGAAGGGTGGGGAAGAAGTGTTGCTCAAGAGCTAAGGCTCTGCATGATCATCTTGGATGGTTTTAACCATGATATCTGAAGACATAGTTTCCATCAGAATGATCCCAACATTGTGCGAGTGTCTCAGATGTATGAGAGCACCCGCCTCCTCCAGCTGAGCCATAGGAAAGCTAACTGTGCCCAGTAATTACAGCTTCTGCAGATTGAATATGCTTCCAAGTGTTTTCCTTAGTGATCAATAATGTCCCAGCACTCTGAGATTCCATCTCTGGCACAGTCTGGAGCATCTCTGCAATCCTTGGTTGCTGGAGGGCACGTGGTGAGTGCATGGACAGGGTGGCACAAATGCGTGCGTGTGCTGAGGAGTTGGGTTGCACACAGGTGCACACAAAGGGGTGTTTGTGGAAGGTGTAGGCACGTAGGTGTTCCCAGGGATGGTTTGCACACGTCTGTGAATGCAAAGGAGGGCACACGATGCAGAGTGTGCATGGGGGTGTGCAAAGCAGGCAGGGTGGTGAATGGGTGTGCGTGTGCACATGGATAGGGGAAGGTTGGGGTTACAGGTTGACCTGTGCTGAGGTGAGTGGGGACTCACGGTGTTGCTCAGTGGTAGATTGGTTCACACTGAGTGCTAACAGGAAACTCGCACACCCTTTTTGTTTCAGCTGTGCCAGCGCTGTGATCCCTTGCTGCAGGGATGGGGTGTTGGAAGGATGGTGTGCGTGCCGAGCTCCCATCTCTTGCAGGAATCAAGTGTAGAGCAAAAGGGATGTTTGGGCCAGGTGACTGTAAGAAGGCTGGCTGCTTTGGATGGTGGTAGCTGATGGAAACAGGTGCTCTGGGGACCGTTCAGCTTTTAACAGAAGACAGGGGTCCTGCAGCAAGAACGACTAGGTTCTCAAATGGCTTCAGACGTGCACACCGAGTACATCCCCGCAGACATTTACCGGTAGGTGGCTCTTGCAGAAGAAGATTCAAGCAGCAGAACCTTTTGCTCAGCTACAGCACACAAATGCTACAAAAGCAGGAACAACCTGCAAGCTCTGGGTCTGTTTGTCTTGCACAGGCATGCACTAACTGCGTTTGATGGTACCCCCCATCCTTGATTTCCTTCCCTGCTTCTTGTCTGATGACGCTGCTGAGCCAGGAACAAGCTGCCCAGTGTGGCAGAGCATGGTGCAGAGCTGTGCTGGGACCTCCTCCCCTTCATCTGCTGCAGATCAGTGCCCCACACGTGCCATTGGGATGCTCTGGCACGGGATGTGCCTCCAACCCAAAGCTCCTTCCCACCTCCCAAGGAAAAACAAAGCAACCCAAGCATCTCCAGCAAAGCTGCCCAGCAGACAGCAGGGAATGCAAACAGCTTCTGGCTGCTCCCCTACACTCCCGTCCTAAGTAAGAGACCCTATGAGGACTGGCTGGGAAATCAGTGCATGACACACGTGAGTGTGCACAGGATTGTGCAAAGCGGTGGGGTTCCACGAGTTTGTGTGTGTGTGTATCTCTGCTGTTATGAAAGCATGGGAAGACTTACTGAGTCCCAGATAATTACTTATCCTCAAATGATTTTTCCTGGCCAAAGTTAGAGCCTCTCACAGGTAATCGAGATCAACAGGCTGTTGTTGCACAATCAACAGACACAATCTAGATGATCAGCTGAGGAAAATAAAGCATCATGCGAAGGGTACTAGATAAGTGAGCAGCTTGAGATCTGCACATTTATGTGATGCTCATGGTCTTAGACAATATTTGCCTAGAGAGGTCACATTGAATGAAAGCAAACTCTAAGATGAATGAAAGTATGCACAGGAGAAGAAGCCTCTGAGGCTTCTCAAGTGTTATGACCAGAAGACATAAACTCTGTTAAAGCAAACGTTTCTCTCTATTTTTTGTGTTATTCCAGGCAGGCCTTGATTACCGCCTGAACACATGCTGTGGAAGCCCAGCTTATGCAGCACCAGAGCTAATCCAGGGCAAAGTGTCTATTGGCTCAGAGGGATGTAGAGCGGTGTTTGTTTTCCCCTCTTTCCCTTCCCTCTACACAGAGCATTTAAAGGCAGTGGAGCTCAGGTAGGCTCTCTTGGTTTCCCTTCTGAATTCTGCTAGGTTGCATCGCTTGGTAGCTCTCAGAAGCTGTCAGTGGCCACAGACTAGAAAAGTGCAATTGGTCTCAGTTCACACAGCTGGCTGGTTTGTCTCAGGCTAATCCTGAACTGCCTCAAGCGACTGCTTTGGGGCTCTACAGAACAGCAACTTCAGAGATCTCTTTCTATTACTAAGTGTTTGAAAGAGCAATTTGCTCTGTTAATTATCCATCATTTCTGTGCAGTCTGTTTTGTCAGACTTGTCTTTAGCTTCCAAGTTGTATGTGAAGAATTGTTTCCGTTGTAATGCACAATGAACTAAAAATTGAGAGATGAAAATGTGAAGAGTTTTTCCAGCTTTGATTTCATGTCTGGAATTTTGGAACCCACTACTTGCAGTTGTTAATCTGTCCAAACTGGTCTGGTTTGGGATGCCCTCGTACTTCTTGAATCGCTGTTAAAGGCGGAGCAATTCCTACAAGTGCCATGGCCCCACTGTTGTTCTAATTCTTGTTTCTTTGTTTTCCACACGCTGCTTTTCAAGCCTCCTTTTTCTTTACAGTCAAAGTGAGAATTGCACTGTGAGGTGTCTGAACCTTGTTGTGCCTGTACATAAATAGAACAGCAGCAAAGCCAGACAGGTGACTGTGCTGACAGCTCTCGTAGCCAGTAACACGTAACTGTGCTAAATCCCTTGTGACGGCTTTGATTTCATTTTTGCCAGTGAAATCCTTGTAAAAGGAAGTGCAGCAGTGTGATGAGCTAAGGTGAAGATGCTGGTTTTAGTAGTGCTCTAAGCTGAGTGGAAGGGCAATTGAATGAGGGTTATATGCTTTCTCTGGGACGATAAGGTTTTATTTCCTGAGGGAAAGAGCCAGCTTTTCATGGGCTATATGTGGGCTTTGGCAAGGGCAGACAATCCAGTCTGTCAGGAAGCCATTTGAGGTGCTTCAGGTTTGTAAGCTTGTCTTTTTGTTTTTCAGGCGGATATTTGGAGCATGGGTGTAGTGCTGTATGCTCTGCTGTGTGGGTTTTTCCTTTGGATGATGACAATATGATGGCACTCTACAGGAGGATACCAGTGGGTATCAGTGGTGCTAGAATACACTGAGAAGGGAAATAGCTGAGCTTGACAAGAGGCCTTGCTTTTCGGATGGCAGAACATGCTGAGCTGTGGGTAGAAAGGCAACAGCACAGTCTGCTGAATATTGTCCCTGTTTTTGCTGCTTTGTCTACCAGTATTTAGTGGAATTGGTTCTACGCTTGGTTGGCCTATGTGGCACTGTAGCCTAATTCTGTACCATGATAGCATACAGAATTTAAGGAGAAGTATTTTCCTGCCAATGGGCTGGATTTTTTGTATCTGGTTCTTCAACTGGCTGCTCCCTATACTATCTGTAGTAAAAATATAGACACATCATTTGATTTCCCTGAAATGAATGTTCCTAAATGCCAGCTCTTCTCATGTCTACAAAGATCAAAGTTCTGCATTTGCTATTAGAATTTCCTCTTCCAGAATCAGGAGGTAATGTAGGACCCCACAGATTGCCTTCAGAATCCAACAGTTAGTTCTGTTTCCTTTCGGAGTGCATAACAACCTGAGCACATGAATTGAATGACGTGGCTTGTTAGTCTGGTACAAACTCTGCTGTACACTGAAACCTGGTCCATTTGTAAGCAGGACTTTGTCCATCTCTGCAGGACAGCAGAAAACCCTTTGTGCTAATCATGATGCCAAGAAGCAGAATGCGGCAAATGGCAGATGATCCAACTGCTTCAGGTGTTCATTTCCTTAAAACTGTGAATAGTTTTGGACTGAGAGTTTGTAAGCAGAACAGAGCTCTTAAAGCTGTCAGAGATTATTTCTGCACTGTTCAATTCTATCTGCCTAACATACACCGGATCTCAGAACTGCATTGCTTGAACTGGTGGAACTTGTTGAAGTGAACTGGGATGAGCAAGTTTTAGAACTTAGTCAGAATGCAGTAAAAAATGGATAATCTCATGAGTATTAAGGTACAGGCTTGCTATTTCTGCACTGAATTTGTTTTTATTTTACATGGCTGTGATCTGAAAGTTGCTTGAAACGCAGGCACCTAGGCACTGTTGTGTAACTGAATTTCACACGATAGGTCCTGAAATATCCTGGAATCAAAAACTCTGACTTGTTTTAAGTCTGCTGCTTGAGTCTAATCAGGGTCATAGTGTCTGTGTGCAGTGTTTCTTTCCCTGTAATGCTCCACATCATTTCATTTTGGGAATATTGAAGGAAATGGACTATGTGCCATAACTGTTGTTAGAACAAAGTATGTCTGGTGTGATCTTATGCATAGGTTCTGTAACTGCTCTTCACAGCTCAGGTGTTTGACCTTCCTTTTGGTGAAGTGATGAAATACTGCTGGTTTCTATTTGTGCTTCTAGGCACCTTGAAGCTCTTAGGAATAGAACAATTGTCTCCAGTTCTTTTCAATGATATCAGTAACAGCTCGAGTGTTGCTGCCCACTAGGTAGACCCAAAGAAGCAGATTACAGTGAAACAACACACGAGCTGGACCTGTATGAGGATCACTTTCAAGACAGTGGCTATGCTGCTTCAAGCCTACTTGCTTCTTCCTGCCGCCACTCTATTACCAAGTATCAACAACCTTTCATGATTCAACTTGCAAATGTTTGAAACTAACCCTTGTGTTTCTATGCCTTCCTAGGTGATTCGAGCCCTTGTCAACCCCAAAGATCCAAACCAAGCAGTGTCTTTCCATCAATGGAGAGTTCTTATTAAGCATGAATCGCTGCAATTCGGATGACAGCCTTCCACATGGTAACAGTGATGGACACAAGGGGCTCATCCACGTTCATGCTCTCATATCTCCTGGCTCTGCTGAAGCTCCTGACCTGAGCCTGCCAGACACAGCAGTCACCTGCCTGGATTGTGACCCAGCGCCTTTGCAGTGCTGCCCATCCCAAGCACAGCCCGAGTGTCCCAGCAGCAGCACCACCATGCAGGAGCAGGGCAGCATCAGTGAGGTGAAGCTGAGCATCTTAGATGGGGACTTAGAGTCAGGCTGCCAGTCCCAGGCACCAGGCAGCAGCACCAGCTCTGAGCCACTCTCATCTTGACAAGAGGAGTCCCATCTTCACCCTTGACCTCTCAAGCCCTCCTGTCTTTTATTGAATAAAGTCACTCTCATGCTCAGTCATCGCCTCGACTGCATTCTGAGTCTTCAATCACAGGCTTTGGGATGAATGCAACAAACAGCAAGGCAGCTCAGCTTGCAATGCTATGGCTGTGGGGTTCGTGCAGGCAGAGCTCTGGGTTCCCATTTTGCCTGGCTTTGGGATGTCTGCAGCAAGATCTCTACCATTTTGTATGGGAGCAAATAATCTCTAGCATCCAGGTTGCTGCTCATGATATATCCCAGTCTTCCTGGCTGTCACTTTGTGATACTTTTCAAAGCCTTCTGATACTCTTTGATGCCTTGGCTGCTCCCTAACACCTCTGTCCTCCTGCCATGTTGACTCACGTCTCCCACTTTTAAGCTGGCTTTGCAGATCATCTCCAGCCCTGTCATCATCACGCTGCAGCAGGAGGTGCTCACCTGGCCCAATGTCTGGCAGTACTGCTTGTTCTGCAGATGAGCAGCTGCCTCCTCATCTCTTCAGCTACAGTAGTTTTTCTCAGGGCAGTTAGATGCAGTCATGCTCCTCTGGATTTGGTGTGTTAAATCCATGCTGCATGGCAGCAGTCAGTGCAATACAAAGGTGTTCTGTGTGCCATAGCATTTCTCCAGGGGCTGCCAAAGGTAGAAGCACAACACAGCACCATCCTTCTGACAGTAATGTCTGTGAGTGTTAGACATGTGAGCACTGCATCATCCCCAGCGTGTCAGTGCTTTTCCACACCAACCTGACTCTCACACTCTGCACTGAATGTAACTCTGCTCTTGTGGAGACAAATGCTTTCTGTCACATCCTCCATCCCTGCAACCATTTGCCGGTAGGCAGCTCTTGCAGAAGAATCAAGCAGCAGAACCTTGTGCTCACCCTACAGCATGCAAATGCTATGAAAGCAGAAATAACCTGGCATGCTCTGGGTCTGCAAGGCTGCACAGATGGGAGAGGTAGATTGTGTTTTTGCAGTGGAAGTTTCCAGTATTTTCAGTACATAGTGTAGGCCCTAACTGAATGTATAACCCTCTTGTAAAACAGCTGTATAAGTAGTTTTTCCACCAAGAAAGTTGCTGAACAGAATTAAGTTCAGACTGGGGGCATTCTGACATGGGGAGAATTGAGACAAGCACAAGATAAATACAGGGTGGGTAGAGCCCAGCACAGGACAGAATGAATGTACTGACTTTTGGAAACATTGCCCTTCTCTGTCCGCAGAAAAGTACAAGGCAGACCTAAAAACAAGAGGTTGGTAATTGACCTTCTATGGAAATGAATCCTAGCCACAGTCTCGAGGAGTCTGTGAGCCTGAGATGCTCAACCAATGAGAGCCATGAGAGCATCACCTGCAGTGGGTTTAGGGCACAGAACAGAATTGATTTCACTGACTGGTGTGCAGTTTCTCCCTTGCCAATAGGGGATGTGCGCGCAGTATTGCAATAATGAATAAGCACTGCTGCTATCGCTGCCATCTTTGCCTAACTAGAAATCTTTGACTTTGAGAGTTTCTCACACAAGGGGAGAGGGTAAGAAAGTAAAGAGGCACAGAAAACTAAGGGAAACTGCTCTTCTTTATCTTATCTATAAAAATTGATAGGATGCTGTTGTGCATTTTTTTTAATTTTATTTTTAATTTTTTGCTAATGTCAGTTAGATTGTTTTAAAATATCCACACACCAAAATCTGACTACCAAGCAAATGTAATGAAAATGAAATGAAGGTGAGTTAGTGGAAAGCACAAGGCCATATTATATTAGGCTCCAGCAAATTTACAGGCAGTCACTGCACGAAGAGGTAGATCTGAGTTGCACATTATATGATTCCCACAAAGATTAAGGAAATCTGAAGCTTTCAATATATTTTTTTAATTCTTTTTTCATTTCATTTTTAAACACCTGACCCAGACCCCAACCCTCACAGGAGCTGTAAAGATAACTGCATTAACCAGCAATGTAACTCTAATCCTAACCCTTACCCTGATTCTAAAATCGTCCCTAACTCCAAATGCAACAACAAAAATGATGCTAGAAGTTTGTAGCAAAAGGAACCTTAACCCTGATCATAATCCAAAAAAAAAAATCATTATGGTAACAATAATCTTTACCTTAAGAGTAATATTAATCAGAGCCCAGATGATGCCTGCATCCAATCAGAAGCATGCTTTGCATTATTTAAGAGTTGTATTTTTTCCAATGAACTCTCTCTATTATCACGTTTATAAAGTAACAGAGTCTGTTCTTTTTCTCCTGACACTGTGCCTTACTCCTGACATCCCCTGGAAATGACCCAGATAGGGCACCATCAAAGTAATGCTAATAGTAATGTCAATCCTAAGGGTATCTCTAGCCTCAGTGTTAATGGGACGCTAACAACAATCCCAACAGCCTTAAACATTCTGGTGGTGTGAAAGAGGTGCTGCCTTGCACATGCTGGGCAGTCCCATTGCCTGTTAAATGCAGGCGGCAGCGTAGAAACATGATGCCCGTGGTCAGAATGCCCTGTGGCAGATCCTGGCACCGGAGAACTGACCGGAGAACCATGAGAGAACTGACAACAAATCACGCGACATCAGAACCGACCCAGTGGTTATTTACAAGCCTTGGGAGACCCAGACAGGATCTCAGAGTGGTGAATGTAGGTACAGAAGTTGTTACTACTCTGTTTTCTTCTAAAAGAAGTGTTTTTTTTTTCATCTCAGAAGTTGGGGGGGAGGGGGGGGGGGGGGGCGGGAAAGGGATATCAATTTAATTACTCATTAATTTATTGACAGACATTCACGTTTGCTACGTTTGGAGAAGTTTTTATTTGTTTGCTGTGGTTTGATTTTTTTTTTTTCTTTTTTTTTTCCCCCTTCCCTCCTCTTCCATCTTTGTGTTCTTCCCCTATAATCAAAAGAACGGATCCCCAGGGTCTGTCCCGCAGACGTTCTTTCCGTGGTCTCTGCTGCCACCTGCTGGCCAATACACGGAACTGCCACTGTTGGGCGTTTGGTGCCGCAGGAAGCACAACGCAGATCTGAGTTCTGACCGGTCTACGCAGCAAATCCGCCAATCTTTATTGCGATAAGCCCTCCAGACAAGAGCATAAAGTCTTTGCCTGAGGGCAGGGTTAGTAGTAATGGATGTCAGTTTTGAAATTTCCAGTCCATTCACCATAGCACTTTCTGCCTCCATGTCCCATAACCAGAGCAGCTATGCTGGCATGCTCTCTTGGTTTCTGTCTAAACCACTGTACTATATCCATCAGTTCAGCTGCTGTATTATGGGCAGCAGGGTTTGGGGGGTGGACACTGGTCAGGGCACTCCCACCAGCCTATCCTGCTTTTTTTTTTTTTTTTTTTTTTCATTTTTGGGTTACAATCAGTCAGATCTCAAATAGATCTAGTCCAAATGGAACCTCAAAATCTGACCTTTTAGTGCCTTCATTTACAGAGTCCATTTTATACAGATTCGTTTGTACAGGGCCCCCATGGTCCTCCAGACAGTTGTTACTGATCTGCCATAGGAGAATGATTGAATTAGGTTTTTTCCCATCAAAACTGCCACCTGTCTTTCCAATTTTTCAACACTATCATTCAATAGCTGATTTGCATCAGCCTGAGCCTCTTCAGTTATGTTCAGACAGTTCAAGGCCATTAAAAGTGGCCATGCCACCATGAACACAGCTAACTGTCATTCTCAAGTTGTAAGTATGTCTTTGCTAAGACCATGGAAATACTCAGTCAGGTGGGCCAGGGACTCATGGACCCTCCCTCCGTCCCACACACGGCCCCATTTTTCAGTGACAGAAGCAGTGCTGCATTTTGAGGATCCTAGGAATCCCAGGACATGCCCTGACAAAAGGTCATTCAAAGGGGTAGTCTTTCCCCATCCAAACAACTCCATGATATTCACAGAATCACAGAATTGTAGGGATTGGAAGGGACCTCCAGAGACCACTGAGTCCAGTCCCCCTGCCAAAGCAGGTTCCCTACACCACAAAAGAGGTACGAAGAGGTAGATCTGAGTTGCACATTATATGATTCCCACAAAGATTAAGGAAATCTGAAGCTTTCAATATATTTTTTTAATTCTTTTTTCATTTCATTTTTTAAACACCTGACCCAGATTCCAACCCTCACAGGAGCTGTAAAGATAACAGCATTAACCTGCAATGTAACTCTAATCCTAACCCTTACCCTGATTCTACAGGGGACTGTCTGAAACGGACATCAATTCAATTACTCATTTATTTATTGACAGACATTCAAGTTTGCTACGTTTGGAGAAGTTTTTATTTGTTTGCTGTGGTTTGGTTTTTTCTTTTTTTCTTTTTTTTTTCCCCCTTCCCTCCTCTTCCATCTTTGTGTTCTTCCCCTATAATCAAAAGAGAACGGATCCCCAGGGTCTGTCCCGCAGACGTTCTTTCCGTGGTCTCTGCTGCCACCTGCTGGCCAATACACGGAACTGCCACTGTTGGGCGTTTGGTGCCACAGGAAGCACAACGCAGATCTGAGTTCTGACCGGTCTACGCAGCAAATCCGCCAATCTTTATTGTGATAAGCCCTCCACATGGCATTGAGCATGCACTCGAACACGCAACAGGCATAGATTTCTCTTAACTCCTTGAGGAGCAGGCAAGCAGAACAACTGAGCGCACCACTGCTTGTGATTGGGCCACCCCCATCATAGAGATGTGTGTTAGATCTTTTACCCACCCCTGGACTGGCCTTGTTGTTTAACGATAACCTCTGAAATCTGAGCTACTGGTTCTACCACCTGTAGTGTAGAATAGGTAGCCAATAAATGCTTTTCAACTGTGATGTATCTTTATTCTGCTCCATGCCAAACCTGTGGCCAAAACCTCATAGGGGTTCACAAAGAACTCTGGCTCTGCCAGAGCCCCCATCCAGACCCTTCTTGAGTTACATTCACATCTAGTTTGGCTGAAAAGGTTGGACTATAAATACTCAGTGCTTGGGCCTGTTTAACAGATATTTTTTCCTGATTATGCTGTCCATCGATCTTTTTAAACTGAACTCCTGCTCTAATCTGGTCTTTAAACATTTGTTGTCTCAAGACCCTAATGGGTCCAGACTGGATTACCTTAGGGGCTGGACGCCTAAGTCATGGCAGCAGATGGTTCTCTGCCTTTCTCAGACCTTTCCACCACCATTCAGAGCCTGCATCTGGCCGTAGGCACTCTTGTCTCCCCATCAATTGGGCAGCCTGTTGTATTACAGCACCTGAGGGCCACTGGGGGGTTCAGTATGGATAACATAGACCCATACTGATGTAAAGGTGATGGCTGTAGGATGAGATCCCTCGTTCCTGATGAAAAATTTATTGACTGGGCTCTCAAAATCATCTTCATAGATTGCCTCTTTCATGCCTAATTCTCTAATATAATTTTGTTAGTCCTCCATAGAGGACCACAGGCTGATATTTAATGGTATGTCATTCTTATTTGGCCATGTTATATGACACACAGCCATAAATCATTCACTGATCAAATGGCTATCCTCATTATGTTGGACAGAGCATACAGTCTTTGCCTGAGGGCAGGGTGAGTAGTAATGGATGTCAGTTTTGAAATTTCCAGTCCATTCACCACAGCGCTTTCTGCCTCCATGTCCCATAACCAGAGCAGCTATGCTGGCATGCTCTCTTGGTTTCTGTCTAAACCACTGTACTATATCCATCAGTTCAGCTGCTGTATTATGGGCAGCAGGGTTTGGGGGGTTGGATACTGGTCAGGGCACTCCCACCAGCCTATCCTGCATTTTTTTTTTTTTTTTTTTTCATTTTTGGGTTACAATCAGTCAGATCTCAAATAGATCTAGTCCAAATGGAACCTCAAAATCTGACCTTTTAGTGCCTTCATTTACAGAGTCCATTTTATACAGATTCCCTTGTACAGGGTCCCCATGGTCTTCCAGAGAGATGTTCCTGATCTTCCATAGGAGAATGATTGAATTAGGTTTTTTCCCCATCAAAACTGCCACCTGTCTTTCCAGTTTTTCAACACTATCATTCAATAGCTGATTTGCATCAGCCTGAGCCTCTTCAGTTATGTTCAGACAGTTCAAGGCCATTAAAAGTGGCCATGCCACCATGAACACAGCTAACTGTCATTCTCAAGTTGTAAGTATGTCTTTGCTAAGACCATGGAAATACTCAGTCAGGTGGGCCAGGGACTCATGGACCCTCCCTCCGTCCCACACACGGCCCCATTTTTCAGTGACAGAAGCAGTGCTGCATTTTGAGGATCCTAGGAATCCCAGGACATGCCCTGACAAAAGGTCATTCAAAGGGGTAGTCTTTCCCCATCCAAACAACTCCATGATATTCACAGAATCACAGAATTGTAGGGGTTGGAAGGGACCTCCAGAGACCACTGAGTCCAGCCCCCTGCCAAAGCAGGTTCCCTACACCACGTTGCACAGCTCAGCATCCAGGCAGGTCTTGAATATCTCCAGAGAAGGAGATTCCACAACCACCCTAGGCAGCCTGTTCCAGTGCTCTGTCACTCTCACCGTAAAGAAGTTATTGCACACATTAGTGCAGAACTTCCTATGGTGCAGTTTCTGTCTGTTTCCCCTTGTCCCGTCTCCACACACTGCTGAAAAGAGTCTGGCCTCAACACTTTGCCCCCCACACCTCAAATATTTATAGAACCTGGATCCTGTCCCCTCTCAGCCTTCTTTTCTCAAGGCTAAACAGACCCAGTTCCCTCAGTCTCTCCTCATTGGGGAGATGCTCCAGGCCCTTCACCATCTTAGTGGCCCTCTGCTGGACTCTTTCTAAGAGATCCCTGTCTTTTTTTTACTGGGGAGCCCAGAACTGGACACAATATTCCAGATGAGGCCTCACCAGGGCAGAGTAGAGGGGGAGGATCACCTCCTTCGACCTGCTGGACACGCTCTTTTTAATGCATTCCAGGATGCCATTGGCTTTTTTGGCTACAAGGGCACACTGCTGGCTCATGGTTAATCTGTCATCCACCAGGACGCCCAGGTCCCTCTCAGCAGAGCTCCTCCCCAGCAGCTCTTCCCCCAGCCTGTACCGGTGCATGCAATTATTTCTCCCTAGGTGCAAGACTCTACACTTGCTTTTGTTAAACCTCATCCGGTTTCTTACTGCCCGGCTCTCCAGCCTGTCCAGGTCTCGCTGAATGGCAGCACAGCCTTCAGGTGTGTCAGCCAATCCTCCCAACTTCGTGTCATCAGCAAACTTGCTGAGGGTGGTCATTGATGAAGATGTTGAACAAGACCGGACTGAGCACAGACCCCTGGGGGATGCCGCTCGTTACAGGCCCTCAGCCAGACACTGCACCGCCAACGACAACCCTCTGCACTCTGCCAGTCAGCCAGTTCTCGACCCACTTCACTGTCCAATCACCTATCCCATACTTCCTCAGCTTTGGTATAAGTATGTCATGGGAGACTGTATCAGTTATAGAGGTTATAGAGTTCAATTCCTGTAGTCAATTTGGCGGCCCAGGTGGGACCAGCTCTGTTCGCTGCAGGACCAGCTGAGAGGGAGACACTTTTGGCGCACCCTGAGATTTCTCTGAAGGACTCCCTTCCTCACCTGATCACTGCAGGGACAGACAAGGACCACCCATAGGTGGACCAGGTATGTGTATGGTAAGTGGAGCCCATATGTCTTGAGGAGACATCCTACACAGTTTACAGCCATACGTGCTGCTCCCAGGGAGGTGAGCTCATGGCTTTGGTTGCCAGCTGGGGTAGGAAGACTCCTTGGGTGAGTTCCTATGAAAGGGAACTGTATGTCATATGAATGGAAACAAGAACAAATACTCTCTCCCAGGTGGGTGACAATAGGAGGGACCTAGGTTGGTCTCTCCTACGGGTATGGGATATAGTGGATAGCCTGTCAAATGGTAGCCTGGGTTCTCCAAGTTGTAATCACGGGGGTTATAGGTTGTATGTTCAATATTATCATCTGCTTTAAGTGTTTGGTACCGTGTGTCAAGCCGACTCTGGGAAAAACATTAACGTTCGCAACTGGTCGACCAGAGTATGAGTGTTATTAAGATTCCAGCTAGAAAACGTTGTCAGCATTGTGTAGTATGAATAAACCATGGTTTTTGATCTAAATGTCAGAGTGAGTGTGGTGTGAGTGAGACACAGAACAGCTGCAGGGTGAGTGCCGAGTCCCGATCCATGTTTCCTTCCTCCTGTGAGGGAAATGGCCAGACACGGACAAAGTGAAAGACTGTGTTGTCTGTCCACTCATATGTACTTTCTGCTTGTATGTAAGAAGACAGGAGTTTGTACTCTGTAGATTAGTAAGATTGTCCTGAGGAGAGGTGTACATTCCACCCAACCAATGAATGTCAACCCATTTATGTAATACTATGTACTGCTTGCGAGGAAGTGTGTGAGGGAGGTGGTTCAATCAGTGCTGGTTCTGTGGCACAGTGTTTATAACTGAAGAATACAGACTGTATTAAGTTTATGTGAACTGAAGAACTGTACTGTTTGACAAACAGTTTTGATGGTATAAGAAAGTGTAATTGTTAATGATATATGGAAGTGTACTTGAGGGAATGTGGAAGTGTATCTGAGCATACAAACAGAGGAAGCATTTACAGAAGAAAAAAGGTTAAAGTGAGTTTACCTGCACTGACATGAGAGCAACACCCTGCACCGCAGCCCTGTGAGCTGAGCAGAGCAGAGCAGAGACACAGTCCTCATGTATCAGGTAGTGTTATTCTGCTTACCAAATGAATGAGTTCACTACAGAAGAGGCAAATCTTCCCCTCTGCTCCATTTGTGGCATACTCTGGAGTTCAAGACATTGCAAAGCTATGGCACATCTACTTTCTTTCAATGATGTTGCCTTAGTATGCTCTGGGCTGTCATTTCAATTGCATCTAAAGAAGTCTAGGGTCATACCAGCTGACAGGAAGCTGGCAAATGTTGTCTCATTGTAAGGAAGAGCAAGAAAGATGACATGGGCAATTATGGACCTGTCAGTCCAGAGCCTGGTAAAATTATGGAGAAAATGATGGTGGGAGTTATGGAAAAACAGCTGAAGGACAATTCTGTCATTGGTTGCAGCCAACACAAGTTTGTGAGGCGAAGGTCCTGTTTAATTTAAGCTCATTTTGTGACACAGTTATCCGTTTAGTTGACCAAGGGAAGCCAGTTGATGTAATCCTTGAGGATTTCAGTGGAGATTTTGATACTGTTTCTCACAACAACCTCCTGGACAGAATGTTCTGCATATGGCTAGACAGAAACACAATGTGGTGGGTGAGCAGTTGGCCAGTAGGTCAGTCCCAAAGGATTATAGTCAGTTTTTTTCATCAGGCTGGTAGATGGTCACCGTCGGGGTCCCCAGGGTTCCATTTTGGGGCCACTTTCCTTTCATGTTTATGCAGATGACTTGCATGCAGGACCAGAACACGTTCTGAGCAAGTTTGCTGATGAGACCAGATGAGGGGGTGCTGTTGCCTCCACTGAGGGTGGAGAGGACTTGCAGAGAGATGTGGACAAGTCAGAGAAGTGGGTACCAGTTGGTACTAAGCACCAAGTGCATAACGTATAACAAGAACAAGTGCCTGATTGTGCACCGCAGAACATAAAGGACATCAAACTCTGGGAGAATGTGCAAACGAGGGCACTGGAACTGAGAGATCTGAAGTTCAGAGTTTCACAGGGATTGACTGCTTGTTCAGACTGGGCCCTTCTCACATCCTGCAATGAAACATAGGTCTCATATGGGACATGAACCTCACAGCGTCCTTGTACCACATGTAGAGCCTGGGATCTTCTGTCCCCATGTCTTTCATTTAACATCATACAGACCTCCAACCCATTGCCCCAGGAAATGCCAGGAGCCAACATGAGAGACAGGATCTCTCTACCACTGGTCTTGCAATCAGGGCTTGACCTGTCTGCTTCGTAAGGCAAAGGAGAGGTTTCTTAGCATGCCAGTGCCTTTGCCTGCCTGTAGTCATGGCTTCCAGTTATCTTCTCTAACAAGTCCCTTGGGAAGCTTACTTGGTAATGGCCCTCAGTGGGCCCATTAATACTCCAAGAAACTTCACTGTTACTTCTGACTTTGTCTTGTTGAGCACTTTGTGCAAACTTCTCTCTGCACTAGAGGCTGATGAACTCAGCATCAAATGCACCCTGGGGCCCATTATAACCTAAAGAATCTCCTGTGCCTTATGCCATCTTGTTATCTTCTTCAGGTTATCAGAACTTGTTCAGCAAAAAGGAGGGATATCTGGAGAGAGCTTAAAGAATCCATTATAAATTTATTGTCTATTTATTTATAGTTGGGTTTAAAGAAGACATTAAAGCAGCACTGTGCAACTGATACCAATCCAGGATGTCCCAATGAGTTCTGTACTGTTACTGTGTTGACAAAGGTCCTTCTCAACCTCCCCACCCAATTTCTGCTCACAATGGACCTATGGGACTTGCATCACTTTTCTTCACATCACTCTTCTCCTCTGCATTCATCCGCTCAGTGTTAAAACTGCTTTGCACCAACTCCCACTGGCTTTCCTCAGAGAACCAGCTACACATGGAAAAGGAAAGATTTCTCTTTTTTATCTGGCCAGCAAATGGAAAGAAAGGTGATGCAATTGAATGAACAGTAAAACACAGTGATCAACTGCATGCCATGTTCAAGCGGCATCTATTGAAGTTTTTCTTTCATATGGAATATTTTTAAAAGAAATGATTTATACTGAGGTAGGATAGGATAGATTGAATCACAGTGAAGTAGTTGACAACAGAGGCCATCAGACTCTGAGAGATGGAGCAAATTCCAGTAATCTTCCTGGGATAGATCAGCCAGGTAGTTGAGAGGTATCAACTTAAAATTGATCAGGACTTGTGAGTATTTCACACATTGAGATGGGTTAACACATTCTCATTGATTTATATCTTTGTCTCCAACTCTGTTTTTCACTTTTACTGACATTAATGAACATCTTTCAGACTTCGTGCCTTAATAAAAAAGAGACAGTGATTGAGAAAAAGAAAAAGTATAAGAAGAAAAAGAAAAAGAATAGATAGGAAGGGATAGATCAAATCACAGTGAAGGAGTTGACAACACATTCCATCAGACTTTGGGGAGATGGAACAAATTCCAGTAATCCCCCTGAATGTCAGAAATCAGACAGATAATTGGGAGGTATCTGACTGAACAAAGAGCAAGGGATGGAGAAATCTGGAGGGCAGTGGGAGTAGTGTGTGCCCAAATGGCCTGCTGAAAACATGCCCTTAACCATGGCCATTTCTTTAGGAGAGCTGAAAAAACTTGGAGGATGAGGCACATCAAATAGGCAGCAGGGAAGAGTAGTGCTGGGCACCAGGCTACAGTCACAGGGCATTGGCACTGGCACCGCTGTCTGTGTCTCTGAACCTGAAGGCATTTGTGTCCAGCGAACACAGTTCTGGAAAACATTGTAGTTTCAGTAAAAGAAAAAAAAAGACATCAAATCACCTCAAAGATTCATATTTACAACTTAAAATGGAACAAGACTCATGAGAATTTTTCATGTTGAGAAGGCTTAACACATTTTCATTGATTTCCATCTTTGTCTTCAATTATTTGTTTCAGTTTTATTGACATTTATGATCAACTATTAAGCTTACAGCCTCAAAATAAATAAATAAATTAAAAGAGATACATTTGCATCTTGCACATGGCCTGATGCCCCTTTCACCTTCACAGTTCCCACAAGTCCTTCCATGCCGGAGAGTATGAGATCCAGCAGAGCACCTCTCCTCTTTGGTTCCTCCACTGCTTGGTCAAGAAGCTGCCATCTGTGCTCTCCATGGATCTGCTGGATGCCACATGCCCTGCTGTGCTGTCCCTGCCACAGATAATGGAGTGACAAAGGCCACCAAATGGGACAAGGGACAGACAACATCAGATTCCCATCTGTCTGCAGAGGGCACCTTCCATTTACTCTCCCTGATCAGGAAGACAGGAAAAGACACTGATGGTCTCCTCTGTTTGCCATTTCCATTAGCTCTGACCTGTCTGCTCTTCCATCCCCAGGCAGAGCTCAGTGCACTCTCACAGAGGGCAGTCGCCCTTCTTTGTCTCCTCGCCCATCCATCCTAAAGACTCGGTATCCCCCTTGTGCTACAGTGCAGTTGTGGAAACCATTAAACTGTGTCCCCATGGTCCAAACAGGAGCTCAGGCCTGCAGCTCTACCAAGATTTCTAGCTTCTTGTGTGTTGGTGTTTGCATTAGTGCAAAAGCACAGAAGTAAATATCCTAATTGAAAAGCATCACTGGACATTGCCTGACTGGATAGCTCATCTATAGAATCAGTGTGCAGAAGGTGGCACACAAACTTTAGACCGATCGTGGGTCTTGGAGGTGACGTAGCAGCACGGACACACCATGGGCATGGCTTTCCTGAAGGCCCTGTGCTGCTCTTGTAGCTGTGAGTGAATTCACCAGACAGCCAGTGCTATCCCCTCTCTGGCCCTCAGCTGATGCCCAGGAAGGAGGTGTCTATCTCAGGGATTTCCCACACGGTTTACAAGCACTTGCAAACATCAGGAGCAGCCCAGGCACCTTGGGCATCACCCAGTGTCTGTGTGTGAGCAGCTGCCTCCCAGCTGAAGGACCGAGGACTCAGAGCAGGAGCTCACATGCAGGCAACTCCTTGTGCACTTCTGAACTGAACCAGAGAAATCCCAGCTCCTGTGGTTCTGTGGGGAGCCGAATCCCATTTCAGCTCCAGGATTTCTGTCAAGGGATGAGACGCCTGCGCTGCCTCAGCTGGATCACTGCCCTGCACAGGGAAAGTCCAAACCTCGCCTTCCTTGTCTGGTTGCCCTTATTGTTTCATCAAACGATCTCTGGGAGCACTCCCCATATGTCTCCAATCAGTCACTGACCACTGGACATGTGGTGGTTAATTGAGCGGATTTCAAAGCACAGTCATGATGCTGTTGTCTTTCAGGAGCTGTTGGCCATGAGGACCCAGGGACATTTTAAGGGAAGTGAGTGGGAAGGATAAAAATGACAAAATCTGCTGCTTGCTTGTCCAGGTTCCTGGGACACAGGGAGCTCATAAAAGTGGGCAGAGCTGCAGAGAGACAGCTGTGCCCAGGAGAAGATCTCGTGCACAGCACAGCCTGCAGGTGACAGGAGGAGAGGAGAGAAATTGGAGAGAGCTTGCAGGATGTGTGTGGTGTGAGCGGGCTGTGAACTCACTGCAGGAGCATTGCTCACAGACCATGACAAGGTAAGTCTCACAGCTGACCATGAGCTGCTTTTAATTAAGGGGTAACTATAACTGGGACATCCCATAGGAGATCTGACTGCAGGCACTGCAAGTTTCTTTACTGTGGAAAAAGCTTTCTGCTCCAGCTGAGATGGGTGCCCAGGGCTGTCCTGCAGAGCAGGGTCCCTGCTGTGCCCCAGGGGCTGTGTGCCAGGTATGGGACTCTGCCGCCTGCCAGGCTCAGCACTCAGCCTGCCCGGGGAGCTGCCCAGGGCACTGCGAGGAGACGGGTGGGGGGAAGGAGCCCCCGGCAGGGTTTGTGCTGCCACAGCTGCTGCCTGGGTCAGGGGATCACAGCTCCACTGCACAACTGAATGTTTCTGAGGGCACTTTGCAAGAGGAGAGCCAAGGCAGGGGGTTTCCATTTCCTGTTCTGAGGCAAAGAGGTTTGGAGTCAGAAATCTAAAAGGGGCAATAAGAGTTCTGAGAATTTTTCATCAATCAATTGCTTGTTTTGTGAACACTCACACATGATGTGCTTTCAGTCTCCCCTTTCTCGAAGGATGGAATTATCTTCATTTTCTGTAGGCATGAATAATTCACTTATCCTACAAACAGGCAGCATTTTCTAACTGAAACTGAATGCCACAGAAGCTCGGGTAGGGGGCTCTAAGAGCACTTGGGGTAAAGATATGAGACATGAAACAGATGAAAATATCCAGGGAGAAGGGATAAGAAAATAAGAGGAAGGTTAGAGCTCCATATGCTGCTTCTGCTTAAGGAATGCTGATCTACATGAAATTAAATGCAAGTAATGGTGCTAAATGTACACTGTTGTAGGAGAATTAAAACATTTCATAGTATAGCAGGAGTAGTGCCTCTGAGAATGGTCTGGACTTGTCATTATCTTCTGCACTCTGAGCAGGACTCCAAGCCCAACAACAGCAGATGCCCAACAGCAGCTCCATCAGTGAGTTCCTCCTGCTGCCGTTGGCAGACACGCGGCAGCTGCAGCTCCTGCACTTCTGGCTCTTCCTGGGCATCTACCTGGCTGCCCTCCTGGGCAACGGCCTCATCAGCACAGCCGTAGCCTGCGACCGCCGCCTGCACACCCCCATGTACTTCTTCCTCCTCAACCTGGCCCTCCTCGACCTGGGCAGCATCTCCACCACTCTCCCCAAAGCCATGCCCAACGCCCTCTGGGACAACAGGGCCATCTCCTACACAGGATGTGCTGCACAGCTCTTTTTCTTTTCCTTCTTCCTCTCAGCAGAGTATTCTCTTCTCACCATCATGTCCTATGACCGCTATGTTGCCATCTGCAAGCCCCTGCACTACGGGACCTTGATGGACAGCAGAGCTTGTGCCACCATGGCAGCAGCTGCCTGGGGCACTGGGGTTCTCAATTCCCTGCTGCACACTGCCAGTACGTTTTCACTGCCTCTCTGCCAAGGCAATGTTGTCAACCAGTTTTTCTGTGAAATTCCCCAGATCCTCAAGCTCTCCTGCTCAGAATCAAATCTCAGGGAAGTTGTGTTTCTCATTTTTACTATCAGTTTAGACGTAGGCTGCTATGTTTTCATAGTTGTGTCCTATGTGCAGATCTTCCTGGCTGTGCTGAGGATGCCCTCTGAGCAGGGACGGCGCAAAGCCTTCTCCACGTGCCTCCCTCACCTGGCCGTGGTCTCCCTGTTTCTCAGCACTGGTGCTTTTGCCTACCTGAAGCCCCCTTCCATTCCCTCCCCACTCCTGGATCTGACAGTGGCACTTCTGTACTCAGTGGTTCCTCCAACACTGGACCCTATTATCTACAGCATGAGGAACAGGGAGATCAAGCACGCTCTCAGGAAGGTGTTGCAATACTCACTATTCCCGCTTCAATAAAGTGCACATCTTCATCGCATGATTCCCAGTGATGGTTCTTCATCTTTTATGCATCTTTGATTGATTGATTATGTGAGATATAGCAACGTGCAAAAAAATGTTATTGAACTTATAAATAAAAATTTGTTTCACTTCTTTCACACCTACTATCCATTTTCTCACTCCAAGAGCTCATGTAAACATGGAACCAGATTCCCCGAATAGGTTAAGAGATAAATAAATAGCATTCAAAATACGCTTTTCCTTAGCTCTTCTCTTATCCAACTTTGTCTGGATTTGGGGAAGGTACAGCCACAGATAGAAGCACAACTAGTTCTTTTCATTCCTCCTCTCTTTACACTGATACAGTGCACAGAGGATTCGAGTCCTCTCATTTCTACAGGCCTGAAGGTCTTGTGTGTCTCACAGCAGTCCCGTCGTCTCTACAGCAGCACTCAGGGGTTTGCTTAATTTTCTTATCTCAATACTTGGAACAGCTACAGGACCTGTAGCATAAGTGACCGCAGAGCTCCTTATGAGGGGTGGAGTGACAGTGGGATCTGTCCAGAGCTTGGAGCAACTGCAGGATGTGTAGCAAAAACTTGGAGCTATTGCAGGGACTGTGCCAGGAGTTGCAGAGGCTGCAGCAATGTCAGCAGATCCAGCTCTCTTCCCCTTGAAGATGCTGAATAGTGTTGAACACAGCTCAGTAGGTGTGGGCCAGGCCCTGGCACACTGCAGTCATTTGGGCCTTTTTAGGATTACCAGTGCCACAGCAGACCTGTCTCCAATATTCTACCAGTTTCTCAGGATCCTGCAGTTGCTCGGAGATGAAGTTCCAAAGCCCTGGGGGTGCCCACCACTCCAGGCAGCTGCCCAGACTGTCCCACACCCCCTGCCATGCAGAGCCTTCTCACCTTGGGGCAGATCTCTCACTGATATTCCTGAATAATTGTTTAACCTCAATCCTAGAATCATAGAATCACCAAGGCTGGAAAAGGCCTGAAAGATCATCCAATCCAACCGTTCACCTATTACCAATAGCTCCCACTTAACCATGTCCCTCAACACAATATCCAGTCTCTCCTTGAATACCCCTGGTCTCCCAGAGACGACAGTGTAAAATGTGTAATTCCTAATCATACCAACAATATTACTTCCAAAACCCAAAGATGTCCAAAGAGCTGAATGTGCACAAAACTTCACTTTGCCAATTTTATCGTGGTACAAACCAAGGTCAAACAGCATAGCAAAATAAATACCCTAATCCAGCATCCAGAGTTGACAAATGATGCAGCAGGGAAAACAAGCAGCAAGCAAGGAGCTGTGAAATGCAGCTTCATGAGAAGACTCAGCAAGCTTTACAAATAGGGAAACTATCAGCACCATGGCCTGCACATCTCCAACTCCCACAAAGCCCTGTCCACTCTGGACAGATGTGCTGTTACCACAACCCTTGGAGCCTCACATCAGGCACCAAAATGACTGTGGTTGTTGAACCCAACATGTGGCTCAGCAGCTCACAGAGCTTTGTGCACTGCCCCATTCCCAGTGGGATGGGGATGAGAACTGGGAAAAAGAGTACAACTTCTGGGATGTAACAAAGCAGTTTACTAAGAGAGATAAAAGAAGTGGAGTAATAGTAATCACTATATATCCGTTGATATAGAATCGTATGTAACAACTGATGCACAAGCACTTGCTCAGCACCACCAGACTGATGCTCAGCTGGACCCTGAGCAGTGAAGAGACTGAGATGAACTCCCAACACTTTCAATACAATTTCTGCTTGCTGTCAGCTGATAGACAACGTCTCTTTGGCCACTATCAGTCAGCTGTCCTCACTCTGTTCCCTCCCAGCTCCATGTGCCCTTTACTGACCATGGCCTTGGCTCCGTACAACACTGCTTAGCAGCAGCTGTAAACATCAAAGTGTTATCAATGGTTTTCTCCTCGAACCAAAACACTGCACCATAGCAGGCAGTCTGAAGAAAAAAAATTCATCTGAGCTGTAACTCAGATTCCTGCCTGTCCCCCTCCTCTTGTTCTTCCTGATCAGGAAGCAAGGAACAGAATATGCTGCTCATCTTTTTGAAACCTTTCCATCAGTATTCAGGTGGCTCCTCTGCCATCCCCGGGCAGAGCTCAGTGCACTCTCACAGATGGCAGCAGCCTTTCTTCATCTTCATTGCCTAATCGTAATGAAGAGTCTGTACCTACTTTGCTACAGTTCAGAGGTGGGAACCATCTCACCATGTCTCTGTGAGACAAACAAGACCCTAGGCCTGCAAAGGCACAGAGATTTGGAGTTCGCTGAGTGAATGTTTGTGGTCCTCTCATTAGTGTAAGGATTCTTCAGAAAGCATCCCCTTCCAGAAGCATGCTTTGATTTAGCCTGTCTGGGTCTTGCATCTACACTGTGGTACTGATGTTCAGGGCCTTGCTCAGAATCAGCAGCCTGCATGAAAGGAAAAGCTCTGTGGTTTTCTCTTGATTTGTCCCGTTTATTTCCCATGCTACCCGCACTGGTCTACAGGCACTTTAGGGCAGCAGTAGGTTGGGGTTACCCCCAGAGGGTACACAGTAAGATTTAGGACGGGGTATTGGCAACAAGACTTTCTCTGAGGAATCCTCACACAATCCTATAGAACAACTCAGAGGCTTTCCATTCAATCTCCAACAGCAACAATATCCCTCAGCCCTTCTCTGTCACATCCAATTCCCCACCCTTCCCCATTTGGACCTGGTTTAAAGCCCTATAATCAATCAGTGCAGGAGCATTTCAGATGGGGTCATGGAGGAGGCAGACTGCCATTCTTGGGGTGGCCATTTTCCCAGGAGGGCATGGTGGGAGGGCTTTGTCCCATCTGGTTCCACCAACACTTGCATCCACCCAGCAGAAGGCTGTGCCCTCTGTGTCCCACTTGAACTCTGCATGGAGCTTACAGTTGGCAGTGACATGGCTGAGAAGCTCTGGGCATGGATTAAGGGACAGGGAATTAATGTGCCTTCCTAACTTCCTCCCTGCATGCCTTAGCAACTTCCTTGTAATCTCCCCAAGTACCCAGCCCCTTCTTCCAGAGGACGGAGATTCTCTTTTTCTTCCTGAGTCTCAATAGTTTTTCCCAGTTCATCTGCACTGGTCTTCTTCCCCTATGGCTCACCTTATGGCATTCAGGGACAGCCTGATCTCGTGCCTTTAAGATTTCCATCTTGAGGAGTGTCCAGGCTTCCTGGACCCCTTTACCCATAAGGAGCGACTCCCAAGGGACCTGTGCTACAAGTGTCCTGAACAGGTCAAAGTCCGCCCTCTAGAAGTTCAGGATAGTAGTTTTGCTAGTCACCCTTCTGACATCTCCAAGAATAGAGAATTCTACCATTTCATGGCCACTCTGCCCAAGACAGTCCCCAACCTTCTCAACTCCTACCAGTCCTTCACTGTTAGTGAAGAGCAGGTCTAGCAAGGAACCACCCCTGGTAGGACTTCATACCAGCTGTGTAAGGAAGCTGTCTTGCATGCAATCTATAAACCTCTTGGACTGATTCCTCTGCTATTTATTATATTCCCAGCATATATCAGAGAAGTTGTAGACTCCCAAGAAAATGTGTGCTGGCAATCTTGCGACTTCAGTAAGCTGCTCATAGAATGCCTCACCCATCAATTAGGCGGTCTATAAGAAACCTTTAGCAAGATGTCACACTTACAGGCCTTTCCCCCGATCCTTACAAACATGCACTTCATTCTGAAGCCCAAGCTCTTCAACATCAAAACTCTCTTTAATATAAAGGGCCACACCACCACCCTTCCTTCCTCCTCTATCCCTTCTGAAGAGCTTGTAACCATCCATCACAGCACTCCAGTCATGGCAGTGGTCCCACCATGGGTCGGTAATAGCAACTAGGTCATGGTTTGTCAGATGCACAGTTGCTTCCAGCTCCTCTTGCTTGTTGACCAAGCTGCGTGCGTTGGTGTAGACGCACTTCAGCTGAGGCATCTGCCTCTCTCCCAGCTCAAACAGCATTTCCCTAGGCTTATCTCTGGTAAGCCCTGTTTTGTCCACTCCCCCATCGTAGCTAGTTTAAAGCTCTTTCGATAAGCCCCGCTACCGTCTATGCTAGGATTCACTTCCCCCTTTGAGACAGTTGGGTTCCATTCATGGATAACAGACCATGGGCCAAGTAAACTGTCCTGTGATCAAAGAACTCAAAGTTTCTGGCTCAGTACCAACCTCTGAGACAATTGTTCATTGCTTTGCTTTCCAAGCCTGCTCTGTGTCCCTCACTGCCACTGAAGGTATAGAACAAAAAATCACTTGATCTCCCACTTTGTGAACTAAATGGCCTAAATTCCTGAAATCTCTTTTTATAGTTTGTAGTCTTATCTAAGAAATTTCATCACTGCCCACCTAAACTATGAGTAGTGGAAAATAATCAGTGGACCTAACCAGCATTGGGAGTTTCCTCATTATGTCCCTGACCTGAAACCAAGAAGGCAGCAGACTTACTGACAACTGGGGTCCAGTCTGCAAATGGGGCCCTCTATTCCTCTGAGAAGGGAGTCACCCACCACGGCCACCCTTCTTTCTTTCATGGCAGAGGAAGTCACAAGGCTTGGTAGTGACTGCCTTGCATTAGGTTTCCTCCTAGGCAGATCCTCCATTGCCTCCCCATTCTTATCTCCTTCAGATTTCAGAGTGTCAAACCTGTTGCTTAGATGGATCAGGGGTCGAGGGCTAGGCAGGCATGGGGGGGCTCCTGTGATGTTGAGTTGGGACTCTCTTCCAACCCTTCTCATCAGTCAGGTCTGTCTGACTGTGACAGGGCAGGGAGTCAACCACTTTTCTGGGGGTATCTGCCTGGCAGCCTTCCCTCGGGGATGCCAGCAAGTCACTCCACCAGCCCATCTCCCGATTACACTCCCTCATGGTAAACTGTGAGTAAAACCTTGAGTAAAGTGAGAGTTCACCTAGACAAAAGTATGAGTAGAAACATGGACTGACGTGAGGGTAAACCCAGAGTAAACCCAGGATCCCATCCATTGGGCATGCACAGCCTCTGAGGGCAACTTTTTCCAGTGTTGCTGTGTAAAAATATAGGTTCCTCACATCTAACCTATGTCTCCCCTTTTTAATTTAAATCCGTTTCCATTTGTCCTGTTATCAACAGACCATCCCATCCTTATTCTAGCGTTAGGCATCTCATCCTCAGATGGAAACCCTGGGGCTGAATTGGGATCAGTTTTTCAAAGAACCACAGGAGCTACAAGTTCACCTAGCTGAGTTCAGATGTGCACAGTGAGGTGTCTGTGTGTGAGTCCCTCATCTGAATCCTTGGTTTTTATTCCACAGGGACTGCACTACTCATACACAGTCTCTCAGTGATGCCCAAGATGCCTTGGGTGATCCTAGTTTTGTGCTAGTGCTTGTAAACTGTGATGGAAAATCTATGAGATAGACACCTCCTTCTGGAGCATCAGCTGAGGGCCAGAAGGGAGGTATTCTTGGCCATCCTAAATACCACCTCAGCCACGTGCTTAGGGCACCCATTGTGTCTTTTGCACCTGACCCCATGGAGTATGTAGTGATATTCAGCTTATCAAAAGGATGAGCTCAGAACAGAAGAGGCAGATCTTCCTCTCTGCTCCATCTGTGGCATAGTCTGGATTTCAAGGCATTGCAAAGCTATGGCACATCTACGTTCTTGCACTGATGACACTTTAGCATGCTCTGGGCTCGCATTTCAATGGCATCTAATAAATCTAGGGTCATACCTGTTGACAGGAAGCTGGCAAATGTTGTCTCATTGTAAGGAAGAGCAAGAAAGATGACACGGGCAACTATGGACCTGTCAGTCTCACTACAGTGCTTGGTAAAATTATGGAGAAAATGATGGTGGGAGTTATGGAAAAACAACTGAAGGACAGGTCACAGACAACACAAGATACAGAGGGGAAGGTCCTATTTAATTTCAGGTCTTTTTATGACACCTTTATCCATTGAGCTGAACAAGGGAAGGCAGTTGATGTAATCCTTGAGGATTTCAGTAGAGCTTTTGATACTATTTCTCCAGCACCCTTCTGGACAGAAATTCCTGCATACAGCTAGACAGAAACAGAACGTGGTGTGTTGTAATACAAGAAGAATTTTACACAGCAGCAGCCATGGATTGAGATAAGGAGTTCACAGAGCAGCAGCTGCGGAGCAGGATAAACAGCATGAGAACAAAGGACATCTCTAGGAAAAGAATGAATGGCTCGTGGCTTTGAAGGGGGGTTATAGGGTTGTTATTGCAGTAGCTTTCCTCCAATTAGCGTGTGTGATTTTTGGACACCCTTGTCTGTCTCCTATAAAAGTCTGGCTTTTGGGCAATAAATTGATGCAGCTATATGTAACTATATTGGTGTTTCTCTGTTTGACCCAGCACGCTGACATTTTGCCTTTCAGGTTCACCAGCAGTGGTGGGTGAGCAGTTGGCCAGTAGTTCTGTCCCAAAGGATTATAGTCAGTGGGTTCCATTGGGCTGGTAGATGGTCACTGTCAGAGTTCCCCAGGGTTCCATTTTAGGGCCACTTTCCTTTCATGTTTATGCAGATGACTTGCATGCAGGACTAGAAGATGTTCTGAGCAAGTTTGCTGGTGAGACCAGATGAGGAGGTGTTGCTGCCTCCACTTAGGGTGGAGAGGACTTGCAGAGAGATGTGGACAAGTCAGAGAAGTGGGTATCAGTTGGTACTAAGCACCAAGTACATAAAGTATAACAAGAACAAGTGCCTGATTGTGCACCTGGGTATGGGCAACCCTGGACATAAACACTGTCTGTATATTGGACACATGAGAGACGTCTGACTGAAAAGGATTGGGGGTCCTGCTCAACATAAAATTTTAAGTGAGTCAGCAGTGTGCCCAGCCAGCCAAGAAGGCCAACAGTCCCCTAAAGTGCATCAAGCAATTTATTGCCAGCTGGGTGGGAGAAAGGTTTGTCCCTCTTTGCTCTGCATTGCTACTGCCTCACCTGGAGCACTGGGTGCACTTCTGGGCAATGGAGAACATAAAGAACATCAAACTATGGGAGAGTGTGCACAGGAGGGCACTGGAACTGAGAGATCTGAAGTTCAGAGTTTCACTGGGATTGACTGCTTGTTCAGACTGGGCCCTTCTCACACCCCACATCCTGTGATGAGACACAGGGCACATGTGGGATATGAACTTTAACAGCATCCTTGCACCACATGCAAATGCTTTTCCCAGTGCTTCAGTGTTCCACCACCCATTGCTTTCAACATAGTTTTCAACACCCCATTGTATCTTTTAATTTTACCAGAAGCTGGTGCATGGTAGGGGATATGATAAATCCACTCAATGCCATGAACTTTGGCCCAAGTATTTATTAAGGGAATTTTTGAAATGTGTCCCATTATGAGACTCAGTTCTTTCTGAGGTGTCATGTCTCTATAGGACTTGTTTCTAACAACCCAATATTGTGTTTCTGGCAGTAGCATGGGGTACTGCGTATGTTTCAAGCCACCCAGTGGTTGCTTCCACCATGGTAAGCACAAAACGCTTATCATTATGAGATCCTGGCAAGGTGACATCATTCACCTGTCACTCCTCCCCATATTTATACTTTTGCCTTGGCCTTCCCCCCAGAGAGGCTTCATATTCTTGGCTTGTTTAATTATGGCACATGATTCACAGTCATGAATAACCAGTGCAATAGCATCCATAGTTAAGTCCACCCCTCAGTCTCTAGCCCAATTATATGTTATGTCCATTCCTTGAAGGCCTGAGGTCTCATGGAACCATCAAGCTTGAAATAATTCACTCTTGTTCTGCCAGTCCAAGTCTATTTGAGCCACCTCAATTCTGGCAGCTCGACCTACCTGATGGTTGTTTTGTTGTTCTGCAATAGCCCGACTCTTGGGCAAGTGTGCATCCACGTGACACACCTTTACAATCATATCTTTTTTTTTGAACAGTTATGTTTTTCTACAGTTCAGCAGCCCAAATAGGTTTACACCTCCGTTGCCAGTTATTTTGTTCCCACTGCTGTAACAACCCCCATAAGGCATTTGCCACCATCCATGAGTCAGTATAAAGATAAAGCATTGGCCACCTCTCCCGTTCAGCCACATCTAAGGTCAGCTGGACAGCTTTTACCTCTGCAAACTGACTTGATTCTCCTTTACCTTCAGTGGCCTCTGCGACCTGTCGTGTGGGGCTCCAAACAGCAGCTTTCCATCTCCGATGCTTCCCTACAATATGAAATGATCCATCAGTGAAAAGAGCATATTTCTTTTCATTTTCTGGTAGTTCGATGTATGGTGGGGCCGCTTTAGCACATGACACCTCTTCTCCTGGTGATGTTCCAAACTTTTTATCTTCAGG
Source organism: Coturnix japonica (assembly GCF_054131305.1). Lineage (NCBI taxonomy): Eukaryota > Metazoa > Chordata > Aves > Galliformes > Phasianidae > Coturnix > Coturnix japonica. The sequence continues at coordinate 14,561,610 of NC_140671.1, read as the reverse complement.
CCAGTTCATGATCACTTCTAAAATTCCTGGACGATTGAGGTTCCCCATCCGCGCTTGTTGTCTAATCAGTGCAATCCACTTGCTCCAGGTGGCATCGGTTGCATGATGGGTGGAGGGAACCTCCCCTTTCAACATCCGGTTCATCATTGACAGTCGAGGTGCCAGAAAGAGCTGCATTTCAGTACCAGCTACTTCTGAAGCAGCCCGAGCCCCCTCATACGCGGCTAAGATCTCCTTCTCAGTTGGAGTGTAGCACTCTTCAGACCCCTTGTACGCTCAGCTCCAGAATCCCAGGGGTCGGCCTTGGGTCCCTCCTGAGGCTCTTTGCCACAAACTCCAAGTGGGACCTTTCTCTCCAGCGGCAGTATAGAGGATGTTCTTTACATCCTGTCCAGTCCGTACTGGCCCCAGGTCCATGGCACAGGCTATCTCCTGTTTAATCTGTTCAAAAGCCTGCTGCTGCTCTGGGCCCTATGCTAAATCATTCTTCTTCTGCATCACCTGATAAAGGGGGCTTACAATGAGGCTGTAGTTTGGAATGTGCATCCTCCAAAAGCCCACTGCACCCAGGAAAGATTGTGTCTCTTTCTTGCTAGTTGGTGGAGACATGGCAGTGATTTTGTCAATCACTGTTGGGATGTGATGAAATCCATCCTGCCTCTTTATACCTAAGAACTGAATTTCCTGGGCAGGCCCTTTTACTTTGCTTCACTTAATAGCAAAACTGGCTCATAGAAGAATTTGAATTATTTGCTCTCCAGCACAGCAGCACTCAGTGGGGGTGTGACCTCATTCAGGCCACAGTAGTCTACTGTCAGCCTCCATTCTCCACTGGCTTTACGCACTGGCCATATGGAGCTGTTAAAAGGTGAGTGAGTTTTACAGATCACTCCCTGATTCTCAAACTGGCGAATCAAATCATGAATGGGGAGCAAGGAATCCCTGTTGGTGCGATACTGCCGTCTGTGCACTGTCTTTGTAGCAATCGGTACCTGCTGCTCTTTTATTTTTACTCGTAGCAGCCTCACAACAGACGGGTCCTCTGACAGGCCAGGCAAAACAGACAGCTGCTTAATGTTGTCCATATCTACAGCAGCGATTCCAAAGGCCCAGTGATACCCCTTAGTATCCTTGAAATGCCCTCTTCTGAGGTATCCTCAATACCAAGTATGAACGGAAACCCTGGACCACTCACATAGGATGTTTTTTCCAGTCTTTACCAGTGAGGCTTATTTCAGCCTCCAACACAGTCAATTCTTGAGAGATATCCAGAAATATGGATTGATTCTGTCCCTTCATGACTGGAGGGCATTAGGGTGCACTGTGCACCAGTATCCACCAGTGCCTTATAATTCTGTGGTTCTGATGTGCTAGGCCATCAAATCCACACAGTCCAATAAACTCTATTATCCCTTCCACTCCCTTGAATGAGGGCAGGGCCCCTCTATTGGTTACCTGTGATAACTGGAGCAGCCGTACTGGTGGTTGGACTGTTTTGTAGTTCCCTCACCCGTGCTCATAGTACAGGAGTAGGCTGGTCATGCCACTTCCTCGTGTCTTCTCTGTGGTCACGTAGGTAACACCACAAGGAAACACGTGGTGCAATTGTACTGTTGTTCCTTGCTCAATCTGGAAAGCGCTTGTGTCTAATAGCTGAGAATTTTAATGATACACATGAAGGCTTTATGGTCGTTAATTTCTTTACGATCTCTCGCCTTCAACTGAAGCAGCAGCTAGGCCAATTACCAAGTGACACCAAAGAGATGAAGTGGCAAAATGGCGATTTATTGAAACAGACACATCCTTATATAACCTACGCCTTTTTGTCTACACCCACTGTATTACACTAAGATTCTTCCAGAATATGGGGAAGGGCCTGTCACATCTCAACAAGCTACCGTCCCAGCTGTCCCAACAGCGAAGAAACCAGGTAACAAGAGATTCATTCTGGTGCCGTGTGAACTCCTTTCTTACGCCTTCGATTTCAGTCATCTTCAGGGATCGACAAACAGTAACAGAGATTTCCTCCTCATCACTCTCTTCTTCATGACACTTTTCCTTTTTCCTTTCTCGGTACTTATCCAGACCTGTCACCTGGATCTTCTGTTGCCTCCTCCTCCACTTCTTTTTTCCGTTCTAGACGTGAGGACACCCATTTCCATTTCTTGCCTTCCACAAGGGCAACTGATATTGTTACAGGTGCCTCCTGTGACTGATCAAAATTGACTTGGGGATTTCCCTTTTTGGCTAGAACCTCAGCTCGGAAATTCTCTCTTTTTGGAACAGTGTTATATAGAGCACGGTAAGCACAAGCCAAGCCCCAAATAAGTCATACCCCTTAGATCTTTCTAGGCTGCGCCATCCCTGACTCAAATACTGGCTTAGTTTCTCGGGATCCCACAGGTGTTCAAGAGTTAAATCCCATGACATTGCGGGCCCCCATGTGTTGGCGAACCTGAAGGCAAAAGTCAGCGTTCTAGGACAAACAACCACACACCAATATAGTTAAATATAGCTGTGTCCATCTATTGCCTGAAGAGCCGTACTTTTATAGCAAACAAACAAGGGTGTTCAAAAATCACACATACTAATTGGAAGAAAGCTTCTGCAATAAGAACCCTAAAACCCCGCTTCAAAGCCACGAGCCTTTCACTCTTTAGCTAGAGGTGTCCTTGGTTCTCATGCTGTTTATCCTGCTCTGCAGCTGCTGCTCTGTAAAGTGCTTATCTTGATCCATGGCTGCTGCTCTGTAAAATTCTTCTTGTATTACAACAGAATGGCAGTTCCCTGGGGTCTCCAGCACACCCGCAGCCAGCTGGCAAATGCCACTGAGGACCTTTAGGAAAGACATGCCCTGGGTAGTGACAATGTTCACTGGACAACTGTGAGCCCCACAATGGGTCTCGTACCTGTGTGCCATCTTCTGAACACCAGTAGCACGGTGTAGATGCAAGGCCCAGCCAGGCAAAATCAAAACATGCTTCTGGAAGGGGATCCTTTCTGAAGAGTCGTTACACTAATGAGAGGACCACAAACATTCACTCAGCGAACTCCAAATCTCTGTGCCTTTGCAGGCCTAGGGTCTTGTTTGGTTCACAGAGACATGGTGGGTTGATTCTCAGCTCTGTACTGTAGCAAATGGGGTACAGATTCTGCATGACGGATGGGCAAGGAAGAAGAGAAAAGGCTGCTGCCATCCATGAGAGGGCACTGAGCTCTGCCTGGGGATGGCAGAGGAGCCAGCTGAGAACTGATGGAAAGGGCTCAGAGAGGAGAGCGGCAGATTCTGTTCCTTGCTTCCTGATCAGGAAGAACAAGAAGAGGGGACAGGCAGGAATCTGAGTTACAGCTGGGATGGAATTGTTTTCTTCAGACTGTCTGCTGTGGTGCAGTGTTTTGGTTCTAGGAGAAAACCATTGATAACACTCTGATGTTTACAGCTGCTGCTAAGCAGTGTTGTACGGAGCCAAGGCCATGGTCAGTAAAGGGCACATGGAGCTGGGAGGGAACAGAGTGAGGACAGCTGACTGATAGTGGCCAAAGGGACGTTCTCTATCAGCTGACAGCAAGCAGAAATTGTATTGAAAGTGTTGGGAGTTCATCTCAGTCTCTTCACTGCCCAGGGTCCAGCTGAGCATCAGTCTGGTGGTGCTGAGCAAGTGCTTGTGCATCAGTTGTTACATACAATTCCATATCAACGGATATATAGTGATAACTATTACTCCTCTTCTTTTATCTCTCTTAGTAAACTGCTTTGTTACATCACAGAACTTGTACTCTTTTTCCCAGTTCTCATCCCCATCCCACTGGGAATTGGGCAGTGCACAAAGCACTGTGTGCTGCTGAGCCACATGTTGGGTTCAACAACCACTGTCATTTTGGTGCCTGATGTGAGGCTCCAAGGGTTGAGATAGCAGCACATCTGTCCAGAGCGGACAGGGCTTTGTGGGAGCTGGAGAAGTGCAGGCCATGGTGCTGATATGTGTGGATGTGCTCCCTATGTGTGGAGCTTGTTGAGTCTTCTCATGAAGCTTCACTGCACAGCTCCTTACTTGGTGCTTGGATGCTGGATTAGGGTATTTATTTTGCTATGCTGTTTGACCTCAGTTTGTACCACGATAAAATTGGCAGCTGACAAAGTGAAGTTTTGTGCACATTCAGCTCTGCGGTCATCTTTGGGTTTTGGAAGTAATATTGTCCATATGATTAGGAATTACACAATTTACATTGTTGCCTCTGTGAGTCCGGGGGTGTACTGGATATTGTGTTGAGGGACATGGTTTAGTGGGAGCTATAGGTAATAGGTGAACGGTTGGACTGGATGATCTTTTAGGCCTTTTCCAACCTTGGTGATTCTATGAATCTATGATTGAGGTTAAACAATTATTCAGGAATATCAGTGAGAGATCTGCCCCAAGGTGAGAAGGCTCTGCATGGCAGAGGGTGTGGGACGGTCTGGGCAGCTGCCTGGAGTGGTGGGCACCCCCAGGGCTTTGGAACTTCATCTCCGAGCAACTGCAGGATCCTGATAAACTGGTAGAATATTGGGGGCAGGTCTGCTGTGGCACTGGTAACCCCCAAGAGGCACAAATGACTGCAGTGTGCCAGATCCAGAGAGCTGGATCTGCTGACAGTGCTGCAGCCTCTGCAACTCCTGGCACAGACCATGCAGCAGCTCCAAGGTTTTGCTACACGTCCTGCAGTTGCTCCAAGCTCTGGGCAGATCCCTCTGTCACTCCACCCCTCATAATGAGCTCTGCAGTTACTCCTGCTACGGGTCCTGTAGCTGTTCCAAGTATGGTAATAAGAAAATGGTACAAATTCCTCCCAAGGGAGGAAGTACAGCCCTGCGGTGGCTCCAACCCCTCCAATGAGCCCAGTGGCTGCTCCAACATAGTCACAGGTCCTGTGGTGGTTCCAGCTCTGGCAATGAACTCTGAGGTCACTTCAACTCCTGCAACAGCCCAACAGCCACTTCAGCTCCTACAGTGAACCCTGTGGCTGTTAAAACCCCTGCAACTAATCCTGGACTTGCAGACAGATGCACATAGGGATTAGTTCATATATGTTTGCAACTGCATATGTTGTATATGTGTGAAAATACACTAAATATATTATATATGTATAAATACATTTGTCATAATTATTATCCTTTTCTTTTTCTCTTTGTCTCAACCCATAAACCTTAAACCACAGCACTGCCTTGAGATGCTTACGGATCTCCTTGGGACTATTCAATCTGATCTGGTCACACAGTGAAGAGCACCTGAAGATCTCAAGGTTTTCTCAGGGAGCAGCTCCTGAGGTATATTCCTTACACCAGCTTTGGAAGAGGCCTCCCTCCAGTTCTCTGGTCCTGCTCTAAAGGGGCCCTCTTGTTATGGCAGTGCCAGCAAGGAGACCAGCTCTGACAGACCTGTTCATATTGCTGGCTACTGACTGCAGCCCTGGATTGCTGCTGTAGAGGCAACAGGACTGTTGTGAGACACACAAGACCTTCAGGACTGCACAAATGAGAGGACTCAAGAGCACTGCAGCACTGGTAAGAGCACATGAATGAAAAGAGCACTTTGTGCTGCTGTCTGTGGCTGTACCTCCCCAAATCCAGGCAAAGTAGGAAGAAAGAAAATCTAAGTAAGTCTATTTTGAAAGCTTTTTAGGTATCTTATAACATATTCAGGGGATCTGGTTCCATGTTTACATGAGTTCTTGGAGTGAGAAAATGGAAATTAGGTAGGAAAGAATTTAAATACATTTTTATTTATAAGTACAATAACATTTTTTTTTGCACATTCCTATATCTCACATAATCAAACAGACAAAGATGCATAAAACATAAAGAACCACCACTGGGAATCCTATTGAGGAAGTTGTGCATTTTATTGTAGCTGGAATAGTGCTTATTGCAACACCTTCCTGAAAGCGTGCTTGATCTCCCTGTTCCTCATGCTGTAGATAATAGGGTTTAGTGTTGGAGGAACCACTGCATACAGAAGTGCCACTGTCAGATCCAGGAGTGGGAAGGAAATGGACGGGGGCTTCAGGTAGGCAAAAGCACCAGTGCTGAGAAACAGGGAGACCACAGCCAGGTGAGGGAGGCACATGGAGAAGGCTTTGTGCCGTCCCTGCTCAGAGGGCATCCTCAGCACAGCCATGAAGATGTGCACATAGGACACAACTATGAAAACAAAGCAACCAAAGCCTAAACTGACACCAAAAAAGAGAAATAGAAATTCCATGAGGTAGGAGCCAGAGCAGGAGAGCTTGAGGATCTGTGGGATTTCACAGAAAAACTGGTTGACAACATTGTCTTGGCAGAGAGGCAGTGAAAACATACTGGCAGTGTGCAGCAGGGAATAGAGAACCCCAGTGCCCCAGGCAGCTGCTGCCATGGTGGCACAAGCTCTGCTGTCCATCAAGGTCCCGTAGTGCAGGGGCTTGCAGATGGCAACGTAGCGGTCATAGGACATGATGGTGAGAAGGGAATACTCTGCTGAGAGGAAGAAGGAAAAGAAAAAGAGCTGTGCAGCACATCCTGTGTAGGAGATGGCCCTGGTGTCCGAGAGGGCGTTGGCCATGGCTTTGGGGAGAGTGGTGGAGATGCAGCCCAGGTCGAGGAGGGCCAGGTTGAGGAGGAAGAAGTACATGGGGGTGTGCAGGCGGCGGTCGCAGGCTACGGCTGTGCTGATGAGGCCGTTGCCCAGGAGGGCAGCCAGGTAGATGCCCAGGAAGAGCCAGAAGTGCAGGAGCTGCAGCTGCCGCGTGTCTGCCAACGGCAGCAGGAGGAACTCGCTGATGGAGCTGCTGTTGGGCATCTGCTGTTGTTGGGCTTGGAGTCCTGCTCAGAGTGCAGAAGATAATGACAAGTCCAGACCATTCTCAGACACACTCCTCCTGCTATAATATGAAATGTTTTTATTCTCTTACAACAGTGTACATTTAGCACCATTACTTGCATTTAATTTCATGTATTTCAGCATTCCTTAAGCAGAAGCAGCATATGGAGCTCTAACCTTCCTTTTATTTTCTTATGCCTTCTCCCTGGATATTTTCATCTGTTTCATGTCTCATATCTTTACCCCAAGTGCTCTTAGAGCCCCCTGCCCGAGCTTCTGTAGCATTCAGTTTCAGTTAGAAAATGCTGCCTGTTTGTAGGATAAGTGAATTATTCATGCCTACAGAAAATGATGATAATTCCATCCTTCGAGAAAGGGGAGACTGAAAGCACATCATGTGTGAGTGTTCACAAAACAAGCAATTGATTGATGAAAAATTCTCAGAACTCTTATTGCCCCTTTTAGATTTCTGACTCCAAACCTCTTTGCCTCAGAACAGGAAATGGAAACCCCCTGCCTTGGCTCTCCTCTTGCAAAGTGCCCTCAGAAACATTCCGTTGTGCAGTGGAGCTGTGATCCCCTGCCCCAGGCAGCAGCTGTGGCAGCACAAGCCCTGCCGGGGGGCTCCTTCCCCCCACCCGTCTCCCCGCAGCACCCTGGGCAGCTCCCCGGGCAGGCTGAGTGCTGAGCCTGGCAGGCGGCAGAGTCCCATACCCGGCACACAGCCCCTGGGGCACAGCAGGGACCCTGCTCTGCAGGACAGCCCTGGGCACCCGCCTGCAGCCCCGGCTGCACAGCCTGCAGCCGTGCTGGGACATGCAGCCCTCAGGGCTGTGATTTCATACTGCAGTATGGAAGCCCTCAGCTGGAGCAGAAGGCTTTTTCCACAGTAAAGAAACATGCACTGCCTGCATCCAGATCTGCTATGGGATATCCCAAATTAAGTTGACCCTCTATGAAAAGCAGCTCATGGTCTGCAGTGAGACTTACCCTGTCATGGTCTGTGAGCAATGCTCCTGCACAGAGCTCACAGCCCGCTCACACCACACACATCCTGCAAGCTCTCTCCAGTTTCTCTCCTCTCCTTCTGTCACCTGCAGGCTGTGCTGTGCACAAGAGCTGCTCCTGGGCACAGCTGTCTCTCTGCAGCCCTGCACACTTTTATGAGCTCCCTGTGTCCCAGGAGCCTGGACAGGCAAGCAGCAGATTATGTCATTTTTATCTTTCCAACTTGTCTCCCCTGACATGTCCCTGGGTCCTCATGGCCAACAGCTCCTGAAAGACAACAGCATCATGACTGTGCTTTGAAATTCGCTCAATTAACCACCACATGTCCAGTGGTCAGTGACTGATTGGAGACATATGGGGAGTGCTCCCAGAGATCGTTTGATGAAACAATAAGGGCAACCAGACAAGGAGGGCGAGGTTTGGACTTTCCCTGTGCAGGGCAGTGATCCAGCTGAGGCAGTGCAGGAGTCTCATCCCTTGACAGAAATCCTGGAGATGAAATGGGATTCAGCTCCCTACACACCCACAGGAGCTGGGATTCCTCTGGTTCAGTTCAGAAGTGCACAAGGAGTTGCCTGCATGTGAGCTCCTGCTCTGAGTCCTCGGACCTTCAGCTGGGAGGCAGCTGCTCACACACAGACACTGGGTGATGCCCAAGGTGCCTGGGCTGCTCCTGATGTGTGCCAGTGCTTGTAAACCATGTGGGAAATCCCTGAGATAGGCACCACCTTCCTGGGCATCAGCCGAGGGCCAGAGAGGGGATAGCACCTGTCATCAATTTATAAGCAATGAGCCGATAATGTTCCAATTAGAAACTTTTATTAATTGTAGCGGGTAAAACAAAAAGGCAATTCAGCGCTGGGCGACAGGGGAATCATCGTTCCTCCAACTGCCGCGCCTTCCCGTCCCTTGCAACTTCTTTTGTAAGGTCCATCCCGAGCGTATTGTCCTTTAATTGGTCGGTCGTGATCGTGCCACTTGGTGTGTCGTTCCTTGGTTGGTCCTTCCGTGAAACTTTGTATCCATCGGGGCGCGCTTTGCCTGTAACTATGCAGAGTACACAATCTACCCATAAAATTAGAGTGTTCTGCAACCCTTGTGGCCTCCATATTCCACCATCACATCCCGGTCCTAATGAACAAGCACTCCACCACAATGCTACCACATCCCGGTCTTAATGAGCAAACATTTTATCACAGTCCCCCCTTTTCTTTTATTGTACTATTTTGTTTTGCTCATTAAACCGTTTTACTTCTTGCCGACTCCTGGGCTCTTTTTCTTTGTTCTAACTGTTTTCTTAGTTCAGCCATTGTATCTATTGCTACCCCCGTTTGATCAACGTAGGTGCAACATTGTTCTTTAAGAGCCACACATAGTCCCCCTTGCTGCAATAGGAGAAGATCCAACCCCCTTCTATTTTGTAACACTACTTCTGATGGGACCACTTAAATGGCTCATGTGTCTGTACCTCTGTACCCCAACCCTCATTAATGAGACTTAATATTATTATCAATTGAGCTAGTTTTAGATAGGCAGTTTTCCCACTGCAGTAGTGAGTCTTTAATTGTTCGGGGGAGTTATTTCCAGTCTTGGGGTATCTTCTGGATCCTAAATCTTTGGATTCATTCATAATGGAGCAGACCCCTCCACATGTTTTATCTCCTCTGCCTTGCCCATCGACTCGGTTGCCTCGAGCCATGGGGTGTATAATCTTCTCGGCAGCAAGAGTATTCTTCAGGAGGGGCTGGTTTTGCTTCCCTTTTAAGTGGGTCTTTGGGGTACTGCACCCTATTCTTTTTCCCACTGGTTATACACTTAAGTGATGCTGGTAAGGATCCAAATTCACCCCCAGGTTTACCCCCTTCTATTAAAATTTCCACGGCCCACTCTGAAGGCTAATAACCAATTTGTGTATCCCTGTTCCCGCAGTGGGTCCACTACCTTTCTAAAACATATCCCAACAGTTGCATTCACAATAGTCAAAATATTCCCTTCTACATTAAATTCTATACTGATACGTTTATACAATCATTGTTAATTCATGTTCTCATTTTCCTTGACGGAGGGTTTCGTGACAGTTTTACTTTCAAATCACCCGCTGGACTAGTGACTCTCCATTCGTGATTTTGTACTGGACCCTTAACACGACTAGCGTGTGTCCATCCTTTTTCAGCAGTTCTGATGGCAGTATTGGTAGTCAATAATACCAGATAGGGACCTTCCCAGCGAGGCTGCAGTGTGGTTTCTCTCCAGGTCTTTATCAGAACCCAATCTCCAGGCTTTATTCGATGGAGGGTAATGTCCAGAGGGGGTCTTTGAGTCAATTGTCCCTTTTTCCACAATTCCTGTTTATACTTCATTAATTCCGTGATATAAGCTTGAATGTTCTTATCTAACACCCCCGGGTGATCTTTAGGGGTTCCTGCATCATATGGCATCCCGTATAACATTTCGAAGGGAGATATTCCTATGTCAGCCCGGGGCTGGGCCCTAAGGTTTAAGAGGGCAAGGGGAATGCATTTTATCCATGAGAGCTTAGTTTCTAGTGTTAATTTGGCCAATTGCTTTTTTAGTTCCCCATTCATTCTCTCTACTCGCCCTGAACTCTGTGGGTGCCAGGGAGTATATTCTTCCCATTTTATTCCCAAGGCTTCAGCTATATTTCTAGTGATTCTTGATGTAAAGTGTGGTCCTTGATCTGAATCTATTACTTCTGTTACCCCATACCTAGGGATGATTTGTTCGAGTAATATTTTTGTTACTACCTGAGCTGTTGCTTTAGTTGTGGGGAATGCCTCTACATAATGTGTGAGGTGGTCTATTATGACTAATACATATTTATATCTTCCTACTTTAGGAAATTCGGTAAAGTCAATTTGGACTCTAGAAAATGGCCTAGTGGCCAAGGGTCTTCCCCCCATAGGCAGTTTTCTTTGTACGGCTCTGTTTATCTTTAAGCACGTAATACATCCTTGAGTAATATGTCTAGCTAAATTATGTAGGCCTATACACATGTACTTAGTGGCAAAATGATCTATTAAAGCTTGGCTTCCCCAGTGGGTCCGTTCATGCAACTGGGTCAGCACCTGAGATGCTATTGACTTAGGCAGTACCTCTCTCCCGTCAGCTAAATACCACCTCCCTTCTGTGTTTTTAGTTATTCCCATTTGATTCAGTTTTTTGTTCCTCCTTCGGTGTTTAAGAAGGGGCCTCATCATGTGTCAATTCTTCCTGCCTCTCCTGCCTCAGGACCAATTCCCTGAGGGCAGCTTGCTTAGCTTCTAGGTCTGCTGCATTATTTCCTCTAGTCTTGTAATCGGTCCCCTGTTGGTGTCCTCTAAGGTGTCTTCTTTGGTCTTCGTAGGGCCACTAAGAGTTGCTTTATTAATTCTTGATGTATTAAGTCCTTTCCTTGGGAATTTATCAATCCCCTTTCTTCCCAAATCTTCCCAAAGGTATGTATTACCCCATAACTATATTTGGAATCGGTATAGATAGTGCCCTCTTTTCCCTGTAATCTTTTTAGTGCCTGTAAAACAGCATACAGCTCGCAAGCTTGAGCTGACCAAGTGTTACTCAAGGGTCCTGATTCCAATACCCGGAGGGTCTTTCCATCTACTATTGCATAACCTGATCTTCTCTTTCCCTCCACTACTCTAGAGGATCCATCCACAAATAATTTTTCCCCTTCTCTTAATTCTTCTTCTTCTAAATCTGGTCTGATTTTTGTTTGTTCTTCTATCGTATGTAAACAGTTATGAATGAGTCCCACATTTTCGGGTTTTCCATATAAGAATTCTGCAGGATTCTGGAGACTTGTGGTCTCCAGGGTTAAGTTAGGGGCTTCCAGTAAGATACCCTCATACTTTAGAAGACGAGAATCAGATATCCATTTTTCAGCTTTTTGTTGGAGCACATTTCTAATATTGTGGGGAGATAGTACCTTTATATTGCTGTTAAAAGTAATTTTCCTGGCTTCTTCTACCAATAACGCACACCCAACAATTGCTTGTAAGCAAGTGGGCCATCCTCGGCTCACAGGGTCTAATAATTTTGACAAATATCCAACGGGTTTCTTCTTCCCTGCCCAATCCTGTGTTAAAACCCCATACGCTGTACCACTGTCTATGTTAACGAATAAATAAAAGGGTCTTTTTAAGTCAGGCAGGCTCAAGACAGGGGCATTGATGAGATCCTCCTTCAGCTTTTGTAGATTCTCTTCATCTTGTCTATCCCACTTTATTAATCCATCGGTACTGAGCTTTTGATATAGGAACTTTACTTTACTGCTATAATTTTCAATCCATTGTCTACAATATCCCACTAATCCCAGCAATTGTCTTATTTGTCTCTTATTGCTTGGCGACGTCAGGGACAATATTCCTTGTATCCTTTCAGGATCTATCTTCTTTTCTCCTTTACTCAGGTAATTCCCTAGATATCTAACCTCCTCTTCCACAAATTGCAATTTCCTTTTTGGTACTTTAAGTCCTTTCAGTCCCAAAAAGTTCAGCAATTTAATACTTTCTTTCCGAACCTTTCCCTCATCCTCTCCAGCAATTAATAGATCATCTACATACTGTATTAATTTGGTATCAGGATCTAGCTGATACTCTTGCAGGATCTGTTCTAGGGCTTGCCCAAACAAATTAGGGGATTCTGTGAAGCCTTGGGGGAGTACAGTCCATCTTAATTGCTGTTTTCTGTTAGTATCTGGGTCTTCCCACTCAAATGCAAAAAAATCGCGGCATGTCTCATCTAAAGGGCAAGCCCAAAAAGCATCTTTTAAGTCTATGACACTATACCACAAGTTGTCGGGCCCTAATTTACTTAGCAACGTATAGGGATTAGCTACAACTGGGAACCTAGATACAGTGCGCTTGTTAATTTCCCTCAGATCATGAACCAACCGATATGTTCCATCAGGTTTCTTTACCGGTAATATAGGGGTATTAAATGGGGACATACAGGGTTCCAGTAATCCTTTGCTCACTAATCTATCTATTTCTGGTTTGAGACCCCTCCTTCCTTCCAGGGAAATAGGATATTGTTTTATTTTTACTGGGATTTCAGGATTCTTGATTTTTACCATGAAAGGGGGTATTTTTAGTTGTCCCACACTCTCGGGGGTATACCAGACATCAGAATTGATCTCTTGTTCATCCTCTACCCTAAGAGGGCAGAGTTTGATTCTCAATTCTTTATTCTCTACTTCTAGTCCTATGCCTAATGCAATAATCAGATCCCGTCCTAACAAATTGAACTCCGCTTCAGGCAGTATCAAGAAATCACCCAACCCCACTTTGGACTCTGCTTCTATCATTACATTTTTAACTATTCCTACTGTAAAAGGTTCTCCCTTTGCTCCTATTACTTTGGTAGTTTCCCGGGAAGGTTTGCATCCGAGGGGGATCTGTTGTATAGTAGACCTTTCTGCTCCTGAATCTACTAGAAACTCTACCTCCTCAGCTTGGGGACCAATTTTCAATTTTATCAAGGGCTCCTGTTGTTTCTGGGTCCCCAATATATAGAGCCCCTGACACCCCTAGTCTTCTTGGAAGGACTTTTCGTCTCTCATTCTAACCCTGCAGTCCCTCTTCAGGTGCCCCTTTTTCCTGCAATAATAGCATATTCTCTCCTCCTCCCTGTTTTCAGGCTTCCTAAATTTTTGCTGTCCTGGAATTCGATTTTGCGTCCATCCCCCCATTTTCCTTTCCAATTCCCTACTTTCTCTGACCGCTGCTACCATCATCCTAACCTGCCTATTATGTCTTTCTTCCTCCCTTCTTACATATACCTTCTGAGCTTCCCTCAAAAGTTCATCAAGCCCCCGATCCTGCCAATTTTCTATCTTTTCTAGTTTCTTGCGGATATCTTCCCAAGCCTTAGCTACGAACTGTGTTTTGAGCAGAGCCTGGCCTATCGGTGTATCGGGATCCAATCCTGAATATAGTTGTAAATTCTTGCGTAACCTTTCTAGCCATTCAGTGGGTGTTTCCTCCTTCTTTTGTCTTTCATTAAAAGCTTTATTTATATTCTGACCTCTTGGGACTGCCTCCCTAATGCCCTGGATAATGATAGTTCGCAGGTCCTGCATGTGAGTCCTATGATGTTGATTTTGATGGTCCCATTGCGGATTCTGTAAGGGCCATTTAATATCCGCAGCGGGCCCGTGGGCATGTTGAGCATCCCAAATGCGCATCCCTGCACGCCTAATCATACCTCTCTCTTCTGCTGTGAACAGTATACTTAGAATAGATTGTAGTTCCTCCCAGGTATAAACATTTGGCCCTAAGAACTGATCTACTCTGTCTGCCACCCCCAGGGGATCTTCTAGTATATTACCCATTTCCTTCTTAAAATCTCTAACATCCCCTGAATTTAAGGGCACTGATATAAACCCCATCTGAGGTTGTGGACCTCCCATGGGCATTTCTCTTAAAGGGTAGAGGTTATTTTGTCGTGCCTTTGCCCGTGTCACAGGCCCTCCCCCTTCTATCTTTTGTACTTCCCCCTCTCTCGAATCCATCTGCCCATGATCCAACTGAGGAGGAGAAGGTAGGGGAATTGCTGGTGGTAAAGCATATGGTGGGGGTCCCATAAAGGCCTCCTCTTCCCTTCGAGGTTTACGTTTTTCGACATCTTTTTCTGTTCGTGTCAAATTAAAAATGGGGACTCCTAAACCCTCTGGGCGAGTGACCCATACTGCTGCATAGTCACTTTCTTCTTGATTGAAAGGGGTTTTGGAGTTTACCCTAAAATTTAATTGCTGTTGTACCCAATCTTCATTAGAACCATACTTAGGCCACCATACTGCCGGGCCAATTTGTTGTCCGCTCCAAATTTCTACACAATAATAAATCATCTTTGCCTTATCTTTATTTCTTGTTCCTGGATAGTGCGTCCAGGCACTTAGCATGAACCCTAGAGGTGAGTCCTTAGGAATGGATGGTCGTTTAGAAGGGGTGGATGGTTTAGTTTTACACTGCCCCATCTCGTTCTTTACTTCTTGCTCTCTTGTTTTATTCAACGTCTGTAGCTCCCCCTAGTGCCCGTAGCTCTAGGGGAACACCTAATAGTAATCATCCCTAGTGCCCGTAGCTCTAGGGGAACACCTAATAGTAATCATCCCTAGTGCCCGTAGCTCTAGGGGAACACCTAAATAATAATCATCCCTAGTGCCCATAGCTCTAGGGGAACACCTAATAGTAATCATCTCTAGTGCCCGTAGCTCTAGGGGAACACCTAATAGTAATCATCCCTAGTGCCCGTAGCTCTAGGGGAACACCTAATAGTAATCATCCCTAGTGCCCGTAGCTCTAGGGGAACACCTAATAGTAATCATCCCTAGTGCCCGTAGCTCTAGGGGTTGTGGTGGTGAAAGGGTCCCGCTTATACCCTGTACCCACCCTTCGGCGTGCCCTCACTCAGTGTTGCATTCACTCGCTTCCCCCAGGTCGTGGCCCACGCCCTCGCGGGCAATGGGAACCGCACTACTGTGGGGTCCACACTCGCTCGGGTTAGTGCCGGCTGCCGGCCCTCCTTCACAAGCACACAACACTCGCCACACGCCGGATTCCCAACCCAGACCGGACTATACTCACCTGTCCTGCGTCTTCGTCCAGACTTTCGTGCACGAAATTTAAAGGGTTAACCGGTTTTTCCTTGCCTTTGTGTTTTAAATTTCGGATCGTCGGCGGGAGTAGGGCAGGAGGATAGGAGCCGAGGCCGCCTATTTAGGCGGGGCGCCCCCTCAGGCTACTCATACCTACGCCAGTATTCCCGTCCGAGTCATGGCGCCAAATTGTCATCAATTTATAAACAATGAGCCGATAATGTTCCAATTAGAAACTTTTATTAATTGTAGCGGGTAAAACAAAAAGGCAATTCAGCGCTGGGCGACAGGGGAATCATCGTTCCTCCAACTGCCGCGCCTTCCCGTCCCTTGCAACTTCTTTTGTAAGGTCCATCCCGAGCGTATTGTCCTTTAATTGGTCGGTCGTGATCGTGCCACTTGGTGTGTCGTTCCTTGGTTGGTCCTTCCGTGGAACTTTGTATCCATCGGGGCGCGCTTTGCCTGTAACTATGCAGAGTACACAATCTACCCATAAAATTAGAGTGTTCTGCAACCCTTGTAGCCTCCATATTCCACCATCACATCCCGGTCCTAATGAACAAGCACTCCACCACAATGCTACCACATCCCGGTCTTAATGAGCAAACATTTTATCACAGCACCGGCTGTCTGGTGAATTCACTCACAGCTGCAAGTGCAGCACAGGGCCTTCAGGAAAGCCATGCCCATGGTGTGACCATGTTGCTGTGTCAACTCCAAGGCCCACGATCAGTCTAATGTTTGTGTGCCACCTTCTGCACACTGATTCTATAGATTAGCTATCCAGTCAGGCTATGTCCAGTGATGCTTTCCAATTAGGATGTTTACTTCTGTGGTTTTGCACTAATGCAAACACCAACACACAAGAAGCTAGAAATCTTGATAGAGCTGCAGGCCTGAGCTCCTGTTTGGACCATGGGGACACAGTTTAATGGCTTCCACAACTGCATTGTAGCACAAGGGGGATACCGAGTCTTTAGGATGGATGGGCGAGGAGATAAAGAAGGGTGAATGCCCTCTGTGAGAGTGCACTGAGCTCTGCCTGGGGATGGAAGAGCAGACAGGTCAGAGCTAATGGAAATGGCAAACAGAGGAGACCATCAGTGTCTTTTCCTGTCTTCCTGATCAGGGAGAGTAAATGGAAGGTGCCCTCTGCAGACAGATGGGAATCTGATGTTGTCTGTCCCTTGTCCCATTTGGTGGCCTTTGTCACTCCATTATCTGCAGCAGGGACAGCACAGCAGGGCATGTGGCATCCAGCAGATCCCTGGAGAGCACAGATGGCAGCTTCTTGACCAAGCCATGGAGGAACCAAAGAGGAGAAGTGCTCTGCTGGATCTCATACTCTCCGGCATGGAAGGACTTGTGGGAACTGCGAAGGTGAAAGGGGCATCAGGCGACGTGCAAGATGCAAATGTATCTCTTTTTATTTATTTTGAGGCTGTAAGCTTAATAGTTGATCATAAATGTCAATAAAACTGAAACAAATAATTGAAAACAAAGATGGAAATCATTGAAATTGTGTTAACCCTTCTCAACATGAAAAATTCTCATGAGTCTTGTTCCATTTTAAGTTGTAAATATGAATCTTTGAGGTGATTTGATGTCTTTTTTTTTCTTTTACTGAAACTACAATGTTTTCCAGAACTGTGTTCGCTGGACACAAATGTCTTCAGATTCAGAGACACAGACAGCGGTGCCAGTGCCAATGCCCTGTGACTATAGCCCGGTGCCCAGCACTACTCTTCCCTGCTGCCTATTTGATGTGTCTCATCCTCCAAGTTTTTTCAGCTCTCCTAAATAAATGGCCATGGTTAAGGGCATGTTTTCAGCAGGCCATTTGGGCACACACTACTCCCACTGCCCTCCATATTTCTCCATCCCTTGCTCTTTGTTCAGTCAGATACCTCCCAATTATCTGTCTGATTTCTGACTTTCAGGGGGATTACTGGAATTTGTTCCATCTCCCCAAATTCTGAGAATCAGTGAGAATGTGTTAACCCGTCTCAATGTGTGAAATGCTCAGAAGTCCTGATCAATTTTAAGTTGATACCTCTCAACTACCTGGCTGATCTATCCCAGGGAGATTACTGGAATTTGCTCTATCTACCAGAGTCTGATGGCCTCTGTTGTCAACTGTGATTCAATCTATCCTATCCTACCTCAGAATAAATCATTTCTTTTAAAAGTATTCCATATGAAAGACAAACTTCAATAGATGCAGCTTGAACATGGCATGCAGTTGATAACTGTGTTTTACTGTTCATTCAATTGCATCACCTTTCTTTCCATTTGCTGGCCAGATAAAAAAGAGAAATCTTTCCTTTTCCATGTGTAGCTGGTTCTCTGAGGAAAGCCAGTGGGAGTTGGTGCAAAGCAGTTTTAACACTGAGCGGATGAATGCAGAGGAGAAGAGTGATGTGAAGAAAAGTGATGCAAGTCCCATAGGTCCATTGTGAGCAGAAATTGTGTGGGGAGGTTGAGAAGGACCTTTGTCAACACAGTAACAGTACAGAACTCATTGGGACATCCTGGATTGGTATCAGTTGCACAGTGCTGCTTTAATGTCTTCTTTAAACCCAACTATAAATAAATAGACAATAAATTTATACTGGATTCTTTAAGCTCTCTCCAGATATCCCTCCTTTTTGCTGAACAAGTTCTGATAACCTGAAGAAGATAACAAGATGGCATAAGGCACAGGAGATTCTTTAGGTTATAATGGTCCCAGGGTGCATTTGATGCTGAGTTCATCAGCCTCTAGTGCAGAGAGAAGTTTGCACAAAGTGCTCAACAAGACAAAGTCAGAAGTAACAGTGAAGTTTCTTGGAGTATTAATGGGCCCGCTGAGGAACATTACCAAGTAAGCTTCCCAAGGGACTTGTTAGAGAAGATAACTGGAAGCCATGACTAAAGGCAGGCAAAGGCACTGGCATGCTAAGAAACCTCTCCTTTGCCTTACGAAGCAGACAGGTCAAGCCCTGATTGCAAGACCAGCGGTAGAGAGGTCCTGTCTCTCATGTTGGCTCCTGGCATTTCCTGGGGCAATGGGGTGGAGTTTTGTATGATGTTAAATGAAAGACATGGGGACAGAAGATCCCAGGCTCTACATGTGGTGCAAGGACGCTGTGAGGTTCATGTCCCATATGAGACCTATGTTTCATTGCAGGATGTGAGCAGGGATGTGAGAAGGGCCCAGTCTGAACAAGCAGCCAATCCCTGTGAAACTCTGAACTTCAGATCTCTCGGTTTCAGTGCCCTCCTTTGCACATTCTCCCAGAGTTTGAAGTCCTTTATGTTCTGTGGTGCCCAGAACATAGTGAGGCAGCAGCAATGCAGAGCAGAGGGATGATCCTTTCCCTCACCCAGCTGGCAATAAGTTGCTTCATGCACTCCAGGGGACTGTTGTCTTTCCTGGCTGCCTTGGCACACTGCTGACTCACATTCAGTGTGATGCTGACCAGCACCCCAACCCTTTCCAGTCAGAATCCTCTCCAGTGTCCCATATCCAGTCAGTGTGTATGTCCAGCATTGCCCCTACCCAGGTGCACAATCAGGCACTTGTTCTTGTTATACGTTATGCACTTGGTGCTTAGTACCAACTGGTACCCACTTCTCTGACTTGTCCACATCTCTCTGCAAGTCCTCTCCACCCTCAGTGGAGGCAACAGCACCTCCTCATCTGGTCTCATCAGCAAACTTGCTCAGAACGTCTTCTAGTCCTGCATTCAAGTCATCTGAATAAACATGAAAGGAAAGTGGCCCCAAAATGGAACCCTGGGGACCAGGGACATCTACCAGCCTGATGGAACCCACTGACTATAATCCTTTGGGACTGACCTACTGGCCAACTGCTCACCCACCACATTGTGTTTCTGTCTAGCCATATGCAGAACATTCTGTCCAGAAGGTTGTTGTGAGAAACAGTATCAAAATCTCCACTGAAATCCTCAAGGATTACATCAACTGGCTTCCCTTGGTCAACTAAACGGATAACTGTGTCACAAAATGAGCTTAAATTAAACAGGACCTTTGCCTCACAAACTTGTGTTGGCTGCGACCAATGACAGAATTGTCCTTCAGCTGTTTTTCCATAACTCCCACCATCATTTTCTCCATAATTTTACCAGGCTCTGGACTGACAGGTCCATAATTGCCCATGTCATCTTTCTTGCTCTTCCTTACAATGAGACAACATTTGCCAGCTTCCTGTCAGCTGGCATGACCCTAGACTTCTTTAGATGCAATTGAAATGAGAGCCCAGAGCACAATAAGTTTTCATCATTGAAAGAAAGTAGATGTGCCATAGCTTTGCAATGCCTTGAACTCCAGAGTATGCCACAGATGGAGCAGAGGGGAAGATTTGCCTCTTCGGTAGTGAACTCATTCTTTTGGTAAGCAGAATAACACTACCTGATACATGGGGACTGTGTCTCTGCTCTGCTCTGCTCAGCTCACAGGGCAGCGGTCTGGCAGGGTGTTGCTCTCATGTCAATGCAGGTAAACTCACTTTAATCCTTTTTCCTCTGTAAATGCTTCCTCTATTTCTATGCTCAGATACACTTCCACATTCCCTCAACTACACTTTCATATATCATTAACAATTACACTTTCTTATACCATCAAAACAGTTTGTCAAAACGTACAGTTCTTCAGTTCACATAAACTCCCTTAATACAGTCTGTATTCTTCAGTTATAAACACTGTGCCACAGAACCAGCACTGATTGAACCACCTCCCTCACACACTTCCTCGCAAGCAGTACATAGTATTACATAAATGGGTTGACATTCATTGGTCGGGTGGAATGTACACCTCTCCTCAGGACAATCTTACTAATCTACAGAGTACAAACTCCTGTCTTCTTACATACAAGCAGAAAGTACTTATGAGTGGACACACAACACAGTCTTTCACTTTGTCCGTGTCTGGCCATTTCCCTCACAGGAGGAAGGAAACATGGATCGGGACTCGGCACTCACCCTGCAGCTGTTCTGTGTCTCACTCACACCACACTCACTCTGACATTTAGATCAAAAACCATGGTTTATTCATACTACACAATGCTGACAACGTTTTCTAGCTGGAATCTTAATAACACTCATACTCTGGTCGACCAGTTGCAAACGTTAATGTTTTTCCCAGAGTCGGCTTGACACACGGTACCAAACACTTAAAGCAGATGATAATATTGAACATACAACCCATAAGCCCCGTGATTACACCTTGGAGAACCCAGGCTACCATTTGACAGGCTATCCACTATATCCCATACCTGTAGGAGAGACCAACCTAGGTCCCTCCTATTGTCAACCACCTGGGAGAGAGTACTTGTTCTTGTTTCCATTCATATGACATACAGTTCCCTTTCATAGGAACTCACCCAAGGAGTCTTCCTACCCCAGCTGGCAACCAAAGCCATGAGCTCACCTCCCTGGGAGCAGCACGTATGGCTGTAAACTGTGTAGGATGTCTCCTCAAGACATATGGGCTCCACTTACCATACACATACCTGGTCCACCTATGGGTGGTCCTTGTCTGTCCCTGCAGTGATCAGGTGAGGAAGGGAGTCCTTCAGAGAAATCTCAGGGTGCGCCAAAAGTGTCTCCCTCTCAGCTGGTCCTGCAGCGAACAGAGCTGGTCCCACCTGGGCCGCCAAATTGACTACAGGAATTGAACTCTATAACCTCTATAACTGATACAGTCTCCCATGACATCCTTATAACAAAGCTGAGGAAGTATGGGATAGGTGATTGGACAGTGAAGTGGGTCGAGAACTGGCTGACTGGCAGAGTGCAGAGTGTTGTCGTTGGCGGTGCAGTGTCTGGCTGCAGGGCTGTAACTAGCGGCATCCCCCAGGGGTCTGTGCTCAGTCCGGTCTTGTTCAACATCTTCATCAATGACCACCCTCAGCAAGTTTGCTGATGACACGAAGTTGGGAGGATTGGCTGACACGCCTGAAGGCTGTGCTGCCATTCAGCGAGACCTGGACAGGCTGGAGAGCCGGGCAGTAAGAAACCGGATGAGGTTTAACAGAAGCAAGTGTAGAGTCTTGCACCTAGGGAGAAATAATTGCATGCACCAGTACAGGCTGGGGGAAGAGCTGCTGGGGAGGAGCTCTGCTGAGAGGGACCTGGGCGTCCTGGTGGACGACAGATTAACCATGAGCCAGCAGTGTGCCCTTGTAGCCAAAAAAGCCAATGGCATCCTGGGGTGCATTAAAAAGAGCGTGTCCAGCAGGTCGAAGAAGGTGATCCTCCCCCTCTACTCTGCCCTGGTGAGGCCTCATCTGGAATATTGTGTCCAGTTCTGGGCTCCCCAGTAAAAAAAAGACAGGGATCTCTTAGAAAGAGTCCAGCAGAGGGCCACTAAGATGGTGAAGGGCCTGGAGCATCTCCCCAATGAGGAGAGACTGAGGGAACTGGGTCTGTTTAGCCTTGAGAAAAGAAGGCTGAGAGGGGACAGGATCCAGGTTCTATAAATATTTGAGGTGTGGGGGGCAAAGTGTTGAGGCCAGACTCTTTTCAGCAGTGTGTGGAGACGGGACAAGGGGAAACAGACAGAAACTGCACCATAGGAAGTTCTGCACTAATGTGTGCAATAACTTCTTTACGGTGAGAGTGACAGAGCACTGGAACAGGCTGCCCAGGGTGGTTGTGGAATCTCCTTCTCTGGAGATATTCAAGACCTGCCTGGATGCCGAGCTGTGCGACGTGGTGTAGGGAACCTGCTTTGGCAGGGGGCTGGACTCAGTGGTCTCTGGAGGTCCCTTCCAACACCTACAATTCTGTGATTCTGTGAATATCATGGAGTTGTTTGGATGGGGAAAGACTACCCCTTTGAATGACCTTTTGTCAGGGCATGTCCTGGGATTCCTAGGATCCTCAAAATGCAGCACTGCTTCTGTCACTGAAAAATGGGGCCGTGTGTGGGACGGAGGGAGGGTCCATGAGTCCCTGGCCCACCTGACTGAGTATTTCCATGGTCTTAGCAAAGACATACTTACAACTTGAGAATGACAGTTAGCTGTGTTCATGGTGGCATGGCCACTTTTAATGGCCTTGAACTGTCTGAACATAACTGAAGAGGCTCAGGCTGATGCAAATCAGCTATTGAATGATAGTGTTGAAAAACTGGAAAGACAGGTGGCAGTTTTGATGGGGAAAAAACCTAATTCAATCATTCTCCTATGGAAGATCAGGAACATCTCTCTGGAAGACCATGGGGACCCTGTACAAGGGAATCTGTATAAAATGGACTCTGTAAATGAAGGCACTAAAAGGTCAGATTTTGAGGTTCCATTTGGACTAGATCTATTTGAGATCTGACTGATTGTAACCCAAAAATGAAAAAAAAAAAAAAAAAAAATGCAGGATAGGCTGGTGGGAGTGCCCTGACCAGTATCCAACCCCCCAAACCCTGCTGCCCATAATACAGCAGCTGAACTGATGGATATAGTACAGTGGTTTAGACAGAAACCAAGAGAGCATGCCAGCATAGCTGCTCTGGTTATGGGACATGGAGGCAGAAAGCGCTGTGGTGAATGGACTGGAAATTTCAAAACTGACATCCATTACTACTCACCCTGCCCTCAGGCAAAGACTGTATGCTCTGTCCAACATAATGAGGATAGCCATTTGATCAGTGAATGATTTATGGCTGTGTGTCATATAACATGGCCAAATAAGAATGACATACCATTAAATATCAGCCTGTGGTCCTCTATGGAGGACTAACAAAATTATATTAGAGAATTAGGCATGAAAGAGGCAATCTATGAAGATGATTTTGAGAGCCCAGTCAATAAATTTTTCATCAGGAACGAGGGATCTCATCCTACAGCCATCACCTTTACATCAGTATGGGTCTATGTTATCCATACTGAAACCCCCAGTGGCCCTCAGGTGCTGTAATACAACAGGCTGCCCAATTGATGGGGAGACAAGAGTGCCTACAGCCAGGCACTCTGTATGCAGGCTCTGAATGGTGGTGGAAAGGTCTGAGAAAGGCAGAGAACCATCTGCTGCCATGACTTAGGCGTCCAGCCCCTAAGGTAATCCAGTCTGGACCCATTAGGGTCTTGAGACAACAAATGTTTAAAGACCAGATTAGAGCAGGAGTTCAGTTTAAAAAGATCGATGGACAGCATAATCAGGAAAAAATATCTGTTAAACAGGCCCAAGCACTGAGTATTTATAGTCCAACCTTTTCAGCCAAACTAGATGTGAATGTAACTCAAGAAGGGTCTGGATGGGGGCTCTGGCAGAGCCAGAGTTCTTTGTGAACCCATATGAGGTTTTGGCCACAGGTTTGGCATGGAGCAGAATAAAGATATATCACAGTTGAAAAGCATTTATTGGCTACCTATTCTACACTACAGGTGGTAGAACCAGTAGCTCAGATTTCAGAGGTTATCGTTAAACAACAAGGCCAGTCCAGGGGTGGGTAAAAGATCTAACACACATCTCTATGATGGGGGTGGCCCAATCACAAGCAGTACTGCGCTCAGTTGTTCTGCTTGCCTGCTCCTCAAGGAGTTAGGAGAAATCTGTGCCTGTTGCATGTTCGAGTGCATGCGCAATGCCATGTGGAGGGCTTATCACAATAAAGATTGGCGGATTTGCTGCGTAGACCGGTCAGAACTCAGATCTGCGTTGTGCTTCCTGCGGCACCAAACGCCCAACATTGGCAGTTCCGTGTATTGGCCAGCAGGTGGCAGCAGAGACCACGGAAAGAACGTCTGCGGGACAGACCCTGGGGATCCGTTCTCTTTTGATTATAGGGGAAGAACACAAAGATGGAAGAGGAGGGAAGGGGGGAAAAAAAAAGAAAGAAAAAATCAAACCACAGCAAACAAATAAAAACTTCTCCAAACGTAGCAAACGTGACTCTCTGTCAATAAATAAATGAGTATTTGAATTGATGTCCCTTTCCCTTGACATTACTATTAGCATTACTTTGATGGTGTCCTATCTGGGTCATTTCCAGGGGATGTCAGGAGTAAGGCACAGTGTCAGGAGAAAAAGAACAGACTCTGTTACTTTATAAACGTGATAATAGAGAGAGTTCATTGGAAAAAATACAACTCTTAAATAATACTATAATAATAGCATGCTTCTGATTGGATGCAGGCATCATCTGGGCTCTGATTAATATTACTCTTAAGGTAAAGATTATTGTTACCATAATGATTTTTTTTTTGGATTATGATCAGGGTTAAGGTTCCTTTTGCTACAAACTTCTAGCATCATTTTTGTTGTTACATTTGGAGTTAGGGATGATTTTAGAATCAGGGTAAGGGTTAGGATTAGAGTTACATTGCGGGTTATTGCTGTTATCTTTACAGCTCCTGTGAGGGTTGGGGTCTGGGTCAGGTGTTTAAAAAATGAAATGAAAAAAGCATTAAAAAAATATATTTAAAGCTTCAGATTTCCTTAATCTTTGTGGGAATCATATAATGTGCAACTCAGATCTACCTCTTCGTGCAGTGACTGACTGTAAATTTGCTAGAGCCTAATATAATATGGCCTTGTGCTTTCCACTAACTCACCTTCATTTCATTTTCATTAAATTTGCTTAGTAGTCAGATTTTGGTGTGTGGATATTTTAAAACAATCTAACTGACATTGGCAAAAAATTAAAAATAAATTAAAAAATGCACGACAGCATCAATTGTATCAATTTTGATAGATAAAAAGAGCAGTTTTCCTTAGTTTTCTGTGCCTCTTTACTTTCTTACCCCCTCCCCTTGTGTGAGAAACTCTCAAAGTCAAAGATTTCTAGTTAGGCAAAGATGGCAGCGATAGCAGCAGTGCTTATTCATTATTGCAATACTGCACGCACATCCCCTGTTGGAAAGGGAGAAATTGCACACCAGTCAGTGAAATCAATTCTGTTCTATGCCCTAAACCCAATGCAGGTAATGCTCTCATGGCTCTCATTGGTTGAGCATCTCAGGCTCACAGACTCCTCGAGACTGTTGCTAGGATTCATTTCCATATAAGGTCAATTACCAACCTCTTGTTTTTAGGTCTGCCTTGTACTTTTCTGCGGACAGAGAAGGGCAATGTTTCCAACAGTCAGTACATTCATTCTGTCCTGTGCTGGGCTCTACCCACCCTGTGTATTTATCTTGTGCTTGTCTCAATTCTCCCCATGTCAGAATGCCCCCAGTCTGAACTTAACTCTGTTCAGCAACTTTCTTGGTGGAAAAACTATGATGGTGGTGGCCCAATCACAAGCAGTGGTGCGCTCAGTTGTTCTGCTTGCCTGCTCCTCAAGGAGTTAAGAGAAATCTATGCCTGTTGCGTGTTGGAGTGCATGCGCAATGCCATGTGGAGGGCTTATCACAATAAAGATTGGCGGATTTGCTGCGTAGACCGGTCAGAACTCAGATCTGCGTTGTGCTTCCTGCGGCACCAAACGCCCAACAGTGGCAGTTCCGTGTATTGGCCAGCAGGTAGCAGCAGAGACCACGGAAAGAACGTCTGCGGGACAGACCCTGGGGATCCGTTCTCTTTTGATTATAGGGGAAGAACACAAAGATGGAAGAGGAGGGAAGGGGGAAAAAAAAAAGAAAAAAAGAAAAAAACCAAACCACAGCAAACAAATAAAAACTTCTCCAAACGTAGCAAACTTGAATGTCTGTCAATAAATAAATGAGTAATTGAATTGATGTCCGTTTCAGACAGTCCCCTGTAGAATCAGGGTAAGGGTTAGGATTAGAGTTACATTGCAGGTTAATGCTGTTATCTTTACAGCTCCTGTGAGGGTTGGGGTCTGGGTCAGGTGTTTAAAAAATGAAATGAAAAAAGAATTAAAAAAATATATTGAAAGCTTCAGATTTCCTTAATCTTTGTGGGAATCATATAATGTGCAACTCAGATCTACCTCTTCGTGCAGTGACTGACTGTAAATTTGCTGGAGCCTAATATAATATGGCCTTGTGCTTTCCACTAACTCACCTTCATTTCATTTTCATTACATTTGCTTGGTAGTCAGATTTTGGTGTGTGGATATTTTAAAACAATCTAACTGACATTAGCAAAAAATTAAAAATAAAATTAAAAAAAATGCACAACAGCATCGTATCAATTTTTATAGATAAGATAAAGAAGAGCAGTTTCCCTTAGTTTTCTGTGCCTCTTTACTTTCTTACCCTCTCCCCTTGTGTGAGAAACTCTCAAAGTCAAAGATTTCTAGTTAGGCAAAGATGGCAGCGATAGCAGCAGTGCTTATTCATTATTGCAATACTGCGCGCACATCCCCTATTGGCAAGGGAGAAACTGCACACCAGTCAGTGAAATCAATTCTGTTCTGTGCCCTAAACCCACTGCAGGTGATGCTCTCATGGCTCTCATTGGTTGAGCATCTCAGGCTCACAGACTCCTCGAGACTGTGGCTAGGATTCATTTCCATAGAAGATCAATTACCAACCTCTTGTTTTTAGGTCTGCCTTGTACTTTTCTGCGGACAGAGAAGGGCAATGTTTCCAAAAGTCAGTACATTCATTCTGTCCTGTGCTGGGCTCTACCCACCCTGTATTTATCTTGTGCTTGTCTCAATTCTCCCCATGTCAGAATGCCCCCAGTCTGAACTTAATTCTGTTCAGCAACTTTCTTGGTGGAAAAACTACTTATACAGCTGTTTTACAAGAGGGTTATACATTCAGTTAGGGCCTACACTATGTACTGAAAATACTGGAAACTTCCACTGCAAAAACACAATCTACCTCTCCCATCTGTGCAGCCTTGCAGACCCAGAGCATGCCAGGTTATTTCTGCTTTCATAGCATTTGCATGCTGTAGGGTGAGCACAAGGTTCTGCTGCTTGATTCTTCTGCAAGAGCTGCCTACCGGCAAATGGTTGCAGGGATGGAGGATGTGACAGAAAGCATTTGTCTCCACAAGAGCAGAGTTACATTCAGTGCAGAGAGTGTGAGAGTCAGGTTGGTGTGGAAAAGCACTGACACGCTGGGGATGATGCAGTGCTCACATGTCTAACACTCACAGACATTACTGTCAGAAGGATGGTGCTGTGTTGTGCTTCTACCTTTGGCAGCCCCTGGAGAAATGCTGTGGCACACAGAACACCTTTGTATTGCACTGACTGCTGCCATGCAGCATGGATTTAACACACCAAATCCAGAGGAGCATGACTGCATCTAACTGCCCTGAGAAAAACTACTGTAGCTGAAGAGATGAGGAGGCAGCTGCTCATCTGCAGAACAAGCAGTACTGCCAGACATTGGGCCAGGTGAGCACCTCCTGCTGCAGCGTGATGATGACAGGGCTGGAGATGATCTGCAAAGCCAGCTTAAAAGTGGGAGACGTGAGTCAACATGGCAGGAGGACAGAGGTGTTAGGGAGCAGCCAAGGCATCAAAGAGTATCAGAAGGCTTTGAAAAGTATCACAAAGTGACAGCCAGGAAGACTGGGATATATCATGAGCAGCAACCTGGATGCTAGAGATTATTTGCTCCCATACAAAATGGTAGAGATCTTGCTGCAGACATCCCAAAGCCAGGCAAAATGGGAACCCAGAGCTCTGCCTGCACGAACCCCACAGCCATAGCATTGCAAGCTGAGCTGCCTTGCTGTTTGTTGCATTCATCCCAAAGCCTGTGATTGAAGACTCAGAATGCAGTCGAGGCGATGACTGAGCATGAGAGTGACTTTATTCAATAAAAGACAGGAGGGCTTGAGAGGTCAAGGGTGAAGATGGGACTCCTCTTGTCAAGATGAGAGTGGCTCAGAGCTGGTGCTGCTGCCTGGTGCCTGGGACTGGCAGCCTGACTCTAAGTCCCCATCTAAGATGCTCAGCTTCACCTCACTGATGCTGCCCTGCTCCTGCATGGTGGTGCTGCTGCTGGGACACTCGGGCTGTGCTTGGGATGGGCAGCACTGCAAAGGCGCTGGGTCACAATCCAGGCAGGTGACTGCTGTGTCTGGCAGGCTCAGGTCAGGAGCTTCAGCAGAGCCAGGAGATATGAGAGCATGAACGTGGATGAGCCCCTTGTGTCCATCACTGTTACCATGTGGAAGGCTGTCATCCGAATTGCAGCGATTCATGCTTAATAAGAACTCTCCATTGATGGAAAGACACTGCTTGGTTTGGATCTTTGGGGTTGACAAGGGCTCGAATCACCTAGGAAGGCATAGAAACACAAGGGTTAGTTTCAAACATTTGCAAGTTGAATCATGAAAGGTTGTTGATACTTGGTAATAGAGTGGCGGCAGGAAGAAGCAAGTAGGCTTGAAGCAGCATAGCCACTGTCTTGAAAGTGATCCTCATACAGGTCCAGCTCGTGTGTTGTTTCACTGTAATCTGCTTCTTTGGGTCTACCTAGTGGGCAGCAACACTCGAGCTGTTACTGATATCATTGATAAGAACTGTAGACAATTGTTCTATTCCTAAGAGCTTCAAGGTGCCTAGAAGCACAAATAGAAACCAGCAGTATTTCATCACTTCACCAAAAGGAAGGTCAAACACCTGAGCTGTGAAGAGCAGTTACAGAACCTATGCATAAGATCACACCAGACATACTTTGTTCTAACAACAGTTATGGCACATAGTCCATTTCCTTCAATATTCCCAAAATGAAATGATGTGGAGCATTACAGGGAAAGAAACACTGCACACAGACACTATGACCCTGATTAGACTCAAGCAGCAGACTTAAAACAAGTCAGAGTTTTTGATTCCAGGATATTTCAGGACCTATCGTGTGAAATTCAGTTACACAACAGTGCCTAGGTGCCTGCGTTTCAAGCAACTTTCAGATCACAGCCATGTAAAATAAAAACAAATTCAGTGCAGAAATAGCAAGCCTGTACCTTAATACTCATGAGATTATCCATTTTTTACTGCATTCTGACTAAGTTCTAAAACTTGCTCATCCCAGTTCACTTCAACAAGTCCCACCAGTTCAAGCAATGCAGTTCTGAGATCCGGTGTATGTTAGGCAGATAGAATTGAACAGTGCAGAAATAATCTCTGACAGCTTTAAGAGCTCTGTTCTGCTTACAAACTCTCAGTCCAAAACTATTCACAGTTTTAAGGAAATGAACACCTGAAGCAGTTGGATCATCTGCCATTTGCCGCATTCTGCTTCTTGGCATCATGATTAGCACAAAGGGTTTTCTGCTGTCCTGCAGAGATGGACAAAGTCCTGCTCACAAATGGACCAGGTTTCAGTGTACAGCAGAGTTTGTACCAGACTAACAAGCCACGTCATTCAATTCATGTGCTCAGGTTGTTATGCACTCCGAAAGGAAACAGAACTAACTGTTGGATTCTGAAGGCAATCTGTGGGGTCCTACATTACCTCCTGATTCTGGAAGAGGAAATTCTAATAGCAAATGCAGAACTTTGATCTTTGTAGACATGAGAAGAGCTGGCATTTAGGAACATTCATTTCAGGGAAATCAAATGATGTGTCTATATTTTTACTACAGATAGTATAGGGAGCAGCCAGTTGAAGAACCAGATACAAAAAAATCCAGCCCATTGGCAGGAAAATACTTCTCCTTAAATTCTGTATGCTATCATGGTACAGAATTAGGCTACAGTGCCACATAGGCCAACCAAGCGTAGAACCAAATCCACAAAATACTGGTAGACAAAGCAGCAAAAACAGGGACAATATTCAGCAGACTGTGCTGTGGCCTTTCTACCCACAGCTCAGCATGTTCTGCCATCCGAAAAGCAAGGCCTCTTGTCAAGCTCAGCTATTTCCCTTCTCAGTGTATTCTAGCACCACTGATACCCACTGGTATCCTCCTGTAGAGTGCCATCATATTGTCATCATCCAAAGGGAAAACCCACACAGCAGAGCATACAGCACTACACCCATGCTCCAAATATCCGCCTGAAAAACTAAAAGACAAGCTTACAAACCTGAAGCACCTCAAATGGCTTCCTGACAGACTGGATTGTCTGCCCTTGCCAAAGCCCACATATAGCCCATGAAAAGCTGGCTCTTTCCCTCAGGAAATAAAACCTTATCGTCCCAGAGAAAGCATATAACCCTCATTCAATTGCCCTTCCACTCAGCTTAGAGCACTACTAAAACCAGCATCTTCACCTTAGCTCATCACACTGCTGCAGTTCCTTTTACAAGGATTTCACTGGCAAAAATGAAATCAAAGCCGTCACAAGGGATTTAGCACAGTTACATGTTACTGGCTACGAGAGCTGTCAGCACAGTCACCTGTCTGGCTTTGCTGCTGTTCTATTTATGCACAGGCACAACAAGGTTCAGACACCTCACAGTGCAATTCTCACTTTGACTGTAAAGAAAAAGGAGGCTTGAAAAGCAGCGTGTGGAAAACAAAGAAACAAGAATTAGAACAACAGTGGGGCCATGGCACTTGTAGGAATTGCTCCGCCTTTAACAGCGATTCAAGAAGTACGAGGGCATCCCAAACCAGACCAGTTTGGACAGATTAACAACTGCAAGTAGTGGGTTCCAAAATTCCAGACATGAAATCAAAGCTGGAAAAACTCTTCACATTTTCATCTCTCAATTTTTAGTTCATTGTGCATTACAACGGAAACAATTCTTCACATACAACTTGGAAGCTAAAGACAAGTCTGACAAAACAGACTGCACAGAAATGATGGATAATTAACAGAGCAAATTGCTCTTTCAAACACTTAGTAATAGAAAGAGATCTCTGAAGTTGCTGTTCTGTAGAGCACCAAAGCAGTCGCTTGAGGCAGTTCAGGATTAGCCTGAGACAAACCAGCTAGCTGTGTGAACTGAGACCAATTGCACTTTTCTAGTCTGTGGCCACTGACAGCTTCTGAGAGCTACCAAGCAATGCAACCTAGCAGAATTCAGAAGGGAAACCAAGAGAGCCTACCTGAGCTCCACTGCCTTGAAATGCTCTGTGCAGAGGGAAGGGAAAGAGGGGAAAACAAACACCGCTCTACATCCCTCTGAGCCAATAGACACTTTGCCCTGGATTAGCTCTGGTGCTGCATAAGCTGGGCTTCCACAGCATGTGTTCAGGCGGTAATCAAGGCCTGCCTGGAATAACACAAAAAATAGAGAGAAACGTTTGCTTTAACAGAGTTTATGTCTTCTGGTCATAACACTTGAGAAGCCTCAGAGGCTTCTTCTCCTGTGCATACTTTCATTCATCTTAGAGTTTGCTTTCATTCAATGTGACCTCTCTAGGCAAATATTGTCTAAGACCATGAGCATCACATAAATGTGCAGATCTCAAGCTGCTCACTTATCTAGTACCCTTCGCATGATGCTTTATTTTCCTCAGCTGATCATCTAGATTGTGTCTGTTGATTGTGCAACAACAGCCTGTTGATCTCGATTACCTGTGAGAGGCTCTAACTTTGGCCAGGAAAAATCATTTGAGGATAAGTAATTATCTGGGACTCAGTAAGTCTTCCCATGCTTTCATAACAGCAGAGATACACACACACACAAACTCGTGGAACCCCACTGCTTTGCACAATCCTGTGCACACTCACGTGTGTCATGCACTGATTTCCCAGCCAGTCCTCATAGGGTCTCTTACTTAGGACGGGAGTGTAGGGGAGCAGCCAGAAGCTGTTTGCATTCCCTGCTGTCTGCTGGGCAGCTTTGCTGGAGATGCTTGGGTTGCTTTGTTTTTCCTTGGGAGGTGGGAAGGAGCTTTGGGTTGGAGGCACATCCCGTGCCAGAGCATCCCAATGGCACGTGTGGGGCACTGATCTGCAGCAGATGAAGGGGAGGAGGTCCCAGCACAGCTCTGCACCATGCTCTGCCACACTGGGCAGCTTGTTCCTGGCTCAGCAGCGTCATCAGACAAGAAGCAGGGAAGGAAATCAAGGATGGGGGGTACCATCAAACACAGTTAGTGCATGCCTGTGCAAGACAAACAGACCCAGAGCTTGCAGGTTGTTCCTGCTTTTGTAGCATTTGTGTGATGTAGCTGAGCAAAAGGTTCTGCTGCTTGAATCTTCTTCTGCAAGAGCCGCCTACCGGTAAATGTCTGCGGGGATGTACTCGGTGTGCACATCTGAAGCCATTTGAGAACCTAGTCGTTCTTGCTGCAGGACCCCTGTCTTCTGTTAAAAGCTGAACGGTCCCCAGAGCACCTGTTTCCATCAGCTACCACCATCCAAAGCAGCCAGCCTTCTTACAGTCACCTGGCCCAAACATCCCTTTTGCTCTACACTTGATTCCTGCAAGAGATGGGAGCTCGGCACGCACACCATCCTTCCAACACCCCATCCCTGCAGCAAGGGATCACAGCGCTGGCACAGCTGAAACAAAAAGGGTGTGCGAGTTTCCTGTTAGCACTCAGTGTGAACAAATCTACCACTGAGCAACACCGTGAGTCCCCACTCACCTCAGCACAGGTCAACCTGTAACCCCAGCCTTCCCCTATCCATGTGCACAGGCACACCCATTCACCACCCTGCCTGCTTTGCACACCCCCATGCACACTCTGCATCGTGTGCCCTCCTTTGCATTCACAGACGTGTGCCAACCACCCCTGGGAACACGTATGTGCCTACACCTTCCACAAACACCCCTTTGTGTACACCTGTGTGCAACCCAACTCCTCAGCACACGCACGCGTTTGTGCCACCCTGTCCATGCACTCACCACGTGCCCTCCAGCAACCAAGGATTGCAGAGATGCTCCAGACTGTGCCAGAGATGGAATCTCAGAGTGCTGGGACATTATTGATCACTAAGGAAAACACTTGGAAGCATATTCAATCTGCAGAAGCTGTAATTACTGGGCACAGTTAGCTTTCCTATGGCTCAGCTGGAGGAGGCGGGTGCTCTCATACATCTGAGACACTCGCACAATGTTGGGATCATTCTGATGGAAACTATGTCTTCAGATATCATGGTTAAAACCATCCAAGATGATCATGCAGAGCCTTAGCTCTTGAGCAGCACTTCCTCCCCACCCTTTACTACTCCAAGCAGCTCCAACAAACTTCTCAGAAGAAATCCAGGCCAGCACAGACCTGGCAGACCAGAACCAAGTGCAGCTTGTGGGACAGCAGTGCCCACTCCTTGCTTCCACCCTGCTCCAGCAGGTTAAGGAGTCTGAGCCTCACTGGCCTTTGACAACTCAAGACTTTCAGCACCTCATGCCAACATTTCTCACTAAGATACACCTAAGGCATTGAATTCTCTTCTCACTACCTCCTCCCAGTCCTCCCCTAGGAACAGAAACCATTCAGATTCTACAGCAAACTACAGCATCTACGCTGCAAGAGCACACTGAACCACCTGCAACAATGAAACATGGTTTTGGAGAGTGGGTATGAAAACACACCTTTAGACAGCTGTCTCCCTGTAGCCAAAAGGAAACCAAGAAGGAAAAGTCCAGCCTGAAACATGCCCATGCTACTAGCCCAGGTTTTTCACAGTCAATGCAGAATCCATCCTGTTCTTGAGGTAACAAACGACCAGTGAGTCTCCCGTTGCTCCACCCCTTCTCCTTCAAAGCCTGAAAAAGAAAGAATAAACAAGCAGAAGAAACCCAGACGTACCTTTCCACACACAGAGCAGAAAGTGGAACAGCAGTTGTCTCCTTCCTGAGACATGGTGGGGAGCATCCCAGAGGAAGCCCAAGTTCTTTGCTTCTCTCCACAGGGACTTCAAGCACTCTTGGCAAGAGCTGCTTTGGTTCTTTCTTCAATTGCTTCCATCACCAGAATCTCCTTTGGAAAAGGAACCCGAATGAAAGAATCAGCAAATGAAAAAGAATGAGCAATAGCCACTTTACCAGCTTTCTTCTGACACTCAATTTAGACTCTTGACTCGGGCAAGGTCTTAAAATCAACTGGTTACAAGAACTGTCCGAAAATATATCCAGCTTCTGTACAGCTGCCATTCTTTCTGACAGCGAGTGTAATCACAGAATCATAGAATGGCCCGGGTTGGAAGGGACCTCAAGGATCATGAAGATCAATCACCTCCCTGTCCCTGCTGGCCATCCCCTCTTCTGATGGAGCCCAGGGGACCATTTGCTCTCTGAGCTGCAAGAGCACGCTGATGGCTCACGTTCTGTTTTTCATCCACCAGGACCCCCAGGTCCTTCTCTGCGGGGCTTCTCTTAAGGACTGCTCCTCCCAGTCTGTAGAAATGCCTGGGATTCCTCCAGCCCAAGTGCAAAACCTTGCACTTTGCTGTGTTCAACCTCATTAGATTCACGTAGGCCAACCTCTCGGTTGAGCTCCCTCTGAATGGCATCCCTTCCTTCCACTGCGTCAGCCGCACCACTCAGCAAACAGCAGAAGGTGCACTCCATTGCATCATTGGTGTCTCTGATAACCATGTAAAAAAGCACTGGTCCCAAGACAGACTCCTGGATGACACCACTTGTTATCGGCCTCCACCTGGACATAGAACCATGAATCACCACCCTCTGTCTGTGGCCTTTCAACCAATCCCTTATCCACCAGGTGGTCCACCTGTCAAATCCACATCCCTCCAGTTTAGAGATAAGGATGTGGTGGAGGGCAATGTCAAAGATCTTGCTCAAGTCCAGGTCAATGACATCTGTTACCTTCCTTTTGTCCACAAATGCCGTCACTCC
This sequence comes from Coturnix japonica, assembly GCF_054131305.1. Classification (NCBI taxonomy): domain Eukaryota; kingdom Metazoa; phylum Chordata; class Aves; order Galliformes; family Phasianidae; genus Coturnix; species Coturnix japonica. The sequence goes on along the minus strand of NC_140671.1, from coordinate 14,526,581 downwards.
ATCATAGAAGGCCACCAGACTGGTTAGGCATGGCCTTCCCCTGCTAAAGCCACGCTGCCTGTCTTGGATCACATGCTCATTTCTTATGTGATCAAGCATGTCTTTGAGGCAGATCTGTTCTTCACCATCTACATCAGTTACACATTTGAATCAAATAATTGGTGTTCCTGTCACCAAGAAAACCTCTTTGTCTTCTACTCCTGCTGCACTTCTGTGCTTTCATCAGAAGCAAAGGAAGAGACCACCTCCTAGATCCAAATTTTAAGAAACCAACACCCAATAGGTGTCATCTGAAGTAAAATAGCAGAGAAATTAAGATGACTCTTCTGCATCCAGCTTGGATCACTCCCTCACTCAGGCACACCACCATCAGATCAAGGAGATGCTGCCTTCAGCTTAGAGACTGTATGGGAAATCACAGCTTGAACCTCTGATTAATCAGCTGAGGCAAGTATTGGGTCAGCTGCGGGAGCACAGGTGAGAGTAATCTAGCTGTGCTCCCAGAAGGGGTGGACCTCGACTCAACCTCCTCTGAGACCTCATTTAAAGGCTGACCACCACTGAGACAGCATGTCTTAGAGATTGCTCCCTAGTTGAGGCTGCCTCAGCTTTCTAGTCAAGGTATCGATATTGGTGAGTTTCCCTTTGCTAATAACCTTAGGCTATTTACCACCATCTTGGTTAATATCTTTTTATTAACCACCCTTACAGAGACCATAAGGGTTTGGGCTTCCAAACTCAGCAAGCATTTGGATCAGCCAGCTTCCTGCCGAGGATCCCCCTGCATCACTGCTGCCTATTCTGGTACCGGACCCGCAGATGCTACAGAGCTCATTAGCATGGACTTCCTTCCTCCCCTCAGCAGCTGCTCCTGCACTCACCTTCATTCCTACTCAGATACCGGCTGCTTCCAGCACCAGCTGACCTGCAAGACACAGAAAGGAAAGGTGGGAGTCATGCAAACGCACAAGCCCAAGGCTGTGTCACCACCACATATGGCAGCCTCGGGAAGTCAGCTGAAACTACAGCCTTTGTCAGAATGGAAACAGGCACCGTCAATTAAGTGTGACCTCCGAACTCATTGCCACCATCAGAAACAGGCACTGAAATCGCTCACTTCACTGCAGCTGGTTAACTCCAAATTCTTTTGCTTTTGGGAAAATGCGGACATGGAATTGAAGGACACCAGAAAAACGACATCTACTTCATTGTAGGTGGTTAAGCTTGGAAGCAGGACTTGAGCAAGAAATGCTTCTCAGCTCCTTGAAAGGCACTAATCCTGACCTCTGCCACAGGTGGCTGAGTGACACAAAAGTTGAGCTGCCCATTCAGAAGCACGTGGAGCAGGCCATGGAGCGGTTACATACCAACACATGAACAGGCACTTTCCCATTGGAAGGGAAATCCCTTCTCCCTGCCATGCCATGCCCACACCGCTCCTCAGGGCTGCACTGACAGCACAGACAGAATTGAAACATCTTTTGTCATCATTGTGGTTTTTCACAGACCCAGACAATGAGATACTGGGTTGCTGTGTGGGTTCCCAGGCAGCACTGCCATTTCCAAGCCATTGCTTCCTAGGGGTACAGAAAGGAAAACGCCTGAACAAAATTTCACCCAGAGATTGCTATTTTACCATTCTTCCATGCAAAACAGGAGGACAGTACAGCGGATTTGTGCAGCTGCATCAACACCCTGGGTGCTAAAGGAATGCAAAGACAGAAATATCAAACCTACAAGGAGGGAAGCTATGTTTAGTAATATCTTTTCTCATTTACAACAGGCAGTTGGCACTACTAAAGGAAAATCCCAGGCCTCAGGTTCTGACAGTGCGACAATCTGGCACGGACTCAGATGTGAGTGATCCAAATGGTTTATTCCAGGTTCTAATACCACTTCTGTGAATTCACACGTTTTCTCTCTTAACTTTCCCACAGCCTTCACATGTCCACAGAACATCCCACAAACTCTCCTTTACGGCGCACGTAGGCAGTCATCCCACCAGAGCCATCAGTCATTCCTAGCCATGTGCTTCTCCTCCAGTCACGGACAGTATCACACGGCCATCGTGCATCTTAAATGACTTAGTTTTTCTGTTCTTTCTGGAGGTGTCCTTGGTTCCTAGCCTTACCTTCTCATGCCGTTCATCTTCCTCTGCAGCTCCTGCTCTGAAGAGTCTTCTTATGTTCCCACATGACAGGAAGAAAATGAAGACACAACCCCTGCCACCAAGGTCAGCTCTGCAGCACACGTTACCTGAGGAGCACTTGGCTACTCATGCAAACTGCACAGTGCCAGGAAGATTGTTACATGTTGCACTTCTTCTTCTCCTGGCTCAGAAATTAAATTTTCTACCTAGAAAATGGAAAACAAACAAACAAGCAAACAAAAAACAACAACAACAAAAAACACCTCACCTGACATAAAGGAGACATGATTGTTACTATGGAATTCCGGAGGGCAAGGTATTTGCACTCTCTATGAAGAAGCTGACTGCAAAGGACTAAGAACAGCCACGATCACGTTGAGAACTTGCGGGTAAAATTCGGGACTGAACCAATAATGGGCTTCTGGAGGTGAGGGTCTGCTCCAGGCCGCCTGGTCAAGGGAGCCTGTTGATGGGCCCTGCTTACTGCAGCTACCAGAAGCACTGCGCTCACTGACTCTCAACTTGATGGGGGATTCCAGTCAGGCTGGGAAATCAGCATGGCTGGCTGCAAGCTGTCTGAGAGACTGCTGGACTGCACTGGGAATAACTTTGTGGGCCAAGCATTAAGCACACCAAGCAGAAGGGAAGCATTACTGGACATGCTGCACAGCAGGGGTTAAGACTGGAGGTGGTCAGGGCTGTAGTGACCATGCCCTCCTAGAGTTCCTCATCTCAAGGAATGCGGGCCTGGCAAAAAGCAAAGTCAGGACCCTGAGCTTCAGGAGAGTCAGCTGCAGGCTGTTCAAAGAATTCTTGGACGAGAGACACTGGAAAACTGTTCTTAGGGGCAAAGGGTTCAAACATCCCTTTGTGTGCACCTGTGTGCAGCCCAACTCCTCAGCACAGCCCTGTGCAAGCACACATTTGTGCCACCGCATCCACGCACTATCTATGTGCTCACACACACTCACACAACCACATCCCTTAGTGCAGCCCTGTGCGCACACACACTCACACATGTGTAACCCCTTCCTTTCACTCCCAAAGTGCACGCACACACCGGTACCACAATGTCCTTGTGCAGCTCCAACACTCTGCACACCCCTGTGCACGTACATATATGTGCATGCTCGTCCTTGCACACATACCCACAGACCTACACACACCTGAGCAACACCACTGGTTTGTACACTCATGGACACAAATGTGTGTACAACACCATCCATGCACAAATACACACACACACGGATCCCCACTGCTTTGCACAATGCTGTGCACACTCACGTGTGTCATGCACTGATTTCCCATCCAGTCCTCGAGGGGTCACTTACTTAGGACAGGAGTGCAGGGGAGCAGCCAGAAGCTGTTTGCATTCCCTGCTGTCTGCTGGGCAGCTTTGCTGGAGATGCTTGAGTTGCTTTGCTTTTCCTTGGGAGGTGGGAAGGAGCTTTGAATTTGAGGCACATCCCGTGCCAGAGCATCCCGATGGCACAAGGGGGATCAGGGCCCCTCTATTGGTTACCTCGGTGGCTTGCAGCAACTGGAACTTTTTGCCTATTGAGAAAGCTAAAAAGTGTGAGTTCCTCCTGACCCATATCAACAAAAATCTCAACCATAAAAAAGAGACGTCTTCGTATTCAAGCAAATGACAACAGTAAGACCATGCATGTTGTTTTGTTGTATTTCCTCTGTAATCATGGGGAGGATATGAAGAAGTGGTATAATTCATCCACTTCTGCACTTCAGGCACAAGTTCCTTAGAATTGGAAGAGACCCTTAAAGGCCATCTAGCCCAGCTCCCCTGCAATAAAAAGGGACATTCACAGCTAGATCAGGTTGCTCACAGCCTGGTCATTAGTCATCCCAGAGGCAAAACACACACTGAATGATCTCTCCTTCAGTCATAAATCCTTGGAGACAACAGCATTGACACTGCATGTTACTGAAGCAGTAAAAGAAATTGCTCCTGTAACTCTCCTTGTGTTAAGTAAAATGATGATAAAAAGCAATGGAATGCTTTGGCAGGACACCAAAACCATCCTCCTTCCTTGATATCTGCTGCAATGGAACCTTCCACTGGAAGAAAGCCTCTGATGACTTGTCACCCCAGAGAGGTCAGCTTTAGAAGCAGGACTGCTGCACAATAGAATGAACTGGAGCTCCTTAGCATCTCTTACATCCAGGAGGGGTGTGATCAGACCCACCTATCACCTTCAGGTGCGCTTTCTGACACCTTGTCTGACTTCACTGTCACTGTGCCAGCATCCTCAGGCTTAACCTGCTTCATTGTCAGTGTGCAGCAATTGCCAACGTTCTTGATGTCATTGTAATTGTTGGTGTAAAGGAGGTTGCCATTCAGGAACCATTCCATGTCCTCGTCATTATGGGACAGCTCGCAGGAGAAGACAGCAGAGCTCTCTTCTTCAATTTCTACATCCTGCAGGTGCTTCGTTACTTCTACATTGCGGGCTGTGGGGAAACAAGGTGAACTGTTACCACTGTTACTATAAATGATACTGGGATGTGGTAGAATGGTTGGACTAGATGATCTTTGTGTAATCATCTATGTGAAGATAATACATTTATAAAGTTAGCAGGAGAGAATGGCAGAAGTCAACCTCAAGAAGAGAAATCTGAGGTGAAATAGGACATGGAAGAGGCCACCCTCCCTGCTCATACCTTCAGCTGTCAGCGTGGCCTCAGTCTCTGCAATTCCTGCCTTGCACTTGTACACACCAGCATCATCGGGCTTCAGCTTCAGAATCTTGAGCTCTGCTGAATGCTTATCCCTCTTGATCTTGTACTTCTCAGAGGGCTCGATGGGTGTGCGGCCCTTGAACCATTTCACAACCTTTGGAGAAGGCCTGAAGTCACAGGACAGGATGACAGAATGACGTTCCAAAGCTGTCTTGTCCTCCAACTTCCTGGTGATTTCTATATGGTAATCTGCAAAGCAGGGGTGGAAGAGAAGAAAGGATGAGGACAATTGGAAGAAGAGGAAAGTCCCTTGCGTGTATTCCATTCCATTTAATTTCATGTTCACATCGGTTCTTTGAACGACTCTAAAGATAAAACAAACGATTGTCTATAGGGAATGCCATTGACTACATTTCTATGAAGTAATACTGTACAGTATCTACCAAATGCAAGGTCCAGCTCTTGTTTTGTGCTTATTAAATTGCTCAGAGTGAGGCTTTTATTCAAATAAGAGTGAGTTGAAAATATAACAAGTACTTTAGGATGTGAATGGATAATCTTACGCTGGGGACAACAGCAGATAAAAAGCCTGCAAGTTTCTTTCAGATGAAATCAATGACAAACCGCACCAAATTTAGGTGCTACCAAACTTAAACTTGTCTAGTTCAGAAATACAATTAATTTCACCTGATTTGACTTCTTTGCTATAGCCAAGGACAAAACCTCAGCTCTGTAAATCTGAATAGTAAGCACATCACAGCTATTCAAACAGATCTTTTACTGAGATGCAGCTGTCTCATTTAGTGTCCAACGACTTTGAACTGGAAATGGAGCAGACCAAAGCAGAATCTAAACATGGCTTCTACAAGGACTGACCGAATGTGGCTGTCGTCACCTTCAAAGTACCTGATACAGAAGGATCACACTCACTGTCAGACAAAACCTCTTTGGAGAGGTGAACTGACTGCCCTGTTCACCCCCACTTTGGAAATAACTGCACTCATTTCCTACCTGCTCCCAGCAGTGTGGGATGGTGGGATAGCATCACACTTCCCACACTAAGCATCCCACCATGTCACTTGTTCCACCTAAACCTCAGTCCCAAAACAAAAGGGGAACTCGCTTCTGAACCCTCTTCACTTCATTTCAGATGTCTTATATGCTTGATCTCCAACCCACCCCCCACTCAGGAGAAAGACCCCCCGCTTACACCCTACCATCTTGTTGCATTCTGATGTTGTCATCAGCCTTCAGCTTGTTGTCCTCTTTGTACCACTGGGTCTGAACCTCATCGTGTGAAATCTCACAGACAAAAGATGCACTCCCATATTCATTCACTTCCACATCTTCCAGTGCTTTAACAATCTTGATATCTCCAGCTGTGAAACAGTAGAGACATATTTGTCAGGGTATTTCCAGAACTGAGTGCAGCATCTTTTCCTTACACATATTTGCATAGGAAATAAGTAGGATTATGTTTTATTCTAAACCATCATCCATTCCTGAGTCATCTCTCTCTTCAACACAGTCAATGCATTATTGCCCTTGAACTTAAAGACAGACCTACTAGCTACAATGGAGCTCCCTGCAAACAGTTTTCATGGAAACCAGAATCTCATTTATTCTAAAACCTTTCAAGCAAAATTAAGGGTAGAAAAACAATAGAACTGACTGAATCTTTAAGGTCATTTAGTTCCAGTCCCCCTGCTATAGGCAGGGACACCTCCCTCCACACCAACTCTTCTCCTCAGGGTCAAGGCTTCTCTCAAATCATTCTCCTCTAAGCCTGTGCCTGTGCTTGGGATTGCCCTGACCCAGGTGCAGGGCCTTGTACTTGGCCACACTCAAGTTCATGAGGCTGCCAAGGGCCCACCTCTCCAGCCTGTCCAGGTCCCTCTGGGTAGCATCCCTTCCCTCTAGCACATCAACAGCACCGCTCAGCTTGGTGTCATCTGCAAACTTGCTGAGGGTTCATTTGATTCCACTCTCCATGTTGCCTACAAAAATGTTAAATAACACTGGTCCCAACACTACCCTCCACCTGGACACTGAGCTATTGACTGCAGCTCTCTGAGTGTGACCATCCAGACAGTTCCCTATCCTGCAACTGGTCCATCCATCAAAACCATTTTTCTCCAGTTTGGTGACCAGGATGTCATGCAGGACGGGATCAAATGCTCTGCACAAGTCCCAGTAGATGATGTCAGTTGCTCTCCCATTATCCACTGATGCTGTTACTCCATCATGAAAGGCCACCAAGTTTGTCAGGCATGGCTTGACTTTGAGGAAGCCATATTGGTTACCACCAATTACCTCATCTTTATTTTCCAAACTATGCCAAGGAGAAATAGACAGAACTCTACAATGTCGTGTCACTACAAACCTGTCTGAACCATTGGCTTCTCTGCATGCTCATCACTAGTCTCTCCTTAGCTTGTGTGCCCACAAACAATGTATGGGGAATGTCAGCCACAAATCTTACCTAGGGTACATCTTTGCTTCAAAATCCTTTGAACATCACACAATCCCTTTTAACTCTCCAGGTCTGCATTTATTTATGTCAGAATCAGGCCATATTTCTGTGCTGCTATATCCCTTTCCTTCTGAAGGGCCTGGATACAACTTGGATTAACCTCAGGAGAAGAGTTCCTGCATAGAATCATAGATTTACCCAGGTTGGAAAAGACATTGAAGATCATCAAGTCCAATCGCAGCCTAACCAGTACCCTAACTCTAAAAACCCTACACTAAATCATATCCCTGAGTACCACATCCAAAAGGCTCTTAAACACAACCAGGGATGGCGATTCAACCACCTTTCTGGGGAGCCTATTCCAGTACCTAAAATCTCTAGTACCTAAATCTCTCTAAAAGAGCACAGGTATTAATCTGACCAGAAAGGTTCCTGTTTATTCATAAAATGAGCCTTTTCTGCTCCATCTTGCATAGGCCACTGGGCACAGGGTAGCTGGGAGACCACAGAAAAAGTGGTTCTGTGAACAATAGGGAAACTACTGCCTAATCCAACTCCTCCAATCTCTGCGCTCTGCCAGCATGTCTAAATAGGGTGGCAGATACACACAGGAGATAAATATTTCCACTTCCCTCAGCCAACACTGCTCTGAATTTCTATGGGACACACAGTTGGATGAAAAGGCATTTGACAAAGAAGGAAATGAAAGAGTTTAATCTGCTGTGTCATTCTCTCGGTAGCCAGAATAACTAACCCTCGCCAGTGTTAGTTCAAAGAATAGGCAGATTTTATCTCCTGACATGAGCAGTAATTCAAAGAAGCTGGTATATGATCCAGTATCCTGCATATTCACTGCAGGCAGGCAAAGACATTATGAGATAAGGGAGATCTACACATCACTTGTTAAGAACACCTCATAAAGATAAAACCACACACAAGAGGAGAGTTTATGAAGAGGACTACTCTTGGACTACTTTCCAAGAGGCATCAATTAGTAACTCTCTTCGCTCATTTTTCACACTACTCTACAATGTCCTCCTGAGCCCCCTTACTCCTGTTGCCAACTGCTGATGCAGGGAATCCTGAGGAACCAAGGATTCATAGTTGTTCCATCAGTAGTCCTTGGTCAGCTCTCCCTCCCTGCCCCTTCTGTTTTGATCCCACTAACCAAATTTTAGTTAGTCTGAAAAGAGGATGGAAACCTCCGCAGCAATTAGTTTCTAAATATCTTGCAATGGGCAGCTTGTAGGAGCCCCATCTCAGTGCCCACAGCACAGGAGGCAGGACTGCTTAGCCCATGCACTAGTGCATTTACCAGCACAGATGTAAGCCCAGATCTATGCACACCAAATACAGGCTCTCAGTTTGCACAAGGAGGCATCCATGGAGCTGAAGTATTAGACAGATATTGTGGTGGGGCAGCAGTTATTGAGACGCCAGACAGAAAGGACACAGATAACGTGGCAACTCAGCTTTACCATTATGACTGATGATGGAACATCTAATTTCACTGCTCAAAAGAGAACTTCCATATAACTGGAAAGGATGAAATTCACAGGGGAAACCACACACAGACACACACAAAAGCAATACAAAGGAGATGAAGGATGGTTCACATACTGGTGATTCACTCTGAGACGCAAGCAAATGAAAGAGTATCCCCAACCATTTGCCTCCCCAAATGCTAAATATATAAACTCGTTGCTGTGATAACTCCGCCAGACGTGAGTCATACACTGTAAAACCTTATGGGGTCAATCAGTTTCACTTCATAAATTCATTACACCAACAAAAACAGACCATCGTGTCCAGGCAGGTTCATTTCAGCTCTTCAAAGCTGTTGGTAAAACTGCCTGAGAGCTGAAATGCTTACCAGCAAAAGCTAAAACCTGTAAATCAAATGTAATAGGCTGGCTTTGTCTACTGTATAGAAATGATGCCTGAAAAAAAGAAAATAAAAAAGAACGTAAACCAGAACAAATGGAATGGCTGCATAAAACAGCCAGTACTGAAACAGCAACCCAACCTGGTTGCAGAATGAGAGAGAAAATGAGAGTTCACCAAAGTCATGGGACAGGACACATGTTCATGTTCATGCTAACACTGAACCCAAGTGGCCACATGAGGACAGCATCTAGTAGGAAATCAGAAAAAAGCATCATTTCATACGTCCCTTGGGAAGGTGGCATCTACCAGGGCACAGCAGACCCATGTGTTCAGTAACAAGTCTGATGCTTCAGAGCCCAGTGATGAGCTACAAACTGGGGTTTAACCAATGCAACACATGGAGGGAAAATCTGTCTTGAGCATAAAGAAGAAAGAGAAAGGTATCCAAAAGGACTAACCAAGAAATGCCCAAACTGCCCATGAAGCATTTCTTCCCGTGGTGCAAAATACCACAAGAGGATTTATTTGCTCTTTCAGTTAAACATAAAATGAACCTTTAGGGTAGCTGATGTCTTGTCTTAGGCTGCTCAGCATGTGGATGTTCCCTGATCTTCATATTCACACTTGTGAATAATGAGACTTCTCTTATTTCCCTGGGAAGTAATGCCCACTTTTTTACTTTGACAGAGCTCCTTCCCATCCTAGAAGGGAAAATATCAAGTCAGATCTCCATTAGTCCTTCCATCTCTGCACTCAGCAAAGGGAGCCTTCAGATCTATGCTTAATTCACCCACTCCCCTAGAATTAATGGAACTGTGCTTACTGGAACATATGCTGAAGCTTAAGCACAGTGCAGTGTTTTCAACATGAAGGAATGGCTATAGAACATGCATAAATTCTGGCTGACCTATGACAGCTTAAAGCACTGCGGAGGACTGTTAACAAGCCTGTTTGGACATCACCTTGAATAAATGACGTTATCCCCAAGTAAGGGAAGGAACAGCTGAGCACCGGGGAGGTACACAAAGTGCCAGAGCAAATTCTCACACTGTCAGGTGCAAAGAAAACTGAGATTTCACCCCAAAAACCCAGTTCACAACAAGGCTACAAAATCCCGGCTGAGAATTTCTGTGTTACACTTGAAGCTCAAGACTGTACTGTAGTTCAACCAACAATATTTTGTGCAGCATGACCTAAAAAGTTCACAATAAAACCAAAACAAACTTCAATTTCAACTTGATAAATGAACTCAGGACATAATAACAAAGAGTGCTGATCTGGGCAAGTAAAAGAGCATAAAGAAAAGAGAGCAGTGAAAAAGCTATCAAGGAAAAGCTCAGACTCGCATCCCTTGGAAGTGAAATTAAAGGCTCTCATTCATTTCCAGAGAAGTCAGAAAGGAAAATACCATTACATGCCATACCTTGAACCACTTGACGTCCATGTTGGGCCTGGACAGCTCACACTCAAATGTGACCTTGTCCTTCTCAATGACACTACTGTCTGCCAATGGTTTGCTGATTTTCACAGGCAATTCTGAGAAGGAGAAAGAAGAATGTGGATTTAGTTGGGAACTTAGTTTTGTTCATAACCAGGTCCATGGGTGCTGTTAAATGGATCCTTCCAGATGGAAAAAACATTTCAGGTGGCCTCCTAGATTTTACCCCTTTTTGTGTTGCACGCAAGACTGAAAAAAAAAAATTACTTCTGCAAAGTTCTTCTTGTCATAAGGAAACAAATATTTGGGGAATGGCAGAACCAGGTAAAATTTTCCTTCACGTCAAGAAAGTATAAATTTCACTCTCATGCTCTTGGTGTGGTTTCTGCTATGATTATTTGGACTAATTAAGCTTCTCCCTGATGAAAGCCTAGAAGTATATCACAAGAAGGACCAACTTACCCGTGACCTTTTATTTGTCTTACTCAAGCATCTCCTCCTGACCAAAACTGACAATAAAAGATTCAGCCAGACTACAGGTTTGAGCAGCTGAGTTGTTTCTAGGATCTCCTGCAATCTCAAGCTTGGAACACACACTTGTCTTTTGACTAAGTGTCTCTTATAGTGCAGTAAAACAACAGGTTTTCACACGGCGATTCCTCATTTACCTTGATCTGAAATCATTCTCAAACCATGTGGGATCAGTCCAGGGAGAAGGGGAGGAGAGGGGAAGGGAAAGGGGAAGTCCACAGTCCTCTAAAATCAGGCTTCTTAGCCTAAAGCTCAACAGCAAATAGCAGTCCACTTCCCCACATTGCTAGACTCCGAGCATTTAAAGAACATCAGCTGACCTCATTATGAGCTCTAACATAGCCAAAGGAATTCATATATTCAAATATTCTCTTGAGTGATGAGAAATATGGAGCATAACTTCAGACTTCTGCTGTTAAACTCTCACTTCTATCATAAACCAGAGTAAGAGTTCAATGCTGTTTTAGATGGAGGACTCATATTTTAAATAACTCATCTCATTAAGGCTTGGATTCCCTACTACAATTAGTTAAATTCCAGTTTGGATCATGCTTCACCTTGGATCACTTAGGGCTTCAGCCACTTATTGGAACTAACTCAATTTGTCTACAGAGAAGCTGTTTTCTATAGCAACAATAAGCTGTGATTGCAACTGGATGTCGGGAGAGCACAAATCCCGCAGTTATCCTGTACCAACATCCTCTCCTTCCATCAGAACAGCAAGTTTTTAAACCAGACTCATGCAAGCTTGCATGACACACCTTGTGTAAAACTGTTGGCAGCCATCAGGACAGCCAGTTGCTTCCTGTATAGACACTGTTCCATCAGTTTTGGTTTTTTGTCTCGCTAGAACAACAGCCAGTGTCTGAAAACTCCCACAACTGAAGCAACCACGCTGATATACCGCAGTCACTGGAGGTGCTCAAGAGCCACGGGTATGTGGCACTGGGGACATGGTTAGTAAGTCCAGTGAGGGTGGGCTGGGTTGGACTCAGCTATCTCAGTGGTCTTTTCCAGCCTTGGGTGCAACTTGCAAGAGGGAATGAAGCAGCAAACTGCCCAGCACTGAGCTGCATTCTTCTGACACATGGTATCAGTGAACTGCTGTATTTCCCTATCTTCTCTGGAGCTATTGATCTAACCTAACTGAAAAAGTAAGCCTGAACCTAGATATAAATCAGGATCATAGTCACCCATGGTTGCTTATATATTCAGAAAGACACTCCAGAGGGTAATTCAGCGCATCTAGAAATTAAAGTAGAAGTTCCTTAGTCAAAAATATTCCACAGCCAGATTTTCACCTCGCTACCACTACATTAAAAAGGAGAATCCAACTTGTGGTGTGGGTCATTGATGTTGTTCCGGGGGGAATTGTGGCTGTTCCATGCCCACAGGGTAGAAGACAGCCAGTCTTCCTCTAAGCCACATAAAAAGCTGCTTAGTGCTCCCAAAGCGAATGCTCACCAGTTGTTTCCAACTTGAAGGTCATCTTCTGGCCAGCAGCCTCGCAGATGTATTCTCCAGCATCTTTCTTCTCCAGCTGCTCCACAACCAGACGCCGTGTTTTGCCCACAGATTCCATTCTGAACTTTCTGGAGGAGGCAAGCAGTCTTCCATCCTTGTACCATTTTACTTTGGTTGGATCCTGTGCTACTTCACAGCTGAGGGAGGCACTTGCTGCCAGGGCAGCACTCACCTCTTTCTGCACCTGCTCCTGGTTTATAAACACAGGTTTTGGCTCTGAGGGAAGAAAAGAAAAAGTATTGACTGAGGGACCGAAATGAGACCAACTTGCAGGTTTGTATGTACAGGTTGGAACAGGTTTAGGTTACCACTTGTGCCCAAACTAATAGCCTTCACTAGAGAATATCAGCTCTTCTGTTGAAACAAAGTGTCAAATCTAGGCAAGAAAGAACCTAGGAACTGAAGGAACCAAGAGGGTCCTTGAACACCAGTCCCATGGTTGCAAGTCACTATGCAAACATATTGAACCCAAAAGAACATCTGTCCTGCAGGCAACCAAAACCTGAGTTCCTTTTACTTAAGACCCACTGTGAAACATCAAAACACATAAACATGTGATAGTCAAACCACTGGCTGCCTTTTCATGACCCAGAACAGTACTCCTGGCTTCCTGAACAGACTCCTCATGGCCTCTACCATTGCCACAACTGTGACTGTCAAAGGCACAAAGGAAATACGCTCACCAACGCAGTCCTTTGTTCTTTGTGTATGATTTGCAGATATCTATCTTACTTTGAGCTCTGGCAATAGTCAGCTCTACTAGGTCTCTTACTGTGAGTAGCAGACTCACCTATCCAGATGCAGCCTCCAACATAAAGGCATAGTAAAAAGGCAGTGTACTACTAGGAGAAGTTCCTGCTTCTCCTGTCATGAAAGGCTGCACGTAGAACATGCACTCCAGCCTCACTGCACATACTTATCTTAGTCAAATGTTTAGGTGAACAAGAATTACAGTTTGGGATCTCAGGCACAGGAGAGATTTGAATAATATCTTGAATATTGCTTCCACTGTACATATATTACTAATTATTGCTCTACAGACAGACTGAAACAGGTCTTTGTGTCATACTGAAACCAAATACTTTCTACAAACCCAGGCAATCAAGTCTAGGGAAAAAACCTCAGCACAGACTACAGTGATCCAGGTGCAGTATAATAGAAACTAGATTTTACTTTACTGTTCTCTGCTGTATTTCATACAACACCTGTCTTACCTGTGACATGAATCTTGAAGGTGAGTTTCTGGCCAGCAGCCTCGCAGCTGTACTCCCCTGCATCTTTCTTCTCCACCTGGCTCACCACCAGCCGACGCTGTTTAACCTCTGACTCTACCTTGAACTTCTTGCTCGAGGTGATCAGTTTCCCCTCCTTTTATCACTTGACCTCTGTGATAAAATGTTTGCCCATTAAGACCGGGATGTGGTAGCATTGTGGTGGAGTGCTTGTTCATTAGGACCGGGATATAATGGTGGAATATGGAGGCCACAAAGGTTGCAGAACACTCTAATTTTATGGGTAGATTGTGTACTCTGCGTAGTTACAGGCAAAGCGCGCCCCGATGGATACAAAGTTCCACGGAAGGACCAACCAAGGAACGACACACCAAGTCGCACGATCACAACCGACCAATTAAAGGACAATACGCTCGGGATGGACAATACAAAAGAAGTTGCAAGGGATGGGACGGCGCGGCAGTTGGAGGAACAATAATCCCCCTGTCGCCCAGCGCTGAATTGCCTTTTAGTTTTACCCGCTACAATTAATAAAAGTTTATAATTGGAACATTATTGGCTCATTGCTTATAAATTGATGACAACCTCCATCTTCTCCTGGGCCACCTCGCAGCTCAGCGTGGCATTTTTCTGTTGTTGCAGCCTTCACCACCTTCTGTACCTTCTCCTTGTTTGTAAATACAAATTCTGGCTCTGAAAAGAGAGAGATACATTAGTTTGGCCTCTTGAAAGAAGAGCAGGTTTTGGGGAAGGAGTCAGAAAAATGAATCAGTTCTCCCAGTCTGATGCCCCAAGAGAATGATGTGGAGAGAAGTTGTGCAATTTATGGATGCCCCATCCCTGAAAACATTCAAGTCTAGGCTGGATGGGTGTTAGAGCAACCTAGTCTCAAAGAATGTGTTCGTTTCCAGGACAGAGATTGGAACTGGATGATCCTCCAGGTCCCTTCCAACAAAAGGCATTCTGTGATGCTTCTTGTATGACTCTCATGACTCTTTCGTCCCCTAGCTGCCATTTACTTATGTCTTCAAAACATCAACTTATACAAAACATTCCTGTAGTATTCTCTCCCATGCTAAATGAGCCCTTCCAAGACAAAAACATGTTACATAGAGCACACCCCCTAGTGCTTGACACAAAGCCCCTGTTCTGAAACTTCCTGAGACGCAGCTGCATTGCAGAGTTGTTCTAGTGGTACAGGCACGTGGGAATGGAGAAGTGCAATCAGAACTTTCTTGTCTATGGCCTCATTCCCACAGCAAAAGGAAATTCCTGAAGATTTTAAAAGATGGAGCTGCCTCACAACTGTATTTAGAATAATTTGTTCAATTTCCTCATCAGAAATTAACCACCCCAAAGTTCAGCTCCAAAAATTTTAAGCATAGCAGGGAAAACTTACAAACTAATGACCGTTTTCTAAAACATTCTAGAATGAAAGGCCAAAATGTGTTCTCTCTCACCTGTGACATGAATCTTGAAGGTGAGTTTCTGGCCAGCAGCCTCGCAGCTGTACTCCCCTGCATCTTTCTTCTCTACCTGGATCACCACCAGCCGACACTGTTTGCCCTCTGACTCCACCTTGAACTTCTTGCTCGAGGTGATCAGTTTCCCCTCCTTGTACCACTTCACCTCCATCTTCTCCTGGGCCACCTCGCAGCTCAGCGTGGCATTTTGAGTCAGTGCAGCCTTCACCTCCTTTTGTACCTTGTCCTTGTTTGTAAACACGTCTTCTTTCTCTGCAGGGACATCACAACAGTCACACCATTTTGCTGTAGTCTGCTGCAGAGCTTACTCCAGTTCCCCATTTTCATTATACTTGCCCTTCACAGGGACCATCATGATGCCTCATTAAGACAGGAAAATACTTTCCCCTCTATTTTGCCTTGGGAAATGAATAGGCATATCATTTCATATCATATCATAAATCTAAACATTTCGCAGTCTGATAGCAGATTTGGACATGAGATTTAGAACACCTGCATGCACTGCTGAACCTCCTCCCTTCTCTTTGTTTCTTCTGATGTCTCTCTACATTTCCAGTAAATCAGAAGGGAATGGCCCTCTAGAACAGGTTGCCCAAGGAGACTGTGGATGCTCCATCCCTGCAGGCATTCAAGGCCAGGCTGGATGTGGTTCTGGGCAGCCTGGGCTGCTGCTTGGCAACCCTGCACATAGGAAGAAGGGGGTTGGAACTGGATGAGCACTGTGGGCCTTTGCAACCCAGGCCATTTATGAGTCTGATTAGTGGCATTTTCCACCTCATTGTGTCATTCAAATTTTGTAACCAGATCTCATCAAACACCTCCCCTTTTCTCACTCCTTGCATGCCTGGTGTGCTCTTGCACTGTAACCCTGCAGACACCAGCTGACTACAAGAGCTGCACAAGTTACCCTCCTTGCCTATTGTTTGTTGCAGTAATTCATTCCTGGATGGAAAAGCACATGTAGAAAAGTGTTGCTATGACACTAGATGACAAAGAAAGTCCTATAGCCAAAATGTTTTGCACCAGAGAGGCTGTAAGTTGATCCTCCAAATGCAAGACACACAAAATGAAGTGTTCCTTTATCTCTGGGATTCCAAGCATTTTCTCACCTCTGACTTTCACTTGGAATGTTGCTTTGTCATCTTTTGTTTCACAGCTGTAGCTCCCTTGGTCTTTCAGGGTCACATTTTTGACCATGAGCTTGCGGTGCGTCCCCTGGGAGATGATGGTTGTCCTCTGGTCCTGCTTCACCTCTATTTGATCTTTCTTCTATACGACAGCTCCGCTTGCAGCTGACACCTCACACACCAGCTCCAGGTCTTCAGAAGGACTGACTGATATTTCTGGAGTCGTTTTGGACTTGCTGACAAAATTAATGGCTTCATCTGAAGAAAAAAAGAGAAAGTGGTTTACATCCTGACTCAGGCTTATTCAGCACAGCATTAAGATACAGTTAGAACTGATTGTAATGTCTCTGCTCATTACATCTGGGGGATCAAGTTTCACCTCTGGAGGTACTCACATACAAACGTGTGCTTGATTCTCCTGTGTAAGGAAAGAGTAAGTTCTATGCAGACAGTTCTTATTTCTTTTAATCAATTCTGTATTCTGCACATGTTCTTCTGAAGCTAAAATGAAGGCAGCTAAGTAACCTGTTTGCAATACATGAACAAACCAATTCAACACCTTGTCTCTAAGCTAACAAGCAGCGTTTGATGAGCACATCAGTATTTCATGCCCTTCATTCCATCCAGACTGTATTGGCAATAACTATGCTGGTATTAACAAGGATAGCAATTACAAGCAAAATGGTAGAAATACAGAAGATATAAGGAAAAGGGAACTCACCAGAGCTGAGGCGATCCTCCCTGGTGAGCGATCTCCAAGAGATGCTGCCTCAGTGAGGGTCAGCCCTTAAATGAGGTCTCAGAGGAGGTGGAGTCGAACTCCACCCCTCCAGGGAGCACAGCTACATAACTTTCACCTGTGCTCCCACAGCTGACCCCACACTTGCCTCAGCTGATCAATCAGTGGTTCACATTGTGATCTCCCATACACTCCACCCCTTCACAACGTGAACCAATGATTAGGTGAGTTCCCCTTATTACAGAGACCCAATCACGATGCTGATACAATCTCCCATCGCATTAGATGTTGATATTATTCAAATGATGATGATTGGATGGGTGTTTATGATCTTCCATGGGCCAGTGCTTGATAGATGTTACCGGAGACAAATCATCTTGAAGTGCAGGTCCGTCTGCGTTTCATCAGTCCAGAGTAATGGTCCTAGAGGCTTAGAATCAATCTTAAGGAGAGTAATATAGATGTTTCAAGGGTACTAGGAGGGGAAGATCCGCCCTCCAGGGCAAGATACAGGCCGTGTTCTTACCTTGGGTCAATACTTCTGCTTGTACTGGATTATGTCCCGGCCTCCGATACCATACCCTCTGGCCAGATATCTGTGGCTGTATAACTATATCTGGCACCAGAGGAGGAGTCTTGATCTGCCACAGGGACATAATAGGTGTTCCTTTAGCAATAAAGGCCGGAGTATTGACCACGATGTCAGTAGGCCATGTACCTATCACCGAGGGGATGACTGAACCTCCCACCTCCAATAATCTCCCCCAAGGTGCAAGTAGGCCACACCATTTGGGTCCTACCTGCACCTTCCAAGGCCAATTTATCTTATGGATTCCCGGTTCTAAATTCTCAGGGGCAGGGAGCAGAAGATTATTTTCAGTACCAACCTGCGGTTTTACCTTATTATCGGTGCCTGTAATTTGGATCCTAAGAGGGGAGGCCCATATAGTTTGTAACATTTTCAGGGCACTGGGTCTGCCATCCCGAGGTCTTTCATTCAGGTCCCGCACGGTTTCATATAATCTTTTTGTCCACCCCTGCAGGGACTGAGAGTCTGTTTTCAGGGCAGCCTTAAGGATACCATTATAACGTTCAATAAGGCCTGCCCCTGTTGGGTTATATGGCAGGTGGAATCGCCATTCAATGTTGTTTTCTTCTGCCCAGCGCTGTATCATCGCTCCAGTGAAGTGAGTCCCTTGGTCACTCTCGATAACTTGAGGTGTCCCGTATGCAGACATCAGTTTAGTAAGTGCCTTAATTGTGTATGCTTGATTTGCCTTTGGTACAGGATAGGCTTGCAGCAGTCCACTTACAGTGTCAACGCAGGTCAGGGCATATCTCGCCCCCTCAGACCGAGGGAGGGGCCCAATGTAGTCGACCTGCCATCTCTGAAGAGGACTATATCCTCTAGCAATGTGGGATGTTGTTTCAGGCAACGGTCTCGGTCTCATCTTTGAGCAAGCATCGCAATCCTGACATGCTTGAACGATATCAGATAGTTGTACAGGCAGCCCCCATGCTTTAGCAGCTGCCCACATTATCTTCTGTCCAGCATGCCGTAGCTTCTGATGTAACCAACGGGCAATATTTTCAGATTGTGAATTCTCAATCCATCAGATTCGGGCCAGTGTGTCAGCTTCATCATTTCCTGGTGACTGCAAGGGTTGATGACCAGAGACATGGTAGACACATACTGTCCTGTGTTTGACCGTATTCCAAATGTCTACCCACATGTCTTTACCCCAAATCGGTCGGGCGTGGATAGTCCATTCCTGGGTAGCCCATTGCGTAATCCACAGAGTGAGCCCCCGGTACACAGCCCAACTATCTGTACAGATGTTCAGGACGCCGTCACCAGGTTCTTTAGTTATAACCATCCACACGGCTCGCAATTCTGCCCATTGGCTGCTTTGACCATCCCCCTCATCAAACCAGATGGTCTCAGTAGAGGGATGGTATGCTATTGCTCGCCACTTGCTCGGGTTGCCTCTGCTGGACCCATCCGTATACCAGGCATCTTCAGGAATAGGATATCTTCCTTCCTGAACGGGACTCTTCTCTGGTGGAGCAACCATCGGTTCTTTTGATGTATCACTGTGATACGTCACTGGGCCTAGGATCTTCTGTAGTTCTTCTTTAAGTGGAGATGAAGACAGACTGCTTCTCTGGCTTAGATAGGCGACCCATCGTGCCACCGTTTGTGCTTGGGCCACCCCCGTCTTAGGAAGGTGAGTCAAATCTCTCACCCACCCCTGGATTGGTAATGAAGTCTTAACTATGACCTCTGCTGTTTGCGTTATCGGCTCTACTGCTTGTAATGCCGAATAGGCAGCCAATAACTGTTTCTCAATCATGCTATATCGTTCTTCTGCTCCGTGCCAAACCTGAGACCAGAATCCAATGGGGGTTCGAACAGAACTCTGGCGTTGCCACAGGCCCCAGCCAAAACCATCTTGA
This sequence comes from Coturnix japonica, assembly GCF_054131305.1. NCBI lineage: Eukaryota > Metazoa > Chordata > Aves > Galliformes > Phasianidae > Coturnix > Coturnix japonica. Next base: position 14,506,843 of record NC_140671.1, on the reverse strand, counting down.
GTAACATGAACATCTAGTTCAGCTGGGAGGGTCGGATCAAATATACCCAACGCCTGAGCTTGTTTAACTGCCAGTTTTGCCTGTTGGAAAGCATCCTGTTCTATCTTTCCCCAATTCCATGATTGACCCTTCTTTGTAAGCTTGTATAATGGCCTTAATAGCTGAGCTAAATGAGGTATAAAGGAGCGCCAATACCCCAATATACCCAAACATTCTTGCAATTGTTTTGATGTTGTAGGGACTGGAAACGCTTGGACTTTATCTACTACCGCACTGGGTAGTACTTTGGTTTTCCCGGACCAAATTACTCCCAGGAATTTTACAGATAGCCCCGGACCTTGCACCTTCTGTGGGTTTATAGCCCACCCTCTTTTCTGCAGGTAAGCTATCAACAAATCTGCTGCTTGTCTCACCGCCTCTAACGAATCGGATGTTAACAGGAGGTCATCAATATAATGATATAAATTGACATTATTTGGCTTTTCCCACTTAGCCAGATCACGTGCCACTAAATTATGACAAAATGTGGGCGAATGTACGTACCCTTGGGGTAGGACCTGGAAAGTCCATTGCCTCCCTTCCCATGTAAATGCAAACTGATCTTGCGATTCTTCACTGATTGGAATACTGAAGAATGCATTCGCCAAATCCAAGACACAGTGATATGTTTTGATTTCCCTGCTTAGTGTGTCCATTAGGGAGGCAATATTGGGTACAGCCGCATGAACAGGTGGCGTGACCTTATTTAATTCCCTATAGTCTACTGTCATCCTCCATGTTCCATCCAGTTTTCGCACTGGCCATATTGGGGAGTTATATGGGCTATGTGCAGGCCTTATAATACCCACTCTTTCTAATTCCTGCACCGTCTTTGTTATTTCATCCTGCCCACCCGGGAGTCTGTACTGTTTCACATTAGTAATCCGGCGTGGCTTCGGCAAACAAATAGGCTCATGTTTTGCATGGCCTCTCAATATTGTCTGGATTGCCCGGATACTAATGCATCTCTGCCGCAATCGGAACTCTCCCACTGTTGTATGGAGAGCCAGACCCCACAGGATATCAATTCCTAATATATACTCTGGAATTGGGGCAATGGATATCTTGTACTCCCGTGGTGGAAGACGCCCGACCCCCAGTTTTACCCAGGTTTGGGTGACCGGAATGGTTTGTCCCCCAAAACCTCCAATCATCACTCTATTACCTTTAAATTTAGTTGGGTCTCCATATATTATAGATGTCTCTGCCCCGGTATCAACTAGGGCCATAACCTTCTGTATATTCTTTCGGGACCAGTATATCGTCAGTTCCACATAGGGCCTCCGGTCCCGTCTAGAGGCCCTAGGAGGACTGACATCCCTCGTCAAGCCATGAACTGAGCCAGATTCAAGTCTTTTACCTCCGATACCTCCGGTGTCATAACCCGAGGCACCTGAGGTGGCTTCTTTTTCCTATTTGGAACTATAAAATCTTCTAAATTCCATGTTGTTGTTGGTCGCCGCTCTATAAATCTTATCCCTGGCCTTTTGGGTTTATTCTGAAATTTTTGTTCATCCTTCAGTTGCTTCCACAACTGAAGGAGAACCTGATTGGGCTGCCCATCAATTTTTGAAAACTGAACGCCTGCCCGGAGCAGATCATTAAACATTTGTTTCCGGGATACCCTAACAGGTCCTGCCCGAGAAGTTCGCGGGGCCGATCTTCTGGCTCGCACTATTGGAAAAGCCTCGGCATCCTCAATCACCCTGATATTGCGCTTAGCTCGTAAACGCTCAGTTTCTCCGAGGTCTGCTACCAATTGGGCGGCTTGTTGGACTACTGCCTCTGCGGATACTACTGGATTAAGTATGGAAACCAAGGTTCCATACATATGAGAGGGTGCTTACTGTAAAATTAGGTCCCTCATTCCCGCAGAAAATTTAACCATATCAGGGCTATCGAATGTGTCTTTGTAGATAGCCTCTCTCATACCTAATTCGCGTATATAATTTTGAAGGTCTTCCATAGAAGACCACATCCCTGTGTTTACTGGCATGTCAGTTTTATTTGTCCACACCATGCGGCAAGCAGCCGTTATCCATTCTACAATTGAATGGTTTTCTTCAGGGAACTGAGTCCCAGCATACAGTCTCTGCCGAAGGGCAGGATGTACTGTTATTGTGGCCAACTTAGATACTTCGGGGCCACTAACCAGTACACTATCTGCCCCTGAATCCCATAACCGTAATAACCAAGCCGGAACACTTTCCCTTGGCCTTTGCCTAAATCGTTGCACTAGGTCCATGAGTTCAGTAGGTGTATATGGACGGGCTGTTACATGTAAAACAGATTCGGCAGGGGGCCATTGATCAGGAGGCACTCCTGCTGGTCGATCTTGAATTTTCTTTGTTTTTTGAGTTATTACTGGACGGACTTCTAGTGAGTCCGTCTCAGATGGTTTTTCTAGATCAGATTTAGTGATCTTATTTTGATTCATTTCTTCAGGATCTTGATCGTCATTAAATGAAATGTATCTAATTTGAGGGTTGGAGGAAGAAAATGACGGTTTTTTTCCTGTCAATAGATTGATCTCACCCTCCAATTTTTCAATACGGGCCTTTAACAATTCATTTTCATGTGCAATGTTGTTTGATTTTATCTCTGCCCGATTTAAAGCATTTAATAATGGCCAGGCTGCCATAGATGCAGCCATTCGCTTTTCTTTTGTAATTAAGATATCTTTTTGTAGTCCTAGAAAGTAATCAGTTAGACAATAGGCGTCCATGTTATTTGGTACTCTTAAAGGGCCCCATTGTTCAATAATTGTTGCTAATTGGTAATATGGGGACGCCTCAAAACCTGGAATTTGTCCAGGAAGGCATGTCCCTAAGGGGGTGGTCTTCTCCCCCTTGTACCAATTAAAGATTTTCCACACAAAGGACATTTTTTTTTTTCCTTATATTTCTAGATGCCAAGTCAGTGGCTCCTGCCTGGCTCGCCAAATGTATTGGCAATAACTATGCTGGTATTAACAAGGATAGCAATTACAAGTAAAATGGTAGAAATACAGAAGATATAAGGAAAAGGGAACTCACCAGAGCTGAGGCGATCCTCCCTGGTGAGCAATCTCCAAGAGATGCTGCCTCAGTGAGGGTCAGCCCTTAAATGAGGTCTCAGAGGAGGTGGAGTCGAACTCCACCCCTCCAGGGAGCACAGCTACATAACTTTCACCTGTGCTCCCACAGCTGACCCCACACTTGCCTCAGCTGATCAATCAGTGGTTCACATTGTGATCTCCCATACACAGACAGAACCTGCCTGAGGAGCAAGCTGATGGCTGTCAGCTACAGGCAGACCTAGCTTTGTACTGCATTTCTTAGAGCAACAACTGTTGCTTTCAGTCACTGAATATACCAAGGCCAATTACTATGCCAGGAACATTTATGGCATCAGTGAACAAAAAATGCGTTAAAAATTGTAATAGACAGGAGCCATTTATTCTTTTATAACTAGGTGACCAAAGAACAACAGTCCTTCTAGAGTCAAGCTGTTAAGAACTAATAGCATCAATCAATATCACATAGATAGATTACTTCCCTGCCCTAAGACCATCTTGCGACCATTTGGTGCTCCTAATTAAGCCCTCTTGATGGCATTTTGTCTGAGCCATGCAACATTTTGTGATAGGAGTTACTGCTAGTGTTCCCTTAACCCTACACCAAAGTAGGAGGTATCCATTCTCAGGGAATCATGCAGGCTTCCTCTGTATTTGATGCTCAGAGACAGCCCCAGAACTTTTTAAATCTTAGCTTAGCTCTCATCCAATAATGTTCATCAAACAGTGCAACTTGTCCTTTGGGGATGCCTTTGTTCTGCATCAACCAGTTCCAACGGAGTCTTCTTGGCTTGTTTTAGATCAGTTTTTCAACAGATAAAGCCAGGATCTTTGAATTACAAAGTGAAATTGCAGAATGCATGATTCTCAACCAAACAGAACAGCAGGTGGGATGCAGGGTGAATACCTGAACCAACACCACCTGCAAGCAATCCTTCAATATCTTAGGAATCTCTAGCCACCCCAAATCCAGTGTTGTGCTTGATCTATCATCTCTGCTGAGTTTTTAGCTAAGCTGATGGTGAGCATCACGGTGGTGATGGGTGAGCAGTCAGACTAGAGGGTCTTAATCAACCGTAAGGATCCTGTGATCAGAGGAACGTGAATGTGCTGTTAAAGGTCACAAGCGCTGCACTGCAGCATGAGCATACACAGCGAAAGGCTTTCAGTAGAGCTTCAGTTCATAAATGAGGACTGGGTTATGGAAAATAGGCTCAAGATATAAAACAGAAAACAGATCTTAACGCCAGGTTCTGTGAATGCAACCAGCTGAATTTCACAGATATTGAATTTCAATGACAATTTCTTGTGTTATTTTACCCTCCAGCTCCACCCTGAACAGGAACATGTCAGTGACAAGCATTACTCCTCCAGGCTTGACCTAACAGTGCTTTACTTGCACTATGAGCTAATGGCTGTGCTTACAGCACCTCAGGGAGACACCTCAGAGATCACAATGTCCTTCGGGTACAGCAGGAGACACTCAACTCTCCAAATGTGGAGTTTAATTTGTCCAAAGAGGAGACAGGATTCCCATGCTAATAACTTAGGACCATTTCAGTCATAGGTTTAAAGATGATGTAAGTGCTGAGGCAATACATGAACTAGATGAATGAAGCCCAGATGTCAGGGCTCAAGTCGTGACTCCAGCCCCAGCTGGAGCTAAGGCTGTCTTGAATTCATCACAACACAGTTACATTATTTGCTCATACTGTGGATTTGCATAGGGACAACAGGAAGGTCAGAATTGCTTCAATAGAGCTATGCAATCTTTGTCCTAAATACTGGAAACCCACAGCGTTGGACAAATAAAATGAATTAAGTCTGAAGTGCTTTACATGGATTGTGATCCTATGTTTGCCTCACAAACTTACCTGAGACTTTCCAATCAAAAATCAGAGTGTCATCTCCAATTGTGTAGATGTATGTTCCCTCGTCTTCTTTCGTTACAGCTGAAGCCACAAGCTTATGCAGTTTCCCTTTATCTTCCATTGTGAATTTCTTACTGGTCTTGATTTCTTTGCCATTTTTGTACCACTTCACCATGACATTGGCTTCAGAGGTCTCAGAAACAAATTCAGCTTGTTTTCCAGCAACGGCCCTGATTACTCCTCCACTTGTCTCTTTGATTACGAAGTTTGCCAGTGCTGAAACAAAATATGAAGACACAAAATACATATGATGGTAAAGAACTGCAGGGACATTGGTGACCATGAGGCATTCATTTATCATAAGATCAAACGTGCACGTTTAATCCTAGTTCTAATTGCTAGATTCTAATTCAGAAGCTGGCAAATTGGCAGCTTTTATAAACCACGTACCAGATTACCTTATCTCCACAAGTTGAAGGACGTACACTGTACAGGGGACAGAGCCAAAGGAAGAAGCCCAAGGCTTCAAGAAAATGTCTAAAATAGGAAAACTGAGGAAAGAATTGGAACAAGCAAACTAGAAGGAAATCAATGGAGGGGGTATCTATTACTGCACTGTAACCCCCTGGCAAACAAATCAAGCCTAAAAGATAGAGATATCACTTAGGACTGAAAAGAAAAAAAGAAAAAAAAGAATTCCTTTATGGAAATTAATTGGAGTGCAAAAGTTAGATGATAAAACTGGCCCTTATTAACACACAGTGGAATAATTGACTTCAAAGATTCAAAATCTCACCACTGTCTTAGCCAAAAGTTCAAGCCTAAGTCCACGGTCCTATTTTACTGAGGGTAATTGAGCTTGTTTTCCAACTTCTTGTTAACATATCATTTCAAAACAGCGCACACAACTGAGTTGGGTCTGTTGAGACAGCGCAGTCAGAGCTGCTAAAATCAAAGTCTGGATTATGCATGCATTTGTTCTGCAGTTCCAAGAACACGCATGTATAATACAAATTCAACAACGTTCTACAGAATGCCTGTATTTAGGAGCTCGAGAGCCAGCTGATGGACACTGGGATGACTGAGATCCTGTCAATACATTTAACTCCATCCTATCATACAGTCAAATTTCATTCATTTTTTCAGGAACTGTCTCTTATCATTGTAGTCCCGTCACCACTGCTGGATGTGAGCCCAACCACACAAAAGCAGCTGCTGGTTTTCACTGCAGATACTGCAGTAAGGAGAAACAGCCTCCAGACTGGACCAGCTGAGCGTGGCCCTACCAGGATTTGCTCCAAAGGTCTTATTACCAGTAGTGCTTCCCGATGAAATACATGGGGGTCCTCCTTTGATTCCAACCCCAACCCACCCCACCATGCCCCCTGATAACATCCATCAGGGCCACATCTCGACAGCTCCTGAACACCTCCAGGGATCCCACCACCTACCTGGGCAGCCTGTGCCAGTTAATTCTGTGGGCAGACCTGCCAGTATGAAATATTATGCTAACATGACAAAGAGAGAGAAGAAAAGCAAAATTAAGACTAGCTGACAAGCCTTGGCAGGAAGTTCTGCTCTCCATCAATTTAGTCCCTGTGACTCTTCACAGGTGTTTTCTACATTTGGGATCACTGCTACAAAAAGAGATGTTGACATCATCTCTTGTGGCCACCCTGACAGAAGAGCAGGAAGGCTGGGATGCTCTTTTTCCTGTCTTTCCCTTGATTTCCTCTATATCTTAGGGACGAATCACAGGACAGAACACAGAAATCAAATGGCTCTACAAAGCAGATTGGCCAGTTCAAGTCAAAACAGCCACTGAAAACACCCCAGATGCTGTCTGACAACAGCTGGACTGTCGGGGAGTCAGGTGAATGCAGTCTGCTGGCCCTGGGCAGGAAGAGGACAGCCCAGACTGTCACATACCTTTCACTGAAAGCTGATAGAGCATTTTATCCCCCTCACAGATGCACTGATAACTTGCAGCATCATCCATTGAGTCGTTGTGAATTTTCAGGGTGTGTTTCTTCCCCACAATTTGCAGTTCATAATTTTCACTGGCCTTGAGCTCCTTCCCATCCTTCATCCACTCCACAGTAGCACCTGTGTCTGAAAGCTCAGCCTGCAGTTTGGCTTCCTCACGCAGCCGAGCGCAGATCTTTTCTACATCTTTGCTCTTCTTGGTAAATCTCACTGCAGCACCTGTCAGGAGCAAAGGCCTCGTTATTTCAATTTAGATCAGGCTAACGTGGTCAATGTTTGCTGCAACATCTCTGAAAAAGTATCACCTTCTGTTCCTGCACTCATCATTGTGTCAGTGCTGAGCAATTCACGATATTTCATTTGGTCTTCTTGCTGGATTTACTAAGTAAAAATCAACCAAACATCTCCTTCTACTGATTAAGAATGCTCTAAACATGCTTCTGCAGAGGTTTCCACCCAATGACAAACAGGTCCTCCCATCATGAATGTTTATTTGTTCTACTTTGTCATGCAAAGCTGATTGATAGAGATATTATTGGAATGATTGCTCCCCTACTTCTAAACTATTCCAGTGCAATCAGAAAGGCTGTCTGAACCTGCAGCTGAAAGTACTGCTCTATGGTCATGCAGTGGTAAACCTGGTGACTGAATGCACTGGCCAATAGCTGTGAACTGCAGACATTCATCAGCTGGCATGCTTGCACGTTGTTGTAAGGTCAATAGTAAACATGGCATCCCCTCCAGGTACAGCTTCACCAGTTGTTAGGGGGGATTTCACAGCCAGGACTGGGTCTGAGGAAGAACATGTATGTCTTAATGCTCTTTAGATGCAAGTCTGGTATCTCATTTAGAGATGGAAGATTAAATCATAGGTACATTTCTACTTCTCCCTTTGCATGAGTGCTAGAAGAAGCACTTCTGTGCTTAAGATCTGTTACAGAAAGTTCTGCCTCTTGCACATGTGAGATATCAAAAGATAAGGATATTCATGTCTCTGTCACAGAAACAACTCGTATCACTTTAGTGGTAGCTGGAGGTTGATAGGAGATAGGAGAACTAGGAATAAAGGAAAGCCTTTGGTGTGTTAATGCACTGCTATCCTTAAAGTCAAAGGAAGCATCTTTAGGGAACCAACACAGCTGCTCAGCACACACTGACCCATTTCCATTGGGGTTTTTGTGCTTACCAAGGTGCACGCTCCCTGGGAATTCCAGAGACGGGCTCTGTCCATGCGCATTGACTGCAGACACTCGGAACTGATCATCAGCCTCTTCAGACAGATTGCTCACCGTGAACTCTGGGACGGGGACATGAGACTCGTGGCACCTCACCCAGGTGAAGCCAGTTAGTTTCTTGCATTCCACAATGTAGCCATCGACTGGAATGGGGCGGTGCATCTTTGGAGGGGACCATGCCAGCGTCACTGAGGTTTCTGTTTTATTTTTCACCACGGGGTCAGTTGGGGACTGGGTGGGAGGTTTTCTGGGAGCTGAACAGAAATAAATTTCAGAAATATTAGCATAAGGTCATGTAGGCTGGAAAAGACCTTCAAAAGACCTTCAAAATCAGCAGACTCAACTTTCAGCATGACCTACTGAGTCCCACCATTAACTACTGTGGTACCTGAGGACATACATGACAAGCTTATTCCTGCAGGTATTTACATAGTGAATATATTCACCCTCTGGTTGCTTTGGAACATTTTAGAGGTTAAAATCCCATCAGACTTTTTCACTGTGTGCAGCCACTGATACAGGCAGGAGGCTGGGAATTACCTGATGGGCTCTAGTTACAGACTACTGACTACTGACACAGTAAAGGATTGATTTCATTTAATTTTGGCCATCAGAAAGTTTGGTGTCTGGTTTCAGTCACCCATCTGGACTCCAATTATAATCATATGGAGAACAGCACATTCAGGAGAACTCATCTCAATAAACCTGAATGAAATCACAGAATCATAGGATCATGGGAGGGCTTGGGTTGGAAGAAACCTTCAAGATCATTAAGTGCTAGATGCCAAAGGTCCCACTAACACAGTATTAAGCCAAAAGCTTAATACTTTTAATACTAATAAAGCTGGAATCAGATCTCCTGACCTTACCATCAGAAACTGAGATGTCATATTTTGCTCAGAGGTGACTGCTTGTAGGAGGGACAGCTTCCGAGCTTTTTCTGCTCCAGGAACCAGCTCGAGCTTCAGAATTTAAACAGCAGTCAGAAATTAAACTGAGCTTTGTCACCTCCATCAAATAGAAGGAGTGGTTGGGTGGTACAGGTTTCCAAATCGCTTAGAAACTGTCACAACAATCAGATGCCTACCTTTTCTTTTTTAACTTGTTAATACATAGAGCTTAATAGCATCAGAATGCCCCAAGCACTTCAGACAACAGGGCAGCTGTAAACCCTTCTTTAAGGATTCCTTTGTTTAACCACTGAGTAACTGTAATTCAGTGGTGCTGGTAGGAGAAGGGAAGTCCTAATCTTCCCAGATGGTGAACAGAGTTGATGTTCACATGCAGACTGGTGCTGCAGCAGAGCCAGAAACCACTCATTTGGGAAACACAGCACCAAGAAAATAATGGGAATAGCTTCATAAAATCAGGAGCTTCACTCAAATTTCATGTCAGATCTATAATTCTTCCTATTTTCAGGAAGAAATGATTTCCCTTTTTCTTGTAGTTTTATTTTCTTTTCCTTTCCAGCAAGCAGCTTTGTAGCTTACAAATTGTTTTCTAATCACCTCCTGGTGTGGACAAATCACACAGGTCTGACTCCATGTTTTACATAGTTAGCATATTATATTTGTTCCACTATGGAACTGTACAGTCATAGAATGGCCTGGGTTGAAAAGGATCCCAAAGATCATCCAGTTCCAACCCCCTGCTATGTGCAGGGACACCATCCACCAGACCAGGCTGCCCAGAGCCACATCCAGCCTGGCCTTGAATGCCTGCAGGGATGGGGCATCCACAGCCTCCTTGGGCAACCTGTTCCAGTGCGTCACCACCCTCTGAGTGAAAAACATCTTCCTAAGATCCAACCTGATCCACAACCCCTACACACCCTCAGAGCCCCCTAGAGGCCCTAGTCCTCCTATTGCCCACCACAGCCCCATATGCCCACTAGAGTCCCCCTCAACTCTCTTTACAGGCCCTGCACAGCTCTATATAACAGTCTTATAGAACTACCTCTAGTAGAAGCAATCTCCACACAGAGATCCTTTCCCAGCACACTGCGCCATGGGGGGAGCAAAACGGGGGGGGGGCACATAGACACACAGCGCCGGGGGGGCCCGTAACCGACCCCCACCCATCCTTTAAAGGGGTGGGGGGTCCGTTTTAATGAAGGGGGGGCCGAGATCGCCTTCACCCCCCACCCCCCCATCCCCACCCCATCCTTTAAAAGGGGGGTGTCCATTTTGGTGTTGGGGGGCAGTGACAATCCGCCCCCCCACCCCATCGTTTAAAGGAGGGGGGGTCCGAGACCACCCCCCCCACCCCATCTTTTAAGGGGGGGGGTCAGGGGCTCATGGGGGGCAGCACATCGTGCACAACATTGTGGGGGGGGGGGGCTTTAAAAGGGGGGAGTTACAAAAAGCATAGCTCTCAACTATAGATGGGATTGGGGGGGGCTCAATCGATGGGGGGGGGCCCTTCATGCAGGGGGGGCACAGCGTAAGTCAGCGGCTTTGAGGGGGGGTGTTGGGGCTGTTTGGCCTTTGGGGGGGTTATTGTGTGCCCCACCCCCACCACCCCCACACACAATGGGGTGTTAATGTGGGGGGGGGGGGCTTAGATTAGTTGCGTTCCCTATAGCACTGCCCCCCCCCGTCATTAACCCCCCCGCTTTATCCTTACGGCTGAGCCCCCCCCCGACAGCGCCCCATTCATCTTGATGGGGGGGGGGGGTTTGTCACACGACCCCGGCGCGGCTTACGGCACATCGTCGACCCCACCCCACCCCCCATAACCCCACCCGGGGGGGGAGGGGGCGATGTGGTGAGTGGGGGGGGGGTTCCGGAGGTGGGGGTGAGCAAAGCGCAATATGGGGGGGGGGGTCCTATAACTGGAGGGCAGCGGCTGCACAAAGAGCCCGCGGGGGTCAGAGAGCAGCACTTTGGCTGGGGGGGGTCCACGGGGTCCGGGGGTAATGCTGCCCCACCCCCTCCCCCACCCCCCACTGCTGACCCCCCCCCCGCGTTGCCCCCCCGCCCCAACGTCAGCTCCTGTGGCAGCTCCTCGTCGCTCTCCTCCTCCTCTTCCTCGTCTGGGGGGTCAATATGTGTGGGGGGGGGTCCCATCGGGCAGCGGCAGCTCCGCCTGCTCCGATTGGCTGAGCCGCAGTGCGCGGGAGCGGCTGTTGTGTGCCGGTCGGTGGAGGGGCGGCTTTTCATGGAGCTGCCCCGCAGCCAACAACAGCCTGAATGAGATCCTGGAGTCCCAGACGCTGGAGGATGAGCTGGGAAAGAGCAGAGGCTCCCCACAGAAGGGCAAATCACGTCTGATAACGTGAGTGTGGAGCACAGCCAGCCCCTTCCTCACATGTTTGGGGCTTCCATGTTCCTCTGTGCCCATTGCAATGTGCCACCCCAATCCTGCTGCCCATCCAGGAGTGGATGGGATGAGCAGGTTGGGATGCACAGAGCAGTGCTCAGACATTGCTGGGACATTTGTGCACTGCTGTTGAGCTTCCCTTTGTGCAGCAGGGGAGAGGATGGAGGTTTACAGGTGGATGGTTGTTATTTCTATGGCATTGCACAGGTGGTAGAACCTTGTCCATTCCCAAACTTATTCCAGGGCATGCGGGAATTTGTGCAGTTGTAGTTCCTGAATTGTGCTATTTAAAACCCTCCTGTAAATGGGGATGTTTTGTAATGCCTGCTGGGGCTGCAGGCAGCATTGCCTTCCTCCTTAGGGGGCAGGTTTAATCACAAGCCTCCCTATTTCCTATCACAAACGTCCTACAAACCATGTCTGGGCATTGCTGTCTCGGCCTGGATCTCAGCTCCTGAGACTGTCAGATGTGAAGCAGCAGCAGCTGGGACAGGGCTGGCTCTGTGTGCCCTCTCTGGGTCTGTGGGCACAGAGTGGGGCAGAGGGATGACTGTGAGAGGGAGGAATTGCCCAGCCACAAGAAAGAGGAAATCAGCTGAAAAGGGGAGATTTGAGAAGCACTGAGGCTGTGGCTGCTTTGACAGTAAGAAGAAACCAAGCTGTCACTGTGCAGATGGGAACTCCAGTAGGAGAGCTGTGGTGGCTTTACAGATGGCAGACAGCAGCTGGAGTGTAGAGCCAAGGGTAGGGGGGGGATCTTCCTCTTAGCAATGCCATGCAAAGAATGATGCAGACTCCTGCAGGGTCGGCTTTGCTGTGTGACCCTGGATGGAAGCAGCTGGAAGGTCTCAGCCCTTCTGCATTATCCCAGGAGCTGGGGCAGTGCTCGGTCTCATCCCACCTCTGCTAATAGCAAATGCAGAATCCCTTATCTGAGTGCCCTTTTCTCTCATGTAGAGTCACCAACCCTGGGAAGTTCACAAAAAGTTTGGGTGTTGTGTTGAGGGATGTGATTTAACTGGGAAGTATTGGTGATGGTTGGACTGGATGATCATAAGATCATCCAGATCATAAGATCTGAGATCATAAGATCATAAGATCATCCAGGTCTTTTCCAACCTTGAAAATTCTATGGAGTTGTAGCAGATTGTGGGGGTGTAGGTGTGGTATATATATGTACACAGATGGGAATATCCGTATGGAAAAGATAGATCCATGTGTGTTCTGGGCTGCACTGAAAAAGGGGTGGCCAGCAGGAGAGGGAGGTGATTGTCCACTCCTGCTCAGCTCTTGTGAGGCCATATTTGCAGCACTGTGTCCAGGCCTGGGAAGGATGTGGAGCTGTTGGGGGGGGTCCAGAGGAGGGCCACTGTGATGATCAGAGGGCTAGAGCAGCTCTCCTATGAGGAAAGGTGGAGGGATCTGGGCTTGTTTAGCCTGGAGAATGGAAGGCTGTGGGGAGACCTCATTGTGGCCTTTGAGTACTTGAAGGGAGCGTATAAACAGGAGGGGGAATGGCTGTTTATGAGGGTGGATAATGATAGGACAAGGGGGAATGGTTTAAAACTGAGACTGGGGAGGTATAGGTTGGATCTTAGGTAGATGTTTTTTGCTCAGAGGGTGGTGACACACTGGAACAGGTTGCCCAAGGAGGCTGTGGATGCCCCATTCAAGGCCTGCAGGCATTCAAGGCTAGGTTGGATGGGCTCTGTCCATGAGCATTGACTGCAGACACTTGGAACTGATCATCACCCTCTGCAGACAGATTTACAGCCCCTGCACAGCTCTATATAACAGTCTTATAGAACTACCTCTAGTAGAAGCAATCTCCACACAGAGATCTTTTCCCAGCGCCCCTTTGTGACATCATAATGCCCCTTTGTGACATCATAACACCCTTTGTGACATCATAATGCACCTTTCTGATGTCATAATGCCCCTTTCTGACTCATAATGACCCATTGTGATGTCTTAATGCCCCTTTGTGACGTCATAATGCCCTTTGTGATGTCATAATGCCATTTGAGACGTCATAAGGCTCCTTTGTTTTCATAATGCCTCTTTGTGACGTGATAATGCCTCTTTGTGACGTCATAATGCCCTTTGTGACGTCTTAATTCCCCTTTGTGATGTCTTAATGCTCTTTTGTGATGTCACAATACCCCTTTGTGATGTCATAACACCCCTTTGTGACATCATAATGCCCCTTTCAGACGTCATAATGACCCTTTTTGACGTCATAATTCCCCTTTGTGATGTCATAATGCTACTTTGTGACGTCATAACGCCCTTTGTGACGTCATAATGCCCTTTGAGACGTCATAATGCTCCTTTGTGATGTCATAATGCTCCTTTGTGATTCATAATGCTCTTTGTGATGTCATAATGCCCTTTCTGACGTCATAATGCCCCTTTGTGGTGTCATAATGCTTCTTTGTGAGGTATCTGTGGTGCCATTGATAATGAAGTGTGATGAACTGGAAGGCTTTCAGTAGAATTGCAGCCCTAACATAAACAATGACTTGAACTCTGGAATTCTGTGTAAAATCATTAGCTAGCTTGTGGTCCGGGTCTTCAAACCAAAGGCTGTGAAGTGCTGCTCTTGTTGACGCAGGCTGTGAAAGATGACTTGAGCTCTAAGAGTAATTTCCCTTCTGCTCTTTATATGAACGTCATATCAACAATTAGAATATTAAGAACATAATATAAAAGTTGTTGCTGCTGGCCTGTGGACTTCCATTAGCTGTTAGCCATAGTTTGGAACTTGCAAACCAGTCTTATTTAGACTTTAGTGGTGAAATCTTCTGATGAAATCTTCCTTCTAATTCTGCAAAAGAATCTCGGTGGAACATTTCTGTCTGAAAAGGCTCTGGCATATGAAGATGTGCCAGACTGCAGCCATGTGCCAGATGCGTTTGGATCCATGGAATTTTCTGATGTAGCTTCAGTGTTTGAAGAATCTCCACTCGATCTAAATACTCAGAAAACAAAGCAGGTGTGTGAAGATGTACAGCTAGTTTCTTACAGAAAAAATACAGCTCTTAATCTAGAAATCTGCTTCTCATTGTATCTAGTGCTTACTCCATATTTAAGTATCTAGTGGACCTTGACCAAAGGAAGATAAAGATAGAGCAAAGAAGTATGTTAAGCATAAATTTTGTTGCCTTCTACCTGTAGGCCATGGTTGGTTTGACGTGATCCCTAACTCCAGTGTTTGGTTTGCACAGAAACAGCAAGCAAGGGAACAAGTAAAGGAGTCAGTGAGGATTTTAAAACACAATGGGAAGCGATAAGGCACAGTTAATAAGATTCTGGAGTTAGGCTGGAGGTAGGCAGAGGTTGAAAGGTACCGAAAGAAATTCAATCTTACTGTGTTGGACAACAAAATCCACTGTGATATTATTCAAATTTTTAACTAAACCAAGTGATAATTCATATTTATGTTTAGATAAGCTGGTGAGGGTTAATCCTCAATGGAGAATTGAGATGAACAAATCAAAAAAATGGTGTTTGACAGTCTATAAGAAACGAACTTATTCTAGGAGAGAATCAGAGTTTTCAACTGTTTTGTTCAATAGCCAAATAATGTATGATATTTTTATAAGCATTGTGTCTGACCTTCTCAGCTGTTAGAATTTCTTTGACAGTAACTTCTCCGGCTGTGATCAGAAAACCTTTTGTTCCGTCTCTGGCACCATTCGAGGCACGATACTCAACTGGGTGATATGGAATTCACACTGTCAACTCCAGTGACAAGAAAAGTGGCATCTAAGAAGCGTGCAAACACAGAGAATGTTGATGCAGAGTCAGCGTTAAGAAATGAGCTGCCTTTTGCATTTCCTGCTCCAAAGGCCTTCTTTTCGAAGAGCCAGACAGAGAAGCAAGTAGAAGGCATATCCTTTCAGGCGCCTACTTCCAAAGGTATGTTGTATCTAACAAATGGAAACCTAGAACATGTGTAGCTTAGGAATTTTTTACTTTTAATATGAATGCAATACTTGTAGGTCCTAAAATTCTGAAAGGTTTCAGTGTGGGGTTTATTTGGTCACAGCACATACAGCTGCCATCCTGTACATCTGACAGTGCACTGCAAGCGGTTTAACCATATATCAGGGCATGGTACACGTCTGTTAATGATAGAAGTTCTCACAGTTTCACAAGGAGCATGCCTTGAGATGCATTCAGATAATGAGATAAGTGCTGTGTTCCTAAAACTAGCATGTGTCTCCACTCTCCATCGAGATTTAGTAGATAATTTCTTTAACAATTATGATGAGAGTTTTGTTTTGTTTTTATTTTTTTCTGGGCTATTATTTTGAGTGAAAGAAAAGGGTATGCTTTTATTTAAGCGAGCTTTTGATTGCATCATGCTTCTAAATTAAATGTAACCTACTGAATTCCTCATGATAGCATACGAGTACTTGCGTGTATCTGTTCTCCCTAATAGAGGGAGAAGAGACTCAGTGAACCTGGACAGTGTTACCCAGGGTTGTGAGAACAGCTAAATGATTGTTGAGAACTGGTCAACTCGTGAGCCTGAGACCTGGGATCCTCCATCCTAGGGTGGAACTTTACTGGAGCACGTGGGTGCCACAGCAACAAAAGGACTGTGTACAATAGACTGAGAGTTTGCTGAGTTTCTTGGTTTACAGAAAGCACAAATAACTCAGCAGCAAGTGACGTATTTGGGATAGGAGATGACAGCTGGACTTTGAACCTTAAGGACTGCCAAGAAAGAAGCCATCTGCTCAACCCCTGAGCTGCAAACTGCCAAGGAACTCCATACGTTGCCAGGAATGACAGGAGGGTGCCAACCATGGATACACAGCTACGGACTGATGGTAAACATGAAACAGCTTGAAGTGAGTAAGGGATATCCAGGGTGCACTGGTGCTCAATATTCAAGAAGCCCATCAATCTACACTGGGCCAAAGGATACCAGTTTTAATATCTCATGCAGTGTTTACTGTATTGGAGGCAAAAGGGGGACATTGGCTTTCACCCCACAGAATCACAGAATCACAGAATTACCCGGGTTGGAAGGGACCTCAAGGATCATGTAGTTCCAACCCCCCTGCCTAGCAGGGCCACCAAACATACGCCTTTACTAGATCAGGTTGCCCAGGGCCCCGTCCAACCTGGTCTTGAACGCCTCCAAGGACGGGGCATCCACAACCTCCCTGGGCAGCCTATTCCAGGACCTAACCACTCTTCTAGTAAAGAACTTTCCCCTAACATCCAACCTAAATCTTCCCTCCTTCAACTTAAAACCATTTCCCCTAGTCCTGCTATTATCAGCCCTTTCGAAGAGTTTACTCCCCTCCTGGGAGTAAGTTCCCTTCAGGTACTGAAAGGCTGCAATGAGGTCACCCCGCAACCTTCTCTTCTCCAGGCTGAACAAACCCAACTCCCTCAGCCTGTCCTCATAGGGGAGGTGCTCCAGCCCCCTGATCATCTTCCTGTCCCTCCTCTGGACCCTTTCCAAAATCTCCATATCTTTTTTGTACTGAGGGCTCCGCACCTGGACACAGTACTCCAGATGGGGCCTCACAAGAGCAGAGTAGAGAGGGACGATCACCTCCCTATCCCTGCTGACCACCCCTCTCCTGATGGAGCCCAGGATCCCATTTGCTTTCCGGGCTGCCAGAGCGCACTGCTGGCTCATGTTAAGTTTCTCATCTATCAGGACCCCTAGGTCTTTTTCAGCCGAGCTGCTCTCAAGGACAACTCCTCCCAGCCTGTACAGGTGCCTGGGGTTCTTCCGGCCCAAGTGCAAAACCTTGCACTTTGCTGTGTTGAACCTCATTAGGTTCACCCGAGCCCAGCTTTCCAGCCTGTCAAGGTCCCTCTGAATGGCATCTGTTCACCCCAAAGATTCCCGAAATACCAGGCCATCCTGGTAGAGCAGGGTGATATAGAAATAATTGTAACTACTATTGCCAACCCAGTATCTTTCCTTAGCGGAACTCCCCTGGTGGAGAACCAGGATGACATCACTGCTTTGAAACAACTGATGCTGCACATTACATCCAGTCAGTCGGAGCTGAAGGACGAACCCTTAGAAGATGCAGAAGACGCCTGATTTACCAGCAGCTGCAGTTTTGTGAGACAAGGAGGCTGTAAGGCAGGACATGCAGTAACTGCTACTGAGCAGGGAATGGAAGCACAACCATCAGCCATGGGGACTACCCGTCAGAAGGCTGAAATAACTGCCTTGACGAGAGCCTTAATGATATGGACAGATGCTAACTATGTGTTTGGGGTGTCACACGCTCATAGTACCATCTGAAAAGAGCAAGGATTGCTCACACACAAGGAAAAGAGCGTGATGTAAATGTACCTATGTTGTAGGGCACAGTTCTCTATCCAGGCCCAAGTCTGTGTGGGTGTCTCCTCTATCCACAAAGCTGCTCACACTGCAGGAGGCACAGGCTGAGAGGAGAGGCCAGAGCAGCTCTCCCACTGTGACACGGAGCAGCAGGATACAAGTAAAGGAAGGCCCCACAGCTGTACTGGGAAGATTCCACACAGTCATCAATTTTTCATCTGAAAGGTAAAGAGGAATTCCCTTTTCTGCCCCTATCATCATTGGTCGGGTGAGTAGCAATGATGCCCGGTGTGCTTCCATCAATGGAGCAGAATAGGCGGAAGGCTGGGGTGCAGGCTGACCTCTGCTGAGGTGAGTGGGGGCTCAGGGTGTTGCTCAGTGGTAGATTTGTTCACACTGAGTTCTAACAGGAAACTTGCTCAACATCGAAGGCCTTGCAAAAGTCTGGCTGAGTGATGCCAGTTGCTTTTCCTTTCCCTACTGATGCTGTCACTCCACTGTAGAAGGCCACCAAAGCGACCAGGCTGCATGTCTCCGTTTCTGCTGTTTCTCCATTTCCTTCTTGTTGCTCCCTGTAACCAGCAGGTTCAGCCATGCTGCTTTCCTGCCTCCTCTACTGTGTTTCGTGTGGTCGGGATGGAGCTCAGAGCTCCAGCTCTGAGTAAGGTTTTCTGAGAAAGTTACCATCTCTTTTCCATTCCTTTACCCCTAAAAACAGTTTTCCAGTGTCTCTCATGCAAGAATTCTTTGAACAGCCTGCAGCAGACTCTCCTGAAGCTCAGGGTCCTGACTTTGCTTTTTGCCAGGCCTGCATTCCTTGAGATGAGGAACTCTAGGAGGGCATGGTCACTACAGCCCTGACCACCTCCAGTCTTAACCCCTGCTGTGCACCATGACCAGTAATGCTTCCCTTCTGCTTGGTGTGCTTAATACTTGACCCACAAAGTTATTGTCAGTGCACTCCAGCAGGCTCTCAGACAGCTTGCAGCAACTGGGATTGGTGCTGGGTGGTTGCTGGGAGGTGTCTCAGCAGAAAAGCTGGGCTGGGGTGGGCGTGCTATGTCAGTCCTCATCGCAGCTGGCAGAGAGAGTTAGAGGAGGGTGATGGGTGCTGCCTGCTCTCAGTGCTGCTGCACTGAATTTGGGGCACAGCAGCACACTGGTGAGTGAGCTGGGAGGGAGACGGGCTGCTGCTGTGCATGGCTAGGCCAGAGCTGGAGGATTGTCAAACACGTGAGTCATGCTGGTGCAGCCATTGCAGCTGCAGCAGGAGTAGAAGACAAAGAGGTTTTGTAGAGGACAGAGGGTGGTGATTCATGGTTTGATGTCCAGGTGGAGGCCGATAACAAGTGGTGTCATCCAGGAGTCTGTCTTGGGACCAGTGCTTTTTTACATGGTTATCAGAGACACCAATGATGCAATGGAGTGCACCCTCTGCTGTTTGCTGAGTGGTGCGGCTGACGCAGTGGAAGGAAGGGATGCCATTCAGAGGGAGCTCAACCGAGAGGTTGGCCTACGTGAATCTAATGAGGTTGAACACAGCAAAGTGCAAGGTTTTGCACTTGGGCTGGAGGAATCCCAGGCATTTCTACAGACTGGGAGGAGCAGTCCTTAAGAGAAGCCCCGCAGAGAAGGACCTGGGGGTCCTGGTGGATGAAAAACAGAACGTGAGCCATCAGCGTGCTCTTGCAGCTCAGAGAGCAAATGGTCCCCTGGGCTCCATCAGAAGAGGGGATGGCCAGCAGGGACAGGGAGGTGATTGATCTTCATGATCCTTGAGGTCCCTTCCAACCCGGGCCATTCTATGATTCTGTGATTACACTCGCTGTCAGAAATAACAGCAGCTGTACAGAAGCTGGATATATTTTGGGACAGTTCTTGTAACCAGCTGATTTTAAGACCTTGCCCGAATTGGGGGTCTAAATTGCATGTTAGGAGAAAGCTGGTAAAGTGGCTATTGCTCATTCTTTTTCATTTGCTGATTCTTTCATTCGGGTTCCTTTTCCAAAGGAGATTCTGGTGATGGAAGCAATTGAAGAAAGAACAAAAGCAGCTCTTGCCAAGAATGCTTGAAGTCCCTGTGGAGAGAAGCAAAGAACTTGGGCTTCCTCTGGGATGCTCCCCACCATGTCTCAGGAAGGAGACAACTGCAGTTCCACTTTCTGCTCTTTGTGTGGAAAGGTACGTCTGGGTTTTCTTCTACCTGTTTTTCTTTTTCTGGCTTTGAAGGAGAAGGGGTGGAGCAAGAGGAGACCCACTGGTCATTTGTTACCTCAAGAACAGGATGGATTCTGCATTCACTGTGAGAAACTTGGGCTAGTAGCATGGGCATGTTTCAGGCTGGACTCTTCTTTTGCTGCTTGGTTTCCTTTTGGCTACAGGGAGACAGCTGTCTAAAGGTGTGTTTTCAGACCCACTCTCCAAAACCATGTTTCATTGTTGCAGGTGGTTCAGTGTGCTCTTGCAAAGTAGATGCTGTAGTTTGCAGTAGAATCTAAATGGTTTCTGTTCCTAGGGGAGGACTGAGAGGAGGTAGTGAGAAGAGAATTCAATGCCTTAGGTGTATCTTAGTGAGAAATGTTGGCATGAGGTGCTGGAAGTCTTGAGTTGTCAAAGGCCAGTGATGCTCAGACTCCTTAACCTGCTGGAGCAGGGTGGAAGCAAGGAGTGGGCACTGCCGTCACACAAGCTGCACTTGGTTCTGGTCTGCCAGGTTTGTGCTGGCCTGGATTTCTTCTGAGAAGTTTGTTGGAGCTGCTTGGAGTAGTGAAGGGTGGGGAAGAAGTGCTGCTCCAGAGCTATGAGACGTGCAGCTCCTTCTGAAGTGCTCCTGATAAGGACGGAGCGCATTTGCTGCAGCTTTCTCTGCAGATGTGCTCCTCACCTTGAAATCCTCCTGGTTTGTCCTCAGCTCCTGACCACGGCCTGTTCTCTGTTTTGCAGGCTGATAACATGCAGAAGCCGCAGCTGGTGCATGCTATGTCATCTTTAAACGTACCAGCATTTGCGGCAGCCCATGTTATTAAGAGCCACGTCACTCAGGGGCCAGATGAGCTCTCTCTGGAGGTAAGCAGTTCCAGGCATTCCGTGTTGTCGTGCATAGAAGAGGGCAGTCCTTTCTGCTTTGTTTTCCTACCAGATTTGCTGAATCTGGGATTGATGTTTCAATCTCTTTCAGGTCAGAGATCTGGTGAGCATTGTTGATATGAGGACATATCAACAGGCTGAGCCCCTGGTGGAGAGGCAAGCGTGGCTTTGAGGTAGGCACACGTTTTTGACTAGAGAGCACAACTTCAGTAGAGTTGGGAATCTCAGCTTGGAGCTGCTCTGCCTGCAACGGATGGCTGCTGGATGCAAACAGTTGCCCTGTGTCACTGTCAGTGGACCTTCCCTTTGGCTCTGGGCTCGGGCTAATGCTCACCTGTCTTTTTGTTCTAATTACAGGTTCTGCTTTTCCCTGGTGAGTGCATGGAACTCATCAGCGGAAAAGTTCCCGATTCCCTCCTCAATTCATTGCCAAAGCCAGGTGCGTAATTTACATTTGACAACGCGAGTTAGTCAAATAGGGTCAGAACGTTACTTTCAGGGGGTTTGTTTATGCCCAAGTTCAGCAAGCTTAGAAAGAGAACTACAGTAATCTCCTTGGGCACCTCCAGGGATGGGGAAAATCCATTCTTGCGTGTCCTTGTTGGGAATGTTCTTCCCGTTGTTACATGCTCTGTCGAATGCATTGCGCTCAGCTTCGTCCAACCGAGCCAGGCCTGAAATGAACTGGTTTCTTTGTTTTGTTGCGCAGAGCCAAAGAAATGGGGCAAGCTCATCAACGGCCTTTGTTCCCTGGTGAAGGCCAGCCCCGGGAGAGCAAAGCAGCCTGAGCCTCCGACATTCTCCGGATCCATGTCCTTGCTTGACATCGTTGAGAGGTATTTAGCCTTCAGGACTTGAGGGCTGAGCTGTAGGAATGGAAGCATCCTCTGCTGTTTGAAACAGAGGGCGTTTCTAAGCTGTGTTTCAGCAGAAAGCAGGCAGTGCCCAGAACAGGCAACTTTTGGCCAGGGCTCGGTGCAGCTCTTCCATCACCCTGCACCACGTCTGACAGCATGCTCTGTTTTCTCTGCAGAATGAGTTCTCCCAGTAAGAGGGCAGAGTCAGCAGCTGGCAGTTGGTGTTCCTGCTTCTGCCTGGGCAAACCATCCCCTGTGGCCAAACGCCAACTGCAGAGCAGTGCCAGGGAGCCCTCTGAAGCAGAAGTCTTGGTCCTGGCAGGTAAGGGTGCAAGTCCAGCTTACAAAACACTGCTTGTCAGCAACACAGGTAGAATTCATGCTTTCAGTGGGCTTGTACCTCCTACTGGCGTTCAAGCCCGTCTTGATCCCTGTCTTTCCCAAATGAGTCTCTTGTCAACACAAGAGCTGGACCTGCACGTGGATCACTTTCAAGACAGTGACACTGTTGCTAGAAGCCTATTTGCTTCTGCCCACCACCACTACATAGCCAAATGTCAAGAATCTCCATGGTTCATCTTGTGAACGTTCGACACTAACTGCTGTACATCTGCTCCTTCCTAGGTGACCCGAGCCCTTGTATATCCCCAAGACGCAGGGCATGTTACGATGACGCATCTTCCATCAATGAAGAGTTGTTACTAAGCACAGAATGCTGCAGTTCAGATGAAAGCCTTCCGTATAACATCAGCTATCAAGAGAAGAAGGTCATCATCGTTGAAGCCTTCATTCATCCCATCCCTACTGAAGCTGCTGACCTGAGCCCACCAGACACCTCAGGCACCAGCCTGGACTCAATGTCTCTGCAGTGCAGCCCAGCCCAAGCACAGCCTGAGTGCCCCGACAGCAGCACCACCATGCAGGCTCAGGTCAGCATCACCGAGGAGAAGCTGAGCATCTCGCAGGAGGGCACAGAATCAGGACATGAGTCCCAGGCTCCGGGCAACAGCACGGTCTCTGAGCAGCTCTCATGATTACAAGAGAGGATGAGTCCCATCTTTCCTCCAGACCTCACACCCCCTCCTTTCTCCTATTGAATAAAGGCACGCTCGTGCTCAATCAACGCCTTGACTGAATTCCGAGTTTTCATTCGCAGAGATTGGGATGAGTGCAAGAAACTGCAAGGCAGCTCAGCTTACAACACTCTGGCTGTGGGGTTTGTGCGGCCGAGCTCTGGGTGTGTTCCCATTTTGCCTGACTTTGGGATGCCTGCAGCGAGAGCTCTGCTGCCGTTGTGTATGGCAGCAAATAGTCTCTAGCATCCTGGATGCTGCTCATGAAAACCCCAAGCTTCCTGGCTGTGGCTGTGATGCTTTTCAGGGCCTTTTGATGCTCTTTGATGCCGTGGCTGCTCCCTAACACCTCTGTCCTCCCGCCGTGTCCATTCCTGGCTCTCACCTGTGAGCTGTCCCTGCAGATCATCTCCAGCCCTGCCATCATCGTGCTGCGGCAGGAGGAACTCGCCCTGACCAACATCAGGCAGTGCTGCCTGCCTCTCTCACTCTCTAGACCAAGTGTAACTACGCTGTCATGGAGACAAATGCTTTCTGTCACATCCTCCATCCCTGCAGACATTTACCGGTAGGTGGCTCTTGAAGAAGAAGATTCAAGCAGCAGAACCTTTTGCTCAGCTACAGCACACAAATGCTACAAAAGCAGGAATAACCCGCAAGCTCTGGGTCTGTTTGTCTTGCACAGGCATGCACTAACTGCGTTTGATGGTACCCCCCATCCTTGATTTCCTTCCTAGCTCCTTGTCTGATGGCGCTGCTGAGCCAGGAACAAGCTGCCCAGTGTGGCAGAGCATGGTGCAGGGCTGTGCTGGGACCTCCTCCCCTTCATCTGCTGCAGATCAGTGCCACACACGTGCCATCGAGATGCTCTGGCACGGGATGTGCCTCCAACCCAAAGCTCCTTCCCACCTCCCAAGGAAAAGCAAAGCAACCCAAGCATCTCCAGCAAAGCTGCCCAGCAGACAGCAGGGAATGCAAACAGCTTCTGGCTGCTCCCCTGCACTCCTGTCCTAAGTAATAGACCCCATGAGGACTGGCTGGGAAATCAGTGCATGACACATGTGAGTGTGCACAGGATTGTGCAAAGCAGTGGGGTTCCATGAGTTTGTGTGTGTGTGTATCTCTGCTGTTATGAAAGCATGGGAAGACTGCCTTACTGAGTCCCAGATAATTACTTATCCTCAAATGATTTTTCCTGGCCAAATTTAGAGCCTCTCACAGGTAATCGAGACCAACAGGCTGTTGTTGCACAATCAACAGACACAATCTAGATGAATAGCTGAGGAAAATAAAGCATCATGCCAAGGGTACTAGATAAGTGAGCAGCTTGAGATCTGCACATTTATGTGATACTCATGGTCTTAGACAATATTTGCTTAGTGAGGTCACATAGAATGAAAGTAAAATAGAAGAAGTGCAATTGGTCTCAGTTCACAGCTGGCTGGTTTGTCTCAGGCTAATCCTGAACTGCCTCAAGCGACTGCTTTGGTGCTCTACAGAACAGCAACTTCAGAGATCTCTTTCTATTACTAAGTGTTTGAAAGAGCAATTTGCTCTGTTAATTATCCATCATTTCTGTGCAGTCTGTTTTGTCAGACTTGTCTTTAGCTTCCAAGTTGTATGTGAAGAATTGTTTCTGTTGTAATGCACAATGTACTAAAAATTGAGAGATGAAAATGTGAAGAGTTTTTCCAGCTTTGATTTCATGTCTGGAATTTTGGAACCCACTACTTGCAGTTGTTAATCTGTCCAAACTGGTTTGGTTTGGAATGCCCTCATCCTTCTTGAATCGCTGTTAAAGGCGGAGCAATTCCTACAAGTGCCATGGCCCCACTGTTGTTCTAATTCTTGTTTCTTTGTTTTCCACACACTGCTTTTCAAGCCTCCTTTTTCTTTACAGTCAAAGTGAGAATTGCATTGTGAGGTGTCTGAACCTTGTTGTGCCTGTACATAAATAGAACAGCAGCAAAGCCTGACAGGTGACTGTGCTGACAGCTCTCGTAGCCAGTAACACGTAACTGTGCTAAATCCCTTGTGACGGCTTTGATTTCATTTTTGCCAGTGAAATCCTTGTAAAAGGAACTGCAGCAGTGTGATGAGCTAAGGTGAAGATGCTGGTTTTAGTAGTGCTCTAAGCTGAGTGGAAGGGCAATTGAATGAGGGTTATATGCTTTCTCTGGGACGATAAGGTTTTATTTCCTGAGGGAAAGAGCCAGCTTTTCATGGGCTATATGTGGGCTTTGGCAAGGGCAGACAATCCAGTCTGTCAGGAAGCCATTTGAGGTGCTTCAGGTTTGTAAGCTTGTCTTTTTGTTTTTCAGGCGGATATTTGGAGCATGGGTGTAGTGCTGTATGCTCTGCTGTGTGGGTTTTCCCTTTGGATGATGACAATATGATAGCACTCTACAGGAGGATACCAGTGGGTATCAGTGGTGCTAGAATACACTGAGAAGGGAAATAGCTGAGCTTGACAAGAGGCCTTGCTTTTCGGATGGCAGAACATGCTGAGCTGTGGGTAGAAAGGCCTGTCTGCTGAATATTGTCCCTGTTTTTGCTGCTTTGTCTACCAGTATTTTGTGGATTTGGTTCTACACTTGGTTGGCCTATGTGGCACTGTAGCCTAATTCTGTACCATGATAGCATACAGAATTTAAGGAGAAGTATTTTCTTGCCAATGGGCTGGATTTTTTGTATCTGGTTCTTCAACTGGCTGCTCCCTATACTATCTGTAGTAAAAATACAGACACATCATTTGATTTCCCTGAAATGAATGTTCCTAAATGCCAGCTCTTCTCATGTCTACAAAGATCAAAGTTCTGCATTTGCTATTAGAATTTCCTCTTCCAGAATCAGGAGGTAATGTAGGACCCCACAGATTGCCTTCAGAATCCAACAGTTAGTTCTGTTTCCTTTCGGAGTGCATAACAACCTGAGCACATGAATTGAATGACGTGGCTTTTTAGTCTGGTACAAACTCTGCTGTACACTGAAACTTGGTCCATTTGTAAGCAGGACTTTTTCCATCTCTGCAGGACAGCAGAAAACCCTTTGTGCTAATCATGATGCCAAGAAGCAGAATGCGGCAGATGATCCAACTGCTTCAGGTGTTCATTTCCTTAAAACTGAGAATAGTTTTGGACTGAGAGTTTGTAAGCAGAACGGAGCTATTAAAGCTGTCAGAGATTATTTCTGCACTGTTCAATTCTATCTGCACAACATACACAGGATCTCAGAACTGCGTTGCTTGAATTGGTGGAACTTGTTGAAGTGAACTGGGATGAGCAAGTTTTAGAACTTAGTCAGAGTGCTGTAAAAAATGGATAATCTCATGAGTATTAAGGTACAGGATTGCTATTTCTGCACTGAATTTGTTTTTATTTTACATGGCTGTGATCTGAAAGTTGCTTGAAACGCAGGCACCTAGGCACTGTTGTGTAACTGAATTTCACACGATAGGTCCTGAAATATCCTGGAATCAAAAACTCTGACTTGTTTTAAGTCTGCTGCTTGAGTCTAATCAGGGTCATAGTGTCTGTGTGCAGTGTTTCTTTCCCTGTAATGCTCCACATCATTTCATTTTGGGAATATTGAAGGAAATGGACTATGTGCCATAACTGTTGTTAGAACAAACTATGCCTGGTGTGATCTTATGCATAGGTTCTGTAACTGCTCTTCACAGCTCAGGTGTTTGACCTTCTTTTTGATGAAGTGATGAAATACTGCTGGTTTCTATTTGTGCTTCTAGGCACCTTGAAGCTCTTAGGAATAGAACAATTGTCTCCAGTTCTTTTCAGTGATATCAGTAACAGCTCGAGTGCTGCTGCCCACTAGGTAGACCCAAAGAAGCAGATTACAGTGAAACAACTCACGAGCTGGACCTGAATGAGGATCACTTTCAAGACAGTGGCTCTGTTGCTTGAAGCCTATTTGCTTCTTCCTGCCGCCACTCTATTACCAAGTATCAACAACCTTTCATGATTCAACTTGCAAACGTTTGACACTAACCCTTGTGTTTCTATGCCTTCCTAGGTGATTCGAGCCCTTGTCAACCCCAAAGATCCAAACCAAGTAGTGATGTGCAGTGTGTTTCCATCAATGGAGTGTTCTTATTAAGCATGAATCGCTGCAATTCGGATGACAGCCTTCCACATGGTAACAGTGATGGACACAAGGGGCTCATCCACGTTCATGCTCTCATATCTCCTGGCTCTGCTGAAGATGCTGACCTGAGCCTGCCAGACACAGCAGTCACCTGCCTGGATTGTGACTCAGCGCCTTTGCAGTGCTGCCCATCCCAAGCAAAGCCCGAGTGCACCAACAGCAGCAGCACCATGCAGGAGCAGGTCAGCATCAGTGAGGTGAAGCTGAGCATCTTAGATGGGGACTTGGAGTCAGGCTGCCAGTCCCAGGCACCAGGCAGCAGCACCAGCTCTGAGCCACTCTCATCTTGACAAGAGGAGTCCCATCTTCACCCTTGACCTCTCAAGCCCTCCTGTCTTTTAATGAATAAAGTCACTCTCATGCTCAGTCATCGCCTTGACTGCATTCCGAGTCTTCATTCACAGGGATTGGGATGAATGCAACAAACAGCAAGGCAGCTCAGCTTGCAACACTCTGGCTGTGGGGTTCGTGCAGGCAGAGCTCTGGGTTCCCATTTTGCCTGGCTTTGGGATGTCTGCAGCAAGATCTCTACCATTTTGTATGGGAGCAAATAATCTCTAGCATCCAGGTTGCTGCTCATGATAATCCCAGTCTTCCTGGCTGTTGCTTTGTGATACCTTTCAAAGCCTTCTGATACTCTTTGATGCCTTGGCTGCTCCCTAACACCTCTGTCCTCCTGCCATGTTGACTCACGTCTCCCACTTTTAAGCTGGCTTTGCAGATCATCTCCAGCCCTGTCATCATCACGCTGCAGCAGGAGGTGCTCACCTGGCCCAATGTCTGGCAGTACTGCTTGTTCTGCAGATGAGCAGCTGCCTCCTCATCTCTTCAGCTACAGTAGTTTTTCTCAGGGCAGTTAGATGCAGTCATGCTCCTCTGGATTTGGTGTGTTAAATCCATGCTGCATGGCAGCAGTCAGTGCAATACAAAGGTGTTCTGTGTGCCACAGCATTTCTCCAGGGGCTGCCAAAGGTAGAAGCACAACACAGCACCATCCTTCTGACAGTAATGTCTGTGAGTGTTAGACATGTGAGCACTGCATCATCCCCAGCGTGTCAGTGCTTTTCCACACCAACCTGACTCTCACACTCTCTGCACTGAATGTAACTCTGCTCTTGTGGAGACAAATGCTTTCTGTCACATCCTCCATCCCTGCAACCATTTGCCAGTAGGCAGCTCTTGCAGAAGAATCAAGCAGCAGAACCCTGTGCTCACCCTACAGCATGCAAATGCTATGAAAGCAGAAATAACCTGGCATGCTCTGGGTCTGCAAGGCTGCACAGATGGGAGAGGTAGATCGTGTTTTTGCAGTGGAAGTTTCCAGTATTTTCAGTACATAGTGTAGGCCCTAACTGAATGTATAACCCTCTTGTAAAACAGCTGTATAAGTAGTTTTTGCACCAAGAAAGTTGCTGAACAGAGTTAAGTTCAGACTGGGGGCATTCTGACATGGGTAGAATTGAGACAAGCACAAGATAAATACACAGGGTGGGTAGAGCCCAGCACAGGACAGAATGAATGTACTGACTTTTGGAAACATTGCCCTTCTCTGTCCGCAGAAAAGTACAAGGCAAACCTAAAAACAAGAGGTTGGTAATTGACCTTCTATGGAAATGAATCCTAGCCACAGTCTCGAGGAGTCTGTGAGCCTGAGATGCTCAACCAATGAGAGCCATGAGAGCATCACCTGCAGTGGGTTTAGGGCACAGAACAGAATTGATTTCACTGACTGGTGTGCAGTTTCTCCCTTGCCAACAGGGGATGTGCGCGCAGTATTGCAGTAATGAATAAGCACTGCTGCTATCGCTGCCAGCTTTGCCTAACTAGAAATCTTTGACTTTGAGAGTTTCTCACACAAGGGGAGAGGGTAAGAAAGTAAAGAGGCACAGAAAACTAAGGAAAACTGCTCTTCTTATCTATAAAAATCTATACAATTGATGCTGTCGTGCATTTATTTATTTATTTTTAATTTTTTGCCAATGTCAGATTGTTTTAAAATATCCACACACCAAAATCTGACTACCAAGCAAATTTAATGAAAATGAAATGAAGGTGAGTTAGCGGAAAGCACAAGGCCATATTATATTGGGCTCTAGCAAATTTACAGGCAGTCACTGCACGAAGAGGTAGATCTGAGTTGCACATTATATGATTCCCACAAAGATTAAGGAAATCTGAAGCTTTCAATATATTTTTTTAATTCTTTTTTCATTTCATCTTTTAAACACCTGACCCAGACCCCAACCCTCACAGGAGCTGTAAAGATAACAGCATTAACCTGCAATGTAACTCTAATCCTAACCCTTACCCTGATTCTACAGGGGACTGTCTGAAACGGACATCAATTCAATTACTCATTTATTTATTTACAGACATTCAAGTTTGCTACGTTTGGAGAAGTTTTTATTTGTTTGCTGTGGTTTGGTTTTTTCTTTTTTTCTTTTTTTTTTCCCCCTTCCCTCCTCTTCCATCTTTGTGTTCTTCCCCTATAATCAAAAGAGAACGGATCCCCAGGGTCTGTCCCGCAGACGTTCTTTCCGTGGTCTCTGCTGCTACCTGCTGGCCAATACACGGAACTGCCACTGTTGGGCGTTTGGTGCCGCAGGAAGCACAACGCAGATCTGAGTTCTGACCGGTCTACGCAGCAAATCCGCCAATCTTTATTGTGATAAGCCCTCCACATGGCATTGCGCATGCACTCCAACACGCAACAGGCATAGATTTCTCTTAACTCCTTGAGGAGCAGGCAAGCAGAACAACTGAGCGCACCACTGCTTGTGATTGGGCCACCCCCATCATAGTTTTTCCACCAAGAAAGTTGCTGAACAGAGTTAAGTTCAGACTGGGGGCATTCTGACATGGGGAGAATTGAGACAAGCACAAGATAAATACACAGGGTGGGTAGAGCCCAGCACAGGACAGAATGAATGTACTGACTGTTGGAAACATTGCCCTTCTCTCTCCACAGAAAAGTACAAGGCAGACCTAAAAACAAGAGGTTGGTAATTGACCTTATATGGAAATGAATCCTAGCAACAGTCTCGAGGAGTCTGTGAGCCTGAGATGCTCAACCAATGAGAGCCATGAGAGCATTACCTGCATTGGGTTTAGGGCATAGAACAGAATTGATTTCACTGACTGGTGTGCAATTTCTCCCTTTCCAACAGGGGATGTGCGTGCAGTATTGCAATAATGAATAAGCACTGCTGCTATCGCTGCCATCTTTGCCTAACTAGAAATCTTTGACTTTGAGAGTTTCTCACACAAGGGGAGGGGGTAAGAAAGTAAAGAGGCACAGAAAACTAAGGAAAACTGCTCTTTTTATCTATCAAAATTGATACAATTGATGCTGTCGTGCATTTTTTAATTTATTTTTAATTTTTTGCCAATGTCAGTTAGATTGTTTTAAAATATCCACACACCAAAATCTGACTACTAAGCAAATTTAATGAAAATGAAATGAAGGTGAGTTAGTGGAAAGCACAAGGCCATATTATATTAGGCTCTAGCAAATTTACACTCAGTCACTGCACGAAGAGGTAGATCTGAGTTGCACATTATATGATTCCCACAAAGATTAAGGAAATCTGAAGCTTTAAATATATTTTTTAATGCTTTTTTCATTTCATTTTTTAAACACCTGACCCAGACCCCAACCCTCACAGGAGCTGTAAAGATAACAGCAATAACCCGCAATGTAACTCTAATCCTAACCCTTACCCTGATTCTAAAATCGTCCCTAACTCCAAATGTAACAACAAAAATGATGCTAGAAGTTTGTAGCAAAAGGAACCTTAACCCTGATCATAATCCAAAAAAAAAATCATTATGGTAACAATAATCTTTACCTTAAGAGTAATATTAATCAGAGCCCAGATGATGCCTGCATCCAATCAGAAGCATGCTATTATTATAGTATTATTTAAGAGTTGTATTTTTTCCAATGAACTCTCTCTATTATCACGTTTTTAAAGTAACAGAGTCTGTTCTTTTTCTCCTGACACTGTGCCTTACTCCTGACATCCCCTGGAAATGACCCAGATAGGGCACCATCAAAGTAATGCTAATAGTAATGTCAAGGGAAAGGGACATCAATTCAAATACTCATTTATTTATTGACAGAGAGTCACGTTTGCTACGTTTGGAGAAGTTTTTATTTGTTTGCTGTGGTTTGATTTTTTCTTTCTTTTTTTTTTCCCCCTTCCCTCCTCTTCCATCTTTGTGTTCTTCCCCTATAATCAAAAGAGAACGGATCCCCAGGGTCTGTCCCGCAGACGTTCTTTCCGTGGTCTCTGCTGCCACCTGCTGGCCAATACACGGAACTGCCAATGTTGGGCGTTTGGTGCCGCAGGAAGCACAACGCAGATCTGAGTTCTGACCGGTCTACGCAGCAAATCCGCCAATCTTTATTGTGATAAGCCCTCCACATGGCATTGCGCATGCACTCGAACATGCAACAGGCACAGATTTCTCCTAACTCCTTGAGGAGCAGGCAAGCAGAACAACTGAGCGCAGCACTGCTTGTGATTGGGCCACCCCCATCATAGAGATGTGTGTTAGATCTTTTACCCACCCCTGGACTGGCCTTGTTGTTTAACGATAACCTCTGAAATCTGAGCTACTGGTTCTACCACCTGTAGTGTAGAATAGGTAGCCAATAAATGCTTTTCAACTGTGATGTATCTTTATTCTGCTCCATGCCAAACCTGTGGCCAAAACCTCATAGGGGTTCACAAAGAACTCTGGCTCTGCCAGAGCCCCCATCCAGACCCTTCTTGAGTTACATTCACATCTAGTTTGGCTGAAAAGGTTGGACTATAAATACTCAGTGCTTGGGCCTGTTTAACAGATATTTTTTCCTGATTATGCTGTCCATCGATCTTTTTAAACTGAACTCCTGCTCTAATCTGGTCTTTAAACATTTGTTGTCTCAAGACCCTAATGGGTCCAGACTGGATTACCTTAGGGGCTGGACGCCTAAGTCATGGCAGCAGATGGTTCTCTGCCTTTCTCAGACCTTTCCACCACCATTCAGAGCCTGCATCTGGCCGTAGGCACTCTTGTCTCCCCATCAATTGGGCAGCCTGTTGTATTACAGCACCTGAGGGCCACTGGGGGTTTCAGTATGGATAACATAGACCCATACTGATGTAAAGGTGATGGCTGTAGGATGAGATCCCTCGTTCCTGATGAAAAATTTATTGACTGGGCTCTCAAAATCATCTTCATAGATTGCCTCTTTCATGCCTAATTCTCTAATATAATTTTGTTAGTCCTCCATAGAGGACCACAGGCTGATATTTAATGGTATGTCATTCTTATTTGGCCATGTTATATGACACACAGCCATAAATCATTCACTGATCAAATGGCTATCCTCATTATGTTGGACAGAGCATACAGTCTTTGCCTGAGGGCAGGGTGAGTAGTAATGGATGTCAGTTTTGAAATTTCCAGTCCATTCACCACAGCGCTTTCTGCCTCCATGTCCCATAACCAGAGCAGCTATGCTGGCATGCTCTCTTGGTTTCTGTCTAAACCACTGTACTATATCCATCAGTTCAGCTGCTGTATTATGGGCAGCAGGGTTTGGGGGGTTGGATACTGGTCAGGGCACTCCCACCAGCCTATCCTGCATTTTTTTTTTTTTTTTTTTTCATTTTTGGGTTACAATCAGTCAGATCTCAAATAGATCTAGTCCAAATGGAACCTCAAAATCTGACCTTTTAGTGCCTTCATTTACAGAGTCCATTTTATACAGATTCCCTTGTACAGGGTCCCCATGGTCTTCCAGAGAGATGTTCCTGATCTTCCATAGGAGAATGATTGAATTAGGTTTTTTCCCCATCAAAACTGCCACCTGTCTTTCCAGTTTTTCAACACTATCATTCAATAGCTGTTTTGCATCAGCCTGAGCCTCTTCAGTTATGTTCAGACAGTTCAAGGCCATTAAAAGTGGCCATGCCACCATGAACACAGCTAACTGTCATTCTCAAGTTGTAAGTATGTCTTTGCTAAGACCATGGAAATACTCAGTCAGGTGGGCCAGGGACTCATGGACCCTCCCTCCGTCCCACACAGGGCCCCATTTTTCAGTGACAGAAGCAGTGCTGCATTTTGAGGATCCTAGGAATCCCAGGACATGCCCTGACAAAAGGTCATTCAAAGGGGTAGTCTTTCCCCATCCAAACAACTCCATGATATTCACAGAATCACAGAATTGTAGGGGTTGGAAGGGACCTCCAGAGACCACTGAGTCCAGCCCCCTGCCAAAGCAGGTTCCCTACACCACGTTGCACAGCTCAGCATCCAGGCAGGTCTTGAATATCTCCAGAGAAGGAGATTCCACAACCACCCTAGGCAGCCTGTTCCAGTGCTCTGTCACTCTCACCGTAAAGAAGTTATTGCACACATTAGTGCAGAACTTCCTATGGTGCAGTTTCTGTCTGTTTCCCCTTGTCCCGTCTCCACACACTGCTGAAAAGAGTCTGGCCTCAACACTTTGCCCCCCCCACCTCAAATATTTATAGAACCTGGATCCTGTCCCCTCTCAGCCTTCTTTTCTCAAGGCTAAACAGACCCAGTTCCCTCAGTCTCTCCTCATTGGGGAGATGCTCCAGGCCCTTCACCATCTTAGTGGCCCTCTGCTGGACTCTTTCTAAGAGATCCCTGTCTTTTTTTTACTGGGGAGCCCAGAACTGGACACAATATTCCAGATGAGGCCTCACCAGGGCAGAGTAGAGGGGGAGGATCACCTCCTTCGACCTGCTGGACACGCTCTTTTTAATGCACCCCAGGATGCCATTGGCTTTTTTGGCTACAAGGGCACACTGCTGGCTCATGGTTAATCTGTCGTCCACCAGGACGCCCAGGTCCCTCTCAGCAGAGCTCCTCCCCAGCAGCTCTTCCCCCAGCCTGTACTGGTGCATGCAATTATTTCTACCCAGGTGCAAGACTCTACACTTGCTTTTGTTAAACCTCATCCGGTTTCTTACTGCCCGGCTCTTCAGCCTGTCCAGGTCTCGCTGAATGACAGCACAGCCTTCAGGTGTGTCAGCCAATCCTCCCAACTTCGTGTCATCAGCAAACTTGCTGAGGGTGGTCATTGATGAAGATGTTGAACAAGACCGGACCCAGCACAGACCCCTGGGGGATGCCGCTCGTTACAGGCCCTCAGCCAGACACTGCACCGCCAACGACAACACTCTGCACTCTGCCAGTCAGCCAATTCTCGACCCACTTCACTGTCCAATCACCTATCCCATACTTCCTCAGCTTTGTTATAAGGATGTCATGGGAGACTGTATCAGTTATAGAGGTTATAGAGTTCAATTCCTGTAGTCAATTTGGCGGCCCAGGTGGGACCAGCTCTGTTCGCTGCAGGACCAGCTGAGAGGGAGACACTTTTGGCGCACCCTGAGATTTCTCTGAAGGACTCCCTTCCTCACCTGATCACTGCAGGGACAGACAAGGACCACCCATAGGTGGACCAGGTATGTGTATGGTAAGTGGAGCCCATATGTCTTGAGGAGACATCCTACACAGTTTACAGCCATACGTGCTGCTCCCAGGGAGGTGAGCTCATGGCTTTGGTTGCCAGCTGGGTAGGAAGACTCCTTGGGTGAGTTCCTATGAAAGGGAACTGTATGTCATATGAATGGAAACAAGAACAAATACTCTCTCCCAGGTAGTTGACAATAGGAGGGACCTAGGTTGGTCTCTCCTACGGGTATGGGATATAGTGGATAGCCTGTCAAATGGTAGCCTGGGTTCTCCAAGTTGTAATCACGGGGGTTATAGGTTGTATGTTCAATATTATCATCTGCTTTAAGTGTTTGGTACCGTGTGTCAAGCCGACTCTGGGAAAAACATTAACGTTTGCAACTGGTCGACCAGAGTATGAGTGTTATTAAGATTCCAGCTAGAAAACGTTGTCAGCATTGTGTAGTATGAATAAACCATGGTTTTTGATCTAAATGTCAGAGTGAGTGTGGTGTGAGTGAGACACAGAACAGCTGCAGGGTGAGTGCCGAGTCCCGATCCATGTTTCCTTCCTCCTGTGAGGGAAATGGCCAGACACGGACAAAGTGAAAGACTGTGTTGTCTGTCCACTCATATGTACTTTCTGCTTGTATGTAAGAAGACAGGAGTTTGTACTCTGTAGATTAGTAAGATTGTCCTGAGGAGAGGTGTACATTCCACCCGACCAATGAGTGTCAACCCATTTATGTAATACTATGTACTGCTTGCGAGGAAGTGTGTGAGGGAGGTGGTTCAATCAGTGCTGGTTCTGTGGCACAGTGTTTATAACTGAAGAATACAGACTGTATTAAGGGAGTTTATGTGAACTGAAGAACTGTACGTTTTGACAAACTGTTTTGATGGTATAAGAAAGTGTAATTGTTAATGATATATGAAAGTGTAGTTGAGGGAATGTGGAAGTGTATCTGAGCATAGAAATAGAGGAAGCATTTACAGAGGAAAAAGGATTAAAGTGAGTTTACCTGCATTGACATGAGAGCAACACCCTGCCAGACCGCTGCCCTGTGAGCTGAGCAGAGCAGAGCAGAGACACAGTCCCCATGTATCAGGTAGTGTTATTCTGCTTACCAAAAGAATGAGTTCACTACCGAAGAGGCAAATCTTCCCCTCTGCTCCATCTGTGGCATACTCAGGAGTTCAAGGCATTGCAAAGCTATGGCACATCTACTTTCTTTCAATGATGAAAACTTAGTGTGCTCTGGGCTCTCATTTCAATTGCATCTGTAGAAGTCTAGGGTCATGCCAGCTGACAGGAAGCTGGCAAATGTTGTCTCATTGTAAGGAAGAGCAAGAAAGATGACATGGGCAATTATGGACCTGTCAGTCCAGAGCCTGGTAAAATTATGGAGAAAATGATGGTGGGAGTTATGGAAAAACAGCTGAAGGACAATTCTGTCATTGGTCGCAGCCAACACAAGTTTGTGAGGCGAAGGTCCTGTTTAATTTAAGCTCATTTTGTGACACAGTTATCCGTTTAGTTGACCAAGGGAAGCCAGTTGATGTAATCCTTGAGGATTTCAGTGGAGATTTTGATACTGTTTCTCACAACAACCTTCTGGACAGAATGTTCTGCATATGGCTAGACAGAAACACAATGTGGTGGGTGAGCAGTTGGCCAGTAGGTCAGTCCCAAAGGATTATAGTCAGTTTTTTCCATCAGGCTGGTAGATGGTCACTGTCGGGGTCCCCAGGGTTCCATTTTGGGGCCACTTTCCTTTCATGTTTATGCAGATGACTTGAATGCAGGACTAGAAGACGTTCTGAGCAAGTTTGCTGATGAGACCAGATGAGGAGGTGCTGTTGCCTCCACTGAGGGTGGAGAGGACTTGCAGAGAGATGTGGACAAGTCAGAGAAGTGGGTACCAGTTGGTACTAAGCACCAAGTGCATAAAGTATAACAAGAACAAGTGCCTGATTGTGCACCTGGGTAGGGGCAATGCTGGACATACACACTGACTGGATATGGGACACTGGAGAGGATTCTGACTGGAAAGGGTTGGGGTGCTGGTCAGCATCACACTGAATGTGAGTCAGCAGTGTGCCAAGGCAGCCAGGAAAGACAACAGTCCCCTGGAGTGCATGAAGCAACTTATTGCCAGCTGGGTGAGGGAAAGGGTTGTCCCTCTGCTCTGCATTGCTACTGCCTCACTATGTTCTGGGCACCACAGAACATAAAGGACTTCAAACTCTGGGAGAATGTGCAAAGGAGGTCACTGAAACCGAGAGATCTGAAGTTCAGAGTTTCACAGGGATTGGCTGCTTGTTCAGACTGGGCCCTTCTCACATCCCTGCTCACATCCTGCAATGAAACATAGGTCTCATATGGGACATGAACCTCACAGCGTCCTTGCACCACATGTAGAGCCTGAGATCTTCTGTCCCCATGTCTTTCATTTAACATCATACAAAATTCCAACACATTGCCCCAGGAAATGCCAGGAGCCAACATGAGAGACAGGATCTCTCTACCACTGGTCTTGCAATCAGGGCTTGACCTGTCTGCTTCGTAAGGCAAAGGAGAGGTTTCTTAGCATGCCAGTGCCTTTGCCTGCCTGTAGTCATGGCTTCCAGTTATCTTCTCTAACAAGTCCCTTGGGAAGCTTACTTGGTAATGGCCCTCAGCGGGCCCATTAATACTCCAAGAAACTTCACTGTTACTTCTGACTTTGTCTTGTTGAGCACTTTGTGCAAACTTCTCTCTGCAGTAGAGGCTGATGAACTCAGCATCAAATGCACCCTGGGGCCCATTATAACCTAAAGAATCTCCTGTGCCTTATGCCATCTTGTTATCTTCTTCAGGTTATCAGAACTTGTTCAGCAAAAAGGAGGGATATCTGGAGAGAGCTTAAAGAATCCAGTATAAATTTATTGTCTATTTATTTATAGTTGGGTTTAAAGAAGACATTAAAGCAGCACTGTGCAACTGATACCAATCCAGGATGTCCCAATGAGTTCTGTACTGTTACTGTGTTGACAAAGGTCCTTCTCAACCTCCCCACCCAATTTCTGCTCACAATGGACCTATGGGACTTGCATCACTTTTCTTCACATCACTCTTCTCCTCTGCATTCATCCGCTCAGTGTTAAAACTGCTTTGCACCAACTCCCACTGGCTTTCCTCAGAGAACCAGCTACACATGGAAAAGGAAAGATTTCTCTTTTTTATCTGGCCAGCAAATGGAAAGAAAGGTGATGCAATTGAATGAACAGTAAAACACAGTGATCAACTGCATGCCATGTTCAAGCTGCATCTATTGAAGTTTGTCTTTCATATGGAATATTTTTAAAAGAAATGATTTATTCTGAGGTAGGATAGGATAGATTGAATCACAGTGAAGTAGTTGACAACAGAGGCCATCAGACTCTGGTAGATAGAGCAAATTCCAGTAATCTCCCTGGGATAGATGTCACGGGTTAGTTAGATTTACCTATGCCCGTGACAGGGGAAGCCACCCCACGCCCCCCCCCCGGGGCCCGGAAAGGAGGGGGAAAAGGGGAGTGGGATAAAACAGCGACAATCTAAGGAGGAAAAACTTATTTTACTAAATATGATATCGAAATACAAGATAACACAATATAATATAATTAAGGCTAACAAAATCGAACGAAACAGAGAGAGAGAGTCTCCGAAAACCGAGAGGCCTACTGTGAACTCTAGGCGACACGGCTGGAACGCTTCCCACTCTCCGAGAAGTTCGAGAGAAGAAGGAGGGCACTCCAGCCTGGGAACGAGATTATATAGAGTCCTGGTCCCGTGACTTATTGTTACTCCTGTTGTTCTCTGGGATATGTAGTCTTCTTCTGTGGACTGCACATTCAACAGAAGTATCCATACTTGACATGATGTTATGATGTGGAATACTGATAGCAAAATTACAAAATTACAAAACCATGACATTCCACCCCTTATTCTACATTATTACATCATGGTTAATATATACATATATATACATATATATACACGTATGTAAAATTGTGATAGCTAAATAGTAGAATTGCATGTAACATAACTAAATGTACAACTATAATAACTACAATACACTACACATGCAAACATATATATATATATATAGATACATAAAATTATTGACTGCACTCCCCCAGCATCAAATTCCCTTGTGGCACACATTGAACATCCCCATCCTTCTGCATTACCCACCAAGTGCACCCAGGTCCCTGGGCAAAGACAGTTCCACGGATAGGTTTGCCCTTTCCAGAAGCTGGAAGGACCCAAACAGCTTTTCCCAACATGTTCTTTACATGTATAACAGGGACCTTATCTCCTTCTACAGTGTGTAGGGGGCTAGATTGACTAGGACCATCACGATTGACAGATCCTCTAGTATTGACCAACCAAGTGGCTTCTGCCAGATTCTTCTCCCAGTGCTTAAATGTTCCACCACCCATTGCTTTCAACATAGTTTTCAACAACCCATTATATCGTTCAATTTTACCAGAAGCTGGTGCATGGTAGGGAATATGATAAATCCACTCAATGCCATGATCTTTGGCCCAAGTATTTATAAGAGAATTTTTGAAATGTGTCCCATTATCAGATTCAATTCTTTCTGGGGTGCCATGTCGCCACAAGACTTGTTTCTCAAGACCTAATATGGTGTTTCGAGCAGTTGCATGGGGTACTGCGTATGTTTCAAGCCACCCAGTGGTTGCCTCTACCATAGTGAGTACATAACACTTACCACTGCGAGATCGTGGCAAGGTGATATAATCAACCTGCCACGCCTCCCCATATTTATACTTTTGCCATCGCCCTTCCTCCCAGAGAGGTTTCATCCTTCTGGCTTGTTTAATTATGGCACATGTTTCACAATCATGAATAATCTGCGCAATAGCGTCCATGGTTAAGTCCACCCCTCGGTCTCTGGCCCACTTATATGTTGCGTCTCTTCCTTGATGGCCTGAGGTCTCATGAGCCCATCGAGCTAGAAATAATTCACCCTTATTCTGCCAGTCCAAGTCAATTTGAGCCACCTCAATTTTGGCAGCTTTATCTACCTGATGGTTGTTTTGTTGTTCTTCAGTAGCCCGACTTTTGGGCACATGTGCATCCACATGACGCACCTTTACAACCATATTCTTTATTCGGGAAGCAATGTCCTTCCATAGTTCAGCGGCCCAAACAGATTTTCCCCTCCGTTGCCAGTTATTTTGTTCCCACCGCTGTAACCACCCCCATAAGGCATTTGCCACCATCCATGAGTCAGTATAAAGATACAGCATTGGCCACCTCTCCCGTTCAGCAACATCTAAGGCCAGCTGGACAGCTTTTACCTCTGCAAACTGACTTGATTCTCCCTTACCTTCAGTGGCCTCTGCAACCTGTCGTGTGGGGCTCCACACAGCAGCTTTCCATTTGCGATGCTTCCCTACAATGCGACATGATCCGTCAGTGAATAGGGCATATTTCTTTTCATTTTCTGGTAATTCGTTGTATGGTGGGGCCTCTTTAGCACGTGATACCTCTTCTGCTGGTGATGTTCCAAACTTTTTATCTTCAGGCCAGTCCATGATTACCTCTAGGATTCCTGGACGATTGAGGTTTCCCATTCGCGCTCGCTGTGTAATCAGCGTAATCCACTTGCTCCAGGTGACATCGGTAGCATGATGGGTGGAGGGAACCTGTCCTTTGAACATCCAGTTCAGCACTGGCAGTCGAGGTGCCAAAAGGAGCTGTGTTTCAGTCCCGACTACTTCGGAAGCAGCCCGAACCCCCTCATACGCAGCTAAGATCTCCTTCTCAGTTGGAGTGTAGCACTCTTCAGACCCCTTATATGATCGACTCCAGAATCCCAGGGGTCGGCCTCGGGTCTCTCCTGAGGCTCTTTGCCACAAACTCCAAGTGGGGCCTTTCTCTCCAGCAGCAGTATAGAGGATGTTCTTTACATCCTGTCCAGTCCGTACTGGCCCCAGGGCTACAGCACGGGCTATCTCTTGTTTAATCTGTTCAAAAGCCTGCTGCTGCTCAGGGCCCCATGCAAAATCATTCTTCTTCCGCGTTACCTGATAAAGGGGGCTTACAATGAGGCTGTAGTTTGGAATGTGCATCCTCCAAAAGCCCACTGCACCCAGGAAAGATTGTGTCTCTTTCTTGCTAGTTGGTGGAGACATGGCAGTGATTTTGTCGATCACATCTGCTGGGATGTGACGACGTCCATCCTGCCACTTTATACCTAAGAACTGAATTTCCTGGGCAGGTCCTTTTACTTTGCTTCGCTTAATAGCAAAGCCAGCTTGTAGAAGAATCCGGATTATCTGCTCTCCTTTTGTGAAAACTTCTTCTGCTGTATCACCCCACACAACAATGTCATCAATGTACTGCAGGTGTTCAGGAGCACCACCCTGTTCCAGTACAGTTTGAACCAACCCATGGCAAATGGTTGGGCTGTGTTTCCACCCCTGGGGCAAACGGTTCCAAGTATACTGAATGCCCCTCCAGGTGAAGGCAAACTGTGGCTTGCATTCTGCGGCCAAAGGAATAGAAAAGAAGGCATTGGCAATGTCAATGGTGGCATACCATTTGGCTGCTTTTGACTCCAGCTCGTACTGGAGTTCCAACATGTCCGGCACAGCAGCGCTCAATGGGGGTGTGACCTCATTCAGGCCACGGTAGTCTATTGTCAGCCTCCATTCTCCACTGGCTTTACGCACTGGCCATATGGGGCTGTTAAAAGGTGAGTGAGTTTTACTGATCACTCCCTGATTCTCCAACTGGCGAATCAAATCATGAATGGGGAGCAAGGAATCCCTGTTGGTGCGATACTGCCGTCTGTGCACTGTCTTTGTAGCAATCGGTACCTGCTGCTCTTTTACTCGTAGCAGCCCCACAACAGACGGGTCCTCTGACAGGCCAGGCAAAACAGACAGCTGCTTAATGTTGTCCATGTCTACAGCAGCTATCCCAAAGGCCCATCGATACCCCTTAGGATCCTTGAAATGCCCCCTTCTGAGGTAATCAATACCCAGTATACATGGAGCCCCTGGGCCAGTCACAATAGGATGTTTTTGCCAGTCTTTGCCAGTGAGGCTTATTTCAGCCTCCAGCACAGTCAATTCTTGAGATCCCCCAGTCACTCCAGAAATATGGATTGATTCTGTCCCTTCATGACTGGAGGGCATTAGGGTGCACTGTGCACCGGTATCCACCAGCGCCTTATATTCCTGTGGTTCTGATGTGCCAGGCCATCGAATCCACACAGTCCAATAAACTCTATTATCCCTTTCCCTCCCCTGACTGAGGGCAGGGCCCCTCTATTGGTTACCTGTGATGACTGGAGCAACTCCACTGGTGGTTGGTATGTCTAGTAGTTCTTTCACCCGTGCTCGTAGTGCAGACGTGGGCTGATCATGCCACTTCCTCATGTCTTCTCCACGGTCACGTAGGTAGCGCCACATGGAAACACGCGGTGCAATCGTACTGTTGTTCTTTGCTCGAGCTGGGAAGCGTGTGCGTTTAACAGCTGAGACTTTTGATGATGCAGGTGGGGAGTAGGACTGGACTAGTTTGATCAGATCCTTCATTAGACCTGGTGGCCCGTACGAGGATTGACCTTCATCAGTTGTTTCTGATACTATTACGGGATCATTACAATTAGTTGATGGAAACAATTTCTTGCACATTTCATCTACTCGGTTTTCTAGCCGTGAGATGGCAGAAACTGCGGCATGCAGTTGGGGGAGCTGCTGATCGATGGTTTGAAGCATTATAATCAGCTCAACAACTCGGGGCCATCTGTCCACGAATCCTTTAGATCCTGATACCAATGACTGTGCAATTCTCTCTGGTGCTGTACTTGTGATTTTCTGCCACATGTCAGGATCGGCCCTCACTCTCTCAGGGTCAAGTTCGCTTGGATCAGGGCTGTACAACATTTTCGCCATGGCCAATTCCCTCAGGCGCTGAATACCTTTTTGGACGGTATTCCAACTATCAAATTTAGGCTTCAAAGCATCCTTATAGGGGTACCTTTCTCTCACGGCTTCTAACAGCCGCAACCAGAGAGTAGCAGCTCCATCCGAACATCTGCTAATCCCTCTGTCGATACCTGCATCTTGGGCAATGCTTCCTAGTTGGCGAGCTTCATTACCATCTAGAGACAAGCTGTTGGCCCCGTTGTCCCAGCAGCGAAGCAACCAAGCAAGGATACCTTCATCTTGACGCCGTGTAAACTCCTTTCTTGAGCCTTGGATTTCAGTCAGCTTCAGAGGTCGACAATAGGTGATTTCCTCCTCATCATCAGTCTCTTCTTCATGCCTCTTGGTTTTTGCCTTTGCTTTTTTCGGTACTGCTCCATGCCCGGCACCTGGGTCTTCTGCTGCCCCCCCCTGTGCTTCTCCTTCTTTTCGTTCTAGACGCATGGACACCCGTTTCCATTTCTTGCCTTCCACAGGGGCAACTGATATTGCTACTGATGCCTCCTGTGACTGATCAGAATTAACTTGGGCTTGAATCTCAGATCGGAAACTCTCTCTCTCCAGAATAGTATGATACAAAGCACGGTATGCATAAGCCAAACCCCACATAAGGTTTACCTCCTTAGATCTCTTACCCAAATACTCACTTAATTTCTTAGGGTCCCTTAGGTGTTCAAGAGTGAAATCCCATGACACTGCGGGTCCCCATGCTTCTAAGACTTTTCCTAAACCTTTCCATATTCCCTGCCAGTCATCATTCTCTGGTTCTGGAGGAGACTTCCGCATAGAACGAATGCATAGGAACATATATGCATGCATTGATAGTGATAACATGAATGCAAGTATGAACCCTATCTCAGTCATTGAAAAGCGTGTGGAAATCTGAGAGTACAACCTAAATAAAAAGGGTTTTTTTAGCCTGTACAATGAATTAAACATGGTGGTGTTTGTAAAATTGCCTGTTCCATCTGGGATGCAAGTATTTGTAAAATTGCCTGTTCCATCTGGGATGCAAGTGTTAGTAAGATTCACAATTGCATCTGAGGTGTAGATGCCAAAATTCTGACCATACCACATCTCGTAAAAGTACCAGGCAGGTGTCTCCATCAGTATCCACCTTATTAGGCTATATATCTGCACAATTCCACAACACCAAATTATGGTGTTAATAGTTGACCAATACTTTAAGAAGATCATAATTGCTTTCAATCCCTTAAACAGAGCAACTGGGATGAAGAGTGGATTCATAGCTGGCAGGCTCTGTAAAAGTCAGAGCTAGCTAGCTTTGCTCTAAGGGAGAAAGAAATCCCTTTGTTTTCTACACAAAAGTTAGATAGCAATGCTGAGAATGTGCAGCAGCCCTTAATGTTGACAATTTGTCTGGTATTTCAAGGTCACGTTCTCCGTGAGCAGCTACGGAAAGATAACACTCCGAACACTCCCGTAACGAAGCTCTTTAAGAGCAAAGAGAGAGTTGTTCTAAAAGCTAAAAAGCTCTATGCCCGCATTCTCCACCAAAAAATCTGTCACGGGTTAGTTAGATTTACCTATGCCCGTGACAGGGGAAGCCACCCCACGCCCCCCCCCCGGGGCCCGGAAAGGAGGGGGAAAAGGGGAGTGGGATAAAACAGCGACAATCTAAGGAGGAAAAACTTATTTTACTAAATATGATATCGAAATACAAGATAACACAATATAATATAATTAAGGCTAACAAAATCGAACGAAACAGAGAGAGAGAGTCTCCGAAAACCGAGAGGCCTACTGTGAACTCTAGGCGACACGGCTGGAACGCTTCCCACTCTCCGAGAAGTTCGAGAGAAGAAGGAGGGCACTCCAGCCTGGGAACGAGATTATATAGAGTCCTGGTCCCGTGACTTATTGTTACTCCTGTTGTTCTCTGGGATATGTAGTCTTCTTCTGTGGACTGCACATTCAACAGAAGTATCCATACTTGACATGATGTTATGATGTGGAATACTGATAGCAAAATTACAAAATTACAAAACCATGACAATAGATCAGCCAGGTAGTTGAGAGGTATCAACTTAAAATTGATCAGGACTTCTGAGCATTTCACACATTGAGACGGGTTAACACATTCTCACTGATTCTCAGAATTTGGGGAGATGGAACAAATTCCAGTAATCCCCCTGA
This sequence comes from Coturnix japonica, assembly GCF_054131305.1. Taxonomy (NCBI): domain Eukaryota; kingdom Metazoa; phylum Chordata; class Aves; order Galliformes; family Phasianidae; genus Coturnix; species Coturnix japonica. The sequence continues at coordinate 14,462,199 of NC_140671.1, read as the reverse complement.
AAGTCAGAAATCAGACAGATAATTGGGAGGTATCTGACTGAACAAAGAGCAAGGGATGGAGAAATCTGGAGGGCAGTGGGAGTAGTGTGTGCCCAAATGGCCTGCTGAAAACATGCCCTTAACCATGGCCATTTATTTAGGAGAGCTGAAAAAACTTGGAGGATGAGACACATCAAATAGGCAGCAGGGAAGAGTAGTGCTGGGCACCGGGCTATAGTCACAGGGCATTGGCACTGGCACCGCTGTCTGTGTCTCTGAATCTGAAGACATTTGTGTCCAGCGAACACAGTTCTGGAAAACATTGTAGTTTCAGTAAAAGAAAAAAAAAAGACATCAAATCACCTCAAAGATTCATATTTACAACTTAAAATGGAACAAGACTCATGAGAATTTTTCATGTTGAGAAGGGTTAACACAATTTCAATGATTTCCATCTTTGTTTTCAATTATTTGTTTCAGTTTTATTGACATTTATGATCAACTATTAAGCTTACAGCCTCAAAATAAATAAAAAGAGATACATTTGCATCTTGCACGTGGCCTGATGCCCCTTTCACCTTCGCAGTTCCCACAAGTCCTTCCATGCCGGAGAGTATGAGATCCAGCAGAGCACCTCTTTTTTTTGGTTCCTCCATGGCTTGGTCAAGAAGCTTCCATCTGTGCTCTCCAGGGATCTGCTGGATGCCACATGCCCTGCTGTGCTGTCCCTGCTGCAGATAATGGAGTGACAAAGGCCACCAAATGGGACAAGGGACAGACAACATCAGATTCCCATCTGTCTGCAGAGGGCACCTTCCATTTACTCTCCCTGATCAGGAAGACAGGAAAAGACACTGATGGTCTCCTCTGTTTGCCATTTCCATTAGCTCTGACCTGTCTGCTCTTCCATCCCCAGGCAGAGCTCAGTGCACTCTCACAGAGGGCATTCACCCTTCTTTATCTCCTCGCCCATCCATCCTAAAGACTCGGTATCCCCCTTGTGCTACAGTGCAGTTGTGGAAGCCATTAAACTGTGTCCCCATGGTCCAAACAGGAGCTCAGGCCTGCAGCTCTATCAAGATTTCTAGCTTCTTGTGTGTTGGTGTTTGCATTAGTGCAAAAATACAGAAGTAAACATCCTAATTGGAAAGCATCACTGGACATAGCCTGACTGGATAGCTAATCTATGGTATCAGTGTGCAGAAGGTGGCACACAAACATTAGACTGATCGTGGGCCTTGGAGTTGACACAGCAACATGGTCACACCATGGGCATGGCTTTCCTGAAGGCCCTGTGCTGCACTTGCAGCTGTGAGTGAATTCACCAGACAGCCAGTGCTATCCCCTCTCTGGCCCTCGGCTGATGCCCAGGAAGGAGCTGTCTATCTCAGGGATTTCCCACATGGTTTACAAGCACTGGCACACATCAGGAGCAGCCCAGGCACCTTGGGCATCACCCAGTGTCTGTGTGTGAGCAGCTGCCTCCCAGCTGAAGGGCCGAGGACTCAGAGCGGGAGCTCACATGCAGGCAACTCCTTGTGCACTTCTGAACTGAACCAGAGGAATCCCAGCTCCTGTGGGTGTGTAGGGAGCTGAATCCCATTTCATCTCCAGGATTTCTGTCAAGGGATGAGACTCCTGCACTGCCTCAGCTGGATCACTGCCCTGCACAGGGAAAGTCCAAACCTTGCCTTCCTTGTCTGGGTGCCCTTATTGTTTCATCAAACGATCTCTGGGAGCACTCCCCATATGTCTCCAATCAGTCACTGACCACTGGACATGTGGTGGTTAATTGAGCGAATTTCAAAGCACAGTCATGATGCTGTTGTCTTTCAGGAGCTGTTGGCCATGAGGACCCAGGGACATGTCAGGGGAGACAAGTCGGAAAGATAAAAATTACATAATCTGCTGCTTGCCTGTCCAGGCTCCTGGGACACAGGGAGCTCATAAAAGTGTGCAGGGCTGCAGAGAGACAGCTGTGCCCAGGAGCAGCTCTTGTGCACAGCACAGCCTGCAGGTGACAGAAGGAGAGGAGAGAAACTGGAGAGAGCTTGCAGGATGTGTATGGTGTGAGCAGGCTGCATGCTCTCTGCAGGAGCATTGCTCACAGACCATGACAGGGTAAGTCTCACTGCAGAGCATGAGCTGCTTTTCATAGAGGGTCAACTTAATTTGGGATATCCCATAGCAGATCTGGATGCAGGCAGTGCATGTTTCTTTACTGTGGAAAAAGCCTTCTGCTCCAGCTGAGGGCTTCCATACTGCAGTATGAAATCACAGCCCTGAGGCCTGCATGTCCCAGCACGGCTGCAGGCTGTGCAGCCGGGGCTGCAGGCGGGTGCCCAGGGCTGTCCTGCAAAGCAGGGTCCCTGCTGTGCCCCAGGGGCTGTGTGCCGGGTATGGGACTCTGCCGCCTGCCAGGCTCAGCACTCAGCCTGCCCGGGGAGCTGCCCAGGGTGCTGCGGGGAGACGGGTGGGGGGAAGGAGCCCCCCGGCAGGGCTTGTGCTGCCACAGCTGCTGCCTGGGGCAGGGGATCACAACTCCACTGCACAACGGAATGTTTCTGAGGGCAAGAGGAGAGCCAAGGCAGGTGGTTTCCATTTCCTGTTCTGAGGCAAAGAGGTTTGGAGTCAGAAATCTAAAAGGGGCAATAAGAGTTCTGAGAATTTTTCATCAATCAATTGCTTGTTTTGTGAACAGTCACACATGATGTGCTTTCAGTCTCCCCTTTCTCGAAGGATGGAATTATCATCATTTTCTGTAGGCATGAATAATTCACTTATCCTACAAACAGGCAGCATTTTCTAACTGAAACTGAATGCCACAGAAGCTCGGGCAGGGGGCTCTAAGAGCACTTGGGGTAAAGATATGAGACATGAAACAGATGAAAATATCCAGGGAGAAGGCATAAGAAAATAAAAGGAAGGTTAGAGCTCCATATGCTGCTTCTGCTTAAGGAATGCTGAAATACATGAAATTAAATGCAAGTAATGGTGCTAAATGTACACTGTTGTAAGAGAATAAAAACATTTCATATTATAGCAGGAGGAGTGTGTCTGAGAATGGTCTGGACTTGTCATTATCTTCTGCACTCTGAGCAGGACTCCAAGCCCAACAACAGCAGATGCCCAACAGCAGCTCCATCAGTGAGTTCCTCCTGCTGCCGTTGGCAGACACGCGGCAGCTGCAGCTCCTGCACTTCTGGCTCTTCCTGGGCATCTACCTGGCTGCCCTCCTGGGCAACGGCCTCATCAGCACAGCCGTAGCCTGTGACTGCCGCCTGCACACTCCTATGTACTTCTTCCTCCTCAACCTGGCCCTCCTCGACCTGGGCAGCATCTCCACCACTCTCCCCAAAGCCATGGCCAACGCCCTCTCGGACACCAGGGCCATCTCCTACACAGGATGTGCTGCACAGCTCTTTTTCTTTTCCTTCTTCCTCTCAGCAGAGTATTCCCTTCTCACCATCATGTCCTATGACCGCTACGTTGCCATCTGCAAGCCCCTGAACTACGGGACCTTGATGGACAGCAGAGCTTGTGCCACCATGGCAGCAGCTGCCTGGGGCACTGGGGTTCTCTATTCCCTGCTGCACACTGCCAGTACGTTTTCACTGCCTCTCTGCCAAGGCAATGTTGTCAACCAGTTTTTCTGTGAAATCCCACAGATCCTCAAGCTCTCCTGCTCTGGCTCCTACCTCATGGAATTTGTATTTCTCTTTTTTGGTGTCAGTTTAGGCTTTGGTTGCTTTGTTTTCATAGTTGTGTCCTATGTGCACATCTTCATGGCTGTGCTGAGGATGCCCTCTGAGCAGGGACGGCACATAGCCTTCTCCATGTGCCTCCCTCACCTGGCTGTGGTCTCCCTGTTTCTCAGCACTGGTGCTTTTGCCTACCTGAAGCCCCCGTCCATTTCCTCCCCACTCCTGGATCTGACAGTGGCACTTCTGTATGCAGTGGTTCCTCCAACACTAAACCCTATTATCTACAGCATGAGAACAGGGAGATCAAGCACGCTTTCAGGAAGGTGTTGCAATAATCACTATTCCAGCTACAATAAAATGCACAACTTCCTCAATAGGATTCCCAGTGGTGGTTCTTTATGTTTTATGCATCTTTGTCTGTTTGATTATGTGAGATATAGGAATGTGCAAAAAAAAAATGTTATTGAACTTATAAATAAAAATGTATTTAAATTCTTTCCTACCTAATTTCCATTTTCTCACTCCAAGAACTCATGTAAACATGGAACCAGATTCCCTGAATATGTTATAAGATACCTAAAAAGCTTTCAAAATAGACTTACTTAGATTTTCTTTCTTCCTACATTGCCTGGATTTGGGGAGGTACAGCCACAGACAGCAGCACAAAGTGCTCTTTTCATTCATGTGCTCTTACCAGTGCTGCAGTGCTCTTGAGTCCTCTCATTTGTGCAGTCCTGAAGGTCTTGTGTGTCTCACAACAGTCCTGTTGCCTCTACAGCAGCAATCCAGGGCTGCAGTCAGTAGCCGGCAATATGAACAGGTCTGTCAGAGCTGGTCTCCTTGCTGGCACTGCCATAACAAGAGGGCCCCTTTAGAGCAGGACCAGAGAACTGGAGGGAGGCCTCTTCCAAAGCTGGTGTAAGGAATATACCTCAGGAGCTGCTCCCTGAGAAAACCTTGAGATCTTCAGGTGCTCTTCACTGTGTGACCAGATCAGATTGAATAGTCCCAAGGAGATCCGTAAGCATCTCAAGGCAGTGCTGTGGTTTAAGGTTTATGGGTTGAGACAAAGAGAAAAAGAAAAGGATAATAATTATGACAAATGTATTTATACATATATAATATATTTAGTGTATTTTCACACATATACAACATATGCAGTTGCAAACATATATGAACTAATCCCTATGTGCATCTGTCTGCAAGTCCAGGATTAGTTGCAGGGGTTTTAACAGCCACAGGGTTCACTGTAGGAGCTGAAGTGGCTGTTGGGCTGTTGCAGGAGTTGAAGTGACCTCAGAGTTCATTGCCAGAGCTGGAACCACCACAGGACCTGTGACTATGTTGGAGCAGCCACTGGGCTCATTGGAGGGGTTGGAGCCACCGCAGGGCTGTACTTCCTCCCTTGGGAGGAATTTGTACCATTTTCTTATTACCATACTTGGAACAGCTACAGGACCCGTAGCAGGAGTAACTGCAGAGCTCATTATGAGGGGTGGAGTGACAGAGGGATCTGCCCAGAGCTTGGAGCAACTACAGGACGTGTAGCAAAACCTTGGAGCTGCTGCATGGTCTGTGCCAGGAGTTGCAGAGGCTGCAGCACTGTCAGCAGGTCCAGCTCTCTGGATCTGGCACACTGCAGTCATTTGTGCCTCTTGGGGGTTACCAGTGCCACAGCAGACCTGCCCCCAATATTCTACCAGTTTATCAGGATCCTGCAGTTGCTCGGAGATGAAGTTCCAAAGCCCTGGGGGTGCCCACCACTCCAGGCAGCTGCCCAGACCGTCCCACACCCTCTGCCATGCAGAGCCTTCTCACCTTGGGGCAGATCTCTCACTGATATTCCTGAATAATTGTTTAACCTCAATCATAGATTCATAGAATCACCAAGGTTGGAAAAGGCCTAAAAGATCATCCAGTCCAACCGTTCACCTATTACCTATAGCTCCCACTAAACCATGTCCCTCAACACAATATCCAGTACACCCCCGGACTCACAGAGGCGACAATGTAAATTGTGTAATTCCTAATCATATGGACAATATTACTTCCAAAACCCAAAGATGACCGCAGAGCTGAATGTGCACAAAACTTCACTTTGTCAGCTGCCAATTTTATCGTGGTACAAACTGAGGTCAAACAGCATAGCAAAATAAATACCCTAATCCAGCATCCAAGCACCAAGTAAGGAGCTGTGCAGTGAAGCTTCATGAGAAGACTCAACAAGCTCCACACATAGGGAGCACATCCACACATATCAGCACCATGGCCTGCACTTCTCCAGCTCCCACAAAGCCCTGTCCGCTCTGGACAGATGTGCTGCTATCTCAACCCTTGGAGCCTCACATCAGGCACCAAAATGACAGTGGTTGTTGAACCCAACATGTGGCTCAGCAGCACACAGTGCTTTGTGCACTGCCCAATTCCCAGTGGGATGGGGATGAGAACTGGGAAAAAGAGTACAACTTCTGTGATGTAACAAAGCAGTTTACTAAGAGAGATAAAAGAAGAGGAGTAATAGTTATCACTATATATCCGTTGATATGGAATTGTATGTAACAACTGATGCACAAGCACTTGCTCAGCACCACCAGACTGATGCTCAGCTGGACCCTGGGCAGTGAAGAGACTGAGATGAACTCCCACCCCTTTCAATACAATTTCTGCTTGCTGTCAGCTGATAGAGAACGTCCCTTTGGCCACTATCAGTCAGCTGTCCTCACTCTGTTCCCTCCCAGCTCCATGTGCCCTTTACTGACCATGGCCTTGGCTCCGTACAACACTGCTTAGCAGCAGCTGTAAACATCAGAGTGTTATCAATGGTTTTCTCCTAGAACCAAAACACTGCACCACAGCAGACAGTCTGAAGAAAACAATTCCATCCCAGCTGTAACTCAGATTCCTGCCTGTCCCCTCTTCTTGTTCTTCCTGATCAGGAAGCAAGGAACAGAATCTGCCGCTCTCCTCTCTGAGCCCTTTCCATCAGTTCTCAGCTGGCTCCTCTGCCATCCCCAGGCAGAGCTCAGTGCCCTCTCATGGATGGCAGCAGCCTTTTCTCTTCTTCCTTGCCCATCCGTCATGCAGAATCTGTACCCCATTTGCTACAGTACAGAGCTGAGAATCAACCCACCATGTCTCTGTGAACCAAACAAGACCCTAGGCCTGCAAAGGCACAGAGATTTGGAGTTCGCTGAGTGAATGTTTGTGGTCCTCTCATTAGTGTAACGACTCTTCAGAAAGGATCCCCTTCCAGAAGCATGTTTTGATTTTGCCTGGCTGGGCCTTGCATCTACACCGTGCTACTGGTGTTCAGAAGATGGCACACAGGTACGAGACCCATTGTGGGTCTCACAGTTGTCCAGTGAACATTGTCACTACCCAGGGCATGTCTTTCCTAAAGGTCCTCAGTGGCATTTGCCAGCTGGCTGGGGGTGTGCTGGAGACCCCAGGGAACTGCCATTCTGTTGTAATACAAGAAGAATTTTACAGAGCAGCAGCCATGGATCAAGATAAGCACTTTACAGAGCAGCAGCTGCAGAGCAGGATAAACAGCATGAGAACCAAGGACACCTCTAGCAAAAGAGTGAAAGGCTCGTGGCTTTGAAGCGGGGTTTTAGGGTTCTTATTGCAGAAGTTTTCTTCCAATTAGTACGTGTGATTTTTGAACACCCTTGTTTGTTTGCTATAAAAGTACGGCTCTTCAGGCAATAGATGGACACAGCTATATTTAACTATATTGGTGTGTGGTTGTTTGTCCTAGAACGCTGACTTTTGCCTTCAGGTTCGCCAACACATGGGGGCCCGCAATGTCATGGGATTTAACTCTTGAACACCTGTGGGATCCCGAGAAACTAAGCCAGTATTTGAGTCAGGGATGGCGCAGCCTAGATAGATCTAAGGGGGTATGACTTATTTGGGGCTTGGCTTGTGCTTACCGTGCTCTATATAACACTGTTCCGAAAAGAGAGAATTTCCGAGCTGAGGTTCTAGCCAAAAAGGGAAATCCCCAAGTCAATTTTGATCAGTCACAGGAGGCACCAGTAACAATATCAGTTGCCCTTGTGGAAGGCAAGAAATGGAAATGGGTGTCCTCACGTCTAGAACGGAAAAAAGAAGTGGAGGAGGAGGCAACAGAAGATCCAGGTGACAGGTCTGGATAAGTACCGAGAAAGGAAAAAGGAAAAGTGTCATGAAGAAGAGAGTGATGAGGAGGAAATCTCTGTTACTGTTTGTCGATCCCTGAAGATGACTGAAATCGAAGGCGTAAGAAAGGAGTTCACACGGCACCAGAATGAATCTCTTGTTACCTGGTTTCTTCGCTGTTGGGACAGCTGGGACGGTAGCTTGTTGAGATGTGACAGGCCCTTCCCCATATTCTGGAAGAATCTTAGTGTAATACAGTGGGTGTAGACAAAAAGGCGTAGGTTATATAAGGATGTGTCTGTTTCAATAAATCGCCATTTTGCCACTTCATCTCTTTGGTGTCACTTGGTAATTGGCCTAGCTGCTGCTTCAGTTGAAGGCGAGAGATCGTAAAGAAATTAACGACCATAAAGCCTTCATGTGTATCATTAAAATTCTCAGCTATTAGACACAAGCGCTTTCCAGATTGAGCAAGGAACAACAGTACAATTGCACCACGTGTTTCCTTGTGGTGTTACCTACGTGACCACAGAGAAGACACGAGGAAGTGGCATGACCAGCCTACTCCTGTACTATGAGCACGGGTGAGGGAACTACAAAACAGTCCAACCACCAGTACGGCTGCTCCAGTTATCACAGGTAACCAATAGAGGGGCCCTGCCCTCATTCAAGGGAGTGGAAGGGATAATAGAGTTTATTGGACTGTGTGGATTTGATGGCCTAGCACATCAGAACCACAGAAATATAAGGCACTGGTGGATACTGGTGCACAGTGCACCCTAATGCCCTCCAGTCATGAAGGGACAGAATCAATCCATATTTCTGGATATCTCTCAAGAATTGACTGTGTTGGAGGCTGAAATAAGCCTCACTGGTAAAGACTGGAAAAAACATCCTATGTGAGTGGTCCAGGGTTTCCGTTCATACTTGGTATTGAGGATACCTCAGAAGAGGGCATTTCAAGGATACTAAGGGGTATCACTGGGCCTTTGGAATCGCTGCTGTAGATATGGACAACATTAAGCAGCTGTCTGTTTTGCCTGGCCTGTCAGAGGACCCGTCTGTTGTGAGGCTGCTACGAGTAAAAATAAAAGAGCAGCAGGTACCGATTGCTACAAAGACAGTGCACAGACGGCAGTATCGCACCAACAGGGATTCCTTGCTCCCCATTCATGATTTGATTCGCCAGTTGGAGAATCAGGGAGTGATCAGTAAAACTCACTCACCTTTTAACAGCTCCATATGGCCAGTGCGTAAAGCCAGTGGAGAATGGAGGCTGACAGTAGACTACCGTGGCCTGAATGAGGTCACACCCCCACTGAGTGCTGCTGTGCTGGAGAGCAAATAATTCAAATTCTTCTATGAGCCAGTTTTGCTATTAAGTGAAGCAAAGTAAAAGGGCCTGCCCAGGAAATTCAGTTCTTAGGTATAAAGAGGCAGGATGGATTTCATCACATCCCAACAGTGATTGACAAAATCACTGCCATGTCTCCACCAACTAGCAAGAAAGAGACACAATCTTTCCTGGGTGCAGTGGGCTTTTGGAGGATGCACATTCCAAACTACAGCCTCATTGTAAGCCCCCTTTATCAGGTGATGCAGAAGAAGAATGATTTAGCATAGGGCCCAGAGCAGCAGCAGGCTTTTGAACAGATTAAACAGGAGATAGCCTGTGCCATGGACCTGGGGCCAGTACGGACTGGACAGGATGTAAAGAACATCCTCTATACTGCTGCTGGAGAGAAAGGTCCCACTTGGAGTTTGTGGCAAAGAGCCTCAGGAGGGACCCAAGGCCAACCCCTGGGATTCTGGAGCTGAGCGTACAAGGGGTCTGAAGAGTGCTACACTCCAACTGAGAAGGAGATCTTAGCCGCGTATGAGGGGGCTCGGGCTGCTTCCGAAGTAGCTGGTACTGAAATACAGCTCTTTCTGGCACCTCGACTGTCAATGATGAACCGGATGTTGAAAGGGGAGGTTCTCTCCACCCATCATGCTACCGATGCCACCTGGAGCAAGTGGATTGCACTGATTAGACAACAAGCGCGGATGGGGAACCTCAATCGTCCAGGAATTTTAGAAGTGATCATGAACTGGACTGAAGATAAAAAGTTTGGAACATCACCAGGAGAAGAGGTGTCATGTGCTAAAGCGGCCCCACCATACATCGAACTACCAGAAAATGAAAAGAAATATGCTCTTTTCACTGATGGATCATTTCATATTGTAGGGAAGCATCGGAGATGGAAAGCTGCTGTTTGGAGCCCCACACGACAGGTCGCAGAGGCCACTGAAGGTAAAGGAGAATCAAGTCAGTTTGCAGAGGTAAAAGCTGTCCAGCTGACCTTAGATGTGGCTGAACGGGAGAGGTGGCCAATGCTTTATCTTTATACTGACTCATGGATGGTGGCAAATGCCTTATGGGGGTTGTTACAGCAGTGGGAACAAAATAACTGGCAATGGAGGTGTAAACCTATTTGGGCTGCTGAACTGTAGAAAAACATAACTGCTCAAAAAAAAGATATGATTGTAAAGGTGTGTCACGTGGATGCACACTTGCCCAAGAGTCGGGCTATTGCAGAACAACAAAACAACCATCAGGTAGATCGAGCTGCCAGAATTGAGGTGGCTCAAATAGACTTGGACTGGCAGAACAAGAGTGAATTATTTCAAGCTTGATGGTTCCATGAGACCTCAGGCCATCAAGGAATGGACATAACATATAATTGGGCTAGAGACTGAGGGGTGGACTTAACTATGGATGCTATTGCACTGGTTATTCATGACTGTGAATCATGTGCCATAATTAAACAAGCCAAGAATATGAAGCCTCTCTGGGGGGAAGGCCAAGGCAAAAGTATAAATATGGGGAGGAGTGACAGGTGAATGATGTCACCTTGCCAGGATCTCATAATGATAAGCGTTTTGTGCTTACCATGGTGGAAGCAACCACTGGGTGGCTTGAAACATACGCAGTACCCCATGCTACTGCCAGAAACACAATATTGGGTTGTTAGAAACAAGTCCTACAGAGACATGACACCTCAGAAAGAACTGAGTCTCATAATGGGACACATTTCAAAAATTCCCTTAATAAATACTTGGGCCAAAGTTCATGGCATTGAGTGGATTTATCATATCCCCTACCATGCACCAGCTTCTGGTAAAATTAAAAGATACAATGGGGTGTTGAAAACTATGTTGAAAGCAATGGGTGGTGGAACACTGAAGCACTGGGAAAAGCATTTGCATGTGGTGCAAGGATGCTGTTAAAGTTCATATCCCACATGTGCCCTGTGTCTCATCACAGGATGTGGGGTGTGAGAAGGGCCCAGTCTGAACAAGCAGTCAATCCCAGTGAAACTCTGAACTTCAGATCTCTCAGTTCCAGTGCCCTCCTGTGCACACTCTCCCATAGTTTGATGTTCTTTATGTTCTCCATTGCCCAGAAGTGCACCCAGTGCTCCAGGTGAGGCAGTAGCAATGCAGAGCAAAGAGGGACAAACCTTTCTCCCACCCAGCTGGCAATAAATTGCTTGATGCACTTTAGGGGACTGTTGGCCTTCTTGGCTGGCTGGGCACACTGCTGACTCACTTAAAATTTTATGTTGAGCAGGACCCCCAATCCTTTTCAGTCAGACGTCTCTCATGTGTCCAATATACAGACAGTGTTTATGTCCAGGGTTGCCCATACCCAGGTGCACAATCAGGCACTTGTTCTTGTTATGCGTTATGCACTTGGTGCTTAGTACCAACTGATACCCACTTCTCTGACTTGTCCACATCTCTCTGCAAGTCCTCTCCACCCTAAGTGGAGGCAACAACACCTCCTCATCTGGTCTCATCAGCAAACTTGCTCAGAACATCTTCTAGTCCTGCATGCAAGTCATCTGCATAAACATGAAAGGAAAGTGGCCCTAAAATGGAACCCTGGGGAACTCTGACAGTGACCATCTACCAGCCCAATGGAACCCACTGACTATAATCCTTTGGGACAGAACTACTGGCCAACTGCTCACCCACCACTGCTGGTGAACCTGAAAGGCAAAATGTCAGCGTGCTGGGTCAAACAGAGAAACACCAATATAGTTACATATAGCTGCATCAATTTATTGCCCGAAAGCCAGACTTTTATAGGAGACAGACAAGGGTGTCCAAAAATCACACACGCTAATTGGAGGAAAGCTACTGCAATAACAACCCTATAACCCCCCTTCAAAGCCACGAGCCATTCATTCTTTTCCTAGAGATGTCCTTTGTTCTCATGCTGTTTATCCTGCTCCGCAGCTGCTGCTCTGTGAACTCCTTATCTCAATCCATGGCTGCTGCTCTGTAAAATTCTTCTTGTATTACAACACACCACGTTCTGTTTCTGTCTAGCTGTATGCAGGAATTTCTGTCCAGAAGGGTGCTGGAGAAATAGTATCAAAAGCTCTACTGAAATCCTCAAGGATTACATCAACTGCCTTCCCTTGTTCAGCTCAATGGATAAAGGTGTCATAAAAAGACCTGAAATTAAATAGGACCTTCCCCTCTGTATCTTGTGTTGTCTGTGACCTGTCCTTCAGTTGTTTTTCCATAACTCCCACCATCATTTTCTCCATAATTTTACCAAGCACTGTAGTGAGACTGACAGGTCCATAGTTGCCCGTGTCATCTTTCTTGCTCTTCCTTACAATGAGACAACATTTGCCAGCTTCCTGTCAACAGGTATGACCCTAGATTTATTAGATGCCATTGAAATGCGAGCCCAGAGCATGCTAAAGTGTCATCAGTGCAAGAACGTAGATGTGCCATAGCTTTGCAATGCCTTGAAATCCAGACTATGCCACAGATGGAGCAGAGAGGAAGATCTGCCTCTTCTGTTCTGAGCTCATCCTTTTGATAAGCTGAATATCACTACATACTCCATGGGGTCAGGTGCAAAAGACACAATGGGTGCCCTAAGCACGTGGCTGAGGTGGTATTTAGGATGGCCAAGAATACCTCCCTTCTGGCCCTCAGCTGATGCTCCAGAAGGAGGTATCTATCTCATAGATTTTCCGTCACAGTTTACAAGCACTAGCACAAAACTAGGATCACCCAAGGCATCTTGGGCATCACTGAGAGACTGTGTATGAGTAGTGCAGTCCCTGTGGAATAAAAACCAAGGATTCAGATGAGGGACTCACACACAGACACCTCACTGTGCACATCTGAACTCAGCTAGGTGAACTTGTAGCTCCTGTGGTTCTTTGAAAAACTGATCCCAATTCAGCCCCAGGGTTTCCATCTGAGGATGAGATGCCTAACGCTAGAATAAGGATGGGATGGTCTGTTGATAACAGGACAAATGGAAACGGATTTAAATTAAAAAGGGGAGACATAGGTTAGATGTGAGGAACCTATATTTTTACACAGCAACACTGGAAAAAGTTGCCCTCAGAGGCTGTGCATGCCCAATGGATGGGATCCTGGGTTTACTCTGGGTTTACCCTCACGTCAGTCCATGTTTCTACTCATACTTTTGTCTAGGTGAACTCTCACTTTACTCAAGGTTTTACTCACAGTTTACCATCAGGGAGTGTGATCGGGAGATGGGCTGGTGGAGTGACTTGCTGGCATCCCCGAGGGAAGGCTGCCAGGCAGATACCCCCAGAAAAGTGGTTGACTCCCTGCCCTGTCACAGTCAGACAGACCTGACTGATGAGAAGGGTTGGAAGAGAGTCCCAACTCAACATCACAGGAGCCCCCCCATGCCTGCCTAGCCCTCGACCCCTGATCCATCTAAGCAACAGGTTTGACACTCTGAAATCTGAAGGAGATAAGAATGGGGAGGCAATGGAGGATCTGCCTAGGAGGAAACCTAATGCAAGGCAGTCACTACCAAGCCTTGTGACTTCCTCTGCCATGAAAGAAAGAAGGGTGGCCGTGGTGGGTGACTCCCTTCTCAGAGGAATAGAGGGCCCCATTTGCAGACTGGACCCCAGTTGTCAGTAAGTCTGCTGCCTTCTTGGTTTCAGGTCAGGGACATAATGAGGAAACTCCCAATGCTGGTTAGGTCCACTGATTATTTTCCACTACTCATAGTTTAGGTGGGCAGTGATGAAATTTCTTAGATAAGACTACGAACTATGAATAGAGATTTCAGGAATTTAGGCCATTTAGTTCACAAAGTGGGAGATCAAGTGATTTTTTGTTCTATACCTTCAGTGGCAGTGAGGGACACAGAGCAGGCTTGGAAAGCAAAGCAATGAACAATTGTCTCAGAGGTTGGTACTGAGCCAGAAACTTTGAGTTCTTTGATCACAGGACAGTTTACTTGGCCCATGGTCTGTTATCCATGAATGGAACCCAACTGTCTCAAAGGGGGAAGTGAATCCTAGCATAGACGGTAGCGGGGCTTATCGAAAGAGCTTTAAACTAGCTACGATGGGGGAGTGGACAAAACAGGGCTTACCAGAGATAAGCCTAGGGAAATGCTGTTTGAGCTGGGAGAGAGGCAGATGCCTCAGCTGAAGTGCGTCTACACCAACGCACGCAGCTTGGTCAACAAGCAAGAGGAGCTGGAAGCAACTGTGCATCTGACAAACCATGACCTAGTTGCTATTACCGACCCATGGTGGGACCACTGCCATGACTGGAGTGCTGTGATGGATAGTTACAAGCTCTTCAGAAGGGATAGAGGAGGAAGGAAGGGTGGTGGTGTGGCCCTTTATATTAAAGAGAGTTTTGATGTTGAAGAGCTTGGGCTTCAGAATGAAGTGCATGTTTGTAAGGATCGGGGGAAAGGCCTGTAAGTGTGACATCTTGCTAAAGGTTTCTTATAGACCGCCTAATTGATGGGTGAGGCATTCTATGAGCAGCTTACTGAAGTCGCAAGATTGCCAGCACACATTTTCTTGGGAGACTACAACTTCTCTGATATATGCTGGGAATATAATAAATAGCAGAGGAATCAGTCCAAGAGATTTATAGATTGCATGCAAGACAGCTTCCTTACACAGCTGGTATGAAGTCCTACCAGGGGTGGTTCCTTGCTAGACCAGCTCTTCACTAACAGTGAAGGACTGGTAGGAGTTGAGAAGGTTGGGGACTGTCTTGGGCAGAGTGGCCATGAAATGGTAGAATTCTCTATTCTTGGAGATGTCAGAAGGGTGACTAGCAAAACTACTATCCTGAACTTCTAGAGGGCGGACTTTGACCTGTTCAGGACACTTGTAGCACAGGTCCCTTGGGAGTCGCTCCTTATGGGTAAAGGGGTCCAGGAAGCCTGGACACTCCTCAAGATGGAAATCTTAAAGGCACGAGATCAGGCTGTCCCTGAATGCCATAAGGTGAGCCATAGGGGAAGAAGACCAGTGCAGATGAACTGGGAAAAACTATTGAGACTCAGGAAGAAAAAGAGAATCTCCGTCCTCTGGAAGAAGGGGCTGGGTACTTGGGGAGATTACAAGGAAGTTGCTAAGGCATGCAGGGAGGAAGTTAGGAAGGCACATTACTTCCCTGTCCCTTAATCCATGCCCAGAGCTTCTCAGCCATGTCACTGCCAACTGTAAGCTCCATGCAGAGTTCAAGTGGGACACAGAGGGCACAGCCTTCTGCTGGGTGGATGCAAGTGTTGGTGGAACCAGATGGGACAAAGCCCTCCCACCATGCCCTCCTGGGAAAATGGCCACCCCAAGAATGGCAGTCTGCCTCCTCCATGACCCCATCTGAAATGCTCCTGCACTGATTGATTATAGGGCTTTAAACCAGGTCCAAATGGGGAAGGGTGGGGAATTGGATGTGACAAAGAAGGGCTGAGGGATATTGTTGCTGTTGGAGATTGAATGGAAAGCCTCTGAGTTGTTCTATAGGATTGTGTGAGGATTCCTCAGAGAAAGTCTTGTTGCCAATACCCCGTCCTAAATCTTACTGTGTACCCTCTGGGGGTAACCCCAACCTACTGCTGCCCTAAAGTGCCTGTAGACCAGTGCGGGTAGCATGGGAAATAAACGGGACAAATCAAGAGAAAACCACAGAGCTTTTCCTTTCATGCAGGCTGCTGATTCTGAGCAAGGCCCTGAACATCAGTACCACAGTGTAGATGCAAGACCCAGACAGGCTAAATCAAAGCATGCTTCTGGAAGGGGATGCTTTCTGAAGAATCCTTACACTAATGAGAGGACCACAAACATTCACTCAGCGAACTCCAAATCTCTGTCCCTTTGCAGGCCTAGGGTCTTGTTTGTCTCACAGAGACATGGTGGGATGGTTCCCACCTCTGAACTGTAGCAAAGTAGGTACAGACTCTTCATTACGATTAGGCAATGAAGATGAAGAAAGGCTGCTGCCATCTGTGAGAGTGCACTGAGCTCTGCCTGGGGATGGCAGAGGAGCCAGCTGAGAACTGATGGAAAGGTTTCAAAAAGAAGAGCAGCATATTCTGTTCCTTGCTTCCTGATCAGGAAGAACAAGAAGAGGGGGACAGGCAGGAATCTGAGTTACAGCTGGGATGGAATTGTTTTCTTCAGACTGTCTGCTGTGGTGCAGTGTTTTGGTTCTAGGAGAAAACCATTGATAACACTCTGATGTTTACAGCTGCTGCTAAGCAGTGTTGTACGGAGCCAAGGCCATGGTCAGTAAAGGGCACATGGAGCTGGGAGGGAACAGAGTGAGGACAGCTGACTGATAGTGGCCAAAGGGACGTTCTCTATCAGCTGACAGCAAGCAGAAATTGTATTGAAAGGGGTGGGAGTTCATCTCAGTCTCTTCACTGCTCAGGGCCCAGCTGAGCATCAGTCTGGTGGTGCTGAGCAAGTGCTTGTGCATCAGTTGTTACATACGATTCTATATCAACGGATATATAGTGATAACTATTACTCCTCTCCTTTTATCTCTCTTAGTAAACTGTTTTGTTACAACCCAGAAGTTGTACTCTTTTTCCCAGTTCTCATCCCCATCCCACTGGGAATGGGGCAGTGCACAAAGCACTGTGAGCTGCTGAGCCACATGTTGGGTTCAACAACCACAGTCATTTTGGTGCCTGATGTGAGGCTCCAAGGGTTGTGGTAACAGCACATCTGTCCAGAGTGGACAGGGCTTTGTGGGAGTTGGAGATGTGCAGGCCATGGTGCTGATAGTTTCCCTATTTGTGAAGCTTGCTGAGTCTTCTCATGAAGCTGCATTTCACAGCTCCTTGCTTGCTGCTTGTTTTCCCTGCTGCATCATTTGTCAACTCTGGATGCTGGATTAGGGTATTTATTTTGCTATGCTGTTTGACCTTGGTTTGTACCACGATAAAATTGGCAAAGTGAAGTTTTGTGCACATTCAGCTCTTTGGACATCTTTGGGTTTTGGAAGTAATATTGTTGGTATGATTAGGAATTACACATTTTACACTGTCGTCTCTGGGAGACCAGGGGTATTCAAGGAGAGACTGGATATTGTGTTGAGGGACATGGTTAAGTGGGAGCTATTGGTAATAGGTGAACGGTTGGATTGGATGATCTTTTAGGCCTTTTCCAGCCTTGGTGATTCTATGATTCTAGGATTGAGGTTAAACAATTATTCAGGAATATCAGTGAGAGATCTGCCCCAAGGTGAGAAGGCTCTGCATAACAGGGGGTGTGGGACAGTCTGGGCAGCTGCCTGGAGTTGTGGGCACCCCCAGGGCTTTGGAACTTCATCTCCGAGCAACTGCAGGATCCTGAGAAACTGGTAGAATATTGGAGACAGGTCTGCTGTGGCACTGGTAATCCTAAACAGGCACAAATGACTGCAGTGTGCCAGGGCCTGGCCCACACCTACTGAGCTGTGTTCAACACTATTCAGCATCTTCAAGGGGAAGAGAGCTGGATCTGCTGACATTGCTGCAGCCTCTGCAACTCCTGGCACAGTCCCTGCAATAGCTCCAAGTTTTTGCTACACATCCTGCAGTTGCTCCAAGCTCTGGACAGATCCCACTGTCACTCCACCCCTCATAAGGAGCTCTGCGGTCACTTATGCTACAGGTCCTGTAGCTGTTCCAAGTATTGAGATAAGAAAATTAAGCAAACCCCTGAGTGCTGCTGTAGAGACGACGGGACTGCTGTGAGACACACAAGACCTTCAGGCCTGTAGAAATGAGAGGACTCGAATCCTCTGTGCACTGTATCAGTGTAAAGAGAGGAGGAATGAAAAGAACTAGTTGTGCTTCTATCTGTGGCTGTACCTTCCCCAAATCCAGACAAAGTTGGATAAGAGAAGAGCTAAGGAAAAGCGTATTTTGAATGCTATTTATTTATCTCTTAACCTATTCGGGGAATCTGGTTCCATGTTTACATGAGCTCTTGGAGTGAGAAAATGGATAGTAGGTGTGAAAGAAGTGAAACAAATTTTTATTTATAAGTTCAATAACATTTTTTTGCACGTTGCTATATCTCACATAATCAATCAATCAAAGATGCATAAAAGATGAAGAACCATCACTGGGAATCATGCGATGAAGATGTGCACTTTATTGAAGCGGGAATAGTGAGTATTGCAACACCTTCCTGAGAGCGTGCTTGATCTCCCTGTTCCTCATGCTGTAGATAATAGGGTTCAGTGTTGGAGGAACCACTGCATACAGAAGTGCCACTGTCAGATCCAGGAGTGGGGAGGGAATGGAGGGGGGCTTCAGGTAGGCAAAAGCACCAGTGCTGAGAAACAGGGAGACCACGGCCAGGTGAGGGAGGCACGTGGAGAAGGCTTTGCGCCGTCCCTGCTCAGAGGGCATCCTCAGCACAGCCAGGAAGATCTGCACATAGGACACAACTATGAAAACATAGCAGCCTACGTCTAAACTGATAGTAAAAATGAGAAACACAACTTCCCTGAGATTTGATTCTGAGCAGGAGAGCTTGAGGATCTGGGGAATTTCACAGAAAAACTGGTTGACAACATTGCCTTGGCAGAGAGGCAGTGAAAACGTACTGGCAGTGTGCAGCAGGGAATTGAGAACCCCAGTGCCCCAGGCAGCTGCTGCCATGGTGGCACAAGCTCTGCTGTCCATCAAGGTCCCGTAGTGCAGGGGCTTGCAGATGGCAACATAGCGGTCATAGGACATGATGGTGAGAAGGGAATACTCTGCTGACATGAAGAAGGTAAAGAAAAAGAGCTGTGCAGCACATCCTGTGTAGGAGATGGCCCTGTTGTCCCAGAGGGCGTTGGGCATGGCTTTGGGGAGAGTGGTGGAGATGCTGCCCAGGTCGAGGAGGGCCAGGTTGAGGAGGAAGAAGTACATGGGGGTGTGCAGGCGGCGGTCGCAGGCTACGGCTGTGCTGATGAGGCCGTTGCCCAGGAGGGCAGCCAGGTAGATGCCCAGGAAGAGACAGAAGTGCAGGAGCTGCAGCTGCCGCGTGTCTGCCAACGGCAGCAGGAGGAACTCACTGATGGAGCTGCTGTTGGGCATCTGCTGTTGTTGGGCTTGGAGTCCTGCTCAGAGTGCAGAAGATAATGACAAGTCCAGACCATTCTCAGAGGCACTACTCCTGCTATACTATGAAATGTTTTAATTCTCCTACAACAGTGTACATTTAGCACCATTACTTGCATTTAATTTCATGTAGATCAGCATTCCTTAAGCAGAAGCAGCATATGGAGCTCTAACCTTCCTCTTATTTTCTTATCCCTTCTCCCTGGATATTTTCATCTGTTTCATGTCTCATATCTTTACCCCAAGTGCTCTTAGAGCCCCCTACCCGAGCTTCTGTGGCATTCAGTTTCAGTTAGAAAATGCTGCCTGTTTGTAGGATAAGTGAATTATTCATGCCTACAGAAAATGAAGATAATTCCATCCTTCGAGAAAGGGGAGACTGAAAGCACATCATGTGTGAGTGTTCACAAAACAAGCAATTGATTGATGAAAAATTCTCAGAACTCTTATTGCCCCTTTTAGATTTCTGACTCCAAACCTCTTTGCCTCAGAACAGGAAATGGAAACCCCCTGCCTTGGCTCTCCTCTTGCAAAGTGCACTCAGAAACATTCCGTTGTGCAGTGGAGCTGTGATCCCCTGCCCCAGGCAGCAGCTGTGGCAGCACAAACCCTGCCGGGGGCTCCTTACCCCACACGTCTCCCCGCAGCGCCCTGGGCAGCTCCCCGGGCAGGCTGAGTGCTGAGCCTGGCAGGCGACAGAGTCCCATACCCGGCACACAGCCCCTGGGGCACAGCAGGGACCCTGCTCTGCAGGACAGCCCTGGGCACCCGTCTCAGCTGGAGCAGAAAGCTTTTTCCACAGTAAAGAAACATGCAGTGCCTGCAGTCAGATCTCCTATGGGATGTCCCAGTTATAGTTACCCCTTAATTAAAAGCAGCTCATGGTCAGCTGTGAGACTTACCTTGTCATGGTCTGTGAGCAATGCTCCTGCAGTGAGTTCACAGCCCGCTCACACCGCACACATCCTGCAAGCTCTCTCCAATTTCTCTCCTCTCCTTCTGTCACCTGCAGGCTGTGCTGTGCACGAGATCTGCTCCTGGGCACAGCTGTCTCTCTGCAGCTCTGCCCACTTTTATGAGCTCCCTGTGTCCCAGGAACCTGGACAAGCAAGCAGCAGATTATGTCATTTTTATCCTTCCCACTCATTTCCCCTGACATGTCCCTGGGTCCTCATGGCCAACAGCTCCTGAAAGACAACAGCATCATGACTGTGCTTTGAAATCCACTCAATTAACCACCACATGTCCAGTGGTCAGTGACTGATTGGAGACATATGGGGAGTGCTCCCAGAGATCGTTTGATGAAACAATAAGGGCAACCAGACAAGGAAGGCGAGGTTTGGACTTTCCCTGTGCAGGGCAGTGATCCAGCTGAGGCAGCGCAGGAGTCTCATCCCTTGACAGAAATCCTGGAGCTGAAATGGGATTCGGCTCCCCACAGAACCACAGGAGCTGGGATTTCTCTGGTTCAGTTCAGAAGTGCACAAGGAGTTGCCTGCATGTGAGCTCCTGCTCTGAGTCCTCGGACCTTCAGCTGGGAGGCAGCAGCTCACACACAGACACTGGGTGATGCCCAAGGTGCCTGGGCTGCTCCTGATGTTTGCAAGTGCTTGTAAACCGTGTGGGAAATCCCTGAGATAGACACCTCCTTCCTGGGCATCAGCTGAGGGCCAGAGAGGGGATAGCACCGGCTGTCCGGTGAATTCACTCACAGCTACAAGAGCAGCACAGGGCCTTCAGGAAAGCCATGCCCATGGTGTGTCCGTGCTGCTACGTCACCTCCAAGACCCACGATCGGTCTAATGTTTGTGTGCCACCTTCTGCACACTGATTCTATAGATGAGCTATCCAGTCAGGCAATGTCCAGTGATGCTTTTCAATTAGGATATTTACTTCTGTGCTTTTGCACTAATGCAAACACCAACACACAAGAAGCTAGAAATCTTGGTAGAGCTGCAGGCCTGAGCTCCTGTTTGGACCATGGGGACACAGTTTAATGGTTTCCACAACTGCACTGTAGCACAAGGGGGATACCGAGTCTTTAGGATGGATGGGCGAGGAGACAAAGAAGGGCGACTGCCCTCTGTGAGAGTGCACTGAGCTCTGCCTGGGGATGGAAGAGCAGACAGGTCAGAGCTAATGGAAATGGCAAACAGAGGAGACCATCAGTGTCTTTTCCTGTCTTCCTGATCAGGGAGAGTAAATGGAAGGTGCCCTCTGCAGACAGATGGGAATCTGATGTTGTCTGTCCCTTGTCCCATTTGGTGGCCTTTGTCACTCCATTATCTGTGGCAGGGACAGCACAGCAGGGCATGTGGCATCCAGCAGATCCATGGAGAGCACAGATGGCAGCTTCTTGACCAAGCAGTGGAGGAACCAAAGAGGAGAGGTGCTCTGCTGGATCTCATACTCTCCGGCATGGAAGGACTTGTGGGAACTGTGAAGGTGAAAGGGGCATCAGGCCATGTGCAAGATGCAAATGTATCTCTTTTAATTTATTTATTTATTTTGAGGCTGTAAGCTTAATAGTTGATCATAAATGTCAATAAAACTGAAACAAATAATTGAAGACAAAGATGGAAATCAATGAAAATGTGTTAACCCTTCTCAACATGAAAAATTCTCATGAGTCTTGTTCCATTTTAAGTTGTAAATATGAATCTTTGAGGTGATTTGATGTCTTTTTTTTTCTTTTACTGAAACTACAATGTTTTCCAGAACTGTGTTCGCTGGACACAAATGCCTTCAGGTTCAGAGACACAGACAGCGGTGCCAGTGCCAATGCCCTGTGACTGTAGCCTGGTGCCCAGCACTACTCTTCCCTGCTGCCTATTTGATGTGCCTCATCCTCCAAGTTTTTTCAGCTCTCCTAAAGAAATGGCCATGGTTAAGGGCATGTTTTCAGCAGGCCATTTGGGCACACACTACTCCCACTGCCCTCCAGATTTCTCCATCCCTTGCTCTTTGTTCAGTCAGATACCTCCCAATTATCTGTCTGATTTCTGACTTTCAGGGGGATTACTGGAATTTGTTCCATCTCCCCAAAGTCTGATGGAATGTGTTGTCAACTCCTTCACTGTGATTTGATCTATCCCTTCCTATCTATTCTTTTTCTTTTTCTTCTTATACTTTTTCTTTTTCTCAATCACTGTCTCTTTTTTATTAAGGCACGAAGTCTGAAAGATGTTCATTAATGTCAGTAAAAGTGAAAAACAGAGTTGGAGACAAAGATATAAATCAATGAGAATGTGTTAACCCATCTCAATGTGTGAAATACTCACAAGTCCTGATCAGTTTTAAGTTGATACCTCTCAACTACCTGGCTGATCTATCCCAGGGAGATTACTGGAATTTGCTCTATCTACCAGAGTCTGATGGCCTCTGTTGTCAACTACTTCACTGTGATTCAATCTATCCTATCCTACCTCAGAATAAATCATTTCTTTTAAAAGTATTCCATATGAAAGACAAACTTCAATAGATGCCGCTTGAACATGGCATGCAGTTGATCACTGTGTTTTACTGTTCATTCAATTGCATCACCTTTCTTTCCATTTGCTGGCCAGATAAAAAAGAGAAATCTTTCCTTTTCCATGTGTAGCTGGTTCTCTGAGGAAAGCCAGTGGGAGTTGGTGCAAAGCAGTTTTAACACTGAGCGGATGAATGCAGAGGAGAAGAGTGATGTGAAGAAAAGTGATGCAAGTCCCATAGGTCCATTGTGAGCAGAAATTGGGTGAGGAGGTTGAGAAGGACCTTTGTCAACACAGTAACAGTACAGAACTCATTGGGACATCCTGGATTGGTATCAGTTGCACAGTGCTGCTTTAATGTCTTCTTTAAACCCAACTATAAATAAATAGACAATAAATTTATACTGGATTCTTTAAGCTCTCTCCAGATATCCCTCCTTTTTGCTGAACAAGTTCTGATAACCTGAAGAAGATAACAAGATGGCATAAGGCACAGGAGATTCTTTAGGTTATAATGGGCCCCAGGGTGCATTTGATGCTGAGTTCATCAGCCTCTAGTGCAGAGAGAAGTTTGCACAAAGTGCTCAACAAGACAAAGTCGGAAGTAACAGTGAAGTTTCTTGGAGTATTAATGGGCCCACTGAGGGCCATTACCAAGTAAGCTTCCCAAGGGACTTGTTAGAGAAGATAACTGGAAGCCATGACTACAGGCAGGGAAAGGCACTGGCATGCTAAGAAACCTCTCCTTTGCCTTACGAAGCAGACAGGTCAAGCCCTGATTGCAAGACCAGTGGTAGAGAGATCCTGTCTCTCATGTTGGCTCCTGGCATTTCCTGGGGCAATGGGTTGGAGGTCCGTATGATGTTAAATGAAAGACATGGGGACAGAAGATCCCAGGCTCTACATGTGGTGCAAGGACGCTGTGAGGTTCATGTCCCATATGAGACCTATGTTTCATTGCAGGATGTGAGAAGGGATGTGAGAAGGGCCCAGTCTGAACAAGCAGTCAATCCCTGTGAAACTCTGAACTTCAGATCTCTCAGTTCCAGTGCCCTCGTTTGCACATTCTCCCAGAGTTTGAAGTCCTTTATGTTCTGCGGTGCACAATCAGGCACTTGTTCTTGTTATACGTTATGCACTTGGTGCTTAGTACCAACTGGTACCCACTTCTCTGACTTGTCCACATCTCTCTGCAAGTCCTCTCCACCCTCAGTGGAGGCAACAGCACCCCCTCATCTGGTCTCATCAGCAAACTTGCTCAGAACGTGTTCTGGTCCTGCATGCAAGTCATCTGCATAAACATGAAAGGAAAGTGGCCCCAAAATGGAACCCTGGGGACCCCGACGGTGACCATCTACCAGCCTGATGAAAAAAACTGACTATAATCCTTTGGGACTGACCTACTGGCCAACTGCTCACCCACCACATTGTGTTTCTGTCTAGCCATATGCAGAACATTCTGTCCAGAAGGTTGTTGTGAGAAACAGTATCAAAATCTCCACTGAAATCCTCAAGGATTACATCAACTGGCTTCCCTTGGTCAACTAAACGGATAACTGTGTCACAAAATGAGCTTAAATTAAACAGGACCTTCGCCTCACAAACTTGTGTTGGCTGCAACCAATGACAGAATTGTCCTTCAGCTGTTTTTCCATAACTCCCACCATCATTTTCTCCATAATTTTACCAGGCTCTGGACTGACAGGTCCATAATTGCCCATGTCATCTTTCTTGCTCTTCCTTACAATGAGACAACATTTGCCAGCTTCCTGTCAGCTGGCATGACCCTAGACTTCTTTAGATGCAATTGAAATGACAGCCCAGAGCATACTAAGGCGTCATCATTGAAAGAAAGTAGATGTGCCATAGCTTTGCAATGTCTTGAACTCCAGAGTATGCCACAAATGGAGCAGAGGGGAAGATTCGCCTCTTCTGTAGTGAACTCATTCATTTGGTAAGCAGAATAACACTACCTGATACATGAGGACTGTGTCTCTGCTCTGCTCTGCTCAGCTCACAGGGCAGAGGTTCAGGGTGTTGCTCTCATGTCAGTGCAGGTAAACTCACTTTAACCTTTTTTCTTCTGTAAATGCTTCCTCTGTTTGTATGCTCAGATACACTTCCACATTCCCTCAAGTACACTTCCATATATCATTAACAATTACACTTTCATACCATCAAAACTGTTTGTCAAACAGTACAGTTCTTCAGTTCACATAAACTCCCTTAATACAGTCTGTATTCTTCAGTTATAAACACTGTGCCACAGAACCAGCACTGATTGAACCACCTCCCTCACACACTTCCTCGCAAGCAGTACATAGTATTACATAAATGTGTTGACATGCATTGGTTGGGTGGAATGTACACCTCTCCTCAGGACAATCTTACTAATCTACAGAGTACAAACTCCCGTCTTCTTACATACAAGCAGAAAGTACATATGAGTGGACAGACAACACAGTCTTTCACTTTGTCCGTGTCTGGCCATTTCCCTCACAGGAGGAAGGAAACATGGATCGGGACTCGGCACTCACCCTGCAGCTGTTCTGTGTCTCACTCACACCACACTCACTCTGACATTTAGATCAAAAACCATGGTTTATTCATACTACACAATGCTGACAACGTTTTCTAGCTGGAATCTTAATAACACTCATACTCTGGTCGACCAGTTGCAAACGTTAATGTTTTTCCCAGAGTCGGCTTGACACACGGTACCAAACACTTAAAGCAGATGATAATATTGAACATACAACCTATAACCCCCGTGATTACAACTTGGAGAACCCAGGCTACCATTTAACAGGCTATCCACTATATCCCATACCCGTAGGAGAGACCAACCTAGGTCCCTCCTATTGTCAACTACCTGGGAGAGAGTATTTGTTCTTGTTTCCATTCATATGACATACAGTTCCCTTTCATAGGAACTCACCCAAGGAGTCTTCCTACCCAGCTGGCAACCAAAGCCATGAGCTCACCTCCCTGGGAGCAGCACGTATGGCTGTAAACTGTGTAGGATGTCTCCTCAAGACATATGGGCTCCACTTACCATACACATACCTGGTCCACCTATGGGTGGTCCTTGTCTGTCCCTGCAGTGATCAGGTGAGGAAGGGAGTCCTTCAGAGAAATCTCAGGGTGCGCCAAAAGTGTCTCCCTCTCAGCTGGTCCTGCAGCGAACAGAGCTGGTCCCACCTGGGCCGCCAAATTGACTACAGGAATTGAACTCTATAACCTCTATAACTGATACAGTCTCCCATGACATACTTATACCAAAGCTGAGGAAGTATGGGATAGGTGATTGGACAGTGAAGTGGGTCGAGAACTGGCTGACTGGCAGAGTGCAGAGGGTTGTCGTTGGCGGTGCAGTGTCTGGCTGCAGGGCTGTAACTAGCGGCGTCCCCCAGGGGTCTGTGCTGGGTCCGGTCTTGTTCAACATCTTCATCAACGACCTTGATGAGGGGATAGTGACCACCCTCAGCAAGTTTGCCGATGACACAAAGTTGGGAGGATTGGCTGACACACCTGAAGGCTGTGCTGCCATTCAGCGAGACCTGGACAGGCTGGAGAGCTGGGCAGTAAAACACCGGATGAGGTTTAACAAAAGCAAGTGTAGAGTCTTCCACCTGGGTAGAAATAATTGCATGCACCAGTACAGGCTGGGGGAGGAGATTCTGGAGAGGAGCTCTGCTGAGAGGGATCTGGGCGTCCTGGTGGACGACAGATTGACCATGAGCCAGCAGTGTGCCCTTGTAGCCAAAAAAGCCAATGGCATCCTGGGGTGCATTAAAAAGAGCGTGTCCAGCAGGTCGAAGGAGGTGATCCTCCCCCTCTACTCTGCCCTGGTGAGGCCTCATCTGGAATATTGTATCCAGTTCTGGGCTCCCCAGTACAAAAAAGACAGGGATCTCTTGGAAAGAGTCCAGTGGAGGACCACAAAGATGGTGAAGGGCCTGGAGCATCTCACCTATGAGGAGAGACTTAGGGAACTGGGTCTGTTTAGCCTTGAGAAAAGAAGGCTGAGAGGGGACCTGATCCAGGTCTATAAATATTTGAGGTGTGGGGGGCAAAGAGGTGAGGCCAGACTCTTTTCAGCAGTGTGTGGAGGAGGGACAAGTGGAAACAGACAGAAACTGGACCATAGGAAATTCTGCACTAATGTGTGCAATAACTTCTTTATGGTGAGAGTGACAGAGCACTGGAACAGGCTGCCTAGGGTGGTTGTGGAATCTCCTTCTCTGGAGATATTCAAGACCTGCCTGGATGCTGAGCTGTGCAACGTGGTGTAGGGAACCTGCTTTGGCAGGGGGACTGGACTCAGTGGTCTCTGGAGGTCCCTTCCAACCCCTACAATTCTGTGATTCTGTGAATATCATGGAGTTGTTTGGATGGGGAAAGACTACCCCTTTGAATGACCTTTTGTCAGGGCATGTCCTGGGATTCCTAGGATCCTCAAAATGCAGCACTGCTTCTGTCACTGAAAAATGGGGCCCTGTGTGGGACGGAGGGAGGGTCCATGAGTCCCTGGCCCACCTGACTATTTCCATGGTCTTAGCAAAGACATACTTACAACTTGAGAATGACAGTTAGCTGTGTTCATGGTGGCATGGCCACTTTTAATGGCCTTGAACTGTCTGAACATAACTGAAGAGGCTCAGGCTGATGCAAATCAGCTATTGAATGATAGTGTTGAAAAATTGGAAAGACAGGTGGCAGTTTTGATGGGAAAAAAACCTAATTCAATCATTCTCCTATGGAAGATCAGTAACAACTGTCTGGAGGACCATGGGGGCCCTGTACAAGGGAATCCGTATAAAATGGACTCTGTAAATGAAGGCACTAAAAGGTCAGATTTTGAGGTTCCATTTGGACTAGATCTATTTGAGATCTGACTGATTGTAACCCAAAAATGAAAAAAAATAAATGCAGGATAGGCTGGTGGGAGTGCCCTGACCAGTGTCCACCCCCCAAACCCTGCTGCCCATAATACAGCAGCTGAACTGATGGATATAGTACAGTGGTTTAGACAGAAACCAAGAGAGCATGCCAGCATAGCTGCTCTGGTTATGGGACATGGAGGCAGAAAGTGCTATGGTGAATGGACTGGAAATTTCAAAACTGACATCCATTACTACTAACCCTGCCCTCAGGCAAAGACTTTATGCTCTTGTCTGGAGGGCTTATCGCAATAAAGATTGGCGGATTTGCTGCGTAGACCGGTCAGAACTCAGATCTGCGTTGTGCTTCCTGCGGCACCAAACGCCCAACAGTGGCAGTTCCGTGTATTGGCCAGCAGGTGGCAGCAGAGACCACGGAAAGAACGTCTGCGGGACAGACCCTTGGGATCCGTTCTCTTTTGATTATAGGGGAAGAACACAAAGATGGAAGAGGAGGGAAGGGGGAAAAAAAAAAGAAAAAAAAAAAAATCAAACCACAGCAAACAAATAAAAACTTCTCCAAACGTAGCAAACGTGAATGTCTGTCAATAAATTAATGAGTAATTAAATTGATATCCCTTTTCCCGCCCCCCCCCCCCCCGGCCCCCCCCCCCAACTTCTGAGATGAAAAAAAACACTTCTTTTAGAAGAAAACAGAGTAGTAACAACTTCTGTACCTACATTCACCACTCTGAGATCCTGTCTGGGTCTCCCAAGGCTTGTAAATAACCACTGGGTCGGTTCTGATGTCGCGTGATTTGTTGTCAGTTCTCTCATGGTTCTCCGGTCAGTTCTCCGGTGCCAGGATCTGCCACAAGGCATTCTGACCACGGGCATCATGTTTCTACGCTGCCGCCTGCATTTAACAGGCAATGGGACTGCCCAGCATGTGGAAGGCAGCACCTCTTTCACACCACCAGAATGTTTAAGGCTGTTGGGATTGTTGTTAGCGTCCCATTAACACTGAGGCTAGAGATACCCTTAGGATTGACATTACTATTAGCATTACTTTGATGGTGCCCTATCTGGGTCATTTCCAGGGGATGTCAGGAGTAAGGCACAGTGTCAGGAGAAAAAGAACAGACTCTGTTACTCTATAAACGTGATAATAGAGAGAGTTCATTGGAAAAAATACAACTCTTAAATAATGCAAAGCATGCTTCTGATTGGATGCAGGCATCATCTGGGCTCTGATTAATATTACTCTTAAGGTAAAGATTATTGTTACCATAATGATTTTTTTTTTGGATTATGATCAGGGTTAAGGTTCCTTTTGCTACAAACTTCTAGCATCATTTTTGTTGTTGCATTTGGAGTTAGGGACGATTTTAGAATCAGGGTAAGGGTTAGGATTAGAGTTACATTGCTGGTTAATGCTGTTATCTTTACAGCTCCTGTGAGGGTTGGGGTCTGGGTCAGGTGTTTAAAAATGAAATGAAAAAAGAATTAAAAAAATATATTGAAAGCTTCAGATTTCCTTAATCTTTGTGGGAATCATATAATGTGCAACTCAGATCTACCTCTTCGTGCAGTGACTGCCTGTAAATTTGCTGGAGCCTAATATAATATGGCCTTGTGCTTTCCACTAACTCACCTTCATTTCATTTTCATTACATTTGCTTGGTAGTCAGATTTTGGTGTGTGGATATTTTAAAACAATCTAACTGACATTAGCAAAAAATTAAAAATAAAATTAAAAAAAATGCACAACAGCATCGTATCAATTTTTATAGATAAGATAAAGAAGAGCAGTTTCCCTTAGTTTTCTGTGCCTCTTTACTTTCTTACCCTCTCCCCTTGTGTGAGAAACTCTCAAAGTCAAAGATTTCTAGTTAGGCAAAGATGGCAGCGATAGCAGCAGTGCTTATTCATTATTGCAATACTGCGCGCACATCCCCTATTGGCAAGGGAGAAACTGCACACCAGTCAGTGAAATCAATTCTGTTCTGTGCCCTAAACCCACTGCAGGTGATGCTCTCATGGCTCTCATTGGTTGAGCATCTCAGGCTCACAGACTCCTCGAGACTGTGGCTAGGATTCATTTCCATAGAAGGTCAATTACCAACCTCTTGTTTTTAGGTCTGCCTTGTACTTTTCTGCGGACAGAGAAGGGCAATGTTTCCAAAAGTCAGTACATTCATTCTGTCCTGTGCTGGGCTCTACCCACCCTGTGTATTTATCTTGTGCTTGTCTCAATTCTCCCCATGTCAGAATGCCCCCAGTCTGAACTTAATTCTGTTCAGCAACTTTCTTGGTGGAAAAACTACTTATACAGCTGTTTTACAAGAGGGTTATACATTCAGTTAGGGCCTACACTATGTACTGAAAATACTGGAAACTTCCACTGCAAAAACACAATCTACCTCTCCCATCTGTGCAGCCTTGCAGACCCAGAGCATGCCAGGTTATTTCTGCTTTCATAGCATTTGCATGCTGTAGGGTGAGCACAAGGTTCTGCTGCTTGATTCTTCTGCAAGAGCTGCCTACCGGCAAATGGTTGCAGGGATGGAGGATGTGACAGAAAGCATTTGTCTCCACAAGAGCAGAGTTACATTCAGTGCAGAGTGTGAGTGTCAGGTTGGTGTGGAAAAGCACTGACACGCTGGGGATGATGCAGTGCTCACATGTCTAACACTCACAGACATTACTGTCAGAAGGATGGTGCTGTGTTGTGCTTCTACCTTTGGCAGCCCCTGGAGAAATGCTATGGCACACAGAACACCTTTGTATTGCACTGACTGCTGCCATGCAGCATGGATTTAACACACCAAATCCAGAGGAGCATGACTGCATCTAACTGCCCTGAGAAAAACTACTGTAGCTGAAGAGATGAGGAGGCAGCTGCTCATCTGCAGAACAAGCAGTACTGCCAGACATTGGGCCAGGTGAGCACCTCCTGCTGCAGCGTGATGATGACAGGGCTGGAGATGATCTGCAAAGCCAGCTTAAAAGTGGGAGACGTGAGTCAACATGGCAGGAGGACAGAGGTGTTAGGGAGCAGCCAAGGCATCAAAGAGTATCAGAAGGCTTTGAAAAGTATCACAAAGTGACAGCCAGGAAGACTGGGATATATCATGAGCAGCAACCTGGATGCTAGAGATTATTTGCTCCCATACAAAATGGTAGAGATCTTGCTGCAGACATCCCAAAGCCAGCCAAAATGGGAACCCAGAGCTCTGCCTGCACGAACCCCACAGCCATAGCATTGCAAGCTGAGCTGCCTTGCTGTTTGTTGCATTCATCCCAATCCCTGTGATTGAAGACTCAGAATGCAGTCGAGGCGATGACTGAGCATGAGAGTGACTTTATTCAATAAAAGACAGGAGGGCTTGAGAGGTCAAGGGTGAAGATGGGACTCCTCTTGTCAAGATGAGAGTGGCTCAGAGCTGGTGCTGCTGCCTGGTGCCTGGGACTGGCAGCCTGACTCTAAGTCCCCATCTAAGATGCTCAGCTTCACCTCACTGATGCTGCCCTGCTCCTGCATGGTGGTGCTGCTGCTGGGACACTCGGGCTGTGCTTGGGATGGGCAGCACTGCAAAGGCGCTGGGTCACAATCCAGGCAGGTGACTGCTGTGTCTGGCAGGCTCAGGTCAGGAGCTTCAGCAGAGCCAGGAGATATGAGAGCATGAACGTGGATGAGCCCCTTGTGTCCATCACTGTTACCATGTGGAAGGCTGTCATCCGAATTGCAGCGATTCATGCTTAATAAGAACTCTCCATTGATGGAAAGACACTGCTTGGTTTGGATCTTTGGGGTTGACAAGGGCTCGAATCACCTAGGAAGGCATAGAAACACAAGGGTTAGTTTCAAACATTTGCAAGTTGAATCATGAAAGGTTGTTGATACTTGGTAATAGAGTGGCGGCAGGAAGAAGCAAGTAGGCTTGAAGCAGCATAGCCACTGTCTTGAAAGTGATCCTCATTCAGGTCCAGCTCGTGTGTTGTTTCACTATAATCTGCTTCTTTGGGTCTACCTAGTGGGCAGCAACACTCGAGCTGTTACTGATATCATTGAAAAGAACTGGAGACAATTGTTCTATTCCTAAGAGCTACAAGGTGCCTAGAAGCACAAATAGAAACCAGCAGTATTTCATCACTTCACCAAAAGGAAGGTCAAACACCTGAGCTGTGAAGAGCAGTTACAGAACCTATGCATAAGATCACACCAGACATACTTTGTTCTAACAACAGTTATGGCACATAGTCCATTTCCTTCAATATTCCCAAAATGAAATGATGTGGAGCATTACAGGGAAAGAAACACTGCACACAGACACTATGACCCTGATTAGACTCAAGCAGCAGACTTAAAACAAGTCAGAGTTTTTGATTCCAGGATATTTCAGGACCTATCGTGTGAAATTCAGTTACACAACAGTGCCTAGGTGCCTGCGTTTCAAGCAACTTTCAGATCACAGCCATGTAAAATAAAAACAAATTCAGTGCAGAAATAGCAAGCCTGTACCTTAATACTCATGAGATTATCCATTTTTTACTGCATTCTGACTAAGTTCTAAAACTTGCTCATCCCAGTTCACTTCAACAAGTTCCACCAGTTCAAGCAATGCAGTTCTGAGATCTGGTGTATGTTAGGCAGATAGAATTGAACAGTGCAGAAATAATCTCTGACAGCTTTAAGAGCTCTGTTCTGCTTACAAACTCTCAGTCCAAAACTATTCACAGTTTTAAGGAAATGAACACCTGAAGCAGTTGGATCATCTGCCATTTGCCGCATTCTGCTTCTTGGCATCATGATTAGCACAAAGGGTTTTCTGCTGTCCTGCAGAGATGGACAAAGTCCTGCTTACAAATGGACCAGGTTTCAGTGTACAGCAGAGTTTGTACCAGACTAACAAGCCACGTCATTCAATTCATGTGCTCAGGTTGTTATGCACTCCGAAAGGAAACAGAACTAACTGTTGGATTCTGAAGGCAATCTGTGGGGTCCTACATTACCTCCTGATTCTGGAAGAGGAAATTCTAATAGCAAATGCAGAACTTTGATCTTTGTAGACATGAGAAGAGCTGGCATTTAGGAACATTCATTTCAGGGAAATCAAATGATGTGTCTATATTTTTACTACAGATAGTATAGGGAGCAGCCAGTTGAAGAACCAGATACAAAAAAATCCAGCCCATTGGCAGGAAAATACTTCTCCTTAAATTCTGTATGCTATCATGGTACAGAATTAGGCTACAGTGCCACATAGGCCAACCAAGCGTAGAACCAAATCCACAAAATACTGGTAGACAAAGCAGCAAAAACAGGGACAATATTCAGCAGACTGTGCTGTGGCCTTTCTACCCACAGCTCAGCATGTTCTGCCATCCGAAAAGCAAGGCCTCTTGTCAAGCTCAGCTATTTCCCTTCTCAGTGTATTCTAGCACCACTGATACCCACTGGTATCCTCCTGTAGAGTGCCATCATATTGTCATCATCCAAAGGAAAAACCCACACAGCAGAGCATACAGCAGTACACCCATGCTCCAAATATCCGCCTGAAAAACAAAAAGACAAGCTTACAAACCTGAAGCACCTCAAATGGCTTCCTGACAGACTGGATTGTCTGCCCTTGCCAAAGCCCACATATAGCCCATGAAAAGCTGGCTCTTTCCCTCAGGAAATAAAACCTTATCGTCCCAGAGAAAGCATATAACCCTCATTCAATTGCCCTTTCACTCAGCTTAGAGCACTACTAAAACCAGCATCTTCACCTTAGCTCATCACACTGCTGCAGTTCCTTTTACAAGGATTTCACTGGCAAAAATGAAATCAAAGCCGTCACAAGGGATTTAGCACAGTTACGTGTTACTGGCTACGAGAGCTGTCAGCACAGTCACCTGTCTGGCTTTGCTGCTGTTCGGTTCTCTTTATGTAGAGGCACAACAAGGTTCAGACACAGTGCAGTTCTCACTTTGACTGTAAAGAAAAAGGAGGCTTGAAAAGCAGCGTGTGGAAAACAAAGAAACAAGAATTAGAACAACAGTGGGGCCATGGCACTTGTAGGAATTGCTCCGCCTTTAACAGCGATTCAAGAAGTACGAGGGCATCCCAAACCAGACCAGTTTGGACAGATTAACAACTGCAAGTAGTGGGTTCCAAAATTCCAGACATGAAATCAAAGCTGGAAAAACTCTTCACATTTTCATCTCTCAATTTTTAGTTCATTGTGCATTACAACGGAAACAATTCTTCACATACAACTTGGAAGCTAAAGACAAGTCTGACAAAACAGACTGCACAGAAATGATGGATAATTAACAGAGCAAATTGCTCTTTCAAACACTTAGTAATAGAAAGAGATCTCTGAAGTTGCTGTTCTGTAGAGCCCCAAAGCAGTCGCTTGAGGCAGTTCAGGATTAGCCTGAGACAAACCAGCCAGCTGTGTGAACTGAGACCAATTGCACTTTTCTAGTCTGTGGCCACTGACAGCTTCTGAGAGCTACCAAGCGATGCAACCTAGCAGAATTCAGAAGGGAAACCAAGAGAGCCTACCTGAGCTCCACTGCCTTTAAATGCTCTGTGGAGAGGGAAGGGAAAGAGGGGAAAACAAACACCGCTCTACATCCCTCTGAGCCAATAGACACTTTGCCCTGGATTAGCTCTGGTGCTGCATAAGCTGGGCTTCCACAGCATGTGTTCAGGCGGTAATCAAGGCCTGCCTGGAATAACACAAAAAATAGAGAGAAACGTTTGCTTTAACAGAGTTTATGTCTTCTGGTCATAACACTTGAGAAGCCTCAGAGGCTTCTTCTCCTGTGCATATTTTCATTCATCTTAGAGTTTGCTTTCATTCAATGTGACCTCTCTAGGCAAATATTGTCTAAGACCATGAGCATCACATAAATGTGCAGATCTCAAGCTGCTCACTTATCTAGTACCCTTCGCATGATGCTTTATTTTCCTCAGCTGATCATCTAGATTGTGTCTGTTGATTGTGCAACAACAGCCTGTTGATCTCGATTACCTGTGAGAGGCTCTAACTTTGGCCAGGAAAAATCATTTGAGGATAAGTAATTATCTGGGACTCAGTAAGTCTTCCCATGCTTTCATAACAGCAGAGATACACACACACACAAACTCGTGGAACCCCACTGCTTTGCACAATCCTGTGCACACTCACGTGTGTCATGCACTGATTTCCCAGCCAGTCCTCATAGGGTCTCTTACTTAGGACGGGAGTGTAGGGGAGCAGCCAGAAGCTGTTTGCATTCCCTGCTGTCTGCTGGGCAGCTTTGCTGGAGATGCTTGGGTTGCTTTGTTTTTCCTTGGGAGGTGGGAAGGAGCTTTGGGTTGGAGGCACATCCCGTGCCAGAGCATCCCAATGGCACGTGTGGGGCACTGATCTGCAGCAGATGAAGGGGAGGAGGTCCCAGCACAGCTCTGCACCATGCTCTGCCACACTGGGCAGCTTGTTCCTGGCTCAGCAGCGTCATCAGACAAGAAGCAGGGAAGGAAATCAAGGATGGGGGGTACCATCAAACGCAGTTAGTGCATGCCTGTGCAAGACAAACAGACCCAGAGCTTGCAGGTTGTTCCTGCTTTTGTAGCATTTGTGTGCTGTAGCTGAGCAAAAGGTTCTGCTGCTTGAATCTTCTTCTGCAAGAGCCACCTACCGGTAAATGTCTGCAGGGATGGAGGATGTGACAGAAGCAATTGTCTCCATGACAGCGTAGTTACACTTGGTCTAGAGAGTGAGAGAGGCAGGCAGCACTGCCTGATGTTGGTCAGGGCGAGTTCCTCCTGCCGCAGCACGATGATGGCAGGGCTGGAGATGATCTGCAGGGACAGCTCACAGGTGAGAGCCAGGAATGGACACGGCGGGAGGACAGAGGTGTTAGGGAGCAGCCACGGCATCAAAGAGCATCAAAAGGCCCTGAAAAGCATCACAGCCACAGCCAGGAAGCTTGGGGTTTTCATGAGCAGCATCCAGGATGCTAGAGACTATTTGCTGCCATTCACAACGGCAGCAGAGCTCTCGCTGCAGGCATCCCAAAGTCAGGCAAAATGGGAACACACCCAGAGCTCGGCCGCACAAACCCCACAGCCAGAGTGTTGTAAGCTGAGCTGCCTTGCAGTTTCTTGCACTCATCCCAATCTCTGCAAATGAAAACTCGGAATTCAGTCAAGGCGTTGATTGAGCACGAGCGTGCCTTTATTCAATAGGAGAAAGGAGGGGGTGTGAGGTCTGGAGGAAAGATGGGACTCATCCTCTCTTGTAATCATGAGAGCTGCTCAGAGACCGTGCTGTTGCCCGGAGCCTGGGACTCGTGTCCTGATTCTGTGCCCCCCTGCGAGATGCTCAGCTTCTCCTCGGTGATGCTGACCTGAGCCTGCATGGTGGTGCTGCTGTCGGGGCACTCGGGCTGTGCTTGGGCTGGGCTGCACTGCAGAGACATTGAGTCCAGGCTGGTGCCTGAGGTGTCTGGTGGGCTCAGGTCAGCAGCTTCAGTAGGGATGGGATGAATGAAGGCTTCAACGATGATGACCTTCTTCTCTTGATAGCTGATGTTATACGGAAGGCTTTCATCTGAACTGCAGCATTCTGTGCTTAGTAACAACTCTTCATTGATGGAAGATGCGTCATCGTAACATGCCCTGCGTCTTGGGGATATACAAGGGCTCGGGTCACCTAGGAAGGAGCAGATGTACAGCAGTTAGTGTCGAACGTTCACAAGATGAACCATGGAGATTCTTGACATTTGGCTATGTAGTGGTGGTGGGCAGAAGCAAATAGGCTTCTAGCAACAGTGTCACTGTCTTGAAAGTGATCCACGTGCAGGTCCAGCTCTTGTGTTGACAAGAGACTCATTTGGGAAAGACAGGGATCAACTGAAGATGTCAGGCACGGGCTTGAACGCCAGAAGGAGGTACAAGCCCACTGAAAGCATGAATTCTACCTGTGTTGCTGACAAGCAGTGTTTTGTAAGCTGGACTTGCACCCTTACCTGCCAGGACCAAGACTTCTGCTTCAGAGGGCTCCCTGGCACTGCTCTGCAGTTGGTGTTTGGCCACAGGGGATGGTTTGCCCAGGCAGAAGCAGGAACACCAACTGCCAGCTGCTGACTCTGCCCTCTTCCTGGGAGAACTCATTCTGCAGAGAAAACAGAGCATGCTGTCAGACGTGGTGCAGGGTGAGGGAAGAGCTGCACCGAGCCCTGGCCAAAAGTTGCCTGTTCTGGGCACTGCCTGCTTTCTGCTGAAACACAGCTTAGAAACGCCCTCTGTTTCAAACAGCAGAGGATGCTTCCATTCCTACAGCTCAGCCCTCAAGTCCTGAAGGCTAAATACCTCTCAACGATGTCAAGCAAGGACATGGATCCGGAGAATGTCGGAGGCTCAGGCTGCTTTGCTCTCCCGGGGCTGGCCTTCACCAGGGAACAAAGGCCGTTGATGAGCTTGCCCCATTTCTTTGGCTCTGCGCAACAAAACAAAGAAACCAGTTCATTTCAGGCCTGGCTCGGTTGGACGAAGCTGAGCGCAATGCATTCGACAGAGCATGTAACAACCGGAAGAACATTCCCAACAAGGACACGTAAGAATGGATTTTCCCCATCCCTGGAGGTGCCCAAGGAGATTACTGTAGTTCTCTTTCTAAGCTTGCTGAACTTGGGCATAAACAAACCCCCTGAAAGTAACGTTCTGACCCTATTTGACTAACTCGCATTGTCAAATGTAAATTACGCACCTGGCTTTGGCAATGAATTGAGGAGGGAATCGGGAACTTTTCCGCTGATGAGTTCCATGCACTCACCAGGGAAAAGCCCAACCTGTAATTAGAACAAAAAGACAGGTGAGCATTAGCCCGAGCCCAGAGCCAAAGGGAAGGTCCACTGACAGTGACACAGGGCAACTGTTTGCATCCAGCAGCCATCCTGTGCAGGCAGAGCAGCTCCAAGCTGAGATTCCCAACTCTACTGAAGTTGTGCTCTCTAGTCAAAAACGTGTGCCTACCTCAAAGCCACGCTTGCCTCTCCACCAGGGGCTCAGCCTGTTGATATGTCCTCATATCAACAATGCTCACCAGATCTCTGACCTGAAAGAGATTGAAACATCAATCCCAGATTCAGCAAATCTGGTAGGAAAACAAAGCAGAAAGGACTGCCCTCTTCTATGCACGACAACACGGAATGCCTGGAACTGCTTACCTCCAGAGAGAGCTCATCTGGCCCCTGGGTGACGTGGCTCTTAATAACATGGGCTGCCGCAAATGCTGGTACGTTTAAAGATGACATAGCATGCACCAGCTGCGGCTTCTGCATGTTATCAGCCTGCAAGACAGAGAACAGGCCGTGGTCAGGAGCTGAGGACAAACCAGGAGGATTTCAAGGTGAGGAGCACATCTGCAGAGAAAGCTGCAGCAAATGCGCTCCGTCCTTCTCAGGAGCACTTCAGAAGGAGCTGCACGTCTCATAGCTCTGGAGCAGCACTTCTTCCCCACCCTTCACTACTCCAAGCAGCTCCAACAAACTTCTCAGAAGAAATCCAGGCCAGCACAGACCTGGCAGACCAGAACCAAGTGCAGCTTGTGTGACGGCAGTGCCCACTCCTTGCTTCCACCCTGCTCCAGCAGGTTAAGGAGTCTGAGCATCACTGGCCTTTGACAACTCAAGACTTTCAGCACCTCATGCCAACATTTCTCACTAAGATACACCTAAGGCATTGAATTCTCTTCTCACTACCTCCTCTCAGTCCTCCCCTAGGAACAGAAACCATTTAGATTCTACAGCAAACTACAGCATCTACCCTGCAAGAGCACACTGAACCACCTGCAACAATGAAACATGGTTTTGGAGAGTGGGTCTGAAAACACACCTTTAGACAGCTGTCTCCCTGTAGCCAAAAGGAAACCAAGTAGCAAAAGAAGAGTCCAGCCTGAAACATGCCCATGCTACTAGCCCAAGTTTCTCACAGTGAATGCAGAATCCATCCTGTTCTTGAGGTAACAAATGACCAGTGGGTCTCCTCTTGCTCCACCCCTTCTCCTTCAAAGCCAGAAAAAGAAAGAAAAACAAGTAGAAGAAAACCCAGACGTACCTTTCCACACACAAAGCAGAAAGTGGAACAGCAGTTGTCTCCTTCCTGAGACATGGTGGGGCGCATCCCAGAGGAAGCCCAAGTTCTTTGCTTCTCTCCACAGGGACTTCAAGCACTCTTGGCAAGAGCTGCTTTGGTTCTTTCTTCAATTGCTTCCATCACCAGAATCTCCTTTGGAAAAGGAACCCGAATGAAAGAATCAGCAAATGAAAAAGAATGAGCAATAGCCACTTTACCAGCTTTCTTCTGACACTCAATTTAGACTCTTGACTCGGGCAAGGTCTTAAAATCAGCTGGTTACAAGAACTGTCCCAAAATATATCCAGCTTCTGTACAGCTGCTGTTATTTCTGACAGCGAGTGTAATCACAGAATCATAGAATGGCCCGGGTTGGAAGGGACCTCAAGGATCATGAAGATCAATCACCTCTCTGTCCCTGCTGGCCATCCCCTCTTCTGATGGAGCCCAGGGGACCATTTGCTCTCTGAGCTGCAAGAGCACGCTGATGGCTCACGTTCTGTTTTTCATCCACCAGGACCCCCAGGTCCTTCTCTGCGGGGCTTCTCTTAAGGACTGCTCCTCCCAGTCTGTAGAAATGCCTGGGATTCCTCCAGCCCAAGTGCAAAACCTTGCACTTTGCTGTGTTCAACCTCATTAGATTCACGTAGGCCAACCTCTCGGTTGAGCTCCCTCTGAATGGCATCCCTTCCTTCCACTGCGTCAGCCGCACCACTCAGCAAACAGCAGAAGGTGCACTCCATTGCATCATTGGTGTCTCTGATAACCATGTAAAAAAGCACTGGTCCCAAGACAGACTCCTGGATGACACCACTTGTTATCGGCCTCCACCTGGACATCAAACCATGAATCACCACCCTCTGTCCTCTACAAAACCTCTTTGTCTTCTACTCCTGCTGCAGCTGCAATGGCTGCACCAGCATGACTCACGTGTTTGACAATCCTCCAGCTCTGGCCTAGCCATGCACAGCAGCAGTCCGTCTCCCTCCCAGCTCACTCACCAGTGTGCTGCTGTGCCCCAAATTCAGTGCAGCAGCACTGAGAGCAGGCAGCACCCATCACCCTCCTCTAACTCTCTCTGCCAGCTGCGATGAGGACTGACATAGCACGCCCACCCCAGCCCAGCTTTTCTGCTGAGACACCTCCCAGCAACCACCCAGCACCAATCCCAGTTGCTGCAAGCTGTCTGAGAGCCTGCTGGAGTGCACTGACAATAACTTTGTGGGTCAAGTATTAAGCACACCAAGCAGAAGGGAAGCATTACTGGACATGGTGCACAGCAGGGGTTAAGACTGGAGGTGGTCAGGGCTGTAGTGACCATGCCCTCCTAGAGTTCCTCATCTCAAGGAATGCAGGCCTGGCAAAAAGCAAAGTCAGGACCCTGAGCTTCAGGAGAGTCAGCTGCAGGCTGTTCAAAGAATTCTTGCATGAGAGACACTGGAAAACTGTTTTTAGGGGTAAAGGAATGGAAAAGAGATGGTAACTTTCTCAGAAAACCTTACTCAGAGCTGGAGCTCTGAGCTCCATCCCGACCACATGAAACACAGTAGAGGAGGCAGGAAAGCAGCATGGCTGAACCTGCTGGTTACAGGGAGCAACAAGAAGGAAATGGAGAAACAGCAGAAACGGAGACATGCAGCCTGGTCGCTTTGGTGGCCTTCTACAGTGGAGTGACAGCATCAGTAGGGAAAGGAAAAGCAACTGGCATCACTCAGCCAGACTTTTGCAAGGCCTTCGATGTTGAGCAAGTTTCCTGTTAGAACTCAGTGTGAACAAATCTACCACTGAGCAACACCCTGAGCCCCCACTCACCTCAGCAGAGGTCAGCCTGCACCCCAGCCTTCCGCCTATTCTGCTCCATTGATGGAAGCACACCGGGCATCATTGCTACTCACCCGACCAATGATGATAGGGGCAGAAAAGGGAATTCCTCTTTACCTTTCAGATGAAAAATTGATGACTGTGTGGAATCTTCCCAGTACAGCTGTGGGGCCTTCCTTTACTTGTATCCTGCTGCTCCGTGTCACAGTGGGAGAGCTGCTCTGGCCTCTCCTCTCAGCCTGTGCCTCCTGCAGTGTGAGCAGCTTTGTGGATAGAGGAGACACCCACACAGACTTGGGCCTGGATAGAGAACTGTGCCCTACAACATAGGTACATTTACATCACGCTCTTTTCCTTGTGTGTGAGCAATCCTTGCTCTTTTCAGATGGTACTATGAGCGTGTGACACCCCAAACACATAGTTAGCATCTGTCCATATCATTAAGGCTCTCGTCAAGGCAGTTATTTCAGCCTTCTGAGGGGTAGTCCCCATGGCTGATGGTTGTGCTTCCATTCCCTGCTCAGTAGCAGTTACTGCATGTCCTGCCTTACAGCCTCCTTGTCTCACAAAACTGCAGCTGCTGGTAAATCAGGCGTCTTCTGCATCTTCTAAGGGTTCGTCCTTCAGCTCCAACCGACTGGATGTAATGTGCAGCATCAGTTGTTTCAA
This sequence comes from Coturnix japonica, assembly GCF_054131305.1. Taxonomy (NCBI): domain Eukaryota; kingdom Metazoa; phylum Chordata; class Aves; order Galliformes; family Phasianidae; genus Coturnix; species Coturnix japonica. The sequence continues at coordinate 14,420,998 of NC_140671.1, read as the reverse complement.
AGCAGTGATGTCATCCTGGTTCTCCACCAGGGGAGTTCCGCTAAGGAAAGATACTGGGTTGGCAATAGTAGTTACAATTATTTCTATATCACCCTGCTCTACCAGGATGGCCTGGTATTTCGGGAATCTTTGGGGTGAACAGATGCCATTCAGAGGGACCTTGACAGGCTGGAAAGCTGGGCTCGGGTGAACCTAATGAGGTTCAACACAGCAAAGTGCAAGGTTTTGCACTTGGGCCGGAAGAACCCCAGGCACCTGTACAGGCTGGGAGGAGTTGTCCTTGAGAGCAGCTCGGCTGAAAAAGACCTAGGGGTCCTGATAGATGAGAAACTTAACATGAGCCAGCAGTGCGCTCTGGCAGCCCGGAAAGCAAATGGGATCCTGGGCTCCATCAGGAGAGGGGTGGTCAGCAGGGATAGGGAGGTGATCGTCCCTCTCTACTCTGCTCTTGTGAGGCCCCATCTGGAGTACTGTGTCCAGGTGCGGAGCCCTCAGTACAAAAAAGATATGGAGATTTTGGAAAGGGTCCAGAGGAGGGACAGGAAGATGATCAGGGGGCTGGAGCACCTCCCCTATGAGGACAGGCTGAGGGAGTTGGGTTTGTTCAGCCTGGAGAAGAGAAGGTTGCGGGGTGACCTCATTGCAGCCTTTCAGTACCTGAAGGGAACTTACTCCCAGGAGGGGAGTAAACTCTTCGAAAGGGCTGATAATAGCAGGACTAGGGGAAATGGTTTTAAGTTGAAGGAGGGAAGATTTAGGTTGGATGTTAGGGGAAAGTTCTTTACTAGAAGGGTGGTTAGGTCCTGGAACAGGCTGCCCAGTGAGGTTGTGGATGCCCCGTCCTTGGAGGTGTTCAAGACCAGGTTGGACGGGGCCCTGGGCAACCTGATCTAGTAAAGGCGTATGTTTGGTGGCCCTGCTAGGCAGGGGGGTTGGAACTACATGATCCTTGAGGTCCCTTCCAACCCGGGTAATTCTGTGATTCTGTGATTCTGTGGGGTGAAAGCCAATGTCCCCCTTTTGCCTCCAATACAGTAAACACTGCATGAGATATTAAAACTGGTATCCTTTGGCCCAGTGTAGATTGATGGGCTTCTTGAATATTGAGCACCAGTGCACCCTGGATATCCGTTACTCACTTCAAGCTGTTTCAAGTTTACCATCAGTCCGTAGCTGTGTATCCATGGTTGGCACCCTCCTGTCATTCCTGGCAACGTATGGAGTTCCTTGGCAGTTTGCAGCTCAGGGGTTGAGCAGATGGCTTCTTTCTTGGCAGTCCTTAAGGTTCAAAGTCCAGCTGTCATCTCCTATCCCAAATACGTCACTTGCTGCTGAGTTAGTTGTGCTTTCTGTAAACCAAGAAACTCAGCAAACTCTCAGTCTATTGTACACAGTCCTTTTGTTGCTGTGGCACCCACGTGCTCCAGTAAAGTTCCACCCTAGGATGGAGGATCCCAGGTCTCAGGCTCACGAGTTGACCAGTTCTCAACAATCATTTAGCTGTTCTCACAACCCTGGGTAACACTGTCCAGGTTCACTGAGTCTCTTCTCCCTCTATTAGGGAGAACAGATACACGCAAGTACTCGTATGCTATCATGAGGAATTCAGTAGGTTACATTTAATTTAGAAGCATGATGCAATCAAAAGCTCGCTTAAATAAAAGCATACCCTTTTCTTTCACTCAAAATAATAGCCCAGAAAAAAATAAAAACAAAACAAAACTCTCATCATAATTGTTAAAGAAATTATCTACTAAATCTCGATGGAGAGTGGAGACACATGCTAGTTTTAGGAACACAGCACTTATCTCATTATCTGAATGCATCTCAAGGCATGCTCCTTGTGAAACTGTGAGAACTTCTATCATTAACAGACGTGTACCATGCCCTGATATATGGTTAAACCGCTTGCAGTGCACTGTCAGATGTACAGGATGGCAGCTGTATGTGCTGTGACCAAATAAACCCCACACTGAAACCTTTCAGAATTTTAGGACCTACAAGTACTGCATTCATATTAAAAGTAAAAAATTCCTAAGCTACACATGTTCTAGGTTTCCATTTGTTAGATACAACATACCTTTGGAAGTAGGCGCCTAAAAAGATATGCCTTCTACTTGCTTCTCTGTCTGGCTCTTCGAAAAGAAGGCCTTTGGAGCAGGAAATGCAAAGGGCAGCTCATTTCTTAACACTGACTCTGCATCAACATTCTCTGTGTTTGCACGCTTCTTAGATGCCACTTTTCTTGTCACTGGAGTTGACAGTGTGAATTCCATATCACCCAGTTGAGTATCATGCCTCGAATGGTGCCAGAGACGGAACAAAAGGTTTTCTGATCACAGCCGGAGAAGTTACTGTCAAAGAAATTCTAACAGCTGAGAAGGTCAGACACAATGCTTATAAAAATATCATACATTATTTGGCTATTGAACAAAACAGTTGAAAACTCTGATTCTCTCCTAGAATAAGTTCGTTTCTTATAGACTGTCAAACACCATTTTTTTATTTGTTCATCTCAATTCTCCATTGAGGATTAACCTTCACCAGCTTATCTAAACATAAATATGAATTATCACTTGGTTTAGTTAAAAATTTGAATAATATCACAGTGGATTTTGTTGTCCAACACAGTAAGATTGAATTTCTTTCGGTACCTTTCAACCTCTGCCTACCTCCAGCCTAACTCCAGAATCTTATTAACTGTGCCTTATCGCTTCCCATTGTGTTTTAAAATCCTCACTGACTCCTTTACTTGTTCCCTTGCTTGCTGTTTCTGTGCAAACCAAACACTGGAGTTAGGGATCACGTCAAACCAACCATGGCCTACAGGTAGAAGGCAACAAAATTTATGCTTAACATACTTCTTTGCTCTATCTTTATCTTCCTTTGGTCAAGGTCCACTAGATACTTAAATATGGAGTAAGCACTAGATACAATGAGAAGCAGATTTCTAGATTAAGAGCTGTATTTTTTCTGTAAGAAACTAGCTGTACATCTTCACACACCTGCTTTGTTTTCTGAGTATTTAGATCGAGTGGAGATTCTTCAAACACTGAAGCTACATCAGAAAATTCCATGGATCCAAACGCATCTGGCACATGGCTGCAGTCTGGCACATCTTCATATGCCAGAGCCTTTTCAGACAGAAATGTTCCACCGAGATTCTTTTGCAGAATTAGAAGGAAGATTTCATCAGAAGATTTCACCACTAAAGTCTAAATAAGATTGGTTTGCAAGTTCCAAACTATGGCTAACAGCTAATGGAAGTCCACAGGCCAGCAGCAACAACTTTTATATTATGTTCTTAATATTCTAATTGTTGATATGACGTTCATATAAAGAGCAGAAGGGAAATTACTCTTAGAGCTCAAGTCATCTTTCACAGCCTGCGTCAACAAGAGCAGCACCTCATAGCCTTTGGTTTCAAGACCTGGACCACAAGCTAGCTAATGATTTTACACAGAATTCCAGAGTTCAAGTCACTGTTTACATTAGGGCTGAAATTGTACTGAAAGCCTTCAAGTTCATCACACTTAATTATCACTGGCACCACACATAACTCCACGTTACATATGTGATCACACGCAACCTGGCAACTTCAGACAATTCCCAAAGCACTCCACTTGCACTTGGCTACTAAAGTACAGAAAAAGGAATTAACATCAGAAATAGCTGCAGTCAAAACCATCTAAGAATCCAAGTCTCTAGGAAACAAGGAAAGCAAATCCTCTCCAGGAATGTGTTCTAAAAGGAAACAGATCAGAAAGGTGAGTTCTTCCCCCCTTTGACCACCCACTCATGTAACGTCCATGTCATTTCTAAGTATGCTGCCCAGACCAAGACTGAGGATGCTTCAGAAGAAGACCTTCCCTGCTAAGCCAAACAGAACAAGTAAGGTACCAAAATATGTAGAGCCAAACGAGGAAAGGTGCTCTAAGAAGGTAAGCATCACAAGAGACCAACAGGAATACTTACACAATCCAAACAATGCACAGTTTCTGTTCCACAAGCTGCCAAGAGGAATGTGTGCAGTACTCACAGCGCACCATGTACACTGCTTACTGCAGTCATATTGCTTCGTAGGACCAGCCCAACTTACTAAAACACTTTAATGAGCAATCCGAACTGTCTGGATCAGCACGGTTCACTTGGAAGGGACCTTCACAGATAAACCTGAAGAGGTGAGGCGACTGCACTATCTAAACCTTAAAGCATATAGGACCTTAAAGCATAAGCTTAAAGCACAGAAGCATGACCAGCAGGTCGAGGGAGGTGGTGCTGCCCCTCCACACTCCTCTCATTGAAACCCCATCTGGAGCACTGCACGCAGTTCTGGAGCCCTCAACACAAGAAGGACTTGGAGATGTTCAGGCAGGTCCAGAGGAGGGCCATGAAGGTGATCAGAGAGGGCTGAAAGCACCTCTACTATGTGCACAGGCTGAGAGAGATGGGGCTCTTCAGCCTGGAGAAGACTCCAAGGAGACCTTAGAGTGGCCTTCCAGTATCTGAAGAGGGCCTACAGGGAAGGCTGGGGAGGGACTTTACATAAGGGCAGGTAGCAACAGAATGAGGGGAAATGGCTTTACATGGGAAGAAGGTAGATTAGGATTGGATATTAGGAAGAAATGCTTTACTGTGGGTGTGGTGAGACACTGGAGCAGGTTGCCCAGCAAGGCTCCAATATGATTGCTTTGCAAGTTCCAAACTATGGCTAACAGCTAATGGAAGTCCTCAGTCCAGCAGCACAAAATTTTATATTATCTTCTTAATATTCTAATTGTGGATATGACGTTCATATAAAGAGCAGAAGGGAAATTACTCTTAGAGCTCAAGTCATCTTTCACAGCCTGCGTCAACAAGAGCAGCACCTCACAGCCTTTGGTTTGAAGACCCGGACCACAAGCTAGCTAATGATTTTACACAGAATTCCAGAGTTCAAGTCATTGTTTATGTTAGGGCTGCAATTCTACTGAAAGCCTTCCAGTTCATCACACTTCATTATCAATGGCACCACAGATACCTCACAAAGAAGCATTATGACACCACAAAGGGGCATTATGACGTCAGAAAGGGCATTATGATATCACAAAGGGCATTATGAATCACAAAGGAGCATTATGACATCACAAAGGAGCATTATGACGTCTCAAAGGGCATTATGACGTCACAAAGGGCGTTATGACGTCACAAAGTAGCATTATGACATCACAAAGAAGCATTATGACACCACAAAGAAGCATTATGACATCACAAAGGGGAATTATGACGTCAAAAAGGGTCATTATGACGTCTGAAAGGGGCATTGTGATGTCACAAAAGAGCATTAAGACATCACAAAGGGGTATTGTGACATCACAAAAGAGCATTAAGACATCACAAAGGGGAATTAAGACATCACAAAGGGCATTATGACGTCACAAAGAGGCATTATCACGTCACAAAGAGGCATTATGAAAACAAAGGAGCCTTATGACGTCTCAAATGGCATTATGACATCACAAAGGGCATCATGACGTCACAAAGGGGCATTAAGACATCACAATGGGTCATTATGATGTCAGAAAGTGGCATTATGGCATCAGAAAGGTGCATTATGATGTCACAAAGGGTGTTATGATGTCACAAAGGGGCATTATGATGTCACAAAGGGGCGCTGGGAAAAGATCTCTGTGTGGAGATTGCTTCTACTAGAGGTAGTTCTATAAGACTGTTATATAGAGCTGTGCAGGGGCTGTAAATCTGTCTGCAGAGGGTGATGATCAGTTCCAAGTGTCTGCAGTCAATGCTCATGGACAGAGCCCATCCAACCTGGCCTTGAATGCCTGCAGGCCTTGAATGGGGCATCCACAGCCTCCTTGGGCAACCTGTTCCAGTGTGTCACCACCCTCTGAGCAAAAAACATCTACCTAAGATCCAACCTATACCTCCCCAGTCTCAGTTTTAAACCATTCCCCCTTGTCCTATCATTATCCACCCTCATAAACAGCCATTCCCCCTCCTGTTTATACGCTCCCTTCAAGTACTCAAAGGCCACAATGAGGTCTCCCCACAGCCTTCCATTCTCCAGGCTAAACAAGCCCAGATCCCTCCACCTTTCCTCATAGGAGAGCTGCTCCAGCCCTCTGATCATCACAGTGGCCCTCCTCTGGACCCCCCCCAACAGCTCCACATCCTTCCCAGGCCTGGACACAGTGCTGCAAATATGGCCTCACAAGAGCTGAGCAGGAGTGGACAATCACCTCCCTCTCCTGCTGGCCACCCCTTTTTCAGTGCAGCCCAGAACACACATGGATCTATCTTTTCCATACGGATATTCCCATCTGTGTACATATATATACCACACCTACACCCCCACAATCTGCTACAACTCCATAGAATTTTCAAGGTTGGAAAAGACCTGGATGATCTTATGATCTTATGACTGATCTTATCATCCAGTCCAACCATCACCAATACTTCCCAGTTAAATCACATCCCTCAACACAACACCCAAACTTTTTGTCAACTTCCCAGGGTTGGTGACTCTACATGAGAGAAAAGGGCACTCAGATAAGGGATTCTGCATTTGCTATTAGCAGAGGTGGGATGAGACCGAGCACTGCCCCAGCTCCTGGGATAATGCAGAAGGGCTGAGACCTTCCAGCTGCTTCCACCCAGGGTCACACAGCAAAGCCGACCCTGCAGGAGTCTGCATCATTCTTTGCATGGCATTGCTAAGAGGAAGATCCCCCCCCTACCCTTGGCTCTACACTCCAGCTGCTGTCTGCCATCTGTAAAGCCACCACAGCTCTCCTACTGGAGTTCCCATCTGCACAGTGACAGCTTGGTTTCTTCTTACTGTCAAAGCAGCCACAGCCTCAGTGCTTCTCAAATCTCCCCTTTTCAGCTGATTTCCTCTTTCTTGTGGCTGGGCAATTCCTCCCTCTCACAGTCATCCCTCTGCCCCACTCTGTGCCCACAGACCCAGAGAGGGCACACAGAGCCAGCCCTGTCCCAGCTGCTGCTGCTTCACATCTGACAGTCTCAGGAGCTGAGATCCAGGCCGAGACAGCAATGCCCAGACATGGTTTGTAGGACGTTTGTGATAGGAAATAGGGAGGCTTGTGATTAAACCTGCCCCCTAAGGAGGAAGGCAATGCTGCCTGCAGCCCCAGTAGGCATTACAAAACATCCCCATTTACAGGAGGGTTTTAAATAGCACAATTCAGGAACTACAACTGCACAAATTCCCGCATGCCCTGGAATAAGTTTGGGAATGGACATGGTTCTACCACCTGTGCAATGCCATAGAAATAACAACCATCCACCTGTAAACCTCCATCCTCTCCCCTGCTGCACAAAGGGAAGCTCAACAGCAGTGCACAAATGTCCCAGCAATGTCTGAGCACTGCTCTGTGCATCCCAACCTGCTCATCCCATCCACTCCTGGCTGGGCAGCAGGATTGGGGTGGCACATTGCAATGGGCACAGAGGAACATGGAAGCCCCACACATGTGAGGAAGGGGCTGGCTGTGCTCCACACTCACGTTATCAGACGTGATTTGCCCTTCTGTGGGGAGCCTCTGCTCTTTCCCAGCTCATCCTCCAGCGTCTGGGACTCCAGGATCTCATTCAGGCTGTTGTTGGCTGCGGGGCAGCTCCATGAAGAGCCGCCCCTCCACCGACCGGCACACAACAGCCGCTCCCGCGCACTGCGGCTCAGCCAATCGGAGCCGGCGGAGCTGCCGCTGCCCGATGGGAGCCCCCCCTCCACATATTGACCCCCCAGACGAGGAAGAGGAGGAGGAGAGTGACGAGGAGCTGCCGCAGGAGCTGACGTTGGGGCGGGGGGGCAACGCGGGGGGGGGGTCGGCAGTGGGGGGTGGGGGAGGGGGTGGGGCAGCATTACCCCCGGACCCCGTGGACCCCCCCCAGCCAAAGTGCTGCTCTCCGACCCCCGCGGGCTCTTTGTGCAGCCGCTGCCCTCCAGTTATAGGACCCCCCCCCCCATATTGCGCTTTGCTCACCCCCACCTCCGGAACCCCCCCCCCACTCACCACATCGCCCCCTCCCCCCCCGGGTGGGGTTATGGGGGGTGGGGTGGGGTCGACGATGTGCCGTAAGCCGCGCCGGGGTCGTGTGACAAACCCCCCCCCCATCAAGATGAATGGGGCGCTGTCGGGGGGGGGTCAGCCGTAAGGATAAAGCGGGGGGGTTAATGACGGGGGGGGGCAGTGCTATAGGGAACGCAACTAATCTAAGCCCCCCCCCCCCACATTAACACCCCATTGTGTGTGGGGGTGGTGGGGGTGGGGCACACAATAACCCCCCCAAAGGCCAAACAGCCCCAACACCCCCCCTCAAAGCCGCTGACTTACGCTGTGCCCCCCCTGCATGAAGGGCCCCCCCGCATCGATTGAGCCCCCCCCAATCCCATCTATAGTTGAGAGCTATGCTTTTTGTAACCCCCCCCTTTTAAAGCCCCCCCCCCCCCCACAATGTTGTGCACGATGTGCTGCCCCCCATGAGCCCCTGACCCCCCCCCTTAAAAGATGGGGTGGGGGGGGTGGTCTCGGACCCCCCCTCCTTTAAACGATGGGGTGGGGGGCGGATTGTCACTGCCCCCCAACACCAAAATGGACACCCCCCTTTTAAAGGATGGGGTGGGGATGGGGGGGTGGGGGGTGAAGGTGATCTCGCCCCCCCCCCCATTAAAACGGACCCCCCACCCCTTTAAAGGATGGGTGGGGGTCGGTTACGGGCCCCCCCGGCGCTGTGTGTGTATGTGCTTCCCCCCCCGTTTTGCTCCCCCCGTGGCGCAGTGTGCTGGGAAAGGATCTCTGTGTGGAGATTGCTTCTACTAGAGGTAGTTCTATAAGACTGTTATATAGAGCTGTGCAGGGCCTGTAAAGAGAGTTGAGGGGGACTCTAGTGGGCATATGGGGCTGTGGTGGGCAATAGGAGGACTAGGGGCTCTAGGGGGCTCTGAGGGTGTGTAGGGGTTGTGGATCAGGTTGGATCTTAGGAAGATGTTTTTCACTCAGAGGGTGGTGACGCACTGGAACAGGTTGCCCAAGGAGGCTGTGGATGCCCCATCCCTGCAGGCATTCAAGGCCAGGCTGGATGTGGCTCTGGGCAGCCTGGTCTGGTGGATGGCGTCCCTGCACATAGCAGGGGGTTGGAACTGGATGATTTTTGGGATCCTTTTCAACCCAGGCCATTCTATGACTGTACAGTTCCATAGTGGAACAAATATAATATGCTAACTGTGTAAAACATGGAGTCAGACCTGTGTGATTTGTCCACACCAGGAGGTGATTAGAAAACAATTTGTAAGCTACAAAGCTGCTTGCTGGAAAGGAAAAGAAAATAAAACTACAAGAAAAAGGGAAATCATTTCTTCCTGAAAATAGGAAGAATTATAGATCTGACATGAAATTTGAGTGAAGCTCCTGATTTTATGAAGCTATTCCCATTATTTTCTTGGTGCTGTGTTTCCCAAAATGAGTGGTTTCTGGCTCTGCTGCAGCACCAGTCTGCATGTGAACATCAACTCTGTTCACCATCTGGGAAGATTAGGACTTCCCTTCTCCTACCAGCACCACTGAATTACAGTTACTCAGTGGTTAAACAAAGGAATCCTTAAAGAAGGGTTTACAGCTGTCCTGTTGTCTGAAGTGCTTGGGGCATTCTGATGCTATTAAGCTCTATGTATTAACAAGTTAAAAAAGAAAAGGTAGGCATCTGATTGTTGTGACAGTTTCTAAGCGATTTGGAAAGCTGTACCACCCAACCACTCCTTCTATTTGATGGAGGTGACAAAGCTCAGTTTAATTTCTGACTGCTGTTTAAATTCTGAAGCTCGAGCTGGTTCCTGGAGCAGAAAAAGCTCGGAAGCTGTCCCTCCTACAAGCAGGCACCTCTGAGCAAAATATGACATCTCAGTTTCTGATGGTAAGGTCAGGAGATCTGATTCCAGCATCTAGCTTTTGGCTTAATACTGTGTTAGTGGGACCTTTGGCATCTAGCACTTAATGATCTTGAAGGTTTCTTCCAACCCAAGCCCTCCCATGATCCTATGATTCTGTGATTTCATTCAGGTTTATTGAGATGAGTTCTCCTGAATGTGCTGTTCTCCATATGATTATAATTGGAGTCCAGATGGGTGACTGAAACCAGACACCAAACTTTCTGATGGCCAAAATTAAATGAAATCAATCCTTTACTGTGTCAGTAGTCTGTAACTAGAGCCCATCAGGTAATTCCCAGCCTCCTGCCTGTATCAGTGGCTGCACACAGTGAAAAAGTCTGATGGGATTTTAACCTCTAAAATGTTCCAAAGCAACCAGAGGGTGAATATATTCACTATGTAAATACCTGCAGGAATAAGCTTGTCATGTATGTCCTCAGGTACCACAGTAGTTAATGGTGAGACTCAGTAGGTCATGCTGAAAGTTGAGTCTGCTGATTTTGAAGGTCTTTTGAAGGTCTTTTCCAGCCTACATGACCTTATGCTAATATTTCTGAAATTTATTTCTGTTCAGCTCCCAGAAAACCTCCCACCCAGCCCCCAACTGACCCCGTGGTGAAAAATAAAACAGAAACCTCAGTGACGCTGGCACCGCCCCATTCCAGTCGATGGCTACATTGTGGAATGCAAGAAACTAACTGGCTTCACCTGGGTGAGGTGCCACGAGTCTCATGTCCCCGTCCCAGAGTTCACGGTGAGCAATCTGTCTGAAGAGGCTGATGATCAGTTCCGAGTGTCTGCAGTCAATGCGCATGGACAGAGCCCGTCTCTGGAATTCCCAGGGAGCGTGCACCTTGGTAAGCACAAAAACCCCAATGGAAATGGGTCAGTGTGTGCTGAGCAGCTGTGTTGGTTCCCTAAAGATGCTTCCTTTGACTTTAAGGTTAGCAGTGCATTAACACACCAAAGGCTTTCCTTTATTCCTAGTTCTCCTATCTCCTATCAACCTCCAGCTACCACTAAAGTGATACGAGTTGTTTCTGTGACAGAGACATGAATATCCTTATCTTTTGATATCTCACATGTGCAAGAGGCAGAACTTTCTGTAACAGATCTTAAGCACAGAAGTGCTTCTTCTAGCACTCATGCAAAGGGAGAAGTAGAAATGTACCTATGATTTAATCTTCCATCTCTAAATGAGATACCAGACTTGCATCTAAAGAGCATTAAGACATACATGTTCTTCCTCAGACCCAGTCCTGGCTGTGAAATCCCCCCTAACAACTGGTGAAGCTGTACCTGGAGGGGATGCCATGTTTACTATTGACCTTACAACAACGTGCAAGCATGCCAGCTGATGAATGTCTGCAGTTCACAGCTATTGGCCAGTGCATTCAGTCACCAGGTTTACCACTGCATGACCATAGAGCAGTACTTTCAGCTGCAGGTTCAGACAGCCTTTCTGATTGCACTGGAATAGTTTAGAAGTAGGGGAGCAATCATTCCAATAATATCTCTATCAATCAGCTTTGCATGACAAAGTAGAACAAATAAACATTCATGATGGGAGGACCTGTTTGTCATTGGGTGGAAACCTCTGCAGAAGCATGTTTAGAGCATTATTAATCAGTAGAAGGAGATGTTTGGTTGATTTTTACTTAGTAAATCCAGCAAGAAGACCAAATGAAATATCGTGAATTGCTCAGCACTGACACAATGATGAGTGCAGGAACAGAAGGTGATACTTTTTCAGAGATGTTACAGCAAACATTGACCACGTTAGCCTGATATAAATTGAAATAACGAGGCCTTTGCTCCTGACAGGTGCTGCAGTGAGATTTACCAAGAAGAGCAAAGATGTAGAAAAGATCTGCGCTTGGCTGCGTGAGGAAGCCAAACTGCAGGCTGAGCTTTCAGACACAGGCGCTACTGTGGAGTGGATGAAGGATGGGAAGGAGCTCAAGGCCAGTGAAAATTATGAACTGCAAATTGTGGGGAAGAAACACACCCTGAAAATTCACAACGACTCAATGGATGATGCTGCAAGTTATCAGTGCATCTGTGAGGGGGATAAAATGCTCTATCAGCTTTCAGTGAAAGGTATGTGACAGTCTGGGCTGTCCTCTTCCTGCCCAGGGCCAGCAGACTGCATTCACCTGACTCCCCGACAGTCCAGCTGTTGTCAGACAGCATCTGGGGTGTTTTCAGTGGCTGTTTTGACTTGAACTGGCCAATCTGCTTTGTAGAGCCATTTGATTTCTGTGTTCTGTCCTGTGATTCGTCCCTAAGATATAGAGGAAATCAAGGGAAAGACAGGAAAAAGAGCATCCCAGCCTTCCTGCTCTTCTGTCAGGGTGGCCACAAGAGATGATGTCAACATCTCTTTTTGTAGCAGTGATCCCAAATGTAGAAAACACCTGTGAAGAGTCACAGGGACTAAATTGATGGAGAGCAGAACTTCCTGCCAAGGCTTGTCAGCTAGTCTTAATTTTGCTTTTCTTCTCTCTCTTTGTCATGTTAGCATAATATTTCATACTGGCAGGTCTGCCCATAGAATTAACTGGCACAGGCTGCCCAGGTAGGTGGTGGGATCCCTGGAGGTGTTCAGGAGCTGTCGAGATGTGGCCCTGATGGATGTTATCAGGGGGCATGGTGGGGTGGGTTGGAGTTGGAATCAAAGGAGGACCCCCATGTATTTCATCGGGAAGCACTACTGGTAATAAGACCTTTGGAGCAAATCCTGGTAGGGCCACGCTCAGCTGGTCCAGTCTGGAGGCTGTTTCTCCTTACTGCAGTATCTGCAGTGAAAACCAGCAGCTGCTTTTGTGTGGTTGGGCTCACATCCAGCAGTGGTGACGGGACTACAATGATAAGAGACAGTTCCTGAAAAAATGAATGAAATTTGACTGTAGGATAGGATGGAGTTAAATGTATTGACAGGATCTCAGTCATCCCAGTGTCCATCAGCTGGCTCTCGAGCTCCTAAATGCAGGCATTCTGTAGAACGTTGTTGAATTTGTATTATACATGCGTGTTCTTGGAACTGCAGAACAAATGCATGCATAATCCAGACTTTGATTTTAGCAGCTCTGACTGCGCTGTCTCAACAGACCCAACTCAGTTGTGTGCGCTGTTTTGAAATGATATGTTAACAAGAAGTTGGAAAACAAGCTCAATTACCCTCAGTAAAATAGGACCGTGGACTTAGGCTTGAACTTTTGGCTAAGACAGTGGTGAGATTTTGAATCTTTGAAGTCAATTATTCCACTGTGTGTTAATAAGGGCCAGTTTTATCATCTAACTTTTGCACTCCAATTAATTTCCATAAAGGAATTCTTTTTTTTCTTTTTTCTTTTCAGTCCTAAGTGATATCTCTATCTTTTAGGCTTGATTTGTTTGCCAGGGGGTTACAGTGCAGTAATAGATACCCCCTCCATTGATTTCCTTCTAGTTTGCTTGTTCCAATTCTTTCCTCAGTTTTCCTATTTTAGACATTTTCTTGAAGCCTTGGGCTTCTTCCTTTGGCTCTGTCCCCTGTACAGTGTACGTCCTTCAGCTTGTGGAGATAAGGTAATCTGGTACGTGGTTTATAAAAGCTGCCAATTTGCCAGCTTCTGAATTAGAATCTAGCAATTAGAACTAGGATTAAACGTGCACGTTTGATCTTATGATAAATGAATGCCTCATGGTCACCAATGTCCCTGCAGTTCTTTACCATCATATGTATTTTGTGTCTTCATATTTTGTTTCAGCACTGGCAAACTTCGTAATCAAAGAGACAAGTGGAGGAGTAATCAGGGCCGTTGCTGGAAAACAAGCTGAATTTGTTTCTGAGACCTCTGAAGCCAATGTCATGGTGAAGTGGTACAAAAATGGCAAAGAAATCAAGACCAGTAAGAAATTCACAATGGAAGATAAAGGGAAACTGCATAAGCTTGTGGCTTCAGCTGTAACGAAAGAAGACGAGGGAACATACATCTACACAATTGGAGATGACACTCTGATTTTTGATTGGAAAGTCTCAGGTAAGTTTGTGAGGCAAACATAGGATCACAATCCATGTAAAGCACTTCAGACTTAATTCATTTTATTTGTCCAACGCTGTGGGTTTCCAGTATTTAGGACAAAGATTGCATAGCTCTATTGAAGCAATTCTGACCTTCCTGTTGTCCCTATGCAAATCCACAGTATGAGCAAATAATGTAACTGTGTTGTGATGAATTCAAGACAGCCTTAGCTCCAGCTGGGGCTGGAGTCACGACTTGAGCCCTGACATCTGGGCTTCATTCATCTAGTTCATCTATTGCCTCAGCACTTACATCATCTTTAAACCTATGACTGAAATGGTCCTAAGTTATTAGCATGGGAATCCTGTCTCCTCTTTGGACAAATTAAACTCCACATTTGGAGAGTTGAGTGTCTCCTGCTGTACCCGAAGGACATTGTGATCTCTGAGGTGTCTCCCTGAGGTGCTGTAAGCACAGCCATTAGCTCATAGTGCAAGTAAAGCACTGTTAGGTCAAGCCTGGAGGAGTAATGCTTGTCACTGACATGTTCCTGTTCAGGGTGGAGCTGGAGGGTAAAATAACACAAGAAATTGTCATTGAAATTCAATATCTGTGAAATTCAGCTGGTTGCATTCACAGAACCTGGCGTTAAGATCTGTTTTCTGTTTTATATCTTGAGCCTATTTTCCATAACCCAGTCCTCATTTATGAACTGAAGCTCTACTGAAAGCCTTTCGCTGTGTATGCTCATGCTGCAGTGCAGCGCTTGTGACCTTTAACAGCACATTCACGTTCCTCTGATCACAGGATCCTTACGGTTGATTAAGACCCTCTAGTCTGACTGCTCACCCATCACCACCGTGATGCTCACCATCAGCTTAGCTAAAAACTCAGCAGAGATGATAGATCAAGCACAACACTGGATTTGGGGTGGCTAGAGATTCCTAAGATATTGAAGGATTGCTTGCAGGTGGTGTTGGTTCAGGTATTCACCCTGCATCCCACCTGCTGTTCTGTTTGGTTGAGAATCATGCATTCTGCAATTTCACTTTGTAATTCAAAGACCCTGGCTTTATCTGTTGAAAAACTGATCTAAAACAAGCCAAGAAGACTCCGTTGGAACTGGTTGATGCAGAACAAAGGCATCCCCAAAGGACAAGTTGCACTGTTTGATGAACATTATTGGATGAGAGCTAAGCTAAGATTTAAAAAGTTCTGGGGCTGTCTCTGAGCATCAAATACAGAGGAAGCCTGCATGATTCCCTGAGAATGGATACCTCCTACTTTGGTGTAGGGTTAAGGGAACACTAGCAGTAACTCCTATCACAAAATGTCGGATGGCTCAGACAAAATGCCATCAAGAGGGCTTAATTAGGAGCACCAAATGGTCGCAAGATGGTCTTAGGGCAGGGAAGTAATCTATCTATGTGATATTGATTGATGCTATTAGTTCTTAACAGCTTGACTCTAGAAGGACTGTTGTTCTTTGGTCACCTAGTTATAAAAGAATAAATGGCTCCTGTCTATTACAATTTTTAACGCATTTTTTGTTCACTGATGCCATAAATGTTCCTGGCATAGTAATTGGCCTTGGTATATTCAGTGACTGAAAGCAACAGTTGTTGCTCTAAGAAATGCAGTACAAAGCTAGGTCTGCCTGTAGCTGACAGCCATCAGCTTGCTCCTCAGGCAGGTTCTGTCTGTGTATGGGAGATCACAATGTGAACCACTGATTGATCAGCTGAGGCAAGTGTGGGGTCAGCTGTGGGAGCACAGGTGAAAGTTATGTAGCTGTGCTCCCTGGAGGGGTGGAGTTCGACTCCACCTCCTCTGAGACCTCATTTAAGGGCTGACCCTCACTGAGGCAGCATCTCTTGGAGATTGCTCACCAGGGAGGATCGCCTCAGCTCTGGTGAGTTCCCTTTTCCTTATATCTTCTGTATTTCTACCATTTTACTTGTAATTGCTATCCTTGTTAATACCAGCATAGTTATTGCCAATACATTTGGCGAGCCAGGCAGGAGCCACTGACTTGGCATCTAGAAATATAAGGAAAAAAAAAAATGTCCTTTGTGTGGAAAATCTTTAATTGGTACAAGGGGGAGAAGACCACCCCCTTAGGGACATGCCTTCCTGGACAAATTCCAGGTTTTGAGGCGTCCCCATATTACCAATTAGCAACAATTATTGAACAATGGGGCCCTTTAAGAGTACCAAATAACATGGACGCCTATTGTCTAACTGATTACTTTCTAGGACTACAAAAAGATATCTTAATTACAAAAGAAAAGCGAATGGCTGCATCTATGGCAGCCTGGCCATTATTAAATGCTTTAAATCGGGCAGAGATAAAATCAAACAACATTGCACATGAAAATGAATTGTTAAAGGCCCGTATTGAAAAATTGGAGGGTGAGATCAATCTATTGACAGGAAAAAAACCGTCATTTTCTTCCTCCAACCCTCAAATTAGATACATTTCATTTAATGACGATCAAGATCCTGAAGAAATGAATCAAAATAAGATCACTAAATCTGATCTAGAAAAACCATCTGAGACGGACTCACTAGAAGTCCGTCCAGTAATAACTCAAAAAACAAAGAAAATTCAAGATCGACCAGCAGGAGTGCCTCCTGATCAATGGCCCCCTGCCGAATCTGTTTTACATGTAACAGCCCGTCCATATACGCCTACTGAACTCATGGACCTAGTGCAACGATTTAGGCAAAGGCCAAGGGAAAGTGTTCCGGCTTGGTTATTACGGTTATGGGATTCAGGGGCAGATAGTGTACTGGTTAGTGGCCCCGAAGTATCTAAGTTGGCCACAATAACAGTACATCCTGCCCTTCGGCAGAGACTGTATGCTGGGACTCAGTTCCCTGAAGAAAACCATTCAATTGGAGAATGGATAATGGCTGCTTGCCGCATGGTGTGGACAAATAAAACTGACATGCCAGTAAACACAGGGATGTGGTCTTCTATGGAAGACCTTCAAAATTATATACGCGAATTAGGTATGAGAGAGGCTATCTACGAAGACACATTCGATAGCCCTGATATGGTTAAATTTTCTGCGGGAATGAGGGACCTAATTTTACAGTAAGCACCCTCTCATATGTATGGAACCTTGGTTTCCATACTTAATCCAGTAGTATCCGCAGAGGCAGTAGTCCAACAAGCCGCCCAATTGGTAGCAGACCTCGGAGAAACTGAGCGTTTACGAGCTAAGCGCAATATCAGGGTGATTGAGGATGCCGAGGCTTTTCCAATAGTGCGAGCCAGAAGATCGGCCCCGCGAACTTCTCGGGCAGGACCTGTTAGGGTATCCCGGAAACAAATGTTTAACGATCTGCTCCAGGCAGGCGTTCAGTTTTCAAAAATTGATGGGCAGCCCAATCAGGTTCTCCTTCAGTTGTGGAAGCAACTGAAGGATGAACAAAAATTTCAGAATAAACCCAAAAGGCCAGGGATAAGATTTATAGAGCGGCGACCAACAACAACATGGAATTTAGAAGATTTTATAGTTCCAAATAGGAAAAAGAAGCCACCTCAGGTGCCTTGGGTTATGACACCGGAGGTATCGGAGGTAAAAGACTTGAATCTGGCTCAGTTCATGGCTTGACGAGGGATGTCAGTCCTCCTAGGGCCTCTAGATGGGACCGGAGGCCCTATGTGGAACTGACGATATACTGGTCCCGAAAGAATATACAGAAGGTTATGGCCCTAGTTGATACCGGGGCAGAGACATCTATAATATATGGAGACCCAACTAAATTTAAAGGTAATAGAGTGATGATTGGAGGTTTTGGGGGACAAACAATTCCGGTCACCCAAACCTGGGTAAAACTGGGGGTCGGGCATCTTCCACCACGGGAGTACAAGATATCCATTGCCCCAATTCCAGAGTATATATTAGGAATTGATATCCTGTGGGGTCTGGCTCTCCATACAACAGTGGGAGAGTTCCGATTGCGGCAGAGATGCATTAGTATCCGGACAATCCAGACAATATTGAGAGGCCATGCAAAACATGAGCCTATTCGTTTGCCGAAGCCACGCCGGATTACTAATGTGAAACAGTACAGACTCCCGGGTGGGCAGGATGAAATAACAAAGACGGTGCAGGAATTAGAAAGAGTGGGTATTATAAGGCCTGCACATAGCCCATATAACTCCCCAATATGGCCAGTGCGAAAACTGGATGGAACATGGAGGATGACAGTAGACTATAGGGAATTAAATAAGGTCACGCCACCTGTTCATGCGGCTGTACCCAATATTGCCTCCCTAATGGACACACTAAGCAGGGAAATCAAAACATATCACTGTGTCTTGGATTTGGCGAATGCATTCTTCAGTATTCCAATCAGTGAAGAATCGCAAGATCAGTTTGCATTTACATGGGAAGGGAGGCAATGGACTTTCCAGGTCCTACCCGAAGGGTACGTACATTCGCCCACTTTTTGTCATAATTTAGTGGCACGTGATCTGGCTAAGTGGGAAAAGCCAAATAATGTCAATTTATATCATTATATTGATGACCTCCTGTTAACATCCGATTCGTTAGAGGCGGTGAGACAAGCAGCAGATTTGTTGATAGCTTACCTGCAGAAAAGAGGGTGGGCTATAAACCCACAGAAGGTGCAAGGTCCGGGGCTATCTGTAAAATTCCTGGGAGTAATTTGGTCCGGGAAAACCAAAGTACTACCCAGTGCGGTAGTAGATAAAGTCCAAGCGTTTCCAGTCCCTACAACATCAAAACAATTGCAAGAATGTTTGGGTATATTGGGGTATTGGCGCTCCTTTATACCTCATTTAGCTCAGCTATTAAGGCCATTATACAAGCTTACAAAGAAGGGTCAATCGTGGAATTGGGGAAAGATAGAACAGGATGCTTTCCAACAGGCAAAACTGGCAGTTAAACAAGCTCAGGCGTTGGGTATATTTGATCCGACCCTCCCAGCTGAACTAGATGTTCATGTTACTCAAGATGGTTTTGGCTGGGGCCTGTGGCAACGCCAGAGTTCTGTTCGAACCCCCATTGGATTCTGGTCTCAGGTTTGGCACGGAGCAGAAGAACGATATAGCATGATTGAGAAACAGTTATTGGCTGCCTATTCGGCATTACAAGCAGTAGAGCCAATAACACAAACAGCAGAGGTCATAGTTAAGACTTCATTACCAATCCAGGGGTGGGTGAGAGATTTGACTCACCTTCCTAAGACGGGGGTGGCCCAAGCACAAACGGTGGCACGATGGGTCGCCTATCTAAGCCAGAGAAGCAGTCTGTCTTCATCTCCACTTAAAGAAGAACTACAGAAGATCCTAGGCCCAGTGACGTATCACAGTGATACATCAAAAGAACCGATGGTTGCTCCACCAGAGAAGAGTCCCGTTCAGGAAGGAAGATATCCTATTCCTGAAGATGCCTGGTATACGGATGGGTCCAGCAGAGGCAACCCGAGCAAGTGGCGAGCAATAGCATACCATCCCTCTACTGAGACCATCTGGTTTGATGAGGGGGATGGTCAAAGCAGCCAATGGGCAGAATTGCGAGCCGTGTGGATGGTTATAACTAAAGAACCTGGTGACGGCGTCCTGAACATCTGTACAGATAGTTGGGCTGTGTACCGGGGGCTCACTCTGTGGATTACGCAATGGGCTACCCAGGAATGGACTATCCACGCCCGACCGATTTGGGGTAAAGACATGTGGGTAGACATTTGGAATACGGTCAAACACAGGACAGTATGTGTCTACCATGTCTCTGGTCATCAACCCTTGCAGTCACCAGGAAATGATGAAGCTGACACACTGGCCCGAATCCGATGGATTGAGAATTCACAATCTGAAAATATTGCCCGTTGGTTACATCAGAAGCTACGGCATGCTGGACAGAAGATAATGTGGGCAGCTGCTAAAGCATGGGGGCTGCCTGTACAACTATCTGATATCGTTCAAGCATGTCAGGATTGCGATGCTTGCTCAAAGATGAGACCGAGACCGTTGCCTGAAACAACATCCCACATTGCTAGAGGATATAGTCCTCTTCAGAGATGGCAGGTCGACTACATTGGGCCCCTCCCTCGGTCTGAGGGGGCGAGATATGCCCTGACCTGCGTTGACACTGTAAGTGGACTGCTGCAAGCCTATCCTGTACCAAAGGCAAATCAAGCATACACAATTAAGGCACTTACTAAACTGATGTCTGCATACGGGACACCTCAAGTTATCGAGAGTGACCAAGGGACTCACTTCACTGGAGCGATGATACAGCGCTGGGCAGAAGAAAACAACATTGAATGGCGATTCCACCTGCCATATAACCCAACAGGGGCAGGCCTTATTGAACGTTATAATGGTATCCTTAAGGCTGCCCTGAAAACAGACTCTCAGTCCCTGCAGGGGTGGACAAAAAGATTATATGAAACCGTGCGGGACCTGAATGAAAGACCTCGGGATGGCAGACCCAGTGCCCTGAAAATGTTACAAACTATATGGGCCTCCCCTCTTAGGATCCAAATTACAGGCACCGATAATAAGGTAAAACCGCAGGTTGGTACTGAAAATAATCTTCTGCTCCCTGCCCCTGAGAATTTAGAACCGGGAATCCATAAGATAAATTGGCCTTGGAAGGTGCAGGTAGGACCCAAATGGTGTGGCCTACTTGCACCTTGGGGGAGATTATTGGAGGTGGGAGGTTCAGTCACCCACTCGGTGATAGGTACATGGCCTACTGACATCGTGGTCAATACTCCGGCCTTTATTGCTAAAGGAACACCTATTATGTCCCTATGGCAGATCAAGACTCCTCCTCTGGTGCCAGATATAGTTATACAGCCACAGATATCTGGCCAGAGGGTATGGTATCGGAGGCCGGGACATAATCCAGTACAAGCAGAAGTATTGACCCAAGATAAGAATACGGCCTGCATCTTGCCCTGGAGGGCGGATCTTCCCCTCCTAGTACCCTTGAAACATCTATATTACTCCCCTTAAGATTGATTCTAAGCCTCTAGGACCATTACTCTGGACTGATGAAACGCAGACGGACCTGCACTTCAAGATGATTTGTCTCCGGTAACATCTATCAAGCACTGGCCCATGGAAGATCATAAACACCCATCCAATCATCATCATTTGAATAATATCAACATCTAATGCGACGGGAGATTGTATCAGCGTCGTGATTGGGTCTCTGTAATAAGGGGAACTCACCTAATCATTGGTTCACGTTGTGAAGGGGTGGAGTGTATGGGAGATCACAATGTGAACCACTGATTGATCAGCTGAGGCAAGTGTGGGGTCAGCTGTGGGAGCACAGGTGAAAGTTATGTAGCTGTGCTCCCTGGAGGGGTGGAGTTCGACTCCACCTCCTCTGAGACCTCATTTAAGGGCTGACCCTCACTGAGGCAGCATCTCTTGGAGATCGCTCACCAGGGAGGATCGCCTCAGCTCTGGTGAGTTCCCTTTTCCTTATATCTTCTGTATTTCTACCATTTTGCTTGTAATTGCTATCCTTGTTAATACCAGCATAGTTATTGCCAATACAGTCTGGATGGAATGAAGGGCATGAAATACTGATGTGCTCATCAAACGCTGCTTGTTAGCTTAGAGACAAGGTGTTGAATTGGTTTGTTCATGTATTGCAAACAGGTTACTTAGCTGCCTTCATTTTAGCTTCAGAAGAACATGTGCAGAATACAGAATTGATTAGAAGAAATAAGAACTGTCTGCATAGAACTTACTCTTTCCTTACACAGGAAAATCAAGCACACGTTTGTATGTGAGTACCTCCAGAGGTGAAACTTGATCCCCCAGATGTAATGAGCAGAGACATTACAATCAGTTCTAACTGTATCTTAATGCTGTGCTGAATAAGCCTGAGTCAGGATGTAAACCACTTTCTCTTTTTTTCTTCAGATGAAGCCATTAATTTTGTCAGCAAGTCCAAAACGACTCCAGAAATATCAGTCAGTCCTTCTGAAGACCTGGAGCTGGTGTGTGAGGTGTCAGCTGCAAGCGGAGCTGTCGTATAGAAGAAAGATCAAATAGAGGTGAAGCAGGACCAGAGGACAACCATCATCTCCCAGGGGACGCACTGCAAGCTCATGGTCAAAAATGTGACCCTGAAAGACCAAGGGAGCTACAGCTGTGAAACAAAAGATGACAAAGCAACATTCCAAGTGAAAGTCAGAGGTGAGAAAATGCTTGGAATCCCAGAGATAAAGGAACACTTCATTTTGTGTGTCTTGCATTTGGAGGATCAACTTACAGCCTCTCTGGTGCAAAACATTTTGGCTATAGGACTTTCTTTGTCATCTAGTGTCATAGCAACACTTTTCTACATGTGCTTTTCCATCCAGGAATGAATTACTGCAACAAACAATAGGCAAGGAGGGTAACTTGTGCAGCTCTTGTAGTCAGCTGGTGTCTGCAGGGTTACAGTGCAAGAGCACACCAGGCATGCAAGGAGTGAGAAAAGGGGAGGTGTTTGATGAGATCTGGTTACAAAATTTGAATGACACAATGAGGTGGAAAATGCCACTAATCAGACTCATAAATGGCCTGGGTTGCAAAGGCCCACAGTGCTCATCCAGTTCCAACCCCCTTCTTCCTATGTGCAGGGTTGCCAAGCAGCAGCCCAGGCTGCCCAGAACCACATCCAGCCTGGCCTTGAATGCCTGCAGGGATGGAGCATCCACAGTCTCCTTGGGCAACCTGTTCTAGAGGGCCATTCCCTTCTGATTTACTGGAAATGTAGAGAGACATCAGAAGAAACAAAGAGAAGGGAGGAGGTTCAGCAGTGCATGCAGGTGTTCTAAATCTCATGTCCAAATCTGCTATCAGACTGCGAAATGTTTAGATTTATGATATGATATGAAATGATATGCCTATTCATTTCCCAAGGCAAAATAGAGGGGAAAGTATTTTCCTGTCTTAATGAGGCATCATGATGGTCCCTGTGAAGGGCAAGTATAATGAAAATGGGGAACTGGAGTAAGCTCTGCAGCAGACTACAGCAAAATGGTGTGACTGTTGTGATGTCCCTGCAGAGAAAGAAGACGTGTTTACAAACAAGGACAAGGTACAAAAGGAGGTGAAGGCTGCACTGACTCAAAATGCCACGCTGAGCTGCGAGGTGGCCCAGGAGAAGATGGAGGTGAAGTGGTACAAGGAGGGGAAACTGATCACCTCGAGCAAGAAGTTCAAGGTGGAGTCAGAGGGCAAACAGTGTCGGCTGGTGGTGATCCAGGTAGAGAAGAAAGATGCAGGGGAGTACAGCTGCGAGGCTGCTGGCCAGAAACTCACCTTCAAGATTCATGTCACAGGTGAGAGAGAACACATTTTGGCCTTTCATTCTAGAATGTTTTAGAAAACGGTCATTAGTTTGTAAGTTTTCCCTGCTATGCTTAAAATTTTTGGAGCTGAACTTTGGGGTGGTTAATTTCTGATGAGGAAATTGAACAAATTATTCTAAATACAGTTGTGAGGCAGCTCCATCTTTTAAAATCTTCAGGAATTTCCTTTTGCTGTGGGAATGAGGCCATAGACAAGAAAGTTCTGATTGCACTTCTCCATTCCCACGTGCCTGTACCACTAGAACAACTCTGCAATGCAGCTGCGTCTCAGGAAGTTTCAGAACAGGGGCTTTGTGTCAAGCACTAGGGAGTGTGCTCTATGTAACATGTTTTTGTCTTGGAAGGGCTCATTTAGCATGGGAGAGAATACTACAGGAATGTTTTGTATAAGTTGATGTTTTGAAGACATAAGTAAATGGCAGCTAGGGGACGAAAGAGTCATGAGAGTCATACAAGAAGCATCACAGAATGCCTTTTGTTGGAAGGGACCTGGAGGATCATCCAGTTCCAATCTCTGTCCTGGAAAGGAACACATTCTTTGTGACTAGGTTGCTCTAACACCCATCCAGCCTAGACTTGAATGTTTTCAGGGATGGGGCATCCATAAATTGCACAACTTCTCTCCACATCATTCTCTTGGGGCATCAGACTGGGAGAACTGATTCATTTTTCTGACTCCTTCCCCAAAACCTGCTCTTCTTTCAAGAGGCCAAACTAATGTATCTCTCTCTTTTCAGAGCCAGAATTTGTATTTACAAACAAGGAGAAGGTACAGAAGGTGGTGAAGGCTGCAACAACAGAAAATGCCACGCTGAGCTGCGAGGTGGCCCAGGAGAAGATGGAGGTTGTCATCAATTTATAAGCAATGAGCCAATAATGTTCCAATTATAAACTTTTATTAACTGTAGCGGGTAAAACTAAAAGGCAATTCAGCGCTGGGCGACAGGGGGATTATTGTTCCTCCAACTGCCGCGCCGTCCCGTCCCTTGCAACTTCTTTTGTATTGTCCATCCCGAGCGTATTGTCCTTTAATTGGTCGGTTGTGATCGTGCGACTTGGTGTGTCGTTCCTTGGTTGGTCCTTCCGTGGAACTTTGTATCCATCGGGGCGCGCTTTGCCTGTAACTACGCAGAGTACACAATCTACCCATAAAATTAGAGTGTTCTGCAACCTTTGTGGCCTCCATATTCCACCATTATATCCCGGTCCTAATGAACAAGCACTCCACCACAATGCTACCACATCCCGGTCTTAATGAGCAAACATTTTATCACAGAGGTCAAGTGATAAAAGGAGGGGAAACTGATCACCTCGAGCAAGAAGTTCAAGGTAGAGTCAGAGGGCAAACAGCGTCGGCTGGTGGTGAGCCAGGTGGAGAAGAAAGATGCAGGGGAGTACAGCTGCGAGGCTGCTGGCCAGAAACTCACCTTCAAGATTCATGTCACAGGTAAGACAGGTGTTGTATGAAATACAGCAGAGAACAGTAAAGTAAAATCTAGTTTCTATTATACTGCACCTGGATCACTGTAGTCTGTGCTGAGGTTTTTTCCCTAGACTTGATTGCCTGGGTTTGTAGAAAGTATTTGGTTTCAGTATGACACAAAGACCTGTTTCAGTCTGTCTGTAGAGCAATAATTAGTAATATATGTACAGTGGAAGCAATATTCAAGATATTATTCAAATCTCTCCTGTGCCTGAGATCCCAAACTGTAATTCTTGTTCACCTAAACATTTGACTAAGATAAGTATGTGCAGTGAGGCTGGAGTGCATGTTCTACGTGCAGCCTTTCATGGCAGGAGAAGCAGGAACTTCTCCTAGTAGTACACTGCCTTTTTACTATGCCTTTATGTTGGAGGCTGCATCTGGATAGGTGAGTCTGCTACTCACAGTAAGAGACCTGGTAGAGCTGACTATTGCCAGAGCTCAAAGTAAGATAGATATCTGCAAATCACACACAAAGAACAAAGGACTGCGTTGGTGAGCATATTTCCTTTGTGCCTTTGACAGTCACAGTTGTGGCAATGGTAGAGGCCATGAGGAGTCTGTTCAGGAAGCCAGGAGTACTGCTCTGGGTCATGAAAAGGCAGCCAGTGGTTTGACTATCACATGTTTATGTGTTTTGATGTTTCACAGTGGGTCTTAAGTAAAAGGAACTCAGGTTTTGGTTGCCTGCAGGACAGATGTTCTTTTGGGTTCAATATGTTTGCATAGTGACTTGCAACCATGGGACTGGTGTTCAAGGACCCTCTTGGTTCCTTCAGTTCCTAGGTTCTTTCTTGCCTAGATTTGACACTTTGTTTCAACAGAAGAGCTGATATTCTCTAGTGAAGGCTATTAGTTTGGGCACAAGTGGTAACCTAAACCTGTTCCAACCTGTACATACAAACCTGCAAGTTGGTCTCATTTCGGTCCCTCAGTCAATACTTTTTCTTTTCTTCCCTCAGAGCCAAAACCTGTGTTTATAAACCAGGAGCAGGTGCAGAAAGAGGTGAGTGCTGCCCTGGCAGCAAGTGCCTCCCTCAGCTGTGAAGTAGCACAGGATCCAACCAAAGTAAAATGGTACAAGGATGGAAGACTGCTTGCCTCCTCCAGAAAGTTCAGAATGGAATCTGTGGGCAAAACACGGCGTCTGGTTGTGGAGCAGCTGGAGAAGAAAGATGCTGGAGAATACATCTGCGAGGCTGCTGGCCAGAAGATGACCTTCAAGTTGGAAACAACTGGTGAGCATTCGCTTTGGGAGCACTAAGCAGCTTTTTATGTGGCTTAGAGGAAGACTGGCTGTCTTCTACCCTGTGGGCATGGAACAGCCACAATTCCCCCCGGAACAACATCAATGACCCACACCACAAGTTGGATTCTCCTTTTTAATGTAGTGGTAGCGAGGTGAAAATCTGGCTGTGGAATATTTTTGACTAAGGAACTTCTACTTTAATTTCTAGATGCGCTGAATTACCCTCTGGAGTGTCTTTCTGAATATATAAGCAACCATGGGTGACTATGATCCTGATTTATATCTAGGTTCAGGCTTACTTTTTCAGTTAGGTTAGATCAATAGCTCCAGAGAAGATAGGGAAATACAGCAGTTCACTGATACCATGTGTCAGAAGAATGCAGCTCAGTGCTGGGCAGTTTGCTGCTTCATTCCCTCTTACAAGTTGCACCCAAGGCTGGAAAAGACCACTGAGATAGCTGAGTCCAACCCAGCCCACCCTCACTGGACTTACTAACCACGTCCCCAGTGCCACATACCCGTGGCTCTTGAGCACCTCCAGTGACTGCGGTATATCAGCGTGGTTGCTTCAGTTGTGGGAGTTTTCAGACACTGGCTGTTGTTCTAGCGAGACAAAAAACCAAAACTGATGGAACAGTGTCTATACAGGAAGCAACTGGCTGTCCTGATGGCTGCCAACAGTTTTACACAAGGTGTGTCATGCAAGCTTGCATGAGTCTGGTTTAAAAACTTGCTGTTCTGATGGAAGGAGAGGATGTTGGTACAGGATAACTGCGGGATTTGTGCTCTCCCGACATCCAGTTGCAATCACAGCTTATTGTTGCTATAGAAAACAGCTTCTCTGTAGACAAATTGAGTTAGTTCCAATAAGTGGCTGAAGCCCTAAGTGATCCAAGGTGAAGCATGATCCAAACTGGAATTTAACTAATTGTAGTAGGGAATCCAAGCCTTAATGAGATGAGTTATTTAAAATATGAGTCCTCCATCTAAAACAGCATTGAACTCTTACTCTGGTTTATGATAGAAGTGAGAGTTTAACAGCAGAAGTCTGAAGTTATGCTCCATATTTCTCATCACTCAAGAGAATATTTGAATATATGAATTCCTTTGGCTATGTTAGAGCTCATAATGAGGTCAGCTGATGTTCTTTAAATGCTCGGAGTCTAGCAATGTGGGGAAGTGGACTGCTATTTGCTGTTGAGCTTTAGGCTAAGAAGCCTGATTTTAGAGGACTGTGGACTTCCCCTTTCCCTTCCCCTCTCCTCCCCTTCTCCCTGGACTGATCCCACATGGTTTGAGAATGATTTCAGATCAAGGTAAATGAGGAATCGCCGTGTGAAAACCTGTTGTTTTACTGCACTATAAGAGACACTTAGTCAAAAGACAAGTGTGTGTTCCAAGCTTGAGATTGCAGGAGATCCTAGAAACAACTCAGCTGCTCAAACCTGTAGTCTGGCTGAATCTTTTATTGTCAGTTTTGGTCAGGAGGAGATGCTTGAGTAAGACAAATAAAAGGTCACGGGTAAGTTGGTCCTTCTTGTGATATACTTCTAGGCTTTCATCAGGGAGAAGCTTAATTAGTCCAAATAATCATAGCAGAAACCACACCAAGAGCATGAGAGTGAAATTTATACTTTCTTGACGTGAAGGAAAATTTTACCTGGTTCTGCCATTCCCCAAATATTTGTTTCCTTATGACAAGAAGAACTTTGCAGAAGTAATTTTTTTTTTTCAGTCTTGCGTGCAACACAAAAAGGGGTAAAATCTAGGAGGCCACCTGAAATGTTTTTTCCATCTGGAAGGATCCATTTAACAGCACCCATGGACCTGGTTATGAACAAAACTAAGTTCCCAACTAAATCCACATTCTTCTTTCTCCTTCTCAGAATTGCCTGTGAAAATCAGCAAACCATTGGCAGACAGTAGCGTCATTGAGAAGGACAAGGTCACATTTGAGTGTGAGCTGTCCAGGCCCAACATGGACGTCAAGTGGTTCAAGGTATGGCATGTAATGGTATTTTCCTTTCTGACTTCTCTGGAAATGGATGAGAGCCTTTAATTTCACTTCCAAGGGATGCGAGTCTGAGCTTTTCCTTGATAGCTTTTTCACTGCTCTCTTTTCTTTATGCTCTTTTATTTGCCCAGATCAGCACTCTTTGTTATTATGTCCTGAGTTCATTTATCAAGTTGAAATTGAAGTTTGTTTTGGTTTTATTGTGAACTTTTTAGGTCATGCTGCACAAAATATTGTTGGTTGAACTACAGTACAGTCTTGAGCTTCAAGTCTAACACAGAAATTCTCAGCTGGGATTTTGTAGCCTTGTTGTGAACTGGGTTTTTGGGGTGAAATCTCAGTTTTCTTTGCACCTGACAGTGTGAGAATTTGCTCTGGCACTTTGTGTACCTCCCTGGTGCTCAGCTGTTCCTTCCCTTACTTGGGGATAACGTCATTTATTCAAGGTGATGTCCAAACAGGCTTGTTAACAGTCCTCCGCAGTGCTTTAAGCTGTCATAGGTCAGCCAGAATTTATGCATGTTCTATAGCCATTCCTTCATGTTGAAAACACTGCACTGTGCTTAAGCTTCAGCATATGTTCCAGTAAGCACAGTTCCATTAATTCTGGGGGAGTGGGTGAATTAGGCATAGATCTGAAGGCTCCCTTTGCTGAGTGCAGAGATGGAAGGACTAATGGAGATCTGACTTGATATTTTCCCTTCTAGGATGGGAAGGAGCTCTGTCAAAGTAAAAAAGTGGGCATTACTTCCCAGGGAAATAAGAGAAGTCTCATTATTCACAAGTGTGAATATGAAGATCAGGGAACATCCACATGCTGAGCAGCCTAAGACAAGACATCAGCTACCCTAAAGGTTCATTTTATGTTTAACTGAAAGAGCAAATAAATCCTCTTGTGGTATTTTGCACCACGGGAAGAAATGCTTCATGGGCAGTTTGGGCATTTCTTGGTTAGTCCTTTTGGATACCTTTCTCTTTCTTCTTTATGCTCAAGACAGATTTTCCCTCCATGTGTTGCATTGGTTAAACCCCAGTTTGTAGCTCATCATTGGGCTCTGAAGCATCAGACTTGTTACTGAACACACGGGTCTGCTGTGCCCTGGTAGATGCCACCTTCCCAAGGGACGTATGAAAGGATGCTTTTTTCTGATTTCCTACTAGATGCTGTCCTCATGTGGCCACTTGGGTTCAGTGTTAGCATGAACATGAACATGTGTCCTGTCCCATGACTTTGGTGAACTCTCATTTTCTCTCTCATTCTGCAACCAGGTTGGGTTGCTGTTTCAGTACTGGCTGTTTTATGTAGCCATTCCATTTGTTCTGGTTTACGTTCTTTTTTATTTTCTTTTTTTCAGGCATCATTTCTATACAGTAGACAAAGCCAGCCTATTACATTTGATTTACAGTTTTTAGCTTTTGCTGGTAAGCATTTCAGCTCTCAGGCAGTTTTACCAACAGCTTTGAAGAGCTGAAATGTACCAGCCTGGACACGATGGTCTGTTTTTGTTGGTGTAATGAATTTATGAAGTTAAACTGATTGACCCCATAAGGTTTTACAGTGTATGACTCACGTCTGGCAGAGTTATCACAGCAATGAGTTTATATACTTAGCATTTCAGGAGGCAAATGGTTGGGGATACTCTTTCATTTGCTTGCGTCTCAGAGTGAATCACTAGTATGTGAACCATCCTTCATCTCCTTTGTATTGCTTTTGTGTGTGTCTGTGTGTGGTTTCCCCTGTGAATTTCATTCTTTCCAGTTATATGGAAGTTCTCTTTTGAGCAGTGAAATTAGATGTTCCATCATCAGTCATAATGGTAAAGCTGAGTTGCCACGTTATCTGTGTCCTTTCTGTCTGGCGTCTCAATAACTGCTGCCCCACCACAATATCTGCCTAATACTTCAGCTCCATGGATGCCTCCTTGTGCAAACTGAGAGCCTGTATTTGGTGTGCATAGATCTGGGCTTACATCTGTGCTGGTAAATGCACTAGTGCATGGGCTAAGCAGTCCTGCCTCCTGTGCTGTGGGCATTGAGATGGGGCTCCTACAAGCTGCCCATTGCAAGATATTTAGAAACTAATTGCTGCGGAGGTTTCCATCCTCTTTTCAGACTAACTAAAATTTGGTTAGTGGGATCAAAACAGAAGGGGCAGGGAGGGAGAGCTGACCAAGGACTACTGATGGAACAACTATGAATCCTTGGTTCCTCAGGATTCCCTGCATCAGCAGTTGGCAACAGGAGTAAGGGGGCTCAGGAGGACACTGTGGAGTAGTGTGAAAAATGAGCGAAGAGAGTTACTAATTGATGCCTCTTGGAAAGTAGTCCAAGAGTGGTCCTCTTCCTAAACTCTCCTCTTGTGTGTGGTTTTATCTTTATGAGGTGTTCATAACAAGTGATGTGTAGATCTCCCTTATCTCATAATGTCTTTGCCTGCCTGCAGTGAATATGCAGGATACTGGATCATATACCAGCTTCTTTGAATTACTGCTCATGTCAGGAGATAAAATCTGCCTATTCTTTGAACTAACACTGGCGAGGGTTAGTTATTCTGGCTACCGAGAGAATGACACAGCAGATTAAACTCTTTCATTTCCTTCTTTGTCAAATGCCTTTTCATCTAACTGTGTGTCCCATAGAAATTCAGAGCAGTGTTGGCTGAGGGAAGTGGAAATATTTATCTCCTGTGTGTATCTGCCACCCTATTTAGACATGCTGGCAGAGCGCAGAGATTGGAGGAGTTGGATTAGGCAGTAGTTTCCCTATTGCTCACAGAACCACTTTTTCTGTGGTCTCCCAGCTACCCTGTGCCCAGTGGCCTATGCAAGATGGAGCGGAAAAGGCTCATTTTATGAACAAACAGGAACCTTTCTGGTCAGATTAATACCTGTGCTCTTTTAGAGAGATTTAGATACTAGAGATTTTAGGTACTGGAATAGGCTCCCCAGAAAGGTGGTTGAATCACCATCCCTGGTTGTGTTTAAGAGCCTTTTGGATGTGGTACTCAGGGATATGATTTAGTGTAGGGTTTTTAGAGTTAGGGTACTGGTTAGGCTGCGGTTGGACTTGATGATCTTCAATGTCTTTTCCAACCTGGGTAAATCTATGATTCTATGCAGGAACTCTTCTCCTGAGGTTAATCCAAGTTGTATCCAGGCCCTTCAGAAGGAAAGGGATATAGCAGCACAGAAATATGGCCTGATTCTGACATAACTAAATGCAGACCTGGAGAGTTAAAAGGGATTGTGTGATGTTCAAAGGATTTTGAAGCAAAGATGTCCCCTAGGTAAGATTTGTGGCTGACATTCCCCATACATTGTTTGTAGGCACACAAGCTAAGGAGAGACTAGTGATGAGCATGCAGAGAAGCCAATGGTTCAGACAGGTTTGTAGTGACACAACACTGTAGAGTTCTGTCTAGTTCTCCTTGGCATAGTTTGGAAAATAAAGATGAGGTAATTGGTGGTAACCAATATGGCTTCATCAAGGTCAAGCCATGTCTGACAAACTTGGTGGCCTTTCATGATGGAGTAACAGCATCAGTGGATAATGGGAGAGCAACTGACATCATCTACTTGGACTTGTGCAGAGCATTTGATCCCGTCCTGCATGACATCCTGGTCACCAAACTGGAGAAAAATGATTTTGATGGATGGACCAGTTGCAGGATAGGGAACTGTCTGGATGGTCACACTCAGAGAGCTGCAGTCAATAGCTCAGTGTCCAGGTGGAGGGTGGTGTTGGGACCAGTGTTATTTAACATTTTTGTAGGCAACATGGAGAGTGGAATCAAATGCAGCCTCAGCAAGTTTGCAGATGACACCAAGCTGAGCGGTGCTGTTGATGTGCTAGAGGGAAGGGATGCTACTCAGAGGGACCTGGACAGGCTGGAGAGGTGGGCCCTTGGCAGCCTCATGAACTTGAGTGTGGCCAAGTACAAGGCCCTGCACCTGGGTCAGGGCAATCCCAAGCACAGGCACAGGCTTAGAGGAGAATGATTTGAGAGAAGCCTTGACCCTGAGGAGAAGAGTTGGTGTGGAGGGAGGTGTCCCTGCCTATAGCAGGGGGACTGGAACTAAATGACCTTAAAGATTCAGTCAGTTCTATTGTTTTTCTACCCTTAATTTTGCTTGAAAGGTTTTAGAATAAATGAGATTCTGGTTTCCATGAAAACTGTTTGCAGGGAGCTCCATTGTAGCTAGTAGGTCTGTCTTTAAGTTCAAGGGCAATAATGCATTGACTGTGTTGAAGAGAGAAATGACTCAGGAATGGATGATGGTTTAGAATAAAACATAATCCTACTTATTTTCTATGCAAATATGTGTAAGGAAAAGATGCTGCACTCAGTTCTGGAAATACCCTGACAAATATATCTCTACTGTTTCACAGCTGGAGATATCAAGATTGTTAAAGCACTGGAAGATGTGGAAGTGAATGAATATGGGAGTGCATCTTTTGTCTGTGAGATTTCACACGATGAGGTTCAGACCCAGTGGTACAAAGAGGACAACAAGCTGAAGGCTGATGACAACATCAGAATGCAACAAGATGGTAGGGTGTAAGCGGGGGGTCTTTCTCCTGAGTGGGGGGTGGGTTGGAGATCAAGCATATAAGACATCTGAAATGAAGTGAAGAGGGTTCAGAAGCGAGTTCCCCTTTTGTTTTGGGACTGAGGTTTAGGTGGAACAAGTGACATGGTGGGATGCTTAGTGTGGGAAGTGTGATGCTATCCCACCATCCCACACTGCTGGGAGCAGGTAGGAAATGAGTGCAGTTATTTCCAAAGTGGGGGTGAACAGGGCAGTCAGTTCACCTCTCCAAAGAGGTTTTGTCTGACAGTGAGTGTGATCCTTCTGTATCAGATACTTTGAATTTGACGGTGGCCGCATTTGATCAGTCCTTGTAGAAGCCATGTTTAGATTCTGCTTTGGTCTGCTCCATTTCCAGTTCAAAGTCGTTGGACACTAGATGAGACAGCTGCATCTCAGTAAAAGATGTGTTTGAATAGCTGTGATGTGCTTACTATTCAGATTTACAGAGCTGAGGTTTTGTCCTTGGCTATAGCAAAGAAGTCAAATCAGGTGAAATTAATTGTATTTCTGAACTAGACAAGTTTAAGTTTGGTAGCACCTAAATTTGGTGCGGTTTGTCATTGATTTCATCTGAAAGAAACTTGCAGGCTTTTTATCTGCTGTTGTCCCCAGCGTAAGATTATCCATTCACATCCTAAAGTACTTGTTATATTTTCAACTCACTCTTATTTGAATAAAAGCCTCAACAATTGGGAGCAATTTAATAAGCACAGAACAAGAGCTGGACCTTGCATTTGGTAGATACTGTACAGTATTACTTCATAGAAATGTAGTCAATGGCATTCCCTATAGACAATCGTTTGTTTTATCTTTAGAGTCGTTCAAAGAACCATTGTGAACTTGACATTAATTGGAATGGAATACACGCAAGAGACTTTCCTCTTCTTCCAATTGTCCTCATCCTTTCTTCTCTTCCACCCCTGCTTTGCAGATTACCATATAGAAATCACCAGGAAGTTGGAGGACAAGACAGCTTTGGAACGTCATTCTGTCATCCTGTCCTGTGACTTCATGCCTTCTCCAAAGGTTGTGAAATGGTTCAAGGGCCGCACACCCATCGAGCCCTCTGAGAAGTACAAGATCAAGAGGGATAAGCATTCAGTAGAGCTCAGAATTCTGAAGCTGAAGCCCGATGATGCTGGTGTGTACAAGTGCAAGGCAGGAATTGCAGAGACTGAGGCCACGCTGACAGCTGAAGGTATGAGCAGGGAGGGTGGCCTCTTCCATGTCCTATTTCACCTCAGATTTCTCTTCTTGAGGTTGACTTCTGCCGTTCTCTCCTGCTAACTTTATACATGTATTATCTTCACATAGATGATTACACAAAGATCATCTAGTCCAACCATTCTACCACATCCCAGTATGATTTATAGTAACAGTGGTAACAGTTCACCTTGTTTCCCCACAGCCCGCAATGTAGAAGTAACGAAGCACCTGCAGGATGTAGAAATTGAAGAAGAGAGCTCTGCTGTCTTCTCCTGCGAGCTGTCCCATAATGACGAGGACGTGGAATGGTTCCTGAATGGCAACCTCCTTTACACCAACAATTACAATGACATCAAGAACGTTGGCAATTGCTGCACACTGACAATGAAGCAGGTTAAGCCTGAGGATGCTGGCACAGTGACAGTGAAGTCAGACAAGGTGTCAGAAAGCGCACTTGAAGGTGATAGGTGGGTCTGATCACACCCCTCCTGGATGTAAGAGATGCTAAGGAGCTCCAGTTCATTCTATTGTGCAGCAGTCCTGCTTCTAAAGCTGACCTCTCTGGGGTGACAAGTCATCAGAGGCTTTCTTCCAGTGGAAGGTTCCATTGCAGCAGATATCAAGGAAGGAGGATGGTTTTGGTGTCCTGCCAAAGCATTCCATTGCTTTTTATCATCATTTTACTTAACACAAGGAGAGTTACAGGAGCAATTTCTTTTACTGCTTCAGTAACATGCAGTGTCAATGCTGTTGTCTCCAAGGATTTATGACTGAAGGAGAGATCATTCAGTGTGTGTTTTGCCTCTGGGATGACTAATGACCAGGCTGTGAGCAACCTGATCTAGCTGTGAATGTCCCTTTTTATTGCAGGGGAGCTGGGCTAGATGGCCTTTAAGGGTCTCTTCCAATTCTAAGGAACTTGTGCCTGAAGTGCAGAAGTGGATGAATTATACCACTTCTTCATATCCTCCCCATGATTACAGAGGAAATACAACAAAACAACATGCATGGTCTTACTGTTGTCATTTGCTTGAATACGAAGACGTCTCTTTTTTATGGTTGAGATTTTTGTTGATATGGGTCAGGAGGAACTCACACTTTTTAGCTTTCTCAATAGGCAAAAAGTTCCAGTTGCTGCAAGCCACCGAGGTAACCAATAGAGGGGCCCTGATCCCCCTTGTGCCATCGGGATGCTCTGGCACGGGATGTGCCTCAAATTCAAAGCTCCTTCCCACCTCCCAAGGAAAAGCAAAGCAACTCAAGCATCTCCAGCAAAGCTGCCCAGCAGACAGCAGGGAATGCAAACAGCTTCTGGCTGCTCCCCTGCACTCCTGTCCTAAGTAAGTGACCCCTCGAGGACTGGATGGGAAATCAGTGCATGACACACGTGAGTGTGCACAGCATTGTGCAAAGCAGTGGGGATCCGTGTGTGTATTTGTGCATGGATGGTGTTGTACACACATTTGTGTCCATGAGTGTACAAACCAGTGGTGTTGCTCAGGTGTGTGTAGGTCTGTGGGTATGTGTGCAAGGACGAGCATGCACATATATGTACGTGCACAGGGGTGTGCAGAGTGTTGGAGCTGCACAAGGACATTGTGGTACCGGTGTGTGCGTGCACTTTGGGAGTGAAAGGAAGGGGTTACACATGTGTGAGTGTGTGTGCGCACAGGGCTGCACTAAGGGATGTGGTCGTGTGAGTGTGTGTGAGCACACAGATAGTGCGTGGATGCGGTGGCACAAATGTGTGCTTGCACAGGGCTGTGCTGAGGAGTTGGGCTGCACACAGGTGCACACAAAGGGATGTTTGAACCCTTTGCCCCTAAGAACAGTTTTCCAGTGTCTCTCGTCCAAGAATTCTTTGAACAGCCTGCAGCTGACTCTCCTGAAGCTCAGGGTCCTGACTTTGCTTTTTGCCAGGCCCGCATTCCTTGAGATGAGGAACTCTAGGAGGGCATGGTCACTACAGCCCTGACCACCTCCAGTCTTAACCCCTGCTGTGCAGCATGTCCAGTAATGCTTCCCTTCACAGAATCACAGAATTACCCGGGTTGGAAGGGACCTCAAGGATCATGTAGTTCCAACCCCCCTGCCTAGCAGGGCCACCAAACATACACATTTACTAGATCAGGTTGCCCAGGGCCCTGTCCAGCCTGGTCTTGAACACCTCCAAGGACGGGGCATCCACAACCTCACTGGGCAGCCTGTTCCAGGACCTAACCACCCTTCTAGTAAAGAACTTTCCCCTGACATCCAACCTAAATCTTCCCTCCTTCAACTTAAAACCATTTCCCCTAGTCCTGCTATTATCAGCCCTTTCGAAGAGTTTACTCCCCTCCTGGGAGTAAGTTCCCTTCAGGTATTGAAAGGCTGCAATGAGGTCACCTCGCAACCTTCTCTTCTCCAGGCTGAACAAACCCAACTCCCTCAGCCTGTCCTCATAGGGGAGGTGCTCCAGCCCCCTGATCATCTTTGTGGCCCTCCTCTGGACCCTTTCCAAAATTTCCATATCTTTTTTGTACTGAGGGCTCCACACCTGGACACAGTACTCCAGATGGGGCCTCACAAGAGCAGAGTAGAGAGGGACGATCACCTCCCTATCCCTGCTGACCACCCCTCTCCTGATGGAGCCCAGGATCCCATTTGCTTTCCGGGCTGCCAGAGCGCACTGCTGGCTCATGTTAAGTTTCTCATCTATCAGGACCCCTAGGTCTTTTTCAGCCGAGCTGCTCTCAAGGACAACTCCTCCCAGCCTGTACAGGTGCCTGGGGTTCTTCCGGCCCAAGTGCAAAACCTTGCACTTTGCCGTGTTGAACCTCATTAGGTTCACCCGAGCCCAGCTTTCCAGCCTGTCAAGGTCCCTCTGAATGGCATCTGTTCCCTCCACCGTATCGACTGCACCACTCAGCTTGGTGTCATCAGCAAACTTGCTGAGGGTGCACTCCATTCCCTCATCGATGTCATTAATAAAGATGTTAAAGAGCACCGGTCCCAAGACAGACCCTTGAGGGACGCCGCTCGTTACCGGCCTCCACCTGGACATAGAGCCATTGACCACCACCCTCTGTCTGCGGCCTTTCAACCAATTGCTTATCCATCTAGTTGTCCACCCATCAAATCCACCTCCCTCCAATTTGGAGATGAGGATGTGATGGGGGACCATGTCAAAGGCCTTGCTCAGGTCCAGGTAAATGACATCGGTCGCCTTCCCTTCATCCACCAACGCCGTCACTCCATCATAGAAGGCCACAAGATTAGTTAAGCATGACCTTCCCC
Source organism: Coturnix japonica (assembly GCF_054131305.1). Classification (NCBI taxonomy): domain Eukaryota; kingdom Metazoa; phylum Chordata; class Aves; order Galliformes; family Phasianidae; genus Coturnix; species Coturnix japonica. The sequence continues at coordinate 14,383,859 of NC_140671.1, read as the reverse complement.
TGGTGAAGCCATGCTGGCTGTCTCGGATCACATGCTTGTTCTTTATGCGATCAAGAATGTTGTCCAGGAGGATCTGTTCCATAATCTTCCCAGGCACAGAGGTGAGACTCACCGGCCTGTAGTTACCCGGGTCGTCCCTGCTCCCCTTCTTGTAAATGGGAGTGACGTGACCCTTCCTCCAATCATCCGGGACCTCACCTGACAGCCACGACTTCTCAAATATGATGGAGAGCGGCTCAGCAACCACCTCAGCCAGCTCCTTCAGGACCCTGGGATGCACGCCATCTGGCCCCATAGACTTATACTCATTCAGTCTAAGGAGGCACTCTCGGACTTGCTCTACCCTTACAGTGGGGAGGGATTTACCTCCTTGGTCCCCACATGGAGGTATGGGGGTGCAAGACTTAGGGACGTGAAAAAGACTAGAATCCTGGCCACCAGTGAAGACCGAGGTGAAGAACTCATTCAGCACCTCAGCTTTCTCTTCATCTGTTGAAGCCATTTCTCCTTTTAAATTTACCAGAGTAGGCACGCCCATTTTGGCCTGTCTCTTCTGGCCAATGTACCTGTAGAAGGTTTTCTTGTTGTTTTTCACATCCCTCGCCAAGTTCAGTTCTGCCTGAGCCTTGGCTTTCCTGATCCCACATCTGCAAGTTCGGACGGCATCCCTGTATTCTTCCCGGGTGACACAGCCTTGTTTCCAGAGCTTGTACACCCCTTTCTTCACCCTCAGTTCTCTTAGCAGGTCCTTGCTGAGCCATGCCGGTTTTCTACCTCTCCTGCCCACTTTCTTAATCAGGGGAATGGAGACCTCTTGTGCTGCCAGGAGGGCATCCTTGAACAGTAGCCAGCTCTCCTCAACGTCCTTATCTTTGAGGGCAGCGCGCCAGGGGATCTTGGCCAGCATTCCATTGAGTAGCTTGAAGTCTGCTCTTCTAAAGTTGAGCATCCTGGTCCTGCTCTTTGCCAGGCCCACATCGCTTGAGATCACAAACTCAACCAGGGCATGATCGCTGGAGCCCAGGCAGCCTCCAACCTTGACGCCTTTGATGATCTCCTCAGCGTTGGTGAGCAGCAGGTCCAGCAACGCTTGACCTCTGGTCGGTCTGTCCAATACCTTCCCTTCTGCTTGGTGTGCTTAATGCTTGGCCCACAAAGTTATTCCCAGTGCAGTCCAGCAGTCTCTCAGACAGCTTGCAGCCAGCCATGCTGATTTCCCAGCCTGACTGGAATCCCCCATCAAGTTGAGAGTCAGTGAGCGCGGTGCTTCTGGTAGCTGCAGTAAGCAGGGCCCATCAACAGGCTCCCTTGACCAGGCGGCCTGGAGCAGACCCTCACCTCCAGAAGCCCATTATTGGTTCAGTCCCGAATTTTACCCGCAAGTTCTCAACGTGATCGTGGCTGTTCTTAGTCCTTTGCAGTCAGCTTCTTCATAGAGAGGGCAAATACCTTGCCCTCCGGAATTCCATAGTAACAATCATGTCTCCTTTATGTCAGGTGAGGTGTTTTTTGTTGTTGTTGTTTTTTGTTTGCTTGTTTGTTTGTTTTCCATTTTCTAGGTAGAAAATTTAATTTCTGAGCCAGGAGAAGAAGAAGTGCAACATGTAACAATCTTCCTGGCACTGTGCAGTTTGCATGAGTAGCCAAGTGCTCCTCAGGTAACGTGTGCTGCAGAGCTGACCTTGGTGGCAGGGGTTGTGTCTTCATTTTCTTCCTGTCATGTGGGAACATAAGAAGACTCTTCAGAGCAGGAGCTGCAGAGGAAGATGAACGGCATGAGAAGGTAAGGCTAGGAACCAAGGACACCTCCAGAAAGAACAGAAAAACTAAGTCATTTAAGATGCATGATGGCCGTGTGATACTGTCCGTGACTGGAGGAGAAGCACATGGCTAGGAATGACTGATGGCTCTGGTGGGATGAGTGCCTACGTGCGCCGTAAAGGAGAGTTTGTGGGATGTTCTGTGGACACGTGAAGGCTGTGGGAAAGTTAAGAGAGAAAACGTGTGAATTCACAGAAGTGGTATTAGAACCTGGAATAAACCATTTGGATCACTCACATCTGAGTCCGTGCCAGATTGTCGCACTGTCAGAACCTGAGGCCTGGGATTTTCCTTTAGTAGTGCCAACTGCCTGTTGTAAATGAGAAAAGATATTACTAAACATAGCTTCCCTCCTTGTAGTTTTGATATTTCTGTCTTTGCATTCCTTTAGCACCCAGGGTGTTGATGCAGCTGCACAAATCCGCTGTACTGTCCTCCTGTTTTGCATGGAAGAATGGTAAAATAGCAATCTCTGGGTGAAATTTTGTTCAGGCGTTTTCCTTTCTGTGCCCCTAGGAAGCAATGGCTTGGAAATGGCAGTGCCGCCTGGGAACCCACACAGCAACCCAGTATCTCATTGTCTGGGTCTGTGAAAAACCACAATGATGACAAAAGATGTTTCAATTCTGTCTGTGCTGTCAGTGCAGCCCTGAGGAGCGGTGTGGGCATGGCATGGCAGGGAGAAGGGATTTCCCTTCCAATGGGAAAGTGCCTGTTCATGTGTTGGTATGTAACCGCTCCATGGCCTGCTCCATGTGCTTCTGAATGGGCAGCTCAACTTTTGTGTCACTCAGCCACCTGTGGCAGAGGTCAGGATTAGTGCCTTTCAAGGAGCTGAGAAGCATTTCTTGCTCAAGTCCTGCTTCCAAGCTTAACCACCTACAATGAAGTAGATGTCGTTTTTCTGGTGTCCTTCAATTCCGTGTCCGCATTTTCCCAAAAGCAAAAGAATTTGGAGTTAACCAGCTGCAGTGAAGTGAGCGATTTCAGTGCCTATTTCTGATGGTGGCAATGAGTTCAGAGGTCACACTTAATTGACGGTGCCTGTTTCCATTCTGACAAAGGCTGTAGTTTCAGCTGACTTCCCGAGGCTGCCATGTGTGGTGGTGACACAGCCTTGGGCTTGTGCGTTTGCATGACTCCCACCTTTCCTTTCTGTGTCTTGCAGGTCAGCTGGTGCTGGAAGCGGCCGGTATCTGAGTAGGAATGAAGGTGAGTGCAGGAGCAGCTGCTGAGGGGAGGAAGGAAGTCCATGCTAATGAGCTCTGAAGCATCTGCGGGTCCGGTACCAGAATAGGCAGCAGTGATGCAGGGGGCTCCTCGGCAGGAAGCTGGCTGATCCAAATGCTTGCTGAGAGTTTGGAAGCCCAAACCCTTATGGTCTCTGTAAGGGTGGTTAATAAAAAGATATTAACCAAGATGGTGGTAAATAGCCTAAGGTTATTAGCAAAGGGAAACTCACCAATATCGATACCTTGACTAGAAAGCTGAGGCAGCCTCAACTAGGGAGCAATCTCTAAGACATGCTGTCTCAGTGGTGGTCAGCCTTTAAATGAGGTCTCAGAGGAGGTTGAGTCGAGGTCCACCCCTTCTGGGAGCACAGCTAGATTACTCTCACCTGTGCTCCCGCAGCTGACCCAATACTTGCCTCAGCTGATTAATCAGATGTTCAAGCTGTGATTTCCCATACAGTCTCTAAGCTGAAGGCAGCATCTCCTTGATCTGATGGTGGTGTGCCTGAGTGAGGGAGTGATCCAAGCTGGATGCAGAAGAGTCATCTTAATTTCTCTGCTATTTTACTTCAGATGACACCTATTGGGTGTTGGTTTCTTAAAATTTGGATCTAGGAGGTGGTCTCTTCCTTTGCTTCTGATGAAAGCACAGAAGTGCAGCAGGAGTAGAAGACAAAGAGGTTTTCTTGGTGACAGGAACACCAATTATTTGATTCAAATGTGTAACTGATGTAGATGGTGAAGAACAGATCTGCCTCAAAGACATGCTTGATCACATAAGAAATGAGCATGTGATCCAAGACAGGCAGCGTGGCTTTAGCAGGGGAAGGCCATGCCTAACCAGTCTGGTGGCCTTCTATGATGGAGTGACGGCATTTGTGGACAAAAGGAAGGTAACAGATGTCATTGACCTGGACTTGAGCAAGATCTTTGACATTGCCCTCCACCACATCCTTATCTCTAAACTGGAGGGATGTGGATTTGACAGGTGGACCACCTGGTGGATAAGGGATTGGTTGAAAGGCCACAGACAGAGGGTGGTGATTCATGGTTCTATGTCCAGGTGGAGGCCGATAACAAGTGGTGTCATCCAGGAGTCTGTCTTGGGACCAGTGCTTTTTTACATGGTTATCAGAGACACCAATGATGCAATGGAGTGCACCTTCTGCTGTTTGCTGAGTGGTGCGGCTGACGCAGTGGAAGGAAGGGATGCCATTCAGAGGGAGCTCAACCGAGAGGTTGGCCTACGTGAATCTAATGAGGTTGAACACAGCAAAGTGCAAGGTTTTGCACTTGGGCTGGAGGAATCCCAGGCATTTCTACAGACTGGGAGGAGCAGTCCTTAAGAGAAGCCCCGCAGAGAAGGACCTGGGGGTCCTGGTGGATGAAAAACAGAACGTGAGCCATCAGCGTGCTCTTGCAGCTCAGAGAGCAAATGGTCCCCTGGGCTCCATCAGAAGAGGGGATGGCCAGCAGGGACAGGGAGGTGATTGATCTTCATGATCCTTGAGGTCCCTTCCAACCCGGGCCATTCTATGATTCTGTGAGTACACTCGCTGTCAGAAAGAATGGCAGCTGTACGGAAGCTGGATATATTTTGGGACAGTTCTTGTAACCAGTTGATTTTAAGACCTTGCCCGAGTCAAGAGTCTAAATTGAGTGTCAGAAGAAAGCTGGTAAAGTGGCTATTGCTCATTCTTTTTCATTTGCTGATTCTTTCATTCGGGTTCCTTTTCCAAAGGAGATTCTGGTGATGGAAGCAATTGAAGAAAGAACCAAAGCAGCTCTTGCCAAGAGTGCTTGAAGTCCCTGTGGAGAGAAGCAAAGAACTTGGGCTTCCTCTGGGATGCTCCCCACCATGTCTCAGGAAGGAGACAACTGCTGTTCCACTTTCTGCTCTGTGTGTGGAAAGGTACGTCTGGGTTTCTTCTGCTTGTTTATTCATTCTTTTTCAGGCTTTGAAGGAGAAGGGGTGGAGCAACGGGAGACTCACTGGTCGTTTGTTACCTCAAGAACAGGATGGATTCTGCATTGACTGTGAAAAACCTGGGCTAGTAGCATGGGCATGTTTCAGGCTGGACTTTTCCTTCTTGGTTTCCTTTTGGCTACAGGGAGACAGCTGTCTAAAGGTGTGTTTTCATACCCACTCTCCAAAACCATGTTTCATTGTTGCAGGTGGTTCAGTGTGCTCTTGCAGTGCAGATGCTGTAGTTTGCTGTAGAATCTGAATTGTTTCTGTTCCTAGGGGAGGACTGGGAGGAGGTAGTGAGAAGAGAATTCAATGCCTTAGGTGTATCTTAGTGAGAAATGTTGGCATGAGGTGCTGAAAGTCTTGAGTTGTCAAAGGCCAGTGAGGCTCAGACTCCTTAACCTGCTGGAGCAGGGTGGAAGCAAGGAGTGGGCACTGCCGTCCCACAAGCTGCACTTGGTTCTGGTCTGCCAGGTCTGTGCTGGCCTGGATTTCTTCTGAGAAGTTTGTTGGAGCTGCTTGGAGTAGTGAAGGGTGGGGAGGAAGTGCTGCTCAAGAGCTAAGGCTCTGCATGATCATCTTGGATGGTTTTAACCATGATATCTGAAGACATAGTTTCCATCAGAATGATCCCAACATTGTGCGAGTGTCTCAGATGTATGAGAGCACCCGCCTCCTCCAGCTGAGCCATAGGAAAGCTAACTGTGCCCAGTAATTACAGCTTCTGCAGATTGAATATGCTTCCAAGTGTTTTCCTTAGTGATCAATAATGTCCCAGCACTCTGAGATTCCATCTCTGGCACAGTCTGGAGCATCTCTGCAATCCTTGGTTGCTGGAGGGCACGTGGTGAGTGCATGGACAGGGTGGCACAAACGCGTGCGTGTGCTGAGGAGTTGGGTTGCACACAGGTGCACACAAAGGGGTGTTTGTGGAAGGTGTAGGCACGTAGGTGTTCCCAGGGATGGTTTGCACACGTCTGTGAATGCAAAGGAGGGCACACGATGCAGAGTGTGCATGGGGGTGTGCAAAGCAGGCAGGGTGGTGAATGGGTGTGCGTGTGCACATGGATAGGGGAAGGTTGGGGTTACAGGTTGACCTGTGCTGAGGTGAGTGGGGACTCACGGTGTTGCTCAGTGGTAGATTGGTTCACACTGAGTGCTAACAGGAAACTCGCACACCCTTTTTGTTTCAGCTGTGCCAGCGCTGTGATCCCTTGCTGCAGGGATGGGGTGTTGGAAGGATGGTGTGCGTGCCGAGCTCCCATCTCTTGCAGGAATCAAGTGTAGAGCAAAAGGGATGTTTGGGCCAGGTGACTGTAAGAAGGCTGGCTGCTTTGGATGGTGGTAGCTGATGGAAACAGGTGCTCTGGGGACCGTTCAGCTTTTAACAGAAGACAGGGGTCCTGCAGCAAGAACGACTAGGTTCTCAAATGGCTTCAGACGTGCACACCGAGTACATCCCCGCAGACATTTACCGGTAGGTGGCTCTTGCAGAAGAAGATTCAAGCAGCAGAACCTTTTGCTCAGCTACAGCACACAAATGCTACAAAAGCAGGAACAACCTGCAAGCTCTGGGTCTGTTTGTCTTGCACAGGCATGCACTAACTGCGTTTGATGGTACCCCCCATCCTTGATTTCCTTCCCTGCTTCTTGTCTGATGACGCTGCTGAGCCAGGAACAAGCTGCCCAGTGTGGCAGAGCATGGTGCAGAGCTGTGCTGGGACCTCCTCCCCTTCATCTGCTGCAGATCAGTGCCCCACACGTGCCATTGGGATGCTCTGGCACGGGATGTGCCTCCAACCCAAAGCTCCTTCCCACCTCCCAAGGAAAAACAAAGCAACCCAAGCATCTCCAGCAAAGCTGCCCAGCAGACAGCAGGGAATGCAAACAGCTTCTGGCTGCTCCCCTACACTCCCGTCCTAAGTAAGAGACCCTATGAGGACTGGCTGGGAAATCAGTGCATGACACACGTGAGTGTGCACAGGATTGTGCAAAGCAGTGGGGTTCCACGAGTTTGTGTGTGTGTGTATCTCTGCTGTTATGAAAGCATGGGAAGACTTACTGAGTCCCAGATAATTACTTATCCTCAAATGATTTTTCCTGGCCAAAGTTAGAGCCTCTCACAGGTAATCGAGATCAACAGGCTGTTGTTGCACAATCAACAGACACAATCTAGATGATCAGCTGAGGAAAATAAAGCATCATGCGAAGGGTACTAGATAAGTGAGCAGCTTGAGATCTGCACATTTATGTGATGCTCATGGTCTTAGACAATATTTGCCTAGAGAGGTCACATTGAATGAAAGCAAACTCTAAGATGAATGAAAATATGCACAGGAGAAGAAGCCTCTGAGGCTTCTCAAGTGTTATGACCAGAAGACATAAACTCTGTTAAAGCAAACGTTTCTCTCTATTTTTTGTGTTATTCCAGGCAAGCCTTGATTACCGCCTGAACACATGCTGTGGAAGCCCAGCTTATGCAGCACCAGAGCTAATCCAGGGCAAAGTGTCTATTGGCTCAGAGGGATGTAGAGCGGTGTTTGTTTTCCCCTCTTTCCCTTCCCTCTCCACAGAGCATTTAAAGGCAGTGGAGCTCAGGTAGGCTCTCTTGGTTTCCCTTCTGAATTCTGCTAGGTTGTATCGCTTGGTAGCTCTCAGAAGCTGTCAGTGGCCACAGACTAGAAAAGTGCAATTGGTCTCAGTTCACACAGCTGGCTGGTTTGTCTCAGGCTAATCCTGAACTGCCTCAAGCGACTGCTTTGGGGCTCTACAGAACAGCAACTTCAGAGATCTCTTTCTATTACTAAGTGTTTGAAAGAGCAATTTGCTCTGTTAATTATCCATCATTTCTGTGCAGTCTGTTTTGTCAGACTTGTCTTTAGCTTCCAAGTTGTATGTGAAGAATTGTTTCCGTTGTAATGCACAATGAACTAAAAATTGAGAGATGAAAATGTGAAGAGTTTTTCCAGCTTTGATTTCATGTCTGGAATTTTGGAACCCACTACTTGCAGTTGTTAATCTGTCCAAACTGGTCTGGTTTGGAATGCCCTCATCCTTCTTGAATCGCTGTTAAAGGCGGAGCAATTCCTACAAGTGCCATGGCCCCACTGTTGTTCTAATTCTTGTTTCTTTGTTTTCCACACGCTGCTTTTCAAGCCTCCTTTTTCTTTACAGTCAAAGTGAGAACTGCACTGTGTCTGAACCTTGTTGTGCCTCTACATTAAGAGAACCGAACAGCAGCAAAGCCAGACAGGTGACTGTGCTGACAGCTCTCGTAGCCAGTAACACGTAACTGTGCTAAATCCCTTGTGACGGCTTTGATTTCATTTTTGCCAGTGAAATCCTTGTAAAAGGAAGTGCAGCAGTGTGATGAGCTAAGGTGAAGATGCTGGTTTTAGTAGTGCTCTAAGCTGAGTGAAAGGGCAATTAAATGAGGGTTATATGCTTTCTCTGGGACGATAAGGTTTTATTTCCTGAGGGAAAGAGCCAGCTTTTCATGGGCTATATGTGGGCTTTGGCAAGGGCAGACAATCCAGTCTGTCAGGAAGCCATTTGAGGTGCTTCAGGTTTGTAAGCTTGTCTTTTAGTTTTTCAGGCGGATATTTGGAGCATGGGTGTAGTGCTGTATGCTCTGCTGTGTGGGTTTTTCCTTTGGATGATGACAATATGATGGCACTCTACAGGAGGATACCAGTGGGTATCAGTGGTGCTAGAATACACTGAGAAGGGAAATAGCTGAGCTTGACAAGAGGCCTTGCTTTTCGGATGGCAGAACATGCTGAGCTGTGGGTAGAAAGGCCACAGCACAGTCTGCTGAATATTGTCCCTGTTTTTGCTGCTTTGTCTACCAGTATTTTGTGGATTTGGTTCTACGCTTGGTTGGCCTATGTGGCACTGTAGCCTAATTCTGTACCATGATAGCATACAGAATTTAAGGAGAAGTATTTTCCTGCCAATGGGCTGGATTTTTTTGTATCTGGTTCTTCAACTGGCTGCTCCCTATACTATCTGTAGTAAAAATATAGACACATCATTTGATTTCCCTGAAATGAATGTTCCTAAATGCCAGCTCTTCTCATGTCTACGAAGAGCAAAGTTCTGCATTTGCTATTAGAATTTCCTCTTCCAGAATCAGGAGGTAATGTAGGACCCCACAGATTGCCTTCAGAATCCAACAGTTAGTTCTGTTTCCTTTCGGAGTGCATAACAACCTGAGCACATGAATTGAATGACGTGGCTTGTTAGTCTGGTACAAACTCTGCTGTACACTGAAACCTGGTCCATTTGTAAGCAGGACTTTGTCCATCTCTGCAGGACAGCAGAAAACCCTTTGTGCTAATCATGATGCCAAGAAGCAGAATGCGGCAAATGGCAGATGATCCAACTGCTTCAGGTGTTCATTTCCTTAAAACTGTGAATAGTTTTGGACTGAGAGTTTGTAAGCAGAACAGAGCTCTTAAAGCTGTCAGAGATTATTTCTGCACTGTTCAATTCTATCTGCCTAACATACACCGGATCTCAGAACTGCATTGCTTGAACTGGTGGAACTTGTTGAAGTGAACTGGGATGAGCAAGTTTTAGAACTTAGTCAGAATGCAGTAAAAAATGGATAATCTCATGAGTATTAAGGTACAGGATTGCTATTTCTGCACTGAATTTGTTTTTATTTTACATGGCTGTGATCTGAAAGTTGCTTGAAACGCAGGCACCTAGGCACTGTTGTGTAACTGAATTTCACACGATAGGTCCTGAAATATCCTGGAATCAAAAACTCTGACTTGTTTTAAGTCTGCTGCTTGAGTCTAATCAGGGTCATAGTGTCTGTGTGCAGTGTTTCTTTCCCTGTAATGCTCCACATCATTTCATTTTGGGAATATTGAAGGAAATGGACTATGTGCCATAACTGTTGTTAGAACAAAGTATGTCTGGTGTGATCTTATGCATAGGTTCTGTAACTGCTCTTCACAGCTCAGGTGTTTGACCTTCCTTTTGGTGAAGTGATGAAATACTGCTGGTTTCTATTTGTGCTTCTAGGCACCTTTTAGCTCTTAGGAATAGAACAATTGTCTCCAGTTCTTTTCAATGATATCAGTAACAGCTCGAGTGTTGCTGCCCACTAGGTAGACCCAAAGAAGCAGATTACAGTGAAACAACACACGAGCTGGACCTGAATGAGGATCACTTTCAAGACAGTGGCTATGCTGCTTCAAGCCTACTTGCTTCTTCCTGCCGCCACTCTATTACCAAGTATCAACAACCTTTCATGATTCAACTTGCAAATGTTTGAAACTAACCCTTGTGTTTCTATGCCTTCCTAGGTGATTCGAGCCCTTGTCAACCCCAAAGATCCAAACCAAGCAGTGTCTTTCCATCAATGGAGAGTTCTTATTAAGCATGAATCGCTGCAATTCGGATGACAGCCTTCCACATGGTAACAGTGATGGACACAAGGGGCTCATCCACGTTCATGCTCTCATATCTCCTGGCTCTGCTGAAGCTCCTGACCTGAGCCTGCCAGACACAGCAGTCACCTGCCTGGATTGTGACCCAGCGCCTTTGCAGTGCTGCCCATCCCAAGCACAGCCCGAGTGTCCCAGCAGCAGCACCACCATGCAGGAGCAGGGCAGCATCAGTGAGGTGAAGCTGAGCATCTTAGATGGGGACTTAGAGTCAGGCTGCCAGTCCCAGGCACCAGGCAGCAGCACAAGCTCTGAGCCACTCTCATCTTGACAAGAGGAGTCCCATCTTCACCCTTGACCTCTCAAGCCCTCCTGTCTTTTATTGAATAAAGTCACTCTCATGCTCAGTCATCGCCTCGACTGCATTCTGAGTCTTCAATCACAGGGATTGGGATGAATGCAACAAACAGCAAGGCAGCTCAGCTTGCAATGCTATGGCTGTGGGGTTCGTGCAGGCAGAGCTCTGGGTTCCCATTTTGCCTGGCTTTGGGATGTCTGCAGCAAGATCTCTACCATTTTGTATGGGAGCAAATAATCTCTAGCATCCAGGTTGCTGCTCATGATATATCCCAGTCTTCCTGGCTTTCACTTTGTGATACTTTTCAAAGCCTTTTGATACTCTTTGATGCCTTGGCTGCTCCCTAACACCTCTGTCCTCCTGCCATGTTGACTCACGTCTCCCACTTTTAAGCTGGCTTTGCAGATCATCTCCAGCCCTGTCATCATCACGCTGCAGCAGGAGGTGCTCACCTGGCCCAATGTCTGGCAGTACTGCTTGTTCTGCAGATGAGCAGCTGCCTCCTCATCTCTTCAGCTACAGTAGTTTTTCTCAGGGCAGTTAGATGCAGTCATGCTCCTCTGGATTTGGTGTGTTAAATCCATGCTGCATGGCAGCAGTCAGTGCAATACAAAGGTGTTCTGTGTGCCATAGCATTTCTCCAGGGGCTGCCAAAGGTAGAAGCACAACACAGCACCATCCTTCTGACAGTAATGTCTGTGAGTGTTAGACATGTGAGCACTGCATCATCCCCAGCGTGTCAGTGCTTTTCCACACCAACCTGACACTCACACTCTGCACTGAATGTAACTCTGCTCTTGTGGAGACAAATGCTTTCTGTCACATCCTCCATCCCTGCAACCATTTGCCGGTAGGCAGCTCTTGCAGAAGAATCAAGCAGCAGAACCTTGTGCTCACCCTACAGCATGCAAATGCTATGAAAGCAGAAATAACCTGGCATGCTCTGGGTCTGCAAGGCTGCACAGATGGGAGAGGTAGATTGTGTTTTTGCAGTGGAAGTTTCCAGTATTTTCAGTACATAGTGTAGGCCCTAACTGAATGTATAACCCTCTTGTAAAACAGCTGTATAAGTAGTTTTTCCACCAAGAAAGTTGCTGAACAGAATTAAGTTCAGACTGGGGGCATTCTGACATGGGGAGAATTGAGACAAGCACAAGATAAATACACAGGGTGGGTAGAGCCCAGCACAGGACAGAATGAATGTACTGACTTTTGGAAACATTGCCCTTCTCTGTCCGCAGAAAAGTACAAGGCAGACCTAAAAACAAGAGGTTGGTAATTGACCTTCTATGGAAATGAATCCTAGCCACAGTCTCGAGGAGTCTGTGAGCCTGAGATGCTCAACCAATGAGAGCCATGAGAGCATCACCTGCAGTGGGTTTAGGGCACAGAACAGAATTGATTTCACTGACTGGTGTGCAGTTTCTCCCTTGCCAATAGGGGATGTGCGCGCAGTATTGCAATAATGAATAAGCACTGCTGCTATCGCTGCCATCTTTGCCTAACTAGAAATCTTTGACTTTGAGAGTTTCTCACACAAGGGGAGAGGGTAAGAAAGTAAAGAGGCACAGAAAACTAAGGGAAACTGCTCTTCTTTATCTTATCTATAAAAATTGATACGATGCTGTTGTGCATTTTTTTTAATTTTATTTTTAATTTTTTGCTAATGTCAGTTAGATTGTTTTAAAATATCCACACACCAAAATCTGACTACCAAGCAAATGTAATGAAAATGAAATGAAGGTGAGTTAGTGGAAAGCACAAGGCCATATTATATTAGGCTCCAGCAAATTTACAGGCAGTCACTGCACGAAGAGGTAGATCTGAGTTGCACATTATATGATTCCCACAAAGATTAAGGAAATCTGAAGCTTTCAATATATTTTTTTAATTCTTTTTTCATTTCATTTTTAAACACCTGACCCAGACCCCAACCCTCACAGGAGCTGTAAAGATAACAGCATTAACCAGCAATGTAACTCTAATCCTAACCCTTACCCTGATTCTAAAATCGTCCCTAACTCCAAATGCAACAACAAAAATGATGCTAGAAGTTTGTAGCAAAAGGAACCTTAACCCTGATCATAATCCAAAAAAAAAAATCATTATGGTAACAATAATCTTTACCTTAAGAGTAATATTAATCAGAGCCCAGATGATGCCTGCATCCAATCAGAAGCATGCTTTGCATTATTTAAGAGTTGTATTTTTTCCAATGAACTCTCTCTATTATCACGTTTATAAAGTAACAGAGTCTGTTCTTTTTCTCCTGACACTGTGCCTTACTCCTGACATCCCCTGGAAATGACCCAGATAGGGCACCATCAAAGTAATGCTAATAGTAATGTCAATCCTAAGGGTATCTCTAGCCTCAGTGTTAATGGGACGCTAACAACAATCCCAACAGCCTTAAACATTCTGGTGGTGTGAAAGAGGTGCTGCCTTGCACATGCTGGGCAGTCCCATTGCCTGTTAAATGCAGGCGGCAGCGTAGAAACATGATGCCCGTGGTCAGAATGCCCTGTGGCAGATCCTGGCACCGGAGAACTGACCGGAGAACCATGAGAGAACTGACAACAAATCACGCGACATCAGAACCGACCCAGTGGTTATTTTTCATCTCAGAAGTTGGGGGGGGGGGGGGGGGGGGGGGGGGGCGGGAAAGGGATATCAATTTAATTACTCATTAATTTATTGACAGACATTCACGTTTGCTACGTTTGGAGAAGTTTTTATTTGTTTGCTGTGGTTTGATTTTTTTTTTACTTTTTTTTTTCCCCCTTCCCTCCTCTTCCATCTTTGTGTTCTTCCCCTATAATCAAAAGAACGGATCCCCAGGGTCTGTCCCGCAGACGTTCTTTCCGTGGTCTCTGCTGCCACCTGCTGGCCAATACACGGAACTGCCACTGTTGGCCGTTTGGTGCCGCAGGAAGCACAACGCAGATCTGAGTTCTGACCGGTCTACGCAGCAAATCCGCCAATCTTTATTGCGATAAGCCCTCCAGACAAGAGCATAAAGTCTTTGCCTGAGGGCAGGGTTAGTAGTAATGGATGTCAGTTTTGAAATTTCCAGTCCATTCACCATAGCACTTTCTGCCTCCATGTCCCATAACCAAAGCAGCTATGCTGGCATGCTCTCTTGGTTTCTGTCTAAACCACTGTACTATATCCATCAGTTCAGCTGCTGTATTATGGGCAGCAGGGTTTGGGGGGTGGACACTGGTCAGGGCACTCCCACCAGCCTATCCTGCATTTTTTTTTTTTTTTTTTTTTTCATTTTTGGGTTACAATCAGTCAGATCTCAAATAGATCTAGTCCAAATGGAACCTCAAAATCTGACCTTTTAGTGCCTTCATTTACAGAGTCCATTTTATACAGATTCCCTTGTACAGGGCCCCCATGGTCCTCCAGACAGTTGTTATTGATCTTCCATAGGAGAATGATTGAATTAGGTTTTTTCCCATCAAAACTGCCACCTGTCTTTCCAATTTTTCAACACTGTCATTCAATAGCTGATTTGCATCAGCCTGAGCCTCTTCAGTTATGTTCAGACAGTTCAAGGCCATTAAAAGTGGCCATGCCACCATGAACACAGCTAACTGTCATTCTCAAGTTGTAAGTATGTCTTTGCTAAGACCATGGAAATACTCAGTCAGGTGGGCCAGGGACTCATGGACCCTCCCTCCGTCCCATACAGGGCCCCATTTTTCAGTGACAGAAGCAGTGCTGCATTTTGAGGATCCTAGGAATCCCAGGACATGCCCTGACAAAAGGTCATTCAAAGGGGTAGTCTTTCCCCATCCAAACAACTCCATGATATTCACAGAATCACAGAATTGTAGGGGTTGGAAGGGACCTCCAGAGACCACTGAGTCCAGTCCCCCTGCCAAAGCAGGTTCCCTACACCACGTTGCACAGCTCAGCATCCAGGCAGGTCTTGAATATCTCCAGAGAAGGAGATTCCACAACCACCCTAGGCAGCCTGTTCCAGTGCTCTGTCACTCTCACCATAAAGAAGTTATTGCACACATTAGTGCAGAATTTCCTATGGTGCAGTTTCTGTCTGTTTCCCCTTGTCCCTCCTCCACACACTGCTGAAAAGAGTCTGGCCTCACCTCTTTGCCCCCCACACCTCAAATATTTATAGACCTGGATCAGGTCCCCTCTCAGCCTTCTTTTCTCAAGGCTAAACAGACCCAGTTCCCTAAGTCTCTCCTCATAGGGGAGATGCTCCAGGCCCTTCACCATCTTTGTGGTCCTCCACTGGACTCTTTCCAAGAGATCCCTGTCTTTTTTTTACTTTTTTGTACTGGGGAGCCCAGAACTGGACACAATATTCCAGATGAGGCCTCACCAGGGCAGAGTAGAGGGGGAGGATCACCTCCTTCGACCTGCTGGACACGCTCTTTTTAATGCACCCCAGGATGCCATTGGCTTTTTTGGCTACAAGGGCACACTGCTGGCTCATGGTCAATCTGTCGTCCACCAGGACGCCCAGATCCCTCTCAGCAGAGCTCCTCTCCAGCAGCTCTTCCCCCAGCCTGTACTGGTGCATGCAATTATTTCTACCCAGGTGCAAGACTCTACACTTGCTTTTGTTAAACCTCATCCGGTGTCTTACTGCCCAGCTCTCCAGCCTGTCCAGGTCTCGCTGAATGGCAGCACAGCCTTCAGGCGTGTCAGCCAATCCTCCCAACTTCGTGTCATCAGCAAACTTGCTGAGGGTGGTCACTATCCCCTCATCAAGGTCGTTGATGAAGATGCTGAACAAGACCGGACCCAGCACAGACCCCTG
The DNA here is from genome assembly GCF_054131305.1 of Coturnix japonica. Lineage (NCBI taxonomy): Eukaryota > Metazoa > Chordata > Aves > Galliformes > Phasianidae > Coturnix > Coturnix japonica. The sequence goes on along the minus strand of NC_140671.1, from coordinate 14,368,285 downwards.
CGGGACGCCGCTAGTTACAGCCCTGCAGCCAGACACTGCACCGCCAACGACAACCCTCTGCACTCTGCCAGTCAGCCAGTTCTCGACCCACTTCACTGTCCAATCACCTATCCCATACTTCCTCAGCTTTGGTATAAGTATGTCATGGGAGACTGTATCAGTTATAGAGGTTATAGAGTTCAATTCCTGTAGTCAATTTGGCGGCCCAGGTGGGACCAGCTCTGTTCGCTGCAGGACCAGCTGAGAGGGAGACACTTTTGGCGCACCCTGAGATTTCTCTGAAGGACTCCCTTCCTCACCTGATCACTGCAGGGACAGACAAGGACCACCCATAGGTGGACCAGGTATGTGTATGGTAAGTGGAGCCCATATGTCTTGAGGAGACATCCTACACAGTTTACAGCCATACGTGCTGCTCCCAGGGAGGTGAGCTCATGGCTTTGGTTGCCAGCTGGGTAGGAAGACTCCTTGGGTGAGTTCCTATGAAAGGGAACTGTATGTCATATGAATGGAAACAAGAACAAATACTCTCTCCCAGGTAGTTGACAATAGGAGGGACCTAGGTTGGTCTCTCCTACGGGTATGGGATATAGTGGATAGCCTGTCAAATGGTAGCCTGGGTTCTCCAAGTTGTAATCACGGGGGTTATAGGTTGTATGTTCAATATTATCATCTGCTTTAAGTGTTTGGTACCGTGTGTCAAGCCGACTCTGGGAAAAACATTAACGTTTGCAACTGGTCGACCAGAGTATGAGTGTTATTAAGATTCCAGCTAGAAAACGTTGTCAGCATTGTGTAGTATGAATAAACCATGGTTTTTGATCTAAATGTCAGAGTGAGTGTGGTGTGAGTGAGACACAGAACAGCTGCAGGGTGAGTGCCGAGTCCCGATCCATGTTTCCTTCCTCCTGTGAGGGAAATGGCCAGACACGGACAAAGTGAAAGACTGTGTTGTCTGTCCACTCATATGTACTTTCTGCTTGTATGTAAGAAGACGGGAGTTTGTACTCTGTAGATTAGTAAGATTGTCCTGAGGAGAGGTGTACATTCCACCCGACCAATGAATGTCAACCCATTTATGTAATACTATGTACTGCTTGCGAGGAAGTGTGTGAGGGAGGTGGTTCAATCAGTGCTGGTTCTGTGGCACAGTGTTTATAACTGAAGAATACAGACTGTATTAAGGGAGTTTATGTGAACTGAAGAACTGTACTGTTTGACAAACAGTTTTGATGGTATAAGAAAGTGTAATTGTTAATGATATATGGAAGTGTACTTGAGGGAATGTGGAAGTGTATCTGAGCATACAAACAGAGGAAGCATTTACAGAAGAAAAAAGGTTAAAGTGAGTTTACCTGCACTGACATGAGAGCAACACCCTGAACCTCTGCCCTGTGAGCTGAGCAGAGCAGAGCAGAGACACAGTCCTCATGTATCAGGTAGTGTTATTCTGCTTACCAAATGAATGAGTTCACTACAGAAGAGGCAAATCTTCCCCTCTGCTCCATTTGTGGCATACTCTGGAGTTCAAGACATTGCAAAGCTATGGCACATCTACTTTCTTTCAATGATGACGCCTTAGTATGCTCTGGGCTGTCATTTCAATTGCATGTAAAGAAGTCTAGGGTCATGCCAGCTGACAGGAAGCTGGCAAATGTTGTCTCATTGTAAGGAAGAGCAAGAAAGATGACATGGGCAATTATGGACCTGTCAGTCCAGAGCCTGGTAAAATTATGGAGAAAATGATGGAGGGAGTTATGGAAAAACAGCTGAAGGACAATTCTGTCATTGGTTGCAGCCAACACAAGTTTGTGAGGCGAAGGTCCTGTTTAATTTAAGCTCATTCTGTGACACAGTTATCCGTTTAGTTGACCAAGGGAAGCCAGTTGATGTAATCCTTGAGGATTTCAGTGGAGATTTTGATACTGTTTCTCACAACAACCTTCTGGACAGAATGTTCTGCATATGGCTAGACAGAAACACAATGTGGTGGGTGAGCAGTTGGCCAGTAGGTCAGTCCCAAAGGATTATAGTCAGTTTTTTCCATCAGGCTGGTAGATGGTCACTGTCGGGGTCCCCAGGGTTCCATTTGGGGGCCACTTTCCTTTCATGTTTATGCAGATGACTTGAATGCAGGACTAGAAGACGTTCTGAGCAAGTTTGCTGATGAGACCAGATGAGGAGGTGCTGTTGCCTCCACTGAGGGTGGAGAGGACTTGCAGAGAGATGTGGACAAGTCAGAGAAGTGGGTACCAGTTGGTACTAAGCACCAAGTGCATAACGTATAACAAGAACAAGTGCCTGATTGTGCACCGCAGAACATAAAGGACATCATACTCTGGGAGAATGTGCAAACGAGGGCACTGGAACTGAGAGATCTGAAGTTCAGAGTTTCACAGGGATTGGCTGCTTGTTCAGACTGGGCCCTTCTCACATCCCTGCTCACATCCTGCAATGAAACATAGGTCTCATATGGGACATGAACCTCACAGCGTCCTTGCACCACATGTAGAGCCTGGGATCTTCTGTCCCCATGTCTTTCATTTAACATCATACGGACCTCCAACCCATTGCCCCAGGAAATGCCAGGAGCCAACATGAGAGACAGGATCTCTCTACCACTGGTCTTGCAATCAGGGCTTGACCTGTCTGCTTCGTAAGGCAAAGGAGAGGTTTCTTAGCATGCCAGTGCCTTTGCCTGCCTGTAGTCATGGCTTCCAGTTATCTTCTCTAACAAGTCCCTTGGGAAGCTTACTTGGTAATGGCCCTCAGTGGGCCCATTAATACTCCAAGAAACTTCACTGTTACTTCCGACTTTGTCTTGTTGAGCACTTTGTGCAAACTTCTCTCTGCACTAGAGGCTGATGAACTCAGCATCAAATGCACCCTGGGGCCCATTATAACCTAAAGAATCTCCTGTGCCTTATGCCATCTTGTTATCTTCTTCATGTTATCAGAACTTGTTCAGCAAAAAGGAGGGATATCTGGAGAGAGCTTAAAGAATCCAGTATAAATTTATTGTCTATTTATTTATAGTTGGGTTTAAAGAAGACATTAAAGCAGCACTGTGCAACTGATACCAATCCAGGATGTCCCAATGAGTTCTGTACTGTTACTGTGTTGACAAAGGTCCTTCTCAACCTCCCCACCCAATTTCTGCTCACAATGGACCTATGGGACTTGCATCACTTTTCTTCACATCACTCTTCTCCTCTGCATTCATCCGCTCAGTGTTAAAACTGCTTTGCACCAACTCCCACTGGCTTTCCTCAGAGAACCAGCTACACATGGAAAAGGAAAGATTTCTCTTTTTTATCTGGCCAGCAAATGGAAAGAAAGGTGATGCAATTGAATGAACAGTAAAACACAGTGATCAACTGCATGCCATGTTCAAGCGGCATCTATTGAAGTTTGTCTTTCATATGGAATATTTTTAAAAGAAATGATTTATTCTGAGGTAGGATAGGATAGATTGAATCACAGTGAAGTAGTTGACAACAGAGGCCATCAGACTCTGAGAGATGGAGCAAATTCCAGTAATCTTCCTGGGATAGATCAGCCAGGTAGTTGAGAGGTATCAACTTAAAACTGATCAGGACTTGTGAGTATTTCACACATTGAGATGGGTTAACACATTCTCATTGATTTATATCTTTGTCTCCAACTCTGTTTTTCACTTTTACTGACATTAATGAACATCTTTCAGACTTCGTGCCTTAATAAAAAAGAGACAGTGATTGAGAAAAAGAAAAAGTATAAGAAGAAAAAGAAAAAGAATAGATAGGAAGGGATAGATCAAATCACAGTGAAGGAGTTGACAACACATTCCATCAGACTTTGGGGAGATGGAACAAATTCCAGTAATCCCCCTGAAAGTCAGAAATCAGACAGATAATTGGGAGGTATCTGACTGAACAAAGAGCAAGGGATGGAGAAATCTGGAGGGCAGTGGGAGTAGTGTGTGCCCAAATGGCCTGCTGAAAACATGCCCTTAACCATGGCCATTTCTTTAGGAGAGCTGAAAAAACTTGGAGGATGAGGCACATCAAATAGGCAGCAGGGAAGAGTAGTGCTGGGCACCAGGCTACAGTCACAGGGCATTGGCACTGGCACCGCTGTCTGTGTCTCTGAACCTGAAGGCATTTGTGTCCAGCGAACACAGTTCTGGAAAACATTGTAGTTTCAGTAAAAGAAAAAAAAAGACATCAAATCACCTCAAAGATTCATATTTACAACTTAAAATGGAACAAGACTCATGAGAATTTTTCATGTTGAGAAGGGTTAACACATTTTCATTGATTTCCATCTTTGTCTTCAATTATTTGTTTCAGTTTTATTGACATTTATGATCAACTATTAAGCTTACAGCCTCAAAATAAATAAATAAATTAAAAGAGATACATTTGCATCTTGCACATGGCCTGATGCCCCTTTCACCTTCACAGTTCCCACAAGTCCTTCCATGCCGGAGAGTATGAGATCCAGCAGAGCACCTCTCCTCTTTGGTTCCTCCACTGCTTGGTCAAGAAGCTGCCATCTGTGCTCTCCATGGATCTGCTGGATGCCACATGCCCTGCTGTGCTGTCCCTGCCACAGATAATGGAGTGACAAAGGCCACCAAATGGGACAAGGGACAGACAACATCAGATTCCCATCTGTCTGCAGAGGGCACCTTCCATTTACTCTCCCTGATCAGGAAGACAGGAAAAGACACTGATGGTCTCCTCTGTTTGCCATTTCCATTAGCTCTGACCTGTCTGCTCTTCCATCCCCAGGCAGAGCTCAGTGCACTCTCACAGAGGGCAGTCGCCCTTCTTTGTCTCCTCGCCCATCCATCCTAAAGACTCGGTATCCCCCTTGTGCTACAGTGCAGTTGTGGAAACCATTAAACTGTGTCCCCATGGTCCAAACAGGAGCTCAGGCCTGCAGCTCTACCAAGATTTCTAGCTTCTTGTGTGTTGGTGTTTGCATTAGTGCAAAAGCACAGAAGTAAATATCCTAATTGAAAAGCATCACTGGACATTGCCTGACTGGATAGCTCATCTATAGAATCAGTGTGCAGAAGGTGGCACACAAACATTAGACCGATCGTGGGTCTTGGAGGTGACGTAGCAGCACGGACACACCATGGGCATGGCTTTCCTGAAGGCCCTGTGCTGCTCTTGTAGCTGTGAGTGAATTCACCGGACAGCCGGTGCTATCCCCTCTCTGGCCCTCAGCTGATGCCCAGGAAGGAGGTGTCTATCTCAGGGATTTCCCACACGGTTTACAAGCACTTGCAAACATCAGGAGCAGCCCAGGCACCTTGGGCATCACCCAGTGTCTGTGTGTGAGCTGCTGCCTCCCAGCTGAAGGTCCGAGGACTCAGAGCAGGAGCTCACATGCAGGCAACTCCTTGTGCACTTCTGAACTGAACCAGAGAAATCCCAGCTCCTGTGGTTCTGTGGGGAGCCGAATCCCATTTCAGCTCCAGGATTTCTGTCAAGGGATGAGACTCCTGCGCTGCCTCAGCTGGATCACTGCCCTGCACAGGGAAAGTCCAAACCTCGCCTTCCTTGTCTGGTTGCCCTTATTGTTTCATCAAACGATCTCTGGGAGCACTCCCCATATGTCTCCAATCAGTCACTGACCACTGGACATGTGGTGGTTAATTGAGTGGATTTCAAAGCACGGTCATGATGCTGTTGTCTTTCAGGAGCTGTTGGCCATGAGGACCCAGGGACATGTCAGGGGAAATGAGTGGGAAGGATAAAAATGACATAATCTGCTGCTTGCTTGTCCAGGTTCCTGGGACACAGGGAGCTCATAAAAGTGGGCAGAGCTGCAGAGAGACAGCTGTGCCCAGGAGCAGATTTCGTGCACAGCACAGCCTGCAGGTGACAGAAGGAGAGGAGAGAAATTGGAGAGAGCTTGCAGGATGTGTGTGGTGTGAGCAGGCTGTGAACTCACTGCAGGAGCATTGCTCACAGACCATGACAAGGTAAGTCTCACAGCTGACCATGAGCTGCTTTTAATTAAGGGGTAACTATAACTGGGACATCCCATAGGAGATCTGACTGCAGGCACTGCATGTTTCTTTACTGTGGAAAAAGCTTTCTGCTCCAGCTGAGACGGGTGCCCAGGGCTGTCCTGCAGAGCAGGGTCCCTGCTGTGCCCCAGGGGCTGTGTGCCGGGTATGGGACTCTGCTGCCTGCCAGGCTCAGCACTCAGCCTGCCCGGGGAGCTGCCCAGGGCGCTGCGGGGAGACGTGTGGGGTAAGGAGCCCCCGGCAGGGTTTGTGCTGCCACAGCTGCTGCCTGGGGCAGGGGATCACAGCTCCACTGCACAACTGAATGTTTCTGAGGGCACTTTGCAAGAGGAGAGCCAAGGCAGGGGGTTTCCATTTCCTGTTCTGAGGCAAAGAGGTTTGGAGTCAGAAATCTAAAAGGGGCAATAAGAGTTCTGAGAATTTTTCATCAATCAATTGCTTGTTTTGTGAACACTCACACATGATGTGCTTTCAGTCTCCCCTTTCTCGAAGGATGGAATTATCTTCATTTTCTGTAGGCATGAATAATTCACTTATCCTACAAACAGGCAGCATTTTCTAACTGAAACTGAATGCCACCGAAGCTCGGGTAGGGGGCTCTAAGAGCACTTGGGGTAAAGATATGAGACATGAAACAGATGAAAATATCCAGGGAGAAGGGATAAGAAAATAAGAGGAAGGTTAGAGCTCCATATGCTGCTTCTGCTTAAGGAATGCTGATCTACATGAAATTAAATGCAAGTAATGGTGCTAAATGTACACTGTTGTAGGAGAATTAAAACATTTCATAGTATAGCAGGAGTAGTGCCTCTGAGAATGGTCTGGACTTGTCATTATCTTCTGCACTCTGAGCAGGACTCCAAGCCCAACAACAGCAGATGCCCAACAGCAGCTCCATCAGTGAGTTCCTCCTGCTGCCGTTGGCAGACACGCGGCAGCTGCAGCTCCTGCACTTCTGGCTCTTCCTGGGCATCTACCTGGCTGCCCTCCTGGGCAACGGCCTCATCAGCACAGCCGTAGCCTGCGACCGCCGCCTGCACACCCCCATGTACTTCTTCCTCCTCAACCTGGCCCTCCTCGACCTGGGCAGCATCTCCACCACTCTCCCCAAAGCCATGCCCAACGCCCTCTGGGACAACAGGGCCATCTCCTACACAGGATGTGCTGCACAGCTCTTTTTCTTTACCTTCTTCATGTCAGCAGAGTATTCCCTTCTCACCATCATGTCCTATGACCGCTATGTTGCCATCTGCAAGCCCCTGCACTACGGGACCTTGATGGACAGCAGAGCTTGTGCCACCATGGCAGCAGCTGCCTGGGGCACTGGGGTTCTCAATTCCCTGCTGCACACTGCCAGTACGTTTTCACTGCCTCTCTGCCAAGGCAATGTTGTCAACCAGTTTTTCTGTGAAATTCCCCAGATCCTCAAGCTCTCCTGCTCAGAATCAAATCTCAGGGAAGTTGTGTTTCTCATTTTTACTATCAGTTTAGACGTAGGCTGCTATGTTTTCATAGTTGTGTCCTATGTGCAGATCTTCGTGGCTGTGCTGAGGATGCCCTCTGAGCAGGGACGGCGCAAAGCCTTCTCCACGTGCCTCCCTCACCTGGCCGTGGTCTCCCTGTTTCTCAGCACTGGTGCTTTTGCCTACCTGAAGCCCCCCTCCATTCCCTCCCCACTCCTGGATCTGACAGTGGCACTTCTGTACTCAGTGGTTCCTCCAACACTGAACCCTATTATCTACAGCATGAGGAACAGGGAGATCAAGCACGCTCTCAGGAAGGTGTTGCAATACTCACTATTCCCGCTTCAATAAAGTGCACATCTTCATCGCATGATTCCCAGTGATGGTTCTTCATCTTTTATGCATCTTTGATTGATTGATTATGTGAGATATAGCAACGTGCAAAAAAATGTTATTGAACTTATAAATAAAAATTTGTTTCACTTCTTTCACACCTACTATCCATTTTCTCACTCCAAGAGCTCATGTAAACATGGAACCAGATTCCCCGAATAGGTTAAGAGATAAATAAATAGCATTCAAAATATGCTTTTCCTTAGCTCTTCTCTTATCCAACTTTGTCTGGATTTGGGGAAGGTACAGCCACAGATAGAAGCACAACTAGTTCTTTTCATTCCTCCTCTCTTTACACTGATACAGTGCACAGAGGATTCGAGTCCTCTCATTTCTACAGGCCTGAAGGTCTTGTGTGTCTCACAGCAGTCCCGTCGTCTCTACAGCAGCACTCAGTGGTTTGCTTAATTTTCTTATCTCAATACTTGGAACAGCTACAGGACCTGTAGCATAAGTGACCGCAGAGCTCCTTATGAGGGGTGGAGTGACAGTGGGATCTGTCCAGAGCTTGGAGCAACTGCAGGATGTGTAGCAAAAACTTGGAGCTATTGCAGGGACTGTGCCAGGAGTTGCAGAGGCTGCAGCAATGTCAGCAGATCCAGCTCTCTTCCCCTTGAAGATGCTGAATAGTGTTGAACACAGCTCAGTAGGTGTGGGCCAGGCCCTGGCACACTGCAGTCATTTGGGCCTTTTTAGGATTACCAGTGCCACAGCAGACCTGTCTCCAATATTCTACCAGTTTCTCAGGATCCTGCAGTTGCTCGGAGATGAAGTTCCAAAGCCCTGGGGGTGCCCACAACTCCAGGCAGCTGCCCAGACTGTCCCACACCCCCTGCCATGCAGAGCCTTCTCACCTTGGGGCAGATCTCTCACTGATATTCCTGAATAATTGTTTAACCTCAATCCTAGAATCATAGAATCACCAAGGCTGGAAAAGGCCTGAAAGATCATCCAATCCAACCGTTCACCTATTACCAATAGCTCCCACTTAACCATGTCCCTCAACACAATATCCAGTCTCTCCTTGAATACCCCTGGTCTCCCAGAGACGACAGTGTAAAATGTGTAATTCCTAATCATACCAACAATATTACTTCCAAAACCCAAAGATGTCCAAAGAGCTGAATGTGCACAAAACTTCACTTTGCCAATTTTATCGTGGTACAAACCAAGGTCAAACAGCATAGCAAAATAAATACCCTAATCCAGCATCCAGAGTTGACAAATGATGCAGCAGGGAAAACAAGCAGCAAGCAAGGAGCTGTGAAATGCAGCTTCATGAGAAGACTCAGCAAGCTTCACAAATAGGGAAACTATCAGCACCATGGCCTGCACATCTCCAACTCCCACAAAGCCCTGTCCACTCTGGACAGATGTGCTGTTACCACAACCCTTGGAGCCTCACATCAGGCACCAAAATGACTGTGGTTGTTGAACCCAACATGTGGCTCAGCAGCTCACAGTGCTTTGTGCACTGCCCCATTCCCAGTGGGATGGGGATGAGAACTGGGAAAAAGAGTACAACTTCTGGGTTGTAACAAAGCAGTTTACTAAGAGAGATAAAAGGAGAGGAGTAATAGTAATCACTATATATCCGTTGATATAGAATCGTATGTAACAACTGATGCACAAGCACTTGCTCAGCACCACCAGACTGATGCTCAGCTGGGCCCTGAGCAGTGAAGAGACTGAGATGAACTCCCACCCCTTTCAATACAATTTCTGCTTGCTGTCAGCTGATAGAGAACGTCCCTTTGGCCACTATCAGTCAGCTGTCCTCACTCTGTTCCCTCCCAGCTCCATGTGCCCTCCACTGACCATGGCCTTGGCTCTGTACAACACTGCTTAGCAGCAGCTGTAAACATCAGAGTGTTATCAATGGTTTTCTCCTAGAACCAAAACACTGCACCACAGCAGACAGTCTGAAGAAAACAATTCCATCCCAGCTGTAACTCAGATTCCTGCCTGTCCCCTCTTCTTGTTCTTCCTGATTGGGAAGCAAGGAACAGAATCTGCCGCTCTCCTCTCTGAGCCCTTTCCATCAGTTCTCAGCTGGCTCCTCTGCCATCCCCAGGCAGAGCTCAGTGCCCTCTCATGGATGGCAGCAGCCTTTTCTCTTCTTCCTTGCCCGTCCGTCATGCAGAATCTGTACCCCATTTGCTACAGTACAGAGCTGAGAATCAACCCACCGTGTCTCTGTGAACCAAACAAGACCCTAGGCCTGCAAAGGCACAGAGATTTGGAGTTCGCTGAGTGAATGTTTGTGGTCCTCTCATTAGTGTAAGGATTCTTCAGAAAGCATCCCCTTCCAGAAGCATGCTTTGATTTAGCCTGTCTGGGTCTTGCATCTACACTGTGGTACTGATGTTCAGGGCCTTGCTCAGAATCAGCAGCCTGCATGAAAGGAAAAGCTCTGTGGTTTTCTCTTGATTTGTCCCGTTTATTTCCCATGCTACCCGCACTGGTCTACAGGCACTTTAGGGCAGCAGTAGGTTGGAGTTACCCCCAGAGGGTACACAGTAAGATTTAGGACGGGGTATTGGCAACAAGACTTTCTCTGAGGAATCCTCACACAATCCTATAGAACAACTCAGAGGCTTTCCATTCAATCTCCAACAGCAACAATATCCCTCAGCCCTTCTCTGTCACATCCAATTCCCCACCCTTCCCCATTTGGACCTGGTTTAAAGCCCTATAATCAATCAGTGCAGGAGCATTTCAGATGGGGTCATGGAGGAGGCAGACTGCCATTCTTGGGGTGGCCATTTTCCCAGGAGGGCATGGTGGGAGGGCTTTGTCCCATCTGGTTCCACCAACACTTGCATCCACCCAGCAGAAGGCTGTGCCCTCTGTGTCCCACTTGAACTCTGCATGGAGCTTACAGTTGGCAGTGACATGGCTGAGAAGCTCTGGGCATGGATTAAGGGACAGGGAATTAATGTGCCTTCCTAACTTCCTCCCTGCATGCCTTAGCAACTTCCTTGTAATCTCCCCAAGTACCCAGCCCCTTCTTCCAGAGGACGGAGATTCTCTTTTTCTTCCTGAGTCTCAATAGTTTTTCCCAGTTCATCTGCACTGGTCTTCTTCCCCTATGGCTCACCTTATGGCATTCAGGGACAGCCTGATCTCGTGCCTTTAAGATTTCCATCTTGAGGAGTGTCCAGGCTTCCTGGACCCCTTTACCCATAAGGAGCGACTCCCAAGGGACCTGTGCTACAAGTGTCCTGAACAGGTCAAAGTCCGCCCTCTAGAAGTTCAGGATAGTAGTTTTGCTAGTCACCCTTCTGACATCTCCAAGAATAGAGAATTCTACCATTTCATGGCCACTCTGCCCAAGACAGTCCCCAACCTTCTCAACTCCTACCAGTCCTTCACTGTTAGTGAAGAGCAGGTCTAGCAAGGAACCACCCCTGGTAGGACTTCATACCAGCTGTGTAAGGAAGCTGTCTTGCATGCAATCTATAAACCTCTTGGACTGATTCCTCTGCTATTTATTATATTCCCAGCATATATCAGAGAAGTTGTAGTCTCCCAAGAAAATGAGTGCTGGCAATCTTGCGACTTCAGTAAGCTGCTCATAGAATGCCTCACCCATCAATTAGGCGGTCTATAAGAAACCTTTAGCAAGATGTCACACTTACAGGCCTTTCCCCCGATCCTTACAAACATGCACTTCATTCTGAAGCCCAAGCTCTTCAACATCAAAACTCTCTTGAATATAAAGGGCCACACCACCACCCTTCCTTCCTCCTCTATCCCTTCTGAAGAGCTTGTAACCATCCATCACAGCACTCCAGTCATGGCAGTGGTCCCACCATGGGTCGGTAATAGCAACTAGGTCATGGTTTGTCAGATGCACAGTTGCTTCCAGCTCCTCTTGCTTGTTGACCAAGCTGCGTGCGTTGGTGTAGACGCACTTCAGCTGAGGCATCTGCCTCTCTCCCAGCTCAAACAGCATTTCCCTAGGCTTATCTCTGGTAAGCCCTGTTTTGTCCACTCCCCCATCGTAGCTAGTTTAAAGCTCTTTCGATAAGCCCCGCTACCGTCTATGCTAGGATTCACTTCCCCCTTTGAGACAGTTGGGTTCCATTCATGGATAACAGACCATGGGCCAAGTAAACTGTCCTGTGATCAAAGAACTCAAAGTTTCTGGCTCAGTACCAACCTCTGAGACAATTGTTCATTGCTTTGCTTTCCAAGCCTGCTCTGTGTCCCTCACTGCCACTGAAGGTATAGAACAAAAAATCACTTGATCTCCCACTTTGTGAACTAAATGGCCTAAATTCCTGAAATCTCTATTCATAGTTCGTAGTCTTATCTAAGAAATTTCATCACTGCCCACCTAAACTATGAGTAGTGGAAAATAATCAGTGGACCTAACCAGCATTGGGAGTTTCCTCATTATGTCCCTGACCTGAAACCAAGAAGGCAGCAGACTTACTGACAACTGGGGTCCAGTCTGCAAATGGGGCCCTCTATTCCTCTGAGAAGGGAGTCACCCACCACGGCCACCCTTCTTTCTTTCATGGCAGAGGAAGTCACAAGGCTTGGTAGTGACTGCCTTGCATTAGGTTTCCTCCTAGGCAGATCCTCCATTGCCTCCCCATTCTTATCTCCTTCAGATTTCAGAGTGTCAAACCTGTTGCTTAGATGGATCAGGGGTCGAGGGCTAGGCAGGCATGGGGGGGCTCCTGTGATGTTGAGTTGGGACTCTCTTCCAACCCTTCTCATCAGTCAGGTCTGTCTGACTGTGACAGGGCAGGGAGTCAACCACTTTTCTGGGGGTATCTGCCTGGCAGCCTTCCCTCGGGGATGCCAGCAAGTCACTCCACCAGCCCATCTCCCGATCACACTCCCTGATGGTAAACTGTGAGTAAAACCTTGAGTAAAGTGAGAGTTCACCTAGACAAAAGTATGAGTAGAAACATGGACTGACGTGAGGGTAAACCCAGAGTAAACCCAGGATCCCATCCATTGGGCATGCACAGCCTCTGAGGGCAACTTTTTCCAGTGTTGCTGTGTAAAAATATAGGTTCCTCACATCTAACCTATGTCTCCCCTTTTTAATTTAAATCCGTTTCCATTTGTCCTGTTATCAACAGACCATCCCATCCTTATTCTAGCGTTAGGCATCTCATCCTCAGATGGAAACCCTGGGGCTGAACTGGGATCAGTTTTTCAAAGAACCACAGGAGCTACAAGTTCACCTAGCTGAGTTCAGATGTGCACAGTGAGGTGTCTGTGTGTGAGTCCCTCATCTGAATCCTTGGTTTTTATTCCACAGGGACTGCACTACTCATACACAGTCTCTCAGTGATGCCCAAGATGCCTTGGGTGATCCTAGTTTTGTGCTAGTGCTTGTAAACTGTGACGGAAAATCTATGAGATAGACACCTCCTTCTGGAGCATCAGCTGAGGGCCAGAAGGGAGGTATTCTTGGCCATCCTAAATACCACTTCAGCCACGTGCTTAGGGCACCCATTGTGTCTTTTGCACCTGACCCCATGGAGTATGTAGTGATATTCAGCTTATCAAAAGGATGAGCTCAGAACAGAAGAGGCAGATCTTCCTCTCTGCTCCATCTGTGGCATAGTCTGGATTTCAAGGCATTGCAAAGCTATGGCACATCTACGTTCTTGCACTGATGACACTTTAGCATGCTCTGGGCTCGCATTTCAATGGCATCTAATAAATCTAGGGTCATACCTGTTGACAGGAAGCTGGCAAATGTTGTCTCATTGTAAGGAAGAGCAAGAAAGATGACACGGGCAACTATGGACCTGTCAGTCTCACTACAGTGCTTGGTAAAATTATGGAGAAAATGATGGTGGGAGTTATGGAAAAACAACTGAAGGACAAGTCACAGACAACACAAGATACAGAGGGGAAGGTCCTATTTAATTTCAGGTCTTTTTATGACACCTTTATCCATTGAGCTGAACAAGGGAAGGCAGTTGATGTAATCCTTGAGGATTTCAGTAGAGCTTTTGATACTATTTCTCCAGCACCCTTCTGGACAGAAATTCCTGCATACAGCTAGACAGAAACAGAACGTGGTGTGTTGTAATACAAGAAGAATTTTACAGAGCAGCAGCCATGGATTGAGATAAGGAGTTCACAGAGCAGCAGCTGCGGAGCAGGATAAACAGCATGAGAACAAAGGACATCTCTAGGAAAAGAATGAATGGCTCGTGGCTTTGAAGGGGGGTTATAGGGTTGTTATTGCAGTAGCTTTCCTCCAATTAGCGTGTGTGATTTTTGGACACCCTTGTCTGTCTCCTATAAAAGTCTGGCTTTCGGGCAATAAATTGATGCAGCTATATGTAACTATATTGGTGTTTCTCTGTTTGACCCAGCACGCTGACATTTTGCCTTTCAGGTTCACCAGCAGTGGTGGGTGAGCAGTTGGCCAGTAGTTCTGTCCCAAAGGATTATAGTCAGTGGGTTCCATTGGGCTGGTAGATGGTCACTGTCAGAGCTCCCCAGGGTTCCATTTTAGGGCCACTTTCCTTTCATGTTTATGCAGATGACTTGAATGCAGGACTAGAAGACGTTCTGAGCAAGTTTGCTGATGAGACCAGATGAGGAGGTGCTGTTGCCTCCACTGAGGGTGGAGAGGACTTGCAGAGAGATGTGGACAAGTCAGAGAAGTGGGTACCAGTTGGTACTAAGCACCAAGTGCATAAAGTATAACAAGTGCCTGATTGTGCACCTGGGTATGGGCAACCCTGGACATAAACACTGTCTGTATATTGGACACATGAGAGACGTCTGACTGAAAAGGATTGGGGGTCCTGCTCAACATAAAATTTTAAGTGAGTCAGCAGTGTGCCCAGCCAGCCAAGAAGGCCAACAGTCCCCTAAAGTGCATCAAGCAATTTATTGCCAGCTGGGTGGGAGAAAGGTTTGTCCCTCTTTGCTCTGCATTGCTACTGCCTCACCTGGAGCACTGGGTGCACTTCTGGGCAATGGAGAACATAAAGAACATCAAACTATGGGAGAGTGTGCACAGGAGGGCACTGGAACTGAGAGATCTGAAGTTCAGAGTTTCACTGGGATTGACTGCTTGTTCAGACTGGGCCCTTCTCACACCCCACATCCTGTGATGAGACACAGGGCACATGTGGGATATGAACTTTAACAGCATCCTTGCACCACATGCAAATGCTTTTCCCAGTGCTTCAGTGTTCCACCACCCATTGCTTTCAACATAGTTTTCAACACCCCATTGTATCTTTTAATTTTACCAGAAGCTGGTGCATGGTAGGGGATATGATAAATCCACTCAATGCCATGAACTTTGGCCCAAGTATTTATTAAGGGAATTTTTGAAATGTGTCCCATTATGAGACTCAGTTCTTTCTGAGGTGTCATGTCTCTATAGGACTTGTTTCTAACAACCCAATATTGTGTTTCTGGCAGTAGCATGGGGTACTGCGTATGTTTCAAGCCACCCAGTGGTTGCTTCCACCATGGTAAGCACAAAACGCTTATCATTATGAGATCCTGGCAAGGTGACATCATTCACCTGTCACTCCTCCCCATATTTATACTTTTGCCTTGGCCTTCCCCCCAGAGAGGCTTCATATTCTTGGCTTGTTTAATTATGGCACATGATTCACAGTCATGAATAACCAGTGCAATAGCATCCATAGTTAAGTCCACCCCTCAGTCTCTAGCCCAATTATATGTTATGTCCATTCCTTGATGGCCTGAGGTCTCATGGAACCATCAAGCTTGAAATAATTCACTCTTGTTCTGCCAGTCCAAGTCTATTTGAGCCACCTCAATTCTGGCAGCTCGACCTACCTGATGGTTGTTTTGTTGTTCTGCAATAGCCCGACTCTTGGGCAAGTGTGCATCCACGTGACACACCTTTACAATCATATCTTTTTTTTGAGCAGTTATGTTTTTCTACAGTTCAGCAGCCCAAATAGGTTTACACCTCCGTTGCCAGTTATTTTGTTCCCACTGCTGTAACAACCCCCATAAGGCATTTGCCACCATCCATGAGTCAGTATAAAGATAAAGCATTGGCCACCTCTCCCGTTCAGCCACATCTAAGGTCAGCTGGACAGCTTTTACCTCTGCAAACTGACTTGATTCTCCTTTACCTTCAGTGGCCTCTGCGACCTGTCGTGTGGGGCTCCAAACAGCAGCTTTCCATCTCCGATGCTTCCCTACAATATGAAATGATCCATCAGTGAAAAGAGCATATTTCTTTTCATTTTCTGGTAGTTCGATGTATGGTGGGGCCGCTTTAGCACATGACACCTCTTCTCCTGGTGATGTTCCAAACTTTTTATCTTCAGTCCAGTTCATGATCACTTCTAAAATTCCTGGACGATTGAGGTTCCCCATCCGCGCTTGTTGTCTAATCAGTGCAATCCACTTGCTCCAGGTGGCATCGGTAGCATGATGGGTGGAGAGAACCTCCCCTTTCAACATCCGGTTCATCATTGACAGTCGAGGTGCCAGAAAGAGCTGCATTTCAGTACCAGCTACTTCGGAAGCAGCCCGAGCCCCCTCATACGCGGCTAAGATCTCCTTCTCAGTTGGAGTGTAGCACTCTTCAGACCCCTTGTACGCTCAGCTCCAGAATCCCAGGGGTCGGCCTTGGGTCCCTCCTGAGGCTCTTTGCCACAAACTCCAAGTGGGACCTTTCTCTCCAGCAGCAGTATAGAGGATGTTCTTTACATCCTGTCCAGTCCGTACTGGCCCCAGGTCCATGGCACAGGCTATCTCCTGTTTAATCTGTTCAAAAGCCTGCTGCTGCTCTGGGCCCTATGCAAAATCATTCTTCTTCTGCATCACCTGATAAAGGGGGCTTACAATGAGGCTGTAGTTTGGAATGTGCATCCTCCAAAAGCCCACTGCACCCAGGAAAGATTGTGTCTCTTTCTTGCTAGTTGGTGGAGACATGGCAGTGATTTTGTCAATCACTGTTGGGATGTGATGACATCCATCCTGCCACTTTATACCTAAGAACTGAATTTCCTGGGCAGGCCCTTTTACTTTGCTTCACTTAATAGCAAAACTGGCTCATAGAAGAATTTGAATTATTTGCTCTCCAGCACAGCAGCACTCAGTGGGGGTGTGACCTCATTCAGGCCACGGTAGTCTACTGTCAGCCTCCATTCTCCACTGGCTTTACGCACTGGCCATATGGAGCTGTTAAAAGGTGAGTGAGTTTTACTGATCACTCCCTGATTCTCCAACTGGCGAATCAAATCATGAATGGGGAGCAAGGAATCCCTGTTGGTGCGATACTGCCGTCTGTGCACTGTCTTTGTAGCAATCGGTACCTGCTGCTCTTTTATTTTTACTCGTAGCAGCCTCACAACAGACGGGTCCTCTGACAGGCCAGGCAAAACAGACAGCTGCTTAATGTTGTCCATATCTACAGCAGCGATTCCAAAGGCCCAGTGATACCCCTTAGTATCCTTGAAATGCCCTCTTCTGAGGTATCCTCAATACCAAGTATGAACGGAAACCCTGGACCACTCACATAGGATGTTTTTTCCAGTCTTTACCAGTGAGGCTTATTTCAGCCTCCAACACAGTCAATTCTTGAGAGATATCCAGAAATATGGATTGATTCTGTCCCTTCATGACTGGAGGGCATTAGGGTGCACTGTGCACCAGTATCCACCAGTGCCTTATATTTCTGTGGTTCTGATGTGCTAGGCCATCAAATCCACACAGTCCAATAAACTCTATTATCCCTTCCACTCCCTTGAATGAGGGCAGGGCCCCTCTATTGGTTACCTGTGATAACTGGAGCAGCCGTACTGGTGGTTGGACTGTTTTGTAGTTCCCTCACCCGTGCTCATAGTACAGGAGTAGGCTGGTCATGCCACTTCCTCGTGTCTTCTCTGTGGTCACGTAGGTAACACCACAAGGAAACACACAGTGCAATTTACTGTTGTTCCTTGCTCAATCTGGAAAGCGCTTGTGTCTAATAGCTGAGAATTTTAATGATACACATGAAGGCTTTATGGTCGTTAATTTCTTTACGATCTCTCGCCTTCAACTGAAGCAGCAGCTAGGCCAATTACCAAGTGACACCAAGGAGATGAAGTGGCAAAATGGCGATTTATTGAAACAGACACATCCTTATATAACCTACGCCTTTTTGTCTACACCCACTGTATTACACTAAGATTCTTCCAGAATATGGGGAAGGGCCTGTCACATCACAACAAGCTACCGTCCCAGCTGTCCCAACAGCGAAGCAACCAGGTAACAAGAGATTCATTCTGGTGCCGTGTGAACTCCTTTCTTACGCCTTCGATTTCAGTCATCTTCAGGGATCGACAAACAGTAACAGAGATTTCCTCCTCATCACTCTCTTCTTCATGACACTTTTCCTTTTTCCTTTCTCGGTACTTATCCAGACCTGTCACCTGGATCTTCTGTTGCCTCCTCCTCCACTTCTTTTTTCCGTTCTAGACGTGAGGACACCCATTTCCATTTCTTGCCTTCCACAAGGGCAACTGATATTGTTACTGGTGCCTCCTGTGACTGATCAAAATTGACTTGGGGATTTCCCTTTTTGGCTAGAACCTCAGCTCGGAAATTCTCTCTTTTCGGAACAGTGTTATATAGAGCACGGTAAGCACAAGCCAAGCCCCAAATAAGTCATACCCCCTTAGATCTATCTAGGCTGCGCCATCCCTGACTCAAATACTGGCTTAGTTTCTCGGGATCCCACAGGTGTTCAAGAGTTAAATCCCATGACATTGCGGGCCCCCATGTGTTGGCGAACCTGAAGGCAAAAGTCAGCGTTCTAGGACAAACAACCACACACCAATATAGTTAAATATAGCTGTGTCCATCTATTGCCTGAAGAGCCGTACTTTTATAGCAAACAAACAAGGGTGTTCAAAAATCACACGTACTAATTGGAAGAAAGCTTCTGCAATAAGAACCCTAAAACCCCGCTTCAAAGCCACGAGCCTTTCACTCTTTTGCTAGAGGTGTCCTTGGTTCTCATGCTGTTTATCCTGCTCTGCAGCTGCTGCTCTGTAAAGTGCTTATCTTGATCCATGGCTGCTGCTCTGTAAAATTCTTCTTGTATTACAACAGAATGGCAGTTCCCTGGGGTCTCCAGCACACCCCCAGCCAGCTGGCAAATGCCACTGAGGACCTTTAGGAAAGACATGCCCTGGGTAGTGACAATGTTCACTGGACAACTGTGAGCCCCACAATGGGTCTCGTACCTGTGTGCCATCTTCTGAACACCAGTAGCACGGTGTAGATGCAAGGCCCAGCCAGGCAAAATCAAAACATGCTTCTGGAAGGGGATCCTTTCTGAAGAGTCGTTACACTAATGAGAGGACCACAAACATTCACTCAGCGAACTCCAAATCTCTGTGCCTTTGCAGGCCTAGGGTCTTGTTTGGTTCACAGAGACATGGTGGGTTGATTCTCAGCTCTGTACTGTAGCAAATGGGGTACAGATTCTGCATGACGGATGGGCAAGGAAGAAGAGAAAAGGCTGCTGCCATCCATGAGAGGGTACTGAGCTCTGCCTGGGGATGGCAGAGGAGCCAGCTGAGAACTGATGGAAAGGGCTCAGAGAGGAGAGCGGCAGATTCTGTTCCTTGCTTCCTGATCAGGAAGAACAAGAAGAGGGGACAGGCAGGAATCTGAGTTACAGCTGGAATGGAATTGTTTTCTTCAGACTGTCTGCTGTGGTGCAGTGTTTTGGTTCTAGGAGAAAACCATTGATAACACTCTGATGTTTACAGCTGCTGCTAAGCAGTGTTGTACAGAGCCAAGGCCATGGTCAGTGGAGGGCACATGGAGCTGGGAGGGAACAGAGTGAGGACAGCTGACTGATAGTGGCCAAAGGGACGTTCTCTATCAGCTGACAGCAAGCAGAAATTGTATTGAAAGGGGTGGGAGTTCATCTCAGTCTCTTCACTGCCCAGGGTCCAGCTGAGCATCAGTCTGGTGGTGCTGAGCAAGTGCTTGTGCATCAGTTGTTACATACAATTCCATATCAACGGATATATAGTGATAACTATTACTCCACTTCTTTTATCTCTCTTAGTAAACTGCTTTGTTACATCCCAGAAGTTGTACTCTTTTTCCCAGTTCTCATCCCCATCCCACTGGGAATTGGGCAGTGCACAAAGCACTGTGTGCTGCTGAGCCACATGTTGGGTTCAACAACCACTGTCATTTTGGTGCCTGATGTGAGGCTCCAAGGGTTGAGATAGCAGCACATCTGTCCAGAGCGGACAGGGCTTTGTGGGAGCTGGAGAAGTGCAGGCCATGGTGCTGATATGTGTGGATGTGCTCCCTATGTGTGGAGCTTGTTGAGTCTTCTCATGAAGCTTCACTGCACAGCTCCTTACTTGGTGCTTGGATGCTGCATTAGGGTATTTATTTTGCTATGCTGTTTGACCTCAGTTTGTACCACGATAAAATTGGCAGCTGACAAAGTGAAGTTTTGTGCACATTCAGCTCTGCGGTCATCTTTGGGTTTTGGAAGTAATATTGTCCATATGATTAGGAATTACACAATTTACATTGTCGCCTCTGTGAGTCCGGGGGTGTACTGGATATTGTGTTGAGGGACATGGTTTAGTGGGAGCTATAGGTAATAGGTGAACGGTTGGACTGGATGATCTTTTAGGCCTTTTCCAACCTTGGTGATTCTATGAATCTATGATTGAGGTTAAACAATTATTCAGGAATATCAGTGAGAGATCTGCCCCAAGGTGAGAAGGCTCTGCATGGCAGAGGGTGTGGGACGGTCTGGGCAGCTGCCTGGAGTGGTGGGCACCCCCAGGGCTTTGGAACTTCATCTCCGAGCAACTGCAGGATCCTGATAAACTGGTAGAATATTGGGGGCAGGTCTGCTGTGGCACTGGTAACCCCCAAGAGGCACAAATGACTGCAGTGTGCCAGATCCAGAGAGCTGGATCTGCTGACAGTGCTGCAGCCTCTGCAACTCCTGGCACAGACCATGCAGCAGCTCCAAGGTTTTGCTACACGTCCTGCAGTTGCTCCAAGCTCTGGGCAGATCCCTCTGTCACTCCACCCCTCATAATGAGCTCTGCAGTTACTCCTGCTACGGGTCCTGTAGCTGTTCCAAGTATGGTAATAAGAAAATGGTACAAATTCCTCCCAAGGGAGGAAGTACAGCCCTGCGGTGGCTCCAACCCCTCCAATGAGCCCAGTGGCTGCTCCAACATAGTCACAGGTCCTGTGGTGGTTCCAGCTCTGGCAATGAACTCTGAGGTCACTTCAACTCCTGCAACAGCCCAACAGCCACTTCAGCTCCTACAGTGAACCCTGTGGCTGTTAAAACCCCTGCAACTAATCCTGGACTTGCAGACAGATGCGCATAGGGATTAGTTCATATATGTTTGCAACTGCATATGTTGTATATGTGTGAAAATACACTAAATATATTATATATGTATAAATACATTTGTCATAATTATTATCCTTTTCTTTTTCTCTTTGTCTCAACCCATAAACCTTAAACCACAGCACTGCCTTGAGATGCTTACGGATCTCCTTGGGACTATTCAATCTGATCTGGTCACACAGTGAAGAGCACCTGAAGATCTCAAGGTTTTCTCAGGGAGCAGCTCCTGAGGTATATTCCTTACACCAGCTTTGGAAGAGGCCTCCCTCCAGTTCCCTGGTCCTGCTCTAAAGGGGCCCTCTTGTTATGGCAGTGCCAGCAAGGAGACCAGCTCTGACAGACCTGTTCATATTGCCGGCTACTGACTGCAGCCCTGGATTGCTGCTGTAGAGGCAACAGGACTGTTGTGAGACACACAAGACCTTCAGGACTGCACAAATGAGAGGACTCAAGAGCACTGCAGCACTGGTAAGAGCACATGAATGAAAAGAGCACGTTGAGCTGCTGTCTGTGGCTGTACCTCCCCAAATCCAGGCAAAGTAGGAAGAAAGAAAATCTAAGTAAGTCTATTTTGAAAGCTTTTTAGGTATCTTATAACATATTCAGGGAATCTGGTTCCATGTTTACATGAGTTCTTGGAGTGAGAAAATGGAAATTAGGTAGGAAAGAATTTAAATACATTTTTATTTATAAGTTCAATAACATTTTTTTTTTGCACATTCCTATATCTCACATAATCAAACAGACAAAGATGCATAAAACATAAAGAACCACCACTGGGAATCCTATTGAGGAAGTTGTGCATTTTATTGTAGCTGGAATAGTGCTTATTGCAACACCTTCCTGAAAGCGTGCTTGATCTCCCTGTTCCTCATGCTGTAGATAATAGGGTTTAGTGTTGGAGGAACCACTGCATACAGAAGTGCCACTGTCAGATCCAGGAGTGGGGAGGAAATGGACGGGGGCTTCAGGTAGGCAAAAGCACCAGTGCTGAGAAACAGGGAGACCACAGCCAGGTGAGGGAGGCACATGGAGAAGGCTTTGTGCCGTCCCTGCTCAGAGGGCATCCTCAGCACAGCCATGAAGATGTGCACATAGGACACAACTATGAAAACAAAGCAACCAAAGCCTAAACTGACACCAAAAAAGAGAAATACAAATTCCATGAGGTAGGAGCCAGAGCAGGAGAGCTTGAGGATCTGTGGGATTTCACAGAAAAACTGGTTGACAACATTGCCTTGGCAGAGAGGCAGTGAAAACGTACTGGCAGTGTGCAGCAGGGAATAGAGAACCCCAGTGCCCCAGGCAGCTGCTGCCATGGTGGCACAAGCTCTGCTGTCCATCAAGGTCCCGTAGTGCAGGGGCTTGCAGATGGCAACGTAGCGGTCATAGGACATGATGGTGAGAAGGGAATACTCTGCTGAGAGGAAGAAGGAAAAGAAAAAGAGCTGTGCAGCACATCCTGTGTAGGAGATGGCCCTGGTGTCCCAGAGGGCGTTGGCCATGGCTTTGGGGAGAGTGGTGGAGATGCAGCCCAGGTCGAGGAGGGCCAGGTTGAGGAGGAAGAAGTACATGGGGGTGTGCAGGCGGCGGTCGCAGGCTACGGCTGTGCTGATGAGGCCGTTGCCCAGGAGGGCAGCCAGGTAGATGCCCAGGAAGAGCCAGAAGTGCAGGAGCTGCAGCTGCCGCGTGTCTGCCAACGGCAGCAGGAGGAACTCGCTGATGGAGCTGCTGTTGGACATCTGCTGTTGTTGGGCTTGGAGTCCTGCTCAGAGTGCAGAAGATAATGACAAGTCCAGACCATTCTCAGACACACTCCTCCTGCTATAATATGAAATGTTTTTATTCTCTTACAACAGTGTACATTTAGCACCATTACTTGCATTTAATTTCATGTATTTCAGCATTCCTTAAGCAGAAGCAGCATATGGAGCTCTAACCTTCCTTTTATTTTCTTATGCCTTCTCCCTGGATATTTTCATCTGTTTCATGTCTCATATCTTTACCCCAAGTGCTCTTAGAGCCCCCTACCCGAGCTTCTGTGGCATTCAGTTTCAGTTAGAAAATGCTGCCTGTTTGTAGGATAAGTGAATTATTCATGCCTACAGAAAATGAAGATAATTCCATCCTTCGAGAAAGGGGAGACTGAAAGCACATCATGTGTGAGTGTTCACAAAACAAGCAATTGATTGATGAAAAATTCTCAGAACTCTTATTGCCCCTTTTAGATTTCTGACTCCAAACCTCTTTGCCTCAGAACAGGAAATGGAAACCCCCTGCCTTGGCTCTCCTCTTGCAAAGTGCCCTCAGAAACATTCCGTTGTGCAGTGGAGTTGTGATCCCCTGCCCCAGGCAGCAGCTGTGGCAGCACAAGCCCTGCCGGGGGGCTCCTTCCCCCCACCCGTCTCCCTGCAGCACCCTGGGCAGCTCCCCGGGCAGGCTGAGTGCTGAGCCTGGCAGGCGGCAGAGTCCCATACCCGGCACACAGCCCCTGGGGCACAGCAGGGACCCTGCTCTGCAGGACAGCCCTGGGCACCCGCCTGCAGCCCCGGCTGCACAGCCTGCAGCCGTGCTGGGACATGCAGCCCTCAGGGCTGTGATTTCATACTGCAGTATGGAAGCCCTCAGCTGGAGCAGAAGGCTTTTTCCACAGTAAAGAAACATGCAGTGCCTGCATCCAGATCTCCTATGGGATGTCCCAAATTAAGTTGACCCTCTATGAAAAGCAGCTCATGGTCTGCAGTGAGACTTACCCTGTCATGGTCTGTGAGCAATGCTCCTGCAGTGAGCTCACAGCCCGCTCACACCACACACATCCTGCAAGCTCTCTTCAGTTTCTCTCCTCTCCTTCTGTCACCTGCAGGCTGTGCTGTGCACAAGAGCTGCTCCTGGGCACAGCTGTCTCTCTGCAGCCCTGCACACTTTTATGAGCTCCCTGTGTCCCAGGAGCCTGGACAGGCAAGCAGCAGATTATGTCATTTTTATCTTTCCGACTTGTCTCCCCTGACATGTCCCTGGGTCCTCATGGCCAACAGCTCCTGAAAGACAACAGCATCATGACTGTGCTTTGAAATTCGCTCAATTAACCACCACATGTCCAGTGGTCAGTGACTGATTGGAGACATATGGGGAGTGCTCCCAGAGATCGTTTGATGAAACAATAAGGGCAACCAGACAATGAAGGCAAGGTTTGGACTTTCCCTGTGCAGGGCAGTGATCCAGCTGAGGCAGTGCAGGAGTCTCATCCCTTGACAGAAATCCTGGAGCTGAAATGGGATTCAGCTCCCTACACACCCACAGGAGCTGGGATTCCTCTGGTTCAGTTCAGAAGAGCACAAGGAGTTGCCTGCATGTGAGCTCCTGCTCTGAGTCCTCGGACCTTCAGCTGGGAGGCAGCTGCTCACACACAGACACTGGGTGATGCCCAAGGTGCCTGGGCTGCTCCTGATGTGTGCCAGTGCTTGTAAACCATGTGGGAAATCCCTGAGATAGACAGCTCCTTCCTGGGCATCAGCCGAGGGCCAGAGAGGGGATAGCACTGGCTGTCTGGTGAATTCACTCACAGCTGCAAGAGCAGCACAGGGCCTTCAGGAAAGCCATGCCCATGGTGTGACCATGTTGCTGTGTCAACTCCAAGGCCCACGATCAGTCTAATGTTTGTGTGCCACCTTCTGCACACTGATACCATAGATTGGCTATCCAGTCAGGCTATGTCCAGTGATGCTTTCCAATTAGGATGTTTACTTCTGTGGTTTTGCACTAATGCAAACACCAACACACAAGAAGCTAGAAATCTTGATAGAGCTGTAGGCCTGAGCTCCTGTTTGGACCATGGGGACACAGTTTAATGGCTTCCACAACTGCACTGTAGCACAAGGGGGATACCGAGTCTTTAGGATGGATGGGCGAGGAGATAAAGAAGGGTGAATGCCCTCTGTGAGAGTGCACTGAGCTCTGCCTGGGGATGGAAGAGCAGACAGGTCAGAGCTAATGGAAATGGCAAACAGAGGAGACCATCAGTGTCTTTTCCTGTCTTCCTGATCAGGGAGAGTAAATGGAAGGTGCCCTCTGCAGACAGATGGGAATCTGATGTTGTCTGTCCCTTGTCCCATTTGGTGGCCTTTGTCACTCCATTATCTGCAGCAGGGACAGCACAGCAGGGCATGTGGCATCCAGCAGATCCATGGAGAGCACAGATGGCAGCTTCTTGACCAAGCAGTGGAGGAACCAAAGAGGAGAGGTGCTCTGCTGGATCTCATACTCTCCGGCATGGAAGGACTTGTGGGAACTGCGAAGGTGAAAGGGGCATCAGGCCACGTGCAAGATGCAAATGTATCTCTTTTTATTTATTTTGAGGCTGTAAGCTTAATAGTTGATCATAAATGTCAATAAAACTGAAACAAATAATTGAAGACAAAGATGGAAATCATTGAAATTGTGTTAACCCTTCTCAACATGAAAAATTCTCATGAGTCTTGTTCCATTTTAAGTTGTAAATATGAATCTTTGAGGTGATTTGATGTCTTTTTTTTTCTTTTACTGAAACTACAATGTTTTCCAGAACTGTGTTCGCTGGACACAAATGCCTTCAGGTTCAGAGACACAGACAGCGGTGCCAGTGCCAATGCCCTGTGACTATAGCCCGGTGCCCAGCACTACTCTTCCCTGCTGCCTATTTGATGTGTCTCATCCTCCAAGTTTTTTCAGCTCTCCTAAATAAATGGCCATGGTTAAGGGCATGTTTTCAGCAGGCCATTTGGGCACAAACTACTCCCACTGCCCTCCAGATTTCTCCATCCCTTGCTCTTTGTTCAGTCAGATACCTCCCAATTATCTGTCTGATTTCTGACTTTCAGGGGGATTACTGGAATTTGTTCCATCTCCCCAAAGTCTGAGAATCAGTGAGAATGTGTTAACCCGTCTCAATGTGTGAAATACTCACAAGTCCTGATCAATTTTAAGTTGATACCTCTCAACTACCTGGCTGATCTATCCCAGGGAGATTACTGGAATTTGCTCTATCTACCAGAGTCTGATGGCCTCTGTTGTCAACTACTTCACTGTGATTCAATCTATCCTATCCTACCTCAGAATAAATCATTTCTTTTAAAAGTATTCCATATGAAAGACAAACTTCAATAGATGCAGCTTGAACATGGCATGCAGTTGATCACTGTGTTTTGCTGTTCATTCAATTGCATCACCTTTCTTTCCATTTGCTGGCCAGATAAAAAAGAGAAATCTTTCCTTTTCCATGTGTAGCTGGTTCTCTGAGGAAAGCCAGTGGGAGTTGGTGCAAAGCAGTTTTAACACTGAGCGGATGAATGCAGAGGAGAAGAGTGATGTGAAGAAAAGTGATGCAAGTCCCATAGGTCCATTGTGAGCAGAAATTGGGTGGGGAGGTTGAGAAGGACCTTTGTCAACACAGTAACAGTACAGAACTCATTGGGACATCCTGGATTGGTATCAGTTGCACAGTGCTGCTTTAATGTCTTCTTTAAACCCAACTATAAATAAATAGACAATAAATTTATACTGGATTCTTTAAGCTCTCTCCAGATATCCCTCCTTTTTGCTGAACAAGTTCTGATAACCTGAAGAAGATAACAAGATGGCATAAGGCACAGGAGATTCTTTAGGTTATAATGGTCCCAGGGTGCATTTGATGCTGAGTTCATCAGCCTCTAGTGCAGAGAGAAGTTTGCACAAAGTGCTCAACAAGACAAAGTCAGAAGTAACAGTGAAGTTTCTTGGAGTATTAATGGGCCCGCTGAGGAACATTACCAAGTAAGCTTCCCAAGGGACTTGTTAGAGAAGATAACTGGAAGCCATGACTACAGGCAGGCAAAGGCACTGGCATGCTAAGAAACCTCTCCTTTGCCTTACAAAGCAGACAGGTCAAGCCCTGATTGCAAGACCAGTGGTAGAGAGGTCCTGTATGTCATGTTGGCTCTGGGCATTTCCTGGGGCAATGTGTTGGAATTTTGTATGATGTTAAATGAAAGACATGGGGACAGAAGATCCCAGGCTCTACATGTGGTGCAAGGACGCTGTGAGGTTCATGTCCCATATGAGACCTATGTTTCATTGCAGGATGTGAGCAGGGATGTGAGAAGGGCCCAGTCTGAACAAGCAGCCAATCCCTGTGAAACTCTGAACTTCAGATCTCTCGGTTTCAGTGCCCTCCTTTGCACATTCTCCCAGAGTTTGAAGTCCTTTATGTTCTGTGGTGCCCAGAACATAGTGAGGCAGTAGCAATGCAGAGCAGAGGGACAACCCTTTCCCTCACCCAGCTGGCAATAAGTTGCTTCATGCACTCCAGGGGACTGTTGTCTTTCCTGGCTGCCTTGGCACACTGCTGACTCACATTCAGTGTGATGCTGACCAGCACCCCAACCCTTTCCAGTCAGAATCCTCTCCAGTGTCCCATATCCAATCAGTGTGTATGTCCAGCATTGCCCCTACCCAGGTGCACAATCAGGCACTTGTTCTTGTTATACTTTATGCACTTGGTGCTTAGTACCAACTGGTACCCACTTCTCTGACTTGTCCACATCTCTCTGCAAGTCCTCTCCACCCTCAGTGGAGGCAACAGCACCTCCTAATCTGGTCTCATCAGCAAACTTGCTCAGAACGTCTTCTAGTCCTGCATTCAAGTCATCTGCATAAACATGAAAGGAAAGTGGCCCCAAAATGGAACCCTGGGGACCCCGACAGTGACCATCTACCAGCCTGATGGAAAAAACTGACTATAATCCTTTGGGACTGACCTACTGGCCAACTGCTCACCCACCACATTGTGTTTCTGTCTAGCCATATGCAGAACATTCTGTCCAGAAGGTTGTTGTGAGAAACAGTATCAAAATCTCCACTGAAATCCTCAAGGATTACATCAACTGGCTTCCCTTGGTCAACTAAACGGATAACTGTGTCACAAAATGAGCTTAAATTAAACAGGACCTTTGCCTCACAAACTTGTGTTGGCTGCGACCAATGACAGAATTGTCCTTCAGCTGTTTTTCCATAACTCCCACCATCATTTTCTCCATAATTTTACCA
Source organism: Coturnix japonica (assembly GCF_054131305.1). Taxonomy (NCBI): domain Eukaryota; kingdom Metazoa; phylum Chordata; class Aves; order Galliformes; family Phasianidae; genus Coturnix; species Coturnix japonica. The sequence continues at coordinate 14,339,955 of NC_140671.1, read as the reverse complement.
GGCTCTGGACTGACAGGTCCATAATTGCCCATGTCATCTTTCTTGCTCTTCCTTACAATGAGACAACATTTGCCAGCTTCCTGTCAGCTGGCATGACCCTAGACTTCTTTAGATGCAATTGAAATGAGAGCCCAGAGCACAATAAGTTTTCATCATTGAAAGAAAGTAGATGTGCCATAGCTTTGCAATGCCTTGAACTCCAGAGTATGCCACAGATGGAGCAGAGGGGAAGATTTGCCTCTTCTGTAGTGAACTCATTCTTTTGGTAAGCAGAATAACACTACCTGATACATGGGGACTGTGTCTCTGCTCTGCTCTGCTCAGCTCACAGGGCAGCGGTCTGGCAGGGTGTTGCTCTCATGTCAATGCAGGTAAACTCACTTTAATCCTTTTTCCTCTGTAAATGCTTCCTCTATTTCTATGCTCAGATACACTTCCACATTCCCTCAACTACACTTTCATATATCATTAACAATTACACTTTCTTATACCATCAAAACAGTTTGTCAAAACGTACAGTTCTTCAGTTCACATAAACTCCCTTAATACAGTCTGTATTCTTCAGTTATAAACACTGTGCCACAGAACCAGCACTGATTGAACCACCTCCCTCACACACTTCCTCGCAAGCAGTACATAGTATTACATAAATGGGTTGACACTCATTGGTCGGGTGGAATGTACACCTCTCCTCAGGACAATCTTACTAATCTACAGAGTACAAACTCCTGTCTTCTTACATACAAGCAGAAAGTACTTATGAGTGGACACACAACACAGTCTTTCACTTTGTCCGTGTCTGGCCATTTCCCTCACAGGAGGAAGGAAACATGGATCGGGACTCGGCACTCACCCTGCAGCTGTTCTGTGTCTCACTCACACCACACTCACTCTGACATTTAGATCAAAAACCATGGTTTATTCATACTACACAATGCTGACAACGTTTTCTAGCTGGAATCTTAATAACACTCATACTCTGGTCGACCAGTTGCAAACGTTAATGTTTTTCCCAGAGTCGGCTTGACACACGGTACCAAACACTTAAAGCAGATGATAATATTGAACATACAACCTATAACCCCCGTGATTACAACTTGGAGACCCAGGCTACCATTTGACAGGCTATCCACTATATCCCATACCCGTAGGAGAGACCAACCTAGGTCCCTCCTATTGTCACCCACCTGGGAGAGAGTACTTGTTCTTGTTTCCATTCATATGGCATACAGTTCCCTTTCATAGGAACTCACCCAAGGAGTCTTCCTACCCCAGCTGGCAACCAAAGCCATGAGCTCACCTCCCTGGGAGCAGCACGTATGGCTGTAAACTGTGTAGGATGTCTCCTCAAGACATATGGGCTCCACTTACCATACACATACCTGGTCCACCTATGGGTGGTCCTTGTCTGTCCCTGCAGTGATCAGGTGAGGAAGGGAGTCCTTCAGAGAAATCTCAGGGTGCGCCAAAAGTGTCTCCCTCTCAGCTGGTCCTGCAGCGAACAGAGCTGGTCCCACCTGGGCCGCCAAATTGACTACAGGAATTGAACTCTATAACCTCTATAACTGATACAGTCTCCCATGACATCCTTATAACAAAGCTGAGGAAGTATGGGATAGGTGATTGGACAGTGAAGTGGGTCGAGAACTGGCTGACTGGCAGAGTGCAGAGTGTTGTCGTTGGTGGTGCAGTGTCTGGCTGAGGGCCTGTAACGAGCGGCATCCCCCAGGGGTCTGTGCTCAGTCCGGTCTTGTTCAACATCTTCATCAATGACCACCCTCAGCAAGTTTGCTGATGACACGAAGTTGGGAGGATTGGCTGACACACCTGAAGGCTGTGCTGCCATTCAGCGAGACCTGGACAGGCTGGAGAGCCGGGCAGTAAGAAACCGGATGAGGTTTAACAAAAGCAAGTGTAGAGTCTTGCACCTAGGGAGAAATAATTGCATGCACCAGTACAGGCTGGGGGAAGAGCTGCTGGGGAGGAGCTCTGCTGAGAGGGACCTGGGCGTCCTGGTGGACGACAGATTAACCATGAGCCAGCAGTGTGCCCTTGTAGCCAAAAAAGCCAATGGCATCCTGGGGTGCATTAAAAAGAGCGTGTCCAGCAGGTCGAAGGAGGTGATCCTCCCCCTCTACTCTGCCCTGGTGAGGCCTCATCTGGAATATTGTGTCCAGTTCTGGGCTCCCCAGTAAAAAAAAGACAGGGATCTCTTAGAAAGAGTCCAGCAGAGGGCCACTAAGATGGTGAAGGGCCTGGAGCATCTCCCCAATGAGGAGAGACTGAGGGAACTGGGTCTGTTTAGCCTTGAGAAAAGAAGGCTGAGAGGGGACAGGATCCAGGTTCTATAAATATTTGAGGTGTGGGGGGCAAAGTGTTGAGGCCAGACTCTTTTCAGCAGTGTGTGGAGACGGGACAAGGGGAAACAGACAGAAACTGCACCATAGGAAGTTCTGCACTAATGTGTGCAATAACTTCTTTACGGTGAGAGTGACAGAGCACTGGAACAGGCTGCCTAGGGTGGTTGTGGAATCTCCTTCTCTGGAGATATTCAAGACCTGCCTGGATGCTGAGCTGTGCAACGTGGTGTAGGGAACCTGCTTTGGCAGGGGGCTGGACTCAGTGGTCTCTGGAGGTCCCTTCCAACCCCTACAATTCTGTGATTCTGTGAATATCATGGAGTTGTTTGGATGGGGAAAGACTACCCCTTTGAATGACCTTTTGTCAGGGCATGTCCTGGGATTCCTAGGATCCTCAAAATGCAGCACTGCTTCTGTCACTGAAAAATGGGGCCCTGTGTGGGACGGAGGGAGGGTCCATGAGTCCCTGGCCCACCTGACTGAGTATTTCCATGGTCTTAGCAAAGACATACTTACAACTTGAGAATGACAGTTAGCTGTGTTCATGGTGGCATGGCCACTTTTAATGGCCTTGAACTGTCTGAACATAACTGAAGAGGCTCAGGCTGATGCAAATCAGCTATTGAATGATAGTGTTGAAAAACTGGAAAGACAGGTGGCAGTTTTGATGGGGAAAAAACCTAATTCAATCATTCTCCTATGGAAGATCAGGAACATCTCTCTGGAAGACCATGGGGACCCTGTACAAGGGAATCTGTATAAAATGGACTCTGTAAATGAAGGCACTAAAAGGTCAGATTTTGAGGTTCCATTTGGACTAGATCTATTTGAGATCTGACTGATTGTAACCCAAAAATGAAAAAAAAAAAAAAAAAAATGCAGGATAGGCTGGTGGGAGTGCCCTGACCAGTGTCCACCCCCCAAACCCTGCTGCCCATAATACAGCAGCTGAACTGATGGATATAGTACAGTGGTTTAGACAGAAACCAAGAGAGCATGCCAGCATAGCTGCTCTGGTTATGGGACATGGAGGCAGAAAGCGCTGTGGTGAATGGACTGGAAATTTCAAAACTGACATCCATTACTACTCACCCTGCCCTCAGGCAAAGACTGTATGCTCTGTCCAACATAATGAGGATAGCCATTTGATCAGTGAATGATTTATGGCTGTGTGTCATATAACATGGCCAAATAAGAATGACATACCATTAAATATCAGCCTGTGGTCCTCTATGGAGGACTAACAAAATTATATTAGAGAATTAGGCATGAAAGAGGCAATCTATGAAGATGATTTTGAGAGCCCAGTCAATAAATTTTTCATCAGGAACGAGGGATCTCATCCTACAGCCATCACCTTTACATCAGTATGGGTCTATGTTATCCATACTGAACCCCCCAGTGGCCCTCAGGTGCTGTAATACAACAGGCTGCCCAAGTGATGGGGAGACAAGAGTGCCTACGGCCAGATGCAGGCTCTGAATGGTGGTGGAAAGGTCTGAGAAAGGCAGAGAACCATCTGCTGCCATGACTTAGGCGTCCAGCCCCTAAGGTAATCCAGTCTGGACCCATTAGGGTCTTGAGACAACAAATGTTTAAAGACCAGATTAGAGCAGGAGTTCAGTTTAAAAAGATCGATGGACAGCATAATCAGGAAAAAATATCTGTTAAACAGGCCCAAGCACTGAGTATTTATAGTCCAACCTTTTCAGCCAAACTAGATGTGAATGTAACTCAAGAAGGGTCTGGATGGGGGCTCTGGCAGAGCCAGAGTTCTTTGTGAACCCCTATGAGGTTTTGGCCACAGGTTTGGCATGGAGCAGAATAAAGATACATCACAGTTGAAAAGCATTTATTGGCTACCTATTCTACACTACAGGTGGTAGAACCAGTAGCTCAGATTTCAGAGGTTATCGTTAAACAACAAGGCCAGTCCAGGGGTGGGTAAAAGATCTAACACACATCTCTATGATGGGGGTGGCCCAATCACAAGCAGTGGTGCGCTCAGTTGTTCTGCTTGCCTGCTCCTCAAGGAGTTAAGAGAAATCTATGCCTGTTGCGTGTTCGAGTGCATGCGCAATGCCATGTGGAGGGCTTATCACAATAAAGATTGGCGGATTTGCTGCGTAGACCGGTCAGAACTCAGATCTGCGTTGTGCTTCCTGTGGCACCAAACGCCCAACAGTGGCAGTTCCGTGTATTGGCCAGCAGGTGGCAGCAGAGACCACGGAAAGAACGTCTGCGGGACAGACCCTGGGGATCCGTTCTCTTTTGATTATAGGGGAAGAACACAAAGATGGAAGAGGAGGGAAGGGGGAAAAAAAAAAGAAAAAAAGAAAAAACCAAACCACAGCAAACAAATAAAAACTTCTCCAAACGTAGCAAACTTGAATGTCTGTCAATAAATAAATGAGTAATTGAATTGATGTCCGTTTCAGACAGTCCCCTGTAGAATCAGGGTAAGGGTTAGGATTAGAGTTACATTGCAGGTTAATGCTGTTATCTTTACAGCTCCTGTGAGGGTTGGGGTCTGGGTCAGGTGTTTAAAAAATGAAATGAAAAAAGAATTAAAAAAATATATTGAAAGCTTCAGATTTCCTTAATCTTTGTGGGAATCATATAATGTGCAACTCAGATCTACCTCTTCGTACCTCTTTTGTGGTGTAGGGAACCTGCTTTGGCAGGGGGACTGGACTCAGTGGTCTCTGGAGGTCCCTTCCAACCCCTACAATTCTGTGATTCTGTGAATATCATGGAGTTGTTTGGATGGGGAAAGACTACCCCTTTGAATGACCTTTTGTCAGGGCATGTCCTGGGATTCCTAGGATCCTCAAAATGCAGCACTGCTTCTGTCATTGAAAAATGGGGCCCTGTGTGGGACGGAGGGAGGGTCCATGAGTCCCTGGCCCACCTGACTGAGTATTTCCATGGTCTTAGCAAAGACATACTTACAACTTGAGAATGACAGTTAGCTGTGTTCATGGTGGCATGGCCACTTTTAATGGCCTTGAACTGTCTGAACATAACTGAAGAGGCTCAGGCTGATGCAAATCAGCTATTGAATGATAGTGTTGAAAAATTGGAAAGACAGGTGGCAGTTTTGATGGGAAAAAACCTAATTCAATCATTCTCCTATGGAAGATCAGTAACAACTGTATGGAGGACCATGGGGGCCCTGTACAAGGGAATCTGTATAAAATGGACTCTGTAAATGAAGGCACTAAAAGGTCAGATTTTGAGGTTCCATTTGGACTAGATCTATTTGAGATCTGACTGATTGTAACCCAAAAATGAAAAAAAAAAAAAAAAAAAAATGCAGGATAGGCTGGTGGGAGTGCCCTGACCAGTGTCCACCCCCCAAACCCTGCTGCCCATAATACAGCAGCTGAACTGATGGATATAGTACAGTGGTTTAGACAGAAACCAAGAGAGCATGCCAGCATAGCTGCTCTGGTTATGGGACATGGAGGCAGAAAGTGCTATGGTGAATGGACTGGAAATTTCAAAACTGACATCCATTACTACTAACCCTGCCCTCAGGCAAAGACTTTATGCTCTTGTCTGGAGGGCTTATCGCAATAAAGATTGGCGGATTTGCTGCGTAGACCGGTCAGAACTCAGATCTGCGTTGTGCTTCCTGCGGCACCAAACGCCCAACAGTGGCAGTTCCGCTTATTGGCCAGCAGGTGGCAGCAGAGACCACGGAAAGAACGTCTGCGGGACAGACCCTGGGGATCCGTTCTTTTGATTATAGGGGAAGAACACAAAGATGGAAGAGGAGGGAAGGGGGAAAAAAAAAAGAAAAAAAAAAATCAAACCACAGCAAACAAATAAAAACTTCTCCAAACGTAGCAAACGTGAATGTCTGTCAATAAATTAATGAGTAATTAAATTGATATCCCTTTCCTGCCCCCCCCCCCCCCCCCCCAACTTCTGAGATGAAAAAAAACCACTTCTTTTAGAAGAAAACAGAGTAGTAACAACTTCTGTACCTACATTCACCACTCTGAGATCCTGTCTGGGTCTCCCAAGGCTTGTAAATAACCACTGGGTCGGTTCTGATGTTGCGTGATTTGTTGTCAGTTCTCTCATGGTTCTCCGGTCAGTTCTCCGGTGCCAGGATCTGCCACAGGGCATTCTGACCACGGGCATCATGTTTCTACGCTGCCGCCTGCATTTAACAGGCAATGGGACTGCCCAGCATGTGCAAGGCAGCACCTCTTTCACACCACCAGAATGTTTAAGGCTGTTGGGATTGTTGTTAGCGTCCCATTAACACTGAGGCTAGAGATACCCTTAGGACTGACATTACTATTAGCATTACTTTGATGGTGCCCTATCTGGGTCATTTCCAGGGGATGTCAGGAGTAAGGCACAGTGTCAGGAGAAAAAGAACAGACTCTGTTACTTTATAAACGTGATAATAGAGAGAGTTCATTGGAAAAAATACAACTCTTAAATAATGCAAAGCATGCTTCTGATTGGATGCAGGCATCATCTGGGCTCTGATTAATATTACTCTTAAGGTAAAGATTATTGTTACCATAATGATTTTTTTTTTGGATTATGATCAGGGTTAAGGTTCCTTTTGCTACAAACTTCTAGCATCATTTTTGTTGTTGCATTTGGAGTTAGGGACGATTTTAGAATCAGGGTAAGGGTTAGGATTAGAGTTACATTGCTGGTTAATGCTGTTATCTTTACAGCTCCTGTGAGGGTTGGGGTCTGGGTCAGGTGTTTAAAAATGAAATGAAAAAAGAATTAAAAAAATATATTGAAAGCTTCAGATTTCCTTAATCTTTGTGGGAATCATATAATGTGCAACTCAGATCTACCTCTTCGTGCAGTGACTGCCTGTAAATTTGCTGGAGCCTAATATAATATGGCCTTGTGCTTTCCACTAACTCACCTTCATTTCATTTTCATTACATTTGCTTGGTAGTCAGATTTTGGTGTGTGGATATTTTAAAACAATCTAACTGACATTAGCAAAAAATTAAAAATAAAATTAAAAAAAATGCACAACAGCATCGTATCAATTTTTATAGATAAGATAAAGAAGAGCAGTTTCCCTTAGTTTTCTGTGCCTCTTTACTTTCTTACCCTCTCCCCTTGTGTGAGAAACTCTCAAAGTCAAAGATTTCTAGTTAGGCAAAGATGGCAGCGATAGCAGCAGTGCTTATTCATTATTGCAATACTGCGCGCACATCCCCTATTGGCAAGGGAGAAACTGCACACCAGTCAGTGAAATCAATTCTGTTCTTTGCCCTAAACCCACTGCAGGTGATGCTCTCATGGCTCTCATTGGTTGAGCATCTCAGGCTCACAGACTCCTCGAGACTGTGGCTAGGATTCATTTCCATAGAAGGTCAATTACCAACCTCTTGTTTTTAGGTCTGCCTTGTACTTTTCTGCGGACAGAGAAGGGCAATGTTTCCAAAAGTCAGTACATTCATTCTGTCCTGTGCTGGGCTCTACCCACCCTGTATTTATCTTGTGCTTGTCTCAATTCTCCCCATGTCAGAATGCCCCCAGTCTGAACTTAATTCTGTTCAGCAACTTTCTTGGTGGAAAAACTACTTATACAGCTGTTTTACAAGAGGGTTATACATTCAGTTAGGGCCTACACTATGTACTGAAAATACTGGAAACTTCCACTGCAAAAACACAATCTACCTCTCCCATCTGTGCAGCCTTGCAGACCCAGAGCATGCCAGGTTATTTCTGCTTTCATAGCATTTGCATGCTGTAGGGTGAGCACAAGGTTCTGCTGCTTGATTCTTCTGCAAGAGCTGCCTACCGGCAAATGGTTGCAAGGATGGAGGATGTGACAGAAAGCATTTGTCTCCACAAGAGCAGAGTTACATTCAGTGCAGAGTGTGAGAGTCAGGTTGGTGTGGAAAAGCACTGACACGCTGGGGATGATGCAGTGCTCACATGTCTAACACTCACAGACATTACTGTCAGAAGGATGGTGCTGTGTTGTGCTTCTACCTTTGGCAGCCCCTGGAGAAATGCTATGGCACACAGAACACCTTTGTATTGCACTGACTGCTGCCATGCAGCATGGATTTAACACACCAAATCCAGAGGAGCATGACTGCATCTAACTGCCCTGAGAAAAACTACTGTAGCTGAAGAGATGAGGAGGCAGCTGCTCATCTGCAGAACAAGCAGTACTGCCAGACATTGGGCCAGGTGAGCACCTCCTGCTGCAGCGTGATGATGACAGGGCTGGAGATGATCTGCAAAGCCAGCTTAAAAGTGGGAGACGTGAGTCAACATGGCAGGAGGACAGAGGTGTTAGGGAGCAGCCAAGGCATCAAAGAGTATCAGAAGGCTTTGAAAAGTATCACAAAGTGACAGCCAGGAAGACTGGGATATATCATGAGCAGCAACCTGGATGCTAGAGATTATTTGCTCCCATACAAAATGGTAGAGATCTTGCTGCAGACATCCCAAAGCCAGGCAAAATGGGAACCCAGAGCTCTGCCTGCACGAACCCCACAGCCATAGCATTGCAAGCTGAGCTGCCTTGCTGTTTGTTGCATTCATCCCAATCCCTGTGATTGAAGACTCAGAATGCAGTCGAGGCGATGACTGAGCATGAGAGTGACTTTATTCAATAAAAGACAGGAGGGCTTGAGAGGTCAAGGGTGAAGATGGGACTCCTCTTGTCAAGATGAGAGTGGCTCAGAGCTGGTGCTGCTGCCTGGTGCCTGGGACTGGCAGCCTGACTCTAAGTCCCCATCTAAGGTGCTCAGCTTCACCTCACTGATGCTGCCCTGCTCCTGCATGGTGGTGCTGCTGCTGGGACACTCGGGCTGTGCTTGGGATGGGCAGCACTGCAAAGGCGCTGGGTCACAATCCAGGCAGGTGACTGCTGTGTCTGGCAGGCTCAGGTCAGGAGCTTCAGCAGAGCCAGGAGATATGAGAGCATGAACGTGGATGAGCCCCTTGTGTCCATCACTGTTACCATGTGGAAGGCTGTCATCCGAATTGCAGCGATTCATGCTTAATAAGAACTCTCCATTGATGGAAAGACACTGCTTGGTTTGGATCTTTGGGGTTGACAAGGGCTCGAATCACCTAGGAAGGCATAGAAACACAAGGGTTAGTTTCAAACATTTGCAAGTTGAATCATGAAAGGTTGTTGATACTTGGTAATAGAGTGGCGGCAGGAAGAAGCAAGTAGGCTTGAAGCAGCATAGCCACTGTCTTGAAAGTGATCCTCATTCAGGTCCAGCTCGTGTGTTGTTTCACTGTAATCTGCTTCTTTGGGTCTACCTAGTGGGCAGCAACACTCGAGCTGTTACTGATATCATTGAAAAGAACTGGAGACAATTGTTCTATTCCTAAGAGCTTCAAGGTGCCTAGAAGCACAAATAGAAACCAGCAGTATTTCATCACTTCACCAAAAGGAAGGTCAAACACCTGAGCTGTGAAGAGCAGTTACAGAACCTATGCATAAGATCACACCAGACATACTTTGTTCTAACAACAGTTATGGCACATAGTCCATTTCCTTCAATATTCCCAAAATGAAATGATGTGGAGCATTACAGGGAAAGAAACACTGCACACAGACACTATGACCCTGATTAGACTCAAGCAGCAGACTTAAAACAAGTCAGAGTTTTTGATTCCAGGATATTTCAGGACCTATCGTGTGAAATTCAGTTACACAACAGTGCCTAGGTGCCTGCGTTTCAAGCAACTTTCAGATCACAGCCATGTAAAATAAAAACAAATTCAGTGCAGAAATAGCAAGCCTGTACCTTAATACTCATGAGATTATCCATTTTTTACTGCATTCTGACTAAGTTCTAAAACTTGCTCATCCCAGTTCACTTCAACAAGTTCCACCAGTTCAAGCAATGCAGTTCTGAGATCCGGTGTATATTAGGCAGATAGAACTGAACAGTGCAGAAATAATCTCTGACAGCTTTAAGAGCTCTGTTCTGCTTACAAACTCTCAGTCCAAAACTATTCACAGTTTTAAGGAAATGAACACCTGAAGCAGTTGGATCATCTGCCATTTGCCGCATTCTGCTTCTTGGCATCGTGATTAGCACAAAGGGTTTTCTGCTGTCCTGCAGAGATGGACAAAGTCCTGCTTACAAATGGACCAGGTTTCAGTGTACAGCAGAGTTTGTACCAGACTAACAAGCCACGTCATTCAATTCATGTGCTCAGGTTGTTATGCACTCCGAAAGGAAACAGAACTAACTGTTGGATTCTGAAGGCAATCTGTGGGGTCCTACATTACCTCCTGATTCTGGAAGAGGAAATTCTAATAGCAAATGCAGAACTTTGATCTTTGTAGACATGAGAAGAGCTGGCATTTAGGAACATTCATTTCAGGGAAATCAAATGATGTGTCTATATTTTTACTACAGATAGTATAGGGAGCAGCCAGTTGAAGAACCAGATACAAAAAAATCCAGCCCATTGGCAGGAAAATACTTCTCCTTAAATTCTGTATGCTATCATGGTACAGAATTAGGCTACAGTGCCACATAGGCCAACCAAGCGTAGAACCAAATCCACAAAATACTGGTAGACAAAGCAGCAAAAACAGGGACAATATTCAGCAGACAGGCCTTTCTACTCACAGCTCAGCATGTTCTGCCATCCGAAAAGCAAGGCCTCTTGTCAAGCTCAGCTATTTCCCTTCTCAGTGTATTCTAGCACCACTGATACCCACTGGTATCCTCCTGTAGAGTGCCATCATATTGTCATCATCCAAAGGAAAAACCCACACAGCAGAGCATACAGCACTACACCCATGCTCCAAATATCCGCCTGAAAAACAAAAAGACAAGCTTACAAACCTGAAGCACCTCAAATGGCTTCCTGACAGACTGGATTGTCTGCCCTTGCCAAAGCCCACATATAGCCCATGAAAAGCTGGCTCTTTCCCTCAGGAAAAAGAGCCTTATCGTCCCAGAGAAAGCATATAACCCTCATTCAATTGCCCTTTCACTCAGCTTAGAGCACTACTAAAACCAGCATCTTCACCTTAGCTCATCACACTGCTGCAGTTCCTTTTACAAGGATTTCACTGGCAAAAATGAAATCAAAGCCGTCACAAGGGATTTAGCACAGTTACATGTTACTGGCTACGAGAGCTGTCAGCACAGTCACCTGTCAGGCTTTGCTGCTGTTCTATTTATGTAGAGGCAGAACAAGGTTCAGACACCTCACAGTGCAGTTCTCACTTTGACTGTAAAGAAAAAGGAGGCTTGAAAAGCAGTGTGTGGAAAACAAAGAAACAAGAATTAGAACAACAGTGGGGCCATGGCACTTGTAGGAATTGCTCCGCCTTTAACAGCGATTCAAGAAGGATGAGGGCATCCCAAACCAGACCAGTTTGGACAGATTAACAACTGCAAGTAGTGGGTTCCAAAATTCCAGACATGAAATCAAAGCTGGAAAAACTCTTCACATTTTCATCTCTCAATTTTTAGTACATTGTGCATTACAACGGAAACAATTCTTCACATACAACTTGGAAGCTAAAGACAAGTCTGACAAAACAGACTGCACAGAAATGATGGATAATTAACAGAGCAAATTGCTCTTTCAAACACTTAGTAATAGAAAGAGATCTCTGAAGTTGCTGTTCTGTAGAGCACCAAAGCAGTCGCTTGAGGCAGTTCAGGATTAGCCTGAGACGAACCAGCCAGCTGTGTGAACTGAGACCAATTGCACTTCTTCTATTTTACTTTCATTCTATGTGACCTCACTAAGCAAATATTGTCTAAGACCATGAGTATCACATAAATGTGCAGATCTCAAGCTGCTCACTTATCTAGTACCCTTGGCATGATGCTTTATTTTCCTCAGCTATTCATCTAGATTGTGTCTGTTGATTGTGCAACAACAGCCTGTTGGTCTCGATTACCTGTGAGAGGCTCTAACTTTGGCCAGGAAAAATCATTTGAGGATAAGTAATTATCTGGGACTCAGTAAGGCAGTCTTCCCATGCTTTCATAACAGCAGAGATACACACACACACAAACTCATGGAACCCCACTGCTTTGCACAATCCTGTGCACACTCACATGTGTCATGCACTGATTTCCCAGCCAGTCCTCATGGGGTCTATTACTTAGGACAGGAGTGCAGGGGAGCAGCCAGAAGCTGTTTGCATTCCCTGCTGTCTGCTGGGCAGCTTTGCTGGAGATGCTTGGGTTGCTTTGCTTTTCCTTGGGAGGTGGGAAGGAGCTTTGGGTTGGAGGCACATCCCGTGCCAGAGCATCTCGATGGCACGTGTGTGGCACTGATCTGCAGCAGATGAAGGGGAGGAGGTCCCAGCACAGCCCTGCACCATGCTCTGCCACACTGGGCAGCTTGTTCCTGGCTCAGCAGCGCCATCAGACAAGAAGCAGGGAAGGAAATCAAGGATGGGGGGTACCATCAAACGCAGTTAGTGCATGCCTGTGCAAGACAAACAGACCCAGAGCTTGCGGGTTATTCCTGCTTTTGTAGCATTTGTGTGCTGTAGCTGAGCAAAAGGTTCTGCTGCTTGAATCTTCTTCTGCAAGAGCCACCTACCGGTAAATGTCTGCAGGGATGGAGGATGTGACAGAAGCATTTGTCTCCATGACAGCGTAGTTACACTTGGTCTAGAGAGTGAGAGAGGCAGGCAGCACTGCCTGATGTTGGTCAGGGCGAGTTCCTCCTGCCGCAGCACGATGATGGCAGGGCTGGAGATGATCTGCAGGGACAGCTCACAGGTGAGAGCCAGGAATGGACACGGCGGGAGGACAGAGGTGTTAGGGAGCAGCCACGGCATCAAAGAGCATCAAAAGGCCCTGAAAAGCATCACAGCCACAGCCAGGAAGCTTGGGGTTTTCATGAGCAGCATCCAGGATGCTAGAGACTATTTGCTGCCATACACAACGGCAGCAGAGCTCTCGCTGCAGGCATCCCAAAGTCAGGCAAAATGGGAACACACCCAGAGCTCGGCCGCACAAACCCCACAGCCAGAGTGTTGTAAGCTGAGCTGCCTTGCAGTTTCTTGCACTCATCCCAATCTCTGCGAATGAAAACTCGGAATTCAGTCAAGGCGTTGATTGAGCACGAGCGTGCCTTTATTCAATAGGAGAAAGGAGGGGGTGTGAGGTCTGGAGGAAAGATGGGACTCATCCTCTCTTGTAATCATGAGAGCTGCTCAGAGACCGTGCTGTTGCCCGGAGCCTGGGACTCGTGTCCTGATTCTGTGCCCCCCTGCGAGATGCTCAGCTTCTCCTCGGTGATGCTGACCTGAGCCTGCATGGTGGTGCTGCTGTCGGGGCACTCGGGCTGTGCTTGGGCTGGGCTGCACTGCAGAGACATTGAGTCCAGGCTGGTGCCTGAGGTGTCTGGTGGGCTCAGGTCAGCAGCTTCAGTAGGGATGGGATGAATGAAGGCTTCAACGATGATGACCTTCTTCTCTTGATAGCTGATGTTATACGGAAGGCTTTCATCTGAACTGCAGCATTCTGTGCTTAGTAACAACTCTTCATTGATGGAAGATGCGTCATCGTAACATGCCCTGCGTCTTGGGGATATACAAGGGCTCGGGTCACCTAGGAAGGAGCAGATGTACAGCAGTTAGTGTCGAACGTTCACAAGATGAACCATGGAGATTCTTGACATTTGGCTATGTAGTGGTGGTGGGCAGAAGCAAATAGGCTTCTAGCAACAGTGTCACTGTCTTGAAAGTGATCCACGTGCAGGTCCAGCTCTTGTGTTGACAAGAGACTCATTTGGGAAAGACAGGGATCAAGACGGGCTTGAACGCCAGAAGGAGGTACAAGCCCACTGAAAGCATGAATTCTAGCTGTGTTGCTGACAAGCAGTGTTTTGTAAGCTGGACTTGCACCCTTACCTGCCAGGACCAAGACTTCTGCTTCAGAGGGCTCCCTGGCACTGCTCTGCAGTTGGCGTTTGGCCACAGGGGATGGTTTGCCCAGGCAGAAGCAGGAACACCAACTGCCAGCTGCTGACTCTGCCCTCTTACTGGGAGAACTCATTCTGCAGAGAAAACAGAGCATGCTGTCAGACGTGGTGCAGGGTGAGGGAAGAGCTGCACCGAGCCCTGGCCAAAAGTTGCCTGTTCTGGGCACTGCCTGCTTTCTGCTGAAACACAGCTTAGAAACGCCCTCTGTTTCAAACAGCAGAGGATGCTTCCATTCCTACAGCTCAGCCCTCAAGTCCTGAAGGCTAAATACCTCTCAATGATGTCAAGCAAGGACATGGATCCGGAGAATGTCGGAGGCTCAGGCTGCTTTGCTCTCCCGGGGCTGGCCTTCACCAGGGAACAAAGGCCGTTGATGAGCTTGCCCCATTTCTTTGGCTCTGCGCAACAAAACAAAGAAACCAGTTCATTTCAGGCCTGGCTCGGTTGGACGAAGCTGAGCGCAATGCATTCGACAGAGCATGTAACAACGGGAAGAACATTCCCAACAAGGACACGTAAGAATGGATTTTCCCCATCCCTGGAGGTGCCCAAGGAGATTACTGTAGTTCTCTTTCTAAGCTTGCTGAACTTGGGCATAAACAAACCCCCTGAAAGTAATGTTCTGACCCTATTTGACTAACTCGCGTTGTCAAATGTAAATTACGCACCTGGCTTTGGCAATGAATTGAGGAGGGAAACGGGAACTTTTCCGCTGATGAGTTCCATGCACTCACCAGGGAAAAGCCCAACCTGTAATTAGAACAAAAAGACAGGTGAGCATTAGCCCGAGCCCAGAGCCAAAGGGAAGGTCCACTGACAGTGACACAGGGCAACTGTTTGCATCCAGCAGCCATCCGTTGCAGGCAGAGCAGCTCCAAGCTGAGATTCCCAACTCTACTGAAGTTGTGCTCTCTAGTCAAAAACGTGTGCCTACCTCAAAGCCACGCTTGCCTCTCCACCAGGGGCTCAGCCTGTTGATATGTCCTCATATCAACAATGCTCACCAGATCTCTGACCTGAAAGAGATTGAAACATCAATCCCAGATTCAGCAAATCTGGTAGGAAAACAAAGCAGAAAGGACTGCCCTCTTCTATGCACGACAACACGGAATGCCTGGAACTGCTTACCTCCAGAGAGAGCTCATCTGGCCCCTGGGTGACGTGGCTCTTAATAACATGGGCTGCCGCAAATGCTGGTACGTTTAAAGATGACATAGCACGCACCAGCTGCGGCTTCTGCATGTTATCAGCCTGCAAAACAGAGAACAGGCCGTGGTCAGGAGCTGAGGACAAACCAGGAGGATTTCAAGGTGAGGAGCACATCTGCAGAGAAAGCTGCAGCAAATGCGCTCCGTCCTTATCAGGAGCACTTCAGAAGGAGCTGCACGTCTCATAGCTCTGGAGCAGCACTTCTTCCCCACCCTTCACTACTCCAAGCAGCTCCAACAAACTTCTCAGAAGAAATCCAGGCCAGCACAGACCTGGCAGACCAGAACCAAGTGCAGCTTGTGTGACGGCAGTGCCCACTCCTTGCTTCCACCCTGCTCCAGCAGGTTAAGGAGTCTGAGCATCACTGGCCTTTGACAACTCAAGACTTTCAGCACCTCATGCCAACATTTCTCACTAAGATACACCTAAGGCATTGAATTCTCTTCTCACTACCTCCTCTCAGTCCTCCCCTAGGAACAGAAACCATTTAGATTCTACAGCAAACTACAGCATCTACCCTGCAAGAGCACACTGAACCACCTGCAACAATGAAACATGGTTTTGGAGAGTGGGTCTGAAAACACACCTTTAGACAGCTGTCTCCCTGTAGCCAAAAGGAAGCCAAGTAGCAAAAGAAGAGTCCAGCCTGAAACATGCCCATGCTACTAGCCCAAGTTTCTCACAGTGAATGCAGAATCCATCCTGTTCTTGAGGTAACAAATGACCAGTGGGTCTCCTCTTGCTCCACCCCTTCTCCTTCAAAGCCAGAAAAAGAAAAACAGGTAGAAGAAAACCCAGACGTACCTTTCCACACAAAGAGCAGAAAGTGGAACAGCAGTTGTCTCCTTCCTGAGACATGGTGGGGAGCATCCCAGAGGAAGCCCAAGTTCTTTGCTTCTCTCCACAGGGACTTCAAGCATTCTTGGCAAGAGCTGCTTTTGTTCTTTCTTCAATTGCTTCCATCACCAGAATCTCCTTTGGAAAAGGAACCCGAATGAAAGAATCAGCAAATGAAAAAGAATGAGCAATAGCCACTTTACCAGCTTTCTCCTAACATGCAATTTAGACCCCCAATTCGGGCAAGGTCTTAAAATCAGCTGGTTACAAGAACTGTCCCAAAATATATCCAGCTTCTGTACAGCTGCTGTTATTTCTGACAGCGAGTGTAATCACAGAATCATAGAATGGCCCGGGTTGGAAGGGACCTCAAGGATCATGAAGATCAATCACCTCCCTGTCCCTGCTGGCCATCCCCTCTTCTGATGGAGCCCAGGGGACCATTTGCTCTCTGAGCTGCAAGAGCACGCTGATGGCTCACGTTCTGTTTTTCATCCACCAGGACCCCCAGGTCCTTCTCTGCGGGGCTTCTCTTAAGGACTGCTCCTCCCAGTCTGTAGAAATGCCTGGGATTCCTCCAGCCCAAGTGCAAAACCTTGCACTTTGCTGTGTTCAACCTCATTAGATTCACGTAGGCCAACCTCTCGGTTGAGCTCCCTCTGAATGGCATCCCTTCCTTCCACTGCGTCAGCCGCACCACTCAGCAAACAGCAGAGGGTGCACTCCATTGCATCATTGGTGTCTCTGATAACCATGTAAAAAAGCACTGGTCCCAAGACAGACTCCTGGATGACACCACTTGTTATCGGCCTCCACCTGGACATCAAACCATGAATCACCACCCTCTGTCCTCTACAAAACCTCTTTGTCTTCTACTCCTGCTGCAGCTGCAATGGCTGCACCAGCATGACTCACGTTTGACAATCCTCCAGCTCTGGCCTAGCCATGCACAGCAGCAGTCCGTCTCCCTCCCAGCTCACTCACCAGTGTGCTGCTGTGCCCCAAATTCAGTGCAGTAGCACTGAGAGCAGGCAGCACCCATCACCCTCCTCTAACTCTCTCTGCCAGCTGCGATGAGGACTGACATAGCACGCCCACCCCAGCCCAGCTTTTCTGCTGAGACACCTCCCAGCAACCACCCAGCACCAATCCCAGTTGCTGCAAGCTGTCTGAGAGCCTGCTGGAGTGCACTGACAATAACTTTGTGGGTCAAGTATTAAGCACACCAAGCAGAAGGGAAGCATTACTGGACATGGTGCACAGCAGGGGTTAAGACTGGAGGTGGTCAGGGCTGTAGTGACCATGCCCTCCTAGAGTTCCTCATCTCAAGGAATGCAGGCCTGGCAAAAAGCAAAGTCAGGATCCTGAGCTTCAGGAGAGTCAGCTGCAGGCTGTTCAAAGAATTCTTGCATGAGAGACACTGGAAAACTGTTTTTAGGGGTAAAGGAATGGAAAAGAGATGGTAACTTTCTCAGAAAACCTTACTCAGAGCTGGAGCTCTGAGCTCCATCCCGACCACACGAAACACAGTAGAGGAGGCAGGAAAGCAGCATGGCTGAACCTGCTGGTTACAGGGAGCAACAAGAAGGAAATGGAGAAACAGCGGAAACGGAGACATGCAGCCTGGTCACTTTGGTGGCCTTCTACAGTGGAGTGACAGCATCAGTAGGGAAAGGAAAAGCAACTGACATCACTCAGCCAGACTTTTGCAAGGCCTTCGATGTTGAGCAAGTTTCCTGTTAGAACTCAGTGTGAACAAATCTACCACTGAGCAACACCCTGAGCCCCCACTCACCTCAGCAGAGGTCAGCCTGCACCCCAGCCTTCCGCCTATTCTGCTCCATTGATGGAAGCACACCGGGCATCATTGCTACTCACCCGACCAATGATGATAGGGGCAGAAAAGGGAATTCCTCTTTACCTTTCAGATGAAAAATTGATGACTGTGTGGAATCTTCCCAGTACAGCTGTGGGGCCTTCCTTTACTTGTATCCTGCTGCTCCGTGTCACAGTGGGAGAGCTGCTCTGGCCTCTCCTCTCAGCCTGTGCCTCCTGCAGTGTGAGCAGCTTTGTGGATAGAGGAGACACCCACACAGACTTGGGCCTGGATAGAGAACTGTGCCCTACAACATAGGTACATTTACATCACGCTCTTTTCCTTGTGTGTGAGCAATCCTTGCTCTTTTCAGATGGTACTATGAGCGTGTGACACCCCAAACACATATTTAGCATCTGTCCATATCATTAAGGCTCTCGTCAAGGCAGTTATTTCAGCCTTCTGAGGGGTAGTCCCCATGGCTGATGGTTGTGCTTCCATTCCCTGCTCAGTAGCAGTTACTGCATGTCCTGCCTTAAAGCCTCCTTGTCTCACAAAACTGCAGCTGCTGGTAAATCAGGCGTCTTCTGCATCTTCTAAGGGTTCGTCCTTCAGCTCCAACCGACTGGATGTAATGTGCAGCATCAGTTGTTTCAAAGCAGTGATGTCATCCTGGTTCTCCACCAGGGGAGTTCCGCTAAGGAAAGATACTGGGTTGGCAATAGTAGTTACAATTATTTCTATATCACCCTGCTCTACCAGGATGGCCTGGTATTTCGGGAATCTTTGGGGTGAACAGATGCCATTCAGAGGGACCTTGACAGGCTGGAAAGCTGGGCTCGGGTGAACCTAATGAGGTTCAACACAGCAAAGTGCAAGGTTTTGCACTTGGGCCGGAAGAACCCCAGGCACCTGTACAGGCTGGGAGGAGTTGTCCTTGAGAGCAGCTCGGCTGAAAAAGACCTAGGGGTCCTGATAGATGAGAAACTTAACATGAGCCAGCAGTGCGCTCTGGCAGCCCGGAAAGCAAATGGGATCCTGGGCTCCATCAGGAGAGGGGTGGTCAGCAGGGATAGGGAGGTGATCGTCCCTCTCTACTCTGCTCTTGTGAGGCCCCATCTGGAGTACTGTGTCCAGGTGCGGAGCCCTCAGTACAAAAAAGATATGGAGATTTTGGAAAGGGTCCAGAGGAGGGACAGGAAGATGATCAGGGGGCTGGAGCACCTCCCCTATGAGGACAGGCTGAGGGAGTTGGGTTTGTTCAGCCTGGAGAAGAGAAGGTTGCGGGGTGACCTCATTGCAGCCTTTCAGTACCTGAAGGGAACTTACTCCCAGGAGGGGAGTAAACTCTTCGAAAGGGCTGATAATAGCAGGACTAGGGGAAATGGTTTTAAGTTGAAGGAGGGAAGATTTAGGTTGGATGTTAGGGGAAAGTTCTTTACTAGAAGGGTGGTTAGGTCCTGGAACAGGCTGCCCAGTGAGGTTGTGGATGCCCCGTCCTTGGAGGTGTTCAAGACCAGGTTGGACGGGGCCCTGGGCAACCTGATCTAGTAAAGGCGTATGTTTGGTGGCCCTGCTAGGCAGGGGGGTTGGAACTACATGATCCTTGAGGTCCCTTCCAACCCGGGTAATTCTGTGATTCTGTGATTCTGTGGGGTGAAAGCCAATGTCCCCCTTTTGCCTCCAATACAGTAAACACTGCATGAGATATTAAAACTGGTATCCTTTGGCCCAGTGTAGATTGATGGGCTTCTTGAATATTGAGCACCAGTGCACCCTGGATATCCCTTACTCACTTCAAGCTGTTTCAAGTTTACCATCAGTCTGTAGCTGTGTATCCATGGTTGGCACCCTCCTGTCATTCCTGGCAACGTATGGAGTTCCTTGGCAGTTTGCAGCTCAGGGGTTGAGCAGATGGCTTCTTTCTTGGCAGTCCTTAAGGTTCAAAGTCCAGCTGTCATCTCCTATCCCAAATACGTCACTTGCTGCTGAGTTAGTTGTGCTTTCTGTAAACCAAGAAACTCAGCAAACTCTCAGTCTATTGTACACAGTCCTTTTGTTGCTGTGGCACCCACGTGCTCCAGTAAAGTTCCACCCTAGGATGGAGGATCCCAGGTCTCAGGCTCACGAGTTGACCAGTTCTCAACAATCATTTAGCTGTTCTCACAACCCTGGGTAACACTGTCCAGGTTCACTGAGTCTCTTCTCCCTCTATTAGGGAGAACAGATACACGCAAGTACTCGTATGCTATCATGAGGAATTCAGTAGGTTACATTTAATTTAGAAGCATGATGCAATCAAAAGCTCGCTTAAATAAAAGCATACCCTTTTCTTTCACTCAAAATAATAGCCCAGAAAAAAATAAAAACAAAACAAAACTCTCATCATAATTGTTAAAGAAATTATCTACTAAATCTCGATGGAGAGTGGAGACACATGCTAGTTTTAGGAACACAGCACTTATCTCATTATCTGAATGCATCTCAAGGCATGCTCCTTGTGAAACTGTGAGAACTTCTATCATTAACAGACGTGTACCATGCCCTGATATATGGTTAAACCGCTTGCAGTGCACTGTCAGATGTACAGGATGGCAGCTGTATGTGCTGTGACCAAATAAACCCCACACTGAAACCTTTCAGAATTTTAGGACCTACAAGTAC
Source organism: Coturnix japonica (assembly GCF_054131305.1). Taxonomy (NCBI): domain Eukaryota; kingdom Metazoa; phylum Chordata; class Aves; order Galliformes; family Phasianidae; genus Coturnix; species Coturnix japonica. Next base: position 14,319,119 of record NC_140671.1, on the reverse strand, counting down.
TGCATTCATATTAAAAGTAAAAAATTCCTAAGCTACACATGTTCTAGGTTTCCATTTGTTAGATACAACATACCTTTGGAAGTAGGCGCCTAAAAAGATATGCCTTCTACTTGCTTCTCTGTCTGGCTCTTCGAAAAGAAGGCCTTTGGAGCAGGAAATGCAAAGGGCAGCTCATTTCTTAACACTGACTCTGCATCAACATTCTCTGTGTTTGCACGCTTCTTAGATGCCACTTTTCTTGTCACTGGAGTTGACAGTGTGAATTCCATATCACCCAGTTGAGTATCATGCCTCGAATGGTGCCAGAGACGGAACAAAAGGTTTTCTGATCACAGCCGGAGAAGTTACTGTCAAAGAAATTCTAACAGCTGAGAAGGTCAGACACAATGCTTATAAAAATATCATACATTATTTGGCTATTGAACAAAACAGTTGAAAACTCTGATTCTCTCCTAGAATAAGTTCGTTTCTTATAGACTGTCAAGCACCATTTTTTTATTTGTTCATCTCAATTCTCCATTGAGGATTAACCTTCACCAGCTTATCTAAACATAAATATGAATTATCACTTGGTTTAGTTAAAAATTTGAATAATATCACAGTGGATTTTGTTGTCCAACACAGTAAGATTGAATTTCTTTCGGTACCTTTCAACCTCTGCCTACCTCCAGCCTAACTCCAGAATCTTATTAACTGTGCCTTATCGCTTCCCATTGTGTTTTAAAATCCTCACTGACTCCTTTACTTGTTCCCTTGCTTGCTGTTTCTGTGCAAACCAAACACTGGAGTTAGGGATCACGTCAAACCAACCATGGCCTACAGGTAGAAGGCAACAAAATTTATGCTTAACATACTTCTTTGCTCTATCTTTATCTTCCTTTGGTCAAGGTCCACTAGATACTTAAATATGGAGTAAGCACTAGATACAATGAGAAGCAGATTTCTAGATTAAGAGCTGTATTTTTTCTGTAAGAAACTAGCTGTACATCTTCACACACCTGCTTTGTTTTCTGAGTATTTAGATCGAGTGGAGATTCTTCAAACACTGAAGCTACATCAGAAAATTCCATGGATCCAAACGCATCTGGCACATGGCTGCAGTCTGGCACATCTTCATATGCCAGAGCCTTTTCAGACAGAAATGTTCCACCGAGATTCTTTTGCAGAATTAGAAGGAAGATTTCATCAGAAGATTTCACCACTAAAGTCTAAATAAGATTGGTTTGCAAGTTCCAAACTATGGCTAACAGCTAATGGAAGTCCACAGGCCAGCAGCAACAACTTTTATATTATGTTCTTAATATTCTAATTGTTGATATGACGTTCATATAAAGAGCAGAAGGGAAATTACTCTTAGAGCTCAAGTCATCTTTCACAGCCTGCGTCAACAAGAGCAGCACCTCATAGCCTTTGGTTTCAAGACCTGGACCACAAGCTAGCTAATGATTTTACACAGAATTCCAGAGTTCAAGTCACTGTTTACATTAGGGCTGAAATTGTACTGAAAGCCTTCAAGTTCATCACACTTAATTATCACTGGCACCACACATAACTCCACGTTACATATGTGATCACACGCAACCTGGCAACTTCAGACAATTCCCAAAGCACTCCACTTGCACTTGGCTACTAAAGTACAGAAAAAGGAATTAACATCAGAAATAGCTGCAGTCAAAACCATCTAAGAATCCAAGTCTCCAGGAAACAAGGAAAGCAAATCCTCTCCAGGACTGTGTTCTAAAAGGAAACAGATCAGAAAGGTGAGTTCTTCCCCCCTTTGACCACCCACTCATGTAACGTCCATGTCATTTCTAAGTATGCTGCCCAGACCAAGACTGAGGATGCTTCAGAAGAAGACCTTCCCTGCTAAGCCAAACAGAACAAGTAAGGTACCAAAATATGTAGAGCCAAACGAGGAAAGGTGCTCTAAGAAGGTAAGCATCACAAGAGACCAACAGGAATACTTACACAATCCAAACAATGCACAGTTTCTGTTCCACAAGCTGCCAAGAGGAATGTGTGCAGTACTCACAGCGCACCATGTACACTGCTTACTGCAGTCATACTGCTTCGTAGGACCAGCCCAACTTACTAAAACACTTTAATGAGCAATCCGAACTGTCTGGATCAGCACGGTTCACTTGGAAGGGACCTTCACAGATAAACCTGAAGAGGTGAGGCGACTGCACTATCTAAACCTTAAAGCATATAGGACCTTAAAGCATAAGCTTAAAGCACAGAAGCATGACCAGCAGGTCGAGGGAGGTGGTGCTGCCCCTCCACACTCCTCTCATTGAAACCCCATCTGGAGCACTGCACGCAGTTCTGGAGCCCTCAACACAAGAAGGACTTGGAGATGTTCAGGCAGGTCCAGAGGAGGGCCATGAAGGTGATCAGAGAGGGCTGAAAGCACCTCTACTATGTGCACAGGCTGAGAGAGATGGGGCTCTTCAGCCTGGAGAAGACTCCAAGGAGACCTTAGAGTGGCCTTCCAGTATCTGAAGAGGGCCTACAGGGAAGGCTGGGGAGGGACTTTTCATAAGGGCAGGTAGCAACAGAATGAGGGGAAATGGCTTTACATGGGAAGAAGGTAGATTAGGATTGGATATTAGGAAGAAATGCTTTACTGTGGGTGTGGTGAGACACTGGAGCAGGTTGCCCAGCAAGGCTCCAATATGATTGCTTTGCAAGTTCCAAACTATGGCTAACAGCTAATGGAAGTCCTCAGTCCAGCAGCGCAAAATTTTATATTATCTTCTTAATATTCTAATTGTGGATTTGACGTTCATATAAAGAGCAGAAGGGAAATTACTCTTAGAGCTCAAGTCATCTTTCACAGCCTGCGTCAACAAGAGCAGCACCTCACAGCCTTTGGTTTGAAGACCCGGACCACAAGCTAGCTAATGATTTTACACAGAATTCCAGAGTTCAAGTCATTGTTTATGTTAGGGCTGCAATTCTACTGAAAGCCTTCCAGTTCATCACACTTCATTATCAATGGCACCACAGATACCTCACAAAGAAGCATTATGACACCACAAAGGGGCATTATGACGTCAGAAAGGGCATTATGACATCACAAAGGGCATTATGAATCACAAAGGAGCATTATGACATCACAAAGGAGCATTATGACGTCTCAAAGGGCATTATGACGTCACAAAGGGCGTTATGACGTCACAAAGTAGCATTATGACATCACAAAGGGGAATTATGACGTCAAAAAGGGTCATTATGACGTCTGAAAGGGGCATTGTGATGTCATAAAGGGGTGTTATGACATCACAAAGGGGTATTGTGACATCACAAAAGAGCATTAAGACATCACAAAGGGGAATTAAGACGTCACAAAGGGCATTATGACGTCACAAAGAGGCATTATCACGTCACAAAGAGGCATTATGAAAACAAAGGAGCCTTATGACGTCTCAAATGGCATTATGACATCACAAAGGGCATTATGACGTCACAAAGGGGCATTAAGACATCACAATGGGTCATTATGACGTCAGAAAGGGGCATTATGGCATCAGAAAGGTGCATTATGATGTCACAAAGGGTGTTATGATGTCACAAAGGGGCATTATGATGTCACAAAGGGGCGCTGGGAAAAGATCTCTGTGTGGAGATTGCTTCTACTAGAGGTAGTTCTATAAGACTGTTACATAGAGCTGTGCAGGGGCTGTAAATCTGTCTGCAGAGGGTGATGATCAGTTCCAAGTGTCTGCAGTCAATGCTCATGGACAGAGCCCATCCAACCTGGCCTTGAATGCCTGCAGGCCTTGAATGGGGCATCCACAGCCTCCTTGGGCAACCTGTTCCAGTGTGTCACCACCCTCTGAGCAAAAAACATCTACCTAAGATCCAACCTATACCTCCCCAGTCTCAGTTTTAAACCATTCCCCCTTGTCCTATCATTATCCACCCTCATAAACAGCCATTCCCCCTCCTGTTTATACGCTCCCTTCAAGTATTCAAAGGCCACAATGAGGTCTCCCCACAGCCTTCCATTCTCCAGGCTAAACAAGCCCAGATCCCTCCACCTTTCCTCATAGGAGAGCTGCTCCAGCCCTCTGATCATCACAGTGGCCCTCCTCTGGACCCCCCCCAACAGCTCCACATCCTTCCCAGGCCTGGACACAGTGCTGCAAATATGGCCTCACAAGAGCTGAGCAGGAGTGGACAATCACCTCCCTCTCCTGCTGGCCACCCCTTTTTCAGTGCAGCCCAGAACACACATGGATCTATCTTTTCCATACGGATATTCCCATCTGTGTACATATATATACCACACCTACACCCCCACAATCTGCTACAACTCCATAGAATTTTCAAGGTTGGAAAAGACCTGGATGATCTTATGATCTTATGATCTCAGATCTTATGATCTGGATGATCTTATGATCATCCAGTCCAACCATCACCAATACTTCCCAGTTAAATCACATCCCTCAACACAACACCCAAACTTTTTGTCAACTTCCCAGGGTTGGTGACTCTACATGAGAGAAAAGGGCACTCAGATAAGGGATTCTGCATTTGCTATTAGCAGAGGTGGGATGAGACCGAGCACTGCCCCAGCTCCTGGGATAATGCAGAAGGGCTGAGACCTTCCAGCTGCTTCCACCCAGGGTCACACAGCAAAGCCGACCCTGCAGGAGTCTGCATCATTCTTTGCATGGCATTGCTAAGAGGAAGATCCCCCCCCTACCCTTGGCTCTACACTCCAGCTGCTGTCTGCCATCTGTAAAGCCACCACAGCTCTCCTACTGGAGTTCCCATCTGCACAGTGACAGCTTGGTTTCTTCTTACTGTCAAAGCAGCCACAGCCTCAGTGCTTCTCAAATCTCCCCTTTTCAGCTGATTTCCTCTTTCTTGTGGCTGGGCAATTCCTCCCTCTCACAGTCATCCCTCTGCCCCACTCTGTGCCCACAGACCCAGAGAGGGCACACAGAGCCAGCCCTGTCCCAGCTGCTGCTGCTTCACATCTGACAGTCTCAGGAGCTGAGATCCAGGCCGAGACAGCAATGCCCAGACATGGTTTGTAGGACGTTTGTGATAGGAAATAGGGAGGCTTGTGATTAAACCTGCCCCCTAAGGAGGAAGGCAATGCTGCCTGCAGCCCCAGCAGGCATTACAAAACATCCCCATTTACAGGAGGGTTTTAAATAGCACAATTCAGGAACTACAACTGCACAAATTCCCGCATGCCCTGGAATAAGTTTGGGAATGGACATGGTTCTACCACCTGTGCAATGCCATAGAAATAACAACCATCCACCTGTAAACCTCCATCCTCTCCCCTGCTGCACAAAGGGAAGCTCAACAGCAGTGCACAAATGTCCCAGCAATGTCTGAGCACTGCTCTGTGCATCCCAACCTGCTCATCCCATCCACTCCTGGCTGGGCAGCAGGATTGGGGTGGCACATTGCAATGGGCACAGAGGAACATGGAAGCCCCACACATGTGAGGAAGAGGCTGGCTGTGCTCCACACTCACGTTATCAGACGTGATTTGCCCTTCTGTGGGGAGCCTCTGCTCTTTCCCAGCTCATCCTCCAGCGTCTGGGACTCCAGGATCTCATTCAGGCTGTTGTTGGCTGCGGGGCAGCTCCATGAAGAGCCTCCCCTCCACCGACCGGCACACAACAGCCGCTCCCGCGCACTGCGGCTCAGCCAATCGGAGCCGGCGGAGCTGCCGCTGCCCGATGGGACCCCCCCCCCCACATATTGACCCCCCAGACGAGGAAGAGGAGGAGGAGAGCGACGAGGAGCTGCCGCAGGAGCTGACGTTGGGGCGGGGGGGCAACGCGGGGGGGGGGTCGGCAGTGGGGGGTGGGGGAGGGGGTGGGGCAGCATTACCCCCGGACCCCGTGGACCCCCCCCAGCCAAAGTGCTGCTCTCCGACCCCCGCGGGCTCTTTGTGCAGCCGCTGCCCTCCAGTTATAGGACCCCCCCCCCCATATTGCGCTTTGCTCACCCCCACCTCCGGAACCCCCCCCCCACTCACCACATCGCCCCTTCCCCCCCCGGGTGGGGTTATGGGGGGTGGGGTGGGGTCGACGATGTGCCGTAAGCCGCGCCGGGGTCGTGTGACAAACCCCCCCCCCATCAAGATGAATGGGGCGCTGTCGGGGGGGGGTCAGCCGTAAGGATAAAGCGGGGGGGTTAATGACGGGGGGGGGCAGTGCTATAGGGAACGCAACTAATCTAAGCCCCCCCCCCCCACATTAACACCCCATTGTGTGTGGGGGTGGTGGGGGTGGGGCACACAATAACCCCCCCAAAGGCCAAACAGCCCCAACACCCCCCCTCAAAGCCGCTGACTTACGCTGTGCCCCCCCTGCATGAAGGGCCCCCCCGCATCGATTGAGCCCCCCCCAATCCCATCTATAGTTGAGAGCTATGCTTTTTGTAACCCCCCCCTTTTAAAGCCCCCGCCCCCCCCACAATGTTGTGCACGATGTGCTGCCCCCCATGAGCCCCTGACCCCCCCCCTTAAAAGATGGGGTGGGGGGGGTGGTCTCGGACCCCCCCTCCTTTAAACGATGGGGTGGGGGGCGGATTGTCACTGCCCCCCAACACCAAAATGGACACCCCCCTTTTAAAGGATGGGGTGGGGATGGGGGGGTGGGGGGTGAAGGTGATCTCGCCCCCCCCCCCATTAAAACGGACCCCCCACCCCTTTAAAGGATGGGTGGGGGTCGGTTACGGGCCCCCCCGGCGCTGTGTGTGTATGTGCTTCCCCCCCCGTTTTGCTCCCCCCGTGGCGCAGTGTGCTGGGAAAGGATCTCTGTGTGGAGATTGCTTCTACTAGAGGTAGTTCTATAAGACTGTTATATAGAGCTGTGCAGGGCCTGTAAAGAGAGTTGAGGGGGACTCTAGTGGGCATATGGGGCTGTGGTGGGCAATAGGAGGACTAGGGGCTCTAGGGGGCTCTGAGGGTGTGTAGGGGTTGTGGATCAGGTTGGATCTTAGGAAGATGTTTTTCACTCAGAGGGTGGTGACGCACTGGAACAGGTTGCCCAAGGAGGCTGTGGATGCCCCATCCCTGCAGGCATTCAAGGCCAGGCTGGATGTGGCTCTGGGCAGCCTGGTCTGGTGGATGGCGTCCCTGCACATAGCAGGGGGTTGGAACTGGATGATTTTTGGGATCCTTTTCAACCCAGGCCATTCTATGACTGTACAGTTCCATAGTGGAACAAATATAATATGCTAACTGTGTAAAACATGGAGTCAGACCTGTGTGATTTGTCCACACCAGGAGGTGATTAGAAAACAATTTGTAAGCTACAAAGCTGCTTGCTGGAAAGGAAAAGAAAATAAAACTACAAGAAAAAGGGAAATCATTTCTTCCTGAAAATAGGAAGAATTATAGATCTGACATGAAATTTGAGTGAAGCTCCTGATTTTATGAAGCTATTCCCATTATTTTCTTGGTGCTGTGTTTCCCAAAATGAGTGGTTTCTGGCTCTGCTGCAGCACCAGTCTGCATGTGAACATCAACTCTGTTCACCATCTGGGAAGATTAGGACTTCCCTTCTCCTACCAGCACCACTGAATTACAGTTACTCAGTGGTTAAACAAAGGAATCCTTAAAGAAGGGTTTACAGCTGTCCTGTTGTCTGAAGTGCTTGGGGCATTCTGATGCTATTAAGCTCTATGTATTAACAAGTTAAAAAAGAAAAGGTAGGCATCTGATTGTTGTGACAGTTTCTAAGCGATTTGGAAAGCTGTACCACCCAACCACTCCTTCTATTTGATGGAGGTGACAAAGCTCAGTTTAATTTCTGACTGCTGTTTAAATTCTGAAGCTCGAGCTGGTTCCTGGAGCAGAAAAAGCTCGGAAGCTGTCCCTCCTACAAGCAGGCACCTCTGAGCAAAATATGACATCTCAGTTTCTGATGGTAAGGTCAGGAGATCTGATTCCAGCATCTAGCTTTTGGCTTAATACTGTGTTAGTGGGACCTTTGGCATCTAGCACTTAATGATCTTGAAGGTTTCTTCCAACCCAAGCCCTCCCATGATCCTATGATTCTGTGATTTCATTCAGGTTTATTGAGATGAGTTCTCCTGAATGTGCTGTTCTCCATATGATTATAATTGGAGTCCAGATGGGTGACTGAAACCAGACACCAAACTTTCTGATGGCCAAAATTAAATGAAATCAATCCTTTACTGTGTCAGTAGTCTGTAACTAGAGCCCATCAGGTAATTCCCAGCCTCCTGCCTGTATCAGTGGCTGCACACAGTGAAAAAGTCTGATGGGATTTTAACCTCTAAAATGTTCCAAAGCAACCAGAGGGTGAATATATTCACTATGTAAATACCTGCAGGAATAAGCTTGTCATGTATGTCCTCAGGTACCACAGTAGTTAATGGTGAGACTCAGTAGGTCATGCTGAAAGTTGAGTCTGCTGATTTTGAAGGTCTTTTGAAGGTCTTTTCCAGCCTACATGACCTTATGCTAATATTTCTGAAATTTATTTCTGTTCAGCTCCCAGAAAACCTCCCACCCAGCCCCCAACTGACCCCGTGGTGAAAAATAAAACAGAAACCTCAGTGACGCTGGCACCGCCCCATTCCAGTCGATGGCTACATTGTGGAATGCAAGAAACTAACTGGCTTCACCTGGGTGAGGTGCCACGAGTCTCATGTCCCCGTCCCAGAGTTCACGGTGAGCAATCTGTCTGAAGAGGCTGATGATCAGTTCCGAGTGTCTGCAGTCAATGCGCATGGACAGAGCCCGTCTCTGGAATTCCCAGGGAGCGTGCACCTTGGTAAGCACAAAAACCCCAATGGAAATGGGTCAGTGTGTGCTGAGCAGCTGTGTTGGTTCCCTAAAGATGCTTCCTTTGACTTTAAGGTTAGCAGTGCATTAACACACCAAAGGCTTTCCTTTATTCCTAGTTCTCCTATCTCCTATCAACCTCCAGCTACCACTAAAGTGATACGAGTTGTTTCTGTGACAGAGACATGAATATCCTTATCTTTTGATATCTCACATGTGCAAGAGGCAGAACTTTCTGTAACAGATCTTAAGCACAGAAGTGCTTCTTCTAGCACTCATGCAAAGGGAGAAGTAGAAATGTACCTATGATTTAATCTTCCATCTCTAAATGAGATACCAGACTTGCATCTAAAGAGCATTAAGACATACATGTTCTTCCTCAGACCCAGTCCTGGCTGTGAAATCCCCCCTAACAACTGGTGAAGCTGTACCTGGAGGGGATGCCATGTTTACTATTGACCTTACAACAACGTGCAAGCATGCCAGCTGATGAATGTCTGCAGTTCACAGCTATTGGCCAGTGCATTCAGTCACCAGGTTTACCACTGCATGACCATAGAGCAGTACTTTCAGCTGCAGGTTCAGACAGCCTTTCTGATTGCACTGGAATAGTTTAGAAGTAGGGGAGCAATCATTCCAATAATATCTCTATCAATCAGCTTTGCATGACAAAGTAGAACAAATAAACATTCATGATGGGAGGACCTGTTTGTCATTGGGTGGAAACCTCTGCAGAAGCATGTTTAGAGCATTATTAATCAGTAGAAGGAGATGTTTGGTTGATTTTTACTTAGTAAATCCAGCAAGAAGACCAAATGAAATATCGTGAATTGCTCAGCACTGACACAATGATGAGTGCAGGAACAGAAGGTGATACTTTTTCAGAGATGTTGCAGCAAACATTGACCACGTTAGCCTGATATAAATTGAAATAACGAGGCCTTTGCTCCTGACAGGTGCTGCAGTGAGATTTACCAAGAAGAGCAAAGATGTAGAAAAGATCTGCGCTTGGCTGCGTGAGGAAGCCAAACTGCAGGCTGAGCTTTCAGACACAGGCGCTACTGTGGAGTGGATGAAGGATGGGAAGGAGCTCAAGGCCAGTGAAAATTATGAACTGCAAATTGTGGGGAAGAAACACACCCTGAAAATTCACAACGACTCAATGGATGATGCTGCAAGTTATCAGTGCATCTGTGAGGGGGATAAAATGCTCTATCAGCTTTCAGTGAAAGGTATGTGATAGTCTGGGCTGTCCTCTTCCTGCCCAGGGCCAGCAGACTGCATTCACCTGACTCCCCGACAGTCCAGCTGTTGTCAGACAGCATCTGGGGTGTTTTCAGTGGCTGTTTTGACTTGAACTGGCCAATCTGCTTTGTAGAGCCATTTGATTTCTGTGTTCTGTCCTGTGATTCGTCCCTAAGATATAGAGGAAATCAAGGGAAAGACAGGAAAAAGAGCATCCCAGCCTTCCTGCTCTTCTGTCAGGGTGGCCACAAGAGATGATGTCAACATCTCTTTTTGTAGCAGTGATCCCAAATGTAGAAAACACCTGTGAAGAGTCACAGGGACTAAATTGATGGAGAGCAGAACTTCCTGCCAAGGCTTGTCAGCTAGTCTTAATTTTGCTTTTCTTCTCTCTCTTTGTCATGTTAGCATAATATTTCATACTGGCAGGTCTGCCCATAGAATTAACTGGCACAGGCTGCCCAGGTAGGTGGTGGGATCCCTGGAGGTGTTCAGGAGCTGTCGAGATGTGGCCCTGATGGATGTTATCAGGGGGCATGGTGGGGTGGGTTGGAGTTGGAATCAAAGGAGGACCCCCATGTATTTCATCGGGAAGCACTACTGGTAATAAGACCTTTGGAGCAAATCCTGGTAGGGCCACGCTCAGCTGGTCCAGTCTGGAGGCTGTTTCTCCTTACTGCAGTATCTGCAGTGAAAACCAGCAGCTGCTTTTGTGTGGTTGGGCTCACATCCAGCAGTGGTGATGGGACTACAATGATAAGAGACAGTTCCTGAAAAAATGAATGAAATTTGACTGTATGATAGGATGGAGTTAAATGTATTGACAGGATCTCAGTCATCCCAGTGTCCCTCAGCTGGCTCTCGAGCTCCTAAATACAGGCATTCTGTAGAACGTTGTTGAATTTGTATTATACATGCGTGTTCTTGGAACTGCAGAACAAATGCATGCATAATCCAGACTTTGATTTTAGCAGCTCTGACTGCGCTGTCTCAACAGACCCAACTCAGTTGTGTGCGCTGTTTTAAAATGATATGTTAACAAGAAGTTGGAAAACAAGCTCAATTACCCTCAGTAAAATAGGACCATGGCCTTAGGCTTAAACTTTTGGCTAAGACAGTGGTGAGATTTTGAATCTTTGAAGTCAATTATTCCACTGTGTGTTAATAGGGGCCAGTTTTATCATCTAACTTTTGCACTCCAATTAATTTCCATAAAGGAATTCTGTTTTTCTTTTCAGTCCTAAGTGATATCTCTATCTTTTAGGCTCGATTTGTTTGCCAGGGGGTTACAGTGCAGTAATAGATACCCCCTCCATTGATTTCCTTCTAGTTTGCTTGTTCCAATTCTTTCCTCAGTTTTCCTATTTTAGACATTTTCTTGAAGCCTTGGGCTTCTTCCTTTGGCTCTGTCCCCTGTCCAGTGTATGTCCTTCAACTTGTGGAGATAAGGTAATCTGGCACGTGGTTTATAAAAGCTGCCAATTTGCCAGCTTCTGAATTAGAATCTAGCAATTAGAACTAGGACTAAACGTGCACGTTTGATCTTATGATAAATGAATGCCTCATGGTCACCAATGTCCCTGCAGTTCTTTACCATCATATGTATTTTGTGTCTTCATATTTTGTTTCAGCACTGGCAAACTTCGTAATCAAAGAGACAAGTGGAGGAGTAATCAGGGCCGTTGCTGGAAAACAAGCTGAATTTGTTTCTGAGACCTCTGAAGCCAATGTCATGGTGAAGTGGTACAAAAATGGCAAAGAAATCAAGACCAGTAAGAAATTCACAATGGAAGATAAAGGGAAACTGCATAAGCTTGTGGCTTCAGCTGTAACGAAAGAAGACGAGGGAACATACATCTACACAATTGGAGATGACACTGATTTTTGATTGGAAAGTCTCAGGTAAGTTTGTGAGGCAAACATAGGATCACAATCCATGTAAAGCACTTCAGACTTAATTCATTTTATTTGTCCAATGCTGTGGGTTTCCAGTATTTAGGACAAAGATTGCATAGCTCTATTGAAGCAATTCTGACCTTCCTGTTGTCCCTATGCAAATCCACAGTATGAGCAAATAATGTAACTGTGTTGTGATGAATTCAAGACAGCCTTAGCTCCAGCTGGGGCTGGAGTCACGACTTGAGCCCTGACATCTGGGCTTCATTCATCTAGTTCATGTATTGCCTCAGCACTTACATCATCTTTAAACCTATGACTGAAATGGTCCTAAGTTATTAGCATGGGAATCCTGTCTCCTCTTTGGACAAATTAAACTCCACATTTGGAGAGTTGAGTGTCTCCTGCTGTACCCGAAGGACATTGTGATCTCTGAGGTGTCTCCCTGAGGTGCTGTAAGCACAGCCATTAGCTCATAGTGCAAGTAAAGCACTGTTAGGTCAAGCCTGGAGGAGTAATGCTTGTCACTGACATGTTCCTGTTCAGGGTGGAGCTGGAGGGTAAAATAACACAAGAAATTGTCATTGAAATTCAATATCTGTGAAATTCAGCTGGTTGCATTCACAGAACCTGGCGTTAAGATCTGTTTTCTGTTTTATATCTTGAGCCTATTTTCCATAACCCAGTCCTCATTTATGAACTGAAGCTCTACTGAAAGCCTTTCGCTGTGTATGCTCATGCTGCAGTGCAGCGCTTGTGACCTTTAACAGCACATTCACGTTCCTCTGATCACAGGATCCTTACGGTTGATTAAGACCCTCTAGTCTGACTGCTCACCCATCACCACCGTGATGCTCACCATCAGCTTAGCTAAAAACTCAGCAGAGATGATAGATCAAGCACAACACTGGATTTGGGGTGGCTAGAGATTCCTAAGATATTGAAGGATTGCTTGCAGGTGGTGTTGGTTCAGGTATTCACCCTGCATCCCACCTGCTGTTCTGTTTGGTTGAGAATCATGCATTCTGCAATTTCACTTTGTAATTCAAAGACCCTGGCTTTATCTGTTGAAAAACTGATCTAAAACAAGCCAAGAAGACTCCGTTGGAACTGGTTGATGCAGAACAAAGGCATCCCCAAAGGACAAGTTGCACTGTTTGATGAACATTATTGGATGAGAGCTAAGCTAAGATTTAAAAAGTTCTGGGGCTGTCTCTGAGCATCAAATACAGAGGAAGCCTGCATGATTCCCTGAGAATGGATACCTCCTACTTTGGTGTAGGGTTAAGGGAACACTAGCAGTAACTCCTATCACAAAATGTCGCATGGCTCAGACAAAATGCCATCAAGAGGGCTTAATTAGGAGCACCAAATGGTCGCAAGATGGTCTTAGGGCAGGGAAGTAATCTATCTATGTGATATTGATTGATGCTATTAGTTCTTAACAGCTTGACTCTAGAAGGACTGTTGTTCTTTGGTCACCTAGTTATAAAAGAATAAATGGCTCCTGTCTATTACAATTTTTAACGCATTTTTTGTTCACTGATGCCATAAATGTTCCTGGCATAGTAATTGGCCTTGGTATATTCAGTGACTGAAAGCAACAGTTGTTGCTCTAAGAAATGCAGTACAAAGCTAGGTCTGCCTGTAGCTGACAGCCATCAGCTTGCTCCTCAGGCAGGTTCTGTCTGTGTATGGGAGATCACAATGTGAACCACTGATTGATCAGCTGAGGCAAGTGTGGGGTCAGCTGTGGGAGCACAGGTGAAAGTTATGTAGCTGTGCTCCCTGGAGGGGTGGAGTTCGACTCCACCTCCTCTGAGACCTCATTTAAGGGCTGACCCTCACTGAGGCAGCATCTCTTGGAGATTGCTCACCAGGGAGGATCACCTCAGCTCTGGTGAGTTCCCTTTTCCTTATATCTTCTGTATTTCTACCATTTTACTTGTAATTGCTATCCTTGTTAATACCAGCATAGTTATTGCCAATACATTTGGCAAGCCAGGCAGGAGCCACTGACTTGGCATCTAGAAATATAAGGAAAAAAAAAAATGTCCTTTGTGTGGAAAATCTTTAATTGGTACAAGGGGGAGAAGACCACCCCCTTAGGGACATGCCTTCCTGGACAAATTCCAGGTTTTGAGGCGTCCCCATATTACCAATTAGCAACAATTATTGAACAATGGGGCCCTTTAAGAGTACCAAATAACATGGACGCCTATTGTCTAACTGATTACTTTCTAGGACTACAAAAAGATATCTTAATTACAAAAGAAAAGCGAATGGCTGCATCTATGGCAGCCTGGCCATTATTAAATGCTTTAAATCGGGCAGAGATAAAATCAAACAACATTGCACATGAAAATGAATTGTTAAAGGCCCGTATTGAAAAATTGGAGGGTGAGATCAATCTATTGACAGGAAAAAAACCGTCATTTTCTTCCTCCAACCCTCAAATTAGATACATTTCATTTAATGACGATCAAGATCCTGAAGAAATGAATCAAAATAAGATCACTAAATCTGATCTAGAAAAACCATCTGAGACGGACTCACTAGAAGTCCGTCCAGTAATAACTCAAAAAACAAAGAAAATTCAAGATCGACCAGCAGGAGTGCCTCCTGATCAATGGCCCCCTGCCGAATCTGTTTTACATGTAACAGCCCGTCCATATACGCCTACTGAACTCATGGACCTAGTGCAACGATTTAGGCAAAGGCCAAGGGAAAGTGTTCCGGCTTGGTTATTACGGTTATGGGATTCAGGGGCAGATAGTGTACTGGTTAGTGGCCCCGAAGTATCTAAGTTGGCCACAATAACAGTACATCCTGCCCTTCGGCAGAGACTGTATGCTGGGACTCAGTTCCCTGAAGAAAACCATTCAATTGTAGAATGGATAATGGCTGCTTGCCGCATGGTGTGGACAAATAAAACTGACATGCCAGTAAACACAGGGATGTGGTCTTCTATGGAAGACCTTCAAAATTATATACGCGAATTAGGTATGAGAGAGGCTATCTACGAAGACACATTCGATAGCCCTGATATGGTTAAATTTTCTGCGGGAATGAGGGACCTAATTTTACAGTAAGCACCCTCTCATATGTATGGAACCTTGGTTTCCATACTTAATCCAGTAGTATCCGCAGAGGCAGTAGTCCAACAAGCCGCCCAATTGGTAGCAGATCTCGGAGAAACTGAGCGTTTACGAGCTAAGCGCAATATCAGGGTGATTGAGGATGCCGAGGCTTTTCCAATAGTGCAAGCCAGAAGATCGGCCCCGCGAACTTCTCGGGCAGGACCTGTTAGGGTATCCCGGAAACAAATGTTTAATGATCTGCTCCGGGCAGGCGTTCAGTTTTCAAAAATTGATGGGCAGCCCAATCAGGTTCTCCTTCAGTTGTGGAAGCAACTGAAGGATGAACAAAAATTTCAGAATAAACCCAAAAGGCCAGGGATAAGATTTATAGAGCGGCGACCAACAACAACATGGAATTTAGAAGATTTTATAGTTCCAAATAGGAAAAAGAAGCCACCTCAGGTGCCTCGGGTTATGACACCGGAGGTATCGGAGGTAAAAGACTTGAATCTGGCTCAGTTCATGGCTTGACGAGGGATGTCAGTCCTCCTAGGGCCTCTAGACGGGACCGGAGGCCCTATGTGGAACTGACGATATACTGGTCCCGAAAGAATATACAGAAGGTTATGGCCCTAGTTGATACCGGGGCAGAGACATCTATAATATATGGAGACCCAACTAAATTTAAAGGTAATAGAGTGATGATTGGAGGTTTTGGGGGACAAACCATTCCGGTCACCCAAACCTGGGTAAAACTGGGGGTCGGGCGTCTTCCACCACGGGAATACAAGGTATCCATTGCCCCAATTCCAGAGTATATATTAGGAATTGATATCCTGTGGGGTCTGGCTCTCCATACAACAGTGGGAGAGTTCCGATTGCGGCAGAGATGCATTAGTATCCGGGCAATCCAGACAATATTGAGAGGCCATGCAAAACATGAGCCTATTTGTTTGCCGAAGCCACGCCGGATTACTAATGTGAAACAGTACAGACTCCCGGGTGGGCAGGATGAAATAACAAAGACGGTGCAGGAATTAGAAAGAGTGGGTATTATAAGGCCTGCACATAGCCCATATAACTCCCCAATATGGCCAGTGCGAAAACTGGATGGAACATGGAGGATGACAGTAGACTATAGGGAATTAAATAAGGTCACGCCACCTGTTCATGCGGCTGTACCCAATATTGCCTCCCTAATGGACACACTAAGCAGGGAAATCAAAACATATCACTGTGTCTTGGATTTGGCGAATGCATTCTTCAGTATTCCAATCAGTGAAGAATCGCAAGATCAGTTTGCATTTACATGGGAAGGGAGGCAATGGACTTTCCAGGTCCTACCCCAAGGGTACGTACATTCGCCCACTTTTTGTCATAATTTAGTGGCACGTGATCTGGCTAAGTGGGAAAAGCCAAATAATGTCAACTTATATCATTATATTGATGACCTCCTGTTAACATCCGATTCATTAGAGGCGGTGAGACAAGCAGCAGATTTGTTGATAGCTTACCTGCAGAAAAGAGGGTGGGCTATAAACCCACAGAAGGTGCAAGGTCCGGGGCTATCTGTAAAATTCCTGGGAGTAATTTGGTCCGGGAAAACCAAAGTACCACCCAGTGCGGTAGTAGATAAAGTCCAAGCGTTTCCAGTCCCTACAACATCAAAACAATTGCAAGAATGTTTGGGTATATTGGGGTATTGGCGCTCCTTTATACCTCATTTAGCTCAGCTATTAAGGCCATTATACAAGCTTACAAAGAAGGGTCAATCATGGAATTGGGGAAAGATAGAACAGGATGCTTTCCAACAGGCAAAACTGGCAGTTAAACAAGCTCAGGCGTTGGGTATATTTGATCCGACCCTCCCAGCTGAACTAGATGTTCATGTTACTCAAGATGGTTTTGGCTGGGGCCTGTGGCAACGCCAGAGTTCTGTTCGAACCCCCATTGGATTCTGGTCTCAGGTTTGGCACGGAGCAGAAGAACGATATAGCATGATTGAGAAACAGTTATTGGCTGCCTATTCGGCATTACAAGCAGTAGAGCCGATAACGCAAACAGCAGAGGTCATAGTTAAGACTTCATTACCAATCCAGGGGTGGGTGAGAGATTTGACTCACCTTCCTAAGACGGGGGTGGCCCAAGCACAAACAGTGGCACGATGGGTCGCCTATCTAAGCCAGAGAAGCAGTCTGTCTTCATCTCCACTTAAAGAAGAACTACAGAAGATCCTAGGCCCAGTGACGTATCACAGTGATACATCAAAAGAACCGATGGTTGCTCCACCAGAGAAGAGTCCCGTTCAGGAAGGAAGATATCCTATTCCTGAAGATGCCTGGTATACGGATGGGTCCAGCAGAGGCAACCCGAGCAAGTGGCGAGCAATAGCATACCATCCCTCTACTGAGACCATCTGGTTTGATGAGGGGGATGGTCAAAGCAGCCAATGGGCAGAATTGCGAGCCGTGTGGATGGTTATAACTAAAGAACCTGGTGACGGCGTCCTGAACATCTGTACAGATAGTTGGGCTGTGTACCGGGGGCTCACTCTGTGGATTACGCAATGGGCTACCCAGGAATGGACTATCCACGCCCGACCGATTTGGGGTAAAGACATGTGGGTAGACATTTGGAATACGGTCAAACACAGGACAGTATGTGTCTACCATGTCTCTGGTCATCAACCCTTGCAGTCACCAGGAAATGATGAAGCTGACACACTGGCCCGAATCCGATGGATTGAGAATTCACAATCTGAAAATATTGCCCGTTGGTTACATCAGAAGCTACGGCATGCTGGACAGAAGATAATGTGGGCAGCTGCTAAAGCATGGGGGCTGCCTGTACAACTATCTGATATCGTTCAAGCATGTCAGGATTGCGATGCTTGCTCAAAGATGAGACCGAGACCGTTGCCTGAAACAACATCCCACATTGCTAGAGGATATAGTCCTCTTCAGAGATGGCAGGTCGACTACATTGGGCCCCTCCCTCGGTCTGAGGGGGCGAGATATGCCCTGACCTGCGTTGACACTGTAAGTGGACTGCTGCAAGCCTATCCTGTACCAAAGGCAAATCAAGCATACACAATTAAGGCACTTACTAAACTGATGTCTGCATACGGGACACCTCAAGTTATCGAGAGTGACCAAGGGACTCACTTCACTGGAGCGATGATACAGCGCTGGGCAGAAGAAAACAACATTGAATGGCGATTCCACCTGCCATATAACCCAACAGGGGCAGGCCTTATTGAACGTTATAATGGTATCCTTAAGGCTGCCCTGAAAACAGACTCTCAGTCCCTGCAGGGGTGGACAAAAAGATTATATGAAACCGTGCGGGACCTGAATGAAAGACCTCGGGATGGCAGACCCAGTGCCCTGAAAATGTTACAAACTATATGGGCCTCCCCTCTTAGGATCCAAATTACAGGCACCGATAATAAGGTAAAACCGCAGGTTGGTACTGAAAATAATCTTCTGCTCCCTGCCCCTGAGAATTTAGAACCGGGAATCCATAAGATAAATTGGCCTTGGAAGGTGCAGGTAGGACCCAAATGGTGTGGCCTACTTGCACCTTGGGGGAGATTATTGGAGGTGGGAGGTTCAGTCACCCCCTCGGTGATAGGTACATGGCCTACTGACATCGTGGTCAATACTCCGGCCTTTATTGCTAAAGGAACACCTATTATGTCCCTATGGCAGATCAAGACTCCTCCTCTGGTGCCAGATATAGTTATACAGCCACAGATATCTGGCCAGAGGGTATGGTATCGGAGGCCGGGACATAATCCAGTACAAGCAGAAGTATTGACCCAAGATAAGAATACGGCCTGTATCTTGCCCTGGAGGGCGGATCTTCCCCTCCTAGTACCCTTGAAACATCTATATTACTCCCCTTAAGATTGATTCTAAGCCTCTAGGACCATTACTCTGGACTGATGAAACGCAGACGGACCTGCACTTCAAGATGATTTGTCTCCGGTAACATCTATCAAGCACTGGCCCATGGAAGATCATAAACACCCATCCAATCATCATCATTTGAATAATATCAACATCTAATGCGACGGGAGATTGTATCAGCGTCGTGATTGGGTCTCTGTAATAAGGGGAACTCACCTAATCATTGGTTCACGTTGTGAAGGGGTGGAGTGTATGGGAGATCACAATGTGAACCACTGATTGATCAGCTGAGGCAAGTGTGGGGTCAGCTGTGGGAGCACAGGTGAAAGTTATGTAGCTGTGCTCCCTGGAGGGGTGGAGTTCGACTCCACCTCCTCTGAGACCTCATTTAAGGGCTGACCCTCACTGAGGCAGCATCTCTTGGAGATCGCTCACCAGGGAGGATCGCCTCAGCTCTGGTGAGTTCCCTTTTCCTTATATCTTCTGTATTTCTACCATTTTGCTTGTAATTGCTATCCTTGTTAATACCAGCATAGTTATTGCCAATACAGTCTGGATGGAATGAAGGGCATGAAATACTGATGTGCTCATCAAACGCTGCTTGTTAGCTTAGAGACAAGGTGTTGAATTGGTTTGTTCATGTATTGCAAACAGGTTACTTAGCTGCCTTCATTTTAGCTTCAGAAGAACATGTGCAGAATACAGAATTGATTAGAAGAAATAAGAACTGTCTGCATAGAACTTACTCTTTCCTTACACAGGAGAATCAAGCACACGTTTGTATGTGAGTACCTCCAGAGGTGAAACTTGATCCCCCAGATGTAATGAGCAGAGACATTACAATCAGTTCTAACTGTATCTTAATGCTGTGCTGAATAAGCCTGAGTCAGGATGTAAACCACTTTCTCTTTTTTTCTTCAGATGAAGCCATTAATTTTGTCAGCAAGTCCAAAACGACTCCAGAAATATCAGTCAGTCCTTCTGAAGACCTGGAGCTGGTGTGTGAGGTGTCAGCTGCAAGCGGAGCTGTCGTATAGAAGAAAGATCAAATAGAGGTGAAGCAGGACCAGAGGACAACCATCATCTCCCAGGGGACGCACCGCAAGCTCATGGTCAAAAATGTGACCCTGAAAGACCAAGGGAGCTACAGCTGTGAAACAAAAGATGACAAAGCAACATTCCAAGTGAAAGTCAGAGGTGAGAAAATGCTTGGAATCCCAGAGATAAAGGAACACTTCATTTTGTGTGTCTTGCATTTGGAGGATCAACTTACAGCCTCTCTGGTGCAAAACATTTTGGCTATAGGACTTTCTTTGTCATCTAGTGTCATAGCAACACTTTTCTACATGTGCTTTTCCATCCAGGAATGAATTACTGCAACAAACAATAGGCAAGGAGGGTAACTTGTGCAGCTCTTGTAGTCAGCTGGTGTCTGCAGGGTTACAGTGCAAGAGCACACCAGGCATGCAAGGAGTGAGAAAAGGGGAGGTGTTTGATGAGATCTGGTTACAAAATTTGAATGACACAATGAGGTGGAAAATGCCACTAATCAGACTCATAAATGGCCTGGGTTGCAAAGGCCCACAGTGCTCATCCAGTTCCAACCCCCTTCTTCCTATGTGCAGGGTTGCCAAGCAGCAGCCCAGGCTGCCCAGAACCACATCCAGCCTGGCCTTGAATGCCTGCAGGGATGGAGCATCCACAGTCTCCTTGGGCAACCTGTTCTAGAGGGCCATTCCCTTCTGATTTACTGGAAATGTAGAGAGACATCAGAAGAAACAAAGAGAAGGGAGGAGGTTCAGCAGTGCATGCAGGTGTTCTAAATCTCATGTCCAAATCTGCTATCAGACTGCAAAATGTTTAGATTTATGATATGATATGAAATGATATGCCTATTCATTTCCCAAGGCAAAATAGAGGGGAAAGTATTTTCCTGTCTTAATGAGGCATCATGATGGTCCCTGTGAAGGGCAAGTATAATGAAAATGGGGAACTGGAGTAAGCTCTGCAGCAGACTACAGCAAAATGGTGTGACTGTTGTGATGTCCCTGCAGAGAAAGAAGACGTGTTTACAAACAAGGACAAGGTACAAAAGGAGGTGAAGGCTGCACTGACTCAAAATGCCACGCTGAGCTGCGAGGTGGCCCAGGAGAAGATGGAGGTGAAGTGGTACAAGGAGGGGAAACTGATCACCTCGAGCAAGAAGTTCAAGGTGGAGTCAGAGGGCAAACAGTGTCGGCTGGTGGTGATCCAGGTAGAGAAGAAAGATGCAGGGGAGTACAGCTGCGAGGCTGCTGGCCAGAAACTCACCTTCAAGATTCATGTCACAGGTGAGAGAGAACACATTTTGGCCTTTCATTCTAGAATGTTTTAGAAAACGGTCATTAGTTTGTAAGTTTTCCCTGCTATGCTTAAAATTTTTGGAGCTGAACTTTGGGGTGGTTAATTTCTGATGAGGAAATTGAACAAATTATTCTAAATACAGTTGTGAGGCAGCTCCATCTTTTAAAATCTTCAGGAATTTCCTTTTGCTGTGGGAATGAGGCCATAGACAAGAAAGTTCTGATTGCACTTCTCCATTCCCACGTGCCTGTACCACTAGAACAACTCTGCAATGCAGCTGCGTCTCAGGAAGTTTCAGAACAGGGGCTTTGTGTCAAGCACTAGGGGGTGTGCTCTATGTAACATGTTTTTGTCTTGGAAGGGCTCATTTAGCATGGGAGAGAATACTACAGGAATGTTTTGTATAAGTTGATGTTTTGAAGACATAAGTAAATGGCAGCTAGGGGACGAAAGAGTCATGAGAGTCATACAAGAAGCATCACAGAATGCCTTTTGTTGGAAGGGACCTGGAGGATCATCCAGTTCCAATCTCTGTCCTGGAAAGGAACACATTCTTTGAGACTAGGTTGCTCTAACACCCATCCAGCCTAGACTTGAATGTTTTCAGGGATGGGGCATCCATAAATTGCACAACTTCTCTCCACATCATTCTCTTGGGGCATCAGACTGGGAGAACTGATTCATTTTTCTGACTCCTTCCCCAAAACCTGCTCTTCTTTCAAGAGGCCAAACTAATGTATCTCTCTCTTTTCAGAGCCAGAATTTGTATTTACAAACAAGGAGAAGGTACAGAAGGTGGTGAAGGCTGCAACAACAGAAAAATGCCACGCTGAGCTGCGAGGTGGCCCAGGAGAAGATGGAGGTTGTCATCAATTTATAAGCAATGAGCCAATAATGTTCCAATTATAAACTTTTATTAACTGTAGCGGGTAAAACTAAAAGGCAATTCAGCGCTGGGCGACAGGGGGATTATTGTTCCTCCAACTGCCGCGCCGTCCCGTCCCTTGCAACTTCTTTTGTATTGTCCATCCCGAGCGTATTGTCCTTTAATTGGTCGGTTGTGATCGTGCGACTTGGTGTGTCGTTCCTTGGTTGGTCCTTCCGTGGAACTTTGTATCCATCGGGGCGCGCTTTGCCTGTAACTACGCAGAGTACACAATCTACCCATAAAATTAGAGTGTTCTGCAACCTTTGTGGCCTCCATATTCCACCATTATATCCCGGTCCTAATGAACAAGCACTCCACCACAATGCTACCACATCCCGGTCTTAATGAGCAAACATTTTATCACAGAGGTCAAGTGATAAAAGGAGGGGAAACTGATCACCTCGAGC
The DNA here is from genome assembly GCF_054131305.1 of Coturnix japonica. Classification (NCBI taxonomy): domain Eukaryota; kingdom Metazoa; phylum Chordata; class Aves; order Galliformes; family Phasianidae; genus Coturnix; species Coturnix japonica. The sequence continues at coordinate 14,296,518 of NC_140671.1, read as the reverse complement.
AAGAAGTTCAAGGTAGAGTCAGAGGGCAAACAGCGTCGGCTGGTGGTGAGCCAGGTGGAGAAGAAAGATGCAGGGGAGTACAGCTGCGAGGCTGCTGGCCAGAAACTCACCTTCAAGATTCATGTCACAGGTAAGACAGGTGTTGTATGAAATACAGCAGAGAACAGTAAAGTAAAATCTAGTTTCTATTATACTGCACCTGGATCACTGTAGTCTGTGCTGAGGTTTTTTCCCTAGACTTGATTGCCTGGGTTTGTAGAAAGTATTTGGTTTCAGTATGACACAAAGACCTGTTTCAGTCTGTCTGTAGAGCAATAATTAGTAATATATGTACAGTGGAAGCAATATTCAAGATATTATTCAAATCTCTCCTGTGCCTGAGATCCCAAACTGTAATTCTTGTTCACCTAAACATTTGACTAAGATAAGTATGTGCAGTGAGGCTGGAGTGCATGTTCTACGTGCAGCCTTTCATGGCAGGAGAAGCAGGAACTTCTCCTAGTAGTACACTGCCTTTTTACTATGCCTTTATGTTGGAGGCTGCATCTGGATAGGTGAGTCTGCTACTCACAGTAAGAGACCTGGTAGAGCTGACTATTGCCAGAGCTCAAAGTAAGATAGATATCTGCAAATCACACACAAAGAACAAAGGACTGCGTTGGTGAGCATATTTCCTTTGTGCCTTTGACAGTCACAGTTGTGGCAATGGTAGAGGCCATGAGGAGTCTGTTCAGGAAGCCAGGAGTACTGCTCTGGGTCATGAAAAGGCAGCCAGTGGTTTGACTATCACATGTTTATGTGTTTTGATGTTTCACAGTGGGTCTTAAGTAAAAGGAACTCAGGTTTTGGTTGCCTGCAGGACAGATGTTCTTTTGGGTTCAATATGTTTGCATAGTGACTTGCAACCATGGGACTGGTGTTCAAGGACCCTCTTGGTTCCTTCAGTTCCTAGGTTCTTTCTTGCCTAGATTTGACACTTTGTTTCAACAGAAGAGCTGATATTCTCTAGTGAAGGCTATTAGTTTGGGCACAAGTGGTAACCTAAACCTGTTCCAACCTGTACATACAAACCTGCAAGTTGGTCTCATTTCGGTCCCTCAGTCAATACTTTTTCTTTTCTTCCCTCAGAGCCAAAACCTGTGTTTATAAACCAGGAGCAGGTGCAGAAAGAGGTGAGTGCTGCCCTGGCAGCAAGTGCCTCCCTCAGCTGTGAAGTAGCACAGGATCCAACCGAAGTAAAATGGTACAAGGATGGAAGACTGCTTGCCTCCTCCAGAAAGTTCAGAATGGAATCTGTGGGCAAAACACGGCGTCTGGTTGTGGAGCAGCTGGAGAAGAAAGATGCTGGAGAATACATCTGCGAGGCTGCTGGCCAGAAGATGACCTTCAAGTTGGAAACAACTGGTGAGCATTCGCTTTGGGAGCACTAAGCAGCTTTTTATGTGGCTTAGAGGAAGACTGGCTGTCTTCTACCCTGTGGGCATGGAACAGCCACAATTCCCCCCGGAACAACATCAATGACCCACACCACAAGTTGGATTCTCCTTTTTAATGTAGTGGTAGCGAGGTGAAAATCTGGCTGTGGAATATTTTTGACTAAGGAACTTCTACTTTAATTTCTAGATGCGCTGAATTACCCTCTGGAGTGTCTTTCTGAATATATAAGCAACCATGGGTGACTATGATCCTGATTTATATCTAGGTTCAGGCTTACTTTTTCAGTTAGGTTAGATCAATAGCTCCAGAGAAGATAGGGAAATACAGCAGTTCACTGATACCATGTGTCAGAAGAATGCAGCTCAGTGCTGGGCAGTTTGCTGCTTCATTCCCTCTTACAAGTTGCACCCAAGGCTGGAAAAGACCACTGAGATAGCTGAGTCCAACCCAGCCCACCCTCACTGGACTTACTAACCACGTCCCCAGTGCCACATACCCGTGGCTCTTGAGCACCTCCAGTGACTGCGGTATATCAGCGTGGTTGCTTCAGTTGTGGGAGTTTTCAGACACTGGCTGTTGTTCTAGCGAGACAAAAAACCAAAACTGATGGAACAGTGTCTATACAGGAAGCAACTGGCTGTCCTGATGGCTGCCAACAGTTTTACACAAGGTGTGTCATGCAAGCTTGCATGAGTCTGGTTTAAAAACTTGCTGTTCTGATGGAAGGAGAGGATGTTGGTACAGGATAACTGCGGGATTTGTGCTCTCCCGACATCCAGTTGCAATCACAGCTTATTGTTGCTATAGAAAACAGCTTCTCTGTAGACAAATTGAGTTAGTTCCAATAAGTGGCTGAAGCCCTAAGTGATCCAAGGTGAAGCATGATCCAAACTGGAATTTAACTAATTGTAGTAGGGAATCCAAGCCTTAATGAGATGAGTTATTTAAAATATGAGTCCTCCATCTAAAACAGCATTGAACTCTTACTCTGGTTTATGATAGAAGTGAGAGTTTAACAGCAGAAGTCTGAAGTTATGCTCCATATTTCTCATCACTCAAGAGAATATTTGAATATATGAATTCCTTTGGCTATGTTAGAGCTCATAATGAGGTCAGCTGATGTTCTTTAAATGCTCGGAGTCTAGCAATGTGGGGAAGTGGACTGCTATTTGCTGTTGAGCTTTAGGCTAAGAAGCCTGATTTTAGAGGACTGTGGACTTCCCCTTTCCCTTCCCCTCTCCTCCCCTTCTCCCTGGACTGATCCCACATGGTTTGAGAATGATTTCAGATCAAGGTAAATGAGGAATCGCCGTGTGAAAACCTGTTGTTTTACTGCACTATAAGAGACACTTAGTCAAAAGACAAGTGTGTGTTCCAAGCTTGAGATTGCAGGAGATCCTAGAAACAACTCAGCTGCTCAAACCTGTAGTCTGGCTGAATCTTTTATTGTCAGTTTTGGTCAGGAGGAGATGCTTGAGTAAGACAAATAAAAGGTCACGGGTAAGTTGGTCCTTCTTGTGATATACTTCTAGGCTTTCATCAGGGAGAAGCTTAATTAGTCCAAATAATCATAGCAGAAACCACACCAAGAGCATGAGAGTGAAATTTATACTTTCTTGACGTGAAGGAAAATTTTACCTGGTTCTGCCATTCCCCAAATATTTGTTTCCTTATGACAAGAAGAACTTTGCAGAAGTAATTTTTTTTTTTCAGTCTTGCGTGCAACACAAAAAGGGGTAAAATCTAGGAGGCCACCTGAAATGTTTTTTCCATCTGGAAGGATCCATTTAACAGCACCCATGGACCTGGTTATGAACAAAACTAAGTTCCCAACTAAATCCACATTCTTCTTTCTCCTTCTCAGAATTGCCTGTGAAAATCAGCAAACCATTGGCAGACAGTAGCGTCATTGAGAAGGACAAGGTCACATTTGAGTGTGAGCTGTCCAGGCCCAACATGGACGTCAAGTGGTTCAAGGTATGGCATGTAATGGTATTTTCCTTTCTGACTTCTCTGGAAATGGATGAGAGCCTTTAATTTCACTTCCAAGGGATGCGAGTCTGAGCTTTTCCTTGATAGCTTTTTCACTGCTCTCTTTTCTTTATGCTCTTTTATTTGCCCAGATCAGCACTCTTTGTTATTATGTCCTGAGTTCATTTATCAAGTTGAAATTGAAGTTTGTTTTGGTTTTATTGTGAACTTTTTAGGTCATGCTGCACAAAATATTGTTGGTTGAACTACAGTACAGTCTTGAGCTTCAAGTCTAACACAGAAATTCTCAGCTGGGATTTTGTAGCCTTGTTGTGAACTGGGTTTTTGGGGTGAAATCTCAGTTTTCTTTGCACCTGACAGTGTGAGAATTTGCTCTGGCACTTTGTGTACCTCCCTGGTGCTCAGCTGTTCCTTCCCTTACTTGGGGATAACGTCATTTATTCAAGGTGATGTCCAAACAGGCTTGTTAACAGTCCTCCGCAGTGCTTTAAGCTGTCATAGGTCAGCCAGAATTTATGCATGTTCTATAGCCATTCCTTCATGTTGAAAACACTGCACTGTGCTTAAGCTTCAGCATATGTTCCAGTAAGCACAGTTCCATTAATTCTAGGGGAGTGGGTGAATTAGGCATAGATCTGAAGGCTCCCTTTGCTGAGTGCAGAGATGGAAGGACTAATGGAGATCTGACTTGATATTTTCCCTTCTAGGATGGGAAGGAGCTCTGTCAAAGTAAAAAAGTGGGCATTACTTCCCAGGGAAATAAGAGAAGTCTCATTATTCACAAGTGTGAATATGAAGATCAGGGAACATCCACATGCTGAGCAGCCTAAGACAAGACATCAGCTACCCTAAAGGTTCATTTTATGTTTAACTGAAAGAGCAAATAAATCCTCTTGTGGTATTTTGCACCACGGGAAGAAATGCTTCATGGGCAGTTTGGGCATTTCTTGGTTAGTCCTTTTGGATACCTTTCTCTTTCTTCTTTATGCTCAAGACAGATTTTCCCTCCATGTGTTGCATTGGTTAAACCCCAGTTTGTAGCTCATCATTGGGCTCTGAAGCATCAGACTTGTTACTGAACACACGGGTCTGCTGTGCCCTGGTAGATGCCACCTTCCCAAGGGACGTATGAAAGGATGCTTTTTTCTGATTTCCTACTAGATGCTGTCCTCATGTGGCCACTTGGGTTCAGTGTTAGCATGAACATGAACATGTGTCCTGTCCCATGACTTTGGTGAACTCTCATTTTCTCTCTCATTCTGCAACCAGGTTGGGTTGCTGTTTCAGTACTGGCTGTTTTATGTAGCCATTCCATTTGTTCTGGTTTACGTTCTTTTTTATTTTCTTTTTTTCAGGCATCATTTCTATACAGTAGACAAAGCCAGCCTATTACATTTGATTTACAGTTTTTAGCTTTTGCTGGTAAGCATTTCAGCTCTCAGGCAGTTTTACCAACAGCTTTGAAGAGCTGAAATGAACCAGCCTGGACACGATGGTCTGTTTTTGTTGGTGTAATGAATTTATGAAGTTAAACTGATTGACCCCATAAGGTTTTACAGTGTATGACTCACGTCTGGCAGAGTTATCACAGCAATGAGTTTATATACTTAGCATTTCAGGAGGCAAATGGTTGGGGATACTCTTTCATTTGCTTGCGTCTCAGAGTGAATCACTAGTATGTGAACCATCCTTCATCTCCTTTGTATTGCTTTTGTGTGTGTCTGTGTGTGGTTTCCCCTGTGAATTTCATTCTTTCCAGTTATATGGAAGTTCTCTTTTGAGCAGTGAAATTAGATGTTCCATCATCAGTCATAATGGTAAAGCTGAGTTGCCACGTTATCTGTGTCCTTTCTGTCTGGCGTCTCAATAACTGCTGCCCCACCACAATATCTGCCTAATACTTCAGCTCCATGGATGCCTCCTTGTGCAAACTGAGAGCCTGTATTTGGTGTGCATAGATCTGGGCTTACATCTGTGCTGGTAAATGCACTAGTGCATGGGCTAAGCAGTCCTGCCTCCTGTGCTGTGGGCATTGAGATGGGGCTCCTACAAGCTGCCCATTGCAAGATATTTAGAAACTAATTGCTGCGGAGGTTTCCATCCTCTTTTCAGACTAACTAAAATTTGGTTAGTGGGATCAAAACAGAAGGGGCAGGGAGGGAGAGCTGACCAAGGACTACTGATGGAACAACTATGAATCCTTGGTTCCTCAGGATTCCCTGCATCAGCAGTTGGCAACAGGAGTAAGGGGGCTCAGGAGGACACTGTGGAGTAGTGTGAAAAATGAGCGAAGAGAGTTACTAATTGATGCCTCTTGGAAAGTAGTCCAAGAGTGGTCCTCTTCCTAAACTCTCCTCTTGTGTGTGGTTTTATCTTTATGAGGTGTTCATAACAAGTGATGTGTAGATCTCCCTTATCTCATAATGTCTTTGCCTGCCTGCAGTGAATATGCAGGATACTGGATCATATACCAGCTTCTTTGAATTACTGCTCATGTCAGGAGATAAAATCTGCCTATTCTTTGAACTAACACTGGCGAGGGTTAGTTATTCTGGCTACCGAGAGAATGACACAGCAGATTAAACTCTTTCATTTCCTTCTTTGTCAAATGCCTTTTCATCTAACTGTGTGTCCCATAGAAATTCAGAGCAGTGTTGGCTGAGGGAAGTGGAAATATTTATCTCCTGTGTGTATCTGCCACCCTATTTAGACATGCTGGCAGAGCGCAGAGATTGGAGGAGTTGGATTAGGCAGTAGTTTCCCTATTGCTCACAGAACCACTTTTTCTGTGGTCTCCCAGCTACCCTGTGCCCAGTGGCCTATGCAAGATGGAGCGGAAAAGGCTCATTTTATGAACAAACAGGAACCTTTCTGGTCAGATTAATACCTGTGCTCTTTTAGAGAGATTTAGATACTAGAGATTTTAGGTACTGGAATAGGCTCCCCAGAAAGGTGGTTGAATCACCATCCCTGGTTGTGTTTAAGAGCCTTTTGGATGTGGTACTCAGGGATATGATTTAGTGTAGGGTTTTTAGAGTTAGGGTACTGGTTAGGCTGCGGTTGGACTTGATGATCTTCAATGTCTTTTCCAACCTGGGTAAATCTATGATTCTATGCAGGAACTCTTCTCCTGAGGTTAATCCAAGTTGTATCCAGGCCCTTCAGAAGGAAAGGGATATAGCAGCACAGAAATATGGCCTGATTCTGACATAACTAAATGCAGACCTGGAGAGTTAAAAGGGATTGTGTGATGTTCAAAGGATTTTGAAGCAAAGATGTCCCCTAGGTAAGATTTGTGGCTGACATTCCCCATACATTGTTTGTAGGCACACAAGCTAAGGAGAGACTAGTGATGAGCATGCAGAGAAGCCAATGGTTCAGACAGGTTTGTAGTGACACAACACTGTAGAGTTCTGTCTAGTTCTCCTTGGCATAGTTTGGAAAATAAAGATGAGGTAATTGGTGGTAACCAATATGGCTTCATCAAGGTCAAGCCATGTCTGACAAACTTGGTGGCCTTTCATGATGGAGTAACAGCATCAGTGGATAATGGGAGAGCAACTGACATCATCTACTTGGACTTGTGCAGAGCATTTGATCCCGTCCTGCATGACATCCTGGTCACCAAACTGGAGAAAAATGATTTTGATGGATGGACCAGTTGCAGGATAGGGAACTGTCTGGATGGTCACACTCAGAGAGCTGCAGTCAATAGCTCAGTGTCCAGGTGGAGGGTGGTGTTGGGACCAGTGTTATTTAACATTTTTGTAGGCAACATGGAGAGTGGAATCAAATGCAGCCTCAGCAAGTTTGCAGATGACACCAAGCTGAGCGGTGCTGTTGATGTGCTAGAGGGAAGGGATGCTACTCAGAGGGACCTGGACAGGCTGGAGAGGTGGGCCCTTGGCAGCCTCATGAACTTGAGTGTGGCCAAGTACAAGGCCCTGCACCTGGGTCAGGGCAATCCCAAGCACAGGCACAGGCTTAGAGGAGAATGATTTGAGAGAAGCCTTGACCCTGAGGAGAAGAGTTGGTGTGGAGGGAGGTGTCCCTGCCTATAGCAGGGGGACTGGAACTAAATGACCTTAAAGATTCAGTCAGTTCTATTGTTTTTCTACCCTTAATTTTGCTTGAAAGGTTTTAGAATAAATGAGATTCTGGTTTCCATGAAAACTGTTTGCAGGGAGCTCCATTGTAGCTAGTAGGTCTGTCTTTAAGTTCAAGGGCAATAATGCATTGACTGTGTTGAAGAGAGAAATGACTCAGGAATGGATGATGGTTTAGAATAAAACATAATCCTACTTATTTTCTATGCAAATATGTGTAAGGAAAAGATGCTGCACTCAGTTCTGGAAATACCCTGACAAATATATCTCTACTGTTTCACAGCTGGAGATATCAAGATTGTTAAAGCACTGGAAGATGTGGAAGTGAATGAATATGGGAGTGCATCTTTTGTCTGTGAGATTTCACACGATGAGGTTCAGACCCAGTGGTACAAAGAGGACAACAAGCTGAAGGCTGATGACAACATCAGAATGCAACAAGATGGTAGGGTGTAAGCGGGGGGTCTTTCTCCTGAGTGGGGGGTGGGTTGGAGATCAAGCATATAAGACATCTGAAATGAAGTGAAGAGGGTTCAGAAGCGAGTTCCCCTTTTGTTTTGGGACTGAGGTTTAGGTGGAACAGGTGACATGGTGGGATGCTTAGTGTGGGAAGTGTGATGCTATCCCACCATCCCACACTGCTGGGAGCAGGTAGGAAATGAGTGCAGTTATTTCCAAAGTGGGGGTGAACAGGGCAGTCAGTTCACCTCTCCAAAGAGGTATTGTCTGACTGTGAGTGTGATCCTTCTGTATCAGATACTTTGAATTTGACGGTGGCCGCATTTGATCAGTCCTTGTAGAAGCCATGTTTAGATTCTGCTTTGGTCTGCTCCATTTCCAGTTCAAAGTCGTTGGACACTAGATGAGACAGCTGCATCTCAGTAAAAGATGTGTTTGAATAGCTGTGATGTGCTTACTATTCAGATTTACAGAGCTGAGGTTTTGTCCTTGGCTATAGCAAAGAAGTCAAATCAGGTGAAATTAATTGTATTTCTGAACTAGACAAGTTTAAGTTTGGTAGCACCTAAATTTGGTGCGGTTTGTCATTGATTTCATCTGAAAGAAACTTGCAGGCTTTTTATCTGCTGTTGTCCCCAGCGTAAGATTATCCATTCACATCCTAAAGTACTTGTTATATTTTCAACTCACTCTTATTTGAATAAAAGCCTCAACAATTGGGAGCAATTTAATAAGCACAGAACAAGAGCTGGACCTTGCATTTGGTAGATACTGTACAGTATTACTTCATAGAAATGTAGTCAATGGCATTCCCTATAGACAATCGTTTGTTTTATCTTTAGAGTCGTTCAAAGAACCATTGTGAACTTGACATTAATTGGAATGGAATACACGCAAGAGACTTTCCTCTTCTTCCAATTGTCCTCATCCTTTCTTCTCTTCCACCCCTGCTTTGCAGATTACCATATAGAAATCACCAGGAAGTTGGAGGACAAGACAGCTTTGGAACGTCATTCTGTCATCCTGTCCTGTGACTTCATGCCTTCTCCAAAGGTTGTGAAATGGTTCAAGGGCCGCACACCCATCGAGCCCTCTGAGAAGTACAAGATCAAGAGGGATAAGCATTCAGTAGAGCTCAGAATTCTGAAGCTGAAGCCCGATGATGCTGGTGTGTACAAGTGCAAGGCAGGAATTGCAGAGACTGAGGCCATGCTGACAGCTGAAGGTATGAGCAGGGAGGGTGGCCTCTTCCATGTCCTATTTCACCTCAGATTTCTCTTCTTGAGGTTGACTTCTGCCGTTCTCTCCTGCTAACTTTATACATGTATTATCTTCACATAGATGATTACACAAAGATCATCTAGTCCAACCATTCTACCACATCCCAGTATGATTTATAGTAACAGTGGTAACAGTTCACCTTGTTTCCCCACAGCCCGCAATGTAGAAGTAACGAAGCACCTGCAGGATGTAGAAATTGAAGAAGAGAGCTCTGCTGTCTTCTCCTGCGAGCTGTCCCATAATGACGAGGACGTGGAATGGTTCCTGAATGGCAACCTCCTTTACACCAACAATTACAATGACATCAAGAACGTTGGCAATTGCTGCACACTGACAATGAAGCAGGTTAAGCCTGAGGATGCTGGCACAGTGACAGTGAAGTCAGACAAGGTGTCAGAAAGCGCACCTGAAGGTGATAGGTGGGTCTGATCACACCCCTCCTGGATGTAAGAGATGCTAAGGAGCTCCAGTTCATTCTATTGTGCAGCAGTCCTGCTTCTAAAGCTGACCTCTCTGGGGTGAATAGTCATCAGAGGCTTTCTTCCAGTGGAAGGTTCCATTGCAGCAGATATCAAGGAAGGAGGATGGTTTTGGTGTCCTGCCAAAGCATTCCATTGCTTTTTATCATCATTTTACTTAACACAAGGAGAGTTACAGGAGCAATTTCTTTTACTGCTTCAGTAACATGCAGTGTCAATGCTGTTGTCTCCAAGGATTTATGACTGAAGAAGAGATCATTCAGTGTGTGTTTTGCCTCTGGGATGACTAATGACCAGGCTGTGAGCAACCTGATCTAGCTGTGAATGTCCCTTTTTATTGCAGGGGAGCTGGGCTAGATGGCCTTTAAGGGTCTCTTCCAATTCTAAGGAACTTGTGCCTGAAGTGCAGGAGTGGATGAATTATACCACTTCTTCATATCCTCCCCATGATTACAGAGGAAATACAACAAAACAACATGCATGGTCTTACTGTTGTCATTTGCTTGAATACGAAGACGTCTCTTTTTTATGGTTGAGATTTTTGTTGATATGGGTCAGGAGGAACTCACACTTTTTAGCTTTCTCAATAGGCAAAAAGTTCCAGTTGCTGCAAGCCACCGAGGTAACCAATAGAGGGGCCCTGATCCCCCTTGTGCCATCGGGATGCTCTGGCACGGGATGTGCCTCAAATTCAAAGCTCCTTCCCACCTCCCAAGGAAAAGCAAAGCAACTCAAGCATCTCCAGCAAAGCTGCCCAGCAGACAGCAGGGAATGCAAACAGCTTCTGGCTGCTCCCCTGCACTCCTGTCCTAAGTAAGTGACCCCTCGAGGACTGGATGGGAAATCAGTGCATGACACACGTGAGTGTGCACAGCATTGTGCAAAGCAGTGGGGATCCGTGTGTGTGTGTATTTGTGCATGGATGGTGTTGTACACACATTTGTGTCCATGAGTGTACAAACCAGTGGTGTTGCTCAGGTGTGTGTAGGTCTGTGGGTATGTGTGCAAGGACGAGCATGCACATATATGTACGTGCACAGGGGTGTGCAGAGTGTTGGAGCTGCACAAGGACATTGTGGTACCGGTGTGTGCGTGCACTTTGGGAGTGAAAGGAAGGGGTTACACATGTGTGAGTGTGTGTGCGCACAGGGCTGCACTAAGGGATGTGGTTGTGTGAGTGTGTGTGAGCACATAGTGCGTGGATGCGGTGGCACAAATGTGTGCTTGCACAGGGCTGTGCTGAGGAGTTGGGCTGCACACAGGTGCACACAAAGGGATGTTTGAACCCTTTGCCCCTAAGAACAGTTTTCCAGTGTCTCTCGTCCAAGAATTCTTTGAACAGCCTGCAGCTGACTCTCCTGAAGCTCAGGGTCCTGACTTTGCTTTTTGCCAGGCCCGCATTCCTTGAGATGAGGAACTCTAGGAGGGCATGGTCACTACAGCCCTGACCACCTCCAGCCTTAACCCCTGCTGTGCAGCATGTCCAGTAATGCTTCCCTTCACAGAATCACAGAATCACAGAATTACCCGGGTTGGAAGGGACCTCAAGGATCATGTAGTTCCAACCCCCCTGCCTAGCGGGCCACCAAACATACACATTTACTAGATCAGGTTGCCCAGGGCCCTGTCCAACCTGGTCTTGAACACCTCCAAGGACGGGGCATCCACAACCTCACTGGGCAGCCTGTTCCAGGACCTAACCACCCTTCTAGTAAAGAACTTTCCCCTAACATCCAACCTAAATCTTCCCTCCTTCAACTTAAAACCATTTCCCCTAGTCCTGCTATTATCAGCCCTTTCGAAGAGTTTACTCCCCTCCTGGGAGTAAGTTCCCTTCAGGTATTGAAAGGCTGCAATGAGGTCACCTCGCAACCTTCTCTTCTCCAGGCTGAACAAACCCAACTCCCTCAGCCTGTCCTCATAGGGGAGGTGCTCCAGCCCCCTGATCATCTTTGTGGCCCTCCTCTGGACCCTTTCCAAAATTTCCATATCTTTTTTGTACTGAGGGCTCCACACCTGGACACAGTACTCCAGATGGGGCCTCACAAGAGCAGAGTAGAGAGGGACGATCACCTCCCTATCCCTGCTGACCACCCTTCTCCTGATGGAGCCCAGGATCCCATTTGCTTTCCGGGCTGCCAGAGCGCACTGCTGGCTCATGTTAAGTTTCTCATCTATCAGGACCCCTAGGTCTTTTTCAGCCGAGCTGCTCTCAAGGACAACTCCTCCCAGCCTGTACAGGTGCCTGGGGTTCTTCCGGCCCAAGTGCAAAACCTTGCACTTTGCCGTGTTGAACCTCATTAGGTTCACCCGAGCCCAGCTTTCCAGCCTGTCAAGGTCCCTCTGAATGGCATCTGTTCCCTCCACCGTATCGACTGCACCACTCAGCTTGGTGTCATCAGCAAACTTGCTGAGGGTGCACTCCATTCCCTCATCGATGTCATTAGTAAAGATGTTAAAGAGCACCGGTCCCAAGACAGACCCTTGAGGGACGCCGCTCGTTACCGGCCTCCACCTGGACATAGAGCCATTGACCACCACCCTCTGTCTGCGGCCTTTCAACCAATTGCTTATCCATCTAGTTGTCCACCCATCAAATCCACCTCCCTCCAATTTGGAGATGAGGATGTGATGGGGGACCATGTCAAAGGCCTTGCTCAGGTCCAGGTAAATGACATCGGTCGCCTTCCCTTCATCCACCAACGCCGTCACTCCATCATAGAAGGCCACAAGATTAGTTAAGCATGACCTTCCCCTGGTGAAGCCATGCTGGCTGTCTCGGATCACATGCTTGTTCTTTATGCGATCAAGCATGTTGTCCAGGAGGATCTGTTCCATAATCTTCCCAGGCACAGAGGTGAGACTCACCGGCCTGTAGTTACCCGGGTCGTCCCTGCTCCCCTTCTTGTAAATGGGAGTGACGTGACCCTTCCTCCAATCATCCGGGACCTCACCTGACAGCCACGACTTCTCAAATATGATGGAGAGCGGCTCAGCAACCACCTCAGCCAGCTCCTTCAGGACCCTGGGATGCACGCCATCTGGCCCCATAGACTTATACTCATTCAGTCTAAGGAGGCACTCTCGGACTTGCTCTACCCTTACAGTGGGGAGGGATTTACCTCCTTGGTCCCCACATGGAGGTATGGGGGTGCAAGACTTAGGGACGTGAAAAAGACTAGAATCCTGGCCACCAGTGAAGACCGAGGTGAAGAACTCATTCAGCACCTCAGCTTTCTCTTCATCTGTTGAAGCCATTTCTCCTTTTAAATTTACCAGAGTAGGCACGCCCATTTTGGCATGTCTCTTCTGGCCAATTTACCTGTAGAAGGTTTTCTTGTTGTTTTTCACATCCCTCGCCAAGTTCAGTTCTGCCTGAGCCTTGGCTTTCCTGATCCCACATCTGCAAGTTCGGACGGCATCCCTGTATTCTTCCCGGGTGACACAGCCTTGTTTCCAGAGCTTGTACACCCCTTTCTTCACCCTCAGTTCTCTTAGCAGGTCCTTGCTGAGCCATGCCGGTTTTCTACCTCTCCTGCCCACTTTCTTAATCAGGGGAATGGAGACCTCTTGTGCTGCCAGGAGGGCATCCTTGAACAGTAGCCAGCTCTCCTCAACGTCCTTATCTTTGAGGGCAGCGCGCCAGGGGATCTTGGCCAGCATTCCATTGAGTAGCTTGAAGTCTGCTCTTCTAAAGTTGAGCATCCTGGTCCTGCTCTTTGCCAGGCCCACATCGCTTGAGATCACAAACTCAACCAGGGCATGATCGCTGGAGCCCAGGCAGCCTCCAACCTTGACGCCTTTGATGATCTCCTCAGCGTTGGTGAGCAGCAGGTCCAGCAACGCTTGACCTCTGGTCGGTCTATCCAATACCTTCCCTTCTGCTTGGTGTGCTTAATGCTTGGCCCACAAAGTTATTCCCAGTGCAGTCCAGCAGTCTCTCAGACAGCTTGCAGCCAGCCATGCTGATTTCCCAGCCTGACTGGAATCCCCCATCAAGTTGAGAGTCAGTGAGCGCGGTGCTTCTGGTAGCTGCAGTAAGCAGGGCCCATCAACAGGCTCCCTTGACCAGGCGGCCTGGAGCAGACCCTCACCTCCAGAAGCCCATTATTGGTTCAGTCCCGAATTTTACCCGCAAGTTCTCAACGTGATCGTGGCTGTTCTTAGTCCTTTGCAGTCAGCTTCTTCATAGAGAGGGCAAATACCTTGCCCTCCGGAATTCCATAGTAACAATCATGTCTCCTTTATGTCAGGTGAGGTGTTTTTTGTTGTTGTTGTTTTTTGTTTGCTTGTTTGTTTGTTTTCCATTTTCTAGGTAGAAAATTTAATTTCTGAGCCAGGAGAAGAAGAAGTGCAACATGTAACAATCTTCCTGGCACTGTGCAGTTTGCATGAGTAGCCAAGTGCTCCTCAGGTAACGTGTGCTGCAGAGCTGACCTTGGTGGCAGGGGTTGTGTCTTCATTTTCTTCCTGTCATGTGGGAACATAAGAAGACTCTTCAGAGCAGGAGCTGCAGAGGAAGATGAACGGCATGAGAAGGTAAGGCTAGGAACCAAGGACACCTCCAGAAAGAACAGAAAAACTAAGTCATTTAAGATGCATTATGGCCGTGTGATACTGTCCGTGACTGGAGGAGAAGCACATGGCTAGGAATGACTGATGGCTCTGGTGGGATGAGTGCCTACGTGCGCCGTAAAGGAGAGTTTGTGGGATGTTCTGTGGACATGTGAAGGCTGTGGGAAAGTTAAGAGAGAAAACGTGTGAATTCACAGAAGTGGTATTAGAACCTGGAATAAACCATTTGGATCACTCACATCTGAGTCCGTGACAGATTGTCGCACTGTCAGAACCTGAGGCCTGGGATTTTCCTTTAGTAGTGCCAACTGCCTGTTGTAAATGAGAAAAGATATTACTAAACATAGCTTCCCTCCTTGTAGTTTTGATATTTCTGTCTTTGCATTCCTTTAGCACCCAGGGTGTTGATGCAGCTGCACAAATCCGCTGTACTGTCCTCCTGTTTTGCATGGAAGAATGGTAAAATAGCAATCTCTGGGTGAAATTTTGTTCAGGCGTTTTCCTTTCTGTGCCCCTAGGAAGCAATGGCTTGGAAATGGCAGTGCCACCTGGGAACCCACACAGCAACCCAGTATCTCATTGTCTGGGTCTGTGAAAAACCACAATGATGACAAAAGATGTTTCAATTCTGTCTGTGCTGTCAGTGCAGCCCTGAGGAGCGATGTGGGCATGGCATGGCAGGGAGAAGGGATTTCCCTTCCAATGGGAAAGTGCCTGTTCATGTGTTGGTATGTAACCGCTCCATGGCCTGCTCCATGTGCTTCTGAATGGGCAGCTCAACTTTTGTGTCACTCAGCCACCTGTGGCAGAGGTCAGGATTAGTGCCTTTCAAGGAGCTGAGAAGCATTTCTTGCTCAAGTCCTGCTTCCAAGCTTAACCACCTACAATGAAGTAGATGTCGTTTTTCTGGTGTCCTTCAATTCCGTGTCCGCATTTTCCCAAAAGCAAAAGAATTTGGAGTTAACCAGCTGCAGTGAAGTGAGCGATTTCAGTGCCTATTTCTGATGGTGGCAATGAGTTCAGAGGTCACACTTAATTGACGGTGCCTGTTTCCATTCTGACAAAGGCTGTAGTTTCAGCTGACTTCCCGAGGCTGCCATGTGTGGTGGTGACACAGCCTTGGGCTTGTGCGTTTGCATGACTCCCACCTTTCCTTTCTGTGTCTTGCAGGTCAGCTGGTGCTGGAAGCGGCCGGTATCTGAGTAGGAATGAAGGTGAGTGCAGGAGCAGCTGCTGAGGGGAGGAAGGAAGTCCATGCTAATGAGCTCTGAAGCATCTGCGGGTCTGGTACCAGAATAGGCAGCAGTGATGCAGGGGTCTCCTCGGTAGGAAGCTGGCTGATCCAAATGCTTGCTGAGAGTTTGGAAGCCCAAACCCTTATGGTCTCTGTAAGGGTGGTTAATAAAAAGATATTAACCAAGATGGTGGTAAATAGCCTAAGGTTATTAGCAAAGGGAAACTCACCAATATCGATACCTTGACTAGAAAGCTGAGGCAGCCTCAACTAGGGAGCAATCTCTAAGACATGCTGTCTCAGTGGTGGTCAGCCTTTAAATGAGGTCTCAGAGGAGGTTGAGTCGAGGTCCACCCCTTCTGGGAGCACAGCTAGATTACTCTCACCTGTGCTCCCGCAGCTGACCCAATACTTGCCTCAGCTGATTAATCAGAGGTTCAAGCTGTGATTTCCCATACAGTCTCTAAGCTGAAGGCAGCATCTCCTTGATCTGATGGTGGTGTGCCTGAGTGAGGGAGTGATCCAAGCTGGATGCAGAAGAGTCATCTTAATTTCTCTGCTATTTTACTTCAGATGACACCTATTGGGTGTTGGTTTCTTAAAATTTGGATCTAGGAGGTGGTCTCTTCCTTTGCTTCTGATGAAAGCACAGAAGTGCAGCAGGAGTAGAAGACAAAGAGGTTTTCTTGGTGACAGGAACACCAATTATTTGATTCAAATGTGTAACTGATGTAGATGGTGAAGAACAGATCTGCCTCAAAGACATGCTTGATCACATAAGAAATGAGCATGTGATCCAAGACAGGCAGCGTGGCTTTAGCAGGGGAAGGCCATGCCTAACCAGTCTGGTGGCCTTCTATGATGGAGTGACGGCATTTGTGGACAAAAGGAAGGTAACAGATGTCATTGACCTGGACTTGAGCAAGATCTTTGACATTGCCCTCCACCACATCCTTATCTCTAAACTGGAGGGATGTGGATTTGACAGGTGGACCACCTGGTGGATAAGGGATTGGTTGAAAGGCCACAGACAGAGGGTGGTGATTCATGGTTCTATGTCCAGGTGGAGGCCGATAACAAGTGGTGTCATCCAGGAGTCTGTCTTGGGACCAGTGCTTTTTTACATGGTTATCAGAGACACCAATGATGCAATGGAGTGCACCTTCTGCTGTTTGCTGAGTGGTGCGGCTGACGCAGTGGAAGGAAGGGATGCCATTCAGAGGGAGCTCAACCGAGAGGTTGGCCTACGTGAATCTAATGAGGTTGAACACAGCAAAGTGCAAGGTTTTGCACTTGGGCTGGAGGAATCCCAGGCATTTCTACAGACTGGGAGGAGCAGTCCTTAAGAGAAGCCCCGCAGAGAAGGACCTGGGGGTCCTGGTGGATGAAAAACAGAACGTGAGCCATCAGCGTGCTCTTGCAGCTCAGAGAGCAAATGGTCCCCTGGGCTCCATCAGAAGAGGGGATGGCCAGCAGGGACAGGGAGGTGATTGATCTTCATGATCCTTGAGGTCCCTTCCAACCCGGGCCATTCTATGATTCTGTGATTACACTCGCTGTCAGAAAGAATGGCAGCTGTACGGAAGCTGGATATATTTTGGGACAGTTCTTGTAACCAGTTGATTTTAAGACCTTGCCCGAGTCAAGAGTCTAAATTGAGTGTCAGAAGAAAGCTGGTAAAGTGGCTATTGCTCATTCTTTTTCATTTGCTGATTCTTTCATTCGGGTTCCTTTTCCAAAGGAGATTCTGGTGATGGAAGCAATTGAAGAAAGAACCAAAGCAGCTCTTGCCAAGAGTGCTTGAAGTCCCTGTGGAGAGAAGCAAAGAACTTGGGCTTCCTCTGGGATGCTCCCCACCATGTCTCAGGAAGGAGACAACTGCTGTTCCACTTTCTGCTCTGTGTGTGGAAAGGTACGTCTGGGTTTCTTCTGCTTGTTTATTCATTCTTTTTCAGGCTTTGAAGGAGAAGGGGTGGAGCAACGGGAGACTCACTGGTCGTTTGTTACCTCAAGAACAGGATGGATTCTGCATTGACTGTGAAAAACCTGGGCTAGTAGCATGGGCATGTTTCAGGCTGGACTTTTCCTTCTTGGTTTCCTTTTGGCTACAGGGAGACAGCTGTCTAAAGGTGTGTTTTCATACCCACTCTCCAAAACCATGTTTCATTGTTGCAGGTGGTTCAGTGTGCTCTTGCAGTGCAGATGCTGTAGTTTGCTGTAGAATCTGAATTGTTTCTGTTCCTAGGGGAGGACTGGGAGGAGGTAGTGAGAAGAGAATTCAATGCCTTAGGTGTATCTTAGTGAGAAATGTTGGCATGAGGTGCTGAAAGTCTTGAGTTGTCAAAGGCCAGTGAGGCTCAGACTCCTTAACCTGCTGGAGCAGGGTGGAAGCAAGGAGTGGGCACTGCCGTCCCACAAGCTGCACTTGGTTCTGGTCTGCCAGGTCTGTGCTGGCCTGGATTTCTTCTGAGAAGTTTGTTGGAGCTGCTTGGAGTAGTGAAGGGTGGGGAGGAAGTGCTGCTCAAGAGCTAAGGCTCTGCATGATCATCTTGGATGGTTTTAACCATGATATCTGAAGACATAGTTTCCATCAGAATGATCCCAACATTGTGCGAGTGTCTCAGATGTATGAGAGCACCCGCCTCCTCCAGCTGAGCCATAGGAAAGCTAACTGTGCCCAGTAATTACAGCTTCTGCAGATTGAATATGCTTCCAAGTGTTTTCCTTAGTGATCAATAATGTCCCAGCACTCTGAGATTCCATCTCTGGCACAGTCTGGAGCATCTCTGCAATCCTTGGTTGCTGGAGGGCACGTGGTGAGTGCATGGACAGGGTGGCACAAACGCGTGCGTGTGCTGAGGAGTTGGGTTGCACACAGGTGCACACAAAGGGGTGTTTGTGGAAGGTGTAGGCACGTAGGTGTTCCCAGGGATGGTTTGCACACGTCTGTGAATGCAAAGGAGGGCACACGATGCAGAGTGTGCATGGGGGTGTGCAAAGCAGGCAGGGTGGTGAATGGGTGTGCGTGTGCACATGGATAGGGGAAGGTTGGGGTTACAGGTTGACCTGTGCTGAGGTGAGTGGGGACTCACGGTGTTGCTCAGTGGTAGATTGGTTCACACTGAGTGCTAACAGGAAACTCGCACACCCTTTTTGTTTCAGCTGTGCCAGCGCTGTGATCCCTTGCTGCAGGGATGGGGTGTTGGAAGGATGGTGTGCGTGCCGAGCTCCCATCTCTTGCAGGAATCAAGTGTAGAGCAAAAGGGATGTTTGGGCCAGGTGACTGTAAGAAGGCTGGCTGCTTTGGATGGTGGTAGCTGATGGAAACAGGTGCTCTGGGGACCGTTCAGCTTTTAACAGAAGACAGGGGTCCTGCAGCAAGAACGACTAGGTTCTCAAATGGCTTCAGACGTGCACACCGAGTACATCCCCGCAGACATTTACCGGTAGGTGGCTCTTGCAGAAGAAGATTCAAGCAGCAGAACCTTTTGCTCAGCTACAGCACACAAATGCTACAAAAGCAGGAACAACCTGCAAGCTCTGGGTCTGTTTGTCTTGCACAGGCATGCACTAACTGCGTTTGATGGTACCCCCCATCCTTGATTTCCTTCCCTGCTTCTTGTCTGATGACGCTGCTGAGCCAGGAACAAGCTGCCCAGTGTGGCAGAGCATGGTGCAGAGCTGTGCTGGGACCTCCTCCCCTTCATCTGCTGCAGATCAGTGCCCCACACGTGCCATTGGGATGCTCTGGCACGGGATGTGCCTCCAACCCAAAGCTCCTTCCCACCTCCCAAGGAAAAACAAAGCAACCCAAGCATCTCCAGCAAAGCTGCCCAGCAGACAGCAGGGAATGCAAACAGCTTCTGGCTGCTCCCCTACACTCCCGTCCTAAGTAAGAGACCCTATGAGGACTGGCTGGGAAATCAATGCATGACACACGTGAGTGTGCACAGGATTGTGCAAAGCAGTGGGGTTCCACGAGTTTGTGTGTGTGTGTATCTCTGCTGTTATGAAAGCATGGGAAGACTTACTGAGTCCCAGATAATTACTTATCCTCAAATGATTTTTCCTGGCCAAAGTTAGAGCCTCTCACAGGTAATCGAGATCAACAGGCTGTTGTTGCACAATCAACAGACACAATCTAGATGATCAGCTGAGGAAAATAAAGCATCATGCGAAGGGTACTAGATAAGTGAGCAGCTTGAGATCTGCACATTTATGTGATGCTCATGGTCTTAGACAATATTTGCCTAGAGAGGTCACATTGAATGAAAGCAAACTCTAAGATGAATGAAAATATGCACAGGAGAAGAAGCCTCTGAGGCTTCTCAAGTGTTATGACCAGAAGACATAAACTCTGTTAAAGCAAACGTTTCTCTCTATTTTTTGTGTTATTCCAGGCAGGCCTTGATTACCGCCTGAACACATGCTGTGGAAGCCCAGCTTATGCAGCACCAGAGCTAATCCAGGGCAAAGTGTCTATTGGCTCAGAGGGATGTAGAGCGGTGTTTGTTTTCCCCTCTTTCCCTTCCCTCTCCACAGAGCATTTAAAGGCAGTGGAGCTCAGGTAGGCTCTCTTGGTTTCCCTTCTGAATTCTGCTAGGTTGCATCGCTTGGTAGCTCTCAGAAGCTGTCAGTGGCCACAGACTAGAAAAGTGCAATTGGTCTCAGTTCACACAGCTGGCTGGTTCGTCTCAGGCTAATCCTGAACTGCCTCAAGCGACTGCTTTGGTGCTCTACAGAACAGCAACTTCAGAGATCTCTTTCTATTACTAAGTGTTTGAAAGAGCAATTTGCTCTGTTAATTATTCATCATTTCTGTGCAGTCTGTTTTGTCAGACTTGTCTTTAGCTTCCAAGTTGTATGTGAAGAATTGTTTCCGTTGTAATGCACAATGTACTAAAAATTGAGAGATGAAAATGTGAAGAGTTTTTCCAGCTTTGATTTCATGTCTGGAATTTTGGAACCCACTACTTGCAGTTGTTAATCTGTCCAAACTGGTCTGGTTTGGAATGCCCTCATCCTTCTTGAATCGCTGTTAAAGGCGGAGCAATTCCTACAAGTGCCATGGCCCCACTGTTGTTCTAATTCTTGTTTCTTTGTTTTCCACACGCTGCTTTTCAAGCCTCCTTTTTCTTTACAGTCAAAGTGAGAACTGCACTGTGAGGTGTCTGAACCTTGTTGTGCCTGTACATAAATAGAACAGCAGCAAAGCCAGACAGGTGACTGTGCTGACAGCTCTCGTAGCCAGTAACACGTAACTGTGCTAAATCCCTTGTGACGGCTTTGATTTCATTTTTGCCAGTGAAATCCTTGTAAAAGGAAGTGCAGCAGTGTGATGAGCTAAGGTGAAGATGCTGGTTTTAGTAGTGCTCTAAGCTGAGTGAAAGGGCAATTGAATGAGGGTTATATGCTTTCTCTGGGACGATAAGGCTCTTTTTCCTGAGGGAAAGAGCCAGCTTTTCATGGGCTATATGTGGGCTTTGGCAAGGGCAGACAATCCAGTCTGTCAGGAAGCCATTTGAGGTGCTTCAGGTTTGTAAGCTTGTCTTTTTGTTTTTCAGGCGGATATTTGGAGCATGGGTGTAGTGCTGTATGCTCTGCTGTGTGGGTTTTCCCTTTGGATGATGACAATATGATGGCACTCTACAGGAGGATACCAGTGGGTATCAGTGGTGCTAGAATACACTGAGAAGGGAAATAGCTGAGCTTGACAAGAGGCCTTGCTTTTCTGTTGCATTAGGCGTGCACGAACACTCGGGATGTAACGCGATAGGCCCTCCCCTGCTCGGTTATGCATATGTAGAAGGATTTATGCATATGTAGAAGGGGTGTAGACGAAGTAGATAGCGGCTTATTTAAACCGCTAACACGCACAATAAAACGCCATTTAGCTATTCACCATATTGGTGTGAACGTGTAGTTAAATGGGCCCCGGCTGGAGGAGGCCGGATTCACGGAGGCTTAACCCTTGAATCCTGGCGTGAAAGGGACCACTGGTAACAAGTGGTGCCCCGTGTGAGGACGTTGGGATTCAAGGCGTTGGACATCCTCTGCATGCCCGTCGGATTGAGAGAGTCTGTGAGGTCGGCGGCAGGCTACCGGCGGTAGGACCGTGGTTTCGGGGCCGAGCGAACTTCTTCGTCTCGGATCGACTATGGAGCAAGTCGTAAAGGTATTGCTTCAATTTTGTAAAGACCGTGGTGGCAAGCGTGTTCCTTCTAAGAAGGACATCGTGGCCGTCATTAGATGCCTAGAAAAGGAGAGAGAGCTTTCCTCTCCTTGGGAGATTTTGGACCACAATAAGTGGGACTCTTTAACTTTTTCGCTCTGTGAACGCACAATGAACGAGCAGAAAGATGCTGAGCTCAAAACGTGGGGGTTGGTGCTTGGGGCGCTGAAAGCGGCTCGGAAAGAGGGGAAGACTGATATTCAGGTTGGGGCTGCGGAATGTGGGTCGGGAAGCCTTTTCTCTTGCAGATGTGAGGATCTGAAAGACAAAGACAAGGTGGAGCGCGCCATCCCGACCGCAGCCATCACTCCGGCTGAACAACAACCAGATGGCCCTGTCCAGCAGCATTCCACACATTCCACATCCTTATCTCTTGACCAGCAGAAGCCTTCCTCGGAGGCCCCATCACGGTATCCAAAGCAACCTGCATTCCTTCGCCCATCCTTGGGGGTGGGGAAGGGGAGTGAGCAGGGGCGAGAGGATGGGTCCCTTCCTCGAGATGGGATGGGTTGTGGGTGTGGCTCCGCCCCGGGGGGCTGGGTGGATAGGCGTAACCAAGATGGAAGCCAATCCACATCAGCGGGGGCGGAGGCGGAGGCGTTCCTAGTCATCATAACCCTTCCCCAAGAGGGTGGGCTGCTGGTCCGCCTCTACCTGGGAGGAGGGGGAAGGGAGAAGAAGAGCGACCAAGTCACGGATTGGTCAAAGATAAGGGAGGCATTCCTTCTTGTCGTTAATGGGGGGTCCTGTCAGGGGGCCCTGGGCTCGAGTGGAGTCTCTGAAGCTGAAACAAGACCAGCTGATGAGAGAGCCACGGCAGTCGGAGTCGGTTAAACTGCTGTTAACAACTTTGAGAAGTCTTTTTTCATCTATGCTTTTGTTTGTTGTGGTTGTGGTTGTATCAGTCCTTGGATGTGTTAAAACTACATAATTTGGTTATGGCTTGAAGATTGGTGGTTTAAGTAACTTGTAACGTATCTTGGAATTTGGAAAGTTTTGTGTGTGCACCTCTTGGGGAAGTGAGAAAGTAATTTTTCGATGTTTGTGCTTCTCCAAGAAGTTTATTGCTTTTGAAAAACCTAGAAATGTTTGCAGACCTTTTTTCAGGTTATCCTGGATTTCTGGTACTTCCTTCACAGTGATAATCATTCCTTTCTTTCACCTCTTTTTGTCAAACTGATTATGATTCACATGTAACTCCTCCATAGTGTTTCCAAATGAAATGAGCCAAGGGACCTATCTAATATCTGTTAGTTGTGGTTACAAAAGAAATCTATCATAAACACCTTTGCACTGATGTTTTTCAGTGTCAGTTCCAGCCCAATGGTATCAGTGGACAATAATCATGGCACTTCCAGCAGGAAGGCTTGCTAAAATGACATATGTATTGAACTTTTAAATCAAGGATGTGATGATGGGCAACAACCTGTAGCCCTCACTTCATTTCAGTTAACAAGGAAAGAGTGAAAAGTCATGGAAAAAATATGATAATATTAAAGAATTTGGAATCAGGTTAATGGGAAGGCCCATTCCTGCTGATAACTTGGAGGAGAGCAAGAATGCTTAGGATAAACTGTATTGGTTATTGTCACTGTCTTTGTGATTGTTAAATGCAAATGGTATATGAAAATCTTAATGTTACAGGGATGTGTAAACATGAATGCTATATGGAAGTGGAATTATTAATGTTATGTGCAACTGTAATTGAGGGTACGAATAGTGGAATTGTGAAAAACAAAAAACAGGAAAAAGGCTACAGAAGAACAGTGAGTTAAAATATCGAATGTGACCTGCTCTAGCCAGAGAAGTTTAAGTGCCAGCAAGAGAACGCAAACCCCCGCACTGCCCCCCCCCACTGCCTACCCCCCTCCTCCGCTGCTTGTGAAAGTAAACAAATCGTTACTTCCGAATGGGGACAAAAGCAAAACATTGGGAGTGCACGTGCCCCTAGTTTACTGTTAATCACTACCCCTGCTGGGACCTGAATTACAAAGTAAGTGATAATTTGGTGTGGGTAGTAGAGGCCCGAGACAGGGATAAGAATGCAGCACCAATTGCATTCAGAGTAACACAGACAGCTCAGCTGATTGAGCTTTGGTCATACATGAACCCATGGTCTCTTGCCACTCACTCCAAACCGCCTCAGTTTTGGTGGGTTTTGCCAATGGCCTATATAGTATCTGCTCACACCCATGCCAGGTGCACAAGCTAGATATCCCGTGATCATGCCAAGATGGTCTGTCTGGCAGGAATTGTTACAATCTTTCGGTTTTCTTCCTCTATGTCTGCAGAGCTGTTTGCACCTCTGAAGGTCTCTTGCTAGTGCCAGCAAGAATGTCTTCATTTTCTCCCAATAATATACTCATTTAGGGAACTAGGGTAGAGGACTTGGACAAATTTGTTGATGGAGCTTGGAAATTGTATGGAGGGGGAATTGTGGTGGTGGAGTTGGGAGGAACGGTGGCAGCTGTACTAGAGCAGGACCTGAAGATCCCAGGATGAGTTTTGCCCCCAGTGGGCTGAATGCAACGTGCACACAGCAGTGCAAAGATATTTGTTTTCTGACAGTTACAGGTGCATCTCACTCTATACTGCATCAAGAATTATTACCCATAGATGATTTTTGTAACTATAGTAGGAGTAGGTCAACAAGAAAAGCTTACCAATTAAATAAAACAAAAAGAAGAAAGTTAAGGGTAAAACAAGTAACAATAGGAATAAGTAACTATAGCTGTAAATAACTTTCTCTGAGTAGTCTGTATTGTAGAGAGATCTAATATAGTGGTTTGTTAGCAAGAATTAAAACAGGAGAGAATCTGAGATGGGTGAGAAAGGCAAAGTGCACTTTGAAGCAGGGGATGCCCTGCAGGCACTGCCTATCACATTCACCACTATTGTGTTCCTTCTCTCTCCTTTTGGTGGTTTAGCACCTCATAGTTGTCGATAAGTAATAATACATT
Source organism: Coturnix japonica (assembly GCF_054131305.1). NCBI lineage: Eukaryota > Metazoa > Chordata > Aves > Galliformes > Phasianidae > Coturnix > Coturnix japonica. The sequence goes on along the minus strand of NC_140671.1, from coordinate 14,271,763 downwards.
AGCTTAGAAATTTCCATTTATAGAATTGTCTAAAATGAATGCTTGAATGAGTGTGTATATGTCAACTCAAAAAATTATGACCTTACATGTAACCTTATGTTTAGTGCATTGTCAGTCAAGGTTTTGATTGAGTGATGATGATTATGTTAACATTTAAGTCCCCTGCAGCTCAGCGACACTGGGCCACTGCCATCGCGGTCCTTGGTGTGCCGTGACATATCAAGACAGACAATGGCTCGTGCTTCATCTCGAGATCTACTCAAGGAGCACTGGGGAATATCTCATTCAACAGGCATCGCTGGGAATTCCCAGGGACAAGCAATTGTGGAAAGGGCCAACTGTCTCCTGAAGGACAAGATACGTGTCCTTGGGGAGGGGGAAGGTCACAGAGGTAGGATCTCGGTAGCCCAGCAGGTGGATGTATTGGCGTAGCACATTATGCAATCAATCATTTTGAACGAAGAGGTTATGCCACAGTAAAGGATAGAGAATCAGGAAAAATTTTATGGGTCCCGTCAAGAAGAATAAAACCTGATGCAGTCATCACCCAAAAGGGCGGTCTGGAAGAAACGGAAAACTAATTGAAAGCTGAGAACTTTTCTTTCAGGCATACTGTTTTACAGAATAGAGCTGCAATAGATTTCCTCTAAAGGGCACAAGTGCAAGGACTTTGAGGGGTTGCTTACAACTTACGATGGAAAGAGTGCTTAATGAGAGAATGGAGTTCCAGCGGATATACAAGAAGCTTTGCGCAGAAGGATGAACTGTATAATATAACCAAAGATGCCTTGGACATACTGATTAGAACACCACTAACATTGTTAGACATTGCACCACTTATCTCTGCATGTTTTGTAACCTGTATACCTCACTTTATAGTTAATATGTAACAAAGTTTAAATTGTATAAGGACTAACACTTTTATATATTAGGATTAGGATCGGCGCTTGCGTTGTAACGGGGCATGGTTTTGTTAAGCATGGGGGGGGGGAAATGTTGCATTAGGCGTGCACGAACACTCGGGATGTAACGCGATAGGCCCTCCCCTGCTCGGTTATGCATATGTAGAAGGATTTATGCATATGTAGAAGGGGTGTAGACGAAGTAGATAGCGGCTTATTTAAACCGCTAACACGCACAATAAAACGCCATTTAGCTATTCACCATATTGGTGTGAACGTGTAGTTAAATGGGCCCCGGCTGGAGGAGGCCGGATTCGCGGAGGCTTAACCCTTGAATCCTGGCATGAAAGGGACCACTGGTAACACTTTTCGGATGGCAGAACATGCTGAGCTGTGAGTAGAAAGGCCTGTCTGCTGAATATTGTCCCTGTTTTTGCTGCTTTGTCTACCAGTATTTAGTGGAATTGGTTCTACGCTTGGTTGGCCTATGTGGCACTGTAGCCTAATTCTGTACCATGATAGCATACAGAATTTAAGGAGAAGTATTTTCTTGCCAATGGTCTGGATTTTTTGTATCTGGTTCTTCAACTGGCTGCTCCCTATACTATCTGTAGTAAAAATATAGACACATCATTTGATTTCCCTGAAATGAATGTTCCTAAATGCCAGCTCTTCTCATGTCTACAAAGATCAAAGTTCTGCATTTGCTATTAGAATTTCCTCTTCCAGAATCAGGAGGTAATGTAGGACCCCACAGATTGCCTTCAGAATCCAACAGTTAGTTCTGTTTCCTTTCGGAGTGCATAACAACCTGAGCACATGAATTGAATGGCGTGGCTTTTTAGTCTGGTACAAACTCTGCTGTACACTGAAACTTGGTCCATTTGTAAGCAGGACTTTGTCCATCTCTGCAGGACAGCAGAAAATCCTTTGTGCTAATCATGATGCTAAGAAGCAGAATGCGGCAAATGGCAGATGATCCAACTGCTTCAGGTGTTCATTTCCTTAAAACTGAGAATAGTTTTGGACTGAGAGTTTGTAAGCAGAACAGAGCTCTTAAAGCTGTCAGAGATTATTTCTGCACTGTTCAATTCTATCTGCACAACATACACAGGATCTCAGAACTGCGTTGCTTGAATTGGTGGAACTTGCTGAAGTGAACTGGGATGAGCAAGTTTTAGAACTTAGTCAGAGTGCTGTAAAAAATGGATAATCTCATGAGTATTAAGGTACAGGCTTGCTATTTCTGCACTGAATTTGTTTTTATTTTACATGGCTGTGATCTGAAAGTTGCTTGAAACGCAGGCACCTAGGCACTGTTGTGTAACTGAATTTCACACGATAGGTCCTGAAATATCCTGGAATCAAAAACTCTGACTTGTTTTAAGTCTGCTGCTTGAGTCTAATCAGGGTCATAGTGTCTGTGTGCAGTGTTTCTTTCCCTGTAATGCTCCACATCATTTCATTTTGGGAATATTGAAGGAAATGGACTATGTGCCATAACTGTTGTTAGAACAAAGTATGTCTGGTGTGATCTTATGCATAGGTTCTGTAACTGCTCTTCACAGCTCAGGTGTTTGACCTTCCTTTTGGTGAAGTGATGAAATACTGCTGGTTTCTATTTGTGCTTCTAGGCACCTTGAAGCTCTTAGGAATAGAACAATTGTCTCCAGTTCTTTTCAATGATATCAGTAACAGCTCGAGTGTTGCTGCCCACTAGGTAGACCCAAAGAAGCAGATTACAGTGAAACAACACACGAGCTGGACCTGAATGAGGATCACTTTCAAGACAGTGGCTATGCTGCTTCAAGCCTACTTGCTTCTTCCTGCCGCCACTCTATTACCAAGTATCAACAACCTTTCATGATTCAACTTGCAAATGTTTGAAACTAACCCTTGTGTTTCTATGCCTTCCTAGGTGATTCGAGCCCTTGTCAACCCCAAAGATCCAAACCAAGCAGTGTCTTTCCATCAATGGAGAGTTCTTATTAAGCATGAATCGCTGCAATTCGGATGACAGCCTTCCACATGGTAACAGTGATGGACACAAGGGGCTCATCCACGTTCATGCTCTCATATCTCCTGGCTCTGCTGAAGCTCCTGACCTGAGCCTGCCAGACACAGCAGTCACCTGCCTGGATTGTGACCCAGCGCCTTTGCAGTGCTGCCCATCCCAAGCACAGCCCGAGTGTCCCAGCAGCAGCACCACCATGCAGGAGCAGGGCAGCATCAGTGAGGTGAAGCTGAGCATCTTAGATGGGGACTTAGAGTCAGGCTGCCAGTCCCAGGCACCAGGCAGCAGCACCAGCTCTGAGCCACTCTCATCTTGACAAGAGGAGTCCCATCTTCACCCTTGACCTCTCAAGCCCTCCTGTCTTTTATTGAATAAAGTCACTCTCATGCTCAGTCATCGCCTCGACTGCATTCTGAGTCTTCAATCACAGGGATTGGGATGAATGCAACAAACAGCAAGGCAGCTCAGCTTGCAATGCTATGGCTGTGGGGTTCGTGCAGGCAGAGCTCTGGGTTCCCATTTTGCCTGGCTTTGGGATGTCTGCAGCAAGATCTCTACCATTTTGTATGGGAGCAAATAATCTCTAGCATCCAGGTTGCTGCTCATGATATATCCCAGTCTTCCTGGCTGTCACTTTGTGATACTTTTCAAAGCCTTCTGATACTCTTTGATGCCTTGGCTGCTCCCTAACACCTCTGTCCTCCTGCCATGTTGACTCACGTCTCCCACTTTTAAGCTGGCTTTGCAGATCATCTCCAGCCCTGTCATCATCACGCTGCAGCAGGAGGTGCTCACCTGGCCCAATGTCTGGCAGTACTGCTTGTTCTGCAGATGAGCAGCTGCCTCCTCATCTCTTCAGCTACAGTAGTTTTTCTCAGGGCAGTTAGATGCAGTCATGCTCCTCTGGATTTGGTGTGTTAAATCCATGCTGCATGGCAGCAGTCAGTGCAATACAAAGGTGTTCTGTGTGCCATAGCATTTCTCCAGGGGCTGCCAAAGGCAGAAGCACAACACAGCACCATCCTTCTGACAGTAATGTCTGTGAGTGTTAGACATGTGAGCACTGCATCATCCCCAGCGTGTCAGTGCTTTTCCACACCAACCTGACTCTCACACTCTGCACTGAATGTAACTCTGCTCTTGTGGAGACAAATGCTTTCTGTCACATCCTCCATCCGTGCAACCATTTGCCGGTAGGCAGCTCTTGCAGAAGAATCAAGCAGCAGAACCTTGTGCTCACCCTACAGCATGCAAATGCTATGAAAGCAGAAATAACCTGGCATGCTCTGGGTCTGCAAGGCTGCACAGATGGGAGAGGTAGATTGTGTTTTTGCAGTGGAAGTTTCCAGTATTTTCAGTACATAGTGTAGGCCCTAACTGAATGTATAACCCTCTTGTAAAACAGCTGTATAAGTAGTTTTTCCACCAAGAAAGTTGCTGAACAGAATTAAGTTCAGACTGGGGGCATTCTGACATGGGGAGAATTGAGACAAGCACAAGATAAATACAGGGTGGGTAGAGCCCAGCACAGGACAGAATGAATGTACTGACTTTTGGAAACATTGCCCTTCTCTGTCCGCAGAAAAGTACAAGGCAGACCTAAAAACAAGAGGTTGGTAATTGACCTTCTATGGAAATGAATCCTAGCCACAGTCTCGAGGAGTCTGTGAGCCTGAGATGCTCAACCAATGAGAGCCATGAGAGCATCACCTGCAGTGGGTTTAGGGCACAGAACAGAATTGATTTCACTGACTGGTGTGCAGTTTCTCCCTTGCCAATAGGGGATGTGCGCGCAGTATTGCAATAATGAATAAGCACTGCTGCTATCGCTGCCATCTTTGCCTAACTAGAAATCTTTGACTTTGAGAGTTTCTCACACAAGGGGAGAGGGTAAGAAAGTAAAGAGGCACAGAAAACTAAGGGAAACTGCTCTTCTTTATCTTATCTATAAAAATTGATACGATGCTGTTGTGCATTTTTTTTAATTTTATTTTTAATTTTTTGCTAATGTCAGTTAGATTGTTTTAAAATATCCACACACCAAAATCTGACTACCAAGCAAATGTAATGAAAATGAAATGAAGGTGAGTTAGTGGAAAGCACAAGGCCATATTATATTAGGCTCCAGCAAATTTACAGGCAGTCACTGCACGAAGAGGTAGATCTGAGTTGCACATTATATGATTCCCACAAAGATTAAGGAAATCTGAAGCTTTCAATATATTTTTTTAATTCTTTTTTCATTTCATTTTTAAACACCTGACCCAGACCCCAACCCTCACAGGAGCTGTAAAGATAACAGCATTAACCAGCAATGTAACTCTAATCCTAACCCTTACCCTGATTCTAAAATCGTCCCTAACTCCAAATGCAACAACAAAAATGATGCTAGAAGTTTGTAGCAAAAGGAACCTTAACCCTGATCATAATCCAAAAAAAAAATCATTATGGTAACAATAATCTTTACCTTAAGAGTAATATTAATCAGAGCCCAGATGATGCCTGCATCCAATCAGAAGCATGCTTTGCATTATTTAAGAGTTGTATTTTTTCCAATGAACTCTCTCTATTATCACGTTTATAAAGTAACAGAGTCTGTTCTTTTTCTCCTGACACTGTGCCTTACTCCTGACATCCCCTGGAAATGACCCAGATAGGGCACCATCAAAGTAATGCTAATAGTAATGTCAGTCCTAAGGGTATCTCTAGCCTCAGTGTTAATGGGACGCTAACAACAATCCCAACAGCCTTAAACATTCTGGTGGTGTGAAAGAGGTGCTGCCTTGCACATGCTGGGCAGTCCCATTGCCTGTTAAATGCAGGCGGCAGCGTAGAAACATGATGCCCGTGGTCAGAATGCCCTGTGGCAGATCCTGGCACCGGAGAACTGACCGGAGAACCATGAGAGAACTGACAACAAATCACGCAACATCAGAACCGACCCAGTGGTTATTTACAAGCCTTGGGAGACCCAGACAGGATCTCAGAGTGGTGAATGTAGGTACAGAAGTTGTTACTACTCTGTTTTCTTCTAAAAGAAGTGGTTTTTTTTCATCTCAGAAGTTGGGGGGGGGGGGGGGGGGGGGGGGGGCGGGAAAGGGATATCAATTTAATTACTCATTAATTTATTGACAGACATTCACGTTTGCTACGTTTGGAGAAGTTTTTATTTGTTTGCTGTGGTTTGATTTTTTTTTTTTCTTTTTTTTTTCCCCCTTCCCTCCTCTTCCATCTTTGTGTTCTTCCCCTATAATCAAAAGAACGGATCCCCAGGGTCTGTCCCGCAGACGTTCTTTCCGTGGTCTCTGCTGCCACCTGTTGGCCAATAAGCGGAACTGCCACTGTTGGGCGTTTGGTGCCGCAGGAAGCACAACGCAGATCTGAGTTCTGACCGGTCTACGCAGCAAATCCGCCAATCTTTATTGCGATAAGCCCTCCAGACAAGAGCATAAAGTCTTTGCCTGAGGGCAGGGTTAGTAGTAATGGATGTCAGTTTTGAAATTTCCAGTCCATTCACCATAGCACTTTCTGCCTCCATGTCCCATAACCAGAGCAGCTATGCTGGCATGCTCTCTTGGTTTCTGTCATGGTTTAATAATTTTGTAATTTTTGCTATCAGTATTCCACATCATAACATCATATTAAGCATGAATAATTTTACTGAATCTGCAACTTACAGAAGAAGACTACATCTCCCAGGGAACAACACGATAGGTCACGGGACCTGGACTCTATATTAACTCTGTCGCAGAACAGACTGACGTCTTTCGAGTTCTGGCGTTCAGGGGAGTGTGTGGGAGCCTTCAGCCGTTCGCCTAGATTTACAGTAGGCCTCTCGGTTACGGGACTCATTCTCTCTCCTATTTTGCTTGATTCGTTAGCTCAATTTTCAATTATATTGTATTATATTGTGTTATCCTGTATTTCGATATAGTATTTAGTAAATAAGTGTGCCTCCTTAGATCGTTGCCGCTGTTTTCTTTTCCTAATTAACTTTTTCCTTTCGGCCTAGGGCCCCTCCGGGGCCTACGGCCCCCTGTCACGGACGCAGGTGGATTTTTAGTTCAAACCGTGACAGATTTTGGTGGAGAATGCAGGCAAATTGAGTTGCTGTTTTTCTGTGTTTTCTTCTGTTGCTCTTTTAGCTTTTAACAGAGCTACGAGTTTTTTTCCCTGTTAAGGAGCTATCTCGTGTTTGCGATTCTGCACCTGCGAGCTTGACCTTGAAAGTCCAGGCGGACTGCCAATACTCCGGTATATTTTATAAACACTGCTGAGCTTTGTTTTCTTTTACTTTTTTTCTCTCTATTGGAGGAAAAAAAAAAAAAAAATGTTTTCTCTACTAAATTTGTTTTACCAGGGACTGTGTGCCATTGGTTCCTTTTTTGAGACGCTCCGAACATATTGGGTCATGTTTAAGCTGGCCACTTTTTCTTATGGAGCTATACAATTGTATAATGGATTGAAAGCATGGTTAGCAATGCTCACTTCGTATCTGTATACAGCTCCACAGGGAGCAACTAATGCAACTAATTATACAGAAATGGTGATTTTTAAGCGTGCTCCTCTTTCTTTCTATGAATCCTTTATGCAGTTCTTGAATGATCAGTGGGCCACACTCTTAATCTCCCTGATCTTACTGTTGATTATTGTAATAATCTCACTCAGTATCTGGATTTATAACATCCGGAGGAAGTCTTCCCTAGAACCAGAGAATACTGAGTGGCAGGGAATTGAAGAGATTCTCAAAGGACAGATATCTTCAGTGTTATGGAGCTTCACTCCTGAACACTTGAAGAATCCTGAGAGTTTGATTGCATATTTGAGGCAGGAATGTTGTGGCTCAGACAGATCTCAGTTGGCACAAATGATTTTGGGCCTAGCTAATGCTTATCGGGCCTTAGTCAATACCATTCCTGAGAGGGAAGTTTTTGAAGCTGAGAGAGAGAGTCTCAGGGCCGAGAAGGAGAGTCTTAGAGCTGAGGCAGAAAAACTTTGGACTGAGAAGGTAGAGAGAGAAAAAGCTTTTGAAGCTGAGAGAAAAGATCTCCTGTACCAACGAGACTCAATCTGGTACGAGAAAGAGAGTCTTAGAGCTGACGCAGAAAAACTTTGGGATGAGAAGGTAGAGAGAGAAAAAGTTTTTGAAGCTGAGAGAAAAGATCTCCTGTACCAATGAGACTCAATCTGGTACGAGAAAGAGAATCTTAGAGCTGACGCAGAAAAACTTTGGGATGAGAAAAGCTCCCTACAATCCCAACTCAACACTCTCCAGTCCGAGCACAGCGCCCTCCGGTCCGAGCACGACACTCTCCAGTCCGAGCACGGCGCCCTCCAGTCCGAGCACGACACTCTCCAGTCCGAGCACGGCGCCCTCCGGTCCGAGCATGACACTCTCCAGACTGAGCGCGATGCCCTCCGGTCCGAGCACGACACTTTCCAGTCCGAGCACAGCGCCCTCCGGTCCGAGCACGACACTCTCCAGTCCGAGCACAGCGCCCTCCGGTCCGAGCACGACACTCTCCAGTCCGAGCACAGCACCCTCCGGTCCGAGTACAACACTCTCCAGACTGAGCGCGATGCCCTCCGGACCGAGCACAATGCCCTCCAGACCGAGCACAACACTCTCCAGTCCAAGTATGACGCCGTCCGGTCTGAGTGCGGCACCCTCCAGGCCAAACATGATGCCTTCCAATCCAACTGCGACACCCTTCAGTCCGAGCACAACACTCTTCAGTCTGTGCATAATGCCCTCCGGTCCGAGCATAACGCTCTTCAGACTGAGCACAATGCCCTCCGGACCGAGCACAACACTCTTCAGTCCGAGCATAATGCCCTCCAGTCCGAGCATAACGCTCTTCAGACCGAGCACAATGCCCTCCAGACCAAGCTCAACACTCTCCAGACTGAGCACACTGCCCTCCAGGCCGAGCATAACGTCCTCCGGTTCGGGTACAACACTCTCCAGTCCAACTACAACAGCCTCCAGACTGAGCTTGGTGCTGTCCAGTTTGAGCGGAACGCTCTCCGAGACCAGCTATGTGCCCTCCAGGGTGAGTTGAATGTGTTTAACCAACTACCAGGGGCACATGTAGTCCAATTTGGCCAGCCATTGGGGGCACATGTAGTCCAATCTGACCAGCCACCGGGGGCACAGGTAGTCCAATTGGACCAACCATCTGGGACACCAGATACAATGTTGGTTGCCCCTGTAAGAGGGCGAAAGACAAAACAAGTTTCAACTCAGTTAGAGAAAATGCAGAAGGAGTTAGAAGAGCGGAGGGAGTTAGGAGAGCAGGACTCAGGAGACTCAGGGGAGCAGGGAGAGTCAGAAGACCAGAAGAAGTTGGAGGAGCAGAGGATGTTAGAGGGGTATAAGAAGATGATAGAGGAGCAGAAGATGATAGAGGAGCAGAAGATGATAGAGGAGCAGAAGAAGTTAGAGGAGCAGAGGAAGTTAGGAGAGAGGAAAAAGAAGGAGGGTTACCTGGAGGAAATAACACAAGCATCAGGGTCAGGGTCAGAGTCAGAAGAGGAGCCAAAAGCTACTTTTTCTTTACGAGAATTTCTCAAGTCCAAACTTGTAGATGGGGCAGCCTCATCAACACAGTTGCCACCATCAACACCTGGGACTCTTGATAGAGCAAAAGGTGAGCAAAGTATTACGACCATTATTGATCGATCTTTTAAACTGAGTGAAATTCGAGATCTAAGAAAGGATTACACACGTCAGCCAAAAGAAAATATGGTCACTTGGTTACTTCGCTGCTGGGACAATGGTGCCAACAGTGCATGGCTCGATGGCAGTGAAGCTCGCCAACTGGGTAGCATTTCCAGGGACCCACGTGTGGACAGAGGTATTGGCACATGCCAAAATCGGTCCTACACCCTTTGGAAGCGGATGTTGATAGCGGTAAGAGATAGATTCCCCTTTAAACGGGTCTTGGAGCCTGAGAGAAAGAAATGGACTGATATTGAGAAAGGTATCCAGTTTTTGAGAGAAAATGCTCTGGTGGAAATGCTATACAGCCGCGAGTTCAATCGTAATGATCCAGACCAATTACATGATCCCGAAGCAGTCCGCGTTCCACGACAAATGTGGCGTGACTTTACAAAAGCAGCTCCAGAAAAGCATGCCAGTGCACTTGCATTAGTATATGGCAAAGGGGACAGGAAACCCTTTGTGAATGAACTAATTGGCAGACTTCAGGAACTTGAATTATTTATAAGCGCCACAGAAGTTAATCTGTATACTTCAGCCATTGTCAAGATTGTGGAAAGGTTAAACGAAGTGGAGGGAACACAAAATGATATTATTGACAAATTGGCTAATGTGCCTGATGTAGATGAATCCACGGTGGTACAAGATGATGGAAACCAGGATTTCCACAATCGCCTATTGAGGAAGCTAAACAACATGAGTTCCTCTCGACCTGTATCATCGAAAATCTCAACCATTAAAAAGAGACGTCCTCGTATTCAAGCAAATGACGATGATAAGTCACCTCGAATCAACAATGAGACTACACGTCTTGCCTTGTTGCTTTTCCTCTGTAGTCATGGGGAGGACATGAAGAAGTGGTGTAATTCATCCACTTCTGCACTTCAGGCACGAGTGAAAGAATTACAAGGTGAAACAACTACCAAGGTGAACTCTTCCAAGAAGGGGAGAGTTCCAGTTGCTGCAAGTCAACGAGGTAAACAATAGAGGGGCCCTGCCCCCAGCCAGGGGGGGGAAAGGGACAACAGAGTATACTGGACTGTGTGGATTAAGTGGCCTGGCACATCTCAACCACAGAAATATAAAGCCTTGGTGGACACTGGTGCACAATGCACCCTAATGCCCTCAAGTCACCAAGGGACACAACCAATATATATCCATGGAGTGACTGGGGGTTCCCAAGAATTGACTATGTTGGAGGCCGAAATAAGCCTCACTGGTAAAAACTGGCGAAGGCACCCTATTGTGACGGGTCCAGAGGCTCCATGTATACTGGGAATCGATTACCTTAGGATGGGATATTTCAAGGATCCCAAGGGGTATCGATGGGCCTTTGGGATAGCTGCTGTAAACACAAATGGTGTTAAGCAGCTGTCAACTTTACCTGGTCTGTCAGATGATCCTTCTGCTGTGGGGTTGCTCCAGGTAAAAGACCAAGAGGTACCAATTGCCACCAAAGTGGTTCACAGACGGCAGTACCGCACCAATAGGGACTCATTGCTCCCCATTCACAAGCTAATTCGCCAATTAGAAAATCAGGGAGTGATTAGCAAAACGCACTCGCCTTTTAACAGCCCCATATGGCCAGTGCGTAAAACCAGTGGGGAATGGAGGCTGACGGTAGATTACCGTGGCCTGAATGAAGTTACACCTCCATTAAGTGCTGCTGTACCAGACATGTTAGAACTCCAGTATGAATTGGAGTCAAAAGAAGCTAGGTGGTATGCCACCATTGATATTGCTAATGCCTTCTTTTCCATCCCATTGGCTGCAAAATGTAGGCCACAGTTTGCTTTTACCTGGAGAGGTATTCAGTATACCTGGAACCGTTTACCCCAGGGGTGGAAGCACAGCCCAACAATTTGCCATGGATTGATCCAAGCTGTTTTGGAACAGGGTAATGCTCCTGAGCACTTGCAGTATATTGATGACATTGTGGTGTGGGGCCATACAGCAGCAGAGGTTTCCAAGAAAGGGAAACAGATAATCCAAATTCTTTTGAAAGCTGGTTTTGCCATTAAGCGCAGCAAGGTGAAGGGGCCTGCCCAGGAAATCCAGTTCTTAGGCATAAAATGGCAAGATGGACGTCGTCACATCCCAGCAGATGTGATTGACAAAATCACTGCTATGTCTCCGCCCACAAATAAAACAGAGACCCAATCTTTTCTGGGAGTAGTGGGCTTTTGGAGAATGCATGTCCCAAACTACAGCCACATAGTGAGCCCTCTCTATCAGGTAACACGGAAGAAGAATAATTTCTCATGGGGTCCTGAGCAGCAGCAGGCTTTTGAGCAGATAAAACAAGAAATAGCCCGTGCCGTGGCCTTGGGGCCAGTACGGACGGGACAGGATGTGAAGAACATCCTCTACACTGCTGCTGGAGAGAAAGGTCCCACCTGGAGTTTGTGGCAAAGAGCCTCAGGAGAGACCCGAGGCCGACCCCTAGGATTTTGGAGTCGAGCATATAAAGGGTCTGAGGAGCGCTACACTCCAACTGAGAAGGAGATCTTAGCCGTGTATGAGGGGGTTCGGGCTGCTTCTGAAGTAGTTGGGACAGAGGTTCAGCTTCTTCTAGCACCTCGCTTGCCAGTAATAAACTGGATGTTTAAAGGACAGGTTTCCTCCACCCATCATGCTACTGATGCCACTTGGAGTAAGTGGATTTCATTAATTACTCAACGAGCTCGAATGGGAAAACTCAGCCGTCCTGGAATTCTAGAAGTGATCATGGACTGTCCTGAGAGTAAAAAAATTGAAACACCACCTACAGAAGAGGTATCACGTGCTAAAGAGGCACCACCATACAATGAGCTACCAGAAAACGAAAAGAAATTTGCCCTATTCACAGACGGATCATGTCGTATTGTAGGGAAGCATCGCAGATGGAAAGCTGCTGTATGGAGCCCCACACGACAAGTTGCAGAGGCCATTGAAGGTAAAGGAGAATCAAGTCAATTTGCAGAGGTAAAGGCTGTTCAGCTGGCTTTAGATGTGGCTGAACGGGAGAGGTGGCCAATGCTTCATCTTTATACTGATTCATGGATGGTGGCAAATGCCTTATGGGGGTGGTTGCAACAGTGGGAGGATGATAATTGGCAACGAAAGGGTAAACCTGTTTGGGCTGCTGAACTGTGGAAAGACATTGCTGCCCGAATAAGGAACATTGTTGTAAAGGTGCGCCATGTAGATGCTCATGTGCCTAAAAGTAAGGCTACTGAAGAACATAAAATAACCATCAGGTTGATCGAGCTGCCAAAATTGAGGTGGCTCAAATAGACTTGGACTGGCAGAACAAGGGTGAATTATTCCTAGCTCGGTGGGCCCATGAGACTTCAGGTCATCAAGGAAGGGATGCAACATATAAGTGGGCCAGAGACCGAGGGGTGGACTTAACTATGGACGCTATTGCTCAAGTTATTCATGATTGTGAAACATGCGCCATAATTAAACAAGCCAAGAGGATGAAACCTCTTTGGGGGGAAGGGCGATGGCAAAAGTATAAATATGGAGAGGCATGGCAGGTTGATTATATCACCTTGCCACGATCTCGCAATGGTAAGCGGTATGTACTCACCATGGTGGAGGCAACCACTGGGTGGCTTGAAACATACGCAGTACCCCATGCTACCGCCCGAAACACCATATTAGGGTTGGAAAAGCAAATCCTGTGGCGGCATGGCACTCCAGAAAGAATTGAATCAGATAATGGGACCCATTTTAAAAATTCCCTTGTAACCACTTGGGCCAAAAATCATGGCATTGAGTGGATTTACCATATTCCCTATCATGCACCAGCTTCTGGTAAGATTGAACGATTCAATGGGTTGTTGAAAACTATGTTGAAAGCAATGGGTGGCGGAACGTATAAAAATTGGGAGAACCATTTAGCAGAAGCCACCTGGTTGGTCAACACTCGAGGATCTAGTAATCGTAATGGTCCTAACCAATCCAGCTCCCTACGTACCGTGGAGGGAGATAAGGTTCCTGTAGTACACATAAAGAGCGTGTTGGGAAAGACGGTTTGGGTCCTTCCAGCATCTGGAAAGGGCAAACCTCTCCGGGGTACTGTCTTTGCCCAGGGACCTGGGTGCACGTGGTGGGTGATGGACAAAAATGGGAATGTCCAATGTGTACCGCAAGGGAATTTGATGTTGGGGGAGTGCAGCCAATGATTTTCCTGTAGATATATAGGTAGAGTCTCAGAAAATATTTCAATTAGGTACAGAATAGTTCAATTAGGTATAGGACTTAAGATAGAGTGGATTAATGTTAAGGAAACACTTTTCTCTATATACCTTAATTAGGCATTCTGTAAGCAAGTTTTCCATCTGGACTCTATATCCTGCACTGGCCATGCATGTGTAGAGCACACATGGAAAGAAGTATAAGTCAAAAGGAAATCTGCTGTGGTGGCTGGGAAAGGATGAGTGCACCTTGATGTGGGGGACGCCCTACTAGCGCTGCCTTTCCCCTCTACCGCTGACACGTTTTCCTTTTTCTGGCAGTTTTGCCATTTTCTCAAAATTAATAAATAGTAGGTTAGGTTATAGAGTTTTGTTCTCAACTTAGGGATTTGTATGGAATAAATATAAATTGTTGAGAAAAAATAAGGTTGCTGATTATTCAGAATTATACATATGAGTGTGTATGTATGTATAAACATAATGTAATGATGTAGAATAAGGGGTGGAATGTCATGGTTTAATAATTTTGTAATTTTTGCTATCAGTATTCCACATCATAACATCATATTAAGCATGAATAATTTTACTGAATCTGCAACTTACAGAAGAAGACTACATCTCCCAGGGAACAACACGATAGGTCACGGGACCTGGACTCTATATTAACTCTGTCGCAGAACAGACTGACGTCTTTCGAGTTCTGGCGTTCAGGGGAGTGTGTGGGAGCCTTCAGCCGTTCGCCTAGATTTACAGTAGGCCTCTCGGTTACGGGACTCATTCTCTCTCCTATTTTGCTTGATTCGTTAGCTCAATTTTCAATTATATTGTATTATATTGTGTTATCCTGTATTTCGATATAGTATTTAGTAAATAAGTGTGCCTCCTTAGATCGTTGCCGCTGTTTTCTTTTCCTAATTAACTTTTTCCTTTCGGCCTAGGGCCCCTCCGGGGCCTACGGCCCCTGTCACGGACGCAGGTGGATTTTTAGTTCAAACCGTGACAGTTTCTGTCTAAACCACTGTACTATATCCATCAGTTCAGCTGCTGTATTATGGGCAGCAGGGTTTGGGGGGTGGACACTGGTCAGGGCACTCCCACCAGCCTATCCTGCATTTTTTTTTTTTTTTTTTTTTTCATTTTTGGGTTACAATCAGTCAGATCTCAAATAGATCTAGTCCAAATGGAACCTCAAAATCTGACCTTTTAGTGCCTTCATTTACAGAGTCCATTTTATACAGATTCCCTTGTACAGGGCCCCCATGGTCCTCCAGACAGTTGTTACTGATCTTCCATAGGAGAATGATTGAATTAGGTTTTTTCCCATCAAAACTGCCACCTGTCTTTCCAATTGTCACGGGTTACTTAGATTTACCTATGCCCGTGACAGGGGAAACCACCCCGTGGGCCCCCCTCCCGGGGCCCGGAAAGGAGGGGGAAAAAGGGAGTGGGATAAAACAGCGACAATCTAAGGAGGAAAAACTTATTTTACTAAATATGATGCCGAAATACAAGATAACACAATATAATATAATTGAGGCTAACAAATTGAACGAAACAGAGAGAGAGAGTCCCCGAAAACCGAGAGGCCTACTGTGAGCTCTAGGCGACACGGCTGGAACGCTTCCCACTCTCCGAGAAGTTCGAGAGAAGAAGGGCACTCCAGCCTGGGAACGAGATTATACAGCGTCCTGGTCCCGTGACTTATCATTAACCCTGTTGTTCTCTGGGATATGTAGTCTTCTTCTGTGGACTGCACATTCAATAGAAGTATCCATACTTTACATGATGTTATGATGTGGAATACTGATACTGATAGCAAAATTACAAAACCATGACATTCCACCCCTTATTCTACATTATTACATCATGGTAAAAATATATATACATATATATACACGTATGTAAAATTATGATAGCTAAACAGTAGAATTACATGTAACATAACTAAATGTACAACTATAATACTATAATAACTAAAATACACTACACATGCAAACATATATACATATAAATACATAAAATTATTGACTGCACTCCCTCAGCATCAAATTCCCTTGTGGTACACACTGAACATCCCCATCCTTCTGCATTACCCACCAAGTGCACCCAGGTCCCTGGGCAAAGACAGTTCCACGGATAGGTTTGCCCTTTCCAGAAGCTGGAAGGACCCAAACAGCTTTTCCCAACATGTTCTTTACATGTATAACAGGGACCTTATCTCCTTCTACAGTGTGTAGGGGGCTAGATTGACTAGGACCATCACGATTGACAGATCCTCTAGTATTCACCAACCAAGTGGCTTCTGCTAGATTCTTCTCCCAGTGCTTAAATGTTCCGCCACCCATTGCTTTCAACATAGTTTTCAACAACCCATTATATCGTTCAATTTTACCAGAAGCTGGTGCATGGTAGGGAATATGATAAATCCACTCAATGCCATGATCTTTGGCCCAAGTATTTATAAGGGAATTTTTAAAATGTGTCCCATTATCAGATTCAATTCTTTCTGGGGTGCCATGTCGCCACAGGACTTGTTTCTCAAGACCTAATATGGTGTTTCGAGCAGTTGCATGGGGTACTGCGTATGTTTCAAGCCACCCAGTGGTTGCCTCTACCATGGTGAGTACATAACACTTACCACTGCGAGATCGTGGCAAGGTGATATAATCAACCTGCCACGCCTCCCCATATTTATACTTTTGCCACCGCCCTTCCTCCCAGAGAGGTTTCATCCTTTTGGCTTGTTTAATTATGGCACATGTTTCACAATCATGAATAATCTGCGCAATAGCGTCCATGGTTAAGTCCACCCCTCGGTCTCTGGCCCACTTATATGTCGCGTCTCTTTCTTGATGACCTGAGGTCTCATGAGCCCATCGAGCTAGAAATAATTCACCCTTATTCTGCCAGTCCAAGTCAATTTGAGCCACTTCAATTTTGGCAGCTTTATCTACCTGATGGTTGTTTTGTTGTTCTTCAGTAGCCCGACTTTTGGGCACATGTGCATCCACATGACGCACCTTTACAACCATATTCTTTGTTCGGGCAGCAATATCCTTCCATAATTCAGCGGCCCAAACAGATTTACCCTTCCGTTGCCAGTTGTTTTGTTCCCACCTCTGTAACCACCCCCATAAGGCATTTGCCACCATCCATGAGTCAGTATAAAGATACAGCATTGGCCACCTCTCCCGTTCAGCAACATCTAAGGCCAGCTGGACAGCTTTTACCTCTGCAAACTGACTTGATTCTCCCTTACCTTCGGTGGCCTCTGCAACCTGTCGTGTGGGGCTCCACACAGCAGCTTTCCATTTGCGATGCTTCCCTACAATGCGACATGATCCGTCAGTGAATAGGGCATATTTCTTTTCATTTTCTGGTAATTCGTTGTATGGTGGGGCCTCTTTAGCACGTGATACCTCTTCTGTTGGTGATGTTCCAAACCTTTTATCTTCAGGCCAGTCCATGATTACCTCTAGGATTCCTGGACGATTGAGGTTTCCCATTCGCGCTCGCTGTGTAATCAGCGTAATCCACTTGCTCCAGGTGACATCGGTAGCATGATGAGTGGAGGGAACCTGTCCTTTGAACATCCAGTTCAGCACTGGCAGTCGAGGTGCCAAAAGGAGCTGTGTTTCAGTCCCGACTACTTCGGAAGCAGCCCGAACCCCCTCATACGCGGCTAAGATCTCCTTCTCAGTTGGAGTGTAGCACTCTTCAGACCCCTTATATGATCGACTCCAGAATCCCAGGGGTCGGCCTCGGGTCTCTCCTGAGGCTCTTTGCCACAAACTCCAAGTGGGGCCTTTCTCTCCAGCAGCAGTATAGAGGATGTTCTTTACATCCTGTCCAGTCCGTACTGGCCCCAGTGCTACAGCTCGGGCTATCTCTTGTTTAATCTGTTCAAAAGCCTGCTGCTGCTCAGGGCCCCATGCAAAATCGTTCTTCTTCCGCGTCACCTGATAAAGGGGGCTTACAATGAGGCTGTAGTTTGGAATGTGCATCCTCCAAAAGCCTACTGCACCCAGGAAAGATTGTGTCTCTTTCTTGCTAGTTGGTGGAGACATGGCAGTGATTTTGTCGATCACATCTGTTGGGATGTGACGACGTCCATCCTGCCACTTTATACCTAAGAACTGAATTTCCTGGGCAGGTCCTTTTACTTTGCTTCGCTTAATAGCAAAGCCGGCTTGTAGAAGAATT
Organism: Coturnix japonica; assembly: GCF_054131305.1. Lineage (NCBI taxonomy): Eukaryota > Metazoa > Chordata > Aves > Galliformes > Phasianidae > Coturnix > Coturnix japonica. Next base: position 14,253,739 of record NC_140671.1, on the reverse strand, counting down.
TGGATGATCTGCTCTCCTTTTGTGAAAACCTCTTCTGCTGTATCACCCCACACAACAATGTCATCAATGTACTGCAGGTGTTCAGGAGCACCACCTTGTTCCAGTACAGTTTGGACCAACCCATGGCAAATGGTTGGGCTGTGTTTCCACCCCTGGGGCAAACGGTTCCAAGTATACTGAATGCCCCTCCAGGTGAAGGCAAACTGTGGCTTACATTCTGCAGCCAAAGGAATAGAGAAGAAGGCATTGGCAATGTCAATGGTGGCATACCATTTGGCTGCTTTTGACTCCAGCTCGTACTGGAGTTCCAACATGTCCGGCACAGCAGCGCTCAATGGGGGTGTGACCTCATTCAGGCCACGGTAGTCTACTGTCAGCCTCCATTCTCCACTGGCTTTACGCACTGGCCATATGGGACTGTTAAAAGGTGAGTGAGTTTTACTGATCACTCCCTGATTCTCCAACTGGCGAATCAAATCATGAATGGGGAGCAAGGAATCCCTGTTGGTGCGATACTGCCGTCTGTGCACTGTCTTTGTAGCAATCGGTACCTGCTGCTCTTTTACTCGTAGCAGCCCCACAACAGACGGGTCCTCTGACAGGCCAGGCAAAACAGACAGCTGCTTAATGTTGTCCATATCTACAGCAGCTATCCCAAAGGCCCATCGATACCCCTTAGGATCCTTGAAATGCCCCCTTCTGAGGTAATCAATACCCAGTATACATGGAGCCCCTGGGCCAGTCACAATAGGATGTTTTTGCCAGTCTTTGCCAGTGAGGCTTATTTCAGCCTCCAGCACAGTCAATTCTTGAGATCCCCCAGTCACTCCAGAAATATGGATTGATTCTGTCCCTTCATGACTGGAGGGCATTAGGGTGCACTGTGCACCGGTATCCACCAGCGCCTTATATTCCTGTGGTTCTGATGTGCCAGGCCATCGAATCCACACAGTCCAATAAACTCTATTATCCCTTTCCCTCCCCTGACTGAGGGCAGGGCCCCTCTATTGGTTACCTGTGATGACTGGAGCAACTCCACTGGTGGTTGGTATGTCTAGTAGTTCTTTCACCCGTGCTCGTAGTGCAGAAGTGGGCTGATCATGCCACTTCCTCATGTCTTCTCCACGGTCACGTAGGTAGCGCCACATGGAAACACGCGGTGCAATCGTACTGTTGTTCTTTGCTCGAGCTGGGAAGCGTGTGCGTTTAACAGCTGAGACTTTTGATGATGCAGGTGAGGAGTAGGACTGGAATACTTTGATCAGATCCTTCATTAGACCTGGTGGCCCGTACGAGGATTGACCTTCATCAGTTGTTTCTGATACTATTACGGGATCATCATTATGATTAGTTGATGGAAACAATTTCTTGCACATTTCATCTACTCGGTTTTCTAGCCGTGAGATGGCAGAAACTGCGGCATGCAGTTGAGGGAGCTGCTGATCAGTGGTTTGAAGCATTATAATCAGCTCAACAACTCGGGGCCATCTGTCCACGAACCCTTTAGAACCTGTTACCAATGACTGTGCCATTCTCTCTGGTGCTGTACTTGTGATTTTCTGCCACATGTCAGGATCGGCCCTCACTCTCTCAGGGTCAAGTTCACTTGGATCAGGGCTGTACAACATTTTCGCCATGGCCAATTCCCTCAGGCGCTGAATACCTTTTTGGACGGTATTCCAACTATCAAATTTAGGCTTCAAAGCATCCTTATAGGGGTACCTTTCTCTCACGGCTTCTAACAGCCGCAACCAGAGAGTGGCAGCTCCATCCGAACATCTGCTAATCCCTCTGTCGATACCTGCATCTTGGGCAATGTTTCCTAGTTGGCGAGCTTCATTACCATCTAGAGACAAGCTGTTGGCCCCGTTGTCCCAGCAGCGAAGCAACCAAGCAAGGATACCTTCATCTTGACGCCGTGTGAACTCCTTTCTTGAGCCTTGGATTTCAGTCAGCTTCAGAGGTCGACAATAGGTGATTTCCTCCTCATCATCAGTCTCTTCTTCATGCCTCTTGGTTTTTGCCTTTGCTTTTTTCGGTACTGCTCCATGCCCGGCACCTGGGTCTTCTGCAGCCCCCCCCTGTGCTTCTCCTTCTTTTCGTTCTAGACGCGTGGACACCCGTTTCCATTTCTTGCCTTCCACAGGGGCAACTGATATTGCTACTGATGCCTCCTGTGACTGATCAGAATTAACTTGGGCTTGAATCTCAGATCGGAAACTCTCTCTCTCCAGAATAGTATGATACAAAGCACGGTATGCATAAGCCAAACCCCACATAAGGTTTACCTCCTTAGATCTCTGACCCAAATACTCACTTAATTTCTTAGGGTCCCTTAGGTGTTCAAGAGTGAAATCCCATGACACTGCGGGTCCCCATGCTTCTAAGACTTTTCCTAAACCTTTCCATATTCCCTGCCAGTCATCATTCTCTGGTTCTGGAGGAGACTTCCGCATAGAACGAATGCATAGGAACATATATGCATTCATTAATAGTGATAACATGGATGCAAGTATGAACCCTATCTCAGTTATTGAAAGGTGTGTGGAAATCTGAGAGTACAACCTAAATAAAAAGGGTTTTTTTAGCCTGTACAATGAATTAAACATGGTGGTGTTTGTAAAATTGCCTGTTCCATCTGGGATGCAAGTACTTGTAAGATTCGCAATTCCATCTGGGATGCAAGTGTTTGCAAGATTCACAATTCCATCTGGGATGTAGGTGCCAAAATTCTGACCATACCACATCTCATAAAAGTACCAGGCAGGTGTCTCCATCAGTATCCACCTTATTAGGCTATATACCTGCACAATTCCACAACACCAAATTATGGTGTTAATAGTTGACCAATACTTTAAGAAGATCATAATTGCTTTCAATCCCTTAAACAGAGCAACTGGGATGAAGAGTGGATTCATAGCTGGCAGGCTCTGTAAAAGTCAGAGCTAGCTAGCTTTGCTCTAAGGGAGAAAGAAATCCCTTTGTTTTCTACACAAAAGTTAGATAGCAGTGCTGAGAATGTACAGCAGCCCTTAATGTTGACAATTTGTCTGGTATTTCAAGGTCACGTTCTCAGTGAGCAGCTACGAAAAGATAACACTCCCCTAACGAAGCTCTTTAAGAGTAAAGAGAGAGTTGTTCTAAAAGCTAAAAAGCTCTATGCCCGCATTCTCCACCAAAAAATCTGTCACGGGTTACTTAGATTTACCTATGCCCGTGACAGGGGAAACCACCCCGTGGGCCCCCCTCCCGGGGCCCGGAAAGGAGGGGGAAAAAGGGAGTGGGATAAAACAGCGACAATCTAAGGAGGAAAAACTTATTTTACTAAATATGATGCCGAAATACAAGATAACACAATATAATATAATTGAGGCTAACAAATTGAACGAAACAGAGAGAGAGAGTCCCCGAAAACCGAGAGGCCTACTGTGAGCTCTAGGCGACACGGCTGGAACGCTTCCCACTCTCCGAGAAGTTCGAGAGAAGAAGGGCACTCCAGCCTGGGAACGAGATTATACAGCGTCCTGGTCCCGTGACTTATCATTAACCCTGTTGTTCTCTGGGATATGTAGTCTTCTTCTGTGGACTGCACATTCAATAGAAGTATCCATACTTTACATGATGTTATGATGTGGAATACTGATACTGATAGCAAAATTACAAAACCATGACACCAATTTTTCAACACTATCATTCAATAGCTGATTTGCATCAGCCTGAGCCTCTTCAGTTATGTTCAGACAGTTCAAGGCCATTAAAAGTGGCCATGCCACCATGAACACAGCTAACTGTCATTCTCAAGTTGTAAGTATGTCTTTGCTAAGACCATGGAAATACTCAGTCAGGTGGGCCAGGGACTCATGGACCCTCCCTCCGTCCCACACAGGGCCCCATTTTTCAGTGACAGAAGCAGTGCTGCATTTTGAGGATCCTAGGAATCCCAGGACATGCCCTGACAAAAGGTCATTCAAAGGGGTAGTCTTTCCCCATCCAAACAACTCCATGATATTCACAGAATCACAGAATTGTAGGGGTTGGAAGGGACCTCCAGAGACCACTGAGTCCAGTCCCCCTGCCAAAGCAGGTTCCCTACACCACATTGCACAGCTCAGCATCCAGGCAGGTCTTGAATATCTCCAGAGAAGGAGATTCCACAACCACCCTAGGCAGCCTGTTCCAGTGCTCTGTCACTCTCACCATAAAGAAGTTATTGCACACATTAGTGCAGAATTTCCTATGGTGCAGTTTCTGTCTGTTTCCCCTTGTCCCTCCTCCACACACTGCTGAAAAGAGTCTGGCCTCACCTCTTTGCCCCCCACACCTCAAATATTTATAGACCTGGATCAGGTCCCCTCTCAGCCTTCTTTTCTCAAGGCTAAACAGACCCAGTTCCCTAAGTCTCTCCTCATTGGGGAGATGCTCCAGGCCCTTCACCATCTTTGTGGTCCTCCACTGGACTCTTTCCAAGAGATCCCTGTCTTTTTTGTACTGGGGAGCCCAGAACTGGACACAATATTCCAGATGAGGCCTCACCAGGGCAGAGTAGAGGGGGAGGATCACCTCCTTCGACCTGCTGGACACGCTCTTTTTAATGCACCCCAGGATGCCATTGACTTTTTTGGCTACAAGGGCACACTGCTGGCTCATGGTCAATCTGTCGTCCACCAGGACGCCCAGATCCCTCTCAGCAGAGCTCCTCTCCAGCAGCTCTTCCCCCAGCCTGTACTGGTGCATGCAATTATTTCTACCCAGGTGCAAGACTCTACACTTGCTTTTGTTAAACCTCATCCGGTGTCTTACTGCCCAGCTCTCCAGCCTGTCCAGGTCTCGCTGAATGGCAGCACAGCCTTCAGGCGTGTCAGCCAATCCTCCCAACTTCGTGTCATCAGCAAACTTGCTGAGGGTGGTCACTATCCCCTCATCAAGGTCGTTGATGAAGATGTTGAACAAGACCGGACCCAGCACAGACCCCTGGGGGACGCCGCTAGTTACAGCCCTGCAGCCAGACACTGCACCGCCAACGACAACCCTCTGCACTCTGCCAGTCAGCCAGTTCTCGACCCACTTCACTGTCCAATCACCTATCCCATACTTCCTCAGCTTTGGTATAAGTATGTCATGGGAGACTGTATCAGTTATAGAGGTTATAGAGTTCAATTCCTGTAGTCAATTTGGCGGCCCAGGTGGGACCAGCTCTGTTCGCTGCAGGACCAGCTGAGAGGGAGACACTTTTGGCGCACCCTGAGATTTCTCTGAAGGACTCCCTTCCTCACCTGATCACTGCAGGGACAGACAAGGACCACCCATAGGTGGACCAGGTATGTGTATGGTAAGTGGAGCCCATATGTCTTGAGGAGACATCCTACACAGTTTACAGCCATACGTGCTGCTCCCAGGGAGGTGAGCTCATGGCTTTGGTTGCCAGCTGGGGTAGGAAGACTCCTTGGGTGAGTTCCTATGAAAGGGAACTGTATGTCATATGAATGGAAACAAGAACAAGTACTCTCTCCCAGGTGGGTGACAATAGGAGGGACCTAGGTTGGTCTCTCCTACGGGTATGGGATATAGTGGATAGCCTGTCAAATGGTAGCCTGGGTTCTCCAAGTTGTAATCACGGGGGTTATAGGTTGTATGTTCAATATTATCATCTGCTTTAAGTGTTTGGTACCGTGTGTCAAGCCGACTCTGGGAAAAACATTAACGTTTGCAACTGGTTGACCAGAGTATGAGTGTTATTAAGATTCCAGCTAGAAAACGTTGTCAGCATTGTGTAGTATGAATAAACCATGGTTTTTGATCTAAATGTCAGAGTGAGTGTGGTGTGAGTGAGACACAGAACAGCTGCAGGGTGAGTGCCGAGTCCCGATCCATGTTTCCTTCCTCCTGTGAGGGAAATGGCCAGACACGGACAAAGTGAAAGACTGTGTTGTCTGTCCACTCATATGTACTTTCTGCTTGTATGTAAGAAGACGGGAGTTTGTACTCTGTAGATTAGTAAGATTGTCCTGAGGAGAGGTGTACATTCCACCCGACCAATGAATGTCAACCCATTTATGTAATACTATGTACTGCTTGCGAGGAAGTGTGTGAGGGAGGTGGTTCAATCAGTGCTGGTTCTGTGGCACAGTGTTTATAACTGAAGAATACAGACTGTATTAAGGGAGTTTATGTGAACTGAAGAACTGTACTGTTTGACAAACAGTTTTGATGGTATAAGAAAGTGTAATTGTTAATGATATATGGAAGTGTACTTGAGGGAATGTGGAAGTGTATCTGAGCATACAAACAGAGGAAGCATTTACAGAAGAAAAAAGGTTAAAGTGAGTTTACCTGCACTGACATGAGAGCAACACCCTGAACCTCTGCCCTGTGAGCTGAGCAGAGCAGAGCAGAGACACAGTCCTCATGTATCAGGTAGTGTTATTCTGCTTACCAAAAGAATGAGTTCACTACAGAAGAGGCAAATCTTCCCCTCTGCTCCATTTGTGGCATACTCTGGAGTTCAAGACATTGCAAAGCTATGGCACATCTACTTTCTTTCAATGATGACGCCTTAGTACGCTCTGGGCTGTCATTTCAATTGCATCTAAAGAAGTCTAGGGTCATGCCAGCTGACAGGAAGCTGGCAAATGTTGTCTCATTGTAAGGAAGAGCAAGAAAGATGACATGGGCAATTATGGACCTGTCAGTCCAGAGCCTGGTAAAATTATGGAGAAAATGATGGTGGGAGTTATGGAAAAACAGCTGAAGGACAATTCTGTCATTGGTCGCAGCCAACACAAGTTTGTGAGGCGAAGGTCCTGTTTAATTTAAGCTCATTCTGTGACACAGTTATCCGTTTAGTTGACCAAGGGAAGCCAGTTGATGTAATCCTTGAGGATTTCAGTGGAGATTTTGATACTGTTTCTCACAACAACCTTCTGGACAGAATGTTCTGCATATGGCTAGACAGAAACACAATGTGGTGGGTGAGCAGTTGGCCAGTAGGTCAGTCCCAAAGGATTATAGTCAGTTTTTTCCATCAGGCTGGTAGATGGTCACTGTCGGGGTCCCCAGGGTTCCATTTTGGGGCCACTTTCCTTTCATGTTTATGCAGATGACTTGAATGCAGGACTAGAAGACGTTCTGAGCAAGTTTGCTGATGAGACCAGATGAGGAGGTGCTGTTGCCTCGACTGAGGGTGGAGAGGACTTGCAGAGAGATGTGGACAAGTCAGAGAAGTGGGTACCAGTTGGTACTAAGCACCAAGTGCATAACGTATAACAAGAACAAGTGCCTGATTGTGCACCGCAGAACATAAAGGACTTCAAACTCTGGGAGAATGTGCAAACGAGGGCACTGGAACTGAGAGATCTGAAGTTCAGAGTTTCACAGGGATTGGCTGGTTGTTCAGACTGGGCCCTTCTCACATCCCTTCTCACATCCTGCAATGAAACATAGGTCTCATATGGGACATGAACCTCACAGCGTCCTTGCACCACATGTAGAGCCTGGGATCTTCTGTCCCCATGTCTTTCATTTAACATCATACGGACCTCCAACCCATTGCCCCAGGAAATGCCAGGAGCCAACATGAGAGACAGGATCTCTCTACCACTGGTCTTGCAATCAGGGCTTGACCTGTCTGCTTCGTAAGGCAAAGGAGAGGTTTCTTAGCATGCCAGTGCCTTTGCCTGCCTGTAGTCATGGCTTCCAGTTATCTTCTCTAACAAGTCCCTTGGGAAGCTTACTTGGTAATGGCCCTCAGTGGGCCCATTAATACTCCAAGAAACTTCACTGTTACTTCCGACTTTGTCTTGTTGAGCACTTTGTGCAAACTTCTCTCTGCACTAGAGGCTGATGAACTCAGCATCAAATGCACCCTGGGGCCCATTATAACCTAAAGAATCTCCTGTGCCTTATGCCATCTTGTTATCTTCTTCAGGTTATCAGAACTTGTTCAGCAAAAAGGAGGGATATCTGGAGAGAGCTTAAAGAATCCAGTATAAATTTATTGTCTATTTATTTATAGTTGGGTTTAAAGAAGACATTAAAGCAGCACTGTGCAACTGATACCAATCCAGGATGTCCCAATGAGTTCTGTACTGTTACTGTGTTGACAAAGGTCCTTCTCAACCTCCCCACCCAATTTCTGCTCACAATGGACCTATGGGACTTGCATCACTTTTCTTCACATCACTCTTCTCCTCTGCATTCATCCGCTCAGTGTTAAAACTGCTTTGCACCAACTCCCACTGGCTTTCCTCAGAGAACCAGCTACACATGGAAAAGGAAAGATTTCTCTTTTTTATCTGGCCAGCAAATGGAAAGAAAGGTGATGCAATTGAATGAACAGTAAAACACAGTGATCAACTGCATGCCATGTTCAAGCGGCATCTATTGAAGTTTGTCTTTCATATGGAATATTTTTAAAAGAAATGATTTATTCTGAGGTAGGATAGGATAGATTGAATCACAGTGAAGTAGTTGACAACAGAGGCCATCAGACTCTGAGAGATGGAGCAAATTCCAGTAATCTTCCTGGGATAGATCAGCCAGGTAGTTGAGAGGTATCAACTTAAAACTGATCAGGACTTGTGAGTATTTCACACATTGAGATGGGTTAACACATTCTCATTGATTTATATCTTTGTCTCCAACTCTGTTTTTCGCTTTTACTGACATTAATGAACATCTTTCAGACTTCGTGCCTTAATAAAAAAGAGACAGTGATTGAGAAAAAGAAAAGGTATAAGAAGAAAAAGAAAAAGAATAGATAGGAAGGGATAGATCAAATCACAGTGAAGGAGTTGACAACACATTCCATCAGACTTTGGGGAGATGGAACAAATTCCAGTAATCCCCCTGAAAGTCAGAAATCAGACAGATAATTGGGAGGTATCTGACTGAACAAAGAGCAAGGGATGGAGAAATCTGGAGGGCAGTGGGAGTAGTGTGTGCCCAAATGGCCTGCTGAAAACATGCCCTTAACCATGGCCATTTCTTTAGGAGAGCTGAAAAAACTTGGAGGATGAGGCACATCAAATAGGCAGCAGGGAAGAGTAGTGCTGGGCACCAGGCTACAGTCACAGGGCATTGGCACTGGCACCGCTGTCTGTGTCTCTGAACCTGAAGGCATTTGTGTCCAGCGAACACAGTTCTGGAAAACATTGTAGTTTCAGTAAAAGAAAAAAAAAGACATCAAATCACCTCAAAGATTCATATTTACAACTTAAAATGGAACAAGACTCATGAGAATTTTTCATGTTGAGAAGGGTTAACACATTTTCATTGATTTCCATCTTTGTCTTCAATTATTTGTTTCAGTTTTATTGACATTTATGATCAACTATTAAGCTTACAGCCTCAAAATAAATAAATAAATTAAAAGAGATACATTTGCATCTTGCACATGGCCTGATGCCCCTTTCACCTTCACAGTTCCCACAAGTCCTTCCATGCCGGAGAGTATGAGATCCAGCAGAGCACCTCTCCTCTTTGGTTCCTCCACTGCTTGGTCAAGAAGCTGCCATCTGTGCTCTCCATGGATCTGCTGGATGCCACATGCCCTGCTGTGCTGTCCCTGCCACAGATAATGGAGTGACAAAGGCCACCAAATGGGAAAAGGGACAGACAACATCAGATTCCCATCTGTCTGCAGAGGGCACCTTCCATTTACTCTCCCTGATCAGGAAGACAGGAAAAGACACTGATGGTCTCCTCTGTTTGCCATTTCCATTAGCTCTGACCTGTCTGCTCTTCCATCCCCAGGCAGAGCTCAGTGCACTCTCACAGAGGGCAGTCGCCCTTCTTTGTCTCCTCGCCCATCCATCCTAAAGACTCGGTATCCCCCTTGTGCTACAGTGCAGTTGTGGAAACCATTAAACTGTGTCCCCATGGTCCAAACAGGAGCTCAGGCCTGCAGCTCTACCAAGATTTCTAGCTTCTTGTGTGTTGGTGTTTGCATTAGTGCAAAAGCACAGAAGTAAATATCCTAATTGAAAAGCATCACTGGACATTGCCTGACTGGATAGCTCATCTATCAGTGTGCAGAAGGTGGCACACAAACATTAGACCGATCGTGGGTCTTGGAGGTGACGTAGCAGCACGGACACACCATGGGCATGGCTTTCCTGAAGGCCCTGTGCTGCTCTTGTAGCTGTGAGTGAATTCACCGGACAGCCGGTGCTATCCCCTCTCTGGCCCTCAGCTGATGCCCAGGAAGGAGGTGTCTATCTCAGGGATTTCCCACACGGTTTACAAGCACTTGCAAACATCAGGAGCAGCCCAGGCACCTTGGGCATCACCCAGTGTCTGTGTGTGAGCTGCTGCCTCCCAGCTGAAGGACCGAGGACTCAGAGCAGGAGCTCACATGCAGGCAACTCCTTGTGCACTTCTGAACTGAACCAGAGAAATCCCAGCTCCTGTGGTTCTGTGGGGAGCCGAATCCCATTTCAGCTCCAGGATTTCTGTCAAGGGATGAGACTCCTGCGCTGCCTCAGCTGGATCACTGCCCTGCACAGGGAAAGTCCAAACCTCGCCTTCCTTGTCTGGTTGCCCTTATTGTTTCATCAAACGATCTCTGGGAGCACTCCCCATATGTCTCCAATCAGTCACTGACCACTGGACATGTGGTGGTTAATTGAGTGGATTTCAAAGCACAGTCATGATGCTGTTGTCTTTCAGGAGCTGTTGGCCATGAGGACCCAGGGACATGTCAGGGGAAATGAGTGGGAAGGATAAAAATGACATAATCTGCTGCTTGCTTGTCCAGGTTCCTGGGACACAGGGAGCTCATAAAAGTGGGCAGAGCTGCAGAGAGACAGCTGTGCCCAGGAGCAGATCTCGTGCACAGCACAGCCTGCAGGTGACAGAAGGAAAGGAGAGAAATTGGAGAGAGCTTGCAGGATGTGTGTGGTGTGAGCGGGCTGTGAACTCACTGCAGGAGCATTGCTCACAGACCATGACAAGGTAAGTCTCACAGCTGACCATGAGCTGCTTTTAATTAAGGGGTAACTATAACTGGGACATCCCATAGGAGATCTGACTGCAGGCACTGCATGTTTCTTTACTGTGGAAAAAGCTTTCTGCTCCAGCTGAGACGGGTGCCCAGGGCTGTCCTGCAGAGCAGGGTCCCTGCTGTGCCCCAGGGGCTGTGTGCCGGGTATGGGACTCTGTCGCCTGCCAGGCTCAGCACTCAGCCTGCCCGGGGAGCTGCCCAGGGCGCTGCGGGGAGACGTGTGGGGTAAGGAGCCCCCGGCAGGGTTTGTGCTGCCACAGCTGCTGCCTGGGGCAGGGGATCACAGCTCCACTGCACAACTGAATGTTTCTGAGGGCACTTTGCAAGAGGAGAGCCAAGGCAGGGGGTTTCCATTTCCTGTTCTGAGGCAAAGAGGTTTGGAGTCAGAAATCTAAAAGGGGCAATAAGAGTTCTGAGAATTTTTCATCAATCAATTGCTTGTTTTGTGAACACTCACACATGATGTGCTTTCAGTCTCCCCTTTCTCGAAGGATGGAATTATCTTCATTTTCTGTAGGCATGAATAATTCACTTATCCTACAAACAGGCAGCATTTTCTAACTGAAACTGAATGCCACCGAAGCTCGGGTAGGGGGCTCTAAGAGCACTTGGGGTAAAGATATGAGACATGAAACAGATGAAAATATCCAGGGAGAAGGGATAAGAAAATAAGAGGAAGGTTAGAGCTCCATATGCTGCTTCTGCTTAAGGAATGCTGATCTACATGAAATTAAATGCAAGTAATGGTGCTAAATGTACACTGTTGTAGGAGAATTAAAACATTTCATAGTATAGCAGGAGTAGTGCCTCTGAGAATGGTCTGGACTTGTCATTATCTTCTGCACTCTGAGCAGGACTCCAAGCCCAACAACAGCAGATGTCCAACAGCAGCTCCATCAGTGAGTTCCTCCTGCTGCCGTTGGCAGACACGCGGCAGCTGCAGCTCCTGCACTTCTGGCTCTTCCTGGGCATCTACCTGGCTGCCCTCCTGGGCAACGGCCTCATCAGCACAGCCGTAGCCTGCGACCGCCGCCTGCACACCCCCATGTACTTCTTCCTCCTCAACCTGGCCCTCCTCGACCTGGGCAGCATCTCCACCACTCTCCCCAAAGACATGCCCAACGCCCTCTGGGACACCAGGGCCATCTCCTACACAGGATGTACTGCACAGCTCTTTTTCTTTACCTTCTTCATGTCAGCAGAGTATTCCCTTCTCACCATCATGTCCTATGACCGCTATGTTGCCATCTGCAAGCCCCTGCACTACGGGACCTTGATGGACAGCAGAGCTTGTGCCACCATGGCAGCAGCTGCCTGGGGCACTGGGGTTCTCAATTCCCTGCTGCACACTGCCAGTACGTTTTCACTGCCTCTCTGCCAAGGCAATGTTGTCAACCAGTTTTTCTGTGAAATTCCCCAGATCCTCAAGCTCTCCTGCTCAGAATCAAATCTCAGGGAAGTTGTGTTTCTCATTTTTACTATCAGTTTAGACGTAGGCTGCTATGTTTTCATAGTTGTGTCCTATGTGCAGATCTTCGTGGCTGTGCTGAGGATGCCCTCTGAGCAGGGACGGCGCAAAGCCTTCTCCACGTGCCTCCCTCACCTGGCCGTGGTCTCCCTGTTTCTCAGCACTGGTGCTTTTGCCTACCTGAAGCCCCCCTCCATTCCCTCCCCACTCCTGGATCTGACAGTGGCACTTCTGTACTCAGTGGTTCCTCCAACACTGAACCCTATTATCTACAGCATGAGGAACAGGGAGATCAAGCACGCTCTCAGGAAGGTGTTGCAATACTCACTATTCCCGCTTCAATAAAGTGCACATCTTCATCGCATGATTCCCAGTGATGGTTCTTCATCTTTTATGCATCTTTGATTGATTGATTATGTGAGATATAGCAACGTGCAAAAAAATGTTATTGAACTTATAAATAAAAATTTGTTTCACTTCTTTCACACCTACTATCCATTTTCTCACTCCAAGAGCTCATGTAAACATGGAACCAGATTCCCCGAATAGGTTAAGAGATAAATAAATAGCATTCAAAATACGCTTTTCCTTAGCTCTTCTCTTATCCAACTTTGTCTGGATTTGGGGAAGGTACAGCCACAGATAGAAGCACAACTAGTTCTTTTCATTCCTCCTCTCTTTACACTGATACAGTGCACAGAGGATTCGAGTCCTCTCATTTCTACAGGCCTGAAGGTCTTGTGTGTCTCACAGCAGTCCCGTCGTCTCTACAGCAGCACTCAGTGGTTTGCTTAATTTTCTTATCTCAATACTTGGAACAGCTACAGGACCTGTAGCATAAGTGACCGCAGAGCTCCTTATGAGGGGTGGAGTGACAGTGGGATCTGTCCAGAGCTTGGAGCAACTGCAGGATGTGTAGCAAAAACTTGGAGCTATTGCAGGGACTGTGCCAGGAGTTGCAGAGGCTGCAGCAATGTCAGCAGATCCAGCTCTCTTCCCCTTGAAGATGCTGAATAGTGTTGAACACAGCTCAGTAGGTGTGGGCCAGGCCCTGGCACACTGCAGTCATTTGGGCCTTTTTAGGATTACCAGTGCCACAGCAGACCTGTCTCCAATATTCTACCAGTTTCTCAGGATCCTGCAGTTGCTCGGAGATGAAGTTCCAAAGCCCTGGGGGTGCCCACCACTCCAGGCAGCTGCCCAGACTGTCCCACACCCCCTGCCATGCAGAGCCTTCTCACCTTGGGGCAGATCTCTCACTGATATTCCTGAATAATTGTTTAACCTCAATCCTAGAATCATAGAATCACCAAGGCTGGAAAAGGCCTGAAAGATCATCCAATCCAACCGTTCACCTATTACCAATAGCTCCCACTTAACCATGTCCCTCAACACAATATCCAGTCTCTCCTTGAATACCCCTGGTCTCCCAGAGACGACAGTGTAAAATGTGTAATTCCTAATCATACCAACAATATTACTTCCAAAACCCAAAGATGTCCAAAGAGCTGAATGTGCACAAAACTTCACTTTGCCAATTTTATCGTGGTACAAACCAAGGTCAAACAGCATAGCAAAATAAATACCCTAATCCAGCATCCAGAGTTGACAAATGATGCAGCAGGGAAAACAAGCAGCAAGCAAGGAGCTGTGAAATGCAGCTTCATGAGAAGACTCAGCAAGCTTCACAAATAGGGAAACTATCAGCACCATGGCCTGCACATCTCCAACTCCCACAAAGCCCTGTCCACTCTGGACAGATGTGCTGTTACCACAACCCTTGGAGCCTCACATCAGGCACCAAAATGACTGTGGTTGTTGAACCCAACATGTGGCTCAGCAGCTCACAGTGCTTTGTGCACTGCCCCATTCCCAGTGGGATGGGGATGAGAACTGGGAAAAAGAGTACAACTTCTGGGTTGTAACAAAACAGTTTACTAAGAGAGATAAAAGGAGAGGAGTAATAGTAATCACTATATATCCGTTGATATGGAATTGTATGTAACAACTGATGCACAAGCACTTGCTCAGCACCACCAGACTGATGCTCAGCTGGGCCCTGAGCAGTGAAGAGACTGAGATGAACTCCCACCCCTTTCAATACAATTTCTGCTTGCTGTCAGCTGATAGAGAACGTCCCTTTGGCCACTATCAGTCAGCTGTCCTCACTCTGTTCCCTCCCAGCTCCATGTGCCCTCCACTGACCATGGCCTTGGCTCTGTACAACACTGCTTAGCAGCAGCTGTAAACATCAGAGTGTTATCAATGGTTTTCTCCTAGAACCAAAACACTGCACCACAGCAGACAGTCTGAAGAAAACAATTCCATCCCAGCTGTAACTCAGATTCCTGCCTGTCCCCTCTTCTTGTTCTTCCTGATTGGGAAGCAAGGAACAGAATCTGCCGCTCTCCTCTCTGAGCCCTTTCCATCAGTTCTCAGCTGGCTCCTCTGCCATCCCCAGGCAGAGCTCAGTGCCCTCTCATGGATGGCAGCAGCCTTTTCTCTTCTTCCTTGCCCATCCGTCATGCAGAATCTGTACCCCATTTGCTACAGTACAGAGCTGAGAATCAACCCACCGTGTCTCTGTGAACCAAACAAGACCCTAGGCCTGCAAAGGCACAGAGATTTGGAGTTCGCTGAGTGAATGTTTGTGGTCCTCTCATTAGTGTAAGGATTCTTCAGAAAGCATCCCCTTCCAGAAGCATGCTTTGATTTAGCCTGTCTGGGTCTTGCATCTACACTGTGGTACTGATGTTCAGGGCCTTGCTCAGAATCAGCAGCCTGCATGAAAGGAAAAGCTCTGTGGTTTTCTCTTGATTTGTCCCGTTTATTTCCCATGCTACCCGCACTGGTCTACAGGCACTTTAGGGCAGCAGTAGGTTGGGGTTACCCCCAGAGGGTACACAGTAAGATTTAGGACGGGGTATTGGCAACAAGACTTTCTCTGAGGAATCCTCACACAATCCTATAGAACAACTCAGAGGCTTTCCATTCAATCTCCAACAGCAACAATATCCCTCAGCCCTTCTCTGTCACATCCAATTCCCCACCCTTCCCCATTTGGACCTGGTTTAAAGCCCTATAATCAATCAGTGCAGGAGCATTTCAGATGGGGTCATGGAGGAGGCAGACTGCCATTCTTGGGGTGGCCATTTTCCCAGGAGGGCATGGTGGGAGGGCTTTGTCCCATCTGGTTCCACCAACACTTGCATCCACCCAGCAGAAGGCTGTGCCCTCTGTGTCCCACTTGAACTCTGCATGGAGCTTACAGTTGGCAGTGACATGGCTGAGAAGCTCTGGGCATGGATTCAGGGACAGGGAATTAATGTGCCTTCCTAACTTCCTCCCTGCATGCCTTAGCAACTTCCTTGTAATCTCCCCAAGTACCCAGCCCCTTCTTCCAGAGGACGGAGATTCTCTTTTTCTTCCTGAGTCTCAATAGTTTTTCCCAGTTCATCTGCACTGGTCTTCTTCCCCTATGGCTCACCTTATGGCATTCAGGGACAGCCTGATCTCGTGCCTTTAAGATTTCCATCTTGAGGAGTGTCCAGGCTTCCTGGACCCCTTTACCCATAAGGAGCGACTCCCAAGGGACCTGTGCTACAAGTGTCCTGAACAGGTCAAAGTCCGCCCTCTAGAAGTTCAGGATAGTAGTTTTGCTAGTCACCCTTCTGACATCTCCAAGAATAGAGAATTCTACCATTTCATGGCCACTCTGCCCAAGACAGTCCCCAACCTTCTCAACTCCTACCAGTCCTTCACTGTTAGTGAAGAGCAGGTCTAGCAAGGAACCACCCCTGGTAGGACTTCATACCAGCTGTGTAAGGAAGCTGTCTTGCATGCAATCTATAAACCTCTTGGACTGATTCCTCTGCTATTTATTATATTCCCAGCATATATCAGAGAAGTTGTAGTCACCCAAGAAAATGAGTGCTGGCAATCTTACGACTTCAGTAAGCTGCTCATAGAATGCCTCACCCATCAATTAGGCGGTCTATAAGACACCTTTAGCAAGATGTCACACTTACAGTCCTTTCCCCCGATCCTTACAAACATGCACTTCATTCTGAAGCCCAAGCTCTTCAACATCAAAACTCTCTTTAATATAAAGGGCCACACCACCACCCTTCCTTCCTCCTCTATCCCTTCTGAAGAGCTTGTAACCATCCATCACAGCACTCCAGTCATGGCAGTGGTCCCACCATGGGTCGGTAATAGCAACTAGGTCATGGTTTGTCAGATGCACAGTTGCTTCCAGCTCCTCTTGCTTGTTGACCAAGCTGCGTGCGTTGGTGTAGACGCACTTCAGCTGAGGCATCTGCCTCTCTCCCAGCTCAAACAGCATTTCCCTAGGCTTATCTCTGGTAAGCCCTGTTTTGTCCACTCCCCCATCGTAGCTAGTTTAAAGCTCTTTCGATAAGCCCCGCTACCGTCTATGCTAGGATTCACTTCCCCCTTTGAGACAGTTGGGTTCCATTCATGGATAACAGACCATGGGCCAAGTAAACTGTCCTGTGATCAAAGAACTCAAAGTTTCTGGCTCAGTACCAACCTCTGAGACAATTGTTCATTGCTTTGCTTTCCAAGCCTGCTCTGTGTCCCTCACTGCCACTGAAGGTATAGAACAAAAAATCACTTGATCTCCCACTTTGTGAACTAAATGGCCTAAATTCCTGAAATCTCTTTTTATAGTTTGTAGTCTTATCTAAGAAATTTCATCACTGCCCACCTAAACTATGAGTAGTGGAAAATAATCAGTGGACCTAACCAGCATTGGGAGTTTCCTCATTATGTCCCTGACCTGAAACCAAGAAGGCAGCAGACTTACTGACAACTGGGGTCCAGTCTGCAAATGGGGCCCTCTATTCCTCTGAGAAGGGAGTCACCCACCACGGCCACCCTTCATTCTTTCATGGCAGAGGAAGTCACAAGGCTTGGTAGTGACTGCCTTGCATTAGGTTTCCTCCTAGGCAGATCCTCCATTGCCTCCCCATTCTTATCTCCTTCAGATTTCAGAGTGTCAAACCTGTTGCTTAGATGGATCAGGGGTCGAGGGCTAGGCAGGCATGGGGGGGCTCCTGTGATGTTGAGTTGGGACTCTCTTCCAACCCTTCTCATCAGTCAGGTCTGTCTGACTGTGACAGGGCAGGGAGTCAACCACTTTTCTGGGGGTATCTGCCTGGCAGCCTTCCCTCGGGGATGCCAGCAAGTCACTCCACCAGCCCATCTCCCGATCACACTCCCTGATGGTAAACTGTGAGTAAAACCTTGAGTAAAGTGAGAGTTCACCTAGACAAAAGTATGAGTAGAAACATGGACTGACGTGAGGGTAAACCCAGAGTAAACCCAGGATCCCATCCATTGGGCATGCACAGCCTCTGAGGGCAACTTTTTCCAGTGTTGCTGTGTAAAAATATAGGTTCCTCACATCTAACCTATGTCTCCCCTTTTTAATTTAAATCCGTTTCCATTTGTCCTGTTATCAACAGACCATCCCATCCTTATTCTAGCGTTAGGCATCTCATCCTCAGATGGAAACCCTGGGGCTGAATTGGGATCAGTTTTTCAAAGAACCACAGGAGCTACAAGTTCACCTAGCTGAGTTCAGATGTGCACAGTGAGGTGTCTGTGTGTGAGTCCCTCATCTGAATCCTTGGTTTTTATTCCACAGGGACTGCACTACTCATACACAGTCTCTCAGTGATGCCCAAGGTGCCTTGGGTGATCCTAGTTTTGTGCTAGTGCTTGTAAACTGTGACGGAAAATCTATGAGATAGACACCTCCTTCTGGAGCATCAGCTGAGGGCCAGAAGGGAGGTATTCTTGGCCATCCTAAATACCACCTCAGCCACGTGCTTAGGGCACCCATTGTGTCTTTTGCACCTGACCCCATGGAGTATGTAGTGATATTCAGCTTATCAAAAGGATGAGCTCAGAACAGAAGAGGCAGATCTTCCTCTCTGCTCCATCTGTGGCATAGTCTGGATTTCAAGGCATTGCAAAGCTATGGCACATCTACGTTCTTGCACTGATGACACTTTAGCATGCTCTGGGCTCGCATTTCAATGGCATCTAATAAATCTAGGGTCATACCTGTTGACAGGAAGCTGGCAAATGTTGTCTCATTGTAAGGAAGAGCAAGAAAGATGACACGGGCAACTATGGACCTGTCAGTCTCACTACAGTGCTTGGTAAAATTATGGAGAAAATGATGGTGGGAGTTATGGAAAAACAACTGAAGGACAGGTCACAGACAACACAAGATACAGAGGGGAAGGTCCTATTTAATTTCAGGTCTTTTTATGACACCTTTATCCATTGAGCTGAACAAGGGAAGGCAGTTGATGTAATCCTTGATGATTTCAGTAGAGCTTTTGATACTATACCAATTAGCGTGTGTGATTTTTGGACACCCTTGTCTGTCTCCTATAAAAGTCTGGCTTTCGGGCAATAAATTGATGCAGCTATATGTAACTATATTGGTGTTTCTCTGTTTGACCCAGCATGCTGACATTTTGCCTTTCAGGTTCACCAGCAGTGGTGGGTGAGCAGTTGGCCAGTAGTTCTGTCCCAAAGGATTATAGTCAGTGGGTTCCATTGGGCTGGTAGATGGTCACTGTCAGAGCTCCCCAGGGTTCCATTTTAGGGCCACTTTCCTTTCATGTTTATGCAGATGACTTGCATGCAGGACTAGAAGATGTTCTGAGCAAGTTTGCTGATGAGACCAGATGAGGAGGTGTTGTTGCCTCCACTTAGGGTGGAGAGGACTTGCAGAGAGATGTGGACAAGTCAGAGAAGTGGGTACCAGTTGGTACTAAGCACCAAGTGCATAAAGTATAACAAGAACAAGTGCCTGATTGTGCACCTGGGTATGGGCAACCCTGGACATAAACACTGTCTGTATATTGGACACATGAGAGATGTCTGACTGAAAAGGATTGGGGGTCCTGCTCAACATAAAATTTTAAGTGAGTCAGCAGTGTGCCCAGCCAGCCAAGAAGGCCAACAGTCCCCTAAAGTGCATCAAGCAATTTATTGCCAGCTGGGTGGGAGAAAGGTTTGTCCCTCTTTGCTCTGCATTGCTACTGCCTCACCTGGAGCACTGGGTGCACTTCTGGGCAATGCAGAACATAAAGAACATCAAACTATGGGAGAGTGTGCACAGGAGGGCACTGGAACTGAGAGATCTGAAGTTCAGAGTTTCACTGGGATTGACTGCTTGTTCAGACTGGGCCCTTCTCACACCCCACATCCTGTGATGAGACACAGGGCACATGTGGGATATGAACTTTAACAGCATCCTTGCACCACATGCAAATGCTTTTCCCAGTGCTTCAGTGTTCCACCACCCATTGCTTTCAACATAGTTTTCAACACCCCATTGTATCTTTTAATTTTACCAGAAGCTGGTGCATGGTAGGGGATATGATAAATCCACTCAATGCCATGAACTTTGGCCCAAGTATTTATTAAGGGAATTTTTGAAATGTGTCCCATTATGAGACTCAGTTCTTTCTGAGGTGTCATGTCTCTATAGGACTTGTTTCTAACAACCCAATATTGTGTTTCTGGCAGTAGCATGGGGTACTGCGTATGTTTCAAGCCACCCAGTGGTTGCTTCCACCATGGTAAGCACAAAACGCTTATCATTATGAGATCCTGGCAAGGTGACATCATTCACCTGTCACTCCTCCCCATATTTATACTTTTGCCTTGGCCTTCCCCCCAGAGAGGCTTCATATTCTTGGCTTGTTTAATTATGGCACATGATTCACAGTCATGAATAACCAGTGCAATAGCATCCATAGTTAAGTCCACCCCTCAGTCTCTAGCCCAATTATATGTTATGTCCATTCCTTGATGGCCTGAGGTCTCATGGAACCATCAAGCTTGAAATAATTCACTCTTGTTCTGCCAGTCCAAGTCTATTTGAGCCACCTCAATTCTGGCAGCTCGACCTACCTGATGGTTGTTTTGTTGTTCTGCAATAGCCCGACTCTTGGGCAAGTGTGCATCCACGTGACACACCTTTACAATCATATCTTTTTTTTGAGCAGTTATGTTTTTCTACAGTTCAGCAGCCCAAATAGGTTTACACCTCCGTTGCCAGTTATTTTGTTCCCACTGCTGTAACAACCCCCATAAGGCATTTGCCACCATCCATGAGTCAGTATAAAGATAAAGCATTGGCCACCTCTCCCGTTCAGCCACATCTAAGGTCAGCTGGACAGCTTTTACCTCTGCAAACTGACTTGATTCTCCTTTACCTTCAGTGGCCTCTGCGACCTGTCGTGTGGGGCTCCAAACAGCAGCTTTCCATCTCCGATGCTTCCCTACAATATGAAATGATCCATCAGTGAAAAGAGCATATTTCTTTTCATTTTCTGGTAGTTCGATGTATGGTGGGGCCGCTTTAGCACATGACACCTCTTCTCCTGGTGATGTTCCAAACTTTTTATCTTCAGTCCAGTTCATGATCACTTCTAAAATTCCTGGACGATTGAGGTTCCCCATCCGCGCTTGTTGTCTAATCAGTGCAATCCACTTGCTCCAGGTGGCATCGGTAGCATGATGGGTGGAGAGAACCTCCCCTTTCAACATCCGGTTCATCATTGACAGTCGAGGTGCCAGAAAGAGCTGCATTTCAGTACCAGCTACTTCGGAAGCAGCCCGAGCCCCCTCATACGCGGCTAAGATCTCCTTCTCAGTTGGAGTGTAGCACTCTTCAGACCCCTTGTACGCTCAGCTCCAGAATCCCAGGGGTTGGCCTTGGGTCCCTCCTGAGGCTCTTTGCCACAAACTCCAAGTGGGACCTTTCTCTCCAGCAGCAGTATAGAGGATGTTCTTTACATCCTGTCCAGTCCGTACTGGCCCCAGGTCCATGGCACAGGCTATCTCCTGTTTAATCTGTTCAAAAGCCTGCTGCTGCTCTGGGCCCTATGCAAAATCATTCTTCTTCTGCATCACCTGATAAAGGGGGCTTACAATGAGGCTGTAGTTTGGAATGTGCATCCTCCAAAAGCCCACTGCACCCAGGAAAGATTGTGTCTCTTTCTTGCTAGTTGGTGGAGACATGGCAGTGATTTTGTCAATCACTGTTGGGATGTGATGACATCCATCCTGCCACTTTATACCTAAGAACTGAATTTCCTGGGCAGGCCCTTTTACTTTGCTTCACTTAATAGCAAAACTGGCTCATAGAAGAATTTGAATTATTTGCTCTCCAGCACAGCAGCACTCAGTGGGGGTGTGACCTCATTCAGGCCACGGTAGTCTACTGTCAGCCTCCATTCTCCACTGGCTTTACGCACTGGCCATATGGAGCTGTTAAAAGGTGAGTGAGTTTTACTGATCACTCCCTGATTCTCCAACTGGCGAATCAAATCATGAATGGGGAGCAAGGAATCCCTGTTGGTGCGATACTGCCGTCTGTGCACTGTCTTTGTAGCAATCGGTACCTGCTGCTCTTTTATTTTTACTCGTAGCAGCCTCACAACAGACGGGTCCTCTGACAGGCCAGGCAAAACAGACAGCTGCTTAATGTTGTCCATATCTACAGCAGCGATTCCAAAGGCCCAGTGATACCCCTTAGTATCCTTGAAATGCCCTCTTCTGAGGTATCCTCAATACCAAGTATGAACGGAAACCCTGGACCACTCACATAGGATGTTTTTTCCAGTCTTTACCAGTGAGGCTTATTTCAGCCTCCAACACAGTCAATTCTTGAGAGATATCCAGAAATATGGATTGATTCTGTCCCTTCATGACTGGAGGGCATTAGGGTGCACTGTGCACCAGTATCCACCAGTGCCTTATATTTCTGTGGTTCTGATGTGCTAGGCCATCAAATCCACACAGTCCAATAAACTCTATTATCCCTTCCACTCCCTTGAATGAGGGCAGGGCCCCTCTATTGGTTACCTGTGATAACTGGAGCAGCCGTACTGGTGGTTGGACTGTTTTGTAGTTCCCTCACCCGTGCTCATAGTACAGGAGTAGGCTGGTCATGCCACTTCCTCGTGTCTTCTCTGTGGTCACGTAGGTAACACCACAAGGAAACACACAGTGCAATTTACTGTTGTTCCTTGCTCAATCTGGAAAGCGCTTGTGTCTAATAGCTGAGAATTTTAATGATACACATGAAGGCTTTATGGTCGTTAATTTCTTTACGATCTCTCGCCTTCAACTGAAGCAGCAGCTAGGCCAATTACCAAGTGACACCAAGGAGATGAAGCGGCAAAATGGCGATTTATTGAAACAGACACATCCTTATATAACCTACGCCTTTTTGTCTACACCCACTGTATTACACTAAGATTCTTCCAGAATATGGGGAAGGGCCTGTCACATCACAACAAGCTACCGTCCCAGCTGTCCCAACAGCGAAGCAACCAGGTAACAAGAGATTCATTCTGGTGCCGTGTGAACTCCTTTCTTACGCCTTCGATTTCAGTCATCTTCAGGGATCGACAAACAGTAACAGAGATTTCCTCCTCATCACTCTCTTCTTCATGACACTTTTCCTTTTTCCTTTCTCGGTACTTATCCAGACCTGTCACCTGGATCTTCTGTTGCCTCCTCCTCCACTTCTTTTTTCCGTTCTAGACGTGAGGACACCCATTTCCATTTCTTGCCTTCCACAAGGGCAACTGATATTGTTACTGGTGCCTCCTGTGACTGATCAAAATTGACTTGGGGATTTCCCTTTTTGGCTAGAACCTCAGCTCGGAAATTCTCTCTTTTCGGAACAGTGTTATATAGAGCACGGTAAGCACAAGCCAAGCCCCAAATAAGTCATACCCCCTTAGATCTATCTAGGCTGCGCCATCCCTGACTCAAATACTGGCTTAGTTTCTCGGGATCCCACAGGTGTTCAAGAGTTAAATCCCATGACATTGCGGGCCCCCATGTGTTGGCGAACCTGAAGGCAAAAGTCAGCGTTCTAGGACAAACAACCACACACCAATATAGTTAAATATAGCTGTGTCCATCTATTGCCTGAAGAGCCGTACTTTTATAGCAAACAAACAAGGGTGTTCAAAAATCACACGTACTAATTGGAAGAAAGCTTCTGCAATAAGAACCCTAAAACCCCGCTTCAAAGCCACGAGCCTTTCACTCTTTTGCTAGAGGTGTCCTTGGTTCTCATGCTGTTTATCCTGCTCTGCAGCTGCTGCTCTGTAAAGTGCTTATCTTGATCCATGGCTGCTGCTCTGTAAAATTCTTCTTGTATTACAACAGAATGGCAGTTCCCTGGGGTCTCCAGCACACCCCCAGCCAGCTGGCAAATGCCACTGAGGACCTTTAGGAAAGACATGCCCTGGGTAGTGACAATGTTCACTGGACAACTGTGAGCCCCACAATGGGTCTCGTACCTGTGTGCCATCTTCTGAACACCAGTAGCACGGTGTAGATGCAAGGCCCAGCCAGGCAAAATCAAAACATGCTTCTGGAAGGGGATCCTTTCTGAAGAGTCGTTACACTAATGAGAGGACCACAAACATTCACTCAGCGAACTCCAAATCTCTGTGCCTTTGCAGGCCTAGGGTCTTGTTTGGTTCACAGAGACATGGTGGGTTGATTCTCAGCTCTGTACTGTAGCAAATGGGGTACAGATTCTGCATGACGGATGGGCAAGGAAGAAGAGAAAAGGCTGCTGCCATCCATGAGAGGGCACTGAGCTCTGCCTGGGGATGGCAGAGGAGCCAGCTGAGAACTGATGGAAAGGGCTCAGAGAGGAGAGCGGCAGATTCTGTTCCTTGCTTCCTGATCAGGAAGAACAAGAAGAGGGGACAGGCAGGAATCTGAGTTACAGCTGGGATGGAATTGTTTTCTTCAGACTGTCTGCTGTGGTGCAGTGTTTTGGTTCTAGGAGAAAACCATTGATAACACTCTGATGTTTACAGCTGCTGCTAAGCAGTGTTGTACAGAGCCAAGGCCATGGTCAGTGGAGGGCACATGGAGCTGGGAGGGAACAGAGTGAGGACAGCTGACTGATAGTGGCCAAAGGGACGTTCTCTATCAGCTGACAGCAAGCAGAAATTGTATTGAAAGGGGTGGGAGTTCATCTCAGTCTCTTCACTGCCCAGGGTCCAGCTGAGCATCAGTCTGGTGGTGCTGAGCAAGTGCTTGTGCATCAGTTGTTACATACGATTCTATATCAACGGATATATAGTGATAACTATTACTCCACTTCTTTTATCTCTCTTAGTAAACTGCTTTGTTACATCCCAGAAGTTGTACTCTTTTTCCCAGTTCTCATCCCCATCCCACTGGGAATTGGGCAGTGCACAAAGCACTGTGTGCTGCTGAGCCACATGTTGGGTTCAACAACCACTGTCATTTTGGTGCCTGATGTGAGGCTCCAAGGGTTGAGATAGCAGCACATCTGTCCAGAGAGGACAGGGCTTTGTGGGAGCTGGAGAAGTGCAGGCCATGGTGCTGATATGTGTGGATGTGCTCCCTATGTGTGGAGCTTGTTGAGTCTTCTCATGAAGCTTCACTGCACAGCTCCTTACTTGGTGCTTGGATGCTGCATTAGGGTATTTATTTTGCTATGCTGTTTGACCTCAGTTTGTACCACAATAAAATTGGCAGCTGACAAAGTGAAGTTTTGTGCACATTCAGCTCTGCGGTCATCTTTGGGTTTTGGAAGTAATATTGTCCATATGATTAGGAATTACACAATTTACATTGTCGCCTCTGTGAGTCCGGGGGTGTACTGGATATTGTGTTGAGGGACATGGTTTAGTGGGAGCTATAGGTAATAGGTGAACGGTTGGACTGGATGATCTTTTAGGCCTTTTCCAACCTTGGTGATTCTATGAATCTATGATTGAGGTTAAACAATTATTCAGGAATATCAGTGAGAGATCTGCCCCAAGGTGAGAAGGCTCTGCATGGCAGAGGGTGTGGGACGGTCTGGGCAGCTGCCTGGAGTGGTGGGCACCCCCAGGGCTTTGGAACTTCATCTCCGAGCAACTGCAGGATCCTGATAAACTGGTAGAATATTGGGGGCAGGTCTGCTGTGGCACTGGTAACCCCCAAGAGGCACAAATGACTGCAGTGTGCCAGATCCAGAGAGCTGGATCTGCTGACAGTGCTGCAGCCTCTGCAACTCCTGGCACAGACCATGCAGCAGCTCCAAGGTTTTGCTACACGTCCTGCAGTTGCTCCAAGCTCTGGGCAGATCCCTCTGTCACTCCACCCCTCATAATGAGCTCTGCAGTTACTCCTGCTACGGGTCCTGTAGCTGTTCCAAGTATGGTAATAAGAAAATGGTACAAATTCCTCCCAAGGGAGGAAGTACAGCCCTGCGGTGGCTCCAACCCCTCCAATGAGCCCAGTGGCTGCTCCAACATAGTCACAGGTCCTGTGGTGGTTCCAGCTCTGGCAATGAACTCTGAGGTCACTTCAACTCCTGCAACAGCCCAACAGCCACTTCAGCTCCTACAGTGAACCCTGTGGCTGTTAAAACCCCTGCAACTAATCCTGGACTTGCAGACAGATGCGCATAGGGATTAGTTCATATATGTTTGCAACTGCATATGTTGTATATGTGTGAAAATACACTAAATATATTATATATGTATAAATACATTTGTCATAATTATTATCCTTTTCTTTTTCTCTTTGTCTCAACCCATAAACCTTAAACCACAGCACTGCCTTGAGATGCTTACGGATCTCCTTGGGACTATTCAATCTGATCTGGTCACACAGTGAAGAGCACCTGAAGATCTCAAGGTTTTCTCAGGGAGCAGCTCCTGAGGTATATTCCTTACACCAGCTTTGGAAGAGGCCTCCCTCCAGTTCTCTGGTCCTGCTCTAAAGGGGCCCTCTTGTTATGGCAGTGCCAGCAAGGAGACCAGCTCTGACAGACCTGTTCATATTGCCGGCTACTGACTGCAGCCCTGGATTGCTGCTGTAGAGGCAACAGGACTGTTGTGAGACACACAAGACCTTCAGGACTGCACAAATGAGAGGACTCAAGAGCACTGCAGCACTGGTAAGAGCACATGAATGAAAAGAGCACGTTGAGCTGCTGTCTGTGGCTGTACCTCCCCAAATCCAGGCAAAGTAGGAAGAAAGAAAATCTAAGTAAGTCTATTTTGAAAGCTTTTTAGGTATCTTATAACATATTCAGGGAATCTGGTTCCATGTTTACATGAGTTCTTGGAGTGAGAAAATGGAAATTAGGTAGGAAAGAATTTAAATACATTTTTATTTATAAGTTCAATAACATTTTTTTTTGCACATTCCTATATCTCACATAATCAAACAGACAAAGATGCATAAAACATAAAGAACCACCACTGGGAATCCTATTGAGGAAGTTGTGCATTTTATTGTAGCTGGAATAGTGCTTATTGCAACACCTTCCTGAAAGCGTGCTTGATCTCCCTGTTCCTCATGCTGTAGATAATAGGGTTTAGTGTTGGAGGAACCACTGCATACAGAAGTGCCACTGTCAGATCCAGGAGTGGGGAGGAAATGGACGGGGGCTTCAGGTAGGCAAAAGCACCAGTGCTGAGAAACAGGGAGACCACAGCCAGGTGAGGGAGGCACATGGAGAAGGCTTTGTGCCGTCCCTGCTCAGAGGGCATCCTCAGCACAGCCATGAAGATGTGCACATAGGACACAACTATGAAAACAAAGCAACCAAAGCCTAAACTGACACCAAAAAAGAGAAATGCAAATTCCATGAGGTAGGAGCCAGAGCAGGAGAGCTTGAGGATCTGTGGGATTTCACAGAAAAACTGGTTGACAACATTGCCTTGGCAGAGAGGCAGTGAAAACGTACTGGCAGTGTGCAGCAGGGAATAGAGAACCCCAGTGCCCCAGGCAGCTGCTGCCATGGTGGCACAAGCTCTGCTGTCCATCAAGGTCCCGTAGTGCAGGGGCTTGCAGATGGCAACGTAGCGGTCATAGGACATGATGGTGAGAAGGGAATACTCTGCTGAGAGGAAGAAGGAAAAGAAAAAGAGCTGTGCAGCACATCCTGTGTAGGAGATGGCCCTGGTGTCCCAGAGGGCGTTGGCCATGGCTTTGGGGAGAGTGGTGGAGATGCAGCCCAGGTCAAGGAGGGCCAGGTTGAGGAGGAAGAAGTACATGGGGGTGTGCAGGCGGCGGTCGCAGGCTACGGCTGTGCTGATGAGGCCGTTGCCCAGGAGCGCAGCCAGGTAGATGCCCAGGAAGAGCCAGAAGTGCAGGAGCTGCAGCTGCCGCGTGTCTGCCAACGGCAGCAGGAGGAACTCGCTGATGGAGTTGCTGTTGGACATCTGCTGTTGTTGGGCTTGGAGTCCTGCTCAGAGTGCAGAAGATAATGACAAGTCCAGACCATTCTCAGACACACTCCTCCTGCTATAATATGAAATGTTTTTATTCTCTTACAACAGTGTACATTTAGCACCATTACTTGCATTTAATTTCATGTATTTCAGCATTCCTTAAGCAGAAGCAGCATATGGAGCTCTAACCTTCCTTTTATTTTCTTATGCCTTCTCCCTGGATATTTTCATCTGTTTCATGTCTCATATCTTTACCCCAAGTGCTCTTAGAGCCCCCTACCCGAGCTTCTGTGGCATTCAGTTTCAGTTAGAAAATGCTGCCTGTTTGTAGGATAAGTGAATTATTCATGCCTACAGAAAATGATGATAATTCCATCCTTCGAGAAAGGGGAGACTGAAAGCACATCATGTGTGAGTGTTCACAAAACAAGCAATTGATTGATGAAAAATTCTCAGAACTCTTATTGCCCCTTTTAGATTTCTGACTCCAAACCTCTTTGCCTCAGAACAGGAAATGGAAACCCCCTGCCTTGGCTCTCCTCTTGCAAAGTGCCCTCAGAAACATTCCGTTGTGCAGTGGAGTTGTGATCCCCTGCCCCAGGCAGCAGCTGTGGCAGCACAAGTCCTGCCGGGGGGCTCCTTCCCCCCACACATCTCCCCGCAGCGCCCTGGGCAGCTCCCCGGGCAGGCTGAGTGCTGAGCCTGGCAGGCGGCAGAGTCCCATACCCGGCACACAGCCCCTGGGGCACAGCAGGGACCCTGCTCTGCAGGACAGCCCTGGGCACCCGCCTGCAGCCCCGGCTGCACAGCCTGCAGCCGTGCTGGGACATGCAGCCCTCAGGGCTGTGATTTCATACTGCAGTATGGAAGCCCTCAGCTGGAGCAGAAGGCTTTTTCCACAGTAAAGAAACATGCAGTGCCTGCATCCAGATCTCCTATGGGATGTCCCAAATTAAGTTGACCCTCTATGAAAAGCAGCTCATGGTCTGCAGTGAGACTTACCCTGTCATGGTCTGTGAGCAATGCTCCTGCAGTGAGCTCACAGCCCGCTCACACCACACACATCCTGCAAGCTCTCTTCAGTTTCTCTCCTCTCCTTCTGTCACCTGCAGGCTGTGCTGTGCACAAGAGCTGCTCCTGGGCACAGCTGTCTCTCTGCAGCCCTGCACACTTTTATGAGCTCCCTGTGTCCCAGGAGCCTGGACGGGCAAGCAGCAGATTATGTCATTTTTATCTTTCCGACTTGTCTCCCCTGACATGTCCCTGGGTCCTCATGGCCAACAGCTCCTGAAAGACAACAGCATCATGACTGTGCTTTGAAATTCGCTCAATTAACCACCACATGTCCAGTGGTCAGTGACTGATTGGAGACATATGGGGAGTGCTCCCAGAGATCGTTTGATGAAACAATAAGGGCAACCAGACAAGGAAGGCAAGGTTTGGACTTTCCCTGTGCAGGGCAGTGATCCAGCTGAGGCAGTGCAGGAGTCTCATCCCTTGACAGAAATCCTGGAGCTGAAATGGGATTCAGCTCCCTACACACCCACAGGAGCTGGGATTCCTCTGGTTCAGTTCAGAAGAGCACAAGGAGTTGCCTGCATGTGAGCTCCTGCTCTGAGTCCTCGGTCCTTCAGCTGGGAGGCAGCTGCTCACACACAGACACTGGGTGATGCCCAAGGTGCCTGGGCTGCTCCTGATGTGTGCCAGTGCTTGTAAACCATGTGGGAAATCCCTGAGATAGACAGCTCCTTCCTGGGCATCAGCCGAGGGCCAGAGAGGGGATAGCACTGGCTGTCTGGTGAATTCACTCACAGCTGCAAGAGCAGCACAGGGCCTTCAGGAAAGCCATGCCCATGGTGTGACCATGTTGCTGTGTCAACTCCAAGGCCCACGATCAGTCTAATGTTTGTGTGCCACCTTCTGCACACTGATACCATAGATTAGCTATCCAGTCAGGCTATGTCCAGTGATGCTTTCCAATTAGGATGTTTACTTCTGTGGTTTTGCACTAATGCAAACACCAACACACAAGAAGCTAGAAATCTTGATAGAGCTGCAGGCCTGAGCTCCTGTTTGGACCATGGGGACACAGTTTAATGGCTTCCACAACTGCACTGTAGCACAAGGGGGATACCGAGTCTTTAGGATGGATGGGCGAGGAGATAAAGAAGGGTGAATGCCCTCTGTGAGAGTGCACTGAGCTCTGCCTGGGGATGGAAGAGCAGACAGGTCAGAGCTAATGGAAATGGCAAACAGAGGAGACCATCAGTGTCTTTTCCTGTCTTCCTGATCAGGGAGAGTAAATGGAAGGTGCCCTCTGCAGACAGATGGGAATCTGATGTTGTCTGTCCCTTGTCCCATTTGGTGGCCTTTGTCACTCCATTATCTGCAGCAGGGACAGCACAGCAGGGCATGTGGCATCCAGCAGATCCCTGGAGAGCACAGATGGCAGCTTCTTGACCAAGCAGTGGAGGAACCAAAGAGGAGAGGTGCTCTGCTGGATCTCATACTCTCCGGCATGGAAGGACTTGTGGGAACTGCGAAGGTGAAAGGGGCATCAGGCCACGTGCAAGATGCAAATGTATCTCTTTTTATTTATTTTGAGGCTGTAAGCTTAATAGTTGATCATAAATGTCAATAAAACTGAAACAAATAATTGAAGACAAAGATGGAAATCATTGAAATTGTGTTAACCCTTCTCAACATGAAAAATTCTCATGAGTCTTGTTCCATTTTAAGTTGTAAATATGAATCTTTGAGGTGATTTGATGTCTTTTTTTTTCTTTTACTGAAACTACAATGTTTTCCAGAACTGTGTTCGCTGGACACAAATGTCTTCAGATTCAGAGACACAGACAGTGGTGCCAGTGCCAATGCCCTGTGACTATAGCCCGGTGCCCAGCACTACTCTTCCCTGCTGCCTATTTGATGTGTCTCATCCTCCAAGTTTTTTCAGCTCTCCTAAATAAATGGCCATGGTTAAGGGCATGTTTTCAGCAGGCCATTTGGGCACAAACTACTCCCACTGCCCTCCAGATTTCTCCATCCCTTGCTCTTTGTTCAGTCAGATACCTCCCAATTATCTGTCTGATTTCTGACTTTCAGGGGGATTACTGGAATTTGTTCCATCTCCCCAAAGTCTGAGAATCAGTGAGAATGTGTTAACCCGTCTCAATGTGTGAAATACTCACAAGTCCTGATCAATTTTAAGTTGATACCTCTCAACTATCTGGCTGATCTATCCCAGGGAGATTACTGGAATTTGCTCTATATACCAGAGTCTGATGGCCTCTGTTGTCAACTACTTCACTGTGATTCAATCTATCCTATCCTACCTCAGAATAAATCATTTCTTTTAAAAGTATTCCATATGAAAGACAAACTTCAATAGATGCAGCTTGAACATGGCATGCAGTTGATCACTGTGTTTTACTGTTCATTCAATTGCATCACCTTTCTTTCCATTTGCTGGCCAGATAAAAAAGAGAAATCTTTCCTTTTCCATGTTGAGCTGGTTCTCTGAGGAAAGCCAGTGGGAGTTGGTGCAAAGCAGTTTTAACACTGAGCGGATGAATGCAGAGGAGAAGAGTGATGTGAAGAAAAGTGATGCAAGTCCCATAGGTCCATTGTGAGCAGAAATTGGGTGGGGAGGTTGAGAAGGACCTTTGTCAACACAGTAACAGTACAGAACTCATTGGGACATCCTGGATTGGTATCAGTTGCACAGTGCTGCTTTAATGTCTTCTTTACACCCAACTATAAATAAATAGACAATAAATTTATACTGGATTCTTTAAGCTCTCTCCAGATATCCCTCCTTTTTGCTGAACAAGTTCTGATAACCTGAAGAAGATAACAAGATGGCATAAGGCACAGGAGATTCTTTAGGTTATAATGGTCCCAGGGTGCATTTGATGCTGAGTTCATCAGCCTCTAGTGCAGAGAGAAGTTTGCACAAAGTGCTCAACAAGACAAAGTCAGAAGTAACAGTGAAGTTTCTTGGAGTATTAATGGGCCCGCTGAGGAACATTACCAAGTAAGCTTCCCAAGGGACTTGTTAGAGAAGATAACTGGAAGCCATGACTACAGGCAGGCAAAGGCACTGGCATGCTAAGAAACCTCTCCTTTGCCTTACAAAGCAGACAGGTCAAGCCCTGATTGCAAGACCAGTGGTAGAGAGGTCCTGTATGTCATGTTGGCTCTGGGCATTTCCTGGGGCAATGTGTTGGAATTTTGTATGATGTTAAATGAAAGACATGGGGACAGAAGATCCCAGGCTCTACATGTGGTGCAAGGACGCTGTGAGGTTCATGTCCCATATGAGACCTATGTTTCATTGCAGGATGTGAGCAGGGATGTGAGAAGGGCCCAGTCTGAACAAGCAGCCAATCCCTGTGAAACTCTGAACTTCAGATCTCTCGGTTTCAGTGCCCTCCTTTGCACATTCTCCCAGAGTTTGAAGTCCTTTATGTTCTGTGGTGCCCAGAACATAGTGAGGCAGTAGCAATGCAGAGCAGAGGGACAACCCTTTCCCTCACCCAGCTGGCAATAAGTTGCTTCATGCACTCCAGGGGACTGTTGTCTTTCCTGGCTGCCTTGGCACACTGCTGACTCACATTCAGTGTGATGCTGACCAGCACCCCAACCCTTTCCAGTCAGAATCCTCTCCAGTGTCCCATATCCAGTCAGTGTGTATGTCCAGCATTGCCCCTACCCAGGTGCACAATCAGGCACTTGTTCTTGTTATACTTTATGCACTTGGTGCTTAGTACCAACTGGTACCCACTTCTCTGACTTGTCCACATCTCTCTGCAAGTCCTCTCCACCCTCAGTGGAGGCAACAGCACCTCCTCATCTGGTCTCATCAGCAAACTTGCTCAGAACGTCTTCTAGTCCTGCATTCAAGTCATCTGCATAAACATGAAAGGAAAGTGGCCCCAAAATGGAACCCTGGGGACCCCGACAGTGACCATCTACCAGCCTGATGGAAAAAACTGACTATAATCCTTTGGGACTGACCTACTGGCCAACTGCTCACCCACCACATTGTGTTTCTGTCTAGCCATATGCAGAACATTCTGTCCAGAAGGTTGTTGTGAGAAACAGTATCAAAATCTCCACTGAAATCCTCAAGGATTACATCAACTGGCTTCCCTTGGTCAACTAAACGGATAACTGTGTCACAAAATGAGCTTAAATTAAACAGGACCTTTGCCTCACAAACTTGTGTTGGCTGCGACCAATGACAGAATTGTCCTTCAGCTGTTTTTCCATAACTCCCACCATCATTTTCTCCATAATTTTACCAGGCTCTGGACTGACAGGTCCATAATTGCCCATGTCATCTTTCTTGCTCTTCCTTACAATGAGACAACATTTGCCAGCTTCCTGTCAGCTGGCATGACCCTAGACTTCTTTAGATGCAATTGAAATGAGAGCCCAGAGCACACTAAGTTTTCATCATTGAAAGAAAGTAGATATGCCATAGCTTTGCAATGCCTTGAACTCCAGAGTATGCCACAGATGGAGCAGAGGGGAAGATTTGCCTCTTCTGTAGTGAACTCATTCTTTTGGTAAGCAGAATAACACTACCTGATACATGAGGACTGTGTCTCTGCTCTGCTCTGCTCAGCTCACAGGGCAGAGGTTCAGGGTGTTGCTCTCATGTCAGTGCAGGTAAACTCACTTTAACCTTTTTTCTTCTGTAAATGCTTCCTCTGTTTGTATGCTCAGATACACTTCCACATTCCCTCAAGTACACTTCCATATATCATTAACAATTACACTTTCTTATACCATCAAAACTGTTTGTCAAACAGTACAGTTCTTCAGTTCACATAAACTCCCTTAATACAGTCTGTATTCTTCAGTTATAAACACTGTGCCACAGAACCAGCACTGATTGAACCACCTCCCTCACACACTTCCTCGCAAGCAGTACATAGTATTACATAAATGGGTTGACACTCATTGGTCGGGTGGAATGTACACCTCTCCTCAGGACAATCTTACTAATCTACAGAGTACAAACTCCTGTCTTCTTACATACAAGCAGAAAGTACTTATGAGTGGACACACAACACAGTCTTTCACTTTGTCCGTGTCTGGCCATTTCCCTCACAGGAGGAAGGAAACATGGATCGGGACTCGGCACTCACCCTGCAGCTGTTCTGTGTCTCACTCACACCACACTCACTCTGACATTTAGATCAAAAACCATGGTTTATTCATACTACACAATGCTGACAACGTTTTCTAGCTGGAATCTTAATAACACTCATACTCTGGTCAACCAGTTGCAAACGTTAATGTTTTTCCCAGAGTCGGCTTGACACACGGTACCAAACACTTAAAGCAGATGATAATATTGAACATACAACCCATAAGCCCCGTGATTACAACTTGGAGACCCAGGCTACCATTTGACAGGCTATCCACTATATCCCATACCCGTAGGAGAGACCAACCTAGGTCCCTCCTATTGTCACCCACCTGGGAGAGAGTACTTGTTCTTGTTTCCATTCATATGGCATACAGTTCCCTTTCATAGGAACTCACCCAAGGAGTCTTCCTACCCCAGCTGGCAACCAAAGCCATGAGCTCACCTCCCTGGGAGCAGCACGTATGGCTGTAAACTGTGTAGGATGTCTCCTCAAGACATATGGGCTCCACTTACCATACACATACCTGGTCCACCTATGGGTGGTCCTTGTCTGTCCCTGCAGTGATCAGGTGAGGAAGGGAGTCCTTCAGAGAAATCTCAGGGTGCGCCAAAAGTGTCTCCCTCTCAGCTGGTCCTGCAGTGAACAGAGCTGGTCCCACCTGGGCCGCCAAATTGACTACAGGAATTGAACTCTATAACCTCTATAACTGATACAGTCTCCCATGACATCCTTATAACAAAGCTGAGGAAGTATGGGATAGGTGATTGGACAGTGAAGTGGGTCGAGAATTGGCTGACTGGCAGAGTGCAGAGTGTTGTCGTTGGCGGTGCAGTGTCTGGCTGAGGGCCTGTAACGAGCGGCATCCCCCAGGGGTCTGTGCTCAGTCCGGTCTTGTTCAACATCTTCATCAATGACCACCCTCAGCAAGTTTGCTGATGACACGAAGTTGGGAGGATTGGCTGACACACCTGAAGGCTGTGCTGCCATTCAGCGAGACCTGGACAGGCTGGAGAGCCGGGCAGTAAGAAACCGGATGAGGTTTAACAAAAGCAAGTGTAGAGTCTTGCACCTAGGGAGAAATAATTGCATGCACCAGTACAGGCTGGGGGAAGAGCTGCTGGGGAGGAGCTCTGCTGAGAGGGACCTGGGCGTCCTGGTGGACGACAGATTAACCATGAGCCAGCAGTGTGCCCTTGTAGCCAAAAAAGCCAATGGCATCCTGGGGTGCATTAAAAAGAGCGTGTCCAGCAGGTCGAAGGAGGTGATCCTCTCCCTCTACTCTGCCCTGGTGAGGCCTCATCTGGAATATTGTGTCCAGTTCTGGGCTCCGCAGTAAAAAAAAGACAGGGATCTCTTAGAAAGAGTCCAGCAGAGGGCCACTAAGATGGTGAAGGGCCTGGAGCATCTCCCCAATGAGGAGAGACTGAGGGAACTGGGTCTTTTTAGCCTTGAGAAAAAAAGCTGAGAGGGGACAGGATCCAGGTTCTATAAATATTTGAGGTGTGGGGGGCAAAGTGTTGAGGCCAGACTCTTTTCAGCAGTGTGTGGAGACGGGACAAGGGGAAACAGACAGAAACTGCACCATAGGAAGTTCTGCACTAATGTGTGCAATAACTTCTTTACGGTGAGAGTGACAGAGCACTGGAACAGGCTGCCTAGGGTGGTTGTGGAATCTCCTTCTCTGGAGATATTCAAGACCTGCCTGGATGCTGAGCTGTGCAACGTGGTGTAGGGAACCTGCTTTGGCAGGGGGCTGGACTCAGTGGTCTCTGGAGGTCCCTTCCAACCCCTACAATTCTGTGATTCTGTGAATATCATGGAGTTGTTTGGATGGGGAAAGACTACCCCTTTGAATGACCTTTTGTCAGGGCATGTCCTGGGATTCCTAGGATCCTCAAAATGCAGCACTGCTTCTGTCACTGAAAAATGGGGCCGTGTGTGGGACGGAGGGAGGGTCCATGAGTCCCTGGCCCACCTGACTGAGTATTTCCATGGTCTTAGCAAAGACATACTTACAACTTGAGAATGACAGTTAGCTGTGTTCATGGTGGCATGGCCACTTTTAATGGCCTTGAACTGTCTGAACATAACTGAAGAGGCTCAGGCTGATGCAAATCAGCTATTGAATGATAGTGTTGAAAAACTGGAAAGACAGGTGGCAGTTTTGATGGGGAAAAAACCTAATTCAATCATTCTCCTATGGAAGATCAGGAACATCTCTCTGGAAGACCATGGGGACCCTGTACAAGGGAATCTGTATAAAATGGACTCTGTAAATGAAGGCACTAAAAGGTCAGATTTTGAGGTTCCATTTGGACTAGATCTATTTGAGATCTGACTGATTGTAACCCAAAAATGAAAAAAAAAAAAAAAAAAAATGCAGGATAGGCTGGTGGGAGTGCCCTGACCAGTATCCAACCCCCCAAACCCTGCTGCCCATAATACAGCAGCTGAACTGATGGATATAGTACAGTGGTTTAGACAGAAACCAAGAGAGCATGCCAGCATAGCTGCTCTGGTTATGGGACATGGAGGCAGAAAGCGCTGTGGTGAATGGACTGGAAATTTCAAAACTGACATCCATTACTACTCACCCTGCCCTCAGGCAAAGACTGTATGCTCTGTCCAACATAATGAGGATAGCCATTTGATCAGTGAATGATTTATGGCTGTGTGTCATATAACATGGCCAAATAAGAATGACATACCATTAAATATCAGCCTGTGGTCCTCTATGGAGGACTAACAAAATTATATTAGAGAATTAGGCATGAAAGAGGCAATCTATGAAGATGATTTTGAGAGCCCAGTCAATAAATTTTTCATCAGGAACGAGGGATCTCATCCTACAGCCATCACCTTTACATCAGTATGGGTCTATGTTATCCATACTGAACCCCCCAGTGGCCCTCAGGTGCTGTAATACAACAGGCTGCCCAAGTGATGGGGAGACAAGAGTGCCTACGGCCAGATGCAGGCTCTGAATGGTGGTGGAAAGGTCTGAGAAAGGCAGAGAACCATCTGCTGCCATGACTTAGGCGTCCAGCCCCTAAGGTAATCCAGTCTGGACCCATTAGGGTCTTGAGACAACAAATGTTTAAAGACCAGATTAGAGCAGGAGTTCAGTTTAAAAAGATCGATGGACAGCATAATCAGGAAAAAATATCTGTTAAACAGGCCCAAGCACTGAGTATTTATAGTCCAACCTTTTCAGCCAAACTAGATGTGAATGTAACTCAAGAAGGGTCTGGATGGGGGCTCTGGCAGAGCCAGAGTTCTTTGTGAACCCCTATGAGGTTTTGGCCACAGGTTTGGCATGGAGCAGAATAAAGATACATCACAGTTGAAAAGCATTTATTGGCTACCTATTCTACACTACAGGTGGTAGAACCAGTAGCTCAGATTTCAGAGGTTATCGTTAAACAACAAGGCCAGTCCAGGGGTGGGTAAAAGATCTAACACACATCTCTATGATGGGGGTGGCCCAATCACAAGCAGTGGTGCGCTCAGTTGTTCTGCTTGCCTGCTCCTCAAGGAGTTAAGAGAAATCTATGCCTGTTGCGTGTTCGAGTGCATGCGCAATGCCATGTGGAGGGCTTATCACAATAAAGATTGGCGGATTTGCTGCGTAGACCAGTCAGAACTCAGATCTGCGTTGTGCTTCCTGTGGCACCAAACGCCCAACAGTGGCAGTTCCGTGTATTGGCCAGCAGGTGGCAGCAGAGACCACGGAAAGAACGTCTGCGGGACAGACCCTGGGGATCCGTTCTCTTTTGATTATAGGGGAAGAACACAAAGATGGAAGAGGAGGGAAGGGGGAAAAAAAAAAGAAAAAAAGAAAAAACCAAACCACAGCAAACAAATAAAAACTTCTCCAAACGTAGCAAACTTGAATGTCTGTCAATAAATAAATGAGTAATTGAATTGATGTCCGTTTCAGACAGTCCCCTGTAGAATCAGGGTAAGGGTTAGGATTAGAGTTACATTGCAGGTTAATGCTGTTATCTTTACAGCTCCTGTGAGGGTTGGGGTCTGGGTCAGGTGTTTAAAAAATGAAATGAAAAAAGAATTAAAAAAATATATTGAAAGCTTCAGATTTCCTTAATCTTTGTGGGAATCATATAATGTGCAACTCAGATCTACCTCTTCGTACCTCTTTTGTGGTGTAGGGAACCTGCTTTGGCAGGGGGACTGGACTCAGTGGTCTCTGGAGGTCCCTTCCAACCCCTACAATTCTGTGATTCTGTGAATATCATGGAGTTGTTTGGATGGGGAAAGACTACCCCTTTGAATGACCTTTTGTCAGGGCATGTCCTGGGATTCCTAAGATCCTCAAAATGCAGCACTGCTTCTGTCACTGAAAAATGGGGCCCTGTGTGGGACGGAGGGAGGGTCCATGAGTCCCTGGCCCACCTGACTGAGTATTTCCATGGTCTTAGCAAAGACATACTTACAACTTGAGAATGACAGTTAGCTGTGTTCATGGTGGCATGGCCACTTTTAATGGCCTTGAACTGTCTGAACATAACTGAAGAGGCTCAGGCTAATGCAAATCAGCTATTGAATGATAGTGTTGAAAAATTGGAAAGACAGGTGGCAGTTTTGATGGGAAAAAACCTAATTCAATCATTCTCCTATGGAAGATCAGGAACATCTCTCTGGAAGACCATGGGGACCCTGTACAAGGGAATCTGTATAAAATGGACTCTGTAAATGAAGGCACTAAAAGGTCAGATTTTGAGGTTCCATTTGGACTAGATCTATTTGAGATCTGACTGATTGTAACCCAAAAATGAAAAAAAAAAAAAAAAAAAAAATGCAGGATAGGCTGGTGGGAGTGCCCTGACCAGTGTCCACCCCCCAAACCCTGCTGCCCATAATACAGCAGCTGAACTGATGGATATAGTACAGTGGTTTAGACAGAAACCAAGAGAGCATGCCAGCATAGCTGCTCTGGTTATGGGACATGGAGGCAGAAAGTGCTATGGTGAATGGACTGGAAATTTCAAAACTGACATCCATTACTACTAACCCTGCCCTCAGGCAAAGACTTTATGCTCTTGTCTGGAGGGCTTATCGCAATAAAGATTGGCGGATTTGCTGCGTAGACCGGTCAGAACTCAGATCTGCGTTGTGCTTCCTGCGGCACCAAACGCCCAACAGTGGCAGTTCCGCTTATTGGCCAGCAGGTGGCAGCAGAGACCACGGAAAGAACGTCTGCGGGACAGACCCTGGGGATCTGTTCTTTTGATTATAGGGGAAGAACACAAAGATGGAAGAGGAGGGAAGGGGGAAAAAAAAAAAGAAAAAAAAAATCAAACCACAGCAAACAAATAAAAACTTCTCCAAACGTAGCAAACGTGAATGTCTGTCAATAAATTAATGAGTAATTAAATTGATATCCCTTTCCCGCCCCTCCCCCCCCCCCCCCCCCAACTTCTGAGATGAAAAAAAAACACTTCTTTTAGAAGAAAACAGAGTAGTAACAACTTCTGTACCTACATTCACCACTCTGAGATCCTGTCTGGGTCTCCCAAGGCTTGTAAATAACCACTGGGTCGGTTCTGATGTCGCGTGATTTGTTGTCAGTTCTCTCATGGTTCTCCGGTCAGTTCTCCGGTGCCAGGATCTGCCACAGGGCATTCTGACCACGGGCATCATGTTTCTACGCTGCCGCCTGCATTTAACAGGCAATGGGACTGCCCAGCATGTGCAAGGCAGCACCTCTTTCACACCACCAGAATGTTTAAGGCTGTTGGGATTGTTGTTAGCGTCCCATTAACACTGAGGCTAGAGATACCCTTAGGATTGACATTACTATTAGCATTACTTTGATGGTGCCCTATCTGGGTCATTTCCAGGGGATGTCAGGAGTAAGGCACAGTGTCAGGAGAAAAAGAACAGACTCTGTTACTTTATAAACGTGATAATAGAGAGAGTTCATTGGAAAAAATACAACTCTTAAATAATGCAAAGCATGCTTCTGATTGGATGCAGGCATCATCTGGGCTCTGATTAATATTACTCTTAAGGTAAAGATTATTGTTACCATAATGATTTTTTTTTTTGGATTATGATCAGGGTTAAGGTTCCTTTTGCTACAAACTTCTAGCATCATTTTTGTTGTTGCATTTGGAGTTAGGGACGATTTTAGAATCAGGGTAAGGGTTAGGATTAGAGTTACATTGCTGGTTAATGCTGTTATCTTTACAGCTCCTGTGAGGGTTGGGGTCTGGGTCAGGTGTTTAAAAATGAAATGAAAAAAGAATTAAAAAAATATATTGAAAGCTTCAGATTTCCTTAATCTTTGTGGGAATCATATAATGTGCAACTCAGATCTACCTCTTCGTGCAGTGACTGCCTGTAAATTTGCTGGAGCCTAATATAATATGGCCTTGTGCTTTCCACTAACTCACCTTCATTTCATTTTCATTACATTTGCTTGGTAGTCAGATTTTGGTGTGTGGATATTTTAAAACAATCTAACTGACATTAGCAAAAAATTAAAAATAAAATTAAAAAAAATGCACAACAGCATCGTATCAATTTTTATAGATAAGATAAAGAAGAGCAGTTTCCCTTAGTTTTCTGTGCCTCTTTACTTTCTTACCCTCTCCCCTTGTGTGAGAAACTCTCAAAGTCAAAGATTTCTAGTTAGGCAAAGATGGCAGCGATAGCAGC
The DNA here is from genome assembly GCF_054131305.1 of Coturnix japonica. Classification (NCBI taxonomy): domain Eukaryota; kingdom Metazoa; phylum Chordata; class Aves; order Galliformes; family Phasianidae; genus Coturnix; species Coturnix japonica. Next base: position 14,213,137 of record NC_140671.1, on the reverse strand, counting down.
AGTGCTTATTCATTATTGCAATACTGCGCGCACATCCCCTATTGGCAAGGGAGAAACTGCACACCAGTCAGTGAAATCAATTCTGTTCTGTGCCCTAAACCCACTGCAGGTGATGCTCTCATGGCTCTCATTGGTTGAGCATCTCAGGCTCACAGACTCCTCGAGACTGTGGCTAGGATTCATTTCCATAGAAGGTCAATTACCAACCTCTTGTTTTTAGGTCTGCCTTGTACTTTTCTGCGGACAGAGAAGGGCAATGTTTCCAAAAGTCAGTACATTCATTCTGTCCTGTGCTGGGCTCTACCCACCCTGTATTTATCTTGTGCTTGTCTCAATTCTCCCCATGTCAGAATGCCCCCAGTCTGAACTTAATTCTGTTCAGCAACTTTCTTGGTGGAAAAACTACTTATACAGCTGTTTTACAAGAGGGTTATACATTCAGTTAGGGCCTACACTATGTACTGAAAATACTGGAAACTTCCACTGCAAAAACACAATCTACCTCTCCCATCTGTGCAGCCTTGCAGACCCAGAGCATGCCAGGTTATTTCTGCTTTCATAGCATTTGCATGCTGTAGGGTGAGCACAAGGTTCTGCTGCTTGATTCTTCTGCAAGAGCTGCCTACCGGCAAATGGTTGCAAGGATGGAGGATGTGACAGAAAGCATTTGTCTCCACAAGAGCAGAGTTACATTCAGTGCAGAGTGTGAGAGTCAGGTTGGTGTGGAAAAGCACTGACACGCTGGGGATGATGCAGTGCTCACATGTCTAACACTCACAGACATTACTGTCAGAAGGATGGTGCTGTGTTGTGCTTCTACCTTTGGCAGCCCCTGGAGAAATGCTATGGCACACAGAACACCTTTGTATTGCACTGACTGCTGCCATGCAGCATGGATTTAACACACCAAATCCAGAGGAGCATGACTGCATCTAACTGCCCTGAGAAAAACTACTGTAGCTGAAGAGATGAGGAGGCAGCTGCTCATCTGCAGAACAAGCAGTACTGCCAGACATTGGGCCAGGTGAGCACCTCCTGCTGCAGCGTGATGATGACAGGGCTGGAGATGATCTGCAAAGCCAGCTTAAAAGTGGGAGACGTGAGTCAACATGGCAGGAGGACAGAGGTGTTAGGGAGCAGCCAAGGCATCAAAGAGTATCAGAAGGCTTTGAAAAGTATCACAAAGTGACAGCCAGGAAGACTGGGATATATCATGAGCAGCAACCTGGATGCTAGAGATTATTTGCTCCCATACAAAATGGTAGAGATCTTGCTGCAGACATCCCAAAGCCAGCCAAAATGGGAACCCAGAGCTCTGCCTGCACGAACCCCACAGCCATAGCATTGCAAGCTGAGCTGCCTTGCTGTTTGTTGCATTCATCCCAATCCCTGTGATTGAAGACTCAGAATGCAGTCGAGGCGATGACTGAGCATGAGAGTGACTTTATTCAATAAAAGACAGGAGGGCTTGAGAGGTCAAGGGTGAAGATGGGACTCCTCTTGTCAAGATGAGAGTGGCTCAGAGCTGGTGCTGCTGCCTGGTGCCTGGGACTGGCAGCCTGACTCTAAGTCCCCATCTAAGATGCTCAGCTTCACCTCACTGATGCTGCCCTGCTCCTGCATGGTGGTGCTGCTGCTGGGACACTCGGGCTGTGCTTGGGATGGGCAGCACTGCCAAGGCGCTGGGTCACAATCCAGGCAGGTGACTGCTGTGTCTGGCAGGCTCAGGTCACGAGCTTCAGCAGAGCCAGGAGATATGAGAGCATGAACGTGGATGAGCCCCTTGTGTCCATCACTGTTACCATGTGGAAGGCTGTCATCCGAATTGCAGCGATTCATGCTTAATAAGAACTCTCCATTGATGGAAAGACACTGCTTGGTTTGGATCTTTGGGGTTGACAAGGGCTCGAATCACCTAGGAAGGCATAGAAACACAAGGGTTAGTTTCAAACATTTGCAAGTTGAATCATGAAAGGTTGTTGATACTTGGTAATAGAGTGGCTGCAGGAAGAAGCAAGTAGGCTTGAAGCAGCATAGCCACTGTCTTGAAAGTGATCCTCATTCAGGTCCAGCTCGTGTGTTGTTTCACTGTAATCTGCTTCTTTGGGTCTACCTAGTGGGCAGCAACACTCGAGCTGTTACTGATATCATTGAAAAGAACTGGAGACAATTGTTCTATTCCTAAGAGCTTCAAGGTGCCTAGAAGCACAAATAGAAACCAGCAGTATTTCATCACTTCACCAAAAGGAAGGTCAAACACCTGAGCTGTGAAGAGCAGTTACAGAACCTATGCATAAGATCACACCAGACATACTTTGTTCTAACAACAGTTATGGCACATAGTCCATTTCCTTCAATATTCCCAAAATGAAATGATGTGGAGCATTACAGGGAAAGAAACACTGCACACAGACACTATGACCCTGATTAGACTCAAGCAGCAGACTTAAAACAAGTCAGAGTTTTTGATTCCAGGATATTTCAGGACCTATCGTGTGAAATTCAGTTACACAACAGTGCCTAGGTGCCTGCATTTCAAGCAACTTTCAGATCACAGCCATGTAAAATAAAAACAAATTCAGTGCAGAAATAGCAAGCCTGTACCTTAATACTCATGAGATTATCCATTTTTTACTGCATTCTGACTAAGTTCTAAAACTTGCTCATCCCAGTTCACTTCAACAAGTTCCACCAATTCAAGCAACGCAGTTCTGAAATCCTGTGTATGTTGTGCAGATAGAATTGAACAGTGCAGAAATAGTCTCTGACAGCTTTAAGAGCTCCGTTCTGCTTACAAACTCTCAGTCCAAAACTATTCAGTTTTAAGGAAATGAACACCTGAAGCAGTTGGATCATCTGCCGCATTCTGCTTCTTGGCATCATGATTAGCACAAAGGGTTTTCTGCTGTCCTGCAGAGATGGAAAAAGTCCTGCTTACAAATGGACCAAGTTTCAGTGTACAGCAGAGTTTGTACCAGACTAATAAGCCACGTCATTCAATTCATTTGCTCAGGTTGTTATGCACTCCGAAAGGAAACAGAACTAACTGCTGGATTCTGAAGGCAATCTGTGGGGTCCTACATTACCTCCTGATTCTGGAAGAGGAAATTCTAATAGCAAATGCAGAACTTTGATCTTTGTAGACATGAGAAGAGCTGGCATTTAGGAACATTCATTTCAGGGAAATCAAATGATGTGTCTGTATTTTTACTACAGATAGTATAGGGAGCAGCCAGTTGAAGAACCAGATACAAAAAATCCAGACCATTGGCAAGAAAATACTTCTCCTTAAATTCTGTATGCTATCATGGTACAGAATTAGGCTACAGTGCCACATAGGCCAACCAAGCGTAGAACCAATTCCACTAAATACTGGTAGACAAAGCAGCAAAAACAGGGACAATATTCAGCAGACAGGCCTTTCTACCCACAGCTCAGCATGTTCTGCCATCCGAAAAGCAAGGCCTCTTGTCAAGCTCAGCTATTTCCCTTCTCAGTGTATTCTAGCACCACTGATACCCACTGGTATCCTCCTGTAGAGTGCCATCATATTGTCATCATCCAAAGGGAAAACCCACACAGCAGAGCATACAGCACTACACCCATGCTCCAAATATCCGCCTGAAAAACAAAAAGACAAGCTTACAAACCTGAAGCACCTCAAATGGCTTCCTGACAGACTGGATTGTCTGCCCTTGCCAAAGCCCACATATAGCCCATGAAAAGCTGGCTCTTTCCCTCAGGAAAAAGAGCCTTATCGTCCCAGAGAAAGCATATAACCCTCATTCAATTGCCCTTTCACTCAGCTTAGAGCACTACTAAAACCAGCATCTTCACCTTAGCTCATCACACTGCTGCACTTCCTTTTACAAGGATTTCACTGGCAAAAATGAAATCAAAGCCGTCACAAGGGATTTAGCACAGTTACGTGTTACTGGCTACGAGAGCTGTCAGCACAGTCACCTGTCTGGCTTTGCTGCTGTTCTATTTATGTACAGGCACAACAAGGTTCAGACACCTCACAGTGCAGTTCTCACTTTGACTGTAAAGAAAAAGGAGGCTTGAAAAGCAGCGTGTGGAAAACAAAGAAACAAGAATTAGAACAACAGTGGGGCCATGGCACTTGTAGGAATTGCTCCGCCTTTAACAGCGATTCAAGAAGGATGAGGGCATTCCAAACCAGACCAGTTTGGACAGATTAACAACTGCAAGTAGTGGGTTCCAAAATTCCAGACATGAAATCAAAGCTGGAAAAACTCTTCACATTTTCATCTCTCAATTTTTAGTACATTGTGCATTACAACGGAAACAATTCTTCACATACAACTTGGAAGCTAAAGACAAGTCTGACAAAACAGACTGCACAAAAATGATGGATAATTAACAGAGCAAATTGCTCTTTCAAAAACTTAGTAATAGAAAGATATCTCTGAAGTTGCTGTTCTGTAGAGCACCAAAGCAGTCGCTTGAGGCAGTTCAGGATTAGCCTGAGACGAACCAGCCAGCTGTGTGAACTGAGACCAATTGCACTTCTTCTATTTTACTTTCATTCTATGTGACCTCACTAAGCAAATATTGTCTAAGACCATGAGTATCACATAAATGTGCAGATCTCAAGCTGCTCACTTATCTAGTACCCTTGGCATGATGCTTTATTTTCCTCAGCTATTCATCTAGTTTGTGCCTGTTGATTGTGCAACAACAGCCTGTTGGTCTCGATTACCTGTAAGAGGCTTTAAATTTGGCCAGGAAAAATCATTTGAGGATAAGTAATTATCTGGGACTCAGTAAGGCAGTCTTCCCATGCTTTCATAACAGCCGAGATACACACACACACAAACTCATGGAACCCCACTGCTTTGCACAATCCTGTGCACACTCACATGTGTCATGCACTGATTTCCCAGCCAGTCCTCATGGGGTCTATTACTTAGGACAGGAGTGCAGGGGAGCAGCCAGAAGCTGTTTGCATTCCCTGCTGTCTGCTGGGCAGCTTTGCTGGAGATGCTTGGGTTGCTTTGCTTTTCCTTGGGAGGTGGGAAGGAGCTTTGGGTTGGAGGCACATCCCGTGCCAGAGCATCTCGATGGCACGTGTGTGGCACTGATCTGCAGCAGATGAAGGGGAGGAGGTCCCAGCACAGCCCTGCACCATGCTCTGCCACACTGGGCAGCTTGTTCCTGGCTCAGCAGCGTCATCAGACAAGAAGCAGGGAAGGAAATCAAGGATGGGGGGTACCATCAAACGCAGTTAGTGCATGCCTGTGCAAGACAAACAGACCCAGAGCTTGCGGGTTATTCCTGCTTTTGTAGCATTTGTGTGCTGTAGCTGAGCAAAAGGTTCTGCTGCTTGAATCTTCTTCTGCAAGAGCCACCTACCGGTAAATGTCTGCAGGGATGGAGGATGTGACAGAAAGCATTTGTCTCCATGACAGCGTAGTTACACTTGGTCTAGAGAGTGAGAGAGGCAGGCAGCACTGCCTGATGTTGGTCAGGGCGAGCTCCTCCTGCTGCAGCGCGATGATGGCAGGGCTAGAGATGATCTGCAGGGACAGCTCACAGGTGGGAGCCAGGAATGGACACGGCGGGAGGACAGAGGTGTTAGGGAGCAGCCACGGCATCAAAGAGCATCAAAAGGCCCTGAAAAGCATCACAGCCACAGCCAGGAAGCTTGGGGTTTTCATGAGCAGCATCCAGGATGCTAGAGACTATTTGCTGCCATACACAACGGCAGCAGAGCTCTCGCTGCAGGCATCCCAAAGTCAGGCAAAATGGGAACACACCCAGAGCTCGGCCGCACAAACCCCACAGCCAGAGTGTTGTAAGCTGAGCTGCCTTGCAGTTTCTTGCACTCATCCCAATCTCTGCGAATGAAAACTCGGAATTCAGTCAAGGCATTGATTGAGCACGAGCGTGCCTTTATTCAATAGGAGAAAGGAGGGGGTGTGAGGTCTGGAGGAAAGATGGGACTCATCCTCTCTTGTAATCATGAGAGCTGCTCAGAGACCGTGCTGTTGCCCGGAGCCTGGGACTCGTGTCCTGATTCTGTGCCCCCCTGCGAGATGCTCAGCTTCTCCTCGGTGATGCTGACCTGAGCCTGCATGGTGGTGCTGCTGTCGGGGCACTCAGGCTGTGCTTGGGCTGGGCTGCACTGCAGAGACATTGAGTCCAGGCTGGTGCCTGAGGTGTCTGGTGGGCTCAGGTCAGCAGCTTCAGTAGGGATGGGATGAATGAAGGCTTCAACGATGATGACCTTCTTCTCTTGATAGCTGATGTTATACGGAAGGCTTTCATCTGAACTGCAGCATTCTGTGCTTAGTAACAACTCTTCATTGATGGAAGATGCGTCATCGTAACATGCCCTGCGTCTTGGGGATATACAAGGGCTCGGGTCACCTAGGAAGGAGCAGATGTACAGCAGTTAGTGTCGAACGTTCGCAAGATGAACCATGGAGATTCTTGACATTTGGCTATGTAGTGGTGGTGGGCAGAAGCAAATAGGCTTCTAGCAACAGTGTCACTGTCTTGAAAGTGATCCACGTGCAGGTCCAGCTCTTGTGTTGACAAGAGACTCATTTGGGAAAGACAGGGATCAACTGAAGATGTCAGGCACGGGCTTGAACGCCAGAAGGAGATACAAGCCCACTGAAAGCATGAATTCTAGCTGTGTTGCTGACAAGCAGTGTTTTGTAAGCTGGACTTGCACCCTTACCTGCCAGGACCAAGACTTCTGCTTCAGAGGGCTCCCTGGCACTGCTCTGCAGTTGGTGTTTGGCCACAGGGGATGGTTTTCCCAGGCAGAAGCAAGAACACCAACTGCCAGCTGCTGACTCTGCCCTCTTCCTGGGAGAACTCATTCTGCAGAGAAAACAGAGCATGCTGTCAGACGTGGTGCAGGGTGATGGAAGAGCTGCACCGAGCCCTGGCCAAAAGTTGCCTGTTCTGGGCACTGCCTGCTTTCTGCTGAAACACAGCTTAGAAACGCCCTCTGTTTCAAACAGCAGAGGATGCTTCCATTCCTACAGCTCAGCCCTCAAGTCCTGAAGGCTAAATACCTCTCAACGATGTCAAGCAAGGACATGGATCCGGAGAATGTTGGAGGCTCAGGCTGCTTTGCTCTCCCAGGGCTGACCTTCACCAGGGAACAAAGGCCGTTGATGAGCTTGCCCCATTTCTTTGGCTCTGCGCAACAAAACAAAGAAACCAGTTCATTTCAGGCCTGGCTCGGTTGGACGAAGCTGAGCGCAATGCATTCGACAGAGCATGTAACAACGGGAAGAACATTCCCAACAAGGACACGCAAGAATGGATTTTCCCCATCCCTGGAGGTGCCCAAGGAGATTACTGTAGTTCTCTTTCTAAGCTTGCTGAACTTGGGCATAAACAAACCCCCTGAAAGTAACATTCTGACCCTATTTGACTAACTCGCATTGTCAAATGTAAATTACGCACCTGGCTTTGGCAATGAATTGAGGAGGGAATCGGGAACTTTTCCGCTGATGAGTTCCATGCACTCACCAGGGAAAAGCCCAACCTGTAATTAGAACAAAAAGACAGGTGAGCATTAGCCCGAGCCCAGAGCCAAAGGGAAGGTCCACTGACAGTGACACAGGGCAACTGTTTGCATCCAGCAGCCATCCTGTGCAGGCAGAGCAGCTCCAAGCTGAGATTCCCAACTCTACTGAAGTTGTGCTCTCTAGTCAAAAACGTGTGCCTACCTCAAAGCCACGCTTGCCTCTCCACCAGGGGCTCAGCCTGTTGATATGTCCTCATATCAACAATGCTCACCAGATCTCCGACCTGAAAGAGATTGAAACATCAATCCCAGATTCAGCAAATCTGGTAGGAAAACAAAGCAGAAAGGACTGCCCTCTTCTATACACGACAACACGGAACGCCTGGAACTGCTTACCTCCAGAGAGAGCTCATCTGGCCCCTGGGCGACGTGGCTCTTAATAACATGGGCTGCCGCAAATGCTGGTATGTTTAAAGATGACATAGCACGCACCAGCTGCGGCTTCTGCATGTTATCAGCCTGCAAAACAGAGAACAGGCCGCGGTCAGGAGCTGAGGACAAACCACGAGGATTTCAAGGTGAGGAGCACATCTGCAGAGAAAGCTGCAGCAAATGCGCTCCGTCCTTCTCAGGAGCACTTCAGAAGGAGCTGCACGTCTCATAGCTCTGGAGCAGCACTTCTTCCCCACCCTTCACTACTCCAAGCAGCTCCAACAAACTTCTCAGAAGAAATCCAGGCCAGCACAGACCTGGCAGACCAGAACCAAGTGCAGCTTGTGTGACGGCAGTGCCCACTCCTTGCTTCCACCCTGCTCCAGCAGGTTAAGGAGTCTGAGCCTCACTGGCCTTTGACAACTCAAGACTTTCAGCACCTCATGCCAACATTTCTCACTAAGATACACCTCAGGCATTGAATTCTCTTCTCACTACCTCCTCCCAGTCCTCCCCTAGGAACAGAAACCATTCAGATTCTACAGCAAACACATCTACCCTGCAAGAGCACACTGAACCACCTGCAACAATGAAACATGGTTTTGGAGAGTGGGTTTGAAAACACACCTTTAGACAGCTGTCTCCCTGTAGCCAAAAGGAAACCAAGCAGCAAAAGAAGAGTCCAGCCTGAAATATGCCCATGCTACTAGCCCAGGTTTTTCACAGTCAATGCAGAATCCATCCTGCTCTTGAGTTAACAAATGACCAGTGGGTCTCCCCTTGCTCCACCCCTTCTCCTTCAAAGCCAGAAAAAGAAAGAAAAACAAGTAGAAGAAAACCCAGACGTACCTTTCCACACACAAAGCAGAAAGTGGAACAGCAGTTGTCTCCTTCCTGAGACATGGTGGGGCGCATCCCAGAGGAAGCCCAAGTTCTTTGCTTCTCTCCACAGGGACTTCAAGCACTCTTGGCAAGAGCTGCTTTGGTTCTTTCTTCAATTGCTTCCATCACCAGAATCTCCTTTGGAAAAGGAACCCGAATGAAAGAATCAGCAAATGAAAAAGAATGAGCAATAGCCACTTTACCAGCTTTCTTCTGACACTCAATTTAGACTCTTGACTCGGGCAAGGTCTTAAAATCAGCTGGTTACAAGAACTGTCCCAAAATATATCCAACATCTGTACAGCTGCCGTTATTTCTGACAGCGAGTGTAATCACAGAATCATAGAATGGCCCGGGTTGGAAGGGACCTCAAGGATCATGAAGATCAATCACCTCCCTGTCCCTGCTGGCCATCCCCTCTTCTGATGGAGCCCAGGGGACCATTTGCTCTCTGAGCTGCAAGAGCACGCTGATGGCTCACGTTCTGTTTTTCATCCACCAGGACCCCCAGGTCCTTCTCTGCGGGGCTTCTCTTAAGGACTGCTCCTCCCAGTCTGTAGAAATGCCTGGGATTCCTCCAGCCCAAGTGCAAAACCTTGCACTTTGCTGTGTTGAACCTCATTAAATTCACCTAGGCCAACCTCTCGGTTGAGCTCCCTCTGAATGGCATCCCTTCCTTCCACTGCGTCAACCGCACCACTCAGCAAACAGCAGAGGGTGCACTCCATTGCATCATTGGTGTCTCTGATAACCATGTAAAAAAGCACTGGTCCCAAGACAGACTCCTGGATGACACCACTTGTTATCGGCCTCCACCTGGACATCAAACCATGAGTCACCACCCTCTGTCCTCTACAAAACCTCTTTGTCTTCTACTCCTGCTGCAGCTGCAATGGCTGCACCAGCATGACTCACGTGTTTGACAATCCTCCAGCTCTGGCCTAGCCATGCACAGCAGCAGTCCGTCTCCCTCCCAGCTCACTCACCAGTGTGCTGCTGTGCCCCAAATTCAGTGCAGCAGCATTGAGAGCAGGCAGCACCCATCACCCTCCTCTAACCCTCTCTGCCAGCTGCGATGAGGACTGACACAGCACGCCCACCCCAGCCCAGCTTTTCTGCTGAGACACCTCCCAGCAACCACCCAGCACCAATCCCAGTTGCTGCAAACTGTCTGAGAGCCTGCTGGAGTGCACTGACAATAACTTTGTGGGTCAAGCATTAAGCACACCAAGCAGAAGGGAAGCATTACTGGACATGGTGCACAGCAGGGGTTAAGACTGGAGGTGGTCAGGGCTGTAGTGACCATGCCCTCCTAGAGTTCCTCATCTCAAGGAATGTGTGCCTGGCAAAAAGCAAAGTCAGGACCCTGAGCTTCAGGAGAGTCAGCTGCAGGCTGTTCAAAGAATTCTTGCATGAGAGACACTGGAAAACTGTTTTTAGGGGTAAAGGAATGGAAAAGAGATGGTAACTTTCTCAGAAAACCTTTCTCAGAGCTGGAGCTCTGAGCTCCATCCCGACCACACGAAACACAGCAGAGGAGGCAGGAAAGCAGCATGGCTGAACCTGCTGGTTACAGGGAGCAACAAGAAGGAAATGGAGAAACAGCGGAAACGGAGACATGCAGCCTGGTCGCTTTGGTGGCCTTCTACAGTGGAGTGACAGCATCAGTAGGGAAAGGAAAAGCAACTGACATCACTCAGCCAGACTTTTGCAAGGCCTTCGATGTTGAGCAAGTTTCCTGTTAGAACTCAGTGTGAACAAATCTACCACTGAGCAACACCCTGAGCCCCCACTCACCTCAGCAGAGGAAAGCCTGCACCCCAGCCTTCCGCCTATTCTGCTCCATTGATGGAAGCACACCGGGCATCATTGCTACTCACCCGACCAATGATGATAGGGGCAGAAAAGGGAATTCCTCTTTACCTTTCAGATGAAAAATTGATGACTGTGTGGAACCTTCCCAGTACCGCTGCGGGGCCTTCCTTTACTTGTATCCTGCTGCTCCGTGTCACAGTGGGAGAGCTGCTCTGGCCTCTCCTCTCAGCCTGTGCCTCCTGCAGTGTGAGCAGCTTTGTGGATAGAGGAGACACCCACACAGACTTGGGCCTGGATAGAGAACTGTGCCCTACAACATAGGTACATTTACATCATGCTCTTTTCCTTGTGTGTGAGCAATCCTTGCTCTTTTCAGATGGTACTATGAGCGTGTGACACCCCAAACACATAGTTAGCATCTGTCCATATCATTAAGGCTCTCGTCAAGGCAGTTATTTCAGCCTTCTGAGGGGTAGTCCCCATGGCTGATGGTTGTGCTTCCATTCCCTGCTCAGTAGCAGTTACTGCATGTCCTGCCTTACAGCCTCCTTGTCTCACAAAACTGCAGCTGCTGGTAAACCAGGCGTCTTCTGCATCTTCTAAGGGTTCGTCCTTCAGCTCCGACCGACTGGATGTAATGTGCAGCATCAGTTGTTTCAAAGCAGTGATGTCATCCTGGTTCTCCACCAGGGGAGTTCCGCTAAGGAAAGATACTGGGTTGGCAATAGTAGTTACAATTATTTCTATATCACCCTGCTCTACCAGGATGGCCTGGTATTTCGGGAATCTTTGGGGTGAACAGATGCCATTCAGAGGGACCTTGACAGGCTGGAAAGCTGGGCTCGGGTGAACCTAATGAGGTTCAACACAGCAAAGTGCAAGGTTTTGCACTTGGGCCGGAAGAACCCCAGGCACCTGTACAGGCTGGGAGGAGTTGTCCTTGAGAGCAGCTCGGCTGAAAAAGACCTAGGGGTCCTGATAGATGAGAAACTTAACATGAGCCAGCAGTGCGCTCTGGCAGCCCGGAAAGCAAATGGGATCCTGGGCTCCATCAGGAGAGGGGTGGTCAGCAGGGATAGGGAGGTGATCGTCCCTCTCTACTCTGCTCTTGTGAGGCCCCATCTGGAGTACTGTGTCCAGGTGTGGAGCCCTCAGTACAAAAAAGATATGGAGATTTTGGAAAGGGTCCAGAGGAGGGACAGGAAGATGATCAGGGGGCTGGAGCACCTCCCCTATGAGGACAGGCTGAGGGAGTTGGGTTTGTTCAGCCTGGAGAAGAGAAGGTTGCGGGGTGACCTCATTGCAGCCTTTCAGTACCTGAAGGGAACTTACTCCCAGGAGGGGAGTAAACTCTTCGAAAGGGCTGATAATAGCAGGACTAGGGGAAATGGTTTTAAGTTGAAGGAGGGAAGATTTAGGTTGGATGTTAGGGGAAAGTTCTTTACTAGAAGGGTGGTTAGGTCCTGGAACAGGCTGCCCAGTGAGGTTGTGGATGCCCCGTCCTTGGAGGTGTTCAAGACCAGGTTGGACGGGGCCCTGGGCAACCTGATCTAGTAAAGGCGTATGTTTGGTGGCCCTGCTAGGCAGGGGGGTTGGAACTACATGATCCTTGAGGTCCCTTCCAACCCGGGTAATTCTGTGATTCTGTGATTCTGTGGGGTGAAAGCCAATGTCCCCCTTTTGCCTCCAATACAGTAAACACTGCATGAGATATTAAAACTGGTATCCTTTGGCCCAGTGTAGATTGATGGGCTTCTTGAATATTGAGCACCAGTGCACCCTGGATATCCCTTACTCACTTCAAGCTGTTTCAAGTTTACCATCAGTCCGTAGCTGTGTATCCATGGTTGGCACCCTCCTGTCATTCCTGGCAACGTATGGAGTTCCTTGGCAGTTTGCAGCTCAGGGGTTGAGCAGATGGCTTCTTTCTTGGCAGTCCTTAAGGTTCAAAGTCCAGCTGTCATCTCCTATCCCAAATACGTCACTTGCTGCTGAGTTAGTTGTGCTTTCTGTAAACCAAGAAACTCAGCAAACTCTCAGTCTATTGTACACAGTCCTTTTGTTGCTGTGGCACCCACGTGCTCCAGTAAAGTTCCACCCTAGGATGGAGGATCCCAGGTCTCAGGCTCACGAGTTGACCAGTTCTCAACAATCATTTAGCTGTTCTCACAACCCTGGGTAACACTGTCCAGGTTCACTGAGTCTCTTCTCCCTCTATTAGGGAGAACAGATACACGCAAGTACTCGTATGCTATCATGAGGAATTCAGTAGGTTACATTTAATTTAGAAGCATGATGCAATCAAAAGCTCGCTTAAATAAAAGCATACCCTTTTCTTTCACTCAAAATAATAGCCCAGAAAAAAATAAAAACAAAACAAAACTCTCATCATAATTGTTAAAGAAATTATCTACTAAATCTCGATGGAGAGTGGAGACACATGCTAGTTTTAGGAACACAGCACTTATCTCATTATCTGAATGCATCTCAAGGCATGCTCCTTGTGAAACTGTGAGAACTTCTATCATTAACAGACGTGTACCATGCCCTGATATATGGTTAAACCGCTTGCAGTGCACTGTCAGATGTACAGGATGGCAGCTGTATGTGCTGTGACCAAATAAACCCCACACTGAAACCTTTCAGAATTTTAGGACCTACAAGTACTGCATTCATATTAAAAGTAAAAAATTCCTAAGCTACACATGTTCTAGGTTTCCATTTGTTAGATACAACATACCTTTGGAAGTAGGCGCCTAAAAAGATATGCCTTCTACTTGCTTCTCTGTCTGGCTCTTCGAAAAGAAGGCCTTTGGAGCAGGAAATGCAAAGGGCAGCTCATTTCTTAACACTGACTCTGCATCAACATCCTCTGTGTTTGCACGCTTCTTAGATGCCACTTTTCTTGTCACTGGAGTTGACAGTGTGAATTCCATATCACCCAGTTGAGTATCATGCCTCGAATGGTGCCAGAGACGGAACAAAAGGTTTTCTGATCACAGCCGGAGAAGTTACTGTCAAAGAAATTCTAACAGCTGAGAAGGTCAGACACAATGCTTATAAAAATATCATACATTATTTGGCTATTGAACAAAACAGTTGAAAACTCTGATTCTCTCCTAGAATAAGTTCGTTTCTTATAGACTGTCAAGCACCATTTTTTTATTTGTTCATCTCAATTCTCCATTGAGGATTAACCTTCACCAGCTTATCTAAACATAAATATGAATTATCACTTGGTTTAGTTAAAAATTTGAATAATATCACAGTGGATTTTGTTGTCCAACACAGTAAGTTTGAATTTCTTTCGGTACCTTTCAACCTCTGCCTACCTCCAGCCTAACTCCAGAATCTTATTAACTGTGCCTTATCGCTTCCCATTGTGTTTTAAAATCCTCACTGACTCCTTTACTTGTTCCCTTGCTTGCTGTTTCTGTGCAAACCAAACACTGGAGTTAGGGATCACGTCAAACCAACCATGGCCTACAGGTAGAAGGCAACAAAATTTATGCTTAACATACTTCTTTGCTCTATCTTTATCTTCCTTTGGTCAAGGTCCACTAGATACTTAAATATGGAGTAAGCACTAGATACAATGAGAAGCAGATTTCTAGATTAAGAGCTGTATTTTTTCTGTAAGAAACTAGCTGTACATCTTCACACACCTGCTTTGTCTTCTGAGTATTTAGATCGAGTGGAGATTCTTCAAACACTGAAGCTACATCAGAAAATTCCATGGATCCAAACGCATCTGGCACATGGCTGCAGTCTGGCACATCTTCATATGCCAGAGCCTTTTCAGACAGAAATGTTCCACCGAGATTCTTTTGCAGAATTAGAAGGAAGATTTCATCAGAAGATTTCACCACTAAAGTCTAAATAAGATTGGTTTGCAAGTTCCAAACTATGGCTAACAGCTAATGGAAGTCCACAGGCCAGCAGCAACAACTTTTATATTATGTTCTTAATATTCTAATTGTTGATATGACGTTCATATAAAGAGCAGAAGGGAAATTACTCTTAGAGCTCAAGTCATCTTTCACAGCCTGCGTCAACAAGAGCAGCACCTCATAGCCTTTGGTTTCAAGACCTGGACCACAAGCTAGCTAATGATTTTACACAGAATTCCAGAGTTCAAGTCACTGTTTACATTAGGGCTGAAATTGTACTGAAAGCCTTCAAGTTCATCACACTTAATTATCACTGGCACCACACATAACTCCACGTTACATATGTGATCACACGCAACCTGGCAACTTCAGACAATTCCCAAAGCACTCCACTTGCACTTGGCTACTAAAGTACAGAAAAAGGAATTAACATCAGAAATAGCTGCAGTCAAAACCATCTAAGAATCCAAGTCTCCAGGAAACAAGGAAAGCAAATCCTCTCCAGGACTGTGTTCTAAAAGGAAACAGATCAGAAAGGTGAGTTCTTCCCCCCTTTGACCACCCACTCATGTAACGTCCATGTCATTTCTAAGTATGCTGCCCAGACCAAGACTGAGGATGCTTCAGAAGAAGACCTTCCCTGCTAAGCCAAACAGAACAAGTAAGGTACCAAAATATGTAGAGCCAAACGAGGAAAGGTGCTCTAAGAAGGTAAGCATCACAAGAGACCAACAGGAATACTTACACAATCCAAACAATGCACAGTTTCTGTTCCACAAGCTGCCAAGAGGAATGTGTGCAGTACTCACAGCGCACCATGTACACTGCTTACTGCAGTCATACTGCTTCGTAGGACCAGCCCAACTTACTAAAACACTTTAATGAGCAATCCGAACTGTCTGGATCAGCACGGTTCACTTGGAAGGGACCTTCACAGATAAACCTGAAGAGGTGAGGCGACTGCACTATCTAAACCTTAAAGCATATAGGACCTTAAAGCATAAGCTTAAAGCACAGAAGCATGACCAGCAGGTCGAGGGAGGTGGTGCTGCCCCTCCACACTCCTCTCATTGAAACCCCATCTGGAGCACTGCACGCAGTTCTGGAGCCCTCAACACAAGAAGGACTTGGAGATGTTCAGGCAGGTCCAGAGGAGGGCCATGAAGGTGATCAGAGAGGGCTGAAAGCACCTCTACTATGTGCACAGGCTGAGAGAGATGGGGCTCTTCAGCCTGGAGAAGACTCCAAGGAGACCTTAGAGTGGCCTTCCAGTATCTGAAGAGGGCCTACAGGGAAGGCTGGGGAGGGACTTTTCATAAGGGCAGGTAGCAACAGAATGAGGGGAAATGGCTTTACATGGGAAGAAGGTAGATTAGGATTGGATATTAGGAAGAAATGCTTTACTGTGGGTGTGGTGAGACACTGGAGCAGGTTGCCCAGCAAGGCTCCAATATGATTGCTTTGCAAGTTCCAAACTATGGCTAACAGCTAATGGAAGTCCTCAGTCCAGCAGCACAAAATTTTATATTATCTTCTTAATATTCTAATTGTGGATTTGACGTTCATATAAAGAGCAGAAGGGAAATTACTCTTAGAGCTCAAGTCATCTTTCACAGCCTGCGTCAACAAGAGCAGCACCTCACAGCCTTTGGTTTGAAGACCCGGACCACAAGCTAGCTAATGATTTTACACAGAATTCCAGAGTTCAAGTCATTGTTTATGTTAGGGCTGCAATTCTACTGAAAGCCTTCCAGTTCATCACACTTCATTATCAATGGCACCACAGATACCTCACAAAGAAGCATTATGACACCACAAAGGGGCATTATGACGTCAGAAAGGGCATTATGACATCACAAAGGGCATTATGAATCACAAAGGAGCATTATGACATCACAAAGGAGCATTGTGACGTCTCAAAGGGCATTATGACGTCACAAAGGGCGTTATGACGTCACAAAGTAGCATTATGACATCACAAAGGGGAATTATGACGTCAAAAAGGGTCATTATGACGTCTGAAAGGGGCATTGTGATGTCACAAAGGGGTGTTATGACATCACAAAGGGGTATTGTGACATCACAAAAGAGCATTAAGACATCACAAAGGGGAATTAAGACGTCACAAAGGGCATTATGACGTCACAAAGAGGCATTATCACGTCACAAAGAGGCATTATGAAAACAAAGGAGCCTTATGACGTCTCAAATGGCATTATGACATCACAAAGGGCATTATGACGTCACAAAGGGGCATTAAGACATCACAATGGGTCATTATGACGTCAGAAAGGGGCATTATGGCATCAGAAAGGTGCATTATGATGTCACAAAGGGGCATTATGATGTCACAAAGGGGCGCTGGGAAAAGATCTCTGTGTGGAGATTGCTTCTACTAGAGGTAGTTCTATAAGACTGTTACATAGAGCTGTGCAGGGGCTGTAAATCTGTCTGCAGAGGGTGATGATCAGTTCCAAGTGTCTGCAGTCAATGCTCATGGACAGAGCCCATCCAACCTGGCCTTGAATGCCCAGAACACACATGGATCTATCTTTTCCATACGGATATTCCCATCTGTGTACATATATATACCACACCTACACCCCCACAATCTGCTACAACTCCATAGAATTTTCAAGGTTGGAAAAGACCTGGATGATCTTATGATCTTATGATCTCAGATCTTATGATCTGGATGATCTTATGATCATCCAGTCCAACCATCACCAATACTTCCCAGTTAAATCACATCCCTCAACACAACACCCAAACTTTTTGTCAACTTCCCAGGGTTGGTGACTCTACATGAGAGAAAAGGGCACTCAGATAAGGGATTCTGCATTTGCTATTAGCAGAGGTGGGATGATGCCGAGCACTGCCCCAGCTCCTGGGATAATGCAGAAGGGCTGAGACCTTCCAGCTGCTTCCACCCAGGGTCACACAGCAAAGCCGACCCTGCAGGAGTCTGCATCATTCTTTGCATGGCATTGCTAAGAGGAAGATCCCCCCCCTACCCTTGGCTCTACACTCCAGCTGCTGTCTGCCATCTGTAAAGCCACCACAGCTCTCCTACTGGAGTTCCCATCTGCACAGTGACAGCTTGGTTTCTTCTTACTGTCAAAGCAGCCACAGCCTCAGTGCTTCTCAAATCTCCCCTTTTCAGCTGATTTCCTCTTTCTTGTGGCTGGGCAATTCCTCCCTCTCACAGTCATCCCTCTGCCCCACTCTGTGCCCACAGACCCAGAGAGGGCACACAGAGCCAGCCCTGTCCCAGCTGCTGCTGCTTCACATCTGACAGTCTCAGGAGCTGAGATCCAGGCCGAGACAGCAATGCCCAGACATGGTTTGTAGGACGTTTGTGATAGGAAATAGGGAGGCTTGTGATTAAACCTGCCCCCTAAGGAGGAAGGCAATGCTGCCTGCAGCCCCAGCAGGCATTACAAAACATCCCCATTTACAGGAGGGTTTTAAATAGCACAATTCAGGAACTACAACTGCACAAATTCCCGCATGCCCTGGAATAAGTTTGGGAATGGACATGGTTCTACCACCTGTGCAATGCCATAGAAATAACAACCATCCACCTGTAAACCTCCATCCTCTCCCCTGCTGCACAAAGGGAAGCTCAACAGCAGTGCACAAATGTCCCAGCAATGTCTGAGCACTGCTCTGTGCATCCCAACCTGCTCATCCCATCCACTCCTGGCTGGGCAGCAGGATTGGGGTGGCACATTGCAATGGGCACAGAGGAACATGGAAGCCCCACACATGTGAGGAAGGGGCTGGCTGTGCTCCACACTCACGTTATCAGACGTGATTTGCCCTTCTGTGGGGAGCCTCTGCTCTTTCCCAGCTCATCCTCCAGCGTCTGGGACTCCAGGATCTCATTCAGGCTGTTGTTGGCTGCGGGGCAGCTCCATGAAGAGCCTCCCCTCCACCGACCGGCACACAACAGCCGCTCCCACGCACTGCGGCTCAGCCAATCGGAGCCGGCGGAGCTGCCGCTGCCCGATGGGACCCCCCCACACACATATTGACCCCCCAGACGAGGAAGAGGAGGAGGAGAGCGATGAGGAGCTGCCGCAGGAGCTGACGTTGGGGCGGGGGGGCAACGCGGGGGGGGGGGTCGGCAGTGGGGGGTGGGGGAGGGGGTGGGGCAGCATTACCCCCGGACCCCGTGGACCCCCCCCAGCCAAAGTGCTGCTCTCCGACCCCCGCGGGCTCTTTGTGCAGCCGCTGCCCTCCAGTTATAGGACCCCCCCCCCCATATTGCGCTTTGCTCACCCCCACCTCCGGAACCCCCCCCCCACTCACCACATCGCCCCCTCCCCCCCCGGGTGGGGTTATGGGGGGTGGGGTGGGGTCGACGATGTGCCGTAAGCCGCGCCGGGGTCGTGTGACAAACCCCCCCCCCCATCAAGATGAATGGGGCGCTATCGGGGGGGGGCTCAGCCGTAAGGATAAAGCAGGGGGGTTAGTGACGGGGGGGGCAGTGCTATAGGGAACGCAACTAATCTAAGCCCCCCCCCCCCACATTAACACCCCATTGTGTGGGGGGGTGGTGGGGGTGGGGCACACAATAACCCCCCCAAAGGCCAAACAGCCCCAACACCCCCCCTCAAAGCCGCTGACTTACGCTGTGCCCCCCCTGCATGAAGGGCCCCCCCCATCGATTGAGCCCCCCCCAATCCCATCTATAGTTGAGAGCTATGCTTTTTGTAACCTCCCCCTTTTAAAGCCCCCCCCCCCCACAATGTTGTGCACGATGTGCTGCCCCCCATGAGCCCCTGACCCCCCCCCTTAAAAGATGGGGTGGGGGGGGTGGTCTCGGACCCCCCCTCCTTTAAACGATGGGGTGGGGGGGCGGATTGTCACTGCCCCCCAACACCAAAATGGACACCCCCCTTTTAAAGGATGGGGTGGGGATGGGGGGGTGGGGGGTGAAGGTGATCTCGCCCCCCCCCCCATTAAAACGGACCCCCCACCCCTTTAAAGGATGGGTGGGGGTCGGTTACGGGCCCCCCCGGCGCTGTGTGTGTATGTGCCCCCCCCCCGTTTTGCTCCCCCCGTGGCGCAGTGTGCTGGGAAAGGATCTCTGTGTGGAGATTGCTTCTACTAGAGGTAGTTCTATAAGACTGTTATATAGAGCTGTGCAGGGCCTGTAAAGAGAGTTGAGGGGGACTCTAGTGGGCATATGGGGCTGTGGTGGGCAATAGGAGGACTAGGGGCTCTAGGGGGCTCTGAGGGTGTGTAGGGGTTGTGGATCAGGTTGGATCTTAGGAAGATGTTTTTCACTCAGAGGGTGGTGACGCACTGGAACAGGTTGCCCAAGGAGGCTGTGGATGCCCCATCCCTGCAGGCATTCAAGGCCAGGCTGGATGTGGCTCTGGGCAGCCTGGTCTGGTGGATGGCGTCCCTGCACATAGCAGGGGGTTGGAACTGGATGATTTTTGGGATCCTTTTCAACCCAGGCCATTCTATGACTGTACAGTTCCATAGTGGAACAAATATAATATGCTAACTATGTAAAACATGGAGTCAGACCTGTGTGATTTGTCCACACCAGGAGGTGATTAGAAAACAATTTGTAAGCTACAAAGCTGCTTGCTGGAAAGGAAAAGAAAATAAAACTACAAGAAAAAGGGAAATCATTTCTTCCTGAAAATAGGAAGAATTATAGATCTGACATGAAATTTGAGTGAAGCTCCTGATTTTATGAAGCTATTCCCATTATTTTCTTGGTGCTGTGTTTCCCAAATGAGTGGTTTCTGGCTCTGCTGCAGCACCAGTCTGCATGTGAACATCAACTCTGTTCACCATCTGGGAAGATTAGGACTTCCCTTCTCCTACCAGCACCACTGAATTACAGTTACTCAGTGGTTAAACAAAGGAATCCTTAAAGAAGGGTTTACAGCTGTCCTGTTGTCTGAAGTGCTTGGGGCATTCTGATGCTATTAAGCTCTATGTATTAACAAGTTAAAAAAGAAAAGGTAGGCATCTGATTGTTGTGACAGTTTCTAAGCGATTTGGAAAGCTGTACCACCCAACCACTCCTTCTATTTGATGGAGGTGACAAAGCTCAGTTTAATTTCTGACTGCTGTTTAAATTCTGAAGCTCGAGCTGGTTCCTGGAGCAGAAAAAGCTCGGAAGCTGTCCCTCCTACAAGCAGGCACCTCTGAGCAAAATATGACATCTCAGTTTCTGATGGTAAGGTCAGGAGATCTGATTCCAGCATCTAGCTTTTGGCTTAATACTGTGTTAGTGGGACCTTTGGCATCTAGCACTTAATGATCTTGAAGGTTTCTTCCAACCCAAGCCCTCCCATGATCCTATGATTCTGTGATTTCATTCAGGTTTATTGAGATGAGTTCTCCTGAATGTGCTGTTCTCCATATGATTATAATTGGAGTCCAGATGGGTGACTGAAACCAGACACCAAACTTTCTGATGGCCAAAATTAAATGAAATCAATCCTTTACTGTGTCAGTAGTCTGTAACTAGAGCCCATCAGGTAATTCCCAGCCTCCTGCCTGTATCAGTGGCTGCACACAGTGAAAAAGTCTGATGGGATTTTAACCTCTAAAATGTTCCAAAGCAACCAGAGGGTGAATATATTCACTATGTAAATACCTGCAGGAATAAGCTTGTCATGTATGTCCTCAGGTACCACAGTAGTTAATGGTGGGACTCAGTAGGTCATGCTGAAAGTTGAGTCTGCTGATTTTGAAGGTCTTTTGAAGGTCTTTTCCAGCCTACATGACCTTATGCTAATATTTCTGAAATTTATTTCTGTTCAGCTCCCAGAAAACCTCCCACCCAGCCCCCAACTGACCCCGTGGTGAAAAATAAAACAGAAACCTCAGTGACGCTGGCATGGTCCCCTCTGAAGATGCACCGCCCCATTCCAGTCGATGGCTACATTGTGGAATGCAAGAAACTAACTGGCTTCACCTGGGTGAGGTGCCACGAGTCTCATGTCCCCGTCCCAGAGTTCACGGTGAGCAATCTGTCTGAAGAGGCTGATGATCAGTTCCGAGTGTCTGCAGTCAATGCGCATGGACAGAGCCCGTCTCTGGAATTCCCAGGGAGCGTGCACCTTGGTAAGCACAAAAACCCCAATGGAAATGGGTCAGTGTGTGCTGAGCAGCTGTGTTGGTTCCCTAAAGATGCTTCCTTTGACTTTAAGGTTAGCAGTGCATTAACACACCAAAGGCTTTCCTTTATTCCTAGTTCTCCTATCTCCTATCAACCTCCAGCTACCACTAAAGTGATACGAGTTGTTTCTGTGACAGAGACATGAATATCCTTATCTTTTGATATCTCACATGTGCAAGAGGCAGAACTTTCTGTAACAGATCTTAAGCACAGAAGTGCTTCTTCTAGCACTCATGCAAAGGGAGAAGTAGAAATGTACCTATGATTTAATCTTCCATCTCTAAATGAGATACCAGACTTGCATCTAAAGAGCATTAAGACATACATGTTCTTCCTCAGACCCAGTCCTGGCTGTGAAATCCCCCCTAACAACTGGTGAAGCTGTACCTGGAGGGGATGCCATGTTTACTATTGACCTTACAACAACGTGCAAGCATGCCAGCTGATGAATGTCTGCAGTTCACAGCTATTGGCCAGTGCATTCAGTCACCAGGTTTACCACTGCATGACCATAGAGCAGTACTTTCAGCTGCAGGTTCAGACAGCCTTTCTGATTGCACTGGAATAGTTTAGAAGTAGGGGAGCAATCATTCCAATAATATCTCTATCAATCAGCTTTGCATGACAAAGTAGAACAAATAAACATTCATGATGGGAGGACCTGTTTGTCATTGGGTGGAAACCTCTGCAGAAGCATGTTTAGAGCATTATTAATCAGTAGAAGGAGATGTTTGGTTGATTTTTACTTAGTAAATCCAGCAAGAAGACCAAATGAAATATTGTGAATTGCTCAGCACTGACACAATGATGAGTGCAGGAACAGAAGGTGATACTTTTTCAGAGATGTTGCAGCAAACATTGACCACGTTAGCCTGATATAAATTGAAATAACGAGGCCTTTGCTCCTGACAGGTGCTGCAGTGAGATTTACCAAGAAGAGCAAAGATGTAGAAAAGATCTGCGCTTGGCTGCGTGAGGAAGCCAAACTGCAGGCTGAGCTTTCAGACACAGGCGCTACTGTGGAGTGGATGAAGGATGGGAAGGAGCTCAAGGCCAGTGAAAATTATGAACTGCAAATTGTGGGGAAGAAACACACCCTGAAAATTCACAACGACTCAATGGATGATGCTGCAAGTTATCAGTGCATCTGTAAGGGGGATAAAATGCTCTATCAGCTTTCAGTGAAAGGTATGTGACAGTCTGGGCTGTCCTCTTCCTGCCCAGGGCCAGCAGACTGCATTCACCTGACTCCCCGACAGTCCAGCTGTTGTCAGACAGCATCTGGGGTGTTTTCAGTGGCTGTTTTGTGTTGGAAGTAACCGCGGGAGACAAGTCTCATGCTATCATGGTCAACAAGCCTCGTTTATTAGGTGTTACAGCATCTCATTTATACAATCAGTAATAAGTTCATGCATATTGCAAAAGTTAAGCTCAGGATTGGTGAATTAGACATTACTTCATCTGACCTTTGTGGTTAGTCTTATAGATACTTTTTCTTTGCAGCTTTGTCTACACCTTGCTACACATCTTGCTTTTCCCTTAGGCCGTCCTTGCCTCTAGATACATATTTCGTCTTTAGCTACATACCCTGTCTTTTCACATACTGATTTCTTCTCAGCTGCCTAGCCCGTGATCGGCCCTAGGATAGACCGTCTTTGTCTTTAATCACGTTCATTCTTTTACAATTTAACTAGTGGAATCTCTTCATGTCCTTTCTCATGAAGCCATTCTGCATAAACACTCTCCACATTTCCCCCGTTTTCTTTTAAAATGAAAAGGCTCAGTTCAACGACCGATTAATCATATTTAACAAGCAATTCAGTTCGTTTGTTCAATCAGTTCTCATGTAGTTTTATCCTGCTCCATAGCTGCTGCTCTGTGAACTTCTCATCTCGATCCATGGCTGCTGCTCCATAAAATTCTTCCTGTATTACAGCAATTCCAAGATACTGCCTCTAGAATAACAACACTACTTATATTAATGACATAACTATTACAACTCAATCAAGACCTCGATTGACAATACTCTAAAAGTGAAAAAAGAGACAAGTCAAATACAACACAACAACATTACTGTTAAACCTACTAAAAAGAACAAACATGTTTGTACTGCAACCTAAGTTTCTTCAACCTAAAAATAAATCCGTGAGGGTTCCATTGTGTTAATCTGTAACTGATCAGTAAAAGTCTTCAATTTTTATATACTCTGATATATTGATTTTAATGACCACTAAAATTTGTGCAATAAATGCTTTTAAGATGTTCATAACCATGCTCTACCAACTGAGTTATCCGGGCTAATAATTGATTAATGATTGTGCAATTTTATGAAGTAGCATGTCAAATAGAACCAATTTTAGAGGACAAATGTACTAGAGTATCACTAGGGGCATTAATACTTATTGACCCTTGAGAAACAGCAAGCTGTGTTGGTGGTGGATGCGACAGGTAGTGCCAGCAGGGCGTCCCCTGCTTCAAGGTGCACATTTCCTCTCTCATCCATCACAGATTCTCTCCTGCATTCAGGGTCTGAAGGATTTCTTCCAGTTGTACACCATATCCGCATGGCCAGTGCGTGATATAGAGCCCAAGTGGAACACCTGCTTGGAAAACAAAATAAACTATCAAATTTAGTTCTATTAGCGTGCACTTTTGTCTAAAATGATGCATGGTTATATTTTCAGATCCCAATTAATTGGATGTAAAAGAGGTATCCATTTTATGATACAGGGTCATAGACTAGAATTCCTTTCCAGGTTTTGTCTTTGCAAATTAAGAAAAGCTAATTAATAGGCTAATAATATCATAACCAAACAGTACTAAAACATTAAAAGATCTATTCCTGTAGATTCTAGCATTGATTACATCAAATCCTGTTTAATACACATCTGATCTATTACTAAAATAGAAGAAGCACACAACATCCTAGCTAATGCCTTAAACTCTAAATCTTGAGACTGCATTGGTAAAACAGAAAATCACACACTACGTCAAACTATTAGTAATATTATCTATAACACAGCAAGTTACAAAGCAATACCACTAAGTAAGAAACACACAATTACAATTACTATAAAGGCTGGATGCTATTTTCTGCCTTCAGATGAGACCGAAGATATCATGCTGGAACCCACATAGGGCCAGTCCCTGTGGAAATACGAGCATATTCACGACCCCAAGTTGTCAGTGGTAGAGGACAGTCCCAAAGTCCTGTGGCCATATTCCAAACATTAACCATAGGCTGTTCCTTTAGCACCGGGGAAGCCTCAAAATGACGATCCACATAAGCTGTATCTGTATGAACATGATTCAAAAACTTCATCACAAGCACAAGCAAAACCTTGCATAATATTTCTTGTAGTGTGTCTCCCATATTCCCCCTTTTTTGTTTAATAATAAGAATGGATTTCAATGTTTGATAAATGTGATCAGTGATAGCTTGTCCAGTGGGTGAATGAGCAATGGCTGTAGTATGTTTAACACACCCTTCTTGGGGGAAAGTTTGAGTGGCCTTAGAGGTATATGCAGGCCCATTATCTGTTTTTGTAGTATGTGGGATTCCCATAGCAGCATAAGCAGATAACCAGTGTTTACGGGTGTCATGACTGTGTTCACCTGTATGTGCTGTGGCAAATATGTAAGAAGAATGAATATCTATTGTTACATGTGCATATTTTAGACGGCCAAATTCAGGAATGTGAGTGACATTTGTCTGACACAGTTGAAGAGGTGCTGTGCCACATGGATTTGTCTGAGTCTGAGGCAATGAGCTATCAGTCAAATTATGTAGCTGATATTCAGTCACAAACACGGTGTATTGCATAGGAGATAGGATCATTCTTAACACAGTTTTCCAGTCGTGAGGGGTCATAGCGTAAGTGTCACTGTTTGTAACCAAAAGATTGTATGTAAAGGCTGACTGAACTCTGTATGTTCTCACTGACTCCCTTAGCTCCTTCACTGCCTCATAAGGCAGGGATTCCAAATGGGGGACCTGATTAGGAAAGGTTTGCAACGTGTCAGCATCACCCCTTAGTATTGTTTCTTCTCTGCAGTGCTCTAAGACATCACAGTACGCTGTAGGGAAATTTGTCATTCCTGCTTCCTTCAAAGTATCATCAGGAGGAAATGCGTCCGATTCTCTTTCTGGATCTACTGGACCTGGGTCATAACGATCCCCTGGTTTCAGTCCATCCGTGTCTTTAACCACGTTACACACGGGCTGCAGAGACACAGCCGCGCAGGACGAGGGAGGGGCGGCATGGCGAGGTGCAGAGAACGACGTGGGCGAAGCAGAGGGCGGGGGTGCTGTAGAGACCGACAACGCAACGAGCGACGTGTGCGGAGGGGCAGGCGGCCGCTGGCTGGGAACGGCAGCTTGTATCGGAGCGCGGCCGCTGTTCTTTCGTGCGCTGCTTCTCACATTTCCCGACTTCCTATAGCATACAGCAGCATTGTGGGTGTTGGATTGACACTTGCTGCGCCAAATCCCAGTGGCTTGGCACTCGTGACGGATGTGGCCAGTTTTTTCACAACGGAAACATTTCATGAGGGAGCTGTTCTGCGAGCGTGGGCTTGTAGCGACTGCAGCTTGGAGGGGTGCAAGGGCTGCTAACACTTGATTCTGAGAAGCCTCAGCCTGTGCCTTTAATCCTGCCCCTAGCTCTTTAATAGCCTCAACTATGAAAGCCTGAGCCCCTGTGGGCACGCTCGATAGTCTGTCTAACGCCTCCTCTATTGTCCAGTTACTCCTCAAGGTACTTAGAATGCCATGAGCTGTAGCATTACAATTCTGAAGTGCACAGTGTTTTAGCATTATTTCCCTCATGTACTCTGGTACTCCAGCCTTCTCTATGGCTCCAGCTACCTTATCTAGAAACGCTCCAAAATTCTCATTTCTTCCCTGCCGGATTCCCATATAAGACGACAGCCCACCTGGTGCCTTGATCTTATCCATAGCCTGCCTGGCCAGATACATTGACTCTCTACATTTAACTGGTCCTGATAAAGCCTGGGCCTCCGTCCGGATGAAAGGACCCACCCCTAAAAGTTCTTCAACAGTGACATTATACAAGGGATCTCCGGGCTGCCTAACTATCGCAACTCTCTGTTGGCACATCTCTTCCCAATAAGCATTAAATAGCAGTTGTTCGTGCTGCGAAAAAATCAACCTAGCTATAGCCCGACAATCAGATGGCAACAAAACCTGAGTACTCCAGATATAATCCAGTATCTGTCTCGCTGGCTCACTTTTTACTCCAAACTGACTGACCGTAGACCGCAATTGTAACAACAACTTCCAATCTAAAGCACTGATAGCAGCCTGTGTCCCACCTGCAGCATTAGGCGAATACCCCACCGACAGCACCATCTGTGGCACCGCTTCCAACGCCTCACCGTCTCCTGCCTCTGAACAAGCCCGCGCCAGCGCAGCCCAAGCCTCCCCCCGCTCCCGCGCGACGGCCTCCGCCAGGTCACTCTGTGCCCCAGGGAGCGGCTCATTGCAAAGGGGGGTCGAGGGGGCCGGCTGTAGCGCCATGGTCGATGCAGGCGGCTCGTCTGATACAGACGTGCAGGGAGACGGAGACGGGGCACTCGGCTCCGCAGCCGCTGGCAACGCAGGCTCGGCGGCCGGCGGCAACTTTACGGTGGACACAACAGGGGGCCCCGGGCAATCTGACCATTCATTATAATTCTTATTCCTCCCCTGCACAGCACTAGCTTTCTCTACCGCTTCCTTTTCTGCCTGATATTGCAACAAATCATTATAAACCACACGCCACCACTTCCCGCATTTTTTAGCCATTTTCTCCCCATCAATCATTCCCTGAAAAATTGTATCCCCAAATTTACACCATTCAGCAAGATCATACACTAAATGCAGATTCTGAAATAACCCTTTAGCATACCCATACACTAATAACTTAGGGAGTTCCTTTTCCAAGTCTATCCCCTTAAACTGTCTCCGCTTAAGAAAAGCGGAAAATAAATCATATGCTGCTTGCCTGTCCATTTTTACTCACGTCGGTACCGTTGCAGCCCTCCAGGCTTCGGCAGCACGTGTCGGTCGAGCCCACCTGTCGTGGTCACTCGAGACGCGGAGCTCCAATTTTAGCTCTTTTCGTCGTCCGTCGAGCTGCGAAATCCGGACCCGAACCCAACGCAGTTCTTCACCCGTGGCACCCTTTTTTTTCCTTATCACGTCGGGGTCACCATTTGTTGGAAGTAACCGCGGGAGACAAGTCTCATGCTATCATGGTCAACAAGCCTCGTTTATTAGGTGTTACAGCATCTCATTTATACAATCAGTAATAAGTTCATGCATATTGCAAAAGTTAAGCTCAGGATTGGTGAATTAGACATTACTTCATCTGACCTTTGTGGTTAGTCTTATAGATACTTTTTCTTTGCAGCTTTTTCTACACCTTGCTACACATCTTGCTTTTCCCTTAGGCCGTCCTTGCCTCTAGATACATATTTCGTCTTTAGCTACATACCCTGTCTTTTCACATACTGATTTCTTCTCAGCTGCATAGCCCGTGATCGGCCCTAGGATAAACCGTCTTTGTCTTTAATCACGTTCATTCTTTTACAATTTAACTAGTGGAATCTCTTCATGTCCTTTCTCATGAAGCCATTCTGCATAAACACTCTCCACAGTTTTGACTTGAACTGGCCAATCTGCTTTGTAGAGCCATTTGATTTCTGTGTTCTGTCCTGTGATTCGTCCCTAAGATATAGAGGAAATCAAGGGAAAGACAGGAAAAAGAGCATCCCAGCCTTCCTGCTCTTCTGTCAGGGTGGCCACAAGAGATGATGTCAACATCTCTTTTTGTAGCAGTGATCCCAAATGTAGAAAACACCTGTGAAGAGTCACAGGGACTAAATTGATGGAGAGCAGAACTTCCTGCCAAGGCTTGTCAGCTAGTCTTAATTTTGCTTTTCTTCTCTCTCTTTGTCATGTTAGCATAATATTTCATACTGGCAGGTCTGCCCATAGAATTAACTGGCACAGGCTGCCCAGGTAGGTGGTGGGATCCCTGGAGGTGTTCAGGAGCTGTCGAGATGTGGCCCTGATGGATGTTATCAGGGGGCATGGTGGGGTGGGTTGGGGTTGGAATCAAAGGAGGACCCCCATGTATTTCATCGGGAAGCACTACTGGTAATAAGACCTTTGGAGCAAATCCTGGTAGGGCCACGCTCAGCTGGTCCAGTCTGGAGGCTGTTTCTCCTTACTGCAGTATCTGCAGTGAAAACCAGCAGCTGCTTTTGTGTGGTTGGGCTCACATCCAGCAGTGGTGACGGGACTACAATGATAAGAGACAGTTCCTGAAAAAAATGAATGAAATTTGACTGTATGATAGGATGGAGTTAAATGTATTGACAGGATCTCAGTCATCCCAGTGTCCATCAGCTGGCTCTCGAGCTCCTAAATACAGGCATTCTGTAGAACGTTGTTGAATTTGTATTATACATGCGTGTTCTTGGAACTGCAGAACAAATGCATGCATAATCCAGACTTTGATTTTAGCAGCTCTGACTGCACTGTCTCAACAGACCCAACTCAGTTGTGTGCGCTGTTTTGAAATGATATGTTAACAAGAAGTTGGAAAACAAGCTCAATTACCCTCAGTAAAATAGGACCGTGGACTTAGGCTTGAACTTTTGGCTAAGACAGTGGTGAGATTTTGAATCTTTGAAGTCAATTATTCCACTGTGTGTTAATAAGGGCCAGTTTTATCATCTAACTTTTGCACTCCAATTAATTTCCATAAAGGAATTCTTTTTTTTCTTTTTTCTTTTCAGTCCTAAGTGATATCTCTATCTTTTAGGCTTGATTTGTTTGCCAGGGGGTTACAGTGCAGTAATAGATACCCCCTCCATTGATTTCCTTCTAGTTTGCTTGTTCCAATTCTTTCCTCAGTTTTCCTATTTTAGACATTTTCTTGAAGCCTTGGGCTTCTTCCTTTGGCTCTGTCCCCTGTCCAGTGTACGTCCTTCAACTTGTGGAGATAAGGTAATCTGGCACGTGGTTTATAAAAGCTGCCAATTTGCCAGCTTCTGAATTAGAATCTAGCAATTAGAACTAGGATTAAACGTGCACGTTTGATCTTATGATAAATGAATGCCTCATGGTCACCAATGTCCCTGCAGTTCTTTACCATCATATGTATTTTGTGTCTTCATATTTTGTTTCAGCACTGGCAAACTTCGTAATCAAAGAGACAAGTGGAGGAGTAATCAGGGCCGTTGCTGGAAAACAAGCTGAATTTGTTTCTGAGACCTCTGAAGCCAATGTCATGGTGAAGTGGTACAAAAATGGCAAAGAAATCAAGACCAGTAAGAAATTCACAATGGAAGATAAAGGGAAACTGCATAAGCTTGTGGCTTCAGCTGTAACGAAAGAAGACGAGGGAACATACATCTACACAATTGGAGATGACACTCTGATTTTTGATTGGAAAGTCTCAGGTAAGTTTGTGAGGCAAACATAGGATCACAATCCATGTAAAGCACTTCAGACTTAATTCATTTTATTTGTCCAACGCTGTGGGTTTCCAGTATTTAGGACAAAGATTGCATAGCTCTATTGAAGCAATTCTGACCTTCCTGTTGTCCCTATGCAAATCCACAGTATGAGCAAATAATGTAACTGTGTTGTGATGAATTCAAGACAGCCTTAGCTCCAGCTGGGGCTGGAGTCACGACTTGAGCCCTGACATCTGGGCTTCATTCATCTAGTTCATGTATTGCCTCAGCACTTACATCATCTTTAAACCTATGACTGAAATGGTCCTAAGTTATTAGCATGGGAATCCTGTCTCCTCTTTGGACAAATTAAACTCCACATTTGGAGAGTTGAGTGTCTCCTGCTGTACCCGAAGGACATTGTGATCTCTGAGGTGTCTCCCTGAGGTGCTGTAAGCACAGCCATTAGCTCATAGTGCAAGTAAAGCACTGTTAGGTCAAGCCTGGAGGAGTAATGCTTGTCACTGACATGTTCCTGTTCAGGGTGGAGCTGGAGGGTAAAATAACACAAGAAATTGTCATTGAAATTCAATATCTGTGAAATTCAGCTGGTTGCATTCACAGAACCTGGCGTTAAGATCTGTTTTCTGTTTTATATCTTGAGCCTATTTTCCATAACCCAGTCCTCATTTATGAACTGAAGCTCTACTGAAAGCCTTTCGCTGTGTATGCTCATGCTGCAGTGCAGCGCTTGTGACCTTTAACAGCACATTCACGTTCCTCTGATCACAGGATCCTTACGGTTGATTAAGACCCTCTAGTCTGACTGCTCACCCATCACCACCGTGATGCTCACCATCAGCTTAGCTAAAAACTCAGCAGAGATGATAGATCAAGCACAACACTGGATTTGGGGTGGCTAGAGATTCCTAAGATATTGAAGGATTGCTTGCAGGTGGTGTTGGTTCAGGTATTCACCCTGCATCCCACCTGCTGTTCTGTTTGGTTGAGAATCATGCATTCTGCAATTTCACTTTGTAATTCAAAGACCCTGGCTTTATCTGTTGAAAAACTGATCTAAAACAAGCCAAGAAGACTCCGTTGGAACTGGTTGATGCAGAACAAAGGCATCCCCAAAGGACAAGTTGCACTGTTTGATGAACATTATTGGATGAGAGCTAAGCTAAGATTTAAAAAGTTCTGGGGCTGTCTCTGAGCATCAAATACAGAGGAAGCCTGCATGATTCCCTGAGAATGGATACCTCCTACTTTGGTGTAGGGTTAAGGGAACACTAGCAGTAACTCCTATCACAAAATGTCGCATGGCTCAGACAAAATGCCATCAAGAGGGCTTAATTAGGAGCACCAAATGGTCGCAAGATGGTCTTAGGGCAGGGAAGTAATCTATCTATGTGATATTGATTGATGCTATTAGTTCTTAACAGCTTGACTCTAGAAGGACTGTTGTTCTTTGGTCACCTAGTTATAAAAGAATAAATGGCTCCTGTCTATTACAATTTTTAACGCATTTTTTGTTCACTGATGCCATAAATGTTCCTGGCATAGTAATTGGCCTTGGTATATTCAGTGACTGAAAGCAACAGTTGTTGCTCTAAGAAATGCAGTACAAAGCTAGGTCTGCCTGTAGCTGACAGCCATCAGCTTGCTCCTCAGGCAGGTTCTGTCTGTGTATGGGAGATCACAATGTGAACCACTGATTGATCAGCTGAGGCAAGTGTGGGGTCAGCTGTGGGAGCACAGGTGAAAGTTATGTAGCTGTGCTCCCTGGAGGGGTGGAGTTCGACTCCACCTCCTCTGAGACCTCATTTAAGGGCTGACCCTCACTGAGGCAGCATCTCTTGGAGATTGCTCACCAGGGAGGATCACCTCAGCTCTGGTGAGTTCCCTTTTCCTTATATCTTCTGTATTTCTACCATTTTACTTGTAATTGCTATCCTTGTTAATACCAGCATAGTTATTGCCAATACATTTGGCAAGCCAGGCAGGAGCCACTGACTTGGCATCTAGAAATATAAGGAAAAAAAAAAATGTCCTTTGTATGGAAAATCTTTAATTGGTACAAGGGGGAGAAGACCACCCCCTTAGGGACATGCCTTCCTGGACAAATTCCAGGTTTTGAGGCGTCCCCATATTACCAATTAGCAACAATTATTGAACAATGGGGCCCTTTAAGAGTACCAAATAACATGGATGCCTATTGTCTAACTGATTACTTTCTAGGACTACAAAAAGATATCTTAATTACAAAAGAAAAGCGAATGGCTGCATCTATGGCAGCCTGGCCATTATTAAATGCTTTAAATTGGGCAGAGATAAAATCAAACAACATTGCACATGAAAATGAATTGTTAAAGGCCCGTATTGAAAAATTGGAGGGTGAGATCAATCTATTGACAGGAAAAAAACCGTCATTTTCTTCCTCCAACCCTCAAATTAGATACATTTCATTTAATGACGATCAAGATCCTGAAGAAATGAATCAAAATAAGATCACTAAATCTGTTCTAGAAAAACCATCTGAGACAGACTCACTAGAAGTCCGTCCAGTAATAACTCAAAAAACAAAGAAAATTCAAGATCGACCAGCAGGAGTGCCTCCTGATCAATGGCCCCCTGCCGAATCTGTTTTACATGTAACAGCCCGTCCATATACACCTACTGAACTCATGGACCTAGTGCAACGATTTAGGCAAAGGCCAAGGGAAAGTGTTCCGGCTTGGTTATTACGGTTATGGGATTCAGGGGCAGATAGTGTACTGGTTAGTGGCCCCGAAGTATCTAAGTTGGCCACAATAACAGTACATCCTGCCCTTCGGCAGAGACTGTATGCTGGGACTCAGTTCCCTGAAGAAAACCATTCAATTGTAGAATGGATAATGGCTGCTTGCCGCATGGTGTGGACAAATAAAACTGACATGCCAGTAAACACAGGGATGTGGTCTTCTATGGAAGACCTTCAAAATTATATACGCGAATTAGGTATGAGAGAGGCTATCTACGAAGACACATTTGATAGCCCTGATATGGTTAAATTTTCTGCGGGAATGAGGGACCTAATTTTACAGTAAGCACCCTCTCATATGTATGGAACCTTGGTTTCCATACTTAATCCAGTAGTATCCGCAGAGGCAGTAGTCCAACAAGCCTCCCAATTGGTAGCAGACCTCAGAGAAACTGAGCGTTTACGAGCTAAGCGCAATATCAGGGTGATTGAGGATGCCGAGGCTTTTCCAATAGTGCGAGCCAGAAGATCGGCCCCGCGAACTTCTCGGGCAGGACCTGTTAGGGTATCCCGGAAACAAATGTTTAATGATCTGCTCCGGGCAGGCGTTCAGTTTTCAAAAATTGATGGGCAGCCCAATCAGGTTCTCCTTCAGTTGTGGAAGCAACTGAAGGATGAACAAAAATTTCAGAATAAACCCAAAAGGCCAGGGATAAGATTTATAGAGCGGCGACCAACAACAACATGGAATTTAGAAGATTTTATAGTTCCAAATAGGAAAAAGAAGCCACCTCAGGTGCCTCGGGTTATGACACCGGAGGTATCGGAGGTAAAAGACTTGAATCTGGCTCAGTTCATGGCTTGACGAGGGATGTCAGTCCTCCTAGGGCCTCTAGACGGGACCGGAGGCCCTATGTGGAACTGACGATATACTGGTCCCGAAAGAATATACAGAAGGTTATGGCCCTAGTTGATACCGGGGCAGAGACATCTATAATATATGGAGACCCAACTAAATTTAAAGGTAATAGAGTGATGATTGGAGGTTTTGGGGGACAAACCATTCCGGTCACCCAAACCTGGGTAAAACTGGGGGTCGGGCGTCTTCCACCACGGGAGTACAAGGTATCCATTGTCCCAATCCAGAGTATATATTAGGAATTGATATCCTGTGGGGTCTGGCTCTCCATACAACAGTGGGAGAGTTCCGATTGCGGCAGAGATGCATTAGTATCCGGGCAATCCAGACAATATTGAGAGGCCATGCAAAACATGAGCCTATTTGTTTGCCGAAGCCACGCCGGATTACTAATGTGAAACAGTACAGACTCCCGGGTGGGCAGGATGAAATAACAAAGACGGTGCAGGAATTAGAAAGAGTGGGTATTATAAGGCCTGCACATAGCCCATATAACTCCCCAATATGGCCAGTGCGAAAACTGGATGGAACATGGAGGATGACAGTAGACTATAGGGAATTAAATAAGGTCACGCCACCTGTTCATGCGGCTGTACCCAATATTGCCTCCCTAATGGACACACTAAGCAGGGAAATCAAAACATATCACTGTGTCTTGGATTTGGCGAATGCATTCTTCAGTATTCCAATCAGTGAAGAATCGCAAGATCAGTTTGCATTTACATGGGAAGGGAGGCAATGGACTTTCCAGGTCCTACCCCAAGGGTACGTACATTCGCCCACTTTTTGTCATAATTTAGTGGCACGTGATCTGGCTAAGTGGGAAAAGCCAAATAATGTCAATTTATATCATTATATTGATGACCTCCTGTTAACATCCGATTCGTTAGAGGCGGTGAGACAAGCAGCAGATTTGTTGACAGCTTACCTGCAGAAAAGAGGGTGGGCTATAAACCCACAGAAGGTGCAAGGTCCGGGGCTATCTGTAAAATTCCTGGGAGTAATTTGGTCCGGGAAAACCAAAGTACTACCCAGTGCGGTAGTAGATAAAGTCCAAGCGTTTCCAGTCCCTACAACATCAAAACAATTGCAAGAATGTTTGGGTATATTGGGGTATTGGCGCTCCTTTATACCTCATTTAGCTCAGCTATTAAGGCCATTATACAAGCTTACAAAGAAGGGTCAATCATGGAATTGGGGAAAGATAGAACAGGATGCTTTCCAACAGGCAAAACTGGCAGTTAAACAAGCTCAGGCGTTGGGTATATTTGATCCGACCCTCCCAGCTGAACTAGATGTTCATGTTACTCAAGATGGTTTTGGCTGGGGCCTGTGGCAACGCCAGAGTTCTGTTCGAACCCCCATTGGATTCTGGTCTCAGGTTTGGCACGGAGCAGAAGAACGATATAGCATGATTGAGAAACAGTTATTGGCTGCCTATTCGGCATTACAAGCAGTAGAGCCGATAACGCAAACAGCAGAGGTCATAGTTAAGACTTCATTACCAATCCAGGGGTGGGTGAGAGATTTGACTCACCTTCCTAAGACGGGGGTGGCCCAAGCACAAACGGTGGCACGATGGGTCGCCTATCTAAGCCAGAGAAGCAGTCTGTCTTCATCTCCACTTAAAGAAGAACTACAGAAGATCCTAGGCCCAGTGACGTATCACAGTGATACATCAAAAGAACCGATGGTTGCTCCACCAGAGAAGAGTCCCGTTCAGGAAGGAAGATATCCTATTCCTGAAGATGCCTGGTATACGGATGGGTCCAGCAGAGGCAACCCGAGCAAGTGGCGAGCAATAGCATACCATCCCTCTACTGAGACCATCTGGTTTGATGAGGGGGATGGTCAAAGCAGCCAATGGGCAGAATTGCGAGCCGTGTGGATGGTTATAACTAAAGAACCTGGTGACGGCGTCCTGAACATCTGTACAGATAGTTGGGCTGTGTACCGGGGGCTCACTCTGTGGATTACGCAATGGGCTACCCAGGAATGGACTATCCACGCCCGACCGATTTGGGGTAAAGACATGTGGGTAGACATTTGGAATACGGTCAAACACAGGACAGTATGTGTCTACCATGTCTCTGGTCATCAACCCTTGCAGTCACCAGGAAATGATGAAGCTGACACACTGGCCCGAATCCGATGGATTGAGAATTCACAATCTGAAAATATTGCCCGTTGGTTACATCAGAAGCTACGGCATGCTGGACAGAAGATAATGTGGGCAGCTGCTAAAGCATGGGGGCTGCCTGTACAACTATCTGATATCGTTCAAGCATGTCAGGATTGCGATGCTTGCTCAAAGATGAGACCGAGACCGTTGCCTGAAACAACATCCCACATTGCTAGAGGATATAGTCCTCTTCAGAGATGGCAGGTCGACTACATTGGGCCCCTCCCTCGGTCTGAGGGGGCGAGATATGCCCTGACCTGCGTTGACACTGTAAGTGGACTGCTGCAAGCCTATCCTGTACCAAAGGCAAATCAAGCATACACAATTAAGGCACTTACTAAACTGATGTCTGCATACGGGACACCTCAAGTTATCGAGAGTGACCAAGGGACTCACTTCACTGGAGCGATGATACAGCGCTGGGCAGAAGAAAACAACATTGAATGGCGATTCCACCTGCCATATAACCCAACAGGGGCAGGCCTTATTGAACGTTATAATGGTATCCTTAAGGCTGCCCTGAAAACAGACTCTCAGTCCCTGCAGGGGTGGACAAAAAGATTATATGAAACCGTGCGGGACCTGAATGAAAGACCTCGGGATGGCAGACCCAGTGCCCTGAAAATGTTACAAACTATATGGGCCTCCCCTCTTAGGATCCAAATTACAGGCACCGATAATAAGGTAAAACCGCAGGTTGGTACTGAAAATAATCTTCTGCTCCCTGCCCCTGAGAATTTAGAACCGGGAATCCATAAGATAAATTGGCCTTGGAAGGTGCAGGTAGGACCCAAATGGTGTGGTCTACTTGCACCTTGGGGGAGATTATTGGAGGTGGGAGGTTCAGTCACCCCCTCGGTGATAGGTACATGGCCTACTGACATCGTGGTCAATACTCCGGCCTTTATTGCTAAAGGAACACCTATTATGTCCCTATGGCAGATCAAGACTCCTCCTCTGGTGCCAGATATAGTTATACAGCCACAGATATCTGGCCAGAGGGTATGGTATCGGAGGCCGGGACATAATCCAGTACAAGCAGAAGTATTGACCCAAGATAAGAATACGGCCTGTATCTTGCCCTGGAGGGCGGATCTTCCCCTCCTAGTACCCTTGAAACATCTATATTACTCCCCTTAAGATTGATTCTAAGCCTCTAGGACCATTACTCTGGACTGATGAAACGCAGATGGACCTGCACTTCAAGATGATTTGTCTCCGGTAACATCTATCAAGCACTGGCCCATGGAAGATCATAAACACCCATCCAATCATCATCATTTGAATAATATCAACATCTAATGTGACGGGAGATTGTATCAGCGTCGTGATTGGGTCTCTGTAATAAGGGGAACTCACCTAATCATTGGTTCACGTTGTGAAGGGGTGGAGTGTATGGGAGATCACAATGTGAACCACTGATTGATCAGCTGAGGCAAGTGTGGGGTCAGCTGTGGGAGCACAGGTGAAAGTTATGTAGCTGTGCTCCCTGGAGGGGTGGAGTTCGACTCCACCTCCTCTGAGACCTCATTTAAGGGCTGACCCTCACTGAGGCAGCATCTCTTGGACATCGCTCACCAGGGAGGATCGCCTCAGCTCTGGTGAGTTCCCTTTTCCTTATATCTTCTGTATTTCTACCATTTTGCTTGTAATTGCTATCCTTGTTAATACCAGCATAGTTATTGCCAATACAGTCTGGATGGAATGAAGGGCATGAAATACTGATGTGCTCATCAAACGCTGCTTGTTAGCTTAGAGACAAGGTGTTGAATTGGTTTGTTCATGTATTGCAAACAGGTTACTTAGCTGCCTTCATTTTAGCTTCAGAAGAACATGTGCAGAATACAGAATTGATTAAAAGAAATAAGAACTGTCTGCATAGAACTTACTCTTTCCTTACACAGGAGAATCAAGCACACGTTTGTATGTGAGTACCTCCAGAGGTGAAACTTGATCCCCCAGATGTAATGAGCAGAGACATTACAATCAGTTCTAACTGTATCTTAATGCTGTGCTGAATAAGCCTGAGTCAGGATGTAAACCACTTTCTCTTTTTTTCTTCAGATGAAGCCATTAATTTTGTCAGCAAGTCCAAAACGACTCCAGAAATATCAGTCAGTCCTTCTGAAGACCTGGAGCTGGTGTGTGAGGTGTCAGCTGCAAGCGGAGCTGTCGTATAGAAGAAAGATCAAATAGAGGTGAAGCAGGACCAGAGGACAACCATCATCTCCCAGGGGACGCACCGCAAGCTCATGGTCAAAAATGTGACCCTGAAAGACCAAGGGAGCTACAGCTGTGAAACAAAAGATGACAAAGCAACATTCCAAGTGAAAGTCAGAGGTGAGAAAATGCTTGGAATCCCAGAGATAAAGGAACACTTCATTTTGTGTGTCTTGCATTTGGAGGATCAACTTACAGCCTCTCTGGTGCAAAACATTTTGGCTATAGGACTTTCTTTGTCATCTAGTGTCATAGCAACACTTTTCTACATGTGCTTTTCCATCCAGGAATGAATTACTGCAACAAACAATAGGCAAGGAGGGTAACTTGTGCAGCTCTTGTAGTCAGCTGGTGTCTGCAGGGTTACAGTGCAAGAGCACACCAGGCATGCAAGGAGTGAGAAAAGGGGAGGTGTTTGATGAGATCTGGTTACAAAATTTGAATGACACAATGAGGTGGAAAATGCCACTAATCAGACTCATAAATGGCCTGGGTTGCAAAGGCCCACAGTGCTCATCCAGTTCCAACCCCCTTCTTCCTATGTGCAGGGTTGCCAAGCAGCAGCCCAGGCTGCCCAGAACCACATCCAGCCTGGCCTTGAATGCCTGCAGGGATGGAGCATCCACAGTCTCCTTGGGCAACCTGTTCTAGAGGGCCATTCCCTTCTGATTTACTGGAAATGTAGAGAGACATCAGAAGAAACAAAGAGAAGGGAGGAGGTTCAGCAGTGCATGCAGGTGTTCTAAATCTCATGTCCAAATCTGCTATCAGACTGCGAAATGTTTAGATTTATGATATGATATGAAATGATATGCCTATTCATTTCCCAAGGCAAAATAGAGGGGAAAGTATTTTCCTGTCTTAATGAGGCATCATGATGGTCCCTGTGAAGGGCAAGTATAATGAAAATGGGGAACTGGAGTAAGCTCTGCAGCAGACTACAGCAAAATGGTGTGACTGTTGTGATGTCCCTGCAGAGAAAGAAGACGTGTTTACAAACAAGGACAAGGTACAAAAGGAGGTGAAGGCTGCACTGACTCAAAATGCCACGCTGAGCTGCGAGGTGGCCCAGGAGAAGATGGAGGTGAAGTGGTACAAGGAGGGGAAACTGATCACCTCGAGCAAGAAGTTCAAGGTGGAGTCAGAGGGCAAACAGTGTCGGCTGGTGGTGATCCAGGTAGAGAAGAAAGATGCAGGGGAGTACAGCTGCGAGGCTGCTGGCCAGAAACTCACCTTCAAGATTCATGTCACAGGTGAGAGAGAACACATTTTGGCCTTTCATTCTAGAATGTTTTAGAAAACGGTCATTAGTTTGTAAGTTTTCCCTGCTATGCTTAAAATTTTTGGAGCTGAACTTTGGGGTGGTTAATTTCTGATGAGGAAATTGAACAAATTATTCTAAATACAGTTGTGAGGCAGCTCCATCTTTTAAAATCTTCAGGAATTTCCTTTTGCTGTGGGAATGAGGCCATAGACAAGAAAGTTCTGATTGCACTTCTCCATTCCCACGTGCCTGTACCACTAGAACAACTCTGCAATGCAGCTGCGTCTCAGGAAGTTTCAGAACAGGGGCTTTGTGTCAAGCACTAGGGGGTGTGCTCTATGTAACATGTTTTTGTCTTGGAAGGGCTCATTTAGCATGGGAGAGAATACTACAGGAATGTTTTGTATAAGTTGATGTTTTGAAGACATAAGTAAATGGCAGCTAGGGGACGAAAGAGTCATGAGAGTCATACAAGAAGCATCACAGAATGCCTTTTGTTGGAAGGGACCTGGAGGATCATCCAGTTCCAATCTCTGTCCTGGAAAGGAACACATTCTTTGAGACTAGGTTGCTCTAACACCCATCCAGCCTAGACTTGAATGTTTTCAGGGATGGGGCATCCATAAATTGCACAACTTCTCTCCACATCATTCTCTTGGGGCATCAGACTGAGAGAACTGATTCATTTTTCTGACTCCTTCCCCAAAACCTGCTCTTCTTTCAAGAGGCCAAACTAATGTATCTCTCTCTTTTCAGAGCCAGAATTTGTATTTACAAACAAGGAGAAGGTACAGAAGGTGGTGAAGGCTGCAACAACAGAAAAATGCCACGCTGAGCTGCGAGGTGGCCCAGGAGAAGATGGAGGTTGTCATCAATTTATAAGCAATGAGCCAATAATGTTCCAATTATAAACTTTTATTAATTGTAGCGGGTAAAACTAAAAGGCAATTCAGCGCTGGGCGACAGGGGGATTATTGTTCCTCCAACTGCCGCGCCGTCCCGTCCCTTGCAACTTCTTTTGTATTGTCCATCCCGAGCGTATTGTCCTTTAATTGGTCGGTTGTGATCGTGCGACTTGGTGTGTCGTTCCTTGGTTGGTCCTTCCGTGGAACTTTGTATCCATCGGGGCGCGCTTTGCCTGTAACTACGCAGAGTACACAATCTACCCATAAAATTAGAGTGTTCTGCAACCTTTGTGGCCTCCATATTCCACCATTATATCCCGGTCCTAATGAACAAGCACTCCACCACAATGCTACCACATCCCGGTCTTAATGAGCAAACATTTTATCACAGAGGTCAAGTGATAAAAGGAGGGGAAACTGATCACCTCGAGCAAGAAGTTCAAGGTAGAGTCAGAGGGCAAACAGCGTCGGCTGGTGGTGAGCCAGGTGGAGAAGAAAGATGCAGGGGAGTACAGCTGCGAGGCTGCTGGCCAGAAACTCACCTTCAAGATTCATGTCACAGGTAAGACAGGTGTTGTATGAAATACAGCAGAGAACAGTAAAGTAAAATCTAGTTTCTATTATACTGCACCTGGATCACTGTAGTCTGTGCTGAGGTTTTTTCCCTAGACTTGATTGCCTGGGTTTGTAGAAAGTATTTGGTTTCAGTATGACACAAAGACCTGTTTCAGTCTGTCTGTAGAGCAATAATTAGTAATATATGTACAGTGGAAGCAATATTCAAGATATTATTCAAATCTCTCCTGTGCCTGAGATCCCAAACTGTAATTCTTGTTCACCTAAACATTTGACTAAGATAAGTATGTGCAGTGAGGCTGGAGTGCATGTTCTACGTGCAGCCTTTCATGGCAGGAGAAGCAGGAACTTCTCCTAGTAGTACACTGCCTTTTTACTATGCCTTTATGTTGGAGGCTGCATCTGGATAGGTGAGTCTGCTACTCACAGTAAGAGACCTGGTAGAGCTGACTATTGCCAGAGCTCAAAGTAAGATAGATATCTGCAAATCACACACAAAGAACAAAGGACTGCGTTGGTGAGCATATTTCCTTTGTGCCTTTGACAGTCACAGTTGTGGCAATGGTAGAGGCCATGAGGAGTCTGTTCAGGAAGCCAGGAGTACTGTTCTGGGTCATGAAAAGGCAGCCAGTGGTTTGACTATCACATGTTTATGTGTTTTGATGTTTCACAGTGGGTCTTAAGTAAAAGGAACTCAGGTTTTGGTTGCCTGCAGGACAGATGTTCTTTTGGGTTCAATATGTTTGCATAGTGACTTGCAACCATGGGACTGGTGTTCAAGGACCCTCTTGGTTCCTTCAGTTCCTAGGTTCTTTCTTGCCTAGATTTGACACTTTGTTTCAACAGAAGAGCTGATATTCTCTAGTGAAGGCTATTAGTTTGGGCACAAGTGGTAACCTAAACCTGTTCCAACCTGTACATACAAACCTGCAAGTTGGTCTCATTTCGGTCCCTCAGTCAATACTTTTTCTTTTCTTCCCTCAGAGCCAAAACCTGTGTTTATAAACCAGGAGCAGGTGCAGAAAGAGGTGAGTGCTGCCCTGGCAGCAAGTGCCTCCCTCAGCTGTGAAGTAGCACAGGATCCAACCGAAGTAAAATGGTACAAGGATGGAAGACTGCTTGCCTCCTCCAGAAAGTTCAGAATGGAATCTGTGGGCAAAACACGGCGTCTGGTTGTGGAGCAGCTGGAGAAGAAAGATGCTGGAGAATACATCTGCGAGGCTGCTGGCCAGAAGATGACCTTCAAGTTGGAAACAACTGGTGAGCATTCGTTTTGGGAGCACTAAGCAGCTTTTTATGTGGCTTAGAGGAAGACTGGCTGTCTTCTACCCTGTGGGCATGGAACAGCCACAATTCCCCCCAGAACAACATCAATGACCCACACCACAAGTTGGATTCTCCTTTTTAATGTAGTGGTAGCGAGGTGAAAATCTGGCTGTGGAATATTTTTGACTAAGGAACTTCTACTTTAATTTCTAGATGCGCTGAATTACCCTCTGGAGTGTCTTTCTGAATATATAAGCAACCATGGGTGACTATGATCCTGATTTATATCTAGGTTCAGGCTTACTTTTTCAGTTAGGTTAGATCAATAGCTCCAGAGAAGATAGGGAAATACAGCAGTTCACTGATACCATGTGTCAGAAGAATGCAGCTCAGTGCTGGGCAGTTTGCTGCTTCATTCCCTCTTACAAGTTGCACCCAAGGCTGGAAAAGACCACTGAGATAGCTGAGTCCAACCCAGCCCACCCTCACTGGACTTACTAACCACGTCCCCAGTGCCACATACCCGTGGCTCTTGAGCACCTCCAGTGACTGCGGTATATCAGCGTGGTTGCTTCAGTTGTGGGAGTTTTCAGACACTGGCTGTTGTTCTAGCGAGACAAAAAACCAAAACTGATGGAACAGTGTCTATACAGGAAG
Source organism: Coturnix japonica (assembly GCF_054131305.1). Classification (NCBI taxonomy): domain Eukaryota; kingdom Metazoa; phylum Chordata; class Aves; order Galliformes; family Phasianidae; genus Coturnix; species Coturnix japonica. The sequence goes on along the minus strand of NC_140671.1, from coordinate 14,170,248 downwards.
CAACTGGCTGTCCTGATGGCTGCCAACAGTTTTACACAAGGTGTGTCATGCAAGCTTGCATGAGTCTGGTTTAAATACTTGCTGTTCTGATGGAAGGAGAGGATGTTGGTACAGGATAACTGCGGGATTTGTGCTCTCCCGACATCCTGTTGCAATCACAGCTTATTGTTGCTATAGAAAACAGCTTCTCTGTAGACAAATTGAGTTAGTTCCAATAAGTGGCTGAAGCCCTAAGTGATCCAAGGTGAAGCATGATCCAAACTGGAATTTAACTAATTGTAGTAGGGAATCCAAGCCTTAATGAGATGAGTTATTTAAAATATGAGTCCTCCATCTAAAACAGCATTGAACTCTTACTCTGGTTTATGATAGAAGTGAGAGTTTAACAGCAGAAGTCTGAAGTTATGCTCCATATTTCTCATCACTCAAGAGAATATTTGAATATATGAATTCCTTTGGCTATGTTAGAGCTCATAATGAGGTCAGCTGATGTTCTTTAAATGCTCGGAGTCTAGCAATGTGGGGAAGTGGACTGCTATTTGCTGTTGAGCTTTAGGCTAAGAAGCCTGATTTTAGAGGACTGTGGACTTCCCCTTTCCCTTCCCCTCTCCTCCCCTTCTCCCTGGACTGATCCCACATGGTTTGAGAATGATTTCAGATCAAGGTAAATGAGGAATCGCTGTGTGAAAACCTGTTGTTTTACTGCACTATAAGAGACACTTAGTCAAAAGACAAGTGTGTGTTCCAAGCTTGAGATTGCAGGAGATCCTAGAAACAACTCAGCTGCTCAAACCTGTAGTCTGGCTGAATCTTTTATTGTCAGTTTTGGTCAGGAGGAGATGCTTGAGTAAGACAAATAAAAGGTCACGGGTAAGTTGGTCCTTCTTGTGATATACTTCTAGGCTTTCATCAGGGAGAAGCTTAATTAGTCCAAATAATCATAGCAGAAACCACACCAAGAGCATGAGAGTGAAATTTATACTTTCTTGACGTGAAGGAAAATTTTACCTGGTTCTGCCATTCCCCAAATATTTGTTTCCTTATGACAAGAAGAACTTTGCAGAAGTAATTTTTTTTTTCAGTCTTGCGTGCAACACAAAAAGGGGTAAAATCTAGGAGGCCACCTGAAATGTTTTTTCCATCTGGAAGGATCCATTTAACAGCACCCATGGACCTGGTTATGAACAAAACTAAGTTCCCAACTAAATCCACATTCTTCTTTCTCCTTCTCAGAATTGCCTGTGAAAATCAGCAAACCATTGGCAGACAGTAGCGTCATTGAGAAGGACAAGGTCACATTTGAGTGTGAGCTGTCCAGGCCCAACATGGACGTCAAGTGGTTCAAGGTATGGCATGTAATGGTATTTTCCTTTCTGACTTCTCTGGAAATGAATGAGAGCCTTTAATTTCACTTCCAAGGGATGCGAGTCTGAGCTTTTCCTTGATAGCTTTTTCACTGCTCTCTTTTCTTTATGCTCTTTTATTTGCCCAGATCAGCACTCTTTGTTATTATGTCCTGAGTTCATTTATCAAGTTGAAATTGAAGTTTGTTTTGGTTTTATTGTGAACTTTTTAGGTCATGCTGCACAAAATATTGTTGGTTGAACTACAGTACAGTCTTGAGCTTCAAGTCTAACACAGAAATTCTCAGCCGGGATTTTGTAGCCTTGTTGTGAACTGGGTTTTTGGGGTGAAATCTCAGTTTTCTTTGCACCTGACAGTGTGAGAATTTGCTCTGGCACTTTGTGTACCTCCCTGGTGCTCAGCTGTTCCTTCCCTTACTTGGGGATAACGTCATTTATTCAAGGTGATGTCCAAACAGGCTTGTTAACAGTCCTCCGCAGTGCTTTAAGCTGTCATAGGTCAGCCAGAATTTATGCATGTTCTATAGCCATTCCTTCATGTTGAAAACACTGCACTGTGCTTAAGCTTCAGCATATGTTCCAGTAAGCACAGTTCCATTAATTCTAGGGGAGTGGGTGAATTAAGCATAGATCTGAAGGCTCCCTTTGCTGAGTGCAGAGATGGAAGGACTAATGGAGATCTGACTTGATATTTTCCCTTCTAGGATGGGAAGGAGCTCTGTCAAAGTAAAAAAGTGGGCATTACTTCCCAGGGAAATAAGAGAAGTCTCATTATTCACAAGTGTGAATATGAAGATCAGGGAACATCCACATGCTGAGCAGCCTAAGACAAGACATCAGCTACCCTAAAGGTTCATTTTATGTTTAACTGAAAGAGCAAATAAATCCTCTTGTGGTATTTTGCACCACGGGAAGAAATGCTTCATGGGCAGTTTGGGCATTTCTTGGTTAGTCCTTTTGGATACCTTTCTCTTTCTTCTTTATGCTCAAGACAGATTTTCCCTCCATGTGTTGCATTGGTTAAACCCCAGTTTGTAGCTCATCATTGGGCTCTGAAGCATCAGACTTGTTACTGAACACATGGGTCTGCTGTGCCCTGGTAGATGCCACCTTCCCAAGGGACGTATGGAAGGATGCTTTTTTCTGATTTCCTACTAGATGCTGTCCTCATGTGGCCACTTGGGTTCAGTGTTAGCATGAACATGAACATGTGTCCTGTCCCATGACTTTGGTGAACTCTCATTTTCTCTCTCATTCTGCAACCAGGTTGGGTTGCTGTTTCAGTACTGGCTGTTTTATGTAGCCATTCCATTTGTTCTGGTTTACGTTCTTTTTTATTTTCTTTTTTTCAGGCATCATTTCTATACAGTAGACAAAGCCAGCCTATTACATTTGATTTACAGTTTTTAGCTTTTGCTGGTAAGCATTTCAGCTCTCAGGCAGTTTTACCAACAGCTTTGAAGAGCTGAAATGAACCAGCCTGGACACGATGGTCTGTTTTTGTTGGTGTAATGAATTTATGAAGTTAAACTGATTGACCCCATAAGGTTTTACAGTGTATGACTCACGTCTGGCAGAGTTATCACAGCAATGAGTTTATATACTTAGCATTTCAGGAGGCAAATGGTTGGGGATACTCTTTCATTTGCTTGCGTCTCAGAGTGAATCACTAGTATGTGAACCATCCTTCATCTCCTTTGTATTGCTTTTGTGTGTGTCTGTGTGTGGTTTCCCCTGTGAATTTCATTCTTTCCAGTTATATGGAAGTTCTCTTTTGAGCAGTGAAATTAGATGTTCCATCATCAGTCATAATGGTAAAGCTGAGTTGCCACGTTATCTGTGTCCTTTCTGTCTGGCGTCTCAATAACTGCTGCCCCACCACAATATCTGCCTAATACTTCAGCTCCATGGATGCCTCCTTGTGCAAACTGAGAGCCTGTATTTGGTGTGCATAGATCTGGGCTTACATCTGTGCTGGTAAATGCACTAGTGCATGGGCTAAGCAGTCCTGCCTCCTGTGCTGTGGGCATTGAGATGGGGCTCCTACAAGCTGCCCATTGCAAGATATTTAGAAACTAATTGCTGCGGAGGTTTCCATCCTCTTTTCAGACTAACTAAAATTTGGTTAGTGGGATCAAAACAGAAGGGGCAGGGAGGGAGAGCTGACCAAGGACTACTGATGGAACAACTATGAATCCTTGGTTCCTCAGGATTCCCTGCATCAGCAGTTGGCAACAGGAGTAAGGGGGCTCAGGAGGACACTGTGGAGTAGTGTGAAAAATAGCGAAGAGAGTTACTAATTGATGCCTCTTGGAAAGTAGTCCAAGAGTGGTCCTCTTCATAAACTCTCCTCTTGTGTGTGGTTTTATCTTTATGAGGTGTTCATAACAAGTGATGTGTAGATCTCCCTTATCTCATAATGTCTTTGCCTGCCTGCAGTGAATATGCAGGATACTGGATCATATACCAGCTTCTTTGAATTACTGCTCATGTCAGGAGATAAAATCTGCCTATTCTTTGAACTAACACTGGCGAGGGTTAGTTATTCTGGCTACCGAGAGAATGACACAGCAGATTAAACTCTTTCATTTCCTTCTTTGTCAAATGCCTTTTCATCTAACTGTGTGTCCCATAGAAATTCAGAGCAGTGTTGGCTGAGGGAAGTGGAAATATTTATCTCCTGTGTGTATCTGCCACCCTATTTAGACATGCTGGCAGAGCGCAGAGATTGGAGGAGTTGGATTAGGCAGTAGTTTCCCTATTGCTCACAGAACCACTTTTTCTGTGGTCTCCCAGCTACCCTGTGCCCAGTGGCCTATGCAAGGTGGAGCGGAAAAGGCTCATTTTATGAACAAACAGGAACCTTTCTGGTCAGATTAATACCTGTGCTCTTTTAGAGAGATTTAGATACTAGAGATTTTAGGTACTGGAATAGGCTCCCCAGAAAGGTGGTTGAATCACCATCCCTGGTTGTGTTTAAGAGCCTTTTGGATGTGGTACTCAGGGATATGATTTAGTGTAGGGTTTTTAGAGTTAGGGTACTGGTTAGGCTGCGGTTGGACTTGATGATCTTCAATGTCTTTTCCAACCTGGGTAAATCTATGATTCTATGCAGGAACTCTTCTCCTGAGGTTAATCCAAGTTGTATCCAGGCCCTTCAGAAGGAAAGGGATATAGCAGCACAGAAATATGGCCTGATTCTGACATAACTAAATGCAGACCTGGAGAGTTAAAAGGGATTGTGTGATGTTCAAAGGATTTTGAAGCAAAGATGTCCCCTAGGTAAGATTTGTGGCTGACATTCCCCATACATTGTTTGTAGGCACACAAGCTAAGGAGAGACTAGTGATGAGCATGCAGAGAAGCCAATGGTTCAGACAGGTTTGTAGTGACACAACACCGTAGAGTTCTGTCTAGTTCTCCTTGGCATAGTTTGGAAAATAAAGATGAGGTAATTGGTGGTAACCAATATGGCTTCATCAAGGTCAAGCCATGCCTGACAAACTTGGTGGCCTTTCATGATGGAGTAACAGCATCAGTGGATAATGGGAGAGCAACTGACATCATCTACTTGGACTTGTGCAGAGCATTTGATCCCGTCCTGCATGACATCCTGGTCACCAAACTGGAGAAAAATGATTTTGATGGATGGACCAGTTGCAGGATAGGGAACTGTCTGGATGGTCACACTCAGAGAGCTGCAGTCAATAGCTCAGTGTCCAGGTGGAGGGTGGTGTTGGGACCAGTGTTATTTAACATTTTTGTAGGCAACATGGAGAGTGGAATCAAATGCAGCCTCAGCAAGTTTGCAGATGACACCAAGCTGAGCGGTGCTGTTGATGTGCTAGAGGGAAGGGATGCTACTCAGAGGGACCTGGACAGGCTGGAGAGGTGGGCCCTTGGCAGCCTCATGAACTTGAGTGTGGCCAAGTACAAGGCCCTGCACCTGGGTCAGGGCAATCCCAAGCACAGGCACAGGCTTAGAGGAGAATGATTTGAGAGAAGCCTTGACCCTGAGGAGAAGAGTTGGTGTGGAGGGAGGTGTCCCTGCCTATAGCAGGGGGACTGGAACTAAATGACCTTAAAGATTCAGTCAGTTCTATTGTTTTTCTACCCTTAATTTTGCTTGAAAGGTTTTAGAATAAATGAGATTCTGGTTTCCATGAAAACTGTTTGCAGGGAGCTCCATTGTAGCTAGTAGGTCTGCCTTTAAGTTCAAGGGCAATAATGCATTGACTGTGTTGAAGAGAGAAATGACTCAGGAATGGATGATGGTTTAGAATAAAACATAATCCTACTTATTTTCTATGCAAATATGTGTAAGGAAAAGATGCTGCACTCAGTTCTGGAAATACCCTGACAAATATATCTCTACTGTTTCACAGCTGGAGATATCAAGATTGTTAAAGCACTGGAAGATGTGGAAGTGAATGAATATGGGAGTGCATCTTTTGTCTGTGAGATTTCACACGATGAGGTTCAGACCCAGTGGTACAAAGAGGACAACAAGCTGAAGGCTGATGACAACATCAGAATGCAACAAGATGGTAGGGTGTAAGCGGGGGGTCTTTCTCCTGAGTGGGGGGTGGGTTGGAGATCAAGCATATAAGACATCTGAAATGAAGTGAAGAGGGTTCAGAAGCGAGTTCCCCTTTTGTTTTGGGACTGAGGTTTAGGTGGAACAAGTGACATGGTGGGATGCTTAGTGTGGGAAGTGTGATGCTATCCCACCATCCCACACTGCTGGGAGCAGGTAGGAAATGAGTGCAGTTATTTCCAAAGTGGGGGTGAACAGGGCAGTCAGTTCACCTCTCCAAAGAGGTTTTGTCTGACAGTGAGTGTGATCCTTCTGTATCAGATACTTTGAATTTGACGGTGGCCGCATTTGATCAGTCCTTGTAGAAGCCATGTTTAGATTCTGCTTTGGTCTGCTCCATTTCCAGTTCAAAGTCGTTGGACACTAAATGAGACAGCTGCATCTCAGTAAAAGATGTGTTTGAATAGCTGTGATGTGCTTACTATTCAGATTTACAGAGCTGAGGTTTTGTCCTTGGCTATAGCAAAGAAGTCAAATCAGGTGAAATTAATTGTATTTCTGAACTAGACAAGTTTAAGTTTGGTAGCACCTAAATTTGGTGCGGTTTGTCATTGATTTCATCTGAAAGAAACTTGCAGGCTTTTTATCTGCTGTTGTCCCCAGCGTAAGATTATCCATTCACATCCTAAAGTACTTGTTATATTTTCAACTCACTCTTATTTGAATAAAAGCCTCAACAATTGGGAGCAATTTAATAAGCACAGAACAAGAGCTGGACCTTGCATTTGGTAGATACTGTACAGTATTACTTCATAGAAATGTAGTCAATGGCATTCCCTATAGACAATCGTTTGTTTTATCTTTAGAGTCGTTCAAAGAACCATTGTGAACTTGACATTAATTGGAATGGAATACACGCAAGAGACTTTCCTCTTCTTCCAATTGTCCTCATCCTTTCTTCTCTTCCACCCCTGCTTTGCAGATTACCATATAGAAATCACCAGGAAGTTGGAGGACAAGACAGCTTTGGAACGTCATTCTGTCATCCTGTCCTGTGACTTCAGGCCTTCTCCAAAGGTTGTGAAATGGTTCAAGGGCCGCACACCCATCGAGCCCTCTGAGAAGTACAAGATCAAGAGGGATAAGCATTCAGTAGAGCTCAGAATTCTGAAGCTGAAGCCCGATGATGCTGGTGTGTACAAGTGCAAGGCAGGAATTGCAGAGACTGAGGCCACGCTGACAGCTGAAGGTATGAGCAGGGAGGGTGGCCTCTTCCATGTCCTATTTCACCTCAGATTTCTCTTCTTGAGGTTGACTTCTGCCGTTCTCTCCTGCTAACTTTATACATGTATTATCTTCACATAGATGATTACACAAAGATCATCTAGTCCAACCATTCTACCACATCCCAGTATGATTTATAGTAACAGTGGTAACAGTTCACCTTGTTTCCCCACAGCCCGCAATGTAGAAGTAACGAAGCACCTGCAGGATGTAGAAATTGAAGAAGAGAGCTCTGCTGTCTTCTCCTGCGAGCTGTCCCATAATGACGAGGACGTGGAATGGTTCCTGAATGGCAACCTCCTTTACACCAACAATTACAATGACATCAAGAACGTTGGCAATTGCTGCACACTGACAATGAAGCAGGTTAAGCCTGAGGATGCTGGCACAGTGACAGTGAAGTCAGACAAAGTGTCAGAAAGCGCACCTGAAGGTGATAGGTGGGTCTGATCACACCCCTCCTGGATGTAAGAGATGCTAAGGAGCTCCAGTTCATTCTATTGTGCAGCAGTCCTGCTTCTAAAGCTGACCTCTCTGGGGTGACAAGTCATCAGAGGCTTTCTTCCAGTGGAAGGTTCCATTGCAGCAGATATCAAGGAAGGAGGATGGTTTTGGTGTCCTGCCAAAGCATTCCATTGCTTTTTATCATCATTTTACTTAACACAAGGAGAGTTACAGGAGCAATTTCTTTTACTGCTTCAGTAACATGCAGTGTCAATGCTGTTGTCTCCAAGGATTTATGACTGAAGGAGAGATCATTCAGTGTGTGTTTTGCCTCTGGGATGACTAATGACCAGGCTGTGAGCAACCTGATCTAGCTGTGAATGTCCCTTTTTATTGCAGGGGAGCTGGGCTAGATGGCCTTTAAGGGTCTCTTCCAATTCTAAGGAACTTGTGCCTGAAGTGCAGAAGTGGATGAATTATACCACTTCTTCATATCCTCCCCATGATTACAGAGGAAATACAACAAAACAACATGCATGGTCTTACTGTTGTCATTTGCTTGAATACAAAGACGTCTCTTTTTTATGGTTGAGATTTTTGTTGATATGGGTCAGGAGGAACTCACACTTTTTAGCTTTCTCAATAGGCCAGAAGTTCCAGTTGCTGCAAGCCACCAAGGTAACCAATAGAGGGGCCCTGATCCCCCTTGTGCCATCGGGATGCTCTGGCACGGGATGTGCCTCAAATTCAAAGCTCCTTCCCACCTCCCAAGGAAAAGCAAAGCAACTCAAGCATCTCCAGCAAAGCTGCCCAGCAGACAGCAGGGAATGCAAACAGCTTCTGGCTGCTCCCCTGCACTCCTGTCCTAAGTAAGTGACCCCTCGAGGACTGGATGGGAAATCAGTGCATGACACACGTGAGTGTGCACAGCATTGTGCAAAGCAGTGGGGATCCATGTGTGTGTCTGTGTGTGTATTTGTGCATGGATGGTGTTGTACACACATTTGTGTCCATGAGTGTACAAACCAGTGGTGTTGCTCAGGTGTGTGTAGGTCTGTGGGTATGTGTGCAAGGACGAGCATGCACATATATGTACGTGCACAGGGGTGTGCAGAGTGTTGGAGCTGCACAAGGACATTGTGGTACCGGTGTGTGTGTGCACTTTGGGAGTGAAAGGAAGGGGTTACACATGTGTGAGTGTGTGTGCGCACAGGGCTGCACTAAGGGATGTGGTTGTGTGAGTGTGTGTGAGCACATAGATAGTGCGTGGATGCGGTGGCACAAATGTGTGCTTGCACAGGGCTGTGCTGAGGAGTTGGGCTGCACACAGGTGCACACAAAGGGATGTTTGAACCCTTTGCCCCTAAGAACAGTTTTCCAGTGTCTCTCGTCCAAGAATTCTTTGAACAGCCTGCAGCTGACTCTCCTGAAGCTCAGGGTCCTGACTTTGCTTTTTGCCAGGCCCGCATTCCTTGAGATGAGGAACTCTAGGAGGGCATGGTCACTACAGCCCTGACCACCTCCAGCCTTAACCCCTGCTGTGCAGCATGTCCAGTAATGCTTCCCTTCACAGAATCACAGAATCACAGAATTACCCGGGTTGGAAGGGACCTCAAGGATCATGTAGTTCCAACCCCCCTGCCTAGCAGGGCCACCAAACATACACATTTACTAGATCAGGTTGCCCAGGGCCCTGTCCAACCTGGTCTTGAACACCTCCAAGGACGGGGCATCCACAACCTCACTGGGCAGCCTGTTCCAGGACCTAACCACCCTTCTAGTAAAGAACTTTCCCCTAACATCCAACCTAAATCTTCCCTCCTTCAACTTAAAACCATTTCCCCTAGTCCTGCTATTATCAGCCCTTTCGAAGAGTTTACTCCCCTCCTGGGAGTAAGTTCCCTTCAGGTATTGAAAGGCTGCAATGAGGTCACCTCGCAACCTTCTCTTCTCCAGGCTGAACAAACCCAACTCCCTCAGCCTGTCCTCATAGGGGAGGTGCTCCAGCCCCCTGATCATCTTTGTGGCCCTCCTCTGGACCCTTTCCAAAATTTCCATATCTTTTTTGTACTGAGGGCTCCACACCTGGACACAGTACTCCAGATGGGGCCTCACAAGAGCAGAGTAGAGAGGGACGATCACCTCCCTATCCCTGCTGACCACCCCTCTCCTGATGGAGCCCAGGATCCCATTTGCTTTCCGGGCTGCCAGAGCGCACTGCTGGCTCATGTTAAGTTTCTCATCTATCAGGACCCCTAGGTCTTTTTCAGCCGAGCTGCTCTCAAGGACAACTCCTCCCAGCCTGTACAGGTGCCTGGGGTTCTTCCGGCCCAAGTGCAAAACCTTGCACTTTGCCATGTTGAACCTCATTAGGTTCACCCGAGCCCAGCTTTCCAGCCTGTCAAGGTCCCTCTGAATGGCATCTGTTCCCTCCACTGTATCGACTGCACCACTCAGCTTGGTGTCATCAGCAAACTTGCTGAGGGTGCACTCCATTCCCTCATCGATGTCATTAGTAAAGATGTTAAAGAGCACCGGTCCCAAGACAGACCCTTGAGGGACGCCGCTCGTTACCGGCCTCCACCTGGACATAGAGCCATTGACCACCACCCTCTGTCTGCGGCCTTTCAACCAATTGCTTATCCATCTAGTTGTCCACCCATCAAATCCACCTCCCTCCAATTTGGAGATGAGGATGTGATGGGGGACCATGTCAAAGGCCTTGCTCAGGTCCAGGTAAATGACATCGGTCGCCTTCCCTTCATCCACCAACGCCGTCACTCCATCATAGAAGGCCACAAGATTAGTTAAGCATGACCTTCCCCTGGTGAAGCCATGCTGGCTGTCTCGGATCACATGCTTGTTCTTTATGCGATCAAGAATGTTGTCCAGGAGGATCTGTTCCATAATCTTCCCAGGCACAGAGGTGAGACTCACCGGCCTGTAGTTACCCGGGTCGTCCCTGCTCCCCTTCTTGTAAATGGGAGTGACGTGACCCTTCCTCCAGTCATCCGGGACCTCACCTGACAGCCACGACTTCTCAAATATGATGGAGAGCGGCTCAGCAACCACCTCAGCCAGCTCCTTCAGGACCCTGGGATGCACGCCATCTGGCCCCATAGACTTATACTCATTCAGTCTAAGGAGGCACTCTCGGACTTGCTCTACCCTTACAGTGGGGAGGGATTTACCTCCTTGGTCCCCACATGGAGGTATGGGGGTGCAAGACTTAGGGACGTGAAAAAGACTAGAATCCTGGCCACCAGTGAAGACCGAGGTGAAGAACTCATTCAGCACCTCAGCTTTCTCTTCATCTGTTGAAGCCATTTCTCCTTTTAAATTTACCAGAGTAGGCACGCCCATTTTGGCCTGTCTCTTCTGGCCAATGTACCTGTAGAAGGTTTTCTTGTTGTTTTTCACATCCCTCGCCAAGTTCTGTTCTGCCTTAGCCTCGGCTTTCCTGATCCCACATCTGCAAGTTCGGACGGCATCCCTGTATTCTTCCCGGGTGACACAGCCTTGTTTCCAGAGCTTGTACACCCCTTTCTTCACCCTCAATTCTCTTAGCAGGTCCTTGCTGAGCCATGCCGGTTTTCTACCTCTCCTGCCCACTTTCTTAATCAGGGGAATGGAGACCTCTTGTGCTGCCAGGAGGGCATCCTTGAACAGTAGCCAGCTCTCCTCAACGTCCTTATCTTTGAGGGCAGCGCGCCAGGGGATCTTGGTCAGCATTCCATTGAGTAGCTTGAAGTCTGCTCTTCTAAAGTTGAGCATCCTGGTCCTGCTCTTTGCCAGGCCCACATCGCTTGAGATCACAAACTCAACCAGGGCATGATCGCTGGAGCCCAGGCAGCCTCCAACCTTGACGCCTTTGATGATCTCCTCAGCGTTGGTGAGCAGCAGGTCCAGCAACGCTTGACCTCTGGTCGGTCTGTCCAATACCTTCCCTTCTGCTTGGTGTGCTTAATGCTTGGCCCACAAAGTTATTCCCAGTGCAGTCCAGCAGTCTCTCAGACAGCTTGCAGCCAGCCATGCTGATTTCCCAGCCTGACTGGAATCCCCCATCAAGTTGAGAGTCAGTGAGCGCGGTGCTTCTGGTAGCTGCAGTAAGCAGGGCCCATCAACAGGCTCCCTTGACCAGGCGGCCTGGAGCAGACCCTCACCTCCAGAAGCCCATTATTGGTTCAGTCCCGAATTTTACCCGCAAGTTCTCAACGTGATCGTGGCTGTTCTTAGTCCTTTGCAGTCAGCTTCTTCATAGAGAGGGCAAATACCTTGCCCTCCGGAATTCCATAGTAACAATCATGTCTCCTTTATGTCAGGTGAGGTGTTTTTTGTTGTTGTTGTTTTTTGTTTGCTTGTTTGTTTGTTTTCCATTTTCTAGGTAGAAAATTTAATTTCTGAGCCAGGAGAAGAAGAAGTGCAACATGTAACAATCTTCCTGGCACTGTGCAGTTTGCATGAGTAGCCAAGTGCTCCTCAGGTAACGTGTGCTGCAGAGCTGACCTTGGTGGCAGGGGTTGTGTCTTCATTTTCTTCCTGTCATGTGGGAACATAAGAAGACTCTTCAGAGCAGGAGCTGCAGAGGAAGATGAACGGCATGAGAAGGTAAGGCTAGGAACCAAGGACACCTCCAGAAAGAACAGAAAAACTAAGTCATTTAAGATGCATGATGGCCGTGTGATACTGTCCGTGACTGGAGGAGAAGCACATGGCTAGGAATGACTGATGGCTCTGGTGGGATGAGTGCCTACGTGCGCCGTAAAGGAGAGTTTGTGGGATATTCTGTGGACATGTGAAGGCTGTGGGAAAGTTAAGAGAGAAAACGTGTGAATTCACAGAAGTGGTATTAGAACCTGGAATAAACCATTTGGATCACTCACATCTGAGTCCGTGCCAGATTGTCGCACTGTCAGAACCTGAGGCCTGGGATTTTCCTTTAGTAGTGCCAACTGCCTGTTGTAAATGAGAAAAGATATTACTAAACATAGCTTCCCTCCTTGTAGTTTTGATATTTCTGTCTTTGCATTCCTTTAGCACCCAGGGTGTTGATGCAGCTGCACAAATCCGCTGTACTGTCCTCCTGTTTTGCATGGAAGAATGGTAAAATAGCAATCTCTGGGTGAAATTTTGTTCAGGCGTTTTCCTTTCTGTGCCCCTAGGAAGCAATGGCTTGGAAATGGCAGTGCCGCCTGGGAACCCACACAGCAACCCAGTATCTCATTGTCTGGGTCTGTGAAAAACCACAATGATGACAAAAGATGTTTCAATTCTGTCTGTGCTGTCAGTGCAGCCCTGAGGAGCGGTGTGGGCATGGCATGGCAGGGAGAAGGGATTTCCCTTCCAATGGGAAAGTGCCTGTTCATGTGTTGGTATGTAACCGCTCCATGGCCTGCTCCATGTGCTTCTGAATGGGCAGCTCAACTTTTGTGTCACTCAGCCACCTGTGGCAGAGGTCAGGATTAGTGCCTTTCAAGGAGCTGAGAAGCATTTCTTGCTCAAGTCCTGCTTCCAAGCTTAACCACCTACAATGAAGTAGATGTCGTTTTTCTGGTGTCCTTCAATTCCGTGTCCGCATTTTCCCAAAAGCAAAAGAATTTGGAGTTAACCAGCTGCAGTGAAGTGAGCGATTTCAGTGCCTATTTCTGATGGTGGCAATGAGTTCAGAGGTCACACTTAATTGACGGTGCCTGTTTCCATTCTGACAAAGGCTGTAGTTTCAGCTGACTTCCCGAGGCTGCCATGTGTGGTGGTGACACAGCCTTGGGCTTGTGCGTTTGCATGACTCCCACCTTTCCTTTCTGTGTCTTGCAGGTCAGCTGGTGCTGGAAGCGGCCGGTATCTGAGTAGGAATGAAGGTGAGTGCAGGAGCAGCTGCTGAGGGGAGGAAGGAAGTCCATGCTAATGAGCTCTGAAGCATCTGCGGGTTCGGTACAAGAATAGGCAGCAGTGATGCAGGGGGCTCCTCGGCAGGAAGCTGGCTGATCCAAATGCTTGCTGAGAGTTTGGAAGCCCAAACCCTTATGGTCTCTGTAAGGGTGGTTAATAAAAAGATATTAACCAAGATGGTGGTAAATAGCCTAAGGTTATTAGCAAAGGGAAACTCACCAATATCGATACCTTGACTAGAAAGCTGAGGCAGCCTCAACTAGGGAACAATCTCTAAGACATGCTGTCTCAGTGGTGGTCAGCCTTTAAATGAGGTCTCAGAGGAGGTTGAGTCGAGGTCCACCCCTTCTGGGAGCACAGCTAGATTACTCTCACCTGTGCTCCCGCAGCTGACCCAATACTTGCCTCAGCTGATTAATCAGAGGTTCAAGCTGTGATTTCCCATACAGTCTCTAAGCTGAAGGCAGCATCTCCTTGATCTGATGGTGGTGTGCCTGAGTGAGGGAGTGATCCAAGCTGGATGCAGAAGAGTCATCTTAATTTCTCTGCTATTTTACTTCAGATGACACCTATTGGGTGTTGGTTTCTTAAAATTTGGATCTAGGAGGTGGTCTCTTCCTTTGCTTCTGATGAAAGCACAGAAGTGCAGCAGGAGTAGAAGACAAAGAGGTTTTCTTGGTGACAGGAACACCAATTATTTGATTCAAATGTGTAACTGATGTAGATGGTGAAGAACAGATCTGCCTCAAAGACATGCTTGATCACATAAGAAATGAGCATGTGATCCAAGACAGGCAGCGTGGCTTTAGCAGGGGAAGGCCATGCCTAACCAGTCTGGTGGCCTTCTATGATGGAGTGACGGCATTTGTGGACAAAAGGAAGGTAACAGATGTCATTGACCTGGACTTGAGCAAGATCTTTGACATTGCCCTCCACCACATCCTTATCTCTAAACTGGAGGGATGTGGATTTGACAGGTGGACCACCTGGTGGATAAGGGATTGGTTGAAAGGCCACAGACAGAGGGTGGTGATTCATGGTTCTATGTCCAGGTGGAGGCCGATAACAAGTGGTGTCATCCAGGAGTCTGTCTTGGGACCAGTGCTTTTTTACATGGTTATCAGAGACACCAATGATGCAATGGAGTGCACCTTCTGCTGTTTGCTGAGTGGTGCGGCTGACGCAGTGGAAGGAAGGGATGCCATTCAGAGGGAGCTCAACCGAGAGGTTGGCCTACGTGAATCTAATGAGGTTGAACACAGCAAAGTGCAAGGTTTTGCACTTGGGCTGGAGGAATCCCAGGCATTTCTACAGACTGGGAGGAGCAGTCCTTAAGAGAAGCCCCGCAGAGAAGGACCTGGGGGTCCTGGTGGATGAAAAACAGAACGTGAGCCATCAGCGTGCTCTTGCAGCTCAGAGAGCAAATGGTCCCCTGGGCTCCATCAGAAGAGGGGATGGCCAGCAGGGACAGGGAGGTGATTGATCTTCATGATCCTTGAGGTCCCTTCCAACCCGGGCCATTCTATGATTCTGTGATTACACTCGCTGTCAGAAAGAATGGCAGCTTTACAGAAGCTGGATATATTTTGGGACAGTTCTTGTAACCAGTTGATTTTAAGACCTTGCCCGAGTCAAGAGTCTAAATTGAGTGTCAGAAGAAAGCTGGTAAAGTGGCTATTGCTCATTCTTTTTCATTTGCTGATTCTTTCATTCGGGTTCCTTTTCCAAAGGAGATTCTGGTGATGGAAGCAATTGAAGAAAGAACCAAAGCAGCTCTTGCCAAGAGTGCTTGAAGTCCCTGTGGAGAGAAGCAAAGAACTTGGGCTTCCTCTGGGATGCTCCCCACCATGTCTCAGGAAGGAGACAACTGCTGTTCCACTTTCTGCTCTGTGTGTGGAAAGGTACGTCTGGGTTTCTTCTGCTTGTTTATTCTTTCTTTTTCAGGCTTTGAAGGAGAAGGGGTGGAGCAACGGGAGACTCACTGGTCGTTTGTTACCTCAAGAACAGGATGGATTCTGCATTGACTGTGAAAAACCTGGGCTAGTAGCATGGGCATGTTTCAGGCTGGACTTTTCCTTCTTGGTTTCCTTTTGGCTACAGGGAGACAGCTGTCTAAAGGTGTGTTTTCATACCCACTCTCCAAAACCATGTTTCATTGTTGCAGGTGGTTCAGTGTGCTCTTGCAGTGCAGATGCTGTAGTTTGCTGTAGAATCTGAATTGTTTCTGTTCCTAGGGGAGGACTGGGAGGAGGTAGTGAGAAGAGAATTCAATGCCTTAGGTGTATCTTAGTGAGAAATGTTGGCATGAGGTGCTGAAAGTCTTGAGTTGTCAAAGGCCAGTGAGGCTCAGACTCCTTAACCTGCTGGAGCAGGGTGGAAGCAAGGAGTGGGCACTGCCGTCCCACAAGCTGCACTTGGTTCTGGTCTGCCAGGTCTGTGCTGGCCTGGATTTCTTCTGAGAAGTTTGTTGGAGCTGCTTGGAGTAGTGAAGGGTGGGGAGGAAGTGCTGCTCAAGAGCTAAGGCTCTGCATGATCATCTTGGATGGTTTTAACCATGATATCTGAAGACATAGTTTCCATCAGAATGATCCCAACATTGTGCGAGTGTCTCAGATGTATGAGAGCACCCGCCTCCTCCAGCTGAGCCATAGGAAAGCTAACTGTGCCCAGTAATTACAGCTTCTGCAGATTGAATATGCTTCCAAGTGTTTTCCTTAGTGATCAATAATGTCCCAGCACTCTGAGATTCCATCTCTGGCACAGTCTGGAGCATCTCTGCAATCCTTGGTTGCTGGAGGGCACGTGGTGAGTGCATGGACAGGGTGGCACAAACGCGTGCGTGTGCTGAGGAGTTGGGTTGCACACAGGTGCACACAAAGGGGTGTTTGTGGAAGGTGTAGGCACGTAGGTGTTCCCAGGGATGGTTTGCACACGTCTGTGAATGCAAAGGAGGGCACACGATGCAGAGTGTGCATGGGGGTGTGCAAAGCAGGCAGGGTGGTGAATGGGTGTGCGTGTGCACATGGATAGGGGAAGGTTGGGGTTACAGGTTGACCTGTGCTGAGGTGAGTGGGGACTCACGGTGTTGCTCAGTGGTAGATTGGTTCACACTGAGTGCTAACAGGAAACTCGCACACCCTTTTTGTTTCAGCTGTGCCAGCGCTGTGATCCCTTGCTGCAGGGATGGGGTGTTGGAAGGATGGTGTGCGTGCCGAGCTCCCATCTCTTGCAGGAATCAAGTGTAGAGCAAAAGGGATGTTTGGGCCAGGTGACTGTAAGAAGGCTGGCTGCTTTGGATGGTGGTAACTGATGGAAACAGGTGCTCTGGGGACCGTTCAGCTTTTAACAGAAGACAGGGGTCCTGCAGCAAGAACGACTAGGTTCTCAAATGGCTTCAGACGTGCACACCGACTACATCCCCGCAGACATTTACCGGTAGGTGGCTCTTGCAGAAGAAGATTCAAGCAGCAGAACCTTTTGCTCAGCTACAGCACACAAATGCTACAAAAGCAGGAACAACCTGCAAGCTCTGGGTCTGTTTGTCTTGCACAGGCATGCACTAACTGCGTTTGATGGTACCCCCCATCCTTGATTTCCTTCCCTGCTTCTTGTCTGATGACGCTGCTGAGCCAGGAACAAGCTGCCCAGTGTGGCAGAGCATGGTGCAGAGCTGTGCTGGGACCTCCTCCCCTTCATCTGCTGCAGATCAGTGCCCCACACGTGCCATTGGGATGCTCTGGCACGGGATGTGCCTCCAACCCAAAGCTCCTTCCCACCTCCCAAGGAAAAACAAAGCAACCCAAGCATCTCCAGCAAAGCTGCCCAGCAGACAGCAGGGAATGCAAACAGCTTCTGGCTGCTCCCATACACTCCCGTCCTAAGTAAGAGACCCTATGAGGACTGGCTGGGAAATCAATGCATGACACACGTGAGTGTGCACAGGATTGTGCAAAGCAGTGGGGTTCCACGAGTTTGTGTGTGTGTGTATCTCTGCTGTTATGAAAGCATGGGAAGACTTACTGAGTCCCAGATAATTACTTATCCTCAAATGATTTTTCCTGGCCAAAGTTAGAGCCTCTCACAGGTAATCGAGACCAACAGGCTGTTGTTGCACAATCAACAGACACAATCTAGATGAATAGCTGAGGAAAATAAAGCATCATGCGAAGGGTACTAGATAAGTGAGCAGCTTGAGATCTGCACATTTATGTGATGCTCATGGTCTTAGACAATATTTGCCTAGAGAGGTCACATTGAATGAAAGCAAACTCTAAGATGAATGAAAATATGCACAGGAGAAGAAGCCTCTGAGGCTTCTCAAGTGTTATGACCAGAAGACATAAACTCTGTTAAAGCAAACGTTTCTCTCTATTTTTTGTGTTATTCCAGGCAGGCCTTGATTACCGCCTGAACACATGCTGTGGAAGCCCAGTTTATGCAGCACCAGAGCTAATCCAGGGCAAAGTGTCTATTGGCTCAGAGGGATGTAGAGCGGTGTTTGTTTTCCCCTCTTTCCCTTCCCTCTCCACAGAGCATTTAAAGGCAGTGGAGCTCAGGTAGGCTCTCTTGGTTTCCCTTCTGAATTCTGCTAGGTTGCATCGCTTGGTAGCTCTCAGAAGCTGTCAGTGGCCACAGACTAGAAAAGTGCAATTGGTCTCAGTTCACACAGCTGGCTGGTTTGTCTCAGGCTAATCCTGAACTGCCTCAAGCGACTGCTTTGGGGCTCTACAGAACAGCAACTTCAGAGATCTCTTTCTATTACTAAGTGTTTGAAAGAGCAATTTGCTCTGTTAATTATCCATCATTTCTGTGCAGTCTGTTTTGTCAGACTTGTCTTTAGCTTCCAAGTTGTATGTGAAGAATTGTTTCCGTTGTAATGCACAATGTACTAAAAATTGAGAGATGAAAATGTGAAGAGTTTTTCCAGCTTTGATTTCATGTCTGGAATTTTGGAACCCACTACTTGCAGTTGTTAATCTGTCCAAACTGGTCTGGTTTGGAATGCCCTCATCCTTCTTGAATCGCTGTTAAAGGCGGAGCAATTCCTACAAGTGCCATGGCCCCACTGTTGTTCTAATTCTTGTTTCTTTGTTTTCCACACACTGCTTTTCAAGCCTCCTTTTTCTTTACAGTCAAAGTGAGAACTGCACTGTGAGGTGTCTGAACCTTGTTGTGCCTCTACATAAATAGAACAGCAGCAAAGCCTGACAGGTGACTGTGCTGACAGCTCTCGTAGCCAGTAACATGTAACTGTGCTAAATCCCTTGTGATGGCTTTGATTTCATTTTTGCCAGTGAAATCCTTGTAAAAGGAACTGCAGCAGTGTGATGAGCTAAGGTGAAGATGCTGGTTTTAGTAGTGCTCTAAGCTGAGTGGAAGGGCAATTGAATGAGGGTTATATGCTTTCTCTGGGACGATAAGGTTTTATTTCCTGAGGGAAAGAGCCAGCTTTTCATGGGCTATATGTGGGCTTTGGCAAGGGCAGACAATCCAGTCTGTCAGGAAGCCATTTGAGGTGCTTCAGGTTTGTAAGCTTGTCTTTTTGTTTTTCAGGCGGATATTTGGAGCATGGGTGTAGTGCTGTATGCTCTGCTGTGTGGGTTTTCCCTTTGGATGATGACAATATGATGGCACTCTACAGGAGGATACCAGTGGGTATCAGTGGTGCTAGAATACACTGAGAAGGGAAATAGCTGAGCTTGACAAGAGGCCTTGCTTTTCGGATGGCAGAACATGCTGAGCTGTGGGTAGAAAGGCCTGTCTGCTGAATATTGTCCCTGTTTTTGCTGCTTTGTCTACCAGTATTTTGTGGATTTGGTTCTACACTTGGTTGGCCTATGTGGCACTGTAGCCTAATTCTGTACCATGATAGCATACAGAATTTAAGGAGAAGTATTTTCTTGCCAATGGTCTGGATTTTTTGTATCTGGTTCTTCAACTGGCTGCTCCCTATACTATCTGTAGTAAAAAATACAGACACATCATTTGATTTCCCTGAAATGAATGTTCCTAAATGCCAGCTCTTCTCATGTCTACAAAGATCAAAGTTCTGCATTTGCTATTAGAATTTCCTCTTCCAGAATCAGGAGGTAATGTAGGACCCCACAGATTGCCTTCAGAATCCAACAGTTAGTTCTGTTTCCTTTCGGAGTGCATAACAACCTGAGCACATGAATTGAATGGCGTGGCTTTTTAGTCTGGTACAAACTCTGCTGTACACTGAAACTTGGTCCATTTGTAAGCAGGACTTTTTCCATCTCTGCAGGACAGCAGAAAACCCTTTGTGCTAATCATGATGCCAAGAAGCAGAATGCGGCAGATGATCCAACTGCTTCAGGTGTTCATTTCCTTAAAACTGAGAATAGTTTTGGACTGAGAGTTTGTAAGCAGAACAGAGCTCTTAAAGCTGTCAGAGATTATTTCTGCACTGTTCAATTCTATCTGCACAACATACACAGGATCTCAGAACTGCGTTGCTTGAATTGGTGGAACTTGCTGAAGTGAACTGGGATGAGCAAGTTTTAGAACTTAGTCAGAGTGCTGTAAAAAATGGATAATCTCATGAGTATTAAGGTACAGGCTTGCTATTTCTGCACTGAATTTGTTTTTATTTTACATGGCTGTGATCTGAAAGTTGCTTGAAACGCAGGCACCTAGGCACTGTTGTGTAACTGAATTTCACACGATAGGTCCTGAAATATCCTGGAATCAAAAACTCTGACTTGTTTTAAGTCTGCTGCTTGAGTCTAATCAGGGTCATAGTGTCTGTGTGCAGTGTTTCTTTCCCTGTAATGCTCCACATCATTTCATTTTGGGAATATTGAAGGAAATGGACTATGTGCCATAACTCTTGTTAGAACAAAGTATGTCTGGTGTGATCTTATGCATAGGTTCTGTAACTGCTCTTCACAGCTCAGGTGTTTGACCTTCCTTTTGGTGAAGTGATGAAATACTGCTGGTTTCTATTTGTGCTTCTAGGCACCTTGAAGCTCTTAGGAATAGAACAATTGTCTCCAGTTCTTTTCAATGATATCAGTAACAGCTCGAGTGTTGCTGCCCACTAGGTAGACCCAAAGAAGCAGATTATAGTGAAACAACACACGAGCTGGACCTGAATGAGAATCACTTTCAAGACAGTGGCTATGCTGCTTCAAGCCTACTTGCTTCTTCCTGCCGCCACTCTATTACCAAGTATCAACAACCTTTCATGATTCAACTTGCAAATGTTTGAAACTAACCCTTGTGTTTCTATGCCTTCCTAGGTGATTCGAGCCCTTGTCAACCCCAAAGATCCAAACCAAGCAGTGTCTTTCCATCAATGGAGAGTTCTTATTAAGCATGAATCGCTGCAATTCGGATGACAGCCTTCCACATGGTAACAGTGATGGACACAAGGGGCTCATCCACGTTCATGCTCTCATATCTCCTGGCTCTGCTGAAGCTCCTGACCTGAGCCTGCCAGACACAGCAGTCACCTGCCTGGATTGTGACCCAGCGCCTTTGCAGTGCTGCCCATCCCAAGCACAGCCCGAGTGTCCCAGCAGCAGCACCACCATGCAGGAGCAGGGCAGCATCAGTGAGGTGAAGCTGAGCATCTTAGATGGGGACTTAGAGTCAGGCTGCCAGTCCCAGGCACCAGGCAGCAGCACCAGCTCTGAGCCACTCTCATCTTGACAAGAGGAGTCCCTTCTTCACCCTTGACCTCTCAAGCCCTCCTGTCTTTTATTGAATAAAGTCACTCTCATGCTCAGTCATCGCCTCGACTGCATTCTGAGTCTTCAATCACAGGGATTGGGATGAATGCAACAAACAGCAAGGCAGCTCAGCTTGCAATGCTATGGCTGTGGGGTTCGTGCAGGCAGAGCTCTGGGTTCCCATTTTGGCTGGCTTTGGGATGTCTGCAGCAAGATCTCTACCATTTTGTATGGGAGCAAATAATCTCTAGCATCCAGGTTGCTGCTCATGATATATCCCAGTCTTCCTGGCTGTCACTTTGTGATACTTTTCAAAGCCTTCTGATACTCTTTGATGCCTTGGCTGCTCCCTAACACCTCTGTCCTCCTGCCATGTTGACTCACGTCTCCCACTTTTAAGCTGGCTTTGCAGATCATCTCCAGCCCTGTCATCATCACGCTGCAGCAGGAGGTGCTCACCTGGCCCAATGTCTGGCAGTACTGCTTGTTCTGCAGATGAGCAGCTGCCTCCTCATCTCTTCAGCTACAGTAGTTTTTCTCAGGGCAGTTAGATGCAGTCATGCTCCTCTGGATTTGGTGTGTTAAATCCATGCTGCATGGCAGCAGTCAGTGCAATACAAAGGTGTTCTGTGTGCCATAGCATTTCTCCAGGGGCTGCCAAAGGTAGAAGCACAACACAGCACCATCCTTCTGACAGTAATGTCTGTGAGTGTTAGACATGTGAGCACTGCATCATCCCCAGCGTGTCAGTGCTTTTCCACACCAACCTGACTCTCACACTCTGCACTGAATGTAACTCTGCTCTTGTGGAGACAAATGCTTTCTGTCACATCCTCCATCCCTGCAACCATTTGCCGGTAGGCAGCTCTTGCAGAAGAATCAAGCAGCAGAACCTTGTGCTCACCCTACAGCATGCAAATGCTATGAAAGCAGAAATAACCTGGCATGCTCTGGGTCTGCAAGGCTGCACAGATGGGAGAGGTAGATTGTGTTTTTGCAGTGGAAGTTTCCAGTATTTTCAGTACATAGTGTAGGCCCTAACTGAATGTATAACCCTCTTGTAAAACAGCTGTATAAGTAGTTTTTCCACCAAGAAAGTTGCTGAACAGAATTAAGTTCAGACTGGGGGCATTCTGACATGGGGAGAATTGAGACAAGCACAAGATAAATACAGGGTGGGTAGAGCCCAGCACAGGACAGAATGAATGTACTGACTTTTGGAAACATTGCCCTTCTCTGTCCGCAGAAAAGTACAAGGCAGACCTAAAAACAAGAGGTTGGTAATTGACCTTCTATGGAAATGAATCCTAGCCACAGTCTCGAGGAGTCTGTGAGCCTGAGATGCTCAACCAATGAGAGCCATGAGAGCATCACCTGCAGTGGGTTTAGGGCACAGAACAGAATTGATTTCACTGACTGGTGTGCAGTTTCTCCCTTGCCAATAGGGGATGTGCGCGCAGTATTGCAATAATGAATAAGCACTGCTGCTATCGCTGCCATCTTTGCCTAACTAGAAATCTTTGACTTTGAGAGTTTCTCACACAAGGGGAGAGGGTAAGAAAGTAAAGAGGCACAGAAAACTAAGGGAAACTGCTCTTCTTTATCTTATCTATAAAAATTGATACGATGCTGTTGTGCATTTTTTTTAATTTTATTTTTAATTTTTTGCTAATGTCAGTTAGATTGTTTTAAAATATCCACACACCAAAATCTGACTACCAAGCAAATGTAATGAAAATGAAATGAAGGTGAGTTAGTGGAAAGCACAAGGCCATATTATATTAGGCTCCAGCAAATTTACAGGCAGTCACTGCACGAAGAGGTAGATCTGAGTTGCACATTATATGATTCCCACAAAGATTAAGGAAATCTGAAGCTTTCAATATATTTTTTTAATTCTTTTTTCATTTCATTTTTAAACACCTGACCCAGACCCCAACCCTCACAGGAGCTGTAAAGATAACAGCATTAACCAGCAATGTAACTCTAATCCTAACCCTTACCCTGATTCTAAAATCGTCCCTAACTCCAAATGCAACAACAAAAATGATGCTAGAAGTTTGTAGCAAAAGGAACCTTAACCCTGATCATAATCCAAAAAAAAAATCATTATGGTAACAATAATCTTTACCTTAAGAGTAATATTAATCAGAGCCCAGATGATGCCTGCATCCAATCAGAAGCATGCTTTGCATTATTTAAGAGTTGTATTTTTTCCAATGAACTCTCTCTATTATCACGTTTATAAAGTAACAGAGTCTGTTCTTTTTCTCCTGACACTGTGCCTTACTCCTGACATCCCCTGGAAATGACCCAGATAGGGCACCATCAAAGTAATGCTAATAGTAATGTCAATCCTAAGGGTATCTCTAGCCTCAGTGTTAATGGGCCGCTAACAACAATCCCAACAGCCTTAAACATTCTGGTGGTGTGAAAGAGGTGCTGCCTTGCACATGCTGGGCAGTCCCATTGCCTGTTAAATGCAGGCGGCAGCGTAGAAACATGATGCCCGTGGTCAGAATGCCCTGTGGCAGATCCTGGCACCGGAGAACTGACCGGAGAACCATGAGAGAACTGACAACAAATCACGCGACATCAGAACCGACCCAGTGGTTATTTACAAGCCTTGGGAGACCCAGACAGGATCTCAGAGTGGTGAATGTAGGTACAGAAGTTGTTACTACTCTGTTTTCTTCTAAAAGAAGTGTTTTTTTTTCATCTCAGAAGTTGGGGGGGGGGGGGCGGGAAAGGGATATCAATTTAATTACTCATTAATTTATTGACAGACATTCACGTTTGCTACGTTTGGAGAAGTTTTTATTTGTTTGCTGTGGTTTGATTTTTTTTTTTTCTTTTTTTTTTCCCCCTTCCCTCCTCTTCCATCTTTGTGTTCTTCCCCTATAATCAAAAGAACGGATCCCCAGGGTCTGTCCCGCAGACGTTCTTTCCGTGGTCTCTGCTGCCACCTGCTGGCCAATAAGCGGAACTGCCACTGTTGGGCGTTTGGTGCCGCAGGAAGCACAACGCAGATCTGAGTTCTGACCGGTCTACGCAGCAAATCCGCCAATCTTTATTGCGATAAGCCCTCCAGACAAGAGCATAAAGTCTTTGCCTGAGGGCAGGGTTAGTAGTAATGGATGTCAGTTTTGAAATTTCCAGTCCATTCACCATAGCACTTTCTGCCTCCATGTCCCATAACCAGAGCAGCTATGCTGGCATGCTCTCTTGGTTTCTGTCTAAACCACTGTACTATATCCATCAGTTCAGCTGCTGTATTATGGGCAGCAGGGTTTGGGGGGTGGACACTGGTCAGGGCACTCCCACCAGCCTATCCTGCATTTTTTTTTTTTTTTTTTTTTCATTTTTGGGTTACAATCAGTCAGATCTCAAATAGATCTAGTCCAAATGGAACCTCAAAATCTGACCTTTTAGTGCCTTCATTTACAGAGTCCATTTTATACAGATTCCCTTGTACAGGGCCCCCATGGTCCTCCAGACAGTTGTTACTGATCTTCCATAGGAGAATGATTGAATTAGGTTTTTTCCCATCAAAACTGCCACCTGTCTTTCCAATTTTTCAACACTATCATTCAATAGCTGATTTGCATCAGCCTGAGCCTCTTCAGTTATGTTCAGACAGTTCAAGGCCATTAAAAGTGGCCATGCCACCATGAACACAGCTAACTGTCATTCTCAAGTTGTAAGTATGTCTTTGCTAAGACCATGGAAATACTCAGTCAGGTGGGCCAGGGACTCATGGACCCTCCCTCCGTCCCACACAGGGCCCCATTTTTCAGTGACAGAAGCAGTGCTGCATTTTGAGGATCCTAGGAATCCCAGGACATGCCCTGACAAAAGGTCATTCAAAGGGGTAGTCTTTCCCCATCCAAACAACTCCATGATATTCACAGAATCACAGAATTGTAGGGGTTGGAAGGGACCTCCAGAGACCACTGAGTCCAGTCCCCCTGCCAAAGCAGGTTCCCTACACCACGTTGCACAGCTCAGCATCCAGGCAGGTCTTGAATATCTCCAGAGAAGGAGATTCCACAACCACCCTAGGCAGCCTGTTCCAGTGCTCTGTCACTCTCACCATAAAGAAGTTATTGCACACATTAGTGCAGAATTTCCTATGGTGCAGTTTCTGTCTGTTTCCCCTTGTCCCTCCTCCACACACTGCTGAAAAGAGTCTGGCCTCACCTCTTTGCCCCCCACACCTCAAATATTTATAGACCTGGATCAGGTCCCCTCTCAGCCTTCTTTTCTCAAGGCTAAACAGACCCAGTTCCCTAAGTCTCTCCTCATAGGGGAGATGCTCCAGGCCCTTCACCATCTTTGTGGTCCTCCACTGGACTCTTTCCAAGAGATCCCTGTCTTTTTTGTACTGGGGAGCCCAGAACTGGACACAATATTCCAGATGAGGCCTCACCAGGGCAGAGTAGAGGGGGAGGATCACCTCCTTCGACCTGCTGGACACGCTCTTTTTAATGCACCCCAGGATGCCATTGGCTTTTTTGGCTACAAGGGCACACTGCTGGCTCATGGTCAATCTGTCGTCCACCAGGACGCCCAGATCCCTCTCAGCAGAGCTCCTCTCCAGCAGCTCTTCCCCCAGCCTGTACTGGTGCATGCAATTATTTCTACCCAGGTGCAAGACTCTACACTTGCTTTTGTTAAACCTCATCCGGTGTCTTACTGCCCAGCTCTCCAGCCTGTCCAGGTCTCGCTGAATGGCAGCAGAGCCTTCAGGCGTGTCAGCCAATCCTCCCAACTTCGTGTCATCAGCAAACTTGCTGAGGGTGGTCACTATCCCCTCATCAAGGTCGTTGATGAAGATGTTGAACAAGACCGGACCCAGCACAGACCCCTGGGGGACGCCGCTAGTTACAGCCCTGCAGCCAGACACTGCACCGCCAACGACAACCCTCTGCACTCTGCCAGTCAGCCAGTTCTCGACCCACTTCACTGTCCAATCACCTATCCCATACTTCCTCAGCTTTATTATAAGGATGTCATGGGAGACTGTATCAGTTATAGAGGTTATAGAGTTCAATTCCTGTAGTCAATTTGGCGGCCCAGGTGGGACCAGCTCTGTTCGCTGCAGGACCAGCTGAGAGGGAGACACTTTTGGCGCACCCTGAGATTTCTCTGAAGGACTCCCTTCCTCACCTGATCACTGCAGGGACAGACAAGGACCACCCATAGGTGGACCAGGTATGTGTATGGTAAGTGGAGCCCATATGTCTTGAGGAGACATCCTACACAGTTTACAGCCATACGTGCTGCTCCCAGGGAGGTGAGCTCATGGCTTTGGTTGCCAGCTGGGTAGGAAGACTCCTTGGGTGAGTTCCTATGAAAGGGAACTGTATGTCATATGAATGGAAACAAGAACAAATACTCTCTCCCAGGTAGTTGACAATAGGAGGGACCTAGGTTGGTCTCTCCTACGGGTATGGGATATAGTGGATAGCCTGTCAAATGGTAGCCTGGGTTCTCCAAGTTGTAATCACGGGGGTTATAGGTTGTATGTTCAATATTATCATCTGCTTTAAGTGTTTGGTACCGTGTGTCAAGCCGACTCTGTGAAAAACATTAACGTTTGCAACTGGTCGACCAGAGTATGAGTGTTATTAAGATTCCAGCTAGAAAACGTTGTCAGCATTGTGTAGTATGAATAAACCATGGTTTTTGATCTAAATGTCAGAGTGAGTGTGGTGTGAGTGAGACACAGAACAGCTGCAGGGTGAGTGCCGAGTCCCGATCCATGTTTCCTTCCTCCTGTGAGGGAAATGGCCAGACACGGACAAAGTGAAAGACTGTGTTGTCTGTCCACTCATATGTACTTTCTGCTTGTATGTAAGAAGACGGGAGTTTGTACTCTGTAGATTAGTAAGATTGTCCTGAGGAGAGGTGTACATTCCACCCAACCAATGCATGTCAACACATTTATGTAATACTATGTACTGCTTGCGAGGAAGTGTGTGAGGGAGGTGGTTCAATCAGTGCTGGTTCTGTGGCACAGTGTTTATAACTGAAGAATACAGACTGTATTAAGGGAGTTTATGTGAACTGAAGAACTGTACTGTTTGACAAACAGTTTTGATGGTATAAGAAAGTGTAATTGTTAATGATATATGGAAGTGTACTTGAGGGAATGTGGAAGTGTATCTGAGCATACAAACAGAGGAAGCATTTACAGAAGAAAAAAGGTTAAAGTGAGTTTACCTGCACTGACATGAGAGCAACACCCTGAACCTCTGCCCTGTGAGCTGAGCAGAGCAGAGCAGAGACACAGTCCTCATGTATCAGGTAGTGTTATTCTGCTTACCAAAAGAATGAGTTCACTACAGAAGAGGCAAATCTTCCCCTCTGCTCCATCTGTGGCATACTCTGGAGTTCAAGACATTGCAAAGCTATGGCACATCTACTTTCTTTCAATGATGACGCCTTAGTATGCTCTGGGCTGTCATTTCAATTGCATCTAAAGAAGTCTAGGGTCATGCCAGCTGACAGGAAGCTGGCAAATGTTGTCTCATTGTAAGGAAGAGCAAGAAAGATGACATGGGCAATTATGGACCTGTCAGTCCAGAGCCTGGTAAAATTATGGAGAAAATGATGGTGGGAGTTATGGAAAAACAGCTGAAGGACAATTCTGTCATTGGTTGCAGCCAACACAAGTATGTGAGGCGAAGGTCCTGTTTAATTTAAGCTCATTCTGTGACACAGTTATCCGTTTAGTTGACCAAGGGAAGCCAGTTGATGTAATCCTTGAGGATTTCAGTGGAGATTTTGATACTGTTTCTCACAACAACCTTCTGGACAGAATGTTCTGCATATGGCTAGACAGAAACACAATGTGGTGGGTGAGCAGTTGGCCAGTAGGTCAGTCCCAAAGGATTATAGTCAGTTTTTTCCATCAGGCTGGTAGATGGTCACTGTCGGGGTCCCCAGGGTTCCATTTTGGGGCCACTTTCCTTTCATGTTTATGCAGATGACCTGAATGCAGGACTAGAAGACGTTCTGAGCAAGTTTGCTGATGAGACCAGATGAGGAGGTGCTGTTGCCTCCACTGAGGGTGGAGAGGACTTGCAGAGAGATGTGGACAAGTCAGAGAAGTGGGTACCAGTTGGTACTAAGCACCAAGTGCATAACGTATAACAAGAACAAGTGCCTGATTGTGCACCGCAGAACATAAAGGACTTCAAACTCTGGGAGAATGTGCAAACGAGGGCACTGGAACTGAGAGATCTGAAGTTCAGAGTTTCACAGGGATTGACTGCTTGTTCAGACTGGGCCCTTCTCACATCCCTTCTCACATCCTGCAATGAAACATAGGTCTCATATGGGACATGAACCTCACAGCGTCCTTGCACCACATGTAGAGCCTGGGATCTTCTGTCCCCATGTCTTTCATTTAACATCATACGGACCTCCAACCCATTGCCCCAGGAAATGCCAGGAGCCAACATGAGAGACAGGATCTCTCTAACACTGGTCTTGCAATCAGGGCTTGACCTGTCTGCTTCGTAAGGCAAAGGAGAGGTTTCTTAGCATGCCAGTGCCTTTGCCTGCCTGTAGTCATGGCTTCCAGTTATCTTCTCTAACAAGTCCCTTGGGAAGCTTACTTGGTAATGGCCCTCAGTGGGCCCATTAATACTCCAAGAAACTTCACTGTTACTTCCGACTTTGTCTTGTTGAGCACTTTGTGCAAACTTCTCTCTGCACTAGAGGCTGATGAACTCAGCATCAAATGCACCCTGGGACCATTATAACCTAAAGAATCTCCTGTGCCTTATGCCATCTTGTTATCTTCTTCAGGTTATCAGAACTTGTTCAGCAAAAAGGAGGGATATCTGGAGAGAGCTTAAAGAATCCAGTATAAATTTATTGTCTATTTATTTATAGTTGGGTTTAAAGAAGACATTAAAGCAGCACTGTGCAACTGATACCAATCCAGGATGTCCCAATGAGTTCTGTACTGTTACTGTGTTGACAAAGGTCCTTCTCAACCTCCCCACCCAATTTCTGCTCACAATGGACCTATGGGACTTGCATCACTTTTCTTCACATCACTCTTCTCCTCTGCATTCATCCGCTCAGTGTTAAAACTGCTTTGCACCAACTCCCACTGGCTTTCCTCAGAGAACCAGCTACACATGGAAAAGGAAAGATTTCTCTTTTTTATCTGGCCAGCAAATGGAAAGAAAGGTGATGCAATTGAATGAACAGTAAAACACAGTCATCAACTGCACGCCATGTTCAAGCTGCATCTATTGAAGTTTGTCTTTCATATGGAATACTTTTAAAAGAAATGATTTATTCTGAGGTAGGATAGGATAGATTGAATCACAGTGAAGTAGTTGACAACAGAGGCCATCAGACTCTGGTAGATAGAGCAAATTCCAGTAATCTCCCTGGGATAGATCAGCCAGGTAGTTGAGAGGTATCAACTTAAAACTGATCAGGACTTGTGAGTATTTCACACATTGAGATGGGTTAACACATTCTCATTGATTTATATCTTTGTCTCCAACTCTGTTTTTCACTTTTACTGACATTAATGAACATCTTTCAGACTTCGTGCCTTAATAAAAAAGAGACAGTGATTGAGAAAAAGAAAAGGTATAAGAAGAAAAAGAAAAAGAATAGATAGGAAGGGATAGATCAAATCACAGTGAAGGAGTTGACAACACATTCCATCAGACTTTGGGGAGATGGAACAAATTCCAGTAATCCCCCTGAAAGTCAGAAATCAGACAGATAATTGGGAGGTATCTGACTGAACAAAGAGCAAGGGATGGAGAAATCTGGAGGGCAGTGGGAGTAGTGTGTGCCCAAATGGCCTGCTGAAAACATGCCCTTAACCATGGCCATTTCTTTAGGAGAGCTGAAAAAACTTGGAGGATGAGGCACATCAAATAGGCAGCAGGGAAGAGTAGTGCTGGGCACCGGGCTATAGTCACAGGGCATTGGCACTGGCACCGCTGTCTGTGTCTCTGAACCTGAAGGCATTTGTGTCCAGCGAACACAGTTCTGGAAAACATTGTAGTTTCAGTAAAAGAAAAAAAAAGACATCAAATCACCTCAAAGATTCATATTTACAACTTAAAATGGAACAAGACTCATGAGAATTTTTCATGTTGAGAAGGGTTAACACATTTTCATTGATTTCCATCTTTGTCTTCAATTAATTGTTTCAGTTTTATTGACATTTATGATCAACTATTAAGCTTACAGCCTCAAAATAAATAAATAAATTAAAAGAGATACATTTGCATCTTGCATATGGCCTGATGCCCCTTTCACCTTCACAGTTCCCACAAGTCCTTCCATGCCGGAGAGTATGAGATCCAGCAGAGCACCTCTCCTCTTTGGTTCCTCCACTGCTTGGTCAAGAAGCTGCCATCTGTGCTCTCCATGGATCTGCTGGATGCCACATGCCCTGCTGTGCTGTCCCTGCCACAGATAATGGAGTGACAAAGGCCACCAAATGGGAAAAGGGACAGACAACATCAGATTCCCATCTGTCTGCAGAGGGCACCTTCCATTTACTCTCCCTGATCAGGAAGACAGGAAAAGACACTGATGGTCTCCTCTGTTTGCCATTTCCATTAGCTCTGACCTGTCTGCTCTTCCATCCCCAGGCAGAGCTCAGTGCACTCTCACAGAGGGCAGTCGCCCTTCTTTGTCTCCTCGCCCATCCATCCTAAAGACTCGGTATCCCCCTTGTGCTACAGTGCAGTTGTGGAAACCATTAAACTGTGTCCCCATGGTCCAAACAGGAGCTCAGGCCTGCAGCTCTATCAAGATTTCTAGCTTCTTGTGTGTTGGTGTTTGCATTAGTGCAAAAGCACAGAAGTAAATATCCTAATTGAAAAGCATCACTGGACATTGCCTGACTGGATAGCTCATCTATAGAATCAGTGTGCAGAAGGTGGCACACAAACATTAGACCGATCGTGGGTCTTGGAGGTGACGTAGCAGCACGGACACTCCATGGGCATGGCTTTCCTGAAGGCCCTGTGCTGCTCTTGTAGCTGTGAGTGAATTCACCGGACAGCCGGTGCTATCCCCTCTCTGGCCCTCAGCTGATGCCCAGGAAGGAGGTGTCTATCTCAGGGATTTCCCACACGGTTTACAAGCACTTGCAAACATCAGGAGCAGCCCAGGCACCTTGGGCATCACCCAGTGTCTGTGTGTGAGCTGCTGCCTCCCAGCTGAAGGACCGAGGACTCAGAGCAGGAGCTCACATGCAGGCAACTCCTTGTGCACTTCTGAACTGAACCAGAGAAATCCCAGCTCCTGTGGTTCTGTGGGGAGCCGAATCCCATTTCAGCTCCAGGATTTCTGTCAAGGGATGAGACTCCTGCGCTGCCTCAGCTGGATCACTGCCCTGCACAGGGAAAGTCCAAACCTCGCCTTCCTTGTCTGGTTGCCCTTATTGTTTCATCAAACGATCTCTGGGAGCACTCCCCATATGTCTCCAATCAGTCACTGACCGCTGGACATGTGGTGGTTAATTGAGTGGATTTCAAAGCACACTCATGATGCTGTTGTCTTTCAGGAGCTGTTGGCCATGAGGACCCAGGGACATGTCAGGGGAAATGAGTGGGAAGGATAAAAATGACATAATCTGCTGCTTGCTTGTCCAGGTTCCTGGGACACAGGGAGCTCATAAAAGTGGGCAGAGCTGCAGAGAGACAGCTGTGCCCAGGAGCAGATCTCGTGCACAGCACAGCCTGCAGGTGACAGAAGGAGAGGAGAGAAATTGGAGAGAGCTTGCAGGATGTGTGTGGTGTGAGCGGGCTGTGAACTCACTGCAGGAGCATTGCTCACAGACCATGACAAGGTAAGTCTCACAGCTGACCATGAGCTGCTTTTAATTAAGGGGTAACTATAACTGGGACATCCCATAGGAGATCTGACTGCAGGCACTGCATGTTTCTTTACTGTGGAAAAAGCTTTCTGCTCCAGCTGAGACGGGTGCCCAGGGCTGTCCTGCAGAGCAGGGTCCCTGCTGTGCCCCAGGGGCTGTGTGCCGGGTATGGGACTCTGCCGCCTGCCAGGCTCAGCACTCAGCCTGCCCGGGGAGCTGCCCAGGGCGCTGCGGGGAGACGTGTGGGGTAAGGAGCCCCCGGCAGGGTTTGTGCTGCCACAGCTGCTGCCTGGGGCAGGGGATCACAGCTCCACTGCACAACGGAATGTTTCTGAGGGCACTTTGCAAGAGGAGAGCCAAGGCAGGGGGTTTCCATTTCCTGTTATGAGGCAAAGAGGTTTGGAGTCAGAAATCTAAAAGGGGCAATAAGAGTTCTGAGAATTTTTCATCAATCAATTGCTTGTTTTGTGAACACTCACACATGATGTGCTTTCAGTCTCCCCTTTCTCGAAGGATGGAATTATCTTCATTTTCTGTAGGCATGAATAATTCACTTATCCTACAAACAGGCAGCATTTTCTAACTGAAACTGAATGCCACAGAAGCTCGGGTAGGGGGCTCTAAGAGCACTTGGGGTAAAGATATGAGACATGAAACAGATGAAAATATCCAGGGAGAAGGGATAAGAAAATAAGAGGAAGGTTAGAGCTCCATATGCTGCTTCTGCTTAAGGAATGCTGATCTACATGAAATTAAATGCAAGTAATGGTGCTAAATGTACACTGTTGTAGGAGAATTAAAGCATTTCATAGTATAGCAGGAGTAGTGCCTCTGAGAATGGTCTGGACTTGTCATTATCTTCTGCACTCTGAGCAGGACTCCAAGCCCAACAACAGCAGATGCCCAACAGCAGCTCCATCAGTGAGTTCCTCCTGCTGCCGTTGGCAGACACGCGGCAGCTGCAGCTCCTGCACTTCTGGCTCTTCCTGGGCATCTACCTGGCTGCCCTCCTGGGCAACGGCCTCATCAGCACAGCCGTAGCCTGCGACCGCCGCCTGCACACCCCCATGTACTTCTTCCTCCTCAACCTGGCCCTCCTCGACCTGGGCAGCATCTCCACCACTCTCCCCAAAGCCATGCCCAACGCCCTCTGGGACACCAGGGCCATCTCCTACACAGGATGTGCTGCACAGCTCTTTTTCTTTACCTTCTTCATGTCAGCAGAGTATTCCCTTCTCACCATCATGTCCTATGACCGCTATGTTGCCATCTGCAAGCCCCTGCACTACGGGACCTTGATGGACAGCAGAGCTTGTGCCACCATGGCAGCAGCTGCCTGGGGCACTGGGGTTCTCAATTCCCTGCTGCACACTGCCAGTACGTTTTCACTGCCTCTCTGCCAAGGCAATGTTGTCAACCAGTTTTTCTGTGAAATTCCCCAGATCCTCAAGCTCTCCTGCTCAGAATCAAATCTCAGGGAAGTTGTGTTTCTCATTTTTACTATCAGTTTAGACGTAGGCTGCTATGTTTTCATAGTTGTGTCCTATGTGCAGATCTTCGTGGCTGTGCTGAGGATGCCCTCTGAGCAGGGACGGCGCAAAGCCTTCTCCACGTGCCTCCCTCACCTGGCCGTGGTCTCCCTGTTTCTCAGCACTGGTGCTTTTGCCTACCTGAAGCCCCCCTCCATTCCCTCCCCACTCCTGGATCTGACAGTGGCACTTCTGTACTCAGTGGTTCCTCCAACACTGAACCCTATTATCTACAGCATGAGGAACAGGGAGATCAAGCACGCTCTCAGGAAGGTGTTGCAATACTCACTATTCCCGCTTCAATAAAGTGCACATCTTCATCGCATGATTCCCAGTGATGGTTCTTCATCTTTTATGCATCTTTGATTGATTGATTATGTGAGATATAGCAACGTGCAAAAAAAATGTTATTGAACTTATAAATAAAAATTTGTTTCACTTCTTTCACACCTACTATCCATTTTCTCACTCCAAGAGCTCATGTAAACATGGAACCAGATTCCCCGAATAGGTTAAGAGATAAATAAATAGCATTCAAAATACGCTTTTCCTTAGCTCTTCTCTTATCCAACTTTGTCTGGATTTGGGGAAGGTACAGCCACAGATAGAAGCACAACTAGTTCTTTTCATTCCTCCTCTCTTTACACTGATACAGTGCACAGAGGATTTGAGTCCTCTCATTTCTACACGCCTGAAGGTCTTGTGTGTCTCACAGCAGTCCCGTCGTCTCTACAGCAGCACTCAGTGGTTTGCTTAATTTTCTTATCTCAATACTTGGAACAGCTACAGGACCTGTAGCATAAGTGACCGCAGAGCTCCTTATGAGGGGTGGAGTGACAGTGGGATCTGTCCAGAGCTTGGAGCAACTGCAGGATGTGTAGCAAAAACTTGGAGCTATTGCAGGGACTGTGCCAGGAGTTGCAGAGGCTGCAGCAATGTCAGCAGATCCAGCTCTCTTCCCCTTGAAGATGCTGAATAGTGTTGAACACAGCTCAGTAGGTGTGGGCCAGCCCCTGGCACACTGCAGTCATTTGGGCCTTTTTAGGATTACCAGTGCCACAGCAGACCTGTCTCCAATATTCTACCAGTTTCTCAGGATCCTGCAGTTGCTCGGAGATGAAGTTCCAAAGCCCTGGGGGTGCCCACCACTCCAGGCAGCTGCCCAGACTGTCCCACACCCCCTGCCATGCAGAGCCTTCTCACCTTGGGGCAGATCTCTCACTGATATTCCTGAATAATTGTTTAACCTCAATCCTAGAATCATAGAATCACCAAGGCTGGAAAAGGCCTGAAAGATCATCCAATCCAACCGTTCACCTATTACCAATAGCTCCCACTTAACCATGTCCCTCAACACAATATCCAGTCTCTCCTTGAATACCCCTGGTCTCCCAGAGACGACAGTGTAAAATGTGTAATTCCTAATCATACCAACAATATTACTTCCAAAACCCAAAGATGTCCAAAGAGCTGAATGTGCACAAAACTTCACTTTGCCAATTTTATCGTGGTACAAACCAAGGTCAAACAGCATAGCAAAATAAATACCCTAATCCAGCATCCAGAGTTGACAAATGATGCAGCAGGGAAAACAAGCAGCAAGCAAGGAGCTGTGAAATGCAGCTTCATGAGAAGACTCAGCAAGCTTCACAAATAAGGAAACTATCAGCACCATGGCCTGCACATCTCCAACTCCCACAAAGCCCTGTCCACTCTGGACAGATGTGCTGTTACCACAACCCTTGGAGCCTCACATCAGGCACCAAAATGACTGTGGTTGTTGAACCCAACATGTGGCTCAGCAGCTCACAGAGCTTTGTGCACTGCCCCATTCCCAGTGGGATGGGGATGAGAACTGGGAAAAAGAGTACAACTTCTGGGTTGTAACAAAACAGTTTACTAAGAGAGATAAAAGGAGAGGAGTAATAGTTATCACTATATATCCGTTGATATAGAATCGTATGTAACAACTGATGCACAAGCACTTGCTCAGCACCACCAGACTGATGCTCAGCTGGGCCCTGAGCAGTGAAGAGACTGAGATGAACTCCCACCCCTTTCAATACAATTTCTGCTTGCTGTCAGCTGATAGAGAACGTCCCTTTGGCCACTATCAGTCAGCTGTCCTCACTCTGTTCCCTCCCAGCTCCATGTGCCCTCCACTGACCATGGCCTTGGCTCTGTACAACACTGCTTAGCAGCAGCTGTAAACATCAGAGTGTTATCAATGGTTTTCTCCTAGAACCAAAACACTGCACCACAGCAGACAGTCTAAAGAAAACAATTCCATCCCAGCTGTAACTCAGATTCCTGCCTGTCCCCTCTTCTTGTTCTTCCTGATCAGGAAGCAAGGAACAGAATCTGCCGCTCTCCTCTCTGAGCCCTTTCCATCAGTTCACAGCTGGCTCCTCTGCCATCCCCAGGCAGAGCTCAGTGCCCTCTCATGGATGGCAGCAGCCTTTTCTCTTCTTCCTTGCCCATCCGTCATGCAGAATCTGTACCCCATTTGCTACAGTACAGAGCTGAGAATCAACCCACCGTGTCTCTGTGAACCAAACAAGACCCTAGGCCTGCAAAGGCACAGAGATTTGGAGTTCGCTGAGTGAATGTTTGTGGTCCTCTCATTAGTGTAAGGATTCTTCAGAAAGCATCCCCTTCCAGAAGCATGCTTTGATTTAGCCTGTCTGGGTCTTGCATCTACACTGTGGTACTGATGTTCAGGGCCTTGCTCAGAATCAGCAGCCTGCATGAAAGGAAAAGCTCTGTGGTTTTCTCTTGATTTGTCCCGTTTATTTCCCATGCTACCCGCACTGGTCTACAGGCACTTTAGGGCAGCAGTAGGTTGGGGTTACCCCCAGAGGGTACACAGTAAGATTTAGGACGGGGTATTGGCAACAAGACTTTCTCTGAGGAATCCTCACACAATCCTATAGAACAGCTCAGAGGCTTTCCATTCAATCTCCAACAGCAACAATATCCCTCAGCCCTTCTCTGTCACATCCAATTCCCCACCCTTCCCCATTTGGACCTGGTTTAAAGCCCTATAATCAATCAGTGCAGGAGCATTTCAGATGGGGTCATGGAGGAGGCAGACTGCCATTCTTGGGGTGGCCATTTTCCCAGGAGGGCATGGTGGGAGGGCTTTGTCCCATCTGGTTCCACCAACACTTGCATCCACCCAGCAGAAGGCTGTGCCCTCTGTGTCCCACTTGAACTCTGCATGGAGCTTACAGTTGGCAGTGACATGGCTGAGAAGCTCTGGGCATGGATTAAGGGACAGGGAATTAATGTGCCTTCCTAACTTCCTCCCTGCATGCCTTAGCAACTTCCTTGTAATCTCCCCAAGTACCCAGCCCCTTCTTCCAGAGGACGGAGATTCTCTTTTTCTTCCTGAGTCTCAATAGTTTTCCCCAGTTCATCTGCACTGGTCTTCTTCCCCTATGGCTCACCTTATGGCATTCAGGGACAGCCTGATCTCGTGCCTTTAAGATTTCCATCTTGAGGAGTGTCCAGGCTTCCTGGACCCCTTTACCCATAAGGAGCGACTCCCAAGGGACCTGTGCTACAATTGTCCTGAACAGGTCAAAGTCCGCCCTCTAGAAGTTCAGGATAGTAGTTTTGCTAGTCACCCTTCTGACATCTCCAAGAATAGAAAATTCTACCATTTCATGGCCACTCTGCCCAAGACAGTCCCCAACCTTCTCAACTCCTACCAGTCCTTCACTGTTAGTGAAGAGCAGGTCTAGCAAGGAACCACCCCTGGTAGGACTTCATACCAGCTGTGTAAGGAAGCTGTCTTGCATGCAATCTATAAACCTCTTGGACTGATTCCTCTGCTATTTATTATATTCCCAGCATATATCAGAGAAGTTGTAGTCTCCCAAGAAAATGAGTGCTGGCAATCTTGCGACTTCAGTAAGCTGCTCATAGAATGCCTCACCCATCAATTAGGCGGTCTATAAGAAACCTTTAGCAAGATGTCACACTTACAGGCCTTTCCCCCGATCCTTACAAACATGCACTTCATTCTGAAGCCCAAGCTCTTCAACATCAAAACTCTCTTTAATATAAAGGGCCACACCACCACCCTTCCTTCCTCCTCTATCCCTTCTGAAGAGCTTGTAACCATCCATCACAGCACTCCAGTCATGGCAGTGGTCCCACCATGGGTCGGTAATAGCAACTAGGTCATGGTTTGTCAGATGCACAGTTGCTTCCAGCTCCTCTTGCTTGTTGACCAAGCTGCGTGCGTTGGTGTAGACGCACTTCAGCTGAGGCATCTGCCTCTCTCCCAGCTCAAACAGCATTTCCCTAGGCTTATCTCTGGTAAGCCCTGTTTTGTCCACTCCCCCATCGTAGCTAGTTTAAAGCTCTTTCGATAAGCCCCGCTACCGTCTATGCTAGGATTCACTTCCCCCTTTGAGACAGTTGGGTTCCATTCATGGATAACAGACCATGGGCCAAGTAAACTGTCCTGTGATCAAAGAACTCAAAGTTTCTGGCTCAGTACCAACCTCTGAGACAATTGTTCATTGCTTTGCTTTCCAAGCCTGCTCTGTGTCCCTCACTGCCACTGAAGGTATAGAACAAAAAATCACTTGATCTCCCACTTTGTGAACTAAATGGCCTAAATTCCTGAAATCTCTTTTTATAGTTTGTAGTCTTATCTAAGAAATTTCATCACTGCCCACCTAAACTATGAGTAGTGGAAAATAATCAGTAGACCTAACCAGCATTGGGAGTTTCCTCATTATGTCCCTGACCTGAAACCAAGAAGGCAGCAGACTTACTGACAACTGGGGTCCAGTCTGCAAATGGGGCCCTCTATTCCTCTGAGAAGGGAGTCACCCACCACGGCCACCCTTCATTCTTTCATGGCAGAGGAAGTCACAAGGCTTGGTAGTGACTGCCTTGCATTAGGTTTCCTCCTAGGCAGATCCTCCATTGCCTCCCCATTCTTATCTCCTTCAGATTTCAGAGTGTCAAACCTGTTGCTTAGATGGATCAGGGGTCGAGGGCTAGGCAGGCATGGGGGGGCTCCTGTGATGTTGAGTTGGGACTCTCTTCCAACCCTTCTCATCAGTCAGGTCTGTCTGACTGTGACAGGGCAGGGAGTCAACCACTTTTCTGGGGGTATCTGCCTGGCAGCCTTCCCTCGGGGATGCCAGCAAGTCACTCCACCAGCCCATCTCCCGATCACACTCCCTCATGGTAAACTGTGAGTAAAACCTTGAGTAAAGTGAGAGTTCACCTAGACAAAAGTATGAGTAGAAACATGGACTGACGTGAGGGTAAACCCAGAGTAAACCCAGGATCCCATCCATTGGGCATGCACAGCCTCTGAGGGCAACTTTTTCCAGTGTTGCTGTGTAAAAATATAGGTTCCTCACATCTAACCTATGTCTCCCCTTTTTAATTTAAATCCGTTTCCATTTGTCCTGTTATCAACAGACCATCCCATCCTTATTCTAGCGTTAGGCATCTCATCCTCAGATGGAAACCCTGGGGCTGAATTGGGATCAGTTTTTCAAAGAACCACAGGAGCTACAAGTTCACCTAGCTGAGTTCAGATGTGCACAGTGAGGTGTCTGTGTGTGAGTCCCTCATCTGAATCCTTGGTTTTTATTCCACAGGGACTGCACTACTCATACACAGTCTCTCAGTGATGCCCAAGGTGCCTTGGGTGATCCTAGTTTTGTGCTAGTGCTTGTAAACTGTGACGGAAAATCTATGAGATAGACACCTCCTTCTGGAGCATCAGCTGAGGGCCAGAAGGGAGGTATTCTTGGCCATCCTAAATACCACCTCAGCCACGTGCTTAGGGCACCCATTGTGTCTTTTGCACCTGACCCCATGGAGTATGTAGTGATATTCAGCTTATCAAAAGGATGAGCTCAGAACAGAAGAGGCAGATCTTCCTCTCTGCTCCGTCTGTGGCATAGTCTGGATTTCAAGGCATTGCAAAACTATGGCACATCTACGTTCTTGCACTGAGGACACTTTAGCATGCTCTGGGCTCGCATTTCAATGGCATCTAATAAATCTAGGGTCATACCTGTTGACAGGAAGCTGGCAAATGTTGTCTCATTGTAAGGAAGAGCAAGAAAGATGACACGGGCAACTATGGACCTGTCAGTCTCACTACAGTGCTTGGTAAAATTATGGAGAAAATGATGGTGGGAGTTATGGAAAAACAACTGAAGGACAGGTCACAGACAACACAAGATACAGAGGGGAAGGTCCTATTTGATTTCAGGTCTTTTTATGACACCTTTATCCATTGAGCTGAACAAGGGAAGGCAGTTGATGTAATCCTTGATGATTTCAGTAGAGCTTTTGATACTATACCAATTAGCGTGTGTGATTTTTGGACACCCTTGTCTGTCTCCTATAAAAGTCTGGCTTTCGGGCAATAAATTGATGCAGCTATATGTAACTATATTGGTGTTTCTCTGTTTGACCCAGCATGCTGACATTTTGCCTTTCAGGTTCACCAGCAGTGGTGGGTGAGCAGTTGGCCAGTAGTTCTGTCCCAAAGGATTATAGTCAGTGGGTTCCATTGGGCTGGTAGATGGTCACTGTCAGAGCTCCCCAGGGTTCCATTTTAGGGCCACTTTCCTTTCATGTTTATGCAGATGACTTGCATGCAGGACTAGAAGATGTTCTGAGCAAGTTTGCTGATGAGACCAGATGAGGAGGTGTTGTTGCCTCCACTTAGGGTGGAGAGGACTTGCAGAGAGATGTGGACAAGTCAGAGAAGTGGGTACCAGTTGGTACTAAGCACCAAGTGCATAAAGTATAACAAGAACAAGTGCCTGATTGTGCACCTGGGTATGGGCAACCCTGGACATAAACACTGTCTGTATATTGGACACATGAGAGACGTCTGACTGAAAGGGATTGGGGGTCCTGCTCAACATAAAATTTTAAGTGAGTCAACAGTGTGCCCAGCCAGCCAAGAAGGCCAACATGCCCCTAAAGTGCATCAAGCAATTTATTGCCAGCTGGGTGGGAGAAAGGTTTGTCCCTCTTTGCTCTGCATTGCTACTGCCTCACCTGGAGCACTGGGTGCACTTCTGGGCAATGCAGAACATAAAGAACATCAAACTATGGGAGAGTGTGCACAGGAGGGCACTGGAACTGAGAGATCTGAAGTTCAGAGTTTCACTGGGATTGACTGCTTGTTCAGACTGGGCCCTTCTCACACCCCACATCCTGTGATGAGACACAGGGCACATGTGGGATATGAACTTTAACAGCATCCTTGCACCACATGCAAATGCTTTTCCCAGTGCTTCAGTGTTCCACCACCCATTGCTTTCAACATAGTTTTCAACACCCCATTGTATCTTTTAATTTTACCAGAAGCTGGTGCATGGTAGGGGATATGATAAATCCACTCAATGTCATGAACTTTGGCCCAAGTATTTATTAAGGGAATTTTTGAAATGTGTCCCATTATGAGACTCAGTTCTTTCTGAGGTGTCATGTCTCTATAGGACTTGTTTCTAACAACCCAATATTGTGTTTCTGGCAGTAGCATGGGGTACTGCGTATGTTTCAAGCCACCCAGTGGTTGCTTCCACCATGGTAAGCACAAAACGCTTATCATTATGAGATCCTGGCAAGGTGACATCATTCACCTGTCACTCCTCCCCATATTTATACTTTTGCCTTGGCCTTCCCCCCAGAGAGGCTTCATATTCTTGGCTTGTTTAATTATGGCACATGATTCACAGTCATGAATAACCAGTGCAATAGCATCCATAGTTAAGTCCACCCCTCAGTCTCTAGCTCAATTATATGTTATGTCCATTCCTTGATGGCCTGAGGTCTCATGGAACCATCAAGCTTGAAATAATTCACTCTTGTTCTGCCAGTCCAAGTCTATTTGAGCCACCTCAATTCTGGCAGCTCGACCTACCTGATGGTTGTTTTGTTGTTCTGCAATAGCCCGACTCTTGGGCAAGTGTGCATCCACGTGACACACCTTTACAATCATATCTTTTTTTTGAGCAGTTATGTTTTTCTACAGTTCAGCAGCCCAAATAGGTTTACACCTCCGTTGCCAGTTATTTTGTTCCCACTGCTGTAACAACCCCCATAAGGCATTTGCCACCATCCATGAGTCAGTATAAAGATAAAGCATTGGCCACCTCTCCCGTTCAGCCACATCTAAGGTCAGCTGGACAGCTTTTACCTCTGCAAACTGACTTGATTCTCCTTTACCTTCAGTGGCCTCTGCGACCTGTCGTGTGGGGCTCCAAACAGCAGCTTTCCATCTCCGATGCTTCCCTACAATATGAAATGATCCATCAGTGAAAAGAGCATATTTCTTTTCATTTTCTGGTAGTTCGATGTATGGTGGGGCCGCTTTAGCACATGACACCTCTTCTCCTGGTGATGTTCCAAACTTTTTATCTTCAGTCCAGTTCATGATCACTTCTAAAATTCCTGGACGATTGAGGTTCCCCATCCGCGCTTGTTGTCTAATCAGTGCAATCCACTTGCTCCAGGTGGCATCGGTAGCATGATGGGTGGAGAGAACCTCCCCTTTCAACATCCGGTTCATCATTGACAGTCGAGGTGCCAGAAAGAGCTGCATTTCAGTACCAGCTACTTCGGAAGCAGCCCGAGCCCCCTCATACGCGGCTAAGATCTCCTTCTCAGTTGGAGTGTAGCACTCTTCAGACCCCTTGTACGCTCAGCTCCAGAATCCCAGGGGTCGGCCTTGGGTCCCTCCTGAGGCTCTTTGCCACAAACTCCAAGTGGGACCTTTCTCTCCAGCAGCAGTATAGAGGATGTTCTTTACATCCTGTCCAGTCCGTACTGGCCCCAGGTCCATGGCACAGGCTATCTCCTGTTTAATCTGTTCAAAAGCCTGCTGCTGCTCTGGGCCCTATGCAAAATCATTCTTCTTCTGCATCACCTGATAAAGGGGGCTTACAATGAGGCTGTAGTTTGGAATGTGCATCCTCCAAAAGCCCACTGCACCCAGGAAAGATTGTGTCTCTTTCTTGCTAGTTGGTGGAGACATGGCAGTGATTTTGTCAATCACTGTTGGGATGTGATGACATCCATCCTGCCACTTTATACCTAAGAACTGAATTTCCTGGGCAGGCCCTTTTACTTTGCTTCACTTA
Source organism: Coturnix japonica (assembly GCF_054131305.1). Classification (NCBI taxonomy): domain Eukaryota; kingdom Metazoa; phylum Chordata; class Aves; order Galliformes; family Phasianidae; genus Coturnix; species Coturnix japonica. The sequence continues at coordinate 14,127,488 of NC_140671.1, read as the reverse complement.
ATAGCAAAACTGGCTCATAGAAGAATTTGAATTATTTGCTCTCCAGCACAGCAGCACTCAGTGGGGGTGTGACCTCATTCAGGCCACGGTAGTCTACTGTCAGCCTCCATTCTCCACTGGCTTTACGCACTGGCCATATGGAGCTGTTAAAAGGTGAGTGAGTTTTACTGATCACTCCCTGATTCTCCAACTGGCGAATCAAATCATGAATGGGGAGCAAGGAATCCCTGTTGGTGCGATACTGCCGTCTGTGCACTGTCTTTGTAGCAATCGGTACCTGCTGCTCTTTTATTTTTACTCGTAGCAGCCTCACAACAGACGGGTCCTCTGACAGGCCAGGCAAAACAGACAGCTGCTTAATGTTGTCCATATCTACAGCAGCGATTCCAAAGGCCCAGTGATACCCCTTAGTATCCTTGAAATGCCCTCTTCTGAGGTATCCTCAATACCAAGTATGAACGGAAACCCTGGACCACTCACATAGGATGTTTTTTCCAGTCTTTACCAGTGAGGCTTATTTCAGCCTCCAACACAGTCAATTCTTGAGAGATATCCAGAAATATGGATTGATTCTGTCCCTTCATGACTGGAGGGCATTAGGGTGCACTGTGCACCAGTATCCACCAGTGCCTTATATTTCTGTGGTTCTGATGTGCTAGGCCATCAAATCCACACAGTCCAATAAACTCTATTATCCCTTCCACTCCCTTGAATGAGGGCAGGGCCCCTCTATTGGTTACCTGTGATAACTGGAGCAGCCGTACTGGTGGTTGGACTGTTTTGTAGTTCCCTCACCCGTGCTCATAGTACAGGAGTAGGCTGGTCATGCCACTTCCTCGTGTCTTCTCTGTGGTCACGTAGGTAACACCACAAGGAAACACACAGTGCAATTTACTGTTGTTCCTTGCTCAATCTGGAAAGCGCTTGTGTCTAATAGCTGAGAATTTTAATGATACACATGAAGGCTTTATGGTCGTTAATTTCTTTACGATCTCTCGCCTTCAACTGAAGCAGCAGCTAGGCCAATTACCAAGTGACACCAAGGAGATGAAGTGGCAAAATGGCGATTTATTGAAACAGACACATCCTTATATAACCTACGCCTTTTTGTCTACACCCACTGTATTACACTAAGATTCTTCCAGAATATGGGGAAGGGCCTGTCACATCACAACAAGCTACCGTCCCAGCTGTCCCAACAGCGAAGCAACCAGGTAACAAGAGATTCATTCTGGTGCCGTGTGAACTCCTTTCTTACGCCTTCGATTTCAGTCATCTTCAGGGATCGACAAACAGTAACAGAGATTTCCTCCTCATCACTCTCTTCTTCATGACACTTTTCCTTTTTCCTTTCTCGGTACTTATCCAGACCTGTCACCTGGATCTTCTGTTGCCTCCTCCTCCACTTCTTTTTTCCGTTCTAGACGTGAGGACACCCATTTCCATTTCTTGCCTTCCACAAGGGCAACTGATATTGTTACTGGTGCCTCCTGTGACTGATCAAAATTGACTTGGGGATTTCCCTTTTTGGCTAGAACCTCAGCTCGGAAATTCTCTCTTTTCGGAACAGTGTTATATAGAGCACGGTAAGCACAAGCCAAGCCCCAAATAAGTCATACCCCCTTAGATCTATCTAGGCTGCGCCATCCCTGACACAAAGACTGGCTTAGTTTCTCGGGATCCCACAGGTGTTCAAGAGTTAAATCCCATGACATTGCGGGCCCCCATGTGTTTGCGAACCTGAAGGCAAAAGTCAGCGTTCTAGGACAAACAACCACACACCAATATAGTTAAATATAGCTGTGTCCATCTATTGCCTGAAGAGCCGTACTTTTATAGCAAACAAACAAGGGTGTTCAAAAATCACACGTACTAATTGGAAGAAAGCTTCTGCAATAAGAACCCTAAAACCCCGCTTCAAAGCCACGAGCCTTTCACTCTTTTGCTAGAGGTGTCCTTGGTTCTCATGCTGTTTATCCTGCTCTGCAGCTGCTGCTCTGTAAAGTGCTTATCTTGATCCATGGCTGCTGCTCTGTAAAATTCTTCTTGTATTACAACAGAATGGCAGTTCCCTGGGGTCTCCAGCACACCCCCAGCCAGCTGGCAAATGCCACTGAGGACCTTTAGGAAAGACATGCCCTGGGTAGTGACAATGTTCACTGGACAACTGTGAGCCCCACAATGGGTCTCGTACCTGTGTGCCATCTTCTGAACACCAGTAGCACGGTGTAGATGCAAGGCCCAGCCAGGCAAAATCAAAACATGCTTCTGGAAGGGGATCCTTTCTGAAGAGTCGTTACACTAATGAGAGGACCACAAACATTCACTCAGCGAACTCCAAATCTCTGTGCCTTTGCAGGCCTAGGGTCTTGTTTGGTTCACAGAGACATGGTGGGTTGATTCTCAGCTCTGTACTGTAGCAAATGGGGTACAGATTCTGCATGACGGATGGGCAAGGAAGAAGAGAAAAGGCTGCTGCCATCCATGAGAGGGCACTGAGCTCTGCCTGGGGATGGCAGAGGAGCCAGCTGAGAACTGATGGAAAGGGCTCAGAGAGGAGAGCGGCAGATTCTGTTCCTTGCTTCCTGATCAGGAAGAACAAGAAGAGGGGACAGGCAGGAATCTGAGTTACAGCTGGAATGGAATTGTTTTCTTCAGACTGTCTGCTGTGGTGCAGTGTTTTGGTTCTAGGAGAAAACCATTGATAACACTCTGATGTTTACAGCTGCTGCTAAGCAGTGTTGTACAGAGCCAAGGCCATGGTCAGTGGAGGGCACATGGAGCTGGGAGGGAACAGAGTGAGGACAGCTGACTGATAGTGGCCAAAGGGACGTTCTCTATCAGCTGACAGCAAGCAGAAATTGTATTGAAAGGGGTGGGAGTTCATCTCAGTCTCTTCACTGCCCAGGGTCCAGCTGAGCATCAGTCTGGTGGTGCTGAGCAAGTGCTTGTGCATCAGTTGTTACATACAATTCCATATCAACGGATATATAGTGATAACTATTACTCCACTTCTTTTATCTCTCTTAGTAAACTGCTTTGTTACATCCCAGAAGTTGTACTCTTTTTCCCAGTTCTCATCCCCATCCCACTGGGAATTGGGCAGTGCACAAAGCACTGTGTGCTGCTGAGCCACATGTTGGGTTCAACAACCACTGTCATTTTGGTGCCTGATGTGAGGCTCCAAGGGTTGAGATAGCAGCACATCTGTCCAGAGCGGACAGGGCTTTGTGGGAGCTGGAGAAGTGCATGCCATGGTGCTGATATGTGTGGATGTGCTCCCTATGTGTGGAGCTTGTTGAGTCTTCTCATGAAGCTTCACTGCACAGCTCCTTACTTGGTGCTTGGATGCTGCATTAGGGTATTTATTTTGCTATGCTGTTTGACCTCAGTTTGTACCACGATAAAATTGGCAGCTGACAAAGTGAAGTTTTGTGCACATTCAGCTCTGCGGTCATCTTTGGGTTTTGGAAGTAATATTGTCCATATGATTAGGAATTACACAATTTACATTGTCGCCTCTGTGAGTCCGGGGGTGTACTGGATATTGTGTTGAGGGACATGGTTTAGTGGGAGCTATAGGTAATAGGTGAACGGTTGGACTGGATGATCTTTTAGGCCTTTTCCAACCTTGGTGATTCTATGAATCTATGATTGAGGTTAAACAATTATTCAGGAATATCAGTGAGAGATCTGCCCCAAGGTGAGAAGGCTCTGCATGGCAGAGGGTGTGGGACGGTCTGGGCAGCTGCCTGGAGTGGTGGGCACCCCCAGGGCTTTGGAACTTCATCTCCGAGCAACTGCAGGATCCTGATAAACTGGTAGAATATTGGGGGCAGGTCTGCTGTGGCACTGGTAACCCCCAAGAGGCACAAATGACTGCAGTGTGCCAGATCCAGAGAGCTGGATCTGCTGACAGTGCTGCAGCCTCTGCAACTCCTGGCACAGACCATGCAGCAGCTCCAAGGTTTTGCTACACGTCCTGCAGTTGCTCCAAGCTCTGGGCAGATCCCTCTGTCACTCCACCCCTCATAATGAGCTCTGCAGTTACTCCTGCTACGGGTCCTGTAGCTGTTCCAAGTATGGTAATAAGAAAATGGTACAAATTCCTCCCAAGGGAGGAAGTACAGCCCTGCGGTGGCTCCAACCCCTCCAATGAGCCCAGTGGCTGCTCCAACATAGTCACAGGTCCTGTGGTGGTTCCAGCTCTGGCAATGAACTCTGAGGTCACTTCAACTCCTGCAACAGCCCAACAGCCACTTCAGCTCCTACAGTGAACCCTGTGGCTGTTAAAACCCCTGCAACTAATCCTGGACTTGCAGACAGATGCGCATAGGGATTAGTTCATATATGTTTGCAACTGCATATGTTGTATATGTGTGAAAATACACTAAATATATTATATATGTATAAATACATTTGTCATAATTATTATCCTTTTCTTTTTCTCTTTGTCTCAACCCATAAACCTTAAACCACAGCACTGCCTTGAGATGCTTACGGATCTCCTTGGGACTATTCAATCTGATCTGGTCACACAGTGAAGAGCACCTGAAGATCTCAAGGTTTTCTCAGGGAGCAGCTCCTGAGGTATATTCCTTACACCAGCTTTGGAAGAGGCCTCCCTCCAGTTCTGTGGTCCTGCTCTAAAGGGGCCCTCTTGTTATGGCAGTGCCAGCAAGGAGACCAGCTCTGACAGACCTGTTCATATTGCCGGCTACTGACTGCAGCCCTGGATTGCTGCTGTAGAGGCAACAGGACTGTTGTGAGACACACAAGACCTTCAGGACTGCACAAATGAGAGGACTCAAGAGCACTGCAGCACTGGTAAGAGCACATGAATGAAAAGAGCACGTTGAGCTGCTGTCTGTGGCTGTACCTCCCCAAATCCAGGCAAAGTAGGAAGAAAGAAAATCTAAGTAAGTCTATTTTGAAAGCTTTTTAGGTATCTTATAACATATTCAGGGAATCTGGTTCCATGTTTACATGAGTTCTTGGAGTGAGAAAATGGAAATTAGGTAGGAAAGAATTTAAATACATTTTTATTTATAAGTTCAATAACATTTTTTTTTTGCACATTCCTATATCTCACATAATCAAACAGACAAAGATGCATAAAACATAAAGAACCACCACTGGGAATCCTATTGAGGAAGTTGTGCATTTTATTGTAGCTGGAATAGTGCTTATTGCAACACCTTCCTGAAAGCGTGCTTGATCTCCCTGTTCCTCATGCTGTAGATAATAGGGTTTAGTGTTGGAGGAACCACTGCATACAGAAGTGCCACTGTCAGATCCAGGAGTGGGGAGGAAATGGACGGGGGCTTCAGGTAGGCAAAAGCACCAGTGCTGAGAAACAGGGAGACCACAGCCAGGTGAGGGAGGCACATGGAGAAGGCTTTGTGCCGTCCCTGCTCAGAGGGCATCCTCAGCACAGCCATGAAGATGTGCACATAGGACACAACTATGAAAACAAAGCAACCAAAGCCTAAACTGACACCAAAAAAGAGAAATACAAATTCCATGAGGTAGGAGCCAGAGCAGGAGAGCTTGAGGATCTGTGGGATTTCACAGAAAAACTGGTTGACAACATTGCCTTGGCAGAGAGGCAGTGAAAACGTACTGGCAGTGTGCAGCAGGGAATAGAGAACCCCAGTGCCCCAGGCAGCTGCTGCCATGGTGGCACAAGCTCTGCTGTCCATCAAGGTCCCGTAGTGCAGGGGCTTGCAGATGGCAACGTAGCGGTCATAGGACATGATGGTGAGAAGGGAATACTCTGCTGAGAGGAAGAAGGAAAAGAAAAAGAGCTGTGCAGCACATCCTGTGTAGGAGATGGCCCTGGTGTCCCAGAGGGCGTTGGCCATGGCTTTGGGGAGAGTGGTGGAGATGCAGCCCAGGTCGAGGAGGGCCAGGTTGAGGAGGAAGAAGTACATGGGGGTGTGCAGGCGGCGGTCGCAGGCTACGGCTGTGCTGATGAGGCCGTTGCCCAGGAGGGCAGCCAGGTAGATGCCCAGGAAGAGCCAGAAGTGCAGGAGCTGCAGCTGCCGCGTGTCTGCCAACAGCAGCAGGAGGAACTCGCTGATGGAGCTGCTGTTGGACATCTGCTGTTGTTGGGCTTGGAGTCCTGCTCAGAGTGCAGAAGATAATGACAAGTCCAGACCATTCTCAGACACACTCCTCCTGCTATAATATGAAATGTTTTTATTCTCTTACAACAGTGTACATTTAGCACCATTACTTGCATTTAATTTCATGTATTTCAGCATTCCTTAAGCAGAAGCAGCATATGGAGCTCTAACCTTCCTTTTATTTTCTTATGCCTTCTCCCTGGATATTTTCATCTGTTTCATGTCTCATATCTTTACCCCAAGTGCTCTTAGAGCCCCCTACCCGAGCTTCTGTGGCATTCAGTTTCAGTTAGAAAATGCTGCCTGTTTGTAGGATAAGTGAATTATTCATGCCTACAGAAAATGATGATAATTCCATCCTTCGAGAAAGGGGAGACTGAAAGCACATCATGTGTGAGTGTTCACAAAACAAGCAATTGATTGATGAAAAATTCTCAGAACTCTTATTGCCCCTTTTAGATTTCTGACTCCAAACCTCTTTGCCTCAGAACAGGAAATGGAAACCCCCTGCCTTGGCTCTCCTCTTGCAAAGTGCCCTCAGAAACATTCCGTTGTGCAGTGGAGTTGTGATCCCCTGCCCCAGGCAGCAGCTGTGGCAGCACAAGCCCTGCCGGGGGGCTCCTTCCCCCCACCCGTCTCCCTGCAGCACCCTGGGCAGCTCCCCGGGCAGGCTGAGTGCTGAGCCTGGCAGGCGGCAGAGTCCCATACCCGGCACACAGCCCCTGGGGCACAGCAGGGACCCTGCTCTGCAGGACAGCCCTGGGCACCCGCCTGCAGCCCCGGCTGCACAGCCTGCAGCCGTGCTGGGACATGCAGCCCTCAGGGCTGTGATTTCATACTGCAGTATGGAAGCCCTCAGCTGGAGCAGAAGGCTTTTTCCACAGTAAAGAAACATGCAGTGCCTGCATCCAGATCTCCTATGGGATGTCCCAAATTAAGTTGACCCTCTATGAAAAGCAGCTCATGGTCTGCAGTGAGACTTACCCTGTCATGGTCTGTGAGCAATGCTCCTGCAGTGAGCTCACAGCCCGCTCACACCACACACATCCTGCAAGCTCTCTTCAGTTTCTCTCCTCTCCTTCTGTCACCTGCAGGCTGTACTGTGCACAAGAGCTGCTCCTGGGCACAGCTGTCTCTCTGCAGCCCTGCACACTTTTATGAGCTCCCTGTGTCCCAGGAGCCTGGACAGGCAAGCAGCAGATTATGTCATTTTTATCTTTCCGACTTGTCTCCCCTGACATGTCCCTGGGTCCTCATGGCCAACAGCTCCTGAAAGACAACAGCATCATGACTGTGCTTTGAAATTCGCTCAATTAACCACCACATGTCCAGTGGTCAGTGACTGATTGGAGACATATGGGGAGTGCTCCCAGAGATCGTTTGATGAAACAATAAGGGCAACCAGACAAGGAAGGCAAGGTTTGGACTTTCCCTGTGCAGGGCAGTGATCCAGCTGAGGCAGTGCAGGAGTCTCATCCCTTGACAGAAATCCTGGAGCTGAAATGGGATTCAGCTCCCTACACACCCACAGGAGCTGGGATTCCTCTGGTTCAGTTCAGAAGAGCACAAGGAGTTGCCTGCATGTGAGCTCCTGCTCTGAGTCCTCGGTCCTTCAGCTGGGAGGCAGCTGCTCACACACAGACACTGGGTGATGCCCAAGGTGCCTGGGCTGCTCCTGATGTGTGCCAGTGCTTGTAAACCATGTGGGAAATCCCTGAGATAGACAGCTCCTTCCTGGGCATCAGCCGAGGGCCAGAGAGGGGATAGCACTGGCTGTCTGGTGAATTCACTCACAGCTGCAAGAGCAGCACAGGGCCTTCAGGAAAGCCATGCCCATGGTGTGACCATGTTGCTGTGTCAACTCCAAGGCCCACGATCAGTCTAATGTTTGTGTGCCACCTTCTGCACACTGATACCATAGATTAGCTATCCAGTCAGGCTATGTCCAGTGATGCTTTCCAATTAGGATGTTTACTTCTGTGGTTTTGCACTAATGCAAACACCAACACACAAGAAGCTAGAAATCTTGATAGAGCTGTAGGCCTGAGCTCCTGTTTGGACCATGGGGACACAGTTTAATGGCTTCCACAACTGCACTGTAGCACAAGGGGGATACCGAGTCTTTAGGATGGATGGGCGAGGAGATAAAGAAGGGTGAATGCCCTCTGTGAGAGTGCACTGAGCTCTGCCTGGGGATGGAAGAGCAGACAGGTCAGAGCTAATGGAAATGGCAAACAGAGGAGACCATCAGTGTCTTTTCCTGTCTTCCTGATCAGGGAGAGTAAATGGAAGGTGCCCTCTGCAGACAGATGGGAATCTGATGTTGTCTGTCCCTTGTCCCATTTGGTGGCCTTTGTCACTCCATTATCTGCAGCAGGGACAGCACAGCAGGGCATGTGGCATCCAGCAGATCCCTGGAGAGCACAGATGGCAGCTTCTTGACCAAGCAGTGGAGGAACCAAAGAGGAGAGGTGCTCTGCTGGATCTCATACTCTCCGGCATGGAAGGACTTGTGGGAACTGCGAAGGTGAAAGGGGCATCAGGCCACGTGCAAGATGCAAATGTATCTCTTTTTATTTATTTTGAGGCTGTAAGCTTAATAGTTGATCATAAATGTCAATAAAACTGAAACAAATAATTGAAGACAAAGATGGAAATCATTGAAATTGTGTTAACCCTTCTCAACATGAAAAATTCTCATGAGTCTTGTTCCATTTTAAGTTGTAAATATGAATCTTTGAGGTGATTTGATGTCTTTTTTTTTCTTTTACTGAAACTACAATGTTTTCCAGAACTGTGTTCGCTGGACACAAATGCCTTCAGGTTCAGAGACACAGACAGCGGTGCCAGTGCCAATGCCCTGTGACTATAGCCCGGTGCCCAGCACTACTCTTCCCTGCTGCCTATTTGATGTGTCTCATCCTCCAAGTTTTTTCAGCTCTCCTAAATAAATGGCCATGGTTAAGGGCATGTTTTCAGCAGGCCATTTGGGCACAAACTACTCCCACTGCCCTCCAGATTTCTCCATCCCTTGCTCTTTGTTCAGTCAGATACCTCCCAATTATCTGTCTGATTTCTGACTTTCAGGGGGATTACTGGAATTTGTTCCATCTCCCCAAAGTCTGAGAATCAGTGAGAATGTGTTAACCCGTCTCAATGTGTGAAATACTCACAAGTCCTGATCAATTTTAAGTTGATACCTCTCAACTACCTGGCTGATCTATCCCAGGGAGATTACTGGAATTTGCTCTATCTACCAGAGTCTGATGGCCTCTGTTGTCAACTACTTCACTGTGATTCAATCTATCCTATCCTACCTCAGAATAAATCATTTCTTTTAAAAGTATTCCATATGAAAGACAAACTTCAATAGATGCAGCTTGAACATGGCGTGCAGTTGATCACTGTGTTTTACTGTTCATTCAATTGCATCACCTTTCTTTCCATTTGCTGGCCAGATAAAAAAGAGAAATCTTTCCTTTTCCATGTGTAGCTGGTTCTCTGAGGAAAGCCAGTGGGAGTTGGTGCAAAGCAGTTTTAACACTGAGCGGATGAATGCAGAGGAGAAGAGTGATGTGAAGAAAAGTGATGCAAGTCCCATAGGTCCATTGTGAGCAGAAATTGGGTGGGGAGGTTGAGAAGGACCTTTGTCAACACAGTAACAGTACAGAACTCATTGGGACATCCTGGATTGGTATCAGTTGCACAGTGCTGCTTTAATGTCTTCTTTAAACCCAACTATAAATAAATAGACAATAAATTTATACTGGATTCTTTAAGCTCTCTTCAGATATCCCTCCTTTTTGCTGAACAAGTTCTGATAACCTGAAGAAGATAACAAGATGGCATAAGGCACAGGAGATTCTTTAGGTTATAATGGTCCCAGGGTGCATTTGATGCTGAGTTCATCAGCCTCTAGTGCAGAGAGAAGTTTGCACAAAGTGCTCAACAAGACAAAGTCAGAAGTAACAGTGAAGTTTCTTGGAGTATTAATGGGCCCGCTGAGGAACATTACCAAGTAAGCTTCCCAAGGGACTTGTTAGAGAAGATAACTGGAAGCCATGACTACAGGCAGGCAAAGGCACTGGCATGCTAAGAAACCTCTCCTTTGCCTTACAAAGCAGACAGGTCAAGCCCTGATTGCAAGACCAGTGGTAGAGAGGTCCTGTATGTCATGTTGGCTCTGGGCATTTCCTGGGGCAATGTGTTGGAATTTTGTATGATGTTAAATGAAAGACATGGGGACAGAAGATCCCAGGCTCTACATGTGGTGCAAGGACGCTGTGAGGTTCATGTCCCATATGAGACCTATGTTTCATTGCAGGATGTGAGCAGGGATGTGAGAAGGGCCCAGTCTGAACAAGCAGCCAATCCCTGTGAAACTCTGAACTTCAGATCTCTCGGTTTCAGTGCCCTCCTTTGCACATTCTCCCAGAGTTTGAAGTCCTTTATGTTCTGTGGTGCCCAGAACATAGTGAGGCAGTAGCAATGCAGAGCAGAGGGACAACCCTTTCCCTCACCCAGCTGGCAATAAGTTGCTTCATGCACTCCAGGGGACTGTTGTCTTTCCTGGCTGCCTTGGCACACTGCTGACTCACATTCAGTGTGATGCTGACCAGCACCCCAACCCTTTCCAGTCAGAATCCTCTCCAGTGTCCCATATCCAATCAGTGTGTATGTCCAGCATTGCCCCTACCCAGGTGCACAATCAGGCACTTGTTCTTGTTATACTTTATGCACTTGGTGCTTAGTACCAACTGGTACCCACTTCTCTGACTTGTCCACATCTCTCTGCAAGTCCTCTCCACCCTCAGTGGAGGCAACAGCACCTCCTAATCTGGTCTCATCAGCAAACTTGCTCAGAACGTCTTCTAGTCCTGCATTCAAGTCATCTGCATAAACATGAAAGGAAAGTGGCCCCAAAATGGAACCCTGGGGACCCCGACAGTGACCATCTACCAGCCTGATGGAAAAAACTGACTATAATCCTTTGGGACTGACCTACTGGCCAACTGCTCACCCACCACATTGTGTTTCTGTCTAGCCATATGCAGAACATTCTGTCCAGAAGGTTGTTGTGAGAAACAGTATCAAAATCTCCACTGAAATCCTCAAGGATTACATCAACTGGCTTCCCTTGGTCAACTAAACGGATAACTGTGTCACAAAATGAGCTTAAATTAAACAGGACCTTTGCCTCACAAACTTGTGTTGGCTGCGACCAATGACAGAATTGTCCTTCAGCTGTTTTTCCATAACTCCCACCATCATTTTCTCCATAATTTTACCAGGCTCTGGACTGACAGGTCCATAATTGCCCATGTCATCTTTCTTGCTCTTCCTTACAATGAGACAACATTTGCCAGCTTCCTGTCAGCTGGCATGACCCTAGACTTCTTTAGATGCAATTGAAATGAGAGCCCAGAGCACACTAAGTTTTCATCATTGAAAGAAAGTAGATGTGCCATAGCTTTGCAATGCCTTGAACTCCAGAGTATGCCACAGATGGAGCAGAGGGGAAGATTTGCCTCTTCTGTAGTGAACTCATTCTTTTGGTAAGCAGAATAACACTACCTGATACATGGGGACTGTGTCTCTGCTCTGCTCTGCTCAGCTCACAGGGCAGCGGTCTGGCAGGGTGTTGCTCTCATGTCAATGCAGGTAAACTCACTTTAATCCTTTTTCCTCTGTAAATGCTTCCTCTATTTCTATGCTCAGATACACTTCCACATTCCCTCAACTACACTTTCATATATCATTAACAATTACACTTTCTTATACCATCAAAACAGTTTGTCAAAACGTACAGTTCTTCAGTTCACATAAACTCCCTTAATACAGTCTGTATTCTTCAGTTATAAACACTGTGCCACAGAACCAGCACTGATTGAACCACCTCCCTCACACACTTCCTCGCAAGCAGTACATAGTATTACATAAATGGGTTGACACTCATTGGTCGGGTGGAATGTACACCTCTCCTCAGGACAATCTTACTAATCTACAGAGTACAAACTCCTGTCTTCTTACATACAAGCAGAAAGTACTTATGAGTGGACAGACAACACAGTCTTTCACTTTGTCCGTGTCTGGCCATTTCCCTCACAGGAGGAAGGAAACATGGATCGGGACTCGGCACTCACCCTGCAGCTGTTCTGTGTCTCACTCACACCACACTCACTCTGACATTTAGATCAAAAACCATGGTTTATTCATACTACACAATGCTGACAACGTTTTCTAGCTGGAATCTTAATAACACTCATACTCTGGTCGACCAGTTGCAAACGTTAATGTTTTTCACAGAGTCGGCTTGACACACGGTACCAAACACTTAAAGCAGATGATAATATTGAACATACAACCTATAACCCCCGTGATTACAACTTGGAGAACCCAGGCTACCATTTGACAGGCTATCCACTATATCCCATACCCGTAGGAGAGACCAACCTAGGTCCCTCCTATTGTCACCCACCTGGGAGAGAGTACTTGTTCTTGTTTCCATTCATATGACATACAGTTCCCTTTCATAGGAACTCACCCAAGGAGTCTTCCTACCCAGCTGGCAACCAAAGCCATGAGCTCACCTCCCTGGGAGCAGCACGTATGGCTGTAAACTGTGTAGGATGTCTCCTCAAGACATATGGGCTCCACTTACCATACACATACCTGGTCCACCTATGGGTGGTCCTTGTCTGTCCCTGCAGTGATCAGGTGAGGAAGGGAGTCCTTCAGAGAAATCTCAGGGTGCGCCAAAAGTGTCTCCCTCTCAGCTGGTCCTGCAGCGAACAGAGCTGGTCCCACCTGGGCCGCCAAATTGACTACAGGAATTGAACTCTATAACCTCTATAACTGATACAGTCTCCCATGACATCCTTATAACAAAGCTGAGGGAGTATGGGATAGGTGATTGGACAGTGAAGTGGGTCGAGAATTGGCTGACTGGCAGAGTGCAGAGGGTTGTCGTTGGCGGTGCAGTGTCTGGCTGAGGGCCTGTAACGAGCGGCATCCCCCAGGGGTCTGTGCTCAGTCCGGTCTTGTTCAACATCTTCATCAATGACCACCCTCAGCAAGTTTGCTGATGACACGAAGTTGGGAGGATTGGCTGACACACCTGAAGGCTGTGCTGCCATTCAGCGAGACCTGGACAGGCTGGAGAGCCGGGCAGTAAGAAACCGGATGAGGTTTAACAAAAGCAAGTGTAGAGTCTTGCACCTAGGGAGAAATAATTGCATGCACCGGTACAGGCTGGGGGAAGAGCTGCTGGGGAGGAGCTCTGCTGAGAGGGACCTGGGCGTCCTGGTGGACGACAGATTAACCATGAGCCAGCAGTGTGCCCTTGTAGCCAAAAAAGCCAATGGCATCCTGGGGTGCATTAAAAAGAGCGTGTCCAGCAGGTCGAAGGAGGTGATCCTCTCCCTCTACTCTGCCCTGGTGAGGCCTCATCTGGAATATTGTGTCCAGTTCTGGGCTCCGCAGTAAAAAAAAGACAGGGATCTCTTAGAAAGAGTCCAGCAGAGGGCCACTAAGATGGTGAAGGGCCTGGAGCATCTCCCCAATGAGGAGAGACTGAGGGAACTGGGTCTGTTTAGCCTTGAGAAAAAAAGCTGAGAGGGGACAGGATCCAGGTTCTATAAATATTTGAGGTGTGGGGGGCAAAGTGTTGAGGCCAGACTCTTTTCAGCAGTGTGTGGAGACGGGACAAGGGGAAACAGACAGAAACTGCACCATAGGAAGTTCTGCACTAATGTGTGCAATAACTTCTTTACGGTGAGAGTGACAGAGCACTGGAACAGGCTGCCTAGGGTGGTTGTGGAATCTCCTTCTCTGGAGATATTCAAGACCTGCCTGGATGCTGAGCTGTGCAACGTGGTGTAGGGAACCTGCTTTGGCAGGGGGCTGGACTCAGTGGTCTCTGGAGGTCCCTTCCAACCCCTACAATTCTGTGATTCTGTGAATATCATGGAGTTGTTTGGATGGGGAAAGACTACCCCTTTGAATGACCTTTTGTCAGGGCATGTCCTGGGATTCCTAGGATCCTCAAAATGCAGCACTGCTTCTGTCACTGAAAAATGGGGCCCTGTGTGGGACGGAGGGAGGGTCCATGAGTCCCTGGCCCACCTGACTGAGTATTTCCATGGTCTTAGCAAAGACATACTTACAACTTGAGAATGACAGTTAGCTGTGTTCATGGTGGCATGGCCACTTTTAATGGCCTTGAACTGTCTGAACATAACTGAAGAGGCTCAGGCTGATGCAAATCAGCTATTGAATGATAGTGTTGAAAAACTGGAAAGACAGGTGGCAGTTTTGATGGGGAAAAAACCTAATTCAATCATTCTCCTATGGAAGATCAGGAACATCTCTCTGGAAGACCATGGGGACCCTGTACAAGGGAATCTGTATAAAATGGACTCTGTAAATGAAGGCACTAAAAGGTCAGATTTTGAGGTTCCATTTGGACTAGATCTATTTGAGATCTGACTGATTGTAACCCAAAAATGAAAAAAAAAAAAAAAAAAAAAAGCAGGATAGGCTGGTGGGAGTGCCCTGACCAGTGTCCAACCCCCCAAACCCTGCTGCCCATAATACAGCAGCTGAACTGATGGATATAGTACAGTGGTTTAGACAGAAACCAAGAGAGCATGCCAGCATAGCTGCTCTGGTTATGGGACATGGAGGCAGAAAGCGCTGTGGTGAATGGACTGGAAATTTCAAAACTGACATCCATTACTACTCACCCTGCCCTCAGGCAAAGACTGTATGCTCTGTCCAACATAATGAGGATAGCCATTTGATCAGTGAATGATTTATGGCTGTGTGTCATATAACATGGCCAAATAAGAATGACATACCATTAAATATCAGCCTGTGGTCCTCTATGGAGGACTAACAAAATTATATTAGAGAATTAGGCATGAAAGAGGCAATCTATGAAGATGATTTTGAGAGCCCAGTCAATAAATTTTTCATCAGGAACGAGGGATCTCATCCTACAGCCATCACCTTTACATCAGTATGGGTCTATGTTATCCATACTGAACCCCCCAGTGGCCCTCAGGTGCTGTAATACAACAGGCTGCCCAAGTGATGGGGAGACAAGAGTGCCTACGGCCAGATGCAGGCTCTGAATGGTGGTGGAAAGGTCTGAGAAAGGCAGAGAACCATCTGCTGCCATGACTTAGGCGTCCAGCCCCTAAGGTAATCCAGTCTGGACCCATTAGGGTCTTGAGACAACAAATGTTTAAAGACCAGATTAGAGCAGGAGTTCAGTTTAAAAAGATCGATGGACAGCATAATCAGGAAAAAATATCTGTTAAACAGGCCCAAGCACTGAGTATTTATAGTCCAACCTTTTCAGCCAAACTAGATGTGAATGTAACTCAAGAAGGGTCTGGATGGGGGCTCTGGCAGAGCCAGAGTTCTTTGTGAACCCCTATGAGGTTTTGGCCACAGGTTTGGCATGGAGCAGAATAAAGATACATCACAGTTGAAAAGCATTTATTGGCTACCTATTCTACACTACAGGTGGTAGAACCAGTAGCTCAGATTTCAGAGGTTATCGTTAAACAACAAGGCCAGTCCAGGGGTGGGTAAAAGATCTAACACACATCTCTATGATGGGGGTGGCCCAATCACAAGCAGTGGTGTGCTCAGTTGTTCTGCTTGCCTGCTCCTCAAGGAGTTAAGAGAAATCTATGCCTGTTGCGTGTTCGAGTGCGTGCGCAATGCCATGTGGAGGGCTTATCGCAATAAAGATTGGCGGATTTGCTGCGTAGACCGGTCAGAACTCAGATCTGCGTTGTGCTTCCTGCGGCACCAAACGCCCAACAGTGGCAGTTCCGTGTATTGGCCAGCAGGTGGCAGCAGAGACCACGGAAAGAACGTCTGCGGGACAGACCCTGGGGATCCGTTCTCTTTTGATTATAGGGGAAGAACACAAAGATGGAAGAGGAGGGAAGGGGGAAAAAAAAACGAAAAAAAGAAAAAACCAAACCACAGCAAACAAATAAAAACTTCTCCAAACGTAGCAAACTTGAATGTCTGTCAATAAATAAATGAGTAATTGAATTGATGTCCGTTTCAGACAGTCCCCTGTAGAATCAGGGTAAGGGTTAGGATTAGAGTTACATTGCAGGTTAATGCTGTTATCTTTACAGCTCCTGTGAGGGTTGGGGTCTGGGTCAGGTGTTTAAAAAATGAAATGAAAAAAGAATTAAAAAAATATATTGAAAGCTTCAGATTTCCTTAATCTTTGTGGGAATCATATAATGTGCAACTCAGATCTACCTCTTCGTACCTCTTTTGTGGTGTAGGGAACCTGCTTTGGCAGGGGGACTGGACTCAGTGGTCTCTGGAGGTCCCTTCCAACCCCTACAATTCTGTGATTCTGTGAATATCATGGAGTTGTTTGGATGGGGAAAGACTACCCCTTTGAATGACCTTTTGTCAGGGCATGTCCTGGGATTCCTAGGATCCTCAAAATGCAGCACTGCTTCTGTCACTGAAAAATGGGGCCCTGTGTGGGACGGAGGGAGGGTCCATGAGTCCCTGGCCCACCTGACTGAGTATTTCCATGGTCTTAGCAAAGACATACTTACAACTTGAGAATGACAGTTAGCTGTGTTCATGGTGGCATGGCCACTTTTAATGGCCTTGAACTGTCTGAACATAACTGAAGAGGCTCAGGCTGATGCAAATCAGCTATTGAATGATAGTGTTGAAAAATTGGAAAGACAGGTGGCAGTTTTGATGGGAAAAAACCTAATTCAATCATTCTCCTATGGAAGATCAGTAACAACTGTCTGGAGGACCATGGGGGCCCTGTACAAGGGAATCTGTATAAAATGGACTCTGTAAATGAAGGCACTAAAAGGTCAGATTTTGAGGTTCCATTTGGACTAGATCTATTTGAGATCTGACTGATTGTAACCCAAAAATGAAAAAAAAAAAAATAAAAAAATGCAGGATAGGCTGGTGGGAGTGCCCTGACCAGTGTCCACCCCCCAAACCCTGCTGCCCATAATACAGCAGCTGAACTGATGGATATAGTACAGTGGTTTAGACAGAAACCAAGAGAGCATGCCAGCATAGCTGCTCTGGTTATGGGACATGGAGGCAGAAAGTGCTATGGTGAATGGACTGGAAATTTCAAAACTGACATCCATTACTACTAACC
Organism: Coturnix japonica; assembly: GCF_054131305.1. Classification (NCBI taxonomy): domain Eukaryota; kingdom Metazoa; phylum Chordata; class Aves; order Galliformes; family Phasianidae; genus Coturnix; species Coturnix japonica. The sequence goes on along the minus strand of NC_140671.1, from coordinate 14,110,178 downwards.
CTGCCCTCAGGCAAAGACTTTATGCTCTTGTCTGGAGGGCTTATCGCAATAAAGATTGGCAGATTTGCTGCGTAGACCGGTCAGAACTCAGATCTGCGTTGTGCTTCCTGCGGCACCAAACGCCCAACAGTGGCAGTTCCGCTTATTGGCCAGCAGGTGGCAGCAGAGACCACGGAAAGAACGTCTGCGGGACAGACCCTGGGGATCCGTTCTTTTGATTATAGGGGAAGAACACAAAGATGGAAGAGGAGGGAAGGGGGAAAAAAAAAAGAAAAAAAAAAAATCAAACCACAGCAAACAAATAAAAACTTCTCCAAACGTAGCAAACGTGAATGTCTGTCAATAAATTAATGAGTAATTAAATTGATATCCCTTTCCCGCCCCCCCCCCCCCAACTTCTGAGATGAAAAAAAAACACTTCTTTTAGAAGAAAACAGAGTAGTAACAACTTCTGTACCTACATTCACCACTCTGAGATCCTGTCTGGGTCTCCCAAGGCTTGTAAATAACCACTGGGTCGGTTCTGATGTCGCGTGATTTGTTGTCAGTTCTCTCATGGTTCTCCGGTCAGTTCTCCGGTGCCAGGATCTGCCACAGGGCATTCTGACCACGGGCATCATGTTTCTACGCTGCCGCCTGCATTTAACAGGCAATGGGACAGCCCAGCATGTGCAAGGCAGCACCTCTTTCACACCACCAGAATGTTTAAGGCTGTTGGGATTGTTGTTAGCGTCCCATTAACACTGAGGCTAGAGATACCCTTAGGATTGACATTACTATTAGCATTACTTTGATGGTGCCCTATCTGGGTCATTTCCAGGGGATGTCAGGAGTAAGGCACAGTGTCAGGAGAAAAAGAACAGACTCTGTTACTTTATAAACGTGATAATAGAGAGAGTTCATTGGAAAAAATACAACTCTTAAATAATGCAAAGCATGCTTCTGATTGGATGCAGGCATCATCTGGGCTCTGATTAATATTACTCTTAAGGTAAAGATTATTGTTACCATAATGATTTTTTTTTTGGATTATGATCAGGGTTAAGGTTCCTTTTGCTACAAACTTCTAGCATCATTTTTGTTGTTGCATTTGGAGTTAGGGACGATTTTAGAATCAGGGTAAGGGTTAGGATTAGAGTTACATTGCTGGTTAATGCTGTTATCTTTACAGCTCCTGTGAGGGTTGGGGTCTGGGTCAGGTGTTTAAAAATGAAATGAAAAAAGAATTAAAAAAATATATTGAAAGCTTCAGATTTCCTTAATCTTTGTGGGAATCATATAATGTGCAACTCAGATCTACCTCTTGGTGCAGTGACTGCCTGTAAATTTGCTGGAGCCTAATATAATATGGCCTTGTGCTTTCCACTAACTCACCTTCATTTCATTTTCATTACATTTGCTTGGTAGTCAGATTTTGGTGTGTGGATATTTTAAAACAATCTAACTGACATTAGCAAAAAATTAAAAATAAAATTAAAAAAAATGCACAACAGCATCGTATCAATTTTTATAGATAAGATAAAGAAGAGCAGTTTCCCTTAGTTTTCTGTGCCTCTTTACTTTCTTACCCTCTCCCCTTGTGTGAGAAACTCTCAAAGTCAAAGATTTCTAGTTAGGCAAAGATGGCAGCGATAGCAGCAGTGCTTATTCATTATTGCAATACTGCGCGCACATCCCCTATTGGCAAGGGAGAAACTGCACACCAGTCAGTGAAATCAATTCTGTTCTGTGCCCTAAACCCACTGCAGGTGATGCTCTCATGGCTCTCATTGGTTGAGCATCTCAGGCTCACAGACTCCTCGAGACTGTGGCTAGGATTCATTTCCATAGAAGGTCAATTACCAACCTCTTGTTTTTAGGTCTGCCTTGTACTTTTCTGCGGACAGAGAAGGGCAATGTTTCCAAAAGTCAGTACATTCATTCTGTCCTGTGCTGGGCTCTACCCACCCTGTATTTATCTTGTGCTTGTCTCAATTCTCCCCATGTCAGAATGCCCCCAGTCTGAACTTAATTCTGTTCAGCAACTTTCTTGGTGGAAAAACTACTTATACAGCTGTTTTACAAGAGGGTTATACATTCAGTTAGGGCCTACACTATGTACTGAAAATACTGGAAACTTCCACTGCAAAAACACAATCTACCTCTCCCATCTGTGCAGCCTTGCAGACCCAGAGCATGCCAGGTTATTTCTGCTTTCATAGCATTTGCATGCTGTAGGGTGAGCACAAGGTTCTGCTGCTTGATTCTTCTGCAAGAGCTGCCTACTGGCAAATGGTTGCAGGGATGGAGGATGTGACAGAAAGCATTTGTCTCCACAAGAGCAGAGTTACATTCAGTGCAGAGTGTGAGAGTCAGGTTGGTGTGGAAAAGCACTGACACGCTGGGGATGATGCAGTGCTCACATGTCTAACACTCACAGACATTACTGTCAGAAGGATGGTGCTGTGTTGTGCTTCTACCTTTGGCAGCCCCTGGAGAAATGCTATGGCACACAGAACACCTTTGTATTGCACTGACTGCTGCCATGCAGCATGGATTTAACACACCAAATCCAGAGGAGCATGACTGCATCTAACTGCCCTGAGAAAAACTACTGTAGCTGAAGAGATGAGGAGGCAGCTGCTCATCTGCAGAACAAGCAGTACTGCCAGACATTGGGCCAGGTGAGCACCTCCTGCTGCAGCGTGATGATGACAGGGCTGGAGATGATCTGCAAAGCCAGCTTAAAAGTGGGAGACGTGAGTCAACATGGCAGGAGGACAGAGGTGTTAGGGAGCAGCCAAGGCATCAAAGAGTATCAGAAGGCTTTGAAAAGTATCACAAAGTGACAGCCAGGAAGACTGGGATATATCATGAGCAGCAACCTGGATGCTAGAGATTATTTGCTCCCATACAAAATGGTAGAGATCTTGCTGCAGACATCCCAAAGCCAGCCAAAATGGGAACCCAGAGCTCTGCCTGCACGAACCCCACAGCCATAGCATTGCAAGCTGAGCTGCCTTGCTGTTTGTTGCATTCATCCCAATCCCTGTGATTGAAGACTCAGAATGCAGTCGAGGCGATGACTGAGCATGAGAGTGACTTTATTCAATAAAAGACAGGAGGGCTTGAGAGGTCAAGGGTGAAGATGGGACTCCTCTTGTCAAGATGAGAGTGGCTCAGAGCTGGTGCTGCTGCCTGGTGCCTGGGACTGGCAGCCTGACTCTAAGTCCCCATCTAAGATGCTCAGCTTCACCTCACTGATGCTGCCCTGCTCCTGCATGGTGGTGCTGCTGCTGGGACACTCGGGCTGTGCTTGGGATGGGCAGCACTGCAAAGGCGCTGGGTCACAATCCAGGCAGGTGACTGCTGTGTCTGGCAGGCTCAGGTCAGGAGCTTCAGCAGAGCCAGGAGATATGAGAGCATGAACGTGGATGAGCCCCTTGTGTCCATCACTGTTACCATGTGGAAGGCTGTCATCCGAATTGCAGCGATTCATGCTTAATAAGAACTCTCCATTGATGGAAAGACACTGCTTGGTTTGGATCTTTGGGGTTGACAAGGGCTCGAATCACCTAGGAAGGCATAGAAACACAAGGGTTAGTTTCAAACATTTGCAAGTTGAATCATGAAAGGTTGTTGATACTTGGTAATAGAGTGGCGGCAGGAAGAAGCAAGTAGGCTTGAAGCAGCATAGCCACTGTCTTGAAAGTGATCCTCATTCAGGTCCAGCTCGTGTGTTGTTTCACTGTAATCTGCTTCTTTGGGTCTACCTAGTGGGCAGCAACACTCGAGCTGTTACTGATATCATTGAAAAGAACTGGAGACAATTGTTCTATTCCTAAGAGCTTCAAGGTGCCTAGAAGCACAAATAGAAACCAGCAGTATTTCATCACTTCACCAAAAGGAAGGTCAAACACCTGAGCTGTGAAGAGCAGTTACAGAACCTATGCATAAGATCACACCAGACATACTTTGTTCTAACAACAGTTATGGCACATAGTCCATTTCCTTCAATATTCCCAAAATGAAATGATGTGGAGCATTACAGGGAAAGAAACACTGCACACAGACACTATGACCCTGATTAGACTCAAGCAGCAGACTTAAAACAAGTCAGAGTTTTTGATTCCAGGATATTTCAGGACCTATCGTGTGAAATTCAGTTACACAACAGTGCCTAGGTGCCTGCGTTTCAAGCAACTTTCAGATCACAGCCATGTAAAATAAAAACAAATTCAGTGCAGAAATAGCAAGCCTGTACCTTAATACTCATGAGATTATCCATTTTTTACTGCATTCTGACTAAGTTCTAAAACTTGCTCATCCCAGTTCACTTCAACAAGTTCCACCAATTCAAGCAACGCAGTTCTGAAATCCTGTGTATGTTGTGCAGATAGAATTGAACAGTGCAGAAATAGTCTCTGACAGCTTTAAGAGCTCCGTTCTCCTTACAAACTCTCAGTCCAAAACTATTCAGTTTTAAGGAAATGAACACCTGAAGCAGTTGGATCATCTGCCGCATTCTGCTTCTTGGCATCATGATTAGCACAAAGGGTTTTCTGCTGTCCTGCAGAGATGGAAAAAGTCCTGCTTACAAATGGACCAAGTTTCAGTGTACAGCAGAGTTTGTACCAGACTAATAAGCCACGTCATTCAATTCATGTGCTCAGGTTGTTATGCACTCCGAAAGGAAACAGAACTAACTGCTGGATTCTGAAGGCAATCTGTGGGGTCCTACATTACCTCCTGATTCTGGAAGAGGAAATTCTAATAGCAAATGCAGAACTTTGATCTTTGTAGACATGAGAAGAGCTGGCATTTAGGAACATTCATTTCAGGGAAATCAAATGATGTGTCTGTATTTTTACTACAGATAGTATAGGGAGCAGCCAGTTGAAGAACCAGATACAAAAAATCCAGACCATTGGCAAGAAAATACTTCTCCTTAAATTCTGTATGCTATCATGGTACAGAATTAGGCTACAGTGCCACATAGGCCAACCAAGCGTAGAACCAATTCCACTAAATACTGGTAGACAAAGCAGCAAAAACAGGGACAATATTCAGCAGACAGGCCTTTCTACCCACAGCTCAGCATGTTCTGCCATCCGAAAAGCAAGGCCTCTTGTCAAGCTCAGCTATTTCCCTTCTCAGTGTATTCTAGCACCACTGATACCCACTGGTATCCTCCTGTAGAGTGCCATCATATTGTCATCATCCAAAGGGAAAACCCACACAGCAGAGCATACAGCACTACACCCATGCTCCAAATATCCGCCTGAAAAACAAAAAGACAAGCTTACAAACCTGAAGCACCTCAAATGGCTTCCTGACAGACTGGATTGTCTGCCCTTGCCAAAGCCCACATATAGCCCATGAAAAGCTGGCTCTTTCCCTCAGGAAAAAGAGCCTTATCGTCCCAGAGAAAGCATATAACCCTCATTCAATTGCCCTTTCACTCAGCTTAGAGCACTACTAAAACCAGCATCTTCACCTTAGCTCATCACACTGCTGCACTTCCTTTTACAAGGATTTCACTGGCAAAAATGAAATCAAAGCCGTCACAAGGGATTTAGCACAGTTACGTGTTACTGGCTACGAGAGCTGTCAGCACAGTCACCTGTCTGGCTTTGCTGCTGTTCTATTTATGTACAGGCACAACAAGGTTCAGACACCTCACAGTGCAGTTCTCACTTTGACTGTAAAGAAAAAGGAGGCTTGAAAAGCAGCGTGTGGAAAACAAAGAAACAAGAATTAGAACAACAGTGGGGCCATGGCACTTGTAGGAATTGCTCCGCCTTTAACAGCGATTCAAGAAGGATGAGGGCATTCCAAACCAGACCAGTTTGACAGATTAACAACTGCAAGTAGTGGGTTCCAAAATTCCAGACATGAAATCAAAGCTGGAAAAACTCTTCACATTTTCATCTCTCAATTTTTAGTACATTGTGCATTACAACGGAAACAATTCTTCACATACAACTTGGAAGCTAAAGACAAGTCTGACAAAACAGACTGCACAAAAATGATGGATAATTAACAGAGCAAATTGCTCTTTCAAAAACTTAGTAATAGAAAGAGATCTCTGAAGTTGCTGTTCTGTAGAGCACCAAAGCAGTCGCTTGAGGCAGTTCAGGATTAGCCTGAGACGAACCAGCCAGCTGTGTGAACTGAGACCAATTGCACTTCTTCTATTTTACTTTCATTCTATGTGACCTCACTAAGCAAATATTGTCTAAGACCATGAGTATCACATAAATGTGCAGATCTCAAGCTGCTCAATTATCTAGTACCCTTGGCATGATGCTTTATTTTCCTCAGCTATTCATCTAGTTTGTGCCTGTTGATTGTGCAACAACAGCCTGTTGGTCTCGATTACCTGTAAGAGGCTTTAAATTTGGCCAGGAAAAATCATTTGAGGATAAGTAATTATCTGGGACTCAGTAAGGCAGTCTTCCCATGCTTTCATAACAGCCGAGATACACACACACACAAACTCATGGAACCCCACTGTTTTGCACAATCCTGTGCACACTCACATGTGTCATGCACTGATTTCCCAGCCAGTCCTCATGGGGTCTATTACTTAGGACAGGAGTGCAGGGGAGCAGCCAGAAGCTGTTTGCATTCCCTGCTGTCTGCTGGGCAGCTTTGCTGGAGATGCTTGGGTTGCTTTGCTTTTCCTTGGGAGGTGGGAAGGAGCTTTGGGTTGGAGGCACATCCCGTGCCAGAGCATCTCGATGGCACGTGTGTGGCACTGATCTGCAGCAGATGAAGGGGAGGAGGTCCCAGCACAGCCCTGCACCATGCTCTGCCACACTGGGCAGCTTGTTCCTGGCTCAGCAGCGTCATCAGACAAGAAGCAGGGAAGGAAATCAAGGATGGGGGGTACCATCAAACGCAGTTAGTGCATGCCTGTGCAAGACAAACAGACCCAGAGCTTGCGGGTTATTCCTGCTTTTGTAGCATTTGTGTGCTGTAGCTGAGCAAAAGGTTCTGCTGCTTGAATCTTCTTCTGCAAGAGCCACCTACCGGTAAATGTCTGCAGGGATGGAGGATGTGACAGAAAGCATTTGTCTCCATGACAGCGTAGTTACACTTGGTCTAGAGAGTGAGAGAGGCAGGCAGCACTGCCTGATGTTGGTCAGGGCGAGCTCCTCCTGCTGCAGCGCGATGATGGCAGGGCTAGAGATGATCTGCAGGGACAGCTCACAGGTGGGAGCCAGGAATGGACACGGCGGGAGGACAGAGGTGTTAGGGAGCAGCCACGGCATCAAAGAGCATCAAAAGGCCCTGAAAAGCATCACAGCCACAGCCAGGAAGCTTGGGGTTTTCATGAGCAGCATCCAGGATGCTAGAGACTATTTGCTGCCATACACAACGGCAGCAGAGCTCTCGCTGCAGGCATCCCAAAGTCAGGCAAAATGGGAACACACCCAGAGCTCGGCCGCACAAACCCCACAGCCAGAGTGTTGTAAGCTGAGCTGCCTTGCAGTTTCTTGCACTCATCCCAATCTCTGCGAATGAAAACTCGGAATTCAGTCAAGGCATTGATTGAGCACGAGCGTGCCTTTATTCAATAGGAGAAAGGAGGGGGTGTGCGGTCTGGAGGAAAGATGGGACTCATCCTCTCTTGTAATCATGAGAGCTGCTCAGAGACCGTGCTGTTGCCCGGAGCCTGGGACTCGTGTCCTGATTCTGTGCCCCCCTGCGAGATGCTCAGCTTCTCCTCGGTGATGCTGACCTGAGCCTGCATGGTGGTGCTGCTGTCGGGGCACTCAGGCTGTGCTTGGGCTGGGCTGCACTGCAGAGACATTGAGTCCAGGCTGGTGCCTGAGGTGTCTGGTGGGCTCAGGTCAGCAGCTTCAGTAGGGATGGGATGAATGAAGGCTTCAACGATGATGACCTTCTTCTCTTGATAGCTGATGTTATACGGAAGGCTTTCATCTGAACTGCAGCATTCTGTGCTTAGTAACAACTCTTCATTGATGGAAGATGCGTCATCGTAACATGCCCTGCGTCTTGGGGATATACAAGGGCTCGGGTCACCTAGGAAGGAGCAGATGTACAGCAGTTAGTGTCGAACGTTCGCAAGATGAACCATGGAGATTCTTGACATTTGGCTATGTAGTGGTGGTGGGCAGAAGCAAATAGGCTTCTAGCAACAGTGTCACTGTCTTGAAAGTGATCCACGTGCAGGTCCAGCTCTTGTGTTGACAAGAGACTCATTTGGGAAAGACAGGGATCAACTGAAGATGTCAGGCACGGGCTTGAACGCCAGAAGGAGGTACAAGCCCACTGAAAGCATGAATTCTACCTGTGTTGCTGACAAGCAGTGTTTTGTAAGCTGGACTTGCACCCTTACCTGCCAGGACCAAGACTTCTGCTTCAGAGGGCTCCCTGGCACTGCTCTGCAGTTGGCGTTTGGCCACAGGGGATGGTTTGCCCAGGCAGAAGCAGGAACACCAACTGCCAGCTGCTGACTCTGCCCTCTTCCTGGGAGAACTCATTCTGCAGAGAAAACAGAGCATGCTGTCAGACGTGGTGCAGGGTGATGGAAGAGCTGCACCGAGCCCTGGCCAAAAGTTGCCTGTTCTGGGCACTGCCTGCTTTCTGCTGAAACACAGCTTAGAAACGCCCTCTGTTTCAAACAGCAGAGGATGCTTCCATTCCTACAGCTCAGCCCTCAAGTCCTGAAGGCTAAATACCTCTCAACGATGTCAAGCAAGGACATGGATCCGGAGAATGTTGGAGGCTCAGGCTGCTTTGCTCTCCCAGGGCTGACCTTCACCAGGGAACAAAGGCCGTTGATGAGCTTGCCCCATTTCTTTGGCTCTGCGCAACAAAACAAAGAAACCAGTTCATTTCAGGCCTGGCTCGGTTGGACGAAGCTGAGCGCAATGCATTCGACAGAGCATGTAACAACGGGAAGAACATTCCCAACAAGGACACGCAAGAATGGATTTTCCCCATCCCTGGAGGTGCCCAAGGAGATTACTGTAGTTCTCTTTCTAAGCTTGCTGAACTTGGGCATAAACAAACCCCCTGAAAGTAACATTCTGACCCTATTTGACTAACTCGCATTGTCAAATGTAAATTACGCACCTGGCTTTGGCAATGAATTGAGGAGGGAATCGGGAACTTTTCCGCTGATGAGTTCCATGCACTCACCAGGGAAAAGCCCAACCTGTAATTAGAACAAAAAGACAGGTGAGCATTAGCCCGAGCCCAGAGCCAAAGGGAAGGTCCACTGACAGTGACACAGGGCAACTGTTTGCATCCAGCAGCCATCCTGTGCAGGCAGAGCAGCTCCAAGCTGAGATTCCCAACTCTACTGAAGTTGTGCTCTCTAGTCAAAAACGTGTGCCTACCTCAAAGCCACGCTTGCCTCTCCACCAGGGGCTCAGCCTGTTGATATGTCCTCATATCAACAATGCTCACCAGATCTCCGACCTGAAAGAGATTGAAACATCAATCCCAGATTCAGCAAATCTGGTAGGAAAACAAAGCAGAAAGGACTGCCCTCTTCTATGCACGACAACACGGAACGCCTGGAACTGCTTACCTCCAGAGAGAGCTCATCTGGCCCCTGGGCGACGTGGCTCTTAATAACATGGGCTGCCGCAAATGCTGGTACGTTTAAAGATGACATAGCACGCACCAGCTGCGGCTTCTGCATGTTATCAGCCTGCAAAACAGAGAACAGGCCGCGGTCAGGAGCTGAGGACAAACCACGAGGATTTCAAGGTGAGGAGCACATCTGCAGAGAAAGCTGCAGCAAATGCGCTCCGTCCTTCTCAGGAGCACTTCAGAAGGAGCTGCACGTCTCATAGCTCTGGAGCAGCACTTCTTCCCCACCCTTCACTACTCCAAGCAGCTCCAACAAACTTCTCAGAAGAAATCCAGGCCAGCACAGACCTGGCAGACCAGAACCAAGTGCAGCTTGTGTGACGGCAGTGCCCACTCCTTGCTTCCACCCTGCTCCAGCAGGTTAAGGAGTCTGAGCCTCACTGGCCTTTGACAACTCAAGACTTTCAGCACCTCATGCCAACATTTCTCACTAAGATACACCTCAGGCATTGAATTCTCTTCTCACTACCTCCTCCCAGTCCTCCCCTAGGAACAGAAACCATTCAGATTCTACAGCAAACACATCTACCCTGCAAGAGCACACTGAACCACCTGCAACAATGAAACATGGTTTTGGAGAGTGGGTTTGAAAACACACCTTTAGACAGCTGTCTCCCTGTAGCCAAAAGGAAACCAAGCAGCAAAAGAAGAGTCCAGCCTGAAATATGCCCATGCTACTAGCCCAGGTTTTTCACAGTCAATGCAGAATCCATCCTGCTCTTGAGTTAACAAATGACCAGTGGGTCTCCCCTTGCTCCACCCCTTCTCCTTCAAAGCCAGAAAAAGAAAGAAAAACAAGTAGAAGAAAACCCAGACGTACCTTTCCACACACAAAGCAGAAAGTGGAACAGCAGTTGTCTCCTTCCTGAGACATGGTGGGGCGCATCCCAGAGGAAGCCCAAGTTCTTTGCTTCTCTCCACAGGGACTTCAAGCACTCTTGGCAAGAGCTGCTTTGGTTCTTTCTTCAATTGCTTCCATCACCAGAATCTCCTTTGGAAAAGGAACCCGAATGAAAGAATCAGCAAATGAAAAAGAATGAGCAATAGCCACTTTACCAGCTTTCTTCTGACACTCAATTTAGACTCTTGACTCGGGCAAGGTCTTAAAATCAGCTGGTTACAAGAACTGTCCCAAAATATATCCAACATCTGTACAGCTGCCGTTATTTCTGACAGCGAGTGTAATCACAGAATCATAGAATGGCCCGGGTTGGAAGGGACCTCAAGGATCATGAAGATCAATCACCTCCCTGTCCCTGCTGGCCATCCCCTCTTCTGATGGAGCCCAGGGGACCATTTGCTCTCTGAGCTGCAAGAGCACGCTGATGGCTCACGTTCTGTTTTTCATCCACCAGGACCCCCAGGTCCTTCTCTGCGGGGCTTCTCTTAAGGACTGCTCCTCCCAGTCTGTAGAAATGCCTGGGATTCCTCCAGCCCAAGTGCAAAACCTTGCACTTTGCTGTGTTCAACCTCATTAGATTCACGTAGGCCAACCTCTCGGTTGAGCTCCCTCTGAATGGCATCCCTTCCTTCCACTGCGTCAGCCGCACCACTCAGCAAACAGCAGAGGGTGCACTCCATTGCATCATTGGTGTCTCTGATAACCATGTAAAAAAGCACTGGTCCCAAGACAGACTCCTGGATGACACCACTTGTTATCGGCCTCCACCTGGACATCAAACCATGAGTCACCACCCTCTGTCCTCTAAAAACCTCTTTGTCTTCTACTCCTGCTGCAGCTGCAATGGCTGCACCAGCATGACTCACGTGTTTGACAATCCTCCAGCTCTGGCCTAGCCATGCACAGCAGCAGTCCGTCTCCCTCCCAGCTCACTCACCAGTGTGCTGCTGTGCCCCAAATTCAGTGCAGCAGCATTGAGAGCAGGCAGCACCCATCACCCTCCTCTAACTCTCTCTGCCAGCTGCGATGAGGACTGAAACAGCACGCCCACCCCAGCCCAGCTTTTCTGCTGAGACACCTCCCAGCAACCACCCAGCACCAATCCCAGTTGCTGCAAACTGTCTGAGAGCCTGCTGGAGTGCACTGACAATAACTTTGTGGGCCAAGCATTAAGCACACCAAGCAGAAGGGAAGCATTACTGGACATGGTGCACAGCACTTAACAGACTGGAGGTGGTCAGGGCTGTAGTGACCATGCCCTCCTAGAGTTCCTCATCTCAAGGAATGTGTGCCTGGCAAAAAGCAAAGTCAGGACCCTGAGCTTCAGGAGAGTCAGCTGCAGGCTGTTCAAAGAATTCTTGCATGAGAGACACTGGAAAACTGTTTTTAGGGGTAAAGGAATGGAAAAGAGATGGTAACTTTCTCAGAAAACCTTTCTCAGAGCTGGAGCTCTGAGCTCCATCCCGACCACACGAAACACAGCAGAGGAGGCAGGAAAGCAGCATGGCTGAACCTGCTGGTTACAGGGAGCAACAAGAAGGAAATGGAGAAACAGCGGAAACGGAGACATGCAGCCTGGTCACTTTGGTGGCCTTCTACAGTGGAGTGACAGCATCAGTAGGGAAAGGAAAAGCAACTGACATCACTCAGCCAGACTTTTGCAAGGCCTTCGATGTTGAGCAAGTTTCCTGTTAGAACTCAGTGTGAACAAATCTACCACTGAGCAACACCCTGAGCCCCCACTCACCTCAGCAGAGGAAAGCCTGCACCCCAGCCTTCCGCCTATTCTGCTCCATTGATGGAAGCACACCGGGCATCATTGCTACTCACCCGACCAATGATGATAGGGGCAGAAAAGGGAATTCCTCTTTACCTTTCAGATGAAAAATTGATGACTGTGTGGAACCTTCCCAGTACCGCTGCGGGGCCTTCCTTTACTTGTATCCTGCTGCTCCGTGTCACAGTGGGAGAGCTGCTCTGGCCTCTCCTCTCAGCCTGTGCCTCCTGCAGTGTGAGCAGCTTTGTGGATAGAGGAGACACCCACACAGACTTGGGCCTGGATAGAGAACTGTGCCCTACAACATAGGTACATTTACATCATGCTCTTTTCCTTGTGTGTGAGCAATCCTTGCTCTTTTCAGATGGTACTATGAGCGTGTGACACCCCAAACACATAGTTAGCATCTGTCCATATCATTAAGGCTCTCGTCAAGGCAGTTATTTCAGCCTTCTGAGGGGTAGTCCCCACGGCTGATGGTTGTGCTTCCATTCCCTGCTCAGTAGCAGTTACTGCATGTCCTGCCTTACAGCCTCCTTGTCTCACAAAACTGCAGCTGCTGGTAAACCAGGCGTCTTCTGCATCTTCTAAGGGTTCGTCCTTCAGCTCCGACCGACTGGATGTAATGTGCAGCATCAGTTGTTTCAAAGCAGTGATGTCATCCTGGTTCTCCACCAGGGGAGTTCCGCTAAGGAAAGATACTGGGTTGGCAATAGTAGTTACAATTATTTCTATATCACCCTGCTCTACCAGGATGGCCTGGTATTTCGGGAATCTTTGGGGTGAACAGATGCCATTCAGAGGGACCTTGACAGGCTGGAAAGCTGGGCTCGGGTGAACCTAATGAGGTTCAACACAGCAAAGTGCAAGGTTTTGCACTTGGGCCGGAAGAACCCCAGGCACCTGTACAGGCTGGGAGGAGTTGTCCTTGAGAGCAGCTCGGCTGAAAAAGACCTAGGGGTCCTGATAGATGAGAAACTTAACATGAGCCAGCAGTGCGCTCTGGCAGCCCGGAAAGCAAATGGGATCCTGGGCTCCATCAGGAGAGGGGTGGTCAGCAGGGATAGGGAGGTGATCGTCCCTCTCTACTCTGCTCTTGTGAGGCCCCATCTGGAGTACTGTGTCCAGGTGTGGAGCCCTCAGTACAAAAAAGATATGGAGATTTTGGAAAGGGTCCAGAGGAGGGACAGGAAGATGATCAGGGGGCTGGAGCACCTCCCCTATGAGGACAGGCTGAGGGAGTTGGGTTTGTTCAGCCTGGAGAAGAGAAGGTTGCGGGGTGACCTCATTGCAGCCTTTCAGTACCTGAAGGGAACTTACTCCCAGGAGGGGAGTAAACTCTTCGAAAGGGCTGATAATAGCAGGACTAGGGGAAATGGTTTTAAGTTGAAGGAGGGAAGATTTAGGTTGGATGTTAGGGGAAAGTTCTTTACTAGAAGGGTGGTTAGGTCCTGGAACAGGCTGCCCAGTGAGGTTGTGGATGCCCCGTCCTTGGAGGTGTTCAAGACCAGGTTGGACGGGGCCCTGGGCAACCTGATCTAGTAAAGGCGTATGTTTGGTGGCCCTGCTAGGCAGGGGGGTTGGAACTACATGATCCTTGAGGTCCCTTCCAACCCGGGTAATTCTGTGATTCTGTGATTCTGTGGGGTGAAAGCCAATGTCCCCCTTTTGCCTCCAATACAGTAAACACTGCATGAGATATTAAAACTGGTATCCTTTGGCCCAGTGTAGATTGATGGGCTTCTTGAATATTGAGCACCAGTGCACCCTGGATATCCCTTACTCACTTCAAGCTGTTTCAAGTTTACCATCAATCCGTAGCTGTGTATCCATGGTCGGCACCCTCCTGTCATTCCTGGCAACGTATGGAGTTCCTTGGCAGTTTGCAGCTCAGGGGTTGAGCAGATGGCTTCTTTCTTGGCAGTCCTTAAGGTTCAAAGTCCAGCTGTCATCTCCTATCCCAAATACGTCACTTGCTGCTGAGTTAGTTGTGCTTTCTGTAAACCAAGAAACTCAGCAAACTCTCAGTCTATTGTACACAGTCCTTTTGTTGCTGTGGCACCCACGTGCTCCAGTAAAGTTCCACCCTAGGATGGAGGATCCCAGGTCTCAGGCTCACGAGTTGACCAGTTCTCAACAATCATTTAGCTGTTCTCACAACCCTGGGTAACACTGTCCAGGTTCACTGAGTCTCTTCTCCCTCTATTAGGGAGAACAGATACACGCAAGTACTCGTATGCTATCATGAGGAATTCAGTAGGTTACATTTAATTTAGAAGCATGATGCAATCAAAAGCTCGCTTAAATAAAAGCATACCCTTTTCTTTCACTCAAAATAATAGCCCAGAAAAAAATAAAAACAAAACAAAACTCTCATCATAATTGTTAAAGAAATTATCTACTAAATCTCGATGGAGAGTGGAGACACATGCTAGTTTTAGGAACACAGCACTTATCTCATTATCTGAATGCATCTCAAGGCATGCTCCTTGTGAAACTGTGAGAACTTCTATCATTAACAGACGTGTACCATGCCCTGATATATGGTTAAACCGCTTGCAGTGCACTGTCAGATGTACAGGATGGCAGCTGTATGTGCTGTGACCAAATAAACCCCACACTGAAACCTTTCAGAATTTTAGGACCTACAAGTACTGCATTCATATTAAAAGTAAAAAATTCCTAAGCTACACATGTTCTAGGTTTCCATTTGTTAGATACAACATACCTTTGGAAGTAGGCGCCTAAAAAGATATGCCTTCTACTTGCTTCTCTGTCTGGCTCTTCGAAAAGAAGGCCTTTGGAGCAGGAAATGCAAAGGGCAGCTCATTTCTTAACACTGACTCTGCATCAACATCCTCTGTGTTTGCACGCTTCTTAGATGCCACTTTTCTTGTCACTGGAGTTGACAGTGTGAATTCCATATCACCCAGTTGAGTATCATGCCTCGAATGGTGCCAGAGACGGAACAAAAGGTTTTCTGATCACAGCCGGAGAAGTTACTGTCAAAGAAATTCTAACAGCTGAGAAGGTCAGACACAATGCTTATAAAAATATCATACATTATTTGGCTATTGAACAAAACAGTTGAAAACTCTGATTCTCTCCTAGAATAAGTTCGTTTCTTATAGACTGTCAAGCACCATTTTTTTATTTGTTCATCTCAATTCTCCATTGAGGATTAACCTTCACCAGCTTATCTAAACATAAATATGAATTATCACTTGGTTTAGTTAAAAATTTGAATAATATCACAGTGGATTTTGTTGTCCAACACAGTAAGATTGAATTTCTTTCGGTACCTTTCAACCTCTGCCTACCTCCAGCCTAACTCCAGAATCTTATTAACTGTGCCTTATCGCTTCCCATTGTGTTTTAAAATCCTCACTGACTCCTTTACTTGTTCCCTTGCTTGCTGTTTCTGTGCAAACCAAACACTGGAGTTAGGGATCACGTCAAACCAACCATGGCCTACAGGTAGAAGGCAACAAAATTTATGCTTAACATACTTCTTTGCTCTATCTTTATCTTCCTTTGGTCAAGGTCCACTAGATACTTAAATATGGAGTAAGCACTAGATACAATGAGAAGCAGATTTCTAGATTAAGAGCTGTATTTTTTCTGTAAGAAACTAGCTGTACATCTTCACACACCTGCTTTGTCTTCTGAGTATTTAGATCGAGTGGAGATTCTTCAAACACTGAAGCTACATCAGAAAATTCCATGGATCCAAACGCATCTGGCACATGGCTGCAGTCTGGCACATCTTCATATGCCAGAGCCTTTTCAGACAGAAATGTTCCACCGTGATTCTTTTGCAGAATTAGAAGGAAGATTTCATCAGAAGATTTCACCACTAAAGTCTAAATAAGATTGGTTTGCAAGTTCCAAACTATGGCTAACAGCTAATGGAAGTCCACAGGCCAGCAGCAACAACTTTTATATTATGTTCTTAATATTCTAATTGTTGATATGACGTTCATATAAAGAGCAGAAGGGAAATTACTCTTAGAGCTCAAGTCATCTTTCACAGCCTGCGTCAACAAGAGCAGCACCTCATAGCCTTTGGTTTCAAGACCTGGACCACAAGCTAGCTAATGATTTTACACAGAATTCCAGAGTTCAAGTCACTGTTTACATTAGGGCTGAAATTGTACTGAAAGCCTTCAAGTTCATCACACTTAATTATCACTGGCACCACACATAACTCCACGTTACATATGTGATCACACGCAACCTGGCAACTTCAGACAATTCCCAAAGCACTCCACTTGCACTTGGCTACTAAAGTACAGAAAAAGGAATTAACATCAGAAATAGCTGCAGTCAAAACCATCTAAGAATCCAAGTCTCCAGGAAACAAGGAAAGCAAATCCTCTCCAGGACTGTGTTCTAAAAGGAAACAGATCAGAAAGGTGAGTTCTTCCCCCCTTTGACCACCCACTCATGTAACGTCCATGTCATTTCTAAGTATGCTGCCCAGACCAAGACTGAGGATGCTTCAGAAGAAGACCTTCCCTGCTAAGCCAAACAGAACAAGTAAGGTACCAAAATATGTAGAGCCAAACGAGGAAAGGTGCTCTAAGAAGGTAAGCATCACAAGAGACCAACAGGAATACTTACACAATCCAAACAATGCACAGTTTCTGTTCTACAAGCTGCCAAGAGGAATGTGTGCAGTACTCACAGCGCACCATGTACACTGCTTACTGCAGTCATACTGCTTCGTAGGACCAGCCCAACTTACTAAAACACTTTAATGAGCAATCCGAACTGTCTGGATCAGCACGGTTCACTTGGAAGGGACCTTCACAGATAAACCTGAAGAGGTGAGGCGACTGCACTATCTAAACCTTAAAGCATATAGGACCTTAAAGCATAAGCTTAAAGCACAGAAGCATGACCAGCAGGTCGAGGGAGGTGGTGCTGCCCCTCCACACTCCTCTCATTGAAACCCCATCTGGAGCACTGCACGCAGTTCTGGAGCCCTCAACACAAGAAGGACTTGGAGATGTTCAGGCAGGTCCAGAGGAGGGCCATGAAGGTGATCAGAGAGGGCTGAAAGCACCTCTACTATGTGCACAGGCTGAGAGAGATGGGGCTCTTCAGCCTGGAGAAGACTCCAAGGAGACCTTAGAGTGGCCTTCCAGTATCTGAAGAGGGCCTACAGGGAAGGCTGGGGAGGGACTTTTCATAAGGGCAGGTAGCAACAGAATGAGGGGAAATGGCTTTACATGGGAAGAAGGTAGATTAGGATTGGATATTAGGAAGAAATGCTTTACTGTGGGTGTGGTGAGACACTGGAGCAGGTTGCCCAGCAAGGCTCCAATATGATTGCTTTGCAAGTTCCAAACTATGGCTAACAGCTAATGGAAGTCCTCAGTCCAGCAGCACAAAATTTTATATTATCTTCTTAATATTCTAATTGTGGATTTGACGTTCATATAAAGAGCAGAAGGGAAATTACTCTTAGAGCTCAAGTCATCTTTCACAGCCTGCGTCAACAAGAGCAGCACCTCACAGCCTTTGGTTTGAAGACCCGGACCACAAGCTAGCTAATGATTTTACACAGAATTCCAGAGTTCAAGTCATTGTTTATGTTAGGGCTGCAATTCTACTGAAAGCCTTCCAGTTCATCACACTTCATTATCAATGGCACCACAGATACCTCACAAAGAAGCATTATGACACCACAAAGGGGCATTATGACGTCAGAAAGGGCATTATGACATCACAAAGGGCATTATGAATCACAACGGAGCATTATGACATCACAAAGGAGCATTATGACGTCTCAAAGGGCATTATGACGTCACAAAGGGCGTTATGACACCACAAAGAAGCATTATGACATCACAAAGGGGAATTATGACGTCAAAAATGGTCATTATGACGTCTGAAAGGGGCATTGTGATGTCACAAAGGGGTGTTATGACATCACAAAGGGGTATTGTGACATCACAAAAGAGCATTAAGACATCACAAAGGGGAATTAAGACGTCACAAAGGGCATTATGACGTCACAAAGAGGCATTATCACGTCACAAAGAGGCATTATGAAAACAAAGGAGCCTTATGACGTCTCAAATGGCATTATGACATCACAAAGGGCATTATGACGTCACAAAGGGGCATTAAGACATCACAATGGGTCATTATGACGTCAGAAAGGGGCATTATGGCATCAGAAAGGTGCATTATGATGTCACAAAGGGTGTTATGATGTCACAAAGGGGCATTATGATGTCACAAAGGGGCGCTGGGAAAAGATCTCTGTGTGGAGATTGCTTCTACTAGAGGTAGTTCTATAAGACTGTTATATAGAGCTGTGCAGGGGCTGTAAATCTGTCTGCAGAGGGTGATGATCAGTTCCAAGTGTCTGCAGTCAATGCTCATGGACAGAGCCCATCCAACCTGGCCTTGAATGCCTGCAGGCCTTGAATGGGGCATCCACAGCCTCCTTGGGCAACCTGTTCCAGTGTGTCACCACCCTCTGAGCAAAAAACATCTACCTAAGATCCAACCTATACCTCCCCAGTCTCAGTTTTAAACCATTCCCCCTTGTCCTATCATTATCCACCCTCATAAACAGCCATTCCCCCTCCTGTTTATACGCTCCCTTCAAGTACTCAAAGGCCACAATGAGGTCTCCCCACAGCCTTCCATTCTCCAGGCTAAACAAGCCCAGATCCCTCCACCTTTCCTCATAGGAGAGCTGCTCCAGCCCTCTGATCATCACAGTGGCCCTCCTCTGGACCCCCCCCAACAGCTCCACATCCTTCCCAGGCCTGGACACAGTGCTGCAAATATGGCCTCACAAGAGCTGAGCAGGAGTGGACAATCACCTCCCTCTCCTGCTGGCCACCCCTTTTTCAGTGCAGCCCAGAACACACATGGATCTATCTTTTCCATACGGATATTCCCATCTGTGTACATATATATACCACACCTACACCCCCACAATCTGCTACAACTCCATAGAATTTTCAAGGTTGGAAAAGACCTGGATGATCTTATGATCTTATGATCTCAGATCTTATGATCTGGATGATCTTATGATCATCCAGTCCAACCATCACCAATACTTCCCAGTTAAATCACATCCCTCAACACAACACCCAAACTTTTTGTCAACTTCCCAGGGTTGGTGACTCTACATGAGAGAAAAGGGCACTCAGATAAGGGATTCTGCATTTGCTATTAGCAGAGGTGGGATGAGACCGAGCACTGCCCCAGCTCCTGGGATAATGCAGAAGGGCTGAGACCTTCCAGCTGCTTCCACCCAGGGTCACACAGCAAAGCCGACCCTGCAGGAGTCTGCATCATTCTTTGCATGGCATTGCTAAGAGGAAGATCCCCCCCCTACCCTTGGCTCTACACTCCAGCTGCTGTCTGCCATCTGTAAAGCCACCACAGCTCTCCTACTGGAGTTCCCATCTGCACAGTGACAGCTTGGTTTCTTCTTACTGTCAAAGCAGCCACAGCCTCAGTGCTTCTCAAATCTCCCCTTTTCAGCTGATTTCCTCTTTCTTGTGGCTGGGCAATTCCTCCCTCTCACAGTCATCCCTCTGCCCCACTCTGTGCCCACAGACCCAGAGAGGGCACACAGAGCCAGCCCTGTCCCAGCTGCTGCTGCTTCACATCTGACAGTCTCAGGAGCTGAGATCCAGGCCGAGACAGCAATGCCCAGACATGGTTTGTAGGACGTTTGTGATAGGAAATAGGGAGGCTTGTGATTAAACCTGCCCCCTAAGGAGGAAGGCAATGCTGCCTGCAGCCCCAGCAGGCATTACAAAACATCCCCATTTACAGGAGGGTTTTAAATAGCACAATTCAGGAACTACAACTGCACAAATTCCCGCATGCCCTGGAATAAGTTTGGGAATGGACATGGTTCTACCACCTGTGCAATGCCATAGAAATAACAACCATCCACCTGTAAACCTCCATCCTCTCCCCTGCTGCACAAAGGGAAGTTCAACAGCAGTGCACAAATGTCCCAGCAATGTCTGAGCACTGCTCTGTGCATCCCAACCTGCTCATCCCATCCACTCCTGGCTGGGCAGCAGGATTGGGGTGGCACATTGCAATGGGCACAGAGGAACATGGAAGCCCCACACATGTGAGGAAGGGGCTGGCTGTGCTCCACACTCACGTTATCAGACGTGATTTGCCCTTCTGTGGGGAGCCTCTGCTCTTTCCCAGCTCATCCTCCAGCGTCTGGGACTCCAGGATCTCATTCAGGCTGTTGTTGGCTGCGGGGCAGCTCCATGAAGAGCCTCCCCTCCACCGACCGGCACACAACAGCCGCTCCCGCGCACTGCGGCTCAGCCAATCGGAGCCGGCGGAGCTGCCGCTGCCCGATGGGACCACCCCCCCCCACATATTGACCCCCCAGACGAGGAAGAGGAGGAGGAGAGCGACGAGGAGCTGCCGCAGGAGCTGACGTTGGGGCGGGGGGGCAACGCGGGGGGGGGGTCGGCAGTGGGGGGTGGGGGAGGGGGTGGGGCAGCATTACCCCCGGACCCCGTGGACCCCCCCCAGCCAAAGTGCTGCTCTCCGACCCCCGCGGGCTCTTTGTGCAGCCGCTGCCCTCCAGTTATAGGACCCCCCCCCCCATATTGCGCTTTGCTCACCCCCACCTCCGGAACCCCCCCCCCACTCACCACATCGCCCCCTCCCCCCCCGGGTGGGGTTATGGGGGGTGGGGTGGGGTCGACGATGTGCCGTAAGCCGCGCCGGGGTCGTGTGACAAACCCCCCCCCCCATCAAGATGAATGGGGCGCTGTCGGGGGGGGGCTCAGCCGTAAGGATAAAGCGGGGGGGTTAATGATGGGGGGGGGCAGTGCTATAGGGAACGCAACTAATCTAAGCCCCCCCCCCCCCACATTAACACCCCATTGTGTGTGGGGGTGGTGGGGGTGGGGCACACAATAACCCCCCCAAAGGCCAAACAGCCCCAAAACCCCCCCTCAAAGCCGCTGACTTACGCTGTGCCCCCCCTGCATGAAGGGCCCCCCCCCATCGATTGAGCCCCCCCCAATCCCATCTATAGTTGAGAGCTATGCTTTTTGTAACCCCCCCCTTTTAAAGCCCCCCCCCCCCACAATGTTGTGCACGATGTGCTGCCCCCCATGAGCCCCTGACCCCCCCCCTTAAAAGATGGGGTGGGGGGGGTGGTCTCGGACCCCCCCTCCTTTAAACGATGGGGTGGGGGGGCGGATTGTCACTGCCCCCCAACACCAAAATGGACACCCCCCTTTTAAAGGATGGGGTGGGGATGGGGGGGTGGGGGGTGAAGGTGATCTCGCCCCCCCCCCCATTAAAACGGACCCCCCACCCCTTTAAAGGATGGGTGGGGGTCGGTTACGGGCCCCCCCGGCGCTGTGTGTGTATGTGCCCCCCCCCGTTTTGCTCCCCCCGTGGCGCAGTGTGCTGGGAAAGGATCTCTGTGTGGAGATTGCTTCTACTAGAGGTAGTTCTATAAGACTGTTATATAGAGCTGTGCAGGGCCTGTAAAGAGAGTTGAGGGGGACTCTAGTGGGCATATGGGGCTGTGGTGGGCAATAGGAGGACTAGGGGCTCTAGGGGGCTCTGAGGGTGTGTAGGGGTTGTGGATCAGGTTGGATCTTAGGAAGATGTTTTTCACTCAGAGGGTGGTGACGCACTGGAACAGGTTGCCCAAGGAGGCTGTGGATGCCCCATCCCTGCAGGCATTCAAGGCCAGGCTGGATGTGGCTCTGGGCAGCCTGGTCTGGTGGATGGCGTCCCTGCACATAGCAGGGGGTTGGAACTGGATGATTTTTGGGATCCTTTTCAACCCAGGCCATTCTATGACTGTACAGTTCCATAGTGGAACAAATATAATATGCTAACTATGTAAAACATGGAGTCAGACCTGTGTGATTTGTCCACACCAGGAGGTGATTAGAAAACAATTTGTAAGCTACAAAGCTGCTTGCTGGAAAGGAAAAGAAAATAAAACTACAAGAAAAAGGGAAATCATTTCTTCCTGAAAATAGGAAGAATTATAGATCTGACATGAAATTTGAGTGAAGCTCCTGATTTTATGAAGCTATTCCCATTATTTTCTTGGTGCTGTGTTTCCCAAATGAGTGGTTTCTGGCTCTGCTGCAGCACCAGTCTGCATGTGAACATCAACTCTGTTCACCATCTGGGAAGATTAGGACTTCCCTTCTCCTACCAGCACCACTGAATTACAGTTACTCAGTGGTTAAACAAAGGAATCCTTAAAGAAGGGTTTACAGCTGTCCTGTTGTCTGAAGTGCTTGGGGCATTCTGATGCTATTAAGCTCTATGTATTAACAAGTTAAAAAAGAAAAGGTAGGCATCTGATTGTTGTGACAGTTTCTAAGCGATTTGGAAAGCTGTACCACCCAACCACTCCTTCTATTTGATGGAGGTGACAAAGCTCAGTTTAATTTCTGACTGCTGTTTAAATTCTGAAGCTCGAGCTGGTTCCTGGAGCAGAAAAAGCTCGGAAGCTGTCCCTCCTACAAGCAGGCACCTCTGAGCAAAATATGACATCTCAGTTTCTGATGGTAAGGTCAGGAGATCTGATTCCAGCATCTAGCTTTTGGCTTAATACTGTGTTAGTGGGACCTTTGGCATCTAGCACTTAATGATCTTGAAGGTTTCTTCCAACCCAAGCCCTCCCATGATCCTATGATTCTGTGATTTCATTCAGGTTTATTGAGATGAGTTCTCCTGAATGTGCTGTTCTCCATATGATTATAATTGGAGTCCAGATGGGTGACTGAAACCAGACACCAAACTTTCTGATGGCCAAAATTAAATGAAATCAATCCTTTACTGTGTCAGTAGTCTGTAACTAGAGCCCATCAGGTAATTCCCAGCCTCCTGCCTGTATCAGTGGCTGCACACAGTGAAAAAGTCTGATGGGATTTTAACCTCTAAAATGTTCCAAAGCAACCAGAGGGTGAATATATTCACTATGTAAATACCTGCAGGAATAAGCTTGTCATGTATGTCCTCAGGTACCACAGTAGTTAATGGTGGGACTCAGTAGGTCATGCTGAAAGTTGAGTCTGCTGATTTTGAAGGTCTTTTGAAGGTCTTTTCCAGCCTACATGACCTTATGCTAATATTTCTGAAATTTATTTCTGTTCAGCTCCCAGAAAACCTCCCACCCAGCCCCCAACTGACCCTGTGGTGAAAAATAAAACAGAAACCTCAGTGACGCTGGCATGGTCCCCTCCGAAGATGCACCGCCCCATTCCAGTCGATGGCTACATTGTGGAATGCAAGAAACTAACTGGCTTCACCTGGGTGAGGTGCCACGAGTCTCATGTCCCCGTCCCAGAGTTCACGGTGAGCAATCTGTCTGAAGAGGCTGATGATCAGTTCCGAGTGTCTGCAGTCAATGCGCATGGACAGAGCCCGTCTCTGGAATTCCCAGGGAGCGTGCACCTTGGTAAGCACAAAAACCCCAATGGAAATGGGTCAGTGTGTGCTGAGCAGCTGTGTTGGTTCCCTAAAGATGCTTCCTTTGACTTTAAGGTTAGCAGTGCATTAACACACCAAAGGCTTTCCTTTATTCCTAGTTCTCCTATCTCCTATCAACCTCCAGCTACCACTAAAGTGATACGAGTTGTTTCTGTGACAGAGACATGAATATCCTTATCTTTTGATATCTCACATGTGCAAGAGGCAGAACTTTCTGTAACAGATCTTAAGCACAGAAGTGCTTCTTCTAGCACTCATGCAAAGGGAGAAGTAGAAATGTACCTATGATTTAATCTTCCATCTCTAAATGAGATACCAGACTTGCATCTAAAGAGCATTAAGACATACATGTTCTTCCTCAGACCCAGTCCTGGCTGTGAAATCCCCCCTAACAACTGGTGAAGCTGTACCTGGAGGGGATGCCATGTTTACTATTGACCTTACAACAACGTGCAAGCATGCCAGCTGATGAATGTCTGCAGTTCACAGCTATTGGCCAGTGCATTCAGTCACCAGGTTTACCACTGCATGACCATAGAGCAGTACTTTCAGCTGCAGGTTCAGACAGCCTTTCTGATTGCACTGGAATAGTTTAGAAGTAGGGGAGCAATCATTCCAATAATATCTCTATCAATCAGCTTTGCATGACAAAGTAGAACAAATAAACATTCATGATGGGAGGACCTGTTTGTCATTGGGTGGAAACCTCTGCAGAAGCATGTTTAGAGCATTATTAATCAGTAGAAGGAGATGTTTGGTTGATTTTTACTTAGTAAATCCAGCAAGAAGACCAAATGAAATATCGTGAATTGCTCAGCACTGACACAATGATGAGTGCAGGAACAGAAGGTGATACTTTTTCAGAGATGTTGCAGCAAACATTGACCACGTTAGCCTGATATAAATTGAAATAACGAGGCCTTTGCTCCTGACAGGTGCTGCAGTGAGATTTACCAAGAAGAGCAAAGATGTAGAAAAGATCTGCGCTTGGCTGCGTGAGGAAGCCAAACTGCAGGCTGAGCTTTCAGACACAGGCGCTACTGTGGAGTGGATGAAGGATGGGAAGGAGCTCAAGGCCAGTGAAAATTATGAACTGCAAATTGTGGGGAAGAAACACACCCTGAAAATTCACAACGACTCAATGGATGATGCTGCAAGTTATCAGTGCATCTGTAAGGGGGATAAAATGCTCTATCAGCTTTCAGTGAAAGGTATGTGACAGTCTGGGCTGTCCTCTTCCTGCCCAGGGCCAGCAGACTGCATTCACCTGACTCCCCGACAGTCCAGCTGTTGTCAGACAGCATCTGGGGTGTTTTCAGTGGCTGTTTTGTGTTGGAAGTAACCGCGGGAGACAAGTCTCATGCTATCATGGTCAACAAGCCTCGTTTATTAGGTGTTACAGCATCTCATTTATACAATCAGTAATAAGTTCATGCATATTGCAAAAGTTAAGCTCAGGATTGGTGAATTAGACATTACTTCATCTGACCTTTGTGGTTAGTCTTATAGATACTTTTTCTTTGCAGCTTTGTCTACACCTTGCTACACATCTTGCTTTTCCCTTAGGCCGTCCTTGCCTCTAGATACATATTTCGTCTTTAGCTACATACCCTGTCTTTTCACATACTGATTTCTTCTCAGCTGCCTAGCCCGTGATCGGCCCTAGGATAGACCGTCTTTGTCTTTAATCACGTTCATTCTTTTACAATTTAACTAGTGGAATCTCTTCATGTCCTTTCTCATGAAGCCATTCTGCATAAACACTCTCCACATTTCCCCCGTTTTCTTTTAAAATGAAAAGGCTCAGTTCAACGACCGATTAATCATATTTAACAAGCAATTCAGTTCGTTTGTTCAATCAGTTCTCATGTAGTTTTATCCTGCTCCATAGCTGCTGCTCTGTGAACTTCTCATCTCGATCCATGGCTGCTGCTCCATAAAATTCTTCCTGTATTACAGCAATTCCAAGATACTGCCTCTAGAATAACAACACTACTTATATTAATGACATAACTATTACAACTCAATCAAGACCTCGATTGACAATACTCTAAAAGTGAAAAAAGAGACAAGTCAAATACAACACAACAACATTACTGTTAAACCTACTAAAAAGAACAAACATGTTTGTACTGCAACCTAAGTTTCTTCAACCTAAAAATAAATCCGTGAGGGTTCCATTGTGTTAATCTGTAACTGATCAGTAAAAGTCTTCAATTTTTATATACTCTGATATATTGATTTTAATGACCACTAAAATTTGTGCAATAAATGCTTTTAAGATGTTCATAACCATGCTCTACCAACTGAGTTATCCGGGCTAATAATTGATTAATGATTGTGCAATTTTATGAAGTAGCATGTCAAATAGAACCAATTTTAGAGGACAAATGTACTAGAGTATCACTAGGGGCATTAATACTTATTGACCCTTGAGAAACAGCAAGCTGTGTTGGTGGTGGATGCGACAGGTAGTGCCAGCAGGGCGTCCCCTGCTTCAAGGTGCACATTTCCTCTCTCATCCATCACAGATTCTCTCCTGCATTCAGGGTCTGAAGGATTTCTTCCAGTTGTACACCATATCCGCATGGCCAGTGCGTGATATAGAGCCCAAGTGGAACACCTGCTTGGAAAACAAAATAAACTATCAAATTTAGTTCTATTAGCGTGCACTTTTGTCTAAAATGATGCATGGTTATATTTTCAGATCCCAATTAATTGGATGTAAAAGAGGTATCCATTTTATGATACAGGGTCATAGACTAGAATTCCTTTCCAGGTTTTGTCTTTGCAAATTAAGAAAAGCTAATTAATAGGCTAATAATATCATAACCAAACAGTACTAAAACATTAAAAGATCTATTCCTGTAGATTCTAGCATTGATTACATCAAATCCTGTTTAATACACATCTGATCTATTACTAAAATAGAAGAAGCACACAACATCCTAGCTAATGCCTTAAACTCTAAATCTTGAGACTGCATTGGTAAAACAGAAAATCACACACTACGTCAAACTATTAGTAATATTATCTATAACACAGCAAGTTACAAAGCAATACCACTAAGTAAGAAACACACAATTACAATTACTATAAAGGCTGGATGCTATTTTCTGCCTTCAGATGAGACCGAAGATATCATGCTGGAACCCACATAGGGCCAGTCCCTGTGGAAATACGAGCATATTCACGACCCCAAGTTGTCAGTGGTAGAGGACAGTCCCAAAGTCCTGTGGCCATATTCCAAACATTAACCATAGGCTGTTCCTTTAGCACCGGGGAAGCCTCAAAATGACGATCCACATAAGCTGTATCTGTATGAACATGATTCAAAAACTTCATCACAAGCACAAGCAAAACCTTGCATAATATTTCTTGTAGTGTGTCTCCCATATTCCCCCTTTTTTGTTTAATAATAAGAATGGATTTCAATGTTTGATAAATGTGATCAGTGATAGCTTGTCCAGTGGGTGAATGAGCAATGGCTGTAGTATGTTTAACACACCCTTCTTGGGGGAAAGTTTGAGTGGCCTTAGAGGTATATGCAGGCCCATTATCTGTTTTTGTAGTATGTGGGATTCCCATAGCAGCATAAGCAGATAACCAGTGTTTACGGGTGTCATGACTGTGTTCACCTGTATGTGCTGTGGCAAATATGTAAGAAGAATGAATATCTATTGTTACATGTGCATATTTTAGACGGCCAAATTCAGGAATGTGAGTGACATTTGTCTGACACAGTTGAAGAGGTGCTGTGCCACATGGATTTGTCTGAGTCTGAGGCAATGAGCTATCAGTCAAATTATGTAGCTGATATTCAGTCACAAACACGGTGTATTGCATAGGAGATAGGATCATTCTTAACACAGTTTTCCAGTCGTGAGGGGTCATAGCGTAAGTGTCACTGTTTGTAACCAAAAGATTGTATGTAAAGGCTGACTGAACTCTGTATGTTCTCACTGACTCCCTTAGCTCCTTCACTGCCTCATAAGGCAGGGATTCCAAATGGGGGACCTGATTAGGAAAGGTTTGCAACGTGTCAGCATCACCCCTTAGTATTGTTTCTTCTCTGCAGTGCTCTAAGACATCACAGTACGCTGTAGGGAAATTTGTCATTCCTGCTTCCTTCAAAGTATCATCAGGAGGAAATGCGTCCGATTCTCTTTCTGGATCTACTGGACCTGGGTCATAACGATCCCCTGGTTTCAGTCCATCCGTGTCTTTAACCACGTTACACACGGGCTGCAGAGACACAGCTGCGCAGGACGAGGGAGGGGCGGCATGGCGAGGTGCAGAGAACGACGTGGGCGAAGCAGAGGGCGGGGGTGCTGTAGAGACCGACAACGCGACGAGCGACGTGTGCGGAGGGGCAGGCGGCCGCTGGCTGGGAACGGCAGCTTGTATCGGAGCGCGGCCGCTGTTCTTTCGTGCGCTGCTTCTCACATTTCCCGACTTCCTATAGCATACAGCAGCGTTGTGGGTGTTGGATTGACACTTGCTGCGCCAAATCCCAGTGGCTTGGCACTCGTGACGGATGTGGCCAGTTTTTTCACAACGGAAACATTTCATGAGGGAGCTGTTCTGCGAGCGTGGGCTTGTAGCGACTGCAGCTTGGAGGGGTGCAAGGGCTGCTAACACTTGATTCTGAGAAGCCTCAGCCTGTGCCTTTAATCCTGCCCCTAGCTCTTTAATAGCCTCAACTATGAAAGCCTGAGCCCCTGTGGGCACGCTCGATAGTCTGTCTAACGCCTCCTCTATTGTCCAGTTACTCCTCAAGGTACTTAGAATGCCATGAGCTGTAGCATTACAATTCTGAAGTGCACAGTGTTTTAGCATTATTTCCCTCATGTACTCTGGTACTCCAGCCTTCTCTATGGCTCCAGCTACCTTATCTAGAAACGCTCCAAAATTCTCATTTCTTCCCTGCCGGATTCCCATATAAGACGACAGCCCACCTGGTGCCTTGATCTTATCCATAGCCTGCCTGGCCAGATACATTGACTCTCTACATTTAACTGGTCCTGATAAAGCCTGGGCCTCCGTCCGGATGAAAGGACCCACCCCTAAAAGTTCTTCAACAGTGACATTATACAAGGGATCTCCGGGCTGCCTAACTATCGCAACTCTCTGTTGGCACATCTCTTCCCAATAAGCATTAAATAGCAGTTGTTCGTGCTGCGAAAAAATCAACCTAGCTATAGCCCGACAATCAGATGGCAACAAAACCTGAGTACTCCAGATATAATCCAGTATCTGTCTCGCTGGCTCACTTTTTACTCCAAACTGACTGACCGTAGACCGCAATTGTAACAACAACTTCCAATCTAAAGCACTGATAGCAGCCTGTGTCCCACCTGCAGCATTAGGCGAATACCCCACCGACAGCACCATCTGTGGCACCGCTTCCAACGCCTCACCGTCTCCTGCCTCTGAACAAGCCCGCGCCAGCGCAGCCCAAGCCTCCCCCCGCTCCCGCGCGACGGCCTCCGCCAGGTCACTCTGTGCCCCAGGGAGCGGCTCATTGCAAAGGGGGGTCGAGGGGGCCGGCTGTAGCGCCATGGTCGATGCAGGCGGCTCGTCTGATACAGACGTGCAGGGAGACGGAGACGGGGCACTCGGCTCCGCAGCCGCTGGCAACGCAGGCTCGGCGGCCGGCGGCAACTTTACGGTGGACACAACAGGGGGCCCCGGGCAATCTGACCATTCATTATAATTCTTATTCCTCCCCTGCACAGCACTAGCTTTCTCTACCGCTTCCTTTTCTGCCTGATATTGCAACAAATCATTATAAACCACACGCCACCACTTCCCGCATTTTTTAGCCATTTTCTCCCCATCAATCATTCCCTGAAAAATTGTATCCCCAAATTTACACCATTCAGCAAGATCATACACTAAATGCAGATTCTGAAATAACCCTTTAGCATACCCATACACTAATAACTTAGGGAGTTCCTTTTCCAAGTCTATCCCCTTAAACTGTCTCCGCTTAAGAAAAGCGGAAAATAAATCATATGCTGCTTGCCTGTCCATTTTTACTCACGTCGGTACCGTTGCAGCCCTCCAGGCTTCGGCAGCACGTGTCGGTCGAGCCCACCTGTCGTGGTCACTCGAGACGCGGAGCTCCAATTTTAGCTCTTTTCGTCGTCCGTCGAGCTGCGAAATCCGGACCCGAACCCAACGCAGTTCTTCACCCGTGGCACCCTTTTTTTTCCTTATCACGTCGGGGTCACCATTTGTTGGAAGTAACCGCGGGAGACAAGTCTCATGCTATCATGGTCAACAAGCCTCATTTATTAGGTGTTACAGCATCTCATTTATACAATCAGTAATAAGTTCATGCATATTGCAAAAGTTAAGCTCAGGATTGGTGAATTAGACATTACTTCATCTGACCTTTGTGGTTAGTCTTATAGATACTTTTTCTTTGCAGCTTTGTCTACACCTTGCTACACATCTTGCTTTTCCCTTAGGCCGTCCTTGCCTCTAGATACATATTTCGTCTTTAGCTACATACCCTGTCTTTTCACATACTGATTTCTTCTCAGCTGCATAGCCCGTGATCGGCCCTAGGATAAACCGTCTTTGTCTTTAATCACGTTCATTCTTTTACAATTTAACTAGTGGAATCTCTTCATGTCCTTTCTCATGAAGCCATTCTGCATAAACACTCTCCACAGTTTTGACTTGAACTGGCCAATCTGCTTTGTAGAGCCATTTGATTTCTGTGTTCTGTCCTGTGATTCGTCCCTAAGATATAGAGGAAATCAAGGGAAAGACAGGAAAAAGAGCATCCCAGCCTTCCTGCTCTTCTGTCAGGGTGGCCACAAGAGATGATGTCAACAACTCTTTTTGTAGCAGTGATCCCAAATGTAGAAAACACCTGTGAAGAGTCACAGGGACTAAATTGATGGAGAGCAGAACTTCCTGCCAAGGCTTGTCAGCTAGTCTTAATTTTGCTTTTCTTCTCTCTCTTTGTCATGTTAGCATAATATTTCATACTGGCAGGTCTGCCCATAGAATTAACTGTTACAGGCTGCCCAGGTAGGTGGTGGGATCCCTGGAGGTGTTCAGGAGCTGTCGAGATGTGGCCCTGATGGATGTTATCAGGGGGCATGGTGGGGTGGGTTGGGGTTGGAATCAAAGGAGGACCCCCATGTATTTCATCGGGAAGCACTACTGGTAATAAGACCTTTGGAGCAAATCCTGGTAGGGCCACGCTCAGCTGGTCCAGTCTGGAGGCTGTTTCTCCTTACTGCAGTATCTGCAGTGAAAACCAGCAGCTGCTTTTGTGTGGTTGGGCTCACATCCAGCAGTGGTGACGGGACTACAATGATAAGAGACAGTTCCTGAAAAAAATGAATGAAATTTGACTGTATGATAGGATGGAGTTAAATGTATTGACAAGATCTCAGTCATCCCAGTGTCCATCAGCTGGCTCTCGAGCTCCTAAATACAGGCATTCTGTAGAACGTTGTTGAATTTGTATTATACATGCGTGTTCTTGGAACTGCAGAACAAATGCATGCATAATCCAGACTTTGATTTTAGCAGCTCTGACTGCGCTGTCTCAACAGACCCAACTCAGTTGTGTGCGCTGTTTTGAAATGATATGTTAACAAGAAGTTGGAAAACAAGCTCAATTACCCTCAGTAAAATAGGACCGTGGACTTAGGCTTGAACTTTTGGCTAAGACAGTGGTGAGATTTTGAATCTTTGAAGTCAATTATTCCACTGTGTGTTAATAAGGGCCAGTTTTATCATCTAACTTTTGCACTCCAATTAATTTCCATAAAGGAATTCTTTTTTTTCTTTTTTCTTTTCAGTCCTAAGTGATATCTCTATCTTTTAGGCTTGATTTGTTTGCCAGGGGGTTACAGTGCAGTAATAGATACCCCCTCCATTGATTTCCTTCTAGTTTGCTTGTTCCAATTCTTTCCTCAGTTTTCCTATTTTAGACATTTTCTTGAAGCCTTGGGCTTCTTCCTTTGGCTCTGTCCCCTGTCCAGTGTACGTCCTTCAACTTGTGGAGATAAGGTAATCTGGCACGTGGTTTATAAAAGCTGCCAATTTGCCAGCTTCTGAATTAGAATCTAGCAATTAGAACTAGGATTAAACGTGCACGTTTGATCTTATGATAAATGAATGCCTCATGGTCACCAATGTCCCTGCAGTTCTTTACCATCATATGTATTTTGTGTCTTCATATTTTGTTTCAGCACTGGCAAACTTCGTAATCAAAGAGACAAGTGGAGGAGTAATCAGGGCCGTTGCTGGAAAACAAGCTGAATTTGTTTCTGAGACCTCTGAAGCCAATGTCATGGTGAAGTGGTACAAAAATGGCAAAGAAATCAAGACCAGTAAGAAATTCACAATGGAAGATAAAGGGAAACTGCATAAGCTTGTGGCTTCAGCTGTAACGAAAGAAGACGAGGGAACATACATCTACACAATTGGAGATGACACTCTGATTTTTGATTGGAAAGTCTCAGGTAAGTTTGTGAGGCAAACATAGGATCACAATCCATGTAAAGCACTTCAGACTTAATTCATTTTATTTGTCCAACGCTGTGGGTTTCCAGTATTTAGGACAAAGATTGCATAGCTCTATTGAAGCAATTCTGACCTTCCTGTTGTCCCTATGCAAATCCACAGTATGAGCAAATAATGTAACTGTGTTGTGATGAATTCAAGACAGCCTTAGCTCCAGCTGGGGCTGGAGTCACGACTTGAGCCCTGACATCTGGGCTTCATTCATCTAGTTCATCTATTGCCTCAGCACTTACATCATCTTTAAACCTATGACTGAAATGGTCCTAAGTTATTAGCATGGGAATCCTGTCTCCTCTTTGGACAAATTAAACTCCACATTTGGAGAGTTGAGTGTCTCCTGCTGTACCCGAAGGACATTGTGATCTCTGAGGTGTCTCCCTGAGGTGCTGTAAGCACAGCCATTAGCTCATAGTGCAAGTAAAGCACTGTTAGGTCAAGCCTGGAGGAGTAATGCTTGTCACTGACATGTTCCTGTTCAGGGTGGAGCTGGAGGGTAAAATAACACAAGAAATTGTCATTGAAATTCAATATCTGTGAAATTCAGCTGGTTGCATTCACAGAACCTGGCGTTAAGATCTGTTTTCTGTTTTATATCTTGAGCCTATTTTCCATAACCCAGTCCTCATTTATGAACTGAAGCTCTACTGAAAGCCTTTCGCTGTGTATGCTCATGCTGCAGTGCAGCGCTTGTGACCTTTAACAGCACATTCACGTTCCTCTGATCACAGGATCCTTACGGTTGATTAAGACCCTCTAGTCTGACTGCTCACCCATCACCACCGTGATGCTCACCATCAGCTTAGCTAAAAACTCAGCAGAGATGATAGATCAAGCACAACACTGGATTTGGGGTGGCTAGAGATTCCTAAGATATTGAAGGATTGCTTGCAGGTGGTGTTGGTTCAGGTATTCACCCTGCATCCCACCTGCTGTTCTGTTTGGTTGAGAATCATGCATTCTGCAATTTCACTTTGTAATTCAAAGACCCTGGCTTTATCTGTTGAAAAACTGATCTAAAACAAGCCAAGAAGACTCCGTTGGAACTGGTTGATGCAGAACAAAGGCATCCCCAAAGGACAAGTTGCACTGTTTGATGAACATTATTGGATGAGAGCTAAGCTAAGATTTAAAAAGTTCTGGGGCTGTCTCTGAGCATCAAATACAGAGGAAGCCTGCATGATTCCCTGAGAATGGATACCTCCTACTTTGGTGTAGGGTTAAGGGAACACTAGCAGTAACTCCTATCACAAAATGTCGCATGGCTCAGACAAAATGCCATCAAGAGGGCTTAATTAGGAGCACCAAATGGTCGCAAGATGGTCTTAGGGCAGGGAAGTAATCTATCTATGTGATATTGATTGATGCTATTAGTTCTTAACAGCTTGACTCTAGAAGGACTGTTGTTCTTTGGTCACCTAGTTATAAAAGAATAAATGGCTCCTGTCTATTACAATTTTTAACGCATTTTTTGTTCACTGATGCCATAAATGTTCCTGGCATAGTAATTGGCCTTGGTATATTCAGTGACTGAAAGCAACAGTTGTTGCTCTAAGAAATGCAGTACAAAGCTAGGTCTGCCTGTAGCTGACAGCCATCAGCTTGCTCCTCAGGCAGGTTCTGTCTGTGTATGGGAGATCACAATGTGAACCACTGATTGATCAGCTGAGGCAAGTGTGGGGTCAGCTGTGGGAGCACAGGTGAAAGTTATGTAGCTGTGCTCCCTGGAGGGGTGGAGTTCGACTCCACCTCCTCTGAGACCTCATTTAAGGGCTGACCCTCACTGAGGCAGCATCTCTTGGAGATTGCTCACCAGGGAGGATCACCTCAGCTCTGGTGAGTTCCCTTTTCCTTATATCTTCTGTATTTCTACCATTTTACTTGTAATTGCTATCCTTGTTAATACCAGCATAGTTATTGCCAATACATTTGGCAAGCCAGGCAGGAGCCACTGACTTGGCATCTAGAAATATAAGGAAAAAAAAAAATGTCCTTTGTATGGAAAATCTTTAATTGGTACAAGGGGGAGAAGACCACCCCCTTAGGGACATGCCTTCCTGGACAAATTCCAGGTTTTGAGGCGTCCCCATATTACCAATTAGCAACAATTATTGAACAATGGGGCCCTTTAAGAGTACCAAATAACATGGATGCCTATTGTCTAACTGATTACTTTCTAGGACTACAAAAAGATATCTTAATTACAAAAGAAAAGCGAATGGCTGCATCTATGGCAGCCTGGCCATTATTAAATGCTTTAAATTGGGCAGAGATAAAATCAAACAACATTGCACATGAAAATGAATTGTTAAAGGCCCGTATTGAAAAATTGGAGGGTGAGATCAATCTATTGACAGGAAAAAAACCGTCATTTTCTTCCTCCAACCCTCAAATTAGATACATTTCATTTAATGACGATCAAGATCCTGAAGAAATGAATCAAAATAAGATCACTAAATCTGTTCTAGAAAAACCATCTGAGACAGACTCACTAGAAGTCCGTCCAGTAATAACTCAAAAAACAAAGAAAATTCAAGATCGACCAGCAGGAGTGCCTCCTGATCAATGGCCCCCTGCCGAATCTGTTTTACATGTAACAGCCCGTCCATATACACCTACTGAACTCATGGACCTAGTGCAACGATTTAGGCAAAGGCCAAGGGAAAGTGTTCCGGCTTGGTTATTACGGTTATGGGATTCAGGGGCAGATAGTGTACTGGTTAGTGGCCCCGAAGTATCTAAGTTGGCCACAATAACAGTACATCCTGCCCTTCGGCAGAGACTGTATGCTGGGACTCAGTTCCCTGAAGAAAACCATTCAATTGTAGAATGGATAATGGCTGCTTGCCGCATGGTGTGGACAAATAAAACTGACATGCCAGTAAACACAGGGATGTGGTCTTCTATGGAAGACCTTCAAAATTATATACGCGAATTAGGTATGAGAGAGGCTATCTACGAAGACACATTTGATAGCCCTGATATGGTTAAATTTTCTGCGGGAATGAGGGACCTAATTTTACAGTAAGCACCCTCTCATATGTATGGAACCTTGGTTTCCATACTTAATCCAGTAGTATCCGCAGAGGCAGTAGTCCAACAAGCCTCCCAATTGGTAGCAGACCTCAGAGAAACTGAGCGTTTACGAGCTAAGCGCAATATCAGGGTGATTGAGGATGCCGAGGCTTTTCCAATAGTGCGAGCCAGAAGATCGGCCCCGCGAACTTCTCGGGCAGGACCTGTTAGGGTATCCCGGAAACAAATGTTTAATGATCTGCTCCGGGCAGGCGTTCAGTTTTCAAAAATTGATGGGCAGCCCAATCAGGTTCTCCTTCAGTTGTGGAAGCAACTGAAGGATGAACAAAAATTTCAGAATAAACCCAAAAGGCCAGGGATAAGATTTATAGAGCGGCGACCAACAACAACATGGAATTTAGAAGATTTTATAGTTCCAAATAGGAAAAAGAAGCCACCTCAGGTGCCTCGGGTTATGACACCGGAGGTATCGGAGGTAAAAGACTTGAATCTGGCTCAGTTCATGGCTTGACGAGGGATGTCAGTCCTCCTAGGGCCTCTAGACGGGACCGGAGGCCCTATGTGGAACTGACGATATACTGGTCCCGAAAGAATATACAGAAGGTTATGGCCCTAGTTGATACCGGGGCAGAGACATCTATAATATATGGAGACCCAACTAAATTTAAAGGTAATAGAGTGATGATTGGAGGTTTTGGGGGACAAACCATTCCGGTCACCCAAACCTGGGTAAAACTGGGGGTCGGGCGTCTTCCACCACGGGAGTACAAGGTATCCATTGTCCCAATCCAGAGTATATATTAGGAATTGATATCCTGTGGGGTCTGGCTCTCCATACAACAGTGGGAGAGTTCCGATTGCGGCAGAGATGCATTAGTATCCGGGCAATCCAGACAATATTGAGAGGCCATGCAAAACATGAGCCTATTTGTTTGCCGAAGCCACGCCGGATTACTAATGTGAAACAGTACAGACTCCCGGGTGGGCAGGATGAAATAACAAAGACGGTGCAGGAATTAGAAAGAGTGGGTATTATAAGGCCTGCACATAGCCCATATAACTCCCCAATATGGCCAGTGCGAAAACTGGATGGAACATGGAGGATGACAGTAGACTATAGGGAATTAAATAAGGTCACGCCACCTGTTCATGCGGCTGTACCCAATATTGCCTCCCTAATGGACACACTAAGCAGGGAAATCAAAACATATCACTGTGTCTTGGATTTGGCGAATGCATTCTTCAGTATTCCAATCAGTGAAGAATCGCAAGATCAGTTTGCATTTACATGGGAAGGGAGGCAATGGACTTTCCAGGTCCTACCCCAAGGGTACGTACATTCGCCCACTTTTTGTCATAATTTAGTGGCACGTGATCTGGCTAAGTGGGAAAAGCCAAATAATGTCAATTTATATCATTATATTGATGACCTCCTGTTAACATCCGATTCGTTAGAGGCGGTGAGACAAGCAGCAGATTTGTTGACAGCTTACCTGCAGAAAAGAGGGTGGGCTATAAACCCACAGAAGGTGCAAGGTCCGGGGCTATCTGTAAAATTCCTGGGAGTAATTTGGTCCGGGAAAACCAAAGTACTACCCAGTGCGGTAGTAGATAAAGTCCAAGCGTTTCCAGTCCCTACAACATCAAAACAATTGCAAGAATGTTTGGGTATATTGGGGTATTGGCGCTCCTTTATACCTCATTTAGCTCAGCTATTAAGGCCATTATACAAGCTTACAAAGAAGGGTCAATCATGGAATTGGGGAAAGATAGAACAGGATGCTTTCCAACAGGCAAAACTGGCAGTTAAACAAGCTCAGGCGTTGGGTATATTTGATCCGACCCTCCCAGCTGAACTAGATGTTCATGTTACTCAAGATGGTTTTGGCTGGGGCCTGTGGCAACGCCAGAGTTCTGTTCGAACCCCCATTGGATTCTGGTCTCAGGTTTGGCACGGAGCAGAAGAACGATATAGCATGATTGAGAAACAGTTATTGGCTGCCTATTCGGCATTACAAGCAGTAGAGCCGATAACGCAAACAGCAGAGGTCATAGTTAAGACTTCATTACCAATCCAGGGGTGGGTGAGAGATTTGACTCACCTTCCTAAGACGGGGGTGGCCCAAGCACAAACGGTGGCACGATGGGTCGCCTATCTAAGCCAGAGAAGCAGTCTGTCTTCATCTCCACTTAAAGAAGAACTACAGAAGATCCTAGGCCCAGTGACGTATCACAGTGATACATCAAAAGAACCGATGGTTGCTCCACCAGAGAAGAGTCCCGTTCAGGAAGGAAGATATCCTATTCCTGAAGATGCCTGGTATACGGATGGGTCCAGCAGAGGCAACCCGAGCAAGTGGCGAGCAATAGCATACCATCCCTCTACTGAGACCATCTGGTTTGATGAGGGGGATGGTCAAAGCAGCCAATGGGCAGAATTGCGAGCCGTGTGGATGGTTATAACTAAAGAACCTGGTGACGGCGTCCTGAACATCTGTACAGATAGTTGGGCTGTGTACCGGGGGCTCACTCTGTGGATTACGCAATGGGCTACCCAGGAATGGACTATCCACGCCCGACCGATTTGGGGTAAAGACATGTGGGTAGACATTTGGAATACGGTCAAACACAGGACAGTATGTGTCTACCATGTCTCTGGTCATCAACCCTTGCAGTCACCAGGAAATGATGAAGCTGACACACTGGCCCGAATCCGATGGATTGAGAATTCACAATCTGAAAATATTGCCCGTTGGTTACATCAGAAGCTACGGCATGCTGGACAGAAGATAATGTGGGCAGCTGCTAAAGCATGGGGGCTGCCTGTACAACTATCTGATATCGTTCAAACATGTCAGGATTGCGATGCTTGCTCAAAGATGAGACCGAGACCGTTGCCTGAAACAACATCCCACATTGCTAGAGGATATAGTCCTCTTCAGAGATGGCAGGTCGACTACATTGGGCCCCTCCCTCGGTCTGAGGGGGCGAGATATGCCCTGACCTGCGTTGACACTGTAAGTGGACTGCTGCAAGCCTATCCTGTACCAAAGGCAAATCAAGCATACACAATTAAGGCACTTACTAAACTGATGTCTGCATACGGGACACCTCAAGTTATCGAGAGTGACCAAGGGACTCACTTCACTGGAGCGATGATACAGCGCTGGGCAGAAGAAAACAACATTGAATGGCGATTCCACCTGCCATATAACCCAACAGGGGCAGGCCTTATTGAACGTTATAATGGTATCCTTAAGGCTGCCCTGAAAACAGACTCTCAGTCCCTGCAGGGGTGGACAAAAAGATTATATGAAACCGTGCGGGACCTGAATGAAAGACCTCGGGATGGCAGACCCAGTGCCCTGAAAATGTTACAAACTATATGGGCCTCCCCTCTTAGGATCCAAATTACAGGCACCGATAATAAGGTAAAACCGCAGGTTGGTACTGAAAATAATCTTCTGCTCCCTGCCCCTGAGAATTTAGAACCGGGAATCCATAAGATAAATTGGCCTTGGAAGGTGCAGGTAGGACCCAAATGGTGTGGCCTACTTGCACCTTGGGGGAGATTATTGGAGGTGGGAGGTTCAGTCACCCCCTCGGTGATAGGTACATGGCCTACTGACATCGTGGTCAATACTCCGGCCTTTATTGCTAAAGGAACACCTATTATGTCCCTATGGCAGATCAAGACTCCTCCTCTGGTGCCAGATATAGTTATACAGCCACAGATATCTGGCCAGAGGGTATGGTATCGGAGGCCGGGACATAATCCAGTACAAGCAGAAGTATTGACCCAAGATAAGAATACGGCCTGTATCTTGCCCTGGAGGGCGGATCTTCCCCTCCTAGTACCCTTGAAACATCTATATTACTCCCCTTAAGATTGATTCTAAGCCTCTAGGACCATTACTCTGGACTGATGAAACGCAGACGGACCTGCACTTCAAGATGATTTGTCTCCGGTAACATCTATCAAGCACTGGCCCATGGAAGATCATAAACACCCATCCAATCATCATCATTTGAATAATATCAACATCTAATGCGATGGGAGATTGTATCAGCGTCGTGATTGGGTCTCTGTAATAAGGGGAACTCACCTAATCATTGGTTCACGTTGTGAAGGGGTGGAGTGTATGGGAGATCACAATGTGAACCACTGATTGATCAGCTGAGGCAAGTGTGGGGTCAGCTGTGGGAGCACAGGTGAAAGTTATGTAGCTGTGCTCCCTGGAGGGGTGGAGTTCGACTCCACCTCCTCTGAGACCTCATTTAAGGGCTGACCCTCACTGAGGCAGCATCTCTTGGAGATCGCTCACCAGGGAGGATCGCCTCAGCTCTGGTGAGTTCCCTTTTCCTTATATCTTCTGTATTTCTACCATTTTGCTTGTAATTGCTATCCTTGTTAATACCAGCATAGTTATTGCCAATACAGTCTGGATGGAATGAAGGGCATGAAATACTGATGTGCTCATCAAACGCTGCTTGTTAGCTTAGAGACAAGGTGTTGAATTGGTTTGTTCATGTATTGCAAACAGGTTACTTAGCTGCCTTCATTTTAGCTTCAGAAGAACATGTGCAGAATACAGAATTGATTAAAAGAAATAAGAACTGTCTGCATAGAACTTACTCTTTCCTTACACAGGAGAATCAAGCACACGTTTGTATGTGAGTACCTCCAGAGGTGAAACTTGATCCCCCAGATGTAATGAGCAGAGACATTACAATCAGTTCTAACTGTATCTTAATGCTGTGCTGAATAAGCCTGAGTCAGGATGTAAACCACTTTCTCTTTTTTTCTTCAGATGAAGCCATTAATTTTGTCAGCAAGTCCAAAACGACTCCAGAAATATCAGTCAGTCCTTCTGAAGACCTGGAGCTGGTGTGTGAGGTGTCAGCTGCAAGCGGAGCTGTCGTATAGAAGAAAGATCAAATAGAGGTGAAGCAGGACCAGAGGACAACCATCATCTCCCAGGGGACGCACCGCAAGCTCATGGTCAAAAATGTGACCCTGAAAGACCAAGGGAGCTACAGCTGTGAAACAAAAGATGACAAAGCAACATTCCAAGTGAAAGTCAGAGGTGAGAAAATGCTTAGAATCCCAGAGATAAAGGAACACTTCATTTTGTGTGTCTTGCATTTGGAGGATCAACTTACAGCCTCTCTGGTGCAAAACATTTTGGCTATAGGACTTTCTTTGTCATCTAGTGTCATAGCAACACTTTTCTACATGTGCTTTTCCATCCAGGAATGAATTACTGCAACAAACAATAGGCAAGGAGGGTAACTTGTGCAGCTCTTGTAGTCAGCTGGTGTCTGCAGGGTTACAGTGCAAGAGCACACCAGGCATGCAAGGAGTGAGAAAAGGGGAGGTGTTTGATGAGATCTGGTTACAAAATTTGAATGACACAATGAGGTGGAAAATGCCACTAATCAGACTCATAAATGGCCTGGGTTGCAAAGGCCCACAGTGCTCATCCAGTTCCAACCCCCTTCTTCCTATGTGCAGGGTTGCCAAGCAGCAGCCCAGGCTGCCCAGAACCACATCCAGCCTGGCCTTGAATGCCTGCAGGGATGGAGCATCCACAGTCTCCTTGGGCAACCTGTTCTAGAGGGCCATTCCCTTCTGATTTACTGGAAATGTAGAGAGGCATCAGAAGAAACAAAGAGAAGGGAGGAGGTTCAGCAGTGCATGCAGGTGTTCTAAATCTCATGTCCAAATCTGCTATCAGACTGCGAAATGTTTAGATTTATGATATGATATGAAATGATATGCCTATTCATTTCCCAAGGCAAAATAGAGGGGAAAGTATTTTCCTGTCTTAATGAGGCATCATGATGGTCCCTGTGAAGGGCAAGTATAATGAAAATGGGGAACTGGAGTAAGCTCTGCAGCAGACTACAGCAAAATGGTGTGACTGTTGTGATGTCCCTGCAGAGAAAGAAGACGTGTTTACAAACAAGGACAAGGTACAAAAGGAGGTGAAGGCTGCACTGACTCAAAATGCCACGCTGAGCTGCGAGGTGGCCCAGGAGAAGATGGAGGTGAAGTGGTACAAGGAGGGGAAACTGATCACCTCGAGCAAGAAGTTCAAGGTGGAGTCAGAGGGCAAACAGTGTCGGCTGGTGGTGATCCAGGTAGAGAAGAAAGATGCAGGGGAGTACAGCTGCGAGGCTGCTGGCCAGAAACTCACCTTCAAGATTCATGTCACAGGTGAGAGAGAACACATTTTGGCCTTTCATTCTAGAATGTTTTAGAAAACGGTCATTAGTTTGTAAGTTTTCCCTGCTATGCTTAAAATTTTTGGAGCTGAACTTTGGGGTGGTTAATTTCTGATGAGGAAATTGAACAAATTATTCTAAATACAGTTGTGAGGCAGCTCCATCTTTTAAAATCTTCAGGAATTTCCTTTTGCTGTGGGAATGAGGCCATAGACAAGAAAGTTCTGATTGCACTTCTCCATTCCCACGTGCCTGTACCACTAGAACAACTCTGCAATGCAGCTGCGTCTCAGGAAGTTTCAGAACAGGGGCTTTGTGTCAAGCACTAGGGGGTGTGCTCTATGTAACATGTTTTTGTCTTGGAAGGGCTCATTTAGCATGGGAGAGAATACTACAGGAATGTTTTGTATAAGTTGATGTTTTGAAGACATAAGTAAATGGCAGCTAGGGGACGAAAGAGTCATGAGAGTCATACAAGAAGCATCACAGAATGCCTTTTGTTGGAAGGGACCTGGAGGATCATCCAGTTCCAATCTCTGTCCTGGAAAGGAACACATTCTTTGAGACTAGGTTGCTCTAACACCCATCCAGCCTAGACTTGAATGTTTTCAGGGATGGGGCATCCATAAATTGCACAACTTCTCTCCACATCATTCTCTTGGGGCATCAGACTGGGAGAACTGATTCATTTTTCTGACTCCTTCCCCAAAACCTGCTCTTCTTTCAAGAGGCCAAACTAATGTATCTCTCTCTTTTCAGAGCCAGAATTTGTATTTACAAACAAGGAGAAGGTACAGAAGGTGGTGAAGGCTGCAACAACAGAAAAATGCCACGCTGAGCTGCGAGGTGGCCCAGGAGAAGATGGAGGTTGTCATCAATTTATAAGCAATGAGCCAATAATGTTCCAATTATAAACTTTTATTAATTGTAGCGGGTAAAACTAAAAGGCAATTCAGCGCTGGGCGACAGGGGGATTATTGTTCCTCCAACTGCCGCGCCGTCCCGTCCCTTGCAACTTCTTTTGTATTGTCCATCCCGAGCGTTTTGTCCTTTAATTGGTCGGTTGTGATCGTGCGACTTGGTGTGTCGTTCCTTGGTTGGTCCTTCCGTGGAACTTTGTATCCATCGGGGCGCGCTTTGCCTGTAACTACGCAGAGTACACAATCTACCCATAAAATTAGAGTGTTCTGCAACCTTTGTGGCCTCCATATTCCACCATTATATCCCGGTCCTAATGAACAAGCACTCCACCACAATGCTACCACATCCCGGTCTTAATGAGCAAACATTTTATCACAGAGGTCAAGTGATAAAAGGAGGGGAAACTGATCACCTCGAGCAAGAAGTTCAAGGTAGAGTCAGAGGGCAAACAGCGTCGGCTGGTGGTGAGCCAGGTGGAGAAGAAAGATGCAGGTGAGTACAGCTGCGAGGCTGCTGGCCAGAAACTCACCTTCAAGATTCATGTCACAGGTAAGACAGGTGTTGTATGAAATACAGCAGAGAACAGTAAAGTAAAATCTAGTTTCTATTATACTGCACCTGGATCACTGTAGTCTGTGCTGAGGTTTTTTCCCTAGACTTGATTGCCTGGGTTTGTAGAAAGTATTTGGTTTCAGTATGACACAAAGACCTGTTTCAGTCTGTCTGTAGAGCAATAATTAGTAATATATGTACAGTGGAAGCAATATTCAAGATATTATTCAAATCTCTCCTGTGCCTGAGATCCCAAACTGTAATTCTTGTTCACCTAAACATTTGACTAAGATAAGTATGTGCAGTGAGGCTGGAGTGCATGTTCTACGTGCAGCCTTTCATGGCAGGAGAAGCAGGAACTTCTCCTAGTAGTACACTGCCTTTTTACTATGCCTTTATGTTGGAGGCTGCATCTGGATAGGTGAGTCTGCTACTCACAGTAAGAGACCTGGTAGAGCTGACTATTGCCAGAGCTCAAAGTAAGATAGATATCTGCAAATCACACACAAAGAACAAAGGACTGCGTTGGTGAGCATATTTCCTTTGTGCCTTTGACAGTCACAGTTGTGGCAATGGTAGAGGCCATGAGGAGTCTGTTCAGGAAGCCAGGAGTACTGTTCTGGGTCA
Organism: Coturnix japonica; assembly: GCF_054131305.1. Classification (NCBI taxonomy): domain Eukaryota; kingdom Metazoa; phylum Chordata; class Aves; order Galliformes; family Phasianidae; genus Coturnix; species Coturnix japonica. Next base: position 14,066,484 of record NC_140671.1, on the reverse strand, counting down.
TGAAAAGGCAGCCAGTGGTTTGACTATCACATGTTTATGTGTTTTGATGTTTCACAGTGGGTCTTAAGTAAAAGGAACTCAGGTTTTGGTTGCCTGCAGGACAGATGTTCTTTTGGGTTCAATATGTTTGCATAGTGACTTGCAACCATGGGACTGGTGTTCAAGGACCCTCTTGGTTCCTTCAGTTCCTAGGTTCTTTCTTGCCTAGATTTGACACTTTGTTTCAACAGAAGAGCTGATATTCTCTAGTGAAGGCTATTAGTTTGGGCACAAGTGGTAACCTAAACCTGTTCCAACCTGTACATACAAACCTGCAAGTTGGTCTCATTTCGGTCCCTCAGTCAATACTTTTTCTTTTCTTCCCTCAGAGCCAAAACCTGTGTTTATAAACCAGGAGCAGGTGCAGAAAGAGGTGAGTGCTGCCCTGGCAGCAAGTGCCTCCCTCAGCTGTGAAGTAGCACAGGATCCAACCGAAGTAAAATGGTACAAGAATGGAAGACTGCTTGCCTCCTCCAGAAAGTTCAGAATGGAATCTGTGGGCAAAACACGGCGTCTGGTTGTGGAGCAGCTGGAGAAGAAAGATGCTGGAGAATACATCTGCGAGGCTGCTGGCCAGAAGATGACCTTCAAGTTGGAAACAACTGGTGAGCATTCGCTTTGGGAGCACTAAGCAGCTTTTTATGTGGCTTAGAGGAAGACTGGCTGTCTTCTACCCTGTGGGCATGGAACAGCCACAATTCCCCCCGGAACAACATCAATGACCCACACCACAAGTTGGATTCTCCTTTTTAATGTAGTGGTAGCGAGGTGAAAATCTGGCTGTGGAATATTTTTGACTAAGGAACTTCTACTTTAATTTCTAGATGCGCTGAATTACCCTCTGGAGTGTCTTTCTGAATATATAAGCAACCATGGGTGACTATGATCCTGATTTATATCTAGGTTCAGGCTTACTTTTTCAGTTAGGTTAGATCAATAGCTCCAGAGAAGATAGGGAAATACAGCAGTTCACTGATACCATGTGTCAGAAGAATGCAGCTCAGTGCTGGGCAGTTTGCTGCTTCATTCCCTCTTACAAGTTGCACCCAAGGCTGGAAAAGACCACTGAGATAGCTGAGTCCAACCCAGCCCACCCTCACTGGACTTACTAACCACGTCCCCAGTGCCACATACCCGTGGCTCTTGAGCACCTCCAGTGACTGCGGTATATCAGCGTGGTTGCTTCAGTTGTGGGAGTTTTCAGACACTGGCTGTTGTTCTAGCGAGACAAAAAACCAAAACTGATGGAACAGTGTCTATACAGGAAGCAACTGGCTGTCCTGATGGCTGCCAACAGTTTTACACAAGGTGTGTCATGCAAGCTTGCATGAGTCTGGTTTAAAAACTTGCTGTTCTGATGGAAGGAGAGGATGTTGGTACAGGATAACTGCGGGATTTGTGCTCTCCCGACATCCAGTTGCAATCACAGCTTATTGTTGCTATAGAAAACAGCTTCTCTGTAGACAAATTGAGTTAGTTCCAATAAGTGGCTGAAGCCCTAAGTGATCCAAGGTGAAGCATGATCCAAACTGGAATTTAACTAATTGTAGTAGGGAATCCAAGCCTTAATGAGATGAGTTATTTAAAATATGAGTCCTCCATCTAAAACAGCATTGAACTCTTACTCTGGTTTATGATAGAAGTGAGAGTTTAACAGCAGAAGTCTGAAGTTATGCTCCATATTTCTCATCACTCAAGAGAATATTTGAATATATGAATTCCTTTGGCTATGTTAGAGCTCATAATGAGGTCAGCTGATGTTCTTTAAATGCTCGGAGTCTAGCAATGTGGGGAAGTGGACTGCTATTTGCTGTTGAGCTTTAGGCTAAGAAGCCTGATTTTAGAGGACTGTGGACTTCCCCTTTCCCTTCCCCTCTCCTCCCCTTCTCCCTGGACTGATCCCACATGGTTTGAGAATGATTTCAGATCAAGGTAAATGAGGAATCGCTGTGTGAAAACCTGTTGTTTTACTGCACTATAAGAGACACTTAGTCAAAAGACAAGTGTGTGTTCCAAGCTTGAGATTGCAGGAGATCCTAGAAACAACTCAGCTGCTCAAACCTGTAGTCTGGCTGAATCTTTTATTGTCAGTTTTGGTCAGGAGGAGATGCTTGAGTAAGACAAATAAAAGGTCACGGGTAAGTTGGTCCTTCTTGTGATATACTTCTAGGCTTTCATCAGGGAGAAGCTTAATTAGTCCAAATAATCATAGCAGAAACCACACCAAGAGCATGAGAGTGAAATTTATACTTTCTTGACGTGAAGGAAAATTTTACCTGGTTCTGCCATTCCCCAAATATTTGTTTCCTTATGACAAGAAGAACTTTGCAGAAGTAATTTTTTTTTTCAGTCTTGCGTGCAACACAAAAAGGGGTAAAATCTAGGAGGCCACCTGAAATGTTTTTTCCATCTGGAAGGATCCATTTAACAGCACCCATGGACCTGGTTATGAACAAAACTAAGTTCCCAACTAAATCCACATTCTTCTTTCTCCTTCTCAGAATTGCCTGTGAAAATCAGCAAACCATTGGCAGACAGTAGCGTCATTGAGAAGGACAAGGTCACATTTGAGTGTGAGCTGTCCAGGCCCAACATGGACGTCAAGTGGTTCAAGGTATGGCATGTAATGGTATTTTCCTTTCTGACTTCTCTGGAAATGAATGAGAGCCTTTAATTTCACTTCCAAGGGATGCGAGTCTGAGCTTTTCCTTGATAGCTTTTTCACTGCTCTCTTTTCTTTATGCTCTTTTATTTGCCCAGATCAGCACTCTTTGTTATTATGTCCTGAGTTCATTTATCAAGTTGAAATTGAAGTTTGTTTTGGTTTTATTGTGAACTTTTTAGGTCATGCTGCACAAAATATTGTTGGTTGAACTACAGTACAGTCTTGAGCTTCAAGTCTAACACAGAAATTCTCAGCCGGGATTTTGTAGCCTTGTTGTGAACTGGGTTTTTGGGGTGAAATCTCAGTTTTCTTTGCACCTGACAGTGTGAGAATTTGCTCTGGCACTTTGTGTACCTCCCTGGTGCTCAGCTGTTCCTTCCCTTACTTGGGGATAACGTCATTTATTCAAGGTGATGTCCAAACAGGCTTGTTAACAGTCCTCCGCAGTGCTTTAAGCTGTCATAGGTCAGCCAGAATTTATGCATGTTCTATAGCCATTCCTTCATGTTGAAAACACTGCACTGTGCTTAAGCTTCAGCATATGTTCCAGTAAGCACAGTTCCATTAATTCTAGGGGAGTGGGTGAATTAAGCATAGATCTGAAGGCTCCCTTTGCTGAGTGCAGAGATGGAAGGACTAATGGAGATCTGACTTGATATTTTCCCTTCTAGGATGGGAAGGAGCTCTGTCAAAGTAAAAAAGTGGGCATTACTTCCCAGGGAAATAAGAGAAGTCTCATTATTCACAAGTGTGAATATGAAGATCAGGGAACATCCACATGCTGAGCAGCCTAAGACAAGACATCAGCTACCCTAAAGGTTCATTTTATGTTTAACTGAAAGAGCAAATAAATCCTCTTGTGGTATTTTGCACCACGGGAAGAAATGCTTCATGGGCAGTTTGGGCATTTCTTGGTTAGTCCTTTTGGATACCTTTCTCTTTCTTCTTTATGCTCAAGACAGATTTTCCCTCCATGTGTTGCATTGATTAAACCCCAGCTCATCATTGGGCTCTGAAGCATCAGACTTGTTACTGAACACATGGGTCTGCTGTGCCCTGGTAGATGCCACCTTCCCAAGGTGGAAGGAATGCTTTTTTCTGATTTCCTACTAGATGCTGTCCTCATGTGGCCACTTGGGTTCAGTGTTAGCATGAACATGAACATGTGTCCTGTCCCATGACTTTGGTGAACTCTCATTTTCTCTCTCATTCTGCAACCAGGTTGGGTTGCTGTTTCAGTACTGGCTGTTTTATGTAGCCATTCCATTTGTTCTGGTTTACGTTCTTTTTTATTTTCTTTTTTTCAGGCATCATTTCTATACAGTAGACAAAGCCAGCCTATTACATTTGATTTACAGTTTTTAGCTTTTGCTGGTAAGCATTTCAGCTCTCAGGCAGTTTTACCAACAGCTTTGAAGAGCTGAAATGAACCAGCCTGGACACGATGGTCTGTTTTTGTTGGTGTAATGAATTTATGAAGTTAAACTGATTGACCCCATAAGGTTTTACAGTGTATGACTCACGTCTGGCAGAGTTATCACAGCAATGAGTTTATATACTTAGCATTTCAGGAGGCAAATGGTTGGGGATACTCTTTCATTTGCTTGCGTCTCAGAGTGAATCACTAGTATGTGAACCATCCTTCATCTCCTTTGTATTGCTTTTGTGTGTGTCTGTGTGTGGTTTCCCCTGTGAATTTCATTCTTTCCAGTTATATGGAAGTTCTCTTTTGAGCAGTGAAATTAGATGTTCCATCATCAGTCATAATGGTAAAGCTGAGTTGCCACGTTATCTGTGTCCTTTCTGTCTGGCGTCTCAATAACTGCTGCCCCACCACAATATCTGCCTAATACTTCAGCTCCATGGATGCCTCCTTGTGCAAACTGAGAGCCTGTATTTGGTGTGCATAGATCTGGGCTTACATCTGTGCTGGTAAATGCACTAGTGCATGGGCTAAGCAGTCCTGCCTCCTGTGCTGTGGGCATTGAGATGGGGCTCCTACAAGCTGCCCATTGCAAGATATTTAGAAACTAATTGCTGCGGAGGTTTCCATCCTCTTTTCAGACTAACTAAAATTTGGTTAGTGGGATCAAAACAGAAGGGGCAGGGAGGGAGAGCTGACCAAGGACTACTGATGGAACAACTATGAATCCTTGGTTCCTCAGGATTCCCTGCATCAGCAGTTGGCAACAGGAGTAAGGGGGCTCAGGAGGACACTGTGGAGTAGTGTGAAAAATGAGCGAAGAGAGTTACTAATTGATGCCTCTTGGAAAGTAGTCCAAGAGTGGTCCTCTTCATAAACTCTCCTCTTGTGTGTGGTTTTATCTTTATGAGGTGTTCATAACAAGTGATGTGTAGATCTCCCTTATCTCATAATGTCTTTGCCTGCCTGCAGTGAATATGCAGGATACTGGATCATATACCAGCTTCTTTGAATTACTGCTCATGTCAGGAGATAAAATCTGCCTATTCTTTGAACTAACACTGGCGAGGGTTAGTTATTCTGGCTACCGAGAGAATGACACAGCAGATTAAACTCTTTCATTTCCTTCTTTGTCAAATGCCTTTTCATCTAACTGTGTGTCCCATAGAAATTCAGAGCAGTGTTGGCTGAGGGAAGTGGAAATATTTATCTCCTGTGTGTATCTGCCACCCTATTTAGACATGCTGGCAGAGCGCAGAGATTGGAGGAGTTGGATTAGGCAGTAGTTTCCCTATTGCTCACAGAACCACTTTTTCTGTGGTCTCCCAGCTACCCTGTGCCCAGTGGCCTATGCAAGGTGGAGCGGAAAAGGCTCATTTTATGAACAAACAGGAACATTTCTGGTCAGATTAATACCTGTGCTCTTTTAGAGAGATTTAGATACTAGAGATTTTAGGTACTGGAATAGGCTCCCCAGAAAGGTGGTTGAATCACCATCCCTGGTTGTGTTTAAGAGCCTTTTGGATGTGGTACTCAGGGATATGATTTAGTGTAGGGTTTTTAGAGTTAGGGTACTGGTTAGGCTGCGGTTGGACTTGATGATCTTCAATGTCTTTTCCAACCTGGGTAAATCTATGATTCTATGCAGGAACTCTTCTCCTGAGGTTAATCCAAGTTGTATCCAGGCCCTTCAGTAGGAAAGGGATATAGCAGCACAGAAATATGGCCTGATTCTGACATAACTAAATGCAGACCTGGAGAGTTAAAAGGGATTGTGTGATGTTCAAAGGATTTTGAAGCAAAGATGTCCCCTAGGTAAGATTTGTGGCTGACATTCCCCATACATTGTTTGTAGGCACACAAGCTAAGGAGAGACTAGTGATGAGCATGCAGAGAAGCCAATGGTTCAGACAGGTTTGTAGTGACACAACACTGTAGAGTTCTGTCTAGTTCTCCTTGGCATAGTTTGGAAAATAAAGATGAGGTAATTGGTGGTAACCAATATGGCTTCATCAAGGTCAAGCCATGTCTGACAAACTTGGTGGCCTTTCATGATGGAGTAACAGCATCAGTGGATAATGGGAGAGCAACTGACATCATCTACTTGGACTTGTGCAGAGCATTTGATCCCGTCCTGCATGACATCCTGGTCACCAAAGTGGAGAAAAATGATTTTGATGGATGGACCAGTTGCAGGATAGGGAACTGTCTGGATGGTCACACTCAGAGAGCTGCAGTCAATAGCTCAGTGTCCAGGTGGAGGGTGGTGTTGGGACCAGTGTTATTTAACATTTTTGTAGGCAACATGGAGAGTGGAATCAAATGCAGCCTCAGCAAGTTTGCAGATGACACCAAGCTGAGCGGTGCTGTTGATGTGCTAGAGGGAAGGGATGCTACTCAGAGGGACCTGGACAGGCTGGAGAGGTGGGCCCTTGGCAGCCTCATGAACTTGAGTGTGGCCAAGTACAAGGCCCTGCACCTGGGTCAGGGCAATCCCAAGCACAGGCACAGGCTTAGAGGAGAATGATTTGAGAGAAGCCTTGACCCTGAGGAGAAGAGTTGGTGTGGAGGGAGGTGTCCCTGCCTATAGCAGGGGGACTGGAACTAAATGACCTTAAAGATTCAGTCAGTTCTATTGTTTTTCTACCCTTAATTTTGCTTGAAAGGTTTTAGAATAAATGAGATTCTGGTTTCCATGAAAACTGTTTGCAGGGAGCTCCATTGTAGCTAGTAGGTCTGTCTTTAAGTTCAAGGGCAATAATGCATTGACTGTGTTGAAGAGAGAAATGACTCAGGAATGGATGATGGTTTAGAATAAAACATAATCCTACTTATTTTCTATGCAAATATGTGTAAGGAAAAGATGCTGCACTCAGTTCTGGAAATACCCTGACAAATATATCTCTACTGTTTCACAGCTGGAGATATCAAGATTGTTAAAGCACTGGAAGATGTGGAAGTGAATGAATATGGGAGTGCATCTTTTGTCTGTGAGATTTCACACGATGAGGTTCAGACCCAGTGGTACAAAGAGGACAACAAGCTGAAGGCTGATGACAACATCAGAATGCAACAAGATGGTAGGGTGTAAGCGGGGGGTCTTTCTCCTGAGTGGGGGGTGGGTTGGAGATCAAGCATATAAGACATCTGAAATGAAGTGAAGAGGGTTCAGAAGCGAGTTCCCCTTTTGTTTTGGGACTGAGGTTTAGGTGGAACAAGTGACATGGTGGGATGCTTAGTGTGGGAAGTGTGATGCTATCCCACCATCCCACACTGCTGGGAGCAGGTAGGAAATGAGTGCAGTTATTTCCAAAGTGGGGGTGAACAGGGCAGTCAGTTCACCTCTCCAAAGAGGTTTTGTCTGACTGTGAGTGTGATCCTTCTGTATCAGATACTTTGAATTTGACGGTGGCCGCATTTGATCAGTCCTTGTAGAAGCCATGTTTAGATTCTGCTTTGGTCTGCTCCATTTCCAGTTCAAAGTCGTTGGACACTAAATGAGACAGCTGCATCTCAGTAAAAGATGTGTTTGAATAGCTGTGATGTGCTTACTATTCAGATTTACAGAGCTGAGGTTTTGTCCTTGGCTATAGCAAAGAAGTCAAATCAGGTGAAATTAATTGTATTTCTGAACTAGACAAGTTTAAGTTTGGTAGCACCTAAATTTGGTGCGGTTTGTCATTGATTTCATCTGAAAGAAACTTGCAGGCTTTTTATCTGCTGTTGTCCCCAGCGTAAGATTATCCATTCACATCCTAAAGTACTTGTTATATTTTCAACTCACTCTTATTTGAATAAAAGCCTCAACAATTGGGAGCAATTTAATAAGCACAGAACAAGAGCTGGACCTTGCATTTGGTAGATACTGTACAGTATTACTTCATAGAAATGTAGTCAATGGCATTCCCTATAGACAATCGTTTGTTTTATCTTTAGAGTCGTTCAAAGAACCATTGTGAACTTGACATTAATTGGAATGGAATACACGCAAGAGACTTTCCTCTTCTTCCAATTGTCCTCATCCTTTCTTCTCTTCCACCCCTGCTTTGCAGATTACCATATAGAAATCACCAGGAAGTTGGAGGACAAGACAGCTTTGGAACGTCATTCTGTCATCCTGTCCTGTGACTTCAGGCCTTCTCCAAAGGTTGTGAAATGGTTCAAGGGCCGCACACCCATCGAGCCCTCTGAGAAGTACAAGATCAAGAGGGATAAGCATTCAGTAGAGCTCAGAATTCTGAAGCTGAAGCCCGATGATGCTGGTGTGTACAAGTGCAAGGCAGGAATTGCAGAGACTGAGGCCACGCTGACAGCTGAAGGTATGAGCAGGGAGGGTGGCCTCTTCCATGTCCTATTTCACCTCAGATTTCTCTTCTTGAGGTTGACTTCTGCCGTTCTCTCCTGCTAACTTTATACATGTATTATCTTCACATAGATGATTACACAAAGATCATCTAGTCCAACCATTCTACCACATCCCAGTATGATTTATAGTAACAGTGGTAACAGTTCACCTTGTTTCCCCACAGCCCGCAATGTAGAAGTAACGAAGCACCTGCAGGATGTAGAAATTGAAGAAGAGAGCTCTGCTGTCTTCTCCTGCGAGCTGTCCCATAATGACGAGGACGTGGAATGGTTCCTGAATGGCAACCTCCTTTACACCAACAATTACAATGACATCAAGAACGTTGGCAATTGCTGCACACTGACAATGAAGCAGGTTAAGCCTGAGGATGCTGGCACAGTGACAGTGAAGTCAGACAAGGTGTCAGAAAGCGCACCTGAAGGTGATAGGTGGGTCTGATCACACCCCTCCTGGATGTAAGAGATGCTAAGGAGCTCCAGTTCATTCTATTGTGCAGCAGTCCTGCTTCTAAAGCTGACCTCTCTGGGGTGACAAGTCATCAGAGGCTTTCTTCCAGTGGAAGGTTCCATTGCAGCAGATATCAAGGAAGGAGGATGGTTTTGGTGTCCTGCCAAAGCATTCCATTGCTTTTTATCATCATTTTACTTAACACAAGGAGAGTTACAGGAGCAATTTCTTTTACTGCTTCAGTAACATGCAGTGTCAATGCTGTTGTCTCCAAGGATTTATGACTGAAGGAGAGATCATTCAGTGTGTGTTTTGCCTCTGGGATGACTAATGACCAGGCTGTGAGCAACCTGATCTAGCTGTGAATGTCCCTTTTTATTGCAGGGGAGCTGGGCTAGATGGCCTTTAAGGGTCTCTTCCAATTCTAAGGAACTTGTGCCTGAAGTGCAGAAGTGGATGAATTATACCACTTCTTCATATCCTCCCCATGATTACAGAGGAAATACAACAAAACAACATGCATGGTCTTACTGTTGTCATTTGCTTGAATACAAAGACGTCTCTTTTTTATGGTTGAGATTTTTGTTGATATGGGTCAGGAGGAACTCACACTTTTTAGCTTTCTCAATAGGCCAGAAGTTCCAGTTGCTGCAAGCCACCAAGGTAACCAATAGAGGGGCCCTGATCCCCCTTGTGCCATCGGGATGCTCTGGCACGGGATGTGCCTCAAATTCAAAGCTCCTTCCCACCTCCCAAGGAAAAGCAAAGCAACTCAAGCATCTCCAGCAAAGCTGCCCAGCAGACAGCAGGGAATGCAAACAGCTTCTGGCTGCTCCCCTGCACTCCTGTCCTAAGTAAGTGACCCCTCGAGGACTGGATGGGAAATCAGTGCATGACACACGTGAGTGTGCACAGCATTGTGCAAAGCAGTGGGGATCCGTGTGTGTGTGTATTTGTGCATGGATGGTGTTGTACACACATTTGTGTCCATGAGTGTACAAACCAGTGGTGTTGCTCAGGTGTGTGTAGGTCTGTGGGTATGTGTGCAAGGACGAGCATGCACATATATGTACGTGCACAGGGGTGTGCAGAGTGTTGGAGCTGCACAAGGACATTGTGGTACCGGTGTGTGCGTGCACTTTGGGAGTGAAAGGAAGGGGTTACACATGTGTGAGTGTGTGTGCGCACAGGGCTGCACTAAGGGATGTGGTTGTGTGAGTGTGTGTGAGCACATAGTGCGTGAATGCGGTGGCACAAATGTGTGCTTGCACAGGGCTGTGCTGAGGAGTTGGGCTGCACACAGGTGCACACAAAGGGATGTTTGAACCCTTTGCCCCTAAGAACAGTTTTCCAGTGTCTCTCGTCCAAGAATTCTTTGAACAGCCTGCAGCTGACTCTCCTGAAGCTCAGGGTCCTGACTTTGCTTTTTGCCAGGCCCGCATTCCTTGAGATGAGGAACTCTAGGAGGGCATGGTCACTACAGCCCTGACCACCTCCAGTCTTAACCCCTGCTGTGCAGCATGTCCAGTAATGCTTCCCTTCACAGAATCACAGAATTACCCGGGTTGGAAGGGACCTCAAGGATCATGTAGTTCCAACCCCCCTGCCTAGCAGGGCCACCAAACATACACATTTACTAGATCAGGTTGCCCAGGGCCCTGTCCAACCTGGTCTTGAACACCTCCAAGGACGGGGCATCCACAACCTCACTGGGCAGCCTGTTCCAGGACCTAACCACCCTTCTAGTAAAGAACTTTCCCCTAACATCCAACCTAAATCTTCCCTCCTTCAACTTAAAACCATTTCCCCTAGTCCTGCTATTATCAGCCCTTTCGAAGAGTTTACTCCCCTCCTGGGAGTAAGTTCCCTTCAGGTATTGAAAGGCTGCAATGAGGTCACCTCGCAACCTTCTCTTCTCCAGGCTGAACAAACCCAACTCCCTCAGCCTGTCCTCATAGGGGAGGTGCTCCAGCCCCCTGATCATCTTTGTGGCCCTCCTCTGGACCCTTTCCAAAATTTCCATATCTTTTTTGTACTGAGGGCTCCGCACCTGGACACAGTACTCCAGATGGGGCCTCACAAGAGCAGAGTAGAGAGGGACGATCACCTCCCTATCCCTGCTGACCACCCCTCTCCTGATGGAGCCCAGGATCCCATTTGCTTTCCGGGCTGCCAGAGCGCACTGCTGGCTCATGTTAAGTTTCTCATCTATCAGGACCCCTAGGTCTTTTTCAGCCGAGCTGCTCTCAAGGACAACTCCTCCCAGCCTGTACAGGTGCCTGGGGTTCTTCCGGCCCAAGTGCAAAACCTTGCACTTTGCCGTGTTGAACCTCATTAGGTTCACCCGAGCCCAGCTTTCCAGCCTGTCAAGGTCCCTCTGAATGGCATCTGTTCCCTCCACTGTATCGACTGCACCACTCAGCTTGGTGTCATCAGCAAACTTGCTGAGGGTGCACTCCATTCCCTCATCGATGTCATTAATAAAGATGTTAAAGAGCACCGGTCCCAAGACAGACCCTTGAGGGACGCCGCTCGTTACCGGCCTCCACCTGGACATAGAGCCATTGACCACCACCCTCTGTCTGCGGCCTTTCAACCAATTGCTTATCCATCTAGTTGTCCACCCATCAAATCCACCTCCCTCCAATCCAATTTGGAGATGAGGATGTGATGGGGGACCATGTCAAAGGCCTTGCTCAGGTCCAGGTAAATGACATCGGTCGCCTTCCCTTCATCCACCAACGCCGTCACTCCATCATAGAAGGCCACAAGATTAGTTAAGCATGACCTTCCCCTGGTGAAGCCATGCTGGCTTTCTCGGATCACATGCTTGTTCTTTATGCGATCAAGCATGTTGTCCAGGAGGATCTGTTCCATAATCTTCCCAGGCACAGAGGTGAGACTCACCGGCCTGTAGTTACCCGGGTCGTCCCTGCTCCCCTTCTTGTAAATGGGAGTGACGTGACTCTTCCTCCAGTCATCCGGGACCTCACCTGACAGCCACGACTTCTCAAATATGATGGAGAGCGGCTCAGCAACCACCTCAGCCAGCTCCTTCAGGACCCTGGGATGCACGCCATCTGGCCCCATAGACTTATACTCATTCAGTCTAAGGAGGCACTCTCGGACTTGCTCTACCCTTACAGTGGGGAGGGATTTACCTCCTTGGTCCCCACATGGAGGTATGGGGGTGCAAGACTTAGGGACGTGAAAAAGACTAGAATCCTGGCCACCAGTGAAGACCGAGGTGAAGAACTCATTCAGCACCTCAGCTTTCTCTTCATCTGTTGAAGCCATTTCTCCTTTTAAATTTACCAGAGTAGGCACGCCCATTTTGGCCTGTCTCTTCTGGCCAATGTACCTGTAGAAGGTTTTCTTGTTGTTTTTCACATCCCTCGCCAAGTTCAGTTCTGCCTGAGCCTTGGCTTTCCTGATCCCACATCTGCAAGTTCGGACGGCATCCCTGTATTCTTCCCGGGTGACACAGCCTTGTTTCCAGAGCTTGTACACCCCTTTCTTCACCCTCAGTTCTCTTAGCAGGTCCTTGCTGAGCCATGCCGGTTTTCTACCTCTCCTGCCCACTTTCTTAATCAGGGGAATGGAGACCTCTTGTGCTGCCAGGAGGGCATCCTTGAACAGTAGCCAGCTCTCCTCAACGTCCTTATCTTTGAGGGCAGCGCGCCAGGGGATCTTGGCCAGCATTCCATTGAGTAGCTTGAAGTCTGCTCTTCTAAAGTTGAGCATCCTGGTCCTGCTCTTTGCCAGGCCCACATCGCTTGAGATCACAAACTCAACCAGGGCATGATCGCTGGAGCCCAGGCAGCCTCCAACCTTGACGCCTTTGATGATCTCCTCAGCGTTGGTGAGCAGCAGGTCCAGCAACGCTTGACCTCTGGTCGGTCTGTCCAATACCTTCCCTTCTGCTTGGTGTGCTTAATGCTTGGCCCACAAAGTTATTCCCAGTGCAGTCCAGCAGTCTCTCAGACAGCTTGCAGCCAGCCATGCTGATTTCCCAGCCTGACTGGAATCCCCCATCAAGTTGAGAGTCAGTGAGCGCGGTGCTTCTGGTAGCTGCAGTAAGCAGGGCCCATCAACAGGCTCCCTTGACCAGGCGGCCTGGAGCAGACCCTCACCTCCAGAAGCCCATTATTGGTTCAGTCCCGAATTTTACCCGCAAGTTCTCAACGTGATCGTGGCTGTTCTTAGTCCTTTGCAGTCAGCTTCTTCATAGAGAGGGCAAATACCTTGCCCTCCGGAATTCCATAGTAACAATCATGTCTCCTTTATGTCAGGTGAGGTGTTTTTTGTTGTTGTTGTTTTTTGTTTGCTTGTTTGTTTGTTTTCCATTTTCTAGGTAGAAAATTTAATTTCTGAGCCAGGAGAAGAAGAAGTGCAACATGTAACAATCTTCCTGGCACTGTGCAGTTTGCATGAGTAGCCAAGTGCTCCTCAGGTAACGTGTGCTGCAGAGCTGACCTTGGTGGCAGGGGTTGTGTCTTCATTTTCTTCCTGTCATGTGGGAACATAAGAAGACTCTTCAGAGCAGGAGCTGCAGAGGAAGATGAACGGCATGAGAAGGTAAGGCTAGGAACCAAGGACACCTCCAGAAAGAACAGAAAAACTAAGTCATTTAAGATGCATGATGGCCGTGTGATACTGTCCGTGACTGGAGGAGAAGCACATGGCTAGGAATGACTGATGGCTCTGGTGGGATGAGTGCCTACGTGCGCCGTAAAGGAGAGTTTGTGGGATGTTCTGTGGACATGTGAAGGCTGTGGGAAAGTTAAGAGAGAAAACGTGTGAATTCACAGAAGTGGTATTAGAACCTGGAATAAACCATTTGGATCACTCACATCTGAGTCCGTGCCAGATTGTCGCACTGTCAGAACCTGAGGCCTGGGATTTTCCTTTAGTAGTGCCAACTGCCTGTTGTAAATGAGAAAAGATATTACTAAACATAGCTTCCCTCCTTGTAGTTTTGATATTTCTGTCTTTGCATTCCTTTAGCACCCAGGGTGTTGATGCAGCTGCACAAATCCGCTGTACTGTCCTCCTGTTTTGCATGGAAGAATGGTAAAATAGCAATCTCTGGGTGAAATTTTGTTCAGGCGTTTTCCTTTCTGTGCCCCTAGGAAGCAATGGCTTGGAAATGGCAGTGCCGCCTGGGAACCCACACAGCAACCCAGTATCTCATTGTCTGGGTCTGTGAAAAACCACAATGATGACAAAAGATGTTTCAATTCTGTCTGTGCTGTCAGTGCAGCCCTGAGGAGCGGTGTGGGCATGGCATGGCAGGGAGAAGGGATTTCCCTTCCAATGGGAAAGTGCCTGTTCATGTGTTGGTATGTAACCGCTCCATGGCCTGCTCCATGTGCTTCTGAATGGGCAGCTCAACTTTTGTGTCACTCAGCCACCTGTGGCAGAGGTCAGGATTAGTGCCTTTCAAGGAGCTGAGAAGCATTTCTTGCTCAAGTCCTGCTTCCAAGCTTAACCACCTACAATGAAGTAGATGTCGTTTTTCTGGTGTCCTTCAATTCCGTGTCCGCATTTTCCCAAAAGCAAAAGAATTTGGAGTTAACCAGCTGCAGTGAAGTGAGCGATTTCAGTGCCTATTTCTGATGGTGGCAATGAGTTCAGAGGTCACACTTAATTGACGGTGCCTGTTTCCATTCTGACAAAGGCTGTAGTTTCAGCTGACTTCCCGAGGCTGCCATGTGTGGTGGTGACACAGCCTTGGGCTTGTGCGTTTGCATGACTCCCACCTTTCCTTTCTGTGTCTTGCAGGTCAGCTGGTGCTGGAAGCGGCCGGTATCTGAGTAGGAATGAAGGTGAGTGCAGGAGCAGCTGCTGAGGGGAGGAAGGAAGTCCATGCTAATGAGCTCTGAAGCATCTGCGGGTTCGGTACCAGAATAGGCAGCAGTGATGCAGGGGGCTCCTCGGCAGGAAGCTGGCTGATCCAAATGCTTGCTGAGAGTTTGGAAGCCCAAACCCTTATGGTCTCTGTAAGGGTGGTTAATAAAAAGATATTAACCAAGATGGTGGTAAATAGCCTAAGGTTATTAGCAAAGGGAAACTCACCAATATCGATACCTTGACTAGAAAGCTGAGGCAGCCTCAACTAGGGAGCAATCTCTAAGACATGCTGTCTCAGTGGTGGTCAGCCTTTAAATGAGGTCTCAGAGGAGGTTGAGTCGAGGTCCACCCCTTCTGGGAGCACAGCTAGATTACTCTCACCTGTGCTCCCGCAGCTGACCCAATACTTGCCTCAGCTGATTAATCAGAGGTTCAAGCTGTGATTTCCCATACAGTCTCTAAGCTGAAGGCAGCATCTCCTTGATCTGATGGTAGTGTGCCTGAGTGAGGGAGTGATCCAAGCTGGATGCAGAAGAGTCATCTTAATTTCTCTGCTATTTTACTTCAGATGACACCTATTGGGTGTTGGTTTCTTAAAATTTGGATCTAGGAGGTGGTCTCTTCCTTTGCTTCTGATGAAAGCACAGAAGTGCAGCAGGAGTAGAAGACAAAGAGGTTTTCTTGGTGACAGGAACACCAATTATTTGATTCAAATGTGTAACTGATGTAGATGGTGAAGAACAGATCTGCCTCAAAGACATGCTTGATCACATAAGAAATGAGCATGTGATCCAAGACAGGCAGCGTGGCTTTAGCAGGGGAAGGCCATGCCTAACCAGTCTGGTGGCCTTCTATGATGGAGTGACGGCATTTGTGGACAAAAGGAAGGTAACAGATGTCATTGACCTGGACTTGAGCAAGATCTTTGACATTGCCCTCCACCACATCCTTATCTCTAAACTGGAGGGATGTGGATTTGACAGGTGGACCACCTGGTGGATAAGGGATTGGTTGAAAGGCCACAGACAGAGGGTGGTGATTCATGGTTCTATGTCCAGGTGGAGGCCGATAACAAGTGGTGTCATCCAGGAGTCTGTCTTGGGACCAGTGCTTTTTTACATGGTTATCAGAGACACCAATGATGCAATGGAGTGCACCTTCTGCTGTTTGCTGAGTGGTGCGGCTGACGCAGTGGAAGGAAGGGATGCCATTCAGAGGGAGCTCAACCGAGAGGTTGGCCTACGTGAATCTAATGAGGTTGAACACAGCAAAGTGCAAGGTTTTGCACTTGGGCTGGAGGAATCCCAGGCATTTCTACAGACTGGGAGGAGCAGTCCTTAAGAGAAGCCCCGCAGAGAAGGACCTGGGGGTCCTGGTGGATGAAAAACAGAACGTGAGCCATCAGCGTGCTCTTGCAGCTCAGAGAGCAAATGGTCCCCTGGGCTCCATCAGAAGAGGGGATGGCCAGCAGGGACAGGGAGGTGATTGATCTTCATGATCCTTGAGGTCCCTTCCAACCCGGGCCATTCTATGATTCTGTGATTACACTCGCTGTCAGAAAGAATGGCAGCTTTACAGAAGCTGGATATATTTTGGGACAGTTCTTGTAACCAGTTGATTTTAAGACCTTGCCCGAGTCAAGAGTCTAAATTGAGTGTCAGAAGAAAGCTGGTAAAGTGGCTATTGCTCATTCTTTTTCATTTGCTGATTCTTTCATTCGGGTTCCTTTTCCAAAGGAGATTCTGGTGATGGAAGCAATTGAAGAAAGAACCAAAGCAGCTCTTGCCAAGAGTGCTTGAAGTCCCTGTGGAGAGAAGCAAAGAACTTGGGCTTCCTCTGGGATGCTCCCCACCATGTCTCAGGAAGGAGACAACTGCTGTTCCACTTTCTGCTCTGTGTGTGGAAAGGTACGTCTGGGTTTCTTCTGCTTGTTTATTCTTTCTTTTTCAGGCTTTGAAGGAGAAGGGGTGGAGCAACGGGAGACTCACTGGTCGTTTGTTACCTCAAGAACAGGATGGATTCTGCATTGACTGTGAAAAACCTGGGCTAGTAGCATGGGCATGTTTCAGGCTGGACTTTTCCTTCTTGGTTTCCTTTTGGCTACAGGGAGACAGCTGTCTAAAGGTGTGTTTTCATACCCACTCTCCAAAACCATGTTTCATTGTTGCAGGTGGTTCAGTGTGCTCTTGCAGTGCAGATGCTGTAGTTTGCTGTAGAATCTGAATTGTTTCTGTTCCTAGGGGAGGACTGGGAGGAGGTAGTGAGAAGAGAATTCAATGCCTTAGGTGTATCTTAGTGAGAAATGTTGGCATGAGGTGCTGAAAGTCTTGAGTTGTCAAAGGCCAGTGAGGCTCAGACTCCTTAACCTGCTGGAGCAGGGTGGAAGCAAGGAGTGGGCACTGCCGTCCCACAAGCTGCACTTGGTTCTGGTCTGCCAGGTCTGTGCTGGCCTGGATTTCTTCTGAGAAGTTTGTTGGAGCTGCTTGGAGTAGTGAAGGGTGGGGAGGAAGTGCTGCTCAAGAGCTAAGGCTCTGCATGATCATCTTGGATGGTTTTAACCATGATATCTGAAGACATAGTTTCCATCAGAATGATCCCAACATTGTGCGAGTGTCTCAGATGTATGAGAGCACCCGCCTCCTCCAGCTGAGCCATAGGAAAGCTAACTGTGCCCAGTAATTACAGCTTCTGCAGATTGAATATGCTTCCAAGTGTTTTCCTTAGTGATCAATAATGTCCCAGCACTCTGATATTCCATCTCTGGCACAGTCTGGAGCATCTCTGCAATCCTTGGTTGCTGGAGGGCACGTGGTGAGTGCATGGACAGGGTGGCACAAACGCGTGCGTGTGCTGAGGAGTTGGGTTGCACACAGGTGCACACAAAGGGGTGTTTGTGGAAGGTGTAGGCACGTAGGTGTTCCCAGGGATGGTTTGCACACGTCTGTGAATGCAAAGGAGGGCACACGATGCAGAGTGTGCATGGGGGTGTGCAAAGCAGGCAGGGTGGTGAATGGGTGTGCGTGTGCACATGGATAGGGGAAGGTTGGGGTTACAGGTTGACCTGTGCTGAGGTGAGTGGGGACTCACGGTGTTGCTCAGTGGTAGATTGGTTCACACTGAGTGCTAACAGGAAACTCGCACACCCTTTTTGTTTCAGCTGTGCCAGCGCTGTGATCCCTTGCTGCAGGGATGGGGTGTTGGAAGGATGGTGTGCGTGCCGAGCTCCCATCTCTTGCAGGAATCAAGTGTAGAGCAAAAGGGATGTTTGGGCCAGGTGACTGTAAGAAGGCTGGCTGCTTTGGATGGTGGTAGCTGATGGAAACAGGTGCTCTGGGGACCGTTCAGCTTTTAACAGAAGACAGGGGTCCTGCAGCAAGAACGACTAGGTTCTCAAATGGCTTCAGACGTGCACACCGACTACATCCCCGCAGACATTTACCGGTAGGTGGCTCTTGCAGAAGAAGATTCAAGCAGCAGAACCTTTTGCTCAGCTACAGCACACAAATGCTACAAAAGCAGGAACAACCTGCAAGCTCTGGGTCTGTTTGTCTTGCACAGGCATGCACTAACTGCGTTTGATGGTACCCCCCATCCTTGATTTCCTTCCCTGCTTCTTGTCTGATGACGCTGCTGAGCCAGGAACAAGCTGCCCAGTGTGGCAGAGCATGGTGCAGAGCTGTGCTGGGACCTCCTCCCCTTCATCTGCTGCAGATCAGTGCCCCACACGTGCCATTGGGATGCTCTGGCACGGGATGTGCCTCCAACCCAAAGCTCCTTCCCACCTCCCAAGGAAAAACAAAGCAACCCAAGCATCTCCAGCAAAGCTGCCCAGCAGACAGCAGGGAATGCAAACAGCTTCTGGCTGCTCCCCTACACTCCCGTCCTAAGTAAGAGACCCTATGAGGACTGGCTGGGAAATCAATGCATGACACACGTGAGTGTGCACAGGATTGTGCAAAGCAGTGGGGTTCCACGAGTTTGTGTGTGTGTGTATCTCTGCTGTTATGAAAGCATGGGAAGACTTACTGAGTCCCAGATAATTACTTATCCTCAAATGATTTTTCCTGGCCAAAGTTAGAGCCTCTCACAGGTAATCGAGATCAACAGGCTGTTGTTGCACAATCAACAGACACAATCTAGATGATCAGCTGAGGAAAATAAAGCATCATGCGAAGGGTACTAGATAAGTGAGCAGCTTGAGATCTGCACATTTATGTGATGCTCATGGTCTTAGACAATATTTGCCTAGAGAGGTCACATTGAATGAAAGCAAACTCTAAGATGAATGAAAATATGCACAGGAGAAGAAGCCTCTGAGGCTTCTCAAGTGTTATGACCAGAAGACATAAACTCTGTTAAAGCAAACGTTTCTCTCTATTTTTTGTGTTATTCCAGGCAGGCCTTGATTACCGCCTGAACACATGCTGTGGAAGCCCAGCTTATGCAGCACCAGAGCTAATCCAGGGCAAAGTGTCTATTGGCTCAGAGGGATGTAGAGCGGTGTTTGTTTTCCCCTCTTTCCCTTCCCTCTCCACAGAGCATTTAAAGGCAGTGGAGCTCAGGTAGGCTCTCTTGGTTTCCCTTCTGAATTCTGCTAGGTTGCATCGCTTGGTAGCTCTCAGAAGCTGTCAGTGGCCACAGACTAGAAAAGTGCAATTGGTCTCAGTTCACACAGCTGGCTGGTTTGTCTCAGGCTAATCCTGAACTGCCTCAAGCGACTGCTTTGGGGCTCTACAGAACAGCAACTTCAGAGATCTCTTTCTATTACTAAGTGTTTGAAAGAGCAATTTGCTCTGTTAATTATCCATCATTTCTGTGCAGTCTGTTTTGTCAGACTTGTCTTTAGCTTCCAAGTTGTATGTGAAGAATTGTTTCCGTTGTAATGCACAATGAACTAAAAATTGAGAGATGAAAATGTGAAGAGTTTTTCCAGCTTTGATTTCATGTCTGGAATTTTGGAACCCACTACTTGCAGTTGTTAATCTGTCCAAACTGGTCTGGTTTGGGATGCCCTCGTACTTCTTGAATCGCTGTTAAAGGCGGAGCAATTCCTACAAGTGCCATGGCCCCACTGTTGTTCTAATTCTTGTTTCTTTGTTTTCCACACGCTGCTTTTCAAGCCTCCTTTTTCTTTACAGTCAAAGTGAGAACTGCACTGTGTCTGAACCTTGTTGTGCCTCTACATAAAGAGAACCGAACAGCAGCAAAGCCAGACAGGTGACTGTGCTGACAGCTCTCGTAGCCAGTAACACGTAACTGTGCTAAATCCCTTGTGACGGCTTTGATTTCATTTTTGCCAGTGAAATCCTTGTAAAAGGAACTGCAGCAGTGTGATGAGCTAAGGTGAAGATGCTGGTTTTAGTAGTGCTCTAAGCTGAGTGAAAGGGCAATTGAATGAGGGTTATATGCTTTCTCTGGGACGATAAGGTTTTATTTCCTGAGGGAAAGAGCCAGCTTTTCATGGGCTATATGTGGGCTTTGGCAAGGGCAGACAATCCAGTCTGTCAGGAAGCCATTTGAGGTGCTTCAGGTTTGTAAGCTTGTCTTTTTGTTTTTCAGGCGGATATTTGGAGCATGGGTGTACTGCTGTATGCTCTGCTGTGTGGGTTTTTCCTTTGGATGATGACAATATGATGGCACTCTACAGGAGGATACCAGTGGGTATCAGTGGTGCTAGAATACACTGAGAAGGGAAATAGCTGAGCTTGACAAGAGGCCTTGCTTTTCGGATGGCAGAACATGCTGAGCTGTGGGTAGAAAGGCCACAGCACAGTCTGCTGAATATTGTCCCTGTTTTTGCTGCTTTGTCTACCAGTATTTTGTGGATTTGGTTCTACGCTTGGTTGGCCTATGTGGCACTGTAGCCTAATTCTGTACCATGATAGCATACAGAATTTAAGGAGAAGTATTTTCCTGCCAATGGGCTGGATTTTTTTGTATCTGGTTCTTCAACTGGCTGCTCCCTATACTATCTGTAGTAAAAATATAGACACATCATTTGATTTCCCTGAAATGAATGTTCCTAAATGCCAGCTCTTCTCATGTCTACAAAGATCAAAGTTCTGCATTTGCTATTAGAATTTCCTCTTCCAGAATCAGGAGGTAATGTAGGACCCCACAGATTGCCTTCAGAATCCAACAGTTAGTTCTGTTTCCTTTCGGAGTGCATAACAACCTGAGCACATGAATTGAATGACGTGGCTTGTTAGTCTGGTACAAACTCTGCTGTACACTGAAACCTGGTCCATTTGTAAGCAGGACTTTGTCCATCTCTGCAGGACAGCAGAAAACCCTTTGTGCTAATCATGATGCCAAGAAGCAGAATGCGGCAAATGGCAGATGATCCAACTGCTTCAGGTGTTCATTTCCTTAAAACTGTGAATAGTTTTGGACTGAGAGTTTGTAAGCAGAACAGAGCTCTTAAAGCTGTCAGAGATTATTTCTGCACTGTTCAATTCTATCTGCCTAACATACACCAGATCTCAGAACTGCATTGCTTGAACTGGTGGAACTTGTTGAAGTGAACTGGGATGAGCAAGTTTTAGAACTTAGTCAGAATGCAGTAAAAAATGGATAATCTCATGAGTATTAAGGTACAGGCTTGCTATTTCTGCACTGAATTTGTTTTTATTTTACATGGCTGTGATCTGAAAGTTGCTTGAAACGCAGGCACCTAGGCACTGTTGTGTAACTGAATTTCACACGATAGGTCCTGAAATATCCTGGAATCAAAAACTCTGACTTGTTTTAAGTCTGCTGCTTGAGTCTAATCAGGGTCATAGTGTCTGTGTGCAGTGTTTCTTTCCCTGTAATGCTCCACATCATTTCATTTTGGGAATATTGAAGGAAATGGACTATGTGCCATAACTGTTGTTAGAACAAAGTATGTCTGGTGTGATCTTATGCATAGGTTCTGTAACTGCTCTTCACAGCTCAGGTGTTTGACCTTCCTTTTGGTGAAGTGATGAAATACTGCTGGTTTCTATTTGTGCTTCTAGGCACCTTGTAGCTCTTAGGAATAGAACAATTGTCTCCAGTTCTTTTCAATGATATCAGTAACAGCTCGAGTGTTGCTGCCCACTAGGTAGACCCAAAGAAGCAGATTATAGTGAAACAACACACGAGCTGGACCTGAATGAGGATCACTTTCAAGACAGTGGCTATGCTGCTTCAAGCCTACTTGCTTCTTCCTGCCGCCACTCTATTACCAAGTATCAACAACCTTTCATGATTCAACTTGCAAATGTTTGAAACTAACCCTTGTGTTTCTATGCCTTCCTAGGTGATTCGAGCCCTTGTCAACCCCAAAGATCCAAACCAAGCAGTGTCTTTCCATCAATGGAGAGTTCTTATTAAGCATGAATCGCTGCAATTCGGATGACAGCCTTCCACATGGTAACAGTGATGGACACAAGGGGCTCATCCACGTTCATGCTCTCATATCTCCTGGCTCTGCTGAAGCTCCTGACCTGAGCCTGCCAGACACAGCAGTCACCTGCCTGGATTGTGACCCAGCGCCTTTGCAGTGCTGCCCATCCCAAGCACAGCCCGAGTGTCCCAGCAGCAGCACCACCATGCAGGAGCAGGGCAGCATCAGTGAGGTGAAGCTGAGCATCTTAGATGGGGACTTAGAGTCAGGCTGCCAGTCCCAGGCACCAGGCAGCAGCACCAGCTCTGAGCCACTCTCATCTTGACAAGAGGAGTCCCATCTTCACCCTTGACCTCTCAAGCCCTCCTGTCTTTTATTGAATAAAGTCACTCTCATGCTCAGTCATCGCCTCGACTGCATTCTGAGTCTTCAATCACAGGGATTGGGATGAATGCAACAAACAGCAAGGCAGCTCAGCTTGCAATGCTATGGCTGTGGGGTTCGTGCAGGCAGAGCTCTGGGTTCCCATTTTGGCTGGCTTTGGGATGTCTGCAGCAAGATCTCTACCATTTTGTATGGGAGCAAATAATCTCTAGCATCCAGGTTGCTGCTCATGATATATCCCAGTCTTCCTGGCTGTCACTTTGTGATACTTTTCAAAGCCTTCTGATACTCTTTGATGCCTTGGCTGCTCCCTAACACCTCTGTCCTCCTGCCATGTTGACTCACGTCTCCCACTTTTAAGCTGGCTTTGCAGATCATCTCCAGCCCTGTCATCATCACGCTGCAGCAGGAGGTGCTCACCTGGCCCAATGTCTGGCAGTACTGCTTGTTCTGCAGATGAGCAGCTGCCTCCTCATCTCTTCAGCTACAGTAGTTTTTCTCAGGGCAGTTAGATGCAGTCATGCTCCTCTGGATTTGGTGTGTTAAATCCATGCTGCATGGCAGCAGTCAGTGCAATACAAAGGTGTTCTGTGTGCCATAGCATTTCTCCAGGGGCTGCCAAAGGTAGAAGCACAACACAGCACCATCCTTCTGACAGTAATGTCTGTGAGTGTTAGACATGTGAGCACTGCATCATCCCCAGCGTGTCAGTGCTTTTCCACACCAACCTGACACTCACACTCTGCACTGAATGTAACTCTGCTCTTGTGGAGACAAATGCTTTCTGTCACATCCTCCATCCCTGCAACCATTTGCCGGTAGGCAGCTCTTGCAGAAGAATCAAGCAGCAGAACCTTGTGCTCACCCTACAGCATGCAAATGCTATGAAAGCAGAAATAACCTGGCATGCTCTGGGTCTGCAAGGCTGCACAGATGGGAGAGGTAGATTGTGTTTTTGCAGTGGAAGTTTCCAGTATTTTCAGTACATAGTGTAGGCCCTAACTGAATGTATAACCCTCTTGTAAAACAGCTGTATAAGTAGTTTTTCCACCAAGAAAGTTGCTGAACAGAATTAAGTTCAGACTGGGGGCATTCTGACATGGGGAGAATTGAGACAAGCACAAGATAAATACAGGGTGGGTAGAGCCCAGCACAGGACAGAATGAATGTACTGACTTTTGGAAACATTGCCCTTCTCTGTCCGCAGAAAAGTACAAGGCAGACCTAAAAACAAGAGGTTGGTAATTGACCTTCTATGGAAATGAATCCTAGCCACAGTCTCGAGGAGTCTGTGAGCCTGAGATGCTCAACCAATGAGAGCCATGAGAGCATCACCTGCAGTGGGTTTAGGGCACAGAACAGAATTGATTTCACTGACTGGTGTGCAGTTTCTCCCTTGCCAATAGGGGATGTGCGCGCAGTATTGCAATAATGAATAAGCACTGCTGCTATCGCTGCCATCTTTGCCTAACTAGAAATCTTTGACTTTGAGAGTTTCTCACACAAGGGGAGAGGGTAAGAAAGTAAAGAGGCACAGAAAACTAAGGGAAACTGCTCTTCTTTATCTTATCTATAAAAATTGATACGATGCTGTTGTGCATTTTTTTTAATTTTATTTTTAATTTTTTGCTAATGTCAGTTAGATTGTTTTAAAATATCCACACACCAAAATCTGACTACCAAGCAAATGTAATGAAAATGAAATGAAGGTGAGTTAGTGGAAAGCACAAGGCCATATTATATTAGGCTCCAGCAAATTTACAGGCAGTCACTGCACGAAGAGGTAGATCTGAGTTGCACATTATATGATTCCCACAAAGATTAAGGAAATCTGAAGCTTTCAATATATTTTTTTAATTCTTTTTTCATTTCATTTTTAAACACCTGACCCAGACCCCAACCCTCACAGGAGCTGTAAAGATAACAGCATTAACCAGCAATGTAACTCTAATCCTAACCCTTACCCTGATTCTAAAATCGTCCCTAACTCCAAATGCAACAACAAAAATGATGCTAGAAGTTTGTAGCAAAAGGAACCTTAACCCTGATCATAATCCAAAAAAAAAATCATTATGGTAACAATAATCTTTACCTTAAGAGTAATATTAATCAGAGCCCAGATGATGCCTGCATCCAATCAGAAGCATGCTTTGCATTATTTAAGAGTTGTATTTTTTCCAATGAACTCTCTCTATTATCACGTTTATAAAGTAACAGAGTCTGTTCTTTTTCTCCTGACACTGTGCCTTACTCCTGACATCCCCTGGAAATGACCCAGATAGGGCACCATCAAAGTAATGCTAATAGTAATGTCAATCCTAAGGGTATCTCTAGCCTCAGTGTTAATGGGACGCTAACAACAATCCCAACAGCCTTAAACATTCTGGTGGTGTGAAAGAGGTGCTGCCTTGCACATGCTGGGCTGTCCCATTGCCTGTTAAATGCAGGCGGCAGCGTAGAAACATGATGCCCGTGGTCAGAATGCCCTGTGGCAGATCCTGGCACCGGAGAACTGACCGGAGAACCATGAGAGAACTGACAACAAATCACGCGACATCAGAACCGACCCAGTGGTTATTTACAAGCCTTGGGAGACCCAGACAGGATCTCAGAGTGGTGAATGTAGGTACAGAAGTTGTTACTACTCTGTTTTCTTCTAAAAGAAGTGTTTTTTTTTCATCTCAGAAGTTGGGGGGGGGGGGGCGGGAAAGGGATATCAATTTAATTACTCATTAATTTATTGACAGACATTCACGTTTGCTACGTTTGGAGAAGTTTTTATTTGTTTGCTGTGGTTTGATTTTTTTTTTTTCTTTTTTTTTTCCCCCTTCCCTCCTCTTCCATCTTTGTGTTCTTCCCCTATAATCAAAAGAACGGATCCCCAGGGTCTGTCCCGCAGACGTTCTTTCCGTGGTCTCTGCTGCCACCTGCTGGCCAATAAGCGGAACTGCCACTGTTGGGCGTTTGGTGCCGCAGGAAGCACAACGCAGATCTGAGTTCTGACCGGTCTACGCAGCAAATCCGCCAATCTTTATTGCGATAAGCCCTCCAGACAAGAGCATAAAGTCTTTGCCTGAGGGCAGGGTTAGTAGTAATGGATGTCAGTTTTGAAATTTCCAGTCCATTCACCATAGCACTTTCTGCCTCCATGTCCCATAACCAGAGCAGCTATGCTGGCATGCTCTCTTGGTTTCTGTCTAAACCACTGTACTATATCCATCAGTTCAGCTGCTGTATTATGGGCAGCAGGGTTTGGGGGGTGGACACTGGTCAGGGCACTCCCACCAGCCTATCCTGCATTTTTTTTTTTTTTTTTTTTTTCATTTTTGGGTTACAATCAGTCAGATCTCAAATAGATCTAGTCCAAATGGAACCTCAAAATCTGACCTTTTAGTGCCTTCATTTACAGAGTCCATTTTATACAGATTCCCTTGTACAGGGCCCCCATGGTCCTCCAGACAGTTGTTACTGATCTTCCATAGGAGAATGATTGAATTAGGTTTTTTCCCATCAAAACTGCCACCTGTCTTTCCAATTTTTCAACACTATCATTCAATAGCTGATTTGCATCAGCCTGAGCCTATTCAGTTATGTTCAGACAGTTCAAGGCCATTAAAAGTGGCCATGCCACCATGAACACAGCTAACTGTCATTCTCAAGTTGTAAGTATGTCTTTGCTAAGACCATGGAAATACTCAGTCAGGTGGGCCAGGGACTCATGGACCCTCCCTCCGTCCCACACAGGGCCCCATTTTTCAGTGACAGAAGCAGTGCTGCATTTTGAGGATCCTAGGAATCCCAGGACATGCCCTGACAAAAGGTCATTCAAAGGGGTAGTCTTTCCCCATCCAAACAACTCCATGATATTCACAGAATCACAGAATTGTAGGGGTTGGAAGGGACCTCCAGAGACCACTGAGTCCAGTCCCCCTGCCAAAGCAGGTTCCCTACACCACGTTGCACAGCTCAGCATCCAGGCAGGTCTTGAATATCTCCAGAGAAGGAGATTCCACAACCACCCTAGGCAGCCTGTTCCAGTGCTCTGTCACTCTCACCATAAAGAAGTTATTGCACACATTAGTGCAGAATTTCCTATGGTGCAGTTTCTGTCTGTTTCCCCTTGTCCCTCCTCCACACACTGCTGAAAAGAGTCTGGCCTCACCTCTTTGCCCCCCACACCTCAAATATTTATAGACCTGGATCAGGTCCCCTCTCAGCCTTCTTTTCTCAAGGCTAAACAGACCCAGTTCCCTAAGTCTCTCCTCATAGGGGAGATGCTCCAGGCCCTTCACCATCTTTGTGGTCCTCCACTGGACTCTTTCCAAGAGATCCCTGTCTTTTTTGTACTGGGGAGCCCAGAACTGGACACAATATTCCAGATGAGGCCTCACCAGGGCAGAGTAGAGGGGGAGGATCACCTCCTTCGACCTGCTGGACACGCTCTTTTTAATGCACCCCAGGATGCCATTGGCTTTTTTGGCTACAAGGGCACACTGCTGGCTCATGGTCAATCTGTCGTCCACCAGGACGCCCAGATCCCTCTCAGCAGAGCTCCTCTCCAGCAGCTCTTCCCCCAGCCTGTACTGGTGCATGCAATTATTTCTACCCAGGTGCAAGACTCTACACTTGCTTTTGTTAAACCTCATCCGGTGTCTTACTGCCAAGCTCTCCAGCCTGTCCAGGTCTCGCTGAATGGCAGCACAGCCTTCAGGCGTGTCAGCCAATCCTCCCAACTTCGTGTCATCAGCAAACTTGCTGAGGGTGGTCACTATCCCCTCATCAAGGTCGTTGATGAAGATGTTGAACAAGACCGGACCCAGCACAGACCCCTGGGGGACGCCGCTAGTTACAGCCCTGCAGCCAGACACTGCACCGCCAACGACAACCCTCTGCACTCTGCCAGTCAGCCAGTTCTCGACCCACTTCACTGTCCAATCACCTATCCCATACTTCCTCAGCTTTGTTATAAGGATGTCATGGGAGACTGTATCAGTTATAGAGGTTATAGAGTTCAATTCCTGTAGTCAATTTGGCGGCCCAGGTGGGACCAGCTCTGTTCGCTGCAGGACCAGCTGAGAGGGAGACACTTTTGGCGCACCCTGAGATTTCTCTGAAGGACTCCCTTCCTCACCTGATCACTGCAGGGACAGACAAGGACCACCCATAGGTGGACCAGGTATGTGTATGGTAAGTGGAGCCCATATGTCTTGAGGAGACATCCTACACAGTTTACAGCCATACGTGCTGCTCCCAGGGAGGTGAGCTCATGGCTTTGGTTGCCAGCTGGGTAGGAAGACTCCTTGGGTGAGTTCCTATGAAAGGGAACTGTATGTCATATGAATGGAAACAAGAACAAATACTCTCTCCCAGGTAGTTGACAATAGGAGGGACCTAGGTTGGTCTCTCCTACGGGTATGGGATATAGTGGATAGCCTGTCAAATGGTAGCCTGGGTTCTCCAAGTTGTAATCACGGGGGTTATAGGTTGTATGTTCAATATTATCATCTGCTTTAAGTGTTTGGTACCGTGTGTCAAGCCGACTCTGGGAAAAACATGAACGTTTGCAACTGGTCGACCAGAGTATGAGTGTTATTAAGATTCCAGCTAGAAAACGTTGTCAGCATTGTGTAGTATGAATAAACCATGGTTTTTGATCTAAATGTCAGAGTGAGTGTGGTGTGAGTGAGACACAGAACAGCTGCAGGGTGAGTGCCGAGTCCCGATCCATGTTTCCTTCCTCCTGTGAGGGAAATGGCCAGACACGGACAAAGTGAAAGACTGTGTTGTCTGTCCACTCATATGTACTTTCTGCTTGTATGTAAGAAGACGGGAGTTTGTACTCTGTAGATTAGTAAGATTGTCCTGAGGAGAGGTGTACATTCCACCCGACCAATGAATGTCAACCCATTTATGTAATACTATGTACTGCTTGCGAGGAAGTGTGTGAGGGAGGTGGTTCAATCAGTGCTGGTTCTGTGGCACAGTGTTTATAACTGAAGAATACAGACTGTATTAAGGGAGTTTATGTGAACTGAAGAACTGTACTGTTTGACAAACAGTTTTGATGGTATAAGAAAGTGTAATTGTTAATGATATATGGAAGTGTACTTGAGGGAATGTGGAAGTGTATCTGAGCATACAAACAGAGGAAGCATTTACAGAAGAAAAAAGGTTAAAGTGAGTTTACCTGCACTGACATGAGAGCAACACCCTGAACCTCTGCCCTGTGAGCTGAGCAGAGCAGAGCAGAGACACAGTCCTCATGTATCAGGTAGTGTTATTCTGCTTACCAAATGAATGAGTTCACTACGGAAGAGGCAAATCTTCCCCTCTGCTCCATTTGTGGCATACTCTGGAGTTCAAGACATTGCAAAGCTATGGCACATCTACTTTCTTTCAATGATGACGCCTTAGTATGCTCTGGGCTGTCATTTCAATTGCATCTAAAGAAGTCTAGGGTCATGCCAGCTGACAGGAAGCTGGCAAATGTTGTCTCATTGTAAGGAAGAGCAAGAAAGATGACATGGGCAATTATGGACCTGTCAGTCCAGAGCCTGGTAAAATTATGGAGAAAATGATGGTGGGAGTTATGGAAAAACAGCTGAAGGACAATTCTGTCATTGGTTGCAGCCAACACAAGTTTGTGAGGCGAAGGTCCTGTTTAATTTAAGCTCATTCTGTGACACAGTTATCCGTTTAGTTGACCAAGGGAAGCCAGTTGATGTAATCCTTGAGGATTTCAGTGGAGATTTTGATACTGTTTCTCACAACAACCTTCTGGACAGAATGTTCTGCATATGGCTAGACAGAAACACAATGTGGTGGGTGAGCAGTTGGCCAGTAGGTCAGTCCCAAAGGATTATAGTCAGTTTTTTCCATCAGGCTGGTAGATGGTCACTGTCGGGGTCCCCAGGGTTCCATTTTGGGGCCACTTTCCTTTCATGTTTATGCAGATGACTTGAATGCAGGACTAGAAGACGTTCTGAGCAAGTTTGCTGATGAGACCAGATGAGGAGGTGCTGTTGCCTCCACTGAGGGTGGAGAGGACTTGCAGAGAGATGTGGACAAGTCAGAGAAGTGGGTACCAGTTGGTACTAAGCACCAAGTGCATAACGTATAACAAGAACAAGTGCCTGATTGTGCACCGCAGAACATAAAGGACTTCAAACTCTGGGAGAATGTGCAAAGGAGGGCACTGAAACCGAGAGATCTGAAGTTCAGAGTTTCACAGGGATTGGCTGCTTGTTCAGACTGGGCCCTTCTCACATCCCTGCTCACATCCTGCAATGAAACATAGGTCTCATATGGGACATGAACCTCACAGCGTCCTTGCACCACATGTAGAGCCTGGGATCTTCTGTCCCCATGTCTTTCATTTAACATCATACGGACCTCCAACCCATTGCCCCAGGAAATGCCAGGAGCCAACATGAGAGACAGGATCTCTCTACCACTGGTCTTGCAATCAGGGCTTGACCTGTCTGCTTCGTAAGGCAAAGGAGAGGTTTCTTAGCATGCCAGTGCCTTTGCCTGCCTGTAGTCATGGCTTCCAGTTATCTTCTCTAACAAGTCCCTTGGGAAGCTTACTTGGTAATGGCCCTCAGTGGGCCCATTAATACTCCAAGAAACTTCACTGTTACTTCCGACTTTGTCTTGTTGAGCACTTTGTGCAAACTTCTCTCTGCACTAGAGGCTGATGAACTCAGCATCAAATGCACCCTGGGGCCCATTATAACCTAAAGAATCTCCTGTGCCTTATGCCATCTTGTTATCTTCTTCAGGTTATCAGAACTTGTTCAGCAAAAAGGAGGGATATCTGGAGAGAGCTTAAAGAATCCAGTATAAATTTATTGTCTATTTATTTATAGTTGGGTTTAAAGAAGACATTAAAGCAGCACTGTGCAACTGATACCAATCCAGGATGTCCCAATGAGTTCTGTACTGTTACTGTGTTGACAAAGGTCCTTCTCAACCTCCCCACCCAATTTCTGCTCACAATGGACCTATGGGACTTGCATCACTTTTCTTCACATCACTCTTCTCCTCTGCATTCATCCGCTCAGTGTTAAAACTGCTTTGCACCAACTCCCACTGGCTTTCCTCAGAGAACCAGCTACACATGGAAAAGGAAAGATTTCTCTTTTTTATCTGGCCAGCAAATGGAAAGAAAGGTGATGCAATTGAATGAACAGCAAAACACAGTGATCAACTGCATGCCATGTTCAAGCTGCATCTATTGAAGTTTGTCTTTCATATGGAATATTTTTAAAAGAAATGATTTATTCTGAGGTAGGATAGGATAGATTGAATCACAGTGAAGTAGTTGACAACAGAGGCCATCAGACTCTGAGAGATGGAGCAAATTCCAGTAATCTTCCTGGGATAGATCAGCCAGGTAGTTGAGAGGTATCAACTTAAAACTGATCAGGACTTGTGAGTATTTCACACATTGAGATGGGTTAACACATTCTCATTGATTTATATCTTTGTCTCCAACTCTGTTTTTCACTTTTACTGACATTAATGAACATCTTTCAGACTTCGTGCCTTAATAAAAAAGAGACAGTGATTGAGAAAAAGAAAAGGTATAAGAAGAAAAAGAAAAAGAATAGATAGGAAGGGATAGATCAAATCACAGTGAAGGAGTTGACAACACATTCCATCAGACTTTGGGGAGATGGAACAAATTCCAGTAATCCCCCTGAAAGTCAGAAATCAGACAGATAATTGGGAGGTATCTGACTGAACAAAGAGCAAGGGATGGAGAAATCTGGAGGGCAGTGGGAGTAGTGTGTGCCCAAATGGCCTGCTGAAAACATGCCCTTAACCATGGCCATTTCTTTAGGAGAGCTGAAAAAACTTGGAGGATGAGGCACATCAAATAGGCAGCAGGGAAGAGTAGTGCTGGGCACCAGGCTACAGTCACAGGGCATTGGCACTGGCACCGCTGTCTGTGTCTCTGAACCTGAAGGCATTTGTGTCCAGCGAACACAGTTCTGGAAAACATTGTAGTTTCAGTAAAAGAAAAAAAAAGACATCAAATCACCTCAAAGATTCATATTTACAACTTAAAATGGAACAAGACTCATGAGAATTTTTCATGTTGAGAAGGGTTAACACATTTTCATTGATTTCCATCTTTGTCTTCAATTATTTGTTTCAGTTTTATTGACATTTATGATCAACTATTAAGCTTACAGCCTCAAAATAAATAAATAAATTAAAAGAGATACATTTGCATCTTGCACATGGCCTGATGCCCCTTTCACCTTCACAGTTCCCACAAGTCCTT
This sequence comes from Coturnix japonica, assembly GCF_054131305.1. Classification (NCBI taxonomy): domain Eukaryota; kingdom Metazoa; phylum Chordata; class Aves; order Galliformes; family Phasianidae; genus Coturnix; species Coturnix japonica. Next base: position 14,034,646 of record NC_140671.1, on the reverse strand, counting down.
CCATGCCGGAGAGTATGAGATCCAGCAGAGCACCTCTCCTCTTTGGTTCCTCCACTGCTTGGTCAAGAAGCTGCCATCTGTGCTCTCCAGGGATCTGCTGGATGCCACATGCCCTGCTGTGCTGTCCCTGCTGCAGATAATGGAGTGACAAAGGCCACCAAATGGGACAAGGGACAGACAACATCAGATACCCATCTGTCTGCAGAGGGCACCTTCCATTTACTCTCCCTGATCAGGAAGACAGGAAAAGACACTGATGGTCTCCTCTGTTTGCCATTTCCATTAGCTCTGACCTGTCTGCTCTTCCATCCCCAGGCAGAGCTCAGTGCACTCTCACAGAGGGCAGTCGCCCTTCTTTGTCTCCTCGCCCATCCATCCTAAAGACTCGGTATCCCCCTTGTGCTACAGTGCAGTTGTGGAAACCATTAAACTGTGTCCCCATGGTCCAAACAGGAGCTCAGGCCTGCAGCTCTACCAAGATTTCTAGCTTCTTGTGTGTTGGTGTTTGCATTAGTGCAAAAGCACAGAAGTAAATATCCTAATTGAAAAGCATCACTGGACATTGCCTGACCGGATAGCTCATCTATCAGTGTGCAGAAGGTGGCACACAAACATTAGACCGATCGTGGGTCTTGGAGGTGACGTAGCAGCACGGACACACCATGGGCATGGCTTTCCTGAAGGCCCTGTGCTGCTCTTGTAGCTGTGAGTGAATTCACCGGACAGCCGGTGCTATCCCCTCTCTGGCCCTCAGCTGATGCCCAGGAAGGAGGTGTCTATCTCAGGGATTTCCCACACGGTTTACAAGCACTTGCAAACATCAGGAGCAGCCCAGGCACCTTGGGCATCACCCAGTGTCTGTGTGTGAGCTGCTGCCTCCCAGCTGAAGGACCGAGGACTCAGAGCAGGAGCTCACATGCAGGCAACTCCTTGTGCACTTCTGAACTGAACCAGAGAAATCCCAGCTCCTGTGGTTCTGTGGGGAGCCGAATCCCATTTCAGCTCCAGGATTTCTGTCAAGGGATGAGACTCCTGCGCTGCCTCAGCTGGATCACTGCCCTGCACAGGGAAAGTCCAAACCTCGCCTTCCTTGTCTGGTTGCCCTTATTGTTTCATCAAACGATCTCTGGGAGCACTCCCCATATGTCTCCAATCAGTCACTGACCGCTGGACATGTGGTGGTTAATTGAGTGGATTTCAAAGCACAGTCATGATGCTGTTGTCTTTCAGGAGCTGTTGGCCATGAGGACCCAGGGACATGTCAGGGGAAATGAGTGGGAAGGATAAAAATGACATAATCTGCTGCTTGCTTGTCCAGGTTCCTGGGACACAGGGAGCTCATAAAAGTGGGCAGAGCTGCAGAGAGACAGCTGTGCCCAGGAGCAGATCTCGTGCACAGCACAGCCTGCAGGTGACAGAAGGAAAGGAGAGAAATTGGAGAGAGCTTGCAGGATGTGTGTGGTGTGAGCGGGCTGTGAACTCACTGCAGGAGCATTGCTCACAGACCATGACAAGGTAAGTCTCACAGCTGACCATGAGCTGCTTTTAATTAAGGGGTAACTATAACTGGGACATCCCATAGGAGATCTGACTGCAGGCACTGCATGTTTCTTTACTGTGGAAAAAGCTTTCTGCTCCAGCTGAGACGGGTGCCCAGGGCTGTCCTGCAGAGCAGGGTCCCTGCTGTGCCCCAGGGGCTGTGTGCCGGGTATGGGACTCTGCCGCCTGCCAGGCTCAGCACTCAGCCTGCCCGGGGAGCTGCCCAGGGCGCTGCGGGGAGACGTGTGGGGTAAGGAGCCCCCGGCAGGGTTTGTGCTGCCACAGCTGCTGCCTGGGGCAGGGGATCACAGCTCCACTGCACAACGGAATGTTTCTGAGGGCACTTTGCAAGAGGAGAGCCAAGGCAGGGGGTTTCCATTTCCTGTTATGAGGCAAAGAGGTTTGGAGTCAGAAATCTAAAAGGGGCAATAAGAGTTCTGAGAATTTTTCATCAATCAATTGCTTGTTTTGTGAACACTCACACATGATGTGCTTTCAGTCTCCCCTTTCTCGAAGGATGGAATTATCTTCATTTTCTGTAGGCATGAATAATTCACTTATCCTACAAACAGGCAGCATTTTCTAACTGAAACTGAATGCCACAGAAGCTCGGGTAGGGGGCTCTAAGAGCACTTGGGGTAAAGATATGAGACATGAAACAGATGAAAATATCCAGGGAGAAGGGATAAGAAAATAAGAGGAAGGTTAGAGCTCCATATGCTGCTTCTGCTTAAGGAATGCTGATCTACATGAAATTAAATGCAAGTAATGGTGCTAAATGTACACTGTTGTAGGAGAATTAAAACATTTCATAGTATAGCAGGAGTAGTGCCTCTGAGAATGGTCTGGACTTGTCATTATCTTCTGCACTCTGAGCAGGACTCCAAGCCCAACAACAGCAGATGCCCAACAGCAGCTCCATCAGTGAGTTCCTCCTGCTGCCGTTGGCAGACACGCGGCAGCTGCAGCTCCTGCACTTCTGGCTCTTCCTGGGCATCTACCTGGCTGCCCTCCTGGGCAACGGCCTCATCAGCACAGCCGTAGCCTGCGACCGCCGCCTGCACACCCCCATGTACTTCTTCCTCCTCAACCTGGCCCTCCTCGACCTGGGCAGCATCTCCACCACTCTCCCCAAAGCCATGCCCAACGCCCTCTGGGACACCAGGGCCATCTCCTACACAGGATGTGCTGCACAGCTCTTTTTCTTTACCTTCTTCATGTCAGCAGAGTATTCCCTTCTCACCATCATGTCCTATGACCGCTATGTTGCCATCTGCAAGCCCCTGCACTACGGGACCTTGATGGACAGCAGAGCTTGTGCCACCATGGCAGCAGCTGCCTGGGGCACTGGGGTTCTCAATTCCCTGCTGCACACTGCCAGTACGTTTTCACTGCCTCTCTGCCAAGGCAATGTTGTCAACCAGTTTTTCTGTGAAATTCCCCAGATCCTCAAGCTCTCCTGCTCAGAATCAAATCTCAGGGAAGTTGTGTTTCTCATTTTTACTATCAGTTTAGACGTAGGCTGCTATGTTTTCATAGTTGTGTCCTATGTGCAGATCTTCGTGGCTGTGCTGAGGATGCCCTCTGAGCAGGGACGGCGCAAAGCCTTCTCCACGTGCCTCCCTCACCTGGCCGTGGTCTCCCTGTTTCTCAGCACTGGTGCTTTTGCCTACCTGAAGCCCCCCTCCATTCCCTCCCCACTCCTGGATCTGACAGTGGCACTTCTGTACTCAGTGGTTCCTCCAACACTGAACCCTATTATCTACAGCATGAGGAACAGGGAGATCAAGCACGCTCTCAGGAAGGTGTTGCAATACTCACTATTCCCGCTTCAATAAAGTGCACATCTTCATCGCATGATTCCCAGTGATGGTTCTTCATCTTTTATGCATCTTTGATTGATTGATTATGTGAGATATAGCAACGTGCAAAAAAATGTTATTGAACTTATAAATAAAAATTTGTTTCACTTCTTTCACACCTACTATCCATTTTCTCACTCCAAGAGCTCATGTAAACATGGAACCAGATTCCCCGAATAGGTTAAGAGATAAATAAATAGCATTCAAAATACGCTTTTCCTTAGCTCTTCTCTTATCCAACTTTGTCTGGATTTGGGGAAGGTACAGCCACAGATAGAAGCACAACTAGTTCTTTTCATTCCTCCTCTCTTTACACTGATACAGTGCACAGAGGATTCGAGTCCTCTCATTTCTACAGGCCTGAAGGTCTTGTGTGTCTCACAGCAGTCCCGTCGTCTCTACAGCAGCACTCAGTGGTTTGCTTAATTTTCTTATCTCAATACTTGGAACAGCTACAGGACCTGTAGCATAAGTGACCGCAGAGCTCCTTATGAGGGGTGGAGTGACAGTGGGATCTGTCCAGAGCTTGGAGCAACTGCAGGATGTGTAGCAAAAACTTGGAGCTATTGCAGGGACTGTGCCAGGAGTTGCAGAGGCTGCAGCAATGTCAGCAGATCCAGCTCTCTTCCCCTTGAAGATGCTGAATAGTGTTGAACACAGCTCAGTAGGTGTGGGCCAGGCCCTGGCACACTGCAGTCATTTGGGCCTTTTTAGGATTACCAGTGCCACAGCAGACCTGTCTCCAATATTCTACCAGTTTCTCAGGATCCTGCAGTTGCTCGGAGATGAAGTTCCAAAGCCCTGGGGGTGCCCACCACTCCAGGCAGCTGCCCAGACTGTCCCACACCCCCTGCCATGCAGAGCCTTCTCACCTTGGGGCAGATCTCTCACTGATATTCCTGAATAATTGTTTAACCTCAATCCTAGAATCATAGAATCACCAAGGCTGGAAAAGGCCTGAAAGATCATCCAATCCAACCGTTCACCTATTACCAATAGCTCCCACTTAACCATGTCCCTCAACACAATATCCAGTCTCTCCTTGAATACCCCTGGTCTCCCAGAGACGACAGTGTAAAATGTGTAATTCCTAATCATACCAACAATATTACTTCCAAAACCCAAAGATGTCCAAAGAGCTGAATGTGCACAAAACTTCACTTTGCCAATTTTATCATGGTACAAACCAAGGTCAAACAGCATATCAAAATAAATACCCTAATCCAGCATCCAGAGTTGACAAATGATGCAGCAGGGAAAACAAGCAGCAAGCAAGGAGCTGTGAAATGCAGCTTCATGAGAAGACTCAGCAAGCTTCACAAATAGGGAAACTATCAGCACCATGGCCTGCACATCTCCAACTCCCACAAAGCCCTGTCCACTCTGGACAGATGTGCTGTTACCACAACCCTTGGAGCCTCACATCAGGCACCAAAATGACTGTGGTTGTTGAACCCAACATGTGGCTCAGCAGCTCACAGTGCTTTGTGCACTGCCCCATTCCCAGTGGGATGGGGATGAGAACTGGGAAAAAGAGTACAACTTCTGGGTTGTAACAAAACAGTTTACTAAGAGAGATAAAAGGAGAGGAGTAATAGTAATCACTATATATCCGTTGATATGGAATTGTATGTAACAACTGATGCACAAGCACTTGCTCAGCACCACCAGACTGATGCTCAGCTGGGCCCTGAGCAGTGAAGAGACTGAGATGAACTCCCACCCCTTTCAATACAATTTCTGCTTGCTGTCAGCTGATAGAGAACGTCCCTTTGGCCACTATCAGTCAGCTGTCCTCACTCTGTTCCCTCCCAGCTCCATGTGCCCTCCACTGACCATGGCCTTGGCTCTGTACAACACTGCTTAGCAGCAGCTGTAAACATCAGAGTGTTATCAATGGTTTTCTCCTAGAACCAAAACACTGCACCACAGCAGACAGTCTGAAGAAAATAATTCCATCCCAGCTGTAACTCAGATTCCTGCCTGTCCCCTCTTCTTGTTCTTCCTGATCAGGAAGCAAGGAACAGAATCTGCCGCTCTCCTCTCTGAGCCCTTTCCATCAGTTCTCAGCTGGCTCCTCTGCCATCCCCAGGCAGAGCTCAGTGCCCTCTCATGGATGGCAGCAGCCTTTTCTCTTCTTCCTTGCCCATCCGTCATGCAGAATCTGTACCCCATTTGCTACAGTACAGAGCTGAGAATCAACCCACCGTGTCTCTGTGAACCAAACAAGACCCTAGGCCTGCAAAGGCACAGAGATTTGGAGTTCGCTGAGTGAATGTTTGTGGTCCTCTCATTAGTGTAAGGATTCTTCAGAAAGCATCCCCTTCCAGAAGCATGCTTTGATTTAGCCTGTCTGGGTCTTGCATCTACACTGTGGTACTGATGTTCAGGGCCTTGCTCAGAATCAGCAGCCTGCATGAAAGGAAAAGCTCTGTGGTTTTCTCTTGATTTGTCCCGTTTATTTCCCATGCTACCCGCACTGGTCTACAGGCACTTTAGGGCAGCAGTAGGTTGGGGTTACCCCCAGAGGGTACACAGTAAGATTTAGGACGGGGTATTGGCAACAAGACTTTCTCTGAGGAATCCTCACACAATCCTATAGAACAACTCAGAGGCTTTCCATTCAATCTCCAACAGCAACAATATCCCTCAGCCCTTCTCTGTCACATCCAATTCCCCACCCTTCCCCATTTGGACCTGGTTTAAAGCCCTATAATCAATCAGTGCAGGAGCATTTCAGATGGGGTCATGGAGGAGGCAGACTGCCATTCTTGGGGTGGCCATTTTCCCAGGAGGGCATGGTGGGAGGGCTTTGTCCCATCTGGTTCCACCAACACTTGCATCCACCCAGCAGAAGGCTGTGCCCTCTGTGTCCCACTTGAACTCTGCATGGAGCTTACAGTTGGCAGTGACATGGCTGAGAAGCTCTGGGCATGGATTCAGGGACAGGGAATTAATGTGCCTTCCTAACTTCCTCCCTGCATGCCTTAGCAACTTCCTTGTAATCTCCCCAAGTACCCAGCCCCTTCTTCCAGAGGACGGAGATTCTCTTTTTCTTCCTGAGTCTCAATAGTTTTCCCCAGTTCATCTGCACTGGTCTTCTTCCCCTATGGCTCACCTTATGGCATTCAGGGACAGCCTGATCTCGTGCCTTTAAGATTTCCATCTTGAGGAGTGTCCAGGCTTCCTGGACCCCTTTACCCATAAGGAGCGACTCCCAAGGGACCTGTGCTACAAGTGTCCTGAACAGGTCAAAGTCCGCCCTCTAGAAGTTCAGGATAGTAGTTTTGCTAGTCACCCTTCTGACATCTCCAAGAATAGAGAATTCTACCATTTCATGGCCACTCTGCCCAAGACAGTCCCCAACCTTCTCAACTCCTACCAGTCCTTCACTGTTAGTGAAGAGCAGGTCTAGTAAGGAACCACCCCTGGTAGGACTTCATACCAGCTGTGTAAGGAAGCTGTCTTGCATGCAATCTATAAACCTCTTGGACTGATTCCTCTGCTATTTATTATATTCCCAGCATATATCAGAGAAGTTGTAGTCTCCCAAGAAAATGAGTGCTGGCAATCTTACGACTTCAGTAAGCTGCTCATAGAATGCCTCACCCATCAATTAGGCGGTCTATAAGAAACCTTTAGCAAGATGTCACACTTACAGGCCTTTCCCCCGATCCTTACAAACATGCACTTCATTCTGAAGCCCAAGCTCTTCAACATCAAAACTCTCTTTAATATAAAGGGCCACACCACCACCCTTCCTTCCTCCTCTATCCCTTCTGAAGAGCTTGTAACCATCCATCACAGCACTCCAGTCATGGCAGTGGTCCCACCATGGGTCGGTAATAGCAACTAGGTCATGGTTTGTCAGATGCACAGTTGCTTCCAGCTCCTCTTGCTTGTTGACCAAGCTGCGTGCGTTGGTGTAGACGCACTTCAGCTGAGGCATCTGCCTCTCTCCCAGCTCAAACAGCATTTCCCTAGGCTTATCTCTGGTAAGCCCTGTTTTGTCCACTCCCCCATCGTAGCTAGTTTAAAGCTCTTTCGATAAGCCCCGCTACCGTCTATGCTAGGATTCACTTCCCCCTTTGAGACAGTTGGGTTCCATTCATGGATAACAGACCATGGGCCAAGTAAACTGTCCTGTGATCAAAGAACTCAAAGTTTCTGGCTCAGTACCAACCTCTGAGACAATTGTTCATTGCTTTGCTTTCCAAGCCTGCTCTGTGTCCCTCACTGTCACTGAAGGTATAGAACAAAAAATCACTTGATCTCCCACTTTGTGAACTAAATGGCCTAAATTCCTGAAATCTCTTTTTATAGTTTGTAGTCTTATCTAAGAAATTTCATCACTGCCCACCTAAACTATGAGTAGTGGAAAATAATCAGTGGACCTAACCAGCATTGGGAGTTTCCTCATTATGTCCCTGACCTGAAACCAAGAAGGCAGCAGACTTACTGACAACTGGGGTCCAGTCTGCAAATGGGGCCCTCTATTCCTCTGAGAAGGGAGTCACCCACCACGGCCACCCTTCATTCTTTCATGGCAGAGGAAGTCACAAGGCTTGGTAGTGACTGCCTTGCATTAGGTTTCCTCCTAGGCAGATCCTCCATTGCCTCCCCATTCTTATCTCCTTCAGATTTCAGAGTGTCAAACCTGTTGCTTAGATGGATCAGGGGTCGAGGGCTAGGCAGGCATGGGGGGGCTCCTGTGATGTTGAGTTGGGACTCTCTTCCAACCCTTCTCATCAGTCAGGTCTGTCTGACTGTGACAGGGCAGGGAGTCAACCACTTTTCTGGGGGTATCTGCCTGGCAGCCTTCCCTCGGGGATGCCAGCAAGTCACTCCACCAGCCCATCTCCCGATCACACTCCCTCATGGTAAACTGTGAGTAAAACCTTGAGTAAAGTGAGAGTTCACCTAGACAAAAGTATGAGTAGAAACATGGACTGACGTGAGGGTAAACCCAGAGTAAACCCAGGATCCCATCCATTGGGCATGCACAGCCTCTGAGGGCAACTTTTTCCAGTGTTGCTGTGTAAAAATATAGGTTCCTCACATCTAACCTATGTCTCCCCTTTTTAATTTAAATCCGTTTCCATTTGTCCTGTTATCAACAGACCATTCCATCCTTATTCTAGCGTTAGGCATCTCATCCTCAGATGGAAACCCTGGGGCTGAATTGGGATCAGTTTTTCAAAGAACCACAGGAGCTACAAGTTCACCTAGCTGAGTTCAGATGTGCACAGTGAGGTGTCTGTGTGTGAGTCCCTCATCTGAATCCTTGGTTTTTATTCCACAGGGACTGCACTACTCATACACAGTCTCTCAGTGATGCCCAAGGTGCCTTGGGTGATCCTAGTTTTGTGCTAGTGCTTGTAAACTGTGACGGAAAATCTATGAGATAGACACCTCCTTCTGGAGCATCAGCTGAGGGCCAGAAGGGAGGTATTCTTGGCCATCCTAAATACCACCTCAGCCACGTGCTTAGGGCACCCATTGTGTCTTTTGCACCTGACCCCATGGAGTATGTAGTGATATTCAGCTTATCAAAAGGATGAGCTCAGAACAGAAGAGGCAGATCTTCCTCTCTGCTCCATCTGTGGCATAGTCTGGATTTCAAGGCATTGCAAAGCTATGGCACATCTACGTTCTTGCACTGATGACACTTTAGCATGCTCTGGGCTCGCATTTCAATGGCATCTAATAAATCTAGGGTCATACCTGTTGACAGGAAGCTGGCAAATGTTGTCTCATTGTAAGGAAGAGCAAGAAAGATGACACGGGCAACTATGGACCTGTCAGTCTCACTACAGTGCTTGGTAAAATTATGGAGAAAATGATGGTGGGAGTTATGGAAAAACAACTGAAGGACAGGTCACAGACAACACAAGATACAGAGGGGAAGGTCCTATTTAATTTCAGGTCTTTTTATGACACCTTTATCCATTGAGCTGAACAAGGGAAGGCAGTTGATGTAATCCTTGATGATTTCAGTAGAGCTTTTGATACTATACCAATTAGCGTGTGTGATTTTTGGACACCCTTGTCTGTCTCCTATAAAAGTCTGGCTTTCGGGCAATAAATTGATGCAGCTATATGTAACTATATTGGTGTTTCTCTGTTTGACCCAGCATGCTGACATTTTGCCTTTCAGGTTCACCAGCAGTGGTGGGTGAGCAGTTGGCCAGTAGTTCTGTCCCAAAGGATTATAGTCAGTGGGTTCCATTGGGCTGGTAGATGGTCACTGTCAGAGCTCCCCAGGGTTCCATTTTAGGGCCACTTTCCTTTCATGTTTATGCAGATGACTTGCATGCAGGACTAGAAGATGTTCTGAGCAAGTTTGCTGATGAGACCAGATGAGGAGGTGTTGTTGCCTCCACTTAGGGTGGAGAGGACTTGCAGAGAGATGTGGACAAGTCAGAGAAGTGGGTACCAGTTGGTACTAAGCACCAAGTGCATAAAGTATAACAAGAACAAGTGCCTGATTGTGCACCTGGGTATGGGCAACCCTGGACATAAACACTGTCTGTATATTGGACACATGAGAGACGTCTGACTGAAAAGGATTGGGGGTCCTGCTCAACATAAAATTTTAAGTGAGTCAGCAGTGTGCCCAGCCAGCCAAGAAGGCCAACAGTCCCCTAAAGTGCATCAAGCAATTTATTGCCAGCTGGGTGGGAGAAAGGTTTGTCCCTCTTTGCTCTGCATTGCTACTGCCTCACCTGGAGCACTGGGTGCACTTCTGGGCAATGCAGAACATAAAGAACATCAAACTATGGGAGAGTGTGCACAGGAGGGCACTGGAACTGAGAGATCTGAAGTTCAGAGTTTCACTGGGATTGACTGCTTGTTCAGACTGGGCCCTTCTCACACCCCACATCCTGTGATGAGACACAGGGCACATGTGGGATATGAACTTTAACAGCATCCTTGCACCACATGCAAATGCTTTTCCCAGTGCTTCAGTGTTCCACCACCCATTGCTTTCAACATAGTTTTCAACACCCCATTGTATCTTTTAATTTTACCAGAAGCTGGTGCATGGTAGGGGATATGATAAATCCACTCAATGCCATGAACTTTGGCCCAAGTATTTATTAAGGGAATTTTTGAAATGTGTCCCATTATGAGACTCAGTTCTTTCTGAGGTGTCATGTCTCTATAGGACTTGTTTCTAACAACCCAATATTGTGTTTCTGGCAGTAGCATGGGGTACTGCGTATGTTTCAAGCCACCCAGTGGTTGCTTCCACCATGGTAAGCACAAAACGCTCATCATTATGAGATCCTGGCAAGGTGACATCATTCACCTGTCACTCCTCCCCATATTTATACTTTTGCCTTGGCCTTCCCCCCAGAGAGGCTTCATATTCTTGGCTTGTTTAATTATGGCACATGATTCACAGTCATGAATAACCAGTGCAATAGCATCCATAGTTAAGTCCACCCCTCAGTCTCTAGCCCAATTATATGTTATGTCCATTCCTTGATGGCCTGAGGTCTCATGGAACCATCAAGCTTGAAATAATTCACTCTTGTTCTGCCAGTCCAAGTCTATTTGAGCCACCTCAATTCTGGCAGCTCGACCTACCTGATGGTTGTTTTGTTGTTCTGCAATAGCCCGACTCTTGGGCAAGTGTGCATCCACGTGACACACCTTTACAATCATATCTTTTTTTTGAGCAGTTATGTTTTTCTACAGTTCAACAGCCCAAATAGGTTTACACCTCCGTTGCCAGTTATTTTGTTCCCACTGCTGTAACAACCCCCATAAGGCATTTGCCACCATCCATGAGTCAGTATAAAGATAAAGCATTGGCCACCTCTCCCGTTCAGCCACATCTAAGGTCAGCTGGACAGCTTTTACCTCTGCAAACTGACTTGATTCTCCTTTACCTTCAGTGGCCTCTGCGACCTGTCGTGTGGGGCTCCAAACAGCAGCTTTCCATCTCCGATGCTTCCCTACAATATGAAATGATCCATCAGTGAAAAGAGCATATTTCTTTTCATTTTCTGGTAGTTCGATGTATGGTGGGGCCGCTTTAGCACATGACACCTCTTCTCCTGGTGATGTTCCAAACTTTTTATCTTCAGTCCAGTTCATGATCACTTCTAAAATTCCTGGACGATTGAGGTTCCCCATCCGCGCTTGTTGTCTAATCAGTGCAATCCACTTGCTCCAGGTGGCATCGGTAGCATGATGGGTGGAGAGAACCTCCCCTTTCAACATCCGGTTCATCATTGACAGTCGAGGTGCCAGAAAGAGCTGCATTTCAGTACCAGCTACTTCGGAAGCAGCCCGAGCCCCCTCATACGCGGCTAAGATCTCCTTCTCAGTTGGAGTGTAGCACTCTTCAGACCCCTTGTACGCTCAGCTCCAGAATCCCAGGGGTCGGCCTTGGGTCCCTCCTGAGGCTCTTTGCCACAAACTCCAAGTGGGACCTTTCTCTCCAGCAGCAGTATAGAGGATGTTCTTTACATCCTGTCCAGTCCGTACTGGCCCCAGGTCCATGGCACAGGCTATCTCCTGTTTAATCTGTTCAAAAGCCTGCTGCTGCTCTGGGCCCTATGCAAAATCATTCTTCTTCTGCATCACCTGATAAAGGGGGCTTACAATGAGGCTGTAGTTTGGAATGTGCATCCTCCAAAAGCCCACTGCACCCAGGAAAGATTGTGTCTCTTTCTTGCTAGTTGGTGGAGACATGGCAGTGATTTTGTCAATCACTGTTGGGATGTGATGACATCCATCCTGCCACTTTATACCTAAGAACTGAATTTCCTGGGCAGGCCCTTTTACTTTGCTTCACTTAATAGCAAAACTGGCTCATAGAAGAATTTGAATTATTTGCTCTCCAGCACAGCAGCACTCAGTGGGGGTGTGACCTCATTCAGGCCACGGTAGTCTACTGTCAGCCTCCATTCTCCACTGGCTTTACGCACTGGCCATATGGAGCTGTTAAAAGGTGAGTGAGTTTTACTGATCACTCCCTGATTCTCCAACTGGCGAATCAAATCATGAATGGGGAGCAAGGAATCCCTGTTGGTGCGATACTGCCGTCTGTGCACTGTCTTTGTAGCAATCGGTACCTGCTGCTCTTTTATTTTTACTCGTAGCAGCCTCACAACAGACGGGTCCTCTGACAGGCCAGGCAAAACAGACAGCTGCTTAATGTTGTCCATATCTACAGCAGCGATTCCAAAGGCCCAGTGATACCCCTTAGTATCCTTGAAATGCCCTCTTCTGAGGTATCCTCAATACCAAGTATGAACGGAAACCCTGGACCACTCACATAGGATGTTTTTTCCAGTCTTTACCAGTGAGGCTTATTTCAGCCTCCAACACAGTCAATTCTTGAGAGATATCCAGAAATATGGATTGATTCTGTCCCTTCATGACTGGAGGGCATTAGGGTGCACTGTGCACCAGTATCCACCAGTGCCTTATATTTCTGTGGTTCTGATGTGCTAGGCCATCAAATCCACACAGTCCAATAAACTCTATTATCCCTTCCACTCCCTTGAATGAGGGCAGGGCCCCTCTATTGGTTACCTGTGATAACTGGAGCAGCCGTACTGGTGGTTGGACTGTTTTGTAGTTCCCTCACCCGTGCTCATAGTACAGGAGTAGGCTGGTCATGCCACTTCCTCGTGTCTTCTCTGTGGTCACGTAGGTAACACCACAAGGAAACACACAGTGCAATTTACTGTTGTTCCTTGCTCAATCTGGAAAGCGCTTGTGTCTAATAGCTGAGAATTTTAATGATACACATGAAGGCTTTATGGTCGTTAATTTCTTTACGATCTCTCGCCTTCAACTGAAGCAGCAGCTAGGCCAATTACCAAGTGACACCAAGGAGATGAAGTGGCAAAATGGCGATTTATTGAAACAGACACATCCTTATATAACCTACGCCTTTTTGTCTACACCCACTGTATTACACTAAGATTCTTCCAGAATATGGGGAAGGGCCTGTCACATCACAACAAGCTACCGTCCCAGCTGTCCCAACAGCGAAGCAACCAGGTAACAGGAGATTCATTCTGGTGCCGTGTGAACTCCTTTCTTACGCCTTCGATTTCAGTCATCTTCAGGGATCGACAAACAGTAACAGAGATTTCCTCCTCATCACTCTCTTCTTCATGACACTTTTCCTTTTTCCTTTCTCGGTACTTATCCAGACCTGTCACCTGGATCTTCTGTTGCCTCCTCCTCCACTTCTTTTTTCCGTTCTAGACGTGAGGACACCCATTTCCATTTCTTGCCTTCCACAAGGGCAACTGATATTGTTACTGGTGCCTCCTGTGACTGATCAAAATTGACTTGGGGATTTCCCTTTTTGGCTAGAACCTCAGCTCGGAAATTCTCTCTTTTCGGAACAGTGTTATATAGAGCACGGTAAGCACAAGCCAAGCCCCAAATAAGTCATACCCCCTTAGATCTATCTAGGCTGCGCCATCCCTGACTCAAATACTGGCTTAGTTTCTCGGGATCCCACAGGTGTTCAAGAGTTAAATCCCATGACATTGCGGGCCCCCATGTGTTGGCGAACCTGAAGGCAAAAGTCAGCGTTCTAGGACAAACAACCACACACCAATATAGTTAAATATAGCTGTGTCCATCTATTGCCTGAAGAGCCGTACTTTTATAGCAAACAAACAAGGGTGTTCAAAAATCACACGTACTAATTGGAAGAAAGCTTCTGCAATAAGAACCCTAAAACCCCGCTTCAAAGCCACGAGCCTTTCACTCTTTTGCTAGAGGTGTCCTTGGTTCTCATGCTGTTTATCCTGCTCTGCAGCTGCTGCTCTGTAAAGTGCTTATCTTGATCCATGGCTGCTGCTCTGTAAAATTCTTCTTGTATTACAACAGAATGGCAGTTCCCTGGGGTCTCCAGCACACCCCCAGCCAGCTGGCAAATGCCACTGAGGACCTTTAGGAAAGACATGCCCTGGGTAGTGACAATGTTCACTGGACAACTGTGAGCCCCACAATGGGTCTCGTACCTGTGTGCCATCTTCTGAACACCAGTAGCACGGTGTAGATGCAAGGCCCAGCCAGGCAAAATCAAAACATGCTTCTGGAAGGGGATCCTTTCTGAAGAGTCGTTACACTAATGAGAGGACCACAAACATTCACTCAGCGAACTCCAAATCTCTGTGCCTTTGCAGGCCTAGGGTCTTGTTTGGTTCACAGAGACATGGTGGATTGATTCTCAGCTCTGTACTGTAGCAAATGGGGTACAGATTCTGCATGACGGATGGGCAAGGAAGAAGAGAAAAGGCTGCTGCCATCCATGAGAGGGCACTGAGCTCTGCCTGGGGATGGCAGAGGAGCCAGCTGAGAACTGATGGAAAGGGCTCAGAGAGGAGAGCGGCAGATTCTGTTCCTTGCTTCCTGATCAGGAAGAACAAGAAGAGGGGACAGGCAGGAATCTGAGTTACAGCTGGAATGGAATTGTTTTCTTCAGACTGTCTGCTGTGGTGCAGTGTTTTGGTTCTAGGAGAAAACCATTGATAACACTCTGATGTTTACAGCTGCTGCTAAGCAGTGTTGTACAGAGCCAAGGCCATGGTCAGTGGAGGGCACATGGAGCTGGGAGGGAACAGAGTGAGGACAGCTGACTGATAGTGGCCAAAGGGACGTTCTCTATCAGCTGACAGCAAGCAGAAATTGTATTGAAAGGGGTGGGAGTTCATCTCAGTCTCTTCACTGCCCAGGGTCCAGCTGAGCATCAGTCTGGTGGTGCTGAGCAAGTGCTTGTGCATCAGTTGTTACATACAATTCCATATCAACGGATATATAGTGATAACTATTACTCCACTTCTTTTATCTCTCTTAGTAAACTGCTTTGTTACATCCCAGAAGTTGTACTCTTTTTCCCAGTTCTCATCCCCATCCCACTGGGAATTGGGCAGTGCACAAAGCACTGTGTGCTGCTGAGCCACATGTTGGGTTCAACAACCACTGTCATTTTGGTGCCTGATGTGAGGCTCCAAGGGTTGAGATAGCAGCACATCTGTCCAGAGCGGACAGGGCTTTGTGGGAGCTGGAGAAGTGCAGGCCATGGTGCTGATATGTGTGGATGTGCTCCCTATGTGTGGAGCTTGTTGAGTCTTCTCATGAAGCTTCACTGCACAGCTCCTTACTTGGTGCTTGGATGCTGGATTAGGGTATTTATTTTGCTATGCTGTTTGACCTCAGTTTGTACCACGATAAAATTGGCAGCTGACAAAGTGAAGTTTTGTGCACATTCAGCTCTGCGGTCATCTTTGCGTTTTGGAAGTAATATTGTCCATATGATTAGGAATTACACAATTTACATTGTCGCCTCTGTGAGTCCGGGGGTGTACTGGATATTGTGTTGAGGGACATGGTTTAGTGGGAGCTATAGGTAATAGGTGAACGGTTGGACTGGATGATCTTTTAGGCCTTTTCCAACCTTGGTGATTCTATGAATCTATGATTGAGGTTAAACAATTATTCAGGAATATCAGTGAGAGATCTGCCCCAAGGTGAGAAGGCTCTGCATGGCAGAGGGTGTGGGACGGTCTGGGCAGCTGCCTGGAGTGGTGGGCACCCCCAGGGCTTTGGAACTTCATCTCCGAGCAACTGCAGGATCCTGATAAACTGGTAGAATATTGGGGGCAGGTCTGCTGTGGCACTGGTAACCCCCAAGAGGCACAAATGACTGCAGTGTGCCAGATCCAGAGAGCTGGATCTGCTGACAGTGCTGCAGCCTCTGCAACTCCTGGCACAGACCATGCAGCAGCTCCAAGGTTTTGCTACACGTCCTGCAGTTGCTCCAAGCTCTGGGCAGATCCCTCTGTCACTCCACCCCTCATAATGAGCTCTGCAGTTACTCCTGCTACGGGTCCTGTAGCTGTTCCAAGTATGGTAATAAGAAAATGGTACAAATTCCTCCCAAGGGAGGAAGTACAGCCCTGCGGTGGCTCCAACCCCTCCAATGAGCCCAGTGGCTGCTCCAACATAGTCACAGGTCCTGTGGTGGTTCCAGCTCTGGCAATGAACTCTGAGGTCACTTCAACTCCTGCAACAGCCCAACAGCCACTTCAGCTCCTACAGTGAACCCTGTGGCTGTTAAAACCCCTGCAACTAATCCTGGACTTGCAGACAGATGCGCATAGGGATTAGTTCATATATGTTTGCAACTGCATATGTTGTATATGTGTGAAAATACACTAAATATATTATATATGTATAAATACATTTGTCATAATTATTATCCTTTTCTTTTTCTCTTTGTCTCAACCCATAAACCTTAAACCACAGCACTGCCTTGAGATGCTTACGGATCTCCTTGGGACTATTCAATCTGATCTGGTCACACAGTGAAGAGCACCTGAAGATCTCAAGGTTTTCTCAGGGAGCAGCTCCTGAGGTATATTCCTTACACCAGCTTTGGAAGAGGCCTCCCTCCAGTTCCCTGGTCCTGCTCTAAAGGGGCCCTCTTGTTATGGCAGTGCCAGCAAGGAGACCAGCTCTGACAGACCTGTTCATATTGCCGGCTACTGACTGCAGCCCTGGATTGCTGCTGTAGAGGCAACAGGACTGTTGTGAGACACACAAGACCTTCAGGACTGCACAAATGAGAGGACTCAAGAGCACTGCAGCACTGGTAAGAGCACATGAATGAAAAGAGCACGTTGAGCTGCTGTCTGTGGCTGTACCTCCCCAAATCCAGGCAAAGTAGGAAGAAAGAAAATCTAAGTAAGTCTATTTTGAAAGCTTTTTAGGTATCTTATAACATATTCAGGGAATCTGGTTCCATGTTTACATGAGTTCTTGGAGTGAGAAAATGGAAATTAGGTAGGAAAGAATTTAAATACATTTTTATTTATAAGTTCAATAACATTTTTTTTTTGCACATTCCTATATCTCACATAATCAAACAGACAAAGATGCATAAAACATAAAGAACCACCACTGGGAATCCTATTGAGGAAGTTGTGCATTTTATTGTAGCTGGAATAGTGCTTATTGCAACACCTTCCTGAAAGCGTGCTTGATCTCCCTGTTCCTCATGCTGTAGATAATAGGGTTTAGTGTTGGAGGAACCACTGCATACAGAAGTGCCACTGTCAGATCCAGGAGTGGGGAGGAAATGGACGGGGGCTTCAGGTAGGCAAAAGCACCAGTGCTGAGAAACAGGGAGACCACAGCCAGGTGAGGGAGGCACATGGAGAAGGCTTTGTGCCGTCCCTGCTCAGAGGGCATCCTCAGCACAGCCATGAAGATGTGCACATAGGACACAACTATGAAAACAAAGCAACCAAAGCCTAAACTGACACCAAAAAAGAGAAATACAAATTCCATGAGGTAGGAGCCAGAGCAGGAGAGCTTGAGGATCTGTGGGATTTCACAGAAAAACTGGTTGACAACATTGCCTTGGCAGAGAGGCAGTGAAAACGTACTGGCAGTGTGCAGCAGGGAATAGAGAACCCCAGTGCCCCAGGCAGCTGCTGCCATGGTGGCACAAGCTCTGCTGTCCATCAAGGTCCCGTAGTGCAGGGGCTTGCAGATGGCAACGTAGCGGTCATAGGACATGATGGTGAGAAGGGAATACTCTGCTGAGAGGAAGAAGGAAAAGAAAAAGAGCTGTGCAGCACATCCTGTGTAGGAGATGGCCCTGGTGTCCCAGAGGGTGTTGGCCATGGCTTTGGGGAGAGTGGTGGAGATGCAGCCCAGGTCGAGGAGGGCCAGGTTGAGGAGGAAGAAGTACATGGGGGTGTGCAGGCGGCGGTCGCAGGCTACGGCTGTGCTGATGAGGCCGTTGCCCAGGAGGGCAGCCAGGTAGATGCCCAGGAAGAGCCAGAAGTGCAGGAGCTGCAGCTGCCGCGTGTCTGCCAACGGCAGCAGGAGGAACTCGCTGATGGAGCTGCTGTTGGACATCTGCTGTTGTTGGGCTTGGAGTCCTGCTCAGAGTGCAGAAGATAATGACAAGTCCAGACCATTCTCAGACACACTCCTCCTGCTATAATATGAAATGTTTTTATTCTCTTACAACAGTGTACATTTAGCACCATTACTTGCATTTAATTTCATGTATTTCAGCATTCCTTAAGCAGAAGCAGCATATGGAGCTCTAACCTTCCTTTTATTTTCTTATGCCTTCTCCCTGGATATTTTCATCTGTTTCATGTCTCATATCTTTACCCCAAGTGCTCTTAGAGCCCCCTACCCGAGCTTCTGTGGCATTCAGTTTCAGTTAGAAAATGCTGCCTGTTTGTAGGATAAGTGAATTATTCATGCCTACAGAAAATGATGATAATTCCATCCTTCGAGAAAGGGGAGACTGAAAGCACATCATGTGTGAGTGTTCACAAAACAAGCAATTGATTGATGAAAAATTCTCAGAACTCTTATTGCCCCTTTTAGATTTCTGACTCCAAACCTCTTTGCCTCAGAACAGGAAATGGAAACCCCCTGCCTTGGCTCTCCTCTTGCAAAGTGCCCTCAGAAACATTCCGTTGTGCAGTGGAGTTGTGATCCCCTGCCCCAGGCAGCAGCTGTGGCAGCACAAGCCCTGCCGGGGGGCTCCTTCCCCCCACCCGTCTCCCTGCAGCACCCTGGGCAGCTCCCCGGGCAGGCTGAGTGCTGAGCCTGGCAGGCGGCAGAGTCCCATACCCGGCACACAGCCCCTGGGGCACAGCAGGGACCCTGCTCTGCAGGACAGCCCTGGGCACCCGCCTGCAGCCCCGGCTGCACAGCCTGCAGCCGTGCTGGGACATGCAGCCCTCAGGGCTGTGATTTCATACTGCAGTATGGAAGCCCTCAGCTGGAGCAGAAGGCTTTTTCCACAGTAAAGAAACATGCAGTGCCTGCATCCAGATCTCCTATGGGATGTCCCAAATTAAGTTGACCCTCTATGAAAAGCAGCTCATGGTCTGCAGTGAGACTTACCCTGTCATGGTCTGTGAGCAATGCTCCTGCAGTGAGCTCACAGCCCGCTCACACCACACACATCCTGCAAGCTCTCTTCAGTTTCTCTCCTCTCCTTCTGTCACCTGCAGGCTGTGCTGTGCACAAGAGCTGCTCCTGGGCACAGCTGTCTCTCTGCAGCCCTGCACACTTTTATGAGCTCCCTGTGTCCCAGGAGCCTGGACAGGCAAGCAGCAGATTATGTCATTTTTATCTTTCCGACTTGTCTCCCCTGACATGTCCCTGGGTCCTCATGGCCAACAGCTCCTGAAAGACAACAGCATCATGACTGTGCTTTGAAATTCGCTCAATTAACCACCACATGTCCAGTGGTCAGTGACTGATTGGAGACATATGGGGAGTGCTCCCAGAGATCGTTTGATGAAACAATAAGGGCAACCAGACAAGGAAGGCGAGGTTTGGACTTTCCCTGTGCAGGGCAGTGATCCAGCTGAGGCAGCGCAGGAGTCTCATCCCTTGACAGAAATCCTGGAGCTGAAATGGGATTCAGCTCCCTACACACCCACAGGAGCTGGGATTCCTCTGGTTCAGTTCAGAAGAGCACAAGGAGTTGCCTGCATGTGAGCTCCTGCTCTGAGTCCTCGGACCTTCAGCTGGGAGGCAGCTGCTCACACACAGACACTGGGTGATGCCCAAGGTGCCTGGGCTGCTCCTGATGTGTGCCAGTGCTTGTAAACCATGTGGGAAATCCCTGAGATAGACAGCTCCTTCCTGGGCATCAGCCGAGGGCCAGAGAGGGGATAGCACTGGCTGTCTGGTGAATTCACTCACAGCTGCAAGAGCAGCACAGGGCCTTCAGGAAAGCCATGCCCATGGTGTGACCATGTTGCTGTGTCAACTCCAAGGCCCACGATCAGTCTAATGTTTGTGTGCCACCTTCTGCACACTGATACCATAGATTGGCTATCCAGTCAGGCTATGTCCAGTGATGCTTTCCAATTAGGATGTTTACTTCTGTGCTTTTGCACTAATGCAAACACCAACACACAAGAAGCTAGAAATCTTGATAGAGCTGTAGGCCTGAGCTCCTGTTTGGACCATGGGGACACAGTTTAATGGCTTCCACAACTGCACTGTAGCACAAGGGGGATACCGAGTCTTTAGGATGGATGGGCGAGGAGATAAAGAAGGGTGAATGCCCTCTGTGAGAGTGCACTGAGCTCTGCCTGGGGATGGAAGAGCAGACAGGTCAGAGCTAATGGAAATGGCAAACAGAGGAGACCATCAGTGTCTTTTCCTGTCTTCCTGATCAGGGAGAGTAAATGGAAGGTGCCCTCTGCAGACAGATGGGAATCTGATGTTGTCTGTCCCTTGTCCCATTTGGTGGCCTTTGTCACTCCATTATCTGCAGCAGGGACAGCACAGCAGGGCATGTGGCATCCAGCAGATCCATGGAGAGCACAGATGGCAGCTTCTTGACCAAGCAGTGGAGGAACCAAAGAGGAGAGGTGCTCTGCTGGATCTCATACTCTCCGGCATGGAAGGACTTGTGGGAACTGCGAAGGTGAAAGGGGCATCAGGCCACGTGCAAGATGCAAATGTATCTCTTTTTATTTATTTTGAGGCTGTAAGCTTAATAGTTGATCATAAATGTCAATAAAACTGAAACAAATAATTGAAGACAAAGATGGAAATCATTGAAATTGTGTTAACCCTTCTCAACATGAAAAATTCTCATGAGTCTTGTTCCATTTTAAGTTGTAAATATGAATCTTTGAGGTGATTTGATGTCTTTTTTTTTCTTTTACTGAAACTACAATGTTTTCCAGAACTGTGTTCGCTGGACACAAATGCCTTCAGGTTCAGAGACACAGACAGCGGTGCCAGTGCCAATGCCCTGTGACTATAGCCCGGTGCCCAGCACTACTCTTCCCTGCTGCCTATTTGATGTGTCTCATCCTCCAAGTTTTTTCAGCTCTCCTAAATAAATGGCCATGGTTAAGGGCATGTTTTCAGCAGGCCATTTGGGCACAAACTACTCCCACTGCCCTCCAGATTTCTCCATCCCTTGCTCTTTGTTCAGTCAGATACCTCCCAATTATCTGTCTGATTTCTGACTTTCAGGGGGATTACTGGAATTTGTTCCATCTCCCCAAAGTCTGAGAATCAGTGAGAATGTGTTAACCCGTCTCAATGTGTGAAATACTCACAAGTCCTGATCAATTTTAAGTTGATACCTCTCAACTACCTGGCTGATCTATCCCAGGGAGATTACTGGAATTTGCTCTATCTACCAGAGTCTGATGGCCTCTGTTGTCAACTACTTCACTGTGATTCAATCTATCCTATCCTACCTCAGAATAAATCATTTCTTTTAAAAGTATTCCATATGAAAGACAAACTTCAATAGATGCAGCTTGAACATGGCATGCAGTTGATCACTGTGTTTTGCTGTTCATTCAATTGCATCACCTTTCTTTCCATTTGCTGGCCAGATAAAAAAGAGAAATCTTTCCTTTTCCATGTTGAGCTGGTTCTCTGAGGAAAGCCAGTGGGAGTTGGTGCAAAGCAGTTTTAACACTGAGCGGATGAATGCAGAGGAGAAGAGTGATGTGAAGAAAAGTGATGCAAGTCCCATAGGTCCATTGTGAGCAGAAATTGGGTGGGGAGGTTGAGAAGGACCTTTGTCAACACAGTAACAGTACAGAACTCATTGGGACATCCTGGATTGGTATCAGTTGCACAGTGCTGCTTTAATGTCTTCTTTAAACCCAACTATAAATAAATAGACAATAAATTTATACTGGATTCTTTAAGCTCTCTCCAGATATCCCTCCTTTTTGCTGAACAAGTTCTGATAACCTGAAGAAGATAACAAGATGGCATAAGGCACAGGAGATTCTTTAGGTTATAATGGTCCCAGGGTGCATTTGATGCTGAGTTCATCAGCCTCTAGTGCAGAGAGAAGTTTGCACAAAGTGCTCAACAAGACAAAGTCAGAAGTAACAGTGAAGTTTCTTGGAGTATTAATGGGCCCGCTGAGGAACATTACCAAGTAAGCTTCCCAAGGGACTTGTTAGAGAAGATAACTGGAAGCCATGACTACAGGCAGGCAAAGGCACTGGCATGCTAAGAAACCTCTCCTTTGCCTTACAAAGCAGACAGGTCAAGCCCTGATTGCAAGACCAGTGGTAGAGAGGTCCTGTATGTCATGTTGGCTCTGGGCATTTCCTGGGGCAATGTGTTGGAATTTTGTATGATGTTAAATGAAAGACATGGGGACAGAAGATCCCAGGCTCTACATGTGGTGCAAGGACGCTGTGAGGTTCATGTCCCATATGAGACCTATGTTTCATTGCAGGATGTGAGCAGGGATGTGAGAAGGGCCCAGTCTGAACAAGCAGCCAATCCCTGTGAAACTCTGAACTTCAGATCTCTCGGTTTCAGTGCCCTCCTTTGCACATTCTCCCAGAGTTTGAAGTCCTTTATGTTCTGTGGTGCCCAGAACATAGTGAGGCAGTAGCAATGCAGAGCAGAGGGACAACCCTTTCCCTCACCCAGCTGGCAATAAGTTGCTTCATGCACTCCAGGGGACTGTTGTCTTTCCTGGCTGCCTTGGCACACTGCTGACTCACATTCAGTGTGATGCTGACCAGCACCCCAACCCTTTCCAGTCAGAATCCTCTCCAGTGTCCCATATCCAATCAGTGTGTATGTCCAGCATTGCCCCTACCCAGGTGCACAATCAGGCACTTGTTCTTGTTATACTTTATGCACTTGGTGCTTAGTACCAACTGGTACCCACTTCTCTGACTTGTCCACATCTCTCTGCAAGTCCTCTCCACCCTCAGTGGAGGCAACAGCACCTCCTAATCTGGTCTCATCAGCAAACTTGCTCAGAACGTCTTCTAGTCCTGCATTCAAGTCATCTGCATAAACATGAAAGGAAAGTGGCCCCAAAATGGAACCCTGGGGACCCCGACAGTGACCATCTACCAGCCTGATGGAAAAAACTGACTATAATCCTTTGGGACTGACCTACTGGCCAACTGCTCACCCACCACATTGTGTTTCTGTCTAGCCATATGCAGAACATTCTGTCCAGAAGGTTGTTGTGAGAAACAGTATCAAAATCTCCACTGAAATCCTCAAGGATTACATCAACTGGCTTCCCTTGGTCAACTAAACGGATAACTGTGTCACAAAATGAGCTTAAATTAAACAGGACCTTTGCCTCACAAACTTGTGTTGGCTGCGACCAATGACAGAATTGTCCTTCAGCTGTTTTTCCATAACTCCCACCATCATTTTCTCCATAATTTTACCAGGCTCTGGACTGACAGGTCCATAATTGCCCATGTCATCTTTCTTGCTCTTCCTTACAATGAGACAACATTTGCCAGCTTCCTGTCAGCTGGCATGACCCTAGACTTCTTTAGATGCAATTGAAATGAGAGCCCAGAGCACACTAAGTTTTCATCATTGAAAGAAAGTAGATGTGCCATAGCTTTGCAATGCCTTGAACTCCAGAGTATGCCACAGATGGAGCAGAGGGGAAGATTTGCCTCTTCTGTAGTGAACTCATTCTTTTGGTAAGCAGAATAACACTACCTGATACATGGGGACTGTGTCTCTGCTCTGCTCTGCTCAGCTCACAGGGCAGCGGTCTGGCAGG
This sequence comes from Coturnix japonica, assembly GCF_054131305.1. Classification (NCBI taxonomy): domain Eukaryota; kingdom Metazoa; phylum Chordata; class Aves; order Galliformes; family Phasianidae; genus Coturnix; species Coturnix japonica. The sequence continues at coordinate 14,010,667 of NC_140671.1, read as the reverse complement.
GTGTTGCTCTCATGTCAATGCAGGTAAACTCACTTTAATCCTTTTTCCTCTGTAAATGCTTCCTCTATTTCTATGCTCAGATACACTTCCACATTCCCTCAACTACACTTTCATATATCATTAACAATTACACTTTCTTATACCATCAAAACAGTTTGTCAAAACGTACAGTTCTTCAGTTCACATAAACTCCCTTAATACAGTCTGTATTCTTCAGTTATAAACACTGTGCCACAGAACCAGCACTGATTGAACCACCTCCCTCACACACTTCCTCGCAAGCAGTACATAGTATTACATAAATGGGTTGACACTCATTGGTCGGGTGGAATGTACACCTCTCCTCAGGACAATCTTACTAATCTACAGAGTACAAACTCCTGTCTTCTTACATACAAGCAGAAAGTACTTATGAGTGGACACACAACACAGTCTTTCACTTTGTCCGTGTCTGGCCATTTCCCTCACAGGAGGAAGGAAACATGGATCGGGACTCGGCACTCACCCTGCAGCTGTTCTGTGTCTCACTCACACCACACTCACTCTGACATTTAGATCAAAAACCATGGTTTATTCATACTACACAATGCTGACAACGTTTTCTAGCTGGAATCTTAATAACACTCATACTCTGGTCGACCAGTTGCAAACGTTAATGTTTTTCCCAGAGTCGGCTTGACACATGGTACCAAACACTTAAAGCAGATGATAATATTGAACATACAACCTATAACCCCCGTGATTACAACTTGGAGAACCCAGGCTACCATTTGACAGGCTATCCACTATATCCCATACCCGTAGGAGAGACCAACCTAGGTCCCTCCTATTGTCACCCACCTGGGAGAGAGTACTTGTTCTTGTTTCCATTCATATGGCATACAGTTCCCTTTCATAGGAACTCACCCAAGGAGTCTTCCTACCCCAGCTGGCAACCAAAGCCATGAGCTCACCTCCCTGGGAGCAGCACGTATGGCTGTAAACTGTGTAGGATGTCTCCTCAAGACATATGGGCTCCACTTACCATACACATACCTGGTCCACCTATGGGTGGTCCTTGTCTGTCCCTGCAGTGATCAGGTGAGGAAGGGAGTCCTTCAGAGAAATCTCAGGGTGCGCCAAAAGTGTCTCCCTCTCAGCTGGTCCTGCAGCGAACAGAGCTGGTCCCACCTGGGCCGCCAAATTGACTACAGGAATTGAACTCTATAACCTCTATAACTGATACAGTCTCCCATGACATCCTTATAACAAAGCTGAGGAAGTATGGGATAGGTGATTGGACAGTGAAGTGGGTCGAGAATTGGCTGACTGGCAGAGTGCAGAGTGTTGTCGTTGGTGGTGCAGTGTCTGGCTGAGGGCCTGTAACGAGCGGCATCCCCCAGGGGTCTGTGCTCAGTCCGGTCTTGTTCAACATCTTCATCAATGACCACCCTCAGCAAGTTTGCTGATGACACGAAGTTGGGAGGATTGGCTGACACACCTGAAGGCTGTGCTGCCATTCAGCGAGACCTGGACAGGCTGGAGAGCCGGGCAGTAAGAAACCGGATGAGGTTTAACAAAAGCAAGTGTAGAGTCTTGCACCTAGGGAGAAATAATTGCATGCACCAGTACAGGCTGGGGGAAGAGCTGCTGGGGAGGAGCTCTGCTGAGAGGGACCTGGGCGTCCTGGTGGACGACAGATTAACCATGAGCCAGCAGTGTGCCCTTGTAGCCAAAAAAGCCAATGGCATCCTGGGGTGCATTAAAAAGAGCGTGTCCAGCAGGTCGAAGGAGGTGATCCTCCCCCTCTACTCTGCCCTGGTGAGGCCTCATCTGGAATATTGTGTCCAGTTCTGGGCTCCCCAGTAAAAAAAAGACAGGGATCTCTTAGAAAGAGTCCAGCAGAGGGCCACTAAGATGGTGAAGGGCCTGGAGCATCTCCCCAATGAGGAGAGACTGAGGGAACTGGGTCTGTTTAGCCTTGAGAAAAGAAGGCTGAGAGGGGACAGGATCCAGGTTCTATAAATATTTGAGGTGTGGGGGGCAAAGTGTTGAGGCCAGACTCTTTTCAGCAGTGTGTGGAGACGGGACAAGGGGAAACAGACAGAAACTGCACCATAGGAAGTTCTGCACTAATGTGTGCAATAACTTCTTTACGGTGAGAGTGACAGAGCACTGGAACAGGCTGCCTAGGGTGGTTGTGGAATCTCCTTCTCTGGAGATATTCAAGACCTGCCTGGATGCTGAGCTGTGCAACGTGGTGTAGGGAACCTGCTTTGGCAGGGGGCTGGACTCAGTGGTCTCTGGAGGTCCCTTCCAACCCCTACAATTCTGTGATTCTGTGAATATCATGGAGTTGTTTGGATGGGGAAAGACTACCCCTTTGAATGACCTTTTGTCAGGGCATGTCCTGGGATTCCTAGGATCCTCAAAATGCAGCACTGCTTCTGTCACTGAAAAATGGGGCCCTGTGTGGGACGGAGGGAGGGTCCATGAGTCCCTGGCCCACCTGACTGAGTATTTCCATGGTCTTAGCAAAGACATACTTACAACTTGAGAATGACAGTTAGCTGTGTTCATGGTGGCATGGCCACTTTTAATGGCCTTGAACTGTCTGAACATAACTGAAGAGGCTCAGGCTGATGCAAATCAGCTATTGAATGATAGTGTTGAAAAACTGGAAAGACAGGTGGCAGTTTTGATGGGGAAAAAACCTAATTCAATCATTCTCCTATGGAAGATCAGGAACATCTCTCTGGAAGACCATGGGGACCCTGTACAAGGGAATCTGTATAAAATGGACTCTGTAAATGAAGGCACTAAAAGGTCAGATTTTGAGGTTCCATTTGGACTAGATCTATTTGAGATCTGACTGATTGTAACCCAAAAATGAAAAAAAAAAAAAAAAAATGCAGGATAGGCTGGTGGGAGTGCCCTGACCAGTGTCCAACCCCCCAAACCCTGCTGCCCATAATACAGCAGCTGAACTGATGGATATAGTACAGTGGTTTAGACAGAAACCAAGAGAGCATGCCAGCATAGCTGCTCTGGTTATGGGACATGGAGGCAGAAAGCGCTGTGGTGAATGGACTGGAAATTTCAAAACTGACATCCATTACTACTCACCCTGCCCTCAGGCAAAGACTGTATGCTCTGTCCAACATAATGAGGATAGCCATTTGATCAGTGAATGATTTATGGCTGTGTGTCATATAACATGGCCAAATAAGAATGACATACCATTAAATATCAGCCTGTGGTCCTCTATGGAGGACTAACAAAATTATATTAGAGAATTAGGCATGAAAGAGGCAATCTATGAAGATGATTTTGAGAGCCCAGTCAATAAATTTTTCATCAGGAACGAGGGATCTCATCCTACAGCCATCACCTTTACATCAGTATGGGTCTATGTTATCCATACTGAACCCCCCAGTGGCCCTCAGGTGCTGTAATACAACAGGCTGCCCAAGTGATGGGGAGACAAGAGTGCCTACGGCCAGATGCAGGCTCTGAATGGTGGTGGAAAGGTCTGAGAAAGGCAGAGAACCATCTGCTGCCATGACTTAGGCGTCCAGCCCCTAAGGTAATCCAGTCTGGACCCATTAGGGTCTTGAGACAACAAATGTTTAAAGACCAGATTAGAGCAGGAGTTCAGTTTAAAAAGATCGATGGACAGCATAATCAGGAAAAAATATCTGTTAAACAGGCCCAAGCACTGAGTATTTATAGTCCAACCTTTTCAGCCAAACTAGATGTGAATGTAACTCAAGAAGGGTCTGGATGGGGGCTCTGGCAGAGCCAGAGTTCTTTGTGAACCCCTATGAGGTTTTGGCCACAGGTTTGGCATGGAGCAGAATAAAGATACATCACAGTTGAAAAGCATTTATTGGCTACCTATTCTACACTACAGGTGGTAGAACCAGTAGCTCAGATTTCAGAGGTTATCGTTAAACAACAAGGCCAGTCCAGGGGTGGGTAAAAGATCTAACACACATCTCTATGATGGGGGTGGCCCAATCACAAGCAGTGGTGCGCTCAGTTGTTCTGCTTGCCTGCTCCTCAAGGAGTTAAGAGAAATCTATGCCTGTTGCGTGTTCGAGTGCATGCGCAATGCCATGTGGAGGGCTTATCACAATAAAGATTGGCGGATTTGCTGCATAGACCGGTCAGAACTCAGATCTGCGTTGTGCTTCCTGTGGCACCAAACGCCCAACAGTGGCAGTTCCGTGTATTGGCCAGCAGGTGGCAGCAGAGACCACGGAAAGAACGTCTGCGGGACAGACCCTGGGGATCCGTTCTCTTTTGATTATAGGGGAAGAACACAAAGATGGAAGAGGAGGGAAGGGGGAAAAAAAAAAGAAAAAAAGAAAAAACCAAACCACAGCAAACAAATAAAAACTTCTCCAAACGTAGCAAACTTGAATGTCTGTCAATAAATAAATGAGTAATTGAATTGATGTCCGTTTCAGACAGTCCCCTGTAGAATCAGGGTAAGGGTTAGGATTAGAGTTACATTGCAGGTTAATGCTGTTATCTTTACAGCTCCTGTGAGGGTTGGGGTCTGGGTCAGGTGTTTAAAAAATGAAATGAAAAAAGAATTAAAAAAATATATTGAAAGCTTCAGATTTCCTTAATCTTTGTGGGAATCATATAATGTGCAACTCAGATCTACCTCTTCGTACCTCTTTTGTGGTGTAGGGAACCTGCTTTGGCAGGGGGACTGGACTCAGTGGTCTCTGGAGGTCCCTTCCAACCCCTACAATTCTGTGATTCTGTGAATATCATGGAGTTGTTTGGATGGGGAAAGACTACCCCTTTGAATGACCTTTTGTCAGGGCATGTCCTGGGATTCCTAGGATCCTCAAAATGCAGCACTGCTTCTGTCATTGAAAAATGGGGCCCTGTGTGGGACGGAGGGAGGGTCCATGAGTCCCTGGCCCACCTGACTGAGTATTTCCATGGTCTTAGCAAAGACATACTTACAACTTGAGAATGACAGTTAGCTGTGTTCATGGTGGCATGGCCACTTTTAATGGCCTTGAACTGTCTGAACATAACTGAAGAGGCTCAGGCTGATGCAAATCAGCTATTGAATGATAGTGTTGAAAAATTGGAAAGACAGGTGGCAGTTTTGATGGGAAAAAACCTAATTCAATCATTCTCCTATGGAAGATCAGTAACAACTGTCTGGAGGACCATGGGGGCCCTGTACAAGGGAATCTGTATAAAATGGACTCTGTAAATGAAGGCACTAAAAGGTCAGATTTTGAGGTTCCATTTGGACTAGATCTATTTGAGATCTGACTGATTGTAACCCAAAAATGAAAAAAAAAAAAAAAAAAAAATGCAGGATAGGCTGGTGGGAGTGCCCTGACCAGTGTCCACCCCCCAAACCCTGCTGCCCATAATACAGCAGCTGAACTGATGGATATAGTACAGTGGTTTAGACAGAAACCAAGAGAGCATGCCAGCATAGCTGCTCTGGTTATGGGACATGGAGGCAGAAAGTGCTATGGTGAATGGACTGGAAATTTCAAAACTGACATCCATTACTACTAACCCTGCCCTCAGGCAAAGACTTTATGCTCTTGTCTGGAGGGCTTATCGCAATAAAGATTGGCGGATTTGCTGCGTAGACCGGTCAGAACTCAGATCTGCGTTGTGCTTCCTGCGGCACCAAACGCCCAACAGTGGCAGTTCCGCTTATTGGCCAGCAGGTGGCAGCAGAGACCACGGAAAGAACGTCTGCGGGACAGACCCTGGGGATCCGTTCTTTTGATTATAGGGGAAGAACACAAAGATGGAAGAGGAGGGAAGGGGGAAAAAAAAAAGAAAAAAAAAAATCAAACCACAGCAAACAAATAAAAACTTCTCCAAACGTAGCAAACGTGAATGTCTGTCAATAAATTAATGAGTAATTAAATTGATATCCCTTTCCTGCCCCCCCCCCCCCCCCCCCCCCCCCAACTTCTGAGATGAAAAAAAACCACTTCTTTTAGAAGAAAACAGAGTAGTAACAACTTCTGTACCTACATTCACCACTCTGAGATCCTGTCTGGGTCTCCCAAGGCTTGTAAATAACCACTGGGTCGGTTCTGATGTTGCGTGATTTGTTGTCAGTTCTCTCATGGTTCTCCGGTCAGTTCTCCGGTGCCAGGATCTGCCACAGGGCATTCTGACCACGGGCATCATGTTTCTACGCTGCCGCCTGCATTTAACAGGCAATGGGACTGCCCAGCATGTGCAAGGCAGCACCTCTTTCACACCACCAGAATGTTTAAGGCTGTTGGGATTGTTGTTAGCGTCCCATTAACACTGAGGCTAGAGATACCCTTAGGACTGACATTACTATTAGCATTACTTTGATGGTGCCCTATCTGGGTCATTTCCAGGGGATGTCACGAGTAAGGCACAGTGTCAGGAGAAAAAGAACAGACTCGATTACTTTATAAACGTGATAATAGAGAGAGTTCATTGGAAAAAATACAACTCTTAAATAATGCAAAGCATGCTTCTGATTGGATGCAGGCATCATCTGGGCTCTGATTAATATTACTCTTAAGGTAAAGATTATTGTTACCATAATGATTTTTTTTTTGGATTATGATCAGGGTTAAGGTTCCTTTTGCTACAAACTTCTAGCATCATTTTTGTTGTTGCATTTGGAGTTAGGGACGATTTTAGAATCAGGGTAAGGGTTAGGATTAGAGTTACATTGCTGGTTAATGCTGTTATCTTTACAGCTCCTGTGAGGGTTGGGGTCTGGGTCAGGTGTTTAAAAATGAAATGAAAAAAGAATTAAAAAAATATATTGAAAGCTTCAGATTTCCTTAATCTTTGTGGGAATCATATAATGTGCAACTCAGATCTACCTCTTCGTGCAGTGACTGCCTGTAAATTTGCTGGAGCCTAATATAATATGGCCTTGTGCTTTCCACTAACTCACCTTCATTTCATTTTCATTACATTTGCTTGGTAGTCAGATTTTGGTGTGTGGATATTTTAAAACAATCTAACTGACATTAGCAAAAAATTAAAAATAAAATTAAAAAAAATGCACAACAGCATCGTATCAATTTTTATAGATAAGATAAAGAAGAGCAGTTTCCCTTAGTTTTCTGTGCCTCTTTACTTTCTTACCCTCTCCCCTTGTGTGAGAAACTCTCAAAGTCAAAGATTTCTAGTTAGGCAAAGATGGCAGCGATAGCAGCAGTGCTTATTCATTATTGCAATACTGCGCGCACATCCCCTATTGGCAAGGGAGAAACTGCACACCAGTCAGTGAAATCAATTCTGTTCTTTGCCCTAAACCCACTGCAGGTGATGCTCTCATGGCTCTCATTGGTTGAGCATCTCAGGCTCACAGACTCCTCGAGACTGTGGCTAGGATTCATTTCCATAGAAGGTCAATTACCAACCTCTTGTTTTTAGGTCTGCCTTGTACTTTTCTGCGGACAGAGAAGGGCAATGTTTCCAAAAGTCAGTACATTCATTCTGTCCTGTGCTGGGCTCTACCCACCCTGTATTTATCTTGTGCTTGTCTCAATTCTCCCCATGTCAGAATGCCCCCAGTCTGAACTTAATTCTGTTCAGCAACTTTCTTGGTGGAAAAACTACTTATACAGCTGTTTTACAAGAGGGTTATACATTCAGTTAGGGCCTACACTATGTACTGAAAATACTGGAAACTTCCACTGCAAAAACACAATCTACCTCTCCCATCTGTGCAGCCTTGCAGACCCAGAGCATGCCAGGTTATTTCTGCTTTCATAGCATTTGCATGCTGTAGGGTGAGCACAAGGTTCTGCTGCTTGATTCTTCTGCAAGAGCTGCCTACCGGCAAATGGTTGCAAGGATGGAGGATGTGACAGAAAGCATTTGTCTCCACAAGAGCAGAGTTACATTCAGTGCAGAGTGTGAGAGTCAGGTTGGTGTGGAAAAGCACTGACACGCTGGGGATGATGCAGTGCTCACATGTCTAACACTCACAGACATTACTGTCAGAAGGATGGTGCTGTGTTGTGCTTCTACCTTTGGCAGCCCCTGGAGAAATGCTATGGCACACAGAACACCTTTGTATTGCACTGACTGCTGCCATGCAGCATGGATTTAACACACCAAATCCAGAGGAGCATGACTGCATCTAACTGCCCTGAGAAAAACTACTGTAGCTGAAGAGATGAGGAGGCAGCTGCTCATCTGCAGAACAAGCAGTACTGCCAGACATTGGGCCAGGTGAGCACCTCCTGCTGCAGCGTGATGATGACAGGGCTGGAGATGATCTGCAAAGCCAGCTTAAAAGTGGGAGACGTGAGTCAACATGGCAGGAGGACAGAGGTGTTAGGGAGCAGCCAAGGCATCAAAGAGTATCAGAAGGCTTTGAAAAGTATCACAAAGTGACAGCCAGGAAGACTGGGATATATCATGAGCAGCAACCTGGATGCTAGAGATTATTTGCTCCCATACAAAATGGTAGAGATCTTGCTGCAGACATCCCAAAGCCAGGCAAAATGGGAACCCAGAGCTCTGCCTGCACGAACCCCACAGCCATAGCATTGCAAGCTGAGCTGCCTTGCTGTTTGTTGCATTCATCCCAATCCCTGTGATTGAAGACTCAGAATGCAGTCGAGGCGATGACTGAGCATGAGAGTGACTTTATTCAATAAAAGACAGGAGGGCTTGAGAGGTCAAGGGTGAAGATGGGACTCCTCTTGTCAAGATGAGAGTGGCTCAGAGCTGGTGCTGCTGCCTGGTGCCTGGGACTGGCAGCCTGACTCTAAGTCCCCATCTAAGGTGCTCAGCTTCACCTCACTGATGCTGCCCTGCTCCTGCATGGTGGTGCTGCTGCTGGGACACTCGGGCTGTGCTTGGGATGGGCAGCACTGCAAAGGCGCTGGGTCACAATCCAGGCAGGTGACTGCTGTGTCTGGCAGGCTCAGGTCAGGAGCTTCAGCAGAGCCAGGAGATATGAGAGCATGAACGTGGATGAGCCCCTTGTGTCCATCACTGTTACCATGTGGAAGGCTGTCATCCGAATTGCAGCGATTCATGCTTAATAAGAACTCTCCATTGATGGAAAGACACTGCTTGGTTTGGATCTTTGGGGTTGACAAGGGCTCGAATCACCTAGGAAGGCATAGAAACACAAGGGTTAGTTTCAAACATTTGCAAGTTGAATCATGAAAGGTTGTTGATACTTGGTAATAGAGTGGCGGCAGGAAGAAGCAAGTAGGCTTGAAGCAGCATAGCCACTGTCTTGAAAGTGATCCTCATTCAGGTCCAGCTCGTGTGTTGTTTCACTGTAATCTGCTTCTTTGGGTCTACCTAGTGGGCAGCAACACTCGAGCTGTTACTGATATCATTGAAAAGAACTGGAGACAATTGTTCTATTCCTAAGAGCTTCAAGGTGCCTAGAAGCACAAATAGAAACCAGCAGTATTTCATCACTTCACCAAAAGGAAGGTCAAACACCTGAGCTGTGAAGAGCAGTTACAGAACCTATGCATAAGATCACACCAGACATACTTTGTTCTAACAACAGTTATGGCACATAGTCCATTTCCTTCAATATTCCCAAAATGAAATGATGTGGAGCATTACAGGGAAAGAAACACTGCACACAGACACTATGACCCTGATTAGACTCAAGCAGCAGACTTAAAACAAGTCAGAGTTTTTGATTCCAGGATATTTCAGGACCTATCGTGTGAAATTCAGTTACACAACAGTGCCTAGGTGCCTGCGTTTCAAGCAACTTTCAGATCACAGCCATGTAAAATAAAAACAAATTCAGTGCAGAAATAGCAAGCCTGTACCTTAATACTCATGAGATTATCCATTTTTTACTGCATTCTGACTAAGTTCTAAAACTTGCTCATCCCAGTTCACTTCAACAAGTTCCACCAGTTCAAGCAATGCAGTTCTGAGATCCGGTGTATGTTAGGCAGATAGAATTGAACAGTGCAGAAATAATCTCTGACAGCTTTAAGAGCTCTGTTCTGCTTACAAACTCTCAGTCCAAAACTATTCACAGTTTTAAGGAAATGAACACCTGAAGCAGTTGGATCATCTGCCATTTGCCGCATTCTGCTTCTTGGCATTGTGATTAGCACAAAGGGTTTTCTGCTGTCCTGCAGAGATGGACAAAGTCCTGCTTACAAATGGACCAGGTTTCAGTGTACAGCAGAGTTTGTACCAGACTAACAAGCCACGTCATTCAATTCATGTGCTCAGGTTGTTATGCACTCCGAAAGGAAACAGAACTAACTGTTGGATTCTGAAGGCAATCTGTGGGGTCCTACATTACCTCCTGATTCTGGAAGAGGAAATTCTAATAGCAAATGCAGAACTTTGATCTTTGTAGACATGAGAAGAGCTGGCATTTAGGAACATTCATTTCAGGGAAATCAAATGATGTGTCTATATTTTTACTACAGATAGTATAGGGAGCAGCCAGTTGAAGAACCAGATACAAAAAAATCCAGCCCATTGGCAGGAAAATACTTCTCCTTAAATTCTGTATGCTATCATGGTACAGAATTAGGCTACAGTGCCACATAGGCCAACCAAGCGTAGAACCAAATCCACAAAATACTGGTAGACAAAGCAGCAAAAACAGGGACAATATTCAGCAGACAGGCCTTTCTACTCACAGCTCAGCATGTTCTGCCATCCGAAAAGCAAGGCCTCTTGTCAAGCTCAGCTATTTCCCTTCTCAGTGTATTCTAGCACCACTGATACCCACTGGTATCCTCCTGTAGAGTGCCATCATATTGTCATCATCCAAAGGAAAAACCCACACAGCAGAGCATACAGCACTACACCCATGCTCCAAATATCCGCCTGAAAAACAAAAAGACAAGCTTACAAACCTGAAGCACCTCAAATGGCTTCCTGACAGACTGGATTGTCTGCCCTTGCCAAAGCCCACATATAGCCCATGAAAAGCTGGCTCTTTCCCTCAGGAAAAAGAGCCTTATCGTCCCAGAGAAAGCATATAACCCTCATTCAATTGCCCTTTCACTCAGCTTAGAGCACTACTAAAACCAGCATCTTCACCTTAGCTCATCACACTGCTGCAGTTCCTTTTACAAGGATTTCACTGGCAAAAATGAAATCAAAGCCGTCACAAGGGATTTAGCACAGTTACATGTTACTGGCTACGAGAGCTGTCAGCACAGTCACCTGTCAGGCTTTGCTGCTGTTCTATTTATGTAGAGGCAGAACAAGGTTCAGACACCTCACAGTGCAGTTCTCACTTTGACTGTAAAGAAAAAGGAGGCTTGAAAAGCAGTGTGTGGAAAACAAAGAAACAAGAATTAGAACAACAGTGGGGCCATGGCACTTGTAGGAATTGCTCCGCCTTTAACAGCGATTCAAGAAGGATGAGGGCATCCCAAACCAGACCAGTTTGGACAGATTAACAACTGCAAGTAGTGGGTTCCAAAATTCCAGACATGAAATCAAAGCTGGAAAAACTCTTCACATTTTCATCTCTCAATTTTTAGTACATTGTGCATTACAACGGAAACAATTCTTCACATACAACTTGGAAGCTAAAGACAAGTCTGACAAAACAGACTGCACAGAAATGATGGATAATTAACAGAGCAAATTGCTCTTTCAAACACTTAGTAATAGAAAGAGATCTCTGAAGTTGCTGTTCTGTAGAGCACCAAAGCAGTCGCTTGAGGCAGTTCAGGATTAGCCTGAGACGAACCAGCCAGCTGTGTGAACTGAGACCAATTGCACTTCTTCTATTTTACTTTCATTCTATGTGACCTCACTAAGCAAATATTGTCTAAGACCATGAGTATCACATAAATGTGCAGATCTCAAGCTGCTCACTTATCTAGTACCCTTGGCATGATGCTTTATTTTCCTCAGCTATTCATCTAGATTGTGTCTGTTGATTGTGCAACAACAGCCTGTTGGTCTCGATTACCTGTGAGAGGCTCTAACTTTGGCCAGGAAAAATCATTTGAGGATAAGTAATTATCTGGGACTCAGTAAGGCAGTCTTCCCATGCTTTCATAACAGCAGAGATACACACACACACAAACTCATGGAACCCCACTGCTTTGCACAATCCTGTGCACACTCACATGTGTCATGCACTGATTTCCCAGCCAGTCCTCATGGGGTCTATTACTTAGGACAGGAGTGCAGGGGAGCAGTTAGAAGCTGTTTGCATTCCCTGCTGTCTGCTGGGCAGCTTTGCTGGAGATGCTTGGGTTGCTTTGCTTTTCCTTGGGAGGTGGGAAGGAGCTTTGGGTTGGAGGCACATCCCGTGCCAGAGCATCTCGATGGCACGTGTGTGGCACTGATCTGCAGCAGATGAAGGGGAGGAGGTCCCAGCACAGCCCTGCACCATGCTCTGCCACACTGGGCAGCTTGTTCCTGGCTCAGCAGCGCCATCAGACAAGGAGCAGGGAAGGAAATCAAGGATGGGGGGTACCATCAAACGCAGTTAGTGCATGCCTGTGCAAGACAAACAGACCCAGAGCTTGCGGGTTATTCCTGCTTTTGTAGCATTTGTGTGCTGTAGCTGAGCAAAAGTTTCTGCTGCTTGTATCTTCTTCTGCAAGAGCCACCTACCGGTAAATGTCTGCAGGGATGGAGGATGTGACAGAAGCATTTGTCTCCATGACAGCGTAGTTACACTTGGTCTAGAGAGTGAGAGAGGCAGGCAGCACTGCCTGATGTTGGTCAGGGCGAGTTCCTCCTGCCGCAGCACGATGATGGCAGGGCTGGAGATGATCTGCAGGGACAGCTCACAGGTGAGAGCCAGGAATGGACATGGCGAGAGGACAGAGGTGTTAGGGAGCAGCCACGGCATCAAAGAGCATCAAAAGGCCCTGAAAAGCATCACAGCCACAGCCAGGAAGCTTGGGGTTTTCATGAGCAGCATCCAGGATGCTAGAGACTATTTGCTGCCATACACAACGGCAGCAGAGCTCTCGCTGCAGGCATCCCAAAGTCAGGCAAAATGGGAACACACCCAGAGCTCGGCCGCACAAACCCCACAGCCAGAGTGTTGTAAGCTGAGCTGCCTTGCAGTTTCTTGCACTCATCCCAATCTCTGCGAATGAAAACTCGGAATTCAGTCAAGGCGTTGATTGAGCACGAGCGTGCCTTTATTCAATAGGAGAAAGGAGGGGGTGTGAGGTCTGGAGGAAAGATGGGACTCATCCTCTCTTGTAATCATGAGAGCTGCTCAGAGACCGTGCTGTTGCCCGGAGCCTGGGACTCGTGTCCTGATTCTGTGCCCCCCTGCGAGATGCTCAGCTTCTCCTCGGTGATGCTGACCTGAGCCTGCATGGTGGTGCTGCTGTCGGGGCACTCGGGCTGTGCTTGGGCTGGGCTGCACTGCAGAGACATTGAGTCCAGGCTGGTGCCTGAGGTGTCTGGTGGGCTCAGGTCAGCAGCTTCAGTAGGGATGGGATGAATGAAGGCTTCAACGATGATGACCTTCTTCTCTTGATAGCTGATGTTATACGGAAGGCTTTCATCTGAACTGCAGCATTCTGTGCTTAGTAACAACTCTTCATTGATGGAAGATGCGTCATCGTAACATGCCCTGCGTCTTGGGGATATACAAGGGCTCGGGTCACCTAGGAAGGAGCAGATGTACAGCAGTTAGTGTCGAACGTTCACAAGATGAACCATGGAGATTCTTGACATTTGGCTATGTAGTGGTGGTGGGCAGAAGCAAATAGGCTTCTAGCAACAGTGTCACTGTCTTGAAAGTGATCCACGTGCAGGTCCAGCTCTTGTGTTGACAAGAGACTCATTTGGGAAAGACAGGGATCAAGACGGGCTTGAACGCCAGAAGGAGGTACAAGCCCACTGAAAGCATGAATTCTAGCTGTGTTGCTGACAAGCAGTGTTTTGTAAGCTGGACTTGCACCCTTACCTGCCAGGACCAAGACTTCTGCTTCAGAGGGCTCCCTGGCACTGCTCTGCAGTTGGCGTTTGGCCACAGGGGATGGTTTGCCCAGGCAGAAGCAGGAACACCAACTGCCAGCTGCTGACTCTGCCCTCTTACTGGGAGAACTCATTCTGCAGAGAAAACAGAGCATGCTGTCAGACGTGGTGCAGGGTGAGGGAAGAGCTGCACCGAGCCCTGGCCAAAAGTTGCCTGTTCTGGGCACTGCCTGCTTTCTGCTGAAACACAGCTTAGAAACGCCCTCTGTTTCAAACAGCAGAGGATGCTTCCATTCCTACAGCTCAGCCCTCAAGTCCTGAAGGCTAAATACCTCTCAATGATGTCAAGCAAGGACATGGATCCGGAGAATGTCGGAGGCTCAGGCTGCTTTGCTCTCCCGGGGCTGGCCTTCACCAGGGAACAAAGGCCGTTGATGAGCTTGCCCCATTTCTTTGGCTCTGCGCAACAAAACAAAGAAACCAGTTCATTTCAGGCCTGGCTCGGTTGGACGAAGCTGAGCGCAATGCATTCGACAGAGCATGTAACAACGGGAAGAACATTCCCAACAAGGACACGTAAGAATGGATTTTCCCCATCCCTGGAGGTGCCCAAGGAGATTACTGTAGTTCTCTTTCTAAGCTTGCTGAACTTGGGCATAAACAAACCCCCTGAAAGTAATGTTCTGACCCTATTTGACTAACTCGCGTTGTCAAATGTAAATTACGCACCTGGCTTTGGCAATGAATTGAGGAGGGAAACGGGAACTTTTCCGCTGATGAGTTCCATGCACTCACCAGGGAAAAGCCCAACCTGTAATTAGAACAAAAAGACAGGTGAGCATTAGCCCGAGCCCAGAGCCAAAGGGAAGGTCCACTGACAGTGACACAGGGCAACTGTTTGCATCCAGCAGCCATCCGTTGCAGGCAGAGCAGCTCCAAGCTGAGATTCCCAACTCTACTGAAGTTGTGCTCTCTAGTCAAAAACGTGTGCCTACCTCAAAGCCACGCTTGCCTCTCCACCAGGGGCTCAGCCTGTTGATATGTCCTCATATCAACAATGCTCACCAGATCTCTGACCTGAAAGAGATTGAAACATCAATCCCAGATTCAGCAAATCTGGTAGGAAAACAAAGCAGAAAGGACTGCCCTCTTCTATGCACGACAACACGGAATGCCTGGAACTGCTTACCTCCAGAGAGAGCTCATCTGGCCCCTGGGTGACGTGGCTCTTAATAACATGGGCTGCCGCAAATGCTGGTACGTTTAAAGATGACATAGCACGCACCAGCTGCGGCTTCTGCATGTTATCAGCCTGCAAAACAGAGAACAGGCCGTGGTCAGGAGCTGAGGACAAACCAGGAGGATTTCAAGGTGAGGAGCACATCTGCAGAGAAAGCTGCAGCAAATGCGCTCCGTCCTTATCAGGAGCACTTCAGAAGGAGCTGCACGTCTCATAGCTCTGGAGCAGCACTTCTTCCCCACCCTTCACTACTCCAAGCAGCTCCAACAAACTTCTCAGAAGAAATCCAGGCCAGCACAGACCTGGCAGACCAGAACCAAGTGCAGCTTGTGTGACGGCAGTGCCCACTTCTTGCTTCCACCCTGCTCCAGCAGGTTAAGGAGTCTGAGCATCACTGGCCTTTGACAACTCAAGACTTTCAGCACCTCATGCCAACATTTCTCACTAAGATACACCTAAGGCATTGAATTCTCTTCTCACTACCTCCTCTCAGTCCTCCCCTAGGAACAGAAACCATTTAGATTCTACAGCAAACTACAGCATCTACCCTGCAAGAGCACACTGAACCACCTGCAACAATGAAACATGGTTTTGGAGAGTGGGTCTGAAAACACACCTTTAGACAGCTGTCTCCCTGTAGCCAAAAGGAAGCCAAGTAGCAAAAGAAGAGTCCAGCCTGAAACATGCCCATGCTACTAGCCCAAGTTTCTCACAGTGAATGCAGAATCCATCCTGTTCTTGAGGTAACAAATGACCAGTGGGTCTCCTCTTGCTCCACCCCTTCTCCTTCAAAGCCAGAAAAAGAAAAACAGGTAGAAGAAAACCCAGACGTACCTTTCCACACAAAGAGCAGAAAGTGGAACAGCAGTTGTCTCCTTCCTGAGACATGGTGGGGAGCATCCCAGAGGAAGCCCAAGTTCTTTGCTTCTCTCCACAGGGACTTCAAGCATTCTTGGCAAGAGCTGCTTTTGTACTTTCTTCAATTGCTTCCATCACCAGAATCTCCTTTGGAAAAGGAACCCGAATGAAAGAATCAGCAAATGAAAAAGAATGAGCAATAGCCACTTTACCAGCTTTCTCCTAACATGCAATTTAGACCCCCAATTCGGGCAAGGTCTTAAAATCAGCTGGTTACAAGAACTGTCCCAAAATATATCCAGCTTCTGTACAGCTGCTGTTATTTCTGACAGCGAGTGTAATCACAGAATCATAGAATGGCCCGGGTTGGAAGGGACCTCAAGGATCATGAAGATCAATCACCTCCCTGTCCCTGCTGGCCATCCCCTCTTCTGATGGAGCCCAGGGGACCATTTGCTCTCTGAGCTGCAAGAGCACGCTGATGGCTCACGTTCTGTTTTTCATCCACCAGGACCCCCAGGTCCTTCTCTGCGGGGCTTCTCTTAAGGACTGCTCCTCCCAGTCTGTAGAAATGCCTGGGATTCCTCCAGCCCAAGTGCAAAACCTTGCACTTTGCTGTGTTCAACCTCATTAGATTCACGTAGGCCAACCTCTCGGTTGAGCTCCCTCTGAATGGCATCCCTTCCTTCCACTGCGTCAGCCGCACCACTCAGCAAACAGCAGAGGGTGCACTCCATTGCATCATTGGTGTCTCTGATAACCATGTAAAAAAGCACTGGTCCCAAGACAGACTCCTGGATGACACCACTTGTTATCGGCCTCCACCTGGACATAGAACCATGAATCACCACCCTCTGTCCTCTACAAAACCTCTTTGTCTTCTACTCCTGCTGCAGCTGCAATGGCTGCACCAGCATGACTCACGTTTGACAATCCTCCAGCTCTGGCCTAGCCATGCACAGCAGCAGTCCGTCTCCCTCCCAGCTCACTCACCAGTGTGCTGCTGTGCCCCAAATTCAGTGCAGTAGCACTGAGAGCAGGCAGCACCCATCACCCTCCTCTAACTCTCTCTGCCAGCTGCGATGAGGACTGACATAGCACGCCCACCCCAGCCCAGCTTTTCTGCTGAGACACCTCCCAGCAACCACCCAGCACCAATCCCAGTTGCTGCAAGCTGTCTGAGAGCCTGCTGGAGTGCACTGACAATAACTTTGTGGGTCAAGTATTAAGCACACCAAGCAGAAGGGAAGCATTACTGGACATGGTGCACAGCAGGGGTTAAGACTGGAGGTGGTCAGGGCTGTAGTGACCATGCCCTCCTAGAGTTCCTCATCTCAAGGAATGCAGGCCTGGCAAAAAGCAAAGTCAGGATCCTGAGCTTCAGGAGAGTCAGCTGCAGGCTGTTCAAAGAATTCTTGCATGAGAGACACTGGAAAACTGTTTTTAGGGGTAAAGGAATGGAAAAGAGATGGTAACTTTCTCAGAAAACCTTACTCAGAGCTGGAGCTCTGAGCTCCATCCCGACCACACGAAACACAGTAGAGGAGGCAGGAAAGCAGCATGGCTGAACCTGCTGGTTACAGGGAGCAACAAGAAGGAAATGGAGAAACAGCGGAAACGGAGACATGCAGCCTGGTCACTTTGGTGGCCTTCTACAGTGGAGTGACAGCATCAGTAGGGAAAGGAAAAGCAACTGACATCACTCAGCCAGACTTTTGCAAGGCCTTCGATGTTGAGCAAGTTTCCTGTTAGAACTCAGTGTGAACAAATCTACCACTGAGCAACACCCTGAGCCCCCACTCACCTCAGCAGAGGTCAGCCTGCACCCCAGCCTTCCGCCTATTCTGCTCCATTGATGGAAGCACACCGGGCATCATTGCTACTCACCCGACCAATGATGATAGGGGCAGAAAAGGGAATTCCTCTTTACCTTTCAGATGAAAAATTGATGACTGTGTGGAATCTTCCCAGTACAGCTGTGGGGCCTTCCTTTACTTGTATCCTGCTGCTCCGTGTCACAGTGGGATAGCTGCTCTGGCCTCTCCTCTCAGCCTGTGCCTCCTGCAGTGTGAGCAGCTTTGTGGATAGAGGAGACACCCACACAGACTTGGGCCTGGATAGAGAACTGTGCCCTACAACATAGGTACATTTACATCACGCTCTTTTCCTTGTGTGTGAGCAATCCTTGCTCTTTTCAGATGGTACTATGAGCGTGTGACACCCCAAACACATATTTAGCATCTGTCCATATCATTAAGGCTCTCGTCAAGGCAGTTATTTCAGCCTTCTGAGGGGTAGTCCCCATGGCTGATGGTTGTGCTTCCATTCCCTGCTCAGTAGCAGTTACTGCATGTCCTGCCTTAAAGCCTCCTTGTCTCACAAAACTGCAGCTGCTGGTAAATCAGGCGTCTTCTGCATCTTCTAAGGGTTCGTCCTTCAGCTCCAACCGACTGGATGTAATGTGCAGCATCAGTTGTTTCAAAGCAGTGATGTCATCCTGGTTCTCCACCAGGGGAGTTCCGCTAAGGAAAGATACTGGGTTGGCAATAGTAGTTACAATTATTTCTATATCACCCTGCTCTACCAGGATGGCCTGGTATTTCGGGAATCTTTGGGGTGAACAGATGCCATTCAGAGGGACCTTGACAGGCTGGAAAGCTGGGCTCGGGTGAACCTAATGAGGTTCAACACAGCAAAGTGCAAGGTTTTGCACTTGGGCCGGAAGAACCCCAGGCACCTGTACAGGCTGGGAGGAGTTGTCCTTGAGAGCAGCTCGGCTGAAAAAGACCTAGGGGTCCTGATAGATGAGAAACTTAACATGAGCCAGCAGTGCGCTCTGGCAGCCCGGAAAGCAAATGGGATCCTGGGCTCCATCAGGAGAGGGGTGGTCAGCAGGGATAGGGAGGTGATCGTCCCTCTCTACTCTGCTCTTGTGAGGCCCCATCTGGAGTACTGTGTCCAGGTGCGGAGCCCTCAGTACAAAAAAGATATGGAGATTTTGGAAAGGGTCCAGAGGAGGGACAGGAAGATGATCAGGGGGCTGGAGCACCTCCCCTATGAGGACAGGCTGAGGGAGTTGGGTTTGTTCAGCCTGGAGAAGAGAAGGTTGCGGGGTGACCTCATTGCAGCCTTTCAGTACCTGAAGGGAACTTACTCCCAGGAGGGGAGTAAACTCTTCGAAAGGGCTGATAATAGCAGGACTAGGGGAAATGGTTTTAAGTTGAAGGAGGGAAGATTTAGGTTGGATGTTAGGGGAAAGTTCTTTACTAGAAGGGTGGTTAGGTCCTGGAACAGGCTGCCCAGTGAGGTTGTGGATGCCCCGTCCTTGGAGGTGTTCAAGACCAGGTTGGACGGGGCCCTGGGCAACCTGATCTAGTAAAGGCATATGTTTGGTGGCCCTGCTAGGCAGGGGGGTTGGAACTACATGATCCTTGAGGTCCCTTCCAACCCGGGTAATTCTGTGATTCTGTGATTCTGTGGGGTGAAAGCCAATGTCCCCCTTTTGCCTCCAATACAGTAAACACTGCATGAGATATTAAAACTGGTATCCTTTGGCCCAGTGTAGATTGATGGGCTTCTTGAATATTGAGCACCAGTGCACCCTGGATATCCCTTACTCACTTCAAGCTGTTTCAAGTTTACCATCAGTCTGTAGCTGTGTATCCATGGTCGGCACCCTCCTGTCATTCCTGGCAACGTATGGAGTTCCTTGGCAGTTTGCAGCTCAGGGGTTGAGCAGATGGCTTCTTTCTTGGCAGTCCTTAAGGTTCAAAGTCCAGCTGTCATCTCCTATCCCAAATACGTCACTTGCTGCTGAGTTAGTTGTGCTTTCTGTAAACCAAGAAACTCAGCAAACTCTCAGTCTATTGTACACAGTCCTTTTGTTGCTGTGGCACCCACGTGCTCCAGTAAAGTTCCACCCTAGGATGGAGGATCCCAGGTCTCAGGCTCACGAGTTGACCAGTTCTCAACAATCATTTAGCTGTTCTCACAACCCTGGGTAACACTGTCCAGGTTCACTGAGTCTCTTCTCCCTCTATTAGGGAGAACAGATACACGCAAGTACTCGTATGCTATCATGAGGAATTCAGTAGGTTACATTTAATTTAGAAGCATGATGCAATCAAAAGCTCGCTTAAATAAAAGCATACCCTTTTCTTTCACTCAAAATAATAGCCCAGAAAAAAATAAAAACAAAACAAAACTCTCATCATAATTGTTAAAGAAATTATCTACTAAATCTCGATGGAGAGTGGAGACACATGCTAGTTTTAGGAACACAGCACTTATCTCATTATCTGAATGCATCTCAAGGCATGCTCCTTGTGAAACTGTGAGAACTTCTATCATTAACAGACGTGTACCATGCCCTGATATATGGTTAAACCGCTTGCAGTGCACTGTCAGATGTACAGGATGGCAGCTGTATGTGCTGTGACCAAATAAACCCCACACTGAAACCTTTCAGAATTTTAGGACCTACAAGTACTGCATTCATATTAAAAGTAAAAAATTCCTAAGCTACACATGTTCTAGGTTTCCATTTGTTAGATACAACATACCTTTGGAAGTAGGCGCCTAAAAAGATATGCCTTCTACTTGCTTCTCTGTCTGGCTCTTCGAAAAGAAGGCCTTTGGAGCAGGAAATGCAAAGGGCAGCTCATTTCTTAACACTGACTCTGCATCAACATTCTCTGTGTTTGCACGCTTCTTAGATGCCACTTTTCTTGTCACTGGAGTTGACAGTGTGAATTCCATATCACCCAGTTGAGTATCATGCCTCGAATGGTGCCAGAGACGGAACAAAAGGTTTTCTGATCACAGCCGGAGAAGTTACTGTCAAAGAAATTCTAACAGCTGAGAAGGTCAGACACAATGCTTATAAAAATATCATACATTATTTGGCTATTGAACAAAACAGTTGAAAACTCTGATTCTCTCCTAGAATAAGTTCGTTTCTTATAGACTGTCAAGCACCATTTTTTTATTTGTTCATCTCAATTCTCCATTGAGGATTAACCTTCACCAGCTTATCTAAACATAAATATGAATTATCACTTGGTTTAGTTAAAAATTTGAATAATATCACAGTGGATTTTGTTGTCCAACACAGTAAGATTGAATTTCTTTCGGTACCTTTCAACCTCTGCCTACCTCCAGCCTAACTCCAGAATCTTATTAACTGTGCCTTATCGCTTCCCATTGTGTTTTAAAATCCTCACTGACTCCTTTACTTGTTCCCTTGCTTGCTGTTTCTGTGCAAACCAAACACTGGAGTTAGGGATCACGTCAAACCAACCATGGCCTACAGGTAGAAGGCAACAAAATTTATGCTTAACATACTTCTTTGCTCTATCTTTATCTTCCTTTGGTCAAGGTCCACTAGATACTTAAATATGGAGTAAGCACTAGATACAATGAGAAGCAGATTTCTAGATTAAGAGCTGTATTTTTTCTGTAAGAAACTAGCTGTACATCTTCACACACCTGCTTTGTCTTCTGAGTATTTAGATCGAGTGGAGATTCTTCAAACACTGAAGCTACATCAGAAAATTCCATGGATCCAAACGCATCTGGCACATGGCTGCAGTCTGGCACATCTTCATATGCCAGAGCCTTTTCAGACAGAAATGTTCCACCGAGATTCTTTTGCAGAATTAGAAGGAAGATTTCATCAGAAGATTTCACCACTAAAGTCTAAATAAGATTGGTTTGCAAGTTCCAAACTATGGCTAACAGCTAATGGAAGTCCACAGGCCAGCAGCAACAACTTTTATATTATGTTCTTAATATTCTAATTGTTGATATGACGTTCATATAAAGAGCAGAAGGGAAATTACTCTTAGAGCTCAAGTCATCTTTCACAGCCTGCGTCAACAAGAGCAGCACCTCATAGCCTTTGGTTTCAAGACCTGGACCACAAGCTAGCTATTGATTTTACACAGAATTCCAGAGTTCAAGTCACTGTTTACATTAGGGCTGAAATTGTACTGAAAGCCTTCAAGTTCATCACACTTAATTATCACTGGCACCACACATAACTCCACGTTACATATGTGATCACACGCAACCTGGCAACTTCAGACAGTTCCCAAAGCACTCCACTTGCACTTGGCTACTAAAGTACAGAAAAAGGAATTAACATCAGAAATAGCTGCAGTCAAAACCATCTAAGAATCCAAGTCTCCAGGAAACAAGGAAAGCAAATCCTCTCCAGGACTGTGTTCTAAAAGGAAACAGATCAGAAAGGTGAGTTCTTCCCCCCTTTGACCACCCACTCATGTAACGTCCATGTCATTTCTAAGTATGCTGCCCAGACCAAGACTGAGGATGCTTCAGAAGAAGACCTTCCCTGCTAAGCCAAACAGAACAAGTAAGGTACCAAAATATGTAGAGCCAAACGAGGAAAGGTGCTCTAAGAAGGTAAGCATCACAAGAGACCAACAGGAATACTTACACAATCCAAACAATGCACAGTTTCTGTTCCACAAGCTGCCAAGAGGAATGTGTGCAGTACTCACAGCGCACCATGTACACTGCTTACTGCAGTCATACTGCTTCGTAGGACCAGCCCAACTTACTAAAACACTTTAATGAGCAATCCGAACTGTCTGGATCAGCACGGTTCACTTGGAAGGGACCTTCACAGATAAACCTGAAGAGGTGAGGCGACTGCACTATCTAAACCTTAAAGCATATAGGACCTTAAAGCATAAGCTTAAAGCACAGAAGCATGACCAGCAGGTCGAGGGAGGTGGTGCTGCCCCTCCACACTCCTCTCATTGAAACCCCATCTGGAGCACTGCACGCAGTTCTGGAGCCCTCAACACAAGAAGGACTTGGAGATGTTCAGGCAGGTCCAGAGGAGGGCCATGAAGGTGATCAGAGAGGGCTGAAAGCACCTCTACTATGTGCACAGGCTGAGAGAGATGGGGCTCTTCAGCCTGGAGAAGACTCCAAGGAGACCTTAGAGTGGCCTTCCAGTATCTGAAGAGGGCCTACAGGGAAGGCTGGGGAGGGACTTTTCATAAGGGCAGGTAGCAACAGAATGAGGGGAAATGGCTTTACATGGGAAGAAGGTAGATTAGGATTGGATATTAGGAAGAAATGCTTTACTGTGGGTGTGGTGAGACACTGGAGCAGGTTGCCCAGCAAGGCTCCAATATGATTGCTTTGCAAGTTCCAAACTATGGCTAACAGCTAATGGAAGTCCTCAGTCCAGCAGCACAAAATTTTATATTATCTTCTTAATATTCTAATTGTGGATTTGACGTTCATATAAAGAGCAGAAGGGAAATTACTCTTAGAGCTCAAGTCATCTTTCACAGCCTGCGTCAACAAGAGCAGCACCTCACAGCCTTTGGTTTGAAGACCCGGACCACAAGCTAGCTAATGATTTTACACAGAATTCCAGAGTTCAAGTCATTGTTTATGTTAGGGCTGCAATTCTACTGAAAGCCTTCCAGTTCATCACACTTCATTATCAATGGCACCACAGATACCTCACAAAGAAGCATTATGACACCACAAAGGGGCATTATGACGTCAGAAAGGGCATTATGACATCACAAAGGGCATTATGAATCACAAAGGAGCATTATGACATCACAAAGGAGCATTATGACGTCTCAAAGGGCATTATGACGTCACAAAGGGCGTTATGACGTCACAAAGTAGCATTATGACATCACAAAGGGGAATTATGACGTCAAAAAGGGTCATTATGACGTCTGAAAGGGGCATTGTGATGTCACAAAGGGGTGTTATGACATCACAAAGGGGTATTGTGACATCACAAAAGAGCATTAAGACATCACAAAGGGGAATTAAGACGTCACAAAGGGCATTATGACGTCACAAAGAGGCATTATCACGTCACAAAGAGGCATTATGAAAACAAAGGAGCCTTATGACGTCTCAAATGGCATTATGACATCACAAAGGGCATTATGACGTCACAAAGGGGCATTAAGACATCACAATGGGTCATTATGACGTCAGAAAGGGGCATTATGGCATCAGAAAGGTGCATTATGATGTCACAAAGGGTGTTATGATGTCACAAAGGGGCATTATGATGTCACAAAGGGGCGCTGGGAAAAGATCTCTGTGTGGAGATTGCTTCTACTAGAGGTAGTTCTATAAGACTGTTACATAGAGCTGTGCAGGGGCTGTAAATCTGTCTGCAGAGGGTGATGATCAGTTCCAAGTGTCTGCAGTCAATGCTCATGGACAGAGCCCATCCAACCTGGCCTTGAATGCCTGCAGGCCTTGAATGGGGCATCCACAGCCTCCTTGGGCAACCTGTTCCAGTGTGTCACCACCCTCTGAGCAAAAAACATCTACCTAAGATCCAACCTATACCTCCCCAGTCTCAGTTTTAAACCATTCCCCCTTGTCCTATCATTATCCACCCTCATAAACAGCCATTCCCCCTCCTGTTTATACGCTCCCTTCAAGTACTCAAAGGCCACAATGAGGTCTCCCCACAGCCTTCCATTCTCCAGGCTAAACAAGCCCAGATCCCTCCACCTTTCCTCATAGGAGAGCTGCTCCAGCCCTCTGATCATCACAGTGGCCCTCCTCTGGACCCCCCCCAACAGCTCCACATCCTTCCCAGGCCTGGACACAGTGCTGCAAATATGGCCTCACAAGAGCTGAGCAGGAGTGGACAATCACCTCCCTCTCCTGCTGGCCACCCCTTTTTCAGTGCAGCCCAGAACACACATGGATCTATCTTTTCCATACGGATATTCCCATCTGTGTACATATATATACCACACCTACACCCCCACAATCTGCTACAACTCCATAGAATTTTCAAGGTTGGAAAAGACCTGGATGATCTTATGATCTTATGATCTCAGATCTTATGATCTGGATGATCTTATGATCATCCAGTCCAACCATCACCAATACTTCCCAGTTAAATCACATCCCTCAACACAACACCCAAACTTTTTGTGAACTTCCCAGGGTTGGTGACTCTACATGAGAGAAAAGGGCACTCAGATAAGGGATTCTGCATTTGCTATTAGCAGAGGTGGGATGAGACCGAGCACTGCCCCAGCTCCTGGGATAATGCAGAAGGGCTGAGACCTTCCAGCTGCTTCCACCCAGGGTCACACAGCAAAGCCGACCCTGCAGGAGTCTGCATCATTCTTTGCATGGCATTGCTAAGAGGAAGATCTCCCCCCTACCCTTGGCTCTACACTCCAGCTGCTGTCTGCCATCTGTAAAGCCACCACAGCTCTCCTACTGGAGTTCCCATCTGCACAGTGACAGCTTGGTTTCTTCTTACTGTCAAAGCAGCCACAGCCTCAGTGCTTCTCAAATCTCCCCTTTTCAGCTGATTTCCTCTTTCTTGTGGCTGGGCAATTCCTCCCTCTCACAGTCATCCCTCTGCCCCACTCTGTGCCCACAGACCCAGAGAGGGCACACAGAGCCAGCCCTGTCCCAGCTGCTGCTGCTTCACATCTGACAGTCTCAGGAGCTGAGATCCAGGCCGAGACAGCAATGCCCAGACATGGTTTGTAGGACGTTTGTGATAGGAAATAGGGAGGCTTGTGATTAAACCTGCCCCCTAAGGAGGAAGGTAATGCTGCCTGCAGCCCCAGCAGGCATTACAAAACATCCCCATTTACAGGAGGGTTTTAAATAGCACAATTCAGGAACTACAACTGCACAAATTCCCGCATGCCCTGGAATAAGTTTGGGAATGGACATGGTTCTACCACCTGTGCAATGCCATAGAAATAACAACCATCCACCTGTAAACCTCCATCCTCTCCCCTGCTGCACAAAGGGAAGCTCAACAGCAGTGCACAAATGTCCCAGCAATGTCTGAGCACTGCTCTGTGCATCCCAACCTGCTCATCCCATCCACTCCTGGCTGGGCAGCAGGATTGGGGTGGCACATTGCAATGGGCACAGAGGAACATGGAAGCCCCACACATGTGAGGAAGGGGCTGGCTGTGCTCCACACTCACGTTATCAGACGTGATTTGCCCTTCTGTGGGGAGCCTCTGCTCTTTCCCAGCTCATCCTCCAGCGTCTGGGACTCCAGGATCTCATTCAGGCTGTTGTTGGCTGCGGGGCAGCTCCATGAAGAGCCTCCCCTCCACCGACCGGCACACAACAGCCGCTCCCGCGCACTGCGGCTCAGCCAATCGGAGCCGGCGGAGCTGCCGCTGCCCGATGGGACCCCCCCCCCCCACATATTGACCCCCCAGACGAGGAAGAGGAGGAGGAGAGCGACGAGGAGCTGCCGCAGGAGCTGACGTTGGGGCGGGGGGGCAACGCGGGGGGGGGGTCGGCAGTGGGGGGTGGGGGAGGGGGTGGGGCAGCATTACCCCCGGACCCCGTGGACCCCCCCCAGCCAAAGTGCTGCTCTCCGACCCCCGCGGGCTCTTTGTGCAGCCGCTGCCCTCCAGTTTTAGGACCCCCCCCCCCATATTGCGCTTTGCTCACCCCCACCTCCGGAACCCCCCCCCCCACTCACCACATCGCCCCCTCCCCCCCCGGGTGGGGTTATGGGGGGTGGGGTGGGGTCGACGATGTGCCGTAAGCCGCGCCGGGGTCGTGTGACAAACCCCCCCCCCCATCAAGATGAATGGGGCGCTGTCGGGGGGGGGCTCAGCCGTAAGGATAAACCGGGGGGGTTAGTGACGGGGGGGGCAGTGCTATAGGGAACGCAACTAATCTAAGCCCCCCCCCCCCCACATTAACACCCCATTGTGTGTGGGGGTGGTGGGGGTGGGGCACACAATAACCCCCCCAAAGGCCAAACAGCCCCAACACCCCCCCTCAAAGCCGCTGACTTACGCTGTGCCCCCCCTGCATGAAGGGCCCCCCCCCATCGATTGAGCCCCCCCCAATCCCATCTATAGTTGAGAGCTATGCTTTTTGTAACCCCCCCCTTTTAAAGCCCCCCCCCCCCACAATGTTGTGCACGATGTGCTGCCCCCCATGAGCCCCTGACCCCCCCCCTTAAAAGATGGGGTGGGGGGGTGGTCTCGGACCCCCCCTCCTTTAAACGATGGGGTGGGGGGGCGGATTGTCACTGCCCCCCAACACCAAAATGGACACCCCCCTTTTAAAGGATGGGGTGGGGATGGGGGGGTGGGGGGTGAAGGTGATCTCACCCCCCCCCCCATTAAAACGGACCCCCCACCCCTTTAAAGGATGGGTGGGGGTCGGTTACGGGCCCCCCCGGCGCTGTGTGTGTATGTGCCCCCCCCCGTTTTGCTCCCCCCGTGGCGCAGTGTGCTGGGAAAGGATCTCTGTGTGGAGATTGCTTCTACTAGAGGTAGTTCTATAAGACTGTTATATAGAGCTGTGCAGGGCCTGTAAAGAGAGTTGAGGGGGACTCTAGTGGGCATATGGGGCTGTGGTGGGCAATAGGAGGACTAGGGGCTCTAGGGGGCTCTGAGGGTGTGTAGGGGTTGTGGATCAGGTTGGATCTTAGGAAGATGTTTTTCACTCAGAGGGTGGTGACGCACTGGAACAGGTTGCCCAAGGAGGCTGTGGATGCCCCATCCCTGCAGGCATTCAAGGCCAGGCTGGATGTGGCTCTGGGCAGCCTGGTCTGGTGGATGGCGTCCCTGCACATAGCAGGGGGTTGGAACTGGATGATTTTTGGGATCCTTTTCAACCCAGGCCATTCTATGACTGTACAGTTCCATAGTGGAACAAATATAATA
This sequence comes from Coturnix japonica, assembly GCF_054131305.1. Taxonomy (NCBI): domain Eukaryota; kingdom Metazoa; phylum Chordata; class Aves; order Galliformes; family Phasianidae; genus Coturnix; species Coturnix japonica. The sequence continues at coordinate 13,982,959 of NC_140671.1, read as the reverse complement.
TGCTAACTATGTAAAACATGGAGTCAGACCTGTGTGATTTGTCCACACCAGGAGGTGATTAGAAAACAATTTGTAAGCTACAAAGCTGCTTGCTGGAAAGGAAAAGAAAATAAAACTACAAGAAAAAGGGAAATCATTTCTTCCTGAAAATAGGAAGAATTATAGATCTGACATGAAATTTGAGTGAAGCTCCTGATTTTATGAAGCTATTCCCATTATTTTCTTGGTGCTGTGTTTCCCAAATGAGTGGTTTCTGGCTCTGCTGCAGCACCAGTCTGCATGTGAACATCAACTCTGTTCACCATCTGGGAAGATTAGGACTTCCCTTCTCCTACCAGCACCACTGAATTACAGTTACTCAGTGGTTAAACAAAGGAATCCTTAAAGAAGGGTTTACAGCTGTCCTGTTGTCTGAAGTGCTTGGGGCATTCTGATGCTATTAAGCTCTATGTATTAACAAGTTAAAAAAGAAAAGGTAGGCATCTGATTGTTGTGACAGTTTCTAAGCGATTTGGAAAGCTGTACCACCCAACCACTCCTTCTATTTGATGGAGGTGACAAAGCTCAGTTTAATTTCTGACTGCTGTTTAAATTCTGAAGCTCGAGCTGGTTCCTGGAGCAGAAAAAGCTCGGAAGCTGTCCCTCCTACAAGCAGTCACCTCTGAGCAAAATATGACATCTCAGTTTCTGATGGTAAGGTCAGGAGATCTGATTCCAGCATCTAGCTTTTGGCTTAATACTGTGTTAGTGGGACCTTTGGCATCTAGCACTTAATGATCTTGAAGGTTTCTTCCAACCCAAGCCCTCCCATGATCCTATGATTCTGTGATTTCATTCAGGTTTATTGAGATGAGTTCTCCTGAATGTGCTGTTCTCCATATGATTATAATTGGAGTCCAGATGGGTGACTGAAACCAGACACCAAACTTTCTGATGGCCAAAATTAAATGAAATCAATCCTTTACTGTGTCAGTAGTCTGTAACTAGAGCCCATCAGGTAATTCCCAGCCTCCTGCCTGTATCAGTGGCTGCACACAGTGAAAAAGTCTGATGGGATTTTAACCTCTAAAATGATCCAAAGCAACCAGAGGGTGAATATATTCACTATGTAAATACCTGCAGGAATAAGCTTGTCATGTATGTCCTCAGGTACCACAGTAGTTAATGGTGGGACTCAGTAGGTCATGCTGAAAGTTGAGTCTGCTGATTTTGAAGGTCTTTTGAAGGTCTTTTCCAGCCTACATGACCTTATGCTAATATTTCTGAAATTTATTTCTGTTCAGCTCCCAGAAAACCTCCCACCCAGCCCCCAACTGACCCCGTGGTGAAAAATAAAACAGAAACCTCAGTGACGCTGGCATGGTCCCCTCCGAAGATGCACCGCCCCATTCCAGTCGATGGCTACATTGTGGAATGCAAGAAACTAACTGGCTTCACCTGGGTGAGGTGCCACGAGTCTCATGTCCCCGTCCCAGAGTTCACGGTGAGCAATCTGTCTGAAGAGGCTGATGATCAGTTCCGAGTGTCTGCAGTCAATGCGCATGGACAGAGCCCGTCTCTGGAATTCCCAGGGAGCGTGCACCTTGGTAAGCACAAAAACCCCAATGGAAATGGGTCAGTGTGTGCTGAGCAGCTGTGTTGGTTCCCTAAAGATGCTTCCTTTGACTTTAAGGTTAGCAGTGCATTAACACACCAAAGGCTTTCCTTTATTCCTAGTTCTCCTATCTCCTATCAACCTCCAGCTACCACTAAAGTGATACGAGTTGTTTCTGTGACAGAGACATGAATATCCTTATCTTTTGATATCTCACATGTGCAAGAGGCAGAACTTTCTGTAACAGATCTTAAGCACAGAAGTGCTTCTTCTAGCACTCATGCAAAGGGAGAAGTAGAAATGTACCTATGATTTAATCTTCCATCTCTAAATGAGATACCAGACTTGCATCTAAAGAGCATTAAGACATACATGTTCTTCCTCAGACCCAGTCCTGGCTGTGAAATCCCCCCTAACAACTGGTGAAGCTGTACCTGGAGGGGATGCCATGTTTACTATTGACCTTACAACAACGTGCAAGCATGCCAGCTGATGAATGTCTGCAGTTCACAGCTATTGGCCAGTGCATTCAGTCACCAGGTTTACCACTGCATGACCATAGAGCAGTACTTTCAGCTGCAGGTTCAGACAGCCTTTCTGATTGCACTGGAATAGTTTAGAAGTAGGGGAGCAATCATTCCAATAATATCTCTATCAATCAGCTTTGCATGACAAAGTAGAACAAATAAACATTCATGATGGGAGGACCTGTTTGTCATTGGGTGGAAACCTCTGCAGAAGCATGTTTAGAGCATTATTAATCAGTAGAAGGAGATGTTTGGTTGATTTTTACTTAGTAAATCCAGCAAGAAGACCAAATGAAATATCGTGAATTGCTCAGCACTGACACAATGATGAGTGCAGGAACAGAAGGTGATACTTTTTCAGAGATGTTGCAGCAAACATTGACCACGTTAGCCTGATATAAATTGAAATAACGAGGCCTTTGCTCCTGACAGGTGCTGCAGTGAGATTTACCAAGAAGAGCAAAGATGTAGAAAAGATCTGCGCTTGGCTGCGTGAGGAAGCCAAACTGCAGGCTGAGCTTTCAGACACAGGCGCTACTGTGGAGTGGATGAAGGATGGGAAGGAGCTCAAGGCCAGTGAAAATTATGAACTGCAAATTGTGGGGAAGAAACACACCCTGAAAATTCACAACGACTCAATGGATGATGCTGCAAGTTATCAGTGCATCTGTGAGGGGGATAAAATGCTCTATCAGCTTTCAGTGAAAGGTATGTGATAGTCTGGGCTGTCCTCTTCCTGCCCAGGGCCAGCAGACTGCATTCACCTGACTCCCCGACAGTCCAGCTGTTGTCAGACAGCATCTGGGGTGTTTTCAGTGGCTGTTTTGACTTGAACTGGCCAATCTGCTTTGTAGAGCCATTTGATTTCTGTGTTCTGTCCTGTGATTCGTCCCTAAGATATAGAGGAAATCAAGGGAAAGACAGGAAAAAGAGCATCCCAGCCTTCCTGCTCTTCTGTCAGGGTGGCCACAAGAGATGATGTCAACATCTCTTTTTGTAGCAGTGATCCCAAATGTAGAAAACACCTGTGAAGAGTCACAGGGACTAAATTGATGGAGAGCAGAACTTCCTGCCAAGGCTTGTCAGCTAGTCTTAATTTTGCTTTTCTTCTCTCTCTTTGTCATGTTAGCATAATATTTCATACTGGCAGGTCTGCCCATAGAATTAACTGGCACAGGCTGCCCAGGTAGGTGGTGGGATCCCTGGAGGTGTTCAGGAGCTGTCGAGATGTGGCCCTGATGGATGTTATCAGGGGGCATGGTGGGGTGGGTTGGAGTTGGAATCAAAGGAGGACCCCCATGTATTTCATCGGGAAGCACTACTGGTAATAAGACCTTTGGAGCAAATCCTGGTAGGGCCACGCTCAGCTGGTCCAGTCTGGAGGCTGTTTCTCCTTACTGCAGTATCTGCAGTGAAAACCAGCAGCTGCTTTTGTGTGGTTGGGCTCACATCCAGCAGTGGTGATGGGACTACAATGATAAGAGACAGTTCCTGAAAAAATGAATGAAATTTGACTGTATGATAGGATGGAGTTAAATGTATTGACAGGATCTCAGTCATCCCAGTGTCCCTCAGCTGGCTCTCGAGCTCCTAAATACAGGCATTCTGTAGAACGTTGTTGAATTTGTATTATACATGCGTGTTCTTGGAACTGCAGAACAAATGCATGCATAATCCAGACTTTGATTTTAGCAGCTCTGACTGCGCTGTCTCAACAGACCCAACTCAGTTGTGTGCGCTGTTTTAAAATGATATGTTAACAAGAAGTTGGAAAACAAGCTCAATTACCCTCAGTAAAATAGGACCATGGCCTTAGGCTTAAACTTTTGGCTAAGACAGTGGTGAGATTTTGAATCTTTGAAGTCAATTATTCCACTGTGTGTTAATAGGGGCCAGTTTTATCATCTAACTTTTGCACTCCAATTAATTTCCATAAAGGAATTCTGTTTTTCTTTTCAGTCCTAAGTGATATCTCTATCTTTTAGGCTCGATTTGTTTGCCAGGGGGTTACAGTGCAGTAATAGATACCCCCTCCATTGATTTCCTTCTAGTTTGCTTGTTCCAATTCTTTCCTCAGTTTTCCTATTTTAGACATTTTCTTGAAGCCTTGGGCTTCTTCCTTTGGCTCTGTCCCCTGTCCAGTGTATGTCCTTCAACTTGTGGAGATAAGGTAATCTGGCACGTGGTTTATAAAAGCTGCCAATTTGCCAGCTTCTGAATTAGAATCTAGCAATTAGAACTAGGACTAAACGTGCACGTTTGATCTTATGATAAATGAATGCCTCATGGTCACCAATATCCCTGCAGTTCTTTACCATCATATGTATTTTGTGTCTTCATATTTTGTTTCAGCACTGGCAAACTTCGTAATCAAAGAGACAAGTGGAGGAGTAATCAGGGCCGTTGCTGGAAAACAAGCTGAATTTGTTTCTGAGACCTCTGAAGCCAATGTCATGGTGAAGTGGTACAAAAATGGCAAAGAAATCAAGACCAGTAAGAAATTCACAATGGAAGATAAAGGGAAACTGCATAAGCTTGTGGCTTCAGCTGTAACGAAAGAAGACGAGGGAACATACATCTACACAATTGGAGATGACACTCTGATTTTTGATTGGAAAGTCTCAGGTAAGTTTGTGAGGCAAACATAGGATCACAATCCATGTAAAGCACTTCAGACTTAATTCATTTTATTTGTCCAATGCTGTGGGTTTCCAGTATTTAGGACAAAGATTGCATAGCTCTATTGAAGCAATTCTGACCTTCCTGTTGTCCCTATGCAAATCCACAGTATGAGCAAATAATGTAACTGTGTTGTGATGAATTCAAGACAGCCTTAGCTCCAGCTGGGGCTGGAGTCACGACTTGAGCCCTGACATCTGGGCTTCATTCATCTAGTTCATGTATTGCCTCAGCACTTACATCATCTTTAAACCTATGACTGAAATGGTCCTAAGTTATTAGCATGGGAATCCTGTCTCCTCTTTGGACAAATTAAACTCCACATTTGGAGAGTTGAGTGTCTCCTGCTGTACCCGAAGGACATTGTGATCTCTGAGGTGTCTCCCTGAGGTGCTGTAAGCACAGCCATTAGCTCATAGTGCAAGTAAAGCACTGTTAGGTCAAGCCTGGAGGAGTAATGCTTGTCACTGACATGTTCCTGTTCAGGGTGGAGCTGGAGGGTAAAATAACACAAGAAATTGTCATTGAAATTCAATATCTGTGAAATTCAGCTGGTTGCATTCACAGAACCTGGCGTTAAGATCTGTTTTCTGTTTTATATCTTGAGCCTATTTTCCATAACCCAGTCCTCATTTATGAACTGAAGCTCTACTGAAAGCCTTTCGCTGTGTATGCTCATGCTGCAGTGCAGCGCTTGTGACCTTTAACAGCACATTCACGTTCCTCTGATCACAGAATCCTTACGGTTGATTAAGACCCTCTAGTCTGACTGCTCACCCATCACCACCGTGATGCTCACCATCAGCTTAGCTAAAAACTCAGCAGAGATGATAGATCAAGCACAACACTGGATTTGGGGTGGCTAGAGATTCCTAAGATATTGAAGGATTGCTTGCAGGTGGTGTTGGTTCAGGTATTCACCCTGCATCCCACCTGCTGTTCTGTTTGGTTGAGAATCATGCATTCTGCAATTTCACTTTGTAATTCAAAGACCCTGGCTTTATCTGTTGAAAAACTGATCTAAAACAAGCCAAGAAGACTCCGTTGGAACTGGTTGATGCAGAACAAAGGCATCCCCAAAGGACAAGTTGCACTGTTTGATGAACATTATTGGATGAGAGCTAAGCTAAGATTTAAAAAGTTCTGGGGCTGTCTCTGAGCATCAAATACAGAGGAAGCCTGCATGATTCCCTGAGAATGGATACCTCCTACTTTGGTGTAGGGTTAAGGGAACACTAGCAGTAACTCCTATCACAAAATGTCGCATGGCTCAGACAAAATGCCATCAAGAGGGCTTAATTAGGAGCACCAAATGGTCGCAAGATGGTCTTAGGGCAGGGAAGTAATCTATCTATGTGATATTGATTGATGCTATTAGTTCTTAACAGCTTGACTCTAGAAGGACTGTTGTTCTTTGGTCACCTAGTTATAAAAGAATAAATGGCTCCTGTCTATTACAATTTTTAACGCATTTTTTGTTCACTGATGCCATAAATGTTCCTGGCATAGTAATTGGCCTTGGTATATTCAGTGACTGAAAGCAACAGTTGTTGCTCTAAGAAATGCAGTACAAAGCTAGGTCTGCCTGTAGCTGACAGCCATCAGCTTGCTCCTCAGGCAGGTTCTGTCTGTGTATGGGAGATCACAATGTGAACCACTGATTGATCAGCTGAGGCAAGTGTGGGGTCAGCTGTGGGAGCACAGGTGAAAGTTATGTAGCTGTGCTCCCTGGAGGGGTGGAGTTCGACTCCACCTCCTCTGAGACCTCATTTAAGGGCTGACCCTCACTGAGGCAGCATCTCTTGGAGATTGCTCACCAGGGAGGATCACCTCAGCTCTGGTGAGTTCCCTTTTCCTTATATCTTCTGTATTTCTACCATTTTACTTGTAATTGCTATCCTTGTTAATACCTGCATAGTTATTGCCAATACATTTGGCAAGCCAGGCAGGAGCCACTGACTTGGCATCTAGAAATATAAGGAAAAAAAAAAATGTCCTTTGTGTGGAAAATCTTTAATTGGTACAAGGGGGAGAAGACCACCCCCTTAGGGACATGCCTTCCTGGACAAATTCCAGGTTTTGAGGCGTCCCCATATTACCAATTAGCAACAATTATTGAACAATGGGGCCCTTTAAGAGTACCAAATAACATGGACGCCTATTGTCTAACTGATTACTTTCTAGGACTACAAAAAGATATCTTAATTACAAAAGAAAAGCGAATGGCTGCATCTATGGCAGCCTGGCCATTATTAAATGCTTTAAATCGGGCAGAGATAAAATCAAACAACATTGCACATGAAAATGAATTGTTAAAGGCCCGTATTGAAAAATTGGAGGGTGAGATCAATCTATTGACAGGAAAAAAACCGTCATTTTCTTCCTCCAACCCTCAAATTAGATACATTTCATTTAATGACGATCAAGATCCTGAAGAAATGAATCAAAATAAGATCACTAAATCTGATCTAGAAAAGCCATCTGAGACGGACTCACTAGAAGTCCGTCCAGTAATAACTCAAAAAACAAAGAAAATTCAAGATCGACCAGCAGGAGTGCCTCCTGATCAATGGCCCCCTGCCGAATCTGTTTTACATGTAACAGCCCGTCCATATACGCCTACTGAACTCATGGACCTAGTGCAACGATTTAGGCAAAGGCCAAGGGAAAGTGTTCCGGCTTGGTTATTACGGTTATGGGATTCAGGGGCAGATAGTGTACTGGTTAGTGGCCCCGAAGTATCTAAGTTGGCCACAATAACAGTACATCCTGCCCTTCGGCAGAGACTGTATGCTGGGACTCAGTTCCCTGAAGAAAACCATTCAATTGTAGAATGGATAATGGCTGCTTGCCGCATGGTGTGGACAAATAAAACTGACATGCCAGTAAACACAGGGATGTGGTCTTCTATGGAAGACCTTCAAAATTATATACGCGAATTAGGTATGAGAGAGGCTATCTACGAAGACACATTCGATAGCCCTGATATGGTTAAATTTTCTGCGGGAATGAGGGACCTAATTTTACAGTAAGCACCCTCTCATATGTATGGAACCTTGGTTTCCATACTTAATCCAGTAGTATCCGCAGAGGCAGTAGTCCAACAAGCCGCCCAATTGGTAGCAGATCTCGGAGAAACTGAGCGTTTACGAGCTAAGCGCAATATCAGGGTGATTGAGGATGCCGAGGCTTTTCCAATAGTGCAAGCCAGAAGATCGGCCCCGCGAACTTCTCGGGCAGGACCTGTTAGGGTATCCCGGAAACAAATGTTTAATGATCTGCTCCGGGCAGGCGTTCAGTTTTCAAAAATTGATGGGCAGCCCAATCAGGTTCTCCTTCAGTTGTGGAAGCAACTGAAGGATGAACAAAAATTTCAGAATAAACCCAAAAGGCCAGGGATAAGATTTATAGAGCGGCGACCAACAACAACATGGAATTTAGAAGATTTTATAGTTCCAAATAGGAAAAAGAAGCCACCTCAGGTGCCTCGGGTTATGACACCGGAGGTATCGGAGGTAAAAGACTTGAATCTGGCTCAGTTCATGGCTTGACGAGGGATGTCAGTCCTCCTAGGGCCTCTAGACGGGACCGGAGGCCCTATGTGGAACTGACGATATACTGGTCCCGAAAGAATATACAGAAGGTTATGGCCCTAGTTGATACCGGGGCAGAGACATCTATAATATATGGAGACCCAACTAAATTTAAAGGTAATAGAGTGATGATTGGAGGTTTTGGGGGACAAACCATTCCGGTCACCCAAACCTGGGTAAAACTGGGGGTCGGGCGTCTTCCACCACGGGAGTACAAGGTATCCATTGCCCCAATTCCAGAGTATATATTAGGAATTGATATCCTGTGGGGTCTGGCTCTCCATACAACAGTGGGAGAGTTCCGATTGCGGCAGAGATGCATTAGTATCCGGGCAATCCAGACAATATTGAGAGGCCATGCAAAACATGAGCCTATTTGTTTGCCGAAGCCATGCCGGATTACTAATGTGAAACAGTACAGACTCCCGGGTGGGCAGGATGAAATAACAAAGACGGTGCAGGAATTAGAAAGAGTGGGTATTATAAGGCCTGCACATAGCCCATATAACTCCCCAATATGGCCAGTGCGAAAACTGGATGGAACATGGAGGATGACAGTAGACTATAGGGAATTAAATAAGGTCACGCCACCTGTTCATGCGGCTGTACCCAATATTGCTTCCCTAATGGACACACTAAGCAGGGAAATCAAAACATATCACTGTGTCTTGGATTTGGCGAATGCATTCTTCAGTATTCCAATCAGTGAAGAATCGCAAGATCAGTTTGCATTTACATGGGAAGGGAGGCAATGGACTTTCCAGGTCCTACCCCAAGGGTACGTACATTCGCCCACTTTTTGTCATAATTTAGTGGCACGTGATCTGGCTAAGTGGGAAAAGCCAAATAATGTCAACTTATATCATTATATTGATGACCTCCTGTTAACATCCGATTCGTTAGAGGCGGTGAGACAAGCAGCAGATTTGTTGATAGCTTACCTGCAGAAAAGAGGGTGGGCTATAAACCCACAGAAGGTGCAAGGTCCGGGGCTATCTGTAAAATTCCTGGGAGTAATTTGGTCCGGGAAAACCAAAGTACTACCCAGTGCGGTAGTAGATAAAGTCCAAGCGTTTCCAGTCCCTACAACATCAAAACAATTGCAAGAATGTTTGGGTATATTGGGGTATTGGCGCTCCTTTATACCTCATTTAGCTCAGCTATTAAGGCCATTATACAAGCTTACAAAGAAGGGTCAATCATGGAATTGGGGAAAGATAGAACAGGATGCTTTCCAACAGGTAAAACTGGCAGTTAAACAAGCTCAGGCGTTGGGTATATTTGATCCGACCCTCCCAGCTGAACTAGATGTTCATGTTACTCAAGATGGTTTTGGCTGGGGCCTGTGGCAACGCCAGAGTTCTGTTCGAACCCCCATTGGATTCTGGTCTCAGGTTTGGCACGGAGCAGAAGAACGATATAGCATGATTGAGAAACAGTTATTGGCTGCCTATTCGGCATTACAAGCAGTAGAGCCGATAACGCAAACAGCAGAGGTCATAGTTAAGACTTCATTACCAATCCAGGGGTGGGTGAGAGATTTGACTCACCTTCCTAAGACGGGGGTGGCCCAAGCACAAACGGTGGCACGATGGGTCGCCTATCTAAGCCAGAGAAGCAGTCTGTCTTCATCTCCACTTAAAGAAGAACTACAGAAGATCCTAGGCCCAGTGACGTATCACAGTGATACATCAAAAGAACCGATGGTTGCTCCACCAGAGAAGAGTCCCGTTCAGGAAGGAAGATATCCTATTCCTGAAGATGCCTGGTATACGGATGGGTCCAGCAGAGGCAACCCGAGCAAGTGGCGAGCAATAGCATACCATCCCTCTACTGAGACCATCTGGTTTGATGAGGGGGATGGTCAAAGCAGCCAATGGGCAGAATTGCGAGCCGTGTGGATGGTTATAACTAAAGAACCTGGTGACGGCGTCCTGAACATCTGTACAGATAGTTGGGCTGTGTACCGGGGGCTCACTCTGTGGATTACGCAATGGGCTACCCAGGAATGGACTATCCACGCCCGACCGATTTGGGGTAAAGACATGTGGGTAGACATTTGGAATACGGTCAAACACAGGACAGTATGTGTCTACCATGTCTCTGGTCATTAACCCTTGCAGTCACCAGGAAATGATGAAGCTGACACACTGGCCCGAATCCGATGGATTGAGAATTCACAATCTGAAAATATTGCCCGTTGGTTACATCAGAAGCTACGGCATGCTGGACAGAAGATAATGTGGGCAGCTGCTAAAGCATGGGGGCTGCCTGTACAACTATCTGATATCGTTCAAGCATGTCAGGATTGCGATGCTTGCTCAAAGATGAGACCGAGACCGTTGCCTGAAACAACATCCCACATTGCTAGAGGATATAGTCCTCTTCAGAGATGGCAGGTCGACTACATTGGGCCCCTCCCTCGGTCTGAGGGGGCGAGATATGCCCTGACCTGCGTTGACACTGTAAGTGGACTGCTGCAAGCCTATCCTGTACCAAAGGCAAATCAAGCATACACAATTAAGGCACTTACTAAACTGATGTCTGCATACGGGACACCTCAAGTTATCGAGAGTGACCAAGGGACTCACTTCACTGGAGCGATGATACAGCGCTGGGCAGAAGAAAACAACATTGAATGGCGATTCCACCTGCCATATAACCCAACAGGGGCAGGCCTTATTGAACGTTATAATGGTATCCTTAAGGCTGCCCTGAAAACAGACTCTCAGTCCCTGCAGGGGTGGACAAAAAGATTATATGAAACCGTGCGGGACCTGAATGAAAGACCTCGGGATGGCAGACCCAGTGCCCTGAAAATGTTACAAACTATATGGGCCTCCCCTCTTAGGATCCAAATTACAGGCACCGATAATAAGGTAAAACCGCAGGTTGGTACTGAAAATAATCTTCTGCTCCCTGCCCCTGAGAATTTAGAACCGGGAATCCATAAGATAAATTGGCCTTGGAAGGTGCAGGTAGGACCCAAATGGTGTGGCCTACTTGCACCTTGGGGGAGATTATTGGAGGTGGGAGGTTCAGTCACCCCCTCGGTGATAGGTACATGGCCTACTGACATCGTGGTCAATACTCCGGCCTTTATTGCTAAAGGAACACCTATTATGTCCCTATGGCAGATCAAGACTCCTCCTCTGGTGCCAGATATAGTTATACAGCCACAGATATCTGGCCAGAGGGTATGGTATCGGAGGCCGGGACATAATCCAGTACAAGCAGAAGTATTGACCCAAGATAAGAATACGGCCTGTATCTTGCCCTGGAGGGCGGATCTTCCCCTCCTAGTACCCTTGAAACATCTATATTACTCCCCTTAAGATTGATTCTAAGCCTCTAGGACCATTACTCTGGACTGATGAAACGCAGACGGACCTGCACTTCAAGATGATTTGTCTCCGGTAACATCTATCAAGCACTGGCCCATGGAAGATCATAAACACCCATCCAATCATCATCATTTGAATAATATCAACATCTAATGCGACGGGAGATTGTATCAGCGTCGTGATTGGGTCTCTGTAATAAGGGGAACTCACCTAATCATTGGTTCACGTTGTGAAGGGGTGGAGTGTATGGGAGATCACAATGTGAACCACTGATTGATCAGCTGAGGCAAGTGTGGGGTCAGCTGTGGGAGCACAGGTGAAAGTTATGTAGCTGTGCTCCCTGGAGGGGTGGAGTTCGACTCCACCTCCTCTGAGACCTCATTTAAGGGCTGACCCTCACTGAGGCAGCATCTCTTGGAGATCGCTCACCAGGGAGGATCGCCTCAGCTCTGGTGAGTTCCCTTTTCCTTATATCTTCTGTATTTCTACCATTTTGCTTGTAATTGCTATCCTTGTTAATACCAGCATAGTTATTGCCAATACAGTCTGGATGGAATGAAGGGCATGAAATACTGATGTGCTCATCAAACGCTGCTTGTTAGCTTAGAGACAAGGTGTTGAATTGGTTTGTTCATGTATTGCAAACAGGTTACTTAGCTGCCTTCATTTTAGCTTCAGAAGAACATGTGCAGAATACAGAATTGATTAGAAGAAATAAGAACTGTCTGCATAGAACTTACTCTTTCCTTACACAGGAGAATCAAGCACACGTTTGTATGTGAGTACCTCCAGAGGTGAAACTTGATCCCCCAGATGTAATGAGCAGAGACATTACAATCAGTTCTAACTGTATCTTAATGCTGTGCTGAATAAGCCTGAGTCAGGATGTAAACCACTTTCTCTTTTTTTCTTCAGATGAAGCCATTAATTTTGTCAGCAAGTCCAAAACGACTCCAGAAATATCAGTCAGTCCTTCTGAAGACCTGGAGCTGGTGTGTGAGGTGTCAGCTGCAAGCGGAGCTGTCGTATAGAAGAAAGATCAAATAGAGGTGAAGCAGGACCAGAGGACAACCATCATCTCCCAGGGGACGCACCGCAAGCTCATGGTCAAAAATGTGACCCTGAAAGACCAAGGGAGCTACAGCTGTGAAACAAAAGATGACAAAGCAACATTCCAAGTGAAAGTCAGAGGTGAGAAAATGCTTGGAATCCCAGAGATAAAGGAACACTTCATTTTGTGTGTCTTGCATTTGGAGGATCAACTTACAGCCTCTCTGGTGCAACACATTTTGGCTATAGGACTTTCTTTGTCATCTAGTGTCATAGCAACACTTTTCTACATGTGCTTTTCCATCCAGGAATGAATTACTGCAACAAACAATAGGCAAGGAGGGTAACTTGTGCAGCTCTTGTAGTCAGCTGGTGTCTGCAGGGTTACAGTGCAAGAGCACACCAGGCATGCAAGGAGTGAGAAAAGGGGAGGTGTTTGATGAGATCTGGTTACAAAATTTGAATGACACAATGAGGTGGAAAATGCCACTAATCAGACTCATAAATGGCCTGGGTTGCAAAGGCCCACAGTGCTCATCCAGTTCCAACCCCCTTCTTCCTATGTGCAGGGTTGCCAAGCAGCAGCCCAGGCTGCCCAGAACCACATCCAGCCTGGCCTTGAATGCCTGCAGGGATGGAGCATCCACAGTCTCCTTGGGCAACCTGTTCTAGAGGGCCATTCCCTTCTGATTTACTGGAAATGTAGAGAGACATCAGAAGAAACAAAGAGAAGGGAGGAGGTTCAGCAGTGCATGCAGGTGTTCTAAATCTCATGTCCAAATCTGCTATCAGACTGCGAAATGTTTAGATTTATGATATGATATGAAATGATATGCCTATTCATTTCCCAAGGCAAAATAGAGGGGAAAGTATTTTCCTGTCTTAATGAGGCATCATGATGGTCCCTGTGAAGGGCAAGTATAATGAAAATGGGGAACTGGAGTAAGCTCTGCAGCAGACTACAGCAAAATGGTGTGACTGTTGTGATGTCCCTGCAGAGAAAGAAGACGTGTTTACAAACAAGGACAAGGTACAAAAGGAGGTGAAGGCTGCACTGACTCAAAATGCCACGCTGAGCTGCGAGGTGGCCCAGGAGAAGATGGAGGTGAAGTGGTACAAGGAGGGGAAACTGATCACCTCGAGCAAGAAGTTCAAGGTGGAGTCAGAGGGCAAACAGTGTCGGCTGGTGGTGATCCAGGTAGAGAAGAAAGATGCAGGGGAGTACAGCTGCGAGGCTGCTGGCCAGAAACTCACCTTCAAGATTCATGTCACAGGTGAGAGAGAACACATTTTGGCCTTTCATTCTAGAATGTTTTAGAAAACGGTCATTAGTTTGTAAGTTTTCCCTGCTATGCTTAAAATTTTTGGAGCTGAACTTTGGGGTGGTTAATTTCTGATGAGGAAATTGAACAAATTATTCTAAATACAGTTGTGAGGCAGCTCCATCTTTTAAAATCTTCAGGAATTTCCTTTTGCTGTGGGAATGAGGCCATAGACAAGAAAGTTCTGATTGCACTTCTCCATTCCCACGTGCCTGTACCACTAGAACAACTCTGCAATGCAGCTGCGTCTCAGGAAGTTTCAGAACAGGGGCTTTGTGTCAAGCACTAGGGGGTGTGCTCTATGTAACATGTTTTTGTCTTGGAAGGGCTCATTTAGCATGGGAGAGAATACTACAGGAATGTTTTGTATAAGTTGATGTTTTGAAGACATAAGTAAATGGCAGCTAGGGGACGAAAGAGTCATGAGAGTCATACAAGAAGCATCACAGAATGCCTTTTGTTGGAAGGGACCTGGAGGATCATCCAGTTCCAATCTCTGTCCTGGAAAGGAACACATTCTTTGAGACTAGGTTGCTCTAACACCCATCCAGCCTAGACTTGAATGTTTTCAGGGATGGGGCATCCATAAATTGCACAACTTCTCTCCACATCATTCTCTTGGGGCATCAGACTGAGAGAACTGATTCATTTTTCTGACTCCTTCCCCAAAACCTGCTCTTCTTTCAAGAGGCCAAACTAATGTATCTCTCTCTTTTCAGAGCCAGAATTTGTATTTACAAACAAGGAGAAGGTACAGAAGGTGGTGAAGGCTGCAACAACAGAAAAATGCCACGCTGAGCTGCGAGGTGGCCCAGGAGAAGATGGAGGTTGTCATCAATTTATAAGCAATGAGCCAATAATGTTCCAATTATAAACTTTTATTAATTGTAGCGGGTAAAACTAAAAGGCAATTCAGTGCTGGGCGACAGGGGGATTATTGTTCCTCCAACTGCCGCACCGTCCCGTCCCTTGCAACTTCTTTTGTATTGTCCATCCCGAGCGTATTGTCCTTTAATTGGTCGGTTGTGATCGTGCGACTTGGTGTGTCGTTCCTTGGTTGGTCCTTCCGTGGAACTTTGTATCCATCGGGGCGCGCTTTGCCTGTAACTACGCAGAGTACACAATCTACCCATAAAATTAGAGTGTTCTGCAACCTTTGTGGCCTCCATATTCCACCATTATATCCCGGTCCTAATGAACAAGCACTCCACCACAATGCTACCACATCCCGGTCTTAATGAGCAAACATTTTATCACAGAGGTCAAGTGATAAAAGGAGGGGAAACTGATCACCTCGAGCAAGAAGTTCAAGGTAGAGTCAGAGGGCAAACAGCGTCGGCTGGTGGTGAGCCAGGTGGAGAAGAAAGATGCAGGGGAGTACAGCTGCGAGGCTGCTGGCCAGAAACTCACCTTCAAGATTCATGTCACAGGTAAGACAGGTGTTGTATGAAATACAGCAGAGAACAGTAAAGTAAAATCTAGTTTCTATTATACTGCACCTGGATCACTGTAGTCTGTGCTGAGGTTTTTTCCCTAGACTTGATTGCCTGGGTTTGTAGAAAGTATTTGGTTTCAGTATGACACAAAGACCTGTTTCAGTCTGTCTGTAGAGCAATAATTAGTAATATATGTACAGTGGAAGCAATATTCAAGATATTATTCAAATCTCTCCTGTGCCTGAGATCCCAAACTGTAATTCTTGTTCACCTAAACATTTGACTAAGATAAGTATGTGCAGTGAGGCTGGAGTGCATGTTCTACGTGCAGCCTTTCATGGCAGGAGAAGCAGGAACTTCTCCTAGTAGTACACTGCCTTTTTACTATGCCTTTATGTTGGAGGCTGCATCTGGATAGGTGAGTCTGCTACTCACAGTAAGAGACCTGGTAGAGCTGACTATTGCCAGAGCTCAAAGTAAGATAGATATCTGCAAATCACACACAAAGAACAAAGGACCGCGTTGGTGAGCATATTTCCTTTGTGCCTTTGACAGTCACAGTTGTGGCAATGGTAGAGGCCATGAGGAGTCTGTTCAGGAAGCCAGGAGTACTGTTCTGGGTCATGAAAAGGCAGCCAGTGGTTTGACTATCACATGTTTATGTGTTTTGATGTTTCACAGTGGGTCTTAAGTAAAAGGAACTCAGGTTTTGGTTGCCTGCAGGACAGATGTTCTTTTGGGTTCAATATGTTTGCATAGTGACTTGCAACCATGGGACTGGTGTTCAAGGACCCTCTTGGTTCCTTCAGTTCCTAGGTTCTTTCTTGCCTAGATTTGACACTTTGTTTCAACAGAAGAGCTGATATTCTCTAGTGAAGGCTATTAGTTTGGGCACAAGTGGTAACCTAAACCTGTTCCAACCTGTACATACAAACCTGCAAGTTGGTCTCATTTCGGTCCCTCAGTCAATACTTTTTCTTTTCTTCCCTCAGAGCCAAAACCTGTGTTTATAAACCAGGAGCAGGTGCAGAAAGAGGTGAGTGCTGCCCTGGCAGCAAGTGCCTCCCTCAGCTGTGAAGTAGCACAGGATCCAACCGAAGTAAAATGGTACAAGGATGGAAGACTGCTTGCCTCCTCCAGAAAGTTCAGAATGGAATCTGTGGGCAAAACACGGCGTCTGGTTGTGGAGCAGCTGGAGAAGAAAGATGCTGGAGAATACATCTGCGAGGCTGCTGGCCAGAAGATGACCTTCAAGTTGGAAACAACTGGTGAGCATTCGCTTTGGGAGCACTAAGCAGCTTTTTATGTGGCTTAGAGGAAGACTGGCTGTCTTCTACCCTGTGGGCATGGAACAGCCACAATTCCCCCCGGAAAAACATCAATGACCCACACCACAAGTTGGATTCTCCTTTTTAATGTAGTGGTAGCGAGGTGAAAATCTGGCTGTGGAATATTTTTGACTAAGGAACTTCTACTTTAATTTCTAGATGCGCTGAATTACCCTCTGGAGTGTCTTTCTGAATATATAAGCAACCATGGGTGACTATGATCCTGATTTATATCTAGGTTCAGGCTTACTTTTTCAGTTAGGTTAGATCAATAGCTCCAGAGAAGATAGGGAAATACAGCAGTTCACTGATACCATGTGTCAGAAGAATGCAGCTCAGTGCTGGGCAGTTTGCTGCTTCATTCCCTCTTACAAGTTGCACCCAAGGCTGGAAAAGACCACTGAGATAGCTGAGTCCAACCCAGCCCACCCTCACTGGACTTACTAACCACGTCCCCAGTGCCACATACCCGTGGCTCTTGAGCACCTCCAGTGACTGCGGTATATCAGCGTGGTTGCTTCAGTTGTGGGAGTTTTCAGACACTGGCTGTTGTTCTAGCGAGACAAAAAACCAAAACTGATGGAACAGTGTCTATACAGGAAGCAACTGGCTGTCCTGATGGCTGCCAACAGTTTTACACAAGGTGTGTCATGCAAGCTTGCATGAGTCTGGTTTAAAAACTTGCTGTTCTGATGGAAGGAGAGGATGTTGGTACAGGATAACTGCGGGATTTGTGCTCTCCCGACATCCTGTTGCAATCACAGCTTATTGTTGCTATAGAAAACAGCTTCTCTGTAGACAAATTGAGTTAGTTCCAATAAGTGGCTGAAGCCCTAAGTGATCCAAGGTGAAGCATGATCCAAACTGGAATTTAACTAATTGTAGTAGGGAATCCAAGCCTTAATGAGATGAGTTATTTAAAATATGAGTCCTCCATCTAAAACAGCATTGAACTCTTACTCTGGTTTATGATAGAAGTGAGAGTTTAACAGCAGAAGTCTGAAGTTATGCTCCATATTTCTCATCACTCAAGAGAATATTTGAATATATGAATTCCTTTGGCTATGTTAGAGCTCATAATGAGGTCAGCTGATGTTCTTTAAATGCTCGGAGTCTAGCAATGTGGGGAAGTGGACTGCTATTTGCTGTTGAGCTTTAGGCTAAGAAGCCTGATTTTAGAGGACTGTGGACTTCCCCTTTCCCTTCCCCTCTCCTCCCCTTCTCCCTGGACTGATCCCACATGGTTTGAGAATGATTTCAGATCAAGGTAAATGAGGAATCGCTGTGTGAAAACCTGTTGTTTTACTGCACTATAAGAGACACTTAGTCAAAAGACAAGTGTGTGTTCCAAGCTTGAGATTGCAGGAGATCCTAGAAACAACTCAGCTGCTCAAACCTGTAGTCTGGCTGAATCTTTTATTGTCAGTTTTGGTCAGGAGGAGATGCTTGAGTAAGACAAATAAAAGGTCACGGGTAAGTTGGTCCTTCTTGTGATATACTTCTAGGCTTTCATCAGGGAGAAGCTTAATTAGTCCAAATAATCATAGCAGAAACCACACCAAGAGCATGAGAGTGAAATTTATACTTTCTTGACGTGAAGGAAAATTTTACCTGGTTCTGCCATTCCCCAAATATTTGTTTCCTTATGACAAGAAGAACTTTGCAGAAGTAATTTTTTTTTTCAGTCTTGCGTGCAACACAAAAAGGGGTAAAATCTAGGAGGCCACCTGAAATGTTTTTTCCATCTGGAAGGATCCATTTAACAGCACCCATGGACCTGGTTATGAACAAAACTAAGTTCCCAACTAAATCCACATTCTTCTTTCTCCTTCTCAGAATTGCCTGTGAAAATCAGCAAACCATTGGCAGACAGTAGCGTCATTGAGAAGGACAAGGTCACATTTGAGTGTGAGCTGTCCAGGCCCAACATGGACGTCAAGTGGTTCAAGGTATGGCATGTAATGGTATTTTCCTTTCTGACTTCTCTGGAAATGAATGAGAGCCTTTAATTTCACTTCCAAGGGATGCGAGTCTGAGCTTTTCCTTGATAGCTTTTTCACTGCTCTCTTTTCTTTATGCTCTTTTATTTGCCCAGATCAGCACTCTTTGTTATTATGTCCTGAGTTCATTTATCAAGTTGAAATTGAAGTTTGTTTTGGTTTTATTGTGAACTTTTTAGGTCATGCTGCACAAAATATTGTTGGTTGAACTACAGTACAGTCTTGAGCTTCAAGTCTAACACAGAAATTCTCAGCCGGGATTTTGTAGCCTTGTTGTGAACTGGGTTTTTGGGGTGAAATCTCAGTTTTCTTTGCACCTGACAGTGTGAGAATTTGCTCTGGCACTTTGTGTACCTCCCTGGTGCTCAGCTGTTCCTTCCCTTACTTGGGGATAACGTCATTTATTCAAGGTGATGTCCAAACAGGCTTGTTAACAGTCCTCCGCAGTGCTTTAAGCTGTCATAGGTCAGCCAGAATTTATGCATGTTCTATAGCCATTCCTTCATGTTGAAAACACTGCACTGTGCTTAAGCTTCAGCATATGTTCCAGTAAGCACAGTTCCATTAATTCTAGGGGAGTGGGTGAATTAAGCATAGATCTGAAGGCTCCCTTTGCTCAGTGCAGAGATGGAAGGACTAATGGAGATCTGACTTGATATTTTCCCTTCTAGGATGGGAAGGAGCTCTGTCAAAGTAAAAAAGTGGGCATTACTTCCCAGGGAAATAAGAGAAGTCTCATTATTCACAAGTGTGAATATGAAGATCAGGGAACATCCACATGCTGAGCAGCCTAAGACAAGACATCAGCTACCCTAAAGGTTCATTTTATGTTTAACTGAAAGAGCAAATAAATCCTCTTGTGGTATTTTGCACCACGGGAAGAAATGCTTCATGGGCAGTTTGGGCATTTCTTGGTTAGTCCTTTTGGATACCTTTCTCTTTCTTCTTTATGCTCAAGACAGATTTTCCCTCCATGTGTTGCATTGGTTAAACCCCAGTTTGTAGCTCATCATTGGGCTCTGAAGCATCAGACTTGTTACTGAACACATGGGTCTGCTGTGCCCTGGTAGATGCCACCTTCCCAAGGGACGTATGAAAGGATGCTTTTTTCTGATTTCCTACTAGATGCTGTCCTCATGTGGCCACTTGGGTTCAGTGTTAGCATGAACATGAACATGTGTCCTGTCCCATGACTTTGGTGAACTCTCATTTTCTCTCTCATTCTGCAACCAGGTTGGGTTGCTGTTTCAGTACTGGCTGTTTTATGTAGCCATTCCATTTGTTCTGGTTTACGTTCTTTTTTATTTTCTTTTTTTCAGGCATCATTTCTATACAGTAGACAAAGCCAGCCTATTACATTTGATTTACAGTTTTTAGCTTTTGCTGGTAAGCATTTCAGCTCTCAGGCAGTTTTACCAACAGCTTTGAAGAGCTGAAATGAACCAGCCTGGACACGATGGTCTGTTTTTGTTGGTGTAATGAATTTATGAAGTTAAACTGATTGACCCCATAAGGTTTTACAGTGTATGACTCACGTCTGGCAGAGTTATCACAGCAATGAGTTTACATACTTAGCATTTCAGGAGGCAAATGGTTGGGGATACTCTTTCATTTGCTTGCGTCTCAGAGTGAATCACTAGTATGTGAACCATCCTTCATCTCCTTTGTATTGCTTTTGTGTGTGTCTGTGTGTGGTTTCCCCTGTGAATTTCATTCTTTCCAGTTATATGGAAGTTCTCTTTTGAGCAGTGAAATTAGATGTTCCATCATCAGTCATAATGGTAAAGCTGAGTTGCCACGTTATCTGTGTCCTTTCTGTCTGGCGTCTCAATAACTGCTGCCCCACCACAATATCTGCCTAATACTTCAGCTCCATGGATGCCTCCTTGTGCAAACTGAGAGCCTGTATTTGGTGTGCATAGATCTGGGCTTACATCTGTGCTGGTAAATGCACTAGTGCATGGGCTAAGCAGTCCTGCCTCCTGTGCTGTGGGCATTGAGATGGGGCTCCTACAAGCTGCCCATTGCAAGATATTTAGAAACTAATTGCTGCGGAGGTTTCCATCCTCTTTTCAGACTAACTAAAATTTGGTCAGTGGGATCAAAACAGAAGGGGCAGGGAGGGAGAGCTGACCAAGGACTACTGATGGAACAACTATGAATCCTTGGTTCCTCAGGATTCCCTGCATCAGCAGTTGGCAACAGGAGTAAGGGGGCTCAGGAGGACACTGTGGAGTAGTGTGAAAAATGAGCGAAGAGAGTTACTAATTGATGCCTCTTGGAAAGTAGTCCAAGAGTGGTCCTCTTCATAAACTCTCCTCTTGTGTGTGGTTTTATCTTTATGAGGTGTTCATAACAAGTGATGTGTAGATCTCCCTTATCTCATAATGTCTTTTCCTGCCTGCAGTGAATATGCAGGATACTGGATCATATACCAGCTTCTTTGAATTACTGCTCATGTCAGGAGATAAAATCTGCCTATTCTTTGAACTAACACTGGCGAGGGTTAGTTATTCTGGCTACCGAGAGAATGACACAGCAGATTAAACTCTTTCATTTCCTTCTTTGTCAAATGCCTTTTCATCTAACTGTGTGTCCCATAGAAATTCAGAGCAGTGTTGGCTGAGGGAAGTGGAAATATTTATCTCCTGTGTGTATCTGCCACCCTATTTAGACATGCTGGCAGAGCGCAGAGATTGGAGGAGTTGGATTAGGCAGTAGTTTCCCTATTGCTCACAGAACCACTTTTTCTGTGGTCTCCCAGCTACCCTGTGCCCAGTGGCCTATGCAAGATGGAGCGGAAAAGGCTCATTTTATGAACAAACGGGAACCTTTCTGGTCAGATTAATACCTGTGCTCTTTTAGAGAGATTTAGATACTAGAGATTTTAGGTACTGGAATAGGCTCCCCAGAAAGGTGGTTGAATCACCATCCCTGGTTGTGTTTAAGAGCCTTTTGGATGTGGTACTCAGGGATATGATTTAGTGTAGGGTTTTTAGAGTTAGGGTACTGGTTAGGCTGCGGTTGGACTTGATGATCTTCAATGTCTTTTCCAACCTGGGTAAATCTATGATTCTATGCAGGAACTCTTCTCCTGAGGTTAATCCAAATTGTATCCAGGCCCTTCAGAAGGAAAGGGATATAGCAGCACAGAAATATGGCCTGATTCTGACATAACTAAATGCAGACCTGGAGAGTTAAAAGGGATTGTGTGATGTTCAAAGGATTTTGAAGCAAAGATGTCCCCTAGGTAAGATTTGTGGCTGACATTCCCCATACATTGTTTGTAGGCACACAAGCTAAGGAGAGACTAGTGATGAGCATGCAGAGAAGCCAATGGTTCAGACAGGTTTGTAGTGACACAACACTGTAGAGTTCTGTCTAGTTCTCCTTGGCATAGTTTGGAAAATAAAGATGAGGTAATTGGTGGTAACCAATATGGCTTCATCAAGGTCAAGCCATGTCTGACAAACTTGGTGGCCTTTCATGATGGAGTAACAGCATCAGTGGATAATGGGAGAGCAACTGACATCATCTACTTGGACTTGTGCAGAGCATTTGATCCCGTCCTGCATGACATCCTGGTCACCAAAGTGGAGAAAAATGGTTTTGATGGATGGACCAGTTGCAGGATAGGGAACTGTCTGGATGGTCACACTCAGAGAGCTGCAGTCAATAGCTCAGTGTCCAGGTGGAGGGTGGTGTTGGGACCAGTGTTATTTAACATTTTTGTAGGCAACATGGAGAGTGGAATCAAATGCAGCCTCAGCAAGTTTGCAGATGACACCAAGCTGAGCGGTGCTGTTGATGTGCTAGAGGGAAGGGATGCTACTCAGAGGGACCTGGACAGGCTGGAGAGGTGGGCCCTTGGCAGCCTCATGAACTTGAGTGTGGCCAAGTACAAGGCCCTGCACCTGGGTCAGGGCAATCCCAAGCACAGGCACAGGCTTAGAGGAGAATGATTTGAGAGAAGCCTTGACCCTGAGGAGAAGAGTTGGTGTGGAGGGAGGTGTCCCTGCCTATAGCAGGGGGACTGGAACTAAATGACCTTAAAGATTCAGTCAGTTCTATTGTTTTTCTACCCTTAATTTTGCTTGAAAGGTTTTAGAATAAATGAGATTCTGGTTTCCATGAAAACTGTTTGCAGGGAGCTCCATTGTAGCTAGTAGGTCTGTCTTTAAGTTCAAGGGCAATAATGCATTGACTGTGTTGAAGAGAGAAATGACTCAGGAATGGATGATGGTTTAGAATAAAACATAATCCTACTTATTTTCTATGCAAATATGTGTAAGGAAAAGATGCTGCACTCAGTTCTGGAAATACCCTGACAAATATATCTCTACTGTTTCACAGCTGGAGATATCAAGATTGTTAAAGCACTGGAAGATGTGGAAGTGAATGAATATGGGAGTGCATCTTTTGTCTGTGAGATTTCACACGATGAGGTTCAGACCCAGTGGTACAAAGAGGACAACAAGCTGAAGGCTGATGACAACATCAGAATGCAACAAGATGGTAGGGTGTAAGCGGGGGGTCTTTCTCCTGAGTGGGGGGTGGGTTGGAGATCAAGCATATAAGACATCTGAAATGAAGTGAAGAGGGTTCAGAAGCGAGTTCCCCTTTTGTTTTGGGACTGAGGTTTAGGTGGAACAGGTGACATGGTGGGATGCTTAGTGTGGGAAGTGTGATGCTATCCCACCATCCCACACTGCTGGGAGCAGGTAGGAAATGAGTGCAGTTATTTCCAAAGTGGGGGTGAACAGGGCAGTCAGTTCACCTCTCCAAAGAGGTTTTGTCTGACTGTGAGTGTGATCCTTCTGTATCAGATACTTTGAATTTGACGGTGGCCGCATTTGATCAGTCCTTGTAGAAGCCATGTTTAGATTCTGCTTTGGTCTGCTCCATTTCCAGTTCAAAGTCGTTGGACACTAAATGAGACAGCTGCATCTCAGTAAAAGATGTGTTTGAATAGCTGTGATGTGCTTACTATTCAGATTTACAGAGCTGAGGTTTTGTCCTTGGCTATAGCAAAGAAGTCAAATCAGGTGAAATTAATTGTATTTCTGAACTAGACAAGTTTAAGTTTGGTAGCACCTAAATTTGGTGCGGTTTGTCATTGATTTCATCTGAAAGAAACTTGCAGGCTTTTTATCTGCTGTTGTCCCCAGCGTAAGATTATCCATTCACATCCTAAAGTACTTGTTATATTTTCAACTCACTCTTATTTGTATAAAAGCCTCAACAATTGGGAGCAATTTAATAAGCACAGAACAAGAGCTGGACCTTGCATTTGGTAGATACTGTACAGTATTACTTCATAGAAATGTAGTCAATGGCATTCCCTATAGACAATCGTTTGTTTTATCTTTAGAGTCGTTCAAAGAACCATTGTGAACTTGACATTAATTGGAATGGAATACACGCAAGAGACTTTCCTCTTCTTCCAATTGTCCTCATCCTTTCTTCTCTTCCACCCCTGCTTTGCAGATTACCATATAGAAATCACCAGGAAGTTGGAGGACAAGACAGCTTTGGAACGTCATTCTGTCATCCTGTCCTGTGACTTCAGGCCTTCTCCAAAGGTTGTGAAATGGTTCAAGGGCCGCACACCCATCGAGCCCTCTGAGAAGTACAAGATCAAGAGGGATAAGCATTCAGTAGAGCTCAGAATTCTGAAGCTGAAGCCCGATGATGCTGGTGTGTACAAGTGCAAGGCAGGAATTGCAGAGACTGAGGCCACGCTGACAGCTGAAGGTATGAGCAGGGAGGGTGGCCTCTTCCATGTCCTATTTCACCTCAGATTTCTCTTCTTGAGGTTGACTTCTGCCGTTCTCTCCTGCTAACTTTATACATGTATTATCTTCACATAGATGATTACACAAAGATCATCTAGTCCAACCATTCTACCACATCCCAGTATGATTTATAGTAACAGTGGTAACAGTTCACCTTGTTTCCCCACAGCCCGCAATGTAGAAGTAACGAAGCACCTGCAGGATGTAGAAATTGAAGAAGAGAGCTCTGCTGTCTTCTCCTGCGAGCTGTCCCATAATGACGAGGACGTGGAATGGTTCCTGAATGGCAACCTCCTTTACACCAACAATTACAATGACATCAAGAACGTTGGCAATTGCTGCACACTGACAATGAAGCAGGTTAAGCCTGAGGATGCTGGCACAGTGACAGTGAAGTCAGACAAGGTGTCAGAAAGCGCACCTGAAGGTGATAGGTGGGTCTGATCACACCCCTCCTGGATGTAAGAGATGCTAAGGAGCTCCAGTTCATTCTATTGTGCAGCAGTCCTGCTTCTAAAGCTGACCTCTCTGGGGTGAATAGTCATCAGAGGCTTTCTTCCAGTGGAAGGCTCCATTGCAGCAGATATCAAGGAAGGAGGATGGTTTTGGTGTCCTGCCAAAGCATTCCATTGCTTTTTATCATCATTTTACTTAACACAAGGAGAGTTACAGGAGCAATTTCTTTTACTGCTTCAGTAACATGCAGTGTCAATGCTGTTGTCTCCAAGGATTTATGACTGAAGAAGAGATCATTCAGTGTGTGTTTTGCCTCTGGGATGACTAATGACCAGGCTGTGAGCAACCTGATCTAGCTGTGAATGTCCCTTTTTATTGCAGGGGAGCTGGGCTAGATGGCCTTTAAGGGTCTCTTCCAATTCTAAGGAACTTGTGCCTGAAGTGCAGGAGTGGATGAATTATACCACTTCTTCATATCCTCCCCATGATTACAGAGGAAATACAACAAAACAACATGCATGGTCTTACTGTTGTCATTTGCTTGAATACGAAGACGTCTCTTTTTTATGGTTGAGATTTTTGTTGATATGGGTCAGGAGGAACTCACACTTTTTAGCTTTCTCAATAGGCAAAAAGTTCCAGTTGCTGCAAGCCACCGAGGTAACCAATAGAGGGGCCCTGATCCCCCTTGTGCCATCGGGATGCTCTGGCACGGGATGTGCCTCAAATTCAAAGCTCCTTCCCACCTCCCAAGGAAAAGCAAAGCAACTCAAGCATCTCCAGCAAAGCTGCCCAGCAGACAGCAGGGAATGCAAACAGCTTCTGGCTGCTCCCCTGCACTCCTGTCCTAAGTAAGTGACCCCTCGAGGACTGGATGGGAAATCAGTGCATGACACACGTGAGTGTGCACAGCATTGTGCAAAGCAGTGGGGATCCGTGTGTGTGTGTGTGTATTTGTGCATGGATGGTGTTGTACACACATTTGTGTCCATGAGTGTACAAACCAGTGGTGTTGCTCAGGTGTGTGTAGGTCTGTGGGTATGTGTGCAAGGACGAGCATGCACATATATGTACGTGCACAGGGGTGTGCAGAGTGTTGGAGCTGCACAAGGACATTGTGGTACCGGTGTGTGCGTGCACTTTGGGAGTGAAAGGAAGGGGTTACACATGTGTGAGTGTGTGTGCGCACAGGGCTGCACTAAGGGATGTGGTTGTGTGAGTGTGTGTGAGCACATAGTGCGTGGATGCGGTGGCACAAATGTGTGCTTGCACAGGGCTGTGCTGAGGAGTTGGGCTGCACACAGGTGCACACAAAGGGATGTTTGAACCCTTTGCCCCTAAGAACAGTTTTCCAGTGTCTCTCGTCCAAGAATTCTTTGAACAGCCTGCAGCTGACTCTCCTGAAGCTCAGGGTCCTGACTTTGCTTTTTGCCAGGCCCGCATTCCTTGAGATGAGGAACTCTAGGAGGGCATGGTCACTACAGCCCTGACCACCTCCAGCCTTAACCCCTGCTGTGCAGCATGTCCAGTAATGCTTCCCTTCACAGAATCACAGAATCACAGAATTACCCGGGTTGGAAGGGACCTCAAGGATCATGTAGTTCCAACCCCCCTGCCTAGCAGGGCCACCAAACATACACATTTACTAGATCAGGTTGCCCAGGGCCCTGTCCAACCTGGTCTTGAACACCTCCAAGGACGGGGCATCCACAACCTCACTGGGCAGCCTGTTCCAGGACCTAACCACCCTTCTAGTAAAGAACTTTCCCCTAACATCCAACCTAAATCTTCCCTCCTTCAACTTAAAACCATTTCCCCTAGTCCTGCTATTATCAGCCCTTTCGAAGAGTTTACTCCCCTCCTGGGAGTAAGTTCCCTTCAGGTATTGAAAGGCTGCAATGAGGTCACCTCGCAACCTTCTCTTCTCCAGGCTGAACAAACCCAACTCCCTCAGCCTGTCCTCATAGGGGAGGTGCTCCAGCCCCCTGATCATCTTTGTGGCCCTCCTCTGGACCCTTTCCAAAATTTCCATATCTTTTTTGTACTGAGGGCTCCACACCTGGACACAGTACTCCAGATGGGGCCTCACAAGAGCAGAGTAGAGAGGGACGATCACCTCCCTATCCCTGCTGACCACCCCTCTCCTGATGGAGCCCAGGATCCCATTTGCTTTCCGGGCTGCCAGAGCGCACTGCTGGCTCATGTTAAGTTTCTCATCTATCAGGACCCCTAGGTCTTTTTCAGCCGAGCTGCTCTCAAGGACAACTCCTCCCAGCCTGTACAGGTGCCTGGGGTTCTTCCGGCCCAAGTGCAAAACCTTGCACTTTGCCGTGTTGAACCTCATTAGGTTCACCCGAGCCCAGCTTTCCAGCCTGTCAAGGTCCCTCTGAATGGCATCTGTTCCCTCCACCGTATCGACTGCACCACTCAGCTTGGTGTCATCAGCAAACTTGCTGAGGGTGCACTCCATTCCCTCATCGATGTCATTAATAAAGATGTTAAAGAGCACCGGTCCCAAGACAGACCCTTGAGGGACGCCGCTCGTTACCGGCCTCCACCTGGACATAGAGCCATTGACCACCACCCTCTGTCTGCGGCCTTTCAACCAATTGCTTATCCATCTAGTTGTCCACCCATCAAATCCACCTCCCTCCAATTTGGAGATGAGGATGTGATGGGGGACCATGTCAAAGGCCTTGCTCAGGTCCAGGTAAATGACATCGGTCGCCTTCCCTTCATCCACCAACGCCGTCACTCCATCATAGAAGGCCACAAGATTAGTTAAGCATGACCTTCCCCTGGTGAAGCCATGCTGGCTGTCTCGGATCACATGCTTGTTCTTTATGCGATCAAGCATGTTGTCCAGGAGGATCTGTTCCATAATCTTCCCAGGCACAGAGGTGAGACTCACCGGCCTGTAGTTACCCAGGTCGTCCCTGCTCCCCTTCTTGTAAATGGGAGTGACGTGACCCTTCCTCCAATCATCCGGGATCTCACCTGACAGCCACGACTTCTCAAATATGATGGAGAGCGGCTCAGCAACCACCTCAGCCAGCTCCTTCAGGACCCTGGGATGCACGCCATCTGGCCCCATAGACTTATACTCATTCAGTCTAAGGAGGCACTCTCGGACTTGCTCTACCCTTACAGTGGGGAGGGATTTACCTCCTTGGTCCCCACATGGAGGTATGGGGGTGCAAGACTTAGGGACGTGAAAAAGACTAGAATCCTGGCCACCAGTGAAGACCGAGGTGAAGAACTCATTCAGCACCTCAGCTTTCTCTTCATCTGTTGAAGCCATTTCTCCTTTTAAATTTACCAGAGTAGGCACGCCCATTTTGGCATGTCTCTTCTGGCCAATTTACCTGTAGAAGGTTTTCTTGTTGTTTTTCACATCCCTCGCCAAGTTCAGTTCTGCCTGAGCCTTGGCTTTCCTGATCCCACATCTGCAAGTTCGGACGGCATCCCTGTATTCTTCCCGGGTGACACAGCCTTGTTTCCAGAGCTTGTACACCCCTTTCTTCACCCTCAGTTCTCTTAGCAGGTCCTTGCTGAGCCATGCCGGTTTTCTACCTCTCCTGCCCACTTTCTTAATCAGGGGAATGGAGACCTCTTGTGCTGCCAGGAGGGCATCCTTGAACAGTAGCCAGCTCTCCTCAACGTCCTTATCTTTGAGGGCAGCGCGCCAGGGGATCTTGGCCAGCATTCCATTGAGTAGCTTGAAGTCTGCTCTTCTAAAGTTGAGCATCCTGGTCCTGCTCTTTGCCAGGCCCACATCGCTTGAGATCACAAACTCAACCAGGGCATGATCGCTGGAGCCCAGGCAGCCTCCAACCTTGACGCCTTTGATGATCTCCTCAGCGTTGGTGAGCAGCAGGTCCAGCAACGCTTGACCTCTGGTCGGTCTATCCAATACCTTCCCTTCTGCTTGGTGTGCTTAATGCTTGGCCCACAAAGTTATTCCCAGTGCAGTCCAGCAGTCTCTCAGACAGCTTGCAGCCAGCCATGCTGATTTCCCAGCCTGACTGGAATCCCCCATCAAGTTGAGAGTCAGTGAGCGCGGTGCTTCTGGTAGCTGCAGTAAGCAGGGCCCATCAACAGGCTCCCTTGACCAGGCGGCCTGGAGCAGACCCTCACCTCCAGAAGCCCATTATTGGTTCAGTCCCGAATTTTACCCGCAAGTTCTCAACGTGATCGTGGCTGTTCTTAGTCCTTTGCAGTCAGCTTCTTCATAGAGAGGGCAAATACCTTGCCCTCCGGAATTCCATAGTAACAATCATGTCTCCTTTATGTCAGGTGAGGTGTTTTTTGTTGTTGTTGTTTTTTGTTTGCTTGTTTGTTTGTTTTCCATTTTCTAGGTAGAAAATTTAATTTCTGAGCCAGGAGAAGAAGAAGTGCAACATGTAACAATCTTCCTGGCACTGTGCAGTTTGCATGAGTAGCCAAGTGCTCCTCAGGTAACGTGTGCTGCAGAGCTGACCTTGGTGGCAGGGGTTGTGTCTTCATTTTCTTCCTGTCATGTGGGAACATAAGAAGACTCTTCAGAGCAGGAGCTGCAGAGGAAGATGAACGGCATGAGAAGGTAAGGCTAGGAACCAAGGACACCTCCAGAAAGAACAGAAAAACTAAGTCATTTAAGATGCATGATGGCCGTGTGATACTGTCCGTGACTGGAGGAGAAGCACATGGCTAGGAATGACTGATGGCTCTGGTGGGATGAGTGCCTACGTGCGCCGTAAAGGAGAGTTTGTGGGATGTTCTGTGGACATGTGAAGGCTGTGGGAAAGTTAAGAGAGAAAACGTGTGAATTCACAGAAGTGGTATTAGAACCTGGAATAAACCATTTGGATCACTCACATCTGAGTCCGTGCCAGATTGTCGCACTGTCAGAACCTGAGGCCTGGGATTTTCCTTTAGTAGTGCCAACTGCCTGTTGTAAATGAGAAAAGATATTACTAAACATAGCTTCCCTCCTTGTAGTTTTGATATTTCTGTCTTTGCATTCCTTTAGCACCCAGGGTGTTGATGCAGCTGCACAAATCCGCTGTACTGTCCTCCTGTTTTGCATGGAAGAATGGTAAAATAGCAATCTCTGGGTGAAATTTTGTTCAGGCGTTTTCCTTTCTGTGCCCCTAGGAAGCAATGGCTTGGAAATGGCAGTGCCGCCTGGGAACCCACACAGCAACCCAGTATCTCATTGTCTGGGTCTGTGAAAAACCACAATGATGACAAAAGATGTTTCAATTCTGTCTGTGCTGTCAGTGCAGCCCTGAGGAGCGGTGTGGGCATGGCATGGCAGGGAGAAGGGATTTCCCTTCCAATGGGAAAGTGCCTGTTCATGTGTTGGTATGTAACCGCTCCATGGCCTGCTCCATGTGCTTCTGAATGGGCAGCTCAACTTTTGTGTCACTCAGCCACCTGTGGCAGAGGTCAGGATTAGTGCCTTTCAAGGAGCTGAGAAGCATTTCTTGCTCAAGTCCTGCTTCCAAGCTTAACCACCTACAATGAAGTAGATGTCGTTTTTCTGGTGTCCTTCAATTCCGTGTCCGCATTTTCCCAAAAGCAAAAGAATTTGGAGTTAACCAGCTGCAGTGAAGTGAGCGATTTCAGTGCCTATTTCTGATGGTGGCAATGAGTTCAGAGGTCACA
This sequence comes from Coturnix japonica, assembly GCF_054131305.1. Taxonomy (NCBI): domain Eukaryota; kingdom Metazoa; phylum Chordata; class Aves; order Galliformes; family Phasianidae; genus Coturnix; species Coturnix japonica. Next base: position 13,952,186 of record NC_140671.1, on the reverse strand, counting down.
CTTAATTGACGGTGCCTGTTTCCATTCTGACAAAGGCTGTAGTTTCAGCTGACTTCCCGAGGCTGCCATGTGTGGTGGTGACACAGCCTTGGGCTTGTGCGTTTGCATGACTCCCACCTTTCCTTTCTGTGTCTTGCAGGTCAGCTGGTGCTGGAAGCGGCCGGTATCTGAGTAGGAATGAAGGTGAGTGCAGGAGCAGCTGCTGAGGGGAGGAAGGAAGTCCATGCTAATGAGCTCTGAAGCATCTGCGGGTCTGGTACCAGAATAGGCAGCAGTGATGCAGGGGGCTCCTCGGTAGGAAGCTGGCTGATCCAAATGCTTGCTGAGAGTTTGGAAGCCCAAACCCTTATGGTCTCTGTAAGGGTGGTTAATAAAAAGATATTAACCAAGATGGTGGTAAATAGCCTAAGGTTATTAGCAAAGGGAAACTCACCAATATCGATACCTTGACTAGAAAGCTGAGGCAGCCTCAACTAGGGAGCAATCTCTAAGACATGCTGTCTCAGTGGTGGTCAGCCTTTAAATGAGGTCTCAGAGGAGGTTGAGTCGAGGTCCACCCCTTCTGGGAGCACAGCTAGATTACTCTCACCTGTGCTCCCGCAGCTGACCCAATACTTGCCTCAGCTGATTAATCAGAGGTTCAAGCTGTGATTTCCCATACAGTCTCTAAGCTGAAGGCAGCATCTCCTTGATCTGATGGTGGTGTGCCTGAGTGAGGGAGTGATCCAAGCTGGATGCAGAAGAGTCATCTTAATTTCTCTGCTATTTTACTTCAGATGACACCTATTGGGTGTTGGTTTCTTAAAATTTGGATCTAGGAGGTGGTCTCTTCCTTTGCTTCTGATGAAAGCACAGAAGTGCAGCAGGAGTAGAAGACAAAGAGGTTTTCTTGGTGACAGGAACACCAATTATTTGATTCAAATGTGTAACTGATGTAGATGGTGAAGAACAGATCTGCCTCAAAGACATGCTTGATCACATAAGAAATGAGCATGTGATCCAAGACAGGCAGCGTGGCTTTAGCAGGGGAAGGCCATGCCTAACCAGTCTGGTGGCCTTCTATGATGGAGTGACGGCATTTGTGGACAAAAGGAAGGTAACAGATGTCATTGACCTGGACTTGAGCAAGATCTTTGACATTGCCCTCCACCACATCCTTATCTCTAAACTGGAGGGATGTGGATTTGACAGGTGGACCACCTGGTGGATAAGGGATTGGTTGAAAGGCCACAGACAGAGGGTGGTGATTCATGGTTCTATGTCCAGGTGGAGGCCGATAACAAGTGGTGTCATCCAGGAGTCTGTCTTGGGACCAGTGCTTTTTTACATGGTTATCAGAGACACCAATGATGCAATGGAGTGCACCTTCTGCTGTTTGCTGAGTGGTGCGGCTGACGCAGTGGAAGGAAGGGATGCCATTCAGAGGGAGCTCAACCGAGAGGTTGGCCTACGTGAATCTAATGAGGTTGAACACAGCAAAGTGCAAGGTTTTGCACTTGGGCTGGAGGAATCCCAGGCATTTCTACAGACTGGGAGGAGCAGTCCTTAAGAGAAGCCCCGCAGAGAAGGACCTGGGGGTCCTGGTGGATGAAAAACAGAACGTGAGCCATCAGCGTGCTCTTGCAGCTCAGAGAGCAAATGGTCCCCTGGGCTCCATCAGAAGAGGGGATGGCCAGCAGGGACAGGGAGGTGATTGATCTTCATGATCCTTGAGGTCCCTTCCAACCCGGGCCATTCTATGATTCTGTGATTACACTCGCTGTCAGAAAGAATGGCAGCTGTACGGAAGCTGGATATATTTTGGGACAGTTCTTGTAACCAGTTGATTTTAAGACCTTGCCCGAGTCAAGAGTCTAAATTGAGTGTCAGAAGAAAGCTGGTAAAGTGGCTATTGCTCATTCTTTTTCATTTGCTGATTCTTTCATTCGGGTTCCTTTTCCAAAGGAGATTCTGGTGATGGAAGCAATTGAAGAAAGAACCAAAGCAGCTCTTGCCAAGAGTGCTTGAAGTCCCTGTGGAGAGAAGCAAAGAACTTGGGCTTCCTCTGGGATGCTCCCCACCATGTCTCAGGAAGGAGACAACTGCTGTTCCACTTTCTGCTCTGTGTGTGGAAAGGTACGTCTGGGTTTCTTCTGCTTGTTTATTCTTTCTTTTTCAGGCTTTGAAGGAGAAGGGGTGGAGCAACGGGAGACTCACTGGTCGTTTGTTTCCTCAAGAACAGGATGGATTCTGCATTGACTGTGAAAAACCTGGGCTAGTAGCATGGGCATGTTTCAGGCTGGACTTTTCCTTCTTGGTTTCCTTTTGGCTACAGGGAGACAGCTGTCTAAAGGTGTGTTTTCATACCCACTCTCCAAAACCATGTTTCATTGTTGCAGGTGGTTCAGTGTGCTCTTGCAGTGCAGATGCTGTAGTTTGCTGTAGAATCTGAATTGTTTCTGTTCCTAGGGGAGGACTGGGAGGAGGTAGTGAGAAGAGAATTCAATGCCTTAGGTGTATCTTAGTGAGAAATGTTGGCATGAGGTGCTGAAAGTCTTGAGTTGTCAAAGGCCAGTGAGGCTCAGACTCCTTAACCAGCTGGAGCAGGGTGGAAGCAAGGAGTGGGCACTGCCGTCCCACAAGCTGCACTTGGTTCTGGTTTGCCAGGTCTGTGCTGGCCTGGATTTCTTCTGAGAAGTTTGTTGGAGCTGCTTGGAGTAGTGAAGGGTGGGGAGGAAGTGCTGCTCAAGAGCTAAGGCTCTGCATGATCATCTTGGATGGTTTTAACCATGATATCTGAAGACATAGTTTCCATCAGAATGATCCCAACATTGTGCGAGTGTCTCAGATGTATGAGAGCACCCGCCTCCTCCAGCTGAGCCATAGGAAAGCTAACTGTGCCCAGTAATTACAGCTTCTGCAGATTGAATATGCTTCCAAGTGTTTTCCTTAGTGATCAATAATGTCCCAGCACTCTGAGATTCCATCTCTGGCACAGTCTGGAGCATCTCTGCAATCCTTGGTTGCTGGAGGGCACGTGGTGAGTGCATGGACAGGGTGGCACAAACGCGTGCGTGTGCTGAGGAGTTGGGTTGCACACAGGTGCACACAAAGGGGTGTTTGTGGAAGGTGTAGGCACGTAGGTGTTCCCAGGGATGGTTTGCACACGTCTGTGAATGCAAAGGAGGGCACACGATGCAGAGTGTGCATGGGGGTGTGCAAAGCAGGCAGGGTGGTGAATGGGTGTGCGTGTGCACATGGATAGGGGAAGGTTGGGGTTACAGGTTGACCTGTGCTGAGGTGAGTGGGGACTCACGGTGTTGCTCAGTGGTAGATTGGTTCACACTGAGTGCTAACAGGAAACTCGCACACCCTTTTTGTTTCAGCTGTGCCAGCGCTGTGATCCCTTGCTGCAGGGATGGGGTGTTGGAAGGATGGTGTGCGTGCCGAGCTCCCATCTCTTGCAGGAATCAAGTGTAGAGCAAAAGGGATGTTTGGGCCAGGTGACTGTAAGAAGGCTGGCTGCTTTGGATGGTGGTAGCTGATGGAAACAGGTGCTCTGGGGACCGTTCAGCTTTTAACAGAAGACAGGGGTCCTGCAGCAAGAACGACTAGGTTCTCAAATGGCTTCAGACGTGCACACCGACTACATCCCCGCAGACATTTACCGGTAGGTGGCTCTTGCAGAAGAAGATTCAAGCAGCAGAACCTTTTGCTCAGCTACAGCACACAAATGCTACAAAAGCAGGAACAACCTGCAAGCTCTGGGTCTGTTTGTCTTGCACAGGCATGCACTAACTGCGTTTGATGGTACCCCCCATCCTTGATTTCCTTCCCTGCTTCTTGTCTGATGACGCTGCTGAGCCAGGAACAAGCTGCCCAGTGTGGCAGAGCATGGTGCAGAGCTGTGCTGGGACCTCCTCCCCTTCATCTGCTGCAGATCAGTGCCCCACACGTGCCATTGGGATGCTCTGGCACGGGATGTGCCTCCAACCCAAAGCTCCTTCCCACCTCCCAAGGAAAAACAAAGCAACCCAAGCATCTCCAGCAAAGCTGCCCAGCAGACAGCAGGGAATGCAAACAGCTTCTGGCTGCTCCCCTACACTCCCGTCCTAAGTAAGAGACCCTATGAGGACTGGCTGGGAAATCAATGCATGACACACGTGAGTGTGCACAGGATTGTGCAAAGCAGTGGGGTTCCACGAGTTTGTGTGTGTGTGTATCTCTGCTGTTATGAAAGCATGGGAAGACTTACTGAGTCCCAGATAATTACTTATCCTCAAATGATTTTTCCTGGCCAAAGTTAGAGCCTCTCACAGGTAATCGAGATCAACAGGCTGTTGTTGCACAATCAACAGACACAATCTAGATGATCAGCTGAGGAAAATAAAGCATCATGCGAAGGGTACTAGATAAGTGAGCAGCTTGAGATCTGCACATTTATGTGATGCTCATGGTCTTAGACAATATTTGCCTAGAGAGGTCACATTGAATGAAAGCAAACTCTAAGATGAATGAAAATATGCACAGGAGAAGAAGCCTCTGAGGCTTCTCAAGTGTTATGACCAGAAGACATAAACTCTGTTAAAGCAAACGTTTCTCTCTATTTTTTGTGTTATTCCAGGCAGGCCTTGATTACCGCCTGAACACATGCTGTGGAAGCCCAGCTTATGCAGCACCAGAGCTAATCCAGGGCAAAGTGTCTATTGGCTCAGAGGGATGTAGAGCGGTGTTTGTTTTCCCCTCTTTCCCTTCCCTCTCCACAGAGCATTTAAAGGCAGTGGAGCTCAGGTAGGCTCTCTTGGTTTCCCTTCTGAATTCTGCTAGGTTGCATCGCTTGGTAGCTCTCAGAAGCTGTCAGTGGCCACAGACTAGAAAAGTGCAATTGGTCTCAGTTCACACAGCTGGCTGGTTCGTCTCAGGCTAATCCTGAACTGCCTCAAGCGACTGCTTTGGTGCTCTACAGAACAGCAACTTCAGAGATCTCTTTCTATTACTAAGTGTTTGAAAGAGCAATTTGCTCTGTTAATTATTCATCATTTCTGTGCAGTCTGTTTTGTCAGACTTGTCTTTAGCTTCCAAGTTGTATGTGAAGAATTGTTTCCGTTGTAATGCACAATGTACTAAAAATTGAGAGATGAAAATGTGAAGAGTTTTTCCAGCTTTGATTTCATGTCTGGAATTTTGGAACCCACTACTTGCAGTTGTTAATCTGTCCAAACTGGTCTGGTTTGGAATGCCCTCATCCTTCTTGAATCGCTGTTAAAGGCGGAGCAATTCCTACAAGTGCCATGGCCCCACTGTTGTTCTAATTCTTGTTTCTTTGTTTTCCACACGCTGCTTTTCAAGCCTCCTTTTTCTTTACAGTCAAAGTGAGAACTGCACTGTGAGGTGTCTGAACCTTGTTGTGCCTGTACATAAATAGAACAGCAGCAAAGCCAGACAGGTGACTGTGCTGACAGCTCTCGTAGCCAGTAACACGTAACTGTGCTAAATCCCTTGTGACGGCTTTGATTTCATTTTTGCCAGTGAAATCCTTGTAAAAGGAAGTGCAGCAGTGTGATGAGCTAAGGTGAAGATGCTGGTTTTAGTAGTGCTCTAAGCTGAGTGAAAGGGCAATTGAATGAGGGTTATATGCTTTCTCTGGGACGATAAGGCTCTTTTTCCTGAGGGAAAGAGCCAGCTTTTCATGGGCTATATGTGGGCTTTGGCAAGGGCAGACAATCCAGTCTGTCAGGAAGCCATTTGAGGTGCTTCAGGTTTGTAAGCTTGTCTTTTTGTTTTTCAGGCGGATATTTGGAGCATGGGTGTAGTGCTGTATGCTCTGCTGTGTGGGTTTTCCCTTTGGATGATGACAATATGATGGCACTCTACAGGAGGATACCAGTGGGTATCAGTGGTGCTAGAATACACTGAGAAGGGAAATAGCTGAGCTTGACCAGAGGCCTTGCTTTTCTGTTGCATTAGGCGTGCACGAACACTCGGGATGTAACGCGATAGGCCCTCCCCTGCTCGGTTATGCATATGTAGAAGGATTTATGCATATGTAGAAGGGGTGTAGACGAAGTAGATAGCGGCTTATTTAAACCGCTAACACGCACAATAAAACGCCATTTAGCTATTCACCATATTGGTGTGAACGTGTAGTTAAATGGGCCCCGGCTGGAGGAGGCCGGATTCACGGAGGCTTAACCCTTGAATCCTGGCGTGAAAGGGACCACTGGTAACAAGTGGTGCCCCGTGTGAGGACGTTGGGATTCAAGGCGTTGGACATCCTCTGCATGCCCGTCGGATTGAGAGAGTCTGTGAGGTCGGCGGCAGGCTACCGGCGGTAGGACCGTGGTTTCGGGGCCGAGCGAACTTCTTCGTCTCGGATCGACTATGGAGCAAGTCGTAAAGGTATTGCTTCAATTTTGTAAAGACCGTGGTGGCAAGCGTGTTCCTTCTAAGAAGGACATCGTGGCCGTCATTAGATGCCTAGAAAAGGAGAGAGAGCTTTCCTCTCCTTGGGAGATTTTGGACCACAATAAGTGGGACTCTTTAACTTTTTCGCTCTGTGAACGCACAATGAACGAGCAGAAAGATGCTGAGCTCAAAACGTGGGGGTTGGTGCTTGGGGCGCTGAAAGCGGCTCGGAAAGAGGGGAAGACTGATATTCAGGTTGGGGCTGCGGAATGTGGGTCGGGAAGCCTTTTCTCTTGCAGATGTGAGGATCTGAAAGACAAAGACAAGGTGGAGCGCGCCATCCCGACCGCAGCCATCACTCCGGCTGAACAACAACCAGATGGCCCTGTCCAGCAGCATTCCACACATTCCACATCCTTATCTCTTGACCAGCAGAAGCCTTCCTCGGAGGCCCCATCACGGTATCCAAAGCAACCTGCATTCCTTCGCCCATCCTTGGGGGTGGGGAAGGGGAGTGAGCAGGGGCGAGAGGATGGGTCCCTTCCTCGAGATGGGATGGGTTGTGGGTGTGGCTCCGCCCCGGGGGGCTGGGTGGATAGGCGTAACCAAGATGGAAGCCAATCCACATCAGCGGGGGCGGAGGCGGAGGCGTTCCTAGTCATCATAACCCTTCCCCAAGAGGGTGGGCTGCTGGTCCGCCTCTACCTGGGAGGAGGGGGAAGGGAGAAGAAGAGCGACCAAGTCACGGATTGGTCAAAGATAAGGGAGGCATTCCTTCTTGTCGTTAATGGGGGGTCCTGTCAGGGGGCCCTGGGCTCGAGTGGAGTCTCTGAAGCTGAAACAAGACCAGCTGATGAGAGAGCCACGGCAGTCGGAGTCGGTTAAACTGCTGTTAACAACTTTGAGAAGTCTTTTTTCATCTATGCTTTTGTTTGTTGTGGTTGTGGTTGTATCAGTCCTTGGATGTGTTAAAACTACATAATTTGGTTATGGCTTGAAGATTGGTGGTTTAAGTAACTTGTAACGTATCTTGGAATTTGGAAAGTTTTGTGTGTGCACCTCTTGGGGAAGTGAGAAAGTAATTTTTCGATGTTTGTGCTTCTCCAAGAAGTTTATTGCTTTTGAAAAACCTAGAAATGTTTGCAGACCTTTTTTCAGGTTATCCTGGATTTCTGGTACTTCCTTCACAGTGATAATCATTCCTTTCTTTCACCTCTTTTTGTCAAACTGATTATGATTCACATGTAACTCCTCCATAGTGTTTCCAAATGAAATGAGCCAAGGGACCTATCTAATATCTGTTAGTTGTGGTTACAAAAGAAATCTATCATAAACACCTTTGCACTGATGTTTTTCAGTGTCAGTTCCAGCCCAATGGTATCAGTGGACAATAATCATGGCACTTCCAGCAGGAAGGCTTGCTAAAATGACATATGTATTGAACTTTTAAATCAAGGATGTGATGATGGGCAACAACCTGTAGCCCTCACTTCATTTCAGTTAACAAGGAAAGAGTGAAAAGTCATGGAAAAAATATGATAATATTAAAGAATTTGGAATCAGGTTAATGGGAAGGCCCATTCCTGCTGATAACTTGGAGGAGAGCAAGAATGCTTAGGATAAACTGTATTGGTTATTGTCACTGTCTTTGTGATTGTTAAATGCAAATGGTATATGAAAATCTTAATGTTACAGGGATGTGTAAACATGAATGCTATATGGAAGTGGAATTATTAATGTTATGTGCAACTGTAATTGAGGGTACGAATAGTGGAATTGTGAAAAACAAAAAACAGGAAAAAGGCTACAGAAGAACAGTGAGTTAAAATATCGAATGTGACCTGCTCTAGCCAGAGAAGTTTAAGTGCCAGCAAGAGAACGCAAACCCCCGCACTGCCCCCCCTCACTGCCTACCCCCCTCCTCCGCTGCTTGTGAAAGTAAACAAATCGTTACTTCCGAATGGGGACAAAAGCAAAACATTGGGAGTGCACGTGCCCCTAGTTTACTGTTAATCACTACCCCTGCTGGGACCTGAATTACAAAGTAAGTGATAATTTGGTGTGGGTAGTAGAGGCCCGAGACAGGGATAAGAATGCAGCACCAATTGCATTCAGAGTAACACAGACAGCTCAGCTGATTGAGCTTTGGTCATACATGAACCCATGGTCTCTTGCCACTCACTCCAAACCGCCTCAGTTTTGGTGGGTTTTGCCAATGGCCTATATAGTATCTGCTCACACCCATGCCAGGTGCACAAGCTAGATATCCCGTGATCATGCCAAGATGGTCTGTCTGGCAGGAATTGTTACAATCTTTCGGTTTTCTTCCTCTATGTCTGCAGAGCTGTTTGCACCTCTGAAGGTCTCTTGCTAGTGCCAGCAAGAATGTCTTCATTTTCTCCCAATAATATACTCATTTAGGGAACTAGGGTAGAGGACTTGGACAAATTTGTTGATGGAGCTTGGAAATTGTATGGAGGGGGAATTGTGGTGGTGGAGTTGGGAGGAACGGTGGCAGCTGTACTAGAGCAGGACCTGAAGATCCCAGGATGAGTTTTGCCCCCAGTGGGCTGAATGCAACGTGCACACAGCAGTGCAAAGATATTTGTTTTCTGACAGTTACAGGTGCATCTCACTCTATACTGCATCAAGAATTATTACCCATAGATGATTTTTGTAACTATAGTAGGAGTAGGTCAACAAGAAAAGCTTACCAATTAAATAAAACAAAAAGAAGAAAGTTAAGGGTAAAACAAGTAACAATAGGAATAAGTAACTATAGCTGTAAATAACTTTCTCTGAGTAGTCTGTATTGTAGAGAGATCTAATATAGTGGTTTGTTAGCAAGAATTAAAACAGGAGAGAATCTGAGATGGGTGAGAAAGGCAAAGTGCACTTTGAAGCAGGGGATGCCCTGCAGGCACTGCCTATCACATTCACCACTATTGTGTTCCTTCTCTCTCCTTTTGGTGGTTTAGCACCTCATAGTTGTCGATAAGTAATAATACATTAGCTTAGAAATTTCCATTTATAGAATTGTCTAAAATGAATGCTTGAATGAGTGTGTATATGTCAACTCAAAAAATTATGACCTTACATGTAACCTTATGTTTAGTGCATTGTCAGTCAAGGTTTTGATTGAGTGATGATGATTATGTTAACATTTAAGTCCCCTGCAGCTCAGCGACACTGGGCCACTGCCATCGCGGTCCTTGGTGTGCCGTGACATATCAAGACAGACAATGGCTCGTGCTTCATCTCGAGATCTACTCAAGGAGCACTGGGGAATATCTCATTCAACAGGCATCGCTGGGAATTCCCAGGGACAAGCAATCGTGGAAAGGGCCAACTGTCTCCTGAAGGACAAGATACGTGTCCTTGGGGAGGGGGAAGGTCACAGAGGTAGGATCTCGGTAGCCCAGCAGGTGGATGTATTGGCGTAGCACATTATGCAATCAATCATTTTGAACGAAGAGGTTATGCCACAGTAAAGGATAGAGAATCAGGAAAAATTTTATGGGTCCCGTCAAGAAGAATAAAACCTGATGCAGTCATCACCCAAAAGGGCGGTCTGGAAGAAACGGAAAACTAATTGAAAGCTGAGAACTTTTCTTTCAGGCATACTGTTTTACAGAATAGAGCTGCAATAGATTTCCTCTAAAGGGCACAAGTGCAAGGACTTTGAGGGGTTGCTTACAACTTACGATGGAAAGAGTGCTTAATGAGAGAATGGAGTTCCAGCGGATATACAAGAAGCTTTGCGCAGAAGGATGAACTGTATAATATAACCAAAGATGCCTTGGACATACTGATTAGAACACCACTAACATTGTTAGACATTGCACCACTTATCTCTGCATGTTTTGTAACCTGTATACCTCACTTTATAGTTAATATGTAACAAAGTTTAAATTGTATAAGGACTAACACTTTTATATATTAGGATTAGGATCGGCGCTTGCGTTGTAACGGGGCATGGTTTTGTTAAGCATGGGGGGGGGGAAATGTTGCATTAGGCGTGCACGAACACTCGGGATGTAACGCGATAGGCCCTCCCCTGCTCGGTTATGCATATGTAGAAGGATTTATGCATATGTAGAAGGGGTGTAGACGAAGTAGATAGCGGCTTATTTAAACCGCTAACACGCACAATAAAACGCCATTTAGCTATTCACCATATTGGTGTGAACGTGTAGTTAAATGGGCCCCGGCTGGAGGAGGCCGGATTCGCGGAGGCTTAACCCTTGAATCCTGGCATGAAAGGGACCACTGGTAACACTTTTCGGATGGCAGAACATGCTGAGCTGTGAGTAGAAAGGCCTGTCTGCTGAATATTGTCCCTGTTTTTGCTGCTTTGTCTACCAGTATTTAGTGGAATTGGTTCTACGCTTGGTTGGCCTATGTGGCACTGTAGCCTAATTCTGTACCATGATAGCATACAGAATTTAAGGAGAAGTATTTTCTTGCCAATGGTCTGGATTTTTTGTATCTGGTTCTTCAACTGGCTGCTCCCTATACTATCTGTAGTAAAAATATAGACACATCATTTGATTTCCCTGAAATGAATGTTCCTAAATGCCAGCTCTTCTCATGTCTACAAAGATCAAAGTTCTGCATTTGCTATTAGAATTTCCTCTTCCAGAATCAGGAGGTAATGTAGGACCCCACAGATTGCCTTCAGAATCCAACAGTTAGTTCTGTTTCCTTTCGGAGTGCATAACAACCTGAGCACATGAATTGAATGGCGTGGCTTTTTAGTCTGGTACAAACTCTGCTGTACACTGAAACTTGGTCCATTTGTAAGCAGGACTTTGTCCATCTCTGCAGGACAGCAGAAAATCCTTTGTGCTAATCATGATGCTAAGAAGCAGAATGCGGCAAATGGCAGATGATCCAACTGCTTCAGGTGTTCATTTCCTTAAAACTGAGAATAGTTTTGGACTGAGAGTTTGTAAGCAGAACAGAGCTCTTAAAGCTGTCAGAGATTATTTCTGCACTGTTCAATTCTATCTGCACAACATACACAGGATCTCAGAACTGCGTTGCTTGAATTGGTGGAACTTGCTGAAGTGAACTGGGATGAGCAAGTTTTAGAACTTAGTCAGAGTGCTGTAAAAAATGGATAATCTCATGAGTATTAAGGTACAGGCTTGCTATTTCTGCACTGAATTTGTTTTTATTTTACATGGCTGTGATCTGAAAGTTGCTTGAAACGCAGGCACCTAGGCACTGTTGTGTAACTGAATTTCACACGATAGGTCCTGAAATATCCTGGAATCAAAAACTCTGACTTGTTTTAAGTCTGCTGCTTGAGTCTAATCAGGGTCATAGTGTCTGTGTGCAGTGTTTCTTTCCCTGTAATGCTCCACATCATTTCATTTTGGGAATATTGAAGGAAATGGACTATGTGCCATAACTGTTGTTAGAACAAAGTATGTCTGGTGTGATCTTATGCATAGGTTCTGTAACTGCTCTTCACAGCTCAGGTGTTTGACCTTCCTTTTGGTGAAGTGATGAAATACTGCTGGTTTCTATTTGTGCTTCTAGGCACCTTGAAGCTCTTAGGAATAGAACAATTGTCTCCAGTTCTTTTCAATGATATCAGTAACAGCTCGAGTGTTGCTGCCCACTAGGTAGACCCAAAGAAGCAGATTACAGTGAAACAACACACGAGCTGGACCTGAATGAGGATCACTTTCAAGACAGTGGCTATGCTGCTTCAAGCCTACTTGCTTCTTCCTGCCGCCACTCTATTACCAAGTATCAACAACCTTTCATGATTCAACTTGCAAATGTTTGAAACTAACCCTTGTGTTTCTATGCCTTCCTAGGTGATTCGAGCCCTTGTCAACCCCAAAGATCCAAACCAAGCAGTGTCTTTCCATCAATGGAGAGTTCTTATTAAGCATGAATCGCTGCAATTCGGATGACAGCCTTCCACATGGTAACAGTGATGGACACAAGGGGCTCATCCACGTTCATGCTCTCATATCTCCTGGCTCTGCTGAAGCTCCTGACCTGAGCCTGCCAGACACAGCAGTCACCTGCCTGGATTGTGACCCAGCGCCTTTGCAGTGCTGCCCATCCCAAGCACAGCCCGAGTATCCCAGCAGCAGCACCACCATGCAGGAGCAGGGCAGCATCAGTGAGGTGAAGCTGAGCATCTTAGATGGGGACTTAGAGTCAGGCTGCCAGTCCCAGGCACCAGGCAGCAGCACCAGCTCTGAGCCACTCTCATCTTGACAAGAGGAGTCCCATCTTCACCCTTGACCTCTCAAGCCCTCCTGTCTTTTATTGAATAAAGTCACTCTCATGCTCAGTCATCGCCTCGACTGCATTCTGAGTCTTCAATCACAGGGATTGGGATGAATGCAACAAACAGCAAGGCAGCTCAGCTTGCAATGCTATGGCTGTGGGGTTCGTGCAGGCAGAGCTCTGGGTTCCCATTTTGCCTGGCTTTGGGATGTCTGCAGCAAGATCTCTACCATTTTGTATGGGAGCAAATAATCTCTAGCATCCAGGTTGCTGCTCATGATATATCCCAGTCTTCCTGGCTGTCACTTTGTGATACTTTTCAAAGCCTTCTGATACTCTTTGATGCCTTGGCTGCTCCCTAACACCTCTGTCCTCCTGCCATGTTGACTCACGTCTCCCACTTTTAAGCTGGCTTTGCAGATCATCTCCAGCCCTGTCATCATCACGCTGCAGCAGGAGGTGCTCACCTGGCCCAATGTCTGGCAGTACTGCTTGTTCTGCAGATGAGCAGCTGCCTCCTCATCTCTTCAGCTACAGTAGTTTTTCTCAGGGCAGTTAGATGCAGTCATGCTCCTCTGGATTTGGTGTGTTAAATCCATGCTGCATGGCAGCAGTCAGTGCAATACAAAGGTGTTCTGTGTGCCATAGCATTTCTCCAGGGGCTGCCAAAGGCAGAAGCACAACACAGCACCATCCTTCTGACAGTAATGTCTGTGAGTGTTAGACATGTGAGCACTGCATCATCCCCAGCGTGTCAGTGCTTTTCCACACCAACCTGACTCTCACACTCTGCACTGAATGTAACTCTGCTCTTGTGGAGACAAATGCTTTCTGTCACATCCTCCATCCTTGCAACCATTTGCCGGTAGGCAGCTCTTGCAGAAGAATCAAGCAGCAGAACCTTGTGCTCACCCTACAGCATGCAAATGCTATGAAAGCAGAAATAACCTGGCATGCTCTGGGTCTGCAAGGCTGCACAGATGGGAGAGGTAGATTGTGTTTTTGCAGTGGAAGTTTCCAGTATTTTCAGTACATAGTGTAGGCCCTAACTGAATGTATAACCCTCTTGTAAAACAGCTGTATAAGTAGTTTTTCCACCAAGAAAGTTGCTGAACAGAATTAAGTTCAGACTGGGGGCATTCTGACATGGGGAGAATTGAGACAAGCACAAGATAAATACAGGGTGGGTAGAGCCCAGCACAGGACAGAATGAATGTACTGACTTTTGGAAACATTGCCCTTCTCTGTCCGCAGAAAAGTACAAGGCAGACCTAAAAACAAGAGGTTGGTAATTGACCTTCTATGGAAATGAATCCTAGCCACAGTCTCGAGGAGTCTGTGAGCCTGAGATGCTCAACCAATGAGAGCCATGAGAGCATCACCTGCAGTGGGTTTAGGGCACAGAACAGAATTGATTTCACTGACTGGTGTGCAGTTTCTCCCTTGCCAATAGGGGATGTGCGCGCAGTATTGCAATAATGAATAAGCACTGCTGCTATCGCTGCCATCTTTGCCTAACTAGAAATCTTTGACTTTGAGAGTTTCTCACACAAGGGGAGAGGGTAAGAAAGTAAAGAGGCACAGAAAACTAAGGGAAACTGCTCTTCTTTATCTTATCTATAAAAATTGATACGATGCTGTTGTGCATTTTTTTTAATTTTATTTTTAATTTTTTGCTAATGTCAGTTAGATTGTTTTAAAATATCCACACACCAAAATCTGACTACCAAGCAAATGTAATGAAAATGAAATGAAGGTGAGTTAGTGGAAAGCACAAGGCCATATTATATTAGGCTCCAGCAAATTTACAGGCAGTCACTGCACGAAGAGGTAGATCTGAGTTGCACATTATATGATTCCCACAAAGATTAAGGAAATCTGAAGCTTTCAATATATTTTTTTAATTCTTTTTTCATTTCATTTTTAAACACCTGACCCAGACCCCAACCCTCACAGGAGCTGTAAAGATAACAGCATTAACCAGCAATGTAACTCTAATCCTAACCCTTACCCTGATTCTAAAATCGTCCCTAACTCCAAATGCAACAACAAAAATGATGCTAGAAGTTTGTAGCAAAAGGAACCTTAACCCTGATCATAATCCAAAAAAAAAATCATTATGGTAACAATAATCTTTACCTTAAGAGTAATATTAATCAGAGCCCAGATGATGCCTGCATCCAATCAGAAGCATGCTTTGCATTATTTAAGAGTTGTATTTTTTCCAATGAACTCTCTCTATTATCACGTTTATAAAGTAACAGAGTCTGTTCTTTTTCTCCTGACACTGTGCCTTACTCCTGACATCCCCTGGAAATGACCCAGATAGGGCACCATCAAAGTAATGCTAATAGTAATGTCAATCCTAAGGGTATCTCTAGCCTCAGTGTTAATGGGACGCTAACAACAATCCCAACAGCCTTAAACATTCTGGTGGTGTGAAAGAGGTGCTGCCTTGCACATGCTGGGCAGTCCCATTGCCTGTTAAATGCAGGCGGCAGCGTAGAAACATGATGCCCGTGGTCAGAATGCCCTGTGGCAGATCCTGGCACCGGAGAACTGACCGGAGAACCATGAGAGAACTGACAACAAATCACGCGACATCAGAACCGACCCAGTGGTTATTTACAAGCCTTGGGAGACCCAGACAGGATCTCAGAGTGGTGAATGTAGGTACAGAAGTTGTTACTACTCTGTTTTCTTCTAAAAGAAGTGGTTTTTTTTCATCTCAGAAGTTGGGGGGGGGGGGGGGGGGGCGGGAAAGGGATATCAATTTAATTACTCATTAATTTATTGACAGACATTCACGTTTGCTACGTTTGGAGAAGTTTTTATTTGTTTGCTGTGGTTTGATTTTTTTTTTTTCTTTTTTTTTTCCCCCTTCCCTCCTCTTCCATCTTTGTGTTCTTCCCCTATAATCAAAAGAACGGATCCCCAGGGTCTGTCCTGCAGACGTTCTTTCCGTGGTCTCTGCTGCCACCTGTTGGCCAATAAGCGGAACTGCCACTGTTGGGCGTTTGGTGCCGCAGGAAGCACAACGCAGATCTGAGTTCTGACCGGTCTACGCAGCAAATCCGCCAATCTTTATTGCGATAAGCCCTCCAGACAAGAGCATAAAGTCTTTGCCTGAGGGCAGGGTTAGTAGTAATGGATGTCAGTTTTGAAATTTCCAGTCCATTCACCATAGCACTTTCTGCCTCCATGTCCCATAACCAGAGCAGCTATGCTGGCATGCTCTCTTGGTTTCTGTCATGGTTTAATAATTTTGTAATTTTTGCTATCAGTATTCCACATCATAACATCATATTAAGCATGAATAATTTTACTGAATCTGCAACTTACAGAAGAAGACTACATCTCCCAGGGAACAACACGATAGGTCACGGGACCTGGACTCTATATTAACTCTGTCGCAGAACAGACTGACGTCTTTCGAGTTCTGGCGTTCAGGGGAGTGTGTGGGAGCCTTCAGCCGTTCGCCTAGATTTACAGTAGGCCTCTCGGTTACGGGACTCATTCTCTCTCCTATTTTGCTTGATTCGTTAGCTCAATTTTCAATTATATTGTATTATATTGTGTTATCCTGTATTTCGATATAGTATTTAGTAAATAAGTGTGCCTCCTTAGATCGTTGCCGCTGTTTTCTTTTCCTAATTAACTTTTTCCTTTCGGCCTAGGGCCCCTCCGGGGCCTACGGCCCCCTGTCACGGACGCAGGTGGATTTTTAGTTCAAACCGTGACAGATTTTGGTGGAGAATGCAGGCAAATTGAGTTGCTGTTTTTCTGTGTTTTCTTCTGTTGCTCTTTTAGCTTTTAACAGAGCTACGAGTTTTTTTCCCTGTTAAGGAGCTATCTCGTGTTTGCGATTCTGCACCTGCGAGCTTGACCTTGAAAGTCCAGGCGGACTGCCAATACTCCGGTATATTTTATAAACACTGCTGAGCTTTGTTTTTTTTTACTTTTTTTCTCTCTATTGGAGGAAAAAAAAAAAAAAAAATGTTTTCTCTACTAAATTTGTTTTACCAGGGACTGTGTGCCATTGGTTCCTTTTTTGAGACGCTCCGAACATATTGGGTCATGTTTAAGCTGGCCACTTTTTCTTATGGAGCTATACAATTGTATAATGGATTGAAAGCATGGTTAGCAATGCTCACTTCGTATCTGTATACAGCTCCACAGGGAGCAACTAATGCAACTAATTATACAGAAATGGTGATTTTTAAGCGTGCTCCTCTTTCTTTCTATGAATCCTTTATGCAGTTCTTGAATGATCAGTGGGCCACACTCTTAATCTCCCTGATCTTACTGTTGATTATTGTAATAATCTCACTCAGTATCTGGATTTATAACATCCGGAGGAAGTCTTCCCTAGAACCAGAGAATACTGAGTGGCAGGGAATTGAAGAGATTCTCAAAGGACAGATATCTTCAGTGTTATGGAGCTTCACTCCTGAACACTTGAAGAATCCTGAGAGTTTGATTGCATATTTGAGGCAGGAATGTTGTGGCTCAGACAGATCTCAGTTGGCACAAATGATTTTGGGCCTAGCTAATGCTTATCGGGCCTTAGTCAATACCATTCCTGAGAGGGAAGTTTTTGAAGCTGAGAGAGAGAGTCTCAGGGCCGAGAAGGAGAGTCTTAGAGCTGAGGCAGAAAAACTTTGGACTGAGAAGGTAGAGAGAGAAAAAGCTTTTGAAGCTGAGAGAAAAGATCTCCTGTACCAACGAGACTCAATCTGGTACGAGAAAGAGAGTCTTAGAGCTGACGCAGAAAAACTTTGGGATGAGAAGGTAGAGAGAGAAAAAGTTTTTGAAGCTGAGAGAAAAGATCTCCTGTACCAATGAGACTCAATCTGGTACGAGAAAGAGAATCTTAGAGCTGACGCAGAAAAACTTTGGGATGAGAAAAGCTCCCTACAATCCCAACTCAACACTCTCCAGTCCGAGCACAGCGCCCTCCGGTCCGAGCACGACACTCTCCAGTCCGAGCACGGCGCCCTCCAGTCCGAGCACGACACTCTCCAGTCCGAGCACGGCGCCCTCCGGTCCGAGCATGACACTCTCCAGACTGAGCGCGATGCCCTCCGGTCCGAGCACGACACTTTCCAGTCCGAGCACAGCGCCCTCCGGTCCGAGCACGACACTCTCCAGTCCGAGCACGACACTCTCCAGTCCGAGCACAGCACCCTCCGGTTCGAGTACAACACTCTCCAGACTGAGCGCGATGCCCTCCGGACCGAGCACAATGCCCTCCAGACCGAGCACAACACTCTCCAGTCCAAGTATGACGCCGTCCGGTCTGAGTGCGGCACCCTCCAGGCCAAACATGATGCCTTCCAATCCAACTGCGACACCCTTCAGTCCGAGCACAACACTCTTCAGTCTGTGCATAATGCCCTCCGGTCCGAGCATAACGCTCTTCAGACTGAGCACAATGCCCTCCGGACCGAGCACAACACTCTTCAGTCCGAGCATAATGCCCTCCAGTCCGAGCATAACGCTCTTCAGACCGAGCACAATGCCCTCCAGACCAAGCTCAACACTCTCCAGACTGAGCACACTGCCCTCCAGGCCGAGCATAACGTCCTCCGGTTCGGGTACAACACTCTCCAGTCCAACTACAACAGCCTCCAGACTGAGCTTGGTGCTGTCCAGTTTGAGCGGAACGCTCTCCGAGACCAGCTATGTGCCCTCCAGGGTGAGTTGAATGTGTTTAACCAACTACCAGGGGCACATGTAGTCCAATTTGGCCAGCCATTGGGGGCACATGTAGTCCAATCTGACCAGCCACCGGGGGCACAGGTAGTCCAATTGGACCAACCATCTGGGACACCAGATACAATGTTGGTTGCCCCTGTAAGAGGGCGAAAGACAAAACAAGTTTCAACTCAGTTAGAGAAAATGCAGAAGGAGTTAGAAGAGCGGAGGGAGTTAGGAGAGCAGGACTCAGGAGACTCAGGGGAGCAGGGGGAGTCAGAAGACCAGAAGAAGTTGGAGGAGCAGAGGATGTTAGAGGGGTATAAGAAGATGATAGAGGAGCAGAAGATGATAGAGGAGCAGAAGATGATAGAGGAGCAGAAGAAGTTAGAGGAGCAGAGGAAGTTAGGAGAGAGGAAAAAGAAGGAGGGTTACCTGGAGGAAATAACACAAGCATCAGGGTCAGGGTCAGAGTCAGAAGAGGAGCCAAAAGCTACTTTTTCTTTACGAGAATTTCTCAAGTCCAAACTTGTAGATGGGGCAGCCTCATCAACACAGTTGCCACCATCAACACCTGGGACTCTTGATAGAGCAAAAGGTGAGCAAAGTATTACGACCATTATTGATCGATCTTTTAAACTGAGTGAAATTCGAGATCTAAGAAAGGATTACACACGTCAGCCAAAAGAAAATATGGTCACTTGGTTACTTCGCTGCTGGGACAATGGTGCCAACAGTGCATGGCTCGATGGCAGTGAAGCTCGCCAACTGGGTAGCATTTCCAGGGACCCACGTGTGGACAGAGGTATTGGCACATGCCAAAATCGGTCCTACACCCTTTGGAAGCGGATGTTGATAGCGGTAAGAGATAGATTCCCCTTTAAACGGGTCTTGGAGCCTGAGAGAAAGAAATGGACTGATATTGAGAAAGGTATCCAGTTTTTGAGAGAAAATGCTCTGGTGGAAATGCTATACAGCCGCGAGTTCAATCGTAATGATCCAGACCAATTACATGATCCCGAAGCAGTCCGCGTTCCATGACAAATGTGGCGTGACTTTACAAAAGCAGCTCCAGAAAAGCATGCCAGTGCACTTGCATTAGTATATGGCAAAGGGGACAGGAAACCCTTTGTGAATGAACTAATTGGCAGACTTCAGGAACTTGAATTATTTATAAGCGCCACAGAAGTTAATCTGTATACTTCAGCCATTGTCAAGATTGTGGAAAGGTTAAACGAAGTGGAGGGAACACAAAATGATATTATTGACAAATTGGCTAATGTGCCTGATGTAGATGAATCCACGGTGGTACAAGATGATGGAAACCAGGATTTCCACAATCGCCTATTGAGGAAGCTAAACAACATGAGTTCCTCTCGACCTGTATCATCGAAAATCTCAACCATTAAAAAGAGACGTCCTCGTATTCAAGCAAATGACGATGATAAGTCACCTCGAATCAACAATGAGACTACACGTCTTGCCTTGTTGCTTTTCCTCTGTAGTCATGGGGAGGACATGAAGAAGTGGTGTAATTCATCCACTTCTGCACTTCAGGCACGAGTGAAAGAATTACAAGGTGAAACAACTACCAAGGTGAACTCTTCCAAGAAGGGGAGAGTTCCAGTTGCTGCAAGTCAACGAGGTAAACAATAGAGGGGCCCTGCCCCCAGCCAGGGGGGGGAAAGGGACAACAGAGTATACTGGACTGTGTGGATTAAGTGGCCTGGCACATCTCAACCACAGAAATATAAAGCCTTGGTGGACACTGGTGCACAATGCACCCTAATGCCCTCAAGTCACCAAGGGACACAACCAATATATATCCATGGAGTGACTGGGGGTTCCCAAGAATTGACTATGTTGGAGGCCGAAATAAGCCTCACTGGTAAAAACTGGCGAAGGCACCCTATTGTGACGGGTCCAGAGGCTCCATGTATACTGGGAATCGATTACCTTAGGATGGGATATTTCAAGGATCCCAAGGGGTATCGATGGGCCTTTGGGATAGCTGCTGTAAACACAAATGGTGTTAAGCAGCTGTCAACTTTACCTGGTCTGTCAGATGATCCTTCTGCTGTGGGGTTGCTCCAGGTAAAAGACCAAGAGGTACCAATTGCCACCAAAGTGGTTCACAGACGGCAGTACCGCACCAATAGGGACTCATTGCTCCCCATTCACAAGCTAATTCGCCAATTAGAAAATCAGGGAGTGATTAGCAAAACGCACTCGCCTTTTAACAGCCCCATATGGCCAGTGCGTAAAACCAGTGGGGAATAGAGGCTGACGGTAGATTACCGTGGCCTGAATGAAGTTACACCTCCATTAAGTGCTGCTGTACCAGACATGTTAGAACTCCAGTATGAATTGGAGTCAAAAGAAGCTAGGTGGTATGCCACCATTGATATTGCTAATGCCTTCTTTTCCATCCCATTGGCTGCAAAATGTAGGCCACAGTTTGCTTTTACCTGGAGAGGTATTCAGTATACCTGGAACCGTTTACCCCAGGGGTGGAAGCACAGCCCAACAATTTGCCATGGATTGATCCAAGCTGTTTTGGAACAGGGTAATGCTCCTGAGCACTTGCAGTATATTGATGACATTGTGGTGTGGGGCCATACAGCAGCAGAGGTTTCCAAGAAAGGGAAACAGATAATCCAAATTCTTTTGAAAGCTGGTTTTGCCATTAAGCGCAGCAAGGTGAAGGGGCCTGCCCAGGAAATCCAGTTCTTAGGCATAAAATGGCAAGATGGACGTCGTCACATCCCAGCAGATGTGATTGACAAAATCACTGCTATGTCTCCGCCCACAAATAAAACAGAGACCCAATCTTTTCTGGGAGTAGTGGGCTTTTGGAGAATGCATGTCCCAAACTACAGCCACATAGTGAGCCCTCTCTATCAGGTAACACGGAAGAAGAATAATTTCTCATGGGGTCCTGAGCAGCAGCAGGCTTTTGAGCAGATAAAACAAGAAATAGCCCGTGCCGTGGCCTTGGGGCCAGTACGGACGGGACAGGATGTGAAGAACATCCTCTACACTGCTGCTGGAGAGAAAGGTCCCACCTGGAGTTTGTGGCAAAGAGCCTCAGGAGAGACCCGAGGCCGACCCCTAGGATTTTGGAGTCGAGCATATAAAGGGTCTGAGGAGCGCTACACTCCAACTGAGAAGGAGATCTTAGCCGTGTATGAGGGGGTTCGGGCTGCTTCTGAAGTAGTTGGGACAGAGGTTCAGCTTCTTCTAGCACCTCGCTTGCCAGTAATAAACTGGATGTTTAAAGGACAGGTTCCCTCCACCCATCATGCTACTGATGCCACTTGGAGTAAGTGGATTTCATTAATTACTCAACGAGCTCGAATGGGAAAACTCAGCCGTCCTGGAATTCTAGAAGTGATCATGGACTGGCCTGAGAGTAAAAAAATTGAAACACCACCTACAGAAGAGGTATCACGTGCTAAAGAGGCACCACCATACAATGAGCTACCAGAAAACGAAAAGAAATTTGCCCTATTCACAGACGGATCATGTCGTATTGTAGGGAAGCATCGCAGATGGAAAGCTGCTGTATGGAGCCCCACACGACAAGTTGCAGAGGCCATTGAAGGTAAAGGAGAATCAAGTCAATTTGCAGAGGTAAAGGCTGTTCAGCTGGCTTTAGATGTGGCTGAACGGGAGAGGTGGCCAATGCTTCATCTTTATACTGATTCATGGATGGTGGCAAATGCCTTATGGGGGTGGTTGCAACAGTGGGAGGATGATAATTGGCAACGAAAGGGTAAACCTGTTTGGGCTGCTGAACTGTGGAAAGACATTGCTGCCCGAATAAGGAACATTGTTGTAAAGGTGCGCCATGTAGATGCTCATGTGCCTAAAAGTAAGGCTACTGAAGAACATAAAATAACCATCAGGTTGATCGAGCTGCCAAAATTGAGGTGGCTCAAATAGACTTGGACTGGCAGAACAAGGGTGAATTATTCCTAGCTCGGTGGGCCCATGAGACTTCAGGTCATCAAGGAAGGGATGCAACATATAAGTGGGCCAGAGACCGAGGGGTGGACTTAACTATGGACGCTATTGCTCAAGTTATTCATGATTGTGAAACATGCGCCATAATTAAACAAGCCAAGAGGATGAAACCTCTTTGGGGGGAAGGGCGATGGCAAAAGTATAAATATGGAGAGGCATGGCAGGTTGATTATATCACCTTGCCACGATCTCGCAATGGTAAGCGGTATGTACTCACCATGGTGGAGGCAACCACTGGGTGGCTTGAAACATACGCAGTACCCCATGCTACCGCCCGAAACACCATATTAGGGTTGGAAAAGCAAATCCTGTGGCGGCATGGCACTCCAGAAAGAATTGAATCAGATAATGGGACCCATTTTAAAAATTCCCTTGTAACCACTTGGGCCAAAAATCATGGCATTGAGTGGATTTACCATATTCCCTATCATGCACCAGCTTCTGGTAAGATTGAACGATTCAATGGGTTGTTGAAAACTATGTTGAAAGCAATGGGTGGCGGAACGTATAAAAATTGGGAGAACCATTTAGCAGAAGCCACCTGGTTGGTCAACACTCGAGGATCTAGTAATCGTAATGGTCCTAACCAATCCAGCTCCCTACGTACCGTGGAGGGAGATAAGGTTCCTGTAGTACACATAAAGAGCGTGTTGGGAAAGACGGTTTGGGTCCTTCCAGCATCTGGAAAGGGCAAACCTCTCCGGGGTACTGTCTTTGCCCAGGGACCTGGGTGCACGTGGTGGGTGATGGACAAAAATGGGAATGTCCAATGTGTACCGCAAGGGAATTTGATGTTGGGGGAGTGCAGCCAATGATTTTCCTGTAGATATATAGGTAGAGTCTCAGAAAATATTTCAATTAGGTACAGAATAGTTCAATTAGGTATAGGACTTAAGATAGAGTGGATTAATGTTAAGGAAACACTTTTCTCTATATACCTTAATTAGGCATTCTGTAAGCAAGTTTTCCATCTGGACTCTATATCCTGCACTGGCCATGCATGTGTAGAGCACACATGGAAAGAAGTATAAGTCAAAAGGAAATCTGCTGTGGTGGCTGGGAAAGGATGAGTGCACCTTGATGTGGGGGACGCCCTACTAGCGCTGCCTTTCCCCTCTACCGCTGACACGTTTTCCTTTTTCTGGCAGTTTTGCCATTTTCTCAAAATTAATAAATAGTAGGTTAGGTTATAGAGTTTTGTTCTCAACTTAGGGATTTGTATGGAATAAATATAAATTGTTGAGAAAAAATAAGGTTGCTGATTATTCAGAATTATACATATGAGTGTGTATGTATGTATAAACATAATGTAATGATGTAGAATAAGGGGTGGAATGTCATGGTTTAATAATTTTGTAATTTTTGCTATCAGTATTCCACATCATAACATCATATTAAGCATGAATAATTTTACTGAATCTGCAACTTACAGAAGAAGACTACATCTCCCGGGGAACAACACGATAGGTCACGGGACCTGGACTCTATATTAACTCTGTCGCAGAACAGACTGACGTCTTTCGAGTTCTGGCGTTCAGGGGAGTGTGTGGGAGCCTTCAGCCGTTCGCCTAGATTTACAGTAGGCCTCTCGGTTACGGGACTCATTCTCTCTCCTATTTTGCTTGATTCGTTAGCTCAATTTTCAATTATATTGTATTATATTGTGTTATCCTGTATTTCGATATAGTATTTAGTAAATAAGTGTGCCTCCTTAGATCGTTGCCGCTGTTTTCTTTTCCTAATTAACTTTTTCCTTTCGGCCTAGGGCCCCACCGGGGCCTACGGCCCCTGTCACGGACGCAGGTGGATTTTTAGTTCAAACCGTGACAGTTTCTGTCTAAACCACTGTACTATATCCATCAGTTCAGCTGCTGTATTATGGGCAGCAGGGTTTGGGGGGTGGACACTGGTCAGGGCACTCCCACCAGCCTATCCTGCATTTTTTTTTTTTTTTTTTTTTCATTTTTGGGTTACAATCAGTCAGATCTCAAATAGATCTAGTCCAAATGGAACCTCAAAATCTGACCTTTTAGTGCCTTCATTTACAGAGTCCATTTTATACAGATTCCCTTGTACAGGGCCCCCATGGTCCTCCAGACAGTTGTTACTGATCTTCCATAGGAGAATGATTGAATTAGGTTTTTTCCCATCAAAACTGCCACCTGTCTTTCCAATTTTTCAACACTATCATTCAATAGCTGATTTGCATCAGCCTGAGCCTCTTCAGTTATGTTCAGACAGTTCAAGGCCATTAAAAGTGGCCATGCCACCATGAACACAGCTAACTGTCATTCTCAAGTTGTAAGTATGTCTTTGCTAAGACCATGGAAATACTCAGTCAGGTGGGCCAGGGACTCATGGACCCTCCCTCCGTCCCACACAGGGCCCCATTTTTCAGTGACAGAAGCAGTGCTGCATTTTGAGGATCCTAGGAATCCCAGGACATGCCCTGACAAAAGGTCATTCAAAGGGGTAGTCTTTCCCCATCCAAACAACTCCATGATATTCACAGAATCACAGAATTGTAGGGGTTGGAAGGGACCTCCAGAGACCACTGAGTCCAGTCCCCCTGCCAAAGCAGGTTCCCTACACCACATTGCACAGCTCAGCATCCAGGCAGGTCTTGAATATCTCCAGAGAAGGAGATTCCACAACCACCCTAGGCAGCCTGTTCCAGTGCTCTGTCACTCTCACCATAAAGAAGTTATTGCACACATTAGTGCAGAATTTCCTATGGTGCAGTTTCTGTCTGTTTCCCCTTGTCCCTCCTCCACACACTGCTGAAAAGAGTCTGGCCTCACCTCTTTGCCCCCCACACCTCAAATATTTATAGACCTGGATCAGGTCCCCTCTCAGCCTTCTTTTCTCAAGGCTAAACAGACCCAGTTCCCTAAGTCTCTCCTCATTGGGGAGATGCTCCAGGCCCTTCACCATCTTTGTGGTCCTCCACTGGACTCTTTCCAAGAGATCCCTGTCTTTTTTGTACTGGGGAGCCCAGAACTGGACACAATATTCCAGATGAGGCCTCACCAGGGCAGAGTAGAGGGGGAGGATCACCTCCTTCGACCTGCTGGACACGCTCTTTTTAATGCACCCCAGGATGCCATTGGCTTTTTTGGCTACAAGGGCACACTGCTGGCTCATGGTCAATCTGTCGTCCACCAGGACGCCCAGATCCCTCTCAGCAGAGCTCCTCTCCAGCAGCTCTTCCCCCAGCCTGTACTGGTGCATGCAATTATTTCTACCCAGGTGCAAGACTCTACACTTGCTTTTGTTAAACCTCATCCGGTGTCTTACTGCCCAGCTCTCCAGCCTGTCCAGGTCTCGCTGAATGGCAGCACAGCCTTCAGGCGTGTCAGCCAATCCTCCCAACTTCGTGTCATCAGCAAACTTGCTGAGGGTGGTCACTATCCCCTCATCAAGGTCGTTGATGAAGATGTTGAACAAGACCGGACCCAGCACAGACCCCTGGGGGACGCCGCTAGTTACAGCCCTGCAGCCAGACACTGCACCGCCAACGACAACCCTCTGCACTCTGCCAGTCAGCCAGTTCTCGACCCACTTCACTGTCCAATCACCTATCCCATACTTCCTCAGCTTTGGTATAAGTATGTCATGGGAGACTGTATCAGTTATAGAGGTTATAGAGTTCAATTCCTGTAGTCAATTTGGCGGCCCAGGTGGGACCAGCTCTGTTCGCTGCAGGACCAGCTGAGAGGGAGACACTTTTGGCGCACCCTGAGATTTCTCTGAAGGACTCCCTTCCTCACCTGATCACTGCAGGGACAGACAAGGACCACCCATAGGTGGACCAGGTATGTGTATGGTAAGTGGAGCCCATATGTCTTGAGGAGACATCCTACACAGTTTACAGCCATACGTGCTGCTCCCAGGGAGGTGAGCTCATGGCTTTGGTTGCCAGCTGGGTAGGAAGACTCCTTGGGTGAGTTCCTATGAAAGGGAACTGTATGTCATATGAATGGAAACAAGAACAAATACTCTCTCCCAGGTAGTTGACAATAGGAGGGACCTAGGTTGGTCTCTCCTACGGGTATGGGATATAGTGGATAGCCTGTCAAATGGTAGCCTGGGTTCTCCAAGTTGTAATCACGGGGGTTATAGGTTGTATGTTCAATATTATCATCTGCTTTAAGTGTTTGGTACCGTGTGTCAAGCCGACTCTGGGAAAAACATTAACGTTTGCAACTGGTCGACCAGAGTATGAGTGTTATTAAGATTCCAGCTAGAAAACGTTGTCAGCATTGTGTAGTATGAATAAACCATGGTTTTTGATCTAAATGTCAGAGTGAGTGTGGTGTGAGTGAGACACAGAACAGCTGCAGGGTGAGTGCCGAGTCCCGATCCATGTTTCCTTCCTCCTGTGAGGGAAATGGCCAGACACGGACAAAGTGAAAGACTGTGTTGTCTGTCCACTCATATGTACTTTCTGCTTGTATGTAAGAAGACGGGAGTTTGTACTCTGTAGATTAGTAAGATTGTCCTGAGGAGAGGTGTACATTCCACCCGACCAATGAATGTCAACCCATTTATGTAATACTATGTACTGCTTGCGAGGAAGTGTGTGAGGGAGGTGGTTCAATCAGTGCTGGTTCTGTGGCACAGTGTTTATAACTGAAGAATACAGACTGTATTAAGGGAGTTTATGTGAACTGAAGAACTGTACTGTTTGACAAACAGTTTTGATGGTATAAGAAAGTGTAATTGTTAATGATATATGGAAGTGTACTTGAGGGAATGTGGAAGTGTATCTGAGCATACAAACAGAGGAAGCATTTACAGAAGAAAAAAGGTTAAAGTGAGTTTACCTGCACTGACATGAGAGCAACACCCTGAACCTCTGCCCTGTGAGCTGAGCAGAGCAGAGCAGAGACACAGTCCTCATGTATCAGGTAGTGTTATTCTGCTTACCAAAAGAATGAGTTCACTACAGAAGAGGCAAATCTTCCCCTCTGCTCCATTTGTGGCATACTCTGGAGTTCAAGGCATTGCAAAGCTATGGCACATCTACTTTCTTTCAATGATGACGCCTTAGTACGCTCTGGGCTGTCATTTCAATTGCATCTAAAGAAGTCTAGGGTCATGCCAGCTGACAGGAAGCTGGCAAATGTTGTCTCATTGTAAGGAAGAGCAAGAAAGATGACATGGGCAATTATGGACCTGTCAGTCCAGAGCCTGGTAAAATTATGGAGAAAATGATGGTGGGAGTTATGGAAAAACAGCTGAAGGACAATTCTGTCATTGGTTGCAGCCAACACAAGTTTGTGAGGCGAAGGTCCTGTTTAATTTAAGCTCATTCTGTGACACAGTTATCCGTTTAGTTGACCAAGGGAAGCCAGTTGATGTAATCCTTGAGGATTTCAGTGGAGATTTTGATACTGTTTCTCACAACAACCTTCTGGACAGAATGTTCTGCATATGGCTAGACAGAAACACAATGTGGTGGGTGAGCAGTTGGCCAGTAGGTCAGTCCCAAAGGATTATAGTCAGTTTTTTCCATCAGGCTGGTAGATGGTCACTGTCGGGGTCCCCAGGGTTCCATTTTGGGGCCACTTTCCTTTCATGTTTATGCAGATGACTTGAATGCAGGACTAGAAGACGTTCTGAGCAAGTTTGCTGATGAGACCAGATGAGGAGGTGCTGTTGCCTCGACTGAGGGTGGAGAGGACTTGCAGAGAGATGTGGACAAGTCAGAGAAGTGGGTACCAGTTGGTACTAAGCACCAAGTGCATAACGTATAACAAGAACAAGTGCCTGATTGTGCACCGCAGAACATAAAGGACTTCAAACTCTGGGAGAATGTGCAAACGAGGGCACTGGAACTGAGAGATCTGAAGTTCAGAGTTTCACAGGGATTGACTGCTTGTTCAGACTGGGCCCTTCTCACATCCCTTCTCACATCCTGCAATAAAACATAGGTCTCATATGGGACATGAACCTCACAGCGTCCTTGCACCACATGTAGAGCCTGGGATCTTCTGTCCCCATGTCTTTCATTTAACATCATACGGACCTCCAACCCATTGCCCCAGGAAATGCCAGGAGCCAACATGAGAGACAGGATCTCTCTACCACTGGTCTTGCAATCAGGGCTGGACCTGTCTGCTTCGTAAGGCAAAGGAGAGGTTTCTTAGCATGCCAGTGCCTTTGCCTGCCTGTAGTCATGGCTTCCAGTTATCTTCTCTAACAAGTCCCTTGGGAAGCTTACTTGGTAATGGCCCTCAGTGGGCCCATTAATACTCCAAGAAACTTCACTGTTACTTCCGACTTTGTCTTGTTGAGCACTTTGTGCAAACTTCTCTCTGCACTAGAGGCTGATGAACACAGCATCAAATGCACCCTGGGGCCCATTATAACCTAAAGAATCTCCTGTGCCTTATGCCATCTTGTTATCTTCTTCAGGTTATCAGAACTTGTTCAGCAAAAAGGAGGGATATCTGGAGAGAGCTTAAAGAATCCAGTATAAATTTATTGTCTATTTATTTATAGTTGGGTTTAAAGAAGACATTAAAGCAGCACTGTGCAACTGATACCAATCCAGGATGTCCCAATGAGTTCTGTACTGTTACTGTGTTGACAAAGGTCCTTCTCAACCTCCCCACCCAATTTCTGCTCACAATGGACCTATGGGACTTGCATCACTTTTCTTCACATCACTCTTCTCCTCTGCATTCATCCGCTCAGTGTTAAAACTGCTTTGCACCAACTCCCACTGGCTTTCCTCAGAGAACCAGCTACACATGGAAAAGGAAAGATTTCTCTTTTTTATCTGGCCAGCAAATGGAAAGAAAGGTGATGCAATTGAATGAACAGTAAAACACAGTGATCAACTGCATGCCATGTTCAAGCGGCATCTATTGAAGTTTGTCTTTCATATGGAATATTTTTAAAAGAAATGATTTATTCTGAGGTAGGATAGGATAGATTGAA
Organism: Coturnix japonica; assembly: GCF_054131305.1. Classification (NCBI taxonomy): domain Eukaryota; kingdom Metazoa; phylum Chordata; class Aves; order Galliformes; family Phasianidae; genus Coturnix; species Coturnix japonica. Next base: position 13,922,876 of record NC_140671.1, on the reverse strand, counting down.
TCACAGTGAAGTAGTTGACAACAGAGGCCATCAGACTCTGAGAGATGGAGCAAATTCCAGTAATCTTCCTGGGATAGATCAGCCAGGTAGTTGAGAGGTATCAACTTAAAACTGATCAGGACTTGTGAGTATTTCACACATTGAGATGGGTTAACACATTCTCATTGATTTATATCTTTGTCTCCAACTCTGTTTTTCACTTTTACTGACATTAATGAACATCTTTCAGACTTCGTGCCTTAATAAAAAAGAGACAGTGATTGAGAAAAAGAAAAGGTATAAGAAGAAAAAGAAAAAGAATAGATAGGAAGGGATAGATCAAATCACAGTGAAGGAGTTGACAACACATTCCATCAGACTTTGGGGAGATGGAACAAATTCCAGTAATCCCCCTGAAAGTCAGAAATCAGACAGATAATTGGGAGGTATCTGACTGAACAAAGAGCAAGGGATGGAGAAATCTGGAGGGCAGTGGGAGTAGTGTGTGCCCAAATGGCCTGCTGAAAACATGCCCTTAACCATGGCCATTTCTTTAGGAGAACTGAAAAAACTTGGAGGATGAGGCACATCAAATAGGCAGCAGGGAAGAGTAGTGCTGGGAACCAGGCTACAGTCACAGGGCATTGGCACTGGCACCGCTGTCTGTGTCTCTGAACCTGAAGGCATTTGTGTCCAGCGAACACAGTTCTGGAAAACATTGTAGTTTCAGTAAAAGAAAAAAAAAGACATCAAATCACCTCAAAGATTCATATTTACAACTTAAAATGGAACAAGACTCATGAGAATTTTTCATGTTGAGAAGGGTTAACACATTTTCATTGATTTCCATCTTTGTCTTCAATTATTTGTTTCAGTTTTATTGACATTTATGATCAACTATTGAGCTTACAGCCTCAAAATAAATAAATAAATTAAAAGAGATACATTTGCATCTTGCACATGGCCTGATGCCCCTTTCACCTTCACAGTTCCCACAAGTCCTTCCATGCCGGAGAGTATGAGATCCAGCAGAGCACCTCTCCTCTTTGGTTCCTCCACTGCTTGGTCAAGAAGCTGCCATCTGTGCTCTCCATGGATCTGCTGGATGCCACATGCCCTGCTGTGCTGTCCCTGCCACAGATAATGGAGTGACAAAGGCCACCAAATGGGAAAAGGGACAGACAACATCAGATTCCCATCTGTCTGCAGAGGGCACCTTCCATTTACTCTCCCTGATCAGGAAGACAGGAAAAGACACTGATGGTCTCCTCTGTTTGCCATTTCCATTAGCTCTGACCTGTCTGCTCTTCCATCCCCAGGCAGAGCTCAGTGCACTCTCACAGAGGGCAGTCGCCCTTCTTTGTCTCCTCGCCCATCCATCCTAAAGACTCGGTATCCCCCTTGTGCTACAGTGCAGTTGTGGAAACCATTAAACTGTGTCCCCATGGTCCAAACAGGAGCTCAGGCCTGCAGCTCTACCAAGATTTCTAGCTTCTTGTGTGTTGGTGTTTGCATTAGTGCAAAAGCACAGAAGTAAATATCCTAATTGAAAAGCATCACTGGACATTGCCTGACTGGATAGCTCATCTATCAGTGTGCAGAAGGTGGCACACAAACATTAGACCGATCGTGGGTCTTGGAGGTGACGTAGCAGCACGGACACACCATGGGCATGGCTTTCCTGAAGGCCCTGTGCTGCTCTTGTAGCTGTGAGTGAATTCACCGGACAGCCGGTGCTATCCCCTCTCTGGCCCTCAGCTGATGCCCAGGAAGGAGGTGTCTATCTCAGGGATTTCCCACACGGTTTACAAGCACTTGCAAACATCAGGAGCAGCCCAGGCACCTTGGGCATCACCCAGTGTCTGTGTGTGAGCTGCTGCCTCCCAGCTGAAGGACCGAGGACTCAGAGCAGGAGCTCACATGCAGGCAACTCCTTGTGCACTTCTGAACTGAACCAGAGAAATCCCAGCTCCTGTGGTTCTGTGGGGAGCCGAATCCCATTTCAGCTCCAGGATTTCTGTCAAGGGATGAGACTCCTGCGCTGCCTCAGCTGGATCACTGCCCTGCACAGGGAAAGTCCAAACCTCGCCTTCCTTGTCTGGTTGCCCTTATTGTTTCATCAAACGATCTCTGGGAGCACTCCCCATATGTCTCCAATCAGTCACTGACCACTGGACATGTGGTGGTTAATTGAGTGGATTTCAAAGCACAGTCATGATGCTGTTGTCTTTCAGGAGCTGTTGGCCATGAGGACCCAGGGACATGTCAGGGGAAATGAGTGGGAAGGATAAAAATGACATAATCTGCTGCTTGCTTGTCCAGGTTCCTGGGACACAGGGAGCTCATAAAAGTGGGCAGAGCTGCAGAGAGACAGCTGTGCCCAGGAGCAGATCTCGTGCACAGCACAGCCTGCAGGTGACAGAAGGAAAGGAGAGAAATTGGAGAGAGCTTGCAGGATGTGTGTGGTGTGAGCGGGCTGTGAACTCACTGCAGGAGCATTGCTCACAGACCATGACAAGGTAAGTCTCACAGCTGACCATGAGCTGCTTTTAATTAAGGGGTAACTAAAACTGGGACATCCCATAGGAGATCTGACTGCAGGCACTGCATGTTTCTTTACTGTGGAAAAAGCTTTCTGCTCCAGCTGAGACGGGTGCCCAGGGCTGTCCTGCAGAGCAGGGTCCCTGCTGTGCCCCAGGGGCTGTGTGCCTGGTATGGGACTCTGCCGCCTGCCAGGCTCAGCACTCAGCCTGCCCGGGGAGCTGCCCAGGGCGCTGCGGGGAGACGTGTGGGGTAAGGAGCCCCCGGCAGGGTTTGTGCTGCCACAGCTGCTGCCTGGGGCAGGGGATCACAGCTCCACTGCACAACTGAATGTTTCTGAGGGCACTTTGCAAGAGGAGAGCCAAGGCAGGGGGTTTCCATTTCCTGTTCTGAGGCAAAGAGGTTTGGAGTCAGAAATCTAAAAGGGGCAATAAGAGTTCTGAGAATTTTTCATCAATCAATTGCTTGTTTTGTGAACACTCACACATGATGTGCTTTCAGTCTCCCCTTTCTCGAAGGATGGAATTATCTTCATTTTCTGTAGGCATGAATAATTCACTTATCCTACAAACAGGCAGCATTTTCTAACTGAAACTGAATGCCACCGAAGCTCGGGTAGGGGGCTCTAAGAGCACTTGGGGTAAAGATATGAGACATGAAACAGATGAAAATATCCAGGGAGAAGGGATAAGAAAATAAGAGGAAGGTTAGAGCTCCATATGCTGCTTCTGCTTAAGGAATGCTGATCTACATGAAATTAAATGCAAGTAATGGTGCTAAATGTACACTGTTGTAGGAGAATTAAAACATTTCATAGTATAGCAGGAGTAGTGCCTCTGAGAATGGTCTGGACTTGTCATTATCTTCTGCACTCTGAGCAGGACTCCAAGCCCAACAACAGCAGATGCCCAACAGCAGCTCCATCAGTGAGTTCCTCCTGCTGCCGTTGGCAGACACGCGGCAGCTGCAGCTCCTGCACTTCTGGCTCTTCCTGGGCATCTACCTGGCTGCCCTCCTGGGCAACGGCCTCATCAGCACAGCCGTAGCCTGCGACCGCCGCCTGCACACCCCCATGTACTTCTTCCTCCTCAACCTGGCCCTCCTCGACCTGGGCAGCATCTCCACCACTCTCCCCAAAGACATGCCCAACGCCCTCTGGGACACCAGGGCCATCTCCTACACAGGATGTACTGCACAGCTCTTTTTCTTTACCTTCTTCATGTCAGCAGAGTATTCCCTTCTCACCATCATGTCCTATGACCGCTATGTTGCCATCTGCAAGCCCCTGCACTACGGGACCTTGATGGACAGCAGAGCTTGTGCCACCATGGCAGCAGCTGCCTGGGGCACTGGGGTTCTCAATTCCCTGCTGCACACTGCCAGTACGTTTTCACTGCCTCTCTGCCAAGGCAATGTTGTCAACCAGTTTTTCTGTGAAATTCCCCAGATCCTCAAGCTCTCCTGCTCAGAATCAAATCTCAGGGAAGTTGTGTTTCTCATTTTTACTATCAGTTTAGACGTAGGCTGCTATGTTTTCATAGTTGTGTCCTATGTGCAGATCTTCGTGGCTGTGCTGAGGATGCCCTCTGAGCAGGGACGGCGCAAAGCCTTCTCCACGTGCCTCCCTCACCTGGCCGTGGTCTCCCTGTTTCTCAGCACTGGTGCTTTTGCCTACCTGAAGCCCCCCTCCATTCCCTCCCCACTCCTGGATCTGACAGTGGCACTTCTGTACTCAGTGGTTCCTCCAACACTGAACCCTATTATCTACAGCATGAGGAACAGGGAGATCAAGCACGCTCTCAGGAAGGTGTTGCAATACTCACTATTCCCGCTTCAATAAAGTGCACATCTTCATCGCATGATTCCCAGTGATGGTTCTTCATCTTTTATGCATCTTTGATTGATTGATTATGTGAGATATAGCAACGTGCAAAAAAATGTTATTGAACTTATAAATAAAAATTTGTTTCACTTCTTTCACACCTACTATCCATTTTCTCACTCCAAGAGCTCATGTAAACATGGAACCAGATTCCCCGAATAGGTTAAGAGATAAATAAATAGCATTCAAAATACGCTTTTCCTTAGCTCTTCTCTTATCCAACTTTGTCTGGATTTGGGGAAGGTACAGCCACAGATAGAAGCACAACTAGTTCTTTTCATTCCTCCTCTCTTTACACTGATACAGTGCACAGAGGATTCGAGTCCTCTCATTTCTACAGGCCTGAAGGTCTTGTGTGTCTCACAGCAGTCCCGTCGTCTCTACAGCAGCACTCAGTGGTTTGCTTAATTTTCTTATCTCAATACTTGGAACAGCTACAGGACCTGTAGCATAAGTGACCGCAGAGCTCCTTATGAGGGGTGGAGTGACAGTGGGATCTGTCCAGAGCTTGGAGCAACTGCAGGATGTGTAGCAAAAACTTGGAGCTATTGCAGGGACTGTGCCAGGAGTTGCAGAGGCTGCAGCAATGTCAGCAGATCCAGCTCTCTTCCCCTTGAAGATGCTGAATAGTGTTGAACACAGCTCAGTAGGTGTGGGCCAGGCCCTGGCACACTGCAGTCATTTGGGCCTTTTTAGGATTACCAGTGCCACAGCAGACCTGTCTCCAATATTCTACCAGTTTCTCAGGATCCTGCAGTTGCTCGGAGATGAAGTTCCAAAGCCCTGGGGGTGCCCACCACTCCAGGCAGCTGCCCAGACTGTCCCACACCCCCTGCCATGCAGAGCCTTCTCACCTTGGGGCAGATCTCTCACTGATATTCCTGAATAATTGTTTAACCTCAATCCTAGAATCATAGAATCACCAAGGCTGGAAAAGGCCTGAAAGATCATCCAATCCAACCGTTCACCTATTACCAATAGCTCCCACTTAACCATGTCCCTCAACACAATATCCAGTCTCTCCTTGAATACCCCTGGTCTCCCAGAGACGACAGTGTAAAATGTGTAATTCCTAATCATACCAACAATATTACTTCCAAAACCCAAAGATGTCCAAAGAGCTGAATGTGCACAAAACTTCACTTTGCCAATTTTATCATGGTACAAACCAAGGTCAAACAGCATAGCAAAATAAATACCCTAATCCAGCATCCAGAGTTGACAAATGATGCAGCAGGGAAAACAAGCAGCAAGCAAGGAGCTGTGAAATGCAGCTTCATGAGAAGACTCAGCAAGCTTCACAAATAGGGAAACTATCAGCACCATGGCCTGCACATCTCCAACTCCCACAAAGCCCTGTCCACTCTGGACAGATGTGCTGTTACCACAACCCTTGGAGCCTCACATCAGGCACCAAAATGACTGTGGTTGTTGAACCCAACATGTGGCTCAGCAGCTCACAGTGCTTTGTGCACTGCCCCATTCCCAGTGGGATGGGGATGAGAACTGGGAAAAAGAGTACAACTTCTGGGTTGTAACAAAACAGTTTACTAAGAGAGATAAAAGGAGAGGAGTAATAGTAATCACTATATATCCGTTGATATGGAATTGTATGTAACAACTGATGCACAAGCACTTGCTCAGCACCACCAGACTGATGCTCAGCTGGGCCCTGAGCAGTGAAGAGACTGAGATGAACTCCCACCCCTTTCAATACAATTTCTGCTTGCTGTCAGCTGATAGAGAACGTCCCTTTGGCCACTATCAGTCAGCTGTCCTCACTCTGTTCCCTCCCAGCTCCATGTGCCCTCCACTGACCATGGCCTTGGCTCTGTACAACACTGCTTAGCAGCAGCTGTAAACATCAGAGTGTTATCAATGGTTTTCTCCTAGAACCAAAACACTGCACCACAGCAGACAGTCTGAAGAAAATAATTCCATCCCAGCTGTAACTCAGATTCCTGCCTGTCCCCTCTTCTTGTTCTTCCTGATCAGGAAGCAAGGAACAGAATCTGCCGCTCTCCTCTCTGAGCCCTTTCCATCAGTTCTCAGCTGGCTCCTCTGCCATCCCCAGGCAGAGCTCAGTGCCCTCTCATGGATGGCAGCAGCCTTTTCTCTTCTTCCTTGCCCATCCGTCATGCAGAATCTGTACCCCATTTGCTACAGTACAGAGCTGAGAATCAACCCACCGTGTCTCTGTGAACCAAACAAGACCCTAGGCCTGCAAAGGCACAGAGATTTGGAGTTCGCTGAGTGAATGTTTGTGGTCCTCTCATTAGTGTAAGGATTCTTCAGAAAGCATCCCCTTCCAGAAGCATGCTTTGATTTAGCCTGTCTGGGTCTTGCATCTACACTGTGGTACTGATGTTCAGGGCCTTGCTCAGAATCAGCAGCCTGCATGAAAGGAAAAGCTCTGTGGTTTTCTCTTGATTTGTCCCGTTTATTTCCCATGCTACCCGCACTGGTCTACAGGCACTTTAGGGCAGCAGTAGGTTGGGGTTACCCCCAGAGGGTACACAGTAAGATTTAGGACGGGGTATTGGCAACAAGACTTTCTCTGAGGAATCCTCACACAATCCTATAGAACAACTCAGAGGCTTTCCATTCAATCTCCAACAGCAACAATATCCCTCAGCCCTTCTCTGTCACATCCAATTCCCCACCCTTCCCCATTTGGACCTGGTTTAAAGCCCTATAATCAATCAGTGCAGGAGCATTTCAGATGGGGTCATGGAGGAGGCAGACTGCCATTCTTGGGGTGGCCATTTTCCCAGGAGGGCATGGTGGGAGGGCTTTGTCCCATCTGGTTCCACCAACACTTGCATCCACCCAGCAGAAGGCTGTGCCCTCTGTGTCCCACTTGAACTCTGCATGGAGCTTACAGTTGGCAGTGACATGGCTGAGAAGCTCTGGGCATGGATTCAGGGACAGGGAATTAATGTGCCTTCCTAACTTCCTCCCTGCATGCCTTAGCAACTTCCTTGTAATCTCCCCAAGTACCCAGCCCCTTCTTCCAGAGGACGGAGATTCTCTTTTTCTTCCTGAGTCTCAATAGTTTTTCCCAGTTCATCTGCACTGGTCTTCTTCCCCTATGGCTCACCTTATGGCATTCAGGGACAGCCTGATCTCGTGCCTTTAAGATTTCCATCTTGAGGAGTGTCCAGGCTTCCTGGACCCCTTTACCCATAAGGAGCGACTCCCAAGGGACCTGTGCTACAAGTGTCCTGAACAGGTCAAAGTCCGCCCTCTAGAAGTTCAGGATAGTAGTTTTGCTAGTCACCCTTCTGACATCTCCAAGAATAGAGAATTCTACCATTTCATGGCCACTCTGCCCAAGACAGTCCCCAACCTTCTCAACTCCTACCAGTCCTTCACTGTTAGTGAAGAGCAGGTCTAGCAAGGAACCACCCCTGGTAGGACTTCATACCAGCTGTGTAAGGAAGCTGTCTTGCATGCAATCTATAAACCTCTTGGACTGATTCCTCTGCTATTTATTATATTCCCAGCATATATCAGAGAAGTTGTAGTCACCCAAGAAAATGAGTGCTGGCAATCTTACGACTTCAGTAAGCTGCTCATAGAATGCCTCACCCATCAATTAGGCGGTCTATAAGAAACCTTTAGCAAGATGTCACACTTACAGTCCTTTCCCCCGATCCTTACAAACATGCACTTCATTCTGAAGCCCAAGCTCTTCAACATCAAAACTCTCTTTAATATAAAGGGCCACACCACCACCCTTCCTTCCTCCTCTATCCCTTCTGAAGAGCTTGTAACCATCCATCACAGCACTCCAGTCATGGCAGTGGTCCCACCATGGGTCGGTAATAGCAACTAGGTCATGGTTTGTCAGATGCACAGTTGCTTCCAGCTCCTCTTGCTTGTTGACCAAGCTGCGTGCGTTGGTGTAGACGCACTTCAGCTGAGGCATCTGCCTCTCTCCCAGCTCAAACAGCATTTCCCTAGGCTTATCTCTGGTAAGCCCTGTTTTGTCCACTCCCCCATCGTAGCTAGTTTAAAGCTCTTTCGATAAGCCCCGCTACCGTCTATGCTAGGATTCACTTCCCCCTTTGAGACAGTTGGGTTCCATTCATGGATAACAGACCATGGGCCAAGTAAACTGTCCTGTGATCAAAGAACTCAAAGTTTCTGGCTCAGTACCAACCTCTGAGACAATTGTTCATTGCTTTGCTTTCCAAGCCTGCTCTGTGTCCCTCACTGCCACTGAAGGTATAGAACAAAAAATCACTTGATCTCCCACTTTGTGAACTAAATGGCCTAAATTCCTGAAATCTCTTTTTATAGTTTGTAGTCTTATCTAAGAAATTTCATCACTGCCCACCTAAACTATGAGTAGTGGAAAATAATCAGTGGACCTAACCAGCATTGGGAGTTTCCTCATTATGTCCCTGACCTGAAACCAAGAAGGCAGCAGACTTACTGACAACTGGGGTCCAGTCTGCAAATGGGGCCCTCTATTCCTCTGAGAAGGGAGTCACCCACCACGGCCACCCTTCATTCTTTCATGGCAGAGGAAGTCACAAGGCTTGGTAGTGACTGCCTTGCATTAGGTTTCCTCCTAGGCAGATCCTCCATTGCCTCCCCATTCTTATCTCCTTCAGATTTCAGAGTGTCAAACCTGTTGCTTAGATGGATCAGGGGTCGAGGGCTAGGCAGGCATGGGGGGGCTCCTGTGATGTTGAGTTGGGACTCTCTTCCAACCCTTCTCATCAGTCAGGTCTGTCTGACTGTGACAGGGCAGGGAGTCAACCACTTTTCTGGGGGTATCTGCCTGGCAGCCTTCCCTCGGGGATGCCAGCAAGTCACTCCACCAGCCCATCTCCCGATCACACTCCCTGATGGTAAACTGTGAGTAAAACCTTGAGTAAAGTGAGAGTTCACCTAGACAAAAGTATGAGTAGAAACATGGACTGACGTGAGGGTAAACCCAGAGTAAACCCAGGATCCCATCCATTGGGCATGCACAGCCTCTGAGGGCAACTTTTTCCAGTGTTGCTGTGTAAAAATATAGGTTCCTCACATCTAACCTATGTCTCCCCTTTTTAATTTAAATCCGTTTCCATTTGTCCTGTTATCAACAGACCATCCCATCCTTATTCTAGCGTTAGGCATCTCATCCTCAGATGGAAACCCTGGGGCTGAATTGGGATCAGTTTTTCAAAGAACCACAGGAGCTACAAGTTCACCTAGCTGAGTTCAGATGTGCACAGTGAGGTGTCTGTGTGTGAGTCCCTCATCTGAATCCTTGGTTTTTATTCCACAGGGACTGCACTACTCATACACAGTCTCTCAGTGATGCCCAAGGTGCCTTGGGTGATCCTAGTTTTGTGCTAGTGCTTGTAAACTGTGACGGAAAATCTATGAGATAGACACCTCCTTCTGGAGCATCAGCTGAGGGCCAGAAGGGAGGTATTCTTGGCCATCCTAAATACCACCTCAGCCACGTGCTTAGGGCACCCATTGTGTCTTTTGCACCTGACCCCATGGAGTATGTAGTGATATTCAGCTTATCAAAAGGATGAGCTCAGAACAGAAGAGGCAGATCTTCCTCTCTGCTCCATCTGTGGCATAGTCTGGATTTCAAGGCATTGCAAAGCTATGGCACATCTACGTTCTTGCACTGATGACACTTTAGCATGCTCTGGGCTCGCATTTCAATGGCATCTAATAAATCTAGGGTCATACCTGTTGACAGGAAGCTGGCAAATGTTGTCTCATTGTAAGGAAGAGCAAGAAAGATGACACGGGCAACTATGGACCTGTCAGTCTCACTACAGTGCTTGGTAAAATTATGGAGAAAATGATGGTGGGAGTTATGGAAAAACAACTGAAGGACAGGTCACAGACAACACAAGATACAGAGGGGAAGGTCCTATTTAATTTCAGGTCTTTTTATGACACCTTTATCCATTGAGCTGAACAAGGGAAGGCAGTTGATGTAATCCTTGATGATTTCAGTAGAGCTTTTGATACTATACCAATTAGCGTGTGTGATTTTTGGACACCCTTGTCTGTCTCCTATAAAAGTCTGGCTTTCGGGCAATAAATTGATGCAGCTATATGTAACTATATTGGTGTTTCTCTGTTTGACCCAGCATGCTGACATTTTGCCTTTCAGGTTCACCAGCAGTGGTGGGTGAGCAGTTGGCCAGTAGTTCTGTCCCAAAGGATTATAGTCAGTGGGTTCCATTGGGCTGGTAGATGGTCACTGTCAGAGCTCCCCAGGGTTCCATTTTAGGGCCACTTTCCTTTCATGTTTATGCAGATGACTTGCATGCAGGACTAGAAGATGTTCTGAGCAAGTTTGCTGATGAGACCAGATGAGGAGGTGTTGTTGCCTCCACTGAGGGTGGAGAGGACTTGCAGAGAGATGTGGACAAGTCAGAGAAGTGGGTACCAGTTGGTACTAAGCACCAAGTGCATAAAGTATAACAAGAACAAGTGCCTGATTGTGCACCTGGGTATGGGCAACCCTGGACATAAACACTGTCTGTATATTGGACACATGAGAGACGTCTGACTGAAAAGGATTGGGGGTCCTGCTCAACATAAAATTTTAAGTGAGTCAGCAGTGTGCCCAGCCAGCCAAGAAGGCCAACAGTCCCCTAAAGTGCATCAAGCAATTTATTGCCAGCTGGGTGGGAGAAAGGTTTGTCCCTCTTTGCTCTGCATTGCTACTGCCTCACCTGGAGCACTGGGTGCACTTCTGGGCAATGCAGAACATAAAGAACATCAAACTATGGGAGAGTGTGCACAGGAGGGCACTGGAACTGAGAGATCTGAAGTTCAGAGTTTCACTGGGATTGACTGCTTGTTCAGACTGGGCCCTTCTCACACCCCACATCCTGTGATGAGACACAGGGCACATGTGGGATATGAACTTTAACAGCATCCTTGCACCACATGCAAATGCTTTTCCCAGTGCTTCAGTGTTCCACCACCCATTGCTTTCAACATAGTTTTCAACACCCCATTGTATCTTTTAATTTTACCAGAAGCTGGTGCATGGTAGGGGATATGATAAATCCACTCAATGCCATGAACTTTGGCCCAAGTATTTATTAAGGGAATTTTTGAAATGTGTCCCATTATGAGACTCAGTTCTTTCTGAGGTGTCATGTCTCTATAGGACTTGTTTCTAACAACCCAATATTGTGTTTCTGGCAGTAGCATGGGGTACTGCGTATGTTTCAAGCCACCCAGTGGTTGCTTCCACCATGGTAAGCACAAAACGCTTATCATTATGAGATCCTGGCAAGGTGACATCATTCACCTGTCACTCCTCCCCATATTTATACTTTTGCCTTGGCCTTCCCCCCAGAGAGGCTTCATATTCTTGGCTTGTTTAATTATGGCACATGATTCACAGTCATGAATAACCAGTGCAATAGCATCCATAGTTAAGTCCACCCCTCAGTCTCTAGCCCAATTATATGTTATGTCCATTCCTTGATGGCCTGAGGTCTCATGGAACCATCAAGCTTGAAATAATTCACTCTTGTTCTGCCAGTCCAAGTCTATTTGAGCCACCTCAATTCTGGCAGCTCGACCTACCTGATGGTTGTTTTGTTGTTCTGCAATAGCCCGACTCTTGGGCAAGTGTGCATCCACGTGACACACCTTTACAATCATATCTTTTTTTTGAGCAGTTATGTTTTTCTACAGTTCAGCAGCCCAAATAGGTTTACACCTCCGTTGCCAGTTATTTTGTTCCCACTGCTGTAACAACCCCCATAAGGCATTTGCCACCATCCATGAGTCAGTATAAAGATAAAGCATTGGCCACCTCTCCCGTTCAGCCACATCTAAGGTCAGCTGGACAGCTTTTACCTCTGCAAACTGACTTGATTCTCCTTTACCTTCAGTGGCCTCTGCGACCTGTCGTGTGGGGCTCCAAACAGCAGCTTTCCATCTCCGATGCTTCCCTACAATATGAAATGATCCATCAGTGAAAAGAGCATATTTCTTTTCATTTTCTGGTAGTTCGATGTATGGTGGGGCCGCTTTAGCACATGACACCTCTTCTCCTGGTGATGTTCCAAACTTTTTATCTTCAGTCCAGTTCATGATCACTTCTAAAATTCCTGGACGATTGAGGTTCCCCATCCGCGCTTGTTGTCTAATCAGTGCAATCCACTTGCTCCAGGTGGCATCGGTAGCATGATGGGTGGAGAGAACCTCCCCTTTCAACATCCGGTTCATCATTGACAGTCGAGGTGCCAGAAAGAGCTGCATTTCAGTACCAGCTACTTCGGAAGCAGCCCGAGCCCCCTCATACGCGGCTAAGATCTCCTTCTCAGTTGGAGTGTAGCACTCTTCAGACCCCTTGTACGCTCAGCTCCAGAATCCCAGGGGTCGGCCTTGGGTCCCTCCTGAGGCTCTTTGCCACAAACTCCAAGTGGGACCTTTCTCTCCAGCAGCAGTATAGAGGATGTTCTTTACATCCTGTCCAGTCCGTACTGGCCCCAGGTCCATGGCACAGCCTATCTCCTGTTTAATCTGTTCAAAAGCCTGCTGCTGCTCTGGGCCCTATGCAAAATCATTCTTCTTCTGCATCACCTGATAAAGGGGGCTTACAATGAGGCTGTAGTTTGGAATGTGCATCCTCCAAAAGCCCACTGCACCCAGGAAAGATTGTGTCTCTTTCTTGCTAGTTGGTGGAGACATGGCAGTGATTTTGTCAATCACTGTTGGGATGTGATGACATCCATCCTGCCACTTTATACCTAAGAACTGAATTTCCTGGGCAGGCCCTTTTACTTTGCTTCACTTAATAGCAAAACTGGCTCATAGAAGAATTTGAATTATTTGCTCTCCAGCACAGCAGCACTCAGTGGGGGTGTGACCTCATTCAGGCCACGGTAGTCTACTGTCAGCCTCCATTCTCCACTGGCTTTACGCACTGGCCATATGGAGCTGTTAAAAGGTGAGTGAGTTTTACTGATCACTCCCTGATTCTCCAACTGGCGAATCAAATCATGAATGGGGAGCAAGGAATCCCTGTTGGTGCGATACTGCCGTCTGTGCACTGTCTTTGTAGCAATCGGTACCTGCTGCTCTTTTATTTTTACTCGTAGCAGCCTCACAACAGACGGGTCCTCTGACAGGCCAGGCAAAACAGACAGCTGCTTAATGTTGTCCATATCTACAGCAGCGATTCCAAAGGCCCAGTGATACCCCTTAGTATCCTTGAAATGCCCTCTTCTGAGGTATCCTCAATACCAAGTATGAACGGAAACCCTGGACCACTCACATAGGATGTTTTTTCCAGTCTTTACCAGTGAGGCTTATTTCAGCCTCCAACACAGTCAATTCTTGAGAGATATCCAGAAATATGGATTGATTCTGTCCCTTCATGACTGGAGGGCATTAGGGTGCACTGTGCACCAGTATCCACCAGTGCCTTATATTTCTGTGGTTCTGATGTGCTAGGCCATCAAATCCACACAGTCCAATAAACTCTATTATCCCTTCCACTCCCTTGAATGAGGGCAGGGCCCCTCTATTGGTTACCTGTGATAACTGGAGCAGCCGTACTGGTGGTTGGACTGTTTTGTAGTTCCCTCACCCGTGCTCATAGTACAGGAGTAGGCTGGTCATGCCACTTCCTCGTGTCTTCTCTGTGGTCACGTAGGTAACACCACAAGGAAACACACAGTGCAATTTACTGTTGTTCCTTGCTCAATCTGGAAAGCGCTTGTGTCTAATAGCTGAGAATTTTAATGATACACATGAAGGCTTTATGGTCGTTAATTTCTTTACGATCTCTCGCCTTCAACTGAAGCAGCAGCTAGGCCAATTACCAAGTGACACCAAGGAGATGAAGTGGCAAAATGGCGATTTATTGAAACAGACACATCCTTATATAACCTACGCCTTTTTGTCTACACCCACTGTATTACACTAAGATTCTTCCAGAATATGGGGAAGGGCCTGTCACATCACAACAAGCTACCGTCCCAGCTGTCCCAACAGCGAAGCAACCAGGTAACAAGAGATTCATTCTGGTGCCGTGTGAACTCCTTTCTTACGCCTTCGATTTCAGTCATCTTCAGGGATCGACAAACAGTAACAGAGATTTCCTCCTCATCACTCTCTTCTTCATGACACTTTTCCTTTTTCCTTTCTCGGTACTTATCCAGACTTGTCACCTGGATCTTCTGTTGCCTCCTCCTCCACTTCTTTTTTCCGTTCTAGACGTGAGGACACCCATTTCCATTTCTTGCCTTCCACAAGGGCAACTGATATTGTTACTGGTGCCTCCTGTGACTGATCAAAATTGACTTGGGGATTTCCCTTTTTGGCTAGAACCTCAGCTCGGAAATTCTCTCTTTTCGGAACAGTGTTATATAGAGCACGGTAAGCACAAGCCAAGCCCCAAATAAGTCATACCCCCTTAGATCTATCTAGGCTGCGCCATCCCTGACTCAAATACTGGCTTAGTTTCTCGGGATCCCACAGGTGTTCAAGAGTTAAATCCCATGACATTGCGGGCCCCCATGTGTTGGCGAACCTGAAGGCAAAAGTCAGCGTTCTAGGACAAACAACCACACACCAATATAGTTAAATATAGCTGTGTCCATCTATTGCCTGAAGAGCCGTACTTTTATAGCAAACAAACAAGGGTGTTCAAAAATCACACGTACTAATTGGAAGAAAGCTTCTGCAATAAGAACCCTAAAACCCCGCTTCAAAGCCACGAGCCTTTCACTCTTTTGCTAGAGGTGTCCTTGGTTCTCATGCTGTTTATCCTGCTCTGCAGCTGCTGCTCTGTAAAGTGCTTATCTTGATCCATGGCTGCTGCTCTGTAAAATTCTTCTTGTATTACAACAGAATGGCAGTTCCCTGGGGTCTCCAGCACACCCCCAGCCAGCTGGCAAATGCCACTGAGGACCTTTAGGAAAGACATGCCCTGGGTAGTGACAATGTTCACTGGACAACTGTGAGCCCCACAATGGGTCTCGTACCTGTGTGCCATCTTCTGAACACCAGTAGCACGGTGTAGATGCAAGGCCCAGCCAGGCAAAATCAAAACATGCTTCTGGAAGGGGATCCTTTCTGAAGAGTCGTTACACTAATGAGAGGACCACAAACATTCACTCAGCGAACTCCAAATCTCTGTGCCTTTGCAGGCCTAGGGTCTTGTTTGGTTCACAGAGACATGGTGGGTTGATTCTCAGCTCTGTACTGTAGCAAATGGGGTACAGATTCTGCATGACGGATGGGCAAGGAAGAAGAGAAAAGGCTGCTGCCATCCATGAGAGGGCACTGAGCTCTGCCTGGGGATGGCAGAGGAGCCAGCTGAGAACTGATGGAAAGGGCTCAGAGAGGAGAGCGGCAGATTCTGTTCCTTGCTTCCTGATCAGGAAGAACAAGAAGAGGGAACAGGCAGGAATCTGAGTTACAGCTGGAATGGAATTGTTTTCTTCAGACTGTCTGCTGTGGTGCAGTGTTTTGGTTCTAGGAGAAAACCATTGATAACACTCTGATGTTTACAGCTGCTGCTAAGCAGTGTTGTACAGAGCCAAGGCCATGGTCAGTGGAGGGCACATGGAGCTGGGAGGGAACAGAGTGAGGACAGCTGACTGATAGTGGCCAAAGGGACGTTCTCTATCAGCTGACAGCAAGCAGAAATTGTATTGAAAGGGGTGGGAGTTCATCTCAGTCTCTTCACTGCCCAGGGTCCAGCTGAGCATCAGTCTGGTGGTGCTGAGCAAGTGCTTGTGCATCAGTTGTTACATACGATTCTATATCAACGGATATATAGTGATAACTATTACTCCACTTCTTTTATCTCTCTTAGTAAACTGCTTTGTTACATCCCAGAAGTTGTACTCTTTTTCCCAGTTCTCATCCCCATCCCACTGGGAATTGGGCAGTGCACAAAGCACTGTGTGCTGCTGAGCCACATGTTGGGTTCAACAACCACTGTCATTTTGGTGCCTGATGTGAGGCTCCAAGGGTTGAGATAGCAGCACATCTGTCCAGAGCGGACAGGGCTTTGTGGGAGCTGGAGAAGTGCAGGCCATGGTGCTGATATGTGTGGATGTGCTCCCTATGTGTGGAGCTTGTTGAGTCTTCTCATGAAGCTTCACTGCACAGCTCCTTACTTGGTGCTTGGATGCTGCATTAGGGTATTTATTTTGCTATGCTGTTTGACCTCAGTTTGTACCACAATAAAATTGGCAGCTGACAAAGTGAAGTTTTGTGCACATTCAGCTCTGCGGTCATCTTTGGGTTTTGGAAGTAATATTGTCCATATGATTAGGAATTACACAATTTACATTGTCGCCTCTGTGAGTCCGGGGGTGTACTGGATATTGTGTTGAGGGACATGGTTTAGTGGGAGCTATAGGTAATAGGTGAACGGTTGGACTGGATGATCTTTTAGGCCTTTTCCAACCTTGGTGATTCTATGAATCTATGATTGAGGTTAAACAATTATTCAGGAATATCAGTGAGAGATCTGCCCCAAGGTGAGAAGGCTCTGCATGGCAGAGGGTGTGGGACGGTCTGGGCAGCTGCCTGGAGTGGTGGGCACCCCCAGGGCTTTGGAACTTCATCTCCGAGCAACTGCAGGATCCTGATAAACTGGTAGAATATTGGGGGCAGGTCTGCTGTGGCACTGGTAACCCCCAAGAGGCACAAATGACTGCAGTGTGCCAGATCCAGAGAGCTGGATCTGCTGACAGTGCTGCAGCCTCTGCAACTCCTGGCACAGACCATGCAGCAGCTCCAAGGTTTTGCTACACGTCCTGCAGTTGCTCCAAGCTCTGGGCAGATCCCTCTGTCACTCCACCCCTCATAATGAGCTCTGCAGTTACTCCTGCTACGGGTCCTGTAGCTGTTCCAAGTATGGTAATAAGAAAATGGTACAAATTCCTCCCAAGGGAGGAAGTACAGCCCTGCGGTGGCTCCAACCCCTCCAATGAGCCCAGTGGCTGCTCCAACATAGTCACAGGTCCTGTGGTGGTTCCAGCTCTGGCAATGAACTCTGAGGTCACTTCAACTCCTGCAACAGCCCAACAGCCACTTCAGCTCCTACAGTGAACCCTGTGGCTGTTAAAACCCCTGCAACTAATCCTGGACTTGCAGACAGATGCGCATAGGGATTAGTTCATATATGTTTGCAACTGCATATGTTGTATATGTGTGAAAATACACTAAATATATTATATATGTATAAATACATTTGTCATAATTATTATCCTTTTCTTTTTCTCTTTGTCTCAACCCATAAACCTTAAACCACAGCACTGCCTTGAGATGCTTACGGATCTCCTTGGGACTATTCAATCTGATCTGGTCACACAGTGAAGAGCACCTGAAGATCTCAAGGTTTTCTCAGGGAGCAGCTCCTGAGGTATATTCCTTACACCAGCTTTGGAAGAGGCCTCCCTCCAGTTCTCTGGTCCTGCTCTAAAGGGGCCCTCTTGTTATGGCAGTGCCAGCAAGGAGACCAGCTCTGACAGACCTGTTCATATTGCCGGCTACTGACTGCAGCCCTGGATTGCTGCTGTAGAGGCAACAGGACTGTTGTGAGACACACAAGACCTTCAGGACTGCACAAATGAGAGGACTCAAGAGCACTGCAGCACTGGTAAGAGCACATGAATGAAAAGAGCACGTTGAGCTGCTGTCTGTGGCTGTACCTCCCCAAATCCAGGCAAAGTAGGAAGAAAGAAAATCTAAGTAAGTCTATTTTGAAAGCTTTTTAGGTATCTTATAACATATTCAGGGAATCTGGTTCCATGTTTACATGAGTTCTTGGAGTGAGAAAATGGAAATTAGGTAGGAAAGAATTTAAATACATTTTTATTTATAAGTTCAATAACATTTTTTTTTGCACATTCCTATATCTCACATAATCAAACAGACAAAGATGCATAAAACATAAAGAACCACCACTGGGAATCCTATTGAGGAAGTTGTGCATTTTATTGTAGCTGGAATAGTGCTTATTGCAACACCTTCCTGAAAGCGTGCTTGATCTCCCTGTTCCTCATGCTGTAGATAATAGGGTTTAGTGTTGGAGGAACCACTGCATACAGAAGTGCCACTGTCAGATCCAGGAGTGGGGAGGAAATGGACGGGGGCTTCAGGTAGGCAAAAGCACCAGTGCTGAGAAACAGGGAGACCACAGCCAGGTGAGGGAGGCACATGGAGAAGGCTTTGTGCCGTCCCTGCTCAGAGGGCATCCTCAGCACAGCCATGAAGATGTGCACATAGGACACAACTATGAAAACAAAGCAACCAAAGCCTAAACTGACACCAAAAAAGAGAAATGCAAATTCCATGAGGTAGGAGCCAGAGCAGGAGAGCTTGAGGATCTGTGGGATTTCACAGAAAAACTGGTTGACAACATTGCCTTGGCAGAGAGGCAGTGAAAACGTACTGGCAGTGTGCAGCAGGGAATAGAGAACCCCAGTGCCCCAGGCAGCTGCTGCCATGGTGGCACAAGCTCTGCTGTCCATCAAGGTCCCGTAGTGCAGGGGCTAGCAGATGGCAACGTAGCGGTCATAGGACATGATGGTGAGAAGGGAATACTCTGCTGAGAGGAAGAAGGAAAAGAAAAAGAGCTGTGCAGCACATCCTGTGTAGGAGATGGCCCTGGTGTCCCAGAGGGCGTTGGCCATGGCTTTGGGGAGAGTGGTGGAGATGCAGCCCAGGTCAAGGAGGGCCAGGTTGAGGAGGAAGAAGTACATGGGGGTGTGCAGGCGGCGGTCGCAGGCTACGGCTGTGCTGATGAGGCCGTTGCCCAGGAGCGCAGCCAGGTAGATGCCCAGGAAGAGCCAGAAGTGCAGGAGCTGCAGCTGCCGCGTGTCTGCCAACGGCAGCAGGAGGAACTCGCTGATGGAGTTGCTGTTGGACATCTGCTGTTGTTGGGCTTGGAGTCCTGCTCAGAGTGCAGAAGATAATGACAAGTCCAGACCATTCTCAGACACACTCCTCCTGCTATAATATGAAATGTTTTTATTCTCTTACAACAGTGTACATTTAGCACCATTACTTGCATTTAATTTCATGTATTTCAGCATTCCTTAAGCAGAAGCAGCATATGGAGCTCTAACCTTCCTTTTATTTTCTTATGCCTTCTCCCTGGATATTTTCATCTGTTTCATGTCTCATATCTTTACCCCAAGTGCTCTTAGAGCCCCCTACCCGAGCTTCTGTGGCATTCAGTTTCAGTTAGAAAATGCTGCCTGTTTGTAGGATAAGTGAATTATTCATGCCTACAGAAAATGAAGATAATTCCATCCTTCGAGAAAGGGGAGACTGAAAGCACATCATGTGTGAGTGTTCACAAAACAAGCAATTGATTGATGAAAAATTCTCAGAACTCTTATTGCCCCTTTTAGATTTCTGACTCCAAACCTCTTTGCCTCAGAACAGGAAATGGAAACCCCCTGCCTTGGCTCTCCTCTTGCAAAGTGCCCTCAGAAACATTCCGTTGTGCAGTGGAGTTGTGATCCCCTGCCCCAGGCAGCAGCTGTGGCAGCACAAGCCCTGCCGGGGGGCTCCTTCCCCCCACCCGTCTCCCTGCAGCACCCTGGGCAGCTCCCCGGGCAGGCTGAGTGCTGAGCCTGGCAGGCGGCAGAGTCCCATACCCGGCACACAGCCCCTGGGGCACAGCAGGGACCCTGCTCTGCAGGACAGCCCTGGGCACCCGCCTGCAGCCCCGGCTGCACAGCCTGCAGCCGTGCTGGGACATGCAGCCCTCAGGGCTGTGATTTCATACTGCAGTATGGAAGCCCTCAGCTGGAGCAGAAGGCTTTTTCCACAGTAAAGAAACATGCAGTGCCTGCATCCAGATCTCCTATGGGATGTCCCAAATTAAGTTGACCCTCTATGAAAAGCAGCTCATGGTCTGCAGTGAGACTTACCCTGTCATGGTCTGTGAGCAATGCTCCTGCAGTGAGCTCACAGACCTCTCACACCACACACATCCTGCAAGCTCTCTTCAGTTTCTCTCCTCTCCTTCTGTCACCTGCAGGCTGTGCTGTGCACAAGAGCTGCTCCTGGGCACAGCTGTCTCTCTGCAGCCCTGCACACTTTTATGAGCTCCCTGTGTCCCAGGAGCCTGGACGGGCAAGCAGCAGATTATGTCATTTTTATCTTTCCGACTTGTCTCCCCTGACATGTCCCTGGGTCCTCATGGCCAACAGCTCCTGAAAGACAACAGCATCATGACTGTGCTTTGAAATTCGCTCAATTAACCACCACATGTCCAGTGGTCAGTGACTGATTGGAGACATATGGGGAGTGCTCCCAGAGATCGTTTGATGAAACAATAAGGGCAACCAGACAAGGAAGGCAAGGTTTGGACTTTCCCTGTGCAGGGCAGTGATCCAGCTGAGGCAGTGCAGGAGTCTCATCCCTTGACAGAAATCCTGGAGCTGAAATGGGATTCAGCTCCCTACACACCCACAGGAGCTGGGATTCCTCTGGTTCAGTTCAGAAGAGCACAAGGAGTTGCCTGCATGTGAGCTCCTGCTCTGAGTCCTCGGTCCTTCAGCTGGGAGGCAGCTGCTCACACACAGACACTGGGTGATGCCCAAGGTGCCTGGGCTGCTCCTGATGTGTGCCAGTGCTTGTAAACCATGTGGGAAATCCCTGAGATAGACAGCTCCTTCCTGGGCATCAGCCGAGGGCCAGAGAGGGGATAGCACTGGCTGTCTGGTGAATTCACTCACAGCTGCAAGAGCAGCACAGGGCCTTCAGGAAAGCCATGCCCATGGTGTGACCATGTTGCTGTGTCAACTCCAAGGCCCACGATCAGTCTAATGTTTGTGTGCCACCTTCTGCACACTGATACCATAGATTAGCTATCCAGTCAGGCTATGTCCAGTGATGCTTTCCAATTAGGATGTTTACTTCTGTGGTTTTGCACTAATGCAAACACCAACACACAAGAAGCTAGAAATCTTGATAGAGCTGCAGGCCTGAGCTCCTGTTTGGACCATGGGGACACAGTTTAATGGCTTCCACAACTGCACTGTAGCACAAGGGGGATACCGAGTCTTTAGGATGGATGGGCGAGGAGATAAAGAAGGGTGAATGCCCTCTGTGAGAGTGCACTGAGCTCTGCCTGGGGATGGAAGAGCAGACAGGTCAGAGCTAATGGAAATGGCAAACAGAGGAGACCATCAGTGTCTTTTCCTGTCTTCCTGATCAGGGAGAGTAAATGGAAGGTGCCCTCTGCAGACAGATGGGAATCTGATGTTGTCTGTCCCTTGTCCCATTTGGTGGCCTTTGTCACTCCATTATCTGCAGCAGGGACAGCACAGCAGGGCATGTGGCATCCAGCAGATCCCTGGAGAGCACAGATGGCAGCTTCTTGACCAAGCAGTGGAGGAACCAAAGAGGAGAGGTGCTCTGCTGGATCTCATACTCTCCGGCATGGAAGGACTTGTGGGAACTGCGAAGGTGAAAGGGGCATCAGGCCACGTGCAAGATGCAAATGTATCTCTTTTTATTTATTTTGAGGCTGTAAGCTTAATAGTTGATCATAAATGTCAATAAAACTGAAACAAATAATTGAAGACAAAGATGGAAATCATTGAAATTGTGTTCACCCTTCTCAACATGAAAAATTCTCATGAGTCTTGTTCCATTTTAAGTTGTAAATATGAATCTTTGAGGTGATTTGATGTCTTTTTTTTTCTTTTACTGAAACTACAATGTTTTCCAGAACTGTGTTCGCTGGACACAAATGTCTTCAGATTCAGAGACACAGACAGTGGTGCCAGTGCCAATGCCCTGTGACTATAGCCCGGTGCCCAGCACTACTCTTCCCTGCTGCCTATTTGATGTGTCTCATCCTCCAAGTTTTTTCAGCTCTCCTAAATAAATGGCCATGGTTAAGGGCATGTTTTCAGCAGGCCATTTGGGCACAAACTACTCCCACTGCCCTCCAGATTTCTCCATCCCTTGCTCTTTGTTCAGTCAGATACCTCCCAATTATCTGTCTGATTTCTGACTTTCAGGGGGATTACTGGAATTTGTTCCATCTCCCCAAAGTCTGAGAATCAGTGAGAATGTGTTAACCCGTCTCAATGTGTGAAATACTCACAAGTCCTGATCAATTTTAAGTTGATACCTCTCAACTATCTGGCTGATCTATCCCAGGGAGATTACTGGAATTTGCTCTATCTACCAGAGTCTGATGGCCTCTGTTGTCAACTACTTCACTGTGATTCAATCTATCCTATCCTACCTCAGAATAAATCATTTCTTTTAAAAGTATTCCATATGAAAGACAAACTTCAATAGATGCAGCTTGAACATGGCATGCAGTTGATCACTGTGTTTTACTGTTCATTCAATTGCATCACCTTTCTTTCCATTTGCTGGCCAGATAAAAAAGAGAAATCTTTCCTTTTCCATGTTGAGCTGGTTCTCTGAGGAAAGCCAGTGGGAGTTGGTGCAAAGCAGTTTTAACACTGAGCGGATGAATGCAGAGGAGAAGAGTGATGTGAAGAAAAGTGATGCAAGTCCCATAGGTCCATTGTGAGCAGAAATTGGGTGGGGAGGTTGAGAAGGACCTTTGTCAACACAGTAACAGTACAGAACTCATTGGGACATCCTGGATTGGTATCAGTTGCACAGTGCTGCTTTAATGTCTTCTTTAAACCCAACTATAAATAAATAGACAATAAATTTATACTGGATTCTTTAAGCTCTCTCCAGATATCCCTCCTTTTTGCTGAACAAGTTCTGATAACCTGAAGAAGATAACAAGATGGCATAAGGCACAGGAGATTCTTTAGGTTATAATGGTCCCAGGGTGCATTTGATGCTGAGTTCATCAGCCTCTAGTGCAGAGAGAAGTTTGCACAAAGTGCTCAACAAGACAAAGTCAGAAGTAACAGTGAAGTTTCTTGGAGTATTAATGGGCCCGCTGAGGAACATTACCAAGTAAGCTTCCCAAGGGACTTGTTAGAGAAGATAACTGGAAGCCATGACTACAGGCAGGCAAAGGCACTGGCATGCTAAGAAACCTCTCCTTTGCCTTACAAAGCAGACAGGTCAAGCCCTGATTGCAAGACCAGTGGTAGAGAGGTCCTGTATGTCATGTTGGCTCTGGGCATTTCCTGGGGCAATGTGTTGGAATTTTGTATGATGTTAAATGAAAGACATGGGGACAGAAGATCCCAGGCTCTACATGTGGTGCAAGGACGCTGTGAGGTTCATGTCCCATATGAGACCTATGTTTCATTGCAGGATGTGAGCAGGGATGTGAGAAGGGCCCAGTCTGAACAACCAGCCAATCCCTGTGAAACTCTGAACTTCAGATCTCTCGGTTTCAGTGCCCTCCTTTGCACATTCTCCCAGAGTTTGAAGTCCTTTATGTTCTGTGGTGCCCAGAACATAGTGAGGCAGTAGCAATGCAGAGCAGAGGGACAACCCTTTCCCTCACCCAGCTGGCAATAAGTTGTTTCATGCACTCCAGGGGACTGTTGTCTTTCCTGGCTGCCTTGGCACACTGCTGACTCACATTCAGTGTGATGCTGACCAGCACCCCAACCCTTTCCAGTCAGAATCCTCTCCAGTGTCCCATATCCAGTCAGTGTGTATGTCCAGCATTGCCCCTACCCAGGTGCACAATCAGGCACTTGTTCTTGTTATACTTTATGCACTTGGTGCTTAGTACCAACTGGTACCCACTTCTCTGACTTGTCCACATCTCTCTGCAAGTCCTCTCCACCCTCAGTGGAGGCAACAGCACCTCCTCATCTGGTCTCATCAGCAAACTTGCTCAGAACGTCTTCTAGTCCTGCATTCAAGTCATCTGCATAAACATGAAAGGAAAGTGGCCCCAAAATGGAACCCTGGGGACCCCGACAGTGACCATCTACCAGCCTGATGGAAAAAACTGACTATAATCCTTTGGGACTGACCTACTGGCCAACTGCTCACCCACCACATTGTGTTTCTGTCTAGCCATATGCAGAACATTCTGTCCAGAAGGTTGTTGTGAGAAACAGTATCAAAATCTCCACTGAAATCCTCAAGGATTACATCAACTGGCTTCCCTTGGTCAACTAAACGGATAACTGTGTCACAAAATGAGCTTAAATTAAACAGGACCTTTGCCTCACAAACTTGTGTTGGCTGCGACCAATGACAGAATTGTCCTTCAGCTGTTTTTCCATAACTCCCACCATCATTTTCTCCATAATTTTACCAGGCTCTGGACTGACAGGTCCATAATTGCCCATGTCATCTTTCTTGCTCTTCCTTACAATGAGACAACATTTGCCAGCTTCCTGTCAGCTGGCATGACCCTAGACTTCTTTAGATGCAATTGAAATGAGAGCCCAGAGCACACTAAGTTTTCATCATTGAAAGAAAGTAGATGTGCCATAGCTTTGCAATGCCTTGAACTCCAGAGTATGCCACAGATGGAGCAGAGGGGAAGATTTGCCTCTTCTGTAGTGAACTCATTCTTTTGGTAAGCAGAATAACACTACCTGATACATGAGGACTGTGTCTCTGCTCTGCTCTGCTCAGCTCACAGGGCAGAGGTTCAGGGTGTTGCTCTCATGTCAGTGCAGGTAAACTCACTTTAACCTTTTTTCTTCTGTAAATGCTTCCTCTGTTTGTATGCTCAGATACACTTCCACATTCCCTCAAGTACACTTCCATATATCATTAACAATTACACTTTCTTATACCATCAAAACTGTTTGTCAAACAGTACAGTTCTTCAGTTCACATAAACTCCCTTAATACAGTCTGTATTCTTCAGTTATAAACACTGTGCCACAGAACCAGCACTGATTGAACCACCTCCCTCACACACTTCCTCGCAAGCAGTACATAGTATTACATAAATGGGTTGACACTCATTGGTCGGGTGGAATGTACACCTCTCCTCAGGACAATCTTACTAATCTACAGAGTACAAACTCCTGTCTTCTTACATACAAGCAGAAAGTACTTATGAGTGGACACACAACACAGTCTTTCACTTTGTCCGTGTCTGGCCATTTCCCTCACAGGAGGAAGGAAACATGGATCGGGACTCGGCACTCACCCTGCAGCTGTTCTGTGTCTCACTCACACCACACTCACTCTGACATTTAGATCAAAAACCATGGTTTATTCATACTACACAATGCTGACAACGTTTTCTAGCTGGAATCTTAATAACACTCATACTCTGGTCGACCAGTTGCAAACGTTAATGTTTTTCCCAGAGTCGGCTTGACACACGGTACCAAACACTTAAAGCAGATGATAATATTGAACATACAACCTATAACCCCCGTGATTACAACTTGGAGAACCCAGGCTACCATTTGACAGGCTATCCACTATATCCCATACCCATAGGAGAGACCAACCTAGGTCCCTCCTATTGTCACCCACCTGGGAGAGAGTACTTGTTCTTGTTTCCATTCATATGACATACAGTTCCCTTTCATAGGAACTCACCCAAGGAGTCTTCCTACCCCAGCTGGCAACCAAAGCCATGAGCTCACCTCCCTGGGAGCAGCACGTATGGCTGTAAACTGTGTAGGATGTCTCCTCAAGACATATGGGCTCCACTTACCATACACATACCTGGTCCACATATGGGTGGTCCTTGTCTGTCCCTGCAGTGATCAGGTGAGGAAGGGAGTCCTTCAGAGAAATCTCAGGGTGCGCCAAAAGTGTCTCCCTCTCAGCTGGTCCTGCAGCGAACAGAGCTGGTCCCACCTGGGCCGCCAAATTGACTACAGGAATTGAACTCTATAACCTCTATAACTGATACAGTCTCCCATGACATCCTTATAACAAAGCTGAGGAAGTATGGGATAGGTGATTGGACAGTGAAGTGGGTCGAGAATTGGCTGACTGGCAGAGTGCAGAGTGTTGTCGTTGGCGGTGCAGTGTCTGGCTGAGGGCCTGTAACGAGCGGCATCCCCCAGGGGTCTGTGCTCAGTCCGGTCTTGTTCAACATCTTCATCAATGACCACCCTCAGCAAGTTTGCTGATGACACGAAGTTGGGAGGATTGGCTGACACGCCTGAAGGCTGTGCTGCCATTCAGCGAGACCTGGACAGGCTGGAGAGCCGGGCAGTAAGAAACCGGATGAGGTTTAACAAAAGCAAGTGTAGAGTCTTGCACCTAGGGAGAAATAATTGCATGCACCAGTACAGGCTGGGGGAAGAGCTGCTGGGGAGGAGCTCTGCTGAGAGGGACCTGGGCGTCCTGGTGGACGACAGATTAACCATGAGCCAGCAGTGTGCCCTTGTAGCCAAAAAAGCCAATGGCATCCTGGGGTGCATTAAAAAGAGCGTGTCCAGCAGGTCGAAGGAGGTGATCCTCTCCCTCTACTCTGCCCTGGTGAGGCCTCATCTGGAATATTGTGTCCAGTTCTGGGCTCCCCAGTAAAAAAAAGACAGGGATCTCTTAGAAAGAGTCCAGCAGAGGGCCACTAAGATGGTGAAGGGCCTGGAGCATCTCCCCAATGAGGAGAGACTGAGGGAACTGGGTTTGTTTAGCCTTGAGAAAAGAAGGCTGAGAGGGGACAGGATCCAGGTTCTATAAATATTTGAGGTGTGGGGGGCAAAGTGTTGAGGCCAGACTCTTTTCAGCAGTGTGTGGAGACGGGACAAGGGGAAACAGACAGAAACTGCACCATAGGAAGTTCTGCACTAATGTGTGCAATAACTTCTTTACGGTGAGAGTGACAGAGCACTGGAACAGGCTGCCTAGGGTGGTTGTGGAATCTCCTTCTCTGGAGATATTCAAGACCTGCCTGGATGCTGAGCTGTGCAACGTGGTGTAGGGAACCTGCTTTGGCAGGGGGCTGGACTCAGTGGTCTCTGGAGGTCCCTTCCAACCCCTACAATTCTGTGATTCTGTGAATATCATGGAGTTGTTTGGATGGGGAAAGACTACCCCTTTGAATGACCTTTTGTCAGGGCATGTCCTGGGATTCCTAGGATCCTCAAAATGCAGCACTGCTTCTGTCACTGAAAAATGGGGCCCTGTGTGGGACGGAGGGAGGGTCCATGAGTCCCTGGCCCACCTGACTGAGTATTTCCATGGTCTTAGCAAAGACATACTTACAACTTGAGAATGACAGTTAGCTGTGTTCATGGTGGCATGGCCACTTTTAATGGCCTTGAACTGTCTGAACATAACTGAAGAGGCTCAGGCTGATGCAAATCAGCTATTGAATGATAGTGTTGAAAAACTGGAAAGACAGGTGGCAGTTTTGATGGGGAAAAAACCTAATTCAATCATTCTCCTATGGAAGATCAGGAACATCTCTCTGGAAGACCATGGGGACCCTGTACAAGGGAATCTGTATAAAATGGACTCTGTAAATGAAGGCACTAAAAGGTCAGATTTTGAGGTTCCATTTGGACTAGATCTATTTGAGATCTGACTGATTGTAACCCAAAAATGAAAAAAAAAAAAAAAAAAAATGCAGGATAGGCTGGTGGGAGTGCCCTGACCAGTATCCAACCCCCCAAACCCTGCTGCCCATAATACAGCAGCTGAACTGATGGATATAGTACAGTGGTTTAGACAGAAACCAAGAGAGCATGCCAGCATAGCTGCTCTGGTTATGGGACATGGAGGCAGAAAGCGCTGTGGTGAATGGACTGGAAATTTCAAAACTGACATCCATTACTACTCACCCTGCCCTCAGGCAAAGACTGTATGCTCTGTCCAACATAATGAGGATAGCCATTTGATCAGTGAATGATTTATATGGCTGTGTGTCATATAACATGGCCAAATAAGAATGACATACCATTAAATATCAGCCTGTGGTCCTCTATGGAGGACTAACAAAATTATATTAGAGAATTAGGCATGAAAGAGGCAATCTATGAAGATGATTTTGAGAGTCCAGTCAATAAATTTTTCATCAGGAACGAGGGATCTCATCCTACAGCCATCACCTTTACATCAGTATGGGTCTATGTTATCCATACTGAACCCCCCAGTGGCCCTCAGGTGCTGTAATACAACAGGCTGCCCAAGTGATGGGGAGACAAGAGTGCCTACGGCCAGATGCAGGCTCTGAATGGTGGTGGAAAGGTCTGAGAAAGGCAGAGAACCATCTGCTGCCATGACTTAGGCGTCCAGCCCCTAAGGTAATCCAGTCTGGACCCATTAGGGTCTTGAGACAACAAATGTTTAAAGACCAGATTAGAGCAGGAGTTCAGTTTAAAAAGATCGATGGACAGCATAATCAGGAAAAAATATCTGTTAAACAGGCCCAAGCACTGAGTATTTATAGTCCAACCTTTTCAGCCAAACTAGATGTGAATGTAACTCAAGAAGGGTCTGGATGGGGGCTCTGGCAGAGCCAGAGTTCTTTGTGAACCCCTATGAGGTTTTGGCCACAGGTTTGGCATGGAGCAGAATAAAGATACATCACAGTTGAAAAGCATTTATTGGCTACCTATTCTACACTACAGGTGGTAGAACCAGTAGCTCAGATTTCAGAGGTTATCGTTAAACAACAAGGCCAGTCCAGGGGTGGGTAAAAGATCTAACACACATCTCTATGATGGGGGTGGCCCAATCACAAGCAGTGGTGCGCTCAGTTGTTCTGCTTGCCTGCTCCTCAAGGAGTTAAGAGAAATCTATGCCTGTTGCGTGTTTGAGTGCATGCGCAATGCCATGTGGAGGGCTTATCACAATAAAGATTGGCGGATTTGCTGCGTAGACCGGTCAGAACTCAGATCTGCGTTGTGCTTCCTGTGGCACCAAACGCCCAACAGTGGCAGTTCCGTGTATTGGCCAGCAGGTGGCAGCAGAGACCACGGAAAGAACGTCTGCGGGACAGACCCTGGGGATCCGTTCTCTTTTGATTATAGGGGAAGAACACAAAGATGGAAGAGGAGGGAAGGGGGAAAAAAAAAAGAAAAAAAGAAAAAACCAAACCACAGCAAACAAATAAAAACTTCTCCAAACGTAGCAAACTTTAATGTCTGTCAATAAATAAATGAGTAATTGAATTGATGTCCGTTTCAGACAGTCCCCTGTAGAATCAGGGTAAGGGTTAGGATTAGAGTTACATTGCAGGTTAATGCTGTTATCTTTACAGCTCCTGTGAGGGTTGGGGTCTGGGTCAGGTGTTTAAAAAATGAAATGAAAAAAGAATTAAAAAAATATATTGAAAGCTTCAGATTTCCTTAATCTTTGTGGGAATCATATAATGTGCAACTCAGATCTACCTCTTCGTACCTCTTTTGTGGTGTAGGGAACCTGCTTTGGCAGGGGGACTGGACTCAGTGGTCTCTGGAGGTCCCTTCCAACCCCTACAATTCTGTGATTCTGTGAATATCATGGAGTTGTTTGGATGGGGAAAGACTACCCCTTTGAATGACCTTTTGTCAGGGCATGTCCTGGGATTCCTAAGATCCTCAAAATGCAGCACTGCTTCTGTCACTGAAAAATGGGGCCCTGTGTGGGACGGAGGGAGGGTCCATGAGTCCCTGGCCCACCTGACTGAGTATTTCCATGGTCTTAGCAAAGACATACTTACAACTTGAGAATGACAGTTAGCTGTGTTCATGGTGGCATGGCCACTTTTAATGGCCTTGGACTGTCTGAACATAACTGAAGAGGCTCAGGCTAATGCAAATCAGCTATTGAATGATAGTGTTGAAAAATTGGAAAGACAGGTGGCAGTATTGATGGGAAAAAACCTAATTCAATCATTCTCCTATGGAAGATCAGTAACATCTCTCTGGAAGACCATGGGGACCCTGTACAAGGGAATCTGTATAAAATGGACTCTGTAAATGAAGGCACTAAAAGGTCAGATTTTGAGGTTCCATTTGGACTAGATCTATTTGAGATCTGACTGATTGTAACCCAAAAATGAAAAAAAAAAAAAAAAAAAAAATGCAGGATAGGCTGGTGGGAGTGCCCTGACCAGTGTCCACCCCCCAAACCCTGCTGCCCATAATACAGCAGCTGAACTGATGGATATAGTACAGTGGTTTAGACAGAAACCAAGAGAGCATGCCAGCATAGCTGCTCTGGTTATGGGACATGGAGGCAGAAAGTGCTATGGTGAATGGACTGGAAATTTCAAAACTGACATCCATTACTACTAACCCTGCCCTCAGGCAAAGACTTTATGCTCTTGTCTGGAGGGCTTATCGCAATAAAGATTGGCGGATTTGCTGCGTAGACCGGTCAGAACTCAGATCTGCGTTGTGCTTCCTGCGGCACCAAACGCCCAACAGTGGCAGTTCCGCTTATTGGCCAGCAGGTGGCAGCAGAGACCACGGAAAGAACGTCTGCGGGACAGACCCTGGGGATCCGTTCTTTTGATTATAGGGGAAGAACACAAAGATGGAAGAGGAGGGAAGGGGGAAAAAAAAAAAGAAAAAAAAAAAAATCAAACCACAGCAAACAAATAAAAACTTCTCCAAACGTAGCAAACGTGAATGTCTGTCAATAAATTAATGAGTAATTAAATTGATATCCCTTTCCCGCCCCCCCCCCCCCCCCCCCCCCCAACTTCTGAGATGAAAAAAAAACACTTCTTTTAGAAGAAAACAGAGTAGTAACAACTTCTGTACCTACATTCACCACTCTGAGATCCTGTCTGGGTCTCCCAAGGCTTGTAAATAACCACTGGGTCGGTTCTGATGTCGCGTGATTTGTTGTCAGTTCTCTCATGGTTCTCCGGTCAGTTCTCCGGTGCCAGGATCTGCCACAGGGCATTCTGACCACGGGCATCATGTTTCTACGCTGCCGCCTGCATTTAACAGGCAATGGGACTGCCCAGCATGTGCAAGGCAGCACCTCTTTCACACCACCAGAATGTTTAAGGCTGTTGGGATTGTTGTTAGCGGCCCATTAACACTGAGGCTAGAGATACCCTTAGGATTGACATTACTATTAGCATTACTTTGATGGTGCCCTATCTGGGTCATTTCCAGGGGATGTCAGGAGTAAGGCACAGTGTCAGGAGAAAAAGAACAGACTCTGTTACTTTATAAACGTGATAATAGAGAGAGTTCATTGGAAAAAATACAACTCTTAAATAATGCAAAGCATGCTTCTGATTGGATGCAGGCATCATCTGGGCTCTGATTAATATTACTCTTAAGGTAAAGATTATTGTTACCATAATGATTTTTTTTTTGGATTATGATCAGGGTTAAGGTTCCTTTTGCTACAAACTTCTAGCATCATTTTTGTTGTTGCATTTGGAGTTAGGGACGATTTTAGAATCAGGGTAAGGGTTAGGATTAGAGTTACATTGCTGGTTAATGCTGTTATCTTTACAGCTCCTGTGAGGGTTGGGGTCTGGGTCAGGTGTTTAAAAATGAAATGAAAAAAGAATTAAAAAAATATATTGAAAGCTTCAGATTTCCTTAATCTTTGTGGGAATCATATAATGTGCAACTCAGATCTACCTCTTCGTGCAGTGACTGCCTGTAAATTTGCTGGAGCCTAATATAATATGGCCTTGTGCTTTCCACTAACTCACCTTCATTTCATTTTCATTACATTTGCTTGGTAGTCAGATTTTGGTGTGTGGATATTTTAAAACAATCTAACTGACATTAGCAAAAAATTAAAAATAAAATTAAAAAAAATGCACAACAGCATCGTATCAATTTTTATAGATAAGATAAAGAAGAGCAGTTTCCCTTAGTTTTCTGTGCCTCTTTACTTTCTTACCCTCTCCCCTTGTGTGAGAAACTCTCAAAGTCAAAGATTTCTAGTTAGGCAAAGATGGCAGCGATAGCAGCAGTGCTTATTCATTATTGCAATACTGCGCGCACATCCCCTATTGGCAAGGGAGAAACTGCACACCAGTCAGTGAAATCAATTCTGTTCTGTGCCCTAAACCCACTGCAGGTGATGCTCTCATGGCTCTCATTGGTTGAGCATCTCAGGCTCACAGACTCCTCGAGACTGTGGCTAGGATTCATTTCCATAGAAGGTCAATTACCAACCTCTTGTTTTTAGGTCTGCCTTGTACTTTTCTGCGGACAGAGAAGGGCAATGTTTCCAAAAGTCAGTACATTCATTCTGTCCTGTGCTGGGCTCTACCCACCCTGTATTTATCTTGTGCTTGTCTCAATTCTCCCCATGTCAGAATGCCCCCAGTCTGAACTTAATTCTGTTCAGCAACTTTCTTGGTGGAAAAACTACTTATACAGCTGTTTTACAAGAGGGTTATACATTCAGTTAGGGCCTACACTATGTACTGAAAATACTGGAAACTTCCACTGCAAAAACACAATCTACCTCTCCCATCTGTGCAGCCTTGCAGACCCAGAGCATGCCAGGTTATTTCTGCTTTCATAGCATTTGCATGCTGTAGGGTGAGCACAAGGTTCTGCTGCTTGATTCTTCTGCAAGAGCTGCCTACCGGCAAATGGTTGCAGGGATGGAGGATGTGACAGAAAGCATTTGTCTCCACAAGAGCAGAGTTACATTCAGTGCAGAGTGTGAGAGTCAGGTTGGTGTGGAAAAGCACTGACACGCTGGGGATGATGCAGTGCTCACATGTCTAACACTCACAGACATTACTGTCAGAAGGATGGTGCTCTGTTGTGCTTCTACCTTTGGCAGCCCCTGGAGAAATGCTATGGCACACAGAACACCTTTGTATTGCACTGACTGCTGCCATGCAGCATGGATTTAACACAGCAAATCCAGAGGAGCATGACTGCATCTAACTGCCCTGAGAAAAACTACTGTAGCTGAAGAGATGAGGAGGCAGCTGCTCATCTGCAGAACAAGCAGTACTGCCAGACATTGGGCCAGGTGAGCACCTCCTGCTGCAGCGTGATGATGACAGGGCTGGAGATGATCTGCAAAGCCAGCTTAAAAGTGGGAGACGTGAGTCAACATGGCAGGAGGACAGAGGTGTTAGGGAGCAGCCAAGGCATCAAAGAGTATCAGAAGGCTTTGAAAAGTATCACAAAGTGACAGCCAGGAAGACTGGGATATATCATGAGCAGCAACCTGGATGCTAGAGATTATTTGCTCCCATACAAAATGGTAGAGATCTTGCTGCAGACATCCCAAAGCCAGGCAAAATGGGAACCCAGAGCTCTGCCTGCACGAACCCCACAGCCATAGCATTGCAAGCTGAGCTGCCTTGCTGTTTGTTGCATTCATCCCAATCCCTGTGATTGAAGACTCAGAATGCAGTCGAGGCGATGACTGAGCATGAGAGTGACTTTATTCAATAAAAGACAGGAGGGCTTGAGAGGTCAAGGGTGAAGATGGGACTCCTCTTGTCAAGATGAGAGTGGCTCAGAGCTGGTGCTGCTGCCTGGTGCCTGGGACTGGCAGCCTGACTCTAAGTCCCCATCTAAGATGCTCAGCTTCACCTCACTGATGCTGCCCTGCTCCTGCATAGTGGTGCTGCTGCTGGGACACTCGGGCTGTGCTTGGGATGGGCAGCACTGCAAAGGCGCTGGGTCACAATCCAGGCAGGTGACTGCTGTGTCTGGCAGGCTCAGGTCAGGAGCTTCAGCAGAGCCAGGAGATATGAGAGCATGAACGTGGATGAGCCCCTTGTGTCCATCACTGTTACCATGTGGAAGGCTGTCATCCGAATTGCAGCGATTCATGCTTAATAAGAACTCTCCATTGATGGAAAGACACTGCTTGGTTTGGATCTTTGGGGTTGACAAGGGCTCGAATCACCTAGGAAGGCATAGAAACACAAGGGTTAGTTTCAAACATTTGCAAGTTGAATCATGAAAGGTTGTTGATACTTGGTAATAGAGTGGCGGCAGGAAGAAGCAAGTAGGCTTGAAGCAGCATAGCCACTGTCTTGAAAGTGATCCTCATTCAGGTCCAGCTCGTGTGTTGTTTCACTGTAATCTGCTTCTTTGGGTCTACCTAGTGGGCAGCAACACTCGAGCTGTTACTGATATCATTGAAAAGAACTGGAGACAATTGTTCTATTCCTAAGAGCTTCAAGGTGCCTAGAAGCACAAATAGAAACCAGCAGTATTTCATCACTTCACCAAAAGGAAGGTCAAACACCTGAGCTGTGAAGAGCAGTTACAGAACCTATGCATAAGATCACACCAGACATACTTTGTTCTAACAACAGTTATGGCACATAGTCCATTTCCTTCAATATTCCCAAAATGAAATGATGTGGAGCATTACAGGGAAAGAAACACTGCACACAGACACTATGACCCTGATTAGACTCAAGCAGCAGACTTAAAACAAGTCAGAGTTTTTGATTCCAGGATATTTCAGGACCTATCGTGTGAAATTCAGTTACACAACAGTGCCTAGGTGCCTGCGTTTCAAGCAACTTTCAGATCACAGCCATGTAAAATAAAAACAAATTCAGTGCAGAAATAGCAAGCCTGTACCTTAATACTCATGAGATTATCCATTTTTTACTGCATTCTGACTAAGTTCTAAAACTTGCTCATCCCAGTTCACTTCAACAAGTTCCACCAATTCAAGCAACGCAGTTCTGAAATCCTGTGTATGTTGTGCAGATAGAATTGAACAGTGCAGAAATAGTCTCTGACAGCTTTAAGAGCTCCGTTCTCCTTACAAACTCTCAGTCCAAAACTATTCAGTTTTAAGGAAATGAACACCTGAAGCAGTTGGATCATCTGCCGCATTCTGCTTCTTGGCATCATGATTAGCACAAAGGGTTTTCTGCTGTCCTGCAGAGATGGAAAAAGTCCTGCTTACAAATGGACCAAGTTTCAGTGTACAGCAGAGTTTGTACCAGACTAATAAGCCACGTCATTCAATTCATTTGCTCAGGTTGTTATGCACTCCGAAAGGAAACAGAACTAACTGCTGGATTCTGAAGGCAATCTGTGGGGTCCTACATTACCTCCTGATTCTGGAAGAGGAAATTCTAATAGCAAATGCAGAACTTTGATCTTTGTAGACATGAGAAGAGCTGGCATTTAGGAACATTCATTTCAGGGAAATCAAATGATGTGTCTGTATTTTTACTACAGATAGTATAGGGAGCAGCCAGTTGAAGAACCAGATACAAAAAATCCAGACCATTGGCAAGAAAATACTTCTCCTTAAATTCTGTATGCTATCATGGTACAGAATTAGGCTACAGTGCCACATAGGCCAACCAAGCGTAGAACCAATTCCACTAAATACTGGTAGACAAAGCAGCAAAAACAGGGACAATATTCAGCAGACAGGCCTTTCTACCCACAGCTCAGCATGTTCTGCCATCCGAAAAGCAAGGCCTCTTGTCAAGCTCAGCTATTTCCCTTCTCAGTGTATTCTAGCACCACTGATACCCACTGGTATCCTCCTGTAGAGTGCCATCATATTGTCATCATCCAAAGGGAAAACCCACACAGCAGAGCATACAGCACTACACCCATGCTCCAAATATCCGCCTGAAAAACAAAAAGACAAGCTTACAAACCTGAAGCACCTCAAATGGCTTCCTGACAGACTGGATTGTCTGCCCTTGCCAAAGCCCACATATAGCCCATGAAAAGCTGGCTCTTTCCCTCAGGAAAAAGAGCCTTATCGTCCCAGAGAAAGCATATAACCCTCATTCAATTGCCCTTTCACTCAGCTTAGAGCACTACTAAAACCAGCATCTTCACCTTAGCTCATCACACTGCTGCACTTCCTTTTACAAGGATTTCACTGGCAAAAATGAAATCAAAGCCGTCACAAGGGATTTAGCACAGTTACGTGTTACTGGCTACGAGAGCTGTCAGCACAGTCACCTGTCTGGCTTTGCTGCTGTTCTATTTATGTACAGGCACAACAAGGTTCAGACACCTCACAGTGCAGTTCTCACTTTGACTGTAAAGAAAAAGGAGGCTTGAAAAGCAGCGTGTGGAAAACAAAGAAACAAGAATTAGAACAACAGTGGGGCCATGGCACTTGTAGGAATTGCTCCGCCTTTAACAGCGATTCAAGAAGGATGAGGGCATTCCAAACCAGACCAGTTTGGACAGATTAACAACTGCAAGTAGTGGGTTCCAAAATTCCAGACATGAAATCAAAGCTGGAAAAACTCTTCACATTTTCATCTCTCAATTTTTAGTACATTGTGCATTACAACGGAAACAATTCTTCACATACAACTTGGAAGCTAAAGACAAGTCTGACAAAACAGACTGCACAAAAATGATGGATAATTAACAGAGCAAATTGCTCTTTCAAAACTTAGTAATAGAAAGAGATCTCTGAAGTTGCTGTTCTGTAGAGCACCAAAGCAGTCGCTTGAGGCAGTTCAGGATTAGCCTGAGACGAACCAGCCAGCTGTGTGAACTGAGACCAATTGCACTTCTTCTATTTTACTTTCATTCTATGTGACCTCACTAAGCAAATATTGTCTAAGACCATGAGTATCACATAAATGTGCAGATCTCAAGCTGCTCACTTATCTAGTACCCTTGGCATGATGCTTTATTTTCCTCAGCTATTCATCTAGTTTGTGCCTGTTGATTGTGCAACAACAGCCTGTTGGTCTCGATTACCTGTAAGAGGCTTTAAATTTGGCCAGGAAAAATCATTTGAGGATAAGTAATTATCTGGGACTCAGTAAGGCAGTCTTCCCATGCTTTCATAACAGCCGAGATACACACACACACAAACTCATGGAACCCCACTGCTTTGCACAATCCTGTGCACACTCACATGTGTCATGCACTGATTTCCCAGCCAGTCCTCATGGGGTCTATTACTTAGGACAGGAGTGCAGGGGAGCAGCCAGAAGCTGTTTGCATTCCCTGCTGTCTGCTTGGCAGCTTTGCTGGAGATGCTTGGGTTGCTTTGCTTTTCCTTGGGAGGTGGGAAGGAGCTTTGGGTTGGAGGCACATCCCGTGCCAGAGCATCTCGATGGCACGTGTGTGGCACTGATCTGCAGCAGATGAAGGGGAGGAGGTCCCAGCACAGCCCTGCACCATGCTCTGCCACACTGGGCAGCTTGTTCCTGGCTCAGCAGCGTCATCAGACAAGAAGCAGGGAAGGAAATCAAGGATGGGGGGTACCATCAAACGCAGTTAGTGCATGCCTGTGCAAGACAAACAGACCCAGAGCTTGCGGGTTATTCCTGCTTTTGTAGCATTTGTGTGCTGTAGCTGAGCAAAAGGTTCTGCTGCTTGAATCTTCTTCTGCAAGAGCCACCTACCGGTAAATGTCTGCAGGGATGGAGGATGTGACAGAAAGCATTTGTCTCCATGACAGCGTAGTTACACTTGGTCTAGAGAGTGAGAGAGGCAGGCAGCACTGCCTGATGTTGGTCAGGGCGAGCTCCTCCTGCTGCAGCGCGATGATGGCAGGGCTAGAGATGATCTGCAGGGACAGCTCACAGGTGGGAGCCAGGAATGGACACGGCGGGAGGACAGAGGTGTTAGGGAGCAGCCACGGCATCAAAGAGCATCAAAAGGCCCTGAAAAGCATCACAGCCACAGCCAGGAAGCTTGGGGTTTTCATGAGCAGCATCCAGGATGCTAGAGACTATTTGCTGCCATACACAACGGCAGCAGAGCTCTCGCTGCAGGCATCCCAAAGTCAGGCAAAATGGGAACACACCCAGAGCTCGGCCGCACAAACCCCACAGCCAGAGTGTTGTAAGCTGAGCTGCCTTGCAGTTTCTTGCACTCATCCCAATCTCTGCGAATGAAAACTCGGAATTCAGTCAAGGCATTGATTGAGCACGAGCGTGCCTTTATTCAATAGGAGAAAGGAGGGGGTGTGAGGTCTGGAGGAAAGATGGGACTCATCCTCTCTTGTAATCATGAGAGCTGCTCAGAGACCGTGCTGTTGCCCGGAGCCTGGGACTCGTGTCCTGATTCTGTGCCCCCCTGCGAGATGCTCAGCTTCTCCTCGGTGATGCTGACCTGAGCCTGCATGGTGGTGCTGCTGTCGGGGCACTCGGGCTGTGCTTGGGCTGGGCTGCACTGCAGAGACATTGAGTCCAGGCTGGTGCCTGAGGTGTCTGGTGGGCTCAGGTCAGCAGCTTCAGTAGGGATGGGATGAATGAAGGCTTCAACGATGATGACCTTCTTCTCTTGATAGCTGATGTTATACGGAAGGCTTTCATCTGAACTGCAGCATTCTGTGCTTAGTAACAACTCTTCATTGATGGAAGATGCGTCATCGTAACATGCCCTGCGTCTTGGGGATATACAAGGGCTCGGGTCACCTAGGAAGGAGCAGATGTACAGCAGTTAGTGTCGAACGTTCGCAAGATGAACCATGGAGATTCTTGACATTTGGCTATGTAGTGGTGGTGGGCAGAAGCAAATAGGCTTCTAGCAACAGTGTCACTGTCTTGAAAGTGATCCACGTGCAGGTCCAGCTCTTGTGTTGACAAGAGACTCATTTGGGAAAGACAGGGATCAACTGAAGATGTCAGGCACGGGCTTGAACGCCAGAAGGAGGTACAATCCCACTGAAAGCATGAATTCTAGCTGTGTTGCTGACAAGCAGTGTTTTGTAAGCTGGACTTGCACCCTTACCTGCCAGGACCAAGACTTCTGCTTCAGAGGGCTCCCTGGCACTGCTCTGCAGTTGGTGTTTGGCCACAGGGGATGGTTTTCCCAGGCAGAAGCAAGAACA
Source organism: Coturnix japonica (assembly GCF_054131305.1). Taxonomy (NCBI): domain Eukaryota; kingdom Metazoa; phylum Chordata; class Aves; order Galliformes; family Phasianidae; genus Coturnix; species Coturnix japonica. The sequence continues at coordinate 13,883,911 of NC_140671.1, read as the reverse complement.
CCAACTGCCAGCTGCTGACTCTGCCCTCTTCCTGGGAGAACTCATTCTGCAGAGAAAACAGAGCATGCTGTCAGACGTGGTGCAGGGTGATGGAAGAGCTGCACCGAGCCCTGGCCAAAAGTTGCCTGTTCTGGGCACTGCCTGCTTTCTGCTGAAACACAGCTTAGAAACGCCCTCTGTTTCAAACAGCAGAGGATGCTTCCATTCCTACAGCTCAGCCCTCAAGTCCTGAAGGCTAAATACCTCTCAACGATGTCAAGCAAGGACATGGATCCGGAGAATGTTGGAGGCTCAGGCTGCTTTGCTCTCCCAGGGCTGACCTTCACCAGGGAACAAAGGCCGTTGATGAGCTTGCCCCATTTCTTTGGCTCTGCGCAACAAAACAAAGAAACCAGTTCATTTCAGGCCTGGCTCGGTTGGACGAAGCTGAGCGCAATGCATTCGACAGAGCATGTAACAACGGGAAGAACATTCCCAACAAGGACACGCAAGAATGGATTTTCCCCATCCCTGGAGGTGCCCAAGGAGATTACTGTAGTTCTCTTTCTAAGCTTGCTGAACTTGGGCATAAACAAACCCCCTGAAAGTAACGTTCTGACCCTATTTGACTAACTCGCATTGTCAAATGTAAATTACGCACCTGGCTTTGGCAATGAATTGAGGAGGGAATCGGGAACTTTTCCGCTGATGAGTTCCATGCACTCACCAGGGAAAAGCCCAACCTGTAATTAGAACAAAAAGACAGGTGAGCATTAGCCCGAGCCCAGAGCCAAAGGGAAGGTCCACTGACAGTGACACAGGGCAACTGTTTGCATCCAGCAGCCATCCTGTGCAGGCAGAGCAGCTCCAAGCTGAGATTCCCAACTCTACTGAAGTTGTGCTCTCTAGTCAAAAACGTGTGCCTACCTCAAAGCCACGCTTGCCTCTCCACCAGGGGCTCAGCCTGTTGATATGTCCTCATATCAACAATGCTCACCAGATCTCCGACCTGAAAGAGATTGAAACATCAATCCCAGATTCAGCAAATCTGGTAGGAAAACAAAGCAGAAAGGACTGCCCTCTTCTATACACGACAACACGGAACGCCTGGAACTGCTTACCTCCAGAGAGAGCTCATCTGGCCCCTGGGCGACGTGGCTCTTAATAACATGGGCTGCCGCAAATGCTGGTACGTTTAAAGATGACATAGCACGCACCAGCTGCGGCTTCTGCATGTTATCAGCCTGCAAAACAGAGAACAGGCCGCGGTCAGGAGCTGAGGACAAACCACGAGGATTTCAAGGTGAGGAGCACATCTGCAGAGAAAGCTGCAGCAAATGCGCTCCGTCCTTCTCAGGAGCACTTCAGAAGGAGCTGCACGTCTCATAGCTCTGGAGCAGCACTTCTTCCCCACCCTTCACTACTCCAAGCAGCTCCAACAAACTTCTCAGAAGAAATCCAGGCCAGCACAGACCTGGCAGACCAGAACCAAGTGCAGCTTGTGTGACGGCAGTGCCCACTCCTTGCTTCCACCCTGCTCCAGCAGGTTAAGGAGTCTGAGCCTCACTGGCCTTTGACAACTCAAGACTTTCAGCACCTCATGCCAACATTTCTCACTAAGATACACCTAAGGCATTGAATTCTCTTCTCACTACCTCCTCCCAGTCCTCCCCTAGGAACAGAAACAATTCAGATTCTACAGCAAACACATCTACCCTGCAAGAGCACACTGAACCACCTGCAACAATGAAACATGGTTTTGGAGAGTGGGTTTGAAAACACACCTTTAGACAGCTGTCTCCCTGTAGCCAAAAGGAAACCAAGCAGCAAAAGAAGAGTCCAGCCTGAAATATGCCCATGCTACTAGCCCAGGTTTTTCACAGTAAATGCAGAATCCATCCTGCTCTTGAGTTAACAAATGACCAGTGGGTCTCCCCTTGCTCCACCCCTTCTCCTTCAAAGCCAGAAAAAGAAAGAAAAACAAGTAGAAGAAAACCCAGACGTACCTTTCCACACACAGAGCAGAAAGTGGAACAGCAGTTGTCTCCTTCCTGAGACATGGTGGGGCGCATCCCAGAGGAAGCCCAAGTTCTTTGCTTCTCTCCACAGGGACTTCAAGCACTCTTGGCAAGAGCTGCTTTGGTTCTTTCTTCAATTGCTTCCATCACCAGAATCTCCTTTGGAAAAGGAACCCGAATGAAAGAATCAGCAAATGAAAAAGAATGAGCAATAGCCACTTTACCAGCTTTCTTCTGACACTCAATTTAGACTCTTGACTCGGACAAGGTCTTAAAATCAGCTGGTTACAAGAACTGTCCCAAAATATATCCAACATCTGTACAGCTGCCGTTATTTCTGACAGCGAGTGTAATCACAGAATCATAGAATGGCCCGGGTTGGAAGGGACCTCAAGGATCATGAAGATCAATCACCTCCCTGTCCCTGCTGGCCATCCCCTCTTCTGATGGAGCCCAGGGGACCATTTGCTCTCTGAGCTGCAAGAGCACGCTGATGGCTCACGTTCTGTTTTTCATCCACCAGGACCCCCAGGTCCTTCTCTGCGGGGCTTCTCTTAAGGACTGCTCCTCCCAGTCTGTAGAAATGCCTGGGATTCCTCCAGCCCAAGTGCAAAACCTTGCACTTTGCTGTGTTGAACCTCATTAAATTCACCTAGGCCAACCTCTCGGTTGAGCTCCCTCTGAATGGCATCCCTTCCTTCCACTGCGTCAGCCGCACCACTCAGCAAACAGCAGAGGGTGCACTCCATTGCATCATTGGTGTCTCTGATAACCATGTAAAAAAGCACTGGTCCCAAGACAGACTCCTGGATGACACCACTTGTTATCGGCCTCCACCTGGACATCAAACCATGAGTCACCACCCTCTGTCCTCTACAAAACCTCTTTGTCTTCTACTCCTGCTGCAGCTGCAATGGCTGCACCAGCATGACTCACGTGTTTGACAATCCTCCAGCTCTGGCCTAGCCATGCACAGCAGCAGTCCGTCTCCCTCCCAGCTCACTCACCAGTGTGCTGCTGTGCCCCAAATTCAGTGCAGCAGCATTGAGAGCAGGCAGCACCCATCACCCTCCTCTAACCCTCTCTGCCAGCTGCGATGAGGACTGACACAGCACGCCCACCCCAGCCCAGCTTTTCTGCTGAGACACCTCCCAGCAACCACCCAGCACCAATCCCAGTTGCTGCAAACTGTCTGAGAGCCTGCTGGAGTGCACTGACAATAACTTTGTGGGCCAAGCATTAAGCACACCAAGCAGAAGGGAAGCATTACTGGACATGGTGCACAGCAGGGGTTAAGACTGGAGGTGGTCAGGGCTGTAGTGACCATGCCCTCCTAGAGTTCCTCATCTCAAGGAATGTGTGCCTGGCAAAAAGCAAAGTCAGGACCCTGAGCTTCAGGAGAGTCAGCTGCAGGCTGTTCAAAGAATTCTTGCATGAGAGACACTGGAAAACTGTTTTTAGGGGTAAAGGAATGGAAAAGAGATGGTAACTTTCTCAGAAAACCTTTCTCAGAGCTGGAGCTCTGAGCTCCATCCCGACCACACGAAACACAGCAGAGGAGGCAGGAAAGCAGCATGGCTGAACCTGCTGGTTACAGGGAGCAACAAGAAGGAAATGGAGAAACAGCGGAAACGGAGACATGCAGCCTGGTCGCTTTGGTGGCCTTCTACAGTGGAGTGACAGCATCAGTAGGGAAAGGAAAAGCAACTGACATCACTCAGCCAGACTTTTGCAAGGCCTTCGATGTTGAGCAAGTTTCCTGTTAGAACTCAGTGTGAACAAATCTACCACTGAGCAACACCCTGAGCCCCCACTCACCTCAGCAGAGGAAAGCCTGCACCCCAGCCTTCCGCCTATTCTGCTCCATTGATGGAAGCACACCGGGCATCATTGCTACTCACCCGACCAATGATGATAGGGGCAGAAAAGGGAATTCCTCTTTACCTTTCAGATGAAAAATTGATGACTGTGTGGAACCTTCCCAGTACCGCTGCGGGGCCTTCCTTTACTTGTATCCTGCTGCTCCGTGTCACAGTGGGAGAGCTGCTCTGGCCTCTCCTCTCAGCCTGTGCCTCCTGCAGTGTGAGCAGCTTTGTGGATAGAGGAGACACCCACACAGACTTGGGCCTGGATAGAGAACTGTGCCCTACAACATAGGTACATTTACATCATGCTCTTTTCCTTGTGTGTGAGCAATCCTTGCTCTTTTCAGATGGTACTATGAGCGTGTGACACCCCAAACACATAGTTAGCATCTGTCCATATCATTAAGGCTCTCGTCAAGGCAGTTATTTCAGCCTTCTGAGGGGTAGTCCCCATGGCTGATGGTTGTGCTTCCATTCCCTGCTCAGTAGCAGTTACTGCATGTCCTGCCTTACAGCCTCCTTGTCTCACAAAACTGCAGCTGCTGGTAAACCAGGCGTCTTCTGCATCTTCTAAGGGTTCGTCCTTCAGCTCCGACTGACTGGATGTAATGTGCAGCATCAGTTGTTTCAAAGCAGTGATGTCATCCTGGTTCTCCACCAGGGGAGTTCCGCTAAGGAAAGATACTGGGTTGGCAATAGTAGTTACAATTATTTCTATATCACCCTGCTCTACCAGGATGGCCTGGTATTTCGGGAATCTTTGGGGTGAACAGATGCCATTCAGAGGGACCTTGACAGGCTGGAAAGCTGGGCTCGGGTGAACCTAATGAGGTTCAACACAGCAAAGTGCAAGGTTTTGCACTTGGGCCGGAAGAACCCCAGGCACCTGTACAGGCTGGGAGGAGTTGTCCTTGAGAGCAGCTCGGCTGAAAAAGACCTAGGGGTCCTGATAGATGAGAAACTTAACATGAGCCAGCAGTGCGCTCTGGCAGCCCGGAAAGCAAATGGGATCCTGGGCTCCATCAGGAGAGGGGTGGTCAGCAGGGATAGGGAGGTGATCGTCCCTCTCTACTCTGCTCTTGTGAGGCCCCATCTGGAGTACTGTGTCCAGGTGCGGAGCCCTCAGTACAATAAAGATATGGAGATTTTGGAAAGGGTCCAGAGGAGGGACAGGAAGATGATCAGGGGGCTGGAGCACCTCCCCTATGAGGACAGGCTGAGGGAGTTGGGTTTGTTCAGCCTGGAGAAGAGAAGGTTGCGGGGTGACCTCATTGCAGCCTTTCAGTACCTGAAGGGAACTTACTCCCAGGAGGGGAGTAAACTCTTCGAAAGGGCTGATAATAGCAGGACTAGGGGAAATGGTTTTAAGTTGAAGGAGGGAAGATTTAGGTTGGATGTTAGGGGAAAGTTCTTTACTAGAAGGGTGGTTAGGTCCTGGAACAGGCTGCCCAGTGAGGTTGTGGATGCCCCGTCCTTGGAGGTGTTCAAGACCAGGTTGGACGGGGCCCTGGGCAACCTGATCTAGTAAAGGCGTATGTTTGGTGGCCCTGCTAGGCAGGGGGGTTGGAACTACATGATCCTTGAGGTCCCTTCCAACCCGGGTAATTCTGTGATTCTGTGATTCTGTGGGGTGAAAGCCAATGTCCCCCTTTTGCCTCCAATACAGTAAACACTGCATGAGATATTAAAACTGGTATCCTTTGGCCCAGTGTAGATTGATGGGCTTCTTGAATATTGAGCACCAGTGCACCCTGGATATCCCTTACTCACTTCAAGCTGTTTCAAGTTTACCATCAGTCCGTAGCTGTGTATCCATGGTCGGCACCCTCCTGTCATTCCTGGCAACGTATGGAGTTCCTTGGCAGTTTGCAGCTCAGGGGTTGAGCAGATGGCTTCTTTCTTGGCAGTCCTTAAGGTTCAAAGTCCAGCTGTCATCTCCTATCCCAAATACGTCACTTGCTGCTGAGTTAGTTGTGCTTTCTGTAAACCAAGAAACTCAGCAAACTCTCAGTCTATTGTACACAGTCCTTTTGTTGCTGTGGCACCCACGTGCTCCAGTAAAGTTCCACCCTAGGATGGAGGATCCCAGGTCTCAGGCTCACGAGTTGACCAGTTCTCAACAATCATTTAGCTGTTCTCACAACCCTGGGTAACACTGTCCAGGTTCACTGAGTCTCTTCTCCCTCTATTAGGGAGAACAGATACACGCAAGTACTCGTATGCTATCATGAGGAATTCAGTAGGTTACATTTAATTTAGAAGCATGATGCAATCAAAAGCTCGCTTAAATAAAAGCATACCCTTTTCTTTCACTCAAAATAATAGCCCAGAAAAAAATAAAAACAAAACAAAACTCTCATCATAATTGTTAAAGAAATTATCTACTAAATCTCGATGGAGAGTGGAGACACATGCTAGTTTTAGGAACACAGCACTTATCTCATTATCTGAATGCATCTCAAGGCATGCTCCTTGTGAAACTGTGAGAACTTCTATCATTAACAGACGTGTACCATGCCCTGATATATGGTTAAACCGCTTGCAGTGCACTGTCAGATGTACAGGATGGCAGCTGTATGTGCTGTGACCAAATAAACCCCACACTGAAACCTTTCAGAATTTTAGGACCTACAAGTACTGCATTCATATTAAAAGTAAAAAATTCCTAAGCTACACATGTTCTAGGTTTCCATTTGTTAGATACAACATACCTTTGGAAGTAGGCGCCTAAAAAGATATGCCTTCTACTTGCTTCTCTGTCTGGCTCTTCGAAAAGAAGGCCTTTGGAGCAGGAAATGCAAAGGGCAGCTCATTTCTTAACACTGACTCTGCATCAACATCCTCTGTGTTTGCACGCTTCTTAGATGCCACTTTTCTTGTCACTGGAGTTGACAGTGTGAATTCCATATCACCCAGTTGAGTATCATGCCTCGAATGGTGCCAGAGACGGAACAAAAGGTTTTCTGATCACAGCCGGAGAAGTTACTGTCAAAGAAATTCTAACAGCTGAGAAGGTCAGACACAATGCTTATAAAAATATCATACATTATTTGGCTATTGAACAAAACAGTTGAAAACTCTGATTCTCTCCTAGAATAAGTTCGTTTCTTATAGACTGTCAAGCACCATTTTTTTATTTGTTCATCTCAATTCTCCATTGAGGATTAACCTTCACCAGCTTATCTAAACATAAATATGAATTATCACTTGGTTTAGTTAAAAATTTGAATAATATCACAGTGGATTTTGTTGTCCAACACAGTAAGTTTGAATTTCTTTCGGTACCTTTCAACCTCTGCCTACCTCCAGCCTAACTCCAGAATCTTATTAACTGTGCCTTATCGCTTCCCATTGTGTTTTAAAATCCTCACTGACTCCTTTACTTGTTCCCTTGCTTGCTGTTTCTGTGCAAACCAAACACTGGAGTTAGGGATCACGTCAAACCAACCATGGCCTACAGGTAGAAGGCAACAAAATTTATGCTTAACATACTTCTTTGCTCTATCTTTATCTTCCTTTGGTCAAGGTCCACTAGATACTTAAATATGGAGTAAGCACTAGATACAATGAGAAGCAGATTTCTAGATTAAGAGCTGTATTTTTTCTGTAAGAAACTAGCTGTACATCTTCACACACCTGCTTTGTCTTCTGAGTATTTAGATCGAGTGGAGATTCTTCAAACACTGAAGCTACATCAGAAAATTCCATGGATCCAAACGCATCTGGCACATGGCTGCAGTCTGGCACATCTTCATATGCCAGAGCCTTTTCAGACAGAAATGTTCCACCGAGATTCTTTTGCAGAATTAGAAGGAAGATTTCATCAGAAGATTTCACCACTAAAGTCTAAATAAGATTGGTTTGCAAGTTCCAAACTATGGCTAACAGCTAATGGAAGTCCACAGGCCAGCAGCAACAACTTTTATATTATGTTCTTAATATTCTAATTGTTGATATGACGTTCATATAAAGAGCAGAAGGGAAATTACTCTTAGAGCTCAAGTCATCTTTCACAGCCTGCGTCAACAAGAGCAGCACCTCATAGCCTTTGGTTTCAAGACCTGGACCACAAGCTAGCTAATGATTTTACACAGAATTCCAGAGTTCAAGTCACTGTTTACATTAGGGCTGAAATTGTACTGAAAGCCTTCAAGTTCATCACACTTAATTATCACTGGCACCACACATAACTCCACGTTACATATGTGATCACACGCAACCTGGCAACTTCAGACAATTCCCAAAGCACTCCACTTGCACTTGGCTACTAAAGTACAGAAAAAGGAATTAACATCAGAAATAGCTGCAGTCAAAACCATCTAAGAATCCAAGTCTCCAGGAAACAAGGAAAGCAAATCCTCTCCAGGACTGTGTTCTAAAAGGAAACAGATCAGAAAGGTGAGTTCTTCCCCCCTTTGACCACCCACTCATGTAACGTCCATGTCATTTCTAAGTATGCTGCCCAGACCAAGACTGAGGATGCTTCAGAAGAAGACCTTCCCTGCTAAGCCAAACAGAACAAGTAAGGTACCAAAATATGTAGAGCCAAACGAGGAAAGGTGCTCTAAGAAGGTAAGCATCACAAGAGACCAACAGGAATACTTACACAATCCAAACAATGCACAGTTTCTGTTCCACAAGCTGCCAAGAGGAATGTGTGCAGTACTCACAGCGCACCATGTACACTGCTTACTGCAGTCATACTGCTTCGTAGGACCAGCCCAACTTACTAAAACACTTTAATGAGCAATCCGAACTGTCTGGATCAGCACGGTTCACTTGGAAGGGACCTTCACAGATAAACCTGAAGAGGTGAGGCGACTGCACTATCTAAACCTTAAAGCATATAGGACCTTAAAGCATAAGCTTAAAGCACAGAAGCATGACCAGCAGGTCGAGGGAGGTGGTGCTGCCCCTCCACACTCCTCTCATTGAAACCCCATCTGGAGCACTGCACGCAGTTCTGGAGCCCTCAACACAAGAAGGACTTGGAGATGTTCAGGCAGGTCCAGAGGAGGGCCATGAAGGTGATCAGAGAGGGCTGAAAGCACCTCTACTATGTGCACAGGCTGAGAGAGATGGGGCTCTTCAGCCTGGAGAAGACTCCAAGGAGACCTTAGAGTGGCCTTCCAGTATCTGAAGAGGGCCTACAGGGAAGGCTGGGGAGGGACTTTTCATAAGGGCAGGTAGCAACAGAATGAGGGGAAATGGCTTTACATGGGAAGAAGGTAGATTAGGATTGGATATTAGGAAGAAATGCTTTACTGTGGGTGTGGTGAGACACTGGAGCAGGTTGCCCAGCAAGGCTCCAATATGATTGCTTTGCAAGTTCCAAACTATGGCTAACAGCTAATGGAAGTCCTCAGTCCAGCAGCACAAAATTTTATATTATCTTCTTAATATTCTAATTGTGGATTTGACGTTCATATAAAGAGCAGAAGGGAAATTACTCTTAGAGCTCAAGTCATCTTTCACAGCCTGCGTCAACAAGAGCAGCACCTCACAGCCTTTGGTTTGAAGACCCGGACCACAAGCTAGCTAATGATTTTACACAGAATTCCAGAGTTCAAGTCATTGTTTATGTTAGGGCTGCAATTCTACTGAAAGCCTTCCAGTTCATCACACTTCATTATCAATGGCACCACAGATACCTCACAAAGAAGCATTATGACACCACAAAGGGGCATTATGACGTCAGAAAGGGCATTATGACATCACAAAGGGCATTATGAATCACAAAGGAGCATTATGACATCACAAAGGAGCATTATGACGTCTCAAAGGGCATTATGACGTCACAAAGGGCGTTATGACGTCACAAAGTAGCATTATGACATCACAAAGGGGAATTATGACGTCAAAAAGGGTCATTATGACGTCTGAAAGGGGCATTGTGATGTCACAAAGGGGTGTTATGACATCACAAAGGGGTATTGTGACATCACAAAAGAGCATTAAGACATCACAAAGGGGAATTAAGACGTCACAAAAGAGCATTAAGACATCACAAAGAGGCATTATCACGTCACAAAGAGGCATTATGAAAACAAAGGAGCCTTATGACGTCTCAAATGGCATTATGACATCACAAAGGGCATTATGACGTCACAAAGGGGCATTAAGACATCACAATGGGTCATTATGACGTCAGAAAGGGGCATTATGGCATCAGAAAGGTGCATTATGATGTCACAAAGGGTGTTATGATGTCACAAAGGGGCATTATGATGTCACAAAGGGGCGCTGGGAAAAGATCTCTGTGTGGAGATTGCTTCTACTAGAGGTAGTTCTATAAGACTGTTACATAGAGCTGTGCAGGGGCTGTAAATCTGTCTGCAGAGGGTGATGATCAGTTCCAAGTGTCTGCAGTCAATGCTCATGGACAGAGCCCATCCAACCTGGCCTTGAATGCCTGCAGGCCTTGAATGGGGCATCCACAGCCTCCTTGGGCAACCTGTTCCAGTGTGTCACCACCCTCTGAGCAAAAAACATCTACCTAAGATCCAACCTATACCTCCCCAGTCTCAGTTTTAAACCATTCCCCCTTGTCCTATCATTATCCACCCTCATAAACAGCCATTCCCCCTCCTGTTTATACGCTCCCTTCAAGTACTCAAAGGCCACAATGAGGTCTCCCCACAGCCTTCCATTCTCCAGGCTAAACAAGCCCAGATCCCTCCACCTTTCCTCATAGGAGAGCTGCTCCAGCCCTCTGATCATCACAGTGGCCCTCCTCTGGACCCCCCCCAACAGCTCCACATCCTTCCCAGGCCTGGACACAGTGCTGCAAATATGGCCTCACAAGAGCTGAGCAGGAGTGGACAATCACCTCCCTCTCCTGCTGGCCACCCCTTTTTCAGTGCAGCCCAGAACACACATGGATCTATCTTTTCCATACGGATATTCCCATCTGTGTACATATATATACCACACCTACACCCCCACAATCTGCTACAACTCCATAGAATTTTCAAGGTTGGAAAAGACCTGGATGATCTTATGATCTTATGATCTCAGATCTTATGATCTGGATGATCTTATGATCATCCAGTCCAACCATCACCAATACTTCCCAGTTAAATCACATCCCTCAACACAACACCCAAACTTTTTGTCAACTTCCCAGGGTTGGTGACTCTACATGAGAGAAAAGGGCACTCAGATAAGGGATTCTGCATTTGCTATTAGCAGAGGTGGGATGAGACCGAGCACTGCCCCAGCTCCTGGGATAATGCAGAAGGGCTGAGACCTTCCAGCTGCTTCCACCCAGGGTCACACAGCAAAGCCGACCCTGCAGGAGTCTGCATCATTCTTTGCATGGCATTGCTAAGAGGAAGATCCCCCCCCTACCCTTGGCTCTACACTCCAGCTGCTGTCTGCCATCTGTAAAGCCACCACAGCTCTCCTACTGGAGTTCCCATCTGCACAGTGACAGCTTGGTTTCTTCTTACTGTCAAAGCAGCCACAGCCTCAGTGCTTCTCAAATCTCCCCTTTTCAGCTGATTTCCTCTTTCTTGTGGCTGGGCAATTCCTCCCTCTCACAGTCATCCCTCTGCCCCACTCTGTGCCCACAGACCCAGAGAGGGCACACAGAGCCAGCCCTGTCCCAGCTGCTGCTGCTTCACATCTGACAGTCTCAGGAGCTGAGATCCAGGCCGAGACAGCAATGCCCAGACATGGTTTGTAGGACGTTTGTGATAGGAAATAGGGAGGCTTGTGATTAAACCTGCCCCCTAAGGAGGAAGGCAATGCTGCCTGCAGCCCCAGCAGGCATTACAAAACATCCCCATTTACAGGAGGGTTTTAAATAGCACAATTCAGGAACTACAACTGCACAAATTCCCGCATGCCCTGGAATAAGTTTGGGAATGGACATGGTTCTACCACCTGTGCAATGCCATAGAAATAACAACCATCCACCTGTAAACCTCCATCCTCTCCCCTGCTGCACAAAGGGAAGCTCAACAGCAGTGCACAAATGTCCCAGCAATGTCTGAGCACTGCTCTGTGCATCCCAACCTGCTCATCCCATCCACTCCTGGCTGGGCAGCAGGATTGGGGTGGCACATTGCAATGGGCACAGAGGAACATGGAAGCCCCACACATGTGAGGAAGGGGCTGGCTGTGCTCCACACTCACGTTATCAGACGTGATTTGCCCTTCTGTGGGGAGCCTCTGCTCTTTCCCAGCTCATCCTCCAGCGTCTGGGACTCCAGGATCTCATTCAGGCTGTTGTTGGCTGCGGGGCAGCTCCATGAAGAGCCTCCCCTCCACCGACCGGCACACAACAGCCGCTCCCGCGCACTGCGGCTCAGCCAATCGGAGCCGGCGGAGCTGCCGCTGCCCGATGGGACCCCCCCACACACATATTGACCCCCCAGACGAGGAAGAGGAGGAGGAGAGCGACGAGGAGCTGCCGCAGGAGCTGACGTTGGGGCGGGGGGGCAACGCGGGGGGGGGGGGTCGGCAGTGGGGGGTGGGGGAGGGGGTGGGGCAGCATTACCCCCGGACCCTGTGGACCCCCCCCCAGCCAAAGTGCTGCTCTCCGACCCCCGCGGGCTCTTTGTGCAGCCGCTGCCCTCCAGTTATAGGACCCCCCCCCCCATATTGCGCTTTGCTCACCCCCACCTCCGGAACCCCCCCCCCACTCACCACATCGCCCCCTCCCCCCCCGGGTGGGGTTATGGGGGGTGGGGTGGGGTCGACGATGTGCCGTAAGCCGCGCCGGGGTCGTGTGACAAACCCCCCCCCCCATTAAGATGAATGGGGCGCTATCGGGGGGGGGCTCAGCCGTAAGGATAAAGCGGGGGGGTTAGTGACGGGGGGGGCAGTGCTATAGGGAACGCAACTAATCTAAGCCCCCCCCCCCCACATTAACACCCCATTGTGTGTGGGGGTGGTGGGGGTGGGGCACACAATAACCCCCCCAAAGGCCAAACAGCCCCAACACCCCCCCTCAAAGCCGCTGACTTACGCTGTGCCCCCCCTGCATGAAGGGCCCCCCCCATCGATTGAGCCCCCCCCAATCCCATCTATAGTTGAGAGCTATGCTTTTTGTAACCTCCCCCTTTTAAAGCCCCCCCCCCCCACAATGTTGTGCACGATGTGCTGCCCCCCATGAGCCCCTGACCCCCCCCCTTAAAAGATGGGGTGGGGGGGGTGGTCTCGGACCCCCCCTCCTTTAAACGATGGGGTGGGGGGGCGGATTGTCACTGCCCCCCAACACCAAAATGGACACCCCCCTTTTAAAGGATGGGGTGGGGATGGGGGGGTGGGGGGTGAAGGTGATTTCGCCCCCCCCCCCATTAAAACGGACCCCCCACCCCTTTAAAGGATGGGTGGGGGTCGGTTACGGGCCCCCCCGGCGCTGTGTGTGTATGTGCCCCCCCCCGTTTTGCTCCCCCCGTGGCGCAGTGTGCTGGGAAAGGATCTCTGTGTGGAGATTGCTTCTACTAGAGGTAGTTCTATAAGACTGTTATATAGAGCTGTGCAGGGCCTGTAAAGAGAGTTGAGGGGGACTCTAGTGGGCATATGGGGCTGTGGTGGGCAATAGGAGGACTAGGGGCTCTAGGGGGCTCTGAGGGTGTGTAGGGGTTGTGGATCAGGTTGGATCTTAGGAAGATGTTTTTCACTCAGAGGGTGGTGACGCACTGGAACAGGTTGCCCAAGGAGGCTGTGGATGCCCCATCCCTGCAGGCATTCAAGGCCAGGCTGGATGTGGCTCTGGGCAGCCTGGTCTGGTGGATGGCGTCCCTGCACATAGCAGGGGGTTGGAACTGGATGATTTTTGGGATCCTTTTCAACCCAGGCCATTCTATGACTGTACAGTTCCATAGTGGAACAAATATAATATGCTAACTATGTAAAACATGGAGTCAGACCTGTGTGATTTGTCCACACCAGGAGGTGATTAGAAAACAATTTGTAAGCTACAAAGCTGCTTGCTGGAAAGGAAAAGAAAATAAAACTACAAGAAAAAGGGAAATCATTTCTTCCTGAAAATAGGAAGAATTATAGATCTGACATGAAATTTGAGTGAAGCTCCTGATTTTATGAAGCTATTCCCATTATTTTCTTGGTGCTGTGTTTCCCAAATGAGTGGTTTCTGGCTCTGCTGCAGCACCAGTCTGCATGTGAACATCAACTCTGTTCACCATCTGGGAAGATTAGGACTTCCCTTCTCCTACCAGCACCACTGAATTACAGTTACTCAGTGGTTAAACAAAGGAATCCTTAAAGAAGGGTTTACAGCTGTCCTGTTGTCTGAAGTGCTTGGGGCATTCTGATGCTATTAAGCTCTATGTATTAACAAGTTCAAAAAGAAAAGGTAGGCATCTGATTGTTGTGACAGTTTCTAAGCGATTTGGAAAGCTGTACCACCCAACCACTCCTTCTATTTGATGGAGGTGACAAAGCTCAGTTTAATTTCTGACTGCTGTTTAAATTCTGAAGCTCGAGCTGGTTCCTGGAGCAGAAAAAGCTCGGAAGCTGTCCCTCCTACAAGCAGGCACCTCTGAGCAAAATATGACATCTCAGTTTCTGATGGTAAGGTCAGGAGATCTGATTCCAGCATCTAGCTTTTGGCTTAATACTGTGTTAGTGGGACCTTTGGCATCTAGCACTTAATGATCTTGAAGGTTTCTTCCAACCCAAGCCCTCCCATGATCCTATGATTCTGTGATTTCATTCAGGTTTATTGAGATGAGTTCTCCTGAATGTGCTGTTCTCCATATGATTATAATTGGAGTCCAGATGGGTGACTGAAACCAGACACCAAACTTTCTGATGGCCAAAATTAAATGAAATCAATCCTTTACTGTGTCAGTAGTCTGTAACTAGAGCCCATCAGGTAATTCCCAGCCTCCTGCCTGTATCAGTGGCTGCACACAGTGAAAAAGTCTGATGGGATTTTAACCTCTAAAATGATCCAAAGCAACCAGAGGGTGAATATATTCACTATGTAAATACCTGCAGGAATAAGCTTGTCATGTATGTCCTCAGGTACCACAGTAGTTAATGGTGGGACTCAGTAGGTCATGCTGAAAGTTGAGTCTGCTGATTTTGAAGGTCTTTTGAAGGTCTTTTCCAGCCTACATGACCTTATGCTAATATTTCTGAAATTTATTTCTGTTCAGCTCCCAGAAAACCTCCCACCCAGCCCCCAACTGACCCCGTGGTGAAAAATAAAACAGAAACCTCAGTGACGCTGGCATGGTCCCCTCTGAAGATGCACCGCCCCATTCCAGTCGATGGCTACATTGTGGAATGCAAGAAACTAACTGGCTTCACCTGGGTGAGGTGCCACGAGTCTCATGTCCCCGTCCCAGAGTTCACGGTGAGCAATCTGTCTGAAGAGGCTGATGATCAGTTCCGAGTGTCTGCAGTCAATGCGCATGGACAGAGCCCGTCTCTGGAATTCCCAGGGAGCGTGCACCTTGGTAAGCACAAAAACCCCAATGGAAATGGGTCAGTGTGTGCTGAGCAGCTGTGTTGGTTCCCTAAAGATGCTTCCTTTGACTTTAAGGTTAGCAGTGCATTAACACACCAAAGGCTTTCCTTTATTCCTAGTTCTCCTATCTCCTATCAACCTCCAGCTACCACTAAAGTGATACGAGTTGTTTCTGTGACAGAGACATGAATATCCTTATCTTTTGATATCTCACATGTGCAAGAGGCAGAACTTTCTGTAACAGATCTTAAGCACAGAAGTGCTTCTTCTAGCACTCATGCAAAGGGAGAAGTAGAAATGTACCTATGATTTAATCTTCCATCTCTAAATGAGATACCAGACTTGCATCTAAAGAGCATTAAGACATACATGTTCTTCCTCAGACCCAGTCCTGGCTGTGAAATCCCCCCTAACAACTGGTGAAGCTGTACCTGGAGGGGATGCCATGTTTACTATTGACCTTACAACAACGTGCAAGCATGCCAGCTGATGAATGTCTGCAGTTCACAGCTATTGGCCAGTGCATTCAGTCACCAGGTTTACCACTGCATGACCATAGAGCAGTACTTTCAGCTGCAGGTTCAGACAGCCTTTCTGATTGCACTGGAATAGTTTAGAAGTAGGGGAGCAATCATTCCAATAATATCTCTATCAATCAGCTTTGCATGACAAAGTAGAACAAATAAACATTCATGATGGGAGGACCTGTTTGTCATTGGGTGGAAACCTCTGCAGAAGCATGTTTAGAGCATTATTAATCAGTAGAAGGAGATGTTTGGTTGATTTTTACTTAGTAAATCCAGCAAGAAGACCAAATGAAATATCGTGAATTGCTCAGCACTGACACAATGATGAGTGCAGGAACAGAAGGTGATACTTTTTCAGAGATGTTGCAGCAAACATTGACCACGTTAGCCTGATATAAATTGAAATAACGAGGCCTTTGCTCCTGACAGGTGCTGCAGTGAGATTTACCAAGAAGAGCAAAGATGTAGAAAAGATCTGCGCTTGGCTGCGTGAGGAAGCCAAACTGCAGGCTGAGCTTTCAGACACAGGCGCTACTGTGGAGTGGATGAAGGATGGGAAGGAGCTCAAGGCCAGTGAAAATTATGAACTGCAAATTGTGGGGAAGAAACACACCCTGAAAATTCACAACGACTCAATGGATGATGCTGCAAGTTATCAGTGCATCTGTGAGGGAGATAAAATGCTCTATCAGCTTTCAGTGAAAGGTATGTGACAGTCTGGGCTGTCCTCTTCCTGCCCAGGGCCAGCAGACTGCATTCACCTGACTCCCCGACAGTCCAGCTGTTGTCAGACAGCATCTGGGGTGTTTTCAGTGGCTGTTTTGTGTTGGAAGTAACCGCGGGAGACAAGTCTCATGCTATCATGGTCAACAAGCCTCGTTTATTAGGTGTTACAGCATCTCATTTATACAATCAGTAATAAGTTCATGCATATTGCAAAAGTTAAGCTCAGGATTGGTGAATTAGACATTACTTCATCTGACCTTTGTGGTTAGTCTTATAGATACTTTTTCTTTGCAGCTTTGTCTACACCTTGCTACACATCTTGCTTTTCCCTTAGGCCGTCCTTGCCTCTAGATACATATTTCGTCTTTAGCTACATACCCTGTCTTTTCACATACTGATTTCTTCTCAGCTGCCTAGCCCGTGATCGGCCCTAGGATAGACCGTCTTTGTCTTTAATCACGTTCATTCTTTTACAATTTAACTAGTGGAATCTCTTCATGTCCTTTCTCATGAAGCCATTCTGCATAAACACTCTCCACATTTCCCCCGTTTTCTTTTAAAATGAAAAGGCTCAGTTCAACGACCGATTAATCATATTTAACAAGCAATTCAGTTCGTTTGTTCAATCAGTTCTCATGTAGTTTTATCCTGCTCCATAGCTGCTGCTCTGTGAACTTCTCATCTCGATCCATGGCTGCTGCTCCATAAAATTCTTCCTGTATTACAGCAATTCCAAGATACTGCCTCTAGAATAACAACACTACTTATATTAATGACATAACTATTACAACTCAATCAAGACCTCGATTGACAATACTCTAAAAGTGAAAAAAGAGACAAGTCAAATACAACACAACAACATTACTGTTAAACCTACTAAAAAGAACAAACATGTTTGTACTGCAACCTAAGTTTCTTCAACCTAAAAATAAATCCGTGAGGGTTCCATTGTGTTAATCTGTAACTGATCAGTAAAAGTCTTCAATTTTTATATACTCTGATATATTGATTTTAATGACCACTAAAATTTGTGCAATAAATGCTTTTAAGATGTTCATAACCATGCTCTACCAACTGAGTTATCCGGGCTAATAATTGATTAATGATTGTGCAATTTTATGAAGTAGCATGTCAAATAGAACCAATTTTAGAGGACAAATGTACTAGAGTATCACTAGGGGCATTAATACTTATTGACCCTTGAGAAACAGCAAGCTGTGTTGGTGGTGGATGCGACAGGTAGTGCCAGCAGGGCGTCCCCTGCTTCAAGGTGCACATTTCCTCTCTCATCCATCACAGATTCTCTCCTGCATTCAGGGTCTGAAGGATTTCTTCCAGTTGTACACCATATCCGCATGGCCAGTGCGTGATATAGAGCCCAAGTGGAACACCTGCTTGGAAAACAAAATAAACTATCAAATTTAGTTCTATTAGCGTGCACTTTTGTCTAAAATGATGCATGGTTATATT
This sequence comes from Coturnix japonica, assembly GCF_054131305.1. Taxonomy (NCBI): domain Eukaryota; kingdom Metazoa; phylum Chordata; class Aves; order Galliformes; family Phasianidae; genus Coturnix; species Coturnix japonica. Next base: position 13,865,877 of record NC_140671.1, on the reverse strand, counting down.
TTCAGATCCCAATTAATTGGATGTAAAAGAGGTATCCATTTTATGATACAGGGTCATAGACTAGAATTCCTTTCCAGGTTTTGTCTTTGCAAATTAAGAAAAGCTAATTAATAGGCTAATAATATCATAACCAAACAGTACTAAAACATTAAAAGATCTATTCCTGTAGATTCTAGCATTGATTACATCAAATCCTGTTTAATACACATCTGATCTATTACTAAAATAGAAGAAGCACACAACATCCTAGCTAATGCCTTAAACTCTAAATCTTGAGACTGCATTGGTAAAACAGAAAATCACACACTACGTCAAACTATTAGTAATATTATCTATAACACAGCAAGTTACAAAGCAATACCACTAAGTAAGAAACACACAATTACAATTACTATAAAGGCTGGATGCTATTTTCTGCCTTCAGATGAGACCGAAGATATCATGCTGGAACCCACATAGGGCCAGTCCCTGTGGAAATACGAGCATATTCACGACCCCAAGTTGTCAGTGGTAGAGGACAGTCCCAAAGTCCTGTGGCCATATTCCAAACATTAACCATAGGCTGTTCCTTTAGCACCGGGGAAGCCTCAAAATGACGATCCACATAAGCTGTATCTGTATGAACATGATTCAAAAACTTCATCACAAGCACAAGCAAAACCTTGCATAATATTTCTTGTAGTGTGTCTCCCATATTCCCCCTTTTTTGTTTAATAATAAGAATGGATTTCAATGTTTGATAAATGTGATCAGTGATAGCTTGTCCAGTGGGTGAATGAGCAATGGCTGTAGTATGTTTAACACACCCTTCTTGGGGGAAAGTTTGAGTGGCCTTAGAGGTATATGCAGGCCCATTATCTGTTTTTGTAGTATGTGGGATTCCCATAGCAGCATAAGCAGATAACCAGTGTTTACGGGTGTCATGACTGTGTTCACCTGTATGTGCTGTGGCAAATATGTAAGAAGAATGAATATCTATTGTTACATGTGCATATTTTAGACGGCCAAATTCAGGAATGTGAGTGACATTTGTCTGACACAGTTGAAGAGGTGCTGTGCCACATGGATTTGTCTGAGTCTGAGGCAATGAGCTATCAGTCAAATTATGTAGCTGATATTCAGTCACAAACACGGTGTATTGCATAGGAGATAGGATCATTCTTAACACAGTTTTCCAGTCGTGAGGGGTCATAGCGTAAGTGTTACTGTTTGTAACCAAAAGATTGTATGTAAAGGCTGACTGAACTCTGTATGTTCTCACTGACTCCCTTAGCTCCTTCACTGCCTCATAAGGCAGGGATTCCAAATGGGGGACCTGATTAGGAAAGGTTTGCAACGTGTCAGCATCACCCCTTAGTATTGTTTCTTCTCTGCAGTGCTCTAAGACATCACAGTACGCTGTAGGGAAATTTGTCATTCCTGCTTCCTTCAAAGTATCATCAGGAGGAAATGCGTCCGATTCTCTTTCTGGATCTACTGGACCTGGGTCATAACGATCCCCTGGTTTCAGTCCATCCGTGTCTTTAACCACGTTACACACGGGCTGCAGAGACACAGCCGCGCAGGACGAGGGAGGGGCGGCATGGCGAGGTGCAGAGAACGACGTGGGCGAAGCAGAGGGCGGGGGTGCTGTAGAGACCGACAACGCGACGAGCGACGTGTGCGGAGGGGCAGGCGGCCGCTGGCTGGGAACGGCAGCTTGTATCGGAGCGCGGCCGCTGTTCTTTCGTGCGCTGCTTCTCACATTTCCCGACTTCCTATAGCATACAGCAGCGTTGTGGGTGTTGGATTGACACTTGCTGCGCCAAATCCCAGTGGCTTGGCACTCGTGACGGATGTGGCCAGTTTTTTCACAACGGAAACATTTCATGAGGGAGCTGTTCTGCGAGCGTGGGCTTGTAGCGACTGCAGCTTGGAGGGGTGCAAGGGCTGCTAACACTTGATTCTGAGAAGCCTCAGCCTGTGCCTTTAATCCTGCCCCTAGCTCTTTAATAGCCTCAACTATGAAAGCCTGAGCCCCTGTGGGCACGCTCGATAGTCTGTCTAACGCCTCCTCTATTGTCCAGTTACTCCTCAAGGTACTTAGAATGCCATGAGCTGTAGCATTACAATTCTGAAGTGCACAGTGTTTTAGCATTATTTCCCTCATGTACTCTGGTACTCCAGCCTTCTCTATGGCTCCAGCTACCTTATCTAGAAACGCTCCAAAATTCTCATTTCTTCCCTGCCGGATTCCCATATAAGACGACAGCCCACCTGGTGCCTTGATCTTATCCATAGCCTGCCTGGCCAGATACATTGACTCTCTACATTTAACTGGTCCTGATAAAGCCTGGGCCTCCGTCCGGATGAAAGGACCCACCCCTAAAAGTTCTTCAACAGTGACATTATACAAAAGATCTCCGGGCTGCCTAACTATCGCAACTCTCTGTTGGCACATCTCTTCCCAATAAGCATTAAATAGCAGTTGTTCGTGCTGCGAAAAAATCAACCTAGCTATAGCCCGACAATCAGATGGCAACAAAACCTGAGTACTCCAGATATAATCCAGTATCTGTCTCGCTGGCTCACTTTTTACTCCAAACTGACTGACCGTAGACCGCAATTGTAACAACAACTTCCAATCTAAAGCACTGATAGCAGCCTGTGTCCCACCTGCAGCATTAGGCGAATACCCCACCGACAGCACCATCTGTGGCACCGCTTCCAACGCCTCACCGTCTCCTGCCTCTGAACAAGCCCGCGCCAGCGCAGCCCAAGCCTCCCCCCGCTCCCGCGCGACGGCCTCCGCCAGGTCACTCTGTGCCCCAGGGAGCGGCTCATTGCAAAGGGGGGTCGAGGGGGCCGGCTGTAGCGCCATGGTCGATGCAGGCGGCTCGTCTGATACAGACGTGCAGGGAGACGGAGACGGGGCACTCGGCTCCGCAGCCGCTGGCAACGCAGGCTCGGCGGCCGGCGGCAACTTTACGGTGGACACAACAGGGGGCCCCGGGCAATCTGACCATTCATTATAATTCTTATTCCTCCCCTGCACAGCACTAGCTTTCTCTACCGCTTCCTTTTCTGCCTGATATTGCAACAAATCATTATAAACCACACGCCACCACTTCCCGCATTTTTTAGCCATTTTCTCCCCATCAATCATTCCCTGAAAAATTGTATCCCCAAATTTACACCATTCAGCAAGATCATACACTAAATGCAGATTCTGAAATAACCCTTTAGCATACCCATACACTAATAACTTAGGGAGTTCCTTTTCCAAGTCTATCCCCTTAAACTGTCTCCGCTTAAGAAAAGCGGAAAATAAATCATATGCTGCTTGCCTGTCCATTTTTACTCACGTCGGTACCGTTGCAGCCCTCCAGGCTTCGGCAGCACGTGTCGGTCGAGCCCACCTGTCGTGGTCACTCGAGACGCGGAGCTCCAATTTTAGCTCTTTTCGTCGTCCGTCGAGCTGCGAAATCCGGACCCGAACCCAACGCAGTTCTTCACCCGTGGCACCCTTTTTTTTCCTTATCACGTCGGGGTCACCATTTGTTGGAAGTAACCGCGGGAGACAAGTCTCATGCTATCATGGTCAACAAGCCTCGTTTATTAGGTGTTACAGCATCTCATTTATACAATCAGTAATAAGTTCATGCATATTGCAAAAGTTAAGCTCAGGATTGGTGAATTAGACATTACTTCATCTGACCTTTGTGGTTAGTCTTATAGATACTTTTTCTTTGCAGCTTTGTCTACACCTTGCTACACATCTTGCTTTTCCCTTAGGCCGTCCTTGCCTCTAGATACATATTTCGTCTTTAGCTACATACCCTGTCTTTTCACATACTGATTTCTTCTCAGCTGCATAGCCCGTGATCGGCCCTAGGATAAACCGTCTTTGTCTTTAATCACGTTCATTCTTTTACAATTTAACTAGTGGAATCTCTTCATGTCCTTTCTCATGAAGCCATTCTGCATAAACACTCTCCACAGTTTTGACTTGAACTGGCCAATCTGCTTTGTAGAGCCATTTGATTTCTGTGTTCTGTCCTGTGATTCGTCCCTAAGATATAGAGGAAATCAAGGGAAAGACAGGAAAAAGAGCATCCCAGCCTTCCTGCTCTTCTGTCAGGGTGGCCACAAGAGATGATGTCAACATCTCTTTTTGTAGCAGTGATCCCAAATGTAGAAAACACCTGTGAAGAGTCACAGGGACTAAATTGATGGAGAGCAGAACTTCCTGCCAAGGCTTGTCAGCTAGTCTTAATTTTGCTTTTCTTCTCTCTCTTTGTCATGTTAGCATAATATTTCATACTGGCAGGTCTGCCCATAGAATTAACTGGCACAGGCTGCCCAGGTAGGTGGTGGGATCCCTGGAGGTGTTCAGGAGCTGTCGAGATGTGGCCCTGATGGATGTTATCAGGGGGCATGGTGGGGTGGGTTGGGGTTGGAATCAAAGGAGGACCCCCATGTATTTCATCGGGAAGCACTACTGGTAATAAGACCTTTGGAGCAAATCCTGGTAGGGCCACGCTCAGCTGGTCCAGTCTGGAGGCTGTTTCTCCTTACTGCAGTATCTGCAGTGAAAACCAGCAGCTGCTTTTGTGTGGTTGGGCTCACATCCAGCAGTGGTGACGGGACTACAATGATAAGAGACAGTTCCTGAAAAAAATGAATGAAATTTGACTGTATGATAGGATGGAGTTAAATGTATTGACAGGATCTCAGTCATCCCAGTGTCCATCAGCTGGCTCTCGAGCTCCTAAATACAGGCATTCTGTAGAACGTTGTTGAATTTGTATTATACATGCGTGTTCTTGGAACTGCAGAACAAATGCATGCATAATCCAGACTTTGATTTTAGCAGCTCTGACTGCGCTGTCTCAACAGACCCAACTCAGTTGTGTGCGCTGTTTTGAAATGATATGTTAACAAGAAGTTGGAAAACAAGCTCAATTACCCTCAGTAAAATAGGACCGTGGACTTAGGCTTGAACTTTTGGCTAAGACAGTGGTGAGATTTTGAATCTTTGAAGTCAATTATTCCACTGTGTGTTAATAAGGGCCAGTTTTATCATCTAACTTTTGCACTCCAATTAATTTCCATAAAGGAATTCTTTTTTTTCTTTTTTCTTTTCAGTCCTAAGTGATATCTCTATCTTTTAGGCTTGATTTGTTTGCCAGGGGGTTACAGTGCAGTAATAGATACCCCCTCCATTGATTTCCTTCTAGTTTGCTTGTTCCAATTCTTTCCTCAGTTTTCCTATTTTAGACATTTTCTTGAAGCCTTGGGCTTCTTCCTTTGGCTCTGTCCCCTGTCCAGTGTACGTCCTTCAACTTGTGGAGATAAGGTAATCTGGCACGTGGTTTATAAAAGCTGCCAATTTGCCAGCTTCTGAATTAGAATCTAGCAATTAGAACTAGGATTAAACGTGCACGTTTGATCTTATGATAAATGAATGCCTCATGGTCACCAATGTCCCTGCAGTTCTTTACCATCATATGTATTTTGTGTCTTCATATTTTGTTTCAGCACTGGCAAACTTCGTAATCAAAGAGACAAGTGGAGGAGTAATCAGGGCCGTTGCTGGAAAACAAGCTGAATTTGTTTCTGAGACCTCTGAAGCCAATGTCATGGTGAAGTGGTACAAAAATGGCAAAGAAATCAAGACCAGTAAGAAATTCACAATGGAAGATAAAGGGAAACTGCATAAGCTTGTGGCTTCAGCTGTAACGAAAGAAGACGAGGGAACATACATCTACACAATTGGAGATGACACTCTGATTTTTGATTGGAAAGTCTCAGGTAAGTTTGTGAGGCAAACATAGGATCACAATCCATGTAAAGCACTTCAGACTTAATTCATTTTATTTGTCCAACGCTGTGGGTTTCCAGTATTTAGGACAAAGATTGCATAGCTCTATTGAAGCAATTCTGACCTTCCTGTTGTCCCTATGCAAATCCACAGTATGAGCAAATAATGTAACTGTGTTGTGATGAATTCAAGACAGCCTTAGCTCCAGCTGGGGCTGGAGTCACGACTTGAGCCCTGACATCTGGGCTTCATTCATCTAGTTCATGTATTGCCTCAGCACTTACATCATCTTTAAACCTATGACTGAAATGGTCCTAAGTTATTAGCATGGGAATCCTGTCTCCTCTTTGGACAAATTAAACTCCACATTTGGAGAGTTGAGTGTCTCCTGCTGTACCCGAAGGACATTGTGATCTCTGAGGTGTCTCCCTGAGGTGCTGTAAGCACAGCCATTAGCTCATAGTGCAAGTAAAGCACTGTTAGGTCAAGCCTGGAGGAGTAATGCTTGTCACTGACATGTTCCTGTTCAGGGTGGAGCTGGAGGGTAAAATAACACAAGAAATTGTCATTGAAATTCAATATCTGTGAAATTCAGCTGGTTGCATTCACAGAACCTGGCGTTAAGATCTGTTTTCTGTTTTATATCTTGAGCCTATTTTCCATAACCCAGTCCTCATTTATGAACTGAAGCTCTACTGAAAGCCTTTCGCTGTGTATGCTCATGCTGCAGTGCAGCGCTTGTGACCTTTAACAGCACATTCACGTTCCTCTGATCACAGGATCCTTACGGTTGATTAAGACCCTCTAGTCTGACTGCTCACCCATCACCACCGTGATGCTCACCATCAGCTTAGCTAAAAACTCAGCAGAGATGATAGATCAAGCACAACACTGGATTTGGGGTGGCTAGAGATTCCTAAGATATTGAAGGATTCCTTGCAGGTGGTGTTGGTTCAGGTATTCACCCTGCATCCCACCTGCTGTTCTGTTTGGTTGAGAATCATGCATTCTGCAATTTCACTTTGTAATTCAAAGACCCTGGCTTTATCTGTTGAAAAACTGATCTAAAACAAGCCAAGAAGACTCCGTTGGAACTGGTTGATGCAGAACAAAGGCATCCCCAAAGGACAAGTTGCACTGTTTGATGAACATTATTGGATGAGAGCTAAGCTAAGATTTAAAAAGTTCTGGGGCTGTCTCTGAGCATCAAATACAGAGGAAGCCTGCATGATTCCCTGAGAATGGATACCTCCTACTTTGGTGTAGGGTTAAGGGAACACTAGCAGTAACTCCTATCACAAAATGTCGCATGGCTCAGACAAAATGCCATCAAGAGGGCTTAATTAGGAGCACCAAATGGTCGCAAGATGGTCTTAGGGCAGGGAAGTAATCTATCTATGTGATATTGATTGATGCTATTAGTTCTTAACAGCTTGACTCTAGGACTGTTGTTCTTTGGTCACCTAGTTATAAAAGAATAAATGGCTCCTGTCTATTACAATTTTTAACGCATTTTTTGTTCACTGATGCCATAAATGTTCCTGGCATAGTAATTGGCCTTGGTATATTCAGTGACTGAAAGCAACAGTTGTTGCTCTAAGAAATGCAGTACAAAGCTAGGTCTGCCTGTAGCTGACAGCCATCAGCTTGCTCCTCAGGCAGGTTCTGTCTGTGTATGGGAGATCACAATGTGAACCACTGATTGATCAGCTGAGGCAAGTGTGGGGTCAGCTGTGGGAGCACAGGTGAAAGTTATGTAGCTGTGCTCCCTGGAGGGGTGGAGTTCGACTCCACCTCCTCTGAGACCTCATTTAAGGGCTGACCCTCACTGAGGCAGCATCTCTTGGAGATTGCTCACCAGGGAGGATCACCTCAGCTCTGGTGAGTTCCCTTTTCCTTATATCTTCTGTATTTCTACCATTTTACTTGTAATTGCTATCCTTGTTAATACCAGCATAGTTATTGCCAATACATTTGGCAAGCCAGGCAGGAGCCACTGACTTGGCATCTAGAAATATAAGGAAAAAAAAAAATGTCCTTTGTATGGAAAATCTTTAATTGGTACAAGGGGGAGAAGACCACCCCCTTAGGGACATGCCTTCCTGGACAAATTCCAGGTTTTGAGGCGTCCCCATATTACCAATTAGCAACAATTATTGAACAATGGGGCCCTTTAAGAGTACCAAATAACATGGACGCCTATTGTCTAACTGATTACTTTCTAGGACTACAAAAAGATATCTTAATTACAAAAGAAAAGCGAATGGCTGCATCTATGGCAGCCTGGCCATTATTAAATGCTTTAAATCGGGCAGAGATAAAATCAAACAACATTGCACATGAAAATGAATTGTTAAAGGCCCGTATTGAAAAATTGGAGGGTGAGATCAATCTATTGACAGGAAAAAAACCGTCATTTTCTTCCTCCAACCCTCAAATTAGATACATTTCATTTAATGACGATCAAGATCCTGAAGAAATGAATCAAAATAAGATCACTAAATCTGATCTAGAAAAACCATCTGAGACAGACTCACTAGAAGTCCGTCCAGTAATAACTCAAAAAACAAAGAAAATTCAAGATCGACCAGCAGGAGTGCCTCCTGATCAATGGCCCCCTGCCGAATCTGTTTTACATGTAACAGCCCGTCCATATACACCTACTGAACTCATGGACCTAGTGCAACGATTTAGGCAAAGGCCAAGGGAAAGTGTTCCGGCTTGGTTATTACGGTTATGGGATTCAGGGGCAGATAGTGTACTGGTTAGTGGCCCCGAAGTATCTAAGTTGGCCACAATAACAGTACATCCTGCCCTTCGGCAGAGACTGTATGCTGGGACTCAGTTCCCTGAAGAAAACCATTCAATTGTAGAATGGATAATGGCTGCTTGCCGCATGGTGTGGACAAATAAAACTGACATGCCAGTAAACACAGGGATGTGGTCTTCTATGGAAGACCTTCAAAATTATATACGCGAATTAGGTATGAGAGAGGCTATCTACGAAGACACATTTGATAGCCCTGATATGGTTAAATTTTCTGCGGGAATGAGGGACCTAATTTTACAGTAAGCACCCTCTCATATGTATGGAACCTTGGTTTCCATACTTAATCCAGTAGTATCCGCAGAGGCAGTAGTCCAACAAGCCTCCCAATTGGTAGCAGACCTCGGAGAAACTGAGCGTTTACGAGCTAAGCGCAATATCAGGGTGATTGAGGATGCCGAGGCTTTTCCAATAGTGCGAGCCAGAAGATCGGCCCCGCGAACTTCTCGGGCAGGACCTGTTAGGGTATCCCGGAAACAAATGTTTAATGATCTGCTCCGGGCAGGCGTTCAGTTTTCAAAAATTGATGGGCAGCCCAATCAGGTTCTCCTTCAGTTGTGGAAGCAACTGAAGGATGAACAAAAATTTCAGAATAAACCCAAAAGGCCAGGGATAAGATTTATAGAGCGGCGACCAACAACAACATGGAATTTAGAAGATTTTATAGTTCCAAATAGGAAAAAGAAGCCACCTCAGGTGCCTCGGGTTATGACACCGGAGGTATCGGAGGTAAAAGACTTGAATCTGGCTCAGTTCATGGCTTGACGAGGGATGTCAGTCCTCCTAGGGCCTCTAGACGGGACCGGAGGCCCTATGTGGAACTGACGATATACTGGTCCTGAAAGAATATACAGAAGGTTATGGCCCTAGTTGATACCGGGGCAGAGACATCTATAATATATGGAGACCCAACTAAATTTAAAGGTAATAGAGTGATGATTGGAGGTTTTGGGGGACAAACCATTCCGGTCACCCAAACCTGGGTAAAACTGGGGGTCGGGCGTCTTCCACCACGGGAGTACAAGGTATCCATTGCCCCAATTCCAGAGTATATATTAGGAATTGATATCCTGTGGGGTCTGGCTCTCCATACAACAGTGGGAGAGTTCCGATTGCGGCAGAGATGCATTAGTATCCGGGCAATCCAGACAATATTGAGAGGCCATGCAAAACATGAGCCTATTTGTTTGCCGAAGCCACGCCGGATTACTAATGTGAAACAGTACAGACTCCCGGGTGGGCAGGATGAAATAACAAAGACGGTGCAGGAATTAGAAAGAGTGGGTATTATAAGGCCTGCACATAGCCCATATAACTCCCCAATATGGCCAGTGCGAAAACTGGATGGAACATGGAGGATGACAGTAGACTATAGGGAATTAAATAAGGTCACGCCACCTGTTCATGCGGCTGTACCCAATATTGCCTCCCTAATGGACACACTAAGCAGGGAAATCAAAACATATCACTGTGTCTTGGATTTGGCGAATGCATTCTTCAGTATTCCAATCAGTGAAGAATCGCAAGATCAGTTTGCATTTACATGGGAAGGGAGGCAATGGACTTTCCAGGTCCTACCCCAAGGGTACGTACATTCGCCCACTTTTTGTCATAATTTAGTGGCACGTGATCTGGCTAAGTGGGAAAAGCCAAATAATGTCAATTTATATCATTATATTGATGACCTCCTGTTAACATCCGATTCGTTAGAGGCGGTGAGACAAGCAGCAGATTTGTTGATAGCTTACCTGCAGAAAAGAGGGTGGGCTATAAACCCACAGAAGGTGCAAGGTCCGGGGCTATCTGTAAAATTCCTGGGAGTAATTTGGTCCGGGAAAACCAAAGTACTACCCAGTGCGGTAGTAGATAAAGTCCAAGCGTTTCCAGTCCCTACAACATCAAAACAATTGCAAGAATGTTTGGGTATATTGGGGTATTGGCGCTCCTTTATACCTCATTTAGCTCAGCTATTAAGGCCATTATACAAGCTTACAAAGAAGGGTCAATCATGGAATTGGGGAAAGATAGAACAGGATGCTTTCCAACAGGCAAAACTGGCAGTTAAACAAGCTCAGGCGTTGGGTATATTTGATCCGACCCTCCCAGCTGAACTAGATGTTCATGTTACTCAAGATGGTTTTGGCTGGGGCCTGTGGCAACGCCAGAGTTCTGTTCGAACCCCCATTGGATTCTGGTCTCAGGTTTGGCACGGAGCAGAAGAACGATATAGCATGATTGAGAAACAGTTATTGGCTGCCTATTCGGCATTACAAGCAGTAGAGCCGATAACGCAAACAGCAGAGGTCATAGTTAAGACTTCATTACCAATCCAGGGGTGGGTGAGAGATTTGACTCACCTTCCTAAGATGGGGGTGGCCCAAGCACAAACGGTGGCACGATGGGTCGCCTATCTAAGCCAGAGAAGCAGTCTGTCTTCATCTCCACTTAAAGAAGAACTACAGAAGATCCTAGGCCCAGTGACGTATCACAGTGATACATCAAAAGAACCGATGGTTGCTCCACCAGAGAAGAGTCCCGTTCAGGAAGGAAGATATCCTATTCCTGAAGATGCCTGGTATACGGATGGGTCCAGCAGAGGCAACCCGAGCAAGTGGCGAGCAATAGCATACCATCCCTCTACTGAGACCATCTGGTTTGATGAGGGGGATGGTCAAAGCAGCCAATGGGCAGAATTGCGAGCCGTGTGGATGGTTATAACTAAAGAACCTGGTGACGGCGTCCTGAACATCTGTACAGATAGTTGGGCTGTGTACCGGGGGCTCACTCTGTGGATTACGCAATGGGCTACCCAGGAATGGACTATCCACGCCCGACCGATTTGGGGTAAAGACATGTGGGTAGACATTTGGAATACGGTCAAACACAGGACAGTATGTGTCTACCATGTCTCTGGTCATCAACCCTTGCAGTCACCAGGAAATGATGAAGCTGACACACTGGCCCGAATCCGATGGATTGAGAATTCACAATCTGAAAATATTGCCCGTTGGTTACATCAGAAGCTACGGCATGCTGGACAGAAGATAATGTGGGCAGCTGCTAAAGCATGGGGGCTGCCTGTACAACTATCTGATATCGTTCAAGCATGTCAGGATTGCGATGCTTGCTCAAAGATGAGACCGAGACCGTTGCCTGAAACAACATCCCACATTGCTAGAGGATATAGTCCTCTTCAGAGATGGCAGGTCGACTACATTGGGCCCCTCCCTCGGTCTGAGGGGGCGAGATATGCCCTGACCTGCGTTGACACTGTAAGTGGACTGCTGCAAGCCTATCCTGTACCAAAGGCAAATCAAGCATACACAATTAAGGCACTTACTAAACTGATGTCTGCATACGGGACACCTCAAGTTATCGAGAGTGACCAAGGGACTCACTTCACTGGAGCGATGATACAGCGCTGGGCAGAAGAAAACAACATTGAATGGCGATTCCACCTGCCATATAACCCAACAGGGGCAGGCCTTATTGAACGTTATAATGGTATCCTTAAGGCTGCCCTGAAAACAGACTCTCAGTCCCTGCAGGGGTGGACAAAAAGATTATATGAAACCGTGCGGGACCTGAATGAAAGACCTCGGGATGGCAGACCCAGTGCCCTGAAAATGTTACAAACTATATGGGCCTCCCCTCTTAGGATCCAAATTACAGGCACCGATAATAAGGTAAAACCGCAGGTTGGTACTGAAAATAATCTTCTGCTCCCTGCCCCTGAGAATTTAGAACCGGGAATCCATAAGATAAATTGGCCTTGGAAGGTGCAGGTAGGACCCAAATGGTGTGGCCTACTTGCACCTTGGGGGAGATTATTGGAGGTGGGAGGTTCAGTCACCCCCTCGGTGATAGGTACATGGCCTACTGACATCGTGGTCAATACTCCGGCCTTTATTGCTAAAGGAACACCTATTATGTCCCTATGGCAGATCAAGACTCCTCCTCTGGTGCCAGATATAGTTATACAGCCACAGATATCTGGCCAGAGGGTATGGTATCGGAGGCCGGGACATAATCCAGTACAAGCAGAAGTATTGACCCAAGATAAGAATACGGCCTGTATCTTGCCCTGGAGGGCGGATCTTCCCCTCCTAGTACCCTTGAAACATCTATATGACTCCCCTTAAGATTGATTCTAAGCCTCTAGGACCATTACTCTGGACTGATGAAACGCAGACGGACCTGCACTTCAAGATGATTTGTCTCCGGTAACATCTATCAAGCACTGGCCCATGGAAGATCATAAACACCCATCCAATCATCATCATTTGAATAATATCAACATCTAATGCGACGGGAGATTGTATCAGCGTCGTGATTGGGTCTCTGTAATAAGGGGAACTCACCTAATCATTGGTTCACGTTGTGAAGGGGTGGAGTGTATGGGAGATCACAATGTGAACCACTGATTGATCAGCTGAGGCAAGTGTGGGGTCAGCTGTGGGAGCACAGGTGAAAGTTATGTAGCTGTGCTCCCTGGAGGGGTGGAGTTCGACTCCACCTCCTCTGAGACCTCATTTAAGGGCTGACCCTCACTGAGGCAGCATCTCTTGGAGATCGCTCACCAGGGAGGATCGCCTCAGCTCTGGTGAGTTCCCTTTTCCTTATATCTTCTGTATTTCTACCATTTTGCTTGTAATTGCTATCCTTGTTAATACCAGCATAGTTATTGCCAATACAGTCTGGATGGAATGAAGGGCATGAAATACTGATGTGCTCATCAAACGCTGCTTGTTAGCTTAGAGACAAGGTGTTGAATTGGTTTGTTCATGTATTGCAAACAGGTTACTTAGCTGCCTTCATTTTAGCTTCAGAAGAACATGTGCAGAATACAGAATTGATTAGAAGAAATAAGAACTGTCTGCATAGAACTTACTCTTTCCTTACACAGGAGAATCAAGCACACGTTTGTATGTGAGTACCTCCAGAGGTGAAACTTGATCCCCCAGATGTAATGAGCAGAGACATTACAATCAGTTCTAACTGTATCTTAATGCTGTGCTGAATAAGCCTGAGTCAGGATGTAAACCACTTTCTCTTTTTTTCTTCAGATGAAGCCATTAATTTTGTCAGCAAGTCCAAAACGACTCCAGAAATATCAGTCAGTCCTTCTGAAGACCTGGAGCTGGTGTGTGAGGTGTCAGCTGCAAGCGGAGCTGTCGTATAGAAGAAAGATCAAATAGAGGTGAAGCAGGACCAGAGGACAACCATCATCTCCCAGGGGACGCACCGCAAGCTCATGGTCAAAAATGTGACCCTGAAAGACCAAGGGAGCTACAGCTGTGAAACAAAAGATGACAAAGCAACATTCCAAGTGAAAGTCAGAGGTGAGAAAATGCTTGGAATCCCAGAGATAAAGGAACACTTCATTTTGTGTGTCTTGCATTTGGAGGATCAACTTACAGCCTCTCTGGTGCAAAACATTTTGGCTATAGGACTTTCTTTGTCATCTAGTGTCATAGCAACACTTTTCTACATGTGCTTTTCCATCCAGGAATGAATTACTGCAACAAACAATAGGCAAGGAGGGTAACTTGTGCAGCTCTTGTAGTCAGCTGGTGTCTGCAGGGTTACAGTGCAAGAGCACACCAGGCATGCAAGGAGTGAGAAAAGGGGAGGTGTTTGATGAGATCTGGTTACAAAATTTGAATGACACAATGAGGTGGAAAATGCCACTAATCAGACTCATAAATGGCCTGGGTTGCAAAGGCCCACAGTGCTCATCCAGTTCCAACCCCCTTCTTCCTATGTGCAGGGTTGCCAACCAGCAGCCCAGGCTGCCCAGAACCACATCCAGCCTGGCCTTGAATGCCTGCAGGGATGGAGCATCCACAGTCTCCTTGGGCAACCTGTTCTAGAGGGCCATTCCCTTCTGATTTACTGGAAATGTAGAGAGACATCAGAAGAAACAAAGAGAAGGGAGGAGGTTCAGCAGTGCATGCAGGTGTTCTAAATCTCATGTCCAAATCTGCTATCAGACTGCGAAATGTTTAGATTTATGATATGATATGAAATGATATGCCTATTCATTTCCCAAGGCAAAATAGAGGGGAAAGTATTTTCCTGTCTTAATGAGGCATCATGATGGTCCCTGTGAAGGGCAAGTATAATGAAAATGGGGAACTGGAGTAAGCTCTGCAGCAGACTACAGCAAAATGGTGTGACTGTTGTGATGTCCCTGCAGAGAAAGAAGACGTGTTTACAAACAAGGACAAGGTACAAAAGGAGGTGAAGGCTGCACTGACTCAAAATGCCACGCTGAGCTGCGAGGTGGCCCAGGAGAAGATGGAGGTGAAGTGGTACAAGGAGGGGAAACTGATCACCTCGAGCAAGAAGTTCAAGGTGGAGTCAGAGGGCAAACAGTGTCGGCTGGTGGTGATCCAGGTAGAGAAGAAAGATGCAGGGGAGTACAGCTGCGAGGCTGCTGGCCAGAAACTCACCTTCAAGATTCATGTCACAGGTGAGAGAGAACACATTTTGGCCTTTCATTCTAGAATGTTTTAGAAAACGGTCATTAGTTTGTAAGTTTTCCCTGCTATGCTTAAAATTTTTGGAGCTGAACTTTGGGGTGGTTAATTTCTGATGAGGAAATTGAACAAATTATTCTAAATACAGTTGTGAGGCAGCTCCATCTTTTAAAATCTTCAGGAATTTCCTTTTGCTGTGGGAATGAGGCCATAGACAAGAAAGTTCTGATTGCACTTCTCCATTCCCACGTGCCTGTACCACTAGAACAACTCTGCAATGCAGCTGCGTCTCAGGAAGTTTCAGAACAGGGGCTTTGTGTCAAGCACTAGGGGGTGTGCTCTATGTAACATGTTTTTGTCTTGGAAGGGCTCATTTAGCATGGGAGAGAATACTACAGGAATGTTTTGTATAAGTTGATGTTTTGAAGACATAAGTAAATGGCAGCTAGGGGACGAAAGAGTCATGAGAGTCATACAAGAAGCATCACAGAATGCCTTTTGTTGGAAGGGACCTGGAGGATCATCCAGTTCCAATCTCTGTCCTGGAAAGGAACACATTCTTTGTGACTAGGTTGCTCTAACACCCATCCAGCCTAGACTTGAATGTTTTCAGGGATGGGGCATCCATAAATTGCACAACTTCTCTCCACATCATTCTCTTGGGGCATCAGACTGGGAGAACTGATTCATTTTTCTGACTCCTTCCCCAAAACCTGCTCTTCTTTCAAGAGGCCAAACTAATGTATCTCTCTCTTTTCAGAGCCAGAATTTGTATTTACAAACAAGGAGAAGGTACAGAAGGTGGTGAAGGCTGCAACAACAGAAAATGCCACGCTGAGCTGCGAGGTGGCCCAGGAGAAGATGGAGGTTGTCATCAATTTATAAGCAATGAGCCAATAATGTTCCAATTATAAACTTTTATTAATTGTAGCGGGTAAAACTAAAAGGCAATTCAGTGCTGGGCGACAGGGGGATTATTGTTCCTCCAACTGCCGCGCCGTCCCGTCCCTTGCAACTTCTTTTGTATTGTCCATCCCGAGCGTATTGTCCTTTAATTGGTCGGTTGTGATCGTGCGACTTGGTGTGTCGTTCCTTGGTTGGTCCTTCCGTGGAACTTTGTATCCATCGGGGAGCGCTTTGCCTGTAACTACGCAGAGTACACAATCTACCCATAAAATTAGAGTGTTCTGCAACCTTTGTGGCCTCCATATTCCACCATTATATCCCGGTCCTAATGAACAAGCACTCCACCACAATGCTACCACATCCCGGTCTTAATGAGCAAACATTTTATCACAGAGGTCAAGTGATAAAAGGAGGGGAAACTGATCACCTCGAGCAAGAAGTTCAAGGTAGAGTCAGAGGGCAAACAGCGTCGGCTGGTGGTGAGCCAGGTGGAGAAGAAAGATGCAGGGGAGTACAGCTGCGAGGCTGCTGGCCAGAAACTCACCTTCAAGATTCATGTCACAGGTAAGACAGGTGTTGTATGAAATACAGCAGAGAACAGTAAAGTAAAATCTAGTTTCTATTATACTGCACCTGGGTCACTGTAGTCTGTGCTGAGGTTTTTTCCCTAGACTTGATTGCCTAGGTTTGTAGAAAGTATTTGGTTTCAGTATGACACAAAGACCTGTTTCAGTCTGTCTGTAGAGCAATAATTAGTAATATATGTACAGTGGAAGCAATATTCAAGATATTATTCAAATCTCTCCTGTGCCTGAGATCCCAAACTGTAATTCTTGTTCACCTAAACATTTGACTAAGATAAGTATGTGCAGTGAGGCTGGAGTGCATGTTCTACGTGCAGCCTTTCATGGCAGGAGAAGCAGGAACTTCTCCTAGTAGTACACTGCCTTTTTACTATGCCTTTATGTTGGAGGCTGCATCTGGATAGGTGAGTCTGCTACTCACAGTAAGAGACCTGGTAGAGCTGACTATTGCCAGAGCTCAAAGTAAGATAGATATCTGCAAATCACACACAAAGAACAAAGGACTGCGTTGGTGAGCATATTTCCTTTGTGCCTTTGACAGTCACAGTTGTGGCAATGGTAGAGGCCATGAGGAGTCTGTTCAGGAAGCCAGGAGTACTGTTCTGGGTCATGAAAAGGCAGCCAGTGGTTTGACTATCACATGTTTATGTGTTTTGATGTTTCACAGTGGGTCTTAAGTAAAAGGAACTCAGGTTTTGGTTGCCTGCAGGACAGATGTTCTTTTGGGTTCAATATGTTTGCATAGTGACTTGCAACCATGGGACTGGTGTTCAAGGACCCTCTTGGTTCCTTCAGTTCCTAGGTTCTTTCTTGCCTAGATTTGACACTTTGTTTCAACAGAAGAGCTGATATTCTCTAGTGAAGGCTATTAGTTTGGGCACAAGTGGTAACCTAAACCTGTTCCAACCTGTACATACAAACCTGCAAGTTGGTCTCATTTCGGTCCCTCAGTCAATACTTTTTCTTTTCTTCCCTCAGAGCCAAAACCTGTGTTTATAAACCAGGAGCAGGTGCAGAAAGAGGTGAGTGCTGCCCTGGCAGCAAGTGCCTCCCTCAGCTGTGAAGTAGCACAGGATCCAACAGAAGTAAAATGGTACAAGGATGGAAGACTGCTTGCCTCCTCCAGAAAGTTCAGAATGGAATCTGTGGGCAAAACACGGCGTCTGGTTGTGGAGCAGCTGGAGAAGAAAGATGCTGGAGAATACATCTGCGAGGCTGCTGGCCAGAAGATGACCTTCAAGTTGGAAACAACTGGTGAGCATTCGCTTTGGGAGCACTAAGCAGCTTTTTATGTGGCTTAGAGGAAGACTGGCTGTCTTCTACCCTGTGGGCATGGAACAGCCACAATTCCCCCCGGAACAACATCAATGACCCACACCACAAGTTGGATTCTCCTTTTTAATGTAGTGGTAGCGAGGTGAAAATCTGGCTGTGGAATATTTTTGACTAAGGAACTTCTACTTTAATTTCTAGATGCGCTGAATTACCCTCTGGAGTGTCTTTCTGAATTTATAAGCAACCATGGGTGACTATGATCCTGATTTATATCTAGGTTCAGGCTTACTTTTTCAGTTAGGTTAGATCAATAGCTCCAGAGAAGATAGGGAAATACAGCAGTTCACTGATACCATGTGTCAGAAGAATGCAGCTCAGTGCTGGGCAGTTTGCTGCTTCATTCCCTCTTACAAGTTGCACCCAAGGCTGGAAAAGACCACTGAGATAGCTGAGTCCAACCCAGCCCACCCTCACTGGACTTTCTAACCACGTCCCCAGTGCCACATACCCGTGGCTCTTGAGCACCTCCAGTGACTGCGGTATATCAGCGTGGTTGCTTCAGTTGTGGGAGTTTTCAGACACTGGCTGTTGTTCTAGCGAGACAAAAAACCAAAACTGATGGAACAGTGTCTATACAGGAAGCAACTGGCTGTCCTGATGGCTGCCAACAGTTTTACACAAGGTGTGTCATGCAAGCTTGCATGAGTCTGGTTTAAAAACTTGCTGTTCTGATGGAAGGAGAGGATGTTGGTACAGGATAACTGCGGGATTTGTGCTCTCCCGACATCCTGTTGCAATCACAGCTTATTGTTGCTATAGAAAACAGCTTCTCTGTAGACAAATTGAGTTAGTTCCAATAAGTGGCTGAAGCCCTAAGTGATCCAAGGTGAAGCATGATCCAAACTGGAATTTAACTAATTGTAGTAGGGAATCCAAGCCTTAATGAGATGAGTTATTTAAAATATGAGTCCTCCATCTAAAACAGCATTGAACTCTTACTCTGGTTTATGATAGAAGTGAGAGTTTAACAGCAGAAGTCTGAAGTTATGCTCCATATTTCTCATCACTCAAGAGAATATTTGATTATGTGAATTCCTTTGGCTATGTTAGAGCTCATAATGAGGTCAGCTGATGTTCTTTAAATGCTCGGAGTCTAGCAATGTGGGGAAGTGGACTGCTATTTGCTGTTGAGCTTTAGGCTAAGAAGCCTGATTTTAGAGGACTGTGGACTTCCCCTTTCCCTTCCCCTCTCCTCCCCTTCTCCCTGGACTGATCCCACATGGTTTGAGAATGATTTCAGATCAAGGTAAATGAGGAATCGCTGTGTGAAAACCTGTTGTTTTACTGCACTATAAGAGACACTTAGTCAAAAGACAAGTGTGTGTTCCAAGCTTGAGATTGCAGGAGATCCTAGAAACAACTCAGCTGCTCAAACCTGTAGTCTGGCTGAATCTTTTATTGTCAGTTTTGGTCAGGAGGAGATGCTTGAGTAAGACAAATAAAAGGTCACGGGTAAGTTGGTCCTTCTTGTGATATACTTCTAGGCTTTCATCAGGGAGAAGCTTAATTAGTCCAAATAATCATAGCAGAAACCACACCAAGAGCATGAGAGTGAAATTTATACTTTCTTGATGTGAAGGAAAATTTTACCTGGTTCTGCCATTCCCCAAATATTTGTTTCCTTATGACAAGAAGAACTTTGCAGAAGTAATTTTTTTTTTCAGTCTTGCGTGCAACACAAAAAGGGGTAAAATCTAGGAGGCCACCTGAAATGTTACTGAACACACGGGTCTGCTGTGCCCTGGTAGATGCCACCTTCCCAAGGGACGTATGAAAGGATGCTTTTTTCTGATTTCCTACTAGATGCTGTCCTCATGTGGCCACTTGGGTTCAGTGTTAGCATGAACATGAACATGTGTCCTGTCCCATGACTTTGGTGAACTCTCATTTTCTCTCTCATTCTGCAACCAGGTTGGGTTGCTGTTTCAGTACTGGCTGTTTTATGTAGCCATTCCATTTGTTCTGGTTTACGTTCTTTTTTATTTTCTTTTTTTCAGGCATCATTTCTATACAGTAGACAAAGCCAGCCTATTACATTTGATTTACAGTTTTTAGCTTTTGCTGGTAAGCATTTCAGCTCTCAGGCAGTTTTACCAACAGCTCTGAAGAGCTGAAATGAACCAGCCTGGACACGATGGTCTGTTTTTGTTGGTGTAATGAATTTATGAAGTTAAACTGATTGACCCCATAAGGTTTTACAGTGTATGACTCACGTCTGGCAGAGTTATCACAGCAATGAGTTTATATACTTAGCATTTCAGGAGGCAAATGGTTGGGGATACTCTTTCATTTGCTTGCGTCTCAGAGTGAATCACTAGTATGTGAACCATCCTTCATCTCCTTTGTATTGCTTTTGTGTGTGTCTGTGTGTGGTTTCCCCTGTGAATTTCATTCTTTCCAGTTATATGGAAGTTCTCTTTTGAGCAGTGAAATTAGATGTTCCATCATCAGTCATAATGGTAAAGCTGAGTTGCCACGTTATCTGTGTCCTTTCTGTCTGGCGTCTCAATAACTGCTGCCCCACCACAATATCTGCCTAATACTTCAGCTCCATGGATGCCTCCTTGTGCAAACTGAGAGCCTGTATTTGGTGTGCATAGATCTGGGCTTACATCTGTGCTGGTAAATGCACTAGTGCATGGGCTAAGCAGTCCTGCCTCCTGTGCTGTGGGCATTGAGATGGGGCTCCTACAAGCTGCCCATTGCAAGATATTTAGAAACTAATTGCTGCGGAGGTTTCCATCCTCTTTTCAGACTAACTAAAATTTGGTTAGTGGGATCAAAACAGAAGGGGCAGGGAGGGAGAGCTGACCAAGGACTACTGATGGAACAACTATGAATCCTTGGTTCCTCAGGATTCCCTGCATCAGCAGTTGGCAACAGGAGTAAGGGGGCTCAGGAGGACACTGTGGAGTAGTGTGAAAAATGAGCGAAGAGAGTTACTAATTGATGCCTCTTGGAAAGTAGTCCAAGAGTGGTCCTCTTCATAAACTCTCCTCTTGTGTGTGGTTTTATCTTTATGAGGTGTTCATAACAAGTGATGTGTAGATCTCCCTTATCTCATAATGTCTTTTCCTGCCTGCAGTGAATATGCAGGATACTGGATCATATACCAGCTTCTTTGAATTACTGCTCATGTCAGGAGATAAAATCTGCCTATTCTTTGAACTAACACTGGCGAGGGTTAGTTATTCTGGCTACCGAGAGAATGACACAGCAGATTAAACTCTTTCATTTCCTTCTTTGTCAAATGCCTTTTCATCTAACTGTGTGTCCCATAGAAATTCAGAGCAGTGTTGGCTGAGGGAAGTGGAAATATTTATCTCCTGTGTGTATCTGCCACCCTATTTAGACATGCTGGCAGAGCGCAGAGATTGGAGGAGTTGGATTAGGCAGTAGTTTCCCTATTGCTCACAGAACCACTTTTTCTGTGGTCTCCCAGCTACCCTGTGCCCAGTGGCCTATGCAAGATGGAGCGGAAAAGGCTCATTTTATGAACAAACAGGAACCTTTCTGGTCAGATTAATACCTGTGCTCTTTTAGAGAGATTTAGATACTAGAGATTTTAGGTACTGGAATAGGCTCCCCAGAAAGGTGGTTGAATCACCATCCCTGGTTGTGTTTAAGAGCCTTTTGGATGTGGTACTCAGGGATATGATTTAGTGTAGGGTTTTTAGAGTTAGGGTACTGGTTAGGCTGCGGTTGGACTTGATGATCTTCAATGTCTTTTCCAACCTGGGTAAATCTATGATTCTATGCAGGAACTCTTCTCCTGAGGTTAATCCAAGTTGTATCCAGGCCCTTCAGAAGGAAAGGGATATAGCAGCACAGAAATATGGCCTGATTCTGACATAACTAAATGCAGACCTGGAGAGTTAAAAGGGATTGTGTGATGTTCAAAGGATTTTGAAGCAAAGATGTCCCCTAGGTAAGATTTGTGGCTGACATTCCCCATACATTGTTTGTAGGCACACAAGCTAAGGAGAGACTAGTGATGAGCATGCAGAGAAGCCAATGGTTCAGACAGGTTTGTAGTGACACAACACTGTAGAGTTCTGTCTAGTTCTCCTTGGCATAGTTTGGAAAATAAAGATGAGGTAATTGGTGGTAACCAATATGGCTTCATCAAGGTCAAGCCATGTCTGACAAACTTGGTGGCCTTTCATGATGGAGTAACAGCATCAGTGGATAATGGGAGAGCAACTGACATCATCTACTTGGACTTGTGCAGAGCATTTGATCCCGTCCTGCATGACATCCTGGTCACCAAACTGGAGAAAAATGGTTTTGATGGATGGACCAGTTGCAGGATAGGGAACTGTCTGGATGGTCACACTCAGAGAGCTGCAGTCAATAGCTCAGTGTCCAGGTGGAGGGTGGTGTTGGGACCAGTGTTATTTAACATTTTTGTAGGCAACATGGAGAGTGGAATCAAATGCAGCCTCAGCAAGTTTGCAGATGACACCAAGCTGAGCGGTGCTGTTGATGTGCTAGAGGGAAGGGATGCTACTCAGAGGGACCTGGACAGGCTGGAGAGGTGGGCCCTTGGCAGCCTCATGAACTTGAGTGTGGCCAAGTACAAGGCCCTGCACCTGGGTCAGGGCAATCCCAAGCACAGGCACAGGCTTAGAGGAGAATGATTTGAGAGAAGCCTTGACCCTGAGGAGAAGAGTTGGTGTGGAGGGAGGTGTCCCTGCCTATAGCAGGGGGACTGGAACTAAATGACCTTAAAGATTCAGTCAGTTCTATTGTTTTTCTACCCTTAATTTTGCTTGAAAGGTTTTAGAATAAATGAGATTCTGGTTTCCATGAAAACTGTTTGCAGGGAGCTCCATTGTAGCTAGTAGGTCTGTCTTTAAGTTCAAGGGCAATAATGCATTGACTGTGTTGAAGAGAGAAATGACTCAGGAATGGATGATGGTTTAGAATAAAACATAATCCTACTTATTTTCTATGCAAATATGTGTAAGGAAAAGATGCTGCACTCAGTTCTGGAAATACCCTGACAAATATATCTCTACTGTTTCACAGCTGGAGATATCAAGATTGTTAAAGCACTGGAAGATGTGGAAGTGAATGAATATGGGAGTGCATCTTTTGTCTGTGAGATTTCACACGATGAGGTTCAGACCCAGTGGTACAAAGAGGACAACAAGCTGAAGGCTGATGACAACATCAGAATGCAACAAGATGGTAGGGTGTAAGCGGGGGGTCTTTCTCCTGAGTGGGGGGTGGGTTGGAGATCAAGCATATAAGACATCTGAAATGAAGTGAAGAGGGTTTAGAAGCGAGTTCCCCTTTTGTTTTGGGACTGAGGTTTAGGTGGAACAAGTGACATGGTGGGATGCTTAGTGTGGGAAGTGTGATGCTATCCCACCATCCCACACTGCTGGGAGCAGGTAGGAAATGAGTGCAGTTATTTCCAAAGTGGGGGTGAACAGGGCAGTCAGTTCACCTCTCCAAAGAGGTTTTGTCTGACAGTGAGTGTGATCCTTCTGTATCAGATACTTTGAATTTGACGGTGGCTGCATTTGATCAGTCCTTGTAGAAGCCATGTTTAGATTCTGCTTTGGTCTGCTCCATTTCCAGTTCAAAGTCGTTGGACACTAAATGAGACAGCTGCATCTCAGTAAAAGATGTGTTTGAATAGCTGTGATGTGCTTACTATTCAGATTTACAGAGCTGAGGTTTTGTCCTTGGCTATAGCAAAGAAGTCAAATCAGGTGAAATTAATTGTATTTCTGAACTAGACAAGGTTAAGTTTGGTAGCACCTAAATTTGGTGCGGTTTGTCATTGATTTCATCTGAAAGAAACTTGCAGGCTTTTTATCTGCTGTTGTCCCCAGCGTAAGATTATCCATTCACATCCTAAAGTACTTGTTATATTTTCAACTCACTCTTATTTGAATAAAAGCCTCAACAATTGGGAGCAATTTAATAAGCACAGAACAAGAGCTGGACCTTGCATTTGGTAGATACTGTACAGTATTACTTCATAGAAATGTAGTCAATGGCATTCCCTATAGACAATCGTTTGTTTTATCTTTAGAGTCGTTCAAAGAACCATTGTGAACTTGACATTAATTGGAATGGAATACACGCAAGAGACTTTCCTCTTCTTCCAATTGTCCTCATCCTTTCTTCTCTTCCACCCCTGCTTTGCAGATTACCATATAGAAATCACCAGGAAGTTGGAGGACAAGACAGCTTTGGAACGTCATTCTGTCATCCTGTCCTGTGACTTCAGGCCTTCTCCAAAGGTTGTGAAATGGTTCAAGGGCCGCACACCCATCGAGCCCTCTGAGAAGTACAAGATCAAGAGGGATAAGCATTCAGTAGAGCTCAGAATTCTGAAGCTGAAGCCCGATGATGCTGGTGTGTACAAGTGCAAGGCAGGAATTGCAGAGACTGAGGCCACGCTGACAGCTGAAGGTATGAGCAGGGAGGGTGGCCTCTTCCATGTCCTATTTCACCTCAGATTTCTCTTCTTGAGGTTGACTTCTGCCGTTCTCTCCTGCTAACTTTATACATGTATTATCTTCACATAGATGATTACACAAAGATCATCTAGTCCAACCATTCTACCACATCCCAGTATGATTTATAGTAACAGTGGTAACAGTTCACCTTGTTTCCCCACAGCCCGCAATGTAGAAGTAACGAAGCACCTGCAGGATGTAGAAACTGAAGAAGAGAGCTCTGCTGTCTTCTCCTGCGAGCTGTCCCATAATGACGAGGACGTGGAATGGTTCCTGAATGGCAACCTCCTTTACACCAACAATTACAATGACATCAAGAACGTTGGCAATTGCTGCACACTGACAATGAAGCAGGTTAAGCCTGAGGATGCTGGCACAGTGACAGTGAAGTCAGACAAGGTGTCAGAAAGCGCACCTGAAGGTGATAGGTGGGTCTGATCACACCCCTCCTGGATGTAAGAGATGCTAAGGAGCTCCAGTTCATTCTATTGTGCAGCAGTCCTGCTTCTAAAGCTGACCTCTCTGGGGTGACAAGTCATCAGAGGCTTTCTTCCAGTGGAAGGTTCCATTGCAGCAGATATCAAGGAAGGAGGATGGTTTTGGTGTCCTGCCAAAGCATTCCATTGCTTTTTATCATCATTTTACTTAACACAAGGAGAGTTACAGGAGCAATTTCTTTTACTGCTTCAGTAACATGCAGTGTCAATGCTGTTGTCTCCAAGGATTTATGACTGAAGGAGAGATCATTCAGTGTGTGTTTTGCCTCTGGGATGACTAATGACCAGGCTGTGAGCAACCTGATCTAGCTGTGAATGTCCCTTTTTATTGCAGGGGAGCTGGGCTAGATGGCCTTTAAGGGTCTCTTCCAATTCTAAGGAACTTGTGCCTGAAGTGCAGAAGTGGATGAATTATACCACTTCTTCATATCCTCCCCATGATTACAGAGGAAATACAACAAAACAACATGCATGGTCTTACTGTTGTCATTTGCTTGAATACGAAGACGTCTCTTTTTTATGGTTGAGATTTTTGTTGATATGGGTCAGGAGGAACTCACACTTTTTAGCTTTCTCAATAGGCAAAAAGTTCCAGTTGCTGCAAGCCACCGAGGTAACCAATAGAGGGGCCCTGATCCCCCTTGTGCCATCGGGATGCTCTGGCACGGGATGTGCCTCAAATTCAAAGCTCCTTCCCACCTCCCAAGGAAAAGCAAAGCAACTCAAGCATCTCCAGCAAAGCTGCCCAGCAGACAGCAGGGAATGCAAACAGCTTCTGGCTGCTCCCCTGCACTCCTGTCCTAAGTAAGTGACCCCTCGAGGACTGGATGGGAAATCAGTGCATGACACACGTGAGTGTGCACAGCATTGTGCAAAGCAGTGGGGATCCGTGTGTGTGTGTATTTGTGCATGAATGGTGTTGTACACACATTTGTGTCCATGAGTGTACAAACCAGTGGTGTTGCTCAGGTGTGTGTAGGTCTGTGGGTATGTGTGCAAGGACGAGCATGCACATATATGTACGTGCACAGGGGTGTGCAGAGTGTTGGAGCTGCACAAGGACATTGTGGTACCGGTGTGTGCGTGCACTTTGGGAGTGAAAGGAAGGGGTTACACATGTGTGAGTGTGTGTGCGCACAGGGCTGCACTAAGGGATGTGGTTGTGTGAGTGTGTGTGAGCACATAGATAGTGCGTGGATGCGGTGGCACAAATGTGTGCTTGCACAGGGCTGTGCTGAGGAGTTGGGCTGCACACAGGTGCACACAAAGGGATGTTTGAACCCTTTGCCCCTAAGAACAGTTTTCCAGTGTCTCTCATCCAAGAATTCTTTGAACAGCCTGCAGCTGACTCTCCTGAAGCTCAGGGTCCTGACTTTGCTTTTTGCCAGGCCCGCATTCCTTGAGATGAGGAACTCTAGGAGGGCATGGTCACTACAGCCCTGACCACCTCCAGTCTTAACCCCTGCTGTGCAGCATGTCCAGTAATGCTTCCCTTCACAGAATCACAGAATTACCCGGGTTGGAAGGGACCTCAAGGATCATGTAGTTCCAACCTCCCTGCCTAGCAGAGCCACCAAACATACACATTTACTAGATCAGGTTGCCCAGGGCCCTGTCCAACCTGGTCTTGAACACCTCCAAGGACGGGGCATCCACAACCTCACTGGGCAGCCTGTTCCAGGACCTAACCACCCTTCTAGTAAAGAACTTTCCCCTAACATCCAACCTAAATCTTCCCTCCTTCAACTTAAAACCATTTCCCCTAGTCCTGCTATTATCAGCCCTTTCGAAGAGTTTACTCCCCTCCTGGGAGTAAGTTCCCTTCAGGTATTGAAAGGCTGCAATGAGGTCACCTCGCAACCTTCTCTTCTCCAGGCTGAACAAACCCAACTCCCTCAGCCTGTCCTCATAGGGGAGGTGCTCCAGCCCCCTGATCATCTTTGTGGCCCTCCTCTGGACCCTTTCCAAAATTTCCATATCTTTTTTGTACTGAGGGCTCCACACCTGGACACAGTACTCCAGATGGGGCCTCACAAGAGCAGAGTAGAGAGGGACGATCACCTCCCTATCCCTGCTGACCACCCCTCTCCTGATGGAGCCCAGGATCCCATTTGCTTTCCGGGCTGCCAGAGCGCACTGCTGGCTCATGTTAAGTTTCTCATCTATCAGGATCCCTAGGTCTTTTTCAGCCGAGCTGCTCTCAAGGACAACTCCTCCCAGCCTGTACAGGTGCCTGGGGTTCTTCCGGCCCAAGTGCAAAACCTTGCACTTTGCCGTGTTGAACCTCATTAGGTTCACCCGAGCCCAGCTTTCCAGCCTGTCAAGGTCCCTCTGAATGGCATCTGTTCCCTCCACCGTATCGACTGCACCACTCAGCTTGGTGTCATCAGCAAACTTGCTGAGGGTGCACTCCATTCCCTCATCGATGTCATTAATAAAGATGTTAAAGAGCACCGGTCCCAAGACAGACCCTTGAGGGACGCCGCTCGTTACCGGCCTCCACCTGGACATAGAGCCATTGACCACCACCCTCTGTCTGCGGCCTTTCAACCAATTGCTTATCCATCTAGTTGTCCACCCATCAAATCCACCTCCCTCCAATTTGGAGATGAGGATGTGATGGGGGACCATGTCAAAGGCCTTGCTCAGGTCCAGGTAAATGACATCGGTCGCCTTCCCTTCATCCACCAACGCCGTCACTCCATCATAGAAGGCCACAAGATTAGTTAAGCATGACCTTCCCCTGGTGAAGCCATGCTGGCTGTCTCGGATCACATGCTTGTTCTTTATGCGATCAAGCATGTTGTCCAGGAGGATCTGTTCCATAATCTTCCCAGGCACAGAGGTGAGACTCACCGGCCTGTAGTTACCCGGGTCGTCCCTGCTCCCCTTCTTGTAAATGGGAGTGACGTGACCCTTCCTCCAATCATCCGGGACCTCACCTGACAGCCACGACTTCTCAAATATGATGGAGAGCGGCTCAGCAACCACCTCAGCCAGCTCCTTCAGGACCCTGGGATGCACGCCATCTGGCCCCATAGACTTATACTCATTCAGTCTAAGGAGGCACTCTCGGACTTGCTCTACCCTTACAGTGGGGAGGGATTTACCTCCTTGGTCCCCACATGGAGGTATGGGGGTGCAAGACTTAGGGACGTGAAAAAGACTAGAATCCTGGCCACCAGTGAAGACCGAGGTGAAGAACTCATTCAGCACCTCAGCTTTCTCTTCATCTGTTGAAGCCATTTCTCCTTTTAAATTTACCAGAGTAGGCACGCCCATTTTGGCCTGTCTCTTCTGGCCAATGTACCTGTAGAAGGTTTTCTTGTTGTTTTTCACATCCCTCGCCAAGTTCAGTTCTGCCTGAGCCTTGGCTTTCCTGATCCCACATCTGCAAGTTCGGACGGCATCCCTGTATTCTTCCCGGGTGACACAGCCTTGTTTCCAGAGCTTGTACACCCCTTTCTTCACCCTCAGTTCTCTTAGCAGGTCCTTGCTGAGCCATGCCGGTTTTCTACCTCTCCTGCCCACTTTCTTAATCAGGGGAATGGAGACCTCTTGTGCTGCCAGGAGGGCATCCTTGAACAGTAGCCAGCTCTCCTCAACGTCCTTATCTTTGAGGGCAGCGCGCCAGGGGATCTTGGCCAGCATTCCATTGAGTAGCTTGAAGTCTGCTCTTCTAAAGTTGAGCATCCTGGTCCTGCTCTTTGCCAGGCCCACATCGCTTGAGATCACAAACTCAACCAGGGCATGATCGCTGGAGCCCAGGCAGCCTCCAACCTTGACGCCTTTGATGATATCCTCAGCGTTGGTGAGCAGCAGGTCCAGCAACGCTTGACCTCTGGTCGGTCTGTCCAATACCTTCCCTTCTGCTTGGTGTGCTTAATGCTTGGCCCACAAAGTTATTCCCAGTGCAGTCCAGCAGTCTCTCAGACAGCTTGCAGCCAGCCATGCTGATTTCCCAGCCTGACTGGAATCCCCCATCAAGTTGAGAGTCAGTGAGCGCGGTGCTTCTGGTAGCTGCAGTAAGCAGGGCCCATCAACAGGCTCCCTTGACCAGGCGGCCTGGAGCAGACCCTCACCTCCAGAAGCCCATTATTGGTTCAGTCCCGAATTTTACCCGCAAGTTCTCAACGTGATCGTGGCTGTTCTTAGTCCTTTGCAGTCAGCTTCTTCATAGAGAGGGCAAATACCTTGCCCTCCGGAATTCCATAGTAACAATCATGTCTCCTTTATGTCAGGTGAGGTGTTTTTTGTTGTTGTTGTTTTTTGTTTGCTTGTTTGTTTGTTTTCCATTTTCTAGGTAGAAAATTTAATTTCTGAGCCAGGAGAAGAAGAAGTGCAACATGTAACAATCTTCCTGGCACTGTGCAGTTTGCATGAGTAGCCAAGTGCTCCTCAGGTAACGTGTGCTGCAGAGCTGACCTTGGTGGCAGGGGTTGTGTCTTCATTTTCTTCCTGTCATGTGGGAACATAAGAAGACTCTTCAGAGCAGGAGCTGCAGAGGAAGATGAACGGCATGAGAAGGTAAGGCTAGGAACCAAGGACACCTCCAGAAAGAACAGAAAAACTAAGTCATTTAAGATGCATGATGGCCGTGTGATACTGTCCGTGACTGGAGGAGAAGCACATGGCTAGGAATGACTGATGGCTCTGGTGGGATGAGTGCCTACGTGCGCCGTAAAGGAGAGTTTGTGGGATGTTCTGTGGACATGTGAAGGCTGTGGGAAAGTTAAGAGAGAAAACGTGTGAATTCACAGAAGTGGTATTAGAACCTGGAATAAACCATTTGGATCACTCACATCTGAGTCCGTGCCAGATTGTCGCACTGTCAGAACCTGAGGCCTGGGATTTTCCTTTAGTAGTGCCAACTGCCTGTTGTAAATGAGAAAAGATATTACTAAACATAGCTTCCCTCCTTGTAGTTTTGATATTTCTGTCTTTGCATTCCTTTAGCACCCAGGGTGTTGATGCAGCTGCACAAATCCGCTGTACTGTCCTCCTGTTTTGCATGGAAGAATGGTAAAATAGCAATCTCTGGGTGAAATTTTGTTCAGGCGTTTTCCTTTCTGTGCCCCTAGGAAGCAATGGCTTGGAAATGGCAGTGCCGCCTGGGAACCCACACAGCAACCCAGTATCTCATTGTCTGGGTCTGTGAAAAACCACAATGATGACAAAAGATGTTTCAATTCTGTCTGTGCTGTCAGTGCAGCCCTGAGGAGCGGTGTGGGCATGGCATGGCAGGGAGAAGGGATTTCCCTTCCAATGGGAAAGTGCCTGTTCATGTGTTGGTATGTAACCGCTCCATGGCCTGCTCCATGTGCTTCTGAATGGGCAGCTCAACTTTTGTGTCACTCAGCCACCTGTGGCAGAGGTCAGGATTAGTGCCTTTCAAGGAGCTGAGAAGCATTTCTTGCTCAAGTCCTGCTTCCAAGCTTAACCACCTACAATGAAGTAGATGTCGTTTTTCTGGTGTCCTTCAATTCCGTGTCCGCATTTTCCCAAAAGCAAAAGAATTTGGAGTTAACCAGCTGCAGTGAAGTGAGCGATTTCAGTGCCTATTTCTGATGGTGGCAATGAGTTCAGAGGTCACACTTAATTGACGGTGCCTGTTTCCATTCTGACAAAGGCTGTAGTTTCAGCTGACTTCCCGAGGCTGCCATGTGTGGTGGTGACACAGCCTTGGGCTTGTGCGTTTGCATGACTCCCACCTTTCCTTTCTGTGTCTTGCAGGTCAGCTGGTGCTGGAAGCGGCCGGTATCTGAGTAGGAATGAAGGTGAGTGCAGGAGCAGCTGCTGAGGGGAGGAAGGAAGTCCATGCTAATGAGCTCTGAAGCATCTGCGGGTCCGGTACCAGAATAGGCAGCAGTGATGCAGGGGGCTCCTCGGCAGGAAGCTGGCTGATCCAAATGCTTGCTGAGAGTTTGGAAGCCCAAACCCTTATGGTCTCTGTAAGGGTGGTTAATAAAAAGATATTAACCAAGATGGTGGTAAATAGCCTAAGGTTATTAGCAAAGGGAAACTCACCAATATCGATACCTTGACTAGAAAGCTGAGGCAGCCTCAACTAGGGAGCAATCTCTAAGACATGCTGTCTCAGTGGTGGTCAGCCTTTAAATGAGGTCTCAGAGGAGGTTGAGTCGAGGTCCACCCCTTCTGGGAGCACAGCTAGATTACTCTCACCTGTGCTCCCGCAGCTGACCCAATACTTGCCTCAGCTGATTAATCAGAGGTTCAAGCTGTGATTTCCCATACAGTCTCTAAGCTGAAGGCAGCATCTCCTTGATCTGATGGTGGTGTGCCTGAGTGAGGGAGTGATCCAAGCTGGATGCAGAAGAGTCATCTTAATTTCTCTGCTATTTTACTTCAGATGACACCTATTGGGTGTTGGTTTCTTAAAATTTGGATCTAGGAGGTGGTCTCTTCCTTTGCTTCTGATGAAAGCACAGAAGTGCAGCAGGAGTAGAAGACAAAGAGGTTTTCTTGGTGACAGGAACACCAATTATTTGATTCAAATGTGTAACTGATGTAGATGGTGAAGAACAGATCTGCCTCAAAGACATGCTTGATCACATAAGAAATGAGCATGTGATCCAAGACAGGCAGCGTGGCTTTAGCAGGGGAAGGCCATGCCTAACCAGTCTGGTGGCCTTCTATGATGGAGTGACGGCATTTGTGGACAAAAGGAAGGTAACAGATGTCATTGACCTGGACTTGAGCAAGATCTTTGACATTGCCCTCCACCACATCCTTATCTCTAAACTGGAGGGATGTGGATTTGACAGGTGGACCACCTGGTGGATAAGGGATTGGTTGAAAGGCCACAGACAGAGGGTGGTGATTCATGGTTCTATGTCCAGGTGGAGGCCGATAACAAGTGGTGTCATCCAGGAGTCTGTCTTGGGACCAGTGCTTTTTTACATGGTTATCAGAGACACCAATGATGCAATGGAGTGCACCTTCTGCTGTTTGCTGAGTGGTGCGGCTGACGCAGTGGAAGGAAGGGATGCCATTCAGAGGGAGCTCAACCGAGAGGTTGGCCTACGTGAATCTAATGAGGTTGAACACAGCAAAGTGCAAGGTTTTGCACTTGGGCTGGAGGAATCCCAGGCATTTCTACAGACTGGGAGGAGCAGTCCTTAAGAGAAGCCCCGCAGAGAAGGACCTGGGGGTCCTGGTGGATGAAAAACAGAACGTGAGCCATCAGCGTGCTCTTGCAGCTCAGAGAGCAAATGGTCCCCTGGGCTCCATCAGAAGAGGGGATGGCCAGCAGGGACAGGGAGGTGATTGATCTTCATGATCCTTGAGGTCCCTTCCAACCCGGGCCATTCTATGATTCTGTGATTACACTCGCTGTCAGAAAGAATGGCAGCTGTACGGAAGCTGGATATATTTTGGGACAGTTCTTGTAACCAGTTGATTTTAAGACCTTGCCCGAGTCAAGAGTCTAAATTGAGTGTCAGAAGAAAGCTGGTAAAGTGGCTATTGCTCATTCTTTTTCATTTGCTGATTCTTTCATTCGGGTTCCTTTTCCAAAGGAGATTCTGGTGATGGAAGCAATTGAAGAAAGAACCAAAGCAGCTCTTGCCAAGAGTGCTTGAAGTCCCTGTGGAGAGAAGCAAAGAACTTGGGCTTCCTCTGGGATGCTCCCCACCATGTCTCAGGAAGGAGACAACTGCTGTTCCACTTTCTGCTCTGTGTGTGGAAAGGTACGTCTGGGTTTCTTCTGCTTGTTTATTCTTTCTTTTTCAGGCTTTGAAGGAGAAGGGGTGGAGCAACGGGAGACTCACTGGTCGTTTGTTACCTCAAGAACAGGATGGATTCTGCATTGACTGTGAAAAACCTGGGCTAGTAGCATGGGCATGTTTCAGGCTGGACTTTTCCTTCTTGGTTTCCTTTTGGCTACAGGGAGACAGCTGTCTAAAGGTGTGTTTTCATACCCACTCTCCAAAACCATGTTTCATTGTTGCAGGTGGTTCAGTGTGCTCTTGCAGTGCAGATGCTGTAGTTTGCTGTAGAATCTGAATTGTTTCTGTTCCTAGGGGAGGACTGGGAGGAGGTAGTGAGAAGAGAATTCAATGCCTTAGGTGTATCTTAGTGAGAAATGTTGGCATGAGGTGCTGAAAGTCTTGAGTTGTCAAAGGCCAGTGAGGCTCAGACTCCTTAACCTGCTGGAGCAGGGTGGAAGCAAGGAGTGGGCACTGCCGTCCCACAAGCTGCACTTGGTTCTGGTCTGCCAGGTCTGTGCTGGCCTGGATTTCTTCTGAGAAGTTTGTTGGAGCTGCTTGGAGTAGTGAAGGGTGGGGAGGAAGTGCTGCTCAAGAGTTAAGGCTCTGCATGATCATCTTGGATGGTTTTAACCATGATATCTGAAGACATAGTTTCCATCAGAATGATCCCAACATTGTGCGAGTGTCTCAGATGTATGAGAGCACCCGCCTCCTCCAGCTGAGCCATAGGAAAGCTAACTGTGCCCAGTAATTACAGCTTCTGCAGATTGAATATGCTTCCAAGTGTTTTCCTTAGTGATCAATAATGTCCCAGCACTCTGAGATTCCATCTCTGGCACAGTCTGGAGCATCTCTGCAATCCTTGGTTGCTGGAGGGCACGTGGTGAGTGCATGGACAGGGTGGCACAAACGCGTGCGTGTGCTGAGGAGTTGGGTTGCACACAGGTGCACACAAAGGGGTGTTTGTGGAAGGTGTAGGCACGTAGGTGTTCCCAGGGATGGTTTGCACACGTCTGTGAATGCAAAGGAGGGCACACGATGCAGAGTGTGCATGGGGGTGTGCAAAGCAGGCAGGGTGGTGAATGGGTGTGCGTGTGCACATGGATAGGGGAAGGTTGGGGTTACAGGTTGACCTGTGCTGAGGTGAGTGGGGACTCACGGTGTTGCTCAGTGGTAGATTGGTTCACACTGAGTGCTAACAGGAAACTCGCACACCCTTTTTGTTTCAGCTGTGCCAGCGCTGTGATCCCTTGCTGCAGGGATGGGGTGTTGGAAGGATGGTGTGCGTGCCGAGCTCCCATCTCTTGCAGGAATCAAGTGTAGAGCAAAAGGGATGTTTGGGCCAGGTGACTGTAAGAAGGCTGGCTGCTTTGGATGGTGGTAGCTGATGGAAACAGGTGCTCTGGGGACCGTTCAGCTTTTAACAGAAGACAGGGGTCCTGCAGCAAGAACGACTAGGTTCTCAAATGGCTTCAGACGTGCACACCGACTACATCCCCGCAGACATTTACCGGTAGGTGGCTCTTGCAGAAGAAGATTCAAGCAGCAGAACCTTTTGCTCAGCTACAGCACACAAATGCTACAAAAGCAGGAACAACCTGCAAGCTCTGGGTCTGTTTGTCTTGCACAGGCATGCACTAACTGCGTTTGATGGTACCCCCCATCCTTGATTTCCTTCCCTGCTTCTTGTCTGATGACGCTGCTGAGCCAGGAACAAGCTGCCCAGTGTGGCAGAGCATGGTGCAGAGCTGTGCTGGGACCTCCTCCCCTTCATCTGCTGCAGATCAGTGCCCCACACGTGCCATTGGGATGCTCTGGCACGGGATGTGCCTCCAACCCAAAGCTCCTTCCCACCTCCCAAGGAAAAACAAAGCAACCCAAGCATCTCCAGCAAAGCTGCCCAGCAGACAGCAGGGAATGCAAACAGCTTCTGGCTGCTCCCCTACACTCCCGTCCTAAGTAAGAGACCCTATGAGGACTGGCTGGGAAATCAGTGCATGACACACGTGAGTGTGCACAGGATTGTGCAAAGCAGTGGGGTTCCACGAGTTTGTGTGTGTGTGTATCTCTGCTGTTATGAAAGCATGGGAAGACTTACTGAGTCCCAGATAATTACTTATCCTCAAATGATTTTTCCTGGCCAAAGTTAGAGCCTCTCACAGGTAATCGAGATCAACAGGCTGTTGTTGCACAATCAACAGACACAGTCTAGATGATCAGCTGAGGAAAATAAAGCATCATGCGAAGGGTACTAGATAAGTGAGCAGCTTGAGATCTGCACATTTATGTGATGCTCATGGTCTTAGACAATATTTGCCTAGAGAGGTCACATTGAATGAAAGCAAACTCTAAGATGAATGAAAATATGCACAGGAGAAGAAGCCTCTGAGGCTTCTCAAGTGTTATGACCAGAAGACATAAACTCTGTTAAAGCAAATGTTTCTCTCTATTTTTTGTGTTATTCCAGGCAGGCCTTGATTACCGCCTGAACACATGCTGTGGAAGCCCAGCTTATGCAGCACCAGAGCTAATCCAGGGCAAAGTGTCTATTGGCTCAGAGGGATGTAGAGCGGTGTTTGTTTTCCCCTCTTTCCCTTCCCTCTCCACAGAGCATTTAAAGGCAGTGGAGCTCAGGTAGGCTCTCTTGGTTTCCCTTCTGAATTCTGCTAGGTTGCATCGCTTGGTAGCTCTCAGAAGCTGTCAGTGGCCACAGACTAGAAAAGTGCAATTGGTCTCAGTTCACACAGCTGGCTGGTTCGTCTCTGGCTAATCCTGAACTGCCTCAAGCGACTGCTTTGGGGCTCTACAGAACAGCAACTTCAGAGATCTCTTTCTATTACTAAGTGTTTGAAAGAGCAATTTGCTCTGTTAATTATCCATCATTTCTGTGCAGTCTGTTTTGTCAGACTTGTCTTTAGCTTCCAAGTTGTATGTGAAGAATTGTTTCCGTTGTAATGCACAATGAACTAAAAATTGAGAGATGAAAATGTGAAGAGTTTTTCCAGCTTTGATTTCATGTCTGGAATTTTGGAACCCACTACTTGCAGTTGTTAATCTGTCCAAACTGGTCTGGTTTGGGATGCCCTCGTACTTCTTGAATCGCTGTTAAAGGCGGAGCAATTCCTACAAGTGCCATGGCCCCACTGTTGTTCTAATTCTTGTTTCTTTGTTTTCCACACGCTGCTTTTCAAGCCTCCTTTTTCTTTACAGTCAAAGTGAGAACTGCACTGTGAGGTGTCTGAACCTTGTTGTGCCTGTACATAAATAGAACAGCAGCAAAGCCAGACAGGTGACTGTGCTGACAGCTCTCGTAGCCAGTAACACGTAACTGTGCTAAATCCCTTGTGACGGCTTTGATTTCATTTTTGCCAGTGAAATCCTTGTAAAAGGAACTGCAGCAGTGTGATGAGCTAAGGTGAAGATGCTGGTTTTAGTAGTGCTCTAAGCTGAGTGAAAGGGCAATTGAATGAGGGTTATATGCTTTCTCTGGGACGATAAGGTTTTATTTCCTGAAGGAAAGAGCCAGCTTTTCATGGGCTATATGTGGGCTTTGGCAAGGGCAGACAATCCAGTCTGTCAGGAAGCCATTTGAGGTGCTTCAGGTTTGTAAGCTTGTCTTTTTGTTTTTCAGGCGGATATTTGGAGCATGGGTGTACTGCTGTATGCTCTGCTGTGTGGGTTTTCCCTTTGGATGATGACAATATGATGGCACTCTACAGGAGGATACCAGTGGGTATCAGTGGTGCTAGAATACACTGAGAAGGGAAATAGCTGAGCTTGACAAGAGGCCTTGCTTTTCGGATGGCAGAACATGCTGAGCTGTGGGTAGAAAGGCCTGTCTGCTGAATATTGTCCCTGTTTTTGCTGCTTTGTCTACCAGTATTTTGTGGATTTGGTTCTACGCTTGGTTGGCCTATGTGGCACTGTAGCCTAATTCTGTACCATGATAGCATACAGAATTTAAGGAGAAGTATTTTCCTGCCAATGGGCTGGATTTTTTTGTATCTGGTTCTTCAACTGGCTGCTCCCTATACTATCTGTAGTAAAAATATAGACACATCATTTGATTTCCCTGAAATGAATGTTCCTAAATGCCAGCTCTTCTCATGTCTACAAAGATCAAAGTTCTGCATTTGCTATTAGAATTTCCTCTTCCAGAATCAGGAGGTAATGTAGGACCCCACAGATTGCCTTCAGAATCCAACAGTTAGTTCTGTTTCCTTTCGGAGTGCATAACAACCTGAGCACATGAATTGAATGACGTGGCTTGTTAGTCTGGTACAAACTCTGCTGTACACTGAAACCTGGTCCATTTGTAAGCAGGACTTTGTCCATCTCTGCAGGACAGCAGAAAACCCTTTGTGCTAATCATGATGCCAAGAAGCAGAATGCGGCAAATGGCAGATGATCCAACTGCTTCAGGTGTTCATTTCCTTAAAACTGTGAATAGTTTTGGACTGAGAGTTTGTAAGCAGAACAGAGCTCTTAAAGCTGTCAGAGATTATTTCTGCACTGTTCAATTCTATCTGCCTAACATACACCGGATCTCAGAACTGCATTGCTTGAACTGGTGGAACTTGTTGAAGTGAACTGGGATGAGCAAGTTTTAGAACTTAGTCAGAATGCAGTAAAAAATGGATAATCTCATGAGTATTAAGGTACAGGCTTGCTATTTCTGCACTGAATTTGTTTTTATTTTACATGGCTGTGATCTGAAAGTTGCTTGAAACGCAGGCACCTAGGCACTGTTGTGTAACTGAATTTCACACGATAGGTCCTGAAATAT
Source organism: Coturnix japonica (assembly GCF_054131305.1). NCBI lineage: Eukaryota > Metazoa > Chordata > Aves > Galliformes > Phasianidae > Coturnix > Coturnix japonica. The sequence goes on along the minus strand of NC_140671.1, from coordinate 13,828,448 downwards.
CCTGGAATCAAAAACTCTGACTTGTTTTAAGTCTGCTGCTTGAGTCTAATCAGGGTCATAGTGTCTGTGTGCAGTGTTTCTTTCCCTGTAATGCTCCACATCATTTCATTTTGGGAATATTGAAGGAAATGGACTATGTGCCATAACTGTTGTTAGAACAAAGTATGTCTGGTGTGATCTTATGCATAGGTTCTGTAACTGCTCTTCACAGCTCAGGTGTTTGACCTTCCTTTTGGTGAAGTGATGAAATACTGCTGGTTTCTATTTGTGCTTCTAGGCACCTTGAAGCTCTTAGGAATAGAACAATTGTCTCCAGTTCTTTTCAATGATATCAGTAACAGCTCGAGTGTTGCTGCCCACTAGGTAGACCCAAAGAAGCAGATTACAGTGAAACAACACACGAGCTGGACCTGAATGAGGATCACTTTCAAGACAGTGGCTATGCTGCTTCAAGCCTACTTGCTTCTTCCTGCCGCCACTCTATTACCAAGTATCAACAACCTTTCATGATTCAACTTGCAAATGTTTGAAACTAACCCTTGTGTTTCTATGCCTTCCTAGGTGATTCGAGCCCTTGTCAACCCCAAAGATCCAAACCAAGCAGTGTCTTTCCATCAATGGAGAGTTCTTATTAAGCATGAATCGCTGCAATTCGGATGACAGCCTTCCACATGGTAACAGTGATGGACACAAGGGGCTCATCCACGTTCATGCTCTCATATCTCCTGGCTCTGCTGAAGCTCCTGACCTGAGCCTGCCAGACACAGCAGTCACCTGCCTGGATTGTGACCCAGCGCCTTTGCAGTGCTGCCCATCCCAAGCACAGCCCGAGTGTCCCAGCAGCAGCACCACCATGCAGGAGCAGGGCAGCATCAGTGAGGTGAAGCTGAGCATCTTAGATGGGGACTTAGAGTCAGGCTGCCAGTCCCAGGCACCAGGCAGCAGCACCAGCTCTGAGCCACTCTCATCTTGACAAGAGGAGTCCCATCTTCACCCTTGACCTCTCAAGCCCTCCTGTCTTTTATTGAATAAAGTCACTCTCATGCTCAGTCATCGCCTCGACTGCATTCTGAGTCTTCAATCACAGGGATTGGGATGAATGCAACAAACAGCAAGGCAGCTCAGCTTGCAATGCTATGGCTGTGGGGTTCGTGCAGGCAGAGCTCTGGGTTCCCATTTTGCCTGGCTTTGGGATGTCTGCAGCAAGATCTCTACCATTTTGTATGGGAGCAAATAATCTCTAGCATCCAGGTTGCTGCTCATGATATATCCCAGTCTTCCTGGCTGTCACTTTGTGATACTTTTCAAAGCCTTCTGATACTCTTTGATGCCTTGGCTGCTCCCTAACACCTCTGTCCTCCTGCCATGTTGACTCACGTCTCCCACTTTTAAGCTGGCTTTGCAGATCATCTCCAGCCCTGTCATCATCACGCTGCAGCAGGAGGTGCTCACCTGGCCCAATGTCTGGCAGTACTGCTTGTTCTGCAGATGAGCAGCTGCCTCCTCATCTCTTCAGCTACAGTAGTTTTTCTCAGGGCAGTTAGATGCAGTCATGCTCCTCTGGATTTGGTGTGTTAAATCCATGCTGCATGGCAGCAGTCAGTGCAATACAAAGGTGTTCTGTGTGCCATAGCATTTCTCCAGGGGCTGCCAAAGGTAGAAGCACAACAGAGCACCATCCTTCTGACAGTAATGTCTGTGAGTGTTAAACATGTGAGCACTGCATCATCCCCAGCGTGTCAGTGCTTTTCCACACCAACCTGACTCTCACACTCTGCACTGAATGTAACTCTGCTCTTGTGGAGACAAATGCTTTCTGTCACATCCTCCATCCCTGCAACCATTTGCCGGTAGGCAGCTCTTGCAGAAGAATCAAGCAGCAGAACCTTGTGCTCACCCTACAGCATGCAAATGCTATGAAAGCAGAAATAACCTGGCATGCTCTGGGTCTGCAAGGCTGCACAGATGGGAGAGGTAGATTGTGTTTTTGCAGTGGAAGTTTCCAGTATTTTCAGTACATAGTGTAGGCCCTAACTGAATGTATAACCCTCTTGTAAAACAGCTGTATAAGTAGTTTTTCCACCAAGAAAGTTGCTGAACAGAATTAAGTTCAGACTGGGGGCATTCTGACATGGGGAGAATTGAGACAAGCACAAGATAAATACAGGGTGGGTAGAGCCCAGCACAGGACAGAATGAATGTACTGACTTTTGGAAACATTGCCCTTCTCTGTCCGCAGAAAAGTACAAGGCAGACCTAAAAACAAGAGGTTGGTAATTGACCTTCTATGGAAATGAATCCTAGCCACAGTCTCGAGGAGTCTGTGAGCCTGAGATGCTCAACCAATGAGAGCCATGAGAGCATCACCTGCAGTGGGTTTAGGGCACAGAACAGAATTGATTTCACTGACTGGTGTGCAGTTTCTCCCTTGCCAATAGGGGATGTGCGCGCAGTATTGCAATAATGAATAAGCACTGCTGCTATCGCTGCCATCTTTGCCTAACTAGAAATCTTTGACTTTGAGAGTTTCTCACACAAGGGGAGAGGGTAAGAAAGTAAAGAGGCACAGAAAACTAAGGGAAACTGCTCTTCTTTATCTTATCTATAAAAATTGATACGATGCTGTTGTGCATTTTTTTTAATTTTATTTTTAATTTTTTGCTAATGTCAGTTAGATTGTTTTAAAATATCCACACACCAAAATCTGACTACCAAGCAAATGTAATGAAAATGAAATGAAGGTGAGTTAGTGGAAAGCACAAGGCCATATTATATTAGGCTCCAGCAAATTTACAGGCAGTCACTGCACGAAGAGGTAGATCTGAGTTGCACATTATATGATTCCCACAAAGATTAAGGAAATCTGAAGCTTTCAATATATTTTTTTAATTCTTTTTTCATTTCATTTTTAAACACCTGACCCAGACCCCAACCCTCACAGGAGCTGTAAAGATAACAGCATTAACCAGCAATGTAACTCTAATCCTAACCCTTACCCTGATTCTAAAATCGTCCCTAACTCCAAATGCAACAACAAAAATGATGCTAGAAGTTTGTAGCAAAAGGAACCTTAACCCTGATCATAATCCAAAAAAAAAATCATTATGGTAACAATAATCTTTACCTTAAGAGTAATATTAATCAGAGCCCAGATGATGCCTGCATCCAATCAGAAGCATGCTTTGCATTATTTAAGAGTTGTATTTTTTCCAATGAACTCTCTCTATTATCACGTTTATAAAGTAACAGAGTCTGTTCTTTTTCTCCTGACACTGTGCCTTACTCCTGACATCCCCTGGAAATGACCCAGATAGGGCACCATCAAAGTAATGCTAATAGTAATGTCAATCCTAAGGGTATCTCTAGCCTCAGTGTTAATGGGCCGCTAACAACAATCCCAACAGCCTTAAACATTCTGGTGGTGTGAAAGAGGTGCTGCCTTGCACATGCTGGGCAGTCCCATTGCCTGTTAAATGCAGGCGGCAGCGTAGAAACATGATGCCCGTGGTCAGAATGCCCTGTGGCAGATCCTGGCACCGGAGAACTGACCGGAGAACCATGAGAGAACTGACAACAAATCACGCGACATCAGAACCGACCCAGTGGTTATTTACAAGCCTTGGGAGACCCAGACAGGATCTCAGAGTGGTGAATGTAGGTACAGAAGTTGTTACTACTCTGTTTTCTTCTAAAAGAAGTGTTTTTTTTTCATCTCAGAAGTTGGGGGGGGGGGGGGGGGGGGGCGGGAAAGGGATATCAATTTAATTACTCATTAATTTATTGACAGACATTCACGTTTGCTACGTTTGGAGAAGTTTTTATTTGTTTGCTGTGGTTTGATTTTTTTTTTTTTCTTTTCTTTTTTTTTTCCCCCTTCCCTCCTCTTCCATCTTTGTGTTCTTCCCCTATAATCAAAAGAGAACGGATCCCCAGGGTCTGTCCCGCAGACGTTCTTTCCGTGGTCTCTGCTGCCACCTGCTGGCCAATAAGCGGAACTGCCACTGTTGGGCGTTTGGTGCCGCAGGAAGCACAACGCAGATCTGAGTTCTGACCGGTCTACGCAGCAAATCCGCCAATCTTTATTGCGATAAGCCCTCCAGACAAGAGCATAAAGTCTTTGCCTGAGGGCAGGGTTAGTAGTAATGGATGTCAGTTTTGAAATTTCCAGTCCATTCACCACAGCGCTTTCTGCCTCCATGTCCCATAACCAGAGCAGCTATGCTGGCATGCTCTCTTGGTTTCTGTCTAAACCACTGTACTATATCCATCAGTTCAGCTGCTGTATTATGGGCAGCAGGGTTTGGGGGGTGGACACTGGTCAGGGCACTCCCACCAGCCTATCCTGCATTTTTTTTTTTTTTTTTTTTCATTTTTGGGTTTCAATCAGTCAGATCTCAAATAGATCTAGTCCAAATGGAACCTCAAAATCTGACCTTTTAGTGCCTTCATTTACAGAGTCCATTTTATACAGATTCCCTTGTACAGGGCCCCCATGGTCCTCCAGACAGTTGTTACTGATCTTCCATAGGAGAATGATTGAATTAGGTTTTTTCCCATCAAAACTGCCACCTGTCTTTCCAATTTTTCAACACTATCATTCAATAGCTGATTTGCATCAGCCTGAGCCTCTTCAGTTATGTTCAGACAGTTCAAGGCCATTAAAAGTGGCCATGCCACCATGAACACAGCTAACTGTCATTCTCAAGTTGTAAGTATGTCTTTGCTAAGACCATGGAAATACTCAGTCAGGTGGGCCAGGGACTCATGGACCCTCCCTCCGTCCCACACAGGGCCCCATTTTTCAGTGACAGAAGCAGTGCTGCATTTTGAGGATCCTAGGAATCCCAGGACATGCCCTGACAAAAGGTCATTCAAAGGGGTAGTCTTTCCCCATCCAAACAACTCCATGATATTCACAGAATCACAGAATTGTAGGGGTTGGAAGGGACCTCCAGAGACCACTCAGTCCAGTCCCCCTGCCAAAGCAGGTTCCCTACACCACGTTGCACAGCTCAGCATCCAGGCAGGTCTTGAATATCTCCAGAGAAGGAGATTCCACAACCACCCTAGGCAGCCTGTTCCAGTGCTCTGTCACTCTCACCATAAAGAAGTTATTGCACACATTAGTGCAGAATTTCCTATGGTGCAGTTTCTGTCTGTTTCCCCTTGTCCCTCCTCCACACACTGCTGAAAAGAGTCTGGCCTCACCTCTTTGCCCCCCACACCTCAAATATTTATAGACCTGGATCAGGTCCCCTCTCAGCCTTCTTTTCTCAAGGCTAAACAGACCCAGTTCCCTAAGTCTCTCCTCATAGGGGAGATGCTCCAGGCCCTTCACCATCTTTGTGGTCCTCCACTGGACTCTTTCCAAGAGATCCCTGTCTTTTTTGTACTGGGGAGCCCAGAACTGGACACAATATTCCAGATGAGGCCTCACCAGGGCAGAGTAGAGGGGGAGGATCACCTCCTTCGACCTGCTGGACACGCTCTTTTTAATGCACCCCAGGATGCCATTGGCTTTTTTGGCTACAAGGGCACACTGCTGGCTCATGGTCAATCTGTCGTCCACCAGGACGCCCAGATCCCTCTCAGCAGAGCTCCTCTCCAGCAGCTCTTCCCCCAGCCTGTACTGGTGCATGCAATTATTTCTACCCAGGTGCAAGACTCTACACTTGCTTTTGTTAAACCTCATCCGGTGTCTTACTGCCCAGCTCTCCAGCCTGTCCAGGTCTCGCTGAATGGCAGCACAGCCTTCAGGCGTGTCAGCCAATCCTCCCAACTTCGTGTCATCAGCAAACTTGCTGAGGGTGGTCACTATCCCCTCATCAAGGTCGTTGATGAAGATGTTGAACAAGACCGGACCCAGCACAGACCCCTGGGGGACGCCGCTAGTTACAGCCCTGCAGCCAGACACTGCACCGCCAACGACAACCCTCTGCACTCTGCCAGTCAGCCAGTTCTCGACCCACTTCACTGTCCAATCACCTATCCCATACTTCCTCAGCTTTGGTATAAGTATGTCATGGGAGACTGTATCAGTTATAGAGGTTATAGAGTTCAATTCCTGTAGTCAATTTGGCGGCCCAGGTGGGACCAGCTCTGTTCGCTGCAGGACCAGCTGAGAGGGAGACACTTTTGGCGCACCCTGAGATTTCTCTGAAGGACTCCCTTCCTCACCTGATCACTGCAGGGACAGACAAGGACCACCCATAGGTGGACCAGGTATGTGTATGGTAAGTGGAGCCCATATGTCTTGAGGAGACATCCTACACAGTTTACAGCCATACGTGCTGCTCCCAGGGAGGTGAGCTCATGGCTTTGGTTGCCAGCTGGGGTAGGAAGACTCCTTGGGTGAGTTCCTATGAAAGGGAACTGTATGTCATATGAATGGAAACAAGAACAAGTACTCTCTCCCAGGTGGGTGACAATAGGAGGGACCTAGGTTGGTCTCTCCTACGGGTATGGGATATAGTGGATAGCCTGTCAAATGGTAGCCTGGGTTCTCCAAGTTGTAATCACGGGGGTTATAGGTTGTATGTTCAATATTATCATCTGCTTTAAGTGTTTGGTACCGTGTGTCAAGCCGACTCTGGGAAAAACATTAACGTTTGCAACTGGTCGACCAGAGTATGAGTGTTATTAAGATTCCAGCTAGAAAACGTTGTCAGCATTGTGTAGTATGAATAAACCATGGTTTTTGATCTAAATGTCAGAGTGAGTGTGGTGTGAGTGAGACACAGAACAGCTGCAGGGTGAGTGCCGAGTCCCGATCCATGTTTCCTTCCTCCTGTGAGGGAAATGGCCAGACACGGACAAAGTGAAAGACTGTGTTGTCTGTCCACTCATATGTACTTTCTGCTTGTATGTAAGAAGACGGGAGTTTGTACTCTGTAGATTAGTAAGATTGTCCTGAGGAGAGGTGTACATTCCACCCGACCAATGAATGTCAACCCATTTATGTAATACTATGTACTGCTTGCGAGGAAGTGTGTGAGGGAGGTGGTTCAATCAGTGCTGGTTCTGTGGCACAGTGTTTATAACTGAAGAATACAGACTGTATTAAGGGAGTTTATGTGAACTGAAGAACTGTACTGTTTGACAAACAGTTTTGATGGTATAAGAAAGTGTAATTGTTAATGATATATGGAAGTGTACTTGAGGGAATGTGGAAGTGTATCTGAGCATACAAACAGAGGAAGCATTTACAGAAGAAAAAAGGTTAAAGTGAGTTTACCTGCACTGACATGAGAGCAACACCCTGAACCTCTGCCCTGTGAGCTGAGCAGAGCATAGCAGAGACACAGTCCTCATGTATCAGGTAGTGTTATTCTGCTTACCAAATGAATGAGTTCACTACAGAAGAGGCAAATCTTCCCCTCTGCTCCATTTGTGGCATACTCTGGAGTTCAAGACATTGCAAAGCTATGGCACATCTACTTTCTTTCAATGATGAAAACTTAGTGTGCTCTGGGCTCTCATTTCAATTGCATCTAAAGAAGTCTAGGGTCATGCCAGCTGACAGGAAGCTGGCAAATGTTGTCTCATTGTAAGGAAGAGCAAGAAAGATGACATGGGCAATTATGGACCTGTCAGTCCAGAGCCTGGTAAAATTATGGAGAAAATGATGGTGGGAGTTATGGAAAAACAGCTGAAGGACAATTCTGTCATTGGTTGCAGCCAACACAAGTTTGTGAGGCGAAGGTCCTGTTTAATTTAAGCTCATTCTGTGACACAGTTATCCGTTTAGTTGACCAAGGGAAGCCAGTTGATGTAATCCTTGAGGATTTCAGTGGAGATTTTGATACTGTTTCTCACAACAACCTTCTGGACAGAATGTTCTGCATATGGCTAGACAGAAACACAATGTGGTGGGTGAGCAGTTGGCCAGTAGGTCAGTCCCAAAGGATTATAGTCAGTTTTTTCCATCAGGCTGGTAGATGGTCACTGTCGGGGTCCCCAGGGTTCCATTTTGGGGCCACTTTCCTTTCATGTTTATGCAGATGACTTGCATGCAGGACTAGAAGACGTTCTGAGCAAGTTTGCTGATGAGACCAGATGAGGAGGTGCTGTTGCCTCCACTGAGGGTGGAGAGGACTTGCAGAGAGATGTGGACAAGTCAGAGAAGTGGGTACCAGTTGGTACTAAGCACCAAGTGCATAACGTATAACAAGAACAAGTGCCTGATTGTGCACCGCAGAACATAAAGGACTTCAAACTCTGGGAGAATGTGCAAACGAGGGCACTGGAACTGAGAGATCTGAAGTTCAGAGTTTCACAGGGATTGACTGCTTGTTCAGACTGGGCCCTTCTCACATCCCTTCTCACATCCTGCAATGAAACATAGGTCTCATATGGGACATGAACCTCACAGCGTCCTTGCACCACATGTAGAGCCTGGGATCTTCTGTTTCCATGTCTTTCATTTAACATCATACGGACCTCCAACCCATTGCCCCAGGAAATGCCAGGAGCCAACATGAGAGACAGGATCTCTCTACCACTGGTCTTGCAATCAGGGCTTGACCTGTCTGCTTCGTAAGGCAAAGGAGAGGTTTCTTAGCATGCCAGTGCCTTTGCCTGCCTGTAGTCATGGCTTCCAGTTATCTTCTCTAACAAGTCCCTTGGGAAGCTTACTTGGTAATGGCCCTCAGTGGGCCCATTAATACTCCAAGAAACTTCACTGTTACTTCCGACTTTGTCTTGTTGAGCACTTTGTGCAAACTTCTCTCTGCACTAGAGGCTGATGAACTCAGCATCAAATGCACCCTGGGGCCCATTATAACCTAAAGAATCTCCTGTGCCTTATGCCATCTTGTTATCTTCTTCAGGTTATCAGAACTTGTTCAGCAAAAAGGAGGGATATCTGGAGAGAGCTTAAAGAATCCAGTATAAATTTATTGTCTATTTATTTATAGTTGGGTTTAAAGAAGACATTAAAGCAGCACTGTGCAACTGATACCAATCCAGGATGTCCCAATGAGTTCTGTACTGTTACTGTGTTGACAAAGGTCCTTCTCAACCTCCCCACCCAATTTCTGCTCACAATGGACCTATGGGACTTGCATCACTTTTCTTCACATCACTCTTCTCCTCTGCATTCATCCGCTCAGTGTTAAAACTGCTTTGCACCAACTCCCACTGGCTTTCCTCAGAGAACCAGCTACATATGGAAAAGGAAAGATTTCTCTTTTTTATCTGGCCAGCAAATGGAAAGAAAGGTGATGCAATTGAATGAACAGTAAAACACAGTGATCAACTGCATGCCATGTTCAAGTGGCATCTATTGAAGTTTGTCTTTCATATGGAATATTTTTAAAAGAAATGATTTATTCTGAGGTAGGATAGGATAGATTGAATCACAGTGAAGTAGTTGACAACAGAGGCCATCAGACTCTGAGAGATGGAGCAAATTCCAGTAATCTTCCTGGGATAGATCAGCCAGGTAGTTGAGAGGTATCAACTTAAAACTGATCAGGACTTGTGAGTATTTCACACATTGAGATGGGTTAACACATTCTCATTGATTTATATCTTTGTCTCCAACTCTGTTTTTCACTTTTACTGACATTAATGAACATCTTTCAGACTTCGTGCCTTAATAAAAAAAAGACAGTGATTGAGAAAAAGAAAAAGTATAAGAAGAAAAAGAAAAAGAATAGATAGGAAGGGATAGATCAAATCACAGTGAAGGAGTTGACAACACATTCCATCAGACTTTGGGGAGATGGAACAAATTCCAGTAATCCCCCTGAAAGTCAGAAATCAGACAGATAATTGGGAGGTATCTGACTGAACAAAGAGCAAGGGATGGAGAAATCTGGAGGGCAGTAGGAGTAGTTTGTGCCCAAATGGCCTGCTGAAAACATGCCCTTAACCATGGCCATTTCTTTAGGAGAGCTGAAAAAACTTGGAGGATGAGACACATCAAATAGGCAGCAGGGAAGAGTAGTGCTGGGCACCGGGCTAAAGTCACAGGGCATTGGCACTGGCACCACTGTCTGTGTCTCTGAATCTGAAGACATTTGTGTTCAGCGAACACAGTTCTGGAAAACATTGTAGTTTCAGTAAAAGAAAAAAAAAGACATCAAATCACCTCAAAGATTCATATTTACAACTTAAAATGGAACAAGACTCATGAGAATTTTTCATGTTGAGAAGGGTTAACACATTTTCATTGATTTCCATCTTTGTCTTCAATTATTTGTTTCAGTTTTATTGACATTTATGATCAACTATTAAGCTTACAGCCTCAAAATAAATAAATAAATTAAAAGAGATACATTTGCATCTTGCACATGGCCTGATGCCCCTTTCACCTTCACAGTTCCCACAAGTCCTTCCATGCCGGAGAGTATGAGATCCAGCAGAGCACCTCTCCTCTTTGGTTCCTCCACTGCTTGGTCAAGAAGCTGCCATCTGTGCTCTCCATGGATCTGCTGGATGCCACATGCCCTGCTGTGCTGTCCCTGCTGCAGATAATGGAGTGACAAAGGCCACCAAATGGGACAAGGGACAGACAACATCAGATTCCCATCTGTCTGCTGAGGGCACCTTCCATTTACTCTCCCTGATCAGGAAGACAGGAAAAGACACTGATGGTCTCCTCTGTTTGCCATTTCCATTAGCTCTGACCTGTCTGCTCTTCCATCCCCAGGCAGAGCTCAGTGCACTCTCACAGAGGGCAGTCGCCCTTCTTTGTCTCCTCGCCCATCCATCCTAAAGACTCGGTATCCCCCTTGTGCTACAGTGCAGTTGTGGAAACCATTAAACTGTGTCCCCATGGTCCAAACAGGAGCTCAGGCCTGCAGCTCTATCAAGATTTCTAGCTTCTTGTGTGTTGGTGTTTGCATTAGTGCAAAACCACAGAAGTAAACATCCTAATTGGAAAGCATCACTGGACATTGCCTGACTGGATAGCTCATCTATAGAATCAGTGTGCAGAAGGTGGCACACAAACATTAGACCGATCGTGGGTCTTGGAGGTGACGTAGCAGCACGGACACACCATGGGCATGGCTTTCCTGAAGGCCCTGTGCTGCTCTTGTAGCTGTGAGTGAATTCACCGGACAGCCGGTGCTATCCCCTCTCTGGCCCTCAGCTGATGCCCAGGAAGGAGGTGTCTATCTCAGGGATTTCCCACACGGTTTACAAGCACTTGCAAACATCAGGAGCAGCCCAGGCACCTTGGGCATCACCCAGTGTCTGTGTGTGAGCTGCTGCCTCCCAGCTGAAGGACCGAGGACTCAGAGCAGGAGCTCACATGCAGGCAACTCCTTGTGCACTTCTGAACTGAACCAGAGAAATCCCAGCTCCTGTGGTTCTGTGGGGAGCCGAATCCCATTTCAGCTCCAGGATTTCTGTCAAGGGATGAGACTCCTGCGCTGCCTCAGCTGGATCACTGCCCTGCACAGGGAAAGTCCAAACCTCGCCTTCCTTGTCTGGTTGCCCTTATTGTTTCATCAAACGATCTCTGGGAGCACTCCCCATATGTCTCCAATCAGTCACTGACCACTGGACATGTGGTGGTTAATTGAGTGGATTTCAAAGCACAGTCATGATGCTGTTGTCTTTCAGGAGCTGTTGGCCATGAGGACCCAGGGACATGTCAGGGGAAATGAGTGGGAAGGATAAAAATGACATAATCTGCTGCTTGCTTGTCCAGGTTCCTGGGACACAGGGAGCTCATAAAAGTGGGCAGAGCTGCAGAGAGACAGCTGTGCCCAGGAGCAGCTCTTGTGCACAGCACAGCCTGCAGGTGACAGAAGGAGAGGAGAGAAATTGGAGAGAGCTTGCAGGATGTGTGTGGTGTGAGCGGGCTGTGAACTCACTGCAGGAGCATTGCTCACAGACCATGACAAGGTAAGTCTCACAGCTGACCATGAGCTGCTTTTAATTAAGGGGTAACTATAACTGGGACATCCCATAGGAGATCTGACTGCAGGCACTGCATGTTTCTGCTCCAGCTGAGACGGGTGCCCAGGGCTGTCCTGCAGAGCAGGGTCCCTGCTGTGCCCCAGGGGCTGTGTGCCGGGTATGGGACTCTGCCGCCTGCCAGGCTCAGCACTCAGCCTGCCCGGGGAGCTGCCCAGGGTGCTGCAGGGAGACGGGTGGGGGGAAGGAGCCCCCCGGCAGGGCTTGTGCTGCCACAGCTGCTGCCTGGGGCAGGGGATCACAGCTCCACTGCACAACTGAATGTTTCTGAGGGCACTTTGCAAGAGGAGAGCCAAGGCAGGGGGTTTCCATTTCCTGTTCTGAGGCAAAGAGGTTTGGAGTCAGAAATCTAAAAGGGGCAATAAGAGTTCTGAGAATTTTTCATCAATCAATTGCTTGTTTTGTGAACACTCACACATGATGTGCTTTCAGTCTCCCCTTTCTCGAAGGATGGAATTATCTTCATTTTCTGTAGGCATGAATAATTCACTTATCCTACAAACAGGCAGCATTTTCTAACTGAAACTGAATGCCACAGAAGCTCGGGTAGGGGGCTCTAAGAGCACTTGGGGTAAAGATATGAGACATGAAACAGATGAAAATATCCAGGGAGAAGGCATAAGAAAATAAGAGGAAGGTTAGAGCTCCATATGCTGCTTCTGCTTAAGGAATGCTGATCTACATGAAATTAAATGCAAGTAATGGTGCTAAATGTACACTGTTGTAGGAGAATTAAAACATTTCATAGTATAGCAGGAGTAGTGCCTCTGAGAATGGTCTGGACTTGTCATTATCTTCTGCACTCTGAGCAGGACTCCAAGCCCAACAACAGCAGATGCCCAACAGCAGCTCCATCAGTGAGTTCCTCCTGCTGCCGTTGGCAGACACGCGGCAGCTGCAGCTCCTGCACTTCTGGCTCTTCCTGGGCATCTACCTGGCTGCCCTCCTGGGCAACGGCCTCATCAGCACAGCCGTAGCCTGCGACCGCCGCCTGCACACCCCCATGTACTTCTTCCTCCTCAACCTGGCCCTCCTCGACCTGGGCAGCATCTCCACCACTCTCCCCAAAGCCATGCCCAACGCCCTCTGGGACAACAGGGCCATCTCCTACACAGGATGTGCTGCACAGCTCTTTTTCTTTACCTTCTTCCTCTCAGCAGAGTATTCCCTTCTCACCATCATGTCCTATGACCGCTATGTTGCCATCTGCAAGCCCCTGCACTACGGGACCTTGATGGACAGCAGAGCTTGTGCCACCATGGCAGCAGCTGCCTGGGGCACTGGGGTTCTCAATTCCCTGCTGCACACTGCCAGTACGTTTTCACTGCCTCTCTGCCAAGGCAATGTTGTCAACCAGTTTTTCTGTGAAATTCCCCAGATCCTCAAGCTCTCCTGCTCAGAATCAAATCTCAGGGAAGTTGTGTTTCTCATTTTTACTATCAGTTTAGACGTAGGCTGCTATGTTTTCATAGTTGTGTCCTATGTGCAGATCTTCGTGGCTGTGCTGAGGATGCCCTCTGAGCAGGGACGGCGCAAAGCCTTCTCCACGTGCCTCCCTCACCTGGCCGTGGTCTCCCTGTTTCTCAGCACTGGTGCTTTTGCCTACCTGAAGCCCCCCTCCATTCCCTCCCCACTCCTGGATCTGACAGTGGCACTTCTGTACTCAGTGGTTCCTCCAACACTGAACCCTATTATCTACAGCATGAGGAACAGGGAGATCAAGCACGCTCTCAGGAAGGTGTTGCAATACTCACTATTCCCGCTTCAATAAAGTGCACATCTTCATCGCATGATTCCCAGTGATGGTTCTTCATCTTTTATGCATCTTTGATTGATTGATTATGTGAGATATAGCAACGTGCAAAAAAATGTTATTGAACTTATAAATAAAAATTTGTTTCACTTCTTTCACACCTACTATCCATTTTCTCACTCCAAGAGCTCATGTAAACATGGAACCAGATTCCCCGAATAGGTTAAGAGATAAATAAATAGCATTCAAAATACGCTTTTCCTTAGCTCTTCTCTTATCCAACTTTGTCTGGATTTGGGGAAGGTACAACCACGGATAGAAGCACAACTAGTTCTTTTCATTCCTCCTCTCTTTACACTGATACAGTGCACAGAGGATTCGAGTCCTCTCATTTCTACAGGCCTGAAGGTCTTGTGTGTCTCACAGCAGTCCCGTCGTCTCTACAGCAGCACTCAGTGGTTTGCTTAATTTTCTTATCTCAATACTTGGAACAGCTACAGGACCTGTAGCATAAGTGACCGCAGAGCTCCTTATGAGGGGTGGAGTGACAGTGGGATCTGTCCAGAGCTTGGAGCAACTGCAGGATGTGTAGCAAAAACTTGGAGCTATTGCAGGGACTGTGCCAGGAGTTGCAGAGGCTGCAGCAATGTCAGCAGATCCAGCTCTCTTCCCCTTGAAGATGCTGAATAGTGTTGAACACAGCTCAGTAGGTGTGGGCCAGGCCCTGGCACACTGCAGTCATTTGGGCCTTTTTAGGATTACCAGTGCCACAGCAGACCTGTCTCCAATATTCTACCAGTTTCTCAGGATCCTGCAGTTGCTCGGAGATGAAGTTCCAAAGCCCTGGGGGTGCCCACCACTCCAGGCAGCTGCCCAGACTGTCCCACACCCCCTGCCATGCAGAGCCTTCTCACCTTGGGGCAGATCTCTCACTGATATTCCTGAATAATTGTTTAACCTCAATCCTAGAATCATAGAATCACCAAGGCTGGAAAAGGCCTGAAAGATCATCCAATCCAACCGTTCACCTATTACCAATAGCTCCCACTTAACCATGTCCCTCAACACAATATCCAGTCTCTCCTTGAATACCCCTGGTCTCCCAGAGACGACAGTGTAAAATGTGTAATTCCTAATCATACCAACAATATTACTTCCAAAACCCAAAGATGTCCAAAGAGCTGAATGTGCACAAAACTTCACTTTGCCAATTTTATCGTGGTACAAACCAAGGTCAAACAGCATAGCAAAATAAATACCCTAATCCAGCATCCAGAGTTGACAAATGATGCAGCAGGGAAAACAAGCAGCAAGCAAGGAGCTGTGAAATGCAGCTTCATGAGAAGACTCAGCAAGCTTCACAAATAGGGAAACTATCAGCACCATGGCCTGCACATCTCCAACTCCCACAAAGCCCTGTCCACTCTGGACAGATGTGCTGTTACCACAACCCTTGGAGCCTCACATCAGGCACCAAAATGACTGTGGTTGTTGAACCCAACATGTGGCTCAGCAGCTCACAGTGCTTTGTGCACTGCCCCATTCCCAGTGGGATGGGGATGAGAACTGGGAAAAAGAGTACAACTTCTGGGTTGTAACAAAGCAGTTTACTAAGAGAGATAAAAGGAGAGGAGTAATAGTAATCACTATATATCCGTTGATATAGAATCGTATGTAACAACTGATGCACAAGCACTTGCTCAGCACCACCAGACTGATGCTCAGCTGGGCCCTGAGCAGTGAAGAGACTGAGATGAACTCCCACCCCTTTCAATACAATTTCTGCTTGCTGTCAGCTGATAGAGAACGTCCCTTTGGCCACTATCAGTCAGCTGTCCTCACTCTGTTCCCTCCCAGCTCCATGTGCCCTCCACTGACCATGGCCTTGGCTCTGTACAACACTGCTTAGCAGCAGCTGTAAACATCAGAGTGTTATCAATGGTTTTCTCCTAGAACCAAAACACTGCACCACAGCAGACAGTCTGAAGAAAACAATTCCATCCCAGCTGTAACTCAGATTCCTGCCTGTCCCCTCTTCTTGTTCTTCCTGATCAGGAAGCAAGGAACAGAATCTGCCGCTCTCCTCTCTGAGCCCTTTCCATCAGTTCTCAGCTGGCTCCTCTGCCATCCCCAGGCAGAGCTCAGTGCCCTCTCATGGATGGCAGCAGCCTTTTCTCTTCTTCCTTGCCCATCCGTCATGCAGAATCTGTACCCCATTTGCTACAGTACAGAGCTGAGAATCAACCCACCGTGTCTCTGTGAACCAAACAAGACCCTAGGCCTGCAAAGGCACAGAGATTTGGAGTTCGCTGAGTGAATGTTTGTGGTCCTCTCATTAGTGTAAGGATTCTTCAGAAAGCATCCCCTTCCAGAAGCATGCTTTGATTTAGCCTGTCTGGGTCTTGCATCTACACTGTGGTACTGATGTTCAGGGCCTTGCTCAGAATCAGCAGCCTGCATGAAAGGAAAAGCTCTGTGGTTTTCTCTTGATTTGTCCCGTTTATTTCCCATGCTACCCGCACTGGTCTACAGGCACTTTAGGGCAGCAGTAGGTTGGGGTTACCCCCAGAGGGTACACAGTAAGATTTAGGACGGGGTATTGGCAACAAGACTTTCTCTGAGGAATCCTCACACAATCCTATAGAACAACTCAGAGGCTTTCCATTCAATCTCCAACAGCAACAATATCCCTCAGCCCTTCTCTGTCACATCCAATCCCCACCCTTCCCCATTTGGACCTGGTTTAAAGCCCTATAATCAATCAGTGCAGGAGCATTTCAGATGGGGTCATGGAGGAGGCAGACTGCCATTCTTGGGGTGGCCATTTTCCCAGGAGGGCATGGTGGGAGGGCTTTGTCCCATCTGGTTCCACCAACACTTGCATCCACCCAGCAGAAGGCTGTGCCCTCTGTGTCCCACTTGAACTCTGCATGGAGCTTACAGTTGGCAGTGACATGGCTGAGAAGCTCTGGGCATGGATTAAGGGACAGGGAATTAATGTGCCTTCCTAACTTCCTCCCTGCATGCCTTAGCAACTTCCTTGTAATCTCCCCAAGTACCCAGCCCCTTCTTCCAGAGGACGGAGATTCTCTTTTTCTTCCTGAGTCTCAATAGTTTTTCCCAGTTCATCTGCACTGGTCTTCTTCCCCTATGGCTCACCTTATGGCATTCAGGGACAGCCTGATCTCGTGCCTTTAAGATTTCCATCTTGAGGAGTGTCCAGGCTTCCTGGACCCCTTTACCCATAAGGAGCGACTCCCAAGGGACCTGTGCTACAAGTGTCCTGAACAGGTCAAAGTCCGCCCTCTAGAAGTTCAGGATAGTAGTTTTGCTAGTCACCCTTCTGACATCTCCAAGAATAGAGAATTCTACCATTTCATGGCCACTCTGCCCAAGACAGTCCCCAACCTTCTCAACTCCTACCAGTCCTTCACTGTTAGTGAAGAGCAGGTCTAGCAAGGAACCACCCCTGGTAGGACTTCATACCAGCTGTGTAAGGAAGCTCTCTTGCATGCAATCTATAAACCTCTTGGACTGATTCCTCTGCTATTTATTATATTCCCAGCATATATCAGAGAAGTTGTAGTCTCCCAAGAAAATGAGTGCTGGCAATCTTGCGACTTCAGTAAGCTGCTCATAGAATGCCTCACCCATCAATTAGGCGGTCTATAAGAAACCTTTAGCAAGATGTCACACTTACAGGCCTTTCCCCCGATCCTTACAAACATGCACTTCATTCTGAAGCCCAAGCTCTTCAACATCAAAACTCTCTTTAATATAAAGGGCCACACCACCACCCTTCCTTCCTCCTCTATCCCTTCTGAAGAGCTTGTAACCATCCATCACAGCACTCCAGTCATGGCAGTGGTCCCACCATGGGTCGGTAATAGCAACTAGGTCATGGTTTGTCAGATGCACAGTTGCTTCCAGCTCCTCTTGCTTGTTGACCAAGCTGCGTGCGTTGGTGTAGACGCACTTCAGCTGAGGCATCTGCCTCTCTCCCAGCTCAAACAGCATTTCCCTAGGCTTATCTCTGGTAAGCCCTGTTTTGTCCACTCCCCCATCGTAGCTAGTTTAAAGCTCTTTCGATAAGCCCCGCTACCGTCTATGCTAGGATTCACTTCCCCCTTTGAGACAGTTGGGTTCCATTCATGGATAACAGACCATGGGCCAAGTAAACTGTCCTGTGATCAAAGAACTCAAAGTTTCTGGCTCAGTACCAACCTCTGAGACAATTGTTCAATGCTTTGCTTTCCAAGCCTGCTCTGTGTCCCTCACTGCCACTGAAGGTATAGAACAAAAAATCACTTGATCTCCCACTTTGTGAACTAAATGGCCTAAATTCCTGAAATCTCTTTTTATAGTTTGTAGTCTTATCTAAGAAATTTCATCACTGCCCACCTAAACTATGAGTAGTGGAAAATAATCAGTGGACCTAACCAGCATTGGGAGTTTCCTCATTATGTCCCTGACCTGAAACCAAGAAGGCAGCAGACTTACTGACAACTGGGGTCCAGTCTGCAAATGGGGCCCTCTATTCCTCTGAGAAGGGAGTCACCCACCACGGCCACCCTTCTTTCTTTCATGGCAGAGGAAGTCACAAGGCTTGGTAGTGACTGCCTTGCATTAGGTTTCCTCCTAGGCAGATCCTCCATTGCCTCCCCATTCTTATCTCCTTCAGATTTCAGAGTGTCAAACCTGTTGCTTAGATGGATCAGGGGTCGAGGGCTAGGCAGGCATGGGGGGGCTCCTGTGATGTTGAGTTGGGACTCTCTTCCAACCCTTCTCATCAGTCAGGTCTGTCTGACTGTGACAGGGCAGGGAGTCAACCACTTTTCTGGGGGTATCTGCCTGGCAGCCTTCCCTCGGGGATGCCAGCAAGTCACTCCACCAGCCCATCTCCCGATCACACTCCCTGATGGTAAACTGTGAGTAAAACCTTGAGTAAAGTGAGAGTTCACCTAGACAAAAGTATGAGTAGAAACATGGACTGACGTGAGGGTAAACCCAGAGTAAACCCAGGATCCCATCCATTGGGCATGCACAGCCTCTGAGGGCAACTTTTTCCAGTGTTGCTGTGTAAAAATATAGGTTCCTCACATCTAACCTATGTCTCCCCTTTTTAATTTAAATCCGTTTCCATTTGTCCTGTTATCAACAGACCATCCCATCCTTATTCTAGCGTTAGGCATCTCATCCTCAGATGGAAACCCTGGGGCTGAATTGGGATCAGTTTTTCAAAGAACCACAGGAGCTACAAGTTCACCTAGCTGAGTTCAGATGTGCACAGTGAGGTGTCTGTGTGTGAGTCCCTCATCTGAATCCTTGGTTTTTATTCCACAGGGACTGCACTACTCATACACAGTCTCTCAGTGATGCCCAAGGTGCCTTGGGTGATCCTAGTTTTGTGCTAGTGCTTGTAAACTGTGACGGAAAATCTATGAGATAGACACCTCCTTCTGGAGCATCAGCTGAGGGCCAGAAGGGAGGTATTCTTGGCCATCCTAAATACCACCTCAGCCACGTGCTTAGGGCACCCATTGTGTCTTTTGCACCTGACCCCATGGAGTATGTAGTGATATTCAGCTTATCAAAAGGATGAGCTCAGAACAGAAGAGGCAGATCTTCCTCTCTGCTCCATCTGTGGCATAGTCTGGATTTCAAGGCATTGCAAAGCTATGGCACATCTACGTTCTTGCACTGATGACACTTTAGCATGCTCTGGGCTCGCATTTCAATGGCATCTAATAAATCTAGGGTCATACCTGTTGACAGGAAGCTGGCAAATGTTGTCTCATTGTAAGGAAGAGCAAGAAAGATGACACGGGCAACTATGGACCTGTCAGTCTCACTACAGTGCTTGGTAAAATTATGGAGAAAATGATGGTGGGAGTTATGGAAAAACAACTGAAGGACAGGTCACAGACAACACAAGATACAGAGGGGAAGGTCCTATTTAATTTCAGGTCTTTTTATGACACCTTTATCCATTGAGCTGAACAAGGGAAGGCAGTTGATGTAATCCTTGAGGATTTCAGTAGAGCTTTTGATACTATTTCTCCAGCACCCTTCTGGACAGAAATTCCTGCATACAGCTAGACAGAAACAGAACGTGGTGTGTTGTAATACAAGAAGAATTTTACAGAGCAGCAGCCATGGATTGAGATAAGGAGTTCACAGAGCAGCAGCTGCGGAGCAGGATAAACAGCATGAGAACAAAGGACATCTCTAGGAAAAGAATGAATGGCTCGTGGCTTTGAAGCGGGGGTTATAGGGTTGTTATTGCAGTAGCTTTCCTCCAATTAGCGTGTGTGATTTTTGGACACCCTTGTCTGTCTCCTATAAAAGTCTGGCTTTCGGGCAATAAATTGATGCAGCTATATGTAACTATATTGGTGTTTCTCTGTTTGACCCAGCACGCTGACATTTTGCCTTTCAGGTTCACCAGCAGTGGTGGGTGAGCAGTTGGCCAGTAGTTCTGTCCCAAAGGATTATAGTCAGTGGGTTCCATTGGGCTGGTAGATGGTCACTGTCAGAGCTCCCCAGGGTTCCATTTTAGGGCCACTTTCCTTTCATGTTTATGCAGATGACTTGCATGCAGGACTAGAAGATGTTCTGAGCAAGTTTGCTGATGAGACCAGATGAGGAGGTGTTGTTGCCTCCACTTAGGGTGGAGAGGACTTGCAGAGAGATGTGGACAAGTCAGAGAAGTGGGTACCAGTTGGTACTAAGCACCAAGTGCATAAAGTATAACAAGAACAAGTGCCTGATTGTGCACCTGGGTATGGGCAACCCTGGACATAAACACTGTCTGTATATTGGACACATGAGAGACGTCTGACTGAAAAGGATTGGGGGTCCTGCTCAACATAAAATTTTAAGTGAGTCAGCAGTGTGCCCAGCCAGCCAAGAAGGCCAACAGTCCCCTAAAGTGCATCAAGCAATTTATTGCCAGCTGGGTGGGAGAAAGGTTTGTCCCTCTTTGCTCTGCATTGCTACTGCCTCACCTGGAGCACTGGGTGCACTTCTGGGCAATGCAGAACATAAAGAACATCAAACTATGGGAGAGTGTGCACAGGAGGGCACTGGAACTGAGAGATCTGAAGTTCAGAGTTTCACTGGGATTGACTGCTTGTTCAGACTGGGCCCTTCTCACACCCCACATCCTGTGATGAGACACAGGGCACATGTGGGATATGAACTTTAACAGCATCCTTGCACCACATGCAAATGCTTTTCCCAGTGCTTCAGTGTTCCACCACCCATTGCTTTCAACATAGTTTTCAACACCCCATTGTATCTTTTAATTTTACCAGAAGCTGGTGCATGGTAGGGGATATGATAAATCCACTCAATGCCATGAACTTTGGCCCAAGTATTTATTAAGGGAATTTTTGAAATGTGTCCCATTATGAGACTCAGTTCTTTCTGAGGTGTCATGTCTCTATAGGACTTGTTTCTAACAACCCAATATTGTGTTTCTGGCAGTAGCATGGGGTACTGCGTATGTTTCAAGCCACCCAGTGGTTGCTTCCACCATGGTAAGCACAAAACGCTTATCATTATGAGATCCTGGCAAGGTGACATCATTCACCTGTCACTCCTCCCCATATTTATACTTTTGCCTTGGCCTTCCCCCCAGAGAGGCTTCATATTCTTGGCTTGTTTAATTATGGCACATGATTCACAGTCATGAATAACCAGTGCAATAGCATCCATAGTTAAGTCCACCCCTCAGTCTCTAGCCCAATTATATGTTATGTCCATTCCTTGATGGCCTGAGGTCTCATGGAACCATCAAGCTTGAAATAATTCACTCTTGTTCTGCCAGTCCAAGTCTATTTGAGCCACCTCAATTCTGGCAGCTCGACCTACCTGATGGTTGTTTTGTTGTTCTGCAATAGCCCGACTCTTGGGCAAGTGTGCATCCACGTGACACACCTTTACAATCATATCTTTTTTTTGAGCAGTTATGTTTTTCTACAGTTCAGCAGCCCAAATAGGTTTACACCTCCGTTGCCAGTTATTTTGTTCCCACTGCTGTAACAACCCCCATAAGGCATTTGCCACCATCCATGAGTCAGTATAAAGATAAAGCATTGGCCACCTCTCCCGTTCAGCCACATCTAAGGTCAGCTGGACAGCTTTTACCTCTGCAAACTGACTTGATTCTCCTTTACCTTCAGTGGCCTCTGCGACCTGTCGTGTGGGGCTCCAAACAGCAGCTTTCCATCTCCGATGCTTCCCTACAATATGAAATGATCCATCAGTGAAAAGAGCATATTTCTTTTCATTTTCTGGTAGTTCGATGTATGGTGGGGCCGCTTTAGCACATGACACCTCTTCTCCTGGTGATGTTCCAAACTTTTTATCTTCAGTCCAGTTCATGATCACTTCTAAAATTCCTGGACGATTGAGGTTCCCCATCCGCGCTTGTTGTCTAATCAGTGCAATCCACTTGCTCCAGGTGGCATCGGTAGCATGATGGGTGGAGAGAACCTCCCCTTTCAACATCCGGTTCATCATTGACAGTCGAGGTGCCAGAAAGAGCTGCATTTCAGTACCAGCTACTTCGGAAGCAGCCCGAGCCCCCTCATACGCGGCTAAGATCTCCTTCTCAGTTGGAGTGTAGCACTCTTCAGACCCCTTGTACGCTCAGCTCCAGAATCCCAGGGGTCGGCCTTGGGTCCCTCCTGAGGCTCTTTGCCACAAACTCCAAGTGGGACCTTTCTCTCCAGCAGCAGTATAGAGGATGTTCTTTACATCCTGTCCAGTCCGTACTGGCCCCAGGTCCATGGCACAGGCTATCTCCTGTTTAATCTGTTCAAAAGCCTGCTGCTGCTCTGGGCCCTATGCAAAATCATTCTTCTTCTGCATCACCTGATAAAGGGGGCTTACAATGAGGCTGTAGTTTGGAATGTGCATCCTCCAAAAGCCCACTGCACCCAGGAAAGATTGTGTCTCTTTCTTGCTAGTTGGTGGAGACATGGCAGTGATTTTGTCAATCACTGTTGGGATGTGATGACATCCATCCTGCCACTTTATACCTAAGAACTGAATTTCCTGGGCAGGCCCTTTTACTTTGCTTCACTTAATAGCAAAACTGGCTCATAGAAGAATTTGAATTATTTGCTCTCCAGCACAGCAGCACTCAGTGGGGGTGTGACCTCATTCAGGCCACGGTAGTCTACTGTCAGCCTCCATTCTCCACTGGCTTTACGCACTGGCCATATGGAGCTGTTAAAAGGTGAGTGAGTTTTACTGATCACTCCCTGATTCTCCAACTGGCGAATCAAATCATGAATGGGGAGCAAGGAATCCCTGTTGGTGCGATACTGCCGTCTGTGCACTGTCTTTGTAGCAATCGGTACCTGCTGCTCTTTTATTTTTACTCGTAGCAGCCTCACAACAGATGGGTCCTCTGACAGGCCAGGCAAAACAGACAGCTGCTTAATGTTGTCCATATCTACAGCAGCGATTCCAAAGGCCCAGTGATACCCCTTAGTATCCTTGAAATGCCCTCTTCTGAGGTATCCTCAATACCAAGTATGAACGGAAACCCTGGACCACTCACATAGGATGTTTTTTCCAGTCTTTACCAGTGAGGCTTATTTCAGCCTCCAACACAGTCAATTCTTGAGAGATATCCAGAAATATGGATTGATTCTGTCCCTTCATGACTGGAGGGCATTAGGGTGCACTGTGCACCAGTATCCACCAGTGCCTTATATTTCTGTGGTTCTGATGTGCTAGGCCATCAAATCCACACAGTCCAATAAACTCTATTATCCCTTCCACTCCCTTGAATGAGGGCAGGGCCCCTCTATTGGTTACCTGTAATAACTGGAGCAGCCGTACTGGTGGTTGGACTGTTTTGTAGTTCCCTCACCCGTGCTCATAGTACAGGAGTAGGCTGGTCATGCCACTTCCTCGTGTCTTCTCTGTGGTCACGTAGGTAACACCACAAGGAAACACACAGTGCAATTTACTGTTGTTCCTTGCTCAATCTGGAAAGCGCTTGTGTCTAATAGCTGAGAATTTTAATGATACACATGAAGGCTTTATGGTCGTTAATTTCTTTACGATCTCTCGCCTTCAACTGAAGCAGCAGCTAGGCCAATTACCAAGTGACACCAAGGAGATGAAGTGGCAAAATGGCGATTTATTGAAACAGACACATCCTTATATAACCTACGCCTTTTTGTCTACACCCACTGTATTACACTAAGATTCTTCCAGAATATGGGGAAGGGCCTGTCACATCACAACAAGCTACCGTCCCAGCTGTCCCAACAGCGAAGCAACCAGGTAACAAGAGATTCATTCTGGTGCCGTGTGAACTCCTTTCTTACGCCTTCGATTTCAGTCATCTTCAGGGATCGACAAACAGTAACAGAGATTTCCTCCTCATCACTCTCTTCTTCATGACACTTTTCCTTTTTCCTTTCTCGGTACTTATCCAGACCTGTCACCTGGATCTTCTGTTGCCTCCTCCTCCACTTCTTTTTTCCGTTCTAGACGTGAGGACACCCATTTCCATTTCTTGCCTTCCACAAGGGCAACTGATATTGTTACTGGTGCCTCCTGTGACTGATCAAAATTGACTTGGGGATTTCCCTTTTTGGCTAGAACCTCAGCTCGGAAATTCTCTCTTTTCGGAACAGTGTTATATAGAGCACGGTAAGCACAAGCCAAGCCCCAAATAAGTCATACCCCCTTAGATCTATCTAGGCTGCGCCATCCCTGACTCAAATACTGGCTTAGTTTCTCGGGATCCCACAGGTGTTCAAGAGTTAAATCCCATGACATTGCGGGCTCCCATGTGTTGGCGAACCTGAAGGCAAAAGTCAGCGTTCTAGGACAAACAACCACACAGCAATATAGTTAAATATAGCTGTGTCCATCTATTGCCTGAAGAGCCGTACTTTTATAGCAAACAAACAAGGGTGTTCAAAAATCACACGTACTAATTGGAAGAAAGCTTCTGCAATAAGAACCCTAAAACCCCGCTTCAAAGCCACGAGCCTTTCACTCTTTTGCTAGAGGTGTCCTTGGTTCTCATGCTGTTTATCCTGCTCTGCAGCTGCTGCTCTGTAAAGTGCTTATCTTGATCCATGGCTGCTGCTCTGTAAAATTCTTCTTGTATTACAACAGAATGGCAGTTCCCTGGGGTCTCCAGCACACCCCCAGCCAGCTGGCAAATGCCACTGAGGACCTTTAGGAAAGACATGCCCTGGGTAGTGACAATGTTCACTGGACAACTGTGAGCCCCACAATGGGTCTCGTACCTGTGTGCCATCTTCTGAACACCAGTAGCACGGTGTAGATGCAAGGCCCAGCCAGGCAAAATCAAAACATGCTTCTGGAAGGGGATCCTTTCTGAAGAGTCGTTACACTAATGAGAGGACCACAAACATTCACTCAGCGAACTCCAAATCTCTGTGCCTTTGCAGGCCTAGGGTCTTGTTTGGTTCACAGAGACATGGTGGGTTGATTCTCAGCTCTGTACTGTAGCAAATGGGGTACAGATTCTGCATGACGGATGGGCAAGGAAGAAGAGAAAAGGCTGCTGCCATCCATGAGAGGGCACTGAGCTCTGCCTGGGGATGGCAGAGGAGCCAGCTGAGAACTGATGGAAAGGGCTCAGAGAGGAGAGCGGCAGATTCTGTTCCTTGCTTCCTGATCAGGAAGAACAAGAAGAGGGGACAGGCAGGAATCTGAGTTACAGCTGGAATGGAATTGTTTTCTTCAGACTGTCTGCTGTGGTGCAGTGTTTTGGTTCTAGGAGAAAACCATTGATAACACTCTGATGTTTACAGCTGCTGCTAAGCAGTGTTGTACAGAGCCAAGGCCATGGTCAGTGGAGGGCACATGGAGCTGGGAGGGAACAGAGTGAGGACAGCTGACTGATAGTGGCCAAAGGGACGTTCTCTATCAGCTGACAGCAAGCAGAAATTGTATTGAAAGGGGTGTGAGTTCATCTCAGTCTCTTCACTGCCCAGGGTCCAGCTGAGCATCAGTCTGGTGGTGCTGAGCAAGTGCTTGTGCATCAGTTGTTACATACAATTCCATATCAACGGATATATAGTGATAACTATTACTCCACTTCTTTTATCTCTCTTAGTAAACTGCTTTGTTACATCCCAGAAGTTGTACTCTTTTTCCCAGTTCTCATCCCCATCCCACTGGGAATTGGGCAGTGCACAAAGCACTGTGTGCTGCTGAGCCACATGTTGGGTTCAACAACCACTGTCATTTTGGTGCCTGATGTGAGGCTCCAAGGGTTGAGATAGCAGCACATCTGTCCAGAGCGGACAGGGCTTTGTGGGAGCTGGAGAAGTGCAGGCCATGGTGCTGATATGTGTGGATGTGCTCCCTATGTGTGGAGCTTGTTGAGTCTTCTCATGAAGCTTCACTGCACAGCTCCTTACTTGGTGCTTGGATGCTGCATTAGGGTATTTATTTTGTTTAGTGGGAGCTATAGGTAATAGGTGAACGGTTGGACTGGATGATCTTTTAGGCCTTTTCCAACCTTGGTGATTCTATGAATCTATGATTGAGGTTAAACAATTATTCAGGAATATCAGTGAGAGATCTGCCCCAAGGTGAGAAGGCTCTGCATGGCAGAGGGTGTGGGACGGTCTGGGCAGCTGCCTGGAGTGGTGGGCACCCCCAGGGCTTTGGAACTTCATCTCCGAGCAACTGCAGGATCCTGATAAACTGGTAGAATATTGGGGGCAGGTCTGCTGTGGCACTGGTAACCCCCAAGAGGCACAAATGACTGCAGTGTGCCAGATCCAGAGAGCTGGATCTGCTGACAGTGCTGCAGCCTCTGCAACTCCTGGCACAGACCATGCAGCAGCTCCAAGGTTTTGCTACACGTCCTGCAGTTGCTCCAAGCTCTGGGCAGATCCCTCTGTCACTCCACCCCTCATAATGAGCTCTGCAGTTACTCCTGCTACGGGTCCTGTAGCTGTTCCAAGTATGGTAATAAGAAAATGGTACAAATTCCTCCCAAGGGAGGAAGTACAGCCCTGCGGTGGCTCCAACCCCTCCAATGAGCCCAGTGGCTGCTCCAACATAGTCACAGGTCCTGTGGTGGTTCCAGCTCTGGCAATGAACTCTGAGGTCACTTCAACTCCTGCAACAGCCCAACAGCCACTTCAGCTCCTACAGTGAACCCTGTGGCTGTTAAAACCCCTGCAACTAATCCTGGACTTGCAGACAGATGCGCATAGGGATTAGTTCATATATGTTTGCAACTGCATATGTTGTATATGTGTGAAAATACACTAAATATATTATATATGTATAAATACATTTGTCATAATTATTATCCTTTTCTTTTTCTCTTTGTCTCAACCCATAAACCTTAAACCACAGCACTGCCTTGAGATGCTTACGGATCTCCTTGGGACTATTCAATCTGATCTGGTCACACAGTGAAGAGCACCTGAAGATCTCAAGGTTTTCTCAGGGAGCAGCTCCTGAGGTATATTCCTTACACCAGCTTTGGAAGAGGCCTCCCTCCAGTTCTCTGGTCCTGCTCTAAAGGGGCCCTCTTGTTATGGCAGTGCCAGCAAGGAGACCAGCTCTGACAGACCTGTTCATATTGCCGGCTACTGACTGCAGCCCTGGATTGCTGCTGTAGAGGCAACAGGACTGTTGTGAGACACACAAGACCTTCAGGACTGCACAAATGAGAGGACTCAAGAGCACTGCAGCACTGGTAAGAGCACATGAATGAAAAGAGCACGTTGAGCTGCTGTCTGTGGCTGTACCTCCCCAAATCCAGGCAAAGTAGGAAGAAAGAAAATCTAAGTAAGTCTATTTTGAAAGCTTTTTAGGTATCTTATAACATATTCAGGGAATCTGGTTCCATGTTTACATGAGTTCTTGGAGTGAGAAAATGGAAATTAGGTAGGAAAGAATTTAAATACATTTTTATTTATAAGTTCAATAACATTTTTTTTTTTGCACATTCCTATATCTCACATAATCAAACAGACAAAGATGCATAAAACATAAAGAACCACCACTGGGAATCCTATTGAGGAAGTTGTGCATTTTATTGTAGCTGGAATAGTGCTTATTGCAACACCTTCCTGAAAGCGTGCTTGATCTCCCTGTTCCTCATGCTGTAGATAATAGGGTTTAGTGTTGGAGGAACCACTGCATACAGAAGTGCCACTGTCAGATCCAGGAGTGGGGAGGAAATGGACGGGGGCTTCAGGTAGGCAAAAGCACCAGTGCTGAGAAACAGGGAGACCACAGCCAGGTGAGGGAGGCACATGGAGAAGGCTTTGTGCCGTCCCTGCTCAGAGGGCATCCTCAGCACAGCCATGAAGATGTGCACATAGGACACAACTATGAAAACAAAGCAACCAAAGCCTAAACTGACACCAAAAAAGAGAAATGCAAATTCCATGAGGTAGGAGCCAGAGCAGGAGAGCTTGAGGATCTGTTGGATTTCACAGAAAAACTGGTTGACAACATTGCCTTGGCAGAGAGGCAGTGAAAACGTACTGGCAGTGTGCAGCAGGGAATAGAGAACCCCAGTGCCCCAGGCAGCTGCTGCCATGGTGGCACAAGCTCTGCTGTCCATCAAGGTCCCGTAGTGCAGGGGCTTGCAGATGGCAACGTAGCGGTCATAGGACATGATGGTGAGAAGGGAATACTCTGCTGAGAGGAAGAAGGAAAAGAAAAAGAGCTGTGCAGCACATCCTGTGTAGGAGATGGCCCTGGTGTCCCAGAGGGCGTTGGGCATGGCTTTGGGGAGAGTGGTGGAGATGCAGCCCAGGTCGAGGAGGGCCAGGTTGAGGAGGAAGAAGTACATGGGGGTGTGCAGGCGGCGGTCGCAGGCTACGGCTGTGCTGATGAGGCCGTTGCCCAGGAGGGCAGCCAGGTAGATGCCCAGGAAGAGCCAGAAGTGCAGGAGCTGCAGCTGCCGCGTGTCTGCCAACGGCAGCAGGAGGAACTCGCTGATGGAGCTGCTGTTGGACATCTGCTATTGTTGGGCTTGGAGTCCTGCTCAGAGTGCAGAAGATAATGACAAGTCCAGACCATTCTCAGACACACTCCTCCTGCTATAATATGAAATGTTTTTATTCTCTTACAACAGTGTACATTTAGCACCATTACTTGCATTTAATTTCATGTAGATCAGCATTCCTTAAGCAGAAGCAGCATATGGAGCTCTAACCTTCCTTTTATTTTCTTATGCCTTCTCCCTGGATATTTTCATCTGTTTCATGTCTCATATCTTTACCCCAAGTGCTCTTAGAGCCCCCTACCCGAGCTTCTGTGGCATTCAGTTTCAGTTAGAAAATGCTGCCTGTTTGTAGGATAAGTGAATTATTCATGCCTACAGAAAATGAAGATAATTCCATCCTTCGAGAAAGGGGAGACTGAAAGCACATCATGTGTGAGTGTTCACAAAACAAGCAATTGATTGATGAAAAATTCTCAGAACTCTTATTGCCCCTTTTAGATTTCTGACTCCAAACCTCTTTGCCTCAGAACAGGAAATGGAAACCCCCTGCCTTGGCTCTCCTCTTGCAAAGTGCCCTCAGAAACATTCCGTTGTGCAGTGGAGTTGTGATCCCCTGCCCCAGGCAGCAGCTGTGGCAGCACAAGCCCTGCCGGGGGGCTCCTTCCCCCCACCCGTCTCCCTGCAGCACCCTGGGCAGCTCCCCGGGCAGGCTGAGTGCTGAGCCTGGCAGGCGGCAGAGTCCCATACCCGGCACACAGCCCCTGGGGCACAGCAGGGACCCTGCTCTGCAGGACAGCCCTGGGCACCCGCCTGCAGCCCCGGCTGCACACCTGCAGCCGTGCTGGGACATGCAGCCCTCAGGGCTGTGATTTCATACTGCAGTATGGAAGCCCTCAGCTGGAGCAGAAAGCTTTTTCCACAGTAAAGAAACATGCAGTGCCTGCATCCAGATCTCCTATGGGATGTCCCAAATTAAGTTGACCCTCTATGAAAAGCAGCTCATGGTCTGCAGTGAGACTTACCCTGTCATGGTCTGTGAGCAATGCTCCTGCAGTGAGCTCACAGCCCGCTCACACCACACACATCCTGCAAGCTCTCTTCAGTTTCTCTCCTCTCCTTCTGTCACCTGCAGGCTGTGCTGTGCACAAGAGCTGCTCCTGGGCACAGCTGTCTCTCTGCAGCCCTGCACACTTTTATGAGCTCCCTGTGTCCCAGGAGCCTGGACAGGCAAGCAGCAGATTATGTCATTTTTATCTTTCCGACTTGTCTCCCCTGACATGTCCCTGGGTCCTCATGGCCAACAGCTCCTGAAAGACAACAGCATCATGACTGTGCTTTGAAATTCGCTCAATTAACCACCACATGTCCAGTGGTCAGTGACTGATTGGAGACATATGGGGAGTGCTCCCAGAGATCGTTTGATGAAACAATAAGGGCAACCAGACAAGGAAGGCAAGGTTTGGACTTTCCCTGTGCAGGGCAGTGATCCAGCTGAGGCAGTGCAGGAGTCTCATCCCTTGACAGAAATCCTGGAGCTGAAATGGGATTCAGCTCCCTACACACCCACAGGAGCTGGGATTCCTCTGGTTCAGTTCAGAAGAGCACAAGGAGTTGCCTGCATGTGAGCTCCTGCTCTGAGTCCTCGGACCTTCAGCTGGGAGGCAGCTGCTCACACACAGACACTGGGTGATGCCCAAGGTGCCTGGGCTGCTCCTGATGTGTGCCAGTGCTTGTAAACCATGTGGGAAATCCCTGAGATAGACAGCTCCTTCCTGGGCATCAGCCGAGGGCCAGAGAGGGGATAGCACTGGCTGTCTGGTGAATTCACTCACAGCTGCAAGAGCAGCACAGGGCCTTCAGGAAAGCCATGCCCATGGTGTGACCATGTTGCTGTGTCAACTCCAAGGCCCACGATCAGTCTAATGTTTGTGTGCCACCTTCTGCACACTGATACCATAGATTAGCTATCCAGTCAGGCTATGTCCAGTGATGCTTTCCAATTAGGATGTTTACTTCTGTGGTTTTGCACTAATGCAAACACCAACACACAAGAAGCTAGAAATCTTGATAGAGCTGCAGGCCTGAGCTCCTGTTTGGACCATGGGGACACAGTTTAATGGCTTCCACAACTGCACTGTAGCACAAGGGGGATACCGAGTCTTTAGGATGGATGGGCGAGGAGATAAAGAAGGGTGAATGCCCTCTGTGAGAGTGCACTGAGCTCTGCCTGGGGATGGAAGAGCAGACAGGTCAGAGCTAATGGAAATGGCAAACAGAGGAGACCATCAGTGTCTTTTCCTGTCTTCCTGATCAGGGAGAGTAAATGGAAGGTGCCCTCTGCAGACAGATGGGAATCTGATGTTGTCTGTCCCTTGTCCCATTTGGTGGCCTTTGTCACTCCATTATCTGCAGCAGGGACAGCACAGCAGGGCATGTGGCATCCAGCAGATCCCTGGAGAGCACAGATGGCAGCTTCTTGACCAAGCAGTGGAGGAACCAAAGAGGAGAGGTGCTCTGCTGGATCTCATACTCTCCGGCATGGAAGGACTTGTGGGAACTGCGAAGGTGAAAGGGGCATCAGGCCACATGCAAGATGCAAATGTATCTCTTTTTATTTATTTTGAGGCTGTAAGCTTAATAGTTGATCATAAATGTCAATAAAACTGAAACAAATAATTGAAGACAAAGATGGAAATCATTGAAATTGTGTTCACCCTTCTCAACATGAAAAATTCTCATGAGTCTTGTTCCATTTTAAGTTGTAAATATGAATCTTTGAGGTGATTTGATGTCTTTTTTTTTCTTTTACTGAAACTACAATGTTTTCCAGAACTGTGTTCGCTGGACACAAATGTCTTCAGATTCAGAGACACAGACAGTGGTGCCAGTGCCAATGCCCTGTGACTATAGCCCGGTGCCCAGCACTACTCTTCCCTGCTGCCTATTTGATGTGTCTCATCCTCCAAGTTTTTTCAGCTCTCCTAAATAAATGGACATGGTTAAGGGCATGTTTTCAGCAGGACATTTGGGCACAAACTACTCCCACTGCCCTCCAGATTTCTCCATCCCTTGCTCTTTGTTCAGTCAGATACCTCCCAATTATCTGTCTGATTTCTGACTTTCAGGGGGATTACTGGAATTTGTTCCATCTCCCCAAAGTCTGAGAATCAGTGAGAATGTGTTAACCCGTCTCAATGTGTGAAATACTCACAAGTCCTGATCAATTTTAAGTTGATACCTCTCAACTACCTGGCTGATCTATCCCAGGAAGATTACTGGAATTTGCTCCATCTCTCAGAGTCTGATGGTCTCTGTTGTCAACTACTTCACTGTGATTCAATCTATCCTATCCTACCTCAGAATAAATCATTTCTTTTAAAAGTATTCCATATGAAAGAAAAACTTCAATATATGCCGCTTGAACATGGCATGCAGTTGATCACTGTGTTTTACTGTTCATTCAATTGCATCACCTTTCTTTCCATTTGCTGGCCAGATAAAAAAGAGAAATCTTTCCTTTTCCATGTGTAGCTGGTTCTCTGAGGAAAGCCAGTGGGAGTTGGTGCAAAGCAGTTTTAACACTGAGCGGATGAATGCAGAGGAGAAGAGTGATGTGAAGAAAAGTGATGCAAGTCCCATAGGTCCATTGTGAGCAGAAATTGGGTGGGGAGGTTGAGAAGGACCTTTGTCAACACAGTAACAGTACAGAACTCATTGGGACATCCTGGATTGGTATCAGTTGCACAGTGCTGCTTTAATGTCTTCTTTAAACCCAACTATAAATAAATAGACAATAAATTTATACTGGATTCTTTAAGCTCTCTCCAGATATCCCTCCTTTTTGCTGAACAAGTTCTGATAACCTGAAGAAGATAACAAGATGGCATAAGGCACAGGAGATTCTTTAGGTTATAATGGGCCCCAGGGTGCATTTGATGCTGAGTTCATCAGCCTCTAGTGCAGAGAGAAGTTTGCACAAAGTGCTCAACAAGACAAAGTCGGAAGTAACAGTGAAGTTTCTTGGAGTATTAATGGGCCCACTGAGGGCCATTACCAAGTAAGCTTCCCAAGGGACTTGTTAGAGAAGATAACTGGAAGCCATGACTACAGGCAGGCAAAGGCACTGGCATGCTAAGAAACCTCTCCTTTGCCTTACGAAGCAGACAGGTCAAGCCCTGATTGCAAGACCAGTGGTAGAGAGATCCTGTCTCTCATGTTGGCTCCTGGCATTTCCTGGGGCAATGGGTTGGAGGTCCGTATGATGTTAAATGAAAGACATGGGGACAGAAGATCCCAGGCTCTACATGTGGTGCAAGGACGCTGTGAGGTTCATGTCCCATATGAGACCTATGTTTCATTGCAGGATGTGAGAAGGGATGTGAGAAGGGCCCAGTCTGAACAAGCAGTCAATCCCTGTGAAACTCTGAACTTCAGATCTCTCAGTTCCAGTGCCCTCGTTTGCACATTCTCCCAGAGTTTGAAGTCCTTTATGTTCTGCGGTGCACAATCAGGCACTTGTTCTTGTTATACGTTATGCACTTGGTGCTTAGTACCAACTGGTACCCACTTCTCTGACTTGTCCACATCTCTCTGCAAGTCCTCTCCACCCTCAGTGGAGGCAACAGCACCTCCTCATCTGGTCTCATCAGCAAACTTGCTCAGAACGTCTTCTAGTCCTGCATGCAAGTCATCTGCATAAACATGAAAGGAAAGTGGCCCCAAAATGGAACCCTGGGGACCCCGACAGTGACCATCTACCAGCCTGATGGAAAAAACTGACTATAATCCTTTGGGACTGACCTACTGGCCAACTGCTCACCCACCACATTGTGTTTCTGTCTAGCCATATGCAGAACATTCTGTCCAGAAGGTTGTTGTGAGAAACAGTATCAAAATCTCCACTGAAATCCTCAAGGATTACATCAACTGGCTTCCCTTGGTCAACTAAACGGATAACTGTGTCACAGAATGAGCTTAAATTAAACAGGACCTTTGCCTCACAAACTTGTGTTGGCTGCGACCAATGACAGAATTGTCCTTCAGCTGTTTTTCCATAACTCCCACCATCATTTTCTCCATAATTTTACCAGGCTCTGGACTGACAGGTCCATAATTGCCCATGTCATCTTTCTTGCTCTTCCTTACAATGAGACAACATTTGCCAGCTTCCTGTCAGCTGGCATGACCCTAGACTTCTTTAGATGCAATTGAAATGAGAGCCCAGAGCACACTAAGTTTTCATCATTGAAAGAAAGTAGATGTGCCATAGCTTTGCAATGCCTTGAACTCCAGAGTATGCCACAGATGGAGCAGAGGGGAAGATTTGCCTCTTCTGTAGTGAACTCATTCTTTTGGTAAGCAGAATAACACTACCTGATACATGGGGACTGTGTCTCTGCTCTGCTCTGCTCAGCTCACAGGGCAGCGGTCTGGCAGGGTGTTGCTCTCATGTCAATGCAGGTAAACTCACTTTAATCCTTTTTCCTCTGTAAATGCTTCCTCTATTTCTATGCTCAGATACACTTCCACATTCCCTCAACTACACTTTCATATATCATTAACAATTACACTTTCTTATACCATCAAAACAGTTTGTCAAAACGTACAGTTCTTCAGTTCACATAAACTCCCTTAATACAGTCTGTATTCTTCAGTTATAAACACTGTGCCACAGAACCAGCACTGATTGAACCACCTCCCTCACACACTTCCTCGCAAGCAGTACATAGTATTACATAAATGGGTTGACACTCATTGGTCGGGTGGAATGTACACCTCTCCTCAGGACAATCTTACTAATCTACAGAGTACAAACTCCTGTCTTCTTACATACAAGCAGAAAGTACTTATGAGTGGACACACAACACAGTCTTTCACTTTGTCCGTGTCTGGCCATTTCCCTCACAGGAGGAAGGAAACATGGATCGGGACTCGGCACTCACCCTGCAGCTGTTCTGTGTCTCACTCACACCACACTCACTCTGACATTTAGATCAAAAACCATGGTTTATTCATACTACACAATGCTGACAACGTTTTCTAGCTGGAATCTTAATAACACTCATACTCTGGTCGACCAGTTGCAAACGTTAATGTTTTTCCCAGAGTCGGCTTGACACACGGTACCAAACACTTAAAGCAGATGATAATATTGAACATACAACCTATAACCCCCGTGATTACAACTTGGAGAACCCAGGCTACCATTTGACAGGCTATCCACTATATCCCATACCCGTAGGAGAGACCAACCTAGGTCCCTCCTATTGTCACCCACCTGGGAGAGAGTACTTGTTCTTGTTTCCATTCATATGACATACAGTTCCCTTTCATAGGAACTCACCCAAGGAGTCTTCCTACCCCAGCTGGCAACCAAAGCCATGAGCTCACCTCCCTGGGAGCAGCACGTATGGCTGTAAACTGTGTAGGATGTCTCCTCAAGACATATGGGCTCCACTTACCATACACATACCTGGTCCACCTATGGGTGGTCCTTGTCTGTCCCTGCAGTGATCAGGTGAGGAAGGGAGTCCTTCAGAGAAATCTCAGGGTGCGCCAAAAGTGTCTCCCTCTCAGCTGGTCCTGCAGCGAACAGAGCTGGTCCCACCTGGGCCGCCAAATTGACTACAGGAATTGAACTCTATAACCTCTATAACTGATACAGTCTCCCATGACATCCTTATAACAAAGCTGAGGAAGTATGGGATAGGTGATTGGACAGTGAAGTGGGTCGAGAATTGGCTGACTGGCAGAGTGCAGAGTGTTGTCGTTGGCGGTGCAGTGTCTGGCTGAGGGCCTGTAACGAGCGGCATCCCCCAGGGGTCTGTGCTCAGTCCGGTCTTGTTCAACATCTTCATCAATGACCACCCTCAGCAAGTTTGCTGATGACACGAAGTTGGGAGGATTGGCTGACACACCTGAAGGCTGTGCTGCCATTCAGCGAGACCTGGACAGGCTGGAGAGCCGGGCAGTAAGAAACCGGATGAGGTTTAACAAAAGCAAGTGTAGAGTCTTGCACCTAGGGAGAAATAATTGCATGCACCGGTACAGGCTGGGGGAAGAGCTGCTGGGGAGGAGCTCTGCTGAGAGGGACCTGGGCGTCCTGGTGGACGACAGATTAACCATGAGCCAGCAGTGTGCCCTTGTAGCCAAAAAAGCCAATGGCATCCTGGGGTGCATTAAAAAGAGCGTGTCCAGCAGGTCGAAGGAGGTGATCCTCCCCCTCTACTCTGCCCTGGTGAGGCCTCATCTGGAATATTGTGTCCAGTTCTGGGCTCCCCAGTAAAAAAAAGACAGGGATCTCTTAGAAAGAGTCCAGCAGAGGGCCACTAAGATGGTGAAGGGCCTGGAGCATCTCCCCAATGAGGAGAGACTGAGGGAACTGGGTCTGTTTAGCCTTGAGAAAAGAAGGCTGAGAGGGGACAGGATCCAGGTTCTATAAATATTTGAGGTGTGGGGGGCAAAGTGTTGAGGCCAGACTCTTTTCAGCAGTGTGTGGAGACGGGACAAGGGGAAACAGACAGAAACTGCACCATAGGAAGTTCTGCACTAATGTGTGCAATAACTTCTTTACGGTGAGAGTGAATGAGCACTGGAACAGGCTGCCTAGGGTGGTTGTGGAATCTCCTTCTCTGGAGATATTCAAGACCTGCCTGGATGCTGAGCTGTGCAACGTGGTGTAGGGAACCTGCTTTGGCAGGGGGCTGGACTCAGTGGTCTCTGGAGGTCCCTTCCAACCCCTACAATTCTGTGATTCTGTGAATATCATGGAGTTGTTTGGATGGGGAAAGACTACCCCTTTGAATGACCTTTTGTCAGGGCATGTCCTGGGATTCCTAGGATCCTCAAAATGCAGCACTGCTTCTGTCACTGAAAAATGGGGCCCTGTGTGGGACGGAGGGAGGGTCCATGAGTCCCTGGCCCACCTGACTGAGTATTTCCATGGTCTTAGCAAAGACATACTTACAACTTGAGAATGACAGTTAGCTGTGTTCATGGTGGCATGGCCACTTTTAATGGCCTTGAACTGTCTGAACATAACTGAAGAGGCTCAGGCTGATGCAAATCAGCTATTGAATGATAGTGTTGACAAACTGGAAAGACAGGTGGCAGTTTTGATGGGGAAAAAACCTAATTCAATCATTCTCCTATGGAAGATCAGGAACATCTCTCTGGAAGACCATGGGGACCCTGTACAAGGGAATCTGTATAAAATGGACTCTGTAAATGAAGGCACTAAAAGGTCAGATTTTGAGGTTCCATTTGGACTAGATCTATTTGAGATCTGACTGATTGTAACCCAAAAATGAAAAAAAAAAAAAAAAAAAATGCAGGATAGGCTGGTGGGAGTGCCCTGACCAGTATCCAACCCCCCAAACCCTGCTGCCCATAATACAGCAGCTGAACTGATGGATATAGTACAGTGGTTTAGACAGAAACCAAGAGAGCATGCCAGCATAGCTGCTCTGGTTATGGGACATGGAGGCAGAAAGCGCTGTGGTGAATGGACTGGAAATTTCAAAACTGACATCCATTACTACTCACCCTGCCCTCAGGCAAAGACTGTATGCTCTGTCCAACATAATGAGGATAGCCATTTGATCAGTGAATGATTTATGGCTGTGTGTCATATAACATGGCCAAATAAGAATGACATACCATTAAATATCAGCCTGTGGTCCTCTATGGAGGACTAACAAAATTATATTAGAGAATTAGGCATGAAAGAGGCAATCTATGAAGATGATTTTGAGAGCCCAGTCAATAAATTTTTCATCAGGAACGAGGGATCTCATCCTACAGCCATCACCTTTACATCAGTATGGGTCTATGTTATCCATACTGAACCCCCCAGTGGCCCTCAGGTGCTGTAATACAACAGGCTGCCCAATTGATGGGGAGACAAGAGTGCCTACGGCCAGATGCAGGCTCTGAATGGTGGTGGAAAGGTCTGAGAAAGGCAGAGAACCATCTGCTGCCATGACTTAGGCGTCCAGCCCCTAAGGTAATCCAGTCTGGACCCATTAGGGTCTTGAGACAACAAATGTTTAAAGACCAGATTAGAGCAGGAGTTCAGTTTAAAAAGATCGATGGACAGCATAATCAGGAAAAAATATCTGTTAAACAGGCCCAAGCACTGAGTATTTATAGTCCAACCTTTTCAGCCAAACTAGATGTGAATGTAACTCAAGAAGGGTCTGGATGGGGGCTCTGGCAGAGCCAGAGTTCTTTGTGAACCCCTATGAGGTTTTGGCCACAGGTTTGGCATGGAGCAGAATAAAGATACATCACAGTTGAAAAGCATTTATTGGCTACCTATTCTACACTACAGGTGGTAGAACCAGTAGCTCAGATTTCAGAGGTTATCGTTAAACAACAAGGCCAGTCCAGGGGTGGGTAAAAGATCTAACACACATCTCTATGATGGGGGTGGCCCAATCACAAGCAGTGGTGCGCTCAGTTGTTCTGCTTGCCTGCTCCTCAAGGAGTTAAGAGAAATCTATGCCTGTTGCGTGTTCGAGTGCATGCGCAATGCCATGTGGAGGGCTTATCACAATAAAGATTGGCGGATTTGCTGCATAGACCGGTCAGAACTCAGATCTGCGTTGTGCTTCCTGTGGCACCAAACGCCCAACAGTGGCAGTTCCGTGTATTGGCCAGCAGGTGGCAGCAGAGACCACGGAAAGAACGTCTGCGGGACAGACCCTGGGGATCCGTTCTCTTTTGATTATAGGGGAAGAACACAAAGATGGAAGAGGAGGGAAGGGGGAAAAAAAAACGAAAAAAAGAAAAAACCAAACCACAGCAAACAAATAAAAACTTCTCCAAACGTAGCAAACTTGAATGTCTGTCAATAAATAAATGAGTAATTGAATTGATGTCCGTTTCAGACAGTCCCCTGTAGAATAAGGGTAAGGGTTAGGATTAGAGTTACATTGCAGGTTAATGCTGTTATCTTTACAGCTCCTGTGAGGGTTGGGGTCTGGGTCAGGTGTTTAAAAAATGAAATGAAAAAAGAATTAAAAAAATATATTGAAATCTTCAGATTTCCTTAATCTTTGTGGGAATCATATAATGTGCAACTCAGATCTACCTCTTCGTACCTCTTTTGTGGTGTAGGGAACCTGCTTTGGCAGGGGGACTGGACTCAGTGGTCTCTGGAGGTCCCTTCCAACCCCTACAATTCTGTGATTCTGTGAATATCATGGAGTTGTTTGGATGGGGAAAGACTACCCCTTTGAATGACCTTTTGTCAGGGCATGTCCTGGGATTCCTAGGATCCTCAAAATGCAGCACTGCTTCTGTCACTGAAAAATGGGGCCCTGGGTGGGACGGAGGGAGGGTCCATGAGTCCCTGGCCCACCTGACTGAGTATTTCCATGGTCTTAGCAAAGACATACTTTCAACTTGAGAATGACAGTTAGCTGTGTTCATGGTGGCATGGCCACTTTTAATGGCCTTGAACTGTCTGAACATAACTGAAGAGGCTCAGGCTGATGCAAATCAGCTATTGAATGATAGTGTTGAAAAATTGGAAAGACAGGTGGCAGTTTTGATGGGAAAAAACCTAATTCAATCATTCTCCTATGGAAGATCAGTAACAACTGTCTGGAGGACCATGGGGGCCCTGTACAAGGGAATCTGTATAAAATGGACTCTGTAAATGAAGGCACTAAAAGGTCAGATTTTGAGGTTCCATTTGGACTAGATCTATTTGAGATCTGACTGATTGTAACCCAAAAATGAAAAAAAAAAAAAAAAAAATGCAGGATAGGCTGGTGGGAGTGCCCTGACCAGTGTCCACCCCCCAAACCCTGCTGCCCATAATACAGCAGCTGAACTGATGGATATAGTACAGTGGTTTAGACAGAAACCAAGAGAACATGCCAGCATAGCTGCTCTGGTTATGGGACATGGAGGCAGAAAGTGCTATGGTGAATGGACTGGAAATTTCAAAACTGACATCCATTACTACTAACCCTGCCCTCAGGCAAAGACTTTATGCTCTTGTCTGGAGGGCTTATCGCAATAAAGATTGGCGGATTTGCTGCGTAGACCGGTCAGAACTCAGATCTGCGTTGTGCTTCCTGCGGCACCAAACGCCCAACAGTGGCAGTTCCGCTTATTGGCCAGCAGGTGGCAGCAGAGACCACGGAAAGAACGTCTGCGGGACAGACCCTGGGGATCCGTTCTTTTGATTATAGGGGAAGAACACAAAGATGGAAGAGGAGGGAAGGGGGAAAAAAAAAAGAAAAAAAAAAAATCAAACCACAGCAAACAAATAAAAACTTCTCCAAACGTAGCAAACGTGAATGTCTGTCAATAAATTAATGAGTAATTAAATTGATATCCCTTTCCCGCCCCCCCCCAACTTCTGAGATGAAAAAAAAAACACTTCTTTTAGAAGAAAACAGAGTAGTAACAACTTCTGTACCTACATTCACCACTCTGAGATCCTGTCTGGGTCTCCCAAGGCTTGTAAATAACCACTGGGTCGGTTCTGATGTCGCGTGATTTGTTGTCAGTTCTCTCATGGTTCTCCGGTCAGTTCTCCGGTGCCAGGATCTGCCACAGGGCATTCTGACCACGGGCATCATGTTTCTACGCTGCCGCCTGCATTTAACAGGCAATGGGACTGCCCAGCATGTGCAAGGCAGCACCTCTTTCACACCACCAGAATGTTTAAGGCTGTTGGGATTGTTGTTAGCGTCCCATTAACACTGAGGCTAGAGATACCCTTAGGATTGACATTACTATTAGCATTACTTTGATGGTGCCCTATCTGGGTCATTTCCAGGGGATGTCAGGAGTAAGGCACAGTGTCAGGAGAAAAAGAACAGACTCTGTTACTTTATAAACGTGATAATAGAGAGAGTTCATTGGAAAAAATACAACTCTTAAATAATGCAAAGCATGCTTCTGATTGGATGCAGGCATCATCTGGGCTCTGATTAATATTACTCTTAAGGTAAAGATTATTGTTACCATAATGATTTTTTTTTTGGATTATGATCAGGGTTAAGGTTCCTTTTGCTACAAACTTCTAGCATCATTTTTGTTGTTGCATTTGGAGTTAGGGACGATTTTAGAATCAGGGTAAGGGTTAGGATTAGAGTTACATTGCTGGTTAATGCTGTTATCTTTACAGCTCCTGTGAGGGTTGGGGTCTGGGTCAGGTGTTTAAAAATGAAATGAAAAAAGAATTAAAAAAATATATTGAAAGCTTCAGATTTCCTTAATCTTTGTGGGAATCATATGATGTGCAACTCAGATCTACCTCTTCGTGCAGTGACTGCCTGTAAATTTGCTGGAGCCTAATATAATATGGCCTTGTGCTTTCCACTAACTCACCTTCATTTCATTTTCATTACATTTGCTTGGTAGTCAGATTTTGGTGTGTGGATATTTTAAAACAATCTAACTGACATTAGCAAAAAATTAAAAATAAAATTAAAAAAAATGCACAACAGCATCGTATCAATTTTTATAGATAAGATAAAGAAGAGCAGTTTCCCTTAGTTTTCTGTGCCTCTTTACTTTCTTACCCTCTCCCCTTGTGTGAGAAACTCTCAAAGTCAAAGATTTCTAGTTAGGCAAAGATGGCAGCGATAGCAGCAGTGCTTATTCATTATTGCAATACTGCGCGCACATCCCCTATTGGCAAGGGAGAAACTGCACACCAGTCAGTGAAATCAATTCTGTTCTGTGCCCTAAACCCACTGCAGGTGATGCTCTCATGGCTCTCATTGGTTGAGCATCTCAGGCTCACAGACTCCTCCAGACTGTGGCTAGGATTCATTTCCATAGAAGGTCAATTACCAACCTCTTGTTTTTAGGTCTGCCTTGTACTTTTCTGCGGACAGAGAAGGGCAATGTTTCCAAAAGTCAGTACATTCATTCTGTCCTGTGCTGGGCTCTACCCACCCTGTATTTATCTTGTGCTTGTCTCAATTCTCCCCATGTCAGAATGCCCCCAGTCTGAACTTAATTCTGTTCAGCAACTTTCTTGGTGGAAAAACTACTTATACAGCTGTTTTACAAGAGGGTTATACATTCAGTTAGGGCCTACACTATGTACTGAAAATACTGGAAACTTCCACTGCAAAAACACAATCTACCTCTCCCATCTGTGCAGCCTTGCAGACCCAGAGCATGCCAGGTTATTTCTGCTTTCATAGCATTTGCATGCTGTAGGGTGAGCACAAGGTTCTGCTGCTTGATTCTTCTGCAAGAGCTGCCTACCGGCAAATGGTTGCAGGGATGGAGGATGTGACAGAAAGCATTTGTCTCCACAAGAGCAGAGTTACATTCAGTGCAGAGTGTGAGAGTCAGGTTGGTGTGGAAAAGCACTGACACGCTGGGGATGATGCAGTGCTCACATGTCTAACACTCACAGACATTACTGTCAGAAGGATGGTGCTGTGTTGTGCTTCTACCTTTGGCAGCCCCTGGAGAAATGCTATGGCACACAGAACACCTTTGTATTGCACTGACTGCTGCCATGCAGCATGGATTTAACACACCAAATCCAGAGGAGCATGACTGCATCTAACTGCCCTGAGAAAAACTACTGTAGCTGAAGAGATGAGGAGGCAGCTGCTCATCTGCAGAACAAGCAGTACTGCCAGACATTGGGCCAGGTGAGCACCTCCTGCTGCAGCGTGATGATGACAGGGCTGGAGATGATCTGCAAAGCCAGCTTAAAAGTGGGAGACGTGAGTCAACATGGCAGGAGGACAGAGGTGTTAGG
Source organism: Coturnix japonica (assembly GCF_054131305.1). NCBI lineage: Eukaryota > Metazoa > Chordata > Aves > Galliformes > Phasianidae > Coturnix > Coturnix japonica. The sequence continues at coordinate 13,786,022 of NC_140671.1, read as the reverse complement.
GAGCAGCCAAGGCATCAAAGAGTATCAGAAGGCTTTGAAAAGTATCACAAAGTGACAGCCAGGAAGACTGGGATATATCATGAGCAGCAACCTGGATGCTAGAGATTATTTGCTCCCATACAAAATGGTAGAGATCTTGCTGCAGACATCCCAAAGCCAGGCAAAATGGGAACCCAGAGCTCTGCCTGCACGAACCCCACAGCCATAGCATTGCAAGCTGAGCTGCCTTGCTGTTTGTTGCATTCATCCCAATCCCTGTGATTGAAGACTCAGAATGCAGTCGAGGCGATGACTGAGCATGAGAGTGACTTTATTCAATAAAAGACAGGAGGGCTTGAGAGGTCAAGGGTGAAGATGGGACTCCTCTTGTCAAGATGAGAGTGGCTCAGAGCTGGTGCTGCTGCCTGGTGCCTGGGACTGGCAGCCTGACTCTAAGTCCCCATCTAAGATGCTCAGCTTCACCTCACTGATGCTGCCCTGCTCCTGCATGGTGGTGCTGCTGCTGGGACACTCGGGCTGTGCTTGGGATGGGCAGCACTGCAAAGGCGCTGGGTCACAATCCAGGCAGGTGACTGCTGTGTCTGGCAGGCTCAGGTCACGAGCTTCAGCAGAGCCAGGAGATATGAGAGCATGAACGTGGATGAGCCCCTTGTGTCCATCACTGTTACCATGTGGAAGGCTGTCATCCGAATTGCAGCGATTCATGCTTAATAAGAACTCTCCATTGATGGAAAGACACTGCTTGGTTTGGATCTTTGGGGTTGACAAGGGCTCGAATCACCTAGGAAGGCATAGAAACACAAGGGTTAGTTTCAAACATTTGCAAGTTGAATCATGAAAGGTTGTTGATACTTGGTAATAGAGTGGCGGCAGGAAGAAGCAAGTAGGCTTGAAGCAGCATAGCCACTGTCTTGAAAGTGATCCTCATTCAGGTCCAGCTCGTGTGTTGTTTCACTGTAATCTGCTTCTTTGGGTCTACCTAGTGGGCAGCAACACTCGAGCTGTTACTGATATCATTGAAAAGAACTGGAGACAATTGTTCTATTCCTAAGAGCTTCAAGGTGCCTAGAAGCACAAATAGAAACCAGCAGTATTTCATCACTTCACCAAAAGGAAGGTCAAACACCTGAGCTGTGAAGAGCAGTTACAGAACCTATGCATAAGATCACACCAGACATACTTTGTTCTAACAACAGTTATGGCACATAGTCCATTTCCTTCAATATTCCCAAAATGAAATGATGTGGAGCATTACAGGGAAAGAAACACTGCACACAGACACTATGACCCTGATTAGACTCAAGCAGCAGACTTAAAACAAGTCAGAGTTTTTGATTCCAGGATATTTCAGGACCTATCGTGTGAAATTCAGTTACACAACAGTGCCTAGGTGCCTGCGTTTCAAGCAACTTTCAGATCACAGCCATGTAAAATAAAAACAAATTCAGTGCAGAAATAGCAAGCCTGTACCTTAATACTCATGAGATTATCCATTTTTTACTGCATTCTGACTAAGTTCTAAAACTTGCTCATCCCAGTTCACTTCAACAAGTTCCACCAGTTCAAGCAATGCAGTTCTGAGATCCGGTGTATGTTAGGCAGATAGAATTGAACAGTGCAGAAATAATCTCTGACAGCTTTAAGAGCTCTGTTCTGCTTACAAACTCTCAGTCCAAAACTATTCACAGTTTTAAGGAAATGAACACCTGAAGCAGTTGGATCATCTGCCATTTGCCGCATTCTGCTTCTTGGCATCATGATTAGCACAAAGGGTTTTCTGCTGTCCTGCAGAGATGGACAAAGTCCTGCTTACAAATGGACCAGGTTTCAGTGTACAGCAGAGTTTGTACCAGACTAACAAGCCACGTCATTCAATTCATGTGCTCAGGTTGTTATGCACTCCGAAAGGAAACAGAACTAACTGTTGGATTCTGAAGGCAATCTGTGGGGTCCTACATTACCTCCTGATTCTGGAAGAGGAAATTCTAATAGCAAATGCAGAACTTTGATCTTTGTAGACATGAGAAGAGCTGGCATTTAGGAACATTCATTTCAGGGAAATCAAATGATGTGTCTATATTTTTACTACAGATAGTATAGGGAGCAGCCAGTTGAAGAACCAGATACAAAAAAATCCAGCCCATTGGCAGGAAAATACTTCTCCTTAAATTCTGTATGCTATCATGGTACAGAATTAGGCTACAGTGCCACATAGGCCAACCAAGCGTAGAACCAAATCCACAAAATACTGGTAGACAAAGCAGCAAAAACAGGGACAATATTCAGCAGACAGGCCTTTCTACCCACAGCTCAGCATGTTCTGCCATCCGAAAAGCAAGGCCTCTTGTCAAGCTCAGCTATTTCCCTTCTCAGTGTATTCTAGCACCACTGATACCCACTGGTATCCTCCTGTAGAGTGCCATCATATTGTCATCATCCAAAGGGAAAACCCACACAGCAGAGCATACAGCAGTACACCCATGCTCCAAATATCCGCCTGAAAAACAAAAAGACAAGCTTACAAACCTGAAGCACCTCAAATGGCTTCCTGACAGACTGGATTGTCTGCCCTTGCCAAAGCCCACATATAGCCCATGAAAAGCTGGCTCTTTCCCTCAGGAAATAAAACCTTATCGTCCCAGAGAAAGCATATAACCCTCATTCAATTGCCCTTTCACTCAGCTTAGAGCACTACTAAAACCAGCATCTTCACCTTAGCTCATCACACTGCTGCAGTTCCTTTTACAAGGATTTCACTGGCAAAAATGAAATCAAAGCCGTCACAAGGGATTTAGCACAGTTACGTGTTACTGGCTACGAGAGCTGTCAGCACAGTCACCTGTCTGGCTTTGCTGCTGTTCGGTTCTCTTTATGTAGAGGCACAACAAGGTTCAGACACAGTGCAGTTCTCACTTTGACTGTAAAGAAAAAGGAGGCTTGAAAAGCAGCGTGTGGAAAACAAAGAAACAAGAATTAGAACAACAGTGGGGCCATGGCACTTGTAGGAATTGCTCCGCCTTTAACAGCGATTCAAGAAGTACGAGGGCATTCCAAACCAGACCAGTTTGGACAGATTAACAACTGCAAGTAGTGGGTTCCAAAATTCCAGACATGAAATCAAAGCTGGAAAAACTCTTCACATTTTCATCTCTCAATTTTTAGTACATTGTGCATTACAACGGAAACAATTCTTCACATACAACTTGGAAGCTAAAGACAAGTCTGACAAAACAGACTGCACAGAAATGATGGATAATTAACAGAGCAAATTGCTCTTTCAAACACTTAGTAATAGAAAGAGATCTCTGAAGTTGCTGTTCTGTAGAGCCCCAAAGCAGTCGCTTGAGGCAGTTCAGGATTAGCCAGAGACGAACCAGCCAGCTGTGTGAACTGAGACCAATTGCACTTTTCTAGTCTGTGGCCACTGACAGCTTCTGAGAGCTACCAAGCGATGCAACCTAGCAGAATTCAGAAGGGAAACCAAGAGAGCCTACCTGAGCTCCACTGCCTTTAAATGCTCTGTGGAGAGGGAAGGGAAAGAGGGGAAAACAAACACCGCTCTACATCCCTCTGAGCCAATAGACACTTTGCCCTGGATTAGCTCTGGTGCTGCATAAGCTGGGCTTCCACAGCATGTGTTCAGGCGGTAATCAAGGCCTGCCTGGAATAACACAAAAAATAGAGAGAAACGTTTGCTTTAACAGAGTTTATGTCTTCTGGTCATAACACTTGAGAAGCCTCAGAGGCTTCTTCTCCTGTGCATATTTTCATTCATCTTAGAGTTTGCTTTCATTCAATGTGACCTCTCTAGGCAAATATTGTCTAAGACCATGAGCATCACATAAATGTGCAGATCTCAAGCTGCTCACTTATCTAGTACCCTTCGCATGATGCTTTATTTTCCTCAGCTGATCATCTAGATTGTGTCTGTTGATTGTGCAACAACAGCCTGTTGATCTCGATTACCTGTGAGAGGCTCTAACTTTGGCCAGGAAAAATCATTTGAGGATAAGTAATTATCTGGGACTCAGTAAGTCTTCCCATGCTTTCATAACAGCAGAGATACACACACACACAAACTCGTGGAACCCCACTGCTTTGCACAATCCTGTGCACACTCACGTGTGTCATGCACTGATTTCCCAGCCAGTCCTCATAGGGTCTCTTACTTAGGACGGGAGTGTAGGGGAGCAGCCAGAAGCTGTTTGCATTCCCTGCTGTCTGCTGGGCAGCTTTGCTGGAGATGCTTGGGTTGCTTTGCTTTTCCTTGGGAGGTGGGAAGGAGCTTTGGGTTGGAGGCACATCCCGTGCCAGAGCATCCCAATGGCACGTGTGGGGCACTGATCTGCAGCAGATGAAGGGGAGGAGGTCCCAGCACAGCTCTGCACCATGCTCTGCCACACTGGGCAGCTTGTTCCTGGCTCAGCAGCGTCATCAGACAAGAAGCAGGGAAGGAAATCAAGGGTGGGGGGTACCATCAAACGCAGTTAGTGCATGCCTGTGCAAGACAAACAGACCCAGAGCTTGCAGGTTGTTCCTGCTTTTGTAGCATTTGTGTGCTGTAGCTGAGCAAAAGGTTCTGCTGCTTGAATCTTCTTCTGCAAGAGCCACCTACCGGTAAATGTCTGCGGGGATGTAGTCGGTGTGCACGTCTGAAGCCATTTGAGAACCTAGTCGTTCTTGCTGCAGGACCCCTGTCTTCTGTTAAAAGCTGAACGGTCCCCAGAGCACCTGTTTCCATCAGCTACCACCATCCAAAGCAGCCAGCCTTCTTACAGTCACCTGGCCCAAACATCCCTTTTGCTCTACACTTGATTCCTGCAAGAGATGGGAGCTCGGCACGCACACCATCCTTCCAACACCCCATCCCTGCAGCAAGGGATCACAGCGCTGGCACAGCTGAAACAAAAAGAGTGTGCGAGTTTCCTGTTAGCACTCAGTGTGAACCAATCTACCACTGAGCAACACCGTGAGTCCCCACTCACCTCAGCACAGGTCAACCTGTAACCCCAACCTTCCCCTATCCATGTGCACACGCACACCCATTCACCACCCTGCCTGCTTTGCACACCCCCATGCACACTCTGCATCGTGTGCCCTCCTTTGCATTCACAGACGTGTGCAAACCATCCCTGGGAACACCTACGTGCCTACACCTTCCACAAACACCCCTTTGTGTGCACCTGTGTGCAACCCAACTCCTCAGCACACGCACGCGTTTGTGCCACCCTGTCCATGCACTCACCACGTGCCCTCCAGCAACCAAGGATTGCAGAGATGCTCCAGACTGTGCCAGAGATGGAATCTCAGAGTGCTGGGACATTATTGATCACTAAGGAAAACACTTGGAAGCATATTCAATCTGCAGAAGCTGTAATTACTGGGCACAGTTAGCTTTCCTATGGCTCAGCTGGAGGAGGCGGGTGCTCTCATACATCTGAGACACTCGCACAATGTTGGGATCATTCTGATGGAAACTATGTCTTCAGATATCATGGTTAAAACCATCCAAGATGATCATGCAGAGCCTTAGCTCTTGAGCAGCACTTCCTCCCCACCCTTCACTACTCCAAGCAGCTCCAACAAACTTCTCAGAAGAAATCCAGGCCAGCACAGACCTGGCAGACCAGAACCAAGTGCAGCTTGTGGGACAGCAGTGCCCACTCCTTGCTTCCACCCTGCTCCAGCAGGTTAAGGAGTCTGAGCCTCACTGGCCTTTGACAACTCAAGACTTTCAGCACCTCATGCCAACATTTCTCACTAAGATACACCTAAGGCATTGAATTCTCTTCTCACTACCTCCTCCCAGTCCTCCCCTAGGAACAGAAACAATTCAGATTCTACAGCAAACTACAGCATCTGCACTGCAAGAGCACACTGAACCACCTGCAACAATGAAACATGGTTTTGGAGAGTGGGTATGAAAACACACCTTTAGACAGCTGTCTCCCTGTAGCCAAAAGGAAACCAAGAAGGAAAAGTCCAGCCTGAAACATGCCCATGCTACTAGCCCAGGTTTTTCACAGTCAATGCAGAATCCATCCTGTTCTTGAGGTAACAAATGACCAGTGAGTCTCCCGTTGCTCCACCCCTTCTCCTTCAAAGCCTGAAAAAGAAAGAATAAACAAGCAGAAGAAACCCAGACGTACCTTTCCACACACAGAGCAGAAAGTGGAACAGCAGTTGTCTCCTTCCTGAGACATGGTGGGGAGCATCCCAGAGGAAGCCCAAGTTCTTTGCTTCTCTCCACAGGGACTTCAAGCACTCTTGGCAAGAGCTGCTTTGGTTCTTTCTTCAATTGCTTCCATCACCAGAATCTCCTTTGGAAAAGGAACCCGAATGAAAGAATCAGCAAATGAAAAAGAATGAGCAATAGCCACTTTACCAGCTTTCTTCTGACACTCAATTTAGACTCTTGACTCGGGCAAGGTCTTAAAATCAACTGGTTACAAGAACTGTCCCAAAATATATCCAGCTTCTGTACAGCTGCCATTCTTTCTGACAGCGAGTGTAATCACAGAATCATAGAATGGCCCGGGTTGGAAGGGACCTCAAGGATCATGAAGATCAATCACCTCCCTTTCCCTGCTGGCCATCCCCTCTTCTGATGGAGCCCAGGGGACCATTTGCTCTCTGAGCTGCAAGAGCACGCTAATGGCTCACGTTCTGTTTTTCATCCACCAGGACCCCCAGGTCCTTCTCTGCGGGGCTTCTCTTAAGGACTGCTCCTCCCAGTCTGTAGAAATGCCTGGGATTCCTCCAGCCCAAGTGCAAAACCTTGCACTTTGCTGTGTTCAACCTCATTAGATTCACGTAGGCCAACCTCTCGGTTGAGCTCCCTCTGAATGGCATCCCTTCCTTCCACTGCGTCAGCCGCACCACTCAGCAAACAGCAGAAGGTGCACTCCATTGCATCATTGGTGTCTCTGATAACCATGTAAAAAAGCACTGGTCCCAAGACAGACTCCTGGATGACACCACTTGTTATCGGCCTCCACCTGGACATAGAACCATGAATCACCACCCTCTGTCTGTGGCCTTTCAACCAATCCCTTATCCACCAGGTGGTCCACCTGTCAAATCCACATCCCTCCAGTTTAGAGATAAGGATGTGGTGGAGGGCAATGTCAAAGATCTTGCTCAAGTCCAGGTCAATGACATCTGTTACCTTCCTTTTCTCCACAAATGCCGTCACTCCATGATAGAAGGCCACCAGACTGGTTAGGCATGGCCTTCCCCTGCTAAAGCCACGCTGCCTGTCTTGGATCACATGCTCATTTCTTATGTGATCAAGCATGTCTTTGAGGCAGATCTGTTCTTCACCATCTACATCAGTTACACATTTGAATCAAATAATTGGTGTTCCTGTCACCAAGAAAACCTCTTTGTCTTCTACTCCTGCTGCACTTCTGTGCTTTCATCAGAAGCAAAGGAAGAGACCACCTCCTAGATCCAAATTTTAAGAAACCAACACCCAATAGGTGTCATCTGAAGTAAAATAGCAGAGAAATTAAGATGACTCTTCTGCATCCAGCTTGGATCACTCCCTCACTCAGGCACACCATCATCAGATCAAGGAGATGCTGCCTTCAGCTTAGAGACTGTATGGGAAATCACAGCTTGAACCTCTGATTAATCAGCTGAGGCAAGTATTGGGTCAGCTGCGGGAGCACAGGTGAGAGTAATCTAGCTGTGCTCCCAGAAGGGGTGGACCTCGACTCAACCTCCTCTGAGACCTCATTTAAAGGCTGACCACCACTGAGACAGCATGTCTTAGAGATTGCTCCCTAGTTGAGGCTGCCTCAGCTTTCTAGTCAAGGTATCGATATTGGTGAGTTTCCCTTTGCTAATAACCTTAGGCTATTTACCACCATCTTGGTTAATATCTTTTTATTAACCACCCTTACAGAGACCATAAGGGTTTGGGCTTCCAAACTCTCAGCAAGCATTTGGATCAGCCAGCTTCCTGCCGAGGAGCCCCCTGCATCACTGCTGCCTATTCTGGTACCGGACCCGCAGATGCTTCAGAGCTCATTAGCATGGACTTCCTTCCTCCCCTCAGCAGCTGCTCCTGCACTCACCTTCATTCCTACTCAGATACCGGCCGCTTCCAGCACCAGCTGACCTGCAAGACACAGAAAGGAAAGGTGGGAGTCATGCAAACGCACAAGCCCAAGGCTGTGTCACCACCACACATGGCAGCCTCGGGAAGTCAGCTGAAACTACAGCCTTTGTCAGAATGGAAACAGGCATCGTCAATTAAGTGTGACCTCTGAACTCATTGCCACCATCAGAAATAGGCACTGAAATCGCTCACTTCACTGCAGCTGGTTAACTCCAAATTCTTTTGCTTTTGGGAAAATGCGGACACGGAATTGAAGGACACCAGAAAAAACGACATCTACTTCATTGTAGGTGGTTAAGCTTGGAAGCAGGACTTGAGCAAGAAATGCTTCTCAGCTCCTTGAAAGGCACTAATCCTGACCTCTGCCACAGGTGGCTGAGTGACACAAAAGTTGAGCTGCCCATTCAGAAGCACATGGAGCAGGCCATGGAGCGGTTACATACCAACACATGAACAGGCACTTTCCCATTGGAAGGGAAATCCCTTCTCCCTGCCATGCCATGCCCACACCGCTCCTCAGGGCTGCACTGACAGCACAGACAGAATTGAAACATCTTTTGTCATCATTGTGGTTTTTCACAGACCCAGACAATGAGATACTGGGTTGCTGTGTGGGTTCCCAGGCGGCACTGCCATTTCCAAGCCATTGCTTCCTAGGGGCACAGAAAGGAAAACGCCTGAACAAAATTTCACCCAGAGATTGCTATTTTACCATTCTTCCATGCAAAACAGGAGGACAGTACAGCGGATTTGTGCAGCTGCATCAACACCCTGGGTGCTAAAGGAATGCAAAGACAGAAATATCAAAACTACAAGGAGGGAAGCTATGTTTAGTAATATCTTTTCTCATTTACAACAGGCAGTTGGCACTACTAAAGGAAAATCCCAGGCCTCAGGTTCTGACAGTGCGACAATCTGGCACGGACTCAGATGTGAGTGATCCAAATGGTTTATTCCAGGTTCTAATACCACTTCTGTGAATTCACACGTTTTCTCTCTTAACTTTCCCACAGCCTTCACATGTCCACAGAACATCCCACAAACTCTCCTTTACGGCGCACGTAGGCACTCATCCCACCAGAGCCATCAGTCATTCCTAGCCATGTGCTTCTCCTCCAGTCACGGACAGTATCACACGGCCATCATGCATCTTAAATGACTTAGTTTTTCTGTTCTTTCTGGAGGTGTCCTTGGTTCCTAGCCTTACCTTCTCATGCCGTTCATCTTCCTCTGCAGCTCCTGCTCTGAAGAGTCTTCTTATGTTCCCACATGACAGGAAGAAAATGAAGACACAACCCCTGCCACCAAGGTCAGCTCTGCAGCACACGTTACCTGAGGAGCACTTGGCTACTCATGCAAACTGCACAGTGCCAGGAAGATTGTTACATGTTGCACTTCTTCTTCTCCTGGCTCAGAAATTAAATTTTCTACCTAGAAAATGGAAAACAAACAAACAAGCAAACAAAAAACAACAACAACAAAAAACACCTCACCTGACATAAAGGAGACATGATTGTTACTATGGAATTCCGGAGGGCAAGGTATTTGCCCTCTCTATGAAGAAGCTGACTGCAAAGGACTAAGAACAGCCACGATCACGTTGAGAACTTGCGGGTAAAATTCGGGACTGAACCAATAATGGGTTTCTGGAGGTGAGGGTCTGCTCCAGGCCGCCTGGTCAAGGGAGCCTGTTGATGGGCCCTGCTTACTGCAGCTACCAGAAGCACCGCGCTCACTGACTCTCAACTTGATGGGGGATTCCAGTCAGGCTGGGAAATCAGCATGGCTGGCTGCAAGCTGTCTGAGAGACTGCTGGACTGCACTGGGAATAACTTTGTGGGCCAAGCATTAAGCACACCAAGCAGAAGGGAAGGTATTGGACAGACCGACCAGAGGTCAAGCGTTGCTGGACCTGCTGCTCACCAACGCTGAGGATATCATCAAAGGCGTCAAGGTTGGAGGCTGCCTGGGCTCCAGCGATCATGCCCTGGTTGAGTTTGTGATCTCAAGCGATGTGGGCCTGGCAAAGAGCAGGACCAGGATGCTCAACTTTAGAAGAGCAGACTTCAAGCTACTCAATGGAATGCTGGCCAAGATCCCCTGGCGCGCTGCCCTCAAAGATAAGGACGTTGAGGAGAGCTGGCTACTGTTCAAGGATGCCCTCCTGGCAGCACAAGAGGTCTCCATTCCCCTGATTAAGAAAGTGGGCAGGAGAGGTAGAAAACCGGCATGGCTCAGCAAGGACCTGCTAAGAGAACTGAGGGTGAAGAAAGGGGTGTACAAGCTCTGGAAACAAGGCTGTGTCACCCGGGAAGAATACAGGGATGCCGTCCGAACTTGCAGATGTGGGATCAGGAAAGCCAAGGCTCAGGCAGAACTGAACTTGGCGAGGGATGTGAAAAACAACAAGAAAACCTTCTACAGGTACATTGGCTAGAAGAGACAGGCCAAAATGGGCGTGCCTACTCTGGTAAATTTAAAAGGAGAAATGGCTTCAACAGATGAAGAGAAAGCTGAGGTGCTGAATGAGTTCTTCACCTCGGTCTTCACTGGTGGCCAGGATTCTAGTCTTTTTCACGTCCCTAAGTCTTGCACCCCCATACCTCCATGTGGGGACCAAGGAGGTAAATCCCTCCCCACTGTAAGGGTAGAGCAAGTCCGAGAGTGCCTCCTTAGACTGAATGAGTATAAGTCTATGGGGCCAGATGGCGTGCATCCCAGGGTCCTGAAGGAGCTGGCTGAGGTGGTTGCTGAGCCGCTCTCCATCATATTTGAGAAGTCGTGGCTGTCAGGTGAGGTCCCGGATGATTGGAGGAAGGGTCACGTCACTCCCATTTACAAGAAGGGGAGCAGGGACGACCCGGGTAACTACAGGCCGGTGAGTCTCACCTCTGTGCCTGGGAAGATTATGGAACAGATCCTCCTGGACAACATGCTTGATCGCATAAAGAACAAGCATGTGATCCGAGACAGCCAGCATGGCTTCACCAGGGGAAGGTCATGCTTAACTAATCTTGTGGCCTTCTATGATGGAGTGACGGCGTTGGTGGATGAAGGGAAGGCGACCGATGTCATTTACCTGGACCTGAGCAAGGCCTTTGACATGGTCCCCCATCACATCCTCATCTCCAAATTGGAGGGAGGTGGATTTGATGGGTGGACAACTAGATGGATAAGCAATTGGTTGAAAGGCCGCAGACAGAGGGTGGTGGTCAATGGCTCTATGTCCAGGTGGAGGCCGGTAACGAGCGGCGTCCCTCAAGGGTCTGTCTTGGGACCGGTGCTCTTTAACATCTTTATTAATGACATCGATGAGGGAATGGAGTGCACCCTCAGCAAGTTTGCTGATGACACCAAGCTGAGTGGTGCAGTCGATACGGTGGAGGGAACAGATGCCATTCAGAGGGACCTTGACAGGCTGGAAAGCTGGGCTCGGGTGAACCTAATGAGGTTCAACACGGCAAAGTGCAAGGTTTTGCACTTGGGCCGGAAGAACCCCAGGCACCTGTACAGGCTGGGAGGAGTTGTCCTTGAGAGCAGCTCGGCTGAAAAAGACCTAGGGGTCCTGATAGATGAGAAACTTAACATGAGCCAGCAGTGCGCTCTGGCAGCCCGGAAAGCAAATGGGATCCTGGGCTCCATCAGGAGAGGGGTGGTCAGCAGGGATAGGGAGGTGATCGTCCCTCTCTACTCTGCTCTTGTGAGGCCCCATCTGGAGTACTGTGTCCAGGTGTGGAGCCCTCAGTACAAAAAAGATATGGAAATTTTGGAAAGGGTCCAGAGGAGGGACAGGAAGATGATCAGGGGGCTGGAGCACCTCCCCTATGAGGACAGGCTGAGGGAGTTGGGTTTGTTCAGCCTGGAGAAGAGAAGGTTGCGGGGTGACCTCATTGCAGCCTTTCAATACCTGAAGGGAACTTACTCCCAGGAGGGGAGTAAACTCTTCGAAAGGGCTGATAATAGCAGGACTAGGGGAAATGGTTTTAAGTTGAAGGAGGGAAGATTTAGGTTGGATGTTAGGGGAAAGTTCTTTACTAGAAGGGTGGTTAGGTCCTGGAACAGGCTGCCCAGTGAGGTTGTGGATGCCCCGTCCTTGGAGGTTTTCAAGACCAGGTTGGACAGGGCCCTGGGCAACCTGATCTAGTAAATGTGTATGTTTGGTGGCCCTGCTAGGCAGGGGGGTTGGAACTACATGATCCTTGAGGTCCCTTCCAACCCGGGTAATTATGTGATTCTGTGATTCTGTGATTCTGTGAAGGGAAGCATTACTGGACATGCTGCACAGCAGGGGTTAAGACTGGAGGTGGTAAGGGCTGTAGTGACCATGCCCTCCTAGAGTTCCTCATCTCAAGGAATGCGGGCCTGGCAAAAAGCAAAGTCAGGACCCTGAGCTTCAGGAGAGTCAGCTGCAGGCTGTTCAAAGAATTCTTGGACGAGAGACACTGGAAAACTGTTCTTAGGGGCAAAGGGTTCAAACATCCCTTTGTGTGCACCTGTGTGCAGCCCAACTCCTCAGCACAGCCCTGTGCAAGCACACATTTGTGCCACCGCATCCACGCACTATGTGCTCACACACACTCACACAACCACATCCCTTAGTGCAGCCCTGTGCGCACACACACTCACACATGTGTAACCCCTTCCTTTCACTCCCAGAGTGCACGCACACACCGGTACCACAATGTCCTTGTGCAGCTCCAACACTCTGCACACCCCTGTGCACGTACATATATGTGCATGCTCGTCCTTGCACACATACCCACAGACCTACACACACCTGAGCAACACCACTGGTTTGTACACTCATGGACACAAATGTGTGTACAACACCATCCATGCACAAATACACACACACACGGATCCCCACTGCTTTGCACAATGCTGTGCACACTCACGTGTGTCATGCACTGATTTCCCATCCAGTCCTCGAGGGGTCACTTACTTAGGACAGGAGTGCAGGGGAGCAGCCAGAAGCTGTTTGCATTCCCTGCTGTCTGCTGGGCAGCTTTGCTGGAGATGCTTGAGTTGCTTTGCTTTTCCTTGGGAGGTGGGAAGGAGCTTTGAATTTGAGGCACATCCCGTGCCAGAGCATCCCGATGGCACAAGGGGGATCAGGGCCCCTCTATTGGTTACCTTGGTGGCTTGCAGCAACTGGAACTTCTGGCCTATTGAGAAAGCTAAAAAGTGTGAGTTCCTCCTGACCCATATCAACAAAAATCTCAACCATAAAAAAGAGACGTCTTCGTATTCAAGCAAATGACAACAGTAAGACCATGCATGTTGTTTTGTTGTATTTCCTCTGTAATCATGGGGAGGATATGAAGAAGTGGTATAATTCATCCACTTCTGCACTTCAGGCACAAGTTCCTTAGAATTGGAAGAGACCCTTAAAGGCCATCTAGCCCAGCTCCCCTGCAATAAAAAGGGACATTCACAGCTAGATCAGGTTGCTCACAGCCTGGTCATTAGTCATCCCAGAGGCAAAACACACACTGAATGATCTCTCCTTCAGTCATAAATCCTTGGAGACAACAGCATTGACACTGCATGTTACTGAAGCAGTAAAAGAAATTGCTCCTGTAACTCTCCTTGTGTTAAGTAAAATGATGATAAAAAGCAATGGAATGCTTTGGCAGGACACCAAAACCATCCTCCTTCCTTGATATCTGCTGCAATGGAACCTTCCACTGGAAGAAAGCCTCTGATGACTTGTCACCCCAGAGAGGTCAGCTTTAGAAGCAGGACTGCTGCACAATAGAATGAACTGGAGCTCCTTAACATCTCTTACATCCAGGAGGGGTGTGATCAGACCCACCTATCACCTTCAGGTGCGCTTTCTGACACCTTGTCTGACTTCACTGTCACTGTGCCAGCATCCTCAGGCTTAACCTGCTTCATTGTCAGTGTGCAGCAATTGCCAACGTTCTTGATGTCATTGTAATTGTTGGTGTAAAGGAGGTTGCCATTCAGGAACCATTCCACGTCCTCGTCATTATGGGACAGCTCGCAGGAGAAGACAGCAAAGCTCTCTTCTTCAATTTCTACATCCTGCAGGTGCTTCGTTACTTCTACATTGCGGGCTGTGGGGAAACAAGGTGAACTGTTACCACTGTTACTATAAATCATACTGGGATGTGGTAGAATGGTTGGACTAGATGATCTTTGTGTAATCATCTATGTGAAGATAATACATGTATAAAGTTAGCAGGAGAGAACGGCAGAAGTCAACCTCAAGAAGAGAAATCTGAGGTGAAATAGGACATGGAAGAGGCCACCCTCCCTGCTCATACCTTCAGCTGTCAGCGTGGCCTCAGTCTCTGCAATTCCTGCCTTGCACTTGTACACACCAGCATCATCGGGCTTCAACTTCAGAATTCTGAGCTCTACTGAATGCTTATCCCTCTTGATCTTGTACTTCTCAGAGGGCTCGATGGGTGTGCGGCCCTTGAACCATTTCACAACCTTTGGAGAAGGCCTGAAGTCACAGGACAGGATGACAGAATGACGTTCCAAAGCTGTCTTGTCCTCCAACTTCCTGGTGATTTCTATATGGTAATCTGCAAAGCAGGGGTGGAAGAGAAGAAAGGATGAGGACAATTGGAAGAAGAGGAAAGTCTCTTGCGTGTATTCCATTCCAATTAATGTCAAGTTCACAATGGTTCTTTGAACGACTCTAAAGATAAAACAAACGATTGTCTATAGGGAATGCCATTGACTACATTTCTATGAAGTAATACTGTACAGTATCTACCAAATGCAAGGTCCAGCTCTTGTTCTGTGCTTATTAAATTGCTCCCAATTGTTGAGGCTTTTATTCAAATAAGAGTGAGTTGAAAATATAACAAGTACTTTAGGATGTGAATGGATAATCTTACGCTGGGGACAACAGCAGATAAAAAGCCTGCAAGTTTCTTTCAGATGAAATCAATAACAAACCGCACCAAATTTAGGTGCTACCAAACTTAAACTTGTCTAGTTCAGAAATACAATTAATTTCACCTGATTTGACTTCTTTGCTATAGCCAAGGACAAAACCTCAGCTCTGTAAATCTGAATAGTAAGCACATCACAGCTATTCAAACACATCTTTTACTGAGATGCAGCTGTCTCATTTAGTGTCCAACGACTTTGAACTGGAAATGGAGCAGACCAAAGCAGAATCTAAACATGGCTTCTACAAGGACTGATCAAATGCGGCCACCGTCAAATTCAAAGTATCTGATACAGAAGGATCACACTCACTGTCAGACAAAACCTCTTTGGAGAGGTGAACTGACTGCCCTGTTCACCCCCACTTTGGAAATAACTGCACTCATTTCCTACCTGCTCCCAGCAGTGTGGGATGGTGGGATAGCATCACACTTCCCACACTAAGCATCCCACCATGTCACTTGTTCCACCTAAACCTCAGTCCCAAAACAAAAGGGGAACTCGCTTCTAAACCCTCTTCACTTCATTTCAGATGTCTTATATGCTTGATCTCCAACCCACCCCCCACTCAGGAGAAAGACCCCCCGCTTACACCCTACCATCTTGTTGCATTCTGATGTTGTCATCAGCCTTCAGCTTGTTGTCCTCTTTGTACCACTGGGTCTGAACCTCATCGTGTGAAATCTCACAGACAAAAGATGCACTCCCATATTCATTCACTTCCACATCTTCCAGTGCTTTAACAATCTTGATATCTCCAGCTGTGAAACAGTAGAGATATATTTGTCAGGGTATTTCCAGAACTGAGTGCAGCATCTTTTCCTTACACATATTTGCATAGAAAATAAGTAGGATTATGTTTTATTCTAAACCATCATCCATTCCTGAGTCATTTCTCTCTTCAACACAGTCAATGCATTATTGCCCTTGAACTTAAAGACAGACCTACTAGCTACAATGGAGCTCCCTGCAAACAGTTTTCATGGAAACCAGAATCTCATTTATTCTAAAACCTTTCAAGCAAAATTAAGGGTAGAAAAACAATAGAACTGACTGAATCTTTAAGGTCATTTAGTTCCAGTCCCCCTGCTATAGGCAGGGACACCTCCCTCCACACCAACTCTTCTCCTCAGGGTCAAGGCTTCTCTCAAATCATTCTCCTCTAAGCCTGTGCCTGTGCTTGGGATTGCCCTGACCCAGGTGCAGGGCCTTGTACTTGGCCACACTCAAGTTCATGAGGCTGCCAAGGGCCCACCTCTCCAGCCTGTCCAGGTCCCTCTGAGTAGCATCCCTTCCCTCTAGCACATCAACAGCACCGCTCAGCTTGGTGTCATCTGCAAACTTGCTGAGGCTGCATTTGATTCCACTCTCCATGTTGCCTACAAAAATGTTAAATAACACTGGTCCCAACACCACCCTCCACCTGGACACTGAGCTATTGACTGCAGCTCTCTGAGTGTGACCATCCAGACAGTTCCCTATCCTGCAACTGGTCCATCCATCAAAACCATTTTTCTCCAGTTTGGTGACCAGGATGTCATGCAGGACGGGATCAAATGCTCTGCACAAGTCCAAGTAGATGATGTCAGTTGCTCTCCCATTATCCACTGATGCTGTTACTCCATCATGAAAGGCCACCAAGTTTGTCAGACATGGCTTGACCTTGATGAAGCCATATTGGTTACCACCAATTACCTCATCTTTATTTTCCAAACTATGCCAAGGAGAACTAGACAGAACTCTACAGTGTTGTGTCACTACAAACCTGTCTGAACCATTGGCTTCTCTGCATGCTCATCACTAGTCTCTCCTTAGCTTGTGTGCCTACAAACAATGTATGGGGAATGTCAGCCACAAATCTTACCTAGGGGACATCTTTGCTTCAAAATCCTTTGAACATCACACAATCCCTTTTAACTCTCCAGGTCTGCATTTAGTTATGTCAGAATCAGGCCATATTTCTGTGCTGCTATATCCCTTTCCTTCTGAAGGGCCTGGATACAATTTGGATTAACCTCAGGAGAAGAGTTCCTGCATAGAATCATAGATTTACCCAGGTTGGAAAAGACATTGAAGATCATCAAGTCCAACTGCAGCCTAACCAGTACCCTAACTCTAAAAACCCTACACTAAATCATATCCCTGAGTACCACATCCAAAAGGCTCTTAAACACAACCAGGGATGGTGATTCAACCACCTTTCTGGGGAGCCTATTCCAGTACCTAAAATCTCTAGTATCTAAATCTCTCTAAAAGAGCACAGGTATTAATCTGACCAGAAAGGTTCCTGTTTGTTCATAAAATGAGCCTTTTCCGCTCCATCTTGCATAGGCCACTGGGCACAGGGTAGCTGGGAGACCACAGAAAAAGTGGTTCTGTGAGCAATAGGGAAACTACTGCCTAATCCAACTCCTCCAATCTCTGCGCTCTGCCAGCATGTCTAAATAGGGTGGCAGATACACACAGGAGATAAATATTTCCACTTCCCTCAGCCAACACTGCTCTGAATTTCTATGGGACACACAGTTAGATGAAAAGGCATTTGACAAAGAAGGAAATGAAAGAGTTTAATCTGCTGTGTCATTCTCTCGGTAGCCAGAATAACTAACCCTCGCCAGTGTTAGTTCAAAGAATAGGCAGATTTTATCTCCTGACATGAGCAGTAATTCAAAGAAGCTGGTATATGATCCAGTATCCTGCATATTCACTGCAGGCAGGAAAAGACATTATGAGATAAGGGAGATCTACACATCACTTGTTATGAACACCTCATAAAGATAAAACCACACACAAGAGGAGAGTTTATGAAGAGGACCACTCTTGGACTACTTTCCAAGAGGCATCAATTAGTAACTCTCTTCGCTCATTTTTCACACTACTCCACAGTGTCCTCCTGAGCCCCCTTACTCCTGTTGCCAACTGCTGATGCAGGGAATCCTGAGGAACCAAGGATTCATAGTTGTTCCATCAGTAGTCCTTGGTCAGCTCTCCCTCCCTGCCCCTTCTGTTTTGATCCCACTAACCAAATTTTAGTTAGTCTGAAAAGAGGATGGAAACCTCTGCAGCAATTAGTTTCTAAATATCTTGCAATGGGCAGCTTGTAGGAGCCCCATCTCAATGCCCACAGCACAGGAGGCAGGACTGCTTAGCCCATGCACTAGTGCATTTACCAGCACAGATGTAAGCCCAGATCTATGCACACCAAATACAGGCTCTCAGTTTGCACAAGGAGGCATCCATGGAGCTGAAGTATTAGGCAGATATTGTGGTGGGGCAGCAGTTATTGAGACGCCAGACAGAAAGGACACAGATAACGTGGCAACTCAGCTTTACCATTATGACTGATGATGGAACATCTAATTTCACTGCTCAAAAGAGAACTTCCATATAACTGGAAAGAATGAAATTCACAGGGGAAACCACACACAGACACACACAAAAGCAATACAAAGGAGATGAAGGATGGTTCACATACTAGTGATTCACTCTGAGACGCAAGCAAATGAAAGAGTATCCCCAACCATTTGCCTCCTGAAATGCTAAGTATATAAACTCATTGCTGTGATAACTCTGCCAGACGTGAGTCATACACTGTAAAACCTTATGGGGTCAATCAGTTTAACTTCATAAATTCATTACACCAACAAAAACAGACCATCGTGTCCAGGCTGGTTCATTTCAGCTCTTCAAAGCTGTTGGTAAAACTGCCTGAGAGCTGAAATGCTTACCAGCAAAAGCTAAAAACTGTAAATCAAATGTAATAGGCTGGCTTTGTCTACTGTATAGAAATGATGCCTGAAAAAAAGAAAATAAAAAAGAACGTAAACCAGAACAAATGGAATGGCTACATAAAACAGCCAGTACTGAAACTGCAACCCAACCTGGTTGCAGAATGAGAGAGAAAATGAGAGTTCACCAAAGTCATGGGACAGGACACATGTTCATGTTCATGCTAACACTGAACCCAAGTGGCCACATGAGGACAGCATCTAGTAGGAAATCAGAAAAAAGCATCATTTCATACGTCCCTTGGGAAGGTGGCATCTACCAGGGCACAGCAGACCCGTGTGTTCAGTAACAAGTCTGATGCTTCAGAGCCCAATGATGAGCTACAAACTGGGGTTTAACCAATGCAACACATGGAGGGAAAATCTGTCTTGAGCATAAAGAAGAAAGAGAAAGGTATCCAAAAGGACTAACCAAGAAATGCCCAAACTGCCCATGAAGCATTTCTTCCCGTGGTGCAAAATACCACAAGAGGATTTATTTGCTCTTTCAGTTAAACATAAAATGAACCTTTAGGGTAGCTGATGTCTTGTCTTAGGCTGCTCAGCATGTGGATGTTCCCTGATCTTCATATTCACACTTGTGAATAATGAGACTTCTCTTATTTCCCTGGGAAGTAATGCCCACTTTTTTACTTTGACAGAGCTCCTTCCCATCCTAGAAGGGAAAATATCAAGTCAGATCTCCATTAGTCCTTCCATCTCTGCACTCAGCAAAGGGAGCCTTCAGATCTATGCTTAATTCACCCACTCCCCTAGAATTAATGGAACTGTGCTTACTGGAACATATGCTGAAGCTTAAGCACAGTGCAGTGTTTTCAACATGAAGGAATGGCTATAGAACATGCATAAATTCTGGCTGACCTATGACAGCTTAAAGCACTGCGGAGGACTGTTAACAAGCCTGTTTGGACATCACCTTGAATAAATGACGTTATCCCCAAGTAAGGGAAGGAACAGCTGAGCACCAGGGAGGTACACAAAGTGCCAGAGCAAATTCTCACACTGTCAGGTGCAAAGAAAACTGAGATTTCACCCCAAAAACCCAGTTCACAACAAGGCTACAAAATCCCGGCTGAGAATTTCTGTGTTAGACTTGAAGCTCAAGACTGTACTGTAGTTCAACCAACAATATTTTGTGCAGCATGACCTAAAAAGTTCACAATAAAACCAAAACAAACTTCAATTTCAACTTGATAAATGAACTCAGGACATAATAACAAAGAGTGCTGATCTGGGCAAATAAAAGAGCATAAAGAAAAGAGAGCAGTGAAAAAGCTATCAAGGAAAAGCTCAGACTCGCATCCCTTGGAAGTGAAATTAAAGGCTCTCATTCATTTCCAGAGAAGTCAGAAAGGAAAATACCATTACATGCCATACCTTGAACCACTTGACGTCCATGTTGGGCCTGGACAGCTCACGCTCAAATGTGACCTTGTCCTTCTCAATGACGCTACTGTCTGCCAATGGTTTGCTGATTTTCACAGGCAATTCTGAGAAGGAGAAAGAAGAATGTGGATTTAGTTGGGAACTTAGTTTTGTTCATAACCAGGTCCATGGGTGCTGTTAAATGGATCCTTCCAGATGGAAAAAACATTTCAGGTGGCCTCCTAGATTTTACCCCTTTTTGTGTTGCACGCAAGACTGAAAAAAAAAATTACTTCTGCAAAGTTCTTCTTGTCATAAGGAAACAAATATTTGGGGAATGGCAGAACCAGGTAAAATTTTCCTTCACGTCAAGAAAGTATAAATTTCACTCTCATGCTCTTGGTGTGGTTTCTGCTATGATTATTTGGACTAATTAAGCTTCTCCCTGATGAAAGCCTAGAAGTATATCACAAGAAGGACCAACTTACCCGTGACCTTTTATTTGTCTTACTCAAGCATCTCCTCCTGACCAAAACTGACAATAAAAGATTCAGCCAGACTGCAGGTTTGAGCAGCTGAGTTGTTTCTAGGATCTCCTGCAATCTCAAGCTTGGAACACACACTTGTCTTTTGACTAAGTGTCTCTTATAGTGCAGTAAAACAACAGGTTTTCACACAGCGATTCCTCATTTACCTTGATCTGAAATCATTCTCAAACCATGTGGGATCAGTCCAGGGAGAAGGGGAGGAGAGGGGAAGGGAAAGGGGAAGTCCACAGTCCTCTAAAATCAGGCTTCTTAGCCTAAAGCTCAACAGCAAATAGCAGTCCACTTCCCCACATTGCTAGACTCCGAGCATTTAAAGAACATCAGCTGACCTCATTATGAGCTCTAACATAGCCAAAGGAATTCATATATTCAAATATTCTCTTGAGTGATGAGAAATATGGAGCATAACTTCAGACTTCTGCTGTTAAACTCTCACTTCTATCATAAACCAGAGTAAGAGTTCAATGCTGTTTTAGATGGAGGACTCATATTTTAAATAACTCATCTCATTAAGGCTTGGATTCCCTACTACAATTAGTTAAATTCCAGTTTGGATCATGCTTCACCTTGGATCACTTAGGGCTTCAGCCACTTATTGGAACTAACTCAATTTGTCTACAGAGAAGCTGTTTTCTATAGCAACAATAAGCTGTGATTGCAACTGGATGTCGGGAGAGCACAAATCCCGCAGTTATCCTGTACCAACATCCTCTCCTTCCATCAGAACAGCAAGTTTTTAAACCAGACTCATGCAAGCTTGCATGACACACCTTGTGTAAAACTGTTGGCAGCCATCAGGACAGCCAGTTGCTTCCTGTATAGACACTGTTCCATCAGTTTTGGTTTTTTGTCTCGCTAGAACAACAGCCAGTGTCTGAAAACTCCCACAACTGAAGCAACCACGCTGATATACCGCAGTCACTGGAGGTGCTCAAGAGCCACGGGTATGTGGCACTGGGGACGTGGTTAGTAAGTCCAGTGAGGGTGGGCTGGGTTGGACTCAGCTATCTCAGTGGTCTTTTCCAGCCTTGGGTTCAACTTGTAAGAGGGAATGAAGCAGCAAACTGCCCAGCACTGAGCTGCATTCTTCTGACACATGGTATCAGTGAACTGCTGTATTTCCCTATCTTCTCTGGAGCTATTGATCTAACCTAACTGAAAAAGTAAGCCTGAACCTAGATATAAATCAGGATCATAGTCACCCATGGTTGCTTATAAATTCAGAAAGACACTCCAGAGGGTAATTCAGCGCATCTAGAAATTAAAGTAGAAGTTCCTTAGTCAAAAATATTCCACAGCCAGATTTTCACCTCGCTACCACTACATTAAAAAGGAGAATCCAACTTGTGGTGTGGGTCATTGATGTTGTTCCGGGGGGAATTGTGGCTGTTCCATGCCCACAGGGTAGAAGACAGCCAGTCTTCCTCTAAGCCACATAAAAAGCTGCTTAGTGCTCCCAAAGCGAATGCTCACCAGTTGTTTCCAACTTGAAGGTCATCTTCTGGCCAGCAGCCTCGCAGATGTATTCTCCAGCATCTTTCTTCTCCAGCTGCTCCACAACCAGACGCCGTGTTTTGCCCACAGATTCCATTCTGAACTTTCTGGAGGAGGCAAGCAGTCTTCCATCCTTGTACCATTTTACTTCGGTTGGATCCTGTGCTACTTCACAGCTGAGGGAGGCACTTGCTGCCAGGGCAGCACTCACCTCTTTCTGCACCTGCTCCTGGTTTATAAACACAGGTTTTGGCTCTGAGGGAAGAAAAGAAAAAGTATTGACTGAGGGACCGAAATGAGACCAACTTGCAGGTTTGTATGTACAGGTTGGAACAGGTTTAGGTTACCACTTGTGCCCAAACTAATAGCCTTCACTAGAGAATATCAGCTCTTCTGTTGAAACAAAGTGTCAAATCTAGGCAAGAAAGAACCTAGGAACTGAAGGAACCAAGAGGGTCCTTGAACACCAGTCCCATGGTTGCAAGTCACTATGCAAACATATTGAACCCAAAAGAACATCTGTCCTGCAGGCAACCAAAACCTGAGTTCCTTTTACTTAAGACCCACTGTGAAACATCAAAACACATAAACATGTGATAGTCAAACCACTGGCTGCCTTTTCATGACCCAGAACAGTACTCCTGGCTTCCTGAACAGACTCCTCATGGCCTCTACCATTGCCACAACTGTGACTGTCAAAGGCACAAAGGAAATATGCTCACCAACGCAGTCCTTTGTTCTTTGTGTGTGATTTGCAGATATCTATCTTACTTTGAGCTCTGGCAATAGTCAGCTCTACCAGGTCTCTTACTGTGAGTAGCAGACTCACCTATCCAGATGCAGCCTCCAACATAAAGGCATAGTAAAAAGGCAGTGTACTACTAGGAGAAGTTCCTGCTTCTCCTGCCATGAAAGGCTGCACGTAGAACATGCACTCCAGCCTCACTGCACATACTTATCTTAGTCAAATGTTTAGGTGAACAAGAATTACAGTTTGGGATCTCAGGCACAGGAGAGATTTGAATAATATCTTGAATATTGCTTCCACTGTACATATATTACTAATTATTGCTCTACAGACAGACTGAAACAGGTCTTTGTGTCATACTGAAACCAAATACTTTCTACAAACCCAGGCAATCAAGTCTAGGGAAAAAACCTCAGCACAGACTACAGTGATCCAGGTGCAGTATAATAGAAACTAGATTTTACTTTACTGTTCTCTGCTGTATTTCATACAACACCTGTCTTACCTGTGACATGAATCTTGAAGGTGAGTTTCTGGCCAGCAGCCTCACAGCTGTACTCCCCTGCATCTTTCTTCTCCGCCTGGCTCACCACCAGCCGACGCTGTTTGCCCTCTGACTCTACCTTGAACTTCTTGCTCGAGGTGATCAGTTTCCCCTCCTTTTATCACTTGACCTCTGTGATAAAATGTTTGCTCATTAAGACCGGGATGTGGTAGCATTGTGGTGGAGTGCTTGTTCATTAGGACCGGGATATAATGGTGGAATATGGAGGCCACAAAGGTTGCAGAACACTCTAATTTTATGGGTAGATTGTGTACTCTGCGTAGTTACAGGCAAAGCGCGCCCCGATGGATACAAAGTTCCACGGAAGGACCAACCAAGGAACGACACACCAAGTCGCACGATCACAACCGACCAATTAAAGGACAATACGCTCGGGATGGACAATACAAAAGAAGTTGCAAGGGACGGGACGGCGCGGCAGTTGGAGGAACAATAATCCCCCTGTCGCCCAGCACTGAATTGCCTTTTAGTTTTACCCGCTACAATTAATAAAAGTTTATAATTGGAACATTATTGGCTCATTGCTTATAAATTGATGACAACCTCCATCTTCTCCTGGGCCACCTCGCAGCTCAGCGTGGCATTTTTCTGTTGTTGCAGCCTTCACCACCTTCTGTACCTTCTCCTTGTTTGTAAATACAAATTCTGGCTCTGAAAAGAGAGAGATACATTAGTTTGGCCTCTTGAAAGAAGAGCAGGTTTTGGGGAAGGAGTCAGAAAAATGAATCAGTTCTCCCAGTCTGATGCCCCAAGAGAATGATGTGGAGAGAAGTTGTGCAATTTATGGATGCCCCATCCCTGAAAACATTCAAGTCTAGGCTGGATGGGTGTTAGAGCAACCTAGTCTCAAAGAATGTGTTCCTTTCCAGGACAGAGATTGGAACTGGATGATCCTCCAGGTCCCTTCCAACAAAAGGCATTCTGTGATGCTTCTTGTATGACTCTCATGACTCTTTCGTCCCCTAGCTGCCATTTCCTTATGTCTTCAAAACATCAACTTATACAAAACATTCCTGTAGTATTCTCTCCCATGCTAAATGAGCCCTTCCAAGACAAAAACATGTTACATAGAGCACAC
This sequence comes from Coturnix japonica, assembly GCF_054131305.1. Taxonomy (NCBI): domain Eukaryota; kingdom Metazoa; phylum Chordata; class Aves; order Galliformes; family Phasianidae; genus Coturnix; species Coturnix japonica. The sequence continues at coordinate 13,761,381 of NC_140671.1, read as the reverse complement.
CCCCTAGTGCTTGACACAAAGCCCCTGTTCTGAAACTTCCTGAGACGCAGCTGCATTGCAGAGTTGTTCTAGTGGTACAGGCACGTGGGAATGGAGAAGTGCAATCAGAACTTTCTTGTCTATGGCCTCATTCCCACAGCAAAAGGAAATTCCTGAAGATTTTAAAAGATGGAGCTGCCTCACAACTGTATTTAGAATAATTTGTTCAATTTCCTCATCAGAAATTAACCACCCCAAAGTTCAGCTCCAAAAATTTTAAGCATAGCAGGGAAAACTTACAAACTAATGACCGTTTTCTAAAACATTCTAGAATGAAAGGCCAAAATGTGTTCTCTCTCACCTGTGACATGAATCTTGAAGGTGAGTTTCTGGCCAGCAGCCTCGCAGCTGTACTCCCCTGCATCTTTCTTCTCTACCTGGATCACCACCAGCCGACACTGTTTGCCCTCTGACTCCACCTTGAACTTCTTGCTCGAGGTGATCAGTTTCCCCTCCTTGTACCACTTCACCTCCGTCTTCTCCTGGGCCACCTCGCAGCTCAGCGTGGCATTTTGAGTCAGTGCAGCCTTCACCTCCTTTTGTACCTTGTCCTTGTTTGTAAACACGTCTTCTTTCTCTGCAGGGACATCACAACAGTCACACCATTTTGCTGTAGTCTGCTGCAGAGCTTACTCCAGTTCCCCATTTTCATTATACTTGCCCTTCACAGGGACCATCATGATGCCTCATTAAGACAGGAAAATACTTTCCCCTCTATTTTGCCTTGGGAAATGAATAGGCATATCATTTCATATCATATCATAAATCTAAACATTTCGCAGTCTGATAGCAGATTTGGACATGAGATTTAGAACACCTGCATGCACTGCTGAACCTCCTCCCTTCTCTTTGTTTCTTCTGATGTCTCTCTACATTTCCAGTAAATCAGAAGGGAATGGCCCTCTAGAACAGGTTGCCCAAGGAGACTGTGGATGCTCCATCCCTGCAGGCATTCAAGGCCAGGCTGGATGTGGTTCTGGGCAGCCTGGGCTGCTGGTTGGCAACCCTGCACATAGGAAGAAGGGGGTTGGAACTGCATGAGCACTGTGGGCCTTTGCAACCCAGGCCATTTATGAGTCTGATTAGTGGCATTTTCCACCTCATTGTGTCATTCAAATTTTGTAACCAGATCTCATCAAACACCTCCCCTTTTCTCACTCCTTGCATGCCTGGTGTGCTCTTGCACTGTAACCCTGCAGACACCAGCTGACTACAAGAGCTGCACAAGTTACCCTCCTTGCCTATTGTTTGTTGCAGTAATTCATTCCTGGATGGAAAAGCACATGTAGAAAAGTGTTGCTATGACACTAGATGACAAAGAAAGTCCTATAGCCAAAATGTTTTGCACCAGAGAGGCTGTAAGTTGATCCTCCAAATGCAAGACACACAAAATGAAGTGTTCCTTTATCTCTGGGATTCCAAGAATTTTCTCACCTCTGACTTTCACTTGGAATGTTGCTTTGTCATCTTTTGTTTCACAGCTGTAGCTCCCTTGGTCTTTCAGGGTCACATTTTTGACCATGAGCTTGCGGTGCGTCCCCTGGGAGATGATGGTTGTCCTCTGGTCCTGCTTCACCTCTATTTGATCTTTCTTCTATACGACAGCTCCGCTTGCAGCTGACACCTCACACACCAGCTCCAGGTCTTCAGAAGGACTGACTGATATTTCTGGAGTCGTTTTGGACTTGCTGACAAAATTAATGGCTTCATCTGAAGAAAAAAAGAGAAAGTGGTTTACATCCTGACTCAGGCTTATTCAGCACAGCATTAAGATACAGTTAGAACTGATTGTAATGTCTCTGCTCATTACATCTGGGGGATCAAGTTTCACCTCTGGAGGTACTCACATACAAACGTGTGCTTGATTCTCCTGTGTAAGGAAAGAGTAAGTTCTATGCAGACAGTTCTTATTTCTTTTAATCAATTCTGTATTCTGCACATGTTCTTCTGAAGCTAAAATGAAGGCAGCTAAGTAACCTGTTTGCAATACATGAACAAACCAATTCAACACCTTGTCTCTAAGCTAACAAGCAGCGTTTGATGAGCACATCAGTATTTCATGCCCTTCATTCCATCCAGACTGTATTGGCAATAACTATGCTGGTATTAACAAGGATAGCAATTACAAGCAAAATGGTAGAAATACAGAAGATATAAGGAAAAGGGAACTCACCAGAGCTGAGGCGATCCTCCCTGGTGAGCGATCTCCAAGAGATGCTGCCTCAGTGAGGGTCAGCCCTTAAATGAGGTCTCAGAGGAGGTGGAGTCGAACTCCACCCCTCCAGGGAGCACAGCTACATAACTTTCACCTGTGCTCCCACAGCTGACCCCACACTTGCCTCAGCTGATCAATCAGTGGTTCACATTGTGATCTCCCATACACTCCACCCCTTCACAACGTGAACCAATGATTAGGTGAGTTCCCCTTATTACAGAGACCCAATCACGACGCTGATACAATCTCCCGTCGCATTAGATGTTGATATTATTCAAATGATGATGATTGGATGGGTGTTTATGATCTTCCATGGGCCAGTGCTTGATAGATGTTACCGGAGACAAATCATCTTGAAGTGCAGGTCCGTCTGCGTTTCATCAGTCCAGAGTAATGGTCCTAGAGGCTTAGAATCAATCTTAAGGGGAGTCATATAGATGTTTCAAGGGTACTAGGAGGGGAAGATCCGCCCTCCAGGGCAAGATACAGGCCGTATTCTTATCTTGGGTCAATACTTCTGCTTGTACTGGATTATGTCCCGGCCTCCGATACCATACCCTCTGGCCAGATATCTGTGGCTGTATAACTATATCTGGCACCAGAGGAGGAGTCTTGATCTGCCATAGGGACATAATAGGTGTTCCTTTAGCAATAAAGGCCGGAGTATTGACCACGATGTCAGTAGGCCATGTACCTATCACCGAGGGGGTGACTGAACCTCCCACCTCCAATAATCTCCCCCAAGGTGCAAGTAGGCCACACCATTTGGGTCCTACCTGCACCTTCCAAGGCCAATTTATCTTATGGATTCCCGGTTCTAAATTCTCAGGGGCAGGGAGCAGAAGATTATTTTCAGTACCAACCTGCGGTTTTACCTTATTATCGGTGCCTGTAATTTGGATCCTAAGAGGGGAGGCCCATATAGTTTGTAACATTTTCAGGGCACTGGGTCTGCCATCCCGAGGTCTTTCATTCAGGTCCCGCACGGTTTCATATAATCTTTTTGTCCACCCCTGCAGGGACTGAGAGTCTGTTTTCAGGGCAGCCTTAAGGATACCATTATAACGTTCAATAAGGCCTGCCCCTGTTGGGTTATATGGCAGGTGGAATCGCCATTCAATGTTGTTTTCTTCTGCCCAGCGCTGTATCATCGCTCCAGTGAAGTGAGTCCCTTGGTCACTCTCGATAACTTGAGGTGTCCCGTATGCAGACATCAGTTTAGTAAGTGCCTTAATTGTGTATGCTTGATTTGCCTTTGGTACAGGATAGGCTTGCAGCAGTCCACTTACAGTGTCAACGCAGGTCAGGGCATATCTCGCCCCCTCAGACCGAGGGAGGGGCCCAATGTAGTCGACCTGCCATCTCTGAAGAGGACTATATCCTCTAGCAATGTGGGATGTTGTTTCAGGCAACGGTCTCGGTCTCATCTTTGAGCAAGCATCGCAATCCTGACATGCTTGAACGATATCAGATAGTTGTACAGGCAGCCCCCATGCTTTAGCAGCTGCCCACATTATCTTCTGTCCAGCATGCCGTAGCTTCTGATGTAACCAACGGGCAATATTTTCAGATTGTGAATTCTCAATCCATCGGATTCGGGCCAGTGTGTCAGCTTCATCATTTCCTGGTGACTGCAAGGGTTGATGACCAGAGACATGGTAGACACATACTGTCCTGTGTTTGACCGTATTCCAAGTGTCTACCCACATGTCTTTACCCCAAATCGGTCGGGCGTGGATAGTCCATTCCTGGGTAGCCCATTGCGTAATCCACAGAGTGAGCCCCCGGTACACAGCCCAACTATCTGTACAGATGTTCAGGACGCCGTCACCAGGTTCTTTAGTTATAACCATCCACACGGCTCGCAATTCTGCCCATTGGCTGCTTTGACCATCCCCCTCATCAAACCAGATGGTCTCAGTAGAGGGATGGTATGCTATTGCTCGCCACTTGCTCGGGTTGCCTCTGCTGGACCCATCCGTATACCAGGCATCTTCAGGAATAGGATATCTTCCTTCCTGAACGGGACTCTTCTCTGGTGGAGCAACCATCGGTTCTTTTGATGTATCACTGTGATACGTCACTGGGCCTAGGATCTTCTGTAGTTCTTCTTTAAGTGGAGATGAAGACAGACTGCTTCTCTGGCTTAGATAGGCGACCCATCGTGCCACCGTTTGTGCTTGGGCCACCCCCATCTTAGGAAGGTGAGTCAAATCTCTCACCCACCCCTGGATTGGTAATGAAGTCTTAACTATGACCTCTGCTGTTTGCGTTATCGGCTCTACTGCTTGTAATGCCGAATAGGCAGCCAATAACTGTTTCTCAATCATGCTATATCGTTCTTCTGCTCCGTGCCAAACCTGAGACCAGAATCCAATGGGGGTTCGAACAGAACTCTGGCGTTGCCACAGGCCCCAGCCAAAACCATCTTGAGTAACATGAACATCTAGTTCAGCTGGGAGGGTCGGATCAAATATACCCAACGCCTGAGCTTGTTTAACTGCCAGTTTTGCCTGTTGGAAAGCATCCTGTTCTATCTTTCCCCAATTCCATGATTGACCCTTCTTTGTAAGCTTGTATAATGGCCTTAATAGCTGAGCTAAATGAGGTATAAAGGAGCGCCAATACCCCAATATACCCAAACATTCTTGCAATTGTTTTGATGTTGTAGGGACTGGAAACGCTTGGACTTTATCTACTACCGCACTGGGTAGTACTTTGGTTTTCCCGGACCAAATTACTCCCAGGAATTTTACAGATAGCCCCGGACCTTGCACCTTCTGTGGGTTTATAGCCCACCCTCTTTTCTGCAGGTAAGCTATCAACAAATCTGCTGCTTGTCTCACCGCCTCTAACGAATCGGATGTTAACAGGAGGTCATCAATATAATGATATAAATTGACATTATTTGGCTTTTCCCACTTAGCCAGATCACGTGCCACTAAATTATGACAAAAAGTGGGCGAATGTACGTACCCTTGGGGTAGGACCTGGAAAGTCCATTGCCTCCCTTCCCATGTAAATGCAAACTGATCTTGCGATTCTTCACTGATTGGAATACTGAAGAATGCATTCGCCAAATCCAAGACACAGTGATATGTTTTGATTTCCCTGCTTAGTGTGTCCATTAGGGAGGCAATATTGGGTACAGCCGCATGAACAGGTGGCGTGACCTTATTTAATTCCCTATAGTCTACTGTCATCCTCCATGTTCCATCCAGTTTTCGCACTGGCCATATTGGGGAGTTATATGGGCTATGTGCAGGCCTTATAATACCCACTCTTTCTAATTCCTGCACCGTCTTTGTTATTTCATCCTGCCCACCCGGGAGTCTGTACTGTTTCACATTAGTAATCCGGCGTGGCTTCGGCAAACAAATAGGCTCATGTTTTGCATGGCCTCTCAATATTGTCTGGATTGCCCGGATACTAATGCATCTCTGCCGCAATCGGAACTCTCCCACTGTTGTATGGAGAGCCAGACCCCACAGGATATCAATTCCTAATATATACTCTGGAATTGGGGCAATGGATACCTTGTACTCCCGTGGTGGAAGACGCCCGACCCCCAGTTTTACCCAGGTTTGGGTGACCGGAATGGTTTGTCCCCCAAAACCTCCAATCATCACTCTATTACCTTTAAATTTAGTTGGGTCTCCATATATTATAGATGTCTCTGCCCCGGTATCAACTAGGGCCATAACCTTCTGTATATTCTTTCAGGACCAGTATATCGTCAGTTCCACATAGGGCCTCCGGTCCCGTCTAGAGGCCCTAGGAGGACTGACATCCCTCGTCAAGCCATGAACTGAGCCAGATTCAAGTCTTTTACCTCCGATACCTCCGGTGTCATAACCCGAGGCACCTGAGGTGGCTTCTTTTTCCTATTTGGAACTATAAAATCTTCTAAATTCCATGTTGTTGTTGGTCGCCGCTCTATAAATCTTATCCCTGGCCTTTTGGGTTTATTCTGAAATTTTTGTTCATCCTTCAGTTGCTTCCACAACTGAAGGAGAACCTGATTGGGCTGCCCATCAATTTTTGAAAACTGAACGCCTGCCCGGAGCAGATCATTAAACATTTGTTTCCGGGATACCCTAACAGGTCCTGCCCGAGAAGTTCGCGGGGCCGATCTTCTGGCTCGCACTATTGGAAAAGCCTCGGCATCCTCAATCACCCTGATATTGCGCTTAGCTCGTAAACGCTCAGTTTCTCCGAGGTCTGCTACCAATTGGGAGGCTTGTTGGACTACTGCCTCTGCGGATACTACTGGATTAAGTATGGAAACCAAGGTTCCATACATATGAGAGGGTGCTTACTGTAAAATTAGGTCCCTCATTCCCGCAGAAAATTTAACCATATCAGGGCTATCGAATGTGTCTTCGTAGATAGCCTCTCTCATACCTAATTCGCGTATATAATTTTGAAGGTCTTCCATAGAAGACCACATCCCTGTGTTTACTGGCATGTCAGTTTTATTTGTCCACACCATGCGGCAAGCAGCCATTATCCATTCTACAATTGAATGGTTTTCTTCAGGGAACTGAGTCCCAGCATACAGTCTCTGCCGAAGGGCAGGATGTACTGTTATTGTGGCCAACTTAGATACTTCGGGGCCACTAACCAGTACACTATCTGCCCCTGAATCCCATAACCGTAATAACCAAGCCGGAACACTTTCCCTTGGCCTTTGCCTAAATCGTTGCACTAGGTCCATGAGTTCAGTAGGCGTATATGGACGGGCTGTTACATGTAAAACAGATTCGGCAGGGGGCCATTGATCAGGAGGCACTCCTGCTGGTCGATCTTGAATTTTCTTTGTTTTTTGAGTTATTACTGGACGGACTTCTAGTGAGTCCGTCTCAGATGTTTTTTCTAGATCAGATTTAGTGATCTTATTTTGATTCATTTCTTCAGGATCTTGATCGTCATTAAATGAAATGTATCTAATTTGAGGGTTGGAGGAAGAAAATGACGGTTTTTTTCCTGTCAATAGATTGATCTCACCCTCCAATTTTTCAATACGGGCCTTTAACAATTCATTTTCATGTGCAATGTTGTTTGATTTTATCTCTGCCCGATTTAAAGCATTTAATAATGGCCAGGCTGCCATAGATGCAGCCATTCGCTTTTCTTTTGTAATTAAGATATCTTTTTGTAGTCCTAGAAAGTAATCAGTTAGACAATAGGCGTCCATGTTATTTGGTACTCTTAAAGGGCCCCATTGTTCAATAATTGTTGCTAATTGGTAATATGGGGACGCCTCAAAACCTGGAATTTGTCCAGGAAGGCATGTCCCTAAGGGGGTGGTCTTCTCCCCCTTGTACCAATTAAAGATTTTCCACACAAAGGACATTTTTTTTTTCCTTATATTTCTAGATGCCAAGTCAGTGGCTCCTGCCTGGCTTGCCAAATGTATTGGCAATAACTATGCTGGTATTAACAAGGATAGCAATTACAAGTAAAATGGTAGAAATACAGAAGATATAAGGAAAAGGGAACTCACCAGAGCTGAGGTGATCCTCCCTGGTGAGCAATCTCCAAGAGATGCTGCCTCAGTGAGGGTCAGCCCTTAAATGAGGTCTCAGAGGAGGTGGAGCCGAACTCCACCCCTCCAGGGAGCACAGCTACATAACTTTCACCTGTGCTCCCACAGCTGACCCCACACTTGCCTGAGCTGATCAATCAGTGGTTCACATTGTGATCTCCCATACACAGACAGAACCTGCCTGAGGAGCAAGCTGATGGCTGTCAGCTACAGGCAGACCTAGCTTTGTACTGCATTTCTTAGAGCAACAACTGTTGCTTTCAGTCACTGAATATACCAAGGCCAATTACTATGCCAGGAACATTTATGGCATCAGTGAACAAAAAATGCGTTAAAAATTGTAATAGACAGGAGCCATTTATTCTTTTATAACTAGGTGACCAAAGAACAACAGTCCTTCTAGAGTCAAGCTGTTAAGAACTAATAGCATCAATCAATATCACATAGATAGATTACTTCCCTGCCCTAAGACCATCTTGCGACCATTTGGTGCTCCTAATTAAGCCCTCTTGATGGCATTTTGTCTGAGCCATGCGACATTTTGTGATAGGAGTTACTGCTAGTGTTCCCTTAACCCTACACCAAAGTAGGAGGTATCCATTCTCAGGGAATCATGCAGGCTTCCTCTGTATTTGATGCTCAGAGACAGCCCCAGAACTTTTTAAATCTTAGCTTAGCTCTCATCCAATAATGTTCATCAAACAGTGCAACTTGTCCTTTGGGGATGCCTTTGTTCTGCATCAACCAGTTCCAACGGAGTCTTCTTGGCTTGTTTTAGATCAGTTTTTCAACAGATAAAGCCAGGGTCTTTGAATTACAAAGTGAAATTGCAGAATGCATGATTCTCAACCAAACAGAACAGCAGGTGGGATGCAGGGTGAATACCTGAACCAACACCACCTGCAAGCAATCCTTCAATATCTTAGGAATCTCTAGCCACCCCAAATCCAGTGTTGTGCTTGATCTATCATCTCTGCTGAGTTTTTAGCTAAGCTGATGGTGAGCATCACGGTGGTGATGGGTGAGCAGTCGGACTAGAGGGTCTTAATCAACCGTAAGGATCCTGTGATCAGAGGAACGTGAATGTGCTCTTAAAGGTCACAAGCGCTGCACTGCAGCATGAGCATACACAGCGAAAGGCTTTCAGTAGAGCTTCAGTTCATAAATGAGGACTGGGTTATGGAAAATAGGCTCAAGATATAAAACAGAAAACAGATCTTAACGCCAGGTTCTGTGAATGCAACCAGCTGAATTTCACAGATATTGAATTTCAATGACAATTTCTTGTGTTATTTTACCCTCCAGCTCCACCCTGAACAGGAACATGTCAGTGACAAGCATTACTCCTCCAGGCTTGACCTAACAGTGCTTTACTTGCACTATGAGCTAATGGCTGTGCTTACAGCACCTCAGGGAGACACCTCAGAGATCACAATGTCCTTCGGGTACAGCAGGAGACACTCAACTCTCCAAATGTGGAGTTTAATTTGTCCAAAGAGGAGACAGGATTCCCATGCTAATAACTTAGGACCATTTCAGTCATAGGTTTAAAGATGATGTAAGTGCTGAGGCAATACATGAACTAGATGAATGAAGCCCAGATGTCAGGGCTCAAGTCGTGACTCCAGCCCCAGCTGGAACTAAGGCTGTCTTGAATTCATCACAACACAGTTACATTATTTGCTCATACTGTGGATTTGCATAGGGACAACAGGAAGGTCAGAATTGCTTCAATAGAGCTATGCAATCTTTGTCCTAAATACTGGAAACCCACAGCGTTGGACAAATAAAATGAATTAAGTCTGAAGTGCTTTACATGGATTGTGATCCTATGTTTGCCTCACAAACTTACCTGAGACTTTCCAATCAAAAATCAGAGTGTCATCTCCAATTGTGTAGATGTATGTTCCCTCGTCTTCTTTCGTTACAGCTGAAGCCACAAGCTTATGCAGTTTCCCTTTATCTTCCATTGTGAATTTCTTACTGGTCTTGATTTCTTTGCCATTTTTGTACCACTTCACCATGACATTGGCTTCAGAGGTCTCAGAAACAAATTCAGCTTGTTTTCCAGCAACGGCCCTGATTACTCCTCCACTTGTCTCTTTGATTACGAAGTTTGCCAGTGCTGAAACAAAATATGAAGACACAAAATACATATGATGGTAAAGAACTGCAGGGACATTGGTGACCATGAGGCATTCATTTATCATAAGATCAAACGTGCACGTTTAATCCTAGTTCTAATTGCTAGATTCTAATTCAGAAGCTGGCAAATTGGCAGCTTTTATAAACCACGTACCAGATTACCTTATCTCCACAAGTTGAAGGACGTACACTGTACAGGGGACAGAGCCAAAGGAAGAAGCCCAAGGCTTCAAGAAAATGTCTAAAATAGGAAAACTGAGGAAAGAATTGGAACAAGCAAACTAGAAGGAAATCAATGGAGGGGGTATCTATTACTGCACTGTAACCCCCTGGCAAACAAATCAAGCCTAAAAGATAGAGATATCACTTAGGACTGAAAAGAAAAAAGAAAAAAAAGAATTCCTTTATGGAAATTAATTGGAGTGCAAAAGTTAGATGATAAAACTGGCCCTTATTAACACACAGTGGAATAATTGACTTCAAAGATTCAAAATCTCACCACTGTCTTAGCCAAAAGTTCAAGCCTAAGTCCACGGTCCTATTTTACTGAGGGTAATTGAGCTTGTTTTCCAACTTCTTGTTAACATATCATTTCAAAACAGCGCACACAACTGAGTTGGGTCTGTTGAGACAGCGCAGTCAGAGCTGCTAAAATCAAAGTCTGGATTATGCATGCATTTGTTCTGCAGTTCCAAGAACACGCATGTATAATACAAATTCAACAACGTTCTACAGAATGCCTGTATTTAGGAGCTCGAGAGCCAGCTGATGGACACTGGGATGACTGAGATCCTGTCAATACATTTAACTCCATCCTATCATACAGTCAAATTTCATTCATTTTTTCAGGAACTGTCTCTTATCATTGTAGTCCCGTCACCACTGCTGGATGTGAGCCCAACCACACAAAAGCAGCTGCTGGTTTTCACTGCAGATACTGCAGTAAGGAGAAACAGCCTCCAGACTGGACCAGCTGAGCGTGGCCCTACCAGGATTTGCTCCAAAGGTCTTATTACCAGTAGTGCTTCCCGATGAAATACATGGGGGTCCTCCTTTGATTCCAACCCCAACCCACCCCACCATGCCCCCTGATAACATCCATCAGGGCCACATCTCGACAGCTCCTGAACACCTCCAGGGATCCCACCACCTACCTGGGCAGCCTGTGCCAGTTAATTCTATGGGCAGACCTGCCAGTATGAAATATTATGCTAACATGACAAAGAGAGAGAAGAAAAGCAAAATTAAGACTAGCTGACAAGCCTTGGCAGGAAGTTCTGCTCTCCATCAATTTAGTCCCTGTGACTCTTCACAGGTGTTTTCTACATTTGGGATCACTGCTACAAAAAGAGTTGTTGACATCATCTCTTGTGGCCACCCTGACAGAAGAGCAGGAAGGCTGGGATGCTCTTTTTCCTGTCTTTCCCTTGATTTCCTCTATATCTTAGGGACGAATCACAGGACAGAACACAGAAATCAAATGGCTCTACAAAGCAGATTGGCCAGTTCAAGTCAAAACAGCCACTGAAAACACCCCAGATGCTGTCTGACAACAGCTGGACTGTCGGGGAGTCAGGTGAATGCAGTCTGCTGGCCCTGGGCAGGAAGAGGACAGCCCAGACTGTCACATACCTTTCACTGAAAGCTGATAGAGCATTTTATCCCCCTCACAGATGCACTGATAACTTGCAGCATCATCCATTGAGTCGTTGTGAATTTTCAGGGTGTGTTTCTTCCCCACAATTTGCAGTTCATATTTTTCACTGGCCTTGAGCTCCTTCCCATCCTTCATCCACTCCACAGTAGCGCCTGTGTCTGAAAGCTCAGCCTGCAGTTTGGCTTCCTCACGCAGCCAAGCGCAGATCTTTTCTACATCTTTGCTCTTCTTGGTAAATCTCACTGCAGCACCTGTCAGGAGCAAAGGCCTCGTTATTTCAATTTATATCAGGCTAACGTGGTCAATGTTTGCTGCAACATCTCTGAAAAAGTATCACCTTCTGTTCCTGCACTCATCATTGTGTCAGTGCTGAGCAATTCACGATATTTCATTTGGTCTTCTTGCTGGATTTACTAAGTAAAAATCAACCAAACATCTCCTTCTACTGATTAATAATGCTCTAAACATGCTTCTGCAGAGGTTTCCACCCAATGACAAACAGGTCCTCCCATCATGAATGTTTATTTGTTCTACTTTGTCATGCAAAGCTGATTGATAGAGATATTATTGGAATGATTGCTCCCCTACTTCTAAACTATTCCAGTGCAATCAGAAAGGCTGTCTGAACCTGCAGCTGAAAGTACTGCTCTATGGTCATGCAGTGGTAAACCTGGTGACTGAATGCACTGGCCAATAGCTGTGAACTGCAGACATTCATCAGCTGGCATGCTTGCACGTTGTTGTAAGGTCAATAGTAAACATGGCATCCCCTCCAGGTACAGCTTCACCAGTTGTTAGGGGGGATTTCACAGCCAGGACTGGGTCTGAGGAAGAACATGTATGTCTTAATGCTCTTTAGATGCAAGTCTGGTATCTCATTTAGAGATGGAAGATTAAATCATAGGTACATTTCTACTTCTCCCTTTGCATGAGTGCTAGAAGAAGCACTTCTGTGCTTAAGATCTGTTACAGAAAGTTCTGCCTCTTGCACATGTGAGATATCAAAAGATAAGGATATTCATGTCTCTGTCACAGAAACAACTCGTATCACTTTAGTGGTAGCTGGAGGTTGATAGGAGATAGGAGAACTAGGAATAAAGGAAAGCCTTTGGTGTGTTAATGCACTGCTAACCTTAAAGTCAAAGGAAGCATCTTTAGGGAACCAACACAGCTGCTCAGCACACACTGACCCATTTCCATTGGGGTTTTTGTGCTTACCAAGGTGCACGCTCCCTGGGAATTCCAGAGACGGGCTCTGTCCATGCGCATTGACTGCAGACACTCGGAACTGATCATCAGCCTCTTCAGACAGATTGCTCACCGTGAACTCTGGGACGGGGACATGAGACTCGTGGCACCTCACCCAGGTGAAGCCAGTTAGTTTCTTGCATTCCACAATGTAGCCATCGACTGGAATGGGGCGGTGCATCTTCGGAGGGGACCATGCCAGCGTCACTGAGGTTTCTGTTTTATTTTTCACCACAGGGTCAGTTGGGGGCTGGGTGGGAGGTTTTCTGGGAGCTGAGCAGAAATAAATTTCAGAAATATTAGCATAAGGTCATGTAGGCTGGAAAAGACCTTCAAAAGACCTTCAAAATCAGCAGACTCAACTTTCAGCATGACCTACTGAGTCCCACCATTAACTACTGTGGTACCTGAGGACATACATGACAAGCTTATTCCTGCAGGTATTTACATAGTGAATATATTCACCCTCTGGTTGCTTTGGAACATTTTAGAGGTTAAAATCCCATCAGACTTTTTCACTGTGTGCAGCCACTGATACAGGCAGGAGGCTGGGAATTACCTGATGGGCTCTAGTTACAGACTACTGACACAGTAAAGGATTGATTTCATTTAATTTTGGCCATCAGAAAGTTTGGTGTCTGGTTTCAGTCACCCATCTGGACTCCAATTATAATCATATGGAGAACAGCACATTCAGGAGAACTCATCTCAATAAACCTGAATGAAATCACAGAATCATAGGATCATGGGAGGGCTTGGGTTGGAAGAAACCTTCAAGATCATTAAGTGCTAGATGCCAAAGGTCCCACTAACACAGTATTAAGCCAAAAGCTAGATGCTGGAATCAGATCTCCTGACCTTACCATCAGAAACTGAGATGTCATATTTTGCTCAGAGGTGCCTGCTTGTAGGAGGGACAGCTTCCGAGCTTTTTCTGCTCCAGGAACCAGCTCGAGCTTCAGAATTTAAACAGCAGTCAGAAATTAAACTGAGCTTTGTCACCTCCATCAAATAGAAGGAGTGGTTGGGTGGTACAGCTTTCCAAATCGCTTAGAAACTGTCACAACAATCAGATGCCTACCTTTTCTTTTTTAACTTGTTAATACATAGAGCTTAATAGCATCAGAATGCCCCAAGCACTTCAAACAACAGGACAGCTGTAAACCCTTCTTTAAGGATTCCTTTGTTTAACCACTGAGTAACTGTAATTCAGTGGTGCTGGTAGGAGAAGGGAAGTCCTAATCTTCCCAGATGGTGAACAGAGTTGATGTTCACATGCAGACTGGTGCTGCAGCAGAGCCAGAAACCACTCATTTGGGAAACACAGCACCAAGAAAATAATGGGAATAGCTTCATAAAATCAGGAGCTTCACTCAAATTTCATGCCAGATCTATAATTCTTCCTATTTTCAGGAAGAAATGATTTCCCTTTTTCTTGTAGTTTTATTTTCTTTTCCTTTCCAGCAAGCAGCTTTGTAGCTTACAAATTGTTTTCTAATCACCTCCTGGTGTGGACAAATCACACAGGTCTGACTCCATGTTTTACATAGTTAGCATATTATATTTGTTCCACTATGGAACTGTACAGTCATAGAATGGCCTGGGTTGAAAAGGATCCCAAAGATCATCCAGTTCCAACCCCCTGCTATGTGCAGGGACGCCATCCACCAGACCAGGCTGCCCAGAGCCACATCCAGCCTGGCCTTGAATGCCTGCAGGGATGGGGCATCCACAGCCTCCTTGGGCAACCTGTTCCAGTGCGTCACCACCCTCTGAGTGAAAAACATCTTCCTAAGATCCAACCTGATCCACAACCCCTACACACCCTCAGAGCCCCCTAGAGCCCCTAGTCCTCCTATTGCCCACCACAGCCCCATATGCCCACTAGAGTCCCCCTCAACTCTCTTTACAGGCCCTGCACAGCTCTATATAACAGTCTTACAGAACTACCTCTAGTAGAAGCAATCTCCACACAGAGATCCTTTCCCAGCACACTGCGCCACGGGGGGAGCAAAACAGGGGGGGGGCACATACACACACAGCGCCGGGGGGGCCCGTAACCGACCCTCACCCATCCTTTAAAGGGGTGGGGGGTCCGTTTTAATGGGGGGGGGGGCGAGATCACCTTCACCCCCCACCCCCCCATCCCCACCCCATCCTTTAAAAGGGGGGTGTCCATTTTGGTGTTGGGGGGCAGTGACAATCTGCCCCCCCACCCCATCGTTTAAAGGAGGGGGGGTCCGAGACCACCCCCCCCACCCCATCTTTTAAGGGGGGGGGTCAGGGGCTCATGGGGGGCAGCACATCGTGCACAACATTGTGGGGGGGGGGGGCTTTAAAAGGGGGGGGTTACAAAAAGCATAGCTCTCAACTATAGATGGGATTGCAATGTGCCACCCCAATCCTGCTGCCCAGCCAGGAGTGGATGGGATGAGCAGGTTGGGATTCACAGAGCAGTGCTCAGACATTGCTGGGACATTTGTGCACTGCTGTTGAGCTTCCCTTTGTGCAGCAGGGGAGAGGATGGAGGTTTACAGGTGGATGGTTGTTATTTCTATGGCATTGCACAGGTGGTAGAACCATGTCCATTCCCAAACTTATTCCAGGGCATGCGGGAATTTGTGCAGTTGTAGTTCCTGAATTGTGCTATTTAAAACCCTCCTGTAAATGGGGATGTTTTGTAATGCCTGCTGGGGCTGCAGGCAGCATTGCCTTCCTCCTTAGGGGGCAGGTTTAATCACAAGCCTCCCTATTTCCTATCACAAACGTCCTACAAACCATGTCTGGGCATTGCTGTCTCGGCCTGGATCTCAGCTCCTGAGACTGTCAGATGTGAAGCAGCAGCAGCTGGGACAGGGCTGGCTCTGTGTGCCCTCTCTGGGTCTGTGGGCACAGAGTGGGGCAGAGGGATGACTGTGAGAGGGAGGAATTGCCCAGCCACAAGAAAGAGGAAATCAGCTGAAAAGGGGAGATTTGAGAAGCACTGAGGCTGTGGCTGCTTTGACAGTAAGAAGAAACCAAGCTGTCACTGTGCAGATGGGAACTCCAGTAGGAGAGCTGTGGTGGCTTTACAGATGGCAGACAGCAGCTGGAGTGTAGAGCCAAGGGTAGGGGGGGGATCTTCCTCTTAGCAATGCCATGCAAAGAATGATGCAGACTCCTGCAGGGTCGGCTTTGCTGTGTGACCCTGGGTGGAAGCAGCTGGAAGGTCTCAGCCCTTCTGCATTATCCCAGGAACTGGGGCAGTGCTCGGTCTCATCCCACCTCTGCTAATAGCAAATGCAGAATCCCTTATCTGAGTGCCCTTTTCTCTCATGTAGAGTCACCAACCCTGGGAAGTTGACAAAAAGTTTGGGTGTTGTGTTGAGGGATGTGATTTAACTGGGAAGTATTGGTGATGGTTGGACTGGATGATCATAAGATCATCCAGATCATAAGATCTGAGTTCATAAGATCATAAGATCATCCAGGTCTTTTCCAACCTTGAAAATTCTATGGAGTTGTAGCAGATTGTGGGGGTGTAGGTGTGGTATATATATGTACACAGATGGGAATATCCGTATAGAAAAGATAGATCCATGTGTGTTCTGGGCTGCACTGAAAAAGGGGTGGCCAGCAGGAGAGGGAGGTGATTGTCCACTCCTGCTCAGCTCTTGTGAGGCCATATTTGCAGCACTGTGTCCAGGCCTGGGAAGGATGTGGAGCTGTTGGGGGGGGTCCAGAGGAGGGCCACTGTGATGATCAGAGGGCTGGAGCAGCTCTCCTATGAGGAAAGGTGGAGGGATCTGGGCTTGTTTAGCCTGGAGAATGGAAGGCTGTGGGGAGACCTCATTGTGGCCTTTGAGTACTTGAAGGGAGCGTATAAACAGGAGGGGGAATGGCTGTTTATGAGGGTGGATAATGATAGGACAAGGGGGAATGGTTTAAAACTGAGACTGGGGAGGTATAGGTTGGATCTTAGGTAGATGTTTTTTGCTCAGAGGGTGGTGACACACTGGAACAGGTTGCCCAAGGAGACTGTGGATGCCCCATTCAAGGCCTGCAGGCATTCAAGGCCAGGTTGGATGGGCTCTGTCCATGAGCATTGACTGCAGACACTTGGAACTGATCATCACCCTCTGCAGACAGATTTACAGCCCCTGCACAGCTCTATGTAACAGTCTTATAGAACTACCTCTAGTAGAAGCAATCTCCACACAGAGATCTTTTCCCAGCGCCCCTTTGTGACATCATAATGCCCCTTTGTGACATCATAACACCCTTTGTGACATCATAATGCACCTTTCTGATGCCATAATGCCCCTTTCTGACGTCATAATGACCCATTGTGATGTCTTAATGCCCCTTTGTGACGTCATAATGCCCTTTGTGATGTCATAATGCCATTTGAGACGTCATAAGGCTCCTTTGTTTTCATAATGCCTCTTTGTGACGTGATAATGCCTCTTTGTGACGTCATAATGCCCTTTGTGACGTCTTAATTCCCCTTTGAGATGTCTTAATGCTCTTTTGTGATGTCACAATACCCCTTTGTGATGTCATAACACCCCTTTGTGACATCACAATGCCCCTTTCAGACGTCATAATGACCCTTTTTGACGTCATAATTCCCCTTTGTGATGTCATAATGCTACTTTGTGACGTCATAACGCCCTTTGTGACGTCATAATGCCCTTTGAGACGTCATAATGCTCCTTTGTGATGTCATAATGCTCCTTTGTGATTCATAATGCCCTTTGTGATGTCATAATGCCCTTTCTGACGTCATAATGCCCCTTTGTGGTGTCATAATGCTTCTCTGTGAGGTATCTGTGGTGCCATTGATAATGAAGTGTGATGAACTGGAAGGCTTTCAGTAGAATTGCAGCCCTAACATAAACAATGACTTGAACTCTGGAATTCTGTGTAAAATCATTAGCTAGCTTGTGGTCCGGGTCTTCAAACCAAAGGCTGTGAGGTGCTGCTCTTGTTGACGCAGGCTGTGAAAGATGACTTGAGCTCTAAGAGTAATTTCCCTTCTGCTCTTTATATGAACGTCAAATCCACAATTAGAATATTAAGAAGATAATATAAAATTTTGTGCTGCTGGACTGAGGACTTCCATTAGCTGTTAGCCATAGTTTGGAACTTGCAAAGCAATCATATTGGAGCCTTGCTGGGCAACCTGCTCCAGTGTCTCACCACACCCACAGTAAAGCATTTCTTCCTAATATCCAATCCTAATCTACCTTCTTCCCATGTAAAGCCATTTCCCCTCATTCTGTTGCTACCTGCCCTTATGAAAAGTCCCTCCCCAGCCTTCCCTGTAGGCCCTCTTCAGATACTGGAAGGCCACTCTAAGGTCTCCTTGGAGTCTTCTCCAGGCTGAAGAGCCCCATCTCTCTCAGCCTGTGCACATAGTAGAGGTGCTTTCAGCCCTCTCTGATCACCTTCATGGCCCTCCTCTGGACCTGCCTGAACATCTCCAAGTCCTTCTTGTGTTGAGGGCTCCAGAACTGCGTGCAGTGCTCCAGATGGGGTTTCAATGAGAGGAGTGTGGAGGGGCAGCACCACCTCCCTCGACCTGCTGGTCATGCTTCTGTGCTTTAAGCTTATGCTTTAAGGTCCTATATGCTTTAAGGTTTAGATAGTGCAGTCGCCTCACCTCTTCAGGTTTATCTGTGAAGGTCCCTTCCAAGTGAACCGTGCTGATCCAGACAGTTCGGATTGCTCATTAAAGTGTTTTAGTAAGTTGGGCTGGTCCTACGAAGCAGTATGACTGCAGTAAGCAGTGTACATGGTGCGCTGTGAGTACTGCACACATTCCTCTTGGCAGCTTGTGGAACAGAAACTGTGCATTGTTTGGATTGTGTAAGTATTCCTGTTGGTCTCTTGTGATGCTTACCTTCTTAGAGCACCTTTCCTCGTTTGGCTCTACATATTTTGGTACCTTACTTGTTCTGTTTGGCTTAGCAGGGAAGGTCTTCTTCTGAAGCATCCTCAGTCTTGGTCTGGGCAGCATACTTAGAAATGACATGGACGTTACATGAGTGGGTGGTCAAAGGGGGGAAGAACTCACCTTTCTGATCTGTTTCCTTTTAGAACACAGTCCTGGAGAGGATTTGCTTTCCTTGTTTCCTGGAGACTTGGATTCTTAGATGGTTTTGACTGCAGCTATTTCTGATGTTAATTCCTTTTTCTGTACTTTAGTAGCCAAGTGCAAGTGGAGTGCTTTGGGAATTGTCTGAAGTTGCCAGGTTGCGTGTGATCACATATGTAACGTGGAGTTATGTGTGGTGCCAGTGATAATTAAGTGTGATGAACTTGAAGGCTTTCAGTACAATTTCAGCCCTAATGTAAACAGTGACTTGAACTCTGGAATTCTGTGTAAAATCATTAGCTAGCTTGTGGTCCAGGTCTTGAAACCAAAGGCTATGAGGTGCTGCTCTTGTTGACGCAGGCTGTGAAAGATGACTTGAGCTCTAAGAGTAATTTCCCTTCTGCTCTTTATATGAACGTCATATCAACAATTAGAATATTAAGAACATAATATAAAAGTTGTTGCTGCTGGCCTGTGGACTTCCATTAGCTGTTAGCCATAGTTTGGAACTTGCAAACCAATCTTATTTAGACTTTAGTGGTGAAATCTTCTGATGAAATCTTCCTTCTAATTCTGCAAAAGAATCTCGGTGGAACATTTCTGTCTGAAAAGGCTCTGGCATATGAAGATGTGCCAGACTGCAGCCATGTGCCAGATGCGTTTGGATCCATGGAATTTTCTGATGTAGCTTCAGTGTTTGAAGAATCTCCACTCGATCTAAATACTCAGAAAACAAAGCAGGTGTGTGAAGATGTACAGCTAGTTTCTTACAGAAAAAATACAGCTCTTAATCTAGAAATCTGCTTCTCATTGTATCTAGTGCTTACTCCATATTTAAGTATCTAGTGGACCTTGACCAAAGGAAGATAAAGATAAAGCAAAGAAGTATGTTAAGCAAAAATTTTGTTGCCTTCTACCTGTAGGCCATGGTTGGTTTGACGTGATCCCTAACTCCAGTGTTTGGTTTGCACAGAAACAGCAAGCAAGGGAACAAGTAAAGGAGTCAGTGAGGATTTTAAAACACAATGGGAAGCGATAAGGCACAGTTAATAAGATTCTGGAGTTAGGCTGGAGGTAGGCAGAGGTTGAAAGGTACCGAAAGAAATTCAATCTTACTGTGTTGGACAACAAAATCCACTGTGATATTATTCAAATTTTTAACTAAACCAAGTGATAATTCATATTTATGTTTAGATAAGCTGGTGAGGGTTAATCCTCAATGGAGAATTGAGATGAACAAATAAAAAAATGGTGTTTGACAGTCTATAAGAAACGAACTTATTCTAGGAGAGAATCAGAGTTTTCAACTGTTTTGTTCAATAGCCAAATAATGTATGATATTTTTATAAGCATTGTGTCTGACCTTCTCAGCTGTTAGAATTTCTTTGACAGTAACTTCTCCGGCTGTGATCAGAAAACCTTTTGTTCCGTCTCTGGCACCATTCGAGGCATGATACTCAACTGGGTGATATGGAATTCACACTGTCAACTCCAGTGACAAGAAAAGTGGCATCTAAGAAGCGTGCAAACACAGAGAATGTTGATGCAGAGTCAGTGTTAAGAAATGAGCTGCCCTTTGCATTTCCTGCTCCAAAGGCCTTCTTTTCGAAGAGCCAGACAGAGAAGCAAGTAGAAGGCATATCTTTTTAGGCGCCTACTTCCAAAGGTATGTTGTATCTAACAAATGGAAACCTAGAACATGTGTAGCTTAGGAATTTTTTACTTTTAATATGAATGCAGTACTTGTAGGTCCTAAAATTCTGAAAGGTTTCAGTGTGGGGTTTATTTGGTCACAGCACATACAGCTGCCATCCTGTACATCTGACAGTGCACTGCAAGCGGTTTAACCATATATCAGGGCATGGTACACGTCTGTTAATGATAGAAGTTCTCACAGTTTCACAAGGAGCATGCCTTGAGATGCATTCAGATAATGAGATAAGTGCTGTGTTCCTAAAACTAGCATGTGTCTCCACTCTCCATCGAGATTTAGTAGATAATTTCTTTAACAATTATGATGAGAGTTTTGTTTTGTTTTTATTTTTTTATGGGCTATTATTTTGAGTGAAAGAAAAGGGTATGCTTTTATTTAAGCGAGCTTTTGATTGCATCATGCTTCTAAATTAAATGTAACCTACTGAATTCCTCATGATAGCATACGAGTACTTGCGTGTATCTGTTCTCCCTAATAGAGGGAGAAGAGACTCAGTGAACCTGGACAGTGTTACCCAGGGTTGTGAGAACAGCTAAATGATTGTTGAGAACTGGTCAACTCGTGAGCCTGAGACCTGGGATCCTCCATCCTAGGGTGGAACTTTACTGGAGCACGTGGGTGCCACAGCAACAAAAGGACTGTGTACAATAGACTGAGAGTTTGCTGAGTTTCTTGGTTTACAGAAAGCACAACTAACTCAGCAGCAAGTGACGTATTTGGGATAGGAGATGACAGCTGGACTTTGAACCTTAAGGACTGCCAAGAAAGAAGCCATCTGCTCAACCCCTGAGCTGCAAACTGCCAAGGAACTCCATACGTTGCCAGGAATGACAGGAGGGTGCCGACCATGGATACACAGCTACGGACTGATGGTAAACTTGAAACAGCTTGAAGTGAGTAAGGGATATCCAGGGTGCACTGGTGCTCAATATTCAAGAAGCCCATCAATCTACACTGGGCCAAAGGATACCAGTTTTAATATCTCATGCAGTGTTTACTGTATTGGAGGCAAAAGGGGGACATTGGCTTTCACCCCACAGAATCACAGAATCACAGAATTACCCGGGTTGGAAGGGACCTCAAGGATCATGTAGTTCCAACCCCCCTGCCTAGCAGGGCCACCAAACATACGCCTTTACTAGATCAGGTTGCCCAGGGCCCCGTCCAACCTGGTCTTGAACACCTCCAAGGACGGGGCATCCACAACCTCACTGGGCAGCCTGTTCCAGGACCTAACCACCCTTCTAGTAAAGAACTTTCCCCTAACATCCAACCTAAATCTTCCCTCCTTCAACTTAAAACCATTTCCCCTAGTCCTGCTATTATCAGCCCTTTCGAAGAGTTTACTCCCCTCCTGGGAGTAAGTTCCCTTCAGGTACTGAAAGGCTGCAATGAGGTCACCCCGCAACCTTCTCTTCTCCAGGCTGAACAAACCCAACTCCCTCAGCCTGTCCTCATAGGGGAGGTGCTCCAGCCCCCTGATCATCTTCCTGTCCCTCCTCTGGACCCTTTCCAAAATCTCCATATCTTTTTTGTACTGAGGGCTCCGCACCTGGACACAGTACTCCAGATGGGGCCTCACAAGAGCAGAGTAGAGAGGGACGATCACCTCCCTATCCCTGCTGACCACCCCTCTCCTGATGGAGCCCAGGATCCCATTTGCTTTCCGGGCTGCCAGAGCGCACTGCTGGCTCATGTTAAGTTTCTCATCTATCAGGACCCCTAGGTCTTTTTCAGCCGAGCTGCTCTCAAGGACAACTCCTCCCAGCCTGTACAGGTGCCTGGGGTTCTTCCAGCCCAAGTGCAAAACCTTGCACTTTGCTGTGTTGAACCTCATCAGGTTCACCCGAGCCCAGCTTTCCAGCCTGTCAAGGTCCCTCTGAATGGCATCTGTTCACCCCAAAGATTCCCGAAATACCAGGCCATCCTGGTAGAGCAGGGTGATATAGAAATAATTGTAACTACTATTGCCAACCCAGTATCTTTCCTTAGCGGAACTCCCCTGGTGGAGAACCAGGATGACATCACTGCTTTGAAACAACTGATGCTGCACATTACATCCAGTCGGTTGGAGCTGAAGGACGAACCCTTAGAAGATGCAGAAGACGCCTGATTTACCAGCAGCTGCAGTTTTGTGAGACAAGGAGGCTTTAAGGCAGGACATGCAGTAACTGCTACTGAGCAGGGAATGGAAGCACAACCATCAGCCGTGGGGACTACCCCTCAGAAGGCTGAAATAACTGCCTTGACGAGAGCCTTAATGATATGGACAGATGCTAAATATGTGTTTGGGGTGTCACACGCTCATAGTACCATCTGAAAAGAGCAAGGATTGCTCACACACAAGGAAAAGAGCGTGATGTAAATGTACCTATGTTGTAGGGCACAGTTCTCTATCCAGGCCCAAGTCTGTGTGGGTGTCTCCTCTATCCACAAAGCTGCTCACACTGCAGGAGGCACAGGCTGAGAGGAGAGGCCAGAGCAGCTCTCCCACTGTGACACGGAGCAGCAGGATACAAGTAAAGGAAGGCCCCACAGCTGTACTGGGAAGATTCCACACAGTCATCAATTTTTCATCTGAAAGGTAAAGAGGAATTCCCTTTTCTGCCCCTATCATCATTGGTGGGGTGAGTAGCAATGATGCCCGGTGTGCTTCCATCAATGGAGCAGAATAGGCGGAAGGCTGGGGTGCAGGCTGACCTCTGCTGAGGTGAGTGGGGGATCAGGGTGTTGCTCAGTGGTAGATTTGTTCACACTGAGTTCTAACAGGAAACTTGCTCAACATCGAAGGCCTTGCAAAAGTCTGGCTGAGTGATGTCAGTTGCTTTTCCTTTCCCTACTGATGCTGTCACTCCACTGTAGAAGGCCACCAAAGCGACCAGGCTGCATGTCTCCGTTTCCGCTGTTTCTCCATTTCCTTCTTGTTGCTCCCTGTAACCAGCAGGTTCAGCCATGCTGCTTTCCTGCCTCCTCTACTGTGTTTCGTGTGGTCGGGATGGAGCTCAGAGCTCCAGCTCTGAGTAAGGTTTTCTGAGAAAGTTACCATCTCTTTTCCATTCCTTTACCCCTAAAAACAGTTTTCCAGTGTCTCTCATGCAAGAATTCTTTGAACAGCCTGCAGCTGACTCTCCTGAAGCTCAGGATCCTGACTTTGCTTTTTGCCAGGCCTGCATTCCTTGAGATGAGGAACTCTAGGAGGGCATGGTCACTACAGCCCTGACCACCTCCAGTCTTAACCCCTGCTGTGCACCATGTCCAGTAATGCTTCCCTTCTGCTTGGTGTGCTTAATACTTGACCCACAAAGTTATTGTCAGTGCACTCCAGCAGGCTCTCAGACAGCTTGCAGCAACTGGGATTGGTGCTGGGTGGTTGCTGGGAGGTGTCTCAGCAGAAAAGCTGGGCTGGGGTGGGCGTGCTATGTCAGTCCTCATCGCAGCTGGCAGAGAGAGTTAGAGGAGGGTGATGGGTGCTGCCTGCTCTCAGTGCTACTGCACTGAATTTGGGGCACAGCAGCACACTGGTGAGTGAGCTGGGAGGGAGACGGACTGCTGCTGTGCATGGCTAGGCCAGAGCTGGAGGATTGTCAAACGTGAGTCATGCTGGTGCAGCCATTGCAGCTGCAGCAGGAGTAGAAGACAAAGAGGTTTTGTAGAGGACAGAGGGTGGTGACTCATGGTTTGATGTCCAGGTGGAGGCCGATAACAAGTGGTGTCATCCAGGAGTCTGTCTTGGGACCAGTGCTTTTTTACATGGTTATCAGAGACACCAATGATGCAATGGAGTGCACCCTCTGCTGTTTGCTGAGTGGTGCGGCTGACGCAGTGGAAGGAAGGGATGCCATTCAGAGGGAGCTCAACCGAGAGGTTGGCCTACGTGAATCTAATGAGGTTCAACACAGCAAAGTGCAAGGTTTTGCACTTGGGCTGGAGGAATCCCAGGCATTTCTACAGACTGGGAGGAGCAGTCCTTAAGAGAAGCCCCGCAGAGAAGGACCTGGGGGTCCTGGTGGATGAAAAACAGAACGTGAGCCATCAGCGTGCTCTTGCAGCTCAGAGAGCAAATGGTCCCCTGGGCTCCATCAGAAGAGGGGATGGCCAGCAGGGACAGGGAGGTGATTGATCTTCATGATCCTTGAGGTCCCTTCCAACCCGGGCCATTCTATGATTCTGTGATTACACTCGCTGTCAGAAATAACAGCAGCTGTACAGAAGCTGGATATATTTTGGGACAGTTCTTGTAACCAGCTGATTTTAAGACCTTGCCCGAATTGGGGGTCTAAATTGCATGTTAGGAGAAAGCTGGTAAAGTGGCTATTGCTCATTCTTTTTCATTTGCTGATTCTTTCATTCGGGTTCCTTTTCCAAAGGAGATTCTGGTGATGGAAGCAATTGAAGAAAGAACAAAAGCAGCTCTTGCCAAGAATGCTTGAAGTCCCTGTGGAGAGAAGCAAAGAACTTGGGCTTCCTCTGGGATGCTCCCCACCATGTCTCAGGAAGGAGACAACTGCTGTTCCACTTTCTGCTCTTTGTGTGGAAAGGTACGTCTGGGTTTTCTTCTACTTGTTTTTCTTTCTTTTTCTGACTTTGAAGGAGAAGGGGTGGAGCAAGAGGAGACCCACTGGTCATTTGTTACCTCAAGAACAGGATGGATTCTGCATTCACTGTGAGAAACTTGGGCTAGTAGCATGGGCATGTTTCAGGCTGGACTCTTCTTTTGCTACTTGGTTTCCTTTTGGCTACAGGGAGACAGCTGTCTAAAGGTGTGTTTTCAGACCCACTCTCCAAAACCATGTTTCATTGTTGCAGGTGGTTCAGTGTGCTCTTGCAGGGTAGATGCTGTAGTTTGCTGTAGAATCTAAATGGTTTCTGTTCCTAGGGGAGGACTGAGAGGAGGTAGTGAGAAGAGAATTCAATGCCTTAGGTGTATCTTAGTGAGAAATGTTGGCATGAGGTGCTGAAAGTCTTGAGTTGTCAAAGGCCAGTGAGGCTCAGACTCCTTAACCTGCTGGAGCAGGGTGGAAGCAAGGAGTGGGCACTGCCGTCACACAAGCTGCACTTGGTTCTGGTCTGCCAGGTCTGTGCTGGCCTGGATTTCTTCTGAGAAGTTTGTTGGAGCTGCTTGGAGTAGTGAAGGGTGGGGAAGAAGTGCTGCTCCAGAGCTATGAGACGTGCAGCTCCTTCTGAAGTGCTCCTGATAAGGACGGAGCGCATTTGCTGCAGCTTTCTCTGCAGATGTGCTCCTCACCTTGAAATCCTCCTGGTTTGTCCTCAGCTCCTGACCACGGCCTGTTCTCTGTTTTGCAGGCTGATAACATGCAGAAGCCGCAGCTGGTGCGTGCTATGTCATCTTTAAACGTACCAGCATTTGCGGCAGCCCATGTTATTAAGAGCCACGTCACCCAGGGGCCAGATGAGCTCTCTCTGGAGGTAAGCAGTTCCAGGCATTCCGTGTTGTCGTGCATAGAAGAGGGCAGTCCTTTCTGCTTTGTTTTCCTACCAGATTTGCTGAATCTGGGATTGATGTTTCAATCTCTTTCAGGTCAGAGATCTGGTGAGCATTGTTGATATGAGGACATATCAACAGGCTGAGCCCCTGGTGGAGAGGCAAGCGTGGCTTTGAGGTAGGCACACGTTTTTGACTAGAGAGCACAACTTCAGTAGAGTTGGGAATCTCAGCTTGGAGCTGCTCTGCCTGCAACGGATGGCTGCTGGATGCAAACAGTTGCCCTGTGTCACTGTCAGTGGACCTTCCCTTTGGCTCTGGGCTCGGGCTAATGCTCACCTGTCTTTTTGTTCTAATTACAGGTTGGGCTTTTCCCTGGTGAGTGCATGGAACTCATCAGCGGAAAAGTTCCCGATTCCCTCCTCAATTCATTGCCAAAGCCAGGTGCGTAATTTACATTTGACAACGCGAGTTAGTCAAATAGGGTCAGAACGTTACTTTCAGGGGGTTTGTTTATGCCCAAGTTCAGCAAGCTTAGAAAGAGAACTACAGTAATCTCCTTGGGCACCTCCAGGGATGGGGAAAATCCATTCTTACGTGTCCTTGTTGGGAATGTTCTTCCCGTTGTTACATGCTCTGTCGAATGCATTGCGCTCAGCTTCGTCCAACCGAGCCAGGCCTGAAATGAACTGGTTTCTTTGTTTTGTTGCGCAGAGCCAAAGAAATGGGGCAAGCTCATCAACGGCCTTTGTTCCCTGGTGAAGGCCAGCCCCGGGAGAGCAAAGCAGCCTGAGCCTCCGACATTCTCCGGATCCATGTCCTTGCTTGACATCGTTGAGAGGTATTTAGCCTTCAGGACTTGAGGGCTGAGCTGTAGGAATGGAAGCATCCTCTGCTGTTTGAAACAGAGGGCATTTCTAAGCTGTGTTTCAGCAGAAAGCAGGCAGTGCCCAGAACAGGCAACTTTTGGCCAGGGCTCGGTGCAGCTCTTCCATCACCCTGCACCACGTCTGACAGCATGCTCTGTTTTCTCTGCAGAATGAGTTCTCCCAGGAAGAGGGCAGAGTCAGCAGCTGGCAGTTGGTGTTCCTGCTTCTGCCTGGGCAAACCATCCCCTGTGGCCAAACGCCAACTGCAGAGCAGTGCCAGGGAGCCCTCTGAAGCAGAAGTCTTGGTCCTGGCAGGTAAGGGTGCAAGTCCAGCTTACAAAACACTGCTTGTCAGCAACACAGGTAGAATTCATGCTTTCAGTGGGCTTGTACCTCCTTCTGGCGTTCAAGCCCGTCTTGATCCCTGTCTTTCCCAAATGAGTCTCTTGTCAACACAAGAGCTGGACCTGCACGTGGATCACTTTCAAGACAGTGACACTGTTGCTAGAAGCCTATTTGCTTCTGCCCACCACCACTACATAGCCAAATGTCAAGAATCTCCATGGTTCATCTTGTGAACGTTCGACACTAACTGCTGTACATCTGCTCCTTCCTAGGTGACCCGAGCCCTTGTATATCCCCAAGACGCAGGGCATGTTACGATGACGCATCTTCCATCAATGAAGAGTTGTTACTAAGCACAGAATGCTGCAGTTCAGATGAAAGCCTTCCGTATAACATCAGCTATCAAGAGAAGAAGGTCATCATCGTTGAAGCCTTCATTCATCCCATCCCTACTGAAGCTGCTGACCTGAGCCCACCAGACACCTCAGGCACCAGCCTGGACTCAATGTCTCTGCAGTGCAGCCCAGCCCAAGCACAGCCTGAGTGCCCCTACAGCAGCACCACCATGCAGGCTCAGGTCAGCATCACCGAGGAGAAGCTGAGCATCTCGCAGGGGGGCACAGAATCAGGACACGAGTCCCAGGCTCCGGGCAACAGCACGGTCTCTGAGCAGCTCTCATGATTACAAGAGAGGATGAGTCCCATCTTTCCTCCAGACCTCACACCCCCTCCTTTCTCCTATTGAATAAAGGCACGCTCGTGCTCAATCAACGCCTTGACTGAATTCCGAGTTTTCATTCGCAGAGATTGGGATGAGTGCAAGAAACTGCAAGGCAGCTCAGCTTACAACACTCTGGCTGTGGGGTTTGTGCGGCCGAGCTCTGGGTGTGTTCCCATTTTGCCTGACTTTGGGATGCCTGCAGCGAGAGCTCTGCTGCCGTTGTGTATGGCAGCAAATAGTCTCTAGCATCCTGGATGCTGCTCATGAAAACCCCAAGCTTCCTGGCTGTCGCTGTGATGCTTTTCAGGGCCTTTTGATGCTCTTTGATGCCGTGGCTGCTCCCTAACACCTCTGTCCTCCCGCCGTGTCCATTCCTGGCTCTCACCTGTGAGCTGTCCCTGCAGATCATCTCCAGCCCTGCCATCATCGTGCTGCGGCAGGAGGAACTCACCCTGACCAACATCAGGCAGTGCTGCCTGCCTCTCTCACTCTCTAGACCAAGTGTAACTACGCTGTCATGGAGACAAATGCTTCTGTCACATCCTCCATCCCTGCAGACATTTACCGGTAGGTGGCTCTTGCAGAAGAAGATTCAAGCAGCAGAACCTTTTGCTCAGCTACAGCACACAAATGCTACAAAAGCAGGAATAACCCGCAAGCTCTGGGTCTGTTTGTCTTGCACAGGCATGCACTAACTGCGTTTGATGGTACCCCCCATCCTTGATTTCCTTCCCTGCTCCTTGTCTGATGGCGCTGCTGAGCCAGGAACAAGCTGCCCAGTGTGGCAGAGCATGGTGCAGGGCTGTGCTGGGACCTCCTCCCCTTCATCTGCTGCAGATCAGTGCCACACACATGCCATCGAGATGCTCTGGCACGGGATGTGCCTCCAACCCAAAGCTCCTTCCCACCTCCCAAGGAAAAGCAAAGCAACCCAAGCATCTCCAGCAAAGCTGCCCAGCAGACAGCAGGGAATGCAAACAGCTTCTGGCTGCTCCCCTACACTCCTGTCCTAAGTAATAGACCCCATGAGGACTGGCTGGGAAATCAGTGCATGACACATGTGAGTGTGCACAGGATTGTGCAAAGCAGTGGGGTTCCATGAGTTTGTGTGTGTATGTATCTCTGCTGTTATGAAAGCATGGGAAGACTGCCTTACTGAGTCCCAGATAATTACTTATCCTCAAATGATTTTTCCTGGCCAAAGTTAGAGCCTCTCACAGGTAATCGAGACCAACAGGCTGTTGTTGCACAATCAACAGACACAATCTAGATGAATAGCTGAGGAAAATAAAGCATCAAGCCAAGGGTACTAGATAAGTGAGCAGCTTGAGATCTGCACATTTATGTGATACTCATGGTCTTAGACAATATTTGCTTAGTGAGGTCACATAGAATGAAAGTAAAATAGAAGAAGTGCAATTGGTCTCAGTTCACAGCTGGCTGGTTCGTCTCAGGCTAATCCTGAACTGCCTCAAGCGACTGCTTTGGTGCTCTACAGAACAGCAACTTCAGAGATCTCTTTCTATTACTAAGTGTTTGAAAGAGCAATTTGCTCTGTTAATTATCCATCATTTCTGTGCAGTCTGTTTTGTCAGACTTGTCTTTAGCTTCCAAGTTGTATGTGAAGAATTGTTTCCGTTGTAATGCACAATGTACTAAAAATTGAGAGATGAAAATGTGAAGAGTTTTTCCAGCTTTGATTTCATGTCTGGAATTTTGGAACCCACTACTTGCAGTTGTTAATCTGTCCAAACTGGTCTGGTTTGGAATGCCCTCGTACTTCTTGAATCGCTGTTAAAGGCGGAGCAATTCCTACAAGTGCCATGGCCCCACTGTTGTTCTAATTCTTGTTTCTTTGTTTTCCACACGCTGCTTTTCAAGCCTCCTTTTTCTTTACAGTCAAAGTGAGAACTGCACTGTGAGGTGTCTGAACCTTGTTGTGCCTCTACATAAATAGAACAGCAGGAAAGCCTGACAGGTGACTGTGCTGACAGCTCTCATAGCCAGTAACATGTAACTGTGCTAAATCCCTTGTGACGGCTTTGATTTCATTTTTGCCAGTGAAATCCTTGTAAAAGGAACTGCAGCAGTGTGATGAGCTAAGGTGAAGATGCTGGTTTTAGTAGTGCTCTAAGCTGAGTGGAAGGGCAATTGAATGAGGGTTATATGCTTTCTCTGGGACGATAAGGTTTTATTTCCTGAGGGAAAGAGCCAGCTTTTCATGGGCAATATGTGGGCTTTGGCAAGGGCAGACAATCCAGTCTGTCAGGAAGCCATTTGAGGTGCTTCAGGTTTGTAAGCTTGTCTTTTTGTTTTTCAGGCGGATATTTGGAGCATGGGTGTACTGCTGTATGCTCTGCTGTGTGGGTTTTCCCTTTGGATGATGACAATATGATGGCACTCTACAGGAGGATACCAGTGGGTATCAGTGGTGCTAGAATACACTGAGAAGGGAAATAGCTGAGCTTGACAAGAGGCCTTGCTTTTCGGATGGCAGAACATGCTGAGCTGTGGGTAGAAAGGCCTGTCTGCTGAATATTGTCCCTGTTTTTGCTGCTTTGTCTACCAGTATTTTGTGGATTTGGTTCTACACTTGGTTGGCCTATGTGGCACTGTAGCCTAATTCTGTACCATGATAGCATACAGAATTTAAGGAGAAGTATTTTCTTGCCAATGGGCTGGATTTTTTGTATCTGGTTCTTCAACTGGCTGCTCCCTATACTATCTGTAGTAAAAAATACAGACACATCATTTGATTTCCCTGAAATGAATGTTCCTAAATGCCAGCTCTTCTCATGTCTACAACGATCAAAGTTCTGCATTTGCTATTAGAATTTCCTCTTCCAGAATCAGGAGGTAATGTAGGACCCCACAGATTGCCTTCAGAATCCAACAGTTAGTTCTGTTTCCTTTCGGAGTGCATAACAACCTGAGCACATGAATTGAATGGCGTGGCTTTTTAGTCTGGTACAAACTCTGCTGTACACTGAAACTTGGTCCATTTGTAAGCAGGACTTTGTCCATCTCTGCAGGACAGCAGAAAACCCTTTGTGCTAATCATGATGCCAAGAAGCAGAATGCGGCAGATGATCCAACTGCTTCAGGTGTTCATTTCCTTAAAACTGAGAATAGTTTTGGACTGAGAGTTTGTAAGCAGAACAGAGCTCTTAAAGCTGTCAGAGATTATTTCTGCACTGTTCAATTCTATCTGCACAACATACACAGGATCTCAGAACTGCGTTGCTTGAATTGGTGGAACTTGCTGAAGTGAACTGGGATGAGCAAGTTTTAGAACTTAGTCAGAGTGCTGTAAAAAATGGATAATCTCATGAGTATTAAGGTACAGGCTTGCTATTTCTGCACTGAATTTGTTTTTATTTTACATGGCTGTGATCTGAAAGTTGCTTGAAACGCAGGCACCTAGGCACTGTTGTGTAACTGAATTTCACACGATAGGTCCTGAAATATCCTGGAATCAAAAACTCTGACTTGTTTTAAGTCTGCTGCTTGAGTCTAATCAGGGTCATAGTGTCTGTGTGCAGTGTTTCTTTCCCTGTAATGCTCCACATCATTTCATTTTGGGAATATTGAAGGAAATGGACTATGTGCCATAACTGTTGTTAGAACAAAGTATGTCTGGTGTGATCTTATGCATAGGTTCTGTAACTGCTCTTCACAGCTCAGGTGTTTGACCTTCCTTTTGGTGAAGTGATGAAATACTGCTGGTTTCTATTTGTGCTTCTAGGCACCTTGAAGCTCTTAGGAATAGAACAATTGTCTCCAGTTCTTTTCAATGATATCAGTAACAGCTCGAGTGTTGCTGCCCACTAGGTAGACCCAAAGAAGCAGATTACAGTGAAACAACACACGAGCTGGACCTGAATGAGGATCACTTTCAAGACAGTGGCTATGCTGCTTCAAGCCTACTTGCTTCTTCCTGCCGCCACTCTATTACCAAGTATCAACAACCTTTCATGATTCAACTTGCAAATGTTTGAAACTAACCCTTGTGTTTCTATGCCTTCCTAGGTGATTCGAGCCCTTGTCAACCCCAAAGATCCAAACCAAGCAGTGTCTTTCCATCAATGGAGAGTTCTTATTAAGCATGAATCGCTGCAATTCGGATGACAGCCTTCCACATGGTAACAGTGATGGACACAAGGGGCTCATCCACGTTCATGCTCTCATATCTCCTGGCTCTGCTGAAGCTCGTGACCTGAGCCTGCCAGACACAGCAGTCACCTGCCTGGATTGTGACCCAGCGCCTTTGCAGTGCTGCCCATCCCAAGCACAGCCCGAGTCTCCCAGCAGCAGCACCACCATGCAAGAGCAGGTCAGCATCAGTGAGGTGAAGCTGAGCATCTTAGATGGGGACTTAGAGTCAGGCTGCCAGTCCCAGGCACCAGGCAGCAGCACCAGCTCTGAGCCACTCTCATCTTGACAAGAGGAGTCCCATCTTCACCCTTGACCTCTCAAGCCCTCCTGTCTTTTATTGAATAAAGTCACTCTCATGCTCAGTCATCGCCTCGACTGCATTCTGAGTCTTCAATCACAGGGATTGGGATGAATGCAACAAACAGCAAGGCAGCTCAGCTTGCAATGCTATGGCTGTGGGGTTCGTGCAGGCAGAGCTCTGGGTTCCCATTTTGGCTGGCTTTGGGATGTCTGCAGCAAGATCTCTACCATTTTGTATGGGAGCAAATAATCTCTAGCATCCAGGTTGCTGCTCATGATATATCCCAGTCTTCCTGGCTGTCACTTTGTGATACTTTTCAAAGCCTTCTGATACTCTTTGATGCCTTGGCTGCTCCCTAACACCTCTGTCCTCCTGCCATGTTGACTCACGTCTCCCACTTTTAAGCTGGCTTTGCAGATCATCTCCAGCCCTGTCATCATCACGCTGCAGCAGGAGGTGCTCACCTGGCCCAATGTCTGGCAGTACTGCTTGTTCTGCAGATGAGCAGCTGCCTCCTCATCTCTTCAGCTACAGTAGTTTTTCTCAGGGCAGTTAGATGCAGTCATGCTCCTCTGGATTTGGTGTGTTAAATCCATGCTGCATGGCAGCAGTCAGTGCAATACAAAGGTGTTCTGTGTGCCATAGCATTTCTCCAGGGGCTGCCAAAGGTAGAAGCACAACAGAGCACCATCCTTCTGACAGTAATGTCTGTGAGTGTTAGACATGTGAGCACTGCATCATCCCCAGCGTGTCAGTGCTTTTCCACACCAACCTGACTCTCACACTCTGCACTGAATGTAACTCTGCTCTTGTGGAGACAAATGCTTTCTGTCACATCCTCCATCCCTGCAACCATTTGCCGGTAGGCAGCTCTTGCAGAAGAATCAAGCAGCAGAACCTTGTGCTCACCCTACAGCATGCAAATGCTATGAAAGCAGAAATAACCTGGCATGCTCTGGGTCTGCAAGGCTGCACAGATGGGAGAGGTAGATTGTGTTTTTGCAGTGGAAGTTTCCAGTATTTTCAGTACATAGTGTAGGCCCTAACTGAATGTATAACCCTCTTGTAAAACAGCTGTATAAGTAGTTTTTCCACCAAGAAAGTTGCTGAACAGAATTAAGTTCAGACTGGGGGCATTCTGACATGGGGAGAATTGAGACAAGCACAAGATAAATACAGGGTGGGTAGAGCCCAGCACAGGACAGAATGAATGTACTGACTTTTGGAAACATTGCCCTTCTCTGTCCGCAGAAAAGTACAAGGCAGACCTAAAAACAAGAGGTTGGTAATTGACCTTCTATGGAAATGAATCCTAGCCACAGTCTCGAGGAGTCTGTGAGCCTGAGATGCTCAACCAATGAGAGCCATGAGAGCATCACCTGCAGTGGGTTTAGGGCACAGAACAGAATTGATTTCACTGACTGGTGTGCAGTTTCTCCCTTGCCAATAGGGGATGTGCGCGCAGTATTGCAATAATGAATAAGCACTGCTGCTATCGCTGCCATCTTTGCCTAACTAGAAATCTTTGACTTTGAGAGTTTCTCACACAAGGGGAGAGGGTAAGAAAGTAAAGAGGCACAGAAAACTAAGGGAAACTGCTCTTCTTTATCTTATCTATAAAAATTGATACGATGCTGTTGTGCATTTTTTTTAATTTTATTTTTAATTTTTTGCTAATGTCAGTTAGATTGTTTTAAAATATCCACACACCAAAATCTGACTACCAAGCAAATGTAATGAAAATGAAATGAAGGTGAGTTAGTGGAAAGCACAAGGCCATATTATATTAGGCTCCAGCAAATTTACAGGCAGTCACTGCACGAAGAGGTAGATCTGAGTTGCACATTATATGATTCCCACAAAGATTAAGGAAATCTGAAGCTTTCAATATATTTTTTTAATTCTTTTTTCATTTCATTTTTAAACACCTGACCCAGACCCCAACCCTCACAGGAGCTGTAAAGATAACAGCATTAACCAGCAATGTAACTCTAATCCTAACCCTTACCCTGATTCTAAAATCGTCCCTAACTCCAAATGCAACAACAAAAATGATGCTAGAAGTTTGTAGCAAAAGGAACCTTAACCCTGATCATAATCCAAAAAAAAAATCATTATGGTAACAATAATCTTTACCTTAAGAGTAATATTAATCAGAGCCCAGATTATGCCTGCATCCAATCAGAAGCATGCTTTGCATTATTTAAGAGTTGTATTTTTTCCAATGAACTCTCTCTATTATCACGTTTATAAAGTAACAGAGTCTGTTCTTTTTCTCCTGACACTGTGCCTTACTCCTGACATCCCCTGGAAATGACCCAGATAGGGCACCATCAAAGTAATGCTAATAGTAATGTCAATCCTAAGGGTATCTCTAGCCTCAGTGTTAATGGGACGCTAACAACAATCCCAACAGCCTTAAACATTCTGGTGGTGTGAAAGAGGTGCTGCCTTGCACATGCTGGGCAGTCCCATTGCCTGTTAAATGCAGGCGGCAGCGTAGAAACATGATGCCCGTGGTCAGAATGCCCTGTGGCAGATCCTGGCACCGGAGAACTGACCGGAGAACCATGAGAGAACTGACAACAAATCACGCGACATCAGAACCGACCCAGTGGTTAATTACAAGCCTTGGGAGACCCAGACAGGATCTCAGAGTGGTGAATGTAGGTACAGAAGTTGTTACTACTCTGTTTTCTTCTAAAAGAAGTGTTTTTTTTTCATCTCAGAAGTTGGGGGGGGGGGCGGGAAAGGGATATCAATTTAATTACTCATTAATTTATTGACAGACATTCACGTTTGCTACGTTTGGAGAAGTTTTTATTTGTTTGCTGTGGTTTGATTTTTTTTTTTTCTTTTTTTTTTCCCCCTTCCCTCCTCTTCCATCTTTGTGTTCTTCCCCTATAATCAAAAGAACGGATCCCCAGGGTCTGTCCCGCAGACGTTCTTTCCGTGGTCTCTGCTGCCACCTGCTGGCCAATAAGCGGAACTGCCACTGTTGGGCGTTTGGTGCCTCAGGAAGCACAACGCAGATCTGAGTTCTGACCGGTCTATGCAGCAAATCCGCCAATCTTTATTGCGATAAGCCCTCCAGACAAGAGCATAAAGTCTTTGCCTGAGGGCAGGGTTAGTAGTAATGGATGTCAGTTTTGAAATTTCCAGTCCATTCACCATAGCACTTTCTGCCTCCATGTCCCATAACCAGAGCAGCTATGCTGGCATGTTCTCTTGGTTTCTGTCTAAACCACTGTACTATATCCATCAGTTCAGCTGCTGTATTATGGGCAGCAGGGTTTGGGGGGTGGACACTGGTCAGGGCACTCCCACCAGCCTATCCTGCATTTTTTTTTTTTTTTTTTTTTTCATTTTTGGGTTTCAATCAGTCAGATCTCAAATAGATCTAGTCCAAATGGAACCTCAAAATCTGACCTTTTAGTGCCTTCATTTACAGAGTCCATTTTATACAGATTCCCTTGTACAGGGCCCCCATGGTCCTCCAGACAGTTGTTACTGATCTTCCATAGGAGAATGATTGAATTAGGTTTTTTCCCATCATAACTGCCACCTGTCTTTCCAATTTTTCAACACTATCATTCAATAGCTGATTTGCATCAGCCTGAGCCTCTTCAGTTATGTTCAGACAGTTCAAGGCCATTAAAAGTGGCCAAGCCACCATGAACACAGCTAACTGTCATTCTCAAGTTGTAAGTATGTCTTTGCTAAGACCATGGAAATACTCAGTCAGGTGGGCCAGGGACTCATGGACCCTCCCTCCGTCCCACACAGGGCCCCATTTTTCAGTGACAGAAGCAGTGCTGCATTTTGAGGATCCTAGGAATCCCAGGACATGCCCTGACAAAAGGTCATTCAAAGGGGTAGTCTTTCCCCATCCAAACAACTCCATGATATTCACAGAATCACAGAATTGTAGGGGTTGGAAGGGACCTCCAGAGACCACTGAGTCCAGTCCCCCTGCCAAAGCAGGTTCCCTACACCACGTTGCACAGCTCAGCATCCAGGCAGGTCTTGAATATCTCCAGAGAAGGAGATTCCACAACCACCCTAGGCAGCCTGTTCCAGTGCTCTGTCACTCTCACCATAAAGAAGTTATTGCACACATTAGTGCAGAATTTCCTATGGTGCAGTTTCTGTCTGTTTCCCCTTGTCCCTCCTCCACACACTGCTGAAAAGAGTCTGGCCTCACCTCTTTGCCCCCCACACCTCAAATATTTATAGACCTGGATCAGGTCCCCTCTCAGCCTTCTTTTCTCAAGGCTAAACAGACCCAGTTCCCTAAGTCTCTCCTCATAGGGGAGATGCTCCAGGCCCTTCACCATCTTTGTGGTCCTCCACTGGACTCTTTCTAAGAGATCCCTGTCTTTTTTGTACTGGGGAGCCCAGAACTGGACACAATATTCCAGATGAGGCCTCACCAGGGCAGAGTAGAGGGGGAGGATCACCTCCTTCGACCTGCTGGACACGCTCTTTTTAATGCACCCCAGGATGCCATTGGCTTTTTTGGCTACAAGGGCACACTGCTGGCTCATGGTCAATCTGTCGTCCACCAGGACGCCCAAATCCCTCTCAGCAGAGCTCCTCTCCAGCAGCTCTTCCCCCAGCCTGTACTGGTGCATGCAATTATTTCTACCCAGGTGCAAGACTCTACACTTGCTTTTGTTAAACCTCATCCGGTGTCTTACTGCCCGGCTCTCCAGCCTGTCCAGGTCTCGCTGAATGGCAGCACAGCCTTCAGGCGTGTCAGCCAATCCTCCCAACTTCGTGTCATCAGCAAACTTGCTGAGGGTGGTCACTATCCCCTCATCAAGGTCGTTGATGAAGATGTTGAACAAGACCGGACCCAGCACAGACCCCTGGGGGACGCCGCTAGTTACAGCCCTGCAGCCAGACACTGCACCGCCAACGACAACCCTCTGCACTCTGCCAGTCAGCCAGTTCTCGACCCACTTCACTGTCCAATCACCTATCCCATACTTCCTCAGCTTTGGTATAAGTATGTCATGGGAGACTGTATCAGTTATAGAGGTTATAGAGTTCAATTCCTGTAGTCAATTTGGCGGCCCAGGTGGGACCAGCTCTGTTCGCTGCAGGACCAGCTGAGAGGGAGACACTTTTGGCGCACCCTGAGATTTCTCTGAAGGACTCCCTTCCTCACCTGATCACTGCAGGGACAGACAAGGACCACCCATAGGTGGACCAGGTATGTGTATGGTAAGTGGAGCCCATATGTCTTGAGGAGACATCCTACACAGTTTACAGCCATACGTGCTGCTCCCAGGGAGGTGAGCTCATGGCTTTGGTTGCCAGCTGGGGTAGGAAGACTCCTTGGGTGAGTTCCTATGAAAGGGAACTGTATGTCATATGAATGGAAACAAGAACAAGTACTCTCTCCCAGGTGGGTGACAATAGGAGGGACCTAGGTTGGTCTCTCCTACGGGTATGGGATATAGTGGATAGCCTGTCAAATGGTAGCCTGGGTTCTCCAAGTTGTAATCACGGGGGTTATAGGTTGTATGTTCAATATTATCATCTGCTTTAAGTGTTTGGTACCGTGTGTCAAGCCGACTCTGGGAAAAACATTAACGTTTGCAACTGGTCGACCAGAGTATGAGTGTTATTAAGATTCCAGCTAGAAAACGTTGTCAGCATTGTGTAGTATGAATAAACCATGGTTTTTGATCTAAATGTCAGAGTGAGTGTGGTGTGAGTGAGACACAGAACAGCTGCAGGGTGAGTGCCGAGTCCCGATCCATGTTTCCTTCCTCCTGTGAGGGAAATGGCCAGACACGGACAAAGTGAAAGACTGTGTTGTCTGTCCACTCATATGTACTTTCTGCTTGTATGTAAGAAGACGGGAGTTTGTACTCTGTAGATTAGTAAGATTGTCCTGAGGAGAGGTGTACATTCCACCCGACCAATGAATGTCAACCCATTTATGTAATACTATGTACTGCTTGCAAGGAAGTGTGTGAGGGAGGTGGTTCAATCAGTGCTGGTTCTGTGGCACAGTGTTTATAACTGAAGAATACAGACTGTATTAAGGGAGTTTATGTGAACTGAAGAACTGTACTGTTTGACAAACAGTTTTGATGGTATAAGAAAGTGTAATTGTTAATGATATATGGAAGTGTACTTGAGGGAATGTGGAAGTGTATCTGAGCATACAAACAGAGGAAGCATTTACAGAAGAAAAAAGGTTAAAGTGAGTTTACCTGCACTGACATGAGAGCAACACCCTGAACCTCTGCCCTGTGAGCTGAGCAGAGCAGAGCAGAGACACAGTCCTCATGTATCAGGTAGTGTTATTCTGCTTACCAAATGAATGAGTTCACTACAGAAGAGGCAAATCTTCCCCTCTGCTCCATTTGTGGCATACTCTGGAGTTCAAGACATTGCAAAGCTATGGCACATCTACTTTCTTTCAATGATGAAAACTTAGTGTGCTCTGGGCTCTCATTTCAATTGCATCTAAAGAAGTCTAGGGTCATGCCAGCTGACAGGAAGCTGGCAAATGTTGTCTCATTGTAAGGAAGAGCAAGAAAGATGACATGGGCAATTATGGACCTGTCAGTCCAGAGCCTGGTAAAATTATGGAGAAAATGATGGTGGGAGTTATGGAAAAACAGCTGAAGGACAATTCTGTCATTGGTTGCAGCCAACACAAGTTTGTGAGGCGAAGGTCCTGTTTAATTTAAGCTCATTCTGTGACACAGTTATCCGTTTAGTTGACCAAGGGAAGCCAG
This sequence comes from Coturnix japonica, assembly GCF_054131305.1. Classification (NCBI taxonomy): domain Eukaryota; kingdom Metazoa; phylum Chordata; class Aves; order Galliformes; family Phasianidae; genus Coturnix; species Coturnix japonica. Next base: position 13,722,141 of record NC_140671.1, on the reverse strand, counting down.
TTGATGTAATCCTTGAGGATTTCAGTGGAGATTTTGATACTGTTTCTCACAACAACCTTCTGGACAGAATGTTCTGCATATGGCTAGACAGAAACACAATGTGGTGGGTGAGCAGTTGGCCAGTAGGTCAGTCCCAAAGGATTATAGTCAGTTTTTTCCATCAGGCTGGTAGATGGTCACTGTCGGGGTCCCCAGGGTTCCATTTTGGGGCCACTTTCCTTTCATGTTTATGCAGATGACTTGCATGCAGGACTAGAAGACGTTCTGAGCAAGTTTGCTGATGAGACCAGATGAGGAGGTGCTGTTGCCTCCACTGAGGGTGGAGAGGACTTGCAGAGAGATGTGGACAAGTCAGAGAAGTGGGTACCAGTTGGTACTAAGCACCAAGTGCATAACGTATAACAAGAACAAGTGCCTGATTGTGCACCGCAGAACATAAAGGACTAAAAACTCTGGGAGAATGTGCAAACGAGGGCACTGGAACTGAGAGATCTGAAGTTCAGAGTTTCACAGGGATTGACTGCTTGTTCAGACTGGGCCCTTCTCACATCCCTTCTCACATCCTGCAATGAAACATAGGTCTCATATGGGACATGAACCTCACAGCGTCCTTGCACCACATGTAGAGCCTGGGATCTTCTGTCCCCATGTCTTTCATTTAACATCATACGGACCTCCAACCCATTGCCCCAGGAAATGCCAGGAGCCAACATGAGAGACAGGATCTCTCTACCACTGGTCTTGCAATCAGGGCTTGACCTGTCTGCTTCGTAAGGCAAAGGAGAGGTTTCTTAGCAGGCCAGTGCCTTTGCCTGCCTGTAGTCATGGCTTCCAGTTATCTTCTCTAACAAGTCCCTTGGGAAGCTTACTTGGTAATGGCCCTCAGTGGGCCCATTAATACTCCAAGAAACTTCACTGTTACTTCCGACTTTGTCTTGTTGAGCACTTTGTGCAAACTTCTCTCTGCACTAGAGGCTGATGAACTCAGCATCAAATGCACCCTGGGGCCCATTATAACCTAAAGAATCTCCTGTGCCTTATGCCATCTTGTTATCTTCTTCAGGTTATCAGAACTTGTTCAGCAAAAAGGAGGGATATCTGGAGAGAGCTTAAAGAATCCAGTATAAATTTATTGTCTATTTATTTATAGTTGGGTTTAAAGAAGACATTAAAGCAGCACTGTGCAACTGATACCAATCCAGGATGTCCCAATGAGTTCTGTACTGTTACTGTGTTGACAAAGGTCCTTCTCAACCTCCCCACCCAATTTCTGCTCACAATGGACCTATGGGACTTGCATCACTTTTCTTCACATCACTCTTCTCCTCTGCATTCATCCGCTCAGTGTTAAAACTGCTTTGCACCAACTCCCACTGGCTTTCCTCAGAGAACCAGCTACACATGGAAAAGGAAAGATTTCTCTTTTTTATCTGGCCAGCAAATGGAAAGAAAGGTGATGCAATTGAATGAACAGTAAAACACAGTGATCAACTGCATGCCATGTTCAAGCGGCATCTATTGAAGTTTGTCTTTCATATGGAATATTTTTAAAAGAAATGATTTATTCTGAGGTAGGATAGGATAGATTGAATCACAGTGAAGTAGTTGACAACAGAGGCCATCAGACTCTGAGAGATGGAGCAAATTCCAGTAATCTTCCTGGGATAGATCATCCAGGTAGTTGAGAGGTATCAACTTAAAACTGATCAGGACTTGTGAGTATTTCACACATTGAGATGGGTTAACACATTCTCATTGATTTATATCTTTGTCTCCAACTCTGTTTTTCACTTTTACTGACATTAATGAACATCTTTCAGACTTCGTGCCTTAATAAAAAAGAGACAGTGATTGAGAAAAAGAAAAAGTATAAGAAGAAAAAGAAAAAGAATAGATAGGAAGGGATAGATCAAATCACAGTGAAGGAGTTGACAACACATTCCATCAGACTTTGGGGAGATGGAACAAATTCCAGTAATCCCCCTGAAAGTCAGAAATCAGACAGATAATTGGGAGGTATCTGACTGAACAAAGAGCAAGGGATGGAGAAATCTGGAGGGCAGTGGGAGTAGTGTGTGCCCAAATGGCCTGCTGAAAACATGCCCTTAACCATGGCCATTTATTTAGGAGAGCTGAAAAAACTTGGAGGATGAGACACATCAAATAGGCAGCAGGGAAGAGTAGTGCTGGGCACCGGGCTAAAGTCACAGGGCATTGGCACTGGCACCACTGTCTGTGTCTCTGAATCTGAAGACATTTGTGTCCAGTGAACACAGTTCTGGAAAACATTGTAGTTTCAGTAAAAGAAAAAAAAAGACATCAAATCACCTCAAAGATTCATATTTACAACTTAAAATGGAACAAGACTCATGAGAATTTTTCATGTTGAGAAGGGTTAACACATTTTCATTGATTTCCATCTTTGTCTTCAATTATTTGTTTCAGTTTTATTGACATTTATGATCAACTATTAAGCTTACAGCCTCAAAATAAATAAATAAATTAAAAGAGATACATTTGCATCTTGCACATGGCCTGATGCCCCTTTCACCTTCACAGTTCCCACAAGTCCTTCCATGCCGGAGAGTATGAGATCCAGCAGAGCACCTCTCCTCTTTGGTTCCTCCACTGCTTGGTCAAGAAGCTGCCATCTGTGCTCTCCATGGATCTGCTGGATGCCACATGCCCTGCTGTGCTGTCCCTGCTGCAGATAATGGAGTGACAAAGGCCACCAAATGGGACAAGGGACAGACAACATCAGATTCCCATCTGTCTGCTGAGGGCACCTTCCATTTACTCTCCCTGATCAGGAAGACAGGAAAAGACACTGATGGTCTCCTCTGTTTGCCATTTCCATTAGCTCTGACCTGTCTGCTCTTCCATCCCCAGGCAGAGCTCAGTGCACTCTCACAGAGGGCAGTCGCCCTTCTTTGTCTCCTCGCCCATCCATCCTAAAGACTCGGTATCCCCCTTGTGCTACAGTGCAGTTGTGGAAACCATTAAACTGTGTCCCCATGGTCCAAACAGGAGCTCAGGCCTGCAGCTCTATCAAGATTTCTAGCTTCTTGTGTGTTGGTGTTTGCATTAGTGCAAAACCACAGAAGTAAACATCCTAATTGGAAAGCATCACTGGACATTGCCTGACTGGATAGCTCATCTATAGAATCAGTGTGCAGAAGGTGGCACACAAACATTAGACCGATCGTGGGTCTTGGAGGTGACGTAGCAGCACGGACACACCATGGGCATGGCTTTCCTGAAGGCCCTGTGCTGCTCTTGTAGCTGTGAGTGAATTCACCGGACAGCCGGTGCTATCCCCTCTCTGGCCCTCAGCTGATGCCCAGGAAGGAGGTGTCTATCTCAGGGATTTCCCACACGGTTTACAAGCACTTGCAAACATCAGGAGCAGCCCAGGCACCTTGGGCATCACCCAGTGTCTGTGTGTGAGCTGCTGCCTCCCAGCTGAAGGACCGAGGACTCAGAGCAGGAGCTCACATGCAGGCAACTCCTTGTGCACTTCTGAACTGAACCAGAGAAATCCCAGCTCCTGTGGTTCTGTGGGGAGCCGAATCCCATTTCAGCTCCAGGATTTCTGTCAAGGGATGAGACTCCTGCGCTGCCTCAGCTGGATCACTGCCCTGCACAGGGAAAGTCCAAACCTCGCCTTCCTTGTCTGGTTGCCCTTATTGTTTCATCAAACGATCTCTGGGAGCACTCCCCATATGTCTCCAATCAGTCACTGACCACTGGACATGTGGTGGTTAATTGAGTGGATTTCAAAGCACAGTCATGATGCTGTTGTCTTTCAGGAGCTGTTGGCCATGAGGACCCAGGGACATGTCAGGGGAAATGAGTGGGAAGGATAAAAATGACATAATCTGCTGCTTGCTTGTCCAGGTTCCTGGGACACAGGGAGCTCATAAAAGTGGGCAGAGCTGCAGAGAGACAGCTGTGCCCAGGAGCAGCTCTTGTGCACAGCACAGCCTGCAGGTGACAGAAGGAGAGGAGAGAAATTGGAGAGAGCTTGCAGGATGTGTGTGGTGTGAGCGGGCTGTGAACTCACTGCAGGAGCATTGCTCACAGACCATGACAAGGTAAGTCTCACAGCTGACCATGAGCTGCTTTTAATTAAGGGGTAACTATAACTGGGACATCCCATAGGAGATCTGACTGCAGGCACTGCATGTTTCTTTACTGTGGAAAAAGCTTTCTGCTCCAGCTGAGACGGGTGCCCAGGGCTGTCCTGCAGAGCAGGGTCCCTGCTGTGCCCCAGGGGCTGTGTGCCGGGTATGGGACTCTGCCGCCTGCCAGGCTCAGCACTCAGCCTGCCCGGGGAGCTGCCCAGGGCGCTGCGGGGAGACGTGTGGGGTAAGGAGCCCCCGGCAGGGTTTGTGCTGCCACAGCTGCTGCCTGGGGCAGGGGATCACAACTCCACTGCACAACGGAATGTTTCTGAGGGCACTTTGCAAGAGGAGAGCCAAGGCAGGGGGTTTCCATTTCCTGTTCTGAGGCAAAGAGGTTTGGAGTCAGAAATCTAAAAGGGGCAATAAGAGTTCTGAGAATTTTTCATCAATCAATTGCTTGTTTTGTGAACACTCACACATGATGTGCTTTCAGTCTCCCCTTTCTCGAAGGATGGAATTATCTTCATTTTCTGTAGGCATGAATAATTCACTTATCCTACAAACAGGCAGCATTTTCTAACTGAAACTGAATGCCACAGAAGCTCGGGTAGGGGGCTCTAAGAGCACTTGGGGTAAAGATATGAGACATGAAACAGATGAAAATATCCAGGGAGAAGGCATAAGAAAATAAAAGGAAGGTTAGAGCTCCATATGCTGCTTCTGCTTAAGGAATGCTGAAATACATGAAATTAAATGCAAGTAATGGTGCTAAATGTACACTGTTGTAGGAGAATTAAAACATTTCATAGTATAGCAGGAGTAGTGCCTCTGAGAATGGTCTGGACTTGTCATTATCTTCTGCACTCTGAGCAGGACTCCAAGCCCAACAACAGCAGATGCCCAACAGCAGCTCCATCAGTGAGTTCCTCCTGCTGCCGTTGGCAGACACGCGGCAGCTGCAGCTCCTGCACTTCTGGCTCTTCCTGGGCATCTACCTGGCTGCCCTCCTGGGCAACGGCCTCATCAGCACAGCCGTAGCCTGCGACCGCCGCCTGCACACCCCCATGTACTTCTTCCTCCTCAACCTGGCCCTCCTCGACCTGGGCAGCATCTCCACCACTCTCCCCAAAGCCATGCCCAACGCCCTCTGGGACAACAGGGCCATCTCCTACACAGGATGTGCTGCACAGCTCTTTTTCTTTACCTTCTTCATGTCAGCAGAGTATTCCCTTCTCACCATCATGTCCTATGACCGCTATGTTGCCATCTGCAAGCCCCTGCACTACGGGACCTTGATGGACAGCAGAGCTTGTGCCACCATGGCAGCAGCTGCCTGGGGCACTGGGGTTCTCAATTCCCTGCTGCACACTGCCAGTACGTTTTCACTGCCTCTCTGCCAAGGCAATGTTGTCAACCAGTTTTTCTGTGAAATTCCCCAGATCCTCAAGCTCTCCTGCTCAGAACCAAATCTCAGGGAAGTTGTGTTTCTCATTTTTACTATCAGTTTAGACGTAGGCTGCTATGTTTTCATAGTTGTGTCCTATGTGCAGATCTTCGTGGCTGTGCTGAGGATGCCCTCTGAGCAGGGACGGCGCAAAGCCTTCTCCACGTGCCTCCCTCACCTGGCCGTGGTCTCCCTGTTTCTCAGCACTGGTGCTTTTGCCTACCTGAAGCCCCCCTCCATTCCCTCCCCACTCCTGGATCTGACAGTGGCACTTCTGTACTCAGTGGTTCCTCCAACACTGAACCCTATTATCTACAGCATGAGGAACAGGGAGATCAAGCACGCTCTCAGGAAGGTGTTGCAATACTCACTATTCCCGCTTCAATAAAGTGCACATCTTCATCGCATGATTCCCAGTGATGGTTCTTCATCTTTTATGCATCTTTGATTGATTGATTATGTGAGATATAGCAACGTGCAAAAAAATGTTATTGAACTTATAAATAAAAATTTGTTTCACTTCTTTCACACCTACTATCCATTTTCTCACTCCAAGAGCTCATGTAAACATGGAACCAGATTCCCCGAATAGGTTAAGAGATAAATAAATAGCATTCAAAATACGCTTTTCCTTAGCTCTTCTCTTATCCAACTTTGTCTGGATTTGGGGAAGGTACAGCCACAGATAGAAGCACAACTAGTTCTTTTCATTCCTCCTCTCTTTACACTGATACAGTGCACAGAGGATTCGAGTCCTCTCATTTCTACAGGCCTGAAGGTCTTGTGTGTCTCACAGCAGTCCCGTCGTCTCTACAGCAGCACTCAGTGGTTTGCTTAATTTTCTTATCTCAATACTTGGAACAGCTACAGGACCTGTAGCATAAGTGACCGCAGAGCTCCTTATGAGGGGTGGAGTGACAGTGGGATCTGTCCAGAGCTTGGAGCAACTGCAGGATGTGTAGCAAAAACTTGGAGCTATTGCAGGGACTGTGCCAGGAGTTGCAGAGGCTGCAGCAATGTCAGCAGATCCAGCTCTCTTCCCCTTGAAGATGCTGAATAGTGTTGAACACAGCTCAGTAGGTGTGGGCCAGGCCCTGGCACACTGCAGTCATTTGGGCCTTTTTAGGATTACCAGTGCCACAGCAGACCTGTCTCCAATATTCTACCAGTTTCTCAGGATCCTGCAGTTGCTCGGAGATGAAGTTCCAAAGCCCTGGGGGTGCCCACCACTCCAGGCAGCTGCCCAGACTGTCCCACACCCCCTGCCATGCAGAGCCTTCTCACCTTGGGGCAGATCTCTCACTGATATTCCTGAATAATTGTTTAACCTCAATCCTAGAATCATAGAATCACCAAGGCTGGAAAAGGCCTGAAAGATCATCCAATCCAACCGTTCACCTATTACCAATAGCTCCCACTTAACCATGTCCCTCAACACAATATCCAGTCTCTCCTTGAATACCCCTGGTCTCCCAGAGACGACAGTGTAAAATGTGTAATTCCTAATCATACCAACAATATTACTTCCAAAACCCAAAGATGTCCAAAGAGCTGAATGTGCACAAAACTTCACTTTGCCAATTTTATCGTGGTACAAACCAAGGTCAAACAGCATAGCAAAATAAATACCCTAATCCAGCATCCAGAGTTGACAAATGATGCAGCAGGGAAAACAAGCAGCAAGCAAGGAGCTGTGAAATGCAGCTTCATGAGAAGACTCAGCAAGCTTCACAAATAGGGAAACTATCAGCACCATGGCCTGCACATCTCCAACTCCCACAAAGCCCTGTCCGCTCTGGACAGATGTGCTGTTACCACAACCCTTGGAGCCTCACATCAGGCACCAAAATGACTGTGGTTGTTGAACCCAACATGTGGCTCAGCAGCTCACAGTGCTTTGTGCACTGCCCCATTCCCAGTGGGATGGGGATGAGAACTGGGAAAAAGAGTACAACTTCTGGGTTGTAACAAAGCAGTTTACTAAGAGAGATAAAAGGAGAGGAGTAATAGTAATCACTATATATCCGTTGATATAGAATCGTATGTAACAACTGATGCACAAGCACTTGCTCAGCACCACCAGACTGATGCTCAGCTGGGCCCTGAGCAGTGAAGAGACTGAGATGAACTCCCACCCCTTTCAATACAATTTCTGCTTGCTGTCAGCTGATAGAGAACGTCCCTTTGGCCACTATCAGTCAGCTGTCCTCACTCTGTTCCCTCCCAGCTCCATGTGCCCTCCACTGACCATGGCCTTGGCTCTGTACAACACTGCTTAGCAGCAGCTGTAAACATCAGAGTGTTATCAATGGTTTTCTCCTAGAACCAAAACACTGCACCACAGCAGACAGTCTGAAGAAAACAATTCCATCCCAGCTGTAACTCAGATTCCTGCCTGTCCCCTCTTCTTGTTCTTCCTGATCAGGAAGCAAGGAACAGAATCTGCCGCTCTCCTCTCTGAGCCCTTTCCATCAGTTCTCAGCTGGCTCCTCTGCCATCCCCAGGCAGAGCTCAGTGCCCTCTCATGGATGGCAGCAGCCTTTTCTCTTCTTCCTTGCCCATCCGTCATGCAGAATCTGTACCCCATTTGCTACAGTACAGAGCTGAGAATCAACCCACCGTGTCTCTGTGAACCAAACAAGACCCTAGGCCTGCAAAGGCACAGAGATTTGGAGTTCGCTGAGTGAATGTTTGTGGTCCTCTCATTAGTGTAAGGATTCTTCAGAAAGCATCCCCTTCCAGAAGCATGCTTTGATTTAGCCTGTCTGGGTCTTGCATCTACACTGTGGTACTGATGTTCAGGGCCTTGCTCAGAATCAGCAGCCTGCATGAAAGGAAAAGCTCTGTGGTTTTCTCTTGATTTGTCCCGTTTATTTCCCATGCTACCCGCACTGGTCTACAGGCACTTTAGGGCAGCAGTAGGTTGGGGTTACCCCCAGAGGGTACACAGTAAGATTTAGGACGGGGTATTGGCAACAAGACTTTCTCTGAGGAATCCTCACACAATCCTATAGAACAACTCAGAGGCTTTCCATTCAATCTCCAACAGCAACAATATCCCTCAGCCCTTCTCTGTCACATCCAATTCCCCACCCTTCCCCATTTGGACCTGGTTTAAAGCCCTATAATCAATCAGTGCAGGAGCATTTCAGATGGGGTCATGGAGGAGGCAGACTGCCATTCTTGGGGTGGCCATTTTCCCAGGAGGGCATGGTGGGAGGGCTTTGTCCCATCTGGTTCCACCAACACTTGCATCCACCCAGCAGAAGGCTGTGCCCTCTGTGTCCCACTTGAACTCTGCATGGAGCTTACAGTTGGCAGTGACATGGCTGAGAAGCTCTGGGCATGGATTAAGGGACAGGGAATTAATGTGCCTTCCTAACTTCCTCCCTGCATGCCTTAGCAACTTCCTTGTAATCTCCCCAAGTACCCAGCCCCTTCTTCCAGAGGACGGAGATTCTCTTTTTCTTCCTGAGTCTCAATAGTTTTTCCCAGTTCATCTGCACTGGTCTTCTTCCCCTATGGCTCACCTTATGGCATTCAGGGACAGCCTGATCTCGTGCCTTTAAGATTTCCATCTTGAGGAGTGTCCAGGCTTCCTGGACCCCTTTACCCATAAGGAGCGACTCCCAAGGGACCTGTGCTACAAGTGTCCTGAACAGGTCAAAGTCCGCCCTCTAGAAGTTCAGGATAGTAGTTTTGCTAGTCACCCTTCTGACATCTCCAAGAATAGAGAATTCTACCATTTCATGGCCACTCTGCCCAAGACAGTCCCCAACCTTCTCAACTCCTACCAGTCCTTCACTGTTAGTGAAGAGCAGGTCTAGCAAGGAACCACCCCTGGTAGGACTTCATACCAGCTGTGTAAGGAAGCTGTCTTGCATGCAATCTATAAACCTCTTGGACTGATTCCTCTGCTATTTATTATATTCCCAGCATATATCAGAGAAGTTGTAGTCTCCCAAGAAAATGAGTGCTGGCAATCTTGCGACTTCAGTAAGCTGCTCATAGAATGCCTCACCCATCAATTAGGCGGTCTATAAGAAACCTTTAGCAAGATGTCACACTTACAGGCCTTTCCCCCGATCCTTACAAACATGCACTTCATTCTGAAGCCCAAGCTCTTCAACATCAAAACTCTCTTTAATATAAAGGGCCACACCACCACCCTTCCTTCCTCCTCTATCCCTTCTGAAGAGCTTGTAACCATCCATCACAGCACTCCAGTCATGGCAGTGGTCCCACCATGGGTCGGTAATAGCAACTAGGTCATGGTTTGTCAGATGCACAGTTGCTTCCAGCTCCTCTTGCTTGTTGACCAAGCTGCGTGCGTTGGTGTAGACGCACTTCAGCTGAGGCATCTGCCTCTCTCCCAGCTCAAACAGCATTTCCCTAGGCTTATCTCTGGTAAGCCCTGTTTTGTCCACTCCCCCATCGTAGCTAGTTTAAAGCTCTTTCGATAAGCCCCGCTACCGTCTATGCTAGGATTCACTTCCCCCTTTGAGACAGTTGGGTTCCATTCATGGATAACAGACCATGGGCCAAGTAAACTGTCCTGTGATCAAAGAACTCAAAGTTTCTGGCTCAGTACCAACCTCTGAGACAATTGTTCATTGCTTTGCTTTCCAAGCCTGCTCTGTGTCCCTCACTGCCACTGAAGGTATAGAACAAAAAATCACTTGATCTCCCACTTTGTGAACTAAATGGCCTAAATTCCTGAAATCTCTTTTTATAGTTTGTAGTCTTATCTAAGAAATTTCATCACTGCCCACCTAAACTATGAGTAGTGGAAAATAATCAGTGGACCTAACCAGCATTGGGAGTTTCCTCATTATGTCCCTGACCTGAAACCAAGAAGGCAGCAGACTTACTGACAACTGGGGTCCAGTCTGCAAATGGGGCCCTCTATTCCTCTGAGAAGGGAGTCACCCACCACGGCCACCCTTCTTTCTTTCATGGCAGAGGAAGTCACAAGGCTTGGTAGTGACTGCCTTGCATTAGGTTTCCTCCTAGGCAGATCCTCCATTGCCTCCCCATTCTTATCTCCTTCAGATTTCAGAGTGTCAAACCTGTTGCTTAGATGGATCAGGGGTCGAGGGCTAGGCAGGCATGGGGGGGCTCCTGTGATGTTGAGTTGGGACTCTCTTCCAACCCTTCTCATCAGTCAGGTCTGTCTGACTGTGACAGGGCAGGGAGTCAACCACTTTTCTGGGGGTATCTGCCTGGCAGCCTTCCCTCGGGGATGCCAGCAAGTCACTCCACCAGCCCATCTCCCGATCACACTCCCTGATGGTAAACTGTGAGTAAAACCTTGAGTAAAGTGAGAGTTCACCTAGACAAAAGTATGAGTAGAAACATGGACTGACGTGAGGGTAAACCCAGAGTAAACCCAGGATCCCATCCATTGGGCATGCACAGCCTCTGAGGGCAACTTTTTCCAGTGTTGCTGTGTAAAAATATAGGTTCCTCACATCTAACCTATGTCTCCCCTTTTTAATTTAAATCCGTTTCCATTTGTCCTGTTATCAACAGACCATCCCATCCTTATTCTAGCGTTAGGCATCTCATCCTCAGATGGAAACCCTGGGGCTGAATTGGGATCAGTTTTTCAAAGAACCACAGGAGCTACAAGTTCACCTAGCTGAGTTCAAATGTGCACAGTGAGGTGTCTGTGTGTGAGTCCCTCATCTGAATCCTTGGTTTTTATTCCACAGGGACTGCACTACTCATACACAGTCTCTCAGTGATGCCCAAGATGCCTTGGGTGATCCTAGTTTTGTGCTAGTGCTTGTAAACTGTGACGGAAAATCTATGAGATAGACACCTCCTTCTGGAGCATCAGCTGAGGGCCAGAAGGGAGGTATTCTTGGCCATCCTAAATACCACCTCAGCCACGTGCTTAGGGCACCCATTGTGTCTTTTGCACCTGACCCCATGGAGTATGTAGTGATATTCAGCTTATCAAAAGGATGAGCTCAGAACAGAAGAGGCAGATCTTCCTCTCTGCTCCATCTGTGGCATAGTCTGGATTTCAAGGCATTGCAAAGCTATGGCACATCTACGTTCTTGCACTGATGACACTTTAGCATGCTCTGGGCTCGCATTTCAATGGCATCTAATAAATCTAGGGTCATACCTGTTGACAGGAAGCTGGCAAATGTTGTCTCATTGTAAGGAAGAGCAAGAAAGATGACACGGGCAACTATGGACCTGTCAGTCTCACTACAGTGCTTGGTAAAATTATGGAGAAAATGATCGTGGGAGTTATGGAAAAACAACTGAAGGACAGGTCACAGACAACACAAGATACAGAGGGGAAGGTCCTATTTAATTTCAGGTCTTTTTATGACACCTTTATCCATTGAGCTGAACAAGGGAAGGCAGTTGATGTAATCCTTGAGGATTTCAGTAGAGCTTTTGATACTATTTCTCCAGCACCCTTCTGGACAGAAATTCCTGCATACAGCTAGACAGAAACAGAACGTGGTGTGTTGTAATACAAGAAGAATTTTACAGAGCAGCAGCCATGGATTGAGATAAGGAGTTCACAGAGCAGCAGCTGCGGAGCAGGATAAACAGCATGAGAACAAAGGACATCTCTAGGAAAAGAATGAATGGCTTGTGGCTTTGAAGGGGGGTTATAGGGTTGTTATTGCAGTAGCTTTCCTCCAATTAGCGTGTGTGATTTTTGGACACCCTTGTCTGTCTCCTATAAAAGTCTGGCTTTCGGGCAATAAATTGATGCAGCTATATGTAACTATATTGGTGTTTCTCTGTTTGACCCAGCACGCTGACATTTTGCCTTTCAGGTTCACCAGCAGTGGTGGGTGAGCAGTTGGCCAGTAGTTCTGTCCCAAAGGATTATAGTCAGTGGGTTCCATTGGGCTGGTAGATGGTCACTGTCAGAGTTCCCCAGGGTTCCATTTTAGGGCCACTTTCCTTTCATGTTTATGCAGATGACTTGCATGCAGGACTAGAAGATGTTCTGAGCAAGTTTGCTAATGAGACCAGATGAGGAGGTGTTGTTGCCTCCACTTAGGGTGGAGAGGACTTGCAGAGAGATGTGGACAAGTCAGAGAAGTGGGTACCAGTTGGTACTAAGCACCAAGTGCATAAAGTATAACAAGAACAAGTGCCTGATTGTGCACCTGGGTATGGGCAACCCTGGACATAAACACTGTCTGTATATTGGACACATGAGAGACGTCTGACTGAAAAGGATTGGGGGTCCTGCTCAACATAAAATTTTAAGTGAGTCAGCAGTGTGCCCAGCCAGCCAAGAAGGCCAACAGTCCCCTAAAGTGCATCAAGCAATTTATTGCCAGCTGGGTGGGAGAAAGGTTTGTCCCTCTTTGCTCTGCATTGCTACTGCCTCACCTGGAGCACTGGGTGCACTTCTGGGCAATGCAGAACATAAAGAACATCAAACTATGGGAGAGTGTGCACAGGAGGGCACTGGAACTGAGAGATCTGAAGTTCAGAGTTTCACTGGGATTGACTGCTTGTTCAGACTGGGCCCTTCTCACACCCCACATCCTGTGATGAGACACAGGGCACATGTGGGATATGAACTTTAACAGCATCCTTGCACCACATGCAAATGCTTTTCCCAGTGCTTCAGTGTTCCACCACCCATTGCTTTCAACATAGTTTTCAACACCCCATTGTATCTTTTAATTTTACCAGAAGCTGGTGCATGGTAGGGGATATGATAAATCCACTCAATGCCATGAACTTTGGCCCAAGTATTTATTAAGGGAATTTTTGAAATGTGTCCCATTATGAGACTCAGTTCTTTCTGAGGTGTCATGTCTCTATAGGACTTGTTTCTAACAACCCAATATTGTGTTTTTGGCAGTAGCATGGGGTACTGCGTATGTTTCAAGCCACCCAGTGGTTGCTTCCACCATGGTAAGCACAAAACGCTTATCATTATGAGATCCTGGCAAGGTGACATCATTCACCTGTCACTCCTCCCCATATTTATACTTTTGCCTTGGCCTTCCCCCCAGAGAGGCTTCATATTCTTGGCTTGTTTAATTATGGCACATGATTCACAGTCATGAATAACCAGTGCAATAGCATCCATAGTTAAGTCCACCCCTCAGTCTCTAGCCCAATTATATGTTATGTCCATTCCTTGATGGCCTGAGGTCTCATGGAACCATCAAGCTTGAAATAATTCACTCTTGTTCTGCCAGTCCAAGTCTATTTGAGCCACCTCAATTCTGGCAGCTCGACCTACCTGATGGTTGTTTTGTTGTTCTGCAATAGCCCGACTCTTGGGCAAGTGTGCATCCACGTGACACACCTTTACAATCATATCTTTTTTTTGAGCAGTTATGTTTTTCTACAGTTCAGCAGCCCAAATAGGTTTACACCTCCGTTGCCAGTTATTTTGTTCCCACTGCTGTAACAACCCCCATAAGGCATTTGCCACCATCCATGAGTCAGTATAAAGATAAAGCATTGGCCACCTCTCCCGTTCAGCCACATCTAAGGTCAGCTGGACAGCTTTTTCCTCTGCAAACTGACTTGATTCTCCTTTACCTTCAGTGGCCTCTGCGACCTGTTGTGTGGGGCTCCAAACAGCAGCTTTCCATCTCCGATGCTTCCCTACAATATGAAATGATCCATCAGTGAAAAGAGCATATTTCTTTTCATTTTCTGGTAGTTCGATGTATGGTGGGGCCGCTTTAGCACATGACACCTCTTCTCCTGGTGATGTTCCAAACTTTTTATCTTCAGTCCAGTTCATGATCACTTCTAAAATTCCTGGACGATTGAGGTTCCCCATCCGCGCTTGTTGTCTAATCAGTGCAATCCACTTGCTCCAGGTGGCATCGGTAGCATGATGGGTGGAGAGAACCTCCCCTTTCAACATCCGGTTCATCATTGACAGTCGAGGTGCCAGAAAGAGCTGCATTTCAGTACCAGCTACTTCGGAAGCAGCCCGAGCCCCCTCATACGCGGCTAAGATCTCCTTCTCAGTTGGAGTGTAGCACTCTTCAGACCCCTTGTACGCTCAGCTCCAGAATCCCAGGGGTCGGCCTTGGGTCCCTCCTGAGGCTCTTTGCCACAAACTCCAAGTGGGACCTTTCTCTCCAGCAGCAGTATAGAGGATGTTCTTTACATCCTGTCCAGTCCGTACTGGCCCCAGGTCCATGGCACAGGCTATCTCCTGTTTAATCTGTTCAAAAGCCTGCTGCTGCTCTGGGCCCTATGCAAAATCATTCTTCTTCTGCATCACCTGATAAAGGGGGCTTACAATGAGGCTGCAGTTTGGAATGTGCATCCTCCAAAAGCCCACTGCACCCAGGAAAGATTGTGTCTCTTTCTTGCTAGTTGGTGGAGACATGGCAGTGATTTTGTCAATCACTGTTGGGATGTGATGACATCCATCCTGCCACTTTATACCTAAGAACTGAATTTCCTGGGCAGGCCCTTTTACTTTGCTTCACTTAATAGCAAAACTGGCTCATAGAAGAATTTGAATTATTTGCTCTCCAGCACAGCAGCACTCAGTGGGGGTGTGACCTCATTCAGGCCACGGTAGTCTACCTCCATTCTCCACTGGCTTTACGCACTGGCCATATGGAGCTGTTAAAAGGTGAGTGAGTTTTACTGATCACTCCCTGATTCTCCAACTGGCGAATCAAATCATGAATGGGGAGCAAGGAATCCCTGTTGGTGCGATACTGCCGTCTGTGCACTGTCTTTGTAGCAATCGGTACCTGCTGCTCTTTTATTTTTACTCGTAGCAGCCTCACAACAGACGGGTCCTCTGACAGGCCAGGCAAAACAGACAGCTGCTTAATGTTGTCCATATCTACAGCAGCGATTCCAAAGGCTCAGTGATACCCCTTAGTATCCTTGAAATGCCCTCTTCTGAGGTATCCTCAATACCAAGTATGAACGGAAACCCTGGACCACTCACATAGGATGTTTTTTCCAGTCTTTACCAGTGAGGCTTATTTCAGCCTCCAACACAGTCAATTCTTGAGAGATATCCAGAAATATGGATTGATTCTGTCCCTTCATGACTGGAGGGCATTAGGGTGCACTGTGCACCAGTATCCACCAGTGCCTTATATTTCTGTGGTTCTGATGTGCTAGGCCATCAAATCCACACAGTCCAATAAACTCTATTATCCCTTCCACTCCCTTGAATGAGGGCAGGGCCCCTCTATTGGTTACCTGTGATAACTGGAGCAGCCGTACTGGTGGTTGGACTGTTTTGTAGTTCCCTCACCCGTGCTCATAGTACAGGAGTAGGCTGGTCATGCCACTTCCTCGTGTCTTCTCTGTGGTCACGTAGGTAACACCACAAGGAAACACACAGTGCAATTTACTGTTGTTCCTTGCTCAATCTGGAAAGCGCTTGTGTCTAATAGCTGAGAATTTTAATGATACACATGAAGGCTTTATGGTCGTTAATTTCTTTACGATCTCTCGCCTTCAACTGAAGCAGCAGCTAGGCCAATTACCAAGTGACACCAAGGAGATGAAGTGGCAAAATGGCGATTTATTGAAACAGACACATCCTTATATAACCTACGCCTTTTTGTCTACACCCACTGTATTACACTAAGATTCTTCCAGAATATGGGGAAGGGCCTGTCACATCACAACAAGCTACCGTCCCAGCTGTCCCAACAGCGAAGCAACCAGGTAACAAGAGATTCATTCTGGTGCCGTGTGAACTCCTTTCTTACGCCTTCGATTTCAGTCATCTTCAGGGATCGACAAACAGTAACAGAGATTTCCTCCTCATCACTCTCTTCTTCATGACACTTTTCCTTTTTCCTTTCTCGGTACTTATCCAGACCTGTCACCTGGATCTTCTGTTGCCTCCTCCTCCACTTCTTTTTTCCGTTCTAGACGTGAGGACACCCATTTCCATTTCTTGCCTTCCACAAGGGCAACTGATATTGTTACTGGTGCCTCCTGTGACTGATCAAAATTGACTTGGGGATTTCCCTTTTTGGCTAGAACCTCAGCTCGGAAATTCTCTCTTTTCGGAACAGTGTTATATAGAGCACGGTAAGCACAAGCCAAGCCCCAAATAAGTCATACCCCCTTAGATCTATCTAGGCTGCGCCATCCCTGACTCAAATACTGGCTTAGTTTCTCGGGATCCCACAGGTGTTCAAGAGTTAAATCCCATGACATTGCGGGCCCCCATGTGTTGGCGAACCTGAAGGCAAAAGTCAGCGTTCTAGGACAAACAACCACACAGCAATATAGTTAAATATAGCTGTGTCCATCTATTGCCTGAAGAGCCGTACTTTTATAGCAAACAAACAAGGGTGTTCAAAAATCACACGTACTAATTGGAAGAAAGCTTCTGCAATAAGAACCCTAAAACCCCGCTTCAAAGCCACGAGCCTTTCACTCTTTTGCTAGAGGTGTCCTTGGTTCTCATGCTGTTTATCCTGCTCTGCAGCTGCTGCTCTGTAAAGTGCTTATCTTGATCCATGGCTGCTGCTCTGTAAAATTCTTCTTGTATTACAACAGAATGGCAGTTCCCTGGGGTCTCCAGCACACCCCCAGCCAGCTGGCAAATGCCACTGAGGACCTTTAGGAAAGACATGCCCTGGGTAGTGACAATGTTCACTGGACAACTGTGAGCCCCACAATGGGTCTCGTACCTGTGTGCCATCTTCTGAACACCAGTAGCATGGTGTAGATGCAAGGCCCAGCCAGGCAAAATCAAAACATGCTTCTGGAAGGGGATCCTTTCTGAAGAGTCGTTACACTAATGAGAGGACCACAAACATTCACTCAGCGAACTCCAAATCTCTGTGCCTTTGCAGGCCTAGGGTCTTGTTTGGTTCACAGAGACATGGTGGGTTGATTCTCAGCTCTGTACTGTAGCAAATGGGGTACAGATTCTGCATGACGGATGGGCAAGGAAGAAGAGAAAAGGCTGCTGCCATCCATGAGAGGGCACTGAGCTCTGCCTGGGGATGGCAGAGGAGCCAGCTGAGAACTGATGGAAAGGGCTCAGAGAGGAGAGCGGCAGATTCTGTTCCTTGCTTCCTGATCAGGAAGAACAAGAAGAGGGGACAGGCAGGAATCTGAGTTACAGCTGGGATGGAATTGTTTTCTTCAGACTGTCTGCTGTGGTGCAGTGTTTTGGTTCTAGGAGAAAACCATTGATAACACTCTGATGTTTACAGCTGCTGCTAAGCAGTGTTGTACAGAGCCAAGGCCATGGTCAGTGGAGGGCACATGGAGCTGGGAGGGAACAGAGTGAGGACAGCTGACTGATAGTGGCCAAAGGGACGTTCTCTATCAGCTGACAGCAAGCAGAAATTGTATTGAAAGGGGTGGGAGTTCATCTCAGTCTCTTCACTGCTCAGGGCCCAGCTGAGCATCAGTCTGGTGGTGCTGAGCAAGTGCTTGTGCATCAGTTGTTACATACAATTCCATATCAACGGATATATAGTGATAACTATTACTCCACTTCTTTTATCTCTCTTAGTAAACTGCTTTGTTACATCCCAGAAGTTGTACTCTTTTTCCCAGTTCTCATCCCCATCCCACTGGGAATTGGGCAGTGCACAAAGCACTGTGTGCTGCTGAGCCACATGTTGGGTTCAACAACCACTGTCATTTTGGTGCCTGATGTGAGGCTCCAAGGGTTGAGATAGCAGCACATCTGTCCAGAGCGGACAGGGCTTTGTGGGAGCTGGAGAAGTGCAGGCCATGGTGCTGATATGTGTGGATGTGCTCCCTATGTGTGGAGCTTGTTGAGTCTTCTCATGAAGCTTCACTGCACAGCTCCTTACTTGGTGCTTGGATGCTGCATTAGGGTATTTATTTTGCTATGCTGTTTGACCTCAGTTTGTACCACGATAAAATTGGCAGCTGACAAAGTGAAGTTTTGTGCACATTCAGCTCTGCGGTCATCTTTGGGTTTTGGAAGTAATATTGTCCATATGATTAGGAATTACACAATTTACATTGTCGCCTCTGTGAGTCCGGGGGTGTACTGGATATTGTGTTGAGGGACATGGTTTAGTGGGAGCTATAGGTAATAGGTGAACGGTTGGACTGGATGATCTTTTAGGCCTTTTCCAACCTTGGTGATTCTATGAATCTATGATTGAGGTTAAACAATTATTCAGGAATATCAGTGAGAGATCTGCCCCAAGGTGAGAAGGCTCTGCATGGCAGAGGGTGTGGGACGGTCTGGGCAGCTGCCTGGAGTGGTGGGCACCCCCAGGGCTTTGGAACTTCATCTCCGAGCAACTGCAGGATCCTGATAAACTGGTAGAATATTGGGGGCAGGTCTGCTGTGGCACTGGTAACCCCCAAGAGGCACAAATGACTGCAGTGTGCCAGATCCAGAGAGCTGGATCTGCTGACAGTGCTGCAGCCTCTGCAACTCCTGGCACAGACCATGCAGCAGCTCCAAGGTTTTGCTACACGTCCTGCAGTTGCTCCAAGCTCTGGGCAGATCCCTCTGTCACTCCACCCCTCATAATGAGCTCTGCAGTTACTCCTGCTACGGGTCCTGTAGCTGTTCCAAGTATGGTAATAAGAAAATGGTACAAATTCCTCCCAAGGGAGGAAGTACAGCCCTGCGGTGGCTCCAACCCCTCCAATGAGCCCAGTGGCTGCTCCAACATAGTCACAGGTCCTGTGGTGGTTCCAGCTCTGGCAATGAACTCTGAGGTCACTTCAACTCCTGCAACAGCCCAACAGCCACTTCAGCTCCTACAGTGAACCCTGTGGCTGTTAAAACCCCTGCAACTAATCCTGGACTTGCAGACAGATGCGCATAGGGATTAGTTCATATATGTTTGCAACTGCATATGTTGTATATGTGTGAAAATACACTAAATATATTATATATGTATAAATACATTTGTCATAATTATTATCCTTTTCTTTTTCTCTTTGTCTCAACCCATAAACCTTAAACCACAGCACTGCCTTGAGATGCTTACGGATCTCCTTGGGACTATTCAATCTGATCTGGTCACACAGTGAAGAGCACCTGAAGATCTCAAGGTTTTCTCAGGGAGCAGCTCCTGAGGTATATTCCTTACACCAGCTTTGGAAGAGGCCTCCCTCCAGTTCTCTGGTCCTGCTCTAAAGGGGCCCTCTTGTTATGGCAGTGCCAGCAAGGAGACCAGCTCTGACAGACCTGTTCATATTGCCGGCTACTGACTGCAGCCCTGGATTGCTGCTGTAGAGGCAACAGGACTGTTGTGAGACACACAAGACCTTCAGGACTGCACAAATGAGAGGACTCAAGAGCACTGCAGCACTGGTAAGAGCACATGAATGAAAAGAGCACGTTGAGCTGCTGTCTGTGGCTGTACCTCCCCAAATCCAGGCAAAGTAGGAAGAAAGAAAATCTAAGTAAGTCTATTTTGAAAGCTTTTTAGGTATCTTATAACATATTCAGGGAATCTGGTTCCATGTTTACATGAGTTCTTGGAGTGAGAAAATGGAAATTAGGTAGGAAAGAATTTAAATACATTTTTATTTATAAGTTCAATAACATTTTTTTTTTGCACATTCCTATATCTCACATAATCAAACAGACAAAGATGCATAAAACATAAAGAACCACCACTGGGAATCCTATTGAGGAAGTTGTGCATTTTATTGTAGCTGGAATAGTGCTTATTGCAACACCTTCCTGAAAGCGTGCTTGATCTCCCTGTTCCTCATGCTGTAGATAATAGGGTTTAGTGTTGGAGGAACCACTGCATACAGAAGTGCCACTGTCAGATCCAGGAGTGGGGAGGAAATGGACGGGGGCTTCAGGTAGGCAAAAGCACCAGTGCTGAGAAACAGGGAGACCACAGCCAGGTGAGGGAGGCACATGGAGAAGGCTTTGTGCCGTCCCTGCTCAGAGGGCATCCTCAGCACAGCCATGAAGATGTGCACATAGGACACAACTATGAAAACAAAGCAACCAAAGCCTAAACTGACACCAAAAAAGAGAAATACAAATTCCATGAGGTAGGAGCCAGAGCAGGAGAGCTTGAGGATCTGTGGGATTTCACAGAAAAACTGGTTGACAACATTGCCTTGGCAGAGAGGCAGTGAAAACGTACTGGCAGTGTGCAGCAGGGAATTGAGAACCCCAGTGCCCCAGGCAGCTGCTGCCATGGTGGCACAAGCTCTGCTGTCCATCAAGGTCCCGTAGTGCAGGGGCTTGCAGATGGCAACGTAGCGGTCATAGGACATGATGGTGAGAAGGGAATACTCTGCTGAGAGGAAGAAGGAAAAGAAAAAGAGCTGTGCAGCACATCCTGTGTAGGAGATGGCCCTGGTGTCCCAGAGGGCGTTGGCCATGGCTTTGGGGAGAGTGGTGGAGATGCAGCCCAGGTCGAGGAGGGCCAGGTTGAGGAGGAAGAAGTACATGGGGGTGTGCAGGCGGCGGTCGCAGGCTACGGCTGTGCTGATGAGGCCGTTGCCCAGGAGGGCAGCCAGGTAGATGCCCAGGAAGAGCCAGAAGTGCAGGAGCTGCAGCTGCCGCGTGTCTGCCAACGGCAGCAGGAGGAACTCGCTGATGGAGCTGCTGTTGGACATCTGCTGTTGTTGGGCTTGGAGTCCTGCTCAGAGTGCAGAAGATAATGACAAGTCCAGACCATTCTCAGACACACTCCTCCTGCTATAATATGAAATGTTTTTATTCTCTTACAACAGTGTACATTTAGCACCATTACTTGCATTTAATTTCATGTATTTCAGCATTCCTTAAGCAGAAGCAGCATATGGAGCTCTAACCTTCCTTTTATTTTCTTATGCCTTCTCCCTGGATATTTTCATCTGTTTCATGTCTCATATCTTTACCCCAAGTGCTCTTAGAGCCCCCTACCCGAGCTTCTGTGGCATTCAGTTTCAGTTAGAAAATGCTGCCTGTTTGTAGGATAAGTGAATTATTCATGCCTACAGAAAATGAAGATAATTCCATCCTTCGAGAAAGGGGAGACTGAAAGCACATCATGTGTGAGTGTTCACAAAACAAGCAATTGATTGATGAAAAATTCTCAGAACTCTTATTGCCCCTTTTAGATTTCTGACTCCAAACCTCTTTGCCTCAGAACAGGAAATGGAAACCCCCTGCCTTGGCTCTCCTCTTGCAAAGTGCCCTCAGAAACATTCCGTTGTGCAGTGGAGTTGTGATCCCCTGCCCCAGGCAGCAGCTGTGGCAGCACAAGCCCTGCCGGGGGGCTCCTTCCCCCCACCCGTCTCCCTGCAGCACCCTGGGCAGCTCCCCGGGCAGGCTGAGTGCTGAGCCTGGCAGGCGGCAGAGTCCCATACCCGGCACACAGCCCCTGGGGCACAGCAGGGACCCTGCTCTGCAGGACAGCCCTGGGCACCCGCCTGCAGCCCCGGCTGCACAGCCTGCAGCCGTGCTGGGACATGCAGCCCTCAGGGCTGTGATTTCATACTGCAGTATGGAAGCCCTCAGCTGGAGCTGAAGGCTTTTTCCACAGTAAAGAAACATGCAGTGCCTGCATCCAGATCTCCTATGGGATGTCCCAAATTAAGTTGACCCTCTATGAAAAGCAGCTCATGGTCTGCAGTGAGACTTACCCTGTCATGGTCTGTGAGCAATGCTCCTGCAGTGAGCTCACAGCCCGCTCACACCACACACATCCTGCAAGCTCTCTTCAGTTTCTCTCCTCTCCTTCTGTCACCTGCAGGCTGTGCTGTGCACAAGAGCTGCTCCTGGGCACAGCTGTCTCTCTGCAGCCCTGCACACTTTTATGAGCTCCCTGTGTCCCAGGAGCCTGGACAGGCAAGCAGCAGATTATGTCATTTTTATCTTTCCGACTTGTCTCCCCTGACATGTCCCTGGGTCCTCATGGCCAACAGCTCCTGAAAGACAACAGCATCATGACTGTGCTTTGAAATTCGCTCAATTAACCACCACATGTCCAGTGGTCAGTGACTGATTGGAGACATATGGGGAGTGCTCCCAGAGATCGTTTGATGAAACAATAAGGGCAACCAGACAAGGAAGGCAAGGTTTGGACTTTCCCTGTGCAGGGCAGTGATCCAGCTGAGGCAGTGCAGGAGTCTCATCCCTTGACAGAAATCCTGGAGCTGAAATGGGATTCAGCTCCCTACAAACCCACAGGAGCTGGGATTCCTCTGGTTCAGTTCAGAAGAGCACAAGGAGTTGCCTGCATGTGAGCTCCTGCTCTGAGTCCTCGGACCTTCAGCTGGGAGGCAGCTGCTCACACACAGACACTGGGTGATGCCCAAGGTGCCTGGGCTGCTCCTGATGTGTGCCAGTGCTTGTAAACCATGTGGGAAATCCCTGAGATAGACAGCTCCTTCCTGGGCATCAGCCGAGGGCCAGAGAGGGGATAGCACTGGCTGTCTGGTGAATTCGCTCACAGCTGCAAGAGCAGCACAGGGCCTTCAGGAAAGCCATGCCCATGGTGTGACCATGTTGCTGTGTCAACTCCAAGGCCCACGATCAGTCTAATGTTTGTGTGCCACCTTCTGCACACTGATACCATAGATTAGCTATCCAGTCAGGCTATGTCCAGTGATGCTTTCCAATTAGGATGTTTACTTCTGTGGTTTTGCACTAATGCAAACACCAACACACAAGAAGCTAGAAATCTTGATAGAGCTGCAGGCCTGAGCTCCTGTTTGGACCATGGGGACACAGTTTAATGGCTTCCACAACTGCACTGTAGCACAAGGGGGATACCGAGTCTTTAGGATGGATGGGCGAGGAGATAAAGAAGGGTGAATGCCCTCTGTGAGAGTGCACTGAGCTCTGCCTGGGGATGGAAGAGCAGACAGGTCAGAGCTAATGGAAATGGCAAACAGAGGAGACCATCAGTGTCTTTTCCTGTCTTCCTGATCAGGGAGAGTAAATGGAAGGTGCCCTCTGCAGACAGATGGGAATCTGATGTTGTCTGTCCCTTGTCCCATTTGGTGGCCTTTGTCACTCCATTATCTGCAGCAGGGACAGCACAGCAGGGCATGTGGCATCCAGCAGATCCATGGAGAGCACAGATGGCAGCTTCTTGACCAAGCAGTGGAGGAACCAAAGAGGAGAGGTGCTCTGCTGGATCTCATACTCTCCGGCATGGAAGGACTTGTGGGAACTGCGAAGGTGAAAGGGGCATCAGGCCACGTGCAAGATGCAAATGTATCTCTTTTTATTTATTTTGAGGCTGTAAGCTTAATAGTTGATCATAAATGTCAATAAAACTGAAACAAATAATTGAAGACAAAGAGGGAAATCATTGAAATTGTGTTAACCCTTCTCAACATGAAAAATTCTCATGAGTCTTGTTCCATTTTAAGTTGTAAATATGAATCTTTGAGGTGATTTGATGTCTTTTTTTTTCTTTTACTGAAACTACAATGTTTTCCAGAACTGTGTTCGCTGGACACAAATGTCTTCAGATTCAGAGACACAGACAGCGGTGCCAGTGCCAATGCCCTGTGACTATAGCCCGGTGCCCAGCACTACTCTTCCCTGCTGCCTATTTGATGTGTCTCATCCTCCAAGTTTTTTCAGCTCTCCTAAATAAATGGCCATGGTTAAGGGCATGTTTTCAGCAGGCCATTTGGGCACAAACTACTCCCACTGCCCTCCAGATTTCTCCATCCCTTGCTCTTTGTTCAGTCAGATACCTCCCAATTATCTGTCTGATTTCTGACTTTCAGGGGGATTACTGGAATTTGTTCCATCTCCCCAAAGTCTGAGAATCAGTGAGAATGTGTTAACCCATCTCAATGTGTGAAATACTCAGAAGTCCTGATCAATTTTAAGTTGATACCTCTCAACTACCTGGCTGATCTATCCCAGGGAGATTACTGGAATTTGCTCTATCTACCAGAGTCTGATGGCCTCTGTTGTCAACTACTTCACTGTGATTCAATCTATCCTATCCTACCTCAGAATAAATCATTTCTTTTAAAAGTATTCCATATGAAAGACAAACTTCAATAGATGCAGTTTGAACATGGCATGCAGTTGATCACTGTGTTTTACTGTTCATTCAATTGCATCACCTTTCTTTCCATTTGCTGGCCAGATAAAAAAGAGAAATCTTTCCTTTTCCATGTTGAGCTGGTTCTCTGAGGAAAGCCAGTGGGAGTTGGTGCAAAGCAGTTTTAACACTGAGCGGATGAATGCAGAGGAGAAGAGTGATGTGAAGAAAAGTGATGCAAGTCCCATAGGTCCATTGTGAGCAGAAATTGTGTGGGGAGGTTGAGAAGGACCTTTGTCAACACAGTAACAGTACAGAACTCATTGGGACATCCTGGATTGGTATCAGTTGCACAGTGCTGCTTTAATGTCTTCTTTAAACCCAACTATAAATAAATAGACAATAAATTTATTCTGGATTCTTTAAGCTCTCTCCAGATATCCCTCCTTTTTGCTGAACAAGTTCTGATAACCTGAAGAAGATAACAAGATGGCATAAGGCACAGGAGATTCTTTAGGTTATAATGGTCCCAGGGTGCATTTGATGCTGAGTTCATCAGCCTCTAGTGCAGAGAGAAGTTTGCACAAAGTGCTCAACAAGACAAAGTCAGAAGTAACAGTGAAGTTTCTTGGAGTATTAATGGGCCCGCTGAGGAACATTACCAAGTAAGCTTCCCAAGGGACTTGTTAGAGAAGATAACTGGAAGCCATGACTACAGGCAGGCAAAGGCACTGGCATGCTAAGAAACCTCTCCTTTGCCTTACAAAGCAGACAGGTCAAGCCCTGATTGCAAGACCAGTGGTAGAGAGGTCCTGTATGTCATGTTGGCTCTGGGCATTTCCTGGGGCAATGTGTTGGAATTTTGTATGATGTTAAATGAAAGACATGGGGACAGAAGATCCCAGGCTCTACATGTGGTGCAAGGACGCTGTGAGGTTCATGTCCCATATGAGACCTATGTTTCATTGCAGGATGTGAGCAGGGATGTGAGAAGGTCCCAGTCTGAACAAGCAGCCAATCCCTGTGAAACTCTGAACTTCAGATCTCTCGGTTTCAGTGCCCTCCTTTGCACATTCTCCCAGAGTTTGAAGTCCTTTATGTTCTGTGGTGCCCAGAACATAGTGAGGCAGTAGCAATGCAGAGCAGAGGGACAACACTTTCCCTCACCCAGCTGGCAATAAGTTGCTTCATGCACTCCAGGGGACTGTTGTCTTTCCTGGCTGCCTTGGCACACTGCTGACTCACATTCAGTGTGATGCTGACCAGCACCCCAACCCTTTCCAGTCAGAATCCTCTCCAGTGTCCCATATCCAGTCAGTGTGTATGTCCAGCATTGCCCCTACCCAGGTGCACAATCAGGCACTTGTTCTTGTTATACTTTATGCACTTGGTGCTTAGTACCAACTGGTACCCACTTCTCTGACTTGTCCACATCTCTCTGCAAGTCCTCTCCACCCTCAGTGGAGGCAACAGCACCTCCTCATCTGGTCTCATCAGCAAACTTGCTCAGAACGTCTTCTAGTCCTGCATTCAAGTCATCTGCATAAACATGAAAGGAAAGTGGCCCCAAAATGGAACCCTGGGGACCCCGACAGTGACCATCTACCAGCCTGATGGAAAAAACTGACTATAATCCTTTGGGACTGACCTACTGGCCAACTGCTCACCCACCACATTGTGTTTCTGTCTAGCCATATGCAGAACATTCTGTCCAGAAGGTTGTTGTGAGAAACAGTATCAAAATCTCCACTGAAATCCTCAAGGATTACATCAACTGGCTTCCCTTGGTCAACTAAACGGATAACTGTGTCACAGAATGAGCTTAAATTAAACAGGACCTTTGCCTCACAAACTTGTGTTGGCTGCGACCAATGACAGAATTGTCCTTCAGCTGTTTTTCCATAACTCCCACCATCATTTTCTCCATAATTTTACCAGGCTCTGGACTGACAGGTCCATAATTGCCCATGTCATCTTTCTTGCTCTTCCTTACAATGAGACAACATTTGCCAGCTTCCTGTCAGCTGGCATGACCCTAGACTTCTTTAGATGCAATTGAAATGAGAGCCCAGAGCACACTAAGTTTTCATCATTGAAAGAAAGTAGATGTGCCATAGCTTTGCAATGTCTTGAACTCCAGAGTATGCCACAAATGGAGCAGAGGGGAAGATTTGCCTCTTCTGTAGTGAACTCATTCTTTTGGTAAGCAGAATAACACTACCTGATACATGGGGACTGTGTCTCTGCTCTGCTCTGCTCAGCTCACAGGGCAGCGGTCTGGCAGGGTGTTGCTCTCATGTCAATGCAGGTAAACTCACTTTAATCCTTTTTCCTCTGTAAATGCTTCCTCTATTTCTATGCTCAGATACACTTCCACATTCCCTCAACTACACTTTCATATATCATTAACAATTACACTTTCTTATACCATCAAAACAGTTTGTCAAAACGTACAGTTCTTCAGTTCACATAAACTCCCTTAATACAGTCTGTATTCTTCAGTTATAAACACTGTGCCACAGAACCAGCACTGATTGAACCACCTCCCTCACACACTTCCTCGCAAGCAGTACATAGTATTACATAAATGGGTTGACACTCATTGGTCGGGTGGAATGTACACCTCTCCTCAGGACAATCTTACTAATCTACAGAGTACAAACTCCTGTCTTCTTACATACAAGCAGAAAGTACTTATGAGTGGACACACAACACAGTCTTTCACTTTGTCCGTGTCTGGCCATTTCCCTCACAGGAGGAAGGAAACATGGATCGGGACTCGGCACTCACCCTGCAGCTGTTCTGTGTCTCACTCACACCACACTCACTCTGACATTTAGATCAAAAACCATGGTTTATTCATACTACACAATGCTGACAACGTTTTCTAGCTGGAATCTTAATAACACTCATACTCTGGTCGACCAGTTGCAAACGTTAATGTTTTTCCCAGAGTCGGCTTGACACACGGTACCAAACACTTAAAGCAGATGATAATATTGAACATACAACCTGTAACCCCCGTGATTACAACTTGGAGAACCCAGGCTACCATTTGACAGGCTATCCACTATATCCCATACCCGTAGGAGAGACCAACCTAGGTCCCTCCTATTGTCACCCACCTGGGAGAGAGTACTTGTTCTTGTTTCCATTCATATGACATACAGTTCCCTTTCATAGGAACTCACCCAAGGAGTCTTCCTACCCCAGCTGGCAACCAAAGCCATGAGCTCACCTCCCTGGGAGCAGCACGTATGGCTGTAAACTGTGTAGGATGTCTCCTCAAGACATATGGGCTCCACTTACCATACACATACCTGGTCCACCTATGGGTGGTCCTTGTCTGTCCCTGCAGTGATCAGGTGAGGAAGGGAGTCCTTCAGAGAAATCTCAGGGTGCGCCAAAAGTGTCTCCCTCTCAGCTGGTCCTGCAGCGAACAGAGCTGGTCCCACCTGGGCCGCCAAATTGACTACAGGAATTGAACTCTATAACCTCTATAACTGATACAGTCTCCCATGACATCCTTATAACAAAGCTGAGGAAGTATGGGATAGGTGATTGGACAATGAAGTGGGTCGAGAATTGGCTGACTGGCAGAGTGCAGAGTGTTGTCGTTGGCGGTGCAGTGTCTGGCTGCAGGGCTGTAACGAGCGGCATCCCCCAGGGGTCTGTGCTCAGTCCGGTCTTGTTCAACATCTTCATCAATGACCACCCTCAGCAAGTTTGCTGATGACACGAAGTTGGGAGGATTGGCTGACACAACTGAAGGCTGTGCTGCCATTCAGCGAGACCTGGACAGGCTGGAGAGCTGGGCAGTAAGAAACCGGATGAGGTTTAACAAAAGCAAGTGTAGAGTCTTGCACCTAGGGAGAAATAATTGCATGCACCGGTATAGGCTGGGGGAAGAGCTGCTGGGGAGGAGCTCTGCTGAGAGGGACCTGGGCGTCCTGGTGGACAACAGATTAACCATGAGCCAGCAGTGTGCCCTTGTAGCCAAAAAAGCCAATGGCATCCTGGGGTGCATTAAAAAGAGCGTGTCCAGCAGGTCGAAGGAGGTGATCCTCCCCCTCTACTCTGCCCTGGTGAGGCCTCATCTGGAATATTGTGTCCAGTTCTGGGCTCCCCAGTAAAAAAAAGACAGGGATCTCTTAGAAAGAGTCCAGCAGAGGGCCACTAAGATGGTGAAGGGCCTGGAGCATCTCCCCAATGAGGAGAGACTGAGGGAACTGGGTCTGTTTAGCCTTGAGAAAAGAAGGCTGAGAGGGGACAGGATCCAGGTTCTATAAATATTTGAGGTGTGGGGGGCAAAGTGTTGAGGCCAGACTCTTTTCAGCAGTGTGTGGAGACGGGACAAGGGGAAACAGACAGAAACTGCACCATAGGAAGTTCTGCACTAATGTGTGCAATAACTTCTTTACGGTGAGAGTGACAGAGCACTGGAACAGGCTGCCTAGGGTGGTTGTGGAATCTCCTTCTCTGGAGATATTCAAGACCTGCCTGGATGCTGAGCTGTGCAACGTGGTGTAGGGAACCTGCTTTGGCAGGGGGCTGGACTCAGTGGTCTCTGGAGGTCCCTTCCAACCCCTACAATTCTGTGATTCTGTGAATATCATGGAGTTGTTTGGATGGGGAAAGACTACCCCTTTGAATGACCTTTTGTCAGGGCATGTCCTGGGATTCCTAGGATCCTCAAAATGCAGCACTGCTTCTGTCACTGAAAAATGGGGCCCTGTGTGGGACGGAGGGAGGGTCCATGAGTCCCTGGCCCACCTGACTGAGTATTTCCATGGTCTTAGCAAAGACATACTTACAACTTGAGAATGACAGTTAGCTGTGTTCATGGTGGCATGGCCACTTTTAATGGCCTTGAACTGTCTGAACATAACTGAAGAGGCTCAGGCTGATGCAAATCAGCTATTGAATGATAGTGTTGAAAAACTGGAAAGACAGGTGGCAGTTTTGATGGGGAAAAAACCTAATTCAATCATTCTCCTATGGAAGATCAGGAACATCTCTCTGGAAGACCATGGGGACCCTGTACAAGGGAATCTGTATAAAATGGACTCTGTAAATGAAGGCACTAAAAGGTCAGATTTTGAGGTTCCATTTGGACTAGATCTATTTGAGATCTGACTGATTGTAACCCAAAAATGAAAAAAAAAAAAAAAAAAAATGCAGGATAGGCTGGTGGGAGTGCCCTGACCAGTATCCAACCCCCCAAACCCTGCTGCCCATAATACAGCAGCTGAACTGATGGATATAGTACAGTGGTTTAGACAGAAACCAAGAGAGCATGCCAGCATAGCTGCTCTGGTTATGGGACATGGAGGCAGAAAGCGCTGTGGTGAATGGACTGGAAATTTCAAAACTGACATCCATTACTACTCACCCTGCCCTCAGGCAAAGACTGTATGCTCTGTCCAACATAATGAGGATAGCCATTTGATCAGTGAATGATTTATGGCTGTGTGTCATATAACATGGCCAAATAAGAATGACATACCATTAAATATCAGCCTGTGGTCCTCTATGGAGGACTAACAAAATTATATTAGAGAATTAGGCATGAAAGAGGCAATCTATGAAGATGATTTTGAGAGCCCAGTCAATAAATTTTTCATCAGGAACGAGGGATCTCATCCTACAGCCATCACCTTTACATCAGTATGGGTCTATGTTATCCATACTGAACCCCCCAGTGGCCCTCAGGTGCTGTAATACAACAGGCTGCCCAATTGATGGGGAGACAAGAGTGCCTACGGCCAGATGCAGGCTCTGAATGGTGGTGGAAAGGTCTGAGAAAGGCAGAGAACCATCTGCTGCCATGACTTAGGCGTCCAGCCCCTAAGGTAATCCAGTCTGGACCCATTAGGGTCTTGAGACAACAAATGTTTAAAGACCAGATTAGAGCAGGAGTTCAGTTTAAAAAGATCGATGGACAGCATAATCAGGAAAAAATATCTGTTAAACAGGCCCAAGCACTGAGTATTTATAGTCCAACCTTTTCAGCCAAACTAGATGTGAATGTAACTCAAGAAGGGTCTGGATGGGGGCTCTGGCAGAGCCAGAGTTCTTTGTGAACCCCTATGAGGTTTTGGCCACAGGTTTGGCATGGAGCAGAATAAAGATACATCACAGTTGAAAAGCATTTATTGGCTACCTATTCTACACTACAGGTGGTAGAACCAGTAGCTCAGATTTCAGAGGTTATCGTTAAACAACAAGGCCAGTCCAGGGGTGGGTAAAAGATCTAACACACATCTCTATGATGGGGGTGGCCCAATCACAAGCAGTGGTGCGCTCAGTTGTTCTGCTTGCCTGCTCCTCAAGGAGTTAAGAGAAATCTATGCCTGTTGCGTGTTCGAGTGCATGCGCAATGCCATGTGGAGGGCTTATCACAATAAAGATTGGCGGATTTGCTGCGTAGACCGGTCAGAACTCAGATCTGCGTTGTGCTTCCTGTGGCACCAAACGCCCAACAGTGGCAGTTCCGTGTATTGGCCAGCAGGTGGCAGCAGAGACCACGGAAAGAACGTTTGCGGGACAGACCCTGGGGATCCGTTCTCTTTTGATTATAGGGGAAGAACACAAAGATGGAAGAGGAGGGAAGGGGAAAAAAAAAAAGAAAAAAAGAAAAAACCAAACCACAGCAAACAAATAAAAACTTCTCCAAACGTAGCAAACTTGAATGTCTGTCAATAAATAAATGAGTAATTGAACTGATGTCCGTTTCAGACAGTCCCCTGTAGAATCAGGGTAAGGGTTAGGATTAGAGTTACATTGCAGGTTAATGCTGTTATCTTTACAGCTCCTGTGAGGGTTGGGGTCTGGGTCAGGTGTTTAAAAAATGAAATGAAAAAAGAATTAAAAAAATATATTGAAAGCTTCAGATTTCCTTAATCTTTGTGGGAATCATATAATGTGCAACTCAGATCTACCTCTTCGTACCTCTTTTGTGGTGTAGGGAACCTGCTTTGGCAGGGGGACTGGACTCAGTGGTCTCTGGAGGTCCCTTCCAACCCCTACAATTCTGTGATTCTGTGAATATCATGGAGTTGTTTGGATGGGGAAAGACTACCCCTTTGAATGACCTTTTGTCAGGGCATGTCCTGGGATTCCTAGGATCCTCAAAATGCAGCACTGCTTCTGTCACTGAAAAATGGGGCCCTGTGTGGGACGGAGGGAGGGTCCATGAGTCCCTGGCCCACCTGACTGAGTATTTCCATGGTCTTAGCAAAGACATACTTACAACTTGAGAATGACAGTTAGCTGTGTTCATGGTGGCATGGCCACTTTTAATGGCCTTGAACTGTCTGAACATAACTGAAGAGGCTCAGGCTGATGCAAATCAGCTATTGAATGATAGTGTTGAAAAATTGGAAAGACAGGTGGAAGTTATGATGGGAAAAAACCTAATTCAATCATTCTCCTATGGAAGATCAGTAACAACTGTCTGGAGGACCATGGGGGCCCTGTACAAGGGAATCTGTATAAAATGGACTCTGTAAATGAAGGCACTAAAAGGTCAGATTTTGAGGTTCCATTTGGACTAGATCTATTTGAGATCTGACTGATTGTAACCCAAAAATGAAAAAAAAAAATAAAAAAAAATGCAGGATAGGCTGGTGGGAGTGCCCTGACCAGTGTCCACCCCCCAAACCCTGCTGCCCATAATACAGCAGCTGAACTGATGGATATAGTACAGTGGTTTAGACAGAAACCAAGAGAGCATGCCAGCATAGCTGCTCTGGTTATGGGACATGGAGGCAGAAAGTGCTATGGTGAATGGACTGGAAATTTCAAAACTGACATCCATTACTACTAACCCTGCCCTCAGGCAATGACTTTATGCTCTTGTCTGGAGGGCTTATCGCAATAAAGATTGGCGGATTTGCTGCGTAGACCGGTCAGAACTCAGATCTGCGTTGTGCTTCCTGCGGCACCAAACGCCCAACAGTGGCAGTTCCGCTTATTAGCCAGCAGGTGGCAGCAGAGACCACGGAAAGAACGTCTGTTGGACAGACCCTGGGGATCCGTTCTTTTGATTATAGGGGAAGAACACAAAGATGGAAGAGGAGGGAAGGGGGAAAAAAAAAAGAAAAAAATCAAACCACAGCAAACAAATAAAAACTTCTCCAAACGTAGCAAACGTGAATGTCTGTCAATAAATTAATGAGTAATTAAATTGATATCCCTTTCCCGCCCCCCCCTCCCCCCCCCCCAACTTCTGAGATGAAAAAAAACCACTTCTTTTAGAAGAAAACAGAGTAGTAACAACTTCTGTACCTACATTCACCACTCTGAGATCCTGTCTGGGTCTCCCAAGGCTTGTAAATAACCACTGGGTCGGTTCTGATGTCGTGTGATTTGTTGTCAGTTCTCTCATGGTTCTCCGGTCAGTTCTCCGGTGCCAGGATCTGCCACAGGGCATTCTGACCACGGGCATCATGTTTCTACGCTGCCACCTGCATTTAACAGGCAATGGGACTGCCCAGCATGTGCAAGGCAGCACCTCTTTCACACCACCAGAATGTTTAAGGCTGTTGGGATTGTTGTTAGCGGCCCATTAACACTGAGGCTAGAGATACCCTTAGGATTGACATTACTATTAGCATTACTTTGATGGTGCCCTATCTGGGTCATTTCCAGGGGATGTCAGGAGTAAGGCACAGTGTCAGGAGAAAAAGAACAGACTCTGTTACTTTATAAACGTGATAATAGAGAGAGTTCATTGGAAAAAATACAACTCTTAAATAATGCAAAGCATGCTTCTGATTGGATGCAGGCATCATCTGGGCTCTGATTAATATTACTCTTAAGGTAAAGATTATTGTTACCATAATGATTTTTTTTTTTTGATTATGATCAGGGTTATGGTTCCTTTTGCTACAAACTTCTAGCATCATTTTTGTTGTTGCATTTGGAGTTAGGGACAATTTTAGAATCAGGGTAAGGGTTAGGATTAGAGTTACATTGCTGGTTAATGCTGTTATCTTTACAGCTCCTGTGAGGGTTGGGGTCTGGGTCAGGTGTTTAAAAATGAAATGAAAAAAGAATTAAAAAAATATATTGAAAGCTTCAGATTTCCTTAATCTTTGTGGGAATCATATAATGTGCAACTCAGATCTACCTCTTCGTGCAGTGACTGCCTGTAAATTTGCTGGAGCCTAATATAATATGGCCTTGTGCTTTCCACTAACTCACCTTCATTTCATTTTCATTACATTTGCTTGGTAGTCAGATTTTGGTGTGTGGATATTTTAAAACAATCTAACTGACATTAGCAAAAAATTAAAAATAAAATTAAAAAAAATGCACAACAGCATCGTATCAATTTTTATAGATAAGATAAAGAAGAGCAGTTTCCCTTAGTTTTCTGTGCCTCTTTACTTTCTTACCCTCTCCCCTTGTGTGAGAAACTCTCAAAGTCAAAGATTTCTAGTTAGGCAAAGATGGCAGCGATAGCAGCAGTGCTTATTCATTATTGCAATACTGCGCGCACATCCCCTATTGGCAAGGGAGAAACTGCACACCAGTCAGTGAAATCAATTCTGTTCTGTGCCCTAAACCCACTGCAGGTGATGCTCTCATGGCTCTCATTGGTTGAGCATCTCAGGCTCACAGACTCCTCGAGACTGTGGCTAGGATTCATTTCCATAGAAGGTCAATTACCAACCTCTTGTTTTTAGGTCTGCCTTGTACTTTTCTGCGGACAGAGAAGGGCAATGTTTCCAAAAGTCAGTACATTCATTCTGTCCTGTGCTGGGCTCTACCCACCCTGTATTTATCTTGTGCTTGTCTCAATTCTCCCCATGTCAGAATGCCCCCAGTCTGAACTTAATTCTGTTCAGCAACTTTCTTGGTGGAAAAACTACTTATACAGCTGTTTTACAAGAGGGTTATACATTCAGTTAGGGCCTACACTATGTACTGAAAATACTGGAAACTTCCACTGCAAAAACACAATCTACCTCTCCCATCTGTGCAGCCTTGCAGACCCAGAGCATGCCAGGTTATTTCTGCTTTCATAGCATTTGCATGCTGTAGGGTGAGCACAAGGTTCTGCTGCTTGATTCTTCTGCAAGAGCTGCCTACCGGCAAATGGTTGCAGGGATGGAGGATGTGACAGAAAGCATTTGTCTCCACAAGAGCAGAGTTACATTCAGTGCAGAGTGTGAGAGTCAGGTTGGTGTGGAAAAGCACTGACACGCTGGGGATGATGCAGTGCTCACATGTCTAACACTCACAGACATTACTGTCAGAAGGATGGTGCTCTGTTGTGCTTCTACCTTTGGCAGCCCCTGGAGAAATGCTATGGCACACAGAACACCTTTGTATTGCACTGACTGCTGCCATGCAGCATGGATTTAACACACCAAATCCAGAGGAGCATGACTGCATCTAACTGCCCTGAGAAAAACTACTGTAGCTGAAGAGATGAGGAGGCAGCTGCTCATCTGCAGAACAAGCAGTACTGCCAGACATTGGGCCAGGTGAGCACCTCCTGCTGCAGCGTGATGATGACAGGGCTGGAGATGATCTGCAAAGCCAGCTTAAAAGTGGGAGACGTGAGTCAACATGGCAGGAGGACAGAGGTGTTAGGGAGCAGCCAAGGCATCAAAGAGTATCAGAAGGCTTTGAAAAGTATCACAAAGTGACAGCCAGGAAGACTGGGATATATCATGAGCAGCAACCTGGATGCTAGAGATTATTTGCTCCCATACAAAATGGTAGAGATCTTGCTGCAGACATCCCAAAGCCAGCCAAAATGGGAACCCAGAGCTCTGCCTGCACGAACCCCACAGCCATAGCATTGCAAGCTGAGCTGTCTTGCTGTTTGTTGCATTCATCCCAATCCCTGTGATTGAAGACTCAGAATGCAGTCGAGGCGATGACTGAGCATGAGAGTGACTTTATTCAATAAAAGACAGGAGGGCTTGAGAGGTCAAGGGTGAAGATGGGACTCCTCTTGTCAAGATGAGAGTGGCTCAGAGCTGGTGCTGCTGCCTGGTGCCTGGGACTGGCAGCCTGACTTTAAGTCCCCATCTAAGATGCTCAGCTTCACCTCACTGATGCTGACCTGCTCCTGCATGGTGGTGCTGCTGCTGGGAGACTCGGGCTGTGCTTGGGATGGGCAGCACTGCAAAGGCGCTGGGTCACAATCCAGGCAGGTGACTGCTGTGTCTGGCAGGCTCAGGTCACGAGCTTCAGCAGAGCCAGGAGATATGAGAGCATGAACGTGGATGAGCCCCTTGTGTCCATCACTGTTACCATGTGGAAGGCTGTCATCCGAATTGCAGCGATTCATGCTTAATAAGAACTCTCCATTGATGGAAAGACACTGCTTGGTTTGGATCTTTGGGGTTGACAAGGGCTCGAATCACCTAGGAAGGCATAGAAACACAAGGGTTAGTTTCAAACATTTGCAAGTTGAATCATGAAAGGTTGTTGATACTTGGTAATAGAGTGGCGGCAGGAAGAAGCAAGTAGGCTTGAAGCAGCATAGCCACTGTCTTGAAAGTGATCCTCATTCAGGTCCAGCTCGTGTGTTGTTTCACTGTAATCTGCTTCTTTGGGTCTACCTAGTGGGCAGCAACACTCGAGCTGTTACTGATATCATTGAAAAGAACTGGAGACAATTGTTCTATTCCTAAGAGCTTCAAGGTGCCTAGAAGCACAAATAGAAACCAGCAGTATTTAATCACTTCACCAAAAGGAAGGTCAAACACCTGAGCTGTGAAGAGCAGTTACAGAACCTATGCATAAGATCACACCAGACATACTTTGTTCTAACAACAGTTATGGCACATAGTCCATTTCCTCCAATATTCCCAAAATGAAATGATGTGGAGCATTACAGGGAAAGAAACACTGCACACAGACACTATGACCCTGATTAGACTCAAGCAGCAGACTTAAAACAAGTCAGAGTTTTTGATTCCAGGATATTTCAGGACCTATCGTGTGAAATTCAGTTACACAACAGTGCCTAGGTGCCTGCGTTTCAAGCAACTTTCAGATCACAGCCATGTAAAATAAAAACAAATTCAGTGCAGAAATAGCAAGCCTGTACCTTAATACTCATGAGATTATCCATTTTTTACTGCATTCTGACTAAGTTCTAAAACTTGCTCATCCCAGTTCACTTCAACAAGTTCCACCAATTCAAGCAATGCAGTTCTGAGATCTGGTGTATGTTAGGCAGATAGAATTGAACAGTGCAGAAATAATCTCTGACAGCTTTAAGAGCTCTGTTCTGCTTACAAACTCTCAGTCCAAAACTATTCACAGTTTTAAGGAAATGAACACCTGAAGCAGTTGGATCATCTGCCATTTGCCGCATTCTGCTTCTTGGCATCATGATTAGCACAAAGGGTTTTCTGCTGTCCTGCAGAGATGGACAAAGTCCTGCTTACAAATGGACCAGGTTTCAGTGTACAGCAGAGTTTGTACCAGACTAACAAGCCACGTCATTCAATTCATGTGCTCAGGTTGTTATGCACTCCGAAAGGAAACAGAACTAACTGTTGGATTCTGAAGGCAATCTGTGGGGTCCTACATTACCTCCTGATTCTGGAAGAGGAAATTCTAATAGCAAATGCAGAACTTTGATCTTTGTAGACATGAGAAGAGCTGGCATTTAGGAACATTCATTTCAGGGAAATCAAATGATGTGTCTATATTTTTACTACAGATAGTATAGGGAGCAGCCAGTTGAAGAACCAGATACAAAAAAATCCAGCCCATTGGCAGGAAAATACTTCTCCTTAAATTCTGTATGCTATCATGGTACAGAATTAGGCTACAGTGCCACATAGGCCAACCAAGCGTAGAACCAAATCCACAAAATACTGGTAGACAAAGCAGCAAAAACAGGGACAATATTCAGCAGACAGGCCTTTCTACCCACAGCTCAGCATGTTCTGCCATCCGAAAAGCAAGGCCTCTTGTCAAGCTCAGCTATTTCCCTTCTCAGTGTATTCTAGCACCACTGATACCCACTGGTATCCTCCTGTAGAGTGCCATCATATTGTCATCATCCAAAGGAAAAACCCACACAGCAGAGCATACAGCAGTACACCCATGCTCCAAATATCCGCCTGAAAAACAAAAAGACAAGCTTACAAACCTGAAGCACCTCAAATGGCTTCCTGACAGACTGGATTGTCTGCCCTTGCCAAAGCCCACATATAGCCCATGAAAAGCTGGCTCTTTCCCTCAGGAAATAAAACCTTATCGTCCCAGAGAAAGCATATAACCCTCATTCAATTGCCCTTTCACTCAGCTTATAGCACTACTAAAACCAGCATCTTCACCTTAGCTCATCACACTGCTGCAGTTCCTTTTACAAGGATTTCACTGGCAAAAATGAAATCAAAGCCGTCACAAGGGATTTAGCACAGTTACGTGTTACTGGCTACGAGAGCTGTCAGCACAGTCACCTGTCTGGCTTTGCTGCTGTTCGGTTCTCTTTATGTAGAGGCACAACAAGGTTCAGACACAGTGCAGTTCTCACTTTGCCTGTAAAGAAAAAGGAGGCTTGAAAAGCAGCGTGTGGAAAACAAAGAAACAAGAATTAGAACAACAGTGGGGCCATGGCACTTGTAGGAATTGCTCCGCCTTTAACAGCGATTCAAGAAGTACGAGGGCATCCCAAACCAGACCAGTTTGGACAGATTAACAACTGCAAGTAGTGGGTTCCAAAATTCCAGACATGAAATCAAAGCTGGAAAAACTCTTCACATTTTCATCTCTCAATTTTTAGTTCATTGTGCATTACAACGGAAACAATTCTTCACATACAACTTGGAAGCTAAAGACAAGTCTGACAAAACAGACTGCACAGAAATGATGGATAATTAACAGAGCAAATTGCTCTTTCAAACACTTAGTAATAGAAAGAGATCTCTGAAGTTGCTGTTCTGTAGAGCCCCAAAGCAGTCGCTTGAGGCAGTTCAGGATTAGCCAGAGACGAACCAGCCAGCTGTGTGAACTGAGACCAATTGCACTTTTCTAGTCTGTGGCCACTGACAGCTTCTGAGAGCTACCAAGCGATGCAACCTAGCAGAATTCAGAAGGGAAACCAAGAGAGCCTACCTGAGCTCCACTGCCTTTAAATGCTCTGTGGAGAGGGAAGGGAAAGAGGGGAAAACAAACACCGCTCTACATCCCTCTGAGCCAATAGACACTTTGCCCTGGATTAGCTCTGGTGCTGCATAAGCTGGGCTTCCACAGCATGTGTTCAGGCGGTAATCAAGGCCTGCCTGGAATAACACAAAAAATAGAGAGAAACGTTTGCTTTAACAGAGTTTATGTCTTCTGGTCATAACACTTGAGAAGCCTCAGAGGCTTCTTCTCCTGTGCATATTTTCATTCATCTTAGAGTTTGCTTTCATTCAATGTGACCTCTCTAGGCAAATATTGTCTAAGACCATGAGCATCACATAAATGTGCAGATCTCAAGCTGCTCACTTATCTAGTACCCTTCGCATGATGCTTTATTTTCCTCAGCTGATCATCTAGATTGTGTCTGTTGATTGTGCAACAACAGCCTGTTGATCTCGATTACCTGTGAGAGGCTCTAACTTTGGCCAGGAAAAATCATTTGAGGATAAGTAATTATCTGGGACTCAGTAAGTCTTCCCATGCTTTCATAACAGCAGAGATACACACACACACAAACTCGTGGAACCCCACTGCTTTGCACAATCCTGTGCACTCACCACATGCCCTCCAGCAACCAAGGATTGCAGAGATGCTCCAGACTGTGCCAGAGATGGAATCTCAGAGTGCTGGGACATTATTGATCACTAAGGAAAACACTTGGAAGCATATTCAATCTGCAGAAGCTGTAATTACTGGGCACAGTTAGCTTTCCTATGGCTCAGCTGGAGGAGGCGGGTGCTCTCATACATCTGAGACACTCGCACAATGTTGGGATCATTCTGATGGAAACTATGTCTTCAGATATCATGGTTAAAACCATCCAAGATGATCATGCAGAGCCTTAGCTCTTGAGCAGCACTTCCTCCCCACCCTTCACTACTCCAAGCAGCTCCAACAAACTTCTCAGAAGAAATCCAGGCCAGCACAGACCTGGCAGACCAGAACCAAGTGCAGCTTGTGGGACGGCAGTGCCCACTCCTTGCTTCCACCCTGCTCCAGCAGGTTAAGGAGTCTGAGCCTCACTGGCCTTTGACAACTCAAGACTTTCAGCACCTCATGCCAACATTTCTCACTAAGATACACCTAAGGCATTGAATTCTCTTCTCACTACCTCCTCCCAGTCCTCCCCTAGGAACAGAAACAATTCAGATTCTACAGCAAACTACAGCATCTGCACTGCAAGAGCACACTGAACCACCTGCAACAATGAAACATGGTTTTGGAGAGTGGGTATGAAAACACACCTTTAGACAGCTGTCTCCCTGTAGCCAAAAGGAAACCAAGAAGGAAAAGTCCAGCCTGAAACATGCCCATGCTACTAGCCCAGGTTTTTCACAGTCAATGCAGAATCCATCCTGTTCTTGAGGTAACAAACGACCAGTGAGTCTCCCGTTGCTCCACCCCTTCTCCTTCAAAGCCTGAAAAAGAAAGAATAAACAAGCAGAAGAAACCCAGACGTACCTTTCCACACACAGAGCAGAAAGTGGAACAGCAGTTGTCTCCTTCCTGAGACATGGTGGGGAGCATCCCAGAGGAAGCCCAAGTTCTTTGCTTCTCTCCACAGGGACTTCAAGCACTCTTGGCAAGAGCTGCTTTGGTTCTTTCTTCAATTGCTTCCATCACCAGAATCTCCTTTGGAAAAGGAACCCGAATGAAAGAATCAGCAAATGAAAAAGAATGAGCAATAGCCACTTTACCAGCTTTCTTCTGACACTCAATTTAGACTCTTGACTCGGGCAAGGTCTTAAAATCAACTGGTTACAAGAACTGTCCGAAAATATATCCAGCTTCTGTACAGCTGCCATTCTTTCTGACAGCGAGTGTAATCACAGAATCATAGAATGGCCCGGGTTGGAAGGGACCTCAAGGATCATGAAGATCAATCACCTCCCTGTCCCTGCTGGCCATCCCCTCTTCTGATGGAGCCCAGGGGACCATTTGCTCTCTGAGCTGCAAGAGCACGCTGATGGCTCACGTTCTGTTTTTCATCCACCAGGACCCCCAGGTCCTTCTCTGCGGGGCTTCTCTTAAGGACTGCTCCTCCCAGTCTGTAGAAATGCCTGGGATTCCTCCAGCCCAAGTGCAAAACCTTGCACTTTGCTGTGTTCAACCTCATTAGATTCACGTAGGCCAACCTCTCGGTTGAGCTCCCTCTGAATGGCATCCCTTCCTTCCACTGCGTCAGCCGCACCACTCAGCAAACAGCAGAAGGTGCACTCCATTGCATCATTGGTGTCTCTGATAACCATGTAAAAAAGCACTGGTCCCAAGACAGACTCCTGGATGACACCACTTGTTATCGGCCTCCACCTGGACATAGAACCATGAATCACCACCCTCTGTCTGTGGCCTTTCAACCAATCCCTTATCCACCAGGTGGTCCACCTGTCAAATCCACATCCCTCCAGTTTAGAGATAAGGATGTGGTGGAGGGCAATGTCAAAGATCTTGCTCAAGTCCAGGTCAATGACATCTGTTACCTTCCTTTTGTCCACAAATGCCGTCACTCCATCATAGAAGGCCACCAGACTGGTTAGGCATGGCCTTCCCCTGCTAAAGCCACGCTGCCTGTCTTGGATCACATGCTCATTTCTTATGTGATCAAGCATGTCTTTGAGGCAGATCTGTTCTTCACCATCTACATCAGTTACACATTTGAATCAAATAATTGGTGTTCCTGTCACCAAGAAAACCTCTTTGTCTTCTACTCCTGCTGCACTTCTGTGCTTTCATCAGAAGCAAAGGAAGAGACCACCTCCTAGATCCAAATTTTAAGAAACCAACACCCAATAGGTGTCATCTGAAGTAAAATAGCAGAGAAATTAAGATGACTCTTCTGCATCCAGCTTGGATCACTCCCTCACTCAGGCACACCACCATCAGATCAAGGAGATGCTGCCTTCAGCTTAGAGACTGTATGGGAAATCACAGCTTGAACCTCTGATTAATCAGCTGAGGCAAGTATTGGGTCAGCTGCGGGAGCACAGGTGAGAGTAATCTAGCTGTGCTCCCAGAAGGGGTGGACCTCGACTCAACCTCCTCTGAGACCTCATTTAAAGGCTGACCACCACTGAGACAGCATGTCTTAGAGATTGCTCCCTAGTTGAGGCTGCCTCAGCTTTCTAGTCAAGGTATCGATATTGGTGAGTTTCCCTTTGCTAATAACCTTAGGCTATTTACCACCATCTTGGTTAATATCTTTTTATTAACCACCCTTACAGAGACCATAAGGGTTTGGGCTTCCAAACTCTCAGCAAGCATTTGGATCAGCCAGCTTCCTGCCGAGGAGCCCCCTGCATCACTGCTGCCTATTCTGGTACCGGACCCGCAGATGCTTCAGAGCTCATTAGCATGGACTTCCTTCCTCCCCTCAGCAGCTGCTCCTGCACTCACCTTCATTCCTACTCAGATACCGGCCGCTTCCAGCACCAGCTGACCTGCAAGACACAGAAAGGAAAGGTGGGAGTCATGCAAACGTACAAGCCCAAGGCTGTGTCACCACCACACATGGCAGCCTCGGGAAGTCAGCTGAAACTACAGCCTTTGTCAGAATGGAAACAGGCACCGTCAATTAAGTGTGACCTCTGAACTCATTGCCACCATCAGAAATAGGCACTGAAATCGCTCACTTCACTGCAGCTGGTTAACTCCAAATTCTTTTGCTTTTGGGAAAATGCGGACACGGAATTGAAGGACACCAGAAAAACGACATCTACTTCATTGTAGGTGGTTAAGCTTGGAAGCAGGACTTGAGCAAGAAATGCTTCTCAGCTCCTTGAAAGGCACTAATCCTGACCTCTGCCACAGGTGGCTGAGTGACACAAAAGTTGAGCTGCCCATTCAGAAGCACATGGAGCAGGCCATGGAGCGGTTACATACCAACACATGAACAGGCACTTTCCCATTGGAAGGGAAATCCCTTCTCCCTGCCATGCCATGCCCACACCGCTCCTCAGGGCTGCACTGACAGCACAGACAGAATTGAAACATCTTTTGTCATCATTGTGGTTTTTCACAGACCCAGACAATGAGATACTGGGTTGCTGTGTGGGTTCCCAGGCGGCACTGCCATTTCCAAGCCATTGCTTCCTAGGGGCACAGAAAGGAAAACGCCTGAACAAAATTTCACCCAGAGATTGCTATTTTACCATTCTTCCATGCAAAACAGGAGGACAGTACAGCGGATTTGTGCAGCTGCATCAACACCCTGGGTGCTAAAGGAATGCAAAGACAGAAATATCAAAACTACAAGGAGGGAAGCTATGTTTAGTAATATCTTTTCTCATTTACAACAGGCAGTTGGCACTACTAAAGGAAAATCCCAGGCCTCAGGTTCTGACAGTGCGACAATCTGGCACGGACTCAGATGTGAGTGATCCAAATGGTTTATTCCAGGTTCTAATACCACTTCTGTGAATTCACACGTTTTCTCTCTTAACTTTCCCACAGCCTTCACATGTCCACAGAACATCCCACAAACTCTCCTTTACGGCGCACGTAGGCACTCATCCCACCAGAGCCATCAGTCATTCCTAGCCATGTGCTTCTCCTCCAGTCACGGACAGTATCACACGGCCATAATGCATCTTAAATGACTTAGTTTTTCTGTTCTTTCTGGAGGTGTCCTTGGTTCCTAGCCTTACCTTCTCATGCCGTTCATCTTCCTCTGCAGCTCCTGCTCTGAAGAGTCTTCTTATGTTCCCACATGACAGGAAGAAAATGAAGACACAACCCCTGCCACCAAGGTCAGCTCTGCAGCACACGTTACCTGAGGAGCACTTGGCTACTCATGCAAACTGCACAGTGCCAGGAAGATTGTTACATGTTGCACTTCTTCTTCTCCTGGCTCAGAAATTAAATTTTCTACCTAGAAAATGGAAAACAAACAAACAAGCAAACAAAAAACAACAACAAAAAAAAACACCTCACCTGACATAAAGGAGACATGATTGTTACTATGGAATTCCGGAGGGCAAGGTATTTGCCCTCTCTATGAAGAAGCTGACTGCAAAGGACTAAGAACAGCCACGATCACGTTGAGAACTTGCGGGTAAAATTCAGGACTGAACCAATAATGGGCTTCTGGAGGTGAGGGTCTGCTCCAGGCCGCCTGGTCAAGGGAGCCTGTTGATGGGCCCTGCTTACTGCAGCTACCAGAAGCACCGCGCTCACTGACTCTCAACTTGATGGGGGATTCCAGTCAGGCTGGGAAATCAGCATGGCTGGCTGCAAGCTGTCTGAGAGACTGCTGGACTGCACTGGGAATAACTTTGTGGGCCAAGCATTAAGCACACCAAGCAGAAGGGAAGCATTACTGGACATGCTGCACAGCAGGGGTTAAGACTGGAGGTGGTCAGGGCTGTAGTGACCATGCCCTCCTAGAGTTCCTCATCTCAAGGAATGCGGGCCTG
Organism: Coturnix japonica; assembly: GCF_054131305.1. Taxonomy (NCBI): domain Eukaryota; kingdom Metazoa; phylum Chordata; class Aves; order Galliformes; family Phasianidae; genus Coturnix; species Coturnix japonica. The sequence goes on along the minus strand of NC_140671.1, from coordinate 13,678,055 downwards.
GCAAAAAGCAAAGTCAGGACCCTGAGCTTCAGGAGAGTCAGCTGCAGGCTGTTCAAAGAATTCTTGGACGAGGGACACTGGAAAACTGTTCTTAGGGGCAAAGGGTTCAAACATCCCTTTGTGTGCACCTGTGTGCAGCCCAACTCCTCAGCACAGCCCTGTGCAAGCACACATTTGTGCCACCGCATCCACGCACTATCTATGTGCTCACACACACACAACCACATCCCTTAGTGCAGCCCTGTGCGCACACACACTCACACATGTGTAACCCCTTCCTTTCACTCCCAAAGTGCACGCACACACCGGTACCACAATGTCCTTGTGCAGCTCCAACACTCTGCACACCCCTGTGCACGTACATATATGTGCATGCTCGTCCTTGCACACATACCCACAGACCTACACACACCTGAGCAACACCACTGGTTTGTACACTCATGGACACAAATGTGTGTACAACACCATCCATGCACAAATACACACACACACACACGGATCCCCACTGCTTTGCACAATGCTGTGCACACTCACGTGTGTCATGCACTGATTTCCCATCCAGTCCTCGAGGGGTCACTTACTTAGGATAGGAGTGCAGGGGAGCAGCCAGAAGCTGTTTGCATTCCCTGCTGTCTGCTGGGCAGCTTTGCTGGAGATGCTTGAGTTGCTTTGCTTTTCCGTGGGAGGTGGGAAGGAGCTTTGAATTTGAGGCACATCCCGTGCCAGAGCATCCCGATGGCACAAGGGGGATCAGGGCCCCTCTATTGGTTACCTCGGTGGCTTGCAGCAACTGGAACTTTTTGCCTATTGAGAAAGCTAAAAAGTGTGAGTTCCTCCTGACCCATATCAACAAAAAACTCAACCATAAAAAAGAGACGTCTTCGTATTCAAGCAAATGACAACAGTAAGACCATGCATGTTGTTTTGTTGTATTTCCTCTGTAATCATGGGGAGGATATGAAGAAGTGGTATAATTCATCCACTTCTGCACTTCAGGCACAAGTTCCTTAGAATTGGAAGAGACCCTTAAAGGCCATCTAGCCCAGCTCCCCTGCAATAAAAAGGGACATTCACAGCTAGATCAGGTTGCTCACAGCCTGGTCATTAGTCATCCCAGAGGCAAAACACACACTGAATGATCTCTCCTTCAGTCATAAATCCTTGGAGACAACAGCATTGACACTGCATGTTACTGAAGCAGTAAAAGAAATTGCTCCTGTAACTCTCCTTGTGTTAAGTAAAATGATGATAAAAAGCAATGGAATGCTTTGGCAGGACACCAAAACCATCCTCCTTCCTTGATATCTGCTGCAATGGAACCTTCCACTGGAAGAAAGCCTCTGATGACTATTCACCCCAGAGAGGTCAGCTTTAGAAGCAGGACTGCTGCACAATAGAATGAACTGGAGCTCCTTAGCATCTCTTACATCCAGGAGGGGTGTGATCAGACCCACCTATCACCTTCAGGTGCGCTTTCTGACACCTTGTCTGACTTCACTGTCACTGTGCCAGCATCCTCAGGCTTAACCTGCTTCATTGTCAGTGTGCAGCAATTGCCAACGTTCTTGATGTCATTGTAATTGTTGGTGTAAAGGAGGTTGCCATTCAGGAACCATTCCACGTCCTCGTCATTATGGGACAGCTCGCAGGAGAAGACAGCAAAGCTCTCTTCTTCAATTTCTACATCCTGCAGGTGCTTCGTTACTTCTACATTGCGGGCTGTGGGGAAACAAGGTGAACTGTTACCACTGTTACTATAAATCATACTGGGATGTGGTAGAATGGTTGGACTAGATGATCTTTGTGTAATCATCTATGTGAAGATAATACATGTATAAAGTTAGCAGGAGAGAACGGCAGAAGTCAACCTCAAGAAGAGAAATCTGAGGTGAAATAGGACATGGAAGAGGCCACCCTCCCTGCTCATACCTTCAGCTGTCAGCGTGGCCTCAGTCTCTGCAATTCCTGCCTTGCACTTGTACACACCAGCATCATCGGGCTTCAGCTTCAGAATTCTGAGCTCTACTGAATGCTTATCCCTCTTGATCTTGTACTTCTCAGAGGGCTCGATGGGTGTGCGGCCCTTGAACCATTTCACAACCTTTGGAGAAGGCCTGAAGTCACAGGACAGGATGACAGAATGACGTTCCAAAGCTGTCTTGTCCTCCAACTTCCTGGTGATTTCTATATGGTAATCTGCAAAGCAGGGGTGGAAGAGAAGAAAGGATGAGGACAATTGGAAGAAGAGGAAAGTCTCTTGCGTGTATTCCATTCCAATTAATGTCAAGTTCACAATGGTTCTTTGAACGACTCTAAAGATAAAACAAACGATTGTCTATAGGGAATGCCATTGACTACATTTCTATGAAGTAATACTGTACAGTATCTACCAAATGCAAGGTCCAGCTCTTGTTCTGTGCTTATTAAATTGCTCCCAATTGTTGAGGCTTTTATTCAAATAAGAGTGAGTTGAAAATATAACAAGTACTTTAGGATGTGAATGGATAATCTTACGCTGGGGACAACAGCAGATAAAAAGCCTGCAAGTTTCTTTCAGATGAAATCAATGACAAACCGCACCAAATTTAGGTGCTACCAAACTTAAACTTGTCTAGTTCAGAAATACAATTAATTTCACCTGATTTGACTTCTTTGCTATAGCCAAGGACAAAACCTCAGCTCTGTAAATCTGAATAGTAAGCACATCACAGCTATTCAAACACATCTTTTACTGAGATGCAGCTGTCTCATTTAGTGTCCAACGACTTTGAACTGGAAATGGAGCAGACCAAAGCAGAATCTAAACATGGCTTCTACAAGGACTGATCAAATGCGGCCACCGTCAAATTCAAAGTATCTGATACAGAAGGATCACACTCACAGTCAGACAAAACCTCTTTGGAGAGGTGAACTGACTGCCCTGTTCACCCCCACTTTGGAAATAACTGCACTCATTTCCTACCTGCTCCCAGCAGTGTGGGATGGTGGGATAGCATCACACTTCCCACACTAAGCATCCCACCATGTCACTTGTTCCACCTAAACCTCAGTCCCAAAACAAAAGGGGAACTCGCTTCTGAACCCTCTTCACTTCATTTCAGATGTCTTATATGCTTGATCTCCAACCCACCCCCCACTCAGGAGAAAGATCCCCCGCTTACACCCTACCATCTTGTTGCATTCTGATGTTGTCATCAGCCTTCAGCTTGTTGTCCTCTTTGTACCACTGGGTCTGAACCTCATCGTGTGAAATCTCACAGACAAAAGATGCACTCCCATATTCATTCACTTCCACATCTTCCAGTGCTTTAACAATCTTGATATCTCCAGCTGTGAAACAGTAGAGATATATTTGTCAGGGTATTTCCAGAACTGAGTGCAGCATCTTTTCCTTACACATATTTGCATAGAAAATAAGTAGGATTATGTTTTATTCTAAACCATCATCCATTCCTGAGTCATTTCTCTCTTCAACACAGTCAATGCATTATTGCCCTTGAACTTAAAGACAGACCTACTAGCTACAATGGAGCTCCCTGCAAACAGTTTTCATGGAAACCAGAATCTCATTTATTCTAAAACCTTTCAAGCAAAATTAAGGGTAGAAAAACAATAGAACTGACTGAATCTTTAAGGTCATTTAGTTCCAGTCCCCCTGCTATAGGCAGGGACACCTCCCTCCACACCAACTCTTCTCCTCAGGGTCAAGGCTTCTCTCAAATCATTCTCCTCTAAGCCTGTGCCTGTGCTTGGGATTGCCCTGACCCAGGTGCAGGGCCTTGTACTTGGCCACACTCAAGTTCATGAGGCTGCCAAGGGCCCACCTCTCCAGCCTGTCCAGGTCCCTCTGAGTAGCATCCCTTCCCTCTAGCACATCAACAGCACCGCTCAGCTTGGTGTCATCTGCAAACTTGCTGAGGCTGCATTTGATTCCACTCTCCATGTTGCCTACAAAAATGTTAAATAACACTGGTCCCAACACCACCCTCCACCTGGACACTGAGCTATTGACTGCAGCTCTCTGAGTGTGACCATCCAGACAGTTCCCTATCCTGCAACTGGTCCATCCATCAAAACCATTTTTCTCCAGTTTGGTGACCAGGATGTCATGCAGGACGGGATCAAATGCTCTGCACAAGTCCAAGTAGATGATGTCAGTTGCTCTCCCATTATCCACTGATGCTGTTACTCCATCATGAAAGGCCACCAAGTTTGTCAGACATGGCTTGACCTTGATGAAGCCATATTGGTTACCACCAATTACCTCATCTTTATTTTCCAAACTATGCCAAGGAGAACTAGACAGAACTCTACAGTGTTGTGTCACTACAAACCTGTCTGAACCATTGGCTTCTCTGCATGCTCATCACTAGTCTCTCCTTAGCTTGTGTGCCTACAAACAATGTATGGGGAATGTCAGCCACAAATCTTACCTAGGGGACATCTTTGCTTCAAAATCCTTTGAACATCACACAATCCCTTTTAACTCTCCAGGTCTGCATTTAGTTATGTCAGAATCAGGCCATATTTCTGTGCTGCTATATCCCTTTCCTTCTGAAGGGCCTGGATACAATTTGGATTAACCTCAGGAGAAGAGTTCCTGCATAGAATCATAGATTTACCCAGGTTGGAAAAGACATTGAAGATCATCAAGTCCAACTGCAGCCTAACCAGTACCCTAACTCTAAAAACCCTACACTAAATCATATCCCTGAGTACCACATCCAAAAGGCTCTTAAACACAACCAGGGATGGTGATTCAACCACCTTTCTGGGGAGCCTATTCCAGTACCTAAAATCTCTAGTATCTAAATCTCTCTAAAAGAGCACAGGTATTAATCTGACCAGAAAGGTTCCTGTTTGTTCATAAAATGAGCCTTTTCCGCTCCATCTTGCATAGGCCACTGGGCACAGGGTAGCTGGGAGACCACAGAAAAAGTGGTTCTGTGAGCAATAGGGAAACTACTGCCTAATCCAACTCCTCCAATCTCTGCGCTCTGCCAGCATGTCTAAATAGGGTGGCAGATACACACAGGAGATAAATATTTCCACTTCCCTCAGCCAACACTGCTCTGAATTTCTATGGGACACACAGTTAGATGAAAAGGCATTTGACAAAGAAGGAAATGAAAGAGTTTAATCTGCTGTGTCATTCTCTCGGTAGCCAGAATAACTAACCCTCGCCAGTGTTAGTTCAAAGAATAGGCAGATTTTATCTCCTGACATGAGCAGTAATTCAAAGAAGCTGGTATATGATCCAGTATCCTGCATATTCACTGCAGGCAGGAAAAGACATTATGAGATAAGGGAGATCTACACATCACTTGTTATGAACACCTCATAAAGATAAAACCACACACAAGAGGAGAGTTTATGAAGAGGACCACTCTTGGACTACTTTCCAAGAGGCATCAATTAGTAACTCTCTTCGCTCATTTTTCACACTACTCCACAGTGTCCTCCTGAGCCCCCTTACTCCTGTTGCCAACTGCTGATGCAGGGAATCCTGAGGAACCAAGGATTCATAGTTGTTCCATCAGTAGTCCTTGGTCAGCTCTCCCTCCCTGCCCCTTCTGTTTTGATCCCACTAACCAAATTTTAGTTAGTCTGAAAAGAGGATGGAAACCTCTGCAGCAATTAGTTTCTAAATATCTTGCAATGGGCAGCTTGTAGGAGCCCCATCTCAATGCCCACAGCACAGGAGGCAGGACTGCTTAGCCCATGCACTAGTGCATTTACCAGCACAGATGTAAGCCCAGATCTATGCACACCAAATACAGGCTCTCAGTTTGCACAAGGAGGCATCCATGGAGCTGAAGTATTAGGCAGATATTGTGGTGGGGCAGCAGTTATTGAGACGCCAGACAGAAAGGACACAGATAACGTGGCAACTCAGCTTTACCATTATGACTGATGATGGAACATCTAATTTCACTGCTCAAAAGAGAACTTCCATATAACTGGAAAGAATGAAATTCACAGGGGAAACCACACACAGACACACACAAAAGCAATACAAAGGAGATGAAGGATGGTTCACATACTAGTGATTCACTCTGAGACGCAAGCAAATGAAAGAGTATCCCCAACCATTTGCCTCCTGAAATGCTAAGTATATAAACTCATTGCTGTGATAACTCTGCCAGACGTGAGTCATACACTGTAAAACCTTATGGGGTCAATCAGTTTAACTTCATAAATTCATTACACCAACAAAAACAGACCATCGTGTCCAGGCTGGTTCATTTCAGCTCTTCAAAGCTGTTGGTAAAACTGCCTGAGAGCTGAAATGCTTACCAGCAAAAGCTAAAAACTGTAAATCAAATGTAATAGGCTGGCTTTGTCTACTGTATAGAAATGATGCCTGAAAAAAAGAAAATAAAAAAGAACGTAAACCAGAACAAATGGAATGGCTACATAAAACAGCCAGTACTGAAACTGCAACCCAACCTGGTTGCAGAATGAGAGAGAAAATGAGAGTTCACCAAAGTCATGGGACAGGACACATGTTCATGTTCATGCTAACACTGAACCCAAGTGGCCACATGAGGACAGCATCTAGTAGGAAATCAGAAAAAAGCATCATTTCATACGTCCCTTGGGAAGGTGGCATCTACCAGGGCACAGCAGACCCGTGTGTTCAGTAACAAGTCTGATGCTTCAGAGCCCAATGATGAGCTACAAACTGGGGTTTAACCAATGCAACACATGGAGGGAAAATCTGTCTTGAGCATAAAGAAGAAAGAGAAAGGTATCCAAAAGGACTAACCAAGAAATGCCCAAACTGCCCATGAAGCATTTCTTCCCGTGGTGCAAAATACCACAAGAGGATTTATTTGCTCTTTCAGTTAAACATAAAATGAACCTTTAGGGTAGCTGATGTCTTGTCTTAGGCTGCTCAGCATGTGGATGTTCCCTGATCTTCATATTCACACTTGTGAATAATGAGACTTCTCTTATTTCCCTGGGAAGTAATGCCCACTTTTTTACTTTGACAGAGCTCCTTCCCATCCTAGAAGGGAAAATATCAAGTCAGATCTCCATTAGTCCTTCCATCTCTGCACTGAGCAAAGGGAGCCTTCAGATCTATGCTTAATTCACCCACTCCCCTAGAATTAATGGAACTGTGCTTACTGGAACATATGCTGAAGCTTAAGCACAGTGCAGTGTTTTCAACATGAAGGAATGGCTATAGAACATGCATAAATTCTGGCTGACCTATGACAGCTTAAAGCACTGCGGAGGACTGTTAACAAGCCTGTTTGGACATCACCTTGAATAAATGACGTTATCCCCAAGTAAGGGAAGGAACAGCTGAGCACCAGGGAGGTACACAAAGTGCCAGAGCAAATTCTCACACTGTCAGGTGCAAAGAAAACTGAGATTTCACCCCAAAAACCCAGTTCACAACAAGGCTACAAAATCCCGGCTGAGAATTTCTGTGTTAGACTTGAAGCTCAAGACTGTACTGTAGTTCAACCAACAATATTTTGTGCAGCATGACCTAAAAAGTTCACAATAAAACCAAAACAAACTTCAATTTCAACTTGATAAATGAACTCAGGACATAATAACAAAGAGTGCTGATCTGGGCAAATAAAAGAGCATAAAGAAAAGAGAGCAGTGAAAAAGCTATCAAGGAAAAGCTCAGACTCGCATCCCTTGGAAGTGAAATTAAAGGCTCTCATTCATTTCCAGAGAAGTCAGAAAGGAAAATACCATTACATGCCATACCTTGAACCACTTGACGTCCATGTTGGGCCTGGACAGCTCACACTCAAATGTGACCTTGTCCTTCTCAATGACGCTACTGTCTGCCAATGGTTTGCTGATTTTCACAGGCAATTCTGAGAAGGAGAAAGAAGAATGTGGATTTAGTTGGGAACTTAGTTTTGTTCATAACCAGGTCCATGGGTGCTGTTAAATGGATCCTTCCAGATGGAAAAAACATTTCAGGTGGCCTCCTAGATTTTACCCCTTTTTGTGTTGCACGCAAGACTGAAAAAAAAAATTACTTCTGCAAAGTTCTTCTTGTCATAAGGAAACAAATATTTGGGGAATGGCAGAACCAGGTAAAATTTTCCTTCACGTCAAGAAAGTATAAATTTCACTCTCATGCTCTTGGTGTGGTTTCTGCTATGATTATTTGGACTAATTAAGCTTCTCCCTGATGAAAGCCTAGAAGTATATCACAAGAAGGACCAACTTACCCGTGACCTTTTATTTGTCTTACTCAAGCATCTCCTCCTGACCAAAACTGACAATAAAAGATTCAGCCAGACTACAGGTTTGAGCAGCTGAGTTGTTTCTAGGATCTCCTGCAATCTCAAGCTTGGAACACACACTTGTCTTTTGACTAAGTGTCTCTTATAGTGCAGTAAAACAACAGGTTTTCACACAGCGATTCCTCATTTACCTTGATCTGAAATCATTCTCAAACCATGTGGGATCAGTCCAGGGAGAAGGGGAGGAGAGGGGAAGGGAAAGGGGAAGTCCACAGTCCTCTAAAATCAGGCTTCTTAGCCTAAAGCTCAACAGCAAATAGCAGTCCACTTCCCCACATTGCTAGACTCCGAGCATTTAAAGAACATCAGCTGACCTCATTATGAGCTCTAACATAGCCAAAGGAATTCATATATTCAAATATTCTCTTGAGTGATGAGAAATATGGAGCATAACTTCAGACTTCTGCTGTTAAACTCTCACTTCTATCATAAACCAGAGTAAGAGTTCAATGCTGTTTTAGATGGAGGACTCATATTTTAAATAACTCATCTCATTAAGGCTTGGATTCCCTACTACAATTAGTTAAATTCCAGTTTGGATCATGCTTCACCTTGGATCACTTAGGGCTTCAGCCACTTATTGGAACTAACTCAATTTGTCTACAGAGAAGCTGTTTTCTATAGCAACAATAAGCTGTGATTGCAACAGGATGTCGGGAGAGCACAAATCCCGCAGTTATCCTGTACCAACATCCTCTCCTTCCATCAGAACAGCAAGTTTTTAAACCAGACTCATGCAAGCTTGCATGACACACCTTGTGTAAAACTGTTGGCAGCCATCAGGACAGCCAGTTGCTTCCTGTATAGACACTGTTCCATCAGTTTTGGTTTTTTGTCTCGCTAGAACAACAGCCAGTGTCTGAAAACTCCCACAACTGAAGCAACCACGCTGATATACCGCAGTCACTGGAGGTGCTCAAGAGCCACGGGTATGTGGCACTGGGGACGTGGTTAGTAAGTCCAGTGAGGGTGGGCTGGGTTGGACTCAGCTATCTCAGTGGTCTTTTCCAGCCTTGGGTGCAACTTGTAAGAGGGAATGAAGCAGCAAACTGCCCAGCACTGAGCTGCATTCTTCTGACACATGGTATCAGTGAACTGCTGTATTTCCCTATCTTCTCTGGAGCTATTGATCTAACCTAACTGAAAAAGTAAGCCTGAACCTAGATATAAATCAGGATCATAGTCACCCATGGTTGCTTATATATTCAGAAAGACACTCCAGAGGGTAATTCAGCGCATCTAGAAATTAAAGTAGAAGTTCCTTAGTCAAAAATATTCCACAGCCAGATTTTCACCTCGCTACCACTACATTAAAAAGGAGAATCCAACTTGTGGTGTGGGTCATTGATGTTGTTCCGGGGGGAATTGTGGCTGTTCCATGCCCACAGGGTAGAAGACAGCCAGTCTTCCTCTAAGCCACATAAAAAGCTGCTTAGTGCTCCCAAAGCGAATGCTCACCAGTTGTTTCCAACTTGAAGGTCATCTTCTGGCCAGCAGCCTCGCAGATGTATTCTCCAGCATCTTTCTTCTCCAGCTGCTCCACAACCAGACGCCGTGTTTTGCCCACAGATTCCATTCTGAACTTTCTGGAGGAGGCAAGCAGTCTTCCATCCTTGTACCATTTTACTTCTGTTGGATCCTGTGCTACTTCACAGCTGAGGGAGGCACTTGCTGCCAGGGCAGCACTCACCTCTTTCTGCACCTGCTCCTGGTTTATAAACACAGGTTTTGGCTCTGAGGGAAGAAAAGAAAAAGTATTGACTGAGGGACCGAAATGAGACCAACTTGCAGGTTTGTATGTACAGGTTGGAACAGGTTTAGGTTACCACTTGTGCCCAAACTAATAGCCTTCACTAGAGAATATCAGCTCTTCTGTTGAAACAAAGTGTCAAATCTAGGCAAGAAAGAACCTAGGAACTGAAGGAACCAAGAGGGTCCTTGAACACCAGTCCCATGGTTGCAAGTCACTATGCAAACATATTGAACCCAAAAGAACATCTGTCCTGCAGGCAACCAAAACCTGAGTTCCTTTTACTTAAGACCCACTGTGAAACATCAAAACACATAAACATGTGATAGTCAAACCACTGGCTGCCTTTTCATGACCCAGAACAGTACTCCTGGCTTCCTGAACAGACTCCTCATGGCCTCTACCATTGCCACAACTGTGACTGTCAAAGGCACAAAGGAAATATGCTCACCAACGCAGTCCTTTGTTCTTTGTGTGTGATTTGCAGATATCTATCTTACTTTGAGCTCTGGCAATAGTCAGCTCTACCAGGTCTCTTACTGTGAGTAGCAGACTCACCTATCCAGATGCAGCCTCCAACATAAAGGCATAGTAAAAAGGCAGTGTACTACTAGGAGAAGTTCCTGCTTCTCCTGCCATGAAAGGCTGCACGTAGAACATGCACTCCAGCCTCACTGCACATACTTATCTTAGTCAAATGTTTAGGTGAACAAGAATTACAGTTTGGGATCTCAGGCACAGGAGAGATTTGAATAATATCTTGAATATTGCTTCCACTGTACATATATTACTAATTATTGCTCTACAGACAGACTGAAACAGGTCTTTGTGTCATACTGAAACCAAATACTTTCTACAAACCCAGGCAATCAAGTCTAGGGAAAAAACCTCAGCACAGACTACAGTGATCCAGGTGCAGTATAATAGAAACTAGATTTTACTTTACTGTTCTCTGCTGTATTTCATACAACACCTGTCTTACCTGTGACATGAATCTTGAAGGTGAGTTTCTGGCCAGCAGCCTCGCAGCTGTACTCCCCTGCATCTTTCTTCTCCACCTGGCTCACCACCAGCCGACGCTGTTTGCCCTCTGACTCTACCTTGAACTTCTTGCTCGAGGTGATCAGTTTCCCCTCCTTTTATCACTTGACCTCTGTGATAAAATGTTTGCTCATTAAGACCGGGATGTGGTAGCATTGTGGTGGAGTGCTTGTTCATTAGGACCGGGATATAATGGTGGAATATGGAGGCCACAAAGGTTGCAGAACACTCTAATTTTATGGGTAGATTGTGTACTCTGCGTAGTTACAGGCAAAGCGCGCCCCGATGGATACAAAGTTCCACGGAAGGACCAACCAAGGAACGACACACCAAGTCGCACGATCACAACCGACCAATTAAAGGACAATACGCTCGGGATGGACAATACAAAAGAAGTTGCAAGGGACGGGACGGTGCGGCAGTTGGAGGAACAATAATCCCCCTGTCACCCAGCACTGAATTGCCTTTTAGTTTTCCCCGCTACAATTAATAAAAGTTTATAATTGGAACATTATTGGCTCATTGCTTATAAATTGATGACAACCTCCATCTTCTCCTGGGCCACCTCGCAGCTCAGCGTGGCATTTTCTGTTGTTGCAGCCTTCACCACCTTCTGTACCTTCTCCTTGTTTGTAAATACAAATTCTGGCTCTGAAAAGAGAGAGATACATTAGTTTGGCCTCTTGAAAGAAGAGCAGGTTTTGGGGAAGGAGTCAGAAAAATGAATCAGTTCTCCCAGTCTGATGCCCCAAGAGAATGATGTGGAGAGAAGTTGTGCAATTTATGGATGCCCCATCCCTGAAAACATTCAAGTCTAGGCTGGATGGGTGTTAGAGCAACCTAGTCTCAAAGAATGTGTTCCTTTCCAGGACAGAGATTGGAACTGGATGATCCTCCAGGTCCCTTCCAACAAAAGGCATTCTGTGATGCTTCTTGTATGACTCTCATGACTCTTTCGTCCCCTAGCTGCCATTTACTTATGTCTTCAAAACATCAACTTATACAAAACATTCCTGTAGTATTCTCTCCCATGCTAAATGAGCCCTTCCAAGACAAAAACATGTTACATAGAGCACACCCCCTAGTGCTTGACACAAAGCCCCTGTTCTGAAACTTCCTGAGACGCAGCTGCATTGCAGAGTTGTTCTAGTGGTACAGGCACGTGGGAATGGAGAAGTGCAATCAGAACTTTCTTGTCTATGGCCTCATTCCCACAGCAAAAGGAAATTCCTGAAGATTTTAAAAGATGGAGCTGCCTCACAACTGTATTTAGAATAATTTGTTCAATTTCCTCATCAGAAATTAACCACCCCAAAGTTCAGCTCCAAAAATTTTAAGCATAGCAGGGAAAACTTACAAACTAATGACCGTTTTCTAAAACATTCTAGAATGAAAGGCCAAAATGTGTTCTCTCTCACCTGTGACATGAATCTTGAAGGTGAGTTTCTGGCCAGCAGCCTCGCAGCTGTACTCCCCTGCATCTTTCTTCTCTACCTGGATCACCACCAGCCGACACTGTTTGCCCTCTGACTCCACCTTGAACTTCTTGCTCGAGGTGATCAGTTTCCCCTCCTTGTACCACTTCACCTCCATCTTCTCCTGGGCCACCTCGCAGCTCAGCGTGGCATTTTGAGTCAGTGCAGCCTTCACCTCCTTTTGTACCTTGTCCTTGTTTGTAAACACGTCTTCTTTCTCTGCAGGGACATCACAACAGTCACACCATTTTGCTGTAGTCTGCTGCAGAGCTTACTCCAGTTCCCCATTTTCATTATACTTGCCCTTCACAGGGACCATCATGATGCCTCATTAAGACAGGAAAATACTTTCCCCTCTATTTTGCCTTGGGAAATGAATAGGCATATCATTTCATATCATATCATAAATCTAAACATTTCGCAGTCTGATAGCAGATTTGGACATGAGATTTAGAACACCTGCATGCACTGCTGAACCTCCTCCCTTCTCTTTGTTTCTTCTGATGTCTCTCTACATTTCCAGTAAATCAGAAGGGAATGGCCCTCTAGAACAGGTTGCCCAAGGAGACTGTGGATGCTCCATCCCTGCAGGCATTCAAGGCCAGGCTGGATGTGGTTCTGGGCAGCCTGGGCTGCTGGTTGGCAACCCTGCACATAGGAAGAAGGGGGTTGGAACTGCATGAGCACTGTGGGCCTTTGCAACCCAGGCCATTTATGAGTCTGATTAGTGGCATTTTCCACCTCATTGTGTCATTCAAATTTTGTAACCAGATCTCATCAAACACCTCCCCTTTTCTCACTCCTTGCATGCCTGGTGTGCTCTTGCACTGTAACCCTGCAGACACCAGCTGACTACAAGAGCTGCACAAGTTACCCTCCTTGCCTATTGTTTGTTGCAGTAATTCATTCCTGGATGGAAAAGCACATGTAGAAAAGTGTTGCTATGACACTAGATGACAAAGAAAGTCCTATAGCCAAAATGTTTTGCACCAGAGAGGCTGTAAGTTGATCCTCCAAATGCAAGACAGACAAAATGAAGTGTTCCTTTATCTCTGGGATTCCAAGCATTTTCTCACCTCTGACTTTCACTTGGAATGTTGCTTTGTCATCTTTTGTTTCACAGCTGTAGCTCCCTTGGTCTTTCAGGGTCACATTTTTGACCATGAGCTTGCGGTGCGTCCCCTGGGAGATGATGGTTGTCCTCTGGTCCTGCTTCACCTCTATTTGATCTTTCTTCTATACGACAGCTCCGCTTGCAGCTGACACCTCACACACCAGCTCCAGGTCTTCAGAAGGACTGACTGATATTTCTGGAGTCGTTTTGGACTTGCTGACAAAATTAATGGCTTCATCTGAAGAAAAAAAGAGAAAGTGGTTTACATCCTGACTCAGGCTTATTCAGCACAGCATTAAGATACAGTTAGAACTGATTGTAATGTCTCTGCTCATTACATCTGGGGGATCAAGTTTCACCTCTGGAGGTACTCACATACAAACGTGTGCTTGATTCTCCTGTGTAAGGAAAGAGTAAGTTCTATGCAGACAGTTCTTATTTCTTCTAATCAATTCTGTATTCTGCACATGTTCTTCTGAAGCTAAAATGAAGGCAGCTAAGTAACCTGTTTGCAATACATGAACAAACCAATTCAACACCTTGTCTCTAAGCTAACAAGCAGCGTTTGATGAGCACATCAGTATTTCATGCCCTTCATTCCATCCAGACTGTATTGGCAATAACTATGCTGGTATTAACAAGGATAGCAATTACAAGCAAAATGGTAGAAATACAGAAGATATAAGGAAAAGGGAACTCACCAGAGCTGAGGCGATCCTCCCTGGTGAGCGATCTCCAAGAGATGCTGCCTCAGTGAGGGTCAGCCCTTAAATGAGGTCTCAGAGGAGGTGGAGTCGAACTCCACCCCTCCAGGGAGCACAGCTACATAACTTTCACCTGTGCTCCCACAGCTGACCCCACACTTGCCTCAGCTGATCAATCAGTGGTTCACATTGTGATCTCCCATACACTCCACCCCTTCACAACGTGAACCAATGATTAGGTGAGTTCCCCTTATTACAGAGACCCAATCACGACGCTGATACAATCTCCCGTCGCATTAGATGTTGATATTATTCAAATGATGATGATTGGATGGGTGTTTATGATCTTCCATGGGCCAGTGCTTGATAGATGTTACCGGAGACAAATCATCTTGAAGTGCAGGTCCGTCTGCGTTTCATCAGTCCAGAGTAATGGTCCTAGAGGCTTAGAATCAATCTTAAGGGGAGTAATATAGATGTTTCAAGGCTACTAGGAGGGGAAGATCCGCCCTCCAGGGCAAGATACAGGCCGTATTCTTATCTTGGGTCAATACTTCTGCTTGTACTGGATTATGTCCCAGCCTCCGATACCATACCCTCTGGCCAGATATCTGTGGCTGTATAACTATATCTGGCACCAGAGGAGGAGTCTTGATCTGCCATAGGGACATAATAGGTGTTCCTTTAGCAATAAAGGCCGGAGTATTGACCACGATGTCAGTAGGCCATGTACCTATCACCGAGGGGGTGACTGAACCTCCCACCTCCAATAATCTCCCCCAAGGTGCAAGTAGGCCACACCATTTGGGTCCTACCTGCACCTTCCAAGGCCAATTTATCTTATGGATTCCCGGTTCTAAATTCTCAGGGGCAGGGAGCAGAAGATTATTTTCAGTACCAACCTGCGGTTTTACCTTATTATCGGTGCCTGTAATTTGGATCCTAAGAGGGGAGGCCCATATAGTTTGTAACATTTTCAGGGCACTGGGTCTGCCATCCCGAGGTCTTTCATTCAGGTCCCGCACGGTTTCATATAATCTTTTTGTCCACCCCTGCAGGGACTGAGAGTCTGTTTTCAGGGCAGCCTTAAGGATACCATTATAACGTTCAATAAGGCCTGCCCCTGTTGGGTTATATGGCAGGTGGAATCGCCATTCAATGTTGTTTTCTTCTGCCCAGCGCTGTATCATCGCTCCAGTGAAGTGAGTCCCTTGGTCACTCTCGATAACTTGAGGTGTCCCGTATGCAGACATCAGTTTAGTAAGTGCCTTAATTGTGTATGCTTGATTTGCCTTTGGTACAGGATAGGCTTGCAGCAGTCCACTTACAGTGTCAACGCAGGTCAGGGCATATCTCGCCCCCTCAGACCGAGGGAGGGGCCCAATGTAGTCGACCTGCCATCTCTGAAGAGGACTATATCCTCTAGCAATGTGGGATGTTGTTTCAGGCAACGGTCTCGGTCTCATCTTTGAGCAAGCATCGCAATCCTGACATGCTTGAACGATATCAGATAGTTGTACAGGCAGCCCCCATGCTTTAGCAGCTGCCCACATTATCTTCTGTACAGCATGCCGTAGCTTCTGATGTAACCAACGGGCAATATTTTCAGATTGTGAATTCTCAATCCATCGGATTCGGGCCAGTGTGTCAGCTTCATCATTTCCTGGTGACTGCAAGGGTTGATGACCAGAGACATGGTAGACACATACTGTCCTGTGTTTGACCGTATTCCAAATGTCTACCCACATGTCTTTACCCCAAATCGGTCGGGCGTGGATAGTCCATTCCTGGGTAGCCCATTGCGTAATCCACAGAGTGAGCCCCCGGTACACAGCCCAACTATCTGTACAGATGTTCAGGACGCCGTCACCAGGTTCTTTAGTTATAACCATCCACACGGCTCGCAATTCTGCCCATTGGCTGCTTTGACCATCCCCCTCATCAAACCAGATGGTCTCAGTAGAGGGATGGTATGCTATTGCTCGCCACTTGCTCGGGTTGCCTCTGCTGGACCCATCCGTATACCAGGCATCTTCAGGAATAGGATATCTTCCTTCCTGAACGGGACTCTTCTCTGGTGGAGCAACCATCGGTTCTTTTGATGTATCACTGTGATACGTCACTGGGCCTAGGATCTTCTGTAGTTCTTCTTTAAGTGGAGATGAAGACAGACTGCTTCTCTGGCTTAGATAGGCGACCCATCGTGCCACCGTTTGTGCTTGGGCCACCCCCGTCTTAGGAAGGTGAGTCAAATCTCTCACCCACCCCTGGATTGGTAATGAAGTCTTAACTATGACCTCTGCTGTTTGCGTTATCGGCTCTACTGCTTGTAATGCCGAATAGGCAGCCAATAACTGTTTCTCAATCATGCTATATCGTTCTTCTGCTCCGTGCCAAACCTGAGACCAGAATCCAATGGGGGTTCGAACAGAACTCTGGCGTTGCCACAGGCCCCAGCCAAAACCATCTTGAGTAACATGAACATCTAGTTCAGCTGGGAGGGTCGGATCAAATATACCCAACGCCTGAGCTTGTTTAACTGCCAGTTTTGCCTGTTGGAAAGCATCCTGTTCTATCTTTCCCCAATTCCATGATTGACCCTTCTTTGTAAGCTTGTATAATGGCCTTAATAGCTGAGCTAAATGAGGTATAAAGGAGCGCCAATACCCCAATATACCCAAACATTCTTGCAATTGTTTTGATGTTGTAGGGACTGGAAACGCTTGGACTTTATCTACTACCGCACTGGGTAGTACTTTGGTTTTCCCGGACCAAATTACTCCCAGGAATTTTACAGATAGCCCCGGACCTTGCACCTTCTGTGGGTTTATAGCCCACCCTCTTTTCTGCAGGTAAGCTATCAACAAATCTGCTGCTTGTCTCACCGCCTCTAACGAATCGGATGTTAACAGGAGGTCATCAATATAATGATATAAATTGACATTATTTGGCTTTTCCCACTTAGCCAGATCACGTGCCACTAAATTATGACAAAAAGTGGGCGAATGTACGTACCCTTGGGGTAGGACCTGGAAAGTCCATTGCCTCCCTTCCCATGTAAATGCAAACTGATCTTGCGATTCTTCACTGATTGGAATACTGAAGAATGCATTCGCCAAATCCAAGACACAGTGATATGTTTTGATTTCCCTGCTTAGTGTGTCCATTAGGGAGGCAATATTGGGTACAGCCGCATGAACAGGTGGCGTGACCTTATTTAATTCCCTATAGTCTACTGTCATCCTCCATGTTCCATCCAGTTTTCGCACTGGCCATATTGGGGAGTTATATGGGCTATGTGCAGGCCTTATAATACCCACTCTTTCTAATTCCTGCACCGTCTTTGTTATTTCATCCTGCCCACCCGGGAGTCTGTACTGTTTCACATTAGTAATCCGGCATGGCTTCGGCAAACAAATAGGCTCATGTTTTGCATGGCCTCTCAATATTGTCTGGATTGCCCGGATACTAATGCATCTCTGCCGCAATCGGAACTCTCCCACTGTTGTATGGAGAGCCAGACCCCACAGGATATCAATTCCTAATATATACTCTGGAATTGGGGCAATGGATACCTTGTACTCCCGTGGTGGAAGACGCCCGACCCCCAGTTTTACCCAGGTTTGGGTGACCGGAATGGTTTGTCCCCCAAAACCTCCAATCATCACTCTATTACCTTTAAATTTAGTTGGGTCTCCATATATTATAGATGTCTCTGCCCCGGTATCAACTAGGGCCATAACCTTCTGTATATTCTTTCGGGACCAGTATATCGTCAGTTCCACATAGGGCCTCCGGTCCCGTCTAGAGGCCCTAGGAGGACTGACATCCCTCGTCAAGCCATGAACTGAGCCAGATTCAAGTCTTTTACCTCCGATACCTCCGGTGTCATAACCCGAGGCACCTGAGGTGGCTTCTTTTTCCTATTTGGAACTATAAAATCTTCTAAATTCCATGTTGTTGTTGGTCGCCGCTCTATAAATCTTATCCCTGGCCTTTTGGGTTTATTCTGAAATTTTTGTTCATCCTTCAGTTGCTTCCACAACTGAAGGAGAATTTGATTGGGCTGAACATCAATTTCTGAAAACTGAACGCCTGCCCGGAGCAGATCATTAAACATTTGTTTCCGGGATACCCTAACAGGTCCTGCCCGAGAAGTTCGCGGGGCTGATCTTCTGGCTCGCACTATTGGAAAAGCCTCGGCATCCTCAATCACCCTGATATTGCGCTTAGCTCGTAAACGCTCAGTTTCTCCGAGGTCTGCTACCAATTGGGCGGCTTGTTGGACTACTGCCTCTGCGGATACTACTGGATTTAGTATGGAAACCAAGGTTCCATACATATGAGAGGGTGCTTACTGTAAAATTAGGTCCCTCATTCCCGCAGAAAATTTAACCATATCAGGGCTATCGAATGTGTCTTCGTAGATAGCCTCTCTCATACCTAATTCACGTATATAATTTTGAAGGTCTTCCATAGAAGACCACATCCCTGTGTTTACTGGCATGTCAGTTTTATTTGTCCACACCATGCGGCAAGCAGCCATTATCCATTCTACAATTGAATGGTTTTCTTCAGGGAACTGAGTCCCAGCATACAGTCTCTGCCGAAGGGCAGGATGTACTGTTATTGTGGCCAACTTAGATACTTCGGGGCCACTAACCAGTACACTATCTGCCCCTGAATCCCATAACCGTAATAACCAAGCCGGAACACTTTCCCTTGGCCTTTGCCTAAATCGTTGCACTAGGTCCATGAGTTCAGTAGGCGTATATGGACGGGCTGTTACATGTAAAACAGATTCGGCAGGGGGCCATTGATCAGGAGGCACTCCTGCTGGTCGATCTTGAATTTTCTTTGTTTTTTGAGTTATTACTGGATGGACTTCTAGTGAGTCCGTCTCAGATGGTTTTTCTAGATCAGATTTAGTGATCTTATTTTGATTCATTTCTTCAGGATCTTGATCGTCATTAAATGAAATGTATCTAATTTGAGGGTTGGAGGAAGAAAATGACGGTTTTTTTCCTGTCAATAGATTGATCTCACCCTCCAATTTTTCAATACGGGCCTTTAACAATTCATTTTCATGTGCAATGTTGTTTGATTTTATCTCTGCCCGATTTAAAGCATTTAATAATGGCCAGGCTGCCATAGATGCAGCCATTCGCTTTTCTTTTGTAATTAAGATATCTTTTTGTAGTCCTAGAAAGTAATCAGTTAGACAATAGGCGTCCATGTTATTTGGTACTCTTAAAGGGCCCCATTGTTCAATAATTGTTGCTAATTGGTAATATGGGGACGCCTCAAAACCTGGAATTTGTCCAGGAAGGCATGTCCCTAAGGGGGTGGTCTTCTCCCCCTTGTACCAATTAAAGATTTTCCACACAAAGGACATTTTTTTTTTTCCTTATATTTCTAGATGCCAAGTCAGTGGCTCCTGCCTGGCTTGCCAAATGTATTGGCAATAACTATGCTGGTATTAACAAGGATAGCAATTACAAGTAAAATGGTAGAAATACAGAAGATATAAGGAAAAGGGAACTCACCAGAGCTGAGGTGATCCTCCCTGGTGAGCAATCTCCAAGAGATGCTGCCTCAGTGAGGGTCAGCCCTTAAATGAGGTCTCAGAGGAGGTGGAGCCGAACTCCAACCCTCCAGGGAGAACAGCTACATAACTTTCACCTGTGCTCCCACAGCTGACCCCACACTTGCTTCAGCTGATCAATCAGTGGTTCACATTGTGATCTCCCATACACAGACAGAACCTGCCTGAGGAGCAAGCTGATGGCTGTCAGCTACAGGCAGACCTAGCTTTGTACTGCATTTCTTAGAGCAACAACTGTTGCTTTCAGTCACTGAATATACCAAGGCCAATTACTATGCCAGGAACATTTATGGCATCAGTGAACAAAAAATGCGTTAAAAATTGTAATAGACAGGAGCCATTTATTCTTTTATAACTAGGTGACCAAAGAACAACAGTCCTTCTAGAGTCAAGCTGTTAAGAACTAATAGCATCAATCAGTATCACATAGATAGATTACTTCCCTGCCCTAAGACCATCTTGCGACCATTTGGTGCTCCTAATTAAGCCCTCTTGATGGCATTTTGTCTGAGCCATGCGACATTTTGTGATAGGAGTTACTGCTAGTGTTCCCTTAACCCTACACCAAAGTAGGAGGTATCCATTCTCAGGGAATCATGCAGGCTTCCTCTGTATTTGATGCTCAGAGACAGCCCCAGAACTTTTTAAATCTTAGCTTAGCTCTCATCCAATAATGTTCATCAAACAGTGCAACTTGTCCTTTGGGGATGCCTTTGTTCTGCATCAACCAGTTCCAACGGAGTCTTCTTGGCTTGTTTTAGATCAGTTTTTCAACAGATAAAGCCAGGGTCTTTGAATTACAAAGTGAAATTGCAGAATGCATGATTCTCAACCAAACAGAACAGCAGGTGGGATGCAGGGTGAATACCTGAACCAACACCACCTGCAAGCAATCCTTCAATATCTTAGGAATCTCTAGCCACCCCAAATCCAGTGTTGTGCTTGATCTATCATCTCTGCTGAGTTTTTAGCTAAGCTGATGGTGAGCATCACGGTGGTGATGGGTGAGCAGTCGGACTAGAGGGTCTTAATCAACCGTAAGGATCCTGTGATCAGAGGAACGTGAATGTGCTCTTAAAGGTCACAAGCGCTGCACTGCAGCATGAGCATACACAGCGAAAGGCTTTCAGTAGAGCTTCAGTTCATAAATGAGGACTGGGTTATGGAAAATAGGCTCAAGATATAAAACAGAAAACAGATCTTAACGCCAGGTTCTGTGAATGCAACCAGCTGAATTTCACAGATATTGAATTTCAATGACAATTTCTTGTGTTATTTTACCCTCCAGCTCCACCCTGAACAGGAACATGTCAGTGACAAGCATTACTCCTCCAGGCTTGACCTAACAGTGCTTTA
This sequence comes from Coturnix japonica, assembly GCF_054131305.1. NCBI lineage: Eukaryota > Metazoa > Chordata > Aves > Galliformes > Phasianidae > Coturnix > Coturnix japonica. The sequence continues at coordinate 13,656,725 of NC_140671.1, read as the reverse complement.
CTTGCACTATGAGCTAATGGCTGTGCTTACAGCACCTCAGGGAGACACCTCAGAGATCACAATGTCCTTCGGGTACAGCAGGAGACACTCAACTCTCCAAATGTGGAGTTTAATTTGTCCAAAGAGGAGACAGGATTCCCATGCTAATAACTTAGGACCATTTCAGTCATAGGTTTAAAGATGATGTAAGTGCTGAGGCAATACATGAACTAGATGAATGAAGCCCAGATGTCAGGGCTCAAGTCGTGACTCCAGCCCCAGCTGGAGCTAAGGCTGTCTTGAATTCATCACAACACAGTTACATTATTTGCTCATACTGTGGATTTGCATAGGGACAACAGGAAGGTCAGAATTGCTTCAATAGAGCTATGCAATCTTTGTCCTAAATACTGGAAACCCACAGCGTTGGACAAATAAAATGAATTAAGTCTGAAGTGCATTACATGGATTGTGATCCTATGTTTGCCTCACAAACTTACCTGAGACTTTCCAATCAAAAATCAGAGTGTCATCTCCAATTGTGTAGATGTATGTTCCCTCGTCTTCTTTCGTTACAGCTGAAGCCACAAGCTTATGCAGTTTCCCTTTATCTTCCATTGTGAATTTCTTACTGGTCTTGATTTCTTTGCCATTTTTGTACCACTTCACCATGACATTGGCTTCAGAGGTCTCAGAAACAAATTCAGCTTGTTTTCCAGCAACGGCCCTGATTACTCCTCCACTTGTCTCTTTGATTACGAAGTTTGCCAGTGCTGAAACAAAATATGAAGACACAAAATACATATGATGGTAAAGAACTGCAGGGACATTGGTGACCATGAGGCATTCATTTATCATAAGATCAAACGTGCACGTTTAATCCTAGTTCTAATTGCTAGATTCTAATTCAGAAGCTGGCAAATTGGCAGCTTTTATAAACCACGTACCAGATTACCTTATCTCCACAAGTTGAAGGACGTACACTGTACAGGGGACAGAGCCAAAGGAAGAAGCCCAAGGCTTCAAGAAAATGTCTAAAATAGGAAAACTGAGGAAAGAATTGGAACAAGCAAACTAGAAGGAAATCAATGGAGGGGGTATCTATTACTGCACTGTAACCCCCTGGCAAACAAATCAAGCCTAAAAGATAGAGATATCACTTAGGACTGAAAAGAAAAAAGAAAAAAAAGAATTCCTTTATGGAAATTAATTGGAGTGCAAAAGTTAGATGATAAAACTGGCCCTTATTAACACACAGTGGAATAATTGACTTCAAAGATTCAAAATCTCACCACTGTCTTAGCCAAAAGTTCAAGCCTAAGTCCACGGTCCTATTTTACTGAGGGTAATTGAGCTTGTTTTCCAACTTCTTGTTAACATATCATTTCAAAACAGCGCACACAACTGAGTTGGGTCTGTTGAGACAGCGCAGTCAGAGCTGCTAAAATCAAAGTCTGGATTATGCATGCATTTGTTCTGCAGTTCCAAGAACACGCATGTATAATACAAATTCAACAACGTTCTACAGAATGCCTGTATTTAAGAGCTCGAGAGCCAGCTGATGGACACTGGGATGACTGAGATCCTGTCAATACATTTAACTCCATCCTATCATACAGTCAAATTTCATTCATTTTTTCAGGAACTGTCTCTTATCATTGTAGTCCCGTCACCACTGCTGGATGTGAGCCCAACCACACAAAAGCAGCTGCTGGTTTTCACTGCAGATACTGCAGTAAGGAGAAACAGCCTCCAGACTGGACCAGCTGAGCGTGGCCCTACCAGGATTTGCTCCAAAGGTCTTATTACCAGTAGTGCTTCCCGATGAAATACATGGGGGTCCTCCTTTGATTCCAACCCCAACCCACCCCACCATGCCCCCTGATAACATCCATCAGGGCCACATCTCGACAGCTCCTGAACACCTCCAGGGATCCCACCACCTACCTGGGCAGCCTGTGCCAGTTAATTCTATGGGCAGACCTGCCAGTATGAAATATTATGCTAACATGACAAAGAGAGAGAAGAAAAGCAAAATTAAGACTAGCTGACAAGCCTTGGCAGGAAGTTCTGCTCTCCATCAATTTAGTCCCTGTGACTCTTCACAGGTGTTTTCTACATTTGGGATCACTGCTACAAAAAGAGATGTTGACATCATCTCTTGTGGCCACCCTGACAGAAGAGCAGGAAGGCTGGGATGCTCTTTTTCCTGTCTTTCCCTTGATTTCCTCTATATCTTAGGGACGAATCACAGGACAGAACACAGAAATCAAATGGCTCTACAAAGCAGATTGGCCAGTTCAAGTCAAAACAGCCACTGAAAACACCCCAGATGCTGTCTGACAACAGCTGGACTGTCGGGGAGTAAGGTGAATGCAGTCTGCTGGCCCTGGGCAGGAAGAGGACAGCCCAGACTGTCACATACCTTTCACTGAAAGCTGATAGAGCATTTTATCCCCCTCACAGATGCACTGATAACTTGCAGCATCATCCATTGAGTCGTTGTGAATTTTCAGGGTGTGTTTCTTCCCCACAATTTGCAGTTCATAATTTTCACTGGCCTTGAGCTCCTTCCCATCCTTCATCCACTCCACAGTAGCGCCTGTGTCTGAAAGCTCAGCCTGCAGTTTGGCTTCCTCACGCAGCCAAGCGCAGATCTTTTCTACATCTTTGCTCTTCTTGGTAAATCTCACTGCAGCACCTGTCAGGAGCAAAGGCCTCATTATTTCAATTTATATCAGGCTAACGTGGTCAATGTTTGCTGCAACATCTCTGAAAAAGTATCACCTTCTGTTCCTGCACTCATCATTGTGTCAGTGCTGAGCAATTCACGATATTTCATTTGGTCTTCTTGCTGGATTTACTAAGTAAAAATCAACCAAACATCTCCTTCTACTGATTAATAATGCTCTAAACATGCTTCTGCAGAGGTTTCCACCCAATGACAAACAGGTCCTCCCATCATGAATGTTTATTTGTTCTACTTTGTCATGCAAAGCTGATTGATAGAGATATTATTGGAATGATTGCTCCCCTACTTCTAAACTATTCCAGTGCAATCAGAAAGGCTGTCTGAACCTGCAGCTGAAAGTACTGCTCTATGGTCATGCAGTGGTAAACCTGGTGACTGAATGCACTGGCCAATAGCTGTGAACTGCAGACATTCATCAGCTGGCATGCTTGCACGTTGTTGTAAGGTCAATAGTAAACATGGCATCCCCTCCAGGTACAGCTTCACCAGTTGTTAGGGGGGATTTCACAGCCAGGACTGGGTCTGAGGAAGAACATGTATGTCTTAATGCTCTTTAGATGCAAGTCTGGTATCTCATTTAGAGATGGAAGATTAAATCATAGGTACATTTCTACTTCTCCCTTTGCATGAGTGCTAGAAGAAGCACTTCTGTGCTTAAGATCTGTTACAGAAAGTTCTGCCTCTTGCACATGTGAGATATCAAAAGATAAGGATATTCATGTCTCTGTCACAGAAACAACTCGTATCACTTTAGTGGTAGCTGGAGGTTGATAGGAGATAGGAGAACTAGGAATAAAGGAAAGCCTTTGGTGTGTTAATGCACTGCTAACCTTAAAGTCAAAGGAAGCATCTTTAGGGAACCAACACAGCTGCTCAGCACACACTGACCCATTTCCATTGGGGTTTTTGTGCTTACCAAGGTGCACGCTCCCTGGGAATTCCAGAGACGGGCTCTGTCCATGCGCATTGACTGCAGACACTCGGAACTGATCATCAGCCTCTTCAGACAGACTGCTCACCGTGAACTCTGGGACGGGGACATGAGACTCGTGGCACCTCACCCAGGTGAAGCCAGTTAGTTTCTTGCATTCCACAATGTAGCCATCGACTGGAATGGGGCGGTGCATCTTCGGAGGGGACCATGCCAGCGTCACTGAGGTTTCTGTTTTATTTTTCACCACGGGGTCAGTTGGGGGCTGGGTGGGAGGTTTTCTGGGAGCTGAACAGAAATAAATTTCAGAAATATTAGCATAAGGTCATGTAGGCTGGAAAAGACCTTCAAAAGACCTTCAAAATCAGCAGACTCAACTTTCAGCATGACCTACTGAGTCCCACCATTAACTACTGTGGTACCTGAGGACATACATGACAAGCTTATTCCTGCAGGTATTTACATAGTGAATATATTCACCCTCTGGTTGCTTTGGAACATTTTAGAGGTTAAAATCCCATCAGACTTTTTCACTGTGTGCAGCCACTGATACAGGCAGGAGGCTGGGAATTACCTGATGGGCTCTAGTTACAGACTACTGACACAGTAAAGGATTGATTTCATTTAATTTTGGCCATCAGAAAGTTTGGTGTCTGGTTTCAGTCACCCATCTGGACTCCAATTATAATCATATGGAGAACAGCACATTCAGGAGAACTCATCTCAATAAACCTGAATGAAATCACAGAATCATAGGATCATGGGAGGGCTTGGGTTGGAAGAAACCTTCAAGATCATTAAGTGCTAGATGCCAAAGGTCCCACTAACACAGTATTAAGCCAAAAGCTAGATGCTGGAATCAGATCTCCTGACCTTACCATCAGAAACTGAGATGTCATATTTTGCTCAGAGGTGCCTGCTTGTAGGAGGGACAGCTTCCGAGCTTTTTCTGCTCCAGGAACCAGCTCGAGCTTCAGAATTTAAACAGCAGTCAGAAATTAAACTGAGCTTTGTCACCTCCATCAAATAGAAGGAGTGGTTGGGTGGTACAGCTTTCCAAATCGCTTAGAAACTGTCACAACAATCAGATGCCTACCTTTTCTTTTTTAACTTGTTAATACATAGAGCTTAATAGCATCAGAATGCCCCAAGCACTTCAGACAACAGGACAGCTGTAAACCCTTCTTTAAGGATTCCTTTGTTTAACCACTGAGTAACTGTAATTCAGTGGTGCTGGTAGGAGAAGGGAAGTCCTAATCTTCCCAGATGGTGAACAGAGTTGATGTTCACATGCAGACTGGTGCTGCAGCAGAGCCAGAAACCACTCATTTGGGAAACACAGCACCAAGAAAATAATGGGAATAGCTTCATAAAATCAGGAGCTTCACTCAAATTTCATGTCAGATCTATAATTCTTCCTATTTTCAGGAAGAAATGATTTCCCTTTTTCTTGTAGTTTTATTTTCTTTTCCTTTCCAGCAAGCAGCTTTGTAGCTTACAAATTGTTTTCTAATCACCTCCTGGTGTGGACAAATCACACAGGTCTGACTCCATGTTTTACATAGTTAGCATATTATATTTGTTCCACTATGGAACTGTACAGTCATAGAATGGCCTGGGTTGAAAAGGATCCCAAAAATCATCCAGTTCCAACCCCCTGCTATGTGCAGGGACGCCATCCACCAGACCAGGCTGCCCAGAGCCACATCCAGCCTGGCCTTGAATGCCTGCAGGGATGGGGCATCCACAGCCTCCTTGGGCAACCTGTTCCAGTGCGTCACCACCCTCTGAGTGAAAAACATCTTCCTAAGATCCAACCTGATCCACAACCCCTACACACCCTCAGAGCCCCCTAGAGCCCCTAGTCCTCCTATTGCCCACCACAGCCCCATATGCCCACTAGAGTCCCCCTCAACTCTCTTTACAGGCCCTGCACAGCTCTATATAACAGTCTTATAGAACTACCTCTAGTAGAAGCAATCTCCACACAGAGATCCTTTCCCAGCACACTGCGCCACGGGGGGAGCAAAACGGGGGGGGGGCACATACACACACAGCACCGGGGGGGCCCGTAACCGACCCCCACCCATCCTTTAAAGGGGTGGGGGGTCCGTTTTAATGGGGGGGGGGGCAAGATCACCTTCACCCCCCACCCCCCCATCCCCACCCCATCCTTTAAAAGGGGGGTGTCCATTTTGGTGTTGGGGGGCAGTGACAATCCGCCCCCCCACCCCATCGTTTAAAGGAGGGGGGGTCCGAGACCACCCCCCCCACCCCATCTTTTAAGGGGGGGGGTCAGGGGCTCATGGGGGGCAGCACATCGTGCACAACATTGTGGGGGGGGGGGCTTTAAAAGGGGGGGGTTACAAAAAGCATAGCTCTCAACTATAGATGGGATTGTGGGGGGCTCAATCGATGGGGGGGGGCCCTTCATGCAGGGGGGGCACAACGTAAGTCAGCGGCTTTGAGGGGGGGTGTAGGGGCTGTTTGGCCTTTGGGGGGGTTATTGTGTGCCCCACCCCCACCACCCCCACACACAATGGGGTGTTAATGTGGGGGTGGGGGGGCTTAGATTAGTTGCGTTCCCTATAGCACTGCCCCCCCCCGTCATTAACCCCCCCGCTTTATCCTTACGGCTGAGCCCCCCCCCGACAGCGCCCCATTCATCTTGATGGGGGGGGGGGGTTTGTCACACGACCCCGGCGCGGCTTACGGCACATCGTCGACCCCACCCCACCCCCCATAACCCCACCCGGGGGGGGAGGGGGCGATGTGGTGAGTGGGGGGGGGGTTCCGGAGGTGGGGGTGAGCAAAGCGCAATATGGGGGGGGGGGTCCTATAACTGGAGGGCAGCGGCTGCAGAAAGAGCCCGCGGGGGTCGGAGAGCAGCACTTTGGCTGGGGGGGGTCCACGGGGTCCGGGGGTAATGCTGCCCCACCCCCTCCCCCACCCCCCACTGCCGACCCCCCCCCCGCGTTGCCCCCCCGCCCCAACGTCAGCTCCTGCGGCAGCTCCTCGTCGCTCTCCTCCTCCTCTTCCTCGTCTGGGGGGTCAATATGTGGGGGGGGGGGTCCCATCGGGCAGCGGCAGCTCCGCCGACTCCGATTGGCTGAGCCGCAGTGCGCGGGAGCGGCTGTTGTGTGCCAGTCGGTGGAGGGGAGGCTCTTCATGGAGCTGCCCCACAGCCAACAACATCCTGAATGAGATCCTGGAGTCCCAGACGCTGGAGGATGAGCTGGGAAAGAGCAGAGGCTCCCCACAGAAGGGCAAATCACGTCTGATAACGTGAGTGTGGAGCACAGCCAGCCCCTTCCTCACATGTGTGGGGCTTCCATGTTCCTCTGTGCCCATTGCAATGTGCCACCCCAATCCTGCTGCCCAGCCAGGAGTGGATGGGATGAGCAGGTTGGGATGCACAGAGCAGTGCTCAGACATTGCTGGGACATTTGTGCACTGCTGTTGAGCTTCCCTTTGTGCAGCAGGGGAGAGGATGGAGGTTTACAGGTGGATGGTTGTTATTTCTATGGCATTGCACAGGTGGTAGAACCATGTCCATTCCCAAACTTATTCCAGGGCATGCGGGAATTTGTGCAGTTGTAGTTCCTGAATTGTGCTATTTAAAACCCTCCTGTAAATGGGGATGTTTTGTAATGCCTGCTGGGGCTGCAGGCAGCATTGCCTTCCTCCTTAGGGGGCAGGTTTAATCACAAGCCTCCCTATTTCCTATCACAAACGTCCTACAAACCATGTCTGGGCATTGCTGTCTCGGCCTGGATCTCAGCTCCTGAGACTGTCAGATGTGAAGCAGCAGCAGCTGGGACAGGGCTGGCTCTGTGTGCCCTCTCTGGGTCTGTGGGCACAGAGTGGGGCAGAGGGATGACTGTGAGAGGGAGGAATTGCCCAGCCACAAGAAAGAGGAAATCAGCTGAAAAGGGGAGATTTGAGAAGCACTGAGGCTGTGGCTGCTTTGACAGTAAGAAGAAACCAAGCTGTCACTGTGCAGATGGGAACTCCAGCAGGAGAGCTGTGGTGGCTTTACAGATGGCAGACAGCAGCTGGAGTGTAGAGCCAAGGGTAGGGGGGGGGATCTTCCTCTTAGCAATGCCATGCAAAGAATGATGCAGACTCCTGCAGGGTCGGCTTTGCTGTGTGACCCTGGGTGGAAGCAGCTGGAAGGTCTCAGCCCTTCTGCATTATCCCAGGAGCTGGGGCAGTGCTCGGTCTCATCCCACCTCTGCTAATAGCAAATGCAGAATCCCTTATCTGAGTGCCCTTTTCTCTCATGTAGAGTCACCAACCCTGGGAAGTTGACAAAAAGTTTGGGTGTTGTGTTGAGGGATGTGATTTAACTGGGAAGTATTGGTGATGGTTGGACTGGATGATCATAAGATCATCCAGATCATAAGATCTGAGTTCATAAGATCATAAGATCATCCAGGTCTTTTCCAACCTTGAAAATTCTATGGAGTTGTAGCAGATTGTGGGGGTGTATGTGTGGTATATATATGTACACAGATGGGAATATCCGTATGGAAAAGATAGATCCATGTGTGTTCTGGGCTGCACTGAAAAAGGGGTGGCCAGCAGGAGAGGGAGGTGATTGTCCACTCCTGCTCAGCTCTTGTGAGGCCATATTTGCAGCACTGTGTCCAGGCCTGGGAAGGATGTGGAGCTGTTGGGGGGGGTCCAGAGGAGGGCCACTGTGATGATCAGAGGGCTGGAGCAGCTCTCCTATGAGGAAAGGTGGAGGGATCTGGGCTTGTTTAGCCTGGAGAATGGAAGGCTGTGGGGAGACCTCATTGTGGCCTTTGAGTACTTGAAGGGAGCGTATAAACAGGAGGGGGAATGGCTGTTTATGAGGGTGGATAATGATAGGACAAGGGGGAATGGTTTAAAACTGAGACTGGGGAGGTATAGGTTGGATCTTAGGTAGATGTTTTTTGCTCAGAGGGTGGTGACACACTGGAACAGGTTGCCCAAGGAGGCTGTGGATGCCCCATTCAAGGCCTGCAGGCATTCAAGGCCAGGTTGGATGGGCTCTGTCCATGAGCATTGACTGCAGACACTTGGAACTGATCATCACCCTCTGCAGACAGATTTACAGCCCCTGCACAGCTCTATATAACAGTCTTATAGAACTACCTCTAGTAGAAGCAATCTCCACACAGAGATCTTTTCCCAGCGCCCCTTTGTGACATCATAATGCCCCTTTGTGACATCATAACACCCTTTGTGACATCATAATGCACCTTTCTGATGTCATAATGCCCCTTTCTGACGTCATAATGACCCATTGTGATGTCTTAATGCCCCTTTGTGACGTCATAATGCCCTTTGTGATGTCATAATGCCATTTGAGACGTCATAAGGCTCCTTTGTTTTCATAATGCCTCTTTGTGACGTGATAATGCCTCTTTGTGACGTCATAATGCCCTTTGTGACGTCTTAATTCCCCTTTGAGATGTCTTAATGCTCTTTTGTGATGTCACAATACCCCTTTGTGATGTCATAACACCCCTTTGTGACATCATAATGCCCCTTTCAGACGTCATAATGCCCCTTTTTGACGTCATAATTCCCCTTTGTGATGTCATAATGCTTCTTTGTGGTGTCATAACGCCCTTTGTGACGTCATAATGCCCTTTGAGACGTCATAATGCTCCTTTGTGATGTCATAATGCTCCTTTGTGATTCATAATGCCCTTTGTGATGTCATAATGCCCTTTCTGACGTCATAATGCCCCTTTGTGGTGTCATAATGCTTCTCTGTGAGGTATCTGTGGTGCCATTGATAATGAAGTGTGATGAACTGGAAGGCTTTCAGTAGAATTGCAGCCCTAACATAAACAATGACTTGAACTCTGGAATTCTGTGTAAAATCATTAGCTAGCTTGTGGTCCGGGTCTTCAAACCAAAGGCTGTGAGGTGCTGCTCTTGTTGACGCAGGCTGTGAAAGATGACTTGAGCTCTAAGAGTAATTTCCCTTCTGCTCTTTATATGAACGTCAAATCCACAATTAGAATATTAAGAAGATAATATAAAATTTTGTGCTGCTGGACTGAGGACTTCCATTAGCTGTTAGCCATAGTTTGGAACTTGCAAAGCAATCATATTGGAGCCTTGCTGGGCAACCTGCTCCAGTGTCTCACCACACCCACAGTAAAGCATTTCTTCCTAATATCCAATCCTAATCTACCTTCTTCCCATGTAAAGCCATTTCCCCTCATTCTGTTGCTACCTGCCCTTATGAAAAGTCCCTCCCCAGCCTTCCCTGTAGGCCCTCTTCAGATACTGGAAGGCCACTCTAAGGTCTCCTTGGAGTCTTCTCCAGGCTGAAGAGCCCCATCTCTCTCAGCCTGTGCACATAGTAGAGGTGCTTTCAGCCCTCTCTGATCACCTTCATGGCCCTCCTCTGGACCTGCCTGAACATCTCCAAGTCCTTCTTGTGTTGAGGGCTCCAGAACTGCGTGCAGTGCTCCAGATGGGGTTTCAATGAGAGGAGTGTGGAGGGGCAGCACCACCTCCCTCGACCTGCTGGTCATGCTTCTGTGCTTTAAGCTTATGCTTTAAGGTCCTATATGCTTTAAGGTTTAGATAGTGCAGTCGCCTCACCTCTTCAGGTTTATCTGTGAAGGTCCCTTCCAAGTGAACCGTGCTGATCCAGACAGTTCGGATTGCTCATTAAAGTGTTTTAGTAAGTTGGGCTGGTCCTACGAAGCAGTATGACTGCAGTAAGCAGTGTACATGGTGCGCTGTGAGTACTGCACACATTCCTCTTGGCAGCTTGTGGAACAGAAACTGTGCATTGTTTGGATTGTGTAAGTATTCCTGTTGGTCTCTTGTGATGCTTACCTTCTTAGAGCACCTTTCCTCGTTTGGCTCTACATATTTTGGTACCTTACTTGTTCTGTTTGGCTTAGCAGGGAAGGTCTTCTTCTGAAGCATCCTCAGTCTTGGTCTGGGCAGCATACTTAGAAATGACATGGACGTTACATGAGTGGGTGGTCAAAGGGGGGAAGAACTCACCTTTCTGATCTGTTTCCTTTTAGAACACAGTCCTGGAGAGGATTTGCTTTCCTTGTTTCCTGGAGACTTGGATTCTTAGATGGTTTTGACTGCAGCTATTTCTGATGTTAATTCCTTTTTCTGTACTTTAGTAGCCAAGTGCAAGTGGAGTGCTTTGGGAATTGTCTGAAGTTGCCAGGTTGCGTGTGATCACATATGTAACGTGGAGTTATGTGTGGTGCCAGTGATAATTAAGTGTGATGAACTTGAAGGCTTTCAGTACAATTTCAGCCCTAATGTAAACAGTGACTTGAACTCTGGAATTCTGTGTAAAATCAATAGCTAGCTTGTGGTCCAGGTCTTGAAACCAAAGGCTATGAGGTGCTGCTCTTGTTGACGCAGGCTGTGAAAGATGACTTGAGCTCTAAGAGTAATTTCCCTTCTGCTCTTTATATGAACGTCATATCAACAATTAGAATATTAAGAACATAATATAAAAGTTGTTGCTGCTGGCCTGTGGACTTCCATTAGCTGTTAGCCATAGTTTGGAACTTGCAAACCAATCTTATTTAGACTTTAGTGGTGAAATCTTCTGATGAAATCTTCCTTCTAATTCTGCAAAAGAATCTCGGTGGAACATTTCTGTCTGAAAAGGCTCTGGCATATGAAGATGTGCCAGACTGCAGCCATGTGCCAGATGCGTTTGGATCCATGGAATTTTCTGATGTAGCTTCAGTGTTTGAAGAATCTCCACTCGATCTAAATACTCAGAAGACAAAGCAGGTGTGTGAAGATGTACAGCTAGTTTCTTACAGAAAAAATACAGCTCTTAATCTAGAAATCTGCTTCTCATTGTATCTAGTGCTTACTCCATATTTAAGTATCTAGTGGACCTTGACCAAAGGAAGATAAAGATAGAGCAAAGAAGTATGTTAAGCATAAATTTTGTTGCCTTCTACCTGTAGGCCATGGTTGGTTTGACGTGATCCCTAACTCCAGTGTTTGGTTTGCACAGAAACAGCAAGCAAGGGAACAAGTAAAGGAGTCAGTGAGGATTTTAAAACACAATGGGAAGCGATAAGGCACAGTTAATAAGATTCTGGAGTTAGGCTGGAGGTAGGCAGAGGTTGAAAGGTACCGAAAGAAATTCAATCTTACTGTGTTGGACAACAAAATCCACTGTGATATTATTCAAATTTTTAACTAAACCAAGTGATAATTCATATTTATGTTTAGATAAGCTGGTGAGGGTTAATCCTCAATGGAGAATTGAGATGAACAAATAAAAAAATGGTGTTTGACAGTCTATAAGAAACGAACTTATTCTAGGAGAGAATCAGAGTTTTCAACTGTTTTGTTCAATAGCCAAATAATGTATGATATTTTTATAAGCATTGTGTCTGACCTTCTCAGCTGTTAGAATTTCTTTGACAGTAACTTCTCCGGCTGTGATCAGAAAACCTTTTGTTCCGTCTCTGGCACCATTCGAGGCATGATACTCAACTGGGTGATATGGAATTCACACTGTCAACTCCAGTGACAAGAAAAGTGGCATCTAAGAAGCGTGCAAACACAGAGAATGTTGATGCAGAGTCAGTGTTAAGAAATGAGCTGCCCTTTGCATTTCCTGCTCCAAAGGCCTTCTTTTCGAAGAGCCAGACAGAGAAGCAAGTAGAAGGCATATCTTTTTAGGCGCCTACTTCCAAAGGTATGTTGTATCTAACAAATGGAAACCTAGAACATGTGTAGCTTAGGAATTTTTTACTTTTAATATGAATGCAGTACTTGTAGGTCCTAAAATTCTGAAAGGTTTCAGTGTGGGGTTTATTTGGTCACAGCACATACAGCTGCCATCCTGTACATCTGACAGTGCACTGCAAGCGGTTTAACCATATATCAGGGCATGGTACACGTCTGTTAATGATAGAAGTTCTCACAGTTTCACAAGGAGCATGCCTTGAGATGCATTCAGATAATGAGATAAGTGCTGTGTTCCTAAAACTAGCATGTGTCTCCACTCTCCATCGAGATTTAGTAGATAATTTCTTTAACAATTATGATGAGAGTTTTGTTTTGTTTTTATTTTTTTCTGGGCTATTATTTTGAGTGAAAGAAAAGGGTATGCTTTTATTTAAGCGAGCTTTTGATTGCATCATGCTTCTAAATTAAATGTAACCTACTGAATTCCTCATGATAGCATACGAGTACTTGCGTGTATCTGTTCTCCCTAATAGAGGGAGAAGAGACTCAGTGAACCTGGACAGTGTTACCCAGGGTTGTGAGAACAGCTAAATGATTGTTGAGAACTGGTCAACTCGTGAGCCTGAGACCTGGGATCCTCCATCCTAGGGTGGAACTTTACTGGAGCACGTGGGTGCCACAGCAAAAAAAGGACTGTGTACAATAGACTGAGAGTTTGCTGAGTTTCTTGGTTTACAGAAAGCACAAATAACTCAGCAGCAAGTGACGTATTTGGGATAGGAGATGACAGCTGGACTTTGAACCTTAAGGACTGCCAAGAAAGAAGCCATCTGCTCAACCCCTGAGCTGCAAACTGCCAAGGAACTCCATACGTTGCCAGGAATGACAGGAGGGTGCCAACCATGGATACACAGCTACGGACTGATGGTAAACTTGAAACAGCTTGAAGTGAGTAAGGGATATCCAGGGTGCACTGGTGCTCAATATTCAAGAAGCCCATCAATCTACACTGGGCCAAAGGATACCAGTTTTAATATCTCATGCAGTGTTTACTGTATTGGAGGCAAAAGGGGGACATTGGCTTTCACCCCACAGAATCACAGAATCACAGAATTACCCGGGTTGGAAGGGACCTCAAGGATCATGTAGTTCCAACCCCCCTGCCTAGCAGGGCCACCAAACATACGCCTTTACTAGATCAGGTTGCCCAGGGCCCCGTCTAACCTGGTCTTGAACACCTCCAAGGACGGGGCATCCACAACCTCACTGGGCAGCCTGTTCCAGGACCTAACCACCCTTCTAGTAAAGAACTTTCCCCTAACATCCAACCTAAATCTTCCCTCCTTCAACTTAAAACCATTTCCCCTAGTCCTGCTATTATCAGCCCTTTCGAAGAGTTTACTCCCCTCCTGGGAGTAAGTTCCCTTCAGGTACTGAAAGGCTGCAATGAGGTCACCCCGCAACCTTCTCTTCTCCAGGCTGAACAAACCCAACTCCCTCAGCCTGTCCTCATAGGGGAGGTGCTCCAGCCCCCTGATCATCTTCCTGTCCCTCCTCTGGACCCTTTCCAAAATCTCCATATCTTTTTTGTACTGAGGGCTCCGCACCTGGACACAGTACTCCAGATGGGGCCTCACAAGAGCAGAGTAGAGAGGGACGATCACCTCCCTATCCCTGCTGACCACCCCTCTCCTGATGGAGCCCAGGATCCCATTTGCTTTCCGGGCTGCCAGAGCGCACTGCTGGCTCATGTTAAGTTTCTCATCTATCAGGACCCCTAGGTCTTTTTCAGCCGAGCTGCTCTCAAGGACAACTCCTCCCAGCCTGTACAGGTGCCTGGGGTTCTTCCGGCCCAAGTGCAAAACCTTGCACTTTGCTGTGTTGAACCTCATTAGGTTCACCCGAGCCCAGCTTTCCAGCCTGTCAAGGTCCCTCTGAATGGCATCTGTTCACCCCAAAGATTCCCGAAATACCAGGCCATCCTGGTAGAGCAGGGTGATATAGAAATAATTGTAACTACTATTGCCAACCCAGTATCTTTCCTTAGCGGAACTCCCCTGGTGGAGAACCAGGATGACATCACTGCTTTGAAACAATTGATGCTGCACATTACATCCAGTCAGTCGGAGCTGAAGGACGAACCCTTAGAAGATGCAGAAGACGCCTGATTTACCAGCAGCTGCAGTTTTGTGAGACAAGGAGGCTGTAAGGCAGGACATGCAGTAACTGCTACTGAGCAGGGAATGGAAGCACAACCATCAGCCGTGGGGACTACCCCTCAGAAGGCTGAAATAACTGCCTTGACGAGAGCCTTAATGATATGGACAGATGCTAACTATGTGTTTGGGGTGTCACACGCTCATAGTACCATCTGAAAAGAGCAAGGATTGCTCACACACAAGGAAAAGAGCATGATGTAAATGTACCTATGTTGTAGGGCACAGTTCTCTATCCAGGCCCAACTCTGTGTGCGTGTCTCCTCTATCCACAAAGCTGCTCACACTGCAGGAGGCACAGGCTGAGAGGAGAGGCCAGAGCAGCTCTCCCACTGTGACACGGAGCAGCAGGATACAAGTAAAGGAAAGCCCCGCAGCGGTACTGGGAAGGTTCCACACAGTCATCAATTTTTCATCTGAAAGGTAAAGAGGAATTCCCTTTTCTGCCCCTATCATCATTGGTCGGGTGAGTAGCAATGATGCCCGGTGTGCTTCCATCAATGGAGCAGAATAGGCGGAAGGCTGGGGTGCAGGCTTTCCTCTGCTGAGGTGAGTGGGGGCTCAGGGTGTTGCTCAGTGGTAGATTTGTTCACACTGAGTTCTAACAGGAAACTTGCTCAACATCGAAGGCCTTGCAAAAGTCTGGCTGAGTGATGTCAGTTGCTTTTCCTTTCCCTACTGATGCTGTCACTCCACTGTAGAAGGCCACCAAAGCGACCAGGCTGCATGTCTCTGTTTCCGCTGTTTCTCCATTTCCTTCTTGTTGCTCCCTGTAACCAGCAGGTTCAGCCATGCTGCTTTCCTGCCTCCTCTGCTGTGTTTCGTGTGGTCGGGATGGAGCTCAGAGCTCCAGCTCTGAGAAAGGTTTTCTGAGAAAGTTACCATCTCTTTTCCATTCTTTTACCCCTAAAAACAGTTTTCCAGTGTCTCTCATGCAAGAATTCTTTGAACAGCCTGCAGCTGACTCTCCTGAAGCTCAGGGTCCTGACTTTGCTTTTTGCCAGGCACACATTCCTTGAGATGAGGAACTCTAGGAGGGCATGGTCACTACAGCCCTGACCACCTCCAGTCTTAACCCCTGCTGTTCAGCATGTCCAGTAATGCTTCCCTTCTGCTTGGTGTGCTTAATGCTTGGCCCACAAAGTTATTGTCAGTGCACTCCAGCAGGCTCTCAGACAGTTTGCAGCAACTGGGATTGGTGCTGGGTGGTTGCTGGGAGGTGTCTCAGCAGAAAAGCTGGGCTGGGGTGGGCGTGCTGTGTCAGTCCTCATCGCAGCTGGCAGAGAGAGTTAGAGGAGGGTGATGGGTGCTGCCTGCTCTCAATGCTGCTGCACTGAATTTGGGGCACAGCAGCACACTGGTGAGTGAGCTGGGAGGGAGACGGACTGCTGCTGTGCATGGCTAGGCCAGAGCTGGAGGATTGTCAAACATGTGAGTCATGCTGGTGCAGCCATTGCAGCTGCAGCAGGAGTAGAAGACAAAGAGGTTTTGTAGAGGACAGAGGGTGGTGACTCATGGTTTGATGTCCAGGTGGAGGCCGATAACAAGTGGTGTCATCCAGGAGTCTGTCTTGGGACCAGTGCTTTTTTACATGGTTATCAGAGACACCAATGATGCAATGGAGTGCACCCTCTGCTGTTTGCTGAGTGGTGCGGCTGACGCAGTGGAAGGAAGGGATGCCATTCAGAGGGAGCTCAACCGAGAGGTTGGCCTACGTGAATCTAATGAGGTTGAACACAGCAAAGTGCAAGGTTTTGCACTTGGGCTGGAGGAATCCCAGGCATTTCTACAGACTGGGAGGAGCAGTCCTTAAGAGAAGCCCCGCAGAGAAGGACCTGGGGGTCCTGGTGGATGAAAAACAGAACGTGAGCCATCAGCGTGCTCTTGCAGCTCAGAGAGCAAATGGTCCCCTGGGCTCCATCAGAAGAGGGGATGGCCAGCAGGGACAGGGAGGTGATTGATCTTCATGATCCTTGAGGTCCCTTCCAACCCGGGCCATTCTATGATTCTGTGATTACACTCGCTGTCAGAAATAACGGCAGCTGTACAGATGTTGGATATATTTTGGGACAGTTCTTGTAACCAGCTGATTTTAAGACCTTGCCCGAGTCAAGAGTCTAAATTGAGTGTCAGAAGAAAGCTGGTAAAGTGGCTATTGCTCATTCTTTTTCATTTGCTGATTCTTTCATTCGGGTTCCTTTTCCAAAGGAGATTCTGGTGATGGAAGCAATTGAAGAAAGAACCAAAGCAGCTCTTGCCAAGAGTGCTTGAAGTCCCTGTGGAGAGAAGCAAAGAACTTGGGCTTCCTCTGGGATGCGCCCCACCATGTCTCAGGAAGGAGACAACTGCTGTTGCACTTTCTGCTTTGTGTGTGGAAAGGTACGTCTGGGTTTTCTTCTACTTGTTTTTCTTTCTTTTTCTGGCTTTGAAGGAGAAGGGGTGGAGCAAGGGGAGACCCACTGGTCATTTGTTAACTCAAGAGCAGGATGGATTCTGCATTGACTGTGAAAAACCTGGGCTAGTAGCATGGGCATATTTCAGGCTGGACTCTTCTTTTGCTGCTTGGTTTCCTTTTGGCTACAGTGAGACAGCTGTCTAAAGGTGTGTTTTCAAACCCACTCTCCAAAACCATGTTTCATTGTTGCAGGTGGTTCAGTGTGCTCTTGCAGGGTAGATGTGTTTGCTGTAGAATCTGAATGGTTTCTGTTCCTAGGGGAGGACTGGGAGGAGGTAGTGAGAAGAGAATTCAATGCCTGAGGTGTATCTTAGTGAGAAATGTTGGCATGAGGTGCTGAAAGTCTTGAGTTGTCAAAGGCCAGTGAGGCTCAGACTCCTTAACCTGCTGGAGCAGGGTGGAAGCAAGGAGTGGGCACTGCCGTCACACAAGCTGCACTTGGTTCTGGTCTGCCAGGTCTGTGCTGGCCTGGATTTCTTCTGAGAAGTTTGTTGGAGCTGCTTGGAGTAGTGAAGGGTGGGGAAGAAGTGCTGCTCCAGAGCTATGAGACGTGCAGCTCCTTCTGAAGTGCCCCTGAGAAGGACGGAGCGCATTTGCTGCAGCTTTCTCTGCAGATGTGCTCCTCACCTTGAAATCCTCCTGGTTTGTCCTCAGCTCCTGACCATGGCCTGTTCTCTGTTTTGCAGGCTGATAACATGCAGAAGCCGCAGCTGGTGCGTGCTATGTCATCTTTAAACATACCAGCATTTGCGGCAGCCCATGTTATTAAGAGCCACGTCGCCCAGGGGCCAGATGAGCTCTCTCTGGAGGTAAGCAGTTCCAGGCGTTCCGTGTTGTCGTGCATAGAAGAGGGCAGTCCTTTCTGCTTTGTTTTCCTACCAGATTTGCTGAATCTGGGATTGATGTTTCAATCTCTTTCAGGTCGGAGATCTGGTGAGCATTGTTGATATGAGGACATATCAACAGGCTGAGCCCCTGGTGGAGAGGCAAGCGTGGCTTTGAGGTAGGCACACGTTTTTGACTAGAGAGCACAACTTCAGTAGAGTTGGGAATCTCAGCTTGGAGCTGCTCTGCCTGCAACGGATGGCTGCTGGATGCAAACAGTTGCCCTGTGTCACTGTCAGTGGACCTTCCCTTTGGCTCTGGCTCGGGCTAATGCTCACCTGTCTTTTTGTTCTAATTACAGGTTGGGCTTTTCCCTGGTGAGTGCATGGAACTCATCAGCGGAAAAGTTCCCGATTCCCTCCTCAATTCATTGCCAAAGCCAGGTGCGTAATTTACATTTGACAACGCGAGTTAGTCAAATAGGGTCAGAACGTTACTTTCAGGGGGTTTGTTTATGCCCAAGTTCAGCAAGCTTAGAAAGAGAACTACAGTAATCTCCTTGGGCACCTCCAGGGATGGGGAAAATCCATTCTTGCGTGTCCTTGTTGGGAATGTTCTTCCCGTTGTTACATGCTCTGTCGAATGCATTGCGCTCAGCTTCGTCCAACCGAGCCAGGCCTGAAATGAACTGGTTTCTTTGTTTTGTTGCGCAGAGCCAAAGAAATGGGGCAAGCTCATCAACAGCCTTTGTTCCCTGGTGAAGGTCAGCCCTGGGAGAGCAAAGCAGCCTGAGCCTCCGACATTCTCCGGATCCATGTCCTTGCTTGACATCGTTGAGAGGTATTTAGCCTTCAGGACTTGAGGGCTGAGCTTTAGGAATGGAAGCATCCTCTGCTGTTTGAAACAGAGGGCGTTTCTAAGCTGTGTTTCAGCAGAAAGCAGGCAGTGCCCAGAACAGGCAACTTTTGGCCAGGGCTCGGTGCAGCTCTTCCATCACCCTGCACCACGTCTGACAGCATGCTCTGTTTTCTCTGCAGAATGAGTTCTCCCAGGAAGAGGGCAGAGTCAGCAGCTGGCAGTTGGTGTTCCTGCTTCTGCCTGGGCAAACCATCCCCTGTGGCCAAACACCAACTGCAGAGCAGTGCCAGGGAGCCCTCTGAAGCAGAAGTCTTGGTCCTGGCAGGTAAGGGTGCAAGTCCAGCTTACAAAACACTGCTTGTCAGCAACACAGGTAGAATTCATGCTTTCAGTGGGCTTGTACCTCCTTCTGGCGTTCAAGCCCGTGCCTGACATCTTCAGTTGATCCCTGTCTTTCCCAAATGAGTCTCTTGTCAACACAAGAGCTGGACCTGCACGTGGATCACTTTCAAGACAGTGACACTGTTGCTAGAAGCCTATTTGCTTCTGCCCACCACCACTACATAGCCAAATGTCAAGAATCTCCATGGTTCATCTTGCGAACGTTCGACACTAACTGCTGTACATCTGCTCCTTCCTAGGTGACCCGAGCCCTTGTATATCCCCAAGACGCAGGGCATGTTACGATGACGCATCTTCCATCAATGAAGAGTTGTTACTAAGCACAGAATGCTGCAGTTCAGATGAAAGCCTTCCGTATAACATCAGCTATCAAGAGAAGAAGGTCATCATCGTTGAAGCCTTCATTCATCCCATCCCTACTGAAGCTGCTGACCTGAGCCCACCAGACACCTCAGGCATCAGCCTGGACTCAATGTCTCTGCAGTGCAGCCCAGCCCAAGCACAGCCCGAGTGCCCCGACAGCAGCACCACCATGCAGGCTCAGGTCAGCATCACCGAGGAGAAGCTGAGCATCTCGCAGGGGGGCACAGAATCAGGACATGAGTCCCAGGCTCCGGGCAACAGCACGGTCTCTGAGCAGCTCTCATGATTACAAGAGAGGATGAGTCCCATCTTTCCTCCAGACCTCACACCCCCTCCTTTCTCCTATTGAATAAAGGCACGCTCGTGCTCAATCAATGCCTTGACTGAATTCCGAGTTTTCATTCGCAGAGATTGGGATGAGTGCAAGAAACTGCAAGGCAGCTCAGCTTACAACACTCTGGCTGTGGGGTTTGTGCGGCCGAGCTCTGGGTGTGTTCCCATTTTGCCTGACTTTGGGATGCCTGCAGCGAGAGCTCTGCTGCCGTTGTGTATGGCAGCAAATAGTCTCTAGCATCCTGGATGCTGCTCATGAAAACCCCAAGCTTCCTGGCTGTGGCTGTGATGCTTTTCAGGGCCTTTTGATGCTCTTTGATGCCGTGGCTGCTCCCTAACACCTCTGTCCTCCCGCCGTGTCCATTCCTGGCTCCCACCTGTGAGCTGTCCCTGCAGATCATCTCTAGCCCTGCCATCATCGCGCTGCAGCAGGAGGAGCTCGCCCTGACCAACATCAGGCAGTGCTGCCTGCCTCTCTCACTCTCTAGACCAAGTGTAACTACGCTGTCATGGAGACAAATGCTTTCTGTCACATCCTCCATCCCTGCAGACATTTACCGGTAGGTGGCTCTTGCAGAAGAAGATTCAAGCAGCAGAACCTTTTGCTCAGCTACAGCACACAAATGCTACAAAAGCAGGAATAACCCGCAAGCTCTGGGTCTGTTTGTCTTGCACAGGCATGCACTAACTGCGTTTGATGGTACCCCCCATCCTTGATTTCCTTCCCTGCTTCTTGTCTGATGACGCTGCTGAGCCAGGAACAAGCTGCCCAGTGTGGCAGAGCATGGTGCAGGGCTGTGCTGGGACCTCCTCCCCTTCATCTGCTGCAGATCAGTGCCACACACGTGCCATCGAGATGCTCTGGCACGGGATGTGCCTCCAACCCAAAGCTCCTTCCCACCTCCCAAGGAAAAGCAAAGCAACCCAAGCATCTCCAGCAAAGCTGCCCAGCAGACAGCAGGGAATGCAAACAGCTTCTGGCTGCTCCCCTGCACTCCTGTCCTAAGTAATAGACCCCATGAGGACTGGCTGGGAAATCAGTGCATGACACATGTGAGTGTGCACAGGATTGTGCAAAGCAGTGGGGTTCCATGAGTTTGTGTGTGTGTGTATCTCGGCTGTTATGAAAGCATGGGAAGACTGCCTTACTGAGTCCCAGATAATTACTTATCCTCAAATGATTTTTCCTGGCCAAATTTAAAGCCTCTTACAGGTAATCGAGACCAACAGGCTGTTGTTGCACAATCAACAGGCACAAACTAGATGAATAGCTGAGGAAAATAAAGCATCATGCCAAGGGTACTAGATAAGTGAGCAGCTTGAGATCTGCACATTTATGTGATACTCATGGTCTTAGACAATATTTGCTTAGTGAGGTCACATAGAATGAAAGTAAAATAGAAGAAGTGCAATTGGTCTCAGTTCACACAGCTGGCTGGTTTGTCTCTGGCTAATCCTGAACTGCCTCAAGCGACTGCTTTGGTGCTCTACAGAACAGCAACTTCAGAGATCTCTTTCTATTACTAAGTTTTTGAAAGAGCAATTTGCTCTGTTAATTATCCATCATTTTTGTGCAGTCTGTTTTGTCAGACTTGTCTTTAGCTTCCAAGTTGTATGTGAAGAATTGTTTCCGTTGTAATGCACAATGTACTAAAAATTGAGAGATGAAAATGTGAAGAGTTTTTCCAGCTTTGATTTCATGTCTGGAATTTTGGAACCCACTACTTGCAGTTGTTAATCTGTCCAAACTGGTCTGGTTTGGAATGCCCTCATCCTTCTTGAATCGCTGTTAAAGGCGGAGCAATTCCTACAAGTGCCATGGCCCCACTGTTGTTCTAATTCTTGTTTCTTTGTTTTCCACACGCTGCTTTTCAAGCCTCCTTTTTCTTTACAGTCAAAGTGAGAACTGCACTGTGAGGTGTCTGAACCTTGTTGTGCCTGTACATAAATAGAACAGCAGCAAAGCCTGACAGGTGACTGTGCTGACAGCTCTCGTAGCCAGTAACACGTAACTGTGCTAAATCCCTTGTGACGGCTTTGATTTCATTTTTGCCAGTGAAATCCTTGTAAAAGGAAGTGCAGCAGTGTGATGAGCTAAGGTGAAGATGCTGGTTTTAGTAGTGCTCTAAGCTGAGTGAAAGGGCAATTGAATGAGGGTTATATGCTTTCTCTGGGACGATAAAGTTTTATTTCCTGAGGGAAAGAGCCAGCTTTTCATGGGCTATATGTGGGCTTTGGCAAGGGCAGACAATCCAGTCTGTCAGGAAGCCATTTGAGGTGCTTCAGGTTTGTAAGCTTGTCTTTTTGTTTTTCAGGCGGATATTTGGAGCATGGGTGTAGTGCTGTATGCTCTGCTGTGTGGGTTTTCCCTTTGGATGATGACAATATGATGGCACTCTACAGGAGGATACCAGTGGGTATCAGTGGTGCTAGAATACACTGAGAAGGGAAATAGCTGAGCTTGACAAGAGGCCTTGCTTTTCGGATGGCAGAACATGCTGAGCTGTGAGTAGAAAGGCCTGTCTGCTGAATATTGTCCCTGTTTTTGCTGCTTTGTCTACCAGTATTTAGTGGAATTGGTTCTACGCTTGGTTGGCCTATGTGGCACTGTAGCCTAATTCTGTACCATGATAGCATACAGAATTTAAGGAGAAGTATTTTCTTGCCAATGGTCTGGATTTTTTGTATCTGGTTCTTCAACTGGCTGCTCCCTATACTATCTGTAGTAAAAATACAGACACATCATTTGATTTCCCTGAAATGAATGTTCCTAAATGCCAGCTCTTCTCATGTCTACAAAGATCAAAGTTCTGCATTTGCTATTAGAATTTCCTCTTCCAGAATCAGGAGGTAATGTAGGACCCCACAGATTGCCTTCAGAATCCAGCAGATAGTTCTGTTTCCTTTCGGAGTGCATAACAACCTGAGCAAATGAATTGAATGACGTGGCTTATTAGTCTGGTACAAACTCTGCTGTACACTGAAACTTGGTCCATTTGTAAGCAGGACTTTTTCCATCTCTGCAGGACAGCAGAAAACCCTTTGTGCTAATCATGATGCCAAGAAGCAGAATGCGGCAGATGATCCAACTGCTTCAGGTGTTCATTTCCTTAAAACTGAATAGTTTTGGACTGAGAGTTTGTAAGCAGAACCGAGCTCTTAAAGCTGTCAGAGACTATTTCTGCACTGTTCAATTCTATCTGCACAACATACACAGGATCTCAGAACTGCGTTGCTTGAATTGGTGGAACTTGTTGAAGTGAACTGGGATGAGCAAGTTTTAGAACTTAGTCAGAATGCAGTAAAAAATGGATAATCTCATGAGTATTAAGGTACAGGCTTGCTATTTCTGCACTGAATTTGTTTTTATTTTACATGGCTGTGATCTGAAAGTTGCTTGAAACGCAGGCACCTAGGCACTGTTGTGTAACTGAATTTCACACGATAGGTCCTGAAATATCCTGGAATCAAAAACTCTGACTTGTTTTAAGTCTGCTGCTTGAGTCTAATCAGGGTCATAGTGTCTGTGTGCAGTGTTTCTTTCCCTGTAATGCTCCACATCATTTCATTTTGGGAATATTGAAGGAAATGGACTATGTGCCATAACTGTTGTTAGAACAAAGTATGTCTGGTGTGATCTTATGCATAGGTTCTGTAACTGCTCTTCACAGCTCAGGTGTTTGACCTTCCTTTTGGTGAAGTGATGAAATACTGCTGGTTTCTATTTGTGCTTCTAGGCACCTTGAAGCTCTTAGGAATAGAACAATTGTCTCCAGTTCTTTTCAATGATATCAGTAACAGCTCGAGTGTTGCTGCCCACTAGGTAGACCCAAAGAAGCAGATTACAGTGAAACAACACACGAGCTGGACCTGAATGAGGATCACTTTCAAGACAGTGGCTATGCTGCTTCAAGCCTACTTGCTTCTTCCTGCCGCCACTCTATTACCAAGTATCAACAACCTTTCATGATTCAACTTGCAAATGTTTGAAACTAACCCTTGTGTTTCTATGCCTTCCTAGGTGATTCGAGCCCTTGTCAACCCCAAAGATCCAAACCAAGCAGTGTCTTTCCATCAATGGAGAGTTCTTATTAAGCATGAATCGCTGCAATTCGGATGACAGCCTTCCACATGGTAACAGTGATGGACACAAGGGGCTCATCCACGTTCATGCTCTTATATCTCCTGGCTCTGCTGAAGCTCGTGACCTGAGCCTGCCAGACACAGCAGTCACCTGCCTGGATTGTGACCCAGCGCCTTTGCAGTGCTGCCCATCCCAAGCACAGCCCGAGTGTCCCAGCAGCAGCACCACCATGCAGGAGCAGGTCAGCATCAGTGAGGTGAAGCTGAGCATCTTAGATGGGGACTTAGAGTCAGGCTGCCAATCCCAGGCACCAGGCAGCAGCACCAGCTCTGAGCCACTCTCATCTTGACAAGAGGAGTCCCATCTTCACCCTTGACCTCTCAAGCCCTCCTGTCTTTTATTGAATAAAGTCACTCTCATGCTCAGTCATCGCCTCGACTGCATTCTGAGTCTTCAATCACAGGGATTGGGATGAATGCAACAAACAGCAAGGCAGCTCAGCTTGCAGTGCTATGGCTGTGGGGTTCGTGCAGGCAGAGCTCTGGGTTCCCATTTTGCCTGGCTTTGGG
The DNA here is from genome assembly GCF_054131305.1 of Coturnix japonica. Lineage (NCBI taxonomy): Eukaryota > Metazoa > Chordata > Aves > Galliformes > Phasianidae > Coturnix > Coturnix japonica. The sequence goes on along the minus strand of NC_140671.1, from coordinate 13,632,252 downwards.
ATGTCTGCAGCAAGATCTCTACCATTTTGTATGGGAGCAAATACTCTCTAGCATCCAGGTTGCTGCTCATGATATATCCCAGTCTTCCTGGCTGTCACTTTGTGATACTTTTCAAAGCCTTCTGATACTCTTTGATGCCTTGGCTGCTCCCTAACACCTCTGTCCTCCTGCCATGTTGACTCACGTCTCCCACTTTTAAGCTGGCTTTGCAGATCATCTCCAGCCCTGTCATCATCACGCTGCAGCAGGAGGTGCTCACCTGGCCCAATGTCTGGCAGTACTGCTTGTTCTGCAGATGAGCAGCTGCCTCCTCATCTCTTCAGCTACAGTAGTTTTTCTCAGGGCAGTTAGATGCAGTCATGCTCCTCTGGATTTGGTGTGTTAAATCCATGCTGCATGGCAGCAGTCAGTGCAATACAAAGGTGTTCTGTGTGCCATAGCATTTCTCCAGGGGCTGCCAAAGGTAGAAGCACAACACAGCACCATCCTTCTGACAGTAATGTCTGTGAGTGTTAGACATGTGAGCACTGCATCATCCCCAGCGTGTCAGTGCTTTTCCACACCAACCTGACTCTCACACTCTGCACTGAATGTAACTCTGCTCTTGTGGAGACAAATGCTTTCTGTCACATCCTCCATCCCTGCAACCATTTGCCGGTAGGCAGCTCTTGCAGAAGAATCAAGCAGCAGAACCTTGTGCTCACCCTACAGCATGCAAATGCTATGAAAGCAGAAATAACCTGGCATGCTCTGGGTCTGCAAGGCTGCACAGATGGGAGAGGTAGATTGTGTTTTTGCAGTGGAAGTTTCCAGTATTTTCAGTACATAGTGTAGGCCCTAACTGAATGTATAACCCTCTTGTAAAACAGCTGTATAAGTAGTTTTTCCACCAAGAAAGTTGCTGAACAGAATTAAGTTCAGACTGGGGGCATTCTGACATGGGGAGAATTGAGACAAGCACAAGATAAATACAGGGTGGGTAGAGCCCAGCACAGGACAGAATGAATGTACTGACTTTTGGAAACATTGCCCTTCTCTGTCCGCAGAAAAGTACAAGGCAGACCTAAAAACAAGAGGTTGGTAATTGACCTATGGAAATGAATCCTAGCCACAGTCTCGAGGAGTCTGTGAGCCTGAGATGCTCAACCAATGAGAGCCATGAGAGCATCACCTGCAGTGGGTTTAGGGCACAGAACAGAATTGATTTCACTGACTGGTGTGCAGTTTCTCCCTTGCCAATAGGGAATGTGCGCGCAGTATTGCAATAATGAATAAGCACTGCTGCTATCGCTGCCATCTTTGCCTAACTAGAAATCTTTGACTTTGAGAGTTTCCCACACAAGGGGAGAGGGTAAGAAAGTAAAGAGGCACAGAAAACTAAGGGAAACTGCTCTTCTTTATCTTATCTATAAAAATTGATACGATGCTGTTGTGCATTTTTTTTAATTTTATTTTTAATTTTTTGCTAATGTCAGTTAGATTGTTTTAAAATATCCACACACCAAAATCTGACTACCAAGCAAATGTAATGAAAATGAAATGAAGGTGAGTTAGTGGAAAGCACAAGGCCATATTATATTAGGCTCCAGCAAATTTACAGGCAGTCACTGCACGAAGAGGTAGATCTGAGTTGCACATTATATGATTCCCACAAAGATTAAGGAAATCTGAAGCTTTCAATATATTTTTTTTAATTCTTTTTTCATTTCATTTTTAAACACCTGACCCAGACCCCAACCCTCACAGGAGCTGTAAAGATAACAGCATTAACCAGCAATGTAACTCTAATCCTAACCCTTACCCTGATTCTAAAATCGTCCCTAACTCCAAATGCAACAACAAAAATGATCCTAGAAGTTTGTAGCAAAAGGAACCTTAACCCTGATCATAATCCAAAAAAAAAATCATTATGGTAACAATAATCTTTACCTTAAGAGTAATATTAATCAGAGCCCAGATTATGCCTGCATCCAATCAGAAGCATGCTTTGCATTATTTAAGAGTTGTATTTTTTCCAATGAACTCTCTCTATTATCACGTTTATAAAGTAACAGAGTCTGTTCTTTTTCTCCTGACACTGTGCCTTACTCCTGACATCCCCTGGAAATGACCCAGATAGGGCACCATCAAAGTAATGCTAATAGTAATGTCAATCCTAAGGGTATCTCTAGCCTCAGTGTTAATGGGACGCTAACAACAATCCCAACAGCCTTAAACATTCTGGTGGTGTGAAAGAGGTGCTGCCTTGCACATGCTGGGCAGTCCCATTGCCTGTTAAATGCAGGCGGCAGCGTAGAAACATGATGCCCGTGGTCAGAATGCCCTGTGGCAGATCCTGGCACCGGAGAACTGACCGGAGAACCATGAGAGAACTGACAACAAATCACGCGACATCAGAACCGACCCAGTGGTTATTTACAAGCCTTGGGAGACCCAGACAGGATCTCAGAGTGGTGAATGTAGGTACAGAAGTTGTTACTACTCTGTTTTCTTCTAAAAGAAGTGTTTTTTTTTCATCTCAGAAGTTGGGGGGGGGGGGGCGGGAAAGGGATATCAATTTAATTACTCATTAATTTATTGACAGACATTCACGTTTGCTACGTTTGGAGAAGTTTTTATTTGTTTGCTGTGGTTTGATTTTTTTTTTTTCTTTTTTTTTTTCCCCCTTCCCTCCTCTTCCATCTTTGTGTTCTTCCCCTATAATCAAAAGAACGGATCCCCAGGGTCTGTCCCGCAGACGTTCTTTCCGTGGTCTCTGCTGCCACCTGCTGGCCAATAAGCGGAACTGCCACTGTTGGGCGTTTGGTGCCGCAGGAAGCACAACGCAGATCTGAGTTCTGACCGGTCTACGCAGCAAATCCGCCAATCTTTATTGCGATAAGCCCTCCAGACAAGAGCATAAAGTCATTGCCTGAGGGCAGGGTTAGTAGTAATGGATGTCAGTTTTGAAATTTCCAGTCCATTCACCATAGCACTTTCTGCCTCCATGTCCCATAACCAGAGCAGCTATGCTGGCATGCTCTCTTGGTTTCTGTCTAAACCACTGTACTATATCCATCAGTTCAGCTGCTGTATTATGGGCAGCAGGGTTTGGGGGGTGGACACTGGTCAGGGCACTCCCACCAGCCTATCCTGCATTTTTTTTTTTTTTTTTTTTTTCATTTTTGGGTTACAATCAGTCAGATCTCAAATAGATCTAGTCCAAATGGAACCTCAAAATCTGACCTTTTAGTGCCTTCATTTACAGAGTCCATTTTATACAGATTCCCTTGTACAGGGCCCCCATGGTAGTCCAGACAGTTGTTACTGATCTTCCATAGGAGAATGATTGAATTAGGTTTTTTCCCATCATAACTGCCACCTGTCTTTCCAATTTTTCAACACTATCATTCAATAGCTGATTTGCATCAGCCTGAGCCTCTTCAGTTATGTTCAGACAGTTCAAGGCCATTAAAAGTGGCCATGCCACCATGAACACAGCTAACTGTCATTCTCAAGTTGTAAGTATGTCTTTGCTAAGACCATGGAAATACTCAGTCAGGTGGGCCAGGGACTCATGGACCCTCCCTCCGTCCCACACAGGGCCCCATTTTTCAGTGACAGAAGCAGTGCTGCATTTTGAGGATCCTAGGAATCCCAGGACATGCCCTGACAAAAGGTCATTCAAAGGGGTAGTCTTTCCCCATCCAAACAACTCCATGATATTCACAGAATCACAGAATTGTAGGGGTTGGAAGGGACCTCCAGAGACGACTGAGTCCAGTCCCCCTGCCAAAGCAGGTTCCCTACACCACGTTGCACAGCTCAGCATCCACAGAATCACAGAATCACAGAATCACAGAATTACCCGGGTTGGAAGGGACCTCAAGGATCATGTAGTTCCAACCCCCCTGCCTAGCAGGGCCACCAAACATACGCATTTACTAGATCAGGTTGCCCAGGGCCCCGTCCAACCTGGTCTTGAACACCTCCAAGGACGGGGCATCCACAACCTCACTGGGCAGCCTGTTCCAGGACCTAACCACCCTTCTAGTAAAGAACTTTCCCCTAACATCCAACCTAAATCTTCCCTCCTTCAACTTAAAACCATTTCCCCTAGTCCTGCTATTATCAGCCCTTTCGAAGAGTTTACTCCCCTCCTGGGAGTAAGTTCCCTTCAGGTACTGAAAGGCTGCAATGAGGTCACCCCGCAACCTTCTCTTCTCCAGGCTGAACAAACCCAACTCCCTCAGCCTGTCCTCATAGGGGAGGTGCTCCAGCCCCCTGATCATCTTCCTGTCCCTCCTCTGGACCCTTTCCAAAATCTCCATATCTTTTTTGTACTGAGGGCTCCGCACCTGGACACAGTACTCCAGATGGGGCCTCACAAGAGCAGAGTAGAGAGGGACGATCACCTCCCTATCCCTGCTGACCACCCCTCTCCTGATGGAGCCCAGGATCCCATTTGCTTTCCGGGCTGCCAGAGCGCACTGCTGGCTCATGTTAAGTTTCTCATCTATCAGGACCCCTAGGTCTTTTTCAGCCGAGCTGCTCTCAAGGACAACTCCTCCCAGCCTGTACAGGTGCCTGGGGTTCTTCCGGCCCAAGTGCAAAACCTTGCACTTTGCCGTGTTGAACCTCATTAGGTTCACCCGAGCCCAGCTTTCCAGCCTGTCAAGGTCCCTCTGAATGGCATCTGTTCCCTCCTCCGTATCAACTGCACCACTCAGCTTGGTGTCATCAGCAAACTTGCTGAGGGTGCACTCCATTCCCTCATCGATGTCATTAATAAAGATGTTAAAGAGCACCGGTCCCAAGACAGACCCTTGAGGGACGCCGCTCGTTACCGGCCTCCACCTGGACATAGAGCCATTGACCACCACCCTCTGTCTCCGGCCTTTCAACCAATTGCTTATCCATCTAGTTGTCCACCCATCAAATCCACCTCCCTCCAATTTGGAGATGAGGATGTGATGGGGGACCATGTCAAAGGCCTTGCTCAGGTCCAGGTAAATGACATCGGTCGCCTTCCCTTCATCCACCAACGCCGTCACTCCATCATAGAAGGCCACAAGATTAGTTAAGCATGACCTTCCCCTGGTGAAGCCGTGCTGGCTGTCTCGGATCACATGCTTGTTCTTTATGTGATCAAGCATGTTGTCCAGGAGGATCTGTTCCATAATCTTCCCAGGCACGGAGGTGAGACTCACCGGCCTGTAGTTACCCGGGTCGTCCCTGCTCCCCTTCTTGTAAATGGGAGTGACGTGACCCTTCCTCCAATCATCCGGGACCTCACCTGACAGCCACGACTTCTCAAATATGATGGAGAGCGGCTCAGCAACCACCTCAGCCAGCTCCTTCAGGACCCTGGGATGCACGCCATCTGGCCCCATAGACTTATACTCATTCAGTCTAAGGAGGCACTCTCGGACTTGCTCTACCCTTACAGTGGGGAGGGATTTACCTCCTTGGTCCCCACATGGAGGGATGGGGGTGCAAGACTTAGGGACGTGAAAAAGACTAGAATCCTGACCACCAGTGAAGACCGAGGTGAAGAACTCATTCAGCACCTCAGCTTTCTCTTCATCTGTTGAAGCCATTTCTCCTTTTGAATTTACCAGAGTAGGTACGCCCATTTTGGCCTGTCTCTTCTGGCCAATGTACCTGTAGAAGGTTTTCTTATTGTTTTTCACATCCCTCTCCAAGTTCAGTTCTGCCTGCGCCTTGGCTTTCCTGATCCCACATCTGCAAGTTCGGACGGCATCCCTGTATTCTTCCCGGGTGACACAGCCTTGTTTCCAGAGCTTGTACACCCCTTTCTTCACCCTCAGTTCTCTTAGCAGGTCCTTGCTGAGCCATGCCGGTTTTCTACCTCTCCTGCCCACTTTCTTAATCAGGGGAATGGAGACCTCTTGTGCTGCCAGGAGGGCATCCTTGAACAGTAGCCAGCTCTCCTCAACGTCCTTATCTTTGAGGGCAGCGCGCCAGGGGATCTTGGCCAGCATTCCATTGAGTAGCTTGAAGTCTGCTCTTCTAAAGTTGAGCATCCTGGTCCTGCTCTTTGCCAGGCCCACATCGCTTGAGATCACAAACTCAACCAGGGCATGATCGCTGGAGCCCAGGCAGCCTCCAACCTTGACGCCTTTGATGATCTCCTCAGCGTTGGTGAGCAGCAGGTCCAGCAACGCTTGACCTCTGGTCGGTCTGTCCAATACCTGAACCAGAAAGCTATCATCAATGGATTCCAAGAGCCTTCTGGAGCTCTTGCAGCTCGCCGTGTGGTTTTCCCAACAGATGTCAGGATGGTTGAAGTCCCCCACCAGGACAAGAGCCCGTGAGCCAGACGCCTCACGCATCCGGAGCAAGAAAGCCTCCAGGCAGGTCTTGAATATCTCCAGAGAAGGAGATTCCACAACCACCCTAGGCAGCCTGTTCCAGTGCTCTGTCACTCTCACCGTAAAGAAGTTATTGCACACATTAGTGCAGAATTTCCTATGGTGCAGTTTCTGTCTGTTTCCCCTTGTCCCTCCTCCACACACTGCTGAAAAGAGTCTGGCCTCACCTCTTTGCCCCCCACACCTCAAATATTTATAGACCTGGATCAGGTCCCTTCTCAGCCTTCTTTTCTCAAGGCTAAACAGACCCAGTTCCCTAAGTCTCTCCTCATAGGGGAGATGCTCCAGGCCCTTCACCATCTTTGTGGTCCTCCACTGGACTCTTTCCAAGAGATCCCTGTCTTTTTTGTACTGGGGAGCCCAGAACTGGACACAATATTCCAGATGAGGCCTCACCAGGGCAGAGTAGAGGGGGAGGATCACCTCCTTCGACCTGCTGGACACGCTCTTTTTAATGCACCCCAGGATGCCATTGGCTTTTTTGGCTACAAGGGCACACTGCTGGCTCATGGTCAATCTGTCGTCCACCAGGACGCCCAGATCCCTCTCAGCAGAGCTCCTCTCCAGCAGCTCTTCCCCCAGCCTGTACTGGTGCATGCAATTATTTCTACCCAGGTGCAAGACTCTACACTTGCTTTTGTTAAACCTCATCCGGTGTCTTACTGCCCAGCTCTCCAGCCTGTCCAGGTCTCGCTGAATGGCAGCACAGCCTTCAGGCGTGTCAGCCAATCCTCCCAACTTCGTGTCATCAGCAAACTTGCTGAGGGTGGTCACTATCCCCTCATCAAGGTCGTTGATGAAGATGTTGAACAAGACCGGACCCAGCACAGACCCCTGGGGGACGCCGCTAGTTACAGCCCTGCAGCCAGACACTGCACCGCCAACGACAACCCTCTGCACTCTGCCAGTCAGCCAGTTCTCGACCCACTTCACTGTCCAATCACCTATCCCATACTTCCTCAGCTTTGGTATAAGTATGTCATGGGAGACTGTATCAGTTATAGAGGTTATAGAGTTCAATTCCTGTAGTCAATTTGGCGGCCCAGGTGGGACCAGCTCTGTTCGCTGCAGGACCAGCTGAGAGGGAGACACTTTTGGCGCACCCTGAGATTTCTCTGAAGGACTCCCTTCCTCACCTGATCACTGCAGGGACAGACAAGGACCACCCATAGGTGGACCAGGTATGTGTATGGTAAGTGGAGCCCATATGTCTTGAGGAGACATCCTACACAGTTTACAGCCATACGTGCTGCTCCCAGGGAGGTGAGCTCATGGCTTTGGTTGCCAGCTGGGTAGGAAGACTCCTTGGGTGAGTTCCTATGAAAGGGAACTGTATGTCATATGAATGGAAACAAGAACAAGTACTCTCTCCCAGGTGGGTGACAATAGGAGGGACCTAGGTTGGTCTCTCCTACGGGTATGGGATATAGTGGATAGCCTGTCAAATGGTAGCCTGGGTTCTCCAAGTTGTAATCACGGGGGTTATAGGTTGTATGTTCAATATTATCATCTGCTTTAAGTGTTTGGTACCGTGTGTCAAGCCGACTCTGGGAAAAACATTAACGTTTGCAACTGGTCGACCAGAGTATGAGTGTTATTAAGATTCCAGCTAGAAAACGTTGTCAGCATTGTGTAGTATGAATAAACCATGGTTTTTGATCTAAATGTCAGAGTGAGTGTGGTGTGAGTGAGACACAGAACAGCTGCAGGGTGAGTGCCGAGTCCCGATCCATGTTTCCTTCCTCCTGTGAGGGAAATGGCCAGACACGGACAAAGTGAAAGACTGTGTTGTCTGTCCACTCATATGTACTTTCTGCTTGTATGTAAGAAGACGGGAGTTTGTACTCCGTAGATTAGTAAGATTGTCCTGAGGAGAGGTGTACATTCCACCCAACCAATGAATGTCAACACATTTATGTAATACTATGTACTGCTTGCGAGGAAGTGTGTGAGGGAGGTGGTTCAATCAGTGCTGGTTCTGTGGCACAGTGTTTATAACTGAAGAATACAGACTGTATTAAGGGAGTTTATGTGAACTGAAGAACTGTACTGTTTGACAAACAGTTTTGATGGTATAAGAAAGTGTAATTGTTAATGATATATGGAAGTGTACTTGAGGGAATGTGGAAGTGTATCTGAGCATACAAACAGAGGAAGCATTTACAGAAGAAAAAAGGTTAAAGTGAGTTTACCTGCACTGACATGAGAGCAACACCCTGAACCTCTGCCCTGTGAGCTGAGCAGAGCAGAGCAGAGACACAGTCCTCATGTATCAGGTAGTGTTATTCTGCTTACCAAATGAATGAGTTCACTACAGAAGAGGCAAATCTTCCCCTCTGCTCCATTTGTGGCATACTCTGGAGTTCAAGACATTGCAAAGCTATGGCACATCTACTTTCTTTCAATGATGACGCCTTAGTATGCTCTGGGCTGTCATTTCAATTGCATCTAAAGAAGTCTAGGGTCATACCAGCTGACAGGAAGCTGGCAAATGTTGTCTCATTGTAAGGAAGAGCAAGAAAGATGACATGGGCAATTATGGACCTGTCAGTCCAGAGCCTGGTAAAATTATGGAGAAAATGATGGTGGGAGTTATGGAAAAACAGCTGAAGGACAATTCTGTCATTGGTTGCAGCCAACACAAGTTTGTGAGGCGAAGGTCCTGTTTAATTTAAGCTCATTCTGTGACACAGTTATCCGTTTAGTTGACCAAGGGAAGCCAGTTGATGTAATCCTTGAGGATTTCAGTGGAGATTTTGATACTGTTTCTCACAACAACCTTCTGGACAGAATGTTCTGCATATGGCTAGACAGAAACACAATGTGGTGGGTGAGCAGTTGGCCAGTAGGTCAGTCCCAAAGAATTATAGTCAGTTTTTTCCATCAGGCTGGTAGATGGTCACTGTCGGGGTCCCCAGGGTTCCATTTTGGGGCCACTTTCCTTTCATGTTTATGCAGATGACTTGCATGCAGGACTAGAAGACGTTCTGAGCAAGTTTGCTGATGAGACCAGATGAGGAGGTGCTGTTGCCTCCACTGAGGGTGGAGAGGACTTGCAGAGAGATGTGGACAAGTCAGAGAAGTGGGTACCAGTTGGTACTAAGCACCAAGTGCATAACGTATAACAAGAACAAGTGCCTGATTGTGCACCGCAGAACATAAAGGACTAAAAACTCTGGGAGAATGTGCAAACGAGGGCACTGGAACTGAGAGATCTGAAGTTCAGAGTTTCACAGGGATTGACTGCTTGTTCAGACTGGGACCTTCTCACATCCCTTCTCACATCCTGCAATGAAACATAGGTCTCATATGGGACATGAACCTCACAGCGTCCTTGCACCACATGTAGAGCCTGGGATCTTCTGTCCCCATGTCTTTCATTTAACATCATACGGACCTCCAACCCATTGCCCCAGGAAATGCCAGGAGCCAACATGAGAGACAGGATCTCTCTACCACTGGTCTTGCAATCAGGGCTTGACCTGTCTGCTTCGTAAGGCAAAGGAGAGGTTTCTTAGCATGCCAGTGCCTTTGCCTGCCTGTAGTCATGGCTTCCAGTTATCTTCTCTAACAAGTCCCTTGGGAAGCTTACTTGGTAATGGCCCTCAGTGGGCCCATTAATACTCCAAGAAACTTCACTGTTACTTCCGACTTTGTCTTGTTGAGCACTTTGTGCAAACTTCTCTCTGCACTAGAGGCTGATGAACTCAGCATCAAATGCACCCTGGGGCCCATTATAACCTAAAGAATCTCCTGTGCCTTATGCCATCTTCAGGTTATCAGAACTTGTTCAGCAAAAAGGAGGGATATCTGGAGAGAGCTTAAAGAATCCAGTATAAATTTATTGTCTATTTATTTATAGTTGGGTTTAAAGAAGACATTAAAGCAGCACTGTGCAACTGATACCAATCCAGGATGTCCCAATGAGTTCTGTACTGTTACTGTGTTGACAAAGGTCCTTCTCAACCTCCCCACCCAATTTCTGCTCACAATGGACCTATGGGACTTGCATCACTTTTCTTCACATCACTCTTCTCCTCTGCATTCATCCGCTCAGTGTTAAAACTGCTTTGCACCAACTCCCACTGGCTTTCCTCAGAGAACCAGCTACACATGGAAAAGGAAAGATTTCTCTTTTTTATCTGGCCAGCAAATGGAAAGAAAGGTGATGCAATTGAATGAACAGTAAAACACAGTGATCAACTGCATGCCATGTTCAAGCGGCATCTATTGAAGTTTGTCTTTCATATGGAATATTTTTAAAAGAAATGATTTATTCTGAGGTAGGATAGGATAGATTGAATCACAGTGAAGTAGTTGACAACAGAGGCCATCAGACTCTGAGAGATGGAGCAAATTCCAGTAATCTTCCTGGGATAGATCAGCCAGGTAGTTGAGAGGTATCAACTTAAAATTGATCAGGACTTGTGAGTATTTCACACATTGAGATGGGTTAACACATTCTCATTGATTTATATCTTTGTCTCCAACTCTGTTTTTCACTTTTACTGACATTAATGAACATCTTTCAGACTTCGTGCCTTAATAAAAAAGAGACAGTGATTGAGAAAAAGAAAAAGTATAAGAAGAAAAAGAAAAAGAATAGATAGGAAGGGATAGATCAAATCACAGTGAAGGAGTTGACAACACATTCCATCAGACTTTGGGGAGATGGAACAAATTCCAGTAATCCCCCTGAAAGTCAGAAATCAGACAGATAATTGGGAGGTATCTGACTGAACAAAGAGCAAGGGATGGAGAAATCTGGAGGGCAGTGGTAGTAGTTTGTGCCCAAATGGCCTGCTGAAAACATGCCCTTAACCATGGCCATTTCTTTAGGAGAGCTGATAAAACTTGGAGGATGAGGCACATCAAATAGGCAGCAGGGAAGAGTAGTGCTGGGCACCAGGCTACAGTCACAGGGCATTGGCACTGGCACCGCTGTCTGTGTCTCTGAACCTGAAGGCATTTGTGTCCAGCGAACACAGTTCTGGAAAACATTGTAGTTTCAGTAAAAGAAAAAAAAAGACATCAAATCACCTCAAAGATTCATATTTACAACTTAAAATGGAACAAGACTCATGAGAATTTTTCATGTTGAGAAGGGTTAACACAATTTCAATGATTTCCATCTTTGTCTTCAATTATTTGTTTCAGTTTTATTGACATTTATGATCAACTATTAAGCTTACAGCCTCAAAATAAATAAATAAATTAAAAGAGATACATTTGCATCTTGCACATGGCCTGATGCCCCTTTCACCTTCACAGTTCCCACAAGTCCTTCCATGCCGGAGAGTATGAGATCCAGCAGAGCACCTCTCCTCTTTGGTTCCTCCACTGCTTGGTCAAGAAGCTGCCATCTGTGCTCTCCATGGATCTGCTGGATGCCACATGCCCTGCTGTGCTGTCCCTGCCACAGATAATGGAGTGACAAAGGCCACCAAATGGGACAAGGGACAGACAACATCAGATTCCCATTTGTCTGCAGAGGGCACCTTCCATTTACTCTCCCTGATCAGGAAGACAGGAAAAGACACTGATGGTCTCCTCTGTTTGCCATTTCCATTAGCTCTGACCTGTCTGCTCTTCCATCCCCAGGCAGAGCTCAGTGCACTCTCACAGAGGGCAGTCGCCCTTCTTTGTCTCCTCGCCCATCCATCCTAAAGACTCGGTATCCCCCTTGTGCTACAGTGCAGTTGTGGAAGCCATTAAACTGTGTCCCCATGGTCCAAACAGGAGCTCAGGCCTGCAGCTCTACCAAGATTTCTAGCTTCTTGTGTGTTGGTGTTTGCATTAGTGCAAAAGCACAGAAGTAAATATCCTAATTGAAAAGCATCACTGGACATTGCCTGACTGGATAGCTCATCTATAGAATCAGTGTGCAGAAGGTGGCACACAAACATTAGACCGATCGTGGGTCTTGGAGGTGACGTAGCAGCACGGACACACCATGGGCATGGCTTTCCTGAAGGCCCTGTGCTGCTCTTGTAGCTGTGAGTGAATTCACCGGACAGCCGGTGCTATCCCCTCTCTGGCACTCAGCTGATGCCCAGGAAGGAGGTGTCTATCTCAGGGATTTCCCACACGGTTTACAAGCACTTGCAAACATCAGGAGCAGCCCAGGCACCTTGGGCATCACCCAGTGTCTGTGTGTGAGCAGCTGCCTCCCAGCTGAAGGTCCGAGGTCACAGAGCAGGAGCTCACATGCAGGCAACTCCTTGTGCTCTTCTGAACTGAACCAGAGGAATCCCAGCTCCTGTGGGTTTGTAGGGAGCTGAATCCCATTTCAGCTCCAGGATTTCTGTCAAGGGATGAGACTCCTGCACTGCCTCAGCTGGATCACTGCCCTGCACAGGGAAAGTCCAAACCTTGCCTTCCTTGTCTGGTTGCCCTTATTGTTTCATCAAACGATCTCTGGGAGCACTCCCCATATGTCTCCAATCAGTCACTGACCACTGGACATGTGGTGGTTAATTGAGCGAATTTCAAAGCACAGTCATGATGCTGTTGTCTTTCAGGAGCTGTTGGCCATGAGGACCCAGGGACATGTCAGGGGAGACAAGTCGGAAAGATAAAAATGACATAATCTGCTGCTTGCCTGTCCAGGCTCCTGGGACACAGGGAGCTCATAAAAGTGTGCAGGGCTGCAGAGAGACAGCTGTGCCCAGGAGCAGCTCTTGTGCACAGCACAGCCTGCAGGTGACAGAAGGAGAGGAGAGAAACTGAAGAGAGCTTGCAGGATGTGTGTGGTGTGAGCGGGCTGTGAGCTCACTGCAGGAGCATTGCTCACAGACCATGACAGGGTAAGTCTCACTGCAGACCATGAGCTGCTTTTCATAGAGGGTCAACTTAATTTGGGACATCCCATAGGAGATCTGGATGCAGGCACTGCATGTTTCTTTACTGTGGAAAAAGCCTTCTGCTCCAGCTGAGGGCTTCCATACTGCAGTATGAAATCACAGCCCTGAGGGCTGCATGTCCCAGCACGGCTGCAGGCTGTGCAGCCGGGGCTGCAGGCGGGTGCCCAGGGCTGTCCTGCAGAGCAGGGTCCCTGCTGTGCCCCAGGGGCTGTGTGCCGGGTATGGGACTCTGCCGCCTGCCAGGCTCAGCACTCAGCCTGCCCGGGGAGCTGCCCAGGGTGCTGCAGGGAGACGGGTGGGGGGAAGGAGCCCCCCGGCAGGGCTTGTGCTGCCACAGCTGCTGCCTGGGGCAGGGGATCACAACTCCACTGCACAACGGAATGTTTCTGAGGGCACTTTGCAAGAGGAGAGCCAAGGCAGGGGGTTTCCATTTCCTGTTCTGAGGCAAAGAGGTTTGGAGTCAGAAATCTAAAAGGGGCAATAAGAGTTCTGAGAATTTTTCATCAATCAATTGCTTGTTTTGTGAACACTCACACATGATGTGCTTTCAGTCTCCCCTTTCTCGAAGGATGGAATTATCTTCATTTTCTGTAGGCATGAATAATTCACTTATCCTACAAACAGGCAGCATTTTCTAACTGAAACTGAATGCCACAGAAGCTCGGGTAGGGGGCTCTAAGAGCACTTGGGGTAAAGATATGAGACATGAAACAGATGAAAATATCCAGGGAGAAGGGATAAGAAAATAAGAGGAAGGTTAGAGCTCCATATGCTGCTTCTGCTTAAGGAATGCTGATCTACATGAAATTAAATGCAAGTAATGGTGCTAAATGTACACTGTTGTAGGAGAATTAAAACATTTCATAGTATAGCAGGAGTAGTGCCTCTGAGAATGGTCTGGACTTGTCATTATCTTCTGCACTCTGAGCAGGACTCCAAGCCCAACAACAGCAGATGCCCAACAGCAGCTCCATCAGTGAGTTCCTCCTGCTGCCGTTGGCAGACACGCGGCAGCTGCAGCTCCTGCACTTCTGGCTCTTCCTGGGCATCTACCTGGCTGCCCTCCTGGGCAACGGCCTCATCAGCACAGCCGTAGCCTGCGACCGCCGCCTGCACACCCCCATGTACTTCTTCCTCCTCAACCTGGCCCTCCTCGACCTGGGCAGCATCTCCACCACTCTCCCCAAAGCCATGGCCAACGCCCTCTGGGACAACAGGGCCATCTCCTACACAGGATGTGCTGCACAGCTCTTTTTCTTTACCTTCTTCATGTCAGCAGAGTATTCCCTTCTCACCATCATGTCCTATGACCGCTATGTTGCCATCTGCAAGCCCCTGCACTACGGGACCTTGATGGACAGCAGAGCTTGTGCCACCGTGGCAGCAGCTGCCTGGGGCACTGGGGTTCTCAATTCCCTGCTGCACACTGCCAGTACGTTTTCACTGCCTCTCTGCCAAGGCAATGTTGTCAAGCAGTTTTTCTGTGAAATTCCCCAGATCCTCAAGCTCTCCTGCTCAGAATCAAATCTCAGGGAAGTTGTGTTTCTCATTTTTACTATCAGTTTAGACGTAGGCTGCTATGTTTTCATAGTTGTGTCCTATGTGCAGATCTTCGTGGCTGTGCTGAGGATGCCCTCTGAGCAGGGACGGCACAAAGCCTTCTCCACGTGCCTCCCTCACCTGGCCGTGGTCTCCCTGTTTCTCAGCACTGGTGCTTTTGCCTACCTGAAGCCCCCCTCCATTCCCTCCCCACTCCTGGATCTGACAGTGGCACTTCTGTACTCAGTGGTTCCTCCAACACTGAACCCTATTATCTACAGCATGAGGAACAGGGAGATCAAGCACGCTCTCAGGAAGGTGTTGCAATACTCACTATTCCCGCTTCAATAAAGTGCACATCTTCATCGCATGATTCCCAGTGATGGTTCTTCATCTTTTATGCATCTTTGATTGATTGATTATGTGAGATATAGCAACGTGCAAAAAAATGTTATTGAACTTATAAATAAAAATTTGTTTCACTTCTTTCACACCTACTATCCATTTTCTCACTCCAAGAGCTCATGTAAACATGGAACCAGATTCCCCGAATAGGTTAAGAGATAAATAAATAGCATTCAAAATACGCTTTTCCTTAGCTCTTCTCTTATCCAACTTTGTCTGGATTTGGGGAAGGTACAGCCACAGATAGAAGCACAACTAGTTCTTTTCATTCCTCCTCTCTTTACACTGATACAGTGCACAGAGGATTCGAGTCCTCTCATTTCTACAGGCCTGAAGGTCTTGTGTGTCTCACAGCAGTCCCGTCGTCTCTACAGCAGCACTCAGTGGTTTGCTTAATTTTCTTATCTCAATACTTGGAACAGCTACAGGACCTGTAGCATAAGTGACCGCAGAGCTCCTTATGAGGGGTGGAGTGACAGTGGGATCTGTCCAGAGCTTGGAGCAACTGCAGGATGTGTAGCAAAAACTTGGAGCTATTGCAGGGACTGTGCCAGGAGTTGCAGAGGCTGCAGCAATGTCAGCAGATCCAGCTCTCTTCCCCTTGAAGATGCTGAATAGTGTTGAACACAGCTCAGTAGGTGTGGGCCAGGCCCTGGCACACGGCAGTCATTTGGGCCTTTTTAGGATTACCAGTGCCACAGCAGACCTGTCTCCAATATTCTACCAGTTTCTCAGGATCCTGCAGTTGCTCGGAGATGAAGTTCCAAAGCCCTGGGGGTGCCCACCACTCCAGGCAGCTGCCCAGACTGTCCCACACCCCCTGCCATGCAGAGCCTTCTCACCTTGGGGCAGATCTCTCACTGATATTCCTGAATAATTGTTTAACCTCAATCCTAGAATCATAGAATCACCAAGGCTGGAAAAGGCCTGAAAGATCATCCAATCCAACCGTTCACCTATTACCAATAGCTCCCACTTAACCATGTCCCTCAACACAATATCCAGTCTCTCCTTGAATACCCCTGGTCTCCCAGAGACGACAGTGTAAAATGTGTAATTCCTAATCATACCAACAATATTACTTCCAAAACCCAAAGATGTCCAAAGAGCTGAATGTGCACAAAACTTCACTTTGCCAATTTTATCATGGTACAAACCAAGGTCAAACAGCATAGCAAAATAAATACCCTAATCCAGCATCCAGAGTTGACAAATGATGCAGCAGGGAAAACAAGCAGCAAGCAAGGAGCTGTGAAATGCAGCTTCATGAGAAGACTCAGCAAGCTTCACAAATAGGGAAACTATCAGCACCATGGCCTGCACATCTCCAACTCCCACAAAGCCCTGTCCACTCTGGACAGATGTGCTGTTACCACAACCCTTGGAGCCTCACATCAGGCACCAAAATGACTGTGGTTGTTGAACCCAACATGTGGCTCAGCAGCTCACAGTGCTTTGTGCACTGCCCCATTCCCAGTGGGATGGGGATGAGAACTGGGAAAAAGAGTACAACTTCTGGGTTGTAACAAAACAGTTTACTAAGAGAGATAAAAGGAGAGGAGTAATAGTAATCACTATATATCCGTTGATATGGAATTGTATGTAACAACTGATGCACAAGCACTTGCTCAGCACCACCAGACTGATGCTCAGCTGGGCCCTGAGCAGTGAAGAGACTGAGATGAACTCCCACCCCTTTCAATACAATTTCTGCTTGCTGTCAGCTGATAGAGAACGTCCCTTTGGCCACTATCAGTCAGCTGTCCTCACTCTGTTCCCTCCCAGCTCCATGTGCCCTCCACTGACCATGGCCTTGGCTCTGTACAACACTGCTTAGCAGCAGCTGTAAACATCAGAGTGTTATCAATGGTTTTCTCCTAGAACCAAAACACTGCACCACAGCAGACAGTCTGAAGAAAATAATTCCATCCCAGCTGTAACTCAGATTCCTGCCTGTCCCCTCTTCTTGTTCTTCCTGATCAGGAAGCAAGGAACAGAATCTGCCGCTCTCCTCTCTGAGCCCTTTCCATCAGTTCTCAGCTGGCTCCTCTGCCATCCCCAGGCAGAGCTCAGTGCCCTCTCATGGATGGCAGCAGCCTTTTCTCTTCTTCCTTGCCCATCCGTCATGCAGAATCTGTACCCCATTTGCTACAGTACAGAGCTGAGAATCAACCCACCGTGTCTCTGTGAACCAAACAAGACCCTAGGCCTGCAAAGGCACAGAGATTTGGAGTTCGCTGAGTGAATGTTTGTGGTCCTCTCATTAGTGTAAGGATTCTTCAGAAAGCATCCCCTTCCAGAAGCATGCTTTGATTTAGCCTGTCTGGGTCTTGCATCTACACTGTGGTACTGATGTTCAGGGCCTTGCTCAGAATCAGCAGCCTGCATGAAAGGAAAAGCTCTGTGGTTTTCTCTTGATTTGTCCCGTTTATTTCCCATGCTACCCGCACTGGTCTACAGGCACTTTAGGGCAGCAGTAGGTTGGGGTTACCCCCAGAGGGTACACAGTAAGATTTAGGACGGGGTATTGGCAACAAGACTTTCTCTGAGGAATCCTCACACAATCCTATAGAACAACTCAGAGGCTTTCCATTCAATCTCCAACAGCAACAATATCCCTCAGCCCTTCTCTGTCACATCCAATTCCCCACCCTTCCCCATTTGGACCTGGTTTAAAGCCCTATAATCAATCAGTGCAGGAGCATTTCAGATGGGGTCATGGAGGAGGCAGACTGCCATTCTTGGGGTGGCCATTTTCCCAGGAGGGCATGGTGGGAGGGCTTTGTCCCATCTGGTTCCACCAACACTTGCATCCACCCAGCAGAAGGCTGTGCCCTCTGTGTCCCACTTGAACTCTGCATGGAGCTTACAGTTGGCAGTGACATGGCTGAGAAGCTCTGGGCATGGATTCAGGGACAGGGAATTAATGTGCCTTCCTAACTTCCTCCCTGCATGCCTTAGCAACTTCCTTGTAATCTCCCCAAGTACCCAGCCCCTTCTTCCAGAGGACGGAGATTCTCTTTTTCTTCCTGAGTCTCAATAGTTTTCCCCAGTTCATCTGCACTGGTCTTCTTCCCCTATGGCTCACCTTATGGCATTCAGGGACAGCCTGATCTCGTGCCTTTAAGATTTCCATCTTGAGGAGTGTCCAGGCTTCCTGGACCCCTTTACCCATAAGGAGCGACTCCCAAGGGACCTGTGCTACAAGTGTCCTGAACAGGTCAAAGTCCGCCCTCTAGAAGTTCAGGATAGTAGTTTTGCTAGTCACCCTTCTGACATCTCCAAGAATAGAGAATTCTACCATTTCATGGCCACTCTGCCCAAGACAGTCCCCAACCTTCTCAACTCCTACCAGTCCTTCACTGTTAGTGAAGAGCAGGTCTAGTAAGGAACCACCCCTGGTAGGACTTCATACCAGCTGTGTAAGGAAGCTGTCTTGCATGCAATCTATAAACCTCTTGGACTGATTCCTCTGCTATTTATTATATTCCCAGCATATATCAGAGAAGTTGTAGTCTCCCAAGAAAATGAGTGCTGGCAATCTTACGACTTCAGTAAGCTGCTCATAGAATGCCTCACCCATCAATTAGGCGGTCTATAAGAAACCTTTAGCAAGATGTCACACTTACAGGCCTTTCCCCCGATCCTTACAAACATGCACTTCATTCTGAAGCCCAAGCTCTTCAACATCAAAACTCTCTTTAATATAAAGGGCCACACCACCACCCTTCCTTCCTCCTCTATCCCTTCTGAAGAGCTTGTAACCATCCATCACAGCACTCCAGTCATGGCAGTGGTCCCACCATGGGTCGGTAATAGCAACTAGGTCATGGTTTGTCAGATGCACAGTTGCTTCCAGCTCCTCTTGCTTGTTGACCAAGCTGCGTGCGTTGGTGTAGACGCACTTCAGCTGAGGCATCTGCCTCTCTCCCAGCTCAAACAGCATTTCCCTAGGCTTATCTCTGGTAAGCCCTGTTTTGTCCACTCCCCCATCGTAGCTAGTTTAAAGCTCTTTCGATAAGCCCCGCTACCGTCTATGCTAGGATTCACTTCCCCCTTTGAGACAGTTGGGTTCCATTCATGGATAACAGACCATGGGCCAAGTAAACTGTCCTGTGATCAAAGAACTCAAAGTTTCTGGCTCAGTACCAACCTCTGAGACAATTGTTCATTGCTTTGCTTTCCAAGCCTGCTCTGTGTCCCTCACTGCCACTGAAGGTATAGAACAAAAAATCACTTGATCTCCCACTTTGTGAACTAAATGGCCTAAATTCCTGAAATCTCTTTTTATAGTTTGTAGTCTTATCTAAGAAATTTCATCACTGCCCACCTAAACTATGAGTAGTGGAAAATAATCAGTGGACCTAACCAGCATTGGGAGTTTCCTCATTATGTCCCTGACCTGAAACCAAGAAGGCAGCAGACTTACTGACAACTGGGGTCCAGTCTGCAAATGGGGCCCTCTATTCCTCTGAGAAGGGAGTCACCCACCACGGCCACCCTTCTTTCTTTCATGGCAGAGGAAGTCACAAGGCTTGGTAGTGACTGCCTTGCATTAGGTTTCCTCCTAGGCAGATCCTCCATTGCCTCCCCATTCTTATCTCCTTCAGATTTCAGAGTGTCAAACCTGTTGCTTAGATGGATCAGGGGTCGAGGGCTAGGCAGGCATGGGGGGGCTCCTGTGATGTTGAGTTGGGACTCTCTTCCAACCCTTCTCATCAGTCAGGTCTGTCTGACTGTGACAGGGCAGGGAGTCAACCACTTTTCTGGGGGTATCTGCCTGGCAGCCTTCCCTCGGGGATGCCAGCAAGTCACTCCACCAGCCCATCTCCCGATCACACTCCCTCATGGTAAACTGTGAGTAAAACCTTGAGTAAAGTGAGAGTTCACCTAGACAAAAGTATGAGTAGAAACATGGACTGACGTGAGGGTAAACCCAGAGTAAACCCAGGATCCCATCCATTGGGCATGCACAGCCTCTGAGGGCAACTTTTTCCAGTGTTGCTGTGTAAAAATATAGGTTCCTCACATCTAACCTATGTCTCCCCTTTTTAATTTAAATCCGTTTCCATTTGTCCTGTTATCAACAGACCATCCCATCCTTATTCTAGCGTTAGGCATCTCATCCTCAGATGGAAACCCTGGGGCTGAATTGGGATCAGTTTTTCAAAGAACCACAGGAGCTACAAGTTCACCTAGCTGAGTTCAGATGTGCACAGTGAGGTGTCTGTGTGTGAGTCCCTCATCTGAATCCTTGGTTTTTATTCCACAGGGACTGCACTACTCATACACAGTCTCTCAGTGATGCCCAAGGTGCCTTGGGTGATCCTAGTTTTGTGCTAGTGCTTGTAAACTGTGACGGAAAATCTATGAGATAGACACCTCCTTCTGGAGCATCAGCTGAGGGCCAGAAGGGAGGTATTCTTGGCCATCCTAAATACCACCTCAGCCACGTGCTTAGGGCACCCATTGTGTCTTTTGCACCTGACCCCATGGAGTATGTAGTGATATTCAGCTTATCAAAAGGATGAGCTCAGAACAGAAGAGGCAGATCTTCCTCTCTGCTCCATCTGTGGCATAGTCTGGATTTCAAGGCATTGCAAAGCTATGGCACATCTACGTTCTTGCACTGATGACACTTTAGCATGCTCTGGGCTCGCATTTCAATGGCATCTAATAAATCTAGGGTCATACCTGTTGACAGGAAGCTGGCAAATGTTGTCTCATTGTAAGGAAGAGCAAGAAAGATGACACGGGCAACTATGGACCTGTCAGTCTCACTACAGTGCTTGGTAAAATTATGGAGAAAATGATGGTGGGAGTTATGGAAAAACAACTGAAGGACAGGTCACAGACAACACAAGATACAGAGGGGAAGGTCCTATTTAATTTCAGGTCTTTTTATGACACCTTTATCCATTGAGCTGAACAAGGGAAGGCAGTTGATGTAATCCTTGAGGATTTCAGTAGAGCTTTTGATACTATTTCTCCAGCACCCTTCTGGACAGAAATTCCTGCATACAGCTAGACAGAAACAGAACGTGGTGTGTTGTAATACAAGAAGAATTTTACAGAGCAGCAGCCATGGATTGAGATAAGGAGTTCACAGAGCAGCAGCTGCGGAGCAGGATAAACAGCATGAGAACAAAGGACATCTCTAGGAAAAGAATGAATGGCTCGTGGCTTTGAAGGGGGGTTATAGGGTTGTTATTGCAGTAGCTTTCCTCCAATTAGCGTGTGTGATTTTTGGACACCCTTGTCTGTCTCCTATAAAAGTCTGGCTTTCGGGCAATAAATTGATGCAGCTATATGTAACTATATTGGTGTTTCTCTGTTTGACCCAGCACGCTGACATTTTGCCTTTCAGGTTCACCAGCAGTGGTGGGTGAGCAGTTGGCCAGTAGTTCTGTCCCAAAGGATTATAGTCAGTGGGTTCCATTGGGCTGGTAGATGGTCACTGTCAGAGCTCCCCAGGGTTCCATTTTAGGGCCACTTTCCTTTCATGTTTATGCAGATGACTTGCATGCAGGACTAGAAGATGTTCTGAGCAAGTTTGCTGATGAGACCAGATGAGGAGGTGTTGTTGCCTCCACTTAGGGTGGAGAGGACTTGCAGAGAGATGTGGACAAGTCAGAGAAGTGGGTACCAGTTGGTACTAAGCACCAAGTGCATAAAGTATAACAAGAACAAGTGCCTGATTGTGCACCTGGGTATGGGCAACCCTGGACATAAACACTGTCTGTATATTGGACACATGAGAGACGTCTGACTGAAAAGGATTGGGGGTCCTGCTCAACATAAAATTTTAAGTGAGTCAGCAGTGTGCCCAGCCAGCCAAGAAGGCCAACAGTCCCCTAAAGTGCATCAAGCAATTTATTGCCAGCTGGGTGGGAGAAAGGTTTGTCCCTCTTTGCTCTGCATTGCTACTGCCTCACCTGGAGCACTGGGTGCACTTCTGGGCAATGCAGAACATAAAGAACATCAAACTATGGGAGAGTGTGCACAGGAGGGCACTGGAACTGAGAGATCTGAAGTTCAGAGTTTCACTGGGATTGACTGCTTGTTCAGACTGGGCCCTTCTCACACCCCACATCCTGTGATGAGACACAGGGCACATGTGGGATATGAACTTTAACAGCATCCTTGCACCACATGCAAATGCTTTTCCCAGTGCTTCAGTGTTCCACCACCCATTGCTTTCAACATAGTTTTCAACACCCCATTGTATCTTTTAATTTTACCAGAAGCTGGTGCATGGTAGGGGATATGATAAATCCACTCAATGCCATGAACTTTGGCCCAAGTATTTATTAAGGGAATTTTTGAAATGTGTCCCATTATGAGACTCAGTTCTTTCTGAGGTGTCATGTCTCTATAGGACTTGTTTCTAACAACCCAATATTGTGTTTCTGGCAGTAGCATGGGGTACTGCGTATGTTTCAAGCCACCCAGTGGTTGCTTCCACCATGGTAAGCACAGAACGCTTATCATTATGAGATCCTGGCAAGGTGACATCATTCACCTGTCACTCCTCCCCATATTTATACTTTTGCCTTGGCCTTCCCCCCAGAGAGGCTTCATATTCTTGGCTTGTTTAATTATGGCACATGATTCACAGTCATGAATAACCAGTGCAATAGCATCCATAGTTAAGTCCACCCCTCAGTCTCTAGCCCAATTATATGTTATGTCCATTCCTTGATGGCCTGAGGTCTCATGGAACCATCAAGCTTGAAATAATTCACTCTTGTTCTGCCAGTCCAAGTCTATTTGAGCCACCTCAATTCTGGCAGCTCGACCTACCTGATGGTTGTTTTGTTGTTCTGCAATAGCCCGACTCTTGGGCAAGTGTGCATCCACGTGACACACCTTTACAATCATATCTTTTTTTTGAGCAGTTATGTTTTTCTACAGTTCAGCAGCCCAAATAGGTTTACACCTCCGTTGCCAGTTATTTTGTTCCCACTGCTGTAACAACCCCCATAAGGCATTTGCCACCATCCATGAGTCAGTATAAAGATAAAGCATTGGCCACCTCTCCCGTTCAGCCACATCTAAGGTCAGCTGGACAGCTTTTACCTCTGCAAACTGACTTGATTCTCCTTTACCTTCAGTGGCCTCTGCGACCTGTCGTGTGGGGCTCCAAACAGCAGCTTTCCATCTCCGATGCTTCCCTACAATATGAAATGATCCATCAGTGAAAAGAGCATATTTCTTTTCATTTTCTGGTAGTTCGATGTATGGTGGGGCCGCTTTAGCACATGACACCTCTTCTCCTGGTGATGTTCCAAACTTTTTATCTTCAGTCCAGTTCATGATCACTTCTAAAATTCCTGGACGATTGAGGTTCCCCATCTGCGCTTGTTGTCTAATCAGTGCAATCCACTTGCTCCAGGTGGCATCGGTAGCATGATGGGTGGAGAGAACCTCCCCT
This sequence comes from Coturnix japonica, assembly GCF_054131305.1. Taxonomy (NCBI): domain Eukaryota; kingdom Metazoa; phylum Chordata; class Aves; order Galliformes; family Phasianidae; genus Coturnix; species Coturnix japonica. Next base: position 13,608,637 of record NC_140671.1, on the reverse strand, counting down.
TTCAACATCTGGTTCATCATTGACAGTCGAGGTGCCAGAAAGAGCTGCATTTCAGTACCAGCTACTTCGGAAGCAGCCCGAGCCCCCTCATACGCGGCTAAGATCTCCTTCTCAGTTGGAGTGTAGCACTCTTCAGACCCCTTGTACGCTCAGCTCCAGAATCCCAGGGGTCGGCCTTGGGTCCCTCCTGAGGCTCTTTGCCACAAACTCCAAGTGGGACCTTTCTCTCCAGCAGCAGTATAGAGGATGTTCTTTACATCCTGTCCAGTCCGTACTGGCCCCAGGTCCATGGCACAGGCTATCTCCTGTTTAATCTGTTCAAAAGCCTGCTGCTGCTCTGGGCCCTATGCAAAATCATTCTTCTTCTGCATCACCTGATAAAGGGGGCTTACAATGAGGCTGTAGTTTGGAATGTGCATCCTCCAAAAGCCCACTGCACCCAGGAAAGATTGTGTCTCTTTCTTGCTAGTTGGTGGAGACATGGCAGTGATTTTGTCAATCACTGTTGGGATGTGATGACATCCATCCTGCCACTTTATACCTAAGAACTGAATTTCCTGGGCAGGCCCTTTTACTTTGCTTCACTTAATAGCAAAACTGGCTCATAGAAGAATTTGAATTATTTGCTCTCCAGCACAGCAGCACTCAGTGGGGGTGTGACCTCATTCAGGCCACGGTAGTCTACCTCCATTCTCCACTGGCTTTACGCACTGGCCATATGGAGCTGTTAAAAGGTGAGTGAGTTTTACTGATCACTCCCTGATTCTCCAACTGGCGAATCAAATCATGAATGGGGAGCAAGGAATCCCTGTTGGTGCGATACTGCCGTCTGTGCACTGTCTTTGTAGCAATCGGTACCTGCTGCTCTTTTATTTTTACTCGTAGCAGCCTCACAACAGACGGGTCCTCTGACAGGCCAGGCAAAACAGACAGCTGCTTAATGTTGTCCATATCTACAGCAGCGATTCCAAAGGCCCAGTGATACCCCTTAGTATCCTTGAAATGCCCTCTTCTGAGGTATCCTCAATACCAAGTATGAACGGAAACCCTGGACCACTCACATAGGATGTTTTTTCCAGTCTTTACCAGTGAGGCTTATTTCAGCCTCCAACACAGTCAATTCTTGAGAGATATCCAGAAATATGGATTGATTCTGTCCCTTCATGACTGGAGGGCATTAGGGTGCACTGTGCACCAGTATCCACCAGTGCCTTATATTTCTGTGGTTCTGATGTGCTAGGCCATCAAATCCACACAGTCCAATAAACTCTATTATCCCTTCCACTCCCTTGAATGAGGGCAGGGCCCCTCTATTGGTTACCTGTGATAACTGGAGCAGCCGTACTGGTGGTTGGACTGTTTTGTAGTTCCCTCACCCGTGCTCATAGTACAGGAGTAGGCTGGTCATGCCACTTCCTCGTGTCTTCTCTGTGGTCACGTAGGTAACACCACAAGGAAACACACAGTGCAATTTACTGTTGTTCCTTGCTCAATCTGGAAAGCGCTTGTGTCTAATAGCTGAGAATTTTAATGATACACATGAAGGCTTTATGGTCGTTAATTTCTTTACGATCTCTCGCCTTCAACTGAAGCAGCAGCTAGGCCAATTACCAAGTGACACCAAGGAGATGAAGTGGCAAAATGGCGATTTATTGAAACAGACACATCCTTATATAACCTACGCCTTTTTGTCTACACCCACTGTATTACACTAAGATTCTTCCAGAATATGGGGAAGGGCCTGTCACATCACAACAAGCTACCGTCCCAGCTGTCCCAACAGCGAAGCAACCAGGTAACAAGAGATTCATTCTGGTGCCGTGTGAACTCCTTTCTTACGCCTTCGATTTCAGTCATCTTCAGGGATCGACAAACAGTAACAGAGATTTCCTCCTCATCACTCTCTTCTTCATGACACTTTTCCTTTTTCCTTTCTCGGTACTTATCCAGACCTGTCACCTGGATCTTCTGTTGCCTCCTCCTCCACTTCTTTTTTCCGTTCTAGACGTGAGGACACCCATTTCCATTTCTTGCCTTCCACAAGGGCAACTGATATTGTTACTGGTGCCTCCTGTGACTGATCAAAATTGACTTGGGGATTTCCCTTTTTGGCTAGAACCTCAGCTCGGAAATTCTCTCTTTTCGGAACAGTGTTATATAGAGCACGGTAAGCACAAGCCAAGCCCCAAATAAGTCATACCCCCTTAGATCTATCTAGGCTGCGCCATCCCTGACTCAAATACTGGCTTAGTTTCTCGGGATCCCACAGGTGTTCAAGAGTTAAATCCCATGACATTGCGGGCCCCCATGTGTTGGCGAACCTGAAGGCAAAAGTCAGCGTTCTAGGACAAACAACCACACAGCAATATAGTTAAATATAGCTGTGTCCATCTATTGCCTGAAGAGCCGTACTTTTATAGCAAACAAACAAGGGTGTTCAAAAATCACACGTACTAATTGGAAGAAAGCTTCTGCAATAAGAACCCTAAAACCCCGCTTCAAAGCCACGAGCCTTTCACTCTTTTGCTAGAGGTGTCCTTGGTTCTCATGCTGTTTATCCTGCTCTGCAGCTGCTGCTCTGTAAAGTGCTTATCTTGATCCATGGCTGCTGCTCTGTAAAATTCTTCTTGTATTACAACAGAATGGCAGTTCCCTGGGGTCTCCAGCACACCCCCAGCCAGCTGGCAAATGCCACTGAGGACCTTTAGGAAAGACATGCCCTGGGTAGTGACAATGTTCACTGGACAACTGTGAGCCCCACAATGGGTCTCGTACCTGTGTGCCATCTTCTGAACACCAGTAGCACGGTGTAGATGCAAGGCCCAGCCAGGCAAAATCAAAACATGCTTCTGGAAGGGGATCCTTTCTGAAGAGTCGTTACACTAATGAGAGGACCACAAACATTCACTCAGCGAACTCCAAATCTCTGTGCCTTTGCAGGCCTAGGGTCTTGTTTGGTTCACAGAGACATGGTGGGTTGATTCTCAGCTCTGTACTGTAGCAAATGGGGTACAGATTCTGCATGACAGATGGGCAAGGAAGAAGAGAAAAGGCTGCTGCCATCCATGAGAGGGCACTGAGCTCTGCCTGGGGATGGCAGAGGAGCCAGCTGAGAACTGATGGAAAGGGCTCAGAGAGGAGAGCGGCAGATTCTGTTCCTTGCTTCCTGATCAGGAAGAACAAGAAGAGGGGACAGGCAGGAATCTGAGTTACAGCTGGAATGGAATTGTTTTCTTCAGACTGTCTGCTGTGGTGCAGTGTTTTGGTTCTAGGAGAAAACCATTGATAACACTCTGATGTTTACAGCTGCTGCTAAGCAGTGTTGTACAGAGCCAAGGCCATGGTCAGTGGAGGGCACATGGAGCTGGGAGGGAACAGAGTGAGGACAGCTGACTGATAGTGGCCAAAGGGACGTTCTCTATCAGCTGACAGCAAGCAGAAATTGTATTGAAAGGGGTGGGAGTTCATCTCAGTCTCTTCACTGCCCAGGGTCCAGCTGAGCATCAGTCTGGTGGTGCTGAGCAAGTGCTTGTGCATCAGTTGTTACATACAATTCCATATCAACAGATATATAGTGATAACTATTACTCCACTTCTTTTATCTCTCTTAGTAAACTGCTTTGTTACATCCCAGAAGTTGTACTCTTTTTCCCAGTTCTCATCCCCATCCCACTGGGAATTGGGCAGTGCACAAAGCACTGTGTGCTGCTGAGCCACATGTTGGGTTCAACAACCACTGTCATTTTGGTGCCTGATGTGAGGCTCCAAGGGTTGAGATAGCAGCACATCTGTCCAGAGCGGACAGGGCTTTGTGGGAGCTGGAGAAGTGCAGGCCATGGTGCTGATATGTGTGGATGTGCTCCCTATGTGTGGAGCTTGTTGAGTCTTCTCATGAAGCTTCACTGCACAGCTCCTTACTTGGTGCTTGGATGCTGCATTAGGGTATTTATTTTGCTATGCTGTTTGACCTCAGTTTGTACCACGATAAAATTGGCAGCTGACAAAGTGAAGTTTTGTGCACATTCAGCTCTGCGGTCATCTTTGGGTTTTGGAAGTAATATTGTCCATATGATTAGGAATTACACAATTTACATTGTCGCCTCTGTGAGTCCGGGGGTGTACTGGATATTGTGTTGAGGGACATGGTTTAGTGGGAGCTATAGGTAATAGGTGAACGGTTGGACTGGATGATCTTTTAGGCCTTTTCCAACCTTGGTGATTCTATGAATCTATGATTGAGGTTAAACAATTATTCAGGAATATCAGTGAGAGATCTGCCCCAAGGTGAGAAGGCTCTGCATGGCAGAGGGTGTGGGACGGTCTGGGCAGCTGCCTGGAGTGGTGGGCACCCCCAGGGCTTTGGAACTTCATCTCCGAGCAACTGCAGGATCCTGATAAACTGGTAGAATATTGGGGGCAGGTCTGCTGTGGCACTGGTAACCCCCAAGAGGCACAAATGACTGCAGTGTGCCAGATCCAGAGAGCTGGATCTGCTGACAGTGCTGCAGCCTCTGCAACTCCTGGCACAGACCATGCAGCAGCTCCAAGGTTTTGCTACACGTCCTGCAGTTGCTCCAAGCTCTGGGCAGATCCCTCTGTCACTCCACCCCTCATAATGAGCTCTGCAGTTACTCCTGCTACGGGTCCTGTAGCTGTTCCAAGTATGGTAATAAGAAAATGGTACAAATTCCTCCCAAGGGAGGAAGTACAGCCCTGCGGTGGCTCCAACCCCTCCAATGAGCCCAGTGGCTGCTCCAACATAGTCACAGGTCCTGTGGTGGTTCCAGCTCTGGCAATGAACTCTGAGGTCACTTCAACTCCTGCAACAGCCCAACAGCCACTTCAGCTCCTACAGTGAACCCTGTGGCTGTTAAAACCCCTGCAACTAATCCTGGACTTGCAGACAGATGCGCATAGGGATTAGTTCATATATGTTTGCAACTGCATATGTTGTATATGTGTGAAAATACACTAAATATATTATATATGTATAAATACATTTGTCATAATTATTATCCTTTTCTTTTTCTCTTTGTCTCAACCCATAAACCTTAAACCACAGCACTGCCTTGAGATGCTTACGGATCTCCTTGGGACTATTCAATCTGATCTGGTCACACAGTGAAGAGCACCTGAAGATCTCAAGGTTTTCTCAGGGAGCAGCTCCTGAGGTATATTCCTTACACCAGCTTTGGAAGAGGCCTCCCTCCAGTTCTCTGGTCCTGCTCTAAAGGGGCCCTCTTGTTATGGCAGTGCCAGCAAGGAGACCAGCTCTGACAGACCTGTTCATATTGCCGGCTACTGACTGCAGCCCTGGATTGCTGCTGTAGAGGCAACAGGACTGTTGTGAGACACACAAGACCTTCAGGACTGCACAAATGAGAGGACTCAAGAGCACTGCAGCACTGGTAAGAGCACATGAATGAAAAGAGCACGTTGAGCTGCTGTCTGTGGCTGTACCTCCCCAAATCCAGGCAAAGTAGGAAGAAAGAAAATCTAAGTAAGTCTATTTTGAAAGCTTTTTAGGTATCTTATAACATATTCAGGGAATCTGGTTCCATGTTTACATGAGTTCTTGGATTGAGAAAATGGAAATTAGGTAGGAAAGAATTTAAATACATTTTTATTTATAAGTTCAATAACATTTTTTTTTTGCACATTCCTATATCTCACATAATCAAACAGACAAAGATGCATAAAACATAAAGAACCACCACTGGGAATCCTATTGAGGAAGTTGTGCATTTTATTGTAGCTGGAATAGTGCTTATTGCAACACCTTCCTGAAAGCGTGCTTGATCTCCCTGTTCCTCATGCTGTAGATAATAGGGTTTAGTGTTGGAGGAACCACTGCATACAGAAGTGCCACTGTCAGATCCAGGAGTGGGGAGGAAATGGACGGGGGCTTCAGGTAGGCAAAAGCACCAGTGCTGAGAAACAGGGAGACCACAGCCAGGTGAGGGAGGCACATGGAGAAGGCTTTGTGCCGTCCCTGCTCAGAGGGCATCCTCAGCACAGCCATGAAGATGTGCACATAGGACACAACTATGAAAACAAAGCAACCAAAGCCTAAACTGACACCAAAAAAGAGAAATACAAATTCCATGAGGTAGGAGCCAGAGCAGGAGAGCTTGAGGATCTGTGGGATTTCACAGAAAAACTGGTTGACAACATTGCCTTGGCAGAGAGGCAGTGAAAACGTACTGGCAGTGTGCAGCAGGGAATAGAGAACCCCAGTGCCCCAGGAAGCTGCTGCCATGGTGGCACAAGCTCTGCTGTCCATCAAGGACCCGTAGTGCAGGGGCTTGCAGATGGCAACGTAGCGGTCATAGGACATGATGGTGAGAAGGGAATACTCTGCTGAGAGGAAGAAGGAAAAGAAAAAGAGCTGTGCAGCACATCCTGTGTAGGAGATGGCCCTGGTGTCCCAGAGGGCGTTGGCCATGGCTTTGGGGAGAGTGGTGGAGATGCAGCCCAGGTCGAGGAGGGCCAGGTTGAGGAGGAAGAAGTACATGGGGGTGTGCAGGCGGCGGTCGCAGGCTACGGCTGTGCTGATGAGGCCGTTGCCCAGGAGGGCAGCCAGGTAGATGCCCAGGAAGAGCCAGAAGTGCAGGAGCTGCAGCTGCCGCGTGTCTGCCAACGGCAGCAGGAGGAACTCGCTGATGGAGTTGCTGTTGGACATCTGCTGTTGTTGGGCTTGGAGTCCTGCTCAGAGTGCAGAAGATAATGACAAGTCCAGACCATTCTCAGACACACTCCTCCTGCTATAATATGAAATGTTTTTATTCTCTTACAACAGTGTACATTTAGCACCATTACTTGCATTTAATTTCATGTATTTCAGCATTCCTTAAGCAGAAGCAGCATATGGAGCTCTAACCTTCCTTTTATTTTCTTATGCCTTCTCCCTGGATATTTTCATCTGTTTCATGTCTCATATCTTTACCCCAAGTGCTCTTAGAGCCCCCTACCCGAGCTTCTGTGGCATTCAGTTTCAGTTAGAAAATGCTGCCTGTTTGTAGGATAAGTGAATTATTCATGCCTACAGAAAATGAAGATAATTCCATCCTTCGAGAAAGGGGAGACTGAAAGCACATCATGTGTGAGTGTTCACAAAACAAGCAATTGATTGATGAAAAATTCTCAGAACTCTTATTGCCCCTTTTAGATTTCTGACTCCAAACCTCTTTGCCTCAGAACAGGAAATGGAAACCCCCTGCCTTGGCTCTCCTCTTGCAAAGTGCCCTCAGAAACATTCCGTTGTGCAGTGGAGTTGTGATCCCCTGCCCCAGGCAGCAGCTGTGGCAGCACAAGCCCTGCCGGGGGGCTCCTTCCCCCCACCCGTCTCCCTGCAGCACCCTGGGCAGCTCCCCGGGCAGGCTGAGTGCTGAGCCTGGCAGGCGGCAGAGTCCCATACCCGGCACACAGCCCCTGGGGCACAGCAGGGACCCTGCTCTGCAGGACAGCCCTGGGCACCCGCCTGCAGCCCCGGCTGCACAGCCTGCAGCCGTGCTGGGACATGCAGCCCTCAGGGCTGTGATTTCATACTGCAGTATGGAAGCCCTCAGCTGGAGCAGAAGGCTTTTTCCACAGTAAAGAAACATGCAGTGCCTGCATCCAGATCTCCTATGGGATGTCCCAAATTAAGTTGACCCTCTATGAAAAGCAGCTCATGGTCTGCAGTGAGACTTACCCTGTCATGGTCTGTGAGCAATGCTCCTGCAGTGAGCTCACAGCCCGCTCACACCACACACATCCTGCAAGCTCTCTTCAGTTTCTCTCCTCTCCTTCTGTCACCTGCAGGCTGTGCTGTGCACAAGAGCTGCTCCTGGGCACAGCTGTCTCTCTGCAGCCCTGCACACTTTTATGAGCTCCCTGTGTCCCAGGAGCCTGGACAGGCAAGCAGCAGATTATGTCATTTTTATCTTTCCGACTTGTCTCCCCTGACATGTCTCTGGGTCCTCATGGCCAACAGCTCCTGAAAGACAACAGCATCATGACTGTGCTTTGAAATTCGCTCAATTAACCACCACATGTCCAGTGGTCAGTGACTGATTGGAGACATATGGGGAGTGCTCCCAGAGATCGTTTGATGAAACAATAAGGGCAACCAGACAAGGAAGGCAAGGTTTGGACTTTCCCTGTGCAGGGCAGTGATCCAGCTGAGGCAGTGCAGGAGTCTCATCCCTTGACAAAAATCCTGGAGCTGAAATGGGATTCAGCTCCCTACACACCCACAGGAGCTGGGATTCCTCTGGTTCAGTTCAGAAGTGCACAAGGAGTTGCCTGCACGTGAGCTCCTGCTCTGAGTCCTCGGACCTTCAGCTGGGAGGCAGCTGCTCACACACAGACACTGGGTGATGCCCAAGGTGCCTGGGCTGCTCCTGATGTGTGCCAGTGCTTGTAAACCATGTGGGAAATCCCTGAGATAGACAGCTCCTTCCTGGGCATCAGCCGAGGGCCAGAGAGGGGATAGCACTGGCTGTCTGGTGAATTCACTCACAGCTGCAAGAGCAGCACAGGGCCTTCAGGAAAGCCATGCCCATGGTGTGACCATGTTGCTGTGTCAACTCCAAGGCCCACGATCAGTCTAATGTTTGTGTGCCACCTTCTGCACACTGATTCTATAGATGAGCTATCCAGTCAGGCTATGTCCAGTGATGCTTTCCAATTAGGATGTTTACTTCTGTGGTTTTGCACTAATGCAAACACCAACACACAAGAAGCTAGAAATCTTGATAGAGCTGCAGGCCTGAGCTCCTGTTTGGACCATGGGGACACAGTTTAATGGCTTCCACAACTGCACTGTAGCACAAGGGGGATACCGAGTCTTTAGGATGGATGGGCGAGGAGATAAAGAAGGGTGAATGCCCTCTGTGAGAGTGCACTGAGCTCTGCCTGGGGATGGAAGAGCAGACAGGTCAGAGCTAATGGAAATGGCAAACAGAGGAGACCATCAGTGTCTTTTCCTGTCTTCCTGATCAGGGAGAGTAAATGGAAGGTGCCCTCTGCAGACAAATGGGAATCTGATGTTGTCTGTCCCTTGTCCCATTTGGTGGCCTTTGTCACTCCATTATCTGTGGCAGGGACAGCACAGCAGGGCATGTGGCATCCAGCAGATCCATGGAGAGCACAGATGGCAGCTTCTTGACCAAGCAGTGGAGGAACCAAAGAGGAGAGGTGCTCTGCTGGATCTCATACTCTCCGGCATGGAAGGACTTGTGGGAACTGTGAAGGTGAAAGGGGCATCAGGCCATGTGCAAGATGCAAATGTATCTCTTTTAATTTATTTATTTATTTTGAGGCTGTAAGCTTAATAGTTGATCATAAATGTCAATAAAACTGAAACAAATAATTGAAGACAAAGATGGAAATCATTGAAATTGTGTTAACCCTTCTCAACATGAAAAATTCTCATGAGTCTTGTTCCATTTTAAGTTGTAAATATGAATCTTTGAGGTGATTTGATGTCTTTTTTTTTCTTTTACTGAAACTACAATGTTTTCCAGAACTGTGTTCGCTGGACACAAATGCCTTCAGGTTCAGAGACACAGACAGCGGTGCCAGTGCCAATGCCCTGTGACTGTAGCCTGGTGCCCAGCACTACTCTTCCCTGCTGCCTATTTGATGTGCCTCATCCTCCAAGTTTTATCAGCTCTCCTAAAGAAATGGCCATGGTTAAGGGCATGTTTTCAGCAGGCCATTTGGGCACAAACTACTACCACTGCCCTCCAGATTTCTCCATCCCTTGCTCTTTGTTCAGTCAGATACCTCCCAATTATCTGTCTGATTTCTGACTTTCAGGGGGATTACTGGAATTTGTTCCATCTCCCCAAAGTCTGAGAATCAGTGAGAATGTGTTAACCCGTCTCAATGTGTGAAATACTCAGAAGTCCTGATCAATTTTAAGTTGATACCTCTCAACTACCTGGCTGATCTATCCCAGGGAGATTACTGGAATTTGCTCTATCTACCAGAGTCTGATGGCCTCTGTTGTCAACTACTTCACTGTGATTCAATCTATCCTATCCTACCTCAGAATAAATCATTTCTTTTAAAAATATTCCATATGAAAGACAAACTTCAATAGATGCAGTTTGAACATGGCATGCAGTTGATCACTGTGTTTTACTGTTCATTCAATTGCATCACCTTTCTTTCCATTTGCTGGCCAGATAAAAAAGAGAAATCTTTCCTTTTCCATGTGTAGCTGGTTCTCTGAGGAAAGCCAGTGGGAGTTGGTGCAAAGCAGTTTTAACACTGAGCGGATGAATGCAGAGGAGAAGAGTGATGTGAAGAAAAGTGATGCAAGTCCCATAGGTCCATTGTGAGCAGAAATTGGGTGGGGAGGTTGAGAAGGACCTTTGTCAACACAGTAACAGTACAGAACTCATTGGGACATCCTGGATTGGTATCAGTTGCACAGTGCTGCTTTAATGTCTTCTTTAAACCCAACTATAAATAAATAGACAATAAATTTATACTGGATTCTTTAAGCTCTCTCCAGATATCCCTCCTTTTTGCTGAACAAGTTCTGATAACCTGAAGAAGATAACAAGATGGCATAAGGCACAGGAGATTCTTTAGGTTATAATGGTCCCAGGGTGCATTTGATGCTGAGTTCATCAGCCTCTAGTGCAGAGAGAAGTTTGCACAAAGTGCTCAACAAGACAAAGTCAGAAGTAACAGTGAAGTTTCTTGGAGTATTAATGGGCCCGCTGAGGAACATTACCAAGTAAGCTTCCCAAGGGACTTGTTAGAGAAGATAACTGGAAGCCATGACTACAGGCAGGCAAAGGCACTGGCATGCTAAGAAACCTCTCCTTTGCCTTACAAAGCAGACAGGTCAAGCCCTGATTGCAAGACCAGTGGTAGAGAGGTCCTGTATGTCATGTTGGCTCTGGGCATTTCCTGGGGCAATGTGTTGGAATTTTGTATGATGTTAAATGAAAGACATGGGGACAGAAGATCCCAGGCTCTACATGTGGTGCAAGGACGCTGTGAGGTTCATGTCCCATATGAGACCTATGTTTCATTGCAGGATGTGAGCAGGGATGTGAGAAGGTCCCAGTCTGAACAAGCAGCCAATCCCTGTGAAACTCTGAACTTCAGATCTCTCGGTTTCAGTGCCCTCCTTTGCACATTCTCCCAGAGTTTGAAGTCCTTTATGTTCTGTGGTGCCCAGAACATAGTGAGGCAGTAGCAATGCAGAGCAGAGGGACAACACTTTCCCTCACCCAGCTGGCAATAAGTTGCTTCATGCACTCCAGGGGACTGTTGTCTTTCCTGGCTGCCTTGGCACACTGCTGACTCACATTCAGTGTGATGCTGACCAGCACCCCAACCCTTTCCAGTCAGAATCCTCTCCAGTGTCCCATATCCAGTCAGTGTGTATGTCCAGCATTGCCCCTACCCAGGTGCACAATCAGGCACTTGTTCTTGTTATACTTTATGCACTTGGTGCTTAGTACCAACTGGTACCCACTTCTCTGACTTGTCCACATCTCTCTGCAAGTCCTCTCCACCCTCAGTGGAGGCAACAGCACCTCCTCATCTGGTCTCATCAGCAAACTTGCTCAGAACGTCTTCTAGTCCTGCATTCAAGTCATCTGCATAAACATGAAAGGAAAGTGGCCCCAAAATGGAACCCTGGGGACCCCGACAGTGACCATCTACCAGCCTGATGGAAAAAACTGACTATAATCCTTTGGGACTGACCTACTGGCCAACTGCTCATCCACCACATTGTGTTTCTGTCTAGCCATATGCAGAACATTCTGTCCAGAAGGTTGTTGTGAGAAACAGTATCAAAATCTCCACTGAAATCCTCAAGGATTACATCAACTGGCTTCCCTTGGTCAACTAAACGGATAACTGTGTCACAGAATGAGCTTAAATTAAACAGGACCTTTGCCTCACAAACTTGTGTTGGCTGCGACCAATGACAGAATTGTCCTTCAGCTGTTTTTCCATAACTCCCACCATCATTTTCTCCATAATTTTACCAGGCTCTGGACTGACAGGTCCATAATTGCCCATGTCATCTTTCTTGCTCTTCCTTACAATGAGACAACATTTGCCAGCTTCCTGTCAGCTGGCATGACCCTAGACTTCTTTAGATGCAATTGAAATGAGAGCCCAGAGCACACTAAGTTTTCATCATTGAAAGAAAGTAGATGTGCCATAGCTTTGCAATGCCTTGAACTCCAGAGTATGCCACAGATGGAGCAGAGGGGAAGATTTGCCTCTTCTGTAGTGAACTCATTCTTTTGGTAAGCAGAATAACACTACCTGATACATGGGGACTGTGTCTCTGCTCTGCTCTGCTCAGCTCACAGGGCAGCGGTCTGGCAGGGTGTTGCTCTCATGTCAATGCAGGTAAACTCACTTTAATCCTTTTTCCTCTGTAAATGCTTCCTCTATTTCTATGCTCAGATACACTTCCACATTCCCTCAACTACACTTTCATATATCATTAACAATTACACTTTCTTATACCATCAAAACAGTTTGTCAAAACGTACAGTTCTTCAGTTCACATAAACTCCCTTAATACAGTCTGTATTCTTCAGTTATAAACACTGTGCCACAGAACCAGCACTGATTGAACCACCTCCCTCACACACTTCCTCGCAAGCAGTACATAGTATTACATAAATGGGTTGACACTCATTGGTCGGGTGGAATGTACACCTCTCCTCAGGACAATCTTACTAATCTACAGAGTACAAACTCCTGTCTTCTTACATACAAGCAGAAAGTACTTATGAGTGGACACACAACACAGTCTTTCACTTTGTCCGTGTCTGGCCATTTCCCTCACAGGAGGAAGGAAACATGGATCGGGACTCGGCACTCACCCTGCAGCTGTTCTGTGTCTCACTCACACCACACTCACTCTGACATTTAGATCAAAAACCATGGTTTATTCATACTACACAATGCTGACAACGTTTTCTAGCTGGAATCTTAATAACACTCATACTCTGGTCGACCAGTTGCAAACGTTAATGTTTTTCCCAGAGTCGGCTTGACACACGGTACCAAACACTTAAAGCAGATGATAATATTGAACATACAACCTGTAACCCCCGTGATTACAACTTGGAGAACCCAGGCTACCATTTGACAGGCTATCCACTATATCCCATACCCGTAGGAGAGACCAACCTAGGTCCCTCCTATTGTCACCCACCTGGGAGAGAGTACTTGTTCTTGTTTCCATTCATATGACATACAGTTCCCTTTCATAGGAACTCACCCAAGGAGTCTTCCTACCCCAGCTGGCAACCAAAGCCATGAGCTCACCTCCCTGGGAGCAGCACGTATGGCTGTAAACTGTGTAGGATGTCTCCTCAAGACATATGGGCTCCACTTACCATACACATACCTGGTCCACCTATGGGTGGTCCTTGTCTGTCCCTGCAGTGATCAGGTGAGGAAGGGAGTCCTTCAGAGAAATCTCAGGGTGCGCCAAAAGTGTCTCCCTCTCAGCTGGTCCTGCAGCGAACAGAGCTGGTCCCACCTGGGCCGCCAAATTGACTACAGGAATTGAACTCTATAACCTCTATAACTGATACAGTCTCCCATGACATCCTTATAACAAAGCTGAGGAAGTATGGGATAGGTGATTGGACAGTGAAGTGGGTCGAGAATTGGCTGACTGGCAGAGTGCAGAGTGTTGTCGTTGGCGGTGCAGTGTCTGGCTGAGGGCCTGTAACGAGCGGCATCCCCCAGGGGTCTGTGCTCAGTCCGGTCTTGTTCAACATCTTCATCAATGACCACCCTCAGCAAGTTTGCTGATGACACGAAGTTGGGAGGATTGGCTGACACACCTGAAGGCTGTGCTGCCATTCAGCGAGACCTGGACAGGCTGGAGAGCCGGGCAGTAAGAAACCGGATGAGGTTTAACAAAAGCAAGTGTAGAGTCTTGCACCTAGGGAGAAATAATTGCATGCACCGGTACAGGCTGGGGGAAGAGCTGCTGGGGAGGAGCTCTGCTGAGAGGGACCTGGGCGTCCTGGTGGACGACAGATTAACCATGAGCCAGCAGTGTGCCCATGTAGCCAAAAAAGCCAATGGCATCCTGGGGTGCATTAAAAAGAGCGTGTCCAGCAGGTCGAAGGAGGTGATCCTCCCCCTCTACTCTGCCCTGGTGAGGCCTCATCTGGAATATTGTGTCCAGTTCTGGGCTCCCCAGTAAAAAAAAGACAGGGATCTCTTAGAAAGAGTCCAGCAGAGGGCCACTAAGATGGTGAAGGGCCTGGAGCATCTCCCCAATGAGGAGAGACTGAGGGAACTGGGTCTGTTTAGCCTTGAGAAAAGAAGGCTGAGAGGGGACAGGATCCAGGTTCTATAAATATTTGAGGTGTGGGGGGCAAAGTGTTGAGGCCAGACTCTTTTCAGCAGTGTGTGGAGACAGGACAAGGGGAAACAGACAGAAACTGCACCATAGGAAGTTCTGCACTAATGTGTGCAATAACTTCTTTACGGTGAGAGTGACAGAGCACTGGAACAGGCTGCCCAGGGTGGTTGTGGAATCTCCTTCTCTGGAGATATTCAAGACCTGCCTGGATGCTGAGCTGTGCAACGTGGTGTAGGGAACCTGCTTTGGCAGGGGGCTGGACTCAGTGGTCTCTGGAGGTCCCTTCCAACCCCTACAATTCTGTGATTCTGTGAATATCATGGAGTTGTTTGGATGGGGAAAGACTACCCCTTTGAATGACCTTTTGTCAGGGCATGTCCTGGGATTCCTAGGATCCTCAAAATGCAGCACTGCTTCTGTCACTGAAAAATGGGGCCGTGTGTGGGACGGAGGGAGGGTCCATGAGTCCCTGGCCCACCTGACTGAGTATTTCCATGGTCTTAGCAAAGACATACTTACAACTTGAGAATGACAGTTAGCTGTGTTCATGGTGGCATGGCCACTTTTAATGGCCTTGAACTGTCTGAACATAACTGAAGAGGCTCAGGCTGATGCAAATCAGCTATTGAATGATAGGGTTGAAAAACTGGAAAGACAGGTGGCAGTTTTGATGGGGAAAAAACCTAATTCAATCATTCTCCTATGGAAGATCAGGAACATCTCTCTGGAAGACCATGGGGACCCTGTACAAGGGAATCTGTATAAAATGGACTCTGTAAATGAAGGCACTAAAAGGTCAGATTTTGAGGTTCCATTTGGACTAGATCTATTTGAGATCTGACTGATTGTAACCCAAAAATGAAAAAAAAAAAATAAAAAAATGCAGGATAGGCTGGTGGGAGTGCCCTGACCAGTATCCAACCCCCCAAACCCTGCTGCCCATAATACAGCAGCTGAACTGATGGATATAGTACAGTGGTTTAGACAGAAACCAAGAGAGCATGCCAGCATAGCTGCTCTGGTTATGGGACATGGAGGCAGAAAGCGCTGTGGTGAATGGACTGGAAATTTCAAAACTGACATCCATTACTACTCACCCTGCCCTCAGGCAAAGACTGTATGCTCTGTCCAACATAATGAGGATAGCCATTTGATCAGTGAATGATTTATGGCCGTGTGTCATATAACATGGCCAAATAAGAATGACATACCATTAAATATCAGCCTGTGGTCCTCTATGGAGGACTAACAAAATTATATTAGAGAATTAGGCATGAAAGAGGCAATCTATGAAGATGATTTTGAGAGCCCAGTCAATAAATTTTTCATCAGGAACGAGGGATCTCATCCTACAGCCATCACCTTTACATCAGTATGGGTCTATGTTATCCATACTGAACCCCCCAGTGGCCCTCAGGTGCTGTAATACAACAGGCTGCCCAATTGATGAGGAGACAAGAGTGCCTACGGCCAGATGCAGGCTCTGAATGGTGGTGGAAAGGTCTGAGAAAGGCAGAGAACCATCTGCTGCCATGACTTAGGCGTCCAGCCCCTAAGGTAATCCAGTCTGGACCCATTAGGGTCTTGAGACAACAAATGTTTAAAGACCAGATTAGAGCAGGAGTTCAGTTTAAAAAGATCGATGGACAGCATAATCAGGAAAAAATATCTGTTAAACAGGCCCAAGCACTGAGTATTTATAGTCCAACCTTTTCAGCCAAACTAGATGTGAATGTAACTCAAGAAGGGTCTGGATGGGGGCTCTGGCAGAGCCAGAGTTCTTTGTGAACCCCTATGAGGTTTTGGCCACAGGTTTGGCATGGAGCAGAATAAAGATACATCACAGTTGAAAAGCATTTATTGGCTACCTATTCTACACTACAGGTGGTAGAACCAGTAGCTCAGATTTCAGAGGTTATCGTTAAACAACAAGGCCAGTCCAGGGGTGGGTAAAAGATCTAACACACATCTCTATGATGGGGGTGGCCCAATCACAAGCAGTGGTGCGCTCAGTTGTTCTGCTTGCCTGCTCCTCAAGGAGTTAAGAGAAATCTATGCCTGTTGCGTGTTCGAGTGCATGCGCAATGCCATGTGGAGGGCTTATCACAATAAAGATTGGCGGATTTGCTGCGTAGACCGGTCAGAACTCAGATCTGCGTTGTGCTTCCTGTGGCACCAAACGCCCAACAGTGGCAGTTCCGTGTATTGGCCAGCAGGTGGCAGCAGAGACCACGGAAAGAACGTTTGCGGGACAGACCCTGGGGATCCGTTCTCTTTTGATTATAGGGGAAGAACACAAAGATGGAAGAGGAGGGAAGGGGGAAAAAAAAAAGAAAAAAAGAAAAAACCAAACCACAGCAAACAAATAAAAACTTCTCCAAACGTAGCAAACTTGAATGTCTGTCAATAAATAAATGAGTAATTGAATTGATGTCCGTTTCAGACAGTCCCCTGTAGAATCAGGGTAAGGGTTAGGATTAGAGTTACATTGCAGGTTAATGCTGTTATCTTTACAGCTCCTGTGAGGGTTGGGGTCTGGGTCAGGTGTTTAAAAAATGAAATGAAAAAAGAATTAAAAAAATATATTGAAAGCTTCAGATTTCCTTAATCTTTGTGGGAATCATATAATGTGCAACTCAGACCTACCTCTTCGTGCAGTGACTGCCTGTAAATTTGCTAGAGCCCAATATAATATGGCCTTGTGCTTTACGCTAACTCACCTTCATTTCATTTTCATTAAATTTGCTTGGTAGTCAGATTTTGGTGTGTGGATATTTTAAAACAATCTGACATTGGCAAAAAATCAAAAATAAATAAATAAATGCACGACAGCATCAATTGTATCAATTTTTATAGATAAGAAGAGCAGTTTTCCTTAGTTTTCTGTGCCTCTTTACTTTCTTACCCTCTCCCCTTGTGTGAGAAACTCTCAAAGTCAAAGATTTCTAGTTAGGCAAAGATGGCAGCGATAGCAGCAGTGCTTATTCATTATTGCAATACTGCGCGCACATCCCCTATTGGCAAGGGAGAAACTGCACACCAGTCAGTGAAATCAATTCTGTTCTGTGCCCTAAACCCACTGCAGGTGATGCTCTCATGGCTCTCATTGGTTGAGCATCTCAGGCTCACAGACTCCTCGAGACTGTGGCTAGGATTCATTTCCATAGAAGGTCAATTACCAACCTCTTGTTTTTAGGTCTGCCTTGTACTTTTCTGCGGACAGAGAAGGGCAATGTTTCCAAAAGTCAGTACATTCATTCTGTCCTGTGCTGGGCTCTACCCACCCTGTGTATTTATCTTGTGCTTGTCTCAATTCTCCCCATGTCAGAATGCCCCCAGTCTGAACTTAACTCTGTTCAGCAACTTTCTTGGTGGAAAAACTACTTATACAGCTGTTTTACAAGAGGGTTATACATTCAGTTAGGGCCTACATTATGTACTGAAAATACTGGAAACTTCCACTGCAAAAACACAATATACCTCTCCCATCTGTGCAGCCTTGCAGACCCAGAGCATGCCAGGTTATTTCTGCTTTCATAGCATTTGCATGCTGTAGGGTGAGCAAAAGGTTCTGCTGCTTGATTCTTCTGCTAGAGCTGCCTACCGGCAAATGGTTGCAGGGATGGAGGATGTGACAGAAAGCATTTGTCTCCACAAGAGCAGAGTTACATTCAGTGCAGAGAGTGTGAGAGTCAGGTTGGTGTGGAAAAGCACTGACACGCTGGGGATGATGCAGTGCTCACATGTCTAACACTCACAGACATTACTGTCAGAAGGATGGTGCTGTGTTGTGCTTCTACCTTTGGCAGCCCCTGGAGAAATGCTGTGGCACACAGAACACCTTTGTATTGCACTGACTGCTGCCATGCAGCATGGATTTAACACAGCAAATCCAGAGGAGCATGACTGCATCTAACTGCCCTGAGAAAAACTACTGTAGCTGAAGAGATGAGGAGGCAGCTGCTCATCTGCAGAACAAGCAGTACTGCCAGACATTGGGCCAGGTGAGCACCTCCTGCTGCAGCGTGATGATGACAGTGCTGGAGATGATCTGCAAAGCCAGCTTAAAAGTGGGAGACATGAGTCAACATGGCAGGAGGACAGAGGTGTTAGGGAGCAGCCAAGGCATCAAAGAGTATCAGAAGGCTTTGAAAGGTATCACAAAGCAACAGCCAGGAAGACTGGGATTATCATGAGCAGCAACCTGGATGCTAGAGATTATTTGCTCCCATACAAAATGGTAGAGATCTTGCTGCAGACATCCCAAAGCCAGGCAAAATGGGAACCCAGAGCTCTGCCTGCACGAACCCCATAGCCATAGCTTTGCAAGCTGAGCTGCCTTGCTGTTTGTTGCATTCATCCCAATCCCTGTGAATGAAGACTCGGAATGCAGTCGAGGCGATGATTGAGCATGTAAGTGACTTAATTCAATAAAAGACAGGAGGGCTTGAGAGGTCAAGGGTGAAGATGGGACTCCTCTTGTCAAGATGAGAGTGGCTCAGAGCTTGTGCTGCTGCCTGGTGCCTTGGACTGGCAGCCTGACTCTAAGTCCCTATCTAAGATGCTCAGCTTCACCTCACTGATGCTGCCCTGCTCCTGCATGGTGGTGCTGCTGCTGGGGCACTCGGGCTGTGCTTGGGATGGGCAGCACTGCAAAGGCGCTGGGTCACAATCCAGGCAGGTGACTGCTGTGTCTGGCAGGCTCAGATCAGCATCTTCAGCAGAGCCAGGAGATATGAGAGCATGAACGTGGATGAGCCCCTTGTGTCCATCACTGTTACCATGTGGAAGGCTGTCATCCAAATTGCAGCGATTCGTGCTTAATAAGAACTCTCCATTGATGGAAACACACTGCACATCACTACTTGGTTTGGATCTTTGGGGTTGACAAGGGCTCGAATCACCTAGGAAGGCATAGAAACACAAGGGTTAGTGTCAAACGTTTGCAAGTTGAATCATGAAAGAGGTGGTTGATATTTGGTAATAGAGTGGCGGCAGGAAGAAGCAAATAGGCTTCAAGCAACAGAGCCACTGTCTTGAAAGTGATCCTCATTCAGGTCCAGCTCGTGTGTTGTTTCACTGTAATCTGCTTCTTTGGGTCTACCTAGTGGGCAGCAGCACTCGAGCTGTTACTGATATCACTGAAAAGAACTGGAGACAATTGTTCTATTCCTAAGAGCTTCAAGGTGCCTAGAAGCACAAATAGAAACCAGCAGTATTTAATCACTTCACCAAAAGGAAGGTCAAACACCTGAGCTGTGAAGAGCAGTTACAGAACCTATGCATAAGATCACACCAGACATACTTTGTTCTAACAACAGTTATGGCACATAGTCCATTTCCTTCAATATTCCCAAAATGAAATGATGTGGAGCATTACAGGGAAAGAAACACTGCACACAGACACTATGACCCTGATTATACTCAAGCAGCAGACTTAAAACAAGTCAGAGTTTTTGATTCCAGGATATTTCAGGACCTATCACGTGTGAAATTCAGTTACACAACAGTGCCTAGGTGCCTGCGTTTCAAGCAACTTTCAGATCACAGCCATGTAAAATAAAAACAAATTCAGTGCAGAAATAGCAATCCTGTACCTTAATACTCATGAGATTATCCATTTTTTACTGCATTCTGACTAAGTTCTAAAACTTGCTCATCCCAGTTCACTTCAACAAGTTCCACCAATTCAAGCAACGCAGTTCTGAGATCCTGTGTATGCTGTGCAGATAGAATTGAACAGTGCAGAAATAGTCTCTGACAGCTTTAAGAGCTCCGTTCTGCTTACAAACTCTCAGTCCAAAACTATTCAGTTTTAAGGAAATGAACACCTGAAGCAGTTGGATCATCTGCCGCATTCTGCTTCTTGGCATCATGATTAGCACAAAGGGTTTTCTGCTGTCCTGCAGAGATGGAAAAAGTCCTGCTTACAAATGGACCAAGTTTCAGTGTACAGCAGAGTTTGTACCAGACTAATAAGCCACGTCATTCAATTCATTTGCTCAGGTTGTTATGCACTCCGAAAGGAAACAGAACTAACTGCTGGATTCTGAAGGCAATCTGTGGGGTCCTACATTACCTCCTGATTCTGGAAGAGGAAATTCTAATAGCAAATGCAGAACTTTGATCTTTGTAGACATGAGAAGAGCTGGCATTTAGGAACATTCATTTCAGGGAAATCAAATGATGTGTCTATATTTTTACTACAGATAGTATAGGGAGCAGCCAGTTGAAGAACCAGATACAAAAAATCCAGACCATTGGCAAGAAAATACTTCTCCTTAAATTCTGTATGCTATCATGGTACAGAATTAGGCTACAGTGCCACATAGGCCAACCAAGCGTAGAACCAATTCCACTAAATACTGGGAGACAAAGCAGCAAAAACAGGGACAATATTCAGCAGACAGGCCTTTCTACTCACAGCTCAGCATGTTCTGCCATCCGAAAAGCAAGGCCTCTTGTCAAGCTCAGCTATTTCCCTTCTCAGTGTATTCTAGCACCACTGATACCCACTGGTATCCTCCTGTAGAGTGCCATCATATTGTCATCATCCAAAGGAAAAACCCACACAGCAGAGCATACAGCAGTACACCCATGCTCCAAATATCTGCCTGAAAAACAAAAAGACAAGCTTACAAACCTGAAGCACCTCAAATGGCTTCCTGACAGACTGTATTGTCTGCCCTTGCCAAAGCCCACATATAGCCCATGAAAAGCTGGCTCTTTCCCTCAGGAAAAAAAACCTTATCGTCCCAGAGAAAGCATATAACCCTCATTCAATTGCCCTTCCACTCAGCTTAGAGCACTACTAAAACCAGCATCTTCACCTTAGCTCATCACACTGCTGCACTTCCTTTTACAAGGATCTCACTGGCAAAAATGAAATCAAAGCCGTCACAAGGGATTTAGCACAGTTACGTGTTACTGGCTACGAGAGCTGTCAGCACAGTCACCTGTCAGGCTTTGCTGCTGTTCTCTTTATGTAGAGGCACAACAAGGTTCAAACACCTCACAGTGCAGTTCTCACTTTGACTGTAAAGAAAAAGGAGGCTTGAAAAGCAGTGTGTGGAAAACAAAGAAACAAGAATTAGAACAACAGTGGGGCCAAGGCACTTGTAGGAATTGCTTCGCCTTTAACAGCAGAGCATTTCAAGAAGGATGAGGGCATTCCAAACCAAACCAGTTTGGACAGATTAACAACTGCAAGTAGTGGGTTCCAAAATTCCAGACATGAAATCAAAGCTGAAAAAACTCTTTGCATTTACATCTCTCAATTTTTAGTACATTGTGCATTACAACGGAAACAATTCTTCACATACAACTTGGAAGCTAAAGACAAGTCTGACAACACAGACTGCACAGAAATGATGGATAATTAACAGAGCAAATTGCTCTTTCAAACACTTAGTAATAGAAAGAGATCTCTGAAGCTGCTGTTCTGTAGAGTCCCAAAGCAGTCACTTGAGGCAGTTCATGATTAGCCAGAGACAAACCAGCCAGCTGTGTGAACTGAGACCAATTGCACTTTTCTAGTCTGTGGCCACTGACAGCTTCTGAGAGCTACCAAGCGATGCAACCTAGCAGAATTCAGAAGGGAAACCAAGAGAGCCTACCTGAGCTCCACTGCCTTTAAATGCTCTGTGGAGAGGGAAGGGAAAGAGGGGAAAACAAACACCGCTCTACATCCCTCTGAGCCAATAGACGCTTTGCCCTGGATTAGCTCTGGTGCTGCATAAGCTGGGCTTCCACAGCATGTGTTCAGGCGGTAATCAAGGCCTGCCTGGAATAACACAAAAAATAGAGAGAAACGTTTGCTTTAACAGAGTTTATGTCTTCTGGTCATAACACTTGAGAAGCCTCAGAGGCTTCTTCTCCTGTGCATATTTTCATTCATCTTAGATTTTGCTTTCATTCAATGTGACCTCTCTAGGCAAATATTGTCTAAGACCATGAGTATCACATAAATGTGCAGATCTCAAGCTGCTCACTTATCTAGTACCCTTCGCATGATGCTTTATTTTCCTCAGCTGATCATCTAGATTGTGCCTGTTGATTGTGCAACAACAGCTTGTTGGTCTCGATTACCTGTGAGAGGCTCTAAATTTGGCCAGGAAAAATCATTTGAGGATAAGTAATTATCTGGGACTCAGTAAGTCTTCCCATGCTTTCATAACAGCAGAGATACACACACACACAAACTCGTGGAACCCCACTGCTTTGCACAATCCTGTGCACACTCACGTGTATCATGCACTGATTTCCCATCCAGTCCTCGAGGGGTCACTTACTTAGGACAGGAGTGCAGGGGAGCAGCCAGAAGCTGTTTGCATTCCCTGCTGTCTTCTGGGCAGCTTTGCTGGAGATGCTTGGGTTGCTTTGTTTTTCCTTGGGAGGTGGGAAGGAGCTTTGAATTTGAGGCACATCCCGTGCCAGAGCATCCCAATGGCACGTGTGGGGCACTGATCTGCAGCAGATGAAGGGGAGGAGGTCCCAGCACAGCTCTGCACCATGCTCTGCCACACTGGGCAGCTTGTTCCTGGCTCAGCAGTGCCATCAGACAAGAAGCAGGGAAGGAAATCAAGGATGGGGGGTACTATCAAACGCAGTTAGTGCATGCCTTTGCAAGACAAACAGACCAAGAGCTTGCGGGTTGTTCCTGCTTTTGTAGCATTTGTGTGCTGTAGCTGAGCAAAAGGTTCTGCTGCTTGAATCTTCTTCTGCAAGAGCCGCCTACCGGTAAATGTCTGCAGGGATGTACTCGGTGTGCACTTCTGAAGCCATTTGAGAACCTAGTCGTTCTTGCTGCAGGACCCCTGTCTTCTGTTAAAAGCTGAACGGTCCCCAGAGCACCTGTTTCCATCAGCTACCACCATCCAAAGCAGCCAGCCTTCTTACAGTCACCTGGCCCAAACATCCCTTTTGCTCTACACTTGATTCCTGCAAGAGATGGGAGCTTGGCACGCACACCATCATTCCAACACCCCACCCCAGCAGCAAGGGATCACAGCGCTGGCACAGCTGAAACAAAAAGGGTGTGTGAGTTTCCTGTTAGCACTCAGTGTGAACAAATCTACCACTGAGCAACACCGTGAACCCCCACTCACCTCAGCACAGGTCAACCTGTAACCCCAGCCTTCCCCTATCCATGTACACACGCACACCCATTCACCACCCTGCCTGCTTTGCACACCCCCATGCACGCACTGCATCGTGTGCCCTCCTTTGCATTCACAGACGTGTGCCAACCACCCCTGGGAACACGTACGTGCCTACACCTTCAACAAACAGCCCTTTGTGTGCACCTGTGTGCAACCCAACTCCTCAGCACACGCACACGTTTGTGCCACACTGTCTACGCACTCACCACGTGCCCTCCAGCACCCAAGGATTGCAGAGATGCTCCAGACTGTGCCAGAGATGAAATATCACAGTGCTGGGACATGATTGATCACTAAGGAAAACACTTGGAAGCATATTCAATCTGTGGAAGCTGAAATTACTGGGCACAGTTAGCTTTCCTATGGCTCAGCTGGAGGAGGCGGGTGCTCTCAGACATCTGAGACACTTCCACAATGCTGGGATCATTCTGACGGAAACTATGTCTTCAGATATCATGGTTAAAACCATCCAAGATGATCATGCAGAGCCTTAGCTCTTGAGCAGCACTTCTTCCCCACCCTTCACTACTCCAAGCAGCTCCAACAAACTTCTCAGAAGAAATCCAGGCCAGCACAGACCTGGCAGACCAGAACCAAGTGCAGCTTGCGGGAGGGCAGTGCCCACTCCTTGCTTCCACCCTGCTCCAGCAGGTTAAGGAGTCTGAGCCTCATTGGCCTTTGACAGCTCAAGACTTTCAGCACCTCATGCCAACATTTCTCACTAAGATACACCTCAGGCATTGAATTCTCTTCTCACTACCTCCTCCCAGTCCCCCCCTAACAACCGAAACAATTCAGATTCTACAGCAAACACATCTACCTTGCAAGAGCACACTGAACTACCTGCAACAATGAAACGTGGTTTTGGAGAGTGGGTTTGAAAACACACCTTTAGACAGCTGTCTCCCTGTAGCCAAAAGGAAACCAAGTAGCAAAAGATGAGTCCAGCCTGAAACATGCCCATGCTACTAGCCCAGGTTTTTCACAGTGAATGCAGAATCCATCCTGTTCTTGAGGTAACAAATGACCAGTGGGTCTCCCCTTGCTCCACCCCTTCTCCTTCAAAGCCAGAAAAAGAAAGAAAAAACAAGCAGAAGAAACCCAGACGTACCTTTCCACACACAGAGCAGAAAGTGAAACAGCAGTTGTCTCCTTCCTGAGACATGGTGGGGAGCATCCCAGAGGAAGCCCAAGTTCTTTGCTTCTCTCCACAGGGACTTCAAGCACTCTTGGCAAGAGCTGCTTTGGTTCTTTCTTCAACTGCTTCCATCACCAGAATCTCCTTTGGAAAAGGAACCCTAGAGAAAGAATCAGCAAATGAAAAAGAATGAGCAATAACCACTTTCCCAGCATTCTTCTGACATGCAATTAATACTCTTGACTCGGGCAAGGTCTTAAAATCAGCTGGTTACAAGAACTGTCCCAAAATATATCCAGCTTCTGTACAGCTGCCGTTATTTCTGACAGCGAGTGTAATCACAGAATCATAGATTGGCCCGGGTTGGAAGGGACCTCAAGGATCATGAAGATCAATCACCTCCCTGTCCCTGCTGGCCATCCCCTCTTCTGATGGAGCCCAGGGGACCATTTGCTCTCTGAGCTGCAAGAGCACGCTAATGGCTCACGTTCTGTTTTTCATCCACCAGGACCCCCAGGTCCTTCTCTGCGGGGCTTCTCTTAAGGACTGCTCCTCCCAGTCTGTAGAAATGCCTGGGATTCCTCCAGCCCAAGTGCAAAACCTTGCACTTTGCTGTTTTGAACCTCATTAAATTCACCTAGGCCAACCTCTCGGTTGAGCTCCCTCTGAATGGCATCCCTTCCTTCCACTGCGTCAGCCGCACCACTCAGCAAACAGCAGTGGGTGCACTCCATTGCATCATTGGTGTCTCTGATAACCATGTAAAAAAGCACTGGTCCCAAGACAGACTCCTGGATGACACCACTTGTTATCGGCCTCCACCTGGACATCAAACCATGAGTCACCACCCTCTGTCCTCTACAAAACCTCTTTGTCTTCTACTCCTGCTGCAGCTGCAATGGCTGCACCAGCATGACTCACGTGTTTGACAATCCTCCAGCTCTGGCCTAGCCATGCACAGCAGCAGTCCGTCTCCCTCCCAGCTCACTCACCAGTGTGCTGCTGTGCCCCAAATTCAGTGCAGCAGCATTGAGAGCAGGCAGCACCCATCACCCTCCTCTAACTCTCTCTGCCAGCTGCGATGAGGACTGACACAGCACGCCCACCCCAGCCCAGCTTTTCTGCTGAGACACCTCCCAGCAACCACCCAGCACCAATCCCAGTTGCTGCAAACTGTCTGAGAGCCTGCTGGAGTGCACTGACAATAACTTTGTGGGCCAAGCATTAAGCACACCAAGCAGAAGGGAAGCATTACTGGACATGCTGAACAGCAGGGGTTAAGACTGGAGGTGGTCAGGGCTGTAGTGACCATGCCCTCCTAGAGTTCCTCATCTCAAGGAATGTGTGCCTGGCAAAAAGCAAAGTCAGGACCCTGAGCTTCAGGAGAGTCAGCTGCAGGCTGTTCAAAGAATTCTTGCATGAGAGACACTGGAAAACTGTTTTTAGGGGTAAAGGAATGGAAAAGAGATGGTAACTTTCTCAGAAAACCTTTCTCAGAGCTGGAGCTCTGAGCTCCATCCCGACCACACGAAACACAGCAGAGGAGGCAGGAAAGCAGCATGGCTGAACCTGCTGGTTACAGGGAGCAACAAGAAGGAAATGGAGAAACAGCGGAAACGGAGACATGCAGCCTGGTCGCTTTGGTGGCCTTCTACAGTGGAGTGACAGCATCAGTAGGGAAAGGAAAAGCAACTGACATCACTCAGCCAGACTTTTGCAAGGCCTTCGATGTTGAGCAAGTTTCCTGTTAGAACTCAGTGTGAACAAATCTACCACTGAGCAACACCCTGAGCCCCCACTCACCTCAGCAGAGGAAAGCCTGCACCCCAGCCTTCCGCCTATTCTGCTCCATTGATGGAAGCACACCGGGCATCATTGCTACTCACCCGACCAATGATGATAGGGGCAGAAAAGGGAATTCCTCTTTACCTTTCAGATGAAAAATTGATGACTGTTTGGAATCTTCCCAGTACCGCTGCGGGGCCTTCCTTTACTTGTATCCTGCTGCTCCGTGTCACAGTGGGAGAGCTGCTCTGGCCTCTCCTCTCAGCCTGTGCCTCCTGCAGTGTGAGCAGTTTTGTGGATAGAGGAGACACGCACACAGAGTTGGGCCTGGATAGAGAACTGTGCCCTACAACATAGGTACATTTACATCATGCTCTTTTCCTTGTGTGTGAGCAATCCTTGCTCTTTTCAGATGGTACTATGAGCGTGTGACACCCCAAACACATAGTTAGCATCTGTCCATATCATTAAGGCTCTCGTCAAGGCAGTTATTTCAGCCTTCTGAGGGGTAGTCCCCACGGCTGATGGTTGTGCTTCCATTCCCTGCTCAGTAGCAGTTACTGCATGTCCTGCCTTACAGCCTCCTTGTCTCACAAAACTGCAGCTGCTGGTAAACCAGGCGTCTTCTGCATCTTCTAAGGGTTCGTCCTTCAGCTCCGACCGACTGGATGTAATGTGCAGCATCAGTTGTTTCAAAGCAGTGACGTCATCCTGGTTCTCCACCAGGGGAGTTCCGCTAAGGAAAGATACTGGGTTGGCAATAGTAGTTACAATTATTTCTATATCACCCTGCTCTACCAGGATGGCCTGGTATTTCGGGAATCTTTGGGGTGAAAGCCAATGTCCCCCTTTTGCCTCCAATACAGTAAACACTGCATGAGATATTAAAACTGGTATCCTTTGGCCCAGTGTAGATTGATGGGCTTCTTGAATATTGAGCACCAGTGCACCCTGGATATCCCTTACTCACTTCAAGCTGTTTCAAGTTTACCATCAGTCCATAGCTGTGTATCCATGGTCGGCACCCTCCTGTCATTCCTGGCAACGTATGGAGTTCCTTGGCAGTTTGCAGCTCAGGGGTTGAGCAGATGGCTTCTTTCTTGGCAGTCCTTAAGGTTCAAAGTCCAGCTGTCATCTCCTATCCCAAATACGTCACTTGCTGCTGAGTTATTTGTGCTTTCTGTCAACCAAGAAACTCAGCAAACTCTCAGTCTATTGTACACAGTCCTTTTGTTGCTGTTGCACCCACGTGCTCCAGTAAAGTTCCACCCTAGGATGGAGGATGCCAGGTCTCAGGCTCACGAGTTGACCAGTTCTCAACAATCATTCAGCTGTTCTCACAACCCTGGGTAACACTGTCCAGGTTCACTGAGTCTCTTCTCCCTCTATTAGGGAGAACAGATACACGCAAGTACTCGTATGCTATCATGAGGAATCCAGTAGGTTACATTTAATTTAGAAGCATGATGCAATCAAAAGCTCGCTTAAATAAAAGCATACCCTTTTCTTTCACTCAAAATAATAGCCCAGAAAAAAATAAAAACAAAACAAAACCCTCATCATAATTGTTAAAGAAAATATCTACTAGATCTGAATGGAGAGTGGAGACACATGCTAGTTTTAGGAACACAGCGCTTATCTCATTATCTGAATGCATCTCAAGGCATGCTCCTTGTGAAACTGTGAGAACTTCTATCATTAACAGACATGTACCGTGCCCTGATATATGGTTAAACCGCTTGCAGTGCACTGTCAGATGTACAGGCTGGCAGCTGTATGTGCTGTGACCAAATAAACCCCACACTGAAACCTTTCAGAATTTTAGGATCTACAAGTATTGCATTCATATTTAAAGTAAAAAATTCCTAAGCTACACATGTTCTAGGTTTCCATTTGTTAGATACAACATACCTTTGGAAGTAGGCGCCTGAAAGGATATGCCTTCTACTTGCTTCTCTGTCTGGCTCTTCGAAAAGAAGGCCTTTGGAGCAGGAAATGCAAAGGGCAGCTCATTTCTTAACGCTGACTCTGCATCAACATTCTCTGTGTTTGCACGCTGCTTAGATGCCACTTTTCTTGTCACTGGAGTTGACAGTGTGAATTCCATATCACCCAGTTGAGTATCATGCCTCGAATGCTGCCAGAGACGGAACAAAAGGTTTTCTGATCACAGCCGGAGAAGTTACTGTCAAAGAAATTCTAACAGCTGAGAAGGTCAGA
Organism: Coturnix japonica; assembly: GCF_054131305.1. Classification (NCBI taxonomy): domain Eukaryota; kingdom Metazoa; phylum Chordata; class Aves; order Galliformes; family Phasianidae; genus Coturnix; species Coturnix japonica. Next base: position 13,579,968 of record NC_140671.1, on the reverse strand, counting down.
CACAATGCTTATAAAAATATCATACATTATTTGGCTATTGAACAAAACAGTTGAAAACTCTGATTCTCTCCTAGAATAAGTTCGTTTCTTATAGACTGTCAAACAACATTTTTTTATTTGTTCATCTCAATTCTCCATTGAGGATTAACCCTCACCAGCTTATCTAACCATAAATATGAATTATCACTTGGTTTAGTTAAAAATTTGAATAATATCACAGTGGATTTTTTTGTCCAACACAGTAAGATTGAATTTCTTTCGATACCTTTCAACCTCTGCCTACCTCCAGCCTAACTCCAGAATCTTATTAACTGTGCCTTATCTCTTTCCATTGTGTTTTAAAATCCTCACTGACTCCTTTACTTGTTCCCTTGCTTGCTGTTTCTGTGCAAACCAAACACTGGAGTTAGGGATCACGTCAAACCAACCATGGCCTACAGGTAGAAGGCAACAAAATTTATGCTTAACATACTTCTTTGCTCTATCTTTATCTTCCTTTGGTCAAGGTCCACTAGATACTTAAATATGGAGTAAGCACTAGATACAATGAGAAGCAGATTTCTAGATTAAGAGCTGTATTTTTTCTGTAAGAAACTAGCTGTACATCTTCACACACCTGCTTTGTTTTCTGAGTATTTAGATCGAGTGGAGATTCTTCAAACACTGAAGCTACATCAGAAAATTCCATGGATCCAAACGCATCTGGCACATGGCTACAGTCTGGCACATCTTCATATGCCAGAGCCTTTTCAGACGGAAATGTTCCATCGAGATTCTTTTGCAGAATTAGAAGGAAGATTTCATCAGAAGATTTCATCACCAAAGTCTAAATAAGATTGCTTTGCAAGTTCCAAACTATGGCTAACAGCTAATGGAAGTCCACAGGCCAGCAGCACAAACTTTTATATTATGTTCTTAATATTCTAATTGTTGATATGACGTTCCTATCAAGAGCAGAAGGGAAATTACTCTTAGAGCTCAAGTCATCTTTCACAGCCTGCGTCAACAAGAGCAGCACCTCATAGCCTTTGGTTTCAAGACCCGGACCACAAGCTAGCTAATGATTTTACACAGAATTCCAGAGTTCAAGTCACTGTTTACATTAGGGCTGAAATTGTACTGAAAGCCTTCAAGTTCATCACACTTAATTATCACTGGCACCACACATAACTCCATGTTACATATGTGATCACACGCAACCTGGCAACTTCAGACAATTTCCAAAGCACTCCACTTGCACTTGGCTACTAAAGTACAGAAAAAGGAATTAACATCAGAAATAGCTGCAGTCAAAACCATCTAAGAATCCAAGTCTCCAGGAAACAAGGAAAGCAAATCCTCTCCAGGACTGTGTTCTAAAAGGAAACAGATCAGAAAGGTGAGTTCTTCCCCCCTTTGACCACCCACTCATGTAACGTCCATGTCATTTCTAAGTATGCTGCCCAGACCAAGACTGAGGATGCTTCAGAAGAAGACCTTCCCTGCTAAGCCAAACAGAACAAGTAAGGTACCAAAATATGTAGAGCCAAACGAGGAAAGGTGCTCTAAGAAGGTAAGCATCACAAGAGACCAACAGGAATACTTACACAATCCAAACAATGCACAATTTCTGTTCCACAAGCTGCCAAGAGGAATGTGTGCAGTACTCACAGCGCACCATGTACACTGCTTACTGCAGTCATACTGCTTCGTAGGACCAGCCCAACTTACTAAAACATTTTAATGAGCAGTCCGAACTGTCTGGATCAGCACGGTTCACTTGGAAGGGACCTTCACAGATAAACCTGAAGAGGTGAGGCGACTGCACTATCTAAACCTTAAAGCATATAGGACCTTAAAGCATAAGCTTAAAGCACAGAAGCATGACCAGCAGGTCGAGGGAGGTGGTGCTGCCCCTCCACACTCCTCTCATTGAAACCCCATCTGGAGCACTGCACGCAGTTCTGGAGCCCTCAACACAAGAAGGACTTGGAGATGTTCAGGCAGGTCCAGAGGAGGGCCATGAAGGTGATCAGAGAGGGCTGAAAGCACCTCTACTATGTGCACAGGCTGAGAGAGATGGGGCTCTTCAGCCTGGAGAAGACTCCAAGGAGACCTTAGAGTGGCCTTCCAGTATCTGAAGAGGGCCTACAGGGAAGGCTGGGGAGGGACTTTTCATAAGGGCAGGTAGCAACAGAATGAGGGGAAATGGCTTTACATGGGAAGAAGGTAGATTAGGATTGGATATTAGGAAGAAATGCTTTACTGTGGGTGTGGTGAGACACTGGAGCAGGTTGCCCAGCAAGGCTCCAATATGATTGCTTTGCAAGTTCCAAACTATGGCTAACAGCTAATGGAAGTCCTCAGTCCAGCAGCACAAAATTTTATATTATCTTCTTAATATTCTAATTGTGGATTTGACGTTCATATAAAGAGCAGAAGGGAAATTACTCTTAGAGCTCAAGTCATCTTTCACAGCCTGCGTCAACAAGAGCAGCACCTCACAGCCTTTGGTTTGAAGACCCGGACCACAAGCTAGCTAATGATTTTACACAGAATTCCAGAGTTCAAGTCATTGTTTATGTTAGGGCTGCAATTCTACTGAAAGCCTTCCAGTTCATCACACTTCATTATCAATGGCACCACAGATACCTCACAAAGAAGCATTATGACACCACAAAGGGGCATTATGACGTCAGAAAGGGCATTATGACATCACAAAGGGCATTATGAATCACAAAGGAGCATTATGACGTCTCAAAGGGCGTTATGACACCACAAAGAAGCATTATGACATCACAAAGGGGAATTATGATGTCAAAAAAGGGTCATTATGACGTCTGAAAGGGGCATTATGATGTCACAAAGGGGTGTTATGACATCACAAAGGGGTATTGTGACATCACAAAAGAGCATTAAGACATCACAAAGGGGAATTAAGACGTCACAAAGGGCATTATGACGTCACAAAGAGGCATTATCACGTCACAAAGAGGCATTATGAAAACAAAGGAGCCTTATGACGTCTCAAATGGCATTATGACATCACAAAGGGCATTATGACGTCACAAAGGGGCATTAAGACATCACAATGGGTCATTATGACGTCAGAAAGGGGCATTATGACATCAGAAAGGTGCATTATGATGTCACAAAGGGTGTTATGATGTCACAAATGGGCATTATGATGTCACAAAGGGGCGCTGGGAAAAGATCTCTGTGTGGAGATTGCTTCTACTAGAGGTAGTTCTATAAGACTGTTATATAGAGCTGTGCAGGGGCTGTAAATCTGTCTGCAGAGGGTGATGATCAGTTCCAAGTGTCTGCAGTCAATGCTCATGGACAGAGCCCATCCAACCTGGCCTTGAATGCCTGCAGGCCTTGAATGGGGCATCAACAGCCTCCTTGGGCAACCTGTTCCAGTGTGTCACCACCCTCTGAGCAAAAAACATCTACCTAAGATCCAACCTATACCTCCCCAGTCTCAGTTTTAAACCATTCCCCCTTGTCCTATCATTATCCACCCTCATAAACAGCCATTCCCCCTCCTGTTTATACGCTCCCTTCAAGTACTCAAAGGCCACAATGAGGTCTCCCCACAGCCTTCCATTCTCCAGGCTAAACAAGCCCAGATCCCTCCACCTTTCCTCATAGGAGAGCTGCTCCAGCCCTCTGATCATCACAGTGGCCCTCCTCTGGACCCCCCCCAACAGCTCCACATCCTTCCCAGGCCTGGACACAGTGCTGCAAATATGGCCTCACAAGAGCTGAGCAGGAGTGGACAATCACCTCCCTCTCCTGCTGGCCACCCCTTTTTCAGTGCAGCCCAGAACACACATGGATCTATCTTTTCCATACGGATATTCCCATCTGTGTACATATATATACCACACCTACACCCCCACAATCTGCTACAACTCCATAGAATTTTCAAGGTTGGAAAAGACCTGGATGATCTTATGATCTTATGATCTCAGATCTTATGATCTGGATGATCTTATGATCATCCAGTCCAACCAATCACCAATACTTCCCAGTTAAATCACATCCCTCAACACAACACCCAAACTTTTTGTCAACTTCCCAGGGTTGGTGACTCTACATGAGAGAAAAGGGCACTCAGATAAGGGATTCTGCATTTGCTATTAGCAGAGGTGGGATGAGACCGAGCACTGCCCCAGCTCCTGGGATAATGCAGAAGGGCTGAGACCTTCCAGCTGCTTCCACCCAGGGTCACACAGCAAAGCCGACCCTGCAGGAGTCTGCATCATTCTTTGCATGGCATTGCTAAGAGGAAGATCCCCCCCCTACCCTTGGCTCTACACTCCAGCTGCTGTCTGCCATCTGTAAAGCCACCACAGCTCTCCTACTGGAGTTCCCATCTGCACAGTGACAGCTTGGTTTCTTCTTACTGTCAAAGCAGCCACAGCCTCAGTGCTTCTCAAATCTCCCCTTTTCAGCTGATTTCCTCTTTCTTGTGGCTGGGCAATTCCTCCCTCTCACAGTCATCCCTCTGCCCCACTCTGTGCCCACAGACCCAGAGAGGGCACACAGAGCCAGCCCTGTCCCAGCTGCTGCTGCTTCACATCTGACAGTCTCAGGAGCTGAGATCCAGGCCGAGACAGCAATGCCCAGACATGGTTTGTAGGACGTTTGTGATAGGAAATAGGGAGGCTTGTGATTAAACCTGCCCCCTAAGGAGGAAGGCAATGCTGCCTGCAGCCCCAGTAGGCATTACAAAACATCCCCATTTACAGGAGGGTTTTAAATAGCACAATTCAGGAACTACAACTGCACAAATTCCCGCATGCCCTGGAATAAGTTTGGGAATGGACATGGTTCTACCACCTGTGCAATGCCATAGAAATAACAACCATCCACCTGTAAACCTCCATCCTCTCCCCTGCTGCACAAAGGGAAGCTCAACAGCAGTGCACAAATGTCCCAGCAATGTCTGAGCACTGCTCTGTGCATCCCAACCTGCTCATCCCATCCACTCCTGGCTGGGCAGCAGGATTGGGGTGGCACATTGCAATGGGCACAGAGGAACATGGAAGCCCCACACATGTGAGGAAGGGGCTGGCTGTGCTCCACACTCACGTTATCAGACGTGATTTGCCCTTCTGTGGGGAGCCTCTGCTCTTTCCCAGCTCATCCTCCAGCGTCTGGGACTCCAGGATCTCATTCAGGCTGTTGTTGGCTGCGGGGCAGCTCCATGAAGAGCCGCCCCTCCACCGACCGGCACACAACAGCCGCTCCCGCGCACTGCGGCTCAGCCAATCGGAGCCGGCGGAGCTGCCGCTGCCCGATGGGAGCCCCCCCTCCACATATTGACCCCCCAGACGAGGAAGAGGAGGAGGAGAGTGACGAGGAGCTGCCGCAGGAGCTGACGTTGGGGCGGGGGGGCAACGCGGGGGGGGGGTCGGCAGTGGGGGGTGGGGGAGGGGGTGGGGCAGCATTACCCCCGGACCCCGTGGACCCCCCCCAGCCAAAGTGCTGCTCTCCGACCCCCGCGGGCTCTTTGTGCAGCCGCTGCCCTCCAGTTATAGGACCCCCCCCCCCATATTGCGCTTTGCTCACCCCCACCTCCGGAACCCCCCCCCCACTCACCACATCGCCCCCTCCCCCCCCGGGTGGGGTTATGGGGGGTGGGGTGGGGTCGACGATGTGCCGTAAGCCGCGCCGGGGTCGTGTGACAAACCCCCCCCCCCCATCAAGATGAATGGGGCGCTGTCGGGGGGGGGCTCAGCCGTAAGGATAAAGCGGGGGGGTTAATGACGGGGGGGGGCAGTGCTATAGGGAACGCAACTAATCTAAGCCCCCCCCCCCCCACATTAACACCCCATTGTGTGTGGGGGTGGTGGGGGTGGGGCACACAATAACCCCCCCAAAGGCCAAACAGCCCCAACACCCTCCCTCAAAGCCGCTGACTTACGCTGTGCCCCCCTGCATGAAGGGCCCCCCCCCATCGATTGAGCCCCCCCCAATCCCATCTATAGTTGAGAGCTATGCTTTTTGTAACCCCCCGCTTTTAAAGCCCCCCCCCCCCACAATGTTGTGCACGATGTGCTGCCCCCCATGAGCCCCTGACCCCCCCCCTTAAAAGATGGGGTGGGGGGGGTGGTCTTGGACCCCCCCTCCTTTAAACGATGGGGTGGGGGGGCGGATTGTCACTGCCCCCCAACACCAAAATGGACACCCCCCTTTTAAAGGATGGGGTGGGGATGGGGGGGTGGGAGGTGAAGGTGATCTCGGCCCCCCCCCCATTAAAACGGACCCCCCACCCCTTTAAAGGATGGGTGGGGGTCGGTTACGGGCCCCCCCGGCGCTGTGTGTGTATGTGCCCCCCCCCCGTTTTGCTCCCCCCGTGGCGCAGTGTGCTGGGAAAGGATCTCTGTGTGGAGATTGCTTCTACTAGAGGTAGTTCTATAAGACTGTTATATAGAGCTGTGCAGGGCCTGTAAAGAGAGTTGAGGGGGACTCTAGTGGGCATATGGGGCTGTGGTGGGCAATAGGAGGACTAGGGGCTCTAGGGGGCTCTGAGGGTGTGTAGGGGTTGTGGATCAGGTTGGATCTTAGGAAGATGTTTTTCACTCAGAGGGTGGTGACGCACTGGAACAGGTTGCCCAAGGAGGCTGTGGATGCCCCATCCCTGCAGGCATTCAAGGCCAGGCTGGATGTGGCTCTGGGCAGCCTGGTCTGGTGGATGGCGTCCCTGCACATAGCAGGGGGTTGGAACTGGATGATCTTTGGGATCCTTTTCAACCCAGGCCATTCTATGACTGTACAGTTCCATAGTGGAACAAATATAATATGCTAACTATGTAAAACATGGAGTCAGACCTGTGTGATTTGTCCACACCAGGAGGTGATTAGAAAACAATTTGTAAGCTACAAAGCTGCTTGCTGGAAAGGAAAAGAAAATAAAACTACAAGAAAAAGGGAAATCATTTCTTCCTGAAAATAGGAAGAATTATAGATCTGACATGAAATTTGAGTGAAGCTCCTGATTTTATGAAGCTATTCCCATTATTTTCTTGGTGCTGTGTTTCCCAAATGAGTGGTTTCTGGCTCTGCTGCAGCACCAGTCTGCATGTGAACATCAACTCTGTTCACCATCTGGGAAGATTAGGACTTCCCTTCTCCTACCAGCACCACTGAATTACAGTTACTCAGTGGTTAAACAAAGGAATCCTTAAAGAAGGGTTTACAGCTGTCCTGTTGTCTGAAGTGCTTGGGGCATTCTGATGCTATTAAGCTCTATGTATTAACAAGTTAAAAAAGAAAAGGTAGGCATCTGATTGTTGTGACAGTTTCTAAGTGATTTGGAAAGCTGTACCACCCAACCACTCCTTCTATTTGATGGAGGTGACAAAGCTCAGTTTAATTTCTGACTGCTGTTTAAATTCTGAAGCTCGAGCTGGTTCCTGGAGCAGAAAAAGCTCGGAAGCTGTCCCTCCTACAAGCAGGCACCTCTGAGCAAAATATGACATCTCAGTTTCTGATGGTAAGGTCAGGAGATCTGATTCCAGCATCTAGCTTTTGGCTTAATACTGTGTTAGTGGGACCTTTGGCATCTAGCACTTAATGATCTTGAAGGTTTCTTCCAACCCAAGCCCTCCCATGATCCTATGATTCTGTGATTTCATTCAGGTTTATTGAGATGAGTTCTCCTGAATGTGCTGTTCTCCATATGATTATAATTGGAGTCCAGATGGGTGACTGAAACCAGACACCAAACTTTCTGATGGCCAAAATTAAATGAAATCAATCCTTTACTGTGTCAGTAGTCTGTAACTAGAGCCCATCAGGTAATTCCCAGCCTCCTGCCTGTATCAGTGGCTGCACACAGTGAAAAAGTCTGATGGGATTTTAACCTCTAAAATGTTCCAAAGCAACCAGAGGGTGAATATATTCACTATGTAAATACCTGCAGGAATAAGCTTGTCATGTATGTCCTCAGGTACCACAGTAGTTAATGGTGGGACTCAGTAGGTCATGCTGAAAGTTGAGTCTGCTGATTTTGAAGGTCTTTTGAAGGTCTTTTCCAGCCTACATGACCTTATGCTAATATTTCTGAAATTTATTTCTGTTCAGCTCCCAGAAAACCTCCCACCCAGCCCCCAACTGACCCCGTGGTGAAAAATAAAACAGAAACCTCAGTGACGCTGGCATGGTCCCCTCCGAAGATGCACCGCCCCATTCCAGTCGATGGCTACATTGTGGAATGCAAGAAACTAACTGGCTTCACCTGGGTGAGGTGCCACGAGTCTCATGTCCCCGTCCCAGAGTTCACGGTGAGCAATCTGTCTGAAGAGGCTGATGATCAGTTCCGAGTGTCTGCAGTCAATGCGCATGGACAGAGCCCATCTCTGGAATTCCCAGGGAGTGTGCACCTTGGTAAGCACAAAAACCCCAATGGAAATGGGTCAGTGTGTGCTGAGCAGCTGTGTTGGTTCCCTAAAGATGCTTCCTTTGACTTTAAGGTTAGCAGTGCATTAACACACCAAAGGCTTTCCTTTATTCCTAGTTCTCCTATCTCCTATCAACCTCCAGCTACCACTAAAGTGATACGAGTTGTTTCTGTGACAGAGACATGAATATCCTTATCTTTTGATATCTCACATGTGCAAGAGGCAGAACTTTCTGTAACAGATCTTAAGCACAGAAGTGCTTCTTCTAGCACTCATGCAAAGGGAGAAGTAGAAATGTACCTATGATTTAATCTTCCATCTCTAAATGAGATACCAGACTTGCATCTAAAGAGCATTAAGACATACATGTTCTTCCTCAGACCCAGTCCTGGCTGTGAAATCCCCCCTAACAACTGGTGAAGCTGTACCTGGAGGGGATGCCATGTTTACTATTGACCTTACAACAACGTGCAAGCATGCCAGCTGATGAATGTCTGCAGTTCACAGCTATTGGCCAGTGCATTCAGTCACCAGGTTTACCACTGCATGACCATAGAGCAGTACTTTCAGCTGCAGGTTCAGACAGCCTTTCTGATTGCACTGGAATAGTTTAGAAGTAGGGGAGCAATCATTCCAATAATATCTCTATCAATCAGCTTTGCATGACAAAGTAGAACAAATAAACATTCATGATGGGAGGACCTGTTTGTCATTGGGTGGAAACCTCTGCAGAAGCATGTTTAGAGCATTATTAATCAGTAGAAGGAGATGTTTGGTTGATTTTTACTTAGTAAATCCAGCAAGAAGACCAAATGAAATATCGTGAATTGCTCAGCACTGACACAATGATGAGTGCAGGAACAGAAGGTGATACTTTTTCAGAGATGTTGCAGCAAACATTGACCACGTTAGCCTGATATAAATTGAAATAACGAGGCCTTTGCTCCTGACAGGTGCTGCAGTGAGATTTACCAAGAAGAGCAAAGATGTAGAAAAGATCTGCGCTTGGCTGCGTGAGGAAGCCAAACTGCAGGCTGAGCTTTCAGACACAGGTGCTACTGTGGAGTGGATGAAGGATGGGAAGGAGCTCAAGGCCAGTGAAAATTATGAACTGCAAATTGTGGGGAAGAAACACACCCTGAAAATTCACAACGACTCAATGGATGATGCTGCAAGTTATCAGTGCATCTGTGAGGGGGATAAAATGCTCTATCAGCTTTCAGTGAAAGGTATGTGACAGTCTGGGCTGTCCTCTTCCTGCCCAGGGCCAGCAGACTGCATTCACCTGACTCCCCGACAGTCCAGCTGTTGTCAGACAGCATCTGGGGTGTTTTCAGTGGCTGTTTTGACTTGAACTGGCCAATCTGCTTTGTAGAGCCATTTGATTTCTGTGTTCTGTCCTGTGATTCGTCCCTAAGATATAGAGGAAATCAAGGGAAAGACAGGAAAAAGAGCATCCCAGCCTTCCTGCTCTTCTGTCAGGGTGGCCACAAGAGAAGATGTCAACATCTCTTTTTGTAGCAGTGATCCCAAATGTAGAAAACACCTGTGAAGAGTCACAGGGACTAAATTGATGGAGAGCAGAACTTCCTGCCAAGGCTTGTCAGCTAGTCTTAATTTTGCTTTTCTTCTCTCTCTTTGTCATGTTAGCATAATATTTCATACTGGCAGGTCTGCCCACAGAATTAACTGGCACAGGCTGCCCAGGTAGGTGGTGGGATCCCTGGAGGTGTTCAGGAGCTGTCGAAATGTGGCCCTGATGGATGTTATCAGGGGGCATGGTGGGGTGGGTTGGGGTTGGAATCAAAGGAGGACCCCCATGTATTTCATCGGGAAGCACTACTGGTAATAAGACCTTTGGAGCAAATCCTGGTAGGGCCACGCTCAGCTGGTCCAGTCTGGAGGCTGTTTCTCCTTACTGCAGTATCTGCAGTGAAAACCAGCAGCTGCTTTTGTGTGGTTGGGCTCACATCCAGCAGTGGTGACGGGACTACAATGATAAGAGACAGTTCCTGAAAAAATGAATGAAATTTGACTGTATGATAGGATGGAGTTAAATGTATTGACAGGATCTCAGTCATCCCAGTGTCCATCAGCTGGCTCTCGAGCTCCTAAATACAGGCATTCTGTAGAACGTTGTTGAATTTGTATTATACATGCGTGTTCTTGGAACTGCAGAACAAATGCATGCATAATCCAGACTTTGATTTTAGCAGCTCTGACTGCGCTGTCTCAACAGACCCAACTCAGTTGTGTGCGCTGTTTTGAAATGATATGTTAACAAGAAGTTGGAAAACAAGCTCAATTACCCTCAGTAAAATAGGACCGTGGACTTAGGCTTGAACTTTTGGCTAAGACAGTGGTGAGATTTTGAATCTTTGAAGTCAATTATTCCACTGTGTGTTAATAAGGGCCAGTTTTATCATCTAACTTTTGCACTCCAATTAATTTCCATAAAGGAATTCTTTTTTTTCTTTTTTCTTTTCAGTCCTAAGTGATATCTCTATCTTTTAGGCTTGATTTGTTTGCCAGGGGGTTACAGTGCAGTAATAGATACCCCCTCCATTGATTTCCTTCTAGTTTGCTTGTTCCAATTCTTTCCTCAGTTTTCCTATTTTAGACATTTTCTTGAAGCCTTGGGCTTCTTCCTTTGGCTCTGTCCCCTGTACAGTGTATGTCCTTCAACTTGTGGAGATAAGGTAATCTGGTACGTGGTTTATAAAAGCTGCCAATTTGCCAGCTTCTGAATTAGAATCTAGCAATTAGAACTAGGATTAAACGTGCACGTTTGATCTTATGATAAATGAATGCCTCATGGTCACCAATGTCCCTGCAGTTCTTTACCATCATATGTATTTTGTGTCTTCATATTTTGTTTCAGCACTGGCAAACTTCGTAATCAAAGAGACAAGTGGAGGAGTAATCAGGGCCGTTGCTGGAAAACAAGCTGAATTTGTTTCTGAGACCTCTGAAGCCAATGTCATGGTGAAGTGGTACAAAAATGGCAAAGAAATCAAGACCAGTAAGAAATTCACAATGGAAGATAAAGGGAAACTGCATAAGCTTGTGGCTTCAGCTGTAACGAAAGAAGACGAGGGAACATACATCTACACAATTGGAGATGACACTCTGATTTTTGATTGGAAAGTCTCAGGTAAGTTTGTGAGGCAAACATAGGATCACAATCCATGTAAAGCACTTCAGACTTAATTCATTTTATTTGTCCAACGCTGTGGGTTTCCAGTATTTAGGACAAAGATTGCATAGCTCTATTGAAGCAATTCTGACCTTCCTGTTGTCCCTATGCAAATCCACAGTATGAGCAAATAATGTAACTGTGTTGTGATGCATTCAAGACAGCCTTAGCTCCAGCTGGGGCTGGAGTCACGACTTTAGCCCTGACATCTGGGCTTCATTCATCTAGTTCATGTATTGCCTCAGCACTTACATCATCTTTAAACCTATGACTGAAATGGTCCTAAGTTATTAGCATGGGAATCCTGTCTCCTCTTTGGACAAATTAAACTCCACATTTGGAGAGTTGAGTGTCTCCTGCTGTACCCGAAGGACATTGTGATCTCTGAGGTGTCTCCCTGAGGTGCTGTAAGCACAGCCATTAGCTCATAGTGCAAGTAAAGCACTGTTAGGTCAAGCCTGGAGGAGTAATGCTTGTCACTGACATGTTCCTGTTCAGGGTGGAGCTGGAGGGTAAAATAACACAAGAAATTGTCATTGAAATTCAATATCTGTGAAATTCAGCTGGTTGCATTCACAGAACCTGGCGTTAAGATCTGTTTTCTGTTTTATATCTTGAGCCTATTTTCCATAACCCAGTCCTCATTTATGAACTGAAGCTCTACTGAAAGCCTTTCGCTGTGTATGCTCATGCTGCAGTGCAGCGCTTGTGACCTTTAAGAGCACATTCACGTTCCTCTGATCACAGGATCCTTACGGTTGATTAAGACCCTCTAGTCCGACTGCTCACCCATCACCACCGTGATGCTCACCATCAGCTTAGCTAAAAACTCAGCAGAGATGATAGATCAAGCACAACACTGGATTTGGGGTGGCTAGAGATTCCTAAGATATTGAAGGATTGCTTGCAGGTGGTGTTGGTTCAGGTATTCACCCTGCATCCCACCTGCTGTTCTGTTTGGTTGAGAATCACGCATTCTGCAATTTCACTTTGTAATTAAAAGACCCTGGCTTTATCTGTTGAAAAACTGATCTAAAACAAGCCAAGAAGACTCCGTTGGAACTGGTTGATGCAGAACAAAGGCATCCCCAAAGGACAAGTTGCACTGTTTGATGAACATTATTGGATGAGAGCTAAGCTAAGATTTAAAAAGTTCTGGGGCTGTCTCTGAGCATCAAATACAGAGGAAGCCTGAGAATGATTCCCTGAGAATGGATACCTCCTACTTTGGTGTAGGGTTAAGGGAACACTAGCAGTAACTCCTATCACAAAATGTCGCATGGCTCAGACAAAATGCCATCAAGAGGGCTTAATTAGGAGCACCAAATGGTCGCAAGATGGTCTTAGGGCAGGGAAGTAATCTATCTATGTGATATTGATTGATGCTATTAGTTCTTAACAGCTTGACTCTAGAAGGACTGTTGTTCTTTGGTCACCTAGTTATAAAAGAATAAATGGCTCCTGTCTATTACAATTTTTAACGCATTTTTTGTTCACTGATGCCATAAATGTTCCTGGCATAGTAATTGGCCTTGGTATATTCAGTGACTGAAAGCAACAGTTGTTGCTCTAAGAAATGCAGTACAAAGCTAGGTCTGCCTGTAGCTGACAGCCATCAGCTTGCTCCTCAGGCAGGTTCTGTCTGTGTATGGGAGATCACAATGTGAACCACTGATTGATCAGCTGAGGCAAGTGTGGGGTCAGCTGTGGGAGCACAGGTGAAAGTTATGTAGCTGTGCTCCCTGGAGGGGTGGAGTTCGACTCCACCTCCTCTGAGACCTCATTTAAGGGCTGACCCTCACTGAGGCAGCATCTCTTGGAGATTGCTCACCAGGGAGGATTGCCTCAGCTCTGGTGAGTTCCCTTTTCCTTATATCTTCTGTATTTCTACCATTTTGCTTGTAATTGCTATCCTTGTTAATACCAGCATAGTTATTGCCAATACATTTGGCGAGCCAGGCAGGAGCCACTGACTTGGCATCTAGAAATATAAGGAAAAAAAAAAAAGTCCTTTGTGTGGAAAATCTTTAATTGGTACAAGGGGGAGAAGACCACCCCCTTAGGGACATGCCTTCCTGGACAAATTCCAGGTTTTGAGGTGTCCCCATATTACCAATTAGCAACAATTATTGAACAATGGGGCCCTTTAAGAGTACCAAATAACATGGACGCCTATTGTCTAACTGATTACTTTCTAGGACTACAAAAAGATATCTTAATTACAAAAGAAAAGCGAATGGCTGCATCTATGGCAGCCTGGCCATTATTAAATGCTTTAAATCGGGCAGAGATAAAATCAAACAACATTGCACATGAAAATGAATTGTTAAAGGCCCGTATTGAAAAATTTGAGGGTGAGATCAATCTATTGACAGGAAAAAAACCGTCATTTTCTTCCTCCAACCCTCAAATTAGATACATTTCATTTAATGACGATCAAGATCCTGAAGAAATGAATCAAAATAAGATCACTAAATCTGATCTAGAAAAACCATCTGAGACGGACTCACTAGAAGTCCGTCCAGTAATAACTCAAAAAACAAAGAAAATTCAAGATCGACCAGCAGGAGTGCCTCCTGATCAATGGCCCCCTGCCGAATCTGTTTTACATGTAACAGCCCGTCCATATACGCCTACTGAACTCATGGACCTAGTGCAACGATTTAGGCAAAGGCCAAGGGAAAGTGTTCCGGCTTGGTTATTATGGTTATGGGATTCAGGGGCAGACAGTGTACTGGTTAGTGGCCCCGAAGTATCTAAGTTGGCCACAATAACAGTACATCCTGCCCTTCGGCAGAGACTGTATGCTGGGACTCAGTTCCCTGAAGAAAACCATTCAATTGTAGAATGGATAATGGCTGCTTGCCGCATGGTGTGGACAAATAAAACTGACATGCCAGTAAACACAGGGATGTGGTCTTCTATGGAAGACCTTCAAAATTATATACGCGAATTAGGTATGAGAGAGGCTATCTACGAAGACGCATTCGATAGCCCTGATATGGTTAAATTTTCTGCGGGAATGAGGGACCTAATTTTACAGCAAGCACCCTCTCATATGTATGGAACCTTGGTTTCCATACTTAATCCAGTAGTATCCGCAGAGGCAGTAGTCCAACAAGCCGCCCAATTGGTAGCAGACCTCGGAGAAACTGAGCGTTTACGAGCTAAGCGCAATATCAGGGTGATTGAGGATGCCGAGGCTTTTCCAATAGTGCGAGCCAGAAGATCGGCCCCGCGAACTTCTCGGGCAGGACCTGTTAGGGTATCCCGGAAACAAATGTTTAATGATCTGCTCCGGGCAGGCGTTCAGTTTTCAGAAATTGATGTTCAGCCCAATCAAATTCTCCTTCAGTTGTGGAAGCAACTGAAGGATGAACAAAAATTTCAGAATAAACCCAAAAGGCCAGGGATAAGATTTATAGAGCGGCGACCAACAACAACATGGAATTTAGAAGATTTTATAGTTCCAAATAGGAAAAAGAAGCCACCTCAGGTGCCTCGGGTTATGACACCGGAGGTATCGGAGGTAAAAGACTTGAATCTGGCTCAGTTCATGGCTTGACGAGGGATGTCAGTCCTCCTAGGGCCTCTAGACGGGACCGGAGGCCCTATGTGGAACTGACGATATACTGGTCCCGAAAGAATATACAGAAGGTTATGGCCCTAGTTGATACCGGGGCAGAGACATCTATAATATATGGAGACCCAACTAAATTTAAAGGTAATAGAGTGATGATTGGAGGTTTTGGGGGACAAACCATTCCGGTCACCCAAACCTGGGTAAAACTGGGGGTCGGGCGTCTTCCACCACGGGAGTACAAGGTATCCATTGCCCCAGTTCCAGAGTATATATTAGGAACTGATATCCTGTGGGGTCTGGCTCTCCATACAACAGTGGGAGAGTTCCGATTGCGGCAGAGATGCATTAGTATCCAGGCAATCCAGACAATATTGAGAGGCCATGCAAAACATGAGCCTATTTGTTTGCCGAAGCCATGCCGGATTACTAATGTGAAACAGTACAGACTCCCGGGTGGGCAGGATGAAATAACAAAGACGGTGCAGGAATTAGAAAGAGTGGGTATTATAAGGCCTGCACATAGCCCATATAACTCCCCAATATGGCCAGTGCGAAAACCGGATGGAACATGGAGGATGACAGTAGACTATAGGGAATTAAATAAGGTCACGCCACCTGTTCATGCGGCTGTACCCAATATTGCCTCCCTAATGGACACACTAAGCAGGGAAATCAAAACATATCACTGTGTCTTGGATTTGGCGAATGCATTCTTCAGTATTCCAATCAGTGAAGAATCGCAAGATCAGTTTGCATTTACATGGGAAGGGAGGCAATGGACTTTCCAGGTCCTACCCCAAGGGTACGTACATTCGCCCACTTTTTGTCATAATTTAGTGGCACGTGATCTGGCTAAGTGGGAAAAGCCAAATAATGTCAATTTATATCATTATATTGATGACCTCCTGTTAACATCCGATTCGTTAGAGGCGGTGAGACAAGCAGCAGATTTGTTGATAGCTTACCTGCAGAAAAGAGGGTGGGCTATAAACCCACAGAAGGTGCAAGGTCCGGGGCTATCTGTAAAATTCCTGGGAGTAATTTGGTCCGGGAAAACCAAAGTACTACCCAGTGCGGTAGTAGATAAAGTCCAAGCGTTTCCAGTCCCTACAACATCAAAACAATTGCAAGAATGTTTGGGTATATTGGGGTATTGGTGCTCCTTTATACCTCATTTAGCTCAGCTATTAAGGCCATTATACAAGCTTACAAAGAAGGGTCAATCATGGAATTGGGGAAAGATAGAACAGGATGCTTTCCAACAGGCAAAACTGGAAGTTAAACAAGCTCAGGCGTTGGGTATATTTGATCCGACCCTCCCAGCTGAACTAGATGTTCATGTTACTCAAGATGGTTTTGGCTGGGGCCTGTGGCAACGCCAGAGTTCTGTTCGAACCCCCATTGGATTCTGGTCTCAGGTTTGGCACGGAGCAGAAGAACGATATAGCATGATTGAGAAACAGTTATTGGCTGCCTATTCGGCATTACAAGCAGTAGAGCCGATAACGCAAACAGCAGAGGTCATAGTTAAGACTTCATTACCAATCCAGGGGTGGGTGAGAGATTTGACTCACCTTCCTAAGACGGGGGTGGCCCAAGCACAAACGGTGGCACGATGGGTCGCCTATCTAAGCCAGAGAAGCAGTCTGTCTTCATCTCCACTTAAAGAAGAACTACAGAAGATCCTAGGCCCAGTGACGTATCACAGTGATACATCAAAAGAACCGATGGTTGCTCCACCAGAGAAGAGTCCCGTTCAGGAAGGAAGATATCCTATTCCTGAAGATGCCTGGTATACGGATGGGTCCAGCAGAGGCAACCCGAGCAAGTGGCGAGCAATAGCATACCATCCCTCTACTGAGACCATCTGGTTTGATGAGGGGGATGGTCAAAGCAGCCAATGGGCAGAATTGCGAGCCGTGTGGATGGTTATAACTAAAGAACCTGGTGACGGCGTCCTGAACATCTGTACAGATAGTTGGGCTGTGTACCGGGGGCTCACTCTGTGGATTACGCAATGGGCTACCCAGGAATGGACTATCCACGCCCGACCGATTTGGGGTAAAGACATGTGGGTAGACATTTGGAATACGGTCAAACACAGGACAGTATGTGTCTACCATGTCTCTGATCATCAACCCTTGCAGTCACCAGGAAATGATGAAGCTGACACACTGGCCCGAATCCGATGGATTGAGAATTCACAATCTGAAAATATTGCCCGTTGGTTACATCAGAAGCTACGGCATGCTGGACAGAAGATAATGTGGGCAGCTGCTAAAGCATGGGGGCTGCCTGTACAACTATCTGATATCGTTCAAGCATGTCAGGATTGCGATGCTTGCTCAAAGATGAGACCGAGACCGTTGCCTGAAACAACATCCCACATTGCTAGAGGATATAGTCCTCTTCAGAGATGGCAAATCGACTACATTGGGCCCCTCCCTCGGTCTGAGGGGGCGAGATATGCCCTGACCTGCGTTGACACTGTAAGTGGACTGCTGCAAGCCTATCCTGTACCAAAGGCAAATCAAGCATACACAATTAAGGCACTTACTAAACTGATGTCTGCATACGGGACACCTCAAGTTATCGAGAGTGACCAAGGGACTCACTTCACTGGAGCGATGATACAGCGCTGGGCAGAAGAAAACAACATTGAATGGCGATTCCACCTGCCATATAACCCAACAGGGGCAGGCCTTATTGAACGTTATAATGGTATCCTTAAGGCTGCCCTGAAAACAGACTCTCAGTCCCTGCAGGGGTGGACAAAAAGATTATATGAAACCGTGCGGGACCTGAATGAAAGACCTCGGGATGGCAGACCCAGTGCCCTGAAAATGTTACAAACTATATGGGCCTCCCCTCTTAGGATCCAAATTACAGGCACCGATAATAAGGTAAAACCG
The DNA here is from genome assembly GCF_054131305.1 of Coturnix japonica. Classification (NCBI taxonomy): domain Eukaryota; kingdom Metazoa; phylum Chordata; class Aves; order Galliformes; family Phasianidae; genus Coturnix; species Coturnix japonica. Next base: position 13,561,884 of record NC_140671.1, on the reverse strand, counting down.
CAGGTTGGTACTGAAAATAATCTTCTGCTCCCTGCCCCTGAGAATTTAGAACCGGGAATCCATAAGATAAATTGGCCTTGGAAGGTGCAGGTAGGACCCAAATGGTGTGGCCTACTTGCACCTTGGGGGAGATTATTGGAGGTGGGAGGTTCAGTCACCCCCTCGGTGATAGGTACATGGCCTACTGACATCGTGGTCAATACTCCGGCCTTTATTGCTAAAGGAACACCTATTATGTCCCTATGGCAGATCAAGACTCCTCCTCTGGTGCCAGATATAGTTATACAGCCACAGATATCTGGCCAGAGGGTATGGTATCGGAGGCCGGGACATAATCCAGTACAAGCAGAAGTATTGACCCAAGATAAGAATACGGCCTGTATCTTGCCCTGGAGGGCGGATCTTCCCCTCCTAGTACCCTTGAAACATCTATATGACTCCCCTTAAGATTGATGATTGAAGATTAATGGCCTCTAGGACCATTACTCTGGACTGATGAAACGCAGACGGACCTGCACTTCAAGATGATTTGTCTCCGGTAACATCTATCAAGCACTGGCCCATGGAAGATCATAAACACCCATCCAATCATCATCATTTGAATAATATCAACATCTAATGCGACGGGAGATTGTATCAGCGTCGTGATTGGGTCTCTGTAATAAGGGGAACTCACCTAATCATTGGTTCACGTTGTGAAGGGGTGGAGTGTATGGGAGATCACAATGTGAACCACTGATTGATCAGCTGAGGCAAGTGTGGGGTCAGCTGTGGGAGCACAGGTGAAAGTTATGTAGCTGTGCTCCCTGGAGGGGTGGAGTTCGACTCCACCTCCTCTGAGACCTCATTTAAGGGCTGACCCTCACTGAGGCAGCATCTCTTGGAGATCGCTCACCAGGGAGGATCGCCTCAGCTCTGGTGAGTTCCCTTTTCCTTATATCTTCTGTATTTCTACCATTTTGCTTGTAATTGCTATCCTTGTTAATACCAGCATAGTTATTGCCAATACAGTCTGGATGGAATGAAGGGCATGAAATACTGATGTGCTCATCAAACGCTGCTTGTTAGCTTAGAGACAAGGTGTTGAATTGGTTTGTTCATGTATTGCAAACAGGTTACTTAGCTGCCTTCATTTTAGCTTCAGAAGAACATGTGCAGAATACAGAATTGATTAGAAGAAATAAGAACTGTCTGCATAGAACTTACTCTTTCCTTACACAGGAGAATCAAGCACACGTTTGTATGTGAGTACCTCCAGAGGTGAAACTTGATCCCCCAGATGTAATGAGCAGAGACATTACAATCAGTTCTAACTGTATCTTAATGCTGTGCTGAATAAGCCTGAGTCAGGATGTAAACCACTTTCTCTTTTTTTCTTCAGATGAAGCCATTAATTTTGTCAGCAAGTCCAAAACGACTCCAGAAATATCAGTCAGTCCTTCTGAAGACCTGGAGCTGGTGTGTGAGGTGTCAGCTGCAAGCGGAGCTGTCGTATAGAAGAAAGATCAAATAGAGGTGAAGCAGGACCAGAGGACAACCATCATCTCCCAGGGGACGCACCGCAAGCTCATGGTCAAAAATGTGACCCTGAAAGACCAAGGGAGCTACAGCTGTGAAACAAAAGATGACAAAGCAACATTCCAAGTGAAAGTCAGAGGTGAGAAAATGCTTGGAATCCCAGAGATAAAGGAACACTTCATTTTGTGTGTCTTGCATTTGGAGGATCAACTTACAGCCTCTCTGGTGCAAAACATTTTGGCTATAGGACTTTCTTTGTCATCTAGTGTCATAGCAACACTTTTCTACATGTGCTTTTCCATCCAGGAATGAATTACTGCAACAAACAATAGGCAAGGAGGGTAACTTGTGCAGCTCTTGTAGTCAGCTGGTGTCTGCAGGGTTACAGTGCAAGAGCACACCAGGCATGCAAGGAGTGAGAAAAGGGGAGGTGTTTGATGAGATCTGGTTACAAAATTTGAATGACACAATGAGGTGGAAAATGCCACTAATCAGACTCATAAATGGCCTGGGTTGCAAAGGCCCACAGTGCTCATGCAGTTCCAACCCCCTTCTTCCTATGTGCAGGGTTGCCAACCAGCAGCCCAGGCTGCCCAGAACCACATCCAGCCTGGCCTTGAATGCCTGCAGGGATGGAGCATCCACAGTCTCCTTGGGCAACCTGTTCTAGAGGGCCATTCCCTTCTGATTTACTGGAAATGTAGAGAGACATCAGAAGAAACAAAGAGAAGGGAGGAGGTTCAGCAGTGCATGCAGGTGTTCTAAATCTCATGTCCAAATCTGCTATCAGACTGCGAAATGTTTAGATTTATGATATGATATGAAATGATATGCCTATTCATTTCCCAAGGCAAAATAGAGGGGAAAGTATTTTCCTGTCTTAATGAGGCATCATGATGGTCCCTGTGAAGGGCAAGTATAATGAAAATGGGGAACTGGAGTAAGCTCTGCAGCAGACTACAGCAAAATGGTGTGACTGTTGTGATGTCCCTGCAGAGAAAGAAGACGTGTTTACAAACAAGGACAAGGTACAAAAGGAGGTGAAGGCTGCACTGACTCAAAATGCCACGCTGAGCTGCGAGGTGGCCCAGGAGAAGACGGAGGTGAAGTGGTACAAGGAGGGGAAACTGATCACCTCGAGCAAGAAGTTCAAGGTGGAGTCAGAGGGCAAACAGTGTCGGCTGGTGGTGATCCAGGTAGAGAAGAAAGATGCAGGGGAGTACAGCTGCGAGGCTGCTGGCCAGAAACTCACCTTCAAGATTCATGTCACAGGTGAGAGAGAACACATTTTGGCCTTTCATTCTAGAATGTTTTAGAAAACGGTCATTAGTTTGTAAGTTTTCCCTGCTATGCTTAAAATTTTTGGAGCTGAACTTTGGGGTGGTTAATTTCTGATGAGGAAATTGAACAAATTATTCTAAATACAGTTGTGAGGCAGCTCCATCTTTTAAAATCTTCAGGAATTTCCTTTTGCTGTGGGAATGAGGCCATAGACAAGAAAGTTCTGATTGCACTTCTCCATTCCCACGTGCCTGTACCACTAGAACAACTCTGCAATGCAGCTGCGTCTCAGGAAGTTTCAGAACAGGGGCTTTGTGTCAAGCACTAGGGGGTGTGCTCTATGTAACATGTTTTTGTCTTGGAAGGGCTCATTTAGCATGGGAGAGAATACTACAGGAATGTTTTGTATAAGTTGATGTTTTGAAGACATAAGTAAATGGCAGCTAGGGGACGAAAGAGTCATGAGAGTCATACAAGAAGCATCACAGAATGCCTTTTGTTGGAAGGGACCTGGAGGATCATCCAGTTCCAATCTCTGTCCTGGAAAGGAACACATTCTTTGAGACTAGGTTGCTCTAACACCCATCCAGCCTAGACTTGAATGTTTTCAGGGATGGGGCATCCATAAATTGCACAACTTCTCTCCACATCATTCTCTTGGGGCATCAGACTGGGAGAACTGATTCATTTTTCTGACTCCTTCCCCAAAACCTGCTCTTCTTTCAAGAGGCCAAACTAATGTATCTCTCTCTTTTCAGAGCCAGAATTTGTATTTACAAACAAGGAGAAGGTACAGAAGGTGGTGAAGGCTGCAACAACAGAAAATGCCACGCTGAGCTGCGAGGTGGCCCAGGAGAAGATGGAGGTTGTCATCAATTTATAAGCAATGAGCCAATAATGTTCCAATTATAAACTTTTATTAATTGTAGCGGGTAAAACAAAAAGGCAATTCAGCGCTGGGCGACAGGGGGATTATTGTTCCTCCAACTGCTGCGCCGTCCCGTCCCTTGCAACTTCTTTTGTATTGTCCATCCCGAGCGTATTGTCCTTTAATTGGTTGGTTGTGATCGTGCGACTTGGTGTGTCGTTCCTTGGTTGGTCCTTCCGTGGAACTTTGTATCCATCGGGGCGCGCTTTGCCTGTAACTATGCAGAGTACACAATCTACCCATAAAATTAGAGTGTTCTGCAACCCTTGTGGCCTCCATATTCCACCATCATATCCCGGTCCTAATGAACAAGCACTCCACCACAATGCTACCACATCCTGGTCTTAATGAGCAAACATTTTATCACAGAGGTCAAGTGATAAAAGGAGGGGAAACTGATCACCTCGAGCAAGAAGTTCAAGGTAGAGTCAGAGGGCAAACAGCGTCGGCTGGTGGTGAGCCAGGTGGAGAAGAAAGATGCAGGGGAGTACAGCTGCGAGGCTGCTGGCCAGAAACTCACCTTCAAGATTCATGTCACAGGTAAGACAGGTGTTGTATGAAATACAGCAGAGAACAGTAAAGTAAAATCTAGTTTCTATTATACTGCACCTTGATCACTGTAGTCTGTGCTGAGGTTTTTTCCCTAGACTTGATTGCCTGGGTTTGTAGAAAGTATTTGGTTTCAGTATGACACAAAGACCTGTTTCAGTCTGTCTGTAGAGCAATAATTAGTAATATATGTACAGTGGAAGCAATATTCAAGATATTATTCAAATCTCTCCTGTGCCTGAGATCCCAAACTGTAATTCTTGTTCACCTAAACATTTGACTAAGATAAGTATGTGCAGTGAGGCTGGAGTGCATGTTCTACGTGCAGCCTTTCATGGCAGGAGAAGCAGGAACTTCTCCTAGTAGTACACTGCCTTTTTACTATGCCTTTATGTTGGAGGCTGCATCTGGATAGGTGAGTCTGCTACTCACAGTAAGAGACCTGGTAGAGCTGACTATTGCCAGAGCTCAAAGTAAGATAGATATCTGCAAATCACACACAAAGAACAAAGGACTGCGTTGGTGAGCATATTTCCTTTGTGCCTTTGACAGTCACAGTTGTGGCAATGGTAGAGGCCATGAGGAGTCTGTTCAGGAAGCCAGGAGTACTGTTCTGGGTCATGAAAAGGCAGCCAGTGGTTTGACTATCACGTGTTTATGTGTTTTGATGTTTCACAGTGGGTCTTAAGTAAAAGGAACTCAGGTTTTGGTTGCCTGCAGGACAGATGTTCTTTTGGGTTCAATATGTTTGCATAGTGACTTGCAACCATGGGACTGGTGTTCAAGGACCCTCTTGGTTCCTTCAGTTCCTAGGTTCTTTCTTGCCTAGATTTGACACTTTGTTTCAACAGAAGAGCTGATATTCTCTAGTGAAGGCTATTAGTTTGGGCACAAGTGGTAACCTAAACCTGTTCCAACCTGTACATACAAACCTGCAAGTTGGTCTCATTTCGGTCCCTCAGTCAATACTTTTTCTTTTCTTCCCTCAGAGCCAAAACCTGTGTTTATAAACCAGGAGCAGGTGCAGAAAGAGGTGAGTGCTGCCCTGGCAGCAAGTGCCTCCCTCAGCTGTGAAGTAGCACAGGATCCAACCGAAGTAAAATGGTACAAGGATGGAAGACTGCTTGCCTCCTCCAGATAGTTCAGAATGGAATCTGTGGGCAAAACACGGCGTCTGGTTGTGGAGCAGCTGGAGAAGAAAGATGCTGGAGAATACATCTGCGAGGCTGCTGGCCAGAAGATGACCTTCAAGTTGGAAACAACTGGTGAGCATTCGCTTTGGGAGCACTAAGCAGCTTTTTATGTGGCTTAGAGGAAGACTGGCTGTCTTCTACCCTGTGGGCATGGAACAGCCACAATTCCCCCCGGAACAACATCAATGACCCACACCACAAGTTGGATTCTCCTTTTTAATGTAGTGGTAGCGAGGTGAAAATCTGGCTGTGGAATATTTTTGACTAAGGAACTTCTACTTTAATTTCTAGATGCGCTGAATTACCCTCTAGAGTGTCTTTCTGAATATATAAGCAACCATGGGTGACTATGATCCTGATTTATATCTAGGTTCAGGCTTACTTTTTCAGTTAGGTTAGATCAATAGCTCCAGAGAAGATAGGGAAATACAGCAGTTCACTGATACCATGTGTCAGAAGAATGCAGCTCAGTGCTGGGCAGTTTGCTGCTTCATTCCCTCTTACAAGTTGCACCCAAGGCTGGAAAAGACCACTGAGATAGCTGAGTCCAACCCAGCCCACCCTCACTGGACTTACTAACCACGTCCCCAGTGCCACATACCCGTGGCTCTTGAGCACCTCCAGTGACTGCGGTATATCAGCGTGGTTGCTTCAGTTGTGGGAGTTTTCAGACACTGGCTGTTGTTCTAGCGAGACAAAAAACCAAAACTGATGGAACAGTGTCTACACAGGGAGCAACTGGCTGTCCTGATGGCTGCCAACAGTTTTGCACAAGGTGTGTCATGCAAGCTTGCATGAGTCTGGTTTAAAAACTTGCTGTTCTGATGGAAGGAGAGGATGTTGGTACAGGATAACTGCGGGATTTGTGCTCTCCCGACATCCAGTTGCAATCACAGCTTATTGTTGCTATAGAAAACAGCTTCTCTGTAGACAAATTGAGTTAGTTCCAATAAGTGGCTGAAGCCCTAAGTGATCCAAGGTGAAGCATGATCCAAACTGGAATTTAACTAATTGTAGTAGGGAATCCAAGCCTTAATGAGATGAGTTATTTAAAATATGAGTCCTCCATCTAAAACAGCATTGAACTCTTACTCTGGTTTATGATAGAAGTGAGAGTTTAACAGCAGAAGTCTGAAGTTATGCTCCATATTTCTCATCACTCAAGAGAATATTTGAATATATGAATTCCTTTGGCTATGTTAGAGCTCATAATGAGGTCAGCTGATGTTCTTTAAATGCTCGGAGTCTAGCAATGTGGGGAAGTGGACTGCTATTTGCTGTTGAGCTTTAGGCTAAGAAGCCTGATTTTAGAGGACTGTGGACTTCCCCTTTCCCTTCCCCTCTCCTCCCCTTCTCCCTGGACTGATCCCACATGGTTTGAGAATGATTTCAGATCAAGGTAAATGAGGAATCGCCGTGTGAAAACCTGTTGTTTTACTGCACTATAAGAGACACTTAGTCAAAAGACAAGTGTGTGTTCCAAGCTTGAGATTGCAGGAGATCCTAGAAACAACTCAGCTGCTCAAACCTGTAGTCTGGCTGAATCTTTTATTGTCAGTTTTGGTCAGGAGGAGATGCTTGAGTAAGACAAATAAAAGGTCACGGGTAAGTTGGTCCTTCTTGTGATATACTTCTAGGCTTTCATCAGGGAGAAGCTTAATTAGTCCAAATAATCATAGCAGAAACCACACCAAGAGCATGAGAGTGAAATTTATACTTTCTTGACGTGAAGGAAAATTTTACCTGGTTCTGCCATTCCCCAAATATTTGTTTCCTTATGACAAGAAGAACTTTGCAGAAGTAATTTTTTTTTTTAAGTCTTGCGTGCAACACAAAAAGGGGTAAAATCTAGGAGGCCACCTGAAATGTTTTTTCCATCTGGAAGGATCCATTTAACAGCACCCATGGACCTGGTTATGAACAAAACTAAGTTCCCAACTAAATCCACATTCTTCTTTCTCCTTCTCAGAATTGCCTGTGAAAATCAGCAAACCATTGGCAGACAGTAGCGTCATTGAGAAGGACAAGGTCACATTTGAGTGTGAGCTGTCCAGGCCCAACATGGACGTCAAGTGGTTCAAGGTATGGCATGTAATGGTATTTTCCTTTCTGACTTCTCTGGAAATGAATGAGAGCCTTTAATTTCACTTCCAAGGGATGCGAGTCTGAGCTTTTCCTTGATAGCTTTTTCACTGCTCTCTTTTCTTTATGCTCTTTTATTTGCCCAGATCAGCACTCTTTGTTATTATGTCCTGAGTTCATTTATCAAGTTGAAATTGAAGTTTGTTTTGGTTTTATTGTGAACTTTTTAGGTCATGCTGCACAAAATATTGTTGGTTGAACTACAGTACAGTCTTGAGCTTCAAGTCTAACACAGAAATTCTCAGCCGGGATTTTGTAGCCTTGTTGTGAACTGGGTTTTTGGGGTGAAATCTCAGTTTTCTTTGCACCTGACAGTGTGAGAATTTGCTCTGGCACTTTGTGTACCTCCCTGGTGCTCAGCTGTTCCTTCCCTTACTTGGGGATAACGTCATTTATTCAAGGTGATGTCCAAACAGGCTTGTTAACAGTCCTCCGCAGTGCTTTAAGCTGTCATAGGTCAGCCAGAATTTATGCATGTTCTATAGCCATTCCTTCATGTTGAAAACACTGCACTGTGCTTAAGCTTCAGCATATGTTCCAGTAAGCACAGTTCCATTAATTCTAGGGGAGTGGGTGAATTAAGCATAGATCTGAAGGCTCCCTTTGCTGAGTGCAGAGATGGAAGGACTAATGGAGATCTGACTTGATATTTTCCCTTCTAGGATGGGAAGGAGCTCTGTCAAAGTAAAAAAGTGGGCATTACTTCCCAGGGAAATAAGAGAAGTCTCATTATTCACAAGTGTGAATATGAAGATCAGGGAACATCCACATGCTGAGCAGCCTAAGACAAGACATCAGCTACCCTAAAGGTTCATTTTATGTTTAACTGAAAGAGCAAATAAATCCTCTTGTGGTATTTTGCACCACGGGAAGAAATGCTTCATGGGCAGTTTGGGCATTTCTTGGTTAGTCCTTTTGGATACCTTTCTCTTTCTTCTTTATGCTCAAGACAGATTTTCCCTCCATGTGTTGCATTGGTTAAACCCCAGTTTGTAGCTCATCATTGGGCTCTGAAGCATCAGACTTGTTACTGAACACACGGGTCTGCTGTGCCCTGGTAGATGCCACCTTCCCAAGGGACGTATGAAAGGATGCTTTTTTCTGATTTCCTACTAGATGCTGTCCTCATGTGGCCACTTGTGTTCAGTGTTAGCATGAACATGAACATGTGTTCTGTCCCATGACTTTGGTGAACTCTCATTTTCTCTCTCATTCTGCAACCAGGTTGGGTTGCTGTTTCAGTACTGGCTGTTTTATGTAGCCATTCCATTTGTTCTGGTTTACGTTCTTTTTTATTTTCTTTTTTTCAGGCATCACCTTTCTGTCTGGCGTCTTAATAACTGCTGCCCCACCACAATATCTGTCTAATACTTCAGCTCCATGGATGCCTCCTTGTGCAAACTGAGAGCCTGGATTTGGTGTGCATAGATCTGGGCTTACATCTGTGCTGGTAAATGCACTAGTGCATGGGCTAAGCAGTCCTGCCTCCTGTGCTGTGGACATTGAGATGGGGCTCCTACAAGCTGCCCATTGCAAGATATTTAGAAACTAATTGCTGCGGAGGTTTCCATCCTCTTTTCAGACTAACTAAAATTTGGTTAGTGGGATCAAAACAGAAGGGGCAGGGAGGGAGAGCTGACCAAGGACTACTGATGGAACAACTATGAATCCTTGGTTCCTCAGGATTCCCTGCATCAGCAGTTGGCAACAGGAGTAAGGGGGCTCAGGAGGACACTGTAGAGTAGTGTGAAAAATGAGCGAAGAGAGTTACTAATTGATGCCTCTTGGAAAGTAGTCCAAGAGTGGTCCTCTTCCTAAACTCTCCTCTTGTGTGTGGTTTTATCTTTATGAGGTGTTCATAACAAGTGATGTGTAGATCTCCCTTATCTCATAATGTCTTTGCCTGCCTGCAGTGAATATGCAGGATACTGGATCATATACCAGCTTCTTTGAATTACTGCTCATGTCAGGAGATAAAATCTGCCTATTCTTTGAACTAACACTTGCGAGGGTTAGTTATTCTGGCTACCGAGAGAATGACACAGCAGATTAAACTCTTTCATTTCCTTCTTTGTCAAATGCCTTTTCATCCAACTGTGTGTCCCATAGAAATTCAGAGCAGTGTTGGCTGAGGGAAGTGGAAATATTTATCTCCTGTGTGTATCTGCCACCCTATTTAGACATGCTGGCAGAGCGCAGAGATTGGAGGAGTTGGATTAGGCAGTAGTTTCCCTATTGCTCACAGAACCACTTTTTCTGTGGTCTCCCAGCTACCCTGTGCCCAGTGGCCTATGCAAGATGGAGCGGAAAAGGCTCATTTTATGAACAAACAGGAACCTTTCTGGTCAGATTAATACCTGTGCTCTTTTAGAGAGATTTAGGTACTAGAGATTTTAGGTACTGGAATAGGCTCCCCAGAAAGGTGGTTGAATCGCCATCCCTGGTTGTGTTTAAGAGCCTTTTGGATGTGGTACTCAGGGATATGATTTAGTGTAGGGTTTTTAGAGTTAGGGTACTGGTTAGGCTGCGATTGGACTTGATGATCTTCAATGTCTTTTCCAACCTGGGTAAATCTATGATTCTATACAGGAACTCTTCTCCTGAGGTTAATCCAAGTTGTATCCAGGCCCTTCAGAAGGAAAGGGATATAGCAGCACAGAAATATGGCCTGATTCTGACATAACTAAATGCAGACCTGGAGAGTTAAAAGGGATTGTGTGATGTTCAAGGGATTTTGAAGCAAAGATGTCCCCTAGGTAAGATTTGTGGCTGACATTCCCCATACATTGTTTGTGGGCACACAAGCTAAGGAGAGACTAGTGATGAGCATGCAGAGAAGCCAATGGTTCAGATAGGTTTGTAGTGACACGACATTGTAGAGTTCTGTCTATTTCTCCTTGGCATAGTTTGGAAAATAAAGATGAGGTAATTGGTGGTAACCAATATGGCTTCCTCAAAGTCAAGCCATGCCTGACAAACTTGGTGGCCTTTCATGATGGAGTAACAGCATCAGTGGATAATGGGAGAGCAACTGACATCATCTACTGGGACTTGTGCAGAGCATTTGATCCCGTCCTGCATGACATCCTGGTCACCAAACTGGAGAAAAATGGTTTTGATGGATGGACCAGTTGCAGGATAGGGAACTGTCTGGATGGTCACACTCAGAGAGTTGCAGTGAGTAGCTGAGTGTCCAGGTGGAGGGTGGTGTTGGGACCAGTGTTATTTAACATTTTTGTAGGCAACATGGAGAGTGGAATCAAATGAACCCTCAGCAAGTTTGCAGATGACACCAAGCTGAGCGGTGCTGTTGATGTGCTAGAGGGAAGGGATGCTACCCAGAGGGACCTGGACAGGCTGGAGAGGTGGGCCCTTGGCAGCCTCATGAACTTGAGTGAGGCCAAGTACAAGGCCCTGCACCTGGGTCAGGGCAATCCCAAGCACAGGCACAGGCTTAGAGGAGAATGATTTGAGAGAAGCCTTGACCCTGAGGAGAAGAGATGGTCTGGAGGGAGGTGTCCCTGCCTATAGCAGGGGGACTGGAACTAAATGACCTTAAAGATTCAGTCAGTTCTATTGTTTTTCTACCCTTAATTTTGCTTGAAAGGTTTTAGAATAAATGAGATTCTGGTTTCCATGAAAACTGTTTGCAGGGAGCTCCATTGTAGCTAGTAAGTCTGTCTTTAAGTTCAAGGGCAATAATGCATTGACTGTGTTGAAGAGAGAAATGACTCAGGAATGGATGATGGTTTAGAATAAAACATAATCCTACTTATTTTCTATGCAAATATGTGTAAGGAAAAGATGCTGCACTCAGTTCTGGAAATACCCTGACAAATATGTCTCTACTGTTTCACAGCTGGAGATATCAAGATTGTTAAACCACTGGAAGATGTGGAAGTGAATGAATATGGGAGTGCATCTTTTGTCTGTGAGATTTCACACGATGAGGTTCAGACCCAGTGGTACAAAGAGGACAACAAGCTGAAGGCTGATGACAACATCAGAATGCAACAAGATGGTAGGGTGTAAGCGGGGGATCTTTCTCCTGAGTGGGGGGTGGGTTGGAGATCAAGCATATAAGACATCTGAAATGAAGTGAAGAGGGTTCAGAAGTGAGTTCCCCTTTTGTTTTGGGACTGAGGTTTAGGTGGAACAAGTGACATGGTGGGATGCTTAGTGTGGGAAGTGTGATGCTATCCCACCATCCCACACTGCTGGGAGCAGGTAGGAAATGAGTGCAGTTATTTCCAAAGTGGGGGTGAACAGGGCAGTCAGTTCACCTCTCCAAAGAGGTTTTGTCTGACAGTGAGTGTGATCCTTCTGTATCAGGTACTTTGATGGTGACGACAGCCACATTCGGTCAGTCCTTGTAGAAGCCATGTTTAGATTCTGCTTTGGTCTGCTCCATTTCCAGTTCAAAGTCGTTGGACACTAAATGAGACAGCTGCATCTCAGTAAAAGATCTGTTTGAATAGCTGTGATGTGCTTACTATTCAGATTTACAGAGCTGAGGTTTTGTCCTTGGCTATAGCAAAGAAGTCAAATCAGGTGAAATTAATTGTATTTCTGAACTAGACAAGGTTAAGTTTGGTAGCACCTAAATTTGGTGCGGTTTGTCATTGATTTCATCTGAAAGAAACTTGCAGGCTTTTTATCTGCTGTTGTCCCCAGCGTAAGATTATCCATTCACATCCTAAAGTACTTGTTATATTTTCAACTCACTCTTATTTGAATAAAAGCCTCAACTGGGAGCAATTTAATAAGCACAAAACAAGAGCTGGACCTTGCATTTGGTAGATACTGTACAGTATTACTTCATAGAAATGTAGTCAATGGCGTTCCCTATAGACAATCGTTTGTTTTATCTTTAGAGTCGTTCAAAGAACCAATGTGAACATGAAATTAAATGGAATGGAATACACGCAAGGGACTTTCCTCTTCTTCCAATTGTCCTCATCCTTTCTTCTCTTCCACCCCTGCTTTGCAGATTACCATATAGAAATCACCAGGAAGTTGGAGGACAAGACAGCTTTGGAACGTCATTCTGTCATCCTGTCCTGTGACTTCAGGCCTTCTCCAAAGGTTGTGAAATGGTTCAAGGGCCGCACACCCATCGAGCCCTCTGAGAAGTACAAGATCAAGAGGGATAAGCATTCAGTAGAGCTCAGAATTCTGAAGCTGAAGCCCGATGATGCTGGTGTGTACAAGTGCAAGGCAGGAATTGCAGAGACTGAGGCCACGCTGACAGCTGAAGGTATGAGCAGGGAGGGTGGCCTCTTCCATGTCCTATTTCACCTCAGATTTCTCTTCTTGAGGTTGACTTCTGCCGTTCTCTCCTGCTAACTTTATACATGTATTATCTTCACATAGATGATTACACAAAGATCATCTAGTCCAACCATTCTACCACATCCCAGTATCATTTATAGTAACAGTGGTAACAGTTCACCTTGTTTCCCCACAGCCCGCAATGTAGAAGTAACGAAGCACCTGCAGGATGTAGAAACTGAAGAAGAGAGCTCTGCTGTCTTCTCCTGCGAGCTGTCCCATAATGACGAGGACGTGGAATGGTTCCTGAATGGCAACCTCCTTTACACCAACAATTACAATGACATCAAGAACGTTGGCAATTGCTGCACACTGACAATGAAGCAGGTTAAGCCTGAGGATGCTGGCACAGTGACAGTGAAGTCAGACAAGGTGTCAGAAAGCGCACCTGAAGGTGATAGGTGGGTCTGATCACACCCCTCCTGGATGTAAGAGATGCTAAGGAGCTCCAGTTCATTCTATTGTGCAGCAGTCCTGCTTCTAAAGCTGACCTCTCTGGGGTGACAAGTCATCAGAGGCTTTCTTCCAGTGGAAGGTTCCATTGCAGCAGATATCAAGGAAGGAGGATGGTTTTGGTGTCCTGCCAAAGCATTCCATTGCTTTTTATCATCATTTTACTTAACACAAGGAGAGTTACAGGAGCAATTTCTTTTACTGCTTCAGTAACATGCAGTGTCAATGCTGTTGTCTCCAAGGATTTATGACTGAAGGAGAGATCATTCAGTGTGTGTTTTGCCTCTGGGATGACTAATGACCAGGCTGTGAGCAACCTGATCTAGCTGTGAATGTCCCTTTTTATTGCAGGGGAGCTGGGCTAGATGGCCTTTAAGGGTCTCTTCCAATTCTAAGGAACTTGTGCCTGAAGTGCAGAAGTGGATGAATTATACCACTTCTTCATATCCTCCCCATGATTACAGAGGAAATACAACAAAACAACATGCATGGTCTTACTGTTGTCATTTGCTTGAATACGAAGACGTCTCTTTTTTATGGTTGAGATTTTTGTTGATATGGGTCAGGAGGAACTCACACTTTTTAGCTTTCTCAATAGGCAAAAAGTTCCAGTTGCTGCAAGCCATCGAGGTAACCAATAGAGGGGCCCTGATCCCCCTTGTGCCATCGGGATGCTCTGGCACGGGATGTGCCTCAAATTCAAAGCTCCTTCCCACCTCCCAAGGAAAAGCAAAGCAACTCAAGCATCTCCAGCAAAGCTGCCCAGCAGACAGCAGGGAATGCAAACAGCTTCTGGCTGCTCCCCTGCACTCCTGTCCTAAGTAAGTGACCCCTCGAGGACTGGATGGGAAATCAGTGCATGACACACGTGAGTGTGCACAGCATTGTGCAAAGCAGTGGGGATCCGTGTGTGTGTGTATTTGTGCATGGATGGTGTTGCACACACATTTGTGTCCATGAGTGTACAAACCAGTGGTGTTGTTCAGGTGTGTGTAGGTCTGTGGGTATGTGTGCAAGGACGAGCATACACATATATGTACGTGCACAGGGGTGTGCAGAGTGTTGGAGCTGCACAAGGACATTGTGGTACCGGTGTGTGCGTGCACTTTGGGAGTGAAAGGAAGGGGTTACACATGTGTGAGTGTGTGTGCGCACAGGGCTGCACTAAGGGATGTGGTTGTGTGAGTGTGTGTGAGCACATAGTGCGTGGATGCGGTGGCACAAATGTGTGCTTGCACAGGGCTGTGCTGAGGAGTTGGGCTGCACACAGGTGCACACAAAGGGATGTTTGAACCCTTTGCCCCTAAAAACAGTTTTCCAGTGTCCCTCGTCCAAGAATTCTTTGAACAGCCTGCAGCTGACTCTCCTGAAGCTCAGGGTCCTGACTTTGCTTTTTGCCAGGCCCGCATTCCTTGAGATGAGGAACTCTAGGAGGGCATGGTCACTACAGCCCTGATCACCTCCAGTCTTAACCCCTGCTGTGCAGCATGTCCAGTAATGCTTCCCTTCTGCTTGGTGTGCTTAATGCTTGGCCCACAAAGTTATTCCCAGTGCAGTCCAGCAGTCTCTCAGACAGCTTGCAGCCAGCCATGCTGATTTCCCAGCCTGACTGGAATCCCCCATCAAGTTGAGAGTCAGTGAGCGCAGTGCTTCTGGTAGCTGCAGTAAGCAGGGCCCATCAACAGGCTCCCTTGACCAGGCGGCCTGGAGCAGACCCTCACCTCCAGAAGCCCATTATTGGTTCAGTCCCGAATTTTACCCGCAAGTTCTCAACGTGATCGTGGCTGTTCTTAGTCCTTTGCAGTCAGCTTCTTCATAGAGAGGGCAAATACCTTGCCCTCCGGAATTCCATAGTAACAATCATGTCTCCTTTATGTCAGGTGAGGTGTTTTTTTTTGTTGTTGTTTTTTGTTTGCTTGTTTGTTTGTTTTCCATTTTCTAGGTAGAAAATTTAATTTCTGAGCCAGGAGAAGAAGAAGTGCAACATGTAACAATCTTCCTGGCACTGTGCAGTTTGCATGAGTAGCCAAGTGCTCCTCAGGTAACGTGTGCTGCAGAGCTGACCTTGGTGGCAGGGGTTGTGTCTTCATTTTCTTCCTGTCATGTGGGAACATAAGAAGACTCTTCAGAGCAGGAGCTGCAGAGGAAGATGAACGGCATGAGAAGGTAAGGCTAGGAACCAAGGACACCTCCAGAAAGAACAGGAAAACTAAGTCATTTAAGATGCATGATGGCCGTGTGATACTGTCCGTGACTGGAGGAGAAGCACATGGCTAGGAATGACTGATGGCTCTGGTGGGATGAGTGCCTACGTGCGCCGTAAAGGAGAGTTTGTGGGATGTTCTGTGGACATGTGAAGGCTGTGGGAAAGTTAAGAGAGAAAACGTGTGAATTCACAGAAGTGGTATTAGAACCTGGAATAAACCATTTGGATCACTCACATCTGAGTCCGTGCCAGATTGTCGCACTGTCAGAACCTGAGGCCTGGGATTTTCCTTTAGTAGTGCCAACTGCCTGTTGTAAATGAGAAAAGATATTACTAAACATAGCTTCCCTCCTTGTAGTTTTGATATTTCTGTCTTTGCATTCCTTTAGCACCCAGGGTGTTGATGCAGCTGCACAAATCCGCTGTACTGTCCTCCTGTTTTGCATGGAAGAATGGTAAAATAGCAATCTCTGGGTGAAATTTTGTTCAGGCGTTTTCCTTTCTGTGCTCCTAGGAAGCAATGGCTTGGAAATGGCAGTGCCGCCTGGGAACCCACACAGCAACCCAGTATCTCATTGTCTGGGTCTGTGAAAAACCACAATGATGACAAAAGATGTTTCAATTCTGTCTGTGCTGTCAGTGCAGCCCTGAGGAGCGGTGTGGGCATGGCATGGCAGGGAGAAGGGATTTCCCTTCCAATGGGAAAGTGCCTGTTCATGTGTTGGTATGTAACCAACCGCTCCATGGCCTGCCCCACGTGCTTCTGAATGGGCAGCTCAACTTTTGTGTCACTCAGGCACCTGTGGCAGAGGTCAGGATTTCTGCAGGTATGGGATATATCCCATCACTTAGTGCCTTACAAGGAGCTGAGAAGCTTTTCTTGCTCAAGTCCTGCTTAACCACCTACAATGAAGTTGATGTCATTTTTCTAGTGTCCTTCAATTCCGTGTCCGCATTTTCCCAAAAGCAAAAGAATTTGGAGGTAACCAGCTGCAGTGAAGTGAGCGATTTCAGTGCCCATTTCTGATGGTGGCAGTGAGTTCAGAGGTCACACTGAATTGACAGTGCCTGTCTCCATTCTGACAAAGGCTCTAGTTTCAGCTGACTTCCCGAGGCTGCCATACGTGGTGGTGACGCAGCCTTGGGCTTGTGCGTTTGCATGACTCCCACCTTTTCTTTCTGTGAATTGCAGGTCAGCTGGTGCTGGAAGCGGCCGGTATCTGAGTAGGAATGAAGGTGAGCGCAGGAGCAGCTGCTGAGGGGAGGAAGGAAGTCCATGCTAATGAGCTCTGAAACATCTGCGGGTCTGGTACCAGAATAGGCAGCAGTGATGCAGGGGGCTCCCCAGCAGGAAGCTGGCTGATCCAAATGCTTGCTGAGAGTTTGGAAGCCCAAACCCTTATTGTCTCTGTAAGGGTGGCTAATAAAAAGATGTTAACCAAGATGGTGGTAAATAGTCAAAGGTTATTAGCAAAGGGAAACTCACCAATATCGATACCTTGACCAGAAAGCTGAGGCAGTCTCAACTGGGGAGCAATCTCCAAGAGATGCTGCCTCAGTGGTGGTCAGCCTTTAAATGAGGTCTCAGAGGAGGTTGAGTCGAGGTCCACCCCTTCTGGGAGCACAGCTAGATTACTCTCACCTGTGCTCCCGCAGCTGACCCAACACTTGCCTCAGCTGATTAATCAGAGGTTCAAGCTGTGATTTCCCATACAGTCTCTAAGCTGAAGGCAGCATCTCCTTGATCTGATGGTGGTGTGCCTGAGTGAGGGAGTGATCCAAGCTGGATGCAGAAGAGTCGTCTTAATTTCTCTGCTATTTTACTTCAGATGACAACTATTGGGTGTTGGTTTCTTAAAATTTGGATCTAGGAGGTGGCCTCTCCCTTTGCTTCTGGTGAAAGCACAGAAGTGCAGCAGGAGTAGAAGATAAAGAGGTTTTCTTCGTGACAGGAACACCAATTATTTGATTCAAATGTGTAACTGTGATGAAGATGGTGAAGAACAGATCCGCCTCAAAGACATGCTTGATCACATAAGGAATGAGCATGTGATCCAAGACAGCCAGCGTGGCTTTAGCAGGGGAAGGCCATGCCGAACCAGTCTGGTGGCCTTCTATGATGGAGTGATGGCATTTGTGGACAAAAGGAAGGTAACAGATGTCATTGACCTGGACTTGAGCAAGATCTTTGACATGGCCCTCCACCACATCCTTATCTCTAAACTGGAGGGATGTGGATTTGACAGGTGGACCACCTGGTGGATAAGGGATTGGTTGAAAGGCCACAGACAGAGGGTGGTGATTCATGGTTCGATGTCCAGGTGGAGGCCGATAACAAGTGGTGTCATCCAGGAGTCTGTCTTGGGACCAGTGCTTTTTTACATGGTTATCAGTGACACCAATGATGCAATCGCGTGCACCCTCTGCTGTTTGCTGAGTGTTACGGCTGACGCAGTGGAAGGAAGGGATGCCATTCAGAGGGAGCTCAACCGAGAGGTTGGCCTAGGTGAATCTAATGAGGTTCAACACAGCAAAGTGCAAGGACACTTCAGCCGGACAGCCCGGCTGAAGTGCCTTTATACTAATGCACGGAGCCTGAGTAACAAGCAGGAGGAACTGGAAACTGTGATGCACTCTGAAAATTATGACATTGTTGCTATCACAGAAACATGGTGGGATGACTCCCACAATTGGGATACTACCATCGATGGCTATAGGCTCTTTAGGAGAGATAGGCGAGGTAGGAAGGTTGGGGGAGTCGCCCTTTATGTCAGAGATTGGATAAACTGTGAGGAGCTCCCCATGAGAAACAGTCAAGAACAGGTTGAGAGCCTGTGGGTTAGGATTAGAGATGGGACTAATAAAGGTCAGCTGGTATTAGGGGTATACTACTGGCCACGTGATCAAGGGGAGGCTGCTGATGAGGCTTTCTTGCTCCAGATGCGTGAGGCGTCTGGCTCACAGACTCTTGTCCTGGTGGGGGACTTCAACCATCCTGACATCTGTTGGGAAAACAGATGCTCGGTCGGAGGCCAGGCACGAACTGCTGGGCTGAGCTGCTGCGCCCGCGTCAAAGCCGGCGTGGCCTATGGCGTCACAATCCGTTGTTGCCTGGTGATGTCTCCAACCATGGCTTGGCCAAGCTGCTGGGCGTCACCTTCGCTTGACCTTCGCTTGGGTACATCACTGCCCGTCTCACAGCAATGCCGCAGTCCACTGCTGGGTCATCACAGTGAGCCGTCCTCACCCGCAGCACGTGCTCCAGCCCCAGCTCAAGTTTCTGGGCTTTTCCCAGTGCCCCTGCCCTCTCCCTTCCCCACATCTCCTGTGCTTGGCATGGGTGTTTCCTACCAGAGCGGGGCCTCAGCCATGTGATCCCATGATCCCCCTCAGGTCTCCCTGGCCATTACACACATGCAAAACACGTATGGCGTGTAGTATTCAATAAAAGTTCATGTTTGTCTCTGATAGATGGACGTGATGATCTTAGTGGCGATTTAACACGTCATGGACTTTGAGTGTCCTCTGTTTTCACGCACGTCAAGTTCTTTTGTAATTAGTAATTTCTGTCTTTTGTCGCATCCATTTCATTTGTCAAAAGAGTTATTAATCCCATCGGTTCTTCCAGTGGTTATCTTTGATGTCTATGGCGCTCCTTGTGTCATTAGCCCCGTTCTCTCATGAAATTCTTTCATTCCTACGAGCCAACTTCTAATGTCTTGCATGCCATCTGACACTCCAGTTCTTCAGGCATTGTTGCCTGTAGGTAATATGAGAAGTAGTGGTTAATGGTTGTTGAATTGTTTCATTTTTGAATGAATTCTGATGGCAAACAAACAGCGTTCCCTTTGATGAGACTGTACACCAGGCTATGACAGCTTGTATTGTGATGTGAGGTGGAATTAGATGGAAGAACATTAGCAGGGGGAAGATTGAGTGAGGGACTGAGTGAGTGTTGGAGCTCAGTATGCTTCATAGGGAGCATGGGAATGACGGTGGAGTTCTTTATTCCGTAGTGAGGCTGGAGAACTTTCTGTTCACCAGATGTGCAGTAAACCAAGGGTACGTACTACCGTGTTTAAGAACCAGCTCTGTTGTCTTAGGAACGTGGTGTGGATAGGCACGGAAAGATTTTTGTCTGGTTTTGTCTTCTGTAGAGACATTTCAAATGCCTGCAAAGAAGGAAGTGTATAGGTCCCTACTTAAGAGCGGTTGTACAGGGATGGGCTGCGGATCTGGAGTGGTAGAAGCGAATGGTCCACTCGTAATGGGAAGAAGTGTGTTGTTATCCCCTGTGCTGGGTAGCCCAGCTGCGGTCCCAGCGCTCCAGCTGTGACCTCCTAAGGGCTGAGCAGAGGGCGGGATAACCGCCCTTCACCCACGGGTGGCACCTGGCCTCACGCAGCCCAGGACAGCGTTCGGCAAGGCAGCCCGGGTGGGTTCCTTGCAGGTTCAGCCTGGTGTCCAGCAGGACTGGTGGTTCTGCTCCATCTGGCTGACCCCAGCTGTAGCACGGCCTGTGGATGTTGGTCCCCAGGAGCAGAGATTTGCCATTGCCCTCTCTGAAGCCCGTGGGGTTCGTGTCTGGAATGCAACAGTGGCAGCAGTTGCACGGCAGTAGGAAAAAGGGGAGAGAGCGTCAAGGATGGGGAAGCGTCAACAGCTGTGCCGTTATCAATACCAACACTCAATACCAACACTTTGTTTTTCAATTGTTTTCAATGTTAATTTATTGTTTGCAGTCTTTCTGTTTTCTATTTGAGGTTGAATTGGACGGTGATGACAATGGTCCGTTGGGGCCAGTGTGTGTCCCAGGTGCTGCCTGGCCCCAGCCTCCTCAGCTGCCCCATGGGCTCTTCTATTGCTGCCGGCGGGGTGGCCTCTTCTTTGATGGTGCTGAGGCCTGTGAGTCGCCGGCCTTCCTCTTCGGGGCTCGCCGGGTCCCCTCAGGTGGGCTGGTGCCGGAGGGCCCTGCCACAGGCTCTCCTGGCTCCTCCTGAGGCGCTGCCAGCTCTGTGGTGACAGTTGCAGGGTTGCCGTGTGGGCGGCTGGGATGCCCACGAACCTCTTGTGTTGCCCTGCCCAGCATTTCGTCCCTGTTGGAGCTGGCAGGGCTGCTGGAGGGTGCTGAGCCAGGGACAGGTGGCTCCTCTGGTGTGGCAGCTCTGGGCTCTGCTGCTGTGGCCTCCTGTGCCCCAAGAGCAGGGGGGATGTTGAGGCCCAGGAAGCGGCCTGCCACCCGGCTGCACCTCCGCACCGCAAAGGCGATGAAGTGCCTCACAAAGGTCACCGTGTGGCCGTGCAGGTCAGGATCCAGCATTTCTATCAGGATCCCCTCTGCCAAGCCTACGAGGAGCAGGGCCCAGATGACACTGTCAACCAGGATATTTGCCTGTGGCCCCTCGGTGCCCAGGATGCGGTGCAGGTTCTGGCGCAGCCAGGACCGCAGGGGCCGCAGCAGGGCCGGGTGCTCCCTGAAGAGGGAAGCCCAGGTGGCAGGGGAGAGGCCGCCCAGAGGATGCGTGGGCACTGCAGGCCATGGCCGGGCTGTGTGGTGGAGTGCGGGTCTCCGTGTAGCAACGGATGCCTGTGCAGCTGGTCTGACCTCCACCTCCTTGTAGTTGTCGTCCGCTTGCACGGAGTGAATGATGGTCTTCACATCCCGTTTGCACAGCGGACACTGGGGCCTGGTGCTTGTCCACCGCTGGATGCAGCGGAAGCAGAACTGGTGGCAGCAAGGCATGGCGTATGCTGCGCTGTCCCAGTTCTCCAGGCACATGGGGCAGCGGGTCTCAAACTCTGCCTCCATCCTTCCACCAGTTGCGGTGGGCCAGTGGGAGCGGGAGATGGTAACGTGCTCCCCAGCACTAACGCTGCAGCAGCAGCAGCAGGTGACACGCTGGAAGAGGACAAGAGACATTAGTCAGACTCCGGCCTGGGAAGGGTCCCTCAAGTTGTGCCCCCCCGCTGCCAGTCTCTGTGCCGCCTACCTGTGCTGCTGCACACGCTTTTTTCTCTAGGATGTCCCGTCTGCCTGCTCCCGGCAGGCTCGGGGAAAGAACAAATGGCTCTGAGAAGGCCGCTGGGAGCTGTGCTAACAGCACCCAGAGCACTTTCCAGCACCAAAGCTCGCCCTGTCCACACTCCAGTCCTCGCACACACGCTCGGTCGGAGGCCAGGCACGAACTGCTGGGCTGAGCTGCTGCGCCCGCGTCAAAGCCGGCGTGGCCTATGGGGTCACAATCCGTTGTTGCCTGGTGATGTCTCCAACCATGGCTTGGCCAAGCTGCTGGGCGTCACCTTCGCTTGACCTTCGCTTGGGTACATCACTGCCCGTCTCACAGCGATGCCGCAGTCCACTGCTGGGTCATCACAGTGAGCCGTCCTCACCCGCAGCATGTGCTCCAGCCCCAGCTCAAGTTTATGGGCTTTTCCCAGTGCCGCTGCCCTCTCCCTTCCCCACATCTCCTGTGCTTGGCATGGGTGTTTCCTACCAGAGCGGGGCCTCAGCCATGTGATCCCATGATCCCCCTCAGGTCTCCCTGGCCATTACACACATGCAAAACACGTATGGCGTGTAGTATTCAATAAAAGTTCATGTTTGTCTCTGATAGATGGACGTGATGATCTTAGTGGCGATTTAACACGTCATGGACTTTGAGTGTCCTCTGTTTTCACGCACGTAATGTTCTTGTGTGATCAGTACTTTCTGTCTTTTGTCGCATCCATTTCATTTGTCAAAAGAATTATTAATCCCTCTGAGCAATCTAAATGATGCATGGATATGCTATTTGAAGTTTTAGGGTGTAATCATTATATTCCTTGTAGAAGGACCATGTATTGAAAAATTTAACTTGAAATCCGTTTTTGCAATTACTGTTAATATACACTGTACCAAGTTCTGATTAGATTTAAATGGAACCAATAGTATATGTGGATATTATTTATGAATACTTTAGATATCACATCAATTGACACTGTGAAGTAGAGCTCATGTATTTGTTGCCCAAGGCATGCATTTGCTGGGTAGTGTTAATATCCATCTTGTACTCCTGAAGAGCTCGCTGTTTACAAATGGCACCTGTTCTACTGCTCTTCTGATGGTCTAGAAATGGAATTCAGCTAACTGTAAAGACTGCAAGTACTGCAGTGTTGCAAGGATCGAGTTGCAATGCTTTAATGTAGTAGGTGCCTTCTCTCTGACAGCCTTAAAGTATTTTCTTGTATGTATGTGTCATCTTCTTTCCTGAGAGTTTAAGCTCTAGGGTACAATGTTTTGGAGGTCTTGATGCTCTTTGATACAGATTTGAGAGGGTTTTTGACATTTATTGTTTCTGAAATGGTTTGATCTTGTCTTAGAGAGTCGAATGCCACAAATAGGTAAATACTATCTCCTGTTGCTGAAACAGTGCAACATTTATGGCATCCTGCTGGTTTTTTATTTGTTTTTTAATTTCCTGATTGATCTATACATTATTGCTGCATATGAGCTCGCAGATGAGTTAACAGGTGATGAGAACTCTAATGCCGGGCAGGGCATGACTGCTCTTCATCTTGTGTAACAAAACAGGGGCTGCTACTGTGACCTGATTTTTAAAGGATATGTTGAGTGAATAAAAAGATGCCTGAAGTTGAACCCAATAATTGTGAGGAAATAGAATGTATTTTTTTGTTTAATCATCTCTTCCTCTTTTTATGAAGGGTATTGGTTTGCCAGATATTTTCAGATTCATTTCAGATAAATGATTTTGTGCTTCTGTCATTTGGTGGGTTGATCGCACAGTTTGTTTTGGGGCAGTGCCTTTGCTGAGGGATGGTGAGAGAAAGCACCTCTGGTACTATGTGTTCGTGCCACCTGGTGGCTTTGCTGGGCAGCCTGGGCTTCAGATACACAGTTCAAAACACAGGTGTAAAGTGTCTGTAAAATCCTCTACATTCCAGTACTGTAGTTTTTTTCTACTAACCCAGTGAGAGTTAAACTTTTAGTATATGCAGATCAACTTAAGCTGGTTCTTATCTTTGTTAGCAGTTTTTAGCTTGTGGTTCTTTTGATCTGATATCAATGACATAAGTCAGAGCATTTGTAAATACAGATTCTGAGTGGAATGCACAGATGGTTTGTCTCCAGAACAAAACAAGCCTTCAGTAAAAGGATTTTGTAGGTATTTATAGATAACTATTATCCTGTTGCTAATTACATACTGTGAATTTAAAGTGGAAAATATTCTTTCTTGTCTCACTTAGAATACAAAGAGGTGCCTAATGTTGTGCTGTTTCCCAGCTTCATTAATTGACTGTTTGTTTTTATTTTTCCCC
Source organism: Coturnix japonica (assembly GCF_054131305.1). NCBI lineage: Eukaryota > Metazoa > Chordata > Aves > Galliformes > Phasianidae > Coturnix > Coturnix japonica. Next base: position 13,537,967 of record NC_140671.1, on the reverse strand, counting down.
AGGCGTCAGTATAGGGGTAGGTCCTGTTTAATATCTTTATTGATGATCTGGATGGGGGGATTGAGTGTATCCTCAGTGAGTTTGCAGATGACTCCTCGCTGGAAGGAAGTGTTGATTTGCCTGAGAGTAGGAAGGCCTTACAGAGGGATCTGAATTGGCTGGATCAATGAGCTGAAGGCAATTGTATAAGCTTCAACAAAGTCAAGTGCCAGCTACTGCACTTTGATCACAATATCATGCCACTCCATTTTGCAGGCTTGTGGCTAGAATCTAGATTCTGGTGGTGTTCGTTGACAGCCAGATGAATGTGAGCCAGCAGTGTGCCTGGTAGCCTAGAAGGCCTGGCTTGTATCAGAAATAGTGTTGCCAGCAGGACCAGGGAGGTGATAATCTCTCAGTACTTGGCACTGGTGAAGCTGTGACTTGAGTACTGTGTTCATTTTTGGGCCCCCTCACTACAAGAAAGACCCTGGCACATGTTCATAGAATGGTAATGAGGCTGGTGTGGGGTCTGGAGCATAAGTCTTGTGAGGAGCAGCTGAGGAAGCTGGGGGTATTTAGTCCGGCGAAGAGGAGGCTTGGGGGGAGACCTCATTGCTCTCTACAACTTCCTGAAGGGGGGTTGTGGTGAGGTGAGGTTCAACCTCTTTTTGTGTGTAACTAGTGACAGGGCAAGAGGGAGTGGCTTAGAGTTGTGCCAGGAGAGGTTCTACTGGATGTTCGGAGAAACAACTTCTCAAAAATAGTCATTAGGTATTGGAAAGGTTTGCCCAGGGTGATGGTGGAATCACCATCCCTGCAGACGTCCAAGAAACGTGTAGATGTGGCTCTGAGGGACATAGTGGGCATGCTGGGAGTGGGTTGATGGTTGAACTAGATGACCTTCAGTGGTCTTTTCCAACCTTAAGTCACAGAATCATAGAACCATAGAGTCATTCGTTCTTCTAAGAACCAGCTACACTCTGAAATGCTATACAGGTTGGTTGGTCCTTCTGATCCTTCTCATTTATGGCTCTGTATTATCTTATCCTCAGTGATCCTGCCGTCCTTCAAGAAAGGTGCTTTAGATATACTTCTGTTATACTTCAGCTTGATTGCTTTAAGTGTATCTCTCAATACCACAGTCCAAGGAAATGTGTGTGTACATTCTTCCGGCTAGATAAATAAATAAAAACACAAAGCATCTCTGAAGCTCGGACTCACTGTGTTTATTAAATGTTTTATTAACTTCATAATGACTCACAAAGAAACATTTTAATTTTGATTGTGTGTTTCTGTCTATGCTCTGATTTCTGTTAAAATCAGCTTTTGGATATGTAGAGGGAGAATTTTTTCGGTGAATAAGTGTGTGTTTAGGGCAGGAATGGATGATCCTTGATTTCACATGGTAGATGTTCTTTACCTGCTCTGTACTCATTTTACAAATCATTTCATGCTGTAACAGTAAACAAATGGTGAATTCTTCATCAGATACGTCTGCTACTGTAAGGTCTTTGTCTGATTTCAAAGTTAAAGTCAGGAGTCAAACTAAAAGAAGAAAAAACTAGTTTGATAAGGACGTATAGAAATTCTGCCTTTCTGTAACACAGCTTTGTTGGAAGTAACCGCGGGAGACAAGTCTCATGCTATCATGGTCAACAAGTCTCGTTTATTAGGTGTTACAGCATCTCATTTATACAATCAGTAATAAGTTCATGCATATTGCAAAAGTAAAGCTCAGGATTGGTGGGTTACACATTACTTCATCTGACCTTTGTGGTTAGTCTTATGGATACTTTTTCTTTGCAGCTCTGTCTACACCTTGCTACACATCTTGCTTTTCCCTCAGGCCGTCCCTGCCTCTAGATACATATTTCGTCTTTAGCTACATACCCTGTCTTTTCACATCCTGATTTCTCCATAGCTGCTTAGCCCGTGATCGGCCCTAGGATAGACCGCCTTTGTCTTTAATCACGTTCATTCTTTTACAATTTAACTAGTGGAATCTCTTCATGTCCTTTCTCATGAAGCCATTCTGCATAAACATTCTCCACATAGATCTGACCCACATCAGACGCACAGCAGCTCCCGCCCCATAGATCTGACCCACATCAGCCCCAAAGAAGCTCCTGCCCCATAGATCAGACCCACATCAGCCAAACAGCAGCTCCTGTCCCATAGATCGGACCCACATCACCCCCACAGCAGCTCCAGCCCCATAGATCTAGTCCCATCAGACCCACAGCAGCTCCAGTCCCATAGATCTGACCCACATCTACACCACAGCAGCTCCTGCCCCATAGATCTGACCAAAATGTGCCCCAGAGCAGCTCCTGTCCAAGAGATCTGCCCCACAGCAGCTCCTGCCACATAGATCTGACCCACATCTGCCCCACAGCAGCTCCTGCCCCATAGATCTGACCAACATGTGCCCCACAGCAGCTCCTGCCACATAAATCTGACCCACATCAGCCCCACAGCATCTTCTGCCGCATAGATCTGATGCCCATTAGCCCCACAACATCTTCTGCCCCATCAATCTGACCCACATCTGCCCCACAGAGCCTTCTGCCCTAAAAATCTGACCCACATCTGCCCCACACCAGCTCCTGTCTCATAGATCAGAACAACATCAGCACCACAGCAGCTCCTGCCCCATAGATATGACCCACATCAGCCACACAGCAGCTCCTACCCCATACATCTGACCCACATGTGCCCCACAGCAGCTCCTGCCCCATACATCTGACCCAAATGCGCCCCACAAAAGCTCCTGCCTTATAGATCAGACCATCATCAGCCTCACAACAGCTCCTGCCCCAGAGATCTGACCCTCATCATCCCCACAGCAGCTCCTGCCCCATAGATCTGACGCCCATCAACCCCACAGCATCTTCTGCCCCATCGATCTGACCCACATCTGCCCCACAGAGCCTTCTGCCCTAAAAATCTGACCCACATCAGCCACAGAACAGCTCCTGCCCCATAGATCTGATCCCAATCAGCACCACAGCAGCTCCTGACCCATAGATCTGACACTCATCAGCCCCACAGCAGCTCCTGCCCCATAGATCAGACCCACATCTGCCCCACAGCAGCTCCTGCCCCAATAGATCTGACCCACTTCTGCCCCACAGCAGCTCCTGCCCCATAGATCTTACCCACATCTGCCCCACAGCAGCTCCTGCCCCATACATCTGACCAAAATGCGCCCCACAAAAGCTCCTGCCTTATAGATCAGACCATCATCAGCCTCACAACAGCTCCTGCCCCAGAGATCTGACCCTCATCATCCCCACAGCAGCTCCTGCCCCATAGATCTGACGCCAATCAACCCCACAGCATCTTCTGCCCCATCGATCTGACCCACATCTGCCCCACAGAGCCTTCTGCCCTAAAAATCTGACCCACATCAGCCACAGAACAGCTCCTGCCCCATAGATCTGATCCCAATCAGCACCACAGCAGCTCCTGCCCCATAGATCTGACCCTCATCACCCCACAGCAGCTCCTGCCCCATAGATCAGACCCACATCTGCCCCACAGCAGCTCCTGCCCCAATAGATCTGACCCACTTCAGCCCCACAGCAGCTCCTGCCCCATAGATCTTACCCACATCTCCCCCACAGCATCTCCTGCCCCATAGATCTGACCCACATGCGCCCTACAGCAGCTCCTGCCCAATAAATCTGACACACATATGCCCCACTGCAGCTCCTGCCTTACAGATCAGACCCTCATCAGCCTAACAACAGCTCCTGCCCCATAGATCTACCCCACATCATCTCCTGCTACATAGATGTGACCCTCATCATCCCCACAGCATCTTCTGCCCCATAGATCTGACCCTCAGCAGCAACACAGAAGCACCTGCCCCACAGATATGACCCACATATACCCCACAGCAGCTCCTGCCCCATAGATCTTACCAACATCAGCTCCACAGCAGCACCTACCCCATAGATCTGACCCACATCTGCCCTAAAGCAGCTCCTGCCCATAGATCTGATCCCAAATCTGCCCCACAGCAGCTCCTGCCCCATAGATCTGACCCGCATCAGCCACACAGCAGCTCCTGCCCCATACATCTGACCCACTTGCGCCCCACAGCAGCTTCTGCCTTATAGATCAGACCATCATCAGCCTCACAACAGCTCCTGCCCCATAGATCTACTCCACAGCAGCTCCTGCCCCATAGATCTGACCCTCATAATCCCCACAGCAGCTCCTGCCCCATTGATCTGACTCACATCTGCCCCACTACAGCTCCTGCCCCATAGATCTGACCCACATCTGCCCCGTAGCATCTCCTGCCCCATATATCTGACCCATATCAGATCCACAGCAACGCCTGCCCCATAGATCTCAACCACATGAGCCCCACAGCAGCTCCTGTCCCACAGATCTGACCAAAATAGGCCCCACAGCAGCTCCTGCCCCATAGATCTGACCCTCAGCAGCAACACAGCAGCTCCTGCCCCACAGATCTGACCAACACCAGCACCACAGCAGCTCCTGCCCCATAGATCTGACCAACATCAGCTCCACAGCAGCACCTACCCCATAGATCTGACCCACATCAGCCCCACAGCAGCTCCTGCCACATAGATCTACCGACATGTGCCCCACAACAGCTCCTGCCCCAAAGATCTGATACCCATGTGCCCCACAACAGCTCCTGCCCCATAGATCTGACCAACATGTGCCCCACAGCAGCTCCTGTCTCATAGATCTTACCCACATCAGCACCACAGCAGCTCCTGCCCAATAGATCTGACCCTCATCAGCCACAGAACAGCTCCTGCCCCATAGATCTGACCCACATCAGCCCCAAAGAAGCTCCTGCCCCATAGATCAGACCCACATCAGCCACACAGCAGCTCCTGACCCATAGATCTGATCCCAATCAGCCCCACAGCAGCTCCTGCCCCATAGATCTGACCCTCATCAGCCCCACAGCAGCTCCTGCCCCATAGATCAGACCCACATCTGCCCCACAGCAGCTCCTGCCCCATAGATCTGACCCACATCAGCCCCACAGCATCTCCTGCCCCATAGATCCGACCCACATCTGCCCCTTAGGAGCACCAACCCCATAGATCTGACCAACAGCTTCTCCTGCCACATAGATCTGACCCACATCTGCCCCAGAACAGCTCCCGCCCCATAGATCTGACCCACATCAGCCCCAAAGAAGCTCCTGCCCCATAGATCAGACCCACATCAGCCACACAGCAGCTCCTGACCCATAGATCTGATCCCAATCAGCCCCACAGCAGCTCCTGCCCCATAGATCTGACCCTCATCAGCCCCACAGCAGCTCCTGCCCCATAGATCAGACCCACATCAGCCCCACAGCAGCTCCTGCCCCATAGATCTGACCCACATCTGCCCCATAGCAGCTCCTGCCCAATTGATCTGACCCACATTATCCCCACAGCAGCTCCTGCCCCATAGATCTGACCCACATCAGCCCCAAAGAAGCTCCTGCCCCATAGATCAGATCCACGTCAGCCACACAGCAGCTCCCGCCCCATAGATCTGACCCACATCGGACCCACAACAGCTCCTGCCCCATAGATCAGACCCACATCTACCCCACTGCAGCTCCTGCCCCATATATCTTACCAACATCAGCGCCATAGCATCTCCTGCCCCATAGATCTGACACACATCACCCCCACAGCAGCTCCTGCCCCATAGATCTGACCCACGTCTTCCCCACAGCAACGCCTGCCCCATAGATCTCAACCACATGAGCCCCACAGCAGCTCCTGTCCCACAGATCTGACCCACATAGGCCCCACAGCAGCTCCTGCCCCATAGATCTAACCAACATCAGCTCCACAGCAGCTCCTTCCCTATAGATCTGACCCATATAAACCCACAGCAGCACCTGTTCCGTAGATCTGACACACATCATCCCCACAACTGCTCCTGCCCCAAAGATCTGATATACTTGTGCCCCACAGGAGCTCCTGCCCCATAGATCTGACCCACATCAGCACCACAGCAGATCCTGCCTTAAAGATAAGTCCCTCATCAGCCTCACAACAGCTCCTGCCCCATAGATCTACCCCAGAGCATCTTCTGCCCCATAGATCTGACCCTCAGAAGCAACACAGCAGCACCTGCCCCACAGATATGAACCACATATACCCCACAGCAGCTCCTGCCCCATAGATCTTACCAACACCAGCTCCACAGCAGTACCTACCCAATAGATCTGACCCACATCTGCCCCAAAGCAGCTCCTGCCCCATAGATCTGACCCACATGTGCCCCACAGCAGCTCCTGCCCCATAGATCTCACCCACATCAGCCACACAGCAGCTCCTGCCCCATACATCTGACCCACATGTGCCTCACAGCAGCTCCTGCCCCATAGATCTGACCCACATCAGCCACACAGCAGCTCCTGCCCCATAGATCTGACCCACATCATCCCCACTGTAGCTCCTGCCCCATTGATCTGACTCACATCTGCCCCACTGCAGCTCCTGCCCCATAGATCTGACCCACATCTGCCCCATAGCAGCTCCTGCCCCATATATCTGACCCATATCAGCACCACAGCAACGCCTGCCCCATAGATCTCAACCACATGAGCCCCACAGCAGCTCCTGTCCCACAGATCTGACCCACATAGGCCCCACAGCAGCTCCTGCCCCATAGATCTGACCCTCAGCAGCAACACAGCAGCTCCCGCCCCACAGATCTGACCAACACCAGCCCCACAGCAGCTCCTGCCCCATACATCTGACCAAAGCAGTTCCTGCCCCATTGATCTGACTCACATCTGCCCCACTGCAGCTCCTGCCCCATAGATCTGACCCACATCTGCCCCATATCAGCTCCTGCCCCATATATCTGACCCATATCAGCCACACAGCAGCTCCTGCCCCATACATCTGACCAACATGTGCCCCACAGCAGCTCCTGCCCCATACATCTGACTCACATATGCCCCACAGCTACTCCTGCCCCATAGATCTGACCAACATCTACCCCACAGCAGCTCCTGCCCCACAGATCTCATTCACATGTGCCCAAGAGCAAATCCTGCCCCATAGATCTGACCCACAACTACCCCACAGCAGCTCCTGCCCCATAGATGTGACCCAAATCAGCCCCACACTAGCTCCTGCCCCATAGATCTGACCCTCATCAGCCCCACAGCAGCTCCTGCCCCATAGATCTAGCCTTCATCAGACCCACAGCAGCTCCAGTCCCATAGACCTGACCCACATCTACCCCACAGAAGCTCCTGCCCCATATATCTGACACACAGCACCTCCACAGCAGCTCCTGCTCCATAGATCTGACCCACGTCTTCCCCACAGAAGCTCCTGCCCCATAGATCTCAACCACATGAGCCACACAGCAGCTCCTGTCCCACAGATCTGACCCACATAGGCCCCACAGCAGCTCCTGCCCCATAGATCTAACCAACATCAGCTCTACAGCAGCTCCTTCTCTATAGATCTGACCCACATAAGACCACAGCAGCACCTGTTCCGTAGATCTGACACACATAATCCCCACAACTGCTCCTGCCCCAAAGATCTGATATACATGTGCCCCACAGGAGCTCCTGCCCCATAGATCTGACCCACATCAGCCCCACAGCAGCTCCAGCCCTGTAGATCTGACCCACAGCGGCTCCTGCCCCATAGATCTGACCAACATGTGCCCCAGAGCAGGTCCTGCCCCATAGACCTTACCCACATCAGCCGCACATCAGCTCCTGGTCTATAGATCTGACCCACATGTGCACCACAGCACCTCCTGTCCCATAGATCTGCCCCACAGCAGCTCCTGCCCCATAGATCTGACCCACATCTGCACTACAGCAGCTCCTGCCCCATAGATCTCACTCACATGTGCCCCAGAGCAGATCCTGCCCCATAGATCTGACCCACAACTACCCCACAGCAGCTCCTGCCCCATAGATCTGACCCACACCAGCCCCACAGCAGCTCCTGCCCCATAGATATGACACACACCTGCCCCACAGCAGCTCCTTCCCTATAGATCTGACCCACATAAGCCCCACAGCAGCACCTGTTCCGTAGATGTGACACACATCAGCCCCACAGCAGCTCCTGCCCCATAGATATGACCCACCTCAGCCCCTGCCTCATAGATCTGACCCACATGTGCCCCTTTGCAGGGGGGCTCCTCTGCCTGGTGGTCATGGCGGGCCCCCTCCTCCTTCTCACTCCTAGGGCCCCCAGCTCCATCCTCCCGCCTGAAACAGGGAAAACTTCTACCCTAGCCCTCTTAGCTGCCGACATGGCTGCTAAATGCCACAGCTGTCAGAGGCGAGTGCGTTGCGCGCGGCAGCGGTGACCAAGGTGACGTGGAGAGGGTTCTAAAATGGCGGCCGCACTGCTGGCACTGGTGTTCCACATAGGATGAGGAGGGGGCTGGTAATAGCAGGACAAGGGGAAACTGATTGAAGTTGAAAGAGGGAAGATTTAGGTTGGATGTTAGGGGGAAAGTTGTTTACTAGCAGAGTGGTTAGGCCCTGGAACGGGCTGCCCAGGGAGGTTGTGGATGCCCCGTCCTTGGGGGTGTTCAGGGCCAGGTTGGACAGGGCCCTGGGCAACCTGATCTAGTAAAGGTGTATGTTTGGTGGCCCTGCCAGGCAGGGGGGTTTGTTCTTCATGATCCATGAGGTCCCTTCCAACCTGGGTCATTCTGTGACTCTGTGATACTGGTGTGTGGCTGCTTGTCCCAGCGCGCTGACCTTTTGTCTTCAGGTTCACCAACAAGACTGTAACTGATTTATGGAGGAGGCAAGTGATGGGTGCTACTGAGTGACAATCAACATCACTTTGTGGACATTTGAAAGCACCTTCCTCCAGAGCTGTTCACCTCCAGAAGAGGGGGCTCAGAAGTGTTTACTGGCAGAAGATCTGGCTCCAGCTTGGTATGGAAAAACTGGGGAATGATACCATCGTGTCCGGTGAAGAACAAGAAGCAGGTGGGCGTCCCTGCTCCCTCTTGTCTGCTGGCAAGGTTCAGATGAGATCCCAGAGCCAGAAGCTGCCATTCCAAGGAGAGCTTACTCAACCATTTTGGATTTGAGCTGTCACACCAAGGAGAGCTGACTGAACCACGTTGGACTTATTTGTAAGTTTATACTATCATTGGAAACTGTTGCCGTGGTCACAGGCATCGTCAGCGGAACAACAACTCCTGATGACCCACCACTACTGAAGATCAATGACTGAACTACTAAACACGTCAGATCCATGGTGGTGACTCTCTCTCCCTCTTGCTTCCTATAAAGACTCCTTGATTCTTTTTCCTGTCTTTTCTATTGCCCGCCTTCCCTTCCTAATCACCCTAAATCGTAATAGCGTCCGTCCTCCAACATTTGAACCATGCTCAGGCATACACGTATGGACCTCCTCTCCTTCCTATAAATTGGAGCAGGACAGAGAACCACAAGGATTGTCAGCTCCCAAGTCATGCAAGTATTGCACACAACACAGATAACTTCATCTGTTGGCCCCGCTGTCTCTGCATACCACCAAGCAAGGACCTGCAGTGCCCAGGCGAGACGATGTGCCTGGCAGTGCAAAGCCAGCCCACGTGTGTGCAGATGGCAAGGAGCGTGTGGCACTGTGCACCGACAGCCCTTGCCTGCCCAGGACTGCGTGTGGAGGGCGTTCTCCACTGCAGCCCTGCCCAACAGTCAGTAGGGGTGTGCGGCCATGATGGCAGTAATGAACAAACTGCTGCTTCACAAAGATCTTGGCCCGATTAGAAATCTTTGAGTAGTGCTGTTACAGCAGACAGAATGTGATAAGCGCAAGTAGTCTCCTACACTTCACATCCTTGCTACTTCATTCTGGGTGTTGTCACTGAGCAGCATCTAACACAAGTTCTGCCCTGGTCAGCTGGCTGCCTTAGCTTGAGCCCTGATGGCAACGCTGTGACGTGATGTTAGTATTGCTGTTTTCTCCTCGTCAGAATACTCTGCCTTTTGAAGGAAGCAGCTTCTTGGTTATTTTGTTTTGTTGTTGAATTTTATTGAATTAATTTACAATATCTATATTCCATATAGTTATAGATGTTTTGAATATGATCATCTGTGGTGCTGAGAATTTTTGTAGAAAAGGTATACTCAGTTCGGAAGGTGTAATAAGGATGTTAAAGAAAGAACCCCCTGTTGTGTTGACCAGTGATGATGCTCCCACCCCCTGACCAATGGTGGAGAGGAGCATGAAGAGAGAGGTGGTGCTGGGGGGATCTTGGGGCTGCTGGGCCTGTCATACTTTTTCCAGGCAGAGGTTTTACAGGTGTTGCCCCCATGCCGACCCTGTGGGGGGGGGGGCACTCCCACATCCTGAAGGATGGAGGAGAGGAGCGGGAGGGCAGAGTTGGTGCTGTGGGGGGCTGGGAGCTGTGGGGCCTGGTATGCTTTCCCCTGGCTGTAGTTTTCTGGGTGTCGGATGATGCCCTCAAACTGCCACCCTGTGGGGGCTGCTCCAACCTCCTGAAGGATGGTGAAGGAAAGTTGGTGACAGTTCCTGGGGGGGACAGGGGGCTGCTGGGCCAGTTGGCTTCCCCCAGGCAATGGTCGTCCATCTGTTGGATGATGTCCCCAGGTCTATACTCTGCTGGGGTCGCTTCCATCCCCTGATGGATGGTGGAGGGGAGGGTGAGGGCAGAGATGGTGCTGGAGGCTGACAGGCCTCTCAAGCTTCCCTGAGGCAGTGGCTGCCTGCGGGTGACACTTTGAGGGAGCCACTGCCAACCCCTGAAGAATGGTGGTGGGGGACGGGAGGGTGGTGTTGATGCCAGGGTGCTGCTGTTTGGGTGCCAGCCGATGACTGCAAGCTTCCAAACCAGGTGGGTCCCTCCTGTCCCCTGAAAGAGGTGTTGATGCCCAAGGTGGATAGGGGCCACTGGGCATGATGTACTTCCCAGGGGCCACGGAGCCTGGGCTGGTGGGCTACGGGGGCTGCACTGGGGGCAGCTGAGCCCGACAGCCGTCAGGCCTGGCAGGGGCCGCTCTGGTGATGCTCTGCAGCTGGTGGGCAGATTGTCACTGCACAGGCACCGGTTGTTTGTGCCACGTCTTTTCTGTGCGGCGCACTGAGGCGAGCAAGCTGTTTGTCCAAGCGTGAGGTGTTGCTGCAGGCAATATGCTGGACTGCAGCATCTTCAGCAAGGCGCCTGCAGGGAGAGAAACGTGCTGAGGGCACAGGAGAACCCCCTGCTCTCCTTCCTCACAGTGCATGATAGAGTCACTCTCAGCTCCGGGCCTGTCTCAGGCCCAGCAGTAAGAACATGCAGCAGGAATGGCGAGGCCAGTTAAATGTCTGACAGTGTCAATCTCAGACAGTGTTAGGCAACAACTAACTGGCTTCTCTATGCTGCTTTAACTAGAAATGCCTCCTTGCTCACAGGATCCCTATAGTAAAGAGAGGGGGCAGGATGGGGTTGGGGGTGAACAAGAACTCACTGGTTTATCTGCCTCCGTTGTCGGACAAGACGATAGCACGAAAACATTGCCATCAGCATGGTAATGAAGATAGCCACACCAAATCCCAGGCAGTACTTCTTGATAAAATTATTGTCTGCGGCATTTGCGTGTTCCTCACCATCCGCACCTGGAAAAACAATGTGGATCTGTTTCACCAGCTGCTGCTTTGAGTGACGTGGACAAGAACAACCACAGGAAGGATCCCGCTCCGGGCTGCTGTTGTGCCTGGTGGCTCAGGGGAAGCACAGCAAGCTCTGGAATGCAGGGTCTGTGCACAGGAGGTACTATGGAGGGTCCTGTTTCCTCTCCTTATCTGCTGAATGTGGTTCTGGTGGCCTAGTTCCCAAAAGGACAAAGTTCCTAAGTCCCTGGGAACTGGCTGCAGTGGGAGGGGAGCAACCTCTAACCACGGCCACGGAGCTCTATGAGCGGCCCTTACCTGGAGTGACAGTTGTTGCGTGCATGGCCTCTATTACTCTCAGGGGGACAGTCAGTGTGCGAACTCTGCCGTTCCAAAATGCAAGCCAGCGCATAGGTGCTCCACCTGTCTCTTTAGAAAGGAGGTAAGGGAGTGGGACTGTAAGTAACTGCTTCTCATCAGGAAGATGGTGCAGTTTCTCCACATGTATTTCTAGAAATTCAGTTTCACAAGCCTTTCAGGGAACAGACGGAAATACACCTACCACGTGCTTTGTCCTTCATGATTTTCATTAGCAGAGGGGGCAGTGTCTGCAGATATTTTCCTGTTTCCAGGGCCTCTTTCTGTTTCTCAGGACCTAAACAGAAAGCATTAAGATAACTTTCAGACAAACAAGATATTAAACTGAACGGTCTTTTCAGTGAAGTCAGTAACGACAACAGCCACCCCTGGGATGCCTGTGGGGTTCCAGCACAACTAAGGATTTAGCACGGCCTTCCCTGGAGGCACTTCTGCAACCAAAGAATGAGAACTTTTCACCACACACTGCAGCTTACCTAAACGCATAACGGCATCACTGAATGGGACCAGGGCATTGTGCGAGGGCAGGGCACACACACACAGGTGTGCATTCTCACTCACACCTGCAGACGCGCCTGGCTGACATTAGGACTGTGAGCTGGCATCTCTCAAAGGAAGTAAAATCTCATGACATGGTATGCTGTAATTTCTCTCTTCCTTAGGGACCTGCAGTGACTGGAAGGGGCTCAGGTGATGACATGGCACTCAGACCTGGGTCAAAAGTTGCAAAGCTGCAGAGAAGCCAGGTGGGCAGTTGGCTGGCACTCAGCAGCTTTCCAGATACTCTCTCCAGGCCATGTAAAACAATCTTCAGAGAAGGCATAGAAGAACATTTGGCCCCTCAAGGTTTTTTTAGTGGGGAGATCTCTGATGTATGGAGACAAAGTCAACGGGATGCTGGGAGCATGCAGCACCCAAGAAACAGTGACTACCCAAGCTTCTCATGGAGAAGAAATCACCAGGCAGTGAAAAGATGAACCCCTCCTGAACTTCCACAACCAAATATGAGCAAAGATCATGAGATGAAGACTGGTGACTTACGTCTGGCATCCACCCCAGGCTCAGGGACGCGACTTTGCTTTCGAAATGCACCAAAGGGGCCTGCAGGCACAAGAGTGATCAGACACAGGTGAGGAGAGCTTCCGCTGTGCACTGGGGTCTGCCTTGTTTTTTTTCCTCCAGTGACCTGTGAGGACTGGCTGCAGGTCAGGGAATGACATGGCCCAAACAGCAAAGGAATAGGAGCAAAGACTGGCAAGGGCCGCCTTCCCACTGAAATGTGACAATTCTCCAAGTAAAGAAATACTAATGACTGATCTGTGTACGACCTTCAAAGCACAAAGAGACTTGAAAGACCTTTGGAGAGCCTTACGTACCCAAAAAAGCTATTATAGCACTAATTTTTCGACTTCCAAGGAAACAGACACTCACAACTTACCTCGGAGTTTCCCCTGAGGCACAAAAGCAGTCTCCTTCCAGTCATCTGAGGAAGGAGTACCAATGTCATCATCTAGAAGAAAGAACAGAAGAGGGATGTTCCCATTGCATGCTGTGATCTTCCTCTCCCTTAGTGACAGGGAAGGGGCCAGGGAAGGGGACAGGTAACAGGATGGGAGACTCAGGCCTTGATCGCCAAAGCTATAGAGGGGCCAGGGTGACCTGGAGCCTAGCACTCGGCAGCTTTACAAATGCTCCCTCCTGGCCACATGCAGCACCCCTCCGGGACCGCGTGGAAGAGCATACAAAGAAAAGGTGCCTGAAACACACTGGGCTACAGCTGGGGGTCTCTGTTGGGAACCAGGATTTTTCTATGGGGAGCATCAGGCAGCTGGAGCAGAAATGCTCATGCTTTTCCCAGCACACACCTTCCACGTTCTCCCCTGGGACACCCCCAGGATGAAGAGCATGCTCCACCCAGCCAGCGGCAGAGCCGTGGGAGCACAGGGCTTCCTCATGCCCTTGCCCAGCTCCTGTGGTGCTGCCTGTCCCCCTTTTCCAATACCCCCCCGCCCCCATCGAAGGCAGCCTTAGGGCTATAAGGCACAGAGCCACTGGAACCAGAACCTGGGCTTCTCACTCTCATTTCCGCTTATTTTTTACCCCATCTCTGCCCACCCACCTGCTCCTGCTGCTCTCCCTGGAGCAGCACAAGTCTCCTGACAACACATGGCTATCAGTAGGAGGACGGCAAGGCAGGTGGGGGCCGTGGCCCCCAGTACTCGTGCCATGCTGCTACCACCACTGCTACAGCCACAACGAGTGCTGCTATTGGGGCACAGAACACCTAGAGCACGCAGCTGGGCATTGTGATCTTGTGGCACAAGGCAGCAATGTGGCAGGGCATAGTGACCTCACATCCCCAGGCTGCTGGCTGGGCCTCCCCACGGGCTGCTCCTCCTGTGACGCAGGGCTGCATAGAGTGGGTGCTTGTGGCACCCCTTAGTGGGTGAGTGCCAGGCTGCTGGGGAAGAATTACTGGGAGCGTGTCCCACTGGGTAGATCTGTTCCACCGCAAGGACCAGGCTCCCCCTGGGATTGTTATGGACGCTGAGGATTCCCAGTCATCTAGAGCAGCAGGAGACCATGGCAGATATTTTCACATTTACATTGTGCAAATATAGAATTGTGGAATGGTTTGGGTGGGAAGGGACATTAAAGACCCAGAGACTCTGTCAAAGGATAAAGAAAATCGCTCCAGTGTTGTTTTTACTGCTTTGTGCAAATCAAAAGATTGCATTTTGTCTTTTAATGGCCAAAAAAGCCATTTCTTCAGGGACACTGTATTTGTTGTCACAGACTCTAACAAAAATGCAAACTGAGCTTTATCTGTAGCATCAATACTTTAGTATTTCGTATCTTGTATTTGACAGTTCCCTCCCAGCCAGTTGCCCGTGCCTTTCTCTCAGCCCATGAGAGCACCACTTACTGCCTCTGGGAACTTGGAAACTGGCAGCATGATGGCCAGCACACACACAAGGTGCTCGTGACGCAGCTCCAGACGGCTCTCCTGAGGCCCAGCTTCATTTCACGGCCACTCACGCTCTGCTGCTGGACATTCTGCAACGGAAAAGCCACCGGATGCAAATCCCATCCCTCACAGATGGTATCAGACCCCTGCTCTCATGGCAGTCACCACCGCCCGGCATTGGACAGCGCTTCCACTGCCCTTGCTCCTGCCACAAGACACCAACGTCTGCTTCTAGTTCGGCTCCACCATGGGATCCTGTTTGCAACAGAAAAACACACGGAGGCTGCCAGCCACTGCAACACGCGCTGTGAAACCCCTGGCACTGCTGAGTCCCATGAGCAGAGGAGAGAAGCGTCTGCCTGCCATGGACGGGCTGCGGCGGGATTGAATCCTGCCTTCCAATCGGGACACCCCCAGGGAGAGCCTCCCTGGGGACCCAAAGACTTATGGCAGCGCCAACACAGCAGGCAGAAACGCGACGTGCTCCTGACTGCCCGCACTGTTCAAAGCTCCCTGACTTGCGGAATCAAACTCTATAATCCAGAGATGGGTTATAAAGCAGGTATGTTTTATTCCAGCGCTGGGTGCAAGGGGGATAGCTCCTCCAAACTTGCACACCAACTTGTAAAACCGTGATACAGATATAGGTACACCTCATGCATAGTCAATGATTTCCCGTAATTCTAACATGCATCCCTTAATTCTAATACACATTCTTTATCATGCAGACCCCCTCTTGTTATCGCCCATCTTGTCAGGGAGATGCAAATATCAAGAGAGGAGTTGCAACACCTAATCCCCTTCTCACCAGGTGTCTCAGGGAGTTCTCACTCCTTAATCTTCATCCTTCCTGCTCTTCCAGACCCACTGTCTCCATTCCTTGTTATTCTAACTAAATCATTTTCTGTAAACTACCTTTAACTATCCCCCTTTTAGCCCCCCTTTATTCTGAATTCCAGCAGAGCATCTGTTTTCTGCTTCCCTGTTCATCCCTCCCTCTCCTTCTCCCTCCCTCCGCCCTATGACGGCAGCCCTTCAAAGCAACCAACACAACCACGCCAAACCGCAGCCCGGACTCGTCCCGCTCACTGCAATCCAGACCCACTCCATCCGTACAAACCTTCATACATGCCGTTTCTTAACCGGGCCTCGGCGCCACCCGGATCTTACAGCCAGCGAGCGGCCAGCAAACGAACGGACGTCTTCCTCTTGGTGCCGCACAGCCCAGCACGGCCGGAGCCGCACCACACGATCCGGGCCGGGGCCGGCTCAGGCTCTGCCTCCAGGCTTTTGGGGCCGGCCGGGTGACTCCGCAGCACAGCGAGACCGTGGAGCCGCCCGGGAGCCGCCTCTGGGTGCCGGCAGCGCCGCGAGCTCCTCCCCTGACAGCCCCTCCGTGCCCCCGCACCGAGGCCCGACCCCGTTCGCAGCACAGAGCCCGCTCCTCCCGGCCCCGCTCATGGCCGCCATGGCCCGGAAGTGCTCTCCGCCGACTGCAGGAAGCACTTCCTGTCACTGTCACGTGGCTCAGGCCGGGCTGGGGCCTGTTGGGGGGGGGGGCAGCTGCTAGATCTTCTGCCAGTAAACACTTCTGAGCACCCTCTTCTGGAGGTGAACAGCTCTGGAGGAAGGTGCTTTCAAATGTCCACAAAGTGATGTTGATTGTCACTCAGTAGCACCCATCACTTGCCTCCTCCATAAATCAGTTACAGTCTTGTTGGTGAACCTGAAGACAAAAGGTCAGCGCGCTGGGACAAACAGCCACACACCAGTATCACAGAGTCACAGAATGACCCAGGTTGGAAGAAACCTCATGGATCATGAAGAACAAACCCCCTGCCTGGCAGGGCCACCAAACATTCACCTTTACTAGATCAGGTTGCCCAGGGCCCTGTCCAACCTGGCCCTGAACACCCCCAAGGACGGGGCATCCACAACCTCCCTGGGCAGCCCGTTCCAGGGCCTAACCACTCTGCTAGTAAACAACTTTCCCCCTAACATCCAACCTAAATCTTCCCTCTTTCAACTTCAATCAGTTTCCCCTTGTCCTGCTATTACCAGCCCCCTCCTCATCCTATGTGGAACACCAGTGCCAGCAGTGCGGCCGCCATTTTAGAACCCTCTCCACGTCACCTTGGTCACCGCTGCCGCGCGCAACGCACTCGCCTCTGACAGCTGTGGCATTTAGCAGCCATGTCGGCAGCTAAGAGGGCTAGGGTAGAAGTTTTCCCTGTTTCAGGCGGGAGGATGGAGCTGGGGGCCCTAGGAGTGAGAAGGAGGAGGGGGCCCGCCATGACCACCAGGCAGAGGATGGGTAAGAGAGCCATATTCCATCATGCCTGGACCAGCCCCGTGACCACCACCCATGTGGAGCCTATGGAGGTGGATCCACCTCCAGATGAGCGAATGGAGGTGGATCCACCTCCAGATGAGCGAATGGAGGTGGATCCACCTGCAGAGGAGCCCATGGAGGTGGATCCACCTGCAGAGGAGCCCACGGAGGTGGATCCGCCCGCGGCATAGCTGGCCTGGCACCACACCACCGTGCCAGGCCCCGCGCTGGCATGGTCACAGCTCCACCGTGGCTGGTCCAGGCGCTGAGCTCCTTACCCGCTGCACGGCCCCCGCCCCCTGCATTAGCTGGGTGGCATTTTTGTAACATCTGTTCCTCCTTTGGGCCTATTCTGCAGCCACATTCTGTGGGCCCCCAGTCCCATCTTTACCCTGTTTGTTCCAGTCCCTGTTTCTATAGTTGGTTTTTGGGTTTAGTTTAGTTTTAGAGTTAGGTGTAGGTTGTTGTTAGTGTTTTTGAGTTAGGCATAGGTTATTGTTTGTGTTTTTGAGTTAGGCATTGCTTATTGTTCATTTTTTAGTGTTAGGAGTAGGTTAGGAGTAGGTTTAGTGTTAGTAGTTGGTGTTTTCCTGTTAGGAGTTTGTTCCTCTTCATTCTTTAGTGTTAGGAGTAGATTGTTGTTCCCATAGTAGAGTTAGGCATAGGTTACTGTTGGTACTGTAGGGTTAGGCGTGGGTTCCTACCAGCAGCTGGCAGCAAACAGCGCTCGCTCGGTAAGCACACGTCTGCTTTCTCCCCCGGAGCCGTGAGTGCGACTGCCATGAGAGCGGAGGTCTGATGCCATCTGCGAGGGATGGGATTTGCATCCGGTGGCTTTTCCGTTGCAGAATGTCCAGCAGCAGAGCGTGAGTGGCCGTGAAATGAAGCTGGGCCTCAGGAGAGCCGTCTGGAGCTGCGTCACGAGCTTCCTGCATGGCCAGCGCAAGGTAGGTGTGCCTTACTGTAAGCGTGCGCTGAAGCAGTGTTGGTTAAGCACGGCTCACTCCTCTGTCTGCAACAGATGGGCTTTCTGCGCGCTTTATTGCTGTGGCCGGCGTTGAACAGCACAGCAGCAGCGAGGCCTCGAACATGTCCACAACCAGGTACGTGAATGTGAGTAAATTTAGCTGTGTGAATGATGTTATTGTTCATATTAGTAAGGCAGTATTCACATGTGTGTGATGGAGCTCAGGGATAGGTTTATTCTTGCCTGGTAAATTTTCCCTTCTTTGACACCCACCCGTCCTCTTGCTTCTCTTCCCCTCACCTGTAAGTGCAGCAATACTGAAGGCTGAGGGCTCTTCTCCGAGGCAGGCGCTAAAGGGCAATTGAAATGCAAGTTTGTTGTCCCTCTTTGTTCTTGGGTCGGTAGCCCAAGGTGACCAAGCTTCAGAGCACTTCTCTAAGTCAGCCTGGAAATGTTTCTAGCAGGAAGTAACTCCATCACAGTGCCTGAGAGTAATGATGCCTCTTTTTCCCCCCTCACAGCAGGCAGCCTCCATAAGAGAGCAGTAGAGCAGCAGGCTGTCTGTGCTATGGCTGCTGAACTGCATTTCTGGCCACCTGAGATCCCTGAGCCCATGCTAATGAAGAACATGCTGCGCCACAGACTCTTCTACGGAGCCGTTTTGCAGCTTCTCTGTGCTGGCCATCATGCTGCCAGTTTCCAAGTTCCCAAAGGCAGTAAGTGGTGCTCTCATGGGATAGGAGAAAGGCACGGGCAACTGGGTGGGAGGGAACCATCTGTAACTGTTGCCAGCAGCCTGGAGGTGCCAGCTCAGTCTTATCCTGTGGCTACTGCTGCTCCCTATGAGCTGCCAGGCAGAGGGTCCTCCCGCCCGTGCAGGGACCGCCTTGCAGGAAAGGGCTTTAGGCTCTGGTTTGTGTGGGATTTGGGGAACGAGACAGGGGTGGAGTTTCTTGTGTGCCCGACTGTCAGGAAGGCGGTTCCCAGTTCTGGCAGCCCAACGTGCCCAG
This sequence comes from Coturnix japonica, assembly GCF_054131305.1. Taxonomy (NCBI): domain Eukaryota; kingdom Metazoa; phylum Chordata; class Aves; order Galliformes; family Phasianidae; genus Coturnix; species Coturnix japonica. The sequence continues at coordinate 13,518,709 of NC_140671.1, read as the reverse complement.
CAGGGTGACTTGAGCTCCCAAAGCGAGCCGCCAACCAGTTGTTAGCTGAGAAGGTTCCCTGAGCGTTTCCGAATTGATTCTTGTAGGACTCGGAGAGTCTGGGGACTGAGACTTGGGAGAGAGTGAAGAAAGCTGAGGCAAGGCAAGCGCTGCTCAGCTGAGGAAGAAAGCCGAGAAGGAAAGCAGAAAGCAACGATGATGGCCTGAGCAAGAAGCTACAAAGGACAGCAGAACCACCTGCAGCGCTTCCTCGGAGGTGGCACCAAAACCTGCTGACTGAACAGTCCAGTTTACCGGCACAGCCGTGCTTTCCCTGTCATGGACGGTGGAGATGATGGAAGTGAACTGGACAGGAAGGACTTGTGCTGCGTTAGAAGCAAAGAGGGCTTCACCTGTGCAGGACTTGGTGTACGGCAAGAGCTGGAGACGCTGCGTTCCTTCAGGGTGTGTCTCTTGAGGTCCAGGCCTGGTGTAGGGTTAGGTTGAAATAGGGCTGGCTGGGACTGGAGAGGGAGGAGGTGACGTAGCCCTGGGGTTTGGCTTCTCCTTGGGTCTGACTGGAGGCTGAGTGACTGATTGCTAAGCGGCAATCCTGGGCACTGGGGCTTCATTTTGGGGTGTGGGCGGGGTAATAAATAGAAGCCGAGTCCTTTTGTACGCAATAAAATTGAAGCGAACTTTCTAAACCTGGTGCTGCCTCTTTCAGTAGCTGGTCAGAACGTCCCTCGCTCGGGCTGGCAATCACAGGGCGATGAAGCGGTCGGCTTCACGTCTCTCCCTTGACATGGTGCAGTGCAGGTTTTCCCCCGTTTCCTTGTTGGTCTTCCCAACCTGTGGCCTTTCAGCCAACCCGTAAGTGCTGGTGACAGGCTGTGAGCATCTCCTTGCTCTCTGAGGACTGACAGAAAGAAACCAGAGGAGGGGAAGCAGCCCGGCACGAAGAAGGGTGTCCCGTGCTCAGCCCCTTGAGTTGGCCTCTCTTCCCTGAGGGTTCTTTCAGCTTCTGATGCACCGTGTGCTGCTGTTTGCCCTGGGAAGCCCAGCTGCACGCTGGCAGCCGTGGCCTGTGCATCAGCCTCCCCTTGAGGCCCAAGGAGTTGTTTGTTTTTATGTATTCAGTATTGGTGTGGCATTTTGTTGTTTTGTTCAGCTTTGAGATCAAGGGGTAATTTAACACCGTTGGAAGTAATTGGGGTTCAGGAGTAGCACATGCAGAATTTTGATCACGCAGCAAGTTGTGATTTCTACTGTGTTGAAGAACTGGCACACACATATACGCCTGCAGCCGGAGCTTGATTGACTCTCGTCAATACGGCCTTCCAAAGCCCGGCCCTGGGGAGCTGTCCAAAAATTTTCCAACATTTTGTATTACCTAAGTTTATTTTAAACAGCCAAGGAGGAGTAATCTCTTAAAGGCTTTTTTAAAGGCATTGGACTAGGTTTTGATTATCACGTCTCAGGAAGCTTCTGCATTCCACCTAGTGCTAATGGGATAAATCAAGAGCAGATTACACAAGAGATTCAGGCCTTGCTGCCAGTCTTTTATGAATCAGAACTTTGTTTCATGTTGCCAGATATTCTGGTTTCCTTTTCAGGAGATTCCTTTGCTGTATATTAAGAAGGCCAAGGGCATCCTGGCCTGCATCAGAAAAAGTGTTGCCAGCAGGAGCAGAGAGGTGATTGTCCCCTGTTCTCAGCACTGATGAGGCCGCAGCTCGAGTGCTGTGTTCAGTTTTGGGCCCCTCAGTGCAAGGAAGACATGGAGGCCCCGGAACGCGTTCAGAGGAGGGCAACAAAGCTGGTGAGGGATCTGGAGCACAGGCCGTATGAGTTGAGGCTGAGGGAGCTGGGATTGTTCAGCCTGGAGAAGAGGAGGCTCAGGGGAGACCTCATTGCTTTCTCTAACTTCCTGAAGGGAGGCTGTAGTGAGATCCGGATGTAGTGTGTAGGTCAGATCTATGAGGCAGGAGCTGTTGTGGGGATGATGTGGGTCAGATCTATGGGACTGGAGCTGCTGTGGGTCTGATGGGGGCTAGATCTATGGGGCAGGAGCTGCTGTGGGGAAGACGTGGGTCAGATCTATGGGGCAGGAGCTGCTGTGGGGTTGATGTGTGTCAGATCTATGGGGCAGGAGATGCTATGGCGCTGATGTTGGTAAGATATATGGGGCAGGAGCTGCTGTGGGGTAGATGTGGGTCTGATCTATGGGGCAAGAGCTGTGGTGGGTCCGATGTGGGTCAGATCTATGGGGCGGGAGCTGCTGTGTGGCTGATGTGGGTCTGATCTATGGGGCAGGAGCTTCTTTGGGGCTGATGTGGGTCAGATCTATGGGGCGGGAGCTGTTCTGGGGCAGATGTGGGTGAGATCTATGTGGCAGGAGCAGCTGTCGGTCAGATCTATGGGGTTGGAGCTCCTAAGGGGCAGATGTGGGTCGGATCTATGGGGCAGGAGCTGCTGTGGGGCTGGTGTTGGTCAGATCTGTGGGGCGGGAGCTGCTGTGTGGCTGATGTGGGTCAGACCTATGGGGCAGGAGCTGCTGTGGGGCCTATGTTGGTCAGATCTGTGGGACAGGAGCTGCTGTGGGGCTCATGTGGTTGAGATCTATGGGGCAGGCGTTGCTGTGGATCTGATATGGGTCAGATATATGGGGCGGGAGCTGCTATGGGGCAGATGTGGGTCAGATCCATGGGGCAGGAGCTGCAGTGGGGCAGATGTGAGTCAGATCAATGGGGCAGGAGCTGCTGTGGGGATGATGAGGGTCAGATCTGTGAGGCAGGAGCTGCTGTGGGACAGATCTAAGGGGCAGGAGCCGCTGTGGGGCACATGTGGGTCAGATCTATATGGCAGGAGCTGCTGTGGGGCTGCTGTGGGTCATATCTATGGGGCAGGAGCTGCTGTGGGGATGATGTGGCTCAGATCTATGAGGCAGGAGCTGCTATGGGGCAGATGTGGGTGAGACATATTGACAGGAGCTGCTGTGGGGCATATGTGGATCAGATCTATTGGGCAGGAGCACCTGTGGGGCAGATGTGGGTCAGATCTATGAAGCAGCAGCTGCTGTTGGGCACATGCATGTCAGATTTATGGGGCAGGAGCTGCTGTGGAGATGATTTGGGTGAGATCTCTGGGGCTGGAGCTGCAGAGGGGCTTATGTGGGTCAGATCTATGGGGCAGGAGCTGCTGTGAGGCTGATGAGGGTCACATCTATGGGCCAGGAATTGCTGTGGGGTAGATATGGCTCATATCAATGGAGCAGGAGATGCTGTGGGGCAGATCTATGGGGCAGAAGCTGCTGTCGGGTATATTTGAGTCAGATGTATGGGGCAGGAGCTGCTATGGGGAGATATGAATCTGATCTATGGGGCAGGAGCTGCTGTGGGACAGATCTATGGGACAGGAGCTGATGAGGGGCTGATATGGGTCAGATCTATGGGGAAGGAGCTGCTGTGGGGCAGATGTGGGTCAGATCTACGGGGCAGGAGCGGCTGTGCGTCAGATCTATAGGACAGGAGCGGCTGTGGGGCTGATGTGCGTCAGATCTATAGGACAGGAGCTGCTGTGGGGCTGATGTGCGTCAGATCTATAGGACAGGAGCTGCTGTGGGGCTGCTGTGGGTCAGATCTATGGGGCAGGAGCGGCTGTGGGGCAGATCTATGGGACAGGAGCTGCTGTGGGGCACAAGTGAGTCAGATCTATAGGGCAGGAGCTCCTGTGGGGCAGATGTGGGTCAGATCTATGAAGCAGCAGCTGCTGTGGGGCACATGTATGTCAGATCTATGGGGCAGGAGCTGCTATAGAGCTGCTGTGGGTCAGATCTATGGGGCAGGATCTGCTGTGGGTCATATGTGGGTCAGATCTATGAGTTAGGAGCTGCTGTGGGTCAGATCTATGGGGCAGGAGCTGCTAAGGGGCACATGTGGGTAAGATCTCTGAGGCAGGGGCTGAGGTGGGTCATATCTATGGGGCAGGAGCTGCTGTGTGGCTGATGTGTGTCAGATCTACGGAACAGGTGCTGCTGTGAGGCTTATGTGGGTCAGATCGATAGGGAAGGAGCTGCTGTGGGGCAGGTGTGTGTCATATCTATGGGGCAGGAGCTGCTGTGGGGCTGATGTGGGTCAGATCAATGGGGTAGGTGCTGGTGTGGGGCTGATGTGGGTAAGATCTATGGGGCAGGAGCTGGTGTGGGGCTGATTTCGGTCAGATCTATGGGGCAGGAGCTGCTGTGGGGTAGTTGTGGGTCTGATCTATGGGGCAGGATCTGCTCTGGGGCACATGTGAGTGAGATCTATGGGGCAGGAGCTGCTGTGGGGTAGATGTTGGTCAGATCTATGGGGCAGGAGGAGCTGTGGGGCATATGTGAGTCAGATGTATGGGGCAGGAGCTGCTGTAGTGCAGATGTGGGTCAGATCTATGGGGCAGGAGCTGCTGTGGGGTAGTTGTGGGTCAGATCTATCGGGCAGAATCTGTTCTGGGGCACATGTGAGTGAGATCTATGGGGCAGGAGCTGCTGTAGTGCAGATGTGAGTCAGATCTATGGGGCAGGAGCTGCTTTGTGTCAGATCTATGGGGCAGGAGATGCTATGGGGCTGATGTTGGTAAGATCTATGGTCAGGAGCTGCTGTGGGGTAGATGTTGGTCAGATCTATTGTGCAGGACCAGCTCTGGGGTATATGTGTGTCAGATCTATGGGGCAGGAGCTGCTGTGGGGCACATGTGGGTCAGATCTATGGGGCCAGAGTTGCTGTGGGGTTGATGTGGGTCAGATCTATGGGGCAGGAAATGCTGTGGGGCTGATTGCGGTAAGATCTATGGGGCAGGAGCTGCTGTGAGGCAGATGTGGGTCAGATCTATTTGGAAGGATCTGCTGTGGGGTAGAGGTGGGACTGATCTATTGGGCAGGAGCTGCTGTGGGGCTGATGAGGGTCAGATCTATGGAGCAGGAGCAGCTGTGGGGCACATGTGGGTCAGGTCTATGGGACAGGTTCTGCTGTGGGGCTAATTGGGGTATGATCTATTGAGGCAGGTGCTGCTGTGGGTCAGATCTACGGGGCAGGAGCTGCTATGGGTCACATGTGTATCAGATCTATGGGGCAGGAGCTGCAGTGGGGCAGATGTGAGTCAGATCAATGGGGCAGGAGCTGCTGTGGTGCACATGTGGGTCAGATCTATGGGGCAGGAGTTGCTGTGGGGCAGATGTGGGTCTGATCTATGGGGCAGGAGCTTATGTGGGTCAGATCTATGGGGCAGGAGTTGCTGTGGGGCACATGTGGGTCAGATCTATGGGGCATAACCTGCTGAGGGGTATATGTGGGTCATATCTATTGGGCTGGAGCAGCTGTGGGTCTGATGAGGGTCATATCAATGGGGAAGGAGATGCTGTGGGTTAGATCTATGGGGCAGAAGCTGCTGTCGGGCATATGTGAGTCAGATCTATGGGGCAGGAGCTGCTGTTGGTCAGATGTGGTTCAGATCTATGGGGCAGGAGCTGCTGTGGGGCTGATGTTGGTCAGATCTATGGGGCAGGAGCTGCTGTGAGGCTGATGAGGGTCACATCTATGGGCCAGGTATTGCTATACATCTGACTCACATATGCCCGAAAGGAGCTTCTGCCCCATAGATCTAACCCACAGCAACAGCTACACCATTGATATGACCCACATCTGCCCCACAGCAGCTCCTTCCCAATAGATATGAACCACATGTGCCCCACAGCAGCTCCTGCCCCATAGATCTGACCGACAGCTTCTCCTGCCCCATATATCTGACACACAGCAGCTCCTGCCCCATAGATCAGACCCACATCTGCCCCACAGCAGCTCCTGCCCCATAGATCTGACCCACATCAGCCCGACAGCAGCTCCTGCCACATAGATCTTACCCACGTCTACCCCACAGCAGCTCCTGCCCTACAGATCTGACCCACATCAGCCCCACAGCAGCTCCTGCCACATCAGCCCCAAAGCAGCACCTTTCCCAAAAAACTGACGCAAATCAGCCCCAGAGCAGCTTCTGCCCCATAGATCTGACCCACAACATCTCCTGCCCCATAGATCAGACCCACATCTGCCCCACAGCAGCTCCTGCCCCATATATCTGACCCACATCTACCCCACAGCAGCTCCTGCCCCATATATCTGACCCACATCTACCCCACAGCAGATCCTTCTCAATAGATCTGACCCACTAGTGCCCCACTGCATCTCCTGCCCCATATATCTGACCCACAGCAGCTCCTACCGAAATGATCTAACCCCCATAAGCCCCAAAGCGGCTCCTGCCCCATAGATCTGACCCACATCTACCCCACAGCAGCTCCTGCCCCATAGATGTGACCCACATCAGCCCCAGAGACTCTCCTGTCCCATAGATCTGTCCCACAGCAACTCCTTCCCCATAGATCTGACACACAGCAGCACCTGCCACATAGATCTGACCCACATCAGCCACACAGCAGCTCCTGTCCCATAGATCTGCCCCACAGCAGCTCCTGTCCCATAGATCTGACTCATATTTGCCTGACAGCAGCATCTGCCCCATAGATCTTACCCACATAATCTCCACAGTAGCTCCTGCCCCATTGTTCGGACCCACATCTGCCCCACATCAGCTACTGCCCCATATATCTGACCCACAGCAGCCCCACAGCAGCTCCTGCCCCATAGATCTGACCCACATCAGCCCCACAGCAGCTCCTGCCACATAGATCTGAATCACATCTGCCCCACAGCAGCTCCTGCCCCATAGATCGTACCCACATCAGCCCCACAGCAGCTTCTGCCCCATAGATCTGAACCACAGCATCTCCTGCCCCATAGATCTGACCTACATCAGCCCCCAGCAGCTCCTGGCCCATAGATCTTACCCACATCATCTCCACAGCATCTCGTGCCCCATAGTTCTGACCCACATCTGACCCACAGCAGCTCCTGCCCCATAGATCTGACCCTCATCAGTCACACAGCAGCTCCTGCCCCATAGATCTGACCCACATCATCCCCACAGCAGATCCTTCCCCATTGATCAGACCCACATCTTCCCCACAGCAGCACCTCCCCCATAGACCCGACCCACATGTGCCTCACAGCAGCTCCTGCTCCATAGATGTGACCCTCATCAGCCCCACAGCAGCACCATCCCTATAGATCTGACCCACATCATATCCACAGTAGCTCCTGCCCAATAGATCAGTCCCACCTCTGCCCCACCTCAGCTCCTGCCCCAAAGATGTGACCCACATCTGACCCACAGCAGCTCCTGCCCGATACATCTGGCTCACATATGCCCGACAGCAGCTCCTGTCCCATAGATCTGACCCACATCAGCCCCACAGCAGCACCTGCCCTATACATCGTACCCACATGTGCCCCACAGCAACTCCTGCCCCATAGATCTGACCCACAGCATCACCTGCCCCATAGATCTGACCCACATCTGCCCCGCAGCAGCTACTGCCCCATAGATCAGACCCACATCTGCCCCACAGCAGCTACTGCCCCATAGATCAGACCCACATCTACCCCACAGCAGCTCCTGCCTCATAGATCTGACCCTCATCAGGCACACAGCAGCTCCTGCCCCATAGAACTGACCCACATCAGCCCCACAGCAACTCCTGCCCCATAGATCAGACCCACATCTGCCCCACAACAGCTCCTGCCCCATAGATCCGACCCCCCTCAGCCCCACAGCAGCTCCTTCCCCATAATTCTGACCCTCATCTGCCCCACAGCTACTCCTGCCCCATAGATCAGACCCACATCTTTCCCAAAGCAGCTCCTGCCTCATAGATCTGACCCACATCAGCCCCACAGCAGCTCGTCCCCCATAGATCTGACCCACATGTGCCCCACAGCAGCTTCAACCCCATAGATCTGAACAACATGAGACCCACTGCAGTTCCTGCCCCATAGATCTGAACAACATGAGATCCACTGCAGCTCCTGCCCAATAGATCTGCCCCATGGCAGCTCCTGCCCCATAGATCTGACCCATATCAGACACACAGCAGCGCCTGCCCCATAGATCTGATCCACATCTACCCCACTGCATATCCTGCCCCATAGATCTGACCCACAGCAGCTCCTGCCCTAAAGATACGACCCACATCAGCCCCACAGCAGCTCCTGCCGCATAGATGAGACCCCCATCAGCCCGAAACCATCTTCTCCCACATAGATGTGATGAAAATCTGCCCCACAGCAGATCCTGCCCCATTGTTCTGACCCACATCTGCCCCACAGCAGCTCCTGCCCCATATATCTGACCCACATCTGCCCCACAGCAGCTCCTGCCCCATAGATCTGACCCACATCTGCCCCACAGCAGCTCCTGCCCCATAGAACTGACCCACATCAGTTCCACAGCAGCTCCTGCCCTATATATCTGACCCACATGTGCCCCAGAGCAGCTCCTGACCAATAGATCTGACCCACATATGCCCCACAGAAGTTCCTGCCCCATAGATCTGTCCCTCATCAGCCCCACAGCAACTCCTGCCCCATAGATCTGACCAACATCAGCCCCACAGCAGCTCCTGCCCCATAGATCTGACCCACATATGCCCCAGAGCAGCTCCTGCCACATAGATCTGACCCGCATCAGCCCCACAGCAGCTCCTGTCCCATAGATCTGACCCACATCAGCCCCACAGCAGCACCTGCCCTATACATCGTACCCACATGTGCCCCACAGCAACTCCTGCCCCATAGATCTGACCCACAGCATCACCTGCCCCATAGATCTGACCCACATCTGCCCCACAGCAGCTACTGCCCCATAGATCTGACCCACATCTGCACCACAGCAGCTCCTGGCCCATCAAGATGACCCATATCTACCCCACAGCAGCTCCTGCCTCATAGATCTGACCCTCATCAGGCACACAGCAGCTCCTGCCCCATAGAACTGACCCACATCAGCCCCACAGCAACTCCTGCCCCATAGATCAGACCCACATCTGCCCCATAGCAGCTCCTGCCCCATAGATCAGACCCAAATCATCCCCACAGCAGCTCCTGCCCCATATATCTGACCAACATGTGATCCAGAGCAGCTCCTGCCCCATAGATCAGACCCACATCTGCCCCATAGCAGCTACTGCCCATAGATCTGACCCACATCTGCCCCACAGCAGCTCCTGCACCATAGATCTGACGCACATGTGACCCACAGCATCTCCTGCCCCATAGAAATGTCCCACATCAGCCCCATAGAAGCTCCTGCCCCATAGATCTGACCCACATCAGCCCCACAGAAGCTCCTGCCCCATAGGTCTGATCCACATGTGCCCCACAGCAGCTCCTGCCTCATAGATCAGATCCACATCAGCCCCACAGCAGTTCCTGCCCCATAGATCTGACCCATATCTACCCGACAGCAGATCCTGCCCCATAGATCTGGCCCACATCAGCCCCATAGAAGCTCCTGCCCCATAGATCTGATCCACATGTGCCCCACAGCAGATCCTGCCCCATAGATCTGACCCACAGCATCACCTGCCCCATAGATCTGACCCACAGCATCTCCAGCCCCATAGATCTGACCCACATCTGCCCCACAGCAGCTACTGCCCCATAGATCTGACCCTCATCAGCCACACAGCAGCTCCTGCCCAATAGAACTGACCCATATCAGCCCCACAGCAACTCTTGCCCCATAGATCAGACCCACATCTGCCCCATAGCAGCTCCTGCCCCATAGATCTGACCCAAATCATCCCCATAGCAGCTCGTGCCCCATATATCTGACCCACATGTGATCCAGAGCAGATCCTGCCCCATAGATCAGACCCACATCTGCCCCACAGCAGCTACTGCCCATAGATCTGACCCACATCTGCCCTACTTCAGCTCCTGCCCTATTGATCTTACCCACATGTGCTTCACAACAGCTACTGCCCCATAGATCTGATACACATGTGCCCCATAGCAGCTTCTACCCCATTGATCTGACCCACATCAGCCCCGCAGCAGCTCCTGCCCCATATATCTGACCCACATCAGCTCCTGCCCCATAGATCTTACCCCAATTAGCCCCACAGCAGCACCTGCCTTATAGACCTGACCCACATGTTCCCCACAGCAGCTCCTGCCCAATAGATAAGAACCCCCTCTGCCCCACATAGGTCCTGCCCCATTGATCTGACCCACCTCTACCCCACAGCAGCTCCTGCCCTATAGATCTTACCGCAATCATTCCCAGATCAGATCCTGCCCCATATATCTCACCCACATCTGCCCCATAGCAGCTTCTGCCCCATATATCTTAGCCACATCATCCCCAAAGCTGCTTCTGTACCATAGATCTGACCCACATGTACCCCACAGCAGCTCCTGACCCATAGATCCGACCCACATGTGCACCACAGCAACTCCTGCCCCATAGATCTGACCCACAGCAGCTTCTGCCCCATAGATCAGACCCACATCTGCCCACAGCAGCTCCTGCCTCATTGATGTGACTCAACTCTACCCCACAGCAGATCCTTCCCAATAAATCTGACCCACATCTGCCTCACAGCAGCTCCTGCCCTATTGATCTTAGCGCAATCATCCCCGTAGCAGCTCCTGCCTCATATATCTCACCCATATATGCCCCATAGCAGCTCCTGCCCCATAGATCTGAGCCACAACATCCCCACAGCAGCACCTGCCCCATAGATCTGACCCACATCTACCCCACAGCAACTCCTGCCCCGTATATCTGACCCACATGTGCCCCACAGCAGCTACTGCCCCATAGATCTGACTCTCATCTGCACCAAAGCTGCTCCTGCTCTGTAGATCTGACCCATATCAGCCCCACATGAGCTTCTGCCCCATAGATCTGAACCACATCAGCCACACAGCAGCTCCTGCCCCATAGATCTGATGCACATCTGCCCCACTGCATCTTCTGCCCCATAGATCTGTGCCACAGCAGCTCCTTGCCCATAGATTTGAACCATATCTGCCCCACAGCAGCTCCTGCCCCATAGATCTGACCCACATATGCCGCAGAGCAGCTCCTGCCCCATAGGTCTGACGCCAATCAGCCCCGCAGCAGCTCCTGCCCCATAGATCAGACCTACATCTGTCCCACTGCAGCTCCTGCCCCATAGATCTGACCCACATGTGCACCACAACAGCTCCTGCCCCATAAATCTGATACACATGTGCCCCACAGCAGCTCCTGCCCCATAGATCTGACCAACATCAGCCCCAAAGCAGCTCCTCCTCCGTAGATCTGACCCACAAGAGCTCCTGCCCCATAGATCTAACCCCAATTAGCCCCACAGATGCAACTGCCCCATAGATCTGGCCCACATTGTCCCACATCATCTCCTACCACACATTTCTGACCGTCATCATCTCCACAGCTGCTCCTGCTCCATAGATCTGACCCATATCATCCCCTCAGCATCTCCTGCCCCATAGATCTGATGCACATCTGCCCCACAGTAGCTCCTGCCCCATAGATCTGACAGGTCTCCCTGGCCATTACACACATGCAAAACACGTATGGCGTGTAGTATTCAATAAAAGTTCATGTTTGTCTCTGATAGATGGACGTGATGATCTTAGTGGCGATTTAACACGTCATGGACTTTGAGTGTCCTCTGTTTTCACGCACGTCAAGTTCTTTTGTGATTAGTAATTTCTGTCTTTTGTCGCATCCATTTCATTTGTCAAAAGAGTTATTAATCCCATCGGTTCTTCCAGTGGTTATCTTTGATGTCTGTGGCGCTCCTTGTGTCATTAGCCCTGTTCTCTCATGAAATTCTTTCATTCCTACGAGCCAACTTCTAATGTTTTGCATGCCATCTGACACTCCAGTTCTTCAGGCATTGTTGCCTGTAGGTAATATGAGAAGTAGTGGTTGATGGTTGTTGAATTGTTTCATTTTTGAATGAATTCTGATGGCAAACAAGCAGCGTTCCCTTTGATGAGACTGTACACCAGGCTGTGACAGCTTGTATTGTGATGTGAGGTGGAATTAGATGGAAGAACATTAGCAGGGGGAAGATTGAGTGAGGGACTGAGTGAGTGTTGGAGCTCAGTATGCTTCATAGGGAGCATGAGAATGACGGTGGAGTTCTTTATTCCGTAGTGAGGCTGGAGAACTTTCTGTTCACCAGATGTGCAGTAAACCAAGGGTACGTACTACCGTGTTTAAGAACCAGCTGTGTTGTCTTAGGAACGTGGTGTGGATAGGCACGGAAAGATTTTTGTCTGGTTTTGTCTTCTGTAGAGACATTTCAAATGCCTGCAAAGAAGGAAGTGTATAGGTCCCTACTTAAGAGCGGTTGTACAGGGATGGGCTGCGGATCTGGAGTGGTAGAAGCGAATGGTCCACTCGTAATGGGAAGAAGTGTGTTGTTATCCCCTGTGCTGGGTAGCCCAGCTGCGGTCCCAGCGCTCCAGCTGTGACCTCCTCAGGGCTGAGCAGAGGGCGGGATAACCGCCCTTCACCCACGGGTGGCACCTGGCCTCACGCAGCCCAGGACAGCGTTCGGCAAGGCAGCCCGGGTGGGTTCCTTGCAGGTTCAGCCTGGTGTCCAGCAGGACTGGTGGTTCTGCTCCATCTGGCTGACCCCAGCTGTAGCACGGCCTGTGGATGTTGGTCCCCAGGAGCAGAGATTTGCCATTGCCCTCTCTGAAGCCCGTGGGGTTCGTGTCTGGAATGCAACAGTGGCAGCAGTTGCACGGCAGTAGGAAAAAGGGGAGAGAGCGTCAAGGATGGGGAAGCGTCAACATCTGTGCTGTTATCAATACCAACACTCAATACCAACACTTTGTTTTTCAGTTTTTTTCAATGTTAATTTATTGTTTGCAGTCTTTCTGTTTTTTATTTGAGGTTGAATTGGACGGTGATGACAAGGGTCCGTTGGGGCCAGTGTGTGTCCCGGGTGCTGCCTGGCCCCAGCCTCCTCAGCTGCCCCATGGGCTCTTCTATTGCTGCCGGCGGGGTGGCCTCTTCTTTGATGGTGCTGAGGCCTGTGAGTCGCCGGCCTTCCTCTTCGGGGCTCGCCGGGTCCCCTCAGGTGGGCTGGTGCCGGAGGGCCCTGCCACAGGCTCTCCTGGCTCCTCCTGAGGCGCTGCCTGCTCTGTGGTGACAGTTGCAGGGTTGCCGTGTGGGCGGCTGGGATGCCCACGAACCTCTTGTGTTGCCCTGCCCAGCATTTCGTCCCTGTTGGAGCTGGCAGGGCTGCTGGAGGGTGCTGAGCCAGGGATAGGTGGCTCCTCTGGTGTGGCAGCTCTGGGCTCTGCTGCTGTGGCCTCCTGTGCCCCAAGAGCAGGGGGGATGTTGAGGCCCAGGAAGCGGCCTGCCACCCGGCTGCACCTCCGCACCGCAAAGGCGATGAAGTGCCTCGCAAAGGTCACCGTGTGGCCGTGCAGGTCAGGATCCAGCATTTCTATCAGGATCCCCTCTGCCAAGCCTACGAGGAGCAGGGCCCAGATGACACTGTCAACCAGGATATTTGCCTGTGGCCCCTCGGTGCCCAGGATGCGGTGCAGGTTCTGGCGCAGCCAGGACCGCAGGGGCCGCAGCAGGGCCGGCTGCTCCCTGAAGAGGGAAGCCCAGGTGGCAGGGGAGAGGCCGCCCAGAGGATGCGTGGGCACTGCAGGCCATGGCCGGGCTGCGTGGTGGAGTGCGGGTCTCCGTGTAGCAACGGATGCCTGTGCAGCTGGTCTGACCTCCACCTCCTTGTAGTTGTCGTCCGCTTGCACGGAGTGAATGATGGTCTTCACATCCCGTTTGCACAGCGGACACTGGGGCCTGGTGCTTGTCCACCGCTGGATGCAGCGGAAGCAGAACTGGTGGCAGCAAGGCATGGCGTATGCTGCGCTGTCCCAGTTCTCCAGGCACACAGGGCAGCGGGTCTCAAACTCTGCCTCCATCCTTCCACCAGTTGCGGTGGGCCAGTGGGAGCGGGAGATGGTAACGTGCTCCCCAGCACTAACGCTGCAGCAGCAGCAGCAGGTGACACGCTGGAAGAGGACAAGAGACATTAGTCAGACTCCGGCCTGGGAAGGGTCCCTCAAGTTGTGCCCCCCCGCTGCCAGTCTCTGTGCCGCCTACCTGTGCTGCTGCACACGCTTTTTTCTCTAGGATGTCCCGTCTGCCTGCTCCCGGCAGGCTCGGGGAAAGAACAAATGGCTCTGAGAAGGCCGCTGGGAGCTGTGCTAACAGCACCCAGAGCACTTTCCAGCACCAAAGCTCGCCCTGTCCACACTCCAGTCCTCGCACACACGCTCGGTCGGAGGCCAGGCACGAACTGCTGGGCTGAGCTGCTGCGCCCGCGTCAAAGCCGGCGTGGCCTATGGGGTCACAATCCGTTGTTGCCTGGTGATGTCTCCAACCATGGCTTGGCCAAGCTGCTGGGCGTCACCTTTGCTTGACCTTCGCTTGGGTACATCACTGCCCGTCTCACAGCGATGCTGCAGTCCACTGCTGGCTCATCACAGTGAGCCGTCCTCACCCGCAGCACGTGCTCCAGCCCCAGCTCAAGTTTCTGGGCTTTTCCCAGTGCCGCTGCCCTCTCCCTTCCCCACATCTCATGTGCTTGGCATGGGTGTTTCCTACCAGAGTGGGGCCTCAGCCATGTGATCCCATGATCCCCCTCAGGTCTCCCTGGCCATTACACACATGCAAAACATGTATGGCGTGTAGTATTCAATAAAAGTTCATGTTTGTCTCTGATAGATGGACGTGATGATCTTAGTGGCGATTTAACACGCCATGGACTTCGAGTGTCCTCTGTTTTCACGCACGTAATGTTCTTGTGTGATCAGTACTTCTGTCTTTTGTCGCATCCATTTCATTTGTCAAAAGAATTATTAATCCCTCTGAGCAATCTAAGTGTTGCATGGATATGCTATTTGAATTTTTTGGGTGCAATCATTATATTCCTTGTAGAAGGACCATGTATTGAAAAATTTAACTTGAAAGCCGTTTTTGCAATTACTGTTAATATACACTGTACCAAGTTCTGATTAGATTTAAATGGAACCAATAGTATATGTGGATATTATTTATGAATACTTTAGATATCACATCAATTGACGCTGTGAAGTAGAGCTCATGTATTTGTTGCCCAAGGCATGCATTTGCTGGGTAGTGTTAATATCCATCTTGTACTCCTGAAGAGCTCACTGTTTACAAATGGCACCTGTTCTACTGCTCTTCTGATGGTCTAGAAATGGAATTCAGCTAACTGTAAAGACTGCAAGTACTGCAGTGTTGCAAGGATCGAGTTGCAATGCTTTAATGTAGTAGGTGCCTTCTCTCTGACAGCCTTAAAGTATTTTCTTGTATGTATGTGTCATCTTCTTTCCTGAGAGTTTAAGCTCTAGGGTGCAATGTTTTGGAGGTCTTGATGCTCTTTGATACAGATTTGAGAGGGTTTTTGACATTTATTGTTTCTGAAATGGTTTGATCTTGTCTTAGAGAGTCGAATGCCACAAATAGTTAAATACTATCTCTTGTTGCTGAATCATTACAACATTTATGGCATCCTGCTGGTTTTTTATTTGTTTTTTAATTTCCTGATTGATCTATACATTATTGCTGCATATGAGCTCACAGATGAGTTAACAGGTGATGAGAACTCTAATGCCGGGCAGGGCATGACTGCTCTTCATCTTGTGTAACAAAACAGGGGCTGCTACTGTGACCTGATTTTTAAAGGATATGTTGAGTGAATAAAAAGATGCCTGAAGTTGAACCCAATAATTGTGAGGAAATAGAATGTATTTTTTTTGTTAATCATCTCTTCCTCTTTTTATGAAGAGTATTGGTTTGCCAGATATTTTCAGATTCATTTCAGATAAATGATTTTGTGCTTCTGTCATTTGGTAGGTTGATCGCACAGTTTGTTTTGAGGCAGTGCCTTTGCTGAGGGATGGTGAGAGAAAGCACCTCTGGTACTATGTGTTCGTGCCACCTGGTGGCTTTGCTGGGCAGCCTGGGCTTCAGATACACAGTTCAAAACACAGGTGTAAAGTGTCTGTAAAATCCTCTACATTCCAGTACTGTAGTTTTTTTCTACTAACCCAGTGAGAGTTAAACTTTTAGTATATGCAGATCGACTTAAGCTGGTTCTTATCTTTGTTAGCAGTTTTTAGCTTGTGGTTCTTTTGATCTGATATCAATGACATAAGTCAGAGCATTTGTAAATACAGATTCTGAGTGGAATGCACAGATGGTTTGTCTCCAGAACAAAACAAGCCTTCAGTAAAAGGATTTTGTAGGTATTTATAGATAACTATTATCCTGTTGCTAATTACATACTGTGAATTTAAAGTGGAAAATATTCTTTCTTGTCTCACTTAGAATACAAAGAGGTGCCTAATGTTGTGCTGTTTCCCAGCTTCATTAATTGACTTTTTTTTTTTTTTTCCCCAGGCGTCAGTATAAGGGTAGGTCCTGTTTAATATCTTTATTGATGATCTGGATGGGGGGATTGAGTGTATCCTCAGTGAGTTTGCAGATGACTCCTCGCTGGAAGGAAGTGTTGATTTGCCTGAGAGTAGGAAGGCCTTACAGAGGGATCTGAATTGGCTGGATCAATGGGCTGAAGGCAATTGTATAAGCTTCAACAAAGTCAAGTGCCAGCTACTGCACTTTGATCACAATATCATGCCACTCCATTTTGCAGGCTTGTGGCTAGAATCTAGATTCTGGTGGTGTTCGTTGACAGCCAGATGAATGTGAGCCAGCAGTGTGCCTGGTAGCCTAGAAGGCCTGGCTTGTATCAGAAATAGTGTTGCCAGCAGGACCAGGGAGGTGATAATCTCTCAGTACTTGGCACTGGTGAAGCTGTGACTTGAGCACTGTGTTCATTTTTGGGCCCCCTCACTACAAGAAAGACCCTGGCACATGTTCATAGAATGGTAATGAGGCTGGTGTGGGGTCTGGAGCATAAGTCTTGTGAGGAGCAGCTGAGGAAGCTGGGGGTATTTAGTCCGGCGAAGAGGAGGCTTGGGGGGAGACCTCATTGCTCTCTACAACTTCCTGAAGGGGGGTTGTGGTGAGGTGAGGTTCAACCTCTTTTTGTGTGTAACTAGTGACAGGGCAAGAGGGAGTGGCTTAGAGTTGTGCCAGGAGAGGTTCTACTGGATGTTCGGAGAAACAACTTCTCAAAAATAGTCATTAGGTATTGGAAAGGTTTGCCCAGGGTGATGGTGGAATCACCATCCCTGCAGACGTCCAAGAAACGTGTAGATGTGGCTCTGAGGGACATAGTGGGCATGCTGGGAGTGGGTTGATGGTTGAACTAGATGACCTTCAGTGGTCTTTTCCAACCTTAAGTCACAGAATCATAGAACCATAGAGTCATTCGTTCTTCTAAGAACCAGCTACACTCTGAAATGCTATACAGCTTGGTTGGTCCTTCTGATCCTTCTCATTTATGGCTCTGTATTATCTTATCCTCAGTGATCCTGCCGTCCTTCAAGAAAGGTGCTTTAGATATACCTCTGTTATACTTCAGCTTGATTGCTTTAAGTGTATCTCTCAATACCACAGTCCAAGGAAATGTGTGTGTACATTCTTCCGGCTAGATAAATAAATAAAAACACAAAGCATCTCTGAAGCTCGGACTCACTGTGTTTATTAAATGTTTTATTAACTTCATAATGACTCACAAAGAAACATTTTAATTTTGATTGTGTGTTTCTGTCTATGCTCTGATTTCTGTTAAAATCAGCTTTTGGATATGTAGAGGGAGAATTTTTTCGGTGAATAAGTGTGTGTTTAGGGCAGGAATGGATGATCCTTGATTTCACATGGTAGATGTTCTTTAC
This sequence comes from Coturnix japonica, assembly GCF_054131305.1. Classification (NCBI taxonomy): domain Eukaryota; kingdom Metazoa; phylum Chordata; class Aves; order Galliformes; family Phasianidae; genus Coturnix; species Coturnix japonica. Next base: position 13,500,923 of record NC_140671.1, on the reverse strand, counting down.
CTGCTCTGTACTCATTTTACAAATCATTTCATGCTGTAACAGTAAACAAATGGTGAATTCTTTATCAGATACGTCTGCTACTGTAAGGTCTTTGTCTGATTTCAAAGTTAAAGTCAGGAGTCAAACTAAAAGAAGAAAAAACTAGTTTGATAAGGACGTATAGAAATTCTGCCTTTCTGTAACACAGCTTTGCTGGAAGTAACCGCGGGAGACAAGTCTCATGCTATCATGGTCAACAAGTCTCGTTTATTAGGTGTTACAGCATCTCATTTATACAATCAGTAATAAGTTCATGCATATTGCAAAAGTAAAGCTCAGGAGTGGTGGGTTACACATTACTTCATCTGACCTTTGTGGTTAGTCTTAGTGATACTTTTTCTTTGCAGCTCTGTCTACACCTTGCTACACATCTTGATTTTCCCTCAGGCCGTCCTTGCCTCTAGATACATATTTCGTCTTTAGCTACATACCCTGTCTTTTCACATCCTGATTACTCCATAGCTGCTTAGCCCGTGATCGGCCCTAGGATAGACCGTCTTTGTCTTTAATCACGTTCATTCTTTTACAATTTAACTAGTGGAATCTCTTCATGTCTTTTCTCATGAAGCCATTCTGCATAAATATTCTCCACATAGATCTGACCCACATCAGACGCACAGCTGCTCCCGCCCCATAGATCTGACCCACATCAGCCCCAAAGAAGCTCCTGCCCCATAGATCAGACCCACATCAGCCAAACAGCAGCTCCTGTCCCATAGATCGGACCCACATCACCCCCACAGCAGCTCCAGCCCCATAGATCTAGTCCCATCAGACCCACAGCAGCTCCAGTCCCATAGATCTGACCCACATCTACACCACAGCAGCTCCTGCCCCATAGATCAGACCAAAATGTGCCCCAGAGCAGCTCCTGTCCAAGAGATCTGCCCCACAGCAGCTCCTGCCACATAGATCTGACCCACATCTGCCCCACAGCAGCTCCTGCCCCATAGATCTGACCAACATGTGCCCCACAGCAGCTCCTACACCATAGACCTGACTCACATTAGCCCCACAGCATCTTCTGCCCCATAGATCTGACGCCCATTAGCCCCACAGCATCTTCTGCCCCATCGATCTGACCCACATCTACCCCACAGAGCCTTCTGCCCTAAAAATCTGACCCACATCTGCCCCACACCAGCTCCTGTCTCATAGATCAGAACAACATCAGCACCACAGCAGCTCCTGCCCCATAGATCTGACCCACATCAGCCACACAGCAGCTCCTACCCCATACATCTGACCCACATGTGCCCCACAGCAGCTCCTGCCCCATACATCTGACCCAAATGCGCCCCACAAAAGCTCCTGCCTTATAGATCAGACCATCATCAGCCTCACAACAGCTCCTGCCCCAGAGATCTGACCCTCATCATGCCCACAGCAGCTCCTGCCCCATAGATCTGACGCCCATCAATCCCACAGCATCTTCTGCCCCATCGATCTGACCCACATCTGCCCCACAGAGCCTTCTGCCCTAAAAATCTGACCCACATCAGCCACAGAACAGCTCCTGCCCCATAGATCTGATCCCAATCAGCACCACAGCAGCTCCTGCCCCATAGATCTGACCCTCATCACCCCACAGCAGCTCCTGCCCCATAGATCAGACCCACATCTGCCCCACAGCAGCTCCTGCCCCAATAGATCTGACCCACTTCAGCCCCACAGCAACTCCTGCCCCATAGATCTTACCCACATCTGCCCCACAGCATCTCCTGCCCCATAGATCTGACCCACATGCGCCCTACAGCAGCTCCTGCCCAACAAATCTGACACACATATGCCCCACTGCAGCTCCTGCCTTACAGATCAGACCCTCATCAGCCTCACAACAGCTCCTGCCCCATAGATCTACCCCACAGCATCTCCTGCTACATAGATGTGACCCTCATCATCCCCACAGCATCTTCTGTCCCATAGATCTGACCCTCAGCAGCAACACAGCAGCACCTGCCCCACAGATATGACCCACATATACCCCACAGCAGCTCCTGCCCCATAGATCTTACTAACATCAGCTCCACAGCAGCACCTACCCCATAGATCTGACCCACATCTGCCCCAAAGCAGCTCCTGCCCATAGATCTGATCCCACATCCGCCCCACAGCAGCTCCTGCCCCATAGATCTGACCCGCATCAGCCACACAGCAGCTCCTGCCCCATACATCTGACCCACTTGCGCCCCACAGCAGCTTCTGCCTTATAGATCAGACCATCATCAGCCTCACAACAGCTCCTGCCCCATAGATCTACTCCACAGCAGCTCCTGCCCCATAGATCTGACCCTCATCATCCCCACAGCAGCTCCTGCCCCATTGATCTGACTCACATCTGCCCCACTGCAGCTCCTGCCCCATAGATCTGACCCACATCTACCCCGTAGCAGCTCCTGCCCCATAGATCTGACCCATATCAGATCCACAGCAACGCCTGCCCCATAGATCTCAACCACATGAGCCCCACAGCAGCTCCTGTCCCACAGATCTGACCCACATAGGCCCCACAGCAGCTCCTGCCACATAGATCTGACCCTCAGCAGCAACACAGCAGCTCCTGCCCCACAGATCTGACCAACATCAGCTCCACAGCAGCACCTACCCCAGAGATCTGACCCACATCAGCCCCACAGCAGCTCCTGCCACATAGATCTGATACCCATGTGCCCCACAACAGCTCCTGCCCCATAGATCTGACCAACATGTGCCCCACAGCAGCTCCTGTCTCATAGATCTTACCCACAGCAGCACCACAGCAGCTCCTGCCCCATAGATCTGACCCACATCAGCCCCACAGCATCTCCTGCCCCATAGATCCGACCCACATCTGCCCCTTAGGAGCACCAACCCCATAGATCTGACCAACAGCTTCTCCTGCCACATAGATCTGACCCACATCTGCCCCAGAACAGCTCCCGCCCCATAGATCTGACCCACATCAGCCCCAAAGAAGCTCCTGCCCCATAGATCAGACCCACATCAGCCACACAGCAGTTCCTGACCCATAGATCTGATCCCAATCAGCCCCACAGCAGCTCCTGCCCCATAGATCTGACCCTCATCAGCCCCACAGCAGCTCCTGCCCCATAGATCAGACCCACATCTGCCCCACAGCAGCTCCTGCCCCATAGATCTGACCCACATCTGCCCCATAGCAGCTCCTGCCCAATTGATCTGACCCACATTATCCCCACAGCAGCTCCTGCCCCATAGATCTGACCCACATCAGCCCCAAAGAAGCTCCTGCCCCATAGATCAGACCCACGTCAGCCACACAGCAGCTCCCGCCCCATAGATCTGACCCACATCGGACCCACAACAGCTCCTGCCCCATAGATCAGACCCACATCTACCCCACTGCAGCTCCTGCCCCATATATCTTACCAACATCAGCGCCATAGCATCTCCTGCCCCATAGATCTGACACACATCACCCCCACAGCAGCTCCTGCCCCATAGATCTGACACACATCACCCCCACAGCAGCTCCTGCCCCATAGATCTCAACCACATGAGCCACACAGCAGCTCCTGTCCCACAGATCTGACCCACATAGGCCCCACAGCAGCTCCTTCCCTTTAGATCTGACCCACATAAACCCACAGCAGCACCTGTTCCGTAGATCTGACACACATCATCCCCACAACTGCTCCTGCCCCAAGGATCTGATATACATGTGCCCCACAGGAGCTCCTGCCCCATAGATCTGACCCACATCAGCCCCACAGCAGCTCCAGCCCAGTAGATCTGACCCACAGCGGCTCCTGCCCCATAGATCTGACCCACATGCACCCCACTGCAGCTCCTGCCTTAAAGATCAGTCCCTCATCAGCCTCACAACAGCTCCTGCCCCATAGATCTACCCCACAGCATCTTCTGCCCCATAGATCTGACCCTCAGCAGCAACACAGCAGCACCTGCCCCACAGATATGACCCACATATACCCCACAGCGGCTCCTGCCCCATAGATCTTACCAACATCAGCTCCACAGCAGTACCTACCCCATAGATCTGACCCACATCTGCCCCAAAGCAGCTCCTGCCCCATAGATCTGACCCACATCAGCCACACAGCAGCTCCTACCCCATACATGTGACCCACATGTGCCCCACAGCAGCTCCTGCCCCATACATCTGACCCAAATGCGCCCCACAAAAGCTCCTGCCTTATAGATCAGACCATCATCAGCCTCACAACAGCTCCTGCCCCAGAGATCTGACCCTCATCATCACCACAGCAGCTCCTGCCCCATAGATCTGACACCCATCTGCCCCACAGCATCTTCTGCCCCATCGATCTGACCCACATCTGCCCCACAGAGCCTTCTGCCCTAAAAATCTGACCCACATCAGCCACAGAACAGCTCCTGCCCCATAGATCTGATCCCAATCAGCACCACAGCAGCTCCTGCCCCATAGATCTGACCCTCATCAGCCCCACAGCAGCTCCTGCCCCATAGATCAGACCCACATCTGCCCCACAGCAGCTCCTGCCCCAATAGATCTGACCCACTTCAGCCCCACAGCAGCTCCTGCCCCATAGATCTTACCCACATCTGCCCCACAGCATCTCCTGCCCCACAGATCTGACCCACATGCGCCCTACAGCAGCTCCTGCCCAACAAATCTGACACACATATGCCCCACTGCAGCTCCTGCCTTACAGATCAGAACCTCATCAGCCTCACAACAGCTCCTGCCCCATAGATCAACCCCACAGCATCTCCTGCTACATAGATGTGACCCTGATCATCCCCACAGCATCTTCTGCCCCATAGATCTGACCCTCAGCAGCAACACAGCAGCACCTGCCCCACAGATATGACCCACATATACCCCACAGCAGCTCCTGCCCCATAGATCTTACTAACATCAGCTCCACAGCAGCACCTACCCCATAGATCTGACCCACATCTGCCCCAAAGCAGCTCCTGCCCATAGATCTGACCCGCATCAGCCACACAGCAGCTCCTGCCCCATACATCTGACCCACTTGCGCCCCACAGCAGCTTCTGCCTTATAGATCAGACCATCATCAGCCTCACAGCATCTCCTGCCCCATAGATCTACTCCACAGCAGCTCCTGCCCCATAGATCTGACACTCATCATCCCCACAGCAGCTCCTGCCCCATTGATCTGACCCACATCTGCCCCACTGCAGCTCCTGCCCCATAGATCTGACCCATATCAGATCCACAGCAACGCCTGCCCCATAGATCTCAACCACATGAGCCCCACAGCAGCTCCTGTCCCACAGATCTGACCCACATAGGCCCCACAGCAGCTCCTGCCCCATAGATCTGACCCTCAGCAGCAACACAGCAGCTCCTGCCCCATAGATCTGACCAACATGTGCCCCACAGCAGCTCCTGTCTCATAGATCTTACCCACATCAGCACCACAGCAGCTCCTGCCCAATAGATCTGACCCTCATCAGCCACAGAACAGCTCCTGCCCCATAGATCTGACCCACATCAGCCCCACAGCATCTCCTGCCCCATAGATCCGACCCACATCTGCCCCTTAGGAGCACCAACCCCATAGATCTGACCAACAGCTTCTCCTGCCACATAGATCTGACCCACATCTGCCCCAGAACAGCTCCCGCCCCATAGATCTGACCCACATCAGCCCCAAAGAAGCTCCTGCCCCATAGATCAGACCCACATCAGCCACACAGCAGCTCCTGACCCATAGATCTGATCCCAATCAGCCCCACAGCAGCTCCTGCCCCATAGATCTGACCCTCATCAGCCCCACAGCAGCTCCTGCCCCATAGATCAGACCCACATCTGCCCCACAGCAGCTCCTGCCCCATAGATCTGACCCAAATCAGCCCCACAGCATCTCCTGCCCCATAGATCCGACCCACATCTGCCCCTTAGGAGCACCAACCCCATAGATCTGACCAACAGCTTCTCCTGCCACATAGATCTGACCCACATCTGCCCCAGAACAGCTCCCGCCCCATAGATCTGACCCACATCAGCCCCAAAGAAGCTCCTGCCCCATAGATCAGACCCACATCAGCCACACAGCAGCTCCTGACCCATAGATCTGATCCCAATCAGCCCCACAGCAGCTCCTGCCCCATAGATCTGACCCTCATCAGCCCCACAGCAGCTCCTGCCCCATAGATCAGACCCACATCTGCCCCACAGCAGCTCCTGCCCCATAGATCTGACCCACATCTGCCCCATAGCAGCACCTGCCCAATTGATCTGACCCACATTATCCCCACAGCAGCTCCTGCCCCATAGATCTGACCCACGTCAGCCCCAAAGAAGCTCCTGCCCCATAGATCAGACCCACGTCAGCCACACAGCAGCTCCCGCCCCATAGATCTGACCCACATCTACCCCACTGCAGCTCCTGCCCCATATATCTTACCAACATCAGCGCCATAGCATCTCCTGCCCCATAGATCTGACACACATCACCCCCACAAAGCTCCTGCCCCATAGATCTGACCCACGTCTTCCCCACAGCAGCTCCTGCCCCATAGATCTCAACCACATGAGCCACACAGCAGCTCCTGTCCCACAGATCTAACCAACATCAGCTCCACAGCAGCTCCTTCCCTATAGATCTGACCCACATAAGACCCAGAGCATCACCTGTTCCATAGATCTGACACACATCATCCCCACAACTGCTCCTGCCCCAAAGATCTGATATACATGTGCCCCACAGGAGCTCCTGCCCCATAGATCTGACCCACATCAGCCCCACAGCAGCTCCAACCCAGTAGATCTGACCCACAGCGGCTCCTGCCCCATAGATCTGACCCACATGCACCCCACTGCAGCTCCTGCCTTAAAGATCAGTCCCTCATCAGCCTCACAACAGCTCCTGCCCCATAGATCTAACCCACAGCATCTTCTGCCCCATAGATCTGACCCTCAGCAGCAACACAGCAGCACCTGCCCCACAGATATGACCCACATATACCCCAAAGCAGCTCCTGCCCCATAGATCTTACCAACATCAGCTCCACAGCAGTACCTACCCCATAGATCTGACCCACATCTGCCCCAAAGCAGCTCCTGCCCCATAGATCTGACCCACATGTGCCCCACAGCAGCTCCTGCCCCATAGATCTGACCCACATCAGCCACACAGCAGCTCCTGCCCCATACATCTGACCCACATGTGCCTCACAGCAGCTCCTGCCCCATAGATCTGACCCACATCAGCCACACAGCAGCTCCTGCCCCATAGATCTGACACTCATCATCCACACAGAGGCTCCTGCCCCATTGATCTGACCCACATCTGCCCCATAGCAGCTCCTGCCCCATATATCTGACCCTCAGCAGCAACACAGCAGCTCCCGCCCCACAGATCTGACCAACACCAGCCCCACAGCAGCTCCTGCCCCATACATCTGACCCACAGCAGCTCCTGCCCCATTGATCTGACTCACATCTGCCCCACTGCAGCTCCTGCCCCAAAGATCTGACCTACATCTGCCCCATATCAGCTCCTGCCCCATATATCTGACCCATATCAGCCACACAGCAGCTCCTGACCCATAGATCTGAGCCACATCGGACCCACAACAGCTCCCGCCCCATAGATCTGACCCACATCGGACCCTCAACAGCTCCTGCCCCATAGATCAGACCCACATCTACCCCACTGCAGCTCCTGCCCCATAGATCTGACCCACATCAGCCACACAGCAGCAGCTGCCGCATACATCTGACCCACATGTGCCTCACAGCAGCTCCTGCCCCATAGATATGACCCACATCTACCCCACAGCAGCTCCTGCCCCATAGATCTGACCCTCATCATCCCCACAGAAGCTCCTGCCCCATTGATCTGACCCACATCTGCCCCACAGCAGCTCCTGCCCCATAGATCTGACCCTCAGCAGCAACACAGCAGCTCCTGCCCCACAGATCTGACCAACACCAGAACCACAGCAGCTCCTGCCCCATAGATCTGACCAACATCAGCTCCACAGCAGCACCTACCCCATAGATCTGACCCACATCAGCCCCACAGCAGCTCCTGCCACATAGATCTGATACCCATGTGCCCCACAACAGCTCCTGCCCCATAGATCTGACCAACATGTGCCCCACAGCAGCTCCTGTCTCATAGATCTTACCCACATCAGCACCACAGCAGCTCCTGCCCAATAGATCTGACCCTCATCAGCCACAGAACAGCTCCTGCCCCATAGATCTGACCCACATCAGCCCCACAGCATCTCCTGCCCCATAGATCCGTCCCACATCTGCCCCTTAGGAGCACCAACCCCATAGATCTGACCAACAGCTTCTCCTGCCACATAGATCTGACCCACATCTGCCCCAGAACAGCTCCCGCCTCATAGATCTGACCCACATCAGCCCCAAAGAAGCTCCTGCCCCATAGATCAGACCCACATCAGCCACACAGCAGCTCCTGACCCATAGATCTGATCCCAATCAGCCCCACAGCAGCTCCTGCCCCATAGATCTGACCCTCATCAGCCCCACAGCAGCTCCTGCCCCATAGATCAGACCCACATCTGCCCCACAGCAGCTCCTGCCCCATAGATCTGACCCACATCTGCCCCATAGCAGCACCTGCCCAATTGATCTGACCCACATTATCCCCACAGCAGCTCCTGCCCCATAGATCTGACCCACATCAGCCCCAAAGAAGCTCCTGCCCCATAGATCAGACCCACGTCAGCCACACAGCAGCTCCCGCCCCATAGATCTGACCCACATCGGACCCACAACAGCTCCTGCCCCATAGATCAGACCCACATCTACCCCACTGCAGCTCCTGCCCCATATATCTTACCAACATCAGCGCCATAGCATCTCCTGCCCCATAGATCTGACACACATCACCCCCACAGCAGCTCCTGCCCCATAGATCTGACCCACGTCTTCCCCACAGCAGCTCCTGCCCCATAGATCTCAACCACATGAGCCACACAGCAGCTCCTGTCCCACAGATCTGACCCACATAGGCCCCACAGCAGCTCCTTCCCTTTAGATCTGACCCACATAAACCCACAGCAGCACCTGTTCCGTAGATCTGACACACATCATCCCCACAACTGCTCCTGCCCCAAGGATCTGATATACATGTGCCCCACAGGAGCTCCTGCCCCATAGATCTGACCCACATCAGCCCCACAGCAGCTCCAGCCCAGTAGATCTGACCCACAGCGGCTCCTGCCCCATAGATCTGACCCACATGCACCCCACTGCAGCTCCTGCCTTAAAGATCAGTCCCTCATCAGCCTCACAACAGCTCCTGCCCCATAGATCTACCCCACAGCATCTTCTGCCCCATAGATCTGACCCTCAGCAGCAACACAGCAGCACCTGCCCCACAGATATGACCCACATATACCCCACAGCGGCTCCTGCCCCATAGATCTTACCAACATCAGCTCCACAGCAGTACCTACCCCATAGATCTGACCCACATCTGCCCCAAAGCAGCTCCTGCCCCATAGATCTGACCCACATCAGCCACACAGCAGCTCCTACCCCATACATGTGACCCACATGTGCCCCACAGCAGCTCCTGCCCCATACATCTGACCCAAATGCGCCCCACAAAAGCTCCTGCCTTATAGATCAGACCATCATCAGCCTCACAACAGCTCCTGCCCCAGAGATCTGACCCTCATCATCACCACAGCAGCTCCTGCCCCATAGATCTGACACCCATCTGCCCCACAGCATCTTCTGCCCCATCGATCTGACCCACATCTGCCCCACAGAGCCTTCTGCCCTAAAAATCTGACCCACATCAGCCACAGAACAGCTCCTGCCCCATAGATCTGATCCCAATCAGCACCACAGCAGCTCCTGCCCCATAGATCTGACCCTCATCAGCCCCACAGCAGCTCCTGCCCCATAGATCAGACCCACATCTGCCCCACAGCAGCTCCTGCCCCAATAGATCTGACCCACTTCAGCCCCACAGCAGCTCCTGCCCCATAGATCTTACCCACATCTGCCCCACAGCATCTCCTGCCCCACAGATCTGACCCACATGCGCCCTACAGCAGCTCCTGCCCAACAAATCTGACACACATATGCCCCACTGCAGCTCCTGCCTTACAGATCAGAACCTCATCAGCCTCACAACAGCTCCTGCCCCATAGATCAACCCCACAGCATCTCCTGCTACATAGATGTGACCCTGATCATCCCCACAGCATCTTCTGCCCCATAGATCTGACCCTCAGCAGCAACACAGCAGCACCTGCCCCACAGATATGACCCACATATACCCCACAGCAGCTCCTGCCCCATAGATCTTACTAACATCAGCTCCACAGCAGCACCTACCCCATAGATCTGACCCACATCTGCCCCAAAGCAGCTCCTGCCCATAGATCTGATCCCACATCTGCCCCACAGCAGCTCCTGACCCATAGATCTGACCCGCATCAGCCACACAGCAGCTCCTGCCCCATACATCTGACCCACTTGCGCCCCACAGCAGCTTCTGCCTTATAGATCAGACCATCATCAGCCTCACAGCATCTCCTGCCCCATAGATCTACTCCACAGCAGCTCCTGCCCCATAGATCTGACACTCATCATCCCCACAGCAGCTCCTGCCCCATTGATCTGACCCACATCTGCCCCACTGCAGCTCCTGCCCCATAGATCTGACCCATATCAGATCCACAGCAACGCCTGCCCCATAGATCTCAACCACATGAGCCCCACAGCAGCTCCTGTCCCACAGATCTGACCCACATAGGCCCCACAGCAGCTCCTGCCCCATAGATCTGACCCTCAGCAGCAACACAGCAGCTCCTGCCCCATAGATCTGACCAACATGTGCCCCACAGCAGCTCCTGTCTCATAGATCTTACCCACATCAGCACCACAGCAGCTCCTGCCCAATAGATCTGACCCTCATCAGCCACAGAACAGCTCCTGCCCCATAGATCTGACCCACATCAGCCCCACAGCATCTCCTGCCCCATAGATCCGACCCACATCTGCCCCTTAGGAGCACCAACCCCATAGATCTGACCAACAGCTTCTCCTGCCACATAGATCTGACCCACATCTGCCCCAGAACAGCTCCCGCCCCATAGATCTGACCCACATCAGCCCCAAAGAAGCTCCTGCCCCATAGATCAGACCCACATCAGCCACACAGCAGCTCCTGACCCATAGATCTGATCCCAATCAGCCCCACAGCAGCTCCTGCCCCATAGATCTGACCCTCATCAGCCCCACAGCAGCTCCTGCCCCATAGATCAGACCCACATCTGCCCCACAGCAGCTCCTGCCCCATAGATCTGACCCAAATCAGCCCCACAGCATCTCCTGCCCCATAGATCCGACCCACATCTGCCCCTTAGGAGCACCAACCCCATAGATCTGACCAACAGCTTCTCCTGCCACATAGATCTGACCCACATCTGCCCCAGAACAGCTCCCGCCCCATAGATCTGACCCACATCAGCCCCAAAGAAGCTCCTGCCCCATAGATCAGACCCACATCAGCCACACAGCAGCTCCTGACCCATAGATCTGATCCCAATCAGCCCCACAGCAGCTCCTGCCCCATAGATCTGACCCTCATCAGCCCCACAGCAGCTCCTGCCCCATAGATCAGACCCACATCTGCCCCACAGCAGCTCCTGCCCCATAGATCTGACCCACATCTGCCCCATAGCAGCACCTGCCCAATTGATCTGACCCACATTATCCCCACAGCAGCTCCTGCCCCATAGATCTGACCCACGTCAGCCCCAAAGAAGCTCCTGCCCCATAGATCAGACCCACGTCAGCCACACAGCAGCTCCCGCCCCATAGATCTGACCCACATCTACCCCACTGCAGCTCCTGCCCCATATATCTTACCAACATCAGCGCCATAGCATCTCCTGCCCCATAGATCTGACACACATCACCCCCACAAAGCTCCTGCCCCATAGATCTGACCCACGTCTTCCCCACAGCAGCTCCTGCCCCATAGATCTCAACCACATGAGCCACACAGCAGCTCCTGTCCCACAGATCTAACCAACATCAGCTCCACAGCAGCTCCTTCCCTATAGATCTGACCCACATAAGACCCAGAGCATCACCTGTTCCATAGATCTGACACACATCATCCCCACAACTGCTCCTGCCCCAAAGATCTGATATACATGTGCCCCACAGGAGCTCCTGCCCCATAGATCTGACCCACATCAGCCCCACAGCAGCTCCAACCCAGTAGATCTGACCCACAGCGGCTCCTGCCCCATAGATCTGACCCACATGCACCCCACTGCAGCTCCTGCCTTAAAGATCAGTCCCTCATCAGCCTCACAACAGCTCCTGCCCCATAGATCTAACCCACAGCATCTTCTGCCCCATAGATCTGACCCTCAGCAGCAACACAGCAGCACCTGCCCCACAGATATGACCCACATATACCCCAAAGCAGCTCCTGCCCCATAGATCTTACCAACATCAGCTCCACAGCAGTACCTACCCCATAGATCTGACCCACATCTGCCCCAAAGCAGCTCCTGCCCCATAGATCTGACCCACATGTGCCCCACAGCAGCTCCTGCCCCATAGATCTGACCCACATCAGCCACACAGCAGCTCCTGCCCCATACATCTGACCCACATGTGCCTCACAGCAGCTCCTGCCCCATAGATCTGACCCACATCAGCCACACAGCAGCTCCTGCCCCATAGATCTGACACTCATCATCCACACAGAGGCTCCTGCCCCATTGATCTGACCCACATCTGCCCCATAGCAGCTCCTGCCCCATATATCTGACCCTCAGCAGCAACACAGCAGCTCCCGCCCCACAGATCTGACCAACACCAGCCCCACAGCAGCTCCTGCCCCATACATCTGACCCACAGCAGCTCCTGCCCCATTGATCTGACTCACATCTGCCCCACTGCAGCTCCTGCCCCAAAGATCTGACCTACATCTGCCCCATATCAGCTCCTGCCCCATATATCTGACCCATATCAGCCACACAGCAGCTCCTGACCCATAGATCTGAGCCACATCGGACCCACAACAGCTCCCGCCCCATAGATCTGACCCACATCGGACCCTCAACAGCTCCTGCCCCATAGATCAGACCCACATCTACCCCACTGCAGCTCCTGCCCCATAGATCTGACCCACATCAGCCACACAGCAGCAGCTGCCGCATACATCTGACCCACATGTGCCTCACAGCAGCTCCTGCCCCATAGATATGACCCACATCTACCCCACAGCAGCTCCTGCCCCATAGATCTGACCCTCATCATCCCCACAGAAGCTCCTGCCCCATTGATCTGACCCACATCTGCCCCACAGCAGCTCCTGCCCCATAGATCTGACCCTCAGCAGCAACACAGCAGCTCCTGCCCCACAGATCTGACCAACACCAGAACCACAGCAGCTCCTGCCCCATAGATCTGACCAACATCAGCTCCACAGCAGCACCTACCCCATAGATCTGACCCACATCAGCCCCACAGCAGCTCCTGCCACATAGATCTGATACCCATGTGCCCCACAACAGCTCCTGCCCCATAGATCTGACCAACATGTGCCCCACAGCAGCTCCTGTCTCATAGATCTTACCCACATCAGCACCACAGCAGCTCCTGCCCAATAGATCTGACCCTCATCAGCCACAGAACAGCTCCTGCCCCATAGATCTGACCCACATCAGCCCCACAGCATCTCCTGCCCCATAGATCCGTCCCACATCTGCCCCTTAGGAGCACCAACCCCATAGATCTGACCAACAGCTTCTCCTGCCACATAGATCTGACCCACATCTGCCCCAGAACAGCTCCCGCCTCATAGATCTGACCCACATCAGCCCCAAAGAAGCTCCTGCCCCATAGATCAGACCCACATCAGCCACACAGCAGCTCCTGACCCATAGATCTGATCCCAATCAGCCCCACAGCAGCTCCTGCCCCATAGATCTGACCCTCATCAGCCCCACAGCAGCTCCTGCCCCATAGATCAGACCCACATCTGCCCCACAGCAGCTCCTGCCCCATAGATCTGACCCACATCTGCCCCATAGCAGCACCTGCCCAATTGATCTGACCCACATTATCCCCACAGCAGCTCCTGCCCCATAGATCTGACCCACATCAGCCCCAAAGAAGCTCCTGCCCCATAGATCAGACCCACGTCAGCCACACAGCAGCTCCCGCCCCATAGATCTGACCCACATCGGACCCACAACAGCTCCTGCCCCATAGATCAGACCCACATCTACCCCACTGCAGCTCCTGCCCCATATATCTTACCAACATCAGCGCCATAGCATCTCCTGCCCCATAGATCTGACACACATCACCCCCACAGCAGCTCCTGCCCCATAGATCTGACCCACGTCTTCCCCACAGCAGCTCCTGCCCCATAGATCTCAACCACATGAGCCACACAGCAGCTCCTGTCCCACAGATCTAACCAACATCAGCTCCACAGCAGCTCCTTCCCTATAGATCTGACCCACATAAGACCCAGAGCAGCACCTGTTCCATAGATCTGACACACATCATCCCCACAACTGCTCCTGCCCCAAAGATCTGATATACATGTGCCCCACAGGAGCTCCTGCCCCATAGATCTGACCCACATCAGCCCCACAGCAGCTCCAGCCCAGTAGATCTGACCCACAGCGGATCCTGCCCAATAGATCTGACCCACATGCACCCCACTGCAGCTCCTGCCTTAAAGATCAGTCCCTCATCAGCCTCACAACAGCTCCTGCCCCATAGATCTAACCCACAGCATCTTCTGCCCCATAGATCTGACCCTCAGCAGCAACACAGCAGCACCTGCCCCACAGATATGACCCACATATACCCCAAAGCAGCTCCTGCCCCATAGATCTTACCAACATCAGCTCCACAGCAGTACCTACCCCATAGATCTGACCCACATCTGCCCCAAAGCAGCTCCTGCCCCATAGATCTGACCCACATGTGCCCCACAGCAGCTCCTGCCCCATAGATCTGACCCACATCAGCCACACAGCAGCTCCTGCCCCATACATCTGACCCACATGTGCCTCACAGCAGCTCCTGCCCCATAGATCTGACCCACATCAGCCACACAGCAGCTCCTGCCCCATAGATCTGACACTCATCATCCACACAGAGGTTCCTGCCCCATTGATCTGACCCACACCTGCCCCATAGCAGCTCCTGCCCCATATATCTGACCCTCAGCAGCAACACAGCAGCTCCCGCCCCACAGATCTGACCAACACCAGCCCCACAGCAGCTCCTGCCCCATACATCTGACCCACAGCAGCTCCTGCCCCATTGATCTGACTCACATCTGCCCCACTGCAGCTCCTGCCCCAAAGATCTGACCTACATCTGCCCCATATCAGCTCCTGCCCCATATATCTGACCCATATCAGCCACACAGCAGCTCCTGACCCATAGATCTGACCCACATCGGACCCACAACAGCTCCTGCCCCATAGATCAGACCCACATCTACCCCACTGCAGCTCCTGCCCCATAGATCTGACCCACATCAGCCACACAGCAGCAGCTGCCGCATACATCTGACCCACATGTGCCTCACAGCAGCTCCTGCCCCATAGATCTGACCCACATCTACCCCACAGCAGCTCCTGCCCCATAGATCTGACCCTCATCATCCCCACAGAAGCTCCTGCCCCATTGATCTGACCCACATCTGCCCCACAGCAGCTCCTGCCCCATAGATCTGACCCTCAGCAGCAACACAGCAGCTCCTGCCCCACAGATCTGACCAACACCAGAACCACAGCAGCTCCTGCCCCATAGATCTGACCAACTTCAGCTCCACAGCAGCACCTACCCCATAGATCTGACCCACATCAGCCCCATAGCAGCTCCTGCCACATAGATCTGATACCCATGTGCCCCACAACAGCTCCTGCCCCATAGATCTGACCAACATGTGCCCCACAGCAGCTCCTGTCTCATAGATCTTACCCACATCAGCACCACAGCAGCTCCTGCCCAATAGATCTGACCCTCATCAGCCACAGAACAGCTCCTGCCCCATAGATCTGACCCACATCAGCCCCACAGCATCTCCTGCCCCATAGATCCGACCCACATCTGCCCCTTAGGAGCACCAACCCCATAGATCTGACCAACAGCTTCTCCTGCCACATAGATCTGACCCACATCTGCCCCAGAACAGCTCCCGCCCCATAGATCTGACCCACATCAGCCCCAAAGAAGCTCCTGCCCCATAGATCAGACCCACGTCAGCCACACAGCAGCTCCCGCCCCATAGATCTGACCCACATCGCACCCACAACAGCTCCTGCCCCATAGATCAGACCCACGTCTACCCCACTGCAGCTCCTGCCCCATATATCTTACCAACATCAGCGCCATAGCATCTCCTGCCCCATAGATCTGACACACATCACCACCACAGCAGCTCCTGCCCCATAGATCTGACCCACGTCTTCCCCACAGCAGCTCCTGCCCCATAGATCTCAACCACATGAGCCACACAGCAGCTCCTGTCCCACAGATCTGACCCACATAGGCCCCACAGCAGCTCTTGCCCCATAGATCTAACCAACATCAGCTCCACAGCAGCTCCTTCCCTATAGATCTGACCCACATAAACCCACAGCAGCACCTGTTCCGTAGATCTGACACACATCATCCCCACAACTGCTCCTGCCCCAAAGATCTGATATACTTGTGCCCCACAGGAGCTCCTGCCCCATAGATCTGACCCACATCAGCCCCACAGCAGCTCCTGCCTTAAAGATCAGTCCCTCATCAGCCTCACAACAGCTCCTGCCCCATAGATCTACCCCACAGCATCTTCTGCCCCATAGATCTGACCCTCAGCAGCAACACAGCAGCACCTGCCCCACAGATATGAACCACATATACCCCACAGCAGCTCCTGCCCCATAGATCTTACCAACATCAGCTCCACAGCAGTACCTACCCAATAGATCTGACCCACATCTGCCCCAAAGCAGCTCCTGCCCCATAGATCTGACCCACATGTGCCCCACAGCAGCTCCTGCCCCATAGATCTGACCCACATCAGCCACACAGCAGCTCCTGCCCCATACATCTGACCCACATGTGCCTCACAGCAGCTCCTGCCCCATAGATCTGACCCACATCAGCCACACAGCAGCTCCTGCCCCATAGATCTGACCCACATCATCCCCACAGAAGCTCCTGCCCCATTGATCTGACTCACATCTGCCCCACTGCAGCTCCTGCCTCATAGATCTGACCCACATCTGCCCCATAGCAGCTCCTGCCCCATATATCTGACCCATATCAGCACCACAGCAACGCCTGCCCCATAGATCTCAACCACATGAGCCCCACAGCAGCTCCTGTCCCACAGATCTGACCCACATAGGCCCCACAGCAGCTCCTGCCCCATAGATCTGACCCTCAGCAGCAACACAGCAGCTCCCGCCCCACAGATCTGACCAACACCAGCCCCACAGCAGCTCCTGCCCCATACATCTGACCAAAGCAGCTCCTGCCCCATTGATCTGACTCACATCTGCCCCACTGCAGCTCCTGCCCCATAGATCTGACCCACATCTGCCCCATATCAGCTCCTGCCCCATATATCTGACCCGTTTCAGCCACACAGCAGCTCCTGCCCCATACATCTGACCAACATGTGCCCCACAGCAGCTCCTGCCCCATAGATCTGACCCAAATCAGCCCCACACCAGCTCCTGCCCCATAGATCTGACCCTCATCAGCCCCACAGCAGCTCCTGCCCCATAGATCTAGCCCCCATCAGACCCACAGCAGCTCCAGTCCCATAGATCTGACCCACATCTACCCCACAGAAGCTCCTGCCCCATAGATCTGACACACAGCACCCCCACAGCAGCTCCTGCTCCATAGATCTGACCCACGTCTTCCCCACAGAAGCTCCTGCCCCATAGATCTCAACCACATGAGCCACACAGCAGCTCCTGTCCCACAGATGTGACCCACATAGGCCCCACAGCAGCTCCTGCCCCATAGATCTAACCAACATCAGCTCCACAGCAGCTCCTTCCCTATAGATCTGACCCACATAAGACCACAGCAGCACCTGTTCCGTAGATCTGACACACATAATCCCCACAACTGCTCCTGCCCCATAGATCTGATATACATGTGCCCCACAGGAGCTCCTGCCCCATAGATCTGACCCACATCAGCCCCACAGCAGCTCCAGCCCTGTAGATCTGACCCACAGCGGCTCCTGCCCCATAGATCTGACCAACATGTGCCCCAGAGCAGGTCCTGCCCCATAGACCTTACCCACATCAGCCGCACAGCAGCTCCTGGTCTATAGATCTGACCCACATGTGCACCACAGCACCTCCTGTCCCATAGATCTGCCCCACAGCAGCTCCTGCCCCATAGATCTGACCCACATCTGCACTACAGCAGCTCCTGCCCCATAGATCTCACTCACATGTGCCCCAGAGCAGATCCTGCCCCATAGATCTGACCCACAACTACCCCACAGCAGCTCCTGCCCCATAGATCTGACCCACACCAGCCCCACAGCAGCTCCTGCCCCATAGATATGACACACACCTGCCCCACAGCAGCTCCTTCCCTATAGATCTGACCCACATAAGCCCCACAGCAGCACCTGTTCCGTAGATGTGACACACATCAGCCCCACAGCAGCTCCTGCCCCATAGATATGACCCACCTCAGCCCCTGCCTCATAGATCTGACCCACATGTGCCCCTTTGCAGGGGGGCTCCTCTGCCTGGTGGTCATGGCGGGCCCCCTCCTCCTTCTCACTCCTAGGGCCCCCAGCTCCATCCTCCCGCCTGAAACAGGGAAAACTTCTACCCTAGCCCTCTTAGCTGCCGACATGGCTGCTAAATGCCACAGCTGTCAGAGGCGAGTGCGTTGCGCGCGGCAGCGGTGACCAAGGTGACGTGGAGAGGGTTCTAAAATGGCGGCCGCACTGCTGGCACTGGTGTTCCACATAGGATGAGGAGGGGGCTGGTAATAGCAGGACAAGGGGAAACTGATTGAAGTTGAAAGAGGGAAGATTTAGGTTGGATGTTAGGGGGAAAGTTGTTTACTAGCAGAGTGGTTAGGCCCTGGAACGGGCTGCCCAGGGAGGTTGTGGATGCCCCGTCCTTGGGGGTGTTCAGGGCCAGGTTGGACAGGGCCCTGGGCAACCTGATCTAGTAAAGGTGTATGTTTGGTGGCCCTGCCAGGCAGGGGGGTTTGTTCTTCATGATCCATGAGGTCCCTTCCAACCTGGGTCATTCTGTGACTCTGTGATACTGGTGTGTGGCTGCTTGTCCCAGCGCGCTGACCTTTTGTCTTCAGGTTCACCAACAAGACTGTAACTGATTTATGGAGGAGGCAAGTGATGGGTGCTACTGAGTGACAATCAACATCACTTTGTGGACATTTGAAAGCACCTTCCTCCAGAGCTGTTCACCTCCAGAAGAGGGGGCTCAGAAGTGTTTACTGGCAGAAGATCTGGCTCCAGCTTGGTATGGAAAAACTGGGGAATGATACCATCGTGTCCGGTGAAGAACAAGAAGCAGGTGGGAGTCCCTGCTCCCTCTTGTCTGCTGGCAAGGTTCAGATGAGATCACAGAGCCAGAAGCTGCCATTCCAAGGAGAGCTTACTCAACCATTTTGGATTTGAGCTGTCACACCAAGGAGAGCTGACTGAACCACGTTGGACTTATTTGTAAGTTTATACTATCATTGGAAACTGTTGCCGTGGTCACAGTCATCGTCAGCGGAACAACAACTCCTGATGACCCACCACTACTGAAGATCAATGACTGAACTACTAAACACGTCAGATCCATGGTGGTGACTCTCTCTCCCTCTTGCTTCCTATAAAGACTCCTTGATTCTTTTTCCTGTCTTTTCTATTGCCCGCCTTCCCTTCCTAATCACCCTAAATCGTAATAGCGTCCGTCCTCCAACATTTGAACCATGCTCAGGCATACACGTATGGACCTCCTCTCCTTCCTATAAATTGGAGCAGGACAGAGAACCACAAGGATTGTCAGCTCCCAAGTCATGCAAGTATTGCACACAACACAGATAACTTCATCTGTTGGCCCCGCTGTCTCTGCATACCACCAAGCGAGGACCTGCAGTGCCCAGGCGAGACGATGTGCCTGGCAGTGCAAAGCCAGCCCACGTGTGTGCAGATGGCAAGGAGCGTGTGGCACTGTGCACCGACAGCCCTTGCCTGCCCAGGACTGCGTGTGGAGGGCGTTCTCCACTGCAGCCCTGCCCAACAGTCAGTAGGGGTGTGCGGCCATGATGGCAGTAATGAACAAACTGCTGCTTCACAAAGATCTTGGCCCGATTAGAAATCTTTGAGTAGTGCTGTTACAGCAGACAGAATGTGATAAGCGCAAGTAGTCTCCTACACTTCACATCCTTGCTACTTCATTCTGGGTGTTGTCACTGAGCAGCATCTAACACAAGTTCTGCCCTGGTCAGCTGGCTGCCTTAGCTTGAGCCCTGATGGCAACGCTGTGACGTGATGTTAGTATTGCTGTTTTCTCCTCGTCAGAATACTCTGCCTTTTGAAGGAAGCAGCTTCTTGGTTATTTTGTTTTGTTGTTGAATTTTATTGAATTAATTTACAATATCTATATTCCATATAGTTATAGATGTTTTGAATATGATCATCTGTGGTGCTGAGAATTTTTGTAGAAAAGGTATACTCAGTTCGGAAGGTGTAATAAGGATGTTAAAGAAAGAACCCCCTGTTGTGTTGACCAGTGATGATGCTCCCACCCCCTGACCAATGGTGGAGAGGAGCATGAAGAGAGAGGTGGTGCTGGGGGGATCTTGGGGCTGCTGGGCCTGTCATACTTTTTCCAGGCAGAGGTTTTACAGGTGTTGCCCCCATGCCGACCCTGTGGGGGGGGGGGCACTCCCACATCCTGAAGGATGGAGGAGAGGAGCGGGAGGGCAGAGTTGGTGCTGTGGGGGGCTGGGAGCTGTGGGGCCTGGTATGCTTTCCCCTGGCTGTAGTTTTCTGGGTGTCGGATGATGCCCTCAAACTGCCACCCTGTGGGGGCTGCTCCAACCTCCTGAAGGATGGTGAAGGAAAGTTGGTGACAGTTCCTGGGGGGGACAGGGGGCTGCTGGGCCAGTTGGCTTCCCCCAGGCAATGGTCGTCCATCTGTTGGATGATGTCCCCAGGTCTATACTCTGCTGGGGTCGCTTCCATCCCCTGATGGATGGTGGAGGGGAGGGTGAGGGCAGAGATGGTGCTGGAGGCTGACAGGCCTCTCAAGCTTCCCTGAGGCAGTGGCTGCCTGCGGGTGACACTTTGAGGGAGCCACTGCCAACCCCTGAAGAATGGTGGTGGGGGACGGGAGGGTGGTGTTGATGCCAGGGTGCTGCTGTTTGGGTGCCAGCCGATGACTGCAAGCTTCCAAACCAGGTGGGTCCCTCCTGTCCCCTGAAAGAGGTGTTGATGCCCAAGGTGGATAGGGGCCACTGGGCATGATGTACTTCCCAGGGGCCACGGAGCCTGGGCTGGTGGGCTACGGGGGCTGCACTGGGGGCAGCTGAGCCCGACAGCCGTCAGGCCTGGCAGGGGCCGCTCTGGTGATGCTCTGCAGCTGGTGGGCAGATTGTCACTGCACAGGCACCGGTTGTTTGTGCCACGTCTTTTCTGTGCGGCGCACTGAGGCGAGCAAGCTGTTTGTCCAAGCGTGAGGTGTTGCTGCAGGCAATATGCTGGACTGCAGCATCTTCAGCAAGGCGCCTGCAGGGAGAGAAACGTGCTGAGGGCACAGGAGAACCCCCTGCTCTCCTTCCTCACAGTGCATGATAGAGTCACTCTCAGCTCCGGGCCTGTCTCAGGCCCAGCAGTAAGAACATGCAGCAGGAATGGCGAGGCCAGTTAAATGTCTGACAGTGTCAATCTCAGACAGTGTTAGGCAACAACTAACTGGCTTCTCTATGCTGCTTTAACTAGAAATGCCTCCTTGCTCACAGGATCCCTATAGTAAAGAGAGGGGGCAGGATGGGGTTGGGGGTGAACAAGAACTCACTGGTTTATCTGCCTCCGTTGTCGGACAAGACGATAGCACGAAAACATTGCCATCAGCATGGTAATGAAGATAGCCACACCAAATCCCAGGCAGTACTTCTTGATAAAATTATTGTCTGCGGCATTTGCGTGTTCCTCACCATCCGCACCTGGAAAAACAATGTGGATCTGTTTCACCAGCTGCTGCTTTGAGTGACGTGGACAAGAACAACCACAGGAAGGATCCCGCTCCGGACTGCTGTTGTGCCTGGTGGCTCAGGGGAAGCACAGCAAGCTCTGGAATGCAGGGTCTGTGCACAGGAGGTACTATGGAGGGTCCTGTTTCCTCTCCTTATCTGCTGAATGTGGTTCTGGTGGCCTAGTTCCCAAAAGGACAAAGTTCCTAAGTCCCTGGGAACTGGCTGCAGTGGGAGGGGAGCAACCTCTAACCACGGCCACGGAGCTCTATGAGCGGCCCTTACCTGGAGTGACAGTTGTTGCGTGCATGGCCTCTATTACTCTCAGGGGGACAGTCAGTGTGCGAACTCTGCCGTTCCAAAATGCAAGCCAGCGCATAGGTGCTCCACCTGTCTCTTTAGAAAGGAGGTAAGGGAGTGGGACTGTAAGTAACTGCTTCTCATCAGGAAGATGGTGCAGTTTCTCCACATGTATTTCTAGAAATTCAGTTTCACAAGCCTTTCAGGGAACAGACGGAAATACACCTACCACGTGCTTTGTCCTTCATGATTTTCATTAGCAGAGGGGGCAGTGTCTGCAGATATTTTCCTGTTTCCAGGGCCTCTTTCTGTTTCTCAGGACCTAAACAGAAAGCATTAAGATAACTTTCAGACAAACAAGATATTAAACTGAACGGTCTTTTCAGTGAAGTCAGTAACGACAACAGCCACCCCTGGGATGCCTGTGGGGTTCCAGCACAACTAAGGATTTAGCACGGCCTTCCCTGGAGGCACTTCTGCAACCAAAGAATGAGAACTTTTCACCACACACTGCAGCTTACCTAAACGCATAACGGCATCACTGAATGGGACCAGGGCATTGTGCGAGGGCAGGGCACACACACACAGGTGTGCATTCTCACTCACACCTGCAGACGCGCCTGGCTGACATTAGGACTGTGAGCTGGCATCTCTCAAAGGAAGTAAAATCTCATGACATGGTATGCTGTAATTTCTCTCTTCCTTAGGGACCTGCAGTGACTGGAAGGGGCTCAGGTGATGACATGGCACTCAGACCTGGGTCAAAAGTTGCAAAGCTGCAGAGAAGCCAGGTGGGCAGTTGGCTGGCACTCAGCAGCTTTCCAGATACTCTCTCCAGGCCATGTAAAACAATCTTCAGAGAAGGCATAGAAGAACATTTGGCCCCTCAAGGTTTTTTTAGTGGGGAGATCTCTGATGTATGGAGACAAAGTCAACGGGATGCTGGGAGCATGCAGCACCCAAGAAACAGTGACTACCCAAGCTTCTCATGGAGAAGAAATCACCAGGCAGTGAAAAGATGAACCCCTCCTGAACTTCCACAACCAAATATGAGCAAAGATCATGAGATGAAGACTGGTGACTTACGTCTGGCATCCACCCCAGGCTCAGGGACGCGACTTTGCTTTCGAAATGCACCAAAGGGGCCTGCAGGCACAAGAGTGATCAGACACAGGTGAGGAGAGCTTCCGCTGTGCACTGGGGTCTGCCTTGTTTTTTTTCCTCCAGTGACCTGTGAGGACTGGCTGCAGGTCAGGGAATGACATGGCCCAAACAGCAAAGGAATAGGAGCAAAGACTGGCAAGGGCCGCCTTCCCACTGAAATGTGACAATTCTCCAAGTAAAGAAATACTAATGACTGATCTGTGTACGACCTTCAAAGCACAAAGAGACTTGAAAGACCTTTGGAGAGCCTTACGTACCCAAATAAGCTATTTTAGCACTAATTTTTCGACTTCCAAGGAAACAGACACTCACAACTTACCTCGGAGTTTCCCCTGAGGCACAAAAGCAGTCTCCTTCCAGTCATCTGAGGAAGGAGTACCAATGTCATCATCTAGAAGAAAGAACAGAAGAGGGATGTTCCCATTGCATGCTGTGATCTTCCTCTCCCTTAGTGACAGGGAAGGGGCCAGGGAAGGGGACAGGTAACAGGATGGGAGACTCAGGCCTTGATCGCCAAAGCTATAGAGGGGCCAGGGTGACCTGGAGCCTAGCACTCGGCAGCTTTACAAATGCTCCCTCCTGGCCACATGCAGCACCCCTCCGGGACCGCGTGGAAGAGCATACAAAGAAAAGGTGCCTGAAACACACTGGGCTACAGCTGGGGGTCTCTGTTGGGAACCAGGATTTTTCTATGGGGAGCATCAGGCAGCTGGAGCAGAAATGCTCATGCTTTTCCCAGCACACACCTTCCACGTTCTCCCCTGGGACACCCCCAGGATGAAGAGCATGCTCCACCCAGCCAGCGGCAGAGCCGTGGGAGCACAGGGCTTCCTCATGCCCTTGCCCAGCTCCTGTGGTGCTGCCTGTCCCCCTTTTCCAATACCCCCCCGCCCCCATCGAAGGCAGCCTTAGGGCTATAAGGCACA
This sequence comes from Coturnix japonica, assembly GCF_054131305.1. Taxonomy (NCBI): domain Eukaryota; kingdom Metazoa; phylum Chordata; class Aves; order Galliformes; family Phasianidae; genus Coturnix; species Coturnix japonica. The sequence continues at coordinate 13,476,266 of NC_140671.1, read as the reverse complement.
GAGCCACTGGAACCAGAACCTGGGCTTCTCACTCTCATTTCCGCTTATTTTTTACCCCATCTCTGCCCACCCACCTGCTCCTGCTGCTCTCCCTGGAGCAGCACAAGTCTCCTGACAACACATGGCTATCAGTAGGAGGACGGCAAGGCAGGTGGGGGCCGTGGCCCCCAGTACTCGTGCCATGCTGCTACCACCACTGCTACAGCCACAACGAGTGCTGCTATTGGGGCACAGAACACCTAGAGCACGCAGCTGGGCATTGTGATCTTGTGGCACAAGGCAGCAATGTGGCAGGGCATAGTGACCTCACATCCCCAGGCTGCTGGCTGGGCCTCCCCACGGGCTGCTCCTCCTGTGACGCAGGGCTGCATAGAGTGGGTGCTTGTGGCACCCCTTAGTGGGTGAGTGCCAGGCTGCTGGGGAAGAATTACTGGGAGCGTGTCCCACTGGGTAGATCTGTTCCACCGCAAGGACCAGGCTCCCCTTGGGCTTGTTATGGACGCTGAGGATTCCCAGTCATCTAGAGCAGCAGGAGACCATGGCAGATATTTTCACATTTACATTGTGGAAATATATTATTGTGGAATGGTTTGGGTGGGAAGGGACATTAAAGACCCAGAGACTCTGTCAAAGGATAAAGAAAATCGCTCCAGTGTTGTTTTTACTGCTTTGTGCAAATCAAAAGATTGCATTTTGTCTTTTAATGGCCAAAAAAGCCATTTCTTCAGGGACACTGTATTTGTTGTCACAGACTCTAACAAAAATGCAAACTGAGCTTTATCTGTAGCATCAATACTTTAGTATTTCGTATCTTGTATTTGACAGTTCCCTCCCAGCCAGTTGCCCGTGCCTTTCTCTAAGCCCATGAGAGCACCACTTACTGCCTCTGGGAACTTGGAAACTGGCAGCATGATGGCCAGCACACACACAAGGTGCTTGTGACGCAGCTCCAGACGGCTCTCCTGAGGCCCAGCTTCATTTCACGGCCACTCACGCTCTGCTGCTGGACATTCTGCAACGGAAAAGCCACCGGATGCAAATCCCATCCCTCACAGATGGTATCAGACCCCTGCTCTCATGGCAGTCACCACCGCCCGGCATTGGACAGCGCTTCCACTGCCCTTGCTCCTGCCACAAGACACCAACGTCTGCTTCTAGTTCGGCTCCACCATGGGATCCTGTTTGCAACAGAAAAACACACGGAGGCTGCCAGCCACTGCAACACGCGCTGTGAAACCCCTGGCACTGCTGAGTCCCATGAGCAGAGGAGAGAAGCGTCTGCCTGCCATGGACGGGCTGCGGCGGGATTGAATCCTGCCTTCCAATCGGGACACCCCCAGGGAGAGCCTCCCTGGGGACCCAAAGACTTACGGCAGCGCCAACACAGCAAGCAGAAACGCGACGTGCTCCTGACTGCCCGCACTGTTCAAAGCTCCCTGACTTGCGGAATCAAACTCTATAATCCAGAGATGGGTTATAAAGCAGGTATGTTTTATTCCAGCGCTGGGTGCAAGGGGGATAGCTCCTCCAAACTTGCACACCAACTTGTAAAACCGTGATACAGATATAGGTACACCTCATGCATAGTCAATGATTTCCCGTAATTCTAACATGCATCCCTTAATTCTAATACACATTCTTTATCATGCAGACCCCCTCTTGTTATCGCCCATCTTGTCAGGGAGATGCAAATATCAAGAGAGGAGTTGCAACACCTAATCCCCTTCTCACCAGGTGTCTCAGGGAGTTCTCACTCCTTAATCTTCATCCTTCCTGCTCTTCCAGACCCACTGTCTCCATTCCTTGTTATTCTAACTAAATCATTTTCTGTAAACTACCTTTAACTATCCCCCTTTTAGCCCCCCTTTATTCTGAATTCCAGCAGAGCATCTGTTTTCTGCTTCCCTGTTCATCCCTCCCTCTCCTTCTCCCTCCCTCCGCCCTATGACGGCAGCCCTTCAAAGCAACCAACACAACCACGCCAAACCGCAGCCCGGACTCGTCCCGCTCACTGCAATCCAGACCCACTCCATCCGTACAAACCTTCATCCATGCCGTTTCTTAACCGGGCCTCGGCGCCACCCGGATCTTACAGCCAGCGAGCGGCCAGCAAACGAACGGACGTCTTCCTCTTGGTGCCGCACAGCCCAGCACGGCCGGAGCCGCACCACACGATCCGGGCCGGGGCCGGCTCAGGCTCTGCCTCCAGGCTTTTGGGGCCGGCCGGGTGACTCCGCAGCACAGCGAGACCGTGGAGCCGCCCGGGAGCCGCCTCTGGGTGCCGGCAGCGCCGCGAGCTCCTCCCCTGACAGCCCCTCCGTGCCCCCGCACCGAGGCCCGACCCCGTTCGCAGCACAGAGCCCGCTCCTCCCGGCCCCGCTCATGGCCGCCATGGCCCGGAAGTGCTCTCCGCCGACTGCAGGAAGCACTTCCTGTCACTGTCACGTGGCTCAGGCCGGGCTGGGGCCTGTTGGGGGGGGGGGCAGCTGCCAGATCTTCTGCCAGTAAACACTTCTGAGCACCCTCTTCTGGAGGTGAACAGCTCTGGAGGAAGGTGCTTTCAAATGTCCACAAAGTGATGTTGATTGTCACTCAGTAGCACCCATCACTTGCCTCCTCCATAAATCAGTTACAGTCTTGTTGGTGAACCTGAAGACAAAAGGTCAGCGCGCTGGGACAAACAGCCACACACCAGTATCACAGAGTCACAGAATGACCCAGGTTGGAAGAAACCTCATGGATCATGAAGAACAAACCCCATGCCTGGCAGGGCCACCAAACATTCACCTTTACTAGATCAGGTTGCCCAGGGCCCTGTCCAACCTGGCCCTGAACACCCCCAAGGACGGGGCATCCACAACCTCCCTGGGCAGCCCGTTCCAGGGCCTAACCACTCTGCTAGTAAACAACTTTCCCCCTAACATCCAACCTAAATCTTCCCTCTTTCAACTTCAATCAGTTTCCCCTTGTCCTGCTATTACCAGCCCCCTCCTCATCCTATGTGGAACACCAGTGCCAGCAGTGCGGCCGCCATTTTAGAACCCTCTCCACGTCACCTTGGTCACCGCTGCCGCGCGCAACGCACTCGCCTCTGACAGCTGTGGCATTTAGCAGCCATGTCGGCAGCTAAGAGGGCTAGGGTAGAAGTTTTCCCTGTTTCAGGCGGGAGGATGGAGCTGGGGGCCCTAGGAGTGAGAAGGAGGAGGGGGCCCGCCATGACCACCAGGCAGAGGATGGGTAAGAGAGCCATATTCCATCATGCCTGGACCAGCCCCGTGACCACCACCCATGTGGAGCCTATGGAGGTGGATCCACCTCCAGATGAGCGAATGGAGGTGGATCCACCTCCAGATGAGCGAATGGAGGTGGATCCACCTGCAGAGGAGCCCATGGAGGTGGATCCACCTGCAGAGGAGCCCACGGAGGTGGATCCGCCCGCGGCATAGCTGGCCTGGCACCACACCACCGTGCCAGGCCCCGCGCTGGCATGGTCACAGCTCCACCGTGGCTGGTCCAGGCGCTGAGCTCCTTACCCGCTGCACGGCCCCCGCCCCCTGCATTAGCTGGGTGGCATTTTTGTAACATCTGTTCCTCCTTTGGGCCTATTCTGCAGCCACATTCTGTGGGCCCCCAGTCCCATCTTTACCCTGTTTGTTCCAGTCCCTGTTTCTATAGTTGGTTTTTGGGTTTAGTTTAGTTTTAGAGTTAGGTGTAGGTTGTTGTTAGTGTTTTTGAGTTAGGCATAGGTTATTGTTTGTGTTTTTGAGTTAGGCATTGCTTATTGTTCATTTTTTAGTGTTAGGAGTAGGTTAGGAGTAGGTTTAGTGTTAGTAGTTGGTGTTTTCCTGTTAGGAGTTTGTTCCTCTTCATTCTTTAGTGTTAGGAGTAGATTGTTGTTCCCATAGTAGAGTTAGGCATAGGTTACTGTTGGTACTGTAGGGTTAGGCGTGGGTTCCTACCAGCAGCTGGCAGCAAACAGCGCTCGCTCGGTAAGCACACGTCTGCTTTCTCCCCCGGAGCCGTGAGTGCGACTGCCATGAGAGCGGAGGTCTGATGCCATCTGCGAGGGATGGGATTTGCATCCGGTGGCTTTTCCGTTGCAGAATGTCCAGCAGCAGAGCGTGAGTGGCCGTGAAATGAAGCTGGGCCTCAGGAGAGCCGTCTGGAGCTGCGTCACGAGCTTCCTGCATGGCCAGCGCAAGGTAGGTGTGCCTTACTGTAAGCGTGCGCTGAAGCAGTGTTGGTTAAGCACGGCTCACTCCTCTGTCTGCAACAGATGGGCTTTCTGCGCGCTTTATTGCTGTGGCCGGCGTTGAACAGCACAGCAGCAGCGAGGCCTCGAACATGTCCACAACCAGGTACGTGAATGTGAGTAAATTTAGCTGTGTGAATGATGTTATTGTTCATATTAGTAAGGCAGTATTCACATGTGTGTGATGGAGCTCAGGGATAGGTTTATTCTTGCCTGGTAAATTTTCCCTTCTTTGACACCCACCCGTCCTCTTGCTTCTCTTCCCCTCACCTGTAAGTGCAGCAATACTGAAGGCTGAGGGCTCTTCTCCGAGGCGGGCGCTAAAGGGCAATTGAAATGCAAGTTTGTTGTCCCTCTTTGTTCTTGGGTCGGTAGCCCAAGGTGACCAAGCTTCAGAGCACTTCTCTAAGTCAGCCTGGAAATGTTTCTAGCAGGAAGTAACTCCATCACAGTGCCTGAGAGTAATGATGCCTCTTTTTCCCCCCTCACAGCAGGCAGCCTCCATAAGAGAGCAGTAGAGCAGCAGGCTGTCTGTGCTATGGCTGCTGAACTGCATTTCTGGCCACCTGAGATCCCTGAGCCCATGCTAATGAAGAACATGCTGCGCCACAGACTCTTCTACGGAGCCGTTTTGCAGCTTCCCTGTGCTGGCCATCATGCTGCCAGTTTCCAAGTTCCCAAAGGCAGTAAGTGGTGCTCTCATGGGATAGGAGAAAGGCACGGGCAACTGGGTGGGAGGGAACCATCTGTAACTGTTGCCAGCAGCCTGGAGGTGCCAGCTCAGTCTTATCCTGTGGCTACTCCTGCTCCCTATGAGCTGCCAGGCACAGGGTCCTCCCGCCCGTGCAGGGACCGCCTTGCAGGAAAGGGCTTTAGGCTCTGGTTTGTGTGGGATTTGGGGAACGAGACAGGGGTGGAGTTTCTTGTGTGCCCGACTGTCAGGAAGGCGGTTCCCAGTTCTGGCAGCCCAACGTGCCCAGCAGGGTGACTTGAGCTCCCAAAGCGAGCCGCCAACCAGTTGTTAGCTGAGAAGGTTCCCTGAGCGTTCCCGAATTGATTCTTGTAGGACTCGGAGAGTCTGGAAACTGAGACTTGGGAGAGAGTGAAGAAAGCTGAGGCAAGGCAAGCGCTGCTCAGCTGAGGAAGAAAGCCGAGAAGGAAAGCAGAAAGCAACGATGATGGCCTGAGCAAGAAGCTACAAGGGACAGCAGAACCACCTGCAGCGCTTCCTCGGAGGTGGCACCAAAACCTGCTGACTGAACAGTCCAGTTTACCGGCACAGCCGTGCTTTCCCTGTCATGGACGGTGGAGATGATGGAAGTGAACTGGACAGGAAGGACTTGTGCTGCGTTAGAAGCAAAGAGGGCTTCACCTGTGCAGGACTTGGTGTACGGCAAGAGCTGGAGACGCTGCGTTCCTTCAGGGTGTGTCTCTTGAGGTCCAGGCCTGGTGTAGGGTTAGGTTGAAATAGGGCTGGCTGGGACTGGAGAGGGAGGAGGTGACGTAGCCCTGGGGTTTGGCTTCTCCTTGGGTCTGACTGGAGGCTGAGTGACTGATTGCTAAGCGGCAATCCTGGGCACTGGGGCTTCATTTTGGGGTGTGGGCGGGGTAATAAATAGAAGCCGAGTCCTTTTGTACGCAATAAAATTGAAGCGAACTTTCTAAACCTGGTGCTGCCTCTTTCAGTAGCTGGTCAGAACATCCCTCGCTCGGGCTGGCAATCGCAGGGCGATGAAGCGGTCGGCTTCACGTCTCTCCCTTGACATGGTGCAGGTTTTCCCCCGTTTCCTTGTTGGTCTTCCCAACCTGTGGCCTTTCAGCCAACCCATAAGTGCTGGTGACAGGCTGTGAGCATCTCCTTGCTCTCTGAGGACTGACAGAAAGAAACCAGAGGAGGGGAAGCAGCCCGGCAGGAAGAAGGGTGTCCCGTGCTCAGCCCGTTGAGTTGGCCTCTCTTCCCTGAGGGTTCTTTCAGCTTCTGATGCACCGTGTGCTGCTGTTTGCCCTGGGAAGCCCAGCTGCACGCTGGCAGCCGTGGCCTGTGCATCAGCCTCCCCTTGAGGCCCAAGGAGTTGTTTGTTTTTATGTATTCAGTATTGGTGTGGCATTTTGTTGTTTTGTTCAGCTTTGAGATCAAGGGGTAATTTAACACCGTTGGAAGTAATTGGGGTTCAGGAGTAGCACATGCAGAATTTTAATCACGCAGCAAGTTGTGATTTCTACTGTGTTGAAGAACTGGCACACACATATACGCCTGCAGCCGGAGCTTGATTGACTCTCGTCAATACGGCCTTCCAAAGCCCGGCCCTGGGGAGCTGTCCAAAAATTTTCCAACCTTTTGTATTACCTAAGTTTATTTTAAACAGCCAAGGAGGAGTAATCTCTTAAAGGCTTTTTTAAAGGCATTGGACTAGGTTTTGATTATCACGTCTCAGGAAGCTTCTGCATTCCACCTAGTGCTAATGGGATAAATCAAGAGCAGATTACACAAGAGATTCAGGCCTTGCTGCCAGTCTTTTATGAATCAGAACTTTGTTTCATGTTGCCAGATATTCTGGTTTCCTTTTCAGGAGATTCCTTTGCTGTATATTAAGAAGGCCAAGGGCATCCTGGCCTGCATCAGAAACAGTGTTGCCAACAGGAGCAGAGAGGTGATTGTCCCCCTGTTGTCAGCACTGATGAGGCCGCAGCTCGAGTGCTGTGTTCAGTTTTGGGCCCCTCAGTGCAAGGAAGACATGGAGGCTCCGGAACGAGTTCAGAGGAGGGCAACAAAGCTGGTGAGGGGTCTGGAGCACAGGCCGTATGAGTTGAGGCTGAGGGAGCTGGGATTGTTCAGCCTGGAGAAGAGGAGGCTCAGGGGAGACCTCATTGCTCTCTCTAACTTCCTGAAGGGAGGCTGTAGTGAGATCCGGATGTAGTGTGTAGGTCAGATCTATGAGGCAGGAGCTGCTGTGGGGCAGATGTGGGTCAGATCTATGGGGCAGGAGCTGTTGTGGGGATGATGTGGGTCAGATCTATGGGACTGGAGCTGCTGTGGGTCTGATGGGGGCTATATCTATGGGGCAGGAGCTGCTGTGGGGAAGACGTGGGTCAGATCTATGGGGCAGGAGCTGCTGTGGGGGTGATGTGTGTCAGATCTATGGGGCAGGAGATGCTATGGCGCTGATGTTGGTAAGATATATGGGGCAGGAGCTGCTGTGGGGTAGATATGGGTCTGATCTATGGGGCAAGAGCTGTGGTGGGTCCGATGTGGGTCAGATCTATGGGGCAGGAGCTGCTGTGTGGCGGATGTGGGTCTGATCTATGGGGCAGGAGCTTCTTTGGGGCTGATGTGGGTCAGATCTATGGGGCGGGAACTGTTCTGGGGCAGCTGTGGGTGAGATCTATGTGGCAGGAGCAGCTGTCGGTCAGATCTATGGGGTTGGAGCTCCTAAGGGGCAGATGTGGGTCGGATCTATGGGGCAGGAGCTGCTGTGGGGCTGGTGTTGGTCAGATCTGTGGGGCGGGAGCTGCTGTGTGGCTGATGTGGGTCAGACCTATGGGGCAGGAGCTGCTGTGGGGCCTATGTGGGTCAGATCTGTGGGACAGGAGCTGCTGTGGGGCTCATGTGGTTGAGATCTATGGGGCAGGCGTTGCTGTGGATCTGATATGGGTCAGATATATGGGGCAGGAGCTGCTATGGGGCAGATGTGGGTCAGATCTATGGGGCAGGAGCTGCAGTGGGGCAGATGTGAGTCAGATCAATGGGGCAGGAGCTGCTGTGGGGATGATGAGGGTCAGATCTATGAGGCAGGAGCTGCTGTGGGACAGATCTAAGGGGCAGGAGCTGCTGTGGGGCACATGTGGGTCAGATCTATAAGGCAGGAGCTGCTGTGGGGCACATGCATGTCAGATCTATGAGGCAGGAGTTACTATGGGGCAGATGTGGGTCTGATCTATGGGGCAGGAGCTGCTGAGGGTCAGATCTATGGGGCAGGAGTTGCTGTGGGGCACATATGGGTCAGATCTATGGGACATAAGCTGCTGTGGGGCTGCTGTGGGTCATATCTATGGGGCAGGAGCTGCTATGGGGCAGATATGGGTGAGACATATTGAACAGGAGCTGCTGTGGGGCTTATGTGGATCAGAACTATAGGGCAGGAGCTCCTGTGGGGCAGATGTGGGTCAGATCTATGAAGCAGCAGCTGCTGTGGGGCACATGCATGTCAGATCTATGGGGCAGGAGCTGCTGTGGAGATGATTTGGGTCAGATCTATGGGGCAGGAGCTGCAGAGGGGCTTATGTGGGTCAGATCTATGGGGCAGGAGCTGCTGTGAGGCTGATGAGGGTCACATCTACTGGCCAGGAATTGCTGTGGGGTAGATATGGCTCATATCAATGGAGCAGGAGATGCTGTGGGGCAGATCTATGGGGCAGAAGCTGCTGTCGGGTATATTTGAGTCAGATGTATGGGGCTGGAGCTGCTATGGGGAGATATGAATCTGATCTATTGGGCAGGAGCTGCTGTGGGACAGATCTATGGGACAGGAGCTGATGTGGGGCTGATATGGGTCAGATCTATGGGGAAGGAGCTGCTGTGGGGCAGATGTGGGTCAGATCTACGGGGCAGGAGCGGCTGTGCGTCAGATCTATAGGACAGGAGCTGCTGTGGGGCTGATGTGCGTCAGATCTATAGGACAGGAGCTGCTGTGGGGCTGATGTGCGTCAGATCTATAGGACAGGAGCTGCTGTGGGGCTGCTGTGGGTCAGATCTATGGGGCAGGAGCAGCTGTGGGGCAGATCTATGGGTCTGGAGCTGCTGTGGGGCACAAGTGAGTCAGATCAATGGGGCAGGAGCTGCTGTGGGGCACACGTCGATCAGATCTATGGGGCAGGAGCTGCTGTGGGGCTCATGTAGGACAGATCTATGGGGCAGGAGCTGCTGTGGTGCTGATGTGGTTAAGATCTATGAGACAAGAGCTGCTGTGGGGCAGATGTGGGTCAGATCTATTGGGCAGGAGCTGTTGTGGGGCACATGGGTATCAGATCTTTGGGGCAGGAGCTGTTGTGGGGCACATGTCGGTAGATCTATGTGGCAGGAGCTGCTGTGGGGCAGATGTGGGTCAGATCTATGGGGTAGGTGCTGCTATGGAGCTGCTGTGGGTCAGATCTATGGGGCAGGATCTGCTGTGGGTCATATGTGGGTCAGATCTATGAGTTAGGAGCTGCTGTGGGTCAGATCTATGGGGCAGGGGCTGCTATGGGGCACATGTGGGTAAGATCTCTGAGGCAGGGGCTGAGGTGGGTCATATCTATGGGGCAGGAGCTGCTGTGGGGCTGATGTGGGTCAGATCGACGGAACAGGTGATGCTGTGGGGCTTATGTGGGTCAGATCTATAGGGAAGGAGCTGCTGTGGGGCAGGTGTGTGTCATATCTATGGGGCAGGAGCTGCTGTGGGGCTGTTGTGGGTCAGATCAATGGGGCAGGTGCTGGTGTGGGGCTGATGTGGGTCAGATCTATGGGGCAGGAGCTGGTGTGGGGCTGATTTGGGTCAGATCTATGGGGCAGGAGCTGCTGTGGGGTAGTTGTGGGTCTGATCTATGGGGCAGGATCTGCTCTGGGGCACATGTGAGTGAGATCTATGGGGCAGGAGCTGCTGTGGGGTAGATGTTGGTCAGATCTATGGGGCAGGAGTAGCTGTGGGGCATATGTGAGTCAGATGTATGGGGCAGGAGCTGCTGTAGTGCAGATGTGGGTCAGATCTATGGGGCAGGAGCTGCTGTGTGTCAGATCTATGGGGCAGGAGATGCTATGGCACTGATGTTGGTAAGATCTATGGGGCAGGAGCTGCTGTGGGGTAGATGTTGGTCAGAGCTATTGTTCAGGACCAGCTCTGGGGTATATGTGTGTCTGATCTATGGGGCAGGAGCTGCTGTGGGGCACATGTGGGTCAGATCTATGGGGCCAGAGTTGCTGTGGGGTAGATGTGGGTCAGATCTATGGGGCAGGAAATGCTGTGGGGCTGATTGCGGTAAGATCTATAGGGCAGGTGCTGCTGTGAGGCAGATGTGGGTCAGATCTATTGGGAAGGATCTGCTGTGGGGTAGAGGTGGGACTGATCTATTGGGCAGGAGCAGCTGTGTGGCACGTGTGGGTCAGGTCTATGGGACAGGTTCTGCTGTGGGGCTAATTGGGGTATGATCTATTGAGGCAGGAGCTGCTGTGGGTCAGATCTACGGGGCAGGAGCTGCTGTGGGGTTGCTGTGGGTCAGATCTATGGGGCAGGAGCTGCTATGGGGCACATGTGTATCAGATCTATGGGGCAGGAGCTGTTGTGGGGCACATGTGGGTCAGATCGATGGGGCAGGAGCTGCTGTGGTGCACATGTGGGTCAGATCTATGGGGCAGGAGTTGCTGTGGGGCAGATGTGGGTCTGATCTATGGGGCAGGAGCTGCTGTGGGTCTGATCTATGGGGCAGGAGTTGCTGTGGGGCAGATGTGGGTCTGATCTATGGGGCAGGAGTTGCTGTGGGGCAGATGTGGTTCAGATCTATGGTGCAGGAGCTGCTGTGAGGCTGATGAGGGTCACATCTATGGGCCAGGTATTGCTATACATCTGACTCACATATGCCCGAAAGGAGCTTCTGCCCCATAGATCTAACCCACAGCAACAGCTACCCCATTGATATGACCCACATCTGCCCCACAGCAGCTCCTTCCCAATAGATATGAACCACATGTGCCCCACAGCAGCTCCTGCCCCATAGATCTGACCCACAGCTTCTCCTGCCCCATATATCTGACACACAGCAGCTCCTGCCCCATAGATCAGACCCACATCTGCCCCACAGCAGCTCCTGCCCCATAGATCTGACCCACATCAGCCCGACAGCAGCTTCTGCCACATAGATCTTACCCACGTCTACCCCACAGCAGCTCCTGCCCTACAGATCTGACCCACATCAGCCCCACAGCAGCTCCTGCCACATAGATCTGACACTCATCTGCAACACAACAGCTTCTGCCCCATAGATCTGACCCACATCAGCTCCTGACACATAGATCTGACCCAGATCAGCTCCAGCCTTAGAGGTCTGACCCTCATCAGTCCCACAAGAGCTCCTGCCCCATAGATCTGACCTACATCTGCCCCACAGCAGCTCCTGCCCCATAGATCTTACCCAGATGTGCCCCAGAGCAGAGCCTGTCCCATAGATCTGCCCCACAGCAGCTCCTGCCCCATAGATCTGACCCAAATCAGCCCCACACCAGCTCCTGCCCCATAGATCTGACCCACATCAGCCCCACACCAGCTCCTGCCCCATTGATCTGAACCATATCAGCCACACAGCAGCTCCTGCCCCATAGATCTGACCCACATGAGCCCCACAGCTACACCTACCCATAAATCTGAACCACATGTGTCCCACAGCAGCTCCTGCCCCATAGATCTGACCCACAGCAGCTCGTGCCCCATAGATCTGACCCACCTCTGCCTCACAGCAGCTCCTGCCCCATAGTTCTGACCGACAGCAGCTCCTGCTCAATTGATCTAAACCCCATCAGTCCCACAGCTGCTCCCTCCCCATAGATCTGACCCACATGTGCCACAGAGAAGCTCCTGACAAATAGATCTGACTCACGTCAGTCCCACAGCAGCTCCTGCCCCATAGATCTAACACCAATGAGACCAACAGCACCACCTGCCCCATAGATCTGACCCACATCAGCCCCAAAGCAGCACCTTTCCCAAAAAACTGACGCTAATCAGCCCCAGAGCAGCTTCTGCCCCATAGATCTGACCCACAACATCTCCTGCCCCATAGATCAGACCCACATCTGCCCCACAGCAGCTCCTGCCCCATATATCTGACCCACATCTACCCCACAGCAGCTCCTGCCCCATATATCTGACCCACATCTACCCCACAGCAGATCCTTCTCAATAGATCTGACCCACTACTGCCCCACTGCATCTCCTGCCCCATATATCTGACCCACAGCAGCTCCTACCGAAATGATCTAACCCCCATAAGCCCCAAAGCGGCTCCTGCCCCATAGATCTGACCCACATCTACCCCACAGCAGCTCCTGCCCCATAGATGTGACCCACATCAGCCACACAGCAGATCCTGTCCCATAGATCTGCCCCACAGCAGCTCCTGTCCCATAGATCTGACTCATATTTGCCTGACAGCAGCATCTGCCCCATAGATCTGACCCACATAATCTCCACAGTAGCTCCTGCCTCATTGTTCGGACTCACATCTGCCCCACATCAGCTACTGCCCCATATATCCGACCCACGTCAGCCCCACAGCAGCTCCTGCCCCATAGATCTGACCCACATCAGCCCCACAGCAGCTCCTGCCACATAGATCTGAATCACATCTGCCCCACAGCAGCTCCTGCCCCATAGATCTGACCCACATCATCTCCACAGCATCTCCTGCCCCATAGATTTGAACCACAGCATCTCCTGCCCCATAGATCTGACCCACATCTGCCCCACAGCAGCTCCTGCCCCATAGATCTGACCTACATCAGCCCCCAGCAGCTCCTGGCCCATAGATCTTACCCACATCATCTCCACAGCATCTCGTGCCCCATAGTTCTGACCCACATCTGACCCACAGCAGCTCCTGCCCCATAGATCTGACCCTCATCAGTCACACAGCAGCTCCTGCCCCATAGATCTGACCCACATCATCCCCACAGCAGATCCTTCCCCATTGATCAGACACACATCTTCCCCACAGCAGCACCTCCCCCATAGGCCCGACCCACATGTGCCTCACAGCAGCTCCTGCTCCATAGATGTGACCCACATCAGCCCCACAGCAGCACCTTCCCTATAGATCTGACCCACATCATATCCACAGCAGCTCCTGCCAAATAGATCAGTCCCACCTCTGCCCCACCTCAGCTCCTGCCCCAAAGATGTGACCCACATCTGACCCACAGCAGCTCCTGCCCGATACATCTGGCTCACATATGCCCGACAGCAGCTTCTGCCCCATAGACCTACACCCACAGCATCTCCTGCCCCATTGATAAGACCAACATCAGCCCCACAGCAGCTCCTGCCCCATAGATCTGACACACATATGCCCCACAACAGCTCCTGCCCCATAGATCCGACCCCCCTCAGCCCCACAGCAGCTCCTTCCCCATAATTCTGACCCTCATCTGCCCCACAGCTACTCCTGCCCCATAGATCAGACCCACATCTTTCCCAAAGCAGCTCCTGCCTCATAGATCTGACCCACATGTGCCCCACAGCAGCTCCAACCCCATAGATCTGAACAACATGAGACCCACTGCAGTTCCTGCCCCATAGATCTGAACAACATGAGACCCACAGCAGATTCTGCCCTATAGATCTGACCCACAGCATCACCTGCCCCATAGATCTGACCCACAGCAGCTACTGCCCCGTAGATCTGACCCACATCTGCCCCACAGCAGCTACTGGCCCATCAAGATGACCCATATCTACCCCTCAGCAGCTCCTGCCCTATAGATCTGACCAACATCAGCCCCACAGCAGCTACTGCCCCATACATCTGACCCAAATCATCAGCCACACAGCAGCTCCTGCCCCATAGATCTGACCCTCATCAGCCACACAGCAGCTCCTGCCCCATAGAAATGACCCACATCAGCCCCACAGCAACTCCTGCCCCATAGATCAGACCCACATCTGCCCCATAGCAGCTCCTGCCCCATAGATCTGACCCAAATCATCCCCACAGCAGCTCCTGCCCCATATATCTGACCAACATGTGATCCAGAGCAGCTCCTGCCCCATAGATCAGACCCACATCTGCCCCACAGCAGCTACTGCCCATAGATCTGACCCACATCTGCCCCACTTCAGCTCCTGCCCTATTGATCTGACCCACATCTGCCCCACAGCAGCTCCTGCCCCATAGATCTGACGCACGTGTGACCCACAGCATCTCCTGCCCCGTAGAAATGTCCCACATCAGCCCCATAGAAGCTCCTGCCCCATAGATCTGACCCACATCAGCCCCACAGAAGCTCCTGCCCCATAGGTCTGATCCACATGTGCCCCACAGCAGCTCCTGCCTCATAGATCTGACCCACATCAGCCCCACAGCAGCTCCTGCCCAATAGATCAGATCCACATCTCCCCCACAGCAGTTCCTGCCCCATAGATCTGACCCATATCTACCCGACAGCAGATCCTGCCCCATAGATCTGGCCTACATCAGCCCTATAGAAGCTCCTGGCCTATAGATCTAATCCACATGTGCCCCACAGCAGCTCCTGCCTCATATATCTGAACCGCAGCACGCAAACATCAGCTCCTGCCCCATAGATCTAGCCCACATTGTCCCACCGCATCTCCTACCATATAGTTCTGATCCACATCATCTCCACAGTAGCTCCTGCCCCATAGATCTGCCCCACAGCAGCTCCTGCCACATAGATCTGACCCACATATTCCCCAGAGCAGCTCCTGCCCCATAGATCTAACCCACATGTGCCCCACACAGCTCCTGCCACATAGATCTGACGCACATGTGACCCACAGCATCTCCTGCCCCATACATCTGAACCAGATCTTCATCAGAGCATCTCCTGCCCCATAGATCTGACCCCCTTGTGCCCCACAACAGCTCCTACCTCATATATCTGATACACATGTGCCCCATAGCAGCTCCTGCCTCATATATCTGAACCTCAGCAGGCAAACATCAGCTCCTGCCCCATATACCTGACCCAAATCTGCCCCACAGCAGATCCTGCCCCATAGATCTGACCCATATCAGTCCCACAGCAGCTATTGCCACATAGATCTGACCCACAGCAACTCCTGTCCCAAAGGTATGACCCACATCTTCCCCACAGAAGCTCCTGCCCCATAGATCTGACCCACATATGCCCCAGAGCAGCTCCTGCCCAATAGAAGTTACCCCCATCAGCCCCACAGCATCTTCTGCCCCATAGATCTGACCACCATCTTCACCACAGCAGCCTTCTGCCCCATAGATCTGACCCAAATGTGCCCCACAGCAGCTCCTGCCCCATTGACCTGACACACATGTGCCCCATAGCAG
The DNA here is from genome assembly GCF_054131305.1 of Coturnix japonica. Lineage (NCBI taxonomy): Eukaryota > Metazoa > Chordata > Aves > Galliformes > Phasianidae > Coturnix > Coturnix japonica. The sequence goes on along the minus strand of NC_140671.1, from coordinate 13,460,947 downwards.
CACCTGCACCATAGATCTGAACCACCTCTACCCCACAGCAGCTCCTGCCCCATGGATCTGACCCACAGCAGATCCTGTTCCATAGATCTGCCCCACAGAATTTCCTGCCCCTAAGTTCTGACCCACATCTGACCCACAGAATTTCCTGCCCCTAAGATTTGACCCACAAGTGCCCCACAGCAGTTCCACTCCCATAGATCTGACACACATACGCCCCACAGCAGCTGCTGCCCAACAGATCAGAAGCACATCAGCCCCACAGCACCTCCTGCCCCATAGATCTGACCCCCATCAGCCCCACAGCACCTCGTGCCTCATAGATCTGCCCCACATCTGCCCCACAGCAGCTACTCCCCATAGATCTGACCCACATCAGCCCGACAGCAGCTTCTGCCACATAGATCTTACCCACGTCTACCCCACAGCAGCTCCTGCCCTACAGATCTGACCCACATCAGCCCCACAGCAGCTCCTGCCACATAGATCTGACACTCATCTGCAACACAACAGCTTCTGCCCCATAGATCTGACCCACATCAGCTCCTGACACATAGATCTGACCCAGATCAGCTCCAGCCTTAGAGGTCTGACCCTCATCAGTCCCACAAGAGCTCCTGCCCCATAGATCTGACCTACATCTGCCCCACAGCAGCTCCTGCCCCATAGATCTTACCCAGATGTGCCCCAGAGCAGAGCCTGTCCCATAGATCTGCCCCACAGCAGCTCCTGCCCCATAGATCTGACCCAAATCAGCCCCACACCAGCTCCTGCCCCATAGATCTGACCCACATCAGCCCCACACCAGCTCCTGCCCCATTGATCTGAACCATATCAGCCACACAGCAGCTCCTGCCCCATAGATCTGACCCACATGAGCCCCACAGCTACACCTACCCATAAATCTGAACCACATGTGTCCCACAGCAGCTCCTGCCCCATAGATCTGACCCACAGCAGCTCGTGCCCCATAGATCTGACCCACCTCTGCCTCACAGCAGCTCCTGCCCCATAGTTCTGACCGACAGCAGCTCCTGCTCAATTGATCTAAACCCCATCAGTCCCACAGCTGCTCCCTCCCCATAGATCTGACCCACATGTGCCACAGAGAAGCTCCTGACAAATAGATCTGACCCACATCAGTCCCACAGCAGCTCCTGCCCCATAGATCTAACACCAATGAGACCAACAGCACCACCTGCCCCATAGATCTGACCCACATCAGCCCCAAAGCAGCACCTTTCCCAAAAAACTGACGCTAATCAGCCCCAGAGCAGCTTCTGCCCCATAGATCTGACCCACAACATCTCCTGCCCCATAGATCAGACCCACATCTGCCCCACAGCAGCTCCTGCCCCATATATCTGACCCACATCTACCCCACAGCAGATCCTTCTCAATAGATCTGACCCACTACTGCCCCACTGCATCTCCTGCCCCATATATCTGACCCACAGCAGCTCCTACCGAAATGATCTAACCCCCATAAGCCCCAAAGCGGCTCCTGCCCCATAGATCTGACCCACATCTACCCCACAGCAGCTCCTGCCCCATAGATGTGACCCACATCAGCCACACAGCAGATCCTGTCCCATAGATCTGCCCCACAGCAGCTCCTGTCCCATAGATCTGACTCATATTTGCCTGACAGCAGCATCTGCCCCATAGATCTGACCCACATAATCTCCACAGTAGCTCCTGCCTCATTGTTCGGACTCACATCTGCCCCACATCAGCTACTGCCCCATATATCCGACCCACGTCAGCCACACAGCAGCTCCTGCCCCATAGATCTGACCCACATCAGCCCCACAGCAGCTCCTGCCACATAGATCTGAATCACATCTGCCCCACAGCAGCTCCTGCCCCATAGATCTGACCCACATCATCTCCACAGCATCTCCTGCCCCATAGATTTGAACCACAGCATCTCCTGCCCCATAGATCTGACCCACATCTGCCCCACAGCAGCTCCTGCCCCATAGATCTGACCTACATCAGCCCCCAGCAGCTCCTGGCCCATAGATCTTACCCACATCATCTCCACAGCATCTCGTGCTCCATAGTTCTGACCCACATCTGACCCACAGCAGCTCCTGCCCCATAGATCTGACCCTCATCAGTCACACAGCAGCTCCTGCCCCATAGATCTGACCCACATCATCCCCACAGCAGATCCTTCCCCATTGATCAGACACACATCTTCCCCACAGCAGCACCTCCCCCATAGGCCCGACCCACATGTGCCTCACAGCAGCTCCTGCTCCATAGATGTGACCCTCATCAGCCCCACAGCAGCACCTTCCCTATAGATCTGACCCACATCATATCCACAGCAGCTCCTGCCAAATAGATCAGTCCCACCTCTGCCCCACCTCAGCTCCTGCCCCAAAGATGTGACCCACATCTGACCCACAGCAGCTCCTGCCCGATACATCTGGCTCACATATGCCCGACAGCAGCTTCTGCCCCATAGACCTACACCCACAGCATCTCCTGCCCCATTGATAAGACCAACATCAGCCCCACAGCAGCTCCTGCCCCATAGATCTGACACACATATGCCCCACAACAGCTCCTGCCCCATAGATCCGACCCCCCTCAGCCCCACAGCAGCTCCTTCCCCATAATTCTGACCCTCATCTGCCCCACAGCTACTCCTGCCCCATAGATCAGACCCACATCTTTCCCAAAGCAGCTCCTGCCTCATAGATCTGACCCACATGTGCCCCACAGCAGCTCCAACCCCATAGATCTGAACAACATGAGACCCACTGCAGTTCCTGCCCCATAGATCTGAACAACATGAGACCCACAGCAGATCCTGCCCTATAGATCTGACCCACAGCATCACCTGCCCCATAGATCTGCCCTACAGCAGCTACTGCCCCGTAGATCTGACCCACATCTGCCCCACAGCAGCTACTGGCCCATCAAGATGACCCATATCTACCCCTCAGCAGCTCCTGCCCTATAGATCTGACCAACATCAGCCCCACAGCAGCTACTGCCCCATACATCTGACCCAAATCATCAGCCACACAGCAGCTCCTGCCCCATAGATCTGACCCTCATCAGCCACAAAGCAGCTCCTGCCCCATAGAAATGACCCACATCAGCCCCACAGCAACTCCTGCCCCATAGATCAGACCCACATCTGCCCCATAGCAGCTCCTGCCCCATAGATCTGACCCAAATCATCCCCACAGCAGCTCCTGCCCCATATATCTGACCAACATGTGATCCAGAGCAGCTCCTGCCCCATAGATCAGACCCACATCTGCCCCACAGCAGCTACTGCCCATAGATCTGACCCACATCTGCCCCACTTCAGCTCCTGCCCTATTGATCTGACCCACATCTGCCCCACAGCAGCTCCTGCCCCATAGATCTGACGCACGTGTGACCCACAGCATCTCCTGCCCCGTAGAAATGTCCCACATCAGCCCCATAGAAGCTCCTGCCCCATAGATCTGACCCACATCAGCCCCACAGAAGCTCCTGCCCCATAGGTCTGATCCACATGTGCCCCACAGCAGCTCCTGCCTCATAGATCTGACCCACATCAGCCCCACAGCAGCTCCTGCCCAATAGATCAGATCCACATCTCCCCCACAGCAGTTCCTGCCCCATAGATCTGACCCATATCTACCCGACAGCAGATCCTGCCCCATAGATCTGGCCTACATCAGCCCTATAGAAGCTCCTGGCCTATAGATCTAATCCACATGTGCCCCACAGCAGCTCCTGCCTCATATATCTGAACCGCAGCACGCAAACATCAGCTCCTGCCCCATAGATCTAGCCCACATTGTCCCACCGCATCTCCTACCATATAGTTCTGATCCACATCATCTCCACAGTAGCTCCTGCCCCATAGATCTGCCCCACAGCAGCTCCTGCCACATAGATCTGACCCACATATTCCCCAGAGCAGCTCCTGCCCCATAGATCTAACCCACATGTGCCCCACACAGCTCCTGCCACATAGATCTGACGCACATGTGACCCACAGCATCTCCTGCCCCATACATCTGAACCAGATCTTCATCAGAGCATCTCCTGCCCCATAGATCTGACCCCCTTGTGCCCCACAACAGCTCCTACCTCATATATCTGATACACATGTGCCCCATAGCAGCTCCTGCCTCATATATCTGAACCTCAGCAGGCAAACATCAGCTCCTGCCCCATATACCTGACCCAAATCTGCCCCACAGCAGCTCCTGCCCCATAGATCTGACCCATATCAGTCCCACAGCAGCTATTGCCACATAGATCTGACCCACAGCAACTCCTGTCCCAAAGGTATGACCCACATCTTCCCCACAGAAGCTCCTGCCCCATAGATCTGACCCACATATGCCCCAGAGCAGCTCCTGCCCAATAGAAGTTACCCCCATCAGCCCCACAGCATCTTCTGCCCCATAGATCTGACCACCATCTTCACCACAGCAGCCTTCTGCCCCATAGATCTGACCCAAATGTGCCCCACAGCAGCTCCTGCCCCATTGACCTGACACACATGTGCCCCATAGCAGCACCTGCACCATAGATCTGAACCACCTCTACCCCACAGCAGCTCCTGCCCCATGGATCTGACCCACAGCAGATCCTGTTCCAGAGATCTGCCCCACAGAATTTCCTGCCCCTAAGATCTGACCCACATCTGACCCACAGAATTTCCTGCCCCTAAGATTTGACCCACAAGTGCCCCACAGCAGTTCCACCCCCATAGATCTGACACACATACGCCCCACAGCAGGTGCTGCCCAACAGATCAGAAGCACATCAGCCCCACAGCACCTCCTGCCCCATAGATCTGACCCCCATCAGCCCCACAGCACCTCGTGCCTCATAGATCTGCCCCACATCTGCCCCACAGCAGCTACTCCCCATAGATCTGACCCACATCACCCCAACAGCTACTCCTGCCCGTTAAATCTGACCCACTTCTGCCCCACAGCAGCGCCTGCCCCATAGATCTGACCCACATCTACCCCACAGCAGCTTCTGCCCCATAGATCTGACCCACCTCTACCCCACAGCAGATCCTTCCAAATAGATCTGACCCACATCTGCCTCACAGCAGCTCCTGCCCTATAGAACTTACCGCAATAAGCCCCACAGCAGCTCCTGCCCCATATACCTGACCCAAATCTGCCCCATAGCAGCTCCTACCCCATAGATCTGAGCCACATCATCCCCACAGCAGCTCCTGCCCCATAGATCTGACCCACATATACCCCACAGCAGCGCCTCCCCCTTGGATCTGACGCACATGTGCTCCACAGCAACTCCTGCCCCATAGATCTGACACAAATGTGCCCCACATCATCTCCTGCCCCATAGATCTGACCCCAATCAGCCCTACAGCAGCTCCTGCCCCATAGATCTGACCCACATCAGCTCCACAGCAGCTCCTGCCCCATAGATCTGAACCACATGTGCCCCACAGCAGCTCCTGCCCCATAGATGTGACCCTTAGCAGCCACACAGCAGTTCCTGCCCCATAGATCTTACCCACATTGTCCCACATCATCTCCTACCACATAGTTCTGACCCACATCATCTCCACAGCAGCTCCTGCCCCATAGATCTGACCCACAGCAGCTCCTGCCCCATAGATCTGACCCAAATCAGCCCCACAGCAGCTCCTGCCCCATAGATCTGATCCACATCCGCCCCACTACATCTCCTGCCCCATAGATATGAACCATACCTGCCCCACAGCAGCTCCTGCCCCATAGAGCTGACCCACATATACCGCAGAGCAGCTCCTGCCCCATAGATCTGACCCACATGTGCACCACAGCAGCTCCTGTCCCATAGATCTGATGCCAATGAGCCCCACAGCAGATCCTGCCCCATAGATCTGACCCACATCAGCTCCACAGCATCTCCTGACCCATTGATCTGACCTACATCTGCCCCACAGCAGCTCCAGGCCCATAGATCTTACCCACATGTGCCCCACAACAGCTACTGCCCCATAGATCTGATACACATGTGCCCCATAGCAGCTTCTACCCCATTGATCTGACCCACATCAGCCCCGCAGCAACTCCTGCCCCATATATCTGACCCACATCAGCTCCTGCCCCATAGATCTTACCCCAATTAGCCCCACAGCAGCACCTGCCTTATAGACCTGACCCACATGTTCCCCACAGCAGCTCCTGCCCAATAGATAAGAACCCCCTCTGCCCCACATAGGTCCTGCCCTATTGATCTGACCCACCTCTACCCCACAGCAGCTCCTGCCCTATAGATCTTACCGCAATCATTCCCAGATCAGATCCTGCCCCATATATCTCACCCACATCTGCCCCATAGCAGCTCCTGCCCCATATATCTTAGCCACATCATCCCCAAAGCTGCTTCTGTACCATAGATCTCACCCACATCTACCCCACAGCAGCTCCTGACCCATAGATCCGACCCACATGTGCCCCACAGCAACTCCTGCCCCATAGATCTGACCCACAGCAGCTTCTGCCCCATAGATCAGACCCACATCTGCCCAGAGCAGCTCCTGCCTCATTGATGTGACCCACCTCTACCCCACAGCAGATCCTTCCCAATAGATCTGACCCACATCTGCCCCATAGCAGCTCCTGCCCCATAGATCTGAGCCACATCATCCACACAGCAATTCCTGCCCCATAGATCTGACCCACATATACCCCACAGCAGCGCATGCCACATAGATCTGACCCATATCAGCCACACAGCAGCTCCTGCCCCATATATCTGACCCACATGTGCACCAAAGAAGCTCCTGTCCATAGATCTGACGCCAAGCAGCACCACAGCAGCTCCTGCCCCATAGATCTGACCCACATCAGCTCCACAGCAGTTCCTGACCCATAGATCTTAACTACATCTGCCCCACAGCAGCTCCTGCCCCATAGATCTGATACACTTGTGCCCCATAGCAGCTCCTGCCCCATAGATCTGACCCACATCTTCCCCACAGCAGCACCTGCCCCACAGACCTGAACCACATGTGCCCCAGAGCAGCTCCTGCTCCGTAGATCAACCCACATCAGCCCCACAACAGCTCCTGCCCAATAGATCAGACCCACCTCTGCCCCACAGCAGCTTCTGCTCCATTGATCTTACCCACCTCTACCCCACAGCAGATCCTTCCCAATAAATCTGACCCACATCTGCCTCACAGCAGCTCCTGCCCTATTGATCTTAGCGCAATCATCCCCGTAGCAGCTCCTGCCCCATATATCTCACCCATATATGCCCCACAGCAGCACCTGCCCCACAGACCTGAACCACATGTGCCCCAGAGCAGCTCCTGCTCCGTAGATCAACCCACATCAGCCCCACAACAGCTCCTGCCCAATAGATCAGACCCACCTCTGCCCCACAGCAGCTTCTGCTCCATTGATCTTACCCACCTCTACCCCACAGCAGATCCTTCCCAATAAATCTGACCCACATCTGCCTCACAGCAGCTCCTGCCCTATTGATCTTAGCGCAATCATCCCCGTAGCAGCTCCTGCCCCATATATCTCACCCATATATGCCCCATAGCAGCACCTGCCCCATAGATCTGACCCACATCTACCCCACAGCAACTCCTGCCCCGTATATCTGACCCACATGTGCCCCACAGCAGCTCCTGTCCCATAGATCTGACACACATATGCCACAGAGCACCTCCTGCCCAATAGATCTGACCACAATCAGCCCTACAGCAGCTGCTGCCCCATAGATCGGTCCCGCATCAGCTCCACAGCAGCTCCTGCCCCATAGATCTGACCCACATTGTCTCACATCATCTCCTACCACATAGTTCTGACCCACATCATCTCCACAGTTGCTCCTGCCCTATAGATTTGACCCACAGCAGCTACTGCCCCATAGATCTAACTCTCATCTGCACCAAAGCTGCTCCTGCTCCGTAGATCTGACCCATATCAGCCCCACATGAGCTTCTGCCCCATAGATCTGAACCACATCAGCCACACAGCAGCTCCTGCCCCATAGATCTGATGCACATCTGCCCCACAGCAGCTCCTGCCCCATAGATCTGACCCACATATGCCGCAGAACAGCTCCTGCCCCATAGATCTGACGCCAATCAGCCCCACAGCAGCTCCTGCCCCATAGATCTGACCTACATCTGTCCCACTGCAGCTCCTGCCCCATAGATCTGACCCACATGTGCACCACAACAGCTCCTGCCCCATAGATCTGATACACATGTGCCCCACAGGAGCTCCTGCCCCATAGATCTGACCAACATCAGCCCCAAAGCAGCTCCTCCTCCGTAGATCTGACCCACAAGAGCTCCTGCCCCATAGATCTTACCCCAATTAGCCCCACAGATGCAACTGCCCCATAGATCTGACCCACATTGTCCCACAACGTCTCCTACCACATAGTTCTGACCCTCATCATCTCCACAGCTGCTCCTGCTCCATAGATCTGACCCATATCATCCCCTCAGCATCTCCTGCCCCATAGATCTGATGCACATCTGCCCCACAGTAGCTCCTGCTCCATAGATCTGACAGGTCTCCCTGGCCATTACACACATGCAAAACACGTATGGCGTGTAGTATTCAATAAAAGTTCATGTTTGTCTCTGATAGATGGACGTGATGATCTTAGTGGTGATTTAACACGCCATGGACTTTGAGTGTCCTCTGTTTTCACGCACGTCAAGTTCTTTTGTGATTAGTAATTTCTGTCTTTTGTCGCATCCATTTCATTTGTCAAAAGAGTTATTAATCCCATCGGTTCTTCCAGTGGTTATCTTTGATGTCTATGGCGCTCCTTGTGTCATTAGCCCCGTTCTCTCATGAAATTCTTTCATTCCTACGAGCCAACTTCTAATGTTTTGCATGCCATCTGACACTCCAGTTCTTCAGGCATTGTTGCCTGTAGGTAATATGAGAAGTAGTGGTTGATGGTTGTTGAATTGTTTCATTTTTGAATGAATTCTGATGGCAAACAAGCAGCGTTCCCTTTGATGAGACTGTACACCAGGCTGTGACAGCTTGTGTTGTGATGTGAGGTGGAATTAGATGGAAGAACATTAGCAGGGGGAAGATTGAGTGAGGGACTGAGTGAGTGTTGGAGCTCAGTATGCTTCATAGGGAGCATGGGAATGACGGTGGAGTTCTTTATTCCGTAGTGAGGCTGGAGAACTTTCTGTTCACCAGATGTGCAGTAAACCAAGGGTACGTACTACCGTGTTTAAGAACCAGCTGTGTTGTCTTAGGAACGTGGTGTGGATAGGCACGGAAAGATTTTTGTCTGGTTTTGTCTTCTGTAGAGACATTTCAAATGCCTGCAAAGAAGGAAGTGTATAGGTCCCTACTTAAGAGCGGTTGTACAGGGATGGGCTGCGGATCTGGAGTGGTAGAAGCGAATGGTCCACTCGTAATGGGAAGAAGTGTGTTGTTATCCCCTGTGCTGGGTAGCCCAGCTGCGGTCCCAGCGCTCCAGCTGTGACCTCCTCAGGGCTGAGCAGAGGGCGGGATAACCGCCCTTCACCCACGGGTGGCACCTGGCCTCACGCAGCCCAGGACAGCGTTCGGCAAGGCAGCCCGGGTGGGTTCCTTGCAGGTTCAGCCTGGTGTCCAGCAGGACTGGTGGTTCTGCTCCAGCTGGCTGACCCCAGCTGTAGCACGGCCTGTGGATGTTGGTCCCCAGGAGCAGAGATTTGCCATTGCCCTCTCTGAAGCCCGTGGGGTTCGTGTCTGGAATGCAACAGTGGCAGCAGTTGCACGGCAGTAGGAAAAAGGGGAGAGAGCGTCAAGGATGGGGAAGCGTCAACAGCTGTGCTGTTATCAATACCAACACTCAATACCAACACTTTGTTTTTCAGTTTTTTTCAATGTTAATTTATTGTTTGCAGTCTTTCTGTTTTCTATTTGAGGTTGAATTGGACGGTGATGACAAGGGTCCGTTGGGGCCAGTGTGTGTCCCAGGTGCTGCCTGGCCCCAGCCTCCTCAGCTGCCCCATGGGCTCTTCTATTGCTGCCGGCGGGGTGGCCTCTTCTTTGATGGTGCTGAGGCCTGTGAGTCGCCGGCCTTCCTCTTCGGGGCTCGCCGGGTCCCCTCAGGTGGGCTGGTGCCGGAGGGCCCTGCCACAGGCTCTCCTGGCTCCTCCTGAGGCGCTGCCTGCTCTGTGGTGACAGTTGCAGGGTTGCCGTGTGGGCGGCTGGGATGCCCACGAACCTCTTGTGTTGCCCTGCCCAGCATTTCGTCCCTGTTGGAGCTGGCAGGGCTGCTGGAGGGTGCTGAGCCAGGGACAGGTGGCTCCTCTGGTGTGGCAGCTCTGGGCTCTGCTGCTGTGGCCTCCTGTGCCCCAGGAGCAGGGGGGATGTTGAGGCCCAGGAAGCGGCCTGCCACCCGGCTGCACCTCCGCACCGCAAAGGCGATCAAGTGCCTCACAAAGGTCACCGTGTGGCCGTGCAGGTCAGGATCCAGCATTTCTATCAGGATCCCCTCTGCCAAGCCTACGAGGAGCAGGGCCCAGATGACACTGTCAACCAGGATATTTGCCTGTGGCCCCTCGGTGCCCAGGATGCGGTGCAGGTTCTGGCGCAGCCAGGACCGCAGGGGCCGCAGCAGGGCCGGCTGCTCCCTGAAGAGGGAAGCCCAGGTGGCAGGGGAGAGGCCGCCCAGAGGATGAGGATGCGTGGGCACTGCAGGCCATGGCCGGGCTGCATGGTGGAGTGCGGGTCTCCGTGTAGCAACGGATGCCTGTGCAGCTGGTCTGACCTCCACCTCCTTGTAGTTGTCGTCCGCTTGCACGGAGTGAATGATGGTCTTCACATCCCGTTTGCACAGCGGACACTGGGGCCTGGTGCTTGTCCACTGCTGGATGCAGCGGAAGCAGAACTGGTGGCAGCAAGGCATGGCGTATGCTGCGCTGTCCCAGTTCTCCAGGCACACGGGGCAGCGGGTCTCAAACTCTGCCTCCATCCTTCCACCAGTTGCGGTGGGCCAGTTGGAGCGGGAGATGGTAACGTGCTCCCCAGCACTAACGCTGCAGCAGCAGCAGCAGGTGACACGCTGGAAGAGGACAAGAGACATTAGTCAGACTCCGGCCTGGGAAGGGTCCCTCAAGTTGTGCCCCCCCGCTGCCAGTCTCTGTGCCGCCTACCTGTGCTGCTGCACACGCTTTTTTCTCTAGGATGTCCCGTCTGCCTGCTCCCGGCAGGCTCGGGGAAAGAACAAATGGCTCTGAGAAGGCCGCTGGGAGCTGTGCTAACAGCACCCAGAGCACTTTCCAGCACCAAAGCTCGCCCTGTCCACACTCCAGTCCTCGCACACACGCTCGGTCGGAGGCCAGGCACGAACTGCTGGGCTGAGCTACTGTGCCTGCGTCAAAGCCGGCGTGGCCTATGGGGTCACAATCCGTTGTTGCCTGGTGATGTCTCCAACCATGGCTTGGCCAAGCTGCTGGGCGTCACCTTCGCTTGACCTTCGCTTGGGTACATCACTGCCCGTCTCACAGCGATGCCGCAGTCCACTGCTGGGTCATCACAGTGAGCCGTCCTCACCCGCAGCACGTGCTCCAGCCCCAGCTCAAGTTTCTGGGCTTTTCCCAGTGCCGCTGCCCTCTCCCTTCCCCACATCTCATGTGCTTGGCATGGGTGTTTCCTACCAGAGCGGGGCCTCAGCCATGTGATCCCATGATCCCCCTCAGGTCTCCCTGGCCATTACACACATGCAAAACACGTATGGCGTGTAGTATTCAATAAAAGTTCATGTTTGTCTCTGATAGATGGACGTGATGATCTTAGTGGTGATTTAACACGTCATGGACTTTGAGTGTCCTCTGTTTTCACGCACGTAATGTTCCTGTGTGATCAGTACTTTCTGTCTTTTGTCGCATCCATTTCATTTGTCAAAAGAATTATTAATCCCTCTGAGCAATCTAAGTGATGCATGGATATGCTATTTGAATTTTTTGGGTGCAATCATTATATTCCTTGTAGAAGGACCATGTTTTGAAAAATTTAACTTGAAAGCCGTTTTTGCAATTACTGTTAATATACACTGTACCAAGTTCTGATTAGATTTAAATGGAACCAATAGTATATGTGGATATTATTTATGAATACTTTAGATATCACATCAATTGACACTGTGAAGTAGAGCTCATGTATTTGTTGCCCAAGGCATGCATTTGCTGGGTAGTGTTAATATCCATCTTGTACTCCTGAAGAGCTCGCTGTTTACAAATGGCACCTGTTCTACTGCTCTTCTGATGGTCTAGAAATGGAATTCAGCTAACTGTAAAGACTGCAAGTACTGCAGTGTTGCAAGGATCGAGTTGCAATGCTTTAGTGTAGTAGGTGCCTTCTCTCTGACAGCCTTAAAGTATTTTCTTGTATGTATGTGTCATCTTCTTTCCTGAGAGTTTAAGCTCTAGGGTACAACGTTTTGGAGGTCTTGATGCTCTTTGATACAGATTTGAGAGGGTTTTTGACATTTATTGTTTCTGAAATGGTTTGATCTTGTCTTAGAGAGTCGAATGCCACAAATAGTTAAATACTATCTCCTGTTGCTGAATCAGTGCAACATTTATGGCATCCTGCTGGTTTTCTATTTGTTTTGTAATTTCCTGATTGATCTATACATTATTGCTTCATATGAGCTCGCAGATGAGTTAACAGGTGATGAGAACTCTAATGCCGGGCAGGGCATGACTGCTCTTCATCTTGTGTAACAAAACAGGGGCTGCTACTGTGACCTGATATTTAAAGGATATGTTGAGTGAATAAAAAGATGCCTGAAGTTGAACCCAATAATTGTGAGGAAATAGAATGTATTTTTTTTTGTTAATCATCTCTTCCTCTTTTTATGAAGGGTATTGGTTTGCCAGATATTTTCAGATTCATTTCAGATAAATGATTTTGTGCTTCTGTCATTTGGTGGGTTGATCGCACAGTTTGTTTTGGGGCAGTGCCTTTGCTGAGGGATGGTGAGAGAAAGCACCTCTGGTAGTATGTGTTCGTGCCACCTGGTGGCTTTGCTGGGCAGCCTGGGCTTCAGATACACAGTTAAAAACACAGGTGTAAAGTGTCTGTAAAATCCTCTACATTCCAGTACTGTAGTTTTTTTCTACTAACCCAGTGAGAGTTAAACTTTTAGTATATGCAGATCAACTTAAGCTGGTTGTTATCTTTGTTAGCAGTTTTTAGCTTGTGGTTCTTTTGATCTGATATCAATGACATAAGTCAGAGCATTTGTAAATACAGATTCTGAGTGGAATGCACAGATGGTTTGTCTCCAGAACAAAACAAGCCTTCAGTAAAAGGATTTTGTAGGTATTTATAGATAACTATTATCCTGTTGCTAATTACATACTGTGAATTTAAAGTGGAAAATATTCTTTCTTGTCTCACTTAGAATACAAAGAGGTGCCTAATGTTGTGCTGTTTCCCAGCTTCATTAATTGACTTTTTTTTCTTTTTTCCCCAGGCGTCAGTATAGGGGTAGGTCCTGTTTAATATCTTTATTGATGATCTGGATGGGGGGATTGAGTGTATCCTCAGTGAGTTTGCAGATGACTCCTCGCTGGAAGGAAGTGTTGATTTGCCTGAGAGTAGGAAGGCCTTACAGAGGGATCTGAATTGGCTGGATCAATGGGCTGAAGGCAATTGTATAAGCTTCAACAAAGTCAAGTGCCAGCTACTGCACTTTGATCACAATATCATGCCACTCCATTTTGCAGGCTTGTGGCTAGAATCTAGATTCTGGTGGTGTTCGTTGACAGCCAGATGAATGTGAGCCAGCAGTGTGCCTGGTAGCCTAGAAGGCCTGGCTTGTATCAGAAATAGTGTTGCCAGCAGGACCAGGGAGGTGATAATCTCTCAGTACTTGGCACTGGTGAAGCTGTGACTTGAGCACTGTGTTCATTTTTGGGCCCCCTCACTACAAGAAAGACCCTGGCACATGTTCATAGAATGGTAATGAGGCTGGTGTGGGGTCTGGAGCATAAGTCTTGTGAGGAGCAGCTGAGGAAGCTGGGGGTATTTAGTCCGGCGAAGAGGAGGCTTGGGGGGAGACCTCATTGCTCTCTACAACTTCCTGAAGGGGGGTTGTGGTGAGGTGAGGTTCAACCTCTTTTTGTGTGTAACTAGTGACAGGGCAAGAGGGAGTGGCTTAGAGTTGTGCCAGGAGAGGTTCTACTGGATGTTCGGAGAAACAACTTCTCAAAAATAGTCATTAGGTATTGGAAAGGTTTGCCCAGGGTGATGGTGGAATCACCATCCCTGCAGACGTCCAAGAAACGTGTAGATGTGGCTCTGAGGGACATAGTGGGCATGCTGGGAGTGGGTTGATGGTTGAACTAGATGACCTTCAGTGGTCTTTTCCAACCTTAAGTCACAGAATCATAGAACCATAGAGTCATTCGTTCTTCTAAGAACCAGCTACACTCTGAAATGCTATACAGGTTGGTTGGTCCTTCTGATCCTTCTCATTTATGGCTCTGTATTATCTTATCCTCAGTGATCCTGCCGTCCTTCAAGAAAGGTGCTTTAGATATACTTCTGTTATACTTCAGCTTGATTGCTTTAAGTGTATCTCTCAATACCACAGTCCAAGGAAATGTGTGTGTACATTCTTCCGGCTAGATAAATAAATAAAAACACAAAGCATCTCTGAAGCTCGGACTCACTGTGTTTATTAAATGTTTTATTAACTTCATAATGACTCACAAAGAAACATTTTAATTTTGATTGTGTGTTTCTGTCTATGCTCTGATTTCTGTTAAAATCAGCTTTTGGATATGTAGAGGGAGAATTTTTTCGGTGAATAAGTGTGTGTTTAGGGCAGGAATGGATGATCCTTGATTTCACATGGTAGATGTTCTTTACCTGCTCTGTACTCATTTTACAAATCATTTCATGCTGTAACAGTAAACAAATGGTGAATTCTTCATCAGATACGTCTGCTACTGTAAGGTCTTTGTCTGATTTTAAAGTTAAAGTCAGGAGTCAAACTAAAAGAAGAAAAAACTAGTTTGATAAGGACGTAAAGAAATTCTGCCTTTCTGTAACACAGCTTTATTGGAAGTAACCGCGGGAGACAAGTCTCATGCTATCATGGTCAACAAGTCTCGTTTATTAGGTGTTACAGCATCTCATTTATACAATCAGTAATAAGTTCATGCATATTGCAAAAGTTAAGCTCAGGATTGGTGGGTTACACATTACTTCATCTGAGCTTTGTGGTTAGTCTTATGGATACTTTTTCTTTGCAGCTCTGTCTACACCTTGCTACACATCTTGCTTTTCCCTCAGGCCGTCCTTGCCTCTAGATACATATTTCGTCTTTAGCTACATACCCTGTCTTTTCACATCCTGATTTCTCCATAGCTGCTTAGCCCATGATCGGCCCTAGGATAGACCGTCTTTGTCTTTAATCACGTTCATTCTTTTACAATTTAACTAGTGGAATCTCTTCATGTCCTTTCTCATGAAGCCATTCTGCATAAACATTCTTCACATAGATCTGACCCACATCAGACGCACAGCAGCTCCCGCCCCATAGATCTGACCCACATCAGCCGCAAAGAAGCTCCTGCCCCATAGATCAGACCCACATCAGCCAAACAGCAGCTCCTGCCCCATAGATCGGACCCACATCACCCCCACAGCAGCTCCAGCCCCATAGATCTAGCCCCATCAGACCCACAGCAGCTCCAGTCCCATAGATCTGACCCACATCTACACCACAGCAGCTCCTGCCCCATAGATCAGACCAAAATGTGCCCCAGAGCAGCTCCTGTCCAAGAGATCTGCCCCACAGCAGCTCCTGCCACATAGATCTGACCCACATCTGCCCCACAGCAGCTCCTGCCCCATAGATCTGACCAACATGTGCCCCACAGCAGCTCCTGCCCCATAGATCTGACCAACATCTACCCCACAGCAGCTCCTGCCCCATAGATCTGATCCAAATCAGCCCCACACCAGATCCTGCCCCATCGATCTGACCCACATCTGCCCCACAGAGCCTTCTGTCCTAAAAATCTGACCCACATCTGCCCCACAGCAGCTCCTGTCTCATAGATCAGAACAACATCAGCACCACAGCAGCTCCTGCCCCATAGATCTGACCCACATCAGCCACACAGCAGCTCCTGCCCCATACACCTGACCCACATGTGCCCCACAGCAGCTCCTGCCCCATATATCTGACCCAAATGCGCCCCACAGAAGCTCCTGCCTTATAGATCAGACCATCATCAGCCTCACAACAGCTCCTGCCCCATGGATCTACCCCACAGCAGCTCCTGCCCCATAGATCTGACCCTCATCATCCCCACAGCAGCTCCTGCCCCATTGATCTGACTCACATCTGCCCCACTGCAGCTCCTGCCCCATAGATCTGACCCACATCTGCCCCATAGCAGCTACTGCCCCATATACCTGACCCATATCAGATCCACAGCAATGCCTGCCCCATAGATCTCAACCACGTGAGCCCCACAGCAGCTCCTGTCCCATAGATCTGACCCACATAGGCCCCACAGCAGCTCCTGCCCCATAGATCTAACCCTCAGCAGCAACACAGCAGCTCCTGCCCCACAGATCTGACCAACACCAGCCCCACAGCAGCTCCTGCCCCAAAGATCTGACCAACATCAGCTCCACAGCAGCACCTACCCCATAGATCTGACCCACATCTGCCCCACAGCAGCTCCTGCCACATAGATCTACCGACATGTGCCCCACAACAGCTCCTGCCCCAAAGATCTGATACCCATGTGCCCCACAACTGCTCCTGCCCCATAGATCTGACCCACATCAGCACCACAGCAGCTCCTGCCCAATAGATCTGACCCTCATCAGCCACACAACAGCTCCTGCCCCATAGATCTGACCCACATCAGCCCCACAGCATCTCCTGCCCCATAGTTCCGACCCACATCTGCCCCTTAGGAGCTCCAACCCCATAGATCTGACCAAAAGATGCTCCTGCCACATAGATCTGACCCACATCTGCCCCAGAACAGCTCCCGCCCAATAGATCTGACCCACATCAGCCCCAAAGAAGCTCCTGCCCCATAGATCAGACCCACATCTACCCCACAGCAGCTCCTGCCCCATATATCTTACCAACATCAGCGCCATAGCATCTCCTGCCCCATAGATCTGACACACATCACCCCCACAGCAGCTCCTGCCCCATAGATCAGACCCACATCTGCCCCACAGCAGCTCCTGCCCCATAGATCTGACCCACATCTGCCCCATACCAGATCCTGCCCAATTGATCTGACCCACATTATCCCCACAGCAGCTCCTGCCCGATAGATCTGACCCACATCAGCCCCAAGGAAGCTCCTGCCCCATAGATCAGACCCACGTCAGCCACACAGCAGCTCCCGCCCCATAGATCTGAACCACATCGGACCCACAACAGCTCCTGCCCCATAGATCAGACCCACATCTACCCCACAGCAGCTCCTGCCCCATATATCTAACCAACATCAGCGCCATAGCATCTCCTGCCCCATAGATCTGACACACATCACCCCCACAGCAGCTCCTGTCCCATAGATCTGACCCACGTCTTCCCCACAGCAGCTCCTGCCCCATAGATCTCAACCACATGAGCCACACAGCAGCTCCTGTCCCACAGATCTTGCCCACATAGGCCCCAAAGCAGCTCCTGCCCCATAGATCTAACCAACATCAGCTCCACAGCAGCTCCTTCCCTATAGATCTGACCCACATAAGACCCACAGCAGCACCTGTTCCGTAGATCTGACACACATCATCCCCACAACTGCTCCTGCCCCAAAGATCTGATATACATGTGCCCCACAGGAGCTCCTGCCCCATAGATTGACCCACATCAGCCCCACAGCAGCGCCAGCCAAGTAGATCTGACCCACAGCAGCTACTGCCCCATTGATCTGACCCACATCTGCCCCACAGCAGCTCCTGCCCAATAAATCTGACCCACATGCGCCCCACAGCAGCTCCTGCCTTATAGATCAGACCCTCATCAGCCTCACAACAGCTCCTGCCCCATAGATCTACCCCACAGCAGCTCCTGCCCCATAGATCTGACCCTCATCATCCCCACAGCATCTTCTGCCCCATAGATCTGACCCTCAGCAGCAACACAGAAGCACCTGCCCAACAGATATGACCCACATATACCCCACAGCAGCTCCTGCCCCATAGATCTTACCAACATCAGCTCCACAGCAGCACCTACCCCATAGATCTGACCCACATCTACCCCAAAGCAGATCCTGCCCCACAGATCTGACCCTTATCATCCCCACAGAAGCTCCTGCCCCATTAATCTGACTCACATCTGCCCCACTGCAGCTCCTGACCCATTGATCTGACTCACACCTGCCCCACTGCAGCTCCTGCCCCATAGATCTGACCCACATCTCCCCCATAGCAGCTCCTGCCCCATAGATCTGACCCATATCAGATCCACAGCAACGCCTTCCCCATAGATCTCAACCACATGAGCCTCACAGCAGCTCCTGTCCCACAGATCTGACCCACATAGGCTTCACAGCAGCTCCTGCCCCATAGATCTAACCAACATCAGCTCCACAGCAGCTCCTGCCCCATAGATCTGACCCTCAGCAGCAACACAGCAGCTCCCGCCCCACAGATCTGAAGAACACCAGCCCCACAGCAGCTCCTGCCCCATAGATCTGACCCTCATCATCCCCACAGCAGCTCCTGCCCCATTGATCTGACTCACATCTGCCCCACTGCAGCTCCTGACCCATAGATCTGACCCACATCGGACCCACAACATCTCCCGCCATATAGATCTGACCCACATCGGACCCACAACAGCTCCTGCCCCATAGATCAGACCCACATCTACCCCACTGCAGCTCCTGCCCCTTATATCTTACCAACATCAGCGCCATAGCATCTCCTGCCCCATAGACCTGACACACATCACCCCCACAGCAGCTCCTGCCCCATAGATCTAGCCCCCATCAGAACCACAGCAGCTCCAGTCCCATAGATCTGACCCACATCTACCCCACAGAAGCTTCTGCCCTATAGATCTGACACTCAGCACCTCGACAGCAGCTCCTGCCCCATAGATCTGACCCACATCAGCCCCACAGCAGCTCCTGCCCCATTGATCTGACCCACATCTGCACTATAGTAGCTCCTGCTGCATACATCTGACTCACATATGCCCCACAGATACTCCTGCCCCATAGATCTGACCAACATCTACCCCACAGCAGCTCCTGCCCCATAGATCTGATCCAAATCAGCCCCACACCAGATCCTGCCCCATAGATCTGACCCACATCAGCCCCACACAAGCTCCTGCCCCACTGATCTGACCCACACCAGCCCCACAGCAGATCCTGCCCCATAGACCTGACACACATCACCCCCACAGCAGCTCCTGCCCCATAGATCTAGCCCCCATCAGAACCACAGCAGCTCCAGTCCCATAGATCTGACCCACATCTACCCCACAGAAGCTTCTGCCCCATAGATCTGACACTCAGCACCTCGACAGCAGCTCCTGCCCCATAGATCTGACCCACATCAGCCCCACAGCAGCTCCTGCCCCATTGATCTGACCCACATCTGCACTATAGTAGCTCCTGCCGCATACATCTGACTCACATATGCCCCACAGATACTCCTGCCCCATAGATCTGACCAACATCTACCCCACAGCAGCTCCTGCCCCATAGATCTGATCCAAATCAGCCCCACACCAGATCCTGCCCCATAGATCTGACCCACATCAGCCCCACACAAGCTCCTGCCCCACTGATCTGACCCACACCAGCCCCACAGCAGATCCTGCCCCATAGACCTGACACACATCACCCCCACAGCAGCTCCTGCCCCATAGATCTAGCCCCCATCAGAACCACAGCAGCTCCAGTCCCATAGATCTGACCCACATCTACCCCACAGAAGCTTCTGCCCCATAGATCTGACACTCAGCACCTCGACAGCAGCTCCTGCCCCATAGATCTGACCCACATCAGCCCCACAGCAGCTCCTGCCCCATTGATCTGACCCACATCTGCACTACAGTAGCTCCTGCCGCATACATCTGACTCACATATGCCCCACAGATACTCCTGCCCCATAGATCTGACCAACATCTACCCCACAGCAGCTCCTGCCCCATAGATCTGATCCAAATCAGCCCCACACCAGATCCTGCCCCGTAGATCTGACCCACATCAGCCCCACACAAGCTCCTGCCCCATTGATCTGACCCACACCAGCCCCACAGCAGCTCCTGCCCCATAGATCTGACACACACCTGCCCCACAGCAGCTCATGCCCCATAGATATGACACACACCTGCCCCACAGCAGCTCCTGCCCCATAGATCTGACACACACCTGCCCCACAGCAGCTCCTGCCCCATAGATCTGACACACATCTGCCCCACAGCAGCTCCTGCCCCACAGATCTGACACACACCTGCCCCACAGCAGCTCCTGCCCCATAGATATGACACACACCTGCCCCACAGCAGCTCCTTCCCTATCGATCTGACCCACATAAGCCCCACAGCAGCACCTGTTCCGTAGATCTGACACACATCAGCCCCACAGCAGCTCCTGCCCCATAGATATGACCCACCTCAGCCCCTGCCTCATAGATCTGACCAACATGTGCCCCTTAGCAGCTCCTGCCCCATAGATCTGACCCACAGCAGCTCCTAACTCATAGATCTGACCCTCATATGACCCACAGCAGATCCTGCCCCATAGATATGACCCACAGCAGCTCCTGCCCCAAAGATCAGACCCACATCAGCCCCATTGCAGATCCTGCCCCATAGATCTGACCCACAGCAGCTCCTGCCCCATAGATCAGACCCACATCAGCCCCACCGCAGATCCTGCCCCATAGATCTGACGCTCATCAGCCCCACAGCAGCTCCTGACCCATAGATCAGACCCACAGCAGCTCCTGCCTCATAGATCTGTCCCCCCTGAGCCCTACAGCAACTCCTGTCCCGTAGATTTGAACCTCATCAGCCACACAGCAGCTCCTGCCCCATTGATCTGACCCACATAAACCCACAGCAGCACCTGTTCCGTAGATCTGACACACATCATCCCCACAACTGCTCCTGCCCCAAAGATTTGATATACATGTGCCCCACAGGAGCTCCTGCCCCATAGATCTGACCCACATCTGCCCCACAGCAGCTCCTGCCCAGTAGATCTGACCCACAGCAGCTCCTGCCCCATAGATCTGACCAACATGTGCCCCAGAGCAGCTCCTGCCCCATTGATCTGACCCACACCAGCCCCACAGCAGCTCCTGCCCCATAGATCTGACCCGCATCAGCCCCACAGCAGCTCCTGCCCCATACATCTGAACCACATGCGCCCCACAGCAGCTCCTGCCTTATAGATCAGACCATCATCAGCCTCACAACAGCTCCTGCCCCATAGATCTACCCCACAGCAGCCCCTGCCCCATAGATCTAACCCTCATCATCCCCACAGCAGCTCCTGCCCCATTGATCTGACTCACATCTGCCCCACTGCAGCTCCTGCCCCATAGATCAGACCCACATCTGCCCCACAGCAGTTCCTGCCCCATATATCTGACCCACATCAGCACCACAGCAACGCCTGCCCCATAGATCTCAACCACATGAGCCCCACAGCAGCTCCTGTCCCACAGATCTGACCCACATAGACCCCACAGCAGCTCCTGCCCCATAGATCTGACCCACATCTGCCCCACTGTAGCTCCTGCCCCATAGATCAGACCCACATCTGCCCCACAGCAGCTCCTGCCCCATAGATCTGACCCACATCAGCCCCTCACCAGCTCCTGCCCCATTGATCTGACCCACATCAGCCCCACAGCAGCTCCTGCCCCATAGATCTGACCCACATCAGCCCCTCACCAGCTCCTGCCCCATAGATCTGACCCACACCAGCCCCACAGCCGATCCTGCCCCATAGATCTGACCCACACCAGCCCCACAGCAGCTCCTGCCCCATTGATATGACACACACCTGCCCCACAGCAGCTCCTGCCCCATAGATCTGACACACACCTGCCCCACAGCAGCTCCTGCCCCATAGATCTGACACACATCTGCCCCACAGCAGCTCCTGCCCCATAGATCTGACACACACCTGCCCCACAGCAGCTCCTGCCCCATAGATCTGACCCACATAAGCCCCACAGCAGCACCTGTTCCGTAGATCTGACACACATCAGCCCCACAGCAGCTCCTGCCCCATAGATATGACCCACCTCAGCCCCTGCCTCATAGATCTGACCAACATGTGCCCCTTAGCAGCTCCTGCCCCATAGATCTGACCCACAGCAGCTCCTAACTCATAGATCTGACCCTCATATGACCCACAGCAGATCCTGCCCCATAGATATGACCCACAGCAGCTCCTGCCCCATAGATCAGACCCACATCAGCCCCACCGCAGATCCTGCCCCATAGATCTGACCCTCATCAGCCCCACAGCAGCTCCTGCCCCATAGATCTGACCCGCATCAGCCCCACAGCAGCTCCTGCCCCATACATCTGACCCACATGCGCCCCACAGCAGCTCCTGCCTTATATATCAGACCATCATCAGCCTCACAACAGCTCCTGCCCCATAGATCTACCCCACAGCAGCTCCTGCTCCATAGATCTGACCCTCATCATCCCCACAGCAGCTCCTGCCCCATTGATCTGACTCACATCTGCCCCACTGCAGCTCCTGCCCCATAGATCAGACCCACATCTGCCCCACAGCAACTTCTGCCCCATATATCTGACCCACATCAGCACCACAGCAGTTCCTGCCCCATATATCTGACCCACATCAGCACCACAGCAACGCCTGCCCCATAGATCTCAACCACATGAGCCCCACAGCAGCTCCTGGCCCACAGATCTGACCCACATAGCCCCCACAGCAGCTCCTGCCCCATAGATCTGACCCACATCAGCCCCTCACCAGCTCCTGCCCCATAGATCTGACACACACCTGCCCCACAGCAGCTCCTGCCCCATTGATATGACACACACCTGCCCCACAGCAGCTCCTGCCCCATAGATCTGACACACACCTTCCCCACAGCAGCTCCTGCCCCATAGATCTGACACACATCTGCCCCACAGCAGCTCCTGCCCCATAGATCTGACACACACCTGCCCCTTAGCAGCTCCTGCCCCATAGATATGACACACTCCTGCCCCACAGCAGCTCCTTCCCTATTGATCTGACCCACATAAGCCCCACAGCAGCACCTGTTCCGTAGATCTGACACACATCAGCCCCACATGAGCTCCTGCCCCATAGATATGACCCACCTCAGCCCCTGCCTCATAGATCTGACCAACATGTGCCCCTTAGCAGCTCCTGCCCCATAGATCTGACCCACAGCAGCTCCTGCCCTATAGATCAGACCCACATCAGCCCCACTGCAGATCCTGCCCCATAGATCTGACCCACAGCAGCTCCTGCCCCATAGATCAGACCCACATCAGCCCCACCGCAGATTCCTCCCCATAGATCTGACCCTCATCAACAACACAGCAGCTCCTGACCCATAGATCAGACCCACAGCAGCTCCTGCCTCATAGATCTGTCCCCCCTGAGCCCCACAGCAGCTCCTGTCCCGTAGATTTGAACCTCATCAGCCACACAGCAGCTCCTGTCCCGTAGATCAGCCACACAGCGGCTCCTGCCCCATTGATCTGACCCACATAAACCCACAGCAGCACCTGTTCCATAGATCTGACACACATCATCCCCACAACTGCTCCTGCCCCAAAGATTTGATATACATGTGCCCCACAGGAGCTCCTGCCCCATAGATCTGACCCACATCTGCCCCACAGCAACTCCTGCCCAGTAGATCTGACCCACAGCAGCTCCTGCCGAATAGATCTGACCAACATGTGCCCCAGAGCAGCTCCTGCCCCATAGATCAGGCCCGCATCAGCCTCACAACAGCTCCTGCCCCATAGATCTACCCCACAGCAGCTCCTGCCCCATAGATCTGACCCACATGTGCCCCACAGCAGCTCCTGCCCCATAGATCTGACCCACATCAGCCACACAGCAGCTCCTGCCCCATACATCTGACCCACATGCGCCCCACAGCAGCTCCTGCCTTATAGATCAGACCATCATCAGCCTCACAACAGCTCCTGCCCCATAGATCTAACCCACAGCAGCTCCTGCACCATAGATCTGACTCACATCTGCCCCACTGCAGCTCCTGCCCCATAGATCTGACCCACATCTGCCCCAAAGCTGCTCCTGCCCCATATATCTGACCCATATCAGATCCACAGCAACGCCTGCCCCATAGATCTCAACCACATGAGCCCCACAGCAGCTCCTGTCCCACAGATCTGACCCACATAGGCCCCACAGCAGCTCCTGCCCCATAGATCTGACCCTCAGCAGCAAAACAGAAGCTCCCGCCCCACAGATCTGACCAACACCAGCCCCACAGCAGCTCCTGCCCCATAGATCCGACCCACATCTGCCCCTTAGGAGCTCCAAGTTCATAGATATGACCGACAGCTGCTCCTGTCACATAGATCTCACCCACATCTGCCCCAGAACAGCTCCCGCCCCATAGATCTGACCCACATCAGCCCCAAAGAAGCTCCTGCCCCATAGATCAGACTCACATCAGCCACACAGCAGCTCCCGCCCCATAGATCTGACCCACATCGGACCCACAACAGCTCCTGCCCCATAGATCAGACCCACATCTACCCCACAGAAGCTCCTGCCCCATATATCTTACCAACATCAGCGCCATAGCATCTCCTGCCCCATAGATCTGACACACATCACCCCCACAGCAGCTCCTGCCCCATAGATCTAGCCCCCATCAGACCCACAGCAGCTCCAGTCCCATAGATCTGACCCACATCTATCCCACAGAAGCTCCTGCCCCATAGATCTGACACACAGCACCCCCACAGCAGCTCCTGCCCCATAGATCTGACCCACGTCTTCCCCACAGCAGCTCCTGCCCCATAGATCTCAACCACATGAGCCACACAGCAGCTCCTGTCCCACAGATCTGACCCACAGCACCCCCACAGCTACTCCTGCCCCATAGATCTCACTCACATGTGCCCCAGAGCAGATCCTGCCCCATAGATCTGACCCACAACTACCCCACAGCAGCTCCTGCCCCATAGATCTGATCCAAATCAGACCTACAGCAGCTCCTGCCCCATAGATATGACCCACATCAGCCCCTGCCTCATAGATCTGACCCACATGTGCCCCTTTGCAGGGGGGCTCCTCTGCATGGTGGTCATGGCGGGCCCCCTCCTCCTTCTCACTCCTAGGGCCCCCAGCTCCGTCCTCCCGCCTGAAACAGGGAAAACTTCTACCCTAGCCCTCTTAGCTGCCGACATGGCTGCTAAATGCCACAGCTGTCAGAGGCGAGTGCGTTGCGCGCGGCAGCGGTGACCAAGGTGACGTGGAGAGGGTTCTAAAATGGCGGCCGCACTGCTGGCACTGGTGTTCCACATAGGATGAGGAGGGGGCTGGTAATAGCAGGACAAGGGGAAACTGATTTAAGTTGAAAGAGGGAAGATTTAGGTTGGATGTTAGGGGGAAAGTTGTTTACTAGGAGAGTGGTTAGGCCCTGGAACGGGCTGCCCAGGGAGGTTGTGGATGCCCCGTCCTTGGGGGTGTTCAGGGCCAGGTTGGACAGGGCCCTGGGCAACCTGATCTAGTAAAGGTGTATGTTTGGTGGCCCTGCCAGGCAGGGGGGTTTGTTCTTCACGATCCATGAGGTCCCTTCCAACCTGGGTCATTCTGTGATTCTGTGATACTGGTGTGTGGCTGTTTGTCCCAGCGCGCTGACCTTTTGTCTTCAGGTTCACCAACAAGACTGTAACTGATTTATGGAGGAGGCAAGTGATGGGTGCTACTGTGTGACAATCAACATCACTTTGTGGACATTTGAAAGCACCTTCCTCCAGAGCTGTTCACCTCCAGAAGAGGGTGCTCAGAAGTGTTTACTGGCAGAAGATCTGGCTCCAGCTTGGTATGGAAAAACTGGGGAATGATACCATCGTGTCCTGTGAAGAACAAGAAGCAGGTGGGCGTCCCTGCTCCCTCTTGTCTGCTGGCAAGGTCCAGATGAGTTCCCAGAGCCAGAACCTGCCATTCCAAGGAGAGCTGACTCAACCATTTTGGATTTGAGCTGTCACACCAAGGAGAGCTGACTGAACCACGTTGGACTTATTTGTAAGTTTATACAATCATTGGAAACTGTTGCCGTGGTCACAGTCATCGTCAGCGGAACAACAACTCCTGATGACCCACCACTACTGAAGATCAATGACTGAACTACTAAACACGTCAGATCCATGGTGGTGACTCTCTCTCCCTCTTGCTTCCTATAAAGACTCCTTGATTCTTTTTCCTGTCTTTTCTATTGCCCGCCTTCCCTTCCTAATCACCCTAAATCGTAATAGCGTCCGTCCTCCAACATTTGAACCATGCTCAGGCATACACGTATGGACCTCCTCTCCTTCCTATAAATTGGAGCAGGACAGAGAACCACAAGGATTGTCAGCTCCCAAGTCATACAAGTATTGCACACAACACAGATAACTTCATCTGTTGGCCCCGCTGTCTCTGCATACCACCAAGCGAGGACCTGCAGTGCCCAGGCGAGACGATGTGCCTGGCAGTGCAAAGCCAGCCCACGTGTGTGCAGATGGCAAGGAGCGTGTGGCACTGTGCACCGACAGCCCTTGCCTGCCCAGGACTGCGTGTGGAGGGCGTTCTCCACTGCAGCCCTGCCCAACAGTCAGTGGGGTGTGCGGCCACGATGGCAGTAATGAACAAACTGCTGCTTCACAAAGATCTTGGCCCGATTAGAAATCTTTGAGTAGTGCTGTTACAGCAGACAGAATGTGATAAGCGCAAGTAGTCTCCTACACTTCACATCCTTGCTACTTCATTCTGGGTGTTGTCACTGAGCAGCATCTAACACAAGTTCTGCCCTGGTCAGCTGGCTGCCTTAGCTTGAGCCCTGATGGCAACGCTGTGACGTGATGTTAGTATTGCTGTTTTCTCCTCATCAGAATACTCTGCCTTTTGAAGGAAGCAGCTTCTTGGATATTTTGTTTTGTTGTTGAACTTTATTGAATTAATTTACAATATCTATATTCCATATAGTTATAGATGTTTTGAATATGATCATCTGTGGTGCTGAGAATTTTTGTAGAAAAGGTATACTCAGTTCAGAAGGTGTAATA
The DNA here is from genome assembly GCF_054131305.1 of Coturnix japonica. Taxonomy (NCBI): domain Eukaryota; kingdom Metazoa; phylum Chordata; class Aves; order Galliformes; family Phasianidae; genus Coturnix; species Coturnix japonica. The sequence continues at coordinate 13,433,683 of NC_140671.1, read as the reverse complement.
AGGATGTTAAAGAAAGAACCCCCTGTTGTGTTGACCAGTGATGATGCTCCCACCACCTGACCAATGGTGGAGAGGAGCATGAAGAGAGAGGTGGTGCTGGGGGGATCTTGGGGCTGCTGGGCCTGTCATACTTTTTCCAGGCAGAGGTTTTACAGGTGTTGCCCCCATGCCGACCCTGTGGGGGGGGGCACTCCCACATCCTGAAGGATGGAGGAGAGGAGCGGGAGGGCAGAGTTGGTGCTGTGGGGGGCTGGGAGCTGTTGGGCCTGGTATGCTTTCCCCTGGCTGTGGTTTTCTGGGTGTCGGATGATGCCCTCAAACTGCCACCCTGTGGGGGCTGCTCCAACCTCCTGAAGGATGGTGAAGGAAAGTTGGTGACAGTTCCTGGGGGGGACAGGGGGCTGCTGGGCCAGTTGGCTTCCCCCAGGCAATGGTCGTCCGTCTGTTGGATGATGTCCCCAGGTCTATACTCTGCTGGGGTCGCTTCCATCCCCTGATGGATGGTGGAGGGGAGGGTGAGGGCAGAGATGGTGCTGGAGGCTGACAGGCCTCTCAGGCTTCCCTGAGGCAGTGGCTGCCTGCGGGTGACACTTTGAGGGAGCCACTGCCAACCCCTGAAGGATGGTGGTGGGGGACGGGAGGGTGGTGTTGATGCCAGGGTGCTGCTGTTTGGGTGCTAGCCGATGACTGCAAGCTTCCAAACCAGGTGGGTCCCTCCTGTCCCCTGAAAGAGGTGTTGATGCCCAAGGTGGATAGGGGCCACTGGGCATGATGTACTTCCCAGGGGCCACGGAGCCTGGGCTGGTGGGCTACGGGGGCTGCACTGGGGGCAGCTGAGCCCGACAGCCGTCGGGCCTGGCAGGGGCCGCTCTGGTGTTGCTCTGTGGCTGGTGGGCAGATCGTCACCGCACAGGCACCGGTTGTTTGTGCCACGTCTTTTCTGTGCGGCGCACTGAGGCGAGCAAGCTGTTTGTCCAAGCGTGAGGTGTTGCTGCAGGCAATATGCTGGACTGCAGCATCTTCAGCAAGGCGCCTGCAGGGAGAGAAACGTGCTGAGGGCACAGGAGAACCCCCTGCTCTCCTTCCTCACAGTGCATGATAGAGTCACTCTCAGCTCCGGGCCTGTCTCAGGCCCAGCAGTAAGAACATGCAGCAGGAATGGCGAGGCCAGTTAAATGTCTGACAGTGTCAATCTCAGACAGTGTTAGGCAACAACTAACTGGCTTCTCTATGCTGCTTTAACTAGAAATGCCTCCTTGCTCACAGGATCCCTATAGTAAAGAGAGGGGGCAGGATGGGGTTGGGGGTGAACAAGAACTCACTGGTTTATCTGCCTCCGTTGTCGGACAAGACAATAGCACGAAAACATTGCCATCAGCATGGTAATGAAGATAGCCACACCAAATCCCAGGCAGTACTTCTCGATAAAATTATTGTCTGCGGCATTTGCGTGTTCCTCACCATCCGCACCTGGAAAAACAATGTGGATCAGCTGCTGCTTTGAGTGACATGGACAAGAACAACCACAGGAAGGATCCCGCTCCGGGCTGCTGTTGTGCCTGGTGGCTCAGGGGAAGCACAGCAAGCTCTGGAATGCAGGGTCTGTGCACAGGAGGTACTATGGAGGGTCCTGTTTCCTCTCCTTATCTGCTGAATGTGGTTCTGGTGGCCTAGTTCCCAAAAGGACAAAGTTCCTAAGTCCCTGGGAACTGGCTGCAGTGGGAGGGGAGCAACCTCTAACCACGGCCACGGAGCTCTATGAGCGGCCCTTACCTGGAGTGACAGTTGTTGCGTGCATGGCCTCTATTACTCTCAGGGGGACAGTCAGTGTGCGAACTCTGCCGTTCCAAAATGCAAGCCAGCGCATAGGTGCTCCACCTGTCTCTTTAGAAAGGAGGTAAGGGAGTGGGACTGTAAGTAACTGCTTCTCATCAGGAAGATGGTGCAGTTTCTCCACATGTATTTCTAGAAATTCAGTTTCACAAGCCTTTCAGGGAACAGACGGAAATACACCTACCACGTGCTTTGTCCTTCATGATTTTCATTAGCAGAGGGGGCAGTGTCTGCAGATATTTTCCTGTTTCCAGGGCCTCTTTCTGTTTCTCAGGACCTAAACAGAAAGCATTAAGATAACTTTCAGACAAACAAGATATTAAACTGAACGGTCTTTTCAGTGAAGTCAGTAACGACAACAGCCACCCCTGGGATGCCTGTGGGGTTCCAGCACAACTAAGGATTTAGCACGGCCTTCCCTGGAGGCACTTCTGCAACCAAAGAATGAGAACTTTTCACCACACACTGCAGCTTACCTAAACGCATAACGGCATCACTGAATGGGACCAGGGCATTGTGCGAGGGCAGGGCACACACACACAGGTGTGCATTCTCACTCACACCTGCAGACGCGCCTGGCTGACATTAGGACTGTGAGCTGGCATCTCTCAAAGGAAGTAAAATCTCATGACATGGTATGCTGTAATTTCTCTCTTCCTTAGGGACCTGCAGTGACTGGAAGGGGCTCAGGTGATGACATGGCACTCAGACCTGGGTCAAAAGTTGCAAAGCTGCAGAGAAGCCAGGTGGGCAGTTGGCTGGCACTCAGCAGCTTTCCAGATACTCTCTCCAGGCCATGTAAAACAATCTTCAGAGAAGGCATAGAAGAACATTTGGCCCCTCAAGGTTTTTTTAGTGGGGAGATCTCTGATGTATGGAGACAAAGTCAACGGGATGCTGGGAGCATGCAGCACCCAAGAAACAGTGACTACCCAAGCTTCTCATGGAGAAGAAATCACCAGGCAGTGAAAAGATGAACCCCTCCTGAACTTCCACAACCAAATATGAGCAAAGATCATGAGATGAAGACTGGTGACTTACGTCTGGCATCCACCCCAGGCTCAGGGACGCGACTTTGCTTTCGAAATGCACCAAAGGGGCCTGCAGGCACAAGAGTGATCAGACACAGGTGAGGAGAGCTTCCGCTGTGCACTGGGGTCTGCCTTGTTTTTTTTCCTGCAGTGACCTGTGAGGACTGGCTGCAGGTCAGGGAATGACATGGCCCAAACAGCAAAGGAATAGGAGCAAAGACTGGCAAGGGCCGCCTTCCCACTGAAACGTGACAATTCTCCAAGTAAAGAAATACTAATGACTGATCTGTGTACGACCTTCAAAGCACAAAGAGACTTGAAAGACCTTTGGAGAGCCTTACGTACCCAAATAAGCTATTATAGCACTAATTTTTCGACTTCCAAGGAAACAGACACTCACAACTTACCTCGGAGTTTCCCCTGAGGCACAAAAGCAGTCTCCTTCCAGTCATCTGAGGAAGGAGTACCAATGTCATCATCTAGAAGAAAGAACAGAAGAGGGATGTTCCCATTGCATGCTGTGATCTTCCTCTCCCTTAGTGACAGGGAAGGGGCCAGGGAAGGGGACAGGTAACAGGATGGGAGACTCAGGCCTTGATCGCCAAAGCTATAGAGGGGCCAGGGTGACCTGGAGCCTAGCACTCGGCAGCTTTACAAATGCTCCCTCCTGGCCACATGCAGCACCCCTCCGGGACCGCGTGGAAGAGCATACAAAGAAAAGGTGCCTGAAACACACTGGGCTACAGCTGGGGGTCTCTGTTGGGAACCAGGATTTTTCTATGGGGAGCATCAGGCAGCTGGAGCAGAAATGCTCATGCTTTTCCCAGCACACACCTTCCACGTTCTCCCCTGGGACACCCCCAGGATGAAGAGCATGCTCCACCCAGCCAGCGGCAGAGCCGTGGGAGCACAGGGCTTCCTCATGCCCTTGCCCAGCTCCTGTGGTGCTGGCTATCCCCCTTTTCCAATACCCCCCCGCCCCCATCGAAGGCAGCCTTAGGGCTATAAGGCACAGAGCCACTGGAACCAGAACCTGGGCTTCTCACTCTCATTTCCGCTTATTTTTTACCCCATCTCTGCCCACCCACCTGCTCCTGCTGCTCGCCCTGGAGCAGCACAAGTCTCCTGACAACACATGGCTATCAGTAGGAGGACGGCAAGGCAGGTGGGGGCCGTGGCCCCCAGTACTCGTGCCATGCTGCTACCACCACTGCTACAGCCACAACGAGTGCTGCTATTGGGGCACAGAACACCTAGAGCACGCAGCTGGGCATTGTGATCTTGTGGCACAAGGCAGCAATGTGGCAGGGCATAGTGACCTCACATCCCCAGGCTGCTGGCTGGGCCTCCCCACGGGCTGCTCCTCCTGTGACGCAGGGCTGCATAGAGTGGGTGCTTGTGGCACCCCTTAGTGGGTGAGTGCCAGGCTGCTGGGGAAGAATTACTGGGAGCGTGTCCCACTGGGTAGATCTGTTCCACCGCAAGGACCAGGCTCCCCCTGGGCTTGTTATGGACGCTGAGGATTCCCAGTCATCTAGAGAAGCAGGAGACCATGGCAGATATTTTCACATTTACATTGTGGAAATATATTATTGTGGAATGGTTTGGGTGGGAAGGGACATTAAAGACCCAGAGACTCTGTCAAAGGATAAAGAAAATCGCTCCAGTGTTGTTTTTACTGCTTTGTGCAAATCAAAAGATTGCATTTTGTCTTTTAATGGCCAAAAAAGCCATTTCTTCAGGGACACTGTATTTGTTGTCACAGACTCTAACAAAAATGCAAACTGAGCTTTATGTGTAGCATCAATACTTTAGTATTTCGTATCTTGTATTTGACAGTTCCCTCCCAGCCAGTTGCCCGTGCCTTTCTCTCAGCCCATGAGAGCACCACTTACTGCCTCTGGGAACTTGGAAACTGGCAGCATGATGGCCAGCACACACACAAGGTGCTCGTGACGCAGCTCCAGACGACTCTCCTGAGGCCCAGCTTCATTTCACGGCAACTCACGCTCTGCTGCTGGACATTCTGCAACGGAAAAGCCACCGGATGCAAATCCCATCCCTCACAGATGGTATCAGACCCCTGCTCTCATGGCAGTCACCACCGCCCGGCATTGGACAGCGCTTCCACTGCCCTTGCTCCTGCCACAAGACACCAACGTCTGCTTCTAGTTCGGCTCCACCATGGGATCCTGTTTGCAACAGAAAAACACACGGAGGCTGCCAGCCACTGCAACACGCGCTGTGAAACCCCTGGCACTGCTGAGTCCCATGAGCAGAGGAGAGAAGCGTCTGCCTGCCATGGACGGGCTGCGGCGGGATTGAATCCTGCCTTCCAATCGGGACACCCCCAGGGAGAGCCTCCCTGGGGACCCAAAGACTTACGGCAGCGCCAACACAGCAGGCAGAAACGCAACGTGCTCCTGACTGCCCGCACTTTTCAAAGCTCCCTGACTTGCGGAATCAAACTCTATAATCCAGAGATGGGTTATAAAGCAGGTATGTTTTATTCCAGCGCTGGGTGCAAGGGGGATAGCTCCTCCAAACTTGCACACCAACTTGTAAAACCGTGATACAGATATAGGTACACCTCATGCATAGTCAATGATTTCCCGTAATTCTAACATGCATCCCTTAATTCTAATACACATTCTTTATCATGCAGACCCCCTCTTGTTATCGCCCATCTTGTCAGGGAGATGCAAATATCAAAAGAGGAGTTGCAACACCTAATCCCCTTCTCACCAGGTGTCTCAGGGAGTTCTCACTCCTTAATCTTCATCCTTCCTGCTCTTCCAGACCCACTGTCTCCATTCCTTGTTATTCTAACTAAATCATTTTCTGTAAACTACCTTTAACTATCCCCCTTTTAGCCCCCCTTTATTCTGAATTCCAGCAGAGCATCTGTTTTCTGCTTCCCTGTTCATCCCTCCCTCTCCCTCTCCCTCCCTCCGCCCTATGACGGCAGCCCTTCAAAGCAACCAACACAACCACGCCAAACCGCAGCCCGGACTCGTCCCGCTCACTGCAATCCAGACCCACTCCATCCGTACAAACCTTCATCCACGCCGTTTCTTAACCGGGCCTCGGCGCCACCCGGATCTTACAGCCAGCGAGTGGCCGGCAAACGAACGGCCGTCTTCCTCTTGGTGCTGCACAGCCCAGCACAGCCGGAGCCGCACCACACGATCCGGGCCGGGGCCGGCTCAGGCTCTGCCTCCAGGCTTTTGGGGCCGGCCGGGTGACTCCGCAGCACAGCGAGACCGTGGAGCCACCCGGGAGCCGCCTCTGGGTGCCGGCAGCGCCGCGAGCTCCTCCCCCGACAGCCCCTCCGTGCCCCCGCACCGAGGCCCGACCCCGTTCGCAGCACAGAGCCCGCTCCTCCCGGCCCCGCTCATGGCCACCATGGCCCGGAAGTGCTCTCCGCCGCCTGCAGGAAGCACTTCCTGTCACTGTCACGTGGCTCAGGCCGGGCTGGGGCCTGTTGGGGGGGGGGGCAGCTGCCAGATCTTCTGCCAGTAAACACTTCTGAGCACCCTCTTCTGGAGGTGAACAGCTCTGGAGGAAGGTGCTTTCAAATGTCCACAAAGTGATGTTGATTGTCACTCAGTAGCACCCATCACTTGCCTCCTCCATAAATCAGTTACAGTCTTGTTGGTGAACCTGAAGACAAAAGGTCAGCGCGCTGGGACAAACAGCCACACACCAGTATCACAGAGTCACAGAATGACCCAGGTTGGAAGGGACCTCATGGATCATGAAGAAAAAACCCCCCTGCCTGGCAGGGCCACCAAACATACACCTTTACTAGATCAGGTTGCCCAGGGCCCTGTCCAACCTGGCCCTGAACACCCCCAAGGACGGGGCATCCACAACCTCCCTGGGCAGCCCGTTCCAGGGCCTAACCACTCTCCTAGTAAACAACTTTCCCCCTAACATCCAACCTAAATCTTCCCTCTTTCAACTTCAATCAGTTTCCCCTTGTCCTGCTATTACCAGCCCCCTCCTCATCCTATGTGGAACACCAGTGCCAGCAGTGCAGCCGCCATTTTAGAACCCTCTCCACGTCACCTTGGTCACCGCTGCCGCGCGCAACGCACTCGCCTCTGACAGCTGTGGCAGTTAGCAGCCATGTCGGCAGCTAAGAGGGCTAGGGTAGAAGTTTTCCCTGTTTCAGGCGGGAGGATGGAGCTGGGGGCCCTAGGAGTGAGAAGGAGGAGGGGGCCCGCCATGACCACCAGGCAGAGGATGGGTAAGAGAGCCATATTCCATCATGCCTGGACCAGCCCCGTGACCACCACCCATGTGGAGCCTATGGAGGTGGATCCACCTCCAGATGAGCGAATGGAGGTGGATCCACCTGCAGAGGAGCCCATGGAGGTGGATCCACCTGCAGAGGAGCCCATGGAGGTGGATCCGCCCGCGGCATAGCTGGCCTGGCACCACACCACCGTGCCAGGCCCCGCGCTGGCATGGTCACAGCTCTACCGTGGCTGGTCCAGGCGCTGAGCTCCTTACCCGCTGCACGGCCCCCGCCCCCTGCATTAGCTGGGTGGCATTTTTGTAACATCTGTTCCTCCTTTGGGCCTATTCTGCAGCCACATTCTGTGGGCCCCCAGTCCCATCTTTACCCTGTTTGTTCCAGTCCCTGTTTCTATAGTTGGTTTTTGGGTTTTTGTTAGTGTTTTTGAGTTAGGCATAGGTTATTGTTTGTGTTTTTGAGTTAGGCATTGCTTATTGTTCATTTTTTAGTGTTAGGAGTAGGTTAGGAGTAGGTTTAGTGTTAGTAGTTGGTGTTTTCCTGTTAGGAGTTTGTTCCTCTTCATTCTTTAGTGTTAGGAGTAGATTGTTGTTCCCATAGTAGAGTTAGGCATAGGTTACTGTTGGTACTGTAGGGTTAGGCGTGGGTTCCTACCAGCAGCTGGCAGCAAACAGCGCTCGCTCGGTAAGCACACGTCTGCTTTCTCCCCCGGAGCCGTGAGTGCGACTGCCATGAGAGCGGAGGTCTGATGCCATCTGCGAGGGATGGGATTTGCATCCGGTGGCTTTTCCGTTTCAGAATGTTCAGCAGCAGAGCGTGAGTGGCCGTGAAATGAAGCTGGGCCTCAGGAGAGCCGTCTGGAGCTGCGTCACGAGCTTCCTGCATGGCCAGCGCAAGGTAGGTGTGCCTTACTGTAAGCGTGCGCTGAAGCAGTGTTGGTTAAGCACGGCTCACTCCTCTGTCTGCAACAGATGGGCTTTCTGCGCGCTTTATTGCTGTGGCCGGCGTTGAACAGCACAGCAGCAGCGAGGCCTCGAACATGTCCACAACCAGGTACGTGAATGTGAGTAAATTTAGCTGTGTGAATGATGTTATTGTTCATATTAGTAAGGCAGTATTCACATGTGTGTGATGGAGCTCAGGGATAGGTTTATTCTTGCCTGGTAAATTTTCCCTTCTTTGACACCCACCCGTCCTCTTGCTTCTCTTCCCCTCACCTGTAAGTGCAGCAATACTGAAGGCTGAGGGCTCTTCTCCGAGGCGGGCGCTAAAGGGCAATTGAAATGCAAGTTTGTTGTCCCTCTTTGTTCTTGGGTCGGTAGCCCAAGGTGACCAAGCTTCAGAGCACTTCTCTAAGTCAGCCTGGAAATGTTTCTAGCAGGAAGTAACTCCATCACAGTGCCTGAGAGTAATGATGCCTCTTTTTCCCCCCTCACAGCAGGCAGCCTCCATAAGAGAGCAGTAGAGCAGCAGGCTGTCTGTGCTATGGCTGCTGAACTGCATTTCTGGCCACCTGAGATCCCTGAGCCCATGCTAATGAAGAACATGCTGCGCCACAGACTCTTCCAAGGAGCCGTTTTGCAGCTTCCCTGTGCTGGCCATCATGCTGCCAGTTTCCAAGTTCCCAAAGGCAGTAAGTGGTGCTCTCATGGGATAGGAGAAAGGCACGGGCAACTGGGTGGGAGGGAACCATCTGTAACTGTTGCCAGCAGCCTGGAGGTGCCAGCTCAGTCTTATCCTGTGGCTACTCCTGCTCCCTATGAGCTGCCAGGCAGAGGGTCCTCCCGCCCGTGCAGGGACCGCCTTGCAGGAAAGGGCTTTAGGCTCTGGTTTGTGTGGGATTTGGGGAACGAGACAGGGGTGGAGTTTCTTGTGTGCCCGACTGTCAGGAAGGCGGTTCCCAGTTCTGGAAGCCCAACGTGCCCAGCAGGGTGACTTGAGCTCCCAAAGCGAGCCGCCAACCAGTTGTTAGCTGAGAAGGTTCCCTGAGCGTTTCCGAATTGATTCTTGTAGGACTCGGAGAGTCTGGGGACTGAGACTTGGGAGAGAGTGAAGAAAGCTGAGGCAAGGCAAGCGCTGCTCAGCTGAGGAAGAAAGCCGAGAAGGAAAGCAGAAAGCAACGATGATGGCCTGAGCAAGAAGCTACAAGGGACAGCAGAACCACCTGCAGCGCTTCCTCGGAGGTGGCACCAAAACCTGCTGACTGAACAGTCCAGTTTACCGGCACAGCCGTGCTTTCCCTGTCATGGACGGTGGAGATGATGGAAGTGAACTGGACAGGAAGGACTTGTGCTGCGTTAGAAGCAAAGAGGGCTTCACCTGTGCAGGACTTGGTGTACGGCAAGAGCTGGAGACGCTGCGTTCCTTCAGGGTGTGTCTCTTGAGGTCCAGGCCTGGTGTAGGGTTAGGTTGAAATAGGGCTGGCTGGGACTGGAGAGGGAGGAGGTGACGTAGCCCTGGGGTTTGGCTTCTCCTTGGGTCTGACTGGAGGCTGAGTGACTGATTGCTAAGCGGAAATCCTGGGCACTGGGGCTTCATTTTGGGGTGTGGGCGGGGTAATAAATAGAAGCCGAGTCCTTTTGTACGCAATAAAATTGAAGCGAACTTTCTAAACCTGGTGCTGCCTCTTTCAGTAGCTGGTCAGAACGTCCCTCGCTTGGGCTGGCAATCACAGGGCGATGAAGCGGTCGGCTTCACGTCTCTCCCTTGGCATGGTGCAGGTTTTCCCCCGTTTCCTTGTTGGTCTTCCCAACCTGTGGCCTTTCAGCCAACCCGTAAGTGCTGGTGACAGGCTGTGAGCATCTCCTTGCTCTCTGAGGACTGACAGAAAGAAACCAGAGGAGGGGAGGAAGCCCGGCAGGAAGAAGGGTGTCCCGTGCTCAGCCCCTTGAGTTGGCCTCTCTTCCCTGAGGGTTCTTTCAGCTTCTGATGCACCGTGTGCTGCTGTTTGCCCTGGGAAGCCCAGCTGCACGCTGGCAGCCGTGGCCTTTGCATCAGCCTCCCCTTGAGGCCCAAGGAGTTGTTTGTTTTTATGTATTCAGTATTGGTGTGGCATTTTGTTGTTTTGTTCAGCTTTGAGATCAAGGGGTAATTTAACACCGTTGGAAGTAATTGGGGTTCAGGAGTAGCACATGCAGAATTTTGATCACGCAGCAAGTTGTGATTTCTACTGTGTTGAAGAACTGGCACACACATATACGCCTGCAGCCGGAGCTTGATTGACTCTCGTCAATACGGCCTTCCAAAGCCCGGCCCTGGGGAGCTGTCCAAAAATTTTCCAACCTTTTGTATTACCTAAGTTTATTTTAAACAGCCAAGGAGGAGTAATCTCTTAAAGGCTTTTTTAAAGGCATTGGACTAGGTTTTGATTATCACGTCTCAGGAAGCTTCTGCATTCCACCTAGTGCTAATGGGATAAATCAAGAGCAGATTACACAAGAGATTCAGGCCTTGCTGCCAGTCTTTTATTAATCAGAACTTTGTTTCATGTTGCCAGATATTCTGGTTTCCTTTTCAGGAGATTCCTTTGCTGTATATTAAGAAGGCCAAGGGCATCCTGGCCTGCATCAGAAACAGTGTTGCCAGCAGGAGCAGAAAGGTGATTGTCCCCCTGTTCTCAGCACTGATGAGGCCGCAGCTCGAGTGCTGTGTTCAGTTTTGGGCCCCTCAGTGCAAGGAAGACATGGAGGCCCCGGAACGCGTTCAGAGGAGGGCAACAAAGCTGGCGAGGGGTCTGGAGCACAGGCCGTATGAGTTGAGGCTGAGGGAGCTGGGATTGTTCAGCCTGGAGAAGAGGAGGCTCAGGGGAGACCTCATTGCTCTCTCTAACTTCCTGAAGGGAGGCTGTAGTGAGATCCAGATGTAGTGTGTAGGTCAGATCTATGAGGCAGGAGCTGCTGTGGGGATGATGTGGGTCAGATCTATGGGGCAGGAGCTGTTGTGGGGATGATGTGGGTCAGATCTATGGGACTGGAGCTGCTGTGGGTCTGATGGGGGCTAGATCTATGGGGCAGGAGCTGCTGTGGGGCAGGTGTGTGTCATATCTATGGGGCAGGAGCTGCTGTGGGGGTGATGTGTGTCAGATCTATGGGGCAGGAGATGCTATGGCGCTGATGTTGGTAAGATATATGGGGCAGGAGCTGCTGTGGGGTAGATGTGGGTCTGATCTATGGGGCAAGAGCTGTGGTGGGTCTGATGTGGGTCAGATCTATGGGGCGGGAGCTGCTGTGTGGCTGATGTGGGTCTGATCTATGGGGCAGGAGCTGCTGTGGGGATGATGTGGGTAAGATCTATGGGGCGGGAGCTGTTCTGGGGCAGATGTGGGTGAGATCTATGTGGCAGGAGCAGCTGTCGGTCAGATCTATGGGGTTGGAGCTCCTAAGGGGCAGATGTGGTTCGGATCTATGGGGCAGGAGCTGCTGTGGGGCTGGTGTTGGTCAGATCTGTGGGGCGGGAGCTGCTGTGTGGCTGATGTGGGTCAGACCTATGGGGCAGGAGCTGCTGTGGGGCCTATGTGGGTCAGATCTGTGGGACAGGAGCTGCTGTGGGGCTCATGTGGTTGAGATCTATGGGGCAGGCGTTGCTGTGGATCTGATACGGGTCAGATATATGGGGCAGGAGCTGCTATGGGGCAGATGTGGGTCAGATCTTTGGGGCAGGAGCTGCAGAGGGGCAGATGTGAGTCAGATCAATGGGGCAGGAGCTGCTGTGGGGATGATGAGGGTCAGATCTATGAGGCAGGAGCTGCTGTGGGACAGATCTAAGGGGCAGGAGCTGCTGTGGGGCACATGTGGGTCAGATCTATAAGGCAGGAGCTGCTGTGGGGCACATGTGGGTCAGATCTATGAGGCAGGAGTTGCTGTGGGGCAGATGTGGGTCTGATCTATGGGGCAGGAGCTGCTATGGGGCAGATGTGAATGAGACATAATGAACAGGAGCTGCTGTGGGGCTTATGTGGATCAGATCTATAGGGCAGGAGCTCCTGTGGGGCAGATGTGGGTCAGATCTATGAAGCAGCAGCTGCTGTGGGGCACATGCATGTCAGATCTATGGGGCAGGAGCTGCTGTGGAGATTATTTGGGTGAGATCTCTGGGGCAGGAGCTGCAGAGGGGCTTATGTGGGTCAGATCTATGGGTCAGGAGCTGCTGTGAGGCTGATGAGGGTCACATCTATGGGCCAGGAATTGCTGTGGGGTAGATATGGCTCATATCAATGGAGCAGGAGATGCTGTGGGGCAGATCTATGGGACAGAAGCTGCTGTCGGGTATATTTGAGTCAGATGTATGGGGCAGGAGCTGCTATGGGGAGATATGAATCTGATCTATGGGGCAGGAGCTGCTGTGGGACAGATCTATTGGACCGGAGCTGATGTGGGGCTGATATGGGTCAGATCTATAAGGAAGGAGCTGCTGTGGGGCAGATGTGGGTCAGATCTACGGGGCAGGAGCGGCTGTGCGTCAGATCTATAGGACAGGAGCTTCTGTGGGGCTGATGTGCGTCAGATCTATAAGACAGGAGTTGCTGTGGGGCTGCTGTGGGTCAGATCTATGGGGCAGGAGCGGCTGTGGGGCAGATATATGGGACTGGAGCTGCTGTGGGGCACAAGTGAGTCAGATCAATGGGGCAGGAGCTGCTGTGGGGCACACGTCGATCAGATCTATGGGGCAGGAGCTGCTGTGGGGCTCATGTGGGACAGATCTATGGGGCAGGAGCTGCTGTGGTGCTGATGTGGTTAAGATCTATGAGACAAGAGCTGCTGTGGGGCAGATGTGGGTCAGATCTATTGGGCAGGAGCTGTTGTGGGGCACATGGGTATCAGATCTTTGGGGTAGGAGCCGTTGTGGGGCACATGTCGGTAGATCTATGTGGCAAGAGCTGCTGTGGGGCAGATGTGGGTCAGATCTATGGGGTAGGTGCTGCTATGGAGCTGCTGTGGGTCAGATCTATGAGTTAGGAGCTGCTGTGGGTCAGATCTATGGGGCAGGAGCTGCTAAGGGGCACATGTGGGTAAGATCTCTGAGGCAGGTGCTGAGGTGGGTCATATCTATGGGGCAGGAGCTGCTGTGGGGCTGATGTGGGTCAGATCTATGGGGTAGGAGCTGGTGTGGGGCTGATTTGGGTCAGATCTATGGGGCAGGAGCTGCTGTGGGGTAGTTGTGGGTCTGATCTATGGGGCAGGATCTGCTCTGGGGCACATGTGAGTGAGATCTATGGGGCAGGTGCTGGTGTGGGGCTGATGTGGGTCAGATCTATGGGGCAGGAGCTGGTGTGGGGCTGATTTGGGTCAGATCTATGGGGCAGGAGCTTCTGTGGGGCTGATGTGGGTCAGATCTATGGGGCAGGAGCTTCTGTGGGGTAGTTGTGGGTCAGATCTATCGGGCAGTATCTGCTCTGGGGCACATGTGAGTGAGATCTATGGGGCAGGAGCTGCTGTGTGTCAGATCTATGGGGCAGGAGATGCTATGGCGCTGATGTTGGTAAGATCTATGGGGCAGGAGCTGCTGTGGGGTAGATGTTGGTCAGATCTATTGTGCAGGACCAGCTCTGGGGTATATGTGTGTCAGATCTATGGGGCAGGAGCTGCTGTGGGGCACATGTGGGTCAGATCGATGGGGCCAGAGTTGCTGTGGGGTAGATGTGGGTCAGATCTATGGGGCAGGAAATGCTGTGGGGCTGATTGCGGTAAGATCTATAGGGCAGGAGCTGCTGTGAGGCAGATGTGGGTCAGATCTATTGGGAAGGATCTGCTGTGGGGTAGAGGTGGGACTGATCTATTGGGCAGGAGCTGCTGTGGGGCTGATGAGGGTCAGATCTATGGAGCAGGAGCAGCTGTGGGGCACATGTGGGTCAGGTCTATGGGACAGGTTCTGCTGTGGGGCTAATTGGGGTATGATCTATTGAGGCAGGAGCTGCTGTGGGTCAGATCTACGGGGCAGGAGCTGCTGTGGGGTTGCTGTGGGTCAGATCTATGGGGCAGGAGCTGCTATGGGGCACATGTGTATCAGATCTATGGGGCAGGAGCTGTTGTGCGGCACATGTGGGTCAGATCGATGGGGCAGGAGTTGCTGTGGGGCAGATGTGGGTCTGATCTATGGGGCAGGATCTGCTGTGGGTCAGATCTATGGGGCAGGAGTTGCTGTGGGGCACATGTGGGTCAGATCTATGGGGCATAACCTGCTGAGGGGTATATGTGGGTCATATCTTTTGGGCTGGAGCGGCTGTGGGTCTGATGAGGGTCATATCAATGGGGAAGGAGATGCTGTGGGTTAGATCTATGGGGCAGAAGCTGCTGTCGGGCATATGTGAGTCAGATCTATGGGGCAGGAGCTGCTGTTGGTCAGATGTGGTTCAGATCTATGGGGCAGGAGCTGCTGTGGGGCTGATGTTGGTCAGATCTATGGGGCAGGAGCTGCTGTGAGGCTGATGAGGGTCACATCTATGGGCCAGGTATTGCTATACATCTGACTCACATATGCCCGAAAGGAGCTTCTGCCCCATAGATCTAACCCACAGCAACAGCTACCCCATTGATATGACCCACATCTGCCCCACAGCAGCTCCTGCCCCATAGATCTGAACCACATCTGACCAACAGCAGCTCCTGCCCCATAGATCTGACACACAGCTTCTCCTGCCCCATATATCTGACACACAGCAGCTCCTGCCCCATAGATCAGACCCACATCTGCCCCACAGCAGCTCCTGCCCCATAGATCTGACCCACATCAGCCCGACAGCAGCTCCTGCCACACAGATCTTACGCACGTCTACCACACAGCAGCTCCTGCCCTACAGATCTGACCCACATCAGCCCCACAGCAGCTCCTGCCACATAGATCTGACCCTCATCTGCAACACAACAGCTTCTGCCCCATAGATCTGACCCACATCAGCTCCTGACACATAGATCTGACCCAGATCAGCTCCAGCCTTAGAGGTCTGACCCTCATCATTCCCACAAGAGCTCCTGCCCCATAGATCTGACCTACATCTGCCCCACAGCAGCTCCTGCCCCATAGATCCGAACCACATCTACCCCACAGAGGCTGCTGCCCCATAGATCTTACCCAGATGTGCCCCAGAGCAGAGCCTGTCCCATAGATCTTCCCCACAGCAGCTCCTGCCCCATAGATCTGACCCAAATCAGCCCCACACCAGCTCCTGCCCCATAGATCTGACCCACATCAGCCACACAGCAGCTCCTGCCCCATTGATCTGAACCATATCAGCCACACAGCAGCTCCTGCCCCATAGATCTGACCCACATGAGCCCCACAGCTACACCTACCCATAAATCTGAACCACATGTGTCCCACAGCAGCTCCTGCCCCATAGATCTGACCCACAGCAGCTCCTGCCCCATAGATCTGACCCACATCTGCCCCACAGCAGCTACTGCCCCATAGATCTGACCCACATCTGCACCACAGCAGCTCCTGGCCCATCAAAATGACCCATATCTACCCCACAGCAGCTCCTGCCCCATATATCTGACCAACATGTGATCCAGAGCAGCTCCTGCCCCATAGATCAGACCCACATCTGCCCCACAGCAGCTACTGCCCATATATCTGACCCACATCTGCCCCACAGCATCTCCTGCCCCATAGAAATGTCACACATAAGCCCCATAGAAGCTCCTGCCTCATAGATCTGACCCACATCAGCCCCACAGCAGCTCCTGCCCAATAGATCAGATCCACATCTCCCCCACAGCAGTTCCTGTTCCATAGATCTTACCCATATCTACCTGACAGCAGATCCTGCCCCATAGATCTGGCCCACATCAGCCCCATAGAAGCTCCTGCCCCATAGATCTGATCCACATGTGCCCCACAGCAGATCCTGCCCCGTAGATCTGACCCACAGCATCACCTGCCCCATAGATCTGACCCACAGCATCTCCAGCCCCATAGATCTGACCCACATCTGCCCCACAGCAGCTACTGCCCCATAGATCTGACCCACATCTGCACCACAGCAGCTCCTGGCCCATCAAGATGACCCATATCTGCCCCACAGCAGCTCCTGCCCAATAGATCTGACCCACAGCATCACCTGCCCCATAGATCTGACCCACAGCATCTCCAGCCCCATAGATCTGACCCACATCTGCCCCACAGCAGCTACTGCCCCATAGATCTGACCCACATCTGCACCACAGCAGCTCCTGGCCCATCAAGATGACCCATATCTGCCCCACAGCAGCTCCTGCCCAATAGATCTGACCCACAGCATCACCTGCCCCATAGATCTTACCCACAGCATCTCCTGCCCCATAGATCTGACCCACATCAGCCCCAAAGAAGCTCCTGCCCCATAGATCTGACCCCCTTGTGCCTCACAACAGCTCCTACCCCATATATCTGATACACATGTTCCCCATAGCAACTCCTGCCTCCTATATATGAACCTCAGCAGGCAAACATCAGCTCCTGCCCCATATACCTGAGCCAAATCTGCCCCACAGCAGCTCCTGCCCCATAGATCTGACCCATATCAGTCCCACAGCAGCTATTGCCACATAGATCTGACCCACAGCAACTCCTGTCCCAAAGATATGACCCACATCTACCCCACAGAAGCTCCTGCCCCATAGATCTGACCCACTACTGCCCCACTACATCTCCTGCCTCATATATCTGACCCACAGCAGCTCCTACCGAAATGATCTAACCCCCATAAGCCCCAAAGCGGCTCCTGCCCCATAGATCTGACCCACATCTACCCCACAGCAGCTCCTGCCCCATAGATGTGACCCACATCAGCCCCAGAGACTCTCCTGTCCCATAGATCTGTCCCACAGCAACTCCTTCCCCATAGATCTGACACACAGCAGCACCTGCCCCATAGATCTGACCCACATCAGCCACACAGCAGCTCCTGTCCCATAGATCTGCACCACAGCAGCTCCTGTCCCATAGATCTGACTCATATTTGCCTGACAGCAGCTCCTGCCCCATAGATCTGAATCACATCTGCCCCACAGCAGCTCCTGCCCCATAGATCTTACCCACATCAGCCCCACAGCAGCTTTTGCCCCATAGATCTGAACCACAGCATCTCCTGCCCCAAATATCTGACCCACATCATCTCCACAGCCTCTCCTGCCCCATAGATTTGAACCACAGCATCTCCTGCCCCAAATATCTGACCCACATCTGCCCCACAGCAGCTCCTGCCCCATAGATCTGACCTACATCAGCCCCCAGCAGCTCCTGGCCCATAGATCTTACCCACATCATCTCCACAGCATCTCGTGCCCCATAGTTCTGACACACATCTGACCCACAGCAGCTCCTGCCCCATAGATCTGACCCTCATCAGTCACACAGCAGCTCCTGCCCCATAGATCTGACCCACATCATCCCCACAGCAGATCCTTCCCCATTGATCAGACCCACATCTTCCCCACAGCAGCACCTCCCCCATAGACCCGACCCACATGTGCCTCACAGCAGCTCCTGCTCCATAGATGTGACCCACATCAGCCCCACAGCAGCTCCTGCCCCATAGATCTGACACACATATGCCCCACAACAGCTCCTGCCCCATAGATCCGACCCCCCTCAGCCCCACAGCAGCTCCTTCCCCATAATTCTGACCCTCATCTGCCCCACAGCTACTCCTGCCCCATAGATAAGACACACATCTTTCCCAAAGCAGCTCCTGCCTCATAGATCTGACCCACATCAGCCCCACAGCAGCTCGTCCCCCATAGATCTGACCCACATGTGCCCCACAGCAGCTCCAACCCCCTAGATCTGAACAACATGAGACCCACTGCAGTTCCTGCCCCATAGATCTGAACAACATGAGACCCACTGCAGCTCCTGCCCAATAGATCTGCCCCATGGCAGCTCCTGCCCCATAGATCTGACCCATATCAGACACACTGCAGCGCCTGCCCCATAGATCTGATCCACATCGACCCCACTGCATATCCTGCCCCATAGATCTGACCCACAGCAGCTCCTGCCCTAAAGATACGACCCACATCAGCCCCACAGCAGCTCCTGCCGCATAGATGAGACCCCCATCAGCCCAAAACCTTCTTCTCCCACATAGATGTGATGAAAATCTGCCCCACAGCTGATCCTGCCCCATTGTTCTGACCCACATCTGCCCCACAGCAGCTCCTGCCCCATAGATCTGACCCACATCTGCCCCACAGCAGTTCCTGCCCCATAGAACTGACCCACATCATTTCCACAGCAGCTCCTGCCCTATAGATCTGACCCACATGTGCCCCAGAGCAGCTCCTGACCAATAGATCTGACCCACATATGCCCCACAGAAGTTCCTGCCCCATAGATCTGTCCCTCATCAGCCCCACAGCAACTCCTGCCCCATAGATCTGACCCAAATCAGCCCCACAGCAGCTCCTGCCCCATAGATCTGACCCACATATGCCCCAGAGCAGCTCCTGCCACATAGATCTGACCCACATCAGCCCCACAGCAGCTCCTGCCCTATACATCGTACCCACATGTGCCCCACAGCAACTCCTGCTCCATAGATCTGACCCACAGCATCACCTGCCCCATAGATCTGACCCACATCTGCCCCACAGCAGCTCCTGCCCCATATATCTGACCCACATCTAACCCACAGCAGCTCCTGCCCCATATATCTGACCCACATCTACCCCACAGCAGATCCTTCTCAATAGATCTGACCCACTACTGCCCCACTGCATCTCCTGCCACATATATCTGACCCACAGCAGCTCCTACCGAAATGATCTAACCCCCATAAGCCCAAAAGCGGCTCCTGCCCCATAGATCTGACCCACATCTACCCCACAGCATCTCCTGCCCCATAGATGTGACCCACATCAGCCCCAGAGACTCTCCTGTCCCATAGATCTGTCCCACAGCAACTCCTTCCCCATACATCTGACACACAGCAGCACCTGCCCCATAGATCTGACCCACATCAGCCACACAGCAGCTCCTGTCCCGTAGATCTGCCCCACAGCAGCTCCTGTCCCATAGATCTGACTCATATTTGCCTGACAGCAGCATCTGCCCCATAGATCTTACCCACATAATCTCCACAGTAGCTCCTGCCCCATTGTTCGGATTCACATCTGCCCCACATCAGCTACTGCCCCATATATCTGACCCACGTCAGCCCCACAGCAGCTCCTGCCCCATAGATCTGACCCACATCAGCCCCACAGCAGCTCCTGCCACATAGATCTGAATCACATCTGCCCCACAGCAGCTTCTGCCCCATAGATCTTACCCACATCAGCCTCACAGCAGCTTCTGCCCCATAGATCTGAACCACAGCATCTCCTGCCCCAAATATCTGAGCCACATCATCTCCACAGCATCTCCTGCCCCATAGATTTGAACCACAGCATCTCCTGCCCCAAATATCTGACCCACATCTGCCCCACAGCAGCTCCTGCCCCATAGATCTGACCTACATCAGCCCCCAGCAGCTCCTGGCCCATAGATCTTACCCACATCATCTCCACAGCATCTCGTGCCCCATAGTTCTGACCCACATCTGACCCACAGCAGCTCCTGCCCCATAGATCTGACCCTCATCAGTCACACAGCAGCTCCTGCCCCATAGATCTGACCCACATCATCCCCACAGCAGATCCTTCCCCATTGATCAGACCCACATCTTCCCCACAGCAGCACCTCCCCCGTAGACCCGACCCACATGTGCCTCACAGCAGCTCCTGCTCCATAGATGTGACCCACATCAGCCCCACAGCAGCACCTTCCCTATAGATCTGACCCACATCATATCCACAGTGGCTCCTGCCCAATAGATCAGTCCCACCCCTGCCCCACCTCAGCTCCTGCCCCAAAGATGTGACCCACATCTGACCCACAGCAGCTCCTGCCGATACATCTGGCTCAAATATGCCTCACAGCAGCTTCTGCCCCATAGACCTACACCCACAGCATCTCCTGCCCCATTGATAAGACCAACATCAGCCCCACAGCAGCTCCTGCCCCATAGATCTGACACACATATGCCCTACAACAGCTCCTGCCCCATAGATCCGACCCCCCTCAGCCCCACAGCAGCTCCTTCCACATAATTCTGACCCTCATCTGCCCCACAGCTACTCCTGCCCCATAGATCAGACACACATCGTTCCCAAAGCAGCTTCTGCCTCATAGATCTGACCCACATCAGCCCCACAGCAGCTCGTCCCCCATAGATCTGACCCACATGTGCCCCACAGCAGCTCCAACCCCATAGATCTGAACAACATGAGACCCACTGCAGCTCCTGCCCAATAGATCTGCCCCATGGCAGCTCCTGCCCCATAGATCTGACCCATATCAGACACACAGAAGCGCCTGCCCCATAGATCTGATCCACATCTACCCCACTGCATATCCTGCCCCATAGATCTGACCCACAGCAGCTCCTGCCCTAAAGATACGACCCACATCAGCCCCACAGCAGCTCCTGCCGCATAGATGAGACCCCCATCAGCCCGAAACCATCTTCTCCCACATAGATGTGATGAAAATCTGCCCCACAGCAGATCCTGCCCCATTGTTCTGACCCACATCTGCCCCACAGCAGCTCCTGCCCCATAGATCTGACCCACATCTGCCCCACAGCAGCTCCTGCCCCATAGATCTGACCCACATCTGCCCCACAGCAGCTCCTGCCCCATAGAACTGACCCACATCATTTCCACAGCAGCTCCTGCCCTATAGATCTGACCCACATGTGCCCCAGAGCAGCTCCTGACCAATAGATCTGACCCACATATGTCCCACAGAAGTTCCTGCCCCATAGATCTGTCCCTCATCAGCCCCACAGCAACTCCTGCCCCATAGATCTGACCCAAATCAGCCCCACAGCAGCTCCTGCCCCATAGATCTGACCCACATATGCCCCAGAGCAGCTCCTGCCACATAGATCTGACCCACATCAGCCCCACAGCAGCTCCTGTCCCATAGATCTGACCCACATCAGCCCCACAGCAGCTCCTGCCCTATACATCGTACCCACATGTGCCCCACAGCAACTCCTGCCCCATAGATCTGACCCACAGCATCACCTGCCCCATAGATCTGACCCACATCTGCCCCACAGCAGCTACTGCCCCATAGATCTGACCCACATCAGCCCCACAGCAGCTCCTGCCCTATACATCGTACCCACATGTGCCCCACAGCAACTCCTGCCCCATAGATCTGACCCACAGCATCACCTGCCCCATAGATCTGACCCACATCTGCCCCACAGCAGCTACTGCCCCATAGATCTGACCCACATCTGCACCACAGCAGCTCCTGGCCCATCAAAATGACCCATATCTACCCCACAGCAGCTCCTGCCCCATATATCTGACCAACATGTGATGCAGAGCAGCTCCTGCCCCATAGATCAGACCCACATCTGCCCCACAGCAGCTACTGCCCATATATCTGACCCACATCTGCCCCACAGCAGCTCCAGCCCCATAGATCTGACGCACATCTGCCCCACAGCATCTCCTGCCCCATAGAAATGTCACACATAAGCCCCATAGAAGCTCCTGCCTCATAGATCTGACCCACATCAGCCCCACAGCAGCTCCTGCCCAATAGATCAGATCCACATCTCCCCCACAGCAGTTCCTGTTCCATAGATCTTACCCATATCTACCTGACAGCAGATCCTGCCCCATAGATCTGGCCCACATCAGCCCCATAGAAGCTCCTGCCCCATAGATCTGATCCACATGTGCCCCACAGCAGATCCTGCCCCGTAGATCTGACCCACAGCATCACCTGCCCCATAGATCTGACCCACAGCATCTCCAGCCCCATAGATCTGACCCACATCTGCCCCACAGCAGCTACTGCCCCACAGATCTGACCCACATCTGCACCACAGCAGCTCCTGGCCCATCAAGATGACCCATATCTGCCCCACAGCAGCTCCTGCCCAATAGATCTGACCCACAGCATCACCTGCCCCATAGATCTTACCCACAGCATCTCCTGCCCCATAGATCTGACCCACATCAGCCCCAAAGAAGCTCCTGCCCCATAGATCTGACCCCCTTGTGCCTCACAACAGCTCCTACCCCATATATCTGATACACATGTTCCCCATAGCAACTCCTGCCTCCTATATATGAACCTCAGCAGGCAAACATCAGCTCCTGCCCCATATACCTGAGCCAAATCTGCCCCACAGCAGCTCCTGCCCCATAGATCTGACCCATATCAGTCCCACAGCAGCTATTACCACATAGATCTGACCCACAGCAACTCCTGTCCCAAAGATATGACCCACATCTACCCCACAGAAGCTCCTGCCCCATAGATCTGACCCACTACTGCCCCACTACATCTCCTGCCTCATATATCTGACCCACAGCAGCTCCTACCGAAATGATCTAACCCCCATAAGCCCCAAAGCGGCTCCTGCCCCATAGATCTGACCCACATCTACCCCACAGCAGCTCCTGCCCCATAGATGTGACCCACATCAGCCCCAGAGACTCTCCTGTCCCATAGATCTGTCCCACAGCAACTCCTTCCCCATAGATCTGACACACAGCAGCACCTGCCCCATAGATCTGACCCACATCAGCCACACAGCAGCTCCTGTCCCATAGATCTGCACCACAGCAGCTCCTGTCCCATAGATCTGACTCATATTTGCCTGACAGCAGCTCCTGCCCCATAGATCTGAATCACATCTGCCCCACAGCAGCTCCTGCCCCATAGATCTTACCCACATCAGCCCCACAGCAGCTTTTGCCCCATAGATCTGAACCACAGCATCTCCTGCCCCAAATATCTGACCCACATCATCTCCACAGCCTCTCCTGCCCCATAGATTTGAACCACAGCATCTCCTGCCCCAAATATCTGACCCACATCTGCCCCACAGCAGCTCCTGCCCCATAGATCTGACCTACATCAGCCCCCAGCAGCTCCTGGCCCATAGATCTTACCCACATCATCTCCACAGCATCTCGTGCCCCATAGTTCTGACACACATCTGACCCACAGCAGCTCCTGCCCCATAGATCTGACCCTCATCAGTCACACAGCAGCTCCTGCCCCATAGATCTGACCCACATCATCCCCACAGCAGATCCTTCCCCATTGATCAGACCCACATCTTCCCCACAGCAGCACCTCCCCCATAGACCCGACCCACATGTGCCTCACAGCAGCTCCTGCTCCATAGATGTGACCCACATCAGCCCCACAGCAGCTCCTGCCCCATAGATCTGACACACATATGCCCCACAACAGCTCCTGCCCCATAGATCCGACCCCCCTCAGCCCCACAGCAGCTCCTTCCCCATAATTCTGACCCTCATCTGCCCCACAGCTACTCCTGCCCCATAGATAAGACACACATCTTTCCCAAAGCAGCTCCTGCCTCATAGATCTGACCCACATCAGCCCCACAGCAGCTCGTCCCCCATAGATCTGACCCACATGTGCCCCACAGCAGCTCCAACCCCCTAGATCTGAACAACATGAGACCCACTGCAGTTCCTGCCCCATAGATCTGAACAACATGAGACCCACTGCAGCTCCTGCCCAATAGATCTGCCCCATGGCAGCTCCTGCCCCATAGATCTGACCCATATCAGACACACTGCAGCGCCTGCCCCATAGATCTGATCCACATCGACCCCACTGCATATCCTGCCCCATAGATCTGACCCACAGCAGCTCCTGCCCTAAAGATACGACCCACATCAGCCCCACAGCAGCTCCTGCCGCATAGATGAGACCCCCATCAGCCCAAAACCTTCTTCTCCCACATAGATGTGATGAAAATCTGCCCCACAGCTGATCCTGCCCCATTGTTCTGACCCACATCTGCCCCACAGCAGCTCCTGCCCCATAGATCTGACCCACATCTGCCCCACAGCAGCTCCTGCCCCATAGATCTGACCCACATCTGCCCCACAGCAGTTCCTGCCCCATAGAACTGACCCACATCATTTCCACAGCAGCTCCTGCCCTATAGATCTGACCCACATGTGCCCCAGAGCAGCTCCTGACCAATAGATCTGACCCACATATGCCCCACAGAAGTTCCTGCCCCATAGATCTGTCCCTCATCAGCCCCACAGCAACTCCTGCCCCATAGATCTGACCCAAATCAGCCCCACAGCAGCTCCTGCCCCATAGATCTGACCCACATATGCCCCAGAGCAGCTCCTGCCACATAGATCTGACCCACATCAGCCCCACAGCAGCTCCTGCCCTATACATCGTACCCACATGTGCCCCACAGCAACTCCTGCTCCATAGATCTGACCCACAGCATCACCTGCCCCATAGATCTGACCCACATCTGCCCCACAGCAGCTCCTGCCCCATATATCTGACCCACATCTAACCCACAGCAGCTCCTGCCCCATATATCTGACCCACATCTACCCCACAGCAGATCCTTCTCAATAGATCTGACCCACTACTGCCCCACTGCATCTCCTGCCACATATATCTGACCCACAGCAGCTCCTACCGAAATGATCTAACCCCCATAAGCCCAAAAGCGGCTCCTGCCCCATAGATCTGACCCACATCTACCCCACAGCATCTCCTGCCCCATAGATGTGACCCACATCAGCCCCAGAGACTCTCCTGTCCCATAGATCTGTCCCACAGCAACTCCTTCCCCATACATCTGACACACAGCAGCACCTGCCCCATAGATCTGACCCACATCAGCCACACAGCAGCTCCTGTCCCGTAGATCTGCCCCACAGCAGCTCCTGTCCCATAGATCTGACTCATATTTGCCTGACAGCAGCATCTGCCCCATAGATCTTACCCACATAATCTCCACAGTAGCTCCTGCCCCATTGTTCGGATTCACATCTGCCCCACATCAGCTACTGCCCCATATATCTGACCCACGTCAGCCCCACAGCAGCTCCTGCCCCATAGATCTGACCCACATCAGCCCCACAGCAGCTCCTGCCACATAGATCTGAATCACATCTGCCCCACAGCAGCTTCTGCCCCATAGATCTTACCCACATCAGCCTCACAGCAGCTTCTGCCCCATAGATCTGAACCACAGCATCTCCTGCCCCAAATATCTGACCCACATCATCTCCACAGCATCTCCTGCCCCATAGATTTGAACCACAGCATCTCCTGCCCCAAATATCTGACCCACATCTGCCCCACAGCAGCTCCTGCCCCATAGATCTGACCTACATCAGCCCCCAGCAGCTCCTGGCCCATAGATCTTACCCACATCATCTCCACAGCATCTCGTGCCCCATAGTTCTGACCCACATCTGACCCACAGCAGCTCCTGCCCCATAGATCTGACCCTCATCAGTCACACAGCAGCTCCTGCCCCATAGATCTGACCCACATCATCCCCACAGCAGATCCTTCCCCATTGATCAGACCCACATCTTCCCCACAGCAGCACCTCCCCCATAGACCCGACCCACATGTGCCTCACAGCAGCTCCTGCTCCATAGATGTGACCCACATTAGCCCCACAGCAGCACCTTCCCTATAGATCTGACCCACATCATATCCACAGTGGCTCCTGCCCAATAGATCAGTCCCACCCCTGCCCCACCTCAGCTCCTGCCCCAAAGATGTGACCCACATCTGACCCACAGCAGCTCCTGCCGATACATCTGGCTCAAATATGCCTCACAGCAGCTTCTGCCCCATAGACCTACACCCACAGCATCTCCTGCCCCATTGATAAGACCAACATCAGCCCCACAGCAGCTCCTGCCCCATAGATCTGACACACATATGCCCTACAACAGCTCCTGCCCCATAGATCCGACCCCCCTCAGCCCCACAGCAGCTCCTTCCACATAATTCTGACCCTCATCTGCCCCACAGCTACTCCTGCCCCATAGATCAGACACACATCGTTCCCAAAGCAGCTCCTGCCTCATAGATCTGACCCACATCAGCCCCACAGCAGCTCGTCCCCCATAGATCTGACCCACATGTGCCCCACAGCAGCTCCAACCCCATAGATCTGAACAACATGAGACCCACTGCAGCTCCTGCCCAATAGATCTGCCCCATGGCAGCTCCTGCCCCATAGATCTGACCCATATCAGACACACAGAAGCGCCTGCCCCATAGATCTGATCCACATCTACCCCACTGCATATCCTGCCCCATAGATCTGACCCACAGCAGCTCCTGCCCTAAAGATACGACCCACATCAGCCCCACAGCAGCTCCTGCCGCATAGATGAGACCCCCATCAGCCCGAAACCATCTTCTCCCACATAGATGTGATGAAAATCTGCCCCACAGCAGATCCTGCCCCATTGTTCTGACCCACATCTGCCCCACAGCAGCTCCTGCCCCATAGATCTGACCCACATCTGCCCCACAGCAGCTCCTGCCCCATAGATCTGACCCACATCTGCCCCACAGCAGCTCCTGCCCCATAGAACTGACCCACATCATTTCCACAGCAGCTCCTGCCCTATAGATCTGACCCACATGTGCCCCAGAGCAGCTCCTGACCAATAGATCTGACCCACATATGCCCCACAGAAGTTCCTGCCCCATAGATCTGTCCCTCATCAGCCCCACAGCAACTCCTGCCCCATAGATCTGACCCAAATCAGCCCCACAGCAGCTCCTGCCCCATAGATCTGACCCACATATGCCCCAGAGCAGCTCCTGCCACATAGATCTGACCCACATCAGCCCCACAGCAGCTCCTGCCCTATACATCGTACCCACATGTGCCCCACAGCAACTCCTGCTCCATAGATCTGACCCACAGCATCACCTGCCCCATAGATCTGACCCACATCTGCCCCACAGCAGCTCCTGCCCCATATATCTGACCCACATCTAACCCACAGCAGCTCCTGCCCCATATATCTGACCCACATCTACCCCACAGCAGATCCTTCTCAATAGATCTGACCCACTACTGCCCCACTGCATCTCCTGCCACATATATCTGACCCACAGCAGCTCCTACCGAAATGATCTAACCCCCATAAGCCCAAAAGCGGCTCCTGCCCCATAGATCTGACCCACATCTACCCCACAGCATCTCCTGCCCCATAGATGTGACCCACATCAGCCCCAGAGACTCTCCTGTCCCATAGATCTGTCCCACAGCAACTCCTTCCCCATACATCTGACACACAGCAGCACCTGCCCCATAGATCTGACCCACATCAGCCACACAGCAGCTCCTGTCCCGTAGATCTGCCCCACAGCAGCTCCTGTCCCATAGATCTGACTCATATTTGCCTGACAGCAGCATCTGCCCCATAGATCTTACCCACATAATCTCCACAGTAGCTCCTGCCCCATTGTTCGGATTCACATCTGCCCCACATCAGCTACTGCCCCATATATCTGACCCACGTCAGCCCCACAGCAGCTCCTGCCCCATAGATCTGACCCACATCAGCCCCACAGCAGCTCCTGCCACATAGATCTGAATCACATCTGCCCCACAGCAGCTTCTGCCCCATAGATCTTACCCACATCAGCCTCACAGCAGCTTCTGCCCCATAGATCTGAACCACAGCATCTCCTGCCCCAAATATCTGACCCACATCATCTCCACAGCATCTCCTGCCCCATAGATTTGAACCACAGCATCTCCTGCCCCAAATATCTGACCCACATCTGCCCCACAGCAGCTCCTGCCCCATAGATCTGACCTACATCAGCCCCCAGCAGCTCCTGGCCCATAGATCTTACCCACATCATCTCCACAGCATCTCGTGCCCCATAGTTCTGACCCACATCTGACCCACAGCAGCTCCTGCCCCATAGATCTGACCCTCATCAGTCACACAGCAGCTCCTGCCCCATAGATCTGACCCACATCATCCCCACAGCAGATCCTTCCCCATTGATCAGACCCACATCTTCCCCACAGCAGCACCTCCCCCATAGACCCGACCCACATGTGCCTCACAGCAGCTCCTGCTCCATAGATGTGACCCACATTAGCCCCACAGCAGCACCTTCCCTATAGATCTGACCCACATCATATCCACAGTGGCTCCTGCCCAATAGATCAGTCCCACCCCTGCCCCACCTCAGCTCCTGCCCCAAAGATGTGACCCACATCTGACCCACAGCAGCTCCTGCCGATACATCTGGCTCAAATATGCCTCACAGCAGCTTCTGCCCCATAGACCTACACCCACAGCATCTCCTGCCCCATTGATAAGACCAACATCAGCCCCACAGCAGCTCCTGCCCCATAGATCTGACACACATATGCCCTACAACAGCTCCTGCCCCATAGATCCGACCCCCCTCAGCCCCACAGCAGCTCCTTCCACATAATTCTGACCCTCATCTGCCCCACAGCTACTCCTGCCCCATAGATCAGACACACATCGTTCCCAAAGCAGCTCCTGCCTCATAGATCTGACCCACATCAGCCCCACAGCAGCTCGTCCCCCATAGATCTGACCCACATGTGCCCCACAGCAGCTCCAACCCCATAGATCTGAACAACATGAGACCCACTGCAGCTCCTGCCCAATAGATCTGCCCCATGGCAGCTCCTGCCCCATAGATCTGACCCATATCAGACACACAGAAGCGCCTGCCCCATAGATCTGATCCACATCTACCCCACTGCATATCCTGCCCCATAGATCTGACCCACAGCAGCTCCTGCCCTAAAGATACGACCCACATCAGCCCCACAGCAGCTCCTGCCGCATAGATGAGACCCCCATCAGCCCGAAACCATCTTCTCCCACATAGATGTGATGAAAATCTGCCCCACAGCAGATCCTGCCCCATTGTTCTGACCCACATCTGCCCCACAGCAGCTCCTGCCCCATAGATCTGACCCACATCTGCCCCACAGCAGCTCCTGCCCCATAGATCTGACCCACATCTGCCCCACAGCAGCTCCTGCCCCATAGAACTGACCCACATCATTTCCACAGCAGCTCCTGCCCTATAGATCTGACCCACATGTGCCCCAGAGCAGCTCCTGACCAATAGATCTGACCCACATATGCCCCACAGAAGTTCCTGCCCCATAGATCTGTCCCTCATCAGCCCCACAGCAACTCCTGCCCCATAGATCTGACCCAAATCAGCCCCACAGCAGCTCCTGCCCCATAGATCTGACCCACATATGCCCCAGAGCAGCTCCTGCCACATAGATCTGACCCACATCAGCCCCACAGCAGCTCCTGCCCTATACATCGTACCCACATGTGCCCCACAGCAACTCCTGCTCCATAGATCTGACCCACAGCATCACCTGCCCCATAGATCTGACCCACATCTGCCCCACAGCAGCTCCTGCCCCATATATCTGACCCACATCTAACCCACAGCAGCTCCTGCCCCATATATCTGACCCACATCTACCCCACAGCAGATCCTTCTCAATAGATCTGACCCACTACTGCCCCACTGCATCTCCTGCCACATATATCTGACCCACAGCAGCTCCTACCGAAATGATCTAACCCCCATAAGCCCAAAAGCGGCTCCTGCCCCATAGATCTGACCCACATCTACCCCACAGCATCTCCTGCCCCATAGATGTGACCCACATCAGCCCCAGAGACTCTCCTGTCCCATAGATCTGTCCCACAGCAACTCCTTCCCCATACATCTGACACACAGCAGCACCTGCCCCATAGATCTGACCCACATCAGCCACACAGCAGCTCCTGTCCCGTAGATCTGCCCCACAGCAGCTCCTGTCCCATAGATCTGACTCATATTTGCCTGACAGCAGCATCTGCCCCATAGATCTTACCCACATAATCTCCACAGTAGCTCCTGCCCCATTGTTCGGATTCACATCTGCCCCACATCAGCTACTGCCCCATATATCTGACCCACGTCAGCCCCACAGCAGCTCCTGCCCCATAGATCTGACCCACATCAGCCCCACAGCAGCTCCTGCCACATAGATCTGAATCACATCTGCCCCACAGCAGCTTCTGCCCCATAGATCTTACCCACATCAGCCTCACAGCAGCTTCTGCCCCATAGATCTGAACCACAGCATCTCCTGCCCCAAATATCTGACCCACATCATCTCCACAGCATCTCCTGCCCCATAGATTTGAACCACAGCATCTCCTGCCCCAAATATCTGACCCACATCTGCCCCACAGCAGCTCCTGCCCCATAGATCTGACCTACATCAGCCCCCAGCAGCTCCTGGCCCATAGATCTTACCCACATCATCTCCACAGCATCTCGTGCCCCATAGTTCTGACCCACATCTGACCCACAGCAGCTCCTGCCCCATAGATCTGACCCTCATCAGTCACACAGCAGCTCCTGCCCCATAGATCTGACCCACATCATCCCCACAGCAGATCCTTCCCCATTGATCAGACCCACATCTTCCCCACAGCAGCACCTCCCCCATAGACCCGACCCACATGTGCCTCACAGCAGCTCCTGCTCCATAGATGTGACCCACATTAGCCCCACAGCAGCACCTTCCCTATAGATCTGACCCACATCATATCCACAGTGGCTCCTGCCCAATAGATCAGTCCCACCCCTGCCCCACCTCAGCTCCTGCCCCAAAGATGTGACCCACATCTGACCCACAGCAGCTCCTGCCGATACATCTGGCTCAAATATGCCTCACAGCAGCTTCTGCCCCATAGACCTACACCCACAGCATCTCCTGCCCCATTGATAAGACCAACATCAGCCCCACAGCAGCTCCTGCCCCATAGATCTGACACACATATGCCCTACAACAGCTCCTGCCCCATAGATCCGACCCCCCTCAGCCCCACAGCAGCTCCTTCCACATAATTCTGACCCTCATCTGCCCCACAGCTACTCCTGCCCCATAGATCAGACACACATCGTTCCCAAAGCAGCTCCTGCCTCATAGATCTGACCCACATCAGCCCCACAGCAGCTCGTCCCCCATAGATCTGACCCACATGTGCCCCACAGCAGCTCCAACCCCATAGATCTGAACAACATGAGACCCACTGCAGCTCCTGCCCAATACATCTGCCCCATGGCAGCTCCTGCCCCATAGATCTGACCCATATCAGACACACAGAAGCGCCTGCCCCATAGATCTGATCCACATCTACCCCACTGCATATCCTGCCCCATAGATCTGACCCACAGCAGCTCCTGCCCTAAAGATACGACCCACATCAGCCCCACAGCAGCTCCTGCCGCATAGATGAGACCCCCATCAGCCCGAAACCATCTTCTCCCACATAGATGTGATGAAAATCTGCCCCACAGCAGATCCTGCCCCATTGTTCTGACCCACATCTGCCCCACAGCAGCTCCTGCCCCATAGATCTGACCCACATCTGCCCCACAGCAGCTCCTGCCCCATAGATCTGACCCACATCTGCCCCACAGCAGCTCCTGCCCCATAGAACTGACCCACATCATTTCCACAGCAGCTCCTGCCCTATAGATCTGACCCACATGTGCCCCAGAGCAGCTCCTGACCAATAGATCTGACCCACATATGTCCCACAGAAGTTCCTGCCCCATAGATCTGTCCCTCATCAGCCCCACAGCAACTCCTGCCCCATAGATCTGACCCAAATCAGCCCCACAGCAGCTCCTGCCCCATAGATCTGACCCACATATGCCCCAGAGCAGCTCCTGCCACATAGATCTGACCCACATCAGCCCCACAGCAGCTCCTGTCCCATAGATCTGACCCACATCAGCCCCACAGCAGCTCCTGCCCTATACATCGTACCCACATGTGCCCCACAGCAACTCCTGCCCCATAGATCTGACCCACAGCATCACCTGCCCCATAGATCTGACCCACATCTGCCCCACAGCAGCTACTGCCCCATAGATCTGACCCACATCAGCCCCACAGCAGCTCCTGCCCTATACATCGTACCCACATGTGCCCCACAGCAACTCCTGCCCCATAGATCTGACCCACAGCATCACCTGCCCCATAGATCTGACCCACATCTGCCCCACAGCAGCTACTGCCCCATAGATCTGACCCACATCTGCACCACAGCAGCTCCTGGCCCATCAAAATGACCCATATCTACCCCACAGCAGCTCCTGCCCCATATATCTGACCAACATGTGATCCAGAGCAGCTCCTGCCCCATAGATCAGACCCACATCTGCCCCACAGCAGCTACTGCCCATATATCTGACCCACATCTGCCCCACAGCAGCTCCAGCCACATAGATCTGACGCACATCTGCCCCACAGCATCTCCTGCCCCATAGAAATGTCACACATAAGCCCCATAGAAGCTCCTGCCTCATAGATCTGACCCACATCAGCCCCACAGCAGCTCCTGCCCAATAGATCAGATCCACATCTCCCCCACAGCAGTTCCTGTTCCATAGATCTTACCCATATCTACCTGACAGCAGATCCTGCCCCATAGATCTGGCCCACATCAGCCCCATAGAAGCTCCTGCCCCATAGATCTGATCCACATGTGCCCCACAGCAGATCCTGCCCCGTAGATCTGACCCACAGCATCACCTGCCCCATAGATCTGACCCACAGCATCTCCAGCCCCATAGATCTGACCCACATCTGCCCCACAGCAGCTACTGCCCCATAGATCTGACCCACATCTGCACCACAGCAGCTCCTGGCCCATCAAGATGACCCATATCTGCCCCACAGCAGCTCCTGCCCAATAGATCTGACCCACAGCATCACCTGCCCCATAGATCTTACCCACAGCATCTCCTGCCCCATAGATCTGACCCACATCAGCCCCAAAGAAGCTCCTGCCCCATAGATCTGACCCCCTTGTGCCCCACAACAGCTCCTACCCCATATATCTGATACACATGTTCCCCATAGCAACTCCTGCCTCCTATATATGAACCTCAGCAGGCAAACATCAGCTCCTGCCCCATATACCTGAGCCAAATCTGCCCCACAGCAGCTCCTGCCCCATAGATCTGACCCATATCAGTCCCACAGCAGCTATTGCCACATAGATCTGACCCACAGCAACTCCTGTCCCAAAGATATGACCCACATCTACCCCACAGAAGCTCCTGCCCCATAGATCTGACCCACATATGCCCCAGAGCAGCTCCTGCCCAATAGAAGATACCTCCATCAGCCCCACAGCATCATCTGCCCCATAGATCTGACCACCATCTTCACCACAGCAGCCTTCTGCCCCATAGATCTGACCCACATATGCCCCACAGCAGCTCCTGCCCCATTGACCTGACACACATGTGCCCCATAGCAGCACCTGCACCATAGATCTGACCCACCTCTACCCCACAGCAGATCCTGCCCCATAGATCTGGCCCACATCAGCCCCATAGAAGCTCCTGCCCCATGGACCTGATCCACATGTGCCCCACAGCCGCTCCTGCCCCATAGATCTGACCCACATCTGCCCCACAGCAGCTCCTGTCCCATAGATCTGACTCATATTTGCCTGACAGCAGCTTCTGCCCCATAGATCTTACCCACATAATCTCCACAGTAGCTCCTGCCCCATTGTTCGGACCCACATCTGCCCCACATCAGCTACTGCCCCATATATCTGACCCACGTCAGCCCCACAGCAGCTCCTGCCCCATAGATCTGACCCACATCAGCCCCACAGCAGCTCCTGCCACATAGATCTGAATCACATCTGCCCCACAGCAGCTCCTGCCCCATAGATCTTACCCACATCAGCCCCACAGCAGCTTCTGCCCCATAGATCTGAACCACAGCATCTCCTGCCCCAAATATCTGACCCACATCATCTCCACAGCCTCTCCTGCCCCATAGATTTGAACCACAGCATCTCCTGCCCCAAATATCTGACCCACATCTGCCCCACAGCAGCTCCAGCCCCATAGATCTGACCTACATCAGCCCCCAGCAGCTCCTGGCCCATCGATCTTACCCACATCATCTCCACAGCATCTCGTGCCCCATAGTTCTGACCCACATCTGACCCACAGCAGCTCCTGACCCATAGATCTGACCCTCATCAGTCACACAGCAGCTCCTGCCCCATAGATCTGACCCACATCATCCTCACAGCAGATCCTTCCCCATCGATCAGACCCACATCTTCCCCACAGCAGCACCTCCCCCATAGACCCGACCCACTTGTGCCTCACAGCAGCTCCTGCTCCATAGATGTGACCCACATCAGCCCCACAGCAGCACCTTCCCTATAGATCTGACCCACATCATATCCACAGTAGCTCCTGCCCAATAGATCAGTCCCACCTCTGCCCCACCTCAGCTCCTGCCCCAAAGATGTGACCCACATCTGACCCACAGCAGCTCCTGCCCGATACATCTGGCTCACATATGCCCGACAGCAACTTCTGCCCCATAGACCTACACCCACAGCATCTCCTGCCCCATTGATAAGACCAACATCAGCCCCAAAGCAGCTCCTGCCCCATAGATCTGACACAAATATGCCCCACAACAGCTCCTGCCCCATAGATCCGACCCCCCTCAGCCCCACAGCAGCTCCTTCCCCATAATTCTGACCCTCATCTGCCCCACAGCTACTCCTGCCCCATAGATCAGACACACATCGTTCCCAAAGCAGCTCCTGCCTCATAGATCTGACCCACATGTGCCCCACAGCAGCTCCAACCCCATAGATCTGAACAACATGAGACCCACTGCAGTTCCTGCCCCATAGATCTGAACAACATGAGACCCACTGCAGCTCCTGCCCAATAGATCTGCCCCATGGCAGCTCCTGCCCCATAGATCTGACCCATATCAGACACACAGCAGCGCCTGCCGCATAGATCTGATCCACATCTACCCCACTGCATATCCTGCCCCATAGATCTCACCCACAGCAGCTCCTGCCCTAAAGATACGACCCACATCAGCCCCACAGCAGCTCCTGCCGCATAGATGAGACGCCCATCAGCCCGAAACCATCTTCTCCCACATAGATGTGATGAAAATCTGCCCCACAGCAGATCCTGCCCCATTGTTCTGACCCACATCTGCCCCACAGCAGCTCCTGCCCCATAGATCTGACCCACATCTGCCCCACAGCAGCTCCTGCCCCATAGATCTGACCCACATCTGCCCCACAGCAGCTCCTGCCCCATAGAACTGACCCACATCATTTCCACAGCAGCTCCTGCCCTATAGATCTGACCCACATGTGCCCCAGAGCAGCTCCTGACCAATAGATCTGACCCACATATGCCCCACAGAAGTTCCTGCCCCATAGATCTGTCCCTCATCAGCCCCACAGCAACTCCTGCCCCATAGATCTGACCCAAATCAGCCCCACAGCAGCTCCTGCCCCATAGATCTGACCCACATATGCCCCAGAGCAGCTCCTGCCCCATAGATCTGACCCACATCAGCCCAACAGCAGCTCCTGTCCCATAGATCTGATCCACATCAGCCCCACAGCAGCTCCTGCCCTATACATCGTACCCACATGTGCCCCACAGCAACTCCTGCCCCATAGATCTGACCCACAGCATCACCTGCCCCATAGATCTGACCCACATCTGCCCCACAACAGCTACTGTCCCATAGATCCGACCCACATCTGCACCACAGCAGCTCCTGGCCCATCAAGATGACCCATATTTACCCCACAGCAGCTCCTGCCCCATAGAACTGACCCACGTCAGCCCCACAGCAACTCCTGCCCCATAGATCAGACCCACATCTGCCCCATAGCAGCTCCTGCCCCATAGATCTGACCCAAATCATCCCCACAGCAGCTCCTGCCCCATATATCTGACCAACATGTGATCCAGAGCAGCTCCTGCCCCATAGATCAGACCCACATCTGCCCCACAGCAGCTACTGCCCATAGATCTGACCCACATCTGCCCCACAGCAGCTCCACCCCCATAGATCTGACGCACATGTGACCCACAGCATCTCCTGCCCCATAGAAATGTCCCATATCAGCCCCATCGAAGCTCCTGCCCCATAGATCTGACCCACATCAGCCCCACAGAAGCTCCTGCCCCATAGGTCTGACCCACATCATCTCCACAGCAGCTCCTGCCTCATAGATCTGACCCACATCAGCCCCACAGCAGCTCCTGCCCAATAGATCAGATCCACATCTCCCCCACAGCAGTTCCTGCCCCATAGATCTGACCCATATCTACCCGACAGCAGATCCTGCCCCATAGATCTGGCCCACATCAGCCCCATAGAAGCTCCTGCCCCATAGATCTGATCCACATGTGCCCCACAGCAGATCCTGCCCCATAGATCTGACCCACAGCATCACCTGCCCCATAGATCTGACCCACAGCATCTCCAGCCCCATAGATCTGACCCACATCTGCCCCACAGCAGCTACTGCCCCATAGATCTGACCCACATCTGCACCACAGCAGCTCCTGGCCAATCAAGATGACCCATATCTGCCCCACAGCAGCTCCTGCCCCATAGATCTGAACCACAGCATCACCTGCCACATAGATCTGACCCACAGCATCTCCTGCCCCATAGATCATACCAACATCAGCCCCACAGCAGCTACTGCCCCATAAATCTGACCCAAATCATCAGCCACACAGCAGCTCCTGCCCCATAGATCTGACCCTCATCAGCCACACAGCAGCTCCTGCCCAATTGAACTGACCCATATCAGCCCCACAGCAACTCTTGCCCTATAGATCAGACCCACATCTGCCCCATAGCAGCTCCTGCCCCATAGATCTGACCCACAGCATCTCCTGCCCCATAGATCTTACCAACATCAGCCCCACAGCAGCTACTGCCCCATAGATCTGACCGAAATCATCAGCCACACAGCAGCTCCTGCCCCATAGATCTGACCCTCATCAGCCACACAGCAGCTCCTGCCCAATAGAACTGACCCATATCAGCCCCACAGCAACTCTTGCCCTATAGATCAGACCCACATCTGCCCCATAGCAGCTCCTGCCCCATAGATCTGACCCAAATCATCCCCACAGCAGCTCCTGCCCCACATATCTGACCCACATGTGATCCAGAGCAGCTCCTGCCCCATAGATCAGACCCACATCTGCCCCACAGCAGCTACTGCCCATAGATCTGACCCACATCTGCCCCACTTCAGCTCCTGCCCTATTGATCTGACCCACATCTGCCCCACAGCAGCTCCTGCCCCATAGATCTGACGCACATGTGACCCACAGCATCTCCTGCCCCATAGAAATATCCCACATCAGCCCCATAGAAGCTCCTGCCCCATAGATCTGACCCACATCAGCCCCACAGAAGCTCCTGCCCCATAGGTCTGATCCACATGTGCCCCACAGCAGCTCCTGCCTCATAGATCTGACCCACATCAGCCCCACAGCAGCTCCTGCCCAATAGATCAGATCCACATCTCCCCCACAGCAGTACCTGCCCCATTGATCTGACCCATATCTACCCGACAGCAGATCCTGCCCCATAGATCTGGCCCACATCAGCCCTATAGAAGTTCCTGCCCCATAGATCTGATCCACATGTGCCCCACAGCAGCTCCTGCCTCATATATCTGAACCCCAGCAGGCAAACATCAGCTCCTGCCCCATAGATCTAGCCCACATTGTCCCACCGCATCTCCTACCATATAGTTCTCCCACATCATCTCCACAGTAGCTCCTGCCCCATAGATCTGCCCCACAGCAGCTCCTGCCCCATAGATCTGACCCACATATGCCCCAGAGCAGCTCCTGCCCCATAGATCTGACCCACATATGCCCCAGAGCAGCTCCTGCCCCATAGATCTAACCCACATGTGCCCCACACAGCTCCTGCCACATAGATCTGACGCACATGTGACCCACAGCATCTCCTGCCCCATACATCTGAACCACATCTTCATCAGAGCTTCTCCTGCCCCATAGATCTGACCCCCTTGTGCCCCACAACAGCTCCTGCCCCATATATCTGATACACATGTGCCCCATAGCAGCTCCTGCCTCATATATCTGAACCTCAGCAGGCAAACATCAGCTCCTGCCCCATAGATCTGACCCACATATGCCCCAGAGCAGCTCCTGCCCCATAGATCTGACCCATATCAGTCCCACAGCAGCTATTGCCACATAGATCTGACCCACAGCAACTCCTGTCCCAAAGATATGACCCACATCTACCCCACAGAAGCTCCTGCCCCATAGATCTGACCCACATATGCCCCAGGGCAGCTCCTGCCCAATAGAAGTTACCCCCATCAGCCCCACAGCATCTTCTGCCCCATAGATCTGACCACCATCTTCACCACAGCAGCCTTCTGCCCCATAGATCTGACCCACATATGCCCCACAGCAGCTCCTGCCCCATTGACCTGACACACATGTGCCCCATAGCAGCACCTGCACCATAGATCTGACCCACCTCTACCCCACAGCAGATCCTGCCCCATAGATCTGGCCCACATCAGCCCCATAGAAGCTCCTGCCCCATAGATCTGATCCACATGTGCCCCACAGCAGATCCTGCCCCATAGATCTGACCCACAGCATCACCTGCCCCATAGATCTGACCCACAGCATCTCCAGCCCCATAGATCTGACCCACATCTGCCCCACAGCAGCTACTGCCCCATAGATCTGACGCACATGTGACCCACAGCATCTCCTGCCCCATAGAAATGTCCCACATCAGCCCCATAGAAGCTCCTGCCCCATAGATCTGACCCACATCAGCCCCACAGAAGCTCCTGCCCCATAGGTCTGATCCACATGTGCCCCACAGCAGCTCCTGCCTCATAGATCTGACCCACATCAGCCCCACAGCAGCTCCTGCCCAATAGATCAGATCCACATCTCCCCCACAGCAGTTCCTGCCCCATAGATCTGACCCATATCTACCCGACAGCAGATCCTGCCCCATAGATCTGGCCCACATCAGCCCTATAGAAGCTCCTGCCCCATAGATCTGATCCACATGTGCCCCACAGCAGCTCCTGCCTCATATATCTGAACCCCAGCAGGCTAACATCAGCTCCTGCCCCATAGATCTAGCCCACATTGTCCCACCGCATCTCCTACCATATAGTTCTGATCCACATCATCTCCACAGTTGCTCCTGCCCCATAGATCTGCCCCACAGCAGCTCCTGCCACATAGATCTGACCCACATATGCCCCAGAGTAGCTCCTGCCCCATAGATCTAACCCACATGTGCCCCACACAGCTCCTGCCACATAAATCTGACCCACATATGCCCCAGAGCAGCTCCTGCCCCATAGATCTAACCCACATGTGCCCCACACAGCTCCTGCCCCATAGTTCTGACGCACATGTGACCCACAGCATCTCCTGCCCCATACATCTGAACCACATCTTCATCAGAGCATCTCCTGCCCCATAGACCTGACCCCCTTGTGCCCCACAACAGCTCCTACCCCATATATCTGATACACATGTGCCCCATAGCAGCTCCTGCCTCATATATCTGAACCTCAGCAGGCAAACATCAGCTCCTGCCCCATATACCTGAGCCAAATCTGCCCCACAGCAGCTCCTGCCCCATAGACCTGACCCATATCAGTCCCACAGCAGCTATTGCCACATAGATCTGACCCACAGCAACTCCTTTCCCAAAGATATGACCCACATCTACCCCACAGAAGCTCCTGCCCCATAGATCTGACCCACATATGCCCCAGAGCAGCTCCTGCCCAATAGAAGT
Organism: Coturnix japonica; assembly: GCF_054131305.1. Taxonomy (NCBI): domain Eukaryota; kingdom Metazoa; phylum Chordata; class Aves; order Galliformes; family Phasianidae; genus Coturnix; species Coturnix japonica. Next base: position 13,393,977 of record NC_140671.1, on the reverse strand, counting down.
TACCCCCATCAGCCCCATAGCATCTTCTGCCCCATAGATCTGACCACCATCTTCACCACAGCAGCCTTCTGCCCCATAGATCTGACCCACATGTGCCCCACAGCAGCTCCTGCCCCATTGACCTGACACACATGTGCCCCATAGCAGCACCTGCACCATAGATCTGACCCACCTCTACCCCACAGCAGCTCCTGCCCCATGGATCTGACCCACAGCAGATCCTGTCCCATAGATCTGCCCCACAGAATTTCCTGCCCCTAAGATCTGACCCACATCTGACCCACAGAATTTCCTGCCCCTAAGATTTGACCCACAAGTGCCCCACAGCAGTTCCACCCCCATAGATCTGACACACATACGCCCCACAGCAGCTCCTGCCAAACAGATCAGAAGCACATCTGCCCCACAGCACCTCCTGCCCCATAGATCTGACCCCCATCAGCCCCACAGCACCTCGTGCCTCATAGATCTGACCCACATCTGACCCACAGCAGCTACTCCCCATAGATCTGACCCACATCACCCCAACAGCTACTCCTGCCCGTTAAATCTGACCCACTTCTGCCCCACAGCAGCGCCTGCCCCATAGATCTGTCCCACATCTTCCCCACAGCAGCTTCTGCCCCATAGATCTGACCCACCTCTACCCCACAGCAGATCCTTCCCAATAGATCTGACCAACATCTGCCTCACAGCTTCTCCTGCCCTATAGAACTTACCGCAATCAGCCCCACAGCAGCTCCTGCCCCATATACCTGACCCAAATCTGCCCCATAGCAGCTCCTACCCCATAGATCTGAGCCACATCATCCCCACAGCTGCTCCTGCCCCATAGATCTGACCCACATCTACCCCACAGCAGCGCCTCCCCCTTGGATCTGACCCACATGTGCCCCACAGCAACTCCTGCCCCATAGATCTGACACAAATGTGCCCCACATCATCTCCTGCCCCATAGATCTGACCCCAATCAGCCCTACAGCAGCTCCTGCCCAATAGATCTGACCCACATTGTCCCACATCATCTCCACAGCAGCTCCTGCCCCATAGATCTGACCCACAGCAGCTCCTGCCCCATAGATCTGACCCAAATCAGCCCCACAGCAGCTCCTGCCCCATAGATCTGATCCACATCCGCCCCACTACATCTCCTGCCCCATAGATATGAACCATACCTGCCCCACAGCAGCTCCTGCCCCATAGATCTGACACACATATACCGCAGAGCAGCTCCTGCCCCATCGATCTGACCCACATGTGCACCACAGCAGCTCCTGTCCCATAGATCTGATGCCAATCAGCCCCACAGCAGATCCTGCCCCATAGATCTGACCCACATCAGCTCCACAGCAGCTCCTGGCCCATTGATCTGACCTACATCTGCCCCACAGCAGCTCCAGGCCCATAGATTTTACCCACATGTGCCCCACAACAGCTACTGCCCCATAGATCTGATACACATGTGCCCCATAGCAGCTTCTACCCCATAGATCTGACCCACATCAGCCCCGCAGCAGCTCCTGCCCCATATATCTGACCCACATCAGCTCCTGCCCCATAGATCTACCCCAATTAGCCCCGCAGCAGCACCTGCCTTATAGACCTGACCCACATGTTCCCCACAGCAGCTCCTGCCCAATAGATAAGAACCCCCTCTGCCCCACATAGGTCCTGCCCCATTGATCTGACCCACCTCTACCCCACAGCAGCTCCTGCCCTATAGATCTTACCGCAATCATTCCCAGATCAGATCCTGCCCCATATATCTCACCCACATCTGCCCCATAGCAGCTCCTGCCCAATATGTCTTAGCCTCATCATCCCCAAAGCTGCTTCTGTACCATAGATCTGACCCACATCTGCCCCACAGCAGCTCCTGACCCATAGATCCGACCCACATGTGCCCCACAGCAACTCCTGACCCATAGATCTGACCCACAGCAGCTTCTGCCCCATAGATCAGACCCACATCTGCCCACAGCAGCTCGTGCCTCATTGATGTGACTCACCTCTACCCCACAGCAGATCCTTCCCAATAGATCTGACCCACATCTGCCTCACAGCAGCTCCTGCCCTATAGATCTTACCGCAATCATCCCCACTGCAGCTCCTGCCCCATAGATCTGACCCACATCTGCCCCATAGCAGCTCCTGCCCCATAGATCTGAGCCACATCATCCACACAGCAATTCCTGCCCCATAGATCTGACCCACATATACCCCACAGCAGCGCATGCCACATAGATCTGACCCATATCAGCCACACAGCAGCTCCTGCCCCATAGATCTGACCCACATCAGCCCCAAAGAAGCTCCTGTCCATAGATCTGACGCCAAGCAGCACCACAGCAGCTCCTGCCCCATAGATCTGACCCACATCAGCTCCACAGCAGTTCCTGACCCATAGATCTGACCTACATCTGCCCCACAGCAGCTCCTGCCCCATAGATCTGATACACATGTGCCCCATAGCAGCTCCTGCCCCATAGATCTGACCCACATCTTCCCCACAGCAGCACCTGCCCCACAGACCTGAACCACATGTGCCCCAGAGCAGCTCCTGCTCCTTAGATCTGTCCCACATCAGCCCCACAGCAGCTCCTGCCCAATAGATCAGACCCACCTCTGCCCTACAGCAGCTTCTGCCCCATTGATCTGACCCACCTCTACCCCACAGCAGATCCTTCCCAATAAATCTGACCCACATCTGCCTCACAGCAGCTCCTGCCCTATTCATCTTAGCGCAATCATCCCCGTAGCAGCTCCTGCCCCATATATCTCATCCATATATGCCCCATAGCAGCTCCTGCCCCATAGATCTGAGCCACAACATCCACACAGCAGCACCTGCCCCATAGATCTGACCCACATCTACCCCACAGCAACTCCTGCCCCGTATATCTGACCCACATGTGCCCCACAGCAGCTCCTGCCCCATAGATCTGACACACATATGCCCCAGAGCACCTCCTGCCCAATAGATCTGACCACAATCAGCCCTACAGCAGCTGCTGCCCCATAGATCGGACCCGCATCAGCTCCACAGCAGTTCCTGCCACATAGATCTGACCCACATTGTCTCACATCATCTCCTACCACATAGTTCTGACCCACATCATCTCCACAGTTGCTCCTGCCCCATAGATCTGACCCACAGCAGCTACTGCCCCATAGATCTGACTCTCATCTGCACCAAAGCTGCTCCTGCTCCGTAGATCTGACCCACATCAGCCCCACATGAGCTTCTGCCCCATAGATCTGAACCACATCAGCCACACAGCAGCTCCTGCCCCATAGATCTGATGCACATCTGCCCCACAGCAGCTCCTGCCCCATAGATCTGACCCACATATGCCGCAGAGCAGCTCCTGCCCCATAGATCTGACGCCAATCAGCCCCACAGCAGCTCCTGCCCCATAGATCTGAACTACATCTGTCCCACTGCAGCTCCTGCCCCATAGATCTGACCCACATGTGCACCACAACAGCTCCTGCCCCATAAATCTGACACACATGTGCCCCACAGCAGCTCCTGCCCCATAGATCTGACCAACATCAGCCCCAAAGCAGCTCCTCCTCCGTAGATCTGACCCACAAGAGCTCCTGCCCCATAGATCTTACCCCAATTAGCCCCACAGATGCAACTGCCCCATAGATCTGACCCACATTGTCCCACATCATCTCCTACCACATAGTTCTGACCCTCATCATCTCCACAGCTGCTCCTGCTCCATAGATCTGACCCATATCATCCCCACAGCATCTCCTGCCCCATAGATCTGATGCACATCTGCCCCACAGTAGCTCCTGCCCCATAGATCTGACAGGTCTCCCTGGCCATTACACACATGCAAAACACGTATGGCGTGTAGTATTCAATAAAAGTTCATGTTTGTCTCTGATAGATGGACGTGATGATCTTAGTGGCGATTTAACACGTCATGGACTTTGAGTGTCCTCTGTTTTCACGCACGTCAAGTTCTTTTGTGATTAGTAATTTCTGTCTTTTGTCGCATCCATTTCATTTGTCAAAAGAGTTATTAATCCCATCGGTTCTTCCAGTGGTTATCTTTGATGTCTATGGCGCTCCTTGTGTCATTAGCCCCGTTCTCTCATGAAATTCTTTCATTCCTACGAGCCAACTTCTAATGTTTTGCATGCCATCTGACACTCCAGTTCATCAGGCATTGTTGCCTGTAGGTAATATGAGAAGTAGTGGTTGATGGTTGTTGAATTGTTTCATTTTTGAATGAATTCTGATGGCAAACAAGCAGCGTTCCCTTTGATGAGACTGTACACCAGGCTGTGACAGCTTGTGTTGTGATGTGAGGTGGAATTAGATGGAAGAACATTAGCAGGGGGAAGATTGAGTGAGGGACTGAGTGAGTGAGTGTTGGAGCTCAGTATGCTTCATAGGGAGCATGGGAATGACGGTGGAGTTCTTTATTCCGTAGTGAGGCTGGAGAACTTTCTGTTCACCAGATGTGCAGTAAACCAAGGGTACGTACTACCGTGTTTAAGAACCAGCTGTGTTGTCTTAGGAACGTGGTGTGGATAGGCACGGAAAGATTTTTGTCTGGTTTTGTCTTCTGTAGAGACATTTCAAATGCCTGCAAAGAAGGAAGTGTATAGGTCCCTACTTAAGAGCGGTTGTACAGGGATGGGCTGCGGATCTGGAGTGGTAGAAGCGAATGGTCCACTCGTAATGGGAAGAAGTGTGTTGTTATCCCCTGTGCTGGGTAGCCCAGCTGCGGTCCCAGCGCTCCAGCTGTGACCTCCTCAGGGCTGAGCAGAGGGCGGGATAACCGCCCTTCACCCACGGGTGGCACCTGGCCTCACGCAGCCCAGGACAGTGTTCGGCAAGGCAGCCCGGGTGGGTTCCTTGCAGGTTCAGCCTGGTGTCCAGCAGGACTGGTGGTTCTGCTCCAGCTGGCTGACCCCAGCTGTAGCACGGCCTGTGGATGTTGGTCCCCAGGAGCAGAGATTTGCCATTGCCCTCTCTGAAGCCCGTGGGGTTCGTGTCTGGAATGCAACAGTGGCAGCAGTTGCACGGCAGTAGGAAAAAGGGGAGAGAGCGTCAAGGATGGGGAAGCGTCAACAGCTGTGCTGTTATCAATACCAACACTCAATACCAACACTTTGTTTTTCAGTTTTTTTCAATGTTAATTTATTGTTTGCAGTCTTTCTGTTTTTTATTTGAGGTTGAATTGGACGGTGATGACAAGGGTCCGTTGGGGCCAGTGTGTGTCCCGGGTGCTGCCTGGCCCCAGCCTCCTCAGCTGCCCCATGGGCTCTTCTATTGCTGCCGGCGGGGTGGCCTCTTCTTTGATGGTGCTGAGGCCTGTGAGTCGCCGGCCTTCCTCTTCGGGGCTCGCCGGGTCCCCTCAGGTGGGCTGGTGCCGGAGGGCCCTGCCACAGGCTCTCCTGGCTCCTCCTGAGGCGCTGCCTGCTCTGTGGTGACAGTTGCAGGGTTGCCGTGTGGGCGGCTTGGATGCCCACGAACCTCTTGTGTTGCCCTGCCCAGCATTTCGTCCCTGTTGGAGCTGGCAGGGCTGCTGGAGGGTGCTGAGCCAGGGACAGGTGGCTCCTCTGGTGTGGCAGCTCTGGGCTCTGCTGCTGTGGCCTCCTGTGCCCCAGGAGCAGGGGGGATGTTGAGGCCCAGGAAGCGGCCTGCCACCTGGCTGCACCTCCGCACCGCAAAGGCGATGAAGTGCCTCACAAAGGTCACCGTGTGGCCGTGCAGGTCAGGATCCAGCATTTCTATCAGGATCCCCTCTGCCAAGCCTACGAGGAGCAGGGCCCAGATGACACTGTCAACCAGGATATTTGCCTGTGGCCCCTTGGTGCCCAGGACGCGGTGCAGAAGCAGAACTGGTGGCAGCAAGGCTTGGTGTATGCTGCGCTGTCCCAGTTCTCCAGGCACACGGGGCAGCGGGTCTCAAACTCTGCCTCCATCCTTCCACCAGTTGCGGTGGGCCAGTGGGAGCGGGAGATGGTAACGTGCTCCCCAGCACTAACGCTGCAGCAGCAGCAGCAGGTGACACGCTGGAAGAGGACAAGAGACATTAGTCAGACTCCGGCCTGGGAAGGGTCCCTCAAGTTGTGCCCCCCCGCTGCCAGTCTCTGTGCCGCCTACCTGTGCTGCTGCACACGCTTTTTTCTCTAGGATGTCCCGTCTGCCTGCTCCCGGCAGGCTCGGGGAAAGAACAAATGGCTCTGAGAAGGCCGCTGGGAGCTGTGCTAACAGCACCCAGAGCACTTTCCAGCACCAAAGCTCGCCCTGTCCACACTCCAGTCTTCACACACACGCTCGGTCGGAGGCCAGGCACGAACTGCTGGGCTGAGCTGCTGCGCCCGTGTCAAAGCCGGCGTGGCCTATCGGATCACAATCCGTTGCCTGGTGATGTCTCCAACCATGGCTTGGCCAAACTGCTGGGCGTCACCTTCGCTTGACCTTCGCTTGGGTACATCACTGCCCGTCTCACAGCGATGCCGCAGTCCACTGCTGGCTCATCACAGTGAGCCGTCCTCACCCGCAGCACGTGCTCCAGCCCCAGCTCAAGTTTCTGGGCTTTTCCCAGTGCCGCTGCCCTCTCCCTTCCCCACATCTCATGTGCTTGGCATGGGTGTTTCCTACCAGAGTGGGGCCTCAGCCATGTGATCCCATGATCCCCCTCAGGTCTCCCTGGCCATTACACACATGCAAAACACGTATGGCGTGTAGTATTCAATAAAAGTTCATGTTTGTCTCTGATAGATGGACGTGATGATCTTAGTGGTGATTTAACACGTCATGGACTTTGAGTGTCCTGTTTTCACGCACGTAATGTTCTTGTGTGATCAGTACTTTCTGTCTTTTGTCGCATCCATTTCATTTGTCAAAAGAATTATTAATCCCTCTGAGCAATCTAAGTGTTGCATGGATATGCTATTTGAATTTTTTGGGTGCAATCATTATATTCCTTGTAGAAGGACCATGTATTGAAAAATTTAATTTGAAAGCCGTTTTTGCAATTACTGTTAATATACACTGTACCAAGTTCTGATTAGATTTAAATGGAACCAATAGTATATGTGGATATTATTTATGAATACTTTAGATATCACATCAATTGACGCTGTGAAGTAGAGCTCATGTATTTGTTGCCCAAGGCATGCATTTGCTGGGTAGTGTTAATATCCATCTTGTACTCCTGAAGAGCTCACTGTTTACAAATGGCACCTGTTCTACTGCTCTTCTGATGGTCTAGAAATGGAATTCAGCTAACTGTAAAGACTGCAAGTACTGCAGTGTTGCAAGGATCGAGTTGCAATGCTTTAATGTAGTAGGTGCCTTCTCTCTGACAGCCTTAAAGTATTTTCTTGTATGTATGTGTCATCTTCTTTCCTGAGAGTTTAAGCTCTAGGGTACAATGTTTTGGAGGTCTTGATGCTCTTTGATACAGATTTGAGAGGGTTTTTGACATTTATTGTTTCTGAAATGGTTTGATCTTGTCTTAGAGAGTCGAATGCCACAAATAGTTAAATACTATCTCCTGTTGCTGAATCATTACAACATTTATGGCATCCTGCTGGTTTTTTATTTGTTTTTTAATTTCCTGATTGATCTATACATTATTGCTGCATATGAGCTCACAGATGAGTTAACAGGTGATGAGAACTCTAATGCCGGGCAGGGCATGACTGCTCTTCATCTTGTGTAACAAAACAGGGGCTGCTACTGTGACCTGATTTTTAAAGGATATGTTGAGTGAATAAAAAGATGCCTGAAGTTGAACCCAATAATTGTGAGGAAATAGAATGTATTTTTTTTGTTAATCATCTCTTCCTCTTTTTATGAAGGGTATTGGTTTGCCAGATATTTTCAGATTCATTTCAGATAAATGATTTTGTGCTTCTGTCATTTGGTAGGTTGATCGCACAGTTTGTTTTGGGGCAGTGCCTTTGCTGAGGGATGGTGAGAGAAAGCACCTCTGGTAGTATGTGTTCGTGCCACCTGGTGGCTTTGCTGGGCAGCCTGGGCTTCAGATACACAGTTAAAAACACAGGTGTAAAGTGTCTGTAAAATCCTCTACATTCCAGTACTGTAGTTTTTTTCTACTAACCCAGTGAGAGTTAAACTTTTAGTATATGCAGATCGACTTAAGCTGGTTCTTATCTTTGTTAGCAGTTTTTAGCTTGTGGTTCTTTTGATCTGATATCAATGACATAAGTCAGAGCATTTGTAAATACAGATTCTGAGTGGAATGCACAGATGGTTTGTCTCCAGAACAAAACAAGCCTTCAGTAAAAGGATTTTGTAGGTATTTATAGATAACTATTATCCTGTTGCTAATTACATACTGTGAATTTAAAGTGGAAAATATTCTTTCTTGTCTCACTTAGAATACAAAGAGGTGCCTAATGTTGTGCTGTTTCCCAGCTTCATTAATTGACTTTTTTTTTTTTTTTTTCCCCAGGCGTCAGTATAGGGGTAGGTCCTGTTTAATATCTTTATTGATGATCTGGATGGGGGGATTGAGTGTATCCTCAGTGAGTTTGCAGATGACTCCTCACTGGAAGGAAGTGTTGATTTGCCTGAGAGTAGGAAGGCCTTACAGAGGGATCTGAATTGGCTGGATCAATGAGCTGAAGGCAATTGTATAAGCTTCAACAAAGTCAAGTGCCAGCTACTGCACTTTGATCACAATATCATGCCACTCCATTTTGCAGGCTTGTGGCTAGAATCTAGATTCTGGTGGTGTTCGTTGACAGGCAGATGAATGTGAGCCAGCAGTGTGCCTGGTAGCCTAGAAGGCCTGGCTTGTATCAGAAATAGTGTTGCCAGCAGGACCAGGGAGGTGATAATCTCTCAGTACTTGGCACTGGTGAAGCTGTGACTTGAGCACTGTGTTCATTTTTGGGCCCCCTCACTACAAGAAAGACCCTGGCACATGTTCATAGAATGGTAATGAGGCTGGTGTGGGGTCTGGAGCATAAGTCTTGTGAGGAGCAGCTGAGGAAGCTGGGGGTATTTAGTCCGGCGAAGAGGAGGCTTGGGGGGAGACCTCATTGCTCTCTACAACTTCCTGAAGGGGGGTTGTGGTGAGGTGAGGTTCAACCTCTTTTTGTGTGTAACTAGTGACAGGACAAGAGGGAGTGGCTTAGAGTTGTGCCAGGAGAGGTTCTACTGGATGTTCGGAGAAACAACTTCTCAAAAATAGTCATTAGGTATTGGAAAGGTTTGCCCAGGGTGATGGTGGAATCACCATCCCTGCAGACGTCCAAGAAACGTGTAGATGTGGCTCTGAGGGACATAGTGGGCATGCTGGGAGTGGGTTGATGGTTGAACTAGATGACCTTCAGTGGTCTTTTCCAACCTTAAGTCACAGAATCATAGAACCATAGAGTCATTCGTTCTTCTAAGAACCAGCTACACTCTGAAATGCTATACAGGTTGGTTGGTCCTTCTGATCCTTCTCATTTATGGCTCTGTATTATCTTAACCTCAGTGATCCTGCCGTCCTTCAAGAAAGGTGCTTTAGATATACTTCTGTTATACATCAGCTTGATTGCTTTAAGTGTATCTCTCAATACCACAGTCCAAGGAAATGTGTGTGTACATTCTTCCGGCTAGATAAATAAATAAAAACACAAAGCATCTCTGAAGCTCGGACTCACTGTGTTTATTAAATGTTTTATTAACTTCATAATGACTCACAAAGAAACATTTTAATTTTGATTGTGTGTTTCTGTCTATGCTCTGATTTCTGTTAAAATCAGCTGTTGGATATGTAGAGGGAGAATTTTTTCGGTGAATAAGTGTGTGTTTAGGGCAGGAATGGATGATCCTTGATTTCACATGGTAGATGTTCTTTACCTGCTCTGTACTCATTTTACAAATCATTTCATGCTGTAACAGTAAACAAATGGTGAATTCTTCATCAGATACGTCTGCTACTGTAAGGTCTTTGTCTGATTTCAAAGTTAAAGTCAGGAGTCAAACTAAAAGAAGAAAAAACTAGTTTGATAAGGACGTATAGAAATTCTGCCTTTCTGTAACACAGCTTTGTTGGAAGTAACCGCGGGAGACAAGTCTCATGCTATCATGGTCAACAAGTCTCGTTTATTAGGTGTTACAGCATCTCATTTATACAATCAGTAATAAGTTCATGCATATTGCAAAAGTTAAGCTCAGGATTGGTGGGTTACACATTACTTCATCTGAGCTTTGTGGTTAGTCTTATGGATACTTTTTCTTTGTAGCTCTGTCTACACCTTGCTAAACATCTTGCTTTTCCCTCAGGCCGTCCTTGCCTCTAGATACATATTTCGTCTTTAGCTACATACCCTGTCTTTTCACATCCTGATTTCTCCATAGCTGCTTAGCCCGTGATCGGCCCTAGGATAGACCGTCTTTGTCTTTAATCACGTTCATTCTTTTACAATTTAACTAGTGGAATCTCTTCATGTCCTTTCTCATGAAGCCATTCTGCATAAACATTCTCCACATAGATCTGACCCACATCAGACGCACAGCAGCTCCCGCCCCATAGATCTGACCCACATCAGCCCCAAAGAAGCTCCTGCCCCATAGATCAGACCCACATCAGCCAAACAGCAGCTCCTGTCCCATAGATCGGACCCACATCACCCCCACAGCAGCTCCAGCCCCATAGATCTAGCCCCATCAGACCCACAGCAGCTCCAGTCCCATAGATCTGACCCACATCTACACCACAGCAGCTCCTGCCCCATAAATCTGACCAAAATGTGCCCCAGAGCAGCTCCTGTCCAAGAGATCTGCCCCACAGCAGCTCCTGCTCCATAGATCTGACCAACATGTGCCCCACAGCAGCTCCTACACCATAGATCTGACCCACATTAGCCCCACAGCATCTTCTGCCCCATAGATCTGACGCCCATTAGCCCCACAGCATCTTCTGCCCCATCGATCTGACCCACATCTGCCCCACAGAGCCTTCTGCCCTAAAAATCTGACCCACATCTGCCCCACACCAGCTCCTGTCTCATAGATCAGAACAACATCAGCACCACAGCAGCTCCTGCCCCATAGATCTGACCCACATCAGCCACACAGCAGCTCCTACCCCATACATCTGACCCACATGTGCCCCACAGCAGCTCCTGCCCCATACATCTGACCCAAATGCGCCCCACAAAAGCTCCTGCCTTATAGATCAGACCATCATCTGCCCCACAACAGCTCCTGCCCCAGAGATCTGACCCTCATCATCCCCACAGCAGCTCCTGACCCATAGATCTGACGCCCATCAACACCACAGCATCTTCTGCCCCAACGATCTGACCCACATCTGCCCCACAGAGCCTTCTGCCCTAAAAATCTGACCCACATCAGCCACAGAACAGCTCCTGCCCCATAGATCTGATCCCAATCAGCACCACAGCAGCTCCTGCCCCATAGATCTGACCCTCATCACCCCACAGCAGCTCCTGCCCCATAGATCAGACCCACATCTGCCCCACAGCAGCTCCTGCCCCAATAGATCTGACCCACTTCAGCCCCACAGCAGCTCCTGCCCCATAGATCTTACCCACATCTGCCCCACAGCATCTCCTGCCACATAGATCTGACCCACATGTGCCCTACAGCAGCTCCTGCCCAATAAATCTGACACACATATGCCCCACTGCAGCTCCTGCCTTACAGATCAGACCCTCATCAGCCTCACAACAGCTCCTGCCCTATAGATCTACCCCACAGCATCTCCTGCTACATAGATGTGACCCTCATCATCCCCACAGCATCTTCTGCCCCATAGATCTGACCCTCAGCAGCAACACAGCAACACCTGCCCCACAGATATGACCCACATATACCCCACAGCAGCTCCTGCCCCATAGATCTTCCCAACATCAGCTCCACAGCAGCACCTACCCCATAGATCTGACCCACATCTGCCCCAAAGCAGCTCCTGCCCATAGATCTGACCCACATCTGCCCCACAGCAGCTCCTGCCCCATAGATCTGACCCGCATCAGCCACACAGCAGCTCCTGCACCATACATCTGACCCACTTGCGCCCCACAGCAGCTTCTGCCTTATAGATCAGACCATCATCAGCCTCACAACAGCTCCTGCCCCATAGATCTACTCCACAGCAGCTCCTGCCCCATAGATCTGACCCTCATCAACCCCACAGCAGCTCCTGCCCCATTGATCTGACTCACATCTGCCCCGTAGCAGCTCCTGCCCCATATATCTGACCCATATCAGATCCACAGCAACGCCTGCCCCATAGATCTCAACCACATGAGCGTCACAGCAGCTCCTGTCCCACAGATCTGACCCACATAGGCCCCACAGCAGCTCCGACCCCATAGATCTGACTCTCAGCAGCAACACAGCAGCTCCTGTCCCACAGATCTGACCCTCATCATCCCCACAGCAGCTCCTGCCCCATTGATCTGACTCACATCTGCCCCACTGCAGCTCCTGCCACATAGATCTGAACCTCAGCAGCAACACAGCAGCTCCTGCCCCATAGATCTGACCAACATCAGCTCCACAGCAGCACCTACCCCATAGATCTGACCCACATCAGCCCCACAGCAGCTCCTGCCACATAGATCTACCGACATGTGCCCCACAACAGCTCCTGCCCCAAAGATCTGATACCCATGTGCCCCACAACAGCTCCTGCCCCATAGATCTGACCCACATGTGCCCCACAGCAGCTCCTGTCTGATAGATCTGACCCACATCAGCCACACAGCAGCTCCTACCCCATACATCTGACCCACATGTGCCCCACAGCAGCTCCTGCCCCATACATCTGACCCAAATGCGCCCCACAAAAGCTCCTGCCTTATAGATCAGACCATCATCTGCCCCACAGCAGCTCCTGCCCCATAGATCTGACCCTCATCATCCCAACAGCAGCTCCTGACCCATAGATCTGACGCCCATCAGCCACACAGCATCTTCTGCCCCAACGATCTGACCCACATCTGCCCCACAGAGCCTTCTGCCCTAAAAATCTGACCCACATCAGCCACAGAACAGCTCCTGCCCCATAGATCTGATCCCAATCAGCACCACAGCAGCTCCTGCCCCATAGATCTGACCCTCATCACCCCACAGCAGCTCCTGCCCCATAGATCAGAACCACATCTGCCCCACAGCAGCTCCTGCCCCAATAGATCTGACCCACTTCAGCCCCACAGCAGCTCCTGCCCCATAGATCTGACCCACATGTGCCCTACAGCAGCTCCTGCCCAATAAATCTGACACACATATGCCCCACTGCAGCTCCTGCCTTACAGATCAGACCCTCATCAGACTCACAACAGCTCCTGCCCCATAGATCTACCCCACAGCATCTCCTGCTACATAGATGTGACCCTCATCATCCCCACAGCATCTTCTGCCCCATAGATCTGACCCTCAGCAGCAACACAGCAGCACCTGCCCCACAGATATGACCCACATATACCCCACAGCAGCTCCTGCCCCATAGATCTTACCAACATCAGCTCCACAGCAGCACCTACCCCATAGATCTGACCCACATCTGCCCCAAAGCAGCTCCTGCCCATAGATCTGACCCACATCTGCCCCACAGCAGCTCCTGCCCCATAGATCTGACCCGCATCAGCCACACAGCAGCTCCTGCACCATACATCTGACCCACTTGCGCCCCACAGCAGCTTCTGCCTTATAGATCAGACCATCATCAGCCTCACAACAGCTCCTGCCCCATAGATCTACTCCACAGCAGCTCCTGCCCCATAGATCTGACCCTCATCATCCCCACAGCAGCTCCTGCCCCACTGATCTGACTCACATCTGCCCCGTAGCAGCTCCTGCCCCATATATGTGACCCATATCAGATCCACAGCAACGCCTGCCCCATAGATCTCAACCACATGAGCGTCACAGCAGCTCCTGTCCCACTGATCTGACCCACATAGGCCCCACAGCAGCTCTGACCCCATAGATCTGACTCTCAGCAGCAACACAGCAGCTCCTGCCCCACAGATCTGACCCTCATCATCCCCACAGCAGCTCCTGCCCCATTGATCTGACTCACATCTGCCCCACTGCAGCTCCTGCCACATAGATCTGACCCTCAGCAGCAACACAGCAGCTCCTGCCCCATAGATCTGACCAACATCAGCTCCACAGCAGCACCTACCCCATAGATCTGACCCACATCAGCCCCACAGCAGCTCCTGCCACATAGATCTACCAACATGTGCCCCACAACAGCTCCTGCACCAAAGATCTGATACCCATGTGCCCCACAACACCTCCTGCCCCATAGATCTGACCCACATGTGCCCCACAGCAGCTCCTGTCTCATAGATCTTACCCACATCAGCACCACAGGAGCTCCTGCCCCATACATCTGACCCTCATCAGCCACAGAACAGCTCCTGCCCCATAGATCTGACCCACATCAGCCCCACAAAATCTCCTGCCCCATAGATCAGACCCACATCTGCCCCTTAGGAGCACCAACCCCATAGCTCTGACCAACATCTTCTCCTGCCACATAGATCTGACCCACATCTGCCACAGAACAGCTCCCGCCCCATAGATCTGACCCACATCAGCCCCAAAGAAGTTCCTGCCCCATAGATCAGACCCACATCAGCCACACAGCAGCTCCTGACCCATAGATCTGATCCCAATCAGCCCCACAGCAGCTCCTGCCCCATAGATCTGAATCTCATCTACCCCACAGCAGCTCCTGCCCCATACATCAGACCCACATCTGCCACATAGCAGCTCCAGCCCCATAGATCTGACCAACATCTGCCCCATAGCAGCTCCTGCCCCATTGATCTGACCCACATTATCCCCACAGCAGCTCCTGCCCCATAGATCTGACCCACATCAGCCCCAAAGAAGCTCCTGCCCCATAGATCAGACCCACGTCAGCCACACAGCAGCTCCCGCCCCATAGATCTGACCCACATTGGACCCACAACAGCTCCTGCCCAATAGATCAGACCCACATCTACCCCACTGCAGCTCCTGCCCCATATATCTTACCAACATCAGCGCCATAGCATCTCCTGCCCCATAGATCTGACACACATCACCCCCACAGCAGCTCCTGCCCCATAGATCTGACCCACGTCTTCCCCACAGCAGCTCCTGCCCCATAGATCTCAACCACATGAGCCTCACAGCAGCTCCTGTCCCACAGACCTGACCCACATAGGCCCCACAGCAGCTCCTGCCCCATACATCTGACCCACATGTGCCTCACAGCAGCTCCTGCCCCATAGATCTGACCCACATCACCCACACAGCAGCTCCTGCCCCATAGATCTGACCCACATCTTCCCCATACCAGATCCTGCCCAATTGATCTGACCCACATTATCCCCACAGCAGCTCCTGCCTTATAGATCAGACCATCATCAGCCTCACAACAGCTCCTGTCCCATAGATCTACCCCACAGCAGCTCCTGCCCCATAGATCTGACCCTCATCATCCCCACAGCAGCTCCTGCCCCATTGATCTGACTCACATCTGCCCCACTGCAGCTCCTGCCCCATAGATCAGACCCGTATCTGCCCCACAGCAGCTCCTGCCGCATAGATCTGACCCACATCTGCCCCATAGCAGCTTCTGCCCCATCGATCTGACCCCAGACAGCCCCACAGCAGTTCCTGCCCCATATATCTGACCCACATCAGCACCACAGCAACGCCTGCCCCATAGATCTCAACCACATGAGCCCCACAGCAGCTCCTGTCCCACAGATCTGACCCACATAGCCCCCACAGCAGCTCCTGCCCCATAGATCTGACCAACACCAGCCCCACAGCCGCTCCTGCCCCATAGATCTGACCAACATCAGCTCCACAGCAGCACCTACCCCATTGATCTGACCCACATCAGCCCCACAGCAGCTCCTGCCACATAGATCTACCGACATGTGCCCCACAACAGCTTCTGCCCCAAAGATCTGATACCCATGTGCCCCACAACAGCTCCTGCCCAATAGATCTGACCTACATCTGCCCCACAGCAGCTCATGTCTCATAGATCTTAAACACATCAGCACCACAGCAGCTCCTGCCCCATAGATCTGACCCTCATCAGCCACATAACAGCTCCTGCCAGTTAGATCTGACCCACATCAGCCCCACAGCATCTCCTGCCCCATAGATCTGACCCCCATCAGCCACACAGCAGCTCCTGACCCATAGATCTGATCCCAATCTGCCCCACAGCAACTCCTGCCCTATAGATCTGACCCACATCTGCCCCATACCAGATCCTGCCCAATCGATCTGACCCACATTATCCCCACAGCAGCTCCTGCCCCATACATCTGACCCACATATACCCCACAGCAGCTCCTGCCCCATAGATCTTACCAACATCAGCTCCACAGCAGCACCTACCCCATAGATCTGACCCACATCTGCCCCACTGCAGCTCCTGCCCCATAGATCTGACCCACATCAGCCACACAGCAGCTCCTGCCCCATAGATCTCACTCACATGTGCCCCAGAGCAGATCCTGCCCCATAGATCTGACCCACATTATCCCCACAGCAGCTCCTGCCCCAGAGATGTGACCCAAATCAGCCCCACACCAGCTCCTGCCCCATAGATCTGACACACATCACCCCCACAGCAGCTCCAGTCCCATAGATCTGACTCACATCTACCCCACAGAAGCTCCTGCCCCATAGATCTGACACACAGCACCCCCACAGCAGCTCCTGCTCCATAGATCTGACCCACGTCTTCCCCACAGAAGCTCCTGCCCCATAGATCTCAACCACATGAGCCACACAGCAGCTCCTGTCCCACAGATCTTGCCCACATAGGCCCCACAGCAGCTCCTTCCCTATAGATCTGACCCACATAAGACCACAGCAGCACCTGTTCCGTAGATCTGACACACATCAGCCCCACAACTGCTCCTGCCCCAACGATCTGATATACATGTGCCCCACAGGAGCTCCTGCCCCATAGATCTGACCCACATCAGCCCCACAGCAGCTCCTGCCCCATAGATCTGACCAACATGTGCCCCAGAGCAGGTCCTGCCCCATAGACCTTACCCACATCAGCCGCACAGCAGCTCCTGGTCTATAGATCTGACCCACATGTGCACCACAGCACCTCCTGTCCCATAGATCTGCCCCACAGCAGCTCCTGCCCCATAGATCTGACCCACATCTGCACTACAGCAGCTCCTGCCCCATAGATCTCACTCACATGTGCCCCAGAGCAGATCCTGCCCCATAGATGACCCACAACTACCCCACAGCAGCTCCTGCCCCATAGATCTGACCCACACCAGCCCCACAGCAGCTCCTGCCCCATAGATATGACACACACCTGCCCCACAGCAGCTCCTTCCCTATAGATCTGACCCACATAAGCCCCACAGCAGCACCTGTTCCGTAGATGTGACACACATCAGCCCCACAGCAGCTCCTGCCCCATAGATATGACCCACCTCAGCCCCTGCCTCATAGATCTGACCCACATGTGCCCCTTTGCAGGGGGGCTCCTCTGCCTGGTGGTCATGGCGGGCCCCCTCCTCCTTCTCACTCCTAGGGCCCCCAGCTCCATCCTCCCGCCTGAAACAGGGAAAACTTCTACCCTAGCCCTCTTAGCTGCCGACATGGCTGCTAACTGCCACAGCTGTCAGAGGCGAGTGCGTTGCGCGCGGCAGCGGTGACCAAGGTGACGTGGAGAGGGTTCTAAAATGGCGGCTGCACTGCTGGCACTGGTGTTCCACATAGGATGAGGAGGGGGCTGGTAATAGCAGGACAAGGGGAAACTGATTGAAGTTGAAAGAGGGAAGATTTAGGTTGGATGTTAGGGGGAAAGTTGTTTACTAGCAGAGTGGTTAGGCCCTGGAACGGGCTGCCCAGGGAGGTTGTGGATGCCCCGTCCTTGGGGGTGTTCAGGGCCAGGTTGGACAGGGCCCTGGGCAACCTGATCTAGTAAAGGTGTATGTTTGGTGGCCCTGCCAGGCAGGGGGGTTTTTTCTTCATGATCCATGAGGTCCCTTCCAACCTGGGTCATTCTGTGACTCTGTGATACTGGTGTGTGGCTGTTTGTCCCAGCGCGCTGACCTTTTGTCTTCAGGTTCACCAACAAGACTGTAACTGATTTATGGAGGAGGCAAGTGATGGGTGCTACTGAGTGACAATCAACATCACTTTGTGGACATTTGAAAGCACCTTCCTCCAGAGCTGTTCACCTCCAGAAGAGGGTGCTCAGAAGTGTTTACTGGCAGAAGATCTGTCTCCAGCTTGGTATGGAAAAACTGGGGAATGATACCATCGTGTCCGGTGAAGAACAAGAAGCAGGTGGGCGTCCCTGCTCCCTCTTGTCTGCTGGCAAGGTCCAGATGAGATCCCAGAGCCAGAAGCTGCCATTCCAAGGAGAGCTTACTCAACCATTTTGGATTTGAGCTGTCACACCAAGGAGAGCTGACTGAACCACGTTGGACTTATTTGTAAGTTTATACTATCATTGGAAACTGTTGCCGTGGTCACAGTCATCGTCAGCGGAACAACAACTCCTGATGACCCACCACTACTGAAGATCAATGACTGAACTACTAAACACGTCAGATCCATGGTGGTGACTCTCTCTCCCTCTTGCTTCCTATAAAGACTCCTTGATTCTTTTTCCTGTCTTTTCTATTGCCCGCCTTCCCTTCCTAATCACCCTAAATCGTAATAGCGTCCGTCCTCCAACATTTGAACCATGCTCAGGCATACACGTATGGACCTCCTCTCCTTCCTATAAATTGGAGCAGGACAGAGAACCACAAGGATTGTCAGCTCCCAAGTCATGCAAGTATTGCACACAACACAGATAACTTCATCTGTTGGCCCCGCTGTCTCTGCATACCACCAAGCGAGGACCTGCAGTGCCCAGGCGAGACGATGTGCCTGGCAGTGCAAAGCCAGCCCACGTGTGTGCAGATGGCAAGGAGCGTGTGGCACTGTGCACCGACAGCCCTTGCCTGCCCAGGACTGCGTGTGGAGGGCGTTCTCCACTGCAGCCCTGCCCAACAGTCAGTAGGGGTGTGCGGCCATGATGGCAGTAATGAACAAACTGCTGCTTCACAAAGATCTTGGCCCGATTAGAAATCTTTGAGTAGTGCTGTTACAGCAGACAGAATGTGATAAGCGCAAGTAGTCTCCTACACTTCACATCCTTGCTACTTCATTCTGGGTGTTGTCACTGAGCAGCATCTAACACAAGTTCTGCCCTGGTCAGCTGGCTGCCTTAGCTTGAGCCCTGATGGCAACGCTGTGACGTGATGTTAGTATTGCTGTTTTCTCCTCGTCAGAATACTCTGCCTTTTGAAGGAAGCAGCTTCTTGGTTATTTTGTTTTGTTGTTGAATTTTATTGAATTAATTTACAATATCTATATTCCATATAGTTATAGATGTTTTGAATATGATCATCTGTGGTGCTGAGAATTTTTGTAGAAAAGGTATACTCAGTTCGGAAGGTGTAATAAGGATGTTAAAGAAAGAACCCCCTGTTGTGTTGACCAGTGATGATGCTCCCACCCCCTGACCAATGGTGGAGAGGAGCATGAAGAGAGAGGTGGTGCTGGGGGGATCTTGGGGCTGCTGGGCCTGTCATACTTTTTCCAGGCAGAGGTTTTACAGGTGTTGCCCCCATGCCGACCCTGTGGGGGGGGGCACTCCCACATCCTGAAGGATGGAGGAGAGGAGCGGGAGGGCAGAATTGGTGCTGTGGGGGGCTGGGAGCTGTGGGGCCTGGTATGCTTTCCCCTGGCTGTAGTTTTCTGGGTGTCGGATGATGCCCTCAAACTGCCACCCTGTGGGGGCTGCTCCAACCTCCTGAAGGATGGTGAAGGAAAGTTGGTGACAGTTCCTGGGGGGGACAGGGGGCTGCTGGGCCAGTTGGCTTCCCCCAGGCAATGGTCGTCCGTCTGTTGGATGATGTCCCCAGGTCTATACTCTGCTGGGGTCGCTTCCATCCCCTGATGGATGGTGGAGGGGAGGGTGAGGGCAGAGATGGTGCTGGAGGCTGACAGGCCTCTCAAGCTTCCCTGAGGCAGTGGCTGCCTGCGGGTGACACTTTGAGGGAGCCACTGCCAACCCCTGAAGAATGGTGGTGGGGGACGGGAGGGTGGTGTTGATGCCAGGGTGCTGCTGTTTGGGTGCCAGCCGATGACTGCAAGCTTCCAAACCAGGTGGGTCCCTCCTGTCCCCTGAAAGAGGTGTTGATGCCCAAGGTGGATAGGGGCCACTGGGCATGATGTACTTCCCAGGGGCCACGGAGCCTGGGCTGGTGGGCTACGGGGGCTGCACTGGGGGCAGCTGAGCCCGACAGCCGTCAGGCCTGGCAGGGGCCGCTCTGGTGGTGCTCTGCGGCTGGTGGGCAGATTGTCACTGAACAGGCACCGGTTGTTTGTGCCACGTCTTTTCTGTCCGGCGCACTGAGGCGAGCAAGCTGTTTGTCCAAGCGTGAGGTGTTGCTGCAGGCAATATGCTGGACTACAGCATCTTCAGCAAGGCGCCTGCAGGGAGAGAAACGTGCTGAGGGCACAGGAGAACCCCCTGCTCTCCTTCCTCACAGTGCATGATAGAGTCACTCTCAGCTCCGGGCCTGTCTCAGGCCCAGCAGTAAGAACATGCAGCAGGAATGGCGAGGCCAGTTAAATGTCTGACAGTGTCAATCTCAGACAGTGTTAGGCAACAACTAACTGGCTTCTCTATGCTGCTTTAACTAGAAATGCCTCCTTGCTCACAGGATCCCTATAGTAAAGAGAGGGGGCAGGATGGGGTTGGGGGTGAACAAGAACTCACTGGTTTATCTGCCTCCGTTGTCGGACAAGACGATAGCACGAAAACATTGCCATCAGCATGGTAACGAAGATAGCCACACCAAATCCCAGGCAGTACTTCTTGATAAAATTATTGTCTGCGGCATTTGCGTGTTCCTCACCATCCGCACCTGGAAAAACAACGTGGATCTGTTTCACCAGCTGCTGCTTTGAGTGACGTGGACAAGAACAACCACAGGAAGGATCCCGCTCCGGACTGCTGTTGTGCCTGGTGGCTCAGGGGAAGCACAGCAAGCCCTGGAATGCAGGGTCTGTGCACAGGAGGTACTATGGAGGGTCCTGTTTCCTCTCCTTATCTGCTGAATGTGGTTCTGGTGGCCTAGTTCCCAAAAGGACAAAGTTCCTAAGTCCCTGGGAACTGGCTGCAGTGGGAGGGGAGCAACCTCTAACCACGGCCACGGAGCTCTATGAGCGGCCCTTACCTGGAGTGACAGTTGTTGTGTGCATGGCCTCTATTACTCTCAGGGGGACAGTCAGTGTGCGAACTCTGCCGTTCCAAAATGCAAGCCAGCGCATAGGTGCTCCACCTGTCTCTTTAGAAAGGAGGTAAGGGAGTGGGACTGTAAGTAACTGCTTCTCATCAGGAAGATGGTGCAGTTTCTCCACATGTATTTCTAGAAATTCAGTTTCACAAGCCTTTCAGGGAACAGACGGAAATACACCTACCACGTGCTTTGTCCTTCATGATTTTCATTAGCAGAGGGGGCAGTGTCTGCAGATATTTTCCTGTTTCCAGGGCCTCTTTCTGTTTCTCAGGACCTAAACAGAAAGCATTAAGATAACTTTCAGACAAACAAGATATTAAACTGAACGGTCTTTTCAGTGAAGTCAGTAACGACAACAGCCACCCCTGGGATGCCTGTGGGGTTCCAGCACAACTAAGGATTTAGCACGGCCTTCCCTGGAGGCACTTCTGCAACCAAAGAATGAGAACTTTTCACCACACACTGCAGCTTACCTAAACGCATAACGGCATCACTGAATGGGACCAGGGCATTGTGCGAGGGCAGGGCACACACACACAGGTGTGCATTCTCACTCACACCTGCAGACGTGCCTGGCTGACATTAGGACTGTGAGCTGGCATCTCTCAAAGGAAGTAAAATCTCATGACATGGTATGCTGTAATTTCTCTCTTCCTTAGGGACCTGCAGTGACTGGAAGGGGCTCAGGTGATGACATGGCACTCAGACCTGGGTCAAAAGTTGCAAAGCTGCAGAGAAGCCAGGTGGGCAGTTGGCTGGCACTCAGCAGCTTTCCAGATACTCTCTCCAGGCCATGTAAAACAATCTTCAGAGAAGGCATAGAAGAACATTTGGCCCCTCAAGGTTTTTTTAGTGGGGAGATCTCTGATGTATGGAGACAAAGTCAACGGGATGCTGGGAGCATGCAGCACCCAAGAAACAGTGACTACCCAAGCTTCTCATGGAGAAGAAATCACCAGGCAGTGAAAAGATGAACCCCTCCTGAACTTCCACAACCAAATATGAGCAAAGATCATGAGATGAAGACTGGTGACTTACGTCTGGCATCCACCCCAGGCTCAGGGACGCGACTTTGCTTTCGAAATGCACCAAAGGGGCCTGCAGGCACAAGAGTGATCAGACACAGGTGAGGAGAGCTTCCGCTGTGCACTGGGGTCTGCCTTGTTTTTTTTCCTGCAGTGACCTGTGAGGACTGGCTGCAGGTCAGGGAATGACATGGCCCAAACAGCAAAGGAATAGGAGCAAAGACTGGCAAGGGCCGCCTTCCCACTGAAACGTGACAATTCTCCAAGTAAAGAAATACTAATGACTGATCTGTGTACGACCTTCAAAGCACAAAGAGACTTGAAAGACCTTTGGAGAGCCTTACGTACCCAAATAAGCTATTATAGCACTAATTTTTCGACTTCCAAGGAAACAGACACTCACAACTTACCTCGGAGTTTCCCCTGAGGCACAAAAGCAGTCTCCTTCCAGTCATCTGAGGAAGGAGTACCAATGTCATCATCTAGAAGAAAGAACAGAAGAGGGATGTTCCCATTGCATGCTGTGATCTTCCTCTCCCTTAGTGACAGGGAAGGGGCCAGGGAAGGGGACAGGTAACAGGATGGGAGACTCAGGCCTTGATCGCCAAAGCTATAGAGGGGCCAGGGTGACCTGGAGCCTAGCACTCGGCAGCTTTACAAATGCTCCCTCCTGGCCACATGCAGCACCCCTCCGGGACCGCGTGGAAGAGCATACAAAGAAAAGGTGCCTGAAACACACTGGGCTACAGCTGGGGGTCTCTGTTGGGAACCAGGATTTTTCTATGGGGAGCATCAGGCAGCTGGAGCAGAAATGCTCATGCTTTTCCCAGCACACACCTTCCACGTTCTCCCCTGGGACACCCCCAGGATGAAGAGCATGCTCCACCCAGCCAGCGGCAGAGCCGTGGGAGCACAGGGCTTCCTCATGCCCTTGCCCAGCTCCTGTGGTGCTGCCTGTCCCCCTTTTCCAATACCCCCCTGCCCCCATCGAAGGCAGCCTTAGGGCTATAAGGCACAGAGCCACTGGAACCAGAACCTGGGCTTCTCACTCTCATTTCCGCTTATTTTTTACCCCATCTCTGCCCACCCACCTGCTCCTGCTGCTCGCCCTGGAGCAGCACAAGTCTCCTGACAACACATGGCTATCAGTAGGAGGACGGCAAGGCAGGTGGGGGCCGTGGCCCCCAGTACTCGTGCCATGCTGCTACCACCACTGCTACAGCCACAACGAGTGCTGCTATTGGGGCACAGAACACCTAGAGCACGCAGCTGGGCATTGTGATCTTGTGGCACAAGGCAGCAATGTGGCAGGGCATAGTGACCTCACATCCCCAGGCTGCTGGCTGGGCCTCCCCACGGGCTGCTCCTCCTGTGACGCAGGGCTGCATAGAGTGGGTGCTTGTGGCACCCCTTAGTGGGTGAGTGCCAGGCTGCTGGGGAAGAATTACAGGGAGCGTGTCCCACTGGGTAGATCTGTTCCACCACAAGGACCAGGCTCCCCCTGGGCTTGTTATGGACGCTGAGGATTCCCAGTCATCTAGAGAAGCAGGAGACCATGGCAGATATTTTCACATTTACATTGTGGAAATATATTATTGTGGAATGGTTTGGGTGGGAAGGGACATTAAAGACCCAGAGACTCTGTCAAAGGATAAAGAAAATCGCTCCAGTGTTGTTTTTACTGCTTTGTGCAAATCAAAAGATTGCATTTTGTCTTTTAATGGCCAAAAAAGCCATTTCTTCAGGGACACTGTATTTGTTGTCACAGACTCTAACAAAAATGCAAACTGAGCTTTATCTGTAGCATCAATACTTTAGTATTTCGTATCTTGTATTTGACAGTTCCTTCCCAGCCAGTTGCCCGTGCCTTTCTCTCAGCCCATGAGAGCACCACTTACTGCCTCTGGGAACTTGGAAACTGGCAGCATGATGGCCAGCACACACACAAGGTGCTCGTGACGCAGCTCCAGACGGCTCTCCTGAGGCCCAGCTTCATTTCACGGCCACTCACGCTCTGCTGCTGGACATTCTGCAACGGAAAAGCCACCGGATGCAAATCCCATCCCTCGCAGATGGTATCAGACCCCTGCTCTCATGGCAGTCACCACCGCCCGGCATTGGACAGCGCTTCCACTGCCCTTGCTCCTGCCACAAGACACCAACGTCTGCTTCTAGTTCGGCTCCACCATGGGATCCTGTTTGCAACAGAAAAACACACGGAGGCTGCCAGCCACTGCAACACGCGCTGTGAAACCCCTGGCACTGCTGAGTCCCATGAGCAGAGGAGAGAAGCGTCTGCCTGCCATGGACGGGCTGCGGCGGGATTGAATCCTGCCTTCCAATCGGGACACCCCCAGGGAGAGCCTCCCTGGGGACCCAAAGACTTATGGCAGCGCCAACACAGCAGGCAGAAACGCGACGTGCTCCTGACTGCCCGCACTGTTCAAAGTTCCCTGACTTGCGGAATCAAACTCTATAATCCAGAGATGGGTTATAAAGCAGGTATGTTTTATTCCAGCGCTGGGTGCAAGGGGGATAGCTCCTCCAAACTTGCACACCAACTTGTAAAACCGTGATACAGATATAGGTACACCTCATGCATAGTCAATGATTTCCCGTAATTCTAACATGCATCCCTTAATTCTAATACACATTCTTTATCATGCAGACCCCCTCTTGTTATCGCCCATCTTGTCAGGGAGATGCAAATATCAAAAGAGGAGTTGCAACACCTAATCCCCTTCTCGCCAGGTGTCTCAGGGAGTTCCCACTCCTTAATCTTCATCCTTCCTGCTCTTCCAGACCCACTGTCTCCATTCCTTGTTATTCTAACTAAATCATTTTCTGTAAACTACCTTTAACTATCCCCCTTTTAGCCCCCCTTTATTCTGAATTCCAGCAGAGCATCTGTTTTCTGCTTCCCTGTTCATCCCTCCCTCTCCCTCTCCCTCCCTCCGCCCTATGACGGCAGCCCTTCAAAGCAACCAACACAACCACGCCAAACCGCAGCCCGGACTCGTCCCGCTCACTGCAATCCAGACCCACTCCATCCGTACAAACCTTCATCCACGCCGTTTCTTAACCGGGCCTTGGCGCCACCCGGATCTTACAGCCAGCGAGCGGCCGGCAAACGAACGGACGTCTTCCTCTTGGTGCCGCACAGCCCAGCACAGCCGGAGCCGCACCACACGATCCGGGCCGGGGCCGGCTCAGGCTCTGCCTCCAGGCTTTTGGGGCCGGCCGGGTGACTCCGCAGCACAGCGAGACCGTGGAGCCGCCCGGGAGCCGCCTCTGGGTGCCGGCAGCGCCGCGAGCTCCTCCCCCGACAGCCCCTCCGTGCCCCCGCACCGAGGCCCGACCCCGTTCGCAGCACAGAGCCCGCTCCTCCCGGCCCCGCTCATGGCCGCCATGGCCCGGAAGTGCTCTCCGCCGCCTGCAGGAAGCACTTCCTGTCACTGTCACGTGGCTCAGGCCGGGCTGGAGCCTGTTGGGGGGGGGGGGGGGCAGCTGCCAGATCTTCTGCCAGTAAACACTTCTGAGCACCCTCTTCTGGAGGTGAACAGCTCTGGAGGAAGGTGCTTTCAAATGTCCACAAAGTGATGTTGATTGTCACACAGTAGCACCCATCACTTGCCTCCTCCATAAATCAGTTACAGTCTTGTTGGTGAACCTGAAGACAAAAGGTCAGCGCGCTGGGACAAACAGCCACACACCAGTATCACAGAGTCACAGAATGACCCAGGTTGGAAGGGACCTCATGGATCATGAAGAACAAACCCCCCTGCCTGGCAGGGCCACCAAACATACACCTTTACTAGATCAGGTTGCCCAGGGCCCTGTCCAACCTGGCCCTGAACACCCCCAAGGACGGGGCATCCACAACCTCCCTGGGCAGCCCGTTCCAGGGCCTAACCACTCTGCTAGTAAACAACTTTCCCCCTAACATCCAACCTAAATCTTCCCTCTTTCAACTTCAATCAGTTTCCCCTTGTCCTGCTATTACCAGCCCCCTCCTCATCCTATGTGGAACACCAGTGCCAGCAGTGCGGCCGCCATTTTAGAACCCTCTCCATGTCACCTTGGTCACCGCTGCCGTGCGCAACGCACTCGCCTCTGACAGCTGTGGCAGTTAGCAGCCATGTCGGCAGCTAAGAGGGCTAGGGTAGAAGTTTTCCCTGTTTCAGGCGGGAGGATGGAGCTGGGGGCCCTAGGAGTGAGAAGGAGGAGGGGGCCCGCCATGACCACCAGGCAGAGGATGGGTAAGAGAGCCATATTCCATCATGCCTGGACCAGCCCCGTGACCACCACCCATGTGGAGCCTATGGAGGTGGATCCACCTCCAGATGAGCGAATGGAGGTGGATCCACCTCCAGAGGAGCCCATGGAGGTGGATCCAACTGCAGAGGAGCCCATGGAGGTGGATCCGCCCGCGGCATAGCTGGCCTGGCACCACACCACCGTGCCAGGCCCCGCGCTGGCATGGTCACAGCTCCACCGTGGCTGGTCCAGGCGCTGAGCTCCTTACCCGCTGCACGGCCCCCGCCCCCTGCATTAGCTGGGTGGCATTTTTGTAACATCTGTTCCTCCTTTGGGCCTATTCTGCAGCCACATTCTGTGGGCCCCCAGTCCCATCTTTACCCTGTTTGTTCCAGTCCCTGTTTCTATAGTTGGTTTTTGGGTTTAGTTTAGTTTTAGAATTAGGTGTAGGTTGTTGTTAGTGTTTTTGAGTTAGGCATAGGTTATTGTTTGTGTTTTTGAGTTAGGCATTGCTTATTGTTCATTTTTTAGTATTAGGAGTAGGTTAGGAGTAGGTTTAGTGTTAGTAGTTGGTGTTTTCCTGTTAGGAGTTTGTTCCTCTTCATTCTTTAGTGTTAGGAGTAGATTGTTGTTCCCATAGTAGAGTTAGGCATAGGTTACTGTTGGTACTGTAGGGTTAGGCGTGGGTTCCTACCAGCAGCTGGCAGCAAACAGCGCTCGCTCGGTAAGCACACGTCTGCTTTCTCCCCCGGAGCCGTGAGTGCGACTGCCATGAGAGCGGAGGTCTGATGCCATCTGCGAGGGATGGGATTTGCATCCGGTGGCTTTTCCGTTTCAGAATGTTCAGCAGCAGAGCGTGAGTGGCCGTGAAATGAAGCTGGGCCTCAGGAGAGCCGTCTGGAGCTGCGTCACGAGCTTCCTGCATGGCCAGCGCAAGGTAGGTGTGCCTTACTGTAAGCGTGCGCTGAAGCAGTGTTGGTTAAGCACGGCTCACTCCTCTGTCTGCAACAGATGGGCTTTCTGCGCGCTTTATTGCTGTGGCCGGCGTTGAACAGCACAGCAGCAGCGAGGCCTCGAACATGTCCACAACCAGGTACGTGAATGTGAGTAAATTTAGCTGTGTGAATGATGTTATTGTTCATATTAGTAAGGCAGTATTCACATGTGTGTGATGGAGCTCAGGGATAGGTTTATTCTTGCCTGGTAAATTTTCCCTTCTTTGACACCCACCCGTCCACTTGCTTCTCTTCCCCTCACCTGTAAGTGCAGCAATACTGAAGGCTGAGGGCTCTTCTCCGAGGCGGGCGCTAAAGGGCAATTGAAATGCAAGTTTGTTGTCCCTCTTTGTTCTTGGGTCGGTAGCCCAAGGTGACCAAGCTTCAGAGCACTTCTCTAAGTCAGCCTGGAAATGTTTCTAGCAGGAAGTAACTCCATCACAGTGCCTGAGAGTAATGATGCCTCTTTTTCCCCCCTCACAGCAGGCAGCCTCCATAAGAGAGCAGTAGAGCAGCAGGCTGTCTGTGCTATGGCTGCTGAACTGCATTTCTGGCCACCTGAGATCCCTGAGCCCATGCTAATGAAGAACATGCTGCGCCACAGACTCTTCCAAGGAGCCGTTTTGCAGCTTCCCTGTGCTGGCCATCATGCTGCCAGTTTCCAAGTTCCCAAAGGCAGTAAGTGGTGCTCTCATGGGATAGGAGAAAGGCACGGGCAACTGGGTGGGAGGGAACCATCTGTAACTGTTGCCAGCAGCCTGGAGGTGCCAGCTCAGTCTTATCCTGTGGCTACTGCTGCTCCCTATGAGCTGCCAGGCACAGGGTCCTCCCGCCCGTGCAGGGACCGCCTTGCAGGAAAGGGCTTTAGGCTCTGGTTTGTGTGGGATTTGGGGAACGAGACAGGGGTGGAGTTTCTTGTGTGCCCGACTGTCAGGAAGGCGGTTCCCAGTTCTGGCAGCCCAACGTGCCCAGCAGGGTGACTTGAGCTCCCAAAGCGAGCCGCCAACCAGTTGTTAGCTGAGAAGGTTCCCTGAGCGTTTCCGAATTGATTCTTGTAGGACTCGGAGAGTCTGGGGACTGAGACTTGGGAGAGAGTGAAGAAAGCTGAGGCAAGGCAAGCGCTGCTCAGCTGAGGAAGAAAGCCGAGAAGGAAAGCAGAAAGCAACGATGATGGCCTGAGCAAGAAGCTACAAAGGACAGCAGAACCACCTGCAGCGCTTCCTCGGAGGTGGCACCAAAACCTGCTGACTGAACAGTCCAGTTTACCGGCACAGCCGTGCTTTCCCTGTCATGGATGGTGGAGATGATGGAAGTGAACTGGACAGGAAGGACTTGTGCTGCGTTAGAAGCAAAGAGGGCTTCACCTGTGCAGGACTTGGTGTACGGCAAGAGCTGGAGACGCTGCGTTCCTTCATGGTGTGTCTCTTGAGGTCCAGGCCTGGTGTAGGGTTAGGTTGAAATAGGGCTGGCTGGGACTGGAGAGGGAGGAGGTGACGTAGCCCTGGGGTTTGGCTTCTCCTTGGGTCTGACTGGAGGCTGAGTGACTGATTGCTAAGCGGAAATCCTGGGCACTGGGGCTTCATTTTGGGGTGTGGGCGGGGTAATAAATAGAAGCCGAGTCCTTTTGTACGCAATAAAATTGAAGCGAACTTTCTAAACCTGGTGCTGCCTCTTTCAGTAGCTGGTCAGAACATCCCTCGCTCGGGCTGGCAATCACAGGGCGATGAAGCGGTGGGCTTCACGTCTCTCCCTTGACATGGTGCAGGTTTTCCCCCGTTTCCTTGTTGGTCTTCCCAACCTGTGGCCTTTCAGCCAACCCGTAAGTGCTGGTGACAGGCTGTGAGCATCTCCTTGCTCTCTGAGGACTGACAGAAAGAAACCAGAGGAGGGGAAGCAGCCCGGCACGAAGAAGGGTGTCCCGTGCTCAGCCCGTTGAGTTGGCCTCTCTTCCCTGAGGGTTCTTTCAGCTTCTGATGCACCGTGTGCTGCTGTTTGCCCTGGGAAGCCCAGCTGCACGCTGGCAGCCGTGGCCTGTGCATCAGCCTCCCCTTGAGGCCCAAGGAGTTGTTTGTTTTTATGTATTCAGTATTGGTGTGGCATTTTGTTGTTTTGTTCAGCTTTGAGATCAAGGGGTAATTTAACACCGTTGGAAGTAATTGGGGTTCAGGAGTAGCACATGCAGAATTTTGATCACGCAGCAAGTTGTGATTTCTACTGTGTTGAAGAACTGGCACACACATATACGCCTGCAGCCGGAGCTTGATTGACTCTCGTCAATACGGCCTTCCAAAGCCCGGCCCTGGGGAGCTGTCCAAAAATTTTCCAACATTTTGTATTACCTAAGTTTATTTTAAACAGCCAAGGAGGAGTAATCTCTTAAAGGCTTTTTTAAAGACATTGGACTAGGTTTTGATTATCACGTCTCAGGAAGCTTCTGCATTCCACCTAGTGCTAATGGGATAAATCAAGAGCAGATTACACAAGAGATTCAGGCCTTGCTGCCAGTCTTTTATGAATCAGAACTTTGTTTCATGTTGCCAGATATTCTGGTTTCCTTTTCAGGAGATTCCTTTGCTGTATATTAAGAAGGCCAAGGGCATCCTGGCCTGCATCAGAAACAGTGTTGCCAGCAGGAGCAGAAAGGTGATTGTCCCCCTGTTCTCAGCACTGATGAGGCCGCAGCTCGAGTGCTGTGTTCAGTTTTGGGCCCCTCAGTGCAAGGAAGACATGGAGGCCCCGGAACGCGTTCAGAGGAGGGCAACAAAGCTGGTGAGGGGTCTGGAGCACAGGCCGTATGAGCTGAGGCTGAGGGAGCTGGGATTGTTCAGCCTGGAGAAGAGGAGGCTCAGGGGAGACCTCATTGCTCTCTCTAACTTCCTGAAGGGAGGCTGTAGTGAGATCCGGATGTAGTGTGTAGGTCAGATCTATGAGGCAGGAGCTGCTGTGGGGCAGATGTGGGTCAGATCTATGGGGCAGGAGCTGTTGTGGGGATGATGTGGGTCAGATCTATGGGACTGGAGCTGCTGTGGGTCTGATGGGGGCTAGATCTATGGGGCAGGAGCTGCTGTGGGGCAGGTGTGTGTCATATCTATGGGGCAGGAGCTGCTGTGGGGGTGATGTGTGTCAGATCTATGGGGCAGGAGATGCTATGGCGCTGATGTTGGTAAGATATATGGGGCAGGAGCTGCTGTGGGGTAGATGTGGGTCTGATCTATGGGGCAAGAGCTGTGGTGGGTCCGATGTGGGTCAGATCTATGGGGCGAGAGCTGCTGTGTGGCTGATGTGGGTCTGATCTATGGGGCAAGAGCTGCTGTGGGGATGATGTGGGTAAGATCTATGGGGTGGGAGCTGTTCTGGGGCAGCTGTGGGTGAGATCTATGTGGCAGGAGCAGCTGTCGGTCAGATCTATGGGGTTGGAGCTCCTAAGGGGCAGATGTGGGTCGGATCTATGGGGCAGGAGCTGCTGTGGGGCTGGTGTTGGTCAGATCTGTGGGGCGGGAGCTGCTGTGTGGCTGATGTGGGTCAGACCTATGGGGCAGAAGCTGCTGTGGGGCTTATGTGGTTCAGATCTGTGGGACAGGAGCTGCTGTGGGGCTCATGTGGTTGAGATCTATGGGGCAGGAGTTGCTGTGGATCTGATATTGGTCAGATATATGGGGCAGGAGCTGCTATGGGGCAGATGTGGGTCAGATCTATGGGGCAGGAGCTGCAGTGGGGCAGATGTGAGTCAGATCAATGGGGCAGGAGCTGCTGTGGGGATGATGAGGGTCAGATCTATGAGGCAGGAGCTGCTGTGAAACAGATCTAAGGGCAGGAGCTGCTGTGGGGCACATGTGGGTCAGATCTATAAGGCAGGAGCTGCTGTGGGGCACATGTGGGTCAGATCTATGAGACAGGAGTTGCTGTGTGGCAGATGTGGGTCTGATCTATGGGGCAGGAGCTGCTGAGGGTCAGATCTATGGGGCAGGAGTTGCTGTGGGGCACATATGGGTCAGATCTATGGGACATAAGCTGCTGTGGGGCTGCTGTGGGTCATATCTATGGGGCAGGAGCTGCTGTGGGGATTATGTGGCTCAGATCTATGAGGCAGGAGCTGCTATGGGGCAGATGTGGGTGAGACATATTGAACAGGAGCTGCTGTGGGGCTTATGTGGATCAGATCTATAGGGCAGGAGCTCCTGTGGGGCAGATGTGGGTCAGATCTATGAAGCAGCAGGTGCTGTGGGGCACATGCATGTCAGATCTCTGGGGCAGGAGCTGCAGAGGGGCTTATGTGGGTCAGATCTATGGGGCAGGAGCTGCTGTGAGGCTGATGAGGGTCACATCTATGGGCCAGGAATTGCTGTGGGGTAGATATGGCTCATATCAATGGAGCAGGAGATGCTGTGGGGCAGATCCATGGGGCAGAAGCTGCTGTCGGGTATATTTGAGTCAGATGTATGGGGCAGGAGCTGCTATGGGGAGATATGAATCTGATCTATGGGGCAGGAGCTGCTGTGGGACAGATCTATGGGACAGGAGCTGATGTGGGGCTGATATGGGTCAGATCTATGGGGAAGGAGCTGCTGTGGGGCAGATGTGGGTCAGATCTACGGGGCAGGAGCGGCTGTGCGTCAGATCTATAGGACAGGAGCTGCTGTGGGGCTGATGTGCGTCAGATCTATAGGACAGGAGCTGCTGTGGGGCTGATGTGCGTCAGATCTATAGGACAGGAGCTGCTGTGGGGCTGCTGTGGGTCAGATCTATGGGGCGGGAGCGGCTGTGGGGCAGATCTATGGGACTGGAGCTGCTGTGGGGCACAAGTGAGTCAGATCAATGGGGCAGGAGCTGCTGTGGGGCACACGTCGATCAGATCTATGGGGCAGGAGCTGCTGTGGGGCTCATGTGGGACAGATCTATGGGGCAGGAGCTGCTGTGGTGCTGATGTGGTTAAGACCTATGAGACAAGAGCTGCTGTGGGGCAGATGTGGGTCAGATCTATTGGGCAGGAGCTGTTGTGGGGCACATGGGTATCAGATCTTTCGGGCAGGAGCTGTTGTGGGGCACATGTCGGTAGATCTATGTGGCAGGAGCTGCTGTGGGGCAGATGTGGGTCAGATCTATGGGGTAGGTGCTGCTATGGAGCTGCTGTGGGTCAGATCTATGGGGCAGGATCTGCTGTGGGTCATATGTGGGTCAGATCTATGAGTTAGGAGCTGCTGTGGGTCAGATCTATGGGGCAGGAGCTGCTAAGGGGCACATGTGGGTAAGATCTCTGAGGCAGGGGCTGAGGTGGGTCATATCTATGGGGCAGGAGCTGCTGTGGGGCTGATGTGGGTCAGATCTACGGAACAGGTGCTGCTGTGGGGCTTATGTGGGTCAGATCTATAGGGAAGGAGCTGCTGTGGGGCAAATGTGTGTCATATCTATGGGGCAGGAGCTGCTGTGTGGCTGGTGTGGGTCAGGTCAATGGGGCAGGTGCTGGTGTGGGGCTGATGTGGGTCAGATCTATGGGGCAGGAGCTGGTGTGGGGCTGATTTGGGTCAGATCTATGGGGCAGGAGCTGCTGTGGGGTAGTTGTGGGTCTGATCTATGGGGCAGGATCTGCTCTGGGGCACATGTGAGTGAGATCTATGGGGCAGGAGCTGCTTTGGGGTAGATGTTGGTCAGATCTATGGGGCAGGAGTAGCTGTGGGGCATATGTGAGTCAGATGTATGGGGCAGGAGCTGCTGTAGTGCAGATGTGGGTCAGATCTATGGGGCAGGAGCTGCTGGTGGGTAGTTGTGGGTCAGATCAATCGGGCAGTATCTGCTCTGGGGCACATGTGAGTGAGATCTATGGGGCAGGAGCTGCTGTAGTGCAGATGTGGGTCAGATCCATGGGGCAGGAGCTGCTGTGTGTCAGATCTATGGGGCAGGAGATGCTATGGCGCTGATGTTGGTAAGATCTATGGGGCAGGAGCTGCTGTGGGGTAGATGTTGGTCAGATCTATTGTGCAGGACCAGCTCTGGGGTATATGTGTGTCAGATCTATGGGGCAGCAGCTGCTGTGGGGCACATGTGGGTCAGATCTATGGGGCCAGAGTTGCTGTGGGGTAGATGTGGGTCAGATCTATGGGGCAGGAAATGCTGTGGGGCTGATTGCGGTAAGATCTATAGGGCAGGAGCTGCTGTGAGGCAGATGTGGGTCAGATCTATTGGGAAGGATCTGCTGTGGGGTAGAGGTGGGACTGATCTATTGGGCAGGAGCTGCTGTGGGGCTGATGAGGGTCAGATCTATGGAGCAGGAGCAGCTGTGGGGCACATGTGGGTCAGGTCTATGGCATAGGTTCTGCTGTGGGGCTAATTGGGGTATGATCTATTGAGGCAGGTGCTGCTGTGGGTCAGATCTACGGGGCAGGAGCTGCTGTGGGGTTGCTGTGAGTCAGATCTATGGGGCAGGAGCTGCTATGGGGCACATGTGTATCAGATCTATGGGGCAGGAGCTGTTGTGGGGATGATGTGGGTAAGATCTATGGGGCGGGAGCTGTTCTGGGGCAGCTGTGGGTGAGATCTATGTGGCAGGAGCAGCTGTCGGTCAGATCTATGGGGTTGGAGCTCCTAAGGGGCAGATGTGGGTCGGATCTATGGGGCAGGAGCTGCTGTGGGGCTGGTGTTGGTCAGATCTGTGGGGCGGGAGCTGCTGTGTGGCTGATGTGGGTCAGACCTATGGGGCAGGAGCTGCTGTGGGGCCTATGTGGGTCAGATCTGTGGGACAGGAGCTGCTGTGGGGCTCATGTGGTTGAGATCTATGGGGCAGGCGTTGCTGTGGATCTGATATTGGTCAGATATATGGGGCAGGAGCTGCTATGGGGCAGATGTGGGTCAGATCTATGGGGCAGGAGCTGCAGTGGGGCAGATGTGAGTCAGATCAATGGGGCAGGAGCTGCTGTGGGGATGATGAGGGTCAGATCTATGAGGCAGGAGCTGCTGTGAAACAGATCTAAGGGCAGGAGCTGCTGTGGGGCACATGTGGGTCAGATCTATAAGGCAGGAGCTGCTGTGGGGCACATGTGGGTCAGATCTATGAGACAGGAGTTGCTGTGTGGCAGATGTGGGTCTGATCTATGGGGCAGGAGCTGCTGAGGGTCAGATCTATGGGGCAGGAGTTGCTGTGGGGCACATATGGGTCAGATCTATGGGACATAAGCTGCTGTGGGGCTGCTGTGGGTCATATCTATGGGGCAGGAGCTGCTGTGGGGATGATGTGGCTCAGATCTATGAGGCAGGAGCTGCTATGGTGCAGATGTGGGTGAGACATATTGAACAGGAGCTGCTGTGGGGCTTATGTGGATCAGATCTATAGGGCAGGAGCTCCTGTGGGGCAGATGTGGGTCAGATCTATGAAGCAGCAGGTGCTGTGGGGCACATGCATGTCAGATCTATGGGGCAGGAGCTGCTGTGGAGATGATTTGGGTGAGATCTCTGGGGCAGGAGCTGCAGAGGGGCTTATGTGGGTCAGATCTATGGGGCAGGAGCTGCTGTGAGGCTGATGAGGGTCACATCTATGGGCCAGGAATTGCTGTGGGGTAGATATGGCTCATATCAATGGAGCAGGAGATGCTGTGGGGCAGATCCATGGGGCAGAAGCTGCTGTCGGGTATATTTGAGTCAGATGTATGGGGCTGGAGCTGCTATGGGGAGATATGAATCTGATCTATGGGGCAGGAGCTGCTGTGGGACAGATCTATGGGACAGGAGCTGATGTGGGGCTGATATGGGTCAGATCTATGGGGAAGGAGCTGCTGTGGGGCAGATGTGCGTCAGATATACGGGGCAGGAGCGGCTGTGCGTCAGATCTATAGGACAGGAGCTGCTGTGGGGCTGATGTGCGTCAGATCTATAGGACAGGAGCTGCTGTGGGGCTGATGTGCGTCAGATCTATAGGACAGGAGCTGCTGTGGGGCTGCTGTGGGTCAGATCTATGGGGCAGGAGCGGCTGTGGGGCAGATCTATGGGACTGGAGCTGCTGTGGGGCACAAGTGAGTCAGATCAATGGGGCAGGAGCTGCTGTGGGGCACACGTCGATCAGATCTATGGGGCAGGAGCTGCTGTGGGGCTCATGTGGGACAGATCTATGGGGCAGGAGCTGCTGTGGTGCTGATGTGGTTAAGATCTATGAGACAAGAGCTGCTGTGGGGCAGATGTGGGTCAGATCTATTGGGCAGGAGCTGTTGTGGGGCACATGGGTATCAGATCCTTGGGGCAGGAGCTGTTGTGGGGCACATGTCGGTAGATCTATGTGGCAGGAGCTGCTGTGGGGCAGATGTGGGTCAGATCTATGGGGTAGGTGCTGCTATGGAGCTGCTGTGGGTCAGATCTATGGGGCAGGATCTGCTGTGGGGGTGATGTGGGTTAGATCTATGGGGCAGGAGCTGCTGCGGGGCTGATTTGGGTCAGATCTATGGGGCAGGAGCTATTGTGGGGCACATGTGAGTCAGACCTATGGGCCAGGAGCTGCTGCGGGGCTGATTTGGGTCAGATCTATGGGTCAGCAGCTGCTGTGGGGCACATGTGGGTCAGACCTATGGGGCAGAAGCTGCAGAGGGGATGATGTGGGTCAGATCTATGGGGCAGGAGGTGCTGTGGGGCAGATGAGGGACATATCTATGGTGCAAAATCTGCTGTTGGACTGATGTGGGGCAGATCTATGAGTTTGGAGCTGCTGTGGGGCACATGTGGGTCAGATCTATGGGCCAGGAGTTGCTGCGGGGCTGATTTGGGTCAGATCTATGGGGCAGGAGCTGCTGTGTGGCAAATGTGGGTCAGATCTATGGGGCAGGAGCTGCTGTGGGTCAGATCTATGGGGCAGGAACAGATGTGGGCCTGATGTTGGTCAGATTTATGGAGCAGGAGCTGCTGTGTTGCAGATGTGGGTCAGATCTATGGTGCAGGAGCTGCTGTGGGGCAGATGTAGGGCATATCTATGGGGCAGGAGCTGCTGTGAGGCTGATGGGTGTTAGATCTATGGGGAGGAGCTGCTGTGGTGCAGATGTGGGTCAGAGCTATGGGGCAGGAGCTGCTGTGGGGCAGAAGTGGGTAAGATCTATGGGGCAGGAGCTGCTGTGTGGCAGATGTGGGTCAGATCTATGGGGCAGGAGCTGCTGTGGGTCAGATTTGGGTCAGATCTATGGGGCAGGAGCTGCTGTGGAGCTGATGTGGGTTAGATCTATGGGGCAGGAGCTGTTGTGGGGCTGATGGGGGTCAGATCTATGGGGCAGGATCTGCTGTGGGGCTGATGTGGGAAAGATCTATGGGGCAGGAGATGGTTTGGGACAGATGTGGGTCAGATCTATGGGGCAGGAGTTGCTGTGGGGCTGATGTGGGTCAGATCCTTGAAGCTGAAGCTGCTGTGGGTCATATCTATTGGGCAGCAGCTGCTTTACATATGATGTGTGTCAGATCTATGGGGCAGGAGATACTGTGGGGCTGATGTTGGTCTGATCTATGGGGCAGGAGCTGCTGCGGGGCTGATTTGGGTCAGATCTATGGGGAAGGAGCTACTGTGGGGCAGATGGGGTTCAGGTCTATGGGGCAGGAGCTACTGTGGGGCTGATGTTGGTCTGATCTATGGGGCAGGAGCTGCTGTGCGATAGATGTGGGTCAGATCTATGGGGCAGGTGCTGCTGTGCGACATATGTGGGTCAGATCTATTGGGCAGGAGCTGCTGTGGGGCTGATGTGGGATAGATCTATGGGGTAGGAGATGCTTTCGGGCAGATGTGGGTCAGATCTATGGGTCAGGAGTTGCTGTGGGGCTGATGTGGGTCAGATCTATGGGGCAGGAGCTGCTGTGGGTCAGATCTATGGGGCAGGTACAGATGTGGGCCTGATGTTGGTCAGATTTATGGAGCAGGAGCTGCTGTGTTGCAGATGTGGGTCAGATCTATGGTGCAGGAGCTGCTGTGGGGCAGATGTAGGGCTTATCTATGGGGCAGGAGCTGCTGTGAGGCTGATGGGTGTTAGATCTATGGGGAGGAGCTGCTGTGAGGCTGATGTGGGTCAGAGCTATGGGGCCGGAGCTGCAGTGGGGTCGATGGGGGTCAGATCTATGGGGCAGGAGCTACTGTGGGGCTGATGTGGGTCAAATCAATGGGGCAGAGCTGCTCTTGGGAACATGTGGGTCAGATCTATGGGGCAGGAGCTGCTGTGGGGCTGATGTGGTTCAGATCTATAGGGCAGGAGCTGCTGTGCGACAGATGTGGGTCAGATCTATGGGGCAGGAGCTACTGTGGGGCTGATGTGGGTCAAATCAATGGGGCAGAGCTGCTCTTGGGAACATGTGTGTCAGATCTATGGGGCAGGAGCTGCTGTGGGGCTGATGTGGGTCAGATCTATAGGGCAGGAGCTGCTGTGCGACAGATGTGGGTCAGATCTATGGGGCAGGAGCTGCTGTGGGGCTGATGTGTGTAAGATCTATGGGGTAGGAGATGGTGTGTGGCAGATGTGGGTCAGATCTATGGTGTAGGAGCTGCTGTGGGGCTGACGTGGGTCAGATCTATGGGGCAGGAGCTGCTGTGGTTAAGATCTATTTGGCAGGATCTGCTGTGCGACAGATTTGGGTCAGATCTATGGGGCAGGAGCTGCAGTGGAGATGATGTACGTCAGATCTATGGGGCAGGAGCTGTTGTGGGGAATATGTGGGTCAGGTCTATGGGGCTGGAGCTGCTGTGGGGCAGATGTGGGTCAGATCTATGGGTCAGCAGCTGCTGTGGTTCTGATGTGGGTCAGATTTAAGGGGCAGGAGCTGCTGTGGGGCTGATGTGGGTCAGATCTATGGGGCAGGAGATGCTGTGGGGCTGATGTGGGTCAGATATATGGGGCAGGAGATGCTGTGGTTCAGATCTATGGGGCAGGAGCTGCTGTGGGGAACATGTGGGTCAGGTCTATGGGGCAGGAGC
The DNA here is from genome assembly GCF_054131305.1 of Coturnix japonica. Taxonomy (NCBI): domain Eukaryota; kingdom Metazoa; phylum Chordata; class Aves; order Galliformes; family Phasianidae; genus Coturnix; species Coturnix japonica. The sequence goes on along the minus strand of NC_140671.1, from coordinate 13,355,446 downwards.
TGCTGTGGTGAAGATGTGGGTCAGAGCTATGGGGCAGGAGCTGCTGTGGGGCAGAAGTGCGTAAGATCTATGGGGTAGGAGATGGTGTGTGGCAGATGTGGGTCAGATCTATGGTGTAGGAGCTGCTGTGGGGCTGATGTGGGTCAGATCTATGGGGCAGGAGCTGCTGTGGTTAAGATCTATTTGGCAGGATCTGCTGTGGGGCAGATTTGGGTCAGATCTATGGGGCAGGAGCTGCAGTGGAGATGATGTACGTCAGATCTATGAAGCAGGAGCTGCTGTGGGTCAGATCTATGGGGCAGGAACAGATGTGGGCCTGATGTTGGTCAGATTTATGGAGCAGGAGCTGCTGTGTTGCAGATGTGGGTCAGATCTATGGGGCAGGAGCTGCTGTGGTGCTGCTGTGGGTTAGATCTATGGGGCAGGAGCTGTTGTGGGTCATATCTATTTGGCAGCAGCTGCTTTAGATATGATGTGTGTCAGATCTATGGGGCAGGAGCTGCTGTGGGGCTGATGTGGGTCAGATCTATAGGGCAGGAGCTGCTGTGCGACAGATGTGGGTCAGATCTATGGGGCAGGAGCTGCTGTGGGGCTGATGTGGGTTAGATCTACGGGGCAGGAGCTGTTGTGGGTCATATCTATTGGGCAGCAGCTGCTTTACATATGATGTGTGTCAGATCTATGGGGCAGGAGCTGCAGTGGGGCTGAAGGGGGTCAGATCTATAGGGCAGGAGCTGCTGTACGACAGATGTGGGTCAGATCTATGGAGCAGGAGCTGCTGTGTTGCAGATGTGGGTCAGAGCTATGGGGCAGGAGCTGCTGTGGGGCTGATGTGGGTTAGATCTATGGGGCAGGAGCTGTTGTGGAGCTGATGGGGGTCAGATCTATGGGGCAGGAGCTACTGTTGGGCTGATGGGGTTCAGATCTATGGGGCAGGAGCTACTGTGGGGCTGATGTTGGTCTGATCTATAGGGCAGGAGCTGCTGTGCGACAGATGTGGGTCAGATCTATGGGGCAGGAGCTGCTGTGGGTCTGATGTGGGTCAGATCTATGGGGCAGGAGCTGCTGTGGGGCTGATGTGGGAAAGATCTATGGGGCAGGAGATGCTGTGGGTCAGATCTATGGGGCAGGAGCTGCTGTGGGGAACATGTGGGTAAGGTCTATGGGGCAGGAGCTGCTATGGGGCAGATGTGGGTCAGATCTATGGGTCAGCAGCTGCTGTGCGACAGATGTGGGTCAGATCTATGGGGCAGGAGCTGCTGTGGGGCTGATGTGGGTCAGATCTATGGGGCAGGAGCAGCTGTGGGGCTGATGTGGGTCAGATCTATGGGGCAGGATCTTCTGTGGGGCTGATGTGGGTCAGATCTATGGGGCAGGATCTTCTGTGGGTCAGATCTATGGGGCAGGAGCTGCTGTGGGGAACATGTGGGTCAGGTCTATGGGGCAGGATCTGCTGTGGGGCAGATGTGGGTCAGATCTATGGGGCAGGAGATGCTGTGGGGAACATGTGGGTCATTTCTATGGGGAAGGAGCTGCTGTGGGGCTGATGTGGGTCAGATCTATGGGGCAGGTGATGCTGTGGGGCTGATGTGGGTCAGATCTATTGGGCAGGAGATGCTGTGGGTCAGATCTATGGGGCAGGAGCTGCTGTGGGGAACATGTGGGTCAGGTCTATGGGGCAGGAGCTGCTGTGGGGCTGCTGTGGGTTAGATCTATGGGGCAGGAGCTGTTGTGGGTCATATCTATTGGGCAGCAGCTGCTTTACATATGATGTGTGTTAGATCTATGGGACAGGAGCAGCAGTGGGGCTGATGGGGGTCAGATCTATGGGGCAGGAGCTACTGTGGGGCTGATGTGGGTCAAATCAATGGGGCAGAGCTGCTCTTGGGAACATGTGGGTCAGATCTATGGGGCAGGAGCTGCTGTGGGGCTGATGTGGGTCAGATCTATGGGGCAGGAGCTGCTGTGAGGCTGATGGGTGTTAGATCTATGGGGAGGAGCTGCTGTGGTGCAGATGTGGGTCAGAGCTATGGGGCAGGAGCTGCTGTGGGGCAGAAGTGGGTAAGATCTATGGGGTAGGAGATGGTGTGTGGCAGATGTGGGTCAGATCTATGGTGTAGGAGCTGCTGTGGGGCTGATGTGGGTCTGATCTATGGGGCAGGAGCTGCTGTGGTTAAGATCTATTTGGCAGGATCTGCTGTGGGGCAGATTTGGGTCAGATCCATGGGGCAGGAGCAGCAGTGGGGCAGATGAGGTCAGATCTATGGGTCAGGAGCTGCAGTGGAGATGATGTACGTCAGATCTATGGGGAAGAGCTGCTGTGGGGCTGCTGTGGGTTAGATCTATGGGGCAGGAGCTGTTGTGGGTCATATCTATTGGGCAGCAGCTGCTTTACATATGATGTGTGTCAGTTCTATGGGGCAGGAGCTGCTGTGGGGCTGATGTGGGTTAGATCTATGGGGCAGGAGCTGTTGTGGGGCTGATGGGGGTCAGATCTATGGGGCAGGATCTACTGTGGGGCTGATGGGGGTCAGATCTATGGGGCAGGAGCTACTGTGGGGCTGATGTGGGAAAGATCTATGGGGCAGGAGATGCTGTGGGTCAGATCTATGGGGCAGGAGCTGCTGTGGGGAACATGTGGGTCAGGTCTATTGGGCAGGAGCTGCTATGGGGCAGATGTGGGTCAGATCTATGGGTCAGCAGCTGCTGTGCGACAGATGTGGGTCAGATCTATGGGGCAGGAGCTGCTGTGGGGCTGATGTGGGTCAGATCTATGGGGCAGGAGCAGCTGTGGGGCTGATGTGGGTCAGATCTATGGGGCAGGATCTTCTGTGGGGCTGATGTGGGTCAGATCTATGGGGCAGGATCTTCTGTGGGTCAGATCTATGGGGCAGGAGCTGCTGTGGGGAACATGTGGGTCAGGTCTATGGGGCAGGATCTGCTGTGGGGCAGATGTGGGTCAGATCTATGGGGCAGGAGATGCTGTGGGGAACATGTGGGTCATTTCTATGGGGCAGGAGCTGCTGTGGGGCAAATGTGGGTCAGATCTATGGGTCAGCAGCTGCTGTGGTTCTGATGTGGGTAAGATCTAAGGGGCAGGAGCTGCTGTGGGGCTGATGTGGGTCAGATCTATGGGGCAGGTGATGCTGTGGGGCTGATGTGGGTCAGATCTATTGGGCAGGAGATGCTGTGGGTCAGATCTATGGGGCAGGAGCTGCTGTGGGGAACATGTGGGTCAGGTCTATGGGGCAGGAACTGCAGTGGAGATGATGTACGTCAGATCTATGGGGCAGGAGCTGCTGTGGGGCTGCTGTGGGTTAGATCTATGGGGCAGGAGCTGTTGTGGGTCATATCTATTGGGCAGCAGCTGCTTTACATATGATGTGTGTTAGATCTATGGGACAGGAGCAGCAGTGGGGCTGATGGGGGTCAGATCTATGGGGCAGGAGCTACTGTGGGGCTGATGTGGGTCAAATCAATGGGGCAGAGCTGCTCTTGGGAACATGTGGGTCAGATCTATGGGGCAGGAGCTGCTGTGGGGCTGATGTGGGTCAGATCTATGGGGCAGGAGCTGCTGTGAGGCTGATGGGTGTTAGATCTATGGGGAGGAGCTGCTGTGGTGCAGATGTGGGTCAGAGCTATGGGGCAGCAGCTGCTGTAGGTCTGATGTGGGTCAGATCTATGGGGAGGAGCTGCTGTGGGTCAGATGTGGGTCAGAGATATGGGGCAGGAGCTGCTGTGGGGCAGAAGTGGGTAAGATCTATGGGGTAGGAGATGGTGTGTGGCAGATGTGGGTCAGATCTATGGTGTAGGAGCTGCTGTGGGGCTGATGTGGGTCTGATCTATGGGGCAGGAGCTGCTGTGGTTAAGATCTATTTGGCAGGATCTGCTGTGGGGCAGATTTGGGTCAGATCCATGGGGCAGGAGCAGCAGTGGGGCAGATGAGGTCAGATCTATGGGTCAGGAGCTGCAGTGGAGATGATGTACGTCAGATCTATGGGGAAGAGCTGCTGTGGGGCTGATGTTGGTCTGATATATGGGGCAGGAGCTGCTGTGCGACAGATGTGGGTCAGATCTATGGGGCTGGTGCTGCTGTGCGACATATGTGGGTCAGATCTATGGGGCAGGATCTGCTGTGGGGCTGATGTGGGAAAGATCTATGGGGCAGGAGATGCTTTGGGGCAGATCTATGGGGCAGGAGCTGTTGTGGGGAATATGTGGGTCAGGTCTATGGGGCAGGAGCTGCTGTGGGGCAGATGTGGGTCAGATCTATGGGTCAGCAGCTGCTGTGGTTCTGATGTGGGTCAGATTTAAGGGGCAGGAGCTGCTGTGGGGCTGATGTGGGTCAGATCTATGGGGCAGGAGATGCTGTGGGGCTGATGTGGGTCAGATATATGGGGCAGGAGATGCTGTGGTTCAGATCTATGGGGCAGGAGCTGCTGTGGGGAACATGTGGGTCAGGTCTATGGGGCAGGAGCTGCTGTGGTGAAGATGTGGGTCAGAGTTATGGGGCAGGAGCTGCTGTGGGGCAGAAGTGCGTAAGATCTATGGGGTAGGAGATGGTGTGTGGCAGATGTGGGTCTGATCTATGGTGTAGGAGCTGCTGTGGGGCTGATGTGGGTCAGATCTATGGGGCAGGAGCTGCTGTGGTTAAGATCTATTTGTCAGGATCTGCTGTGGGGCAGATTTGGGTCAGATCTATGGGGCAGGAGCTGCTGTGTGGCTAATGTGGGTCAGATCTATGGGGCAGGAGCTGCTGTGGGTCAGATCTATGGAGCAGGAGCTGCTGTGGGGCAGATTTGAATCAGATCTATAGGGCAGGAGCTGCTGTGGGTCAGATCTATGGGCAGGAGCTGCTTTGGTGCAGACGTGGGTCAGATCTATGGGGCAGGATCTCCTGGGGGCTGATGTGGGTCAGATCTGTGGGGTAAAATCTGCTGTGGGGCAGATGTTGTTCAGATCTATGGGGCAGGAGCTTCTGTGGGGTTGATGTGGGTCAGATCTATGGGTCAGGAGCTGCTGTGGGGCAGATGTGGGTCAGATCTATAGGGCAAGAGCTGCTGTGGTGCAGATGTGGGTCAGATCTATGGGGCAGGAGCTGCTGTGGGGCTGATACGGTTAAGATCTATGGAGCGGGAGATGCTATGGGGCTGATGAGAGTCAGATCTATGGGGCAGGAGCTGATGTGTTGCTGATGTGGGTCAGTTCTATGGGGCAAGAGCTGTTGAGATGCAGATGTGGGTCAGATCTATAGGGCAGGATCTCCTGGGGGCTGATGTGGGTCAGATCTGTGGGGTAAAATCTGCTGTGGGGCAGATGTGGTTCAGATCTATGGGGCTGGAGCTTCTGTGGGGTTTATGTGGGTCAGATCTATGGGTCAGGAGCTGCTATAGGGCAGATGTGGGTCAGTTCTATGGGGCAAGAGCTGCTGTGGTGCAGATGTGGGTCAGATCTATGGGGCAGGAGCTGCTGTGGGGCAGATACGGTTAAGATCTATGGAGCGGGAGATGCTATGGGGCTGATGAGGGTCAGATCTATGGGGCAGGAGCTGATGTGGGGCTGATGTTGGTCAGATCTATAGGGTAGGAGCTGCAGTGGGGCTGATGTGGGTCAGATCTATGGGGCAGGATCTCCTGTGGGGCTGATGTGGGTCAAATCAATGGGGCAGAGCTGCTCTGGGGCACATGTGGGTCAGATCTATGGAGCAGGAGCTGCTGTGGGGCAGATTTGAATCAGATCTATAGGGCAGGAGCTGCTGTGGGTCAGATCTATGGGCAGGAGCTGCTGTGGGGCACATGTGAGTTAGATCTATGGGGCAGGAGATGGTGTGGGGCAGATGTGGGTCAGATCTATGGGGCAGGATCTCCTGGGGGCTGATGTGGGTCAGATCTGTGGGGTAAAATCTGCTGTGGGGCAGATGTGGTTCAGATCTATGGGGCAGGAGCTTCTGTGGGGTTGATGTGGGTCAGATCTATGGGTCAGGAGCTGCTGTGGGGCAGATGTGGGTCAGATCTATGGGGCAGGAGCTGCTCTGGGGCACATGTGAGTTAGATCTATGGGGCAGGAGCTGCTGTGGGGCTGACGTGGGTCAGATCTATGAGGCAAGAGCTGCTGTGGGGCAGAGTTGGGTCAGATCTATGGGGCAGGATCTCCTGTGGGGCTGATGTGGGTCAAATCAATGGGGCAGTGCTGCTCTGGGGCACATGTGGGTCAGATGTATGGAGCAGGAGCTGCTGTGGGGCAGATTTGAATCAGATCTATAGGGCAGGAGCTGCTGTGGGTCAGATCTATGGAGCAGGAGCTGCTGTGGGGCACATGTGAGTTAGATCTATGGGGCAGGAGATGGTGTGGGGCAGATGTGGGTCAGATCTATGGGGCAGAGCTGCTCTGGGGCTGATGTGGGTCAGATCTATGGAGCAGGAGCTGCTGTGGGGCAGATTTGAATCAGATCTATGGGCAGGGGCTGCTGTGGGGCACATGTGAATTAGATCTATGTGGCAGGAGATGGTGTGGTGCAGATGTGGGTCAGATCTATGGGGCAGGAGCTGCTGTGTGGCTGATGAGGGTCAGATCTATGGGGCATGGGCTGCTGTGGGTCAGATCTACGGGACTGGAGAGGCAGTGGAGCACATGTGGGTCAGATCTATGTGGTAGAAGCTGCTGTGGGGCTGATGGGGGTCATATCTATAAGGCAGGAGCTGCTGTGGGGCTGACGTGGGTCAGATCTATGAGGCAGGAGCTGCTGTGGGGCAGATTTGGGTCAGATCTATGGGGCAGGAGCTGCTGTGGGTCTGATGTGGGTCAGATCTATGGGGCAGAGCTGCTCTGGGGCTGATGTGGGTTAGATCTATGGGGCAGGAGCTGTTGTGGGGCTGATGGGGGTCAGATCCTTAGGGCAGGAGCTACTGTGGGGCTGATGTTGGTCTGATCTATGGGGCAGGAGCTGCTGCGTGGCTGATTTGGTTCAGATCTATGGGGCAGGAGCTGCTGTGGGGCTGATGTGGGTTAGATCTATGGGGCAGGAGCTGTTGTGGGGCTGATGGGGGTCAGATCTATGGGGCAGGAGATGCTGTGGGTCAGATCTATGGGGCAGGAGATGCTGTGGGTCAGATCTATTGGGCAGGAGCTGCTGTGGGGAACATGTGTGTCAGGTCTATGGGGCAGGAGCTGCTGTGGGGCAGATGTGGGTCAGATCTATGGGTCAGCAGCTGCTGTGGGTCTGATGTGGGTCAGATCTATGGGTCAGCAGCTGCTGTGGGTCTGATGTGGGTCAGATCTATGGGGCAGGAGCTGCTGTGTTGCAGATGTGGGTCAGATCTATGGGGAGGAGCTGCTGTGGTGCAGATGTGGGTCAGATCTATGGGGCAGGAGCTGCTGTGTGGCAGATGTGGGTCAGATCTATGGTGTAGGAGCTGCTGTGGGGCTGATGTGGGTCAGATCCTTGGGGCTGAAGCTGCTGTGTGTCATATCTACTGGGCAGCAGCTGCTTTACATATGATGTGTGTCAGATCTATGGGGCAGGAGCTGCTGTGGGGCTGATGTGGGTTAGATCTATGGGGCAGGAGCTGTTGTGGGGCTGATGTGGGTTAGATCTATGGTGCAGGAGCTGCTGTGGGGCAGATGTAGGGCTTATCTATGGGGCAGGAGCTGCTGTCAGGCTGATGGGTGTTAGATCTATGGGGAGGAGCTGCTGTGGTGCAGATGTGGGTCAGAGCTATGGGGCAGGAGCTGCTCTGTGGGGCAGAAGTGGGTAAGATCTATGGGGTAGGAGATGGTGTGTGGCAGATGTGGGTCAGATCTATGGTGTAGGAGCTGCTGTGGGGCTGCTGTGGGTCAGATGTATGGGGCAGGAGCTGCTGTGGTTAAGATCTATTTGGCAGGATCTGCTGTGGGGCAGATTTGGGTCAGATCTATGGGGCAGGAGCTGCAGTGGGGCAGATGTGGTCATATCTATGGGTCAGGAGCTGCAGTGGAGATGATGTACGTCAGATCTATGGGACAGGAGCTGCTGTGGGGCTGCTGTGGGTCAGATCAATGGGGCTGAAGCTGCTGTGGGTCATATCTATTGGGCAGCAGCTGCTTTACATATGATGTGTGTCAAATCTATGGGGCAGGAGCTGCTGTGGGGCTGATATGGGTCAGATCTATGGGCAGGAGCTGCTGTGGGGCACATGTGAGTTAGATCTATGGGGCAGGAGATGGTGTGGGGCAGATTTGGGTCAGATGTATGGGTCAGGAGCTGCTGTGTGGCTGATGAGGGTCAGATCTATGGGGCATGGGCTGCTGTGGGTCAGATCTACGGGACTGGAGCTGCAGTGGAGCACATGTGTGTCAGATCTATGGGGTAGAAGCTGCTGTGGGGCTGATGGGGGTCATATCTATAAGGCAGGAGCTGCTGTGGGGCTGACGTGGGTCAGATCTATGAGGCAGGAGCTGCTGTGGGGCTGACGTGGGTCAGATGTATGAGGCAGGAGCTGCTGTGCGACAGATGTGGGTCAGATCTATGGGGCAGGAGCTGCTGTGGGGCATATGTGGGTCAGATCTATGGGGCAGGAGCTGCTGTGGGGCTGATGTGGGTCAGATCCTTGGGGCTGAAGCTGCTGTGGGTCATATCTATTGGGCAGCAGCTGCTTTACATATGATGTGTGTCAGATCTATGGGGCAGGAGCTGCTGTGGGGCTGCTGTGGGTCAGATCTATGGGGCAGGAGCTGTTGTGGGGGTGATGGGGGTCAGATCTATGGGGCAGGAGCTACTGTGGGGCTGATGTTGGTCTGATCTATGGGGCAGGAGCTGCTGTGCGACAGATGTGGGTCAGATCTATGGGGCAGGAGCTGCTGTGCGACATATGTTGGTCAGATCTATGGGGCAGGATCTGCTGTGGGGCTGATGTGGGAAAGATCTATGGGGCAGGAGATGCTGTGGGCCATATGTCGGTCCGATCTATTGGGCAGGAGCTGCTGTGGGGCGCATGTGAATCAGGTCTATGGGGCAGGAGCTGCTGTGGGGCAGATGTGGGTCAGATCTATGGGTCAGCAGCTGCTGTGGGTCTGATGTGGGTCAGATCTATGGGTCAGCAGCTGCTGTGGGTCTGATGTGGGTCAGATCTATGGGGCAGGAGCTGCTGTGTTGCAGATGTGGGTCAGATCTATGGGGAGGAGCTGCTGTGGTGCAGATGTGGGTCAGATCTATGGGGCAGGAGCTGCTGTGTGGCAGATGTGGGTCAGATCTATGGTGTAGGAGCTGCTGTGGGGCTGATGTGGGTCAGATCCTTGGGGCTGAAGCTGCTGTGTGTCATATCTACTGGGCAGCAGCTGCTTTACATATGATGTGTGTCAGATCTATGGGGCAGGAGCTGCTGTGGGGCTGATGTGGGTTAGATCTATGGGGCAGGAGCTGTTGTGGGGCTGATGTGGGTTAGATCTATGGTGCAGGAGCTGCTGTGGGGCAGATGTAGGGCTTATCTATGGGGCAGGAGCTGCTGTCAGGCTGATGGGTGTTAGATCTATGGGGAGGAGCTGCTGTGGTGCAGATGTGGGTCAGAGCTATGGGGCAGGAGCTGCTCTGTGGGGCAGAAGTGGGTAAGATCTATGGGGTAGGAGATGGTGTGTGGCAGATGTGGGTCAGATCTATGGTGTAGGAGCTGCTGTGGGGCTGCTGTGGGTCAGATGTATGGGGCAGGAGCTGCTGTGGTTAAGATCTATTTGGCAGGATCTGCTGTGGGGCAGATTTGGGTCAGATCTATGGGGCAGGAGCTGCAGTGGGGCAGATGTGGTCATATCTATGGGTCAGGAGCTGCAGTGGAGATGATGTACGTCAGATCTATGGGACAGGAGCTGCTGTGGGGCTGCTGTGGGTCAGATCAATGGGGCTGAAGCTGCTGTGGGTCATATCTATTGGGCAGCAGCTGCTTTACATATGATGTGTGTCAAATCTATGGGGCAGGAGCTGCTGTGGGGCTGATATGGGTCAGATCTATGGGCAGGAGCTGCTGTGGGGCACATGTGAGTTAGATCTATGGGGCAGGAGATGGTGTGGGGCAGATTTGGGTCAGATGTATGGGTCAGGAGCTGCTGTGTGGCTGATGAGGGTCAGATCTATGGGGCATGGGCTGCTGTGGGTCAGATCTACGGGACTGGAGCTGCAGTGGAGCACATGTGTGTCAGATCTATGGGGTAGAAGCTGCTGTGGGGCTGATGGGGGTCATATCTATAAGGCAGGAGCTGCTGTGGGGCTGACGTGGGTCAGATCTATGAGGCAGGAGCTGCTGTGGGGCTGACGTGGGTCAGATGTATGAGGCAGGAGCTGCTGTGCGACAGATGTGGGTCAGATCTATGGGGCAGGAGCTGCTGTGGGGCATATGTGGGTCAGATCTATGGGGCAGGAGCTGCTGTGGGGCTGATGTGGGTCAGATCCTTGGGGCTGAAGCTGCTGTGGGTCATATCTATTGGGCAGCAGCTGCTTTACATATGATGTGTGTCAGATCTATGGGGCAGGAGCTGCTGTGGGGCTGCTGTGGGTCAGATCTATGGGGCAGGAGCTGTTGTGGGGGTGATGGGGGTCAGATCTATGGGGCAGGAGCTACTGTGGGGCTGATGTTGGTCTGATCTATGGGGCAGGAGCTGCTGTGCGACAGATGTGGGTCAGATCTATGGGGCAGGAGCTGCTGTGCGACATATGTTGGTCAGATCTATGGGGCAGGATCTGCTGTGGGGCTGATGTGGGAAAGATCTATGGGGCAGGAGATGCTGTGGGCCATATGTCGGTCCGATCTATTGGGCAGGAGCTGCTGTGGGGCGCATGTGAATCAGGTCTATGGGGCAGGAGCTGCTGTGGGTCAGATTGTCATGGTTTAATAATGTTGTAATTTTGCTATCAGTATTCCACATCATAACATCATATAAAGCATGAATAATTTTACTGAATCTGCAACTTACAGAAGAAGACTACATCTCCCAGAGAGCAACACGATGGGTCACGGGACCTGGACTCTATATTAACTCTGTCGCAGAACAGACTGACGTCTTTCGAGTTCTGGCGTTCAGGGCAGTGTGTGGGAGCCTTCAGCCGTTCGCCCAGATTCACAGTAGGCCTCGGTTACGGGACTCATTCTCTCTCCTATTTTGCTTGATTCATTAGCTCAATTTTCAATTATATTGTATTCTATTGTGTTATCCTGTATTTCGATATAGTATTTAGTAAATAAGTGTGCCTCCTTACATCGTTGCCGCTGTTTTCTTTTCTTAATTAACTTTTTCTTTTCGGCTGAGGGCCCTTCAGGGGCCCACGGCCCTTGTCACGGACGCAGGTGGATTTTTCGTTCAAACCGTGACAGATTTGGTAGCAGAGGATGGTTCCACTGTTGCAGCCACCCCCATAAGGCATTTGCCACCATCCATGAATCAGTATAAAGATGAAGCATTGGCCACCTCTCCCGTTCAGCCACATCTAAAGCCAGCTGAACAGCCTTTACCTCTGCAAATTGACTTGATTCTCCTTTACCTTCAGTGGCCTCTGCAACTTGTCGTGTGGGGCTCCATACAGCAGCTTTCCATCTGCGATGCTTCCCTACAATACGACATGATCCGTCTGTGAATAGGGCAAATTACTTTTCGTTTTCTGGTAGCTCATTGTATGGTGGTGCCTCTTTAGCACGTGATACCTCTTCTGTAGGTGGTGTTTCAATTTTTTTACTCTCAGGCCAGTCCATGATCACTTCTAGAATTCCAGGACGGCTGAGTTTTCCCATTCCAGCTCGTTGAGTAATTAATGAAATCCACTTACTCCAAGTGGCATCAGTAGCATGATGGGTGGAGGGAACCTGTCCTTTAAACATCCAATTTATTGCTGGCAAGCAAGGTGCTAGAAGAAGCTGAACCTCTGTCCCAACTACTTGAGAAGCAGCCCGAACCCCCTCATACACGGCTAAGATCTCCTTCTTAGTCGGAGTGTAGCGCTCCTCAGACCCTTTATATGCTTGACTCCAAAATCCTAGCGGTCGGCCTCGGATCCTCACATCCTGCCCCGTCCGTACTGGCCCCAAGGCCACGGCACGGGCTATTTCTTGTTTTCTCTGCTCAAAAGCCTGCTGCTGCTCAGGACCCCATGAGAAATTCTTCTTCTTCTGTGTTACCTGATAGAGGGGGCTCACTATGTGGCTGTAGTTTGGGACATGCATTCTCCAAAAGCCCACTACTCCCAGAAAAGATTGGGTCTCTGTCTTGTCGGTGGGCGGAGACATAGCAGTGATTTTGTCAATCACATCTGCTGGGATGTGACGACGTCCATCTTGCCATTTTATACCTAAGAACTGGATTTCCTGGGCAGGCCCCTTCACCTTGCTGCGCTTAATGGCAAAACCAGCTTTCAAAAGAATTTGGATTATCTGTTTCCCTTTCTTGAAAACCTCTGCTGCTGTATGGCCCCACACTACAATATCATCAATATACTGCAAGTGCTCAGGAGCATCACCCTGTTCCAAAACAGCTTGGATCAATCCATGGCAAATTGTTGGGCTGTGCTTCCACCCCTGAGGTAAACGGTTCCAGGTGTACTGAATACCTCTCCAGGTAAAAGCAAACTGTGGCCTACATTTTGCAGACAATGGGATGGAAAAGAAGGCATTAGCAATGTCAATGGTGGCATACCACCTAGCTTCTTTTGACTCCAGTTCATACTGGAGTTCTAGCATGTCTGGTACAGCAGCACTTAATGGAGGTGTGACTTCATTCAGGCCACGGTAATCCACCGTCAGCCTCCATTCCCCACTGGTTTTACACACTGGCCATATGGGGCTGTTAAAAGGCGAGTGAGTTTTGCTAATCACTCCCTGATTCTCTAATTGGCGAATTAGCTTGTGAATGGGGAGCAATGAGTCCCTATTGGTGCGGTACTGCCGTCTGTGAACCACTCTGGTGACAATTGGTACCTCTTGGTCTTTTACCTGGTGCAACCTCCCAGCACCCGCTGGGAGACCCGGCGCTCGCTGCGTTGCTTCCGTCCTCCGTTCGGGGGGTTCCGTGCGCCGGCGCCGGCGCGTGGAAAAGGGGGTGTGGGGCTGGTCGCGCGCGGGCGCGTGCCAGGCCCCCTTTCGCCCGGTTTTTCCCCATCCATCCATCCATCCATGCATCCACCTTCCCGCTTCGTGGCGGCGCGGGGTAGACCTGGGCTACCATCCACCCGCTCGATCGGCGGGTGCAGTTTCCCGTCCGTTCCGCGGGTAGACGTGTCGGCCGTAGCCGCGCGTCTCGCAGCTGTGTCAAGCGGTAAGGGTACGACGAACGGCCAGCCGCCCCCCGACCCGACCCAACCCGACCCGACCCGACCGCTTCCACCCTTGACCCACTCCCATCTTTTTATTACTTTTATTTTATTTTATTTTATTTTACCGCGACATTTTACGATCTATCTGTACTTTTTCACACCTTCTTCTCTTCTACTTTTCTTTGACTTCTGCCTTCCCTTCCCTTCCCTTCCCTTCCCTTCCCTTCCCTTTCCTTCCCTTCCCTTCCCTTCCCTTCCCTTCCCTTCCCTTCCCTTCCCTTCCCTTCCCTTCCCTTCCCTTCCCTTCCCTTCCCTTCCCTTCCCTTCCCTTCCCTTCCCTTCCCTTCCCTTCCCTTCCCTTCCCTTCCCTTCCCTTCCCTTCCCTTCCCTTCCCTTCCCTTCCCTTCCCTTCCCTTCCCTTCCCTTCCCTTCCCTTCCCTTCTCTTCTCTTTCACCTCGTCGCCTGCACGTGAGTAGGCCCGGCCCGGCCTGGACCGGCACGGCCTCTGTCACGAAGAAGGGGGTCGCTTGCGTGGCCGGGGGTCCACGGCGGGGTTGCGGGTATGCGGGTAGACCTGGCTGCCGGCGCCTGATCTTCCCGGCCCCGCGTCCGTCTTCCACCTTCCCCCACCCCCAGTCCACACCGCACGAGCGGGAACCCGACCCGTACCTGACGGCGGCCTGCCTCCGCCTGCCCCCACCCCGGCCCTCGCCCACAACCCGCCCTCTCCCGGACGCATCTCGCCCGACCGGCCCGCGACCGTGTTTTTTTATTTGTTTGTTTGTCTTTGTTTTTGTTTTTTTTTTTTTTGTTTGGTCGGTCGGTCACTCGCTCGGTTATTTGTTTGGACCCGATTGGCCCGTTTGGTTTTTTTCTTTTCTTTCCTTTTTCCGCCGGGGTGCTCCTGACGGCTCGGCCCAATGGCGGCTCGACTCGGCGACCGGAGCCCACCAAAACGCCTCGCCACCCCCGAGCCCCACCGCCACCACCGCCACCACCTCCTCTTCCCGCCGAAAATCCCACGTACCGTTCCACCTCATCTGCCGGCTGGGAGAGAGGCTAGGCGTGAACCCCGCGGGGGACGCGGCCGCCTCCCGCCGGCCCACCTATCGCCGCTGCCGTCTTCCCGCCGCTCTTTCGCCATCCCTCGCCACGCGGCCTGCCCGCAGTCCGGATATCCGGCCCGAACGGACCTTGGTGGGCGGGGCCCGCGCACGCGCCCACGCTCTTCCTGCAGAGCCGGGGAGGCGGAGGGGGCGGGGCGGCTTTTTCAAAATCTAAAAAAGGGGAAAGTAAAGAAGAACCCACGAGAAAAACAAACAAACAAACAAACAAACAAACGGAAAATAATAAAACCGAGAGGGCGCGTGGGGGCACGGACAAACAATCGAACGGACCAATGTACGAACGAACAGACGAACAAACAAACACGCAGACAAAAGGGCAAAACCGCGGTGGCGGTGGCGGGACGGCCAGCTTCAAGCAAGGCCGAACCGAGAAGCCCGGGTGCGCCACGACCCGGCGAACAGCGGCCGGCTCATGTGTGCACCCTGGTCGTTCCGCAGCTGCGGCCGAGTGGCGTCTCCGTGGCGCCTCCGGTGCTCCGGCACGGTCAACACGGCTCGACCCCTGGCCATCGCGGCTCGAGTGCGCCGGCACGGTCCAGCCTCTCCCGGCGGGCTCCGCTCGGCTCGGACGTTCCGCGGAAGTGGCCAAGTGTCGCTCTCGTGGCGGCTCCTCTGCGCTGGCACTGTCTACCCGGCTCCGAGCGTCTCCGGAGGGTGGGGGAAGGGGGGGGGGCACAGCGTCGGCGGCTAGGCGTCGCTTCCCATGCGTCTCGACTAGGTCGGCACGGTCTACCCGGCTCCGAGCGGGCCGTGGTGCTCGGCGGCGGCTGCTAGAGGTCGCTGCCTATGCGGCTCACCTAGGTCGGCACGGTCTACCCGGCTCCGAGCGGGCCGTGGTGCTCGGCGGCGGATGCTAGAGGTCGCTGCCCATGCAGCTCGACTAGGTCGGCACGGTCTACCCGGCTCCGAGCGGGCCGTGGTGCTCGGCGGCGGCTGCTAGAGGTCGCTGCCTATGCGTCTCGACTAGGTCGGCACGGTCTACTTGGCTCCGAGCGGGCCGTGGTGCTCGGCGGCGGCTGCTAGAGGTCGCTGCCTATGCGTCTCGACTAGGTCGGCACGGTCTACCCTGCTCTATGCGTGCGCGAGGGCTCGGCGGCGGTCGCTAGGTGTTGCTCCACGTCTGCCAGCCCGTCCGTCAGCGACCTCTAGCGTCCGCGGTGGAGCAGGGTAGACCGTGCCGACATGAGCCGGCCGCCGCTCAGCGACCCCTGGCCGTGGCCGCATGATCTTCGGTCCGCTCGGAGCCTGGTAGACCGTGCCGACCAACTCGAGCCGGACGTGCAGCGACCGCTGGCCAGCGCGGAGGCTCGTGTGCGCCGGCACGGTCCATCCTCTCCCGGCGGGCTCCGTTCGGTTCGGACGTTCCTCGGTGGTGTCCGGGGGGTCTGAGCCGCGGCGGCTCGAGTGCGCCGGCACTGCACAGCCCCTCCCTGCGGGCTCCGCTCGGCACGGACTTTCCTCGTCGGTGTCCGGCGATCTGTGCCGCGGCGGCTCGAGTGCGCCGGCATGGTCCAACCGCTCCCGGCGGGTTCCGCTCGGCTCGGACGCTCCTGGGCGGAGTCGGGCGATCTGAGCCGCGGCGGCTCGAGTGCGCCGGCACGGTGCAACCGCTCTCGGCGGGCTCGGCTCGGCTCGGACGTTACGCGGCGGCGTCTGGGGGGTCTCAGCCGCGGAGGCTCGGGTGCGCCGGCACGGTCCAGTCTCTCCCGGCGGGCTCCGCTCGGCTCGGACGATCCTCAGCGGCGTCCGGCGATCTGAGCCGCGGCGGCTCGAGTGCGCCGGCACGGTCTAGTCTCTCCCGGCGGGCTCCGCTCGGCTTCGACGTTCCTCGGCGGCGTCCGGCAATCTGAGCCGCGGCGGCTCGAGTGCGCCGGCACGGTCCAACCGCTCCCGGCGGGTTCTGCTCGGCTCGGACACTCCTCGGCGGAGTCGGGCGATCTGAGCCACGGCGGCACGGTCCAGCCTCTCCAGGCGGACTCAGCTCGGCTCGGACGTTCCGCGGAAGTGGCCAAGTGCCGCTCTTGTGGGGGGGGGGGAACAGGGGAGTGGTGAAGGGGGGAGTAAGGAGTGTGGGGGGGGGGGCACGGCGTCGGCGGCTAGGCGTCGCTGCCCATGCGGCTCGACTAGGTCGGCACGGTCTACCCGGCTCCGAGTGGGCCGTGGTGCTCGGCGGCGGCTGCTAGAGGTCGCTGCCTATGCAGCTCAACTAGGTCGGCACGGTCTACCCGGCTCCGAGCGTGCCGTGGTGCTCGGCGGCGGTTGCTAGAGGTCGCTGCCTATGCGGCTCGACTAGGTCGGCACGGTCTACCCGGCTCCGAGCGGGCCGTGGTGCTCGGCGGCGGCTGCTAGAGGTCGCTGCCTATGCGGCTCGACTAGGTCGGCACGGTCTACCTGGCTGAGGGCGTGCCGTGGTGCTCGGCGGCGGCTGCTAGAGGTTGCTGCCTATGCGTCACGACTAGGTCGGCACGGTCTACCCGGCTCTGAGCGGGCCGTGGTGCTCGGCGGCGGCTGCTAGAGGTCGCTGCCTATGCGGCTCGACTAGGTCGGCACGGTCTACCCGGTTTCGAGCGGGCCATGGTGCTCGGCGGCGGATGCTAGAGGTCGCTGCCTATGCGGCTCGACTAGGTCGGCACGGCCTACACGGCTCTAAGCGGGCCGTGGTGCTCGGCGGCGGCTGCTAGACGTCGCTGCCTATGCGGCTCGACTAGGTCGGCACGGCATACCCGGCTCAGGGCGGGCCGTGGTGCTCGGCGGCGTCGGCTAGAGGTCGCTGCCTATGTGTCTCGACTAGGTCGGCACGGTCTACCCTGCTCCGTGCGTGCGCGAGGGCTCGGCGGCGGTCGCTAGGTGTCGCTTCACGTTTGCCAGCCCGTCTGTCAGCGACCTCTAGCGTCCGCGGCGGAGCAGGGAGGACCGTGCCGACGTGAGCCGGCCGCCGCTCAGCGACCCCTGGCCGCGGCCACATGAGCTTCGGTCCGCTCGGAGCCTGGTAGACCGTGCCGACCAACTCGAGCCGGACGTGCAGCGACCGCTGGCCAGCGCGGAGGCTCGTGTGCGCCGGCACGGTCCATCCTCTCCCGGCGGGCTCCGTTCGGTTCGGACGTTCTCGGTGGTGTCCGGGGGGTCTGAGCCGTGGCGGCTCGAGTGCGCCGGCACTGCACAGCCCCTCCCTGCGGGCTCCGCTCGGCACGGACTTTCCTCGTCGGCGTCCAGCGATCTGAGCCGCGGCGGCTCGAGTGCGCTGGCACGGTCAAACCGCTCTTGGCGGGTTCCGCTCAACTCGGATGCTCCTGGGCAGAGTCGGGCGATCTGAGCCGCGGCGGCCCGAGTGCGCCGGCACGGTCCAACCGCTCCTGGCGGGTTCCGCTCAGCTCGGACGCTCCTGGGCGGAGTCGGGCGATCTGAGCCGCAGCGGCACGGTCCAGCCTCTCCAGGCGGACTCAGCTCGGCTCGGACGTTCCGCGGAAGTGGCCAAGTGCCGCTCTTGTGGGGGGGGGGGAAGAGGGGGGGGGTGAAGGGGAGAGTAAGGGGAGGGAGGGGGGGGGCACGGCGTCGGCGGCTAGGCGTCGCTGCCCATGCAGCTCGACTAGGTCGGCACGGTCTACCCGGCTCCGAGCGGGCCGTGGTGCTCGGCGGCGGCTGCTAGAGGTCGCTGCCTATGTGGCTCGACTAGGTCGGCACGGTCTACCCGGCTCAGGGCGTGCCGTGGTGCTCGGTGGCGGCGGCTAGGGGTCGCTGCCCGTGCCTCTTGCGTGTAGCTGCCAGGTCTACCCGCTTTCGGCTAGGCTTTGCAGCCCTGTGAGATGGGGGGGCGCTAAAGCTCCGGAGCTTGCTGGGGGGTCGCTGTAGTTTCTTACCTACCGCTACGTCGACGTAGAGCGCCGCTTACCCTCTGCGCCGCTGCCGGTAGTCGGCGCCGTTCTTTTCCGAAGCCGTTTTTTCTTACGCCTTCCCTTTTCGTCTGCAGGAGCGAGCGCGTGCTCGTCTCCAGAGGCGGCAACGAGCGGGCGCAGGCGAGCGCGGTTGAGCGCCGGGCTGTGGAGTTTTTTGGTTGCGGCTTCCCGCCGCTCTTTCGCCATCCCTCGCCACGCGGCCTGCCCGCAGTCCGGATTTCCGGCTCGAACGGACCCCGCTCAAGTGCGCCGGCACTATCCAACCGCTCCCGGCGGGCACCGCTCGGCTCGGACGTTCCTCGGAATCAGCCAAATGTCGCTCCCGTGACGTCTCCGCAGGCAAAAACGCATAGCCGGCGCCGCAAAGCTCGCGAGCCGCACCGAGCCGGGGAAACCGTGCCGTGGAGCAGCTATGGGGCACATGTGGGTCAGACCTATGGGGCAGAAGCTGCAGAGGGGATGATGTAGGTCAGATCTATGGGGCAAGAGTTGCTGTGGGGCAGATGAGGGACATATCTATGGTGCAAAATATGCTGTTGGACTGATGTGGGTCAGATCTATGAGTTTGGAGCTGCTGTGGGGCACATGTGGGTCAGATCTATGGGCCAGGAGCTGCTGCGGGGCTAATTTGGGTCAGATCTATGGGTCAGCAACTACTGTGGGGAACATGTGGGTCAGAGCAATGGGGCAGGAGCTGCTGTGGGGCAGAAGTGTGTAAGATCTATGGGGAAGGAGATGGTGTTTGGCAGATGTGGGTCAGATCTATGGTGTAGGAGCTGCTGTGGGGCTGATGTGGGTCAGATCTATGGGGCAGGAGCTGCTGTGGTTAAGATCTATTTGGCAGGATCTGCTGTGGGGCAGATTTGGGTCAGATCTATGGGGCAGGAGCTGCAGTGGAGATGATGTACGTCAGATCTATGGGGCAGGAGCTGCTGTGGGGCTGCTGTGGGTTAGATCTATGGGGCAGGAGCTGTTGTGGGTCATATTGATTGGGCACCAGCTGCTTTACATATGATGTGTGTCAGATCTACGGGGCAGGAGCTGCAGTGGGGCTGATGGGGGTCAGATCTATGAAGCAGGAGCTACTGTGGGGCTGATGTGGGTCAAATCAATGGGGCAGAGCTGCTCTTGGGAACATGTGGGTCAGATCTATGGGGCAGGAGCTGCTGTGGGGCTGATGTGGGTCAGATCTATAGGGCAGGAGCTGCTGTGCGAAAGATGTGGGTCAGATCTATGTTGCAAAAGCATCTGTGGGTCTGATGTGGGTCAGATCTATGGTGCAGGAGCTGCTGTGGGGCAGATGTAGGGCTTATCTATGGGGCAGGAGCTGCTGTGAGGCTGATGGGTGTTAGATCTATGGGGAGGAGCTGCTGTGGTGCAGATGTGGGTCAGAGCTATGGGGCAGGAGCTGCTGTAGGGCAGAAGTGGGTAAGATCTATGGGGTAGGAGATGGTGTGTGGCAGATGTGGGTCAGATCTATGGTATAGGAGCTACTGTGGGGCTGATGTGGGTCAGATCTATGGGGCAGGAGCTGCTGTGGTTAAGATCTATTTGGCAGGATCTGCTGTGGGGCAGATGTGGGTCAGAGCTATGGGGAAGGAGCTGCTGTGGGGCAGAAGTGGGTAAGATCTATGGGGTAGGAGATGGTGTGTGGCAGATGTGGGTCAGATCTATGGTGTAGGAGCTGCTGTGGGTCTGATGTGGGTCAGATCTATGGGGCAGGAGCTGCTGTGCGACAGATGTGGGTCAGATCTATGGGGCAGGAGCTGCTGTGGGTCAGATCTATGGGGCAGGAAGAGATGTGGGCCTGATTTCGGTCAGATTTATGGAGCAGGAGCTGCTGTGTTGCAGATGTGGGTCAGATCTATGGTGCAGAAGCTGCTGTGGGGCAGATGTAGGGCATATCTATGGTGTAGGAGCTGCTGTGAGGCTGATGGGTGTCAGATCTATGGGGCAGGAGCTGCAGTGGGGCTTATGGGGGTCAGATCTATGGGGCAGGAACTACTATGGGGCTGATGTGGGTCAAATCTATGGGTCAGTAGCTGCTGTGGGTCTGATGTGGGTCAGATCTATGGGGCAGGAGCTGCTGTGGGGCTGATGTGGGTCAGATCTATGGGGCAGGAGATGCTGTGGGTCAGATCTATGGGGCAGGAGCTGCTGTGGGGAACATGTGGGTCAGGTCTATGGGGCAGGAGCTGCTGTGGGGCTGATGTGGGTCAGATCTATGGGGCAGGAGATGCTGTGGGTCAGATCTATGGGGCAGGAGCTGCTGTGGGGAACATGTGGGTCAGGACTATGGGGCAGGAGCTGCTGTGGGACAGATGTGGGTCAGATCCATGGGTAAGCAGCTGCTGTGGGTCTGATGTGGGTCAGATCTATGGGGCAGGAGCTGCTGTGGGGCTGATGTGGGTCAGATCTACGGGGCAGGAGCTGCTGTGGTTAAGATCTATTTGGCAGGATCTGCTGTGGGGCAGATTTGGGTCAGATGTATGGGGCAGGAGCTGCAGTGGAGATGATGTACTTCAGATCTATGGGGCAGGAGCTGCTGTGGGGCTGCTGTGGGTTAGATCTATGGGGCAGGAGCTGTTGTGGGTCATATCTATTGGGCAGCAGCTGCTTTACATATGATGTGTGTCAGATCTATGGGACAGGAGCAGCAGTGGGGCTGATGGGGGTCAGATCTATGGGGCAGGAGCTACTGTGGGGCTGATGTGGGTCAAATCAATGGGGCAGAGCTGCTCTTGGGAACATGTGGGTCAGATCTATGGGGCAGGAGCTGCTGTGGGGCTGATGTGGGTCAGATCTATGGGGCAGGAGCTGCTGTGAGGCTGATGGGTGTTAGATCTATGGGGAGGAGCTGCTGTGGTGCAGATGTGGGTCAGAGCTATGGGGCAGGAGCTGCTGTGGGGCAGAAGTGGGTAAGATCAATGGGGCAGGAGCTGCTGTGTGGCAGATGTGGGTCAGATCTATGGTGTAGGAGCTGCTGTGGGGCTGATGTGGGTCAGATCTATGGGGCAGGAGCTGCTGTGGTTAAGATCTGTTTGGCAGGATCTGGTGTGGGGCAGATTTGGGTCAGATCTATGGGGCAGGAGCTGTTGTGGGTCATATCTATTGGGCAGCAGCTGATTTACATATGATGTGTGTCAGATCTATGGGGCAGGAGCTGCAGTGGGGCTGATGGGGGTCAGATCTATGGGGCAGGAGCTACTGTGGGGCTGATGTGGGTCAAATCAATGGGGCAGAGCTGCTCTTGGGAACATGTGGGTCAGATCTATGGGGCAGGAGCTGCTGTGGGGCTGATGTGGGTCAGATCTATAGGGCAGGAGCTGCTGTGCGACAGATGTGGGTCAGATCTATGGGGCAGGAGCTGCTGTGGGTCTGATGTGGGTCAGATCTATGGGGCAGGAGCTGCTGTGGGGCTGATGTGGGTCAGATCTATGGGGCAGGAGCTGATGTGGGTCAGATCTATGGGGCAGGAGCTGCTGTGAGGCTGATAGGTGTTAGATCTATGGGGAGGAGCTGCTGTGGTGCAGATGTGGGTCAGAGCTATGGGGCAGGAGCTGCTGTAGGGCAGAAGTGGGTAAGATCTATGGGGTAGGAGATGGTGTGTGGCAGATGTGGGTCAGATCTATGGTATAGGAGCTGCTGTGGGGCTGATGTGGGTCAGATCTATGGGGCAGGAGTTGCTGTGGTTAAGATCTATTTGGCAGGATCTGCTGTGGGGCAGATGTGGGTCAGAGCTATGGGGAAGGAGCTGCTGTAGGGCAGATGTAGGGCTTATCTATGGGGCAGGAGCTGCTGTGAGGCTGATGGGTGTCAGATCTATGGGGCAGGAACTACTATGGGGCTGATGTGGGTCAAATCTATGGGTCAGCAGCTGCTGTGGGTCTGATGTGGGTCAGATCTATGGGGCAGGAGCTGCTGTGGGGCTGATGTGGGTCAGATCTATGGGGCAGGAGATGCTGTGGGTCAGATCTATGGGGCAGGAGCTGCTGTGGGGAACATGTGGGTCAGGTCTATGGGGCAGGAGCTGCTGTGGGGCTGATGTGGGTCAGATCTATGGGGCAGGAGATGCTGTGGGTCAGATCTATGGGGCAGGAGCTGCTGTGGGGAACATGTGGGTCAGGTCTATGGGGCAGGAGCTGCTGTGGGACAGATGTGGGTCAGATCCATGCGTCAGCAGCTGCTGTGGGTCTGATGTGGGTCAGATCTATGGGGCAGGAGCTGCTGTGGGGCTGATGTGGGTCAGATCTATGGGGCAGGAGCTGCTGTGGTTAAGATCTATTTGGCAGGATCTGCTGTGGGGCAGATTTGGGTCAGATCTATGGGGCAGGAGCTGCAGTGGAGATGATGTACGTCAGATCTATGGGGCAGGGGCTGCTGTGGTGCAGATGTGGGTCAGAGCTATGGGGCAGGAGCTGCTGTGTGGTAGATGAGGGACATATCTATGGTGCAAAATCTGCTGTTGGACTGATGTGGGTCAGATCTATGAGTTTGGAGCTGCTGTGGGGCACATGTGGGTCAGATCTATGGGCCAGGAGCTGCTGTGGGGCTGATTTGGGTCAGATCTATGGGGCAGGAGCTGCTGTGGGGCTGATGGGAGTCAGATCTATGGGGCAGGAGCTACTGTGGGGCTGATGGGGGTCAGATCTATGGGGCAGGAGCTACTGTGGGGCTGATGTTGGTCTGATCTATGGGGCAGGAGCTACTGTGGGGCTGATGTGGGTCAGATCTATAGGGCAGGAGCTGCTGTTCGACAGATGTGGGTCAGATCTATGGGGCAGGAGCTGCTGTGGGGCTGATGTGGGTCAGATCTATGGGGCTGAAGCTGCTGTGGGTCATATCTATTGGGCAGCAGCTGCTTTACATATGATGTGTGTCAGATCTATGGGGCAGGAGCTGCTGTGGGGCTGATGTGAATTAGATCTATGGGGCAGGAGCTGTTGTAGGGCTGATGGGGGTCAGATCTATGGGGCAGGAGCTGCTGTGGGGCTGATGTGGGTCAGATCTATGGGGCAGGAGCTGTTGTGGGGCTGATGGGGGTCAGATCTATGGGGCAGGAGATGCTGTTGGTCAGATCTATGGGGCAGGAGCTGCTGTGGGGCAGATGTGGGTCAGATCTTTGGGGCAGGAGCTGCTGTGGGTCAGATCTATGGGGCAGGAACAGATGTGGGCCTGATGTTGGTCAGATTTATGGAGCAGGATCTGCTGTGTTGCAGATGTGGGTCAGATCTATGGTGTAGGAGCTGCTGTGGGGCTGATGTGGGTCAGATCTATGGGGCAGGAGCTGCTGTGGTTAAGATCTATTTGGCAGGATCTGCTGTGCGACAGATTTGGGTCAGATCTATGGGGCAGGAGCTGCAGTGGAGATGATGTACGTCAGATCTATGGGGCAGGAGCTGCTGTGGGGCTGCTGTGGGTTAGATCTATGGGGCAGGATCTGTTGTGGGTCATATCTATTGGGCAGCAGCTGCTTTACATATGATGTGTGTCAGATCTATGGGGCCGGAGCTGCAGTGGGGCTGATGGGGGTCAGATCTATAAGGCTGGAGCTACTGTGGGTCTGAAGTGGGTCAAATCAATGGGGCAGAGCTGCTCTTGGTAACATGTGGGTCAGATCTATGGGGCAGGAGCTGCTGTGGGGCTGATGTGGGTCAGATCTATGGGGCAGGAGCTACTGTGGGGCTGATGTTGGTCTGATCTATGGGGCAGGAGCTGCTGCGGGGCTGATTTGGGTCAGATCTATGGGGCAGGAGCTGCTGTGGGGCTGATGTGGGTTAGATCTATGGGGCAGGAGCTGTTGTGGGGCTGATGGGGGTCAGATCTATGGGTCAGGAGATGCTGTTGGTCAGATCTATGGGGCAGGAGCTGCTGTGGGGCAGATGTGGGTCAGATCTTTGGGGCAGGAGCTGCTGTGGGTCAGATCTATGGGGCAGGAACAGATGTGGGCCTGATGTTGGTCAGATTTATGGAGCAGGATCTGCTGTGTTGCAGATGTGGGTCAGATCTATGGTGTAGGAGCTGCTGTGGGGCTGATGTGGGTCAGATCTATGGGGCAGGAGCTGCTGTGGTTAAGATCTATTTGGCAGGATCTGCTGTGCGACAGATTTGGGTCAGATCTATGGGGCAGGAGCTGCAGTGGAGATGATGTACGTCAGATCTATGGGGCAGGAGCTGCTGTGGGGCTGCTGTGGGTTAGATCTATGGGGCAGGAGCTGTTGTGGGTCATATCTATTGGGCAGCAGCTGCTTTACATATGATGTGTGTCAGATCTATGGGGCCGGAGCTGCAGTGGGGCCGATGGGGGTCAGATCTATGGGGCCGGAGCTGCAGTGGGGCTGATGTGGGTCAAATCAATGGGGCAGAGCTGCTCTTGGGAACATGTGGGTCAGATCTATGGGGCAGGAGATGCTGTGGGTCAGATCTATAAGGCAGGAGCTGCTGTGGGGAACATGTGGGTCAGGTCTTTGGGGCAGGAGGTGCTGTGTGGCTGATGTGAGTCAGATCTATGGGTCAGCAGCTGCTGTGGGTCAGATGTGGGTCAGATCTATGGGTCAGCAGCTGCTGTGGGTCTGATGTGGGTCAGATCTATGGGGCAGGAGCTGCTGTGGGTCATATCTATGGGGCAGGAACAGATGTGGGCCTGATGTTGGTCAGATTTATGGAGCAGGAGCTGCTGTGTTGCAGATGTGGGTCAGAGCTATGGGGCAGGAGCTGCTGTGGGGCAGAAGTGGGTAAGATCTATGGGGTAGGAGATGGTGTGTGGCAGATGTGGGTCAGATCTATGGTGTAGGAGCTGCTGTGGGGCTGATGTGGGTCAGATCTATGGGGCAGGAGCTGCTGTGGTTAAGATCTATTTGGCAGGATCTGCTGTGGGGCAGATTTGAGTCAGATCTATGGGGCAGGAGCTGCTGTGGGGCATATGTGGGTCAGATCTATGGGGCAGGAGCTGCTCTTGGGAACATGTGGGTCAGATCTATGGGGCAGGAGCTGCTGTGGGGCTGATGTGGGTCAGATCCTTGGGGCTGAAGCTGCTGTGGGTCATATCTATTGGGCAGCAGCTGCTTTACATATGATGTGTGTCAGATCTATGGGGCAGGAGCTGCTGTGGGGCTGCTGTGGGTTAGATCAATGGGGCAGGAGCTGTTGTGGGGCTGATGGGGGTCAGATCTATGGGGCAGCAGCTACTGTGGGGCTGTTGGGGGTCAGATCTATGGGGCAGGAGCTACTGTTGCGCTGATGTTGGTCTCATCTATGGGGCAGGAGCTGCTGTGCGACATATGTGGGTCAGATCTATGGGGCAGGATCTGCTGTGGGGCTGATGTGGGTTAGATCTATGGGGCAGGAGATGCTTTGGGGCAGATGTGGGTCAGATCTATGGGGCAGGAGTTGCTGTGCGGCTGATGGGGGTCAGATCTATGGGGCAGGAGCTGCTGTGCGACAGATGTGTGTCAGATCTATGGGGCAGGAGCTGCTGTGCGACATATGTGGGTCAGATCTATGGGGCAGGATCTGCTGTGGGGCTGATGTGGGTTAGATCTATGGGGCAGGAGATGCTTTGGGGCAGATGTGGGTCAGATCTATGGGGCAGGAGTTGCTGTGGGGCTGATGGGGGTCAGATCTATGGGGCAGGAGCTGCTGTGGGGCTGATGTGGGTAAGATCTATGGGGCAGGAGCTGTTGTGGGGCTGATGGGGTCAGATCTAAGAGGGCAGGAGCTACTGTGGGGCTGATGTTGGTCTGATCTATAAGGCAGGAGCTGCTGCGGGGCTGATTTGGGTCAGATCTATGGGGCAGGAGCTGCTGTGGGGCTGATATGGGTTAGATCTAGGGGGCAGGAGCTGTTGTGGGGCTGATGGGGGTCAGATCTATGGGGCAGGAGATGCTGTGGGTCAGATCTATGGGGCCGGAGCTGCTGTGGGGAACATGTGGGTCTGGTCTATGGGGCAGGAGCTGCTGTGGGGCAGATGTGGGTCAGATATATGGGTCAGCAGCTGCTGTGGGTCTGATGTGGGTCAGATCTATGGGGCAGGAGCTGCTGTGGGGCTGATGTGGGTCATATCTATGGGGCAGGAACAGATGTGGGCCTGATGTTGGTCAGATTTATGGAGCAGGAGCTGCTGTGTTGCAGATGTGGGTCAGATCTATGGTGCAGGAGCTGCTGTGGGGCAGATATAGGGCATATCTATGGGGCAGGAGCTGCTGTGAGGCTGATGGTTGTTAGATCTATGGGGAGGAGCTGCTGTGGTGCAGATGTGGGTCAGAGCTATGGGGCAGGAGCAGCTGTGGGGCAGAAGTGGGTAAGATCTATCGGGTAGGAGATGGTGTGTGGCAGATGTGGGTCAGATCTATGGTGTAGGAGCTGCTGTGGGGCAGATTTGGGTCAGATCTATGGGGCAGGAGCTGCTGTGTGGCAAATGTGGGTCAGATCTATGGGGCAGGAGCTGCTGTGGGGCAGATGTAGGGCTTATCTATGGGGCAGGAGCTGCTGTGAGGCTGATGGGTGTTAGATCTATGGGGAGGAGCTGCTGTGGTGCAGATGTGGGTCAGAGCTATGGGGCAGGAGCTGCTGTGT
Organism: Coturnix japonica; assembly: GCF_054131305.1. Lineage (NCBI taxonomy): Eukaryota > Metazoa > Chordata > Aves > Galliformes > Phasianidae > Coturnix > Coturnix japonica. The sequence continues at coordinate 13,328,590 of NC_140671.1, read as the reverse complement.
GGCAGATGTGGGTCAGATCTATGGTGTAGGATCTGCTGTGGGGCTGATGTGGGTCAGATCTATGGTGCAGGAGCTGCTGTGGTTAAGATCTATTTGGCAGGATCTGCTGTGGGGCAGATTTGGGTGAGATCTATGGGGCAGGAGCTGCAGTGGAGATGATGTACGTCAGATCTATGGGACAGGAGCTGCTGTGGGGCTGCTGTGGGTTAGATCTATGGGGCAGGAGCTGTTGTGGTTCATATCTATTGGGCAGCAGCTGCTTTACATATGATGTGTGTCAGATCTATGGGGCCGGAGCTACTGTGGGGCTGATGGGGGTCAGATCTATGGGGCAGGAGCTACTGTGGGGGTGATGTGGGTCAAATCAATGGGGCAGAGCTGCTCTTGGGAACATGTGGGTCAGATCTATGGGGCAGGAGATGCTGTGGGGCTGATGTGGGTTAGATCTATGGGGCAGGATCTGCTGTGGGGCTGATGTGGGAAAGATCTATGGGGCAGGAGATGCTTTGGGGCAGATGTGGGTCAGATTGATGGGGCAGGAGCTGCTGTGGGGCTGTTGTGGGTCAGATATTGGGGCTGAAGCTGCTGTGGGTCATATCTATTGGGCAGCAGCTGCTTTACATATGATTTGTGTCAGATCTATGGGGCAGGAGCTGCTGTGGGGCGTATGTGGGTCAGATCTATGGGGCAGGAGCTGTTGTGGGGCTGATGGGGTCAGATCTATGGGGCAGGAGCTACTGTGGGGCTGATGTTGGTCTGATCTATGGGGCAGGAGCTGCTGTGGGGAACATGTGGGTCAGGTCTATGGGGCAGGAGCTGCTGTGGGGCAGATGTGGGTACGATCTATGGGTCAGCAGCTGCCGTGGGTCTGATGTGGGTCAGATCTATGGGGCAGGAGCTGCTGTGGGGCTGATGTGGGTCAGATCTATGGTGCAGGAGCTGCTGTGGTTAAGATCTATTTGGCAGGAGCTGCTGTGGGGCAGATTTGGGTGAGATCTATGGGGCAGGAGCTGCAGTGGAGATGATGTACGTCAGATCTATGGGGCAGGATCTGCTGTGGGGCTGCTGTGGGTTTTATCTATGGGGCAGGAGCTGTTGTGGGTCATATCTATTGGGCAGCAGCTGCTTTACATATGATGTGTGTCAGATCTATGGGGCCGGAGCTACTGTGGGGCTGATGGGGGTCAGATCTGTGGGGCAGGAGCTACTGTGGGGGTGATGTGGGTCAAATCAAAGGGGCAGAGCTGCTCTTGGGAACATGTGGGTCAGATCTATAGGGCAGGAGCTGCTGTGCGACAGATGTGGTTCAGATCACTGGGGCAGGAGCTGCTGTGGAGCTGATGTGGGTCAGGTCCTTGGGGCTGAAGCTGCTGTGGGTCATATCTATTGGGCAGCAGCTGCTTTACATATGATGTGTGTCAGATCTATGGGGCAGGAGCTGCTGTGGGGCTGATGTGTGTCAGATCTACGGGGCAGGAGCTGTTGTGGGGCTGATGGGGGTCAGATCTATGGGGCAGGAGCTACTGTGGGGCTGATGGGGGTCAGATCTATGGGGCAGGAGCTACTGTGGGGCTGATGTTGGTCTCATCTATGGGGCAGGAGGTGCTGTGCGACAGATGTGTGTCAGATCTATGGGGCAGGTGCTGCTGTGCGACATATGTGTGTCAGATCTATGGGGCAGGATCTACTGTGGGGCTGATGTGGGAAAGATCTATGGGGCAGGAGATGCTTTGGGGCAGATGTGGGTCAGATCTATGGGGCAGGAGCTTCTGTGGGGCTGATGTGGGTCAGATCCTTGGGGCTGAAGCTGCTGTGGGTCATATCTAATGGGCAGCAGCTGCTTTACATATGATGTGTGTCATATCTATGGGGCAGGAGCTGCTGTGGGGCTGATGTTGGTCTGATCTATGGGGCAGGAGCTGCTTCGGGGCTGATGGGGGTCAGATCTATGGGGCAGGAGCTGCTGTGGGGCTGATGTGGGTCAGATCTATGGGGCAGGAGCTGCTGTGGGGCTGATGTGGGTCATATCTATGGGGCCGGAACAGATGTGGGCCTGATGTTGGTCAGATTTATGGAGCAGGAGCTGCTGTGTTGCAGATGTGGGTCAGATCTATGGTGCAGGAGCTGCTGTGGGGCAGATATAGGGCATATCTATGGGGCAGGAGCTGCTGTGAGGCTGATGGGTGTTAGATCTATGGGGAGGAGCTGCTGTGGTGCAGATGTGGGTCAGAGCTATGGGGCAGGAGCAGCTGTGGGGCAGAAGTGGGTAAGATCTATCGGGTAGGAGATGGTGTGTGGCAGATGTGGGTCAGATCTATGGTGTAGGAGCTGCTGTGGGGCAGATTTGGGTCAGATCTATGGGGCAGGAGCTGCTGTGTGGCAAATGTGGGTCAGATCTATGGGGCAGGAGCTGCTGTGGGGCAGATGTAGGGCTTATCTATGGGGCAGGAGCTGCTGTGAGGCTGATGGGTGTTAGATCTATGGGGAGGAGCTGCTGTGGTGCAGATGTGGGTCAGAGCTATGGGGCAGGAGCTGCTGTGTGGCAGATGTGGGTCAGATCTATGGTGTAGGATCTGCTGTGGGGCTGATGTGGGTCAGATCTATGGTGCAGGAGCTGCTGTGGTTAAGATCTATTTCGCAGGATCTGCTGTGGGGCAGATTTGGGTGAGATCTATGGGGCAGGAGCTGCAGTGGAGATGATGTACGTCAGATCTATGGGGCAGGAGCTGCTGTGGGGCTGCTGTGGGTTAGATCTATGGGGCAGGAGCTGTTGTGGTTCATATCTATTGGGCAGCAGCTGCTTTACATATGATGTGTGTCAGATCTATGGGGCCGGAGCTACTGTGGGGCTGATGGGGGTCAGATCTATGGGGCAGGAGCTACTGTGGGGGTGATGTGGGTCAAATCAATGGGGCAGAGCTGCTCTTGGGAACATGTGGGTCAGATCTATGGGGCAGGAGCTGCTGTGGGGCTGTTGTGGGTCAGATATTGGGGCTGAAGCTGCTGTGGGTCATATCTATTGGGCAGCAGCTGCTTTACATATGATGTGTGTCAGATCTATGGGGCAGGAGCTGCTGTGGGGCTGATGTTGGTCTGATCTATGGGGCAGGAGCTGCTGTGGGGCTGATGTTGGTCTGATCTATGGGGCAGGAGCTGCTGTGGGGAACATTTGGGTCAGGTCTATGGGGCAGGAGCTGCTGTGGGGCAGATGTGGGTCAGATCTATGGTGCAGGAGCTGCTGTGGTTAAGATCTATTTGGCAGGAGCTGCTGTGGGGCAGATTTGGGTGAGATCTATGGGGCAGGAGCTGCAGTGGAGATGATGTACGTCAGATCTATGGGGCAGGATCTGCTGTGGGGCTGCTGTGGGTTTGATCTATGGGGCAGGAGCTGCTGTGGGGCTGATGTTGGTCAGATCTATGGGGCAGGAGCTGTTGTGGGGCTGATGGGGGTCATATCTATGGGGCAGGAGATGCTGTGGGTCAGATCTATGGGGCAGGAGCTGCTGTGGGGCGGATGTTGGTCAGATCTATCGGGCAGGAGCTGCTGTGGGGCAGATGTGGGTCAGATCTATGGGGCAGGAGCTGCTGTGGGTCAGATCTATGGGGCAGGAACAGATGTGGGCCTGATGTTGGTCAGATTTATGGAGCAGGAGCTGCTGTGTTTCAGATGTGGGTCAGATCTATGGTGCAGGAGCTGCTGTGGGGCAGATGTAGGGCTTATCTATGGGGCAGGAGCTGCTGTGAGGCTGATGGGGGTCAGATCTATGGGGCAGGAGCTGCTGTGTGGCAGATGTGGGTCAGATCTATAGTGTAGGATCTGCTGTGGGGCAGATTTGGGTCAGATCTATGGGGCAGGAGCTTCAGTGGAGATGATGTACATCAGATCTGTGGGGTAGGAGCTGCTGTGGGGCTGCTGTGGGTTAGATCTATGGGGCAGGAGCTGTTGTGGGTCATATCTATTGGGCAGCAGCTGCTTTACATATGATGTGTGTCAGATCTATGGGGCCGGAGCTGCAGTGGGGTTGATGGGGGTCAGATCTCTAGGGCAGGAGCTGTTGTGGGGCTGATGTGGGACAAATCAATGGGGCAGAGCTGCTCTTGGGAACATGTGGGTCAGATCTATGGGGCAGGAGCTGCTGTGGGGCTGATGTGGGTTAGATCTATGGGGCAGGAGCTGTTGTGGGGATGATGGGGGTCAGATCTATGGGGCAGGAGCTACTGTGGGTCAGATTTATGAGTCAGGAGCTGCTGTGTGGCTGATGTGGGTCAGATCTATGGGGCAGGAGCTGCTGTGGGGCTGAAGTGGGTAATATCTATGGGGCAGGAACAGATGTGGGCCTGATGTTGGTCAGATTTATGGAGCAGGAGCTGCTGTGTTGCAGGTGTGGGTAAGATCTATGGTGCAGGAGCTGCTGTGGGGCACATGTGTGTCAGATCTATGGTGTAGGAGCTGCTGTGGGGCTGATGTGGGTCAGATCTATGGGGCAGGAGCTGCTGTGGTTAAGATCTATTTGGCAGGATCTGCTGTGGGGAATATTTGGGTCAGATCTATGGGGCAGGAGCTGCTGTGTGGCAAATGTGGGTCAGATCTATGGGGCAGGAGCTGCTGTGGGTCAGATCTATGGGGCAGGAACAGATGTGGGCCTGATGTTGGTCAGATTTATGGAGCAGGAGCTGCTGTGTTGCAGATGTGGGTCAGATCTATGGTGCAGGAGCTGCTGTGGGGCAGATGTAGGGCTTATCTATGGGGCAGGAGCTGCTGTGAGGCTGATGGGTGTTAGATCTATGGGGAGGAGCTGCTGTGGGGCTGATGTGGGTCAGAGCTATGGGGCAGGAGCTGCTGTGGGGCTGATGTGGGTTAGATCTATGGAGCAGGAGCTGCTGTGTTGCAGATGTGGGTCAGATCTATGGGGCAGGAGCTGCTGTGGGGCTGATGTGGGTCAGATCTATGGGGCAGGAGATGCTTTGGGGCAGATGTGTGTCAGATCTATGGGGCAGGAGCTGCTGTGGGGCCGATGTGGGTTAGATTTATGGGGCAGGAGATGTTGTGGGGCTGATGGGGTCAGATCTATGGGGCAGGAGCTACTGTGGGGCTGATGTTGGTGTGATCTATGGGGCAGGAGCTGCTGTGGGGCAGATGTGGGTTAGATCTATGGGGCAGGAGCTGTTGTGGGGCTGATGGGGGTCAGATCTATGGGGCAGGAGATGCTGGGTGTCAGATCTATGGGGCAGGAGCTGCTGTGGGGAACATGTGGGTCAGGTCTATGGGGCAGGAGCTTCTGTGGGTCTGATGTGGGTCAGATCTATGGGGCAGGAGCTGCTGTGGGTCTGTTGTGGGTCAGATCTATGGGGCAGGAGCTGCTGTGGGGCTGATGTGGGTCAGATCTATGGGTCAGCATCTGCTGTGGGGCAGATGTGGGTCAGATCTATGGGTCAGCAGCTGCTGTGGGTCTGATGTGGGTCAGATCTATTGGGCAGGAGCTGCTGTGGGGCTGCTGTGGGTCATATCTATGGGGCAGGAACAGATGTGGGCCTGATGTTGGTCAGATTTATGGAGCAGGAGCTGCTGTGTTGCAGATGTGGGTCAGATCTATGGGGCCGGAGCTGCAGTGGGGCTGATGTGGGTCAGATCTATGGGGCAGGAGCTACTCTGGGGCTGATGTGGGTCAAATCAATGGGGCATAGCTGCTCTTGGGAGCATGTGGGTCAGATCTATGGGGCAGGAGCTGCTGTGCGACAGATGTCGGTCAGATCTATGGGGCAGGAGCTGCTGTGCGACATTTGTGGGTCAGATCTATGGGGCAGGATCTGCTGTGGGTCTGATGTGGGACAGATCTATGGGTCAGCAGCTGCTGTGGGTCTGATGTGGGTCAGATCTATGGGGCAGGATCTGCTGTGGGGACGATTTGGGTCAGATCTATGGGGCAGGAGCTGCTGTGGGGCTGATGTGGGTCAGATCTATGGGGCAGGAGCTGCTGTGGGTCAGATCTATGGGGCAGGAACAGATGTGGGCCTGATGTTGGTCAGATTTATAGAGCAGGAGCTGCTGTGTTGCAGCTGTGGGTCAGATCTATGGTGCAGGAGCTGCTGTGGGGCAGATGTAGGGCTTATCTATGGGGCAGGAGCTGCTGTGAGGCTGATGGGTGTTAGATCTATGGGGAGGAGCTGCTGTGGTGTAGATGTGGGTCAGATCTATGGGGCAGGAGCTGCTGTGGGGCTGATGTGGGTTAGATCTATGGAGCAGGAGCTGCTGTGTTGCAGATGTGGGTCAGATCTATGGGGCAGAAGCTGCTGTGGGGCTGATGTGGGTCAGATCTATGGGGCAGGAGCTGCTGTGGGGCTGATGTGGGAAAGATCTATGGGGCAGGAGCTGCTGTGGGGCTGATGTGGGTCAGATCTATGGGGCAGGAGCTGCTGTGGGGCAGATTTGGGTCAGATCCTTGGGGCTGAAGCTGCTGTGGGTCATATCTATTGGGCAGCAGCTGCTTTACATATGATGTGTGTCAGATCTATGGGGCAGGAGCTGCTGTGGGGCGTATGTGGGTCAGATCTATGGGGCAGGAGCTGTTGTGGGGCTGATGGGGTCAGATCTATGGGGCAGGAGCTACTGTGGGGCTGATGTTGGTCTGATCTATGGGGCAGGAGCTGCTGTGGGAAACATGTGGGTCAGGTCTATGGGGCAGGAGCTGCTGTGGGGCAGATGTGGGTACGATCTATGGGTCAGCAGCTGCCGTGGGTCTGATGTGGGTCAGATCTATGGGGCAGGAGCTGCTGTGGGGCTGATGTGGGTCAGATCTATGGGGCAGGAGCTGCTGTGGGTCAGATCTATGGGGCAGGAACAGTTGTGGGCCTGATGTTGGTCAGATTTATGGAGCAGGAGATGCTGTGTTGCAGATGTGGGTCAGATCTATGGTGCAGGAGCTGCTGTGGGGCAGATGTAGGGCATATCTATGGGGCAGGAGCTGCTGTGAGGCTGATGGGTGTTAGATCTATGGGGAGGAACTGCTGTGGTGCAGATGTGGGTCAGAGCTATGGGGCAGGAGCTGCTGTGGGGCAGAAGTGGGTAAGATCTATGGGGTAGGAGCTGCTGTGGGACTGATGGGGGTCAGATCTATGGTGTAGGAGCTGCAGTGGGGCTGATGTGCGTCAGATCTATGGGGCAGGAGCTACTGTGGGACTGATGGGGGTCAGATCTATGTGGCAGGAGCTACTGTGGGGCTTATGTTGGTCTCATCTATGGGTCAGGAGCTGCTGTGCGACAGATGTGGGTCAGATCTATGGGGCGGTTGCTGCTGTGCGACATATGTGGGTCAGATCTATGGGGCAGGATCATCTGTGGGGCTGATGTGGGAAAGATCTATGAGGCAGGAGATGCATTGGGGCAGATGTGGGTCAGATCTATGGGGCAGGAGCTGCTGTGGGGCTGATGTGGGTCAGATCCTTGGGGCTGAAGCTGCTGTGGGTCATATCTATTGGGCAGCAGCTGCTTTACATATGATGTGTGTCTGATCTATGGGGCAGGAGCTGTTGTGGGGCTGATGTGGGTCAGATCTATGGGGCAGGAGCTGCTGTGGGGCTGATGTGGGTTAGATCTATTGGGTAGAAGTTGCTGTGGGGCTGATGGGGGTCAGATCTATGGGGCAGGAGATGGTTTGTGTCAGATCTATGGGGCAGGAGCTGCTGTGGGGAACATGTGGGTCAGGTCTATGGGGCAGGAGCTGCTGTGGGTCTGATGTGGGTCAGATCTATGGGGCAGGAGCTGCTGTGATGCAGATGTGGGTAAGATCTATGGTGCAGGAGCTGCTGTGGGGCAGATGTAGGGCATATCTATGGGGCAGGAGCTGCTGTGAGGCTGATGGTTGTTAGATCTATGGGGAGGAGCTGCTGTGGTGCAGATGTGGGTCAGATCTATGGGGCAGGAGCTGCTGTGGGGCTGATGTGGGTAATATCTATGGGGCAGGAACAGATGTGGGCCTGATGTTGGTCAGATTTATGGAGCAGGAGCTGCTGTGTGGCAAATGTGGGTCAGATCTATGGGGCAGGAGCTGCTGTTGGTCAGTCCTATGGGGCAGGAACAGATGTGGGCCTGATGTTGGTCAGATTTATGGAGCAGGAGCTGCTGTGTTGCAGATGAGGGTCAGATCTATGGTGCAGGAGCTGCTGTGGGGCAGATGTAGGGCTTATCTATGGGGCAGGAGCTGCTGTGAGGCTGATGGGTGTTAGATCTATGGGGCAGGAGATGCTTTGGGGCAGATGTCGGTCAGATCTATGGGGCAGGAGTTGCTGTGGAGCTGATGTGGGTTAGATCAATGGGGCAGGAGCTGTTGTGTGGCTGATGGGGGTCAGATCTATGGGGCAGGAGCTACTGTGGGGCACATGTGGGTCAGACCTATGGGGCAGAAGCTGCAGAGGGGATGATGTACGTCAGATCTATGGGGCAGGAGTTGCTGTGGGGCAGATGAGGGACATATCTATGGTGCAAAATCTGCTGTTGGACTGATGTGGGTCAGATCTATGAGTTTAGAGCTGCTGTGGGGCACATGTGGGTGAGATCTATGGGGTAGGAGATGGTGTGTGGCTGATGTGGGTCAGATCTATGGGCAGGAGCTGATGTAGGGAAGATTTGGGTCTGATCTATGGGTTAGGAACTGCTGTGGTTCAGATCTATGGGGCAGGAGCAGCTGTGGGGCACATGTGGGTCAGATCTATGGGTTAGGTGCTGCTTTGGGGAAAATGTGGGTCAGATCTATGGGGCAGGAGCTGCTGTGGGTCAGATTTATGAGTCAGGAGCTGCTGTGTGGCTGATGTGGGTCAGATCTATGGGGCAGGAGCTGCTGTGGGGCATATGTGGGTCAGATCTATGGGGCAGGAGATGGTCTGGGGCAGATGTGGGTCAGATCTATGGGGCAGGAGCTGCTGTGGAGCTGATGTGGGTCAGATCCTTGGGGCTGAAGCTGCTGTGGGTCATATCTATTGGGCAGCAGCTGCTTTACATATGATGTGTGTCAGATCTATGGGGCAGGAGATACTGTGGGGCTGATGTTGGTCTGATCTATGGGGCAGGAGCTGCTGCGGGGCTGATGTGGGTCAGATCTATGGGGCAGGAGCTGCTGTGCGACAGATGTGGGTCAGATCTATGGGGCAGGTGCTGCTGTGCGACATATGTGGGTCAGATCTATGGGGCAGGATCTGCTGTGGGGCTGATGTGGGAAAGATCTATGGGGCAGGAGATGCTTTGGGGCAGATGTGGGTCAGATCTATGGGGCAGGAGCTGCTGTGTGACAGATGTGGGTCAGATCTATGGGGCAGGTGCTGCTGTGCGACATATGTGGGTCAGATCTATGGGGCAGGATCTGCTGTGGGTCAGATTTATGAGTCAGGAGCTGCTGTGTGGCTGATGTGGGTCAGATCTATGGGGCAGGAGCTGTTGTGGGGCTGATGGGGGTCAGATCTATGGGGCAGGAGCTACTGTGGGGCACATGTGGGTCAGACCTATGGGGCAGAAGCTGCAGAGGGGATGATGTAGGTCAGATGTATGGGGCAGGAGTTGTTGTGGGGCAGATGAGGGACATATCTATGGTGCAAAATCTGCTGTTGGACTGATGTGGGTTAGATCTATGGGGCAGGAGCTGTTGTGGGGCTGATGGGGGTCAGATCTATGGGCCAGGAGCTGCTGCGGGGCTGATTTGTGTCAGATCTATGGGTCAGCAGCTGCTGTGGGGCACATGTGGGTCAGACCTATGGGGCAGAAGCTGCAGAGGGGATGATGTAGGTCAGATCTATGGGGCCGGAGTTGCTGTGGGGCAGATGAGGGACATATCTATGGTGCAAAATCTGCTGTTGGACTGATGTGGGTCAGATCTATGAGTTTGGAGCTGCTGTGGGGCACATGTGGGTCAGATCTATGGGCCAGGAGCTGCTGCGGGGCTGATTAGGGTCAGATCTATGAGGCAGGAGCTGCTGTTGGGCTGATGTTGGTCAGATCTATGGGGCAGGATCTGCTGTGGGTCAGATCTATGGGGCAGGAACAGATGTGGGCCTGATGTTGGTCAGATTTTTGGAGCAGGAGCTGCTGTGTTGCAGATGTGTGTCAGATCTATGGTGCAGGAGCTGCTGTGGGGCAGATATAGGGCATATCTATGGGGCAGGAGCTGCTGTGAGGCCTATGGGAGTTAGATCTATGGGGAGGAGCTGCTGTGGTGCAGATGTGGGTCAGAGCTATGGGGCAGGAGCTGCTGTGGGGCAGAAGTGGTTAAGATCTATGGGGTAGGAGATGGTGTGTGGCAGATGTGGGTCAGATCTATGGTGTAGGAGCTGCTGTGTGGCTGATGTGGGTCAGATCTATGGGGCAGGAGCTGCTGTGGTTAAGATCTATTTGGCAGGATCTGTGTGGGGCAGATTTGGGTCAGATCTATGGGGCAGGAGCTGCTGTGTGGCAAATGTGGGTCAGATCTATGGGGCAGGAGCTGCTGTGGGTCAGATCTATGGGGCAGGAACAGATGTGGGCCTGATGTGGGTCAGATACTTGGGGCTGAAGCTGCTGTGGGTCATATCTATTGGGCAGCATCTGCTTTACATATGATGTGTTTCAGATCTATGGGGCAGGAGCTGCTCGGCGGCAGCTGCTAGAGGTCGCTGCCTATGCGGCTCGACTTGGTTGGCACGGTCTACCCGGCTCCGAGCGGGCCGTGGTGCTCGGCGGCGGCTGCTAGAGGTCGCTGCCTATGCGGCTCGACTAGGTCGACACAGTCTACCCGGCTCCGAGCGGGCCGTGGTGCTCGGCGGCGGCTGCTAGAGGTCTCTGCCTATGCGGCTTGACTAGGTCGGCACGGTCTACCCGGCTCCGAGCGGGCCGTGGTGCTCGGCGGCGGCTGCTAGAGGTCGCTGCCTATGCGGCTCGACTAGGTCGGCACGGTCTACCCGGCTCCGAGCGGGCCGTGGTGCTCGGCGGCGGCTGCTAGAGGTTGATGCCTATGCGGCTCGCCTAGGTCGGCACTGCCTACCCGGCTCCGAGCGGGCCGTGGTGCTCCGGAGCTTGCAGGGGGGTCGCTGTAGTTTCTTACCTACCGCTACGTCGACGTAGAGCGCCGCTTACCCTCGGCGCCGCTGCCGGTAGTCGGCGCCGTTCTTTTCCGAAGCCGTTTTTTCTTACGCCTTCCGTTTTCGTCTGCAGGAGCGAGCGCGTGCTCGTCTCCAGAGGCGGCAACGAGCGGGCGCAGGCGAGCGCGGTTGAGCGCCGGGCTGTGGATTTTTTCGGTTGCGGCTTCCCGCCGCTCTTTCGCCATCCCTCGCTACGCGGCCTGCCCGCAGTCCGGATTTCCGGCTCGAACGGACCCCGCTCAAGTGCGCCGGCACGGTCCAACCGCTCCCGGCGGGCACCGCTCGGCTCGGACGTTCCTCGGAATCAGCCAAATGTCGCTCCCGTGGCGTCTCCGCAGGCAAAAACGCATAGCCGGCGCCGCAAAGCTCGCGAGCCGCACCGAGCCGGGGAAACCGTGCCGTGGAGCAGCTGTGGGGCTGATGTGGGTGAGATCTATGGGGTAGGAGCTGCTGTGGGTCAGATCTATGGGGCAGGAACAGCTGTGGGGCACATGTGGGTCAGATCTATGGGGCAGGAGCTGCTGTGGTTAATATCTATTTGGCAGGATCTGCTGTGGGGCAGATTTGGGTCAGATCTATGGGGCAGGAGCTGCTGTGTGGCTGATGTGGGTCAGATCTATGGGGCAGGAGCTGCTGTGGGTCAGATCTATGGGGCAGGAACAGATGTGGGCCTGATGGTGGTCAGATTTATGGAGCAGGAGCTGCTGTGTTGCAGATTTGGGTCAGATCTATGGTGCAGGAGCTGCTGTGGGGCAGATGTAGGGCTTATCTATGGGGCAGGAGCTGCTGTGAGGCTGATGGTTGTTAGATCTATGGGGAGGAGCTGCTGTGGTGCAGATGTGGGTCAGAGCTATGGGGCAGGAGCTGCTGTGGGGCAGATGTAGGGCTTATCTATGGGGCAGGAGCTGCTGTGGGGCTGATGTGGGTTAGATCTATGGGGCAGGAGCTGTTGTGGGGCTGATGGGGGTCAGATCTATGGGGCAGGAGCTACTGTGGGGCTGATGGGGGTCTGATCTATGGGGCAGGTGCTGCTGTGCGACATATGTGGGTCAGATCTATGGGGCAGGATCTGCTGTGGGGCTGATGTGGGAAAGATCTATGGGGCAGGAGATGCTTTGGGGCAGATGTGGGTCAGATCTATGGGGCAGGAGTTGCTGTGGGGCTGATGTGTGTCAGATCCTTGGGGCTGAAGCTGCTGTGGGTCATATCTATTGGGCAGCTGCAGCTTTACATATGATGTGTGTCAGATCTATGGGGCAGGAGCTGCTGTGGGGCTGATGGGGGTCAGATCTATGGGGCAGGAGCTGCTGTGGGGCACATGTGGGTCAGACCTATGGGGCAGAAGCTGCAGAGGGGATGATGTAGGTCATATCTATGGGGCAGGAGCTGCTGTGAGGCTGATGGGTGTTAGATCTATGGGGAGGAACTGCTGTGGTGTAGATGTGGGTCAGATCTATGGGGCAGGAGCTGCTGTGGTGTAGATGTGGGTCAGATCTATGGGGCAGGAGCTGCTGTGGGGCTGATGTGGGTTAGATCTATGGGGCAGGAGCTGCTGTGTGGCAGATGTGGGTCAGATCTATGGTGCAGGAGCTGCTGTGGGGCTGATGTGGGTTAGATCTATGGGGCAGGATCTGCTGTGGGGCTGATGTGGGAAAGATCTATGGGGCAGGAGCTACTGTGAGGCTGATGTGGGTCAGATCTATGGGGCAGGAGCTGTTGTGGGGCTGATGTGGGTTAGATCTATGGGTCAGGAGATGCTTTGGGGCAGATGTGGGTCAGATCTATGGGGCAGGAGCTGCTGTGGGGCTGTTGTGGGTCAGATTCTTGGGGCTGAAGCTGCTGTGGGTCATATCTATTGGGCAGCAGCTGCTTTACATATGATGTGTGTCAGATCTATGGGGCAGGAGCTGCTGTGGGGCGTATGTGGGTGAGATCTATGGGGCAGGAGCTGTTGTGGGGCTTATGTTGTCAGATCTATGGGGCAGGAGCTACTGTGGCGAACATGTGAGTCAGGTCTATTGGGCAGGAGCTGCTGTGTGACAGATGTGGGTACGATCTATGGGGCAGGTGCTGCTGTGCGACATATGTGGGTCAGATCTATGGGGCAGGATCTGCTGTGGGGCTGATGTGGGAAAGATCTATGGGGCAGGAGATGCTGTGGGGCAGATGTGGGTCAGATCTATGGGGCAGGAGTTGCTGTGGGGCTGATGTGGGTCAGATCCTTGGGGCTGAAGCTGCTGTGGGTCATATATATTGGGCAGCAGCTGCTTTACATATGATGTGTGTCAGATCTATGGGGCAGGAGCTGCTGTGGGGCTGATGTGGGTCAGATCTATGGGGCAGGAGCTGCTGTGGGGCTGATGTGGGTTAGATCTATGGGGTAGAAGCTGCTGTGGGGCTGATGGGGGTCAGATCTATGGGGCAGGAGATGGTTTGTGTCAGATCTATGGGTCAGCAGCTGCTGTGGGTCTGATGTGGGTCAGATCTATGGAGCAGGATCTGCTGTGTTGCAGATGTGGGTCAGATCTATGGTGCAGGAGCTGCTGTGGGGCAGATGTAGGGCATATCTATGGGGCAGGAGCTTCTGTGAGGCTGATGGGTGTTAGATCTATGGGGAGGAGCTGCTGTGGTGCAGATGTGTGTCAGATCTATGGGGCAGGAGCTGCTGTGGGGCGTATGTGGGTGAGATCTATGGGGCAGGAGCTGTTGTGGGGCTTATGTTGTCAGATCTATGGGGCAGGAGCTACTGTGGCGAACATGTGAGTCAGGTCTATGGGGCAGGAGCTGCTGTGGGGCAGATGTGGGTACGATCTATGGGTCAGCAGCTGCCGTGGTTCTGATGTGGGTCAGATCTATGGGGCAGGAGCTGCTGTGGGGCTGATGTGGGTCAGATCTATGGGGCAGGAGCTGCTGTGGGTCATATCTATGGGGCAGGAACAGATGTGGGCCTGATGTTGGTCAGATTTATGGAGCAGGAGATGCTGTGTTGCAGATGTGGGTCAGATCTATGGTGCAGGAGCTGCTGTGGGGCAGATGTAGGGCATATCTATGGGGCAGGAGCTGCTGTGAGGCTGATGGGTGTTAGATCTATGGGGAGGAACTGCTGTGGTGCAGATGTGGGTCAGATCTATGGTGTAGGAGCTGCTGTGGGGCTGATGTGCGTCAGATCTATGGGGCAGGAGCTACTGTGGGACTGATGGGGGTCAGATCTATGGGGCAGGAGCTACTGTGGGGCTGATGTTGGTCTCATCTATGGGGCAGGAGCTGCTGTGTGACAGATGTGGGTCAGATCTATGGGGAAGTTGCTGCTGTGCGACATATGTGGGTCAGATCTATGGGGCAGGATCTGCTGTGGGGCTGATGTGGGAAAGATCTATGGGGCAGGAGATGCTGTGGGGCAGATGTGGGTCAGATCTATGGGGCAGGAGTTGCTGTGGGGCTGATGTGGGTCAGATCCTTGGGGCTGAAGCTGCTGTGGGTCATATATATTGGGCAGCAGCTGCTTTACATATGATGTGTGTCAGATCTATGGGGCAGGAGCTGCTGTGGGGCTGATGTGGGTCAGATCTATGGGGCAGGAGCTGCTGTGGGGCTGATGTGGGTTAGATCTATGGGGTAGAAGCTGCTGTGGGGCTGATGGGGGTCAGATCTATGGGGCAGGAGATGGTTTGTGTCAGATCTATGGGTCAGCAGCTGCTGTGGGTCTGATGTGGGTCAGATCTATGGAGCAGGATCTGCTGTGTTGCAGATGTGGGTCAGATCTATGGTGCAGGAGCTGCTGTGGGGCAGATGTAGGGCATATCTATGGGGCAGGAGCTGCTGTGAGGCTGATGGGTGTTAGATCTATGGGGAGGAGCTGCTGTGGTGCAGATGTGGGTCAGAGCTATGGGGCAGGAGCTGCTGTGGGGCAGAAGTGGGTAAGATCTATGGGGTAGGAGATGGTGTGTGGCAGATGTGGGTCAGATCTATAGTGTAGGAGCTGCTGTGGGGCTGATGTGGGTGAGATCTATGGGGCAGGAGCTGCTGTGCAGCTGATGTGGGTCAGAGCTATGGGGCAGGAGCTGCTGTGTGGCAGATGTGGGTAAGATCTATGGTGTAGGAGCTGCTGTGGGGCTGATGTGGGTCAGATCTATGGGGCAGGAGCTGCTGTGGTTAAGATCTATTTGGCAGGATCTGCTGTGGGGCAGATTTGGATCAGATCTATGGGGCAGGAGCTGCAGTGGAGATGATGTACGTCAGATCTATGGGGCAGGAGCTGCTGTGGGGCTGCTGTGGGTTAGATCTATGTGGCAGGAGCTGTTGTGGGTCATATCTATTGGGCAGCAGCTGCTTTACATATGATGTGTTTCAGATCTATGGGGCCGGAGCTGCAGTGGGGCTGATGGGGGTCAGATCTATGGGGCAGAGCTGCTCTTGGGAACATGTGGGTCAGATCTATGGGGCAGGAGCTGCTGTGGGGAACATGTGGGTCAGGTCTATGGGGCAGGAGCTGCTGTGGGGCAGATGTGGGCAGATGTATGGGGCAGGAGCTGCTGTGGGTCAGATCTATGGGGCAGGAACAGATGTGGGCCTGATGTTGGTCTGATTTATGGAGCAGGAGCTGCTGTGTTGCAGATGTGGGTCAGATCTATGGGGCAGGAGCTGCTGTGGGGAACATGTGGGTCAGGTCTATGGGGCAGGAGCTGCTGTTGGGCAGATGTGGGTCAGATCTATGCGTCAGCAGCTGCTGTGGGTCTGATGTGGGTCAGATCTATGGGGCAGGAGCTGCTGTGCAGCTGATGTGGGTCAGATCTATGGGCAGGAGCTGATGTAGGGAAGATTTGGGTCTGATCTATTGGTTAGGAACTGCTGTGGTTCAGATCTATGGGGCAGGAGCAGCTGTGGGGCACATGTGGGTCAGATCTATGGGTTAGGTGCTGCTTTGGGGAAAATGTGGGTCAGATCTATGGGGCAGGAGCTGCTGTGGGTCAGATTTGGGTCAGAGCTATGGGACAGGAGCTGCTGTGGGTCAGATTTATGAGTCAGGAGCTGCTGTGTGGCTGATGTGGGTCAGATCTATGGGGCAGGAGCTGCTGTGGGGCATATGTGGGTCAGATCTATGGGGCAGGTGCTGCTGTGCGACATATGTGGGTCAGATCTATGGGGCAGGATCTGCTGTGGGGCTGATGTGGGAAAGATCTATGGGGCAGGAGATGGTTTGGGGCAGATGTGGGTCAGATCTATGGGGCAGGAGTTGCTGTGGGGCTGATGTGGGTCAGATCCTTGGGGCTGAAGCTGCTGTGGGTCATATCTATTGGGCAGCAGCTGCTTTACATATGATGTGTGTCAGATCTATGGGGCAGGAGATACTGTGGGGCTGATGTTGGTCTGATCTATGGGGCAGGAGCTGCTGCGGGGCTGATTTGGGTCAGATCTATGGGGCAGGAGCTGCTGTGGGGCTGATGTGGGTAAGATCTATGGGGCAAGAGCTGTTGTGGGGCTGATGGGGGTCAGATCTATGGGGAAGGAGCTACTGTGGGGCTGATGTTGGTCTGATCTATGGGGCAGGAGCTACTGTGGGGCTGATGTTGGTCTGATCTATGGGGCAGGAGCTGCTATGCGACAGATGTGGGTCAGATCTATGGGGCAGGTGCTGCTGTGCGACATATGTGGGTCAGATCTATGGGGCAGGATCTGCTGTGGGGCTGATGTGGGAAAGATCTATGGGGCAGGAGCTGTTGCGGGGCTGATGGGGGTCAGATCTATGGGGCAGGAGATACTGTGGGGCACATGTGGGTCAGACCTATGGGGCAGAAGCTGCAGAGGGGATGATGTGGGTCAGATCTATGGGGCAGGAGTTGCTGTGGGGCAGATTAGGGACATATCTATGGTGCAAAATCTGCTGTTGGACTGATGTGGGTCAGATCTATGAGTTTGGAGCTGCTGTGGGGCACATGTGTGTCAGATCTATGGGCCAGGAGCTGCTGCGGGGCTGATTTGGGTCAGATCTATGGGGCAGGAGCTGCTGTGGGTCAGATCTATGAGGCAGGAACAGATGTGGGCCTGATGTTTGTCAGATTTATGGAGCAGGAGCTGCTGTGTTGCAGATGTAGGGCTTATCTATGGGGCAGGAGCTGCTGTGATGCTGATGGATGTTAGATCTATGGGGAGGAGCTGCTGTGGTGCAGATGTGGGTCAGAGCTATGGGGCAGGAGCTGCTGTGTGGCAGATGTGGGTCAGATCTATGGTGTAGGAGCTGCTGTGGGGCTGATGTGGGTCAGATCTATGGGGCAGGTGCTGCTGTGCGACATATGTGGGTCAGATCTATGGGGCAGGATCTGCTGTGGGGCTGATGTGGGAAAGATCTATGGGGCAGGAGATGTTTTGGGGCAGATGTGGGTCAGATCTATGGTGCAGGAGCTGCTGTGGGGCAGATATAAGGCATATCTATGGGGCAGGAGCTGCTGTGAGGCTGATGGGTGTTAGATCTATGGGGAGGAGCTGCTGTGGTGCAGATGTGGGTCAGAGCTATGGTGCAGGAGCTGCTGTGGGACAGAAGTGGGTAAGATCTATGGGGTAGGAGATGGTGTGTGGCATATGTTTGTCAGATCTATGGTGTAGGAGCTGCTGTGGGGCAGATTTGCGTCAGATCTATGGGCAGGAGCTGATGTAGGGAAGATTTGGGTCTGATCTATGGGTTAGGAACTGCTGTGGTTCAGATCTATGGGGCAGGAGCAGCTGTGGGGCACATGTGGGTCAGATCTATGGGTTAGGTGCTGCTTTGGGGAAAATGTGGGTCAGATCTATGGGGCAGGAGCTGCTGTGGGTCAGATTTGGGTCAGATCTATGGGGCAGGAGCTGCTGTCAATCAGATTTATGAGTCAGGAGCTGCTGTGTGGCTGATGTGGGTCAGATCTATGGGGCAGGAGCTGCTGTGGGGCATATGTGGGTCAGATCTATGGGGCAGGTGCTGCTGTGCGACATGTGGGTCAGATCTATGGGGCAGGATCTGCTGTGGGGCTGATGTGGGAAAGATCTATGGGGCAGGAGATGGTTTGGGGCAGATGTGGGTCAGATCTATGGGGCAGGAGATGCTGTGGGGCTGATGTGGGTCAGATCCTTGGGGCTGAAGCTGCTGTGGGTCATATCTATTGGGCAGCAGCTGCTTTACATATGATGTGTGTCAGATCTATGGGGCAGGAGCTGCTCGGCGGCGGCTGCTAGAGGTCGCTGCCTATGCGGCTCGTTTAGGTCGGCACGGTCTACCCGGCTCCGAGCGGGCCGTGGTGCTCGGCGGCGGCTGCTAGAGGTCGCTGCCTATGCGGCTCGACTAGGTCGGCACGGTCTACCCGGCTCCGAGCGGGCCGTGGTGCTCGGCGGCGGCTGCTAGAGGTCGCTGCCTATGCGGCTCGACTAGGTCGGCACGGTCTACCCGGCTCAGGGCGTGCCGTTCTGCTCGGCGCCGGCTGCTAGAGGTCGCTGCCTATGCGGCTCGACTAGGTCGGCATGGTCTACCCGGCTCCAAGCGAGCCGTGGTGCTCGGCGGCGGCTGCTAGAGGTCGCTGGCTATGCGGCTCGCCTAGGTCGGCACGGTCTACCCGGCTCAGGGCGTGCCGTGCTGCTCGGCGGCGGCTGCTAGAGGTCGCTGCCTATGCGGCTCGCCTAGGTCGGCACGGTCTACCCGGCTCCGAGCGGGCCGTGGTGCTCAGCGGCGGCTACTAGAGGTCGCTGCCTATGCGGCTCGACTAGGTCGGCATGGTCTACCCGGCTCCAAGCGAGCCGTGGTGCTCGGCGGCGGCTGCTAGAGGTCGCTGGCTATGCGGCTCGACTAGTTCGGCACGGTCTACCCGGCTCCGAGCGGGCCGTGGTGCTCCGGAGCTTGCTGGGGGGTCGCTGTAGTTTCTTACCTACCGCTACGTCGACGTAGAGCGCCGCTTACCCTCGGCGCCGCTGCCGGTAGTCGGCGCCGTTCTTTACCGAAGCCGTTCTTTCTTACGCCTTCCGTTTTCGTCTGCAGGAGCGAGCGCGTGCTCGTCTCCAGAGGCGGCAACGAGCGGGCGCAGGCGAGCGCGGTTGAGCGCCGGGCTGTGGATTTTTTCGGTTGCGGCTTCCCGCCGCTCTTTCGCCATCCCTCGCTACGCGGCCTGCCCGCAGTCCGGATTTCCGGCTCGAACGGACCCCGCTCAAGTGCGCCGGCACGGTCCAACCGCTCCCGGCGGGCACCGCTCGGCTCGGACGTTCCTCGGAATCAGCCAAATGTCGCTCCCGTGGCGTCTCCGCAGGCAAAAACGCATAGCCGGCGCCGCAAAGCTCGCGAGCCGCACCGAGCCGGGGAAACCGTGCCGTGGAGCAGCTGTGGGGCTGATGTGGGTCAGATCTATGGGGCAGGAGCTGCTGTGGGTCAGATCTATGGGGCAGGAACAGATGTGGGCCTGATGTTGGTCAGATTTATGGAGCAGGAGCTGCTGTGTTGCAGATGTTGGTCAGATCTATGTTGCAGGAGCTGCTGTGGAGCAGATATAGGGCATATCTATGGGGCAGGAGCTGCTGTGAGGCTGATGGGTGTTAGATCTATGGGGAGGAGCTGCTGTGGTGCAGATGTGGGTCAGAGCTATGGGGCAGGAGCTGCTGTGGGGCAGAAGTGGGTAAGATCTATGGGGTAGGAGATGGTGTGTGGCATATGTGGGTCAGATCTATGGTGTAGGAGCTGCTGTGGGGCTGATGTGGGTGAGATCTATGGTGTAGGAGCTGCTGTGCAGCTGATGTGGTTCAGATCTATGGGCAGGAGCTTATGTAGGGAAGATTTGGGTCTGATCTATGGGTTAGGAACTGCTGTGGTTCAGATCTATGGGGCAGGAGCAGCTGTGGGGCACATGTGGGTCAGATCTATGGGTTAGGTGCTGCTTTGGGGAAAATGTGGGTCAGATCTATGGGGCAGGAGCTACTGTGGGGCACATGTGGGTCAGACCTATGGGGCAGGAGCTGCTGTGCGACATATGTGGGTCAGATCTATGGGGCAGGAGTTGCTGTGGGGCAGATGAGGGACATATCTATGGTGCAAAATCTGCTGTTGGACTGATGTGGGTCAGATCTATAAGTTTGGAGCTGCTGTGGGGCACATGTGTGTCAGATCTATGGGGCAGGAGCTGCTGTGGTAAGATCTATTTGGCAGGATCTGCTGTGAAGCAGATTTGGGTCAGATCTATGGGGCAGGAGCTGCTGTGTGGCAAATGTGGGTCAGATCTATGGGTCAGCAGCTGCTGTGGGTCTGATGTGGGTCAGATCTATGGGGCAGGAGCTGCTGTGTGTCAGATCTATGGGGCAGGAACAGATGTGGGCCTGATGTTGGTCAGATTTATGGAGCAGGAGCTGCTGTGTTGCAGATGTGGGTCAGATCTGTGGTGCAGGAGCTGCTGTGGGGCAGATGTAGGGCTTATCTATGGGGCAGGAGCTGCTGTGAGGCTGATGGGTGTTAGATCTATGGGGAGGAGCTGCTGTGGTGCAGATGTGGGTCAGAGCTATGGGGCAGGAGCTGCTGTGGGGCAGAAGTGGGTAAGATCTATCGGGTAGGAGATGGTGTGTGGCAGATGTGGGTCAGATCTATGGTGTAGGAGCTGCTGTGGGGCTGATGTGGGTCAGATCTATGGGGCAGGAGCTGCTGTGGTTAAGATCTATTTGGCAGGATCTGCTGTGGGGCAGATTTGGGTCAGATCTAAGGGGCAGGAGCTGCTGTGTGGAAAATGTGGGTCAGATCTATGGGGCAGGAGCTGCTTTGGGGCAGATGTAGGGCTTATCTATGGGGCAGGAGCTGCTGTGAGGCTGATGGGTGTTAGATCTATGGGGAGGAGCTGCAGTGGTGCAGATGTGGGTCAGAGCTATGGGGCAGGAGCTGCTGTGTGGCAGATGTGGGTCAGATCTATGGTGTAGGAGCTGCTGTGGGGCTGATGTGGGTCAGATCTATGGTGCAGGAGCTGCTGTGGTTAAGATCTATTTGGCAGGATCTGCTGTGGGGCAGATTTGGGTGAGATCTATGGGGCAGGAGCTGCAGTGGAGATGATGTACGTCAGATCTATGGGGCAGGAGCTGCTGTGGGGCTGCTGTGGGTCAAATCAATGGGGCAGAGCTGCTCTTGGGAACATGTGGGTCAGATCTATGGGGCAGGAGCTGCTGTGGGGCTGATGTGGGTCAGATCTATAGGGCAGGAGCTGCTGTGCGACAGATGTGGTTCAGATCAATGGGGCAGGAGCTGCTGTGGGGCTGATGTGGGTCAGGTCCTTGGGGCTGAAGCTGCTGTGGGTCATATCTATTGGGCAGCAGCTGCTTTACATATGATGTGTGTCAGGTCTATGGGGCAGGTGCTGCTGTGGGCCTGATGTGGGTTAGATCTACGGGGCAGGAGCTGTTGTGGGGCTGATGGGGGTCAGATCTATGGGGCAGGAGCTACTGTGCGGCTGATGGGGGTCAGATCTATGGGGCAGGATCTACTGTGGGGCAGATGTTGGTCTCATCTATGGGGCAGGAGCTGCTGTGCGACAGATGTGTGTCAGATCTATGGGGCAGGTGCTGCTGTGCGACATATGTGTGTCAGATCTATGGGGCAGGATCTGCTGTGGGGCTGATGTGGGAAAGATCTATGGGGCAGGAGATGCTTTGGGGCAGATGTGGGTCAGATCTATGGGGCAGGAGCTGCTGTGGGGCTGATGTGGGTCAGATCCTTGGGGCTGAAGCTGCTGTGGGTCATATCTAATGGGCTGCAGCTGCTTTACATATGATGTGTCTCAGATCTATGGGGCAGGAGCTGCTGTGGGGCTGATGTTGGTCTGATCTATGGGGCAGGAGCTGCTGCGGGGCTGATGGGGGTCAGATCTATGGGGCAGGAGCTGCTGTGTTGCAGATGTGGGTCAGATCTATGGGGCAGGAGCTGCTGTGGGGCAGATGTAATGCTTATCTATGGGGCAGGAGCTGCTGTGAGGCTGATGGGTGTTAGATCTATGGGGAGGAGCTGCTGTGGTGCAGATGTGGGTCAGAGCTATGGGTTAGGTGCTGCTTTGGGGAAAATGTGGGTCAGATCTATGGGGCAGGAGCTACTGTGGGGCACATGTGGGTCAGACCTATGGGGCAGGAGCTGCTGTGCGACATATGTGGGTCAGATCTATGGGGCAGGAGTTGCTGTGGGGCAGATGAGGGACATATCTATGGTGCAAAATCTGCTGTTGGACTGATGTGGGTCAGATCTATAAGTTTGGAGCTGCTGTGGAGCACATGTGTGTCAGATCTATGGGGCAGGAGCTGCTGTGGTTAAGATCTATTTGGCAGGATCTGCTGTGGGGCAGATTTGGGTCAGATCTATGGGGCAGGAGCTGCTGTGTGACAAATGTGGGTCAGATCTATGGGGCAGGAGCTGCTGTGGGTCAGATCTATGGGGCAGGAACAGATGTGGGCCTGATGTTGGTCAGATTTATGGAGCAGGAGCTGCTGTGTTGCAGATGTGGGTCAGATCTGTGGGGCAGGAGCTGCTGTGGGGCTGATGTAGTTTAGATCTATGGGGCAGGAGCTGTTGTGGGGCTGATGGGGGTCAGATCCTTAGGGCAGGAGCTACTGTGGGGCTGATGTTAGTCTGATCTATGGGGCAGGAGCTGCTGCGGGGCAGATTTGGGTCAGATCTATGGAGCAGGAGCTGCTGTGGGTCTGCTGTGGGTCAGATCTATGGGGCAGGAGCTGCTGTGGGGCAGATGTAGGGCTTATCTATGGGGCAGGAGCTGCTGTGAGGCTGATGGGTGTTAGATCTATGGGGAGGAGCTGCTGTGGTGCAGATGTGGGTCAGAGCTATGGGGCAGGAGCTGCTGTGGGGCAGAAGTGGGTAAGATCTATCGGGTAGGAGATGGTGTGTGGCAGATGTGAATCAGATCTATGGTGTAGGAGCTGCTGTGGGGCTGATGTGGGTCAGATCTATGGGGCAGGAGCTGCTGTGGTTAAGATCTATTTGGCAGGATCTGCTGTGGGGCAGATTTGGGTCAGATCTAAGGGGCAGGAGCTGCTGTGTGGCAAATGTGGGTCAGATCTATGGGTCAGGAGCTGCTTTGTGGCAGATGTGGGGCTTATCTATGGGGCAGGAGCTGCTGTGAGGCTGATGGGTGTTAGATCTATGGGGAGGAGCTGCTGTGGTGCAGATGTGGGTCAGAGCTATGGGGCAGGAGCTGCTGTGTGGCAGATGTGGGTCAGATCTATGGTGTAGGTGCTGCTGTGGGGCTGATGTGGGTCAGATCTATGGTGCAGGAGCTGCTGTGGTTAAGATCTATTTGGCAGGATCTGCTGTGGGGCAGATTTGGGTGAGATCTATGGGGCAGGAGCTGCAGTGGAGATGATGTACGTCAGATCTATGGGGCAGGAGCTGCTGTGCGACAGATGTGGGTCAGATCTATGGGGCAGAGCTGCTCTTGGGAACATGTGGGTCAGATCTATGGGGCAGGAGCTGCTGTGGGGCTGATGTGGGTCAGATCTATAGGGCAGGAGCTGCTGTGCGACAGATGTGGTTCAGATCTATGGGGCAGGAGCTGCTGTGGGGCTGATGTGGGTCAGGTCCTTGGGGCTGAAGCTGCTGTGGGTCATATCTATTGGGCAGCAGCTGCTTTACATATGATGTGTGTCAGATCTATGGGGTAGGAGCTGCTGTGGGCCTGATGTGGGTTAGATCTACGGGGCAGGAGCTGTTGTGGGGCTGATGGGGGTCAGATCTATGGGGCAGGAGCTACTGTGCGGCTGATGGGGGTCAGATCTATGGGGCAGGAGCTACTGTGGGGCAGATGTGTGTCAGATCTATGGGGCAGGTGCTGCTGTGCGACAGATGTGTGTCAGATCTATGGGGCAGGATCTGCTGTGGGGCTGATGTGGGAAAGATCTATGGGGCAGGAGATGCTTTGGGGCAGATGTGGGTCAGATCTATGGGGCAGGAGCTGCTGTGGGGCTGATGTGGGTCAGATCCTTGGGGCTGAAGCTGCTGTGGGTCACATCTAATGGGCTGCAGCTGCTTTACATATGATGTGTCTCAGATCTATGGGGCAGGAGCTGCTGTGGGGCTGATGTTGGTCTGATCTATGGGGCAGGAGCTGCTGCGGGGCTGATGGGGGTCAGATCTATGGGGCAGGAGCTGCTGTGGGGCAGATGTAGGGCTTATCTATGGGGCAGGAGCTGCTGTGAGGCTGATGGGTGTTAGATCTATGGGGAGGAGCTGCTGTGGTGCAGATGTGGGTCAGAGCTATGGGGCAGGAGCAGCTGTGGGTCAGAAGTGGGTAAGATCTATGGGGTAGGAGATGGTGTGTGGCAGATGTGGGTCAGATCTATGGTGTAGGAGCTGCTGTGGGGCTGACGTGGGTCAGATCTATGGGGCAGGAGCTGCTGTGGTTAAGATCTATTTGGCAGGATCTGCTGTGCGACAGATTTGGGTCAGATCTATGGGGCAGGAGCTGCAGTGGAGATGATGTACGTCAGATCTATGGGGCAGGAGCTGCTGTGGGGCTGCTGTGGGTCAGATCTATGGGGCAGGAGCTGCTTTACATATGATGTGTGTCAGATCTATGGGGCCGGAGCTGCAGTGGGGCTGATGGGGGTCAGATCTATGGGGCAGGAGCTACTGTGGGTCTGAAGTGGGTCAAATCAATGGGGCAGAGCTGCTCTTGGGAACATGTGGGTCAGATCTATGGGGCAGGAGATGCTGTGGGGCTGATGTGGGTCAGATCTATGGGGCAGGAGCTGCTGTGGGGCTGATGTTGGTCTGATCTATGGGGCAGGAGCTGCTGCGGGGCTGATTTGAATCAGATCTATGGGGCAGGAGCTGCTGTGGGGCTGATGTGGATTAGATCTATGGGGCAGGAGCTGTTGTGGGGCTGATGGGGGTCAGATCTATGGGGCAGGAGATGCTGTGGGTCAGATCTATGGGGCAGGAGCTGCTGTGGGGAACATGTGGGTCAGGTCTATGTGGCAGGAGCTGCTGTGGGGCAGATGTTGGTCAGATTTATGGAGCAGGAGCTGCTGTGGGTCTGCTGTGGGTCAGATCTATGGGGCAGGAGCTGCTGTGGGGCAGATGTAGGGCTTATCTATGGGGCAGGAGCTGATGTGAGGCTGATGGGTGTTAGATCTATGGGGAGGAGCTGCTGTGGTGCAGATGTGGGTCAGAGCTATGGGGCAGGAGCTGCTGTGTGGCAGAAGTGGGTAAGATCTATGGGGTAGGAGATGGTGTGTGGCAGATGTGGGTGAGATCTATGGTGTAGGAGATGCTGTGGGGCTGATGTGGGTCAGATCTATGGGGCAGGAGCTGCTGTGGTTAAGATCTATTTGGCAGGAGCTGCTGTGGGGCAGATTTGAGTCAGATCTATGGGGCAGGAGCTGCTGTGGGGCATATGTGGGTCAGATCTATATGGCAGGAGCTGCTGTGGGGCACATGTGGGTCAGACCTATGGGGCAGGAGCTGCTCTTGGGAACATGTGGGTCAGATCTATGGGGCAGGAGCTGCTGTGGGGCTGATGTGGGTCAGATCCTTGGGGCTGAAGCTGCTGTGGGTCATATCTCTTGGGCAGCAGCTGCTTTACATATGATGTGTGTCAGATCTATGGGGCAGGAGCTGCTGCGGGGCTGATTTGGGTCAGATCTATGGGGCAGGAGCTGCTGTGGGGCTGATATGGGTTAGATCTAGGGGGCAGGAGCTGTTGTGGGGCTGATGGGGGTCAGATCTATGGGGCAGGAGATGCTGTGGGTCAGATCTATGGGGCCGGAGCTGCTGTGGGGAACATGTGGGTCAGGTGTATGGGGCAGGAGCTGCTGTGGGGCAGATGTGGGTCAGATCTATGGGTCAGCAGCTGCTGTGGGTCTGATGTGGGTCAGATCTATGGGGCAGGAGCTGCTGTGGGGCTGATGTGGGTCATATCTATGGGGCAGGAACAGATTTGGGCCTGATGTTGGTCAGATTTATGGAGCAGGAGCTGCTGTGTTGCAGATGTGGGTCAGATCTATGGTGCAGGAGCTGCTGTGGGGCAGATGTAGGGCATATCTATGGGGCAGGAGCTGCTGTGAGGCTGATGGGTGTTACATCTATGGGGAGGAGCTGCTGTGGTGCAGATGTGGGTCAGAGCTATGGGGCAGGAGCTGCTGTGGGGCAGAAGTGGGTAAGATCTATGGGGTAGGAGATGGTGTGTGGCAGATGTGGGTCAGATCTATGGTGTAGGAGCTGCTGTGGGGCAGACGTGGGTCAGATCTATGGGGCAGGAGCTGCTGTGGTTAAGATCTATTTGGCAGGATCTGCTGTGGGTCAGATTTGGGGCAGATCTATGGGGCAGGAGCTACAGTGGAGATGATGTACATCAGATCTATGGGGTAGGAGCTGCTGTGGGGCTGCTGTGGGTTAGATCTATGGGGCAGGAGCTGTTGTGGGTCATATCTATTGGGCAGCAGCTGCTTTACATATGATATGTGTCAGATCTATGGGGCCGGAGCTGCAGTGGGGCTGATGGGGGTCAGATCTCTGGGGCAGGAGCTACTGTGGGGCTGATGTGGGTCAAATCAATGGGGCAGAGCTGCTCTTGGGAACATGTGGGTCAGATCTATGGGGCAGGAGCTGCTGTGGGGCTGATGTGGGTTAGATCTATGGGGCAGGAGCTGTTGTGGGGCTGATGGGGGTCAGATCTATGGGGCAGGAGCTACTGTGGGGCACATGTGGGTCAGACCTATGGGGCAGAAGCTGAAGAGGGGATGATGTAGGTAAGATCTTTGGGGCAGGAGCTGCTGTGGGTCAGATCTATGGGGCAGGAACAGATGTGGGCCTGATATTGGTCAGATTTATGGAGCAGGAGCTGCTGTGTTGCAGATGTGGGTCAGATCTATGGTGCAGGAGCTGCTGTGGGGCAGATATAGGGCATATCTATGGGGCAGGAGCTGCTGTGAGGCTGATGGGTGTTAGATCTATGGGAAGGAGCTGCTGTGGTGCAGATGTGGGTCAGAGCTATGGGGCAGGAGCTGCTGTGGGGCAGAAGTGGGTAAGATCTATCGGGTAGGAGATGGTGTGTGGCAGATGTGGGTCAGATCTATGGTGTAGGAGCTGCTGTGGGGCTGATGTGGGTCAGATCTATGGGGCAGGAGCTGCTGTGGTTAAGATCTATTTGGCAGGATCTGCTGTGGGGCAGATTTGGGTCAGATCTAAGGGGCAGGAGCTGCTGTGTGGCAAATGTGGGTCAGATCTATGGGTCAGGAGCTGCTTTGTGGCAGATGTAGGGCTTATCTATGGGGCAGGAGCTGCTGTGAGGCTGATGGGTGTTAGATCTATGGGGAGGAGCTGCTGTGGTGCAGATGTGGGTCAGAGCTATGGGGCAGGAGCTGCTGTGTGGCAGATGTGGGTCAGATCTATGGTGTAGGAGCTGCTGTGGGGCTGATGTGGGTCAGATCTATGGTGCAGGAGCTGCTGTGGTTAAGATCTATTTGGCAGGATCTGCTGTGGGGCAGATTTGGGTCAGATCTATGGGGCAGGAGCTGCAGTGGAGATGATGTACGTCAGATCTATGCGGCAGGAGCTGCTGTGGGGCTGATGTGGGTTAGATCTACGGGGCAGGAGCTGTTGTGGGGCTGATGGGGGTCAGATCTATGGGGCAGGAGCTACTGTGGGGCTGATGGGGGTCAGATCTATGGGGCAGGAGCTACTGTGGGGCTGATGTTGGTCTGATCTATGGGGCAGGATCTGCTGTGGGGCTGATGTGGGTTAGATCTATGGGGCAGGAGCTGTTGTGGGGCTGATGGGGGTCAGATCTATGGTGCAGGAGCTACTGTGCGTCAGATTTATGAGTCAGGAGCTGCTGTGTGGCTGATGTGGGTCAGATCTATGGAGCAGGAGCTGCTGTGGGGCATATGTGGGTCAGACCTATGGGGCAGAGCTGCTCTTGGGAACATGTGGGTCAGATCTATGGGGCAGGAGCTGCTGTGGGGCTGATGTGGGTCAGATCTATAGGGCAGGAGCTGCTGTGCGACAGATGTGGGTCAGATCTATGGGGCAGGAGCTGCTGTGGGGCTGATGTGGGTTAGATCTATGGGGCAGGAGATGCTGTGGGTCAGATCTATAGGGCAGGAGCTGCTGTGGGGAACATGTGGGTCAGGTCTATGGGGCAGGAGCTGCTGTTGGGCAGATGTGGGTCAGATCTATGCGTCAGCAGCTCCTGTGGGTCTGATGTGGGTCAGATCTATGGGGCAGGAGCTGCTGTGGGGCTGATGTGGGTAATATCTATGGGGCAAGAACAGATGTGGGCCTGATGTTGGTCAGATTTATGGAGCAGGAGCTGCTGTGTTGCAGATGTGGGTCAGATCTATGGTGCAGGAGCTGCTGTGGTGCAGATGTGGGTCAGAGCTATGGTGTAGGAGCTGCTGTGGGGCTGATGTGGGTCAGATCTATGGGGCAGGTGCTGCTGTGCGACATATGTGGGTCAGATCTATGGTGCAGGAGCTGCTGTGGGATATATGTAGGGCTTATCAATGGGGCAGGAGCTGCTGTGAGGCTGATGGGTGTTAGATCTATGGGGAGGAGCTGCTGTGGTGCAGATGTGGGTCAGAGCTATGGGGCAGGAGCTGCTGTGTGGAAGATGTGGGTCAGATCTATGGTGTAGGAGCTGCTGTGGGGCTGATGTGGGTCAGATCCTTGGGGCTGAAGCTGCTGTGGGTCATATCTATTGGGCAGCAGCTGCTTTACATATGATGTGTGTCAGATCTATGGGGCAGGAGCTGCTGTGGGGGTGATGTTGGTCTGATCTATGGGGCAGGAGCTGCTGCGGGGCTGATTTGGGTCAGATCTATGGGGCAGGAGCTGCTGTGGGGCTGATGTGGGTTAGATCTATGGGGCAAGATCTGTTGTGGGGCTGATGGGGGTCAGATCTATGGGGAAGGAGCTACTGTGGGGCTGATGGGGTTCAGGTCTATGGGGCAGGAGCTACTGTGGGGCTGATGTTGGTCTGATCTATGGGGCAGGAGCTGCTGTGCGACAGATGTGGGTCAGATCTATGGGGCAGGTGCTGCTGTGCGACATATGTGGGTCAGATCTATGGGGCAGGATCTTCTGTGGGGCTGATGTGGGAAAGATCTATGGGGCAGGAGCTGTTGTGGGGCTGATGGGGGTCAGATCTATGGGGCAGGAGCTACTGTGGGGCACATGTGGGTCAGATCTATGGGGCAGGAACAGATGTGGGCCTGATGTTGGTCAGATTTATGGGGCAGGAGCTGCTGTGTTGCAGATGTGGGTCAGATCTATGGTGCAGGAGCTGCTGTGGGGCAGATGTAGGGCATATCTATGGGGCAGGAGCTGCTGTGAGGCTGATGGGTGTTAGATCTATGGGGAGGAGCTGCTGTGGTGCAGATGTGGGTCAGAGCTATGGGCAGGAGCTGCTGTGGGGCAGAAGTGGGTAAGATCTATGGTGTAGGAGATGGTGTGTGGCAGATGTGGGTCAGATCTATGGTGTAGGAGCTGCTGTGGGGCAGATTTGTGTCAGATCTATGGGGCAGGAGCTGCTGTGTGGCAAATGTGGGTCAGATCTATGGGGCAGGAGCTACTGTGGGGCACATGTGGGTCAGACCTATGGGGCAGAAGCTGCTGAGGGGATGATCAGATCTATGGGGCAGGAGTTGCTGTGGGGCAGATGAGGGACATATCTATGGTGTAAAATCTGCTGTTGGACTGATGTGGGTTAGATCTATGGGGCAGGAGCTGTTGTGGGGCTGATGGTGGTCAGATCTATGGGCCAGGAGCTGCTGCGGGGCTGATTTGGGTCAGATCTATGGGTCAGCAGCTGCTGTGGGGCACATGTGTGTCAGACCTATGGGGCAGAAGCTGCAGAGGGGATGATGTGGGTCAGATCAATGAGTTTGGAGCTGCTGTGGGGCACATGTGGGTCAGATCTACGGGCCAGGAGCTGCTGCTGGGCTGATTTGGGTCAGATCTATGGGGCAGGAGCTGCTGTGGGGCTGATGTGGGTCAGATCTATGGGGCAGGAGCTGCTGTGGGTCAGATCTATGGGGCAGGAGATGCTTTGGGGCAGATTTTAGTCAGATCTATGGGGCAGGAGTTGCTGTGGGTCTGATGTGGGTCAGATCCTTGGGGCTGAAGCTGCTGTGGGTCATATCTATTGGGCAGCAGCTGCTTTACATATGATGTGTTTCAGATCAATGGGGCAGGAGCTGCTCGGCGGCGGCTACTAGAGGTCGCTGCCTATGCGGCTCGACTAGGTCGGCACGGTCTACCCGGCTCCGAGCGGGCCGTGGTGCTCAGCGGCGGCTACTAGAGGTCTCTGCCTATGCGGCTTGACTAGGTCGGCACAGTCTACCCGGCTCCGAGCGGGCCGTGGTGCTCGGCGGCGGCTGCTAGAGGTCGCTGGCTATGCGGCTCGCCTAGTTCGGCACGGTCTACCCGGCTCCGAGCGGGCCGTGGTGCTCCGGAGCTTGCTGGGGGGTCGCTGTAGTTTCTTACCTACCGCTACGTCGATGTAGAGCGCCGCTTACCCTCGGCGCCGCTGCCGGTAGTCGGCGCCGTTCTTTTCCGAAGCCGTTTTTTCTTACGCCTTCCTTTTTCGTCTGCAGGAGCGAGCGCGTGCTCGTCTCCAGAGGCGGCAACGAGCGGGTGCAGGCGAGCGCGGTTGAGCGCCGGGCTGTGGATTTTTTCGGTTGCGGCTTCCCGCCGCTCTTTCGCCATCCCTCGCTACGCGGCCTGCCCGCAGTCCGGATTTCCGGCTCGAACGGACCCCGCTCAAGTGGGCCGGCACGGTCCAACCGCTCCCGGCGGGCACCGCTCGGCTCGGACGTTCCTCGGAATCAGCCAAATGTCGCTCCCGTGGCGTCTCCGCAGGCAAAAACGCATAGCCGGCGCCGCAAAGCTCGCGAGCCGCACCGAGCCGGGGAAACCGTGCCGTGGAGCAGCTGTGGGGCTGATGTGGGTCAGATCTATGGGGCAGGAGCTGCTGTGGGTCAGATCTATGGGGCAGGAACAGATGTGGGCCTGATGTTGGTCAGATTTATGGAGCAGGAGCTGCTGTGTTGCAGATGTTGGTCAGATCTAAGTTGCAGGAGCTGCTGTGGAGCAGATATAGGGCATATCTATGGGGCAGGAACTGCTGTGAGGCTGATGGGTGTTAGATCTATGGGGAGGAGCTGCTGTGGTGCAGATGTGGGTCAGAGCTATGGGGCAGGAGCTGCTGTGGGGCAGAAGTGGGTAAGATCTATGGGGTAGGAGATGGTGTGTGGCATATGTGGGTAAGATCTATGGTGTAGGAGCTGCTGTGGGGCTGATGTGGCTGAGATCTATGGTGTAGGAGCTGCTGTGCAGCTGATGTGGTTCAGATCTATGGGCAGGAGCTTATGTAGGGAAGATTTGGGTCTGATCTATGGGTTAGGAACTGCTGTGGTTCAGATCTATGGGGCAGGAGCAGCTGTGGGGCACATGTGGGTCAGATCTATGGGTTAGGTGCTGCTTTGGGGAAAATGTGGGTCAGATCTATGGGGCAGGAGCTACTGTGGGGCACATGTGGGTCAGACCTATGGGGCAGGAGCTGCTGTGCGACATATGTGGGTCAGATCTATGGGGCAGGAGTTGCTGTGGGGCAGATGAGGGACATATCTATGGTGCAAAATCTGCTGTTGGACTGATGTGGGTCAGATCTATAAGTTTGGAGCTGCTGTGGAGCACATGTGTGTCAGATCTATGGGGCAGGAGCTGCTGTGGTTAAGATCTATTTGGCAGGATCTGCTGTGGGGCAGATTTGGGTCAGATCTATGGGGCAGGAGCTGCTGTGTGGCAAATGTGGGTCAGATCTATGGGGCAGGAGCTGCTGTGGGTCAGATCTATGGGGCAGGAACAGATGTGGGCCTGATGTTGGTCAGATTTATGGAGCAGGAGCTGCTGTGTTGCAGATGTGGGTCAGATCTATGGTGCAGGAGCTGCTGTGGGGCAGATATAGGGCATATCTATGGGGCAGGAGCTGCTGTGAGGCTGATGGGTGTTAGATCTATGGGAAGGAGCTGCTGTGGTGCAGATGTGGGTCAGAGCTATGGGGCAGGAGCTGCTGTGGGGCAGAAGTGGGTAAGATCTATCGGGTAGGAGATGGTGTGTGGCAGATGTGGGTCAGATCTATGGTGTAGGAGCTGCTGTGGGGCTGATGTGGGTCAGATCTATGGGGCAGGAGCTGCTGTGGTTAAGATCTATTTGGCAGGATCTGCTGTGGGGCAGATTTGGGTCAGATCTAAGGGGCAGGAGCTGCTGTGTGGCAAATGTGGGTAAGATCTATGGGTCAGGAGCTGCTTTGTGGCAGATGTAGGGCTTATCTATGGGGCAGGAGCTGCTGTGAGGCTGATGGGTGTTAGATCTATGGGGAGGAGCTGCTGTGGTGCAGATGTGGGTCAGAGCTATGGGGCAGGAGCTGCTGTGTGGCAGATGTGGGTCAGATCTATGGTGTAGGAGCTGCTGTGGGGCTGATGTGGGTCAGATCTATGGTGCAGGAGCTGCTGTGGTTAAGATCTATTTGGCAGGATCTGCTGTGGGGCAGATTTGGGTGAGATCTATGGGGCAGGAGCTGCAGTGGAGATGATGTACGTCAGATCTATGGGGCAGGAGCTGCTGTGGGGCTGCTGTGGGTCAAATCAATGGGGCAGAGCTGCTCTTGGGAACATGTGGGTCAGATCTATGGGGCAGGAGCTGCTGTGGGGCTGATGTGGGTCAGATCTATAGGGCAGGAGCTGCTGTGCGACAGATGTGGTTCAGATCTATGGGGCAGGAGCTGCTGTGGGGCTGATGTGGGTCAGGTCCTTGGGGCTGAAGCTGCTGTGGGTCATATCTATTGGGCAGCAGCTGCTTTACATATGATGTGTGTCAGATCTATGGGGCAGGAGCTGCTGTGGGCCTGATGTGGGTTAGATCTACGGGGCAGGAGCTGTTGTGGGGCTGATGGGGGTCAGATCTATGGGGCAGGAGCTACTGTGCGGCTGATGGGGGTCAGATCTATGGGGCAGGAGCTACTGTGGGGCAGATGTTGGTCTCATCTATGGGGCAGGAGCTGCTGTGCGACAGATGTGTGTCAGATCTATGGGGCAGGATCTGCTGTGGGGCTGATGTGGGAAAGATCTATGGGGCAGGAGATGCTTTGGGGCAGATGTGGGTCAGATCTATGGGGCAGGAGCTGCTGTGGGGCTGATGTGGGTCAGATCCTTGGGGCTGAAGCTGCTGTGGGTCATATCTAATGGGCTGCAGCTGCTTTACATATGATGTGTCTCAGATCTATGGGGCAGGAGCTGCTGTGGGGCTGATGTTGGTCTGATCTAAGGGGCAGGAGCTGCTGCGGGGCTGATGGGGGTCAGATCTATGGGGCAGGAGCTGCTGTGGGGCAGATGTAAGGCTTATCTATGGGGCAGGAGCTGCTGTGAGGCTGATGGGTGTTAGATCTATGGGGAGGAGCTGCTGTGGTGCAGATGTGGGTCAGAGCTATGGGGCAGGAGCAGCTGTGGGTCAGAAGTGGGTAAGATCTATGGGGTAGGAGATGGTGTGTGGCAGATGTGGGTCAGATCTATGGTGTAGGAGCTGCTGTGGGGCTGACGTGGGTCAGATCTATGGGGCAGGAGCTGCTGTGGTTAAGATCTATTTGGCAGGATCTGCTGTGCGACAGATTTGGGTCAGATCTATGGGGCAGGAGCTGCAGTGGAGATGATGTACGTCAGATCTATGGGGCAGGAGCTGCTGTGGGGCTGCTGTGGGTCAGATCTATGGGGCAGGAGCTGCTTTACATATGATGTGTGTCAGATCTATGGGGCCGGAGCTGCAGTGGGGCTTATGGGGGTCAGATCTATGGGGCAGGAGCTACTGTGGGTCTGAAGTGGGTCAAATCAATTGGGCAGAGCTGCTCTTGGGAACATGTGGGTCAGATCTATGGGGCAGGAGCTGCTGTGGGGCTGATGTGGGTCAGATCTATGGGGCAGGAGCTGCTGTGGGGCTGATGTTGGTCTGATCTATGGGGCAGGAGCTGCTGCGGGGCTGATTTGAATCAGATCTATGGGGCAGGATCTGCTGTGGGGCTGATGTGGATTAGATCTATGGGGCAGGAGCTGTTGTGGGGCTGATGGGGGTCAGATCTATGGGGCAGGAGCTGCTGTGGGTCAGATCTATGTGGCAGGAGCTGCTGTGGGGCAGATGTGGGTCAGATCTATGGGTCAGCAGCTGCTGTGGGTCTGCTGTGGGTCAGATCTATGGGGCAGGAACAGATGTGGGCCTGATGTTGGTCAGATTTATGGAGCAGGAGCTGCTGTGTTGCAGATGTGGGTCAGATCTATGGTGCAGGAGCTGCTGTGGGGCAGATGTAGGGCTTATCTATGGGGCAGGAGCTGCTGTGAGGCTGATGGGTGTTAGATCTATGGGGAGGAGCTGCTGTGGTGCAGATGTGGGTCAGAGCTATGGGGCAGGAGCTGCTGTGTGGCAGAAGTGGGTAAGATCTATGGGGTAGGAGATGGTGTGTGGCAGATGTGGGTGAGATCTATGGTGTAGGAGATGCTGTGGGGCGGATGTGGGTCAGATCTATGGGGCAGCAGCTGCTGTGGTTAAGATCTATTTGGCAGGAGCTACTGTGGGGCCGATTTGAGTCAGATCTATGGGGCAGGAGCTGCTGTGGGGCATATGTGGGTCAGATCTATATGGCAGGAGCTGCTGTGGGGCACATGTGGGTCAGACCTATGGGGCAGGAGCTGCTCTTGGGAACATGTGGGTCAGAGCTATGGGGCAGGAGCTGCTGTGTGGCAGATGTGGGTCAGATCTATGGTGTAGGAGCTGCTGTGGGGCTGATGTGGGTCAGATCTATGGTGCAGGAGCTGCTGTGGTTAAGATCTATTTGGCAGGATCTGCTGTGAGGCAGATTTGGGTCAGATCTATGGGGCAGGAGCTGCAGTGGAGATGATGTACGTCAGATCTATGGGGCAGGAGCTGCTGTGGGGCTGCTGTGGGTTAGATCTACGGGGCAGGAGCTGTTGTGGGGCTGATGGGGGTCAGATCTATGGGGCAGGAGCTACTGTGGGGCTGATGGGGGTCAGATCTATGGGGCAGGAGCTACTGTGGGGCTGATGTTGGTCTCATCTATGGGGCAGGAGCTGCTGTGCGACATATGTGTCTCAGATCTATGGGGCCGGAGCTGCAGTGGGGCTGATGGTGGTCAGATCTATGGGGCAGGAGCTACTGTGGGTCTGAAGTGGGTCAAATCAATGGGGCAGAGCTGCTCTTGGGAACATGTGGGTCAGATCTATGGGGAGGAGCTGCTGTGGGGCTGATGTGGGTCAGATCTATGGGGCAGGAGCTACTGTGGGGCTGATGTTGGTCTGATCTATGGGGCAGGAGCTGCTGCGGGGCTGATTTGGGTCAGATCTATGGGGCAGGAGCTGCTGTGGGGCTGATGTGGGTTAGATCTATGGGGCAGGAGCTGTTGTGGGGCTGATGGGGGTCAGATCTATGGGGCAGGAGCTACTGTGGGTCAGATTTATGAGTCAGGAGCTGCTGTGTGGCTGATGTGGGTCAGATCTATGGGGCAGGAGCTGCTGTGGGGCATATGTGGGTCAGATCTATATGGCAGGAGCTGCTGTGGGGCACATGTGGGTCAGACCTATGGGGCAGGAGTTGCTGTGGGGCAGATGAGGGACATATCTATGGTGCAAAATCTGCTGTTGGACTGATGTGGGTCAGATCTATGAGTTTGGAGCTGCTGTGGGGCACATGTGGGTCAGATCAATGGGCCAGGAGCTGCTGTGGGTCTGATGTGGGACAGA
Organism: Coturnix japonica; assembly: GCF_054131305.1. NCBI lineage: Eukaryota > Metazoa > Chordata > Aves > Galliformes > Phasianidae > Coturnix > Coturnix japonica. Next base: position 13,292,707 of record NC_140671.1, on the reverse strand, counting down.
TCTATGGGGCAGGAGCTGCTGTGGGGCTGCTGTGAGTTAGATCTATGGGTCAGGAGATGTTGTGGGTCATATCTATTGGGCAGCAGCTACTGTACATATGATGTGTGTCAGATCTATGGGGCCGGAGCTGCAGTGGGGCCGATGGGGGTCAGATCTATGGGCAGGAGCTACTCTGGGGCTGATGTGGGTCAAATCAATGGGGCAGAGCTGCTCTTGGGAACATGTGGGTCAGATCTATGGGGCAGGAGATGCTGTGGGTCAGATCTATGGGGCAGGACCTGCTGTGGGGAACATGTGGGTCAGGTCTATGTGGCAGGAGCTGCTGTGGGGCAGATGTGGGTAAGATCTATGGGTCAGCAGCTGCTGTGGGTCTGCTGTGGGTCAGATCTATGGGGCAGGAACAGATGTGGGCCTGATGTTGGTCAGATTTATGGAGCAGGAGCTGCTGTGTTGCAGATGTGGGTCAGATCTATGGTGCAGGAGCTGCTGTGGGGCAGATGTAGGGCATATCTATGGGGCAGGAGCTGCTGTGAGGCTGATGGGTGTTAGATCTATGGGGAGGAGCTGCTGTGGTGCAGATGTGGGTCAGAGCTATGGGGCAGGAGCTGCTGTGTGGCAGATGTGGGTCAGATCTATGGTGTAGGAGCTGCTGTGGGGCTGATGTGGGTCAGATCTATGGGGCAGGTGCTGCTGTGCGACATATGTGGGTCAGATCTATGGGGCAGGATCTGCTGTGGGGCTGATGTGGGAAAGATCTATGGGGCAGGAGATGCTTTGGGGCAGATGTGGGTCAGATCTATGGGGCAGGAGTTGCTGTGGGGCTGATGTGTGTCAGATCCTTGGGGCTGAAGCTGCTGTGGGTCATATCTATTGGGCAGCAGCTGCTTTACATATGATGTGTGACAGATCTATGGGGCAGGAGCTGCTGTGGGACTGATGTGGGTTAGATCTATGGGGCAGGAGCTGTTGTGGGGCTGTTGGGGGTCAGATCTATGGGGCAGGAGCTGTTGTGGGGCTGATGTGGGAAAGATCTATTGGGCAGGAGCTGCTGTGGGCCTGATGTGGGTTAGATCTACGGGGCAGGAGCTGTTGTGGGGCTGATGGGGGTCAGATCTATGGGGTAGGAGCTACTGTGGGGCTGATGTTGGTCTCATCTATGGGGCAGGAGCTGCTGTGCGACAGATGTGTGTCAGATCTATGGGGCAGGATCTGCTGTGGGACTGATGTGGGAAAGATCTATGGGGTAGGAGATGATTTGGGGCAGATGTGGGTCAGATCTATGGGGCAGGAGCTGCTGTGGGGCTGATGTGGGTCAGATCCTTGGGGCTGAAGCTGCTGTGGGTCATATCTAATGGGCAGCAGCTGCTTTACATATGATGTGTGTCAGATCTATGGGGCAGGAGCTGCTGTGGGGCTGATGTTGGTCTGATCTATGGGGCAGGAGCTGCTGCGGGGCTGATGGGGGTCAGATCTATGGGGCAGGAGCTGCTGTGGGGCTGATGTGGGTCAGATCTATGGGGCAGGAGCTGTTGTGGGGCTGATGGGGGTCAGATCTATGGGGCAGGAGCTGCTGTGGGTCAGATCTATGGGGCAGGAACAGATGTGGGCCTGATGTTGGTCAGATTTATGGAGCAGGATCTGCTGTGTTGCAGATGTGGGTCAGGTCTATGGGGCAGGAGCTGCTGTGGGGCAGATGTAGGGCATATCTATGGGGCAGGAGCTGCTGTGAGGCTGATGGGTGTTAGATCTATGGGGAGGAGCTGCTGTGGTGCAGATGTGGGTCAGAGCTATGGGGCAGGAGCTGCTGTGGGTCAGAAGTTGGTAAGATCTATGGGGTAGGAGATGGTGTGTGGCAGATGTGGGTCAGATCTATGGTGTAGGAGCTGCTGTGGGGCTGACGATGGGTCAGATCTATGGGGCAGGAGCTGCTGTGGTTAAGATCTATTTGGCAGGATCTGCTGTGCGACAGATTTGGGTCAGATCTATGGGGCAGGAGCTGCAGTGGAGATGATGTACGTCAGATCTATGGGGCAGGAGCTGCTGTGGGGCTGCTGTGGGTTAGATCTATGGGGCAGGAGCTGTTGTGGGTCATATCTATTGGGCAGCAGCTGCTTTACATATGATGTGTGTCAGATCTATGGGGCCGGAGCTGCAGTGGGGCTAATGGGGTTCAGATCTATGGGGCAGGAGCTACTGTGGGTCTGAAGTAGGTCAAATCAATGGGGCAGAGCTGCTCTTGGGAACATGTGGGTCAGATCTATGGGGCAGGATCTGCTGTGGGGCTGATGTGGGTCAGATCTATGGGGCAGGAGCTACTGTGGGGCTGATGTTGTTCTGATCTATGGGGCAGGAGCTGCTGCGGGGCTGATTTGGGTCAGATCTATGGGGCAGGAGCTGCTGTGGGGCTGATGTGGGTTAGATCTATGGGGCAGGAGCTGTTGTGGGGCTGATGGGGGTCAGATCTATGGGGCAGGAGCTACTGTGGGTCAGATTTATGAGTCAGGAGCTGCAGTGTGGCTGATGTGGGTCATATCTATGGGGCAGGAGCTGCTGTGGGGCATATGTGGGTCAGATCTATATGGCATGAGCTGCTGTGGGGCACATGTGGGTCAGACCTATGGGGCAGGAGTTGCTGTGGGGCAGATGAGGGACATATCTATGGTGCAAAATCTGCTGTTGGACTTATGTGGGTCAGATCTATGAGTTTGGAGCTGCTGTGGGGCACATGTGGGTCAGATCAATGCGCCAGGAGCTGCTGTGGGTCTGATGTGGGACAGATCTATGGGGCAGGAGCTGCTGTGGGGCTGCTGTGGGTTAGAACTATGGGGCAGGAGCTGTTGTGGGTCATATCTATTGGGCAGCAGCTGCTTTACATATGATGTGTATCAGATCTATGGGGCAGGAGCTACTCTGGGGCTGATGTGGGTCAAATCAATGGGGCAGAGCTGCTCTTGGGAACATGTGGGTCAGGTCTATGGGGCAGGAGATGCTGTGGGTCAGATCTATGGGGCAGGAGCTGCTGTGGGGAACATGTGGGTCAGGTCTATGGGGCAGGAGCTGCTGTGGGGCAGATGTGGGCAGATCTATGGGGCAGGAGCTGCTGTGGGTCAGATCTATGGGGCAGGAACAGATGTGGGCCTGATGTTGGTCAGATTTATGGAGCAGGAGCTGCTGTGTTGCAGATGTGGGTCAGATCTATGGTGCAGGAGCTGCTGTGGGGCAGATGTAGGGCATATCTATGGGGCAGGAGCTGCTGTGAGGCTGAAGGGTGTTAGATCTATGGGGAGGAGCTGCTGTGGTGCAGATGTGGGTCAGAGCTATTGGGCAGGAGCTGCTGTGGGGCAGAAGTGGGTAAGATCTATGGGGTAGGAGATGGTGTGTGGCAGATGTGGGTCAGATCTATGGTGTAGGAGCTGCTGTGGGGCTGATGTGGGTCAGATCTATGGGGCAGGAGCTGCTGTGGTTAAGATCTATTTGGCAGGATCTGCTGTGGGGCAGATTTGAGTCAGATCTATATGGCAGGAGCTGCTGTGGGGCACATGTGGGTCAGACCTATGGGGCAGGAGCTGCTCTTGGGAACATGTGGGTCAGATCTATGGGGCAGGAGCTGCTGTGGGGCTGATGTGGGTCAGATCCTTGGGGCTGAAGCTGCTGTGGGTCATATCTAATGGGCAGCAGCTGCTTTACATATGATGTGTGTCAGATCTATGGGGCAGGAGCTGCTGTGGGGCTGATGTTGGTCTGATCTATGGGGCAGGAGCTGCTGCGGGGCTGATGGGGGTCAGATCTATGGGGCAGGAGCTGCTGTGGGGCTGATGTGGGTCAGATCTATGGGGCAGGAGCTGTTGTGGGGCTGATGGGGGTCAGATCTATGGGGCAGGAGCTGCTGTGGGTCAGATCTATGGGGCAGGAACAGATGTGGGCCTGATGTTGGTCAGATTTATGGAGCAGGATCTGCTGTGTTGCAGATGTGGGTCAGATCTATGGTGCAGGAGCTGCTGTGGGGCAGATGTAGGGCATATCTATGGGGCAGGAGCTGCTGTGAGGCTGATGGGTGTTAGATCTATGGGGAGGAGCTGCTGTGGTGCAGATGTGGGTCAGAGCTATGGGGCAGGAGCTGCTGTGGGTCAGAAGTTGGTAAGATCTATGGGGTAGGAGATGGTGTGTGGCAGATGTGGGTCAGATCTATGGTGTAGGAGCTGCTGTGGGGCTGACGATGGGTCAGATCTATGGGGCAGGAGCTGCTGTGGTTAAGATCTATTTGGCAGGATCTGCTGTGCGACAGATTTGGGTCAGATCTATGGGGCAGGAGCTGCAGTGGAGATGATGTACGTCAGATCTATGGGGCAGGAGCTGCTGTGGGGCTGCTGTGGGTTAGATCTATGGGGCAGGAGCTGTTGTGGGTCATATCTATTGGGCAGCAGCTGCTTTACATATGATGTGTGTCAGATCTATGGGGCCGGAGCTGCAGTGGGGCTGATGGGGGTCAGATCTATGGGGCAGGAGCTACTGTGGGTCTGAAGTAGGTCAAATCAATGGGGCAGAGCTGCTCTTGGGAACATGTGGGTCAGATCTATGGGGCAGGATCTGCTGTGGGGCTGATGTGGGTCAGATCTATGGGGCAGGAGCTACTGTGGGGCTGATGTTGTTCTGATCTATGGGGCAGGAGCTGCTGCGGGGCTGATTTGGGTCAGATCTATGGGGCAGGAGCTGCTGTGGGGCTGATGTGGGTTAGATCTATGGGGCAGGAGCTGTTGTGGGGCTGATGGGGGTCAGATCTATGGGGCAGGAGCTACTGTGGGTCAGATTTATGAGTCAGGAGCTGCAGTGTGGCTGATGTGAGTCATATCTATGGGGCAGGAGCTGCTGTGGGGCATATGTGGGTCAGATCTATATGGCATGAGCTGCTGTGGGGCACATGTGGGTCAGACCTATGGGGCAGGAGTTGCTGTGGGGCAGATGAGGGACATATCTATGGTGCAAAATCTGCTGTTGGACTGATGTTGGTCAGATCTATGAGTTTGGAGCTGCTGTGGGGCACATGTGGGTCAGATAAATGCGCCAGGAGCTGCTGTGGGTCTGATGTGGGACAGATCTATGGGGCAGGAGCTGCTGTGGGGCTGCTGTGGGTTAGAACTATGGGGCAGGAGCTGTTGTGGGTCATATCTATTGGGCAGCAGCTGCTTTACATATGATGTGTATCAGATCTATGGGGCCGGAGCTGCAGTGGGGCCGATGGGCGTCAGATCTATGGGGCAGGAGCTACTCTGGGGCTGATGTGGGTCAAATCAATGGGGCAGAGCTGCTCTTGGGAACATGTGGGTCAGGTCTATGGGGCAGGAGATGCTGTGGGTCAGATCTATGGGGCAGGAGCTGCTGTGGGGAACATGTGGGTCAGGTCTATGGGGCAGGAGCTGCTGTGGGGCAGATGTGGGCAGATCTATGGGGCAGGAGCTGCTGTGGGTCAGATCTATGGGGCAGGAACAGATGTGGGCCTAATGTTGGTCAGATCTATGGTGCAGGAGCTGCTGTGGTGCAGATGTGGGTCAGAGCTATTGGGCAGGAGCTGCTGTGGGGCAGAAGTGGGTAAGATCTATGGGGTAGGAGATGGTGTGTGGCAGATGTGGGTCAGATCTATGGTGTAGGAGCTGCTGTTTGGCTGATGTGGGTCAGATCTATGGGGCAGGAGCTGCTGTGGTTAAGATCTATTTGGCAGGATCTGCTGTGGGGCAGATTTGAGTCAGATCTATGGGGCAGGAGCTGCTGTGAGGCATATGTGGGTCAGATCTATATGGCAGGAGCTGCTGTGGGGCACATGTGGGTCAGACCTATGGGTTAGGAGCTGCTCTTGGGAACATGTGGGTCAGATCTATGGGGCAGGAGCTGCTGTGGGGCTGATGTGGGTCAGATCCTTGGGGCTGAAGCTGCTGTGGGTCATATCTATTGGGCAGCAGCTGCTTTACATATGATGTGTGTCAGATCTATGGGGCAGGAGCTGCTGTGGGGCTGATGTGGGTCAGATCTATGGGGCAGGAGCTACTGTGGGGCTGTTGGGGGTCAGATCTATGGGGCAGGAGCTACTGTTGCGCTGATGTTGGTCTCATCTATGGGGCAGGAGCTGCTGTGCGACAGATGTGGGTCAGATCTATGAGGCAGGAGCTGCTGTGCGACATATGTGGGTCAGATCTATGGGGCAGGATCTGCTGTGGGGCTGATGTGGGTTCGATCTATGGGGCAGGAGATGCTTTGGGGCAGATGTGGGTCAGATCTATGGGGCAGGAGTTGCTGTGGGGCTGATGTGGGTCAGTTCTATGGGGCAGGAGCTGCTGTGGGGCTGATGTGGGTTAGATCTATGGGGCAGGAGCTGTTGTGGGGCTGATGGGGTCAGATCTAAGAGGGCAGGAGCTACTGTGGGGCTGATGTTGGTCTGATCTATAAGGCAGGAGCTGCTGCGGGGCTGATTTGGGTCAGATCTATGGGGCAGCAGCTGCTGTGGGGCTGATATGGGTTAGATCTAGGCGGCAGGAGCTGTTGTGGGGCTGATGGGGATCAGATCTATGGGGCAGGAGATGCTGTGGGTCAGATCTATGGGGCCGGAGCTGCTGTGGGGAACATGTGGGTCAGGTCTATGGGGCAGGAGCTGCTGTGGGGCAGATGTGGGTCAGATCTATGGGTCAGCAGCTGCTGTGGGCCTGATGTGGGTCAGATCTATGGGGCAGGAGCTGCTGTGGGGCTGATGTGGGTCAGATCTATGGGGCAGGAACAGATGTGGGCCTGATGTTGGTCAGATTTATGGAGCAGGATCTGCTGTGTTGCAGATGTGGGTCAGATCTATGGTGCAGGAGCTGCTGTGGGGCAGATGTAGGGCTTATCTATGGGGCAGGAGCTGCTGTGAGGCTGATGGGTGTTAGATCTATGGGGAGGAGCTCCTGTGGTGCAGATGTGGGTCAGAGCTATGGGGCAGGAGCTGCTGTGGGGCAGAAGTGGGTAAGATCTATGGGGTAGGAGATGGTGTGTGGCAGATGTGGGTCAGATCTATGGTGTAGGAGCTGCTGTGGGGCAGATGTAGGGCTTATCTATGGGGCAGGAGCTGCTGTGAGGCTGATGGGTGTTAGATCTATGGGGAGGAGCTGCTGTGGTGCAGATGTGGGTCAGAGCTATGGGGCAGGAGCTGCTGTGTGGCAGATGTGGGTCAGATCTATGGTGTAGGAGCTGCTGTGGGGCTGATGTGGGTCAGATCTATGGTGCAGGAGCTGCTGTGGTTAAGATCTATTTGGCAGGATCTGCTGTGGGGCAGATTTGGGTCAGATCTATGGGGCAGGAGCTGCAGTGGAGATGATGTACGTCAGATCTATGGGGCAGGAGCTGCTGTGGGGCTGATGTGGGTTAGATCTATGGGGCAGGAGCTGTTGTGGGGCTGATGGGGGTCAGATCTATGGGGCAGGAGCTACTGTGGGGCTGATGGGGGTCAGATCTATGGGGCAGGAGCTACTGTGGGGCTGATGTTGGTCTCATCTATGGGGCAGGAGCTGCTGTGCGACAGATGTGTGTCAGATCTATGGGGCAGGTGCTGCTGTGCGACATATGTGTCTCAGATCTATGGGGCCGGAGCTGCAGTGCGGCTGATGGGGGTCAGATCTATGGGGCAGGAGCTACTGTGGGTCTGAAGTGGGTCAAATCAATGGGGCAGAGCTGCTCTTGGGAACATGTGGGTCAGATCTATGGGGAGGAGCTGCTGTGGGGCTGATGTGGGTCAGATCTATGGGGCAGGAGCTGCTGTGGTTAAGATCTATTTGGCAGGATCTGCTGTGGGGCAGATTTGGGTCAGATCTATGGGGCAGGAGCTGCAGTGGGGCTGCTGTGTGTCAGATCCTTGGGGCTGAAGCTGCTGTGGGTCATATCTATTGGGCAGCAGCTGCTTTACATATGATGTGTGACAGATCTATGGGGCAGGAGCTGCTGTGGGGCTGATGTGGGTTAGATCTATGGGGCAGGAGCTGTTGTGGGGCTGATGGGGGTCAGATCTATGGGGCAGGAGCTACTGTGGGGCACATGTGGGTCAGACCTATGGGGCAGAAGCTGAAGAGGGGATGATGTAGGTCAGATCTATGGGGCAGGAGTTGCTGTGGGGCAGATGAGGGACATATCTATGGTGCAAAATCTGCTGTTGGACTGATGAGGGTCAGATCTATGAGTTTGGAGCTGCTGTGGGGCACATGTGGGTCAGATCTATGGGCCAGGAGCTGCTGCGGGGCTGATTTGGGTCAGATCTATAAGGCAGGAGCTGCTGTGGGGCTGATGTGGGTCAGATCTATGGGGCAGGAGCTGCTGTGCGTCAGATTTATGGGGCAGGAACAGATATGGGCCTGATGTTGGTCAGATTTATGGAGCAGGAGCTGCTGTGTTGCAGATGTGGGTCAGATCTATGGTGCAGGAGCTGCTGTGGGGCAGATATAGGGCATATCTATGGGGCAGGAGCTGCTGTGAGGCTGATGGGTGTTAGATCTATGGGGAGGAGCTGCTGTGGTGCAGATGTGGGTCAGAGCTATGGGGCAGGAGCTGCTGTGTGGCAGATGTGGGTCAGATCTCTGGTGTAGGAGCTGCTGTGGGGCTGATGTGGGTCAGATCTATGGTGCAGGAGCTGCTGTGGTTAAGATCTATTTGGCAGGATCTGCTGTGGGGCAGATTTGGGTGAGATCTATGGGGCAGGAGCTGCAGTGGAGATGATGTACGTCAGATCTATGGGGCAGGAGCTGCTGTGGGGCTGATGTGGGTCAGATCTATAGGGCAGGAGCTGCTGTGCGACAGATGTGGTTCAGATCTATGGGGCAGGAGCTGCTGTGGGGCTGATGTGGGTCAGGTCCTTGGGGCTGAAGCTGCTGTGGGTCATATCTATTGGGCAGCAGCTGCTTTACATATGATGTGTGTCAGATCTATGGGGCAGGAGCTGCTGTGGGCCTGATGTGGGTTAGATCTACGGGGCAGGAGCTGTTGTGGGGCTGATGGGGGTCTGATCTATGGGGCAGGAGCTGTTGTGGGGCTGATGGGGGTCAGATCTATGGGGCAGGAGCTACTTTGGGGCTGATGGGGGTCAGATCTATGGGGCAGGAGCTACTGTGGTGCTGATGTTGGTCTCATCTATGGGGCAGGAGCTGCTGTGCGACAGATGTGTGTCAGATCTATGGGGCAGGTGCTGCTGTGCGACATATGTGTGTCAGATCTATGGGGCAGGATCTGCTGTGGGGCTGATGTGGGAAAGATCTATGGGGCAGGAGATGCTTTGGGGCAGATGTGGGTGAGATCTATGGGGCAGGAGCTGCTGTGGGGCTGATGTGGGTCAGATCCTTGGGGCTGAAGCTGCTGTGGGTCATATCTAATGGGCAGCAGCTGCTTTACATATGATGTGTGTCAGATCTATGGGGCAGGAGCTGCTGTGGGGCTGATGTTGGTCTGATCTATGGGGCAGGAGCTGCTGCGGGGCTGATGGGGGTCAGATCTATGGGGCAGGAGCTGCTGTGGGGCTGATGTGGGTCAGATCTAAGGGGCAGGAGCTGTTGTGGGGCTGATGGGGGTCAGATCTATGGGGCAGGAGATGCTGTGGGTCAGATCTATGGGGCAGGAGCTGCTGTGGGTCAGATCTATGGGGCAGGATCTGCTGTGGGCCTGATGTTGGTCAGATTTATGGAGCAGGATCTGCTGTGTTGCAGATGTGGGTCAGATCTATGGTGCAGGAGCTGCTGTGGGGCAGATGTAGGGCATATCTATGGGGCAGGAGCTACTGTGAGGCTGATGGGTGTTAGATCTATGGGGAGGAGCTGCTGTGGTGCAGATGTGGGTCAGATCTATGGTGCAGGAGCTGCTGTGGTTAAGATCTATTTGGCAGGATCTGCTGTGCGACAGATTTGGGTCAGATCTATGGGGCAGGAGCTGCAGTGGAGATGATGTACGTCAGATCTATGGGGCAGGAGCTGCTGTGGGGCTGCTGTGGGTTAGATCTATGGGGCAGGAGCTGTTGTGGGTCATATCTATAGGGCAGCAGCTGCTTTACATATGATGTGTGTCAGATCTATGGGGCCGGAGCTGCAGTGGGGCCGATGGGGGTCAGATCTATGGGGCAGGAGCTACTGTGGGGCTGATGTGGGTCAAATCAATGGGGCAGAGCTGCTCTTGGGAACATGTGGGTCAGATCTATGGGGCAGGAGATGCTGTGGGTCAGATCTATGGGGCAGGAGCTGCTGTGGGGAACATGTGGCTCAGGTCTATGTGGCAGGAGCTGCTGTGGGGCAGATGTGGGTCAGATCAATGGGTCAGCAGCTGCTGTGGGCCTGATGTGGGTCAGATCTATGGGGCAGGAGCTGCTGAGAGGCTGATGGGTGTTAGATCTATGGGGAGGAGCTGCTGTGGTGCAGATGTGGGTCAGATCTATGGGGCAGGAGCTGCTGTGGGGCAGAAGTGGGTAAGATCTATGGGGTAGGAGATGGTGTGTGGCAGATGTGGGTGAGATCTATGGTGTAGGAGCTGCTGTGGGGCTGATGTGGGTCAGATCTATGGGGCAGGAGCTGCTGTGGTTAAGATCTATTTGGCAGGATCTGCTGTGGGGCAGATTTGAGTCAGATCTATGGGGCAGGAGCTGCTGTGGGGCATATGTGGGTCAGATCTATGGGGCAGGAGCTGCAGTGGGGCACATGTGGGTCAGACCTATGGGGCAGGAGCTGCTCTTGGGAACATGTGGGTCAGATCTATAGGGCATGAGCTGCTGTGGGGCTGATGTGGGTCAGATCCTTGGGGCTGAAGCTGCTGTGGGTCATATCTATTGGGCAGCAGCTGCTTTACATATGATGTGTGTCAGATCTATGGGGCAGGAGCTGCTGTGGGGCTGATGTGGGTCAGATCTATGGGGCAGGAGCTGCTGTGTGACATATGTGTGTCAGATCTATGGGGCAGGATCTGCTGTGGGGCTGATGTGGGATAGATCTATGGGGCAGGAGATGCTTTGGGGCAGATGTGGGTCAGATGTATGGGGCAGGAGTTTCTGTGGGGCTGATGTGGGTCAGATCTATGGGGCAGGAGCTGCTGTGGGGTTATGTGGGTTAGATCTATGGGGCAGGAGCTGTTGTGGGGCTGATGGGGTCAGATCTAAGAGGGCAGGAGCTACTGTAGGGCTGATGTTGGTCTGATCTATAAGGCAGGAGCTGCTGTGGGGCTGATGTGGGTCAGATCCTTGGGGCTGAAGCTGCTGTGGGTCATATCTATTGGGCAGCAGCTGCTTTACATATGATGTGTGTCAGATCTATGGGGCAGGAGCTGCTGTGGGGCTGATGTGGGTCAGATCTATGGGGCAGGAGCTGCTGCGGGGCTGATGGGGGTCAGATCTATGGGGCAGGAGCTACTGTGGGGCTGATGGGAGTCAGATCTATGGGGCAGGAGCTACTGTGGGGCTGATGGGGGTCAGATCTATGGGGCAGGAGCTACTGTGTGGCTGATGTTGGTCTCATCTATGAGGCAGGAGCTGCTGTGCGACAGATGTAAGTCAGATCTATGGGGCAGGTACTGCTGTGCGACATATGTGGGTCAGATCTATGGGGCAGGATCTGCTGTGGGGCTGATGTGGGAAAGATCTATGGGGCAGGAGATGCTTTGGGGCAGATGTGGGTCAGATCTATGGGGCAGGAGTTGCTGTGGGGCTGATGTGTGTCAGATCCTTGGGGCGGAAGCTGCTGTGGGTCATATCTATTGGGCAGCAGCTGCTTTACATATGATGTGTGTCAGATCTATGGGGCAGGAGCTGCTGTGGGGCTGCTGTGGGTCAGATCTATGGGGCAGGAGCTGTTGTGGGTCATATCTATTGGGCAGCAGCTGCTTTACATATGATGTGTGTCAGATCTATGGGGCAGGAGCTGCTGTGGGGCTGATGTGGGTTAGATCTATGTGGCAGGAGCTGTTGTGGGGCTGATGGGGTCAGATCTATGGGGCAGGAGCTACTGTGGGGCTGATGTTGGTCTGTTCTATGGGGCAGGAGCTGCTGCGGGGCTGATTTGGGTAAGATCTATGGGGCAGAAGCTGCTGTGGGGCTGATGTGCGTTAGATCTAAGGGGCAGGAGCTGTTGTGGGGCTGATGGGGGTCAGATCTATGGGGCAGGAGATGCTGTGGGTCAGATCTATGGGGCAGGAGCTGCTGTGGGGAACATGTGGGTCAGGTCTATGGGGCAGGAGCTGCTGTTGGGCAGATGTGGGTCAGATCTAAGCGTCAGCAGCTGCTGTGGGTCTGATGTGGGTCAGATCTATGGGGCAGGAGCTGCTGTGGGGCTGATGTGGGTAATATCTATGAGGCAGGAACAGATGTGGGCCTGATGTTGGTCAGATTTATGGAGCAGGAGCTGCTGTGTTGCAGATGTGGGTAAGATCTATGGTGCAGGAGCTGCTGTGGGGCAGATGTGGGTCAGATCTATGGTGTAGGAGCTGCTGTGGGGCTGATGTGGGTCAGATCTATGGGGCAGGAGCTGCTGTGGTTAAGATCTATTTGGCAGGATCTGCTGTGGGGAATATTTGGGTCAGATCTATGGGGCAGGAGCTGCAGTGGAGATGATGTACGTCAGATCTATGGGGCAGGAGCTGCTGTGGGGCAGATGTAGGGCTTATCTATGGGGCAGGAGCTGCTGTGAGGCTGATGGGTGTTAGATCTATGGGGAGGAGCTGCTGTGGTGCAGATGTGGGTCAGAGCTATGGGGCCGGAGCTGCAGTGGGGCCGATGGGGGTCAGATCTATGGGGCAGGAGCTACTGTGGGGCTGATGTGGGTCAAATCAATGGGGCAGAGCTGCTCTTGGGAACATGTGGGTCAGATCTATGGGGCAGGAGCTGCTGTGGGGCTGATGTGGGTCAGATCTATGGGGCAGGAGCTACTGTGGGGCTGATGTTGGTCTGATCTATGGGGCAGGAGCTACTGTGCGACAGATGTGGGTCAGATCTATGGGGCAGGTGCTGCTGTGCGACATATGTGGGTCAGATCTATGGGGCAGGATCTGCTGTGGGGCTGATGTGGGAAAGATCTATGGGGCAGGAGATGCTTTAAGGCAGATGTGGGTCAGATCTATGGGGCAGGAGCTGCTGTGGGGCTGATGTGTGTCAGATCCTTGGGGCTGAAGCTGCTGTGGGTCATATCTATTGTGCTGCAGCTGCTTTACATATGATGTGTGTCAGATCTATGGGGCAGGAGCTGCTGTGGGGCTGATGTGGGTTAGATCTATGGGTCAGGAGCTGTTGTGGGGCTGATGGGGGTCAGATCTATGGGGCAGGAGCTACTGTGGGGCACATGTGGGTCAGACCTATGGGGCAGAAGCTGCAGAGGGTATGATGTAGGTCAGATCTATGGGGCAGGAGCTGCTGTGGGGCAGATGAGGGACATATCTATGGTGCAAAATCTGCTGTTGGACTGATGTGGGTCAGATCTATGAGTTTGTAGCTGCTGTGGGGCACATGTGGGTCAGATCTATGGGGCAGGAGCTGCTGTGGGTCAGATGTGGGTCAGATCTATGGGGCAGGAGCTGCTGTGGGTCAGATTTATGAGTCAGGAGCTGCTGTGTGGCTGATGTGGGTCAGATCTATGGGGCAGGAGCTGCTGTGGGGCATATGTGGGTCAGATCTATGGGGCAGGTGCTGCTGTGCGACATATGTGGGTCAGATCTATGGGGCAGGATCTGCTGTGGGGCTGATGTGGGTCAGATCTATGGGGCAAAAGCTGCTGTGGTTAAGATCTATTTGGCAGGATCTGCTGTGGGGAATATTTGGGTCAGATCTATGGGGCAGGAGCTGCTGTGTGGCAAATGTGGGTCAGATCTATGGGGCAGGAGCTGCTGTGGGTCAGATCTATGGGGCAGGAACAGATGTGGGCCTGATGTTGGTCAGATTTATGGAGCAGGAGCTGCTGTGTTGCAGATGTGGGTCAGATCAATGGTGCAGGAGCTGCTGTGGGGCAGATGTAGGGCTTATCTATGGGGCAGGAGCTGCTGTGAGGCTGATGGGTGTTAGATCAATGGGGAGGAGCTGCTGTGGTACAGTTGTGGGTCAGAGCTATGGGGCAGGAGCTGCTGTGTGGCAGATGTGGGTCAGATCTATGGTGTAGGAGCTGCTGTGGGGCTGATGTGGGTCAGATCTATGGGGCAGGTGCTGCTGTGCGACATATGTGGGTCAGATCTATGGGGCAGGAACTGCTGTGGGGCTGATGTGGGAAAGATCTATGGGGCAGGAGATGGTTTGGGGCAGATGTGGGTAAGATCTATGGGGCAGGAGTTGCTGTGGGGCTGATGTGGGTCAGATCCTTGGGGCTGAAGCTGCTGTGGGTCATATCTATAGGGCAGCAGCTGCTTTACATATGATGTGTGTCAGATCTATGGGGCCGGAGCTGCAGTGGGGCTGATGGGGGTCAGATCTATGGGGCAGGAGCTACTGTGGGGCTGATGTGGGTCAAATCAATGGGGCAGAGCTGCTCTTGGGAACATGTGGGTCAGATCTATGGGGCAGGAGCTGCTGTGGGGCTGATGCGGGTCAGATCTATAGGGCAGGAGCTGCTGTGCGACAGATGTGGGTCAGATCTATGGGGCAGGAGCTGCTGTGGGGCTGATGTGGGTCAGATCCTTGGGGCTGAAGCTGCTGTGGGTCATATCTATTGGGCAGCAGCTGCTTTACATATGATGTGTGTCAGATCTATGGGGCAGGAGCTGCTGTGGGGCTGATGTGGGTTAGATCTATGGGGCAGGAGCTGCTGTTGGGCAGATGTGGGTCAGATCTATGCGTCAGCAGCTGCTGTTGGGCAGATGTGGGTCAGATCTATGGGGCAGGAGCTGCTGTGTTGCAGATGTGGGTCAGATCTATGGGGCAGGTGCTGCTGTGGGGCAGAAGTGGGTAAGATCTATGGGGTAGGAGATGGTGTGTGGCAGATGTGGGTCAGATCTATGGTGTAGGAGCTGCTGTGGGGCTGATGTTGGTCAGATCTATGGGGCAGGAGCTGCTGTGGTTAAGATCTATTTGGCAGGATCTGCTGTGGGGAATATTTGGGTCAGATCTATGGGGCAGGAGCTGCTGTGTGGCAAATGTGGGTCAGATCTATGGGGCAGGAGCTGCTGTGGGTCAGATCTATGGGGCAGGAACAGATGTGGGCCTGATGTTGGTCAGATTTATGGAGCAGGAGCTGCTGTGTTGCAGATGTGGGTCAGATCTATGGTGCAGGAGCTGCTGTGGGGCAGATGTAGGGCATATCTATGGGGCAGGAGCTGCTGTGAGGCTGATGGGTGTTAGATCTATGGGGAGGAGCTGCTGTGGTGCAGATGTGGGTCAGAGCTATGGGGCAGGAGCTGCTGTGTGGCAGATATGGGTCAGATCTATGGTGTAGGAGCTGCTGTGGGGCTGATGTGGGTCAGATCTATGGGGCAGGTGCTGCTGTGCGACATATGTGGGTCAGATCTATGGTGCAGGAGCTGCTGTGGGGCATATGTAGGGCTTATCTATGGGGCAGGAGCTGCTGTGAGGCTGATGGGTGTTAGATCTATGGGGAGGAGCTGCTGTGGGGCACATGTGGGTCAGATCTATGGGCCAGGAGCTGCTGCGGGGCTGATTTGGGTCAGATCTATGGGTCAGCAGCTGCTGTGGCGCACATGTGGGTCAGACCTATGGGGCAGAATCTGCAGAGGGGATGATGTGGGTCAGATCTATGGGGCAGGAGTTGCTGTGGGGCAGATGAGGGACATATCTATGGTGCAAAATATGCTGTTGGACTCATGTGGGTCAGATCTATGAGTTTGGATCTGCTGTGGGGCACATGTGGGTCAGATCTATGGGCCAGGAGCTGCTGCGGGGCTGATTTGGGTCAGATCTATGGGACAGGAGCTGCTGTGGGGCTGATGTGGGTCAGATCTATGGGGCAGGAGCTGCTGTGGGTCAGATCTATGGGGCAGGAACAGATGTGGGCCTGATGTTGGTCAGATTTATGGAGCAGGAGCTGCTGTGTTGCAGATGTGGGTCAGATCTATGGTGCAGGAGCCGCTGTGGGGCAGATGTAGGGCTTATCTATGGGGCAGGAGCTGCTGTGAGGCTGATGGGTGTTAGATCTATGGGGAGGAGCTGCTGTGGGGCTGATGTGGGTCAGAGCTATGGGGCAGGAGCTGCTGTGTGGCAGATGTGGGTCAGATCTATGGTGTAGGAGCTGCTGTGGGGCTGATGTGGGTCAGATCTACGGGGCAGGAGATGCTTTGGGGCAGATTTTAGTCAGATCTATGTGGCAGGAGCTGCTGTGGGGCTGATGTGTGTCAGATCCTTGGGGCTGAAGCTGCTGTGGGTCATATCTATTGGGAAGCAGTTGCCTTACATATGATGTGTGTCAGATCTATGGGGCAGGAGCTGCTCGGCGGCGGCTGCTAGAGGTCGCTGCCTATGCGGCTCGTTTAGGTCGGCATGGTCTACCCGGCTCCGAGCGGGCCGTGGTGCTCGGCGGCGGCTGCTAGAGGTCGCTGCCTATGCGGCTCGACTAGGTCGGCATGGTCTTCCCGGCTCCGAGCGGGCCGTGGTGCTCGGCGGCGGATGCTAGAGGTCGCTGCCTATGCGGCTCGACTAGGTCGACACGGTCTACCCGGCTCTGAGCGGGCCGTGGTGCTCGGCGGCGGCTGCTAGAGGTCTCTGCCTATGCGGCTCGACTAGGTCGGCACGGTCTACCCGGCTCAGGGCAGGCCGTGGTGCTCGGCGACGGCTGCTAGAGGTCGCTGCCTATGCGGCTCGACTAGGTCGGCACGGTCTACCCTGCTCCGAGCGGGCCGTGGTGCTCGGCGGCGGCTGCTAGAGGTCGCTGCCTAT
Source organism: Coturnix japonica (assembly GCF_054131305.1). Classification (NCBI taxonomy): domain Eukaryota; kingdom Metazoa; phylum Chordata; class Aves; order Galliformes; family Phasianidae; genus Coturnix; species Coturnix japonica. The sequence continues at coordinate 13,275,867 of NC_140671.1, read as the reverse complement.
GCGGCTTGGCTAGGTCGGCACGGTCTACCCGGCTCCGAGCGGGCCGTGGTGCTCGGCGGCGGCGGCTAGGGTTCGCTGCCCGTGCCTCTTGCGTGTAGGTGCCAGGTCTACCCGCTTTCGGCTAGGCTTTGCAGCCCTGTGAGATGGGGGGGCGCTAAAGCTTCGGAGCTTGCTGGGGGGTCTCTGTAGTTTCTTACCTACCGCTACGTCGACGTAGAGCGCCGCTTACCCTCGGCGCCGCTGCCGGTAGTCGGCGCCGTTCTTTTCCGAAGCCGTTTTTTCTTACGCCTTCCGTTTTCGTCTGCAGGAGCGAGCGCGTGCTCGTCTCCAGAGGCGGCAACGAGCGGGCGCAGGCGAGCGCGGTTGAGCGCCGGGCTGTGGATTTTTTCGGTTGCGGCTTCCCGCCGCTCTTTCGCCATCCCTCGCTACGCGGCCTGCCCGCAGTCTGGATTTCCGGCTCGAACGGACCCCGCTCAAGTGCGCCGGCACGGTCCAACCGCTCTAGGCGGGCACCGCTCGGCTCGGACGTTCCTCGGAATCAGCCAATTGTCGCTCCCGTGGCGTCTCCGCAGGCAAAAACGCATAGCCGGCGCCGCAAAGCTCGCGAGCCGCACCGAGCCGGGGAAACCGTGCCGTGGAGCAGCTGTGGGGCTGATGTGGCTGAGATCTATGGGGTAGGAGCTGCTGTGCGGCTGATGTGGGTCAGATCTATGGGCAGGAGCTGATGTAGGGAAGATTTGGGTCTGATCTATGGGTTAGGAACTGCTGTGGTTCAGATCTATGGGGCAGGAGCAGCTGTGGGGCACATGTGGGTCAGATCTATGGGTTAGGTGCTGCTTTGGGGAAAATGTGGGTCAGATCTATGGGGCAGGAGCTGCTGTGGGTCAGATTTGGGTCAGATCTATGGGGCAGGAGCTGCTGTGGGTCAGATTTATGAGTCAGGAGCTGCTGTGTGGCTGATGTGGGTCAGATCTATATGGCAGGAGCTGCTGTGGGGCACATGTGGGTCAGACCTATGGGGCAGAAGCTGCAGAGGGGATGATGTAGGTCAGATCTATGGGGCAGGAGTTGCTGTGGGGCAGATGAGGGACATATCTATGGTGCAAAATCTGCTGTTGGACTGATGTGGGTCAGATCTATGACTTTGGAGCTGCTGTGGGGCACATGTGGGTCAGATCTATGGGCCAGGAGCTGCTGTGGGGCTGATGTGGGTCAGATCTATGGGGCAGGAGCTGCTGTGGTTAAGATCTAATTGGCAGGATCTGCTGTGGGGCAGATTTGGGTCAGATCTATGGGGCAGGAGCTGCTGTGTGGCAAATGTGGGTCAGATCTATGGGGCAGGAGCTGCTGTGGGTCAGATCTATGGGGCAGGAACAGATGTGGGCCTGATGTTGGTCAGATTTATGGAGCAGGAGCTGCTGTGTTGCAGATGTGGGTCAGATCTATGGTGCAGGAGCTGCTGTGGGGCAGATGTAGGGCTTATCTATGGGGCAGGAGCTGCTGTGAGGCTGATGGGTGTTAGATCTATGGGGAGGAGCTGCTGTGGTGCAGATGTGGGTCAGAGCTATGGGGCAGGAGCTGCTGTGTGGCAGATGTGGGTCAGATCTATTGTGTAGGAGCTGCTGTGGGGCTGATGTGGGTCAGTTCTATGGGGCAGGAGTTGCTGTGGGGCAGATGAGGGACATATCTATGGTGCAAAATCTGCTGTTGGACTGATGTGGGTCAGATCTATGAGTTTGGAGCTGCTGTGGGGCACATGTGGGTCAGATCTATGGGCCAGGAGCTGCTGCGGGGCTGATTTGGGTCAGATCTATGGGGCAGGAGCTGCTGTGGTGCTGATGTGGGTCAGATCTATCGGGCAGGAGCTGCTGTGGGTCAGATCTATGGGGCAGGAAGAGATGTGGGCCTGATGTTGGTCAGATTTATGGAGCAGGAGCTGCTGTGTTGCAGATGTGGGTCAGATCTATGGTGCAGGAGCTGCTGTGGGGCAGATGTATGGCTTATCTATGGGGCAGGATCTGCTGTGAGGCTGATGGGTGTTAGATCTATGGGGAGGAGCTGCTGTGGTGCAGATGTGGGTCAGAGCTATGGGGCAGGAGCTGCTGTGTGGCAGATGTGGGTCAGATCTATGGTGTAGGAGCTGCTGTGGGGCTGATGTGGGTCAGATCTATGGGGCAGGAGATGCTTTGGGGCAGATTTTAGTCAGATCTATGGGGCAGGAGTTGCTGTGGGTCTGATGTGGGTCAGATCCTTGGGGCTGAAGCTGGTGTGGGTCATATCTATTGGGCAGCAGCTGCTTTACATATGATGTGTGTCAGATCTATGGGGCAGGAGCTGCTGTGTGGGAAATGTGGCTCAGATCTATGGGGCAGGAGCTGCTGTGGGTCAGATCTATGGGGCAGGAACAGATGTGGGCCTGATGTTTGTCAGATTTATGGAGCAGGAGCTGCTGTGTTGCAGATGTGGGTCAGATCTATGGTGCAGAAGCTGCTGTGGGGCAGATATAAAGCATATCTAGGGGGCAGGAGCTGCTGTGAGGCTGCTGGGTATTAGATCTATGGAAAGCAGCTGCTGTGGTGCAGATGTGGGTCAGAGCTATGGGGCAGGAGCTGCTGTGTGGCAGATTTGGGTCAGATCTATGGTGTAGGAGCTGCTGTGGGGCTGATGTGGGTCAGATCTATGGGGCAGGAGATGCTTAGGGGCAGTTTTTAGTCAGATCTATGGGGCAGGAGTTGCTGTGGGTCTGATGTGGGTCACATCCTTGGGGCTGAAGCTGCTGTGGGTCATATCTATTGGGCAGCAGCTGCTTTACATATGATGTGTGTCAGATCTATGGGGCAGGAGCTGCTCAGCGGCGGCTTCTAGAGGTCGCTGCCTATGCGGCTCGACTAGGTCGGCACGGTCTACCCGCCTCCGAGCGGACCGTGGAGCTCGGCGGCGGCTGCTAGAGGTCGCTGCCTATGCGGCTCGACTAGGTCGGCATGGTCTACCCGGCTCAGGGCGTGCCGTGCTGCTCGGCGGCGGCTGCTAGAGGTCGTTGCCTATGCGGCTCGACTAGGTCGGCACGGTCTACCCGGCTCTGAGCGGGCCGTGGTGCTCGGCGGCGGCTGCTAGGGGTCGCTGCCTATGCGGCTCGACTAGGTCGGCACGGTCTACCCGGCTCAGAGCGGGCCGTGGTGCTCGGCGGCGGCTGCTAGAGGTCGCTGCCTATGCGGCTCGCCTAGGTCGGCACGGTCTACCCGGCTCCGAGCAGGCCGTGGTGCTCGGCGGCGGCTGCTAGAGGTCGCTGCCTATGCGGCTCGACTAGGTCGGCACGGTCTAACCCAGCTCCGAGCCAGCCGTGGTGCTCGGCGGCGGCTGCTATATGTCGCTGCCTATGCGGCTCGCCTAGGTCGGCACGGTCTACCCGGCTCCGAGCGGGCCGTGGTGCTCGGCGGCGGCTGCTAGAGGTCGCTGCCTATGCGGCTCGACTAGGTCGGCACGGTCTACCCGGCTCCGAGCGGGCCGTGGTGCTCGGCGGCGGCTGCTAGAGGTCGCTGCCTATGCGGCTCGACTAGGTCGGCACGGTCTACCCGGCTCCGAGCGGGCCGTGGTGCTCCGCGGCGGCTGCTAGAGGTCGCTGCCTATGCAACTCGCCTAGGTCGGCACGGTCTACCCGGCTCAGGGCGTGCCGTGCTGCTCGGCGGCGGCTGCTAGAGGTCGCTGCCTATGCGGCTCGACTAGGTCGGCACGGTCTAACCCGGCTCCGAGCGAGCCGTGGTGCTCGGCGGCGGCTGCTATATGTCGCTGCCTATGCGGCTCGCCTAGGTCGGCACGGTCTACCCGACTCTGAGCGGGCCGTGGTGCTTGGCGGCGGCTGCTAGAGGTCGCTGCCTATGCGGCTCGACTAGGTCGGCACGGTCTTCCCGGCTCCGAGCGGGCCGTGGTGCTTGGCGGCGGCTGCTAGAGGTCGCTGCCTATGCGGCTCGACCAGGTCGGCACGGTCTACCCGGCTCCGAGTGGGCCGTGGTGCTCGGCGGTGGCTGCTAGAGGTCGCTGCCTATGCGGCTCGCCTAGGTCGGCACGGTCTACCCGGCTCAGGGCGTGCCGTGCTGCTCGGCGGCGGCTGCTAGAGGTCGTTGCCTATGCGGCTCGACTAGGTCGGCACGGTCTACCCGGCTCCGAGCGGGCCGTGGTGCTCGGCGGCGGCTGCTAGAGGTCGCTGCCTATGCAGCTCGCCTAGGACGGCACGGTCTACCCGGCTCCGAGCGGGCCGTGGTGCTCGGCGGCGGATGCTAGAGGTCGCTGCCTATGCGGCTCGACTAGGTCGGCACGGTCTACCCGGCTCCGAGCGGGCCGTGGTGCTCCGCGGCGGCTGCTATATGTCGCTGCCTATGCGGCTCGCCTAGGTCGGCACGGTCTACCCGGCTCCGAGCGGGCCGTGGTGCTCGGCGGCGGCTGCTAGAGGTCGCTGCCTATGCGGCTCGACCAGGTCGGCACGGTCTACCCGGCTCCGAGCGGGCCGTGGTGCTCGGCGGTGGCTGCTAGAGGTCGCTGCCTATGCGGCTCGCCTAGGTCGGCACGGTCTACCCGGCTCAGGGCGTGCCGTGCTGCTCGGCGGCGGCTGCTAGAGGTCGTTGCCTATGCGGCTCGACTAGGTCGGCACGGTCTACCCGGCTCCAAGTGGGCCGTGGTGCTCGGCGGCGGCTGCTAGAGGTCGCTGCCTATGCGGCTCGACTAGGTCGGCACGGTCTACCCGGCTCCGAGCGGGCCGTGGTGCTCGGCGGCGGCTGCTAGAGGTCGCTGCCTATGCGGCTCGCCTAGGTCGGCACGGTCTGCCAGGCTCAGGGCGTGCCGTGCTGCTCGGCGACGGCTGCTAGAGGTCGCTGCCTATGCGGCTCGACTAGGTCGGCACGGTCTAACCCGGCTCCGAGCGAGCCGTGGTGCTCGGCGGCGGCTGCTAGAGGTCGCTGCCTATGCAGCTCGCCTAGGTCGGCACGGTCTACCCGGCTCCGAGCGGGCCGTGGTGCTCGGCGGCGGCTGCTAGAGGTCGCTGCCTATGCGGCTCGACTAGGTCGGCACGGTCTACCCGGCTCCGAGCGGAACGTGGTACTCGGCGGCGGCGGCTAGGGGTCGCTGCCCGTGCCGCTTTCGTGTAGCTGCCAGGTCTACCCGCTTTCAGCTAGGCTTTGCCGCCCTGTGAGATGGGGGGGCGCTAAAGCTCCGGAGCTTGCTGGGGGGTCGCTGTAGTTTCTTACCTACCGCTACGTCGACGTAGAGCGCCGCTTACCCTCGGCGCCGCAGCCGGTAGTCGGCGCCGTTCTTTTCCGATGCCGTTTTTTCTTACGCCTTCCGTTTTCGTCTGCAGGAGCGAGCGCGTGCTCGTCTCCAGAGGCGGCAACGAGCGGGCGCAGGCGAGCGCGGTTGAGCGCCGGGCTGTGGATTTTTTCGGTTGCGGCTTCCCGCCGCTCTTTCGCCATCCCTCGCTACGCGGCCTGCCCGCAGTCCGGATTTCCGGCTCGAACGGACCCCGCTCAAGTGCACCGGCACGGTCCAACCGCTCCCGGCAGGCACCGCTCGGCTCGGACGTTCCTCGGAATCAGCCAAATGTCGCTCCCGTGGCGTCTCCGCAGGCAAAAACGCATAGCCGGCGCCGCAAAGCTCGCGAGCCGCACCGAGCCGGGGAAACCGTGCCGTGGAGCAGCTGTGGGGCTGATGTGGGTGAGATCTATGGGGTAGGAGCTGCTGTGCGGCTGATGTGGGTCAGATCTATGGGCAGGAGCTGATGTAGGGAAGATTTGGGTCTGATCTATGGGTTAGGAACTGCTGTGGTTCAGATCTATGGGGCAGGAGCAGCTGTGGGGCACATGTGGGTCAGAACTATGGGTTAGGTGCTGCTTTGGGGAAAATGTGGGTCAGATCTATGGGGCAGGAGCTGCTGTGGGTCAGATTTGGGTCAGATCTATGGGGCAGGAGCTGCTGTGGGTCAGATTTCAGAGTCAGGAGCTGCTGTGTGGCTGATGTTGGTCAGATCTATGGGGAAGGAGCTGCTGTGGGGCACATGTGGGTCAGACCTATGGGGCAGGAGCTGCTGTGCGACATATGTGGGTCAGATCTATGGGGCAGGAGTTGCTGTGGGGCAGATGAGGGACATATCTATGGTGCAAAATCTGCTGTTGGACTGATGTGGGTCAGATCTATGAGTTTGGAGCTGCTGTGGGGAACATGTGGGTCAGATCTATGGGCCAGGAGCTGCTGCGGGGCTGATTTGGGTCAGATCTATGGGGCAGGAGCTGCTGTGGGGCTGATGTGGGTCAGATCTATGGGGCAGGAGCTGCTGTGGGTCAGATCTATGGGGCAGGAACAGATGTGGGCCTGATGTTGGTCAGATTTATGGAGCAGGAGCTGCTGTGTTGCAGATGTGGGTCAGATCTATGGTGCAGGAGCTGCTGTGGGGCAGATGTATGGCTTATCTATGGGGCAGGATCTGCTGTGAGGCTGATGGGTGTTAGATCTATGGGGAGGAGCTGCTGTGGTGCAGATGTGGGTCAGAGCTATGGGGCAGGAGCTGCTGTGTGGCAGATGTGGGTCAGATCTATGGTGTAGGAGCTGCTGTGGGGCTGATGTGGGTCAGATCTATGGGGCAGGAGATGCTTTGGGGCAGATTTTAGTCAGATCTATGGGGCAGGAGTTGCTGTGGGTCTGATGTGGGTCAGATCCTTGGGGCTGAAGCTGGTGTGGGTCATATCTATTGGGCAGCAGCTGCTTTACATATGATGTGTGTCAGATCTATGGGGCAGGAGCTGCTGTGTGGGAAATGTGGCTCAGATCTATGGGGCAGGAGCTGCTGTGGGTCAGATCTATGGGGCAGGAACAGATGTGGGCCTGATGTTTGTCAGATTTATGGAGCAGGAGCTGCTGTGTTGCAGATGTGGGTCAGATCTATGGTGCAGAAGCTGCTGTGGGGCAGATATAAAGCATATCTAGGGGGCAGGAGCTGCTGTGAGGCTGCTGGGTATTAGATCTATGGAAAGCAGCTGCTGTGGTGCAGATGTGGGTCAGAGCTATGGGGCAGGAGCTGCTGTGTGGCAGATTTGGGTCAGATCTATGGTGTAGGAGCTGCTGTGGGGCTGATGTGGGTCAGATCTATGGGGCAGGAGATGCTTAGGGGCAGTTTTTAGTCAGATCTATGGGGCAGGAGTTGCTGTGGGTCTGATGTGGGTCACATCCTTGGGGCTGAAGCTGCTGTGGGTCATATCTATTGGGCAGCAGCTGCTTTACATATGATGTGTGTCAGATCTATGGGGCAGGAGCTGCTCAGCGGCGGCTTCTAGAGGTCGCTGCCTATGCGGCTCGACTAGGTCGGCACGGTCTACCCGCCTCCGAGCGGACCGTGGAGCTCGGCGGCGGCTGCTAGAGGTCGCTGCCTATGCGGCTCGACTAGGTCGGCATGGTCTACCCGGCTCAGGGCGTGCCGTGCTGCTCGGCGGCGGCTGCTAGAGGTCGTTGCCTATGCGGCTCGACTAGGTCGGCACGGTCTACCCGGCTCTGAGCGGGCCGTGGTGCTCGGCGGCGGCTGCTAGGGGTCGCTGCCTATGCGGCTCGACTAGGTCGGCACGGTCTACCCGGCTCAGAGCGGGCCGTGGTGCTCGGCGGCGGCTGCTAGAGGTCGCTGCCTATGCGGCTCGCCTAGGTCGGCACGGTCTACCCGGCTCCGAGCAGGCCGTGGTGCTCGGCGGCGGCTGCTAGAGGTCGCTGCCTATGCGGCTCGACTAGGTCGGCACGGTCTAACCCAGCTCCGAGCCAGCCGTGGTGCTCGGCGGCGGCTGCTATATGTCGCTGCCTATGCGGCTCGCCTAGGTCGGCACGGTCTACCCGGCTCAGGGCGTGCCGTGCTGCTCGGCGGCGGCTGCTAGAGGTCGTTGCCTATGCGGCTCGACTAGGTCGGCACGGTCTACCCGGCTCCGAGCGGGCCGTGGTGCTCGGCGGCGGCTGCTAGAGGTCGCTGCCTATGCAGCTCGCCTAGGACGGCACGGTCTACCCGGCTCCGAGCGGGCCGTGGTGCTCGGCGGCGGCTGCTAGAGGTCGCTGCCTATGCGGCTCGACTAGGTCGGCACGGTCTACCCGGCTCCGAGCGGGCCGTGGTGCTCCGCGGCGGCTGCTATATGTCGCTGCCTATGCGGCTCGCCTAGGTCGGCACGGTCTACCCGGCTCCGAGCGGGCCGTGGTGCTCGGCGGCGGCTGCTAGAGGTCGCTGCCTATGCGGCTCGACCAGGTCGGCACGGTCTACCCGGCTCCGAGCGGGCCGTGGTGCTCGGCGGTGGCTGCTAGAGGTCGCTGCCTATGCGGCTCGCCTAGGTCGGCACGGTCTACCCGGCTCAGGGCGTGCCGTGCTGCTCGGCGGCGGCTGCTAGAGGTCGTTGCCTATGCGGCTCGACTAGGTCGGCACGGTCTACCCGGCTCCAAGTGGGCCGTGGTGCTCGGCGGCGGCTGCTAGAGGTCGCTGCCTATGCGGCTCGACTAGGTCGGCACGGTCTACCCGGCTCCGAGCGGGCCGTGGTGCTCGGCGGCGGCTGCTAGAGGTCGCTGCCTATGCGGCTCGCCTAGGTCGGCACGGTCTGCCAGGCTCAGGGCGTGCCGTGCTGCTCGGCGACGGCTGCTAGAGGTCGCTGCCTATGCGGCTCGACTAGGTCGGCACGGTCTAACCCGGCTCCGAGCGAGCCGTGGTGCTCGGCGGCGGCTGCTAGAGGTCGCTGCCTATGCAGCTCGCCTAGGTCGGCACGGTCTACCCGGCTCCGAGCGGGCCGTGGTGCTCGGCGGCGGCTGCTAGAGGTCGCTGCCTATGCGGCTCGACTAGGTCGGCACGGTCTACCCGGCTCCGAGCGGAACGTGGTACTCGGCGGCGGCGGCTAGGGGTCGCTGCCCGTGCCGCTTTCGTGTAGCTGCCAGGTCTACCCGCTTTCGGCTAGGCTTTGCCGCCCTGTGAGATGGGGGGGCGCTAAAGCTCCGGAGCTTGCTGGGGGGTCGCTGTAGTTTCTTACCTACCGCTACGTCGACGTAGAGCGCCGCTTACCCTCGGCGCCGCAGCCGGTAGTCGGCGCCGTTCTTTTCCGATGCCGTTTTTTCTTACGCCTTCCGTTTTCGTCTGCAGGAGCGAGCGCGTGCTCGTCTCCAGAGGCGGCAACGAGCGGGCGCAGGCGAGCGCGGTTGAGCGCCGGGCTGTGGATTTTTTCGGTTGCGGCTTCCCGCCGCTCTTTCGCCATCCCTCGCTACGCGGCCTGCCCGCAGTCCGGATTTCCGGCTCGAACGGACCCCGCTCAAGTGCACCGGCACGGTCCAACCGCTCCCGGCGGGCACCGCTCGGCTCGGACGTTCCTCGGAATCAGCCAAATGTCGCTCCCGTGGCGTCTCCGCAGGCAAAAACGCATAGCCGGCGCCGCAAAGCTCGCGAGCCGCACCGAGCCGGGGAAACCGTGCCGTGGAGCAGCTGTGGGGCTGATGTGGGTGAGATCTATGGGGTAGGAGCTGCTGTGCGGCTGATGTGGGTCAGATCTATGGGCAGGAGCTGATGTAGGGAAGATTTGGGTCTGATCTATGGGTTAGGAACTGCTGTGGTTCAGATCTATGGGGCAGGAGCAGCTGTGGGGCACATGTGGGTCAGAACTATGGGTTAGGTGCTGCTTTGGGGAAAATGTGGGTCAGATCTATGGGGCAGGAGCTGCTGTGGGTCAGATTTGGGTCAGATCTATGGGGCAGGAGCTGCTGTGGGTCAGATTTCAGAGTCAGGAGCTGCTGTGTGGCTGATGTTGGTCAGATCTATGGGGAAGGAGCTGCTGTGGGGCACATGTGGGTCAGACCTATGGGGCAGGAGCTGCTGTGCGACATATGTGGGTCAGATCTATGGGGCAGGAGTTGCTGTGGGGCAGATGAGGGACATATCTATGGTGCAAAATCTGCTGTTGGACTGATGTGGGTCAGATCTATGAGTTTGGAGCTGCTGTGGGGAACATGTGGGTCAGATCTATGGGCCAGGAGCTGCTGCGGGGCTGATTTGGGTCAGATCTATGGGGCAGGAGCTGCTGTGGGGCTGATGTGGGTCAGATCTATGGGGCAGGAGCTGCTGTGGGTCAGATCTATGGGGCAGGAACAGATGTGGGCCTGATGTTGGTCAGATTTATGGAGCAGGATCTGCTGTGTTGCAGATGTGGGTCAGATCTATGGTGCAGGAGCTGCTGAGGGGCAGATATAGGGCATATCTATGGGGCAGGAGCTGCTGTGAGGCTGATGGGTGTTAGATCTATGGGGAGGAGCTGCTGTGGTGCAGATGTGGGTCAGAGCTATGGGGCAGGAGCTGCTGTGGGGCAGAAGTGGGTAAGATCTATGGGGCAGGAGCTGCTGTGTGGCAGATGTGGATCAGATATATGGGGCAGGAGCTGCTGTGGGTCAGATTTGGGTCAGATCTATGGGGCAGGAGCTGCTGTGGGGCTGATGTGGGTTATATCTATGGGGCAGGAGCTGTAGTGGGGCTGATGGGGGTCAGATCTATGGGGCTGGATCTGCTGTGGGGCTGATGTGGGAAAGATCTATGGGGCAGGAGATGCTTTGGGGCAGATGTGGGTCAGATCTATGGGGCAGGAGTTGCTGTGGGGCTGATGTGCGTCAGATCCTTGGGGCTGATGCTGCTGTGGGTCATATCTATTGGGCAGCAGCAGCTTTACATATGATGTGTGTCAGATATATGGGGCAGGGGATACTGTGGGGCTGATGTTGGTCTGATCTATGGGGCAGGAGCTGCTGCGGGGCTGATTTGGGTCAGATCTATGGGGAAGGAGCTACTGTGGGGCAGATGGGGTTCAGGTCTATGGGGCAGGAGCTACTGTGGGGCTGATGGGGGTCTGATCTATGGGGCAGGAGCTGCTGTGCGACAGATGTGGGTCAGATCTATGGGGCAGGTGCTGCTGTGCGACAGATGTGGGTCAGATCTATTGGGCAGGAGCTGCTGTGGGGCTGATGTGGGAAAGATCTATGGGGCAGGAGATGCTTTGGGCAGATGTGTGTCAGATCTATGGGGCAGGAGTTGCTGTGGGGCTGATGTGTGTCAGATCCTTGGGGCTGAAGCTGCTGTGGGTCAAATCTATTGGGCAGCAGCTGCTTTACATATGATGTGTGACAGATCTATGGGGCAGGAGCTGCTGTGGGGCTGATGTGGGTTAGATCTATGGGGCAGGAGCTGTTGTGGGGCTGATGGGGGTCAGATCTATGGGGCAGGAGCTACTGTGGGGCACATGTGGGTCAGACCTATGGGGCAGAATCTGAAGAGGGGATGATGTAGGTCAGATCTATGGGGCAGGAGTTGCTGTGGGGCAGATGAGGGACATATCTATGGTGCAAAATCTGCTGTTGGACTGATGAGGGTCAGATCTATGAGTTTGGAGCTGCTGTGGGGCACATGTGGGTCAGATCTATGGGCCAGGATCTGCTGCGGGGCTGATTTGGGTCAGATCTATAAGGCAGGAGCTGCTGTGGGGCTGATGTGGGTCAGATCTATGGGGCAGGAGCTGCTGTGGGTCAGATCTATGGGGCAGGAACAGATGTGGGCCTGTTGTTGGTCAGATTTATGGAGCAGGAGCTGCTGTGTTGCAGATGTGGGTCAGATCTATGGTGCAGGAGCTGCTGTGGGGCAGATATAGGGCATATCTATGGGGCACAAGCTGCTGTGAGGCTGATGGGTGTTAGATCTATGGGGAGGAGCTGCTGTGGTGCAGAAGTGGGTAAGATCTATCGGGTAGGAGATGGTGTGTGGAAGATGTGGGTCAGATCTATGGGGCAGGAGCTGCTGTGCGACAGATGTGGTTCAGATCTATGGGGCAGGAGCTGCTGTGGGGCTGATGTGGGTCAGGTCCTTGGGTCTGAAGCTGCTGTGCATCATATCTATTGGGCAGCAGCTGCTTTACATATGATGTGTGTCAGATCTATGGGGCAGGAGCTGCTGTGGGCCTGATGTGGGTTAGATCTACGGGGCAGGAGCTGTTGTGGGGCTGATGGGGGTCAGATCTATGGGGCAGGAGCTACTGTGCGGCTGATGGGGGTCAGATCTATGGGGCAGGAGCTACTGTGGGGCTGATGTTGGTCTCATCTATGGGGCAGGAGCTGCTGTGCGACAGATGTGTGTCAGATCTATGGGGCAGGTGCTGCTCTGCGACATATGTGTGTCATATCTATGGGGCAGGATCTGCTGTGGGGCTGATGTGGGAAAGATCTATGGGGCAGGAGATGCTTTGGGGCAGATGTGGGTCAGATCTATGGGGCAGGAGCTGCTGTGGGGCTGATGTGGGTCAGATCCTTGGGGCTGAAGCTGCTGTGGGTCATATCTAATGGGCTGCAGCTGCTTTACATATGATGTGTGTCAGATCTATGGGGCAGGAGCTGCTGTGGGGCTGATGTTGGTCTGATCTATGGGGCAGGAGCTGCTGCGGGGCTGATGGGGGTCAGATCTATGGGGCAGGAGCTGCTGTGGGGCAGATGTAGGGCTTATCTATGGAGCAGGAGCTGCTGTGAGGCTGATGGGTGTTAGATCTATGGGGAGGAGCTGCTGTGGTGCAGATGTGGGTCAGAGCTATGGGGCAGGAGCAGCTGTGGGTCAGAAGTGGGTAAGATCTATGGGGTAGGAGATGGTGTGTGGCAGATGTGGGTCAGATCTATGGTGTAGGAGCTGCTGTGGGGCTGACGTGGGTCAGATCTATGGGGCAGGAGCTGCTGTGGTTAAGATCTATTTGGCAGGATCTGCTGTGGGGCAGATTTGGGTCAGATCTATGGGGCAGGAGCTGCAGTGGAGATGATGTACGTCAGATCTATGGGGCAGGAGCTGCTGTGGGGCTGCTGTGGGTTAGATCTATGGGGCAGGAGCTGTTGTGGGTCATATCTATTGGGCAGCAGCTGCTTTACATATGATGTGTGTCAGATCTATGGGGCCGGAGCTGCAGTGGGGCTGATGGGGGTCAGATCTATGGGGCAGGAGCTACTGTGGGGCTGATGTGGGTCAAATCAATGGGGCAGAGCTGCTCTTGGGAACATGTGGTTCAGAGCTATGGGGCAGGAGATGCTGTGGGTCGGATCTATGGGGCAGGAGCTGCTGTGGGGAATATGTGGGTCAGGTCTATGGGGCAGGAGCTGCTGTGGGGCAGATGTGGGCAGATCTATGGGGCAGGAGCTGCTGTGGGGCAGATGTGGGCAGATCTATGGGGCAGGAGATGCTGTGGGTCAGATCTATGGGGCAGGAGCTGCTGTGGGGAACATGTGGGTCAGGCCTATGGGGCAGGAGCTGCTGTGCAGCTGATGTGGGTCAGATCTATGCGTCAGCAGCTGCTGTGGGTCTGATGTGGGTCAGATCTATGGGGCAGGAGCTGCTGTGCAGCTGATGTGGGTCAGATCTATGGGCAGGAGCTGATGTAGGGAAGATTTGGGTCTGATCTATGGGTTAGGAACTGCTGTGGTTCAGATCTATGGGGCAGGAGCAGCTGTGGGGCACATGTGGGTCAGATCTATGGGTTAGGTGCTGCTTTGGGGAAAATGTGGGTCAGATCTATGGGGCAGGAGCTGCTGTGGGTCAGATTTGGGTCAGTTCTATGGGGCAGGAGCTGCTGTGGGTCAGATTTATGAGTCAGGAGCTGCTGTGTGGCTGATGTGGGTCAGATCTATGGGGCAGGAGCTGCTGTGGGGCATATGTGGGTCAGATCTATGGGGCAGGTGCTGCTGTGCGACATATGTGGGTCAGATCTATGGGGCAGGAGTTGCTGTGGGGCAGATGAGGGACATATCTATGGTGCAAAATCTGCTGTTGGACTGATGTGGGTCAGATCTATGAGTTTGGAGCTGCTGTGGGGCACATGTGGGTCAGATCTATGGGCCAGGAGCTGCTGCGGGGCTGATTTGGGTCAGATCTATGAGGCAGGAGCTGCTGTGGGGCTGATGTGGGTCAGATCTATGGGGCAGGAGCTGCTGTGGTTAAGATCTATTTGGCAGGATCTGCTGTCGGGCAGATTTGGGTCAGATCTATGGGGCAAGAGCTGCTGTGTGGCAAATGTGGGTCAGATCTATGGGGCAGGAGCTGCTGTGGGGCTGCTGTGGGTTAGATCTATGGGGCAGGAGCTGTTGTGGGTCATATCTATTGGGCAGCAGCTGCTTTACATATGATGTGTGTCAGATCTATGGGGCCGGAGCTGCAGTGGGGCTGATGGGGGTCAGATCTATGGGGCAGGAGCTACTGTGGGGCTGATGTGGGTCAAATCAATGGGGCAGAGCTGCTCTTGGGAACATGTGGGTCAGATCTATGGGGCAGGAGATGCTGTGGGTCGGATCTATGGGGCAGGAGATGCTGTGGGGAACATGTGGGTCAGGTCTATGGGGCAGGAGCTGCTGTGGGGCAGATGTGGGCAGATCTATTGGGCAGGAGCTACTGTGGGTCAGATCTATGGGGCAGGAACAGATGTGGGCCTGATGTTGGTCAGATTTATGGAGCAGGAGCTGCTGTGTTGCAGATGTGGTTCAGATCTATGGTGCAGGAGCTGCTGTGGGGCAGATGTGGGCAGATCTATGGGGCTGGAGATGCTGTGGGTCAGATCTATGGGGCAGGAGCTGCTGTGGGGAACATGTGGGTCAGGTCTATGGGGCAGGAGCTGCTGTGCAGCTGATGTGGGTCAGATCTATGCGTCAGCAGCTGCTGTGGGTCTGATGTGGGTCAGATCTATGGGGCAGGAGCTGCTGTGCAGCTGATGTGGGTCAGATCTATGGGCAGGAGCTGATGTAGGGAAGATTTGGGTCTGATCTATGGGTTAGGAACTGCTGTGGTTCAGATCTATGGGGCAGGAGCAGCTGTGGGGCACATGTGGGTCAGATCTATGGGTTAGGTGCTGCTTTGGGGAAAATGTGGGTCAGATCTATGGGGCAGGAGCTGCTGTGGGTCAGATTTGGGTCAGATCTATGGGGCAGGAGCTGCTGTGGGTCAGATTTATGAGTCAGGAGCTGCTGTGTGGCTGATGTGGGTCAGATCTATGGGGCAGGAGCTGCTGTGGGGCATATGTGGGTCAGATCTATGGGGCAGGTGCTGCTGTGCGACATATGTGGGTCAGATCTATGGGGCAGGATCTGCTGTGGGGCTGATGTGGGAAAGATCTATGGGGCAGGAGATGGTTTGGGGCAGATGTGGGTCAGATCTATGGGGCAGGAGCTGCTGTGGGGCTGATGTGGGTCAGATCCTTGGGGCTGAAGCTGCTGTGGGTCATATCTATTGGGCAGCAGCTGCTTTACATATGATGTGTGTCAGATCTATGGGGCAGGAGATACTGTGGGGCTGATGTTGGTCTGATCTATGGGGCAGGAGCTGTTGTGGGGCTGATTTGGGTCAGATCTATGGGGAAGGAGCTGCTGTGGGGCTGATGTAGGTTAGATCTATGGGGCAAGAGCTGTTGTGGGGCTGATGGGGGTCAGATCTATGGGGAAGGAGCTACTGTGGGGCTGATGGGGTTCAGGTCTATGGGGCAGGAGCTACTGTGGGGCTGATGTTGGTCTGATCTATGGGGCAGGAGCTGCTGTGCGACAGATGTGGGTCAGATCTATGGGGCAGGTGCTGCTGTGCGACATATGTGGGTCAGATCTATGGGGCAGGATCTGCTGTGGGGCTGATGTGGGAAAGATCTATGGGGCAGGAGATGTTTTGGGGCAGATGTGGGTCAGATTTATGGAGCAGGAGCTGCTGTGTTGCAGATGTAGGGCTTATCTATGGGGCAGGAGCTGCTGTGATGCTGATGGGTGTTAGATCTATGGGGAGGAGCTGCTGTGGTGCAGATGTGGGTCAGAGCTATGGGGCAGGAGCTGCTGTGTGGCAGATGTGGGTCAGATCTATGGTGTAGGAGCTGCTGTGGTGCTGATGTGGGTCAGATCTATGGGGCAGGTGCTGCTGTGCGACATATGTGGGTCAGATCTATGGGGCAGGATCTGCTGTGGAGCTGATGTGGGAAAGATCTATGGGGCAGGAGATGTTTTGGGGCAGATGTGGGTCAGATCTATGGTGCAGGAGCTGCTGTGGGGCAGATATAAGGCATATCTATGGGGCAGGAGCTGCTGTGAGGCTGATGGGTGTTAGATCTATGGGGAGGAGCTGCTGTGGTGCAGATGTGGGTCAGAGCTATGGTGCAGGAGCTGCTGTGGGACAGAAGTGTGTAAGATCTATGGGGTAGGAGATGGTGTGTGGCATATGTGGGTCAGATCTATGGTGTAGGAGCTGCTTTGGGGCTGATGTGGGTGAGATCTATGGTGTAGGAGCTGCTGTGGGACTGATTTGGGTCAGATCTATGGGCAGGAGCTGATGTAGGGAAGATTTGGGTCTGATCTATGGGTTAGGAACTGCTGTGGTTCAGATCTATGGGGCAGGAGCAGCTGTGGGGCACATGTGGGTCAGATCTATGGGTTAGGTGCTGCTTTGGGGAAAATGTGGGTCAGATCTATGGGGCAGGAGCTGCTGTGGGTCAGATGTGGGTCAGATCTATGGGGCAGGAGCTGCTGTGGGTCAGATTTATGAGTCAGGAGCTGCTGTGTGGCTGATGTGGGTCAGATCTATGGGGCAGGAGCTGCTGTGGGGCATATGTGGGTCAGATCTATGGGGCAGGTGCTGCTGTGCGACATGTGGGTCAGATCTATGGGGCAGCATCTGCTGTGGGGCTGATGTGGGAAAGATCTATGGGGCAGGAGATGGTTTGGGGCAGATGTGGGTCAGATCTATGGGGCAGGAGATGCTGTGGGGCTTATGTGGGTCAGATCCTTGGGGCTGAAGCTGCTGTGGGTCATATCTATTGGGCAGCAGCTGCTTTACATATGATGTGTGTCAGATCTATGGGGCAGGAGATACTGTGGGGCTGATGTTGGTCTGATCTATGGGGCAGGAGCTGTTGTGGGGCTGATTTGGGTCAGATCTATGGGGAAGGAGCTGCTGTGGGGCTGATGTAGGTTAGATCTATGGGGCAAGAGCTGTTGTGGGGCTGATGGGGGTCAGATCTATGGGGAAGGAGCTACTGTGGGGCTGATGGGGTTCAGGTCTATGGGGCAGGAGCTACTGTGGGGCTGATGTTGGTCTGATCTATGGGGCAGGAGCTGCTGTGCGACAGATGTGGGTCAGATCTATGGGGCAGGTGCTGCTGTGCGACATATGTGGGTCAGATCTATGGGGCAGGATCTGCTGTGGGGCTGATGTGGGAAAGATCTATGGGGCAGGAGCTGTTGCGGGGCTGATGGGGGTCAGATCTATGGGGCAGGAGCTACTGTGGGGCACATGTGGGTCAGACCTATGGGGCAGAAGCTGCAGAGGGGATGATGTGGGTCAGATCTAAGGGGCAGGAGCTGCTGTGGGGCAGATATGGGTCAGATCTATGGGGCAGGATCTGCTGTGGGGCAGATTTGGGTCAGATCTATGGGGCAGAAGCTGCTGTGGGGCTGATGTGGGTCAGATCTAAGGGGAAGGAGCTGCTGTGGGGCAGATATGGGTCAGATCTATGGGGCAGGATCTGCTGTGGGGCAGATTTGGGTCAGATCTATGGGGCAGAAGCTGCTGTGGGGCTGATGTGGGTCAGATCTATGGGGCAGGAGCTGCTGTGTGGCAAATGTGGGTCAGATCTATGGGGCAGGAGCTGCTGTGGGTCAGATCTATGGGGCAGGAACAGATGTGGGCCTGATGTTGGTCAGATTTATGGAGCAGGAGCTGCTGTGTTGCAGATGTAGGGCTTATCTATGGGGCAGGAGCTGCTGTGATGCTGATGGGTGTTAGATCTACGGGGAGGAGCTGCTGTGGTGCAGATGTGGGTCAGAGCTATGGGGCAGGAGCTGCTGTGTGGCAGATGTGGGTCAGATCTATGGTGTAGGAGCTGCTGTGGGGCTGATGTGGGTCAGATCTATGGGGCAGGTGCTGCTGTGCGACATATGTGGGTCAGATCTATGGGGCAGGATCTGCTGTGGGGCTGATGTGGGTCAGATCTATGGGGCAGGAGATGTTTTGGGGCAGATGTGGGTCAGATCTATGGTGCAGGAGCTGCTGTGCGGCTGATGTGGGTCAGATCTATGGGCAGGAGCTGATGTAGGGAAGATTTGGGTCTGATCTATGGGTTAGGAACTGCTGTGGTTCAGATCTATGGGGCAGGAGCAGCTGTGGGGCACATGTGGGTCAGATCTATGGGTTAGGTGCTGCTTTGGGGAAAATGTGGGTCAGATCTATGGGGCAGGAGCTGCTGTGGGGCTGATGTGGGTCAGATCTATGGGGCAGGAGCTGCTGTGGGTCAGATCTATGGGGCAGGAACAGATGTGGGCCTGATGTTGGTCAGATTTATGGAGCAGGAGCTGCTGTGTTGCAGATGTGGGTCAGATCTATGGTGCAGGAGCTGCTGTGGGGCAGATATAGGGCATATCTATGGGGCAGGAGCTTCTGTGAGGCTGATGGGTGTTAGATCTATGGGGAGGAGCTGCTGTGGTGCAGATGTGGGTCAGAGCTATGGGGCAGGAGCTGCTGTGGGGCAGAAGTGGGTAAGATCTATGGGGTAGGAGATGGTGTGTGGCAGATGTGGGTCAGATCTATGGTGTAGGAGCTGCTGTGGGGCTGATGTGGGTGAGATCTATGGTGTAGGAGCTGCTGTGCAGCTGATGTGGGTCAGATCTATGGGCAGGAGCTGATGTAGGGAAGTTTTGGGTCTGATCTATGGGTTAGGAACTGCTGTGGTTCAGATCTATGGGGCAGGAGCAGCTGTGGGGCACATGTGGGTCAGATCTATGGGTTAGGTGCTGCTTTGGGGAAAATGTGGGTCAGATCTATGGGGCAGGAGCTGCTGTGGGTCAGATATAGGTCAGATCTATGGGGCAGGAGCTGCTGTGGGTCAGATTTATGAGTCAGGAGCTGCTGTGTGGCTGATGTGGGTAAGATCGATGGGGCAGGAGCTGTTGTGGGGCATATGTGGGTCAGATCTATATGGCAGGAGCTGCTGTGGGGCACATGTGGGTCAGACCTATGGGGCAGAAGCTGCAGAGGGAATGATGTAGGTCAGATCTATGGGGCAGGAGTTGCTGTGGGGCAGATGAGGGACATATCTATGGTGCAAAATCTGCTGTTGGACTGATGTGGGTCAGATCTATGAGTTTAGAGCTGCTGTGGGGCACATGTGGGTCAGATCTATGGGGCAGGAGCTGCTGTGGGGCTGATGTAGGGCTTATCTATGGGGCAGGAGATGCTGTGAGGCTGATGGGTGTTAGATCTATGGGGAGGAGCTGCTGTGGTGCAGATGTGGGTCAGAGCTATGGGGCAGGAGCTGCTGTGTGGCAGATGTGTGTCAGATCTATGGTGTAGGAGTTGCTGTGGGGCTGATGTGGGTCAGATCTATGGGGCAGGAGCTGCTGTGGGGCTGATGTGGGAAAGATATATGGGGCAGGAGATGCTTTGGGGCAGATGTGGGTCAGATCAATGGGGCAGGAGTTGCTGTGGGGCTGATGAGGGTCAGATCCTTGGGGCTGAAGCTGCTGTGGGTCATATCTATTGGGCAGCAGCTGCTTTACATATGATGTGTGTCAGATCTATGGGGCAGGAGCTGCTGTGGGGCTGATGTGGGTTAGATCTATGGGGCAGGAGCTGTTGTGGGGCTGATGGGGGTCAGATCAATGGGGCAGGAGCTACTGTGGGGCTAATGTTGGTCTGATCTACGGAGCAGGAGCTGCTGCGGGGCTGATTTGGGTCAGATCTATGGGGCAGGAGCTGCTGTGGGGCTGATGTGGGTTAGATCTATGGGGCAGGATCTGTTGTGGGGCTGATGGGGGTCAGATCTATGGGGCAGGAGATGCTGTGGGTCAGATCTATGGGGCAGGAGCTGCTGTGGGGAACACGTGTGTCAGGTCTATGGGGCAGGAGCTGCTGTGGGGCAGATGTGGGTCAGATCTATGGGTCAGCAGCTGCTGTGGGTCTGATGTGGGTCACATCTATGGGGCAGGAGCTGCTGTGGGTCTGATGTGGGTCAGATCTATGGGGCAGGAGCTGCTGTGGGTCAGATCTATGGGGCAGGAACAGATGTGGGCCTGATGTTGGTCAGATTTATGGAGCAGGAGCTGCTGTGTTGCAGATGTGGGTCAGATCTATGGGGAGGAGCTGCTGTGGTGCAGATGTGGGTCAGAGCTATGGGGCAGGAGCTGCTGTGTGGCAGATGTGGGTCAGATCTATGGTGTAGGAGCTCCTGTGGGGCTGATGTGGGTCAGATCTATGGGGCAGGAGCTGCTGTGGTTAAGATCTATTTGGCAGGAGCTGCTGTGGGGCAGATTTGGGTCAGATCTATGGGGCAGGAGCTGCAGTGGAGATGATGTAGGTCAGATCTATGGGGCAGGAGCATCTGTGGGGCTGCTGTGGGTTAGATCTATGGGGCAGGAGCTGTTGTGGGTCATATCTATTGGGCAGCAGCTGCTTTACATATGATGTGTGTCAGATCTATGGGGCCTAAGCTGCAGTGGGGCTGATGGGGGTCAGATCTATGGGGCAGGAGCTACTGTGGGGCTGATGTGGGTCAAATCAATGGGGCAGAGCTGCTCTTGGGAACATGTGGGTCAGATCTATGGGGCAGGAGCTGCTTTGGGGCAGATGTGGGTCAGATCCATGGGGCTGAAGCTGCTGTGGGTCATATCTATTGGGCAGCAGCTGCTTTACATATGATGTGTGTCAGATCTATGGGGCAAGAGCTGCTGTGGGGCTGATGTGGGTTAGATCTATGGGGCAGGAGCTGTTGTGGGGCTGATGGGGGTCAGATCTATGGGGCAGGAGCTACCTTGGGGCTGATTGGGGTCAGATCTATGGGGCAGGAGCTACTGTGGGGCTGATGTTGGTCTGATCTATGGGGCAGGAGCTGCTGTGCGACAGATGTGGGTCAGATCTATGGGGCAGGTGCTGCTGTGCTACATATGTGGGTCAGATCTATGGGGCAGGATCTGCTGTGGGGCTGATGTGGGAAAGATCTATGGGGCAGGAGCTGCTTTGGGGCAGATGTGGGTCAGATCTATGGGGCAGGAGTTGCTGTCGGGCTGCTGTGGGTCAGATCCTTGGGGCTGAAGCTGCTGTGGGTCATATCTATTGGGCAGCAGCTGCTTTACATATGATGTGTGTCAGATCTATGGGGCAGGAGCTGCTGTGGGGCTGATGTGGTTTAGATCTATGGGGCAGGAGCTGTTGTGGGGCTGATGGGGGTCAGATCCTTAGGGCAGGAGCTACTGTGGGGCTGATGTTAGTCTGATCTATGGGGAGGAGCTGCTGTGGTGCAGATGTGGGTCAGAGCTATGGGGCAGGAGCTGCTGTGTGGCAGATGTGGGTCAGATCTATGGTGTAGGAGTTGCTGTGGGGCTGATGTGGGTCAGATCTATGGGGCAGGAGCTGCTGTGGGGCTGATGTGGGAAAGATCTATGGGGCAGGAGATGCTTTGGGGCAGATGTGGGTCAGATCTATGGGGCAGGAGTTGCTGTGGGGCTGATGTGGGTCAGATCCTTGGGGCTGAAGCTGCTGTGGGTCATATCTATTGGGCAGCAGCTGCTTTACATATGATGTGTGTCAGATCTATGGGGCAGGAGCTACTGTGGGGCTTAAGTTGGTCTGATCTATGGGGCAGGAGCTGATGCGGGGCTGATTTGGGTCAGATCTATGGGGCAGGAGCTGCTGTGGGGCTGATGTTGGTCAGATCCTTGGGGCTGAAGCTGCTGTGGGTCATATCTACTGGGCAGCTGCTGCTTTACATATGATGTGTGTCAGATCTATGGGGCAGGAGCTGCTGTGGGGCTGATGTGGGTTAGATCTATGGGGCAGGAGCTGTTGTGGGGCTGATGGGGGTCAGATCTATGGGGCAGGAGATGCTGTGGGTCAGATCTATGGGGCAGGAGATGCTGTGGGTCAGATCTATGGGGCAGGAGCTGCTGTGGGGAACACGTGTGTCAGGTCTATGGGGCAAGAGCTGCTGTGGGGCAGATGTGGGTCAGATCTATTGGTCAGCAGCTGCTGTGGGTCTGATGTGGGTCAGATCTATGGGTCAGCAGCTGCTGTGGGTCTGATGTGGGTCAGATCTATGGGGCAGGAGCTGCTGTGGGTCAGATCTATGGGGCAGGAACAGATGTGGGCCTGATGTTGGTCAGATTTATGGAGCAGGAGCTGCTGTGTTGCAGATGTGGGTCAGATCTATGGGGAGGAGCTGCTGTGGTGCAGATGTGGGTCAGAGCTATGGGGCAGGTGCTGCTGTGTGGCAGATGTGGGTCAGATCTATGGGGCAGGAGCTGTTGTGGGGCTGATGTGGGTTAGATCTATGGGGCAGGAGCTGTTGTGGGGCTGATGGGGGTCAGATCTATGGGGCAGGAGCTACTGTGGGGCTGATGGGGGTCAGATCTATGGGGCAGGAGCTACTGTGGGGCTGATGTTGGTCTGATCTATGGGGCAGGAGCTGCTGTGCGACAGATGTGGGTCAGATCTATGGGGCAGGTGCTGCTGTGCGACATATGTGGGTCAGATCTATGGGGCAGGATCTGCTGTGGGGCTGATGTGGGAAAGATCTATGGGGCAGGAGATGCTTTGGGGCAGATCTGGGTCAGATCTATGGGGCAGGAGTTGCTGTGGGGCTGCTGTGGGTCAGATCCTTGGGGCTGAAGCTGCTGTGGGTCATATCTATTGGGCAGCAGCTGCTTTACATATGATGTGTGTCAGATATATGGGGCAGGAGCTGCTGTGGGGCTGATGTGGTTAAATCTATGGGGCAGGAGCTGTTGTGGGGCTGATGGGGGTCAGATCCTTAGGGCAGGAGCTACTGTGGGGCTGATGTTAGTCTGATCTATGGGGCAGGAGCTGCTGCGGGGCAGATTTGGGTCAGATCTATGGGGCAGGAGATGCTGTGGGGCTGATGTGGGTTAGATCTATGGTGCAGGAGCTGCTGTGGGGCAGATGTAGGGCTTATCTATGGGGCAGGAGATGCTGTGAGGCTGATGGGTGTTAGATCTATGGGGAGGAGCTGCTGTGGTGCAGATGTGGGTCAGAGCTATGGGGCAGGAGCTGCTGTGTGGCAGATGTGGGTCAGATCTATGGTGTAGGAGCTGCTGTGGGGCTGATGTGGGTCAGATCTATGGGGCAGGAGCTGCTGTGGTTAAGATCTATTTGGCAGGATCTGCTGTGGGGCAGATTTGGTTCAGATCTATGGGGCAGGAGCTGCAGTGGAGATGATGTACGTCAGATCTATGGGGCAGGAGCTGCTGTGGGGCTGCTGTGGGTTAGATCTATGGGGCAGGAGCTGTTGTGGGTCATATCTATTGGGCAGCAGCTGCTTTACATATGATGTGTGTCAGATCTATGGGGCCGGAGCTGCAGTGGGGCTGATGGGGGTCAGATCTATGGGGCAGGAGCTACTGTGGGGCTGATGTGGGTCAAATCAATGGGGCAGAGCTGCTCTTGAGAACCTGTGGGTCAGATCTATGGGGCAGGAGCTGCTGTGGGGCTGATGTGGGTCAGATCTATAGGGCAGGAGCTGCTGTGCGACAGATGTGGGTCAGATCTATGGGGCAGGAGCTGCTGTGGGGCTGATGTGGGTCAGATCTATAGGGCAGGAGCTGCTGTGGGGCAGATGTGGGTCAGATCTATGGGGCAGGAACTGCTGTGGGGCTGATGTGGGTCAGATCTATGGGGCAGGAGCTGCTGTGGGGCAGATGTAGGGCATATCTATGGGGCAGGAGCTGCTGTGAGGCTGATGGGTATTAGATCTATGGGGAGGAGCTGCTGTGGTGCAGATGTGGGTCAGAGCTGTGTGGCAGGAGCTGCTGTGGGGCAGAAGTGGGTAAGATCTTTGGGGTAGGAGATGGTGTGTGGCAGATGTGGGTCAGATCTATGGGGCAGG
This sequence comes from Coturnix japonica, assembly GCF_054131305.1. Taxonomy (NCBI): domain Eukaryota; kingdom Metazoa; phylum Chordata; class Aves; order Galliformes; family Phasianidae; genus Coturnix; species Coturnix japonica. The sequence continues at coordinate 13,251,967 of NC_140671.1, read as the reverse complement.
ATCTCCTGTGGGGCTGATGTGGGTCAAATCAATGGGGCAGAGCTGCTCTGGGGCACATGTGGGTCAGATCTATGGAGCAGGAGCTGCTGTGGGGCAGATTTGAATCAGATCTATAGGGCAGAAGCTGCTGTGGGTCAGATCTATGGGCAGGAGCTGCTGTGGGGCACATGTGAGTTAGATCTATGGGGCAGGAGATGGTGTGGGGCAGATGTGGGTCAGATGTATGGGTCAGGAGCTGCTGTGGGGCTGATGAGGGTCAGATCTATGGGTCATGGGCTGCTGTGGGTCAGATCTACGGGACTGGAGCTGCAGTGGAGCACATGTGGGTCAGATCTATTCGGCAGAGCTGCTGTGGGGCTGATGGGGGTCATATCTATAAGGCAGGAGCTGCTGTGGGGCTGACGTGGGTCAGATCTATGAGGCAAGAGCTGCAGTGGGACAGAGTTGGGTCAGATCTATGGGGCAGGATCTCCTGTGAAGCTGATGTGGGTCAAATCAATGGGGCAGTGCTGCTCTGGGGCACATGTGGGTCAGATCTATAAGGCAGGAGCTGCTGTGGGGCTGATGTGGGTCAGATCTATGTTGCAGGAGCTGCCGTGGGGCTGATGTGGGTCAGATCTATGTTTCAGGAGCTGCTGTGGGGCAGATGTAGGGCATATCTATGGGGCAGGAGCTGCTGTGAGGCTGATGGGTGTTAGATCTATGGGGAGGAGCTGCTGTGGTGCAGATGTGGGTCAGAGCTATGGGGCAGGAGCTGCTGTGGGGCAGAAGTGGGTAAGATCTATGGGGTAGGAGATGGTGTGTGGCAGATGTGGGTCAGATCTATGGTGTAAGAGCTGCTGTAGGGCTGATGTGGGTCAGATCTATGGGGCAGGAGCTGCTGTGGGGCTGATGTGGGTCAAATCAATGGGGCAGAGCTGCTCTGGGGCACATGTGGGTCAGTTCTATGGAGCAGGAGCTGCTGTGGGGCAGATTTGAATCAGATCTATAGGGCAGAAGCTGCTGTGGGTCAGATCTATGGGCAGGAGCTGCTGTGGGGCACATGTGAGTTAGATCTATGGGGCAGGAGATGGTGTGGGGCTGATGTGGGTCAGATCTGTGGGGTAAAATCTGCTGTGGGGCAGATGTGGTTCAGATCTATGGGGCAGGAGCTTCTGTGGGGTTGATGTGGGTCAGATCTATGGGTCAGGACCTGCGGTGGGGCAGATGTGGGTCAGTTCTATGGGACAAGAGCTGCTGTGGTGCAGATGTGGGTCAGATCTATGGGGCAGGAGCTGCTGTGGGGCTGATACGGTTAAGATCTATGGAGCGGGAGATGCTATGGGGCTGATGAGGGTCATATCTATGGGGCAGGAGCTGATGTGGGGCTGATGTTGGTCAGATCTATAGGGCAGGAGCTGCAGTGGGGCTGATGTGGGTCAGATCTATGGGGCAGGATCTCCTGTGGGGCTGATGTGGGTCAAATCAATGGGGCAGAGCTGCTCTGGGGCACATGTGGGTCAGATCTATGGAGCAGGAGCTGCTGTGGGGCAGATTTGAATCAGATCTATAGGGCAGGAGCTGCTGTGGGTCAGATCTACGGAGCAGGAGCTGCTGTGAGGCACATGTGAGTTAGATCTTTGGGGCAGGAGATGGTGTGGGGCAGATGTGGGTAAGATCTATGGGGCAGGAGCTGCTGTGTTGCTGATGAGGGTCAGATCTATGGGTCATGGGCTGCTGTGGGTAAGATCTACGGGACTGGAGCTGCAGTGGAGCACATGTGGGTCAGATCTATGGGGTAGAAGCTGCGGTGGGGCTGATGGGGGTCATATCTATAAGGCAGGAGCTGCTGTGGGGCTGACGTGGGTCAGATCTATGAGGCAGGAGCTGCTGTGGGGCAGATTTGGGTCAGATCTATGGGGCAGGAGCTGCTGTGGGGCTGATTTGGGTCAGATCAATGGGGCAGGAGCTGCTGTGGGGAACATGTGGGTCAGATCTATGGGGCAGGAGATGCTGTGGGTCAGATCTATGGGGCAGGAACAGATGTGAGCCTGATGATGGTCAGATTTATGGAGCAGGATCTGCTGTGTTGCAGATGTGGGTCAGATCTATGGGGAGGAGCTGCTGTGGTGCAGATGTGGGTCAGATCTATGGGGCAGGAGCTGCTGTGTGGCAGATGTGGGTCAGATCTATGGGGCAGGAGCTGCAGTGGAGATGATGTACGTCAGATCTATGGGGCAGGAGCTGTTGTGGGGCTGATGGGGGTCAGAACTATAGGGCAGGAGCTGCTGTGCGACAGATGTGGGTCAGATCTATGGGGCAGGAGCTGCTGTGGAGCTGATGTGGGTCAGATCCTTGGGGCTGAAGCTGCTGTGGGTCATATCTATTGGGCAGCAGCTGCTTTACATATGATGTGTGTCAGATCTATGGGGCAGGAGCTGCTGTGGGGATGATGGGGGTCAGATCTATGGGGCAGGAGCTGTTGTGGGGCTGATGGGGGTCAGATCTATGGGGCAGGAGCTACTGTGGGGCTGCTGGGGGTCAGATCTATGGGGCAGGAGCTACTGTGGGGCTGATGTTGGTCTGATCTATGGGGCAGGAGCTGCTGTGCGACAGATGTGGGTCAGATCTATGGGGCAGGTGCTGCTGTGTGACATATGTGGGTCATAGCTATGGGGCAGGAGCTGCTGTGCGACAGATGTGGGTCAGATCTATGGTGCAGGTGCTGCTGTGCGACATATGTGGGTCAGATCTATGGGGCAGGAGATGCTTTGGGGCAGATGTGGGTCAGATCTATGGGGCCGGAGTTGCTGTGGGGCTGCTGTGGGTCAGATCCTTGGGGCTAAAGCTGCTGTGGGTCATATCTATTGGGCAGCAGCTGCTTTACATATGATGTGTGTCAGATCTATGGGGCAGGAGCTGCCGTGGGGCTGATGTGGGTTAGATCTATGGGGCAGGAGCTGTTGTGGGGCTGATGGGGGTCAGATCTATGGGGCAGGAGCTACTGTGGGGCTGATGTTGGTCTGATCTATGGAGCAGGAGCTCCTGCAGGGCTGATTTGGGTCGGATCTATGGGGCAGGAGCTGCTGTGGGGCTGATGTGTGTTAGATCTATGGGGCAGGAGCTGTTGTGGGGCTGATGGGGGTTAGATCTATTGGGCAGGAGATGCTGTGGGTCAGATCTATGGGGCAGGAGCTACTGTGGGGAACATGTGGGTCAGGTCTATGGGGCAGGAGCTGCTGTGGGGCAGATGTGGGTCAGATCAGTGGGTCAGCAGCTGCTGTGGGTCTGATGTGGGTCAGATCTATGGGGCAGGAGCATCTGTGGGGCTGATGTGGGTCATATCTATGGGGCAGGAGCTGCTGTGGGTCAGATCTATGGGGCAGGAACAGATGTGGGCCTGATGTTGGTCAGATATATGGAGCAGGAGCTGCTGTGTTGCAGATGTGGGTCAGATCTATGGTGCAGGAGCTGCTGTGGGGCAGATGTAGGGCTTATCTATGGGGCAGGAGATGCTGTGAGGCTGATGGGGGTCAGATCTATGGGGAGGAGCTGCTGTGGTGCAGATGTGGGTCAGATCTATGGGGCAGGTGCTGCTGTGCGACATATGTGGGTCAGATCTATGGAGCAGGATCTGCTGTGGGGCTGATGTGGGAAAGATCCATGGGGCAGGAGATGCTTTGGGGCAGATGTGGGTCAGATCTATGGGGCAGGAGTTGCTGTGGGGCAGATGTGGGTCAGATCTATGGTGTAGGAGTTGCTGTGTGGCTGATGTGGGTCAGATCTATGGGGCAGGAGCTGTTGTGGGGCTGATGTGGGAAAGATCTATGGGGCAGGAGATGCTTTGGGGCAGATGTGGGTCAGATCTATGGGGCAGGAGTTCCTGTGGGGCTGATGTGGGTCAGATCCTTTGGGCTGAAGCTGCTGTGGGTCATATCTATTGGGCAGCAGCTGCTTTACATATGATGTGTGTCAGATCTATGGGGCAGGAGCTACTGTGGGGCTTAAGTTGGTCTGATCTATGGGGCAGGAGCTGATGCGGGGCTGATTTGGGTCAGATCTATGGGGCAGGAGCTGCTGTGGGGCTGATGTGGGTCAGATCCTTGGGGCTGAAGCTGCTGTGGGTCATATCTACTGGGCAGCAGCTGCTTTACATATGATGTGTGTCAGATCTATGGGGCAGGAGCTGCTGTGGGGCAGATAAGGGTCAGATCTATGGGGCAGGAGCTGTTGTGAGGCTGATGGGGGTCAGATCTATGGGGCAGGAGCTACTGTGGGGCTAATGTTTGTCTGATCTACGGAGCAGGAGCTGCTGCGGGGCTGATTTGGGTCAGATCTATGGGGCAGGAGCTGCTGTGGGGCTGATGTGGGTTAGATCTATGGGGCAGGATCTGTTGTGGGGCTGATGGGGGTCAGATCTATGGGGCAGGAGAAGCTGTGGGTCAGATCTATGGGGCAGGAGATGCTGTGGGTCAGATCTATGGGGCAGGAGCTGCTGTGGGTAACACGTGTGTCAGGTCTATGGGGCAGGAGCTGCTGTGGGGCAGATGTGGGTCAGATCTATGGGTACGCAGCTGCTGTGGGTCTGATGTGGGTCAGATCTATGGGTCAGCAGCTGCTGTGGGTCTGATGTGGTTCAGATCTATGGGGCAGGAGCTGCTGTGGGTCAGATCTATGGGTCAGGAAAAGATGTGGGCCTGATGTTGGTCAGATTTATGGAGCAGGAGCTGCTGTGGTGCAGATGTGGGTCAGATCTATGGGGAGGAGCTGCTGTGGTGCAGATGTGGGTCAGAGCTATGGGGCAGGTGCTGCTGTGTGGCAGATGTGGGTCAGATCTATGGTGTAGGAGCTGCTGTGGGGCTGATGTGGGTCAGATCTATGGGGCAGGAGCTGCTGTGGTTAAGATCTATTTGGCAGGAGCTGCTGTGGGGCAGATTTGGGTCAGATCTATGGGGCAGGAGCTGCAGTGGAGATGATGTAGGTCAGATCTATGGGGCAGGAGCATCTGTGGGGCTGCTGTGGGTTAGATCTATGGGGCAGGAGCTGTTGTGGGTCATATCTATTGGGCAGCAGCTGCTTTACATATGATGTGTGTCAGATCTATGGGGCCGGAGCTGCAGTGGGGCTGATGGGGGTCAGATCTATGGGGCAGGAGCTACTGTGGGGCTGATGTGGGTCAAATCAATGGGGCAGAGCTGCTCTTGGGAACATGTGGGTCAGATCTATGGGGCAGGAGCTGCTGTGGGGCTGATGTGGGTCAGATCTATGGGGCAGGAGCTGCTGTGCGACAGATGTGGGTCAGATCTATGGGGCAGGAGCTGCTGTGGAGCTGATGTGGGTCAGATCCTTGGGGCTGAAGCTGCTGTGGGTCATATCTATTGGGCAGCAGCTGCTTTACATATGATGTGTGTCAGATCTATGGGGCAGGAGCTACTGTGGGGCAGATTTGGGTCAGATCTATGGGGCAGGAGCTACTGTGGGGCTGATGTTGGTCTGATCTATGGGGCAGGAGCTGCTGTGCGACAGATGTGGGTCAGATCTATGGGGCAGGTGCTGCTGTGCGACATATGTGGGTCAGATCTATGGGGCAGGATCTGCTGTGGGGCTGATGTGGGAAAGATCTATGGGGCAGGAGATGCTTTGGGGCAGATGTGGGTCAGATCTATGGGGCAGGAGTTGCTGTGGGGCTGCTGTGGGTCAGATCCTTGGGGCTGAAGCTGCTGTGGGTCATATCTATTGGGCAGCAGCTGCTTTACATATGATGTGTGTCAGATATATGGGGCAGGAGCTGCTGTGGGGCTGATGTTGTTTAGATCTATGGGGCAGGAGCTGTTGTGGGGCTGATGGGGGTCAGATCCTTAGGGCAGGAGCTACTGTGGGGCTGATGTTGGTCTGATCTATGGGGCAGGAGCTGCTGCGGGGCAGATTTGGGTCAGATCTATGGGGCAGGAGCTGCTGTGGTGCAGATGTGGGTCAGAGCTATGGGGCAGGAGCTGACGTGTGGCAGATGTGGGTCAGATCTATGGGGCAGGAGCTGCTGTGGGGCTGATGTGGGTCAGATCTATGGGGCAGGAGCTGCTGTGGTTAAGATCTATTTGGCAGGATCTGCTGTGGGGCAGATTTGGGTCAGATCTATGGGGCAGGAGCTGCAGTGGAGATGATGTACGTCAGATCTATGGGGCAGGAGCTGCTGTGGGGCTGCTGTGGGTTAGATCTATGGGGCAGGAGCTGTTGTGGGTCATATCTATTGGGCAGCAGCTGCTTTACATATGATGTGTGTCAGATCTGTGGGGCAGGAGCTGCTGTGGGGCTGATGTGGGTTAGATCTATGGGGCAGGAGCTGTTGTGGTTCTTATGGGGGTCAGATCTATGAGGCAGGAGCTGCTGTGGGGCTGATGTGGGTTAGATCTATGGTGCAGGAGCTGCTGTGGGGCAGATGTAGGGCTTATCTATGGGGCAGGAGATGCTGTGAGGCTGATGGGTGTTAGATCTATGGGGAGGAGCTGCTGTGGTGCAGATGTGGGTCAGAGCTATGGGGCAGGAGCTGCTGTGGGTCATATCTATTGGGCAGCAGCTGCTTTACATATGATGTGTGTCAGATCTATGGGGCAGGAGCTGCTGTGGGGCTGATGTGGGTTAGATCTATGGGGCAGGAGCTGTTGTGGGGCTGATGGGGGTCAGATCCTTAGAGCAGGAGCTACTGTGGGGCTGATGTTGGTATGATCTATGGGGCAGGAGCTGCTGCAGGGCTGATTTGGGTCAGATCTATGGGGCAGGAGCTGCTGTGGGCCTGATGTGGGTTAGATCTATGGGGCAGGAGCTGTTGTGGGGCTGATGGGGGTCAGATCTACGGGGCAGGAGATTCTCTGGGTCAGATCTATGGGGCAGGAGCTGCTCTGGGGAACATGTGGGTCAGGTCAATGGGGCAGGAGCTGCTGTGTGGCAGATGTGGGTCAGATCTATGGTGTAGGAGCTGCTGTGGGGCTGATGTGGGTCAGATCTATGGGGCAGGAGCTGCTGTGGTTAAGATCTATTTGGTAGGATCTGCTGTGGGGCAGATTTGGGTCAGATCTATGGGGCAGGAGCTGCAGTGGAGATGATGTACGTCAGGTCTATGGGGCAGGAGCTGTTGTGGGACTGATGGGGGTAAGATCTATGGGGCAGGAGATACTGTGTGGCAGATGTGGGTCAGATCTATGCTGTAGGAGCTGCTGTGGGGCTGATGTGGGTCAGATCTATGGGGCAGGAGCTGCAGTGGAGATGATGTAGGTCAGATCTATGGGGCAGGAGCATCTGTGGGGCTGCTGTGGGTTAGATCTATGGGGCAGGAGCTGTTGTGGGTCATATCTATTGGGCAGCAGCTGCTTTACATATGATGTGTGTCAGATCTATGGGGCCTAAGCTGCAGTGGGGCTGATGGGGGTCAGATCTATGGGGCAGGAGCTACTGTGGGGCTGATGGGGGTCAGATCTATGGGGCAGGAGCTACTGTGGGGCTGATGTTGGTCTGATCTATGGGGCAGGAGCTGCTGTGCGACAGATGTGGGTCAGATCTATGGGGCAGGTGCTGCTATGCGACATATGTGGGTCAGATCTATGGGGCAGGATCCTGTGTGGGGCTGATGTGGGAAAGATCTATGGGGCAGGAGCTGCTGTGGGGCTGATGTGGGTCAGATCCTTGGGGCTGAAGCTGCTGTGGGTCATATCTAGTGGGCAGCAGCTGCTTTACATATGATGTGTGTCAGATCTATGGGGCAGGAGCTGCTGTGGGTCATATCTACTGGGCAGCAGCTGCTTTACATATGATGTGTGTCATATCTGTGGGGCAGGAGCTGCTGTGGGGCTGATGTGGGTAAGATCTATGGGGCAGGAGCTGTTGTGGGGCTGATGGGGGTCAGATCTATGGGGCAGGAGCTACTGTGGGGCTGATGTTGGTCTGATCTATGGGGCAGGAGCTGCTGCGGGGCTGATTTGGGAAAGATCTATGGGGCAGGAGATGCTTTGGGGCAGATGTGGGTCAGATCTATGGGGCAGGAGTTGCTGTGGGGCTGATGTGGGTCAGATCCTTGGGGCTGAAGCTGCTGTGGGTCATATCTATTGGGCAGCAGCTGCTTTACATATGATGTGTGTCAGATCTATTGGGCAGGAGCTGCTGTGGGGCTGATGTGGGTTAGATCTATGGGGCAGGAGCTGTTGTAGGGCTGATGGGGGTCAGATCCTTAGAGCAGGAGCAACTGTGGGGCTGATGTTGGTCTGATCTATGGGGCAGGAGCTGCTGCAGGGCTGATTTGGGTCAGATCTATGGGGCGGGAGCTGCAGTGGGGCTGATGGGGGTCAGATCTATGGGGCAGGAGCTACTGTGGGGCTGATGTGGGTCAAATCAATGGGGCAGAGCTGCTCTTGGGAACATGTGGGTCAGATCTATGGGGCAGGAGCTGCTGTGGGTCTGATGTGGGTCAGATCTATGGGGCAGGTGCTGCTGTGCGACATATGTGGGTCAGATCTATGGGGCAGGATCTGCTGTGGGGCTGATGTGGGAAAGATCTATGGGGCAGGAGCTGCTGTGGGGCTGATGTGGGTCAGATCCTTGGGGCTGAAGCTGCTGTGGGTCATATCTGTTGGGCAGCAGCTGCTTTACATATGATGTGTGTCAGATCTATGGGGCAGGAGCTGCTGTGGGGCTGATGTGGGTTAGATCTATGGGGCAGGAGCTGTTGTGGGGCTGATGGGGGTCAGATCTATGGGGCAAGAGCTACTGTGGGGCTTATGGTGGTAAGATCTATGGGGCAGGAGCTACTGTGGGGCTGATGTTGGTCTGTTCTATGGGGCTGGAGCTGCTGTGCGACAGATGTGGGTCAGATCTATGGTGCAGGTGCTGCTGTGCGACATATGTGGGTCAGATCTATGGGGCAGGAGATGCTTTGGGGCAGATGTGGGTCAGATCTATGGGGCAGGAGTTGCTGTGGGGCTGCTGCGGGTCAGATCCTTTGGGCTAAAGCTGCTGTGGGTCATATCTATTGGGCAGCAGCTGCTTTACATATGATGTGTGTCAGATCTATGGGGCAGGAGCTGCTGTGGGGCTGATGTGGGTTAGATCTATGGGGCAGGAGCTGTTCTGGGGCTGATGTGGGTCAGATCTATGGGGCAGGAGCTGCTTTGGGGCTGATGTGGGTTAGATCTATGGGGCAGGAGCTGTTCTGGGGCTGATGTGGGTCAGATCTATGGGGCAGGAGCTACTGTGGGGCTGATGTTGGTCTGATCTATGGGGCAGGAGCTGCTGCAGGGCTGATTTGGGTCAGATCTATGGGGCAGGAGCTGCTGTGGGGCTGATGTGGGTTAGATCTATGGGGCAGGAGCTGTTGTGGGGCTGATGGGGGTCAGATCTATGGGGTAGGAGATTCTCTGGGTCAGATCTATGGGGCAGGAGCATCTGTGGGGCTGCTGTGGGTCAGATCTATGGTGTAGGAGCTGCTGTGGGGCTGATGTGGGTCAGATCTATTTGGCAGGAGCTGCTGTGGGGCAGATTTGGGTCAGATCTATGGGGCAGGAGCTGCAGTGGAGATGATGTAGGTCAGATCTATGGGGCAGGAGCATCTGTGGGGCTGCTGTGGGTTAGATCTATGGGGCAGGAGCTGTTGTGGGTCATATCTATTGGGCAGCAGCTGCTTTACATATGATGTGTGTCAGATCTATGGGGCCGGAGCTGCAGTGGGGCTGATGGGGGTCAGACCTATGGGGCAGGAGCTACTGTGGGTCTGAAGTGGGTCAAATCAATGGGGCAGAGCTGCTCTTGGGAACATGTGGGTCAGATCTATGGGGCAGGGGCTGCTGTGGGGCTGATGTGGGTCAGATCTATGGGGCAGGAGCTACTGTGGGGCTGATGTTAGTCTGATCTATGGGGCAGGAGCTGTTGTGGGGCTGATGGGGGTCAGATCTATGGGGCAGGAGCCACTGTGGGTCAGATTTATGAGTCAGGAGCTGCTGTGTGGCTGATCTGGGTCAGATCTATGGGGCAGGAGCTGCTGTGGGGCATATGTGGGTCAGATCTATATGGCAGGAGCTGCTGTGGGGCACATGTGGGTCAGACCTATGGGGCAGGAGTTGCTGTGGGGCAGATGAGGGACATATCTATGGTGCAAAATCTGCTGTTGGACTGATGTGGGTCAGATCTATGAGTTTGGAGCTGCTGTGGGGCACGTGTGGGTCAGATCTATGGGCCAGGAGCTGCTGTGGGTCTGATGTGGGACAGATCTATGGGGCAGGAGCTGCTGTGGGGCTGCTGTGGGTTAGATCTATGGGGCCGGAGCTGTTGTGGGTCATATCTATTGGGCAGCAGCTGCTTTACATATGATGTGTGTCAGATCTATGGGGCCGGAGCTGCAGTGGGGCCGATGGGGGTCAGATCTATGGGGCAGGAGCTACTCTGGGGCTGATGTGGGTCAAATCAATGGGGCAGAGCTGCTCTTGGGAACATGTGGGTCAGATCTATGGGGCAGGAGATGCTGTGGGTCAGATCTATGGGGCAGGAGCTGCTGTGGGGCTGATGTGGGTCAGATCTATGTGGCAGGAGCTGCTGTGGGGCAGATGTGGGTCAGATCTATGGGTCAGCAGCTGCTGTGGGTCTGCTGTGGGTCAGATCTATGGGGCAGGAGCTGCTGTGGGTCAGATCTATGGGGCAGGAACAGATGTGGGCCTGATGTTGGTCAGATTTATAGAGCAGGAGCTGCTGTGTTGCAGATGTGGGTCAGATCTATGGGGCAGGAGCTGCTGTGGGGCTGATGTGTGTCAGATCCTTGGGGCTGAAGCTGCTGTGGGTCATATCTATTGGGCAGCAGCTGCTTTACATATGATGTGTGTCAGATCTATGGGGCCGGAGCTGCTGTGGGGCTGATGTGGGTCAGATCTATGGGGCAGGAGCTGCTGTGGTTAAGATCTATTTGGCAGGATCTGCTGTGGGGCAGATTTGGGTCAGATCTATGGGGCAGGAGCTGCAGTGGAGATGATGTACATCAGATCTATGGGGCAGGAGCTACTGTGGGTCTGAAGTGGGTCAAATCAATGGGGCAGAGCTGCTCTTGGGAACATGTGGGTCAGATCTATGGGGCAGGGGCTGCTGTGGGGCTGATGTGGGTCAGATCTATGGGGCAGGAGCTACTGTGGGGCTGATGTTAGTCTGATCTATGGGGCAGGAGCTGTTGTGGGGCTGATGGGGGTCAGATCTATGGGGCAGGAGCAACTGTGGGTCAGATTTATGAGTCAGGAGCTGCTGTGTGGCTGATCTGGGTCAGATCTATGGGGCAGGAGCTGCTGTGGGGCATATGTGGGTCAGATCTATATGGCAGGAGCTGCTGTGGGGCACATGTGGGTCAGACCTATGGGGCAGGAGTTGCTGTGGGGCAGATGAGGGACATATCTATGGTGCAAAATCTGCTGTTAGACTGATGTGGGTCAGATCTATGAGTTTGGAGCTGCTGTGGGGCACGTGTGGGTCAGATCAATGGGCCAGGAGCTGCTGTGGGTCTGATGTGGGACAGATCTATGGGGCAGGAGCTACTCTGGGGCTGATGTGGGTCAAATCAATGGGGCAGAGCTGCTCTTGGGAACATGTGGGTCAGATCTATGGGGCAGGAGATGCTGTGGGTCAGATCTATGGGGCAGGAGCTGCTGTGGGGCTGATGTGGGTCAGATCTATGTGGCAGGAGCTGCTGTGGGGCAGATGTGGGTCAGATCTATGGGTCAGCAGCTGCTGTGGGTCTGCTGTGGGTCAGATCTATGGGGCAGGAGCTGCTGTGGGTCAGATCTATGGGGCAGGAACAGATGTGGGCCTGATGTTGGTCAGATTTATAGAGCAGGAGCTGCTGTGTTGCAGATGTGGGTCAGATCTATGGGGCAGGAGCTGCTGTGGGGCTGATGTGGGTCAGATCCTTGGGGCTGAAGCTGCTGTGGGTCATATCTATTGGGCAGCAGCTGCTTTACATATGATGTGTGTCAGATCTATGGGGCAGGAGCTGCTGTGGGGCTGATGTGGGTCAGATCTATGGGGCAGGAGCTGCTGTGGTTAAGATCTATTTGGCAGGATCTGCTGTGGGGCAGATTTGGGTCAGATCTATGGGGCAGGAGCTGCAGTGGAGATGATGTACATCAGATCTATGGGGTAGGAGCTGCTGTGGGGCTGCTGTGGGTTAGATCTATGGGGCAGGAGCTGTTGTGGGTCATATCTATTGGGCAGCAGCTGCTTTACATATGATGTGTGTCAGATCTATGGGGCCGGAGCTGCAGTGGGGCTGATGGGGGTCAGATCTCTGGGGCAGGAGCTACTGTGGGGCTGATGTGGGTCAAATCAATGGGGCAGAGCTGCTCTTGGGAACATGTGGGTCAGATCTATGGGGCAGGAGCTGCTGTGGGGCTGATGTGGGTTAGATCTATGGGGCAGGAGCTGTTGTGGGGATGATGGGGGTCAGATCTATGGGGCAGGAGCTACTGTGGGGCTGATGATGGTCTGATCTATGGGGCAGGATCTGCTGTGGGGCTGATGTGGGTTAGATCTATGGGGCAGGAGCTGTTGTGGGGCTGATGGGGGTCAGATCTATGGGGCAGGAGCTGTTGTGGGGCTGATGGGGGTCAGATCTATGGGGCAGGAGCTGCTGTGGGGCTGATGTGGGTTAGATCTATGGGGCAGGAGCTGTTGTGGGGCTGATGGGGGTCAGATCTATGGGGCAGGAGCTGCTGTGGGGCTGATGTGGGTAATATCTATGGGGCAGGAACAGATGTGGGCCTGATGTTGGTCAGATTTATGGAGCAGGAGCTGCTGTGTTGCAGATGTGGGTCAGATCTATGGTGCAGGAGCTGCTGTGGGGCAGATGTAGGGCTTATCTATGGGGCAGGAGCTGCTGTGAGGCTGATGGTTGTTAGATCTACGGGGAGGAGCTGCTGTGGTGCAGATGTGGGTCAGAGCTATGGGGCAGGAGCTGCAGTGGGGCCGATGGGGGTCAGATCTATGGGGCAGGAGCTACTGTGGGGCTGATGTGGGTCAAATCAATGGGGCAGAGCTGCTCATGGGAACATGTGGGTCAGATCTATGGGGCAGGAGCTGCTGTGGGGCTGATGTGGGTCAGATCTATAGGGCAGGAGCTGCTGTGCGACAGATGTGGTTCAGATCTATGGGGCAGGAGCTGCTGTGGGGCTGATGTGGGTCAGATCCTTGGGGCTGAAGCTGCTGTGGGTCATATCTATTGGGCAGCAGCTGATTTACATATGATGTGTGTCAGATCTATGGGGCAGGAGCTGCTGTGGGGCTGATGTGGGTTATATCTATGGGGCAGGAGCTACTGTGGGGCTGATGTTGGTCTCATCTATGGGGCAGGAGCTGCTGTGCGACAGATGTCGGTCAGATCTATGGGGCAGGTGCTGCTGTGCGACATATGTGGGTCAGATCTATGGGGCAGGATCTGCTGTGGGGCTGATGTTGGTCTGATGTATGGGGCAGGAGATGCTTTGGGGCAGATGTGGGTTAGATCTATGGGGCAGGAGATGTTGTGGGGCTGATGGGGTCAGATCTATGGGGCAGGAGCTACTGTGGGGCTGATGTTGGTGTGATCTATGGGGCAGGAGCTGCTGTGGGGCAGATGTGGGTTAGATCTATGGGGCAGGAGCTGTTGTGGGGCTGATGGGGGTCAGATCTATGGGGCAGGAGATGCTGTGTGTCAGATCTATGGGGCAGGAGCTGCTGTGGGGAACATGTGGGTCAGGTCTATGGGGCAGGAGCTGCTGTGGGGCAGATGTGGGTCAGTTCTATGGGTCAGCAGCTGCTGTGGGTCTGTTGTGGGTCAGATCTATGGGGCAGGAGCTGCTGTGGGGCAGATATAGGGCATATCTATGGGGCAGGAGCTGCTGTGAGGCTGATGGGTGTTAGATCTATGGGGAGGAGCTGCTGTGGTGCAGATGTGGGTCAGAGCTATGGGGCAGGAGCTGCTGTGTGGCAGATGTGGGTCAGATCTATGGTGTAGGAGTTGCTGTGGGGCTGATGTGGGTCAGATCTATGGGGCAGGAGCTGCTGTGGTTAAGATCTATTTGGCAGGATCTGCTGTGGGGCAGATTTGGGTCAGATCTATGGGGCAGGAGCTGCTGTGTGGCAAATGTGGGTCAGATCTATGGGGCAGGAGCTGCAGTGGAGATGATGTACGTCAGATCTATGGGGCAGGAGCTGCTGTGGGGCTGCTGTGGGTTAGATCTATGGGGCAGGAGCTGTTGTGGGTCATATCTATTGGGCAGCAGCTGCTTTACATATGATGTGTGTCAGATCTATGGGGCCGGAGCTGCAGTGGGGCTGATGGGGGTCAGACCTATGGGGCAGGAGCTACTGTGGGTCTGAAGTGGGTCAAATCAATGGGGCAGAGCTGCTCTTGGGAACATGTGGGTCAGATCTATGGGGCAGGGGCTGCTGTGGGGCTGATGTGGGTCAGATCTATGGGGCAGGAGCTACTGTGGGGCTGATGTTAGTCTGATCTATGGGGCAGGAACTGCTGCGGGGCTGATTTGGGTCAGATCTATGTGGCAGGAGCTGCTGTGGGGCTGATGTGGGTTAGATCTATGGGGCAGGAGCTGTTGTGGGGCTGATGGGGGTCAGATCTATGGGGCAGGAGCAACTGTGGGTCAGATTTATGAGTCAGGAGCTGCTGTGTGGCTGATCTGGGTCAGATCTATGGGGCAGGAGCTGCTGTGGGGCATATGTGGGTCAGATCTATATGGCAGGAGCTGCTGTGGGGCACATGTGGGTCAGACCTATGGGGCAGGAGTTGCTGTGGGGCAGATGAGGGACATATCTATGGTGCAAAATCTGCTGTTGGACTGATGTGGGTCAGATCTATGAGTTTGGAGCTGCTGTGGGGCACGTGTGGGTCAGATCAATGGGCCAGGAGCTGCTGTGGGTCTGATGTGGGACAGATCTATGGGGCAGGAGCTGCTGTGGGGCTGCTGTGGGTTAGATCTATGGGGCCGGAGCTGTTGTGGGTCATATCTATTGGGCAGCAGCTGCTTTACATATGATGTGTGTCAGATCTATGGGGCCGGAGCTGCAGTGGGGCCGATGGGGGTCAGATCTATGGGGCAGGAGCTACTCTGGGGCTGATGTGGGTCAAATCAATGGGGCAGAGCTGCTCTTGGGAACATGTGGGTCAGATCTATGGGGCAGGAGATGCTGTGGGTCAGATCTATGGGGCAGGAGCTGCTGTGGGTCTGCTGTGGGTCAGATCTATGGGGCAGGAGCTGCTGTGGGTCAGATCTATGGGGCAGGAACAGATGTGGGCCTGATGTTGGTCAGATTTATAGAGCAGGAGCTGCTGTGTTGCAGATGTGGGTCAGATCTATGGGGCAGGAGCTGCTGTGGGGCTGATGTGGGTCAGATCCTTGGGGCTGAAGCTGCTGTGGGTCATATCTATTGGGCAGCAGCTGCTTTACATATGATGTGTGTCAGATCTATGGGGCCTAAGCTGCAGTGGGGATGATGTGGGTCAGATCTATGGGGCAGGAGCTACTGTGGGGCTGATGTGGGTCAAATCAATGGGGCAGAGCTGCTCTTGGGAACATGTGGGTCAGATCTATGGGGCAGGAGCTGCTGTGGGGCTGATGTGGGTCAGATCTATAGGGCAGGAGCTGCTGTGCGACAGATGTGGTTCAGATCTATGGGGCAGGAGCTTCTGTGAGGCTGATGGGTGTTAGATCTATGGGGAGGAGCTGCTGTGGTGCAGATGTGGGTCAGATCTATGGGGCAGGAGCTGCTGTGGGGCAGATAAGGGTCAGATCTATGGGGCAGGAGCTGTTGTGAGGCTGATGGGGGTCAGATCTATGGGGCAGGAGCTACTGTGGGGCTAATGTTTGTCTGATCTACGGAGCAGGAGCTGCTGCGGGGCTGATTTGGGTCAGATCTATGGGGCAGGAGCTGCTGTGGGGCTGATGTGGGTTAGATCTATGGGGCAGGATCTGTTGTGGGGCTGATGGGGGTCAGATCTATGGGGCAGGAGAAGCTGTGGGTCAGATCTATGGGGCAGGAGATGCTGTGGGTCAGATCTATGGGGCAGGAGCTGCTGTGGGTAACACGTGTGTCAGGTCTATGGGGCAGGAGCTGCTGTGGGGCAGATGTGGGTCAGATCTATGGGTACGCAGCTGCTGTGGGTCTGATGTGGGTCAGATCTATGGGTCAGCAGCTGCTGTGGGTCTGATGTGGTTCAGATCTATGGGGCAGGAGCTGCTGTGGGTCAGATCTATGGGTCAGGAAAAGATGTGGGCCTGATGTTGGTCAGATTTATGGAGCAGGAGCTGCTGTGGTGCAGATGTGGGTCAGATCTATGGGGAGGAGCTGCTGTGGTGCAGATGTGGGTCAGAGCTATGGGGCAGGTGCTGCTGTGTGGCAGATGTGGGTCAGATCTATGGTGTAGGAGCTGCTGTGGGGCTGATGTGGGTCAGATCTATGGGGCAGGAGCTGCTGTGGTTAAGATCTATTTGGCAGGAGCTGCTGTGGGGCAGATTTGGGTCAGATCTATGGGGCAGGAGCTGCAGTGGAGATGATGTAGGTCAGATCTATGGGGCAGGAGCATCTGTGGGGCTGCTGTGGGTTAGATCTATGGGGCAGGAGCTGTTGTGGGTCATATCTATTGGGCAGCAGCTGCTTTACATATGATGTGTGTCAGATCTATGGGGCCGGAGCTGCAGTGGGGCTGATGGGGGTCAGATCTATGGGGCAGGAGCTACTGTGGGGCTGATGTGGGTCAAATCAATGGGGCAGAGCTGCTCTTGGGAACATGTGGGTCAGATCTATGGGGCAGGAGCTGCTGTGGGGCTGATGTGGGTCAGATCTATGGGGCAGGAGCTGCTGTGCGACAGATGTGGGTCAGATCTATGGGGCAGGAGCTGCTGTGGAGCTGATGTGGGTCAGATCCTTGGGGCTGAAGCTGCTGTGGGTCATATCTATTGGGCAGCAGCTGCTTTACATATGATGTGTGTCAGATCTATGGGGCAGGAGCTACTGTGGGGCAGATTTGGGTCAGATCTATGGGGCAGGAGCTACTGTGGGGCTGATGTTGGTCTGATCTATGGGGCAGGAGCTGCTGTGCGACAGATGTGGGTCAGATCTATGGGGCAGGTGCTGCTGTGCGACATATGTGGGTCAGATCTATGGGGCAGGATCTGCTGTGGGGCTGATGTGGGAAAGATCTATGGGGCAGGAGATGCTTTGGGGCAGATGTGGGTCAGATCTATGGGGCAGGAGTTGCTGTGGGGCTGCTGTGGGTCAGATCCTTGGGGCTGAAGCTGCTGTGGGTCATATCTATTGGGCAGCAGCTGCTTTACATATGATGTGTGTCAGATATATGGGGCAGGAGCTGCTGTGGGGCTGATGTTGTTTAGATCTATGGGGCAGGAGCTGTTGTGGGGCTGATGGGGGTCAGATCCTTAGGGCAGGAGCTACTGTGGGGCTGATGTTGGTCTGATCTATGGGGCAGGAGCTGCTGCGGGGCAGATTTGGGTCAGATCTATGGGGCAGGAGCTGCTGTGGTGCAGATGTGGGTCAGAGCTATGGGGCAGGAGCTGACGTGTGGCAGATGTGGGTCAGATCTATGGGGCAGGAGCTGCTGTGGGGCTGATGTGGGTCAGATCTATGGGGCAGGAGCTGCTGTGGTTAAGATCTATTTGGCAGGATCTGCTGTGGGGCAGATTTGGGTCAGATCTATGGGGCAGGAGCTGCAGTGGAGATGATGTACGTCAGATCTATGGGGCAGGAGCTGCTGTGGGGCTGCTGTGGGTTAGATCTATGGGGCAGGAGCTGTTGTGGGTCATATCTATTGGGCAGCAGCTGCTTTACATATGATGTGTGTCAGATCTGTGGGGCAGGAGCTGTTGTGGGGCTTATGGGGGTCAGATCCTTAGAGCAGGAGCTACTGTGGGGCTGATGTTGGTCTGATCTATGGGGCAGGAGCTGCTGTGGGGCTGATGTGGGTTAGATCTATGGGGCAGGAGCTGTTGTGGGGCTGATGGGGGTCAGATCTATGGGGCAGGAGATTCTCTGGGTCAGATCTATGGGGCAGGAGCTGCTCTGGGGAACATGTGGGTCAGGTCTATGGGGCAGGAGCTGCTGTGGGGCTGATGTGGGTCAGATCTATGGGGCAGGAGCTGCTGTGGTTAAGATCTATTTGGTAGGATCTGCTGTGGGGCAGATTTGGGTCAGATCTATGGGGCAGGAGCTGCAGTGGAGATGATGTACGTCAGATCTATGGGGCAGGAGCTGTTGTGGGGCTGATGGGGGTCAGATCTATGGGGCAGGAGATACTGTGTGGCAGATTTGGGTCAGATCTATGGTGTAGGAGCTGCTGTGGGGCTGATGTGGGTCAGATCTATGGGGCAGGAGCTGCTGTGGGGCTGCTGTGGGTTAGATCTATGGGGCAGGAGCTGTTGTGGGTCATATCCATTGGGCAGCAGCTGCTTTACATATGATGTGTGTCAGATCTATGGGGCCGGAGCTGCAGTGGGGCTGATGGGGGTCAGATCTATGGGGCAGGAGCTACTGTGGGGCTGATGTGGGTCAAATCAATGGGGCAGAGCTGCTCTTGGGAACATGTGGGTCAGATCTATGGGGCAGGAGCTGCTGTGGGGCTGATGTGGGTCAGATCTATAGGGCAGGAGCTGCTGTGCGACAGATGTGGGTCAGATCTATGGGGCAGGAGCTGCTGTGGAGCTGATGTGGGTCAGATCCTTGGGGCTGAAGCTGCTGTGGTTCATATCTATTGGGCAGCAGCTGCTTTACATATGATGTGTGTCAGATCTGTGGGGCAGGAGCTGCTGTGGGGCTGATGTGGGTTAGATCTATGGGGCAGGAGCTGTTGTGGTTCTTATGGGGGTCAGATCTATGAGGCAGGAGCTGCTGTGGGGCTGATGTGGGTTAGATCTATGGTGCAGGAGCTGCTGTGGGGCAGATGTAGGGCTTATCTATGGGGCAGGAGATGCTGTGAGGCTGATGGGTGTTAGATCTATGGGGAGGAGCTGCTGTGGTGCAGATGTGGGTCAGAGCTATGGGGCAGGAGCTGCTGTGGGTCATATCTATTGGGCAGCAGCTGCTTTACATATGATGTGTGTCAGATCTATGGGGCAGGAGCTGCTGTGGGGCTGATGTGGGTTAGATCTATGGGGCAGGAGCTGTTGTGGGGCTGATGGGGGTCAGATCCTTAGAGCAGGAGCTACTGTGGGGCTGATG
Source organism: Coturnix japonica (assembly GCF_054131305.1). Classification (NCBI taxonomy): domain Eukaryota; kingdom Metazoa; phylum Chordata; class Aves; order Galliformes; family Phasianidae; genus Coturnix; species Coturnix japonica. Next base: position 13,232,749 of record NC_140671.1, on the reverse strand, counting down.
TTGGTATGATCTATGGGGCAGGAGCTGCTGCAGGGCTGATTTGGGTCAGATCTATGGGGCAGGAGCTGCTGTGGGCCTGATGTGGGTTAGATCTATGGGGCAGGAGCTGTTGTGGGGCTGATGGGGGTCAGATCTACGGGGCAGGAGATTCTCTGGGTCAGATCTATGGGGCAGGAGCTGCTCTGGGGAATATGTGGGTCAGGTCAATGGGGCAGGAGCTGCTGTGTGGCAGATGTGGGTCAGATCTATGGTGTAGGAGCTGCTGTGGGGCTGATGTGGGTCAGATCTATGGGGCAGGAGCTGCTGTGGTTAAGATCTATTTGGTAGGATCTGCTGTGGGGCAGATTTGGGTCAGATCTATGGGGCAGGAGCTGCAGTGGAGATGATGTACGTCAGGTCTATGGGGCAGGAGCTGTTGTGGGACTGATGGGGGTAAGATCTATGGGGCAGGAGATACTGTGTGGCAGATGTGGGTCAGATCTATGGTGTAGGAGCTGCTGTGGGGCTGATGTGGGTCAGATCTATGGGGCAGGAGCTGCAGTGGAGATGATGTAGGTCAGATCTATGGGGCAGGAGCATCTGTGGGGCTGCTGTGGGTTAGATCTATGGGGCAGGAGCTGTTGTGGGTCATATCTATTGGGCAGCAGCTGCTTTACATATGATGTGTGTCAGATCTATGGGGCCTAAGCTGCAGTGGGGCTGATGGGGGTCAGATCTATGGGGCAGGAGCTACTGTGGGGCTGATGGGGGTCAGATCTATGGGGCAGGAGCTACTGTGGGGCTGATGTTGGTCTGATCTATGGGGCAGGAGCTGCTGTGCGACAGATGTGGGTCAGATCTATGGGGCAGGTGCTGCTATGCGACATATGTGGGTCAGATCTATGGGGCAGGATCCTGTGTGGGGCTGATGTGGGAAAGATCTATGGGGCAGGAGATGCTTTGGGGCAGATGTGGGTCAGATCTATGGGGCAGGAGTTGCTGTGGGGCTGCTGTGGGTCAGATCCTTGGGGCAGGAGCTGCTGTGGGTCATATCTATTGGGCAGCAGCTGCTTTACATATGATGTGTGTCAGATCTATGGGGCAGGAGCTGCTGTGGGTCATATCTACTGGGCAGCAGCTGCTTTACATATGATGTGTGTCATATCTGTGGGGCAGGAGCTGCTGTGGGGCTGATGTGGGTAAGATCTATGGGGCAGGAGCTGTTGTGGGGCTGATGGGGGTCAGATCTATGGGGCAGGAGCTACTGTGGGGCTGATGTTGGTCTGATCTATGGGGCAGGAGCTGCTGCGGGGCTGATTTGGGAAAGATCTATGGGGCAGGAGATGCTTTGGGGCAGATGTGGGTCAGATCTATGGGGCAGGAGTTGCTGTGGGGCTGATGTGGGTCAGATCCTTGGGGCTGAAGCTGCTGTGGGTCATATCTATTGGGCAGCAGCTGCTTTACATATGATGTGTGTCAGATCTATTGGGCAGGAGCTGCTGTGGGGCTGATGTGGGTTAGATCTATGGGGCAGGAGCTGTTGTAGGGCTGATGGGGGTCAGATCCTTAGAGCAGGAGCAACTGTGGGGCTGATGTTGGTCTGATCTATGGGGCAGGAGCTGCTGCAGGGCTGATTTGGGTCAGATCTATGGGGCGGGAGCTGCAGTGGGGCTGATGGGGGTCAGATCTATGGGGCAGGAGCTACTGTGGGGCTGATGTGGGTCAAATCAATGGGGCAGAGCTGCTCTTGGGAACATGTGGGTCAGATCTATGGGGCAGGAGCTGCTGTGGGTCTGATGTGGGTCAGATCTATGGGGCAGGTGCTGCTGTGCGACATATGTGGGTCAGATCTATGGGGCAGGATCTGCTGTGGGGCTGATGTGGGAAAGATCTATGGGGCAGGAGCTGCTGTGGGGCTGATGTGGGTCAGATCCTTGGGGCTGAAGCTGCTGTGGGTCATATCTGTTGGGCAGCAGCTGCTTTACATATGATGTGTGTCAGATCTATGGGGCAGGAGCTGCTGTGGGGCTGATGTGGGTTAGATCTATGGGGCAGGAGCTGTTGTGGGGCTGATGGGGGTCAGATCTATGGGGCAAGAGCTACTGTGGGGCTTATGGTGGTAAGATCTATGGGGCAGGAGCTACTGTGGGGCTGATGTTGGTCTGTTCTATGGGGCTGGAGCTGCTGTGCGACAGATGTGGGTCAGATCTATGGTGCAGGTGCTGCTGTGCGACATATGTGGGTCAGATCTATGGGGCAGGAGATGCTTTGGGGCAGATGTGGGTCAGATCTATGGGGCAGGAGTTGCTGTGGGGCTGCTGCGGGTCAGATCCTTTGGGCTAAAGCTGCTGTGGGTCATATCTATTGGGCAGCAGCTGCTTTACATATGATGTGTGTCAGATCTATGGGGCAGGAGCTGCTGTGGGGCTGATGTGGGTTAGATCTATGGGGCAGGAGCTGTTCTGGGGCTGATGTGGGTCAGATCTATGGGGCAGGAGCTGCTGTGGGGCTGATGTGGGTTAGATCTATGGGGCAGGAGCTGTTCTGGGGCTGATGTGGGTCAGATCTATGGGGCAGGAGCTACTGTGGGGCTGATGTTGGTCTGATCTATGGTGTAGGAGCTGCTGTGGGGCTGATGTGGGTCAGATCTATTTGGCAGGAGCTGCTGTGGGGCAGATTTGGGTCAGATCTATGGGGCAGGAGCTGCAGTGGAGATGATGTAGGTCAGATCTATGGGGCAGGAGCATCTGTGGGGCTGCTGTGGGTTAGATCTATGGGGCAGGAGCTGTTGTGGGTCATATCTATTGGGCAGCAGCTGCTTTACATATGATGTGTGTCAGATCTATGGGGCCGGAGCTGCAGTGGGGCTGATGGGGGTCAGACCTATGGGGCAGGAGCTACTGTGGGTCTGAAGTGGGTCAAATCAATGGGGCAGAGCTGCTCTTGGGAACATGTGGGTCAGATCTATGGGGCAGGGGCTGCTGTGGGGCTGATGTGGGTCAGATCTATGGGGCAGGAGCTACTGTGGGGCTGATGTTAGTCTGATCTATGGGGCAGGAGCTGTTGTGGGGCTGATGGGGGTCAGATCTATGGGGCAGGAGCCACTGTGGGTCAGATTTATGAGTCAGGAGCTGCTGTGTGGCTGATCTGGGTCAGATCTATGGGGCAGGAGCTGCTGTGGGGCATATGTGGGTCAGATCTATATGGCAGGAGCTGCTGTGGGGCACATGTGGGTCAGACCTATGGGGCAGGAGTTGCTGTGGGGCAGATGAGGGACATATCTATGGTGCAAAATCTGCTGTTGGACTGATGTGGGTCAGATCTATGAGTTTGGAGCTGCTGTGGGGCACGTGTGGGTCAGATCTATGGGCCAGGAGCTGCTGTGGGTCTGATGTGGGACAGATCTATGGGGCAGGAGCTGCTGTGGGGCTGCTGTGGGTTAGATCTATGGGGCCGGAGCTGTTGTGGGTCATATCTATTGGGCAGCAGCTGCTTTACATATGATGTCTGTCAGATCTATGGGGCCGGAGCTGCAGTGGGGCCGATGGGGGTCAGATCTATGGGGCAGGAGCTACTCTGGGGCTGATGTGGGTCAAATCAATGGGGCAGAGCTGCTCTTGGGAACATGTGGGTCAGATCTATGGGGCAGGAGATGCTGTGGGTCAGATCTATGGGGCAGGAGCTGCTGTGGGGCTGATGTGGGTCAGATCTATGTGGCAGGAGCTGCTGTGGGGCAGATGTGGGTCAGATCTATGGGTCAGCAGCTGCTGTGGGTCTGCTGTGGGTCAGATCTATGGGGCAGGAGCTGCTGTGGGTCAGATCTATGGGGCAGGAACAGATGTGGGCCTGATGTTGGTCAGATTTATAGAGCAGGAGCTGCTGTGTTGCAGATGTGGGTCAGATCTATGGGGCAGGAGCTGCTGTGGGGCTGATGTGTGTCAGATCTATGGGGCTGAAGCTGCTGTGGGTCATATCTATTGGGCAGCAGCTGCTTTACATATGATGTGTGTCAGATCTATGGGGCCGGAGCTGCTGTGGGGCTGATGTGGGTCAGATCTATGGGGCAGGAGCTGCTGTGGTTAAGATCTATTTGGCAGGATCTGCTGTGGGGCAGATTTGGGTCAGATCTATGGGGCAGGAGCTGCAGTGGAGATGATGTACATCAGATCTATGGGGCAGGAGCTACTGTGGGTCTGAAGTGGGTCAAATCAATGGGGCAGAGCTGCTCTTGGGAACATGTGGGTCAGATCTATGGGGCAGGGGCTGCTGTGGGGCTGATGTGGGTCAGATCTATGGGGCAGGAGCTACTGTGGGGCTGATGTTAGTCTGATCTATGGGGCAGGAGCTGTTGTGGGGCTGATGGGGGTCAGATCTATGGGGCAGGAGCAACTGTGGGTCAGATTTATGAGTCAGGAGCTGCTGTGTGGCTGATCTGGGTCAGATCTATGGGGCAGGAGCTGCTGTGGGGCATATGTGGGTCAGATCTATATGGCAGGAGCTGCTGTGGGGCACATGTGGGTCAGACCTATGGGGCAGGAGTTGCTGTGGGGCAGATGAGGGACATATCTATGGTGCAAAATCTGCTGTTAGACTGATGTGGGTCAGATCTATGAGTTTGGAGCTGCTGTGGGGCACGTGTGGGTCAGATCAATGGGCCAGGAGCTGCTGTGGGTCTGATGTGGGACAGATCTATGGGGCAGGAGCTACTCTGGGGCTGATGTGGGTCAAATCAATGGGGCAGAGCTGCTCTTGGGAACATGTGGGTCAGATCTATGGGGCAGGAGATGCTGTGGGTCAGATCTATGGGGCAGGAGCTGCTGTGGGGCTGATGTGGGTCAGATCTATGTGGCAGGAGCTGCTGTGGGGCAGATGTGGGTCAGATCTATGGGTCAGCAGCTGCTGTGGGTCTGCTGTGGGTCAGATCTATGGGGCAGGAGCTGCTGTGGGTCAGATCTATGGGGCAGGAACAGATGTGGGCCTGATGTTGGTCAGATTTATAGAGCAGGAGCTGCTGTGTTGCAGATGTGGGTCAGATCTATGGGGCAGGAGCTGCTGTGGGGCTGATGTGGGTCAGATCCTTGGGGCTGAAGCTGCTGTGGGTCATATCTATTGGGCAGCAGCTGCTTTACATATGATGTGTGTCAGATCTATGGGGCAGGAGCTGCTGTGGGGCTGATGTGGGTCAGATCTATGGGGCAGGAGCTGCTGTGGTTAAGATCTATTTGGCAGGATCTGCTGTGGGGCAGATTTGGGTCAGATCTATGGGGCAGGAGCTGCAGTGGAGATGATGTACATCAGATCTATGGGGTAGGAGCTGCTGTGGGGCTGCTGTGGGTTAGATCTATGGGGCAGGAGCTGTTGTGGGTCATATCTATTGGGCAGCAGCTGCTTTACATATGATGTGTGTCAGATCTATGGGGCCGGAGCTGCAGTGGGGCTGATGGGGGTCAGATCTCTGGGGCAGGAGCTACTGTGGGGCTGATGTGGGTCAAATCAATGGGGCAGAGCTGCTCTTGGGAACATGTGGGTCAGATCTATGGGGCAGGAGCTGCTGTGGGGCTGATGTGGGTTAGATCTATGGGGCAGGAGCTGTTGTGGGGATGATGGGGGTCAGATCTATGGGGCAGGAGCTACTGTGGGGCTGATGATGGTCTGATCTATGGGGCAGGATCTGCTGTGGGGCTGATGTGGGTTAGATCTATGGGGCAGGAGCTGTTGTGGGGCTGATGGGGGTCAGATCTATGGGGCAGGAGCTGTTGTGGGGCTGATGGGGGTCAGATCTATGGGGCAGGAGCTGCTGTGGGGCTGATGTGGGTTAGATCTATGGGGCAGGAGCTGTTGTGGGGCTGATGGGGGTCAGATCTATGGGGCAGGAGCTGCTGTGGGGCTGATGTGGGTAATATCTATGGGGCAGGAACAGATGTGGGCCTGATGTTGGTCAGATTTATGGAGCAGGAGCTGCTGTGTTGCAGATGTGGGTCAGATCTATGGTGCAGGAGCTGCTGTGGGGCAGATGTAGGGCTTATCTATGGGGCAGGAGCTGCTGTGAGGCTGATGGTTGTTAGATCTATGGGGAGGAGCTGCTGTGGTGCAGATGTGGGTCAGAGCTATGGGGCAGGAGCTGCAGTGGGGCCGATGGGGGTCAGATCTATGGGGCAGGAGCTACTGTGGGGCTTATGTGGGTCAAATCAATGGGGCAGAGCTGCTCATGGGAACATGTGGGTCAGATCTATGGGGCAGGAGCTGCTGTGGGGCTGATGTGGGTCAGATCTATAGGGCAGGAGCTGCTGTGCGACAGATGTGGTTCAGATCTATGGGGCAGGAGCTGCTGTGGGGCTGATGTGGGTCAGATCCTTGGGGCTGAAGCTGCTGTGGGTCATATCTATTGGGCAGCAGCTGATTTACATATGATGTGTGTCAGATCTATGGGGCAGGAGCTGCTGTGGGGCTGATGTGGGTTATATCTATGGGGCAGGAGCTACTGTGGGGCTGATGTTGGTCTCATCTATGGGGCAGGAGCTGCTGTGCGACAGATGTCGGTCAGATCTATGGGGCAGGTGCTGCTGTGCGACATATGTGGGTCAGATCTATGGGGCAGGATCTGCTGTGGGGCTGATGTTGGTCTGATGTATGGGGCAGGAGATGCTTTGGGGCAGATGTGGGTTAGATCTATGGGGCAGGAGATGTTGTGGGGCTGATGGGGTCAGATCTATGGGGCAGGAGCTACTGTGGGGCTGATGTTGGTGTGATCTATGGGGCAGGAGCTGCTGTGGGGCAGATGTGGGTTAGATCTATGGGGCAGGAGCTGTTGTGGGGCTGATGGGGGTCAGATCTATGGGGCAGGAGATGCTGTGTGTCAGATCTATGGGGCAGGAGCTGCTGTGGGGAACATGTGGGTCAGGTCTATGGGGCAGGAGCTGCTGTGGGGCAGATGTGGGTCAGTTCTATGGGTCAGCAGCTGCTGTGGGTCTGTTGTGGGTCAGATCTATGGGGCAGGAGCTGCTGTGGGGCAGATATAGGGCATATCTATGGGGCAGGAGCTGCTGTGAGGCTGATGGGTGTTAGATCTATGGGGAGGAGCTGCTGTGGTGCAGATGTGGGTCAGAGCTATGGGGCAGGAGCTGCTGTGTGGCAGATGTGGGTCAGATCTATGGTGTAGGAGTTGCTGTGGGGCTGATGTGGGTCAGATCTATGGGGCAGGAGCTGCTGTGGTTAAGATCTATTTGGCAGGATCTGCTGTGGGGCAGATTTGGGTCAGATCTATGGGGCAGGAGCTGCTGTGTGGCAAATGTGGGTCAGATCTATGGGGCAGGAGCTGCAGTGGAGATGATGTACGTCAGATCTATGGGGCAGGAGCTGCTGTGGGGCTGCTGTGGGTTAGATCTATGGGGCAGGAGCTGTTGTGGGTCATATCTATTGGGCAGCAGCTGCTTTACATATGATGTGTGTCAGATCTATGGGGCCGGAGCTGCAGTGGGGCTGATGGGGGTCAGACCTATGGGGCAGGAGCTACTGTGGGTCTGAAGTGGGTCAAATCAATGGGGCAGAGCTGCTCTTGGGAACATGTGGGTCAGATCTATGGGGCAGGGGCTGCTGTGGGGCTGATGTGGGTCAGATCTATGGGGCAGGAGCTACTGTGGGGCTGATGTTAGTCTGATCTATGGGGCAGGAACTGCTGCGGGGCTGATTTGGGTCAGATCTATGTGGCAGGAGCTGCTGTGGGGCTGATGTGGGTTAGATCTATGGGGCAGGAGCTGTTGTGGGGCTGATGGGGGTCAGATCTATGGGGCAGGAGCAACTGTGGGTCAGATTTATGAGTCAGGAGCTGCTGTGTGGCTGATCTGGGTCAGATCTATGGGGCAGGAGCTGCTGTGGGGCATATGTGGGTCAGATCTATATGGCAGGAGCTGCTGTGGGGCACATGTGGGTCAGACCTATGGGGCAGGAGTTGCTGTGGGGCAGATGAGGGACATATCTATGGTGCAAAATCTGCTGTTGGACTGATGTGGGTCAGATCTATGAGTTTGGAGCTGCTGTGGGGCACGTGTGGGTCAGATCAATGGGCCAGGAGCTGCTGTGGGTCTGATGTGGGACAGATCTATGGGGCAGGAGCTGCTGTGGGGCTGCTGTGGGTTAGATCTATGGGGCCGGAGCTGTTGTGGGTCATATCTATTGGGCAGCAGCTGCTTTACATATGATGTGTGTCAGATCTATGGGGCCGGAGCTGCAGTGGGGCCGATGGGGGTCAGATCTATGGGGCAGGAGCTACTCTGGGGCTGATGTGGGTCAAATCAATGGGGCAGAGCTGCTCTTGGGAACATGTGGGTCAGATCTATGGGGCAGGAGATGCTGTGGGTCAGATCTATGGGGCAGGAGCTGCTGTGGGTCTGCTGTGGGTCAGATCTATGGGGCAGGAGCTGCTGTGGGTCAGATCTATGGGGCAGGAACAGATGTGGGCCTGATGTTGGTCAGATTTATAGAGCAGGAGCTGCTGTGTTGCAGATGTGGGTCAGATCTATGGGGCAGGAGCTGCTGTGGGGCTGATGTGGGTCAGATCCTTGGGGCTGAAGCTGCTGTGGGTCATATCTATTGGGCAGCAGCTGCTTTACATATGATGTGTGTCAGATCTATGGGGCCTAAGCTGCAGTGGGGATGATGTGGGTCAGATCTATGGGGCAGGAGCTACTGTGGGGCTGATGTGGGTCAAATCAAAGGGGCAGAGCTGCTCTTGGGAACATGTGGGTCAGATCTATGGGGCAGGAGCTGCTGTGGGGCTGATGTGGGTCAGATCTATAGGGCAGGAGCTGCTGTGCGACAGATGTGGTTCAGATCTATGGGGCAGGAGCTGCTGTGGGGCTGATGTGGGTCAGATCCTTGGGGCTGAAGCTGCTGTGGGTCATATCTATTGGGCAGCAGCTGATTTACATATGATGTGTGTCAGATCTATGGGGCAGGAGCTGCTGTGGGGCTGATGTGGGTTATATCTATGGGGCAGGAGCTACTGTGGGGCTGATGTTGGTCTCATCTATGGGGCAGGAGCTGCTGTGCGACAGATGTCGGTCAGATCTATGGGGCAGGTGCTGCTGTGCGACATATGTGGGTCAGATCTATGGGGCAGGATCTGCTGTGGGGCTGATGTTGGTCTGATGTATGGGGCAGGAGATGCTTTGGGGCAGATGTGTGTCAGATCTATGGGGCAGGAGCTGCTGTGGGGCAGATGTGGGTTAGATCTATGGGGCAGGAGATGTTGTGGGGCTGATGGGGTCAGATCTATGGGGCAGGAGCTACTGTGGGGCTGATGTTGTTGTGATCTATGGGGCAGGAGCTGCTGTGGGGTAGATGTGGGTTAGATCTATGGGGCAGGAGCTGTTGTGGGGCTGATGGGGGTCAGATCTATGGGGCAGGAGATGCTGTGTGTCAGATCTATGGGGCAGGAGCTGCTGTGGGGAACATGTGGGTCAGGTCTATGGGGCAGGAGCTGCTGTGGGGCAGATGTGGGTCAGTTCTATGGGTCAGCAGCTTCTGTGGGTCTGATGTGGGTCAGATCTATGGGGCAGGAGCTGCTGTGGGTCTGTTGTGGGTCAGATCTATGGGGCAGGAGCTGCTGTGGGGCTGATGTGGGTCAGATCTATGGGTCAGCAGCTGCTGTGGGTCTGATGTGGGTCAGATCTATGGGGCAGGAGCTGCTGTGGGGCAGATATGGGTCAGATCTATGGGGCAGGAGCTGCTGTGGGGCAGATTTGGGTCAGATCTATGGGGCAGAAGCTGCTGTGGGGCTGATGTGGGTCAGATCTTTGGGGCAGGAGCTGCTGTGTGGAAAATGTGGGTCAGATCTATGGGGCAGGAGCTGCTGTAGGTCAGATCTATGGGGCAGGAACAGATGTGGGCCTGATGTTGGTCAGATTTATAGAGCAGGAGCTGCTGTGTTGCAGATGTGGGTCAGATCTATGGTGCAGGAGCTGCTGCGGGGCAGATGTAGGGGAAATCTATGGGGCAGGAGCTGCTGTGGGGCTGATGTGGGTTAGATCTATGGGGCCGGATCTGCTGTGGGGCTGATGTGGGAAAGATCTATGGGGCAGGAGCTACTGTGAGGCTGATGTGGGTCAGATCTATGGGGCAGGAGCTGTTGTGGGGCTGATGTGGGTTAGATCTATGGGTCAGGAGATGCTTTGGGGCAGATGTGGGTCAGATCTATGGGGCAGGAGCTGCTGTGGGGCTGTTGTGGGTCAGATCCTTGGGGCTGAAGCTGCTGTGGGTCATATCTATTGGGCAGCAGCTGCTTTACATATGATGTGTGTCAGATCTATGGGGCAGGAGCTGCTGTGGGGCTGATGGGGTCAGATTTATGGGGCAGGAGCTGCTGTGGGGAACATGTGAGTCAGGTCTATGGGGCAGGAGCTGCTGTGGGGCAGATGTGGGTACGATCTATGGGTCAGCAGCTGCCGTGGGTCTGATGTGGGTCAGATCTATGGGGCAGGAGCTGCTGTGGGGCTGATGTGGGTCAGATCTATGGGGCAGGAGCTGCTGTGGGTCAGATCTATGGGGCAGGAACAGATGTGGGCCTGATGTTGGTCAGATTTATGGAGCAGGAGATGCTGTGTTGCAGATGTGGGTCAGATCTATGTTGCAGGAGCTGCTGTGGGGCAGATGTAGGGCATATCTATGGGGCAGGAGCTGCTGTGAGGCTGATGTTGGTCTGATCTATGGGGCAGGAGCTGCTGTGGGGAACATGTGGGTCAGATCTATATGGCAGGAGCTGCTGTGGGGCACATGTGGGTCAGACCTATGGGGCAGGAGTTGCTGTGGGGCAGATGAGGGACATATCTATGGTGCAAAATCTGCTGTTGGACTGATGTGGGTCAGATCTATGAGTTTGGAGCTGCTGTGGGGCACATGTGGGTCAGATCAATGGGCCAGGAGCTGCTGTGGGTCTGAAGTGGGACAGATCTATGGGGCAGGAGCTGCTGTGGGGCTGCTGTGGGTTAGATCTATGGGTCAGGAGCTGTTGTGGGTCATATCTATTGGGCAGCAGCTGCTGTACATATGATGTGTGTCAGATCTGTGGGGCCGGAGCTGCAGTGCGGCCGATGGGGGTCAGATCTATGGGGCAGGAGCTACTCTGGGGCTGCTGTGGGTCAAATCAATGGGGCAGAGCTGCTCTTGGGAACATGTGGGTCAGATCTATGGGGCAGGAGATGCTGTGGGTCAGATCTATGGGGCAGGAGCTGCTGTGGGGAACATGTGGGACAGGTCTATGTGGCAGGAGCTGCTGTGGGGCAGATGTGGGTCAGATCTATGGGTCAGCAGCTGCTGTGGGTCTGCTGTGGGTCAGATCTATGGGGCAGGAACAGATGTGGGCCTGATGTTGGTCAGATTTATGGAGCAGGAGCTGCTGTGTTGCTGATGTGGGTCAGATCTATGGTGCAGGAGCTGCTGTGGGGCAGATGTAGGGCTTATCTATGGGGCAGGAGCTGATGTGAGGCTGATGGGTGTTAGATCTATGGGGAGGAGCTGCTGTGGTGCAGATGTGGGTCAGAGCTATGGGGCAGGAGCTGCTGTGGGGCAGAAGTGGGTAAGATCTATGGGGTAGGAGATGGTGTGTGGCAGATGTGGGTCAGATCTATGGTGTAGGAGCTGCTGTGGGGCTGACGTGGGTCAGATCTATGGGGCAGGAGCTGCTGTGGTTAAGATCTATTTGGCAGGATCTGCTGTGGGGCAGATTTGGGTCAGATCTATGGGGCAGGAGCTGCTGTGGGGCTGCTGTGGGTTAGATCTATGGGGCAGGAGCTGTTGTGGGTCATATCTATTGGGCAGCAGCTGCTTTACATATGATATGTGTCAGATCTATGGGGCCGGAGCTGCAGTGGGGCTGATGTGGGTTAGATCTATGGGGCAGGAGCTGTTGTGGGGATGATTGGGGTAAGATCTATGGGGCAGGAGCTACTGTGGGGCTGATGTTGGTCTGATCTATGGGGCAGGATCTGCTGTGGGGCTGATGTGAGTTAGATCTATGGGGCAGGAGCTGTTGTGGGGCTGATGGGGGTCAGATCTATGGGGCAGGAGCTACTGTGGGTCAGATTTATGAGTCAGGAGCTGCTGTGTGGCTGATGTGGGTCAGATCTATGGAGCAGGAGCTGCTGTGGGGCATATGTGGGTCAGACCTATGGGGCAGAGCTGCTCTTGGGAACATGTGGGTCAGATCTATGGGGCAGGAGCTGCTGTGGGGCTGATGTGGGTCAGATCTATAGGGCAGGAGCTGCTGTGCGACAGATGTGGGTCAGATCTATGGGGCAGGAGCTGCTGTGGGGCTGATGTGGGTCAGATCCTTGGGGCTGAAGCTGCTGTGGGTCATATCTATTGGGCAGCAGCTGCTTTACATATGATGTGTGTCAGATCTATGGGGCAGGAGCTGCTGTCGGGCTGATGTGGGTCAGATCTATGGGGCAGGAGCTGTTGTGGGGCTGATGTGGGTCAGATCTATGGGGCAGGAGCTACTGTGGGGCTGATGGGAGTCAGATCTATGGGGCAGGAGCTACTGTGGGGCTGATGGGGGTCAGATCTATGGGGCAGGAGCTACTGTGGGGCTGATGTTGGTCTCATCTATTGGGCAGGAGCTGCTCTGCGACAGATGTGGGTCAGATCTATGGGGCAGGTACTGCTGTGCGACATATGTGGGTCAGATCTATGGGGCAGGATCTGCTGTGGGGCTGATGTGGGAAAGATCTATGGGGCAGGAGATGCTTTGGGGCAGATGTGGGTCAGATCTATGGGGCAGGAGCTGCTGTGGGGCTGATGTGTGTCAGATCCTTGGGGCGGAAGCTGCTGTGGGTCATATCTATTGGGCAGCAGCTGCTTTACATATGATGTGTGTCAGATCTAAGGGGCAGGAGCTGTTGTGGGGCTGATGGGGGTCAGATCTATGGGGCAGGAGATGCTGTGGGTCAGATCTATGGGGCAGGAGCTGCTGTGGGGAACATGTGGGTCAGGTCTATGGGGCAGGAGCTGCTGTTGGGCAGATCTATGGGGCAGGAACAGATGTGGGCCTGATGTTGGTCAGATTTATGGAGCAGGAGCTGCTGTGTTGCAGATGTGGGTCAGATCTATGGTGCAGGAGCTGCTGTGGGGCAGATGTAGGGCTTATCTATGGGGCAGGAGCTGCTGTGAGGCTGATGGGTGTTAGATCTATGGGGAGGAGCTGCTGTGGTGCAGATGTGGGTCAGAGCTATGGGGCAGGAGCTGCTGTGTGGCAGATGTGGGTCAGATCTATGGTGTAGGAGCTGCTGTGGGGCTGATGTGGGTCAGATCTATGGGGCAGGAGATGCTTTGGGGCAGATTTTAGTCAGATCTATGGGGCAGGAGTTGCTGTGGGTCTGATGTGGGTCAGATCCTTGCGGTTGAAGCTGCTGTGGGTCATATCTATTGGGCAGCAGCTGCTTTACATATGATGTGTATCAGATCTATGGGGCAGGAGCTGCTCGGCGGCGGCTGCTAGAGGTCGCTGCCTATGCGGCTCGACTAGGTCGGCACGGTCTACGCGGCTCCGAGCGGGCCGTGGTGCTCGGCGGCGGCTGCTAGAGGTCGCTGCGTATGCGGCTCTACTAGGTCGGCACGGTCTACCCGGCTCAGGGCGTGCCGTGCTGCTCGGCGGCGGCTGCTAGAGGTCGCTGCGTATGCGGCTCGACTAGGTCGGCACGGTCTACCCGGCTCCGAGCGAGCCGTGGTGCTCGGCGGCGGCTGCTATATGTCGCTGCCTATGCGGCTCGCCTAGATCGGCACGGTCTACCCGGCTCCGAGCGGGCCGTGGTGCTCGGCGGCGGCTGCTAGAGGTCGCTGCCTATGCGGCTCGACTAGGTCGGCACGGTCTACCCGGCTCCGAGCGGACCGTGGTGCTCGGTGGCTGCGGCTAGGGGTCGCTGCCCGTGCCTCTTGCGTGTAGCTGCCAGGTCTTCCCGCTTTCGGCTAGGCTTTGCAGCCCTGTGAGATGGGGGGGCGCTAAAGCTTCGGAGCTTGCTGGGGGGTCTCTGTAGTTTCTTACCTACCGCTACGTCGACGTAGAGCGCCGCTTACCCTCGGCGCCGCTGCCGGTAGTCGGCGCCGTTCTTTTCCGAAGCCGTTTTTTCTTACGCCTTCTGTTTTCGTCTGCAGGAGCGAGCGCGTGCTCGTCTCCAGAGGCGGCAACGAGCGGGCGCAGGCGAGCGCGGTTGAGCGCCGGGCTGTGGATTTTTTCGGTTGCGGCTTCCCGCCGCTCTTTCGCCATCCCTCGCTACGCGGCCTGCCCGCAGTCCGGATTTCCGGCTCGAACGGACCCCGCTCAAGTGCGCCGGCACGGTCCAACCGCTCCCGGCGGGCACCGCTCGGCTCGGACGTTCCTCGGAATCAGCCAAATGTCGCTCCCGTGGCGTCTCCGCAGGCAAAAACGCATAGCCGGCGCCGCAAAGCTCGCGAGCCGCACCGAGCCGGGGAAACCGTGCCGTGGAGCAGCTGTGGGGCTGATGTGGGTGAGATCTATGGGGTAGGAGCTGCTGTGCGGCTGATGTGGGTCAGATCTATGGGCAGGAGCTGATGTAGGGAAGATTTGGGTCTGATCTATGGGTTAGGAACTGCTGTGGTTCAGATCTATGGGGCAGGAGCAGCTGTGGGGCACATGTGGGTCAGATCTATGGGTTAGGTGCTGCTTTGGGGAAAATGTGGGTCAGATCTATGGGGCAGGAGCTGCTGTGGGTCAGATTTGGGTCAGATCTATGGGGCAGGAGCTGCTGTGGGTCAGATTTATGAGTCAGGAGCTGCTGTGTGGCTGATGTGGGTCAGATCTATGGGGCAGGAGCTGCTGTGGGGCATATGTGGGTCAGATCTATATGGCAGGAGCTGCTGTGGGGCACATGTGGGTCAGACCTATGGGGCAGAAGCTGCAGAGGGGATGATGTAGGTCAAATCTATGGGGCAGGAGTTGCTGTGGGGCAGATGAGGGACATATCTATGGTGCAAATTCTGCTGTTGGACTGATGTGGGTCAGATCTATGAGTTTGGAGCTGCTGTGGGGCACATGTGGGTCAGATCTATGGGCCAGGAGCTGCTGTGGGGCTGATGTGGGTCAGATCTATGGGGCAGGAGTTGCTGTGGGTCAGATCTATGGGGCAGGAACAGATGTGGGCCTGATGATGTTGGTCAGATTTATGGAGCAGGAGCTGCTGTGTTGCAGATGTGGGTCAGATCTATGGTGCGGAGCTGCTGTGGGGCAGATGTAGGGCTTATCTATGGGGCAGGAGCTGCTGTGAGGCTGATGGGTGTTAGATCTATGGGGAGGAGCTGCTGTGGTGCAGATGTGGGTCAGAGCTATGGGGCAGGAGCTGCTGTGTGGCAGATGTGGGTCAGATCAATGGTGTAGGAGCTGCTGTGGGGCTGATGTGGGTCAGATCTATGGGGCAGGTGCTGCTGTGCGACATATGTGGGTCAGATCTATGGGGCAGGTGCTGCTGTGCGACATATGTGGGTCAGATCTAAGGGGCAGGAGCTGCTGTGGGTCAGATTTATGAGTCAGGAGCTGCTGTGTGGCTGATGTGGGTCACATCTATGGGGCAGGAGCTGCTGTGGGGCATATGTGGGTCAGATCTATATGGCAGGAGCTGCTGTGGGGCACATGTGGGTCAGATCTATGGGCCAGGAGCTGCTGCGGGGCTGATTTAGGTCAGATCTATGGGGCAGGAGCTGCTGTGAGGCTGATGGGTGTTAGATCTATGGGGAGGAGCTGCTGTGGTGCAGATGTAGGTCAGAGCTATGGGGCAGGAGTTGCTGTGGGGCAGAAGTGGGTAAGATCTATGGGGTAGGAGATGGTGTGTGGCAGATGTGGGTCAGATCTATGGTGTAGGAGCTGCTGTGGGGCTGATGTGGGTCAGATCTATGGGGCAGGAGCTGCTGTGGTTAAGATCTATTTGGCAGGATCTGCTGTGGGGCAGATTTGGGTCAGATCTATGGGGCAGGAGCTGCAGTGGAGATGATGTACATCAGATCTATGGGGTAGGAGCTGCTGTGGGGCTGCTGTGGGTTAGATCTATGGGGCAGGAGCTGTTGTGGGTCATATCTATTGGGCAGCAGCTGCTTTACATATGATGTGTGTCAGATCTATGGGGCCGGAGCTGCAGTGGGGCTGATGGGGGTCAGATCTCTGGGGCAGGTGCTACTGTGGGGCTGATGTGGGTCAAATCAATGGGGCAGAGCTGCTCTTGGGAACATGTGGGTCAGATCTATGGGGCAGGAGCTGCTGTGGGGCTGATGTGGGTTAGATCTATGGGGCAGGAGCTGTTGTGGGGATGATGGGGGTCAGATCTATGGGGCAGGAGCTACTGTGGGGCTGATGTTGGTCTGATGTATGGGGCAGGATCTGCTGTGGGGCTGATGTGGGTTAGATCTATGGGGCAGGAGCTGTTGTGGGGCTGATGGGGGTCAGATCTATGGGGCAGGAGCTACTGTGGGTCAGATTTATGAGTCAGGAGCTGCTGTGTGGCTGATGTGGGTCTGATCTATGGAGCAGGAGCTGCTGTGGGCATATGTGGGTCAGATCTATGGGGCAGGAGCTGCTGTGCGACAGATGTGGGTCAGATCTATGGGGCAGGAGCTGCTGTGGGGCTGATGTGGGTCAGATCCTTGGGGCTGAAGCTGCTGTGGGTCATATCTATTGGGCAGCAGCTGCTTTACATATGATGTGTGTCAGATCTATGGGGCAGGAGCTGCTGTGGGGCTGATGTGGGTCAGATCTATGGGGCAGGAGCTACTGTGGGGCCGATGGGGGTCAGATCTATGGGGCAGGAGCTGCTGTGGGGCTGATGTGTGTCAGATCCTTGGGGCGGAAGCTGCTGTGGGTCATATCTATTGGGCAGCAGCTGCTTTACATATGATGTGTGTTAGATCTATAAGGCAGGAGCTGCTGTGGGTCTGCTGTGGGTCAGATCTATGGGGCAGGAGCTGTTGTGGGTCATATCTATTGGGCAGCAGCTGCTTTACATATGATGTGTGTCAGATCTATGGGGCAGGAGCTGCTGTGGGGCTGATGTGGGTCAGATCTATAGGGCAGGAGATGTTGTGGGGCTGATGTGGGTCAGATCTATGGGGCAGGAGCTACTGTGGGGCCGATGGGGGTCAGATCTATGGGGCAGGAGCTACTGTGGGGCTGATGTTGGTCTCATCTATGGGGCAGGAGCTGCTGTGCGACAGATGTGGGTCAGATCTATGGGGCAGGTACTGCTGTGCGACATATGTGGGTCAGATCTATGGGGCAGGATCTGCTGTGGGGCTGATGTGGGAAAGATCTATGGGGCAGGAGATGCTTTGGGGCAGATGTGGGTCAGATCTATGGGGCAGGAGCTGCTGTGGGGCTGATGTGTGTCAGATCCTTGGGGCGGAAGCTGCTGTGGGTCATATCTATTGGGCAGCAGCTGCTTTACATATGATGTGTGTCAGATCTATGGGGCAGGAGCTGCTGTGGGGCTGCTGTGGGTCAGATCTATGGGGAAGGAGCTGTTGTGGGTCATATCTATTGGGCAGCAGCTGCTTTACATATGATGTTGGTCTGTTCTATGGGGCAGGAGCTGCTGCGGGGCTGATTTGGGTAAGATCTATGGGGCAGGAGCTTCTGTGGGGCTGATTTGCGTTAGATCTAAGGGGCAGGAGCTGTTGTGGGGCTGATGGGGGTCAGATCTATGGGGCAGGAGATGCTGTGGGTCAGATCTATGGGGCAGGAGCTTCTGTGGGGAACATGTGGGTCAGGTCTATGGGGCAGGAGCTGCTGTTGGGCAGATGTGGGTCAGATCTATGCGTCAGCAGCTGCTGTGGGTCTGATGTGGGTCAGATCTATGGGGCAGGAGCTGCTGTGGGGCTGATGTGGGTAATATCTATGGGGCAGGAACAGATGTGGGCCTGATGTTGGTCAGATTTATGGAGCAGGAGCTGCTGTGTTGCAGATGTGGGTAAGATCTATGGTGCAGGAGCTGCTGTGGGGCAGATGTGGGTCAGATCTATGGGGCAGGAGCTGCTGTGGGTCAGATCTATGGGGCAGGAACAGATGTGGGCCTGATGTTGGTCAGATTTATGGAGCAGGAGCTGCTGTGTTGCAGATGTGGGTCAGATCTATGGTGCAGGAGCTGCTGTGGGGCAGATGTAGGGCTTATCTATGGGGCAGGAGCTGCTGTGAGGCTGATGGGTGTTAGATCTATGGGGAGGAGCTGCTGTGGGGCTGATGTGGGTCAGAGCTATGGGGCCGGAGCTGCAGTGGGGCCGATGGGGGTCAGATCTATGGGGCAGGAGCTACTGTGGGGCTGATGTGGGTCAAATCAATGGGGCAGAGCTGCTCTTGGGAACATGTGGGTCAGATCTATGGGGCAGGAGCTGCTGTGGGGCTGATGTGGGTCAGATCTATAGGGCAGGAGCTGCTGTGCGACAGATGTGGGTCAGATCTATGGGGCAGGAGCTGCTGTGGGGCTGATGTGGGTAAGATCTATGGGGTAGGAGATGATGTGTGGCAGATGTGGGTCAGATCTATGGTGTAGGAGCTGCTGTGGGGCTGACGTGGGTCAGATCTATGGGGCAGGAGCTACTGTGGGGCTGATGCGGGTCAAATCAATGGGGCAGAGCTGCTCTTGGGAACATGTGGGTCAGATCTATGGGGCAGGAGCTGCTGTGGGGCTGATGTTGGTCTGATCTATGGGGCAGGAGCTACTGTGCGACAGATGTGGGTCAGATCTATGGGGCAGGTGCTGCTGTGCGACATATGTGGGTCAGATCTATGGGGCAGGATCTGCTGTGGGGCTGATGTGGGAAAGATCTATGGGGCAGGAGATGGTTTGGGGCAGATGTGGGTCAGATCTATGGGGCAGGAGTTGCTGTGGGGCTGATGTGTGTCAGATCCTTCGGGCTGAAGCTGCTGTGGGTCATATCTATTGTGCTGCAGCTACTTTACATATGATGTGTGTCAGATCTATGGGGCAGGAGCTGCTGTGGGTCAGATCCATGGGGCAGGAACAGATGTGGGCCTGATGTTGGTCAGATTTATGGAGCAGGAGCTGCTGTGTTGCAGATGTGGGTCAGATCTATGGTGCAGGAGCTGCTGTGGGGCAGATGTAGGGCTTATCTATGGGGCAGGATCTGCAGTGAGGCTGATGGGTGTTAGATCTATGGGGAGGAGCTGCTGTGGTACAGATGTAGGTCAGAGCTATGGGGCAGGAGCTGCTGTGTTGCAGATGTGGGTCAGATCTATGGTGCAGGAGCAGCTGTGGGGCAGATGTAGGGCTTATCTATGGGGCAGGAGCTGCTGTGCGACATATGTGGGTCAGATCTATGGGGCAGGATCTGCTGTGGGGCTGATGTGGGAAAGATCTATGGGGCAGGAGATGCTTTGGGGCAGATGTGGGTCAGATCTATGGGGCAGGAGTTGCTGTGGGGCTGATGTGTGTCAGATCCTTGGGGCTGAAACTGCTGTGGGTCATATCTATTGGGCAGCAGCTGCTTTACATATGATGTGTGACAGATCTATGGGGCAGGAGCTGCTGTGGGGCTGATGTGGGTTAGATCTATGGGTCAGGAGCTGTTGTGGGGCTGATGGGGGTCAGATCTATGGGGCAGGAGCTACTGTTGGGCACATGTGGGTCAGACCTATGGGGCAGAAGCTGCAGAGGGGATGATGTAGGTCAGATCTATGGGGCAGGAGCTGCTGTGGGGCAGATGAGGGACATATCTATGGTGCAAAATCTGCTGTTGTACTGATGTGGGTCAGATCTATGAGTTTGGAGCTGCTGTGGGGCACATGTGGGTCAGATCTATGGGCCAGGAGCTGCTGCGGGGCTGATTTAGGTCAGATCTATGGGGCAGGAGCTGCTGTGGGGCTGATGTGGGTCAGATCTATGGGGCAGGAGCTGCTGTGTGGCAAATGTGGGTCAGATCTATGGGGCAGGAGCTGCTGTGGGTCAGATCTATGGGGCAGGAACAGATGTGGGCCTGATATTGTTCAGATTTATGGAGCAGGAGCTGCTGTGTTGCAGATGTGGGTCAGATCTATGGTGCAGGAGCTGCTGTGGGGCAGATGTAGGGCATATCTATGGGGCAGGAGCTGCTGTGAGGCTGATGGGTGTTAGATCTATGGGGAGGAGCTGCTGTGGTGCAGATGTGGGTCAGAGCTATGGGGCAGGAGCTGCTGTGGGGCAGAAGTGGGTAAGATCTATGGGGTAGGAGATGGTGTGTGGCAGATGTGGGTCAGATCTATGGTGTAGGACCTGCTGTGGGGCTGATGTGAGTGAGATCTATGGTGTAGGATCTGCTGTGCAGCTGATGTGGGTCAGATCTATGGGCAGGAGCTGATGTAGGGAAGATTTGGGTCTGATCTATGGGTTAGGAACTGCTGTGGTTCAGATCTATGGGGCAGGAGCAGCTGTGGGGCACATGTGGGTCAGATCTATGGGTTAGGTGCTGCTTTGGGGAAAATGTGGGTCAGATCTATGGGGCAGGAGCTGCTGTGGGTCAGATTTGGGTCAGATCTATGGGGCAGGAGCTGCTGTGGGGCATATGTGGGTCAGATCTATGGGGCAGGATCTGCTGTGGGGCTGATGTGGGAAAGATCTATGTGGCAGGAGATGGTTTGGGGCAGATGTGGGTCAGATCTATGGGGCAGGAGTTGCTGTGGGGCTGATGTGTGTCAGATCCTTGGGGCTGAAGCTGCTGTGGGTCGTATCTATTGGGCAGCAGCTGCTTTATATATGATGTGTGTCAGATCTATGGGGCAGGAGATACTGTGGGGCTGATGTTGGTCTGATCTATGGGGCAGGAGCTGCTGCGGGGCTGATTTGGGTCAGATCTATGGGGCAGGAGCTGCTGTGGGGCTGATGTGGGTTAGATCTATGGGGCAGGAGCTGTTGTGGGGCTGATGGGGGTCAGATCTATGGGGAAGGAGCTACTGTGGGGCTGATGGGGTTCAGGTCTATGGGGCAGGAGCTACTGTGGGGCTGATGTTGGTCTGATCTATGGGGCAGGAGCTGCTGTGCGACAGATGTTTGTCAGATCTATGGGGCAGGTCCTGCTGTGCGACATATGTGGGTCAGATCTATGGGGCAGGATCTGCCGTGGGGCTGATGTGGGAAAGATCTATGGGGCAGGAGCTGTTGTGGGGCTGATGGGGGTCAGATCTATGGGGCAGGAGCTACTGTGGGGCACATGTGGGTCAGAACTATGGAGCAGAAGCTGCAGAGGGGATGATGTGTGTCAGATCTATGGGGCAGGAGTTGCTGTGGGGCAGATGAAGGACATATCTATGGTGCAAAATCTGCTGTTGGACTGATGTGGGTCAGATCTATGAGTTTGGAGCTGCTGTGGGGCACATGTGTGTCAGGTCTATGGTCCAGGAGCTGCTGCGGGGCTGATTTGGGTCAGATCTATGAGGCAGGAGCTGCTGTGGGGCTGATGTGGGTCAGATCTATGGGGCAGGAGCTGCTGTGGGTCAGATCTATGGGGCAGGAACAGATGTGGGCCTGATGTTGGTCAGATTTTTGGAGCAGGAGCTGCTGTGTTGCAGATGTGGGTCAGATCTATGGTGCAGGAGCTGCTGTGGGGCAGATATAGGGCATATCTATGGGGCAGGAGCTGCTGTGAGGCTGATGGGTGTTAGATCTATGGGGAGGAGCTGCTGTGGTGCAGATGTGGGTCAGAGCTATGGGGCAGGAGCTGCTGTGGGGCAGAAGTGGGTAAGATCTATGGGGTAGGAGATGGTGTGGGGCTGATGTGGGTCAGATCTATGGGGCAGGAGCTGCTGTGGTTAAGATCTATGGGGCAGGATCTGCTGTGGGGCAGATTTGGGTCAGATCTATTGGGCAAGAGCTGCTGTGTGGCAAATGTGGGTCAGATCTGTGGGGCAGGAGCTGCTGTGGGTCAGATCTATGGGGCAGGAACAGATGTGGGCCTGATGTTGGTCAGATTTATGGAGCAGGAGCTGCTGTGTTGCAGATGAGGGTCAGATCTATGGTGCAGGAGCTGCTGTGGGGCAGATGTAAGGCTTATCTATGAGGCAGGAGCTGCTGTGAGGCTGATGGGTGTTAGATCTATGGGGAGGAGCTGCTGTGGTGCAGATGTGGGTCAGAGCTATGGGGCAGGAGCTACTGTGTGGCAGATGTGGGTCAGATCTATGGTGTAGGAGCTGCTGTGGGGCTGATGTGGGTCAGATCTACGACGCAGGAGATGCTTTGGGGCAGATTTTAGTCAGATCTATGGGGCAGGACTTGCTGTGGGTCTGATGTGGGTCAGATCCTTGGGGCTGAAGCTGCTGTGGGTCATATCTATTGGGCAGCAGCTGCTTTACATATGATGTGTGTCAGATCTATGGGGCAGGAGCTGCTCGGCGGCGGCTGCTAGAGGTCGCTGCCTATGCGGCTCGACTAGGTCAGCAAGGTCTACCCGGCTCAGGGCAGGCCGTGGTGCTCGGCGGCGGCTGCTAGAGGTCGCTGCCTATGCGGCTCGACTAGGTCGGCACGGTCTACCCGGCTCCGAGCGAGCCGTGGTGCTCGGCGGCGGGTGCTAGAGGTCGCTGCCTATGCGGCTCAACTAGGTCGGCACGGTCTACCTGGCTCCGAGCGGGCCGTGGTGCTCGGCGGCGGCTGCTAGAGGTCGCTGCCTATGCGGCTCGCCTAGGTCGGCACGGTCTACCCGGCTCAGGGCGTGCCGTGCTGCTCGGCGGCGGCTGCTAGAGGTCGCTGCCTATGCGGCTTGACTAGGTCGGCACGGTCTACCCGGCTCCGAGCGGGCCGTGGTGCTCGGCGGCGGCTGCTAGAGGTCGCTGCCTATGCAGCTCGCCTAGGTCGGCACGGTCTACCCGGCTCAGGGCGTGCCGTGCTGCTCGGCGGCGGCTGCTAGAGGTCGCTGCCTATGCGGCTTGACTAGGTCGGCACGGTCTACCCGGCTCCGAGCGGGCCGTGGTGCTCGGCGGCGGCTGCTAGAGGTCGCTGCCTATGCAGCTCGCCTAGGTCGGCACGGTCTACGCGGCTCCGAGCGGGCCGTGCTGCTCGGCGGCGGCTGCTAGAGGTCGCTGCCTATGCGGCTTGACTAGGTCGTCACGGTCTACGCGGCTCCGAGCGGGCCGTGCTGCTCGGCGGCGGCTGCTAGAGGTCGCTGCCTATGCGGCTCGACTAGGTCGGCACGGTCTACCCGGCTCCGAGCGGACCGTGGTGCTCGGCGGCGGCGGCTAGGGGTCGCTGCCCGTGCCTCTTTCGTGTAGCTGCCAGGTCTACCCGCTTTCGGCTAGGCTTTGCAGCCCTGTGAGATGGGGGGGCGCTAAAGCTTCGGAGCTTGCTGGGGGGTCGCTGTAGTTTCTTACCTACCGCTACGTCGACGTAGAGCGCCGCTTACCCTCGGCGCCGCTGCCGGTAGTCGGCGCCGTTCTTTTCCGAAGCCGTTTTTTCTTACGCCTTCCGTTTTCGTCTGCAGGAGCGAGCGCGTGCTCGTCTCCAGAGGCGGCAACGAGCGGGCGCAGGCGAGCGCGGTTGAGCGCCGGGCTGTGGATTTTTTCGGTTGCGGCTTCCCGCCGCTCTTTCGCCATCCCTCGCTACGCGGCCTGCCCGCAGTCCGGATTTCCGGCTCGAACGGACCCCGCTCAAGTGCGCCGGCACGGTCCAACCGCTCCCGGCGGGCACCGCTCGGCTCGGACGTTCCTCGGAATCAGCCAATTGTCGCTCCCGTGGCGTCTCCGCAGGCAAAAACGCATAGCCGGCGCCGCAAAGCTCGCGAGCCGCACCGAGCCGGGGAAACAGTGCCGTGGAGCAGCTGTGGGGCGGATGTGGGTGAGATCTATGGGGTAGGAGCTGCTGTGCGGCTGATGTGGGTCAGATCTATAGGCAGGAGCTGATGTAGGGAAGATTTGGGTCTGATCTATGGGTTAGGAACTGCTGTGGTTCAGATCTATGGGGCAGGAGCAGCTGTGGGGCACATGTGGGTCAGATCTATGGGTTAGGTGCTGCTTTGGGGAAAATGTGGGTCAGATCTATGGGGCAGGACCTGCTGTGGGTCAGATTTGGGTCAGATCTATGGTTCAGCAGCTGCTGTGGGGCACATGTGGGTCAGACCTATGGGGCAGAAGATGCAGAGGGGATGATGTGGGTCAGATCTATGGGGCAGGAGTTGCTGTGGGGCAGATGAGGGACATATCTATGGTGCAAAATCTGCTGTTGGACTGATGTGGGTCAGATCTATGAGTTTGGAGCTGCTGTGGAGCACATGTGGGTCAGATCTATGGGGCAGGATCTGCTGTGGGTCAGATTTGGGTCAGATCTATGGGGCAGGAGCTGCTGTGGGGCTGATGTGGGTTAGATCTATGGGGCAGGAGCTGTTGTGGGGCTGATGGGGGTCAGATCTATGGGGCAGGATCTGCTGTGGGGCTGATGTTGGAAAGATCTATGGGGCAGGAGATGGTTTGGGGCAGATGTGGGTCAGATCTATAAGGCAAGAGTTGCTGTGGGGCTGATGTTGGTCAGATCCTTGGGGCTGAAGCTGCTGTGTGTCATATCTATTGGGCAGCAGCTGCTTTACATATGATGTGTGTCAGATCTATGGTGTAGGAGATACTGTGGGGCTGATGTTGGTCTGATCTATGGGGCAGGAGCTGCTGCGGGGCTGATTTGGGTCAGATCTATGGGGAAGGAGCTACTGTGGGGCAGATGGGGTTCAGGTCTATGGGGCAGGAGCTACTGTGGGGCAGATGTTGGTCTGATCTATGGGGCAGGAGCTGCTGTGCGACAGATGTGGGTAAGATCTATGGGGCAGGTGCTGCTGTGCGACATATGTGGGTCAGATCTATGGGGCAGGTGCTGCTGTGCGACATATGTGGGTCAGATCTATGGGGCAGGATCTGCTGTGGGGCTGATGTGGGAAAGATCTATGGGGCAGGAGATGCTTTGGGGCAGATGTGGGTCAGATCTATGGGGCAGGAGTTGCTGTGGGGCTGATGTGTGTCAGATCCTTGGGGCTGAAGCTGCTGTGGGTCATATCTATTGGGCAGCAGCTGCTTTACATATGATGTGTGACAGATCTATGGGGCAGGATCTGCTGTGGGGCTGATGCGGGTTAGATCTATGGGGCAGGAGCTGTTGTGGGGCTGATGGGGGTCAGATCTATGGGGCAGGAGCTACTGTGGGTCAGATTTATGAGTCAGGAGCTGCTGTGTGGCTGATGTGGGTCAGATCTATGGAGCAGGAGCTGCTGTGGGGCATATGTGGGTCAGATCTATATGGCAGGAGCTGCTGTGGGGCACATGTGGGTCAGACCTATGGGGCAGGAGTTGCTGTGGGGCAGATGAGGGACATATCTATGGTGCAAAATCTGCTGTTGGACTGATGTGGGTCAGATCTATGAGTTTGGAGCTGCTGTGGGGCACATGTGGGTCAGATCAATGGGCCAGGAGCTGCTGTGGGTCTGATGTGGGACAGATCTATGGGGCAGGAGCTGTTGTGGGTCATATCTATTGGGCAGCAGCTGCTTTACATATGATGTGTGTCAGATCTATGGGGCCGGAGCTGCAGTGGGGCCGATGGGGGTCAGATCTATGGGGCAGGAGCTACTCTGGGGCTGATGTGGGTCAAATCAATGGGGCAGAGCTGCTCTTGGGAACATGTGGGTCAGATCTATGGGGCAGGAGATGCTGTGGGTCAGATCTATGGGGCAGGAGCTGCTGTGGGGAACATGTGGGTCAGGTCTATGTGGCAGGAGCTGCTGTGGGGCAGATGTGGGTCAGATCTATGGGTCAGCAGCTGCTGTGGGTCTGCTGTGGGTCAGATCTATGGGGCAGGAACAGATGTGGGCCTGATGTTGGTCAGATTTATAGAGCAGGAGCTGCTGTGTTGCAGATGTGGGTCAGATCTATGGTGCAGGAGCTGCTGTGGGGCAGATTTAGGGCTTATCTATGGGGCAGGAGCTGATGTGAGGCTGATGGGTGTTAGATCTATGGGGAGGAGCTGCTGTGGTGCAGATGTGGGTCAGAGCTATGGGGCAGGAGCTGCTGTGGGGCAGAAGTGGGTAAGATCTATGGGGTAGGAGATGGTGTGTGGCAGATGTGGGTGAGATCTATGGTGTAGGAGCTGCTGTGGGGCTGCTGTGAATCAGATCTATGGGGCAGGAGCTGCTGTGGGGCTGATGTGGGTCAGATCCTTGGGGCTGAAGCTGCTGTGGGTCATATCTATTGGGCAGCAGCTGCTTTACATATGATGTGTGTCAGATCTATGGGGCAGGAGCTGCTGTGGGGCTGATGGGGGTCAGATCTATGGGGCAGGAGCTACTGTGGGGCTGTTGGGGTTAGATCAATGGGGCAGGAGCTACTGTTGCGCTGATGTTGGTCTCATCTATGGGGCAGGAGCTGCTGTGCGACAGATGTGGGTCAGATCTATGGGGCAGGAGCTGCTGTGCGACATATGTGGGTCAGATCTATGGGGCAGGATCTGCTGTGGGGCTGATGTGGGTAAGATCTATGGGGCAGGAGATGCTTTGGGGCAGATGTGGGTCAGATCTATGGGGCAGGAGTTGCTGTGGGGCTGATGTGTGTCAGATCTATGGGGCAGGAGCTGCTGTGGGGCTGATGTGGGTCAGATCTATGGGGCAGGAGCTACTGTGGGGCTGATGTTGGTCTGATCTATAAGGCAGGAGCTGCTGCGGGGCTGATTTGGGACAGATCTATGGGGCAGGAGCTGCTGTGGGGCTGATATGGGTTAGATCTAGGGGGCAGGAGCTGTTGTGGGGCTGATGGGGGTCAGATCTATGGGGCAGGAGATGCTGTGGTTCAGATCTATGGGGCCGGAGCTGCTGTGGGGAACATGTGGGTCAGGTCTATGGGGCAGGAGCTGCTGTGGGGCAGATGTGGGTCAGATCTATGGGTCAGCAGCTGCTGTGGGTCTGATGTGGGTCAGATCTATGGGGCAGGAGCTGCTGTGGGGCTGATGTGGGTCATATCTATGGGGCAGGAACAGATGTGGGCCTGATGTTGGTCAGATTTATGGAGCAGGAGCTGCTGTGTTGCAGATGTGGGTCAGATCTATGGTGCAGGAGCTGCTGTGGGGCAGATGTAGGGCATATCTATGGGGCAGGAGCTGCTGTGAGGCTGATGGGTGTTAGATCTATGGGGAGGAGCTGCTGTGGTGCAGATGTGGGTCAGAGCTATGGGGCAGGAGCTGCTGTGGGGCAGAAGTGGGTAAGATCTATGGGGTAGGAGATGGTGTGTGGCAGATGTGGGTCAGATCTATGGTGTAGGAGCTGCTGTGGGGCTGATGTGGGTCAGATCTATGGGGCAGGAGCTGCTGTGGTTAAGATCTATTTGGCAGGATCTGCTGTGGGGCAGATTTGGGTCAGATCTATGGGGCAGGAGCTGCAGTGGAGATGATGTACATCAGATCTATGGGGCAGGAGCTGCTGTCGGGCTGCTGTGGGTTAGATCTATGGGGCAGGAGCTGTTGTGGGTCATATCTATTGGGCAGCAGCTGCTTTACATATGATGTGTGTCAGATCTATGGGGCCGGAGCTGCAGTGGGGCTGATGGGGGTCAGATCTCTGGGGCAGGAGCTACTGTGGGGCTGATGTGGGTCAAATCAATGGGGCAGAGCTGCTCTTGGGAACATGTGGGTCAGATCTATGGGGCAGGAGCTGCTGTGGGGCTGATGTGGGTTAGATCTATGGGGCAGGAGCTGTTGTGGGGATGATGGGGGTCAGATCTATGGGGCAGGAGCTACTGTGGGGCTGATGTTGGTCTGATCTATGGGGCAGGATCTGCTGTGGGGCTGATGTGGGTTAGATCTATGGGGCAGGAGCTGTTGTGGGGCTGATGGGGGTCAGATCTATGGGGCAGGAGCTACTGTGGGTCGGATTTATGAGTCAGGAGCTGCTGTGTGGCTGATGTGGGTCAGACCTATGGGGCAGAGCTGCTCTTGGGAACATGTGGGTCAGATCTATGGGGCAGGAGCTGCTGTGGGGCTGATGTGGGTCAGATCTATAGGGCAGGAGCTGCCGTGCGACAGATGTGGGTCAGATCTATGCGGCAGGAGCTGCTGTGCGACAGATGTGGGTCAGATCTATGGGGCAGGAGCTGCTGTGGGGCTGATGTGGGTCAGATCCTTGGGGCTGAAGCTGCTGTGGGTCATATCTATTTGGCAGCAGCGGCTTTACATATGATGTGTGTCAGATCTATGGTGCAGGAGCTGCTGTGGGGCTGATGTGGGTTAGATCTATGGGGCAGGAGCTACTGTGGGGCTGATGTTGGTCTCATCTATGGGGCAGGAGCTGTTGTGGGGCTGATGTGGGTCAGATCTATGGGGCAGGAGCTACTGTGGGGCTGATGGGGGTCAGATCTATGGGGCAGGAGCTACTGTGGGGCTGATGTTGGTCTCATCTATGGGGCAGGAGCTGCTGTGCGACAGATGTGGGTCAGATCTATGGGGCAGGTACTGCTGTGCGACATATGTGGGTCAGATCTATGGGGCAGGATCTGCTGTGGGGCTGATGTGGGAAAGATCTATGGGGCAGGAGATGCTTTGGGGCAGATGTGGGTCAGATCTATGGGGCAGGAGCTGCTGTGGGGCTGATGTGTGTCAGATCCTTGGGGCGGAAGCTGCTGTGGGTCATATCTATTGGGCAGCAGCTGCTTTACATATGATGTGTGTCAGATCTATGGGGCAGGAGCTGCTGTGGGGCTGATGTGGGTTAGATCTATGTGGCAGGAGCTGTTGTGGGGCTGATGGGGTCAGATCTATGGGGCAGGAGCTACTGTGGGGCTGATGTTGGTCTGTTCTATGGGGCAGGAGCTGCTGCGGGGCTGATTTGGGTAAGATCTATGGGGCAGGAGCTTCTGTGGGGCTGATGTGCGTTAGATCTAAGGGGCAGGAGCTGTTGTGGGGCTGATGGGGGTCAGATCTATGGGGCAGGAGATGCTGTGGGTCAGATCTATGGGGCAGGAGCTGCTGTGGGGAACATGTGGGTCAGGTCTATGGGGCAGGAGCTGCTGTTGGGCAGATGTGGGTCAGATCTATGCGTCAGCAGCTGCTGTGGGTCTGATGTGGGTCAGATCTATGGGGCAGGAGCTGCTGTGGGGCTGATGTGGGTAATATCTATGGGGCAGGAACAGATGTGGGCCTGATGTTGGTCAGATTTATGGAGCAGGAGCTGCTGTGTTGCAGATGTGGGTAAGATCTATGGTGCAGGAGCTGCTGTGGGGCAGATGTGGGTCAGATCTATGGTGCAGGAGCTGCTGTGGTTAAGATCTATTTGGCAGGATCTTCTGTGGGGAATATTTGGGTCAGATCTATGGGGCAGGAGCTGCTGTGTGGCAAATGTGGGTCAGATCTATGGGGCAGGAGCTGCTGTGGGTCAGATCTATGGGGCAGGAACAGATGTGGGCCTGATGTTGGTCAGATTTATGGAGCAGGAGCTGCTGTGTTGCAGATGTGGGTCAGATCTATGGTGCAGGAGCTGCTGTGGGGCAGATGTAGGGCTTATCTATGGGGCAGGAGCTGATGTGAGGCTGATGGGTGTTAGATCTATGGGGAGGAGCTGCTGTGAGGCTGATGTGGGTCAGAGCTATGGGGCAGGAGCTGCTGTGGGGCTGATGTGGGTCAAATCAATGGGGCAGAGCTGCTCTTGGGAACATGTGGGTCAGATCTATGGGGCCGGAGCTGCAGTGGGGCCGATGGGGGTCAGATCTATGGGGCAGGAGCTACTGTGGGGCTGATGTGGGTCAAATCAATGGGGCAGAGCTGCTCTTGGGAACATGTGGGTCAGATCTATGGGGCAGGAGCTGCTGTGGGGCTGATGTGGGTCAGATCTATAGGGCAGGAGCTGCTGTGCGACAGATGTGGGTCAGATCTATGGGGCAGGAGCTGCTGTGGGGCTGATGTGTGTAAGATCTATGGGGTAGGAGATGGTGTGTGGCAGATGTGGGTCAGATCTATGGTGTTGGAGCTGCTGTGGGGCTGACGTGGGTCAGATCTATGGGGCAGGAGCTGCTGTGGGGCTGATGTGGGAAAGATCTATGGGGCAGGAGATGCTTTGGGGCAGATGTGGGTCAGATCTATGGGGCAGGAGTTGCTGTGGGGCTGATGTGTGTCAGATCCTTGGGGCTGAAGCTGCTGTGGGTCATATCTATTGTGCTGCAGCTGCTTTACATATGATGTGTGTCAGATCTATGGGGCAGGAGCTGCTGTGGGTCAGATCCATGGGGCAGGAACAGATGTGGGCCTGATGTTGGTCAGATTTATGGAGCAGGAGCTGCTGTGTTGCAGATGTGGGTCAGATCTATGGTGCAGGAGCTGCTGTGGGGCAGATGTAGGGCTTATCTATGGGGCAGGAGCTGCTGTGAGGCTGATGGGTGTTAGATCTATGGGGAGGAGCTGCTGTGGTACAGATGTGGGTCAGAGCTATGGTGTAGGAGCTGCTGTGGGGCTGATGTGGGTCAGATCTATGGTGTAGGAGCTGCTGTGGGGCTGATGTGGGTCAGATCTATGGGGCAGGTGCTGCTGTGCGACATATGTGGGTCAGATCTATGGGGCAGGATCTGCTGTGGGGCTGATGTGGGAAAGATCTATGGGGCAGGAGATGCTTTGGGGCAGATGTGGGTCAGATCTATGGGGCAGGAGTTGCTGTGGGGCTGATGTGTGTCAGATCCTTGGGGCTGAAGCTGCTGTGGGTCATATCTATTGGGCAGCAGCTGCTTTACATATGATGTGTGTCAGATCTATGGGGCAGGAGATACTGTGGGGCTGATGTTGGTCTGATCTATGGGGCAGGAGCTGCTGCGGGGCTGATTTGGGTCAGATCTATGGGGCAGGAGCTGCTGTGGGGCTGATGTGGGTTAGATCTATGGGGCAAGAGCTGTTTTGGGGCTGATGGGGGTCAGATCTATGGGGAAGGAGCTACTGTGGGGCTGATGGGGTTCAGGTCTATGGGGCAGGAGCTACTGTGGGGCTGATGTTGGTCTGATCTATGGGGCAGGAGCTGCTGTGCGACAGATGTGGGTCAGATCTATGGGGCAGGTGCTGCTGTGCGACATATGTGGGTCAGATCTATGGTGCAGGAGCTGCTGTGGGGCAGATGTAGGGCATATCTATGGGGCAGGATCTGCTGTGAGGCTGATGGGTGTTAGATCTATGGGGAGGAGCTGCTGTGGTGCAGATGTGGGTCAGAGCTATGGGGCAGGAGCTGCTGTGGGGCAGAAGTGTGTAAGATCTATGGGGTAGGAGATGGTGTGTGGCAGATGTGGGTCAGATCTATGGTGTAGGAGCTGCTGTGGGGCTGACGTGGGTCAGATCTATGGGGCAGGAGCTGCTGTGGTTAAGATCTATTTGGCAGGATCTGCTGTGCGACAGATTTGGGTCAGATCTATGGGGAAGGAGCTACTGTGGGGCTGATGGGGTTCAGGTCTATGGGGCAGGAGCTACAGTGGGGCTGATGTTGGTCTGATCTATGGGGCAGGAGCTGCTGTGCGACAGATGTGGGTCAGATCTATGGGGCAGGTGCTGCTGTGCGACATATGTGGGTCAGATCTATGGGGCAGGATCTGCTGTGGGGCTGATGTGGGAAAGATCTATGGGGCAGGAGCTGTTGTGGGGCTGATGGGGGTCAGATCTATTAGAGAATCAGGGAGTGATTAGCAAAACTCACTCGCCTTTTAACAGCCCCTTATGGCCAGTGTGTAAAACCAGTGGGGAATGGAGGCTGACGGTGGATTACCATGGCCTGAATGAAGTCACACCGCCATTAAGTGCTGCTGTACCAGACATGCTAGAACTCCAGTATGAACTGGAGTCAAAAGAAGCTAGGTGGTATGCCACCATTGACATTGCTAATGCCTTCTTTTCCATCCCATTGGCTGCAAAATGTAGGCCACAGTTTACTTTTACCTGGAGAGGTATTCAGTACACCTGGAACCGTTTACCTCAAGGGTGGAAGCACAGCCCAACAATTTGCCATGGATTGATCCAAGCTGTTTTGGAACAGGGTGATGCTCCTGAGCACTTGCAGTATATTGATGATATTGTAGTGTGGGGCCATACAGCAGCAGAGGTTTTCAAGAAAGGGAAACAGATAATCCAAATTCTTTTGAAAGCTGGTTTTGCCATTAAGCGCAGCAAGGTGAAGGGGCCTGCCCAGGAAATCCAGTTCTTAGGTGTAAAATGGCAAGATGGAGGTCGTCACATCCCAGCAGATGTGATTGACAAAATCACTGCTATGTCTCCGCCCACCGACAAGACAGAGACCCAATCTTTTCTGGGAGTAGTGGGCTTTTGGAGAATGCATGTCCCAAACTACAGCCACATAGTGAGCCCCCTCTATCAGGTAACACAGAAGAAGAATAATTTCTCATGGGATCCTGAGCAGCAGCAGGCTTTTGAGCAGATAAAACAAGAAATAGCCCGTGCCGTGGCCTTGGGGCCAGTACGGACGGGGCAGGATGTGAGGATCCGAGGCCGACCGCTAGGATTTTGGAGTCCAGCATATAAAGGGTCTGAGGAGCGCTACACTCCGACTAAGAAGGAGATCTTAGCCGTGTATGAGGGGGTTCGGGCTGCTTCTGAAGTAGTTGGGACAGAGGTTCAGCTTCTTCTAGCACCTCGCTTGCCAGTAATAAACTGGATGTTTAAAGGACAGGTTCCCTCCACCCATCATGCTACTGATGCCACTTGGAGTAAGTGGATTTCATTAATTACTCAACGAGCTTGAATGGGAAAACTCAGCCGTCCTGGAATTCTAGAAGTGATCATGGACTGGCCTGAGAGTAAAAAAATTGAAACACCACCTACAGAAGAGGTATCACGTGCTAAAGAGGCACCACCATACAATGAGCTACCAGAAAACGAAAAGTAATTTGCCCTATTCACAGACGGATCATGTCGTATTGTAGGGAAGCATCGCAGATGGAAAGCTGCTGTATGGAGCCCCACACAACAAGTTGCAGAGGCAACTGAAGGTAAAGGAGAATCAAGTCAATTTGCAGAGGTAAAGGCTGTTCAGCTGGCTTTAGATGTGGCTGAACGGGAGAGGTGGCCAATGCTTCATCTTTATACTGATTCATGGATGGTGGCAAATGCCTTATGGGGGTGGCTGCAACAGTGGAACCATCCTCTGCTACCAAGCTACTGTGGGGCTGATGGGGGTCAGATCTATGGGGCAGGAGCTACTGTGGGGCTGATGTTGGACTCATCTATGGGGCAGGAGCTGCTGTGCGACAGATGTGGGTCAGATCTATGGGTCAGCAGCTGCTGTGGGTCTGATGTGGGTCAGATCTATGGGGCAGGAGCTGCTGTGGGGCTGATGTGGGTCAGATCTATGGGGCAGGAACAGATGTGGGCCTGATGTTGTTCAGATTTATGGAGCAGGAGCTGCTGTGTTGCAGATGTGGGTCAGATCTATGGTGCAGGAGCTGCTGTGGGGCTGATGTAGGGCATATCTATGGGGCAGGAGCTGCTGTGAGGCTGATGGGTGTTAGATCTATGGGGAGGAGCTGCTGTGGTGCAGATGTGGGTCAGAGCTATGGGGCAGGAGCTGCTGTGTGGCAGATGTGGGTCAGATCTATGGTGTAGGAGCTGCTGTGGGGCTGATGTGGGTCAGATCTATGGGGCAGGAGCTGCTGTGGTTAAGATCTATTTGGCAGGATCTGCTGTGGGGCAGATTTGGGTCAGATCTATGGGGCAGGAGCTGCAGTGGAGATGATGTACATCAGATCTATGGGGCAGGAGCATCTGTGGGGCTGATGTGGGTTAGATCTATGGGGCAGGAGCTGTTGTGGGGATGATGGGGGTCAGATCTATGGGGCAGGAGCTACTGTGGGGCTGATATTGGTCTGATCTATGGGGCAGGATCTGCTGTGGGGCTGATGTGGGTTAGATCTATGGGGCAGGAGCTGTTGTGGGGCTGATGGGGGTCAGATCTATGGAGCAGGAGCTACTGTGGGTCAGATTTATGAGTCAGGAGCTGCTGTGTGGCTGATGTGGGTCAGATCTATGGAGCAGGAGCTGCTGTGGGGCATATGTGGGTCAGACCTATGGGGCAGAGCTGCTCTTGGGAACATGTGGGTGAGATCTATGGGGCAGGAGCTGCTGTGGGGCTGATGTGGGTCAGATCTATAGGGCAGGAGCTGCTGTGCGACAGATGTGGGTCAGATCTATGGGGCAGGAGCTGCTGTGCGACAGATGTGGGTCAGATCTATGGGGCAGGAGCTGCTGTGGGGCTGATGTGTGTCAGATCCTTGGGGCGGAAGCTGCTGTGGGTCATATCTATTGGGCAGCAGCTGCTTTACATATGATGTGTGTCAGATCTATGGGGCAGGAGCTGCTGTGGGGCTGCTGTGGGTCAGATCTATGGGGCAGGAGCTGTTGTGGGTCATATCTATTGGGCAGCAGCTGCTTTACATATGATGTGTGTCAGATCTATGGGGCAGGAGCTGCTGTGGGGCTGATGTGGGTTAGATCTATGTGGCAGGAGCTGTTGTGGGGCTGATGGGGTCAGATCTATGGGGAAGGAGCTGCTGCGGGGCTGATTTGGGTAAGATCTATGGGGCAGGAGCTGCTGTGGGGCTGATGTGCGTTAGATCTAAGGGGCAGGAGCTGTTGTGGGGCTGATGGGGGTCAGATCTATGGGGCAGGAGATGCTGTGGGTCAGATCTATGGGGCAGGAGCTGCTGTGGGGAACATGTGGGTCAGGTCTATGGGGCAGGAGCTGCTGTTGGGAAGATGTGGGTCAGATCTATGCGTCAGCAGCTGCTGTGGGTCTGATGTGGGTCAGATCTATGGGGCAGGAGCTGCTGTGAAGCTGATGTGGGTAATATCTATGGGGCAGGAACAGATGTGGGCCTGATGTTGGTCAGATTTATGGAGCAGGAGCTGCTGTGTTGCAGATGTGGGTAAGATCTATGGTGCAGGAGCTGCTGTGGGGCAGATGTAGGGCATATCTATGGGGCAGGAGCTGCTGTGGGGCTGATGTGGGTCAGATCTATGGTGTAGGAGCTGCTGTGGGGCTGATGTGTGTCAGATCTATGGGGCAGGAGCTGCTGTGGTTAAGATCTATTTGGCAGGATCTGCTGTGGGGAATATTTGTGTCAGATCTATGGGGCAGGAGCTGCTGTGGGTCAGATCTATGGGGCAGGAACTGATGTGGGCCTGATGTTGGTCAGATTTATGGAGCAGGAGCTGCTGTGTTGCAGATGTGGGTCATATCCTTGGGGCTGAAGCTGCTGTGGGTCATATCTATTGGGCAGCAGCTGCTTTACGTATGATGTGTGTCAGATCTACGGGGCAGGAGCTGCTGTGGGGCTGATGTTGGTCAGATCAATAGGGCAGGAGCTGTTGTGGGGCTGATGTGGGTCAGATCTATGGGGCAGGAGCTGCTGTGGGGCTGATGGGGGTCAGATCTATGGGGCAGGAGCTACTGTGGGGCTGATGTTGGTCTCATCTATGGGGCAGGAGCTGCTGTGCGACAGATGTGGGTCAGATCTATCGGGCAGGTACTGCTGTGCGACATATGTGGGTCAGATCTATGGGGCAGGATCTGCTGTGGGGCTGATGTGGGAAAGATCTATGGGGCAGGAGATGCTTTGGGGCAGATGTGTGTCAGATCTATGGGGCAGGAGCTGCTGTGGGGCTGATGTGGGTCAGATCTATGGGGCGGAAGCTGCTGTGGGTCATATCTATTGGGCAGCAGCTGCTTTACATATGATGTGTGTCAGATCTATGGGGCAGGAGCTGCTGTGGGGCTGCTGTGGGTCAGATCTATGGGGCAGGAGCTGTTGTGGGTCATATCTATTGGGCAGCAGCTGCTTTACATATGATGTGTGTCAGATCTATGGGGCAGGAGCTGCTGTGGGGCTGATGTGCGTTAGATCTAAGGGTCTGGAGCAGTTGTGGGGCTGATGGGGGTCAGATCTATGGGGCAGGAGATGCTGTGGGGAACATGTGGGTCAGGTCTATGGGGCAGGAGCTGCTGTGGGGCAGATGAGGGACATATCTATGCGTCAGCAGCTGCTGTGGGTCTGATGTGGGTCAGATCTATGGTGTAGGAGCTGCTGTGGGGCTGATGTGTGTCAGATCTATGGGGCAGGAGCTGCTGTGTGGCAAATGTGGGTCAGATCTATGGGGCAGGAGCTGCTGTGGGTCAGATCTATGGGGCAGGAACAGATGTGGGCCGGATGTTGGTCAGATTTATGGAGCAGGAGCTGCTGTGTTGCAGATGTGGGTAAGATCTATGGTGCAGGAGCTGCTGTGGAGCAGATGTAGGGATTATCTATGGGGCAGGAGCTGCTGTGAGGCTGATGGGTGTTAGATCTATGGGGAGGAGCTGCTGTGGGGCTGATGTGGGTCAGAGCTATGGGGCCGGAGCTGCAGTGGGGCCGATGGGGGTCAGATCTATGGGGCAGGAGCTACTGTGGGGCTGATGTGGGTCAAATCAATGGGGCAGAGCTGCTCTTGGGAACATGTGGGTCAGATCTATGGGGCAGGAGATGCTGTGGGGCTGCTGTGGGTCAGATCTATGGGGCAGGAGCTGTTGTGGGTCATATCTATTGGGCAGCAGCTGCTTTACATATGATGTGTGTCAGATCTATGGGGCAGGAGCTGCTGTGGGGCTGATG
The DNA here is from genome assembly GCF_054131305.1 of Coturnix japonica. Taxonomy (NCBI): domain Eukaryota; kingdom Metazoa; phylum Chordata; class Aves; order Galliformes; family Phasianidae; genus Coturnix; species Coturnix japonica. The sequence continues at coordinate 13,196,160 of NC_140671.1, read as the reverse complement.
TGGGTCAGATCTATGGTGTAGGAGCTGTTGTGGGGCTGATGGGGTCAGATCTATGGGGCAGGAGCTACTGTGGGGCTGATGTTGGTCTGTTCTATGGGGCAGGAGCTGCTGCGGGGCTGATTTGGGTAAGATCTATGGGGCAGGAGCTGCTGTGGGGCTGATGTGCGTTAGATCTAAGGGGCAGGAGCTGTTGTGGGGCTGATGGGGGTCAGATCTATGGGGCATGAGATGCTGTGGGTCAGATCTATGGGGCAGGAGCTGCTGTGGGGAACATGTGGGTCAGGTCTATGTGGCAGGAGCTGCTGTTGGGCAGATGTGGGTCAGATCTATGCGTCAGCAGCTGCTGTGGGTCTGATGTGGGTCAGATCTATGGGGCAGGAGCTGCTGTGGGGCTGATGTGGGTAATATCTATGGGTCAGGAACAGATGTGGGCCTTATGTTGGTCAGATTTATGGAGCAGGAGCTGCTGTGTTGCAGATGTGGGTAAGATCTATGTTGCAGGAGCTGCTGTGGGGCAGATGTGGGTCAGATCTATGGTGTAGGAGCTGCTGTGGGGCTGATGTGGGTCAGATCTATGGGGCAGGAGCTGCTGTGGTTAAGATCTATTTGGCAGGATCTGCTGTGGGGAATATTTGGGTCAGATCTATGGGGCAGGAGCTGCTGTGTGGCAAATGTGGGTCAGATCTATGGGGCAGGAGCTGCTGTGGGTCAGATCTATGGGGCAGGAACAGATGTGGGCCTGATGTTGGTCAGATTTATGGAGCAGGAGCTGCTGTGTTGCAGATGTGGGTCAGATCTATGGTGCAGGAGCTGCTGTGGGGCAGATGTAGGGCTTATCTATGGGGCAGGAGCTGCTGTGAGGCTGATGGGTGTTAGATCTATGGGGAGGAGCTGCTGTGGGGCTGATGTGGGTCAGAGCTATGGGGCCGGAGCTGCAGTGGGGCCGATGGGGGTCAGATCTATGGGGCAGGAGCTACTGTGGGGCTGATGTGGGTCAAATCAATGGGGCAGAGCTGCTCTTGGGAACATGTGGGTCAGATCTATGGGGCAGGAGCTGCTGTGGGGCTGATGTGGGTCAGATCTATAGGGCAGGAGCTGCTGTGCGACAGATGTGGGTCAGATCTATGGGGCAGGATCTGCTGTGGGGCTGATGTGGGAAAGATCTATGTGGCAGGAGCTGCTGTGGGGCTGATGTGGGTCAGATCCTTGGAGCTGAAGCTGCTGTGGGTCATATCTATTGGGCAGCAGCTGCTTTACATATGATGTGTGTCAGATCTATGGGGCAGGAGCTGCTGTGGGGCTGATGTGGGTTAGATCTATGGGGCAGGAAATGCTGTGGGTCAGATCTATAGGGCAGGAGCTGCTGTGGGGAACATGTGGGTCAGGTCTATGGGGCAGGAGCTGCTGTGTGGCAGATATGGGTCAGATCTATGGTGTAGGAGCTGCTGTGGGGCTGATGTGGGTCAGATCTATGGGGCAGGAGCTGCTGTGGGTCAGATCTATGGGGCAGGAACAGATGTGGGCCTGATGTTGGTCAGATTTATGGAGCAGGATCTGCTGTGTTGCAGATGTGGGTCAGATCTATGGTGCAGGAGCTGCTGTGGGGCAGATATAGGGCATATCTATGGGGCAGGAGCTGCTGTGAGGCTGATGGGTGTTAGATCTATGGGGAGGAGCTGCTGCGGTGCAGATGTGGGTCAGAGCTATGGGGCAGGAGCTGCTGTGGGGCAGAAGTGGGTAAGATCTATGGGGTAGGAGATGGTGTGTGGCAGATGTGGGTCAGATCTATGGTGTAGGAGCTGCTGTGGGGCTGATGTGGTCGAGATCTATGGTGTAGGAGCTGCTGTGCAGCTGATGTGGGTCAGATCTATGGGCAGGAACTGATGAAGGGAAGATTTGGGAATGATCTATGGGTTAGGAACTGCTGTGGTTCAGATCTATGGGGCAGGAGCAGCTGTGGGGCACATGTGGGTCAGATCTATGGGTTAGGTGCTGCTGTGGGTCAGATTTGGGTCAGATCTATGGGGCAGGAGCTGCTGTGGGTCAGATTTATTAGTCAGGAGCTGCTGTGTGGCTGATGTGGGTCAGGTCTATGGGGCAGGAGCTACTGTGGGGCTGATGTTGGTCTGATCTATGGGGCAGGAGCTGCTGTGCGACAGATGTGGGTCAGATCTATGGGGCAGGTGCTGCTGTGCGACATATGTGGGTCAGATCTATGGGGCAGGATCTGCTGTGGGGCTGATGTGGGAAAGATCTATGGGGCAGGAGCTGTTGTGGGGCTGATGTGGGTCAGATCTATGGGGCAGGAGCTGCTGTGGGTCAGATCTATGGGGCAGGAACAGATGTGGGCCTGATGTTGGTCAGATTTATGGAGCAGGATCTGCTGTCTTGCAGATGTGGGTCAGATCTATGGTGCAGGAGCTGCTGTGGGGCAGATGTAGGGCTTATCTATGGGGCAGGAGCTGCTCTGAGGCTGATGGGTGTTAGATCTATGGGGAGGAGCTGCTGTGGTGCAGATGTGGGTCAGAGCTATGGGGCAGGAGCTGCTGTGGGTCAGAAGTGGGTAAGATCTATGGGGTAGGAGATGGTGTGGGGCAGATGTGGGTCAGATCTATGGGGCAGGAGCTGCTGTGGGGCTGATGTGGGTCAGATCTATGGTGCAGGAGCTACTGTGGGGCTGATGTTGGTCTGATCTATGGGGCAGGAGCTGCTGCGGGGCTGATTTGGGTCAGATCTATGGGGCAGGAGCTGCTGTGAGGCTGATGTGGGTTAGATCTATGGGGCAGGAGCTGTTGTGGGGCTGATGGGGGTCAGATCTATGGGGCAGGAGCTACTGTGGGTCAGATTTATGAGTCAGGAGCTGCTGTGTGGCTGATGTGGGTCAGATCTATGGGGCAGGAGCTGCTGTGGGGCACATGTGGGTCAGACCTATGGGGCAGGAGTTGCTGTGGGGCAGATGAGGGACATATCTATGGTGCAAAATCTGCTGTTGGACTGATGTGGGTCAGATCTATGAGTTTGGAGCTGCTGTGGGGCACATGTGGGTCAGATCAATGGGCCAGGAGCTGCTGTGGGTCTGATGTGGGACAGATCTATGGGGCAGGAGCTGCTGTGGGGCTGCTGTGGGTTAGATCTATGGGGCAGGAGCTGTTGTGGGTCATATCTATTGGGCAGCAGCTGCTTTACATATGATGTGTGTCAGATCTATGGGGCCGGAGCTGCAGTGGGGCCGATGGGGGTCAGATCTATGGGGCAGGAGCTACTCTGGGGCTGATGTGGGTCAAATCAATGGGGCAGAGCTGCTCTTGGGAACATGTGGGTCAGATCTATGGGGCAGGAGCTGCTGTGGGGCTGATGTGGGTTAGATCTATGGGGCAGGAGCTGTTGTGGGGATGATATGGGTCAGATCTATGGGGCAGGAGCTGCTGTGGGGCTGATGTGGGTCAGATCTATGGGGCAGGAGATGCTGTGGGTCAGATCTATGGGGCAGGAGCTGCTGTGGGGAACATGTGGGTCAGGTCTATGTGGCAGGAGCTGCTGTGGGGCAGATGTGGGTCAGATCTATGGGTCAGCAGCTGCTGTGGGTCTGCTGTGGGTCAGATCTATGGGGCAGGAACAGATGTGGGCCTGATGTTGGTCAGAGTTATGGAGCAGGAGCTGCTGTGTTGCAGATGTGGGTCAGATCTATGGTGCAGGAGCTGCTGTGGGGCAGATGTAGGGCATATCTATGGGGCAGGAGCTGCTGCGGGGCTGATTTGGGTCAGATCTATATGGCAGGAGCTGCTGTGAGGCTGATGTGGGTTAGATCTATGGGGCAGGAGCTGTTGTGGGGCTGATGGGGGTCAGATCTATGGGGCAGGAGCTACTGTGGGTCAGATTTATGAGTCAGGTGCTGCTGTGTGGCTGATGTGGGTCAGATCTATGGGGCAGGAGCTGCTGTGGGGCATATGTGGGTCAGATCTATATGGCAGTAGCTGCTGTGGGGCACATGTGGGTCAGACCTATGGGGCAGGAGTTGCTGTGGGGCAGATGAGGGACATATCTATGGTGCAAAATCTGCTGTTGGACTGATGTGGGTCAGATCTATGAGTTTGGAGCTGCTGTGGGGCACATGTGGGTCAGATCAATGGGCCAGGAGCTGCTGTTGGTCTGATGTGGGACAGATCTATGGGGCAGGAGCTGCTGTGGGGCTGCTGTGGGTTAGATCTATGGGGCAGGAGCTGTTGTGGGTCATATCTATTGGGCAGCAGCTGCTTTACATATGATGTGTGTCAGATCTATGGGGCCGGAGCTGCAGTGGGGCCGATGGGGATCAGATCTATGGGGCAGGAGCTGCTGTGGGGCTGATGTGGGTCAAATCAATGGGGCAGAGCTGCTCTTGGGAACATGTGGGTCAGATCTATGGGGCAGGAGATGCTGTGGGTCAGATCTATGGGGCAGGAGCTGCTGTGGGGAACATGTGGGTCAGGTCTATGTGGCAGGAGCTGCTGTGGGGCAGATGTGGGTCAGATCTATGGGTCAGCAGCTGCTGTGGGTCTGCTGTGGGTCAGATCTATGGGGCAGGAACAGATGTGGGCCTGATGTTGGTCAGATTTATGGAGCAGGAGCTGCTGTGTTGCAGATGTGGGTAAGATCTATGGTGCAGGAGCTGCTCTGGGGCAGATGTAGGGCATATCTATGGGGCAGGAGCTGATGTGAGGATGATGGGTGTTAGATCTATGGGGAGGAGCTGCTGTGGTGCAGATGTGGGTCAGAGCTATGGGGCAGGAGCTGCTGTGGGGCAGAAGTGGGTAAGATCTATGGGGCAGGAGCTGCTGTGGGGCATATGTGGGTCAGATCTATATGGCAGGAGCTGCTGTGGGGCACATGTGGGTCAGACCTATGGGGCAGAGCTGCTCTTGGGAACATGTGGGTCAGACCTATGGGGCAGGAGCTGCTGTGGGGCTGATGTGGGTCAGATCTATAAGGCAGGAGCTGCTGTGCGACACATGTGGGTCAGATCTATGGGGCAGGAGCTGCTGTGCGACAGATGTGGGTCAGATCTATGGGGCAGGAGCTGCTGTGGGGCTGATGTGGGTCAGATCCTTGGGGCTGAAGCTGCTGTGGGTCATATCTATTGGGCAGCAGCTGCTTTACATATGATGTGTGTCAGATCTATGGGGCAGGAGCTGCTGTGGGGCTGATGTGGGTCAGATCTATGGGGCAGGAGCTGTTGTGGGTCAGATCTATGGGGCAGGAGCTACTGTGGGGCTGATGGGAGTCAGATCTATGGGGCAGGAGCTACTGTGGGGCTGATGGGGTCAGATCTATGGGGCAGGAGCTACTGTGGGGCTGATGTTGGTCTCATCTATGGGGCAGGAGCTGCTGTGCAACAGATGTGGGTCAGATCTATGGGGCAGGTACTGCTGTGCGACATATGTGGATCAGATCTATGGGGCAGGATCTGCTGAGGGGCTAATGTGGGAAAGATCTATGGGGCAGGAGATGCTTTGGGGCAGATGTGGGTCAGATCTATGGGGCAGCAGCTGCTGTGGGGCTGATGTGGGTCAGATCCTTGGGGCGGAAGCAGCTGTGGGTCATATCTATTGGGCAGCAGCTGCTTAACATATGATGTGTGTCAGATCTATGGGGCAGGAGCTGCTGTGGGGCTGCTGTGGGTCAGATCTATGGGGCAGGAGCTGTTGTGGGTCATATCTATTGGGCAGCAGCTGCTTTACATATGATGTGTGTCAGATCTATGGGGCAGGAGCTGCTGTGGGGCTGATGTGGGTTAGATCTATCTGGCAGGTGCTGTTGTGGGGCTGATGGGGTCAGATCTATGGGGCAGGAGCTACTGTGGGGCTGATGTTGGTCTGTTCTATGGGGCAGGAGCTGCTGCGGGGCTGATTTGGGTATGATCTATGGGGCAGGAGCTGCTGTGGGGCTGATGTGCGTTAGATCTAAGGGGCAGGATCTGTTGTGGAGCTGAAGGGGTCAGACCTATGGGGCAGGAGCTGCTGTGGGGAACATGTGGGTCAGGTCTATGGGGCAGAAGCTGCTGTTGGGCAGATGTGGGTCAGATCTATGCGTCAGCAGCTGCTGTGGGTCTGATGTGGGTCAGATCTATGGGGCAGGAGCTGCTGTGGGGCTGATGTGGGTAAGATCTATGGTGCAGGAGCTGCTGTGGGGCAGATCTGGGTCAGATCTATGGTGTAGGAGCTGCTGTGGGGCTGATGCGGGTCAGATCTATGGGGCAGGAGCTGCTGTGGTTAAAATCTATTTGGCAGGATCTGCTGTGGGGAATATTTGGGTCAGATCTATGGGGCAGGAGCTGCTGTGTGGCAAATGTGGGTTAGATCTATGGGGCAGGAGCTGCTGTGGTTCAGATCTATGGGGCAGGAACAGATGTGGGCCTGATGTTGGTCAGATTTATGGAGCAGGAGCTGCTGTGTTGCAGATGTGGGTCAGATCTATGGTGCAGGAGCTGCTGTGGGGCAGATGTAGGGCTTATCTATGGGGCAGGAGCTGCTGTGAGGCTTATGGGTGTTAGATCTATGGGGAGGAGATGCTGTGGGGCTGATGTGGGTCAGAGCAATGGGGCCGGAGCTGCAGTGGGGCCGATGGGGGTCAGATCTATGGGGCAGGAGCTACTGTGGGGCTGATGTGGGTCAAATCAATGGGGCAGAGCTGCTCTTGGGAACATGTGGGTCAGATCTATGGGGCAGGAGCTGCTGTGGGGCTGATGTGGGTCAGATCTATAGGGCAGGAGCTGCTGTGCGACAGATGTGGGTCAGATCTATGGGGCAGGATCTGCTGTAGGGCTGATGTGGGAAAGATCTATGGGGCAGGAGCTGCTGTGGGGTTGATGTGGGTCAGATCCTTGGGGCTGAAGCTGCTGTGGGTCATATCTATTGGGCAGCAGCTGCTTTACATATGATGTGTGTCAGATCTATCGGGCAGGAGCTGCTGTGGGGCTGATGTGGGTTAGATCTATGGGGCAGGAGATGCTGTGGGTCAGATCTATGGGGCAGGAGCTGCTGTGGGTCAGATCTATGGGGCAGGAACAGATGTGGGCCTGATGTTGGTCAGATTTATGGAGCAGGAGCTGCTGTGTTGCAGATGTGGGTCAGATCTATGGTGCAGGAGCTGCTGTGGGGCAGATGTAGGGCATATCTATGGGGCAGGAGCTGCTGTGATGCTGATGGGTGTTAGATCTATGGGGAGGAGCTGCTGTGGTGCAGATGTGGGTCAGAGCTATGGGGCAGGAGCTGCTGTGGGGCAGAAGTGGGTAAGATCTATGGGGTAGGAGATGGTGTGTGGCAGATGTGGGACAGATCTATGGTGTAGGAGCTGCTGTGGGGCTGATGTGTGTCAGATCTATGGGGCAAGAGCTGCTGTGGTTAAGATCTATTTGGCAGGATCTGCTGTGGGGCAGATTTGGGTCAGATCTATGGGGCAGGAGCTGCTGTGTGGCAAATGTGGGTCCGATCTATGGGGCAGGAGCTGCTGTGGGTCAGATCTATGGGGCAGGAACAGATGTGGGCCTGATGTTGGTCAGATTTATGGAGCAGGAGCTGCTGTGTTGCAGATGTGGGTCAGATCTATGGTGCAGGAGCTGCTGTGGGGCAGATGTAGGGCTTATCTATGGGGCAGGAGCTGCTGTGAGGCTGATGGGTGTTAGATCTATGGGGAGGAGCTGCTGTGGTACAGATGTGGGTCAGAGCTATGGGGCAGGAGCTGCTGTGTGGCAGATGTGGGTCAGATCTATGGTGTAGGAGCTGCTGTGGGGCTGATGTGGGTCAGATCTATGGGGCAGGTGCTGCTGTGCGACATATGTGGGTCAGATCTATGGGGCAGGATCTGCTGTGGGGCAGATGAGGGACATATCTATGGTGCAAAATCTGCTGTTGGACTGATGTGGGTCAGATCTATGAGTTTGGAGCTGCTGTGGGGCACATGTGGGTCAGATCTATGGGGCAGGAGCTGCTGCTGGGCTTATTTGGGTCAGATCTATGGGGCAGGAGCTGCTGTGGGGCAGATGTGGGTCAGATCTATGGGGCAGGAGCTGCTGTGGGTCAGATCTATGGGGCAGGAACAGATGTGGGCCTGATGTTGGTCAGATTTATGGAGCAGGAGCTGATGTGTTGCAGATGTGGGTCAGATCTATGGTGCAGGAGCTGCTGTGGGGCAGATGTAGGGCATATCTATGGGGCAGGAGCTGCTGTGAGGCTGATGGGTGTTAGATCTATGGGGAGGAGCTGCTGTGGTGCAGATGTGGGTCAGAGCTATGGGGCAGGAGCAGCTGTGGGTCAGAAGTGGGTAAGATCTATAGGGTAGGAGATGGTGTGTGGCAGATGTGGGTCAGGTCTATGGTGTAGGAGCTGCTGTGGGGCTGCTGTGGGTCAGATCTATGGGGCAGGAGCTGTTGTGGGTCATATCTATTGGGCAGCAGCTGCTTTACATATGATGTGTGTCAGATCTATGGGGCAGGAGCTGCTGTGGGGCTGATGTTGGTCAGTTCTATGGGGCAGGAGCTGCTGCGGGGCTTATTTGGGTAAGATCTATGGGGCAGGAGCTGCTGTGGGGCTGATGTGCGTTAGATCTAAGGGGCAGGATCTGTTGTGGAGCTGATGGGGGTCAGATCTATGGGGCAGGAGCTGCTGTGGGGAACATGTGGGTCAGGTCTATGGGGCAGGAGCTGCTGTTGGGCAGATGTGGGTCAGATCTATGCGTCAGCAGCTGCTGTGGGTCTGATGTGGGTCAGATCTATGGGGCAGGAGCTGTTGTGGGGCTGATGTGGGTAATATCTATGGGGCAGGAACAGATGTGGGCCTGATGTTGGTCAGATTTATGGAGCAGGAGCTGGTGTGTTGCAGATGTGGGTCAGATCTATGGTGCAGGAGCTGCTGTGGGGCAGATGTAGGGCATATCTATGGGGCAGGAGCTGCTGTGAGGCTGATGGGTGTTAGATCTATGGGGAGGAGCTGCTGTGGTGCAGATGTGGGTCAGATCTATGGGGCAGGAGCTGCTGTGGGGAACACGTGTGTCAGGTCTATGGGGCAGGAGCTGCTGTGCGACAGATGTGGGTCAGATCTATGGGGAAGGAGCTGCTGTGGGGCTGATGGGGGTCAGATCCTTGGGGCAGGAGCTGCTGTGGGGCTGATGTGGGTCAGATCTATAGGGCAGGAGCTGCTGTGCGACAGATGTGGGTCAGATCTATGGGGCAGGAGCTGCTGTGGGGCTGACGTGGGTCAGATCCTTGGGGCTGAAGCTGCTGTGGGTCATATCTACTGGGCAGCAGCTGCTTTACATATGATGTGTGTCAGATCTGTGGGGCAGGAGCTGCTGTGGGGCTGATGTGGGTTAGATCTATGGGGCAGGAGCTGTTGTGGGGCTGATGGGGGTCAGATCTATGAGGCAGGAGCTACTGTGGGGCTGATGTAGGTCTGATCTATGGGGCAGGAGCTGCTGCGGGGCTGATTTGGGAAAGATCTATGGGGCAGGAGATGCTTTGGGGCAGATGTGGGTCAGATCTATGGGGCAGGAGTTGCTGTGGGGCTGATGTGGGTCAGATCCTTGGGGCAGGAGCTGCTGTGGGTCATATCTATTGGGCAGCAGCTGCTTTACATATGATGTGTGTCAGATCTATGGGGCAGGAGCTGCTGTGGGGCTGATGTGGGTTAGATCTATGGGACAGGAGCTGTTGTGGGGCTGATGGGGGTCAGATCCTTAGAGCAGGAGCTACTGTGGGGCTGATGTTGGTCAGATCTATGGGGCAGGAGCTGCTGTGGGGCTGATGTGGGTCAGATCTATGGGGCAGGAGATGCTGTGTGTCAGATCTATGGGGCAGGAGCTGCTGTGGGGCTGATGTGGGTTAGATCTATGGGGCAGGAGCTGTTGTGGGGCAGATGTGGGTCAGATCTATAGGGCAGGAGCTGCTGTGGGGCTGATGTGGGTCAGATCCTTGGGGCTGAAGCTGCTGTGGGTCATATGTACTGGGCAGCAGCTGCTTTACATATGATGTGTGTCAGATCTATGGGGCAGGAGCTGCTGTGGGGCTGATGTGGGTTAGATCTATGGGGCAGGAGCTGTTGTGGGGCTGATGGGGGTCAGATCTATGGGGCATGAGCTATTGTGGGGCTAATGTTGGTCTGATCTACGGAGCAGGAGCTGCTGCGGGGCTGATTTGGGTCAGATCTATGGGGCAGGAGCTGCTGTGGGGCTGATGTGGGTTAGATCTATGGGGCAGGATCTGTTGTGGGGCTGATGGGGGTCAGATCTATGGGGCAGGAGATGCTGTGGGTCAGATCTATGGGGCAGGAGATGCTGTGGGTCAGATCTATGGGGCAGGAGCTGCTGTGGGGAACACGTGTGTCAGGTCTATGGGGCAGTAGCTGCTGTGGGGCAGATGTGTGTCAGATCTATGGGTCAGCAGCTGCTGTGGGTCTGATGTGGGTCAGATCTATGGGTCAGCAGCTGCTGTGGGGCTGATGTGGGTCAGATCTATGGGGCAGGAGCTGCTGTGGGTCAGATCTATGGGGCAGGAACAGATGTGGGCCTGATGTTGGTCAGATTTATGGAGCAGGAGCTGCTGTGTTGCAGATGTGGGTCAGATCTATGGGGAGGAGCTGCTGTGGTGCAGATGTGGGTCAGAGCTATGGGGCAGGAGCTGCTGTGTGGCAGATGTGGGTCAGATCTATGGTGTAGGAGCTGCTGTGGGGCTGATTTGGGTCAGATCTATGGCGCAGGAGCTGCTGTGGTTAAGATCTATTTGGCAGGAGCTGCTGTGGGGCAGATTTGGGTCAGATCTATGGGGCAGGAGCTGCAGTGGAGATGATGTAGGTCAGATCTATGGGGCAGGAGATGCTGTGGGGCTGATGTGGGTTAGATCTATGGGGCAGGAGCTGTTGTGGGTCATATCTATTGGGCAGCAGCTGCTTTACATATGATGTGTGTCAGATCTATGGGGCCTAAGCTGCAGTGGGGCTGATGGGGGTCAGATCTATGGGGCAGGAGCTACTGTGGGGCTGATGTGGGTCAAATCAATGGGGCAGAGCTGCTCTTGGGAACATGTGGGTCAGATCTATGGGGCAGGAGCTGCTGTGGGGCTTATGTGGGTCAGATCTATAGGGCAGGAGCTGCTGTGCGACAGATGTGGGTCAGATCTATGGGGCAGGAGCTGCTGTGGAGCTGATGTGGGTCAGATCCTTGGGGCTGAAGCTGCTGTGGGTCATATCTATTGGGCAGCAGCTGCTTTACATATGATGTGTGTCAGATCTATGGGGCAGGAGCTGCTGTGGGGCTGATGTGGGTTAGATCTATGGGGCAGGAGCTGTTGTGGGGCTGATGGGGGTCAGATCTATGGGGCAGGAGCTACTGTGGGGCTGATGGGGGTCAGATCTATGGGGCAGGAGCTACTGTGGGGCTGATGTTGGTCTGATCTATGGGGCAGGAGCTGCTGTGCGACAGATGTGGGTCAGATCTATGGGGCAGGTGCTGCTGTGCGACATATGTGGGTCAGATCTATGGGGCAGGATCTGCTGTGGGGCTGATGTGGGAAAGATCTATGGGGCAGGAGATGCTGTGGGGCTGATGTGGGTTAGATCTATGGGGCAGGAGCTGTTGTGGGTCATATCTATTGGGCAGCAGCTGCTTTACATATGATGTGTGTCAGATCTATGGGGCCTAAGCTGCAGTGGGGCTGATGGGGGTCAGATCTATGGGGCAGGAGCTACTGTGGGGCTGATGTGGGTCAAATCAATGGGGCAGAGCTGCTCTTGGGAACATGTGGGTCAGATCTATGGGGCAGGAGCTGCTGTGGGGCTTATGTGGGTCAGATCTATAGGGCAGGAGCTGCTGTGCGACAGATGTGGGTCAGATCTATGGGGCAGGAGCTGCTGTGGAGCTGATGTGGGTCAGATCCTTGGGGCTGAAGCTGCTGTGGGTCATATCTATTGGGCAGCAGCTGCTTTACATATGATGTGTGTCAGATCTATGGGGCAGGAGCTGCTGTGGGGCTGATGTGGGTTAGATCTATGGGGCAGGAGCTGTTGTGGGGCTGATGGGGGTCAGATCTATGGGGCAGGAGCTAATGTGGGGCTGATGGGGGTCAGATCTATGGGGCAGGAGCTACTGTGGGGCTGATGTTGGTCTGATCTATGGGGCAGGAGCTGCTGTGCGACAGATGTGGGTCAGATCTATGGGGCAGGTGCTGCTGTGCGACATATGTGGGTCAGATCTATGGGGCAGGATCTGCTGTGGGGCTGATGTGGGAAAGATCTATGGGGCAGGAGATGCTGTGGGGCTGATGTGGGTTAGATCTATGGGGCAGGAGCTGTTGTGGGGCTGATGGGGGTCAGATCTATGAGGCAGGAGCTACTGTGGGGCTGATGTTGGTCTGATCTATGGGGCAGGAGCTGCTGCGGGGCTGATTTGGGAAAGATCTATGGGGCAGGAGATGCTTTGGGGCAGATGTGGGTCAGATCTATGGGGCAGGAGTTGCTGTGGGGCTGATGTGGTTCAGATCCTTGGGGCTGAAGCTGCTGTGGGTCATATCTATTGGGCAGCAGCTGCTTTACATATGATGTGTGTCAGATCTATGGGGCAGGAGCTGCTGTGGGGCTGATGTGGGTTAGATCTATGGGGCAGGAGCTGTTGTGGGGCTGATGGGGGTCAGATCTATGGGGCAGGAGATGCTGTGGTTCAGATCTATGGGGCAGGAGCTGCTCTTGGGAACACGTGTGTCAGGTCTATGGGGCAGGAGCTACTGTGGGGCTGATGTGGGTCAGATCTATGGGTCAGCAGCTGCTGTGGGTCTTATGTGGGTCTGATCTATGGGTCAGCAGCTGCTGTGGGTCTGATGTGGGTCAGATCTATGGGGCAGGAGCTGCTGTGGGGCTGATGTGGGTCAGATCTATGGGGCAGGAGCTACTGTGGGGCTGATGTTGGTCTGATCTATGGGGCAGGAGCTGCTGCAGGGCTGATTTGGGTCAGATCTATGGGTCAGCAGCTGCTGTGGGGCTGATGTGGGTTAGATCTATGGGGCAGGAGCTGTTGTGGGGCTGATGGGGGTCAGATCCTTAGAGCAGGAGCTACTGTGGGGCTGATGTTGGTCTGATCTATGGGGCAGGAGCTCCTGCGGGGCTGATTTGGTAAAGATCTATGGGGCAGGAGATGCTTTGGGGCAGATGTGGGTCAGATCCTTGGGGCTGAAGCTGCTGTGGGTCATATCTACTGGGCAGCAGCTGCTTTACATATGATGTGTGTCAGATCTATGGGGCAGGAGCTACTGTGGGGCTTAAGTTGGTCTGATCTATGGGGCAGGAGCTGATGCGGGGCTGATTTGGGTCAGATCTATGGGGCAGGAGCTGCTGTGGGGATGATGTGGGTCAGATCCTTGGGGCTGAAGCTGCTGTGGGTCATATCTACTGGGCAGCAGCTGCTTTACATATGATGTGTGTCAGATCTATGGGGCAGGAGCTGCTGTGGGGCTGATGTGGGTTAGATCTATGGGGCAGGAGCTGTTGTGGGGCAGATGTGGGTCAGATCCTTGGGGCAGGAGCTGTTGTGGGGCTGATGGGGGTCAGATCCTTAGGGCAGGAGCTACTGTGGGGCTGATGTTAGTCTGATCTATGGGGCAGGAGCTGCTGCGGGGCAGATTTGGGTCAGATCTATAGGGCAGGAGCTGCTGTGGGGCTGATGTGGGTTAGATCTATGGTGCAGGAGCTGCTGTGGGGCAGATGTATGGCTTATCTATGGGGCAGGAGATGCTGTGAGGCTGATGGGTGTTAGATCTATGGGGAGGAGCTGCTGTGGTGCAGATGTGGGTCAGAGCTATGGGGCAGGAGCTGCTGTGTGGCAGATGTGGGTCAGATCTATGGTGTAGGAGCTGCTGTTGGGCTGATGTGGGTCAGATCTATGGGGCAGGAGCTGCTGTGGTTAAGATCTATTTGGCAGGATCTGATTTGGGGCAGATTTGGGTCAGATCTATGGGGCAGGAGCTGCAGTGGAGATGATGTACGTCAGATCTATGGGGCAGGAGCTGCTGTGGGGCTGCTGTGGGTTAGATCTATGGGGCAGGAGCTGTTGTGGGTCATATCTTTTGGGCAGCAGCTGCTTTACATATGATGTGTGTCAGATCTATGGGGCCGGAGCTGCAGTGGGGCTGATGGGGGTCAGATCTATGGGGCAGGAGCTACTGTGGGGCTGATGTGGGTCAAATCAATGGGGCAGAGCTGCTCTTGGGAACATGTGGGTCAGATCTATGGGGCAGGAGCTGCTGTGGGGCTGATGTGGGTCAGATCTATAGGGCAGGAGCTGCTGTGCGACAGATGTACATCAGATCTATGGGGCAGGAGCTGTTGTGGGGCTGATGGGGGTCAGATCTATGGGGCAGCAGCTGCTTTACATATGATGTGTGTCAGATCTATGGGGCAGGAGCTGCTGTGGGGCTGATGTGGGTTAGATCTATGGGGCAGGAGCTGTTGTGGGGCTGATGGGGGTCAGATCTATGGGGCAGGAGCTACTGTGGGGCTGATGTTGGTCTGATCTATGGGGCAGGAGCTGCTGTGGGGCTGATGTGGGTAAGATCTATGGGGCAGGAGCTGTTGTGGGGCTGATGGGGGTCAGATCTATGGGGCAGGAGATGCTGTGGGTCAGATCTATGGGGCAGGAGCTGCTCTGGGGAACATGTGGGTCAGGTCTATGGGGCAGGAGCTGCTGTGTGGCAGATGTGGGTCAGATCTATGGTGTAGGAGCTGCTGTGGGGCTGATGTGGGTCAGATCTATGGGGCAGGAGCTGCTGTGGTTAAGATCTACTTGGTAGGATCTGCTGTGGGGCAGATTTGGGTCAGATCTATGGGGCAGGAGCTGCAGTGGAGATGATGTACGTCAGATCTATGGGGCAGGAGCTGTTGTGGGGCTGATGGGGGTCAGATTTATGGGGCAGGAGATACTGTGGGGCTGATATTGGTCTGATCTATGGGGCAGGAGCTGCTGCGGGGCTGATTTGGGTTAGATCTATGGGACAGGAGCTGCTGTGGGGCTGATGTGGGTTAGATCTATGGGGCAGGAGCTGTTGTGGGGCTGATGGGTGTCAGATCTATGGGGCAGGAGATGCTGTGGGTCAGATCTATGGGGCAGGAGCTGCTGTGGGGAAAATGTGGGTCAGGTCTATGGGGCAGGAGCTGCTGTTGGGCAGATGTGGGTCAGATCTATGGGTCAGCAGCTGCTGTGGGTCTGATGTGGGTCAGATCTATGGGGCAGGAGCTGCTGTGGGTCTGATGTGGGTCAGATCTATGGGGCAGGTGCTGCTGTGCGACATATGTGGGTCAGATCTATGGGGCAGGATCTGCTGTGGGGCTGATGTGGGAAAGATCTATGGGGCAGGAGATGCTTTGGGGCAGATGTGGGTCAGATCTATGGTGCAGGAGTTGCTGTGGGGCAGATGTAGGGCTTATCTATGGGGCAGGAGCTGCTGTGAGGCTAATGGGTGTTAGATCTATGGGGAGGAGCTGCTGTGGTGCAGATGTGGGTCAGAGCTATGGGGCAGGAGTTGCTGTGTGGCTGATGTGGGTCAGATCTATGGGGCAGGAGCTGCTGTGGGGCTGATGTGGGAAAGATCTATGGGGCAGGAGATGCTTTGGGGCAGATGTGGGTCAGATCTATGGGGCAGGAGTTGCTGTGGGGCGGATGTGGGTCAGATCCTTGGGGCTGAAGCTGCTGTGGGTCATATCTATTGGGCAGCAGCTGCTTTACATATGATGTGTGTCAGATCTATGGGGCAGGAGCTGCTGTGGGGCTGATGTGGGTTAGATCTATGGGGCAGGAGCTGTTGTGGGGCTGATGGGGGTCAGATCCTTAGAGCAGGAGCTACTGTGGAACTGATGTTGGTCTGATCTATGGGGCAGGAGCTGCTGCAGGGCTGATTTGGGTCAGATCTATGGGGCAGGAGCTGCTGTGGGGCTGATGTGGGTTAGATCTATGGGGCAGGAGCTGTTGTGGGGCTGATGGGGGTCAGATCTATGGGGCAGGAGATGCTGTGGGTCAGAGCTATGGGGCAGGATCTGCTCTGGGGAACATGTGGGTCAGGTCTATGGGGCAGGAGCTGCTGTGTGGCAGATGTGGGTCAGATCTATGGTGTAGGAGCTGCTGTGGGGCTGATGTGGGTCAGATCTATGGGGCAGGAGATACTGTGGGGCTGATGTTGGTCTGATCTATGGGGCAGGAGCTGCTGCGGGGCTGATTTGGGTTAGATCTATGGGACAGGAGCTGCTATGGGGCTGATGTGGGTTAGATCTATGGGGCAGGAGCTGTTGTGGGGCTGATGGGTGTCAGATCTATGGGGCAGGAGATGCTGTGGGTCAGATCTATGGGGCAGGAGCTGCTGTGGGGAACATGTGGGTCAGGTCTATGGGGCAGGAGCTGCTGTTGGGCAGATGTGGGTCAGATCTATGGGTCAGCAGCTGCTGTGGTTCTGATGTGGGTCACATCTATGGGGCAGGAGCTGCTGTGGGTCTGATGTGGGTCAGATCTATGGGGCAGGTGCTGCTGTGCGACATATGTGGGTCAGATCTATGGGGCAGGATCTGCTGCGGGGCTGATTTGGGAAAGATCTATGGGGCAGGAGATGATTTGGGGCAGATGTGGGTCAGATCTATGGGGCAGGAGCTGCTGTGGGGCTGATGTGGGTCAGATCCTTGGGGCTGAAGCTGCTGTGGGTCATATCTATTGGGCAGCAGCTGCTTTACATATGATGTGTGTCAGATCTATGGGGCAGGAGCTGCTGTGGGGCTGATGTGGGTCAGATCTATGGGGCAGGAGCTGTTGTGGGGCTGATGGGGGTCAGATCTATGGGGCAAGAGCTACTGTGGGGCTTATGGGGGTAAGATCTATGGGG
This sequence comes from Coturnix japonica, assembly GCF_054131305.1. Classification (NCBI taxonomy): domain Eukaryota; kingdom Metazoa; phylum Chordata; class Aves; order Galliformes; family Phasianidae; genus Coturnix; species Coturnix japonica. The sequence continues at coordinate 13,179,284 of NC_140671.1, read as the reverse complement.
CAGGAGCTACTGTGGGGCTGATGTTGGTCTGATCTATGGGGCAGGAGCTGCTGTGCGACAGATGTGGGTCCGATCTATGGTGCAGGTGCTGCTGTGCGACATATGTGGGTCAGATCTATGGGGCAGGAGATGCTTTGGTGCAGATGTGGGTCAGATCTATGGGGCAGGAGTTGCTGTGGGGCTGCTGTGGGTCAGATCCTTGGGGCTAAAGCTGCTGTGGGTCATATCTATTGGGCAGCAGCTGATTTACATATGATGTTTGTCAGATCTATGGGGCAGGAGCTGCTGTGGGGCTGATGGGGGTCAGATCTATGGGGCAGGAGCTACTGTGGGGATGATGGGGGTCAGATCTATTGGGCAGGAGATGCTGTGGGTCAGATCTATGGGGCAGGAGCTACTGTGGGGAACATGTGCGTCAGGTCTATGGGGCAGGAGCTGCTGTGGGGCTGATGTGGGTCAGATCAGTGGGTCAGCAGCTGCTGTGGGTCTGATGTGGGTCAGATCTATGGGGCAGGAGCTGCTGTGGGGCTGATGGGGGTCAGATTTATTGGGCAGGAGATGCTGTGGGTCAGATCTATGGGGCAGGAGCTACTGTGGGGAACATGTGGGTCCGGTCTATGGGGCAGGAGCTGCTGTGGGGCAGATGTGGTTCAGAGCAGTGGGTCAGCAGCTGCTGTGGGTCTGATGTGGGTCAGATCTATGGGGCAGGAGCTGCTGTGGGGCTGATGTGGGTCAGATCTATGGGGCAGGAGCTGTTGTGGGGCTGATGGGGGTCAGATCTATGGGGCAAGAGCTACTGTGGGGCTTATGGGGGTAAGATCTATGGGGCAGGAGCTACTGTGGGGCTGATGTTGGTCTGATCTATGGGGCAGGAGCTGCTGTGCGACAGATGTGGGTCCGATCTATGGTGCAGGTGCTGCTGTGCGACATATGTGGGTCAGATCTATGGGGCAGGAGATGCTTTGGTGCAGATGTGGGTCAGATCTATGGGGCAGGAGTTGCTGTGGGGCTGCTGTGGGTCAGATCCTTGGGGCTAAAGCTGCTGTGGGTCATATCTATTGGGCAGCAGCTGATTTACATATGATGTTTGTCAGATCTATGGGGCAGGAGCTGCTGTGGGGCTGATGGGGGTCAGATCTATGGGGCAGGAGCTACTGTGGGGATGATGGGGGTCAGATCTATTGGGCAGGAGATGCTGTGGGTCAGATCTATGGGGCAGGAGCTACTGTGGGGAACATGTGCGTCAGGTCTATGGGGCAGGAGCTGCTGTGGGGCTGATGTGGGTCAGATCAGTGGGTCAGCAGCTGCTGTGGGTCTGATGTGGGTCAGATCTATGGGGCAGGAGCTGCTGTGGGGCTGATGGGGGTCAGATTTATTGGGCAGGAGATGCTGTGGGTCAGATCTATGGGGCAGGAGCTACTGTGGGGAACATGTGGGTCCGGTCTATGGGGCAGGAGCTGCTGTGGGGCAGATGTGGTTCAGAGCAGTGGGTCAGCAGCTGCTGTGGGTCTGATGTGGGTCAGATCTATGGGGCAGGAGCTGCTGTGGGGCTGATGTGGGTCATATCTATGGGGCAGGAGCTGCTGTGGGTCAGATCTATGGGGCAGGAACAGATGTGGGCCTGATGTTGGTCAGATATATGGAGCAGGAGCTGCTGTGTTGCAGATGTGGGTCAGATCTATGGTGCAGGAGCTGCTGTGGGGCAGATGTAGGGCATATCTATGGGGCAGGAGCTGCTGTGAGGCTGATGGGTGTTAGATCTATGGGGAGGAGCTGCTGTGGTGCAGATGTGGGTCAGAGCTATGGGGCAGGAGCTGCTGTGGGGCAGAAGTGGGTAAGATCTATGGGGTAGGAGATGGTGTGTGGCAGATGTGGGACAGATCTATGGTGTAGGAGCTGCTGTGGGGCTGATGTGGGTCAGATCTATGGGGCAAGAGCTGCTGTGGTTAAGATCTATTTGGCAGGATCTGCTGTGGGGCAGATTTGGGTCAGATCTATGGGGCAGGAGCTGCTGTGAGGCTGATGGGGGTCAGATCTATGGGAGGAGCTGCTGTGGTGCAGATGTGGGTCAGATCTATGGGGCAGGTGCTGCTGTGCGACATATGTGGGTCAGATCTATGGGGCAGGATCTGCTGTGGGGCTGATGCGGGAAAGATCTATGGGGCAGGAGATGCTTTGGGGCAGATGTGGGTCAGATCTATGGTGCAGGAGTTGCTGTGGGGCAGATGTAGGGCTTATCTATGGGGCAGGAGCTGCTGTGAGGCTGATGGGTGTTAGATCTATGGGGAGGAGCTGCTGTGGTGCAGATGTGGGTCAGAGCTATGGGGCAGGAGCTGCTGTGTGGCAGATGTGGGTCAGATCCTTGGGGCTGAAGCTGCTGTGGGTCATATCTATTGGGCAGCAGCTGCTTTACATATGATGTGTGTCAGATCTATGGGGCAGGAGCTACTGTGGGGCTTAAGTTGGTCTGATCTATGGGGCAGGAGCTGATGCGGGGCTGATTTGGGTCAGATCTATGGGGCAGGAGCTGCTGTGGGGCTGATGTGGGTCAGATCCTTGGGGCTGAAGCTGCTGTGGGTCATATCTACTGGGCAGCAGCTGCTTTACATATGATGTGTGTCAGATCTATGGGGCAGGAGCTGCTGTGGGGCTGATGTGGGTTAGATCTATGGGGCAGGAGCTGTTGTGGGGCTGATGGGGGTCAGATCTATGGGGCAGGAGCTACTGTGGGGCTGATGTTGGTCTGATCTATTGGGCAGGAGCTGCTGCGGGGCTGATTTGGCTCAGATCTATGGGGCAGGAGCTGCTGTGGGGCTGATGTGGGTTAGATCTATGGGGCAGGATCTGTTGTGGGGCTGATGGGGGTCAGATCTATGGGGCAGGAGATGCTGTGGGTCAGATCTATGGGGCAGGAGATGCTGTGGGTCAGATCTATGGGGCAGGAGCTGCTGTGGGGAACACGTGTGTCAGGTCTATGGGGCAGGAGCTGCTGTGGGTCAGATGTGGGTCAGATCTATGGGTCAGCAGCTGCTGTGGGTCTGATGTGGGTCAGATCTATGGGTAAGAAGCTGCTGTGGGTCTGATGTGGGTCAGATCTATGGGGCAGGAGCTGCTGTGGGTCAGATCTATGGGGCAGGAACAGATGTGGGCCTGATGTTGGTCAGATTTATGGAGCAGGAGCTGCTGTGTTGCAGATGTGGGTCAGATCTATGGGGAGGAGCTGCTGTGGTGCAGATGTGGGTCAGAGCTATGGGGCAGGAACTGCTGTGTGGCAGATGTGGGTCAGATCTATGGTGTAGGAGCTGCTGTGGGGCTGATGTGGGTCAGATCTATGGGGCAGGAGCTGCTGTGGTTAAGATCTATTTGGCAGGAGATGCTGTGGGGCAGATTTGGGTCAGATCTATGGGGCAGGAGCTTCAGTGGAGATGATGTAGGTCAGATCTATGGGGCAGGAGCATCTGTGGGGCTGCTGTGGGTTAGATCTATGGGGCAGGAGCTGTTGTGGGTCATATCTATTGGGCAGCAGCTGCTTTACATATGATGTGTGTCAGATCTATGGGGCCTAAGCTGCAGTGGGGCTGATGGGGGTCAGATCTATGGGGCAGGAGCTACTGTGGGGCTGATGTGGGTCAAATCAATGGGGCAGAGCTGCTCTTGGGAACATGTGGGTCAGATCTATGGGGCAGGAGCTGCTGTGGGGCTGATGTGGGACAGATCTATATGGCAGGAGCTGCTGTGCGACAGATGTGGGTCAGATCTATGGGGCAGGAGCTGCTGTGGAGCTGATGTGGGTCAGATCCTTGGGGCTGAAGCTGCTGTGGGTCATATCTACTGGGCAGCAGCTGCTTTACATATGATGTGTGTCAGATCTATGGGGCAGGAGCTGCTGTGGGGCTGATGTGGGTCAGATCTATGGGGCAGGAGCTGTTGTGGGGCTGATGGGGGTCAGATCAATGGGGCAGGAGCTACTGTGGGGCTGATGGGGGTCAGATCTATGGGGCAGGAGCTACTGTGGGGCTGATGTTGGTCTGATCTATGGGGCAGGAGCTGCTGTGCGACAGATGTGGGTCAGATCTATGGGGCAGGTGCTGCTAAGCGACATATGTGGGTCAGATCTATTGGGCAGGATCTGCTGTGGGGCTGATGTGGGAAAGATCTATGGGGCAGGAGATGCTTTGGGGCAGATGTGGGTCAGATCTATGGGGCAGGAGTTGCTGTGGGGCTGCTGTGGGTCAGATCCTTGGGGCTGAAGCTGCTGTGGGTCATATCTATTGGGCAGCAGCTGCTTTACATATGATGTGTGTCAGATCTATGGGGCAGGAGCTGCTGCGGGGCAGATTTGGGTCAGATCTATGGGGCAGGAGCTGCTGTGGGGCTGATGTGGGTTAGAACTATGGTGCAGGAGCTGCTGTGGGGCAGATGTAGGGCTTATCTATGGGGCAGGAGATGCTGTGAGGCTGATGGGTGTTAGATCTATGGGGAGGAGCTGCTGTGGTGCAGATGTGGGTCAGAGCTATGAGGCAGGAGCTGCTGTGTGGCAGATGTGGGTCAGATCTATGGTGTAGGAGTTGCTGTGGGGCTGATGTGGGTAAGATCTATGGGGCAGGAGCTGCTGTGGGGCTGATGTGGGAAAGATCTATGGGGCAGGAGATGCTTTGGGGCAGATGTGGGTCAGATCTATGGGGCAGGAGTTGCTGTGGGGCTGATGTTGGTCAGATCTATGGTGTAGGAGCTGCTGTGGTGCTGATGTGGGTCAGATCTATGGGGCAGGAGCTGCTGTTGTTAAGATCTATTTGGCAGGATCTGCTGTGGGGCAGATTTGGGTCAGATCTATGGGGCAGGAGCTGCAGTGGAGATGATGTACGTCAGATCTATGGGGCAGGAGCTGCTGTGGGGTGCTGTGGGTTAGATCTATGGGGCAGGAGCTGTTGTGGGTCATATCTATTGGGCAGCAGCTGCTTTACATATGATGTGTGTCAGATCTATGGGGCCGGAGCTGCAGTGGGGCTGATGGGGGTCAGATCTATGGGGCAGGAGCTACTGTGGGGCTGATGTGGGTCAAATCAATGGGGCAGAGCTGCTCTTGGGAACATGTGGGTCAGATCTATAGGGCAGGAGCTGCTGTGCGACATATGTGGGTCAGATCTATGGGGCAGGAGCTGCTGTGGGGCTGACGTGGGTCAGATCCTTGGGGCTGAAGCTGCTGTGGGTCATATCTATTGGGCAGCAGCTGCTTTACATATGATGTGTGTCAGATCTATGGGGCAGGAGCTGCTGTGGGTCATATCTACTGGGCAGCATCTGCTTTACATATTATGTGTGTCATATCTGTGGGGCAGGAGCTGCTGTGGGGCTGATGTGGGTTAGATCTATGGGGCAGGAGCTGTTGTGGGGCTGATGGGGGTCAGATCTATGTGGCAGGAGCTACTGTGTGGCTGATGTTGGTCTGATCTATGGGGCAGGGGCTGCTGCGGGGCTGATTTGGGAAAGATCTATGGGGCAGGAGATGCTGTGGGGCTGATGTGGGTTAGATCTATGGGGCAGGAGTTGCTGTGGGGCTGATGTGGGTCAGATCCTTGGGGCTGAAGCTGCTGTGGGTCATATCTATTGGGCAGCAGCTGCTTTACATATGATGTGTGTCAGATCTATGGGGCAGGAGCTGCTGTGGGGCTGATGTGGGTTAGATCTATGGGGCAGGAGCTGTTGTGGGGCTGATGGGGGTCAGATCCTTATAGCAGGAGCTACTGTGGGGCTGATGTTGGTCTGATCTATGGGGCAGGAGCTGCTGCAGGGCTGATTTGGGTCAGATCTATGGGGCAGGAGCTGCTGTGGGGCTGATGTGGGTTAGATCTATGGGGCAGGAGATGCTGTGGGTCAGATCTATGGGGCAGGAGCTGCTCTGGGGAACATGTGGGTCAGGTCTATGGGGCAGGAGCTGCTGTGTGGCAGATGTGGGTCAGATCTATGGGGCAGGAGATGCTGTGGGTCAGATCTATGGGGCAGGAGCTGCTCTGGGGAACATGTGGGTCAGGTCTATGGGGCAGGAGCTGCTGTGTGGCAGATGTGGGTCAGATCTATGGTGTAGGAGCTGCTGTGGGGCTGATGTGGGTCAGATCTATGGGGCAGGAGCTGCTGTGGTTAAGATCTATTTGGCAGGAGCTGCTGTGGGGCAGATTTGGGTCAGATCTATGGGGCAGGAGCTGCAGTGGAGATGATGTACGTCAGATCTATGGGGCAGTAGCTGTTGTTGGGCTGATGGGGGTCAGATCTATTGGGCAGGAGATACTGTGGGGCTGATGTTGGTCTGATCTATGGGGCAGGAGCTGCTGCGGGGCTGATTTGGGTTAGATCTATGGGACAGGAGCTGCTGTGGGTCTGCTGTGGGTTAGATCTATGGGGCAGGAGCTGTTGTGGGCCTGATGGGTGTCAGATCTATGGGGCAGGAGATGCTGTGGGTCAGATCTATGGGGCAGGAGCTGCTGTGGGGAACATGTGGGTCAGGTCTATGGGGCCGGAGCTGCTGTTGGGCAGATGTGGGTCAGATCTATGGGTCAGCAGCTGCTGTGGGTCTGATGTGGGTCAGATCTATGGTGCAGCGACTCGGCACGGACTCAGATGTGAACGATCCAAATCGTTTATTACAAGTTCTCACATCCCTTATATACCTTCACAAGTTGTTATTTTCTAACTTTCCCATCCTCCCTTACAACTTTCCCAAACATCTTACATGTCAACAAAGCATTCTACAAAACACTTTTCAACTGTCCATGCAGGCACATAACCAATCAGAGCTGTGAGACTCTTCTTCTCCTTGCAGAGGTGTCCTTGGTTCCCATGCTGTTTATCTTGCTCCACAGCTGCTGCTCTGAACAGCTTTTCTTGTATCCCCACAGGGCCTAAGCTGCAGTGGGGCTGATGTGAGTCAGATCTATGGGGCAGGAGCTACTGTGGGGCTGATGTGGGTCAAATCAATGGGGCAGAGCTGCTCTTGGGAACATGTGGGTCAGATCTATGGGGCAGGAGCTGCTGTGGGGCTGCTGTGGGTCAGATCTATAGGGCAGGAACAGATGTGGGCCTGATGTTGGTCAGATATATGGAGCAGGAGCTGCTGTGTTGCAGATGTGGGTCAGATCTATGGTGCAGGAGCTGCTGTGGGGCAGATGTAGGGCATATCTATGGGGCAGGAGATGCTGTGAGGCTGATGGGGGTCAGATCTATTTGGACGAGCTGCTGTGGTGCAGATGTGGGTCAGATCTATGGGGCAGGTGCTGCTGTGCGACATATGTGGGTCAGATCTATGGGGCAGGATCTGCTGTGGGGCTGATGTGGGAAAGATCTATGGGGCAGGAGATGCTTTGGGGCAGATGTGGGTCAGATCTATGGTGCAGGAGTTGCTGTGGGGCAGATGTAGGGCTTATCTATGGGGCAGGAGCTGCTGTGAGGCTGATGGGTGTTAGATCTATGGGGAGGAGCTGCTGTGGTGCAGATGTGGGTCAGAGCTATGGGGCAGGAGCTGCTGTGTGGCAGATGTGGGTCAGATCTATGGTGTAGGAGTTGCTGTGTGGCTGATGTGGGTCAGATCTATGGGGCAGGAGCTGCTGTGGGGCTGATGTGGGAAAGATCTATGGGGCAGGAGATGCTTTGGGGCAGATGTGGGTCAGATCTATGGGGCAGGAGTTGCTGTGGGGCTGATGTGGCTCAGATCCTTGGGGCTGAAGCTGCTGTGGGTCATATCTATTGGGCAGCAGCTGCTTTACATATGATGTGTGTCAGATCTATGGGGCAGGAGCTGCTGTGGGGCTTAAGTTGGTCTGATCTATGGGGCAGGAGCTGATGCGGGGCTGATTTGGGTCAGATCTATGGGGCAGGAGTTGCTGTGGGGCTGATGTGGGTCAGATCCTTGGGGCTGAAGCTGCTGTGGGTCATATCTACTGGGCAGCAGCTGCTTTACATATGATGTGTGTCAGATCTATGGGGCAGGAGCTGCTGTGGGGCTGATGTGGGTTAGATCTATGGGGCAGGATCTGTTGTGGGGCTGATGGGGGTCAGATCTATGGGGCAGGAGATGCTGTGGGTCAGATCTATGGGGCAGGAGATGCTGTGGGTCAGATCTATGGGGCAGGAGCTGCTGTGGGGAACACGTGTGTCTGGTCTATGGGGCAGGAGCTGCTGTGGGGCAGATGTAGGTCAGATCAATGGGGCAGGAGCATCTGTTGGGCTGCTGTGGGTTAGATCTATGGGGCAGGAGCTGCTGTGGGTCATATCTATTGGGCAGCAGCTGCTTTACATATGATGTGTGTCAGATCTATGGGGCCTAAGCTGCAGTGGGGCTGATGGGGGTCAGATCTATAGGGCAGGAGCTGCTGTGCGACCGATGTGGGTCAGATCTATGGGGCAGGAGCTGCTGTGGAGCTGATGTGGGTCAGATCCTTGGGGCTGAAGCTGCTGTGGGTCATATCTATTGGGCAGCAGCTGCTTTACATATGATGTGTGTCAGATCTGTGGGGCAGGAGATGCTGTGGGGCTGATGTGGGTTAGATCTATGGGGCAGGAGCTGTTGTGGGGCTGATGGGGGTCAGATCTATGAGGCAGGAGCTACTGTGGGGCTGATGTTGGTCTGATCTATGGGGCAGGAGCTGCTGCGGGGCTGATTTGGGAAAGATCTATGGGGCAGGAGATGCTTTGGGGCAGATGTGGGTCAGATCTATGGGGCAGGAGTTGCTGTGGGGCTGATGTGGGTCAGATCCTTGGGGCTGAAGCTGCTGTGGGTCATATCTATTGGGCAGCAGCTGCTTTACATATGATGTGTGTCAGATCTATGGGGCAGGAGCTACTGTGGGGCTTAAGTTGGTCTGATCTATGGGGCAGGAGCTGATGCGGGGCTGATTTGGGTCAGATCTATGGGGCAGGAGCTGCTGTGGGGCTGATGTGGGTCAGATCCTTGGGGCTGAAGCTGCTGTGGGTCATATCTACTGGGCAGCAGCTGCTTTACATATGATGTGTGTCAGATCTATGGGGCAGGAGCTGCTGTGGGGCTGATGTGGGTTAGATCTATGGGGCAGGAGCTGTTGTGGGGCTGATGGGGGTCAGATCTATGGGGCAGGAGATGCTGTGGGTCAGATCTATGGGGCAGGAGATGCTGTGGGTCAGATCTATGGGGCAGGAGCTGCTGTGGGGAACACGTGTGTCAGGTCTATGGGGCAGGAGATGCTGTGGGGCAGATGTGGGTCAGATCTATGGGTCAGCAGCTGCTGTGGGTCTGATGTGGGTCAGATCTATGGGTCAGCAGCTGCTGTGGGTCTGATGTGGGTCAGATCTATGGGGCAGGAGCTGCTGTGGGTCAGATCTATGGGGCAGGAACAGATGTGGGCCTGATGTTGGTCAGATTTATGGAGCAGGAGCTGCTGTGTTGCAGATGTGGGTCAGATCTATATGGAGGAGCTGCTGTGGTGCAGATGTGGGTCAGAGCTATGGGGCAGGAGCTGCTGTGTGGCAGATGTGGGTCAGATCTATGGTGTAGGAGCTGCTGTGGGGCTGATGTGGGTCAGATCTATGGGGCAGGAGCTGCTGTGGTTAAGATCTATTTGGCAGGAGCTGCTGTGGGGCAGATTTGGGTCAGATCTATGGGGCAGGAGCTGCAGTGGAGATGATGTAGGTCAGATCTATGGGGCAGGAGCATCTGTGGGGCTGCTGTGGGTTAGATCTATGGGGCAGGAGCTGTTGTGGGTCATATCTATTGGGCAGCAGCTGCTTTACATATGGTGTGTGTCAGATCTATGGGGCCTAAGCTGCAGTGGGGCTGATGGGGGTCAGATCTATGGGGCAGGAGCTACTGTGGGGCTGATGTGGGTCAAATCAATGGGGCAGAGCTGCTCTTGGGAACATGTGGGTCAGATCTATGGGGCAGGAGCTGCTGTGGGGCTGATGTGGGTCAGATCTATATGGCAGGAGCTGCTGTGCGACAGATGTGGGTCAGATCTATGGGACAGGAGCTGCTTTGGGGCAGATGTGGGTCAGATCCTTGGGGCTGAAGATGCTGTGGGTCATATCTATTGGGCAGCAGCTGCTTTACATATGATGTGTGTCAGATCTATGGGGCAGGAGCTGCTGTGGGGCTGATGTGGGTTAGATCTATGGGGCAGGAGCTGTTGTGGGGCTGATGGGGGTCAGATCTATTGGGCAGGAGCTACTGTGGGGCTGATGTTGGTCTGATCTATGGGGCAGGAGCTGCTGTGTTGCAGATGTGGGTCAGATCTATGGGGCAGGTGCTGCTGTGCGACATATGTGGGTCAGATCTATGGGGCAGGATCTGCTGTGGGGCTGATGTGGGAAAGATCTATGGGGCAGGAGATGCTTTGGGGCAGATGTGGGTCAGATCTATGGGGCAGGAGTTGCTGTGGGGCTGCTGTGGGTCAGATCCTTGGGGCTGAAGCTGCTGTGGGTCATATCTATTGGGCAGCAGCTGCTTTACATATGATGTGTGTCAGATATATGGGGCAGGAGCTGCTGTGGGGCTGATGTGGTTTAGATCTATGGGGCAGGAGCTGTTGTGGGGCTGATGGGGGTCAGATCCTTAGGGCAGGAGCTACTGTGGGGCTGATGTTAGTCTGATCTATGGGGCAGGAGCTGCTGCGGGGCAGATTTGGGTCAGATCTATGGGGCAGGAGCTGCTGTGGGGCTGATGTGGGTTAGATCTATGGTGCAGGAGCTGCTGTGGGGCAGATGTAGGGCTTATCTATGGGGCAGGAGATGCTGTGAGGCTGATGGGTGTTAGATCTATGGGGAGGAGCTGCTGTGGTGCAGATGTGGGTCAGAGCTATGGGGCAGGAGCTGCTGTGTGGCAGATGTGGGTCAGATCTATGGTGTAGGAGCTGCTGTGGGGCTGATGTGGTTCAGATCTATGGGGCAGGAGCTGCTGTGGTTAAGATCTATTTGGCAGGATCTGCTGTGGGGCAGATTTGGGTCAGATCTATGGGGCAGGAGCTGCAGTGGAGATGATGTAGGTCAGATCTATGGGGCAGGAGCATCTGTGGGGCTGCTGTGGGTTAGATCTATGGGGCAGGAGCTGTTGTGGGTCATATCTATTGGGCAGCAGCTGCTTTACATATGATGTGTGTCAGATCTATGGGGCCGGAGCTGCAGTGGGGCTGATGGGGGTCAGATCTATGGGGCAGGAGCTGCTGTGGGGCTGATGTGGGTCAGATCTATAGGGCAGGAGCTGCTGTGCGACAGATGTGGGTCAGATCTATAGGGCAGGAGCTGCTATGGGGCTGACGTGGGTCAGATCCTTGGGGCTGAAGCTGCTGTGGGTCATATCTACTGGGCAGCAGCTGCTTTACATATGATGTGTGTCAGATCTGTGGGGCAGGAGCTGCTGTGGGGCTGATGTGGGTTAGATCTATGGGGCAGGAGCTGTTGTGGGGCTGATGGGGGTCAGATCTATGAGGCAGGAGCTACTGTGGGGCTGATGTTGGTCTGATCTACTGGGCAGGATCTGTTGCAGGGCCGATTTGGGTCAGATCTATGGGGCAGGAGCTGCTGTGGGGCTGATGTGGGTTAGATCTATGGGGCAGGAGCTTTTGTGGGGCTGATGGGGGTCAGATCTATGGGGCAGGAGATTCTCTGGGTCAGATCTATGGGGCAGGAGCTGCTCTGGGGAACATGTGGGTCAGGTCTATGGGGCAGGAGCTGCTGTGTGGCAGATGTGGGTCAGATCTATGGTGTAGGAGCTGCTGTGGGGCTGATGTGGGTCAGATCTATGGGGCAGGAGCTGCTGTGGTTAAGATCTATTTGGTAGGATCTGCTGTGGGGCAGATTTGGGTCAGATCTATGGGGCAGGAGCTGCAGTGGAGATGATGTACGTCAGATCTATGGGGCAGGAGCTGTTGTGGGGCTGATGGGGGTCAGATCTATGGGGCAGGAGATACTGTGGGGCTGATGTTGGTCTGATCTATGGGGCAGAGCTGCTGCGGGGCTGATTTGGGTTAGATCTATGGGACAGGAGCTGATGTGGGGCTGATGTGGGTTAGATCTATGGGGCAGGAGCTGTTGTGGGCCTGATGGGTGTCAGATCTATGGGGCAGGAGATGCTGTGGGTCAGATCTATGGGGCAGGAGCTGCTGTGGGGAACATGTGGGTCAGGTCTATGGGTCAGCAGCTGCTGTGGGGCAGATGTGGGTCAGATCTATGGGTCAGCAGCTGCTGTGGGTCTGATGTGGGTCAGATCTATGGGGCAGGAGCAGCTGTGGGGCTGATGTGGGTCAGATCTATGGGGCAGGAGCTGCTGTGGGTCATATCTATTGGGCAGCAACTGCTTTACATATGAGGTGTGTAAGATCTATGGGGCCGGAGCTGCAGTGGGGCTGATGGGGGTCAGATCTATGGGGCAGGAGCTACTGTGGGGCTGATGTGGGTCAAATCAATGGGGCAGAGCTGCTCTTGGGAACATGTGGGTCAGATCTATGGGGCAGGAGCTGCTGTGGGGCTGATGTGGGTCAGATCTATAGGGCAGGAGCTGCTGTGCGACAGATGTGGGTCAGATCTATAGGGCAGGAGCTGCTATGGGGCTGACGTGGGTCAGATCCTTGGGGCTGAAGCTGCTGTGGGTCATATCTACTGGGCAGCAGCTGCTTTACATATGATGTGTGTCAGATCTGTGGGGCAGGAGCTGCTGTGGGGCTGATGTGGGTTAGATCTATGGGGCAGGAGCTCTTGTGGGGCTTATGGGGGTCAGATCTATGAGGCAGGAGCTACTGTGGGGCTGATGTTGGTCTGATCTATGGGGCAGGAGATGCTTTGGGGCAGATGTGGGTCAGATCTATGGGGCAGGAGTTGCTGTGGGGCTGCTGTGGGTCAGATCCTTGGGGCTGAAGCTGCTGTGGGTCATATCTATTGGGCAGCAGCTGCTTTACATATGATGTGTGTCAGATCTATGGGGCAGGAGCTGCTGTGGGGCTGATGTGGGTTAGATCTATGGGGCAGGAGCTGTTGTGGAGCTGATGGGGGTCAGATCCTTAGAGCAGGAGCTACTGTGGGGCTGATGTGGGTCAAATCAATGGGGCAGAGCTGCTCTTGGGAACATGTGGGTCAGATCTATGGGGCAGGAGCTGCTGTGGGTCTGATATGGGTCAGATCTATGGGGCAGGTGCTGCTGTGCGACAGATGTGGGTCAGATCTATGGGGCAGGATCTGCTGTGGGGCTGAAGTTGGAAAGATCTATGGGGTAGGAGCTGCTGTGGGGCTGATGTGGGAAAGATCTATGGGGCAGGAGCTGCTGTGGGGCTGATGTGGGTCAGATCCTTGGGGCTGAAGCTGCTGTGGGTCATATCTATTGGGCAGCAGCTCCATTACATATGATGTGTGTCAGATCTATGGGGCAGGAGCTGCTGTGGGGCTGATGTGGGTTAGATCTATGGGGCAGGATCTGTTGTGGGGCTGATGGGGGTCAGATCTATGGGGCAGGAGATGCTGTGGGTCAGATCTATGGGGCAGGAGCTGCTGTGGGGAACACGTGTGTCAGGTCTATGGGGCAGGAGCTGCTGTGGGGCAGATGTGGGTCAGATCTATGGGTCAGCAGCTGCTCTGGGTCTGATGTGGGTCAGATCTATGGGTCAGCAGCTGCTGTGGGTCTGATGTGGGTCAGATCTATGAGGCAGGAGCTGCTGTGGGTCAGATCTATGGGGCAGGAACAGATGTGGGCCTGATGTTGGTCAGATTTATGGAGCAGGAGCTGCTGTGTTGCAGATGTGGGTCAGATCTATGGGGAGGAGCTGCTGTGGGGCAGATGTGGGTCAGAGCTATGGGGCAGGGGCTGCTGTGTGGCAGATGTGGGTCAGATCTATGGTGTAGGAGCTGCTGTGGGGCTGATGTGGGTCAGATCTATGGGGCAGGAGCTGCTGTGGGGCTGCTGTGGGTCAGATACTTGGGGCTTAAGCTGCTGTGGGTCATATCTATTGGGCAGCAGCTGCTTTACATATGATGTGTGTCAGATATATGGGGCAGGAGATGCTGTGGGGCTGATGTGGTTTAGATCTATGGGGCAGGAGCTGTTGTGGGGATGATGGGGGTCAGATCCTTAGGGCAGGAGCTACTGTGGGGCTGATGTTGGTCTGATCTATGGGGCAGGAGCTGCTGCGGGGCAGATTTGTGTCAGATCTATGGGGCAGGAGCTGCTGTGGGGCTGATTTGGGTTAGATCTATGGTGCAGGAGCTGCTGTGGGGCAGATGTAGGGCTTATCTATGGGGCTGGAGATGCTGTGAAGCTGATGGGTGTTAGATCTATGGGGAGGAGCTGCTGTGGTGCAGATGTGGGTCAGAGCTATGGGGCAGGAGCTGCTCTGTGGCAGATGTGGGTCAGATCTATGGTGTAGGAGCTGCTGTGGGGCTGATGTGGGTCAGATCTATGGGGCAGGAGCTGCTGTGGTTAAGATCTATTTGGCAGGATCTGCTGTGGGGCAGATTTGGGTCAGATCTATGGGGCAGGAGCTGCAGTGGAGATGATGTAGGTCAGATCTATGGGGCAGGAGCATCTGTGGGGCTGCTGTGGGTTAGATCTATGGGGCAGGAGCTGTTGTGGGTCATATCTATTGGGCAGCAGCTGCTTTACATATGATGTGTGTCAGATCTATGGGGCCGGAGCTGCAGTGGGGCTGATGGGGGTCAGATCTATGGGGCAGGAGCTACTGTGGGGCTGATGTGGGTCAAATCAATGGGGCAGAGCTGCTCTTGGGAACATGTGGGTCAGATCTATGTGGCAGGAGCTGCTGTGGGGCTGATGTGGGTCAGATCTATAGGGCAGGAGCTGCTGTGCGACAGATGTGGGTCAGATCTATGGGGCAGGAGCTGCTGTGGGGCTGACGTGGGTCAGATCTTTGGGGCTGAAGCTGCTGTGGGTCATACATATTGGGCAGCAGCAGCTTTACATATGATGTGTGTCAGATCTATGGGGCAGGAGCTGCTGTGGGGCTGATGTGGGTTAGATCTATGGGGCAGGAGCTGTTGTGGGGCTGATGGGGGTCAGATCTATGGGGCAGGAGATGCTGTGGGTCAGATCTATGGGGCAGGAGCTGCTCTGGGGAACATGTGGGTCAGGTCTATGGGGCAGGAGCTGCTGTGTGGCAGATGTGGGTCAGATCTATGGGGCATGGGCTGCTGTGGGTCAGATCTACGGGACTGGAGCTGCAGTGGAGCACATGTGGGTCAGATCTATGGGGTAGAAGCTGCTGTGGGGCTGATGGGGGTCATATCTATAAGGCAGGAGCTGCTGTGGGGCTGACGTGGGTCAGATCTATGAGGCAGGAGCTGCTGTGGGGCAGATTTGGGTCAGATCTATGGGGCAGGAGCTGCTGTGGGGTTGATGTGGGTCAGTTCTATGGGGCAAGAGCTGCTGTGGTGCAGATGTGGGTCAGATCTATGGGGCAGGAGCTGCTGTGGGGCTGATACGGTTAAGATCTATGGAGCGGGAGATGCTATGGGGCTGATGAGGGTCAGATCTATGGGGCAGGAGCTGATGTGGGGCTGATGTTGGTCAGATCTGTGGGGCTGATGTGGGTCAGATCTATGGGGCAGGATCTCCTGTTGGGCTGATGTGGGTCAAATCAATGGGGCGGAGCTGCTCTGGGGCACATGTGGGTCAGATCTATGGTGTAGGAGCTGCTGTGGGGCTGATGTGGGTCAGATCTATGGGGCAGGAGCTGCTGTGGTTAAGATCTATTTGGCAGGATCTGCTGTGGGGCAGATTTGGGTCAGATCTATGGGGCAGGAGCAGCAGTGGGGCAGATGTGGTCAGATCTATGGGTCAGGAGCTGCAGTGGAGATGATGTACGTCAGATCTATGGGGCAGGAGCTGCTGTGGGGCTGCTGTGGGTCAGATCATTGGGGCTGAAGCTGCTGTGGGTCATATCTATTGGGCAGCAGCTGCTTTACATATGATGTGTGTCAGATCTATGGGGCAGGAGCTGCTGTGGGGCTGATATGGGTCAGATCTATGGGCAGGAGCTGTTGTGGGGCACATGTGAGTAAGATCTATGGGGCAGGAGATGGTGTGGGGCAGATTTGGGTCAGATGTATGGGTCAGGAGCTGCTGTGTTGCTGATGAGGGTCAGATCTATGGGGCATGGGCTGCTGTGGGTCAGATCTACGGGACTGGAGCTGCAGTGGAGCACATGTGGGTCAGATCTATGGGGTAGAAGCTGCTGTGGGGCTGATGGGGGTCATATCTATAAGGCTGGAGCTGCTGTGGGGCTGACGTGGGTCAGATCTATGAGGCAGGAGCTGCTGTGGGGCAGATTTGGGTCAGATCTATGGGGCAGGAGCTGCTGTGGGGCTGATACGGTTAAGATCTATGGAGCGGGAGATGCTATGGGGCTGATGAGGGTCAGATCTATGGGGCAGGAGCTGATGTGGGGCTGATGTTGGTCAGATCTATAGGGCAGGAGCTGCAGTGGGGCTGATGTGGGTCAGATCTATGGGGCAGGATCTCTTGTGGGGCTGATGTGGGTCAAATCAATGGGGCAGAGCTGCTCTGGGGCACATGTGTGTCAGATCTATGGAGCAGGAGCTGCTGTGGGGCTGATGTGGGTCAGATCTATGGGGCAGGAGCTGCTGTGGTTAAGATCTATTTGGCAGGATCTGCTGTGAGGCAGATTTGGGTCAGATCTATGGGGCAGGAGCAGCAGTGGGGCAGATGTGGTCAGATCTATGGGTCAGGAGCTGCAGTGGAGATGATGTACGTCAGATCTATGGGGCAGGAGCTGCTGTGGGGCTGCTGTGGGTCAGATCATTGGGGTTGAAGCTGCTGTGGGTCATATCTATTGGGCAGCAGCTGCTTTACATATGATGTGTGTCAGATCTATAGGGCAGGAGCTGCTGTGGGGCTGATATGGGTCAGATCTATGGGCAGTAGCTGCTGTGGGGCACATGTGAGTTAGGTCTATGGGGCAGGAGATGGTGTGGGGCAGATTTGGGTCAGATGTATGGGTCAGGAGCTGCTGTGTGGCTGATGAGGGTCAGATCTATGGGGCATGGGCTGCTGTGGGTCAGATCTACGGGACTGGAGCTGCAGTGAAGCACATGTGGGTCAGATCTATGGGGTAGAAGCTGCTGTGGGGCTGATGGGGGTCATATCTATAAGGCAGGAGCTGCTGTGGGGCTGACGTGGGTCAGATCTATGAGGCAGGAGCTGCTGTGGGGCAGATTTGGGTCAGATCTATGGGGCAGGAGCTGCTGTGGGGCTGATGTGGGTCAGATCTTTGGGGCAGGAGCTGCTGTGGGGCTGATGTGGGTCAGATCTATGGGGCAGGAGATGCTGTGGGTCAGATCTATGGGGCAGGAGCTGCTGTGGGGAACATGTGGGTCAGATCTATGGGGAAGAGCTGCTGTTGGTCTGATCAATGGGGCAGGAGCAGCAGTGGGGCAGATTTGGGTAAGATCTATAAGGCAGGAGCGGCTGTGGGGCTGATGTGGGTCAGATCTATGAGGTAGTAGCTGCTGTGGGCATCTACTGGGCGAAGGCTGCTGTGGGGCGCAAGTGAGGCAGATCTACGGGGCAGGAGCTGCTGTGTGGCAAATGTGGGTCAGATCTATGGGGCAGGAGCTGCTGTGGGGCAGATTTGAATCAGATCTATAGGGCAGGAGCTGCTTTGGGTCAGATCTATGGAGCAGGAGCTGCTGTGGGGCACATGTGAGTTAGATCTATGGGGCAGGAGATGGTGTGGGGCAGATGTGGGTCAGATCTATGGGGCACGATCTCCTGGGGGCTGATGTGGGTCAGATCTGTGGGGTAAAATCTGCTGTGGGGCAGATGTGGTTCAGATCTATGGGGCAGGAGCTTCTGTGGGGTTGATGTGGGTCAGATCTATGGGTCAGGAGCTGCTGTGGGGCAGATGTGGGTCAGTTCTATGGGGCAAGAGCTGCTGTGGTGCAGATGTGGGTCAGATCTATGGGGCAGGAGCTGCTGTGGGGCTGATACAGTTAATATCTATGGAGCGGGAGATGCTATGGGGCTGATGAGGGCAAGATATATGGGGCAGGAGCTGATGTGGGGCTGATGTTGGTCAGATTAATAGGGCAGGAGCTGCAGTGGGGCTGATGTGGGTCAGATCTATGGGGCAGGATCTCCTGTGGGGCTGATGTGGGTCAAATCAATGGGGCAGAGCTGCTCTGGGGCACATGTGGGTCAGATCTATGGAGCAGGAGCTGCTGTGGGGTAGATTTGAATCAGATCTATAAGGCAGGAGCTGCTGTGGGTCAGATCTATGGGCAGGAGCTGCTGTGGGGCACATGTGAGTTAGATCTATGGGGCAGGAGATGGTGTGGGGCAGATTTGGGTCAGATGTATGGGTCAGGAGCTGCTGTGTGGCTGATGAGGGTCAGATCTATGGGGCATGGGCTGCTGTGGGTCAGATCTACGGGACTGGAGCTGCAGTGGAGCACATGTGGGTCAGATCTATAGGGCAGGAGCTGCTGTGGGGCTGATATGGGTCAGATCTATGGGCAGTAGCTGCTGTGGGGTTGACGTGGGTCAGATCTATGAGGCAGGAGCTGCTGTGGGGCAGATTTGGGTCAGATCTATGGGGCAGGAGCTGCTGTGGGGCTGATGTGGGTCAGTTCTATGGGGCAGGAGCTGCTGTGGGGCTGATGTGGGTCAGATCTATGGGGCAGGAGCTGCTGTGGGGCTGATGTGGGTCAGATCTATGGGGCAGGAGATGCTGTGGGTCAGATCTATGGGGCAGGAGCTGCTGTGGGGAACATGTGGGTCAGATCTATGGGGAAGAGCTGCTGTTGGTCTGATCAATGGGGCAGGAGCAGCAGTGGGGCAGATTTGGGTAAGATCTATAAGGCAGGAGCGGCTGTGGGGCTGATGTGGGTCAGATCTATGAGGTAGTAGCTGCTGTGGGCACATGTGGGTCAGATCTATTGGGCGAAGGCTGCTGTGGGGCGCAAGTGAGGCAGATCTACGGGGCAGGAGCTGCTGTGTGGCAAATGTGGGTCAGATCTATGGGGCAGGAGCTGCTGTGGGGCAGATTTGGGTCAGATCTATGGGGCAGGAGCTGCTGTGGGGCTGCTGTGGGTCAGATTTATGAGTCAGGAGCTACTGTGTGGATGATGTGGGTCAGATCTATGGGGCAGGAGCTGCTGTTGGGCTGACGTGGGTCAGATCTATGAGGCAGGAGCTGCTGTGGGCCAGATTTGGGTCAGATCTTTGGGGCAGGAGCTGCTGTGGGGCTGATGTGGGTCTGTTCTATGGGGCAAGAGCTGCTGTGGTGCAGATGTGGGTCAGATCTATGGTGTAGGAGCTGCTGTGGGGCTGATGTGGGTCAGATCTATGGGGCAGGAGCTGCTGTGGTTAAGATCTATTTGGCAGGATCTGCTGTGGGGCAGATTTGGGTCAGATCTATGGGGCAGGAGCTGCTGTGGGGCTGATATGGGTCAGATCTATGGGCAGGAGCTGCTGTGGGGCACATGTGAGTTAGATCTATGGGGCAGGAGATGGTGTGGGGCAGATTTGGGTCAGATGTATGGGTCAGGAGCTGCTGTGTGGCTGATGAGTGTCAGAGGGACAGATCTATGGGGCATGGGCTGCTGTGGGTCAGATCTACGGGACTGGAGCTGCAGTGGAGCACATGTGGGTCAGATCTATGGGGTAGAAGCTGCTGTGGGGCTGATGGGGGTCATATCTATAAGGCAGGAGCTGCTGTGGGGCTGACGTGGGTCAGATCTATGAGGCAGGAGCTGCTGTGGTGCAGATGTGGGTCAGATCTATGGGGCAGGAGCTGCTGTGGGGCTGATGTTGGTCAGATCTATGGGGCAGGAGCTGCTGTGGGGCTGATGTGGGTCAGATCTATGGGGCAGGAGATGCTGTGGGTCAGATCTATTGGGCAGGCGCTGCTGTGGAGAACATGTGGGTCAGATCTATGGGGAAGAGCTGCTGTTGGTCTGATCAATGGGGCAGGAGCAGCAGTGGGGTAGATTTGGGTAAGATCTATAAGGCAGGAGCGGCTGTGGGGCTGATGTGGGTCAGATCTATGAGGTAGTAGCTGCTGTGGGCACATGTGGGTCAGATCTATTGGGCGAAGGCTGCTGTGGGGCGCAAGTGAGGCAGATCTATAAGGCAGGAGCTGCTGTGTGGCAAATGTGGGTCAGATCTATGGGGCAGGGTATGGTGTGGGGCAGATTTGAATCAGATCTATAGGGCAGGAGCTGCTGTGGGTCAGATCTATGGAGCAGGAGCTGCTGTGGGGCACATGTGAGTTAGATCTATGGGGCAGGAGATGGTGTGGGGCAGATGTGGGTCAGATCTATGGGGCAGGATCTCCTGGGGGCTGATGTGGGTCAGATCTGTGGGGTAAAATCTGCTGTGGGGCAGATGTGGGTCAGATCTATGGGGCAGGAGCTGCTGTGGGGCTGATACGGTTAAGATCTATGGAGCGGGAGATGCTATGGGGCTGATACGGTCAGATGTATGGGGCAGGAGCTGATGTGGGGCTGATGTTGGTCAGATCTATAGGGCAGGAGCTGCAGTGGGGCTGATGTGGGTCAGATCTATGGGGCAGGATCTCCTGTGGGGCTGATGTGGGTCAAATCAATGGGGCAGAGCTGCTCTGGGGCACATGTGGGTCAGATCTATGGTGTAGGAGCTGCTGTGGGGCTGATGTGGGTCAGATTTATGGGGCAGGAGCTGCTGTGGTTAAGATCTATTTGGCAGGATCTGCTGTGGGGCAGATTTGAGTCAGATCTATGGGGCAGGAGCTGCTGTGGGGCATATGTGGGTCAGATCTATATGGCAGGAGCTGCTGTGGGGCACATGTGGGTCAGACCTATGGGGCAGGAGCTGCTCTTGGGAACATGTGGGTCAGATCTATGGGGCAGGAGCTGCTGTGGGGCTGATGTGGGTCAGATCCTTGGGGCTGAAGCTGCTGTGGGTCATATCTATTGGGCAGCAGCTGCTTTACATATGATGTGTGTCAGATCTATGGGGCAGGAGCTGCTGTGGGGCTGATGTGGGTCAGATCTATGGGGCAGGAGCTGTTGTGGGGCTGATGGGGGTCAGATCTATGGGGCAGGAGCTACTGTGGGGCTGTTGGGGGTCAGATCTATGGGGCAGGAGCTACTGTTGTGCTGATGTTGGTCTCATCTATGGGGCAGGAGCTGCTGTGCGACAGATGTGGGTCAGATCTATGGGGCAGGAGCTGCTGTGTGACATATGTGTGTCAGATCTATGGGGCAGGATCTGCTGTGGGGCTGATGTGGGTTAGATCTATGGGGCAGGAGATGCTTTGGGGCAGATGTGGGTCAGATCTATGGGGCAGGAGCTGCTGTGGGGCTGATGTGGGTCAGATCTATGGGACAGGAGCTGCTGTGGGGCTGATGTGGGTTAGATCTATGGGGCAGGAGCTGTTGTGGGGCTGATGGGGTCAGATCTAAGAGGGCAGGAGCTACTGTGGGGCTGATGTTGGTCTGATCTATAAGGCAGGAGCTGCTGCGGGGCTGATTTGGGTCAGATCTATGGGGCAGGAGCTGCTGTGGGGCTGATATGGGTTAGATCTAGGGGGCAGGAGCTGTTGTGGGGCTGATGGGGGTCAGATCTATGGGGCAGGAGATGCTGTGGGTCAGATCTATGGGGCCGGAGCTGCTGTGGGGAACATGTGGGTCAGCTCTATGGGACAGGAGCTGCTGTGGGGCAGATGTGGGTCAGATCTATGGGTCAGCAGCTGCTGTGGGTCTGATGTGGGTCAGATCTATGGGGCAGGAGCTGCTGTGGGGCTGATGTGGGTCAGATCTATGGGGCAGGAACAGATGTGGGCCTGATGTTGGTCAGATTTATGGAGCAGGAGCTGCTGTGTTGCAGATGTGGGTCAGATCTATGGTGCAGGAGCTGCTGTGGGGCAGATGTAGGGCATATCTATGGGGCAGGAGCTGCTGTGAGGCTGATGGGTGTTAGATCTATGGGGAGGAGCTGCTGTGGTGCAGATGTGGGTCAGAGCTATGGGGCAGGAGCTGCTGTGTGGCAGATGTGGGTCAGATCTATGGTGTAGGAGCTGCTGTGGGGCTGATGTGGGTCAGATCTATGGGGCAGGAGCTGCTGTGGTTAAGATCTATTTGGCAGGATCTGCTGTGGGGCAGATTTGGGTCAGATCTATGGGGCAGGAGCTGCAGTGGAGATGATGTACATCAGATCTATGGGGTAGGAGCTGCTGTGGGGCTGCTGTGGGTCAAATCAATGGGGCAGAGCTGCTCTTGGGAACATGTGGGTCAGATCTATGGGGCAGGAGCTGCTGTGGGGCTGATGTGGGTGAGATCTATGGGGTAGGAGCTGCTGTGCGGCTGATGTGGGTCAGATCTATGGGGCAGGAGCTACTGTGGGGCACATGTGGGTCAGACCTATGGGGCAGAAGCTGCAGAGGGGATGATGTAGGTCAGATCTATGGGGCAGGAGTTGCTGTGGGGCAGATGAGGGACATATCTATGGTGCAAAATCTGCTGTTGGACTGATGTGGGTCAGATCTATGAGTTTGGAGGTGCTGTGGGGCACATGTGGGTCAGATCTATGGGCCAGGAGCTGCTGTGGGGCTGATGTGGGTCAGATCTATAAGGCAGGAGCTGCTGTGGTTAAGATCTATTTGGCAGGATCTGCTGTGGGGCAGATTTGGGTCAGATCTATGGGGCAGGAGCTGCTGTGCGGCAAATGTGGGTCAGATCTATGGGGCAGGAGCTGCTGTGGGTCAGATCTATGGGGCAGGAACAGATGTGGGCCTGATGTTGGTCAGATTTATGGAGCAGGAGCTGCTGTGTTGCAGATGTGGGTCAGATCTATGGTGCAGGAGCTGCTGTGGGGCAGATGTAGGGCTTATCTATGGGGCAGGAGCTGCTGTGAGGCTGATGGGTGTTAGATCTATGGGGAGGAGCTGCTGTGGTGCAGATGTGGGTCAGAGCTATGGGGCAGGAGCTGCTGTGTGGCAGATGTGGGTCAGATCTATGGTGTAGGAGCTGCTGTGGGGCTGATGTTGGTCAGATCTATGGGGCAGGTGCTGCTGTGCGACATATGTGGGTCAGATCTATGGGGCAGGATCTGCTGTGGGGCTGATGTGGGAAAGATCTATGGGGCAGGAGATGCTTTGGGGCAGATGTGGGTCAGATCTATGGGGCAGGAGTTGCTGTGAGGCTGATGTGTGTCAGATCCTTGGGGCTGAAGCTGCTGTGGGTCATATCTATTGGGCAGCAGCTGCTTTACATATGATGTGTGACAGATCTATGGGCAGGAGCTGCTGTGGGACTGATGTGGGTTAGATCTATGGGGCAGGAGCTGTTGTGGGGCTGATGGGGGTCAGATCTATGGGGCAGGAGCTACTGTGGGGCACATGTGGGTCAGACCTATGGGGCAGAAGCTGAAGAGGAGATGATGTAGGTCAGATCTATGGGGCAGGAGTTGCTGTGGGGCAGATGAGGGACATATCTATGGTGCAAAATCTGCTGTTGGACTGATGAGGGTCAGATCTATGAGTTTGAAGCTGCTGTGGGGCACATGTGGGTCAGATCTATGGGGCAGGAGATGCTGTGGGGCTGATTTGGGTCAGATCTATAAGGCAGGACCTGCTGTGGGGCTGATGTGGGTCAGATCTATGGGGCAGGAGCTGCTGTGGGTCAGATCTATGGGGCAGGAACAGATGTGGGCCTGATGTTGGTCAGATTTATGGAGCAGGAGCTGCTGTGTTGAAGATGTGGGTCAGATCTATGGTGCAGGAGCCGCTGTGGGGCAGATGTAGGGCATATCTATGGGGCAGGAGCTGCTGTGAGGCTGATGGGTGTTAGATCTATGGGGAGGAGCTGCTGTGGTGCAGATGTGGGTCAGAGCTATGGGGCAGGAGCTGCTGTGGGGCAGAAGTGGGTAAAATCTATGGGGTAGGAGATGGTGTGTGGCAGATGTGGGTCAGATCTATGGTGTAGGAGCTGCTGTGGGGCTGATGTGGGTCAGATCTATGGGGCAGGAGCTGCTGTGGTTAAGATCTATTTGGCAGGATCTGCTGTGGGGCAGATTTGGGTCAGATCTATGGGGCAGGAGCTGCTGTGTGGCAAATGTGTGTCAGATCTATGGGGCAGGAGCTGCTGTGAGGCTGATGGGTGTTAGATCTATGGGAAGGAGCTGCTGTGGTGCAGATGTGGGTCAGAGCTATGGGTCAGGAGCTGCTGTGTGGCAGATGTGGGTCAGATCTATGGTGTAGGAGCTGCTGTGGGGCAGATTTGGGTGAGATCTATGGGGCAGGAGCTGCAGTGGAGATGATGTACGTCAGATCTATGGGGCAGGAGCTGCTGTGGGGCTGCTGTGGGTTAGATCTATGGGGCAGGAGCTGTTGTGGGTCATATCTATTGGGCAGCAGCTGCTTTACATATGATGTGTGTCAGATCTATGGGGCCGGAGCTGCAGTGGGGCTGATGGGGGTCAGATCTATGGGGCAGGGGCTACTGTGGGTCTGAAGTGGGTCAAATCAATGGGTCAGAGCTGCTCTTGGGAACATGTGGGTCAGATCTATGGCTCAGGAGCTGCTGTGGGGCTGATGTGGGTCAGATCTATTGGGCAGGAGCTACTGTGGGGCTGATGTTGGTCTGATCTATGGGGCAGGAGCTGCTGCGGGGCTGATTTGGGTAAGATCTATGGGGCAGGAGCTGCTGTGAGGCTGATGTGGGTTAGATCTATGGGGCAGGAGCTGTTGTGGGGCTGATGGGGGTCAGATCTATGGGGCAGGAGCTACTGTGGGTCAGATTTATGAGTCAGGAGCTGCTGTGTGGCTGATGTGGGTCAGATCTATGGGGCAGGAGCTGCTGTGGGGCATATGTGGGTCAGATCTATATGGCAGGAGCTGCTGTGGGGCACATGTGGGTTAGACCTATGGGGCAGGAGTAGCTGTGGGGCAGATGAGGGACATATCTATGGTGCAAAATCTGCTGTTGGACTGATGTGGGTCAGATCTATGAGTTTGGAGCTGCTGTGGGGCACATGTGGGTCAGATCAATGGGCCAGGAGCTGCTGTGGGTCTGATGTGGGACAGATCTATGGGGCAGGAGCTGCTGTGGGGCTGCTGTGGGTTAGATCTATGGGGCAGGAGCTGTTGTGGGTCATATCCATTGGGCAGCAGCTGCTTTACATATGATGTGTGTCAGAGCTATGGGGCAGGAGCTGCAGTGGGGCCGATGGGGGTCAGATCTATGGGGCAGGAGCTACTCTGGGGCTGATGTGGGTCAAATCAATGGGGCAGAGCTGCTCTTGGGAACATGTGGGTCAGATCTATGGGGCAGGAGATGCTGTGGGTCAGATCTATGGGGCAGGAGCTGCTGTGGGTCTGCTGTGGGTCAGATCTATGGGGCAGGAAGAGATGTGGGCCTGATGTTGGTCAGATTTATGGAGCAGGAGCTGCTGTGTTGCAGATGTGGGTCAGATCTATGGTGCAGGAGCTGCTGTGGGGCAGATGTTGGGCATATCTATGGGGCAGGTGCTGATGTGAGGCTGATGGGTGTTAGATCTATGGGGCAGGATATGCTGTGGGGCTGATGTGGGAAATATCTATGGGGCAGGAGATGCTTTGGGGCAGATGTGGGTCAGATCTATGGGGCAGGAGCTGCTGTGGGGCTGATGTGGGTCAGATCCTTGGGGCTGAAGCTGCTGTGGGTCATATCTAATGGGCAGCAGCTGCTTTACATATGATGTGTGTCAGATCTATGGGGCAGGAGCTGCTGTGGGGCTGATGTGGGTTAGATCTATGGTGCAGGAGCTGCTGTGGGGCAGATGTAGGGCTTATCTATGGGGCAGGAGCTGCTGTGAGGCTGATGGGTGTTAGATCTATGGGGAGGAGCTGCTGTGGGGCTGATGTGGGTCAGAGCTATGGGGCCGGAGCTGCAGTGGGGCCGATGGGGGTCAGATCTATGGGGCAGGAGCTACTGTGGGGCTGATGTGGGTCAAATCAATGGGGCAGAGCTGCTCTTGGGAACATGTGGGTCAGATCTATGGGGCAGGAGCTGTTGTGGGGCTGATGGGGGTCAGATCTATGGGGCAGGAGATGCTGTGGGTCAGATCTATGGGGCAGGAGCTGCTGTGTTTCAGATGTGGGTCAGATCTATGGTGCAGGAGCTGCTGTGGGGCAGATGTAGGGCTTATCTATTGGGCAGGAGCTGCTGTGAGGCTGATGGGTGTTAGATCTATGGGGAGGAGCTGCTGTGGTGCAGATGTGGGTCAGAGCTATGGGGCAGGAGCAGCTGTGGGTCAGAAGTGGGTAAGATCTATGGGGTAGGAGATGGTGTGTGGCAGATGTGGGTCAGATCTATGGTGTAGGAGCTGCTGTGGGGCTGACGTCGGTCAGATCTATGGGGCAGGAGCTGCTGTGGTTAAGATCTATTTGGCAGGATCTGCTGTGCGACAGATGTGGGTCAGATCTATGGGGCAGGTGCTGCTGTGCGACATATGTGTGTCAGATCTATGGGGCAGGATCTGCTGTGGGGCTGATGTGGTAAAGATCTATGGGGCAGGAGATGCTTTGGGGCAGATGTGGGTCAGATCTATGGGGCAGGAGCTGCTGTGGGGCTGATGTGGGTCAGATCCTTGGGGCTGATGCTGCTGTGGGTCATATCTAATGGGCAGCAGCTGCTTTACATATGATGTGTGTCAGATCTATGGGGCAGGAGCTGCTGTGGGGCTGATGTTGGTCTGATCTATGGGGCAGGAGCTGCTGCGGGGCTGATGGGGGTCAGATCTATGGGGCAGGAGCTGCTGTGGGGCTGATGTGGGTCAGATCTATGGGGCAGGAGCTGTTGTGGGGCTGATGGGGGTCAGATCTATGGGGCAGGAGATGCTGTGGGTCAGATCTATGGGGCAGGAGCTGTTGTGGGGCTGATGTGGGTCAGATCTATGGGGCAGGAGCTGCTGTGGGTCAGATCTATGGGGCAGGAACAGATGTGGGCCTGATGTTGGTCAGATTTATGGAGCAGGAGCTGCTGTCTTGCAGATGTGGGTCAGATCTATGGTGCAGGAGCTGCTGTGGGGCAGATGTAGGGCTTATCTATGGGGCAGGAGCTGCTGTGAGGCTGATGGGTGTTAGATCTATGGGGAGGAGCTGCTGTGGTGCAGATGTGGGTCAGAGCTATGGGGCAGGAGCAGCTGTGGGTCAGAAGT
This sequence comes from Coturnix japonica, assembly GCF_054131305.1. Taxonomy (NCBI): domain Eukaryota; kingdom Metazoa; phylum Chordata; class Aves; order Galliformes; family Phasianidae; genus Coturnix; species Coturnix japonica. The sequence continues at coordinate 13,152,127 of NC_140671.1, read as the reverse complement.
GGGTAAGATCTATGGGGTAGGAGATGGTGTGTGGCAGATGTGGGTCAGATCTATGGTGTAGGAGCTGCTGTGGTGCTGACGTGGGTCAGATCTATGGGGCAGGAGCTGCTGTGGTTAAGATCTATTTGGCAGGATCTGCTGTGCGACAGACTTGGGTCAGATCTATGGGGCAGGAGCTGCAGTGGAGATGATGTACGTCAGATCTATGGGGCAGGAGCTGCTGTGGGGCTGCTGTGGGTTAGATCTATGTGGCAGGAGCTGTTGTGGGTCATATCTATTGGGCAGCAGCTGCTTTACATATGATGTGTGTCAGATCTATGGGGCCGGAGCTGCAGTGGGGCTGATGGGGGTCAGATCTATGGGGCAGGAGCTACTGTGGGTCTGAAGTGGGTCAAATCAATGGGGCAGAGCTGCTCTTGGGAACATGTGGGTCAGATCTATGGGGCAGGAGCTGCTGTGGGGCTGATGTGGGTCAGATCTATGGGGCAGGAGCTACTGTGGGGCTGATGTTGGTCTGATCTATGGGGCAGGAGCTGCTGCGGGGCTGATTTGGGTCAGATCTATGGGGCAGGAGCTGCTGTGAGGCTGATGTGGGTTAGATCTATGGGGCAGGAGCTGTTGTGGGGCTGATGGGGGTCAGATCTATGGGGCAGGAGCTACTGTGGGTCAGATTTATGAGTCAGGAGCTGCTGTGTGGCTGATGTGGGTCAGATCTATGGGGCAGGAGCTGCTGTGGGGCATATGTGGGTCAGATCTATATGGCAGGAGCTGCTGTGGGGCACATGTGGGTCAGACCTATGGGGCAGGAGTTGCTGTGGGGCAGATGAGGGACATATCTATGGTGCAAAATCTGCTGTTGGACTGATGTGGGTCAGATCTATGAGTTTGGAGCTGCTGTGGGGCACATGTGGGTCAGATCAATGGGCCAGGAGCTGCTGTGGGTCTGATGTGGGACAGATCTATGGGGCAGGAGCTGCTGTGGGGCTGCTGTGGGTTAGATCTATGGGGCAGGAGCTGTTGTGGGTCATATCTATTGGGCAGCAGCTGCTTTACATATGATGTGTGTCAGATCTATGGGGCCGGAGCTGCAGTGGGGCCGATGGGGGTCAGATCTATGGGGCAGGAGCTACTCTGGGGCTGATGTGGGTCAAATCAATGGGGCAGAGCTGCTCTTGGGAACATGTGGGTCAGATCTATGGGGCAGGAGCTGCTGTGGGGCTGATGTGGGTTAGATCTATGGGGCAGGAGCTGTTGTGGGGATGATGGGGGTCAGATCTATGGGGCAGGAGCTGCTGTGGGGCTGATGTGGGTCAGATCTATGGGGCAGGAGATGCTGTGGGTCAGATCTATGGGGCAGGAGCTGCTGTGGGGAACATGTGGGTCAGGTCTATGTGGCAGGAGCTGCTGTGGGGCAGATGTGGGTCAGATCTATGGGTCAGCAGCTGCTGTGGGTCTGCTGTGGGTCAGATCTATGGGGCAGGAACAGATGTGGGCCTGATGTTGGTCAGAGTTATGGAGCAGGAGCTGCTGTGTTGCAGATGTGGGTCAGATCTATGGTGCAGGAGCTGCTGTGGGGCAGATGTAGGGCATATCTATGGGGCAGGAGCTGATGTGAGGATGATGGGTGTTAGATCTATGGGGAGGAGCTGCTGTGGTGCAGATGTGGGTCAGAGCTATGGGGCAGGAGCTGCTGTGGGGCAGAAGTGGGTAAGATCTATGGGGCAGGAGCTGCTGTGGGGCATATGTGGGTCAGATCTATATGGCAGGAGCTGCTGTGGGGCACATGTGGGTCAGACCTTTGGGGCAGAGCTGCTCTTGGGATCATGTGGGTCAGATCTATGGGGCAGGAGCTGCTGTGGGGCTGATGTGGGTCAGATCTATAGGGCAGGAGCTGCTGTGCGACAGATGTGGGTCAGATCTATGGGGCAGGAGCTGCTGTGCGACAGATGTGGGTCAGATCTATGTGGCAGGAGCTGCTGTGGGGCTGATGTGGGTCAGATCTATGGGGCAGGATCTGCTGTGGGGCTAATGTGGGAAAGATCTATGGGGCAGGAGATGCTTTGGGGCAGATGTGGGTCAGATCTATGGGGCAGGAGCTGCTGTGGGGCTGATGTGGGTCAGATCCTTGGGGCTGAAGCTGCTGTGGGTCATATCTAATGGGCAGCAGCTGCTTTACATATGATGTGTGTCAGATCTATGGGGCAGGAGCTGCTGTGGGGCTGATGTTGGTCTGATCTATGGGGCAGGAGCTGCTGTGGGGCTGATGTGGGTCAGATCTATGGGGCAGGAGCTGTTGTGGGGCTGATGGGGGTCAGATCTATGGGGCAGGAGATCCTGTGGGTCAGATCTATGGGGCAGGAGCTGCTGTGGGGCAGATGTGGGTCAGATCTATGGGGCAGGAGCTGCTGTGGGTCAGATCTATGGGGCAGGAACAGATGTGGGCCTGATGTTGGTCAGATTTATGGAGCAGGATCTGCTGTAATGCAGATGTGGTTCAGATCTATGGTGCAGGAGCTGCTGTGGGGCAGATGTAGGGCTTATCTATGGGGCAGGAGCTGCTGTGAGGCTGATGGGTGTTAGATCTATGGGGAGGAGCTGCTGTGGTGCAGATGTGGGTCAGAGCTATGGGGCAGGAGCAGCTGTGGGTCAGAAGTGGGTAAGATCTATGGGGTAGGAGATGGTGTGTGGCAGATGTGGGTCAGATCTATGGTGTAGGAGCTGCTGTGGGGCTGACTTGGGTCAGATCTATGGGGCAGGAGCTGCTGTGGTTAAGATCTATTTGGCAGGATCTGCTGTGCGACAGATTTGGGTCAGATCTATGGGGCAGGAGCTGCAGTGGAGATGATGTACGTCAGATCTATGGGGCAGGAGCTGCTGTGGGGCTGCTGTGGGTTAGATCTATGGGGCAGGAGCTGTTGTGGGTCATACCTATTGGGCAGCAGCTGCTTTACATATGATGTGTGTCAGATCTATTGGGCCGGAGCTGCAGTGGGGCTGATGGGGGTCAGATCTATGGGGCAGGAGCTACTGTGGGTCTGAAGTGGGTCAAATCAATGGGGCAGAGCTGCTCTTGGGAACATGTGGGTCAGATCTATGGGGCAGGAGCTGCTGTGGGGCTGATGTGGGTCAGATCTATGGGGCAGGAGCTACTGTGGGGCTGATGTTGGTCTGATCTATGGGGCAGGAGCTGCTGCGGGGCTGATTTGGGTCAGATCTATGGGGCAGGAGCTGCTGTGAGGCTGATGTGGGTTAGATCTATGGGGCAGGAGCTGTTGTGGGGCTGATGGGGGTCAGATCTATGGGGCAGGAGCTACTGTGGGTCAGATTTATGAGTCAGGAGCTGCTGTGTGGCTGATGTGGGTCAGATCTATGGGGCAGGAGCTGCTGTGGGGCATATGTGGGTCAGATCTATATGGCAGGAGCTGCTGTGGGGCACATGTGGGTCAGACCTATGGGGCAGGAGTTGCTGTGGGGCAGATGAGGGACATATCTATGGTGCAAAATCTGCTGTTGGACTGATGTGAGTCAGATCTATGAGTTTGGAGCTGCTGTGGGGCACATGTGGGTCAGATCAATGGGCCAGGAGCTGCTGTTGGTCTGATGTGGGACAGATCTATGGGGCAGGAGCTGCTGTGGGGCTGCTGTGGGTTAGATCTATGGGGCAGGAGCTGTTGTGGGTCATACCTATTGGGCAGCAGCTGCTTTACATATGATGTGTGTCAGATCTATGGGGCCGGAGCTGCAGTGGGGCCGATGGGGGTCAGATCTATGGGGCAGGAGCTGCTGTGGGGCTGATGTGGGTCAAATCAATGGGGCAGAGCTGCTCTTGGGAACATGTGGGTCAGATCTATGGGGCAGGAGATGCTCTGAGTCAGATCTATGGGGCAGGAGCTGCTGTGGGGAACATGTGGGTCAGGTCTATGTGGCAGGAGCTGCTGTGGGGCAGATGTGGGTCAGATCTATGGGTCAGCAGCTGCTGTGGGTCTGCTGTGGGTCAGATCTATGGGGCAGGAACAGATGTGGGCCTGATGTTGGTCAGATTTATGGAGCAGGAGCTGCTGTGTTGCAGATGTGGGTAAGATCTATGGTGCAGGAGCTGCTCTGGGGCAGATGTAGGGCATATCTATGGGGCAGGAGCTGATGTGAGGATGATGGGTGTTAGATCTATGGGGAGGAGCTGCTGTGGTGCAGATGTGGGTCAGAGCTATGGGGCAGGAGCTGCTGTGTGGCAGATGTGGGTCAGATCTATGGGGCAGGAGCTGTTGTGGGTCATATCTATTGGGCAGCAGCTGCTTTACATATGATGTGTGTCAGATCTATGGGGCAGGAGCTGCTGTGGGGCTGATGTGGGTTAGATCAATCTGGCAGGAGCTGTTGTGGGGCTGATGGGGTCAGATCTATGGGGCAGGAGCTACTGTGGGGCTGATGTTGGTCTGTTCTATGGGGCAGGAGCTGCTGCGGGGCTGATTTGGGTAAGATCTATGGGGCAGGAGCTGCTGTGGGGCTGATGTGCGTTAGATCTAAGGGGCAGGATCTGTTGTGGAGCTGATGGGGGTCAGATCTATGGGGCAGGAGCTGCAGTGGGGAACATGTGGGTCAGGTCTATGGGGCAGAAGCTGCTGTTGGGCAGATGTGGGTCAAATCTATGCGTCAGCAGCTGCTGTGGGTCTGATGTGGGTCAGATCTATGGGGCAGGAGCTGCTGTGGGGCTGATGTGGGTAAGATCTATGGTGCAGGAGCTGCTGTGGGGCAGATCTGGGTCAGATCTATGGTGTAGGAGCTGCTGTGGGGCTGATGTGGGTCAGATCTATGGGGCAGGAGCTGCTGTGGTTAAAATCTATTTGGCAGGATCTGCTGTGGGGAATATTTGGGTCAGATCTATGGGGCAGGAGCTGCTGTGTGGCAAATGTGGGTTAGATCTATGGGGCAGGAGCTGCTGTGGTTCAGATCTATGGGGCAGGAACAGATGTGGGCCTGATGTTGGTCAGATTTATGGAGCAGGAGCTGCTGTGTTGCAGATGTGGGTCAGATCTATGGTGCAGGAGCTGCTGTGGGGCAGATGTAGGGCTTATCTATGGGGCAGGAGCTGCTGTGAGGCTTATGGGTGTTAGATCTATGGGGAGGAGATGCTGTGGGGCTGATGTGGGTCAGAGCAATGGGGCCGGAGCTGTAGTGGGGCCGATGGGGGTCAGATCTATGGGGCAGGAGCTACTGTGGGGCTGATGTGGGTCAAATCAATGGGGCAGAGCTGCTCTTGGGAACATGTGGGTCAGATCTATGGGGCAGGAGCTGCTGTGGGGCTGATGTGGGTCAGATCTATAGGGCAGGAGCTGCTGTGCGACAGATGTGGGTCAGATCTATGGGGCAGGATCTGCTGTAGGGCTGATGTGGGAAAGATCTATGGGGCAGGAGCTGCTGTGGGGTTGATGTGGGTCAGATCCTTGGGGCTGAAGCTGCTGTGGGTCATATCTATTGGGCAGCAGCTGCTTTACATATGATGTCTGTCAGATCTATCGGGCAGGAGCTGCTGTGGGGCTGATGTGGGTTAGATCTATGGGGCAGGAGATGCTGTGGGTCAGATCTATAGGGCAGGAGCTGCTGTGGGGAACATGTGGGTCAGGTCTATGGGGCAGGAGCTGCTGTTGGGCAGATGTGGGTCAGATCTATGCGTCAGCAGCTGGTGTGGGTCTGATGTGGGTCAGATCTATGGGGCAGGAGCTGCTGTGGGGCTGATTTGGGTCAGATCTATGGGGCAGGAGCTGCTGTGGGGCAGATGTGGGTCAGATCTATGGGGCAGGAGCTGCTGTGGGTCAGATCTATGGGGCAGGAACAGATGTGGGCCTGATGTTGGTCAGATTTATGGAGCAGGAGCTGCTGTGTTGCAGATGTGGGTCAGATCTATGGTGCAGGAGCTGCTGTGGGGCAGATGTAGGGCATATCTATGGGGCAGGAGCTGCTGTGAGGCTGATGGGTGTTAGATCTATGGGGAGGAGCTGCTGTGGTGCAGATGTGGGTCAGAGCTATGGGGCAGGAGCTGCTGTGTGGCAGATGTGGGTCAGATCTATGGTGTAGGAGCTGCTGTGGGGCTGATGTGGTCGAGATCTATGGTGTAGTAGCTGCTGTGCAGCTGATGTGGGTCAGATCTATGGGCAGGAGCTGATGTAGGGAAGATTTGGGTCTGATCTATGGGTTAGGAACTGCTGTGGTTCAGATCTATGGGGCAGGAGCAGCTGTGGGGCACATGTGGGTCAGATCTATGGGTTAGGTGCTGCTTTGGGGAAAATGTGGGTCAGATCTATGGGGCAGGAGCTGCTGTGGGTCAGATTTGGGTCAGATCTATGGGGCAGGAGCTGCTGTGGGTCAGATTTATTAGTCAGGAGCTGCTGTGTGGCTGATGTGGGTCAGGTCTATGGGGCAGGAGCTACTGTGGGGCTGATGTTGGTCTGATCTATAGGGCAGGAGCTGCTTTGCGACAGATGTGGGTCAGATCTATGGGGCTGGTGCTGCTGTGCGACATATGTGGGTCAGATCTATGGGGCAGGATCTGCTGTGGGGCAGATGTGGGTAAGATCTATAAGGTAGGAGATAGTGTGTGGCAGATGTGGGTCAGATCTATGGTGTAGGAGCTGCTGTGGGGCTGATGTGGGTCAGATCTATGGGGCAGGAGCTGCTGTGTGGCAAATGTGGGTCAGATCTATGTTGCAGGTGCTGCTGTGCGACATATGTGGGTCAGATCTATTGGGCAGGATCTGCTGTGGGGCTGATGTGGGAAAGATCTATGGGGCAGGAGATGCTTTGGGGCAGATGTGGGTCAGATCTATGGGGCAGGAGTTGCTGTGGGGCTGATGTGGGTCAGATCCTTGGGGCTGAAGCTGCTGTGGGTCATATCTATTGGGCAGCAGCTGCTTTACATATGATGTGTGTCAGATCTATGGGGCAGGAGATACTGTGGGGCTGATGTTGGTCTGATCTATGGGGCAGGAGCTGCTGCGGGGCTGATTTGGGTCAGATCTATGGGGCAGGAGCAGCTGTGGGGCTGATGTTGGTTAGGTCTATGGGGCAAGAGCTGTTGTGGGGCTGATGGGGGTCAGATCTATGGGGAAGGAGCTACTGTGGGGCTGATGTGGGAAAGATCTATGGGGCAGGAGATGGTTTGGGGCAGATGTGGGTCAGATCTATGGGGCAGGAGTTGCTGTGGGGCTGATGTGGGTCAGATCCTTGGGGCTGAAGCTGCTCTGGGTCATATCTATTGGGCAGCAGCTGCTTTACATATGATGTGTGTCAGATCTATGGGGCAGGAGATACTGTGGGGCTGATGTTGTACTGATCTATGGGGCAGGAGCTGCTGCGGGGCTGATTTGGGTCAGATCTATGGGGCAGGAGCTGCTGTGGGGCAGATGTAGGGCTTATCTATGGGGCAGGAGCTGATGTGAGGCTGATGGGTGTTAGATCTATGGGGAGGAGCTGCTGCGGTGCAGATGTGGGTCAGAGCTATGGGGCAGGAGCTGCTGTGGGGCAGAAGTGGGTAAGATCTATGGGGTAGGAGCTGCTGTGGGGCTGATGTGGTCGAGATCTATGGTGTAGGAGCTGCTGTGCAGCTGATGTGGGTCAGATCTATGGGCAGGAGCTGATGTAGGGAAGATTTGGGTCTGATCTATGGGTTAGGAACTGCTGTGGTTCAGATCTATGGGGCAGGAGCAGCTGTGGGGCACATGTGGGTCAGATCTATGGGTTAGGTGCTGCTTTGGGGAAAATGTGGGTCAGATCTATGGGGCAGGAGCTGCTGTGGGTCAGATCTATTTGGCAGGATCTGCTGTGGGGCAGATTTGGGTCAGATCTATGGGGCAGGAGCTGCTGTGAGGCTGATGGGTGTTAGATCTATGGGGAGGAGCTGCTGTGGTGCAGATGTGGGTCAGAGCTATGGGGCAGGAGCTGCTGTGGGGCAGAAGTGGGTAAGATCTATCGGGTAGGAGATGGTGTGTGGCAGATGTGGTTCAGATCTATGGGGTAGGAGCTACTGTGGGGCTGATGTTGGTCTCATCTATGGGGCAGGAGCTGCTGTGGGGCTGATGTGGGTCAGATCCTTGGGGCTGAAGCTGCTGTGGGTCATATCTAATGGGCAGCAGCTGCTTTACATATTATGTGTGTCAGATCTATGGGGCAGGAGCTGCTGTGGGGCTGATGTTGGTCTGATCTATGGGGCAGGAGCTGCAGCGGGGCTGATGGGGGTCAGATCTATGGGGCAGGAGCTGCTGTGGGGCTGATGTGGGTCAGATCTATGGGGCAGGAGCTGTTGTGGGGCTGATGGGGGTCAGATCTATGGGGCAGGAGCTGCTGTGGGTCAGATCTATGGGGCAGGAACAGATGTGGGCCTGATGTTGGTCAGATTTATGGAGCAGGATCTGCTGTGTTGCAGATGTGGGTCAGATCTATGGTGCAGGAGCTGCTGTGGGGCAGATGTAGGGCATATCTATGGGGCAGGAGCTGCTGTGAGGCTGATGGGTGTTAGATGTATGGGGAGGAGCTGCTGTGGTGCAGATGTGGGTCAGAGCTATGGGGCAGGAGCAGCTGTGGGTCAGAAGTTGGTAAGATCTATGGGGTAGGAGATGGTGTGTGGCAGATGTGGGTCAGATCTATGGTGTAGGAGCTGCTGTGGGGCTGATGTGGTCGAGATCTATGGTGTAGTAGCTGCTGTGCAGCTGATGTGGGTCAGATCTATGGGCAGGAGCTGATGTAGGGAAGATTTGGGTCTGATCTATGGGTTAGGAACTGCTGTGGTTCAGATCTATGGGGCAGGAGCAGCTGTGGGGCACATGTGGGTCAGATCTATGGGTTAGGTGCTGCTTTGGGGAAAATGTGGGTCAGATCTATGGGGCAGGAGCTGCTGTGGGTCAGATTTGGGTCAGATCTATGGGGCAGGAGCTGCTGTGGGTCAGATTTATTAGTCAGGAGATGCTGTGTGGCTGATGTGGGTCAGGTCTATGGGGCAGGAGCTACTGTGGGGCTGATGTTGGTCTGATCTATAGGGCAGGAGCTGCTTTGCGACAGATGTGGGTCAGATCTATGGGGCTGGTGCTGCTGTGCGACATATGTGGGTCAGATCTATGGGGCAGGATCTGCTGTGGGGCAGATGTGGGTAAGATCTATAAGGTAGGAGATAGTGTGTGGCAGATGTGGGTCAGATCTATGGTGTAGGAGCTGCTGTGGGGCTGATGTGGGTCAGATCTATGGGGCAGGATCTGCTGTGTGGCAAATGTGGGTCAGATCTATGTTGCAGGTGCTGCTGTGCGACATATGTGGGTCAGATCTATGGGGCAGGATCTGCTGTGGGGCTGATGTGGGTCAGATCCTTGGGGCTGAAGCTGCTGTGGGTCATATCTATTGGGCAGCAGCTGCTTTACATATGATGTGTGTCAGATCTATGGGGCAGGAGATACTGTGGGGCTGATGTTGGTCTGATCTATGGGGCAGGAGCTGCTGCGGGGCTGATTTGGGTCAGATCTATGGGGCAGGAGCAGCTGTGGGGCTGATGTTGGTTAGGTCTATGGGGCAAGAGCTGTTGTGGGGCTGATGGGGGTCAGATCTATGGGGAAGGAGCTACTGTGGGGCTGATGTGGGAAAGATCTATGGGGCAGGAGATGGTTTGGGGCAGATGTGGGTCAGATCTATGGGGAAGGAGTTGCTGTGGGGCTGATGTGGGTCAGAACCTTGGGGCTGAAGCTGCTCTGGGTCATATCTATTGGGCAGCAGCTGCTTTACATATGATGTGTGTCAGATCTATGGGGCAGGAGATACTGTGGGGCTGATGTTGTACTGATCTATGGGGCAGGAGCTGCTGCGGGGCTGATTTGGGTCAGATCTATGGGGCAGGAGCTGCTGTGGGGCTGATGTGGGTTAGATCTATGGGGCAAGAGCTGTTGTGGGGCTGATGGGGGTCAGATCTATGGGGAAGGAGCTACTGTGGGGCTGATGGGGTTCAAGTCTATGGGGCAGGAGCTACTGTGGGGCTGATGTTGGTCTGATCTATGGGGCAGGAGCTGCTGTGCGACAGATGTGGGTCAGATCTATGGGGCAGGTGCTGCTGTGCGACATATGTGGGTCAGATCTATGGGGCAGGATCTGCTGTGGGGCTGATGTGGGAAAGATCTATGGGGCAGGAGCTGTTGTGGGGCTGATGGGGGTCAGATCTATGGGGCAGGAGCTACTGTGGGGCACATGTGGGTCAGACCTATGGGGCAGAAGCTGAAGAGGGGATGATGTAGGTCAGATCTATGGGGCAGGAGTTGCTGTGGGGCAGATGAGGGACATATCTATGGTGCAAAATCTGCTGTTGGACTGATGAGGGTCAGATCTATGAGTTTGGAGCTGCTGTGGGGCACATGTGGGTCAGATCTATGGGCCAGGATGTGCTGCGGGGCTGATTTGGGTCAGATCTATAAGGCAGGAGCTGCTGTGGGGCTGATGTGGGTCAGATCTATGGGGCAGGAGCTGCTGTGGGTCAGATCTATGGGGCAGGAACAGATGTGGGCCTGATGTTGGTCAGATTTATGGAGCAGGAGCTGCTGTGTTGCAGATGTGGGTCAGATCTATGGTGCAGGAGCTGCTGTGGGGCAGATATAGGGCATATCTATGGGGCAGGAGCTGCTGTGAGGCTGATGGGTGTTAGATCTATGGGGAGGAGCTGCTGCGGTGCAGATGTGGGTCAGAGCTATGGGGCAGGAGCTGCTGTGGGGCAGATGTGGGTAAGATCTATGGGGCAGGAGCAGCTGTGGGTCAGAAGTTGGTAAGATCTATGGGTTAGGAGATGGTGTGTGGCAGATGTGGGTCAGATCTATGGTGTAGGAGCTGCTGTGGGGCTGATGTGGTCGAGATCTATGGTGTAGTAGCTGCTGTGCAGCTGATGTGGGTCAGATCTATGGGCAGGAGCTGATGTAGGGAAGATTTGGGTCTGATCTATGGGTTAGGAACTGCTGTGGTTCAGATCTATGGGGCAGGAGCAGCTGTGGGGCACATGTGGGTCAGATCTATGGGTTAGGTGCTGCTTTGGGGAAAATGTGGGTCAGATCTATGGGGCAGGAGCTGCTGTGGGTCAGATTTGGGTCAGATCTATGGGGCAGGAGCTGCTGTGGGTCAGATTTATTAGTCAGGAGATGCTGTGTGGCTGATGTGGGTCAGGTCTGTGGGGCAGGAGCTACTGTGGGGCTGATGTTGGTCTGATCTATAGGGCAGGAGCTGCTTTGCGACAGATGTGGGTCAGATCTATGGGGCTGGTGCTGCTGTGCGACATATGTGGGTCAGATCTATGGGGCAGGATCTGCTGTGGGGCAGATGTGGGTAAGATCTATAAGGTAGGAGATAGTGTGTGGCAGATGTGGGTCAGATCTATGGTGTAGGAGCTGCTGTGGGGCTGATGTGGGTCAGATCTATGGGGCAGGAGCTGCTGTGTGGCAAATGTGGGTCAGATCTATGTTGCAGGTGCTGCTGTGCGACATATGTGGGTCAGATCTATGGGGCAGGATCTGCTGTGGGGCTGATGTGGGAAAGATCTATGGGGCAGGAGATGCTTTGGGGCAGATGTGGGTCAGATCTATGGGGCAGGAGTTGCTGTGGGGCTGATGTGGGTCAGATCCTTGGGGCTGAAGCTGCTGTGGGTCATATCTATTGGGCAGCAGCTGCTTTACATATGATGTGTGTCAGATCTATGGGGCAGGAGATACTGTGGGGCTGATGTTGGTCTGATCTATGGGGCAGGAGCTGCTGCGGGGCTGATTTGGGTCAGATCTATGGGGCAGGAGCAGCTGTGGGGCTGATGTTGGTTAGGTCTATGGGGCAAGAGCTGTTGTGGGGCTGATGGGGGTCAGATCTATGGGGAAGGAGCTACTGTGGGGCTGATGTGGGAAAGATCTATGGGGCAGGAGATGGTTTGGGGCAGATGTGGGTCAGATCTATGGGGCAGGAGTTGCTGTGGGGCTGATGTGGGTCAGATCCTTGGGGCTAAAGCTGCTCTGGGTCATATCTATTGGGCAGCAGCTGCTTTACATATGATGTGTGTCAGATCTATGGGGCAGGAGATACTGTGGGGCTGATGTTGTACTGATCTATGGGGCAGGAGCTGCTGCGGGGCTGATTTGGGTCAGATCTATGGGGCAGGAGCTGCTGTGGGGCTGATGTGGGTTAGATCTATGGGGCAAGAGCTGTTGTGGGGCTGATGGGGGTCAGATCTATGGGGAAGGAGCTACTGTGGGGCTGATGGGGTTCAAGTCTATGGGGCAGGAGCTACTGTGGGGCTGATGTTGGTCTGATCTATGGGGCAGGAGCTGCTGTGCGACAGATGTGGGTCAGATCTATGGGGCAGGTGCTGCTGTGCGACATATGTGGGTCAGATCTATGGGGCAGGATCTGCTGTGGGGCTGATGTGGGAAAGATCTATGGGGCAGGAGCTGTTGTGGGGCTGATCGGGGTCAGATCTATGGGGCAGGAGCTACTGTGGGGCACATGTGGGTCAGACCTATGGGGCAGAAGCTGAAGAGGGGATGATGTAGGTCAGATCTATGGGGCAGGAGTTGCTGTGGGGCAGATGAGGGACATATCTATGGTGCAAAATCTGCTGTTGGACTGATGAGGGTCAGATCTATGAGTTTGGAGCTGCTGTGGGGCACGTGTGGGTCAGATCTATGGGCCAGGATGTGCTGCGGGGCTGATTTGGGTCAGATCTATAAGGCAGGAGCTGCTGTGGGGCTGATGTGGGTCAGATCTATGGGGCAGGAGCTGCTGTGGGTCAGATCTATGGGGCAGGAACAGATGTGGGCCTGATGTTGGTCAGATTTATGGAGCAGGAGCTGCTGTGTTGCAGATGTGGGTCAGATCTATGGTGCAGGAGCTGCTGTGGGGCAGATATAGGGCATATCTATGGGGCAGGAGCTGCTGTGAGGCTGATGGGTGTTAGATCTATGGGGAGGAGCTGCTGCGGTGCAGATGTGGGTCAGAGCTATGGGGCAGGAGCTGCTGTGGGGCAGAAGTGGGTAAGATCTATGGGGTAGGAGCTGCTGTGGGGCTGATGTGGTCGAGATCTATGGTGTAGGAGCTGCTGTGCAGCTGATGTGGGTCAGATCTATGGGCAGGAGCTGATGTAGGGAAGATTTGGGTCTGATCTATGGGTTAGGAACTGCTGTGGTTCAGATCTATGGGGCAGGAGCAGCTGTGGGGCACATGTGGGTCAGATCTATGGGTTAGGTGCTGCTTTGGGGAAAATGTGGGTCAGATCTATGGGGCAGGAGCTGCTGTGGGTCAGATCTATTTGGCAGGATCTGCTGTGGGGCAGATTTGGGTCAGATCTATGGGGCAGGAGCTGCTGTGAGGCTGATGGGTGTTAGATCTATGGGGAGGAGCTGCTGTGGTGCAGATGTGGGTCAGAGCTATGGGGCAGGAGCTGCTGTGGGGCAGAAGTGGGTAAGATCTATCGGGTAGGAGATGGTGTGTGGCAGATGTGGTTCAGATCTATGGGGTAGGAGCTACTGTGGGGCTGATGTTGGTCTCATCTATGGGGCAGGAGCTGCTGTGGGGCTGATGTGGGTCAGATCCTTGGGGCTGAAGCTGCTGTGGGTCATATCTAATGGGCAGCAGCTGCTTTACATATTATGTGTGTCAGATCTATGGGGCAGGAGCTGCTGTGGGGCTGATGTTGGTCTGATCTATGGGGCAGGAGCTGCTGCGGGGCTGATGGGGGTCAGATCTATGGGGCAGGAGCGGCTGTGGGGCTGATGTGGGTCAGATCTATGGGGCAGGAGCTGTTGTGGGGCTGATGGGGGTCAGATCTATGGGGCAGGAGCTGCTGTGGGTCAGATCTATGGGGCAGGAACAGATGTGGGCCTGATGTTGGTCAGATTTATGGAGCAGGATCTGCTGTGTTGCAGATGTGGGTCAGATCTATGGTGCAGGAGCTGCTGTGGGGCAGATGTAGGGCATATCTATGGGGCAGGAGCTGCTGTGAGGCTGATGGGTGTTAGATCTATGGGGAGGAGCTGCTGTGGTGCAGATGTGGGTCAGAGCTATGGGGCAGGAGCAGCTGTGGGTCAGAAGTTGGTAAGATCTATGGGGTAGGAGATGGTGTGTGGCAGATGTGGGTCAGATCTATGGTGTAGGAGCTGCTGTGGGGCTGATGTGGTCGAGATCTATGGTGTAGTAGCTGCTGTGCAGCTGATGTGGGTCAGATCTATGGGCAGGAGCTGATGTAGGGAAGATTTGGGTCTGATCTACGGGTTAGGAACTGCTGTGGTTCAGATCTATGGGGCAGGAGCAGCTGTGGGGCACATGTGGGTCAGATCTATGGGTTAGGTGCTGCTTTGGGGAAAATGTGGGTCAGATCTATGGGGCAGGAGCTGCTGTGGGTCAGATTTGGGTCAGATCTATGGGGCAGGAGCTGCTGTGGGTCAGATTTATTAGTCAGGAGCTGCTGTGTGGCTGATGTGGGTCAGGTCTATGGGGCAGGAGCTACTGTGGGGCTGATGTTGGTCTGATCTATAGGGCAGGAGCTGCTTTGCGACAGATGTGGGTCAGATCTATGGGGCTGGTGCTGCTGTGCGACATATGTGGGTCAGATCTATGGGGCAGGATCTGCTGTGGGGCAGATGTGGGTAAGATCTATAAGGTAGGAGATGGTGTGTGGCAGATGTGGGTCAGATCTATGGTGTAGGAGCTGCTGTGGGGCTGATGTGGGTCAGATCTATGGGGCAGGAGCTGCTGTGTGGCAAATGTGGGTCAGATCTATGTTGCAGGTGCTGCTGTGCGACATATGTGGGTCAGATCTATGGGGCAGGATCTGCTGTGGGGCTGATGTGGGAAAGATCTATGGGGCAGGAGATGCTTTGGGGCAGATGTGGGTCAGATCTATGGGGCAGGAGTTGCTGTGGGGCTGATGTGGGTCAGATCCTTGGGGCTGAAGCTGCTGTGGGTCATATCTATTGGGCAGCAGCTGCTTTACATATGATGTGTGTCAGATCTATGGGGCAGGAGATACTGTGGGGCTGATGTTGGTCTGATCTATGGGGCAGGAGCTGCTGCGGGGCTGATTTGGGTCAGATCTATGGGGCAGGAGCAGCTGTGGGGCTGATGTTGGTTTGGTCTATGGGGCAAGAGCTGTTGTGGGGCTGATGGGGGTCAGATCTATGGGGAAGGAGCTACTGTGGGGCTGATGTGGGAAAGATCTATGGGGCAGGAGATGGTTTGGGGCAGATGTGGGTCAGATCTATGGGGCAGGAGTTGCTGTGGGGCTGATGTGGGTCAGATCCTTCGGGCTGAAGCTGCTCTGGGTCATATCTATTGGGCAGCAGCTGCTTTACATATGATGTGTGTCAGATCTATGGGGCAGGAGATACTGTGGGGCTGATGTTGTACTGATCTATGGGGCAGGAGCTGCTGCGGGGCTGATTTGGGTCAGATCTATGGGGCAGGAGCTGCTGTGGGGCTGATGTGGGTTAGATCTATGGGGCAAGAGCTGTTGTGGGGCTGATGGGGGTCAGATCTATGGGGAAGGAGCTACTGTGGGGCTGATGGGGTTCAAGTCTATGGGGCAGGAGCTACTGTGGGGCTGATGTTGGTCTGATCTATGGGGCAGGAGCAGCTGTGCGACAGATGTGGGTCAGATCTATGGGGCAGGTGCTGCTGTGCGACATATGTGGGTCAGATCTATGGGGCAGGATCTGCTGTGGGGCTGATGTGGGAAAGATCTATGGGGCAGGAGCTGTTGTGGGGCTGATGGGGGTCAGATCTATGGGGCAGGAGCTACTGTGGGGCACATGTGGGTCAGACCTATGGGGCAGAAGCTGAAGAGGGGATGATGTAGGTCAGATCTATGGGGCAGGAGTTGCTGTGGGGCAGATGAGGGACATATCTATGGTGCAAAATCTGCTGTTGGACTGATGAGGGTCAGATCTATGAGTTTGGAGCTGCTGTGGGGCACATGTGGGTCAGATCTATGGGCCAGGATGTGCTGCGGGGCTGATTTGGGTCAGATCTATAAGGCAGGAGCTGCTGTGGGGCTGATGTGGGTCAGATCTATGGGGCAGGAGCTGCTGTGGGTCAGATCTATGGGGCAGGAACAGATGTGGGCCTGATGTTGGTCAGATTTATGGAGCAGGAGCTGCTGTGTTGCAGATGTGGGTCAGATCTATGGTGCAGGAGCTGCTGTGGGGCAGATATAGGGCATATCTATGGGGCAGGAGCTGCTGTGAGGCTGATGGGTGTTAGATCTATGGGGAGGAGCTGCTGCGGTGCAGATGTGGGTCAGAGCTATGGGGCAGGAGCTGCTGTGGGGCAGAAGTGGGTAAGATCTATGGGGTAGGAGCTGCTGTGGGGCTGATGTGGTCGAGATCTATGGTGTAGGAGCTGCTGTGCAGCTGATGTGGGTCAGATCTATGGGCAGGAGCTGATGTAGGGAAGATTTGAGTCTGATCTATGGGTTAGGAACTGCTGTGGTTCAGATCTATGGGGCAGGAGCAGCTGTGGGGCACATGTGGGTCAGATCTATGGGTTAGGTGCTGCTTTGGGGAAAATGTGGGTCAGATCTATGGGGCAGGAGCTGCTGTGGGTCAGATCTATTTGGCAGGATCTGCTGTGGGGCAGATTTGGGTCAGATCTATGGGGCAGGAGCTGCTGTGAGGCTGATGGGTGTTAGATCTATGGGGAGGAGCTGCTGTGGTGCAGATGTGGGTCAGAGCTATGGGGCAGGAGCTGCTGTGGGGCAGAAGTGGGTAAGATCTATCGGGTAGGAGATGGTGTGTGGCAGATGTGGTTCAGATCTATGGGGTAGGAGCTACTGTGGGGCTGATGTTGGTCTCATCTATGGGGCAGGAGCTGCTGTGGGGCTGATGTGGGTCAGATCCTTGGGGCTGAAGCTGCTGTGGGTCATATCTAATGGGCAGCAGCTGCTTTACATATTATGTGTGTCAGATCTATGGGGCAGGAGCTGCTGTGGGGCTGATGTTGGTCTGATCTATGGGGCAGGAGCTGCTGCGGGGCTGATGGGGGTCAGATCTATGGGGCAGGAGCTGCTGTGGGGCTGATGTGGGTCAGATCTATGGGGCAGGAGCTGTTGTGGGGCTGATGGGGGTCAGATCTATGGGGCAGGAGCTGCTGTGGGTCAGATCTATGGGGCAGGAACAGATGTGGGCCTGATGTTGGTCAGATTTATGGAGCAGGATCTGCTGTGTTGCAGATGTGGGTCAGATCTATGGTGCAGGAGCTGCTGTGGGGCAGATGTAGGGCATATCTATGGGGCAGGAGCTGCTGTGAGGCTGATGGGTGTTAGATCTATGGGGAGGAGCTGCTGTGGTGCAGATGTGGGTCAGAGCTATGGGGCAGGAGCTGCTGTGGGTCAGAAGTTGGTAAGATCTATGGGGTAGGAGATGGTGTGTGGCAGATGTGGGTCAGATCTATGGTGTAGGAGCTGCTGTGGGGCTGATGTGGGTCAGATCTATGGGGCAGGAGCTGCTGTGGTTAAGATCTATTTGGCAGGATCTGCTGTGCGACAGATTTGGGTCAGATCTATGGGGCAGGAGCTGCAGTGGAGATGATGTACGTCAGATCTATGGGGCAGGAGCTGCTGTGGGGCTGCTGTGGGTTAGATCTATGGGGCAGGAGCTGTTGTGGGTCATATCTATTGGGCAGCAGCTGCTTTACATATGATGTGTGTCAGATCTATGGGGCCGGAGCTGCAGTGGGGCTGATGGGGGTCAGATCTATGGGGCAGGAGCTACTGTGGGTCTGAAGTGGGTCAAATCAATGGGGCAGAGCTGCTCTTGGGAACATGTGGGTCAGATCTATGGGGCAGGATCTGCTGTGGGGCTGATGTGGGTCAGATCTATGGGGCAGGAGCTACTGTGGGGCTGATGTTGTTCTGATCTATGGGGCAGGAGCTGCTGCGGGGCTGATTTGGGTCAGATCTATGGGGCAGGAGCTGCTGTGGGGCTGATGTGGGTTAGATCTATGGGGCAGGAGCTGTTGTGGGGCTGATGGGGGTCAGATCTATGGGGCAGGAGATTCTGTGGGTCAGATTTATGAGTCAGGAGCTGCTGTGTGGCTGATGTGGGTCATATCTATGGGGCAGGAGCTGCTGTGGGGCACATGTGGGTCAGACCTATGGGGCAGGAGTTGCTGTGGGGCAGATGAGGGACATATCTATGGTGCAAAATCTGCTGTTGGACTTATGTGGGTAAGATCTATGAGTTTGGAGCTGCTGTGGGGCACATGTGGGTCAGATCAATGGGCCAGGAGCTGCTGTGGGTCTGATGTGGGACAGATCTATGGGGCAGGAGCTGCTGTGGGGCTGCTGTGGGTTAGATCTATGGGGCAGGAGCTGTTGTGGGTCATATCTATTGGGCAGCAGCTGCTTTACATATGATGTGTGTCAGATCTATGGGGCCGGAGCTGCAGTGGGGCCGATGGGGGTCAGATCTATGGGGCAGGAGCTACTCTGGGGCTGATGTGGGTCAAATCAATGGGGCAGAGCTGGTCTTGGGAACATGTGGGTCAGATCTATGGGGCAGGAGATGCTGTGGGTCAGATCTATGGGGCAGGAGCTGCTGTGGGGAACATGTGGGTCAGGTCTATGTGGCAGGAGCTGCTGTGGGGCAGATGTGGGTCAGATATATGGGTCAGCAGCTGCTGTGGGTCTGCTGTGGGTCAGATCTATGGGGCAGGAACAGATGTGGGCCTGATGTTGGTCAGATTTATGGAGCAGGAGCTGCTGTGTTGCAGATGTGGGTCAGATCTATGGTGCAGGAGCTGCTGTGGGGCAGATGTAGGGCTTATCAATGGGGCAGGAGCTGATGAGAGGCTGATGGGTGTTAGATCTATGGGGAGGAGCTGCTGTGGTGCAGATGTGGGTCAGAGCTATGGGGCAGGAGCTGCTGTGGGGCAGAAGTGGGTAAGATCTATGGGGTAGGAGATGGTGTGTGGCAGATGTGGGTGAGATCTATGGTGTAGGAGCTGCTGTGGGGCTGATGTGGGTCAGATCTATGGGGCAGGAGCTGCTGTGGTTAAGATCTATTTTGCAGGATCTGCTGTGGGGCAGATTTGAGTCAGATCTATGGGGCAGGAGCTGCTGCGGGGCATATGTGGGTCAGATCTATGGGGCAGGAGCTGCTGTGGGGCTGATGTGGGTCAGATCCTTGGGGCTGAAGCTGCTGTGGGTCATATCTATTGGGCAGCAGCTGCTTTACATATGATGTGTGTCAGATCTATGGGGCAGGAGCTGCTGTGGGGCTGATGTGGGTCAGATCTATGGGGCAGGAGCTGCTGTGTGACATATGTGTGTCAGATCTATGGGGCAGGATCTGCTGTGGGGCTGATGTGTGTTAGATCTATGGGGCAGGAGATGCTTTGGGGCAGATGTGGGTCAGATCTATGGGGCAGGAGCTGCTGTGTGACATATGTGTGTCAGATCTATGGGGCAGGATCTGCTGTGGGGCTGATGTGTGTTAGATCTATGGGGCAGGAGATGCTTTGGGGCTGATGTGGGTTAGATCTATGGGGCAGGAGCTGTTGTGGGGCTGATGGGGTCAGATCTAAGAGGGCAGGAGCTACTGTGGGGCTGATGTTGGTCTGATCTATAAGGCAGGAGTTGCTGCGGGGCTGATTTGGGTCAGATCTATGGGGCAGGAGATGCTGTGGGTCAGATCTATGGGGCCAGAGCTGCTGTGGGGAACATGTGGGTCAGGTCTATGGGACAGGAGCTGCTGTGGGGCAGATGTGGGTCAGATCTATGGGTCAGCAGCTGCTGTGGGTCTGATGTGGGTCAGATCTATGGGGCAGGAGCTGCTGTGGGGCTGATGTGGGTCAGATCTATGGGGCAGGAACATATGTGGGCCTGATGTTGGTCAGATTTATGGAGCAGGAGCTGCTGTGTTGCAGATGTGGGTCAGATCTATGGTGCAGGAGCTGCTGTGGGGCAGATGTAGCGCATATCTATGGGGCAGGAGCTGCTGTGAGGCTGATGGGTGTTAGATCTATGGGGAGGAGCTGCTGTGGTACAGATGTGGGTCAGAGCTATGGGGCAGGAGCTGCTGTGTGGCAGATGTGGGTCAGATCTATGGTGTAGGAGCTGCTGTGGGGCTGATGTGGGTCAGATCTATGGGGCAGGAGCTGCTGTGGTTAAGATCTATTTGGCAGGATCTGCTGTGGGGCAGATTTGGGTCAGATCTATGGGGCAGGAGCTGCAGTGGAGATTATGTACATCAGATCTATGGGGTAGGAGCTGCTGTGGGGCTGCTGTGGGTTAGATCTATGGGGCAGGAGCTGTTGTGGGTCATATCTATTGCGCAGCAGCTGATTTACATATGATGTGTGTCAGATCTATGGGGCCGGAGCTGCAGTGGGGCTGATGGGGGTCAGATCTCTGGGGCAGGAGCTACTGTGGGGCTGATGTGGGTCAAATCAATGGGGCAGAGCTTCTCTTGGGAACATGTGGGTCAGATCTATGGGGCAGGAGCTGCTGTGGGGCTGATGTGGGTTAGATCTATGGGGCAGGAGCTGTTGTGGGGCTGATGGGGGTCAGATCTATGGGGCAGGAGCTACTGTGTGGCTGATGTTGGTCTCATCTATGGGGCAGGAGCTGCTGTGCGACAGATGTGGGTCAGATCTATGGGGCAGGATCTGCTGTGGGGCTGATGTGGGAAAGATCTATGGGGCAGGAGATGCTTTGGGGCAGATGTGGGTCAGATCTATGGGGCAGGAGCTGCTGTGGGGCTGATGTGTGTCAGATCCTTGGGGCGGAAGCTGCTGTGGGTCATATCTATTGGGCAGCAGCTGCTTTACATATGATGTGTGTCAGATCTATGGGGCAGGAGCTGCTGTGGGGCTGATGTGGGTTAGATATATGGGGCAGGAGCTGTTGTGGGGCTGATGGGGGTCAGATCTATGGGGCAGGAGCTGCTTTTGGGCAGATGTGGGTCAGATCTATGGGGCAGGAGCTGCTGTGTTGCAGATGTGGGTCAGATCTATGGGGCAGGAGCTGCTGTGTGGCAGATGTGGGTCAGATCTATGGTGTAGGAGCTGCTGTGGGGCTGATGTTGGTCAGATCTATGGGGCAGGAGCTGCTGTGGTTAAGATCTATTTGGCAGGATCTGCTGTGGGGAATATTTGGGTCAGATCTATGGGGCAGGAGCTGCTGTGTGGCAAATGTGGGTCAGATCTATGGGGTAGGAGCTGCTGTGGGTCAGATCTACGGGGCAGGAGCTGCTGTGAGGCTGATGGGTGTTAGATCTATGGGGAGGAGCTGCTGTGGTGCAGATGTGGGTCAGATCTATGGTGTACGAGCTGCTGTGGGGCTGATGTGGGTCAGATCTATGGGGCAGGTGCTGCTGTGCGACATATGTGGGTCAGATCTATGGGGCAGGATCTGCTGTGGGGCTGATGTGGGAAAGATCTATGGGGCAGGAGATGGTTTGGGGCAGATGTGGGTCAGATCTATGGGGCAGGAGTTGCTGTGGGGCTGATGTGTGTCAGATCCTTGGGGCTGAAGCTGCTGTGGGTCATATCTATTGGGCAGCAGCTGCTTTACATATGATGTGTGACAGATCTATGGGGCAGGATCTGCTGTGGGACTTATGTGGGTTAGATCTATGGGGCAGGAGCTGTTGTGGGGCTGATGGGGGTCAGATCTATGGGGCACGAGCTACTGTGGGGCACATGTGGGTCAGACCTATGGGGCAGAAGCTGAAGAGGGGATGATGTAGGTCAGATCTATGGGGCAGGAGTTGCTGTGGGGCAGATGAGGGACATATCTATGGTGCAAAATCTGCTGTTGGACTGATGTGGGTCAGATCTATGAGTTTGGAGCTGCTGAGGGGCACATGTGAATCAGATCTATGGGGCAGGAGATGCTGTGGGGCTGATTTGGGTCAGATCTATAAGGCAGGACCTGCTGTGGGGCTGATGTGGGTCAGATCTATGGGGCAGGAGCTGCTGTGGGTCAGATCTATGGGGCAGGAACAGATGTGGGCCTGATGTTGGTCAGATTTATGGAGCAGGAGCTGCTGTGTTGCAGATGTGGGTCAGATCTATGGTGCAGGAGCCGCTGTGGGGCAGATATATGGCATATCTATGGGGCAGGAGCTGCTGTGAGGCTGATGGGTGTTAGATCTATGGGGAGGAGCTGCTGTGGTGCAGATGTGGGTCAGAGCTATGGGGCAGGAGCTGCTGTGGGGCAGAAGTGGGTAAGATCTATGGGGTAGGAGATGGTGTGCGGCAGATATGGGTCAGATCTATGGTGTAGGAGCTGCTGTGGGGCTGATGTGGGTCAGATCTATGGGGCAGGAGCTGCTGTGGGTCTGAAGTGGGTCAAATCAATGGGGCAGAGCTGCTCTTGGGAACATGTGGGTCAGATCTATGGGGCAGGAGCTGCTGTGGGGCTGATGTGGGAAAGATCTATGGGGCAGGAGATGCTTTGGGGCAGATGTGGGTCAGATCTATGGGGCAGGAGTTGCTGTGGGGCTGATGTGTGTCAGATCCTTGGGGCTGAAGCTGCTGTGGGTCATATCTATAGTGCTGCAGATGCTTTACATATGATGTGTGTCAGATCTATGGGGCAGGAGCTGCTGTGGGGCTGATGTGGGTTAGATCTATGGGGCAGGAGCTGTTGTGGGGCTGATGTGGGTCAGATCTATGGGGCAGGAGTTGCTGTGGGGCAGATGAGGGACATATCTATGGTGCAAAATCTGCTGTTGGACTGATGTGGGTCAGATCTATGAGTTTGGAGCTGCTGTGGGGCACATGTGGGTCAGATCTATGGGCCAGGAGCTGCTGCGGGGCTGATTTGGGTCAGATCTATGGGGCACGAGCTGCTGTGGGGCAGATGTGGGTACGATCTATGGGTCAGCAGCTGCCGTGGGTCTGATGTGGGTCAGATCTATGGGGCAGGAGCTGCTGTGGGGCTGATGTGTGTCAGATCTATGGGGCAGGAGCTGCTGTGGGTCAGATCTATGGGGCAGGAACAGATGTGGGCCTGATGTTGGTCAGATTTATGGAGCAGGAGATGCTGTGTTGCAGATGTGGGTCAGATCTATGGTGCAGGAGCTGCTGTGGGGCAGATGTAGGGCATATCTATGGGGCAGGAGCTGCTGTGAGGCTGATGGGTGTTAGATCTATGGGGCAGGAGCTGCTGTGGTGCAGATGTGGGTCAGAGCTATGGGGCAGGAGCTGCTGTGGGGCAGAAGTGGGTAAGATCTATGGGGTAGGAGATGGTGTGTGGCAGATGTGGGTCAGATCTATGGTGTAGGAGCTGCTGTGGGGCTGATGTGAGTGAGATCTATGGTGTAGGAGCTGCTGTGCAGCTGATGTGGGTCAGATCTATGGGCAGGAGCTGATGTAGGGAAGATTTGGGTCTGATCTATGGGTTAGGAACTGCTGTGGTTCAGATCTATGGGGCAGGAGCAGCTGTGGGGCACATGTCGGTCAGATCTATGGGTTAGGTGCTGCTTTGGGGAAAATGTGGGTCAGATCTATGGGGCAGGAGCTGCTGTGGGGCAGATGAGGGACATATCTATGGTGCAAAATCTGCTGTTGGACTGATGTGGGTCAGATCTATGAGTTTGGAGCTGCTGTGGGGCACATGTGGGTCAGATCTATGGGGCAGGAGCTGCTGTGGTTAAGATCTATTTGGCAGGATCTGCTGTGGGGCAGATTTGGGTCTGATCTATGGTGCAGGAGCTGCTGTGTGGCAAATGTGGGTCAGATCTATGGGGCAGGAGCTGCTCTGGGTCAGATCTATGGGGCAGGAACAGATGTGGGCCTGATGTTGGTCAGATTTATGGAGCAGGAGCTGCTGTGTTGCAGATGTGGGTCAGATCTATGGTGCAGGAGCTGCTGTGGGGCAGATGTAGGGCTTATCTATGGGGCAGGAGCTGCTGTGAGGCTGATGGGTGTTAGATATATGGGGAGGAGCTGCTGTGTTGCAGATGTGGGTCAGAGCAATGGGGCAGGAGCTGCTGTGTGGCAGATGCGGGTCAGATCTATGGTGTAGGAGCTGCTGTGGGGCTGATGTGGGTCAGATCTATGGGGCAGGTGCTGCTGTGCGACATATGTGGGTCAGATCTATGGGGCAGGATCTGCTGTGGGGCTGATGTGGGAAAGATCTATGGGGCAGGAGATGCTTTGGGGCAGATGTGGGTCAGATCTATGGGGCAGGAGTTGCTGTGGGGCTGATGTGTGTCAGATCCTTGGGGCTGAAGCTGCTGTGGGTCATATCTATTGGGCAGCAGCTGCTTTACATATGATGTGTGTCAGATCTATGGGGCAGGAGCTGCTCTGGGGATGATGTGGGTGAGATCTATGGGGCAGGAGCTGTTGTGGGGCATATGTGGGTCAGATCTATGGGGCAGGAGCTACTGTGGGGCACATGTGGGTCAGACCTATGGGGCAGAAGCTGCAGAGGGGATGATGTAGGTCAGATCTATGGGGCAGGAGTTGCTGTGGGGCAGATGAGGGACATATCTATGGTGCAAAATCTGCTGTTGGACTGATGTGGGTCAGATCTATGAGTTTGGAGCTGCTGTGGGGCACATGTGGGTCAGATCTATGGGCCAGGAGCTGCTGCGGGGCTGATTTGGGTCAGATCTATGGTTGAGCAGCTACTGTGGGGCACATGTGGGTCAGATCTATGGGCCAGGAGCTGCTGCGAGGCTGATTTGGGTCAGATCTATGGGTCAGGAGCTGCTGTGGGGCTGATGTGGGTCAGATCTATGGGGCAGGAGCTGCTGTGGGTCAGATCTATGGGGCAGGAACAGATGTGGGCCTGATGTATGTCAGATTTATGGAGCAGGAGCTGCTGTGTTTAAGATCTATTTGGCAGGATCTGCTGTGGGGCAGATTTGAGTCAGATCTATGGGGCAGGAGCTGCTGTGGGGCACATGTGGGTCAGACCTATGGGGCAGGAGCTGCTCTTGGGAACATGTGGGTCAGATCTATGGGGCAGGAGCTGCTGTGGGGCTGATGTGGGTCAGATCCTTGGGGCTGAAGCTGCTGTGGGTCATATCTATTGGGCAGCAGCTGATTTACATATGATGTGTGTCAGATCTATGGGGCAGGAGCTGCTCTGGTTAAGATCTATTTGGCAGGATCTGCTGTGGGGCAGATTTGGGTCAGATCTATGGGGCAGGAGCTGCAGTGGAGATGATGTACATCAGATCTATGGGGTAGGAGCTGCTGTGGGGCTGCTCTGGGTTAGATCTATGGGGCAGGAGCTGTTGTGGGTCATATCTATTAAGCAGCAGCTGCTTTACATATGATGTGTGTCAGATCTATGGGGCCGGAGCTGCAGTGGGGCTGATGGGGGTCAGATCTCTGGGGCAGGAGCTACTGTGGGGCTGATGTGGGTCAAATCAATGAGGCAGAGCTGCTCTTGGGAACATGTGGGTCAGATCTATGGGGCAGGAGCTGCTGTGGGGCTGATGTGGGTTAGATCTATGGGGCAGGAGCTGTTGTGGGGATGATGGGGGTCAGATCTATGGGGCAGGAGCTACTGTGGGGCTGATGATGGTCTGATCTATGGGGCAGGATCTGCTGTGGGGCTGATGTGGGTTAGATCTATGGGGCAGGAGCTGTTGTGGGGCTGATGGGGGTCAGATCTATGGGGCAGGAGCTACTGTGGGTCAGATTTATGAGTCAGGAGCTGCTGTGGGGCAGATGTGGGTCAGATCTATGGTGTAGGAGCTGCTGTGGGGCTGATGTAGGTCAGATCTATGGGGCAGGAGCTGCTGTGGTTAAGATCAATTTGGCAGGATCTGCTGTGGGGAATATTTGGGTCAGATCTATGGGGCAGGAGCTGCTGTGGGGCATATGTGGGTCAGATCTATGGGGCAGGAGCTGCTGTGGGTCAGATCTATGGGGCAGGAACAGATGTGGGCCTGATGTTGGTCAGATTTATGGAGCAGGAGCTGCTGTGTGGCAGATGTGGGTCAGAGCTATGGGGCAGGAGCTGCAGTGGGGCCGATGGGGGTCAGATCTATGGGGCAGGAGCTACTGTGGGGCTGATGTGGGTCAAATCAATGGGGCAGAGCTGCTCTTGGGAACATGTGGGTCAGATCTATGGGGCAGGAGCTGCTGTGGGGCTGATGTGGGTCAGATCTATAGGGCAGGAGCTGCTGTGCGACAGATGTGGTTCAGATCAATGGG
Source organism: Coturnix japonica (assembly GCF_054131305.1). Taxonomy (NCBI): domain Eukaryota; kingdom Metazoa; phylum Chordata; class Aves; order Galliformes; family Phasianidae; genus Coturnix; species Coturnix japonica. The sequence continues at coordinate 13,125,961 of NC_140671.1, read as the reverse complement.
GCAGGAGCTGCTGTGGGTCATATCTATTGGGCAGCAGCTGCTTTACATATGATGTGTGTCAGATCTATGGGGCAGGAGCTGCTGTGGGGCTGATGTGGGTCAGATCCTTGGGGCTGAAGCTGCTGTGGGTCATATCTATTGGGCAGCAGCTGCTTTACATATGATGTGTGTCAGATCTATGGTGCAGGAGCTGCTGTGGGGCTGATGTGGGTTAGATCTATGGGGCAGGAGATGCTTTGGGGCAGATGTGGGTCAGATCTATGGGGCAGGAGCTGCTGTGGGGCTGATGTGGGTCAGATCCTTGGGGCTGAAGCTGCTGTGGGTCATATCTATTGGGCAGCAGCTGATTTACATATGATGTGTGACAGATCTATGGGGCAGGAGCTGCTGTGGGGCTGATGTGGGTTAGATCTATGGGGCAGGAGCTACTGTGGGGCTGATGTTGGTCTCATCTATGGGGCAGGAGCTGCTGTGCGACAGATGTCGGTCAGAACTATGGGGCAGGTGCTGCTGTGCGACATATGTGGGTCAGATCTATGGGGCAGGATCTGCTGTGGGGCTGATGTTGGTCTGATGTATGGGGCAGGAGATGCTTTGGGGCAGATGTGTGTCAGATCTATGGGGCAGGAGATGTTGTGGGGCTGATGGGGTCAGATCTATGGGGCAGGAGCTACTGTGGGGCTGATGTTGGTGTGATCTATGGGGCAGGAGCTGCTGTGGGGCAGATGTGGGTTAGATCTATGGGGCAGGAGCTGTTGTGGGGCTGCTGGGGGTCAGATCTATGGGGCAGGAGATGCTGTGTGTCAGATCTATGGGGCAGGAGCTGCTGTGGGGAACATGTGGGTCAGGTCTATGGGGCAGGAGCTGCTGTGGGGCAGATGTGGGTCAGTTCTATGGGTCAGCAGCTTCTGTGGGTCTGATGTGGGTCATATCTATGGGGCAGGAGCTGCTGTGGGTCTGTTGTGGGTCAGATCTATGGGGCAGGAGCTGCTGTGGGGCTGATGTGGGTCAGATCTATGGGTCAGCAGCTGCTGTGGGTCTGATGTGGGTCAGATCTATGGGGCAGGAGCTGCTGTGGGGCAGATATGGGTCAGATCTATGGGGCAGGATCTGCTGTGGTGCAGATTTGGGTCAGATCTATGGGGCAGAATCTGCTGAGGGGCTGATGTGGGTCAGATCTATGGGGCAGGAGCTGCTGTGTGGCAAATGTGGGTCAGATCTATGGGGCAGGAGCTGCTGTAGGTCAGATCTATGGGGCAGGAACAGATGTGGGCCTGATGTTGGTCAGATTTATAGAGCAGGAGCTGCTGTGTTGCAGATGTGGGTCAGATCTATGGTGCAGGAGCTGCTGCGGGGCAGATGTAGGGCAAATCTGTGGGGCAGAAGCTGCTGTGAGGCTGATGGGTGTTAGATCTATAGGGAGGAGCTGCTGTGGTGTAGATGTGGGTCAGATCTATGGGGCAGGAGCTGCTGTGGTGTAGATGTGGGTCAGATCTATGGGGCAGGAGCTGCTGTGGGGCTGATGTGGGTTAGATCTATGGGGCAGGAGCTGCTGTGGGGCTGATGTGGGTCAGATCTATGGGGCAGGAGCTGCTGTGTGGCAGATGTGGGTACGATCTATGGGTCAGCAGCTGCCGTGGGTCTGATGTGGGTCAGATCTATGGGGCAGGAGCTGCTGTGGGGCTGATGTGGGTCAGATCTATGGGGCAGGAGCTGCTGTGGGTCAGATCTCTGGGGCAGGAACAGATGTGGGCCTGATGTTGGTCAGATTTATGGAGCAGGAGATGCTGTGTTGCAGATGTGGGTCAGATCTATGGTGCAGGAGCTGCTGTGGGGCAGATGTAGGGCATATCTATGGGGCAGGAGCTGCTGTGAGGCTGATGGGTGTTAGATCTATGGGGAGGAGCTGCTGTGGTGCAGATGTGGGTCAGAGCTATGGGGCAGGAGCTGCTGTGGGGCAGAAGTGGGTAAGATCTATGGGGTAGGAGATGGTGTGTGGCAGATGTGGGTCAGATCTATGGTGTAGGAGCTGCTGTGGGGCTGATGTGCGTCAGATCTATGGGGCAGGAGCTACTGTGGGACTGTTGGGGGTCAGATCTATGGGGCAGGAGCTACTGTGGGGCTGATGTTGGTCTCATCTATGGGGCAGGAGCTGCTGTGCGACAGATGTGGGTCAGATCTATGGGGAAGTTGCTGCTGTGCGACATATGTGGGTCAGATCTATGGGGCAGGATCTGCTGTGGGTCTGATGTGGGTCAGATCTATGGGGCAGGAGCTGCTGTGATGCAGATGTGGGTGAGATCTATGGTATAGGAGCTGCTGTGCAGCTGATGTGGGTCAGAGCTATGGGGCAGGAGCTGCTGTGTGGCAGATGTGGGTAAGATCTATGGTGTAGGAGCTGCTGTGGGGCTGATGTGGGTCAGATCTATGGGGCAGGAACTGCTGTGGTTAAGATTTATTTGGCAGGATCTGCTGTGGGGCAGATTTGGGTCAGATCTATGGGGCAGGAGCTGCAGTGGAGATGATGTACGTCAGATCTATGGGGCAGGAGCTGCTGTGGGGCTGCTGTGGGTTAGATCTATGGGGCAGGAGCTGTTGTGGGTCATATCTATTGGGCAGCAGCTGCTTTACATATGATGTGTGTCAGATCTATGGGGCCGGAGCTGCAGTGGGGCTGATGGGGGTCAGATCTATGGGGCAGGAGCTACTGTGGGGCTGATGTGGGTCAAATCAATGGGGCAGAGCTGCTCTTGGGAACATGTGGGTCAGATCTATGGGGCAGGAGATGCTGTGGGTCGGATCTATGGGGCAGGAGCTGCTGTGGGGAACATGTGGGTCAGGTCTATGGGGCAGGAGCTGCTGTGGGGCAGATGTGGGCAGATCTATGGGGCAGGAGCTGCTGTGGGTCAGATCTATGGGGCAGGAACAGATGTGGGCCTGTTGTTGGTCAGATTTATGGAGCAGGAGCTGCTGTGTTGCAGATGTGGGTCAGATCTATGGGGCAGGAGCTGCTGTGGGGAACATGTGGGTCAGGTCTATGGGGCAGGAGCTGCTGTTGGGCAGATGTGGGTCAGATCTATGCGTCAGCAGATGCTGTGGTTGTGATGTGGGTCAGATCCATGGGGCAGGAGCTGCTGTGCAGCTGATGTGGGTCAGATCTATGGGCAGGAGCTGATGTAGGGAAGATTTGGGTCTGATCTATGGGTTAGGAACTGCTGTGGTTCAGATCTACGGGGCAGGAGCAGCTGAGGGGCACATGTGGGTCAGATCTATGGGTTAGGTTCTGCTTTGGGGAAAATGTTGGTCAGATCTATGGGGCAGGAGCTGCTGTGGGTCAGATTTGGGTCAGATCTATGGGGCAGGAGCTGCTGTGGGTCAGATTTATGAGTCAGGAGCTGCTGTGTGGCTGATGTGGGTCAGATCTATGGGGCAGGAGCTGCTGTGGGGCATATGTGGGTCAGATCTATGGGGCAGGATCTGCTGTGGGGCTGATGTGGGAAAGATCTATGGGGCAGGAGATGGTTTGGGGCAGATGTGGGTCAGATCTATGGGGCAGGAGTTGCTGTGGGGCTGATGTGGGTCAGATCCTTGGGGCTGAAGCTGCTGTGGGTCATATCTATTGGGCAGCAGCTGCTTTACATATGATGTGTGTCAGATCTATGGGGCAGGAGATACTGTGGGGCTGATATTGGTCTGATCTATGGAGCAGGAGCTGCTGCGGGGCTGATTTGGGTCAGATCTATGGGGCAGGAGCTGCTGTGGGGCTGATGTGGGTTAGATCTATGGGGCAAGAGCTGTTGTGGGGCTGATGGGGGTCAGATCTATGGGGAAGGAGCTACTGTGGGGCTGATGGTGTTCAGGTCTATGGGGCAGGAGCTACTGTGGGGCTGATGTTGGTCTGATCTATGGGGCAGGAGCTGCTGTGCGACAGATGTGGGTCAGATCTATGGGGCAGGTGCTGCTGTGCGACATATGTGGGTCAGATCTATGGGGCAGGATCTGCTGTGGGGCTGATTGCGGAAAGATCTATGGGGCAGGAGCTGTTGCGGGGCTGATGTGGGTCAGACCTATGGGGCAGGAGCTGCTGTGCGACATATGTGGGTCAGATCTATGGGGCAGGAGTTGCTGTGCGGCAGATGAGGGACATATCTATGGTGCAATATCTGCTGTTGGACTGATGTGGGTCAGATCTATGAGTTTGGAGCTGCTGTGGGGCACATGTGGGTCAGATCTATGGGGCAGGAGCTGCTGTGCGACAGATGTGGTTCAGATCTATGGGGCAGGAGCTGCTGTGGGGCTGATGTGGGTCAGGTCCTTGGGGCTGAAGCTGCTGTGGGTCATATCTATTGGGCAGCAGCTGCTTAACATATGATGTGTGTCAGATCTACGGGGCAGGAGCTGCTGTGGGGCTGATGTGGGTTAGATCTACGCGGCAGGAGCTGTTGTGGGGCTGATGGGGGTCAGATCTATGGGGCAGGAGCTACTGTGGGGCTGATGGGAGTCAGATCTATGGGGCAGGAGCTACTGTGGGGCTGATGTTGGTCTCATCTATGGGGCAGGAGCTGCTGTGCGACAGATGTGTGTCAGATCTATGGGGCAGGTGCTGCTGTGGTTAAGATTTATTTGGCAGGATCTGCTGTGGGGCAGATTTGGGTCAGATCTATGGGGCAGGAGCTGCAGTGGAGATGATGTACATCAGATCTATGGGGTAGGAGCTGCTGTGTGGCAAATGTGGGTCAGATCTATGGGGCAGGAGCTGCTGTGGGTCAGATCTATGGGGCAGGAACAGATGTGGGCCTGATGTTGGTCAGATTTATGGAGCAGGAGCTGCTGTGTTGCAGATGTGGGTCAGATCTATGGTGCAGGAGCTGCTGTGGGGCAGATGTAGGGCTTATCTATGGGGCAGGAGCTGCTGTGAGGCTGATGGGTGTTAGATCTATGGGGAGGAGCTGCTGTGGTGCAGATGTGGGTCAGATCTATCGTGCAGGAGCTGCTGTGGGGCAGATATAGGGCATATCTATGGGGCAGGAGCTGCTGTGAGGCTGATGGGTGTTAGATCTATGGGGAGAAGCTGCTGTGGTGCAGATGTGGGTCAGAGCTATGGGGCAGGAGCTGCTGTGGGGCAGAAGTGGGTAAGATCTATGGGGTAGGAGATGGTGTGTGGCAGATGTGGGTCAGATCTATGGTGTAGGAGCTGCTGTGGGGCTGATTTGGGTCAGATCTATGGGGCAGGAGCTGCTGTGGTTAAGATCTATTTGGCAGGATCTGCTGTGGGGCAGATTTGGGTCAGATCTAAGGGGCAGGAGCTGCTGTGTGGCAAATGTGGGTCAGATCTATGGGGCAGGAGCTGCTGTGGGGCAGATGTAGGGCTTATCTATGGGGCAGGAGCTGCTGTGAGGCTGATGGGTGTTAGATCTATGGGGAGGAGCTGCTGTGGTGCAGATGTGGGTCAGAGCTATGGGGCAGGAGCTGCTGTGTGGCAGATGTGGGTCAGATCTATTGTGTAGGAGCTGCTGTGGGGCTGATGTGGGTCAGATCTATGGTGCAGGAGCTGCTGTGGTTAAGATCTATTTGGCAGGATCTGCTGTGGGGCAGATTTGGGTGAGATCTATGGGGCAGGAGCTGCAGTGGAGATGATGTACGTCAGATCTATGGGGCAGGAGCTGCTGTGGGGCTGCTGTGGGTCAAATCAATGGGGCAGAGCTGCTCTTGGGAACATGTGGGTCAGATCTATGGGGCAGGAGCTGCTGTGGGGCTGATGTGGGTCAGATCTATAGGGCAGGAGCTGCTGTGCGATAAATGTGGTTCAGATCTATGGGGCAGGAGCTGCTGTGGGGCTGATGTGGGTCAGGTCCTTGGGGCTGAAGCTGCTGTGGGTCATATCTATTGGGCAGCAGCTGCTTTACATATGATGTGTGTCAGATCTATGGGGCAGGAGCTGCTGTGGGGCTGATGTGGGTTAGATCTACGGGGCAGGAGCTGTTGTGGGGCTGATGGGGGTCAGATCTATGGGGCAGGAGCTACTGTGCGGCTGATGGGGGTCAGATCTATGGGGCAGGAGCTACTGTGGGGCTGATGTTGGTCTCATCTATGGGGCAGGAGCTGCTGTGCGACAGATGTGTGTCAGATCTATGGGGCAGGTGCTGCTGTGCGACATATGTGGGTCAGATCTATGGGGCAGGATCTGCTGTGGGGCTGATGTGGGAAAGATCTATGGGGCAGGAGATGCTTTGGGGCAGATGTGGGACAGATCTATGGGGCAGGAGCTGCTGTGGGGCTGATGTGAATCAGATCCTTGGGGCTGAAGCTGCTGTGGGTCATATCTAATGGGCTGCAGCTGCTTTACATATGATGTGTCTCAGATCTATGGGGCAGGAGCTGCTGTGGGGCTGATGTTGGTCTGATCTATGGGGCAGGAGCTGCTGCGGGGCTGATGGGGGTCAGATCTATGGGGCAGGAGCTGCTGTGGGGCAGATGTAGGGCTTATCTATGGGGCCGGAGCTGCTGTGAGGCTGATGGGTGTTAGATCTATGGGGAGGAGCTGCTGTGGTGCAGATGTGTGTCAGAGCTATGGGGCAGGAGCAGCTGTTGGTCAGAAGTGGGTAAGATCTATGGGGTAGGAGATGGTGTGTGGCAGATGTGGGTCAGATCTATGGTGTAGGAGCTGCTGTGGGGCTGACGTGGGTCAGATCTATGGGGCAGGAGCTGCTGTGGTTAAGATCTATTTGGCAGGATCTGCTGTGCGACAGATTTGGGTCAGATCTATGGGGAGGAGCTGCAGTGGAGATGATGTACGTCAGATCTATGGGGCAGGAGCTGCTGTGGGGCTGCTGTGGGTTAGATCTATGGGGCAGGAGCTGTTGTGGGTCATATCTATTGGGCAGCAGCTGCTTTACATATGATGTGTGTCAGATCTATGGGGCCGGAGCTGCAGTGGGGCTGATGGGGGTCAGATCTCTGGGGCAGGAGCTACTGTGGGTCTGAAGTGGGTCAAATCAATGGGGCAGAGCTGCTCTTGTGAACATGTGTGAAATATCTATGGTGCAAAATCTGCTGTTGGACTGATGTGGGTCAGATCTATGAGTTTGGAGCTGCTGTGAGGCTGATGTGGGTCAGATCTATGGGGCAGGAGCTGCTGTGGGTCAGATCTATGGGGCAGGAACAGATGTGGGCCTGATGTTGGTCAGATTTATGGAGCAGGAGCTGCTGTGTTGCAGATGTGGGTCAGATCTATGGTGCAGGAGCTGCTGTGGGGCAGATGTAGGGCTTATCTATGGGGCAGGAGCTGCTGTGAGGCTGATGGGTGTTAGATCTATGGGGAGGAGCTGCTGTGGTGCAGATGTGAGTCAGAGCTATGGGGCAGGAGCAGCTGTGTGGCAGATATGGGTCAGATCTCTTGTGTAGGAGCTGCTGTGGGGCTGATGTGGGTCAGATCTATGGGGCAGGTGCTGCTGTGCGACATATGTGGGTCAGATCTATGGGGCAGGATCTGCTGTGGGGCAGATGAGGGACATATCTATGGTGAAAATCTACTGTTGGACTGATGTGGGTCAGATCTATGAGTTTGGAGCTTCTGTGGGGCACATGTGGGTCAGATCTATGGGCCAGGAGCTGCTGCGGGGCTGATTTGGGTCAGATCTATGGGTCAGCAGCTGCTGTGGGGCACATGTGGGTCAGACCTATGGGGCAGAAGCTGCAGAGGGGATGATGTAGGTCAGATCTATGGGGCAGGAGTTGCTGTGGGGCAGATGAGGGACATATCTATGGTGCAAAATCTGCAGTTGGACTGATGTGGGTCAGATCTATGAGTTTGGAGCTGCTGTGGGGCACATGTTGGTCAGATCTATGGGGCAGGAGCTGCTGTGGTTAAGATCTATTTGGCAGGATCTGCTGTAGGGCAGATTTGGGTCAGATCTATGGGGCAGGAGCTGCTGTGTGGCAAATGTGGGTCAGATCTATGGGGCAGGAACAGATGTGGGCCTGATGTTGGTCAGATTTATGGAGCAGGAGCTGCTGTGTTGCAGATGTGGGTCAGATCTATGGTGCAGGAGCTGCTGTGAGGCAGATGTAGGGCTTATCTATGGGGCAGGAGCTGCTGTGAGGCTGATGGGTGTTAGATCTATGGGGAGGAGCTGCTGTGGTGCAGATGTGGGTCAGAGCTATGGGGCAGGAGCTGCTGTGTGGCAGATGTGGGTCAGATCTATGGTGTAGGAGCTGCTGTGGGGCTGATGTGGGTCAGATCTATGGGGCAGGTGCTGCTGTGCGACATATGTGGGTCAGATCTATGGGGCAGGAGATGCTTTGGGGCAGATGTGGGTCAGATCTATAGGGCAGGAGTTTCTGTGGGGCTGATGTGGGTCAGATCCTTGGGGCTGAAGCTGCTGTGGGTCATATCTATTGGGCAGCAGCTGCTTTACATATGATGTGTGACAGATCTAAGGGGCAGGAGCTGCTGTGGGGCTGATGTGGGTTAGATCTATGGGGCAGGAGCTGTTGTGGGGCTGATGGGGGTCAGATCAATGGGGCAGGATCTGCTGCGGGGCTGATGTGGGAAAGATCTATGGGGCAGGAGATGGTTTGGGGCAGATGTGGGTCAGATCTATGGGGCAGGAGTTGCTGTGGGGCTGATGTGGGTCAGATCCTTGGGGCTGAAGCTGCTGTGGGTCATATCAATTGGGCAGCAGCTGCTTTACATATGATGTGTGTCAGATCTATAAGGCAGGAGATACTGTGGGGCTGATGTTGGTCTGATCTATGGGGCAGGAGCTGCTGCGGGGCTGATTTGGGTCAGATCTATGGGGCAGGAGCTACTGTGGGGCTGATGTTGGTCTGATCCATGGGGCAGGAGCTGCTGTGCGACAGATGTGGGTCAGATCTATGGGGCAGGTGCTGCTGTGCGACATATGTGGGTCAGATCTATGGGGCAGGAGCTGCTGTGGGGCTGATGTGGGTTAGATCTATGGGGCAGGAGATGCTTTGGGGCAGATGTGGGTCAGATCTATGGGTCAGGAGTTGCTGTGGGGCTGATGTGGGTCAGATCTATGGGGCAGGAGCTGCTGTGGGTCAGATCTATGGGGCAGGTACAGATGTGGGCCTGATGTTGGTCAGATTTATGGAGCAGGAGCTGCTGTGTTGCAGATGTGGGTCAGATCTATGGTGCAGGAGCTGCTGTGGGGCAGATGTAGGGCATATCTATGGGGCAGGAGCTGCTGTGGGTCAGATCTATGGGGCAGGAACAGATGTGGGCCTGATGTTGGTCAGATTTATGGAGCAGGAGCTGCTGTGTTGCAGATGTGGGTCAGATCTATGGTGCAGGAGCTGCTGTGGGGCAGATATATGGCATATCTATGGGGCAGGAGCTGCTGTGAGGCTGATGGGTGTTAGATCTATGGGGAGGAGCTGCTGTGGTGCAGATGTGGGTCAGAGCTATGGGGCAGGAGCTACTGTGTGGCAGATGTGAGTCAGATCTATGGTGTAGGAGCTGCTGTGGGGCTGACGTGGGTCAGATCTATGTTGCAGGAGCTGCTGTGGTTAAGATCTATTTGGCAGGATCTGCTGTGGGGCAGATTTGGGTGAGATCTATGGGGCAGGAGCTGCAGTGGAGATGATGTACGTCAGATCTATGGGGCAGGATCTGCTGTGGGGCTGATGTGGGTTAGATCTATGGGGCAGGGGCTGTTGTGGGTCATATCTATTGGGCAGCAGCTGCTTTACATATGATGTGTGTCAGATCTATGGGGCCGGAGCTGCAGTGGGGCCGATGGGGGTCAGATCTATGGGGCAGGAGCTACTGTGGGGGTGATGTGGGTCAAATCAATGGGGCAGAGCTGCTCTTGGGAACATGTGGGTCAGATCTATGGGGCAGGAGCTGCAGTGGGGCTGCTGTGGGTCAAATCAATGGGGCAGAGCTGCTCTTGGGAACATGTGGGTCAGATCTATGGGGCAGGAGCTGCTGTGGGGCTGATGTGGGTCAGATCCTTGGGGCTGAAGCTGCTGTGGGTCATATCTATTGGGCAGCAGCTGCTTTACATATGATGTGTGTCAGATCTATGGGGCAGGAGCTGCTGTGGGGCTGATGTTGGTCTGATCTATGGGGCAGGAGCTGCTGCGGGGCTGATGGGGGTCAGATCTATGGGGCAGGAGCTGCTGTGGGGCTGATGTGGGTCAGATCTATGGGGCAGGAGCTGTTGTGGGGCTGATGGGGGTCAGATCTATGGGGCAGGAGATGCTGTGGGTCAGATCTATGGGGCAGGAGCTGCTGTGGGGCAGATGTGGGTCAGATCTATGGGGCAGGAGCTGCTGTGGGTCAGATCTATGGGGCAGGAACAGATGTGGGCCTGATGTTGGTCAGATTTATGGAGCAGGAGCTGCTGTGTTGCAGATGTGGGTCAGATCTATGGTGCAGGAGCTGCTGTGGGGCAGATGTAGGGCATATCTATGGGGCAGGAGCTGCTGTGAGGCTGATGGGTGTTAGATCTATGGGGAGGAGCTGCTGTGGTGCAGATGTGGGTCAGAGCTATGGGGCAGGAGCAGCTGTGGGTCAGAAGTGGGTAAGATCTATGGGGTAGGAGATGCTGTGTGGCAGATGTGGGTCAGATCTATGGGGCAGGAGCTGCTGTGTGGCAAATGTGGGTCAGATCTATGGGGCAGGAGCTGCTGGGGGTCAGATCTATGGGGCAGGAACAGATGTGGGCCTGATGTTGGTCAGATTTATGGAGCAGGAGCTGCTGTGTTGCAGATGTGGGTCAGATCTATGGTGCAGGAGCTGCTGTGGGGCAGATGTAGGGCTTATCTATGGGGCAGGAGCTGCTGTGAGGCTGATGGGTGTTAGATCTATGAGGAGGAGCTGCTGTGGTGCTGATGTGGGTCAGAGCTATGGGGCCGGAGCTGCAGTGGGGCCGATGGGGGTCAGATCTATGGGGCAGGAGCTACTGTGGTGCTGATGTGGGTCAAATCAATGGGGCAGAGCTGCTCTTGGGAACATGTGGGTCAGATCTATGGAGCAGGAGCTGCTGTGGGGCTGATGTGGGTCAGATCTATAGGGCAGGAGCTGCTGTGCGACAGATGTGGGTCAGATCTATGGGGCAGGAGCTGCTGTGGGGCTGATGTGGGTCAGATCCTTGGGGCTGAAGCTGCTGTGGGTCATATCTATTGGGCAGCAGCTGCTTTACATATGATGTGTGTCAGATCTATGGGGCAGGAGCTGCTGTGGGGCTGATGTGGGTTAGATCTATGGGGCAGGAGATGTTGTGGGGCTGATGGGGGTCAGATCTATGGGGCAGGAGCTACTGTGGGTCTGATGGGTGTCAGATCTATGGGGCAGGAGCTACTGTGGGGCTGATGTTGGTCTCATCTATGGGGCAGGAGCTGCTGTGCGACAGATGTCGGTCAGATCTATGGGGCAGGTGCTGCTGTGCGACATATGTGGGTCAGATCTATGGGGCAGGATCTGCTGTGGGGCTGATGTTGGTCTGATCTATGGGGCAGAAGATGCTTTGGGGCAGATGTGTGTCAGATCTATGGGGCAGGAGCTGCTGTGGGGCAGATGTGGGTTAGATCTATGGGGCAGAAGATGTTGTGGGGCTGTTGGGGTCAGATCTATGGGGCAGGAGCTACTGTGGGGCTGATGTTGGTGTGATCTATGGGGCAGGAGCTGCTGTGGGGCAGATGTGGGTTAGATCTATGGGGCAGGAGCTGTTGTGGGGCTGATGGGGTTCAGATCTATGGGGCAGGAGATGCTGTGTGTCAGATCTATGGGGCAGGAGCTCCTGTGGGGAACATGTGGGTCAGGTCTATGGGGCAGGAGCTGCTGTGGGGCAAATGTGGGTCAGTTCTATGGGTCAGCAGCTTCTGTGGGTCTGATGTGGGTCAGATCTATGGGGCAGGAGCTGCTGTGGGTCTGTTGTGGGTCAGATCAATGGGGCAGGAGCTGCTGTGGGGCTGATGTGGGTCAGATCTATGGGTCAGCAGCTGCTGTGGGGCAGATGTGGGTCAGATCTATGGGTCAGCAGCTGCTGTGGGTCTGATGTGGGTCAGATCTATGGGGCAGGAGCTGCTGTGGGGCTGCTGTGGGTCATATCTATGGGGCAGGAACAGATGTGGGCCTGATGTTGGTCAGATTTATGGAGCAGGAGCTGCTGTGTTGCAGATGTGGGTCAGATCTATGGGGCCGGAGCTGCAGTGGGGCTGATGGGGGTCAGATCTATGGGGCAGGAGCTACTCTGGGGCTGATGTGGGTCAAATCAATGGGGCAGAGCTGCTCTTGGGAACATGTGGGTCAGATCTATGGGGCAGGATCTGCTGTGGGGCTGATGTGGGACAGATCTATGGGTCAGCAGCTGCTGTGGGTCTGATGTGGGTCAGATCTATGGGGCAGGAGCTGCTGTGAGGCAGATATGGGTCAGATCTATGGGGCAGGATCTGCTGTGGGGCAGATTTGGGTCAGATCTATGGGGCAGGAGCTGCTGTGGGGCTGATGTGGGTCAGATCTATGGGGCAGGAGCTGCTGTGTGGCAAATGTGGGTCAGATCTATGGGGCAGGAGCTGCTGTGGGTCAGATCTATGGGGCAGGAACAGATGTGGGCCTGATGTTTGTCAGATTTATAGAGCAGGAGCTGCTGTGTTGCAGATGTGGGTCAGATCTATGGTGCAGGAGCTGCTGTGGGGCAGATGTAGGGCATATCTATGGGGCAGGAGCTGCTGTGAGGCTGATGGGTGTTGGATCTATGGGGAGGAGCTGCTGTGGTGCAGATGTGGGTCAGATCTATGGGGCAGGAGCTGCTGTGGGGCTGATGTGGGTTAGAACTATGGGGCAGGATCTGCTGTGGGGCTGATGTGGGAAAGAGCTATGGGGCAGGAGCTACTGTGAGGCTGATGTGGGTCAGATCTATGGGGCAGGAGCTGTTGTGGGGCTGATGTGGGTTAGATCTATGGGGCAGGAGCTGCTGTGGGGCTGATGTGGGAAAGATCTATGGGGAGGAGCTGCTGTGGTGCAGATGTGGGTCAGAGCTATGGGGCAGGAGCTGCTGTGGGGCAGAAGTGGGTAAGATCTATGGGGTAGGAGATGGTGTGTGGCAGATGTGGGTCAGATCTATGGTGTAGGAGCTGCTGTGGGGCTGATGTGCGTAAGATCTATGGGGCAGGAGCTACTGTGGGACTGATGGGGGTCAGATCTATGGGGCAGGAGCTACTGTGGGGCTGATGTTGGTCTCATCTATGGGGCAGGAGATGCTGTGCGACAGATGTGGGTCAGATCTATGGGGCAGTTGCTGCTGTGCGACATATGTGGGTCAGATCTATGGGGCAGGATCTGCTGTGGGGCTGATGTGGGAAAGATCTATGGGGCAGGAGATGGTTTGGGGCAGATGTGGGTCAGATCTATGGGGCAGGAGTTGCTGTGGGGCTGATGTGGGTCAGATCCTTGGGGCTGAAGCTGCTGTGGGTCATATCTATTGAGCAGCAGCTGCTTTACATATGATGTGTGTCAGATCTATGGGGCAGGAGCTGCTGTGGGGCTGATGTGGGTCAGATCCTTGGGGCTGAAGCTGCTGTGGGTCATATCTATTGGGCACCAGCTGCTTTACATATGATGTGTGTCAGATCTATGGGGCAGGAGCTGCTGTGGGGCTGATGTGGGTTAGATCTATGGGGCAGGAGATGCTGTTGGTCAGATCTATAGGGCAGGAGCTGCTGTGGGGAACATGTGGGTCAGGTCTATGGGGCAGGAGCTGCTGTTGGGCAGATGTGGGTCAGATCTATGCGTCAGCAGCTGCTGTGGGTCTGATGTGGGTCAGATCTATGGGGCAGGAGCTTCTGTGGGGCTGATGTGGGTAATATCTATGGGGCAGGAACAGATGTGGGCCTGATGTTGGTCAGATTAATGGAGCAGGAGCTGCTGTGTTGCAGATGTGGGTCAGATCTATGGTGCAGGAGCTGCTGTGGGGCAGATGTAGGGCTTATCTATGGGGCAGGAGCTGCTGTGAGGCTGATGGGTGTTAGATCTATGGGGAGGAGCTGCTGTGGTGCAGATGTGAGTCAGAGCTATGGGGCAGGAGCAGCTGTGTGGCAGATGTGGGTCAGATCTCTTGTGTAGGAGCTGCTGTGGGGCTGATGTGGGTCAGATCTATGGGGCAGGTGCTGCTGTGCGACATATCTGGGTCAGATCTATGGTGTAGGAGCTGCTGTGGGGCTGATGTGGGTCAGATCCTTGGGGCTGAAGCTGCTGTGGGTCATATCTATTGGGCAGCAGCTGCTTTACATATGATGTGTGACAGATCTATGGGGCAGGAGCTGCTTTGGGGCTGATGTGGGTGAGATCTATGGGGCAGGAGCTGCTGTGGGGGTGATGTTGGTCTGATCTATGGGGCAGGAGCTGCTGCGGGGCTGATTTGGGTCAGATCTATGGGGCAGGAGCTGCTGTGGGGCTGATGTGGGTTAGATCTATGGGGCAAGAGCTGTTGTGGGGCTGATGGGGGTCAGATCTATGGGGAAGGAGCTACTGTGGGGCTGATGGGGTTCAGGTCTATGGGGCAGGAGCTACTGTGGGGCTGATGTTGGTCTGATCTATGGGGCAGGAGCTGCTGTGCGACAGATGTGGGTCAGATCTATGGGGCAGGTGCTGCTGTGCGACATATGTGGGTCGGATCTATGGTGTAGGAGCTGCTGGGGGGCTGATGTGGGTCAGATCCTTGGGGCTGAAGCTGCTGTGGGTCATATCTATTGGGCAGCAGCTGCTTTACATATGATGTGTGACAGATCTATGGGGCAGGATCTGCTGTGGGGCTGATGTGGGAAAGATCTATGGGGCAGGAGCTGTTGTGGGGCTGATGGGGGTCAGATCTATGGGGCAGGAGCTACTGTGGGGCACATGTGGGTCAGACCTATGGGGCAGAAGCTGCAGAGGGGATGATGTAGGTCAGATCTATGGGGCAGGAGTTGCTGTGGGGCAGATGAGGGACATATCTATGGTGCAAAATCTGCTGTTGGACTGATGTGGGTCAGATCTATGAGTTTGGAGCTGCTGTGGGGCACATGTGGGTCAGATCTATGGGCCAGGATCTGCTGCGGGGCTGATTTGGGTCAGATCTATGGGGCAGGAGCTGCTGTGTGGCTGATGTGGGTCAGATCTATGGGGCAGGAGCTGCTGTGGGTCAGATCTATGGTGCAGGAACAGATGTGGGCCTGATGTTGGTCAGATTTATGGAGCAGGAGCTGCTGTGTTGCAGATGTGGGTCAGATCTATGGTGCAGGAGCTGCTGTGGGGCAGATGTAGGGCATATCTATGGGGCAGGAGCTGCTGTGAGGTTGATGGGTGTTAGATCTATGGGGAGGAGCTGCTGTGGTGCAGATGTGGGTCAGAGCTATGGGGCAGGAGCTGCTGTGGGGCAGAAGTGGGTAAGATCTATGGGGTAGGAGATGGTGTGTGGCAGATGTGGGTCAGATCTATGGTGTAGGAGCTGCTGTGGGGCTGATGTGGGTCAGATCTATGGGGCAGGAGCTGCTGTGGTTGAGATCTATTTGGCAGGATCTGCTGTGGGGCAGATTTGGGTCAGATCTATGGGGCAGGAGCTGCTGTGTGGCAAATGTGGGTCAGATCTATGGGGCAGGAGCTGCTGTGGGTCAGATCTATGGGGTAGGAACAGATGTGGGCCTGATGTTGGTCAGATTTATGGAGCAGGAGCTGCTGTGTTGCAGATGAGGGTCAGATCTATGGTGCAGGAGCTGCTGTGGGGCAGATGTAGGGCTTATCTATGGGGCAGGAGCTGCTGTGAGGCTGATGGGTGTTAGATCTATGGGGAGGAGCTGCTGTGGTGCAGATGTGGGTCAGAGCTATGGGGCAGGAGTTGCTGTGGGTCTGATGTGGGTCAGATCCTTGGGGCTGATGCTGCTGTGGGTCATATCTATTGGGCAGCAGCTGCTTTACATATGATGTGTTTCAGATCAATGGGGCAGGAGCTGCTCGGCGGCGGCTACTAGAGGTCGCTGCCTATGCGGCTCGACTAGGTCGGCACAGTCTACCCGGCTCCGAGCAAGCCGTGGTGCTCGGCGGCGGCTGCTAGAGGTCTCTGCCTATGCGGCTTGACTAGGTCGGCACAGTCTACCCGGCTCCGAGCGGGCCGTGGTGCTCGGCGGCGGCTGCTAGAGGTCGCTGCCTATGCGGCTCGACTAGGTCGGCACGGTCTTCCCGGCTCCGGGTGGGCCGTGGTGCTCGGCGGCAGCTGCTAGAGGTCGCTGCCTATGCGGCTCGACTAGGTCGGCACGGTCTACCCGGCTCCGAGCGGGCCGTGGTGCTCGGCGGCGGCTGCTAGGGGTCGCTGCCCGTGCGGCTTGCGTGTAGCTGCCAGGTCTACCCGCTTTCGGCTAGGCTTTGCCGCCCTGTGAGATGGGGGGGCGCTAAAGCTCCGGAGCTTGCTGGGGGGTCGCTGTAGTTTCTTACCTACCGCTACGTCGACGTAGAGCGCCGCTTACCCTCTGCGCCGCTGCCGGTAGTCGGCGCCGTTCTTTTCCGAAGCCGTTTTTTCTTACGCCTTCTGTTTTCGTCTGCAGGAGCGAGCGCGTGCTCGTCTCCAGAGGCGGCAACGAGCGGGCGCAGGCGAGCGCGGTTGAGCGCCGGGCTGTGGATTTTTTCGGTTGCGGCTTCCCGCCGCTCTTTCGCCATCCCTCGCTACGCGGCCTGCCCGCAGTCCGGATTTCCGGCTCGAACGGACCCCGCTCAAGTGCACCGGCACGGTCCAACCGCTCCCGGCGGGCACCGCTCGGCTCGGACGTTCCTCGGAATCAGCCAAATGTCGCTCCCGTGGCGTCTCCGCAGGCAAAAACGCATAGCCGGCGCCGCAAAGCTCGCGAGCCGCACCGAGCCAAGGAAAGCGTGCCGTGGAGCAGCTGTGGGGCTGATGTGGGTGAGATCTATGGGGTAGGAGCTGCTGTGCGGCTGATGTGGGTCAGATCTATGGGCAGGAGCTGATGTAGGGAAGATTTGGGTCTGATCTATGGGTTAGGAACTGCTGTGGTTCAGATCTATGGGGCAGGAGCAGCTGTGGGGCACATGTGGGTCAGATCTATGAGTTAGGTGCTGCTTTGGGGAAAATGTGGGTCAGATCTATGGGGCAGGACCTGCTGTGGGTCAGATTTGGGTCAGATCTATAGGGCAGGAGCTGCTGTGGGTCAGATTTATGAGTCAGGAGCTGCTGTGTGGCTGATGTGGGTCAGATCTATGGGACAGGAGCTGCTGTGGGGCATATGTGGGTCAGATCTATATGGCAGGAGCTGCTGTGGGGCACATGTGGGTCAGACCTATGGGGCAGGAGCTGCTGTGCGACATATGTGGGTCAGATCTATGGGGCAGGAGTTGCTGTGGGGCAGATGAGGGACATATCTATGGTGCAAAATCTGCTGTTGGATTGATGTGGGTCAGATCTATGAGTTTGGAGCTGCTGTGGGGCACATGTGGGTCAGATCTATGGGCCAGGAGCTGCTGCGGGGCTGATTTGGGTCAGATCTATGGGGCAGGAGCTGCTGTGGGTCAGATCTATGGGGCAGGAACAGATGTGGGCCTGATGTTGGTCAGATTTATGGAGCAGGAGCTGCTGTGTTGCAGATGTGGGTCAGATCTATGGTGCAGGAGCTGCTGTGGGGCAGATATAGGGCATATCTATGGGGCAGGAGCTGCTGTGAGGCTGATGGGTGTTAGATCTATGGGGAGGAGCTGCTGTGGTGCAGATGTGGGTCAGAGCTATGGGGCAGGAGCTGCTGTGGGGCAGAAGTGGGTAAGATCTATGGGGCAGGAGCTGCTGTGTGGCAGATGTGGGTCAGATCTATGGGGCAGGAGCTGCTGTGGGTCAGATTTGGGTCAGATCTATGGGGCAGGAGCTGCTGTGGGGCTGATGTGGGTTAGATCTATGGGGCAGGAGCTGCTGTGGGGCTAATGTGGGTCAGATCTATGGGGCAGGAGCTGCTGTGGGGCTGATGGGGGTCAGATCTATGGGGCAGGATCTGCTGTGGGGCTGATGTGGGAAAGATCTATGGGGCAGGAGATGGTTTGGGCAGATGTGGGTAAGATCTATGGGGTAGGAGATGGTGTGTGGCAGATGTGGGTCAGATCTATGGTGTAGGAGCTGCTGTGGGGCTGATGTGGGTCAGATCTATGGGCAGGAGCTGATGTAGGGAAGATTTGGGTCTGATCTATGGGTTAGGAACTGCTGTGGTTCAGATCTATGGGGCAGGAGCAGCTGTGGGGCACATGTGGGTCAGATCTATGTGTTAGGTGCTGCTTTGGGGAAAATGTGGGTCAGATCTATGGGGCAGGACCTGCTGTGGGTCAGATTTGGGTCAGATCTATGGGGCAGGAGTTGCTGTGGGTCAGATTTATGAGTCAGGAGCTGCTGTGTGGCTGATGTGGGTCAGATCTATGGGGCAGGAGCTGCTGTGGGGCATATGTGGGTCAGATCTATATGGCAGGAGCTGCTGTGGGGCACATGTGGGTCAGACCTATGGGGCAGAAGCTGCAGAGGGGATGATGTAGGTCAGATCTATGGGGCAGGAGTTGCTGTGGGGCAGATGAGGGACATATCTATGGTGCAAAATCTGCTGTTGGACTGATGTGGGTCAGATCTATGAGTTTGGAGCTGCTGTGGGGCACATGTGGGTCAGATCTATGGGGCAGGAGCTGCTGTGGGTCAGATCTATGGGGCAGGAACAGATGTGGGCCTGATGTTGGTCAGATTTATGGAGCAGGAGCTGCTGTGTTGCAGATGTGGGTCAGATCTATGGTGCAGGAGCTGCTGTGGGGCAGATGTAGGGCTTATCTATGGGGCAGGAGCTGCTGTGAGGCTGATGGGTGTTAGATCTATGGGGAGGAGCTGCTGTGGTGCAGATGTGGGTCAGAGCAATGGGGCAGGAGCTGCTGTGTGGCAGATGTGGGTCAGATCTATGGTGTAGGAGCTGCTGTGGGGCTGATGTGGGTCAGATCTATGGGGCAGGTGCTGCTGTGCAACATATGTGGGTCAGATCTATGGGGCAGGATCTGCTGTGGGGCTGATGTGGGAAAGATCTATGGGGCAGGAGATGCTTTGGGGCAGATGGGGGTCAGATCTATGGGGCAGGAGTTGCTGTGGGGCTGATGTGGGTCAGATCCTTGGGGCTGAAGATGCTGTGGGTCATATCTATTGGGCAGCAGCTGCTTTACATATGATGTGTGTCAGATCTATGGGGCAGGAGCTGCTGTGGGGCTGATGTGGGTTAGATCTATGGGGCAGGAGCTGTTGTGCGGCTGATGGGGGTCAGATCTATGTGGCAGGATTTGCTGTGGGGCTGATGTGGGAAAGATCTATGGGGCAGGAGATGGTTTGGGGCAGATGTGGGTCAGATCTATGGGGCAGGAGTTGCTGTGGGGCTGATGTGGGTCAGATCCTTGGGGCTGAAGCTGCTGTGGGTCATATCTATTGGGCAGCAGCTGCTTTACATATGATGTGTGTCAGATCTATAAGGCAGGAGATACTGTGGGGCTGATGTTGGTCTGATCTATGGGACAGGAGCTGCTGCGGGGCTGATTTGGGTCAGATCTATGGGGAAGGAGCTACTGTAGGCAGATGGGGTTCAGGTCTATGGGGCAGGAGCTACTGTGGGCTGATGTTGGTCTGATCTATGGGGCAGGAGCTGCTGTGCGACAGATGTGGGTCAGATCTATGGGGCAGGTGCTGCTGTGCGACATATGTGGGTCAGATCTATGGAGCAGGAGCTGCTGTGGGGCTGATGTGGGTTAGATCTATGGGGCAGGAGATGCTTTGGGGCAGATGTGGGTCAGATCTATGGGTCAGGAGTTGCTGTGGGGCTGATGTGGGTCAGATCTATGGGGCAGGAGCTGCTGTGGGTCAGATCTATGGGGCAGGTACAGATGTGGGCCTGATGTTGGTCAGATTTATGGAGCAGGAGCTGCTGTGTTGCAGATGTGGGTCAGATCTATGTTGCAGGAGCTGCTGTGGGGCAGATGTAGGGCATATCTATGGGGCAGGAGCTGCTGTGAGGCTGATGGGTGTTAGATCTATGGGGAGGAGCTGCTGTGGTGCAGATGTGGGTCAGAGCTATGGGGCCGGAGCTGCTGTGGGGCAGAATTGGGTAAGATCTATGGGGTAGGAGATGGTGTGTGGCAGATGTGGGTCAGATCTATGGTGTAGGAGCTGCTGTGGGGCTGACGTGGGTCAGATCTATGGGGCAGGAGCTGCTGTGGTTAAGATCTATTTGGCAGGATCTGCTGTGGGGCAGATTTGGGTCAGATCTATGGGGCAGGAGCTGCAGTGGAGATGATGTACATCAGAACTATGGGGCAGGAGCTGCTGTGGGGCTGCTGTGGGTTAGATCTATGGGGCAGGAGCTGTTGTGGGTCATATCTATTGGGCAGCAGCTGCTTTACATATGATATGTGTCAGATCTATGGGGCCGGAGCTGCAGTGGGGCTGATGGGGGTCAGATCTCTGGGGCAGGAGCTACTGTGGGGCTGATGTGGGTCAAATCAATTGGGCAGAGCTGCTCTTGGGAACATGTGGGTCAGATCTATGGGGCAGGAGCTTCTGTGGGGGTGATGTGGGTTAGATCTATGGGGCAGGAGCTGTTGTGGGGATGATGGGGGTCAGATCTATGGGGCAGGAGCTACTGTGGGGCTGATGTTGGTCTGATCTATGGGGCAGGAGCTGCTGTGTGGCAAATGTGGGTCAGATCTATGGGGCAGGAGCTGCTGTGGGTCAGATCTATGGGGCAGGAACAGATGTGGGCCTGATGTTGGTCAGATTTATGGAGCAGGAGCTGCTGTGTTGCAGATGTGGGTCAGATCTATGGTGCAGGAGCTGCTGTGGGGCAGATGTAGGGCATATCTATGGGGCAGGAGCTGCTGTGAGGCTGATGGGTGTTAGATCTATGGGGAGGAGCTGCTGTGGTGCAGATGTGGGTCAGAGCAATGGGGCAGGAGCTGCTGTGGGGCAGAAGTGGGTAAGATCTATGGGGTAGGAGATGGTGTGTGGCAGATGTGGGTCAGATCTATGGTGTAGGAGCTGCTGTGGGGCTGATGTGGGTCAGATCTATGAGGCAGGAGCTGCTGTGGTTAAGATCTATTTGGCAGGATCTGCTGTGGGGCAGATTTGTGTCAGATCTATGGGGCAGGAGCTGCTGTGTGGCAAATGTGGGTCAGATCTATGGGGCAGGAGCTACTGTGGGGCACATGTGGGTCAGACCTATGGGGCAGAAGCTGCAGAGGGGATGATGTAGGTCAGATCTATGGGGCAGGAGTTGCTGTGGGGCAGATGAGGGACATATCTATGGTGCAAAATCTGCTGTTGGACTGATGTGGGTTATATCTCTGGGGCAGGAGCTGTTGTGGGGCTAATGGGGGTCAGATCTATGGGCCAGGAGCTGCTGCGGGGCTGATTTGTGTCAGATCTATAAGGCAGGACCTGCTGTGGGGCTGATGTGGGTCAGATCTATGGAGCAGGAGCTGCTGTGGGTCATATCTATGGGGCAGGAACAGATGTGGGCCTGATGTTGGTCAGATTTATGGAGCAGGAGCTGCTGTGTTGCAGATGTGGGTCAGATCTATGGTGCAGGAGCTGCTGTGGGGCAGATGTAGGGCATATCTATGGGGCAGGAGCTGCTGTGAGGCTGATGGGTGTTAGATCTATGGGGAGGAGCTGCTGTGGTGCAGATGTGGGTCAGAGCTATGGGGCAGGAGCTGCTGTGGGGCAGAAGTGGGTAAGATCTATGGGGTAGGAGATTGTGTGTGACAGATGTGGGTCAGATCTATGGTGTAGGAGCTGCTGTGGGGCTGATGTGGGTCAGATCTATGGGGCAGGAGCTGCTGTGGTTAAGATCTATTTGGCAGGATCTTCTGTGGGGCAGATTTGGGTCGATCTATGGGGCAGGAGCTGCAGTGGAGATTATGTACATCAGATCTATGGGGCAGGAGCTGCTGTGGGGCTGCTGTGGGTCAGATCCTTGGGGCTGAAGCTGCTGTGGGTCATATCTATTGGGCAGCAGCTGCTTTACATATGATGTGTGTCAGATCTATGGGGCAGGAGCTGCTGTGGGGCTGATGTGGGTCAGATCTATGGGGCAGGAGCTGTTGTGGGGCTGATGGGGGTCAGATCTATGGGGCAGGAGCTACTGTGGGGCACATGTGGGTCAGATCTATGGGGCAGAAGCTGAAGAGGGGATGATGTAGGTCAGATCTATGGGGCAGGAGTTGCTGTGGGGCAGATGAGGGACATATCTATGGTGCAAAATCTGCTGTTGGACTGATGAGGGTCAGATCTATGAGTTTGGAGCTGCTGTGGGGCACATGTGGGTCAGATCTATGGGGCAGGAGCTGCTGCGGGGCTGATTTGGGTCAGATCTATAAGGCAGGAGCTGCTGTGTTGCAGATGTGGGTCAGATCTATGGTGCAGGAGCTGCTGTGGGGCAGATATAGGGCATATCTATGGGGCAGGAGCTGCTGTGAGGCTGATGGGTGTTAGATCTATGGGGAGGAGCTGCTGTGGTGCAGATGTGGGTCAGAGCTATGAGGCAGGAGCTGCAGTGTGGCAGATGTGGGTCAGATCTATGGTGTAGGAGCTGCTGTGGGGCTGATGTGGGTCAGATCTATGGGGCAGGAGCTGCTGTGGTTAAGATCTATTTGGCAGGATCTGCTGTGGGGCAGATTTGGGTGAGATCTATGGGGCAGGAGCTGCAGTGGAGATGATGTACGTCAGATCTATGGGGCAGGAGCTGCTGTGGGGCAGATGTGGGTCAGATCTATGGGGCAGGAGCTGCTGTGGGGCTGATGTGGGTCAGGTCCTTGGGGCTGAAGCTGCTGTGGGTCATATCTATTGGGCAGCAGCTGCTTTACATATGATGTGTGTCAGATCTATGGGGCAGGAGCTGCTGTGGGCCTGATGTGGGTTAGATCTATGGGGCAGGAGCTGTTGTGGGGCTGATGGGGGTCAGATCTATGGGGCAGGAGCTACTGTGGGGCTGATGGGTGTCAGATCTATGGGGCAGGAGCTACTGTGGGGCTGATGTTGTTCTCATCTATGCGGCAGGAGCTGCAGTGCGACAGATGTGTGTCAGATCTATGGGGCAGGATCTGCTGTGGGGCTGATGTGGGAAAGATCTATGGGGCAGGAGATGCTTTGGGGCAGATGTGGGTCAGATCTATGGGGCAGGAGCTGCTGTGGGGCTGATGTGGGTCAGATCCTTGGGGCTGAAGCTGCTGTGGGTCATATCTAATGGGCAGCAGCTGCTTTACATATGATGTGTGTCAGATCTATGGGGCAGGAGCTGCTGTGGGGCTGATGTTGGTCTGATCTATGGGGCAGGAGCTGCTGCGGGGCTGATGGGGGTCAGATCTATGGGGCAGGAGATGCTGTGGGTCAGATCTATGGGGCAGGAGCTGCTGTGGGTCAGATCTATGGGGCAGGAACAGATGTGGGCCTGATGTTGGTCAGATTTATGGAGCAGGATCTGCTGTGTTGCAGATGTGGGTCAGATCTATGGTGCAGGAGCTGCTGTGGGGCAGATGTAGGGCATATCTATGGGGCAGGAGCTGCTGTGAGGCTGATGGGTGTTAGATCTATGGGGAGGAGCTGCTGTGGTGCAGATGTGGGTCAGAGCTATGGGGCAGGAGCAGCTGTGGGTCAGAAGTAGGTAAGATCTATGGGGTAGGAAATGGTGTATGGCAGATGTGAGTCAGATCTATGGTGTAGGAGCTGCTGTGGGGCTGACGTGGGTCTGATCTATGGGGCAGGAGCTGCTGTGGTTAAGATCTATTTGGCAGGATCTGCTGTGCGACAGACTTGGGTCAGATCTATGGGGCAGGAGCTGCAGTGGAGATGATGTACGTCAGATCTATGGGGCAGGAGCTGCTGTGGGGCTGCTGTGGGTTAGATCTATGGGGCAGGAGCTGTTGTGGGTCATATCTATTGGGCAGCAGCTGCTTTACATATGATGTGTGTCAGATCTATGGGGCCGGAGCTGCAGTGGGGCCGATGGGGGTCAGATCTATGGGGCAGGAGCTACTCTGGGGCTGATGTGGGTCAAATCAATGGGGCAGAGCTGCTCTTGGGAACATGCGGGTCAGATCTATGGGGCAGGAGATGCTGTGGGTCAGATCTATGGGGCAGGAACAGATGTGGGCGTGATGTTGGTCAGATTTATGGAGCAGGAGCTGCTGTGTTGCAGATGTGGGTCAGATCCATGGTGCAGGAGCTGCTGTGGGGCAGATGTAGGGCTTATCTATGGGGCAGGAGCTGATGAGAGGCTGATGGGTGTTAGATCTATGGGGAGGAGCTGCTGTGGTGCAGATGTGGGTCAGAGCTATGGGGCAGGAGCTGCTGTGCGGCAGAAGTGGGTAAGATCTATGGGGTAGGAGATGGTGTGTGGCAGATGTGGGTGAGATCTATGGTGTAGGAGCTGCTGTGGGGCTGATGTGGGTCAGATCTATGGGGCAGGAGCTGCTGTGGTTAAGATCTATTTGGCAGGATCTGCTGTGGGGCAGATTTGAGTCAGATCTATGGGGCAGGAGCTGCTGTGGGGCATATGTGGGTCAGATCTATATGGCAGGAGCTGCTGTGGGGCACATGTGGGTCAGACCTATGGGGCAGGAGCTGCTCTTGGGTACATGTGGGTCAGATCTATGGGGCAGGAGCTGCTGTGGGGCTGATGTGGGTCAGATCCTTGGGGCTGAAGCTGCTGTGGGTCATATCTATTGGGCAGCAGCTGCTTTACATATGATGTGTGTCAGATCTATGGGGCAGGAGCTGCTGTGGGGCTGTTGGGGGTCAGATCTATGGGGCAGGAGCTACTGTTGTTCTGATGTTGGTCTCATCTATGGGGCAGGAGCTGCTGTGCGACAGATGTGGGTCAGATCTATGGGGCAGGATCTGCTGTGGGGCTGATGTGGGTTAGATCTATGGGGCAGGAGATGCTTTGGGGCAGATGTGGGTCAGATCTATGGGGCAGGAGTTTCTGTGGGGCTGATGTGGGACAGATCTATGGGGCAGGAGCTGCTGTGGGGCTGCTGTGTGTCAGATCTATGGGGCAGGAGCTACTGTGAAGTTGATGTGGGTTAGATCTATGGGGCAGGAGCTGTTGTGGGGCTGATGGGGTCAGATCTAAGAGGGCAGGAGCTACTGTGGGGCTGATGTTGGTCTGATCTATAAGGCAGGAGCTGCTGCGGGGCTGATTTGGGTCAGATCTATGGGGCAGGAGCTGCTGTGGGGCTGATATGGGTTAGATCTAGGGGGCAGGAGCTGTTGTGGGGCTGATGGGGGTCAGGTCTATGGGCCAGGAGCTGCTGTGGGGCAGATGTGGGTCAGATCTATGGGTCAGCAGCTGCTGTGGGTCTGATGTGGGTCAGATCTATGGGGCAGGAGCTGCTGTGGGGCTGATGTGGGTCAGATCTATGGGGCAGGAACAGATGTGGGCCTGATGTTGGTCAGATTTATGGAGCAGGAGCTGCTGTGTTGCAGATGTGGGTCAGATCTATGGTGCAGAAGCTGCTGTGGGGCAGATGTAGGGCATATCTATGGGGCAGGAGCTGCTGTGAGGCTGATGGGTGTTAGATCTATGGGGAGGAGCTGCTGTGGTGCAGATGTGGGTCAGAGCTATGGGGCAGGAGCTGCTGTGTGGCAGATGTGGGTCAGATCTATGGTGTAGGAGCTGCTGTGGGGCTGATGTGGGTCAGATCTATGGGGCAGGAGCTGCTGTGGTTAAGATCTATTTGGCAGGATCTGCTGTGGGGCAGATTTGGGTCAGATCTATGGGGCAGGAGCTGCAGTGGAGATGATGTACATGAGATCTATGGGGTAGGAGCTGCTGTGGGGCTGCTGTGGGTTAGATCTATGGGGCAGGAGCTGTTGTGGGTTATATCTATTGGGCAGCAGCTGCTTTACATATGATGTGTGTCAGATCTATGGGGCCGGAGCTGCAGTGGGGCTGATGGGGGTCAGATCTCTGGGGCAGGAGCTACTGTCGGGCTGATGTGGGTAAAATCAATGGGGCAGAGCTGCTCTTGGGAACATGTGGGTCAGATCTATGGGGCAGGAGCTACTGTGGGGCTGATGTGGGTTAGATCTATGGGGCAGGAGCTGTTGTGAGGATGATGGGGGTCAGATCTATGGGGCAGGAGCTACTGTGGGGCTGATGTTGGTCTGATCTATGGGGCAGGATCTGCTGTGGGGCTGATGTGGGTTAGATCTATGGGGCAGGAGCTGTTGTGGGGCTGATGGGGGTCAGATCTATGGTGCAGGAGCTACTGTGGGTCAGATTTATGAGTCAGGAGCTGCTGTGTGGCTGATGTGGGTCAGATCTATGGAGCAGGAGCTGCTGTGGGGCATATGTGGGTCAGACCTATGGGGCAGAGCTGCTCTTGGGAACATGTGGGTCAGATCTATGGGGCAGGAGCTGCTGTGGGGCTGATGTGGGTCAGATCTATGTGGCAGGAGCTGCTGTGCGACAGATGTGGGTCAGATCTATGGGGCAGGAGCTGCTGTGGGGCTGATGTGGGTTAGATCTATGGGGCAGGAGATGCTGTGGGTCAGATCTATAGGGCAGGAGCTGCTGTGGGGAACATGTGGGTCAGGTCTATGGGGCAGGAGCTGCTGTTGGGCATATGTGGGTCAGATCTATGCGTCAGCAGCTCCTGTGGGTCTGATGTGGGTCAGATCTATGGGGCAGGAGCTGCTGTGGGGCTGATGTGGGTAATATCTATGGGGCAAGAACAGATGTGGGCCTGATGTTGGTCAGATTTATGGAGCAGGAGCTGCTGTGTTGCAGATGTGGGTCAGATCTATGGTGCAGGAGCTGCTGTGGTGCAGATGTGGGTCAGAGCTATGGTGTAGGAGCTGCTGTGGGGCTGATGTGGGTCAGATCTATGGGGCAGGTGCTGCTGTGCGACATATGTGGGTCAGATCTATGGTGCAGGAGCTGCTGTGGGATATATGTAGGGCTTATCAATGGGGCAGGAGCTGCTGTGAGGCTGATGGGTGTTAGATCTATGGGGAGGAGCTGCTGTGGTGCAGATGTGGGTCAGAGCTATGGGGCAGGAGCTGCTGTGTGGAAGATGTGGGTCAGATCTATGGTGTAGGAGCTGCTGTGGGGCTGATGTGGGTCAGATCCTTGGGGCTGAAGCTGCTGTGGGTCATATCTATTGGGCAGCAGCTGCTTTACATATGATGTGTGTCAGATCTATGGGGCAGGAGCTGCTGTGGGGGTGATGTTGGTCTGATCTATGGGGCAGGAGCTGCTGCGGGGCTGATTTGGGTCAGATCTATGGGGCAGGAGCTGCTGTGGGGCTGATGTGGGTTAGATCTATGGGGCAAGATCTGTTGTGGGGCTGATGGGGGTCAGATCTATGGGGAAGGAGCTACTGTGGGGCTGATGGGGTTCAGGTCTATGGGGCAGGAGCTACTGTGGGGCTGATGTTGGTCTGATCTATGGGGCAGGAGCTGCTGTGCGACAGATGTGGGTCAGATCTATGGGGCAGGATCTGCTGTGGGGCTGATGTGGGAAAGATCTATGGGGCAGGAGCTGTTGTGGGGCTGATGGGGGTCAGATCTATGGGGCAGGAGCTACTGTGGGGCACATGTGGGTCAGATCTATGGGGCAGGAACAGATGTGGGCCTGATGTTGGTCAGATTTATGGGGCAGGAGCTGCTGTGTTGCAGATGTGGGTCAGATCTATGGTGCAGGAGCTGCTGTGGGGCAGATGTAGGGCATATCTATGGGGCAGGAGCTGCTGTGAGGCTGATGGGTGTTAGATCTATGGGGAGGAGCTGCTGTGGTGCAGATGTGGGTCAGAGCTATGGGCAGGAGCTGCTGTGGGGCAGAAGTGGGTAAGATCTATGGGGTAGGAGATGGTGTGTGGCAGATGTGGGTCAGATCTATGGTGTAGGAGCTGCTGTGGGGCAGATTTGTGTCAGATCTATGGGGCAGGAGCTGCTGTGTGGCAAATGTGGGTCAGATCTATGGGGCAGGAGCTACTGTGGGGCACATGTGGGTCAGACCTATGGGGCAGAAGCTGCTGAGGGGATGATGTATGTCAGATCTATGGGGCAGGAGTTGCTGTGGGGCAGATGAGGGACATATCTATGGTGTAAAATCTGCTGTTGGACTGATGTGGGTTAGATCTATGGGGCAGGAGCTGTTGTGGGGCTGATGGTGGTCAGATCTATGGGCCAGGAGCTGCTGCGGGGCTGATTTGGGTCAGATCTATGGGTCAGCAGCTGCTGTGGGGCACATGTTTGTCAGACCTATGGGGCAGAAGCTGCAGAGGGGATGATGTGGGTCAGATCAATGAGTTTGGAGCTGCTGTGGGGCACATGTGGGTCAGATCTACGGGCCAGGAGCTGCTGCTGGGCTGATTTGGGTCAGATCTATGGGGCAGGAGCTGCTGTGGGGCTGATGTGGGTCAGATCTATGGGGCAGGAGCTGCTGTGGGTCAGATCTATGGGGCAGGAGATGCTTTGGGGCAGATTTTAGTCAGATCTATGGGGCAGGAGTTGCTGTGGGTCTGATGTGGGTCAGATCTTGGGGCTGAAGCTGCTGTGGGTCATATCTATTGGGCAGCAGCTGCTTTACATATGATGTGTTTCAGATCAATGGGGCAGGAGCTGCTCGGCGGCGGCTACTAGAGGTCGCTGCCTATGCGGCTCGACTAGGTCGGCACGGTTACCCGGCTCCGAGCAAGCCGTGGTGCTCGGCGGCGGCTGCTAGAGGTCTCTGCCTATGCGGCTCGACTAGGTCGGCACGGTCTACCCGGCTCCGAGCGGGCCGTGGTGCTCGGCGGCGGCTGCTAGAGGTCTCTGCCTAAGCGGCTCGACTAGGTCGGCACGGTCTACCCGGCACCGAGCGGACCGTGGTGCTCGGCGGCGGCTGCTAGAGGTCGCTGCCTATGCGGCTCGACTAGGTCGGCATGGTCTACCCGGCTCCGAGCGGGCTGTGGTGCTCGGCGGCGGATGCTAGAGGTCGCTGCCTATGCGGCTCGACTAGGTCGGCACGGTCTACCCAGCTCCGAGCGGGCCGTGGTGCTCGGCGGCGGCTGCTAGAGGTCTCTGCCTATGCGGCTCGACTAGGTCGGCACGGTCTACCCGGCTTAGGGCGTGCCGTGCTGCTCGGCGGCGGCTGCTAGAGGTCGCTGCCTATGCGGCTCGACTAGGTCGGCACGGTCTACCCAGCTCCGAGCGGGCCGTGGTGCTCGGCGGCGGCTGCTAGAGGTCTCTGCCTATGCGGCTCGACTAGGTCGGCACGGTCTACCCGGCTCCGAGCGGGCCGTGGTGCTCGGCGGCGGCTGCTAGAGGTCGCTGCCTATGCGGCTCGACTAGGTCGGCACGGTCTACCCGGCTTAGGGCGTGCCGTGCTGCTCGGCGGCGGCTGCTAGAGGTCGCTGCCTATGCGGCTCGACTAGGTCGGCACGGTCTACCCGGCTCCGAGCGGGCCGTGGTGCTCGGCGGCGGCTGCTAGAGGTCGCTGCCTATGCGGCTCGACTAGGTCGGCACGGTCTACCCGGCTCAGGGCAGGCCGTGGTGCTCGGCGGCGGCTGCTAGAGGTCGCTGCCTATGCGCCTCGACTAGGTCGGCACGGTCTACCCGGCTCCGAGCAGGCCGTGGTGCTTGGCGGCGGCTACTAGAGGTCGCTGCCTATGCGGCTCGACCAGGTCGTCACGGTCTACCCGGCTCCGAGCGGGCCGTGGTGCTCGGCGGCGGCTGCTAGAGGTCGCTGCCTATGCGGCTCGACCAGGTCGTCATGGTCTACCCGGCTCCGAGCGGGCCGTGGTGCTCGGCGGCGGCTGCTAGAGGTCGCTGCCCGTGCCTCTTGCGTGTAGCTGCCAGGTCTACCCGCTTTCGGCTAGGCTTTGCAGCCCTGTGAGATGGGGGGGCGCTAAAGCTTCGGAGCTTGCTGGGGGGTCGCTGTAGTTTCTTACGTACCGCTACGTCGACGTAGAGCGCCGCTTACCCTCGGCGCCGCTGCCGGTAGTCGGCGCCGTTCTTTTCCGAAGCCGTTTTTTCTTACGCCTTCCGTTTTCGTCTGCAGGAGCGAGCGCGTGCTCGTCTCCAGAGGCGGCAACGAGCGGGCGCAGGCGAGCGCGGTTGAGCGCCGGGCTGTGGATTTTTTCGGTTGCGGCTTCCCGCCGCTCTTTCGCCATCCCTCGCTACGCGGCCTGCCCGCAGTCCGGATTTCCGGCTCGAACGGACCCCGCTCAAGTGCGCCGGCACGGTCCAACCGCTCCCGGCGGGCACCGCTCGGCTCGGACGTTCCTCGGAATCAGCCAAATGTCGCTCCCGTGGCGTCTCCGCAGGCAAAAACGCATAGCCGGCGCCGCAAAGCTCGCGAGCCGCACCGAGCCGGGGAAACCGTGCCGTGGAGCAGCTGTGGGGCTGATGTGGGTCAGATCTATGGGGCAGGAGCTGCTGTGGGGCAGATCTATGGGGCAGGAACAGCTGTGGGGCACATGTGGGTCAGATCTATGGGGCAGGAGCTGCTGTGGTTAATATCTATTTGGCAGGATCTGCTGTGGGGCAGATTTGGGTCAGATCTATGGGGCAGGAGCTGCTGTGTGGCTGATGTGGGTCAGATCTATGGGGCAGGAGCTGCTGTGGGTCAGATCTATGGGGCAGGAACAGATGTGGGCCTGATGTTGGTCAGATTTATGGAGCAGGAGCTGCTGTGTTGCAGATTTGAGTCAGATCTATGGTGCAGGAGCTGCTGTGGGGCAGATGTAGGGCTTATCTATGGGGCAGGAGCTGCTGTGAGGCTGATGGTTGTTAGATCTATGGGGAGGAGCTGCTGTGGTGCAGATGTGGGTCAGAGCTATGGGGCAGGAGCTGCTGTGGGGCAGATGTAGGGCTTATCTATGGGGCAGGAGCTGCTGTGGGGCTGATGTGGGTTAGATCTATGGGGCAGGAGCTGTTGTGGGGCTGATGGGGGTCAGATCTATGGGGCAGGAGCTACTGTGGGGCTGATGGGGGTCTGATCTATGGGGCAGGTGCTGCTGTGCGACATATGTGGGTCAGATCTATGGGGCAGGATCTGCTGTGGGGCTGATGTGGGAAAGATCTATGGGGCAGGAGATGCTTTGGGGCAGATGTGGGTCAGATCTATGGGGCAGGAGTTGCTGTGGGGCTGATGTGTGTCAGATCCTTGGGGCTGAAGCTGCTGTGGGTCATATCTATTGGGCAGCTGCAGCTTTACATATGATGTGTGTCAGATCTATGGGGCAGGAGCTGCTGTGGGGCTGCTGTGGGTTAGATCTATGGGGCAGGAGCTGTTGTGGGGCTGATGGGGGTCAGATCTATGGGGCAGGAGCTGCTGTGGGGCACATGTGGGTCAGACCTATGGGGCAGAAGCTGCAGAGGGGATGATGTAGGTCATATCTATGGGGCAGGAGCTGCTGTGAGGCTGATGGGTGTTAGATCTATGGGGAGGAACTGCTGTGGTGTAGATGTGGGTCAGATCTATGGGGCAGGAGCTGCTGTGGTGTAGATGTGGGTCAGATCTATGGGGCAGGAGCTGCTGTGGGGCTGATGTGGGTTAGATCTATGGGGCAGGAGCTGCTGTGTGGCAGATGTGGGTCAGATCTATGGTGCAGGAGCTGCTGTGGGGCTGATGTGGGTTAGATCTATGGGGCAGGATCTGCTGTGGGGCTGATGTGAGAAAGATCTATGGGGCAGGAGCTACTGTGAGGCTGATGTGGGTCAGATCTATGGGGCAGGAGCTGTTGTGGGGCTGATGTGGGTTAGATCTATGGGTCAGGAGATGCTTTGGGGCAGATGTGGGTCAGATCTATGGGGCAGGAGCTGCTGTGGGGCTGTTGTGGGTCAGATTCTTGGGGCTGAAGCTGCTGTGGGTCATATCTATTGGTCATCAACTGCTTTACATATGATGTGTGTCAGATCTATGGGGCAGGAGCTGCTGTGGGGCGTATGTGGGTGAGATCTATGGGGCAGGAGCTGTTGTGGGGCTTATGTTGTCAGATCTATGGGGCAGGAGCTACTGTGGCGAACATGTGAGTCAGGTCTATGGGGCAGGAGCTGCTGTGGGGCAGATGTGGGTACGATCTATGGGTCAGCAGCTGCCGTGGTTCTGATGTGGGTCAGATCTATGGGGCAGGAGCTGCTGTGGGGCTGATGTGGGTCAGATCTATGGGGCAGGAGCTGCTGTGGGGCTGATGTGGGTCAGATCTATGGGGCAGGAGCTGCTGTGGGTCATATCTATGGGGCAGGAACAGATGTGGGCCTGATGTTGGTCAGATTTATGGAGCAGGAGATGCTGTGTTGCAGATGTGGGTCAGATCTATGGTGCAGGAGCTGCTGTGGGGCAGATGTAGGGCATATCTATGGGGCAGGAGCTGCTGTGAGGCTGATGGGTGTTAGATCTATGGGGAGGAACTGCTGTGGTGCAGATGTGGGTCAGATCTATGGTGTAGGAGCTGCTGTGGGGCTGATGTGCGTCAGATCTATGGGGCAGGAGCTACTGTGGGACTGATGGGGGTCAGATCTATGGGGCAGGAGCTACTGTGGGGCTGATGTTGGTCTCATCTATGGGGCAGGAGCTGCTGTGTGACAGATGTGGGTCAGATCTATGGGGAAGTTGCTGCTGTGCGACATATGTGGGTCAGATCTATGGGGCAGGATCTGCTGTGGGGCTGATGTGGGAAAGATCTATGGGGCAGGAGATGCTGTGGGGCAGATGTGGGTCAGATCTATGGGGCAGGAGTTGCTGTGGGGCTGATGTGGGTCAGATCCTTGGGGCTGAAGCTGCTGTGGGTCATATATATTGGGCAGCAGCTGCTTTACATATGATGTGTGTCAGATCTATGGGGCAGGAGCTGCTGTGGGGCTGATGTGGGTCAGATCTATGGGGCAGGAGCTGCTGTGGGGCTGATGTGGGTTAGATCTATGGGGTAGAAGCTGCTGTGGGGCTGATGGGGGTCAGATCTATGGGGCAGGAGATGGTTTGTGTCAGATCTATGGGTCAGCAGCTGCTGTGGGTCTGATGTGGGTCAGATCTATGGAGCAGGATCTGCTGTGTTGCAGATGTGGGTCAGATCTATGGTGCAGGAGCTGCTGTGGGGCAGATGTAGGGCATATCTATGGGGCAGGAGCTGCTGTGAGGCTGATGGGTGTTAGATCTATGGGGAGGAGCTGCTGTGGTGCAGATGTGGGTCAGAGCTATGGGGCAGGAGCTGCTGTGGGGCAGAAGTGGGTAAGATCTATGGGGTAGGAGATGGTGTGTGGCAGATGTGGGTCAGATCTATAGTGTAGGAGCTGCTGTGGGGCTGATGTGGGTGAGATCTATGGTGTAGGAGCTGCTGTGCAGCTGATGTGGGTCAGAGCTATGGGGCAGGAGCTGCTGTGTGGCAGATGTGGGTAAGATCTATGGTGTAGGAGCTGCTGTGGGGCTGATGTGGGTCAGATCTATGGGGCAGGAGCTGCTGTGGTTAAGATCTATTTGGCAGGATCTGCTGTGGGGCAGATTTGGATCAGATCTATGGGGCAGGAGCTGCAGTGGAGATGATGTACGTCAGATCTATGGGGCAGGAGCTGCTGTGGGGCTGCTGTGGGTTAGATCTATGTGGCAGGAGCTGTTGTGGGTCATATCTATTGGGCAGCAGCTGCTTTACATATGATGTGTGTCAGATCTATGGGGCCGGAGCTGCAGTGGGGCTGATGGGGGTCAGATCTATGGGGCAGGAGCTACTGTGGTGCTGATGTGGGTCAAATCAATGGGGCAGAGCTGCTCTTGGGAACATGTGGGTCAGATCTATGGGGCAGGAGCTGCTGTGGGGAACATGTGGGTCAGGTCTATGGGGCAGGAGCTGCTGTGGGGCAGATGTGGGCAGATGTATGGGGCAGGAGCTGCTGTGGGTCAGATCTATGGGGCAGGAACAGATGTGGGCCTGATGTTGGTCTGATTTATGGAGCAGGAGCTGCTGTGTTGCAGATGTGGGTCAGATCTATGGGGCAGGAGCTGCTGTGGGGAACATGTGGGTCAGGTCTATGGGGCAGGAGCTGCTGTTGGGCAGATGTGGGTCAGATCTATGCGTCAGCAGCTGCTGTGGGTCTGATGTGGGTCAGATCTATGGGGCAGGAGCTGCTGTGCAGCTGATGTGGGTCAGATCTATGGGCAGGAGCTGATGTAGGGAAGATTTGGGTCTGATCTATTGGTTAGGAACTGCTGTGGTTCAGATCTATGGGGCAGGAGCAGCTGTGGGGCACATGTGGGTCAGATCTATGGGTTAGGTGCTGCTTTGGGGAAAATGTGGGTCAGATCTATGGGGCAGGAGCTGCTGTGGGTCAGATTTGGGTCAGAGCTATGGGACAGGAGCTGCTGTGGGTCAGATTTATGAGTCAGGAGCTGCTGTGTGGCTGATGTGGGTCAGATCTATGGGGCAGGAGCTGCTGTGGGGCATATGTGGGTCAGATCTATGGGGCAGGTGCTGCTGTGCGACATATGTGGGTCAGATCTATGGGGCAGGATCTGCTGTGGGGCTGATGTGGGAAAGATCTATGGGGCAGGAGATGGTTTGGGGCAGATGTGGGTCAGATCTATGGGGCAGGAGTTGCTCTGGGGCTGATGTGGGTCAGATCCTTGGGGCTGAAGCTGCTGTGGGTCATATCTATTGGGCAGCAGCTGCTTTACATATGATGTGTGTCAGATCTATGGGGCAGGAGATACTGTGGGGCTGATGTTGGTCTGATCTATGGGGCAGGAGCTGCTGCGGGGCTGATTTGGGTCAGATCTATGGGGCAGGAGCTGCTGTGGGGCTGATGTGGGTAAGATCTATGGGGCAAGAGCTGTTGTGGGGCTGATGGGGGTCAGATCTATGGGGAAGGAGCTACTGTGGGGCTGATGTTGGTCTGATCTATGGGGCAGGAGCTACTGTGGGGCTGATGTTGGTCTGATCTATGGGGCAGGAGCTGCTATGCGACAGATGTGGGTCAGATCTATGGGGCAGGTGCTGCTGTGCGACATATGTGGGTCAGATCTATGGGGCAGGATCTGCTGTGGGGCTGATGTGGGAAAGATCTATGGGGCAGGAGCTGTTGCGGGGCTGATGGGGGTCAGATCTATGGGGCAGGAGATACTGTGGGGCACATGTGGGTCAGACCTATGGGGCAGAAGCTGCAGAGGGGATGATGTGGGTCAGATCTATGGGGCAGGAGTTGCTGTGGGGCAGATTAGGGACATATCTATGGTGCAAAATCTGCTGTTGGACTGATGTGGGTCAGATCTATGAGTTTGGAGCTGCTGTGGGGCACATGTGGCTCAGATCTATGGGCCAGGAGCTGCTGCGGGGCTGATTTGGGTCAGATCTATGGGGCAGGAGCTGCTGTGGGTCAGATCTATGAGGCAGGAACAGATGTGGGCCTGATGTTTGTCAGATTTATGGAGCAGGAGCTGCTGTGTTGCAGATGTAGGGCTTATCTATGGGGCAGGAGCTGCTGTGATGCTGATGGATGTTAGATCTATGGGGAGGAGCTGCTGTGGTGCAGATGTGGGTCAGAGCTATGGGGCAGGAGCTGCTGTGTGGCAGATGTGGGTCAGATCTATGGTGTAGGAGCTGCTGTGGGGCTGATGTGGGTCAGATCTATGGGGCAGGTGCTGCTGTGCGACATATGTGGGTCAGATCTATGGGGCAGGATCTGCTGTGGGGCTGATGTGGGAAAGATCTATGGGGCAGGAGATGTTTTGGGGCATATGTGGGTCAGATCTATGGGGCAGGAGCTGCTGTGGGTCAGATCTATGGGGCAGGAACAGATGTGGGCCTGATGTTGGTCAGATTTATGGAGCAGGAGCTGCTGTGTTGCAGATGTTGGTCAGATCTATGTTGCAGGAGCTGCTGTGGAGCAGATATAGGGCATATCTATGGGGCAGGAGCTGCTGTGAGGCTGATGGGTGTTAGATCTATGGGGAGGAGCTGCTGTGGTGCAGATGTGGGTCAGAGCTATGGGGCAGGAGCTGCTGTGGGGCAGAAGTGGGTAAGATCTATGGGGTAGGAGATGGTGTGTGGCATATGTGGGTCAGATCTATGGTGTAGGAGCTGCTGTGGGGCTGATGTGGGTGAGATCTATGGTGTAGGAGCTGCTGTGCAGCTGATGTGGTTCAGATCTATGGGCAGGAGCTTATGTAGGGAAGATTTGGGTCTGATCTATGGGTTAGGAACTGCTGTGGTTCAGATCTATGGGGCAGGAGCAGCTGTGGGGCACATGTGGGTCAGATCTATGGGTTAGGTGCTGCTTTGGGGAAAATGTGGGTCAGATCTATGGGGCAGGAGCTACTGTGGGGCACATGTGGGTCAGACCTATGGGGCAGGAGCTGCTGTGCGACATATGTGGGTCAGATCTATGGGGCAGGAGTTGCTGTGGGGCAGATGAGGGACATATCTATGGTGCAAAATCTGCTGTTGGACTGATGTGGGTCAGATCTATGAGTTTGGAGCTGCTGTGGGGCACATGTGGGTCAGATCTATGGGCCAGGAGCTGCTGCGGGGCTGATTTGGGTCAGATCTATGAGGCAGGAGCTGCTGTGGGGCTGATGTGGGTCAGATCTATGGGGCAGGAGCTGCTGTGGTAAGATCTATTTGGCAGGATCTGCTGTGAAGCAGATTTGGGTCAGATCTATGGGGCAGGAGCTGCTGTGTGGCAAATGTGGGTCAGATCTATGGGTCAGCAGCTGCTGTGGGTCTGATGTGGGTCAGATCTATGGGGCAGGAGCTGCTGTGTGTCAGATCTATGGGGCAGGAACAAATGTGGGCCTGATGTTGGTCAGATTTATGGAGCAGGAGCTGCTGTGTTGCAGATGTGGGTCAGATCTGTGGTGCAGGAGCTGCTGTGGGGCAGATGTAGGGCTTATCTATGGGGCAGGAGCTGCTGTGAGGCTGATGGGTGTTAGATCTATGGGGAGGAGCTGCTGTGGTGCAGATGTGGGTCAGAGCTATGGGGCAGGAGCTGCTGTGGGGCAGAAGTGGGTAAGATCTATCGGGTAGGAGATGGTGTGTGGCAGATGTGGGTCAGATCTATGGTGTAGGAGCTGCTGTGGGGCTGATGTGGGTCAGATCTATGGGGCAGGAGCTGCTGTGGTTAAGATCTATTTGGCAGGATCTGCTGTGGGGCAGATTTGGGTCAGATCTAAGGGGCAGGAGCTGCTGTGTGGCAAATGTGGGTCAGATCTATGGGGCAGGAGCTGCTTTGGGGCAGATGTAGGGCTTATCTATGGGGCAGGAGCTGCTGTGAGGCTGATGGGTGTTAGATCTATGGGGAGGAGCTGCAGTGGTGCAGATGTGGGTCAGAGCTATGGGGCAGGAGCTGCTGTGTGGCAGATGTGGGTCAGATCTATGGTGTAGGAGCTGCTGTGGGGCTGATGTGGGTCAGATCTATGGTGCAGGAGCTGCTGTGGTTAAGATCTATTTGGCAGGATCTGCTGTGGGGCAGATTTGGGTGAGATCTATGGGGCAGGAGCTGCAGTGGAGATGATGTACGTCAGATCTATGGGGCAGGAGCTGCTGTGGGGCTGCTGTGGGTCAAATCAATGGGGCAGAGCTGCTCTTGGGAACATGTGGGTCAGATCTATGGGGCAGGAGCTGCTGTGGGGCTGATGTGGGTCAGATCTATAGGGCAGGAGCTGCTGTGCGACAGATGTGGTTCAGATCTATGGGGCAGGAGCTGCTGTGGGGCTGATGTGGGTCAGGTCCTTGGGGCTGAAGCTGCTGTGGGTCATATCTATTGGGCAGCAGCTGCTTTACATATGATGTGTGTCAGATCTATGGGGCAGGAGCTGCTGTGGGCCTGATGTGGGTTAGATCTACGGGGCAGGAGCTGTTGTGGGGCTGATGGGGGTCAGATCTATGGGGCAGGAGCTACTGTGCGGCTGATGGGGGTCAGATCTATGGGGCAGGAGCTACTGTGGGGCAGATGTGTGTCAGATCTATGGGGCAGGTGCTGCTGTGCGACAGATGTGTGTCAGATCTATGGGGCAGGATCTGCTGTGGGGCTGATGTGGGAAAGATCTATGGGGCAGGAGATGCTTTGGGGCAGATGTGGGTCAGATCTATGGGGCAGGAGCTGCTGTGGGGCTGATGTGGGTCAGATCCTTGGGGCTGAAGCTGCTGTGGGTCACATCTAATGGGCTGCAGCTGCTTTACATATGATGTGTCTCAGATCTATGGGGCAGGAGCTGCTGTGGGGCTGATGTTGGTCTGATCTATGGGGCAGGAGCTGCTGCGGGGCTGATGGGGGTCAGATCTATGGGGCAGGAGCTGCTGTGGGGCAGATGTAGGGCTTATCTATGGGGCAGGAGCTGCTGTGAGGCTGATGGGTGTTAGATCTATGGGGAGGAGCTGCTGTGGTGCAGATGTGGGTCAGAGCTATGGGGCAGGAGCAGCTGTGGGTCAGAAGTGGGTAAGATCTATGGGGTAGGAGATGGTGTGTGGCAGATGTGGGTCAGATCTATGGTGTAGGAGCTGCTGTGGGGCTGACGTGGGTCAGATCTATGGGGCAGGAGCTGCTGTGGTTAAGATCTATTTGGCAGGATCTGCTGTGCGACAGATTTGGGTCAGATCTATGGGGCAGGAGCTGCAGTGGAGATGATGTACGTCAGATCTATGGGGCAGGAGCTGCTGTGGGGCTGCTGTGGGTCAGATCTATGGGGCAGGAGCTGCTTTACATATGATGTGTGTCAGATCTATGGGGCCGGAGCTGCAGTGGGGCTGATGGGGGTCAGATCTATGGGGCAGGAGCTACTGTGGGTCTGAAGTGGGTCAAATCAATGGGGCAGAGCTGCTCTTGGGAACATGTGGGTCAGATCTATGGGGCAGGAGATGCTGTGGGGCTGATGTGGGTCAGATCTATGGGGCAGGAGCTGCTGTGGGGCTGATGTTGGTCTGATCTATGGGGCAGGAGCTGCTGCGGGGCTGATTTGAATCAGATCTATGGGGCAGGAGCTGCTGTGGGGCTGATGTGGATTAGATCTATGGGGCAGGAGCTGTTGTGGGGCTGATGGGGGTCAGATCTATGGGGCAGGAGATGCTGTGGGTCAGATCTATGGGGCAGGAGCTGCTGTGGGGAACATGTGGGTCAGGTCTATGTGGCAGGAGCTGCTGTGGGGCAGATGTTGGTCAGATTTATGGAGCAGGAGCTGCTGTGGGTCTGCTGTGGGTCAGATCTATGGGGCAGGAGCTGCTGTGGGGCAGATGTAGGGCTTATCTATGGGGCAGGAGCTGATGTGAGGCTGATGGGTGTTAGATCTATGGGGAGGAGCTGCTGTGGTGCAGATGTGGGTCAGAGCTATGGGGCAGGAGCTGCTGTGTGGCAGAAGTGGGTAAGATCTATGGGGTAGGAGATGGTGTGTGGCAGATGTGGGTGAGATCTATGGTGTAGGAGATGCTGTGGGGCTGATGTGGGTCAGATCTATGGGGCAGGAGCTGCTGTGGTTAAGATCTATTTGGCAGGAGCTGCTGTGGGGCAGATTTGAGTCAGATCTATGGGGCAGGAGCTGCTGTGGGGCATATGTGGGTCAGATCTATATGGCAGGAGCTGCTGTGGGGCACATGTGGGTCAGACCTATGGGGCAGGAGCTGCTCTTGGGAACATGTGGGTCAGATCTATGGGGCAGGAGCTGCTGTGGGGCTGATGTGGGTCAGATCCTTGGGGCTGAAGCTGCTGTGGGTCATATCTCTTGGGCAGCAGCTGCTTTACATATGATGTGTGTCAGATCTATGGGGCAGGAGCTGCTGCGGGGCTGATTTGGGTCAGATCTATGGGGCAGGAGCTGCTGTGGGGCTGATATGGGTTAGATCTAGGGGGCAGGAGCTGTTGTGGGGCTGATGGGGGTCAGATCTATGGGGCAGGAGATGCTGTGGGTCAGATCTATGGGGCCGGAGCTGCTGTGGGGAACATGTGGGTCAGGTCTATGGGGCAGGAGCTGCTGTGGGGCAGATGTGGGTCAGATCTATGGGTCAGCAGCTGCTGTGGGTCTGATGTGGGTCAGATCTATGGGGCAGGAGCTGCTGTGGGGCTGATGTGGGTCATATCTATGGGGCAGGAACAGATTTGGGCCTGATGTTGGTCAGATTTATGGAGCAGGAGCTGCTGTGTTGCAGATGTGGGTCAGATCTATGGTGCAGGAGCTGCTGTGGGGCAGATGTAGGGCATATCTATGGGGCAGGAGCTGCTGTGAGGCTGATGGGTGTTACATCTATGGGGAGGAGCTGCTGTGGTGCAGATGTGGGTCAGAGCTATGGGGCAGGAGCTGCTGTGGGGCAGAAGTGGGTAAGATCTATGGGGTAGGAGATGGTGTGTGGCAGATGTGGGTCAGATCTATGGTGTAGGAGCTGCTGTGGGGCAGACATGGGTCAGATCTATGGGGCAGGAGCTACTGTGGGGCTGATGGGGGTCAGATCTATGGGGCAGGAGCTACTGTGGGGCTGATGTTGGTCTGATCTATGGGGCAGGAGATGCTGTGCGACAGATGTGGGTCAGATCTATGGGGCAGGTGCTGCTGTGCGACATATGTGGGTCAGATCTATGGGGCAGGATCTGCTGTGGGGCTGATGTGGGAAAGATCTATGGGGCAGGAGATGCTCTGGGGCAGATGTGAGTCAGATCTATGGGGCAGGAGTTGCTGTGGGGCTGCTGTGGGTCAGATCCTTGGGGCTGAAGCTGCTGTGGGTCATATCTATTGGGCAGCAGCTGCTTTACATATGATGTGTGTCAGATATATGGGGCAGGAGCTGCTGTGGGGCTGATGTGGTTTAGATCTATGGGGCAGGAGCTGTTGTGGGGCTGATGGGGGTCAGATCCTTAGGGCAGGAGCTACTGTGGGGCTGATGTTAGTCTGATCTATGGGGCAGGAGCTGCTGCGGGGCAGATTTGGGTCAGATCTATGGGGCAGGATCTGCTGTGGGGCTGATGTGGGTTAGATCTATGGTGCAGGATCTGCTGTGGGGCAGATGTAGGGCTTATCTATGGGGCAGGAGATGCTGTGAGGCTGATGGGTGTTAGATCTATGGGGAGGAGCTGCTGTGGTGCAGATGTGGGTCAGAGCTATGGGGCAGGAGCTGCTGTGTGGCAGATGTAGGTCAGATCTATGGTGTAGGAACTGCTGTGGGGCTGATGTGGGTCAGATCTATGGGGCAGGAGCTGCTGTGGTTAAGATCTATTTGGCAGGATCTGCTGTGGGGCAGATTTGGGTCAGATCTATGGGGCAGGAGCTGCAGTGGAGATGATGTACGTCAGATCTATGGGGCAGGAGCTGCTGTGGGGCTGCTGTGGGTTAGATCTATGGGGCAGGAGCTGTTGTGGGTCATATCTATTGGGCAGCAGCTGCTTTACATATGATGTGTGTCAGATCTATGGGGCTGGAGCTGCAGTGGGGCTGATGGGGGTCAGATCTCTGGGGCAGGAGCTACTGTGGGGCTGATGTGGGTCAAATCAATGGGGCAGAGCTGCTCTTGGGAACATGTGGGTCAGATCTATGGGGCAGGAGCTGCTGTGGGGCTGATGTGTGTTTGATCTATGGGGCAGGAGCTGTTGTGGGGCTGATGGGGGTCAGATCTATGGGGCAGGAGCTACTGTGGGGCACATGTGGGTCAGACCTATGGGGCAGAAGCTGAAGAGGGGATGATGTAGGTAAGATCTTTGGGGCAGGAGCTGCTGTGGGTCAGATCTATGGGGCAGGAACAGATGTGGGCCTGATATTGGTCAGATTTATGGAGCAGGAGCTGCTGTGTTGCAGATGTGGGTCAGATCTATGGTGCAGGAGCTGCTGTGGGGCAGATATAGGGCATATCTATGGGGCAGGAGCTGCTGTGAGGCTGATGGGTGTTAGATCTATGGGAAGGAGCTGCTGTGGTGCAGATGTGGGTCAGAGCTATGGGGCAGGAGCTGCTGTGGGGCAGAAGTGGGTAAGATCTATCGGGTAGGAGATGGTGTGTGGCAGATGTGGGTCAGATCTATGGTGTAGGAGCTGCTGTGGGGCTGATGTGGGTCAGATCTATGGGGCAGGAGCTGCTGTGGTTAAGATCTATTTGGCAGGATCTGCTGTGGGGCAGATTTGGGTCAGATCTAAGGGGCAGGAGCTGCTGTGTGGCAAATGTGGGTCAGATCTATGGGTCAGGAGCTGCTTTGTGGCAGATGTAGGGCTTATCTATGGGGCAGGAGCTGCTGTGAGGCTGATGGGTGTTAGATCTATGGGGAGGAGCTGCTGTGGTGCAGATGTGGGTCAGAGCTATGGGGCAGGAGCTGCTGTGTGGCAGATGTGGGTCAGATCTATGGTGTAGGAGCTGCTGTGGGGCTGATGTGGGTCAGATGTATGGTGCAGGAGCTGCTGTGGTTAAGATCTATTTGGCAGGATCTGCTGTGGGGCAGATTTGGGTCAGATCTATGGGGCAGGAGCTGCAGTGGAGATGATGTACGTCAGATCTATGCGGCAGGAGCTGCTGTGGGGCTGATGTGGGTTAGATCTACGGGGCAGGAGCTGTTGTGGGGCTGATGGGGGTCAGATCTATGGGGCAGGAGCTACTGTGTGGCTGATGGGGGTCAGATCTATGGGGCAGGAGCTACTGTGGGGCTGATGTTGGTCTGATCTATGGGGCAGGATCTGCTGTGGGGCTGATGTGGGTTAGATCTATGGGGCAGGAGCTGTTGTGGGGCTGATGGGGGTCAGATCTATGGTGCAGGAGCTACTGTGCGTCAGATTTATGAGTCAGGAGCTGCTGTGTGGCTGATGTGGGTCAGATCTATGGAGCAGGAGCTGCTGTGGGGCATATGTGGGTCAGACCTATGGGGCAGAGCTGCTCTTGGGAACATGTGGGTCAGATCTATGGGGCAGGAGCTGCTGTGGGGCTGATGTGGGTCAGATCTATAGGGCAGGAGCTGCTGTGCGACAGATGTGGGTCAGATCTATGGGGCAGGAGCTGCTGTGGGGCTGATGTGGGTTAGATCTATGGGGCAGGAGATGCTGTGGGTCAGATCTATAGGGCAGGAGCTGCTGTGGGGAACATGTGGGTCAGGTCTATGGGGCAGGAGCTGCTGTTGGGCAGATGTGGGTCAGATCTATGCGTCAGCAGCTCCTGTGGGTCTGATGTGGGTCAGATCTATGGGGCAGGAGCTGCTGTGGGGCTGATGTGGGTAATATCTATGGGGCAAGAACAGATGTGGGCCTGATGTTGGTCAGATTTATGGAGCAGGAGCTGCTGTGTTGCAGATGTGGGTCAGATCTATGGTGCAGGAGCTGCTGTGGTGCAGATGTGGGTCAGAGCTATGGTGTAGGAGCTGCTGTGGGGCTGATGTGGGTCAGATCTATGGGGCAGGTGCTGCTGTGCGACATATGTGGGTCAGATCTATGGTGCAGGAGCTGCTGTGGGATATATGTAGGGCTTATCAATGGGGCAGGAGCTGCTGTGAGGCTGATGGGTGTTAGATCTATGGGGAGGAGCTGCTGTGGTGCAGATGTGGGTCAGAGCTATGGGGCAGGAGCTGCTGTGTGGAAGATGTGGGTCAGATCTATGGTGTAGGAGCTGCTGTGGGGCTGATGTGGGTCAGATCCTTGGGGCTGAAGCTGCTGTGGGTCATATCTATTGGGCAGCAGCTGCTTTACATATGATGTGTGTCAGATCTATGGGGCAGGAGCTGCTGTGGGGGTGATGTTGGTCTGATCTATGGGGCAGGAGCTGCTGCGGGGCTGATTTGGGTCAGATCTATGGGGCAGGAGCTGCTGTGGGGCTGATGTGGGTTAGATCTATGGGGCAAGATCTGTTGTGGGGCTGATGGGGGTCAGATCTATGGGGAAGGAGCTACTGTGGGGCTGATGGGGTT
This sequence comes from Coturnix japonica, assembly GCF_054131305.1. Lineage (NCBI taxonomy): Eukaryota > Metazoa > Chordata > Aves > Galliformes > Phasianidae > Coturnix > Coturnix japonica. Next base: position 13,082,132 of record NC_140671.1, on the reverse strand, counting down.
CAGGTCTATGGGGCAGGAGCTACTGTGGGGCTGATGTTGGTCTGATCTATGGGGCAGGAGCTGCTGTGCGACAGATGTGGGTCAGATCTATGGGGCAGGTGCTGCTGTGCGACATATGTGGGTCAGATCTATGGGGCAGGATCTTCTGTGGGGCTGATGTGGGAAAGATCTATGGGGCAGGAGCTGTTGTGGGGCTGATGGGGGTCAGATCTATGGGGCAGGAGCTACTGTGGGGCAAATGTGGGTCAGATCTATGGGGCAGGAACAGATGTGGGCCTGATGTTGGTCAGATTTATGGGGCAGGAGCTGCTGTGTTGCAGATGTGGGTCAGATCTATGGTGCAGGAGCTGCTGTGGGGCAGATGTAGGGCATATCTATGGGGCAGGAGCTGCTGTGAGGCTGATGGGTGTTAGATCTATGGGGAGGAGCTGCTGTGGTGCAGATGTGGGTCAGAGCTATGGGCAGGAGCTGCTGTGGGGCAGAAGTGGGTAAGATCTATGGGGTAGGAGATGGTGTGTGGCAGATGTGGGTCAGATCTATGGTGTAGGAGCTGCTGTGGGGCAGATTTGTGTCAGATCTATGGGGCAGGAGCTGCTGTGTGGCAAATGTGGGTCAGATCTATGGGGCAGGAGCTACTGTGGGGCACATGTGGGTCAGACCTATGGGGCAGAAGCTGCTGAGGGGATGATGTATGTCAGATCTATGGGGCAGGAGTTGCTGTGGGGCAGATGAGGGACATATCTATGGTGTAAAATCTGCTGTTGGACTGATGTGGGTTAGATCTATGGGGCAGGAGCTGTTGTGGGGCTGATGGTGGTCAGATCTATGGGCCAGGAGCTGCTGCGGGGCTGATTTGGGTCAGATCTATGGGTCAGCAGCTGCTGTGGGGCACATGTGTGTCAGACCTATGGGGCAGAAGCTGCAGAGGGGATGATGTGGGTCAGATCAATGAGTTTGGAGCTGCTGTGGGGCACATGTGGGTCAGATCTACGGGCCAGGAGCTGCTGCTGGGCTGATTTGGGTCAGATCTATGGGGCAGGAGCTGCTGTGGGGCTGATGTGGGTCAGATCTATGGGGCAGGAGCTGCTGTGGGTCAGATCTATGGGGCAGGAGATGCTTTGGGGCAGATTTTAGTCAGATCTATGGGGCAGGAGTTGCTGTGGGTCTGATGTGGGTCAGATCCTTGGGGCTGAAGCTGCTGTGGGTCATATCTATTGGGCAGCAGCTGCTTTACATATGATGTGTTTCAGATCAATGGGGCAGGAGCTGCTCGGCGGCGGCTACTAGAGGTCGCTGCCTATGCGGCTCGACTAGGTCGGCACGGTCTACCCGGCTCCGAGCGGGCCGTGGTGCTCAGCGGCGGCTACTAGAGGTCTCTGCCTATGCGGCTTGACTAGGTCGGCACAGTCTACCCGGCTCCGAGCGGGCCGTGGTGCTCGGCGGCGGCTGCTAGAGGTCGCTGGCTATGCGGCTCGCCTAGTTCGGCACGGTCTACCCGGCTCCGAGCGGGCCGTGGTGCTCCGGAGCTTGCTGGGGGGTCGCTGTAGTTTCTTACCTACCGCTACGTCGATGTAGAGCGCCGCTTACCCTCGGCGCCGCTGCCGGTAGTCGGCGCCGTTCTTTTCCGAAGCCGTTTTTTCTTACGCCTTCCGTTTTCGTCTGCAGGAGCGAGCGCGTGCTCGTCTCCAGAGGCGGCAACGAGCGGGTGCAGGCGAGCGCGGTTGAGCGCCGGGCTGTGGATTTTTTCGGTTGCGGCTTCCCGCCGCTCTTTCGCCATCCCTCGCTACGCGGCCTGCCCGCAGTCCGGATTTCCGGCTCGAACGGACCCCGCTCAAGTGCGCCGGCACGGTCCAACCGCTCCCGGCGGGCACCGCTCGGCTCGGACGTTCCTCGGAATCAGCCAAATGTCGCTCCCGTGGCGTCTCCGCAGGCAAAAACGCATAGCCGGCGCCGCAAAGCTCGCGAGCCGCACCGAGCCGGGGAAACCGTGCCGTGGAGCAGCTGTGGGGCTGATGTGGGTCAGATCTATGGGGCAGGAGCTGCTGTGGGTCAGATCTATGGGGCAGGAACAGATGTGGGCCTGATGTTGGTCAGATTTATGGAGCAGGAGCTGCTGTGTTGCAGATGTTGGTCAGATCTAAGTTGCAGGAGCTGCTGTGGAGCAGATATAGGGCATATCTATGGGGCAGGAACTGCTGTGAGGCTGATGGGTGTTAGATCTATGGGGAGGAGCTGCTGTGGTGCAGATGTGGGTCAGAGCTATGGGGCAGGAGCTGCTGTGGGGCAGAAGTGGGTAAGATCTATGGGGTAGGAGATGGTGTGTGGCATATGTGGGTCAGATCTATGGTGTAGGAGCTGCTGTGGGGCTGATGTGGCTGAGATCTATGGTGTAGGAGCTGCTGTGCAGCTGATGTGGTTCAGATCTATGGGCAGGAGCTTATGTAGGGAAGATTTGGGTCTGATCTATGGGTTAGGAACTGCTGTGGTTCAGATCTATGGGGCAGGAGCAGCTGTGGGGCACATGTGGGTCAGATCTATGGGTTAGGTGCTGCTTTGGGGAAAATGTGGGTCAGATCTATGGGGCAGGAGCTACTGTGGGGCACATGTGGGTCAGACCTATGGGGCAGGAGCTGCTGTGCGACATATGTGGGTCAGATCTATGGGGCAGGAGTTGCTGTGGGGCAGATGAGGGACATATCTATGGTGCAAAATCTGCTGTTGGACTGATGTGGGTCAGATCTATAAGTTTGGAGCTGCTGTGGAGCACATGTGTGTCAGATCTATGGGGCAGGAGCTGCTGTGGTTAAGATCTATTTGGCAGGATCTGCTGTGGGGCAGATTTGGGTCAGATCTATGGGGCAGGAGCTGCTGTGTGGCAAATGTGGGTCAGATCTATGGGGCAGGAGCTGCTGTGGGTCAGATCTATGGGGCAGGAACAGATGTGGGCCTGATGTTGGTCAGATTTATGGAGCAGGAGCTGCTGTGTTGCAGATGTGGGTCAGATCTGTGGTGCAGGAGCTGCTGTGGGGCAGATGTAGGGCTTATCTATGGGGCAGGAGCTGCTGTGAGGCTGATGGGTGTTAGATCTATGGGGAGGAGCTGCTGTGGTGCAGATGTGGGTCAGAGCTATGGGGCAGGAGCTGCTGTGGGGCAGAAGTGGGTAAGATCTATCGGGTAGGAGATGGTGTGTGGCAGATGTGGGTCAGATCTATGGTGTAGGAGCTGCTGTGGGGCTGATGTGGGTCAGATCTATGGGGCAGGAGCTGCTGTGGTTAAGATCTATTTGGCAGGATCTGCTGTGGGGCAGATTTGGGTCAGATCTAAGGGGCAGGAGCTGCTGTGTGGCAAATGTGGGTCAGATCTATGGGTCAGGAGCTGCTTTGTGGCAGATGTAGGGCTTATCTATGGGGCAGGAGCTGCTGTGAGGCTGATGGGTGTTAGATCTATGGGGAGGAGCTGCTGTGGTGCAGATGTGGGTCAGAGCTATGGGGCAGGAGCTGCTGTGTGGCAGATGTGGGTCAGATCTATGGTGTAGGAGCTGCTGTGGGGCTGATGTGGGTCAGATCTATGGTGCAGGAGCTGCTGTGGTTAAGATCTATTTGGCAGGATCTGCTGTGGGGCAGATTTGGGTGAGATCTATGGGGCAGGAGCTGCAGTGGAGATGATGTACGTCAGATCTATGGGGCAGGAGCTGCTGTGGGGCTGCTGTGGGTCAAATCAATGGGGCAGAGCTGCTCTTGGGAACATGTGGGTCAGATCTATGGGGCAGGAGCTGCTGTGGGGCTGATGTGGGTCAGATCTATAGGGCAGGAGCTGCTGTGCGACAGATGTGGTTCAGATCTATGGGGCAGGAGCTGCTGTGGGGCTGATGTGGGTCAGGTCCTTGGGGCTGAAGCTGCTGTGGGTCATATCTATTGGGCAGCAGCTGCTTTACATATGATGTGTGTCAGGTCTATGGGGCAGGAGCTGCTGTGGGCCTGATGTGGGTTAGATCTACGGGGCAGGAGCTGTTGTGGGGCTGATGGGGGTCAGATCTATGGGGCAGGAGCTACTGTGCGGCTGATGGGGGTCAGATCTATGGGGCAGGAGCTACTGTGGGGCAGATGTTGGTCTCATCTATGGGGCAGGAGCTGCTGTGCGACAGATGTGTGTCAGATCTATGGGGCAGGATCTGCTGTGGGGCTGATGTGGGAAAGATCTATGGGGCAGGAGATGCTTTGGGGCAGATGTGGGTCAGATCTATGGGGCAGGAGCTGCTGTGGGGCTGATGTGGGTCAGATCCTTGGGGCTGAAGCTGCTGTGGGTCATATCTAATGGGCTGCAGCTGCTTTACATATGATGTGTCTCAGATCTATGGGGCAGGAGCTGCTGTGGGGCTGATGTTGGTCTGATCTATGGGGCAGGAGCTGCTGCGGGGCTGATGGGGGTCAGATCTATGGGGCAGGAGCTGCTGTGGGGCAGATGTAGGGCTTATCTATGGGGCAGGAGCTGCTGTGAGGCTGATGGGTGTTAGATCTATGGGGAGGAGCTGCTGTGGTGCAGATGTGGGTCAGAGCTATGGGGCAGGAGCAGCTGTGGGTCAGAAGTGGGTAAGATCTATGGGGTAGGAGATGGTGTGTGGCAGATGTGGGTCAGATCTATGGTGTAGGAGCTGCTGTGGGGCTGACGTGGGTCAGATCTATGGGGCAGGAGCTGCTGTGGTTAAGATCTATTTGGCAGGATCTGCTGTGCGACAGATTTGGGTCAGATCTATGGGGCAGGAGCTGCAGTGGAGATGATGTACGTCAGATCTATGGGGCAGGAGCTGCTGTGGGGCTGCTGTGGGTCAGATCTATGGGGCAGGAGCTGCTTTACATATGATGTGTGTCAGATCTATGGGGCCGGAGCTGCATTGGGGCTGATGGGGGTCAGATCTATGGGGCAGGAGCTACTGTGGGTCTGAAGTGGGTCAAATCAATGGGGCAGAGCTGCTCTTGGGAACATGTGGGTCAGATCTATGGGGCAGGAGCTGCTGTGGGGCTGATGTGGGTCAGATCTATGGGGCAGGAGCTGCTGTGGGGCTGATGTTGGTCTGATCTATGGGGCAGGAGCTGCTGCGGGGCTGATTTGAATCAGATCTATGGGGCAGGAGCTGCTGTGGGGCTGATGTGGATTAGATCTATGGGGCAGGAGCTGTTGTGGGGCTGATGGGGGTCAGATCTATGGGGCAGGAGATGCTGTGGGTCAGATCTATGTGGCAGGAGCTGCTGTGGGGCAGATGTGGGTCAGATCTATGGGTCAGCAGCTGCTGTGGGTCTGCTGTGGGTCAGATCTATGGGGCAGGAACAGATGTGGGCCTGATGTTGGTCAGATTTATGGAGCAGGAGCTGCTGTGTTGCAGATGTGGGTCAGATCTATGGTGCAGGAGCTGCTGTGGGGCAGATGTAGGGCTTATCTATGGGGCAGGAGCTGCTGTGAGGCTGATGGGTGTTAGATCTATGGGGAGGAGCTGCTGTGGTGCAGATGTGGGTCAGAGCTATGGGGCAGGAGCTGCTGTGTGGCAGAAGTGGGTAAGATCTATGGGGTAGGAGATGGTGTGTGGCAGATGTGGGTGAGATCTATGGTGTAGGAGATGCTGTGGGGCGGATGTGGGTCAGATCTATGGGGCAGCAGCTGCTGTGGTTAAGATCTATTTGGCAGGAGCTACTGTGGGGCCGATTTGAGTCAGATCTATGGGGCAGGAGCTGCTGTGGGGCATATGTGGGTCAGATCTATATGGCAGGAGCTGCTGTGGGGCACATGTGGGTCAGACCTATGGGGCAGGAGCTGCTCTTGGGAACATGTGGGTCAGAGCTATGGGGCAGGAGCTGCTGTGTGGCAGATGTGGGTCAGATCTATGGTGTAGGAGCTGCTGTGGGGCTGATGTGGGTCAGATCTATGGTGCAGGAGCTGCTGTGGTTAAGATCTATTTGGCAGGATCTGCTGTGGGGCAGATTTGGGTCAGATCTATGGGGCAGGAGCTGCAGTGGAGATGATGTACGTCAGATCTATGGGGCAGGAGCTGCTGTGGGGCTGCTGTGGGTTAGATCTACGGGGCAGGAGCTGTTGTGGGGCTGATGGGGGTCAGATCTATGGGGCAGGAGCTACTGTGGGGCTGATGGGGGTCAGATCTATGGGGCAGGAGCTACTGTGGGGCTGATGTTGGTCTCATCTATGGGGCAGGAGCTGCTGTGCGACATATGTGTCTCAGATCTATGGGGCCGGAGCTGCAGTGGGGCTGATGGTGGTCAGATCTATGGGGCAGGAGCTACTGTGGGTCTGAAGTGGGTCAAATCAATGGGGCAGAGCTGCTCTTGGGAACATGTGGGTCAGATCTATGGGGAGGAGCTGCTGTGGGGCTGATGTGGGTCAGATCTATGGGGCAGGAGCTACTGTGGGGCTGATGTTGGTCTGATCTATGGGGCAGGAGCTGCTGCGGGGCTGATTTGGGTCAGATCTATGGGGCAGGAGCTGCTGTGGGGCTGATGTGGGTTAGATCTATGGGGCAGGAGCTGTTGTGGGGCTGATGGGGGTCAGATCTATGGGGCAGGAGCTACTGTGGGTCAGATTTATGAGTCAGGAGCTGCTGTGTGGCTGATGTGGGTCAGATCTATGGGGCAGGAGCTGCTGTGGGGCATATGTGGGTCAGATCTATATGGCAGGAGCTGCTGTGGGGCACATGTGGGTCAGACCTATGGGGCAGGAGTTGCTGTGGGGCAGATGAGGGACATATCTATGGTGCAAAATCTGCTGTTGGACTGATGTGGGTCAGATCTATGAGTTTGGAGCTGCTGGGGGGCACATGTGGGTCAGATCAATGGGCCAGGAGCTGCTGTGGGTCTGATGTGGGACAGATCTATGGGGCAGGAGCTGCTGTGGGGCTGCTGTGAGTTAGATCTATGGGTCAGGAGATGTTGTGGGTCATATCTATTGGGCAGCAGCTACTGTACATATGATGTGTGTCAGATCTATGGGGCCGGAGCTGCAGTGGGGCCGATGGGGGTCAGATCTATGGGCAGGAGCTACTCTGGGGCTGATGTGGGTCAAATCAATGGGGCAGAGCTGCTCTTGGGAACATGTGGGTCAGATCTATGGGGCAGGAGATGCTGTGGGTCAGATCTATGGGGCAGGACCTGCTGTGGGGAACATGTGGGTCAGGTCTATGTGGCAGGAGCTGCTGTGGGGCAGATGTGGGTAAGATCTATGGGTCAGCAGCTGCTGTGGGTCTGCTGTGGGTCAGATCTATGGGGCAGGAACAGATGTGGGCCTGATGTTGGTCAGATTTATGGAGCAGGAGCTGCTGTGTTGCAGATGTGGGTCAGATCTATGGTGCAGGAGCTGCTGTGGGGCAGATGTAGGGCATATCTATGGGGCAGGAGCTGCTGTGAGGCTGATGGGTGTTAGATCTATGGGGAGGAGCTGCTGTGGTGCAGATGTGGGTCAGAGCTATGGGGCAGGAGCTGCTGTGTGGCAGATGTGGGTCAGATCTATGGTGTAGGAGCTGCTGTGGGGCTGATGTGGGTCAGATCTATGGGGCAGGTGCTGCTGTGCGACATATGTGGGTCAGATCTATGGGGCAGGATCTGCTGTGGGGCTGATGTGGGAAAGATCTATGGGGCAGGAGATGCTTTGGGGCAGATGTGGGTCAGATCTATGGGGCAGGAGTTGCTGTGGGGCTGATGTGTGTCAGATCCTTGGGGCTGAAGCTGCTGTGGGTCATATCTATTGGGCAGCAGCTGCTTTACATATGATGTGTGACAGATCTATGGGGCAGGAGCTGCTGTGGGACTGATGTGGGTTAGATCTATGGGGCAGGAGCTGTTGTGGGGCTGTTGGGGGTCAGATCTATGGGGCAGGAGCTGATGTGGGGCTGATGTGGGAAAGATCTATTGGGCAGGAGCTGCTGTGGGCCTGATGTGGGTTAGATCTACGGGGCAGGAGCTGTTGTGGGGCTGATGGGGGTCAGATCTATGGGGTAGGAGCTACTGTGGGGCTGATGTTGGTCTCATCTATGGGGCAGGAGCTGCTGTGCGACAGATGTGTGTCAGATCTATGGGGCAGGATCTGCTGTGGGACTGATGTGGGAAAGATCTATGGGGTAGGAGATGATTTGGGGCAGATGTGGGTCAGATCTATGGGGCAGGAGCTGCTGTGGGGCTGATGTGGGTCAGATCCTTGGGGCTGAAGCTGCTGTGGGTCATATCTAATGGGCAGCAGCTGCTTTACATATGATGTGTGTCAGATCTATGGGGCAGGAGCTGCTGTGGGGCTGATGTTGGTCTGATCTATGGGGCAGGAGCTGCTGCGGGGCTGATGGGGGTCAGATCTATGGGGCAGGAGCTGCTGTGGGGCTGATGTGGGTCAGATCTATGGGGCAGGAGCTGTTGTGGGGCTGATGGGGGTCAGATCTATGGGGCAGGAGCTGCTGTGGGTCAGATCTATGGGGCAGGAACAGATGTGGGCCTGATGTTGGTCAGATTTATGGAGCAGGATCTGCTGTGTTGCAGATGTGGGTCAGGTCTATGGGGCAGGAGCTGCTGTGGGGCAGATGTAGGGCATATCTATGGGGCAGGAGCTGCTGTGAGGCTGATGGGTGTTAGATCTATGGGGAGGAGCTGCTGTGGTGCAGATGTGGGTCAGAGCTATGGGGCAGGAGCTGCTGTGGGTCAGAAGTTGGTAAGATCTATGGGGTAGGAGATGGTGTGTGGCAGATGTGGGTCAGATCTATGGTGTAGGAGCTGCTGTGGGGCTGACGATGGGTCTGATCTATGGGGCAGGAGCTGCTGTGGTTAAGATCTATTTGGCAGGATCTGCTGTGCGACAGATTTGGGTCAGATCTATGGGGCAGGAGCTGCAGTGGAGATGATGTACGTCAGATCTATGGGGCAGGAGCTGCTGTGGGGCTGCTGTGGGTTAGATCTATGGGGCAGGAGCTGTTGTGGGTCATATCTATTGGGCAGCAGCTGCTTTACATATGATGTGTGTCAGATCTATGGGGCCGGAGCTGCAGTGGGGCTAATGGGGGTCAGATCTATGGGGCAGGAGCTACTGTGGGTCTGAAGTAGGTCAAATCAATGGGGCAGAGCTGCTCTTGGGAACATGTGGGTCAGATCTATGGGGCAGGATCTGCTGTGGGGCTGATGTGGGTCAGATCTATGGGGCAGGAGCTACTGTGGGGCTGATGTTGTTCTGATCTATGGGGCAGGAGCTGCTGCGGGGCTGATTTGGGTCAGATCTATGGGGCAGGAGCTGCTGTGGGGCTGATGTGGGTTAGATCTATGGGGCAGGAGCTGTTGTGGGGCTGATGGGGGTCAGATCTATGGGGCAGGAGCTACTGTGGGTAAGATTTATGAGTCAGGAGCTGCAGTGTGGCTGATGTGGGTCATATCTATGGGGCAGGAGCTGCTGTGGGGCATATGTGGGTCAGATCTATATGGCATGAGCTGCTGTGGGGCACATGTGGGTCAGACCTATGGGGCAGGAGTTGCTGTGGGGCAGATGAGGGACATATCTATGGTGCAAAATCAGCTGTTGGACTTATGTGGGTCAGATCTATGAGTTTGGAGCTGCTGTGGGGCACATGTGGGTCAGATCAATGCGCCAGGAGCTGCTGTGGGTCTGATGTGGGACAGATCTATGGGGCAGGAGCTGCTGTGGGGCTGCTGTGTGTTAGAACTATGGGGCAGGAGCTGTTGTGGGTCATATCTATTGGGCAGCAGCTGCTTTACATATGATGTGTATCAGATCTATGGGGCAGGAGCTACTCTGGGGCTGATGTGGGTCAAATCAATGGGGCAGAGCTGCTCTTGGGAACATGTGGGTCAGATCTATGGGGCAGGAGCTGCTGTGGGGAACATGTGGGTCAGGTCTATGGGGCAGGAGCTGCTGTGGGGCAGATGTGGGCAGATCTATGTGGCAGGAGCTGCTGTGGGTCAGATCTATGGGGCAGGAACAGATGTGGGCCTGATGTTGGTCAGATTTATGGAGCAGGAGCTGCTGTGTTGCAGATGTGGGTCAGATCTATGGTGCAGGAGCTGCTGTGGGGCAGATGTAGGGCATATATATGGGGCAGGAGCTGCTGTGAGGCTGAAGGGTGTTAGATCTATGGGGAGGAGCTGCTGTGGTGCAGATGTGGGTCAGAGCTATTGGGCAGGAGCTGCTGTGGGGCAGAAGTGGGTAAGATCTATGGGGTAGGAGATGGTGTGTGGCAGATGTGGGTCAGATCTATGGTGTAGGAGCTGCTGTGGGGCTGATGTGGGTCAGATCTATGGGGCAGGAGCTGCTGTGGTTAAGATCTATTTGGCAGGATCTGCTGTGGGGCAGATTTGAGTCAGATCTATATGGCAGGAGCTGCTGTGGGGCACATGTGTGTCAGACCTATGGGGCAGGAGCTGCTCTTGGGAACATGTGGGTCAGATCTATGGGGCAGGAGCTGCTGTGGGGCTGATGTGGGTCAGATCCTTGGGGCTGAAGCTGCTGTGGGTCATATCTAATGGGCAGCAGCTGCTTTACATATGATGTGTGTCAGATCTATGGGGCAGGAGCTGCTGTGGGGCTGATGTTGGTCTGATCTATGGGGCAGGAGCTGCTGCGGGGCTGATGGGGGTCAGATCTATGGGGCAGGAGCTGCTGTGGGGCTGATGTGGGTCAGATCTATGGGGCAGGAGTTGTTGTGGGGCTGATGGGGGTCAGATCTATGGGGCAGGAGCTGCTGTGGGTCAGATCTATGGGGCAGGAACAGATGTGGGCCTGATGTTGGTCAGATTTATGGAGCAGGATCTGCTGTGTTGCAGATGTGGGTCAGATCTATGGTGCAGGAGCTGCTGTGGGGCAGATGTAGGGCATATCTATGGGGCAGGAGCTGCTGTGAGGCTGATGGGTGTTAGATCTATGGGGAGGAGCTGCTGTGGTGCAGATGTGGGTCAGAGCTATGGGGCAGGAGCTGCTGTGGGTCAGAAGTTGGTAAGATCTATGGGGTAGGAGATGGTGTGTGGCAGATGTGGGTCAGATCTATGGTGTAGGAGCTGCTGTGGGGCTGACGATGGGTCAGATCTATGGGGCAGGAGCTGCTGTGGTTAAGATCTATTTGGCAGGATCTGCTGTGCGACAGATTTGGGTCAGATCTATGGGGCAGGAGCTGCAGTGGAGATGATGTACGTCAGATCTATGGGGCAGGAGCTGCTGTGGGGCTGCTGTGGGTTAGATCTATGGGGCAGGAGCTGTTGTGGGTCATATCTATTGGGCAGCAGCTGCTTTACATATGATGTGTGTCAGATCTATGGGGCCGGAGCTGCAGTGGGGCTGATGGGGGTCAGATCTATGGGGCAGGAGCTACTGTGGGTCTGAAGTAGGTCAAATCAATGGGGCAGAGCTGCTCTTGGGAACATGTGGGTCAGATCTATGGGGCAGGATCTGCTGTGGGGCTGATGTGGGTCAGATCTATGGGGCAGGAGCTACTGTGGGGCTGATGTTGTTCTGATCTATGGGGCAGGAGCTGCTGCGGGGCTGATTTGGGTCAGATCTATGGGGCAGGAGCTGCTGTGGGGCTGATGTGGGTTAGATCTATGGGGCAGGAGCTGTTGTGGGGCTGATGGGGGTCAGATCTATGGGGCAGGAGCTACTGTGGGTCAGATTTATGAGTCAGGAGCTGCAGTGTGGCTGATGTGAGTCATATCTATGGGGCAGGAGCTGCTGTGGGGCATATGTGGGTCAGATCTATATGGCATGAGCTGCTGTGGGGCACATGTGGGTCAGACCTATGGGGCAGGAGTTGCTGTGGGGCAGATGAGGGACATATCTATGGTGCAAAATCTGCTGTTGGACTGATGTTGGTCAGATCTATGAGTTTGGAGCTGCTGTGGGGCACATGTGGGTCAGATAAATGCGCCAGGAGCTGCTGTGGGTCTGATGTGGGACAGATCTATGGGGCAGGAGCTGCTGTGGGGCTGCTGTGGGTTAGAACTATGGGGCAGGAGCTGTTGTGGGTCATATCTATTGGGCAGCAGCTGCTTTACATATGATGTGTATCAGATCTATGGGGCCGGAGCTGCAGTGGGGCCGATGGGCGTCAGATCTATGGGGCAGGAGCTACTCTGGGGCTGATGTGGGTCAAATCAATGGGGCAGAGCTGCTCTTGGGAACATGTGGGTCAGGTCTATGGGGCAGGAGATGCTGTGGGTCAGATCTATGGGGCAGGAGCTGCTGTGGGGAACATGTGGGTCAGGTCTATGGGGCAGGAGCTGCTGTGGGGCAGATGTGGGCAGATCTATGGGGCAGGAGCTGCTGTGGGTCAGATCTATGGGGCAGGAACAGATGTGGGCCTAATGTTGGTCAGATTTATGGAGCAGGAGCTGCTGTGTTGCAGATGTGGGTCAGATCTATGGTGCAGGAGCTGCTGTGGGGCAGATGTAGGGCATATCTATGGGGCAGGAGCTGCTGTGAGGCTGATGGGTGTTAGATCTATGGGGAGGAGCTGCTGTGGTGCAGATGTGGGTCAGAGCTATTGGGCAGGAGCTGCTGTGGGGCAGAAGTGGGTAAGATCTATGGGGTAGGAGATGGTGTGTGGCAGATGTGGGTCAGATCTATGGTGTAGGAGCTGCTGTGGGGCTGATGTGGGTCAGATCTATGGGGCAGGAGCTGCTGTGGTTAAGATCTATTTGGCAGGATCTGCTGTGGGGCAGATTTGAGTCAGATCTATGGGGCAGGAGCTGCTGTGAGGCATATGTGGGTCAGATCTATATGGCAGGAGCTGCTGTGGGGCACATGTGGGTCAGACCTATGGGGCAGGAGCTGCTCTTGGGAACATGTGGGTCAGATCTATGGGGCAGGAGCTGCTGTGGGGCTGATGTGGGTCAGATCCTTGGGGCTGAAGCTGCTGTGGGTCATATCTATTGGGCAGCAGCTGCTTTACATATGATGTGTGTCAGATCTATGGGGCAGGAGCTGCTGTGGGGCTGATGTGGGTCAGATCTATGGGGCAGGAGCTACTGTTGCGCTGATGTTGGTCTCATCTATGGGGCAGGAGCTGCTGTGCGACAGATGTGGGTCAGATCTATGAGGCAGGAGCTGCTGTGCGACATATGTGGGTCAGATCTATGGGGCAGGATCTGCTGTGGGGCTGATGTGGGTTCGATCTACGGGGCAGGAGCTGCTGTGGGGCTGATGTGGGTTAGATCTATGGGGCAGGAGCTGTTGTGGGGCTGATGGGGTCAGATCTAAGAGGGCAGGAGCTACTGTGGGGCTGATGTTGGTCTGATCTATAAGGCTGGAGCTGCTGCGGGGCTGATTTGGGTCAGATCTATGGGGCAGCAGCTGCTGTGGGGCTGATATGGGTTAGATCTAGGCGGCAGGAGCTGTTGTGGGGCTGATGGGGATCAGATCTATGGGGCAGGAGATGCTGTGGGTCAGATCTATGGGGCCGGAGCTGCTGTGGGGAACATGTGGGTCAGGTCTATGGGGCAGGAGCTGCTGTGGGGCAGATGTGGGTCAGATCTATGGGTCAGCATCTGCTGTGGGCCTGATGTGGGTCAGATCTATGGGGCAGGAGCTGCTGTGGGGCTGATGTGGGTCAGATCTATGGGGCAGGAACAGATGTGGGCCTGATGTTGGTCAGATTTATGGAGCAGGATCTGCTGTGTTGCAGATGTGGGTCAGATCTATGGTGCAGGAGCTGCTGTGGGGCAGATGTAGGGCTTATCTATGGGGCAGGAGCTGCTGTGAGGCTGATGGGTGTTAGATCTATGGGGAGGAGCTCCTGTGGTGCAGATGTGGGTCAGAGCTATGGGGCAGGAGCTGCTGTGGGGCAGAAGTGGGTAAGATCTATGGGGTAGGAGATGGTGTGTGGCAGATGTGGGTCAGATCTATGGTGCAGGAGCTGCTGTGGGGCAGATGTAGGGCATATCTATGGGGCAGGAGCTGCAGTGAGGCTGATGGGTGTTAGATCTATGGGGAGGAGCTGCTGTGGTGCAGATGTGGGTCAGAGCTATGGGGCAGGAGCTGCTGTGTGGCAGATGTGGGTCAGATCTATGGTGTAGGAGCTGCTGTGGGGCTGATGTGGGTCAGATCTATGGTGCAGGAGCTGCTGTGGTTAAGATCTATTTGGCAGGATCTGCTGTGGGGCAGATTTGGGTCAGATCTATGGGGCAGGAGCTGCAGTGGAGATGATGTACGTCAGATCTATGGGGCAGGAGCTGCTGTGGGGCTGATGTGGGTTAGATCTATGGGGCAGGAGCTGTTGTGGGGCTGATGGGGGTCAGATCTATGGGGCAGGAGCTACTGTGGGGCTGATGGGGGTCAGATCTATGGGGCAGGAGCTACTGTGGGGCTGATGTTGGTCTCATCTATGGGGCAGGAGCTGCTGTGCGACAGATGTGTGTCAGATGTATGGGGCAGGTGCTGCTGTGCGACATATGTGTCTCAGATCTATGGGGCCGGAGCTGCAGTGCGGCTGATGGGGGTCAGATCTATGGGGCAGGAGCTACTGTGGGTCTGAAGTGGGTCAAATCAATGGGGCAGAGCTGCTCTTGGGAACATGTGGGTCAGATCTATGGGGAGGAGCTGCTGTGGGGCTGATGTGGGTCAGATCTATGGGGCAGGAGCTGCTGTGGTTAAGATCTATTTGGCAGGATCTGCTGTGGGGCAGATTTGGGTCAGATCTATGGGGCAGGAGCTGCAGTGGGGCTGCTGTGTGTCAGATCCTTGGGGCTGAAGCTGCTGTGGGTCATATCTATTGGGCAGCAGCTGCTTTACATATGATGTGTGACAGATCTATGGGGCAGGAGCTGCTGTGGGGCTGATGTGGGTTAGATCTATGGGGCAGGAGCTGTTGTGGGGCTGATGGGGGTCAGATCTATGGGGCAGGAGCTACTGTGGGGCACATGTGGGTCAGACCTATGGGGCAGAAGCTGAAGAGGGGATGATGTAGGTCAGATCTATGGGGCAGGATTTGCTGTGGGGAAGATGAGGGACATATCTATGGTGCAAAATCTGCTGTTGGACTGATGAGGGTCAGATCTATGAGTTTGGAGCTGCTGTGGGGCACATGTGGGTCAGATCTATGGGCCAGGAGCTGCTGCGGGGCTGATTTGGGTCAGATCTATAAGGCAGGAGCTGCTGTGGGGCTGATGTGGGTCAGATCTATGGGGCAGGAGCTGCTGTGGGTCAGATTTATGGGGCAGGAACAGATATGGGCCTGATGTTGGTCAGATTTATGGAGCAGGAGCTGCTGTGTTGCAGATGTGGGTCAGATCTATGGTGCAGGAGCTGCTGTGGGGCAGATATAGGGCATATCTATGGGGCAGGAGCTGCTGTGAGGCTGATGGGTGTTAGATCTATGGGGAGGAGCTGCTGTGGTGCAGATGTGGGTCAGAGCTATGGGGCAGGAGCTGCTGTGTGGCAGATGTGGGTCAGATCTCTGGTGTAGGAGCTGCTGTGGGGCTGATGTGGGTCAGATCTATGGTGCAGGAGCTGCTGTGGTTAAGATCTATTTGGCAGGATCTGCTGTGGGGCAGATTTGGGTGAGATCTATGGGGCAGGAGCTGCAGTGGAGATGATGTACGTCAGATCTATGGGGCAGGAGCTGCTGTGGGGCTGATGTGGGTCAGATCTATAGGGCAGGAGCTGCTGTGCGACAGATGTGGTTCAGATCTATGGGGCAGGAGCTGCTGTGGGGCTGATGTGGGTCAGGTCCTTGGGGCTGAAGCTGCTGTGGGTCATATCTATTGGGCAGCAGCTGCTTTACATATGATGTGTGTCAGATCTATGGGGCAGGAGCTGCTGTGGGCCTGATGTGGGTTAGATCTACGGGGCAGGAGCTGTTGTGGGGCTGATGGGGGTCTGATCTATGGGGCAGGAGCTGTTGTGGGGCTGATGGGGGTCAGATCTATGGGGCAGGAGCTACTTTGGGGCTGATGGGGGTCAGATCTATGGGGCAGGAGCTACTGTGGTGCTGATGTTGGTCTCATCTATGGGGCAGGAGCTGCTGTGCGACAGATGTGTGTCAGATCTATGGGGCAGGTGCTGCTGTGCGACATATGTGTGTCAGATCTATGGGGCAGGATCTGCTGTGGGGCTGATGTGGGAAAGATCTATGGGGCAGGAGATGCTTTGGGGCAGATGTGGGTGAGATCTATGGGGCAGGAGCTGCTGTGGGGCTGATGTGGGTCAGATCCTTGGGGCTGAAGCTGCTGTGGGTCATATCTAATGGGCAGCAGCTGCTTTACATATGATGTGTGTCAGATCTATGGGGCAGGAGCTGCTGTGGGGCTGATGTTGGTCTGATCTATGGGGCAGGAGCTGCTGCGGGGCTGATGGGGGTCAGATCTATGGGGCAGGAGCTGCTGTGGGGCTGATGTGGGTCAGATCTATGGGGCAGGAGCTGTTGTGGGGCTGATGGGGGTCAGATCTATGGGGCAGGAGATGCTGTGGGTCAGATCTATGGGGCAGGAGCTGCTGTGGGTCAGATCTATGGGGCAGGATATGCTGTGGGCCTGATGTTGGTCAGATTTATGGAGCAGGATCTGCTGTGTTGCAGATGTGGGTCAGATCTATGGTGCAGGAGCTGCTGTGGGGCAGATGTAGGGCATATCTATGGGGCAGGAGCTACTGTGAGGATGATGGGTGTTAGATCTATGGGGAGGAGCTGCTGTGGTGCAGATGTGGGTCAGAGCTATGGGGCAGGAGCAGCTGTGGGTCAGAAGTAGGTAAGATCTATGGGGTAGGAGATGGTGTGTGGCAGATGTGAGTCAGATCTATGGTGTAGGAGCTGCTGTGGGGCTGACGTGGGTCTGATCTATGGGGCAGGAGCTGCTGTGGTTAAGATCTATTTGGCAGGATCTGCTGTGGGGCAGATTTGGGTCAGATCTATGGGGCAGGAGCTGCAGTGGAGATGATGTACGTCAGATCTATGGGGCAGGAGCTGCTGTGGTTAAGATCTATTTGGCAGGATCTGCTGTGCGACAGATTTGGGTCAGATCTATGGGGCAGGAGCTGCAGTGGAGATGATGTACGTCAGATCTATGGGGCAGGAGCTGCTGTGGGGCTGCTGTGGGTTAGATCTATGGGGCAGGAGCTGTTGTGGGTCATATCTATAGGGCAGCAGCTGCTTTACATATGATGTGTGTCAGATCTATGGGGCCGGAGCTGCAGTGGGGCCGATGGGGGTCAGATCTATGGGGCAGGAGCTACTGTGGGGCTGATGTGGGTCAAATCAATGGGGCAGAGCTGCTCTTGGGAACATGTGGGTCAGATCTATGGGGCAGGAGATGCTGTGGGTCAGATCTATGGGGCAGGAGCTGCTGTGGGGAACATGTGGCTCAGGTCTATGTGGCAGGAGCTGCTGTGGGGCAGATGTGGGTCAGATCAATGGGTCAGCAGCTGCTGTGGGCCTGATGTGGGTCAGATCTATGGGGCAGGAGCTGCTGAGAGGCTGATGGGTGTTAGATCTATGGGGAGGAGCTGCTGTGGTGCAGATGTGGGTCAGATCTATGGGGCAGGAGCTGCTGTGGGGCAGAAGTGGGTAAGATCTATGGGGTAGGAGATGGTGTGTGGCAGATGTGGGTGAGATCTATGGTGTAGGAGCTGCTGTGGGGCTGATGTGGGTCAGATCTATGGGGCAGGAGCTGCTGTGGTTAAGATCTATTTGGCAGGATCTGCTGTGGGGCAGATTTGAGTCAGATCTATGGGGCAGGAGCTGCTGTGGGGCATATGTGGGTCAGATCTATGGGGCAGGAGCTGCAGTGGGGCACATGTGGGTCAGACCTATGGGGCAGGAGCTGCTCTTGGGAACATGTGGGTCAGATCTATAGGGCATGAGCTGCTGTGGGGCTGATGTGGGTCAGATCCTTGGGGCTGAAGCTGCTGTGGGTCATATCTATTGGGCAGCAGCTGCTTTACATATGATGTGTGTCAGATCTATGGGGCAGGAGCTGCTGTGGGGCTGATGTGGGTCAGATCTATGGGGCAGGAGCTGCTGTGTGACATATGTGTGTCAGATCTATGGGGCAGGATCTGCTGTGGGGCTGATGTGGGATAGATCTATGGGGCAGGAGATGCTTTGGGGCAGATGTGGGTCAGATGTATGGGGCAGGAGTTTCTGTGGGGCTGATGTGGGTCAGATCTATGGGGCAGGAGCTGCTGTGGGGTTATGTGGGTTAGATCTATGGGGCAGGAGCTGTTGTGGGGCTGATGGGGTCAGATCTAAGAGGGCAGGAGCTACTGTAGGGCTGATGTTGGTCTGATCTATAAGGCAGGAGCTGCTGTGGGGCTGATGTGGGTCAGATCCTTGGGGCTGAAGCTGCTGTGGGTCATATCTATTGGGCAGCAGCTGCTTTACATATGATGTGTGTCAGATCTATGGGGCAGGAGCTGCTGTGGGGCTGATGTGGGTCAGATCTATGGGGCAGGAGCTGCTGCGGGGCTGATGGGGGTCAGATCTATGGGGCAGGAGCTACTGTGGGGCTGATGGGAGTCAGATCTATGGGGCAGGAGCTACTGTGGGGCTGACGGGGGTCAGATCTATGGGGCAGGAGCTACTGTGTGGCTGATGTTGGTCTCATCTATGAGGCAGGAGCTGCTGTGCGACAGATGTAAGTCAGATCTATGGGGCAGGTACTGCTGTGCGACATATGTGGGTCAGATCTATGGGGCAGGATCTGCTGTGGGGCTGATGTGGGAAAGATCTATGGGGCAGGAGATGCTTTGGGGCAGATGTGGGTCAGATCTATGGGGCAGGAGCTGCTGTGGGGCTGATGTGTGTCAGATCCTTGGGGCGGAAGCTGCTGTGGGTCATATCTATTGGGCAGCAGCTGCTTTACATATGATGTGTGTCAGATCTATGGGGCAGGAGCTGCTGTGGGGCTGCTGTGGGTCAGATCTATGGGGCAGGAGCTGTTGTGGGTCATATCTATTGGGCAGCAGCTGCTTTACATATGATGTGTGTCAGATCTATGGGGCAGGAGCTGCTGTGGGGCTGCTGTGGGTTAGATCTATGGGGCAGGAGCTGCTGTGGGTCATATCTATTGGGCAGCAGCTGCTTTACATATGATGTGTGTCAGATCTATGGGGCAGGAGCTGCTGTGGGGCTGATGTGGGTTAGATCTATGTGGCAGGAGCTGTTGTGGGGCTGATGGGGTCAGATCTATGGGGCAGGAGCTACTGTGGGGCTGATGTTGGTCTGTTCTATGGGGCAGGAGCTGCTGCGGGGCTGATTTGGGTAAGATCTATGGGGCAGAAGCTGCTGTGGGGCTGATGTGGGTTAGATCTATGGGGCAGGAGCTGTTGTGGGGCTGATGGGGGTCAGATCTATGGGGCAGGAGATGCTGTGGGTCAGATCTATGGGGCAGGAGCTGCTGTGGGGAACATGTGGGTCAGGTCTATGGGGCAGGAGCTGCTGTTGGGCAGATGTGGGTCAGATCTAAGCGTCAGCAGCTGCTGTGGGTCTGATGTGGGTCAGATCTATGGGGCAGGAGCTGCTGTGGGGCTGATGTGGGTAATATCTATGAGGCAGGAACAGATGTGGGCCTGATGTTGGTCAGATTTATGGAGCAGGAGCTGCTGTGTTGCAGATGTGGGTAAGATCTATGGCGCAGGAGCTGCTGTGGGGCTGATGTGGGTCAGATCTATGGGGCAGGAGCTGCTGTGGTTAAGATCTATTTGGCAGGATCTGCTGTGGGGAATATTTGGGTCAGATCTATGGGGCAGGAGCTGCAGTGGAGATGATGTACGTCAGATCTATGGGGCAGGAGCTGCTGTGGGGCAGATGTAGGGCTTATCTATGGGGCAGGAGCTGCTGTGAGGCTGATGGGTGTTAGATCTATGGAGAGGAGCTGCTGTGGTGCAGATGTGGGTCAGAGCTATGGGGCCGGAGCTGCAGTGGGGCCGATGGGGGTCAGATCTATGGGGCAGGAGCTACTGTGGGGCTGATGTGGGTCAAATCAATGGGGCAGAGCTGCTCTTGGGAACATGTGGGTCAGATCTATGGGGCAGGAGCTGCTGTGGGGCTGATGTGGGTCAGATCTATGGGGCAGGAGCTACTGTGGGGCTGATGTTGGTCTGATCTATGGGGCAGGAGCTACTGTGCGACAGATGTGGGTCAGATCTATGGGGCAGGTGCTGCTGTGCGACATATGTGGGTCAGATCTATGGGGCAGGATCTGCTGTGGGGCTGATGTGGGAAAGATCTATGGGGCAGGAGATGCTTTAGGGCAGATGTGGGTCAGATCTATGGGGCAGGAGCTGCTGTGGGGCTGATGTGTGTCAGATCCTTGGGGCTGAAGCTGCTGTGGGTCATATCTATTGTGCTGCAGCTGCTTTACATATGATGTGTGTCAGATCTATGGGGCAGGAGCTGCTGTGGGGCTGATGTGGGTTAGATCTATGGGTCAGGAGCTGTTGTGGGGCTGATGGGGGTCAGATCTATGGGGCAGGAGCTACTGTGGGGCACATGTGGGTCAGACCTATGGGGCAGAAGCTGCAGAAGGGATGATGTAGGTCAGATCTATGGGGCAGGAGCTGCTGTGGGGCAGATGAGGGACATATCTATGGTGCAAAATCTGCTGTTGGACTGATGTGGGTCAGATCTATGAGTTTGTAGCTGCTGTGGGGCACATGTGGGTCAGATCTATGGGGCAGGAGCTGCTGTGGGTCAGATTTGGGTCAGATCTATGGGGCAGGAGCTGCTGTGGGTCAGATTTATGAGTCAGGAGCTGCTGTGTGGCTGATGTGGGTCAGATCTATGGGGCAGGAGCTGCTGTGGGGCATATGTGGGTCAGATCTATGGGGCAGGTGCTGCTGTGCGACATATGTGGGTCAGATCTATGGGGCAGGATCTGCTGTGGGGCTGATGTGGGTCAGATCTATGGGGCAAAAGCTGCTGTGGTTAAGATCTATTTGGCAGGATCTGCTGTGGGGAATATTTGGGTCAGATCTATGGGGCAGGAGCTGCTGTGTGGCAAATGTGGGTCAGATCTATGGGGCAGGAGCTGCTGTGGGTCAGATCTATGGGGCAGGAACAGATGTGGGCCTGATGTTGGTCAGATTTATGGAGCAGGAGCTGCTGTGTTGCAGATGTGGGTCAGATCTATGGTGCAGGAGCTGCTGTGGGGCAGATGTAGGGCTTATCTATGGGGCAGGAGCTGCTGTGAGGCTGATGGGTGTTAGATCAATGGGGAGGAGCTGCTGTGGTACAGTTGTGGGTCAGAGCTATGGGGCAGGAGCTGCTGTGTGGCAGATGTGGGTCAGATCTATGGTGTAGGAGCTGCTGTGGGGCTGATGTGGGTCAGATCTATGGGGCAGGTGCTGCTGTGCGACATATGTGGGTCAGATCTATGGGGCAGGATCTGCTGTGGGGCAGATGTGGGTAAGATCTATGGGGCAGGAGTTGCTGTGGGGCTGATGTGGGTCAGATCCTTGGGGCTGAAGCTGCTGTGGGTCATATCTATAGGGCAGCAGCTGCTTTACATATGATGTGTGTCAGATCTATGGGGCCGGAGCTGCAGTGGGGCTGATGGGGGTCAGATCTATGGGGCAGGAGCTACTGTGGGGCTGATGTGGGTCAAATCAATGGGGCAGAGCTGCTCTTGGGAACATGTGGGTCAGATCTATGGGGCAGGAGCTGCTGTGGGGCTGATGCGGGTCAGATCTATAGGGCAGGAGCTGCTGTGCGACAGATGTGGGTCAGATCTATGGGGCAGGAGCTGCTGTGGGGCTGATGTGGGTCAGATCCTTGGGGCTGAAGCTGCTGTGGGTCATATCTATTGGGCAGCAGCTGCTTTACATATGATGTGTGTCAGATCTATGGGGCAGGAGCTGCTGTGGGGCTGATGTGGGTTAGATCTATGGGGCAGGAGCTGTTGTGGGGCTGATGGGGGTCAGATCTATGGGGCAGGAGCTGCTGTGTTGCAGATGTGGGTCAGATCTATGGGGCAGGTGCTGCTGTGGGGCAGAAGTGGGTAAGATCTATGGGGTAGGAGATGGTGTGTGGCAGATGTGGGTGAGATCTATGGTGTAGGAGCTGCTGTGGGGCTGATGTGGGTCAGATCTATGGGGCAGGAGCTGCTGTGGTTAAGATCTATTTGGCAGGATCTGCTGTGGGGCAGATTTGAGTCAGATCTATGGGGCAGGAGCTGCTGTGGGGCATATGTGGGTCAGATCTATGGGGCAGGAGCTGCAGTGGGGCACATGTGGGTCAGACCTATGGGGCAGGAGCTGCTCTTGGGAACATGTGGGTCAGATCTATAGGGCATGAGCTGCTGTGGGGCTGATGTGGGTCAGATCCTTGGGGCTGAAGCTGCTGTGGGTCATATCTATTGGGCAGCAGCTGCTTTACATATGATGTGTGTCAGATCTATGGGGCAGGAGCTGCTGTGGGGCTGATGTGGGTCAGATCTATGGGGCAGGAGCTGCTGTGTGACATATGTGTGTCAGATCTATGGGGCAGGATCTGCTGTGGGGCTGATGTGGGATAGATCTATGGGGCAGGAGATGCTTTGGGGCAGATGTGGGTCAGATGTATGGGGCAGGAGTTTCTGTGGGGCTGATGTGGGTCAGATCTATGGGGCAGGAGCTGCTGTGGGGTTATGTGGGTTAGATCTATGGGGCAGGAGCTGTTGTGGGGCTGATGGGGTCAGATCTAAGAGGGCAGGAGCTACTGTAGGGCTGATGTTGGTCTGATCTATAAGGCAGGAGCTGCTGTGGGGCTGATGTGGGTCAGATCCTTGGGGCTGAAGCTGCTGTGGGTCATATCTATTGGGCAGCAGCTGCTTTACATATGATGTGTGTCAGATCTATGGGGCAGGAGCTGCTGTGGGGCTGATGTGGGTCAGATCTATGGGCCAGGAGCTGCTGCGGGGCTGATTTGGGTCAGATCTATGGGTCAGCAGCTGCTGTGGCGCACATGTGGGTCAGACCTATGGGGCAGAATCTGCAGAAGGGATGATGTGGGTCAGATCTATGGGGCAGGAGTTGCTGTGGGGCAGATGAGGGACATATCTATGGTGCAAAATATGCTGTTGGACTCATGTGGGTCAGATCTATGAGTTTGGATCTGCTGTGGGGCACATGTGGGTCAGATCTATGGGCCAGGAGCTGCTGCGGGGCTGATTTGGGTCAGATCTATGGGACAGGAGCTGCTGTGGGGCTGATGTGGGTCAGATCTATGGGGCAGGAGCTGCTGTGGGTCAGATCTATGGGGCAGGAACAGATGTGGGCCTGATGTTGGTCAGATTTATGGAGCAGGAGCTGCTGTGTTGCAGATGTGGGTCAGATCTATGGTGCAGGAGCCGCTGTGGGGCAGATGTAGGGCTTATCTATGGGGCAGGAGCTGCTGTGAGGCTGATGGGTGTTAGATCTATGGGGAGGAGCTGCTGTGGGGCTGATGTGGGTCAGAGCTATGGGGCAGGAGCTGCTGTGTGGCAGATGTGGGTCAGATCTATGGTGTAGGAGCTGCTGTGGGGCTGATGTGGGTCAGATCTACGGGGCAGGAGATGCTTTGGGGCAGATTTTAGTCAGATCTATGTGGCAGGAGCTGCTGTGGGGCTGATGTGTGTCAGATCCTTGGGGCTGAAGCTGCTGTGGGTCATATCTATTGGGAAGCAGTTGCTTTACATATGATGTGTGTCAGATCTATGGGGCAGGAGCTGCTCGGCGGCGGCTGCTAGAGGTCGCTGCCTATGCGGCTCGTTTAGGTCGGCATGGTCTACCCGGCTCCGAGCGGGCCGTGGTGCTCGGCGGCGGCTGCTAGAGGTCGCTGCCTATGCGGCTCGACTAGGTCGGCATGGTCTACCCGGCTCCGAGCGGGCCGTGGTGCTCGGCGGCGGATGCTAGAGGTCGCTGCCTATGCGGCTCGACTAGGTCGACACGGTCTACCCGGCTCTGAGCGGGCCGTGGTGCTCGGCGGCGGATGCTAGAGGTCTCTGCCTATGCGGCTCGACTAGGTCGGCACGGTCTACCCGGCTCCGAGCAGGCCGTGGTGCTCGGCGACGGCTGCTAGAGGTCGCTGCCTATGCGGCTCGACTAGGTCGGCACGGTCTACCCTGCTCCGAGCGGGCCGTGGTGCTCGGCGGCGGCTGCTAGAGGTCGCTGCCTATGCGGCTTGGCTAGGTCGGCACGGTCTACCCGGCTCCGAGCGGACCGTGGTGCTCGGCGGCGGCGGCTAGGGTTCGCTGCCCGTGCCTCTTGCGTGTAGGTGCCAGGTCTACCCGCTTTCGGCTAGGCTTTGCAGCCCTGTGAGATGGGGGGGCGCTAAAGCTTCGGAGCTTGCTGGGGGGTCTCTGTAGTTTCTTACCTACCGCTACGTCGACGTAGAGCGCCGCTTACCCTCGGCGCCGCTGCCGGTAGTCGGCGCCGTTCTTTTCCGAAGCCGTTTTTTCTTACGCCTTCCGTTTTCGTCTGCAGGAGCGAGCGCGTGCTCGTCTCCAGAGGCGGCAACGAGCGGGCGCAGGCGAGCGCGGTTGAGCGCCGGGCTGTGGATTTTTTCGGTTGCGGCTTCCCGCCGCTCTTTCGCCATCCCTCGCTACGCGGCCTGCCCGCAGTCTGGATTTCCGGCTCGAACGGACCCCGCTCAAGTGCGCCGGCACGGTCCAACCGCTCTAGGCGGGCACCGCTCGGCTCGGACGTTCCTCGGAATCAGCCAATTGTCGCTCCCGTGGCGTCTCCGCAGGCAAAAACGCATAGCCGGCGCCGCAAAGCTCGCGAGCCGCACCGAGCCGGGGAAACCGTGCCGTGGAGCAGCTGTGGGGCTGATGTGGCTGAGATCTATGGGGTAGGAGCTGCTGTGCGGCTGATGTGGGTCAGATCTATGGGCAGGAGCTGATGTAGGGAAGATTTGGGTCTGATCTATGGGTTAGGAACTGCTGTGGTTCAGATCTATGGGGCAGGAGCAGCTGTGGGGCACATGTGGGTCAGATCTATGGGTTAGGTGCTGCTTTGGGGAAAATGTGGGTCAGATCTATGGGGCAGGAGCTGCTGTGGGGCTGATGTGGGAAAGATCTATGGGGCAGGAGATGCTTTGGGGCAGATGTGGGTGAGATCTATGGGGCAGGAGCTGCTGTGGGGCTGATGTGGGTCAGATCCTTGGGGCTGAAGCTGCTGTGGGTCATATCTAATGGGCAGCAGCTGCTTTACATATGATGTGTGTCAGATCTATGGGGCAGGAGCTGCTGTGGGGCTGATGTTGGTCTGATCTATGGGGCAGGAGCTGCTGCGGGGCTGATGGGGGTCAGATCTATGGGGCAGGAGCTGCTGTGGGGCTGATGTGGGTCAGATCTATGGGGCAGGAGCTGTTGTGGGGCTGATGGGGGTCAGATCTATGGGGCAGGAGATGCTGTGGGTCAGATCTATGGGGCAGGAGCTGCTGTGGGTCAGATCTATGGGGCAGGATCTGCTGTGGGCCTGATGTTGGTCAGATTTATGGAGCAGGATCTGCTGTGTTGCAGATGTGGGTCAGATCTATGGTGCAGGAGCTGCTGTGGGGCAGATGTAGGGCATATCTATGGGGCAGGAGCTACTGTGAGGCTGATGGGTGTTAGATCTATGGGGAGGAGCTGCTGTGGTGCAGATGTGGGTCAGAGCTATGGGGCAGGAGCAGCTGTGGGTCAGAAGTAGGTAAGATCTATGGGGTAGGAGATGGTGTGTGGCAGATGTGAGTCAGATCTATGGTGTAGGAGCTGCTGTGGGGCTGACGTGGGTCTGATCTATGGGGCAGGAGCTGCAGTGGAGATGATGTACGTCAGATCTATGGGGCAGGAGCTGCTGTGGGGCTGCTGTGGGTTAGATCTATGGGGCAGGAGCTGTTGTGGGTCATATCTATAGGGCAGCAGCTGCTTT
Source organism: Coturnix japonica (assembly GCF_054131305.1). NCBI lineage: Eukaryota > Metazoa > Chordata > Aves > Galliformes > Phasianidae > Coturnix > Coturnix japonica. Next base: position 13,056,293 of record NC_140671.1, on the reverse strand, counting down.
ACATATGATGTGTGTCAGATCTATGGGGCCGGAGCTGCAGTGGGGCCGATGGGGGTCAGATCTATGGGGCAGGAGCTACTGTGGGGCTGATGTGGGTCAAATCAATGGGGCAGAGCTGCTCTTGGGAACATGTGGGTCAGATCTATGGGGCAGGAGATGCTGTGGGTCAGATCTATGGGGCAGGAGCTGCTGTGGGGAACATGTGGCTCAGGTCTATGTGGCAGGAGCTGCTGTGGGGCAGATGTGGGTCAGATCAATGGGTCAGCAGCTGCTGTGGGCCTGATGTGGGTCAGATCTATGGGGCAGGAGCTGCTGAGAGGCTGATGGGTGTTAGATCTATGGGGAGGAGCTGCTGTGGTGCAGATGTGGGTCAGATCTATGGGGCAGGAGCTGCTGTGGGGCAGAAGTGGGTAAGATCTATGGGGTAGGAGATGGTGTGTGGCAGATGTGGGTGAGATCTATGGTGTAGGAGCTGCTGTGGGGCTGATGTGGGTCAGATCTATGGGGCAGGAGCTGCTGTGGTTAAGATCTATTTGGCAGGATCTGCTGTGGGGCAGATTTGAGTCAGATCTATGGGGCAGGAGCTGCTGTGGGGCATATGTGGGTCAGATCTATGGGGCAGGAGCTGCAGTGGGGCACATGTGGGTCAGACCTATGGGGCAGGAGCTGCTCTTGGGAACATGTGGGTCAGATCTATAGGGCATGAGCTGCTGTGGGGCTGATGTGGGTCAGATCCTTGGGGCTGAAGCTGCTGTGGGTCATATCTATTGGGCAGCAGCTGCTTTACATATGATGTGTGTCAGATCTATGGGGCAGGAGCTGCTGTGGGGCTGATGTGGGTCAGATCTATGGGGCAGGAGCTGCTGTGTGACATATGTGTGTCAGATCTATGGGGCAGGATCTGCTGTGGGGCTGATGTGGGATAGATCTATGGGGCAGGAGATGCTTTGGGGCAGATGTGGGTCAGATGTATGGGGCAGGAGTTTCTGTGGGGCTGATGTGGGTCAGATCTATGGGGCAGGAGCTGCTGTGGGGTTATGTGGGTTAGATCTATGGGGCAGGAGCTGTTGTGGGGCTGATGGGGTCAGATCTAAGAGGGCAGGAGCTACTGTAGGGCTGATGTTGGTCTGATCTATAAGGCAGGAGCTGCTGTGGGGCTGATGTGGGTCAGATCCTTGGGGCTGAAGCTGCTGTGGGTCATATCTATTGGGCAGCAGCTGCTTTACATATGATGTGTGTCAGATCTATGGGGCAGGAGCTGCTGTGGGGCTGATGTGGGTCAGATCTATGGGGCAGGAGCTGCTGCGGGGCTGATGGGGGTCAGATCTATGGGGCAGGAGCTACTGTGGGGCTGATGGGAGTCAGATCTATGGGGCAGGAGCTACTGTGGGGCTGATGGGGGTCAGATCTATGGGGCAGGAGCTACTGTGTGGCTGATGTTGGTCTCATCTATGAGGCAGGAGCTGCTGTGCGACAGATGTGTGTCAGATCTATGGGGCAGGTACTGCTGTGCGACATATGTGGGTCAGATCTATGGGGCAGGATCTGCTGTGGGGCTGATGTGGGAAAGATCTAAGGGGCAGGAGATGCTTTGGGGCAGATGTGGGTCAGATCAATGGGGCAGGAGCTGCTGTGGGGCTGATGTGTGTCAGATCCTTGGGGCGGAAGCTGCTGTGGGTCATATCTATTGGGCAGCAGCTGCTTTACATATGATGTGTGTCAGATCTATGGGGCAGGAGCTGCTGTGGGGCTGCTGTGGGTCAGATCTATGGGGCAGGAGCTGTTGTGGGTCATATCTATTGGGCAGCAGCTGCTTTACATATGATGTGTGTCAGATCTATGGGCAGGAGCTGCTGTGGGGCTGCTGTGGGTTAGATCTATGGGGCAGGAGCTGCTGTGGGTCATATCTATTGGGCAGCAGCTGCTTTACATATGATGTGTGTCAGATCTATGGGGCAGGAGCTGCTGTGGGGCTGATGTGGGTTAGATCTATGTGGCAGGAGCTGTTGTGGGGCTGATGGGGTCAGATCTATGGGGCAGGAGCTACTGTGGGGCTGATGTTGGTCTGTTCTATGGGGCAGGAGCTGCTGCGGGGCTGATTTGGGTAAGATCTATGGGGCAGAAGCTGCTGTGGGGCTGATGTGCGTTAGATCTAAGGGGCAGGAGCTGTTGTGGGGCTGATGGGGGTCAGATCTATGGGGCAGGAGATGCTGTGGGTCAGATCTATGGGGCAGGAGCTGCTGTGGGGAACATGTGGGTCAGGTCTATGGGGCAGGAGCTGCTGTTGGGCAGATGTGGGTCAGATCTAAGCGTCAGCAGCTGCTGTGGGTCTGATGTGGGTCAGATCTATGGGGCAGGAGCTGCTGTGGGGCTGATGTGGGTAATATCTATGAGGCAGGAACAGATGTGGGCCTGATGTTGGTCAGATTTATGGAGCAGGAGCTGCTGTGTTGCAGATGTGGGTAAGATCTATGGTGCAGGAGCTGCTGTGGGGCAGATGTGGGTCAGATCTATGGTGTAGGAGCTGCTGTGGGGCTGATGTGGGTCAGATCTATGGGGCAGGAGCTGCTGTGGTTAAGATCTATTTGGCAGGATCTGCTGTGGGGAATATTTGGGTCAGATCTATGGGGCAGGAGCTGCAGTGGAGATGATGTACGTCAGATCTATGGGGCAGGAGCTGCTGTGGGGCAGATGTAGGGCTTATCTATGGGGCAGGAGCTGCTGTGAGGCTGATGGGTGTTAGATCTATGGGGAGGAGCTGCTGTGGTGCAGATGTGGGTAAGAGCTATGGGGCCGGAGCTGCAGTGGGGCCGATGGGGGTCAGATCTATGGGGCAGGAGCTACTGTGGGGCTGATGTGGGTCAAATCAATGGGGCAGAGCTGCTCTTGGGAACATGTGGGTCAGATCTATGGGGCAGGAGCTGCTGTGGGGCTGATGTGGGTCAGATCTATGGGGCAGGAGCTACTGTGGGGCTGATGTTGGTCTGATCTATGGGGCAGGAGCTACTGTGCGACAGATGTGGGTCAGATCTATGGGGCAGGTGCTGCTGTGCGACATATGTGGGTCAGATCTATGGGGCAGGATCTGCTGTGGGGCTGATGTGGGAAAGATCTATGGGGCAGGAGATGCTTTAGGGCAGATGTGGGTCAGATCTATGGGGCAGGAGCTGCTGTGGGGCTGATGTGTGTCAGATCCTTGGGGCTGAAGCTGCTGTGGGTCATATCTATTGTGCTGCAGCTGCTTTACATATGATGTGTGTCAGATCTATGGGGCAGGAGCTGCTGTGGGGCTGATGTGGGTTAGATCTATGGGTCAGGAGCTGTTGTGGGGCTGATGGGGGTCAGATCTATGGGGCAGGAGCTACTGTGGGGCACATGTGGGTCAGACCTATGGGGCAGAAGCTGCAGAGGGGATGATGTAGGTCAGATCTATGGGGCAGGAGCTGCTGTGGGGCAGATGAGGGACATATCTATGGTGCAAAATCTGCTGTTGGACTGATGTGGGTCAGATCTATGAGTTTGTAGCTGCTGTGGGGCACATGTGGGTCAGATCTATGGGGCAGGAGCTGCTGTGGGTCAGATTTGGGTCAGATCTATGGGGCAGGAGCTGCTGTGGGTCAGATTTATGAGTCAGGAGCTGCTGTGTGGCTGATGTGGGTCAGATCTATGGGGCAGGAGCTGCTGTGGGGCATATGTGGGTCAGATCTATGGGGCAGGTGCTGCTGTGCGACATATGTGGGTCAGATCTATGGGGCAGGATCTGCTGTGGGGCTGATGTGGGTCAGATCTATGGGGCAAAAGCTGCTGTGGTTAAGATCTATTTGGCAGGATCTGCTGTGGGGAATATTTGGGTCAGATCTATGGGGCAGGAGCTGCTGTGTGGCAAATGTGGGTCAGATCTATGGGGCAGGAGCTGCTGTGGGTCAGATCTATGGGGCAGGAACAGATGTGGGCCTGATGTTGGTCAGATTTATGGAGCAGGAGCTGCTGTGTTGCAGATGTGGGTCAGATCAATGGTGCAGGAGCTGCTGTGGGGCAGATGTAGGGCTTATCTATGGGGCAGGAGCTGCTGTGAGGCTGATGGGTGTTAGATCAATGGGGAGGAGCTGCTGTGGTACAGTGGTGGGTCAGAGCTATGGGGCAGGAGCTGCTGTGTGTCAGATGTGGGTCAGATCTATGGTGTAGGAGCTGCTGTGGGGCTGATGTGGGTCAGATCTATGGGGCAGGTGCTGCTGTGCGACATATGTGGGTCAGATCTATGGGGCAGGATCTGCTGTGGGGCTGATGTGGGAAAGATCTATGGGGCAGGAGATGGTTTGGGGCAGATGTGGGTAAGATCTATGGGGCAGGAGTTGCTGTGGGGCTGATGTGGGTCAGATCCTTGGGGCTGAAGCTGCTGTGGGTCATATCTATAGGGCAGCAGCTGCTTTACATATGAGGTGTGTCAGATCTATGGGGCCGGAGCTGCAGTGGGGCTGATGGGGGTCAGATCTATGGGGCAGGAGCTACTGTGGGGCTGATGTGGGTCAAATCAATGGGGCAGAGCTGCTCTTGGGAACATGTGGGTCAGATCTATGGGGCAGGAGCTGCTGTGGGGCTGATGCGGGTCAGATCTATAGGGCAGGAGCTGCTGTGCGACAGATGTGGGTCAGATCTATGGGGCAGGAGCTGCTGTGGGGCTGATGCGGGTCAGATCTATAGGGCAGGAGCTGCTGTGCGACAGATGTGGGTTAGATCTATGGGGCAGGAGCTGCTGTTGGGCAGATGTGGGTCAGATCTATGCGTCAGCAGCTGCTGTTGGGCAGATGTGGGTCAGATCTATGGGGCAGGAGCTGCTGTGTTGCAGATGTGGGTCAGATCTATGGGGCAGGTGCTGCTGTGGGGCAGAAGTGGGTAAGATCTATGGGGTAGGAGATGGTGTGTGGCAGATGTGGGTCAGATCTATGGTGTAGGAGCTGCTGTGGGGCTGATGTTGGTCAGATCTATGGGGCAGGAGCTGCTGTGGTTAAGATCTATTTGGCAGGATCTGCTGTGGGGAATATTTGGGTCAGATCTATGGGGCAGGAGCTGCTGTGTGGCAAATGTGGGTCAGATCTATGGGGCAGGAGCTGCTGTGGGTCAGATCTATGGGGCAGGAACAGATGTGGGCCTGATGTTGGTCAGATTTATGGAGCAGGAGCTGCTGTGTTGCAGATGTGGGTCAGATCTATGGTGCAGGAGCTGCTGTGGGGCAGATGTAGGGCATATCTATGGGGCAGGAGCTGCTGTGAGGCTGATGGGTGTTAGATCTATGGGGAGGAGCTGCTGTGGTGCAGATGTGGGTCAGAGCTATGGGGCAGGAGCTGCTGTGTGGCAGATATGGGTCAGATCTATGGTGTAGGAGCTGCTGTGGGGCTGATGTGGGTCAGATCTATGGGGCAGGTGCTGCTGTGCGACATATGTGGGTCAGATCTATGGTGCAGGAGCTGCTGTGGGGCATATGTAGGGCTTATCTATGGGGCAGGAGCTGCTGTGAGGCTGATGGGTGTTAGATCTATGGGGAGGAGCTGCTGTGGGGCACATGTGGGTCAGATCTATGGGCCAGGAGCTGCTGCGGGGCTGATTTGGGTCAGATCTATGGGTCAGCAGCTGCTGTGGCGCACATGTGGGTCAGACCTATGGGGCAGAATCTGCAGAGGGGATGATGTGGGTCAGATCTATGGGGCAGGAGTTGCTGTGGGGCAGATGAGGGACATATCTATGGTGCAAAATATGCTGTTGGACTCATGTGGGTCAGATTTTTGAGTTTGGATCTGCTGTGGGGCACATGTGGGTCAGATCTATGGGCCAGGAGCTGCTGCGGGGCTGATTTGGGTCAGATCTATGGGACAGGAGCTGCTGTGGGGCTGATGTGGGTCAGATCTATGGGGCAGGAGCTGCTGTGGGTCAGATCTATGGGGCAGGAACAGATGTGGGCCTGATGTTGGTCAGATTTATGGAGCAGGAGCTGCTGTGTTGCAGATGTGGGTCAGATCTATGGTGCAGGAGCCGCTGTGGGGCAGATGTAGGGCTTATCTATGGGGCAGGAGCTGCTGTGAGGCTGATGGGTGTTAGATCTATGGGGAGGAGCTGCTGTGGGGCTGATGTGGGTCAGAGCTATGGGGCAGGAGCTGCTGTGTGGCAGATGTGGGTCAGATCTATGGTGTAGGAGCTGCTGTGGGGCTGATGTGGGTCAGATCTACGGGGCAGGAGATGCTTTGGGGCAGATTTTAGTCAGATCTATGTGGCAGGAGCTGCTGTGGGGCTGATGTGTGTCAGATCCTTGGGGCTGAAGCTGCTGTGGGTCATATCTATTGGGAAGCAGTTGCTTTACATATGATGTGTGTCAGATCTATGGGGCAGGAGCTGCTCGGCGGCGGCTGCTAGAGGTCGCTGCCTATGCGGCTCGTTTAGGTCGGCATGGTCTACCCGGCTCCGAGCGGGCCGTGGTGCTCGGCGGCGGCTGCTAGAGGTCGCTGCCTATGCGGCTCGACTAGGTCGGCATGGTCTACCCGGCTCCGAGCGGGCCGTGGTGCTCGGCGGCGGATGCTAGAGGTCGCTGCCTATGCGGCTCGACTAGGTCGACACGGTCTACCCGGCTCTGAGCGGGCCGTGGTGCTCGGCGGCGGCTGCTAGAGGTCTCTGCCTATGCGGCTCGACTAGGTCGGCACGGTCTACCCGGCTCAGGGCAGGCCGTGGTGCTCGGCGACGGCTGCTAGAGGTCGCTGCCTATGCGGCTCGACTAGGTCGGCACGGTCTACCCTGCTCCGAGCGGGCCGTGGTGCTCGGCGGCGGCTGCTAGAGGTCGCTGCCTATGCGGCTTGGCTAGGTCGGCACGGTCTACCCGGCTCCGAGCGGGCCGTGGTGCTCGGCGGCGGCGGCTAGGGTTCGCTGCCCGTGCCTCTTGCGTGTAGGTGCCAGGTCTACCCGCTTTCGGCTAGGCTTTGCAGCCCTGTGAGATGGGGGGGCGCTAAAGCTTCGGAGCTTGCTGGGGGGTCTCTGTAGTTTCTTACCTACCGCTACGTCGACGTAGAGCGCCGCTTACCCTCGGCGCCGCTGCCGGTAGTCGGCGTCGTTCTTTTCCGAAGCCGTTTTTTCTTACGCCTTCCGTTTTCGTCTGCAGGAGCGAGCGCGTGCTCGTCTCCAGAGGCGGCAACGAGCGGGCGCAGGCGAGCGCGGTTGAGCGCCGGGCTGTGGATTTTTTCGGTTGCGGCTTCCCGCCGCTCTTTCGCCATCCCTCGCTACGCGGCCTGCCCGCAGTCTGGATTTCCGGCTCGAACGGACCCCGCTCAAGTGCGCCGGCACGGTCCAACCGCTCTAGGCGGGCACCGCTCGGCTCGGACGTTCCTCGGAATCAGCCAATTGTCGCTCCCGTGGCGTCTCCGCAGGCAAAAACGCATAGCCGGCGCCGCAAAGCTCGCGAGCCGCACCGAGCCGGGGAAACCGTGCCGTGGAGCAGCTGTGGGGCTGATGTGGCTGAGATCTATGGGGTAGGAGCTGCTGTGCGGCTGATGTGGGTCAGATCTATGGGCAGGAGCTGATGTAGGGAAGATTTGGGTCTGATCTATGGGTTAGGAACTGCTGTGGTTCAGATCTATGGGGCAGGAGCAGCTGTGGGGCACATGTGGGTCAGATCTATGGGTTAGGTGCTGCTTTGGGGAAAATGTGGGTCAGATCTATGGGGCAGGAGCTGCTGTGGGTCAGATTTGGGTCAGATCTATGGGGCAGGAGCTGCTGTGGGTCAGATTTATGAGTCAGGAGCTGCTGTGTGGCTGATGTGGGTCAGATCTATATGGCAGGAGCTGCTGTGGGGCACATGTGGGTCAGACCTATGGGGCAGAAGCTGCAGAGGGGATGATGTAGGTCAGATCTATGGGGCAGGAGTTGCTGTGGGGCAGATGAGGGACATATCTATGGTGCAAAATCTGCTGTTGGACTGATGTGGGTCAGATCTATGACTTTGGAGCTGCTGTGGGGCACATGTGGGTCAGATCTATGGGCCAGGAGCTGCTGTGGGGCTGATGTGGGTCAGATCTATGGGGCAGGAGCTGCTGTGGTTAAGATCTAATTGGCAGGATCTGCTGTGGGGCAGATTTGGGTCAGATCTATGGGGCAGGAGCTGCTGTGTGGCGAATGTGGGTCAGATCTATGGGGCAGGAGCTGCTGTGGGTCAGATCTATGGGGCAGGAACAGATGTGGGCCTGATGTTGGTCAGATTTATGGAGCAGGAGCTGCTGTGTTGCAGATGTGGGTCAGATCTATGGTGCAGGAGCTGCTGTGGGGCAGATGTAGGGCTTATCTATGGGGCAGGAGCTGCTGTGAGGCTGATGGGTGTTAGATCTATGGGGAGGAGCTGCTGTGGTGCAGATGTGGGTCAGAGCTATGGGGCAGGAGCTGCTGTGTGGCAGATGTGGGTCAGATCTATTGTGTAGGAGCTGCTGTGGGGCTGATGTGGGTCAGTTCTATGGGGCAGGAGTTGCTGTGGGGCAGATGAGGGACATATCTATGGTGCAAAATCTGCTGTTGGACTGATGTGGGTCAGATCTATGAGTTTGGAGCTGCTGTGGGGCACATGTGGGTCAGATCTATGGGCCAGGAGCTGCTGCGGGGCTGATTTGGGTCAGATCTATGGGGCAGGAGCTGCTGTGGTGCTGATGTGGGTCAGATCTATCGGGCAGGAGCTGCTGTGGGTCAGATCTATGGGGCAGGAAGAGATGTGGGCCTGATGTTGGTCAGATTTATGGAGCAGGAGCTGCTGTGTTGCAGATGTGGGTCAGATCTATGGTGCAGGAGCTGCTGTGGGGCAGATGTATGGCTTATCTATGGGGCAGGATCTGCTGTGAGGCTGATGGTTGTTAGATCTATGGGGAGGAGCTGCTGTGGTGCAGATGTGGGTCAGAGCTATGGGGCAGGAGCTGCTGTGTGGCAGATGTGGGTCAGATCTATGGTGTAGGAGCTGCTGTGGGGCTGATGTGGGTCAGATCTATGGGGCAGGAGATGCTTAGGGGCAGTTTTTAGTCAGATCTATGGGGCAGGAGTTGCTGTGGGTCTGATGTGGGTCACATCCTTGGGGCTGAAGCTGCTGTGGGTCATATCTATTGGGCAGCAGCTGCTTTACATATGATGTGTGTCAGATCTATGGGGCAGGAGCTGCTCAGCGGCGGCTTCTAGAGGTCGCTGCCTATGCGGCTCGACTAGGTCGGCACGGTCTACCCGCCTCCGAGCGGACCGTGGAGCTCGGCGGCGGCTGCTAGAGGTCGCTGCCTATGCGGCTCGACTAGGTCGGCATGGTCTACCCGGCTCAGGGCGTGCCGTGCTGCTCGGCGGCGGCTGCTAGAGGTCGTTGCCTATGCGGCTCGACTAGGTCGGCACGGTCTACCCGGCTCTGAGCGGGCCGTGGTGCTCAGCGGCGGCTGCTAGGGGTCGCTGCCTATGCGGCTCGACTAGATCGGCACGGTCTACCCGGCTCAGAGCGGGCCGTGGTGCTCGGCGGCGGCTGCTAGAGGTCGCTGCCTATGCGGCTCGCCTAGGTCGGCACGGTCTACCCGGCTCCGAGCAGGCCGTGGTGCTCGGCGGCGGCTGCTAGAGGTCGCTGCCTATGCGGCTCGACTAGGTCGGCACGGTCTAACCCAGCTCCGAGCCAGCCGTGGTGCTCGGCGGCGGCTGCTATATGTCGCTGCCTATGCGGCTCGCCTAGGTCGGCACGGTCTACCCGGCTCCGAGCGGGCCGTGGTGCTCGGCGGCGGCTGCTAGAGGTCGCTGCCTATGCGGCTCGACTAGGTCGGCACGGTCTACCCGGCTCCGAGCGGGCCGTGGTGCTCGGCGGCGGCTGCTAGAGGTCGCTGCCTATGCGGCTCGACTAGGTCGGCACGGTCTACCCGGCTCCGAGCGGGCCGTGGTGCTCCGCGGCGGCTGCTAGAGGTCGCTGCCTATGCAACTCGCCTAGGTCGGCACGGTCTACCCGGCTCAGGGCGTGCCGTGCTGCTCGGCGGCGGCTGCTAGAGGTCGCTGCCTATGCGGCTCGACTAGGTCGGCACGGTCTAACCCGGCTCCGAGCGAGCCGTGGTGCTCGGCGGCGGCTGCTATATGTCGCTGCCTATGCGGCTCGCCTAGGTCGGCACGGTCTACCCGACTCTGAGCGGGCCGTGGTGCTTGGCGGCGGCTGCTAGAGGTCGCTGCCTATGCGGCTCGACTAGGTCGGCACGGTCTTCCCGGCTCCGAGCGGGCCGTGGTGCTTGGCGGCGGCTGCTAGAGGTCGCTGCCTATGCGGCTCGACCAGGTCGGCACGGTCTACCCGGCTCCGAGTGGGCCGTGGTGCTCGGCGGTGGCTGCTAGAGGTCGCTGCCTATGCGGCTCGCCTAGGTCGGCACGGTCTACCCGGCTCAGGGCGTGCCGTGCTGCTCGGCGGCGGCTGCTAGAGGTCGTTGCCTATGCGGCTCGACTAGGTCGGCACGGTCTACCCGGCTCCGAGCGGGCCGTGGTGCTCGGCGGCGGCTGCTAGAGGTCGCTGCCTATGCAGCTCGCCTAGGACGGCACGGTCTACCCGGCTCCGAGCGGGCCGTGGTGCTCGGCGGCGGATGCTAGAGGTCGCTGCCTATGCGGCTCGACTAGGTCGGCACGGTCTACCCGGCTCCGAGCGGGCCGTGGTGCTCCGCGGCGGCTGCTATATGTCGCTGCCTATGCGGCTCGCCTAGGTCGGCACGGTCTACCCGGCTCCGAGCGGGCCGTGGTGCTCGGCGGCGGCTGCTAGAGGTCGCTGCCTATGCGGCTCGACTAGGTCGGCACGGTCTACCCGGCTCAGGGCGTGCCGTGCTGCTCGGCGGCGGCTGCTAGAGGTCGTTGCCTATGCGGCTCGACTAGGTCGGCACGGTCTACCCGGCTCCAAGTGGGCCGTGGTGCTTGGCGGCGGCTGCTAGAGGTCGCTGCCTATGCGGCTCGACTAGGTCGGCACGGTCTACCCGGCTCCGAGCGGGCCGTGGTGCTCGGCGGCGGCTGCTAGAGGTCGCTGCCTATGCGGCTCGCCTAGGTCGGCACGGTCTGCCAGGCTCAGGGCGTGCCGTGCTGCTCGGCGACGGCTGCTAGAGGTCGCTGCCTATGCGGCTCGACTAGGTCGGCACGGTCTAACCCGGCTCCGAGCGAGCCGTGGTGCTCGGCGGCGGCTGCTAGAGGTCGCTGCCTATGCAGCTCGCCTAGGTCGGCACGGTCTACCCGGCTCCGAGCGGGCCGTGGTGCTCGGCGGCGGCTGCTAGAGGTCGCTGCCTATGCGGCTCGACTAGGTCGGCACGGTCTACCCGGCTCCGAGCGGAACGTGGTACTCGGCGGCGGCGGCTAGGGGTCGCTGCCCGTGCCGCTTTCGTGTAGCTGCCAGGTCTACCCGCTTTCGGCTAGGCTTTGCCGCCCTGTGAGATGGGGGGGCGCTAAAGCTCCGGAGCTTGCTGGGGGGTCGCTGTAGTTTCTTACCTACCGCTACGTCGACGTAGAGCGCCGCTTACCCTCGGCGCCGCAGCCGGTAGTCGGCGCCGTTCTTTTCCGATGCCGTTTTTTCTTACGCCTTCCGTTTTCGTCTGCAGGAGCGAGCGCGTGCTCGTCTCCAGAGGCGGCAACGAGCGGGCGCAGGCGAGCGCGGTTGAGCGCCGGGCTGTGGATTTTTTCGGTTGCGGCTTCCCGCCGCTCTTTCGCCATCCCTCGCTACGCGGCCTGCCCGCAGTCCGGATTTCCGGCTCGAACGGACCCCGCTCAAGTGCGCCGGCACGGTCCAACCGCTCCCGGCGGGCACCGCTCGGCTCGGACGTTCCTCGGAATCAGCCAAATGTCGCTCCCGTGGCGTCTCCGCAGGCAAAAACGCATAGCCGGCGCCGCAAAGCTCGCGAGCCGCACCGAGCCGGGGAAACCGTGCCGTGGAGCAGCTGTGGGGCTGATGTGGGTGAGATCTATGGGGTAGGAGCTGCTGTGCGGCTGATGTGGGTCAGATCTATGGGCAGGAGCTGATGTAGGGAAGATTTGGGTCTGATCTATGGGTTAGGAACTGCTGTGGTTCAGATCTATGGGGCAGGAGCAGCTGTGGGGCACATGTGGGTCAGAACTATGGGTTAGGTGCTGCTTTGGGGAAAATGTGGGTCAGATCTATGGGGCAGGAGCTGCTGTGGGTCAGATTTGGGTCAGATCTATGGGGCAGGAGCTGCTGTGGGTCAGATTTCAGAGTCAGGAGCTGCTGTGTGGCTGATGTTGGTCAGATCTATGGGGAAGGAGCTGCTGTGGGGCACATGTGGGTCAGACCTATGGGGCAGGAGCTGCTGTGCGACATATGTGGGTCAGATCTATGGGGCAGGAGTTGCTGTGGGGCAGATGAGGGACATATCTATGGTGCAAAATCTGCTGTTGGACTGATGTGGGTCAGATCTATGAGTTTGGAGCTGCTGTGGGGAACATGTGGGTCAGATCTATGGGCCAGGAGCTGCTGCGGGGCTGATTTGGGTCAGATCTATGGGGCAGGAGCTGCTGTGGGGCTGATGTGGGTCAGATCTATGGGGCAGGAGCTGCTGTGGGTCAGATCTATGGGGCAGGAACAGATGTGGGCCTGATGTTGGTCAGATTTATGGAGCAGGATCTGCTGTGTTGCAGATGTGGGTCAGATCTATGGTGCAGGAGCTGCTGAGGGGCAGATATAGGGCATATCTATGGGGCAGGAGCTGCTGTGAGGCTGATGGGTGTTAGATCTATGGGGAGGAGCTGCTGTGGTGCAGATGTGGGTCAGAGCTATGGGGCAAGAGCTGCTGTGGGGCAGAAGTGGGTAAGATCTATGGGGCAGGAGCTGCTGTGTGGCAGATGTGGATCAGATATATGGGGCAGGAGCTGCTGTGGGTCAGATTTGGGTCAGATCTATGGGGCAGGAGCTGCTGTGGGGCTGATGTGGGTTAGATCTATGGGGCAGGAGCTGTAGTGGGGCTGATGGGGGTCAGATCTATGGGGCTGGATCTGCTGTGGGGCTGATGTGGGAAAGATCTATGGGGCAGGAGATGGTTTGGGGCAGATGTGGGTCAGATCTATAAGGCAGGAGTTGCTGTGGGGCTGATGTGCGTCAGATCCTTGGGGCTGATGCTGCTGTGGGTCATATCTATTGGGCAGCAGCAGCTTTACATATGATGTGTGTCAGATATATGGGGCAGGGGATACTGTGGGGCTGATGTTGGTCTGATCTATGGGGCAGGAGCTGCTGCGGGGCTGATTTGGGTCAGATCTATGGGGAAGGAGCTACTGTGGGGCAGATGGGGTTCAGGTCTATGGGGCAGGAGCTACTGTGGGGCTGATGGGGGTCTGATCTATGGGGCAGGAGCTGCTGTGCGACAGATGTGGGTCAGATCTATGGGGCAGGTGCTGCTGTGCGACAGATGTGGGTCAGATCTATTGGGCAGGAGCTGCTGTGGGGCTGATGTGGGAAAGATCTATGGGGCAGGAGATGCTTTGGGCAGATGTGTGTCAGATCTATGGGGCAGGAGTTGCTGTGGGGCTGATGTGTGTCAGATCCTTGGGGCTGAAGCTGCTGTGGGTCAAATCTATTGGGCAGCAGCTGCTTTACATATGATGTGTGACAGATCTATGGGGCAGGAGCTGCTGTGGGGCTGATGTGGGTTAGATCTATGGGGCAGGAGCTGTTGTGGGGCTGATGGGGGTCAGATCTATGGGGCAGGAGCTACTGTGGGGCACATGTGGGTCAGACCTATGGGGCAGAATCTGAAGAGGGGATGATGTAGGTCAGATCTATGGGGCAGGAGTTGCTGTGGGGCAGATGAGGGACATATCTATGGTGCAAAATCTGCTGTTGGACTGATGAGGGTCAGATCTATGAGTTTGGAGCTGCTGTGGGGCACATGTGGGTCAGATCTATGGGCCAGGATCTGCTGCGGGGCTGATTTGGGTCAGATCTATAAGGCAGGAGCTGCTGTGGGGCTGATGTGGGTCAGATCTATGGGGCAGGAGCTGCTGTGGGTCAGATCTATGGGGCAGGAACAGATGTGGGCCTGTTGTTGGTCAGATTTATGGAGCAGGAGCTGCTGTGTTGCAGATGTGGGTCAGATCTATGGTGCAGGAGCTGCTGTGGGGCAGATATAGGGCATATCTATGGGGCACAAGCTGCTGTGAGGCTGATGGGTGTTAGATCTATGGGGAGGAGCTGCTGTGGTGCAGAAGTGGGTAAGATCTATCGGGTAGGAGATGGTGTGTGGAAGATGTGGGTCAGATCTATGGGGCAGGAGCTGCTGTGCGACAGATGTGGTTCAGATCTATGGGGCAGGAGCTGCTGTGGGGCTGATGTGGGTCAGGTCCTTGGGTCTGAAGCTGCTGTGCATCATATCTATTGGGCAGCAGCTGCTTTACATATGATGTGTGTCAGATCTATGGGGCAGGAGCTGCTGTGGGCCTGATGTGGGTTAGATCTACGGGGCAGGAGCTGTTGTGGGGCTGATGGGGGTCAGATCTATGGGGCAGGAGCTACTGTGCGGCTGATGGGGGTCAGATCTATGGGGCAGGAGCTACTGTGGGGCTGATGTTGGTCTCATCTATGGGGCAGGAGCTGCTGTGCGACAGATGTGTGTCAGATCTATGGGGCAGGTGCTGCTCTGCGACATATGTGTGTCATATCTATGGGGCAGGATCTGCTGTGGGGCTGATGTGGGAAAGATCTATGGGGCAGGAGATGCTTTGGGGCAGATGTGGGTCAGATCTATGGGGCAGGAGCTGCTGTGGGGCTGATGTGGGTCAGATCCTTGGGGCTGAAGCTGCTGTGGGTCATATCTAATGGGCTGCAGCTGCTTTACATATGATGTGTGTCAGATCTATGGGGCAGGAGCTGCTGTGGGGCTGATGTTGGTCTGATCTATGGGGCAGGAGCTGCTGCGGGGCTGATGGGGGTCAGATCTATGGGGCAGGAGCTGCTGTGGGGCAGATGTAGGGCTTATCTATGGAGCAGGAGCTGCTGTGAGGCTGATGAGTGTTAGATCTATGGGGAGGAGCTGCTGTGGTGCAGATGTGGGTCAGAGCTATGGGGCAGGAGCAGCTGTGGGTCAGAAGTGGGTAAGATCTATGGGGTAGGAGATGGTGTGTGGCAGATGTGGGTCAGATCTATGGTGTAGGAGCTGCTGTGGGGCTGACGTGGGTCAGATCTATGGGGCAGGAGCTGCTGTGGTTAAGATCTATTTGGCAGGATCTGCTGTGGGGCAGATTTGGGTCAGATCTATGGGGCAGGAGCTGCAGTGGAGATGATGTACGTCAGATCTATGGGGCAGGAGCTGCTGTGGGGCTGCTGTGGGTTAGATCTATGGGGCAGGAGCTGTTGTGGGTCATATCTATTGGGCAGCTGCTGCTTTACATATGATGTGTGTCAGATCTATGGGGCCGGAGCTGCAGTGGGGCTGATGGGGGTCAGATCTATGGGGCAGGAGCTACTGTGGGGCTGAGGTGGGTCAAATCAATGGGGCAGAGCTGCTCTTGGGAACATGTGGTTCAGATCTATGAGGCAGGAGATGCTGTGGGTCGGATCTATGGGGCAGGAGCTGCTGTGGGGAATATGTGGGTCAGGTCTATGGGGCAGGAGCTGCTGTGGGGCAGATGTGGGCAGATCTATGGGGCAGGAGCTGCTGTGGGGCAGATGTGGGCAGATCTATGGGGCAGGAGATGCTGTGGGTCAGATCTATGGGGCAGGAGCTGCTGTGGGGAACATGTGGGTCAGGTCTATGGGGCAGGAGCTGCTGTGCAGCTGATGTGGGTCAGATCTATGCGTCAGCAGCTGCTGTGGGTCTGATGTGGGTCAGATCTATGGGGCAGGAGCTGCTGTGCAGCTGATGTGGGTCAGATCTATGGGCAGGAGCTGATGTAGGGAAGATTTGGGTCTGATCTATGGGTTAGGAACTGCTGTGGTTCAGATCTATGGGGCAGGAGCAGCTGTGGGGCACATGTGGGTCAGATCTATGGGTTAGGTGCTGCTTTGGGGAAAATGTGGGTCAGATCTATGGGGCAGGAGCTGCTGTGTGTCAGATTTGGGTCAGTTCTATGGGGCAGGAGCTGCTGTGGGTCAGATTTATGAGTCAGGAGCTGCTGTGTGGCTGATGTAGGTCAGATCTAAGGGGCAGGAGCTGCTGTGGGGCATATGTGGGTCAGATCTATGGGGCAGGTGCTGCTGTGCGACATATGTGGGTCAGATCTATGGGGCAGGAGTTGCTGTGGGGCAGATGAGGGACATATCTATGGTGCAAAATCTGCTGTTGGACTGATGTGGGTCAGATCTATGAGTTTGGAGCTGCTGTGGGGCACATGTGGGTCAGATCTATGGGCCAGGAGAAGCTGCGGGGCTGATTTGGGTCAGATCTATGAGGCAGGAGCTGCTGTGGGGCTGATGTGGGTCAGATCTATGGGGCAGGAGCTGCTGTGGTTAAGATCTATTTGGCAGGATCTGCTGTCGGGCAGATTTGGGTCAGATCTATGGGGCAAGAGCTGCTGTGTGGCAAATGTGGGTCAGATCTATGGGGCAGGAGCTGCTGTGGGGCTGCTGTGGGTTAGATCTATGGGGCAGGAGCTGTTGTGGGTCATATCTATTGGGCAGCAGCTGCTTTACATATGATGTGTGTCAGATCTATGGGGCCGGAGCTGCAGTGGGGCTGATGGGGGTCAGATCTATGGGGCAGGAGCTACTGTGGGGCTGATGTGGGTCAAATCAATGGGGCAGAGCTGCTCTTGGGAACATGTGGGTCAGATCTATGGGGCAGGAGATGCTGTGGGTCGGATCTATGGGGCAGGAGATGCTGTGGGGAACATGTGGGTCAGGTCTATGGGGCAGGAGCTGCTGTGGGGCAGATGTGGGCAGATCTATGGGGCAGGAGCTACTGTGGGTCAGATCTATGGGGCAGGAACAGATGTGGGCCTGATGTTGGTCAGATTTATGGAGCAGGAGCTGCTGTGTTGCAGATGTGGTTCAGATCTATGGTGCAGGAGCTGCTGTGGGGCAGATGTGGGCAGATCTATGGGGCTGGAGATGCTGTGGGTCAGATCTATGGGGCAGGAGCTGCTGTGGGGAACATGTGGGTCAGGTCTATGGGGCAGGAGCTGCTGTGCAGCTGATGTGGGTCAGATCTATGCGTCAGCAGCTGCTGTGGGTCTGATGTGGGTCAGATCTATGGGGCAGGAGCTGCTGTGCAGCTGATGTGGGTCAGATCTATGGGCAGGAGCTGATGTAGGGAAGATTTGGGTCTGATCTATGGGTTAGGAACTGCTGTGGTTCAGATCTATGGGGCAGGAGCAGCTGTGGGGCACATGTGGGTCAGATCTATGGGTTAGGTGCTGCTTTGGGGAAAATGTGGGTCAGATCTATGGGGCAGGAGCTGCTGTGGGTCAGATTTGGGTCAGATCTATGGGGCAGGAGCTGCTGTGGGTCAGATTTATGAGTCAGGAGCTGCTGTGTGGCTGATGTGGGTCAGATCTATGGGGCAGGAGCTGCTGTGGGGCATATGTGGGTCAGATCTATGGGGCAGGTGCTGCTGTGCGACATATGTGGGTCAGATCTATGGGGCAGGATCTGCTGTGGGGCTGATGTGGGAAAGATCTATGGGGCAGGAGATGGTTTGGGGCAGATGTGGGTCAGATCTATGGGGCAGGAGCTGCTGTGGGGCTGATGTGGGTCAGATCCTTGGGGCTGAAGCTGCTGTGGGTCATATCTATTGGGCAGCAGCTGCTTTACATATGATGTGTGTCAGATCTATGGGGCAGGAGATACTGTGGGGCTGATGTTGGTCTGATCTATGGGGCAGGAGCTGTTGTGGGGCTGATTTGGGTCAGATCAATGGGGAAGGAGCTGCTGTGGGGCTGATGTAGGTTAGATCTATGGGGCAAGAGCTGTTGTGGGGCTGATGGGGGTCAGATCTATGGGGAAGGAGCTACTGTGGGGCTGATGGGGTTCAGGTCTATGGGGCAGGAGCTACTGTGGGGCTGATGTGGGCAGATCTATGGGGCAGGAGCTACTGTGGGTCAGATCTATGGGGCAGGAACAGATGTGGGCCTGATGTTGGTCAGATTTATGGAGCAGGAGCTGCTGTGTTGCTGATGTGGTTCAGATCTATGGTGCAGGAGCTGCTGTGGGGCAGATGTGGGCAGATCTATGGGGCTGGAGATGCTGTGGGTCAGATCTATGGGGCAGGAGCTGCTGTGGGGAACATGTGGGTCAGGTCTATGGGGCAGGAGCTGCTGTGCAGCTGATGTGGGTGAGATCTATGCGTCAGCAGCTGCTGTGGGTCTGATGTGGGTCAGATCTATGGGGCAGGAGCTGCTGTGCAGCTGATGTGGGTCAGATCTATGGGCAGGAGCTGATGTAGGGAAGATTTGGGTCTGATCTATGGGTTAGGAACTGCTGTGGTTCAGATCTATGGGGCAGGAGCAGCTGTGGGGCACATGTGGGTCAGATCTATGGGTTAGGTGCTGCTTTGGGGAAAATGTGGGTCAGATCTATGGGGCAGGAGCTGCTGTGGGGCTGATGTGGGTCAGATCTATGGGGCAGGAGCTGCTGTGGGTCAGATCTATGGGGCAGGAACAGATGTGGGCCTGATGTTGGTCAGATTTATGGAGCAGGAGCTGCTGTGTTGCAGATGTGGGTCAGATCTATGGTGCAGGAGCTGCTGTGGGGCAGATATAGGGCATATCTATGGGGCAGGAGCTTCTGTGAGGCTGATGGGTGTTAGATCTATGGGGAGGAGCTGCTGTGGTGCAGATGTGGGTCAGAGCTATGGGGCAGGAGCTGCTGTGGGGCAGAAGTGGGTAAGATCTATGGGGTAGGAGATGGTGTGTGGCAGATGTGGGTCAGATCTATGGTGTAGGAGCTGCTGTGGGGCTGATGTGGGTGAGATCTATGGTGTAGGAGCTGCTGTGCAGCTGATGTGGGTCAGATCTATGGGCAGGAGCTGATGTAGGGAAGTTTTGGGTCTGGTCTATGGGTTAGGAACTGCTGTGGTTCAGATCTATGGGGCAGGAGCAGCTGTGGGGCACATGTGGGTCAGATCTATGGGTTAGGTGCTGCTTTGGGGAAAATGTGGGTCAGATCTATGGGGCAGGAGCTGCTGTGGGTCAGATATAGGTCAGATCTATGGGGCAGGAGCTGCTGTGGGTCAGATTTATGAGTCAGGAGCTGCTGTGTGGCTGATGTGGGTAAGATCGATGGGGCAGGAGCTGTTGTGGGGCATATGTGGGTCAGATCTATAAGTTTGGAGCTGCTGTGGGGCACATGTGGGTCAGATCTATGGGGCAGGAGCTGCTGTGGTTAAGATCTATTTGGCAGGATCTGCTGTGGGGCAGATTTGGGTCAGATCTATGGGGCAGGAGCTGCTGTGTGGCAAATGTGGGTCAGATCTATGGGGCAGGAGCTGCTCTGGGTCAGATCTATGGGGCAGGAACAGATGTGGGCCTGATGTTGGTCAGATTTATGGAGCAGGATCTGCTGTGTTGCAGATGTGGGTCAGATCTATGGTGCAGGAGCTGCTGTGGGGCAGATGTAGGGCTTATCTATGGGGCAGGAGATGCTGTGAGGCTGATGGGTGTTAGATCTATGGGGAGGAGCAGCTGTGGTGCAGATGTGGGTCAGAGCAATGGGGCAGGAGCTGCTGTGTGTCAGAAGTGGGTCAGATCTATGGGGCAGGAGCTGCTGTGGTTAAGATCTATTTGGTAGGATCTGCTGTGGGGCAGATTTGGGTCAGATCTATGGGGCAGGAGCTGCAGTGGAGATGATGTACGTCAGATCTATGGGGCAGGAGCTGTTGTGGGGCTGATGGGGGTCAGATCTATGGGGCAGGAGATACTGTGGGGCTGATGTTGGTCTGATCTATGGGGCAGGAGCTGCTGCGGGGCTGATTTGGATTAGATCTATGGGACAGGAGCTGCTGTGGGGCTGATGTGGGTCAGATCTATGGGGCAGGAGCTGTTGTGGGGCTGATGGGTGTCAGATCTATGGGGCAGGAGCTGCTGTGGGGAACATGTGGGTCAGGTCTATGGGGCAGGAGCTGCTGTGCAGCTGATGTGGGTGAGATCTATGCGTCAGCAGCTGCTGTGGGTCTGATGTGGGTCAGATCTATGGGGCAGGAGCTGCTGTGCAGCTGATGTGGGTCAGATCTATGGGCAGGAGCTGATGTAGGGAAGATTTGGGTCTGATCTATGGGTTAGGAACTGCTGTGGTTCAGATCTATGGGGCAGGAGCAGCTGTGGGGCACATGTGGGTCAGATCTATGGGTTAGGTGCTGCTTTGGGGAAAATGTGGGTCAGATCTATGGGGCAGGAGCTGCTGTGGGGCTGATGTGGGTCAGATCTATGGGGCAGGAGCTGCTGTGGGTCAGATCTATGGGGCAGGAACAGATGTGGGCCTGATGTTGGTCAGATTTATGGAGCAGGAGCTGCTGTGTTGCAGATGTGGGTCAGATCTATGGTGCAGGAGCTGCTGTGGGGCAGATATAGGGCATATCTATGGGGCAGGAGCTTCTGTGAGGCTGATGGGTGTTAGATCTATGGGGAGGAGCTGCTGTGGTGCAGATGTGGGTCAGAGCTATGGGGCAGGAGCTGCTGTGGGGCAGAAGTGGGTAAGATCTATGGGGTAGGAGATGGTGTGTGGCAGATGTGGGTCAGATCTATGGTGTAGGAGCTGCTGTGGGGCTGATGTGGGTGAGATCTATGGTGTAGGAGCTGCTGTGCAGCTGATGTGGGTCAGATCTATGGGCAGGAGCTGATGTAGGGAAGTTTTGGGTCTGATCTATGGGTTAGGAACTGCTGTGGTTCAGATCTATGGGGCAGGAGCAGCTGTGGGGCACATGTGGGTCAGATCTATGGGTTAGGTGCTGCTTTGGGGAAAATGTGGGTCAGATCTATGGGGCAGGAGCTGCTGTGGGGCTGATGTGGGTCAGATCTATGGTGCAGGAGCTGCTGTGGGGCAGATATAGGGCATATCTATGGGGCAGGAGCTTCTGTGAGGCTGATGGGTGTTAGATCTATGGGGAGGAGCTGCTGTGGTGCAGATGTGGGTCAGAGCTATGGGGCAGGAGCTGCTGTGGGGCAGAAGTGGGTAAGATCTATGGGGTAGGAGATGGTGTGTGGCAGATGTGGGTCAGATCTATGGTGTAGGAGCTGCTGTGGGGCTGATGTGGGTGAGATCTATGGTGTAGGAGCTGCTGTGCAGCTGATGTGGGTCAGATCTATGGGCAGGAGCTGATGTAGGGAAGTTTTGGGTCTGATCTATGGGTTAGGAACTGCTGTGGTTCAGATCTATGGGGCAGGAGCAGCTGTGGGGCACATGTGGGTCAGATCTATGGGTTAGGTGCTGCTTTGGGGAAAATGTGGGTCAGATCTATGGGGCAGGAGCTGCTGTGGGGCTGATGTGGGTCAGATCTATGGGGCAGGAGCTGCTGTGGGTCAGATCTATGGGGCAGGAACAGATGTGGGCCTGATGTTGGTCAGATTTATGGAGCAGGAGCTGCTGTGTTGCAGATGTGGGTCAGATCTATGGTGCAGGAGCTGCTGTGGGGCAGATATAGGGCATATCTATGGGGCAGGAGCTTCTGTGAGGCTGATGGGTGTTAGATCTATGGGGAGGAGCTGCTGTGGTGCAGATGTGGGTCAGAGCTATGGGGCAGGAGCTGCTGTGGGGCAGAAGTGGGTAAGATCTATGGGGTAGGAGATGGTGTGTGGCAGATGTGGGTCAGATCTATGGTGTAGGAGCTGCTGTGGGGCTGATGTGGGTGAGATCTATGGTGTAGGAGCTGCTGTGCAGCTGATGTGGGTCAGATCTATGGGCAGGAGCTGATGTAGGGAAGTTTTGGGTCTGGTCTATGGGTTAGGAACTGCTGTGGTTCAGATCTATGGGGCAGGAGCAGCTGTGGGGCACATGTGGGTCAGATCTATGGGTTAGGTGCTGCTTTGGGGAAAATGTGGGTCAGATCTATGGGGCAGGAGCTGCTGTGGGTCAGATATAGGTCAGATCTATGGGGCAGGAGCTGCTGTGGGTCAGATTTATGAGTCAGGAGCTGCTGTGTGGCTGATGTGGGTAAGATCGATGGGGCAGGAGCTGTTGTGGGGCATATGTGGGTCAGATCTATAAGTTTGGAGCTGCTGTGGGGCACATGTGGGTCAGATCTATGGGGCAGGAGCTGCTGTGGTTAAGATCTATTTGGCAGGATCTGCTGTGGGGCAGATTTGGGTCAGATCTATGGGGCAGGAGCTGCTGTGTGGCAAATGTGGGTCAGATCTATGGGGCAGGAGCTGCTCTGGGTCAGATCTATGGGGCAGGAACAGATGTGGGCCTGATGTTGGTCAGATTTATGGAGCAGGATCTGCTGTGTTGCAGATGTGGGTCAGATCTATGGTGCAGGAGCTGCTGTGGGGCAGATGTAGGGCTTATCTATGGGGCAGGAGATGCTGTGAGGCTGATGGGTGTTAGATCTATGGGGAGGAGCAGCTGTGGTGCAGATGTGGGTCAGAGCAATGGGGCAGGAGCTGCTGTGTGTCAGAAGTGGGTCAGATCTATGGGGCAGGAGCTGCTGTGGTTAAGATCTATTTGGTAGGATCTGCTGTGGGGCAGATTTGGGTCAGATCTATGGGGCAGGAGCTGCAGTGGAGATGATGTACGTCAGATCTATGGGGCAGGAGCTGTTGTGGGGCTGATGGGGGTCAGATCTATGGGGCAGGAGATACTGTGGGGCTGATGTTGGTCTGATCTATGGGGCAGGAGCTGCTGCGGGGCTGATTTGGATTAGATCTATGGGACAGGAGCTGCTGTGGGGCTGATGTGGGTCAGATCTATGGGGCAGGAGCTGTTGTGGGGCTGATGGGTGTCAGATCTATGGGGCAGGAGCTGCTGTGGGGAACATGTGGGTCAGGTCTATGGGGCAGGAGGTGCTGTTGGGCAGATGTGGGTCAGATCTATGGGTCAGCAGCTGCTGTGGGTCTGATGTGGGTCAGATCTATGGGGCAGGAGCTGCTGTGGGTCTGATGTGGGTCAGATCTATGGGGCAGGTGCTGCTGTGCGACATATGTGGGTCAGATCTATGGGGCAGGATCTGCTGTGGGGCTGATGTGGGAAAGATCTATGGGGCAGGAGATGCTTTGGGGCAGATGTGGGTCAGATCTATGGGGCAGGAGATGCTGTGGGGCTGATGTGAGTTAGATCTATGGTGCAGGAGTTACTGTGGGGCAGATGTAGGGCTTATCTATGGGGCAGGAGCTGCTGTGAGGCTGATGGTTGTTAGATCTATGGGGAGGAGCTGCTGTGGTGCAGATGTGGGTCAGAACTATGGGGCAGGAGCTGCTGTGTGGCAGATGTGGGTCAGATCTATGGTGTAGGAGTTGCTGTGGGGCTGATGTGGGTCAGATCTATGGGGCAGGAGCTGCTGTGGGGCTGATGTGGGAAAGATCTATGGGGCAGGAGATGCTTTGGTGCAGATGTGTGTCAGATCTATGGGGCAGGAGCTACTGTGGGGCTTAAGTTGGTCTGATCTATGGGGCAGGAGCTGATGCGGGGCTGATTTGGGTCAGATCTATGGGGCAGGAGCTGCTGTGGGGATGATGTGGGTTAGATCTATGGGGCAGGATCTGTTGTGGGGCTGAAGGGGTCAGATCTATGGGGCAGGAGATGCTGTGGGTCAGATCTATGGGGCAGGAGCTGCTGTGGGGAACACGTGTGTCAGGTCTATGGGGCAGGAGCTGCTGTGGGGCAGATGTGGGTCAGATCTATGGGTCAGCAGCTGCTGTGGGTCTGATGTGGGTCAGATCTATGGGTCAGCAGCTGCTGTGGGTCTGATGTGGGTCAGATCTATGGGGCAGGAGCTGCTGTGGGTCTGATGTGGGTCAGATCTATGGGGCAGGAGCTGCTGTGGGTCAGATCTATGGGGCAGGAACAGATGTGGGCCTGATGTTGGTCAGATTTATGGAGCAGGAGCTGCTGTGTTGCAGATGTGGGTCAGATCTATGGGCAGGAGCTGCTGTGGTGCAGATGTGGGTCAGAGCTATGGGGCAGGAGCTGCTGTGTGGCAGATGTGGGTCAGATCCATGGTGTAGGAGCTGCTGTGGGGCTGATGTGGGTCAGATCTATGGGGCAGGAGCTGCTGTGGTTAAGATCTATTTGGCAGGAGCTGCTGTGGGGCAGATTTGGGTCAGATCTATGGGGCAGGAGCTGCAGTGGAGATGATGTAGGTCAGATCTATGGGGCAGGAGCATCTGTGGGGCTGCTGTGGGTTAGATCTATGGGGCAGGAGCTGTTGTGGGTCATATCTATTGGGCAGCAGCTGCTTTACATATGATGTGTGTCAGATCTATGGGGCCTAAGCTGCAGTGGGGCTGATGGGGGTCAGATCTATGGGGCAGGAGCTACTGTGGGGCTGATGTGGGTCAAATCAATGGGGCAGAGCTGCTCTTGGGAACATGTGGGTAAAATCTATGGGGCAGGAGCTGCTGTGGGGCTGATGTGGGTCAGATCTATAGGGCAGGAGCTGCTGTGCGACAGATGTGGGTCAGATCTATGGGGCAGGAGCTGCTTTGGGGCAGATGTGGGTCAGATCCTTGGGGCTGAAGCTGCTGTGGGTCATATCTATTGGGCAGCAGCTGCTTTACATATGATGTGTGTCAGATCTATGGGGCAAGAGCTGCTGTGGGGCTGATGTGGGTTAGATCTATGGGGCAGGAGCTGTTGTGGGGCTGATGGGGGTCAGATCTATGGGGCAGGAGCTACTGTGGGGCTGATGGGGGTCAGATCTATGGGGCAGGAGCTACTGTGGGGCTGATGTTGGTCTGATCTATGGGGCAGGAGCTGCTGTGCGACAGATGTGGGTCAGATCTATGGGGCAGGTGCTGCTGTGCGACATATGTGGGTCAGATCTATGGGGCAGGATCTGCTGTGGGGCTGATGTGGGAAAGATCTATGGGGCAGGAGATGCTTTGGGGCAGATGTGGGTCAGAACTATTGGGCAGGAGTTGCTGTGGGGCTGCTGTGGGTCAGATCCTTGGGGCTGAAGCTGCTGTGGGTCATATCTATTGGGCAGCAGCTGCTTTACATATGATGTGTGTCAGATCTATGGGGCAGGAGCTGCTGTGGGGCTGATGTGGTTTAGATCTATGGGGCAGGAGCTGTTGTGGGGCTGATGGGGGTCAGATCCTTAGGGCAGGAGCTACTGTGGGGCTGATGTTAGTCTGATCTCTGGGGCAGGAGCTGCTGCGGGGCAGATTTGGGTCAGATCTATGGGGCAGGAGCTGCTGTGGGGCTGATTTGGGTTAGATCTATGGTGCAGGAGCTGCTGTGGGGCAGATGTAGGGCTTATCTATGGGGCAGGAGATGCTGTGAGGCTGATGGGTGTTAGATCTATGGGGAGGAGCTGCTGTGGTGCAGATGTGGGTCAGAGCTATGGGGCAGGAGCTGCTGTGTGGCAGATGTGTGTCAGATCTATGGTGTAGGAGTTGCTGTGGGGCTGATGTGGGTCAGATCTATGGGGCAGGAGCTGCTGTGGGGCTGATGTGGGAAAGATATATGGGGCAGGAGATGCTTTGGGGCAGATGTGGGTCAGATCAATGGGGCAGGAGTTGCTGTGGGGCTGATGAGGGTCAGATCCTTGGGGCTGAATCTGCTGTGGGTCATATCTATTGGGCAGCAGCTGCTTTACATATGATGTGTGTCAGATCTATGGGGCAGGAGCTGCTGTGGGGCTGATGTGGGTTAGATCTACGGAGCAGGAGCTGCTGCGGGGCTGATTTGGGTCAGATCTATGGGGCAGGAGCTGCTGTGGGGCTGATGTGGGTTAGATCTATGGGGCAAGATCTGTTGTGGGGCTGATGGGGGTCAGATCTATGGGGCAGGAGATGCTGTGGGTCAGATCTATGGGGCAGGAGCTGCTGTGGGGAACACGTGTGTCAGGTCTATGGGGCAGGAGCTGCTGTGGGGCAGATGTGGGTCAGATCTATGGGTCAGCAGCTGCTGTGGGTCTGATGTGGGTCACATCTATGGGGCAGGAGCTGCTGTGGGTCTGATGTGGGTCAGATCTATGGGGCAGGAGCTGCTGTGGGTCAGATCTATGGGGCAGGAACAGATGTGGGCCTGATGTTGGTCAGATTTATGGAGCAGGAGCTGCTGTGTTGCAGATGTGGGTCAGATCTATGGGGAGGAGCTGCTGTGGTGCAGATGTGGGTCAGAGCTATGGGGCAGGAGCTGCTGTGTGGCAGATGTGGGTCAGATCTATGGTGTAGGAGCTCCTGTGGGGCTGATGTGGGTCAGATCTATGGGGCAGGAGCTGCTGTGGTTAAGATCTATTTGGCAGGAGCTGCTGTGGGGCAGATTTGGGTCAGATCTATGGGGCAGGAGCTGCAGTGGAGATGATGTAGGTCAGATCTATGGGGCAGGAGCATCTGTGGGGCTGCTGTGGGTTAGATCTATGGGGCAGGAGCTGTTGTGGGTCATATCTATTGGGCAGCAGCTGCTTTACATATGATGTGTGTCAGATCTATGGGGCCTAAGCTGCAGTGGGGCTGATGGGGGTCAGATCTATGGGGCAGGAGCTACTGTGGGGCTGATGTGGGTCAAATCAATGGGGCAGAGCTGCTCTTGGGAACATGTGGGTCAGATCTATGGGGCAGGAGCTGCTGTGGGGCTGATGTGGGTCAGATCTATAGGGCAGGAGCTGCTGTGCGTCAGATGTGGGTCAGATCTATGGGGCAGGAGCTGCTTTGGGGCAGATGTGGGTCAGATCCATGGGGCTGAAGCTGCTGTGGGTCATATCTATTGGGCAGCAGCTGCTTTACATATGATGTGTGTCAGATCTATGGGGCAAGAGCTGCTGTGGGGCTGATGTGGGTTAGATCTATGGGGCAGGAGCTGTTGTGGGGCTGATGGGGGTCAGATCTATGGGGCAGGAGCTACTGTGGGGCTGATTGGGGTCAGATCTATGGGGCAGGAGCTACTGTGGGGCTGATGTTGGTCTGATCTATGGGGCAGGAGCTGCTGTGCGACAGATGTGGGTCAGATCTATGGGGCAGGTGCTGCTGTGCGACATATGTGGGTCAGATCTATGGGGCAGGATCTGCTGTGGGGCTGATGTGGGAAAGATCTATGGGGCAGGAGCTGCTTTGGGGCAGATGTGGGTCAGATCTATGGGGCAGGAGTTGCTGTCGGGCTGCTGTGGGTCAGATCCTTGGGGCTGAAGCTGCTGTGGGTCATATCTATTGGGCAGCAGCTGCTTTACATATGATGTGTGTCAGATCTATGGGGCAGGAGCTGCTGTGGGGCTGATGTTGTTTAGATCTATGGGGCAGGAGCTGTTGTGGGGCTGATGGGGGTCAGATCCTTAGGGCAGGAGCTACTGTGGGGCTGATGTTAGTCTGATCTATGGGGAGGAGCTGCTGTGGTGCAGATGTGGGTCAGAGCTATGGGGCAGGAGCTGCTGTGTGGCAGATGTGGGTCAGATCTATGGTGTAGGAGTTGCTGTGGGGCTGATGTGGGTCAGATCTATGGGGCAGGAGCTGCTGTGGGGCTGATGTGGGAAAGATCTATGGGGCAGGAGATGCTTTGGGGCAGATGTGGGTCAGATCTATGGGGCAGGAGTTGCTGTGGGGCTGATGTGGGTCAGATCCTTGGGGCTGAAGCTGCTGTGGGTCATATCTATTGGGCAGCAGCTGCTTTACATATGATGTGTGTCAGATCTATGGGGCAGGAGCTACTGTGGGGCTTAAGTTGGTCTGATCTATGGGGCAGGAGCTGATGCGGGGCTGATTTGGGTCAGATCTATGGGGCAGGAGCTGCTGTGGGGCTGATGTTGGTCAGATCCTTGGGGCTGAAGCTGCTGTGGGTCATATCTACTGGGCAGCTGCTGCTTTACATATGATGTGTGTCAGATCTATGGGGCAGGAGCTGCTGTGGGGCTGATGTGGGTTAGATCTATGGGGCAGGAGCTGTTGTGGGGCTGATGGGGGTCAGATCTATGGGGCAGGAGATGCTGTGGGTCAGATCTATGGGGCAGGAGATGCTGTGGGTCAGATCTATGGGGCAGGAGCTGCTGTGGGGAACACGTGTGTCAGGTCTATGGGGCAAGAGCTGCTGTGGGGCAGATGTGGGTCAGATCTATTGGTCAGCAGCTGCTGTGGGTCTGATGTGGGTCAGATCTATGGGTCAGCAGCTGCTGTGGGTCTGATGTGGGTCAGATCTATGGGGCAGGAGCTGCTGTGGGTCAGATCTATGGGGCAGGAACAGATGTGGGCCTGATGTTGGTCAGATTTATGGAGCAGGAGCTGCTGTGTTGCAGATGTGGGTCAGATCTATGGGGAGGAGCTGCTGTGGTGCAGATGTGGGTCAGAGCTATGGGGCAGGTGCTGCTGTGTGGCAGATGTGGGTCAGATCTATGGGGCAGGAGCTGTTGTGGGGCTGATGTGGGTTAGATCTATGGGGCAGGAGCTGTTGTGGGGCTGATGGGGGTCAGATCTATGGGGCAGGAGCTACTGTGGGGCTGATGGGGGTCAGATCTATGGGGCAGGAGCTACTGTGGGGCTGATGTTGGTCTGATCTATGGGGCAGGAGCTGCTGTGCGACAGATGTGGGTCAGATCTATGGGGCAGGTGCTGCTGTGCGACATATGTGGGTCAGATCTATGGGGCAGGATCTGCTGTGGGGCTGATGTGGGAAAGATCTATGGGGCAGGAGATGCTTTGGGGCAGATCTGGGTCAGATCTATGGGGCAGGAGTTGCTGTGGGGCTGCTGTGGGTCAGATCCTTGGGGCTGAAGCTGCTGTGGGTCATATCTATTGGGCAGCAGCTGCTTTACATATGATGTGTGTCAGATATATGGGGCAGGAGCTGCTGTGGGGCTGATGTGGTTAAATCTATGGGGCAGGAGCTGTTGTGGGGCTGATGGGGGTCAGATCCTTAGGGCAGGAGCTACTGTGGGGCTGATGTTAGTCTGATCTATGGGGCAGGAGCTGCTGCGGGGCAGATTTGGGTCAGATCTATGGGGCAGGAGATGCTGTGGGGCTGATGTGGGTTAGATCTATGGTGCAGGAGCTGCTGTGGGGCAGATGTAGGGCTTATCTATGGGGCAGGAGATGCTGTGAGGCTGATGGGTGTTAGATCTATGGGGAGGAGCTGCTGTGGTGCAGATGTGGGTCAGAGCTATGGGGCAGGAGCTGCTGTGTGGCAGATGTGGGTCAGATCTATGGTGTAGGAGCTGCTGTGGGGCTGATGTGGGTCAGATCTATGGGGCAGGAGCTGCTGTGGTTAAGATCTATTTGGCAGGATCTGCTGTGGGGCAGATTTGGTTCAGATCTATGGGGCAGGAGCTGCAGTGGAGATGATGTACATCAGATCTATGGGGTAGGAGCTGCTGTGGGGCTGCTGTGGGTTAGATCTATGGGGCAGGAGCTGTTGTGGGTCATATCTATTGGGCAGCAGCTGCTTTACATATGATGTGTGTCAGATCTATGGGGCCGGAGCTGCAGTGGGGCTGATGGGGGTCAGATCTATGGGGCAGGAGCTACTGTGGGGCTGATGTGGGTCAAATCAATGGGGCAGAGCTGCTCTTGAGAACCTGTGGGTCAGATCTATGGGGCAGGAGCTGCTGTGGGGCTGATGTGGGTCAGATCTATAGGGCAGGAGCTGCTGTGCGTCAGATGTGGGTCAGATCTATGGGGCAGGAGCTGCTGTGGGGCTGATGTGGGTCAGATCTATAGGGCAGGAGCTGCTGTGGGGCAGATGTGGGTCAGATCTATGGGGCAGGAACTGCTGTGGGGCTGATGTGGGTCAGATCTATGGGGCAGGAGCTGCTGTGGGGCAGATGTAGGGCATATCTATGGGGCAGGAGCTGCTGTGAGGCTGATGGGTATTAGATCTATGGGGAGGAGCTGCTGTGGTGCAGATGTGGGTCAGAGCTGTGTGGCAGGAGCTGCTGTGGGGCAGAAGTGGGTAAGATCTTTGGGGTAGGAGATGGTGTGTGGCAGATGTGGGTCAGATCTATGGGGCAGGATCTCCTGTGGGGCTGATGTGGGTCAAATCAATGGGGCAGAGCTGCTCTGGGGCACATGTGGGTCAGATCTATGGAGCAGGAGCTGCTGTGGGGCAGATTTGAATCAGATCTATAGGGCAGAAGCTGCTGTGGGTCAGATCTATGGGCAGGAGCTGCTGTGGGGCACATGTGAGTTAGATCTATGGGGCAGGAGATGGTGTGGGGCAGATGTGGGTCAGATGTATGGGTCAGGAGCTGCTGTGGGGCTGATGAGGGTCAGATCTATGGGTCATGGGCTGCTGTGGGTCAGATCTACGGGACTGGAGCTGCAGTGGAGCACATGTGGGTCAGATCTATTGGGCAGAGCTGCTGTGGGGCTGATGGGGGTCATATCTATAAGGCAGGAGCTGCTGTGGGGCTGACGTGGGTCAGATCTATGAGGCAAGAGCTGCAGTGGGACAGAGTTGGGTCAGATCTATGGGGCAGGATCTCCTGTGAAGCTGATGTGGGTCAAATCAATGGGGCAGTGCTGCTCTGGGGCACATGTGGGTCAGATCTATAAGGCAGGAGCTGCTGTGGGGCTGATGTGGGTCAGATCTATGTTGCAGGAGCTGCCGTGGGGCTGATGTGGGTCAGATCTATGTTTCAGGAGCTGCTGTGGGGCAGATGTAGGGCATATCTATGGGGCAGGAGCTGCTGTGAGGCTGATGGGTGTTAGATCTATGGGGAGGAGCTGCTGAGGTGCAGATGTGGGTCAGAGCTATGGGGCAGGAGCTGCTGTGGGGCAGAAGTGGGTAAGATCTATGGGGTAGGAGATGGTGTGTGGCAGATGTGGGTCAGATCTATGGTGTAAGAGCTGCTGTAGGGCTGATGTGGGTCAGATCTATGGGGCAGGAGCTGCTGTGGGGCTGATGTGGGTCAAATCAATGGGGCAGAGCTGCTCTGGGGCACATGTGGGTCAGTTCTATGGAGCAGGAGCTGCTGTGGGGCAGATTTGAATCAGATCTATAGGGCAGAAGCTGCTGTGGGTCAGATCTATGGGCAGGAGCTGCTGTGGGGCACATGTGAGTTAGATCTATGGGGCAGGAGATGGTGTGGGGCTGATGTGGGTCAGATCTGTGGGGTAAAATCTGCTGTGGGGCAGATGTGGTTCAGATCTATGGGGCAGGAGCTTCTGTGGGGTTGATGTGGGTCAGATCTATGGGTCAGGACCTGCGGTGGGGCAGATGTGGGTCAGTTCTATGGGACAAGAGCTGCTGTGGTGCAGATGTGGGTCAGATCTATGGGGCAGGAGCTGCTGTGGGGCTGATACGGTTAAGATCTATGGAGCGGGAGATGCTATGGGGCTGATGAGGGTCATATCTATGGGGCAGGAGCTGATGTGGGGCTGATGTTGGTCAGATCTATAGGGCAGGAGCTGCAGTGGGGCTGATGTGGGTCAGATCTATGGGGCAGGATCTCCTGTGGGGCTGATGTGGGTCAAATCAATGGGGCAGAGCTGCTCTGGGGCACATGTGGGTCAGATCTATGGAGCAGGAGCTGCTGTGGGGCAGATTTGAATCAGATCTATAGGGCAGGAGCTGCTGTGGGTCAGATCTATGGAGCAGGAGCTGCTGTGAGGCACATGTGAGTTAGATCTTTGGGGCAGGAGATGGTGTGGGGCAGATGTGGGTAAGATCTATGGGGCAGGAGCTGCTGTGTTGCTGATGAGGGTCAGATCTATGGGGCATGGGCTGCTGTGGGTAAGATCTACGGGACTGGAGCTGCAGTGGAGCACATGTGGGTCAGATCTATGGGGTAGAAGCTGCGGTGGGGCTGATGGGGGTCATATCTATAAGGCAGGAGCTGCTGTGGGGCTGACGTGGGTCAGATCTATGAGGCAGGAGCTGCTGTGGGGCAGATTTGGGTCAGATCTATGGGGCAGGAGCTGCTGTGGGGCTGATTTGGGTCAGATCAATGGGGCAGGAGCTGCTGTGGGGAACATGTGGGTCAGATCTATGGGGCAGGAGATGCTGTGGGTCAGATCTATGGGGCAGGAACAGATGTGGGCCTGACGATGGTCAGATTTATGGAGCAGGATCTGCTGTGTTGCAGATGTGGGTCAGATCTATGGGGAGGAGCTGCTGTGGTGCAGATGTGGGTCAGATCTATGGGGCAGGAGCTGCTGTGTGGCAGATGTGGGTCAGATCTATGGGGCAGGAGCTGCAGTGGAGATGATGTACGTCAGATCTATGGGGCAGGAGCTGTTGTGGGGCTGATGGGGGTCAGAACTATAGGGCAGGAGCTGCTGTGCGACAGATGTGGGTCAGATCTATGGGGCAGGAGCTGCTGTGGAGCTGATGTGGGTCAGATCCTTGGGGCTGAAGCTGCTGTGGGTCATATCTATTGGGCAGCAGCTGCTTTACATATGATGTGTGTCAGATCTATGGGGCAGGAGCTGCTGTGGGGATGATGGGGGTCAGATCTATGGGGCAGGAGCTGTTGTGGGGCTGATGGGGGTCAGATCTATGGGGCAGGAGCTACTGTGGGGCTGCTGGGGGTCAGATCTATGGGGCAGGAGCTACTGTGGGGCTGATGTTGGTCTGATCTATGGGGCAGGAGCTGCTGTGCGACAGATGTGGGTCAGATCTATGGGGCAGGTGCTGCTGTGTGACATATGTGGGTCATAGCTATGGGGCAGGAGCTGCTGTGCGACAGATGTGGGTCAGATCTATGGTGCAGGTGCTGCTGTGCGACATATGTGGGTCAGATCTATGGGGCAGGAGATGCTTTGGGGCAGATGTGGGTCAGATCTATGGGGCCGGAGTTGCTGTGGGGCTGCTGTGGGTCAGATCCTTGGGGCTAAAGCTGCTGTGGGTCATATCTATTGGGCAGCAGCTGCTTTACATATGATGTGTGTCAGATCTATGGGGCAGGAGCTGCCGTGGGGCTGATGTGGGTTAGATCTATGGGGCAGGAGCTGTTGTGGGGCTGATGGGGGTCAGATCTATGGGGCAGGAGCTACTGTGGGGCTGATGTTGGTCTGATCTATGGAGCAGGAGCTCCTGCAGGGCTGATTTGGGTCGGATCTATGGGGCAGGAGCTGCTGTGGGGCTGATGTGTGTTAGATCTATGGGGCAGGAGCTGTTGTGGGGCTGATGGGGGTTAGATCTATTGGGCAGGAGATGCTGTGGGTCAGATCTATGGGGCAGGAGCTACTGTGGGGAACATGTGGGTCAGGTCTATGGGGCAGGAGCTGCTGTGGGGCAGATGTGGGTCAGATCAGTGGGTCAGCAGCTGCTTTGGGTCTGATGTGGGTCAGATCTATGGGGCAGGAGCATCTGTGGGGCTGATGTGGGTCATATCTATGGGGCAGGAGCTGCTGTGGGTCAGATCTATGGGGCAGGAACAGATGTGGGCCTGATGTTGGTCAGATATATGGAGCAGGAGCTGCTGTGTTGCAGATGTGGGTCAGATCTATGGTGCAGGAGCTGCTGTGGGGCAGATGTAGGGCTTATCTATGGGGCAGGAGATGCTGTGAGGCTGATGGGGGTCAGATCTATGGGGAGGAGCTGCTGTGGTGCAGATGTGGGTCAGATCTATGGGGCAGGTGCTGCTGTGCGACATATGTGGGTCAGATCTATGGAGCAGGATCTGCTGTGGGGCTGATGTGGGAAAGATCTATGGGGCAGGAGATGCTTTGGGGCAGATGTGGGTCAGATCTATGGGGCAGGAGTTGCTGTGGGGCAGATGTGGGTCAGATCTATGGTGTAGGAGTTGCTGTGTGGCTGATGTGGGTCAGATCTATGGGGCAGGAGCTGCTGTGGGGCTGATGTGGGAAAGATCTATGGGGCAGGAGATGCTTTGGGGCAGATGTGGGTCAGATCTATGGGGCAGGAGTTGCTGTGGGGCTGATGTGGGTCAGATCCTTTGGGCTGAAGCTGCTGTGGGTCATATCTATTGGGCAGCAGCTGCTTTACATATGATGTGTGTCAGATCTATGGGGCAGGAGCTACTGTGGGGCTTAAGTTGGTCTGATCTATGGGGCAGGAGCTGATGCGGGGCTGATTTGGGTCAGATCTATGGGGCAGGAGCTGCTGTGGGGCTGATGTGGGTCAGATCCTTGGGGCTGAAGCTGCTGTGGGTCATATCTACTGGGCAGCAGCTGCTTTACATATGATGTGTGTCAGATCTATGGGGCAGGAGCTGCTGTGGGGCAGATAAGGGTCAGATCTATGGGGCAGGAGCTGTTGTGAGGCTGATGGGGGTCAGATCTATGGGGCAGGAGCTACTGTGGGGCTAATGTTTGTCTGATCTACGGAGCAGGAGCTGCTGCGGGGCTGATTTGGGTCAGATCTATGGGGCAGGAGCTGCTGTGGGGCTGATGTGGGTTAGATCTATGGGGCAGGATCTGTTGTGGGGCTGATGGGGGTCAGATCTATGGGGCAGGAGAAGCTGTGGGTCAGATCTATGGGGCAGGAGATGCTGTGGGTCAGATCTATGGGGCAGGAGCTGCTGTGGGTAACACGTGTGTCAGGTCTATGGGGCAGGAGCTGCTGTGGGGCAGATGTGGGTCAGATCTATGGGTACGCAGCTGCTGTGGGTCTGATGTGGGTCAGATCTATGGGTCAGCAGCTGCTGTGGGTCTGATGTGGTTCAGATCTATGGGGCAGGAGCTGCTGTGGGTCAGATCTATGGGTCAGGAAAAGATGTGGGCCTGATGTTGGTCAGATTTATGGAGCAGGAGCTGCTGTGGTGCAGATGTGGGTCAGATCTATGGGGAGGAGCTGCTGTGGTGCAGATGTGGGTCAGAGCTATGGGGCAGGTGCTGCTGTGTGGCAGATGTGGGTCAGATCTATGGTGTAGGAGCTGCTGTGGGGCTGATGTGGGTCAGATCTATGGGGCAGGAGCTGCTGTGGTTAAGATCTATTTGGCAGGAGCTGCTGTGGGGCAGATTTGGGTCAGATCTATGGGGCAGGAGCTGCAGTGGAGATGATGTAGGTCAGATCTATGGGGCAGGAGCATCTGTGGGGCTGCTGTGGGTTAGATCTATGGGGCAGGAGCTGTTGTGGGTCATATCTATTGGGCAGCAGCTGCTTTACATATGATGTGTGTCAGATCTATGGGGCCGGAGCTGCAGTGGGGCTGATGGGGGTCAGATCTATGGGGCAGGAGCTACTGTGGGGCTGATGTGGGTCAAATCAATGGGGCAGAGCTGCTCTTGGGAACATGTGGGTCAGATCTATGGGGCAGGAGCTGCTGTGGGGCTGATGTGGGTCAGATCTATGGGGCAGGAGCTGCTGTGCGACAGATGTGGGTCAGATCTATGGGGCAGGAGCTGCTGTGGAGCTGATGTGGGTCAGATCCTTGGGGCTGAAGCTGCTGTGGGTCATATCTATTGGGCAGCAGCTGCTTTACATATGATGTGTGTCAGATCTATGGGGCAGGAGCTGCTGTGGGGCTGATGTGGGTTAGATCTATGGGGCAGGAGCTGTTGTGGGGCTGATGGGGGTCAGATCTATGGGGCAGGAGCTACTGTGGGGCAGATTTGGGTCAGATCTATGGGGCAGGAGCTACTGTGGGGCTGATGTTGGTCTGATCTATGGGGCAGGAGCTGCTGTGCGACAGATGTGGGTCAGATCTATGGGGCAGGTGCTGCTGTGCGACATATGTGGGTCAGATCTATGGGGCAGGATCTGCTGTGCGGCTGATGTGGGAAAGATCTATGGGGCAGGAGATGCTTTGGGGCAGATGTGGGTCAGATCTATGGGGCAGGAGTTGCTGTGGGGCTGCTGTGGGTCAGATCCTTGGGGCTGAAGCTGCTGTGGGTCATATCTATTGGGCAGCAGCTGCTTTACATATGATGTGTGTCAGATATATGGGGCAGGAGCTGCTGTGGGGCTGATGTTGTTTAGATCTATGGGGCAGGAGCTGTTGTGGGGCTGATGGGGGTCAGATCCTTAGGGCAGGAGCTACTGTGGGGCTGATGTTGGTCTGATCTATGGGGCAGGAGCTGCTGCGGGGCAGATTTGGGTCAGATCTATGGGGCAGGAGCTGCTGTGGTGCAGATGTGGGTCAGAGCTATGGGGCAGGAGCTGACGTGTGGCAGATGTGGGTCAGATCTATGGGGCAGGAGCTGCTGTGGGGCTGATGTGGGTCAGATCTATGGGGCAGGAGCTGCTGTGGTTAAGATCTATTTGGCAGGATCTGCTGTGGGGCAGATTTGGGTCAGATCTATGGGGCAGGAGCTGCAGTGGAGATGATGTACGTCAGATCTATGGGGCAGGAGCTGCTGTGGGGCTGCTGTGGGTTAGATCTATGGGGCAGGAGCTGTTGTGGGTCATATCTATTGGGCAGCAGCTGCTTTACATATGATGTGTGTCAGATCTGTGGGGCAGGAGCTGTTGTGGGGCTTATGGGGGTCAGATCCTTAGAGCAGGAGCTACTGTGGGGCTGATGTTGGTCTGATCTATGGGGCAGGAGCTGCTGCAGGGCTGATTTAGGTCAGATCTATGGGGCAGGAGCTGCTGTGGGGCTGATGTGGGTTAGATCTATGGGGCAGGAGCTGTTGTGGGGCTGATGGGGGTCAGATCTATGGGGCAGGAGATTCTCTGGGTCAGATCTATGGGGCAGGAGCTGCTCTGGGGAACATGTGGGTCAGGTCTATGGGGCAGGAGCTGCTGTGGGGCTGATGTGGGTCAGATCTATGGGGCAGGAGCTGCTGTGGTTAAGATCTATTTGGTAGGATCTGCTGTGGGGCAGATTTGGGTCAGATCTATGGGGCAGGAGCTGCAGTGGAGATGATGTACGTCAGATCTATGGGGCAGGAGCTGTTGTGGGGCTGATGGGGGTCAGATCTATGGGGCAGGAGATACTGTGTGGCAGATGTGGGTCAGATCTATGGTGTAGGAGCTGCTGTGGGGCTGATGTGGGTCAGATCTATGGGGCAGGAG
Organism: Coturnix japonica; assembly: GCF_054131305.1. NCBI lineage: Eukaryota > Metazoa > Chordata > Aves > Galliformes > Phasianidae > Coturnix > Coturnix japonica. The sequence continues at coordinate 13,019,365 of NC_140671.1, read as the reverse complement.
CTGCTGTGGTTAATATCTATTTGGCAGGATCTGCTGTGGGGCAGATTTGGGTCAAATCTATGGGGCAGGAGCTGCAGTGGTGATGATGTACGTCAGATCTATGGGGCAGGAGCTGCTGTGGGGCTGCTGTGGGTTAGATCTATGGGGCAGGAGCTGTTGTGGGTCATATCCATTGGGCAGCAGCTGCTTTACATATGATGTGTGTCAGATCTATGGGGCCGGAGCTGCAGTGGGGCTGATGGGGGTCAGATCTATGGGGCAGGAGCTACTGTGGGGCTGATGTGGGTCAAATCAATGGGGCAGAGCTGCTCTTGGGAACATGTGGGTCAGATCTATGGGGCAGGAGCTGCTGTGGGGCTGATGTGGGTCAGATCTATAGGGCAGGAGCTGCTGTGCGACAGATGTGGGTCAGATCTATGGGGCAGGAGCTGCTGTGGAGCTGATGTGGGTCAGATCCTTGGGGCTGAAGCTGCTGTGGTTCATATCTATTGGGCAGCAGCTGCTTTACATATGATGTGTGTCAGATCTGTGGGGCAGGAGCTGCTGTGGGGCTGATGTGGGTTAGATCTATGGGGCAGGAGCTGTTGTGGTTCTTATGGGGGTCAGATCTATGAGGCAGGAGCTGCTGTGGGGCTGATGTAGGGCTTATCTATGGGGCAGGAGATGCTGTGAGGCTGATGGGTGTTAGATCTATGGGGAGGAGCTGCTGTGGTGCAGATGTGGGTCAGAGCTATGGGGCAGGAGCTGCTGTGGGTCATATCTATTGGGCAGCAGCTGCTTTACATATGATGTGTGTCAGATCTATGGGGCAGGAGCTGCTGTGGGGCTGATGTGGGTTAGATCTATGGGGCAGGAGCTGTTGTGGGGCTGATGGGGGTCAGATCCTTAGAGCAGGAGCTACTGTGGGGCTGATGTTGGTATGATCTATGGGGCAGGAGCTGCTGCAGGGCTGATTTGGGTCAGATCTATGGGGCAGGAGCTGCTGTGGGCCTGATGTGGGTTAGATCTATGGGGCAGGAGCTGTTGTGGGGCTGATGGGGGTCAGATCTACGGGGCAGGAGATTCTCTGGGTCAGATCTATGGGGCAGGAGCTGCTCTGGGGAACATGTGGGTCAGGTCAATGGGGCAGGAGCTGCTGTGTGGCAGATGTGGGTCAGATCTATGGTGTAGGAGCTGCTGTGGGGCTGATGTGGGTCAGATCTATGGGGCAGGAGCTGCTGTGGTTAAGATCTATTTGGTAGGATCTGCTGTGGGGCAGATTTGGGTCAGATCTATGGGGCAGGAGCTGCAGTGGAGATGATGTACGTCAGGTCTATGGGGCAGGAGCTGTTGTGGGACTGATGGGGGTAAGATCTATGGGGCAGGAGATACTGTGTGGCAGATGTGGGTCAGATCTATGGTGTAGGAGCTGCTGTGGGGCTGATGTGGGTCAGATCTATGGGGCAGGAGCTGCAGTGGAGATGATGTAGGTCAGATCTATGGGGCAGGAGCATCTGTGGGGCTGCTGTGGGTTAGATCTATGGGGCAGGAGCTGTTGTGGGTCATATCTATTGGGCAGCAGCTGCTTTACATATGATGTGTGTCAGATCTATGGGGCCTAAGCTGCAGTGGGGCTGATGGGGGTCAGATCTATGGGGCAGGAGCTACTGTGGGGCTGATGGGGGTCAGATCTATGGGGCAGGAGCTACTGTGGGGCTGATGTTGGTCTGATCTATGGGGCAGGAGCTGCTGTGCGACAGATGTGGGTCAGATCTATGGGGCAGGTGCTGCTATGCGACATATGTGGGTCAGATCTATGGGGCAGGATCCTGTGTGGGGCTGATGTGGGAAAGATCTATGGGGCAGGAGATGCTTTGGGGCAGATGTGGGTCAGATCTATGGGGCAGGAGTTGCTGTGGGGCTGCTGTGTGTCAGATCCTTGGGGCAGGAGCTGCTGTGGGTCATATCTATTGGGCAGCAGCTGCTTTACATATGATGTGTGTCAGATCTATGGGGCAGGAGCTGCTGTGGGTCATATCTACTGGGCAGCAGCTGCTTTACATATGATGTGTGTCATATCTGTGGGGCAGGAGCTGCTGTGGGGCTGATGTGGGTAAGATCTATGGGGCAGGAGCTGTTGTGGGGCTGATGGGGGTCAGATCTATGGGGCAGGAGCTACTGTGGGGCTGATGTTGGTCTGATCTATGGGGCAGGAGCTGCTGCGGGGCTGATTTGGGAAAGATCTATGGGGCAGGAGATGCTTTGGGGCAGATGTGGGTCAGATCTATGGGGCAGGAGTTGCTGTGGGGCTGATGTGGGTCAGATCCTTGGGGCTGAAGCTGCTGTGGGTCATATCTATTGGGCAGCAGCTGCTTTACATATGATGTGTGTCAGATCTATGGGGCAGGAGCTGCTGTGGGGCTGATGTGGGTTAGATCTATGGGGCAGGAGCTGTTGTAGGGCTGATGGGGGTCAGATCCTTAGAGCAGGAGCAACTGTGGGGCTGATGTTGGTCTGATCTATGGGGCAGGAGCTGCTGCAGGGCTGATTTGGGTCAGATCTATGGGGCGGGAGCTGCAGTGGGGCTGATGGGGGTCAGATCTATGGGGCAGGAGCTACTGTGGGGCTGATGTGGGTCAAATCAATGGGGCAGAGCTGCTCTTGGGAACATGTGGGTCAGATCTATGGGGCAGGAGCTGCTGTGGGTCTGATGTGGGTCAGATCTATGGGGCAGGTGCTGCTGTGCGACATATGTGGGTCAGATCTATGGGGCAGGATCTGCTGTGGGGCTGATGTGGGAAAGATCTATGGGGCAGGAGCTGCTGTGGGCCTGATGTTGGTCAGATATATGGAGCAGGAGCTGCTGTGTTGCAGATGTGGGTCAGATCTATGGTGCAGGAGCTGCTGTGGTGCAGATGTGGGTCAGATCTATGGGGCAGGTGCTGCTGTGCGACATATGTGGGTCAGATCTATGGAGCAGGATCTGCTGTGGGTCTGATGTGGGAAAGATCTATGGGGCAGGAGATGCTTTGGGGCAGATGTGGGTCAGATCTATGGTGCAGGAGTTGCTGTGGGGCAGATGTAGGGCTTTTCTATGGGGCAGGAGCTGCTGTGAGGCTGATGGGTGTTAGATCTATGGGGAGGAGCTGCTGTGGTGCAGATGTGGGTCAGAGCTATGGGGCAGGAGCTGCTGTGTGGCAGATGTGGGTCAGATCTATGGTGTAGGAGTTGCTGTGGGGCTGATGTGGGTCAGATCTATGGGGCAGGAGCTGCTGTGAGGCTGATGTGGGAAAAATCTATGGGGCAGGAGATGCTTTGGGGCAGATGTGGGTCAGATCTATGGGGCAGGAGTTGCTGTGGGGCTGATGTGGGTCAGATCCTTGGGGCTGAAGCTGCTGTGGGTCATATCTATTGGGCAGCAGCTGCTTTACATATGATGTGTGTCAGATCTATGGGGCAGGAGCTACTGTGGGGCTTAAGTTGGTCTGATCTATGGGGCAGGAGCTGATGCGGGGCTGCTTTTGGTCAGATCTATGGGTCAGGAGCTGCTGTGGGGCTGATGTGGGTCAGATCTATGGTGTAGGAGCTGCTGTGGGGCTGATGTGGGTCAGATCTATGGGTCAGCAGCTGCTGTGGGTCTGATGTGGGTCAGATCTATGGGTCAGCAGCTGCTGTGGGTCTGATGTGGGTCAGATCTATGGGGCAGGAGCTGCTGTGGGTCAGATCTATGGGGCAGGAACAGAAGTGGGCCTGATGTTGGTCAGATTTATGGAGCAGGAGCTGCTGTGTTGCAGATGTGGGTCAGATCTATGGGTCAGCAGCTGCTGTGGGTCTGATGTGGGTCAGATCTATGGGGCAGGAGCTGCTGTGGGTCAGATCTATGGGGCAGGAACAGATGTGGGCCTGATGTTGGTCAGATTTATGGAGCAGGAGCTGCTGTGTTGCAGATGTGGGTCAGATCTATGGGGAGGAGCTGCTGTGGTGCAGATGTGGGTCAGAGCTATGGGGCAGGAGCTGCTGTGTGGCAGATTTGGGTCAGATCTATGGGGCAGGAGCTGCTGTGGGGCTGATGTGGGAAAGATCTATGGGGCAGGAGATGCTTTGGGGCAGATGTGGGTCAGATCTATGGGGCAGGAGTTGCTGTGGGGCTGCTGTGGGTCAGATCCTTGGGGCTGAAGCTGCTGTGGGTCATATCTATTGGGCAGCAGCTGCTTTACATATGATGTGTGTCAGATATATGGGGCAGGATCTGCTGTGGGGCTGATGTGGTTTAGATCTATGGGGCAGGAGCTGTTGTGGGGCTGATGGCGGTCAGATCCTTAGGGCAGGAGCTACTGTGGGGCTGATGTTAGTCTGATCTATGGGGCAGGAGCTGCTGCGGGGCAGATTTGGGTCAGATCTATGGGGCAGGAGCTGCTGTGGGGCTGATGTGGGTTAAATCTATGGTGCAGGAGCTGCTCGGGGCAGATGTAGGGCTTATCTATGGGGCAGGAGATGCTGTGAGGCTGATGGGTGTTAGATCTATGGGGAGGAGCTGCTGTGGTGCAGATGTTGGTCAGAGCTATGGGGCAGGAGCTGCTGTGTGGCAGATGTGGGTCAGATCTATGGTGTAGGAGTTGCTGTGGGGCTGATGTGGGTCAGATCTATGGGGCAGGAGCTGCTGTGGTTAAGATCTATTTGGCAGGATCTGCTGTGGGGCAGATTTGGGTCAGATCTATGGGGCAGGAGCTGCAGTGGAGATGATGTACGTCAGATCTATGGGGCAGGAGCTGCTGTGGGGCTGCTGTGGGTTAGATCTATGGGGCAGGAGCTGTTGTGGGTCATATCTATTGGGCAGCAGCTGCTTTACATATGATGTGTGTCAGATCTATGGGGCCGGAGCTGCAGTGGGGCTGATGGGGGTCAGATCTATGGGGCAGGAGCTACTGTGGGGCTGATGTGGGTCAAATCAATGGGGCAGAGCTGCTCTTGGGAACATGTGGGTCAGATCTATGGGGCAGGAGCTGCTGTGGGGCTGATGTGGGTCAGATCTATAGGGCAGGAGCTGCTGTGCGACAGATGTGGGTCAGATCTATGGGGCAGGAGCTGCTGTGGAGCTGATGTGGGTCAGATCCTTGGGGCTGAAGCTGCTGTGGGTCATATCTATTGGGCAGCAGCTGCTTTACATATGATGTGTGTCAGATCTATGGGGCAGGAGCTGATGTGGGGCTGATGTGGGTTAGATCTATGGGGCAGGAGCTGTTGTGGGGCTGATGGGGGTCAGATCTATGGGGCAGGAGCTACTGTGGGGCTGATGGGGGTCAGATCTATGGGGCAGGAGCTACTGTGGGGCTGATGTTGGTCTGATCTATGGGGCAGGAGCTGCTGTGCGACAGATGTGGGTCAGATCTATGGGGCAGGTGCTGCTGTGCGACATATGTGGGTCAGATCTATGGGGCAGGATCTGCTGTGGGGCTGATGTGGGAAAGATCTATGGGGCAGGAGATGCTTTGGGGCAGATGTGGGTCAGATCTATGGGGCAGGAGTTGCTGTGGGGCTGCTGTGGGTCAGATCCTTGGGGCTGAAGCTGCTGTGGGTCATATCTATTGGGCAGCAGCTGCTTTACATATGATGTGTGTCAGATCTATGGGGCAGGAGCTGCTGTGGGGCTGATGTGGTTTAGATCTATGGGGCAGGAGCTGTTGTGGGGCTGATGGCGGTCAGATCCTTAGGGCAGGAGCTACTGTGGGGCTGATGTTAGTCTGATCTATGGGGCAGGAGCTGCTGCGGGGCAGATTTGGGTCAGATCTATGGGGCAGGATCTGCTCGGGGCAGATGTAGGGCTTATCTATGGGGCAGGAGATGCTGTGAGGCTGATGGGTGTTAGATCTATGGGGAGGAGCTGCTGTGGTGCAGATGTTGGTCAGAGCTATGGGGCAGGAGCTGCTGTGTGGCAGATGTGGGTCAGATCTATGGTGTAGGAGCTGCTGTGGGGCTGATGTGGGTCAGATCTATGGGGCAGGAGCTGCTGTGGTTAAGATCTATTTGGCAGGATCTGCTGTGGGGCAGATTTGGGTCAGATCTATGGGGCAGGAGCTGCAGTGGAGATGATGTACGTCAGATCTATGGGGCAGGAGCTGCTGTGGGGCTGCTGTGGGTTAGATCTATGGGGCAGGAGCTGTTGTGGGTCATATCTATTGGGCAGCAGCTGCTTTACATATGATGTGTGTCAGATCTATGGGGCCGGAGCTGCAGTGGGGCTGATGGGGGTCAGATCTATGGAACAGGAGCTACTGTGGGGCTGATGTGGGTCAAATCAATGGGGCAGAGCTGCTCTTGGGAACATGTGGGTCAGATCTATGGGGCAGGAGCTGCTGTGGGTCTGATGTGGGTCAGATCTATAGGGCAGGAGCTGCTGTGCGACAGATGTGGGTCAGATCTATGGGGCAGGAGCTGCTGTGGGGCTGACGTGGGTCAGATCCTTGGGGCTGAAGCTGCTGTGGGTCATATCTACTGGGCAGCAGCTGCTTTACATATGATGTGTGTCAGATCTGTGGGGCAGGAGCTGCTGTGGGGCTGATGTGGGTTAGATCTATGGGGCAGGAGCTGTTGTGGGGCTGATGGGGGTCAGATCCTTAGAGCAGGAGCTACTGTGGGGCTGATGTTGGTCTGATCTATGGGGCAGGAGCTGCTGCAGGCTGATTTGGGTCAGATCTATGGGGCAGGAGCTGCTGTGGGGCTGATGTGGGTTAGATCTATGGGGCAGGAGCTGTTGTGGGGCTGATGGGGGTCAGATCTATGGGGTAGGAGATTCTCTGGGTCAGATCTATGGGGCAGGAGCTGCTCTGGGGAACATGTGGGTCAGGTCTATGGGGCAGGAGCTGCTGTGTGGCAGATGTGGTTCAGATCTATGGTGTAGGAGCTGCTGTGGGGCTGATGTGGGTCAGATCTATGGGGCAGGAGCTGCTGTGGTTAAGATCTATTTGGTAGGATCTGCTGTGGGGCAGATTTAGGTCAGATCTATGGGGCAGGAGCTGTTGTGGGGCTGATGTGGGTCAGATCTATGGGGCAGGAGCAGCTGTGGGGCTGATGTGGGTCAGATCTATGGGGCAGGAGCTGCTGTGGGTCATATCTATTGGGCAGCAACTGCTTTACATATGAGGTGTGTAAGATCTATGGGGCCGGAGCTGCAGTGGGGCTGATGTGGGTCAGATCTATGGGGCAGGAGCTACTGTGGGGCTGATGTGGGTCAAATCAATGGGGCAGAGCTGCTCTTGGAAACATGTGGGTCAGATCTATGGGGCAGGAGCTGCTGTGGGGCTGATGTGGGTCAGATCTATGGGGCAGGTGCTGCTGTGCGACATATGTGGGTCAGATCTATGGGGCAGGAGATACTGTGGGGCTGATGTTTGTCTGATCTATGGGGCAGGAGCTGCTGCGGGGCTGATTTGGGTTAGATCTATGGGACAGGAGCTGCTGTCGGGCTGATGTGGGTTAGATCTATGGGGCAGGAGCTGCTGTGGGGAACATGTGGGTCAGGTCTATGGGGCAGGAGCTGCTGTTGGGCAGATGTGGGTCAGATCTATGGGTCAGCAGCTGCTGTGGGTCTGATGTGGGTCAGATCTATGGGGCAGGAGCTGCTGTGGGGCTGATGTTGGTCAGATCTATGGGGCAGGAGCTGCTGTGCGTCATATCTATTGGGCAGCAACTGCTTTACATATGAGGTGTGTAAGATCTATGGGGCCGGAGCTGCAGTGGGGCTGATGGGGGTCAGATCTATGAGGCAGGAGCTACTGTGGGGCTGATGTTGGTCTGACCTATGGGGCAGGAGCTGCTGCGGGGCTGATTTGGGAAAGATCTATGGGGCAGGAGATGCTTTGGGGCAGATGTGGGTCAGATCTATGGGGCAGGAGCTGCTGCGGGGCTGATTTGGGTTAGATCTATGGGACGGGAGCTGCTGTGGGTCTGATGTGGGTCAGATCTATGGGTCAGCAGCTGCTGTGGGTCTGATGTGGGTCAGATCTATGGGGCAGGAGCTGCTGTGGTTCAGATCTATGGGGCAGGAACAGATGTGGGCCTGATGTTGGTCAGATTTATGGAGCAGGAGCTGCTGTGTTGCAGATGTGGGTCAGATCTATGGGGAGGAGCTGCTGTGGTGCAGATGTGGGTCAGAGCTATGGGGCAGGAGCTGCTGTGTGGCAGATGTGGGTCAGATCTATGGTGTAGGAGCTGCTGTGGGGCTGATGTGGGTCAGATCTATGGGGCAGGAGCTGCTGTGGTTAAGATCTATTTGGCAGGAGCTGCTGTGGGGCAGATTTGGGTCAGATCTATGGGGCAGGAGCTGCAGTGGAGATGATGTAGGTCAGATCTATGGGGCAGGAGCATCTGTGGGGCTGCTGTGGGTTAGATCTATGGGGCAGGAGCTGTTGTGGGTCATATCTATTGGGCAGCAGCTGCTTTACATATGATGTGTGTCAGATCTATGGGGCCTAAGCTGCAGTGGGGCTGATGGGGGTCAGATCTATGGGGCAGGAGCTGCTGTGGGGCTGATGTGGGTCAGATCTATAGGGCAGGAGCTGCGGTGCGACAGATGTGGGTCAGATCTATGGGGCAGGAGCTGCTGTGGAGCTGATGTGGGTCAGATCCTTGGGGCTGAAGCTGCTGTGGGTCATATCTATTGGGCAGCAGCTGCTTTACATATGATGTGTGTCAGATCTGTGGGACAGGAGCTGCTGTGGGGCTGATGTGGGTTAGATCTATGGGGCAGGAGCTGTTGTGGGGCTGATGGGGGTCAGATCCTTAGGGCAGGAGCTACTGTGGGGCTAATGTTGGTCTGATCTATGGGGCAGGAGCTGCTGCGGGGCTGATTTGGGAAAGATCTATGGGGCAGGAGATGCTTTGGGGCAGATGTGGGTCAGATCTATGGGGCAGGAGTTGCTGTGGGGCTGATGTGGGTCAGATCTATGGGGCAGGAGCTGCTGCAGGGCTGATTTGGGTCAGATCTATGGGGCAGGAGCTGCTGTGGGGCTGATGTGGGTTAGATCTATGGGGCAGGATCTGTTGTGGGGCTGATGGGGGTCAGATCTATGGGGCAGGAGATGCTGTGGGTCAGATCTATGCGGCATGAGCTGCTCTGGGGAACATGTGGGTCAGGTCTATGGGGCAGGAGCTGCTGTGTGGCAGATGTGGGTCAGATCTATGGTGTAGGAGCTGCTGTGGGGCTGATGTGGTCAGATCTATGGGGCAGGAGCTGCTGTGGTTAAGATCTATTTGGTAGGATCTGCTGTGGGGCAGATTTGGGTCAGATCTATGGGGCAGGAGCATCAGTGGAGATGATGTACGTCAGATCTATGGGGCAGGAGCTGTTGTGGGGCTGATGTGGGAAAGATCTATGGGGCAGGAGATACTGTGGGGCTGATGTTTGTCTGATCTATGGGGCAGGAGCTGCTGTCGGGCTGATGTGGGTTAGATCTATGGGGCAGGAGCTGTTGTGGGGCTGATGGGAGTCAGATCTATGGGGCAGGAGATGCTGTGGGTCAGATCTATGGGGCAGGAGCTGCTGTGGGGAACATGTGGGTCAGGTCTATGGGGCAGGAGCTGCTGTTGGGCAGATGTGGGTCAGATCTATGGGTCAGCAGCTGCTGTGGGTCTGATGTGGGTCAGATCTATGGGGCAGGAGCTGCTGTGGGGCTGATGTTGGTCAGATCTATGGGGCAGGAGCTGCTGTGCGTCATATCTATTGGGCAGCAGCTGCTTTACATATGAGGTGTGTAAGATCTATGGGGCCGGGGCTGCAGTGGGGCTGATGGTGGTCAGATCTATGGGGCAGGAGCTACTGTGGGGCTGATGTGGGTCAAATCAATGGGGCAGAGCTGCTCTTGGGAACATGTGGGTCAGATCTATGGGGCAGGAGCTGCTGTGGGGCTGAAGTGGGTCAGATCTATAGGGCAGGAGCTGCTGTGCGACAGATGTGGGTCAGATCTATGGGGCAGGAGCTGCTGTGGAGCTGATGTGGGTCAGATCCTTGGGGCTGAAGCTGCTGTGGGTCATATCTATTGGGCAGCAGCTGCTTTACATATGATGTGTGTCAGATCTATGTGGCAGGAGCTACTGTGGGGCTGATGTGGGTCAAATCAATGGGGCAGAGCTGCTCTTGGGAACATGTGGGTCAGATCTATGGGGCAGGAGCTGCTGTGGGTCTGATGTGGGTCAGATCTATGGGGCAGGTGCTGCTGTGCGACATATGTGGGTCAGATCTATGGGGCAGGATCTGCTGTGGGGCTGATGTGGGAAAGATCTATGGGGCAGGAGCTGCTGTGGGGCTGATGTGGGTCAGATCTATGGGGCAGGAGCTGTTGTGGGGATGATGGGGGTCAGATCTATGGGGCAGGAGCTACTGTGGGGCTGATGTTGGTCTGATCTATGGGGCAGGAGCTGCTGTGCGACAGATGTGGGTCAGATCTATGGGGCAGGAGATGCTTTGGGGCAGATGTGGGTCAGATCTATGGGGCAGGAGTTGCTGTGGGGCTGATGTGGGTCAGATCCTTGGGGCTAAAGCTGCTGTGGGTCATATCTATTGGGCAGAAGCTGCTTTACATATGATGTGTGTCAGATCTATGGGGCAGGAGCTGCTGTGGGGCTGATGTGGGTTAGATCTATGGGGCAGGAGCTGTTGTGGGGCTGATGGGGGTCAGATCCTTAGAGCAGGAGCTACTGTGGGGCTGATGTTGGACTGATCTATGGGGCAGGAGCTGCTGCAGGGCTGATTTGGGTCAGATCTATGGGGCAGGAGCTGCTGTGGGGCTGATGTGGGTTAGATCTATGGGGCAGGAGCTGTTGTGGGGCTGATGGAGGTCAGATCTATGGGGCAGGAGCTGCTGTGGGGCAGATGTGGGTCAGATCAGTGGGTCAGCAGCTGCTGTGGGTCTGATGTGGGTCAGATCTATGGGGCAGGAGCTGCTGTGGGGCTGATGTGGGTCATATCTATGGGGCAGGAGCTGCTGTGGGTCAGATCTATGGTGCAGGAGTATCTGTGGGGCAGATGTAGGGCTTATCTATGGGGCAGGAGCTGCTGTGAGGCTGATGGGTGTTAGATCTATGGGGAGGAGCTGCTGTGGTGCAGATGTGGGTCAGAGCTATGGGGCAGGAGCTGCTGTGTGGCAGATGTGGGTCAGATCTATGGTGTAGGAGTTGCTGTGGGGCTGATGTGGGTCAGATCTATGGGGCAGGAGCTGCTGTGGGGCTGATGTGGGAAAGATCTATGGGGCAGGAGATGCTTTGGGGCAGATGTGGGTCAGATCTATGGGGCAGGAGTTGCTGTGGGGCTGATGTGGGTCAGATCCTTGGGGCTGAAGCTGCTGTGGGTCATATCTATTGGGCAGCAGCTGCTTTACATATGATGTGTGTCAGATCTATGGGGCAGGAGCTGCTGTGTGGCTGATGTGGGTTAGATCTATGGGGCAGGATCTGTTGTGGGGCTGATGGGGGTCAGATCTATGGGGCAGGAGCTACTGTGGGGCTTAAGTTGGTCTGATCTACGGAGCAGGAGCTGCTGCGGGGCTGATTTGGGTCAGATCTATGGGGCAGGAGCTGCTGTGGGGCTGATGTGGGTTAGATCTATGGGGCAGGATCTGTTGTGGGGCTGATGGGGGTCAGATCTATGGGGCAGGAAATGCTGTGTGTCAAATCTATGGGGCAGGAGATGCTGTGGGTCAGATCTATGGGGCAGGAGCTGCTGTGGGGAACACGTGTGTCAGGTCTATGGGGCAGGAGCTGCTGTGGGGCAGATGTGGGTCAGATCTATGGGTCAGCAGCTGCTGTGGGTCTGATGTGGGTCAGATCTATGGGTCAGCAGCTGCTGTGGGGCTGATGTGGGTCAGATCTATGGGGCAGGAGCTGCTGTGGTTAAGATCTATTTGGCAGGATCTGCTGTGGGGCAGATTTGGGTCAGATCTATGGGGCAGGAGCTGCAGTGGAGATGATGTACGTCAGATCTATGGGGCAGGAGCATCTGTGGGGCTGCTGTGGGTTAGATCTATGGGGCAGGAGCTGTTGTGGGTCATATCTATTGGGCAGCAGCTGCTTTACATATGATGTGTGTCAGATCTATGGGGCCTAAGCTGCAGTGGGGCTGATGGGGGTCAGATCTATGGGGCAGGAGCTACTGTGGGGCTGATGTGGGTCAAATCAATGGGGCCGAGCTGCTCTTGGGAACATGTGGGTCAGATCTATGGGGCAGGAGCTGCTGTGCGACAGATGTGGGTCAGATCTATGGGGCAGGAGCTGCTGTGGAGCTGATGTGGGTCAGATCCTTGGGGCTGAAGCTGCTGTGGGTCATATCTATTGGGCAGCAGCTGATTTACATATGATGTGTGTCAGATCTATGGGGCAGGAGCTGCTGTGCGGCTGATGTGGGTTAGATCTATGGGGCAGGAGCTGTTGTTGGGCTGATGGGGGTCAGATCTATGGGGCAGGAGCTACTGTGGGGCTGATGGGGGTCAGATCTATGGGGCAGGAGCTACTGTGGGGCTGATGTTGGTCTGATCTATGGGGCAGGAGCTGCTGTGCGACAGATGTGGGTCAGATCTATGGGGCAGGTGCTGCTGTGCGACATATGTGGGTCAGATCTATGGGGCAGGATCTGCTGTGGGGCTGATGTGGGAAAGATCTATGGGGCAGGAGTTTCTGTGGGGCTGCTGTGGGTCAGATCTATGGGGCAGGAGCTGCTGTGGTTAAGATCTATTTGGCAGGATCTGCTGTGGGGCAGATTTGGGTCAGATCTATGGGGCAGGAGCTGCTGTGGGGCTGATGTGGGTCAGATCTATGGGTCAGGAGCTGCAGTGGAGATGATGTACGACAGATCTATGGGGCAGCTGCTGCTGTGGGGCTGCTGTGGGTCAGATAAATGGGGCTGAAGCTGCTGTGGGTCATATCTATTGGGCAGCAGCTGCTTTACATATGATGTGTGTCAGATCTATAGGGCAGGAGCTGCTGTGGGGCTGCTGTGGGTCAGATCTATGGGGCAGAGCTGCTCTGGGGCTGATGGGGGTCAGATCTATGGGGCAGGAGCTTCTGTGGGGCTGATGGGGGTCTGATCTATGGGGCAGCAGCTGCTGTGCGACAGATGTGGGTCAGATCTATGAGGCAGGAGCTGCTGTGCGACATATGTGGGTCAGATCTATGGTGCAGGATCTCCTGGGGGCTGATGTGGGTCAGATCTGTGGGGTAAAATCTGCTGTGGGGCAGATGTGGTTCAGATCTATGGGGCAGGAGCTTCTGTGGGGTTGATGTGGGTCAGATCTATGGGTCAGGAGCTTCTGTGGGGCAGATGTGGGTCAGTTCTATGGGGGAAGAGCTGCTGTGGTGCAGATGTGGGTCAGATCTATGGGGCAGGAGCTGCTGTGGGGCTGATACGGTTAAGATCTATGGAGCGGGAGATGCTATTGGGCTGACGAGGGTCAGATCTATGGGGAGGAGCTGCTGTGGTGCAGATGTGGGTCAGAGCTATGGGGCAGGAGCTGCTGTGGGGCAGAAGTGGGTAAGATCTATGGGGTAGGAGATGGTGTGTGGCAGATGTGGGTCAGATCTATGGTGTAGGAGCTGCTGTGGGGCTGATGTGGGTGAGATCTATGGTGTAGGAGCTGCTGTGCAGCTGATGTGGGTCAGATCTATGGGCAGGAGCTGATGTAGGGAAGATTTGGGTCTGATCTATGGGTTAGGAACTGCTGTGGCTCAGATCTATGGGGCAGGAGCAGCTGTGGGGCACATGTGGGTCAGATCTATGGGTTAGGTGCTGCTTTGGGGAAAATGTGGGTCAGATCTATGGGGCAGGAGCTGTTGTGGGGCATATGTGGGTCAGATCTATGGGGCAGGAGCTACTGTGGGGCACATGTGGGTCAGACCTATGGGGCAGGAGCTGCTGTGCGACATATGTGGGTCAGATCTATGGGGCAGGAGTTGCTGTGGGGCAGATTAGGGACATATCTATGGTGCAAAATCTGCTGTTGGACTGATGTGGGTCAGATCTATAAGTTTGGAGCTGCTGTGGGGCACATGTGGGTCAGATCTATGTGGCAGGAGCTGCTGTGGTTAAGATCTATTTGGCAGGATCTGCTGTGGGGCAGATTTGGGTCAGATCTATGGGGCAGGAGCTGCTGTTGGGCTGATGTGGGTCAGATCTATGGGGCAGGAGCTGCTGTGGGTCAGATCTATGGGGCAGGAACAGATGTGGGCCTGATGTTGGTCAGATTTATGGAGCAGGAGCTGCTGTGTTGCAGATGTGGGTCAGATCTATGGTGCAGGAGCTGCTGTGGGGCAGATGTAGGGCTTATCTATGGGGCAGGAGCTGCTGTGAGGCTGATGGGTGTTAGATCTATGGGGAGGAGCTGCTGAGGTGCAGATGTGGGTCAGAGCTATGGGGCAGGAGCTGCTGTGGGGCAGAAGTGGGTAAGATCTATCGGGTAGGAGATGGTGTGTGGCAGATGTGGGTCAGATCTATGGTGTAGGAGCTGATGTGGGGCTGATGTGGGTCAGATCTATGGGGCAGGAGCTGCTGTGGGGCAGAAGTGGGTAAGATCTATGGGGTAGGAGATGGTGTGTGGCAGATCTGGGTCAGATCTATGGTGTAGGAGCTGCTGTGGGGCTGATGTGGGTCAGATCTATGGGGCAGGAGCTGCTGTGGTTAAGATCTATTTGGCAGGATCTGCTGTGCGACAGATTTGGGTCAGATCTATGGGGAGGAGCTGCAGTGGAGATGATGTACGTCAGATCTATGGGGCAGGAGCTGCTGTGGGGCTGATGGGGGTAAGATCTATGGGGCAGGAGCTGCTGTGGGGCTGCTGTGGGTTAGATCTATGGGGCAGGAGCTGTTGTGGGTCATATCTATTGGGCAGCAGCTGCTTTACATATGATGTGTGTCAGATCTATGGGGCCGGAGCTGCAGTGGGGCTGATGGGGGTCAGATCTATGGGGCAGGAGCTGCTGTGGGGCTGCTGTGGGTCAAATCAATGGGGCAGAGCTGCTCTTGTGAACATGTGGGTCAGATCTACGGGGCAGGAGCTGCTGTGGGGCTGATGTGGGTCAGATCTATAGGGCAGGAGCTGCTGTGCGACAGATGTGGTTCAGATCTATGGGGCAGGAGCTGCTGTGGGGCTGATGTGGGTCAGGTCCTTGGGGCTGAAGCTGCTGTGGGTCATATCTATTGGGCAGCAGCTGCTTTACATATGATGTGTGTCAGATCTACGGGGCAGGAGCTGTTGTAGGGCTGATGGGGGTCAGATCTATGGGGCAGGAGCTACTGTGGGGCTGATGGGGGTCAGATCTATGGGGCAGGAGCTACTGTGGGGCTGATGTTGGTCTCATCTATGGGGCAGGAGCTGCTGTGCGACAGATGTGTGTCAGATCTATGGGGCAGGTGCTGCTGTGCGACATATGTGTCTCAGATCTGTGGGGCAGGATCTGCTGTGGGGCTGATGTGGGAAAGATCTATGGGGCAGGAGATGCTTTGGGGCAGATGTGGGTCAGATCTATGGGGCAGGAGCTGCTGTGGGGCTGATGTGGGTCAGATCCTTGGGGCTGAAGCTGCTGTGGGTCATATCTAATGGGCAGCAGCTGCTTTACATATGATGTGTCTCAGATCTATGGGGCAGGAGCTGCTGTGGGGCTGATGTTGGTCTGATCTATGGGGCAGGAGCTGCTGCGGGGCTGATGGGGGTCAGATCTATGGGGCAGGAGCTGCTGTTGGGCTGATGTGGGTCAGATCTATGGGGCAGGAGCTGTTGTGGGGCTGATGGGGGTCACATCTATGGGGCAGGAGATGCTGTGGGTCAGATCTATGGGGCAGGAGCTGCTGTGGGGCAGATGTGGGTCAGATCTATGGGGCAGGAGCTGCTGTGGGTCAGATCTATGGGGCAGGAACAGATGTGGGCCTGATGTTGGTCAGATTTATGGAGCAGGATCTGCTGTGTTGCAGATGTGGGTCAGATCTATGGTGCAGGAGCTGCTGTGGGGCAGATGTAGGGCATATCTATGGGGCAGGAGCTGCTGTGAGGCTGATGGGTGTTAGATCTATGGGGAGGAGCTGCTGTGGTGCAGATGTGGGTCAGATCTATGGGGCAGGAGCAGCTGTGGGTCAGAAGTGGGTAAGATCTATGGGGTAGGAGATGGTGTGTGGCAGATGTGGGTCAGATCTATGGTGTAGGAGCTGCTGTGGGGCTGACGTGGGTCAGATCTATGGGGCAGGAGCTGCTGTGGTTAAGATCTATTTGGCAGGATCTGCTGTGCGACAGATGTGGGTCAGATCTATGGGGCAGGAGCTGCAGTGGAGATGATGTACGTCAGATCTATGGGGCAGGAGCTGCTGTGGGGCTGCTGTGGGTTAGATCTATGGGGCAGGAGCTGTTGTGGGTCATATCTATTGGGCAGCATCTGCTTTACATATGATGTGTGTCAGATCTATGGGGCCGGAGCTGCAGTGGGGCTGATGGGGGTCAGATCTATGGGGCAGGAGCTACTGTGGGTCTGAAGTGGGTCAAATCAATGGGGCAGAGCTGCTCTTGGGAACATGTGGGTCAGATCTATGGGGAGGAGCTGCTGTGGGGCTGATGTGGGTCAGATCTATGGGTCAGGAGCTACTGTGGGGCTGATGTTGGTCTGATCTATGGGGCAGGAGCTGCTGCGGGGCTGATTTGGGTCAGATCTATGGGGCAGGAGCTGCTGTGGGGCTGATGTGGGTTAGACCTATGGGGCAGGAGCTGTTGTGGGGCTGATGGGGGTCAGATCTATGGGGCAGGAGCTACTGTGGGTCAGATTTATGAGTCAGGAGCTGCTGTGTGGCTGATGTGGGTCAGATCTATGGGGCAGGAGCTGCTGTGGGGCATATGTGGGTCAGATCTATATGGCAGGAGCTGCTGTGGGGCAGAAGTGGGTAAGACCTATGGGGCAGGAGTTGCTGTGGGGCAGATGAGGGACATATCTATGGTGCAAAATCTGCTGTTGGACTGATGTGGGTCAGATCTATGAGTTTGGAGCTGCTGTGGGGCACATATGATCAGATCAATGGGCCAGGAGCTGCTATGGGTCTGATGTGAGACAGATCTATGGGGCAGGAGCTGCTGCGGGGCTGATGGGGGTCAGATCTATGGGGCAGGAGCTGCTGTTGGGCTGATGTGGGTCAGATCTATGGGGCAGGAGCTGTTGTGGGGCTGATGGGGGTCACATCTATGGGGCAGGAGATGCTGTGGGTCAGATCTATGGGGCAGGAGCTGCTGTGGGGCAGATGTGGGTCAGATCTATGGGGCAGGAGCTGCTGTGGGTCAGATCTATGGGGCAGGAACAGATGTGGGCCTGATGTTGGTCAGATTTATGGAGCAGGATCTGCTGTGTTGCAGATGTGGGTCAGATCTATGGTGCAGGAGCTGCTGTGGGGCAGATGTAGGGCATATCTATGGGGCAGGAGCTGCTGTGAGGCTGATGGGTGTTAGATCTATGGGGAGGAGCTGCTGTGGTGCAGATGTGGGTCAGATCTATGGGGCAGGAGCAGCTGTGGGTCAGAAGTGGGTAAGATCTATGGGGTAGGAGATGGTGTGTGGCAGATGTGGGTCAGATCTATGGTGTAGGAGCTGCTGTGGGGCTGACGTGGGTCAGATCTATGGGGCAGGAGCTGCTGTGGTTAAGATCTATTTGGCAGGATCTGCTGTTCGACAGATGTGGGTCAGATCTATGGGGCAGGAGCTGCAGTGGAGATGATGTACGTCAGATCTATGGGGCAGGAGCTGCTGTGGGGCTGCTGTGGGTTAGATCTATGGGGCAGGAGCTGTTGTGGGTCATATCTATTGGGCAGCATCTGCTTTACATATGATGTGTGTCAGATCTATGGGGCCGGAGCTGCAGTGGGGCTGATGGGGGTCAGATCTATGGGGCAGGAGCTACTGTGGGTCTGAAGTGGGTCAAATCAATGGGGCAGAGCTGCTCTTGGGAACATGTGGGTCAGATCTATGGGGAGGAGCTGCTGTGGGGCTGATGTGGGTCAGATCTATGGGTCAGGAGCTACTGTGGGGCTGATGTTGGTCTGATCTATGGGGCAGGAGCTGCTGCGGGGCTGATTTGGGTCAGATCTATGGGGCAGGAGCTGCTCTGGGGCTGATGTGGGTTAGACCTATGGGGCAGGAGCTGTTGTGGGGCTGATGGGGGTCAGATCTATGGGGCAGGAGCTACTGTGGGTCAGATTTATGAGTCAGGAGCTGCTGTGTGGCTGATGTGGGTCAGATCTATGGGGCAGGAGCTGCTGTGGGGCATATGTGGGTCAGATCTATATGGCAGGAGCTGCTGTGGGGCAGAAGTGGGTAAGACCTATGGGGCAGGAGTTGCTGTGGGGCAGATGAGGGACATATCTATGGTGCAAAATCTGCTGTTGGACTGATGTGGGTCAGATCTATGAGTTTGGAGCTGCTGTGGGGCACATATGATCAGATCAATGGGCCAGGAGCTGCTATGGGTCTGATGTGGGACAGATCTATGGGGCAGGAGCTGCTGTGGGGCTGCTGTGGGTTAGATCTATGGGTCAGGAGCTGTTGTGGGTCATATCTATTGGGCAGCAGCTGCTGTACATATGATGTGTGACAGATCTATGGGGCAGGAGCTGCTGTGGGGAACATGTGGGTCAGGTCTATGGGGCAGGAGCTGCTGTGGGGCAGATGTGGGTCATATCTATGGGGCAGGAACAGATGTGGGCCTGATGTTGGTAAGATTTATGGAGCAGGAGCTGCTGTGTTGCAGATGTGGGTCAGATCTATGGTGCAGGAGCTGCTGTGGGGCAGATGTAGGGCATATCTATGGGGCAGGAGCTGCTGTGAGGCTGATGGGTGTTAGATCTATGGGGAGGAGCTGCTGTGGTGCAGATGTGGGTCAGAGCTATGGGGCAGGAGCTGCTGTGGGGCAGAAGTGGGTAAGATCTATGGGGTAGGAGATGGTGTGTGGCAGATCTGGGTCAGATCTATGGTGTAGGAGCTGCTGTGGGGCTGATGTGGGTCAGATCTATGGGGCAGGAGCTGCTGTGGTTTAGATCTATTTGGCAGGATCTGCTGTGGGGCAGATTTGGGTGAGATCTATGGGGCAGGAGCTGCAGTGGAGATGATGTACAACAGATCTATGGGGTAGGAGCTGCTGTGGGGCTGCTGTGGGTTAGATCTATGGGGCAGGAGCTGTTGTGGGTCATATCTATTGGGCAACAGCTGCTTTACATATGATGTGTGTCAGATCTATGGGGCCGGAGCTGCAGTGGGGCTGATGGGGGTCAGATCTCTGGGGCAGGAGCTACTGTGGGGCTGATGTGGGTCAAATCAATGGGGCAGAGCTGCTCTTGGGAACATGTGGGTCAGATCTATGGGGCAGGAGCTGCTGTGGGGCTGATGTGGGTCAGATCTATGGGGCAGGAGCTGTTGTGGGGATGATGGTGGTCAGATCTATGGGGCAGGAGCTACTGTGGGGCTGATGTTGGTCTGATCTATGGGGCAGGATCTGCTGTGGGGCTGATGTGGGTTAGATCTATGGGGCAGGAGCTGTTGTGGGTCTGATGGGGGTCAGATCTATGGGGCAGGAGCTATTGTGGGTCAGATTTATGAGTCAGGAGCTGCTGTGTGGCTGATGTGGGTCAGATCTATGGAGCAGGAGCTGCTGTGGGGCATATGTGGGTCAGACCTATGGGGCAGAGCTGCTCTTGGGAACATGTGGGTCAGATCTATGGGGCAGGAGCTGCTGTGGGGCGGATGTGGGTAAGATCTATAGGGCAGGAGCTGCTGTGCGACAGATGTGGGTCAGATCTATGCGGCAGGAGCTGCTGTGCGACAGATGTGGGTCAGATCTATGGGGCAGGAGCTGCTGTGGGGCTGATGTGGGTCAGATCCTTGGGGCTGAAGCTGCTGTGGGTCATATCTATTGGGCAGCAGCTGCTTTACATATGATGTGTGTCAGATCTATGGGGCAGGAGCTGCTGTGGGGCTGATGTGGGTCAGATCTATGGGGCAGGAGCTGTTGTGGGGCTGATGTGGGTCAGATCTATGGGGCAGGAGCTACTGTGGGGCTGATGGGAGTCAGATCTATGGGGCAGGAGCTACTGTGGGGCTGATGGGGGTCAGATCTATGGGGCAGGAGCTACTGTGGGGCTGATGTTGGTCTCATATATGGGGCAGGAGCTGCTGTGCGACAGATGTGGGTCAGATCTATGGGGCAGGTACTGCTGTGCGACATATGTGGGTCAGATCTATGGGGCAGGATCTGCTGTGGGGCTGATGTGGGAAAGATCTATGGGGCAGGAGATGCTTTGGGGCAGATGTGGGTCAGATCTATGGGGCAGGAGCTGCTGTGGGGCTGATGTGTGTCAGATCCTTGGGGCGGAAGCTGCTGTGGGTCATATCTATTGGGCAGCAGCTGCTTTACATATGATGTGTGTCAGATCTATGGGGCAGGAGCTGCTGTGGGATGATGTGGGTTAGATCTATGTGGCAGGAGCTGTTGTGGGGCTGATGGGGTCAGATCTATGGGGCAGGAGCTACTGTGGGGCTGATGTTGGTCTGTTCTATGGGGCAGGAGCTGCTGCGGGGCTGATGTTGGTCTGTTCTATGGGGCAGGAGCTGCTGCGGGGCTGATTTGGGTAAGATCTATGGGGCAGCAGATTCTGTGGGACTGATGTGCGTTAGATCTAAGGGGCAGGAGATGTTGTGGGGCTGATGGGGGTCAGATCTATGGGGCAGGAGATGCTGTGGGTCAGATCTATGGGGCAGGAGCTGCTGTGGGGAACATGTGGGTCAGGTCTATGGGGCAGGAGCTGCTGTTGGGTAGATGTGGGTCAGATCGATGCGTCAGCAGCTGCTGTGGGTCTGATGTGGGTCAGATCTATGGGGCAGGAGCTGCTGTGGGGCTGATGTGGGTAATATCTATGGGGCAGGAACAGATGTGGGCCTGATGTTGGTCAGATTTATGGAGCAGTAGCTGCTGTGTTGCAGATGTGGGTAAGATCTATGGTGCAGGAGCTGCTGTGGGGCAGATGTAGGGCTTATCTATGGGGCAGGAGCTGCTGTGAGGCTGATAGGTGTTAGATCTATGGGGAGGAGCTGCTGTGAGGCTGATGTGGGTCAGAGCTATGGGGCCGGAGCTGCAGTGGGGCCGATGGGGGTCAGATCTATGGGGCAGGAGCTACTGTGGGGCTGATGTGGGTCAAATCAATGGGGCAGAGCTGCTCTTGGGAACATGTGGGTCAGATCTATGGGGCAGGAGCTGCTGTGGGGCTGATGTGGGTCAGATCTATAGGGCAGGAGCTGCTGTGCGACAGTTGTGGGTCAGATCTATGGGGCAGGAGCTGCTGTGGGGCTGATGTGTGTAAGATCTATGGGGTAGGAGATGGTGTGTGGCAGATGTGGGTCAGATCTATGGTGTAGGAGCTGCTGTGGGGCTGACGTGGGTCAGATCTATGGGGCAGGAGCTGCTGTGGTTAAGATCTATTTGGCAGGATCTGCTGTGCGACAGATTTGGGTCAGATCTATGGGGCAGGAGCTGCAGTGGAGATGATGTACGTCAGATCTATGGGGCAGGAGCTGCTGTGGGGCTGCTGTGGGTTAGATCTATGGGGCAGGAGCTGTTGTGGGTCATATCTATTGGGCAGCAGCTGCTTTACATATGATGTGTGTCAGATCTATGGGGCCGGAGCTGCAGTGGGGCTGATGGGTGTCAGATCTATGGGGCAGGAGCTACTGTGGGTCTGAAGTGGGTCAAATCAATGGGGCAGAGCTGCTCTTGGGAACATGTGGGTCAGATCTATGGGGCAGGAGCTGCTGTGGGGCTGATGTTGGTCTGATCTATGGGGCAGGAGCTACTGTGCGACAGATGTGGGTCAGATCTATGGGGCAGGTGCTGCTGTGCGACATATGTGGGTCAGATCTATGGGGCAGGATCTGCTGTGGGGCTGATGTGGGAAAGATCTATGGGGCAGGAGATGCTTTGGGGCAGATGTGGGTCAGATCTATGGGGCAGGAGTTGCTGTGGGGCTGATGTGTGTCAGATCCTTGGGGCTGAAGCTGCTGTGGGTCATATCTATTGTGCTGCAGCTGCTTTACATATGATGTGTGTCAGATCTATGGGGCAGGAGCTGCTGTGGGGCTGATGTGGGTTAGATCTACGGGGCAGGAGCTGTTGTGGGGCTGATGGGGGTCAGATCTATGGGGCAGGAGCTACTGTGGGGCACATGTGGGTCAGACCTATGGGGCAGAAGCTGCAGAGGGGATGATGTAGGTCAGATCTATGGGGCAGGAGCTGCTGTGGGGCAGATGAGGGACATATCTATGGTGCAAAATCTGCTGTTGGATTGATGTGGGTCAGATCTATGAGTTTGGAGATGCTGTGGGGCACATGTGGGTCAGATCTATGGGCCAGGAGCTGCTGCGGGGCTGATTTGGGTCAGATCTATGGGGCAGGAGCTGCTGTGGGGCTGATGTGGGTCAGATCTATGGGGCAGGAGCTGCTGTGGGTCAGATCTATGGGGCAGGAACAGATGTGGGCCTGATGTTGGTCAGATTTATGGAGCAGGAGCTGCTGTGTTGCAGATGTGGGTCAGATCTATGGTGCAGGAGCTGCTGTGGGGCAGATATAGGGCATATCTATGGGGCAGGAGCTGCTGTGAGGCTGATGGGTGTTAGATCTATGGGGAGGAGCTGCTGTGGTGCAGATGTGGGTCAGAGCTATGGGGCAGGAGCTGCTGTGGGGCAGAAGTGGGTAAGATCTATGGGGTAGGAGATGGTGTGTGGCAGATGTGGGTCAGATCTATGGTGTAGGAGCTGCTGTGGGGCTGATGTGAGTGAGATCTATGGTGTAGGAGCTGCTGTGCAGCTGATGTGGGTCAGATCTATGGGCAGGAGCTGATGTAGGGAAGATTTGGGTCTGATCTATTGGTTAGGAACTGCTGTGGTTCAGATCTATGGGGCAGGAGCAGCTGTGGGGCACAAGTGGGTCAGATCTATGGGTTAGGTGCTGCTTTGGGGAAAATGTGGGTCAGATCTATGAGGCAGGAGCTGCTGTGGGTCAGATTTGGGTCAGATCTATGGGGCAGGAGCTGCTGTGGGTCAGATTTATGAGTCAGGAGCTGCTGTGTGGCTGATGTGGGTCAGATCTATGGGGCAGGAGCTGCTGTGGGGCATATGTGGGTCAGATCTATATGGCAGGAGCTGCTGTGCGACATATGTGGGTCAGATCTATGGGGCAGGATCTGCTGTGGGGCTGATGTGGGAAAGATCTATGGGGCAGGAGATGGTTTGGGGCTGATGTGTGTCAGATCCTTGGGGCTGAAGCTGCTGTGGGTCATATCTATTGGGCAGCAGCTACTTTACATATGATGTGTGTCAGATCTATGGGGCAGAAGATACTGTGGGGCTGATGTTGGTCTGATCTATGGGGCAGGAGCTGCTGCGGGGCTGATTTGGGTCAGATCTATGGGGCAGGAGCTGCTGTGGGGCTGATGTGGGTTAGATCTATGGGGCCAGAGCTGTTGTGGGGCTGATGGGGGTCAGATCTATGGGGAAGGAGCTACTGTGGGGCTGATGGGGTTCAGGTCTATGGGGCAGGAGCTACTGTGGGGCTGATGTTGGTCTGATCTATGGGGCAGGAGCTGCTGTGCGACAGATGTGGGTCAGATCTATGTGGCAGGTGCTGCTGTGCGACATATGTGGGTCAGATCTATGGGGCAGGATCTGCTGTGGTGCTGATGTGGGAAAGATCTATGGGGCAGGAGCTGTTGTGGGGCTGATGGGGGTCAGATCTATGGGGCAGGAGCTACTGTGGGGCACATGTGGGTCAGACCTATGGGGCAGAATCTGCAGAGGGGATGATGTGGGTCAGATCTATGGGGCAGGAGTTGCTGTGGGGCAGATGAGGGACATATCTATGGTGCAAAATCTGCTGTTGGACTGATGTGGGTCAGATCTATGAGTTTGGAGCTGCTGTGGGGCACATGTGGGTCAGATCTATGGGCCAGGAGCTGCTGCGGGGCTGACTTGGGTCAGATCTATGAGGCAGGTGCTGCTGTGGGGCTGATGTGGGTCAGATCTATGGGGCAGGAGCTGCTGTGGGTCAGATCTATGGGGCAGGAACAGATGTGGGCCTGATGTTGGTCAGATTTATGGAGCAGGAGCTGCTGTGTTGAAGATGTGGGTCAGATCTATGGTGCAGGAGCTGCTGTGGGGCAGATATAGGGCATATCTATGGGGCAGGAGCTGCTGTGAGGCTGATGGGTGTTAGATCTATGGGGAGGAGCTGCTGTGGTGCAGATGTGGGTCCGAGCTATGGGGCAGGAGCTGCAATGGGGCAGAAGTGGGTAAGTTCTATGGGGTAGGAGATGGTGTGTGGCAGATGTGGGTCAGATCGATGGTGTAGGAGCTGCTGTGGGGCTGATGTGGGTCAGATCTATGGGGCTGGAGCTGCTGTGGTTAAGATCTATTTGGCAGGATCTGCTGTGGGGCAGATTTGGGTCAGATCTATTGGGCAAGAGCTGCTGTGTGGCAAATGTGGGTCAGATCTATGGGGCAGGAGCTGCTGTGGGTCAGATGTGGGTCAGATCTATGGTGTAGGAGCTTCTGTGGGGCTGATGTGGGTCAGATCTATGGGGCAGGAGATGCTTTGGGGCAGATTTTAGACAGATCTATGGGGCAGGAGTTGCTGTGGGGCTGATGTGGGTCAGATCCTTGGGGCTGAAGCTGCTGTGGGTCATATCTATTGAGCAGCAGCTGCTTTACATATGATGTGTGTGAGATCTATGGGGCAGGAGCTGCTGTGTGGCAAATGTGGGTCAGATCTATGGGGCAGGAGCTGCTGTGGGTCAGATCTATGGGGCAGGAACAGATGTGGGCCTGATGTTGGTCAGATTTATGGAGCAGGAGCTGCTGTGTTGCAGATGTGCGTCAGATCTATGGTGCAGGAGCTGCTGTGGGGCAGATATAGGGCATATCTATGGGGCAGGAGCTGCTGTGAGGCTGATGGGTGTTAGATCTATGGAAAGCAGCTGCTGTGGTGCAGATGTGGGTCAGAGCTATGGGGCAGGAGCTGCTGTGGGGCTGATGTGGGTCAGATCTATGGGGCAGGAGATGCTTAGGGGCAGTTTTTAGTCAGATCTATGGGGCAGGAGTTGCTGTGGGTCTGATGTGGGTCAGATCCTTGGGGCTGAAGCTGCTGTGTGTCATATCTATTGGGCAGCAGCTGCTTTACATATGATGTGTGTCAGATCTATGGGGCAGGAGCTGCTCAGCGGCTGCTGCTAGAGGTCGCTGCCTATGCGGCTCGCCTAGGTCGGCACGGTCTACCCGGCTCCGAGCGGGCCGTGGTGCTCGGTGGCGGCGGCTAGGGGTCGCTGCCCGTGCCTCTTGCGTGTAGCTGCCAGGTCTACCCGCTTTCGGCTAGGCTTTGCAGCCCTGTGAGATGGGGGGGCGCTAAAGCTTCGGAGCTTGCTGGGGGGTCGCTGTAGTTTCTTACCTACCGCTACGTCGACGTAGAGCGCCGCTTACCCTCGGCGCCGCTGCCGGTAGTCGGCGCCGTTCTTTTCCGAAGCCGTTTTTTCTTACGCCTTCCGTTTTCGTCTGCAGGAGCGAGCGCGTGCTCGTCTCCAGAGGCGGCAATGAGCGGGCGCAGGCGAGCGCGGTTGAGCGCCGGGCTGTGGATTTTTTCGGTTGCGGCTTCCCGCCGCTCTTTCGCCATCCCTCGCTACGCGGCCTGCCCGCAGTCCGGATTTCCGGCTCGAACGGACCCCGCTCAAGTGCGCCGGCACGGTCCAACCGCTCCCGGCGGGCACCGCTCGGCTCGGACGTTCCTCGGAATCAGCCAAATGTCGCTCCCGTGGCGTCTCCGCAGGCGAAAACGCATAGCCGGCGCCGCAAAGCTCGCGAGCCGCACCGAGCCGGGGAAACCGTGCCGTGGAGCAGCTGTGGGGCTGATGTGGGTGAGATCTATGGGGTAGGAGCTGCTGTGCGGCTGATGTGGGTCAGATCTATGGGCAGGAGCTGATGTAGGGAAGATTTGGGTCTGATCTATGGGTTAGGAACTGCTGTGGTTCAGATCTATGGGGCAGGAGCAGCTGTGGGGCACATGTGGGTCAGATCTATGGGTTAGGTGCTGCTTTGGGGAAAATGTGGGTCAGATCTATGGGGCAGGAGCTGCTGTGGGTCAGATTTGGGTCAGATCTATGGGGCAGGAGCTGCTGTGGGTCAGATTTATGAGTCAGGAGCTGCTGTGTGGCTGATGTGGGTCAGATCTATGGGGCAGGAGCTGCTGTGGGGCAGATGAGGGACATATCTATGGTGCAAAATCTGCTGTTGGACTGATGTGGGTCAGATCTATGAGTTTGGAGCTGCTGTGGGGCACATGTGGGTCAGATCGATGGGGCAGGAGCTGCTGTGGTTAAGATCTATTTGGCAGGATCTGCTGTGGGGCAGATTTGGGTCAGATCTATGGGGCAGGAGCTGCTGTGTGGCAAATGTGGGTCAGATCTATGGGGCAGGAGCTGCTCTGGGTCAGATCTATGGGGCAGGAACAGATGTGGGCCTGATGTTGGTCAGATTTATGGAGCAGGAGCTGCTGTGTTGCAGATGTGGGTCAGATCTATGGTGCAGGAGCTGCTGTGGGGCAGATGTAGGGCTTATCTATGAATCAGGAGCTGCTGTGAGGCTGATGGGTGTTAGATATATGGGGAGGAGCTGCTGTGGTGGAGATGTGGGTCAGAGCAATGGGGCAGGAGCTGCTGTGTGGCAGATGTGGGTCAGATCTATGGTGTAGGAGCTGCTGTGGGGCTGATGTGGGTCAGATCTATGGGGCAGGTGCTGCTGTGCGACATATGTGGGTCAGATCTATGGGGCAGGATCTGCTGTGGGGCTGATGTGGGAAAGATCTATGGGGCAGGAGATGCTTTGGGGCAGATGTGGGTCAGATCTATGGGGCAGGAGTTGCTGTGGGGCTGATGTGTGTCAGATCCTTGGGGCTGAAGCTGCTGTGGGTCATATCTATTGGGCAGCAGCTGCTTTACATATGATGTGTGTCAGATCTATGGGGCAGGTGCTGCTGTGGGGATGATGTGGGTGAGATCTATGGGGCAGGAGCTGTTGTGGGGCATATGTGGGTCAGATCTATGGGGCAGGAGCTACTGTGGGGCACATGTGGGTCAGAGCTATGGGGCAGAAGCTGCAGAGGGGATGATGTAGGTCAGATCTATGGGGCAGGAGTTGCTGTGGGGCAGATGAGGGACATATCTATGGTGCAAAATCTGCTGTTGGACTGATGTGGGTCAGATCTATGAGTTTGGAGCTGCTGTGGGGCACATGTGGGTCAGATCTATGGGCCAGGAGCTGCTGCGGGGCTGATTTGGGTCAGATCTATGGGTCAGGAGCTGCTGTGGGGCTGATGTGGGTCAGATCTATGGGGCAGGAGCTGCTGTGGGTCAGATCAATGGGGCAGGAACAGATGTGGGCCTGATGTATGTCAGATTTATGGAGCAGGAGCTGCTGTGGTTAAGATCTATTTGGCAGGATCTGCTGTGGGGCAGATTTGAGTCAGATCTATGGGGCAGGAGCTGCTGTGGGGCATATGTGGGTCAGATCTATGGGGCAGGAGCTGCTGTGTGGCACATGTGGGTCAGAACTATGGGGCAGGAGGTGCTCTTGGGAACATGTGGGTCAGATCTATGGGGCAGGAGCTGCTGTGGGGCTGATGTGGGTCAGATCCTTGGGGCTGAAGCTGCTGTGGGTCATATCTATTGGGCAGCAGCTGCTTTACATATGATGTGTGTCAGATCTATGGGGCAGGAGCTGCTGTGGGGCTGATGTGGGTCAGATCTATGGGGCAGGAGCTGCTGTGGTTAAGATCTATTTGGCAGGATCTGCTGTGGGGCAGATTTGGGTCAGATCTATGGGGCAGGAGCTGCAGTGGAGATGATGTACATCAGATCTATGGGGTAGGAGCTGCTGTGGGGCTGCTGTGGGTTAGATCTATGGGGCAGGAGCTGTTGTGGGTCATATCTATTGGGCATCAGCTGCTTTACATATGATGTGTGTCAGATCTATGGGGCCGGAGCTGCAGTGGGGCTGATGGGGGTCAGATCTCTGGGGCAGGAGCTACTGTGGGGCTGATGTGGGTCAAATCAATGGGGCAGAGCTGCTCTTGTGAACATGTGGGTCAGATCTATGGGGCAGGAGCTGCTGTGGGGCTGATGTGGGTTAGATCTATGGGGCAGGAGCTGTTGTGGGGCTGATGGGGGTCAGATCTATGGGGCAGGAGCTGCTGTGGGGCTGATGTGGGTCAGACCTATGGGGCAGAGCTGCTCTTGGGAACATGTGGGTCAGATCTATGGGGCAGGAGCTGCAGTGCGACAGATGTGGGTCAGATCTATGGGGCAGGAGCTGCAGTGCGACAGATGTGGGTCAGATCTATGGGGCAGGAGCTGCTGTGGGGCTGATGTGGGTCAGATCTATGGGGCAGGAGCTGTTGTGGGGCTGATGTGGGTCAGATCTATGGGGCAGGAGCTACTGTGGGGCTGATGGGAGTCAGATCTATGGGGCAGGAGCTACTGTGGGGCTGATGGGGGTCAGATCTATGGGGCAGGAGCTACTGTGGGGCTGATGTTGGTCTCATCTATGGGGCAGGAGCTGCTGTGCGACAGATGTGGGTCAGATCTATGGGGCAGGTACTGCTGTGCGACATATGTGGGTCAGATCTATGGGGCAGGATCTGCTGTGGGGCTGATGTGGGAAAGATTTATGGGGCAGGAGATGCTTTGGGGCAGATGTGGGTCAGATCTATGGGGCAGGAGCTGCTGTGTGGCTGATGTGTGTCAGATCCTTGGGGCGGAAGCTGCTGTGGGTCAGATCTATGGGGCAGGAGCTGTTGTGGGTCATATCTATTGGGCAGCAGCTGCTTTACATATGATGTGTGTCAGATCTATGGGGCAGGAGCTGCTGTGGGGCTGATGTGGGTTAGATCTATGTGGCAGGAGCTGTTTTGGGGCTGATGTTGGTCTGTTCTATTGGGCAGGAGCTGCTGCGGGGCTGATTTGGTTCAGATCTATGGGTCAGGAGCTGCTGTGTGGCAAATGTGGGTCAGATCGATGGGGCAGGAGCTGCTGTGGGGCTGATGTGGGTCAAATCAATGGGGCAGAGCTGCTCTTGGGAACATGTGGGTCAGATCTATGGGGCAGGAGCTGCTGTGGGGCTGATGTGGGTTAGATCTATGGGGCAGGAGCTGTTGTGGGGATGATGGGGGTCAGATCTATGGGGCAGGAGCTACTGTGGGGCTGATGATGGTCTGATCTATGGGGCAGGATCTGCTGTTTGGCTGATGTGGGTTAGATCTATGGGGCAGGAGCTGTTGTGGGGCTGATGGGGGTCAGATCTATGGGGCAGGAGCTACTGTGGGTCAGATTTATGAGTCAGGAGCTGCTGTGGGGCAGATGTGGGTCAGATCTATGGTGTAGGAGCTGCTGTGGGGCTGATGTAGGTCAGATCTATGGGGCAGGAGCTGCTGTGGTTAAGATCAATTTGGCAGGATCTGCTGTGGGGAATATTTGGGTCAGATCTATGGGGCAGGAGCTGCTGTGGGGCATATGTGGGTCAGATCTATGGGGCAGGAGCTGCTGTGGGTCAGATCTATGGGGCAGGAACAGATGTGGGCCTGATGTTGGTCAGATTTAAGGAGCAGGAGCTGCTGTGTGGCAGATGTGGGTCAGATCTATGGTGCAGGAGCTGCTGTGGGGCAGATGTAGGGCTTATCTATGGGGCAGGAGCTGCTGTGAGGCTGATGGTTGTTAGATCTATGGGGAGGAGCTGCTGTGGTGCAGATGTGGGTCAGAGCTATGGGGCAGGAGCTGCTGTGGGGCTGATGTGGGTCAAATCAATGGGGCAGAGCTGCTCTTGGGAACATGTGAATCAGATCTATGGGGCAGGTGCTGCTGTGGGGCTGATGTGGGTCAGATCTATGGGGCAGGAGCTGCTGTGGGTCAGATTTGGGTCAGATCTATGGGGCAGGAGCTGCTGTGGGGCTGATGTGGGTCAGATCCTTGGGGCTGAAGCTGCTGTTGGTCATATCTATTGGGCAGCAGATGATTTACATATGATGTGTGTCAGATCTATGGGGCAGGAGCTGCTGTGGGGCTGATGTGGGTTAGATCTATGGGGCAGGAGCTACTGTGGGGCTGATGTTGGTCTCATCTATGGGGCAGGAGCTGCTGTGCGACAGATGTCGGTCAGAACTATGGGGCAGGTGCTGCTGTGCGACATATGTGGGTCAGATCTATGGGGCAGGATCTGCTGTGGGGCTGATGTTGGTCTGATGTATGGGGCAGGAGATGCTTTGGGGCAGATGTGTGTCAGATCTATGGGGCAGGAGATGTTGTGGGGCTGATGGGGTCAGATCTATGGGGCAGGAGCTACTGTGGGGCTGATGTTGGTGTGATCTATGGGGCAGGAGCTGCTGTGGGGCAGATGTGGGTTAGATCTATGGGGCAGGAGCTGCTGTGGGTCAGATCTATGGGGCAGGAACAGATGTGGGCCTGATGTTGGTCAGATTTATGGAGCAGGAGCTGCTGTGTTGCAGATGTGGGTCAGATCTATGGTGCAGGAGCTGCTGTGGGGCAGATATAGGGCATATCTATGGGGCAGGAGCTGCTGTGAGGCTGATGGGTGTTAGATCGATGGGGAGGAGCTGCTGTGGTGCAGATGTGGGTCAGAGCTATGGGGCAGGAGCTGCTGTGGGGCAGAAGTGGGTAAGATCTATCGGGTAGGAGATGGTGTGTGGCAGATGTGGGTCAGATCTATGGTGTAGGAGCTGCTGTGGGGCTGATGTGGGTCAGATCTATGGGGCAGGAGCTGCTGTGGTTAAGATCTATTTGGCAGGATCTGCTGTGGGGCAGATTTGGGTGAGATCTATGGGGCAGGAGCTGCAGTGGAGATGATGTACGTCAGATCTATGGGGCAGGAGCTGCTGTGGGGCTGCTGTGGGTCAAATCAATGGGGCAGAGCTGCTCTTGTGAACATGTGGGTCAGATCTATGGGGCAGGAGCTGCTGTGGGCCTGATGTGGGTCACATCTATAGGGCAGGAGCTGCTGTGCGACAGATGTGGTTCAGATCTATGGGGCAGGAGCTGCTGTGGGGCTGATGTGGGTCAGGTCCTTGGGGCTGAAGCTGCTGTGGGTCATATCTTTTGGGCAGCAGCTGCTTTACATATGATGTGTGTCAGATCTACGGGGCAGGAGCTGTTGTGGGGCTGATGGGGGTCAGATCTATGGGGCAGGAGCTACTGTGGGGCTGATGGGGGTCAGATCTATGGGGCAGGAGCTACTGTGGGGCTGATGTTGGTCTCATCTATGGGGCAGGAGCTGCTGTGCGACAGATGTGTGTCAGATCTATGGGGCAGGTGCTGCTGTGCGACATATGTGTCTCAGATCTGTGGGGCAGGATCTGCTGTGGGGCTGATGTGGGAAAGATCTATGGGGCAGGAGATGCTTTGGGGCAGATGTGGGTCAGATCTATGGGGCAGGAGCTGCTGTGGGGCTGATGTGGGTCAGATCCTTGGGGCTGAAGCTGCTGTGGGTCATATCTAATGGGCAGCAGCTGCTTTACATATGATGTGTCTCAGATCTATGGGGCAGGAGCTGCTGTGGGGCTGATGTTGGTCTGATCTATGGGGCAGGAGCTGCTGCGGGGCTGATGGGGGTCAGATCTATGGGGCAGGAGCTGCTGTGGGGCTGATGTGGGTCAGATCTATGGGGCAGGAGCTGTTGTGGGGCTGATGGGGGTCAGATCTATGGGGCAGGAGATGCTGTGGGTCAGATCTATGGGTCAGGAGCTGCTGTGGGGCAGATGTGGGTCAGATCTATGGGGCAGGAGCTGCTGTGGGTCAGATCTATGGGGCAGGAACAGATGTGGGCCTGATGTTGGTCAGATTTATGGAGCAGGATCTGCTGTGTTGCAGATGTGGGTCAGATCTATGGTGCAGGAGCTGCTGTGGGGCAGATGTAGGGCATATCTATGGGGCAGGAGCTGCTGTGAGGCTGATGGGTGTTAGATCTATGGGGAGGAGCTGCTGTGGTGCAGATGTGGGTCAGATCTATGGGGCAGGAGCTGCTGTGGGTCAGAAGTGGGTAAGATCTATGGGGTAGGAGATGGTGTGTGGCAGATGTGGGTCAGATCTATGGTGTAGGAGCTGCTGTGGGGCTGACGTGGGTCAGATCTATGGGGCAGGAGCTGCTGTGGTTAAGATCTATTTGGCAGGATCTGCTGTGCGACAGATGTGGGTCAGATCTATGGGGCAGGAGCTGCAGTGGAGATGATGTACGTCAGATCTGTGGGGCAGGAGCTGCTGTGGGGCTGCTGTGGGTTAGATCTATGGGGCAGGAGCTGTTGTGGGTCATATCTATTGGGCAGCAGCTGCTTTACATATGATGTGTGTCAGATCTATGGGGCCGGAGCTGCAGTGGGGCTGATGGGGGTCAGATCTATGGGGCAGGAGCTACTGTGGGTCTGAAGTGGGTCAAATCAATGGGGCAGAGCTGCTCTTGGGAACATGTGGGTCAGATCTATGGGGAGGAGCTGCTGTGGGGCTGATGTGGGTCAGATCTATGGGGCAGGAGCTACTGTGGGGCTGATGTTGGTCTGATCTATGGGGCAGGAGCTGCTGCGGGGCTGATTTGGGTCAGATCTATGGGGCAGGAGCTGCTGTGGGGCTGATGTGGGTTAGATCTATGGGGCAGGAGCTGTTGTGGGGCTGATGGGGGTCAGATCTATGGGGCAGGAGCTACTGTGGGTCAGATTTATGAGTCAGGAGCTGCTGTGTGGCTGATGTGGGTCAGATCTATGGGGCAGGAGCTGCTGTGGGGCATATGTGGGTCAGATCTATATGGCAGGAGCTGCTGTGGGGCACATGTGGATCAGACCTATGGGGCAGGAGTTGCTGTGGGGCAGATGAGGGACATATCTATGGTGCAAAATCTGCTGTTGGACTGATGTGGGTCAGATCTATGAGTTTGGAGCTGCTGTGGGGCACATGTGGGTCAGATCAATGGGCCAGGAGCTGCTGTGGGTCTGATGTGGGACAGATCTATGGGGCAGGAGCTGCTGTGGGGCTGCTGTGGGTTAGATCTATGGGTCAGGAGCTGTTGTGGGTCATATCTATTGGGCAGCAGCTGCTGTACATATGATGTGTGTCAGATCTATGGGGCCGGAGCTGCAGTGGGGCCGATGGGGGTCAGATCTATGGGGCAGGAGCTACTCTGGGGCTGATGTGGGTCAAATCAATGGGGCAGAGCTGCTCTTGGGAACATGTGGGTCAGATCTATGGGGCAGGAGATGCTGTGGGTCAGATCTATGGGGCAGGAGCTGCTGTGGAGAACATGTGGGTCAGGTCTATGTTGCAGGAGCTGCTGTGGGGCAGATGTGGGTCAGATTCATGGGTCAGCAGCTGCTGTGGGTCTGCTGTGGGTCAGATCTATGGGGCAGGAACAGATGTGGGCCTGATGTTGGTCAGATTTATGGAGCAGGAGCTGCTGTGTTGCTGATGTGGGTCAGATCTATGGTGCAGGAGCTGCTGTGGGGCAGATGTAGGGCTTATCTATGGGGCAGGAGCTGATGTGAGGCTGATGGGTGTTAGATCTATGGGGAGGAGCTGCTGTGGTGCAGATGTGGGTCAGATCTATGGGGCAGGAGCTGCTGTGGGGCAGAAGTGGGTAAGATCTATGGGGTAGGAGATGGTGTGTGGCAGATGTGGGTGAGATCTATGGTGTAGGAGATGCTGTGGGGCTGATGTGGGTCAGATCTATGGGGCAGGAGCTGCTGTGGATAAGATCTATTTGGCAGGAGCTGCTGTGGGGCAGATTTGAGTCAGATCTATGGGGCAGGAGCTGCTGTGGGGCATATGTGGGTCAGATCTATATGGCAGGAGCTGCTGTGGGGCACATGTGGGTCAGACCTATGGGGCAGGAGCTGCTCTTGGGAACATGTTGGTCAGATCTATGGGGCAGGAGCTGCTGTGGGGCTGATGTGAGTCAGATCCTTGGGGCTGAAGCTGCTGTGGGTCATATCTATTGGGCAGCAGCTGCTTTACATATGATGTGTGTCAGATCTATGGGGCAGGAGCTGCTGCGGGGCTGATTTGGGTCAGATCTATGGGGCAGGAGCTGCTGTGGGGCTGATATGGGTTAGATCTAGGGGGCAGGAGCTGTTGTGGGGCTGATGGGGGTCAGATCTATGGGGCAGGAGATGCTGTGGGTCAGATCTATGGGGCCGGAGCTGCTGTGGGGAACATGTGGGTCAGGTCTATGGTGCAGGAGCTGCTGTGGGGCAGATGTGGGTCAGATCTATGGGTCAGCAGCTGCTGTGGGTCTGATGTGGGTCAGATCTATGGGGCAGGAGCTGCTGTGGGGCTGATGTGGGTCATATCTATTGGGCAGGAACAGATGTGGGCCTGATGTTGGTCAGATTTATGGAGCAGGAGCTGCTGTGTTGCAGATGTGGGTCAAATCTATGGTGCAGTAGCTGCTGTGGGTCAGATCTATGGGGCAGGTACAGATGTGGGCCTGATGTTGGTCAGATTTATGGAGCAGGATCTGCTGTGTTGCAGTTGTGGGTCAGATCTATGGTGCAGGAGCTGCTGTGAGGCAGATGTAGGGCATATCTATGGGGCAGGAGCTGCTGTGAGGCTGATGGGTGTTAGATCTATGGGGAGGAGCTGCTGTGGTGCAGATGTGGGTCAGAGCTATGGGGCAGGAGCTGCTGTGGGGCAGAAGTGGGAAAGATCTATGGGGTAGGAGATGGTGTGTGGCAGATGTGGGTCAGATCTATGGTGTAGGAGCTGCTGTGGGGCTGACGTGGGTCAGATCTATGGGGCAGGAGCTGCTGTGGTTAAGATCTATTTGGCAGGATCTGCTGTGGGGCAGATTTGGGTCAGATCTATGGGGCAGGAGCTGCTGTGGGGCTGCTGTGGGTTAGATCTATGGGGCAGGAGCTGTTGTGGGTCATATCTATTGGGCAGCAGCTGCTTTACATATGATATGTTTCAGATCTATGGGGCCGGAGCTGCAGTGGGGCTGATGTGGGTTAGATCTATGGGGCAGGAGCTGTTGTGGGGATGATTGGGGTCAGATCTATGGGGCAGGAGCTACTGTGGGGCTGATGTTGGTCTGATCTATGGGGCAGGATCTGCTGTGGGGCTGATGTGGGTTAGAGCTATGGGGCAGGAGCTGTTGTGGGGCTGATGGGGGTCAGATCTATGGGGCAGGAGCTTCTGTGGGTCAGATTTATGAGTCAGGAGCTGCTGTGTGGCTGATGTGGGTCAGATCTATGGAGCAGGAGCTGCTGTGGGGCATATGTGGGTCAGACCTATGGGGCAGAGCTGCTCTTGGGAACATGTGGGTCAGATCTATGGGGCAGGAGCTGCTGTGGGGCTGATGTGGGTCAGATCTATAGGGCAGGAGCTGCTGTGCGACAGATGTGGGCCAGATCTATGGGGCAGGAGCTGCTGTGCGACAGATGTGGGTCAGATCTATGGGGCAGGAGCTGCTGTGGGGCTGATGTGGGTCAGATCCTTGGGGCTGAAGCTGCTGTGGGTCATATCTATTGGGCAGCAGCTGCTTTACAAATGATGTGTGTCAGATCTATGGGGCAGGAGCTGCTGTGGGGCTGATGTGGGTCAGATCTATGGGGCAGGAGCTGTTGTGGGGCTGATGTGGGTCAGATCTATGGGGCAGGAGCTACTGTGGGGCTAATGGGAGTCAGATCTATGGGGCAGGAGCTACTGTGGGGCTGATGGGGGTCAGATCTATGGGGCAGGAGCTACTGTGGGGCTGATGTTGGTCTCATCTATTGGGCAGGAGCTGCTGTGCGACAGATGTGTGTCAGATCTATGGGGCAGGTACTGCTGTGCGACATATGTGGGTCAGATCTATGGGGCAGGAGCTGTTGTGGGGCTGATGGGGGTCAGATCTATGGGGCAGGATCTGCTGTGGGGCTGATGTGGGAAAGATCTATGGGGCAGGAGATGCTTTGGGGCAGATGTGGGTCAGATCTATGGGGCAGGAGCTGCAGTGGAGATGATGTACGTCAGATCTATGGGGCAGGAGCTGCTGTGGGGCTGCTGTGGGTTAGATCTATGGGGCAGGAGCTGTTGTGGGTCATATCTATTGGGCAGCAGCTGCTTTACATATGATGTGTGTCAGATCTATGGGGCCGGAGCTGCAGTGGGGCTGATGGGTGTCAGATCTATGGGGCAGGATCTGTTGTGGGGCTGATGGGGGTCAGATCTATGGGGCAGGAGCTACTGTGGGGCTAATGTTGGTCTGATCTACGGAGCAGGAGCTGCTGCGGGGCTGATTTGGGTCAGATCTATGGGGCAGGAGCTGCTGTGGGGCTGATGTGGGTTAGATCTATGGGGCAGGATCGGTTGTGGGGCTGATGGGGGTCAGATCTATGGGGCAGGAGATGCAGTGGGTCAGATCTATGGGGCAGGAGATGCTGTGGGTCAGATCTATGGGGCAGGAGCTGCTGTGGGGAACACGTGTGTCAGGTCTATGGGGCAGGAGCTGCTGTGGGGCAGATGTGGGTCAGATCTATGGGTCAGCAGCTGCTGAGGGTCTGATGTGGGTCAGATCTATGGGTCAGCAGCTGCTGTGGGTCTGATGTGGGTCAGATCTATGGGTCAGCAGCTGCTGTGGGTCTGATGTGGGTCAGATCTATGGGGCAGGAGCTGCAGTGGAGATGATGTAGGTCAGATCTATGGGGCAGGAGCATCTGTGGGGCTGCTGTGGGTTAGATCTATGGGGCAGGAGCTGTTGTGGGTCATATCTATTGGGCAGCAGCTGCTTTACATATGATGTGTGTCAGATCTATGGGGCAGGAGATGCTGTGGGGCTGATGTGGGTTAGATCTATGGGGCAGGAGCTGTTGTGGGGCTGATGGGGGTCAGATCTATGGGGCAGGAGCTACTGTGGGGATGATGGGGGTCAGATCTATGGGGCAGGAGCTACTGTGGGGCTGATGTTGGTCTGATCTATGGGGCAGGAGCTGCTGTGCGACAGATGTGGGTCAGATCTATGGGGCAGGTGCTGCTGTGCGACATATGTGGGTCAGATCTATGGGGCAGGATCTGCTGTGGGGCTGATGTGGGTCAGATCTATGGGGCAGGAGATGCTTTGGGGCAGATGTGGGTCAGATCTATGGGGCAGGAGTTGCTGTGGGGCTGCTGTGGGTCAGATCCTTTGGGCTGAAGCTGCTGTGGGTCATATCTATTGGGCAGCAGCTGCTTTACATATGATGTGTGTCAGATATATGGGGCAGGAGCTGCTGTGGGGCTGATGTGGTTTAGATCTATGGGGCAGGAGCTGTTGTGGGGCTGATGGGGGTCAGATCCTTAGGGCAGGAGCTACTGTGGGGCTGATGTTGGTCTGATCTATGGGGCAGGAGCTGCTGCGGGGCAGATTTGGGTCAGATCTATGGGGCAGGAGCTGCTGTGGGGCTGATGTGGGTTAGATCTATGGTGCAGGATCTGCTGTGGGGCAGATGTAGGGCTTATCTATGGGGCAGGAGATGCTGTGAGGCTGATGGGTGTTAGATCTATGGGGAGGAGCTGCTGTGGTGCAGATGTGGGTCAGATCTATGGGGAGGAGCTGCTGTGGTGCAGATGTGGGTCAGAGCTATGGGGCAGGAGCTGCTGTGTGGCAGATGTGGGTCAGATCTATGGTGTAGGAGCTGCTGTGGGGCTGATGTGGGTCAGATCTATGGGGCAGGAGCTGCTGTGGTTAAGATCTATTTGGCAGGAGCTGCTGTGGGGCAGATTTGGGTCAGATCTATGGGGCAGGAGCTGCAGTGGAGATGATGTACGTCAGATCTATGGGGCAGGAGCTGCTGTGGGGCTGCTGTGGGTTAGATCTATGGGGCAGGAGCTGTTGTGGGTCATATCTATTGGGCAGCAGCTGCTTTACATATGATGTGTGTCAGATCTATGGGGCCGGAGCTGCAGTGGGGCTGATGGGGGTCAGATCTATGGGGCAGGAGCTACTGTGGGGCTGATGTGGGTCAGATCTATGGGGCAGGAGCTGCTGTGGGTCATATCTACTGGGCAGCAGCTGCTTTACATATGATGTGTGTCAGATCTGTGGGGCAGGAGCTGCTGTGGGGCTGATGTGGGTTAGATCTATGGGGCAGGAGCTGTTTTGGGGCTGATGGGGGTCAGATCTACGAGGAAGGAGCTACTGTGGGGCTGATGTTGGTCTGTTCTATGGGGCAGGAGCTGCTGCGGGGCTGATTTGGGAAAGATCTATGGGGCAGGAGCTGCTGTGGGGCTGATGTGGGTTAGATCTATGGGGCAGGAGCTGTTGTGGGGCTGATGGGGGTCAGATCCTTAGAGCAGGAGCTACTGTGGGGCTGATGTTGGTCTGATCTAGTTGGCAGGAGCTGCTGCAGGTCTGATTTGGGTCAGATCTATGGGGCAGGAGCTGCTGTGGGGCTGATGTGGGTTAGATCTATGGGGCAGGAGCTGTTGTGGGGCTGATGGGGGTCAGATCTATGGGGCAGGAGATGCTGTGGGTCAGATCTATGGGGCAGGAGCTGCTGTGTGGCAGATGTGGGTCAGATCTATGGTGTAGGAGCTGCTGTGGGGCTGATGTGGGTCAGATCTATGGGGCAGGAGCTGCTGTGGTTAAGATCTATTTGGTAGGATCTGCTGTGGGGCAGATTTGGGTCAGATCTCTGGGGCAGGAGCTGCAGTGGAGATGATGTACGTCAGATCTATGGGGCAGGAGCTGTTGTGGGGCTGATGGGGGTCAGATCTATGGGGCAGGAGATACTGTGGGGCTGATGTTGGTCTGATCTATGGGG
This sequence comes from Coturnix japonica, assembly GCF_054131305.1. Taxonomy (NCBI): domain Eukaryota; kingdom Metazoa; phylum Chordata; class Aves; order Galliformes; family Phasianidae; genus Coturnix; species Coturnix japonica. The sequence continues at coordinate 12,980,530 of NC_140671.1, read as the reverse complement.
CAGGAGCTGCTGCGGGGCTGATTTGGGTTAGATCTATGGGACAGGAGCTGCTGTGGGGATGATGTGGGTTAGATCTATGGGGCAGGAGCTGTTGTGGGGCTGATGGGTGTCAGATCTATGGGGCAGGAGATGCTGTGGGTCAGATCTATGGGGCAGGAGCTGCTGTGGGAACATGTGGGTCAGGTCTATGGGGCAGGAGCTGCTGTTGGGCAGATGTGGGTCAGATCTATGGGTCAGCAGCTGCTGTGGGTCTGATGTGGGTCAGATCTATGGGGCAGGAGCTGCTGTGGGTCTGATGTGGGTCAGATCTATGGGGCAGGTGCTGCTGTGCGACATATGTGGGTCAGATCTATGGGGCAGGATCTGCTGTGGGGCTGATGTGGGAAAGATCTATGGGGCAGGAGATGCTTTGGGGCAGATGTGGGTCAGATCTATGGTGCAGGAGTTGCTGTGGGGCAGATGTAGGGCTTATCTATGGGGCAGGAGCTGCTGTGAGGCTGATGGGTGTTAGATCTATGGGGAGGAGCTGCTGTGGTGCAGATGTGGGTCAGAGCTATGGGGCAGGAGCTGCTGTGTGGCAGATGTGGGTCAGATCTATGTTGTAGGAGTTGCTGTGGGGCTGATGTGGGTCAGATCTATGGGGCAGGAGCTGCTGTGGGGCTGATGTGGGAAAGATCTATGGGGCAGGAGATGCTTTGGGGCAGATGTGGGTCAGATCTATGGGGCAGGAGCTGCTGTGGGGCTGATGTGGGTCAGATCCTTGGGGCTGAAGCTGCTGTCGGTCATATCTATTGGGCAGCAGCTGCTTTACATATGATGTGTGTCAGATCTATGGGGCAGGAGCTACTGTGGGGCTTAAGTTTGTCTGATCTATGGGGCAGGAGCTGATGCGGGGCTGATTTGGGTCAGATCTATGGGGCAGGAGCTGCTGTGGGGCTGATGTGGTTCAGATCCTTGGGGCTGAAGCTGCTGTGGGTCATATCTACTGGGCAGCAGCTGCTTTACATATGATGTGTGTCAGATCTATGGGGCAGGAGCTGCTGTGGGGCTGATGTGGGTTAGATCTATGGGGCAGGAGCTGTTGTGGGGCTGATGGGGGTCAGATCTATGGGGCAGGAGCTACTGTGGGGCTAATGTTGGTCTGATCTACGGAGCAGGAGCTGCTGCGGGGCTGATTTGGGTCAGATCTATGGGGCAGGAGCTGCTGTGGGGCTGATGTGGGTTAGATCTATGGGGCAGGATCTGTTGTGGGGCTGATGGGGGTCAGATCTATGGGGCAGGAGATGCAGTGGGTCAGATCTATGGGGCAGGAGATGCTGTGGGTCAGATCTATGGGGCAGGAGCTGCTGTGGGGAACACGTGTGTCAGGTCTATGGGGCAGGAGCTGCTGTGGGGCAGATGTGGGTCAGATCTATGGGTCAGCAGCTGCTGTGGGTCTGATGTGGGTCAGATCTATGCGTCAGCAGCTGCTGTGGGTCTGATGTGGGTCAGATCTATGGGGCAGGAGCTGCTGTGGGTCAGATCTATGGGGCAGGAACAGATGTGGGCCTGATGTTGGTCAGATTTATGGAGCAGGAGCTGCTGTGTTGCAGATGTGGGTCAGATCTATGGGGAGGAGCTGCTGTGGTGCAGATGTGGGTCAGAGCTATGGGGCAGGAGCTGCTGTGTGGCAGATGTGGGTCAGATCTATGGTGTAGGAGCTGCTGTGGGGCTGATGTGGGTCAGATCTATGGTTTTGGAGCTGCTGTGGGGCTGATGTGGGTCAGATCTATGGGGCAGGAGCTGCTGTGGTTAAGATCTATTTGGCAGGAGCTGCTGTGGGGCAGATTTGGGTCAGATCTATGGGGCAGGAGCTGCAGTGGAGATGATGTAGGTCAGATCTATGGGGCAGGAGCATCTGTGGGGCTGCTGTGGGTTAGATCTATTGGGCAGGAGCTGTTGTGGGTCATATCTATTGGGCAGCAGCTGCTTTACATATGATGTGTGTCAGATCTATGGGGCCTAAGCTGCAGTGGGGCTGATGGGGGTCAGATCTATGGGGCAGGAGCTACTGTGGGGCTGATGTGGGTCAAATCAATGGGGCAGAGCTGCTCTTGGGAACATGTGGGTCAGAACTATGGGGCAGGAGCTGCTGTGGGGCTGATGTGGGTCAGATCTATAGGGCAGGAGCTGCTGTGCGACAGATGTGGGTCAGATCTATGGGGCAGGAGCTGCTTTGGGGCAGATGTGGGTCAGATCCTTGGGGCTGAAGCTGCTGTGGGTCATATCTATTGGGCAGCAGCTGCTTTACATATGATGTGTGTCAGATCTATGGGGCAAGAGCTGCTGTGGGGCTGATGTGGGTTAGATCTATGGGGCAGGAGCTGTTGTGGGGCTGATGGGGGTCAGATCTATGGGGCAGGAGCTACTGTGGGGCTGATGGGGGTCAGATCTATGGGGCAGGAGCTGCTGTGGGGCTGATGTGGGTCAGATCTATTGTGTAGGAGCTGCTGTGGGGCTGATGTGGGTCATATCTATGGTGTAGGAGCTGCTGTGGGGCTGATGTGGGTCAGATCTATGGGGCAGGAGCTGCTGTGGTTAAGATCTATTTGGCAGGAGCTGCTGTGAGGCAGATTTGGGTCAGATCTATGGGGCAGGAGCTGCAGTTGAGATGATGTAGGTCAGATCTATGGGGCAGGAGCATCTGTGGGGCTGCTGTGGGTTAGATCTATGGGGCAGGAGCTGTTGTGGGTCATATCTATTGGGCAGCAGCTGCTTTACATATGATATGTTTCAGATCTATGGGTCAGGAGCTGCTGTGGGGCTGATGTGGGTCAGATCTATAGGGCAGGAGCTGCTGTGCGACACATGTTGGTCAGATCTATGGGGCAAGAGCTGCTGTGGAGCTGATGTGGGTCAGATCCTTGGGGCTGAAGCTGCTGTGGGTCATATCTATTGGGCAGCAGCAGCTTTACATATGATGTGTGTCAGATCTATGGGGCAGGAGCTGCTGTGGGGCTGATGTGGGTTAGATCTATGGGGCAGGAGCTGTTGTGGGGCTGATGGGGGTCAGATCTATGGGGCAGGAGCTACTGTGGGGCTGATGGGGGTCAGATCTATGGGGCAGGAGCTACTGTGGGGCTGATGTTGGTCTGATCTATGGGGCAGGAGCTGCTGTGCGACAGATGTGGGTCAGATCTATGGGGCAGGTGCTGCTGTGCGACATATGTGGGTCAGATCTATGGGGCAGGATCTGCTGTGGGGCTGATGTGGGAAAGATCTATGGGGCAGGAGATGCTTTGGGGCAGATGTTGGTCAGATCTATGGGGCAGGAGTTGCTGTGGGGCTGCTGTGGGTCAGATCCTTGGGGCTGAAGCTGCTGTGGGTCATATCTATTGGGCAGCAGCTGCTTTAGATATGATGTGTGTCAGATATATGGGGCAGGAGCTGTTGTGGGGCTGATGGGGGTCAGATCCTTAGGGCAGGAGCTACTGTGGGGCTGATGTTAGTCTGATCTATGGGGCAGGAGCTGCTGCGGGGCAGATTTGGGTCAGATCTATGGGGCAGGAGCTGCTGTGGGGCTGATGTGGGTTAGATCTATGGTGCAGGAGCTGCTGTGGGGCAGATTTAGGGCTTATCTATTGGGCAGGAGATGCTGTGAGGCTGATGGGTGTTAGATCTATGGGGAGGAGCTGCTGTGGTGCAGATGTGGGTCAGAGCTATGGGGCAGGAGCTGCTGTGTGGCAGATGTGGGTCAGATCTATGGTGTAGGAGTTGCTGTGGGGCTGATGTGGGTCAGATCTATGGGGCAGGAGCTGCTGTGGGGCTGATGTAGGAAAGATCTATGGGGCAGGAGATGCTTTGGGGCAGGTGTGGGTCAGATCTATGGGGCAGGAGTTGCTGTGGGGCTGATGTGGGTCAGATCCTTGGGGCTGAAGCTGCTGTGGGTCATATCTATTGGGCAGCAGCTGCTTTACATATGATGTGTGTCAGATCTATGGGGCAGGAGCTACTGTGGGGCTTAAGTTGGTCTGATCTATGGGGCAGGAGCTGATGCGGGGCTGATATGGGTCAGATCTATGGGGCAGGAGCTGCTGTGGGGCTGATGTGGGTCAGATCCTTGGGGCTGAAGCTGCTGTGGGTCATATCTATTGGGCAGCAGCTGCTTTACATATGATGTGTGTCAGATCTATGGGGCAGGAGCTGCTGTGGGGCTGATGTGGGTTAGATCTATGGGGCAGGAGCTGTTGTGGGGCTGATGGGGGTCAGATCTATGGGGCAGGAGCTACTGTGGGGCTAATGTTGGTCTGATCTACGGAGCAGGAGCTGCTGCGGGGCTGATTTGGGTCAGATCTATGGGGCAGGAGCTGCTGTGGGGCTGATGTGGGTTAGATCTATGGGGCAGGATCTGTTGTGGGGCTGATGGGGGTCAGATCTATGGGGCAGGAGATGCTGTGGGTCAGATCTATGGGGCAGTAGATGCTGTGGGTCAGATCTATGGGGCAGGAGCTGCTGTGGGGAACACGTGTGTCAGGTCTATGGGGCAGGAGCTGCTGTGGGGCAGATGTGGGTCAGATCTACGGGTCAGCAGCTGCTGTGGGTCTGATGTGCGTCAGATCTATGGGTCAGCAGCTGCTGTGGGTCTGATGTGGGTCAGATCTATGGGGCAGGAGCTGCTGTGGGTCAGATCTATGGGGCAGGAACAGATGTGGGCCTGATGTTGGTCAGATTTATGGAGCAGGAGCTGCTGTGTTGCAGATGTGGGTCAGATCTATGGGGAGGAGCTGCTGTGGTGCAGATGTGGGTCAGAGCTATGGGGCAGGAGCTGCTGTGGGGCTGATGTGGGTCAGATCTATGGGGCAGGAGCTGCAGTGGAGATGATGTAGGTCAGATCTATGGGGCAGGAGCATCTGTGGGGCTGCTGTGGGTTAGATCTATGGGGCAGGAGCTGTTGTGGGTCATATCTATTGGGCAGCAGCTGCTTTACATATGATGTGTGTCAGATCTATGGGGCCTAAGCTGCAGTGGGGCTGATGGGGGTCAGATCTATAGGGCAGGAGCTACTGTGGGGCTGATGTGGGTCAAATCAATAAGGCAGAGCTGCTCTTGGGAACATGTGGGTCAGATCTATGGGGCAGGAGCTGCTGTGGGGCTGATGTGGGTCAGATCTATAGGGCAGGAGCTGCTTTGCGACAGATGTGGGTCAGATCTATGGGGCAGGAGCTGCTGTGGGGCTGATGTGGGTCAGATCCTTGGGGCTGAAGCTGCTGTGGGTCATATCTATTGGGCAGCAGCTGCTTTACATATGATGTTTGTCAGATATATGGGGCAGGAGCTGCTGTGGGGCTGATGTGGTTTAGTTCTATGGGGCAGGAGCTGTTGTGGGGCTGATGGGGGTCAGATCCTTAGGGCAGGAGCTACTGTGGGGCTGATGTTAGTCTGATCTATGGGGCAGGAGCTGCTGCGGGGCAGATTTGGGTCAGATCTATGGGGCAGGAGCTGCTGTGGGGCTGATGTGGGTTAGATCTATGGTGCAGGAGCTGCTGTGGGGCAGATGTAGGGCTTATCTATGGGGCAGGAGATGCTGTGGGGCTGATGGGTGTTAGATCTATGGGGAGGAGCTGCTGTGGTGCAGATGTGGGTCAGAGCTATGGGGCAGGAGCTGCTGTGTGGCAGATGTGGGTCAGATCTATGGTGTAGGAGCTGCTGTGGGGCTGATGTGGGTCAGATCTATGGGGCAGGAGCTGCTGTGGTTAAGATCTATTTGGCAGGATCTGCTGTGGGGCAGATTTGGGTCAGATCTATGGGGCAGGAGCTGCAGTGGAGATGATGTACGTCAGATCTATGGGGCAGGAGCTGCTGTGGGGCTGCTGTGGGTTAGATCTATGGGGCAGGAGCTGTTGTGGGTCATATCTATTGGGCAGCAGCTGCTTTACATATGATGTGTGTCAGATCTATGGGGCCGGAGCTGCAGTGGGGCTGATGGGGGTCAGATCTATGGGGCAGGAGCTACTGTGGGGCTGATGTGGGTCAAATCAATGGGGCAGAGCTGCTCTTGGGAACATGTGGGTCAGATCTATGGGGCAGGAGCTGCTGTGGGGCTGATGTGGGTCAGATCTATAGGGCAGGAGCTGCTGTGCGACAGATGTGGGTCAGATCTATGGGGCAGGAGCTGCTGTGGGGCTGACGTGGGTCAGATCCTTGGGGCTGAAGCTGCTGTGGGTCATATCTACTGGGCAGCAGCTGCTTTACATATGATGTGTGTCAGATCTATGGGGCAGGAGCTGCTGTGGGGAACACGTGTGTCAGGTCTATGGGGCAGGAGCTGCTGTGGGGCAGATGTGGGTCAGATCTATGGGTCAGCAGCTGCTGTGGGTCTGATGTGGGTCAGATCTATGGGTCAGCAGCTGCTGTGGGTCTGATGTGGGTCAGATCTATGGGGCAGGAGCTGCTGTGGGTCAGATCTATGGGGCAGGAACAGATGTGGGCCTGATGTTGGTCAGATTTATGGAGCAGGAGCTGCTGTGTTACAGATGTGGGTCAGATCTATGGGGAGGAGCTGCTGTGGTGCAGATGTGGGTCAGAGCTATGGGGCAGGAGCTGCTGTGTGGCAGATGTGGGTCAGATCTATGGTGTAGGAGCTGCTGTGGGGCTGATGTGGGTCAGATCTATGGGGCAGGAGCTGCTGTGGTTAAGATCTATTTGGCAGGAGCTGCTGTGGGGCAGATTTGGGTCAGATCTATGGGGCAGGAGCTGCAGTGGAGATGATGTAGGTCAGATCTATGGGGCAGGAGCATCTGTGGGGCTGATGTGGGTTAGATCTATGGGGCAGGAGCTGTTGTGGGTCATATCTATTGGGCAGCAGCTGCTTTACATATGATGTGTGTCAGATCTATGGGGCCGGAGCTGCAGTGGGGCTGATGGGGGTCAGATCTATGGGGCAGGAGCTACTGTGGGGCTGATGTGGGTCAAATCAATGGGGCAGAGCTGCTCTTGGGAACATGTGGGTCAGATCTATGGGGCAGGAGCTGCTGTGGGGCTGATGTGGGTCAGATCTATAGGGCAGGAGCTGCTGTGCGACAGATGTGGGTCAGATCTATGGGGCAGGAGCTGCTGTGGGGCTGATGTGGGTCAGATCCTTGGGGCTGAAGCTGCTGTGGGTCATATCTACTGGGCAGCAGCTGCTTTACATATGATGTGTGTCAGATCTGTGGGGCAGGAGCTGCTGTGGGGCTGATGTGGGTTAGATCTATGGGGCAGGAGCTGTTGTGGGGCTGATGGGGGTCAGATCTATGAGGCAGGAGCTACTGTGGGGCTGATGTTGGTCTGATCTATGGGGCAGGAGCTGCTGCGGGGCTGATTTGGGAAAGATCTATGGGGCAGGAGATGCTTTGGGGCAGATGTGGGTCAGATCTATTGGGCAGGAGTTGCTGTGGGGCTGATGTGGGTCAGATCCTTGGGGCTGAAGCTGCTGTGGGTCATATCTATTGGGCAGCAGCTGCTTTACATATGATGTGTGTCAGATCTATGGGGCAGGAGCTGCTGTGGGGCTGATGTGGGTTAGATCTATGGGGCAGGAGCTGTTGTGGGGCTGATGGGGGTCAGATCTATGGGGCAGGAGCTACTGTGGGGCTAAAGTTGGTCTGATCTACGGAGCAGGAGCTGCTGCGGGGCTGATTTGGGTCAGATCTATGGGGCAGGAGCTGCTGTGGGGCTGATGTGGGTTAGATCTATGGGGCAGGATCTGTTGTGGGGCTGATGGGGGTCAGATCTATGGGGCAGGAGATGCTGTGGGTCAGATCTATGGGGCAGGAGATGCTGTGGGTCAGATCTATGGGGCAGGAGCTGCTGTGGGGAACACGTGTGTCAGGTCTCTGGGGCAGGAGCTGCTGTGGGGCAGATGTGGGTCAGATCTATGGGTCAGCAGCTGCTGTGGGTCTGATGTGGGTCAGATCTATGGGTCAGCAGCTGCTGTGGGTCTGATGTGGGTCAGATCTATGGGGCAGGAGCTGCTGTGGGTCAGATCTATGGGGCAGGAACAGATGTGGGCCTGATGTTGGTCAGATTTATGGAGCAGGAGCTGCTGTGTTGCAGATGTGGGTCAGATCTATGGGGAGGAGCTGCTGTGGTGCAGATGTGGGTCAGAGCTATGGGGCAGGAGCTGCTGTGTGGCAGATGTGGGTCAGATCTATGGTGTAGGAGCTGCTGTGGGGCTGATGTGGGTCAGATCTATGGGGCAGGAGCTGCTGTGGTTAAGATCTATTTGGCAGGAGCTGCTGTGGGGCAGATTTGGGTCAGATCTATGGGGCAGGAGCTGCAGTGGAGATGATGTAGGTCAGATCTATGGGGCAGGAGCATCTGTGGGGCTGCTGTGGGTTAGATGTATGGGGCAGGAGCTGTTGTGGGTCATATCTATTGGGCAGCAGCTGCTTTACATATGATGTGTGTCAGATCTATGGGGCCTAAGCTGCAGTGGGGCTGATGGGGGTCAGATCTATGGGGCAGGAGCTACTGTGGGGCTGATGTGGGTCAAATCAATGGGGCAGAGCTGCTCTTGGGAACATGTGGGTCAGATCTATGGGGCAGGAGCTGCTGTGGGGCTGATGTGGGTCAGATCTATAGGGCAGGAGCTGCTGTGCGACAGATGTGGGTCAGATCTATGGGGCAGGAGCTGCTGTGGAGCTGATGTGGGTCAGATCCTTGGGGCTGAAGCTGCTGTGGGTCATATCTACTGGGCAGCAGCTGCTTTACATATGATGTGTGTCAGATCTATGGGGCAGGAGTTGCTGTGGGGCTGATGTGGGTTAGATCTATGGGGCAGGAGCTGTTGTGGGGCTGATGGGGGTCAGATCTATGTGGCAGGAGCTACTGTGGGGCTGATGTTAGTCTGATCTATGGGGCAGGAGCTGCTGCGGGGCTGATGTTGGTCTGATCTATGGGGCAGGAGCTGCTGTGCGACAGATGTGGGTCAGATCTATGGGGCAGGTGCTGCTGTGCGACATATGTGGGTCAGATCTATGGGGCAGGATCTGCTGTGGGGCTGATGTGGGAAAGATCTAAGGGGCAGGAGATGCTTTGGGGCAGATGTGGGTCAGATCTATGGGGCTGGAGTTGCAGTGGGGCTGCTGTGGGTCAGATACTTGGGGCTTAAGCTGCTGTGGGTCATATCTATTGGGCAGCAGCTGCTTTACATATGATGTGTGTCAGATCTATGGGGCAGGAGCTGCTGTGGGGCTGATGTGGTTTAGATCTATGGGGCAGGAGCTGTTGTGGGGCTGATTGGGGTCAGATCCTTAGGGCAGGAGCTACTGTGGGGCTGATGTAGTCTGATCTATGGGGCAGGAGCTGCTGCGGGGCAGATTTTGGTCAGATCTATGGGGCAGGAGCTGCTGTGGGGCTGATGTGGGTTAGATCTATGGTGCAGGAGCTGCTGTGGGGCAGATGTAGGGCTTATCTATGGGGCAGGAGATGCTGTGAGGCTGATGGGTGTTAGATCTATGGGGAGGAGCTGCTGTGGTGTAGATGTGGGTCAGAGCTATGGGGCAGGAGCTGCTGTGTGGCAGATGTGGGTCAGATCTATGGTGTAGGAGCTACTGTGGGGCTGATGTGGGTCAGATCTATGGGGCAGGAGCTGCTGTGGGGCTGATGTGGGTCAGATCTATGGGGCAGGAGCTGCTGTGGTTAAGATCTATTTGGCAGGATCTGCTGTGGGGCAGATTTGGGTCAGATCTATGGGGCAGGAGCTGCAGTGGAGATGATGTACGTCAGATCTATGGGGCAGGAGCTGCTGTGGGGCTGCTGTGGGTTAGATCTATGGGGCAGGAGCTGTTGTGGGTCATATCTATTGGGCAGCAGCTGCTTTACATATGATGTGTGTCAGATCTATGGGGCCGGAGCTGCAGTGGAGATGATGTACGTCAGATCTATGGGGCAGGAGCTGGTGTGGGGCTGATGGGGGTCAGATCTATGGGGCAGTAGATACTGTGGGGCTGATGTTGGTCTGATCTATGGGGCAGGAGCTGCTGTGCGACAGATGTGGGTCAGATCTATGGTGCAGGTGCTGCTGTGCGACATATGTGGGTCAGATCTATGGGGCAGGAGATGCTTTGGGGCATATGTGGGTCAGATCTATTGGGCAGGAGTTGCTGTGGGGCTGCTGTGGGTCAGATCCTTGGGGCTTAAGCTGCTGTGGGTCATATCTATTGGGCAGCAGCTGCTTTACATATGATGTGTGACAGATCTATGGGGCAGGAGCTGCTGTGGGGCTGATGTGGGTCAGATCTATGGGGCAGGAGCTGTTCTGGGGCTGATGGGGGTCAGATCTATGGGGCAGGAGCTACTGTGGGGCTGATGGGGGTCAGATCTATTGGGCAGGAGATGCTGTGGGTCAGATCTATGGGGCAGGAGCTACTGTGGGGAACACGTGGGTCAGGTCTATGGGGCAGGAGCTGCTGTGGGGCAGATGTGGGTCAGATCAGTGGGTCAGCAGCTGCTGTGGGTCTGATGTGGGTCAGATCTATGGGGCAGGAGCTGCTGTGGGGCTGATGGGGGTCAGATCTATTGGGCAGGAGATGCTGTGGGTCAGATCTATGGGGCAGGAGCTACTGTGGGGAACATGTGGGTCAGGTCTATGGGGCAGGAGCTGCTGTGGGGCAGATGTAGGGCTTATCTATGGGGCAGGAGATGCTGTGAGGCTGATGGGTGTTAGATCTATGGGGAGGAGCTGCTGTGGTGCAGATGTGGTTCAGAGCTATGGGGCAGGAGCTGCTGTGTGGCAGATGTGGGTCAGATCTATGGTGTAGGAGTTGCTGTGGGGCTGATGTGGGTCAGATCTATGGGGCAGGAGCTGCTGTGGGGCTGATGTGGGAAAGATCTATGGGGCAGGAGATGCTTTGGGGCAGATGTGGGTCAGATCTATGGGGCAGGAGTTGCTGTGAAGCTGATGTGGGTCAGATCCTTGGGGCTGAAGCTGCTGTGGGTCATATCTATTGGGCAGCAGCTGCTTTACATATGATGTGTGTCAGATCTATGGGGCAGGAGCTGCAGTGGGGCTGATGGGGGTCAGATCTATGGGGCAGGAGCTACTGTGGGGCTGATGTGGGTCAAATCAATGGGGCAGAGCTGCTCTTGGGAACATGTGGGTCAGATCTATGGGGCAGGAGCTGCTGTGGGGCTGATGTGGGTCAGATCTATAGGGCAGGAGCTGCTGTGCGACAGATGTGGGTCAGATCTATGGGGCAGGTGCTGCTATGCGACATATGTGGGTCAGATCTATGGGGCAGGATCTGCTGTGGGGCTGATGTGGGAAAGATATATGGGGCAGGAGATGCTTTGGGGCAGATGTGGGTCAGATCTATGGGGCAGGAGTTCCTGTGGGGCTGCTGTGGGTCAGATCCTTGGGGCTAAAGCTGCTGTGGGTCATATCTATTGGGCAGCAGCTGCTTTACATATGATGTGTGTCAGATCTATGGGGCAGGAGCTGCTGTGGGGCTGATGTGGGTTAGATCTATGGGGCAGGAGCTGTTGTGGGGCTGATGGGGGTCAGATCTATTGGGCAGGAGATGCTGTGGGTCAGATCTATGGGGCAGGAGCTGCTGTGGGGAACATGTGGGTCAGGTCTAAGGGGCAGGAGCTGCTGTGGGGCAGATGTGGGTATGATCAGTTGGTCAGCAGCTGCTGTGGGTCTGATTTGGGTCAGATCTATGGGGCAGGAGATGCTGTGGGGCTGATGGGGGTCAGATCTATTGGGCAGGAGATGCTGTGGGTCAGATGTAGGGCTTATCTATGGGGCAGGAGATGCTGTGAGGCTGATGGGTGTTAGATCTATGGGGAGGAGCTGCTGTGGTGCAGATGTGGGTCAGAGCTATGGGGCAGGAGCTGCTGTGTGGCAGATGTGGGTCAGATCTATGGTGTAGGAGCTGCTGTGGGGCTGATGTGGGTCAGATCTATGGGGCAGGAGCTGCTGTGGTTAAGATCTATTTGGCAGGATCTGCTGTGGGGCAGATTTGGGTCAGATCTATGGGGCAGGAGCTGCAGTGGAGATGATGTACGTCAGATCTATGGGGCAGGAGCTGCTGTGGGGCTGCTGTGGGTTAGATCTATGGGGCAGGAGCTGTTGTGGGTCATATCTATTGGGCAGCAGCTGCTTTACATATGATGTGGGTCAGATCTATGGGGCAGGAGCTGCAGTGGGGCTGATGTGGGTCAGATCCTTGGGGCTGAAGCTGCTGTGGGTCATATCTACTGGGCAGCAGCTGCTTTACATATGATGTGTGTCAGATCTATATGGCAGGAGCTGCTGTGGGGCTGATGTTGGTCTGATCTATGGGGCAGGAGCTGCTCTGGGGCTGATGTGGGTCAGATCCTTGGGGCTGAAGCTGCTGTGGGTCATATCTATTGGGCAGCAGCTGCTTTACATATGATGTGTGTCAGATCTATGGGGCAGGAGCTGCTGTGGGGCTGATATGGGTTAGATCTATGGGGCAGGAGCTGTTGTGGGGCTGATGGGGGTCAGATCTATGGGGCAGGAGCTACTGTGGGGCTAAAGTTGGTCTGATCTACGGAGCAGGATCTGCTGCGGGGCTGATTTGGGTCAGATCTATGGGGCAGGAGCTGCTGTGGGGCTGATGTGGGTTAGATCTATGGGGCAGGATCTGTTGTGGGGCTGATGGGGGTCAGATCTATGGGGCAGGAGATGCTGTGGGTCAGATCTATGGGGCAGGAGATGCTGTGGGTCAGATCTATGGGGCAGGAGCTGCTGTGGGGAACACGTTTGTCAGGTCTATGGGGCAGGAGCTGCTGTGGGGCAGATGTGGGTCAGATCTATGGGTCAGCAGCTGCTGTGGGTCTGATGTGGGTCAGATCTATGGGTCAGCAGCTGCTGTGGGTCTGATGTGGGTCAGATCTATGGGGCAGGAGCTGCTGTGGGTCAGATCTATGGGGCAGGAACAGATGTGGGCCTGATGTTGGTCAGATTTATGGAGCAGGAGCTGCTGTGTTGCAGATGTGGGTCAGATCTATGGGGAGGAGCTTCTGTGGTGCAGATGTGGGTCAGAGCTATGGGGCAGGAGCTGCTGTGTGGCAGATGTGGGTCAGATCTATGGGGCAGGAGCTGCTGTGGTTAAGATCTATTTGGCAGGAGCTGCTGTGGGGCAGATTTGGGTCAGATCTATGGGGCAGGAGCTGCAGTGGAGATGATGTAGGTCAGATCTATGGGGCAGGAGCATCTGTGGGGCTGCTGTGGGTTAGATCTATGGGGCAGGAGCTGTTGTGGGTCATATCTATTGGGCAGCAGCTGCTTTACATATGATGTGTGTCAGATCTATGGGGCCTAAGCTGCAGTGGGGCTGATGGGGGTCAGATCTATGGGGCAGGAGCTACTGTGGGGCTGATGTGGGTCAAATCAATGGGGCAGAGCTGCTCTTGGGAACATGTGGGTCAGATCTATGGGGCAGGAGCTGCTGTGGGGCTGATGTGGGTCAGATCTATAGGGCAGGAGCTGCTGTGCGACAGATGTGGGTCAGATCTATGGGGCAGGAGCTGCTGTGGAGCTGATGTGGGTCAGATCCTTGGGGCTGAAGCTGCTGTGGGTCATATCTATTGGGCAGCAGCTGCTTTACATATGATGTGTGTCAGATCTATGGGGCCTAAGCTGCAGTGGGGCTGATGGGGGTCAGATCTATGGGGCAGGAGCTACTGTGGGGCTGATGTGGGTCAAATCAATGGGGCAGAGCTGCTCTTGGGAACATGTGGGTCAGATCTATGGGGCAGGAGCTGCTGTGGGGCTGATGTGGGTCAGATCTATAGGGCAGGAGCTGCTGTGCGACAGATGTGGGTCAGATCTATGGGGCAGGAGCTGCTGTGGAGCTGATGTGGGTCAGATCCTTGGGGCTGAAGCTGCTGTGGGTCATATCTACTGGGCAGCAGCTGCTTTACATATGATGTGTGTCAGATCTATGGGGCAGGAGTTGCTGTGGGGCTGATGTGGGTTAGATCTATGGGGCAGGAGCTGTTGTGGGGCTGATGGGGGTCAGATCTATGTGGCAGGAGCTACTGTGGGGCTGATGTTAGTCTGATCTATGGGGCAGGAGCTGCTGCGGGGCAGATTTTGGTCAGATCTATGGGGCAGGAGCTGCTGTGGGGCTGACGTGTGTTAGATCTATAGTGCAGGAGCTGCTGTGGGGCAGATGTAGGGCTTATCTATGGGGCAGGAGATGCTGTGAGGCTGATGGGTGTTAGATCTATGGGGAGGAGCTGCTGTGGTGTAGATGTGGGTCAGAGCTATGGGGCAGGAGCTGCTGTGGGGCTGATGTGGGTCAGATCTATGGGGCAGGAGCTGCTGTGGGGCTGATGTGGGTCAGATCTATGGGGCAGGAGCTGCTGTGGTTAAGATCTATTTGGCAGGATCTGCTGTGGGGCAGATTTGGGTCAGATCTATGGGGCAGGAGCTGCAGTGGAGGTGATGTACGTCAGATCTATGGGGCAGGAGCATCTGTGGGGCTGCTGTGGGTTAGATCTATGGGGCAGGAGCTGTTGTGGGTCATATCTATTGGGCAGCAGCTGCTTTACATATGATGTGTGTCAGATCTATGGGGCCGGAGCTGCAGTGGAGATGATGTACGTCAGATCTATGGGGCAGGAGCTGTTGTGGGGCTGATGGGAGTCAGATCTATAGGGCAGGAGATACTGTGGGGCTGATGTTGGTCTGATCTATGGGGCAGGAGCTGCTGTGCGACAGATGTGGGTCAGATCTATGGTGCAGGTGCTGCTGTGCGACATATGTGGATCAGATCTATGGGGCAGGAGATGCTTTGGGGCATATGTGGGTCAGATCTATGGGGCAGGAGTTGCTGTGGGGCTGCTGTGGGTCAGATCCTTGGGGCTAAAGCTGCTGTGGGTCATATCTATTGGGCAGCAGCTGCTTTACATATGATGTGTGTCAGATCTATGGGGCAGGAGCTGCTGTGGGGCTGATGTGGGTCAGATCTATGGGGCAGGAGCTGTTCTGGGGCTGATGGGGGTCAGATCTATGGGGCAGGAGCTACTGTGGGGCTGATGGGGGTCAGATCTATTGGGCAGGAGATGCTGTGGGTCAGATCTATGGGGCAGGAGCTACTGTGGGGAACACGTGGGTCAGGTCTATGGGGCAGGAGCTGCTGTGGGGCAGATGTGGGTCAGATCAGTGGGTCAGCAGCTGCTGTGGGTCTGATGTGGGTCAGATCTATGGGGCAGGAGCTGCTGTGGGGCTGATGGGGGTGAGATCTATTGGGCAGGAGATGCTGTGGGTCAGATCTATGGGGCAGGAGCTACTGTGGGGAACATGTGGGTCAGGTCTATGGGGCAGGAGCTGCTGTGGGGCAGATGTAGGGCTTATCTATGGGGCAGGAGATGCTGTGAGGCTGATGGGTGTTAGATCTATGGGGAGGAGCTGCTGTGGTGCAGATGTGGGTCAGAGCTATGGGGCAGGAGCTGCTGTGTGGCAGATGTGGGTCAGATCTATGGTGTAGGAGTTGCTGTGGGGCTGATGTGGGTCAGATCTATGGGGCAGGAGCTGCTGTGGGGCTGATGTGGGAAAGATCTATGGGGCAGGAGATGCTTTGTGGCAGATGTGGGTCAGATCTATGGGGCAGGAGTTGCTGTGGGGCTGATGTGGGTCAGATCCTTGGGGCTGAAGCTGCTGTGGGTCATATCTATTGGGCAGCAGCTAATTTACATATGATGTGTGTCAGATCTATGGGGCAGGAGCTACTGTGGGGCTTAAGTTGGTCTGATCTATGGGGCAGGAGCTGATGCGGGGCTGATTTGGGTCAGATCTATGGGGCAGGAGCTGCTGTGGGGCTGATGTGGGTCAGATCCTTGGGGCTGAAGCTGCTGTGGGTCATATCTACTGGGCAGCACCTGCTTTATATATGATGTGTGTCAGATCTATGGGGCAGGAGCTGCTGTGGGGCTGATGTGGGTTAGATCTATAGGGCAGGATCTGTTGTAGGGCTGATGGGGGTCAGATCTATGGGGCAGGAGCTACTGTGGGGCTAATGTTGGTCTGATCTACGGAGCAGGAGCTGCTGCAAGGCTGATTTGGCTCAGATCTATGGGGCAGGAGCTGCTGTGGGGCTGATGTGGGTTAGATCTATGGGGCAGGATCTGTTGTGGGGCTGATGGGGGTCAGATCTATGGGGCAGGAGATGCTGTGGGTCAGATCTATGGGGCAGGAGATGCTGTGGGTCAGATCTATGGGGCAGGAGCTGCTGTGGGGAACACGTGTGTCAGGTCTATGGGGCAGGAGCTGCTGTGGGGCAGATGTGGGTCAGATCTATGGGTCAGCAGCTGCTGTGGGTCTGATGTGCGTCAGATCTATGGGTCAGCAGCTGCTGTGGGTCTGATGTGGGTCAGATCTATGGGGCAGGAGCTGCTGTGGGTCAGATCTATGGGGCAGGAACAGATGTGGGCCTGATGTTGGTCAGATTTATGGAGCAGGAGCTGCTGTGTTGCAGATGTGGGTCAGATCTATGGGGAGGAGCTGCTGTGGTGCAGATGTGGGTCAGAGCTATGGGGCAGGAGCTGCTGTGTGGCAGATGTGGGTCAGATCTATGGTGTAGGAGCTGCTGTGGGGCTGATGTGGGTCAGATCTATGGGGCAGGAGCTGCTGTGGTTAAGATCTATTTGGCAGGAGCTGCTGTGGGGCAGATTTGGGTCAGATCTATGGGGCAGGAGCTGCAGTGGAGATGATGTAGGTCAGATCTATGGGGCAGGAGCATCTGTGGGGCTGCTGTGGGTTAGATCTATGGGGCAGGAGCTGTTGTGGGTCATATCTATTGGGCAGCAGCTGCTTTACATATGATGTGTGTCAGATCTATGGGGCCTAAGCTGCAGTGGGGCTGATGGGGGTCAGATCTATGGGGCAGGAGCTACTGTGGGGCTGATGTGGGTCAAATCAATGGGGCAGAGCTGCTCTTGGGAACATGTGGGTCAGATCTATGGGGCAGGAGCTGCTGTGGGGCTGATGTGGGTCAGATCTATAGGGCAGGAGCTGCTGTGCGACAGATGTGGGTCAGATCTATGGGGCAGGTGCTGCTATGCGACATATGTGGGTCAGATCTATGGGGCAGGATCTGCTGTGGGGCTGATGTGGGAAAGATATATGGGGCAGGAGATGCTTTGGGGCAGATGTGGGTCAGATCTATGGGGCAGGAGTTCCTATGGGGCTGCTGTGGGTCAGATCCTTGGGGCTAAAGCTGCTGTGGGTCATATCTATTGGGCAGCAGCTGCTTTACATATGATGTGTGTCAGATCTATGGGGCAGGAGCTGCTGTGGGGCTGATGTGGGTTAAATCTATGGGGCAGGAGCTGTTCTGGGGCTGATGGGGGTCAGATCTATGGGGCAGGAGCTACTGTGGGGCTGATGTTGGTCTGATCTATGGGGCAGGAGCTGCTGCAGGGCTGATTTGGGTCAGATCTATGGGGCAGGAGCTGCTGTGGGGCTGATGTGGGTTAGATCTATGGGGCAGGAGCTGTTGTGGGGCTGATGGGGGTCAGATCTATGGGGCAGGAGATGCTGTGGGTCAGATCTATGGGGCAGGAGATGCTGTGGGGAACATGTGGGTCAGGTCTAAGGGGCAGGAGCTGCTGTGGGGCAGATGTGGGTATGATCAGTTGGTCAGCAGCTGCTGTGGGTCTGATGTGGGTCAGATCTATGGGGCAGGAGCTGCTGTGGGGCTGCTGTGGGTTAGATCTATGGGGCAGGAGCTGTTGTGGGTCATATCTATTGGGCAGCAGCTGCTTTACATATGATGTGTGTCAGATCTATGGGGCCGGAGCTGCAGTGGGGCTGATGGGGGTCAGATCTATGGGGCAGGAGCTACTGTGGGGCTGATGTGGGTCAAATCAATGGGGCAGAGCTGCTCTTGGGAACATGTGGGTCAGATCTATGAGGCAGGAGCTGCTGTGCGACAGATGTGGGTCAGATCTATAGGGCAGGAGCTGCTGTGCGACAGATGTGGGTCAGATCTATGGGGCAGGAGCTGCTGTGGAGCTGATGTGGGTCAGATCCTTGGGGCTGAAGCTGCTGTGGGTCATATCTATCGGGCAGCAGCTGCTTTACATATGATGTGTGTCAGATCTATGGGGCAGGATCTGCTGTGGGGCTGATGTGGTTTAGATCTATGGGGCAGGAGCTGTTGTGGGGCTGATGGGGGTCAGATCCTTAGGGCAGGAGCTACTGTGGGGCTGATGTTAGTCTGATCTATGGGGCAGGAGCTGCTGCGGGGCAGATTTGTGTCAGATCTATGGTGCAGGAGCTGCTGTGGGGCAGATGTAGGGCTTATCTATGGGACAGGAGATGCTGTGAGGCTGATGGGTGTTAGATCTATGGGGAGGAGCTGCTGTGGTGCAGATGTGGGTCAGAGCTATGGGGCAGGAGCTGCTGTGTGGCAGATGTGGGTCAGATCTATGGTGTAGGAGCTGCTGTGGGGCTGATGTGGGTCAGATCTATGGGGCAGGAGCTGCAGTGGAGATGATGTACGTCAGATCTATGGGGCAGGAGCTGCTGTGGGGCTGCTGTGGGTTAGATCTATGGGGCAGGAGCTGTTGTGGGTCATATCTATTGGGCAGCAGCTGCTTTACATATGATGTGTGTCAGATCTATGGGGCCGGAGCTGCAGTGGGGCTGATGTGGGTCAAATCAATGGGGCAGAGCTGCTCTTGGGAACATGTGGGTCAGATCTATGGGGCAGGAGCTGCTGTGGGGCTGATGTGGGTCAGATCTATAGGGCAGGAGCTGCTGTGCGACAGATGTGGGTCAGATCTATGGGGCAGGAGCTGCTGTGGGGCTGACGTGGGTCAGATTCTTGGGGCTGAAGCTGCTGTGGGTCATATCTACTGGGCAGCAGCTGCTTTACATATGATGTGTGTCAGATCTGTGGGGCAGGAGCTGCTGTGGGGCTGATGTGGGTTAGATCTATGGGGCAGGAGCTGCTGTGGGGATGATGTGGGTTAGATCTATGGGGCAGGAGCTGTTGTGGGGCTGATGGGGGTCAGATCTATGAGGCAGGAGCTACTGTTGGGCTGATGTTGGTCTGATCTATGGGGCAGGTGCTGCTGCGGGGCTGATTTGGGAAAGATCTATGGGGCAGGAGATGCTTTGGGGCAGATGTGGGTCAGATCTATGGGGCAGGAGTTGCTGTGGGGCTGATGTGGGTCAGATCCTTGGGGCTGAAGCTGCTGTGGGTCATATCTATTGGGCAGCAGCTGCTTTACATATGATGTGGGTCAGATCTATGGGGCAGGAGCTGCTGTGGGGCTGATGAGGGTCAGATCTATTGGGCAGGAGATGCTGTGGGTCAGATCTATGGGGCAGGAGCTACTGTGGGGAACATGTGGGTCAGGTCTATGGGGCAGGAGCTGCTGTGGGGCTGATGTGGGTCATATCTATGGGGCAGGAGCTGCTGTGGGTCATATCTATTGGGCAGGAACAGATGTGGGCCTGATGTTGGTCAGATATATGGAACAGGAGCTGCTGTGTTGCAGATGTGGGTCAGATCTATGGTGCAGGAGCTGCTGTGGGGCAGATGTAGGGCATATCTATGGGGCAGGAGATGCTGTGAGGCTGATGGGGGTCAGATCTATGGGGCAGGATCTGCTGTGGGGCTGATGTGGGAAAGATCTATGGGGACGAGCTGCTGTGGTGCAGATGTGGGTCAGATCTATGGGGCAGGTGCTGCTGTGCGACATATGTGGGTCAGATCTATGGGGCAGGATCTGCTGTGGGGCTGATGTGGGAAAGATCTATGGGGCAGGAGATGCTTTGGGGCAGATGTGGGTCAGATCTATGGTGCAGGAGTTGCTGTGGGGCAGATGTAGGGCTTATCTATGGGGCAGGAGCTGCTGTGAGGCTGATGGGTGTTAGATCTATGGGGAGGAGCTGCTGTGGAGCTGATGTGGGTCAGATCGTTGGGGCTGAAGCTGCTGTGGGTCATATCTACTGGGCAGCAGCTGCTTTACATATGATGTGTGTCAGATCTGTGGGGCAGGAGCTGTTGTGGGGCGGATGGGGGTCAGATCTATGAGGCAGGAGCTACTGTGGGGCTGATGTTGGTCTGATCTATGGGGCAGGAGCTGCTGCGGGGCTGATTTGGGAAAGATCTATGGGGCAGGAGATGCTTTGGGGCAGATGTGGGTCAGATCTATGGGGCAGCAGTTGCTGTGGGGCTGATGTGGGTCAGATCCTTGGGGCTGAAGCTGCTGTGGGTCATATCTATTGGGCAGCAGCTGCTTTACATATGATGTGTGTCAGATATATGGGGCAGGAGCTGCTGTGGGGCTGATGTGGTTTAGATCTATGGGGCAGGAGCTGTTGTGGGGCTGATGGGTGTCAGATCTATGGGGCAGGAGATGCTGTGGGTCAGATCTATGGGGCAGGAGCTGCTGTGGGGAACATGTGGGTCAGGTCTATGGGGCAGGAGCTGCTGTTGGGCAGATGTGGGTCAGATCTATGGGTCAGCAGCTGCTGTGGGTCTGATGTGGGTCAGATCTATGGGGCAGGAGCTGCTGTGGTTAAGATCTATTTGGCAGGAGCTGCCGTGGGGCAGAATTGGGTCAGATCTATGGGGCAGGAGCTGCTGTGGAGATGATGTAGGTCAGATCTATGGGGCAGGAGCTGCAGTGGAGATGATGTAGGTCAGATCTATGGGGCAGGAGCATCTGTGGGGCTGCTGTGGGTTAGATCTATGGGGCAGGAGCTGTTGTGGGTCATATCTATTGGGCAGCAGCTGCTTTACATATGATGTGTGTCAGATCTATGGGGCCTAAGCTGCAGTGGGGCTGATGGGGGTCAGATCTATGGGGCAGGAGCTACTGTGGGGCTGATGTGGGTCAAATCAATGGGGCAGAGCTGCTCTTGGGAACATGTGGGTCAGATCTATGGGGCAGGAGCTGCTGTGGGGCTGATGTGGGTCAGAACTATAGGGCAGGAGCTGCTGTGCGACAGATGTGGGTCAGATCTATGGGGCAGGAGCTGCTGTGGAGCTGATGTGGGTCAGATCCTTGGGGCTGAAGCTGCTGTGGGTCATATCTATTGGGCAGCAGCTGCTTTACATATGATGTGTGTCAGATCTATGGGGCAGGAGCTGCTGTGGGGCTGATGTGGGTCAGATCTATGGGGCAGGAGCTGTTGTGGGGCTGATGGGGGTCAGATCTATGGGGCAGGAGCTACTGTGGTGCTGATGGGGGTCAGATCTATGGGGCAGGAGCTACTGTGGGGCTGATGTTGGTCTGATCTATAGGGCAGGTGCTGCTGTGCGACATATGTGGGTCAGATCTATGGGGCAGGATCAGCTGTGGGGCTGATGTGGGAAAGATCTATGGGGCAGGAGATGCTTTGGGACAGATGTGGGTCAGATCTATGGGGCAGGAGTTGCTGTGGGGCTGCTGTGGGTCAGATCCTTGGGTCTGAAGCTGCTGTGGGTCATATCTATTGGGCAGCAGCTGCTTTACATATGATGTGTGTCAGATATATGGGGCAGGAGCTGCTGTGGGGCTGATGTGGTTTAGATCTATGGGGCAGGAGCTGTTGTGGGGCTGATGGGGGTCAGATCCTTAGGGCAGGAGCTACTGTGGTGCTGATGTTAGTCTGATCTATGGGGCAGGAGCTGCTGCGGGGCAGATTTGGGTCAGATCTATGGGGCAGGAGCTGCTGTGGGGCTGATGTGGGTTAGATCTATGGTGCAGGAGCTGCTGTGGGGCAGATGTAGGGCTTATCTATGGGGCAGGAGATGCTGTGAGGCTGATGGGTGTTAGATCTATGGGGAGGAGCTGCTGTGGTGCAGATGTGGGTCAGAGCTATGGGGCAGGAGCTGCTGTGTGGCAGATGTGGGTCAGATCTATGGTGTAGGAGCTGCTGTGGGGCTGATGTGGGTCAGATCTATGGGGCAGGAGCTGCTGTGGTTAAGATCTATTTGGCAGGATCTGCTGTGGGGCAGATTTGGGTCAGATCTATGGGGCAGGAGCTGCAGTGGAGATGATGTACGTCAGATCTATGGGGCAGGAGCTGCTGTGGGGCTGCTGTGGGTTAGATCTATGGGGCAGGAGCTGTTGTGGGTCATATCTATTGGGCAGCAGCTGCTTTACATATGATGTGTGTCAGATCTATGGGGCAGGAGCTGCAGTGGGGCTGATGGGGGTCAGATCTATGGGGCAGGAGCTACTGTGGGGCTGATGTGGGTCAAATCAATGGGGCAGAGCTGCTCTTGGGAACATGTGGGTCAGATCTATGGGGCAGGAGCTGCTGTGGGGCTGATGTGGGTCAGATCTATAGGGCAGGAGCTGCTGTGCGACAGATGTGGGTCAGATCTATGGGGCAGGAGCTGCTGTGGGGCTGACGTGGGTCAGATCCTTGGGGCTGAAGCTGCTGTGTGTCATATCTACTGGGCAGCAGCTGCTTTACGTATGATGTGTGTCAGATCTGTGGGGCAGGAGCTGCTGTGGGGCTGATGTGGGTTAGATCTATGGGGCAGGAGCTGTTGTGGGGCTGATGGGGGTCAGATCTATGAGGCAGGAGCTACTGTGGGGCTGATGTTGGTCTGATCTATGGGGCAGGAGCTGCTGCGGGGCTGATTTGGGAAAGATCTATGGGGCAGGAGATGCTTTGGGGCAGATGTGGGTCAGATCTATGGGGCAGGAGTTGCTGTGGGGCTGATGTGGGTCAGATCCTTGGGGCTGAAGCTGCTGTGGGTCATATCTATTGGGCAGCAGCTGCTTTACATATGATGTGTGTCAGATCTATGGGGCAGGAGCTGCTGTGGGGCTGATGTGGGTTAGATCTAAGGGGCAGGAGCTGTTGTGGGGCTGATGGGGGTCAGATCCTTAGAGCAGGAGCTACTGTGGGGCTGATGTTGGTCTGATCTATGGGGCAGGAGCTGCTGCGGGGCAGATGTGGGTCAGATCTATGGTGCAGGAGTTGCTGTGGGGCAGATGTAGGGCTTATCTATGGGGCAGGAGCTGCTGTGAGGCTGATGGGTGTTAGATCTATGGGGAGGAGCTGCTGTGGTGCAGATGTGGGTCAGAGCTATGGGGCAGGAGCTGCTGTGTGGCAGATGTGGGTCAGATCTATGGTGTAGGAGTTGCTGTGGGGCTGATGTGGGTCAGATCTATGGGGCAGGAGCTGCTGTGGGGCTGATGTGGGAAAGATCTATGGGGCAGGAGATGCTTTGGGGCAGATGTGGGTCAGATCTATGGGGCAGGAGTTGCTGTGGGGCTGATGTGGGTCAGATCCTTGGGGCTGAAGCTGCTGTGGGTCATATCTATTGGGCAGCAGCTGCTTTACATATGATGTGTGTCAGATCTATGGGGCAGTAGCTACTGTGGGGCTTAAGTTGGTCTGATCTATGGGGCAGGAGCTGATGCGGGGCTGATTTGGGTCAGATCTATGGGGCAGGAGCTGCTGTGGGGCTGATGTGGGTCAGATCCTTGGGGCTGAAGCTGCTGTGGGTCATATCTACTGGGCAGCAGCTACTTTACATATGATGTGTTTCAGATCTATGGGGCAGGAGCTGCTGTGGGGCTGATGTGGGTTAGATCTATGGGGCAGGAGCTGTTGTGGGGCAGATGTGGGTCAGATCTATGGGGCAGGAGCTGTTGTGGGGCTGATGGGGGTCAGATCTATGGGGCAGGAGATGCTGTGGGTCAGATCTATAAGGCAGGAGCTGCTCTGGGGAACATGTGGGTCAGGTCTATTGGGCAGGATCTGCTGTGTGGCAGATGTGGGTCAGATCTATGGTGTAGGAGCTGCTGTGGGGCTGATGTGGGTCAGATCTATGGGGCAGGAGCTGCTGTGGTTAAGATCTATTTGGTAGGATCTGCTGTGGGGCAGACTTGGGTCAGATCTATGGGGCAGGAGCTGCAGTGGAGATGATGTACGTCAGATCTATGGGGCAGGAGCTGTTGTGGGGCTGATGGGGGTCAGATCTATGGGGCAGGAGCTACTGTGGGGCTGATGTGGGTCAAATCAATGGGGCAGAGCTGCTCTTGGGAACATGTGGGTCAGATCTATGGGGAAGGATCTGCTGTGGGGCAGATTTGGGTCAGATCTATGGGGCAGGAGCTGCAGTGGAGATGATGTACGTCAGATCTATGGGGCAGGAGCTGTTGTGGGGCTGATGGGGGTCAGATCTATGGGGCAGGAGATACTGTGGGGCTGATGTTGGTCTGATCTATGGGGCAGGAGCTGCTGCGGGGCTGATTTGGGTTAGATCTATGGGACAGGAGCTGCTGTGGGGCTGATGTGGGTTAGATCTATGGGGCAGGAGCTGTTGTGGGGCTGATGGGTGTCAGATCTATGGGGCAGGAGATGCTGTGGGTCAGATCTATGGGGCAGGAGCTGCTGTGGGGAACATGTGGGTCAGGTCTATGGGGCAGGAGCTGCTGTTGGGCAGATGTGGGTCAGATCTATGGGTCAGCAGCTGCTGTGTGTCTGATGTAGGTCAGATCTATGGGGCAGGAGCTGCTGTGGGTCTGATGTGGGTCAGATCTATGGGGCAGGTGCTGCTGTGCGACATATGTGGGTCAGATCTATGGGGCAGGATCTGCTGTGGGGCTGATGTGGGAAAGATCTATGGGGCAGGAGCTACTGTGGGGCTAATGTTGGTCTGATCTACGGAGCAGGAGCTGCTGCGGGGCTGATTTGGGTCAGATCTATGGGGCAGGAGCTGCTGTGGGGCTGATGTGGGTGAGATCTATGGGGCAGGATCTGTTGTGGGGCTGATGTGGGTCAGATCTATGCGGCAGAAGATGCTGTGGGTCAGATCTATGGGGCATAAGATGCTGTGGGTCAGATCTATGGGGCAGGAGCTGCTGTGGGGAACACGTGTGTCAGGTCTATGGGGCAGGAGCTGCTGTGGGGCAGATGTGGGTCAGATCTATGGGTCAGCAGCTGCTGTGGGTCTGATGTGGGTCAGATCTATGGGTCAGCAGCTGCTGTGGGTCTGATGTGGGTCAGATCTATGGGGCAGGAGCTGCTGTGGGTCAGATCTATGGGGCAGGAACAGATGTGGGCCTGATGTTGGTCAGATTTATGGAGCAGGAGCTGCTGTGTTGCAGATGTGGGTCAGATCTATGGGGAGGAGCTGCTGTGGTGCAGATGTGGGTCAGAGCTATGGGGCAGGAGCTGCTGTGTGGCAGATGTGGGTCAGATCTATGGTGTAGGAGCTGCTGTGGGGCTGATGTGGGTCAGATCTATGGGGCAGGAGCTGCTGTGGTTAAGATCTATTTGGCAGGATCTGCTGTGGGGCAGATTTGGGTCAGATCTATGGGGCAGGAGCTGCAGTGGAGATGATGTAGGTCAGATCTATGGGGCAGGAGCAGCTGTGGGGCTGCTGTGGGTTAGATCTATGGGGCAGGAGCTGTTGTGGGTCATATCTATTGGGCAGCAGCTGCTTTACATATGATGTGTGTCAGATCTATGGGGCCTAAGCTGCAGTGGGGCTGATGGGGGTCAGATCTATGGGGCAGGAGCTACTGTGGGGCTGATGTGGGTCAAATCAATGGGGCAGAGCTGCTCTTGGGAACATGTGGGTCAGATCTATGGGGCAGGAGCTGCTGTGGGGCTGATGTGGGTCAGATCTATAGGGCAGGAGCTGCTGTGCGACAGATGTGGGTCAGATCTATGGGGCAGGAGCTGCTGTGGAGCTGATGTGGGTCAGATCCTTGGGGCTGAAGCTGCTGTGGGTCATATCTATTGGGCAGCAGCTGCTTTACATATGATGTGTGTGAGATCTGTGGGGCAGGAGCTGCTGTGGGGCTGATGTGGGTTAGATCTATGGGGCAGGAGCTGTTGTGGGGCTGATGGGGGTCAGATCTATGGGGCAGGAGCTACTGTGGGGCTGATGGGGGTCAGATCTATGGGGCAGGAGCTACTGTGGGGCTGATGTTGGTCTGATCAATGGGGCAGGAGCTGCTGTGCGACAGATGTGGGTCAGATCTATGGGGCAGGTGCTGCTGTGCGACATATGTGGGTCAGATCTATGGGGCAGGATCTGCTGTGGGGCTGATGTGGGAAAGATCTATGGGGCAGGAGATGCTTTGGGGCAGATGTGGGTCAGATCTATGGGGCAGGAGTTGCTGTGGGGCTGCTGTGGGTCAGATCCTTGGGGCTGAAGCTGCTGTGGGTCATATCTATTGGGCAGCAGCTGCTTTACATATGATGTGTGTCAGATATATGGGGCAGGAGCTGCTGTGGGGCTGATGTGGTTTAGATCTATGGGGCAGGATCTGTTGTGGGGCTGATGGGGGTCAGATCCTTAGGGCAGGAGCTACTGTGGGGCTGATGTTAGTCTGATCTATGGGGCAGGAGCTGCTGCGGGGCAGATTTGGGTCAGATCTATGGGGCAGGAGCTGCTGTGGGGCTGATGTGGGTTAGATCTATGGTGCAGGAGCTGCTGTGGGGCAGATGTAGGGCTTATCTATGGGGCAGGAGATGCTGTGAGGCTGATGGGTGTTAGATCTATGGGGAGGAGCTGCTGTGGTGCAGATGTGGGTCAGAGCTATGGGGCAGGAGCTGCTGTGTGGCAGATGTGGGTCAGATCTATGTTGTAGGAGCTGCTGTGGGGCTGATGTGGGTCAGATCTATGGGGCAGGAGCTGCTGTGGTTAAGATCTATTTGGCAGGAGCTGCTGTGGGGCAGATTTGGGTCAGATCTATGGGGCAGGAGCTGCAGTGGAGATGATGTAGGTCAGATCTATGGGGCAGGAGCATCTGTGGGGCTGCTGTGGGTTAGATCTATGGGGCAGGAGCTGTTGTGGGTCATATCTATTGGGCAGCAGCTGCTTTACATATGATGTGTGTCAGATCTATGGGGCCGGAGCTGCAGTGGGGCTGATGGGGGTCAGATCTATGGGGCAGGAGCTACTGTGGGGCTGATGTGGGTCAAATCAATGGGGCAGAGCTGCTCTTGGGAACATGTGGGTCAGATCTATGGGGCAGGAGCTGCTGTGGGGCTGATGTGGGTCAGATCTATAGGGCAGGAGCTGCTGTGCGACAGATGTGGGTCAGATCTATGGGGCAGGAGCTGCTGTGGGGCTGACGTGGGTCAGATCCTTGGGGCTGAAGCTGCTGTGTGTCATATCTACTGGGCAGCAGCTGCTTTACGTATGATGTGTGTCAGATCTGTGGGGCAGGAGCTGCTGTGGGGCTGATGTGGGTTAGATCTATGGGGCAGGAGCTGTTGTGGGGCTGATGGGGGTCAGATCTATGAGGCAGGAGCTACTGTGGGGCTGCTGTTGGTCTGATCTATGGGGCAGGAGCTGCTGCGGGGCTGATTTGGGAAAGATCTATGGGGCAGGAGATGCTTTGGGGCAGATGTGGGTCAGATCTATGGGGCAGGAGTTGCTGTGGGGCTGATGTGGGTCAGATCCTTGGGGCTGAAGCTGCTGTGGGTCATATCTATTGGGCAGCAGCTGCTTTACATATGATGTGTGTCAGATCTATGGGGCAGGAGCTGCTGTGGGGCTGATGTGGGTTAGATCTAAGGGGCAGGAGCTGTTGTGGGGCTGATGGGGGTCAGATCCTTAGAGCAGGAGCTACTGTGGGGCTGATGTTGGTCTGATCTATGGGGCAGGAGCTCCTGCGGGGCTGATTTGGGAAAGATCTATGGGGCAGGAGATGCTTTGGGGCAGTTGTGGGTCAGATCTATGGTGCAGGAGTTGCTGTGGGGCAGATGTAGGGCTTATCTATGGGGCAGGAGCTGCTGTGAGGCTGATGGGTGTTAGATCTATGGGGAGGAGCTGCTGTGGTGCAGATGTGGGTCAGAGCTATGGGGCAGGAGCTGCTGTGTGGCAGATGTGGGTCAGATCTATGGTGTAGGAGTTGCTGTGGGGCTGATGTGGGTCAGATCTATGGGGCAGGAGCTGCTGTGGGGCTGATGTGGGAAAGATCTATGGGGCAGGAGATGCTTTGGGGCAGATGTGGGTCAGATCTATGGGGCAGGAGTTTCTGTGGGGCTGATGTGGGTCAGATCCTTGGGGCTGAAGCTGCTGTGGGTCATATCTATTCGGCAGCAGCTGCTTTACATATGATGTGTGTCAGATCTATGGGGCAGGAGCTGCTGTGGGGCTGATGTGGGTTAGATCTATGGGGCAGGAGATGTTGTGGGGCAGATGTGGGTCAGATCTATGGGGCAGGAGCTGCTGTGGGGCTGATGTGGGTCAGATCCTTGGGGCTGAAGCTGCTGTGGGTCATATCTATTCGGCAGCAGCTGCTTTACATATGATGTGTGTCAGATCTATGGGGCAGGAGCTGCTGTGGGGCTGATGTGGTTTAGATCTATGGGGCAGGAGCTGTTGTGGGGCTGATGGGGGTCAGATCCTTAGGGCAGGAGCTACTGTGGGGCTGATGTTGGTCTGATCTATGGGGCAGGAGCTGCTGCAGGGCTGATTTGTGTCAGGTCTATGGGGCAGGAGCTGCTGTGGGGCTGATGTGGGTTAGATCTATGGGGCAGGAGCTGTTGTGGGGCTGATGGGGGTCAGATCTATTGGGCAGGATCTGCTGTGTGGCAGATGTGGGTCAGATCTATGGTGTAGGAGCTGCTGTGGGGCTGATGTGGGTCAGATCTATGGGGCAGGAGCTGCTGTGGTTAAGATCTATTTGGTAGGATCTGCTGTGGGGCAGATTTGGGTCAGATCTATGGGGCAGGAGCTGCAGTGGAGATGATGTACGTCAGATCTATGGGGCAGGAGCTGTTGTGGGGCTGATGGGGGTCAGATCTATGGGGCAGGAGATACTGTGGGGCTGATGTTGGTCTGATCTATGGGGCAGGAGCTGCTGCGGGGCTGATTTGGGTTAGATCTATGGGACAGGAGCTGCTGTGGGGCTGATGTGGGTTAGATCTATGGGGCAGGAGCTGTTGTGGGGCTGATGGGTGTCAGATCTATGGGGCAGGAGATGCTGTGGGTCAGATCTATGGGGCAGGAGCTGCTGTGGGGAACATGTGGGTCAGGTCTATGGGGCAGGAGCTGCTGTTGGGCAGATGTGGGTCAGATCTATGGGTCAGCAGCTGCTGTGTGTCTGATGTAGGTCAGATCTATGGGGCAGGAGCTGCTGTGGGTCTGATGTGGGAAAGATCTATGGGGCAGGAGCTGCTTTGGGGCAGATGTGGGTCAGATCCTTGGGGCTGAAGCTGCTGTGGGTCATATCTATTGGGCAGCAGCTGCTTTACATATGATGTGTGTCAGATCTATGGGGCAAGAGCTGCTGTGGGGCTGATGTGGGTTAGATCTATGGGGCAGGAGCTGTTGTGGGGCTGATGGGGGTCAGATCTATGGGGCAGGAGCTACTGTGGGGCTGATGGGGGTCAGATCTATGGGGCAGGAGCTACTGTGGGGCTGATGTTGGTCTGATCTATGGGGCAGGAGCTGCTGTGCGACAGATGTGGGTCAGATCTATGGGGCAGGTGCTGCTGTGCGACATATGTGGGTCAGATCTATGGGGCAGGATCTGCTGTGGGGCTTATGTGGGAAAGATCTATGGGGCAGGAGAAGCTTTGGGGCAGATGTGGGTCAGATCTATGGGGCAGGAGCTGCTGTGGGGCTGCTGTGGGTCAGATCCTTGGGGCTGAAGCTGCTGTGGGTCATATCTATTGGGCAGCAGCTGCTTTACATATGATGTGTGTCAGATCTATGGGGCAGGAGCTGTTGTGGGGCTGATGGGGGTCAGATCCTTAGAGCAGGAGCTACTGTGGGGCTGATGTTGGTCAGATCTATGGGGCAGGAGCTGCTGTGGGGCTGATGTGGGTTAGATCTATGGGGCAGGAGCTGCTGTGGGGCAGATGTAGGGCTTATCTATGGGGCAGGAGATGCTGTGAGGCTGATGGGTGTTAAATCTATGGGGAGGAGCTGCTGTGGTGCAGATGTGGGTCAGAGCTATGGGGCAGGAGCTGCTGTGTGGCAGATGTGGGTCAGATCTATGGTGTAGGAGTTGCTGTGGGGCTGATGTGGGTCAGATCTATGGGGCAGGAGCTGCTGTGGTTAAGATCTATTTGGCAGGATCTACTGTGGGGCAGATTTGGGTCAGATCTATGGGGCAGGAGCTGCAGTGGAGATGATGTACGTCAGATCTATGGGGCAGGACCTGCTGTGGGGCTGCTGTGGGTTAGATCTATGGGGCAGGAGCTGTTGTGGGTCATATCTATTGGGCAGCAGCTGCTTTACATATGATGTGTGTCAGATCTATGGGGCAGGAGCTGCAGTGGGGCTGATGGGGGTCAGATCTATGGGGCAGGAGCTACTGTGGGGCTGATGTGGGTCAAATCAATGGGGCAGAGCTGCTCTTGGGAACATGTGGGTCAGATCTATGGGGCAGGAGCTGCTGTGGGGCTGATGTGGGTCAGATCTATAGGGCAGGAGCTGCTGTGCGACAGATGTGGGTCAGATCTATGGGGCAGGAGCTGCTGTGGGGCTGACGTGGGTCAGATCCTTGGGGCTGAAGCTGCTGTGGGTCATATCTACTGGGCAGCAGCTGCTTTACATATGATGTGTGTCAGATCTGTGTGGCAGGAGCTGCTGTGGGGCTGATGTGGGTTAGATCTATGGGGCAGGAGCTGTTGTGGGGCTGATGGGGGTCAGATCTATGAGGCAGGAGCTACTGTGGGGCTGATGTTGGTCTGATCTATGGGGCAGGAGCTGCTGCGGGGCTGATTTGGGAAAGATCTATGGGGCAGGAGATGCTTTGGTGCAGATGTGGGTCAGATCTATGGGGCAGGAGTTGCTGTGGGGCTGATGTGGGTCAGATCCTTGGGGCAGGAGCTGCTGTGGGTCATATCTATTGGGCAGCAGCTGCTTTACATATGATGTGTGTCAGATCTATGGGGCAGGAGCTGCTGTGGGGCTGATGTGGGTTAGATCTATGGGGCAGGAGCTGTTGTGGGGCTGATGGGTGTCAGATCCCTAGAGCAGGAGCTACTGTGGGGCTGATGTTGGTCTGATCTATGGGGCAGGAGCTGCTGCAGGGCTGATTTGGGTCAGATCTATGGGGCAGGAGCTGCTGTGGGGCTGATGTGGGTCAGATCTATGGGGCAGGAGATGCTGTGGGGCTGATGTGCGTTAGATCTATGGGGCAGGAGCTGTTGTGGGGCTGATGGGGGTCAGATCTATGGGGCAGGAGATGCTGTGGGTCAGACCTATGCGGCAGGAGCTGCTCTGGGGAACATGTGGGTCAGGTCTATGGGGCAGGAGCTTCTGTGTGGCAGATGTGGGTCAGATCTATGGTGTAGGAGCTGCTGTGGAGCTGATGTGGGTCAGATCTATGGGGCAGGAGCTGCTGTGGTTAAGATCTATTTGGTAGGATCTGCTGTGGGGCAGATTTGGGTCAGATCTATGGGGCAGGAGCTGCAGTGGAGATGATGTACGTCAGATCTATGGGGCAGGAGCTGCTGTGGGGCTGATGGGGGTCAGATCTATGGGGCAGGAGCTACTGTGGGGCTGATGGGGGTCAGATCTATGGGGCAGGAGCTACTGTGGGGCTGATGTTGGTCTGATCTATGGGGCAGGAGCTGCTGTGCGACAGAGGTGGGTCAGATCTACGGGGCAGGTGCTGCTGTGCGACATATGTGGGTCAGATCTATGGGGCAGGATCTGCTGTGGGGCTGATGTGGGAAAGATCTATGGGGCAGGAGATGCTTTGGGGCAGATGTGGGTCAGATCTATGGTGCAGGAGTTGCTGTGGGGCAGATGTAGGGCTTATCTATGGGGCAGGAGCTGCTGTGAGTCTGATGGGTGTTAGATCTATGGGGAGGAGCTGCTGTGGTACAGATGTGGGTCTGAGCTATGGGGCAGGAGCTGCTGTGTGGCAGATGTGGGTCAGATCTATGGTGCAGGAGTTGCTGTGGGGCTGATGTGGGTCAGATCTATGGGGCAGGAGCTGCTGTGGGGCTGATGTGGGAAAGATCTATGGGGCAGGAGATGCTTTGGGGCAGATGTGGGTCAGATCTATGCGGCAGGAGTTGCTGTGGGGCTGATGTGGGTCAGATCCTTGGGGCTGAAGCTGCTGTGGGTCATATCTATTGGGCAGCAGCTGCTTTACATATGATGTGTGTCAGATCTATGGGGCAGGAGCTGCTGTGGGGAAATGTGGGTCAGATCTATGGGGCAGGAGCTTCTGTGGGGAAATGTGGGTCAGATCTATGGGGCAGGAGCTGCTGTGGTTAAGATCTATTTGGCAGGAGCTGCTGTGGGGCAGATTTGGGTCAGATCTATGGGGCAGGAGCTGCAGTGGAGATGATGTACGTCAGATCTATGGGGCAGGAGCTGCTGTGGGGCTGCTGTGGGTTAGATCTATGGGGCAGGAGCTGTTGTGGGTCATATCTATTGGGCAGCAGCTGCTTTACATATGATGTGTGTCAGATCTATGGGGCCGGAGCTGCAGTGGGTCTGATGGGGGTCAGATCTATGGGGCAGGAGCTACTGTGGGGCTGATGTGGGTCAAATCAATGGGGCAGAGCTGCTCTTGGGAACATGTGGGTCAGATCTATGGGGCAGGAGCTGCTGTGGGGCTGATGTGGGTCAGATCTATAGGGCAGGAGCTGCTGTGCGACAGATGTGGGTCAGATCTATGGGGCAGGAGCTGCTGTGGGGCTGATGTGGGTCAGATCCTTGGGGCTGAAGCTGCTGTGGGTCATATCTATTGGGCAGCAGCTGCTTTACATATGATGTGTGTCAGATCTGTGGGGCAGGAGCTGCTGTGGGGCTGATGTGGGTTAGATCTATGGGGCAGGAGCTGTTGTGGGGCTGATGGGGGTCAGATCTATGAGGCAGGAGCTACTGTGGGGCTGATGTTGGTCTGATCTATGGGGCAGGAGCTGCTGCGGGGCTGATTTGGGAAAGATCTATGGGGCAGGAGATGCTTTGGTGCAGATGTGGGTCAGATCTATGGGGCAGGAGTTGCTGTGGGGCTGATGTGGGTCAGATCCTTGGGGCTGAAGCTGCTGTGGGTCATATCTATTTGGCAGCAGCTGGTTTACATATGATGTGTGTCAGATCTATGGGGCAGGAGCTGCTGTGGGGCTGATGTGGGTTAGATCTATGGGGCAGGATCTGTTGTGGGGCTGATGGGGGTCAGATCTATGGGGCAGGAGATGCTGTGGGTCAGATCTATGCGGCAGGAGCTGCTCTGGGGAACATGTGGGTCACGTCTATGGGGCAGGAGCTGCTGTGTGGCAGATGTGGGTCAGATCTATGGTGTAGGAGCTGCTGTGGAGCTGATGTGGGTCAGATCTATGGGGCAGGAGCTGCTGTGGTTAAGATCTATTTGGTAGGATCTGCTGTGGGGCAGATTTGGGTCAGATCTATGGGGCAGGAGCTGCAGTGGAGATGATGTACGTCAGATCTATGGGGCAGGAGCTGTTGTGGGGCTGATGGGGGTCAGATCTATGGGGCAGGAGCTACTGTGGGGCTGATGTGGGTCAAATCAATGGGGCAGAGCTGCTCTTGGGAACATGTGGGTCAGATCTATGGGGCAGGAGCTGC
This sequence comes from Coturnix japonica, assembly GCF_054131305.1. Lineage (NCBI taxonomy): Eukaryota > Metazoa > Chordata > Aves > Galliformes > Phasianidae > Coturnix > Coturnix japonica. The sequence goes on along the minus strand of NC_140671.1, from coordinate 12,947,048 downwards.
TGTGGGGCTGATGTGGGTCAGATCTATAGGGCAGGAGCTGCTGTGCGACAGATGTGGGTCAGATCTATGGGGCAGGAGCTGCTGTGGGGCTGACGTGGGTCAGATCCTTGGGGCTGAAGCTGCTGTGGGTCATATCTACTGGGCAGCAGCTGCTTTACATATGATGTGTGTCATATCTGTGGGGCAGGAGCTGCTGTGGGGCTGATGTGGGTTAGATCTATGGGGCAGGAGCTGTTGTGGGGCTGATGGGGGTCAGATCTATGAGGCAGGAGCTACTGTGGGGCTGATGTTGGTCTGATCTATGGGGCAGGAGCTGCTGCGGGGCTGATTTGGGAAAGATCTATGGGGCAGGAGATGCTTTGGGGCAGATGTGGGTCAGATCTATGGGGCAGGAGTTGCTGTGGGGCTGATGTGGGTCAGATCCTTGGGGCTGAAGCTGCTGTGGGTCATATCTATTTGGCAGCAGCTGCTTTACATATGATGTGTGTCAGATCTATGGGGCAGGAGCTGCTGTGGGGCTGATGTGGGTTAGATCTATGGGGCAGGAGCTGTTGTGGGGCTGATGGGGGTCAGATCCTTAGAGCAGGAGCTACTGTGGGGCTGATGTTGGTCTGATCTATGGGGCAGGAGCTGCTGCAGGGCTGATTTGGGTCAGATCTATGGGGCAGGAGGTGCTGTGGGGCTGATGTGGGTTAGATCTATGGGGCAGGAGCTGTTGTGGGGCTGATGTGGGTCAGATCTATGGGGCAGGAGATGCTGTGGGTCAGATCTATGGGGCAGGAGCTGCTCTGGGGAACATGTGGGTCAGGTCTATGGGGCAGGAGCTGCTGTGTGGCAGATGTGGGTCAGATCTATGGTGTAGGAGCTGCTGTGGGGCTGATGTGGGTCAGATCTATGGGGCAGGAGCTGCTGTGGTTAAGATCTATTTGGTAGGATCTGCTGTGGGGCAGATTTGGGTCAGATCTATGGGGCAGGAGCTGCAGTGGAGATGATGTACGTCAGATCTATGGGGCAGGAGCTGTTGTGGCGCTGATGGGGGTCAGATCTATGGGGCAGGAGATACTGTGGGGCTGATGTTGGTCTGATCTATGGGGCAGGAGCTGGTACGGGGCTGATTTGGGTTAGATCTATGGGACAGGAGCTGTTGTGGGGCTGATGGGTGTCAGATCTATGGGGCAGGAGATGCTGTGGGTCAGATCTATGGGGCAGGAGCTACTGTGGGGAACATGTGGGTCAGGTCTATGGGGCAGGAGCTGCTGTGGGGCAGATGTGGGTCAGATCAGTGGGTCAGCAGCTGCTGTGGGTCTGATGTGGGTCAGATCTATGGGGCTGGAGCTGCTGTGGAGCTGATGTGGGTCATATCTATGGGGCAGGAGCTGCTGTGGGTCAGATCTATGGGGCAGGAGTTGCTGTGGGGCAGATGAGGGACATATCTATGGTGCAAAATCTGCTGTTGGACTGATGTGGGTCAGATCTATGAGTTTGGAGCTGCTGTGGGGCACATGTGGGTCAGATGTATGGGGCAGGAGCTGCTGTGGGGCTGATGTGGTTTAGATCTATGGGGCAGGAGCTGTTGTGGGGCTGATGGGGGTCAGATCCTTAGGGCAGGATCTACTGTGGGGCTGATGTTAGTCTGATCTATGGGGCAGGAGCTGGGCGGGGCAGATTTGGGTCAGATCTATGGGGCAGGAGCTGCTGTGGGGCTGATGTGGGTTAGATCTATGGTGCAGGAGCTGCTGTGGGGAAGATGTAGGGCTTATCTATGGGGCAGGAGATGCTGTGAGGCTGATGGGTGTTAGATCTATGGGGAGGAGCTGCTGTGGTGCAGATGTGGGTCAGAGCTATGGGGCAGGAGCTGCTGTGGGGCAGATGTGGGTCAGATTTATGGTGTAGGATCTGCTGTGGGGCTGATGTGGGTCAGATCTATGGGGCAGGAGCTGCTGTGGTTAAGATCTATTTGGCAGGATCTGCTGTGGGGCAGATTTGGGTCAGATCTATGGGGCAGGAGCTGCAGTGGAGATGATGTAGGTCAGATCTATGGTGTAGGAGCTGCTGTGGGGCTGCTGTGGGTTAGATCTATGGGGCAGGAGCTGTTGTGGGTCATATCTATTGGGCAGCAGCTGCTTTACATATGATGTGTGTCAGATCTATGGGGCCGGAGCTGCAGTGGGTCTGATGGGGGTCAGATCTATGGGGCAGGAGCTACTGTGGGGCTGATGTGGGTCAAATCAATGGGGCAGAGCTGCTCTTGGGAACATGTGGGTCAGATCTATGGGGCAGGAGCTGCTGTGGGTCTGATGTGGGTCAGATCTATGGGGCAGGTGGTGCTGTGCGACATATGTGGGTCAGATCTATGGGGCAGGAGCTGCTGTGAGGCTGATGTGGGAAAGATCTATGGGGCAGGAGCTGCTGTGGGGCTGATGTGGGTCAGATCCTTGGGGCTGAAGCTGCTGTGGGTCATATCTGTTGGGCAGCAGCTGCTTTACATATGATGTGTGTCAGATCTATGGGGCAGGAGCTGCTGTGGGGCTGATGTGGGTTAGATCTATGGGGCAGGAGCTGTTGTGGGGCTGTTGGGGTCAGATCTATGGGGCAAGAGCTACTGTGGGGCTTATGGTGGTAAGATCTATGGGGCAGGAGCTACTGTGGGGCAGATGTTGGTCTGATCTATGGGGCAGGAGCTGCTGTGCGACAGATGTGGGTCAGATCTATGGTGCAGGTGCTGCTGTGCGACATATGTGGGTCAGATCTATGGGGCAGGAGATGCTTTGGGGCAGATGTGGGTCAGATCTATGGGGCAGGAGTTGCTGTGGGGCTGCTGTGGGTCAGATCCTTGGGGCTAAAGCTGCTGTGGGTCATATCTATTGGGCAGAAGCTGCTTTACATATGATGTGTGTCAGATCTATGGGGCAGGAGCTGCTGTTGGGCTGATGTGGGTTAGATCTATGGGGCAGGAGCTGTTGTGGGGCTGATGGGGGTCAGATCTATGGGGCAGGAGCTACTGTGGGGCTGATGTTGGTCTGATCTATGGGGCAGGAGCTGCTGCAGGGCTGATTTGGGTCAGATCTATGGGACAGGAGCTGCTGTGGGTCTGATGTGGGTAAGATCTATGGGGCAGGAGCTGCTGTGGGGCTGATGTGGGTCATATCTATGGGGCAGGAGCTGCTGTGGGTCAGATCTATGGGGCAGGAACAGATGTGGGCCTGATGTTGGTCAGATATATGGAGCAGGAGCTGCTGTGTTGCAGATGTGGGTCAGATCTATGGTGCAGGAGCTGCTGTGGGGCAGATGTAGGGCATATCTATGGGGAAGAGATGCTGTGAGGCTGATGGGGGTCAGATCTATGGGGAGGAGCTGCTGTGGTGCAGATGTGGGTCAGATCTATGGGGCAGGTGCTGCTGTGCGACATATGTGGGTCAGATCTATGGGGAAGGATCTGCTGTGGGGCTGATGCGGGAAAGATCTATGGGGCAGGAGATGCTTTGGGGCAGATGTGGGTCAGATCTATGGTGCAGGAGTTGCTGTGGGGCAGATGTAGGGCTTATCTATGGGGCAGGAGCTGCTGTGAGGCTGATGGTTGTTAGATCTATGGGGAGGAGCTGCTGTGGTGCAGATGTGGGTCAGAGCTATGGGGCAGGAGCTGCTGTGTGGCAGATGTGGGTCAGATCTATGGTGTAGGAGCTGCTGTGGGGCTGATGTGGGTCAGATCTATGGGGCAGGAGCTGCTGTGGGGCTGATGTGGGAAAGATCTATGGGGCAGGAGATGCTTTGGGGCAGATGTGGGTCAGATCTATGGGGCAGGAGTTGCTGTGGGGCTGATGTGGGTCAGATCCTTGGGGCTGAAGCTGCTGTGGGTCATATCTATTGGGCAGCAGCTGCTTTACATATGATTTGTGTCAGATCTATGGGGCAGGAGCTACTGTGGGGCTTAAGTTGGTCTGATCTATGGGGCAGGAGCTGATGCGGGGCTGATTTGGGTCAGATCTATGGGGCAGGAGCTGCTGTGGGGCTGATGTGGGTTAGGTCTATGGGGCAGGATCTGTTGTGGGGCTGATGGGGGTCAGATCTATGGGGCAGGAGATGCTGTGGGTCAGATCTATGGGGCAGGAGATGCTGTGGGTCAGATCTATGGGGCAGGAGCTGCTGTGGGGAACACGTGTGTCAGATCTATGGGGCAGGAATTGCTCTGGGTCAGATGTGGGTCAGATCTATGGGGCAGGAGCTGCTGTGGGTCAGATCTATGGGGCAGGAGATGCTGTGGGGCTGATGTGGGTTAGATCTATGGTGCAGGAGCTGCTGTGGGGCAGATGTAGGGCTTATCTATGGGGCAGGAGCTACTGTGGTTAAGATCTATTTGGTAGGATCTGCTGTGGGGCAGATTTGGGTCAGATCTATGGGGCAGGAGCTGCAGTGGAGATGATGTACGTCAGATCTATGGGGCAGGAGCTGTTGTTGGGCTGATGGGGGTCAGATCTATGGGGCAGGAGATACTGTGGGGCTGATGTTGGTCTGATCTATGGGGCAGGAGCTGCTGCGGGGCTGATTTGGGTTAGATCTATGGGGCCGGAGCTGCAGTGGGGCTGCTGTGGGTTAGATCTATGGGGCAGGAGCTGTTGTGGGCCTGATGGGTGTCAGATCTATGGGGCAGGAGATGCTGTGGGTCAGATCTATGGGGCAGGAGCTGCTGTGGGGAACATGTGGGTCAGGTCTATGGGGCCGGAGCTGCTGTTCGGCAGATGTGGGTCAGATCTATGCGTCAGCAGCTGCTGTGGGTCTGATGTGGGTCAGATCTATGGGGCAGGAGCTGCTGTGCGGCTGATGTGGGTCAGATCTATGGGGCAGGAGCTGCTGTGGGTCATATCTATTGGGCAGCAACTGCTTTACATATGAGGTGTGTAAGATCTATGGGGCCGGAGCTGCAGTGGGGCTGATGGGGGTCAGATCTATGGGGCAGGAGCTACTGTGGGGCTGATGTGGGTCAAATAAATGGGGCAGAGCTGCTCTTGGGAACATGTGGGTCAGATCTATGGGGCAGGAGCTGCTGTGGGTCTGATGTGGGTCAGATCTATGGGGCAGGTGCTGCTGTGCGACATATGTGGGTCAGATCTATGGGGCAGGATCTGCTGTGGGGCTGATGTGGGAAAGATCTATGGGGCAGGAGCTGCTGTGGGGCTGATGTGGGTCAGATCCTTGGGGCTGAAGCTGCTGTGGGTCATATCTGTTGGGCAGCAGCTGCTTTACATATGATGTGTGTCAGATCTATGGGGCAGGAGCTGCTGTGGGGCTGATGTGGGTTAGATCTATGGGGCAGGAGCTGTTGTGGGGCTGTTGGGGTCAGATCTATGGGGCAAGAGCTACTGTGGGGCTTATGGTGGTAAGATCTATGGGGCAGGAGCTACTGTGGGGCAGATGTTGGTCTGATCTATGGGGCAGGAGCTGCTGTGCGACAGATGTGGGTCAGATCTATGGTGCAGGTGCTGCTGTGCGACATATGTGGGTCAGATCTATGGGGCAGGAGATGCTTTGGGGCAGATGTGGGTCAGATCTATGGGGCAGGAGTTGCTGTGGGGCTGATGTGGGTCAGATCCTTGGGGCAGGAGCTGCTGTGGGTCATATCTATTGGTCAGCAGCTGCTTTACATATGATGTGTGTCAGATCTATGGGGCAGGAGCTGCTGTGGGACTGATGTTGGTCTGATCTATGGGGCAGGAGCTGCTGCGGGGCTGATTTGGGAAAGATCTATGGGGCAGGAGATGCTGTGGTGCAGATGTGGGTCAGAGCTATGGTACAGGAGCTGACGTGTGGCAGATGTGGGTCAGATCTATGGTGTAGGAGCTGCTGTGGGGCTGATGTGGGTCAGATCTATGGGGCAGGAGCTGCTGTGGTTAAGATCTATTTGGCAGGATCTGCTGTGGGGCAGATTTGGGTCAGATCTATGGGGCAGGAGCTGCAGTGGAGATGATGTACGTCAGATCTATGGGGCAGGAGCTGCTGTGGGGCTGCTGTGGGTTAGATCTATGGGGCAGGAGCTGTTGTGGGTCATATCTATTGGGCAGCAGCTGCTTTACATATGATGTGTGTCAGATCTATGGGGTCGGAGCTGCAGTGGGGCTGATGGGGGTCAGATCTATGGGGCAGGAGCTACTGTGGGGCTGATGTGGGTCAAATCAATGGGGCAGAGCTGCTCTTGGGAACATGTGGGTCAGATCTATGGGACATGGAGCTGCTGTGGGGCTGATGTGGGTCAGATCAATAGGGCAGGAGCTGCTGTGCGACAGATGTGGGTCAGATCTATGGGGCAGGAGCTGCTGTGGAGCTGATGTGGGTCAGATCTATGGGGCTGAAGCTGCTGTGGGTCATATCTACTGGGCAGCAGCTGCTTTACATATGATGTGTGTCAGATCTATGGGGCAGGAGCTGTTGTGGGGCTGATGGGGGTCAGATCTATGGGGCAGGAGCTACTGTGGGGCTGATGGGGGTTAGATCTATGGGGCAGGAGCTACTGTGGGGCTGATGGGGGTCAGATCTATGGGGCAGGAGCTACTGTGGGGCTGATGGGGGTCAGATCTATGGGGCAGGTGCTGCTGTGCGACATATGTGGGTCAGATCTATGGGGCAGGATCTGCTGTGGGGCTGATGTGGGTCAGATCTATGAGGCAGGAGCTACTGTGGGGCTGATGTTGGTCTGATCTATGGGGCAGGAGCTGCTGCGGGGCCGATTTGGGAAAGATCTATGGGGCAGGAGATGCTTTGGGGCAGATGTGGGTCAGATCTATGGGGCAGGAGTTGCTGTGGGGCTGATGTGGGTCAGATCCTTGGGGCAGGAGCTGCTGTGGGTCATATCTATTGGGCAGCAGCTGCTTTACATATGATGTGTGTCAGATCTATGGGGCAGGAGCTGCTGTGGGACTGATGTTGGTCTGATCTATGGGGCAGGAGCTGCTGCGGGGCTGATTTGGGAAAGATCTATGGGGCAGGAGCTGCTGCGGGGCAGATTTGGGTCAGATCTATGGGGCAGGAGCTGCTGTGGTGCAGATGTGGGTACGAGCTATGGTACAGGAGCTGACGTGTGGCAGATGTGGGTCAGATCTATAGGGCAGGAGCTGCTGTGTGGCAGATGTGGGTCAGGTCTATGGTGTAGGAGCTGCTGTGGGGCTGATGTGGGTCAGATCTATGGGGCAGGAGCTGCTGTGGTTAAGATCTATTTGGCAGGATCTGCTGTGGGGCAGATTTGGGTCAGATCTATGGGGCAGGAGCTGCAGTGGAGATGATGTACGTCAGATCTCTGGGGCAGGAGCTGCTGTGGGGCTGCTGTGGGTTAGATCTATGGGGCAGGAGCTGTTGTGGGTCATATCTATTGGGCAGCAGCTGCTTTACATATGATGTGTGTCAGATCTATGGGGCCGGAGCTGCAGTGGGGCTGATGGGGGTCAGATCTATGGGGCAGGAGCTACTGTGGGGCTGATGTGGGTCAAATCAATGGGGCAGAGCTGCTCTTGGGAACATGTGGGTCAGATCTATGGGGCAGGAGCTGCTGTGGGGCTGATGTGGGTCAGATCTATAGTGCAGGAGCTGCTGTGCGACAGATGTGGGTCATATCTATGGGGCAGGAGTTGCTGTGGGGCTGATGTGGGTCAGATCCTTGGGGCTGAAGCTGCTGTGGGTCATATCTACTGGGCAGCAGCTGCTTTACATATGATGTGTGTCAGATCTGTGGGGCAGGAGCTGCTGTGGGGCTGATGTGGGTTAGATCTATGGGGCAGGAGCTGTTGTGGGGCTTATGGGGGTCAGATCTATGAGGCAGGAGCTGCTGTGGGGCTGATGGGGGTCAGATCTATGGTGCAGGAGCTTCTGTGGGGCAGATGTAGGGCTTATCTATGGGGCAGGAGATGCTGTGAGGCTGATGGGGGTTAGATCTATGGGGCAGGAGCTGTTGTGGGGCTGATGGGGGTCAGATCCTTAGAGCAGGAGCTACTGTGGGGCTGATGTTGGTCTGATCTATGGGGCAGGAGCTGCTGCGGGGCTGATGGGGGTCAGATCTATGGGGCAGGAGATGCTGTGGGGCTGATGTGGGTTAGATCTATGGGGCAGGAGCTGTTGTGGGGCTGATGGGGGTCAGATCTATGGGGCAGGAGATGCTGTGGGTCAGATCTATGGGGCAGGAGCTGCTCTGGGGAACATGTGGGTCAGGTCAATGGGGCAGGAGCTGCTGTGTGGCAGATGTGGGTCAGATCTATGGTGTAGGAGCTGCTGTGGGGCTGATGTGGGTCAGATCTATGGGGCAGGAGCTGCTGTGGTTAAGATCTATTTGGCAGGAGCTGCTGTGGGGCAGATTTGGGTCAGATCTATGGGGCAGGAGCTGCAGTGGAGATGATGTAGGTCAGATCTATGGGGCAGGAGCATCTGTGGGGTTGCTGTGGGTTAGATCTATGGGGCAGGAGCTGTTGTGGGTCATATCTATTGGGCAGCAGCTGCTTTACATATGATGTGTGTCAGATCTATGGGGCCTAAGCTGCAGTGGGGCTGATGGGGGTCAGATCTATGGGGCAGGAGCTACTGTGGGGCTGATGTTAGTCTGATCTATGGGGCAGGAGCTGCTGCAGGGCAGATTTGGGTCAGATCAATGGGGCAGGAGCTGCTGTGGGGCTGATGTGGGTTAGATCTATGGTGCAGGAGCTGCTGTGGGGCAGATGTAGGGCTTATCTATGGGGCAGGAGATGCTGTGAGGCTGATGGGTGTTAGATCTATGGGGAGGAGCTGCTGTGGTGCAGATGTGGGTCAGAGCTATGGGGCAGGAGCTGCTGTGTGGCAGATGTGGGTCAGATCTATGGTGTAGGAGCTGCTGTGGGGCTGATGTTGGTCAGATCTATGGGGCAGGAGCTGCTGTGGTTAAGATCTATTTGGCAGGATCTGCTGTGGGGCACATTTGGGTCAGATCTATGGGGCAGGAGCTGCAGTGGAGATTATGTACGTCAGATCTATGGGGCAGGAGCTGCTGTGGGACTGCTGTGGGTTAGATCTATGGGGCAGGAGCTGTTGTGGGTCATATCTATTGGGCAGCAGCTGCTTTACATATGATGTGTGTCAGATCTATGGGGCCGGAGCTGCAGTGGGGCTGATGGGGGTCAGATCTATGGGGCAGGAGCTACTGTGGGGCTGATGTGGGTCAAATCAATGGGGCAGAGCTGCTCTTGGGAACATGTGGGTCAGATCTATGGGGCAGGAGCTGCTGAGGGGCTGATGTGGGTCAGATCTATAGGGCAGGAGCTGCTGTGCGACAGATGTGGGTCAGATCTATGGGGCAGGAGCTGCTGTGGGGCTGACGTGGGTCAGATCCTTGGGGCTGAAGCTGCTGTGGGTCATATCTACTGGGCAGCAGCTGCTTTACATATGATGTGTGTCAGATCTGTGGGGCAGGAGCTGCTGTGGGGCTGATGTGGGTTAGATCTATGGGGCAGGAGCTGTTGTGGGGCTGATGGGGGTCAGATGTATGAGGCAGGAGCTACTGTGGGGCTGATGTTGGTCTGATCTATGGGGCAGGAGCTGCTGCGGGGCTGATTTGGGAAAGATCTATGGGGCAGGAGATGCTTTGGGGCAGATGTGGGTCAGATCTATGGGGCAGGAGTTGCTGTGGGGCTGATGTGGGTCAGATCCTTGGGGCTGAAGCTGCTGTGGGTAATTTCTATTGGGCAGCAGCTGCTTTACATATGATGTGTGTCAGATCTATGGGGCAGGAGCTGCTGTGGGGCTGATGTGGGTCAGATCCTTAGAGCAGGAGCTACTGTGGGGCTGATGTTGGTCTGATCTATGTGGCAGGAGCTGCTGCAGGGCTGATTTGGGTCAGATCTATGGGGCAGGAGCTACTGTGGGGCTGATGATGGTCTGATCTATGGGGCAGGAGCTGCTGCAGGGCTGATTTGGGTCAGATCTATGGGGCAGGAGCTGTTGTGGGGCTGATGGGGGTCAGATCTATGGGGCAGGAGATGCTGTGGGTCAGATCTATGGGGCAGGAGCTGCTCTGGGGAACATGTGGGTCAGGTCTATGGGGCAGGAGCTGCTGTGTGGCAGATGTGGGTCAGATCTATGGTGTAGGAGCTGCTGTGGGGCTGATGTGGGTCAGATCTATGGGGCAGGAGCTGCTGTGGTTAAGATCTATTTGGTAGGATATGCTGTGGGGCAGATTTGGGTCAGATCTATGGGGCAGGAGCTGCAGTGGAGATGATGTACGTCAGATCTATGGGGCAGGAGCTGTTGTGGGGCTGATGGGGGTCAGATCTATGGGGCAGGAGATACTGTGGGGCTGATGTTGGTCTGATCTATGGGTCAGGAGCTGCTGCGGGGCTGATTTGGGTCAGATCTATGGGACAGGAGCTGCTGTGGGGCTGATGTGGGTTAGATCTATGGGGCAGGAGCTGTTGTGGGGCTGATGGGTGTCAGATCTATGGAGCAGGAGATGCTGTGGGTCAGATCTATGGGGCAGGAGCTGCTGTGGGGAACATGTGGGTCAGGTCTATGGGGCAGGAGCTGCTGTTGGGCAGATGTGGGTCAGATCTATGGGTCAGCAGCTGCTGTGGGTCTGATGTGGGTCAGATCTATGGGGCAGGAGCTGCTGTGGGGCTGATGTGGGTCAGATCCTTGGGGCTGAAGCTGCTGTTGTGGGTCATATCTATTGGGCAGCAAATGCTTTACATATGAGGTATGTAAGATCTATGGGGCCGGAGCTGCAGTGGGGCTGATGGGGGTCAAATCTATGGGGCAGGAGTTGCTGTGGTTAAGATCTATTTGGCAGGAGCTGCTGTGGGGCAGATTTGGGTCAGATCTATGGGGCAGGAGCTGCAGTGGAGACGATGTAGGTCAGATCTATGAAGCAGGAGCTGCTGTTGGGCTGCTGTGGGTTAGATCTATGGGGCAGGAGCTGTTGTGGGTCATATCTATTGGGCAGCAGCTGCTTTACATATGATGTGTGTCAGATCTATGGGGCCGGAGCTGCAGTGGGGCTGATGGGGGTCAGATCTATGGGGCAGGAGCTACTGTGGGGCTGATGTGGGTCAAATCAATGGGGCAGAGCTGCTCTTTGGAACATGTGGGTCAGATCTATGGGGCAGGAGCTGCTGTGGGGCTGATGTGGGTCAGATCCTTGGGGCTGAAGCTGCTGTGGGTCATATCTATTGGGCAGCAGCTGCTTTACATATGATGTGTGTCAGATCTACAGGGCAGGAGCTGCTGTGGGGCTGATGTGGGTTAGATCTATGGGGCAGAAGCTGTTGTGGGGCTGATGGGGGTCAGATCTATGGGGCAGGAGCTACTGTGGGGCTTATGGGGGTCAGATCTATGGGGCAGGAGCTACTGTGGGGCTGATGTTGGTCTGATCTATGGGGCAGGAGCTGCTGTGCGACAGATGTGGGTCAGATCTATGGGGCAGGTGCTGCTGTGCGACATATGTGGGTCATAGATATGGGGCAGGATCTGCTGTGGGGCAGATGTGGGTCAGATCTATAGGGCAGGAGATGCTGTGCGACAGTTGTGGATCAGATCTATGGGGCAGGAGCTGCTGTGGGGCTGATGTGGGTCAGATCCTTGGGGCTGAAGCTGCTGTGGGTCATATCTGTTGGGCAGCAGCTGCTTTACATATGATGTGTGTCAGATCTATGGGGCAGGAGCTGCTGTGTGGTGATGTGGGAAAGATCTATGTGGCAGGAGATGCTTTGGGGCAGATGTGTGTCAGATCTATGGGGCAGGAGCTACTGTGGGGCTTAAGTTGGTCTGATCTACAAGGCAGGAGCTGATGCGGGTCTGATTTGGGTCAGATCTATTGGGCAGGAGCTGCTGTGGGGCTGATGTGGGTCAGATCCTTGGGGCTGAAGCTGCTGTGGGTCATATCTACTGGGCAGCAGCTGCTTTACATATGATGTGTGTCAGATCTATGGGGCAGGAGCTGCTGTGGGGCTGATGTGGGAAAGATCTATGGGGCAGGAGCTGTTGTGGGGCTGATGGGGGTCAGATCTATGGTGCAGGAGCTACTGTGGGGCTAATGTTGGTCTGATCTACGGAGCAGGAGCTGCTGCGGGGCTGATTTGGGTCAGATCTATGGGGCAGGAGCTGCTGTGGGGCTGATGTGGGTTAGATCTATGGGGCAGGATCTGTTGTGGGGCTGATGGGGGTCAGATCTATGGGGCAGGAGATGCTGTGGGTCAGATCTATGGGGCAGGAGATGCTGTGGGTCAGATCTATGGGGCAGGAGCTGCTGTGGGGAACACATGTGTCAGGTCTATGGGGCAGGAGCTGCTGTGGGGCAGATGTGGGTCAGATCTATGGGTCAGCAGCTGCTGTGGGTCTGATGTGGGTCAGATCTATGGGTCAGCAGCTGCTGTGGGTCTGATGTGGGTCAGATCTATGGGGCAGGAGCTGCTGAGGGTCAGATCTATGGGGCAGGAACAGATGTGGGCCTGATGTTGGTCAGATTTATGGAGCAGGAGCTGCTGTGTTGCAGATGTGGGTCAGATCTATGGGGAGGAGCTGCTGTGGTGCAGATGTGGGTCAGAGCTATGGGGCAGGAGCTGCTGTGTGGCAGATGTGGGACAGATCTATGGTGTAGGAGCTGCTGTGGGGCTGATGTGGGTCAGATCTATGGGGCAGGAGCTGCTGTGGTTAAGATCTATTTGGCAGGAGCTGCTGTGGGGCAGATTTGGGTCAGATCTATGGGGCAGGAACTGCAGTGGAGATGATGTAGATCAGATCTATGGGGCAGGAGCATCTGTGGGGCTGCTGTGGATTAGATCTATGGGGCAGGAGCTGGTGTGGGTCATATCTATTGGGCAGCAGCTGCTTTACATATGATGTGTGTCAGATCTATGGGGCCGGAGCTGCAGTGGGGCTGATGGGGGTCAGATCTATGGGGCAGGAGCTACTGTGGGGCTGATGTGGGTCAAATCAATGGGGCAGAGCTGCTCTTGGGAACATGTGGGTCAGATCTATGGGGCAGGAGCTGCTGTGGGGCTGATGTGGGTCAGATCTATAGGGCAGGAGCTGCTGTGCGACAGATGTGGGTCAGATCTATGGGGCAGGAGCTGCTGTGGAGCTGATGTGGGTCAGATCCTTGGGGCTGAAGCTGCTGTGGGTCATATCTATTGGGCAGCAGCTGCTTTACATATGATGTGTGTCAGATCTATGGGGCAGGAGCTGCTGTGGGGCTGATGTGGGTTAGATCTATGGGGCAGAAGCTGTTGTGGGGCTGATGGGGGTCAGATCTATGAGGCAGGAGCTACTGTGGGGCTGATGGGGGTCAGATCTATGGGGCAGGTGCTACTGTGGGGCTGATGTTGGTCTGATGTATGGGGCAGGAGCTGCTGTGCGACAGATGTGGGTCAGATCTATGGGGCAGGTGCTGCTGTGCGACATATGTGGGTCAGATCTATGGGGCAGGATCTGCTGTGGGGCTGATGTGGGAAAGATCTATGGGGCAGGAGATGCTTTGGGGCAGATGTGGGTCAGATCTATGGGGCAGGAGTTGCTGTGGGGCTGCTGTGGGTCAGATCCTTGGGGCTGAAGCTGCTGTGGGTCATATCTATTGGGCAGCAGCTGCTTTACATATGATGTGTGTCAGATCTATGAGGCAGGAGCTGCTGTGGGGCTGATGTGGTTTAGATCTATGGGGCAGGAGCTGTTGTGGGGCTGATGGGGGTCAGATCCTTAGGGCAGGAGCTACTGTGGGGCTGATGTTAGTCTGATCTATGGGGCAGGAGCTGCTGCGGGGCAGATTTGGGTCAGATCTATGGGGCAGGAGCTGCTGTGGGGCTGATGTGGGTTAGATCTATGGTGCAGGAGCTGCTGTGGGGCAGATGTAGGGCTTATCTATGGGGCAGGAGATGCTGTGAGGCTGATGGGTGTTAGATCTATGGGGAGGAGCTGCTGTGGTGCAGATGTGGGTCAGAGCTATGGGGCAGGAGCTGCTGTGTGGCAGATGTGGGTCAGATCTATGGTGTAGGAGTTGCTGTGGGGCTTATGTGGGTCAGATCTATGGGGCAGGAGCTGCTGTGGGGCTGATGTGGGTAAGATCTATGGGGCAGGAGATGCTTTGGGGCAGATGTGGGTCAGATCTATGGGGCAGGAGTTGCTGTGGGGCTGCTGTGGGTCAGATCCTTGGGGCTGAAGCTGCTGTGGGTCATATCTATTGGGCAGCAGCTGCTTTACATATGATGTGTGTCAGATCTATGGGGCAGGAGCTACTGTGGGGCTTAAGTTGGTCTGATCTATGGGGCAGGAGCTGATGCGGGGCTGATTTGGGTCAGATCTATGGGGCAGGAGCTGCTGTGGGGCTGATGTGGGTCAGATCCTTGGGGCTGAAGCTGCTGTGGGTCATATCTACTGGGCAGCAGCTGGTTTACATATGATGTGTGTCAGATCTATGGGGCAGGAGCTGCTGTGGGGCTGATGTGGGTTAGATCTATGGGGCAGGAGCTGTTGTGGGGCTGATGGGGGTCAGATCTATGGGGCAGGAGCTACTGTGGGGCTAATGTTGGTCTGATCTACGGAGCAGGAGCTGCTGTGGTGCAGATGTGGGTCAGATCTATGGGGCAGGAGCTGCTGTGGGGCTGATGTGGGTTAGATCTATGGGGCAGGATCTGTTGTGGGGCTGATGGGGGTCAGATCTATGGGGCAGGAGATGCTGTGGGTCAGATCTATGGGGCAGGAGATGCTGTGGGTCAGATCTATGGGGCAGGAGCTGCTGTGGGGAACACGTGTGTCAGGTCTATGGGGCAGGAGCTGCTGTGTGGCTGATGTGGGTCAGATCTATGGTGTAGGAGCTGCTGTGGGGCTGATGTGGGTCAGATCTATGGGGCAGGAGCTGCTGTGGTTAAGATCTATTTGGTAGGATCTGCTGTGGGGCAGATTTGGGTCAGATCTATGGGGCAGGAGCTGCAGTGGAGATGATGTACGTCAGATCTATGGGGCAGGAGCTGTTGTGGGACTGATGGGGGTCAGATCTATGGGGCAGGAGATACTGTGTGGCAGATGTGGGTCAGATCTATGGTGTAAGAGCTGCTGTGGGGCTGATGTGGGTCAGATCTATGGGGCAGGAGCTGCTGTGGTTAAGATCTATTTGGCAGGAGCTGCTGTGGGGCAGATTTGGGTCAGATCTATGGGGCAGGAGCTGCAGTGGAGATGATGTAGGTCAGATCTATGGGGCAGGAGCATCTGTGGGGCTGCTGTGGGTTAGATCTATGGGGCAGGAGCTGTTGTGGGTCATATCTATTGGGCAGCAGCTGCTTTACATATGATGTGTGTCAGATCTATGGGGCCTAAGCTGCAGTGGGGCTGATGGGGGTCAGATCTATGGGGCAGGAGCTACTGTGGGGCTGATGTGGGTCAAATCAATGGGGCAGAGCTGCTCTTGGGAACATGTGGGTCAGATCTATGGGGCAGGAGCTGCTGTGGGGCTGATGTGGGTCAGAACTATAGGGCAGGAGCTGCTGTGCGACAGATGTGGGTCAGATCTATGGGGAAGGAGCTGTTGTGGAGCTGATGTGGGTCAGATCCTTGGGGCTGAAGCTGCTGTGGGTCATATCTACTGGGCAGCAGCTGCTTTACATATGATGTGTGTCAGATCTGTGGGGCAGGAGCTGCTGTGGGGCTGATGTGGGTTAGATCTATGGGGCAGGAGCTGTTGTGGGGCTTATGGGGGTCAGATCTATGAGGCAGGAGCTACTGTGGGGCTGATGTTGGTCTGATCTATGGGGCAGGAGCTGCTGCGGGGCTGATTTGGGAAAGATCTATGGGGCAGTAGATGCTTTGGGGCAGATGTGGGTCAGATCTATGGGGCAGGAGTTGCTGTGGGGCTGATGTGAGTCAGATCCTTGGGGCTGAAGCTGCTGTGGGTCATATCTATTGGGCAGCAGCTGCTTTACATATGATGTGTGTCAGATCTATGGGGCAGGAGCTGCTGTGGGGCTGATGTGGGTTAGATCTATGGGGCAGGAGCTGTTGTGGGGCTGATGGGGGTCAGATCCTTAGAGCAGGAGCTACTCTGGGGCTGATGTTGGTCTGATCTATGGGGCAGGAGCTGCTGCAGGACTGATTTGGGTCAGATCTATGGGGCAGGAGCTGCTGTGGGGCTGATGGGGGTCAGATCTATGGGTCAGGAGATTCTGTGGGTCAGATCTATGGGGCAGGAGCTGCTCTGGGGAACATGTGGGTCAGGTCTATGGGGCAGGAGCTGCTGTGGTTAAGATCTATTTGGTAGGATCTGCTGTGGGGCAGATTTGGGTCAGATCTATGGGGCAGGAGCTGCAGTGGAGATGATGTAGGTCAGATCTATGGGGCAGGAGCTGCTGTGGGGCTGATGGGGGTCAGATCTATGGGGCAGGAGATACTGTGGGGCTGATGTTGGTCTGATCTATGGGGCAGGAGCTGCTGCGGGGCTGATTTGGGTTAGATCTATGGGACAGGAGCTGCTGTGGGGCTGATGTAGGTTAGATCTATGGGGCAGGAGCTATTGTGGGGCTGATGGGTGTCAGATCTATGGGGCAGGAGATGCTGTGGGTCAGATCTATGGGGCAGGAGCTGCTGTGGGGAACATGTGGGTCAGGTCTATGGGGCAGGAGCTGCTGTTGGGTAGATGTGGGTCAGATCTATGGGTCAGCAGCTGCTGTGGGTCTGATGTGGGTCAGATCTATGGGGCAGGAGCAGCTGTGGGGCTGATGTGGGTCAGATCTATGGGGCAGGAGCTACTGTGGGTCTGATGTGGGTCAGATCTTTTGGGCAGGTGCTGCTGTGCGACATATGTGGGTCAGATCTATGGGGCAGGATCTGCTGTGGGGCTGATGTGGGAAAGATCTATGGGGCAGGAGCTGCTGTGGGGCTGATGTGGGTCAGATCCTTGGGGCTGAAGCTGCTGTGGGTCATATCTGTTGGGCAGCAGCTGCTTTACATATGATGTGTGTCAGATCTATGGGGCAGGAGCTGCTGTGGGGCTGATGTGGGTTAGATCTATGGGGCAGGAGCTGTTGTGGGGCTGATGGGGGTCAGATCTATGGGTCAAGAGCTACTGTGTGGCTTATGGGGGTAAGATCTATGGGGCAGGAGCTACTGTGGGGCTGATGTTGGTCTGATCTATGGGGCAGGAGCTGCTGTGCGACAGATGTGGGTCAGATCTATGGTGCAGGTGCTGCTGTGCGACATATGTGGGTCAGATCTATGGGGCAGGAGTTGCTGTGGGGCTGCTGTGGGTCAGATCCTTGGGGCTGAAGCTGCTGTGGGTCATATCTATTGGGCAGCAGCTGCTTTACATATGATGTGTGTCAGATCTATGGGGCAGGAGCTGCTGTGGGGCTGATGTGGGTTAGATCTATGGGGCAGGAGCTGTTCTGGGGCTGATGAGGGTCAGATCTATGGGGCAGGAGCTACTGTGGGGCTGATGTTGGTCTGATCTATGGGGCAGGAGCTGTTGTAGGGCTGATGGGGGTCAGATCTATGGGGCAGGAGATGCTGTGGGTCAGATCTATGGGGCAGGAGCTACTGTGGGGAACATGTGGGTCAGGTCTATGGGGCAGGAGCTGCTGTGGGGCAGATGTGGGTCAGATCGGTGGGTCAGCAGCTGCTGTGGGTCTGATGTGGGTCAGATCTATGGGGCAGGAGCTTCTGTGGGGCTGATGTGGGTCAGATCTATGGGGCAGGAGCTGCTGTGGGTCTGATGTGGGTCAGATCTATGGGGCAGGAGCTGATGTGGGGCTGATGTTGGTCAGATCTATAGGGCAGGAGCTGCAGTGGGGCTGATGTGGGTCAGATCTATGGGCAGGAGCTGCAGTGGGGCTGATGTGGGTCAGATCTATGGGGCAGGATCTCCTGTGGGGCTGATGTGGGTCAAATCAATGGGGCAGGGCTGCGCTGGGGCACATGTGGGTCAGATCTATGGAGCAGGAGCTGCTGTGGGGCAGATTTGAATCAGATCTATAGGGCAGGAGCTGCTGTGGGGCTGATGTGGGTCAAATCAAAGGGGCAGTGCTGCTCTGGGGCACATGTGGGTCAGATCTATAGAGCAGGAGCTGCTGTGGGGCAGATTTGAATCAGATCTATGGGGCAGGAAATGCTGTGGGGCTGATGTGGGTCAGATCTATGTTGCAGGAGCTGCTGTGGGGCAGATGTAGGGCATATCTATGGGGCAGGAGCTGCTGTGAGGCTGATGGGTGTTAGATCTATGGGGAGGAGCTGCTGTGGTGCAGATGTGGGTCAGAGCTATGGGGCAGGAGCTGCTGTGGGGCAGAAGTGGGTAAGATCTATGGGGTAGGAGATGGTGTGTGGCAGATGTGGGTCAGATCTATGGTTTAAGAGCTGCTGTAGGGCTGATGTGGGTCAGATCTATGGGGCAGGATCTCCTGTGGGGCTGATGTGGGTCAAATCAATGGGGCAGAGCTGCTCTGGGGCACATGTGGGTCAGATCTATGGAGCAGGAGCTGCTGTGGGGCAGATTTGAATCAGATCTATAGGGCAGAAGCTGCTGTGTGTCAGATCTATGGGCAGGAGCTGCTGTGGGGCACATGTGAGTTAGATCTATGGGGCAGGAGATGGTGTGGGGCAAATGTGGGTCAGATCTATGGGGCAGGATCTCCTGGGGGCTGATGTGGGTTAGATCTGTGGGGTAAAATCTGCTGTGGGGCAGATGTGGTTCAGATCTATGGGGCAGGAGCTTCTGTGGGGTTGATGTGGGTCAGATCTATGGGTCAGGACCTGCGGTGGGGCAGATGTGGGTCAGTTCTATGGGACAAGAGCTGCTGTGGTGCAGATGTGGGTCAGATCTATGGGGCAGGAGCTGCTGTGGGGCTGATACGGTTAAGATCTATGGAGCGGGAGATGCTATGGGGCTGATGAGGGTCATATCTATGGGGCAGGAGCTGATGTGGGGCTGATGTTGGTCAGATCTATAGGGCAGGAGCTGCAGTGGGGCTGATGTGGGTCAGATCTATGGGGCAGGATCTCCTGTGGGGCTGATGTGGGTCAAATCAATGGGGCAGAGCTGCTCTGGGGCACATGTGGGTCAGATCTATGGAGCAGGAGCTGCTGTGGGGCAGATTTGAATCAGATCTATAGGGCAGGAGCTGCTGTGGGTCAGATCTATGGAGCAGGAGCTGCTGTGGGGCACATGTGAGTTAGATCTATGGGGCAGGAGATGGTGTGGGGCAGATGTGGGTCAGATCTATGGGGCAGGAGCTGCTGTGTTGCTGATGAGGGTCAGATCTATGGGGCATGGGCTGCTGTGGGTCAGATCTACGGGACTGGAGCTGCAGTGGAGCACATGTGGGTCAGATCTATGGGGTAGAAGCTGCTGTGGGGCTGATGGGGGTCATATCTATAAGGCAGGAGCTGCTGTGGGGCTGACGTGGGTCAGATCTATGAGGCAAGAGCTGCAGTGGGGCAGAGTTGGGTCAGATCTATGGGGCAGGATCTCCTGTGGGGCTGATGTGGGTCAAATCAATGGGGCAGAGCTGCTCTGGGGCAAATGTGGGTCAGATCTATGGAGCAGGAGCTGCTGTGGGGCAGATTTGAATCAGATCTACAGGGCAGGAGCTGCAGTGGGTCAGATCTATGGGCAGGAGCTGCTGTGCGACATACGTGGGTCAGATCTATGGGCAGGAGCTGCTGTGGGGCACATGTGAGTTAGATCTATGGGGCAGGAGATGGTGTGGGGCAGATGTGGGTCAGATGTATGGGGCAGGAGCTGCTGTGTGGCTGATGAGGGTCAGATCTATGGGGCATGGGCTGCTGTGGGTCAGATCTACGGGACTGGAGCTGCAGTGGAGCACATGTGGGTCAGATCTAGGGGGTAGAAGCTGCTGTGGGGCTGATGGGGGTCATATCTATAAGGCAGGAGCTGCTGTGGGGCTGACGTGGGTCAGATCTATGACGCAGGAGCTGCAGTGGGGCAGATTTGGGTCAGATCTATGGGGCAGGAGCTGCTGTGGGGCTGATGTGGGTCAGATCTATGTATGGGGCAGGAGCTGCTGTGGGGCTGATGTGGGTCAGATCTATGGGGCAGGAGATGCTGTGGGTCAGATCTATGGGGCAGGAGCTGCTGTGGGGAACATGTGGGTCAGATCTATGGGGAAGAGCTGCTGTTGGTCTGATCAATGGGGCAGGAGCAGCAGTGGGGCAGATTTGGATAAGATCTATAAGGCAGGAGCGGCTGTGGGGCTGATGTGGGTCAGATCTATGGTGCAGGAGCTGCTGTGGGGCAGATGTAGGGCCTATCTATGGGGCAGGAGCTGCTGTGAGGTTGATGGGTGTTAGATCTATGGGGAGGAGCTGCTGTGGTGCAGATGTGGGTCAGAGCTATGGGGCAGGAGCTGCTGTGTGGCAGATGTGGGTAAGATCTATGGTGCAGGAGCTGCTGTGGGGCAGATGTGGGTCAGATCTATGGTGTAGGAGCTGCTGTGGGGCTGATGTGGGTCAGATCTATGGGGCAGGAGCTGCTGTGGTTAAGATCTATTTGGCAGGATCTGCTGTGGGGCAGATTTGGGTCAGATCTATGGGGCAGGAGCAGCAGTGGGGCAGATGTGGTCAGATCTATGGGTCAGGAGCTGCAGTGGAGATGATGTACGACAGATCTATGGGGCAGGAGCTGCTGTGGGGCTGCTGTGGGTCAGATCAATGGGGCTGAAGCTGCTGTGGGTCATATCTATTGGGCAGCAGCTGCTTTACATATGATGTGTGTCAGATCTATAGGGCAGGAGCTGCTGTGGGGCTGCTGTGGGTCAGATCTATGGGACAGAGCTGCTCTGGGGCTGATGGGGGTCAGATCTATGGGGCAGGAGCTACTGTGGGGCTGATGGGGGTCTGATCTATGGGGCAGCAGCTGCTGTGCGACAGATGTGGGTCAGATCTATGAGGCAGGAGCTGCTGTGCGACATATGTGGGTCAGATCTATGGTGCAGGATCTCCTGGGGGCTGATGTGGGTCAGATCTGTGGGGTAAAATCTGCTGTGGGGCAGATGTGGTTCAGATCTATGGGGCAGGAGCTTCTGTGGGGTTGATGTGGGTCAGATCTATGGGTCAGGAGCTTCTGTGGGGCAGATGTGGGTCAGTTCTATGGGGGAAGAGCTGCTGTGGTGCAGATGTGGGTCAGATCTATGGGGCAGGAGCTGCTGTGGGGCTGATACGGTTAAGATCTATGGAGCGGGAGATGCTATTGGGCTGACGAGGGTCAGATCTATGGGGCAGGAGCTGATGTGGGGCTGATGTTGGTCAGATCTATAGGGCAGGAGCTGCAGTGGGGCTGATGTGGGTCAGATCTATGGGGCAGGATCTCCTGTGGGGCTGATGTGGGTCAAATCAATGGGGCAGAGCTGCTCTGGGGCACATGTGGGTCAGATCTATGGAGCAGGAGCTGCTGTGGGGCAGATTTGAATCAGATCTATAGGGCAGGAGCTGCTGTGGGTCAGATCTATGGGCAGGAGCTGCTGTGGGGCACATGTGAGTTAGATCTATGGGGCAGGAGATGGTGTGGGGCAGATTTGGGTCAGATGTATGGGTCAGGAGCTGCTGTGTGGCTGATGAGGGTCAGATCTATGGGGCATGGGCTGCTGTGGGTCAGATCTACGGGACTGGAGCTGCAGTGGAGCACATGTGGGTCAGATCAATGGGGTAGAAGCTGCTGTGGGGCTGATGGGGGTCATATCTATAAGGGAGGAGCTGCTGTGGGGCTGACGTGGGTCAGATCTATGAGGCAGGAGCTGCTGTGGGGCAGATTTGGGTCAGATCTATGGGGCAGGAGCTGCTGTGAAGCTGATTTGGGTCAGATCTATGGGGCAGGAGCTGCTGTGGGGAACATGTGGGTCAGATCTATGGGGAAGAGCTGCTGTTGGTCTGATCAATGGGGCAGGAGCAGCAGTGGGGCAGATTTGGGTAAGATCTATAAGGCAGGAGCGGCTGTGGGGCTGATGTGGGTCAGATCTATGGGTCAGCAGCTGCTGTGGGTCTGATGTGGGTCAGATCTATGGGTCAGCAGCTGCAGTGGGGCTGATGTGGGTCAGATCTATGGGGCAGGAGCTGCTGTGGGTCAGATCTATGGGGCAGGAACAGATGTGGGCCTGATGTTGGTCAGATTTATGGAGCAGGAGCTGCTGTGTTGCAGATGTGGGTCAGATCTATGGGGAGGAGCTGCTGTGGTGCAGATGTGGGTCAGAGCTATGGGGCAGGAGCTGCTGTGTGGCAGATGTGGGTCAGATCAATGGTGTAGGAGCTGCTGTGGGGCTGATGTGGGTCAGATCTATGGGGCAGGAGCTGCTGTGGTAAGATCTATTTGGCAGGATCTGCTGTGAAGCAGATTTGGGTCAGATCTATGGGGCAGGAGCTGCTGTGTGGCAAATGTGGGTCAGATCTATGGGTCAGCAGCTGCTGTGGGTCTGATGTGGGTCAGATCTATGGGGCAGGAGCTGCTGTGTGTCAGATCTATGGGGCAGGAACAGATGTGGGCCTGATGTTGGTCAGATTTATGGAGCAGGAGCTGCTGTGTTGCAGATGTGGGTCAGATCTGTGGTGCAGGAGCTGCTGTGGGGCAGATGTAGGGCATATCTATGGGGCAGGAGCTGCTGTGAGGCTGATGGGTGTTAGATCTATGGGGAGGAGCTGCTGTGGTGCAGATGTGGGTCAGAGCTATGGGGCAGGAGCTGCTGTGGGGCAGAAGTGGGTAAGATCTATCGGGTAGGAGATGGTGTGTGGCAGATGTGGGTCAGATCTATGGTGTAGGAGCTGCTGTGGGGCTGATGTGGGTCAGATCTATGGGGCAGGAGCTGCTGTGGTTAAGATCTATTTGGCAGGATCTGCTGTGGGGCAGATTTGGGTCAGATCTAAGGGGCAGGAGCTGCTGTGTGGAAAATGTGGGTCAGATCTATGGGGCAGGAGCTGCTTTGGGGCAGATGTAGGGCTTATCTATGGGGCAGGAGCTGCTGTGAGGCTGATGGGTGTTAGATCTATGGGGAGGAGCTGCAGTGGTGCAGATGTGGGTCAGAGCTATGGGGCAGGAGCTGCTGTGTGGCAGATGTGGGTCAGATCTATGGTGTAGGAGCTGCTGTGGGGCTGATGTGGGTCAGATCTATGGTGCAGGAGCTGCTGTGGTTAAGATCTATTTGGCAGGATCTGCTGTGGGGCAGATTTGGGTGAGATCTATGGGGCAGGAGCTGCAGTGGAGATGATGTACGTCAGATCTATGGGGCAGGAGCTGCTGTGGGGCTGCTGTGGGTCAAATCAATGGGGCAGAGCTGCTCTTGGGAACATGTGGGTCAGATCTATGGGGCAGGAGCTGCTGTGGGGCTGATGTGGGTCAGATCTATAGGGCAGGAGCTGCTGTGCGACAGATGTGGTTCAGATCAATGGGGCAGGAGCTGCTGTGGGGCTGATGTGGGTCAGGTCCTTGGGGCTGAAGCTGCTGTGGGTCATATCTATTGGGCAGCAGCTGCTTTACATATGATGTGTGTCAGGTCTATGGGGCAGGAGCTGCTGTGGGCCTGATGTGGGTTAGATCTACGGGGCAGGAGCTGTTGTGGGGCTGATGGGGGTCAGATCTATGGGGCAGGAGCTACTGTGCGGCTGATGGGGGTCAGATCTATGGGGCAGGATCTACTGTGGGGCAGATGTTGGTCTCATCTATGGGGCAGGAGCTGCTGTGCGACAGATGTGGGTCAGATCTATGGGGCAGGTGCTGCTGTGCGACATATGTGTGTCAGATCTATGGGGCAGGATCTGCTGTGGGGCTGATGTGGGAAAGATCTATGGGGCAGGAGATGCTTTGGGGCAGATGTGGGTCAGATCTATGGGGTAGGAGCTGCTGTGGGGCTGATGTGGGTCAGATCCTTGGGGCTGAAGCTGCTGTGGGTCACATCTAATGGGCTGCAGCTGCTTTACATATGATGTGTCTCAGATCTATGGGGCAGGAGCTGCTGTGGGGCTGATGTTGGTC
This sequence comes from Coturnix japonica, assembly GCF_054131305.1. Taxonomy (NCBI): domain Eukaryota; kingdom Metazoa; phylum Chordata; class Aves; order Galliformes; family Phasianidae; genus Coturnix; species Coturnix japonica. The sequence goes on along the minus strand of NC_140671.1, from coordinate 12,923,101 downwards.
TGATCTATGGGGCAGGAGCTGCTGCGGGGCTGATGGGGGTCAGATCTATGGGGCAGGAGCTGCTGTGGGGCAGATGTAGGGCTTATCTATGGGGCAGGAGCTGCTGTGAGGCTGATGGGTGTTAGATCTATGGGGAGGAGCTGCTGTGGTGCAGATGTGGGTCAGAGCTATGGGGCAGGAGCAGCTGTGGGTCAGAAGTGGGTAAGATCTATGGGGTAGGAGATGGTGTGTGGCAGATGTGGGTCAGATCTATGGTGTAGGAGCTGCTGTGGGGCTGACGTGGGTCAGATCTATGGGGCAGGAGCTGCTGTGGTTAAGATCTATTTGGCAGGATCTGCTGTGCGACAGATTTGGGTCAGATCTATGGGGCAGGAGCTGCAGTGGAGATGATGTACGTCAGATCTATGGGGCAGGAGCTGCTGTGGGGCTGCTGTGGGTCAGATCTATGGGGCAGGAGCTGCTTTACATATGATGTGTGTCAGATCTATGGGGCCGGAGCTGCAGTGGGGCTGATGGGGGTCAGATCTATGGGGCAGGAGCTACTGTGGGTCTGAAGTGGGTCAAATCAATGGGGCAGAGCTGCTCTTGGGAACATGTGGGTCAGATCTATGGGGCAGGAGATGCTGTGGGGCTGATGTGGGTCAGATCTATGGGGCAGGAGCTGCTGTGGGGCTGATGTTGGTCTGATCTATGGGGCAGGAGCTGCTGCGGGGCTGATTTGAATCAGATCTATGGGGCAGGAGCTGCTGTGGGGCTGATGTGGATTAGATCTATGGGGCAGGAGCTGTTGTGGGGCTGATGGGGGTCAGATCTATGGGGCAGGAGATGCTGTGGGTCAGATCTATGGGGCAGGAGCTGCTGTGGGGAACATGTGGGTCAGGTCTATGTGGCAGGAGCTGCTGTGGGGCAGATGTTGGTCAGATTTATGGAGCAGGAGCTGCTGTGGGTCTGCTGTGGGTCAGATCTATGGGGCAGGAGCTGCTGTGGGGCAGATGTAGGGCTTATCTATGGGGCAGGAGCTGATGTGAGGCTGATGGGTGTTAGATCTATGGGGAGGAGCTGCTGTGGTGCAGATGTGGGTCAGAGCTATGGGGCAGGAGCTGCTGTGTGGCAGAAGTGGGTAAGATCTATGGGGTAGGAGATGGTGTGTGGCAGATGTGGGTGAGATCTATGGTGTAGGAGATGCTGTGGGGCTGATGTGGGTCAGATCTATGGGGCAGGAGCTGCTGTGGTTAAGATCTATTTGGCAGGAGCTGCTGTGGGGCAGATTTGAGTCAGATCTATGGGGCAGGAGCTGCTGTGGGGCATATGTGGGTCAGATCTATATGGCAGGAGCTGCTGTGGGGCACATGTGGGTCAGACCTATGGGGCAGGAGCTGCTCTTGGGAACATGTGGGTCAGATCTATGGGGCAGGAGCTGCTGTGGGGCTGATGTGGGTCAGATCCTTGGGGCTGAAGCTGCTGTGGGTCATATCTCTTGGGCAGCAGCTGCTTTACATATGATGTGTGTCAGATCTATGGGGCAGGAGCTGCTGCGGGGCTGATTTGGGTCAGATCTATGGGGCAGGAGCTGCTGTGGGGCTGATATGGGTTAGATCTAGGGGGCAGGAGCTGTTGTGGGGCTGATGGGGGTCAGATCTATGGGGCAGGAGATGCTGTGGGTCAGATCTATGGGGCCGGAGCTGCTGTGGGGAACATGTGGGTCAGGTCTATGGGGCAGGAGCTGCTGTGGGGCAGATGTGGGTCAGATCTATGGGTCAGCAGCTGCTGTGGGTCTGATGTGGGTCAGATCTATGGGGCAGGAGCTGCTGTGGGGCTGATGTGGGTCATATCTATGGGGCAGGAACAGATTTGGGCCTGATGTTGGTCAGATTTATGGAGCAGGAGCTGCTGTGTTGCAGATGTGGGTCAGATCTATGGTGCAGGAGCTGCTGTGGGGCAGATGTAGGGCATATCTATGGGGCAGGAGCTGCTGTGAGGCTGATGGGTGTTACATCTATGGGGAGGAGCTGCTGTGGTGCAGATGTGGGTCAGAGCTATGGGGCAGGAGCTGCTGTGGGGCAGAAGTGGGTAAGATCTATGGGGTAGGAGATGGTGTGTGGCAGATGTGGGTCAGATCTATGGTGTAGGAGCTGCTGTGGGGCAGACATGGGTCAGATCTATGGGGCAGGAGCTGCTGTGGTTAAGATCTATTTGGCAGGATCTGCTGTGGGTCAGATTTGGGGCAGATCTATGGGGCAGGAGCTACAGTGGAGATGATGTACATCAGATCTATGGGGTAGGAGCTGCTGTGGGGCTGCTGTGGGTTAGATCTATGGGGCAGGAGCTGTTGTGGGTCATATCTATTGGGCAGCAGCTGCTTTACATATGATATGTGTCAGATCTATGGGGCCGGAGCTGCAGTGGGGCTGATGGGGGTCAGATCTCTGGGGCAGGAGCTACTGTGGGGCTGATGTGGGTCAAATCAATGGGGCAGAGCTGCTCTTGGGAACATGTGGGTCAGATCTATGGGGCAGGAGCTGCTGTGGGGCTGATGTGGGTTAGATCTATGGGGCAGGAGCTGTTGTGGGGCTGATGGGGGTCAGATCTATGGGGCAGGAGCTACTGTGGGGCACATGTGGGTCAGACCTATGGGGCAGAAGCTGAAGAGGGGATGATGTAGGTAAGATCTTTGGGGCAGGAGCTGCTGTGGGTCAGATCTATGGGGCAGGAACAGATGTGGGCCTGATATTGGTCAGATTTATGGAGCAGGAGCTGCTGTGTTGCAGATGTGGGTCAGATCTATGGTGCAGGAGCTGCTGTGGGGCAGATATAGGGCATATCTATGGGGCAGGAGCTGCTGTGAGGCTGATGGGTGTTAGATCTATGGGAAGGAGCTGCTGTGGTGCAGATGTGGGTCAGAGCTATGGGGCAGGAGCTGCTGTGGGGCAGAAGTGGGTAAGATCTATCGGGTAGGAGATGGTGTGTGGCAGATGTGGGTCAGATCTATGGTGTAGGAGCTGCTGTGGGGCTGATGTGGGTCAGATCTATGGGGCAGGAGCTGCTGTGGTTAAGATCTATTTGGCAGGATCTGCTGTGGGGCAGATTTGGGTCAGATCTAAGGGGCAGGAGCTGCTGTGTGGCAAATGTGGGTCAGATCTATGGGTCAGGAGCTGCTTTGTGGCAGATGTAGGGCTTATCTATGGGGCAGGAGCTGCTGTGAGGCTGATGGGTGTTAGATCTATGGGGAGGAGCTGCTGTGGTGCAGATGTGGGTCAGAGCTATGGGGCAGGAGCTGCTGTGTGGCAGATGTGGGTCAGATCTATGGTGTAGGAGCTGCTGTGGGGCTGATGTGGGTCAGATGTATGGTGCAGGAGCTGCTGTGGTTAAGATCTATTTGGCAGGATCTGCTGTGGGGCAGATTTGGGTCAGATCTATGGGGCAGGAGCTGCAGTGGAGATGATGTACGTCAGATCTATGCGGCAGGAGCTGCTGTGGGGCTGATGTGGGTTAGATCTACGGGGCAGGAGCTGTTGTGGGGCTGATGGGGGTCAGATCTATGGGGCAGGAGCTACTGTGTGGCTGATGGGGGTCAGATCTATGGGGCAGGAGCTACTGTGGGGCTGATGTTGGTCTGATCTATGGGGCAGGATCTGCTGTGGGGCTGATGTGGGTTAGATCTATGGGGCAGGAGCTGTTGTGGGGCTGATGGGGGTCAGATCTATGGTGCAGGAGCTACTGTGCGTCAGATTTATGAGTCAGGAGCTGCTGTGTGGCTGATGTGGGTCAGATCTATGGAGCAGGAGCTGCTGTGGGGCATATGTGGGTCAGACCTATGGGGCAGAGCTGCTCTTGGGAACATGTGGGTCAGATCTATGGGGCAGGAGCTGCTGTGGGGCTGATGTGGGTCAGATCTATAGGGCAGGAGCTGCTGTGGGGCTGATGTGGGTTAGATCTATGGGGCAGGAGATGCTGTGGGTCAGATCTATAGGGCAGGAGCTGCTGTGGGGAACATGTGGGTCAGGTCTATGGGGCAGGAGCTGCTGTTGGGCAGATGTGGGTCAGATCTATGCGTCAGCAGCTCCTGTGGGTCTGATGTGGGTCAGATCTATGGGGCAGGAGCTGCTGTGGGGCTGATGTGGGTAATATCTATGGGGCAAGAACAGATGTGGGCCTGATGTTGGTCAGATTTATGGAGCAGGAGCTGCTGTGTTGCAGATGTGGGTCAGATCTATGGTGCAGGAGCTGCTGTGGTGCAGATGTGGGTCAGAGCTATGGTGTAGGAGCTGCTGTGGGGCTGATGTGGGTCAGATCTATGGGGCAGGTGCTGCTGTGCGACATATGTGGGTCAGATCTATGGTGCAGGAGCTGCTGTGGGATATATGTAGGGCTTATCAATGGGGCAGGAGCTGCTGTGAGGCTGATGGGTGTTAGATCTATGGGGAGGAGCTGCTGTGGTGCAGATGTGGGTCAGAGCTATGGGGCAGGAGCTGCTGTGTGGAAGATGTGGGTCAGATCTATGGTGTAGGAGCTGCTGTGGGGCTGATGTGGGTCAGATCCTTGGGGCTGAAGCTGCTGTGGGTCATATCTATTGGGCAGCAGCTGCTTTACATATGATGTGTGTCAGATCTATGGGGCAGGAGCTGCTGTGGGGGTGATGTTGGTCTGATCTATGGGGCAGGAGCTGCTGCGGGGCTGATTTGGGTCAGATCTATGGGGCAGGAGCTGCTGTGGGGCTGATGTGGGTTAGATCTATGGGGCAAGATCTGTTGTGGGGCTGATGGGGGTCAGATCTATGGGGAAGGAGCTACTGTGGGGCTGATGGGGTTCAGGTCTATGGGGCAGGAGCTACTGTGGGGCTGATGTTGGTCTGATCTATGGGGCAGGAGCTGCTGTGCGACAGATGTGGGTCAGATCTATGGGGCAGGTGCTGCTGTGCGACATATGTGGGTCAGATCTATGGGGCAGGATCTTCTGTGGGGCTGATGTGGGAAAGATCTATGGGGCAGGAGCTGTTGTGGGGCTGATGGGGGTCAGATCTATGGGGCAGGAGCTACTGTGGGGCACATGTGGGTCAGATCTATGGGGCAGGAACAGATGTGGGCCTGATGTTGGTCAGATTTATGGGGCAGGAGCTGCTGTGTTGCAGATGTGGGTCAGATCTATGGTGCAGGAGCTGCTGTGGGGCAGATGTAGGGCATATCTATGGGGCAGGAGCTGCTGTGAGGCTGATGGGTGTTAGATCTATGGGGAGGAGCTGCTGTGGTGCAGATGTGGGTCAGAGCTATGGGCAGGAGCTGCTGTGGGGCAGAAGTGGGTAAGATCTATGGGGTAGGAGATGGTGTGTGGCAGATGTGGGTCAGATCTATGGTGTAGGAGCTGCTGTGGGGCAGATTTGTGTCAGATCTATGGGGCAGGAGCTGCTGTGTGGCAAATGTGGGTCAGATCTATGGGGCAGGAGCTACTGTGGGGCACATGTGGGTCAGACCTATGGGGCAGAAGCTGCTGAGGGGATGATGTATGTCAGATCTATGGGGCAGGAGTTGCTGTGGGGCAGATGAGGGACATATCTATGGTGTAAAATCTGCTGTTGGACTGATGTGGGTTAGATCTATGGGGCAGGAGCTGTTGTGGGGCTGATGGTGGTCAGATCTATGGGCCAGGAGCTGCTGCGGGGCTGATTTGGGTCAGATCTATGGGTCAGCAGCTGCTGTGGGGCACATGTGTGTCAGACCTATGGGGCAGAAGCTGCAGAGGGGATGATGTGGGTCAGATCAATGAGTTTGGAGCTGCTGTGGGGCGCATGTGGGTCAGATCTACGGGCCAGGAGCTGCTGCTGGGCTGATTTGGGTCAGATCTATGGGGCAGGAGCTGCTGTGGGGCTGATGTGGGTCAGATCTATGGGGCAGGAGCTGCTGTGGGTCAGATCTATGGGGCAGGAGATGCTTTGGGGCAGATTTTAGTCAGATCTATGGGGCAGGAGTTGCTGTGGGTCTGATGTGGGTCAGATCCTTGGGGCTGAAGCTGCTGTGGGTCATATCTATTGGGCAGCAGCTGCTTTACATATGATGTGTTTCAGATCAATGGGGCAGGAGCTGCTCGGCGGCGGCTACTAGAGGTCGCTGCCTATGCGGCTCGACTAGGTCGGCACGGTCTACCCGGCTCCGAGCGAGCCGTGGTGCTCAGCGGCGGCTACTAGAGGTCTCTGCCTATGCGGCTTGACTAGGTCGGCACAGTCTACCCGGCTCCGAGCGGGCCGTGGTGCTCGGCGGCGGCTGCTAGAGGTCGCTGGCTATGCGGCTCGCCTAGTTCGGCACGGTCTACCCGGCTCCGAGCGGGCCGTGGTGCTCCGGAGCTTGCTGGGGGGTCGCTGTAGTTTCTTACCTACCGCTACGTCGATGTAGAGCGCCGCTTACCCTCGGCGCCGCTGCCGGTAGTCGGCGCCGTTCTTTTCCGAAGCCGTTTTTTCTTACGCCTTCCTTTTTCGTCTGCAGGAGCGAGCGCGTGCTCGTCTCCAGAGGCGGCAACGAGCGGGTGCAGGCGAGCGCGGTTGAGCGCCGGGCTGTGGATTTTTTCGGTTGCGGCTTCCCGCCGCTCTTTCGCCATCCCTCGCTACGCGGCCTGCCCGCAGTCCGGATTTCCGGCTCGAACGGACCCCGCTCAAGTGCGCCGGCACGGTCCAACCGCTCCCGGCGGGCACCGCTCGGCTCGGACGTTCCTCGGAATCAGCCAAATGTCGCTCCCGTGGCGTCTCCGCAGGCAAAAACGCATAGCCGGCGCCGCAAAGCTCGCGAGCCGCACCGAGCCGGGGAAACCGTGCCGTGGAGCAGCTGTGGGGCTGATGTGGGTCAGATCTATGGGGCAGGAGCTGCTGTGGGTCAGATCTATGGGGCAGGAACAGATGTGGGCCTGATGTTGGTCAGATTTATGGAGCAGGAGCTGCTGTGTTGCAGATGTTGGTCAGATCTAAGTTGCAGGAGCTGCTGTGGAGCAGATATAGGGCATATCTATGGGGCAGGAACTGCTGTGAGGCTGATGGGTGTTAGATCTATGGGGAGGAGCTGCTGTGGTGCAGATGTGGGTCAGAGCTATGGGGCAGGAGCTGCTGTGGGGCAGAAGTGGGTAAGATCTATGGGGTAGGAGATGGTGTGTGGCATATGTGGGTCAGATCTATGGTGTAGGAGCTGCTGTGGGGCTGATGTGGGTGAGATCTATGGTGTAGGAGCTGCTGTGCAGCTGATGTGGTTCAGATCTATGGGCAGGAGCTTATGTAGGGAAGATTTGGGTCTGATCTATGGGTTAGGAACTGCTGTGGTTCAGATCTATGGGGCAGGAGCAGCTGTGGGGCACATGTGGGTCAGATCTATGGGTTAGGTGCTGCTTTGGGGAAAATGTGGGTCAGATCTATGGGGCAGGAGCTACTGTGGGGCACATGTGGGTCAGACCTATGGGGCAGGAGCTGCTGTGCGACATATGTGGGTCAGATCTATGGGGCAGGAGTTGCTGTGGGGCAGATGAGGGACATATCTATGGTGCAAAATCTGCTGTTGGACTGATGTGGGTCAGATCTATAAGTTTGGAGCTGCTGTGGAGCACATGTGTGTCAGATCTATGGGGCAGGAGCTGCTGTGGTTAAGATCTATTTGGCAGGATCTGCTGTGGGGCAGATTTGGGTCAGATCTATGGGGCAGGAGCTGCTGTGTGGCAAATGTGGGTCAGATCTATGGGGCAGGAGCTGCTGTGGGTCAGATCTATGGGGCAGGAACAGATGTGGGCCTGATGTTGGTCAGATTTATGGAGCAGGAGCTGCTGTGTTGCAGATGTGGGTCAGATCTGTGGTGCAGGAGCTGCTGTGGGGCAGATGTAGGGCTTATCTATGGGGCAGGAGCTGCTGTGAGGCTGATGGGTGTTAGATCTATGGGGAGGAGCTGCTGTGGTGCAGATGTGGGTCAGAGCTATGGGGCAGGAGCTGCTGTGGGGCAGAAGTGGGTAAGATCTATCGGGTAGGAGATGGTGTGTGGCAGATGTGGGTCAGATCTATGGTGTAGGAGCTGCTGTGGGGCTGATGTGGGTCAGATCTATGGGGCAGGAGCTGCTGTGGTTAAGATCTATTTGGCAGGATCTGCTGTGGGGCAGATTTGGGTCAGATCTAAGGGGCAGGAGCTGCTGTGTGGCAAATGTGGGTCAGATCTATGGGTCAGGAGCTGCTTTGTGGCAGATGTAGGGCTTATCTATGGGGCAGGAGCTGCTGTGAGGCTGATGGGTGTTAGATCTATGGGGAGGAGCTGCTGTGGTGCAGATGTGGGTCAGAGCTATGGGGCAGGAGCTGCTGTGTGGCAGATGTGGGTCAGATCTATGGTGTAGGAGCTGCTGTGGGGCTGATGTGGGTCAGATCTATGGTGCAGGAGCTGCTGTGGTTAAGATCTATTTGGCAGGATCTGCTGTGGGGCAGATTTGGGTGAGATCTATGGGGCAGGAGCTGCAGTGGAGATGATGTACGTCAGATCTATGGGGCAGGAGCTGCTGTGGGGCTGCTGTGGGTCAAATCAATGGGGCAGAGCTGCTCTTGGGAACATGTGGGTCAGATCTATGGGGCAGGAGCTGCTGTGGGGCTGATGTGGGTCAGATCTATAGGGCAGGAGCTGCTGTGCGACAGATGTGGTTCAGATCTATGGGGCAGGAGCTGCTGTGGGGCTGATGTGGGTCAGGTCCTTGGGGCTGAAGCTGCTGTGGGTCATATCTATTGGGCAGCAGCTGCTTTACATATGATGTGTGTCAGGTCTATGGGGCAGGAGCTGCTGTGGGCCTGATGTGGGTTAGATCTACGGGGCAGGAGCTGTTGTGGGGCTGATGGGGGTCAGATCTATGGGGCAGGAGCTACTGTGCGGCTGATGGGGGTCAGATCTATGGGGCAGGAGCTACTGTGGGGCAGATGTTGGTCTCATCTATGGGGCAGGAGCTGCTGTGCGACAGATGTGTGTCAGATCTATGGGGCAGGATCTGCTGTGGGGCTGATGTGGGAAAGATCTATGGGGCAGGAGATGCTTTGGGGCAGATGTGGGTCAGATCTATGGGGCAGGAGCTGCTGTGGGGCTGATGTGGGTCAGATCCTTGGGGCTGAAGCTGCTGTGGGTCATATCTAATGGGCTGCAGCTGCTTTACATATGATGTGTCTCAGATCTATGGGGCAGGAGCTGCTGTGGGGCTGATGTTGGTCTGATCTATGGGGCAGGAGCTGCTGCGGGGCTGATGGGGGTCAGATCTATGGGGCAGGAGCTGCTGTGGGGCAGATGTAGGGCTTATCTATGGGGCAGGAGCTGCTGTGAGGCTGATGGGTGTTAGATCTATGGGGAGGAGCTGCTGTGGTGCAGATGTGGGTCAGAGCTATGGGGCAGGAGCAGCTGTGGGTCAGAAGTGGGTAAGATCTATGGGGTAGGAGATGGTGTGTGGCAGACGTGGGTCAGATCTATGGTGTAGGAGCTGCTGTGGGGCTGACGTGGGTCAGATCTATGGGGCAGGAGCTGCTGTGGTTAAGATCTATTTGGCAGGATCTGCTGTGCGACAGATTTGGGTCAGATCTATGGGGCAGGAGCTGCAGTGGAGATGATGTACGTCAGATCTATGGGGCAGGAGCTGCTGTGGGGCTGCTGTGGGTCAGATCTATGGGGCAGGAGCTGCTTTACATATGATGTGTGTCAGATCTATGGGGCCGGAGCTGCAGTGGGGCTGATGGGGGTCAGATCTATGGGGCAGGAGCTACTGTGGGTCTGAAGTGGGTCAAATCAATGGGGCAGAGCTGCTCTTGGGAACATGTGGGTCAGATCTATGGGGCAGGAGCTGCTGTGGGGCTGATGTGGGTCAGATCTATGGGGCAGGAGCTGCTGTGGGGCTGATGTTGGTCTGATCTATGGGGCAGGAGCTGCTGCGGGGCTGATTTGAATCAGATCTATGGGGCAGGAGCTGCTGTGGGGCTGATGTGGATTAGATCTATGGGGCAGGAGCTGTTGTGGGGCTGATGGGGGTCAGATCTATGGGGCAGGAGATGCTGTGGGTCAGATCTATGTGGCAGGAGCTGCTGTGGGGCAGATGTGGGTCAGATCTATGGGTCAGCAGCTGCTGTGGGTCTGCTGTGGGTCAGATCTATGGGGCAGGAACAGATGTGGGCCTGATGTTGGTCAGATTTATGGAGCAGGAGCTGCTGTGTTGCAGATGTGGGTCAGATCTATGGTGCAGGAGCTGCTGTGGGGCAGATGTAGGGCTTATCTATGGGGCAGGAGCTGCTGTGAGGCTGATGGGTGTTAGATCTATGGGGAGGAGCTGCTGTGGTGCAGATGTGGGTCAGAGCTATGGGGCAGGAGCTGCTGTGTGGCAGAAGTGGGTAAGATCTATGGGGTAGGAGATGGTGTGTGGCAGATGTGGGTGAGATCTATGGTGTAGGAGATGCTGTGGGGCGGATGTGGGTCAGATCTATGGGGCAGCAGCTGCTGTGGTTAAGATCTATTTGGCAGGAGCTGCTGTGGGGCATATGTGGGTCAGATCTATATGGCAGGAGCTGCTGTGGGGCACATGTGGGTCAGACCTATGGGGCAGGAGCTGCTCTTGGGAACATGTGGGTCAGAGCTATGGGGCAGGAGCTGCTGTGTGGCAGATGTGGGACAGATCTATGGTGTAGGAGCTGCTGTGGGGCTGATGTGGGTCAGATCTATGGTGCAGGAGCTGCTGTGGTTAAGATCTATTTGGCAGGATCTGCTGTGGGGCAGATTTGGGTCAGATCTATGGGGCAGGAGCTGCAGTGGAGATGATGTACGTCAGATCTATGGGGCAGGAGCTGCTGTGGGGCTGCTGTGGGTTAGATCTACGGGGCAGGAGCTGTTGTGGGGCTGATGGGGGTCAGATCTATGGGGCAGGAGCTACTGTGGGGCTGATGGGGGTCAGATCTATGGGGCAGGAGCTACTGTGGGGCTGATGTTGGTCTCATCTATGGGGCAGGAGCTGCTGTGCGACATATGTGTCTCAGATCTATGGGGCCGGAGCTGCAGTGGGGCTGATGGTGGTCAGATCTATGGGGCAGGAGCTACTGTGGGTCTGAAGTGGGTCAAATCAATGGGGCAGAGCTGCTCTTGGGAACATGTGGGTCAGATCTATGGGGAGGAGCTGCTGTGGGGCTGATGTGGGTCAGATCTATGGGGCAGGAGCTACTGTGGGGCTGATGTTGGTCTGATCTATGGGGCAGGAGCTGCTGCGGGGCTGATTTGGGTCAGATCTATGGGGCAGGAGCTGCTGTGGGGCTGATGTGGGTTAGATCTATGGGGCAGGAGCTGTTGTGGGGCTGATGGGGGTCAGATCTATGGGGCAGGAGCTACTGTGGGTCAGATTTATGAGTCAGGAGCTGCTGTGTGGCTGATGTGGGTCAGATCTATGGGGCAGGAGCTGCTGTGGGGCATATGTGGGTCAGATCTATATGGCAGGAGCTGCTGTGGGGCACATGTGGGTCAGACCTATGGGGCAGGAGTTGCTGTGGGGCAGATGAGGGACATATCTATGGTGCAAAATCTGCTGTTGGACTGATGTGGGTCAGATCTATGAGTTTGGAGCTGCTGTGGGGCACATGTGGGTCAGATCAATGGGCCAGGAGCTGCTGTGGGTCTGATGTGGGACAGATCTATGGGGCAGGAGCTGCTGTGGGGCTGCTGTGAGTTAGATCTATGGGTCAGGAGATGTTGTGGGTCATATCTATTGGGCAGCAGCTACTGTACATATGATGTGTGTCAGATCTATGGGGCCGGAGCTGCAGTGGGGCCGATGGGGGTCAGATCTATGGGCAGGAGCTACTCTGGGGCTGATGTGGGTCAAATCAATGGGGCAGAGCTGCTCTTGGGAACATGTGGGTCAGATCTATGGGGCAGGAGATGCTGTGGGTCAGATCTATGGGGCAGGACCTGCTGTGGGGAACATGTGGGTCAGGTCTATGTGGCAGGAGCTGCTGTGGGGCAGATGTGGGTAAGATCTATGGGTCAGCAGCTGCTGTGGGTCTGCTGTGGGTCAGATCTATGGGGCAGGAACAGATGTGGGCCTGATGTTGGTCAGATTTATGGAGCAGGAGCTGCTGTGTTGCAGATGTGGGTCAGATCTATGGTGCAGGAGCTGCTGTGGGGCAGATGTAGGGCATATCTATGGGGCAGGAGCTGCTGTGAGGCTGATGGGTGTTAGATCTATGGGGAGGAGCTGCTGTGGTGCAGATGTGGGTCAGAGCTATGGGGCAGGAGCTGCTGTGTGGCAGATGTGGGTCAGATCTATGGTGTAGGAGCTGCTGTGGGGCTGATGTGGGTCAGATCTATGGGGCAGGTGCTGCTGTGCGACATATGTGGGTCAGATCTATGGGGCAGGATCTGCTGTGGGGCTGATGTGGGAAAGATCTATGGGGCAGGAGATGCTTTGGGGCAGATGTGGGTCAGATCTATGGGGCAGGAGTTGCTGTGGGGCTGATGTGCGTCAGATCCTTGGGGCTGAAGCTGCTGTGGGTCATATCTATTGGGCAGCAGCTGCTTTACATATGATGTGTGACAGATCTATGGGGCAGGAGCTGCTGTGGGACTGATGTGGGTTAGATCTATGGGGCAGGAGCTGTTGTGGGGCTGTTGGGGGTCAGATCTATGGGGCAGGAGCTGATGTGGGGCTGATGTGGGAAAGATCTATTGGGCAGGAGCTGCTGTGGGCCTGATGTGGGTTAGATCTACGGGGCAGGAGCTGTTGTGGGGCTGATGGGGGTCAGATCTATGGGGTAGGAGCTACTGTGGGGCTGATGTTGGTCTCATCTATGGGGCAGGAGCTGCTGTGCGACAGATGTGTGTCAGATCTATGGGGCAGGATCTGCTGTGGGACTGATGTGGGAAAGATCTATGGGGTAGGAGATGATTTGGGGCAGATGTGGGTCAGATCTATGGGGCAGGAGCTGCTGTGGGGCTGATGTGGGTCAGATCCTTGGGGCTGAAGCTGCTGTGGGTCATATCTAATGGGCAGCAGCTGCTTTACATATGATGTGTGTCAGATCTATGGGGCAGGAGCTGCTGTGGGGCTGATGTTGGTCTGATCTATGGGGCAGGAGCTGCTGCGGGGCTGATGGGGGTCAGATCTATGGGGCAGGAGCTGCTGTGGGGCTGATGTGGGTCAGATCTATGGGGCAGGAGCTGTTGTGGGGCTGATGGGGGTCAGATCTATGGGGCAGGAGCTGCTGTGGGTCAGATCTATGGGGCAGGAACAGATGTGGGCCTGATGTTGGTCAGATTTATGGAGCAGGATCTGCTGTGTTGCAGATGTGGGTCAGGTCTATGGGGCAGGAGCTGCTGTGGGGCAGATGTAGGGCATATCTATGGGGCAGGAGCTGCTGTGAGGCTGATGGGTGTTAGATCTATGGGGAGGAGCTGCTGTGGTGCAGATGTGGGTCAGAGCTATGGGGCAGGAGCTGCTGTGGGTCAGAAGTTGGTAAGATCTATGGGGTAGGAGATGGTGTGTGGCAGATGTGGGTCAGATCTATGGTGTAGGAGCTGCTGTGGGGCTGACGATGGGTCAGATCTATGGGGCAGGAGCTGCTGTGGTTAAGATCTATTTGGCAGGATCTGCTGTGCGACAGATTTGGGTCAGATCTATGGGGCAGGAGCTGCAGTGGAGATGATGTACGTCAGATCTATGGGGCAGGAGCTGCTGTGGGGCTGCTGTGGGTTAGATCTATGGGGCAGGAGCTGTTGTGGGTCATATCTATTGGGCAGCAGCTGCTTTACATATGATGTGTGTCAGATCTATGGGGCCGGAGCTGCAGTGGGGCTAATGGGGGTCAGATCTATGGGGCAGGAGCTACTGTGGGTCTGAAGTAGGTCAAATCAATGGGGCAGAGCTGCTCTTGGGAACATGTGGGTCAGATCTATGGGGCAGGATCTGCTGTGGGGCTGATGTGGGTCAGATCTATGGGGCAGGAGCTACTGTGGGGCTGATGTTGTTCTGATCTATGGGGCAGGAGCTGCTGCGGGGCTGATTTGGGTCAGATCTATGGGGCAGGAGCTGCTGTGGGGCTGATGTGGGTTAGATCTATGGGGCAGGAGCTGTTGTGGGGCTGATGGGGGTCAGATCTATGGGGCAGGAGCTACTGTGGGTCAGATTTATGAGTCAGGAGCTGCAGTGTGGCTGATGTGGGTCATATCTATGGGGCAGGAGCTGCTGTGGGGCATATGTGGGTCAGATCTATATGGCATGAGCTGCTGTGGGGCACATGTGGGTCAGACCTATGGGGCAGGAGTTGCTGTGGGGCAGATGAGGGACATATCTATGGTGCAAAATCTGCTGTTGGACTTATGTGGGTCAGATCTATGAGTTTGGAGCTGCTGTGGGGCACATGTGGGTCAGATCAATGCGCCAGGAGCTGCTGTGGGTCTGATGTGGGACAGATCTATGGGGCAGGAGCTGCTGTGGGGCTGCTGTGGGTTAGAACTATGGGGCAGGAGCTGTTGTGGGTCATATCTATTGGGCAGCAGCTGCTTTACATATGATGTGTATCAGATCTATGGGGCAGGAGCTACTCTGGGGCTGATGTGGGTCAAATCAATGGGGCAGAGCTGCTCTTGGGAACATGTGGGTCAGGTCTATGGGGCAGGAGATGCTGTGGGTCAGATCTATGGGGCAGGAGCTGCTGTGGGGAACATGTGGGTCAGGTCTATGGGGCAGGAGCTGCTGTGGGGCAGATGTGGGCAGATCTATGGGGCAGGAGCTGCTGTGGGTCAGATCTATGGGGCAGGAACAGATGTGGGCCTGATGTTGGTCAGATTTATGGAGCAGGAGCTGCTGTGTTGCAGATGTGGGTCAGATCTATGGTGCAGGAGCTGCTGTGGGGCAGATGTAGGGCATATATATGGGGCAGGAGCTGCTGTGAGGCTGAAGGGTGTTAGATCTATGGGGAGGAGCTGCTGTGGTGCAGATGTGGGTCAGAGCTATTGGGCAGGAGCTGCTGTGGGGCAGAAGTGGGTAAGATCTATGGGGTAGGAGATGGTGTGTGGCAGATGTGGGTCAGATCTATGGTGTAGGAGCTGCTGTGGGGCTGATGTGGGTCAGATCTATGGGGCAGGAGCTGCTGTGGTTAAGATCTATTTGGCAGGATCTGCTGTGGGGCAGATTTGAGTCAGATCTATATGGCAGGAGCTGCTGTGGGGCACATGTGGGTCAGACCTATGGGGCAGGAGCTGCTCTTGGGAACATGTGGGTCAGATCTATGGGGCAGGAGCTGCTGTGGGGCTGATGTGGGTCAGATCCTTGGGGCTGAAGCTGCTGTGGGTCATATCTAATGGGCAGCAGCTGCTTTACATATGATGTGTGTCAGATCTATGGGGCAGGAGCTGCTGTGGGGCTGATGTTGGTCTGATCTATGGGGCAGGAGCTGCTGCGGGGCTGATGGGGGTCAGATCTATGGGGCAGGAGCTGCTGTGGGGCTGATGTGGGTCAGATCTATGGGGCAGGAGCTGTTGTGGGGCTGATGGGGGTCAGATCTATGGGGCAGGAGCTGCTGTGGGTCAGATCTATGGGGCAGGAACAGATGTGGGCCTGATGTTGGTCAGATTTATGGAGCAGGATCTGCTGTGTTGCAGATGTGGGTCAGATCTATGGTGCAGGAGCTGCTGTGGGGCAGATGTAGGGCATATCTATGGGGCAGGAGCTGCTGTGAGGCTGATGGGTGTTAGATCTATGGGGAGGAGCTGCTGTGGTGCAGATGTGGGTCAGAGCTATGGGGCAGGAGCTGCTGTGGGTCAGAAGTTGGTAAGATCTATGGGGTAGGAGATGGTGTGTGGCAGATGTGGGTCAGATCTATGGTGTAGGAGCTGCTGTGGGGCTGACGATGGGTCAGATCTATGGGGCAGGAGCTGCTGTGGTTAAGATCTATTTGGCAGGATCTGCTGTGCGACAGATTTGGGTCAGATCTATGGGGCAGGAGCTGCAGTGGAGATGATGTACGTCAGATCTATGGGGCAGGAGCTGCTGTGGGGCTGCTGTGGGTTAGATCTATGGGGCAGGAGCTGTTGTGGGTCATATCTATTGGGCAGCAGCTGCTTTACATATGATGTGTGTCAGATCTATGGGGCCGGAGCTGCAGTGGGGCTGATGGGGGTCAGATCTATGGGGCAGGAGCTACTGTGGGTCTGAAGTAGGTCAAATCAATGGGGCAGAGCTGCTCTTGGGAACATGTGGGTCAGATCTATGGGGCAGGATCTGCTGTGGGGCTGATGTGGGTCAGATCTATGGGGCAGGAGCTACTGTGGGGCTGATGTTGTTCTGATCTATGGGGCAGGAGCTGCTGCGGGGCTGATTTGGGTCAGATCTATGGGGCAGGAGCTGCTGTGGGGCTGATGTGGGTTAGATCTATGGGGCAGGAGCTGTTGTGGGGCTGATGGGGGTCAGATCTATGGGGCAGGAGCTACTGTGGGTCAGATTTATGAGTCAGGAGCTGCAGTGTGGCTGATGTGAGTCATATCTATGGGGCAGGAGCTGCTGTGGGGCATATGTGGGTCAGATCTATATGGCATGAGCTGCTGTGGGGCACATGTGGGTCAGACCTATGGGGCAGGAGTTGCTGTGGGGCAGATGAGGGACATATCTATGGTGCAAAATCTGCTGTTGGACTGATGTTGGTCAGATCTATGAGTTTGGAGCTGCTGTGGGGCACATGTGGGTCAGATAAATGCGCCAGGAGCTGCTGTGGGTCTGATGTGGGACAGATCTATGGGGCAGGAGCTGCTGTGGGGCTGCTGTGGGTTAGAACTATGGGGCAGGAGCTGTTGTGGGTCATATCTATTGGGCAGCAGCTGCTTTACATATGATGTGTATCAGATCTATGGGGCCGGAGCTGCAGTGGGGCCGATGGGCGTCAAATCTATGGGGCAGGAGCTACTCTGGGGCTGATGTGGGTCAAATCAATGGGGCAGAGCTGCTCTTGGGAACATGTGGGTCAGGTCTATGGGGCAGGAGATGCTGTGGGTCAGATCTATGGGGCAGGAGCTGCTGTGGGGAACATGTGGGTCAGGTCTATGGGGCAGGAGCTGCTGTGGGGCAGATGTGGGCAGATCTATGGGGCAGGAGCTGCTGTGGGTCAGATCTATGGGGCAGGAACAGATGTGGGCCTAATGTTGGTCAGATTTATGGAGCAGGAGCTGCTGTGTTGCAGATGTGGGTCAGATCTATGGTGCAGGAGCTGCTGTGGGGCAGATGTAGGGCATATCTATGGGGCAGGAGCTGCTGTGAGGCTGATGGGTGTTAGATCTATGGGGAGGAGCTGCTGTGGTGCAGATGTGGGTCAGAGCTATTGGGCAGGAGCTGCTGTGGGGCAGAAGTGGGTAAGATCTATGGGGTAGGAGATGGTGTGTGGCAGATGTGGGTCAGATCTATGGTGTAGGAGCTGCTGTGGGGCTGATGTGGGTCAGATCTATGGGGCAGGAGCTGCTGTGGTTAAGATCTATTTGGCAGGATCTGCTGTGGGGCAGATTTGAGTCAGATCTATGGGGCAGGAGCTGCTGTGAGGCATATGTGGGTCAGATCTATATGGCAGGAGCTGCTGTGGGGCACATGTGGGTCAGACCTATGGGGCAGGAGCTGCTCTTGGGAACATGTGGGTCAGATCTATGGGGCAGGAGCTGCTGTGGGGCTGATGTGGGTCAGATCCTTGGGGCTGAAGCTGCTGTGGGTCATATCTATTGGGCAGCAGCTGCTTTACATATGATGTGTGTCAGATCTATGGGGCAGGAGCTGCTGTGGGGCTGATGTGGGTCAGATCTATGGGGCAGGAGCTACTGTGGGGCTGTTGGGGGTCAGATCTATGGGGCAGGAGCTACTGTTGCGCTGATGTTGGTCTCATCTATGGGGCAGGAGCTGCTGTGCGACAGATGTGGGTCAGATCTATGAGGCAGGAGCTGCTGTGCGACATATGTGGGTCAGATCTATGGGGCAGGATCTGCTGTGGGGCTGATGTGGGTTCGATCTATGGGGCAGGAGCTGCTGTGGGGCTGATGTGGGTTAGATCTATGGGGCAGGAGCTGTTGTGGGGCTGATGGGGTCAGATCTAAGAGGGCAGGAGCTACTGTGGGGCTGATGTTGGTCTGATCTATAAGGCAGGAGCTGCTGCGGGGCTGATTTGGGTCAGATCTATGGGGCAGCAGCTGCTGTGGGGCTGATATGGGTTAGATCTAGGCGGCAGGAGCTGTTGTGGGGCTGATGGGGATCAGATCTATGGGGCAGGAGATGCTGTGGGTCAGATCTATGGGGCCGGAGCTGCTGTGGGGAACATGTGGGTCAGGTCTATGGGGCAGGAGCTGCTGTGGGGCAGATGTGGGTCAGATCTATGGGTCAGCAGCTGCTGTGGGCCTGATGTGGGTCAGATCTATGGGGCAGGAGCTGCTGTGGGGCTGATGTGGGTCAGATCTATGGGGCAGGAACAGATGTGGGCCTGATGTTGGTCAGATTTATGGAGCAGGATCTGCTGTGTTGCAGATGTGGGTCAGATCTATGGTGCAGGAGCTGCTGTGGGGCAGATGTAGGGCTTATCTATGGGGCAGGAGCTGCTGTGAGGCTGATGGGTGTTAGATCTATGGGGAGGAGCTCCTGTGGTGCAGATGTGGGTCAGAGCTATGGGGCAGGAGCTGCTGTGGGGCAGAAGTGGGTAAGATCTATGGGGTAGGAGATGGTGTGTGGCAGATGTGGGTCAGATCTATGGTGCAGGAGCTGCTGTGGGGCAGATGTAGGGCATATCTATGGGGCAGGAGCTGCAGTGAGGCTGATGGGTGTTAGATCTATGGGGAGGAGCTGCTGTGGTGCAGATGTGGGTCAGAGCTATGGGGCAGGAGCTGCTGTGTGGCAGATGTGGGTCAGATCTATGGTGTAGGAGCTGCTGTGGGGCTGATGTGGGTCAGATCTATGGGGCAGGAGCTGCTGTGGTTAAGATCTATTTGGCAGGATCTGCTGTGGGGCAGATTTGGGTCAGATCTATGGGGCAGGAGCTGCAGTGGAGATGATGTACGTCAGATCTATGGGGCAGGAGCTGCTGTGGGGCTGATGTGGGTTAGATCTATGGGGCAGGAGCTGTTGTGGGGCTGATGGGGGTCAGATCTATGGGGCAGGAGCTACTGTGGGGCTGATGGGGGTCAGATCTATGGGGCAGGAGCTACTGTGGGGCTGATGTTGGTCTCATCTATGGGGCAGGAGCTGCTGTGCGACAGATGTGTGTCAGATCTATGGGGCAGGTGCTGCTGTGCGACATATGTGTCTCAGATCTATGGGGCCGGAGCTGCAGTGCGGCTGATGGGGGTCAGATCTATGGGGCAGGAGCTACTGTGGGTCTGAAGTGGGTCAAATCAATGGGGCAGAGCTGCTCTTGGGAACATGTGGGTCAGATCTATGGGGAGGAGCTGCTGTGGGGCTGATGTGGGTCAGATCTATGGGGCAGGAGCTGCTGTGGTTAAGATCTATTTGGCAGGATCTGCTGTGGGGCAGATTTGGGTCAGATCTATGGGGCAGGAGCTGCAGTGGGGCTGCTGTGTGTCAGATCCTTGGGGCTGAAGCTGCTGTGGGTCATATCTATTGGGCAGCAGCTGCTTTACATATGATGTGTGACAGATCTATGGGGCAGGAGCTGCTGTGGGGCCGATGTGGGTTAGATCTATGGGTCAGGAGCTGTTGTGGGGCTGATGGGGGTCAGATCTATGGGGCAGGAGCTACTGTGGGGCACATGTGGGTCAGACCTATGGGGCAGAAGCTGAAGAGGGGATGATGTAGGTCAGATCTATGGGGCAGGATTTGCTGTGGGGAAGATGAGGGACATATCTATGGTGCAAAATCTGCTGTTGGACTGATGAGGGTCAGATCTATGAGTTTGGAGCTGCTGTGGGGCACATGTGGGTCAGATCTATGGGCCAGGAGCTGCTGCGGGGCTGATTTGGGTCAGATCTATAAGGCAGGAGCTGCTGTGGGGCTGATGTGGGTCAGATCTATGGGGCAGGAGCTGCTGTGGGTCAGATTTATGGGGCAGGAACAGATATGGGCCTGATGTTGGTCAGATTTATGGAGCAGGAGCTGCTGTGTTGCAGATGTGGGTCAGATCTATGGTGCAGGAGCTGCTGTGGGGCAGATATAGGGCATATCTATGGGGCAGGAGCTGCTGTGAGGCTGATGGGTGTTAGATCTATGGGGAGGAGCTGCTGTGGTGCAGATGTGGGTCAGAGCTATGGGGCAGGAGCTGCTGTGTGGCAGATGTGGGTCAGATCTCTGGTGTAGGAGCTGCTGTGGGGCTGATGTGGGTCAGATCTATGGTGCAGGAGCTGCTGTGGTTAAGATCTATTTGGCAGGAGCTGCTGTGGGGCAGATTTGGGTGAGATCTATGGGGCAGGAGCTGCAGTGGAGATGATGTACGTCAGATCTATGGGGCAGGAGCTGCTGTGGGGCTGATGTGGGTCAGATCTATAGGGCAGGAGCTGCTGTGCGACAGATGTGGTTCAGATCTATGGGGCAGGAGCTGCTGTGGGGCTGATGTGGGTCAGGTCCTTGGGGCTGAAGCTGCTGTGGGTCATATCTATTGGGCAGCAGCTGCTTTACATATGATGTGTGTCAGATCTATGGGGCAGGAGCTGCTGTGGGCCTGATGTGGGTTAGATCTACGGGGCAGGAGCTGTTGTGGGGCTGATGGGGGTCTGATCTATGGGGCAGGAGCTGTTGTGGGGCTGATGGGGGTCAGATCTATGGGGCAGGAGCTACTTTGGGGCTGATGGGGGTCAGATCTATGGGGCAGGAGCTACTGTGGTGCTGATGTTGGTCTCATCTATGGGGCAGGAGCTGCTGTGCGACAGATGTGTGTCAGATCTATGGGGCAGGTGCTGCTGTGCGACATATGTGTGTCAGATCTATGGGGCAGGATCTGCTGTGGGGCTGATGTGGGAAAGATCTATGGGGCAGGAGATGCTTTGGGGCAGATGTGGGTGAGATCTATGGGGCAGGAGCTGCTGTGGGGCTGATGTGGGTCAGATCCTTGGGGCTGAAGCTGCTGTGGGTCATATCTAATGGGCAGCAGCTGCTTTACATATGATGTGTGTCAGATCTATGGGGCAGGAGCTGCTGTGGGGCTGATGTTGGTCTGATCTATGGGGCAGGAGCTGCTGCGGGGCTGATGGGGGTCAGATCTATGGGGCAGGAGCTGCTGTGGGGCTGATGTGGGTCAGATCTATGGGGCAGGAGCTGTTGTGGGGCTGATGGGGGTCAGATCTATGGGGCAGGAGATGCTGTGGGTCAGATCTATGGGGCAGGAGCTGATGTGGGTCAGATCTATGGGGCAGGATATGCTGTGGGCCTGATGTTGGTCAGATTTATGGAGCAGGATCTGCTGTGTTGCAGATGTGGGTCAGATCTATGGTGCAGGAGCTGCTGTGGGGCAGATGTAGGGCATATCTATGGGGCAGGAGCTACTGTGAGGATGATGGGTGTTAGATCTATGGGGAGGAGCTGCTGTGGTGCAGATGTGGGTCAGAGCTATGGGGCAGGAGCAGCTGTGGGTCAGAAGTAGGTAAGATCTATGGGGTAGGAGATGGTGTGTGGCAGATGTGAGTCAGATCTATGGTGTAGGAGCTGCTGTGGGGCTGACGTGGGTCTGATCTATGGGGCAGGAGCTGCTGTGGTTAAGATCTATTTGGCAGGATCTGCTGTGCGACAGATTTGGGTCAGATCTATGGGGCAGGAGCTGCAGTGGAGATGATGTACGTCAGATCTATGGGGCAGGAGCTGCTGTGGGGCTGCTGTGGGTTAGATCTATGGGGCAGGAGCTGTTGTGGGTCATATCTATAGGGCAGCAGCTGCTTTACATATGATGTGTGTCAGATCTATGGGGCCGGAGCTGCAGTGGGGCCGATGGGGGTCAGATCTATGGGGCAGGAGCTACTGTGGGGCTGATGTGGGTCAAATCAATGGGGCAGAGCTGCTCTTGGGAACATGTGGGTCAGATCTATGGGGCAGGAGATGCTGTGGGTCAGATCTATGGGGCAGGAGCTGCTGTGGGGAACATGTGGCTCAGGTCTATGTGGCAGGAGCTGCTGTGGGGCAGATGTGGGTCAGATCAATGGGTCAGCAGCTGCTGTGGGCCTGATGTGGGTCAGATCTATGGGGCAGGAGCTGCTGAGAGGCTGATGGGTGTTAGATCTATGGGGAGGAGCTGCTGTGGTGCAGATGTGGGTCAGATCTATGGGGCAGGAGCTGCTGTGGGGCAGAAGTGGGTAAGATCTATGGGGTAGGAGATGGTGTGTGGCAGATGTGGGTGAGATCTATGGTGTAGGAGCTGCTGTGGGGCTGATGTGGGTCAGATCTATGGGGCAGGAGCTGCTGTGGTTAAGATCTATTTGGCAGGATCTGCTGTGGGGCAGATTTGAGTCAGATCTATGGGGCAGGAGCTGCTGTGGGGCATATGTGGGTCAGATCTATGGGGCAGGAGCTGCAGTGGGGCACATGTGGGTCAGACCTATGGGGCAGGAGCTGCTCTTGGGAACATGTGGGTCAGATCTATAGGGCATGAGCTGCTGTGGGGCTGATGTGGGTCAGATCCTTGGGGCTGAAGCTGCTGTGGGTCATATCTATTGGGCAGCAGCTGCTTTACATATGATGTGTGTCAGATCTATGGGGCAGGATCTGCTGTGGGGCTGATGTGGGATAGATCTATGGGGCAGGAGATGCTTTGGGGCAGATGTGGGTCAGATGTATGGGGCAGGAGTTTCTGTGGGGCTGATGTGGGTCAGATCTATGGGGCAGGAGCTGCTGTGGTTAAGATCTATTTGGCAGGATCTGCTGTGGGGCAGATTTGAGTCAGATCTATGGGGCAGGAGCTGCTGTGGGGCATATGTGGGTCAGATCTATGGGGCAGGAGCTGCAGTGGGGCACATGTGGGTCAGACCTATGGGGCAGGAGCTGCTCTTGGGAACATGTGGGTCAGATCTATAGGGCATGAGCTGCTGTGGGGCTGATGTGGGTCAGATCCTTGGGGCTGAAGCTGCTGTGGGTCATATCTATTGGGCAGCAGCTGCTTTACATATGATGTGTGTCAGATCTATGGGGCAGGAGCTGCTGTGGGGCTGATGTGGGTCAGATCTATGGGGCAGGAGCTGCTGTGTGACATATGTGTGTCAGATCTATGGGGCAGGATCTGCTGTGGGGCTGATGTGGAATAGATCTATGGGGCAGGAGATGCTTTGGGGCAGATGTGGGTCAGATGTATGGGGCAGGAGTTTCTGTGGGGCTGATGTGGGTCAGATCTATGGGGCAGGAGCTGCTGTGGGGTTATGTGGGTTAGATCTATGGGGCAGGAGCTGTTGTGGGGCTGATGGGGTCAGATCTAAGAGGGCAGGAGCTACTGTAGGGCTGATGTTGGTCTGATCTATAAGGCAGGAGCTGCTGTGGGGCTGATGTGGGTCAGATCCTTGGGGCTGAAGCTGCTGTGGGTCATATCTATTGGGCAGCAGCTGCTTTACATATGATGTGTGTCAGATCTATGGGGCAGGAGCTGCTGTGGGGCTGATGTGGGTCAGATCTATGGGGCAGGAGCTGCTGCGGGGCTGATGGGGGTCAGATCTATGGGGCAGGAGCTACTGTGGGGCTGATGGGAGTCAGATCTATGGGGCAGGAGCTACTGTGGGGCTGATGGGGGTCAGATCTATGGGGCAGGAGCTACTGTGTGGCTGATGTTGGTCTCATCTATGAGGCAGGAGCTGCTGTGCGACAGATGTAAGTCAGATCTATGGGGCAGGTACTGCTGTGCGACATATGTGGGTCAGATCTATGGGGCCGGATCTGCTGTGGGGCTGATGTGGGAAAGATCTAAGGGGCAGGAGATGCTTTGGGGCAGATGTGGGTCAGATCAATGGGGCAGGAGCTGCTGTGGGGCTGATGTGTGTCAGATCCTTGGGGTGGAAGCTGCTGTGGGTCATATCTATTGGGCAGCAGCTGCTTTACATATGATGTGTGTCAGATCTATGGGGCAGGAGCTGCTGTGGGGCTGCTGTGGGTCAGATCTATGGGGCAGGAGCTGTTGTGGGTCATATCTATTGGGCAGCAGCTGCTTTACATATGATGTGTGTCAGATCTATGGGGCAGGAGCTGCTGTGGGGCTGCTGTGGGTTAGATCTATGGGGCAGGAGCTGCTGTGGGTCATATCTATTGGGCAGCAGCTGCTTTACATATGATGTGTGTCAGATCTATGGGGCAGGAGCTGCTGTGGGGCTGATGTGGGTTAGATCTATGTGGCAGGAGCTGTTGTGGGGCTGATGGGGTCAGATCTATGGGGCAGGAGCTACTGTGGGGCTGATGTTGGTCTGTTCTATGGGGCAGGAGCTGCTGCGGGGCTGATTTGGGTAAGATCTATGGGGCAGAAGCTGCTGTGGGGCTGATGTGCGTTAGATCTAAGGGGCAGGAGCTGTTGTGGGGCTGATGGGGGTCAGATCTATGGGGCAGGAGATGCTGTGGGTCAGATCTATGGGGCAGGAGCTGCTGTGGGGAACATGTGGGTCAGGTCTATGGGGCAGGAGCTGCTGTTGGGCAGATGTGGGTCAGATCTAAGCGTCAGCAGCTGCTGTGGGTCTGATGTGGGTCAGATCTATGGGGCAGGAGCTGCTGTGGGGCTGATGTGGGTAATATCTATGAGGCAGGAACAGATGTGGGCCTGATGTTGGTCAGATTTATGGAGCAGGAGCTGCTGTGTTGCAGATGTGGGTAAGATCTATGGTGCAGGAGCTGCTGTGGGGCAGATGTGGGTCAGATCTATGGTGTAGGAGCTGCTGTGGGGCTGATGTGGGTCAGATCTATGGGGCAGGAGCTGCTGTGGTTAAGATCTATTTGGCAGGATCTGCTGTGGGGAATATTTGGGTCAGATCTATGGGGCAGGAGCTGCAGTGGAGATGATGTACATCAGATCTATGGGGCAGGAGCTGCTGTGGGGCAGATGTAGGGCTTATCTATGGGGCAGGAGCTGCTGTGAGGCTGATGGGTGTTAGATCTATGGGGAGGAGCTGCTGTGGTGCAGATGTGGGTCAGAGCTATGGGGCCGGAGCTGCAGTGGGGCCGATGGGGGTCAGATCTATGGGGCAGGAGCTACTGTGGGGCTGATGTGGGTCAAATCAATGGGGCAGAGCTGCTCTTGGGAACATGTGGGTCAGATCTATGGGGCAGGAGCTGCTGTGGGGCTGATGTGGGTCAGATCTATGGGGCAGGAGCTACTGTGGGGCTGATGTTGGTCTGATCTATGGGGCAGGAGCTACTGTGCGACAGAT
Source organism: Coturnix japonica (assembly GCF_054131305.1). Classification (NCBI taxonomy): domain Eukaryota; kingdom Metazoa; phylum Chordata; class Aves; order Galliformes; family Phasianidae; genus Coturnix; species Coturnix japonica. Next base: position 12,897,803 of record NC_140671.1, on the reverse strand, counting down.
GTGGGTCAGATCTATGGGGCAGGTGCTGCTGTGCGACATATGTGGGTCAGATCTATGGGGCAGGATCTGCTGTGGGGCTGATGTGGGAAAGATCTATGGGGCAGGAGATGCTTTAGGGCAGATGTGGGTCAGATCTATGGGGCAGGAGCTGCTGTGGGGCTGATGTGTGTCAGATCCTTGGGGCTGAAGCTGCTGTGGGTCATATCTATTGTGCTGCAGCTGCTTTACATATGATGTGTGTCAGATCTATGGGGCAGGAGCTGCTGTGGGGCTGATGTGGGTTAGATCTATGGGTCAGGAGCTGTTGTGGGGCTGATGGGGGTCAGATCTATGGGGCAGGAGCTACTGTGGGGCACATGTGGGTCAGACCTATGGGGCAGAAGCTGCAGAGGGGATGATGTAGGTCAGATCTATGGGGCAGGAGCTGCTGTGGGGCAGATGAGGGACATATCTATGGTGCAAAATCTGCTGTTGGACTGATGTGGGTCAGATCTATGAGTTTGTAGCTGCTGTGGGGCACATGTGGGTCAGATCTATGGGGCAGGAGCTGCTGTGGGTCAGATTTGGGTCAGATCTATGGGGCAGGAGCTGCTGTGGGTCAGATTTATGAGTCAGGAGCTGCTGTGTGGCTGATGTGGGTCAGATCTATGGGGCAGGAGCTGCTGTGGGGCATATGTGGGTCAGATCTATGGGGCAGGTGCTGCTCTGCGACATATGTGGGTCAGATCTATGGGGCAGGATCTGCTGTGGGGCTGATGTGGGTCAGATCTATGGGGCAAAAGCTGCTGTGGTTAAGATCTATTTGGCAGGATCTGCTGTGGGGAATATTTGGGTCAGATCTATGGGGCAGGAGCTGCTGTGTGGCAAATGTGGGTCAGATCTATGGGGCAGGAGCTGCTGTGGGTCAGATCTATGGGGCAGGAACAGATGTGGGCCTGATGTTGGTCAGATTTATGGAGCAGGAGCTGCTGTGTTGCAGATGTGGGTCAGATCTATGGTGCAGGAGCTGCTGTGGGGCAGATGTAGGGCTTATCTATGGGGCAGGAGCTGCTGTGAGGCTGATGGGTGTTAGATCAATGGGGAGGAGCTGCTGTGGTACAGTTGTGGGTCAGAGCTATGGGGCAGGAGCTGCTGTGTGGCAGATGTGGGTCAGATCTATGGTGTAGGAGCTGCTGTGGGGCTGATGTGGGTCAGATCTATGGGGCAGGTGCTGCTGTGCGACATATGTGGGTCAGATCTATGGGGCAGGATCTGCTGTGGGGCAGATGTGGGTAAGATCTATGGGGCAGGAGTTGCTGTGGGGCTGATGTGGGTCAGATCCTTGGGGCTGAAGCTGCTGTGGGTCATATCTATAGGGCAGCAGCTGCTTTACATATGATGTGTGTCAGATCTATGGGGCCGGAGCTGCAGTGGGGCTGATGGGGGTCAGATCTATGGGGCAGGAGCTACTGTGGGGCTGATGTGGGTCAAATCAATGGGGCAGAGCTGCTCTTGGGAACATGTGGGTCAGATCTATGGGGCAGGAGCTGCTGTGGGGCTGATGCGGGTCAGATCTATAGGGCAGGAGCTGCTGTGCGACAGATGTGGGTCAGATCTATGGGGCAGGAGCTGCTGTGGGGCTGATGTGGGTCAGATCCTTGGGGCTGAAGCTGCTGTGGGTCATATCTATTGGGCAGCAGCTGCTTTACATATGATGTGTGTCAGATCTATGGGGCAGGAGCTGCTGTGGGGCAGATGTGGGTCAGATCTATGCGTCAGCAGCTGCTGTTGGGCAGATGTGGGTCAGATCTATGGGGCAGGAGCTGCTGTGTTGCAGATGTGGGTCAGATCTATGGGGCAGGTGCTGCTGTGGGGCAGAAGTGGGTAAGATCTATGGGGTAGGAGATGGTGTGTGGCAGATGTGGGTGAGATCTATGGTGTAGGAGCTGCTGTGGGGCTGATGTGGGTCAGATCTATGGGGCAGGAGCTGCTGTGGTTAAGATCTATTTGGCAGGATCTGCTGTGGGGCAGATTTGAGTCAGATCTATGGGGCAGGAGCTGCTGTGGGGCATATGTGGGTCAGATCTATGGGGCAGGAGCTGCAGTGGGGCACATGTGGGTCAGACCTATGGGGCAGGAGCTGCTCTTGGGAACATGTGGGTCAGATCTATAGGGCATGAGCTGCTGTGGGGCTGATGTGGGTCAGATCCTTGGGGCTGAAGCTGCTGTGGGTCATATCTATTGGGCAGCAGCTGCTTTACATATGATGTGTGTCAGATCTATGGGGCAGGAGCTGCTGTGGGGCTGATGTGGGTCAGATCTATGGGGCAGGAGCTGCTGTGTGACATATGTGTGTCAGATCTATGGGGCAGGATCTGCTGTGGGGCTGATGTGGGATAGATCTATGGGGCAGGAGATGCTTTGGGGCAGATGTGGGTCAGATGTATGGGGCAGGAGTTTCTGTGGGGCTGATGTGGGTCAGATCTATGGGGCAGGAGCTGCTGTGGGGTTATGTGGGTTAGATCTATGGGGCAGGAGCTGTTGTGGGGCTGATGGGGTCAGATCTAAGAGGGCAGGAGCTACTGTAGGGCTGATGTTGGTCTGATCTATAAGGCAGGAGCTGCTGTGGGGCTGATGTGGGTCAGATCCTTGGGGCTGAAGCTGCTGTGGGTCATATCTATTGGGCAGCAGCTGCTTTACATATGATGTGTGTCAGATCTATGGGGCAGGAGCTGCTGTGGGGCTGATGTGGGTCAGATCTATGGGCCAGGAGCTGCTGCGGGGCTGATTTGGGTCAGATCTATGGGTCAGCAGCTGCTGTGGCGCCCATGTGGGTCAGACCTATGGGGCAGAATCTGCAGAGGGGATGATGTGGGTCAGATCTATGGGGCAGGAGTTGCTGTGGGGCAGATGAGGGACATATCTATGGTGCAAAATATGCTGTTGGACTCATGTGGGTCAGATCTATGAGTTTGGATCTGCTGTGGGGCACATGTGGGTCAGATCTATGGGCCAGGAGCTGCTGCGGGGCTGATTTGGGTCAGATCTATGGGACAGGAGCTGCTGTGGGGCTTATGTGGGTCAGATCTATGGGGCAGGAGCTGCTGTGGGTCAGATCTATGGGGCAGGAACAGATGTGGGCCTGATGTTGGTCAGATTTATGGAGCAGGAGCTGCTGTGTTGCAGATGTGGGTCAGATCTATGGTGCAGGAGCCGCTGTGGGGCAGATGTAGGGCTTATCTATGGGGCAGGAGCTGCTGTGAGGCTGATGGGTGTTAGATCTATGGGGAGGAGCTGCTGTGGGGCTGATGTGGGTCAGAGCTATGGGGCAGGAGCTGCTGTGTGGCAGATGTGGGTCAGATCTATGGTGTAGGAGCTGCTGTGGGGCTGATGTGGGTCAGATCTACGGGGCAGGAGATGCTTTGGGGCAGATTTTAGTCAGATCTATGTGGCAGGAGCTGCTGTGGGGCTGATGTGTGTCAGATCCTTGGGGCTGAAGCTGCTGTGGGTCATATCTATTGGGAAGCAGTTGCTTTACATATGATGTGTGTCAGATCTATGGGGCAGGAGCTGCTCGGCGGCGGCTGCTAGAGGTCGCTGCCTATGCGGCTCGTTTAGGTCGGCATGGTCTACCCGGCTCCGAGCGGGCCGTGGTGCTCGGCGGCGGCTGCTAGAGGTCGCTGCCTATGCGGCTCGACTAGGTCGGCATGGTCTACCCGGCTCCGAGCGGGCCGTGGTGCTCGGCGGCGGATGCTAGAGGTCGCTGCCTATGCGGCTCGACTAGGTCGACACGGTCTACCCGGCTCTGAGCGGGCCGTGGTGCTCGGCGGCGGCTGCTAGAGGTCTCTGCCTATGCGGCTCGACTAGGTCGGCACGGTCTACCCGGCTCAGGGCAGGCCGTGGTGCTCGGCGACGGCTGCTAGAGGTCGCTGCCTATGCGGCTCGACTAGGTCGGCACGGTCTACCCTGCTCCGAGCGGGCCGTGGTGCTCGGCGGCGGCTGCTAGAGGTCGCTGCCTATGCGGCTTGGCTAGGTCGGCACGGTCTACCCGGCTCCGAGCGGACCGTGGTGCTCGGCGGCGGCGGCTAGGGTTCGCTGCCCGTGCCTCTTGCGTGTATGTGCCAGGTCTACCCGCTTTCGGCTAGGCTTTGCAGCCCTGTGAGATGGGGGGGCGCTAAAGCTTCGGAGCTTGCTGGGGGGTCTCTGTAGTTTCTTACCTACCGCTACGTCGACGTAGAGCGCCGCTTACCCTCGGCGCCGCTGCCGGTAGTCGGCGCCGTTCTTTTCCGAAGCCGTTTTTTCTTACGCCTTCCGTTTTCGTCTGCAGGAGCGAGCGCGTGCTCGTCTCCAGAGGCGGCAACGAGCGGGCGCAGGCGAGCGCGGTTGAGCGCCGGGCTGTGGATTTTTTCGGTTGCGGCTTCCCGCCGCTCTTTCGCCATCCCTCGCTACGCGGCCTGCCCGCAGTCCGGATTTCCGGCTCGAACGGACCCCGCTCAAGTGCGCCGGCACGGTCCAACCGCTCTAGGCGGGCACCGCTCGGCTCGGACGTTCCTCGGAATCAGCCAATTGTCGCTCCCGTGGCGTCTCCGCAGGCAAAAACGCATAGCCGGCGCCGCAAAGCTCGCGAGCCGCACCGAGCCGGGGAAACCGTGCCGTGGAGCAGCTGTGGGGCTGATGTGGCTGAGATCTATGGGGTAGGAGCTGCTGTGCGGCTGATGTGGGTCAGATCTATGGGCAGGAGCTGATGTAGGGAAGATTTGGGTCTGATCTATGGGTTAGGAACTGCTGTGGTTCAGATCTATGGGGCAGGAGCAGCTGTGGGGCACATGTGGGTCAGATCTATGGGTTAGGTGCTGCTTTGGGGAAAATGTGGGTCAGATCTATGGGGCAGGAGCTGCTGTGGGGCTGATGTGGGAAAGATCTATGGGGCAGGAGATGCTTTGGGGCAGATGTGGGTGAGATCTATGGGGCAGGAGCTGCTGTGGGGCTGATGTGGGTCAGATCCTTGGGGCTGAAGCTGCTGTGGGTCATATCTAATGGGCAGCAGCTGCTTTACATATGATGTGTGTCAGATCTATGGGGCAGGAGCTGCTGTGGGGCTGATGTTGGTCTGATCTATGGGGCAGGAGCTGCTGCGGGGCTGATGGGGGTCAGATCTATGGGGCAGGAGCTGCTGTGGGGCTGATGTGGGTCAGATCTATGGGGCAGGAGCTGTTGTGGGGCTGATGGGGGTCAGATCTATGGGGCAGGAGATGCTGTGGGTCAGATCTATGGGGCAGGAGCTGCTGTGGGTCAGATCTATGGGGCAGGATCTGCTGTGGGCCTGATGTTGGTCAGATTTATGGAGCAGGATCTGCTGTGGTGCAGATGTGGGTCAGAGCTATGGGGCAGGAGCAGCTGTGGGTCAGAAGTAGGTAAGATCTATGGGGTAGGAGATGGTGTGTGGCAGATGTGAGTCAGATCTATGGTGTAGGAGCTGCTGTGGGGCTGACGTGGGTCTGATCTATGGGGCAGGAGCTGCTGTGGTTAAGATCTATTTGGCAGGATCTGCTGTGCGACAGATTTGGGTCAGATCTATGGGGCAGGAGCTGCAGTGGAGATGATGTACGTCAGATCTATGGGGCAGGAGCTGCTGTGGGGCTGCTGTGGGTTAGATCTATGGGGCAGGAGCTGTTGTGGGTCATATCTATAGGGCAGCAGCTGCTTTACATATGATGTGTGTCAGATCTATGGGGCCGGAGCTGCAGTGGGGCCGATGGGGGTCAGATCTATGGGGCAGGAGCTACTGTGGGGCTGATGTGGGTCAAATCAATGGGGCAGAGCTGCTCTTGGGAACATGTGGGTCAGATCTATGGGGCAGGAGATGCTGTGGGTCAGATCTATGGGGCAGGAGCTGCTGTGGGGAACATGTGGCTCAGGTCTATGTGGCAGGAGCTGCTGTGGGGCAGATGTGGGTCAGATCAATGGGTCAGCAGCTGCTGTGGGCCTGATGTGGGTCAGATCTATGGGGCAGGAGCTGCTGAGAGGCTGATGGGTGTTAGATCTATGGGGAGGAGCTGCTGTGGTGCAGATGTGGGTCAGATCTATGGGGCAGGAGCTGCTGTGGGGCAGAAGTGGGTAAGATCTATGGGGTAGGAGATGGTGTGTGGCAGATGTGGGTGAGATCTATGGTGTAGGAGCTGCTGTGGGGCTGATGTGGGTCAGATCTATGGGGCAGGAGCTGCTGTGGTTAAGATCTATTTGGCAGGATCTGCTGTGGGGCAGATTTGAGTCAGATCTATGGGGCAGGAGCTGCTGTGGGGCATATGTGGGTCAGATCTATGGGGCAGGAGCTGCAGTGGGGCACATGTGGGTCAGACCTATGGGGCAGGAGCTGCTCTTGGGAACATGTGGGTCAGATCTATAGGGCATGAGCTGCTGTGGGGCTGATGTGGGTCAGATCCTTGGGGCTGAAGCTGCTGTGGGTCATATCTATTGGGCAGCAGCTGCTTTACATATGATGTGTGTCAGATCTATGGGGCAGGATCTGCTGTGGGGCTGATGTGGGATAGATCTATGGGGCAGGAGATGCTTTGGGGCAGATGTGGGTCAGATGTATGGGGCAGGAGTTTCTGTGGGGCTGATGTGGGTCAGATCTATGGGGCAGGAGCTGCTGTGGGGTTATGTGGGTTAGATCTATGGGGCAGGAGCTGTTGTGGGGCTGATGGGGTCAGATCTAAGAGGGCAGGAGCTACTGTAGGGCTGATGTTGGTCTGATCTATAAGGCAGGAGCTGCTGCGGGGCTGATTTGGGTCAGATCTATGGGGCAGGAGTTTCTGTGGGGCTGATGTGGGTCAGATCCTTGGGGCTGAAGCTGCTGTGGGTCATATCTATTGGGCAGCAGCTGCTTTACATATGATGTGTGTCAGATCTATGGGGCAGGAGCTGCTGTGGGGCTGATGTGGGTCAGATCTATGGGGCAGGAGCTGCTGCGGGGCTGATGGGGGTCAGATCTATGGGGCAGGAGCTACTGTGGGGCTGATGGGAGTCAGATCTATGGGGCAGGAGCTACTGTGGGGCTGATGGGGGTCAGATCTATGGGGCAGGAGCTACTGTGTGGCTGATGTTGGTCTCATCTACGAGGCAGGAGCTGCTGTGCGACAGATGTAAGTCAGATCTATGGGGCAGGTACTGCTGTGCGACATATGTGGGTCAGATCTATGGGGCAGGATCTGCTGTGGGGCTGATGTGGGAAAGATCTAAGGGGCAGGAGATGCTTTGGGGCAGATGTGGGTCAGATCAATGGGGCAGGAGCTGCTGTGGGGCTGATGTGTGTCAGATCCTTGGGGCGGAAGCTGCTGTGGGTCATATCTATTGGGCAGCAGCTGCTTTACATATGATGTGTGTCAGATCTATGGGGCAGGAGCTGCTGTGGGGCTGCTGTGGGTCAGATCTATGGGGCAGGAGCTGTTGTGGGTCATATCTATTGGGCAGCAGCTGCTTTACATATGATGTGTGTCAGATCTATGGGGCAGGAGCTGCTGTGGGGCTGCTGTGGGTTAGATCTATGGGGCAGGAGCTGCTGTGGGTCATATCTATTGGGCAGCAGCTGCTTTACATATGATGTGTGTCAGATCTATGGGGCAGGAGCTGCTGTGGGGCTGATGTGGGTTAGATCTATGTGGCAGGAGCTGTTGTGGGGCTGATGGGGTCAGATCTATGGGGCAGGAGCTACTGTGGGGCTGATGTTGGTCTGTTCTATGGGGCAGGAGCTGCTGCGGGGCTGATTTGGGTAAGATCTATGGGGCAGAAGCTGCTGTGGGGCTGATGTGCGTTAGATCTAAGGGGCAGGAGCTGTTGTGGGGCTGATGGGGGTCAGATCTATGGGGCAGGAGATGCTGTGGGTCAGATCTATGGGGCAGGAGCTGCTGTGGGGAACATGTGGGTCAGGTCTATGGGGCAGGAGCTGCTGTTGGGCAGATGTGGGTCAGATCTAAGCGTCAGCAGCTGCTGTGGGTCTGATGTGGGTCAGATCTATGGGGCAGGAGCTGCTGTGGGGCTGATGTGGGTAATATCTATGAGGCAGGAACAGATGTGGGCCTGATGTTGGTCAGATTTATGGAGCAGGAGCTGCTGTGTTGCAGATGTGGGTAAGATCTATGGTGCAGGAGCTGCTGTGGGGCAGATGTGGGTCAGATCTATGGTGTAGGAGCTGCTGTGGGGCTGATGTGGGTCAGATCTATGGGGCAGGAGCTGCTGTGGTTAAGATCTATTTGGCAGGATCTGCTGTGGGGAATATTTGGGTCAGATCTATGGGGCAGGAGCTGCAGTGGAGATGATGTACGTCAGATCTATGGGGCAGGAGCTGCTGTGGGGCAGATGTAGGGCTTATCTATGGGGCAGGAGCTGCTGTGAGGCTGATGGGTGTTAGATCTATGGGGAGGAGCTGCTGTGGTGCAGATGTGGGTCAGAGCTATGGGGCCGGAGCTGCAGTGGGGCCGATGGGGGTCAGATCTATGGGGCAGGAGCTACTGTGGGGCTGATGTGGGTCAAATCAATGGGGCAGAGCTGCTCTTGGGAACATGTGGGTCAGATCTATGGGGCAGGAGCTGCTGTGGGGCTGATGTGGGTCAGATCTATGGGGCAGGAGCTACTGTGGGGCTGATGTTGGTCTGATCTATGGGGCAGGAGCTACTGTGCGACAGATGTGGGTCAGATCTATGGGGCAGGTGCTGCTGTGCGACATATGTGGGTCAGATCTATGGGGCAGGATCTGCTGTGGGGCTGATGTGGGAAAGATCTATGGGGCAGGAGATGCTTTAGGGCAGATGTGGGTCAGATCTATGGGGCAGGAGCTGCTGTGGGGCTGATGTGTGTCAGATCCTTGGGGCTGAAGCTGCTGTGGGTCATATCTATTGTGCTGCAGCTGCTTTACATATGATGTGTGTCAGATCTATGGGGCAGGAGCTGCTGTGGGGCTGATGTGGGTTAGATCTATGGGTCAGGAGCTGTTGTGGGGCTGATGGGGGTCAGATCTATGGGGCAGGAGCTACTGTGGGGCACATGTGGGTCAGACCTATGGGGCAGAAGCTGCAGAGGGGATGATGTAGGTCAGATCTATGGGGCAGGAGCTGCTGTGGGGCAGATGAGGGACATATCTATGGTGCAAAATCTGCTGTTGGACTGATGTGGGTCAGATCTATGAGTTTGTAGCTGCTGTGGGGCACATGTGGGTCAGATCTATGGGGCAGGAGCTGCTGTGGGTCAGATTTGGGTCAGATCTATGGGGCAGGAGCTGCTGTGGGTCAGATTTATGAGTCAGGAGCTGCTGTGTGGCTGATGTGGGTCAGATCTATGGGGCAGGAGCTGCTGTGGGGCATATGTGGGTCAGATCTATGGGGCAGGTGCTGCTGTGCGACATATGTGGGTCAGATCTATGGGGCAGGATCTGCTGTGGGGCTGATGTGGGTCAGATCTATGGGGCAAAAGCTGCTGTGGTTAAGATCTATTTGGCAGGATCTGCTGTGGGGAATATTTGGGTCAGATCTATGGGGCAGGAGCTGCTGTGTGGCAAATGTGGGTCAGATCTATGGGGCAGGAGCTGCTGTGGGTCAGATCTATGGGGCAGGAACAGATGTGGGCCTGATGTTGGTCAGATTTATGGAGCAGGAGCTGCTGTGTTGCAGATGTGGGTCAGATCAATGGTGCAGGAGCTGCTGTGGGGCAGATGTAGGGCTTATCTATGGGGCAGGAGCTGCTGTGAGGCTGATGGGTGTTAGATCAATGGGGAGGAGCTGCTGTGGTACAGTTGTGGGTCAGAGCTATGGGGCAGGAGCTGCTGTGTGGCAGATGTGGGTCAGATCTATGGTGTAGGAGCTGCTGTGGGGCTGATGTGGGTCAGATCTATGGGGCAGGTGCTGCTGTGCGACATATGTGGGTCAGATCTATGGGGCAGGATCTGCTGTGGGGCTGATGTGGGAAAGATCTATGGGGCAGGAGATGGTTTGGGGCAGGTGTGGGTAAGATCTATGGGGCAGGAGTTGCTGTGGGGCTGATGTGGGTCAGATCCTTGGGGCTGAAGCTGCTGTGGGTCATATCTATAGGGCAGCAGCTGCTTTACATATGATGTGTGTCAGATCTATGGGGCCGGAGCTGCAGTGGGGCTGATGGGGGTCAGATCTATGGGGCAGGAGCTACTGTGGGGCTGATGTGGGTCAAATCAATGGGGCAGAGCTGCTCTTGGGAACATGTGGGTCAGATCTATGGGGCAGGAGCTGCTGTGGGGCTGATGCGGGTCAGATCTATAGGGCAGGAGCTGCTGTGCGACAGATGTGGGTCAGATCTATGGGGCAGGAGCTGCTGTGGGGCTGATGTGGGTCAGATCCTTGGGGCTGAAGCTGCTGTGGGTCATATCTATTGGGCAGCAGCTGCTTTACATATGATGTGTGTCAGATCTATGGGGCAGGAGCTGCTGTGGGGCTGATGTGGGTTAGATCTATGGGGCAGGAGCTGCTGTTGGGCAGATGTGGGTCAGATCTATGCGTCAGCAGCTGCTGTTGGGCAGATGTGGGTCAGATCTATGGGGCAGGAGCTGCTGTGTTGCAGATGTGGGTCAGATCTATGGGGCAGGTGCTGCTGTGGGGCAGAAGTGGGTAAGATCTATGGGGTAGGAGATGGTGTGTGGCAGATGTGGGTCAGATCTATGGTGTAGGAGCTGCTGTGGGGCTGATGTTGGTCAGATCTATGGGGCAGGAGCTGCTGTGGTTAAGATCTATTTGGCAGGATCTGCTGTGGGGAATATTTGGGTCAGATCTATGGGGCAGGAGCTGCTGTGTGGCAAATGTGGGTCAGATCTATGGGGCAGGAGCTGCTGTGGGTCAGATCTATGGGGCAGGAACAGATGTGGGCCTGATGTTGGTCAGATTTATGGAGCAGGAGCTGCTGTGTTGCAGATGTGGGTCAGATCTATGGTGCAGGAGCTGCTGTGGGGCAGATGTAGGGCATATCTATGGGGCAGGAGCTGCTGTGAGGCTGATGGGTGTTAGATCTATGGGGAGGAGCTGCTGTGGTGCAGATGTGGGTCAGAGCTATGGGGCAGGAGCTGCTGTGTGGCAGATATGGGTCAGATCTATGGTGTAGGAGCTGCTGTGGGGCTGATGTGGGTCAGATCTATGGGGCAGGTGCTGCTGTGCGACATATGTGGGTCAGATCTATGGTGCAGGAGCTGCTGTGGGGCATATGTAGGGCTTATCTATGGGGCAGGAGCTGCTGTGAGGCTGATGGGTGTTAGATCTATGGGGAGGAGCTGCTGTGGGGCACATGTGGGTCAGATCTATGGGCCAGGAGCTGCTGCGGGGCTGATTTGGGTCAGATCTATGGGTCAGCAGCTGCTGTGGCGCACATGTGGGTCAGACCTATGGGGCAGAATCTGCAGAGGGGATGATGTGGGTCAGATCTATGGGGCAGGAGTTGCTGTGGGGCAGATGAGGGACATATCTATGGTGCAAAATATGCTGTTGGACTCATGTGGGTCAGATTTTTGAGTTTGGATCTGCTGTGGGGCACATGTGGGTCAGATCTATGGGCCAGGAGCTGCTGCGGGGCTGATTTGGGTCAGATCTATGGGACAGGAGCTGCTGTGGGGCTGATGTGGGTCAGATCTATGGGGCAGGAGCTGCTGTGGGTCAGATCTATGGGGCAGGAACAGATGTGGGCCTGATGTTGGTCAGATTTATGGAGCAGGAGCTGCTGTGTTGCAGATGTGGGTCAGATCTATGGTGCAGGAGCCGCTGTGGGGCAGATGTAGGGCTTATCTATGGGGCAGGAGCTGCTGTGAGGCTGATGGGTGTTAGATCTATGGGGAGGAGCTGCTGTGGGGCTGATGTGGGTCAGAGCTATGGGGCAGGAGCTGCTGTGTGGCAGATGTGGGTCAGATCTATGGTGTAGGAGCTGCTGTGGGGCTGATGTGGGTCAGATCTACGGGGCAGGAGATGCTTTGGGGCAGATTTTAGTCAGATCTATGTGGCAGGAGCTGCTGTGGGGCTGATGTGTGTCAGATCCTTGGGGCTGAAGCTGCTGTGGGTCATATCTATTGGGAAGCAGTTGCTTTACATATGATGTGTGTCAGATCTATGGGGCAGGAGCTGCTCGGCGGCGGCTGCTAGAGGTCGCTGCCTATGCGGCTCGTTTAGGTCGGCATGGTCTACCCGGCTCCGAGCGGGCCGTGGTGCTCGGCGGCGGCTGCTAGAGGTCGCTGCCTATGCGGCTCGACTAGGTCGGCATGGTCTACCCGGCTCCGAGCGGGCCGTGGTGCTCGGCGGCGGATGCTAGAGGTCGCTGCCTATGCGGCTCGACTAGGTCGACACGGTCTACCCGGCTCTGAGCGGGCCGTGGTGCTCGGCGGCGGCTGCTAGAGGTCTCTGCCTATGCGGCTCGACTAGGTCGGCACGGTCTACCCGGCTCAGGGCAGGCCGTGGTGCTCGGCGACGGCTGCTAGAGGTCGCTGCCTATGCGGCTCGACTAGGTCGGCACGGTCTACCCTGCTCCGAGCGGGCCGTGGTGCTCGGCGGCGGCTGCTAGAGGTCGCTGCCTATGCGGCTTGGCTAGGTCGGCACGGTCTACCCGGCTCCGAGCGGACCGTGGTGCTCGGCGGCGGCGGCTAGGGTTCGCTGCCCGTGCCTCTTGCGTGTAGGTGCCAGGTCTACCCGCTTTCGGCTAGGCTTTGCAGCCCTGTGAGATGGGGGGGCGCTAAAGCTTCGGAGCTTGCTGGGGGGTCTCTGTAGTTTCTTACCTACCGCTACGTCGACGTAGAGCGCCGCTTACCCTCGGCGCCGCTGCCGGTAGTCGGCGCCGTTCTTTTCCGAAGCCGTTTTTTCTTACGCCTTCCGTTTTCGTCTGCAGGAGCGAGCGCGTGCTCGTCTCCAGAGGCGGCAACGAGCGGGCGCAGGCGAGCGCGGTTGAGCGCCGGGCTGTGGATTTTTTCGGTTGCGGCTTCCCGCCGCTCTTTCGCCATCCCTCGCTACGCGGCCTGCCCGCAGTCTGGATTTCCGGCTCGAACGGACCCCGCTCAAGTGCGCCGGCACGGTCCAACCGCTCTAGGCGGGCACCGCTCGGCTCGGACGTTCCTCGGAATCAGCCAATTGTCGCTCCCGTGGCGTCTCCGCAGGCAAAAACGCATAGCCGGCGCCGCAAAGCTCGCGAGCCGCACCGAGCCGGGGAAACCGTGCCGTGGAGCAGCTGTGGGGCTGATGTGGCTGAGATCTATGGGGTAGGAGCTGCTGTGCGGCTGATGTGGGTCAGATCTATGGGCAGGAGCTGATGTAGGGAAGATTTGGGTCTGATCTATGGGTTAGGAACTGCTGTGGTTCAGATCTATGGGGCAGGAGCAGCTGTGGGGCACATGTGGGTCAGATCTATGGGTTAGGTGCTGCTTTGGGGAAAATGTGGGTCAGATCTATGGGGCAGGAGCTGCTGTGGGTCAGATTTGGGTCAGATCTATGGGGCAGGAGCTGCTGTGGGTCAGATTTATGAGTCAGGAGCTGCTGTGTGGCTGATGTGGGTCAGATCTATATGGCAGGAGCTGCTGTGGGGCACATGTGGGTCAGACCTATGGGGCAGAAGCTGCAGAAGGGATGATGTAGGTCAGATCTATGGGGCAGGAGTTGCTGTGGGGCAGATGAGGGACATATCTATGGTGCAAAATCTGCTGTTGGACTGATGTGGGTCAGATCTATGACTTTGGAGCTGCTGTGGGGCACATGTGGGTCAGATCTATGGGCCAGGAGCTGCTGTGGGGCTGATGTGGGTCAGATCTATGGGGCAGGAGCTGCTGAGGTTAAGATCTAATTGGCAGGATCTGCTGTGGGGCAGATTTGGGTCAGATCTATGGGGCAGGAGCTGCTGTGTGGCAAATGTGGGTCAGATCTATGGGGCAGGAGCTGCTGTGGGTCAGATCTATGGGGCAGGAACAGATGTGGGCCTGATGTTGGTCAGATTTATGGAGCAGGAGCTGCTGTGTTGCAGATGTGGGTCAGATCTATGGTGCAGGAGCTGCTGTGGGGCAGATGTAGGGCTTATCTATGGGGCAGGAGCTGCTGTGAGGCTGATGGGTGTTAGATCTATGGGGAGGAGCTGCTGTGGTGCAGATGTGGGTCAGAGCTATGGGGCAGGAGCTGCTGTGTGGCAGATGTGGGTCAGATCTATTGTGTAGGAGCTGCTGTGGGGCTGATGTGGGTCAGTTCTATGGGGCAGGAGTTGCTGTGGGGCAGATGAGGGACATATCTATGGTGCAAAATCTGCTGTTGGACTGATGTGGGTCAGATCTATGAGTTTGGAGCTGCTGTGGGGCACATGTGGGTCAGATCTATGGGCCAGGAGCTGCTGCGGGGCTGATTTGGGTCAGATCTATGGGGCAGGAGCTGCTGTGGTGCTGATGTGGGTCAGATCTATCGGGCAGGAGCTGCTGTGGGTCAGATCTATGGGGCAGGAAGAGATGTGGGCCTGATGTTGGTCAGATTTATGGAGCAGGAGCTGCTGTGTTGCAGATGTGGGTCAGATCTATGGTGCAGGAGCTGCTGTGGGGCAGATGTATGGCTTATCTATGGGGCAGGATCTGCTGTGAGGCTGATGGGTGTTAGATCTATGGGGAGGAGCTGCTGTGGTGCAGATGTGGGTCAGAGCTATGGGGCAGGAGCTGCTGTGTGGCAGATGTGGGTCAGATCTATGGTGTAGGAGCTGCTGTGGGGCTGATGTGGGTCAGATCTATGGGGCAGGAGATGCTTAGGGGCAGTTTTTAGTCAGATCTATGGGGCAGGAGTTGCTGTGGGTCTGATGTGGGTCACATCCTTGGGGCTGAAGCTGCTGTGGGTCATATCTATTGGGCAGCAGCTGCTTTACATATGATGTGTGTCAGATCTATGGGGCAGGAGCTGCTCAGCGGCGGCTTCTAGAGGTCGCTGCCTATGCGGCTCGACTAGGTCGGCACGGTCTACCCGCCTCCGAGCGGACCGTGGAGCTCGGCGGCGGCTGCTAGAGGTCGCTGCCTATGCGGCTCGACTAGGTCGGCATGGTCTACCCGGCTCAGGGCGTGCCGTGCTGCTCGGCGGCGGCTGCTAGAGGTCGTTGCCTATGCGGCTCGACTAGGTCGGCACGGTCTACCCGGCTCTGAGCGGGCCGTGGTGCTCGGCGGCGGCTGCTAGGGGTCGCTGCCTATGCGGCTCGACTAGGTCGGCACGGTCTACCCGGCTCAGAGCGGGCCGTGGTGCTCGGCGGCGGCTGCTAGAGGTCGCTGCCTATGCGGCTCGCCTAGGTCGGCACGGTCTACCCGGCTCCGAGCAGGCCGTGGTGCTCGGCGGCGGCTGCTAGAGGTCGCTGCCTATGCGGCTCGACTAGGTCGGCACGGTCTAACCCAGCTCCGAGCCAGCCGTGGTGCTCGGCGGCGGCTGCTATATGTCGCTGCCTATGCGGCTCGCCTAGGTCGGCACGGTCTACCCGGCTCCGAGCGGGCCGTGGTGCTCGGCGGCGGCTGCTAGAGGTCGCTGCCTATGCGGCTCGACTAGGTCGGCACGGTCTACCCGGCTCCGAGCGGGCCGTGGTGCTCGGCGGCGGCTGCTAGAGGTCGCTGCCTATGCGGCTCGACTAGGTCGGCACGGTCTACCCGGCTCCGAGCGGGCCGTGGTGCTCCGCGGCGGCTGCTAGAGGTCGCTGCCTATGCAACTCGCCTAGGTCGGCACGGTCTACCCGGCTCAGGGCGTGCCGTGCTGCTCGGCGGCGGCTGCTAGAGGTCGCTGCCTATGCGGCTCGACTAGGTCGGCACGGTCTAACCCGGCTCCGAGCGAGCCGTGGTGCTCGGCGGCGGCTGCTATATGTCGCTGCCTATGCGGCTCGCCTAGGTCGGCACGGTCTACCCGACTCTGAGCGGGCCGTGGTGCTTGGCGGCGGCTGCTAGAGGTCGCTGCCTATGCGGCTCGACTAGGTCGGCACGGTCTTCCCGGCTCCGAGCGGGCCGTGGTGCTTGGCGGCGGCTGCTAGAGGTCGCTGCCTATGCGGCTCGACCAGGTCGGCACGGTCTACCCGGCTCCGAGTGGGCCGTGGTGCTCGGCGGTGGCTGCTAGAGGTCGCTGCCTATGCGGCTCGCCTAGGTCGGCACGGTCTACCCGGCTCAGGGCGTGCCGTGCTGCTCGGCGGCGGCTGCTAGAGGTCGTTGCCTATGCGGCTCGACTAGGTCGGCACGGTCTACCCGGCTCCGAGCGGGCCGTGGTGCTCGGCGGCGGCTGCTAGAGGTCGCTGCCTATGCAGCTCGCCTAGGACGGCACGGTCTACCCGGCTCCGAGCGGGCCGTGGTGCTCGGCGGCGGATGCTAGAGGTCGCTGCCTATGCGGCTCGACTAGGTCGGCACGGTCTACCCGGCTCCGAGCGGGCCGTGGTGCTCCGCGGCGGCTGCTATATGTCGCTGCCTATGCGGCTCGCCTAGGTCGGCACGGTCTACCCGGCTCCGAGCGGGCCGTGGTGCTCGGCGGCGGCTGCTAGAGGTCGCTGCCTATGCGGCTCGACCAGGTCGGCACGGTCTACCCGGCTCCGAGCGGGCCGTGCTGCTCGGCGGTGGCTGCTAGAGGTCGCTGCCTATGCGGCTCGCCTAGGTCGGCACGGTCTACCCGGCTCAGGGCGTGCCGTGCTGCTCGGCGGCGGCTGCTAGAGGTCGTTGCCTATGCGGCTCGACTAGGTCGGCACGGTCTACCCGGCTCCAAGTGGGCCGTGGTGCTCGGCGGCGGCTGCTAGAGGTCGCTGCCTATGCGGCTCGACTAGGTCGGCACGGTCTACCCGGCTCCGAGCGGGCCGTGGTGCTCGGCGGCGGCTGCTAGAGGTCGCTGCCTATGCGGCTCGCCTAGGTCGGCACGGTCTGCCAGGCTCAGGGCGTGCCGTGCTGCTCGGCGACGGCTGCTAGAGGTCGCTGCCTATGCGGCTCGACTAGGTCGGCACGGTCTAACCCGGCTCCGAGCGAGCCGTGGTGCTCGGCGGCGGCTGCTAGAGGTCGCTGCCTATGCAGCTCGCCTAGGTCGGCACGGTCTACCCGGCTCCGAGCGGGCCGTGGTGCTCGGCGGCGGCTGCTAGAGGTCGCTGCCTATGCGGCTCGACTAGGTCGGCACGGTCTACCCGGCTCCGAGCGGAACGTGGTACTCGGCGGCGGCGGCTAGGGGTCGCTGCCCGTGCCGCTTTCGTGTAGCTGCCAGGTCTGCCCGCTTTCGGCTAGGCTTTGCCGCCCTGTGAGATGGGGGGGCGCTAAAGCTCCGGAGCTTGCTGGGGGGTCGCTGTAGTTTCTTACCTACCGCTACGTCGACGTAGAGCGCCGCTTACCCTCGGCGCCGCAGCCGGTAGTCGGCGCCGTTCTTTTCCGATGCCGTTTTTTCTTACGCCTTCCGTTTTCGTCTGCAGGAGCGAGCGCGTGCTCGTCTCCAGAGGCGGCAACGAGCGGGCGCAGGCGAGCGCGGTTGAGCGCCGGGCTGTGGATTTTTTCGGTTGCGGCTTCCCGCCGCTCTTTCGCCATCCCTCGCTACGCGGCCTGCCCGCAGTCCGGATTTCCGGCTCGAACGGACCCCGCTCAAGTGCACCGGCACGGTCCAACCGCTCCCGGCGGGCACCGCTCGGCTCGGACGTTCCTCGGAATCAGCCAAATGTCGCTCCCGTGGCGTCTCCGCAGGCAAAAACGCATAGCCGGCGCCGCAAAGCTCGCGAGCCGCACCGAGCCGGGGAAACCGTGCCGTGGAGCAGCTGTGGGGCTGATGTGGGTGAGATCTATGGGGTAGGAGCTGCTGTGCGGCTGATGTGGGTCAGATCTATGGGCAGGAGCTGATGTAGGGAAGATTTGGGTCTGATCTATGGGTTAGGAACTGCTGTGGTTCAGATCTATGGGGCAGGAGCAGCTGTGGGGCACATGTGGGTCAGAACTATGGGTTAGGTGCTGCTTTGGGGAAAATGTGGGTCAGATCTATGGGGCAGGAGCTGCTGTGGGTCAGATTTGGGTCAGATCTATGGGGCAGGAGCTGCTGTGGGTCAGATTTCAGAGTCAGGAGCTGCTGTGTGGCTGATGTTGGTCAGATCTATGGGGAAGGAGCTGCTGTGGGGCACATGTGGGTCAGACCTATGGGGCAGGAGCTGCTGTGCGACATATGTGGGTCAGATCTATGGGGCAGGAGTTGCTGTGGGGCAGATGAGGGACATATCTATGGTGCAAAATCTGCTGTTGGACTGATGTGGGTCAGATCTATGAGTTTGGAGCTGCTGTGGGGAACATGTGGGTCAGATCTATGGGCCAGGAGCTGCTGCGGGGCTGATTTGGGTCAGATCTATGGGGCAGGAGCTGCTGTGGGGCTGATGTGGGTCAGATCTATGGGGCAGGAGCTGCTGTGGGTCAGATCTATGGGGCAGGAACAGATGTGGGCCTGATGTTGGTCAGATTTATGGAGCAGGAGCTGCTGTGTTGCAGATGTGGGTCAGATCTATGGTGCAGGAGCTGCTGTGGGGCAGATGTATGGCTTATCTATGGGGCAGGATCTGCTGTGAGGCTGATGGGTGTTAGATCTATGGGGAGGAGCTGCTGTGGTGCAGATGTGGGTCAGAGCTATGGGGCAGGAGCTGCTGTGTGGCAGATGTGGGTCAGATCTATGGTGTAGGAGCTGCTGTGGGGCTGATGTGGGTCAGATCTATGGGGCAGGAGATGCTTTGGGGCAGATTTTAGTCAGATCTATGGGGCAGGAGTTGCTGTGGGTCTGATGTGGGTCAGATCCTTGGGGCTGAAGCTGGTGTGGGTCATATCTATTGGGCAGCAGCTGCTTTACATATGATGTGTGTCAGATCTATGGGGCAGGAGCTGCTGTGTGGGAAATGTGGCTCAGATCTATGGGGCAGGAGCTGCTGTGGGTCAGATCTATGGGGCAGGAACAGATGTGGGCCTGATGTTTGTCAGATTTATGGAGCAGGAGCTGCTGTGTTGCAGATGTGGGTCAGATCTATGGTGCAGAAGCTGCTGTGGGGCAGATATAAAGCATATCTAGGGGGCAGGAGCTGCTGTGAGGCTGCTGGGTATTAGATCTATGGAAAGCAGCTGCTGTGGTGCAGATGTGGGTCAGAGCTATGGGGCAGGAGCTGCTGTGTGGCAGATTTGGGTCAGATCTATGGTGTAGGAGCTGCTGTGGGGCTGATGTGGGTCAGATCTATGGGGCAGGAGATGCTTAGGGGCAGTTTTTAGTCAGATCTATGGGGCAGGAGTTGCTGTGGGTCTGATGTGGGTCACATCCTTGGGGCTGAAGCTGCTGTGGGTCATATCTATTGGGCAGCAGCTGCTTTACATATGATGTGTGTCAGATCTATGGGGCAGGAGCTGCTCAGCGGCGGCTTCTAGAGGTCGCTGCCTATGCGGCTCGACTAGGTCGGCACGGTCTACCCGCCTCCGAGCGGACCGTGGAGCTCGGCGGCGGCTGCTAGAGGTCGCTGCCTATGCGGCTCGACTAGGTCGGCATGGTCTACCCGGCTCAGGGCGTGCCGTGCTGCTCGGCGGCGGCTGCTAGAGGTCGTTGCCTATGCGGCTCGACTAGGTCGGCACGGTCTACCCGGCTCTGAGCGGGCCGTGGTGCTCGGCGGCGGCTGCTAGGGGTCGCTGCCTATGCGGCTCGACTAGGTCGGCACGGTCTACCCGGCTCAGAGCGGGCCGTGGTGCTCGGCGGCGGCTGCTAGAGGTCGCTGCCTATGCGGCTCGCCTAGGTCGGCACGGTCTACCCGGCTCCGAGCAGGCCGTGGTGCTCGGCGGCGGCTGCTAGAGGTCGCTGCCTATGCGGCTCGACTAGGTCGGCACGGTCTACCCGGCTCCGAGCGGAACGTGGTACTCGGCGGCGGCGGCTAGGGGTCGCTTCCCGTGCCTCTTGCGTGTAGCTGCCAGGTCTACCCGCTTTCGGCTAGGCTTTGCAGCCCTGTGAGATGGGGGGGCGCTAAAGCTTCGGAGCTTGCTGGGGGGTCGCTGTAGTTTCTTACCTACCGCTACGTCGATGTAGAGCGCCGCTTACCCTCGGCGCCGCAGCCGGTAGTCGGCGCCGTTCTTTTCCGATGCCGTTTTTTCTTACGCCTTCCGTTTTCGTCTGCAGGAGCGAGCGCGTGCTCGTCTCCAGAGGCGGCAACGAGCGGGCGCAGGCGAGCGCGGTTGAGCGCCGGGCTGTGGATTTTTTCGGTTGCGGCTTCCCGCCGCTCTTTCGCCATCCCTCGCTACGCGGCCTGCCCGCAGTCCGGATTTCCGGCTCGAACGGACCCCGCTCAAGTGCACCGGCACGGTCCAACCGCTCCCGGCGGGCACCGCTCGGCTCGGACGTTCCTCGGAATCAGCCAAATGTCGCTCCCGTGGCGTCTCCGCAGGCAAAAACGCATAGCCGGCGCCGCAAAGCTCGCGAGCCGCACCGAGCCGGGGAAACCGTGCCGTGGAGCAGCTGTGGGGCTGATGTGGGTGAGATCTATGGGGTAGGAGCTGCTGTGCGGCTGATGTGGGTCAGATCTATGGGCAGGAGCTGATGTAGGGAAGATTTGGGTCTGATCTATGGGTTAGGAACTGCTGTGGTTCAGATCTATGGGGCAGGAGCAGCTGTGGGGCACATGTGGGTCAGAACTATGGGTTAGGTGCTGCTTTGGGGAAAATGTGGGTCAGATCTATGGGGCAGGAGCTGCTGTGGGTCAGATTTGGGTCAGATCTATGGGGCAGGAGCTGCTGTGGGTCAGATTTCAGAGTCAGGAGCTGCTGTGTGGCTGATGTTGGTCAGATCTATGGGGAAGGAGCTGCTGTGGGGCACATGTGGGTCAGACCTATGGGGCAGGAGCTGCTGTGCGACATATGTGGGTCAGATCTATGGGGCAGGAGTTGCTGTGGGGCAGATGAGGGACATATCTATGGTGCAAAATCTGCTGTTGGACTGATGTGGGTCAGATCTATGAGTTTGGAGCTGCTGTGGGGAACATGTGGGTCAGATCTATGGGCCAGGAGCTGCTGCGGGGCTGATTTGGGTCAGATCTATGGGGCAGGAGCTGCTGTGGGGCTGATGTGGGTCAGATCTATGGGGCAGGAGCTGCTGTGGGTCAGATCTATGGGGCAGGAACAGATGTGGGCCTGATGTTGGTCAGATTTATGGAGCAGGATCTGCTGTGTTGCAGATGTGGGTCAGATCTATGGTGCAGGAGCTGCTGAGGGGCAGATATAGGGCATATCTATGGGGCAGGAGCTGCTGTGAGGCTGATGGGTGTTAGATCTATGGGGAGGAGCTGCTGTGGTGCAGATGTGGGTCAGAGCTATGGGGCAAGAGCTGCTGTGGGGCAGAAGTGGGTAAGATCTATGGGGCAGGAGCTGCTGTGTGGCAGATGTGGATCAGATATATGGGGCAGGAGCTGCTGTGGGTCAGATTTGGGTCAGATCTATGGGGCAGGAGCTGCTGTGGGGCTGATGTGGGTTAGATCTATGGGGCAGGAGCTGTAGTGGGGCTGATGGGGGTCAGATCTATGGGGCTGGATCTGCTGTGGGGCTGATGTGGGAAAGATCTATGGGGCAGGAGATGGTTTGGGGCAGATGTGGGTCAGATCTATAAGGCAGGAGTTGCTGTGGGGCTGATGTGCGTCAGATCCTTGGGGCTGATGCTGCTGTGGGTCATATCTATTGGGCAGCAGCAGCTTTACATATGATGTGTGTCAGATATATGGGGCAGGGGATACTGTGGGGCTGATGTTGGTCTGATCTATGGGGCAGGAGCTGCTGCGGGGCTGATTTGGGTCAGATCTATGGGGAAGGAGCTACTGTGGGGCAGATGGGGTTCAGGTCTATGGGGCAGGAGCTACTGTGGGGCTGATGGGGGTCTGATCTATGGGGCAGGAGCTGCTGTGCGACAGATGTGGGTCAGATCTATGGGGCAGGTGCTGCTGTGCGACAGATGTGGGTCAGATCTATTGGGCAGGAGCTGCTGTGGGGCTGATGTGGGAAAGATCTATGGGGCAGGAGATGCTTTGGGCAGATGTGTGTCAGATCTATGGGGCAGGAGTTGCTGTGGGGCTGATGTGTGTCAGATCCTTGGGGCTGAAGCTGCTGTGGGTCAAATCTATTGGGCAGCAGCTGCTTTACATATGATGTGTGACAGATCTATGGGGCAGGAGCTGCTGTGGGGCTGATGTGGGTTAGATCTATGGGGCAGAAGCTGTTGTGGGGCTGATGGGGGTCAGATCTATGGGGCAGGAGCTACTGTGGGGCACATGTGGGTCAGACCTATGGGGCAGAATCTGAAGAGGGGATGATGTAGGTCAGATCTATGGGGCAGGAGTTGCTGTGGGGCAGATGAGGGACATATCTATGGTGCAAAATCTGCTGTTGGACTGATGAGGGTCAGATCTATGAGTTTGGAGCTGCTGTGGGGCACATGTGGGTCAGATCTATGGGCCAGGATCTGCTGCGGGGCTGATTTGGGTCAGATCTATAAGGCAGGAGCTGCTGTGGGGCTGATGTGGGTCAGATCTATGGGGCAGGAGCTGCTGTGGGTCAGATCTATGGGGCAGGAACAGATGTGGGCCTGTTGTTGGTCAGATTTATGGAGCAGGAGCTGCTGTGTTGCAGATGTGGGTCAGATCTATGGTGCAGGAGCTGCTGTGGGGCAGATATAGGGCATATCTATGGGGCACAAGCTGCTGTGAGGCTGATGGGTGTTAGATCTATGGGGAGGAGCTGCTGTGGTGCAGAAGTGGGTAAGATCTATCGGGTAGAAGATGGTGTGTGGAAGATGTGGGTCAGATCTATGGGGCAGGAGCTGCTGTGCGACAGATGTGGTTCAGATCTATGGGGCAGGAGCTGCTGTGGGGCTGATGTGGGTCAGGTCCTTGGGTCTGAAGCTGCTGTGCATCATATCTATTGGGCAGCAGCTGCTTTACATATGATGTGTGTCAGATCTATGGGGCAGGAGCTGCTGTGGGCCTGATGTGGGTTAGATCTACGGGGCAGGAGCTGTTGTGGGGCTGATGGGGGTCAGATCTATGGGGCAGGAGCTACTGTGCGGCTGATGGGGGTCAGATCTATGGGGCAGGAGCTACTGTGGGGCTGATGTTGGTCTCATCTATGGGGCAGGAGCTGCTGTGCGACAGATGTGTGTCAGATCTATGGGGCAGGTGCTGCTCTGCGACATATGTGTGTCATATCTATGGGGCAGGATCTGCTGTGGGGCTGATGTGGGAAAGATCTATGGGGCAGGAGATGCTTTGGGGCAGATGTGGGTCAGATCTATGGGGCAGGAGCTGCTGTGGGGCTGATGTGGGTCAGATCCTTGGGGCTGAAGCTGCTGTGGGTCATATCTAATGGGCTGCAGCTGCTTTACATATGATGTGTGTCAGATCTATGGGGCAGGAGCTGCTGTGGGGCTGATGTTGGTCTGATCTATGGGGCAGGAGCTGCTGCGGGGCTGATGGGGGTCAGATCTATGGGGCAGGAGCTGCTGTGGGGCAGATGTAGGGCTTATCTATGGAGCAGGAGCTGCTGTGAGGCTGATGGGTGTTAGATCTATGGGGAGGAGCTGCTGTGGTGCAGATGTGGGTCAGAGCTATGGGGCAGGAGCAGCTGTGGGTCAGAAGTGGGTAAGATCTATGGGGTAGGAGATGGTGTGTGGCAGATGTGGGTCAGATCTATGGTGTAGGAGCTGCTGTGGGGCTGACGTGGGTCAGATCTATGGGGCAGGAGCTGCTGTGGTTAAGATCTATTTGGCAGGATCTGCTGTGGGGCAGATTTGGGTCAGATCTATGGGGCAGGAGCTGCAGTGGAGATGATGTACGTCAGATCTATGGGGCAGGAGCTGCTGTGGGGCTGCTGTGGGTTAGATCTATGGGGCAGGAGCTGTTGTGGGTCATATCTATTGGGCAGCAGCTGCTTTACATATGATGTGTGTCAGATCTATGGGGCCGGAGCTGCAGTGGGGCTGATGGGGGTCAGATCTATGGGGCAGGAGCTACTGTGGGGCTGATGTGGGTCAAATCAATGGGGCAGAGCTGCTCTTGGGAACATGTGGTTCAGATCTATGGGGCAGGAGATGCTGTGGGTCGGATCTATGGGGCAGGAGCTGCTGTGGGGAATATGTGGGTCAGGTCTATGGGGCAGGAGCTGCTGTGGGGCAGATGTGGGCAGATCTATGGGGCAGGAGCTACTGTGGGTCAGATCTATGGGGCAGGAACAGATGTGGGCCTGATGTTGGTCAGATTTATGGAGCAGGAGCTGCTGTGTTGCAGATGTGGTTCAGATCTATGGTGCAGGAGCTGCTGTGGGGCAGATGTGGGCAGATCTATGGGGCTGGAGATGCTGTGGGTCAGATCTATGGGGCAGGAGCTGCTGTGGGGAACATGTGGGTCAGGTCTATGGGGCAGGAGCTGCTGTGCAGCTGATGTGGGTCAGATCTATGCGTCAGCAGCTGCTGTGGGTCTGATGTGGGTCAGATCTATGGGGCAGGAGCTGCTGTGCAGCTGATGTGGGTCAGATCTATGGGCAGGAGCTGATGTAGGGAAGATTTGGCTCTGATCTATGGGTTAGGAACTGCTGTGGTTCAGATCTATGGGGCAGGAGCAGCTGTGGGGCACATGTGGGTCAGATCTATGGGTTAGGTGCTGCTTTGGGGAAAATGTGGGTCAGATCTATGGGGCAGGAGCTGCTGTGGGTCAGATTTGGGTCAGATCTATGGGGCAGGAGCTGCTGTGGGTCAGATTTATGAGTCAGGAGCTGCTGTGTGGCTGATGTGGGTCAGATCTATGGGGCAGGAGCTGCTGTGGGGCATATGTGGGTCAGATCTATGGGGCAGGTGCTGCTGTGCGACATATGTGGGTCAGATCTATGGGGCAGGATCTGCTGTGGGGCTGATGTGGGAAAGATCTATGGGGCAGGAGATGGTTTGGGGCAGATGTGGGTCAGATCTATGGGGCAGGAGCTGCTGTGGGGCTGATGTGGGTCAGATCCTTGGGGCTGAAGCTGCTGTGGGTCATATCTATTGGGCAGCAGCTGCTTTACATATGATGTGTGTCAGATCTATGGGGCAGGAGATACTGTGGGGCTGATGTTGGTCTGATCTATGGGGCAGGAGCTGTTGTGGGGCTGATTTGAGTCAGATCTATGGGGAAGGAGCTGCTGTGGGGCTGATGTAGGTTAGATCTATGGGGCAAGAGCTGTTGTGGGGCTGATGGGGGTCAGATCTATGGGGAAGGAGCTACTGTGGGGCTGATGGGGTTCAGGTCTATGGGGCAGGAGCTACTGTGGGGCTGATGTGGGCAGATCTATGGGGCAGGAGCTACTGTGGGTCAGATCTATGGGGCAGGAACAGATGTGGGCCTGATGTTGGTCAGATTTATGGAGCAGGAGCTGCTGTGTTGCTGATGTGGTTCAGATCTATGGTGCAGGAGCTGCTGTGGGGCAGATGTGGGCAGATCTATGGGGCTGGAGATGCTGTGGGTCAGATCTATGGGGCAGGAGCTGCTGTGGGGAACATGTGGGTCAGGTCTATGGGGCAGGAGCTGCTGTGCAGCTGATGTGGGTGAGATCTATGCGTCAGCAGCTGCTGTGGGTCTGATGTGGGTCAGATCTATGGGGCAGGAGCTGCTGTGCAGCTGATGTGGGTCAGATCTATGGGCAGGAGCTGATGTAGGGAAGATTTGGGTCTGATCTATGGGTTAGGAACTGCTGTGGTTCAGATCTATGGGGCAGGAGCAGCTGTGGGGCACATGTGGGTCAGATCTATGGGTTAGGTGCTGCTTTGGGGAAAATGTGGGTCAGATCTATGGGGCAGGAGCTGCTGTGGGTCAGATTTGGGTCAGATCTATGGGGCAGGAGCTGCTGTGGGTCAGATTTATGAGTCAGGAGCTGCTGTGTGGCTGATGTGGGTCAGATCTATGGGGCAGGTGCTGCTGTGCGACATATGTGGGTCAGATCTATGGGGCAGGATCTGCTGTGGGGCTGATGTGGGAAAGATCTATGGGGCAGGAGATGGTTTGGGGCAGATGTGGGTCAGATCTATGGGGCAGGAGCTGCTGTGGGGCTGATGTGGGTCAGATCCCTGGGGCTGAAGCTGCTGTGGGTCATATCTATTGGGCAGCAGCTGCCTTACATATGATGTGTGTCAGATCTATGGGGCAGGAGATACTGTGGGGCTGATGTTGGTCTGATCAATGGGGCAGGAGCTGTTGTGGGGCTGATTTGGGTCAGATCTATGGGGAAGGAGCTGCTGTGGGGCTGATGTAGGTTAGATCTATGGGGCAAGAGCTGTTGTGGGGCTGATGGGGGTCAGATCTATGGGGAAGGAGCTACTGTGGGGCTGATGGGGTTCAGGTCTATGGGGCAGGAGCTACTGTGGGGCTGATGTTGGTCTGATCTATGGGGCAGGAGCTGCTGTGCGACAGATGTGGGTCAGATCTATGGGGCAGGTGCTGCTGTGCGACATATGTGGGTCAGATCTATGGGGCAGGATCTGCTGTGGGGCTGATGTGGGAAAGATCTATGGGGCAGGAGCTGTTGCGGGGCTGATGGGGGTCAGATCTATGGGGCAGGAGCTACTGTGGGGCACATGTGGGTCAGACCTATGGGGCAGAAGCTGCAGAGGGGATGATGTGGGTCAGATCTATGGGGCAGGAGTTGCTGTGGGGCAGATGAGGGACATATCTATGGTGCAAAATCTGCTGTTGGACTGATGTGGGTCAGATCTATGAGTTTGGAGCTGCTGTGGGGCACATGTGGGTCAGATCTATGGGCCAGGAGCTGCTGCGGGGCTGATTTGGGTCAGATCTATGAGGCAGGAGCTGCTGTGGGGCTGATGTGGGTCAGATCTATGGGGCAGGAGCTGCTGTGGTTAAGATCTATTTGGCAGGATCTGCTGTCGGGCAAATTTGGGTCAGATCTATGGGGCAAGAGCTGCTGTGTGGCAAATGTGGGTCAGATCTATGGGGCAGGAGCTGCTGTGGGTCAGATCTATGGGGCAGGAACAGATGTGGGCCTGATGTTGGTCAGATTTATGGAGCAGGAGCTGCTGTGTTGCAGATGTAGGGCTTATCTATGGGGCAGGAGCTGCTGTGATGCTGATGGGTGTTAGATCTATGGGGAGGAGCTGCTGTGGTGCAGATGTGGGTCAGAGCTATGGGGCAGGAGCTGCTGTGTGGCAGATGTGGGTCAGATCTATGGTGTAGGAGCTGCTGTGGTGCTGATGTGGGTCAGATCTATGGGGCAGGTGCTGCTGTGCGACAAATGTGGGTCAGATCTATGGGGCAGGATCTGCTGTGGAGCTGATGTGGGAAAGATCTATGGGGCAGGAGATGTTTTGGGGCAGATGTGGGTCAGATCTATGGTGCAGGAGCTGCTGTGGGGCAGATATAAGGCATATCTATGGGGCAGGAGCTGCTGTGAGGCTGATGGGTGTTAGATCTATGGGGAGGAGCTGCTGTGGTGCAGATGTGTGTCAGAGCTATGGTGCAGGAGCTGCTGTGGGACAGAAGTGTGTAAGATCTATGGGGTAGGAGATGGTGTGTGGCATATGTGGGTCAGATCTATGGTGTAGGAGCTGCTTTGGGGCTGATGTGGGTGAGATCTATGGTGTAGGAGCTGCTGTGGGACTGATTTGGGTCAGATCTATGGGCAGGAGCTGATGTAGGGAAGATTTGGGTCTGATCTATGGGTTAGGAACTGCTGTGGTTCAGATCTATGGGGCAGGAGCAGCTGTGGGGCACATGTGGGTCAGATCTATGGGTTAGGTGCTGCTTTGGGGAAAATGTGGGTCAGATCTATGGGGCAGGAGCTGCTGTGGGTCAGATGTGGGTCAGATCTATGGGGCAGGAGCTGCTGTGGGGCATATGTGGGTCAGATCTATGGGGCAGGTGCTGCTGTGCGACATGTGGGTCAGATCTATGGGGCAGGATCTGCTGTGGGGCTGATGTGGGAAAGATCTATGGGGCAGGAGATGGTTTGGGGCAGATGTGGGTCAGATCTATGGGGCAGGAGATGCTGTGGGGCTTATGTGGGTCAGATCCTTGGGGCTGAAGCTGCTGTGGGTCATATCTATTGGGCAGCAGCTGCTTTACATATGATGTGTGTCAGATCTATGGGGCAGGAGATACTGTGGGGCTGATGTTGGTCTGATCTATGGGGCAGGAGCTGTTGTGGGGCTGATTTGGGTCAGATCTATGGGGAAGGAGCTGCTGTGGGGCTGATGTAGGTTAGATCTATGGGGCAAGAGCTGTTGTGGGGCTGATGGGGGTCAGATCTATGGGGAAGGAGCTACTGTGGGGCTGATGGGGTTCAGGTCTATGGGGCAGGAGCTACTGTGGGGCTGATGTTGGTCTGATCTATGGGGCAGGAGCTGCTGTGCGACAGATGTGGGTCAGATCTATGGGGCAGGTGCTGCTGTGCGACATATGTGGGTCAGATCTATGGGGCAGGATCTGCTGTGGGGCTGATGTGGGAAAGATCTATGGGGCAGGAGCTGTTGCGGGGCTGATGGGGGTCAGATCTATGGGGCAGGAGCTACTGTGGGGCACATGTGGGTCAGACCTATGGGGCAGAAGCTGCAGAGGGGATGATGTGGGTCAGATCTAAGGGGCAGGAGCTGCTGTGGGGCAGATATGGGTCAGATCTATGGGGCAGGATCTGCTGTGGGGCAGATTTGGGTCAGATCTATGGGGCAGAAGCTGCTGTGGGGCTGATGTGGGTCAGATCTAAGGGGCAGGAGCTGCTGTGGGGCAGATATGGGTCAGATCTATGGGGCAGGATCTGCTGTGGGGCAGATTTGGGTCAGATCTATGGGGCAGAAGCTGCTGTGGGGCTGATGTGGGTCAGATCTATGGGGCAGGAGCTGCTGTGTGGCAAATGTGGGTCAGATCTATGGGGCAGGAGCTGCTGTGGGTCAGATCTATGGGGCAGGAACAGATGTGGGCCTGATGTTGGTCAGATTTATGGAGCAGGAGCTGCTGTGTTGCAGATGTAGGGCTTATCTATGGGGCAGGAGCTGCTGTGATGCTGATGGGTGTTAGATCTACGGGGAGGAGCTGCTGTGGTGCAGATGTGGGTCAGAGCTATGGGGCAGGAGCTGCTGTGTGGCAGATGTGGGTCAGATCTATGGTGTAGGAGCTGCTGTGGGGCTGATGTGGGTCAGATCTATGGGGCAGGTGCTGCTGTGCGACATATGTGGGTCAGATCTATGGGGCAGGATCTGCTGTGGGGCTGATGTGGGTCAGACCTATGGGGCAGGAGATGTTTTGGGGCAGATGTGGGTCAGATCTATGGTGCAGGAGCTGCTGTGGGGCAGATATAAGGCATATCTATGGGGCAGGAGCTGCTGTGAGGCTGATGGGTGTTAGATCTATGGGGAGGAGCTGCTGTGGTGCAGATGTGGGTCAGAGCTATGGTGCAGGAGCAGCTGTGGGACAGAAGTGGGTAAGATCTATGGGGTAGGAGATGGTGTGTGGCATATGTGGGTCAGATCTATGGTGTAGGAGCTGCTGTGGGGCTGATGTGGGTGAGATCTATGGTGTAGGAGCTGCTGTGGGGATGATTTGGGTCAGATCTATGGGCAGGAGCTGATGTAGGGAAGATTTGGGTCTGATCTATGGGTTAGGAACTGCTGTGGTTCAGATCTATGGGGCAGGAGCAGCTGTGGGGCACATGTGGGTCAGATCTATGGGTTAGGTGCTGCTTTGGGGAAAATGTGGGTCAGATCTATGGGGCAGGAGCTGCTGTGGGTCAGATTTATGAGTCAGGAGCTGCTGTGTGGCTGATGTGGGTCAGATCTATGGGGCAGGAGCTGCTGTGGGGCATATGTGGGTCAGATCTATGGGGCAGGTGCTGCTGTGCGACATGTGGGTCAGATCTATGGGGCAGGATCTGCTGTGGGGCTGATGTGGGAAAGATCTATGGGGCAGGAGATGGTTTGGGGCAGATGTGGGTCAGATCTATGGGGCAGGAGATGCTGTGGGGCTTATGTGGGTCAGATCCTTGGGGCTGAAGCTGCTGTGGGTCATATCTATTGGGCAGCAGCTGCTTTACATATGATGTGTGTCAGATCTATGGGGCAGGAGCTGCTCGGCGGCGGCTGCTAGAGGTCGCTGCCTATGCGGCTCGACTAGGTCTGCACGGTCTACCCGGCTCCGAGCGGGCCGTGGTGCTCGGCGGCGGCTGCTAGAGGTCGCTGCCTATGCGTCTTGACTAGGTCGGCACGGTCTACCCGGCTCCGAGCGGACCGTTGTGCTCGGTGGCGGCGGCTAGGGGTCGCTGCCCGTGCCTCTTGCGTGTAGCTGCCAGGTCTACCCGCTTTCGGCTAGGCTTTGCAGCCCTGTGAGATGGGGGGGCGCTAAAGCTTCGGAGCTTGCTGGGGGGTCGCTGTAGTTTCTTACCTACCGCTACGTCAACGTAGAGCGCCGCTTACCCTCGGCGCCGCTGCCGGTAGTCGGCGCCGTTCTTTTCCGAAGCCGTTTTTTCTTACGCCTTCCGTTTTCGTCTGCAGGAGCGAGCGCGTGCTCGTCTCCAGAGGCGGCAACGAGCGGGCGCAGGCGAGCGCGGTTGAGCGCCGGGCTGTGGATTTTTTCGGTTGCGGCTTCCCGCCGCTCTTTCGCCATCCCTCGCTACGCGGCCTGCCCGCAGTCCGGATTTCCGGCTCGAACGGACCCCGCTCAAGTGCGCCGGCACGGTCCAACCGCTCCCGGCGGGCACCGCTCGGCTCGGACGTTCCTCGGAATCAGCCAAATGTCGCTCCCGTGGCGTCTCCGCAGGCAAAAACGCATAGCCGGCGCCGCAAAGCTCGCGAGCCGCACCGAGCCGGGGAAACCGTGCCGTGGAGCAGCTGTGGGGCTGATGTGGGTGAGATCTATGGGGTAGGAGCTGCTGTGCGGCTGATGTGGGTCAGATCTATGGGCAGGAGCTGATGTAGGGAAGATTTGGGTCTGATCTATGGGTTAGGAACTGCTGTGGTTCAGATCTATGGGGCAGGAGCAGCTGTGGGGCACATGTGGGTCAGATCTATGGGTTAGGTGCTGCTTTGGGGAAAATGTGGGTCAGATCTATGGGGCAGGAGCTGCTGTGGGGCTGATGTGGGTCAGATCTATGGGGCAGGAGCTGCTGTGGGTCAGATCTATGGGGCAGGAACAGATGTGGGCCTGATGTTGGTCAGATTTATGGAGCAGGAGCTGCTGTGTTGCAGATGTGGGTCAGATCTATGGTGCAGGAGCTGCTGTGGGGCAGATATAGGGCATATCTATGGGGCAGGAGCTTCTGTGAGGCTGATGGGTGTTAGATCTATGGGGAGGAGCTGCTGTGGTGCAGATGTGGGTCAGAGCTATGGGGCAGGAGCTGCTGTGGGGCAGAAGTGGGTAAGATCTATGGGGTAGGAGATGGTGTGTGGCAGATGTGGGTCAGATCTATGGTGTAGGAGCTGCTGTGGGGCTGATGTGGGTGAGATCTATGGTGTAGGAGCTGCTGTGCAGCTGATGTGGGTCAGATCTATGGGCAGGAGCTGATGTAGGGAAGTTTTGGGTCTGATCTATGGGTTAGGAACTGCTGTGGTTCAGATCTATGGGGCAGGAGCAGCTGTGGGGCACATGTGGGTCAGATCTATGGGTTAGGTGCTGCTTTGGGGAAAATGTGGGTCAGATCTATGGGGCAGGAGCTGCTGTGGGTCAGATATAGGTCAGATCTATGGGGCAGGAGCTGCTGTGGGTCAGATTTATGAGTCAGGAGCTGCTGTGTGGCTGATGTGGGTAAGATCGATGGGGCAGGAGCTGCTGTGGGGCATATGTGGGTCAGATCTATAAGTTTGGAGCTGCTGTGGGGCACATGTGGGTCAGATCTATGGGGCAGGAGCTGCTGTGGTTAAGATCTATTTGGCAGGATCTGCTGTGGGGCAGATTTGGGTCAGATCTATGGGGCAGGAGCTGCTGTGTGGCAAATGTGGGTCAGATCTATGGGGCAGGAGCTGCTCTGGGTCAGATCTATGGGGCAGGAACAGATGTGGGCCTGATGTTGGTCAGATTTATGGAGCAGGATCTGCTGTGTTGCAGATGTGGGTCAGATCTATGGTGCAGGAGCTGCTGTGGGGCAGATGTAGGGCTTATCTATGGGGCAGGAGATGCTGTGAGGCTGATGGGTGTTAGATCTATGGGGAGGAGCAGATGTGGTGCAGATGTGGGTCAGAGCAATGGGGCAGGAGCTGCTGTGTGTCAGAAGTGGGTCAGATCTATGGGGCAGGAGCTGCTGTGGTTAAGATCTATTTGGTAGGATCTGCTGTGGGGCAGATTTGGGTCAGATCTATGGGGCAGGAGCTGCAGTGGAGATGATGTACGTCAGATCTATGGGGCAGGAGCTGTTGTGGGGCTGATGGGGGTCAGATCTATGGGGCAGGAGATACTGTGGGGCTGATGTTGGTCTGATCTATGGGGCAGGAGCTGCTGCGGGGCTGATTTGGATTAGATCTATGGGACAGGAGCTGCTGTGGGGCTGATGTGGGTCAGATCTATGGGTCAGGAGCTGTTGTGGGGCTGATGGGTGTCAGATCTATGGGGCAGGAGCTGCTGTGGGGAACATGTGGGTCAGGTCTATGGGGCAGGAGGTGCTGTTGGGCAGATGTGGGTCAGATCTATGGGTCAGCAGCTGCTGTGGGTCTGATGTGGGTCAGATCTATGGGGCAGGAGCTGCTGTGGGTCTGATGTGGGTCAGATCTATGGGGCAGGTGCTGCTGTGCGACATATGTGGGTCAGATCTATGGGGCAGGATCTGCTGTGGGGCTGATGTGGGAAAGATCTATGGGGCAGGAGATGCTTTGGGGCAGATGTGGGTCAGATCTATGGGGCAGGAGATGCTGTGGGGCTGATGTGGGTTAGATCTATGGTGCAGGAGTTACTGTGGGGCAGATGTAGGGCTTATCTATGGGGCAGGAGCTGCTGTGAGGCTGATGGTTGTTAGATCTATGGGGAGGAGCTGCTGTGGTGCAGATGTGGGTCAGAACTATGGGGCAGGAGCTGCTGTGTGGCAGATGTGGGTCAGATCTATGGTGTAGGAGCTGCTGTGGGGCTGATGTGGGTCAGATCTATGGGGCAGGAGCTGCTGTGGGGCTGATGTGGGAAAGATCTATGGGGCAGGAGATGCTTTGGTGCAGATGTGTGTCAGATCTATGGGGCAGGAGCTACTGTGGGGCTTAAGTTGGTCTGATCTATGGGGCAGGAGCTGATGCGGGGCTGATTTGGGTCAGATCTATGGGGCAGGAGCTGCTGTGGGGATGATGTGGGTTAGATCTATGGGGCAGGATCTGTTGTGGGGCTGAAGGGGTCAGATCTATGGGGCAGGAGATGCTGTGGGTCAGATCTATGGGGCAGGAGCTGCTGTGGGGAACACGTGTGTCAGGTCTATGGGGCAGGAGCTGCTGTGGGGCAGATGTGGGTCAGATCTATGGGTCAGCAGCTGCTGTGGGTCTGATGTGGGTCAGATCTATGGGTCAGCAGCTGCTGTGGGTCTGATGTGGGTCAGATCTATGGGGCAGGAGCTGCTGTGGGTCTGATGTGGGTCAGATCTATGGGGCAGGAGCTGCTGTGGGTCAGATCTATGGGGCAGGAACAGATGTGGGCCTGATGTTGGTCAGATTTATGGAGCAGGAGCTGCTGTGTTGCAGATGTGGGTCAGATCTATGGGCAGGAGCTGCTGTGGTGCAGATGTGGGTCAGAGCTATGGGGCAGGAGCTGCTGTGTGGCAGATGTGGGTCAGATCCATGGTGTAGGAGCTGCTGTGGGGCTGATGTGGGTCAGATCTATGGGGCAGGAGCTGCTGTGGTTAAGATCTATTTGGCAGGAGCTGCTGTGGGGCAGATTTGGGTCAGATCTATGGGGCAGGAGCTGCAGTGGAGATGATGTAGGTCAGATCTATGGGGCAGGAGCATCTGTGGGGCTGCTGTGGGTTAGATCTATGGGGCAGGAGCTGTTGTGGGTCATATCTATTGGGCAGCAGCTGCTTTACATATGATGTGTGTCAGATCTATGGGGCCTAAGCTGCAGTGGGGCTGATGGGGGTCAGATCTATGGGGCAGGAGCTACTGTGGGGCTGATGTGGGTCAAATCAATGGGGCAGAGCTGCTCTTGGGAACATGTGGGTAAAATCTATGGGGCAGGAGCTGCTGTGGGGCTGATGTGGGTCAGATCTATAGGGCAGGAGCTGCTGTGCGACAGATGTGGGTCAGATCTATGGGGCAGGAGCTGCTTTGGGGCAGATGTGGGTCAGATCCTTGGGGCTGAAGCTGCTGTGGGTCATATCTATTGGGCAGCAGCTGCTTTACATATGATGTGTGTCAGATCTATGGGGCAAGAGCTGCTGTGGGGCTGATGTGGGTTAGATCTATGGGGCAGGAGCTGTTGTGGGGCTGATGGGGGTCAGATCTATGGGGCAGGAGCTACTGTGGGGCTGATGGGGGTCAGATCTATGGGGCAGGAGCTACTGTGGGGCTGATGTTGGTCTGATCTATGGGGCAGGAGCTGCTGTGCGACAGATGTGGGTCAGATCTATGGGGCAGGTGCTGCTGTGCGACATATGTGGGTCAGATCTATGGGGCAGGATCTGCTGTGGGGCTGATGTGGGAAAGATCTATGGGGCAGGAGATGCTTTGGGGCAGATGTGGGTCAGATCTATGGGGCAGGAGTTGCTGTGGGGCTGCTGTGGGTCAGATCCTTGGGGCTGAAGCTGCTGTGGGTCATATCTATTGGGCAGCAGCTGCTTTACATATGATGTGTGTCAGATCTATGGGGCAGGAGCTGCTGTGGGGCTGATGTGGTTTAGATCTATGGGGCAGGAGCTGTTGTGGGGCTGATGGGGGTCAGATCCTTAGGGCAGGAGCTACTGTGGGGCTGATGTTAGTCTGATCTCTGGGGCAGGAGCTGCTGCGGGGCAGATTTGGGTCAGATCTATGGGGCAGGAGCTGCTGTGGGGCTGATGTAGGGCTTATCTATGGGGCAGGAGATGCTGTGAGGCTGATGGGTGTTAGATCTATGGGGAGGAGCTGCTGTGGTGCAGATGTGGGTCAGAGCTATGGGGCAGGAGCTGCTGTGTGGCAGATGTGTGTCAGATCTATGGTGTAGGAGTTGCTGTGGGGCTGATGTGGGTCAGATCTATGGGGCAGGAGCTGCTGTGGGGCTGATGTGGGAAAGATATATGGGGCAGGAGATGCTTTGGGGCAGATGTGGGTCAGATCAATGGGGCAGGAGTTGCTGTGGGGCTGATGAGGGTCAGATCCTTGGGGCTGAAGCTGCTGTGGGTCATATCTATTGGGCAGCAGCTGCTTTACATATGATGTGTGTCAGATCTATGGGGCAGGAGCTGCTGTGGGGCTGATGTGGGTTAGATCTATGGGGCAGGAGCTGTTGTGGGGCTGATGGGGGTCAGATCTATGGGGCAGGAGCTACTGTGGGGCTAATGTTGGTCTGATCTACGGAGCAGGAGCTGCTGCGGGGCTGATTTGGGTCAGATCTATGGGGCAGGAGCTGCTGTGGGGCTGATGTGGGTTAGATCTATGGGGCAGGATCTGTTGTGGGGCTGATGGGGGTCAGATCTATGGGGCAGGAGATGCTGTGGGTCAGATCTATGGGGCAGGAGCTGCTGTGGGGAACACGTGTGTCAGGTCTATGGGGCAGGAGCTGCTGTGGGGCAGATGTGGGTCAGATCTATGGGTCAGCAGCTGCTGTGGGTCTGATGTGGGTCACATCTATGGGGCAGGAGCTGCTGTGGGTCTGATGTGGGTCAGATCTATGGGGCAGGAGCTGCTGTGGGTCAGATCTATGGGGCAGGAACAGATGTGGGCCTGATGTTGGTCAGATTTATGGAGCAGGAGCTGCTGTGTTGCAGATGTGGGTCAGATCTATGGGGAGGAGCTGCTGTGGTGCAGATGTGGGTCAGAGCTATGGGGCAGGAGCTGCTGTGTGGCAGATGTGGGTCAGATCTATGGTGTAGGAGCTCCTGTGGGGCTGATGTGGGTCAGATCTATGGGGCAGGAGCTGCTGTGGTTAAGATCTATTTGGCAGGAGCTGCTGTGGGGCAGATTTGGGTCAGATCTATGGGGCAGGAGCTGCAGTGGAGATGATGTAGGTCAGATCTATGGGGCAGGAGCATCTGTGGGGCTGCTGTGGGTTAGATCTATGGGGCAGGAGCTGTTGTGGGTCATATCTATTGGGCAGCAGCTGCTTTACATATGATGTGTGTCAGATCTATGGGGCCTAAGCTGCAGTGGGGCTGATGGGGGTCAGATCTATGGGGCAGGAGCTACTGTGGGGCTGATGTGGGTCAAATCAATGGGGCAGAGCTGCTCTTGGGAACATGTGGGTCAGATCTATGGGGCAGGAGCTGCTGTGGGGCTGATGTGGGTCAGATCTATAGGGCAGGAGCTGCTGTGCGTCAGATGTGGGTCAGATCTATGGGGCAGGAGCTGCTTTGGGGCAGATGTGGGTCAGATCCATGGGGCTGAAGCTGCTGTGGGTCATATCTATTGGGCAGCAGCTGCTTTACATATGATGTGTGTCAGATCTATGGGGCAAGAGCTGCTGTGGGGCTGATGTGGGTTAGATCTATGGGGCAGGAGCTGTTGTGGGGCTGATGGGGGTCAGATCTACGGGGCAGGAGCTACTGTGGGGCTGATTGGGGTCAGATCTATGGGGCAGGAGCTACTGTGGGGCTGATGTTGGTCTGATCTATGGGGCAGGAGCTGCTGTGCGACAGATGTGGGTCAGATCTATGGGGCAGGTGCTGCTGTGCGACATATGTGGGTCAGATCTATGGGGCAGGATCTGCTGTGGGGCTGATGTGGGAAAGATCTATGGGGCAGGAGCTGCTTTGGGGCAGATGTGGGTCAGATCTATGGGGCAGGAGTTGCTGTCGGGCTGCTGTGGGTCAGATCCTTGGGGCTGAAGCTGCTGTGGGTCATATCTATTGGGCAGCAGCTGCTTTACATATGATGTGTGTCAGATCTATGGGGCAGGAGCTGCTGTGGGGCTGATGTGGTTTAGATCTATGAAGCAGGAGCTGTTGTGGGGCTGATGGGGGTCAGATCCTTAGGGCAGGAGCTACTGTGGGGCTGATGTTAGTCTGATCTATGGGGAGGAGCTGCTGTGGTGCAGATGTGGGTCAGAGCTATGGGGCAGGAGCTGCTGTGTGGCAGATGTGGGTCAGATCTATGGTGTAGGAGTTGCTGTGGGGCTGATGTGGGTCAGATCTATGGGGCAGGAGCTGCTGTGGGGCTGATGTGGGAAAGATCTATGGGGCAGGAGATGCTTTGGGGCAGATGTGGGTCAGATCTATGGGGCAGGAGTTGCTGTGGGGCTGATGTGGGTCAGATCCTTGGGGCTGAAGCTGCTGTGGGTCATATCTATTGGGCAGCAGCTGCTTTACATATGATGTGTGTCAGATCTATGGGGCAGGAGCTACTGTGGGGCTTAAGTTGGTCTGATCTATGGGGCAGGAGCTGATGCGGGGCTGATTTGGGTCAGATCTATGGGGCAGGAGCTGCTGTGGGGCTGATGTTGGTCAGATCCTTGGGGCTGAAGCTGCTGTGGGTCATATCTACTGGGCAGCTGCTGCTTTACATATGATGTGTGTCAGATCTATGGGGCAGGAGCTGCTGTGGGGCTGATGTGGGTTAGATCTATGGGGCAGGAGCTGTTGTGGGGCTGATGGGGGTCAGATCTATGGGGCAGGAGATGCTGTGGGTCAGATCTATGGGGCAGGAGATGCTGTGGGTCAGATCTATGGGGCAGGAGCTGCTGTGGGGAACACGTGTGTCAGGTCTATGGGGCAAGAGCTGCTGTGGGGCAGATGTGGGTCAGATCTATTGGTCAGCAGCTGCTGTGGGTCTGATGTGGGTCAGATCTATGGGTCAGCAGCTGCTGTGGGTCTGATGTGGGTCAGATCTATGGGGCAGGAGCTGCTGTGGGTCAGATCTATGGGGCAGGAACAGATGTGGGCCTGATGTTGGTCAGATTTATGGAGCAGGAGCTGCTGTGTTGCAGATGTGGGTCAGATCTATGGGGAGGAGCTGCTGTGGTGCAGATGTGGGTCAGAGCTATGGGGCAGGTGCTGCTGTGTGGCAGATGTGGGTCAGATCTATGGGGCAGGAGCTGTTGTGGGGCTGGTGTGGGTTAGATCTATGGGGCAGGAGCTGTTGTGGGGCTGATGGGGGTCAGATCTATGGGGCAGGAGCTACTGTGGGGCTGATGGGGGTCAGATCTATGGGGCAGGAGCTACTGTGGGGCTGATGTTGGTCTGATCTATGGGGCAGGAGCTGCTGTGCGACAGATGTGGGTCAGATCTATGGGGCAGGTGCTGCTGTGCGACATATGTGGGTCAGATCTATGGGGCAGGATCTGCTGTGGGGCTGATGTGGGAAAGATCTATGGGGCAGGAGATGCTTTGGGGCAGATCTGGGTCAGATCTATGGGGCAGGAGTTGCTGTGGGGCTGCTGTGGGTCAGATCCTTGGGGCTGAAGCTGCTGTGGGTCATATCTATTGGGCAGCAGCTGCTTTACATATGATGTGTGTCAGATATATGGGGCAGGAGCTGCTGTGGGGCTGATGTGGTTAAATCTATGGGGCAGGAGCTGTTGTGGGGCTGATGGGGGTCAGATCCTTAGGGCAGGAGCTACTGTGGGGCTGATGTTAGTCTGATCTATGGGGCAGGAGCTGCTGCGGGGCAGATTTGGGTCAGATCTATGGGGCAGGAGATGCTGTGGGGCTGATGTGGGTTAGATCTATGGTGCAGGAGCTGCTGTGGGGCAGATGTAGGGCTTATCTATGGGGCAGGAGATGCTGTGAGGCTGATGGGTGTTAGATCTATGGGGAGGAGCTGCTGTGGTGCAGATGTGGGTCAGAGCTATGGGGCAGGAGCTGCTGTGTGGCAGATGTGGGTCAGATCTATGGTGTAGGAGCTGCTGTGGGGCTGATGTGGGTCAGATCTATGGGGCAGGAGCTGCTGTGGTTAAGATCTATTTGGCAGGATCTGCTGTGGGGCAGATTTGGTTCAGATCTATGGGGCAGGAGCTGCAGTGGAGATGATGTACGTCAGATCTATGGGGTAGGAGCTGCTGTGGGGCTGCTGTGGGTTAGATCTATGGGGCAGGAGCTGTTGTGGGTCATATCTATTGGGCAGCAGCTGCTTTACATATGATGTGTGTCAGATCTATGGGGCCGGAGCTGCAGTGGGGCTGATGGGGGTCAGATCTATGGGGCAGGAGCTACTGTGGGGCTGATGTGGGTCAAATCAATGGGGCAGAGCTGCTCTTGAGAACCTGTGGGTCAGATCTATGGGGCAGGAGCTGCTGTGGGGCTGATGTGGGTCAGATCTATAGGGCAGGAGCTGCTGTGCGACAGATGTGGGTCAGATCTATGGGGCAGGAGCTGCTGTGGGGCTGATGTGGGTCAGATCTATAGGGCAGGAGCTGCTGTGGGGCAGATGTGGGTCAGATCTATGGGGCAGGAACTGCTGTGGGGCTGATGTGGGTCAGATCTATGGGGCAGGAGCTGCTGTGGGGCAGATGTAGGGCATATCTATGGGGCAGGAGCTGCTGTGAGGCTGATGGGTATTAGATCTATGGGGAGGAGCTGCTGTGGTGCAGATGTGGGTCAGAGCTGTGTGGCAGGAGCTGCTGTGGGGCAGAAGTGGGTAAGATCTTTGGGGTAGGAGATGGTGTGTGGCAGATGTGGGTCAGATCTATGGGGCAGGATCTCCTGTGGGGCTGATGTGGGTCAAATCAATGGGGCAGAGCTGCTCTGGGGCACATGTGGGTCAGATCTATGGAGCAGGAGCTGCTGTGGGGCAGATTTGAATCAGATCTATAGGGCAGAAGCTGCTGTGGGTCAGATCTATGGGCAGGAGCTGCTGTGGGGCACATGTGAGTTAGATCTATGGGGCAGGAGATGGTGTGGGGCAGATGTGGGTCAGATGTATGGGTCAGGAGCTGCTGTGGGGCTGATGAGGGTCAGGTCTATGGGTCATGGGCTGCTGTGGGTCAGATCTACGGGACTGGAGCTGCAGTGGAGCACATGTGGGTCAGATCTATTGGGCAGAGCTGCTGTGGGGCTGATGGGGGTCATATCTATAAGGCAGGAGCTGCTGTGGGGCTGACGTGGGTCAGATCTATGAGGCAAGAGCTGCAGTGGGACAGAGTTGGGTCAGATCTATGGGGCAGGATCTCCTGTGAAGCTGATGTGGGTCAAATCAATGGGGCAGTGCTGCTCTGGGGCACATGTGGGTCAGATCTATAAGGCAGGAGCTGCTGTGGGGCTGATGTGGGTCAGATCTATGTTGCAGGAGCTGCCGTGGGGCTGATGTGGGTCAGATCTATGTTTCAGGAGCTGCTGTGGGGCAGATGTAGGGCATATCTATGGGGCAGGAGCTGCTGTGAGGCTGATGGGTGTTAGATCTATGGGGAGGAGCTGCTGTGGTGCAGATGTGGGTCAGAGCTATGGGGCAGGAGCTGCTGTGGGGCAGAAGTGGGTAAGATCTATGGGGTAGGAGATGGTGTGTGGCAGATGTGGGTCAGATCTATGGTGTAAGAGCTGCTGTAGGGCTGATGTGGGTCAGATCTATGGGGCAGGAGCTGCTGTGGGGCTGATGTGGGTCAAATCAATGGGGCAGAGCTGCTCTGGGGCACATGTGGGTCAGTTCTATGGAGCAGGAGCTGCTGTGGGGCAGATTTGAATCAGATCTATAGGGCAGAAGCTGCTGTGGGTCAGATCTATGGGCAGGAGCTGCTGTGGGGCACATGTGAGTTAGATCTATGGGGCAGGAGATGGTGTGGGGCTGATGTGGGTCAGATCTGTGGGGTAAAATCTGCTGTGGGGCAGATGTGGTTCAGATCTATGGGGCAGGAGCTTCTGTGGGGTTGATGTGGGTCAGATCTATGGGTCAGGACCTGCGGTGGGGCAGATGTGGGTCAGTTCTATGGGACAAGAGCTGCTGTGGTGCAGATGTGGGTCAGATCTATGGGGCAGGAGCTGCTGTGGGGCTGATACGGTTAAGATCTATGGAGCGGGAGATGCTATGGGGCTGATGAGGGTCATATCTATGGGGCAGGAGCTGATGTGGGGCTGATGTTGGTCAGATCTATAGGGCAGGAGCTGCAGTGGGGCTGATGTGGGTCAGATCTATGGGGCAGGATCTCCTGTGGGGCTGATGTGGGTCAAATCAATGGGGCAGAGCTGCTCTGGGGCACATGTGGGTCAGATCTATGGAGCAGGAGCTGCTGTGGGGCAGATTTGAATCAGATCTATAGGGCAGGAGCTGCTGTGGGTCAGATCTATGGAGCAGGAGCTGCTGTGAGGCACATGTGAGTTAGATCTTTGGGGCAGGAGATGGTGTGGGGCAGATGTGGGTAAGATCTATGGGGCAGGAGCTGCTGTGTTGCTGATGAGGGTCAGATCTATGGGGCATGGGCTGCTGTGGGTAAGATCTACGGGACTGGAGCTGCAGTGGAGCACATGTGGGTCAGATCTATGGGGTAGAAGCTGCGGTGGGGCTGATGGGGGTCATATCTATAAGGCAGGAGCTGCTGTGGGGCTGACGTGGGTCAGATCTATGAGGCAGGAGCTGCTGTGGGGCAGATTTGGGTCAGATCTATGGGGCAGGAGCTGCTGTGGGGCTGATTTGGGTCAGATCAATGGGGCAGGAGCTGCTGTGGGGAACATGTGGGTCAGATCTATGGGGCAGGAGATGCTGTGGGTCAGATCTATGGGGCAGGAACAGATGTGGGCCTGACGATGGTCAGATTTATGGAGCAGGATCTGCTGTGTTGCAGATGTGGGTCAGATCTATGGGGAGGAGCTGCTGTGGTGCAGATGTGGGTCAGATCTATGGGGCAGGAGCTGCTGTGTGGCAGATGTGGGTCAGATCTATGGGGCAGGAGCTGCAGTGGAGATGATGTACGTCAGATCTATGGGGCAGGAGCTGTTGTGGGGCTGATGGGGGTCAGAACTATAGGGCAGGAGCTGCTGTGCGACAGATGTGGGTCAGATCTATGGGGCAGGAGCTGCTGTGGAGCTGATGTGGGTCAGATCCTTGGGGCTGAAGCTGCTGTGGGTCATATCTATTGGGCAGCAGCTGCTTTACATATGATGTGTGTCAGATCTATGGGGCAGGAGCTGCTGTGGGGATGATGGGGGTCAGATCTATGGGGCAGGAGCTGTTGTGGGGCTGATGGGGGTCAGATCTATGGGGCAGGAGCTACTGTGGGGCTGCTGGGGGTCAGATCTATGGGGCAGGAGCTACTGTGGGGC
Organism: Coturnix japonica; assembly: GCF_054131305.1. NCBI lineage: Eukaryota > Metazoa > Chordata > Aves > Galliformes > Phasianidae > Coturnix > Coturnix japonica. The sequence continues at coordinate 12,855,550 of NC_140671.1, read as the reverse complement.
TGATGTTGGTCTGATCTATGGGGCAGGAGCTGCTGTGCGACAGATGTGGGTCAGATCTATGGGGCAGGTGCTGCTGTGTGACATATGTGGGTCATAGCTATGGGGCAGGAGCTGCTGTGCGACAGATGTGGGTCAGATCTATGGTGCAGGTGCTGCTGTGCGACATATGTGGGTCAGATCTATGGGGCAGGAGATGCTTTGGGGCAGATGTGGGTCAGATCTATGGGGCCGGAGTTGCTGTGGGGCTGCTGTGGGTCAGATCCTTGGGGCTAAAGCTGCTGTGGGTCATATCTATTGGGCAGCAGCTGCTTTACATATGATGTGTGTCAGATCTATGGGGCAGGAGCTGCCGTGGGGCTGATGTGGGTTAGATCTATGGGGCAGGAGCTGTTCTGGGGCTGATGGGGGTCAGATCTATGGGGCAGGAGCTACTGTGGGGCTGATGTTGGTCTGATCTATGGAGCAGGAGCTCCTGCAGGGCTGATTTGGGTCGGATCTATGGGGCAGGAGCTGCTGTGGGGCTGATGTGTGTTAGATCTATGGGGCAGGAGCTGTTGTGGGGCTGATGGGGGTTAGATCTATTGGGCAGGAGATGCTGTGGGTCAGATCTATGGGGCAGGAGCTACTGTGGGGAACATGTGGGTCAGGTCTATGGGGCAGGAGCTGCTGTGGGGCAGATGTGGGTCAGATCAGTGGGTCAGCAGCTGCTGTGGGTCTGATGTGGGTCAGATCTATGGGGCAGGAGCATCTGTGGGGCTGATGTGGGTCATATCTATGGGGCAGGAGCTGCTGTGGGTCAGATCTATGGGGCAGGAACAGATGTGGGCCTGATGTTGGTCAGATATATGGAGCAGGAGCTGCTGTGTTGCAGATGTGGGTCAGATCTATGGTGCAGGAGCTGCTGTGGGGCAGATGTAGGGCTTATCTATGGGGCAGGAGATGCTGTGAGGCTGATGGGGGTCAGATCTATGGGGAGGAGCTGCTGTGGTGCAGATGTGGGTCAGATCTATGGGGCAGGTGCTGCTGTGCGACATATGTGGGTCAGATCTATGGAGCAGGATCTGCTGTGGGGCTGATGTGGGAAAGATCTATGGGGCAGGAGATGCTTTGGGGCAGATGTGGGTCAGATCTATGGGGCAGGAGTTGCTGTGGGGCAGATGTGGGTCAGATCTATGGTGTAGGAGTTGCTGTGTGGCTGATGTGGGTCAGATCTATGGGGCAGGAGCTGCTGTGGGGCTGATGTGGGAAAGATCTATGGGGCAGGAGATGCTTTGGGGCAGATGTAGGGCTTATCTATGGGGCAGGAGATGCTGTGAGGCTGATGGGGGTCAGATCTATGGGGAGGAGCTGCTGTGGTGCAGATGTGGGTCAGATCTATGGGGCAGGTGCTGCTGTGCGACATATGTGGGTCAGATCTATGGAGCAGGATCTGCTGTGGGGCTGATGTGGGAAAGATCTATGGGGCAGGAGATGCTTTGGGGCAGATGTGGGTCAGATCTATGGGGCAGGAGTTGCTGTGGGGCAGATGTGGGTCAGATCTATGGTGTAGGAGTTGCTGTGTGGCTGATGTGGGTCAGATCTATGGGGCAGGAGCTGCTGTGGGGCTGATGTGGGAAAGATCTATGGGGCAGGAGATGCTTTGGGGCAGATGTGGGTCAGATCTATGGGGCAGGAGCTACTGTGGGGCTTAAGTTGGTCTGATCTATGGGGCAGGAGCTGATGCGGGGCTGATTTGGGTCAGATCTATGGGGCAGGAGCTGCTCTGGGGCTGATGTGGGTCAGATCCTTGGGGCTGAAGCTGCTGTGGGTCATATCTACTGGGCAGCAGCTGCTTTACATATGATGTGTGTCAGATCTATGGGGCAGGAGCTGCTGTGGGGCAGATAAGGGTCAGATCTATGGGGCAGGAGCTGTTGTGAGGCTGATGGGGGTCAGATCTATGGGGCAGGAGCTACTGTGGGGCTAATGTTTGTCTGATCTACGGAGCAGGAGCTGCTGCGGGGCTGATTTGGGTCAGATCTATGGGGCAGGAGCTGCTGTGGGGCTGATGTGGGTTAGATCTATGGGGCAGGATCTGTTGTGGGGCTGATGGGGGTCAGATCTATGGGGCAGGAGAAGCTGTGGGTCAGATCTATGGGGCAGGAGATGCTCTGGGTCAGATCTATGGGGCAGGAGCTGCTGTGGGTAACACGTGTGTCAGGTCTATGGGGCAGGAGCTGCTGTGGGGCAGATGTGGGTCAGATCTATGGGTACGCAGCTGCTGTGGGTCTGATGTGGGTCAGATCTATGGGTCAGCAGCTGCTGTGGGTCTGATGTGGTTCAGATCTATGGGGCAGGAGCTGCTGTGGGTCAGATCTATGGGTCAGGAAAAGATGTGGGCCTGATGTTGGTCAGATTTATGGAGCAGGAGCTGCTGTGGTGCAGATGTGGGTCAGATCTATGGGGAGGAGCTGCTGTGGTGCAGATGTGGGTCAGAGCTATGGGGCAGGTGCTGCTGTGTGGCAGATGTGGGTCAGATCTATGGTGTAGGAGCTGCTGTGGGGCTGATGTGGGTCAGATCTATGGGGCAGGAGCTGCTGTGGTTAAGATCTATTTGGCAGGAGCTGCTGTGGGGCAGATTTGGGTCAGATCTATGGGGCAGGAGCTGCAGTGGAGATGATGTAGGTCAGATCTATGGGGCAGGAGCATCTGTGGGGCTGCTGTGGGTTAGATCTATGGGGCAGGAGCTGTTGTGGGTCATATCTATTGGGCAGCAGCTGCTTTACATATGATGTGTGTCAGATCTATGGGGCCGGAGCTGCAGTGGGGCTGATGGGGGTCAGATCTATGGGGCAGGAGCTACTGTGGGGCTGATGTGGGTCAAATCAATGGGGCAGAGCTGCTCTTGGGAACATGTGGGTCAGATCTATGGGGCAGGAGCTGCTGTGGGGCTGATGTGGGTCAGATCTATGGGGCAGGAGCTGCTGTGCGACAGATGTGGGTCAGATCTATGGGGCAGGAGCTGCTGTGGAGCTGATGTGGGTCAGATCCTTGGGGCTGAAGCTGCTGTGGGTCATATCTATTGGGCAGCAGCTGCTTTACATATGATGTGTGTCAGATCTATGGGGCAGGAGCTGCTGTGGGGCTGATGTGGGTTAGATCTATGGGGCAGGAGCTGTTGTGGGGCTGATGGGGGTCAGATCTATGGGGCAGGAGCTACTGTGCGACAGATGTGGGTCAGATCTATGGGGCAGGTGCTGCTGTGCGACATATGTGGGTCAGATCTATGGGGCAGGATCTGCTGTGCGGCTGATGTGGGAAAGATCTATGGGGCAGGAGATGCTTTGGGGCAGATGTGGGTCAGATCTATGGGGCAGGAGTTGCTGTGGGGCTGCTGTGGGTCAGATCCTTGGGGCTGAAGCTGCTGTGGGTCATATCTATTGGGCAGCAGCTGCTTTACATATGATGTGTGTCAGATATATGGGGCAGGAGCTGCTGTGGGGCTGATGTTGTTTAGATCTATGGGGCAGGAGCTGTTGTGGGGCTGATGGGGGTCAGATCCTTAGGGCAGGAGCTACTGTGGGGCTGATGTTGGTCTGATCTATGGGGCAGGAGCTGCTGCGGGGCAGATTTGGGTCAGATCTATGGGGCAGGAGCTGCTGTGGTGCAGATGTGGGTCAGAGCTATGGGGCAGGAGCTGACGTGTGGCAGATGTGGGTCAGATCTATGGGGCAGGAGCTGCTGTGGGGCTGATGTGGGTCAGATCTATGGGGCAGGAGCTGCTGTGGTTAAGATCTATTTGGCAGGATCTGCTGTGGGGCAGATTTGGGTCAGATCTATGGGGCAGGAGCTGCAGTGGAGATGATGTACGTCAGATCTATGGGGCAGGAGCTGCTGTGGGGCTGCTGTGGGTTAGATCTATGGGGCAGGAGCTGTTGTGGGTCATATCTATTGGGCAGCAGCTGCTTTACATATGATGTGTGTCAGATCTGTGGGGCAGGAGCTGTTGTGGGGCTTATGGGGGTCAGATCCTTAGAGCAGGAGCTACTGTGGGGCTGATGTTGGTCTGATCTATGGGGCAGGAGCTGCTGCAGGGCTGATTTAGGTCAGATCTATGGGGCAGGAGCTGCTGTGGGGCTGATGTGGGTTAGATCTATGGGGCAGGAGCTGTTGTGGGGCTGATGGGGGTCAGATCTATGGGGCAGGAGATTCTCTGGGTCAGATCTATGGGGCAGGAGCTGCTCTGGGGAACATGTGGGTCAGGTCTATGGGGCAGGAGCTGCTGTGGGGCTGATGTGGGTCAGATCTATGGGGCAGGAGCTGCTGTGGTTAAGATCTATTTGGTAGGATCTGCTGTGGGGCAGATTTGGGTCAGATCTATGGGGCAGGAGCTGCAGTGGAGATGATGTACGTCAGATCTATGGGGCAGGAGCTGTTGTGGGGCTGATGGGGGTCAGATCTATGGGGCAGGAGATACTGTGTGGCAGATGTGGGTCAGATCTATGGTGTAGGAGCTGCTGTGGGGCTGATGTGGGTCAGATCTATGGGGCAGGAGCTGTTGTGGGTCATATCCATTGGGCAGCAGCTGCTTTACATATGATGTGTGTCAGATCTATGGGGCCGGAGCTGCAGTGGGGCTGATGGGGGTCAGATCTATGGGGCAGGAGCTACTGTGGGGCTGATGTGGGTCAAATCAATGGGGCAGAGCTCCTCTTGGGAACATGTGGGTCAGATCTATGGGGCAGGAGCTGCTGTGGGGCTGATGTGGGTCAGATCTATAGGGCAGGAGCTGCTGTGCGACAGATGTGGGTCAGATCTATGGGGCAGGAGCTGCTGTGGAGCTGATGTGGGTCAGATCCTTGGGGCTGAAGCTGCTGTGGTTCATATCTATTGGGCAGCATCTGCTTTACATATGATGTGTGTCAGATCTGTGGGGCAGGAGCTGCTGTGGGGCTGATGTGGGTTAGATCTATGGGGCAGGAGCTGTTGTGGTTTTTATGGGGGTCAGATCTATGAGGCAGGAGCTGCTGTGGGGCTGATGTGGGTTAGATCTATGGTGCAGGAGCTGCTGTGGGGCAGATGTAGGGCTTATCTATGGGGCAGGAGATGCTGTGAGGCTGATGGGTGTTAGATCTATGGGGAGGAGCTGCTGTGGTGCAGATGTGGGTCAGAGCTATGGGGCAGGAGCTGCTGTGGGTCATATCTATTGGGCAGCAGCTGCTTTACATATGATGTGGGTCAGATCTATGGGGCAGGAGCTGCTGTGGAGCTGATGTGGGTCAGATCTATGGGGCAGGAGCTGTTGTGGGGCTGATGGGGGTCAGATCCTTAGAGCAGGAGCTACTGTGGGGCTGATGTTGGTATGATCTATGGGGCAGGAGCTGCTGCAGGGCTGATTTGGGTCAGATCTATGGGGCAGGAGCTGCTGTGGGCCTGATGTGGGTTAGATCTATGGGGCAGGAGCTGTTGTGGGGCTGATGGGGGTCAGATCTACGGGGCAGGAGATTCTCTGGGTCAGATCTATGGGGCAGGAGCTGCTCTGGGGAACATGTGGGTCAGGTCAATGGGGCAGGAGCTGCTGTGTGGCAGATGTGGGTCAGATCTATGGTGTAGGAGCTGCTGTGGGGCTGATGTGGGTCAGATCTATGGGGCAGGAGCTGCTGTGGTTAAGATCTATTTGGTAGGATCTGCTGTGGGGCAGATTTGGGTCAGATCTATGGGGCAGGAGCTGCAGTGGAGATGATGTACGTCAGGTCTATGGGGCAGGAGCTGTTGTGGGACTGATGGGGGTAAGATCTATGGGGCAGGAGATACTGTGTGGCAGATGTGGGTCAGATCTATGGTGTAGGAGCTGCTGTGGGGCTGATGTGGGTCAGATCTATGGGGCAGGAGCTGCAGTGGAGATGATGTAGGTCAGATCTATGGGGCAGGAGCATCTGTGGGGCTGCTGTGGGTTAGATCTATGGGGCAGGAGCTGTTGTGGGTCATATCTATTGGGCAGCAGCTGCTTTACATATGATGTGTGTCAGATCTATGGGGCCTAAGCTGCAGTGGGGCTGATGGGGGTCAGATCTATGGGGCAGGAGCTACTGTGGGGCTGATGGGGGTCAGATCTATGGGGCAGGAGCTACTGTGGGGCTGATGTTGGTCTGATCTATGGGGCAGGAGCTGCTGTGCGACAGATGTGGGTCAGATCTATGGGGCAGGTGCTGCTATGCGACATATGTGGGTCAGATCTATGGGGCAGGATCCTGTGTGGGGCTGATGTGGGAAAGATCTATGGGGCAGGAGATGCTTTGGGGCAGATGTGGGTCAGATCTATGGGGCAGGAGTTGCTGTGGGGCTGCTGTGGGTCAGATCCTTGGGGCAGGAGCTGCTGTGGGTCATATCTATTGGGCAGCAGCTGCTTTACATATGATGTGTGTCAGATCTATGGGGCAGGAGCTGCTGTGGGTCATATCTACTGGGCAGCAGCTGCTTTACATATGATGTGTGTCATATCTGTGGGGCAGGAGCTGCTGTGGGGCTGATGTGGGTAAGATCTATGGGGCAGGAGCTGTTGTGGGGCTGATGGGGGTCAGATCTATGGGGCAGGAGCTACTGTGGGGCTGATGTTGGTCTGATCTATGGGGCAGGAGCTGCTGCGGGGCTGATTTGGGAAAGATCTATGGGGCAGGAGATGCTTTGGGGCAGATGTGGGTCAGATCTATGGGGCAGGAGTTGCTGTGGGGCTGATGTGGGTCAGATCCTTGGGGCTGAAGCTGCTGTGGGTCATATCTATTGGGCAGCAGCTGCTTTACATATGATGTGTGTCAGATCTATGGGGCAGGAGCTGCTGTGGGGCTGATGTGGGTTAGATCTATGGGGCAGGAGCTGTTGTAGGGCTGATGGGGGTCAGATCCTTAGAGCAGGAGCAACTGTGGGGCTGATGTTGGTCTGATCTATGGGGCAGGAGCTGCTGCAGGGCTGATTTGGGTCAGATCTATGGGGCGGGAGCTGCAGTGGGGCTGATGGGGGTCAGATCTATGGGGCAGGAGCTACTGTGGGGCTGATGTGGGTCAAATCAATGGGGCAGAGCTGCTCTTGGGAACATGTGGGTCAGATCTATGGGGCAGGAGCTGCTGTGGGTCTGATGTGGGTCAGATCTATGGGGCAGGTGCTGCTGTGCGACATATGTGGGTCAGATCTATGGGGCAGGATCTGCTGTGGGGCTGATGTGGGAAAGATCTATGGGGCAGGAGCTGCTGTGGGGCTGATGTGGGTCAGATCCTTGGGGCTGAAGCTGCTGTGGGTCATATCTGTTGGGCAGCAGCTGCTTTACATATGATGTGTGTCAGATCTATGGGGCAGGAGCTGCTGTGGGGCTGATGTGGGTTAGATCTATGGGGCAGGAGCTGTTGTGGGGCTGATGGGGGTCAGATCTATGGGGCAAGAGCTACTGTGGGGCTTATGGTGGTAAGATCTATGGGGCAGGAGCTACTGTGGGGCTGATGTTGGTCTGTTCTATGGGGCTGGAGCTGCTGTGCGACAGATGTGGGTCAGATCTATGGTGCAGGTGCTGCTGTGCGACATATGTGGGTCAGATCTATGGGGCAGGAGATGCTTTGGGGCAGATGTGGGTCAGATCTATGGGGCAGGAGTTGCTGTGGGGCTGCTGCGGGTCAGATCCTTTGGGCTAAAGCTGCTGTGGGTCATATCTATTGGGCAGCAGCTGCTTTACATATGATGTGTGTCAGATCTATGGGGCAGGAGCTGCTGTGGGGCTGATGTGGGTTAGATCTATGGGGCAGGAGCTGTTCTGGGGCTGATGTGGGTCAGATCTATGGGGCAGGAGCTGCTTTGGGGCTGATGTGGGTTAGATCTATGGGGCAGGAGCTGTTCTGGGGCTGATGTGGGTCAGATCTATGGGGCAGGAGCTACTGTGGGGCTGATGTTGGTCTGATCTATGGGGCAGGAGCTGCTGCAGGGCTGATTTGGGTCAGATCTATGGGGCAGGAGCTGCTGTGGGGCTGATGTGGGTTAGATCTATGGGGCAGGAGCTGTTGTGGGGCTGATGGGGGTCAGATCTATGGGGTAGGAGATTCTCTGGGTCAGATCTATGGGGCAGGAGCATCTGTGGGGCTGCTGTGGGTTAGATCTATGGGGCAGGAGCTGTTGTGGGTCATATCTATTGGGCAGCAGCTGCTTTACATATGATGTGTGTCAGATCTATGGGGCCGGAGCTGCAGTGGGGCTGATGGGGGTCAGATCTATGGGGCAGCAGCTACTGTGGGGCTGATGTGGGTCAAATCAATGGGGCAGAGCTGCTCTTGGGAACATGTGGGTCAGATCTATGGGGCAGGAGCTGCTGTGGGGCTGATGTGGGTCAGATCTATAGGGCAGGAGCTGCTGTGCGACAGATGTGGGTCAGATCTATGGGGCAGGAGCTGCTGTGGAGCTGATGTGGGTCAGATCCTTGGGGCTGAAGCTGCTGTGGGTCATATCTATTGGGCAGCAGCTGCTTTACATATGATGTGTGTCAGATCTATGGGGCAGGAGCTGATGTGGGGCTGATGTGGGTTAGATCTATGGGGCAGGAGCTGTTGTGGGGCTGATGGGGGTCAGATCTATGGGGCAGGAGCTACTGTGGGGCTGATGGGGGTCAGATCTATGGGGCAGGAGCTACTGTGGGGCTGATGTTGGTCTGATCTATGGGGCAGGAGCTGCTGTGCGACAGATGTGGGTCAGATCTATGGGGCAGGTGCTGCTGTGCGACATATGTGGGTCAGATCTATGGGGCAGGATCTGCTGTGGGGCTGATGTGGGAAAGATCTATGGGGCAGGAGATGCTTTGGGGCAGATGTGGGTCAGATCTATGGGGCAGGAGTTGCTGTGGGGCTGCTGTGGGTCAGATCGTTGGGGCTGAAGCTGCTGTGGGTCATATCTATTGGGCAGCAGCTGCTTTACATATGATGTGTGTCAGATCTATGGGGCAGGAGCTGCTGTGGGGCTGATGTGGTTTAGATCTATGGGGCAGGAGCTGTTGTGGGGCTGATGGCGGTCAGATCCTTAGGGCAGGAGCTACTGTGGGGCTGATGTTAGTCTGATCTATGGGGCAGGAGCTGCTGCGGGGCAGATTTGGGTCAGATCTATGGGGCAGGATCTGCTCGGGGCAGATGTAGGGCTTATCTATGGGGCAGGAGATGCTGTGAGGCTGATGGGTGTTAGATCTATGGGGAGGAGCTGCTGTGTTGCAGATGTTGGTCAGAGCTATGGGGCAGGAGCTGCTGTGTGGCAGATGTGGGTCAGATCTATGGTGTAGGAGCTGCTGTGGGGCTGCCGTGGGTCAGATCTATGGGGCAGGAGCTGCTGTGGTTAAGATCTATTTGGCAGGATCTGCTGTGGGGCAGATTTGGGTCAGATCTATGGGGCAGGAGCTGCAGTGGAGATGATGTACGTCAGATCTATGGGGCAGGAGCTGCTGTGGGGCTGCTGTGGGTTAGATCTATGGGGCAGGAGCTGTTGTGGGTCATATCTATTGGGCAGCAGCTGCTTTACATATGATGTGTGTCAGATCTATGGGGCCGGAGCTGCAGTGGGGCTGATGGGGGTCAGATCTATGGAACAGGAGCTACTGTGGGGCTGATGTGGGTCAAATCAATGGGGCAGAGCTGCTCTTGGGAACATGTGGGTCAGATCTATGGGGCAGGAGCTGCTGTGGGTCTGATGTGGGTCAGATCTATAGGGCAGGAGCTGCTGTGCGACAGATGTGGGTCAGATCTATGGGGCAGGAGCTGCTGTGGGGCTGACGTGGGTCAGATCCTTGGGGCTGAAGCTGCTGTGGGTCATATCTACTGGGCAGCAGCTGCTTTACATATGATGTGTGTCAGATCTGTGGGGCAGGAGCTGCTGTGGGGCTGATGTGGGTTAGATCTATGGGGCAGGAGCTGTTGTGGGGCTGATGGGGGTCAGATCCTTAGAGCAGGAGCTACTGTGGGGCTGATGTTGGTCTGATCTATGGGGCAGGAGCTGCTGCGGGGCTGATTTGGGAAAGATCTATGGGGCAGGAGATGCTTTGGGGCAGATGTGGGTCAGGTCTATGGGGCAGGAGTTGCTGTGGGGCTGATGTGGGTTAGATCTATGGGGCAGGAGCTGTTGTGGGGCTGATGGGGGTCAGATCCTTAGAGCAGGAGCTACTGTGGGGCTGATGTTGGTCTGATCTATGGGGCAGGAGCTGCTGCAGGCTGATTTGGGTCAGATCTATGGGGCAGGAGCTGCTGTGGGGCTGATGTGGGTTAGATCTATGGGGCAGGAGCTGTTGTGGGGCTGATGGGGGTCAGATCTATGGGGTAGGAGATTCTCTGGGTCAGATCTATGGGGCAGGAGCTGCTCTGGGGAACATGTGGGTCAGGTCTATGGGGCAGGAGCTGCTGTGTGGCAGATGTGGTTCAGATCTAAGGTGTAGGAGCTGCTGTGGGGCTGATGTGGGTCAGATCTATGGGGCAGGAGCTGCTGTGGTTAAGATCTATTTGGTAGGATCTGCTGTGGGGCAGATTTAGGTCAGATCTATGGGGCAGGAGCTGTTGTGGGGCTGATGGGGGTCAGATCTATGGGGCAGGAGATACTGTGGGGCTGATGTTGGTCTGATCTATGGGGCAGGAGCTGCTGCGGGGCTGATTTGGGTTAGATCTATGGGACGGGAGCTGCTGTGGGGCTGATGTGGGTTAGATCTATGGGGCAGGAGCTGTTGTGGGGCTGATGGGTGTCAGATCTATGGGGCAGGAGATGCTGTGGGTCAGATCTATGGGGCAGGAGCTGCTGTGGGGAACATGTGGGTCAGGTCTATGGGGCAGGAGCTGCTGTTGGGCAGATGTGGGTCAGATCTATGGGTCAGCAGCTGCTGTGGGTCTGATGTGGGTCAGATCTATGGGGCAGGAGCAGCTGTGGGGCTGATGTGGGTCAGATCTATGGGGCAGGAGCTGCTGTGGGTCATATCTATTGGGCAGCAACTGCTTTACATATGAGGTGTGTAAGATCTATGGGGCCGGAGCTGCAGTGGGGCTGATGGGGGTAGGATCTATGGGGCAGGAGCTACTGTGGGGCTGATGTGGGTCAAATCAATGGGGCAGAGCTGCTCTTGGGAACATGTGGGTCAGATCTATGGGGCAGGAGCTGCTGTGGGGCTGATGTGGGTCAGATCTATGGTGTAGGAGCTGCTGTGGGGCTGATGTGGGTCAGATCTATGGGGCAGGAGCTGCTGTGGTTAAGATCTATTTGGCAGGATCTGCTGTGGGGCAGATTTGGGTCAGATCTATGGGGCAGGAGCTGCAGTGGAGATGATGTACGTCAGATCTATGGGGCAGGAGCTGCTGTGGGGCTGCTGTGGGTTAGATCTATGGGGCAGGAGCTGTTGTGGGTCATATCTATTGGGCAGCAGCTGCTTTACATATGATGTGTGTCAGATCTATGGGGCCGGAGCTGCAGTGGGGCTGATGGGGGTCAGATCTATGGGGCAGGAGCTACTGTGGGGCTGATGTGGGTCAAATCAATGGGGCAGAGCTGCTCTTGGGAACATGTGGGTCAGATCTATGGGGCAGGAGCTGCTGTGGGTCTGATGTGGGTCAGATCTATAGGGCAGGAGCTGCTGTGCGACAGATGTGGGTCAGATCTATGGGGCAGGAGCTGCTGTGGGGCTGACGTGGGTCAGATCCTTGGGGCTGAAGCTGCTGTGGGTCATATCTACTGGGCAGCAGCTGCTTTACATATGATGTGTGTCAGATCTGTGGGGCAGGAGCTGCTGTGGGGCTGATGTGGGTTAGATCTATGGGGCAGGAGCTGTTGTGGGGCTGATGGGGGTCAGATCCTTAGAGCAGGAGCTACTGTGGGGCTGATGTTGGTCTGATCTATGGGGCAGGAGCTGCTGCGGGGCTGATTTGGGAAAGATCTATGGGGCAGGAGATGCTTTGGGGCAGATGTGGGTCAGGTCTATGGGGCAGGAGTTGCTGTGGGGCTGATGTGGGTTAGATCTATGGGGCAGGAGCTGTTGTGGGGCTGATGGGGGTCAGATCCTTAGAGCAGGAGCTACTGTGGGGCTGATGTTGGTCTGATCTATGGGGCAGGAGCTGCTGCAGGCTGATTTGGGTCAGATCTATGGGGCAGGAGCTGCTGTGGGGCTGATGTGGGTTAGATCTATGGGGCAGGAGCTGTTGTGGGGCTGATGGGGGTCAGATCTATGGGGTAGGAGATTCTCTGGGTCAGATCTATGGGGCAGGAGCTGCTCTGGGGAACATGTGGGTCAGGTCTATGGGGCAGGAGCTGCTGTGTGGCAGATGTGGTTCAGATCTATGGTGTAGGAGCTGCTGTGGGGCTGATGTGGGTCAGATCTATGGGGCAGGAGCTGCTGTGGTTAAGATCTATTTGGTAGGATCTGCTGTGGGGCAGATTTAGGTCAGATCTATGGGGCAGGAGCTGTTGTGGGGCTGATGGTGGTCAGATCTATGGGGCAGGAGCTGCTGTGGTGAACATGTGGGTCAGGTCTATGGGGCAGGAGCTGCTGTTGGGCAGATGTGGGTCAGATCTATGGGTCAGCAGCTGCTGTGGGTCTGATGTGGGTCAGATCTATGGGGCAGGAGCAGCTGTGGGGCTGATGTGGGTCAGATCTATGGGGCAGGAGCTGCTGTGGGTCATATCTATTGGGCAGCAACTGCTTTACATATGAGGTGTGTAAGATCTATGGGGCCGGAGCTGCAGTGGGGCTGATGGGGGTCAGATCTATGGGGCAGGAGCTACTGTGGGGCTGATGTGGGTCAAATCAATGGGGCAGAGCTGCTCTTGGAAACATGTGGGTCAGATCTATGGGGCAGGAGCTGCTGTGGGGCTGATGTGGGTCAGATCTATGGGGCAGGTGCTGCTGTGCGACATATGTGGGTCAGATCTATGGGGCAGGAGATACTGTGGGGCTGATGTTTGTCTGATCTATGGGGCAGGAGCTGCTGCGGGGCTGATTTGGGTTAGATCTATGGGACAGGAGCTGCTGTCGGGCTGATGTGGGTTAGATCTATGGGGCAGGAGCTGCTGTGGGGAACATGTGGGTCAGGTCTATGGGGCAGGAGCTGCTGTTGGGCAGATGTGGGTCAGATCTATGGGTCAGCAGCTGCTGTGGGTCTGATGTGGGTCAGATCTATGGGGCAGGAGCTGCTGTGGGGCTGATGTTGGTCAGATCTATGGGGCAGGAGCTGCTGTGCGTCATATCTATTGGGCAGCAACTGCTTTACATATGAGGTGTGTAAGATCTATGGGGCCGGAGCTGCAGTGGGGCTGATGGGGGTCAGATCTATGGGGCAGGAGCTGTTGTGGGGCTGATGGGGGTCAGATCTATGAGGCAGGAGCTACTGTGGGGCTGATGTTGGTCTGACCTATGGGGCAGGAGCTGCTGCGGGGCTGATTTGGGAAAGATCTATGGGGCAGGAGATGCTTTGGGGCAGATGTGGGTCAGATCTATGGGGCAGGAGCTGCTGTGGAGCTGATGTGGGTCAGATCCTTGGGGCTGAAGCTGCTGTGGGTCATATCTATTGGGCAGCAGCTGCTTTACATATGATGTGTGTCAGATCTATGTGGCAGGAGCTACTGTGGGGCTGATGTGGGTCAAATCAATGGGGCAGAGCTGCTCTTGGGAACATGTGGGTCAGATCTATGGGGCAGGAGCTGCTGTGGGTCTGATGTGGGTCAGATCTATGGGGCAGGTGCTGCTGTGCGACATATGTGGGTCAGATCTATGGGGCAGGATCTGCTGTGGGGCTGATGTGGGAAAGATCTATGGGGCAGGAGCTGCTGTGGGGCTGATGTGGGTCAGATCTATGGGGCAGGAGCTGTTGTGGGGATGATGGGGGTCAGATCTATGGGGCAGGAGCTACTGTGGGGCTGATGTTGGTCTGATCTATGGGGCAGGAGCTGCTGTGCGACAGATGTGGGTCAGATCTATGGGGCAGGAGATGCTTTGGGGCAGATGTGGGTCAGATCTATGGGGCAGGAGTTGCTGTGGGGCTGATGTGGGTCAGATCCTTGGGGCTAAAGCTGCTGTGGGTCATATCTATTGGGCAGCAGCTGCTTTACATATGATGTGTGTCAGATCTATGGGGCAGGAGCTGCTGTGGGGCTGATGTGGGTTAGATCTATGGGGCAGGAGCTGTTGTGGGGCTGTTGGGGGTCAGATCCTTAGAGCAGGAGCTACTGTGGGGCTGATGTTGGACTGATCTATGGGGCAGGAGCTGCTGCAGGGCTGATTTGGGTCAGATCTATGGGGCAGGAGCTGCTGTGGGGCTGATGTGGGTTAGATCTATGGGGCAGGAGCTGTTGTGGGGCTGATGGGGGTCAGATCTATGGGGCAGGAGCTACTGTGGGGCTAATGTTGGTCTGATCTACGGAGCAGGAGCTGCTGCGGGGCTGATTTGGGTCAGATCTATGGGGCAGGAGCTGCTGTGGGGCTGATGTGGGTTAGATCTATGGGGCAGGATCTGTTGTGGGGCTGATGGGGGTCAGATCTATTGGGCAGGAGATGCTGTGGGTCAGATCTATGGGGCAGGAGCTGCTGTGGGGAACACATGTGTCAGGTCTATGGGGCAGGAGCTGCTGTGGGTCTGATGTGGGTCAGATCTATGGGTCAGCAGCTGCTGTGGGTCTGATGTGGGTCAGATCTATGGGGCAGGAGCTGCTGTGGGTCAGATCTATGGGGCAGGAACAAATGTGGGCCTGATGTTGGTCAGATTTATGGAGCAGGAGCTGCTGTGTTGCAGATGTGGGTCAGATCTATGGGGAGGAGCTGCTGTGGTGCAGATGTGGGTCAGAGCTATGGGGCAGGAGCTGCTGTGTGGCAGATGTGGGTCAGATCTATGGTGTAGGAGCTGCTGTGGGGCTGATGTGGGTCAGATCTATGGGGCAGGAGCTGCTGTGGTTAAGATCTATTTGGCAGGAGCTGCTGTGGGGCAGATTTGGGTCAGATCTATGGGGCAGGAGCTGCAGTGGAGATGATGTAGGTCAGATCTATGGGGCAGGAGCATCTGTGGGGCTGCTGTGGGTTAGATCTATGGGGCAGGAGCTGTTGTGGGTCATATCTATTGGGCAGCAGCTGCTTTACATATGATGTGTGTCAGATCTATGGGGCCTAAGCTGCAGTGGGGCTGATGGGGGTCAGATCTATGGGGCAGGAGCTGCTGTGGGGCTGATGTGGGTCAGATCTATAGGGCAGGAGCTGCGGTGCGACAGATGTGGGTCAGATCTATGGGGCAGGAGCTGCTGTGGAGCTGATGTGGGTCAGATCCTTGGGGCTGAAGCTGCTGTGGGTCATATCTATTGGGCAGCAGCTGCTTTACATATGATGTGTGTCAGATCTGTGGGACAGGAGCTGCTGTGGGGCTGATGTGGGTCAGATCCTTGGGGCTGAAGCTGCTGTGGGTCATATCTATTGGGCAGCAGCTGCTTTACATATGATGTGTGTCAGATCTATGGGGCAAGAGCTGCTGTGGGGCTGATGTGGGTTAGATCTATGGGGCAGGAGCTGTTGTGGGGCTGATGGGGGTCAGATCCTTAGGGCAGGAGCTACTGTGGGGCTGATGTTGGTCTGATCTATGGGGCAGGAGCTGCTGCGGGGCTGATTTGGGAAAGATCTATGGGGCAGGAGATGCTTTAGGGCAGATGTGGGTCAGATCTATGGGGCAGGAGTTGCTGTGGGGCTGATGTGGGTCAGATCTATGGGGCAGGAGCTGCTGCAGGGCTGATTTGGGTCAGATCTATGGGGCAGGAGCTGCTGTGGGGCTGATGTGGGTTAGATCTATGGGGCAGGATCTGTTGTGGGGCTGATGGGGGTCAGATCTATGGGGCAGGAGATGCTGTGGGTCAGATCTATGCGGCAGGAGCTGCTCTGGGGAACATGTGGGTCAGGTCTATGGGGCAGGAGCTGCTGTGTGGCAGATGTGGGTCAGATCTATGGTGTAGGAGCTGCTGTGGGGCTGATGTGGTCAGATCTATGGGGCAGGAGCTGCTGTGGTTAAGATCTATTTGGTAGGATCTGCTGTGGGGCAGATTTGGGTCAGATCTATGGGGCAGGAGCATCAGTGGAGATGATGTACGTCAGATCTATGGGGCAGGAGCTGTTGTGGGGCTGATGTGGGAAAGATCTATGGGGCAGGAGATACTGTGGGGCTGATGTTTGTCTGATCTATGGGGCAGGAGCTGCTGTCGGGCTGATGTGGGTTAGATCTATGGGGCAGGAGCTGTTGTGGGGCTGATGGGTGTCAGATCTATGGGGCAGGAGATGCTGTGGGTCAGATCTATGGGGCAGGAGCTGCTGTGGGGAACATGTGGGTCAGGTCTATGGGGCAGGAGCTGCTGTTGGGCAGATGTGGGTCAGATCTATGGGTCAGCAGCTGCTGTGGGTCTGATGTGGGTCAGATCTATGGGGCAGGAGCTGCTGTGGGGCTGATGTTGGTCAGATCTATGGGGCAGGAGCTGCTGTGCGTCATATCTATTGGGCAGCAACTGCTTTACATATGAGGTGTGTAAGATCTATGGGGCCGGGGCTGCAGTGGGGCTGATGGGGGTCAGATCTATGGGGCAGGAGCTACTGTGGGGCTGATGTGGGTCAAATCAATGGGGCAGAGCTGCTCTTGGGAACATGTGGGTCAGATCTATGGGGCAGGAGCTGCTGTGGGGCTGAAGTGGGTCAGATCTATAGGGCAGGAGCTGCTGTGGAGCTGATGTGGGTCAGATCTATGGGGCAGGAGCTGCTGTGGGGCTGAAGTGGGTCAGATCTATGGGGCAGGAGCTGCTGTGGAGCTGATGTGGGTCAGATCCTTGGGGCTGAAGCTGCTGTGGGTCATATCTATTGGGCAGCAGCTGCTTTACATATGATGTGTGTCAGATCTATGTGGCAGGAGCTACTGTGGGGCTGATGTGGGTCAAATCAATGGGGCAGAGCTGCTCTTGGGAACATGTGGGTCAGATCTATGGGGCAGGAGCTGCTGTGGGTCTGATGTGGGTCAGATCTATGGGGCAGGTGCTGCTGTGCGACATATGTGGGTCAGATCTATGGGGCAGGATCTGCTGTGGGGCTGATGTGGGAAAGATCTATGGGGCAGGAGCTGCTGTGGGGCTGATGTGGGTCAGATCTATGGGGCAGGAGCTTTTGTGGGGATGATGGGGGTCAGATCTATGGGGCAGGAGCTACTGTGGGGCTGATGTTGGTCTGATCTATGGGGCAGGAGCTGCTGTGCGACAGATGTGGGTCAGATCTATGGGGCAGGAGATGCTTTGGGGCAGATGTGGGTCAGATCTATGGGGCAGGAGTTGCTGTGGGGCTGATGTGGGTCAGATCCTTGGGGCTAAAGCTGCTGTGGGTCATATCTATTGGGCAGCAGCTGCTTTACATATGATGTGTGTCAGATCTATGGGGCAGGAGCTGCTGTGGGGCTGATGTGGGTTAGATCTATGGGGCAGGAGCTGTTGTGGGGCTGATGGGGGTCAGATCCTTAGAGCAGGAGCTACTGTGGGGCTGATGTTGGACTGATCTATGGGGCAGGAGCTGCTGCAGGGCTGATTTGGGTCAGATCTATGGGGCAGGAGCTGCTGTGGGGCTGATGTGGGTTAGATCTATGGGGCAGGAGCTGTTGTGGGGCTGATGGGGGTCAGATCTATGGGGCAGGAGCTGCTGTGGGGCAGATGTGGGTCAGATCAGTGGGTCAGCAGCTGCTGTGGGTCTGATGTGGGTCAGATCTATGGGGCAGGAGCTGCTGTGGGGCTGATGTGGGTCATATCTATGGGGCAGGAGCTGCTGTGGGTCAGATCTATGGGGCAGGAACAGATGTGGGCCTGATGTTGGTCAGATATATGGAACAGGAGCTGCTGTGTTGCAGATGTGGGTCAGATCTATGGTGCAGGAGCTGCTGTGGGGCAGATGTTGGGCATATCTATGGGGCAGGAGATGCTGTGAGGCTGATGGGGGTCAGATCTATGGGGACGAGCTGCTGTGGTGCAGATGTGGGTCAGATCTATGGGGCAGGTGCTGCTGTGCGACATATGTGGGTCAGATCTATGGGGCAGGATCTGCTGTGGGGCTGATGTGGGAAAGATCTATGGGGCAGGAGATGCTTTGGGGCAGATGTGGGTCAGATCTATGGTGCAGGAGTATCTGTGGGGCAGATGTAGGGCTTATCTATGGGGCAGGAGCTGCTGTGAGGCTGATGGGTGTTAGATCTATGGGGAGGAGCTGCTGTGGTGCAGATGTGGGTCAGAGCTATGGGGCAGGAGCTGCTGTGTGGCAGATGTGGGTCAGATCTATGGTGTAGGAGTTGCTGTGGGGCTGATGTGGGTCAGATCTATGGGGCAGGAGCTGCTGTGGGGCTGATGTGGGAAAGATCTATGGGGCAGGAGATGCTTTGGGGCAGATGTGGGTCAGATCTATGGGGCAGGAGTTGCTGTGGGGCTGATGTGGGTCAGATCCTTGGGGCTGAAGCTGCTGTGGGTCATATCTATTGGGCAGCAGCTGCTTTACATATGATGTGTGTCAGATCTATGGGGCAGGAGCTGCTGTGTGGCTGATGTGGGTTAGATCTATGGGGCAGGATCTGTTGTGGGGCTGATGGGGGTCAGATCTATGGGGCAGGAGCTACTGTGGGGCTTAAGTTGGTCTGATCTACGGAGCAGGAGCTGCTGCGGGGCTGATTTGGGTCAGATCTATGGGGCAGGAGCTGCTGTGGGGCTGATGTGGGTTAGATCTATGGGGCAGGATCTGTTGTGGGGCTGATGGGGGTCAGATCTATGGGGCAGGAAATGCTGTGGGTCAAATCTATGGGGCAGGAGATGCTGTGGGTCAGATCTATGGGGCAGGAGCTGCTGTGGGGAACACGTGTGTCAGGTCTATGGGGCAGGAGCTGCTGTGGGGCAGATGTGGGTCAGATCTATGGGTCAGCAGCTGCTGTGGGTCTGATGTGGGTCAGATCTATGGGTCAGCAGCTGCTGTGGGGCTGATGTGGGTCAGATCTATGGGGCAGGAGCTGCTGTGGTTAAGATCTATTTGGCAGGATCTGCTGTGGGGCAGATTTGGGTCAGATCTATGGGGCAGGAGCTGCAGTGGAGATGATGTACGTCAGATCTATGGGGCAGGAGCATCTGTGGGGCTGCTGTGGGTTAGATCTATGGGGCAGGAGCTGTTGTGGGTCATATCTATTGGGCAGCAGCTGCTTTACATATGATGTGTGTCAGATCTATGGGGCCTAAGCTGCAGTGGGGCTGATGGGGGTCAGATCTATGGGGCAGGAGCTACTGTGGGGCTGATGTGGGTCAAATCAATGGGGCCGAGCTGCTCTTGGGAACATGTGGGTCAGATCTATGGGGCAGGAGCTGCTGTGCGACAGATGTGGGTCAGATCTATGGGGCAGGAGCTGCTGTGGAGCTGATGTGGGTCAGATCCTTGGGGCTGAAGCTGCTGTGGGTCATATCTATTGGGCAGCAGCTGCTTTACATATGATGTGTGTCAGATCTATGGGGCAGGAGCTACTGTGGGGCTGATGGGGGTCAGATCTATGGGGCAGGAGCTACTGTGGGGCTGATGTTGGTCTGATCTATGGGGCAGGAGCTGCTGTGCGACAGATGTGGGTCAGATCTATGGGGCAGGTGCTGCTGTGCGACATATGTGGGTCAGATCTATGGGGCAGGATCTGCTGTGGGGCTGATGTGGGAAAGATCTATGGGGCAGGAGTTTCTGTGGGGCTGCTGTGGGTCAGATCCTTGGGGCTGAAGCTGCTGTGGGTCATATCTATTGGGCAGCAGCTGCTTTACATATGATGTGTGTCAGATATATGGGGCAGGAGCTGCTGTGGGGCTGATGTGGTTTAGATCTATGGGGCAGGAGCTGTTGTGGGGCTGATGGG
Source organism: Coturnix japonica (assembly GCF_054131305.1). Taxonomy (NCBI): domain Eukaryota; kingdom Metazoa; phylum Chordata; class Aves; order Galliformes; family Phasianidae; genus Coturnix; species Coturnix japonica. The sequence goes on along the minus strand of NC_140671.1, from coordinate 12,835,670 downwards.
GGTCAGATCTATGGGGCAGGAGCTACTGTGGGGCTGATGGGGGTCAGATCTATGGTGCAGGAGCTGCTGTGGGGCAGATTTAGGGCTTATCTATGGGGCAGGAGATGCTGTGAGGCTGATGGGTGTTAGATCTATGGGGCAGGAGCTGTTGTGGGGCTGATGGGGGTCAGATCCTTAGAGCAGGAGCTACTGTGGGGCTGATGTTGGTCTGATCTATGGGGCAGGAGCTGCTGCAGGGCTGATTTGGGTCAGATCTATGGGTCAGCAGCTGCTGTGGGGCTGATGTTGGTTAGATCTATGGGGCAGGAGCTGTTGTGGGGCTGATGGGGGTCAGATCTATGGGGCAGGAGATTCTCTGGGTCAGATCTATGGGGCAGGAGCTGCTCTGGGGAACATGTGGGTCAGGTCTATGGGGCAGGAGCTGCTGTGTGGCAGATGTGGGTCAGATCTATGGTGTAGGAGCTGCTGTGGGGCTGATGTGGGTCAGATCTATGGGGCAGGAGCTGCTGTGGTTAAGATCTTTATGGTAGGATCTGCTGTGGGGCAGATTTGGGTCAGATCTATGGGGCAGGAGCTGCAGTGGAGATGATGTACGTCAGATCTATGGGGCAGGAGCTGCTGTGGGGCTGCTGTGGGTTAGATCTATGGGGCAGGAGCTGTTGTGGGGCTGATGGGGGTCAGATCTATGGGGCAGGAGATACTGTGGGGCTGATGTTGGTCTGATCTATGGGGCAGGAGCTGCTGCGGGGCTGATTTGGGTTAGATCTATGGGACAGGAGCTGCTGTGGGGCTGATGTGGGTTAGATCTATGGGGCAGGATCTGTTGTGGGGCTGATGGGGGTCAGATCTATGGGGCAGGAGATGCTGTGGGTCAGATCTATGGGGCAGGAGATGCTGTGGGTCAGATCTATGGGGCAGGAGCTGCTGTGGGGAACACGTGTGTCAGGTCTATGGGGCAGGAGCTGCTGTGGGGCAGATGTGGGTCAGATCTATGGGTCAGCAGCTGCTGTGGGTCTGATGTGGGTCAGATCTATGGGTCAGCAGCTGCTGTGGGTCTGATGTGGGTCAGATCTATGGGGCAGGAGCTGCTGTGGGTCAGATCTATGGGGCAGGAACAGATGTGGGCCTGATGTTGGTCAGATTTATGGAGCAGGAGCTGCTGTGTTGCAGATGTGGGTCAGATCTATGGGGAGGAGCTGCTGTGGTGCAGATTTGGGTCAGAGCTATGGGGCAGGAGCTGCTGTGTGGCAGATGTGGGTCAGATCTATGGTGTAGGAGCTGCTGTGGGGCTGATGTGGGTCAGATCTATGGGGCAGGAGCTGCTGTGGGTAAGATCTATTTGGCAGGAGCTGCTGTGGGGCAGATTTGGGTCAGATCTATGGGGCAGGAGCTGCAGTGGAGATGATGTAGGTCAGATCTATGGGGCAGGAGCATCTGTGGGGCTGCTGTGGGTTAGATCTATGGGGCAGGAGCTGTTGTGGTTCATATCTATTGGGCAGCAGCTGCTTTACATATGATGTGTGTCAGATCTATGGGGCCGGAGCTGCAGTGGGGCTGATGGGGGTCAGATCTATGGGGCAGGAGCTACTGTGGGGCTGATGTGGGTCAAATCAATGGGGCCGTGCTGCTCTTGGGAACATGTGGGTCAGATCGATGGGGCAGGAGCTGCTGTGGGGCTGATGTGGGTCAGATCTATAGGGCAGGAGCTGCTGTGCGACAGATGTGGGTCAGATCTATGGGGCAGGAGCTGCTGTGGAGCTGATGTGGGTCAGATCCTTGGGGCTGAAGCTGCTGTGGGTCATATCTATTGGGCAGCAGCTGCTTTACATATGATGTGTGTCAGATCTATGGGGCAGGAGCTGCTGTGGGGCTGATGTGGGTTAGATCTATGGGTCAGGAGCTGTTGTTGGGCTGATGGGGGTCAGATCTATGGGGCAGGAGCTACTGTGGGGCTGATGGGGGTCAGATCTATGGGGCAGGAGCTACTGTGGGGCTGATGTTGGTCTGATCTATGGGGCAGGAGCTGCTGTGCGACAGATGTGGGTCAGATCTATGGGGCAGGTGCTGCTGTGCGACATATGTGGGTCAGATCTATGGGGCAGGATCTGCTGTGGGGCTGATGTGGGAAAGATCTATAAGGCGGGAGTTGCTGTGGGGCTGCTGTGGGTCAGATCCTTGGGGCTGAAGCTGCTGTGGGTCATATCTATTGGGCAGCAGCTGCTTTACATATGATGTGTGTCAGATATATGGGGCAGGAGCTACTGTGGGGCTGATGTTAGTCTGATCTATGGGGCAGGAGCTGCTGCGGGGCAGATTTGGGTCAGATCTATTGGGCAGGAGCTGCTGTGGGGCTGATGTGGGTCAGATCTATGGTGCAGGAGCTGCTGTGGGGCAGATTTAGGGCTTATCTATGGGGCAGGAGATGCTGTGAGGCTGATGGGTGTTAGATCTATGGGGCAGGAGCTGTTGTGGGGCTGATGGGGGTCAGATCCTTAGAGCAGGAGCTACTGTGGGGCTGATGTTGGTCTGATCTATGGGGCAGGAGCTGCTGCAGGTCTGCTTTGGGTCAGATCTATGGGTCAGCAGCTGCTGTGGGGCTGATGTTGGTTAGATCTATGGGGCAGGAGCTGCTGTGGGGCTGATGGGGGTCAGATCTATGGGGCAGGAGATTCTCTGGGTCAGATCTATGGGGCTGGAGATGCTCTGGGGAACATGTGGGTCAGGTCTATGGGGCAGGAGCTGCTGTGTGGCAGATGTGGGTCAGATCTATGGTGTAGGAGCTGCTGTGGGGCTGATGTGGGTCAGATCTATGGGGCAGGAGCTGCTGTGGTTAAGATCTATTTGGTAGGATCTGCTGTGGGGCGGATTTGGGTCAGATCTATGGGGCAGGAGCTGCAGTGGAGATGATGTACGTCAGATCTATGGGGCAGGAGCTGCTGTGGGGCTGCGGTGGGTTAGATCTATGGGGCAGGAGCTGTTGTGGGGCTGATGGGGGTCAGATCTATGGGGCAGGAGATACTGTGGGGCTGATGTTGGTCTGATCTATGGGGCAGGAGCTGCTGCGGGGCTGATTTGGGTTAGATCTATGGGACAGGAGCTGCTGTGGGGCTGATGTGGGTTAGATCTATGGGGCAGGAGCTGTTGTGGGGCTGATGGGTGTCAGATCTATGGGGTAGGAGATGCTGTGGGTCAGATCTATGGGGCAGGAGCTGCTGTGGGGAACATGTGGGTCAGGTCTATGGGGCAGGAGCTGCTGTTGGGCAGATGTGGGTCAGATCTATGGGTCAGCAGCTGCTGTGGGTCTGATGTGGGTCAGATCTGTGGGGCAGGAGCAGCTGTGGGGCTGATGTGGGTCAGATCTATGGGGCAGGAGCTGCTGTGGGTCATATCTATTGGGCAGCAACTGCTTTACATATGAGGTGTGTAAGATCTATGGGGCCGGAGCTGCAGTGGGGCTGATGGGGGTCAGATCTATGGGGCAGGAGCTACTGTGGGGCTGATGTGGGTCAAATCAATGGGGCAGAGCTGCTCTTGGGAACATGTGGGTCAGATCTATGGGGCAGGAGCTGCTGTGGGTCTGATGTGGGTCAGATCTATGGGGCAGGTGCTGCTGTGTGACATATGTGGGTCAGATCTATGGGGCAGGATCTGCTGTGGGGCTGATGTGGGAAAGATCTATGGGGCAGGAGCTGCTGTGGGGCTGATGTGGGTCAGATCTATGGGGCAGGAGATGCTTTGGGGCAGATGTGGGTCAGATCTATGGGGCAGGAGTTGCTGTGGGGCTGCTGTGGGTCAGATCTATGGGGCAGGAGCTGTTCTGGGGCTGATGGGGGTCAGATCTATGGGGCAGGAGATACTGTGGGGCTGATGTTGGTCTGATCTATGGGGCAGGAGCTGCTGCAGAGCTGATTTGGGTCAGATCTATGGGGCAGGAGCTGCTGTGGGGCTGATGTGGGTTAGATCTATGGGGCAGGAGCTGTTGTGGGGCTGATGGGGGTCAGATCTATTGGGCAGGAGATGCTGTGGGTCAGATCTATGGGGCAAGATCTACTGTGGGGATCATGTGGGTCAGGTCTATGGGGCAGGAGCTGCTGTGGGGCAGATGTGGGTCAGATCAGTGGGTCAGCAGCTGCTGTGGGTCCGATGTGGGTCAGATCTATGGGGCAGGAGCTGCTGTGGGGCTGATGTGGGTCAGATCTATTGGGCAGGAGATGCTGTGGGTCAGATCTATGGGGCAGGAGCTACTGTGGGGAACATGTGGGTCAGGTCTATGGGGCAGGAGCTGCTGTGGGGCAGATGTGGGTCAGATCAGTGGGTCAGCAGCTGCTGTGGGTCTGATGTGGGTTAGATCTATGGGGCAGGAGCTGCTGTGGGGCTGATGTGGGTCATATCTATGGGGCAGGAGCTGCTGTGGGTCAGATCTATGGGGCAGGAACAGATGTGGGCCTGATGTTGGTCAGATATATGGAGCAGGAGCTGCTGTGTTGCAGATGTGGGTCAGATCTATGGTGCAGGAGCTGCTGTGGTGCAGATGTGGGTCAGATCTATGGTGCAGGAGCTGCTGTGGGGCAGATGTTGGGCATATCTATGGGGCAGCAGATGCTGTGAGGCTGATGGGGGTCAGATCTATGGGGAGGAGCTGCTGTGGTGCAGATGTGGGTCAGATCTATGGGGCAGGTGCGGCTGTGCGACATATGTGGGTCAGATCTATGGGGCAGGATCTGCTGTGGGGCTGATGTGGGAAAGATCTATGGGGCAGGAGATGCTTTGGGGCAGATGTGGGTCAGATCTATGGTGCAGGAGCTGCTATGGGGCAGATGTAGGGCTTATCTATGGGGCAGGAGCTGCTGTGAGGCTGATGGGTGTTAGATCTATGGGGAGGAGCTGCTGTGGTGCAGATGTGGGTCAGAGCTATGGGGCAGGAGCTGCTGTGTGGCAGATGTGGGTCAGATCTATGGTGTAGGAGTTGCTGTGGGGCTGATGTGGGTCAGATCTATGGGGCAGGAGCTGCTGTGGGGCTGATGTGGGAAAGATCTATGGGGCAGGAGATGCTTTGGGGCAGATGTGGGTCAGATCTATGGGGCAGGAGTTGCTGTGGGGCTGATGTGGGTCAGATCCTTGGGGCTGAAGCTGCTGTGGGTCATATCTATTGGGCAGCAGCTGCTTTACATATGATGTGTGTCAGATCTATGGGGCAGGAGATGCTGTGTGGCTGATGTGGGTTAGATCTATGGGGCAGGATCTGTTGTGGGGCTGCTGTGGGTCAGATCTATGGGGCAGGAGCTGTTCTGGGGCTGATGGGGGTCAGATCTATGGGGCAGGAGATACTGTGGGGCTGATGTTGGTCTGATCTATGGGGCAGGAGCTGCTGCAGAGCTGATTTGGGTCAGATCTATGGGGCAGGAGCTGCTGTGGGGCTGATGTGGGTTAGATCTATGGGGCAGGAGCTGTTGTGGGGCTGATGGGGGTCAGATCTATTGGGCAGGAGATGCTGTGGGTCAGATCTATGGGGCAAGATCTACTGTGGGGATCATGTGGGTCAGGTCTATGGGGCAGGAGCTGCTGTGGGGCAGATGTGGGTCAGATCAGTGGGTCAGCAGCTGCTGTGGGTCCGATGTGGGTCAGATCTATGGGGCAGGAGCTGCTGTGGGGCTGATGTGGGTCAGATCTATTGGGCAGGAGATGCTGTGGGTCAGATCTATGGGGCAGGAGCTACTGTGGGGAACATGTGGGTCAGGTCTATGGGGCAGGAGCTGCTGTGGGGCAGATGTGGGTCAGATCAGTGGGTCAGCAGCTGCTGTGGGTCTGATGTGGGTTAGATCTATGGGGCAGGAGCTGCTGTGGGGCTGATGTGGGTCATATCTATGGGGCAGGAGCTGCTGTGGGTCAGATCTATGGGGCAGGAACAGATGTGGGCCTGATGTTGGTCAGATATATGGAGCAGGAGCTGCTGTGTTGCAGATGTGGGTCAGATCTATGGTGCAGGAGCTGCTGTGGTGCAGATGTGGGTCAGATCTATGGTGCAGGAGCTGCTGTGGGGCAGATGTTGGGCATATCAATGGGGCAGCAGATGCTGTGAGGCTGATGGGGGTCAGATCTATGGGGAGGAGCTGCTGTGGTGCAGATGTGGGTCAGATCTATGGGGCAGGTGCGGCTGTGCGACATATGTGGGTCAGATCTATGGGGCAGGATCTGCTGTGGGGCTGATGTGGGAAAGATCTATGGGGCAGGAGATGCTTTGGGGCAGATGTGGGTCAGATCTATGGTGCAGGAGCTGCTATGGGGCAGATGTAGGGCTTATCTATGGGGCAGGAGCTGCTGTGAGGCTGATGGGTGTTAGATCTATGGGGAGGAGCTGCTGTGGTGCAGATGTGGGTCAGAGCTATGGGGCAGGAGCTGCTGTGTGGCAGATGTGGGTCAGATCTATGGTGTAGGAGTTGCTGTGGGGCTGATGTGGGTCAGATCTATGGGGCAGGAGCTGCTGTGGGGCTGATGTGGGAAAGATCTATGGGGCAGGAGATGCTTTGGGGCAGATGTGGGTCAGATCTATGGGGCAGGAGTTGCTGTGGGGCTGATGTGGGTCAGATCCTTGGGGCTGAAGCTGCTGTGGGTCATATCTATTGGGCAGCAGCTCCTTTACATATGATGTGTGTCAGAACTATGGGGCAGGAGCTACTGTGGGGCTTAAGTTGGTCTGATCTATGGGGCAGGAGCTGCTGCGGGGCTGATTTGGGTCAGATCTATAGGGCAGGAGCTGCTGTGCGACACATGTGGGTCAGATCTATGGGGCAGGAGCTGCTGTGGGGCTGATGTGGGTTAGATCTATGGGGCAGGATCTGTTGTGGGGCTGATGGGGGTCAGATCTATGGGGCAGGAGATGCTGTGGGTCAGATCTATTGGGCAGGAGATGCTGTGGGTCAGATCTATGGGGCAGGAGCTGCTGTGGGGAACACGTGTGTCAGGTCTATGGGGCAGGAGCTGCTGTGTGGCAGATGAGGGTCAGATCTATGGTGTAGGAGCTCCTGTGGGGCTGATGTGGGTCAGATCTATGGGGCAGGAGCTGCTATGGTTAAGATCTATTTGGCAGGAGCTGCTGTGGGGCAGATTTGGGTCAGATCTATGGGGCAGGAGCTGCAGTGGAGATGATGTAGGTCAGATCTTTGGGGCAGGAGCATCTGTGGGGCTGCTGTGGGTTAGATCTATGGGGCAGGAGCTGTTGTGGGTCATATCTATTGGGCAGCAGCTGCTTTACATATGATGTGTGTCAGATCTATGGGGCCTAAGCTGCAGTGGGGCTGATGGGGGTCAGATCTATGGGGCAGGAGCTACTGTGGGGCTGATGTGGGTCAAATCAATGGGGCAGAGCTGCTCTTGGGAACATGTGGGTCAGATCTATGGGGCAGGAGCTGCTGTGGGGCTGATGTGGGTCAGATCTATAGGGCAGGAGCTGCTGTGCGACAGATGTGGGTCAGATCTATGGGGCAGGAGCTGCTGTGGAGCTGATGTGGGTCAGATCCTTGGGGCTGAAGCTGCTGTGGGTCATATCTATTGGGCAGAAGCTGCTTTACATATGATGTGTGTCAGATCTATGGGGCAGGAGTTGCTGTGGGGCTGATGTGGGTCAGATCGTTGGGGCTGAAGCTGCTGTGGGTCATATCTATTGGGCAGCAGCTGCTTTACATATGATGTGTGTCAGATCTATGGGGCAGGAGCTGCTGTGGGGCTGATGTGGGTTAGATCTATGGGGCAGGAGCTGTTGTGGGGCTGATGGGTGTCAGATCTATGGGGTAGGAGATGCTGTGGGTCAGATCTATGGGGAGGAGCTGCTGTGGGGAACATGTGGGTCAGGTCTATGGGGCAGGAGCTGCTGTTGGGTAGATGTGGGTCAGATCTATGGGTCAGCAGCTGCTGTGGGTCTGATGTGGGTCAGATCTATGGGGCAGGAGCTGCTGTGGGGCTGATGTGGGTCAGATCTATGTGGCAGGAGCTGCTGTGTGTCATATCTATTGGGCAGCAACTGCTTTACATATGAGGTGTGTAAGATCTATGGGGCCGGAGCTGCAGTGGGGCTGATGGGGGTCAGATCTATGGGGCAGGAGCTACTGTGGGGCTGATGTGGGTCAAATCAATGGGGCAGAGCTGCTCTTGGGAACCTGTGGGTCAGATCTATGGGGCAGGAGCTGCTGTGGGTCTGATGTGGGTCAGATCTATGGGGCAGGAGCTGCTGTGGGGCTGATGTGGGTCAGATCTATGGGGCAGGAGCTGCTGTGTGTCATATCTATTGGGCAGCAACTGCTTTACATATGAGGTGTGTAAGATCTATGGGGCCGGAGCTGCAGTGGGGCTGATGGGGGTCAGATCTATGGGGCAGAGCTGCTCTTGGGAACATGTGGGTCAGATCTATGGGGCAGGTGCTGCTGTGCGACATATGTGGGTCAGATCTATGGGGCAGGATCTGCTGTGGGGCTGATGTGGGAAAGATCTATGGGGCAGGAGCTGCTGTGGGGCTGATGTGGGTCAGATCCTTGGGGCTGAAGCTGCTGTGGGTCATATCTGTTGGGCAGCAGCTGCTTTACATATGATGTGTGTCAGATCTAAGGGGCAGGAGCTGCTGTGGGGCTGATGTGGGTTAGATCTATGGGGCAGGAGCTGTTGTGGGGCTGATGGGGGTCAGATCTATGGGGTAGGAGATGCTGTGGGTCAGATCTATGGGGCAGGAGCTGCTGTGGGGAACATGTGGGTCAGGTCTATGGGGCAGGAGCTGCTGTTGGGTAGATGTGGGTCAGATCTATGGGTCAGCAGCTGCTGTGGGTCTGATGTGGGTCAGATCTATGGGGCAGGAGCTGCTGTGGGGCTGATGTGGGTCAGATCTATGGGGCAGGAGCTGCTGTGTGTCATATCTATTGGGCAGCAACTGCTTTACATATGAGGTGTGTAAGATCTATGGGGCCGGAGCTGCAGTGGGGCTGATGGGGGTCAGATCTATGGGGCAGGAGCTACTGTGGGGCTGATGTGGGTCAAATCAATGGGGCAGAGCTGCTCTTGGGAACTTGTGGGTCAGATCTATGGGGCAGGAGCTGCTGTGGGTCTGATGTGGGTCAGATCTATGGGTCAGCAGCTGCTGTGGGTCTGATGTGGGTCAGATCTATGGGGCAGGAGCTGCTGTGGGGCTGATGTGGGTCAGATCTATGGGGCAGGAGCTGCTGTGTGTCATATCTATTGGGCAGCAACTGCTTTACATATGAGGTGTGTAAGATCTATGGGGCCGGAGCTGCAGTGGGGCTGATGGGGGTCAGATCTATGGGGCAGGAGCTACTGTGGGGCTGATGTGGGTCAAATCAATGGGGCAGAGCTGCTCTTGGGAACATGTGGGTCAGATCTATGGGGCAGGTGCTGCTGTGCGACATATGTGGGTCAGATCTATGGGGCAGGATCTGCTGTGGGGCTGATGTGGGAAAGATCTATGGGGCAGGAGCTGCTGTGGGGCTGATGTGGGTCAGATCCTTGGGGCTGAAGCTGCTGTGGGTCATATCTGTTGGGCAGCAGCTGCTTTACATATGATGTGTGTCAGATCTAAGGGGCAGGAGCTGCTGTGGGGCTGATGTGGGTTAGATCTATGGGGCAGGAGCTGTTGTGGGGCTGATGGGGGTCAGATCTATGGGGCAAGAGCTACTGTGGGGCTTATGGTGGTAAGATCTATGGGGCAGGAGCTACTGTGGGGCTGATGTTGGTCTGATCTATGGGGCAGGAGCTGCTGTGCGACAGATGTGGGTCAGATCTATGGGGCAGGAGATGCTTTGGGGCAGATGTGGGTCAGATCTATGGGGCAGGAGTTGCTGTGGGGCTGCTGTGGGTCAGATCCTTGGGGCTAAAGCTGCTGTGGGTCATATCTATTGGGCAGCAGCTGATTTACATATGATGTTTGTCAGATCTATGGGGCAGGAGCTGCAGTGGGGCTGATGTGGGTTAGATCTATGGGACAGGAGCTGTTCTGGGGCTGATGGGGGTCAGATCTATGGGGCAGGAGCTACTGTGGGGCTGATGGGGGTCAGATCTATGGGGCAGGAGCTACTGTGGGGAACATGTGGGTCAGGTCTATGGGGCAGGAGCTGCTGTGGGGCAGACGTGGGTCAGATCAGTGGGTCAGCAGCTGCTGTGGGTCTGATGTGGGTCAGATCTATGGGGCAGGAGCTGCTTTGGGGCTGATGTGGGTCATATATATGGGGCAGGAGCTGCTCTGGGTCAGATCTATGGGGCCGGAACAGATGTGGGTCTGATGTTGGTCAGATATATGGAGCAGGAGCTGCTGTGTTGCAGATGTGGGTCAGATCTATGGTGCAGGAGCTGCTGTGGGGCAGATGTGGGTCAGATCTATGGTGCAGGAGATGCTGTGAGGCTGATGGGGGTCAGATCTATGGGGAGGAGCTGCTGTGGTGCAGATGTGGGTCAGATCTATGGGGCAGGTGCTGCTGTGCGACATATGTGGGTCAGATCTATGGGGCAGGATCTGCTGTGGGGCTGATGCGGGAAAGATCTATGGGGCAGGAGATGCTTTGGGGCAGATGTGGGTCAGATCTATGGTGCAGGAGTTGCTGTGGGGCAGATGTAGGGCTTATCTATGGGGCAGGAGCTGCTGTGAGGCTGATGGGTGTTAGATCTATGGGGAGGAGCTGCTGTGGTGCAGATGTGGGTCAGAGCTATGGGGCAGGAGCTGCTGTGTGGCAGATGTGGGTCAGATCTATGGTGTAGGAGTTGCTGTGGGGCTGTTGTGGGTCAGATCTATGGGGAAGGAGCTGCTGTGGGGCTGATGTGGGAAAGATCTATGGGGCAGTAGATGCTTTGGGGCAGATGTGGGTCAGATCTATGGGGCAGGAGTTGCTGTGGGGTTGATGTGGGTCAGATCCTTGGGGCTGAAGCTGCTGTGGGTCATATCTATTGGGCAGCAGCTGCTTTACATATGATGTGTGTCAGATCTATGGGGCAGGAGATACTGTGGGGCTGATGTTGGTCTGATCTATGGGGCAGGAGCTGCTGCGGGGCTGATTTGGGTCAGATCTATGGGGCAGGAGCTGCTGTGGGGCTGATGTGGGTCAGATCCTTGGGGCTGAAGCTGCTGTGGGTCATATCTATTGGGCAGCAGCTGCTTTACATATGATGTGTGTCAGATCTATGGGGCAGGAGATACTGTGGGGCTGATGTTGGTCTGATCTATGGGGCAGGAGCTGCTGCGGGGCTGATTTGGGTCAGATCTATGGGGCAGGAGCTGCTGTGGGGCTGATGTGGGTTAGATCTATGGGGCAAGAGCTGTTGTGGGGCTGATGGGGTTCAGATCTATGGGGAAGGAGCTACTGTGGGGCTGATGGGGTTCAGGTCTATGGGGCAGGAGCTACTGTGGGGCTGTTGTTGGTCTGATCTATGGGGCAGGAGCTGCTGTGCGACAGATGTGGGTCAGATCTATGGGGCAGGTGCTGCTGTGCGACATATGTGGGTCAGATCTATGGGGCAGGATCTGCTGTGGGGCTGATGTGGGAAAGATCTATGGGGCAGGAGCTGTTGTGGGGCTGATGTGGGTCAGATCTATGGGGCAGGAGCTGCTGTGGGTCAGATCTATGGGGCAGGAACAGATGTGGGCCTGATGTTGGTCAGATTTATGGAGCAGGATCTGCTGTGTTGCAGATGTGGGTCAGATCTATGGTGCAGGAGCTGCTGTGGGGCAGATGTAGGGCTTATCTATGGGGCAGGAGCTGCTGTGAGGCTGATGGGTGTTAGATCTATGGGGAGGAGCTGCTGTGGTGCAGATGTGGGTCAGAGCTATGGGGCAGGAGCAGCTGTGGGTCAGAAGTGGGTAAGATCTATGGGGTAGGAGATGGTGTGTGGCAGATGTGGGTCAGATCTATGGTGTAGGAGCTGCTGTGGGGCTGACGTGGGTCAGATCTATGGGGCAGGAGCTGCTGTGGTTAAGATCTATTTGGCAGGATCTGCTGTGTGACAGATTTGGGTCAGATCTATGGGGCAGGAGCTGCAGTGGAGATGATGTACGTCAGATCTATGGGGCAGGAGCTGCTGTGGGGCTGCTGTGGGTTAGATCTATATGGCAGGAGCTGTTGTGGGTCATATCTATTGGGCAGCAGCTGCTTTACATATGATGTGTGTCAGATCTATGGGGCCGGAGCTGCAGTGGGGCTGATGGGGGTCAGATCTATGGGGCAGGAGCTACTGTGGGTCTGAAGTGGGTCAAATCAATGGGGCAGAGCTGCTCTTGGGAACATGTGGGTCAGATCTATGGGGCAGGAGCTGCTGTGGGGCTGATGTGGGTCAGATCTATGGGGCAGGAGCTGCTGCGGGGCTGATTTGGGTCAGATCTATGGGGCAGGAGCTGCTGTGAGGCTGATGTGGGTTAGATCTATGGGGCAGGAGCTGTTGTGGGGCTGATGGGGGTCAGATCTATGGGGCAGGAGATGCTGTGGGTCAGATTTATGAGTCAGGAGCTGCAGAGGGGATGACGTAGGTCAGATCTATGGGGCAGGAGCTGCTGTGGGGCAGATGAGGGACATATCTATGGTGCAAAATCTGCTGTTGGACTGATGTGGGTCAGATCTATGAGTTTGGAGCTGCTGTGGGGCTGATGCGGGTCAGATCTATGGGGCAGGAGCTGCTGTGGGTCAGATCTATGGGGCAGGAACAGATGTGGGCCTGATGTTGGTCAGATTTATGGAGCAGGAGCTGCTGTGTTGCAGATGTGGGTCAGATCTAAGGTGCAGGAGCTGCTGTGGGGCAGATATAGGGCATATCTATGAGGCAGGAGCTGCTGTGAGGCTGATGGGTGTTAGATCTATGGGGAGGAGCTGCTGTGGTGCAGATGTGGGTCAGAGCTATGGGGCAAGAGCTGCTGTGGGGCAGAAGTGGGTAAGATCTATCGGGTAGGAGATGGTGTGTGGCAGATGTGGGTCAGATCTATGGTGTAGGAGCTGCTGTGGGGCTGATGTGGGTCAGATCTATGGGGCAGGAGCTGCTGTGGTTAAGATCTATTTGGCAGGATCTGCTGTGGGGCAGATTTGGGTCAGACCTATGGGGCAGGAGCTGCTGTGTGGCAAATGTGGTTCAGATCTATGGGGCAGGAGCTGCTGTGGGGCAGATGTAGGGCTTATCTATGGGGCAGGAGCTGCTGTGAGGCTGATGGGTGTTAGATCTATGGGGAGGAGCTGCTGTGGTGCAGATGTGGGTCAGATCTATGGGGCAGGAGCTGCAGTGGGGCTGCTGTGGGTCAAATCAATGGGGCAGAGCTGCTCTTGGGAACATGTGGGTCAGATCTATGGGGCAGGAGCTGCTGTGGGGCTGATGTGGGTCAGATCTATAGGGCAGGAGCTGCTGTGCGACAGATGTGGTTCAGATCTATGGGGCAGGAGCTGCTGTGGGGCTGATGTGGGTCAGGTCCTTGGGGCTGAAGCTGCTGTGGGTCATATCTATTGGGCAGCAGCTGCTTTACATATGATGTGTGTCAGATCTATGGGGCAGGAGCTGCTGTGGGCCTGATGTGGGTTAGATCTACGGGGCAGGAGCTGTTGTGGGGCTGATGGGGGTCAGATCTATGGGGCAGGAGCTACTGTGGGGCTGATGGGGGTCAGATCTATGGGGCAGGAGCTACTGTGGGGCTGATGTTGGTCTCATCTATGGGGCTGGAGCTGCTGTGCGACAGATGTGTGTCAGATCTATGGGGCAAGTGCTGCTGTGCGACATATGTGTGTCAGATCTATGGGGCAGGATCTGCTGTGGGGCTGATGTGGGAAAGATCTATGGGGCAGGAGATGCTTTGGGGCAGATGTGGGTCAGATCTATGGGGCAGGAGCTGCTGTGGGGCTGATGTTGGTCTGATCTATGGGGCAGGAGCTGCTGTGGGGCTGATGTGGGTCAGATCTATGGGGCAGGAGCTGTTGTGGGGCTGATGGGGGTCAGATCTATGGGGCAGGTGATGCTGTGGGTCAGATCTATGGGGCAGGAGCTGCTGTGGGGCAGATGTGGGTCAGATCTATGGGGCAGGAGCTGCTGTGGGTCAGATCTATGGGGCAGGAACAGATGTGGGCCTGATGTTGGTCAGATTTATGGAGCAGGATCTGCTGTGTTGCAGATGTGGGTCAGATCTATGGTGCAGGAGCTGCTGTGGGGCAGATGTAGGGCATATCTATGGGGCAGGAGCTGCTGTGAGGCTGATGGGTGTTAGATCTATGGGCAGGAGCTGCTGTGGTGCAGATGTGGATCAGAGCTGTGGGGCAGGAGCAGCTGTGGGTCAGAAGTGGGTAAGGTCTATGGGGTAGGAGATGGTGTGTGGCAGATGTGGGTCAGATCTATGGTGTAGGAGCTGCTGTGGGGCTGACGTGGGTCAGATCTATGGGGCAGGAGCTGCTGTGGTTAAGATCTATTTGGCAGGATGTGCTGTGCGACAGATTTGGGTCAGATCTATGGGGCAGGAGCTGCAGTGGAGATGATGTACGTCAGATCTATGGGGCAGGAGCTGCTGTGTGGCTGATGTGGGTTAGATCTATGGGGCAGGAGCTGTTGTGGGTCATATCTATTGGGCAGCAGCTGCTGTACATATGATGTGTGTCAGATCTATGGGGCCGGAGCTGCAGTGGGGCTGATGGGGGTCAGATCTATGGGGCAGGAGCTGTTGTGGGGCTGATGTGGGTCAGATCTATGGGGCAGGAGCTACTTTGGGGCTGATGTTAGTCTGATCTATGGGGCAGGAGCTGCTGCGTGGCTGATTTGGGTCAGATCTATGGGGCAGGAGCTGTTGTGGGGCTGATGGGGGTCAGATCTATGGGGCAGGAGCTACTGTGGGTCAGATTTATGAGTCAGGAGCTGCTGTGTGGCTGATCTCGGTCAGAACTATGGGGCAGGAGCTGCTGTGGGGCACATGTGGGTCAGATCAATGGGCCAGGAGCTTCTGTGGGTCTGATGTGTGTCAGATCTATGGGGCAGGAGCTGCTGTGGGGCTGCTGTGGGTTAGATCTATGGGGCAGGAGCTGTTGTGGGTCATATCTATTGGGCAGCAGCTGCTTTACATATGATGTGTGTCAGATCTATGGGGCCGGAGCTGCAGTGGGGCTGATGGGGGTCAGATCTATGGGGCAGGAGCTACTGTGGGTCTGAAGTGGGTCAAATCAATGGGGCAGAGCTGCTCTTGGGAACATGTGGGTCAGATCTATGGGGCAGGAGCTGCTGTGGGGCTGATGTTGGTCTGATCTATGGGGCAGGAGCTACTGTGCGACAGATGTGGGTCAGATCTATGGGGCAGGATCTGCTGTGGGGCTGATGTGGGAAAGATCTATGGGGCAGGAGATGCTTTGTGGCAGATGTGGGTCAGATCTATGGGGCAGGAGTTGCTGTGGGGCTGATGTGTGTCAGATCCTTGGGGCTGAAGCTGCTGTGGGTCATATCTATTGTGCTGCAGCTGCTTTACATATGATGTGTGTCAGATCTATGGGGCAGGAGCTGCTGTGGGTTAGATCCATGGGGCAGGAACAGATGTGGGCCTGATGTTGGTCAGATTTATGGAGCAGGAGCTGCTGTTTTGCAGATGTGGGTCAGATCTATGGTGCAGGAGCTGCTGTGGGGCAGATGTAGGGCTTATCTATGGGGCAGGAGCTGCTGTGAGGCTGATGGGTGTTAGATCTATGGGGAGGAGCTGCTGTGGTGCAGATGTGGGTCAGAGCTATGGTGTAGGAGCTGCTGTGTGGCTGATGTGGGTCAGATCAATGGGGCAGGTGCTGCTGTGCGACATATGTGGGTCAGATCTATGGGGCAGGATCTGCTGTGGGGCTGATGTGGGAAAAATCTATGGGGCAGGAGCTGCTGTGGGGCTGATGTGGGTTAGATCTATGGGTCAGGAGCTGTTGTGGGGCTGATGGGGGTCAGATCTATGGGGCAGGAGCTACTGTGGGGCACATGTGGGTCAGACCTATGGGGCAGAAGCTGCAGAGGGGATGACGTAGGTCAGATCTATGGGGCAGGAGCTGCTGTGGGGCAGATGAGGGACATATCTATGGTGCAAAATCTGCTGTTGGACTGATGTGGGTCAGATCTATGAGTTTGGAGCTGCTGTATGGCACATGTGGGTCAGATCTATGGGCCAGGAGCTGCTGCGGGGCTGATTTGGGTCAGATCTATGGGGCAGGAGCTGCTGTGGGGCTGATGTTGGTCAGACTTATGGAGCAGGAGCTGCTGTGTTGCAGATGTGGGTCAGATCTATGGTGCAGGAGCTGCTGTGGGGCAGATATAGGGCATATCTATGGGGCAGGAGCTGCTGTGAGGCTGATGGGTGTTAGATCTATGGGGAGGAGCTGCTGTGGTGCAGATGTGGGTCAGAGCTATGGGGCAGGAGCTGCTGTGGGGCAGAAGTGGGTAAGATCTATGGGGTAGGAGATGGTGTGTGGCAGATGTGGGTCAGATCTATGGTGTAGGAGGTGCTGTGGGGCTGATGTGAGTGAGATCTATGGTGTAGGAGCTGCTGTGCAGCTGATGTGGGTCAGATCTATGGGCAGGAGCTGATGTAGGGAAGATTTGGGTCTGATCTATGGGTTAGGAACTGCTGTGGTTCAGATCTATGGGGCAGGAGCAGCTGTGGGGCACATGTGGGTCAGATCTATGGGTTAGGTGCTGCTTTGGGGAAAATGTGGGTCAGATCTATGGGGCAGGAGCTGCTGTGGGTCAGATTTGGGTCAGATCTATGGGGCAGGAGCTGCTGTGGGTCAGATTTATGAGTCAGGAGCTGCTGTGTGGCTGATGTGGGTCAGATCTATGGGGCAGGAGCTGCTGTGGGGCATATGTGGGTCAGATCTATGGTGCAGGAGCTGCTGTAGGGCAGATGTAGGGCTTATCTATGGGGCAGGAGCTGCTGTGAGGCTGATGGGTGTTAGATCTATGGGGAGGAGCTGCTGTGGTGCAGATGTGGGTCAGAGCTATGGGGCAGGAGCTGCAGTGTGGCCGATGGGGGTCAGATCTATGGGGCAGGAGCTACTGTGGGGCTGATGTGGGTCAAATCAATGGGGCAGAGCTGCTCTTGGGAACATGTGGGTCAGATCTATGGGGCAGGAGCTGCTGTGGGGCTGATGTGGGTCAGATCTATGGGGCAGGAGCTACTGTGGTTAGGATCACTTTGGCAGGATCTGCTGTGGGGCAGATTTGGGTCAGATCTATGGGGCAGGAGCAGCTGTGTGGCAAATGTGGGTCAGATCTATGGGGCAGGAGCTGCTGTGGGTCAGATCGATGGGGCAGGAACAGATGTGGGCCTGATGTTGTTCAGATTTATGGAGCAGGAGCTGCTGTGTTGCAGATGTGGGTCAGATCTATGGTGCAGGAGCTGCTGTGGGGCAGATGTAGGTCATATCTATGGGGCAGGAGCTGCTGTGAGGCTGATGGGTGTTAGATCTATAGGGAGGAGCTGCTGTGGTGCAGATGTGGGTCAGAGCTATGGGGCAGGAGCTGCTGTGGGGCTGATGTGGGTTAGATCTATGGGGCAGGAGATGGTTTGGGGCAGATGTGGGTCAGATCTATAAGGCAGGAGTTGCTGTGGGGCTGATGTGGGTCAGATCCTTGGGGCTGATGCTGCTGTGGGTCAAATCTATTGGGCAGCAGATGCTTTACATATGATGTGTGAAAGATCTATGGGGCAGGAGCTGTTGTGGGGCTGATGGGGGTCAGATCTATATGGCAGGAGCTACTGTGGGGCACATGTGGGTCAGACCTATGGGGCAGAAGCTGAAGAGGGGATGATGTAGGTCAGATCTATGGGGCAGGAGTTGCTGTGGGGCAGATGAGGGACATATCTATGGTGCAAAATCTTCTGTTGGACTGATGTGGGTCAGATCTATGAGTTTGGAGCTGCTGTGGGGCACATGTGGGTCAGATCTATGGGCCAGGAGCTGCTGAGGGGCTGATTTGGGTCAGATCTATGGGCCAGGAGCTGCTGAGGGGCTGATTTGGGTCAGATCTATGGGGCAGGAACAGATGTGGGCCAGATGTTGGTCAGATTTATGGAGCAGGAGCTGCTGTGTTGCAGATGTGGGTCAGATCTATGGTGCAGGAGCTGCTGTGGGGCAGATATAGGGCATATCTATGGGGCAGGAACTGCTGTGAGGCTGATGGGTGTTAGATCTATGGGGAGGAGCTGCTGTGGTGCAGATGTGGGTCAGAGCTATGGGGCAGGAGCTGCTGTGGGGCAGAAGTGGGTAAGATCTATCGGGTAGGAGATGCTGTGTGGCAGATGTGGGTCAGATCGATGGTGTAGGAGCTGCTGTGGGGCTGATGTGGGTCAGATCTATGGGGCAGGAGCTGCTGTGGTTAAGATCTATTTGGCAGGATCTGCTGTGGGGCAGATTTGGGTCAGATCTAAGGGGCAGGAGCTGCTGTGTGACAAATGTGGGTCAGATCTATGGCGCAGGAGCTGCTTTGGGGCAGATGTAGGTCTTATCTATGGGGCAGGAGCTGCTGTGAGGCTGATGGGTTTTAGATCTATGGGGAGGAGCTGCTGTGGTGCAGATGTGGGTCAGAGCTATGGGGCAGGAGCTGCTGTGTGGCAGATGTGGGTCAGATCTATGGTGTAGGAGCTGCTGTGGGGCTGATGTGGGTCAGATCTATGGTGCAGGAGCTGCTGTGGTTAAGATCTATTTGGCAGGATCTGCTGTGGGGCAGATTTGGGTGAGATCTATGGGGCAGGAGCTGCAGTGGAGATGATGTACGTCAGATCTATGGGGCAGGAGCTGCTGTGGGGCTGCTGTGGGTCAAATCAATGGGGCAGAGCTGCTCTTGGGAACATGTGGGTCAGATCTATGGGGCAGGAGCTGCTGTGGGGCTGATGTGGGTCAGATCTATAGGGCAGGAGCTGCTGTGCGACAGATGTGGTTCAGATCTATGGGGCAGGAGCTGCTGTGGTGCAGATGTGGGTCAGAGCTATGGGGCAGGAGCTGCTGTGGTGCAGAAGTGGGTAAGATCTATGGGGTAGGAGATGGTGTGTGGCAGATGTGGGTGAGATCTATGGTGTAGGAGATGCTGTGGGGCTGATGTGGGTCAGATCTATGGGGCAGGAGCTGCTGTGGGGCTTATGTGGGTCAGATCTATATGGCAGGAGCTGCTGTGGGGCACATGTGGGTCAGACCTATGGGGCAGGAGCTGCTCTTGGGAACATGTGGGTCAGATCTATGGGGCAGGAGCTGCTGTGGGGCTGATGTGGGTCAGATCCTTGGGGCTGAAGCTGCTGTGGGTCATATCTATTGGGCAGCATCTGCTTTACATATGATGTGTGTCAGATCTATGGGGCAGGAGCTGCTGCGGGGCTGATTTGGGTCAGATCTATGGGGCAGGAGCTGCTGTGGGGCTGATATGGGTTAGATCTAGGGGGCAGGAGCTGTTGTGGGGCTGATGGGGGTCAGATCTATGGGGCAGGAGATGCTGTGGGTCAGATCTATGGGGCCGGAGCTGCTGTGGGGAACATGTGGGTCAGGTCTATGGGGCAGGAGCTGCTGTGGGGCAGATGTGCGTCAGATCTATGGGTCAGCAGCTGCTGTGGGTCTGATGTGGGTAAGATCTATGGGGCAGGAGCTGCTGTGGGGCTGATGTGGGTCATATCTATGGGGCAGGAACAGATGTGGGCCTGATGTTGGTCAGATTTATGGAGCAAGAGCTGCTGTGTTGCAGATGTGGGTCAGATCTATGGTGCAGGAGCTGCTGTGGGGCAGATGTGGGTCAGATCTATATGGCAGGAGCTGCTGTGGGGCACATGTGGGTCAGACCTATGGGGCAGAAGCTGCAGAGGGGATGATGTAGGTCAGATCTATGGGGCAGGAGTTGCTGTGGGGCAGATGAGGGACATATCTATGGTGCAAAATCTGCTGTTGGACTGATGTGGGTCAGATCTATGAGTTTGGAGCTGCTGTGGGGCACATGTGGGTCAGATCTATGGGCCAGGAGCTGCTGTGGGGCTGATGTGGGTCAGATCTATGGGGCAGGAGCTGCTGTGGGTCAGATCTATGGGGCAGGAACAGATGTGGGCCTGATGTTGGTCAGATTTATGGAGCAGGAGCTGCTGTGTTGCAGATGTGGTTCAGATCTATGGTGCAGGAGCCGCTGTGGGGCAGATATAGGGCATATCTATGGGGCAGGAGCTGCTGTGTGGCAGATGTGGGTCAGATCTATGGTGTAGGAGCTGATGTGGGGCTGATGTGGGTCAGATCTATGGGGCAGGAGCTGCTGTGGTTAAGATCTATTTGGCAGGATCTGCTGTGCGACAGATTTGGGTCAGATCTATGGGGCAGGAGCTGCTGTGTGGCAAATGTGGGTCAGAGCTATGGGGCAGGAGCTGCTGTGTGGCAGATGTGGGTCAGATCTATGGTGTAGGAGCTGCTGTGGGGCAGATTTGGGTGAGATCTATGGGGCAGGAGCTGCAGTGGAGATGATGTACGTCAGATCTATGGGGCAGGAGCTGCTGTGGGGCTGCTGTGGGTTAGATCTATGGGGCAGGAGCTGTTGTGGGTCATATCTATTGGGCAGCAGCTGCTTCACATATGATGTGTGTCAGATCTATGGGGCCGGAGCTACTGTGGGGCTGATGGGGGTCAGATCTATGGGGCAGGAGCTACTGTGGGGGTGATGTGGGTCAAATCAATGGGGCAGAGCTGCTCTTGGGAACATGTGGGTCAGATCTATGGGGCAGGAGCTGATGTGGGGCTGATGTGGGTTAGATCTATAGGGCAGGAGCTGCTGTGCGACAGATGTGGTTCAGATCTATGGAGCAGGAGCTACTGTGGGGCTGATGGGGGTCAGATCTATGGGGCAGGAGCTACTGTGGGACTGATGTTGGTCTCATCTATGGGGCAGGAGCTGCTGTGCGACAGATGTGTGTCAGATCTATGGGGCAGGTGCTGCTGTGCGACATATGTGTCTCAGATCTATGGGGCAGGATCTGCTGTGGGGCTGATGTGGGAAAGATCTATGGGGCAGGAGATGCTTTGGGGCAGATGTGGGTCAGATCTATGGGGCAGGAGCTGCTGTGGGGCTGATGTGGGTCAGATCCTTGGGGCTGAAGCTGCTGTGGGTCATATCTACTGGGCAGCAGCTGCTTTACATATGATGTGTGTCAGATCTATGGGGCAGGAGCTGCTGTGGGGCTGATGTTGGTCTGATCTATGGGGCAGGAGCTGCTGCGGGGCTGATTTGGGTCAGATCTATGGGGCAGGAGCTGCTGTGAGGCTGATGTGGGTTAGATCTATGGGGCAGGAGCTGTTGTGGTGCTGATGGGGGTCAGATCTATGGGGCAGGAGCTACTGTGGGTCAGATTTATGAGTCAGGAGCTGCTGTGTGGCTGATGTGGGTCAGATCTATGGGGCAGGAGCTGCTGTGGGGCATATGTTGGTCAGATCTATATGGCAGGAGCTGCTGTGGGGCACATGTGGGTCAGACCTATGGGGCAGGAGTTGCTGTGGGGCAGATGAGGGACATATCTATGGTGCAAAATCTGCTGTTGGACTGATGTGGGTCAGATCTATGAGTTTGGAGCTGCTGTGGGGCACATGTGGGTCAGATCAATGGGCCAGGAGCTGCTGTGGGTCTGATGTGGGACAGATCTATGGGGCAGGAGCTGCTGTGGGGCTGATGTGGGTCAGATCCTTGGGGCTGAAGCTGCTGTGGGTCATATCTATTGGGCAGCAGCTGCTTTACATATGATGTGTGTCAGATCTATGGGGCAGGAGCTGCTGTGGGGCTGATGTGGGTCAGATCTATGGGGCAGGAGCTGCTGTGGTTAAGATCTATTTGGCAGGATCTGCTGTGGGGCAGATTTGGGTCAGATCTATGGGGCAGGAGCTGCAGTGGAGATGATGTAGGTCAGATCTATGGGGCAGGAGCATCTGTGGGGCTGCTGTGGGTTAGATCTATGGGGCAGGAGCTGTTGTGGGTCATATCTATTGGGCAGCAGCTGCTTTACATATGATGTGTGTCAGATCTATGGGGCAGGAGCTGCTGTGGGGCTGATGTGGTTTAGATCTATGGGGCAGGAGCTGTTGTGGGGCTGATGGGGGTCAGATCCTTAGGGCAGGAGCTACTGTGGGGCTGATGTTAGTCTGATCTATGGGGCAGGAGCTGCTGCGGGGCAGATTTGGGTCAGATCTATTAGGCAGGATCTGCTGTGGGGCTGATGTGGGTTAGATCTATGGTGCAGGAGCTGCTGTGGGGCAGATGTAGGGCTTATCTATGGGGCAGGAGATGCTGTGAGGCTGATGGGTGTTAGATCTATGGGGAGGAGCTGCTGTGGTGCAGATGTGGGTCAGAGCTATGGGGCAGGAGCTGCTGTGTGGCAGATGTAGGTCAGATCTATGGTGTAGGAACTGCTGTGGGGCTGATGTGGGTCAGATCTATGGGGCAGGAGCTGCTGTGGTTAAGATCTATTTGGCAGGATCTGCTGTGGGGCAGATTTGGGTCAGATCTATGGGGCAGGAGCTGCAGTGGAGATGATGTAGGTCAGATCTATGGGGCAGGAGCATCTGTGGGGCTGCTGTGGGTTAGATCTATGGGGCAGGAGCTGTTGTGGGTCATATCTATTGGGCAGCAGCTGCTTTACATATGATGTGTGTAAGATCTATGGGGCCGGGGCTGCAGTGGGGCTGATGGGGGTCAGATCTATGGGGCAGGAGCTACTGTGGGGCTGATGTGGGTAAAATCAATGGGGCAGAGCTGCTCTTGGGAACATGTGGGTCAGATCTATGGGGCAGGAGCTGCTGTGGGTCTGATGTGGGTCAGATCTATGGGGCAGGTGCTGCTGTGCGACATATGTGGGTCAGATCTATGGGGCAGGATCTGCTGTGGGGCTGATGTGGGAAAGATCTATGGGGCAGGAGATGCTTTGGGGCAGATGTGGGTCAGATCTATGGTGCAGGAGTTGCTGTGGGGCAGATGTAGGGCTTATCTATGGGGCAGGAGCTGCTGTGAGGCTGATGGGTGTTAGATCTATGGGGAGGAGCTGCTGTGGTGCAGATGTGGGTCAGAGCTATGGGGCAGGAGCTGCTGTGTGGCAGATGTGGGTCAGATCTATGCTGTAGGAGTTGCTGTGGGGCTGATGTGGGTCAGATCTATGGGGCAGGAGCTGCTGTGGGGCTGATGTGGGAAAGATCTATGGGGCAGGAGATGCTTTGAGGCAGATGTGGGTCAGATCTATGTTGCAGGAGTTGCTGTGGGGCTGATGTGGGTCAGATCCTTGGGGCTGAAGCTGCTGTGGGTCATATCTATTGGGCAGCAGCTGCTTTACATATGATGTGTGTCAGATCTATGGGGCAGGAGCTACTGTGGGGCTAATGTTGGTCTGATCTACGGAGCAGGAGCTGCTGCGGGGCTGATTTGGGTCAGATCTATGGGGCAGGATCTGTTGTGGGGCTGATGGGGGTCAGATCTATGGGGCAGGAGATGCAGTGGGTCAGATCTATGGGGCAGGAGATGCTGTGGGTCAGATCTATGGGGCAGGAGCTGCTGTGGGGAACACGTGTGTCAGGTCTATGGGGCAGGAGCTGCTGTGGGGCAGATGTGGGTCAGATCTATGGGTCAGCAGCTGCTGTGGGTCTGATGTGGGTCAGATCTATGGGTCAGCAGCTGCTGTGGGTCTGATGTGGGTCAGATCTATGGGTCAGCAGCTGCTGTGGGTCTGATGTGGGTCAGATCTATGGGGCAGGAGCTGCAGTGGAGATGATGTAGGTCAGATCTATGGGGCAGGAGCATCTGTGGGGCTGCTGTGGGTTAGATCTATGGGGCAGGAGCTGTTGTGGGTCATATCTATTGGGCAGCAGCTGCTTTACATATGATGTGTGTCAGATCTATGGGGCCTCAGCTGCAGTGGGGCTGATGGGGGTCAGATCTATGGGGCAGGAGCTACTGTGGGGCTGATGTGGGTCAAATCAATGGGGCAGAGCTGCTCTTGGGAACATGTGGGTCAGATCTATGGGGCAGGAGCTGCTGTGGGGCTGATGTGGGTCAGATCTATAGGGCAGGAGCTGCTGTGCGACAGATGTGGGTCAGATCTATGGGGCAGGAGCTGCTGTGGAGCTGATGTGGGTCAGATCCTTGGGGCTGAAGCTGCTGTGGGTCATATCTATTGGGCAGCAGCTGCTTTACATATGATGTGTGTCAGATCTATGGGGCAGGAGCTGCTGTGGGGCTGATGTGGGTTAGATCTATGGGGCAGGAGCTGTTGTGGGGCTGATGGGGGTCAGATCTATGGGGCAGGAGCTACTGTGGGGCTGATGGGGGTCAGATCTATGGGGCAGGAGCTACTGTGGGGCTGATGTTGGTCTGATCTATGGGGCAGGAGCTGCTGTGCGACAGATGTGGGTCAGATCTATGGGGCAGGTGCTGCTGTGCGACATATGTGGGTCAGATCTATGGGGCAGGATCTGCTGTGGGGCTGATGTGGGAAAGATCTATGGGGCAGGAGATGCTTTGGGGCAGATGTGGGTCAGATCTATGGGGCAGGAGTTGCTGTTCGGCTGCTGTGGGTCAGATCCTTGGGGCTGAAGCTGCTGTGGGTCATATCTATTGGGCAGCAGCTGCTTTACATATGATGTGTGTCAGATATATGGGGCAGGAGCTGCTGTGGGGCTGATGTGGTTTAGATCTATGGGGCAGGAGCTGTTGTGGGGCTGATGGGGGTCAGATCCTTAGGGCAGGAGCTACTGTGGGGCTGATGTTGGTCTGATCTATGGGGCAGGAGCTGCTGCGGGGCAGATTTGGGTCAGATCTATGGGGCAGGAGCTGCTGTGGGGCTGATGTGGGTTAGATCTATGGTGCAGGATCTGCTGTGGGGCAGATGTAGGGCTTATCTATGGGGCAGGAGATGCTGTGAGGCTGATGGGTGTTAGATCTATGGGGAGGAGCTGCTGTGGTGCAGATGTGGGTCAGAGCTATGGGGCAGGAGCTGCTGTGTGGCAGATGTGGGTCAGATCTATGGTGTAGGAGCTGCTGTGGGGCTGATGTGGGTCAGATCTATGGGGCAGGAGCTGCTGTGGTTAAGATCTATTTGGCAGGAGCTGCTGTGGGGCAGATTTGGGTCAGATCTATGGGGCAGGAGCTGCAGTGGAGATGATGTACGTCAGATCTATGGGGCAGGAGCTGCAGTGGAGATGATGTACGTCAGATCTATGGGCAAGGAGCTGCTGTGGGGCTGCTGTGGGTTAGATCTATGGGGCAGGAGCTGCTGTGGGTCATATCTATTGGGCAGCAGCTGCTTTACATATGATGTGTGTCAGATCTATGGGGCCGGAGCTGCAGTGGGGCTGATGGGGGTCAGATCTATGGGGCAGGAGCTACTGTGGGGCTGATGTGGGTCAAATCAATGGGGCAGAGCTGCTCTTGGGAACATGTGGGTCAGATCTATGGGGCAGGAGCTGCTGTGGGGCTGATGTGGGTCAGATCTATAGGGCAGGAGCTGCTGTGCGACAGATGTGGGTCAGATCTATGGGGCAGGAGCTGCTGTGGGGCTGACGTGGGTCAGATCCTTGGGGCTGAAGCTGCTGTGGGTCATATCTACTGGGCAGCAGCTGCTTTACATATGATGTGTGTCAGATCTGTGGGGCAGGAGCTGCTGTGGGGCTGATGTGGGTTAGATCTATGGGGCAGGAGCTGTTGTGGGGCTGATGGGGGTCAGATCTATGAGGAAGGAGCTACTGTGGGGCTGATGTTGGTCTGATCTATGGGGCAGGAGCTGCTGCGGGGCTGATTTGGGAAAGATCTATGGGGCAGGAGCTGCTGTGGGGCTGATGTGGGTTAGATCTATGGGGCAGGAGCTGTTGTGGGGCTGATGGGGGTCAGATCCTTAGAGCAGGAGCTACTGTGGGGCTGATGTTGGTCTGATCTATTTGGCAGGAGCTGCTGCAGGGCTGATTTGGGTCAGATCTATGGGGCAGGAGCTGCTGTGGGGCTGATGTGGGTTAGATCTATGGGGCAGGAGCTGTTGTGGGGCTGATGGGGGTCAGATCTATGGGGCAGGAGATGCTGTGGTTCAGATCTATGGGGCAGGAGCTGCTGTGTGGCAGATGTGGGTCAGATCTATGGTGTAGGAGCTGCTGTGGGGCTGATGTGGGTCAGATCTATGGGGCAGGAGCTGCTGTGGTTAAGATCTATTTGGTAGGATCTGCTGTGGGGCAGATTTGGGTCAGATCTCTGGGGCAGGAGCTGCAGTGGAGATGATGTACGTCAGATCTATGGGGCAGGAGCTGTTGTGGGGCTGATGGGTGTCAGATCTATGGGGCAGGAGATGCTGTGGGTCAGATCTATGGGGCAGGAGCTGCTGTGGGGAACATGTGGGTCAGGTCTATGGGGCAGGAGCTGCTGTTGGGCAGATGTGGGTCAGATCTATGGGTCAGCAGCTGCTGTGGGTCTGATGTGGGTCAGATCTATGGGGCAGGAGCTGCTGTGGGTCTGATGTGGGTCAGATCTATGGGGCAGGTGCTGCTGTGCGACATATGTGGGTCAGATCTATGGGGCAGGATCTGCTGTGGGGCTGATGTGGGAAAGATCTATGGGGCAGGAGATGCTTTGGGGCAGATGTGGGTCAGATCTATGGTGCAGGAGTTGCTGTGGGGCAGATGTAGGGCTTATCTATGGGGCAGGAGCTGCTGTGAGGCTGATGGGTGTTAGATCTATGGGGAGGAGCTGCTGTGGTGCAGATGTGGGTCAGAGCTATGGGGCAGGAGCTGCTGTGTGGCAGATGTGGGTCAGATCTATGTTGTAGGAGTTGCTGTGGGGCTGATGTGGGTCAGATCTATGGGGCAGGAGCTGCTGTGGGGCTGATGTGGGAAAGATCTATGGGGCAGGAGATGCTTTGGGGCAGATGTGGGTCAGATCTATGGGGCAGGAGTTGCTGTGGGGCTGATGTGGGTCAGATCCTTGGGGCTGAAGCTGCTGTGGGTCATATCTATTGGGCAGCAGCTGCTTTACATATGATGTGTGTCAGATCTATGGGGCAGGAGCTACTGTGGGGCTTAAGTTTGTCTGATCTATGGGGCAGGAGCTGATGCGGGGCTGATTTGGGTCAGATCTATGGGGCAGGAGCTGCTGTGGGGCTGATGTGGTTCAGATCCTTGGGGCTGAAGCTGCTGTGGGTCATATCTACTGGGCAGCAGCTGCTTTACATATGATGTGTGTCAGATCTATGGGGCAGGAGCTGCTGTGGGGCTGATGTGGGTTAGATCTATGGGGCAGGAGCTGTTGTGGGGCTGATGGGGGTCAGATCTATGGGGCAGGAGCTACTGTGGGGCTAATGTTGGTCTGATCTACGGAGCAGGAGCTGCTGCGGGGCTGATTTGGGTCAGATCTATGGGGCAGGAGCTGCTGTGGGGCTGATGTGGGTTAGATCTATGGGGCAGGATCTGTTGTGGGGCTGATGGGGGTCAGATCTATGGGGCAGGAGATGCAGTGGGTCAGATCTATGGGGCAGGAGATGCTGTGGGTCAGATCTATGGGGCAGGAGCTGCTGTGGGGAACACGTGTGTCAGGTCTATGGGGCAGGAGCTGCTGTGGGGCAGATGTGGGTCAGATCTATGGGTCAGCAGCTGCTGTGGGTCTGATGTGGGTCAGATCTATGGGGCAGGAGCTGCTGTGGGTCAGATCTATGGGGCAGGAACAGATGTGGGCCTGATGTTGGTCAGATTTATGGAGCAGGAGCTGCTGTGTTGCAGATGTGGGTCAGATCTATGGGGAGGAGCTGCTGTGGTGCAGATGTGGGTCAGAGCTATGGGGCAGGAGCTGCTGTGTGGCAGATGTGGGTCAGATCTATGGTGTAGGAGCTGCTGTGGGGCTGATGTGGGTCAGATCTATGGTTTAGGAGCTGCTGTGGGGCTGATGTGGGTCAGATCTATGGGGCAGGAGCTGCTGTGGTTAAGATCTATTTGGCAGGAGCTGCTGTGGGGCAGATTTGGGTCAGATCTATGGGGCAGGAGCTGCAGTGGAGATGATGTAGGTCAGATCTATGGGGCAGGAGCATCTGTGGGGCTGCTGTGGGTTAGATCTATTGGGCAGGAGCTGTTGTGGGTCATATCTATTGGGCAGCAGCTGCTTTACATATGATGTGTGTCAGATCTATGGGGCCTAAGCTGCAGTGGGGCTGATGGGGGTCAGATCTATGGGGCAGGAGCTACTGTGGGGCTGATGTGGGTCAAATCAATGGGGCAGAGCTGCTCTTGGGAACATGTGGGTCAGAACTATGGGGCAGGAGCTGCTGTGGGGCTGATGTGGGTCAGATCTATAGGGCAGGAGCTGCTGTGCGACAGATGTGGGTCAGATCTATGGGGCAGGAGCTGCTTTGGGGCAGATGTGGGTCAGATCCTTGGGGCTGAAGCTGCTGTGGGTCATATCTATTGGGCAGCAGCTGCTTTACATATGATGTGTGTCAGATCTATGGGGCAAGAGCTGCTGTGGGGCTGATGTGGGTTAGATCTATAGGGCAGGAGCTGCAGTGGGGCTGATGGGGGTCAGATCTATGGGGCAGGAGCTACTGTGGGGCTGATGTGGGTAAAATCAATGGGGCAGAGCTGCTCTTGGGAACATGTGGGTCAGATCTATGGGGCAGGAGCTGCTGTGGTTCTGATGTGGGTCAGATCTATGGGGCAGGTGCTGCTGTGCGACATATGTGGGTCAGATCTATGGGGCAGGATCTGCTGTGGGGCTGATGTGGGAAAGATCTATGGGGCAGGAGATGCTTTGGGGCAGATGTGGGTCAGATCTATGGTGCAGGAGTTGCTGTGGGGCAGATGTAGGGCTTATCTATGGGGCAGGAGCTGCTGTGAGGCTGATGGGTGTTAGATCTATGGGGAGGAGCTGCTGTGGTGCAGATGTGGGTCAGATCTATGGGGCAGGAGCTGCTGTGGGGCTGATGTGGGTCAGATCTATGGGGCAGGAGCTGCTGTGGGTCAGATCTATGGGGCAGGAACAGATGTGGGCCTGATGTTGGTCAGATTTATGGAGCAGGAGCTGCTGTGTTGCAGATGTGGGTCAGATCTATGGTGCAGGAGCTGCTGTGGGGCAGATGTAGGGCTTATCTATGGGGTAGGAGCTGCTGTTAGGCTGATGGGTGTTAGATCTATGGGGAGGAGCTGCTGTGGTGCAGATGTGGGTCAGAGCTATGGGGCAGGAGCTGCTGTGGGGCAGAAGTGAGTAAGATCTATGGGGTAGGAGATGGTGTGTGGCAGATGTGGTTCAGATCTATGGTGTAGGAGCTGCTGTGGGGCTGATGTGGGTCAGATCTATGGGGCAGGAGCTGCTGTGGTTAAGATCTATTTGGCAGGATCTGCTGTGGGGCAGATTGGAGTCAGATCTATGGGGCAGGAGCTGCTGTGGGGCATATGTGGGTCAGATCTATATGGCAGGAGCTGCTGTGGTGCAGATGTGGGTCAGACCTATGGGGCAGGAGCTGCTCTTGGGAACATGTGGGTCAGATCTATGGGGCAGGAGCTGCTGTGGGGCTGATGTGGGTCAGATCCTTGGGGCTGAAGCTGCTGTGGGTCATATCTATTGGGCAGCAGCTGCTTTACATATGATGTGTGTCAGATCTATGGGGCAGGAGCTGCTGTGGGGCTGATGTGGGTCAGATCTATGGGGCAGGAGCTGTTGTGGGGCTGATGGGGGTCAGATCTATGGGGCAGGAGCTGCTGTGGGGCTGATGTGGGCCATATCTATGGGGCAGGAACAGATGTGGGCCTGATGTTGGTCAGATTTATGGAGCAGGAGCTGCTGTGTTGCAGATGTGGGTCAGATCTATGGTGCAGGAGCTGCTGTGGGGCAGATGTGGGTTAGATCTATGGGGCAGGAGCTTCAGTGGAGATGATGTACATCAGATCTATGGGGTAGGAGCTGCTGTGGGGCTGCTGTGGGTTAGATCTATGGGGCAGGAGCTGTTGTGGGTCATATGTATTGGGCAGCAGCTGCTTTACATATGATGTGTGTCAGATCTATGGGGCCGGAGCTGCAGTGGGGCTGATGGGGGTCAGATCTCTGGGGCAGGAGCTACTGTGGGGCTTATGTGGGTCAAATCAATGGGGCAGAGCTGCTCTTGGGAACATGTGGGTCAGATCTATGGGGCAGGAGCTGCTGTGGGGCTTATGTGGGTTAGATCTATGGGGCAGGAGCTGTTGTGGAGCTGATGGGGGTCAGATCTATGGGGCAGGAGCTACTGTGGGTCAGATTTATGAGTCAGGAGCTGCTGTGTGGCTGATGTGGGTCAGACCTATGGGGCAGAGCTGCTCTTGGGAACATGTGGGTCAGATCTATGGGGCAGGAGCTGCTGTGGGGCTGATGTGGGTCAGATCTATAGGGCAGGAGCTGCTGTGCGACAGATGTGGGTCAGATCTATGGGGCAGGAGCTGCTGTGCGACAGATGTGGGTCAGATCTATGGGGCAGGAGCTGCTGTGGGGCTGATGTGGGTCAGATCCTTGGGGCTGAAGCTGCTGTGGGTCATATCTATTGTGCAGCAGCTGCTTTACATATGATGTGTGTCAGATCTATGGGGCAGGAGCTGCTGTGGGGCTGATGTGGGTCAGATCTATGGGGCCGGAGCTGCAGTCGGGCTGATGTGGGTCAGATCTATGGGGCAGGAGCTACTGTGGGGCTGATGGGAGTCAGAACTATGGGGCAGGAGCTACTGTGGGGCTGATGGGAGTCAGATCTATGGGGCAGGAGCTACTGTGCGACAGATGTGGGTCAGATCTATGGGGCAGGTACTGCTGTGCGACATATGTGGGTCAGATCTATGGGGCAGGATCTGCTGTTTGGCTGATGTGGGAAAGATCTATGGGGCAGGAGATGCTTTGGGGCAGATGTGGGTCTGATCTATGTCGCAGGAGCTGTTGTGGGGCTGATGGGGTCAGATCTATGGGACAGGAGATACTGTGGGGCTGATGTTGGTCTGTTCTATGGGGCAGGAGCTGCTGCGGGGCTGATTTGGGTAAGATCTATGGGGCAGGAGCTGCTGTGGGGCTGATTTGCGTTAGATCTAAGGGGCAGGAGCTGTTGTGGAGCTGATGGGGGTCAGATCTATGGGGCAGGAGATGCTGTGGGTCAGATCTATGGGGCAGGAGCTGCTGTGGGGAACATGTGGGTCAGCTCTATGGGGCAGGAGCTGCTGTGGGGCAGAAGTGGGTAAGATCTATGGGGTAGGAGATGGTGTGTGGCAGATGTGGGTCAGATCTATGGTGTAGGAGCTGCTGTGGGGCTGCCGTGGGTCAGATCTATGGGGCAGGAGCTGCTGTGGTTAAGATCTATTTGGCAGGATCTGCTGTGCGACAGATTTGGGTCAGATCTATGGGGCAGGAGCTGCAGTGGAGATGATGTACGTCAGATCTATGGGGCAGGAGCTGCTGTGGGGCTGATGGGGGTAAGATCTATGGGGCAGGAGCTACTGTGGGGCTGATGTTGGTCTCATCTATGGGGCAGGAGCTGCTGTGCGACAGATGTCGGTCAGATCTATGGGGCAGGTGCTGCTGTGCGACATATGTGGGTCAGATCTATGGGGCAGGATCTGCTGTGGGGCTGATGTTGGTCTGATCTATGGGGCAGGAGATGCTTTGGGGCAGATGTGTGTCAGATCTATGGGGCAGGAGCTGCTGTGGGGCAGATGTGGGTTAGATCTATGGGGCAGGAGATGTTGTGGGGCTGATGGGGTCAGATCTATGGAACAGGAGCTACTGTGGGGCTGATGTTGGTGTGATCTATGGGGCAGGAGCTGTTGTGGGGCAGATGTGGGTTAGATCTATGGGGCAGGAGCTGTTGTGGGGCTGATGGGGGTCAGATCTATGGGGCAGGAGATGCTGTGTGTCAGATCTATGGGGCAGGAGCTGCTGTGGGGAACATGTGGGTCAGGTCTATGGGGCAGGAGCTGCTGTGTGGCAGATGTGGGTCAGTTCTATGGGTCAGCAGCTTCTGTGGGTCTGATGTGGGTCAGATCTATGGGGCAGGAGCTGCTGTGGGGCTGATGTGGGTCAGATCTATGGGTCAGCAGCTGCTGTGGGGCAGATGTGGGTCAGATCTATGGGTCAGCAGCTGCTGTGGGCCAGATGTTGGTCAGATTTATGGAGCAGGAGCTGCTGTGTTGCAGATGTGGGTCAGATCTATGGGGCCGGAGCTGCAGTGGGGCTGATGGGGGTCAGATCTATGGGGCAGGAGCTACTCTGGGGCTGATGTGGGTCAAATCAATGGGGCAGAGCTGCTCTTGGGAACATGTGGGTCAGATCTATGGGGCAGGAGCTGCTGTGCGACAGATGTCGGTCAGACCTATGGGGCAGGAGCTGCTGTGCGACATATGTGGGTCAGATCTATGGGGCAGGATCTGCTGTGGGGCTGATGTGGGTCTGATCTAAGGGGCAGGAGCTGCTGTGGGGCAGATATGGGTCAGATCTATGGGGCAGGATCTGCTGTGGGGCAGATTTGGGTCAGATCTATGGGGCAGGAGCTGCTGTGGGTCAGATCTATGGGGCAGGAACAGATGTGGGCCTGATGTTGGTCAGATTTATAGAGCAGGAGCTGCTGTGTTGCAGATGTGGGTCAGATCTATGTTGCAGGAGCTGCTGTGGGGCAGATGTAGGGCATATCTATGGGGCAGGAGCTGCTGTGAGGCTGATGGGTGTTGGATCTATGGGGAGGAGCTGCTGTGGTGTAGATGTGGGTCAGATCTATGGGGCAGGAGCTGCTGTGGGGCTGATGTGGGTTAGATCTATGGGGCAGGAGCTGCTGTGTGGCAGATGTGGGTCAGATCTATGGGGCAGGAGCTGCTGTGGGGCTGATGTGGGTTA
Source organism: Coturnix japonica (assembly GCF_054131305.1). Lineage (NCBI taxonomy): Eukaryota > Metazoa > Chordata > Aves > Galliformes > Phasianidae > Coturnix > Coturnix japonica. The sequence continues at coordinate 12,802,859 of NC_140671.1, read as the reverse complement.
GATCTATGGGGCAGGATCTGCTGTGGGGCTGATGTGGGAAAGATCTATGGGGCAGGAGCTACTGTGAGGCTGATGTGGGTCAGATCTATGGGGCAGGAGCTGTTGTGGGGCTGATGTGGGTTAGATCTATGGGGCAGGAGCTGCTGTGGGGCTGATGTGGGAAAGATCTATGGGGCAGGAGATGCTTTGGGGCAGATGTGGGTCAGATCTATGGGGCAGGAGCTGCAGTGGAGATGATGTACGTCAGATCTATGGGGCAGGAGCTGCTGTGGGGCTGATGTGGGTTAGATCAATGGGGCAGGAGCTGTTGTGGGGCTGATAGGGGTCAGATCTATGGGGCAGGAGCTACTGTGGGTCTGATGGGGGTCAGATCTATGGGGCAGGAGCTACTGTGGGGCTGATGTTGGTCTCATCTATGGGGCAGGAGCTGCTGTGCGACAGATGTCGGTCAGATCTATGGGGCAGGTGCTGCTGTGCGACATATGTGGGTCAGATCTATGGGGCAGGATCTGCTGTGGGGCTGATGTTGGTCTGATCTATGGGGCAGGAGATGCTTTGGGGCAGATGTGTGTCAGATCTATGGGGCAGGAGCTGCTGTGGGGCAGATGTGGGTTAGATCTATGGGGCAGGAGATGTTGTGGGGCTGATGGGGTCAGATCTATGGGGCAGGAGCTACTGTGGGGCTGATGTTGGTGTGATCTATGGGGCAGGAGCTGTTGTGGGGCAGATGTGGGTTAGATCTATGGGGCAGGAGCTGTTGTGGGGCTGATGGGGGTCAGATTATTGGGGCAGGAGATGCTGTGTGTCAGATCTATGGGGCAGGAGCTGCTGTGGGGAACATGTGGGTCAGGTCTATGGGGCAGGAGCTGCTGTGTGGCAGATGTGGGTCAGTTCTATGGGTCAGCAGCTTCTGTGGGTCTGATGTGGGTCAGATCTATGGGGCAGGAGCTGCTGTGGGGCTGATGTGGGTCAGATCTATGGGTCAGCAGCTGCTGTGGGGCAGATGTGGGTCAGATCTATGGGTCAGCAGCTGCTGTGGGCCAGATGTTGGTCAGATTTATGGAGCAGGAGCTGCTGTGTTGCAGATGTGGGTCAGATCTATGGGGCCGGAGCTGCAGTGGGGCTGATGGGGGTCAGATCTATGGGGCAGGAGCTACTCTGGGGCTGATGTGGGTCAAATCAATGGGGCAGAGCTGCTCTTGGGAACATGTGGGTCAGATCTATGGGGCAGGAGCTGCTGTGCGACAGATGTCGGTCAGATCTATGGGGCAGGAGCTGCTGTGCGACATATGTGGGTCAGATCTATGGGGCAGGATCTGCTGTGGGGCTGATGTGGGTCTGATCTAAGGGGCAGGAGCTGCTGTGGGGCAGATATGGGTCAGATCTATGGGGCAGGATCTGCTGTGGGGCAGATTTGGGTCAGATCTATGGGGCAGGAGCTGCTGTGGGTCAGATCTATGGGGCAGGAACAGATGTGGGCCTGATGTTGGTCAGATTTATAGAGCAGGAGCTGCTGTGTTGCAGATGTGGGTCAGATCTATGTTGCAGGAGCTGCTGTGGGGCAGATGTAGGGCATATCTATGGGGCCGGAGCTGCTGTGAGGCTGATGGGTGTTGGATCTATGGGGAGGAGCTGCTGTGGTGTAGATGTGGGTCAGATCTATGGGGCAGGAGCTGCTGTGGGGCTGATGTGGGTTAGATCTATGGGGCAGGAGCTGCTGTGTGGCAGATGTGGGTCAGATCTATGGGGCAGGAGCTGCTGTGGGGCTGATGTGGGTTAGATCTATGGGGCAGGATCTGCTGTGGGGCTGATGTGGGAAAGATCTATGGGGCAGGAGCTACTGTGAGGCTGATGTGGGTCAGATCTATGGGGCAGGAGCTGTTGTGGGGCTGATGTGGGTTAGATCTATGGGGCAGGAGCTGCTGTGGGGCTGATGTGGGAAAGATCTATGGGGCAGGAGATGCTTTGGGGCAGATGTGGGTCAGATCTATGGGGCAGGAGCTGCAGTGGAGATGATGTACGTCAGATCTATGGGGCAGGAGCTGCTGTGGGGCTGATGTGGGTTAGATCAATGGGGCAGGAGCTGTTGTGGGGCTGATGGGGGTCAGATCTATGGGGCAGGAGCTACTGTGGGTCTGATGGGGGTCAGATCTATGGGGCAGGAGCTACTGTGGGGCTGATGTTGGTCTCATCTATGGGGCAGGAGCTGCTGTGCGACAGATGTCGGTCAGATCTATGGGGCAGGTGCTGCTGTGCGACATATGTGGGTCAGATCTATGGGGCAGGATCTGCTGTGGGGCTGATGTTGGTCTGATCTATGGGGCAGGAGATGCTTTGGGGCAGATGTGTGTCAGATCTATGGGGCAGGAGCTGCTGTGGGGCAGATGTGGGTTAGATCTATGGGGCAGGAGATGTTGTGGGGCTGATGGGGTCAGATCTATGGGGCAGGAGCTACTGTGGGGCTGATGTTGGTGTGATCTATGGGGCAGGAGCTGTTGTGGGGCAGATGTGGGTTAGATCTATGGGGCAGGAGCTGTTGTGGGGCTGATGGGGGTCAGATCTATGGGGCAGGAGATGCTGTGTGTCAGATCTATGGGGCAGGAGCTGCTGTGGGGAACATGTGGGTCAGGTCTATGGGGCAGGAGCTGCTGTGTGGCAGATGTAGGTCAGTTCTATGGGTCAGCAGCTTCTGTGGGTCTGATGTGGGTCAGATCTATGGGGCAGGAGCTGCTGTGGGGCTGATGTGGGTCAGATCTATGGGTCAGCAGCTGCTGTGGGGCAGATGTGGGTCAGATCTATGGGTCAGTAGCTGCTGTGGGCCTGATGTTGGTCAGATTTATGGAGCAGGAGCTGCTGTGTTGCAGATGTGGGTCAGATCTATGGGGCCGGAGCTGCAGTGGGGCTGATGGGGGTCAGATCTATGGGGCAGGAGCTACTCTGGGGCTGATGTGGGTCAAATCAATGGGGCAGAGCTGCTCTTGGGAACATGTGGGTCAGATCTATGGGGCAGGAGCTGCCGTGCGACAGATGTCGGTCAGATCTATGGGGCAGGAGCTGCTGTGCGACATATGTGGGTCAGATCTATGGGGCAGGATCTGCTGTGGGGCTGATGTGGGTCTGATCTATGGGGCAGGAGCTGCTGTGGGGCAGATATGGGTCAGATCTATGGGGCAGGATCTGCTGTGGGGCAGATTTGGGTCAGATCTATGGGGCAGCAGCTGCTGTGGGGCTGATGTGGGTCAGATCTATGGGGCAGGAGCTGCTGTGTGGCAAATGTGGGTCAGATCTATGGGGCAGGAGCTGCTGTGGGTCAGATCTATGGGGCAGGAACAGATGTGGGCCTGATGTTGGTCAGATTTTTAGAGCAGGAGCTGCTGTGTTGCAGATGTGGGTCAGATCTATGGTGCAGGAGCTGCTGTGGGGCAGATGTAGGGCATATCTATGGGGCAGGAGCTGCTGTGAGGCTGATGGGTGTTGGATCTATGGGGAGGAGCTGCTGTGGTGTAGATGTGGGTCAGATCTATGGGGCAGGAGCTGCTGTGGGGCTGATGTGGGTTAGATCTATGGGGCAGGAGCTGCTGTGTGGCAGATGTGGGTCAGATCTATGGGGCAGGAGCTGCTGTGGGGCTGATGTGGGTTAGATCTATGGGGCAGGATCTGCTGTGGGGCTGATGTGGGAAAGATCTATGGGGCAGGAGCTACTGTGAGGCTGATGTGGGTCAGATCTATGGGGCAGGAGCTGTTGTGGGGCTGATGTGGGTTAGATCTATGGGGCAGGAGCTGCTGTGGGGCTGATGTGGGAAAGATCTATGGGGCAGGAGATGCTTTGGGGCAGATGTGGGTCAGATCTATGGGGCAGGAGCTGCTGTGGTTAAGATCTATTTGGCAGGATCTGCTGTGGGGCAGATTTGGGTCAGATCTATGGGGCAGGAGCTGCAGTGGAGATGATGTACGTCAGATCTATGGGGCAGGAGCTGCTGTGTGGCTGCTGTGGGTTAGATCTATGGGGCAGGAGCTGTTGTGGGTCATATCTATTGGGCAGCAGCTGCTTTATATATGATGTGTGTCAGATCTATGGGGCCGGAGCTGCAGTGGGGCTGATGGGGGTCAGATCTATGGGGCAGGAGCTACTGTGGGGCTGATGTGGGTCAAATCAATGGGGCAGAGCTGCTCTTGGGAACATGTGGGTAAGATCTATGGGGCAGGAGCTGCTGTGGGGCTGATGTGGGTCAGATCCTTGGGGCTGAAGCTGCTGTGGGTCATATCTATTGGGCAGCAGCTTTTACATATGATGTGTGTCAGATCTATGGGGCAGGAGCCGCTGTGGGGCTGATGTGGGTTAGATCTATGGGGCAGGAGCTGTTGTGGGGCTGATGGGGGTCAGATCTATGGGGCAGGATCTACTGTGGGTCAGATTTATGAGTCAGGAGCTGTGTAGCTGATGTGGGTCAGATCTATGGGGCAGGAGCTGCTGTGGGGCATATGTGGGTCAGATCTATGGGGCAGGAGCTGTTGTGGGGCATATGTGGGTCATATCTACTGGGCAGCAGCTGCATTACATATGATGTGTGTCAGATCTATGGGGCCGGAGCTGCAGTGGGGCCGATGGGGGTCAGATCTATGGGGCAGGAGCAACTACGGGGCTGATGTGGGTCAAATCAATGGGGCAGAGCTGCTCTTGGGAACATGTGGGTCAGATCTATGGGTCAGGAGATGCTGTGGGTCAGATCTATGGGGCAGGAGCTGCTGTGGGGAACATGTGGGTCAGGTCTATGTGGCAGGAGCTGCTGTGGGGCAGATGTGGGTCAGATCTATGGGTCAGCAGCTGCTGTGGGTCTGCTGTGGGTCAGATCTATGGGGCAGGAACAGCTGTGGGCCTGATGTTGGTCAGATTTATGGAGCAGGAGCTGCTGTGTTGCAGATGTGGGTCAGATCTATGGTGCAGGAGCTGCTGTGGGGCAGATGTAGGGCTTATCTATGGGGCAGGAGCTGCTGTGAGGCTGATGGGTGTTAGATCTATGGGGAGGAGCTGCTGTGGTGCAGATGTGGGTCAGAGCTATGGGGCAGGAGCTGCTGTGGGGCAGAAGTGGGTAAGATCTATGGGGTAGGAGATGGTGTGTGGCAGATGTGGGTGAGATCTATGGTGTAGGAGCTGCTGTGGGGCTGATGTGGGTCAGATCTATGGGGCAGGAGCTGCTGTGGTTAAGATCTATTTGGCAGGATCTGCTGTGGGGCAGATTTGAGTCAGATCTATGGGGCAGGAGCTGCTGTGGGGCATATGTGGGTCAGATCTATGGGGCAGGAGCTGCTGTGGGGCACATGTGGGTCAGACCTATGGGGCAGGAGCTGCTCTTGGGAACATGTGGGTCAGATCTATGGGGCAGGAGCTGCTGTGGGGCTGATGTGGGTCAGATCCTTGGGGCTGAAGCTGCTGTTGGTCATATCTATTGGGCAGCAGCTGCTTTACATATGATGTGTGTCAGATCTATGGGGCAGGAGCTGCTGTGGGGCTGATGTGGGTCAGATCTATGGGGCAGGAGCTGCTGTGGGGCTGATGTGGGTTAGATCTATGGGGCAGGAGCTGTTGTGGGGCTGATGGGGGTCAGATCTATGGGGCAGGAGCTACTGTGGGGCTGTTGGGGGTCAGATCTATGGGGCAGGAGCTACTGTGCGACATATGTGGGTCAGATCTATGGGGCAGGATCTGCTGTGGGGCTGATGTGGGTTAGATCTATGGGGCAGGAGATGCTTTGGGGCAGATGTGGGTCAGATCTATGGGGCAGGAGTTGCTGTGGGGCTGATGTGGGTCAGATCTATTGGGCAGGAGTTGCTGTGGGGCTGATGTGGGTCAGATCTATGGGGCAGGAGCTGCTGTGGGGCTGATGTGGGTTAGATCTATGGGGCAGGAGATGCTTTGGGGCAGATGTGGGTCAGATCTATGGGGCAGGAGTTGCTGTGGGGCTGATGTGGGTCAGATCTATGGGGCAGGAGCTGCTGTGGGGCTGATGTGGGTTAGATCTATGGGGCAGGAGCTGTTGTGGGGCTGATGGGGTCAGATCTAAGAGGGCAGGAGCTACTGTGGGGCTGATGTTGGTCTGATCTATAAGGCAGGAGCTGCTGCGGGGCTGATTTGGGTCAGATCTATGGGGCAGGAGCTGCTGTGGGGCTGATATGGGTTAGATCTAGGGGGCAGGAGCTGTTGTGGGGCTGATGGGGGTCAGATCTATGGGGCAGGAGATGCTGTGGGTCAGATCTATGGGGCCGGAGCTGCTGTGGGGAACATGTGGGTCAGGTCTATAGGGCAGGAGCTGCTGTGGGGCAGATGTGGGTCAGATCTATGGGTCAGCAGCTGCTGTGGGTCTGATGTGGGTCAGATCTATGGGGCAGGAGCTGCTGTGGGTCTGTTGTGGGTCAGATCTATGGGGCAGGAGCTGCTGTGGGGAACATGTGGGTCAGGTCTATGGGGCAGGAGCTGCTGTGGGGCAGATGTGGGTACGATCTATGGGTCAGCAGCTGCCGTGGGTCTGATGTGGGTCAGATCTATGGGGCAGGAGCTGCTGTGGGGCTGATGTGGGACAGATCTTTGGGGCAGGAGCTGCTGTGGGTCAGATCTATGGGGCAGGAACAGATGTGGGCCTGATGTTGGTCAGATTTATGCAGCAGGAGATGCTGTCTTGCAGATGTGGGTCAGATCTATGGTGCAGGAGCTGCTGTGGGGCAGATGTAGGGCATATCTATAGGGCAGGAGCTGCTGTGAGGCTGATGGTTGTTAGATCTGTGGGGAGGAACTGCTGTGGTGCAGATGTGGGTCAGAGCTATGGGGCAGGAGCTGCTGTGGGGCAGAAGTGGGTAAGATCTATGGGGTAGGAGATGCTGTGTGGCAGATGTGGGTCAGATCTATGGTGTAGGAGCTGCTGTGGGGCTGATGTGCGTCAGATCTATGGGGCAGGAGCTGCTGTGGTTAAGATCTATTTGGCAGGATCTGCTTTGGGGCAGATTTGAGTCAGATCTATGGGGCAGGAGCTGCTGTGGGGCATATGTGGGTCAGATCTATATGGCAGGAGCTGCTGTGGGGCACATGTGGGTCAGACCTATGGGGCAGGAGCTACTGTGGGTCAGATTTATGAGTCAGGAGCTGCTGTGTGGCTGATGTGGGTCAGATCTATGGAGCAGGAGCTGCTGTGGGGCATATGTGGGTCAGACCTATGGGGCAGAGCTGCTCTTGGGAACATGTGGGTCAGATCTATGGGGCAGGAGCTGCTGTGGGGCTGATGTGGGTTAGATCTATAGGGCAGGAGCTGCTGTGCGACAGATGTGGGTCAGATCTATGGGGCAGGAGCTGCTGTGCGACAGATGTGGGTCAGATCTATGGGGCAGGAGCTGCTGTGGGGCTGATGTGGGTCAGACCCTTGGGGCTGAAGCTGCTGTGGGTCATATCTATTGGGCAGCAGCTGCTTTAATTTTGATGTGTGTCAGATCTATGGGGCAGGAGCTGCTGTGGGGCTGATGTGGGTCAGATCTATGGGGCAGGAGCTGCTGTGGGGCTGATGTGGGTCAGATCTATGGGGCAGGAGCTACTGTGGGGCTGATGGGGGTCAGATCTATGGGGCAGGAGCTACTGTGGGGCTGATGTTGGTCTCATCTATGGGGCAGGAGCTGCTGTGCGACAGATGTGGGTCAGATCTATGGGGCAGGTACTGCTGTGCGACATATGTGGGTCAGATCTATGGGGCAGGATCTGCTGTGGGGCTGATGTGGGAAAGATCTATGGGGCAGGAGATGCTTTGGGGCAGATGTGGGTCAGATCTATGGGGCAGGAGATGCTGTGGGTCAGATCTATGGGGCAGGAGCTGCTGTGGGGAACATGTGGGTCAGGTCTATGGGGCAGGAGCTGCTGTTGGGCAGATGTGGGTCAGATCTATGGGTCAGCAGCTGCTGTGGGTCTGATGTGGGTCAGATCTATGGGGCAGGAGCTGCTGTGGGGCTGATGTGGGTAATATCTATGGGGCAGGAACAGATGTGGGCCTGATGTTGGTCAGATTTATTGAGCAGGAGCTGCTGTGTTGCAGATGTGGGTAAGATCTATGGTGCAGGAGCTGCTGTGGGGCAGATGTGTGTCAGATCTATGGGTCCGGAGCTGAAGTGGGGCCGATGGGGGTCAGATCTATGGGGCAGGAGCTACTGTGGGGCTGATGTGGGTCAAATCAATGGGGCAGAGCTGCTCTTGGGAACATGTGGGTCAGATCTATGGGGCAGGAGCTGCTGTGGGGCTGATGTGGGTTAGATCAATGGGGCAGGAGCTGTTGTGGGGCTGATGGGGGTCAGATCTATGGGGCAGGAGCTACTGTGGGTCTGATGGGGGTCAGATCTATGGGGCAGGAGCTACTGTGGGGCTGATGTTGGTCTCATCTATGGGGCAGGAGCTGCTGTGCGACAGATGTCGGTCAGATCTATGGGGCAGGTGCTGCTGTGCGACATATGTGGGTCAGATCTATGGGGCAGGATCTGCTGTGGGGCTGATGTTGGTCTGATCTATGGGGCAGGAGATGCTTTGAGGCAGATGTGTGTCAGATCTATGGGGCAGGAGCTGCTGTGGGGCAGATGTGGGTTAGATCTATGGGGCAGGAGATGTTGTGGGGCTGATGGGGTCAGATCTATGGGGCAGGAGCTACTGTGGGGCTGATGTTGGTGTGATCTATGGGGCAGGAGCTGCTGTGCGGCAGATGTGGGTTAGATCTATGGGGCAGGAGCTGTTGTGGGGCTGATGGGGGTCAGATCTATGGGGCAGGAGATGCTGTGTGTCAGATCTATGGGGCAGGAGCTGCTGTGGGGAACATGTGGGTCAGGTCTATGGGGCAGGAGCTGCTGTGGGGCAGATGTGGGTCAGTTCTATTGGGCAGGAGCTGCTGTGGGGCTGATGTGGGAAAGATCTATGGGTCAGCAGCTGCTGTGGGGCAGATGTGGGTCAGATCTATGGGTCAGCAGCTGCTGTGGGTCTGATGTGGGTCAGATCTATGGGGCAGGAGCTGCTGTGGGGCTGCTGTGGGTCATATCTATGGGGCAGGAACAGATGTGGGCCAGATGTTGGTCAGATTTATGGAGCAGGAGCTGCTGTGTTGCAGATGTGGGTCAGATCTATAAGGCAGGAGCTGCTGTGGGGCAGATATGGGTCAGATCTATGGGGCAGGATCTGCTGTGGGGCAGATTTGGGTCAGATCTATGGGGCAGGAGCTGCTGTGGGGCTGATGTGGGTCAGATCTATGGGGCAGGAGCTGCTGTGTGGCAAATGTGGGTCAGATCTATGGGGCAGGAGCTGCTTTGGGTCAGATCTATGGGGCAGGAACAGATGTGGGCCTGATGTTGGTCAGATTTATAGAGCAGGAGCTGCTGTGTTGCAGATGTGGGTCAGATCTATGGTGCAGGAGCTGCTGTGGGGCAGATGTAGGGCATATCTATGGGGCAGGAGCTGCTGTGAGGCTGATGGGTGTTGGATCTATGGGGAGGAGCTGCTGTGGTGTAGATGTGGGTCAGATCTATGGGGCAGGAGCTGCTGTGGGGCTGATGTGGGTTAGATCTATGGGGCAGGAGCTGCTGTGTGGCAGATGTGGGTCAGTTCTATGGGGCAGGAGCTGCTGTGGGGCTGATGTGGGTTAGATCTATAGGGCAGGATCTGCTGTGGGGCTGATGTGGGTCAGATCTATGGGGCAGGAGCTACTGTGAGGCTGATGTGGGTCAGATCTATGGGGCAGGAGCTGTTGTGGGGCTGATGTGGGTTAGATCTATGGGGCAGGAGCTGCTGTGGGGCTGATGTGGGAAAGATCTATGGGGCAGGAGATGCTTTGGGGCAGATGTGGGTCAGATTGATGGGGCAGGAGCTGCTGTGGGGATGTTGTGGGTCAGATCCTTGGGGCAGGAGCTGCTGTGGGTCAGATCTATGGGGCAGCAGCTGCTTTACATATGATGTGGGTCAGATCTATGGGGCAGGAGCTGTTGTGGGGCTGATGGGGTCAGATCTATGGGGCAGGAGCTACTGTGGGGCTGATGTTGGTCTGATCTATGGGGCAGGAGCTGCTGTGGGGAACATGTGGGTCAGGTCTATGGGGCAGGAGCTGCTGTGGGGCAGATCTATGGGGCAGGAACAGCTGTGGGCCTGATGTTGGTCAGATTTATGGAGCAGGAGCTGCTGTGTTGCAGATGTGGGTCAGATCTATGGTGCAGGAGCTGCTGTGGGGCAGATGTAGGGCTTATCTATGGGGCAGGAGCTGCTGTGAGGCTGATGGGTGTTAGATCTATGGGGAGGAGCTGCTGTGGTTCAGATGTGGGTCAGAGCTATGGGGCAGGAGCTGCTGTGTGGCAGATGTGGGTAAGATCTATGGTGTAGGAGCTGCTGTGGGGCTGATGTGGGTCAGATCTGTGGGGCAGGAGCTGCTGTGGTTAAGATCTATTTGGCAGGATCTGCTGTGGGGCAGTTTTGGGTCAGATCTATGGGGCAGGAGCGGCAGTGGAGATGATGTACGTCAGATCTATGGGGCAGGAGCTGCTGTGGGGCTGCTGTGGGTTAGATCTATGGGGCAGGAGCTGTTGTGGGTCATATCTATTGGGCAGCAGCTGCTTTACATATGATGTGTGTCAGATCTATGGGGCCGGAGCTGCAGTGGGGCTGATGGGGGTCAGATCTATGGGGCAGGAGCTACTGTGGGGCTGATGTGGGTCAAATCAATGGGACAGAGCTGCTCTTGGGAACATGTGGGTCAGATCTATGGGGCAGGAGATGCTGTGGGTCAAATCTATGGGGCAGGAGCTGCTGTGGGGAACATGTGGGCCAGGTCAATGGGGCAGGAGCTGCTGTGGGGCAGATGTGGGCAGATCTATGGGGCAGGAGCTGCTGTGGGTAAGATCTATGGGGCAGGAACAGATGTGGGCCTGATGTTGGTAAGATTTATGGAGCAGGATCTGCTGTGTTGCAGATGTGGGTCAGATCTATGTTGCAGGAGCTGCTGTGGGGCAGATGTAGGGCATATCTATGGGGCAGGAGCTGCTGTGAGGCTGATGTGTGTTAGATCTATGGGGAGGAGCTGCTGTGGTGCAGATGTGGGTCAGAGCTATGGGGCAGGAGCTGCTGTGGGGCAGAAGTGGGTAAGATCTATGGGGTAGGAGCTGCTGTGGGGCAGATGTGGGTCAGATCTATGGTGTAGGAGCTGCTGTGGGGCTGATGTGGGTCAGATCTATGGGGCAGGAGCTGCTGTGGTTAAGATCTATTTGGCAGGATCCGCTGTGGGGCAGATTTGGGTCAGATCTATGGGGCAGGAGCTGCAGTGGAGATGATGTACGTCAGATCTATGGGGTAGGAGCTGCTGTGGGGCTGCTGTGGGTTAGATCTATGGGGCAGGAGCTGTTGTGGGTCATATCTATTGGGCAGCAGCTGCTTTACATATGATGTGGGTCAGATCTATGGGGCCGGAGCTGCAGTCGGGCTGATGGGGGTCAGATCTATGGGGCAGGAGCTACTGTGGGGCTGATGTGGGTCAAATCAATGGGGCAGAGCTGCTCTTGGGAACATGTGTGTCAGATCTATGGGGCAGGAGCTGCTGTGGGGCTGATGCGGGTCAGATGTATAGGGCAGGAGCTGCTGTGCGACAGATGTGGGTCAGATCTATGGGGCAGGAGCTGCTGTGGGGCTGATGTGGGTCAGATCCTTGGGGCTGAAGCTGCTGTGGGTCATATCTATTGGGCAGCAGCTGCTTTACATATGATGTGTGTCAGATCTATGGGGCAGGAGCTGCTGTGGGGCTGATGTGGGTTAGATCTATGGGGCAGGAGATGCTGTGGGTCAGATCTATAGGGCAGGAGCTGCTGTGGGGAACATGTGGGTCAGGTCTATGGGGCAGGAGCTGCTGTTGGGCAGATGTGGGTCAGATCTATGCGTCAGCAGCTGCTGTGGGTCTGATGTGGGTCAGATCTATGGGGCAGGAGCTGCTGTGGGGCTGATGTGGGTAATATCTATATGGCAGGAAAAGATGTGGGCCTGATGTTGGTCAGATTTATGGAGCAGGAGCTGCTGTGTTGCAGATGTGGGTCAGATCTATGGCGCAGGAGCTGCTGTGGGGCAGATGTAGGGCATATCTATGGGGCAGGAGCTGCTGTGAGGCTGATGGGTGTTAGATCTATGGGGAGGAGCTGCTGTATTGCAGATGTGGGTCAGAGCTATGGGGCAGGAGCTGCTGTGGGGCAGAAGTGGGTAAGATCTATGGGGTAGGAGATGGTGTGTGGCAGATGTGGGTCAGATCTATGGTGTAGGAGCTGCTGTGGGGCTGATGTGGGTCAGATCTATGGGGCAGGAGCTGCTGTGGTTAAGATCTATTTGGCAGGATCTGCTGTGGGGCAGATTTGTTTCAGATCTATGGGGCAGGAGCTGCTGTGTGGCAAATGTGGGTCATATCTATGGGGCAGGAGCTGCTGTGGGTCAGATCTATGGGGCAGGAACAGATGTGGGCCTGATGTTGGTCAGATTTATGGAGCAGGAGCTGCTGTGTTGCAGATGTGGGTCAGATCTATGGTGCAGGAGCTGCTGTCGGGCAGATGTAGGGCTTATCTATGGGGCAGGAGCTGCTGTGAGGCTGATGGGTGTTAGATCTATGGGGAGGAGCTGCTGTGGTGCAGATGTGGGTCAGAGCTATGGGGCAGGAGCTGCTGTGTGGCAGATGTGGGTCAGATCTATGGTGTAGGAGCTGCTGTGGGGCTGATGTGGGTCAGATCTATGGGGCAGGATATGCTTTGGGGCAGATTTTAGTCAGATCTATGGGGCAGGAGTTGCTGTGGGTCTGATGTGGGTGAGATCCTTGGGGCTGAAGCTGCTGTGGGTCATATCTATTGGGCAGCAGCTGCTTTACATATGATGTGTGTCAGATCTATGGGGCAGGAGCTGCTCGGCGGCGGCTGCTAGAGGTCGCTGCCTATGCGGCTCGACTAGGTCGGCACAGTCTACCCGGCTCCGAGCGGGCCGTGGTGCTCGGCGGCGGCTGCTAGAGGTTGCTGCCTATGCGGCTCGCCTAGGTCGGCACGGTCTACCCGGCTCAGGGCGTGCCGTGCTGCTCGGCGGCGGCTGCTAGAGGTCACTGCCTATGCGGCTCTATTAGGTCGGTACAGTCTACCCGGCTCCGAGCGGGCCGTGGTGCTCCGCGGCGGCCGCTAGAGGTCTCTGCCTATGCGGCTTGACTAGGTCGGCACGGTCTACCCGGCTCCGAGCGGGCCGTGGTGCTCGGCGGCGGCTGCTAGAGGTCTCTGCCTATGCGGCTCGTCTAGGTCGGCACGGTCTACCCGGCTCCGAGCGGGCCGTGGTGCTCGGCGGCGGCTGCTAGAGGTCGCTGCCTATGTGGCTCGACTAGGTCGGCACGGTCTACCCGGCTCCGAGCAGGCCGTGGTGCTCGGCGGCGGCTGCTAGAGGTCGCTGCCTATGCAGCTCGCCTAGGTCGGCAAGGTCTTCCCGGCTCCGAGCGGACCGTGGTGCTCGGCGGCGGCTGCTAGAGGTCGCTGCCTATGCAGCTCGCCTAGGTCGGCACGGTCTACCCGGCTCCGAGCGGGCCGTGGTGCTCGGCGGCGGCTAGGGGTCGCTTCCCGTGCCTCTTGCGTGTAGCTGCCAGGTCTACCCGCTTTCGGCTAGGCTTTGCAGCCCTGTGAGATGGGGGGGCGCTAAAGCTTCGGAGCTTGCTGGGGGGTCGCTGTAGTTTCTTACCTACCGCTACGTCGACGTAGAGCGCCGCTTACCCTCGGCGCCGCTGCCGGTAGTCGGCGCCGTTCTTTTCCGAAGCCGTTTTTTCTTACGCCTTCCGTTTTCGTCTGCAGGAGCGAGCGCGTGCTCGTCTCCAGAGGCGGCAACGAGCGGGCGCAGGCGAGCGCGGTTGAGCGCCGGGCTGTGGATTTTTTCGGTTGCGGCTTCCCGCCGCTCTTTCGCCATCCCTCGCTACGCGGCCTGCCCGCAGTCCGGATTTCCGGCTCGAACGGACCCCGCTCAAGTGCGCCGGCACGGTCCAACCGCTCCCGGCGGGCACCGCTCGGCTCGGACGTTCCTCGGAATCAGCCAAATGTCGCTCCCGTGGCGTCTCCGCAGGCAAAAACGCATAGCCGGCGCCGCAAAGCTCGCGAGCCGCACCGAGCCGGGGAAACCGTGCCGTGGAGCAGCTGTGGGGCTGATGTGGGTGAGATCTATGGGGTAGGAGCTGCTGTGGGTCAGATCGATGGGGCAGGAACAGATGTGGGCCTGATGTTGGTCAGATTTATGGAGCAGGAGCTGCTGTGTTGCAGATGTGGGTCAGATCTATGGTGCAGGAGCTGCTGTGGGGCAGATGTAGGGCTTATCTATGGGGCAGGAGCTGCTGTGAGACTGATGGGTGTTAGATCTATGGGGAGGAGCTGCTGTGGTGCAGATGTGGGTCAGAGCTATGGGGCAGGAGCTGCTGTGTGGCAGATGTGGGTACGATCTATGGTGTAGGAGCTGCTGTGGGGCTGATGTGGGTCAGATCTATGGGGCAGGAGATGCTTTGGGGCAGATTTTAGTCAGATCTATGGGGCAGGAGTTGCTGTGGGTCTGATGTGGGTCAGATCCTTGGGGCTGAAGCTGCTGTGGGTCATATCTATTGGGCAGCAGCTGCTTTACATATGATGTGTGTCAGATCTATGGGGCAGGAGCTGCTGTGTGGCAAATGTGGGTCAGATCTATGGGGCAGGAGCTGCTGTGGGTCAGATCTATGGGGCAGGAACAGATGTGGGCCTGATGTTGGTCAGATTTATGGAGCAGGAGCTGCTGTGTTGCAGATGTGGGTCAGATCTATGGTGCAGGAGCTGCTGTGGGGCAGATGTAGGGCTTATCTATGGGGCAGGAGCTGCTGTGAGGCTGATGGGTGTTAGATCTATGGGGAGGAGCTGCTGTGGTTCAGATGTGGGTCAGAGCTATGGGGCAGGAGCTGCTGTGTGGCAGATGTGGGTACGATCTATCGTGTAGGAGCTGCTGTGGGGCTGATGTGGGTCAGATCTATGGGGCAGGAGATGCTTTGGGGCAGATTTTAGTCAGATCTATGGGACAGGAGTTGCTGTGGGTCTGATGTGGGTCAGATCCTTGGGGCTGAAGCTGCTGTGGGTCATATCTATTGGGCAGCAGCTGCTTTACATATGATGTGTGTCAGATCTATGGGGCAGGAGCTGCTCGGCGGCGGCTGCTAGAGGTCGCTGCCTATGCGGCTCGACTAGGTCGGCACAGTCTACCCGGCTCCGAGCAGGCGGGGTGCTCGGCGGCGGCTGCTAGAGGTCGCTGCCTATGCGGCTCGCCTAGGTCGGCACGGTCTACCCGGCTCAGGGCGTGCCGTGCTGCTCGGCGGCCGCTGCTAGAGGTCGCTGCCTATGCGGCTTGACTAGGTCGGCACGGTCTACCCGGCTCAGGGCGTGCCGTGCTGCTCGGCGGCGGCTGCTAGAGGTCACTGCCTATGCGGCTCTATTAGGTCGGTACAGTCTACCCGGCTCCGAGCGGGCCGTGGTGCTCCGCGGCGGCCGCTAGAGGTCTCTGCCTATGCGGCTTGACTAGGTCGGCACGGTCTACCCGGCTCCGAGCGGGCCGTGGTGCTCGGCGGCGGCTGCTAGAGGTCTCTGCCTATGCGGCTCGACTAGGTCGGCACGGTCTACCCGGCTCCGAGCGGGCCGTGGTGCTCGGCGGCGGCTGCTAGAGGTCTCTGCCTATGCGGCTCGTCTAGGTCGGCACGGTCTACCCGGCTCCGAGCGGGCCGTGGTGCTCGGCGGCGGCTGCTAGAGGTCGCTGCCTATGTGGCTCGACTAGGTCGGCACGGTCTACCCGGCTCCGAGCAGGCCGTGGTGCTCGGCGGCGGCTGCTAGAGGTCGCTGCCTATGCGGCTCGACTAGGTCGGCACGGTCTTCCCGGCTCCGAGCGGACCGTGGTGCTCGGCGGCGGCTGCTAGAGGTCGCTGCCTATGCAGCTCGCCTAGGTCGGCACGGTCTACCCGGCTCCGAGCGGGCCGTGGTGCTCGGCGGCGGCTAGGGGTCGCTTCCCGTGCCTCTTGCGTGTAGCTGCCAGGTCTACCCGCTTTCGGCTAGGCTTTGCAGCCCTGTGAGATGGGGGGGCGCTAAAGCTTCGGAGCTTGCTGGGGGGTCTCTGTAGTTTCTTACCTACCGCTACGTCGACGTAGAGCGCCGCTTACCCTCGGCGCCGCTGCCGGTAGTCGGCGCCGTTCTTTTCCGAAGCCGTTTTTTCTTACGCCTTCCGTTTTCGTCTGCAGGAGCGAGCGCGTGCTCGTCTCCAGAGGCGGCAACGAGCGGGCGCAGGCGAGCGCGGTTGAGCGCCGGGCTGTGGATTTTTTCGGTTGCGGCTTCCCGCCGCTCTTTCGCCATCCCTCGCTACGCGGCCTGCCCGCAGTCCGGATTTCCGGCTCGAACGGACCCCGCTCAAGTGCGCCGGCACGGTCCAACCGCTCCCGGCGGGCACCGCTCGGCTCGGACGTTCCTCGGAATCAGCCAAATGTCGCTCCCGTGGCGTCTCCGCAGGCAAAAACGCATAGCCGGCGCCGCAAAGCTCGCGAGCCGCACCGAGCCGGGGAAACCGTGCCGTGGAGCAGCTGTGGGGCTGATGTGGGTGAGATCTATGGGGTAGGAGCTGCTGTGCGGCTGATGTGGGTCAGATCTATGGGCAGGAGCTGATGTAGGGAAGATTTGGGTCTGATCTATGGGTTAGGAACTGCTGTGGTTCAGATCTATGGGGCAGGAGCAGCTGTGGGGCACATGTGGGTCAGATCTATGGGTTAGGTGCTGCTTTGGGGCATATGTGGGTCAGATCTATGGGGCAGGAGCTGCTGTGGGTCAGATTTGGGTCAGATCTATGGGGCAGGAGCTGCTGTGGGGCTGATGTGGGTCAGATCTATGGGGCAGGAGCTGCTGTGGGGCAGATGTGGGTCAGATCTATGGTGTAGGAGCTGCTGTGGGGCTGATGTGGGTCAGATCTATGGGGCAGGAGCTGCTGTGGTTAAGATCTATTTGGCAGGATCTGCTGTGGGGCAGATTTGGGTCAGATCTATGGGGCAGGAGCTGCTGTGTGGCAAATGTGGGTCAGATCTATGGGGCAGGAGCTGCTGTGGGTCAGATCTATGGGGCAGGAACAGATGTGGGCCTGATGTTGGTCAGATTTATGGAGCAGGAGCTGCTGTGTTGCAGATGTGGGTCAGATCTATGGTGCAGGAGCTGCTGTGGGGCAGATGTAGGGCTTATCTATGGGGCAGGAGCTGCTGTGAGGCTGATGGGTGTTAGATCTATGGGGAGGAGCTGCTGTGGTGCAGATGTGGGTCAGAGCTATGGGGCAGGAGCTGCTGTGTGGCAGATGTGGGTAAGATCTATGGTGTAGGAGCTGCTTTGGGGCTGATGTGGGTCAGATCTATGGGGCAGGTGCTGCTGTGCGACATATGTGGGTCAGATCTATGGGGCAGGATCTGCTGTGGGGCTGATGTGGGAAAGATCTATGGGGCAGGAGATGCTTTGGGGCAGATGTGGGTCAGATCTATGGGGCAGGAGATGCTGTGGGGCTGATGTGGGTCAGATCCTTGGGGCTGAAGCTGCTGTGGGTCATATCTATTGGGCAGCAGCTGCTTTACATATGATGTGTGTCAGATCTATGGGGCAGGAGCTGCTGTGGGAGTGATGTGGGTTAGATCTATGGGGCAGGAGCTGTTGTGGGGCTGATGGGGGTCAGATCTATGGGGCAGGAGCTACTGTGGGGCACATGTGGGTCAGACCTATGGGGCAGAAGCTGAAGAGGGGCTGATTTGGGTCAGATCTATGGGGCAGGAGTTGCTGTGGGGCAGATGAGGGACATATCTATGGTGCAAAATCTGCTGTTGGACTGATGAGGGTCAGATCTATGAGTTTGGAGCTGCTGTGGGGCACATGTGGGTCAGATCTATGGGCCAGGATCTGCTGCGGGGCTGATTTGGGTCAGATCTATAAGGCAGGAGCTGCTGTGGGGCTGATGGGGGTCAGATCTATGGGGCAGGAGCTGCTCTGGGTCAGATCTATGGGGCAGGAGCAGATGTCGGCCTGATGTTGGTCAGATTTATGGAGCAGGAGCTGCTGTGTTGCAGATGTGGGTCAGATCTATGGTGCAGGAGCCGCTGTGGGGCTGATATAGGGCATATCTATGGGGCAGGAGCTGCTGTGAGGCTGATGGGTGTTAGATCTATGGGGAGGAGCTGTTGTGGTGCAGATGTGAGTCAGAGCTATGGGGCAGGAGCTGCTGTGGGGCAGAAGTGGGTAAGATCTATGGGGTAGGAGATGGTGTGTGGCAGATGTGGGTCAGATCTATGGTGTAGGAGCTGCTGTGGGGCTGATGTGGGTCAGATCTATGGGGCAGGAGCTGCTGTGTGGCAAATGTGGGTCAGATCTATGGGGCAGGAGCTGCTGTGGGGCAGATGTAGGGCTTATCTATGGGGCAGGAGCTGCTGTGAGGCTGATGGGTGTTAGATCTATGGGGAGGAGCTGCTGTGGGGCAGATTTGGGTGAGATCTATGGGGCAGGAGCTGCAGTGGAGATGATGTACGTCAGATCTATGGGGCAGGAGCTGCTGTGGGGCTGGTGTGGGTTAGATCTATGGGGCAGGAGCTGTTGTGGGTCATATCTATTGGGCAGCAGCTGCTTTACATATGATGTGTGTCAGATCTATGGGGCCGGAGCTACTGTGGGGCTGATGGGGGTACGATCTATGGGGCAGGAGCTACTGTGGGGGTGATGTGGGTCAAATCAATGGGGCAGAGCTGCTCTTGGGAACATGTGGGTCAGATCTATGGGGCAGGAGCTGCTGTGGGGCTGATGTGGGTCAGATCTATAGGGCAGGAGCAGCTGTGGGGCTGCTGTGTGTTAGATCTATGGGGCAGGAGCTGCTGTGGGGCTGATGTGGGTCAGGTCCTTGGGGCTGAAGCTGCTGTGGGTCATATCTATTGGGCAGCAGCTGCTTTACATATGATGTGTGTAAGATCGATGGGGGAGGAGCTGCTGAGGGCCTGATGTGGGTTAGATCTACGGGGCAGGAGCTGTTGTGGGGCTGATGGGGGTCAGATCTATGGGGCAGGAGCTACTGTGGGGCTGATGGGGGTCAGATCTATGGGGCAGGAGCTACTGTGGGGCTGATGTTGGTCTCATCTATGGGGCAGGAGCTGCTGTGCGACAGATGTGTGTCAGATCTATGGGGCAGGTGCTGCTGTGCGACATATGTGTGTCAGATCTATGGGGCAGGATCTGCTGTGGGGCTGATGTGGGAAAGATCTATGGGGCAGGAGATGCTTTGGGGCAGATGTGAGTCAGATCTATGGGGCAGGAGCTGCTGTGGGGCTGATGTGGGTCAGATCCTTGGGGCTGAAGCTGCTGTGGGTCATATCTAATGGGCAGCAGCTGCTTTACATATGATGTGTGTCAGATCTATGGGGCAGGAGCTGCTGTGGGGCTGATGTTGGTCTGATCTATGGGGCAGGAGCTGCTGCGGGGCTGATGGGGGTCAGATCTATGGGGCAGGAGCTGCTGTGGGGCTGATGTGGGTCAGATCTATGGGGCAGGATCTGTTGTGGGTCATATCTATTGGGCAGCAGCTGCTTTACATATGATGTGTGTCAGATCTATGGGGCCGGAGCTGCAGTGGGGCCGATGTGGGTCAGATGTATGGGGCAGGAGCTACTCTGGGGCTGATGTGGGTCAAATCAATGGGGCAGAGCTGCTCTTGGGAACATGTGGGTCAGATCTATGGGGCAGGAGATGTTGTGGGTCAGATCTATGGGGCAGGAGCTGCTGTGGGGCTGATGTGGGTCAGATCCTTGGGGCTGAAGCTGCTGTGGGTCATATCTATTGGGCAGCAGCTGCTTTACATATGATGTGTGTCAGATCTATGGGGCAGGAGCTGCTGTGGGGCAGATGTGGGTACGATCTATGGGTCAGCAGCTGCCGTGGGTCTGATGTGGGTCAGATCTATGGGGCAGGAGCTGCTGTGGGGCTGATGGGGGTCAGATCTATGGGGCAGGAGCTACTGTGGGGCTGATGGGGGTCAGATCTATGGGGCAGGAGCTACTGTGGGGCTGATGTTGGTCTCATCTATGGGGCAGGAGCTGCTGTGCGACAGATGTGTGTCAGATCTATGGGGCAGGTGCTGCTGTGCGACATATGTGTGTCAGATCTATGGGGCAGGATCTGCTGTGGGGCTGATGTGGGAAAGATCTATGGGGCAGGAGATGCTTTGGGGCAGATGTGAGTCAGATCTATGGGGCAGGAGCTGCTGTGGGGCTGATGTGGGTCAGATCCTTGGGGCTGAAGCTGCTGTGGGTCATATCTAATGGGCAGCAGCTGCTTTACATATGATGTGTGTCAGATCTATGGGGCAGGAGCTGCTGTGGGGCTGATGTTGGTCTGATCTATGGGGCAGGAGCTGCTGCGGGGCTGATGGGGGTCAGATCTATGGGGCAGGAGCTGCTGTGGGGCTGATGTGGGTCAGATCTATGGGGCAGGATCTGTTGTGGGTCTGATGGGGGTCAGATCTATGGGGCAGGAGATGCTGTGGGTCAGATCTATGGGGCAGGAGCTGCTGTGGGGCAGATGTGTGTCAGATCTATGGGGCAGGAGCTGCTGTGGGTCAGATCTATGGGGCAGGAACAGATGTGGGCCTGATGTTGGTCAGATTTATGGAGCAGGATCTGCTGTGTTGCAGATGTGGGTCAGATCTATGGTGCAGGAGCTGCTGTGGGGCAGATGTAGGGCATATCTATGGGGCAGGAGCTGCTGTGAGGCTGATGGGTGTTAGATCTATGGGGAGGAGCTGCTGTGGTGCAGATGTGGGTTAGAGCTATGGGGCAGGAGCAGCTGTGGGTCAGAAGTGGGGAAGATCTATGGGGTAGGAGATGGTGTGTGGCAGATGTGGGTCAGATCTATGGAGTAGGAGCTGCTGTGGGGCTGACGTGGGTCAGATCTATGGGGCAGGAGCTGCTGTGGTTAAGATCCATTTGGCAGGATCTGCTGTGCGACAGATTTGGGTCAGATCTATGGGGCAGGAGCTGCAGTGGAGATGATGTACGTCAGATCTATGGGGCAGGAGCTGCTGTGGGGCTGCTGTGGGTTAGATCTATGGGGCAGGAGCTGTTGTGGGTCATATCTATTGGGCAGCAGCTGCTTTACATATGATGTGTGTCAGATCTATGTGGCCGGAGCTGCAGTGGGGCTGATGGGGGTCAGATCTATGGGGCAGGAGCTACTGTGGGTCTGAAGTGGGTCAAATCAATGGGGCAGAGCTGCTCTTGGGAACATGTGGGTCAGATCTATGGGGCAGGAGCTGCTGTGGGGCTGATGTGGGTCAGATCTATGGGGCAGGAGCTACTGTGGGGCTGATGTTGGTCTGATCTATGGGGCAGGAGCTGCTGCGGGGCTGATTTGGGTCAGATCTATGGGGCAGGTGCTGCTGTGGGGCTGATGTGGGTTAGATCTATGGGGCAGGAGCTGCTGTGGGGCATATGTGGGTCAGATCTATATGGCAGGAGCTGCTGTGGGGCACATGTGGGTCAGACCTATGAGGCAGGAGTTGCTGTGGGGCAGATGAGGGACATATCTATGGTGCAAAATCTGCTGTTGGACTGATGTGGGTCAGATCTATGAGTTTGGAGCTGCTGTGGGGCACATGTGGGTCAGATCAATGGGCCAGGAGCAGCTGTGGGTCTGATGTGGGACAGATCTATGGGGCAGGAGCTGCTGTGGGGCTGCTGTGGGTTAGATCTATGGGGCAGGAGCTGTTGTGGGTCATATCTATTGGGCAGCAGCTGCTTTACATATGATGTGTGTCAGATCTATGGGGCCGGAGCTGCAGTGGGGCCGATGTGGGTCAGATGTATGGGGCAGGAGCTACTCTGGGGCTGATGTGGGTCAAATCAATGGGGCAGAGCTGCTCTTGGGAACATGTGGGTCAGATCTATGGGGCAGGAGATGTTGTGGGTCAGATCTATGGGGCAGGAGCTGCTGTGGGGCTGATGTGGGTCAGATCCTTGGGGCTGAAGCTGCTGTGGGTCATATCTATTGGGCAGCAGCTGCTTTACATATGATGTGTGTCAGATCTATGGGGCAGGAGCTGCTGTGGGGCAGATGTGGGTACGATCTATGGGTCAGCAGCTGCCGTGGGTCTGATGTGGGTCAGATCTATGGGGCAGGAGCTGCTGTGGGGCTGATGTGGGTCAGATCTATGGGGCAGGAGCTGCTGTGGGTCAGATCTATGGGGCAGGAACAGATGTGGACCTGATGTTGGTCAGATTTATGGAGCAGGAGATGCTGTGTTGCAGATGTGGGTCAGATCTATGGTGCAGGAGCTGCTGTGGGGCAGATGTTGGGCATATCTATGGGGCAGGAGCTGCTGTGAGTCTGATGGGTGTTAGATATATGGGGAGGAAATGCTGTGGTGCAGATGTGGGTCAGAGCTATGGGGCAGGAGCTGCTGTGGGGCAGAAGTGGGTCAGATCTATGGTGTAGGAGATGGTGTGTGGCAGATGTGGGTCAGATCTATGGTGTAGGAGCTGCTGTGGGGCTGATGTGCGTCAGATCTATGGGGCAGGAGCTACTGTGGGACTGATGGGGGTCAGATCTATGGGGCAGGAGCTACTGTGGGGCTGATGTTGGTCTGATCTATGGGGCAGGAGCTGCTGTGCGACAGATGTGGGTCAGATCTATGGGGCAGTTGCTGCTGTGCGACATATGTGTGTCAGATCTATGGGGCAGGATCTGCTGTGGGGCTGATGTGGGAAAGATCTATGGGGCAGGAGATGCATTGGGGCAGATGTGGGTCAGATCTATGGGGCAGGAGTTGCTGTGGGGCTGATGTGGGTCAGATCCTTGGGGCTGAAGATGCTGTGGGTCATATCTATTGGGCAGCAGCTGCTTTACATATGATGTGTGTCAGATCTATGGGGCAGGAGCTGCTGTGGGGCTGATGTGGGTCAGATCTATGGGGCAGGAGCTGCTGTGGGGCTGATGTGGGTTAGATCTATGGGGTAGAAGCTGCTGTGGGGCTGATGGGGGTCAGATCTATGGGGCAGGAGATGGTTTGTGTCAGATCTATGGGGCAGGAGCTGCTGTGGGGAACATGTGGGTCAGGTCTATGGGGCAGGAGCTGCTGTGGGGCAGATGTAGGTCAGATCTATGGGTCAGCAGCTGCTGTGGGTCTGATGTGGGTCAGATCTATGGGGCAGGAGCTGCTGTGATGCAGATGTTGGTCAGATCTATGGTGCAGGAGCTGCTGTGGGGCAGATGTAGGGCATATCTATGGGGCAGGAGCTGCTGTGAGGCTGATGGGTGTTAGATCTATGGGGAGGAGCTGCTGTGGTGCAGATGTGCGTCAGAGCTATGGGGCAGGAGCTGCTGTGGGGCAGAAGTGGGTAAGATCGATGGGGTAGGAGATGGTGTGTGGCAGATGTGGGTCAGATCTATGGGGCAGGAGCTACTGTCGGGCTGATGTGGGTCAAATCAATGGGGCAGAGCTGCTCTTGGGAACATGTGGGTCAGATCTATGGGGCAGGAGATGCTGTGGGTCAGATCTATGGGGCAGGAGCTGCTGTGGGGAACATGTGGGTCAGGTCTATGGGGCAGGAGCTGCTGTGGGGCAGATGTGGGCAGATCTATGGGGCAGGAGCTGCTGTGGGTCAGAACTATGGGGCAAGAACAGATGTGGGCCTGATGTTGGTCAGATTTATGGAGCAGGAGCTGCTGTGTTGCAGATGTGGGTCAGATCTATGGTGCAGGAGCTGCTGTGGGGCAGATGTAGGGCATATCTATGGGGCAGGAGCTGCTGTGCGGCTGATGGATGTTAGATCTATGGGGCAGGAGCTGCTGCGGGGCTGATGGGGGTCAGATCTATGGGGCAGGAGCTGCTGTGGGGCTGATGTGGGTCAGATCTATGGGGCAGGAGCTGTTGTGGGGCTGATGGGGGTCAGATCTATGGGTCAGGAGATGCTGTGGGTCAGATCTATGGGGCAGGAGTTGCTGTGTGGCAGATGTGGGTCAGATCTATGGGGCAGGAGCTGCTGTGGGTCAGATCTATGGGGCAGGAACAGATGTGGGCCTGATGTTGGTCAGATTTATGGAGCAGGAGCTGCTGTGTTGCAGATGTGGGTCAGATCTATGGTGCAGGAGCTGCTGTGGGGCAGATGTAGGGAATATCTATGGGGCAGGAGCTGCTGTGAGGCTGATGGGTGTTAGATCTATGGGGAGGAGCTGCTGTGGTGCAGATGTGGGTGAGAGCTATGGGGCAGGAGCAGCTGTGGGTCAGACGTGGGTAAGATCGATGGGGTAGGAGATGGTGTGTGGCAGATGTGGGTCAGATCTATGGTGTAGGAGCTGCTGTGGGGCTGACGTGGGTCAGATCTATGTGGCAGGAGCTGCTGTGGTTAAGATCTATTTGGCAGGATCTGCTGTGCGACAGATTTGGGTCAGATCTATGGGGCAGGAGCTGCTGTGGGGCAGATGTAGGGCTTATCTATGGGGCAGGAGCTGCTGTGGGGCTGATGTGGGTCAGATCCTTGGGGCTGAAGCTGCTGTGGGTCATATCTATTGGGCAGCAGCTGCTTTACATATGATGTGTGTCAGATCTATGGGGCAGGAGCTGCTGTGGGGCTGATGTGGGTTAGATCTATGGGGCAGGAGATGCTGTGGGTCAGATCTATAGGGCAGGAGCTGCTGTGTGGCAAATGTGGGTCAGGTCTATGGGGCAGGAGCTGCTGTTGGGCAGATGTGGGTCAGATCTATGCGTCAGCAGCTGCTGTGGGTCTGATGTGGGTCAGATCTATGGGGCAGGAGCTGCTGTGGGGCAGATGTAGGGCTTATCTATGGGGCAGGAGCTGCTGTGAGGCTGATGGGTGTTAGATCTATGGGGAGGAGCTGCTGTGGTGCAGATGTGGGTCAGAGCAATGGGGCAGGAGCTGCTGTGCGACATATGTAGGTGAGATCTATGGGGCAGGATCTGCTGTGGGGCTGATGTGGGAAAGATCTATGGGGCAGGTGCTGCTGTGCGACATATGTGGGTGAGATCTATGGGGCAGGAGCTGCTGTGGGGCTGATGTGGGTTAGATCTATGGGGCAGGAGCTGTTGTGGGGCTGATGGGGGTCAGATCTATGGGGCAGGATCTGCTGTGGGGCTGATGTGGGAAAGATCTATGGGGCAGGAGATGGTTTGGGGCAGATTTGGGTCAGATCTATGGGGCAGGAGTTGCTGTTGGGCTGATGTGGGTCAGATCCTTGGGGCTGAAGCTGCTGTGGGTCATATCTATTGGGCAGCAGCTGCTTTACATATGATGTGTGTCAGATCTATGGGGCAGGAGATACTGTGGGGCTGATGTTGGTCTGATCTATGGGGGAGGAGCTGCTGCGGGGCTGATTTGGGTCAGATCTATGGGGAAGGAGCTACTGTGGGGCAGATGGGGTTCAGGTCTATGGGGCAGGAGCTACTGTGGGGCTGATGTTGGTCTGATCTATGGGGCAGGAGCTGCTGTGCGACAGATGTGGGTCAGATCTATGGGGCAGGTGCTGCTGTGCGAGATATGTGGGTCAGATCTATGGGGCAGGAGCTGCTGTGGGGCTGATGTGGGTTAGATCTATGGGGCAGGAGATGCTTTGGGGCCGTTGTGGGTCAGATCTATGGGGCAGGAGTTGCTGTGGGGCTGATGTGGGTCAGATCTATGGGGCAGGAGCTGCTGTGGGTCAGATCTATGGGGCAGGTACAGATGTGGGCCTGATGTTGGTCAGATCTATGGTGCAGGAGCTGCTGTGGGGCAGATGTAGGGCATATCTATGGGGCAGGAGCTGCTGTGAGGCTGATGGGTGTTTGATCTATGGGGAGGAGCTGCTGTGGTGTAGATGTGGGTCAGATCTATGGGGCAGGAGCTGTTGTGGGGCTGATGTGGGTTAGATCTATGGGGTAGAAGCTGCTGTGGGGCTGATGGGGGTCAGATCTATGGGGCAGGAGATGGTTTGTGTCAGATCTATGGGGCAGGAGCTGCTGTGGGGAACATGTGGGTCAGGTCTATGGGGCAGGAGCTGCTGTGGGGCAGATGTAGGTCAGATCTATGGGTCAGCAGCTGCTGTGGGTCTGATGTGGGTCAGATCTATGGGGCAGGAGCTGCTGTGATGCAGATGTTGGTCAGATCTATGGTGCAGGAGCTGCTGTGGGGCAGATGTAGGGCATATCTATGGGGCAGGAGCTGCTGTGAGGCTGATGGGTGTTAGATCTATGGGGAGGAGCTGCTGTGGTGCAGATGTGCGTCAGAGCTATGGGGCAGGAGCTGCTGTGGGGCAGAAGTGGGTAAGATCGATGGGGTAGGAGATGGTGTGTGGCAGATGTGGGTCAGATCTATGGGGCAGGAGCTACTGTCGGGCTGATGTGGGTCAAATCAATGGGGCAGAGCTGCTCTTGGGAACATGTGGGTCAGATCTATGGGGCAGGAGATGCTGTGGGTCAGATCTATGGGGCAGGAGCTGCTGTGGGGAACATGTGGGTCAGGTCTATGGGGCAGGAGCTGCTGTGGGGCAGATGTGGGCAGATCTATGGGGCAGGAGCTGCTGTGGGTCAGAACTATGGGGCAAGAACAGATGTGGGCCTGATGTTGGTCAGATTTATGGAGCAGGAGCTGCTGTGTTGCAGATGTGGGTCAGATCTATGGTGCAGGAGCTGCTGTGGGGCAGATGTAGGGCATATCTATGGGGCAGGAGCTGCTGTGAGGCTGATGGATGTTAGATCTATGGGGCAGGAGCTGCTGCGGGGCTGATGGGGGTCAGATCTATGGGGCAGGAGCTGCTGTGGGGCTGATGGGGGTCAGATCTATGGGTCAGGAGATGCTGTGGGTCAGATCTATGGGGCAGGAGTTGCTGTGTGGCAGATGTGGGTCAGATCTATGGGGCAGGAGCTGCTGTGGGTCAGATCTATGGGGCAGGAACAGATGTGGGCCTGATGTTGGTCAGATTTATGGAGCAGGAGCTGCTGTGTTGCAGATGTGGGTCAGATCTATGGTGCAGGAGCTGCTGTGGGGCAGATGTAGGGCATATCTATGGGGCAGGAGCTGCTGTGAGGCTGATGGGTGTTAGATCTATGGGGAGGAGCTGCTGTGGTGCAGATGTGGGTGAGAGCTATGGGGCAGGAGCAGCTGTGGGTCAGACGTGGGTAAGATCGATGGGGTAGGAGATGGTGTGTGGCAGATGTGGGTCAGATCTATGGTGTAGGAGCTGCTGTGGGGCTGACGTGGGTCAGATCTATGGGGCAGGAGCTGCTGTGGTTAAGATCTATTTGGCAGGATCTGCTGTGCGACAGATTTGGGTCAGATCTATGGGGCAGGAGCTGCTGTGGGGCAGATGTAGGGCTTATCTATGGGGCAGGAGCTGCTGTGGGGCTGATGTGGGTCAGATCCTTGGGGCTGAAGCTGCTGTGGGTCATATCTATTGGGCAGCAGCTGCTTTACATATGATGTGTGTCAGATCTATGGGGCAGGAGCTGCTGTGGGGCTGATGTGGGTTAGATCTATGGGGCAGGAGATGCTGTGGGTCAGATCTATAGGGCAGGAGCTGCTGTGTGGCAAATGTGGGTCAGGTCTATGGGGCAGGAGCTGCTGTTGGGCAGATGTGGGTCAGATCTATGCGTCAGCAGCTGCTGTGGGTCTGATGTGGGTCAGATCTATGGGGCAGGAGCTGCTGTGGGGCAGATGTAGGGCTTATCTATGGGGCAGGAGCTGCTGTGAGGCTGATGGGTGTTAGATCTATGGGGAGGAGCTGCTGTGGTGCAGATGTGGGTCAGAGCAATGGGGCAGGAGCTGCTGTGCGACATATGTAGGTGAGATCTATGGGGCAGGATCTGCTGTGGGGCTGATGTGGGAAAGATCTATGGGGCAGGTGCTGCTGTGCGACATATGTGGGTGAGATCTATGGGGCAGGAGCTGCTGTGGGGCTGATGTGGGTTAGATCTATGGGGCAGGAGCTGTTGTGGGGCTGATGGGGGTCAGATCTATGGGGCAGGATCTGCTGTGGGGCTGATGTGGGAAAGATCTATGGGGCAGGAGATGGTTTGGGGCAGATTTGGGTCAGATCTATGGGGCAGGAGTTGCTGTTGGGCTGATGTGGGTCAGATCCTTGGGGCTGAAGCTGCTGTGGGTCATATCTATTGGGCAGCAGCTGCTTTACATATGATGTGTGTCAGATCTATGGGGCAGGAGATACTGTGGGGCTGATGTTGGTCTGATCTATGGGGGAGGAGCTGCTGCGGGGCTGATTTGGGTCAGATCTATGGGGAAGGAGCTACTGTGGGGCAGATGGGGTTCAGGTCTATGGGGCAGGAGCTACTCTGGGGCTGATGTTGGTCTGATCTATGGGGCAGGAGCTGCTGTGCGACAGATGTGGGTCAGATCTATGGGGCAGGTGCTGCTGTGCGAGATATGTGGGTCAGATCTATGGGGCAGGAGCTGCTGTGGGGCTGATGTGGGTTAGATCTATGGGGCAGGAGATGCTTTGGGGCCGTTGTGGGTCAGATCTATGGGGCAGGAGTTGCTGTGGGGCTGATGTGGGTCAGATCTATGGGGCAGGAGCTGCTGTGGGTCAGATCTATGGGGCAGGTACAGATGTGGGCCTGATGTTGGTCAGATCTATGGTGCAGGAGCTGCTGTGGGGCAGATGTAGGGCATATCTATGGGGCAGGAGCTGCTGTGAGGCTGATGGGTGTTTGATCTATGGGGAGGAGCTGCTGTGGTGTAGATGTGGGTCAGATCTATGGGGCAGGAGCTGTTGTGGGGCTGATGTGGGTTAGATCTATGGGGCAGGAGCTGCTGTGGGGCTGATGTGGGAAAGATCTATGGGGCAGGAGCTGCTGTGGGGCAGAAGTGGGTAAGGTCTATGGTGCAGGAGCTGCTGTGGGGCAGATGTAGGGCTTATCTATGGGGCAGGAGCTGCTGTGAGGCTGATGGGTGTTAGATCTATGGGGAGGAGCTGCTGTGGTGCAGATGTGGGTCAGAGCAATGGGGCAGGAGCTGCTGTGGGGCAGAAGTGGGTCAGATCTATGGGGCAGGAGCTGCTGTGGTTAAGATCTATTTGGCAGGATCTGCTGTGGGGCAGATTTGGGTCAGATCTATGGGGCAGGAGCTGCTGTGGGGCAAATGTGGTTCAGATCTATGGGGCAGGAGCTGCTGTAGGTCAGATCTATGGGGCAGGAACAGATGTGGGCCTGATGTTGGTCAGATTTATGGAGCAGGAGCTGCTGTGTTGCAGATGTGGGTCAGATCTATGGTGCAGGAGCTGCTGTGGGGCAGATGTAGGGCTTATCTATGGGGCAGGAGCTGCTGTGAGGCTGATGGGTGTTAGATCTATGGGGAGGAGCTGCTGTGGTGCAGATGTGGGTCAGAGCTATGGGGCAGGAGCTGCTGTGGGGCAGATGTAGGGCTTATCTATGGGGCAGGAGCTGCTGTGGGGCTGATGTGGGTTAGATCTATGGGGCAGGAGCTGTTGTGGGGCTGATGGGGGTCAGATCTATGGGGCAGGAGCTACTGTGGGGCACATGTGGGTCAGACCTATGGGGCAGAAGCTGCAGAGGGGATGATGTAGGTCAGATCTATGGGGCAGGAGTGGTTGTGGGGCAGATGAGGGACATATCTATGGTGCAAAATCTGCTGTTGGACTGATGTGGGTCAGATCTATGAGTTTGGAGCTGCTGTGGGGCACATGTGGGTCAGATCTATGGGCCTGGAGCTGCTGTGGGGCTGATGTGGGTCAGATCTATGGGGCAGGAGATGCTGTGGTTAAGATCTATTTGGCAGGATCTGCTGTGGGGCTGATGGGGGTCAGATCTATGGGGCAGGAGCTGCTGTGTGGCAAATGTGGGTCAGATCTATGGGGCAGGAGCTGCTGTGGGTCAGATCTATGGGGCAGGAACAGATGTGGGCCTGATGTTGGTCAGATTTATGGAGCAGGAGCTGCTGTGTTGCAGATGTGGGTCAGATCTATGGTGCAGGAGCTGCTGTGGGGCAGATGTAGGGCTTATCTATGGGGCAGGAGCTGCTGTGAGGCTGATGGGTGTTAGATCTATGGGGAGGAGCTGCTGTGGTGCAGATGTGGGTCAGAGCTATGGGGCAGGAGCTGCTGTGTGGCAGATGTGGGTCAGATCTATGGTGTAGGAGCTGCTGTGGGGCTGATGTGTGTCAGATCTATGGGGCAGGAGCTGCTGTGGTTAAGATCTATTTGGCAGGATCTGCAGTGGGGCAGATATGGGTCAGATCTATGGGGCAGGAGCTGCAGTGGAGATGATGTACGTCAGATCTATGGGGCAGGAGCTGCTGTGGGGCTGCTGTGGGTTAGATCTATGGGGCAGGAGCTGTTGTGGGTCATATCTATTGGGCAGCAGCTGCTTTACATATGATGTGTGTCAGATCTATGGGGCCGGAGCTGCTGTGGGGCTGATGTGGGTTAGATCTATAGGGCAGGAGCTGCTGTGCGACAGATGCGGGTCAGATCTATGGGGCAGAGCTGCTCTTGGGAACATGTGGGTCAGATCTATGGGGCAGGAGATGTTTTGGGGCAGATGTGGGTCAGATCTATTGGGCAGGAGTTGCTGTGGGGCCGATGTGGGTCAGATCCTTGGGGCTGAAGCTGCTGTGGGTCATATCTATTGGGCAGCAGCTGCTTTACATATGATGTGTGTCAGATCTATGGGGCAGGAGCTGCTGTGGGGCTGATGTGGGTCAGATCTATGGGGCAGGAGCTGTTGTGGGGCTGATGGGGTTAGATCTATAGGGCAGGAGCTGCTGTGCGACAGATGTGGGTCAGATCTATGGGGCAGGAGCTGCGGTGGGGCTGATGTGGGTCAGATCCTTGGGGCTGAAGCTGCTGTGGGTCATATCTATTGGGCAGCAGCTGCTTTACATATGATGTGTGTCAGATCTATGGGGCAGGAGCTGCTGTGGGGCTGATGTGGGTCAGATCTATGGGGCAGGAGCTGCTGTGGGGCTGATGTGGGTCAGATCTATGGGGCAGGAGCTGCTGTGCGACAGATGTGGGTCAGATGTATGGGGCAGGTGCTGCTGTGCGACAGATGTGGGTCAGATCTATGGGGCAGGATCTGCTGTGGGGCTGATGGGGGTCAGATCTATGGGGCAGGAGCTGCTGTGGGGCTGATGGGGGTCAGATCTATGGGGCAGGAGCTACTTTGGGGCTGATGAGGGTCAGATCTATGGGGCAGGAGCTACTGTGGGGATGATGTTGGTCTGATCTATGGGGCAGGAGCTGCTGTGCGACAGATGTGGGTCAGATATATGGGGCAGGTGCTGCTGTGCGACATATGTGGGTCAGATCTATGGGGCAGGATCTGCTGTGGGGCTGATGTGGGAAAAATCTATGGGGCAGGAGATGCTTTGGGGCAGATGTGGGTCAGATCTATGGGGCAGGAGTTGCTGTGGGGCTGATGTGGGTCAGATCCTTGGGGCTGAAGCTGCTGTGGGTCATATCAATTAGGCAGCAGCTGCTTTACATATGATGTGTGTCAGATCTATGGGGCAGGAGCTGCTGTGGGGCTGATGTGGGTTAGATCTATGGGGCAGGAGCTGTTGTGGGGCTGATGGGGGTCAGATCTATGGGGCAGGAGCTGCTGTGGGGCTGATGGGGGTCAGATCTATGGGGCAGGAGCTACTGTGGGGCTGATGGGGGTCAGATCTATGGGGCAGGAGCTACTGTGGGGCTGATGTTGGTCTGATCTATGGGGCAGGAGCTGCTGTGCGACAGATGTGGGTCAGATCTATGGGGCAGGAGCTGCTGTGGGGCTGATGGTGGTCAGATCTATGGGGCAGGAGCTACTGTGGGGCTGATCTGGGTCAGAACTATAGGGCAGGAGCTGCTGTGGGGCTGATGTGGGTCAGATCTATGGGGCAGGAGCTGCTGTGCGACAGATGTGGGTCAGATCTATGGGGCAGGAGCTGCTGTGGGGCTGATGTGGGTCAGATACTTGGGGCTGAAGCTGCTGTGGGTCATATCTATTGGGCAGCAGCTGCTTTACATATGATGTGTGTCAGATCTATGGGGCAGGAGCTGCTGTGGGGCTGATGTGGGTTAGATCTATGGGGCAGGAGCTGTTGTGGGGCTGATGGGGGTCAGATCTATGGGGCAGGAGCTACTGTGGGGCTGATGGGGGTCAGATCTATGGGGCAGGAGCTACTGTGGGGCTGATGGGGGTCAGATCTATGGGGCAGGAGCTACTGTGGGGCTGATGTTGGTCTGATCTATGGGGCAGGAGCTGCTGTGCGACAGATGTGGGTCAGATCTATGGGGCAGGTGCTGCTGTGCGACATATGTGGGTCAGATCTATGGGGCAGGATCTCCTGTGGGGCTGATGTGGGAAAGATCTATGGGGCAGGAGATGCTGTGGGGCTGATGTGGGTCAGATCCTTGGGGCTGAAGCTGCTGTGGGTCATATCTATTGGGCAGCAGCTGCTTTACATATGATGTGTGTCAGATCTATGGGGCAGGAGCTGCTGTGGGGCTGATGTGGGTTAGATCTATGGGGCAGGAGCTGTTGTGGGGCTGATAGGGGTCAGATCTATGGGGCAGGAGCTGCTGTGGGGCTGATGTTGGTCTGATCTATGGGGCAGGCGCTGCTGAGGGGCTGATTTGGGTCAGATCTATGGGGCAGGAGCTGCTGTGGGGCTGATGTGGGTTAGATCTATAGGGCAGGAGCTTCTGTGCGACAGATGTTGGTCAGATCTATGGGGCAGGAGCTGCGGTGGGGCTGATGTGGGTCAGATCCTTGGGGCTGAAGCTGCTGTGGGTCATATCAATTGGGCAGCAGCTGCTTTACATATGATGTGTGTCAGATCTATGGGGCAGGAGCTGCTGTGGGGCTGATTTGGGTCAGATCTATGGGGCAGGAGCTGCTGTGGGGCTGATGTGGGTCAGATCTATGGGGCAGGAGCTGCTGTGCGACAGATGTGGGTCAGATCTATGGGGCAGGAGCTGTTGTGGGGCTGATGGGGCTCAGATCTATGGGGCAGGAGCTGCTCTGGGGCTGATGGGGGTCAGATCTATGGGGCAGGAGCTACTGTGGGGCTGATGGGGGTCAGATCTATGGGGCAGGAGCTACTCTGGGGCTGATGTTGTTCTGATCTATGGGGCAGGAGCTGCTGTGCGACAGATGTGGGTCAGATCTATGGGGCAGAGCTGCTCTTGGGAACATGTGGATCAGATCTATGGGGCAGGAGCTGCTGTGGGGCTGATGTGGGTCAGATCTATAGGGCAGGAGATGCTGTGCGACGGATGTGGGTCAGATCTATGGGGCAGGAGCTGCTGTGGGGCTGATGTGGGTCAGATCCTTGGGGCTGAAGCTGCTGTGGGTCATATGTATTGGGCAGCAGCTGCTTTACATATGATGTGTGTCAGATTTATGGGGCAGGAGCTGCTGTGGGGCTGATGTGGGTTAGATCTATGGGGCAGGAGCTGTTGTGGGGCTGATGGGGGTCAGATCTATGGGGCAGGAGCTGCTGTGGTGCTGATGGCGGTCAGATCTATGGGGCAGGAGCTACTGTGGGGCTGATGTGGGTCAGATCTATAGGGCAGGAGCTGCTGTGCGACAGATGTTGGTCAGATCTATGGGGCAGGAGCTGCTGTGGGGCTGATTTGGGTCAGATCCTTGGGGCTGAAGCTGCTGTGGGTCATATCTATTGGGCAGCAGCTGCTTTACATATGATGTGTGTCAGATCTATGGGGCAGGAGCTGCTGTGGGGCTGATTTGGGTCAGATCTATGGGGCAGGAGCTGCTGTGCGACAGATGTGGGTCAGATCTATGGGGCAGGTGCTGCTGTGCGACATATGTGGGTCAGATCTATGGGGCAGGATCTGCTGTGGGGCTGATGGGGGTCAGATCTATGGGGCAGGAGCTGCTGTGGGGCTGATGGGGGTCAGATCTATGGGGCAGGAGCTGCTGTGTGGCTGATGTGGGTCAGATCCTTTGGGCTGAAGCTGCTGTGGGTCATATCTATTGGGCAGCAGCTGCTTTACATATGATGTGTGTCAGATCTATGGGGCAGGAGCTGCTGTGGGGGTGATGTGGATTAGATCTATGGGGCAGGAGCTGTTGTGGGGCAGATGGGGGTCAGATCTATGGGGCAGGAGCTACTGTGGGGCTGATGTTGGTCTGATCTATGGGGCAGGAGCTGCTGCGGGGCTGATTTGGGTCAGATCTATGGGGCAGGAGCTGCTGTGGGGCTGATGTGGGTTGGATCTATGGGGCTGGAGCTGTTGTGGGGCAGATGTAGGGCTTATCTATGGGGCAGGAGCTGCTGTGAGGCTGATGGGTGTTAGATCTATGGGGAGGAGCTGCTGTGGTGCAGATGTGGGTCAGAGCTATGGGGCAGGAGCTGCTGTGTGGCAGATGTGGGTCAGATCTATGGTGTAGGAGCTGCTGTGGGGCTGATGTGGGTCAGATCTATGGGGCAGGAGCTGCTGTGGTTAAGATCTATTTGGCAGGATCTGCAGTGGGGCAGATATGGGTCAGATCTATGGGGCAGGAGCTGCAGTGGAGATGATGTACGTCAGATCTATGGGGCAGGAGCTGCTGTGGGGCTGCTGTGGGTTAGATCTATGGGGCAGGAGCTGTTGTGGGTCATATCTATTGGGCAGCAGCTGCTTTACATATGATGTGTGTCAGATCTATGGGGCCGGAGCTGCTGTGGGGCTGATGTGGGTTAGATCTATAGGGCAGGAGCTGCTGTGCGACAGATGCGGGTCAGATCTATGGGGCAGAGCTGCTCTTGGGAACATGTGGGTCAGATCTATGGGGCAGGAGCTGCTGTGGGGCTGATGTGGGTCAGATCTATAGGGCAGGAGCTGCTGTGCGACAGATGTGGGTCAGATCTATGGGGCAGGAGCTGCTGTGGGGCTGATGTGGGTCAGATCCTTGGGGCTGAAGCTGCTGTGGGTCATATCTATTGGGCAGCAGCTGCTTTACATATGATGTGTGTCAGATCTATGGGGCAGGAGCTGCTGTGGGGCTGATGTGGGTTAGATCTATGGGGCAGGAGCTGTTGTGGGGCTGATGGGGGTCAGATCTATGGGGCAGGAGCTGCTGTGGGGCTGATGGGGGTCAGATCTATGGGGCAGGAGCTACTGTGGGGCTGATATGGGTAAGATCTATGGGGCACTAGCTACTGTGGGGCTGATGTTGGTCTGATCTATGGGGCAGGAGCTGCTGTTCGACAGATGTGGGTCAGATCTATGGGGCAGGTGCTGCTGTGGGGCTGGTGTGGGAAAGATCTATGGGCAGGAGATGCTTTGGGGCAGATGTGGGTCAGATCTATGGGGCAGGAGCTGCTGTGGGGCTGCTGTGGGTTAGATCTATGGGGCAGGAGCTGTTGTGGGTCATATCTATTGGGCAGCAGCTGCTTTACATATGATGTGTGTCAGATCTATGGGGCCGGAGCTGCTGTGGGGCTGATGTGGGTTAGATCTATAGGGCAGGAGCTGCTGTGCGACAGATGCGGGTCAGATCTATGGGGCAGAGCTGCTCTTGGGAACATGTGGGTCAGATCTATGGGGCAGGAGCTGCTGTGGGGCTGATGTGGGTCAGATCTATAGGGCAGGAGCTGCTGTGCGACAGATGTGGGTCAGATCTATGGGGCAGGAGCTGCTGTGGGGCTGATGTGGGTCAGATCCTTGGGGCTGAAGCTGCTGTGGGTCATATCTATTGGGCAGCAGCTGCTTTACATATGATGTGGGAAAGATCTATGGGGCAGGAGCTGCTGTGGGGCTGATGTGGGTTAGATCTATGGGGCAGGAGCTGTTGTGGGGCTGATGTGGGTTAGATCTATGGGGCAGGAGCTGCTGTGGGGCTGATGTGGGAAAGATCTATGGGGCAGGAGATGCTTTGGGGCAGATGTGGGTCAGATCTATGGGGCAGGAGCTGCAGTGGAGATGATGTACGTCAGATCTATGGGGCAGGAGCAGTTGTGGGACTGATGGGGGTCAGATCTATGGGGCAGGAGCTGCTGTGGGGCTGATGTGGGTTAGATCAATGGGGCAGGAGCTGTTGTGGGGCTGATGGGGGTCAGATCTATGGGGCAGGAGCTACTGTGGGTCTGATGGGGGTCAGATCTATGGGGCAGGAGTTACTGTGGGGCTGATGTTGGTCTCATCTATGGGGCAGGAGCTGCTGTGCGACAGATGTCGGTCAGATCTATGGGGCAGGTGCTGCTGTGCGACATATGTGGGTCAGATCTATGGGGCAGGATCTGCTGTGGGGCTGATGTTGGTCTGATCTATGGGGTAGGGGATGCTTTGGGGCAGATGTATGTCAGATCTATGGGGCAGGATCTGCTGTGGGGCTGATGGGGGTCAGATCTATGGGGCAGGAGCTGCTGTGGGGCTGATGGGGGTCAGATCTATGGGGCAGGAGCTGCTGTGTGGCTGATGTGGGTCAGATCCTTTGGGCTGAAGCTGCTGTGGGTCATATCTATTGGGCAGCAGCTGCTTTACATATGATGTGTGTCAGATCTATGGGGCAGGAGCTGCTGTGGGGGTGATGTGGATTAGATCTATGGGGCAGGAGCTGTTGTGGGGCAGATGGGGGTCAGATCTATGGGGCAGGAGCTACTGTGGGGCTGATGTTGGTCTGATCTATGGGGCAGGAGCTGCTGCGGGGCTGATTTGGGTCAGATCTATGGGGCAGGAGCTGCTGTGGGGCTGATGTGGGTTGGATCTATGGGGCTGGAGCTGTTGTGGGGCAGATGTAGGGCTTATCTATGGGGCAGGAGCTGCTGTGAGGCTGATGGGTGTTAGATCTATGGGGAGGAGCTGCTGTGGTGCAGATGTGGGTCAGAGCTATGGGGCAGGAGCTGCTGTGTGGCAGATGTGGGTCAGATCTATGGTGTAGGAGCTGCTGTGGGGCTGATGTGGGTCAGATCTATGGGGCAGGAGCTGCTGTGGTTAAGATCTATTTGGCAGGATCTGCAGTGGGGCAGATATGGGTCAGATCTATGGGGCAGGAGCTGCAGTGGAGATGATGTACGTCAGATCTATGGGGCAGGAGCTGCTGTGGGGCTGCTGTGGGTTAGATCTATGGGGCAGGAGCTGTTGTGGGTCATATCTATTGGGCAGCAGCTGCTTTACATATGATGTGTGTCAGATCTATGGGGCCGGAGCTGCTGTGGGGCTGATGTGGGTTAGATCTATAGGGCAGGAGCTGCTGTGCGACAGATGCGGGTCAGATCTATGGGGCAGAGCTGCTCTTGGGAACATGTGGGTCAGATCTATGGGGCAGGAGATGTTTTGGGGCAGATGTGGGTCAGATCTATGGGGCAGGAGCTGCTGTGGGGCTGATGTGGGTCAGATCCTTGGGGCTGAAGCTGCTGTGGGTCATATGTATTGGGCAGCAGCTGCTTTACATATGATGTGTGTCAGATCTATGGGGCAGGAGCTGCTGTGGGGCTGATGTGGGTTAGATCTATGGGGCAGGAGCTGTTGTGGGGCTGATGGGGGTCAGATCTATGGGGCAGGAGCTGCTGTGGGGCTGATGGGGGTCAGATCTATGGGGCAGGAGCTACTGTGGGGCTGATATGGGTAAGATCTATGGGGCACTAGCTACTGTGGGGCTGATGTTGGTCTGATCTATGGGGCAGGAGCTGCTGTTCGACAGATGTGGGTCAGATCTATGGGGCAGGTGCTGCTGTGGGGCTGGTGTGGGAAAGATCTATGGGCAGGAGATGCTTTGGGGCAGATGTGGGTCAGATCTATGGGGCAGGAGCTGCTGTGGAGCTGATGTGGGTCAGATCCTTGGGGCTGAAGCTGCTGTGGGTCATATCTATTGGGCAGCAGCTGCTTTACATATGATGTGTGTCAGATCTATGGGGCCGGAGCTGCTGTGGGGCTGATGTGGGTTAGATCTATAGGGCAGGAGCTGCTGTGCGACAGATGCGGGTCAGATCTATGGGGCAGAGCTGCTCTTGGGAACATGTGGGTCAGATCTATGGGGCAGGAGCTGCTGTGGGGCTGATGTGGGTCAGATCTATAGGGCAGGAGCTGCTGTGCGACAGATGTGGGTCAGATCTATGGGGCAGGAGCTGCTGTGGGGCTAATGTGGGTCAGATCCTTGGGGCTGAAGCTGCTGTGGGTCATATCTATTGGGCAGCAGCTGCTTTACATATGATGTGGGAAAGATCTATGGGGCAGGAGCTGCTGTGGGGCTGATGTGGGTTAGATCTATGGGGCAGGAGCTGTTGTGGGGCTGATGTGGGTTAGATCTATGGGGCAGGAGCTGCTGTGGGGCTGATGTGGGAAAGATCTATGGGGCAGGAGATGCTTTGGGGCAGATGTGGGTCAGATCTATGGGGCAGGAGCTGCAGTGGAGATGATGTACGTCAGATCTATGGGGCAGGAGCTGCTGTGGGGCTGATGTGGGTTAGATCAATGGGGCAGGAGCTGTTGTGGGGCTGATGGGGGTCAGATCTATGGGGCAGGAGCTACTGTGGGTCTGATGGGGGTCAGATCTATGGGGCAGGAGCTACTGTGGGGCTGATGTTGGTCTCATCTATGGGGCAGGAGCTGCTGTGCGACAGATGTCGGTCAGATCTATGGGGCAGGTGCTGCTGTGCGACATATGTGGGTCAGATCTATGGGGCAGGATCTGCTGTGGGGCTGATGTTGGTCTGATCTATGGGGCAGGGGATGCTTTGGGGCAGATGTATGTCAGATCTATGGGGCAGGAGCTGCTGTGGGGCAGATGTGGGTTAGATCTATGGGGCAGGAGATGTTGTGGATCTGATGGGGTCAGATCTATGGGGCAGGAGCTACTGTGGGGCTGATGTTGGTGTGATCTATGGGGCAGGAGCTGTTGTGGGGCAGATGTGGGTTAGATCTATGGGGCAGGAGCTGTTGTGGGGCTGATGGGGGTCAGATCTATGGGGCAGGAGATGCTGTGTGTCAGATCTATGGGGCAGGAGCTGCTGTGGGGAACATGTGGGTCAGGTCTATGGGGCAGGAGCTGCTGTGTGGCAGATGTGGGTCAGTTCTATGGGTCAGCAGCTTCTGTGGGTCTGATGTGGGTCAGATCTATGGGGCAGGAGCTGCTGTGGGGCTGATGTGGGTCAGATCTATGGGTCAGCAGCTGCTGTGGGGCAGATGTGGGTCAGATCTATGGGTCAGCAGCTGCTGTGGGCCTGATGTTGGTCAGATTTATGGAGCAGGAGCTGCTGTGTTGCAGATGTGGGTCAGATCTATGGGGCCGGAGCTGCAGTGGGGCTGATGGGGGTCAGATCTATGGGGCAGGAGCTACTCTGGGGCTGATGTGGGTCAAATCAATGGGGCAGAGCTGCTCTTGGGAACATGTGGGTCAGATCTATGGTGCAGGAGCTGCTGTGGGGCAGATGTAGGGCATATCTATGGGGCAGGAGCTGCTGTGAGGCTGATGGGTGTTAGATCTATGGGGAGGAGCTGCTGTGGTGCAGATGTGGGTCAGATCTATGGGGCAGGAGCTACTGTGGGGCACATGTGGGTCAGACCTATGGGGCAGAAGCTACAGAGGGGATGATGTAGGTCAGATCTATGGGGCAGGAGTTTCTGTGAGGCAGATGAGGGACATATCTATGGTGCAAAATCTGCTGTTGGACTGATGTGGGTCAGATCTATGAGTTTGGAGCTGCTGTGGGGCACATGTGGGTCAGATCTATGGGCCAGGAGCTGCTGTGGGGCACATGTGGGTCAGACCTATGGGGCAGAAGCTGCAAAGGGGATGATGTAGGTCAGATCTATGGGTTAGGTGCTGCTCTGGGGAAAATGTGGGTCAGATCTATGGGGCAGGAGCTGCTGTGGGTCATATTTGGGTCAGATCTATGGGGCAGGAGCTGCTGTGGGTCAGATTTATGAGTCAGGAGCTGCTGTGTGGCTGATGTGGGTCAGATCTATGGGGCAGGAGCTGCTGTGGGGCATATGTGGGTCAGATCAATGGGGCAGGTGCTGCTGTGCGACATATGTGGGTAAGATCTATGGGGCAGGATCTGCTGTGGGGCTGATGTGGGAAAGATCTATGGGGCAGGAGATGCTGTGGGGCAGATGTGGGTCAGATCTATGGGGCAGGAGTTGCTGTGGGGCTGATGTGGGTCAGATCCTTGGGGCTGAAGCTGCTGTGGGTCATATC
Organism: Coturnix japonica; assembly: GCF_054131305.1. Classification (NCBI taxonomy): domain Eukaryota; kingdom Metazoa; phylum Chordata; class Aves; order Galliformes; family Phasianidae; genus Coturnix; species Coturnix japonica. Next base: position 12,762,673 of record NC_140671.1, on the reverse strand, counting down.
TATTGGGCATCAGCTGCTTTACATATGATGTGTGTCAGATCTATGGGGCAGGAGGTGCTGTGGGGCTGCTGTGGGTCAGATCTATGGGGCAGGAGCTGCTGTGGGGCAGATTTGAATCAGATCTATAGGGCAGGAGCTGCTGTGGGTCAGATCTATGGAGCAGGAGCTGCTGTGGGGCACATGTGAGTTAGATCTATGGGGCAGGAGATGGTGTGGGGCAGATGTGGGTCAGATCTATGGGGCAGGATCTCCTGGAGGCTGATGTGGGAAAGATCTATGGGGCAGGAGCTTCTGTGGGGTTGATGTGGGTCAGATCTATGGGTCAGGAGCTGCTGTGGGGCAGATGTGGGTCAGTTCTATGGGGCAAGAGCTGCTGTGGTGCAGATGTGGGTCAGATCTATGGGGCAGGAATTGCTGTGGGGCTGATACGGTTAAGATCTATGGAGCGGGAGATGCTATGGGTCTGATGAGGGTCAGATCTATGGGGCAGCAGCTGATGTGGGGCTGATGTTGGTCAGATCTATAGGGAAGGAGCTGCAGTGGGGCTGATGTGGGTCAGATCTATAGGGCAGGAGCTGCAGTGGGGCTGATGTGGGTCAAATCAATGGGGCAGAGCTGCTCTGGTGCACATGTGGGTCAGATCTATGGAGCAGGAGCTGCTGTGGGGCAGATTTGAATCAGATCTATAGGGCAGGAGCTGCAGTGGTTCAGATCTATGGAGCAGGAGCTGCTGTGGGGCAGATTTGAATCAGATCTATAGGGCAGGAGCTGCTGTGGTTCAGATCTATGGAGCAGGAGCTGCTGTGGGGCAGATTTGAATCAGATCTATAGGGCAGGAGCTGCTGTGGTTCAGATCTATGGAGCAGGAGCTGCTGTGGGGCAGATTTGAATCAGATCTATAGGGCAGGAGCTGCTGTGGGGCTGATGGGGGTCAGATCTATGAGGCAGGAGCTGCTGTGGGGCAGATTTGGGTCAGATCTATGGGGCAGGAGCTGCTGTGGGGCTGATGTGGGTCAGATCTATGGGGCAGGAGCTGCTGTGGGGCTGATGTTGGTCAGATCTATGGGGCAGGAGCTGCTGTGGGGCTGATGTGGGTCAGATCTATGGGGCAGGAGGTGCTGTGGGTCAGATCTATGGGGCAGGAGCTGCTGTGGGGCTGCTGTGGGTCAGATCTATGGGGCAGGAGCTGCTGTGGGGCTGATGTGGGTCAGATCTATGGGGCAGGAGATGCTGTGGGTCAGATCTATGGGGCAGGAGCTGCTGTGGGGAACATGTGGGTCAGATCTATGGGGCAGGAGCTGCTGTGGGGCAGATGTGGGTCAGATCTATGGGGCAGGAGCTGCTGTGGGTCATATCTATTGGGCAGCAGCTGCTTTACATATGGTGTGTGTCAGATCTATGGGGCAGGAGCTGCTGTGGGGCTCATGTGGGTTAGATCTATTGGGCAGGAGCTGTTGTGGGGCTGATGGGGGTCAGATCTATGGGGCAGGAGCTACTGTGGGGCTGATGTTGGTCTGATCTATGGGTTAGGAACTGCTGTGGTTCAGATCTATGGGGCAGGAGCAGCTGTGGGGCACATGTGGGTCAGATCTATGGGTTAGGTGCTGCTCTGGGGAAAATGTGGGTCAGATCTATGGGGCAGGAGCTGCTGTGGGTCAGATTTGGGTCAGATCTATGGGGCTGGAGCTGCTGTGGGTCAGATTTATGAGTCAGGAGCTGCTGTGTGGCTGATGTGGGTCAGATCTATGGGGCAGGAGCTGCTGAGGGGCTGATGTGGGTCAGATATATAGGGCAGGAGCTGCTGTGTTGCAGATGTGGGTCAGATCTATGGGGCAGGAGCTGCTGTGGGGCTGATGTGGGTCAGATCTATGGGGCAGCAGTTGCTGTGGGGCTGATGTGGGTCAGATCCTTGGGGCTGAAGCTGCTGTGGGTCATATCTATTGTGCAGCAGCTGCTTTACATATGATGTGTGTCAGATCTATGGGGCAGGAGCTGCTGTGGGCCTGATGTGGGTCAGATCTATGGGGCAGGAGCTGTTGTGGGGCTGATGTGGGTCAGATCTATGGGGCAGGAGCTGCTGTGGGGCTGATGTGGGTCAGATCTATGGGGCAGGAGCTGCTGTGCGACAGATGTGGGTCAGATCTATGGGGCAGGAGCTGTTGTGGGGCTGATGGGGCTCAGATCTATGGGGCAGGAGCTGCTCTGGGGCTGATGGGGGTCAGATCTATGGGGCAGGAGCTACTGTGGGGCTGATGGGGGTCAGATCTATGGGGCAGGAGCTACTCTGGGGCTGATGTTGGTCTGATCTATGGGGCAGGAGCTGCTGTGCGACAGATGTGGGTCAGATCTATGGGGCAGAGCTGCTCTTGGGAACATGTGGATCAGATCTATGGGGCAGGAGCTGCTGTGGGGCTGATGTGGGTCAGATCTATAGGGCAGGAGATGCTGTGCGACGGATGTGGGTCAGATCTATGGGGCAGGAGCTGCTGTGGGGCTGATGTGGGTCAGATCCTTGGGGCTGAAGCTGCTGTGGGTCATATGTATTGGGCAGCAGCTGCTTTACATATGATGTGTGTCAGATTTATGGGGCAGGAGCTGCTGTGGGGCTGATGTGGGTTAGATCTATGGGGCAGGAGCTGTTGTGGGGCTGATGGGGGTCAGATCTATGGGGCAGGAGCTGCTGTGGTGCTGATGGCGGTCAGATCTATGGGGCAGGAGCTACTGTGGGGCTGATGTGGGTCAGATCTATAGGGCAGGAGCTGCTGTGCGACAGATGTTGGTCAGATCTATGGGGCAGGAGCTGCTGTGGGGCTGATGTGGGTCAGATCCTTGGGGCTGAAGCTGCTGTGGGTCATATCTATTGGGCAGCAGCTGCTTTACATATGATGTGTGTCAGATCTATGGGGCAGGAGCTGCTGTGGGGCTGATGTGGGTTAGATCTACGGGGCAGGAGCTGCTGCGGGGCTGATTTGGGTCAGATCTATGGGGCAGGAGCTGCTGTGCGACAGATGTGGGTCAGATCTATGGGGCAGGTGCTGCTGTGCGACATATGTGGGTCAGATCTATGGGGCAGGATCTGCTGTGGGGCTGATGGGGGTCAGATCTATGGGGCAGGAGCTGCTGTGGGGCTGATGGGGGTCAGATCTATGGGGCAGGAGCTGCTGTGTGGCTGATGTGGGTCAGATCCTTTGGGCTGAAGCTGCTGTGGGTCATATCTATTGGGCAGCAGCTGCTTTACATATGATGTGTGTCAGATCTATGGGGCAGGAGCTGCTGTGGGGGTGATGTGGATTAGATCTATGGGGCAGGAGCTGTTGTGGGGCAGATGGGGGTCAGATCTATGGGGCAGGAGCTACTGTGGGGCTGATGTTGGTCTGATCCATGGGGCAGGAGCTGCTGCGGGGCTGATTTGGGTCAGATCTATGGGGCAGGAGCTGCTGTGGGGCTGATGTGGGTTGGATCTATGGGGCTGGAGCTGTTGTGGGGCAGATGTAGGGCTTATCTATGGGGCAGGAGCTGCTGTGAGGCTGATGGGTGTTAGATCTATGGGGAGGAGCTGCTGTGGTGCAGATGTGGGTCAGAGCTATGGGGCAGGAGCTGCTGTGTGGCAGATGTGGGTCAGATCTATGGTGTAGGAGCTGCTGTGGGGCTGATGTGGGTCAGATCTATGGGGCAGGAGCTGCTGTGGTTAAGATCTATTTGGCAGGATCTGCAGTGGGGCAGATATGGGTCAGATCTATGGGGCAGGAGCTGCAGTGGAGATGATGTACGTCAGATCTATGGGGCAGGAGCTGCTGTGGGGCTGCTGTGGGTTAGATCTATGGGGCAGGAGCTGTTGTGGGTCATATCTATTGGGCAGCAGCTGCTTTACATATGATGTGTGTCAGATCTATGGGGCCGGAGCTGCTGTGGGGCTGATGTGGGTTAGATCTATAGGGCAGGAGCTGCTGTGCGACAGATGCGGGTCAGATCTATGGGGCAGAGCTGCTCTTGGGAACATGTGGGTCAGATCTATGGGGCAGGAGCTGCTGTGGGGCTGATGTGGGTCAGATCTATAGGGCAGGAGCTGCTGTGCGACAGATGTGGGTCAGATCTATGGGGCAGGAGCTGCTGTGGGGCTGATGTGGGTCAGATCCTTGGGGCTGAAGCTGCTGTGGGTCATATCTATTGGGCAGCAGCTGCTTTACATATGATGTGTGTCAGATCTATGGGGCAGGAGCTGCTGTGGGGCTGATGTGGGTCAGATCTATGGGGCAGGAGCTGTTGTGGGGCTGATGGGGGTCAGATCTATGGGGCAGGAGCTGTTGTGGGGCTGATGGGGGTCAGATCTATGGGGCAGGAGCTGCTGTGGGGCTAATGTGGGTCAGATCCTTGGGGCTGAAGCTGCTGTGGGTCATATCTATTGGGCAGCAGCTGCTTTACATATGATGTGGGAAAGATCTATGGGGCAGGAGCTGCTGTGGGGCTGATGTGGGTTAGATCTATGGGGCAGGAGCTGTTGTGGGGCTGATGTGGGTTAGATCTATGGGGCAGGAGCTGCTGTGGGGCTGATGTGGGAAAGATCTATGGGGCAGGAGATGCTTTGGGGCAGATGTGGGTCAGATCTATGGGGCAGGAGCTGCAGTGGAGATGATGTACGTCAGATCTATGGGGCAGGAGCTGCTGTGGGGCTGATGTGGGTTAGATCAATGGGGCAGGAGCTGTTGTGGGGCTGATGGGGGTCAGATCTATGGGGCAGGAGCTACTGTGGGTCTGATGGGGGTCAGATCTATGGGGCAGGAGCTACTGTGGGGCTGATGTTGGTCTCATCTATGGGGCAGGAGCTGCTGTGCGACAGATGTCGGTCAGATCTATGGGGCAGGTGCTGCTGTGCGACATATGTGGGTCAGATCTATGGGGCAGGATCTGCTGTGGGGCTGATGTTGGTCTGATCTATGGGGCAGGGGATGCTTTGGGGCAGATGTATGTCAGATCTATGGGGCAGGAGCTGCTGTGGGGCAGATGTGGGTTAGATCTATGGGGCAGGAGATGTTGTGGATCTGATGGGGTCAGATCTATGGGGCAGGAGCTACTGTGGGGCTGATGTTGGTGTGATCTATGGGGCAGGAGCTGTTGTGGGGCAGATGTGGGTTAGATCTATGGGGCAGGAGCTGTTGTGGGGCTGATGGGGGTCAGATCTATGGGGCAGGAGATGCTGTGTGTCAGATCTATGGGGCAGGAGCTGCTGTGGGGAACATGTGGGTCAGGTCTATGGGGCAGGAGCTGCTGTGTGGCAGATGTGGGTCAGTTCTATGGGTCAGCAGCTTCTGTGGGTCTGATGTGGGTCAGATCTATGGGGCAGGAGCTGCTGTGGGGCTGATGTGGGTCAGATCTATGGGTCAGCAGCTGCTGTGGGGCAGATGTGGGTCAGATCTATGGGTCAGCAGCTGCTGTGGGCCTGATGTTGGTCAGATTTATGGAGCAGGAGCTGCTGTGTTGCAGATGTGGGTCAGATCTATGGGGCCGGAGCTGCAGTGGGGCTGATGGGGGTCAGATCTATGGGGCAGGAGCTACTCTGGGGCTGATGTGGGTCAAATCAATGGGGCAGAGCTGCTCTTGGGAACATGTGGGTCAGATCTATGGTGCAGGAGCTGCTGTGGGGCAGATGTAGGGCATATCTATGGGGCAGGAGCTGCTGTGAGGCTGATGGGTGTTAGATCTATGGGGAGGAGCTGCTGTGGTGCAGATGTGGGTCAGATCTATGGGGCAGGAGCTACTGTGGGGCACATGTGGGTCAGACCTATGGGGCAGAAGCTACAGAGGGGATGATGTAGGTCAGATCTATGGGGCAGGAGTTGCTGTGGGGCAGATGAGGGACATATCTATGGTGCAAAATCTGCTGTTGGACTGATGTGGGTCAGATCTATGAGTTTGGAGCTGCTGTGGGGCACATGTGGGTCAGATCTATGGGCCAGGAGCTGCTGTGGGGCACATGTGGGTCAGACCTATGGGGCAGAAGCTGCAAAGGGGATGATGTAGGTCAGATCTATGGGTTAGGTGCTGCTCTGGGGAAAATGTGGGTCAGATCTATGGGGCAGGAGCTGCTGTGGGTCATATTTGGGTCAGATCTATGGGGCAGGAGCTGCTGTGGGTCAGATTTATGAGTCAGGAGCTGCTGTGTGGCTGATGTGGGTCAGATCTATGGGGCAGGAGCTGCTGTGGGGCATATGTGGGTAAGATCTATGGGGCAGGAGATGCTGTGTTGCAGATGTGGGTCAGATCTATGGGGCAGGAGTTGCTGTGGGGCTGATGTGGGTCAGATCCTTGGGGCTGAAGCTGCTGTGGGTCATATCCATTGGGCAGCAGCAGCTTTACATATGATGTGGGTCAGATCTATGGGGCAGGAGCTGCTGTGGAGCTGATGTGGGTCAGATCAATGGGGCTGAAGCTGCTGTGGGTCATATCTATTGGGCAGCAGCTGCTTTACATATGATGTGTGTCAGATCTAAGGGGCAGGAGCTGCTGTGGGGCTGATGTGGGTCAGATCAATGGGGCTGAAGCTGCTGTGGGTCATATCTATTGGGCATCAGTTGCTTTACATATGATGTGTGTCAGATCTATGGGGCAGGAGGTGCTGTGGGGCAGATTTGAATCAGATCTATAGGGCAGGAGCTGCTGTGGGTCAGATCTATGGAGCAGGAGCTGCTGTGGGGCACATGTGAGTTAGATCTATGGGGCAGGAGATGGTGTGGGGCAGATGTGGGTCAGATCTATGGGGCAGGATCTCCTGGAGGCTGATGTGGGAAAGATCTATGGGGCAGGAGCTTCTGTGGGGTTGATGTGGGTCAGATCTATGGGTCAGGAGCTGCTGTGGGGCAGATGTGGGTCAGTTCTATGGGGCAAGAGCTGCTGTGGTGCAGATGTGGGTCAGATCTATGGGGCAGGAATTGCTGTGGGGCTGATACGGTTAAGATCTATGGAGCGGGAGATGCTATGGGTCTGATGAGGGTCAGATCTATGGGGCAGGAGCTGATGTGGGGCTGATGTTGGTCAGATCTATAGGGAAGGAGCTGCAGTGGGGCTGATGTGGGTCAGATCTATAGGGCAGGAGCTGCAGTGGGGCTGATGTGGGTCAAATCAATGGGGCAGAGCTGCTCTGGTGCACATGTGGGTCAGATCTATGGAGCAGGAGCTGCTGTGGGGCAGATTTGAATCAGATCTATAGGGCAGGAGCTGCTGTGGTTCAGATCTATGGAGCAGGAGCTGCTGTGGGGCAGATTTGAATCAGATCTATAGGGCAGGAGCTGCTGTGGTTCAGATCTATGGAGCAGGAGCTGCTGTGGGGCAGATTTGAATCAGATCTATAGGGCAGGAGCTGCTGTGGGTAAGATCTATGGGCAGTACCTGCTGTGGGGCACATGTGAGTTAGATCTATGGGGCAGGAGATGGTGTGGGGCAGATTTGGGTCAGATCTATGGGGCAGGAGCTGATGTGGGGCTGATGTGGGTCAGATCTATGGGGCATGGGCTGCTGTGGGTCAGATCTACGGGACTGGAGCTGCAGTGGAGCACATGTGGGTCAGATCTATGGGGTAGAAGCTGCTGTGGGGCTGATGGGGGTCAGATCTATGAGGAAGGAGCTGCTGTGGGGCAGATTTGGGTCAGATCTATGGGGCAGGAGCTGCTGTGGGGCTGATGTGGGTCAGATCTATGGGGCAGGAGCTGCTGTGGGGCTGATGTTGGTCAGATCTATGGGGCAGGAGCTGCTGTGGGGCTGATGTGGGTCAGATCTATGGGGCAGGAGATGCTGTGGGTCAGATCTATGGGGCAGGAGCTGCTGTGGGGCTGCTGTGGGTCAGATCTATGGGGCAGGAGCTGCTGTGGGGCTGATGTGGGTCAGATCTATGGGGCAGGAGATGCTGTGGGTCAGATCTATGGGGCAGGAGCTGCTGTGGGGAACATGTGGGTCAGATCTATGGGGCAGGAGCTGCTGTGGGGCAGATGTGGGTCAGATCTATGGGGCAGGAGCTGCTGTGGGTCATATCTATTGGGCAGCAGCTGCTTTACATATGGTGTGTGTCAGATCTATGGGGCAGGAGCTGCTGTGGGGCTCATGTGGGTTAGATCTATTGGGCAGGAGCTGTTGTGGGGCTGATGGGGGTCAGATCTATGGGGCAGGAGCTACTGTGGGGCTGATGTTGGTCTGATCTATGGGTTAGGAACTGCTGTGGTTCAGATCTATGGGGCAGGAGCAGCTGTGGGGCACATGTGGGTCAGATCTATGGGTTAGGTGCTGCTCTGGGGAAAATGTGGGTCAGATCTATGGGGCAGGAGCTGCTGTGGGTCAGATTTGGGTCAGATCTATGGGGCTGGAGCTGCTGTGGGTCAGATTTATGAGTCAGGAGCTGCTGTGTGGCTGATGTGGGTCAGATCTATGGGGCAGGAGCTGCTGAGGGGCTGATGTGGGTCAGATATATAGGGCAGGAGCTGCTGTGCGACAGATGTGGGTCAGATCTATGGGGCAGGAGCTGCTGTGGGGCTGATGTGGGTAAGATCCTTGGGGCTGAAGCTGCTGTGGGTCATATCTATTGTGCAGCAGCTGCTTTACATATGATGTGTGTCAGATCTATGGGGCAGGAGCTGCTGTGGGCCTGATGTGGGTCAGATCTATGGGGCAGGAGCTGTTGTGGGGCTGATGTGGGTCAGATCTATGGGGCAGGAGCTACTGTGGGGCTGATGGGAGTCAGAACTATGGGGCAGGAGCTACTGTGGGGCTGATGGGGGTCAGATCTATGGGGCAGGAGCTACTGTGCGACAGATGTGGGTCAGATCTATGGGGCAGGTACTGCTGTGCGACATATGTGGGTCAGATCTATGGGGCAGGATCTGCTGTTTGGCTGATGTGGGAAAGATCTATGGGGCAGGAGATGCTTTGGGGCAGATGTGGGTCAGATCTATGGGGCAGGAGTTGCTGTGGGGCTGATGTGGGTCAGATCCTTGGGGCGGAAGCTGCTGTGGGTTATATCTATTGGGCAGCAGCTGCTTAACATATGATGTGTGTCAGATCTATGGGGCAGGAGCTGCTGTGGGGCTGCTGTGGGTCAGATCTATGGGGCAGGAGCTGTTGTGGGTCATATCTATTGGGCAGCAGCTGCTTTACATATGATGTGTGTCAGATCTATGGGGCAGGAGCTGCTGTCGGGCTGATGTGGGTTAGATCTATGTGGCAGGAGCTGTTGTGGGGCTGATGGGGTCAGATCTATGGGACAGGAGCTACTGTGGGGCTGATGTTGGTCTGTTCTATGGGGCAGGAGCTGCTGCGGGGCTGATTTGGGTAAGATCTATGGGGCAGGAGCTGCTGTGGGGCTGATGTGCGTTAGATCTAAGGGGCAGGAGCTGTTGTGGAGCTGATGGGGGTCAGATCTATGGGGCAGGAGATGCTGTGGGTCAGATCTATGGGGCAGGAGCTGCTGTGGGGAACATGTGGGTCAGCTCTATGGGGCAGGAGCTGCTGTGGGGCAGAAGTGGGTAAGATCTATGGGGTAGGAGATGGTGTGTGGCAGATGTGGGTCAGATCTATGGTGTAGGAGCTGCTGTGGGGCTGCCGTGGGTCAGATCTATGGGGCAGGAGCTGCTGTGGTTAAGATCTATTTGGCAGGATCTGCTGTGCGACAGATTTGGGTCAGATCTATGGGGCAGGAGCTGCAGTGGAGATGATGTACGTCAGATCTATGGGGCAGGAGCTGCTGTGGGGCTGATGGGGGTAAGATCTATGGGGCAGGAGCTACTGTGGGGCTGATGTTGGTCTCATCTATGGGGCAGGAGCTGCTGTGCGACAGATGTCGGTCAGATCTATGGGGCAGGTGCTGCTGTGCGACATATGTGGGTCAGATCTATGGGGCAGGATCTGCTGTGGGGCTGATGTTGGTCTGATCTATGGGGCAGGAGATGCTTTGGGGCAGATGTGTGTCAGATCTATGGGGCAGGAGATGCTGTGGGGCAGATGTGGGTTAGATCTATGGGGCAGGAGATGTTGTGGGGCTGATGGGGTCAGATCTATGGGGCAGGAGCTACTGTGGGGCTGATGTTGGTGTGATCTATGGGGCAGGAGCTGTTGTGGGGCAGATGTGGGTTAGATCTATGGGGCAGGAGCTGTTGTTGGGCTGATGGGGGTCAGATCTATGGGGCAGGAGCTGCTGTGGGGAACATGTGGGTCAGGTCTATGGGGCAGGAGCTGCTGTGTGGCAGATGTGGGTCAGTTCTATGGGTCAGCAGCTTCTGTGGGTCTGATGTGGGTCAGATCTATGGGGCAGGAGCTGCTGTGGGGCTGATGTGGGTCAGATCTATGGGTCAGCAGCTGCTGTGGGGCAGATGTGGGTCAGATCTATGGGTCAGCAGCTGCTGTGGGCCAGATGTTGGTCAGGTTTATGGAGCAGGAGCTGCTGTGTTGCAGATGTGGGTCAGATCTATGGGGCCGGAGCTGCAGTGGGGCTGATGGGGGTCAGATCTATGGGGCAGGAGCTACTCTGGGGCTGATGTGGGTCAAATCAATGGGGCAGAGCTGCTCTTGGGAACATGTGGGTCAGATCTATGGGGCTGGAGCTGCTGTGCGACAGATGTCGGTCAGACCTATGGGGCAGGAGCTGCTGTGCGACATATGTGGGTCAGATCTATGGGGCAGGATCTGCTGTGGGGCTGATGTGGGTCTGATCTAAGGGGCAGGAGCTGCTGTGGGGCAGATATGGGTCAGATCTTTGGGGCAGGATCTGCTGTGGGGCAGATTTGGGTCAGATCTATGGGGCAGGAGCTGCTGTGGGTCAGATCTATGGGGCAGGAACAGATGTGGGCCTGATGTTGGTCAGATTTATAGAGCAGGAGCTGCTGTGTTGCAGATGTGGGTCAGATCTATGTTGCAGGAGCTGCTGTGGGGCAGATGTAGGGCATATCTATGGGGCAGGAGCTGCTGTGAGGCTGATGGGTGTTGGATCTATGGGGAGGAGCTGCTGTGGTGTAGATGTGGGTCAGATCTATGGGGCAGGAGCTGCTGTGGGGCTGATGTGGGTTAGATCTATGGGGCAGGAGATGCTGTGTGGCAGATGTGGGTCAGATCTATGGGGCAGGAGCTGCTGTGGGGCTGATGTGGGTTAGATCTATGGGGCAGGATCTGCTGTGGGGCTGATGTGGGAAAGATCTATGGGGCAGGAGCTACTGTGAGGCTGATGTGGGTCAGATCTATGGGGCAGGAGCTGCTGTGGGGCTGATGTGTGTTAGATCTATGGGGCAGGAGCTGCTGTGGGGCTGATGTGGGAAAGATCTATGGGGCAGGAGATGCTTTGGGGCAGATGTGGGTCAGATCTATGGGGCAGGAGCTGCAGTGGAGATGATGTACGTCAGATCTATGGGGCAGGAGCTGCTGTGGGGCTGATGTGGGTTAGATCAATGGGGCAGGAGCTGTTGTGGGGCTGATGGGGGTCAGATCTATGGGGCAGGAGCTACTGTGGGTCTGATGGGGGTCAGATCTATGGGGCAGGAGCTACTGTGGGGCTGATGTTGGTCTCATCTATGGGGCAGGAGCTGCTGTGCGACAGATGTCGGTCAGATCTATGGGGCAGGTGCTGCTGTGCGACACATGTGGGTCAGATCTATGGGGCAGGATCTGCTGTGGGGCTGATGTTGGTCTGATCTATGGGGCAGGAGATGCTTTGGGGCAGATGTGTGTCAGATCTATGGGGCAGGAGCTGCTGTGGGGCAGATGTGGGTTAGATCTATGGGGCAGGAGATGTTGTGGGGCTGATGGGGTCAGATCTATGGGGCAGGAGCTACTGTGGGGCTGATGTTGGTGTGATCTATGGGGCAGGAGCTGTTGTGGGGCAGATGTGGGTTAGATCTATGGGGCAGGAGCTGTTGTGGGGCTGATGGGGGTCAGATCTATGGGGCAGGAGATGCTGTGTGTCAGATCTATGGGGCAGGAGCTGCTGTGGGGAACATGTGGGTCAGGTCTATGGGGCAGGAGCTGCTGTGTGGCAGATGTGGGTCAGTTCTATGGGTCAGCAGCTTCTGTGGGTCTGATGTGGGTCAGATCTATGGGGCAGGAGCTGCTGTGGGGCTGATGTGGGTCAGATCTATGGGTCAGCAGCTGCTGTGGGGCAGATGTGGGTCAGATCTATGGGTCAGCAGCTGCTGTGGGCCTGATGTTGGTCAGATTTATGGAGCAGGAGCTTCTGTGTTGCAGATGTGGGTCAGATCTATGGGGCCGGAGCTGCAGTGGGGCTGATGGGGGTCAGATCTATGGGGCAGGAGCTACTCTGGGGCTGATGTGGGTCAAATCAATGGGGCAGAGCTGCTCTTGGGAACATGTGGGTCAGATCTATGGGGCAGGAGCTGCTGTGCGACAGATGTCGGTCAGATCTATGGGGCAGGAGCTGCTGTGCGACATATGTGGGTCAGATCTATGGGGCAGGATCTGCTGTGGGGCTGATGTGGGTCTGATCTAAGGGGCAGGAGCTGCTGTGGGGCAGATATGGGTCAGATCTATGGGGCAGGATCTGCTGTGGGGCAGATTTGGGTCAGATCTATGGGGCAGCAGCTGCTGTGGGGCTGATGTGGGTCAGATCTATGGGGCAGGAGCTGCTGTGTGGCAAATGTGGGTCAGATCTATGGGGCAGGAGCTGCTGTGGGTCAGATCTATGGGGCAGGAACAGATGTGGGCCTGATGTTGGTCAGATTTATAGAACAGGAGCTGCTGTGTTGCAGATGTGGGTCAGATCTATGGTGCAGGAGCTGCTGTGGGGCAGATGTAGGGCATATCTATGGGGCAGGAGCTGCTGTGAGGCTGATGGGTGTTGGATCTATGGGGAGGAGCTGCTGTGGTGTAGATGTGGGTCAGATCTATGGGGCAGGAGCTGCTGTGGGGCTGATGTGGGTTAGATCTATGGGGCAGGAGCTGCTGTGTGGCAGATGTGGGTCAGATCTATGGGGCAGGAGCTGCTGTGGGGCTGATGTGGGTTAGATCTATGGGGCAGGATCTGCTGTGGGGCTGATGTGGGAAAGATCTATGGGGCAGGAGCTACTGTGAGGCTGATGTGGGTCAGATCTATGGGGCAGGAGCTGTTGTGGGGCTGATGTGGGTTAGATCTATGGGGCAGGAGCTGCTGTGGGGCTGATGTGGGAAAGATCTATGGGGCAGGAGATGCTTTGGGGCAGATGTGGGTCAGATCTATGGGGCAGGAGCTGCTGTGGTTAAGATCTATTTGGCAGGATCTGCTGTGGGGCAGATTTGGGTCAGATCTCTGGGGCAGGAGCTGCAGTGGAGATGATGTACGTCAGATCTATGGGGCAGGAGCTGCTGTGTGGCTGCTGTGGGTTAGATCTATGGGGCAGGAGCTGTTGTGGGTCATATCTATTGGGCAGCAGCTGCTTTATATATGATGTGTGTCAGATCTATGGGGCCGGAGCTGCAGTGGGGCTGATGGGGGTCAGATCTATGGGGCAGGAGCTACTGTGGGGCTGATGTGGGTCAAATCAATGGGGCAGAGCTGCTCTTGGGAACATGTGGGTCAGATCTATGGGGCAGGAGCTGCTGTGGGGCTGATGTGGGTCAGATCTATAGGGCAGGAGCTGCTGTGCGACAGATGTGGGTCAGATCTATGGGGCAGGAGCTGCTGTGGGGCTGATGTGGGTCAGATCCTCGGGGCTGAAGCTGCTGTGGGTCATATCTATTGGGTAGCAGCTTTTACATATGATGTGTGTCAGATCTATGGGGCAGGAGCCGCTGTGGGGCTGATGTGGGTTAGATCTATGGGGCAGGAGCTGTTGTGGGGCTGATGGGGGTCAGATCTATGGGGCAGGATCTACTGTGGGTCAGATTTATGAGTCAGGAGCTGTGTGGCTGATGTGGGTCAGATCTATGGGGCAGGAGCTGCTGTGGGGCATATGTGGGTCAGATCTATGGGGCAGGAGCTGTTGTGGGGCATATGTGGGTCATATCTATTGGGCAGCAGCTGCATTACATATGATCTGTGTCAGATCTATGGGGCCGGAGCTGCAGTGGGGCCGATGGGGGTCAGATCTATGGGGCAGGAGCTACTACGGGGCTGATGTGGGTCAAATCAATGGGGCAGAGCTGCTCTTGGGAACATGTGGGTCAGATCTATGGGGCAGGAGATGCTGTGGGTCAGATCTATGGGGCAGGAGCTGCTGTGGGGAACATGTGGGTCAGGTCTATGTGGCAGGAGCTGCTGTGGGGCAGATGTGGGTCAGATCTATGGGGCAGGAGCTGCTGTGGGTCAGATCTATGGGGCAGGAACAGCTGTGGGCCTGATGTTGGTCAGATTTATGGAGCAGGAGCTGCTGTGTTGCAGATGTGGGTCAGATCTATGGTGCAGGAGCTGCTGTGGGGCAGATGTAGGGCTTATCTATGGGGCAGGAGCTGCTGTGAGGCTGATGGGTGTTAGATCTATGGGGAGGAGCTGCTGTGGTGCAGATGTGGGTCAGAGCTATGGGGCAGGAGCTGCTGTGGGGCAGAAGTGGGTAAGATCTATGGGGTAGGAGATGGTGTGTGGCAGATGTGGGTGAGATCTATGGTGTAGGAGCTGCTGTGGGGCTGATGTGGGTCAGATCTATGGGGCAGGAGCTGCTGTGGTTAAGATCTATTTGGCAGGATCTGCTGTGGGGCAGATTTGAGTCAGATCTATGGGGCAGGAGCTGCTGTGGGGCATATGTGGGTCAGATCTATGGGGCAGGAGCTGCTGTGGGGCACATGTGGGTCAGACCTATGGGGCAGGAGCTGCTCTTGGGAACATGTGGGTCAGATCTATAGGGCAGGAGCTGCTGTGGGGCTGATGTGGGTCAGATCCTTGGGGCTGAAGCTGCTGTGGGTCATATCTATTGGGCAGCAGCTGCTTTACATATGATGTGTGTCAGATCTATGGGGCAGGAGCTGCTGTGGGGCTGATGTGGGTCAGATCTATGGGGCAGGAGCTGCTGTGGGGCTGATGTGGGTTAGATCTATGGGGCAGGAGCTGTTGTGGGGCTGATGGGGGTCAGATCTATGGGGCAGGAGCTACTGTGGGGCTGTTGGGGGTCAGATCTATGGGGCAGGAGCTACTGTTGCGCTGATGTTGGTCTCATCTATGGGGCAGGAGCTGCTGTGCGACAGATGTGGGTCAGATCTATGGGGCAGGAGCTGCTGTGCGACATATGTGGGTCAGATCTATGGGGCAGGATCTGCTGTGGGGCTGATGTGGGTTAGATCTATGGGGCAGGAGATGCTTTGGGGCAGATGTGGGTCAGATCTATGGGGCAGGAGTTGCTGTGGGGCTGATGTGGGTCAGATCTATTGGGCAGGAGTTGCTGTGGGGCTGATGTGGGTCAGATCTATGGGGCAGGAGCTGCTGTGGGGCTGATGTGGGTTAGATCTATGGGGCAGGAGATGCTTTGGGGCAGATGTGGGACAGATCTATGGGGCAGGAGTTGCTGTGGGGCTGATGTGGGTCAGATCTATGGGGCAGGAGCTGCTGTGGGGCTGATGTGGGTTAGATCTATGGGGCAGGAGCTGTTGTGGGGCTGATGGGGTCAGATCTAAGAGGGCAGGAGCTACTGTGGGGCTGATGTTGGTCTGATCTATAAGGCAGGAGCTGCTGCGGGGCTGATTTGGGTCAGATCTATGGGGCAGGAGCTGCTGTGGGGCTGATATGGGTTAGATCTAGGGGGCAGGAGCTGTTGTGGGGCTGATGGGGGTCAGATCTATGGGGCAGGAGATGCTGTGGGTCAGATCTATGGGGCCGGAGCTGCTGTGGGGAACATGTGGGTCAGGTCTATAGGGCAGGAGCTGCTGTGGGGCAGATGTGGGTCAGATCTATGGGTCAGCAGGTGCTGTGGGTCTGATGTGGGTCAGATCTATGGGGCAGGAGCTGCTGTGGGTCTGTTGTGGGTCAGATCTATGGGGCAGGAGCTGCTGTGGGGAACATGTGGGTCAGGTCTATGGGGCAGGAGCTGCTGTGGGGCAGATGTGGGTACGATCTATGGGTCAGCAGCTGCCGTGGGTCTGATGTGGGTCAGATCTATGGGGCAGGAGCTGCTGTGGGGCTGATGTGGGTCAGATCTTTGGGGCAGGAGCTGCTGTGGGTCAGATCTATGGGGCAGGAACAGATGTGGGCCTGATGTTGGTCAGATTTATGCAGCAGGAGATGCTGTCTTGCAGATGTGGGTCAGATCTATGGTGCAGGAGCTGCTGTGGGGCAGATGTAGGGCATATCTATGGGGCAGGAGCTGCTGTGAGGCTGATGGGTGTTAGATCTATGGGGAGGAACTGCTGTGGTGCAGATGTGGGTCAGAGCTATGGGGCAGGAGCTGCTGTGGGGCAGAAGTGGGTAAGATCTATGGGGTAGGAGATGCTGTGTGGCAGATGTGGGTCAGATCTATGGTGTAGGAGCTGCTGTGGGGCTGATGTGCGTCAGATCTATGGGGCAGGAGCTACTGTGGGACTGACGGGTGTGAGATCTATGGGGCAGGAGCTACTGTGGGGCTGATGTTGGTCTCATCTATGGGGCAGGAGCTGCTGTGAGGCTGATGTGGGTCAGATCTATGGGGCAGGTGCTGCTGTGCGACAGATGTGGGTCAGATCTATCGGGCAGGTGCTGCTGTACGACATATGTGGGTCAGATCTATGGGGCAGGATCTGCTGTGGGGCTGATGTGGGAAAGATCTATGGGGCAGGAGATGCTTTGGGGCAGATGTGGGTCAGATCTATGGGGCAGGAGTTGCTGTGGGGCTGATGTGGGTCAGATCCTTGGGGCTGAAGCTGCTGTGGGTCATATCTATTGGGCAGCAGCTGCTTTACATATGATGTGTGTCAGATCTATGGGGCAGGAGATACTGTGGGGCTGATGTTGGTCTGATCTATGGGGCAGGAGCTGCTGTGGGGCTGACGTGGGTCAGATCTATGGGGCAGGAGCTGCTGTAATTAAGATCTATTTGGCAGGATCTGCTGTGCGACAGATTTGGGTCAGATCTATGGGGCAGGAGCTGCAGTGGAGATGATGTACGTCAGATCTATGGGGCAGGAGCTGCTGTGGGGCTGCTGTGGGTTAGATCTATGGGGCAGGAGCTGTTGTGGGTCAAATGTATTGGGCAGCAGCTGCTTTACATATGATGTGTGTCAGATCTATGGGGCCGGAGCTGCAGTGGTGCTGATGGGGGTCAGATCTATGGGGCAGGAGCTACTGTGGGTCTGAAGTGGGTCAAATCAATGGGGCAGAGCTGCTCTTGGGAACATGTGGGTCAGATCTATGGGGCAGGAACTGCTGCGGGGCTGATTTGGGTCAGATCTATGGGGCAGGAGCTGCTGTGGGGCTGATGTGGGTTAGATCTATGGGGCAGTAGCTGTTGTGGGGCTGATGGGGGTCAGATCTATGGTGCAGGAGCTGCTGTGGGGCAGATATAGGGCATATCTATGGGGCAGGAGCTGCTGTGAGGCTGATGGGTGTTAGATCTATGGGGAGGAGCTGCTGTGGTGCAGATGTGGGTCAGAGCTATGGGGCAGGAGCTGCTGTGGGGCAGAAGTGGGTAAGATCTATGGGGTAGGAGATGGTGTGTGGCAGATGTGGGTGAGATCTATGGTTTAGGAGCTGCTGTGGGGCTGATGTGGGTCAGATCTATGGGGCAGGAGCTGCTGTGGTTAAGATCTATTTGGCAGGATCTGCTTTGGGGCAGATTTGAGTCAGATCTATGGGGCAGGAGCTGCTGTGGGGCATATGTGGGTCAGATCTATATGGCAGGAGCTGCTGTGGGGCACATGTGGGTCAGACCTATGGGGCAGGAGCTACTGTGGGTCAGATTTATGAGTCAGGAGCTGCTGTGTGGCTGATGTGGGTCAGATCTATGGAGCAGGAGCTGCTGTGGGGCATATGTGGGTCAGACCTATGGGGCAGAGCTGCTCTTGGGAACATGTGGGTCAGATCTATGGGGCAGGAGCTGCTGTGGGGCTGATGTGGGTTAGATCTATAGGGCAGGAGCTGCTGTGCGACAGATGTGGGTCAGATCTATGGGGCAGGAGCTGCTGTGCGACAGATGTGGGTCAGATCTATGGGGCAGGAGCTGCTGTGGGGCTGATGTGGGTCAGACCCTTGGGGCTGAAGCTGCTGTGGGTCATATCTATTGGGCAGCAGCTGCTTTAATTTTGATGTGTGTCAGATCTATGGGGCAGGAGCTGCTGTGGGGCTGATGTGGGTCAGATCTATGGGGCAGGAGCTGCTGTGGGGCTGATGTGGGTCAGATCTATGGGGCAGGAGCTACTGTGGGGCTGATGGGGGTCAGATCTATGGGGCAGGAGCTACTGTGGGGCTGATGTTGGTCTCATCTATGGGGCAGGAGCTGCTGTGCGACAGATGTGGGTCAGATCTATGGGGCAGGTGCTGCTGTGCGACATATGTGGGTCAGATCTATGGGGCAGGATCTGCTGTGGGGCTGATGTGGGAAAGATCTATGGGGCAGGAGATGCTTTGGGGCAGATGTGGGTCAGATCTATGGGGCAGGAGCTACTGTGGGGCTGATGTTGGTCTGTTCTATCGGGCAGGAACTGCTGCGGGGCTGATTTGTGTAAGATCTATGGGGCAGGAGCTGCTGTGGGGCTGATGTGCGTTAGATCTAAGGGGCAGGAGCTGTTGTGGAGCTGATGGGGGTCAGATCTATGGGGCAGGAGATGCTGTGGGTCAGATCTATGGGGCAGGAGCTGCTGTGGGGAACATGTGGGTCAGGTCTATGGGGCAGGAGCTGCTGTTGGGCAGATGTGGGTCAGATCTATGGGTCAGCAGCTGCTGTGGGTCTGATGTGGGTCAGATCTATGGGGCAGGAGCTGCTGTGGGGCTGATGTGGGTAATATCTATGGGGCAGGAACAGATGTGGGCCTGATGTTGGTCAGATTTATTGAGCAGGAGCTGCTGTGTTGCAGATGTGGGTAAGATCTATGGTGCAGGAGCTGCTGTGGGGCAGATGTGGGTCAGATCTATGGGGCAGGAGCTGCTGTGGGACAGATGTGGGTCAGATCTATGGTGTAGGAGCTGCTGTGGGGCTGATGTGGGTCAGATCTATGGGGCAGGAGCTGCTGTGGTTAAGATCTATTTGGCAGGATCTGCTGTGGGGAATATTTGGGTCAGATCTATGGGGAAGGAGCTGCTGTGGGGCTGATGTGGGTCAGATCTATGGGGCAGGAGCTGCTGTGGGTCAGATCTATGGGGCAGGAACAGATGTGGGCCTGATGTTGGTCAGATTTATGGAGCAGGAGCTGCTGTGTTGCAGATGTGGGTCAGATCTATGGTGCAGGAGCTGCTGTGGGGCAGATGTAGGGCATATCTATGGGGCAGGAGCTGCTGTGAGGCTGATGGGTGTTAGATCTATGGGGAGGAGCTGCTGTGGCGCTGATGTGGGTCAGAGCTATGGGGCCGGAGCTGCAGTGGGGCCGATGGGGGTCAGATCTATGGGGCAGGAGCTACTGTGGGGCTGATGTGGGTCAAATCAATGGGGCAGAGCTGCTCTTGGGAACATGTGGGTCAGATCTATGGGGCAGGAGCTGCTGTGGGGCTGATGTGGGTTAGATCAATGGGGCAGGAGCTGTTGTGGGGCTGATGGGGGTCAGATCTATGGGGCAGGAGCTACTGTGGGTCTGATGGGGGTCAGATCTATGGGGCAGGAGCTACTGTGGGGCTGATGTTGGTCTCATCTATGGGGCAGGAGCTGCTGTGCGACAGATGTCGGTCAGATCTATGGGGCAGGTGCTGCTGTGCGACATATGTGGGTCAGATCTATGGGGCAGGATCTGCTGTGGGGCTGATGTAGGTCAGATCTATGGGGCAGGAGCTACTGTGAGGCTGATGTGGGTCAGATCTATGGGGCAGGAGCTGCTGTGGGGCTGATGTGGGAAAGATCTATGGGGCAGGAGATGCTTTGGGGCAGATGTGGGTCAGATTGATAGGGCAGGAGCTGCTGTGGGGATGTTGTGGGTCAGATCCTTGGGGCTGAAGCTGCTGTGGGTCATATCTATTGGGCAGCAGCTGCTTTACATATGATGTGTGTCAGATCTATGGGGCAGGACCTGCTGTGGGGCTGATGGGGTCAGATCTATGGGGCAGGAGCTACTGTGGGGAACATGTGGGTCAGGTCTATGGGGCAGGAGCTGCTGTGGGGCAGATCTATGGGGCAGGAACAGCTGTGGGCCTGATGTTGGTCAGATTTATGGAGCAGGAGCTGCTGTGTTGCAGATGTGGGTCAGATCTATGGTGCAGGAGCTGCTGTGGGGCAGATGTAGGGCTTATCTATGGGGCAGGAGCTGCTGTGAGGCTGATGGGTGTTAGATCTATGGGGAGGAGCTGCTGTGGTTCAGATGTGGGTCAGAGCTATGGGGCAGGAGCTGCTGTGTGGCAGATGTGGGTAAGATCTATGGTGTAGGAGCTGCTGTGGGGCTGATGTGGGTCAGATCTATGGGGCAGGAGCTGCTGTGGTTAAGATCTATTTGGCAGGATCTGCTGTGGGGCAGTTTTGGGTCAGATCTATGGGGCAGGAGCGGCAGTGGAGATGATGTACGTCAGATCTAAGGGGCAGGAGCTGCTGTGGGGCTGCTGTGGGTTAGATCTATGGGGCAGGAGCTGTTGTGGGTCATATCTATTGGGCAGCAGCTGCTTTACATATGATGTGTGTCAGATCTATGGGGCCGGAGCTGCAGTGGGGCTGATGGGGGTCAGATCTATGGGGCAGGAGCTACTGTGGGGCTGATGTGGGTCAAATCAATGGGGCAGAGCTGCTCTTGGGAACATGTGGGTCAGATCTATGGGGCAGGAGATGCTGTGGGTCAGATCTATGGGGCAGGAGCTGCTGTGGGGAACATGTGGGTCAGGTCAATGGGGCAGGAGCTGCTGTGGGGCAGATGTGGGCAGATCTATGGGGCAGGAGCTGCTGTGGGTCAGATCTATGGGGCAGGAACAGATGTGGGCCTGATGTTGGTAAGATTTATGGAGCAGGATCTGCTGTGTTGCAGATGTGGGTCAGATCTATGTTGCAGGAGCTGCTGTGGGGCAGATGTAGGGCATATCTATGGGGCAGGAGCTGCTGTGAGGCTGATGGGTGTTAGATCTATGGGGAGGAGCTGCTGTGGTGCAGATGTGGGTCAGAGCTATGGGGCAGGAGCTGCTGTGGGGCAGAAGTGGGTAAGATCTATGGGGTAGGAGCTGCTGTGGGGCAGATGTGGGTCAGATCTATGGTGTAGGAGCTGCTGTGGGGCTGATGTGGGTCAGATCTATGGGGCAGGAGCTGCTGTGGTTAAGATCTATTTGGCAGGATCCGCTGAGGGGCAGATTTGGGTCAGATCTATGGTGTAGGAGCTGCTGTGGGGCTGATGTGGGTCAGATCTATGGGGCAGTAGCTGCTGTGGTTAAGATCTATTTGGCAGGATCCGCTGTGGGGCAGATTTGGGTCAGATCTATGGGGCAGGAGCTGCAGTGGAGATGATGTACGTCAGATCTATGGGGTAGGAGCTGCTGTGGGGCTGCTGTGGGTTAGATCTATGGGGCAGGAGCTGTTGTGGGTCATATCTATTGGGCAGCAGCTGCTTTACATATGATGTGGGTCAGATCTATGGGGCCGGAGCTGCAGTCGGGCTGATGGGGGTCAGATCTATGGGGCAGGAGCTACTGTGGGGCTGATGTGGGTCAAATCAATGGGGCAGAGCTGCTCTTGGGAACATGTGTGTCAGATCTATGGGGCAGGAGCTGCTGTGGGGCTGATGCGGGTCAGATCTATAGGGCAGGAGCTGCTGTGCGACAGATGTGGGTCAGATCTATGGGGCAGGAGCTGCTGTGGGGCTGATGTGGGTCAGATCCTTGGGGCTGAAGCTGCTGTGGGTCATATCTATTGGGCAGCAGCTGCTTTACATATGATGTGTGTCAGATCTATGGGGCAGGAGATGCTGTGGGTCAGATCTATAGGGCAGGAGCTGCTGTGGGGAACATGTGGGTCAGGTCTATGGGGCAGGAGCTGCTGTTGGGCAGATGTGGGTCAGATCTATGCGTCAGCAGCTGCTGTGGGTCTGATGTGGGTCAGATCTATGGGGCAGGAGCTGCTGTGGGGCTGATGTGGGTAATATCTCTATGGCAGGAAAAGATGTGGGCCTGATGTTGGTCAGATTTATGGAGCAGGAGCTGCTGTGTTGCAGATGTGGGTCAGATCTATGGCGCAGGAGCTGCTGTGGGGCAGATGTAGGGCATATCTATGGGGCAGGAGCTGCTGTGAGGCTGATGGGTGTTAGATCTATGGGGAGGAGCTGCTGTATTGCAGATGTGGGTCAGAGCTATGGGGCAGGAGCTGCTGTGGGGCAGAAGTGGGTAAGATCTATGGGGTAGGAGATGGTGTGTGGCAGATGTGGGTCAGATCTATGGTGTAGGAGCTGCTGTGGGGCTGATGTGGGTCAGATCTATGGGGCAGGAGCTGCTGTGGTTAAGATCTATTTGGCAGGATCTGTTGTGGGGCAGATTTGTTTCAGATCTATGGGGCAGGAGCTGCTGTGTGGCAAATGTGGGTCAGATCTATGGGGCAGGAGCTGCTGTGGGTCAGATCTATGGGGCAGGAACAGATGTGGGCCTGATGTTGGTCAGATTTATGGAGCAGGAGCTGCTGTGTTGCAGATGTGGGTCAGATCTATGGTGCAGGAGCTGCTGTCGGGCAGATGTAGGGCTTATCTATGGGGCAGGAGCTGCTGTGAGGCTGATGGGTGTTAGATCTATGGGGAGGAGCTGCTGTGGTGCAGATGTGGGTCAGAGCTATGGGGCAGGAGCTGCTGTGTGGCAGATGTGGGTCAGATCTATGGTGTAGGAGCTGCTGTGGGGCTGATGTGGGTCAGATCTATGGGGCAGGATATGCTTTGGGGCAGATTTTAGTCAGATCTATGGGGCAGGAGTTGCTGTGGGTCTGCTGTGGGTGAGATCCTTGGGGCTGAAGCTGCTGTGGGTCATATCTATTGGGCAGCAGCTGCTTTACATATGATGTGTGTCAGATCTATGGGCCAGGAGCTGCTCGGCGGCGGCTGCTAGAGGTCGCTGCCTATGCGGCTCGACTAGGTCGGCACGGTCTACCCGGTCCGAGCGGGCCGTGGTGCTCGGCGGCGGCTGCTAGAGGTCGCTGCCTATGCGGCTCGCCTAGGTCGGCACGGTCTACCCGGCTCAGGGCGTGCCGTGCTGCTCCGCGGCGGCTGCTAGAGGTCGCTGCCTATGCGGCTCGACTAGGACGGCACAGTCTACCCGGCTCTGAGCGGGCCGTGGTGCTCCGCGGCGGCTGCTAGAGGTCTCTGCCTATGCGGCTCGACTAGGTCGGCACGGTCTACCCGGCTCCGAGCGGGCCGTGGTGCTCGGCGGCGGCTGCTAGAGGTCGCTGCCTATGCAGCTCGCCTAGGTCGGCAAGGTCTTCCCGGCTCCGAGCGGACCGTGGTGCTCGGCGGCGTCGGCTAGGGGTCGCTGCCCGTGCCTCTTGCGTGTAGCTGCCAGGTCTACCCGCTTTCGGCTAGGCTTTGCCGCCCTGTGAGATGGGGGGGCGCTAAAGCTCCGGAGCTTGCTGGGGGGTCGCTGTAGTTTCTTACCTACCGCTACGTCGACGTAGAGCGCCGCTTACCCTCGGCGCCGCTGCCGGTAGTCGGCGCCGTTCTTTTCCGAAGCCGTTTTTTCTTACGCCTTCCGTTTTCGTCTGCAGGAGCGAGCGCGTGCTCGTCTCCAGAGGCGGCAACGAGCGGGCGCAGGCGAGCGCGGTTGAGCGCCGGGCTGTGGATTTTTTCGGTTGCGGCTTCCCGCCGCTCTTTCGCCATCCCTCGCTACGCGGCCTGCCCGCAGTCCGGATTTCCGGCTCGAACGGACCCCGCTCAAGTGCGCCGGCACGGTCCAACCGCTCCCGGCGGGCACCGCTCGGCTCGGACGTTCCTCGGAATCAGCCAAATGTCGCTCCCGTGGCGTCTCCGCAGGCAAAAACGCATAGCCGGCGCCGCAAAGCTCGCGAGCCGCACCGAGCCGGGGAAACCGTGCCGTGGAGCAGCTGTGGGGCTGATGTGGGTGAGATCTATGGGGTAGGAGCTGCTGTGCGGCTGATGTGGGTCAGATCTATGGGCAGGAGCTGATGTAGGGAAGATTTGGGTCTGATCTATGGGTTAGGAACTGCTGTGGTTCAGATCTATGGGGCAGGAGCAGCTGTGGGGCACATGTGGGTCAGATCTATGGGTTAGGTGCTGCTTTGGGGAAAATGTGGGTCAGATCTATGGGGCAGGAGCTGCTGTGGGTCAGATTTGGGTAAGATCTATGGTTCAGCAGCTGCTGTGGGGCACATGTGGGTCAGACCTATGGGGCAGAAGCTGCAGAGGGGATGATGTGGGTCATATCTATGGGGCAGGAGTTGCTGTGGGGCAGATGAGGGACATATCTATGGTGCAAAATCTGCTGTTGGACTGATGTGGGTAAGATCTATGAGTTTGGAGCTGCTGTGGGGCACATGTGGGTCAGATCTATTTGGCAGGATCTGCTGTGGGGCAGATTTGGGTCAGATCTATGGGGCAGGAGCTGCTGTGGGGCTGATGTGGGTCAGATCTATGGGGCAGGAGCTGCTGTGGGGCAGATGTGGGTCAGATCTATGGTGTAGGAGCTGCTGTGGGGCTGATGTGGGTCAGATCTATTGGGCAGGAGCTGCTGTGGTTAAGATCTATTTGGCAGGATCTGCTGTGGGGCAGATTTGGGTCAGATCTATGGGGCAGGAGCTGCTGTGTGGCAAATGTGGGTCAGATCTATGGGGCAGGAGCTGCTGTGGGTCAGATCTATGGGGCAGGAACAGATGTGGGCCTGATGTTGGTCAGATTTATGGAGCAGGAGCTGCTGTGTTGCAGATGTGGGTCAGATCTATGGTGCAGGAGCTGCTGTGGGGCAGATGTAGGGCTTATCTATGGGGCAGGAGCTGCTGTGAGGCTGATGGGTGTTAGATCTATGGGGAGGAGCTGCTGTGGTGCAGATGTGGGTCAGAGCTATGGGGCAGGAGCTGCTGTGTGGCAGATGTGGGTAAGATCTATGGTGTAGGAGCTGCTTTGGGGCTGATGTGGGTCAGATCTATGGGGCAGGTGCTGCTGTGCGACATATGTGGGTCAGATCTATGGGGCAGGATCTGCTGTGGGGCTGATGTGGGAAAGATCTATGGGGCAGGAGATGCTTTGGGGCAGATGTGGGTCAGATCTATGGGGCAGGAGATGCTGTGGGGCTGATGTGGGTCAGATCCTTGGGGCTGAAGCTGCTGTGGGTCATATCTATTGGGCAGCAGCTGCTTTACATATGATGTGTGTCAGATCTATGGGGCAGGAGCTGCTGTGGGAGTGATGTGGGTCAGATCTATGGGGCAGGATCTGCTGTGGGGCTGATGTGGGAAAGATCTATGGGGCAGGAGATGCTTTGGGGCAGATGTGGGTCAGATCTATGGGGCAGGAGATGCTGTGGGGTTGATGTGGGTCAGATCCTTGGGGCTGAAGCTGCTGTGGGTCATATCTATTGGGCAGCAGCTGCTTTACATATGATGTGTGTCAGATCTATGGGGCAGGAGCTGCTGTGGGAGTGATGTGGGTTAGATCTATGGGGCAGGAGCTGTTGTGGGGCTGATGGGGGTCAGATCTATGGGGCAGGAGCTACTGTGGGGCACATGTGGGTCAGACCTATGGGGCAGAAGCTGAAGAGGGGCTGATTTGGGTCAGATCTATGGGGCAGGAGTTGCTGTGGGGCAGATGAGGGACATATCTATGGTGCAAAATCTGCTGTTGGACTGATGAGGGTCAGATCTATGAGTTTGGAGCTGCTGTGGGGCACATGTGGGTCAGATCTATGGGCCAGGATCTGCTGCGGGGCTGATTTGGGTCAGATCTATAAGGCAGGAGCTGCTGTGGGGCTGATGGGGGTCAGATCTATGGGGCAGGAGCTGCTCTGGGTCAGATCTATGGGGCAGGAGCAGATGTGGGCCTGATGTTGGTCAGATTTATGGAGCAGGAGCTGCTGTGTTGCAGATGTGGGTCAGATCTATGGTGCAGGAGCCGCTGTGGGGCTGATATAGGGCATATCTATGGGGCAGGAGCTGCTGTGAGGCTGATGGGTGTTAGATCTATGGGGAAGAGCTGCTGTGGTGCAGATGTGAGTCAGAGCTATGGGGCAGGAGCTGCTGTGGGGCAGAAGTGGGTAAGATCTATGGGGTAGGAGATGGTGTGTGGCAGATGTGGGTCAGATCTATGGTGTAGGAGCTGCTGTGGGGCTGATGTGGGTCAGATCTATGGGGCAGGAGCTGCTGTGGTTAAGATCTATTTGGCAGGATCTGCGGTGGGGCAGATTTGGGTCAGATCTATGGGGCAGGAGCTGCTGTGTGGCAAATGTGGGTCAGATCAATGGGGCAGGAGCTGCTGTGGGGCAGATGTAGGGCTTATCTATGGGGCAGGAGCTGCTGTGAGGCTGATGGGTGTTAGATCTATGGGGAGGAGCTGCTGTGGTGCAGATGTGGGTCAGAGCTATGGGGCAGGAGCTGCTGTGGGGCAGAAGTGGGTAAGATCTATGGGGTAGGAGACGGTGTGTGGCACATGTGGGTCAGATCTATGGTGTAGGAGCTGCTGTGGGGCTGATGTGGGTCAGATCTATGGGGCAGGAGCTGCTGTGTGGCAAATGTGGGTCAGATCTATGGGGCAGGAGCTGCTGTGGGTCAGATCTATGGGGCAGGAACAGATGTGGGCCTGATGTTGTTCAGATTTATGGATCAGGAGCTGCTGTGTTGCAGATGTGGGTCAGATCTATGGTGCAGGAGCTGCTGTGGGGCAGATGTAGGGCTTATCTATGGGGCAGGAGCTGCTGTGAGGCTGATGGGTGTTAGATCTATGGGGAGGAGCTGCTGTGGTGCAGATGTGGGTGAAATCAATGGGGCAGAGCTGCTCTTGGGAACATGTGGGTCAGATCTATGGTGTAGGAGCTGCTGTGGGGCTGATGTGGGTCAGATCTATAGGGCAGGAGCTGCTGTGCGACAAATGTGGGTCAGATCTATGAGGCAGGAGCTGCTGTGCGACAGATGTGGGTAAGATCTATGGGGCAGGAACTGCTGTGAGGCAAATGTGGGTCAGATCTATGGGGCAGGAACAGATGTGGGCCTGATGGTCAGATTTATGGAGCAGGAGCTGCTGTGTTGCAGATGTGGGTCAGATCTATGGTGCAGGAGCTGCTGTGGGGCAGATGTAGGGCTTATCTATGGGGCAGGAGCTGCTGTGAGGTTGATTGGTGTTAGATCTATGGGGAGGAGCTGCTGTGGTGCAGATGTGGGTCAGAGCTATGGGGCAGGAGCTGCTGTGGTTAAGATCTATTTGGCAGGATTTGCTGTGGGGCAGATTTGGGTCAGATCTATGGGACAGGAGCTGCAGTGGAGATGATGTACGTCAGATCTATGGGGCAGGAGCTGCTGTGGGGCTGATGTGGGTTAGATCTATGGGGCAGGAGCTGCTGTGGGGCTGATGTTGTTCTGATCATGGGGCAGGAGCTGCTGCGGGGCTGATTTGGGTCAGATCTATGGGGCAGGAGCTGCTGTGGGGCTGCTGTGGGTTAGATCTACGGGGCAGGAGCTGTTCTGGGGCTGATGTGGGTCAAATCTATGGGGCAGGAGCTGTTGTGGGGCTGATGGGGGTCAGATCTATGGGGCAGGAGATGCTGTGGGTCAGATCTATGGGGCAGGAGCTGCTGTGGGGCAGATGTGGGTCAGATCTATGGGTCAGCAGCAGCTGTGGGTCTGATGTGGGTCAGATCAATGGGGCAGGAGCTGCTGTGGGGCAGATGTGGGTCAGATCTATGGGGCAGGAGCTGCTGTGGGGCAGATGTAGGGCATATCTATGGGGCAGGAGCTGCTGTGAGGCTGATGGTTGTTAGATCTATGGAAAGGAGCTGCTGTGGTGCAGATGTGGGTTAGAGCTATGGGGCAGGAGCTGCTGTGTGGCAGATGTGGGTCAGATCTATGGTGCAGGAGCTGTTGTGGGTCATATGTATTGGGCAGCAGCTGCTTTACATAAGATGTGTGTCAGATCTATGGGTCAGCAGCTGCTGTGGGCCTGATGTTGGTCAGATTTATGGAGCAGGAGCTGCTGTGTTGCAGATGTGGGTCAGATCTATGGGGCCGGAGCTGCAGTGGGGCTGATGGGGGTCAGATCTATGGGGCAGGAGCTACTCTGGGGCTGATGTGGGTCAAATCAATGGGGCAGAGCTGCTCTTGGGAACATGTGGGTCAGATCTATGGGGCAGGAGCTGCTGTGCGACAGATGTCGGTCAGATCTATGGGGCAGGAGCTGCTGTGCGACATATGTGGGTCAGATCTATGGGGCAGGATCTGCTGTGGGGCTGATGTGGGTCTGATCTATGGGGCAGGAGCTGCTGTGGGGCAGATATGGGTCAGATCTATGGGGCAGGATCTGCTGTGGGGCAGATTTGGGTCAGATCTATGGGGCAGGAGCTGCTGTGGGGCTGATGTGGGTCAGATCTATGGGGCAGGAGCTGCTGTGTGGCAAATGTGGGTCAGATCTATGGGGCAGGAGCTGCTGTGGGTCAGATCTATGGGGCAGGAACAGATGTGGGCCTGATGTTGGTCAGATTTATAGAGCAGGAGCTGCTGTGTTGCAGATGTGGGTCAGATCTATGGTGCAGGAGCTGCTGTGGGGCAGATGTAGGGCATATCTATGGGGCAGGAGCTGCTGTGAGGCTGATGGGTGTTGGATCTATGGGGAGGAGCTGCTGTGGTGTAGATGTGGGTCAGATCTATGGGGCAGGAGCTGCTGTGGGGCTGATGTGGGTTAGATCTATGGGGCAGGAGCTGCAGTGTGGCAGATGTGGGTCAGATCTATGGGGCAGGAGCTGCTGTGGGGCTGATGTGGGTTAGATCTATGGGGCAGGATCTGCTGTGGGGCTGATGTGGGAAAGATCTATGGGGCAGGAGCTACTGTGAGGCTGATGTGGGTCAGATCTATGGGGCAGGAGCTGTTGTGGGGCTGATGTGGGTTAGATCTATGGGGCAGGAGCTGCTGTGGGGCTGATGTGGGAAAGATCTATGGGGCAGGAGATGCTTTGGGGCAGATGTGGGTCAGATCTATGGGGCAGGAGCTGCAGTGGGTCTGATGTTGGTCAGATCTATGGGGCAGGAGCTGCTGTGGGTCTGATGTTGGTCAGATCTATGGGGCAGGAGCTGCTGTGGGTCATATCTATTGGGCAGCAGCTGCTTTATATATGATGTGTGTCAGATCTATGGGGCCGGAGCTGTAGTGGGGCTGATGGGGGTCAGATCTATGGGGCAGGAGCTACTGTGGGGCTGATGTGGGTCAAATCAATGGGGCAGAGCTGCTCTTGGGAACATGTGGGTAAGATCTATGGGGCAGGAGCTGCTGTGGGGCTGATGTGGGTCAGATCCTTGGGGCTGAAGCTGCTCTGGGTCATATCTATTGGGCAGCAGCTTTTACATATGATGTGTGTCAGATCTATGGGGCAGGAGCCGCTGTGGGGCTGATGTGGGTTAGATCTATGGGGCAGGAGCTGTTGTGGGGCTGCTGGGGGTCAGATCTATGGTGTAGGAGCTGCTGTGGGGGTGATGTGGGTCAGATCTATGGGGCAGGAGCTGCTGTGGTTAGGATCTATTTGGCAAGATCTGCTGTGGGGCAGATTTGGGACAGATCTATGGGGCAGGAGCTGATGTTTGGCAAATCTGGGTCAGATCTATGGGGAGAAGCTGCTGTGGGGCTGATGTGGGTCAGATCTATGGGGCTGAAGCTGCTGTGGGTCATATCTATTGGGCAGCAGCTGCTTTACATATGATGTGTTTCAGATCTATGGGGCAGGAGCTGCTGTGGGGCTGCTGTGGGTCAGATCTATGGGGCAGGAGCTGTTGTGGGGCTGATGGGGGTAAGATCTATGGGGCAGGAGCTGTTGTGTGGCTGATGGGGGTCAGAACTATGGGGCTGGAGCTACTGTGGGGCTGATGTTGGTCTGATCTATGGGGCAGGAGCTGCTGTGGTTAAGATCTATTTGGCAGGATCTGCTGTGGGGCAGATTTGGGTCAGATCTATGGGGCAGGAGCTGCTGTGTGGCAAATGTGGGTCAGATCTATGGGGCAGGAGCTGCTGTGGGTCAGATCTATGGGGCAGGAACAGATGTG
Source organism: Coturnix japonica (assembly GCF_054131305.1). Taxonomy (NCBI): domain Eukaryota; kingdom Metazoa; phylum Chordata; class Aves; order Galliformes; family Phasianidae; genus Coturnix; species Coturnix japonica. The sequence continues at coordinate 12,732,488 of NC_140671.1, read as the reverse complement.
GGCCTGATGTTGGTCAGATTTATGGAGCAGGAGCTGCTGTGTTGCAGATGTGGGTCAGATCTATGGGGAGGAGCTGCTGTGGGGCTGATGGAGGTCAGATCTATGGGGCAGGAGCTGCTGTGGGGAACATGTGGGTCAGGTCTATGGGGCAGGAGCTGCTGTTGGGCAGATGTGGGTCAGATCTATGCGTCAGCAGCTGCTGTGGGTCTGATGTGGGTCAGATCTATGGGGCAGGAGCTGCTGTGGGGATGATGTGGGTCAGATCTATGGGGCAGGAGCTACTGTTGGCCTGATGTGGGTCAAATCAATGGGGCAGAGCTGCTCTTGGGAACATGTGGGTCAGATCTATGGGGCAGGAGCTTTTGTGGGGCTGATGTGGGTCAGATCTATTGGGCAGGAGCTGTTGTGGGGCTGATGGGGGTCAGATCTATGGGGCAGGAGCTACTGTGGGTCTGATGGGGGTCAGATCTATGGGGCAGGAGCTACTGTGGGGCTGATGTTGGTCTCATCTATGGGGCAGGAGCTGCTGTGCGACAGATGTGGGTCAGATCTATGGGGCAGGTGCTGCTGTGCGACATATGTGGGTCAGATCTATGGGGCAGGATCTGCTGTGGGGCTGATGTTGGTCTGATCTATGGGGCAGGAGATGCTTTGGGGCAGATGTGTGTCAGATCTATGGGGCAGGAGCTGCTGTGGGGCAGATGTGGGTTAGATCTATTGGGCAGGAGATGTTGTGGGGCTGATGGGGTCAGATCTATGGGGCAGGAGCTACTGTGGGGCTGATGTTGGTGTGATCTATGGGGCAGGAGCTGCTGTGGGGCAGATGTGGGTTAGATCTATGGGGCAGGAGCTGTTGTGGGGCTGATGGGGGTCAGATCTATGGGGCAGGAGAAGCTGTGTGTCAGATCTATGGGGCAGCAGCTGCTGTGGGGAACATGTGGGTCAGGTCTATGGGGCAGGAGCTGCTGTGGGGCAGATGTGGGTCAGTTCTATGGGTCAGCATCTTCTGTGGGTCTGATGTGGGTCAGATCTATGGGGCAGGAGCTGCTGTGGGGCTGATGTGGGTCAGATCTATTGGTCAGCAGCTGCTGTGGGGCAGATGTGGGTCAGATCTATGGGTCAGCAGCTGCTGTGGGTGTGATGTGGGTCAGATCTATGGGGCAGGAGCTGCTGTGGGGCTGCTGTGGGTCATATCTATGGGGCAGGAACAGATGTGGGCCTGATGTTGGTCAGATTTATGGAGCAGGAGCTGCTGTGTTGCAGATGTGGGTCAGATCTATGGGGCCGGAGCTGCAGTGGGGCTGATCGGGGTCAGATCTATGGGGCAGGAGCTACTCTGGGGCTGATGTGGGTCAAATCAATGGGGCAGAGCTGCTCTTGGGAACATGAGGGTCAGATCTATGGGGCAGGAGCTTTTGTGGGGCTGATGTGGGTCAGATCTATAGGGCAGGAGCTGCTGTGCGACAGATGTGGGTCAGATCTATTGGGCAGGAGCTGTTGTGGGGCTGATGGGGGTCAGATCTATGGGGCAGGAGCTACTGTGGGTCTGATGGGGGTCAGATCTATGGGGCAGGAGCTACTGTGGGGCTGATGTTGGTCTCATCTATGGGGCAGGAGCTGCTGTGCGACAGATGTGGGTCAGATCTATGGGCAGGTGCTGCTGTGCGACATATGTGGGTCAGATCTATGGGGCAGGATCTGGTGTGGGGCTGATGTTGGTCTGATCTATGGGGCAGGAGATGCTTTGGGGCAGATGTGTGTCAGATCTATGGGGCAGGAGCTGCTGTGGGGCAGATGTGGGTTAGATCTATTGGGCAGGAGATGTTGTGGGGCTGATGGGGTCAGATCTATGGGGCAGGAGCTACTGTGGGGCTGATGTTGGTGTGATCTATGGGGCATGAGCTGCTGTGGGGCAGATGTGGGTTAGATCTATGGGGCAGGAGCTGTTGTGGGGCTGATGGGGGTCAGATCTATGGGGCAGGAGATGCTGTGAGTCAGATCTATGGGGCAGGAGCTGTTGTGGGGAACATGTGGGTCAGGTCTATGGGGCAGGAGCTGCTGTGGGGCAGATGTGGGTCAGTTCTATGGGTCAGCATCTTCTGTGGGTCTGATGTGGGTCAGATCTATGGGGCAGGAGCTGCTGTGGGTCTGTTGTGGGTCAGATCTATGGGTTAGGAGCTGCTGTGGGGCTGATGTGGGTCAGATCTATTGGTCAGCAGCTGCTGTGGGGCAGATGTGGGTCAGATCTATGGGTCAGCAGCTGCTGTGGGTGTGATGTGGGTCAGATCTTTGGGGCAGGAGCTGCTGTGGGGCTGCTGTGGGTCATATCTATGGGGCAGGAACAGATGTGGGCCTGATGTTGGTCAGATTTATGGAGCAGGAGCTGCGGTGTTGCAGATGTGGGTCAGATCTATGGGGCCGGAGCTGCAGTGGGGCTGATGGGGGTCAGATCTATGGGGCAGGAGCTACTCTGGGGCTGATGTGGGTCAAATCAATGGGGCAGAGCTGCTCTTGGGAACATGTGGGTCAGATCTATGGGGCAGGAGCTGCTGTGCGACAGATGTCGGTCAGATCTATGGGGCAGGAGCTGCTGTGCGACATATGTGGGTCAGATCTATGGGGCAGGATCTGCTGTGGGGCTGATTTGGGACAGATCTATGGGTCAGCAGCTGCTGTGGGTCTGATGTGGGTCAGATCTATGGGGCAGGAGCTGCTGTGGGGCAGATATGGGTCAGATCTATGGGGCAGGATCTGCTGTGGGGCAGATTTGGGTCAGATCTATGGGGCAGGAGCTGCTGTGGGGCTGCTGTGGGTCAGATCCTTGGGGCTGAAGCTGCTGTGGGTCATATCTATTGGGCAGCAGCTGCTTTACATATGATGTGTGTCAGATCTATGGGGCCGGAGCTGCAGAGGGGCTGATGGGGGTCAGATCTCTGGGGCAGGAGCTACTGTGGGGCTGATGTGGGTCAAATCAATGGGGCAGAGCTGCTCTTGGGAACATGTGGGTCAGATCTATGGGGCAGGAGCTGCTGAGGGGCTGATGTGGGTCAGATCTATAGGGCAGGAGCTGCTGTGCGACAGATGTGTGTCAGATCTATGGGGCAGGAGCTGCTGTGCGACAGATGTGGGTAAGATCTATGGGGCAGGAGCTGCTGTGGGGCTGATGTGGGTCAGATCCTTGGGGCGGAGGCTGCTGTGGGTCATATCTATTGGGCAGCAGCTGCTTTACATATGATGTGTGTCAGATCTATGGGGCAGGAGCTGCTGTGGGGCTGATGTGGGTCACATCTATGGGGCAGGAGCTGTTGTGGGGCTGATGTGGGTCAGATCTATGGGGCAGGAGCTACTGTGGGGCTGATGGGAGTCAGATCTATGGGGCAGGAGCTACTGTGGGGCTGATGGGGGTCAGATCTATGGGGCAGGAGCTACTGTGGGGCTGATGTTGGTCTCATCTATGGGGCAGGAGCTGCTATGCGACATATGTGGGTCAGATCTATGGGGCAGGTACTGCTGTGTGACATATGTGGGTCAGAGCTATGGGGCAGGAGCTGCTGTGTGGCAGATGTGGGTCAGATCTATGGTGTAGGAGCTGCTGTGGGGCAGATTTGGGTGAGATCTATGGGGCAGGAGCTGCAGTGGAGATGATGTACGTCAGATCTATGGGGCAGGAGCTGCTGTGGGGCTGATGTGGGTTAGATCAATGGGGCAGGAGCTGTTGTGGGGCTGATGTGGGTCAGATCTATGGGGCAGGAGCTACTGTGGGTCTGATGGGGGTCAGATCTATGGGGCAGGAGCTACTGTGGGGCTGATGTTGGTCTCATCTATGGGGCAGGTGCTGCTGTGCGACATATGTGGGTCAGATCTATGGGGCAGCATCTGCTGTGGGGCTGATGTTGGTCTGATCTATGGGGCAGGAGATGCTTTGTGGCAGATGTGTGTCAGATCTATGGGGCAGGAGCTGCTGTGGGGCAGATGTGGGTTAGATCTATGGGGCAGGAGATGTTGTGGGGCTGATGGGGTCAGATCTATGGGGCAGGAGCTACTGTGGGGCTGATGTTGGTGTGATCTATGGGGCAGGAGCTGCTGTGGGGCAGATGTGGGTTAGATCTATGGGTCAGGAGCTGTTGTGGGGCTGATGGGGGTCAGATCTATGGGGCAGGAGATGCTGTGTGTCAGATCTATGGGGCAGGAGCTGCTGTGGGGAACATGTGAGTCAGGTCTATGGGGCAGGAGCTGCTGTGTGGCAGATGTGGGTCAGTTCTATGGGTCAGCAGCTTCTGTGGGTCTGATGTGGGTCAGATCTATGGGGCAGGAGCTGCTGTGGGGCTGATGTGGGTCAGATCTATTGGTCAGCAGCTGCTGTGGGGCAGATGTGGGTCAGATCTATGGGTCAGCAGCTGCTGTGGGCCTGATGTTGGTCAGATTTATGGAGCAGGAGCTGCTGTGTTGCAGATGTGGGTCAGATCTATGGGGCCGGAGCTGCAGTGGGGCTGATGTGGGTCAGATCTATGGGGCAGGAGCTACTCTGGGGCTGATGTGGGTCAAATCAATGGGGCAGAGCTGCTCTTGGGAACATGTGGGTCAGATCTATGGGGCAGGATCTGCTGTGGGGCTGATGAGGGTCAGATCTATAGGGCAGGAGCTGCTGTGGGGCAGATATGGGTCAGATCTATGGGGCAGGATCTGCTGTGGGGCAGATTTGGGTCAGATCTATGGGGCAGGAGCTGCTCTGGGGCTGATGTGGGTCAGATCTATGGGGCAGGAGCTGCTGTGTGGCAAATGTGAATCAGATCTATGGGGCAGGAGCTGCTGTGGGTCAGATCTATGGGGCAGGAACAGATGTGGGCCTGATGTTGGTCAGATTTATAGAGCAGGAGCTGCTGTGTTGCAGATGTGGGTCAGATCTATGGTGCAGGAGCTGCTGTGGGGCAGATGTAGGGCATATCTATGGGGCAGGAGCTGCTGTGAGGCTGATGGGTGTTTGATCTATGGGGAGGAGCTGCTGTGGTGTAGATGTGGGTCAGATCTATGGGGCAGGAGCTGCTGTGGGGCTGATGTGGGTTAGATCTATGGGGCAGGAGCTGCTGTGTGGCAGATGTGGGTCAGATCTATGGGGCAGGAGCTGCTGTGGGGCTGATGTGGGTTAGATCTATGGGGCAGGATCTGCTGTGGGGCTGATGTGGGAAAGATCTATGGGGCAGGAGCTACTGTGAGGCTGATGTGGGTCAGATCTATGGGGCAGGAGCTGTTGTGGGGCTGATGTGGGAAAGATCTATGGGGCAGGAGATGCTTTGGGGCAGATGTGGGTCAGATTGATGGGGCAGGAGCTGCTGTGGGGCTGTTGTGGGTCAGATCCTTGGGGCTGAAGCTGCTGTGGGTCATATCTATTGGGCAGCAGCTGCTTTACATATGATGTGTGTCAGATCTATGGGGCAGGAGCTGCTGTGGGGCGTATGTGGGTCAGATCTATGGGGCAGGAGCTGTTGTGGGGCTGGTGGGGTCAGATCTATGGGGCAGGAGCTACTGTGGGGCTGATGTTGGTCTGATCTATGGGGCAGAGCTGCTCTTGGGAACATGTGGGTCAGATCTATGGGGCAGGAGCTGCTGTGGGGCTGATGTGGGTCAGATCTATAGGGCAGGAGCTGCTGTGCGACAGATGTGGGTCAGATCTATGGGGCAGGAGCTGCTGTGCGGCAGATGTGGGTCAGATCTATGGGGCAGGATCTGCTGTGGGGCTGATGTGGGTCAGATCCTTCGGGCTGAAGCTGCTGTGGGTCATATCTATTGGGCAGCAGCTGCATTACATATGATGTGTGTCAGATCTATGGGGCAGGAGCTGCTGTGGGGCTGATGTGGGTTATATCTATGGGGAAGGAGCTGTTGTGGGGCTGATGGGGGTCAGATCTATGGGGCAGGAGCTACTGTGGGGCTGATGGGGGTCAGATCTATGGGGCAGGAGCTGCTGCGGGGCTGTTTTGGGTCAGATCTATGGGGCAGGAGCTGCTGTGGGGCTGATGTGGGTTAGATCTGTGGCGCAGGAGCTGTTGAGGGGCTGATGGGGGTCAGATCTATGGGGCAGGAGCTGCTGTGGGCAACATGTGGGTCAGGTCTATGGGGCAGGAGCTGCTGTGGGGCTGATGTGGGTCAGATCTATGGGTCAGCAGCTGCTGTGGGTCTGATGTTGGTCAGATCTATGGGGCAGGAGCTGCTGTGGGGCTGATGTGGGTCAGATCTATGGGGCAGGAGCTGCTGTGGGTCAGATCTATGGGGCAGGAACAGATGTGGGCCTGATGTGGGTCAGATCTATGGGGCAGGAGCTGCTGTGGGGCAGATGTAGGGCATATCTATGGTGCAGGAGCTACTGTGGGGCTGATGTGGGTCAAATCAATGGGGCAGAGCTGCTCTTGGGAACATGTGGGTCCGATCTATGGGGCAGGAGCTGCTGTGGGGCTGATGTGGGTCAGATCCTTGGGGCTGAAGCTGCTGTGGGTCATATCTATTGGGCAGCAGCTGTTTACATATGATGTGTGTCAGATCTATGGGGCAGGAGCCGCTGTGGGGCTGATGTGGGTTAGATCTATGGGGCAGGAGCTGTTGTGGGGCTGTTGGGGGTCAGATCTATGGTGTAGGAGCTGCTGTGGGGGTGATGTGGGTCAGATCTATGGGGCAGGAGCTGCTGTGGTTAAGATCTATTTGGCAGGATCTGCTGTGGGGCAGATTTGGGACAGATCTATGGGGCAGGAGCTGATGTGTGGCAAATCTGGGTCAGATCTATGGGGCAGGAGCTGCTGTGAGGCTGATGGGTGTTAGATCTATGGGGAGAAGCTGCTGTGGGGCTGATGTGGGTCAGAGCTATGGGGCAGGAGCTGCTGTGTGGCAGATGTGGGTCAGATCTATGGTGTAGGAGCTGCTGTGGGGGTGATGTGGGTCAGATCTATGGGGCTGAAGCTGCTGTGGGTCATATCTATTGGGCAGCAGCTGCTTTACATATGATGTGTGTCAGATCTATGGGGCAGGCGCTGCTGTGGGGCTGCTTTGGGTCAGATCTATGGGGCAGGAGCTGTTGTGGGGCTGATGGGGGTCAGATCTATGGGGCAGGAGCTGTTGTGTGGCTGATGGGGGTCAGATCTATGGGGCTGGAGCTACTGTGGGGCTGATGTTGGTCTGATCTATGGGGCAGGAGCTGCTGTGGTTAAGATCTATTTGGCAGGATCTGCTGTGGGGCAGATTTGGGTCAGATCTATGGGGCAGGAGCTGCAGTGGAGATGATGTACGTCAGATCTATGGGGCAGGAGCTGCAGTGGAGATGATGGGGGTCTGATCTATGGGGCAGGAGCTGTTGTGGGTCAGATCTATGGGGCAGGAGCTGCTGTGGGGAACATGTGGGTCAGGTCTATGGGGCAGGAGCTGCTGTGGGGCAGATGTGGGTCAGATCTATGGGTCATCAGCAGCTGTGGGTCTGATGTGGGTCAGATCTATGGGGCAGGAGCTGCTGTGGGGCTGATGTGGGTCAGATCTATGGGGCAGGAGCTGCTGTGGATCAGATCTATGGAGCAGGAACAGATGTGGGCCTGATGTTGGTCAGATTTATGGAGCAGGAGCTGCTGTGTTGCAGATGTGGGTCAGATCTATGGTGCAGGAGCTGCTGTGGGGCAGATGTAGGGCATATCTATGGGGCAGGAGCTGCTGTGAGGCTGATGGGTGTTAGATCTATGGGGAGGAGCTGCTGTGGTGCAGATGTGGGTCAGAGCTATGGGGCAGGAGCTGCTGTGGGGCAGAAGTGGGTAAGATCTATGGGGCAGGAGCTGCTGTGGGGCAGATGTGGGTCAGATCTATGGTGTAGGAGCTGCTGTGGGGCTGATGTGGGTCAGATCTATGGGGCAGGAGCTGCTGTGGTTAAGATCTATTTGGCAGGATCTGCTTTGGGGCAGATTTGGGTCAGATCTATGGGGCAGGAGCTGCAGTGGAGATGATGTACGTCAGATCTATGGGGCAGGAGCTGCTGTGGGGCTGCTGTGGGTTAGATCTATGGGGCAGGAGCTGTTGTGGGTCATATCTATTGGGCAGCAGCGGCTTTACATATGGTGTGTGTCAGATCTATGGGGCCGGAGCTGCAGTGGGGCTGATGGGGGTCAGATCTATGGGGCAGGAGCTACTGTGGGTCTGAAGTGGGTCAAATCAATGGGGCAGAGCTGCTCTTGGGAACATGTGGGTCAGATCTATGGGGCAGGATATGCTGCGGGGCTGATTTGTGTCAGATCTATGGGTCAGCAGCTGCTGTGGGGCACATGTGGGTCAGACCTATGGGGCAGAAGCTGCAGAGGGGATGATGTGGGACAGATCTATGGGGCAGGAGTTGCTGTGGGGCAGATGAGGGACATATCTATGGTGCAAAATCTGCTGTTGGACTGATGTGGGTCAGATCTATGAGTTTGGAGCTGCTGTGGGGCACATGTGGGTCAGATCTATGGGCCAGGAGCTGCTGCGGGGCTGATTTGGGTCAGATCTATGAGGCAGGAGCTGCTGTGTGGCTGATGTGGGTCAGATCTATGGGGCAGGATCTGCTGTGGGTCAGATCTATGGGGCAGGAACAGATGTGGGCCTGATGTTGGTCAGATTTTTGGAGCAGGAGCTGCTGTGTTGCAGATGTGGGTCAGATCTATGGTGCAGGAGCTGCTGTGGGGCAGATATAGGGCATATCTATGGGGCAGGAGCTGCTGTGAGGCTGATGGGTGTTAGATCTATGGGTAGGAGCTGCTGTGGTGCAGATGTGGGTCAGAGCTATGGGGCAGGAGCTGCTGTGTGGCAGATGTGGGTCAGATCTATGGTGTAGGAGCTGCTGTGGGGCTGATGTGGGTCAGATCTATGGGGCAGGATATGCTTTGGGGCAGATTTTAGTCAGATCTATGGGTCAGGAGTTGCTGTGGGTCTGATGTGGGTCAGATCCTTGGGGCTGAAGCTGCTGTGGGTCATATCTATGGGGCAGCAGCTGCTTTACATATGATGTGTGTCAGATCTATGGGGCAGGAGCTGCTCGGCGGCGGCTGCTAGAGGTCGCTGCCTATGCGGCTCGACTAGGTCGGCACGGTCTACCCGGCTCAGGGCGTGCCGTGCTGCTCGGCGGCAGCTGCTAGAGGTCGCTGGCTATGCGGCTCGCCTAGTTCGGCACGGTCTACCCGGCTCCGAGCGGGCCGTGGTGCTCCGGAGCTTGCTGGGGGGTCGCTGTAGTTTCTTACCTACCGCTACGTCGACGTAGAGCGCCGCTTACCCTCGGCGCCGCTGCCGGTAGTCGGCGCCGTTCTTTTCCGAAGCCGTTTTTTCTTACGCCTTCCGTTTTCGTCTGCAGGAGCGAGCGCGTGCTCGTCTCCAGAGGCGGCAACGAGCGGGCGCAGGCGAGCGCGGTTGAGCGCCGGGCTGTGGATTTTTTCGGTTGCGGCTTCCCGCCGCTCTTTCGCCATCCCTCGCTACGCGGCCTGCCCGCAGTCCGGATTTCCGGCTCGAACGGAACCCGCTCAAGTGCGCCGGCACGGTCCAACCGCTCCCGGCGGGCACCGCTTGGCTCGGACGTTCCTCGGAATCAGCCAAATGTCGCTCCCGTGGCGTCTCCGCAGGCAAAAACGCATAGCCGGCGCCGCAAAGCTCGCGAGCCGCACCGAGCCGGGGAAACCGTGCCGTGGAGCAGCTGTGGGGCTGATGTGGGTGAGATCTATGGGGTAGGAGCTGCTGTGCGGCTGATGTGGGTCAGATCTATGGGCAGGAGCTGATGTAGGGAAGATTTGGGTCTGATCTATGGGTTAGGAACTGCTGTGGTTCAGATCTATGGGGCAGGAGCAGCTGTGGGGCACATGTGGGTCAGATCTATGGGTTAGGTGCTGCTTTGGGGAAAATGTGGGTCAGATCTATGGGGCAGGAGCTGCTGTGGGTCAGATTTGGGTCAGATCTATGGGGCAGGAGCTGCTGTGGGTCAGATTTATGAGTCAGGAGCTGCTGTGTGGCTGATGTGGGTCAGATCTATGGGGCAGGAGCTGCTGTGGGGCATATGTGGGTCAGATCTATATGGCAGGAGCTGCTGTGGGGCACATGTGGGTCAGACCTATGGGGCAGAAGCTGCAGAGGGGATGATGTAGGTCAGATCTATGGGGCAGGAGTTGCTGTGGGGCAGATGAGGGACATATCTATGGTGAAAAATCTGCTGTTGGACTGATGTGGGTCAGATCTATGAGTTTGGAGCTGCTGTGGGGCAGATGTGGGCAGATCTATGGTGCAGGAGCTGCTGTGGGTCAGATCTATGGGGCAGGAACAGATGTGGGCCTGATGTTGGTCAGATTTATGGAGCAGGAGCTGCTGTGTTGCAGATGTGGGTCAGATCTATGGTGCAGGAGCTGCTGTGGGGCAGATGTAGGGCTTATCTATGGGGCAGGAGCTGCTGTGAGGCTGATGGGTGTTAGATCTATGGGGAGGAGCTGCTGTGGTGCAGATGTGGGTCAGAGCTATGGGGCAGGAGCTGCTGTGTGGCAGATGTGGGTCAGATCTATGGTGTAGGAGCTGCTGTGGGGCTGATGTGGGTCAGATCTATGGGGCAGGTGCTGCTGTGCGACATATGTGGGTCAGATCTATGGGGCAGGATCTGCTGTGGGGCTGATGTGGGAAAGATCTATGGGGCAGGAGATGCTTTGGGGCAGATGTGGGTCAGATCTATGGGGCAGGAGTTGCTGTGGGGCTGATGTGTGTCAGATCCTTGGGGCTGAAGCTGCTGTGGATCATATCTATTGGGCAGCAGCTGCTTTACATGTGATGTGTGTCAGATCTATGGGGCAGGAGCTGCTGTGGGGGTGATGTGGGTTAGATCTATGGGGCAGGAGATTTTGTGGGGCATATGTGGGTCAGATCTATGGGGCAGGAGCTACTGTGGGGCACATGTGGGTCAGACCTATGGGGCAGAAGCTGCAGAGGGGATGATGTAGGTCAGATCTATGGGGCAGGAGCTGCTGTGGGGCAGATGAGGGACATATCTATGGTGCAAAATCTGCTGTTGGACTGATGTGGGTCAGATCTATGAGTTTGGAGCTGCTGTGGGTCAGATCTATGGGGCAGGAACAGATGTGGGCCTGATGTTGGTCAGATTTATGGAGCAGGAGCTGCTGTGTTGCAGATGTGGGTCAGATCTATGGGGCCGGAGCTGCAGTGGGGCTGATGGGGGTCAGATCTATGGGGCAGGAGCTACTCTGGGGCTGATGTGGGTCGAATCAATGGGGCAGAGCTGCTCTTGGGAACATGTGGGTCAGATCTATGGGGCAGGAGCTACTGTGGGGCTGATGGGGGTCAGATCTATGGGGCAGGAGCTACTGTGGGGCTGATGTTGGTCTCATCTATGGGGCAGGAGCTGCTGTGCGACAGATGTGTGTCAGATCTATGGGGCAGGTGCTGCTGTGCGACATATGTGTGTCAGATCTATGGGGCAGGATCTGCTGTGGGGCTGATGTGGGAAAGATCTATGGGGCAGGAGATGCTTTGGGGCAGATGTGGGTCAGATCTATGGGGCAGGAGCTGCTGTGGGGCTGATGTGGGTCAGATCCTTGGGGCTGAAGCTGCTGTGGGTCATATCTAATGGGCAGCAGCTGCTTTACATATGATGTGTGTCAGATCTATGGGGCAGGAGCTGCTGTGGGGCTGATGTTGGTCTGATCTATGGGGCAGGAGCTGCTGCGGGGCTGATGGGGGTCAGATCTATGGGGAGGAGCTGCTGTGGTGCAGATGTGGGTCAGAGCTATGGGGCAGGAGCAGCTGTGGGTCAGAAGTGGGTAAGATCTATGGGGCAGGAGCTGCTGTGTGGCAGATGTGGGTCAGATCTATGGTGTAGGAGCTGCTGTGGGGCTGACGTGGGTCAGATCTATGGGGCAGGAGCTGCTGTGGTTAAGATCTATTTGGCAGGATCTGCTGTGCGACAGATTTGGGTCAGATCTATGGGGCAGGAGCTGCAGTGGAGATGATGTACGTCAGATCTATGGGGCAGAGCTGCTCTTGGGAACATGTGGGTCAGATCTATGGGGCAGGAGCTGCTGTGGGGCTGATGTGGGTCAGATCTATAGGGCAGGAGCTGCTGTGCGAAAGATGTGGGTCAGATCTATGGGGCAGGAGCTGCTGTGCGACAGATGTGGGTCAGATCTATGGGGCAGGAGCTGCGGTGGGGCTGATGTGGGTCAGATCCTTGGGGCTGAAGCTGCTGTGGGTCATATCTATTGGGCAGCAGCTGCATTACATATGATGTGTGTCAGATCTATGGGGCAGGAGCTGCAGTGGGGCTGATGGGGGTCAGATCTATGGGGCAGGAGCTACTGTGGGTCTGAAGTGGGTCAAATCAATGGGGCAGAGCTGCTCTTGGGAACATGTGGGTCAGATCTATGGGGCAGGAGCTGCTGTGGGGCTGATGTGGGTCAGATCTATGGGGCAGGAGCTACTGTGGGGCTGATGTTGGTCTGATCTATGGGGCAGGAGCTGCTGCGGGGCTGATTTGGGTCAGATCTATGGGGCAGGAGCTGCTGTGGGGCTGATGTGGGTTAGATCTATGAGTCAGGAGCTGCTGTGTGGCTGATGGGGGTCAGATCTATGGGGCAGGAGCTGCTGTGGGGCATATGTGGGTCAGATCTATATGGCAGGAGCTGCTGTGGGGCACATGTGGGTCAGACCTATGGGGCAGGAGCTGCTGTGGGGCAGATGAGGGACATATCTATGGTGCAAAATCTGCTGTTGGACTGGTGTGGGTCAGATCTATGAGTTTGGAGCTGCTGTGGGGCACATGTGGGTCAGATCAATGGGCCAGGAGCAGCTGTGGGTCTGATGTGGGACAGATCTATGGGGCAGGAGCTGCTGTGGGGCTGCTGTGGGTTAGATCTATGGGGCAGGAGCTGTTGTGGGTCATATCTATTGGGCAGCAGCTGCTTTACATATGATGTGTGTCAGATCTATGGGGCCGGAGCTGCAGTGGGGCCGATGGGGGTCAGATGTATGGGGCAGGAGCTACTGTGGGGCTGATGGGGGTCAGATCTATGGGGCAGGAGCTACTGTGGGGCTGATGTGGGTCAAATCAATGGGGCAGAGCTGCTCTTGGGAACATGTGGGTCAGATCTATGGGGCAGGAGATGCTGTGGGTCAGATCTATGGGGCAGGAGCTGCTGTGGGGAACATGTGGGTCAGGTCTATGTGGCATGAGCTTCTGTGGGGCAGATGTGGGTCAGATCTATGGTGTAGGAGCTGCTGTGGGTCTGCTGTGGGTCAGATCTATGGGGCAGGAACAGATGTGGGCCTGATGTTGGTCAGATTTATGGAGCAGGAGCTGCTGTGTTGCAGATGTGGGTCAGATCTATGGTGCAGGAGCTGCTGTGGGGCAGATGTAGGGCTTATCTATGGGGCAGGAGCTGCTGTGAGGCTGATGGGTGTTAGATCTATGGGGAGGAGCTGCTGTGGTGCAGATGTGGGTCAGAGCTATGGGGCAGGAGCTGCTGTGGGGCAGAAGTGAGTAAGATCTATGGGGTAGGAGATGGTGTGTGGCAGATGTGGGTCAGATCTATGGTGTAGGAGCTACTGTGGGGCTGATGTGGGTCAGATCTATGGGGCAGGAGCTGCTGTGGTTAAGATCTATTTGGCAGGATCTGCTGTGGGGCAGATTGGAGTCAGATCTATGGGGCAGGAGCTGCTGTGGGGCATATGTGGGTCAGATCTATATGGCAGGAGCTGCTGTGGGGCACATGTGGGTCAGACCTATGGGGCAGGAGCTGCTCTTGGGAACATGTGGGTCAGATCTATGGGGCAGGAGCTGCTGTGGGGCTGATGTGGGTCAGATCCTTGGGGCTGAAGCTGCTGTGGGTCATATCTATTGGGCAGCAGCTGCTTTACATATGATGTGTGTCAGATCTATGGGGCAGGAGCTGCTGTGGGGCTGATGTGGGTCAGATCTATGGGGCAGGAGCTGTTGTGGGGCTGATGGGGGTCAGATCTATGGGGCAGGAGCTGCTGTGGGGCTGATGTGGGTCATATCTATGGGGCAGGAACAGATGTGGGCCTGATGTTGGTCAGATTTATGGAGCAGGAGCTGCTGTGTTGCAGATGTGGGTCAGATCTATGGTGCAGGAGCTGCTGTGGGGCAGATGTAGGGCATATCTATGGGGCAGGAGCTGCTGTGAGGCTGATGGGTGTTAGATCTATGGGGAGGAGCTGCTGTGGTGCAGATGTGGGTCAGAGCTATGGGGCAGGAGCTGCTGTGGGGCAGAAGTGGGTAAGATCTATGGGGTAGGAGATGGTGTGTGGCAGATGTGGGTCAGATCTATGGTGTAGGAGCTCCTGTAGGGCTGATGTGGGTCAGATCTATGGGGCAGGAGCTGCTGTGGTTAAGATCTATTTGGCAGGATCTGCTGTGGGGCAGATTTGGGTCAGATCTATGGGGCAGGAGCTTCAGTGGAGATTATGTACATCAGATCTATGGGGTAGGAGCTGCTGTGGGGCTGCTGTGGGTTAGATCTATGGGGCAGGAGCTGTTGTGGGTCATATGTATTGGGCAGCAGCTGCTTTACATATGATGTGTGTCAGATCTATGGGGCCGGAGCTGCAGTGGGGCTGATGGGGGTCAGATCTCTGGGGCAGGAGCTACTGTGGGGCTGATGTGGGTCAAATCAATGGGGCAGAGCTGCTCTTGGGAACATGTGGGTCAGATCTATGGGGCAGGAGCTGCTGTGGGGCTTATGTGGGTTAGATCTATGGGGCAGGAGCTGTTGTGGAGCTGATGGGGGTCAGATCTATGGGGCAGGAGCTACTGTGGGTCAGATTTATGAGTCAGGAGCTGCTGTGTGGCTGATGTGGGTCAGACCTATGGGGCAGAGCTGCTCTTGGGAACATGTGGGTCAGATCTATGGGGCAGGAGCTGCTGTGGGGCTGATGTGGGTCAGATCTATAGGGCAGGAGCTGCTGTGCGACAGATGTGGGTCAGATCTATGGGGCAGGAGCTGCTGTGCGACAGATGTGGGTCAGATCTATGGGGCAGGAGCTGCTGTGGGGCTGATGTGGGTCAGATCCTTGGGGCTGAAGCTGCTGTGGGTCATATCTATTGTGCAGCAGCTGCATTACATATGATGTGTGTCAGATCTATGGGGCAGGAGCTGCTGTGGGGCTGATGTGGGTCAGATCTATGGGGCCGGAGCTGCAGTCGGGCTGATGTGGGTCAGATCTATGGGGCAGGAGCTACTGTGGGGCTGATGGGAGTCAGAACTATGGGGCAGGAGCTACTGTGGGGCTGATGGGAGTCAGATCTATGGGGCAGGAGCTACTGTGCGACAGATGTGGGTCAGATCTATGGGGCAGGTACTGCTGTGCGACATATGTGGGTCAGATCTATGGGGCAGGATCTGCTGTTTGGCTGATGTGGGAAAGATCTATGGGGCAGGAGATGCTTTGGGGCAGATGTGGGTCAGATCTATGTGGCAGGAGCTGCTGTGGGGCTGATGTGGGTCAGATCTATGGGGCAGGAGCTACTGTGGGGCTGATGTTGGTCTGTTCTATGGGGCAGGAGCTGCTGCGGGGCTGATTTGGGTAAGATCTATGGGGCAGGAGCTGCTGTGGGGCTGATGTGCGTTAGATCTAAGGGGCAGGAGCTGTTGTGGAGCTGATGGGGGTCAGATCTATGGGGCAGGAGATGCTGTGGGTCAGATCTATGGGGCAGGAGCTGCTGTGGGGAACATGTGGGTCAGCTCTATGGGGCAGGAGCTGCTGTGGGGCAGAAGTGGGTAAGATCTATGGGGTAGGAGATGGTGTGTGGCAGATGTGGGTCAGATCTATGGTGTAGGAGCTGCTGTGGGGCTGCCGTGGGTCAGATCTATGGGGCAGGAGCTGCTGTGGTTAAGATCTATTTGGCAGGATCTGCTGTGCGACAGATTTGGGTCAGATCTATGGGGCAGGAGCTGCAGTGGAGATGATGTACGTCAGATCTATGGGGCAGGAGCTGCTGTGGGGCTGATGGGGGTAAGATCTATGGGGCAGGAGCTACTGTGGGGCTGATGTTGGTCTCATCTATGGGGCAGGAGCTGCTGTGCGACAGATGTCGGTCAGATCTATGGGGCAGGTGCTGCTGTGCGACATATGTGGGTCAGATCTATGGGGCAGGATCTGCTGTGGGGCTGATGTTGGTCTGATCTATGGGGCAGGAGATGCTTTGGGGCAGATGTGTGTCAGATCTATGGGGCAGGAGCTGCTGTGGGGCAGATGTGGGTTAGATCTATGGGGCAGGAGATGTTGTGGGGCTGATGGGGTCAGATCTATGGGGCAGGAGCTACTGTGGGGCTGATGTTGGTGTGATCTATGGGGCAGGAGCTGTTGTGGGGCAGATGTGGGTTAGATCTATGGGGCAGGAGCTGTTGTGGGGCTGATGGGGGTCAGATCTATGGGGCAGGAGATGCTGTGTGTCAGATCTATGGGGCAGGAGCTGCTGTGGGGAACATGTGGGTCAGGTCTATGGGGCAGGAGCTGCTGTGGGGCAGATGTGGGTCAGATCTATGGGGCAGGAGCTGCTGTGGGGCTGATGTGGGTCAGATCTATGGGTCAGCAGCTGCTGTGGGGCAGATGTGGGTCAGATCTATGGGTCAGCAGCTGCTGTGGGCCAGATGTTGGTCAGATTTATGGAGCAGGAGCTGCTGTGTTGCAGATGTGGGTCAGATCTATGGGGCCGGAGCTGCAGTGGGGCTGATGGGGGTCAGATCTATGGGGCAGGAGCTACTCTGGGGCTGATGTGGGTCAAATCAATGGGGCAGAGCTGCTCTTGGGAACATGTGGGTCAGATCTATGGGGCAGGAGCTGCTGTGCGACAGATGTCGGTCAGACCTATGGGGCAGGAGCTGCTGTGCGACATATGTGGGTCAGATCTATGGGGCAGGATCTGCTGTGGGGCTGATGTTGGTCTGATCTATGGGGCAGGAGATGCTTTGGGGCTGATGTCGGTCAGATCTATGGGGCAGGAGCTGCTGTGCGACATATGTGGGTCAGATCTATGGGGCAGGATCTGCTGTGGGGCTGATGTGGGTCTGATCTAAGGGGCAGGAGCTGCTGTGGGGCAGATATGGGTCAGATCTATGGGGCAGGATCTGCTGTGGGGCAGATTTGGGTCAGATCTATGGGGCAGGAGCTGCTGTGGGTCAGATCTATGGGGCAGGAACAGATGTGGGCCTGATGTTGGTCAGATTTATAGAGCAGGAGCTGCTGTGTTGCAGATGTGGGTCAGATCTATGTTGCAGGAGCTGCTGTGGGGCAGATGTAGGGCATATCTATGGGGCCGGAGCTGCTGTGAGGCTGATGGGTGTTGGATCTATGGGGAGGAGCTGCTGTGGTGTAGATGTGGGTCAGATCTATGGTGCAGGAGCTGCTGTGGGGCTGATGTGGGGCATATCTATGGGGCAGGAGCTGCTGTGAGGCTGATGGGTGTTGGATCTATGGGGAGGAGCTGCTGTGGTGTAGATGTGGGTCAGATCTATGGGGCAGGAGCTGCTGTGGGGCTGATGTGGGTTTGATCTATGGGGCAGGAGCTGCTGTGTGGCAGATGTGGGTCAGATCTATGGGGCAGGAGCTGCTGTGGGGCTGATGTGGGTTAGATCTATGGGGCAGGATCTGCTGTGGGGCTGATGTGGGAAAGATCTATGGGGCAGGAGCTACTGTGAGGCTGATGTGGGTCAGATCTATGGGGCAGGAGCTGTTGTGGGGCTGATGTGGGTTAGATCTATGGGGCAGGAGCTGCTGTGGGGCTGATGTGGGAAAGATCTATGGGGCAGGAGATGCTTTGGGGCAGATGTGGGTCAGATCTATGGGGCAGGAGCTGCAGTGGAGATGATGTACGTCAGATCTATGGGGCAGGAGCTGCTGTGGGGCTGATGTGGGTTAGATCAATGGGGCAGGAGCTGTTGTGGGGCTGATGGGGGTCAGATCTATGGGGCAGGAGCTACTGTGGGTCTGATGGGGGTCAGATCTATGGGGCAGGAGCTACTGTGGGGCTGATGTTGGTCTCATCTATGGGGCAGGAGCTGCTGTGCGACAGATGTCGGTCAGATCTATGGGGCAGGTGCTGCTGTGCGACATATGTGGGTCAGATCTATGGGGCAGGATCTGCTGTGGGGCTGATGTTGGTCTGATCTATGGGGCAGGAGATGCTTTGGGGCAGATGTGTGTCAGATCTATAGGGCAGGAGCTGCTGTGGGGCAGATGTGGGTTAGATCTATGGGGCAGGAGATGTTGTGGGGCTGATGGGGTCAGATCTATGGGGCAGGAGCTACTGTGGGGCTGATGTTGGTGTGATCTATGGGGCAGGAGCTGTTGTGGGGCAGATGTGGGTTAGATCTATGGGGCAGGAGCTGTTGTGGGGCTGATGGGGGTCAGATCTATGGGGCAGGAGATGCTGTGTGTCAGATCTATGGGGCAGGAGCTGCTGTGGGGAACATGTGGGTCAGGTCTATGGGGCAGGAGCTGCTGTGTGGCAGATGTAGGTCAGTTCTATGGGTCAGCAGCTTCTGTGGGTCTGATGTGGTTCAGATCTATGGGGCAGGAGCTGCTGTGGGGCTGATGTGGGTCAGATCTATGGGTCAGCAGCTGCTGTGGGGCAGATGTGGGTCAGATCTATGGGTCAGCAGCTGCTGTGGGCCTGATGTTGGTCAGATTTATGGAGCAGGAGCTGCTGTGTTGCAGATGTGGGTCAGATCTATGGGGCCGGAGCTGCAGTGGGGCTGATGGGGGTCAGATCTATGGGGCAGGAGCTACTCTGGGGCTGATGTGGGTCAAATCAATGGGGCAGAGCTGCTCTTGGGAACATGTGGGTCAGATCTATGGGGCAGGAGCTGCTGTGCGACAGATGTCGGTCAGATCTATAGGGCAGGAGCTGCTGTGCGACATATGTGGGTCAGATCTATGGGGCAGGATCTGCTGTGGGGCTGATGTGGGTCTGATCTATGGGGCAGGAGCTGCTGTGGGGCAGATATGGGTCAGATCTATGGGGCAGGATCTGCTGTGGGGCAGATTTGGGTCAGATCTATGGGGCAGCATCTGCTGTGGGGCTGATGTGGGTCAGATCTATGGGGCAGGAGCTGCTGTGTGGCAAATGTGGGTCAGATCTATGGGGCAGGAGCTGCTGTGGGTCAGATCTATGGGGCAGGAACAGATGTGGGCCTGATGTTGGTCAGATTTATAGAGCAGGAGCTGCTGTGTTGCAGATGTGGGTCAGATCTATGGTGCAGGAGCTGCTGTGGGGCAGATGTAGGGCATATCTATGGGGCAGGAGCTGCTGTGAGGCTGATGGGTGTTGGATCTATGGGGAGGAGCTGCTGTGGTGTAGATGTGGGTCAGATCTATGGGGCAGGAGCTGCTGTGGGGCTGATGTGGGTTTGATCTATGGGGCAGGAGCTGCTGTGTGGCAGATGTGGGTCAGATCTATGGGGCAGGAGCTGCTGTGGGGCTGATGTGGGTTAGATCTATGGGGCAGGATCTGCTGTGGGGCTGATGTGGGAAAGATCTATGGGGCAGGAGCTACTGTGAGGCTGATGTGGGTCA
The DNA here is from genome assembly GCF_054131305.1 of Coturnix japonica. Taxonomy (NCBI): domain Eukaryota; kingdom Metazoa; phylum Chordata; class Aves; order Galliformes; family Phasianidae; genus Coturnix; species Coturnix japonica. The sequence continues at coordinate 12,712,919 of NC_140671.1, read as the reverse complement.
GATCTATGGGGCAGGAGCTGTTGTGGGGCTGATGTGGGTTAGATCTATGGGGCAGGAGCTGCTGTGGGGCTGATGTGGGAAAGATCTATGGGGCAGGAGATGCTTTGGGGCAGATGTGGGTCAGATCTATGGGGCAGGAGCTGCTGTGGTTAAGATCTATTTGGCAGGATCTGCTGTGGGGCAGATTTGGGACAGATCTATGGGGCAGGAGCTGCAGTGGAGATGATGTACGTCAGATCTATGGGGCAGGAGCTGCTGTGTGGCTGCTGTGGGTTAGATCTATGGGGCAGGAGCTGTTGTGGGTCATATCTATTGGGCAGCAGCTGCTTTATATATGATGTGTGTCAGATCTATGGGGCCGGAGCTGCAGTGGGGCTGATGGGGGTCAGATCTATGGGGCAGGAGCTACTGTGGGGCTGATGTGGGTCAAATCAATGGGGCAGAGCTGCTCTTGGGAACATGTGGGTCAGATCTATGGGGCAGGAGCTGCTGTGGGGCTGATGTGGGTCAGATCCTTGGGGCTGAAGCTGCTGTGGGTCATAGCTATTGGGCAGCAGCTTTTACATATGATGTGTGTCAGATCTATGGGGCAGGAGCCGCTGTGGGGCTGATGTGGGTTAGATCTATGGGGCAGGAGCTGTTGTGGGGCTGATGGGGGTCAGATCTATGGGGCAGGATCTACTGTGGGTCAGATTTATGAGTCAGGAGCTGTGTGGCTGATGTGGGTCAGATCTATGGGGCAGGAGCTGCTGTGGGGCATATGTGGGTCAGATCTATGGGGCAGGAGCTGTTGTGGGGCATATGTGGGTCATATCTACTGGGCAGCAGCTGCATTACATATGATGTGTGTCAGATCTATGGGGCCGGAGCTGCAGGGGGGCCGATGGGGGTCAGATCTATGGGGCAGGAGCTACTACGGGGCTGATGTGGGTCAAATCAATGGGGCAGAGCTGCTCTTGGGAACATGTGGGTCAGATCTATGGGTCAGGAGATGCTGTGGGTCAGATCTATGGGGCAGGAGCTGCTGTGGGGAACATGTGGGTCAGGTCTATGTGGCAGGAGCTGCTGTGGGGCAGATGTGGGTCAGATCTATGGGTCAGCAGCTGCTGTCGGTCTGCTGTGGGTCAGATCTATGGGGCAGGAACAGCTGTGGGCCTGATGTTGGTCAGATTTATGGAGCAGGAGCTGCTGTGTTGCAGATGTGGGTCAGATCTATGGTGCAGGAGCTGCTGTGGGGCAGATGTAGGGCTTATCTATGGGGCAGGAGCTGCTGTGAGGCTGATGGGTGTTAGATCTATGGGGAGGAGCTGCTGTGGTGCAGATGTGGGTCAGAGCTATGGGGCAGGAGCTGCTGTGGGGCAGAAGTGGGTAAGATCTATGGTGTAGGAGATGGTGTGTGGCAGATGTGGGTGAGATCTATGGTGTAGGAGCTGCTGTGGGGCTGATGTGGGTCAGATCTATGGGGCAGGAGCTGCTGTGGTTAAGATCTATTTGGCAGGATCTGCTGTGGGGCAGATTTGAGTCAGATCTATGGGGCAGGAGCTGCTGTGGGGCATATGTGGGTCAGATCTATGGGGCAGGAGCTGCTGTGGGGCACATGTGGGTCAGACCTATGGGGCAGGAGCTGCTCTTGGGAACATGTGGGTCAGATCTATGGGGCAGGAGCTGCTGTGGGGCTGATGTGGGTCAGATCCTTGGGGCTGAAGCTGCTGTGGGTCATATCTATTGGGCAGCAGCTGCTTTACATATGATGTGTGTCAGATCTATGGGGCAGGAGCTGCTGTGGGGCTGATGTGGGTCAGATCTATGGGGCAGGAGCTGCTGTGGGGCTGATGTGGGTTAGATCTATGGGGCATGAGCTGTTGTGGGGCTGATGGGGGTCAGATCTATGGGGCAGGAGCTACTGTGGGGCTGTTGGGGGTCAGATCTATGGGGCAGGAGCTACTGTGGGGCTGTTGGGGGTCAGATCTATGGGGCAGGAGCTACTGTTGCGCTGATGTTGGTCTCATCTATGGGGCAGGAGCTGCTGTGCGACAGATGTGGGTCAGATCTATGGGGCAGGAGCTGCTGTGCGACATATGTGGGTCAGATCTATGGGGCAGGATCTGCTGTGGGGCTGATGTGGGTTAGATCTATGGGGCAGGAGATGCTTTGGGGCAGATGTGGGTCAGATCTATGGGGCAGGAGTTGCTGTGGGGCTGATGTGGGTCAGATCTATTGGGCAGGAGTTGCTGTGGGGCTGATGTGGGTCAGATCTATGGGGCAGGAGCTGCTGTGGGGCTGATGTGGGTTAGATCTATGGGGCAGGAGATGCTTTGGGGCAGATGTGGGTCAGATCTATGGGGCAGGAGTTGCTGTGGGGCTGATGTGGGTCAGATCTATGGGGCAGGAGCTGCTGTGGGGCTGATGTGGCTTAGATCTATGGGGCAGGAGCTGTTGTGGGGCTGATGGGGTCAGATCTAAGAGGGCAGGAGCTACTGTGGGGCTGATGTTGGTCTGATCTATAAGGCAGGAGCTGCTGCGGGGCTGATTTGGGTCAGATCTATGGGGCAGGAGCTGCTGTGGGGCTGATATGGGTTAGATCTAGGGGGCAGGAGCTGTTGTGGGGCTGATGGGGGTCAGATCTATGGGGCAGGAGATGCTGTGGGTCAGATCTATGGGGCCGGAGCTGCTCTTGGGAACATGTGGGTCAGGTCTATAGGGCAGGAGCTGCTGTGGGGCAGATGTGGGTCAGATCTATGGGTCAGCAGCTGCTGTGGGTCTGATGTGGGTCAGATCTATGGGGCAGGAGCTGCTGTGGGTCTGTTGTGGGTCAGATCTATGGGGCAGGAGCTGCTGTGGGGAACATGTGGGTCAGGTCTATGGGGCAGGAGCTGCTGTGGGGCAGATGTGGGTACGATCTATGGGTCAGCAGCTGCCGTGGGTCTGATGTGGGTCAGATCTATGGGGCAGGAGCTGCTGTGGGGCTGATGTGGGTCAGATCTTTGGGGCAGGAGCTGCTGTGGGTCAGATCTATGGGGCAGGAACAGATGTGGGCCTGATGTTGGTCAGATTTATGCAGCAGGAGATGCTGTGTTGCAGATGTGGGTCAGATCTATGGTGCAGGAGCTGCTGTGGGGCAGATGTAGGGCATATCTATGGGGCAGGAGCTGCTGTGAGGCTGATGGGTGTTAGATCTATGGGGAGGAACTGCTGTGGTGCAGATGTGGGTCAGAGCTATGGGGCAGGAGCTGCTGTGGGGCAGAAGTGGGTAAGATCTATGGGGTAGGAGATGCTGTGTGGCAGATGTGGGTCAGATCTATGGTGTAGGAGCTGCTGTGGGGCTGATGTGCGTCAGATCTATGGGGCAGGAGCTACTGTGGGGCTGATGTTGGTTAGATCTATGGGGCAGGAGATGTTGTGGGGCTGATGGGGGTCAGATCTATGGGGCAGGAGCTACTGTGGGGCTGATGTTGGTCTCATCTATGGGGCAGGAGCTGCTGTGCGACAGATGTGGGTCAGATCTATCGGGCAGGTGCTGCTGTGCGACATATGTGGGTCAGATCTATGGGGCAGGATCTGCTGTGGGGCTGATGTGGTTCAGATCTATGGGGCAGGAGTTGCTGTGGGGCTGATGTGGGTCAGATCCTTGGGGCTGAAGCTGCTGTGGGTCATATCTATTGGGCAGCAGCTGCTTTACATATGATGTGTGTCAGATCTATGGGGCAGGAGATACTGTGGGGCTGATGTTGGTCTGATCTATGGGGCAGGAGCTGCTGTGGTGCTGACGTGGGTCAGATCTATGGGGCAGGAGCTGCTGTAATTAAGATCTATTTGGCAGGATCTGCTGTGCGACAGATTTGGGTCAGATCTATGGGGCAGGAGCTGCAGTGGAGATGATGTACGTCAGATCTATGGGGCAGGAGCTGCTGTGGGGCTGCTGTGGGTTAGATCTATGGGGCAGGAGCTGTTGTGGGTCAAATGTATTGGGCAGCAGCTGCTTTACATATGATGTGTGTCAGATCTATGGGGCCGGAGCTGCAGTGGTGCTGATGGGGGTCAGATCTATGGGGCAGGAGCTACTGTGGGTCTGAAGTGGGTCAAATCAATGGGGCAGAGCTGCTCTTGGGAACATGTGGGTCAGATCTATGGGGCAGGAGCTGCTGTGGGGCTGATGTGGGTCAGATCTATGGGGCAGGAGCTACTGTGGGGCTGATGTTTGTCTGATCTATGGGGCAGGAGCTGCTGCGGGGCTGATTTGGGTCAGATCTATGGGGCAGGAGCTGCTGTGGGGCTGATGTGGGTTAGATCTATGGGGCAGTAGCTGTTGTGGGGCTGATGGGGGTCAGATCTATGGGGCAGGAGCTACTGTGGGGCACATGTGGGTCAGACCTATGGGGCAGAAGCTGAAGAGGGGATGATGTAGGTCAGATCTATGGTGCAGGAGCTGCTGTGGGGCAGATATAGGGCATATCTATGGGGCAGGAGCTGCTGTGAGGCTGATGGGTGTTAGATCTATGGGGAGGAGCTGCTGTGGTGCAGATGTGGGTCAGAGCTATGGGGCAGGAGCTGCTGTGGGGCAGAAGTGGGTAAGATCTATGGGGTAGGAGATGGTGTGTGGCAGATGTGGGTGAGATCTATGGTGTAGGAGCTGCTGTGGGGCTGATGTGGGTCAGATCTATGGGGCAGGAGCTGCTGTGGTTAAGATCTATTTGGCAGGATCTGCTTTGGGGCAGATTTGAGTCAGATCTATGGGGCAGGAGCTGCTGTGGGGCATATGTGGGTCAGATCTATATGGCAGGAGCTGCTGTGGGGCACATGTGGGTCAGACCTATGGGGCAGGAGCTACTGTGGGTCAGATTTATGAGTCAGGAGCTGCTGTGTGGCTGATGTGGGTCAGATCTATGGAGCAGGAGCTGCTGTGGGGCATATGTGGGTCAGACCTATGGGGCAGAGCTGCTCTTGGGAACATGTGGGTCAGATCTATGGGGCAGGAGCTGCTGTGGGGCTGATGTGGGTTAGATCTATAGGGCAGGAGCTGCTGTGCGACAGATGTGGGTCAGATCTATGGGGCAGGAGCTGCTGTGCGACAGATGTGGGTCAGATCTATGGGGCAGGAGCTGCTGTGCGACAGATGTGGGTCAGATCTATGGGGCAGGAGCTGCTGTGGGGCTGATGTGGGTCAGACCCTTGGGGCTGAAGCTGCTGTGGGTCATATCTATTGGGCAGCAGCTGCTTTAATTTTGATGTGTGTCAGATCTATGGGGCAGGAGCTGCTGTGGGGCTGATGTGGGTCAGATCTATGGGGCAGGAGCTGCTGTGGGGCTGATGTGGGTCAGATCTATGGGGCAGGAGCTACTGTGGGGCTGATGGGGGTCAGATCTATGGGGCAGGAGCTACTGTGGGGCTGATGTTGGTCTCATCTATGGGGCAGGAGCTGCTGTGCGACAGATGTGGGTCAGATCTATGGGGCAGGTACTGCTGTGCGACATATGTGGGTCAGATCTATGGGGCAGGATCTGCTGTGGGGCTGATGTGGGAAAGATCTATGGGGCAGGAGATGCTTTGGGGCAGATGTGGGTCAGATCTATGGGGCAGGAGCTACTGTGGGGCTGATGTTGGTCTGTTCTATCGGGCAGGAGCTGCTGCGGGGCTGATTTGTGTAAGATCTATGGGGCAGGAGCTGTTGTGGAGCTGATGGGGGTCAGATCTATGGGGCAGGAGATGCTGTGGGTCAGATCTATGGGGCAGGAGCTGCTGTGGGGAACATGTGGGTCAGGTCTATGGGGCAGGAGCTGCTGTTGGGCAGATGTGGGTCAGATCTATGGGTCAGCAGCTGCTGTGGGTCTGATGTGGGTCAGATCTATGGGGCAGGAGCTGCTGTTGGGCTGATGTGGGTAATATCTATGGGGCAGGAACAGATGTGGGCCTGATGTTGGTCAGATTTATTGAGCAGGAGCTGCTGTGTTGCAGATGTGGGTAAGATCTATGGTGCAGGAGCTGCTGTGGGGCAGATGTGGGTCAGATCTATGGGGCAGGAGCTGCTGTGGCGCTGATGTGGGTCAGAGCTATGGGGCCGGAGCTGCAGTGGGGCCGATGGGGGTCAGATCTATGGGGCAGGAGCTACTGTGGGGCTGATGTGGGTCAAATCAATGGGGCAGAGCTGCTCTTGGGAACATGTGGGTCAGATCTATGGGGCAGGAACAGCTGTGGGGCTGATGTGGGTTAGATCAATGGGGCAGGAGCTGTTGTGGGGCTGATGGGGGTCAGATCTATGGGGCAGGAGCTACTGTGGGTCTGATGGGGGTCAGATCTATGGGGCAGGAGCTACTGTGGGGCTGATGTTGGTCTCATCTATGGGGCAGGAGCTGCTGTGCGACAGATGTCGGTCAGATCTATGGGGCAGGTGCTGCTGTGCGACATATGTGGGTCAGATCTATGGGGCAGGGTCTGCTGTGGGGCTGATGTTGGTCTGATCTATGGGGCAGGAGATGCTTTGAGGCAGATGTGTGTCAGATCTATGGGGCAGGAGCTGCTGTGGGGCAGATGTGGGTTAGATCTATGGGGCAGGAGATGTTGTGGGGCTGATGGGGTCAGATCTATGGGGCAGGAGCTACTGTGGGGCTGATGTTGGTGTGATCTATGGGGCAGGAGCTGCTGTGGGGTAGATGTGGGTTAGATCTATGGGGCAGGAGCTGTTGTGGGGCTGATGGGGGTCAGATCTATGGGGCAGGAGATGCTGTGTGTCAGATCTATGGGGCAGGAGCTGCTGTGGGGAACATGTGGGTCAGGTCTATGGGGCAGGAGCTGCTGTGGGGCAGATGTGGGTCAGTTCTATTGGGCAGGAGCTGCTGTGGGGCTGATGTGGGAAAGATCTATGGGTCAGCAGCTGCTGTGGGGCAGATGTGGGTCAGATCTATGGGTCAGCAGCTGCTGTGGGTCTGATGTGGGTCAGATCTATGGGGCAGGAGCTGCTGTGGGGCTGCTGTGGGTCATATCTATGGGGCAGGATCTGCTGTGGGGCAGATTTGGGTCAGATCTATGGGGCAGGAGCTGCTGTGGGGCTGATGTGGGTCAGATCTATGGGGCAGGAGCTGCTGTGTGGCAAATGTGGGTCAGATCTATGGGGCAGGAGCTGCTTTGGGTCAGATCTATGGGGCAGGAACAGATGTGGGCCTGATGTTGGTCAGATTTATAGAGCAGGAGCTGCTGTGTTGCAGATGTGGGTCAGATCTATGGTGCAGGAGCTGCTGTGGGGCAGATGTAGGGCATATCTATGGGGCAGGAGCTGCTGTGAGGCTGATGGGTGTTGGATCTATGGGGAGGAGCTGCTGTGGTGTAGATGTGGGTCAGATCTATGGGGCAGGAGCTGCTGTGGGGCTGATGTGGGTTAGATCTATGGGGCAGGAGCTGCTGTGTGGCAGATGTGGGTCAGTTCTATGGGGCAGGAGCTGCTGTGGGGCTGATGTGGGTTAGATCTATAGGGCAGGATCTGCTGTGGGGCTGATGTGGGTCAGATCTATGGGGCAGGAGCTACTGTGAGGCTGATGTGGGTCAGATCTATGGGGCAGGAGCTGTTGTGGGGCTGATGTGGGTTAGATCTATGGGGCAGGAGCTGCTGTGGGGCTGATGTGGGAAAGATCTATGGGGCAGGAGATGCTTTGGGGCAGATGTGGGTCAGATTGATGGGGCAGGAGCTGCTGTGGGGATGTTGTGGGTCAGATCCTTGGGGCTGAAGCTGCTGTGGGTCATATCTATTGGGCAGCAGCTGCTTTACATATGATGTGGGTCAGATCTATGGGGCAGGAGCTGTTGTGGGGCTGATGGGGTCAGATCTATGGGGCAGGAGCTACTGTGGGGCTGATGTTGGTCTGATCTATAAGGCAGGAGCTGCTGTGGGGAACATGTGGGTCAGGTCTATGGGGCAGGAGCTGCTGTGGGGCAGATCTATGGGGCAGGAACAGCTGTGGGCCTGATGTTGGTCAGATTTATGGAGCAGGAGCTGCTGTGTTGCAGATGTGGGTCAGATCTATGGTGCAGGAGCTGCTGTGGGGCAGATGTAGGGCTTATCTATGGGGCAGGAGCTGCTGTGAGGCTGATGGGTGTTAGATCTATGGGGAGGAGCTGCTGTGGTTCAGATGTGGGTCAGAGCTATGGGGCAGGAGCTGCTGTGTGGCAGATGTGGGTAAGATCTATGGTGTAGGAGCTGCTGTGGGGCTGCTGTGGGTCAGATCTATGGGGCAGGAGCTGCTGTGGTTAAGATCTATTTGGCAGGATCTGCTGTGGGGCAGTTTTGGGTCAGATCTATGGGGCAGGAGCGGCAGTGGAGATGATGTACGTCAGATCTATGGGGCAGGAGCTGCTGTGGGGCTGCTGTGGGTTAGATCTATGGGGCAGGAGCTGTTGTGGGTCATATCTATTGGGCAGCAGCTGCTTTACATATGATGTGTGTCAGATCTATGGGGCCGGAGCTGCAGTGGGGCTGATGGGGGTCAGATCTATGGGGCAGGAGCTACTGTGGGGCTGATGTGGGTCAAATCAATGGGGCAGAGCTGCTCTTGGGAACATGTGGGTCAGATCTATGGGGCAGGAGATGCTGTGGGTCAGATCTATGGGGCAGGAGCTGCTGTGGGGAACATGTGGGTCAGGTCAATGGGGCAGGAGCTGCTGTGGTGCAGATGTGGGCAGATCTATGGGGCAGGAGCTGCTGTGGGTCAGATCTATGGGGCAGGAACAGATGTGGGCCTGATGTTGGTAAGATTTATGGAGCAGGATCTGCTGTGTTGCAGATGTGGGTCAGATCTATGTTGCAGGAGCTGCTGTGGGGCAGATGTAGGGCATATCTATGGGGCAGGAGCTGCTGTGAGGCTGATGGGTGTTAGATCTATGGGGAGGAGCTGCTGTGGTGCAGATGTGGGTCAGAGCTATGGGGCAGGAGCTGCTGTGGGGCAGAAGTGGGTAAGATCTATGGGGTAGGAGCTGCTGTGGGGCAGATGTGGGTCAGATCTATGGTGTAGGAGCTGCTGTGGGGCTGATGTGGGTCAGATCTATGGGGCAGGAGCTGCTGTGGTTAAGATCTATTTGGCAGGATCTGCTGTGGGGCAGATTTGTTTAAGATCTATGGGGCAGGAGCTGCAGTGGAGATGATGTACGTCAGATCTATGGGGTAGGAGCTGCTGTGGGGCTGCTGTGGGTTAGATCTATGGGGCAGGAGCTGTTGTGGGTCATATCTATTGGGCAGCAGCTGCTTTACATATGATGTGGGTCAGATCTATGGGGCCGGAGCTGCAGTCGGGCTGATGGGGGTCAGATCTATGGGGCAGGAGCTACTGTGGGGCTGATGTGGGTCAAATCAATGGGGCAGAGCTGCTCTTGGGAACATGTGTGTCAGATCTATGGGGCAGGAGCTGCTGTGGGGCTGATGTGGGTCAGATCTATAGGGCAGGAGCTGCTGTGCGACAGATGTGGGTCAGATCTATGGGGCAGGATCTGCTGTGGGGCTGATGTGGGTCAGATCCTTGGGGCTGAAGCTGCTGTGGGTCATATCTATTGGGCAGCAGCTGCTTTACATATGATGTGTGTCAGATCTATGGGGCAGGAGCTGCTGTGGGGCTGATGTGGGTTAGATCTATGGGGCAGGAGATGCTGTGGGTCAGATCTATAGGGCAGGAGCTGCTGTGGGGAACATGTGGGTCAGGTCTATGGGGCAGGAGCTGCTGTTGGGCAGATGTGGGTCAGATCTATGCGTCAGCAGCTGCTTTGGGTCTGATGTGGGTCAGATCTATGGGGCAGGAGCTGCTGTGGGGCTGATGTGGGTAATATCTATATGGCAGGAAAAGATGTGGGCCTGATGTTGGTCAGATTTATGGAGCAGGAGCTGCTGTGTTGCAGATGTGGGTCAGATCTATGGCGCAGGAGCTGCTGTGGGGCAGATGTAGGGCATATCTATGGGGCAGGAGCTGCTGTGAGGCTGATGGGTGTTAGATCTATGGGGAGGAGCTGCTGTATTGCAGATGTGGGTCAGAGCTATGGGGCAGGAGCTGCTGTGGGGCAGAAGTGGGTAAGATCTATGGGGTAGGAGATGGTGTGTGGCAGATGTGGGTCAGATCTATGGTGTAGGAGCTGCTGTGGGGCTGATGTGGGTCAGATCTATGGGGCAGGAGCTGCTGTGGTTAAGATCTATTTGGCAGGATCTGCTGTGGGGCAGATTTGTTTCAGATCTATGGGGCAGGAGCTGCTGTGTGGCAAATGTGGGTCAGATCTATGGGGCAGGAGCTGCTGTGGGTCAGATCTATGGGGCAGGAACAGATGTGGGCCTGATGTTGGTCAGATTTATGGAGCAGGAGCTGCTGTGTTGCAGATGTGGGTCAGATCTATGGTGCAGGAGCTGCTGTGGGGCAGATGTAGGGCTTATCTATGGGGCAGGAGCTGCTGTGAGGCTGATGGGTGTTAGATCTATGGGGAGGAGCTGCTGTGGTGCAGATGTGGGTCAGAGCTATGGGGCAGGAGCTGCTGTGTGGCAGATGTGGGTACGATCTATGGTGTAGGAGCTGCTGTGGGGCTGATGTTGGTCAGATCTATGGGGCAGGAGATGCTTTGGGGCAGATTTTAGTCAGATCTATGGGGCAGGAGTTGCTGTGGGTCTGATGTGGGTCAGATCCTTGGGGCTGAAGCTGCTGTGGGTCATATCTATTGGGCAGCAGCTGCTTTACATATGATGTGTGTCAGATCTATGGGGCAGGAGCTGCTGTGTGGCAAATGTGGGTCAGATCTATGGGGCAGGAGCTGCTGTGGGTCAGATCTATGGGGCAGGAACAGATGTGGGCCTGATGTTGGTCAGATTTATGGAGCAGGAGCTGCTGTGTTGCAGATGTGGGTCAGATCTATGGTGCAGGAGCTGCTGTGGGGCAGATGTAGGGCTTATCTATGGGGCAGGAGCTGCTGTGAGGCTGATGGGTGTTAGATCTATGGGGAGGAGCTGCTGTGGTTCAGATGTGGGTCAGAGCTATGGGGCAGGAGCTGCTGTGTGGCAGATGTGGGTACGATCTATCGTGTAGGAGCTGCTGTGGGGCTGATGTGGGTCAGATCTATGGGGCAGGAGATGCTTTGGGGCAGATTTTAGTCAGATCTATGGGACAGGAGTTGCTGTGGGTCTGATGTGGGTCAGATCCTTGGGGCTGAAGCTGCTGTGGGTCATATCTATTGGGCAGCAGCTGCTTTACATATGATGTGTGTCAGATCTATGGGGCAGGAGCTGCTCGGCGGCGGCTGCTAGAGGTCGCTGCCTATGCGGCTCGCCTAGGTCGGCACGGTCTACCCGGCTCAGGGCGTGCCGTGCTGCTCGGCGGCCGCTGCTAGAGGTCGCTGCCTATGCGGCTTGACTAGGTCGGCACGGTCTACCCGGCTCAGGGCGTGCCGTGCTGCTCGGCGGCGGCTGCTAGAGGTCACTGCCTATGCGGCTCTATTAGGTCGGTACAGTCTACCCGGCTCCGAGCGGGCCGTGGTGCTCCGCGGCGGCCGCTAGAGGTCTCTGCCTATGCGGCTTGACTAGGTCGGCACGGTCTACCCGGCTCCGAGCGGGCCGTGGTGCTCGGCGGCGGCTGCTAGAGGTCTCTGCCTATGCGGCTCGACTAGGTCGGCACGGTCTACCCGGCTCCGAGCGGGCCGTGGTGCTCAGCGGCGTCTACTAGAGGTCGCTGCCTATGCGGCTCGCCTAGGTCGGCATGGTCTACCCGGCTCCGAGCGAGCCGTGGTGCTCGGCGGCGGCTGCTAGAGGTCGCTGCCTATGCGGCTCGCCTAGGTCGGCACGGTCTACCCGGCTCAGGGCGTGCCGTGCTGCTCGGCGGCCGCTGCTAGAGGTCGCTGCCTATGCGGCTTGACTAGGTCGGCACGGTCTACCCGGCTCAGGGCGTGCCGTGCTGCTCGGCGGCGGCTGCTAGAGGTCACTGCCTATGCGGCTCTATTAGGTCGGTACAGTCTACCCGGCTCCGAGCGGGCCGTGGTGCTCCGCGGCGGCCGCTAGAGGTCTCTGCCTATGCGGCTTGACTAGGTCGGCACGGTCTACCCGGCTCCGAGCGGGCCGTGGTGCTCGGCGGCGGCTGCTAGAGGTCTCTGCCTATGCGGCTCGACTAGGTCGGCACGGTCTACCCGGCTCCGAGCGGGCCGTGGTGCTCGGCGGCGGCTGCTAGAGGTCTCTGCCTATGCGGCTCGACTAGGTCGGCACGGTCTACCCGGCTCCGAGCGGGCCGTGGTGCTCGGCGGCGGCTGCTAGAGGTCGCTGCCTATGTGGCTCGACTAGGTCGGCACGGTCTACCCGGCTCCGAGCAGGCCGTGGTGCTCGGCGGCGGCTGCTAGAGGTCGCTGCCTATGCAGCTCGCCTAGGTCGGCAAGGTCTTCCCGGCTCCGAGCGGACCGTGGTGCTCGGCGGCGGCTGCTAGAGGTCGCTGCCTATGCAGCTCGCCTAGGTCGGCACGGTCTACCCGGCTCCGAGCGGGCCGTGGTGCTCGGCGGCGGCTAGGGGTCGCTTCCCGTGCCTCTTGCGTGTAGCTGCCAGGTCTACCCGCTTTCGGCTAGGCTTTGCAGCCCTGTGAGATGGGGGGGCGCTAAAGCTTCGGAGCTTGCTGGGGGGTCGCTGTAGTTTCTTACCTACCGCTACGTCGACGTAGAGCGCCGCTTACCCTCGGCGCCGCTGCCGGTAGTCGGCGCCGTTCTTTTCCGAAGCCGTTTTTTCTTACGCCTTCCGTTTTCGTCTGCAGGAGCGAGCGCGTGCTCGTCTCCAGAGGCGGCAACGAGCGGGCGCAGGCGAGCGCGGTTGAGCGCCGGGCTGTGGATTTTTTCGGTTGCAGCTTCCCGCCGCTCTTTCGCCATCCCTCGCTACGCGGCCTGCCCGCAGTCCGGATTTCCGGCTCGAACGGACCCTGCTCAAGTGCGCCGGCACGGTCCAACCGCTCCCGGCGGGCACCGCTCGGCTCGGACGTTCCTCGGAATCAGCCAAATGTCGCTCCCGTGGCGTCTCCGCAGGCAAAAACGCATAGCCGGCGCCGCAAAGCTCGCGAGCCGCACCGAGCCGGGGAAACCGTGCCGTGGAGCAGCTGTGGGGCTGATGTGGGTCAGATCTATGGGGTAGGAGCTGCTGTGCGGCTGATGTGGGAAAGATCTATGGGGCAGGAGATGCTTTGGGGCAGATGTTGGTCAGATCTATGGGGCAGGAGTTGCTGTGGGGCTGATGTGTGTCAGATCCTTGGGGCTGAAGCTGCTGTGGGTCATATCTATTGGGCAGGAGCTGCTTTACATATGATGTGTGACAGATCTATGGGGCAGGAGCTGCTGTGGGGCTGATGTGGGTTAGATCTATGGGGCAGGAGCTGTTGTGGGGCTGATGGGGGTCAGATCTATGGGGCAGGAGCTACTGTGGGGCACATGTGGGTCAGACCTACGGGGCAGAAGCTGAAGAGGGGATGATGTAAGTCAGATCTATGGGGCAGGAGTTGCTGTGGGGCAGATGAGGGACATATCTATGGTGCAAAATCTGCTGTTGGACTGATGTGGGACAGATCTATGAGTTTGGAGCTGCTGTGGGGCTGATGTGGGTCAGATCTATGGGGCAGGAGCTGCTGTGGGTCAGATCTATGGGGCAGGAACAGATGTGGGCCTGATGTTGGTCAGATTTATGGAGCAGGAGCTGCTGTGTTGCAGATGTGGGTCAGATCTATGGTGCAGGAGCTGCTGTGGGGCAGATATAGGGCATATCTATGGGGCAGGAGCTGCTGTGAGGCTGATGGGTGTTAGATCTATGGGGAGGAGCTGCTGTGGTGCAGATGTGGGTCAGAGCTATGGGGCAGGAGCTGCTGTGTGGCAGATGTGGGTCAGATCTATGGTGTAGGAGTTGCTGTGGGGCTGATGTGGGTCAGATCTATGGGGCAGGAGCTGCTGTGGTTAAGATCTATTTGGCAGGATCTGCTGTGGGGCAGATTTGGGTCAGATCTATGGGGCAGGAGCTGCTGTGTGGCAAATGTGGGTCAGATCTATGGGGCAGGAGCTGCTGTGGGGCAGATGTAGGGCTTATCTATGGGGCAGGAGCTGCTGTGAGGCTGATGGGTGTTAGATCTATGGGGAGGAGCTGCTGTGGTGCAGATGTGGGTCAGAGCTATGGGGCAGGAGCTGCTGTGTGGCAGATGTGGGTCAGATCTATGGTGTAGGAGCTGCTGTGGGGCTGATGTGGGTCAGATCTATGGGGCAGGAGCTGCTGTGGTTAAGATCTATTTGGCAGGATCTGCTGTGGGGCAGATTTGGGTGAGATCTATGGGGCAGGAGCTGCAGTGGAGATGATGTACGTCAGATCTATGGGGCAGGAGCTGCTGTGGGGCTGCTGTGGGTTAGATCTATGGGGCAGGAGCTGTTGTGGGTCATATCTATTGGGCAGCAGCTGCTTTACATATGATGTGTGTCAGATCTATGGGGCCGGAGCTGCAGTGGGGCTGATGGGGGTCAGACCTATGGGGCAGGAGCTACTGTGGGTCTGAAGTGGGTCAAATCAATGGGGCAGAGCTGCTCTTGGGAACATGTGGGTCAGATCTATGGGGCAGGGGCTGCTGTGGGGCTGATGTGGGTCAGATCTATGGGGCAGGAGCTACTGTGGGGCTGATGTTAGTCTGATCTATGGGGCAGGAGCTGTTGTGGGGCTGATGGGGGTCAGATCTATGGGGCAGGAGCAACTGTGGGTCAGATTTATGAGTCAGGAGCTGCTGTGTGGCTGATCTGGGTCAGATCTATGGGGCAGGAGCTGCTGTGGGGCATATGTGGGTCAGATCTATATGGCAGGAGCTGCTGTGGGGCACATGTGGGTCAGACCTATGGGGCAGGAGTTGCTGTGGGGCAGATGAGGGACATATCTATGGTGCAAAATCTGCTGTTGGACTGATGTGGGTCAGATCTATGAGTTTGGAGCTGCTGTGGGGCACGTGTGGGTCAGATCTATGGGCCAGGAGCTGCTGTGGGTCTGATGTGGGACAGATCTATGGGGCAGGAGCTGCTGTGGGGCTGCTGTGGGTTAGATCTATGGGGCCGGAGCTGTTGTGGGTCATATCTATTGGGCAGCAGCTGCTTTACATATGATGTGTGTCAGATCTATGGGGCCGGAGCTGCAGTGGGGCCGATGGGGGTCAGATCTATGGGGCAGGAGCTACTCTGGGGCTGATGTGGGTCAAATCAATGGGGCAGAGCTGCTCTTGGGAACATGTGGGTCAGATCTATGGGGCAGGAGATGCTGTGGGTCAGATCTATGGGGCAGGAGCTGCTGTGGGGCTGATGTGGGTCAGATCTATGTGGCAGGAGCTGCTGTGGGGCAGATGTGGGTCAGATCTATGGGTCAGCAGCTGCTGTGGGTCTGCTGTGGGTCAGATCTATGGTGCAGGATCTGCTGTGGGTCAGATCTATGGGGCAGGAACAGATGTGGGCCTGATGTTGGTCAGATTTATAGAGCAGGAGCTGCTGTGTTGCAGATGTGGGTCAGATCTATGGGGCAGGAGCTGCTGTGGGGCTGATGTGTGTCAGATCCTTGGGGCTGAAGCTGCTGTGGGTCATATCTATTGGGCAGCAGCTGCTTTACATATGATGTGTGTCAGATCTATGGGGCAGGAGCTGCTGTGGGGCTGATGTGGGTCAGATCTATGGGGCAGGAGCTGCTGTGGTTAAGATCTATTTGGCAGGATCTGCTGTGGGGCAGATTTGGGTCAGATCTATGGGGCAGGAGCTGCAGTGGAGATGATGTACATCAGATCTATGGGGTAGGAGCTGCTGTGGGGCTGCTGTGGGTTAGATCTATGGGGCAGGAGCTGTTGTGGGTCATATCTATTGGGCAGCAGCTGCTTTACATATGATGTGTGTCAGATCTATGGGGCCGGAGCTGCTGTGGGTCTGATGTGGGACAGATCTATGGGGCAGGAGCTACTCTGGGGCTCATGTGGGTCAAATCAATGGGGCAGAGCTGCTCTTGGGAACATGTGGGTCAGATCTATGGGGCAGGAGCTGCTGTGGGGCTGATGTGGGTCAGATCTATGTGGCAGGAGCTGCTGTGGGGCAGATGTGGGTCAGATCTATGGGTCAGCAGCTGCTGTGGGTCTGCTGTGGGTCAGATCTATGGGGCAGGAGCTGCTGTGGGTCAGATCTATGGGGCAGGAACAGATGTGGGCCTGATGTTGGTCAGATTTATAGAGCAGGAGCTGCTGTGTTGCAGATGTGGGTCAGATCTATGGGGCAGGAGCTGCTGTGGGGCTGATGTGGGTCAGATCCTTGGGGCTGAAGCTGCTGTGGGTCATATCTATTGGGCAGCAGCTGCTTTACATATGATGTGTGTCAGATCTATGGGGCAGGAGCTGCTGTGGGGCTGATGTGGGTCAGATCTATGGGGCAGGAGCTGCTGTGGTTAAGATCTATTTGGCAGGATCTGCTGTGGGGCAGATTTGGGTCAGATCTATGGGGCAGGAGCTGCAGTGGAGATGATGTACATCAGATCTATGGGGTAGGAGCTGCTGTGGGGCTGCTGTGGGTTAGATCTATGGGGCAGGAGCTGTTGTGGGTCATATCTATTGGGCAGCAGCTGCTTTACATATGATGTGTGTCAGATCTATGGGGCCGGAGCTGCAGTGGGGCTGATGGGGGTCAGATCTCTGGGGCAGGAGCTACTGTGGGGCTGATGTGGGTCAAATCAATGGGGCAGAGCTGCTCTTGGGAACATGTGGGTCAGATCTATGGGGCAGGAGCTGCTGTGGGGCTGATGTGGGTTAGATCTATGGGGCAGGAGCTGTTGTGGGGATGATGGGGGTCAGATCTATGGGGCAGGAGCTGTTGTGGGGCTGATGGGGGTCAGATCTATGGGGCAGGAGCTGCTGTGGGGCTGATGTGGGTTAGATCTATGGGGCAGGAGCTGTTGTGGGGCTGATGGGGGTCAGATCTATGGGGCAGGAGCTGCTGTGGGGCTGATGTGGGTAATATCTATGGGGCAGGAACAGATGTGGGCCTGATGTTGGTCAGATTTATGGAGCAGGAGCTGCTGTGTTGCAGATGTGGGTCAGATCTATGGTGCAGGAGCTGCTGTGGGGCAGATGTAGGGCTTATCTATGGGGCAGGAGCTGCTGTGAGGCTGATGGTTGTTAGATCTATGGGGAGGAGCTGCTGTGGTGCAGATGTGGGTCAGAGCTATGGGGCAGGAGCTGCAGTGGGGCCGATGGGGGTCAGATCTATGGGGCAGGAGCTACTGTGGGGCTGATGTGGGTCAAATCAATGGGGCAGAGCTGCTCTTGGGAACATGTGGGTCAGATCTATGGGGCAGGAGCTGCTGTGGGGCTGATGTGGGTCAGATCTATAGGGCAGGAGCTGCTGTGCGACAGATGTGGTTCAGATCTATGGGGCAGGAGCTGCTGTGGGGCTGATGTGGGTCAGATCCTTGGGGCTGAAGCTGCTGTGGGTCATATCTATTGGGCAGCAGCTGATTTACATATGATGTGTGTCAGATCTATGGGGCAGGAGCTGCTGTGGGGCTGATGTGGGTTATATCTATGGGGCAGGAGCTACTGTGGGGCTGATGTTGGTCTCATCTATGGGGCAGGAGCTGCTGTGCGACAGATGTCGGTCAGATCTATGGGGCAGGTGCTGCTGTGCGACATATGTGGGTCAGATCTATGGGGCAGGATCTGCTGTGGGGCTGATGTTGGTCTGATGTATGGGGCAGGAGATGCTTTGGGGCAGATGTGGGTTAGATCTATGGGGCAGGAGATGTTGTGGGGCTGATGGGGTCAGATCTATGGGGCAGGAGCTGTTGTGGGGCTGATGGGGGTCAGATCTATGGGGCAGGAGATGCTGTGTGTCAGATCTATGGGGCAGGAGCTGCTGTGGGGAACATGTGGGTCAGGTCTATGGGGCAGGAGCTGCTGTGGGGCAGATGTGGGTCAGTTCTATGGGTCAGCAGCTGCTGTGGGTCTGTTGTGGGTCAGATCTATGGGGCAGGAGCTGCTGTGGGGCAGATATAGGGCATATCTATGGGGCAGGAGCTGCTGTGAGGCTGATGGGTGTTAGATCTATGGGGAGGAGCTGCTGTGGTGCAGATGTGGGTCAGAGCTATGGGGCAGGAGCTGCTGTGTGGCAGATGTGGGTCAGATCTATGGTGTAGGAGTTGCTGTGGGGCTGATGTGGGTCAGATCTATGGGGCAGGAGCTGCTGTGGTTAAGATCTATTTGGCAGGATCTGCTGTGGGGCAGATTTGGGTCAGATCTATGGGGCAGGAGCTGCTGTGTGGCAAATGTGGGTCAGATCTATGGGGCAGGAGCTGCTGTGGAGATGATGTACGTCAGATCTATGGGGCAGGAGCTGCTGTGGGGCTGCTGTGGGTTAGATCTATGGGGCAGGAGCTGTTGTGGGTCATATCTATTGGGCAGCAGCTGCTTTACATATGATGTGTGTCAGATCTATGGGGCCGGAGCTGCAGTGGTGCTGATGGGGGTCAGACCTATGGGGCAGGAGCTACTGTGGGTCTGAAGTGGGTCAAATCAATGGGGCAGAGCTGCTCTTGGGAACATGTGGGTCAGATCTATGGGGCAGGGGCTGCTGTGGGGCTGATGTGGGTCAGATCTATGGGGCAGGAGCTACTGTGGGGCTGATGTTAGTCTGATCTATGGGGCAGGAACTGCTGCGGGGCTGATTTGGGTCAGATCTATGTGGCAGGAGCTGCTGTGGGGCTGATGTGGGTTAGATCTATGGGGCAGGAGCTGTTGTGGGGCTGATGGGGGTCAGATCTATGGGGCAGGAGCAACTGTGGGTCAGATTTATGAGTCAGGAGCTGCTGTGTGGCTGATCTGGGTCAGATCTATGGGGCAGGAGCTGCTGTGGGGCATATGTGGGTCAGATCTATATGGCAGGAGCTGCTGTGGGGCACATGTGGGTCAGACCTATGGGGCAGGAGTTGCTGTGGGGCAGATGAGGGACATATCTATGGTGCAAAATCTGCTGTTGGACTGATGTGGGTCAGATCTATGAGTTTGGAGCTGCTGTGGGGCACGTGTGGGTCAGATCAATGGGCCAGGAGCTGCTGTGGGTCTGATGTGGGACAGATCTATGGGGCAGGAGCTGCTGTGGGGCTGCTGTGGGTTAGATCTATGGGGCAGGAGCTGTTGTGGGTCATATCTATTGGGCAGCAGCTGCTTTACATATGATGTGTGTCAGATCTATGGGGCCGGAGCTGCAGTGGGGCCGATGGGGGTCAGATCTATGGGGCAGGAGCTACTCTGGGGCTGATGTGGGTCAAATCAATGGGGCAGAGCTGCTCTTGGGAACATGTGGGTCAGATCTATGGGGCAGGAGCTGCTGTGGGGCTGATGTGGGTCAGATCTATAGGGCAGGAGCTGCTGTGCGACAGATGTGGTTCAGATCTATGGGGCAGGAGCTGCTGTGGGGCTGATGTGGGTCAGATCCTTGGGGCTGAAGCTGCTGTGGGTCATATCTATTGGGCAGCAGCTGATTTACATATGATGTGTGTCAGATCTATGGGGCAGGAGCTGCTGTGGGGCTGATGTGGGTTATATCTATGGGGCAGGAGCTACTGTGGGGCTGATGTTGGTCTCATCTATGGGGCAGGAGCTGCTGTGCGACAGATGTCGGTCAGATCTATGGGGCAGGTGCTGCTGTGCGACATATGTGGGTCAGATCTATGGGGCAGGATCTGCTGTGGGGCTGATGTTGGTCTGATGTATGGGGCAGGAGATGCTTTGGGGCAGATGTGGGTTAGATCTATGGGGCAGGAGATGTTGTGGGGCTGATGGGGTCAGATCTATGGGGCAGGAGCTGTTGTGGGGCTGATGGGGGTCAGATCTATGGGGCAGGAGATGCTGTGTGTCAGATCTATGGGGCAGGAGCTGCTGTGGGGAACATGTGGGTCAGGTCTATGGGGCAGGAGCTGCTGTGGGGCAGATGTGGGTCAGTTCTATGGGTCAGCAGCTGCTGTGGGTCTGTTGTGGGTCAGATCTATGGGGCAGGAGCTGCTGTGGGGCAGATATAGGGCATATCTATGGGGCAGGAGCTGCTGTGAGGCTGATGGGTGTTAGATCTATGGGGAGGAGCTGCTGTGGTGCAGATGTGGGTCAGAGCTATGGGGCAGGAGCTGCTGTGTGGCAGATGTGGGTCAGATCTATGGTGTAGGAGTTGCTGTGGGGCTGATGTGGGTCAGATCTATGGGGCAGGAGCTGCTGTGGTTAAGATCTATTTGGCAGGATCTGCTGTGGGGCAGATTTGGGTCAGATCTATGGGGCAGGAGCTGCTGTGTGGCAAATGTGGGTCAGATCTATGGGGCAGGAGCTGCTGTGGAGATGATGTACGTCAGATCTATGGGGCAGGAGCTGCTGTGGGGCTGCTGTGGGTTAGATCTATGGGGCAGGAGCTGTTGTGGGTCATATCTATTGGGCAGCAGCTGCTTTACATATGATGTGTGTCAGATCTATGGGGCCGGAGCTGCAGTGGTGCTGATGGGGGTCAGACCTATGGGGCAGGAGCTACTGTGGGTCTGAAGTGGGTCAAATCAATGGGGCAGAGCTGCTCTTGGGAACATGTGGGTCAGATCTATGGGGCAGGGGCTGCTGTGGGGGTGATGTGGGTCAGATCTATGGGGCAGGAGCTACTGTGGGGCTGATGTTAGTCTGATCTATGGGGCAGGAACTGCTGCGGGGCTGATTTGGGTCAGATCTATGTGGCAGGAGCTGCTGTGGGGCTGATGTGGGTTAGATCTATGGGGCAGGAGCTGTTGTGGGGCTGATGGGGGTCAGATCTATGGGGCAGGAGCAACTGTGGGTCAGATTTATGAGTCAGGAGCTGCTGTGTGGCTGATCTGGGTCAGATCTATGGGGCAGGAGCTGCTGTGGGGCATATGTGGGTCAGATCTATATGGCAGGAGCTGCTGTGGGGCACATGTGGGTCAGACCTATGGGGCAGGAGTTGCTGTGGGGCAGATGAGGGACATATCTATGGTGCAAAATCTGCTGTTGGACTGATGTGGGTCAGATCTATGAGTTTGGAGCTGCTGTGGGGCACGTGTGGGTCAGATCAATGGGCCAGGAGCTGCTGTGGGTCTGATGTGGGACAGATCTATGGGGCAGGAGCTGCTGTGGGGCTGCTGTGGGTTAGATCTATGGGGCAGGAGCTGTTGTGGGTCATATCTATTGGGCAGCAGCTGCTTTACATATGATGTGTGTCAGATCTATGGGGCCGGAGCTGCAGTGGGGCCGATGGGGGTCAGATCTATGGGGCAGGAGCTACTCTGGGGCTGATGTGGGTCAAATCAATGGGGCAGAGCTGCTCTTGGGAACATGTGGGTCAGATCTATGGGGCAGGAGATGCTGTGGGTCAGATCTATGGGGCAGGAGCTGCTGTGGGGCTGATGTGGGTCAGATCTATGTGGCAGGAGCTGCTGTGGGGCAGATGTGGGTCAGATCTATGGGTCAGCAGCTGCTGTGGGTCTGCTGTGGGTCAGATCTATGGGGCAGGAGCTGCTGTGGGTCAGATCTATGGGGCAGGAACAGATGTGGGCCTGATGTTGGTCAGATTTATAGAGCAGGAGCTGCTGCGTTGCAGATGTGGGTCAGATCTATGGGGCAGGAGCTGCTGTGGGGCTGATGTGGGTCAGATCCTTGGGGCTGAAGCTGCTGTGGGTCATATCTATTGGGCAGCAGCTGCTTTACATATGATGTGTGTCAGATCTATGGGGCAGGAGCTGCTGTGGGGCTGATGTGGGTCAGATCTATGGGGCAGGAGCTGCTGTGGTTAAGATCTATTTGGCAGGATCTGCTGTGGGGCAGATTTGGGTCAGATCTATGGGGCAGGAGCTGCAGTGGAGATGATGTACATCAGATCTATGGGGTAGGAGCTGCTGTGGGGCTGCTGTGGGTTAGATCTATGGGGCAGGAGCTGTTGTGGGTCATATCTATTGGGCAGCAGCTGCTTTACATATGATGTGTGTCAGATCTATGGGGCCGGAGCTGCAGTGGGGCTGATGGGGGTCAGATCTCTGGGGCAGGAGCTACTGTGGGGCTGATGTGGGTCAAATCAATGAGGCAGAGCTGCTCTTGGGAACATGTGGGTCAGATCTATGGGGCAGGAGCTGCTGTGGGGCTGATGTGGGTTAGATCTATGGGGCAGGAGCTGTTGTGGGGATGATGGGGGTCAGATCTATGGGGCAGGAGCTACTGTGGGGCTGATGATGGTCTGATCTATGGGGCAGGATCTGCTGTGTGGCTGATGTGGGTTAGATCTATGGGGCAGGAGCAGTTGTGGGGCTGATGGGGGTCAGATCTATGGGGCAGGAGCTACTGTGGGTCAGATTTATGAGTCAGGAGCTGCTGTGGGGCAGATGTGGGTCAGATCTATTGTGCAGGAGCTGCTGTGGGGCTGATGTAGGTCAGATCTATGGGGCAGGAGCTGCTGTGGTTAAGATCAATTTGGCAGGATCTGCTGTGGGGAATATTTGGGTCAGATCTATGGGGCAGGAGCTGCTGTGGGGCATATGTGGGTCAGATCTATGGGGCAGGAGCTGCTGTGGGTCAGATCTATGGGGCAGGAACAGATGTGGGCCTGATGTTGGTCAGATTTATGGAGCAGGAGCTGCTGTGTGGCAGATGTGGGTCAGATCTATGGTGCAGGAGCTGCTGTGGGGCAGATGTAGGGCTTATCTATGGGGCAGGAGCTGCTGTGAGGCTGATGGTTGTTAGATCTATGGGGAGGAGCTGCTGTGGTGCAGATGTGGGTCAGAGCTATGGGGCAGGAGCTGCAGTGGGGCCGATGGGGGTCAGATCTATGGGGCAGGAGCTACTGTGGGGCTGATGTGGGTCAAATCAATGGGGCAGAGCTGCTCTTGGGAACATGTGGGTCAGATCTATGGGGCAGGAGCTGCTGTGGGGCTGATGTGGGTCAGATCTATAGGGCAGGAGCTGCTGTGCGACAGATGTGGTTCAGATCTATGGGGCAGGAGCTGCTGTGGGGCTGATGTGGGTCAGATCCTTGGGGCTGAAGCTGCTGTGGGTCATATCTATTGGGCAGCAGCTGATTTACATATGATGTGTGTCAGATCTATGGGGCAGGAGCTGCTGTGGGGCTGATGTGGGTTATATCTATGGGGCAGGAGCTACTGTGGGGCTGATGTTGGTCTCATCTATGGGGCAGGAGCTGCTGTGCGACAGATGTCGGTCAGATCTATGGGGCAGGTGCTGCTGTGCGACATATGTGGGTCAGATCTATGGGGCAGGATCTGCTGTGGGGCTGATGTTGGTCTGATGTATGGGGCAGGAGATGCTTTGGGGCAGATGTGTGTCAGATCTATGGGGCAGGAGCTGCTGTGGGGCAGATGTGGGTTAGATCTATGGGGCAGGAGATGTTGTGGGGCTGATGGGGTCAGATCTATGGGGCAGGAGCTACTGTGGGGCTGATGTTGGTGTGATCTATGGGGCAGGAGCTGCTGTGGGGTAGATGTGGGTTAGATCTATGGGGCAGGAGCTGTTGTGGGGCTGATGGGGGTCAGATCTATGGGGCAGGAGATGCTGTGTGTCAGATCTATGGGGCAGGAGCTACTGTGGGGAACATGTGGGTCAGGTCTATGGGGCAGGAGCTGCTGTGGGGCAGATGTGGGTCAGTTCTATGGGTCAGCAGCTTCTGTGGGTCTGATGTGGGTCAGATCTATGGGGCAGGAGCTGCTGTGGGTCTGTTGTGGGTCAGATCTATGGGGCAGGAGCTGCTGTGGGGCTGATGTGGGTCAGATCTATGGGTCAGCAGCTGCTGTGGGTCTGATGTGGGTCAGATCTATGGGGCAGGAGCTGCTGTGGGGCAGATATGGGTCAGATCTATGGGTCAGGAGCTGCTGTGGGGCAGATTTGGGTCAGATCTATGGGGCAGAAGCTGCTGTGGGGCTGATGTGGGTCAGATCTTTGGGGCAGGAGCTGTTGTGGGGCTGATGGGGGTCAGATCTATGGGGCAGGAGCAACTGTGGGTCAGATTTATGAGTCAGGAGCTGCTGTGTGGCTGATCTGGGTCAGATCTATGGGGCAGGAGCTGCTGTGGGGCAGATTTGGGTCAGATCTATGGGGCAGAAGCTGCTGTGGGGCTGATGTGGGTCAGATCTATGGGGCAGGAGCTGTTGTGGGGCTGATGGGGGTCAGATCTATGGGGCAGGAGCAACTGTGGGTCAGATTTATGAGTCAGGAGCTGCTGTGTGGCTGATCTGGGTCAGATCTATGGGGCAGGAGCTGCTGTGGGGCATATGTGGGTCAGATCTATATGGCAGGAGCTGCTGTGGGGCACATGTGGGTCAGACCTATGGGGCAGAGCTGCTCTTGGGAACATGTGGGTCAGATCTATGGGGCAGGAGCTGCTGTGCGACAGATGTGGGTCAGATCTATGGGGCAGGAGCTGCTGTGGGGAACATGTGGGTCAGGTCTATGGGGCAGGAGCTGCTGTGGGGCTGATGTGGGTCAGATCCTTGGAGCTGAAGCTGCTGTGGGTCATATCTATTGGGCAGCAGCTGCTTTACATATGATGTGTGTCAGATCTATGGGGCAGGAGCTGCTGTGGGGCTGATGTGGGTCAGATCTATGGGGCAGGAGCTGTTGTGGGTCAGATCTATGGGGCAGGAGCTACTGTGGGGCTGATGGGAGTCAGATCTATGGGGCAGGAGCTACTGTGGGGCTGATGGGGGTCAGATCTATGGGGCAGGAGCTACTGTGGGGCTGATGTTGGTCTCATCTATGGGGCAGGAGCTGCTGTGCGACAGATGTGGGTCAGATCTATGGGGCAGGTACTGCTGTGCGACATATGTGGGTCAGATCTATGGGGCAGGATCTGCTGAGGGGCTGATGTGGGAAAGATCTATGGGGCAGGAGATGCTTTGGGGCAGATGTGGGTCAGATCTATGGGGCAGGAGCTGCTGTGGGGGTGATGTGGGTCAGATCTATGGGGCAGGAGCTGTTGTGGGTCATATCTATTGGGCAGCAGCTGCTTTACATATGATGTGTGTCAGATCTATGGGGCAGGAGCTGCTGTGGGGCTGATGTGGGTTAGATCTATGTGGCAGGAGCTGTTGTGGGGCTGATGGGGTCAGATCTATGGGGCAGGAGCTACTGTGGGGCTGATGTTGGTCTGTTCTATGGGGCAGGAGATGCTGCGGGGCTGATTTGGGTCAGATCAATGGGGCAGGAGCTGCTGTGGGGCTGATGTGGGTTAGATCTATGGTGCAGGAGCTGCTGTGGGGCAGATGTAGGGCTTATCTATGGGGCAGGAGATGCTGTGAGGCTGATGGGTGTTAGATCTATGGGGAGGAGCTGCTGTGGTGCAGATGTGGGTCAGAGCTATGGGGCAGGAGCTGCTGTGGGGCAGATGTGGGTCAGATTTATGGTGTAGGATCTGCTGTGGGGCTGATGTGGGTCAGATCTATGGGGCAGGAGCTGCTGTGGTTAAGATCTATTTGGCAGGATCTGCTGTGGGGCAGATTTGGGTCAGATCTATGGGGCAGGAGCTGCAGTGGAGATGATGTAGGTCAGATCTATGGTGTAGGAGCTGCTGTGGGGCTGCTGTGGGTTAGATCTATGGGGCAGGAGCTGTTGTGGGTCATATCTATTGGGCAGCAGCTGCTTTACATATGATGTGTGTCAGATCTATGGGGCCGGAGCTGCAGTGGGGCTTATGGGGGTCAGATCTATGGGGCAGGAGCTACTGTGGGGCTGATGTGGGTCAAATCAATGGGGCAGAGCTGCTCTTGGGAACATGTGGGTCAGATCTATGGGGCAGGAGCTGCTGTGGGGCTGATGTGGGTCAGATCTATAGGGCAGGAGCTGCTGTGCGACAGATGTGGGTCAGATCTATGGGGCAGGAGCTGCTGTGGGGCTGACGTGGGTCAGATCCTTGGGGCTGAAGCTGCTGTGGGTCATATCTACTGGGCAGCAGCTGCTTTACATATGATGTGTGTCAGATATGTGGGGCAGGAGCTGTTGTGGGGCTGATGGGGGTCAGATCTATGAGGCAGGAGCTACTGTGGGGCTGATGTTGGTCTGATCTATGGGGCAGGAGCTGCTGCGGGGCTGATTTGGGAAAGATCTATGGGGCAGGAGATGCTTTGGGGCAGATGTGGGTCAGATCTATGGGGCAGGAGTTGCTGTGGGGCTGATGTGGGTCAGATCCTTGGGGCTGAAGCTGCTGTGGGTCATATCTATTGGGCAGCAGCTGCTTTACATATGATGTGTGTCAGATCTATGGGGCAGGAGCTGCTGTGGGGCTGATGTGGGTTAGATCTATGGGGCAGGAGCTGTTGTGGGGCTGATGGGGGTCAGATCCTTAGAGCAGGAGCTACTGTAGGGCTGATGTTGGTCTGATCTATGGGGCAGGAGCTGCTGCAGGGCTGATTTGGGTCAGATCTATGGGGCAGGAGGTGCTGTGGGGCTGATGTGGGTTAGATCTATGGGGCAGGAGCTGTTGTGGGGCTGATGGGGGTCAGATCTATGGGGCAGGAGATGCTGTGGGTCAGATCTATGGGGCAGGAGCTGCTCTGGGGAACATGTGGGTCAGGTCTATGGGGCAGGAGCTGCTGTGTGGCAGATGTGGGTCAGATCTATGGTGTAGGAGCTGCTGTGGGGCTGATGTGGGTCAGATCTATGGGGCAGGAGCTGCTGTGGTTAAGATCTATTTGGTAGGAGCTGCTGCGGGGCAGATTTGGGTCAGATCTATGGGGCAGGAGCTGCTGTGGGGCTGATGTGGGTTAGATCTATGGTGCAGGAGCTGCTGTGGGGCTGATGTGGGTCAGATCTATAGGGCAGGAGCTGCTGTGCGACAGATGTGGGTCAGATCTATGGGGCAGGAGCTGCTGTGGAGCTGATGTGGGTCAGATCTATGGGGCTGAAGCTGCTGTGGGTCATATCTACTGGGCAGCAGCTGCTTTACATATGATGTGTGTCAGATCTATGGGGCAGGAGCTGTTGTGGGGCTGATGGGGGTCAGATCTATGGGGCAGGAGCTACTGTGGGGCTGATGGGGGTTAGATCTATGGGGCAGGAGCTACTGTGGGGCTGATGGGGGTCAGATCTATGGGGCAGGAGCTACTGTGGGGCTGATGGGGGTCAGATCTATGGGGCAGGTGCTGCTGTGCGACATATGTGGGTCAGATCTATGGGGCAGGATCTGCTGTGGGGCTGATGTGGGTCAGATCTATGAGGCAGGAGCTACTGTGGGGCTGATGTTGGTCTGATCTATGGGGCAGGAGCTGCTGCGGGGCCGATTTGGGAAAGATCTATGGGGCAGGAGATGCTTTGGGGCAGATGTGGGTCAGATCTATGGGGCAGGAGTTGCTGTGGGGCTGATGTGGGTCAGATCTATGGGGCAGGAGCTGCTGTGGG
Organism: Coturnix japonica; assembly: GCF_054131305.1. Classification (NCBI taxonomy): domain Eukaryota; kingdom Metazoa; phylum Chordata; class Aves; order Galliformes; family Phasianidae; genus Coturnix; species Coturnix japonica. The sequence continues at coordinate 12,685,533 of NC_140671.1, read as the reverse complement.
TCATATCTATTGGTCAGCAGCTGCTTTACATATGATGTGTGTCAGATCTATGGGGCAGGAGCTGCTGTGGGACTGATGTTGGTCTGATCTATGGGGCAGGAGCTGCTGCGGGGCTGATTTGGGAAAGATCTATGGGGCAGGAGATGCTTTGGGGCAGATGTGGGTCAGATCTATGGGGCAGGAGTTGCTGTGGGGCTGATGTGGGTCAGATCCTTGGGGCAGGAGCTGCTGTGGGTCATATCTATTGGGCAGCAGCTGCTTTACATATGATGTGTGTCAGATCTATGGGGCAGGAGCTGCTGCGGGGCAGATTTGGGTCAGATCTACGGGGCAGGAGCTGCTGTGGTGCAGATGTGGGTCAGAGCTATGGTACAGGAGCTGACGTGTGGCAGATGTGGGTCAGATCTATGGTGTAGGAGCTGCTGTGGGGCTGATGTGGGTCAGATCTATGGGGCAGGAGCTGCTGTGGTTAAGATCTATTTGGCAGGATCTGCTGTGGGGCAGATTTGGGTCAGATCTATGGGGCAGGAGCTGCAGTGGAGATGATGTACGTCAGATCTATGGGGCAGGAGCTGCTGTGGGGCTGCTGTGGGTTAGATCTATGGGGCAGGAGCTGTTGTGGGTCATATCTATTGGGCAGCAGCTGCTTTACATATGATGTGTGTCAGATCTATGGGGTCGGAGCTGCAGTGGGGCTGATGGGGGTCAGATCTATGGGGCAGGAGCTACTGTGGGGCTGATGTGGGTCAAATCAATGGGGCAGAGCTGCTCTTGGGAACATGTGGGTCAGATCTATGGGACATGGAGCTGCTGTGGGGCTGATGTGGGTCAGATCAATAGGGCAGGAGCTGCTGTGCGACAGATGTGGGTCAGATCTATGGGGCAGGAGCTGCTGTGGAGCTGATGTGAGTCAGATCTATGGGGCTGAAGCTGCTGTGGGTCATATCTACTGGGCAGCAGCTGCTTTACATATGATGTGTGTCAGATCTATGGGGCAGGAGCTGTTGTGGGGCTGATGGGGGTCAGATCTATGGGGCAGGAGCTACTGTGGGGCTGATGGGGGTTAGATCTATGGGGCAGGAGCTACTGTGGGGCTGATGGGGGTCAGATCTATGGGGCAGGAGCTACTGTGGGGCTGATGGGGGTCAGATCTATGGGGCAGGTGCTGCTGTGCGACATATGTGGGTCAGATCTATGGGGCAGGATCTGCTGTGGGGCTGATGTGGGTCAGATCTATGAGGCAGGAGCTACTGTGGGGCTGATGTTGGTCTGATCTATGGGGCAGGAGCTGCTGCGGGGCCGATTTGGGAAAGATCTATGGGGCAGGAGATGCTTTGGGGCAGATGTGGGTCAGATCTATGGGGCAGGAGTTGCTGTGGGGCTGATGTGGGTCAGATCCTTGGGGCAGGAGCTGCTGTGGGTCATATCTATTGGGCAGCAGCTGCTTTACATATGATGTGTGTCAGATCTATGGGGCAGGAGCTGCTGTGGGACTGATGTTGGTCTGATCTATGGGGCAGGAGCTGCTGCGGGGCTGATTTGGGAAAGATCTATGGGGCAGGAGATGCTTTGGGGCAGATGTGGGTCAGATCTATGGGGCAGGAGTTGCTGTGGGGCTGATGTGGGTCAGATCCTTGGGGCAGGAGCTGCTGTGGGTCATATCTATTGGGCAGCAGCTGCTTTACATATGATGTGTGTCATATCTATGGGGCAGGAGCTGCTGCGGGGCAGATTTGGGTCAGATCTATGGGGCAGGAGCTGCTGTGGTGCAGATGTGGGTACGAGCTATGGTACAGGAGCTGACGTGTGGCAGATGTGGGTCAGATCTATAGGGCAGGAGCTGCTGTGTGGCAGATGTGGGTCAGGTCTATGGTGTAGGAGCTGCTGTGGGGCTGATGTGGGTCAGATCTATGGGGCAGGAGCTGCTGTGGTTAAGATCTATTTGGCAGGATCTGCTGTGGGGCAGATTTGGGTCAGATCTATGGGGCAGGAGCTGCAGTGGAGATGATGTACGTCAGATCTATGGGGCAGGAGCTGCTGTGGGGCTGCTGTGGGTTAGATCTATGGGGCAGGAGCTGTTGTGGGTCATATCTATTGGGCAGCAGCTGCTTTACATATATGATGTGTGTCAGATCTATGGGGCCGGAGCTGCAGTGGGGCTGATGGGGGTCAGATCTATGGGGCAGGAGCTACTGTGGGGCTGATGTGGGTCAAATCAATGGGGCAGAGCTGCTCTTGGGAACATGTGGGTCAGATCTATGGGGCAGGAGCTGATGTGGGGCTGATGTGGGTCAGATCTATAGTGCTGGAGCTGCTGTGCGACAGATGTGGGTCATATCTATGGGGCAGGAGTTGCTGTGGGGCTGATGTGGGTCAGATCCTTGGGGCTGAAGCTGCTGTGGGTCATATCTACTGGGCAGCAGCTGCTTTACATATGATGTGTGTCAGATCTGTGGGGCAGGAGCTGCTGTGGGGCTGATGTGGGTTAGATCTATGGGGCAGGAGCTGTTGTGGGGCTTATGGGGGTCAGATCTATGAGGCAGGAGCTGCTGTGGGGCTGATGTGGGTTAGATCTATGGTGCAGGAGCTTCTGTGGGGCAGATGTAGGGCTTATCTATGGGGCAGGAGATGCTGTGAGGCTGATGGGTGTTAGATCTATGGGGAGGAGCTGCTGTGGTGCAGATGTGGGTCAGAGCTATGGGGCAGGAGCTGCTGTGTGGCAGATGTAGGTCAGATCTATGGTGTAGGAACTGCTGTGGGGCTGATGTGGGTCAGATCCTTGGGGCTAAAGCTGCTGTGGGTCATATCTATTGGGCAGCAGCTGCTTTACATATGATGTGTGTCAGATCTATGGGGCAGGAGCTGCTGTGGGACTGATGTGGGTTAGATCTATGGGGCAGGAGCTGTTGTGGGGCTGATGGGGGTCAGATCCTTAGAGCAGGAGCTACTGTGGGGCTGATGTTGGTCTGATCTATGGGGCAGGAGCTGCTGCGGGGCTGATGGGGGTCAGATCTATGGGGCAGGAGATGCTGTGGGGCTGATGTGGGTTAGATCTATGGGGCAGGAGCTGTTGTGGGGCTGATGGGGGTCAGATCTATGGGGCAGGAGATTCTCTGGGTCAGATATATGGGGCAGGAGCTGCTCTGGGGAACATGTGGGTCAGGTCAATGGGGCAGGAGCTGCTGTGGGGCAGATGTGGGTCAGATCGGTGGGTCAGCAGCTGCTGTGGGTCTGATGTGGGTCAGATCTATGGGGCAGGAGCTGCTGTGGGGCTGATGTGGGTCAGATCTATGGGGCAGGAGCTGCTGTGGGTCTGATGTGGGTCAGATCTATGGGGCAGGAGCTGATGTGGGGCTGATGTTGGTCAGATCTATAGGGCAGGAGCTGCAGTGGGGCTGATGTGGGTCAGATCTATGGGCAGGAGCTGCAGTGGGGCTGATGTGGGTCAGATCTATGGGGCAGGATCTCCTGTGGGGCTGATGTGGGTCAAATCAATGGGGCAGGGCTGCGCTGGGACACATGTGGGTCAGATCTATGGAGCAGGAGCTGCTGTGGGGCAGATTTGAATCAGATCTATAGGGCAGGAGCTGCTGTGGGGCTGATGTGGGTCAAATCAAAGGGGCAGTGCTGCTCTGGGGCACATGTGGGTCAGATCTATAGAGCAGGAGCTGCTGTGGGGCAGATTTGAATCAGATCTATGGGGCAGGAAATGCTGTGGGGCTGATGTGGGTCAGATCTATGTTGCAGGAGCTGCTGTGGGGCAGATGTAGGGCATATCTATGGGGCAGGAGCTGCTGTGAGGCTGATGGGTGTTAGATCTATGGGGAGGAGCTGCTGTGGTGCAGATGTGGGTCAGAGCTATGGGGCAGGAGCTGCTGTGGGGCAGAAGTGGGTAAGATCTATGGGGTAGGAGATGGTGTGTGGCAGATGTGGGTCAGATCTATGGTTTAAGAGCTGCTGTAGGGCTGATGTGGGTCAGATCTATGGGGCAGGATCTCCTGTGGGGCTGATGTGGGTCAAATCAATGGGGCAGAGCTGCTCTGGGGCACATGTGGGTCAGATCTATGGAGCAGGAGCTGCTGTGGGGCAGATTTGAATCAGATCTATAGGGCAGAAGCTGCTGTGGGTCAGATCTATGGGCAGGAGCTGCTGTGGGGCACATGTGAGTTAGATCTATGGGGCAGGAGATGGTGTGGGGTAAATGTGGGTCAGATCTATGGGGCAGGATCTCCTGGGGGCTGATGTGGGTTAGATCTGTGGGGTAAAATCTGCTGTGGGGCAGATGTGGTTCAGATCTATGGGGCAGGAGCTTCTGTGGGGTTGATGTGGGTCAGATCTATGGGTCAGGACCTGCGGTGGGGCAGATGTGGGTCAGTTCTATGGGACAAGAGCTGCTGTGGTGCAGATGTGGGTCAGATCTATGGGGCAGGAGCTGCTGTGGGGCTGATACGGTTAAGATCTATGGAGCGGGAGATGCTATGGGGCTGATGAGGGTCATATCTATGGGGCAGGAGCTGATGTGGGGATGATGTTGGTCAGATCTATAGGGCAGGAGCTGCAGTGGGGCTGATGTGGGTCAGATCTATGGGGCAGGATCTCCTGTGGGGCTGATGTGGGTCAAATCAATGGGGCAGAGCTGCTCTGGGGCACATGTGGGTCAGATCTATGGAGCAGGAGCTGCTGTGGGGCAGATTTGAATCAGATCTATAGGGCAGGAGCTGCTGTGGGTCAGATCTATGGAGCAGGAGCTGCTGTGGGGCACATGTGAGTTAGATCTATGGGGCAGGAGATGGTGTGGGGCAGATGTGGGTCAGATCTATGGGGCAGGAGCTGCTGTGTTGCTGATGAGGGTCAGATCTATGGGGCATGGGCTGCTGTGGGTCAGATCTACGGGACTGGAGCTGCAGTGGAGCACATGTGGGTCAGATCTATGGGGTAGAAGCTGCTGTGGGGCTGATGGGGGTCATATCTATAAGGCAGGAGCTGCTGTGGGGCTGACGTGGGTCAGATCTATGAGGCAAGAGCTGCAGTGGGGCAGAGTTGGGTCAGATCTATGGGGCAGGATCTCCTGTGGGGCTGATGTGGGTCAAATCAATGGGGCAGAGCTGCTCTGGGGCAAATGTGGGTCAGATCTATGGAGCAGGAGCTGCTGTGGGGCAGATTTGAATCAGATCTATAGGGCAGGAGCTGCAGTGGGTCAGATCTATGGGCAGGAGCTGCTGTGCGACATACGTGGGTCAGATCTATGGGCAGGAGCTGCTGTGGGGCACATGTGAGTTAGATCTATGGGGCAGGAGATGGTGTGGGGCAGATGTGGGTCAGATGTATGGGGCAGGAGCTGCTGTGTGGCTGATGAGGGTGAGATCTATGGGGCATGGGCTGCTGTGGGTCAGATCTACGGGACTGGAGCTGCAGTGGAGCACATGTGGGTCAGATCTAGGGGGTAGAAGCTGCTGTGGAGCTGATGGGGGTCATATCTATAAGGCAGGAGCTGCTGTGGGGCTGACGTGGGTCAGATCTATGTATGGGGCAGGAGCTGCTGTGGGGCTGATGTGGGTCAGATCTATGGGGCAGGAGATGCTGTGGGTCAGATCTATGGGGCAGGAGCTGCTGTGGGGAACATGTGGGTCAGATCTATGGGGAAGAGCTGCTGTTGGTCTGATCAATGGGGCAGGAGCAGCAGTGGGGCAGATTTGGATAAGATCTATAAGGCAGGAGCGGCTGTGGGGCTGATGTGGGTCAGATCTATGGTGCAGGAGCTGCTGTGGGGCAGATGTAGGGCCTATCTATGGGGCAGGAGCTGCTGTGAGGTTGATGGGTGTTAGATCTATGGGGAGGAGCTGCTGTGGTGCAGATGTGGGTCAGAGCTATGGGGCAGGAGCTGCTGTGTGGCAGATGTGGGTAAGATCTATGGTGCAGGAGCTGCTGTGGGGCAGATGTGGGTCAGATCTATGGTGTAGGAGCTGCTGTGGGGCTGATGTGGGTCAGATCTATGGGGCAGGAGCTGCTGTGGTTAAGATCTATTTGGCAGGATCTGCTGTGGGGCAGATTTGGGTCAGATCTATGGGGCAGGAGCAGCAGTGGGGCAGATGTGGTCAGATCTATGGGTCAGGAGCTGCAGTGGAGATGATGTACGACAGATCTATGGGGCAGCTGCTGCTGTGGGGCTGCTGTGGGTCAGATCAATGGGGCTGAAGCTGCTGTGGGTCATATCTATTGGGCAGCAGCTGCTTTACATATGATGTGTGTCAGATCTATAGGGCAGGAGCTGCTGTGGGGCTGCTGTGGGTCAGATCTATGGGGCAGAGCTGCTCTGGGGCTGATGGGGGTCAGATCTATGGGGCAGGAGCTTCTGTGGGGCTGATGGGGGTCTGATCTATGGGGCAGCAGCTGCTGTGCGACAGATGTGGGTCAGATCTATGAGGCAGGAGCTGCTGTGCGACATATGTGGGTCAGATCTATGGTGCAGGATCTCCTGGGGGCTGATGTGGGTCAGATCTGTGGGGTAAAATCTGCTGTGGGGCAGATGTGGTTCAGATCTATGGGGCAGGAGCTTCTGTGGGGTTGATGTGGGTCAGATCTATGGGTCAGGAGCTTCTGTGGGGCAGATGTGGGTCAGTTCTATGGGGGAAGAGCTGCTGTGGTGCAGATGTGGGTCAGATCTATGGGGCAGGAGCTGCTGTGGGGCTGATACGGTTAAGATCTATGGAGCGGGAGATGCTATTGGGCTGACGAGGGTCAGATCTATGGGGCAGGAGCTGATGTGGGGCAGATGTTGGTCAGATCTATAGGGCAGGAGCTGCAGTGGGGCTGATGTGGGTCAGATCTATGGGGCAGGATCTCCTGTGGGGCTGATGTGGGTCAAATCAATGGGGCAGAGCTGCTCTGGGGCACATGTGGGTCAGATCTATGGAGCAGGAGCTGCTGTGGGTCAGATTTGAATCAGATCTATAGGGCAGGAGCTGCTGTGGGTCAGATCTATGGGCAGGAGCTGCTGTGGGGCACATGTGAGTTAGATCTATGGGGCAGGAGATGGTGTGGGGCAGATTTGGGTCAGATGTATGGGTCAGGAGCTGCTGTGTGGCTGATGAGGGTCAGATCTATGGGGCATGGGCTGCTGTGGGTCAGATCTACGGGACTGGAGCTGCAGTGGAGCACATGTGGGTCAGATCAATGGGGTAGAAGCTGCTGTGGGGCTGATGTGGGTCATATCTATAAGGGAGGAGCTGCTGTGGGGCTGACGTGGGTCAGATCTATGAGGCAGGAGCTGCTGTGGGGCAGATTTGGGTCAGATCTATGGGGCAGGAGCTGCTGTGAAGCTGATTTGGGTCAGATCTATGGGGCAGGAGCTGCTGTGGGGAACATGTGGGTCAGATCTATGGGGAAGAGCTGCTGTTGGTCTGATCAATGGGGCAGGAGCAGCAGTGGGGCAGATTTGGGTAAGATCTATAAGGCAGGAGCGGCTGTGGGGCTGATGTGGGTCAGATCTATGGGTCAGCAGCTGCTGTGGGTCTGATGTGGGTCAGATCTATGGGTCAGCAGCTGCAGTGGGGCTGATGTGGGTCAGATCTATGGGGCAGGAGCTGCTGTGGGTCAGATCTATGGGGCAGGAACAGATGTGGGCCTGATGTTGGTCAGATTTATGGAGCAGGAGCTGCTGTGTTGCAGATGTGGGTCAGATCTATGGGGAGGAGCTGCTGTGGTGCAGATGTGGGTCAGAGCTATGGGGCAGGAGCTGCTGTGTGGCAGATGTGGGTCAGATCAATGGTGTAGGAGCTGCTGTGGGGCTGATGTGGGTCAGATCTATGGGGCAGGAGCTGCTGTGGTTAAGATCTATTTGGCAGGAGCTGCTGTGCGACAGATGTGGGTCAGATCTATGGGGCAGGTGCTGCTGTGCGACATATGTGGGTCATAGCTATGGGGCAGGATCTGCTGTGGGGCAGATGTGGGTCAGATCTACAGGGCAGGAGCTGCTGTGCGACAGATGTGGGTCAGATCTATGGGGCCTAAGCTGCTGTGGGTCTGATGTGGGTCAGATCCTTGGGGCTGAAGCTGCTGTGGGTCATATCTGTTGGGCAGCAGCTGCTTTACATATGATGTGTGTCAGATCTATGGGGCAGGAGCTGCTGTGGGGCTGATGTGGGTTAGATCTATGGGGCAGGAGCTGTTGTGGGGCTGATGGGGGTCAGATCTATGGGGCAAGAGCTACTGTGGGTCTTATGGGGGTAAGATCTATGGGGCAGGAGCTACTGTGGGGCTGATGTTGGTCTGATCTATGGGGCAGGAGCTGCTGTCCGACAGATGTGGGTCAGATCTATGGTGCAGGTGCTGCTGTGCGACATATGTGGGTCAGATCTATGGGGCAGGAGATGCTTTGGGGCAGATGTGGGTCAGATCTATGGGGCAGGAGTTGCTGTGGGGCTGCTGTGGGTCAGATCCTTGGGGCTAAAGCTGCTGTGGGTCATATCTATTGGGCAGCAGCTGCTTTACATATGATGTGTGTCAGATCTATGGGGCAGGAGCTGCCGTGGGGCTGATGTGGGTTAGATCTATGGGGCAGGAGCTGTTCTGGGGCTGATGGGGGTCAGATCTATGGGGCAGGAGCTACTGTGGGGCTGATGTTGGTCTGATCTATGGTGCAGGAGCTGCTGCAGGGCTGATTTGGGTCAGATCTATGGGGCAGGAGCTGCTGTGGGGCTGATGTGGGTTAGATCTATGGGGCAGGAGCTGTTGTGGGGCTGATGGGGGTCAGATCTATTGGGCAGGAGATGCTGTGGGTCAGATCTATGGGGCAGGAGCTACTGTGGGGAACATGTGGGTCAGGTCTATGGGGCAGGAGCTGCTGTGGGGCTGATGTGGGTCATATCTATGGGGCAGGAGCTGCTGTGGGTCAGATCTATGGGGCAGGAACAGATGTGGGCCTGATGTTGGTCAGATATATGGAGCAGGAGCTGCTGTGTTGCAGATGTGGGTCAGATCTATGGTGCAGGAGCTGCTGTGGGGCAGATGTAGGGCATATCTATGGGGCAGGAGATGCTGTGAGGCTGATGGGGGTCAGATCTATGGGGAGGAGCTGCTGTGGTGCAGATGTGGGTCAGATCTATGGGGCAGGTGCTGCTGTGCGACATATGTGGGTCAGATCTATGGGGCAGGATCTGCTGTGGGGCTGATGTGGGAAAGATCTATCGGGCAGGAGATGCTTTGGGGCAGATGTGGGTCAGATCTATGGGGCAGGAGTTGCTCTGGGGCTGATGTGGGTCAGATCCTTGGGGCTGAAGCTGCTGTGGGTCATATCTATTGGGCAGCAGCTGCTTTACATATGATGTGTGTCAGATCTATGGGGCAGGAGCTACTGTGGGGCTTAAGTTGGTCTGATCTATGGGGCAGGAGCTGATGCGGGGCTGATTTGGGTCAGATCTATGGGGCAGGAGCTGCTGTGGGGCTGATGTGGGTCAGATCCTTGGGGCTGAAGCTGCTGTGGGTCATATCTACTGGGCAGCAGCTGCTTTACATATGATGTGTGTCAGATCTATGGGGCAGGAGCTGCTGTGGGGCTGATGTGGGTTAGATCTATGGGGCAGGATCTTTTGTGGGGCTGATGGGGGTCAGATCTATGGGGCAGGAGCTACTGTGGGGCTAATGTTGGTCTGATCTACGGAGCAGGAACTGCTGCGGGGCTGATTTGGCTCAGATCTATGGGGCAGGAGCTGCAGTGGGGCTGATGTGGGTTAGATCTATGGGGCAGGATCTGTTGTGGGGCTGATGGGGGTCAGATCTATGGGGCAGGAGATGCTGTGGGTCAGATCTATGGGGCAGGAGATGCTGTGGGTCAGATCTATGGGGCAGGAGCTGCTGTGGGGAACACGTGTGTCAGGTCTATGGGGCAGGAGCTGCTGTGGGTCAGATGTGGGTCAGATCTATGGGTCAGCAGCTGCTGTGGGTCTGATGTGGGTCAGATCTATGGGTCAGCAGCTGCTGTGGGTCTGATGTGGGTCAGATCTATGGGGCAGGAGCTGCTGTGGGTCAGATCTATGGGGCAGGAACAGATGTGGGCCTGATGTTGGTCAGATTTATGGAGCAGGAGCTGCTGTGTTGCAGATGTGGGTCAGATCTATGGTGCAGGATCTGCTGTGGTGCAGATGTGGGTAAGAGCTATGGGGCAGGAGCTGCTGTGTGGCAGATGTGGGTCAGATCTATAGGGCAGGAGCTGCTGTGTGGCAGATGTGGGTCAGGTCTATGGTGTAGGAGCTGCTGTGGGGCTGATGTGGGTCAGATCTATGGGGCAGGAGCTGCTGTGGTTAAGATCTATTTGGCAGGATCTGCTGTGGGGCAGATTTGGGTCAGATCTATGGGGCAGGAGCTGCAGTGGAGATGATGTACGTCAGATCTATGGGGCAGGAGCTGCTGTGGGGCTGCTGTGGGTTAGATCTATGGGGCAGGAGCTGTTGTGGGTCATATCTATTGGGCAGCAGCTGCTTTACATATGATGTGTGTCAGATCTATGGGGCCGGAGCTGTAGTGGGGCTGATGGGGGTCAGATCTATGGGGCAGGAGCTACTGTGGGGCTGATGTGGGTCAAATCAATGGGGCAGAGCTGCTCTTGGGAACATGTGGGTCAGATCTATGGGGCAGGAGCTGCTGTGGGGCTGATGTGGGTCAGATCTATAGGGCAGGAGCTGCTGTGCGACAGATGTGGGTCAGATCTATGGGGCAGGAGCTGCTGTGGGGCTGACGTGGGTCAGATCCTTGGGGCTGAAGCTGCTGTGGGTCATATCTACTGGGCAGCAGCTGCTTTACATATGATGTGTGTCATATCTGTGGGGCAGGAGCTGCTGTGGGGCTGATGTAGGTTAGATCTATGGGGCAGGAGCTGTTGTGGGGCTGATGGGGGTCAGATTTATGAGGCAGGAGCTACTGTGGGGCTGATGTTGGTCTGATCTATGGGGCAGGTGCTGCTGTGCGACATATGTGGGTCAGATCTATGGGGCAGGAGCTGCTGCGGGGCTGATTTGGGAAAGATCTATGGGGCAGGAGATGCTTTGGGGCAGATGTGGGTCAGATCTATGGGGCAGGAGTTGCTGTGGGGCTGATGTGGGTCAGATCCTTGGGGCTGAAGCTGCTGTGGGTCATATCTATTGGGCAGCAGCTGCTTTACATATGATGTGTGTCAGATCTATGGGGCAGGAGCTGCTGTGGGGCTGATGTGGGTTAGATCTATGGGGCAGGAGCTGTTGCGGGGCTGATGGGGGTCAGATCCTTAGAGCAGGAGCTACTGTGGGGCTGATGTTGGTCTGATCTATGGGGCAGGAGCTGCTGCAGGGCTGATTTGGGTCAGATCTATGGGGCAGGAGATGCTTTGGTGCAGATGTGGGTTAGATCTATGGGGCAGGAGCTGCTGTGTGGCAGATGGGTGTTAGATCTATGGGGAGGAGCTGCTGTGGTGCAGATTTGGGTCAGAGCTATGGGGCAGGAGCTGCTGTGTGGCAGATGTGGGTCAGATCTATGGTGTAGGAGCTGCTGTGGGGCAGATGTGGGTCAGGTCTATGGTGTAGGAGCTGCTGTGGGGCTGATGTGGGTCAGATCTATGGGGCAGGAGCTGCTGTGGTTAAGATCTATTTGGTAGGATCTGCTGTGGGGCAGATTTGGGTCAGATCTATGGGGCAGGAGCTGCAGTGGAGATGATGTACGTCAGATCTATGGGGCAGGAGCATCTGTGGGGCTGCTGTGGGTTAGATCTATGGGGCAGGAGCTGTTGTGGGTCATATCTATTGGGCAGCAGCTGCTTTACATATGATGTGTGTCAGATCTATGGGGCCGGAGCTGCAGTGGGGCTGATGGGGGTCAGATCTATGGGGCAGGAGCTACTGTGGGGCTGATGTGGGTCAAATCAATGGGGCAGAGCTGCTCTTGGGAACATGTGGGTCAGATCTATGGGGGAGGAGCTGCTGTGGGGCTGATGTGGGTCAGATCTATAGGGCAGGAGCTGCTGTGCGACAGATGTGGGTCAGATCTATGGGGCAGGAGCTGCTGTGGGGCTGACGTGGGTCAGATCCTTGGGGCTGAAGCTGCTGTGGGTCATATCTACTGGGCAGCAGCTGCTTTACATATGATGTGTGTCATATCTGTGGGGCAGGAGCTGCTGTGGGGCTGATGTAGGTTAGATCTATGGGGCAGGAGCTGTTGTGGGGCTGATGGGGGTCAGATTTATGAGGCAGGAGCTACTGTGGGGCTGATGTTGGTCTGATCTATGGGGCAGGTGCTGCTGTGCGACATATGTGGGTCAGATCTATGGGGAAGGAGCTGCTGCGGGGCTGATTTGGGAAAGATCTATGGGGCAGGAGATGCTTTGGGGCAGATGTGGGTCAGATCTATGGGGCAGCAGTTGCTGTGGGGCTGATGTGGGTCAGATCCTTGGGGCTGAAGCTGCTGTGGGTCATATCTATTGGGCAGCAGCTGCTTTACATATGATGTGTGTCAGATCTATGGGGCAGGAGCTGCTGTGGGGCTGATGTGGGTTAGATCTATGGGGCAGGAGCTGTTGTGGGGCTGATGGGGCTCAGATCCTTAGAGCAGGAGCTACTGTGGGGCTGATGTTGGTCTGATCTATGGGGCAGGAGCTGCTGCAGGGCTGATTTGGGTCAGATCTATGGGGTAGGAGATGCTTTGGTGCAGATGTGGGTTAGATCTATGGGGCAGGAGCTGCTGTGTGGCAGATGGGTGTTAGATCTATGGGGAGGAGCTGCTGTGGTGCAGATTTGGGTCAGAGCTATGGGGCAGGAGCTGCTGTGTGGCAGATGTGGGTCAGATCTATGGTGTAGGAGCTGCTGTGGGGCTGATGTGGGTCAGATCTATGGGGCAGGAGCTGCTGTGGTTAAGATCTATTTGGTAGGATCTGCTGTGGGGCAGATTTGGGTCAGATCTATGGGGCAGGAGCTGCAGTGGAGATGATGTACGTCAGATCTATGGGGCAGGATCTGTTGTGGGGCTGATGGGGGTCAGATCTATGGGGCAGGAGATACTGTGGGGCTGATGTTGGTCTGATCTATGGGGCAGGAGCTGCTGCGGGGCTGATTTGGGTTAGATCTATGGGACAGGAGCTGCTGTGGGGCTGATGTGTGTTAGATCTATGGGGCAGGAGCTGTTGTGGGGCTGATGGGGGTCAGATCTATGGGGCAGGAGCTGCTGTGGGGAACATGTGGGTCAGGTCTATGGGGCAGGAGCTGCTGTTGGGTAGATGTGGGTCACATCTATGGGTCAGCAGCTGCTGTGGGTCTGATGTGGGTCAGATCTATGGGGCAGGAGCTGCTGTTTGTCATATCTATTGGGCAGCAACTGCTTTACATATGAGGTGTGTAAGATCTATGGGGCCGGAGCTGCAGTGGGGCTGATGGGGGTCAGATCTATGGGGCAGGAGCTACTGTGGGGCTGATGTGGGTCAATTCAATGGGGCAGAGCTGCTCTTGGGAACATGTGGGTCAGATCTATGGGGCAGGAGCTGCTGTGGGTCTGATGTGGGTCAGATCTATAGGGCAGGTGCTGCTGTGCGACAGATGTGGGTCAGATCTATGGGGCAGGATCTGCTGTGGGGCTGATGTGTGTCAGATCTATGGGGCAGGAGCTGCTGTGGGGCTGATGAGGGTCAGATCCTTGGGGCTGAAGATGCTGTGGGTCATATCTGTTGGGCAGCAGCTGCTTTACATATGATGTGTGTCAGATCTATGGGGCAGGAGCTGCTGTGGGGCTGATGTGGGTTAGATCTATGGGGCAGGAGCTGTTGTGGGGCTGATGGGGGTCAGATCTATGGGGCAAGAGCTACTGTGGGGCTTATGGGGGTAAGATCTATGGGGCAGGAGCTACTGTGGGGCTGATGTTGGTCTGATCTATAGGGGCTCCTGTGCGACAGATGTGGGTCAGATCTATGGGGCAGGAGATGCTTTGGGGCTGATGTGGGTCAGATCTATGGGGCAGGAGTTGCTGTGGGGCTGCTGTGGGTCAGATCCTTGGGGCTAAAGCTGCTGTGGGTCATATCTATTGGGCAGCAGCTGATTTACATATGATGTTTGTCAGATCTATGGGGCAGGAGCTGCTGTGGGGCTGATGTGGGTTAGATCTATGGGGCAGGAGCTGTACTGGGGCTGATGGGGGTCAGATCTATGGGGCAGGAGCTACTGTGGGGCTGATGGGGGTCAGATCTATGGGGCAGGAGCTGTACTGGGGCCGATGGGGGTCAGATCTATGGGGCAGGAGCTACAATGGGGCTGATGGGGGTCAGATCTATTGGCCAGGAGATGTTGTGTGTCAGATCTATGGGGCAGGAGCTACTGTGGGGAACATGTGGGTCAGGTCTATGGGGCAGGAGCTGCTGTGGGGCAGATGTGGGTCAGATCAGTGGGTCAGCAGCTGCTGTGGGTCTGATGTGGGTCAGATCTATGGGGCAGGAGCTGCTGTGGGGCTGATGTGGGTCATATCTATGGGGCAGGAGCTGCTGTGGGTCAGATCTATGGGGCAGGAACAGATGTGGGCCTGATGTTGGTCAGATATATGGAGCAGGAGCTGCTGTGTTGCAGATGTGGGTCAGATCTATGGTGCAGGAGCTGCTGTGGGGCAGATGTATGTCATATCTATGGGGCAGGAGATGCTGTGAGGCTGATGGGGGTCAGATCTATGGGGAGGAGCTGCTGTGGTGAAGATGTGGGTCAGATCTATGGGGCAGGTGCTGCTGTGCGACATATGTGGGTCAGATCTATGGGGCAGGATCTGCTGTGGGGCTGATGCGGGAAAGATCTATGGGGCAGGAGATGCTTTGGGGCAGATGTGGGTCAGATCTATGGTGCAGGAGTTGCTGTGGGGCAGATGTAGGGCTTATCTATGGGGCAGGAGCTGCTGTGAGGCTGATGGGTGTTAGATCTATGGGGAGGAGCTGCTGTGGTGCAGATGTGGGTCAGAGCTATGGGGCAGGAGCTGCTGTGTGGCAGATGTGGGTCAGATCTATGGTGTAGGAGTTGCTGTGGGGCTGATGTGGGTCAGATCTATGGGGCAGGAGCTGCTGTGGGGCTCATGTGGGAAAGATCTATGGGGCAGAAGATGCTTTGGGGCAGATGTGGGTCAAATCTATGGGGCTGAAGCTGCTGTGGGTCATATCTATTGGGCAGCAGCTGCTTTACATATGATGTGTGTCAGATCTATGGGGCCTAAGCTGCAGTGGGGCTTAAGTTGGTCTGATCTATGGGGCAGGAGCTGATGCGGGGCTGATTTGGGTCAGATCTATGGGGCAGGAGCTGCTGTGGGGCTGATGTGGGTCAGATCCTTGGGGCTGAAGCTGCTGTGGGTCATATCTACTGGGCAGCACCTGCTTTATATATGATGTGTGTCAGATCTATGGGGCAGGAGCTGCTGTGGGGCTGATGTGGGTTAGATCTATAGGGCAGGAGCTGTTGTGGGGCTGATGGGGGTCAGATCTATGGGGCAGGAGCTACTGTGGGGCTAATGTTGGTCTGATCTACGGAGCAGGAGCTGCTGCGGGGCTGATTTGGCTCAGATCTATGGGGCAGGAACTGCTGTGGGGCTGATGTGGGTTAGATCTATGGGGCAGGATCTGTTGTGGGGCTGATGGGGGTCAGATCTATGGGGCAGGAGATGCTGTGGGTCAGATCTATGGGGCAGGAGATGCTGTGGGTCAGATCTATGGGGCAGGAGCTGCTGTGGGGAACACGTGTGTCAGGTCTATGGGGCAGGAGCTGCTGTGGGGCAGATGTGGGTCAGATCTATGGGTCAGCAGCTGCTGTGGGTCTGATGTGGGTCAGATCTATGGGTCAGCAGCTGCTGTGGGTCTGATGTGCGTCAGATCTATGGGTCAGCAGCTGCTGTGGGTCTGATGTGGGTCAGATCTATGGGGCAGGAGCTGCTGTGGGTCAGATCTATGGGGCAGGAACAGATGTGGGCCTGATGTTGGTCAGATTTATGGAGCAGGAGCTGCTGTGTTGCAGATGTGGGTCAGATCTATGGGGAGGAGCTGCTGTGGTGCAGATGTGGGTCAGAGCTATGGGGCAGGAGCTGCTGTGTGGCAGATGTGGGTCAGATCTATGGTGTAGGAGCTGCTGTGGGGCTGATGTGGGTCAGATCTATGGGGCAGGAGCTGCTGTGGTTAAGATCTATTTGGCAGGAGCTGCTGTGGGGCAGATTTGGGTCAGATCTATGGGGCAGGAGCTGCAGTGGAGATGATGTAGGTCAGATCTATGGGGCAGGAGCATCTGTGGGGCTGCTGTGGGTTAGATCTATGGGGCAGGAGCTGTTGTGGGTCATATCTATTGGGCAGCAGCTGCTTTACATATGATGTGTGTCAGATCTATGGGGCCGGAGCTGCAGTGGGGCTGATGGGGGTCAGATCTATGGGGCAGGAGCTACTGTGGGGCTGATGTGGGTCAAATCAATGGGGCAGAGCTGCTCTTGGGAACATGTGGGTCAGATCTATGGGGCAGGAGCTGCTGTGGGGCTGATGTGGGTCAGATCTATAGGGCAGGAGCTGCTGTGCGACAGATGTGGGTCAAATCTATGGGGCAGGAGCTGCTGTGGAGCTGATGTGGGTCAGATCCTTGGGGCTGAAGCTGCTGTGGGTCATATCTATTGGGCAGCAGCTGCTTTACATATGATGTGTGTCAGATCTATGGGGCAGGATCTGCTGTGGGGCTGATGTGGTTTAGATCTATGGGTCAGGAGCTGTTGTGGGGCTGATGGGGGTCAGATCCTTAGGGCAGGAGCTACTGTGGGGCTGATGTTAGTCTGATCTATGGGGCAGGAGCTGCTGCGGGGCAGATTTGGGTCAGATCTATGGGGCAGGAGCTGCTGTGGGGCTGATGTGGGTTAGATCTATGGTGCAGGAGCTGCTGTGGGGCAGATGTAGGGCTTATCTATGGGGCAGGAGATGCTGTGAGGCTGATGGGTGTTAGATCTATGGGGAGGAGCTGCTGTGGTGCAGATGTGGGTCAGAGCTATGGGGCAGGAGCTGCTGTGTGGCAGATGTGGGTCAGATCTATGGTGTAGGAGCTGCTGTGGGGCTGATGTGGGTCAGATCTATGGGGCAGGAGCTGCTGTGGTTAAGATCTATTTGGCAGGATCTGCTGTGGGGCAGATTTGGGTCAGATCTATGGGGCAGGAGCTGCAGTGGAGATTATGTACGTCAGATCTATGGGGCAGGAGCTGCTGTGGGGCTGCTGTGGGTTAGATCTATGGGGCAGGAGCTGTTGTGGGTCATATCTATTGGGCAGCAGCTGCTTTACATATGATGTGTGTCAGATCTATGGGGCCGGAGCTGCAGTGGGGCTGATGGGGGTCAGATCTATGGGGCAGGAGCTACTGTGGGGCTGATGTGGGTCAAATCAATGGGGCAGAGCTGCTCTTGGGAACATGTGGGTCAGATCTATGGGGCAGGAGCTGCTGTGGGGCTGATGTGGGTCAGATCTATAGGGCAGGAGCTGCTGTGCGACAGATGTGGGTCAGATCCTTGGGGCTGAAGCTGCTGTGGGTCATATCTACTGGGCAGCAGCTGCTTTACATATGATGTGTGTCAGATCTATGAGGCAGGAGCTACTGTGGGGCTAATGTTGTTCTGATCTATGGGGCAGGAGCTGCTGCGGGGCAGATTTGGGAAAGATCTATGGGGCAGGAGATGCTTTGGGGCAGATGTGGGTCAGATCTATGGGGCAGGAGTTGCTGTGGGGCTGATGTGGGTCAGATCCTTGGGACTGAAGCTGCTGTGGGTCATATCTATTGGGCAGCAGCTGCTTTACATATGATGTGTGTCAGATCTATGGGGCAGGAGCTACTGTGGGGCTGATGGGGGTCAGATCTATGGTGTAGGAGCTGCTGTGGGGCTGATGTGGGTCAGATCTATGGTGCAGGAGCTGCTGTGGTTAAGATCTATTTGGTAGGATCTGCTGTGGGGCAGATTTGGGTCAGATCTATGGGGCAGGAGCTGCAGTGGAGATGATGTACGTCAGATCTATAGGGCAGGAGCTGTTGTTGGGCTGATGGGGGTCAGATCTATGGGGCAGGAGATACTGTGGGGCTGATGTTGGTCTGATCTATGGGGCAGGAGCTGCTGCGGGGCTGATTTGGGTTAGATCTATGGGACAGGAGCTGTTGTGGGCCTGATGGGTGTCAGATCTATGGGGCAGGAGATGCTGTGGGTCAGATCTATGGGGCAGGAGCTGCTGTGGGGCAGATGTGGGTCAGATCTATGGGGCAGGAGCTGCTGTGGTTAAGATCTATTTGGCAGGATCTGCTGTGGGGCAGATGTGGGTCAGATCTATGTGTCAGCAGCTGCTGTGGGTCTGATGTGGTTCAGATCTATGGGGCAGGAGCTGCTGTGGGGCTGATGTGGGTCAGATCTATGGGGCAGGAGCTGCTGTGGGTCATATCTATTGGGCAGCAACTGCTTTACATATGAGGTGTGTAAGATCTATGGGGCCGGAGCTGCAGTGGGGCTGATGGGGGTCAGATCTATGGGGCAGGAGCTACTGTGGGGCTGATGTGGGTCAAATCAATGGGGCAGAGCTGCTCTTGGGAACATGTGGGTCAGATCTATGGGGCAGGAGCTGCTGTGCGACAGATGTGGGTCAGATCTATGGTGCAGGTGCTGCTGTGTGACATATGTGGGTCAGATCTATGGGGCAGGAGATGCTTTGGGGCAGATGTGGATCAGATCTATGGGGCAGG
The DNA here is from genome assembly GCF_054131305.1 of Coturnix japonica. Taxonomy (NCBI): domain Eukaryota; kingdom Metazoa; phylum Chordata; class Aves; order Galliformes; family Phasianidae; genus Coturnix; species Coturnix japonica. Next base: position 12,666,819 of record NC_140671.1, on the reverse strand, counting down.
AGTTGCTGTGGGGCTGCTGCGGGTCAGATCCTTGGGGCTAAAGCTGCTGTGGGTCATATCTATTGGGCAGCAGCTGCTTTACATATGATGTGTGTCAGATCTATGGGGCAGGAGCTGCTGTGGGGCTGATGTGGGTTAGATCTATGGGGCAGGATCTGTTGTGGGGCTGATGGGGGTCAGATCTATGGGGCAGGAGCTACTGTGGGGCTGATGTTGGTCTGATCTATGGGGCAGGAGCTGCTGCAGGGCTGATTTGGGTCAGATCTATGGGGCAGGAGCTGCTGTGGGGCTGATGTGGGTTAGATCTATGGGGCAGGAGCTGTTGAGGGGCTGATGGGGGTCAGATCTATTGGGCAGGAGATGCTGTGGGTCAGATCTATGGGGCAGGAGCTGCTGTGGGGAACATGTGGGTCAGGTCTATGGGGCAGGAGCTGCTGTGGGGCAGATGTGGGTCAGATCAGTGGGTCAGCAGCTGCTGTGGATCTGATGTGGGTCAGATCTATGGGGCAGGAGCTGCTGTGGGGCTGATGGGGGTCAGATCTATTGGGCAGGAGATGCTGTGGGTCAGATCTATGGGGCAGGAGATGCTGTGGGGAACACGTGTGTCAGGTCTATGGGGCAGGAGCTGCTGTGGGGCAGATGTGGGTCAGATCTATGGGTCAGCAGCTGCTGTGGGTCTGATGTGGGTCAGATCTATGGGTCAGCAGCTGCTGTGGGTCTGATGTGGGTCAGATCTATGGGGCAGGAGCTGCTGTGGGTCAGACCTATGGGGCAGGAACAGATGTGGGCCTGATGTTGGTCAGATTTATGGAGCAGGAGCTGCTGTGTTGCAGATGTGGGTCAGATCTATGGGGAGGAGCTGCTGTGGTGCAGATGTGGGTCAGATCTATGGGGCAGGAGCTGCAGTGGAGATGATGTAGGTCAGATCAATGGGGCAGGAGCATCTGTGGGGCTGCTGTGGGTTAGATCTATGTGGCAGGAGCTGTTGTGGGTCATATCTATTGGGCAGCAGCTGCTTTACATATGATGTGTGTCAGATCTATGGGGCCGGAGCTGCAGTGGGGCTGATGGGGGTCAGATCTATGGGGCAGGAGCTACTGTGGGGCTGATGTGGGTCAAATCAATGGGGCAGAGCTGCTCTTGGGAACATGTGGGTCAGATCTATGGGGCAGGAGCTGCTGTGGGGCTGATGTGGGTCAGATCTATAGGGCAGGAGCTGCTGTGCGACAGATGTGGGTCAGATCTATGGGGCAGGAGCTGCTGTGGAGCTGATGTGGGTCAGATCCTTGGGGCTGAAGCTGCTGTGGGTCATATCTATTGGGCAGCAGCTGCTTTACATATGATGTGTGTCAGATCTATGGGGCAGGAGCTGCTGTGGGGCTGATGTGGGTCAGATCTATGGGGCAGGAGCTGTTGTGGGGCTGATGGGGGTCAGATCTATGGGGCAGGAGCTACTGTGGGGCTGATGGGGGTCAGATCTATGGGGCAGGAGCTACTTTGGGGCTGATGTTGGTCTGATCTATGGGGCAGGAGACCTGTGCGACAGATGTGGGTCAGATCTATGGGGCAGGTGCTGCTATGCGACATATGTGGGTCAGATCTATGGGGCAGGATCTGCTGTGGGGCTGATGTGGGAAATATCTATGGGGCAGGAGATGCTTTGGGGCAGATGTGGGTCAGATCTATGGGGCAGGAGTTTCTGTGGGGCTGCTGTGGGTCAGATCCTTGGGGCTGAAGCTGCTGTGGGTCATATCTATTGGGCAGCAGCTGCTTTACATATGATGTGTGTCAGATGTATGGGGCAGGAGCTGCTGTGGGGCTGATGTGGTTTAGATCTATGGGGCAGGAGCTGTTGTGGGGCTGATGGGGGTCAGATCCTTAGGGCAGGAGCTACTGTGGGGCTGATGTTAGTCTGATCTATGGGGCAGGAGCTGCTGCGGGGCAGATTTGGGTCAGATCTATGGGGCAGGAGCTGCTGTGGGGCTGATGTGGGTTAGTTCTATGGTGCAGGAGCTGCAGTGGGGCAGATGTAGGGCTTATCTATGGGGCAGGAGATGCTGTGAGGCTGATGGGTGTTAGATCTATGGGGAGGAGCTGCTTTGGTGCAGATGTGGGTCAGAGCTATGGGGCAGGAGCTACTGTGTGGCAGATGTGGGTCAGATCTATGGTGTAGGAGCTGCTGTGGGGCTGATGTGGGTCAGATCTATGGGGCAGGAGCTGCTGTGGTTAAGATCTATTTGGCAGGAGCTGCTGTGGGGCAGATTTGGGTCAGATCTATGGGGCAGGAGCTGCAGTGGAGATGTTGTACGTCAGATCTATGGGGCAGGAGCTGCTGTGGGGCTGCTGTGGGTTAGATCTATGGGGCAGGAGCTGTTGTGGGTCATATCTATTGGGCAGCAGCTGCTTTACATATGATGTGTGTCAGATCTATGGAGCCTCAGCTGCAGTGGGGCTGATGGGGGTCAAATCAATGGGGCAGAGCTGCTCTTGGGAACATGTGGGTCAGATCTATGGGGCAGGAGCTGCTGTGGGGCTGATGTGGGTCAGATCTATAGGGCAGGAGCTGCTGTGCGACAGATGTGGGTCAGATCTATGGGGCAGGAGCTGCTGTGGGGCTGACGTGGGTCAGATCCTTGGGGCTGAAGCTGCTGTGGGTCATATCTACTGGGCAGCAGCTGCTTTACATATGATGTGTGTCAGATCTGTGGGGCAGGAGCTGCTGTGGGGCTGATGTGGGTTAGATCTATGGGGCAGGAGCTGTTGTGGGGCTGATGGGGGTCAGATCTATGAGGCAGGATCTACTGTGGGGCTGATGTGGGAAAGATCTATGGGGCAGGAGCTGCTGCGGGGCTGATTTGGGAAAGATCTATGGGGCAGGAGATGCTTTGGGGCAGATGTGGGTCAGATCTATGGGGCAGGAGTTGCTGTGGGGCTGATGTGGGTCAGATCCTTGGGGCAGGAGCTGCTGTGGGTCATATCTATTGGGCAGCAGCTGCTTTACATATGATGTGTGTCAGATCTATGGGGCAGGAGCTGCTGTGGGGCTGATGTGGGTTAGATCTATGGGGCAGGAGCTGTTGTGGGGCTGATGGGGGTCAGATCCTTAGAGCAGGAGCTACTGTGGGGCTGATGTTGGTCAGATCTATGGGGCAGGAGCTGCTGTGGGGCTGATGTGGGTCATATCTATGGGGCGGGAGCTGCTGTGGGTCAGATCTATGGGGGAGGAACAGATGTGGGCCTGATGTTGGTCAGATATATGGAGCAGGAGCTGCTGTGTTGTAGATGTGGGTCAGATCTATGGTGCAGGAGCTGCTGTGGGGCAGATGTAGGGCATATCTATGGGGCAGGAGATGCTGTGAGGCTGATGGGGGTCAGATCTATGGGGAGGAGCTGCTGTGGTGCAGATGTGGGTCAGATCTATGGGGCAGGTGCTGCTGTGCGACATATGTGGGTCAGATCTATGGGGCAGGATCTGCTGTGGGGCTGATGTGGGAAAGATCTATGGGGCAGGAGATGCTTTGGGGCAGATGTGGGTCAGATCTATGGGGCAGGAGTTGCTGTGGGGCTGATGTGGGTCAGATCCTTGGGGCTGAAGCTGCTGTGGGTCATATCTATTGGGCAGCAGCTGCTTTACATATGATGTGTGTCAGATCTATGGGGCTGGAGCTACTGTGGGGCTTAAGTTGGTCTGATCTATGGGGCAGGAGCTGATGCGGGGCTGATTTGTGTCAGATCTATGGGGCAGGAGCTGCTGTGGGGCTGATGTGGGTCAGATCCTTGGGGCTGAAGCTGCTGTGGGTCATATCTACTGGGCAGCAGCTGCTTTACATATGATGTGTGTCAGATCTATGGGGCAGGAGCTGCTGTGGGGCTGATGTGGGTTAGATCTATGGGGCAGGAGCTGTTGTGGGGCTGATGGGGGTCAGATCTATGGGGCAGGAGCTACTGTGGGGCTAATGTTGGTCTGATCTACGGAGCAGGAGCTGCTGCGGGGCTGATTTGGGTCAGATCTATGGGGCAGGAGCTGCTGTGGGGCTGATGTGGGTTAGATCTATGGGGCAGGATCTGTTGTGGGGCTGATGGGGGTCAGATCTATGGGGCAGGAGATGCTGTGGGTCAGATCTATGGGGCAGGAGCTGCTGTGGGGAACACTTGTGTCAGGTCTATGGAGCAGGAGCTGCTGTGGGTCAGATGTGGGTCAGATCTATGGGTCAGCAGCTGCTGTGGGTCTGATGTGGGTATGATCAGTTGGTCAGCAGCTGCTGTGGATCTGATGTGGGTCAGATCTATGGGGCAGGAGCTGCTGTGGGTCAGATCTATGGGGCAGGAACAGATGTGGGCCTGATGTTGGTCAGATTTATGGAGCAGGAGCTGCTGTGTTGCAGATGTGGGTCAGATCTATGGGGAGGAGCTGCTGTGGTGCAGATGTGGGTCAGAGCTATGGGGCAGGAGCTGCTGTGTGGCAGATGTGGGTCAGATCTATGGTGTAGGAGCTGCTGTGGGGCTGATGTGGGTCAGATCTATGGGGCAGGAGCTGCTGTGGTTAAGATCTATTTGGCAGGAGCTGCTGTGGGGCAGATTTGGGTCAGATCTATGGGGCAGGAGCTGCAGTGGAGATGATGTACGTCAGATCTATGGGGCAGGAGCATCTGTGGGGCTGCTGTGGGTTAGATCTATGGGGCAGGAGCTGTTGTGGGTCATATCTATTGGGCAGCAGCTGCTTTACATATGATGTGTGTCAGATCTATGGGGCCGGAGCTGCAGTGGGGCTGATGGGGGTCAGATCTATGGGGCAGGAGCTACTGTGGGGCTGATGTGGGTCAAATCAATGGGGCAGAGCTGCTCTTGGGAACATGTGGGTCAGATCTATGGGGCAGGAGCTGCTGTGGGGCTGATGTGGGTCAGATCTATAGGGCAGGAGCTGCTGTGCGACAGATGTGGTCAGATCTATGGGGCAGGAGCTGCTGTGGAGCTGATGTGGCTCAGATCCTTGGGGCTGAAGCTGCTGTGGGTCATATCTATTGGGCAGCAGCTGCTTTACATATGATGTGTGTCAGATCTATGGGGCAGGAGCTGCTGTGGGGCTGATGTGGGTTAGATCTATGGGGCAGGAGCTGTTGTGGGGCTGATGGGGGTCAGATCTATGGGGCAGGAGCTACTGTGGGGCTGATGGGGGTCAGATCTATGGGGCAGGAGCTACTGTGGGGCTGATGTTGGTCTGATCTATGGGGCAGGAGATGCTGTGCGACAGATGTGGGTCAGATCTATGGGGCAGGTGCTGCTGTGCGACATATGTGGGTCAGATCTATGGGGCAGGATCTGCTGTGGGGCTGATGTGGGAAAGATCTATGGGGCAGGAGATGCTCTGGGGCAGATGTGAGTCAGATCTATGGGGCAGGAGTTGCTGTGGGGCTGCTGTGGGTCAGATCCTTGGGGCTGAAGCTGCTGTGGGTCATATCTATTGGGCAGCAGCTGCTTTACATATGATGTGTGTCAGATATATGGGGCAGGAGCTGCTGTGGGGCTGATGTGGTTTAGATCTATGGGGCAGGAGCTGTTGTGGGGCTGATGGGGGTCAGATCCTTAGGGCAGGAGCTACTGTGGGGCTGATGTTAGTCTGATCTATGGGGCAGGAGCTGCTGCGGAGCAGATTTGGGTCAGATCTATGGGGCAGGATCTGCTGTGGGGCTGATGTGGGTTAGATCTATGGTGCAGGATCTGCTGTGGGGCAGATGTAGGGCTTATCTATGGGGCAGGAGATGCTGTGAGGCTGATGGGTGTTAGATCTATGGGGAGGAGCTGCTGTGGTGCAGATGTGGGTCAGAGCTATGGGGCAGGAGCTGCTGTGTGGCAGATGTAGGTCAGATCTATGGTGTAGGAACTGCTGTGGGGCTGATGTGGGTCAGATCTATGGGGCAGGAGCTGCTGTGGTTAAGATCTATTTGGCAGGATCTGCTGTGGGGCAGATTTGGGTCAGATCTATGGGGCAGGAGCTGCAGTGGAGATGATGTACGTCAGATCTATGGGGCAGGAGCTGCTGTGGGGCTGCTGTGGGTTAGATCTATGGGGCAGGAGCTGTTGTGGGTCATATCTATTGGGCAGCAGCTGCTTTACATATGATGTGTGTCAGATCTATGGGGCTGGAGCTGCAGTGGGGCTGATGGGGGTCAGATCTATGGGGCAGGAGCTACTGTGGGGCTGATGTGGGTCAAATCAATGGGGCAGAGCTGCTCTTGGGAACATGTGGGTCAGATCTATGGGGCAGGAGCTGCTGTGGGGCTGATGTGGGTCAGATCTATAGGGCAGGAGCTGCTGTGCGACAGATGTGGGTCAGATCTATGGGGCAGGAGCTGCTGTGGAGCTGATGTGGGTCAGATCCTTGGGGCTGAAGCTGCTGTGGGTCATATCTATTGGGCAGCAGCTGCTTTACATATGATGTGTGTCAGATCTATGGGGCAGGAGCTGCTGTGGGGCTGATGTGGGTTAGATCTATGGGGCAGGAGCTGTTGTGGGGCTGATGGGGGTCAGATCTATGGGGCAGGAGCTACTGTGGGGCTGATGGGGGTCAGATCTATGGGGCAGGAGCTACTGTGGGGCTGATGTTGGTCTGATCTATGGGGCAGGAGATGCTGTGCGACAGATGTGGGTCAGATCTATGGGGCAGGTGCTGCTGTGCGACATATGTGGGTCAGATCTATGGGGCAGGATCTGCTGTGGGGCTGATGTGGGAAAGATCTATGGGGCAGGAGATGCTCTGGGGCAGATGTGAGTCAGATCTATGGGGCAGGAGTTGCTGTGGGGCTGCTGTGGGTCAGATCCTTGGGGCTGAAGCTGCTGTGGGTCATATCTATTGGGCAGCAGCTGCTTTACATATGATGTGTGTCAGATATATGGGGCAGGAGCTGCTGTGGGGCTGATGTGGTTTAGATCTATGGGGCAGGAGCTGTTGTGGGGCTGATGGGGGTCAGATCCTTAGGGCAGGAGCTACTGTGGGGCTGATGATAGTCTGATCTATGGGGCAGGAGCTGCTGCGGGGCAGATTTGGGTCAGATCTATGGGGCAGGATCTGCTGTGGGGCTGATGTGGGTTAGATCTATGGTGCAGGATCTGCTGTGGGGCAGATGTAGGGCTTATCTATGGGGCAGGAGATGCTGTGAGGCTGATGGGTGTTAGATCTATGGGGAGGAGCTGCTGTGGTGCAGATGTGGGTCAGAGCTATGGGGCAGGAGCTGCTGTGTGGCAGATGTAGGTCAGATCTATGGTGTAGGAACTGCTGTGGGGCTGATGTGGGTCAGATCTATGGGGCAGGAGCTGCAGTGGAGATGATGTACGTCAGATCTATGGGGCAGGAGCTGCTGTGGGGCTGCTGTGGGTTAGATCTATGGGGCAGGAGCTGTTGTGGGTCATATCTATTGGGCAGCAGCTGCTTTACATATGATGTGTGACAGATCTATGGGGCTGGAGCTGCAGTGGGGCTGATGGGGGTCAGATCTATGGGGCAGGAGCTACTGTGGGGCTGATGTGGGTCAAATCAATGGGGCAGAGCTGCTCTTGGGAACATGTGGGTCAGATCTATGGGGCAGGAGCTGCTGTGGGGCTGATGGGGGTCAGATCTATGGGGCAGGAGATGCTGTGGGTCAGATCTATGCGGCAGGAGCTGCTCTGGGGAACATGTGGGTCAGGTCTATGGGGCAGGAGCTGCTGTGTGGCAGATGTGGGTCAGATCTATGGTGTAGGAGCTGCTGTGGGGCTGATGTACGTCAGATCTATGGGGCAGGAGCTGTTGTGGGGCTGATGGGGGTCAGATCTATGGGGCAGGAGATATTGTGGGGCTGATGTTGGTCTGATCTATGGGGCAGGAGCTGCTGCGGGGCTGATTTGGGTTAGATCTATGGGACAGGAGCTGCTGTGGGGCTGATGTGGGTTAGATCTATGGGGCAGGAGCTGTTGTGGGGCTGATGGGTGTCAGATCTATGGGGCAGGAGATGCTGTGGGTCAGATCTATGGGGCAGGAGCTGCTGTGGGGAACATGTGGGTCAGGTCTATGGGGCAGGAGCTGCTGTTGGGCAGATGTGGGTCAGATCTATGGGTCAGCAGCTGCTGTGGGTCTGATGTGGGTCAGATCTATGGGGCAGGAGCTGCTGTGGGGCTGATATTGGTCAGATCTATGGGGCAGGAGCTGCTGTGCGTCATATCTATTGGGCAGCAACTGCTTTACATATGAGGTGTGTAAGATCTATGGGGCCGGGGCTGCAGTGGGGCTGATGGGGGTCAGATCTATGGGGCAGGAGCTACTGTGGGGCTGATGTGGGTAAAATCAATGGGGCAGAGCTGCTCTTGGGAACATGTGGGTCAGATCTATGGGGCAGGAGCTGCTGTGGGTCTGATGTGGGTCAGATCTATGGGGCAGGTGCTGCTGTGCGACATATGTGGGTCAGATCTATGGGGCAGGATCTGCTGTGGGGCTGATGTGGGAAAGATCTATGGGGCAGGAGATGCTTTGGGGCAGATGTGGGTCAGATCTATGGTGCAGGAGTTGCTGTGGGGCAGATGTAGGGCTTATCTATGGGGCAGGAGCTGCTGTGTGGCTGATGGGTGTTAGATCTATGGGGAGGAGCTGCTGTGGTGCAGATGTGGGTCAGAGCTATGGGGCAGGAGCTGCTGTGTGGCAGATGTGGGTCAGATCTATGCTGTAGGAGTTGCTGTGCGACAGATGTGGGTCAGATCTATGGGGCAGGAGCTGCTGTGGGGCTGATTTGGGAAAGATCTATGGGGCAGGAGATGCTTTGAGGCAGATGTGGGTCAGATCTATGTTGCAGGAGTTGCTGTGGGGCTGATGTGGGTCAGATCCTTGGGGCTGAAGCTGCTGTGGGTCATATCTATTGGGCAGCAGCTGCTTTACATATGATGTGTGTCAGATCTATGGGGCAGGAGCTGCTGTGGGGCTAATGTTGGTCTGATCTACGGAGCAGGAGCTGCTGCGGGGCTGATTTGGGTCAGATCTATGGGGCAGGAGCTGCTGTGGGGCTGATGTGGGTTAGATCTATGGGGCAGGATCTGTTGTGGGGCTGATGGGGGTCAGATCTATGGGGCAGGAGATGCAGTGGGTCAGATCTATGGGGCAGGAGATGCTGTGGGTCAGATCTATGGGGCAGGAGCTGCTGTGGGGAACACGTGTGTCAGGTCTATGGGGCAGGAGCTGCTGTGGGGCAGATGTGGGTCAGATCTATGGGTCAGCAGCTGCTGTGGGTCTGATGTGGGTCAGATCTATGGGTCAGCAGCTGCTGTGGGTCTGATGTGGGTCAGATCTATGGGTCAGCAGCTGCTGTGGGTCTGATGTGGGTCAGATCTATGGGGCAGGAGCTGCAGTGGAGATGATGTAGGTCAGATCTATGGGGCAGGAGCATCTGTGGGGCTGCTGTGGGTTAGATCTATGGGGCAGGAGCTGTTGTGGGTCATATCTATTGGGCAGCAGCTGCTTTACATATGATGTGTGTCAGATCTATGGGGCCTCAGCTGCAGTGGGGCTGATGGGGGTCAGATCTATGGGGCAGGAGCTACTGTGGGGCTGATGTGGGTCAAATCAATGGGGCAGAGCTGCTCTTGGGAACATGTGGGTCAGATCTATGGGGCAGGAGCTGCTGTGGGGCTGATGTGGGTCAGATCTATAGGGCAGGAGCTGCTGTGCGACAGATGTGGGTCAGATCTATGGGGCAGGAGCTGCTGTGGAGCTGATGTGGGTCAGATCCTTGGGGCTGAAGCTGCTGTGGGATATATATATTGGGCAGCAGCTGCTTTACATATGATGTGTGTCAGATCTATGGGGCAGGAGCTGCTGTGGGGCTGATGTGGGTTAGATCTATGGGGCAGGAGCTGTTGTGGGGCTGATGGGGGTCAGATCTATGGGGCAGGAGCTACTGTGGGGCTGATGGGGGTCAGATCTATGGGGCAGGAGCTACTGTGGGGCTGATGTTGGTCTGATCTATGGGGCAGGAGCTGCTGTGCGACAGATGTGGGTCAGATCTATGGGGCAGGTGCTGCTGTGCGACATATGTGGGTCAGATCTATGGGGCAGGATCTGCTGTGGGGCTGATGTGGGAAAGATCTATGGGGCAGGAGATGCTTTGGGGCAGATGTGGGTCAGATCTATGGGGCAGGAGTTGCTGTTCGGCTGCTGTGGGTCAGATCCTTGGGGCTGAAGCAGCTGTGGGTCATATCTATTGGGCAGCAGCTGCTTTACATATGATGTGTGTCAGATATATGGGGCAGGAGCTGCTGTGGGGCTGATGTGGTTTAGATCTATGGGGCAGGAGCTGTTGTGGGGCTGATGGGGGTCAGATCCTTAGGGCAGGAGCTACTGTGGGGCTGATGTTGGTCTGATCTATGGGGCAGGAGCTGCTGTGTGGCTGATGTGGGTTAGATCTATGGGGCAGGAGCTGTTGTGTGGCTGATCGGGGTCAGATCTATGAGGCAAGAGCTACTGTGGGGCTTATGGGGGTAAGATCTATGGGGCAGGAGCTACTGTGGGGCTGATGTTGGTCTGATCTATGGGGCAGGAGCTGCTGTGCGACAGATGTGGGTCAGATCTATGGTGCAGGTGCTGCTGTGCGACATATGTGGGTCAGATCTATGGGGCAGGAGATGCTTTGGGGCAGATGTGGGTCAGATCTATGGGGCAGGAGTTGCTGTGGGGCTGCTGTGGGTCAGATCCTTGGGGCTAAAGCTGCTGTGGGTCATATCTATTGGGCAGCAGCTGCTTTACATATGATGTGTGTCAGATCTATGGGGCAGGAGCTGCTGTGGGGCTGATGTGGGTTAGATCTATGGGGCAGGAGCTGTTCTGGGGCTGATGGGGGTCAGATCTATGAGGCAGGAGCTACTGTGGGGCTGATGTTGGTCTGATCTATGGGGCAGGAGCTGCTGCAGGGCTGATTTGGGTCAGATCTATGGGGCAGGAGCTGCTGTGGGGCTGATGTGGGTTAGATCTATGGGGCAGGAGCTGTTGTGGGGCTGATGGGGGTCAGATCTATTGGGCAGGAGATGCTGTGGGTCAGATCTATGGGGCAGGAGCTACTGTGGGGAACATGTGGGTCATGTCTATGGGGCAGGAGCTGCTGTGGGGCAGATGTGGGTCAGATCAGTGGGTCAGCAGCTGCTGTGGGTCTGACGTGGGTCAGATCTATGGGGCAGGAGCTGCAGTGGGGCTGATGGGGGTCAGATCTATTGGGCAGGAGATGCTGTGGGTCAGATCTATGGGGCAGGAGCTACTGTGGGGAACATGTGGGTCAGGTCTATGGGGCAGGAGCTGCTGTGGGGCAGATGTGGGTCAGATCAGTGGGTCAGCAGCTGCTGTGGGTCTGATGTGGGTCAGATCTATGGGGCAGGAGCTGCTGTGGGGCTGATGTGAGTCATATCTATGGGGCAGGAGCTGCTGTGGGTCAGATCTATGGGGCAGGAACAGATGTGGGCCTGATGTTGGTCAGATATATGGAACAGGAGCTGCTGTGTTGCAGATGTGGGTCAGATCTATGGTGCAGGAGCTGCTGTGGGGCAGATGTAGGGCATATCTATGGGGCAGGAGATGCTGTGAGGCTGATGGGGGTCAGATCTATGGGGACGAGCTGCTGTGGTGCAGATGTGGGTCAGATCTATGGGGCAGGTGCTGCTGTGCGACATATGTGGGTCAGATCTATGGGGCAGGAGCTGCTGTGGGGCTGATGTGGGAAAGATCTATGGGGCAGGAGATGCTTTGGGGCAGATGTGGGTCAGATCTATGTTGCAGGAGTTGCTGTGGGGCTGATGTGGGTCAGATCCTTGGGGCTGAAGCTGCTGTGGGTCATATCTATTGGGCAGCAGCTGCTTTACATATGATGTGTGTCAGATCTATGGGGCAGGAGCTGCAGTGGGGCTGATGTGGGTTAGATCTATGGGGCAGGATCTGTTGTGGGGCTGATGGGGGTCAGATCTATGGGGCAGGAGCTACTGTGGGGCTAATGTTGGTCTGATCTACGGAGCAGGAGCTGCTGCGGGGCTGATTTGGGTCAGATCTATGGGGCAGGAGCTGCTGTGGGGCTGATGTGGGTTAGATCTATGGGGCAGGATCGGTTGTGGGGCTGATGGGGGTCAGATCTATGGGGCAGGAGATGCAGTGGGTCAGATCTATGGGGCAGGAGATGCTGTGGGTCAGATCTATGGGGCAGGAGCTGCTGTGGGGAACACGTGTGTCAGGTCTATGGGGCAGGAGCTGCTGTGGGGCAGATGTGGGTCAGATCTATGGGTCAGCAGCTGCTGAGGGTCTGATGTGGGTCAGATCTATGGGTCAGCAGCTGCTGTGGGTCTGATGTGGGTCAGATCTATGGGTCAGCAGCTGCTGTGGGTCTGATGTGGGTCAGATCTATGGGGCAGGAGCTGCAGTGGAGATGATGTAGGTCAGATCTATGGGGCAGGAGCATCTGTGGGGCTGCTGTGGGTTAGATCTATGGGGCAGGAGCTGTTGTGGGTCATATCTATTGGGCAGCAGCTGCTTTACATATGATGTGTGTCAGATCTATGGGGCAGGAGATGCTGTGGGGCTGATGTGGGTTAGATCTATGGGGCAGGAGCTGTTGTGGGGCTGATGGGGGTCAGATCTATGGGGCAGGAGCTACTGTGGGGATGATGGGGGTCAGATCTATGGGGCAGGAGCTACTGTGGGGCTGATGTTGGTCTGATCTATGGGGCAGGAGCTGCTGTGCGACAGATGTGGGTCAGATCTATGGGGCAGGTGCTGTTGTGCGACATATGTGGGTCAGATCTATGGGGCAGGATCTGCTGTGGGGCTGATGTGGGTCAGGTCTATGGGGCAGGAGATGCTTTGGGGCAGATGTGGGTCAGATCTATGGGGCAGGAGTTGCTGTGGGGCTGCTGTGGGTCAGATCCTTTGGGCTGAAGCTGCTGTGGGTCATATCTATTGGGCAGCAGCTGCTTTACATATGATGTGTGTCAGATATATGGGGCAGGAGCTGCTGTGGGGCTGATGTGGTTTAGATCTATGGGGCAGGAGCTGTTGTGGGGATGATGGGGGTCAGATCCTTAGGGCAGGAGCTACTGTGGGGCTGATGTTGGTCTGATCTATGGGGCAGGAGCTGCTGCGGGGCAGATTTGGGTCAGATCTATGGGGCAGGAGCTGCTGTGGGGCTGATGTGGGTTAGATCTATGGTGCAGGATCTGCTGTGGGGCAGATGTAGGGCTTATCTATGGGGCAGGAGATGCTGTGAGGCTGATGGGTGTTAGATCTATGGGGAGGAGCTGCTGTGGTGCAGATGTGGGTCAGATCTATGGGGAGGAGCTGCTGTGGTGCAGATGTGGGTCAGAGCTATGGGGCAGGAGCTGCTGTGTGGCAGATGTGGGTCAGATCTATGGTGTAGGAGCTGCTGTGGGGCTGATGTGGGTCATATCTATGGGGCAGGAGCTGCTGTGGTTAAGATCTATTTGGCAGGAGCTGCTGTGGGGCAGATTTGGGTCAGATCTATGGGGCAGGAGCTGCAGTGGAGATGATGTACGTCAGATCTATGGGGCAGGAGCTGCTGTGGGGCTGCTGTGGGTTAGATCTATGGGGCAGGAGCTGTTGTGGGTCATATCTATTGGGCAGCAGCTGCTTTACATATGATGTGTGTCAGATCTATGGGGCCGGAGCTGCAGTGGGGCTGATGGGGGTCAGATCTATGGGGCAGGAGCTACTGTGGGGCTGATGTGGGTCAAATCAATGGGGCAGAGCTGCTCTTGGGAACATGTGGGTCAGATCTATGGGGCAGGAGCTGCTGTGGGTCATATCTACTGGGCAGCAGCTGCTTTACATATGATGTGTGTCAGATCTGTGGGGCAGGAGCTGCTGTGGGGCTGATGTGGGTTAGATCTATGGGGCAGGAGCTGTTTTGGGGCTGATGGGGGTCAGATCTACGAGGAAGGAGCTACTGTGGGGCTGATGTTGGTCTGTTCTATGGGGCAGGAGCTGCTGCGGGGCTGATTTGGGAAAGATCTATGGGGCAGGAGCTGCTGTGGGGCTGATGTGGGTTAGATCTATGGGGCAGGAGCTGTTGTGGGGCTGATGGGGGTCAGATCCTTAGAGCAGGAGCTACTGTGGGGCTGATGTTGGTCTGATCTATTTGGCAGGAGCTGCTGCAGGTCTGATTTGGGTCAGATCTATGGGGCAGGAGCTGCTGTGGGGCTGATGTGGGTTAGATCTATGGGGCAGGAGCTGTTGTGGGGCTGATGGGGGTCAGATCTATGGGGCAGGAGATGCTGTGGGTCAGATCTATGGGGCAGGAGCTGCTGTGTGGCAGATGTGTGTCAGATCTATGGTGTAGGAGCTGCTGTGGGGCTGATGTGGGTCAGATCTATGGGGCAGGAGCTGCTGTGGTTAAGATCTATTTGGTAGGATCTGCTGTGGGGCAGATTTGGGTCAGATCTCTGGGGCAGGAGCTGCAGTGGAGATGATGTACGTCAGATCTATGGGGCAGGAGCTGTTGTGGGGCTGATGGGGGTCAGATCTATGGGGCAGGAGATACTGTGGGGCTGATGTTGGTCTGATCTATGGGGCAGGAGCTGCTGCGGGGCTGATTTGGGTTAGATCTATGGGACAGGAGCTGCTGTGGGGATGATGTGGGTTAGATCTATGGGGCAGGAGCTGTTGTGGGGCTGATGGGTGTCAGATCTATGGGGCAGGAGATGCTGTGGGTCAGATCTATGGGGCAGGAGCTGCTGTGGGAACATGTGGGTCAGGTCTATGGGGCAGGAGCTGCTGTTGGGCAGATGTGGGTCAGATCTATGGGTCAGCAGCTGCTGTGGGTCTGATGTGGGTCAGATCTATGGGGCAGGAGCTGCTGTGGGTCTGATGTGGGTCAGATCTATGGGGCAGGTGCTGCTGTGCGACATATGTGGGTCAGATCTATGGGGCAGGATCTGCTGTGGGGCTGATGTGGGAAAGATCTATGGGGCAGGAGATGCTTTGGGGCAGATGTGGGTCAGATCTATGGTGCAGGAGTTGCTGTGGGGCAGATGTAGGGCTTATCTATGGGGCAGGAGCTGCTGTGAGGCTGATGGGTGTTAGATCTATGGGGAGGAGCTGCTGTGGTGCAGATGTGGGTCAGAGCTATGGGGCAGGAGCTGCTGTGTGGCAGATGTGGGTCAGATCTATGTTGTAGGAGTTGCTGTGGGGCTGATGTGGGTCAGATCTATGGGGCAGGAGCTGCTGTGGGGCTGATGTGGGAAAGATCTATGGGGCAGGAGATGCTTTGGGGCAGATGTGGGTCAGATCTATGGGGCAGGAGCTGCTGTGGGGCTGATGTGGGTCCGATCCTTGGGGCTGAAGCTGCTGTCGGTCATATCTATTGGGCAGCAGCTGCTTTACATATGATGTGTGTCAGATCTATGGGGCAGGAGCTACTGTGGGGCTTAAGTTTGTCTGATCTATGGGGCAGGAGCTGATGCGGGGCTGATTTGGGTCAGATCTATGGGGCAGGAGCTGCTGTGGGGCTGATGTGGTTCAGATCCTTGGGGCTGAAGCTGCTGTGGGTCATATCTACTGGGCAGCAGCTGCTTTACATATGATGTGTGTCAGATCTATGGGGCAGGAGCTGCTGTGGGGCTGATGTGGGTTAGATCTATGGGGCAGGAGCTGTTGTGGGGCTGATGGGGGTCAGATCTATGGGGCAGGAGCTACTGTGGGGCTAATGTTGGTCTGATCTACGGAGCAGGAGCTGCTGCGGGGCTGATTTGGGTCAGATCTATGGGGCAGGAGCTGCTGTGGGGCTGATGTGGGTTAGATCTATGGGGCAGGATCTGTTGTGGGGCTGATGGGGGTCAGATCTATGGGGCAGGAGATGCAGTGGGTCAGATCTATGGGGCAGGAGATGCTGTGGGTCAGATCTATGGGGCAGGAGCTGCTGTGGGGAACACGTGTGTCAGGTCTATGGGGCAGGAGCTGCTGTGGGGCAGATGTGGGTCAGATCTATGGGTCAGCAGCTGCTGTGGGTCTGATGTGGGTCAGATCTATGGGTCAGCAGCTGCTGTGGGTCTGATGTGGGTCAGATCTATGGGGCAGGAGCTGCTGTGGGTCAGATCTATGGGGCAGGAACAGATGTGGGCCTGATGTTGGTCAGATTTATGGAGCAGGAGCTGCTGTGTTGCAGATGTGGGTCAGATCTATGGGGAGGAGCTGCTGTGGTGCAGATGTGGGTCAGAGCTATGGGGCAGGAGCTGCTGTGTGGCAGATGTGGGTCAGATCTATGGTGTAGGAGCTGCTGTGGGGCTGATGTGGGTCAGATCTATGGGGCAGGAGCTGCTGTGGTTAAGATCTATTTGGCAGGAGCTGCTGTGGGGCAGATTTGGGTCAGATCTATGGGGCAGGAGCTGCAGTGGAGATGATGTAGGTCAGATCTATGGGGCAGGAGCATCTGTGGGGCTGCTGTGGGTTAGATCTATTGGGCAGGAGCTGTTGTGGGTCATATCTATTGGGCAGCAGCTGCTTTACATATGATGTGTGTCAGATCTATGGGGCCTAAGCTGCAGTGGGGCTGATGGGGGTCAGATCTATGGGGCAGGAGCTACTGTGGGGCTGATGTGGGTCAAATCAATGGGGCAGAGCTGCTCTTGGGAACATGTGGGTCAGAACTATGGGGCAGGAGCTGCTGTGGGGCTGATGTGGGTCAGATCTATAGGGCAGGAGCTGCTGTGCGACAGATGTGGGTCAGATCTATGGGGCAGGAGCTGCTTTGGGGCAGATGTGGGTCAGATCCTTGGGGCTGAAGCTGCTGTGGGTCATATCTATTGGGCAGCAGCTGCTTTACATATGATGTGTGTCAGATCTATGGGGCAAGAGCTGCTGTGGGGCTGATGTGGGTTAGATCTATAGGGCAGGAGCTGTTGTGGGGCTGATGGGGGTCAGATCTATGGGGCAGGAGCTACTGTGGGGCTGATGGGGGTCAGATCTATGGGGCAGGAGCTGCTGTGGGGCTGATGTGGGTCAGATCTATTGTGTAGGAGCTGCTGTGGGGCTGATGTGGGTCATATCTATGGTGTAGGAGCTGCTGTGGGGCTGATGTGGGTCAGATCTATGGGGCAGGAGCTGCTGTGGTTAAGATCTATTTGGCAGGAGCTGCTGTGAGGCAGATTTGGGTCAGATCTATGGGGCAGGAGCTGCAGTTGAGATGATGTAGGTCAGATCTATGGGGCAGGAGCATCTGTGGGGCTGCTGTGGGTTAGATCTATGGGGCAGGAGCTGTTGTGGGTCATATCTATTGGGCAGCAGCTGCTTTACATATGATGTGTGTCAGATCTATGGGGCCTAAGCTGCAGTGGGGCTGATGGGGGTCAGATCTATGGGGCAGGAGCTACTGTGGGGCTGATGTGGGTCAAATCAATGGGGCAGAGCTGCTCTTGGGAACATGTGGGTCAGATCTATGGGTCAGGAGCTGCTGTGGGGCTGATGTGGGTCAGATCTATAGGGCAGGAGCTGCTGTGCGACACATGTTGGTCAGATCTATGGGGCAAGAGCTGCTGTGGGGCTGATGTGGGAAAGATCTATGGGGCAGGAGATGCTTTGGGGCAGATGTTGGTCAGATCTATGGGGCAGGAGTTGCTGTGGGGCTGCTGTGGGTCAGATCCTTGGGGCTGAAGCTGCTGTGGGTCATATCTATTGGGCAGCAGCTGCTTTAGATATGATGTGTGTCAGATATATGGGGCAGGAGCTGTTGTGGGGCTGATGGGGGTCAGATCCTTAGGGAAGGAGCTACTGTGGGGCTGATGTTAGTCTGATCTATGGGGCAGGAGCTGCTGCGGGGCAGATTTGGGTCAGATCTATGGGGCAGGAGCTGCTGTGGGGCTGATGTGGGTTAGATCTATGGTGCAGGAGCTGCTGTGGTGCAGATTTAGGGCTTATCTATTGGGCAGGAGATGCTGTGAGGCTGATGGGTGTTAGATCTATGGGGAGGAGCTGCTGTGGTGCAGATGTGGGTCAGAGCTATGGGGCAGGAGCTGCTGTGTGGCAGATGTGGGTCAGATCTATGGTGTAGGAGTTGCTGTGGGGCTGATGTGGGTCAGATCTATGGGGCAGGAGCTGCTGTGGGGCTGATGTAGGAAAGATCTATGGGGCAGGAGATGCTTTGGGGCAGATGTGGGTCAGATCTATGGGGCAGGAGTTGCTGTGGGGCTGATGTGGGTCAGATTCTTGGGGCTGAAGCTGCTGTGGGTCATATCTATTGGGCAGCAGCTGCTTTACATATGATGTGTGTCAGATCTATGGGGCAGGAGCTACTGTGGGGCTTAAGTTGGTCTGATCTATGGGGCAGGAGCTGATGCGGGGCTGATATGGGTCAGATCTATGGGGCAGGAGCTGCTGTGGGGCTGATGTGGGTCAGATCCTTGGGGCTGAAGCTGCTGTGGGTCATATCTATTGGGCAGCAGCTGCTTTACATATGATGTGTGTCAGATCTATGGGGCAGGAGCTGCTGTGGGGCTGATGTGGGTTAGATCTATGGGGCAGGAGCTGTTGTGGGGCTGATGGGGGTCAGATCTATGGGGCAGGAGCTACTGTGGGGCTAATGTTGGTCTGATCTACGGAGCAGGAGCTGCTGCGGGGCTGATTTGGGTCAATTCTATGGGGCAGGAGCTGCTGTGGGGCTGATGTGGGTTAGATCTATGGGGCAGGATCTGTTGTGGGGCTGATGGGGGTCAGATCTATGGGGCAGGAGATGCTGTGGGTCAGATCTATGGGGCAGTAGATGCTGTGGGTCAGATCTATGGGGCAGGAGCTGCTGTGGGGAACACGTGTGTCAGGTCTATGGGGCAGGAGCTGCTGTGGGGCAGATGTGGGTCAGATCTACGGGTCAGCAGCTGCTGTGGGTCTGATGTGCGTCAGATCTATGGGTCAGCAGCTGCTGTGGGTCTGATGTGGGTCAGATCTATGGGGCAGGAGCTGCTGTGGGTCAGATCTATGGGGCAGGAACAGATGTGGGCCTGATGTTGGTCAGATTTATGGAGCAGGAGCTGCTGTGTTGCAGATGTGGGTCAGATCTATGGGGAGGAGCTGCTGTGGTGCAGATGTGGGTCAGAGCTATGGGGCAGGAGCTGCTGTGGGGCTGATGTGGGTCAGATCTATGGGGCAGGAGCTGCAGTGGAGATGATGTAGGTCAGATCTATGGGGCAGGAGCATCTGTGGGGCTGCTGTGGGTTAGATCTATGGGGCAGGAGCTGTTGTGGGTCATATCTATTGGGCAGCAGCTGCTTTACATATGATGTGTGTCAGATCTATGGGGCCTAAGCTGCAGTGGGGCTGATGGGGGTCAGATCTATAGGGCAGGAGCTACTGTGGGGCTGATGTGGGTCAAATCAATAAGGCAGAGCTGCTCTTGGGAACATGTGGGTCAGATCTATGGGGCAGGAGCTGCTGTGGGGCTGATGTGGGTCAGATCTATAGGGCAGGAGCTGCTGTGCGACAGATGTGGGTCAGATCTATGGGGCAGGAGCTGCTGTGGGGCTGATGTGGGTCAGATCCTTGGGGCTGAAGCTGCTGTGGGTCATATCTATTGGGCAGCAGCTGCTTTACATATGATGTTTGTCAGATATATGGGGCAGGAGCTGCTGTGGGGCTGATGTGGTTTAGTTCTATGGGGCAGGAGCTGTTGTGGGGCTGATGGCGGTCAGATCCTTAGGGCAGGAGCTACTGTGGGGCTGATGTTAGTCTGATCTATGGGGCAGGAGCTGCTGCGGGGCAGATTTGGGTCAGATCTATGGGGCAGGAGCTGCTGTGGGGCTGATGTGGGTTAGATCTATGGTGCAGGAGCTGCTGTGGGGCAGATGTAGGGCTTATCTATGGGGCAGGAGCTGCTGTGGGGCTGATGGGTGTTAGATCTATGGGGAGGAGCTGCTGTGGTGCAGATGTGGGTCAGAGCTATGGGGCAGGAGCTGCTGTGTGGCAGATGTGGGTCAGATCTATGGTGTAGGAGCTGCTGTGGGGCTGATGTGGGTCAGATCTATGGGGCAGGAGCTGCTGTGGTTAAGATCTATTTGGCAGGATCTGCTGTGGGGCAGATTTGGGTCAGATCTATGGGGCAGGAGCTGCAGTGGAGATGATGTACGTCAGATCTATGCGGCAGGAGCTGCTGTGGGGCTGCTGTGGGTTAGATCTATGGGGCAGGAGCTGTTGTGGGTCATATCTATTGGGCAGCAGCTGCTTTACATATGATGTGTGTCAGATCTATGGGGCCGGAGCTGCAGTGGGGCTGATGGGGGTCAGATCTATGGGGCAGGAGCTACTGTGGGGCTGATGTGGGTCAAATCAATGGGGCAGAGCTGCTCTTGGGAACATGTGGGTCAGATCTATGGGGCAGGAGCTGCTGTGGGGCTGATGTGGGTCAGATCTATAGGGCAGGAGCTGCTGTGCGACAGATGTGGGTCAGATCTATGGGGCAGGAGCTGCTGTGGGGCTGACGTGGGTCAGATCCTTGGGGCTGAAGCTGCTGTGGGTCATATCTACTGGGCAGCAGCTGCTTTACATATGATGTGTGTCAGATCTATGGGGCAGGAGCTGCTGTGGGGAACACGTGTGTCAGGTCTATGGGGCAGGAGCTGCTGTGGGGCAGATGTGGGTCAGATCTATGGGTCAGCAGCTGCTGTGGGTCTGATGTGGGTCAGATCTATGGGTCAGCAGCTGCTGTGGGTCTGATGTGGGTCAGATCTATGGGGCAGGAGCTGCTGTGGGTCAGATCTATGGGGCAGGAACAGATGTGGGCCTGATGTTGGTCAGATTTATGGAGCAGGAGCTGCTGTGTTACAGATGTGGGTCAGATCTATGGGGAGGAGCTGCTGTGGTGCAGATGTGGGTCAGAGCTATGGGGCAGGAGCTGCTGTGTGGCAGATGTGGGTCAGATCTATGGTGTAGGAGCTGCTGTGGGGCTGATGTGGGTCAGATCTATGGGGCAGGAGCTGCTGTGGTTAAGATCTATTTGGCAGGAGCTGCTGTGGGGCAGATTTGGGTCAGATCTATGGGGCAGGAGCTGCAGTGGAGATGATGTAGGTCAGATCTATGGGGCAGGAGCTGCTGTGGGGCTGATGTGGGTTAGATCTATGGGGCAGGAGCTGTTGTGGGTCATATCTATTGGGCAGCAGCTGCTTTACATATGATGTGTGTCAGATCTATGGGGCCGGAGCTGCAGTGGGGCTGATGGGGGTCAGATCTATGGGGCAGGAGCTACTGTGGGGCTGATGTGGGTCAAATCAATGGGGCAGAGCTGCTCTTGGGAACATGTGGGTCAGATCTATGGGGCAGGAGCTGCTGTGGGGCTGATGTGGGTCAGATCTATAGGGCAGGAGCTGCTGTGCGACAGATGTGGGTCAGATCTATGGGGCAGGAGCTGCTGTGGGGCTGATGTGGGTCAGATCCTTGGGGCTGAAGCTGCTGTGGGTCATATCTACTGGGCAGCAACTGCTTTACATATGATGTGTGTCAGATCTGTGGGGCAGGAGCTGCTGTGGGGCTGATGTGGGTTAGATCTATGGGGCAGGAGCTGTTGTGGGGCTGATGGGGGTCAGATCTATGAGGCAGGAGCTACTGTGGGGCTGATGTTGGTCTGATCTATGGGGCAGGAGCTGCTGCGGGGCTGATTTGGGAAAGATCTATGGGGCAGGAGATGCTTTGGGGCAGATGTGGGTCAGATCTATGGGGCAGGAGTTGCTGTGGGGCTGATGTGGGTCAGATCCTTGGGGCTGAAGCTGCTGTGGGTCATATCTATTGGGCAGCAGCTGCTTTACATATGATGTGTGTCAGATCTATGGGGCAGGAGCTGCTGTGGGGCTGATGTGGGTTAGATCTATGGGGCAGGAGCTGTTGTGGGGCTGATGGGGGTCAGATCCTTAGAGCAGGAGCTACTGTGGGGCTGATGTTGGTCTGATCTATGGGGCAGGAGCTGCTGCAGGGCTGATTTGGGTCAGATCTATGGGGCAGGAGCTGCTGTGGGGCTGATGTGGGTTAGATCTATGGGGCAGGAGCTGTTGTGGGGCTGATGGGGGTCAGATCTATGGGGCAGGAGCTGCTCTGGGGAACATGTGGGTCAGGTCTATGGGGCAGGAGCTGTTGTGGGGCTGATGGGGGTCAGATCTATAAGGCAGGAGATACTGTGGGGCTGATGTTGGTCTGATCTATGGGGCAGGAGCTGCTGCGGGGCTGATTTGGGTTAGATCTATGGGACAGGATCTGCTGTGGGGCTGATGTGGGTTAGATCTATGGGGCAGGAGCTGTTGTGGGGCTGATGGGTGTCAGATCTATGGGGCAGGAGATGCTGTGGGTCAGATCTATGGGGCAGGAGCTGCTGTGGGGAACATGTGGGTCAGGTCTATGGGGCAGGAGCTGCTGTTGGGCAGATGTGGGTCAGATCTATGGGTCAGCAGCTGCTGTGGGTCTGATGTGGGTCAGATCTATGGGGCAGGAGCAGCTGTGGGGCTGATGTGGGTCAGATCTATGGGGCAGGAGCTGCTGTGGGTCATATCTATTGGGCAGCAACTGCTTTACATATGAGGTGTGTAAGATCTATGGGGCCGGAGCTGCAGTGGGGCTGATGCGGGTCAGATCTATGGGGCAGGAGCTACTGTGGGGCTGATGTGGGTCAAATCAATGGGGCAGAGCTGCTCTTGGGTACATGTGGGTCAGATCTATGGGGCAGGAGCTGCTGTGGGTCTGATGTGGGTCAGATCTATGGGGCAGGTGCTGCTGTGCGACATATGTGGGTCAGATCTATGGGGCAGGATCTGCTGTGGGGCTGATGTGGGAAAGATCTATGGGGCAGGAGATGCTTTGGGGCAGACGTGGGTCAGATCTATGGTGCAGGAGTTGCTGTGGGGCAGATGTAGGGCTTATCTATGGGGCAGGAGCTGCTGCGAGGATGATGGGTGTTAGATCTATGGGGAGGAGCTGCTGTGGTGCAGATGTGGGTCAGAGCTATGGGGCAGGAGCTGCTGTGTGGCAGATGTGGGTCAGATCTATGGTGTAGGAGTTGCTGTGGGGCTGATGTGGGTCAGATCTATGGGGCAGGAGCTGCTGTGGGGCTGATGTGGGAAAGATCTATGGGGCAGGAGATGCTTTGGGGCAGATGTGGGTCAGATCTATGGGGCAGGAGTTGCTGTGGGGCTGATGTGGGTCAGATCCTTGGGGCTGAAGCTGCTGTGGGTCATATCTACTGGGCAGCAGCTGCTTTACATATGATGTGTGTCAGATCTATGGGGCAGGAGCTGCTGTGGGGCTGATGTGGGTTAGATCTATGGGGCAGGAGCTGTTGTGGGGCTGATGGGGGTCAGATCTATGGGGCAGGAGCTACTGTGGGGCTAAAGTTGGTCTGATCTACGGAGCAGGAGCTGCTGCGGGGCTGATTTGGGTCAGATCTATGGGGCAGGAGCTGCTGTGGGGCTGATGTGGGTTAGATCTATGGGGCAGGATCTGTTGTGGGGCTGATGGGGGTCAGATCTATGGGGCAGGAGATGCTGTGGGTCAGATCTATGGGGCAGGAGATTCTGTGGGTCAGATCTATGGGGCAGGAGCTGCTGTGGGGAACACGTGTGTCAGGTCTCTGGGGCAGGAGCTGCTGTGGGGCAGATGTGGGTCAGATCTATGGGTCAGCAGCTGCTGTGGGTCTGATGTGGGTCAGATCTATGGGTCAGCAGCTGCTGTGGGTCTGATGTGGGTCAGATCTATGGGGCAGGAGCTGCTGTGGGTCAGATCTATGGGGCAGGAACAGATGTGGGCCTGATGTTGGTCAGATTTATGGAGCAGGAGCTGCTGTGTTGCAGATGTGGGTCAGATCTATGGGGAGGAGCTTCTGTGGTGCAGATGTGGGTCAGAGCTATGGGGCAGGAGCTGCTGTGTGGCAGATGTGGGTCAGATCTATGGTGTAGGAGCTGCTGTGGGGCTGATGTGGGTCAGATCTATGGGGCAGGAGCTGCTGTGGTTAAGATCTATTTGGCAGGAGCTGCTGTGGGGCAGATTTGGGTCAGATCTATGGGGCAGGAGCTGCAGTGGAGATGATGTAGGTCAGATCTATGGGGCAGGAGCATCTGTGGGGCTGCTGTGGGTTAGATGTATGGGGCAGGAGCTGTTGTGGGTCATATCTATTGGGCAGCAGCTGCTTTACATATGATGTGTGTCAGATCTATGGGGCCTAAGCTGCAGTGGGGCTGATGGGGGTCAGATCTATGGGGCAGGAGCTACTGTGGGGCTGATGTGGGTCAAATCAATGGGGCAGAGCTGCTCTTGGGAACATGTGGGTCAGATCTATGGGGCAGGAGCTGCTGTGGGGCTGATGTGGGTCAGATCTATAGGGCAGGAGCTGCTGTGCGACAGATGTGGGTCAGATCTATGGGGCAGGAGCTGCTGTGGAGCTGATGTGGGTCAGATCCTTGGGGCTGAAGCTGCTGTGGGTCATATCTACTGGGCAGCAGCTGCTTTACATATGATGTGTGTCAGATCTATGGGGCAGGAGTTGCTGTGGGGCTGATGTGGGTTAGATCTATGGGGCAGGAGCTGTTGTGGGGCTGATGGGGGTCAGATCTATGTGGCAGGAGCTACTGTGGGGCTGATGTTAGTCTGATCTATGGGGCAGGAGCTGCTGCGGGGCTGATGTTGGTCTGATCTATGGGGCAGGAGCTGCTGTGCGACAGATGTGGGTCAGATCTATGGGGCAGGTGCTGCTGTGCGACATATGTGGGTCAGATCTATGGGGCAGGATCTGCTGTGGGGCTGATGTGGGAAAAATCTAAGGGGCAGGAGATGCTTTGGGGCAGATGTGGGTCAGATCTATGGGGCTGGAGTTGCAGTGGGGCTGCTGTGGGTCAGATACTTGGGGCTTAAGCTGCTGTGGGTCATATCTATTGGGCAGCAGCTGCTTTACATATGATGTGTGTCAGATCTATGGGGCAGGAGCTGCTGTGGGGCTGATGTGGTTTAGATCTATGGGGCAGGAGCTGTTGTGGGGCTGATGGGGGTCAGATCCTTAGGGCAGGAGCTACTGTGGGGCTGATGTAGTCTGATCTATGGGGCAGGAGCTGCTGCGGGGCAGATTTTGGTCAGATCTATGGGGCAGGAGCTGCTGTGGGGCTGATGTGGGTTAGATCTATGGTGCAGGAGCTGCTGTGGGGCAGATGTAGGGCTTATCTATGGGGCAGGAGATGCTGTGAGGCTGATGGGTGTTAGATCTATGGGGAGGAGCTGCTGTGGTGTAGATGTGGGTCAGAGCTATGGGGCAGGAGCTGCTGTGTGGCAGATGTGGGTCAGATCTATGGTGTAGGAGCTACTGTGGGGCTGATGTGGGTCAGATCTATGGGGCAGGAGCTGCTGTGGGGCTGATGTGGGTCAGATCTATGGGGCAGGAGCTGCTGTGGTTAAGATCTATTTGGCAGGATCTGCTGTGGGGCAGATTTGGGTCAGATCTATGGGGCAGGAGCTGCAGTGGAGATGATGTACGTCAGATCTATGGGGCAGGAGCTGCTGTGGGGCTGCTGTGGGTTAGATCTATGGGGCAGGAGCTGTTGTGGGTCATATCTATTGGGCAGCAGCTGCTTTACATATGATGTGTGTCAGATCTATGGGGCCGGAGCTGCAGTGGAGATGATGTACGTCAGATCTATGGGGCAGGAGCTGGTGTGGGGCTGATGGGGGTCAGATCTATGGGGCAGGAGATACTGTGGGGCTGATGTTGGTCTGATCTATGGGGCAGGAGCTGCTGTGCGACAGATGTGGGTCAGATCTATGGTGCAGGTGCTGCTGTGCGACATATGTGGGTCAGATCTATGGGGCAGGAGATGCTTTGGGGCATATGTGGGTCAGATCTATTGGGCAGGAGTTGCTGTGGGGCTGCTGTGGGTCAGATCCTTGGGGCTTAAGCTGCTGTGGGTCATATCTATTGGGCAGCAGCTGCTTTACATATGATGTGTGACAGATCTATGGGGCAGGAGCTGCTGTGGGGCTGATGTGGGTCAGATCTATGGGGCAGGAGCTGTTCTGGGGCTGATGGGGGTCAGATCTATGGGGCAGGAGCTACTGTGGGGCTGATGGGGGTCAGATCTATTGGGCAGGAGATGCTGTGGGTCAGATCTATGGGGCAGGAGCTACTGTGGGGAACACGTGGGTCAGGTCTATGGGGCAGGAGCTGCTGTGGGGCAGATGTGGGTCAGATCAGTGGGTCAGCAGCTGCTGTGGGTCTGATGTGGGTCAGATCTATGGGGCAGGAGCTGCTGTGGGGCTGATGGGGGTCAGATCTATTGGGCAGGAGATGCTGTGGGTCAGATCTATGGGGCAGGAGCTACTGTGGGGAACATGTGGGTCAGGTCTATGGGGCAGGAGCTGCTGTGGGGCAGATGTAGGGCTTATCTATGGGGCAGGAGATGCTGTGAGGCTGATGGGTGTTAGATCTATGGGGAGGAGCTGCTGTGGTGCAGATGTGGTTCAGAGCTATGGGGCAGGAGCTGCTGTGTGGCAGATGTGGGTCAGATCTATGGTGTAGGAGTTGCTGTGGGGCTGATGTGGGTCAGATCTATGGGGCAGGAGCTGCTGTGGGGCTGATGTGGGAAAGATCTATGGGGCAGGAGATGCTTTGGGGCAGATGTGGGTCAGATCTATGTTGCAGGAGTTGCTGTGAAGCTGATGTGGGTCAGATCCTTGGGGCTGAAGCTGCTGTGGGTCATATCTATTGGGCAGCAGCTGCTTTACATATGATGTGTGTCAGATCTATGGGGCAGGAGCTGCAGTGGGGCTGATGGGGGTCAGATCTATGGGGCAGGAGCTACTGTGGGGCTGATGTGGGTCAAATCAATGGGGCAGAGCTGCTCTTGGGAACATGTGGGTCAGATCTATGGGGCAGGAGCTGCTGTGGGGCTGATGTGGGTCAGATCTATAGGGCAGGAGCTGCTGTGCGACAGATGTGGGTCAGATCTATGGGGCAGGTGCTGCTATGCGACATATGTGGGTCAGATCTATGGGGCAGGATCTGCTGTGGGGCTGATGTGGGAAAGATATATGGGGCAGGAGATGCTTTGGGGCAGATGTGGGTCAGATCTATGGGGCAGGAGTTCCTGTGGGGCTGCTGTGGGTCAGATCCTTGGGGCTAAAGCTGCTGTGGGTCATATCTATTGGGCAGCAGCTGCTTTACATATGATGTGTGTCAGATCTATGGGGCAGGAGCTGCTGTGGGGCTGATGTGGGTTAGATCTATGGGGCAGGAGCTGTTGTGGGGCTGATGGGGGTCAGATCTATTGGGCAGGAGATGCTGTGGGTCAGATCTATGGGGCAGGAGCTGCTGTGGGGAACATGTGGGTCAGGTCTAAGGGGCAGGAGCTGCTGTGGGGCAGATGTGGGTATGATCAGTTGGTCAGCAGCTGCTGTGGGTCTGATTTGGGTCAGATCTATGGGGCAGGAGATGCTGTGGGGCTGATGGGGGTCAGATCTATTGGGCAGGAGATGCTGTGGGTCAGATGTAGGGCTTATCTATGGGGCAGGAGATGCTGTGAGGCTGATGGGTGTTAGATCTATGGGGAGGAGCTGCTGTGGTGCAGATGTGGGTCAGAGCTATGGGGCAGGAGCTGCTGTGTGGCAGATGTGGGTCAGATCTATGGTGTAGGAGCTGCTGTGGGGCTGATGTGGGTCAGATCTATGGGGCAGGAGCTGCTGTGGTTAAGATCTATTTGGCAGGATCTGCTGTGGGGCAGATTTGGGTCAGATCTATGGGGCAGGAGCTGCAGTGGAGATGATGTACGTCAGATCTATGGGGCAGGAGCTGCTGTGGGGCTGCTGTGGGTTAGATCTATGGGGCAGGAGCTGTTGTGGGTCATATCTATTGGGCAGCAGCTGCTTTACATATGATGTGTGTCAGATCTATGGGGCAGGAGCTGCTGTGGGGCTGATATGGGTTAGATCTATGGGGCAGGAGCTGTTGTGGGGCTGATGGGGGTCAGATCTATGGGGCAGGAGCTACTGTGGGGCTAAAGTTGGTCTGATCTACGGAGCAGGAGCTGCTGCGGGGCTGATTTGGGTCAGATCTATGGGGCAGGAGCTGCTGTGGGGCTGATGTGGGTTAGATCTATGGGGCAGGATCTGTTGTGGGGCTGATGGGGGTCAGATCTATGGGGCAGGAGATGCTGTGGGTCAGATCTATGGGGCAGGAGATGCTGTGGGTCAGATCTATGGGGCAGGAGCTGCTGTGGGGAACACGTTTGTCAGGTCTATGGGGCAGGAGCTGCTGTGGGGCAGATGTGGGTCAGATCTATGGGTCAGCAGCTGCTGTGGGTCTGATGTGGGTCAGATCTATGGGTCAGCAGCTGCTGTGGGTCTGATGTGGGTCAGATCTATGGGGCAGGAGCTGCTGTGGGTCAGATCTATGGGGCAGGAACAGATGTGGGCCTGATGTTGGTCAGATTTATGGAGCAGGAGCTGCTGTGTTGCAGATGTGGGTCAGATCTATGGGGAGGAGCTTCTGTGGTGCAGATGTGGGTCAGAGCTATGGGGCAGGAGCTGCTGTGTGGCAGATGTGGGTCAGATCTATGGGGCAGGAGCTGCTGTGGTTAAGATCTATTTGGCAGGAGCTGCTGTGGGGCAGATTTGGGTCAGATCTATGGGGCAGGAGCTGCAGTGGAGATGATGTAGGTCAGATCTATGGGGCAGGAGCATCTGTGGGGCTGCTGTGGGTTAGATCTATGGGGCAGGAGCTGTTGTGGGTCATATCTATTGGGCAGCAGCTGCTTTACATATGATGTGTGTCAGATCTATGGGGCCTAAGCTGCAGTGGGGCTGATGGGGGTCAGATCTATGGGGCAGGAGCTACTGTGGGGCTGATGTGGGTCAAATCAATGGGGCAGAGCTGCTCTTGGGAACATGTGGGTCAGATCTATGGGGCAGGAGCTGCTGTGGGGCTGATGTGGGTCAGATCTATAGGGCAGGAGCTGCTGTGCGACAGATGTGGGTCAGATCTATGGGGCAGGAGCTGCTGTGGAGCTGATGTGGGTCAGATCCTTGGGGCTGAAGCTGCTGTGGGTCATATCTACTGGGCAGCAGCTGCTTTACATATGATGTGTGTCAGATCTATGGGGCAGGAGTTGCTGTGGGGCTGATGTGGGTTAGATCTATGGGGCAGGAGCTGTTGTGGGGCTGATGGGGGTCAGATCTATGTGGCAGGAGCTACTGTGGGGCTGATGTTAGTCTGATCTATGGGGCAGGAGCTGCTGCGGGGCAGATTTTGGTCAGATCTATGGGGCAGGAGCTGCTGTGGGGCTGATGTGTGTTAGATCTATAGTGCAGGAGCTGCTGTGGGGCAGATGTAGGGCTTATCTATGGGGCAGGAGATGCTGTGAGGCTGATGGGTGTTAGATCTATGGGGAGGAGCTGCTGTGGTGTAGATGTGGGTCAGAGCTATGGGGCAGGAGCTGCTGTGGGGCTGATGTGGGTCAGATCTATGGGGCAGGAGCTGCTGTGGGGCTGATGTGGGTCAGATCTATGGGGCAGGAGCTGCTGTGGTTAAGATCTATTTGGCAGGATCTGCTGTGGGGCAGATTTGGGTCAGATCTATGGGGCAGGAGCTGCAGTGGAGGTGATGTACGTCAGATCTATGGGGCAGGAGCATCTGTGGGGCTGCTGTGGGTTAGATCTATGGGGCAGGAGCTGTTGTGGGTCATATCTATTGGGCAGCAGCTGCTTTACATATGATGTGTGTCAGATCTATGGGGCCGGAGCTGCAGTGGAGATGATGTACGTCAGATCTATGGGGCAGGAGCTGTTGTGGGGCTGATGGGAGTCAGATCTATAGGGCAGGAGATACTGTGGGGCTGATGTTGGTCTGATCTATGGGGCAGGAGCTGCTGTGCGACAGATGTGGGTCAGATCTATGGTGCAGGTGCTGCTGTGCGACATATGTGGATCAGATCTATGGGGCAGGAGATGCTTTGGGGCATATGTGGGTCAGATCTATGGGGCAGGAGTTGCTGTGGGGCTGCTGTGGGTCAGATCCTTGGGGCTAAAGCTGCTGTGGGTCATATCTATTGGGCAGCAGCTGCTTTACATATGATGTGTGTCAGATCTATGGGGCAGGAGCTGCTGTGGGGCTGATGTGGGTCAGATCTATGGGGCAGGAGCTGTTCTGGGGCTGATGGGGGTCAGATCTATGGGGCAGGAGCTACTGTGGGGCTGATGGGGGTCAGATCTATTGGGCAGGAGATGCTGTGGGTCAGATCTATGGGGCAGGAGCTACTGTGGGGAACACGTGGGTCAGGTCTATGGGGCAGGAGCTGCTGTGGGGCAGATGTGGGTCAGATCAGTGGGTCAGCAGCTGCTGTGGGTCTGATGTGGGTCAGATCTATGGGGCAGGAGCTGCTGTGGGGCTGATGGGGGTCAGATCTATTGGGCAGGAGATGCTGTGGGTCAGATCTATGGGGCAGGAGCTACTGTGGGGAACATGTGGGTCAGGTCTATGGGGCAGGAGCTGCTGTGGGGCAGATGTAGGGCTTATCTATGGGGCAGGAGATGCTGTGAGGCTGATGGGTGTTAGATCTATGGGGAGGAGCTGCTGTGGTGCAGATGTGGGTCAGAGCTATGGGGCAGGAGCTGCTGTGTGGCAGATGTGGGTCAGATCTATGGTGTAGGAGTTGCTGTGGGGCTGATGTGGGTCAGATCTATGGGGCAGGAGCTGCTGTGGGGCTGATGTGGGAAAGATCTATGGGGCAGGAGATGCTTTGTGGCAGATGTGGGTCAGATCTATGGGGCAGGAGTTGCTGTGGGGCTGATGTGGGTCAGATCCTTGGGGCTGAAGCTGCTGTGGGTCATATCTATTGGGCAGCAGCTAATTTACATATGATGTGTGTCAGATCTATGGGGCAGGAGCTACTGTGGGGCTTAAGTTGGTCTGATCTATGGGGCAGGAGCTGATGCGGGGCTGATTTGGGTAAGATCTATGGGGCAGGAGCTGCTGTGGGGCTGATGTGGGTCAGATCCTTGGGGCTGAAGCTGCTGTGGGTCATATCTACTGGGCAGCACCTGCTTTATATATGATGTGTGTCAGATCTATGGGGCAGGAGCTGCTGTGGGGCTGATGTGGGTTAGATCTATAGGGCAGGATCTGTTGTAGGGCTGATGGGGGTCAGATCTATGGGGCAGGAGCTACTGTGGGGCTAATGTTGGTCTGATCTACGGAGCAGGAGCTGCTGCAAGGCTGATTTGGCTCAGATCTATGGGGCAGGAGCTGCTGTGGGGCTGATGTGGGTTAGATCTATGGGGCAGGATCTGTTGTGGGGCTGATGGGGGTCAGATCTATGGGGCAGGAGATGCTGTGGGTCAGATCTATGGGGCAGGAGATGCTGTGGGTCAGATCTATGGGGCAGGAGCTGCTGTGGGGAACACGTGTGTCAGGTCTATGGGGCAGGAGCTGCTGTGGGGCAGATGTGGGTCAGATCTATGGGTCAGCAGCTGCTGTGGGTCTGATGTGCGTCAGATCTATGGGTCAGCAGCTGCTGTGGGTCTGATGTGGGTCAGATCTATGGGGCAGGAGCTGCTGTGGGTCAGATCTATGGGGCAGGAACAGATGTGGGCCTGATGTTGGTCAGATTTATGGAGCAGGAGCTGCTGTGTTGCAGATGTGGGTCAGATCTATGGGGAGGAGCTGCTGTGGTGCAGATGTGGGTCAGAGCTATGGGGCAGGAGCTGCTGTGTGGCAGATGTGGGTCAGATCTATGGTGTAGGAGCTGCTGTGGGGCTGATGTGGGTCAGATCTATGGGGCAGGAGCTGCTGTGGTTAAGATCTATTTGGCAGGAGCTGCTGTGGGGCAGATTTGGGTCAGATCTATGGGGCAGGAGCTGCAGTGGAGATGATGTAGGTCAGATCTATGGGGCAGGAGCATCTGTGGGGCTGCTGTGGGTTAGATCTATGGGGCAGGAGCTGTTGTGGGTCATATCTATTGGGCAGCAGCTGCTTTACATATGATGTGTGTCAGATCTATGGGGCCTAAGCTGCAGTGGGGCTGATGGGGGTCAGATCTATGGGGCAGGAGCTACTGTGGGGCTGATGTGGGTCAAATCAATGGGGCAGAGCTGCTCTTGGGAACATGTGGGTCAGATCTATGGGGCAGGAGCTGCTGTGGGGCTGATGTGGGTCAGATCTATAGGGCAGGAGCTGCTGTGCGACAGATGTGGGTCAGATCTATGGGGCAGGTGCTGCTATGCGACATATGTGGGTCAGATCTATGGGGCAGGATCTGCTGTGGGGCTGATGTGGGAAAGATATATGGGGCAGGAGATGCTTTGGGGCAGATGTGGGTCAGATCTATGGGGCAGGAGTTCCTATGGGGCTGCTGTGGGTCAGATCCTTGGGGCTAAAGCTGCTGTGGGTCATATCTATTGGGCAGCAGCTGCTTTACATATGATGTGTGTCAGATCTATGGGGCAGGAGCTGCTGTGGGGCTGATGTGGGTTAAATCTATGGGGCAGGAGCTGTTCTGGGGCTGATGGGGGTCAGATCTATGGGGCAGGAGCTACTGTGGGGCTGATGTTGGTCTGATCTATGGGGCAGGAGCTGCTGCAGGGCTGATTTGGGTCAGATCTATGGGGCAGGAGCTGCTGTGGGGCTGATGTGGGTTAGATCTATGGGGCAGGAGCTGTTGTGGGGCTGATGGGGGTCAGATCTATGGGGCAGGAGATGCTGTGGGTCAGATCTATGGGGCAGGAGATGCTGTGGGGAACATGTGGGTCAGGTCTAAGGGGCAGGAGCTGCTGTGGGGAAGATGTGGGTCAGATCTATGGGGCAGGAGCTGCTGTGGGGCTGCTGTGGGTTAGATCTATGGGGCAGGAGCTGTTGTGGGTCATATCTATTGGGCAGCAGCTGCTTTACATATGATGTGTGTCAGATCTATGGGGCCGGAGCTGCAGTGGGGCTGATGGGGGTCAGATCTATGGGGCAGGAGCTACTGTGGGGCTGATGTGGGTCAAATCAATGGGGCAGAGCTGCTCTTGGGAACATGTGGGTCAGATCTATGAGGCAGGAGCTGCTGTGCGACAGATGTGGGTCAGATCTATAGGGCAGGAGCTGCTGTGCGACAGATGTGGGTCAGATCTATGGGGCAGGAGCTGCTGTGGAGCTGATGTGGGTCAGATCCTTGGGGCTGAAGCTGCTGTGGGTCATATCTATCGGGCAGCAGCTGCTTTACATATGATGTGTGTCAGATCTATGGGGCAGGATCTGCTGTGGGGCTGATGTGGTTTAGATCTATGGGGCAGGAGCTGTTGTGGGGCTGATGGGGGTCAGATCCTTAGGGCAGGAGCTACTGTGGGGCTGATGTTAGTCTGATCTATGGGGCAGGAGCTGCTGCGGGGCAGATTTGTGTCAGATCTATGGTGCAGGAGCTGCTGTGGGGCAGATGTAGGGCTTATCTATGGGACAGGAGATGCTGTGAGGCTGATGGGTGTTAGATCTATGGGGAGGAGCTGCTGTGGTGCAGATGTGGGTCAGAGCTATGGGGCAGGAGCTGCTGTGTGGCAGATGTGGGTCAGATCTATGGTGTAGGAGCTGCTGTGGGGCTGATGTGGGTCAGATCTATGGGGCAGGAGCTGCAGTGGAGATGATGTACGTCAGATCTATGGGGCAGGAGCTGCTGTGGGGCTGCTGTGGGTTAGATCTATGGGGCAGGAGCTGTTGTGGGTCATATCTATTGGGCAGCAGCTGCTTTACATATGATGTGTGTCAGATCTATGGGGCCGGAGCTGCAGTGGGGCTGATGTGGGTCAAATCAATGGGGCAGAGCTGCTCTTGGGAACATGTGGGTCAGATCTATGGGGCAGGAGCTGCTGTGGGGCTGATGTGGGTCAGATCTATAGGGCAGGAGCTGCTGTGCGACAGATGTGGGTCAGATCTATGGGGCAGGAGCTGCTGTGGGGCTGACGTGGGTCAGATTCTTGGGGCTGAAGCTGCTGTGGGTCATATCTACTGGGCAGCAGCTGCTTTACATATGATGTGTGTCAGATCTGTGGGGCAGGAGCTGCTGTGGGGCTGATGTGGGTTAGATCTATGGGGCAGGAGCTGCTGTGGGGATGATGTGGGTTAGATCTATGGGGCAGGAGCTGTTGTGGGGCTGATGGGGGTCAGATCTATGAGGCAGGAGCTACTGTTGGGCTGATGTTGGTCTGATCTATGGGGCAGGAGCTGCTGCGGGGCTGATTTGGGAAAGATCTATGGGGCAGGAGATGCTTTGGGGCAGATGTGGGTCAGATCTATGGGGCAGGAGTTGCTGTGGGGCTGATGTGGGTCAGATCCTTGGGGCTGAAGCTGCTGTGGGTCATATCTATTGGGCAGCAGCTGCTTTACATATGATGTGTGTCAGATCTATGGGGCAGGAGCTGCTGTGGGGCTGATGTGGGTTAGATCTATGGGGCAGGAGCTGTTGTGGGGCTGATGGGGGTCAGATCCTTAGAGCAGGAGCTACTGTGGGGCTGATGTTGGTCTGATCTATGGGGCAGGAGCTGCTGCAGGGCTGATTTGGGTCAGAGCTATGGGGCAGGAGCTGCTGTGTGGCAGATGTGGGTCAGATCTATAGTGTAGGAGCTGCTGTGGGGCTGATGTGGGTCAGATCTATGGGGCAGGAGCTGCTGTGGTTAAGATCTATTTGGTAGGATCTGCTGTGGGGCAGATTTGGGTCAGATCTATGGGGCAGGAGCTGCAGTGGAGATGATGTACGTCAGATCTATGGGGCAGGAGCTGTTGTGGGGCTGATGGGGGTCAGATCTATGGGGCAGGAGATACTGTGGGGCTGATGTTGGTCTGATCTATGGGGCAGGAGCTGCTGCGGGGCTGATTTGGGTTAGATCTATGGGACAGGAGCTGCTGTGGGGCTGATGTGGGTTAGATCTATGGGGCAGGAGCTGTTGTGGGGCTGATGGGTGTCAGATCTATGGGGCAGGAGATGCTGTGGGTCAGATCTATGGGGCAGGAGCTGCTGTGGGGAACATGTGGGTCAGGTCTATGGGGCAGGAGCTGCTGTTGGGCAGATGTGGGTCAGATCTATGGGTCAGCAGCTGCTGTGGGTCTGATGTGGGTCAGATCTATGGGGCAGGAGCTGCTGTGGGGAACATGTGGGTCAGATCTATGGGGCAGGAGCTGCTGTGCGTCATATCTATTGGGCAGCAACTGCTTTACATATGAGGTGTGTAAGATCTATGGGGCCGGGGCTGCAGTGGGGCTGATGGGGGTCAGATCTATGGGGCAGGAGCTACTGTGGGGCTGATGTGGGTCAAATCAATGGGGCAGAGCTGCTCTTGGGAACATGTGGGTCAGATCTATGGGGCAGGAGCTGCTGTGGGTCTGATGTGGGTCAGATCTATGGGGCAGCTGCTGCTGTGCGACATATGTGGGTCAGATCTATGGGGCAGGATCTGCTGTGGGGCTGATGTGGGAAAGATCTATGGGGCAGGAGCTGCTGTGGGGCTGATGTGGGTCAGATCCTTGGGGCTGTAGCTGCTGTGGGTCATATCTGTTGGGCAGCAGCTGCTTTATATATGATGTGTGTCAGATCTATGGGGCAGGAGCTGCTGTGGGGCTGATGTGGGTTAGATCTATGGGGCAGGAGCTGTTGTGGGGCTGATGGGGGTCAGATCTATGGGGCAGGAGATGCTGTGGGTCAGATCTATGGGGCAGGAGCTGCTGTGGGGAACATGTGGGTCAGGTCTATGGGGCAGGAGCTGCTGTGGGGCAGATGTGGGTCAGATCAGTGGGTCAGCAGCTGCTGTGGGTCTGATGTGGGTCAGATCTATGGGGCAGGAGCTGCTGTGGGGCTGATGAGGGTCAGATCTATTGGGCAGGAGATGCTGTGGGTCAGATCTATGGGGCAGGAGCTACTGTGGGGAACATGTGGGTCAGGTCTATGGGGCAGGAGCTGCTGTGGGGCTGATGTGGGTCATATCTATGGGGCAGGAGCTGCTGTGGGTCATATCTATTGGGCAGGAACAGATGTGGGCCTGATGTTGGTCAGATATATGGAACAGGAGCTGCTGTGTTGCAGATGTGGGTCAGATCTATGGTGCAGGAGCTGCTGTGGGGCAGATGTAGGGCATATCTATGGGGCAGGAGATGCTGTGAGGCTGATGGGGGTCAGATCTATGGGGCAGGATCTGCTGTGGGGCTGATGTGGGAAAGATCTATGGGGACGAGCTGCTGTGGTGCAGATGTGGGTCAGATCTATGGGGCAGGTGCTGCTGTGCGACATATGTGGGTCAGATCTATGGGGCAGGATCTGCTGTGGGGCTGATGTGGGAAAGATCTATGGGGCAGGAGATGCTTTGGGGCAGATGTGGGTCAGATCTATGGTGCAGGAGTTGCTGTGGGGCAGATGTAGGGCTTATCTATGGGGCAGGAGCTGCTGTGAGGCTGATGGGTGTTAGATCTATGGGGAGGAGCTGCTGTGGAGCTGATGTGGGTCAGATCGTTGGGGCTGAAGCTGCTGTGGGTCATATCTACTGGGCAGCAGCTGCTTTACATATGATGTGTGTCAGATCTGTGGGGCAGGAGCTGTTGTGGGGCGGATGGGGGTCAGATCTATGAGGCAGGAGCTACTGTGGGGCTGATGTTGGTCTGATCTATGGGGCAGGAGCTGCTGCGGGGCTGATTTGGGAAAGATCTATGGGGCAGGAGATGCTTTGGGGCAGATGTGGGTCAGATCTATGGGGCAGCAGTTGCTGTGGGGCTGATGTGGGTCAGATCCTTGGGGCTGAAGCTGCTGTGGGTCATATCTATTGGGCAGCAGCTGCTTTACATATGATGTGTGTCAGATATATGGGGCAGGAGCTGCTGTGGGGCTGATGTGGTTTAGATCTATGGGGCAGGAGCTGTTGTGGGGCTGATGGGTGTCAGATCTATGGGGCAGGAGATGCTGTGGGTCAGATCTATGGGGCAGGAGCTGCTGTGGGGAACATGTGGGTCAGGTCTATGGGGCAGGAGCTGCTGTTGGGCAGATGTGGGTCAGATCTATGGGTCAGCAGCTGCTGTGGGTCTGATGTGGGTCAGATCTATGGGGCAGGAGCTGCTGTGGTTAAGATCTATTTGGCAGGAGCTGCTGTGGGGCAGAATTGGGTCAGATCTATGGGGCAGGAGCTGCTGTGGAGATGATGTAGGTCAGATCTATGGGGCAGGAGCTGCAGTGGAGATGATGTAGGTCAGATCTATGGGGCAGGAGCATCTGTGGGGCTGCTGTGGGTTAGATCTATGGGGCAGGAGCTGTTGTGGGTCATATCTATTGGGCAGCAGCTGCTTTACATATGATGTGTGTCAGATCTATGGGGCCTAAGCTGCAGTGGGGCTGATGGGGGTCAGATCTATGGGGCAGGAGCTACTGTGGGGCTGATGTGGGTCAAATCAATGGGGCAGAGCTGCTCTTGGGAACATGTGGGTCAGATCTATGGGGCAGGAGCTGCTGTGGGGCTGATGTGGGTCAGAACTATAGGGCAGGAGCTGCTGTGCGACAGATGTGGGTCAGATCTATGGGGCAGGAGCTGCTGTGGAGCTGATGTGGGTCAGATCCTTGGGGCTGAAGCTGCTGTGGGTCATATCTATTGGGCAGCAGCTGCTTTACATATGATGTGTGTCAGATCTATGGGGCAGGAGCTGCTGTGGGGCTGATGTGGGTCAGATCTATGGGGCAGGAGCTGTTGTGGGGCTGATGGGGGTCAGATCTATGGGGCAGGAGCTACTGTGGTGCTGATGGGGGTCAGATCTATGGGGCAGGAGCTACTGTGGGGCTGATGTTGGTCTGATCTATAGGGCAGGTGCTGCTGTGCGACATATGTGGGTCAGATCTATGGGGCAGGATCAGCTGTGGGGCTGATGTGGGAAAGATCTATGGGGCAGGAGATGCTTTGGGACAGATGTGGGTCAGATCTATGGGGCAGGAGTTGCTGTGGGGCTGCTGTGGGTCAGATCCTTGGGTCTGAAGCTGCTGTGGGTCATATCTATTGGGCAGCAGCTGCTTTACATATGATGTGTGTCAGATATATGGGGCAGGAGCTGCTGTGGGGCTGATGTGGTTTAGATCTATGGGGCAGGAGCTGTTGTGGGGCTGATGGGGGTCAGATCCTTAGGGCAGGAGCTACTGTGGTGCTGATGTTAGTCTGATCTATGGGGCAGGAGCTGCTGCGGGGCAGATTTGGGTCAGATCTATGGGGCAGGAGCTGCTGTGGGGCTGATGTGGGTTAGATCTATGGTGCAGGAGCTGCTGTGGGGCAGATGTAGGGCTTATCTATGGGGCAGGAGATGCTGTGAGGCTGATGGGTGTTAGATCTATGGGGAGGAGCTGCTGTGGTGCAGATGTGGGTCAGAGCTATGGGGCAGGAGCTGCTGTGTGGCAGATGTGGGTCAGATCTATGGTGTAGGAGCTGCTGTGGGGCTGATGTGGGTCAGATCTATGGGGCAGGAGCTGCTGTGGTTAAGATCTATTTGGCAGGATCTGCTGTGGGGCAGATTTGGGTCAGATCTATGGGGCAGGAGCTGCAGTGGAGATGATGTACGTCAGATCTATGGGGCAGGAGCTGCTGTGGGGCTGCTGTGGGTTAGATCTATGGGGCAGGAGCTGTTGTGGGTCATATCTATTGGGCAGCAGCTGCTTTACATATGATGTGTGTCAGATCTATGGGGCAGGAGCTGCAGTGGGGCTGATGGGGGTCAGATCTATGGGGCAGGAGCTACTGTGGGGCTGATGTGGGTCAAATCAATGGGGCAGAGCTGCTCTTGGGAACATGTGGGTCAGATCTATGGGGCAGGAGCTGCTGTGGGGCTGATGTGGGTCAGATCTATAGGGCAGGAGCTGCTGTGCGACAGATGTGGGTCAGATCTATGGGGCAGGAGCTGCTGTGGGGCTGACGTGGGTCAGATCCTTGGGGCTGAAGCTGCTGTGTGTCATATCTACTGGGCAGCAGCTGCTTTACGTATGATGTGTGTCAGATCTGTGGGGCAGGAGCTGCTGTGGGGCTGATGTGGGTTAGATCTATGGGGCAGGAGCTGTTGTGGGGCTGATGGGGGTCAGATCTATGAGGCAGGAGCTACTGTGGGGCTGATGTTGGTCTGATCTATGGGGCAGGAGCTGCTGCGGGGCTGATTTGGGAAAGATCTATGGGGCAGGAGATGCTTTGGGGCAGATGTGGGTCAGATCTATGGGGCAGGAGTTGCTGTGGGGCTGATGTGGGTCAGATCCTTGGGGCTGAAGCTGCTGTGGGTCATATCTATTGGGCAGCAGCTGCTTTACATATGATGTGTGTCAGATCTATGGGGCAGGAGCTGCTGCGGGGCTGATTTGGGTTAGATCTAAGGGGCAGGAGCTGCTGTGGGGCTGATGGGGGTCAGATCTATGGGGCAGGAGCTACTGTGGGGCTGATGGGGGTCAGATCCTTAGAGCAGGAGCTACTGTGGGGCTGATGTTGGTCTGATCTATGGGGCAGGAGCTGCTGCGGGGCAGATGTGGGTCAGATCTATGGTGCAGGAGTTGCTGTGGGGCAGATGTAGGGCTTATCTATGGGGCAGGAGCTGCTGTGAGGCTGATGGGTGTTAGATCTATGGGGAGGAGCTGCTGTGGTGCAGATGTGGGTCAGAGCTATGGGGCAGGAGCAGCTGTGTGGCAGATGTGGGTCAGATCTATGGTGTAGGAGTTGCTGTGGGGCTGATGTGGGTCAGATCTATGGGGCAGGAGCTGCTGTGGGGCTGATGTGGGAAAGATCTATGGGGCAGGAGATGCTTTGGGGCAGATGTGGGTCAGATCTATGGGGCAGGAGTTGCTGTGGGGCTGATGTGGGTCAGATCCTTGGGGCTGAAGCTGCTGTGGGTCATATCTATTGGGCAGCAGCTGCTTTACATATGATGTGTGTCAGATCTATGGGGCAGGAGCTACTGTGGGGCTTAAGTTGGTCTGATCTATGGGGCAGGAGCTGATGCGGGGCTGATTTGGGTCAGATCTATGGGGCAGGAGCTGCTGTGGGGCTGATGTGGGTCAGATCCTTGGGGCTGAAGCTGCTGTGGGTCATATCTACTGGGCAGCAGCTACTTTACATATGATGTGTTTCAGATCTATGGGGCAGGAGCTGCTGTGGGGCTGATGTGGGTTAGATCTATGGGGCAGGAGCTGTTGTGGGGCAGATGTGGGTCAGATCTATGGGGCAGGAGCTGTTGTGGGGCTGATGGGGGTCAGATCTATGGGGCAGGAGATGCTGTGGGTCAGATCTATGGGGCAGGAGCTGCTCTGGGGAACATGTGGGTCAGGTCTATTGGGCAGGATCTGCTGTGTGGCAGATGTGGGTCAGATCTATGGTGTAGGAGCTGCTGTGGGGCTGATGTGGGTCAGATCTATGGGGCAGGAGCTGCTGTGGTTAAGATCTATTTGGTAGGATCTGCTGTGGGGCAGACTTGGGTCAGATCTATGGGGCAGGAGCTGCAGTGGAGATGATGTACGTCAGATCTATGGGGCAGGAGCTGTTGTGGGGCTGATGGGGGTCAGATCTATGGGGCAGGAGCTACTGTGGGGCTGATGTGGGTCAAATCAATGGGGCAGAGATGCTCTTGGGAACATGTGGGTCAGATCTATGGGGAAGGATCTGCTGTGGGGCAGATTTGGGTCAGATCTATGGGGCAGGAGCTGCAGTGGAGATGATGTACGTCAGATCTATGGGGCAGGAGCTGTTGTGGGGCTGATGGGGGTCAGATCTATGGGGCAGGAGATACTGTGGGGCTGATGTTGGTCTGATCTATGGGGCAGGAGCTGCTGCGGGGCTGATTTGGGTTAGATCTATGGGACAGGAGCTGCTGTGGGGCTGATGTGGGTTAGATCTATGGGGCAGGAGCTGTTGTGGGGCTGATGGGTGTCAGATCTATGGGGCAGGAGATGCTGTGGGTCAGATCTATGGGGCAGGAGCTGCTGTGGGGAACATGTGGGTCAGGTCTATGGGGCAGGAGCTGCTGTTGGGCAGATGTGGGTCAGATCTATGGGTCAGCAGCTGCTGTGTGTCTGATGTAGGTCAGATCTATGGGGCAGGAGCTGCTGTGGGTCTGATGTGGGTCAGATCTATGGGGCAGGTGCTGCTGTGCGACATATGTGGGTCAGATCTATGGGGCAGGATCTGCTGTGGGGCTGATGTGGGAAAGATCTATGGGGCAGGAGCTACTGTGGGGCTAATGTTGGTCTGATCTACGGAGCAGGAGCTGCTGCGGGGCTGATTTGGGTCAGATCTATGGGGCAGGAGCTGCTGTGGGGCTGATGTGGGTGAGATCTATGGGGCAGGATCTGTTGTGGGGCTGATGTGGGTCAGATCTATGCGGCAGAAGATGCTGTGGGTCAGATCTATGGGGCATAAGATGCTGTGGGTCAGATCTATGGGGCAGGAGCTGCTGTGGGGAACACGTGTGTCAGGTCTATGGGGCAGGAGCTGCTGTGGGGCAGATGTGGGTCAGATCTATGGGTCAGCAGCTGCTGTGGGTCTGATGTGGGTCAGATCTATGGGTCAGCAGCTGCTGTGGGTCTGATGTGGGTCAGATCTATGGGGCAGGAGCTGCTGTGGGTCAGATCTATGGGGCAGGAACAGATGTGGGCCTGATGTTGGTCAGATTTATGGAGCAGGAGCTGCTGTGTTGCAGATGTGGGTCAGATCTATGGGGAGGAGCTGCTGTGGTGCAGATGTGGGTCAGAGCTATGGGGCAGGAGCTGCTGTGTGGCAGATGTGGGTCAGATCTATGGTGTAGGAGCTGCTGTGGGGCTGATGTGGGTCAGATCTATGGGGCAGGAGCTGCTGTGGTTAAGATCTATTTGGCAGGATCTGCTGTGGGGCAGATTTGGGTCAGATCTATGGGGCAGGAGCTGCAGTGGAGATGATGTAGGTCAGATCTATGGGGCAGGAGCAGCTGTGGGGCTGCTGTGGGTTAGATCTATGGGGCAGGAGCTGTTGTGGGTCATATCTATTGGGCAGCAGCTGCTTTACATATGATGTGTGTCAGATCTATGGGGCCTAAGCTGCAGTGGGGCTGATGGGGGTCAGATCTATGGGGCAGGAGCTACTGTGGGGCTGATGTGGGTCAAATCAATGGGGCAGAGCTGCTCTTGGGAACATGTGGGTCAGATCTATGGGGCAGGAGCTGCTGTGGGGCTGATGTGGGTCAGATCTATAGGGCAGGAGCTGCTGTGCGACAGATGTGGGTCAGATCTATGGGGCAGGAGCTGCTGTGGAGCTGATGTGGGTCAGATCCTCGGGGCTGAAGCTGCTGTGGGTCATATCTATTGGGCAGCAGCTGCTTTACATATGATGTGTGTGAGATCTGTGGGGCAGGAGCTGCTGTGGGGCTGATGTGGGTTAGATCTATGGGGCAGGAGCTGTTGTGGGGCTGATGGGGGTCAGATCTATGGGGCAGGAGCTACTGTGGGGCTGATGGGGGTCAGATCTATGGGGCAGGAGCTACTGTGGGGCTGATGTTGGTCTGATCAATGGGGCAGGAGCTGCTGTGCGACAGATGTGGGTCAGATCTATGGGGCAGGTGCTGCTGTGCGACATATGTGGGTCAGATCTATGGGGCAGGATCTGCTGTGGGGCTGATGTGGGAAAGATCTATGGGGCAGGAGATGCTTTGGGGCAGATGTGGGTCAGATCTATGGGGCAGGAGTTGCTGTGGGGCTGCTGTGGGTCAGATCCTTGGGGCAGGAGCTGTTGTGGGTCATATCTATTGGGCAGCAGCTGCTTTACATATGATGTGTGTCAGATCTATGGGGCCGGAGCTGCAGTGGGGCTGATGGGGGTCAGATCTATGGGGCAGGAGCTACTGTGGGGCTGATGTGGGTCAAATCAATGGGGCAGAGCTGCTCTTGGGAACATGTGGGTCAGATCTATGGGGCAGGAGCTGCTGTGGGGCTGATGTGGGTCAGATCTATAGGGCAGGAGCTGCTGTGCGACAGATGTGGGTCAGATCTATGGGGCAGGAGCTGCTGTGGGGCTGATGTGGGTCAGATCCTTGGGGCTGAAGCTGCTGTGGGTCATATCTATTGGGCAGCAGCTGCTTTACATATGATGTGTGTCAGATCTATGGGGCAGGAGCTGCTGTGGGGCTGATGTGGGTTAGATCTATGGGGCAGGAGCTGTTGTGGGGCTGATGGGGGTCAGATCTATGGGGCAGGAGCTACTGTGGGGCTGCTGTTGGTCTGATCTATGGGGCAGGAGCTGCTGCGGGGCTGATTTGGGAAAGATCTATGGGGCAGGAGATGCTTTGGGGCAGATGTGGGTCAGATCTATGGGGCAGGAGTTGCTGTGGGGCTGATGTGGGTCAGATCCTTGGGGC
Organism: Coturnix japonica; assembly: GCF_054131305.1. NCBI lineage: Eukaryota > Metazoa > Chordata > Aves > Galliformes > Phasianidae > Coturnix > Coturnix japonica. The sequence continues at coordinate 12,623,485 of NC_140671.1, read as the reverse complement.
TGAAGCTGCTGTGGGTCATATCTATTGGGCAGCAGCTGCTTTACATATGATGTGTGTCAGATCTATGGGGCAGGAGCTGCTGTGGGGCTGATGTGGGTTAGATCTAAGGGGCAGGAGCTGTTGTGGGGCTGATGGGGGTCAGATCCTTAGAGCAGGAGCTACTGTGGGGCTGATGTTGGTCTGATCTATGGGGCAGGAGCTCCTGCGGGGCTGATTTGGGAAAGATCTATGGGGCAGGAGATGCTTTGGGGCAGTTGTGGGTCAGATCTATGGTGCAGGAGTTGCTGTGGGGCAGATGTAGGGCTTATCTATGGGGCAGGAGCTGCTGTGAGGCTGATGGGTGTTAGATCTATGGGGAGGAGCTGCTGTGGTGCAGATGTGGGTCAGAGCTATGGGGCAGGAGCTGCTGTGTGGCAGATGTGGGTCAGATCTATGGTGTAAGAGCTGCTGTGGTGCTGATGTGGGTCAGATCTATGGGGCAGGAGCTGCTGTGGTTAAGATCTATTTGGCAGGAGCTGCTGTGGGGCAGATTTGGGTCAGAGCTATGGGGCAGGAGCTGCTGTGTGGCAGATGTGGGTCAGATCTATGGTGTAGGAGTTGCTGTGGGGCTGATGTGGGTCAGATCTATGGGGCAGGAGCTGCTGTGGGGCTGATGTGGGAAAGATCTATGGGGCAGGAGATGCTTTGGGGCAGATGTGGGTCAGATCTATGGGGCAGGAGTTTCTGTGGGGCTGATGTGGGTCAGATCCTTGGGGCTGAAGCTGCTGTGGGTCATATCTATTCGGCAGCAGCTGCTTTACATATGATGTGTGTCAGATCTATGGGGCAGGAGCTGCTGTGGGGCTGATGTGGGTTAGATCTATGGGGCAGGAGATGTTGTGGGGCAGATGTGGGTCAGATCTATGGGGCAGGAGCTGCTGTGGGGCTGATGTGGGTCAGATCCTTGGGGCTGAAGCTGCTGTGGGTCATATCTATTCGGCAGCAGCTGCTTTACATATGATGTGTGTCAGATCTATGGGGCAGGAGCTGCTGTGGGGCTGATGTGGTTTAGATCTATGGGGCAGGAGCTGTTGTGGGGCTGATGGGGGTCAGATCCTTAGGGCAGGAGCTACTGTGGGGCTGATGTTGGTCTGATCTATGGGGCAGGAGCTGCTGCAGGGCTGATTTGTGTCAGGTCTATGGGGCAGGAGCTGCTGTGGGGCTGATGTGGGTTAGATCTATGGGGCAGGAGCTGTTGTGGGGCTGATGGGGGTCAGATCTATTGGGCAGGATCTGCTGTGTGGCAGATGTGGGTCAGATCTATGGTGTAGGAGCTGCTGTGGGGCTGATGTGGGTCAGATCTATGGGGCAGGAGCTGCTGTGGTTAAGATCTATTTGGTAGGATCTGCTGTGGGGCAGATTTGGGTCAGATCTATGGGGCAGGAGCTGCAGTGGAGATGATGTACGTCAGATCTATGGGGCAGGAGCTGTTGTGGGGCTGATGGGGGTCAGATCTATGGGGCAGGAGATACTGTGGGGCTGATGTTGGTCTGATCTATGGGGCAGGAGCTGCTGCGGGGCTGATTTGGGTTAGATCTATGGGACAGGAGCTGCTGTGGGGCTGATGTGGGTTAGATCTATGGGGCAGGAGCTGTTGTGGGGCTGATGGGTGTCAGATCTATGGGGCAGGAGATGCTGTGGGTCAGATCTATGGGGCAGGAGCTGCTGTGGGGAACATGTGGGTCAGGTCTATGGGGCAGGAGCTGCTGTTGGGCAGATGTGGGTCAGATCTATGGGTCAGCAGCTGCTGTGTGTCTGATGTAGGTCAGATCTATGGGGCAGGAGCTGCTGTGGGTCTGATGTGGGAAAGATCTATGGGGCAGGAGCTGCTTTGGGGCAGATGTGGGTCAGATCCTTGGGGCTGAAGCTGCTGTGGGTCATATCTATTGGGCAGCAGCTGCTTTACATATGATGTGTGTCAGATCTATGGGGCAAGAGCTGCTGTGGGGCTGATGTGGGTTAGATCTATGGGGCAGGAGCTGTTGTGGGGCTGATGGGGGTCAGATCTATGGGGCAGGAGCTACTGTGGGGCTGATGGGGGTCAGATCTATGGGGCAGGAGCTACTGTGGGGCTGATGTTGGTCTGATCTATGGGGCAGGAGCTGCTGTGCGACAGATGTGGGTCAGATCTATGGGGCAGGTGCTGCTGTGCGACATATGTGGGTCAGATCTATGGGGCAGGATCTGCTGTGGGGCTGATGTGGGAAAGATCTATGGGGCAGGAGAAGCTTTGGGGCAGATGTGGGTCAGATCTATGGGGCAGGAGCTGCTGTGGGGCTGCTGTGGGTCAGATCCTTGGGGCTGAAGCTGCTGTGGGTCATATCTATTGGGCAGCAGCTGCTTTACATATGATGTGTGTCAGATCTATGGGGCAGGAGCTGTTGTGGGGCTGATGGGGGTCAGATCCTTAGAGCAGGAGCTACTGTGGGGCTGATGTTGGTCAGATCTATGGGGCAGGAGCTGCTGTGGGGCTGATGTGGGTTAGATCTATGGGGCAGGAGCTGCTGTGGGGCAGATGTAGGGCTTATCTATGGGGCAGGAGATGCTGTGAGGCTGATGGGTGTTAAATCTATGGGGAGGAGCTGCTGTGGTGCAGATGTGGGTCAGAGCTATGGGGCAGGAGCTGCTGTGTGGCAGATGTGGGTCAGATCTATGGTGTAGGAGTTGCTGTGGGGCTGATGTGGGTCAGATCTATGGGGCAGGAGCTGCTGTGGTTAAGATCTATTTGGCAGGATCTACTGTGGGGCAGATTTGGGTCAGATCTATGGGGCAGGAGCTGCAGTGGAGATGATGTACGTCAGATCTATGGGGCAGGACCTGCTGTGGGGCTGCTGTGGGTTAGATCTATGGGGCAGGAGCTGTTGTGGGTCATATCTATTGGGCAGCAGCTGCTTTACATATGATGTGTGTCAGATCTATGGGGCAGGAGCTGCAGTGGGGCTGATGGGGGTCAGATCTATGGGGCAGGAGCTACTGTGGGGCTGATGTGGGTCAAATCAATGGGGCAGAGCTGCTCTTGGGAACATGTGGGTCAGATCTATGGGGCAGGAGCTGCTGTGGGGCTGATGTGGGTCAGATCTATAGGGCAGGAGCTGCTGTGCGACAGATGTGGGTCAGATCTATGGGGCAGGAGCTGCTGTGGGGCTGACGTGGGTCAGATCCTTGGGGCTGAAGCTGCTGTGGGTCATATCTACTGGGCAGCAGCTGCTTTACATATGATGTGTGTCAGATCTGTGTGGCAGGAGCTGCTGTGGGGCTGATGTGGGTTAGATCTATGGGGCAGGAGCTGTTGTGGGGCTGATGGGGGTCAGATCTATGAGGCAGGAGCTACTGTGGGGCTGATGTTGGTCTGATCTATGGGGCAGGAGCTGCTGCGGGGCTGATTTGGGAAAGATCTATGGGGCAGGAGATGCTTTGGTGCAGATGTGGGTCAGATCTATGGGGCAGGAGTTGCTGTGGGGCTGATGTGGGTCAGATCCTTGGGGCAGGAGCTGCTGTGGGTCATATCTATTGGGCAGCAGCTGCTTTACATATGATGTGTGTCAGATCTATGGGGCAGGAGCTGCTGTGGGGCTGATGTGGGTTAGATCTATGGGGCAGGAGCTGTTGTGGGGCTGATGGGTGTCAGATCCCTAGAGCAGGAGCTACTGTGGGGCTGATGTTGGTCTGATCTATGGGGCAGGAGCTGCTGCAGGGCTGATTTGGGTCAGATCTATGGGGCAGGAGCTGCTGTGGGGCTGATGTGGGTTAGATCTATGGGGCAGGAGCTGTTGTGGGGCTGATGGGGGTCAGATCTATGGGGCAGGAGATGCTGTGGGTCAGACCTATGCGGCAGGAGCTGCTCTGGGGAACATGTGGGTCAGGTCTATGGGGCAGGAGCTTCTGTGTGGCAGATGTGGGTCAGATCTATGGTGTAGGAGCTGCTGTGGAGCTGATGTGGGTCAGATCTATGGGGCAGGAGCTGCTGTGGTTAAGATCTATTTGGTAGGATCTGCTGTGGGGCAGATTTGGGTCAGATCTATGGGGCAGGAGCTGCAGTGGAGATGATGTACGTCAGATCTATGGGGCAGGAGCTGTTGTGGGGCTGATGGGGGTCAGATCTATGGGGCAGGAGCTACTGTGGGGCTGATGGGGGTCAGATCTATGGGGCAGGAGCTACTGTGGGGCTGATGTTGGTCTGATCTATGGGGCAGGAGCTGCTGTGCGACAGAGGTGGGTCAGATCTACGGGGCAGGTGCTGCTGTGCGACATATGTGGGTCAGATCTATGGGGCAGGATCTGCTGTGGGGCTGATGTGGGAAAGATCTATGGGGCAGGAGATGCTTTGGGGCAGATGTGGGTCAGATCTATGGTGCAGGAGTTGCTGTGGGGCAGATGTAGGGCTTATCTATGGGGCAGGAGCTGCTGTGAGTCTGATGGGTGTTAGATCTATGGGGAGGAGCTGCTGTGGTACAGATGTGGGTCTGAGCTATGGGGCAGGAGCTGCTGTGTGGCAGATGTGGGTCAGATCTATGGTGCAGGAGTTGCTGTGGGGCTGATGTGGGTCAGATCTATGGGGCAGGAGCTGCTGTGGGGCTGATGTGGGAAAGATCTATGGGGCAGGAGATGCTTTGGGGCAGATGTGGGTCAGATCTATGGGGCAGGAGTTGCTGTGGGGCTGATGTGGGTCAGATCCTTGGGGCTGAAGCTGCTGTGGGTCATATCTATTGGGCAGCAGCTGCTTTACATATGATGTGTGTCAGATCTATGGGGCAGGAGCTGCTGTGGGGAAATGTGGGTCAGATCTATGGGGCAGGAGCTTCTGTGGGGAAATGTGGGTCAGATCTATGGGGCAGGAGCTGCTGTGGTTAAGATCTATTTGGCAGGAGCTGCTGTGGGGCAGATTTGGGTCAGATCTATGGGGCAGGAGCTGCAGTGGAGATGATGTACGTCAGATCTATGGGGCAGGAGCTGCTGTGGGGCTGCTGTGGGTTAGATCTATGGGGCAGGAGCTGTTGTGGGTCATATCTATTGGGCAGCAGCTGCTTTACATATGATGTGTGTCAGATCTATGGGGCCGGAGCTGCAGTGGGGCTGATGGGGGTCAGATCTATGGGGCAGGAGCTACTGTGGGGCTGATGTGGGTCAAATCAATGGGGCAGAGCTGCTCTTGGGAACATGTGGGTCAGATCTATGGGGCAGGAGCTGCTGTGGGGCTGATGTGGGTCAGATCTATAGGGCAGGAGCTGCTGTGCGACAGATGTGGGTCAGATCTATGGGGCAGGAGCTGCTGTGGGGCTGATGTGGGTCAGATCCTTGGGGCTGAAGCTGCTGTGGGTCATATCTATTGGGCAGCAGCTGCTTTACATATGATGTGTGTCAGATCTGTGGGGCAGGAGCTGCTGTGGGGCTGATGTGGGTTAGATCTATGGGGCAGGAGCTGTTGTGGGGCTGATGGGGGTCAGATCTATGAGGCAGGAGCTACTGTGGGGCTGATGTTGGTCTGATCTATGGGGCAGGAGCTGCTGCGGGGCTGATTTGGGAAAGATCTATGGGGCAGGAGATGCTTTGGTGCAGATGTGGGTCAGATCTATGGGGCAGGAGTTGCTGTGGGGCTGATGTGGGTCAGATCCTTGGGGCTGAAGCTGCTGTGGGTCATATCTATTTGGCAGCAGCTGGTTTACATATGATGTGTGTCAGATCTATGGGGCAGGAGCTGCTGTGGGGCTGATGTGGGTTAGATCTATGGGGCAGGATCTGTTGTGGGGCTGATGGGGGTCAGATCTATGGGGCAGGAGATGCTGTGGGTCAGATCTATGCGGCAGGAGCTGCTCTGGGGAACATGTGGGTCAGGTCTATGGGGCAGGAGCTGCTGTGTGGCAGATGTGGGTCAGATCTATGGTGTAGGAGCTGCTGTGGAGCTGATGTGGGTCAGATCTATGGGGCAGGAGCTGCTGTGGTTAAGATCTATTTGGTAGGATCTGCTGTGGGGCAGATTTGGGTCAGATCTATGGGGCAGGAGCTGCAGTGGAGATGATGTACGTCAGATCTATGGGGCAGGAGCTGTTGTGGGGCTGATGGCGGTCAGATCTATGGGGCAGGAGCTACTGTGGGGCTGATGGGGGTCAGATCTATGGAGCAGGAGCTACTGTGGGGCTGATGTGGGTCAAATCAATGGGGCAGAGCTGCTCTTGGGAACATGTGGGTCAGATCTATGGGGCAGGAGCTGCTGTGGGGCTGATGTGGGTCAGATCTATAGGGCAGGAGCTGCTGTGCGACAGATGTGGGTCAGATCTATGGGGCAGGAGCTGCTGTGGGGCTGACGTGGGTCAGATCCTTGGTGCTGAAGCTGCTGTGGGTCATATCTACTGGGCAGCAGCTGCTTTACATATGATGTGTGTCATATCTGTGGGGCAGGAGCTGCTGTGGGGCTGATGTGGGTTAGATCTATGGGGCAGGAGCTGTTGTGGGGCTGATGGGGGTCAGATCTATGAGGCAGGAGCTACTGTGGGGCTGATGTTGGTCTGATCTATGGGGCAGGAGCTGCTGCGGGGCTGATTTGGGAAAGATCTATGGGGCAGGAGATGCTTTGGGGCAGATGTGGGTCAGATCTATGGGGCAGGAGTTGCTGTGGGGCTGATGTGGGTCAGATCCTTGGGGCTGAAGCTGCTGTGGGTCATATCTATTGGGCAGCAGCTGCTTTACATATGATGTGTGTCAGATCTATGGGGCAGGAGCTGCTGTGGGGCTGATGTGGGTTAGATCTATGGGGCAGGAGCTGTTGTGGGGCTGATGGGGGTCAGATCCTTAGAGCAGGAGCTACTGTGGGGCTGATGTTGGTCTGATCTATGGGGCAGGAGCTGCTGCAGGGCTGATTTGGGTCAGATCTATGGGGCAGGAGGTGCTGTGGGGCTGATGTGGGTTAGATCTATGGGGCAGGAGCTGTTGTGGGGCTGATGTGGGTCAGATCTATGGGGCAGGAGATGCTGTGGGTCAGATCTATGGGGCAGGAGCTGCTCTGGGGAACATGTGGGTCAGGTCTATGGGGCAGGAGCTGCTGTGTGGCAGATGTGGGTCAGATCTATGGTGTAGGAGCTGCTGTGGGGCTGATGTGGGTCAGATCTATGGGGCAGGAGCTGCTGTGGTTAAGATCTATTTGGTAGGATCTGCTGTGGGGCAGATTTGGGTCAGATCTATGGGGCAGGAGCTGCAGTGGAGATGATGTACGTCAGATCTATGGGGCAGGAGCTGTTGTGGCGCTGATGGGGGTCAGATCTATGGGGCAGGAGATACTGTGGGGCTTATGTTGGTCTGATCTATGGGGCAGGAGCTGGTACGGGGCTGATTTGGGTTAGATCTATGGGACAGGAGCTGCTGTGGGGCTGATGTGGGTTAGATCTATGGGGCAGGAGCTGTTGTGGGGCTGATGGGTGTCAGATCTATGGGGCAGGAGATGCTGTGGGTCAGATCTATGGGGCAGGAGCTACTGTGGGGAACATGTGGGTCAGGTCTATGGGGCAGGAGCTGCTGTGGGGCAGATGTGGGTCAGATCAGTGGGTCAGCAGCTGCTGTGGGTCTGATGTGGGTCAGATCTATGGGGCTGGAGCTGCTGTGGAGCTGATGTGGGTCATATCTATGGGGCAGGAGCTGCTGTGGGTCAGATCTATGGGGCAGGAACAGATGTGGGCCTGATGTTGGTCAGATATATGGAGCAGGAGCTGCTGTGTTGCAGATGTGGGTCAGATCTATGGTGCAGGAGCTGCTGTGGGGCAGATGTAGGGCATATCTATGGGGCAGGAGATGCTGTGAGGCTGATGGGGGTCAGATCTATGGGGAGGAGCTGCTGTGGTGCAGATGTGGGTCAGATCTATGGGGCAGGTGCTGCTGTGCGACATATGTGGGTCAGATCTATGGGGAAGGATCTGCTGTGGGGCTGATGCGGGAAAGATCTATGGGGCAGGAGTTGCTGTGGGGCAGATGAGGGACATATCTATGGTGCAAAATCTGCTGTTGGACTGATGTGGGTCAGATCTATGAGTTTGGAGCTGCTGTGGGGCACATGTGGGTCAGATCTATGGGGCAGGAGCTGCTGTGGGGCTGATGTGGTTTAGATCTATGGGGCAGGAGCTGTTGTGGGGCTGATGGGGGTCAGATCCTTAGGGCAGGATCTACTGTGGGGCTGATGTTAGTCTGATCTATGGGGCAGGAGCTGGGCGGGGCAGATTTGGGTCAGATCTATGGGGCAGGAGCTGCTGTGGGGCTGATGTGGGTTAGATCTATGGTGCAGGAGCTGCTGTGGGGCAGATGTAGGGCTTATCTATGGGGCAGGAGATGCTGTGAGGCTGATGGGTGTTAGATCTATGGGGAGGAGCTGCTGTGGTGCAGATGTGGGTCAGAGCTATGGGGCAGGAGCTGCTGTGGGGCAGATGTGTGTCAGATTTATGGTGTAGGATCTGCTGTGGGGCTGATGTGGGTCAGATCTATGGGGCAGGAGCTGCTGTGGTTAAGATCTATTTGGCAGGATCTGCTGTGGGGCAGATTTGGGTCAGATCTATGGGGCAGGAGCTGCAGTGGAGATGATGTAGGTCAGATCTATGGTGTAGGAGCTGCTGTGGGGCTGCTGTGGGTTAGATCTATGGGGCAGGAGCTGTTGTGGGTCATATCTATTGGGCAGCAGCTGCTTTACATATGATGTGTGTCAGATCTATGGGGCCGGAGCTGCAGTGGGGCTGATGGGGGTCAGATCTATGGGGCAGGAGCTACTGTGGGGCTGATGTGGGTCAAATCAATGGGGCAGAGCTGCTCTTGGGAACATGTGGGTCAGATCTATGGGGCAGGAGCTGCTGTGGGTCTGATGTGGGTCAGATCTATGGGGCAGGTGGTGCTGTGCGACATATGTGGGTCAGATCTATGGGGCAGGAGCTGCTGTGGGGCTGATGTGGGAAAGATCTATGGGGCAGGAGCTGCTGTGGGGCTGATGTGGGTCAGATCCTTGGGGCTGAAGCTGCTGTGGGTCATATCTGTTGGGCAGCAGCTGCTTTACATATGATGTGTGTCAGATCTATGGGGCAGGAGCTGCTGTGGGGCTGATGTGGGTTAGATCTATGGGGCAGGAGCTGTTGTGGGGCTGTTGGGGTCAGATCTATGGGGCAAGAGCTACTGTGGGGCTTATGGTGGTAAGATCTATGGGGCAGGAGCTACTGTGGGGCAGATGTTGGTCTGATCTATGGGGCAGGAGCTGCTGTGCGACAGATGTGGGTCAGATCTATGGTGCAGGTGCTGCTGTGCGACATATGTGGGTCAGATCTATGGGGCAGGAGATGCTTTGGGGCAGATGTGGGTCAGATCTATGGGGCAGGAGTTGCTGTGGGGCTGCTGTGGGTCAGATCCTTGGGGCTAAAGCTGCTGTGGGTCATATCTATTGGGCAGAAGCTGCTTTACATATGATGTGTGTCAGATCTATGGGGCAGGAGCTGCTGTTGGGCTGATGTGGGTTAGATCTATGGGGCAGGAGCTGTTGTGGGGCTGATGGGGGTCAGATCTATGGGGCAGGAGCTACTGTGGGGCTGATGTTGGTCTGATCTATGGGGCAGGAGCTGCTGCAGGGCTGATTTGGGTCAGATCTATGGGACAGGAGCTGCTGTGGGTCTGATGTGGGTAAGATCTATGGGGCAGGAGCTGCTGTGGGGCTGATGTGGGTCATATCTATGGGGCAGGAGCTGCTGTGGGTCAGATCTATGGGGCAGGAACAGATGTGGGCCTGATGTTGGTCAGATATATGGAGCAGGAGCTGCTGTGTTGCAGATGTGGGTCAGATCTATGGTGCAGGAGCTGCTGTGGGGCAGATGTAGGGCATATCTATGGGGCAGGAGATGCTGTGAGGCTGATGGGGGTCAGATCTATGGGGAGGAGCTGCTGTGGTGCAGATGTGGGTCAGATCTATGGGGCAGGTGCTGCTGTGCGACATATGTGGGTCAGATCTATGGGGAAGGATCTGCTGTGGGGCTGATGCGGGAAAGATCTATGGGGCAGGAGATGCTTTGGGGCAGATGTGGGTCAGATCTATGGTGCAGGAGTTGCTGTGGGGCAGATGTAGGGCTTATCTATGGGGCAGGAGCTGCTGTGAGGCTGATGGTTGTTAGATCTATGGGGAGGAGCTGCTGTGGTGCAGATGTGGGTCAGAGCTATGGGGCAGGAGCTGCTGTGTGGCAGATGTGGGTCAGATCTATGGTGTAGGAGCTGCTGTGGGGCTGATGTGGGTCAGATCTATGGGGCAGGAGCTGCTGTGGGGCTGATGTGGGAAAGATCTATGGGGCAGGAGATGCTTTGGGGCAGATGTGGGTCAGATCTATGGGGCAGGAGTTGCTGTGGGGCTGATGTGGGTCAGATCCTTGGGGCTGAAGCTGCTGTGGGTCATATCTATTGGGCAGCAGCTGCTTTACATATGATGTGTGTCAGATCTATGGGGCAGGAGCTACTGTGGGGCTTAAGTTGGTCTGATCTATGGGGCAGGAGCTGATGCGGGGCTGATTTGGGTCAGATCTATGGGGCAGGAGCTGCTGTGGGGCTGATGTGGGTTAGGTCTATGGGGCAGGATCTGTTGTGGGGCTGATGGGGGTCAGATCTATGGGGCAGGAGATGCTGTGGGTCAGATCTATGGGGCAGGAGATGCTGTGGGTCAGATCTATGGGGCAGGAGCTGCTGTGGGGAACACGTGTGTCAGATCTATGGGGCAGGAATTGCTGTGGGTCAGATGTGGGTCAGATCTATGGGGCAGGAGCTGCTGTGGGTCAGATCTATGGGGCAGGAGATGCTGTGGGGCTGATGTGGGTTAGATCTATGGTGCAGGAGCTGCTGTGGGGCAGATGTAGGGCTTATCTATGGGGCAGGAGCTACTGTGGTTAAGATCTATTTGGTAGGATCTGCTGTGGGGCAGATTTGGGTCAGATCTATGGGGCAGGAGCTGCAGTGGAGATGATGTACGTCAGATCTATGGGGCAGGAGCTGTTGTTGGGCTGATGGGGGTCAGATCTATGGGGCAGGAGATACTGTGGGGCTGATGTTGGTCTGATCTATGGGGCAGGAGCTGCTGCGGGGCTGATTTGGGTTAGATCTATGGGGCCGGAGCTGCAGTGGGGCTGCTGTGGGTTAGATCTATGGGGCAGGAGCTGTTGTGGGCCTGATGGGTGTCAGATCTATGGGGCAGGAGATGCTGTGGGTCAGATCTATGGGGCAGGAGCTGCTGTGGGGAACATGTGGGTCAGGTCTATGGGGCCGGAGCTGCTGTTCGGCAGATGTGGGTCAGATCTATGGGTCAGCAGCTGCTGTGGGTCTGATGTGGGTCAGATCTATGGGGCAGGAGCTGCTGTGCGGCTGATGTGGGTCAGATCTATGGGGCAGGAGCTGCTGTGGGTCATATCTATTGGGCAGCAACTGCTTTACATATGAGGTGTGTAAGATCTATGGGGCCGGAGCTGCAGTGGGGCTGATGGGGGTCAGATCTATGGGGCAGGAGCTACTGTGGGGCTGATGTGGGTCAAATCAATGGGGCAGAGCTGCTCTTGGGAACATGTGGGTCAGATCTATGGGGCAGGAGCTGCTGTGGGTCTGATGTGGGTCAGATCTATGGGGCAGGTGCTGCTGTGCGACATATGTGGGTCAGATCTATGGGGCAGGATCTGCTGTGGGGCTGATGTGGGAAAGATCTATGGGGCAGGAGCTGCTGTGGGGCTGATGTGGGTCAGATCCTTGGGGCTGAAGCTGCTGTGGGTCATATCTGTTGGGCAGCAGCTGCTTTACATATGATGTGTGTCAGATCTATGGGGCAGGAGCTGCTGTGGGGCTGATGTGGGTTAGATCTATGGGGCAGGAGCTGTTGTGGGGCTGTTGGGGTCAGATCTATGGGGCAAGAGCTACTGTGGGGCTTATGGTGGTAAGATCTATGGGGCAGGAGCTACTGTGGGGCAGATGTTGGTCTGATCTATGGGGCAGGAGCTGCTGTGCGACAGATGTGGGTCAGATCTATGGTGCAGGTGCTGCTGTGCGACATATGTGGGTCAGATCTATGGGGCAGGAGATGCTTTGGGGCAGATGTGGGTCAGATCTATGGGGCAGGAGTTGCTGTGGGGCTGATGTGGGTCAGATCCTTGGGGCAGGAGCTGCTGTGGGTCATATCTATTGGTCAGCAGCTGCTTTACATATGATGTGTGTCAGATCTATGGGGCAGGAGCTGCTGTGGGACTGATGTTGGTCTGATCTATGGGGCAGGAGCTGCTGCGGGGCTGATTTGGGAAAGATCTATGGGGCAGGAGATGCTGTGGTGCAGATGTGGGTCAGAGCTATGGTACAGGAGCTGACGTGTGGCAGATGTGGGTCAGATCTATGGTGTAGGAGCTGCTGTGGGGCTGATGTGGGTCAGATCTATGGGGCAGGAGCTGCTGTGGTTAAGATCTATTTGGCAGGATCTGCTGTGGGGCAGATTTGGGTCAGATCTATGGGGCAGGAGCTGCAGTGGAGATGATGTACGTCAGATCTATGGGGCAGGAGCTGCTGTGGGGCTGCTGTGGGTTAGATCTATGGGGCAGGAGCTGTTGTGGGTCATATCTATTGGGCAGCAGCTGCTTTACATATGATGTGTGTCAGATCTATGGGGTCGGAGCTGCAGTGGGGCTGATGGGGGTCAGATCTATGGGGCAGGAGCTACTGTGGGGCTGATGTGGGTCAAATCAATGGGGCAGAGCTGCTCTTGGGAACATGTGGGTCAGATCTATGGGACATGGAGCTGCTGTGGGGCTGATGTGGGTCAGATCAATAGGGCAGGAGCTGCTGTGCGACAGATGTGGGTCAGATCTATGGGGCAGGAGCTGCTGTGGAGCTGATGTGGGTCAGATCTATGGGGCTGAAGCTGCTGTGGGTCATATCTACTGGGCAGCAGCTGCTTTACATATGATGTGTGTCAGATCTATGGGGCAGGAGCTGTTGTGGGGCTGATGGGGGTCAGATCTATGGGGCAGGAGCTACTGTGGGGCTGATGGGGGTTAGATCTATGGGGCAGGAGCTACTGTGGGGCTGATGGGGGTCAGATCTATGGGGCAGGAGCTACTGTGGGGCTGATGGGGGTCAGATCTATGGGGCAGGTGCTGCTGTGCGACATATGTGGGTCAGATCTATGGGGCAGGATCTGCTGTGGGGCTGATGTGGGTCAGATCTGTGAGGCAGGAGCTACTGTGGGGCTGATGTTGGTCTGATCTATGGGGCAGGAGCTGCTGCGGGGCCGATTTGGGAAAGATCTATGGGGCAGGAGATGCTTTGGGGCAGATGTGGGTCAGATCTATGGGGCAGGAGTTGCTGTGGGGCTGATGTGGGTCAGATCCTTGGGGCAGGAGCTGCTGTGGGTCATATCTATTGGGCAGCAGCTGCTTTACATATGATGTGTGTCAGATCTATGGGGCAGGAGCTGCTGTGGGACTGATGTTGGTCTGATCTATGGGGCAGGAGCTGCTGCGGGGCTGATTTGGGAAAGATCTATGGGGCAGGAGCTGCTGCGGGGCAGATTTGGGTCAGATCTATGGGGCAGGAGCTGCTGTGGTGCAGATGTGGGTACGAGCTATGGTACAGGAGCTGACGTGTGGCAGATGTGGGTCAGATCTATAGGGCAGGAGCTGCTGTGTGGCAGATGTGGGTCAGGTCTATGGTGTAGGAGCTGCTGTGGGGCTGATGTGGGTCAGATCTATGGGGCAGGAGCTGCTGTGGTTAAGATCTATTTGGCAGGATCTGCTGTGGGGCAGATTTGGGTCAGATCTATGGGGCAGGAGCTGCAGTGGAGATGATGTACGTCAGATCTATGGGGCAGGAGCTGCTGTGGGGCTGCTGTGGGTTAGATCTATGGGGCAGGAGCTGTTGTGGGTCATATCTATTGGGCAGCAGCTGCTTTACATATGATGTGTGTCAGATCTATGGGGCCGGAGCTGCAGTGGGGCTGATGGGGGTCAGATCTATGGGGCAGGAGCTACTGTGGGGCTGATGTGGGTCAAATCAATGGGGCAGAGCTGCTCTTGGGAACATGTGGGTCAGATCTATGGGGCAGGAGCTGCTGTGGGGCTGATGTGGGTCAGATCTATAGTGCAGGAGCTGCTGTGCGACAGATGTGGGTCATATCTATGGGGCAGGAGTTGCTGTGGGGCTGATGTGGGTCAGATCCTTGGGGCTGAAGCTGCTGTGGGTCATATCTACTGGGCAGCAGCTGCTTTACATATGATGTGTGTCAGATCTGTGGGGCAGGAGCTGCTGTGGGGCTGATGTGGGTTAGATCTATGGGGCAGGAGCTGTTGTGGGGCTTATGGGGGTCAGATCTATGAGGCAGGAGCTGCTGTGGGGCTGATGGGGGTCAGATCTATGGTGCAGGAGCTTCTGTGGGGCAGATGTAGGGCTTATCTATGGGGCAGGAGATGCTGTGAGGCTGATGGGTGTTAGATCTATGGGGAGGAGCTGCTGTGGTGCAGATGTGGGTCAGAGCTATGGGGCAGGAGCTGCTGTGGGTCATATCTATTGGGCAGCAGCTGCTTTACATATGATGTGTGTCAGATCTATGGGGCAGGAGCTGCTGTGGGACTGATGTGGGTTAGATCTATGGGGCAGGAGCTGTTGTGGGGCTGATGGGGGTCAGATCCTTAGAGCAGGAGCTACTGTGGGGCTGATGTTGGTCTGATCTATGGGGCAGGAGCTGCTGCGGGGCTGATGGGGGTCAGATCTATGGGGCAGGAGATGCTGTGGGGCTGATGTGGGTTAGATCTATGGGGCAGGAGCTGTTGTGGGGCTGATGGGGGTCAGATCTATGGGGCAGGAGATGCTGTGGGTCAGATCTATGGGGCAGGAGCTGCTCTGGGGAACATGTGGGTCAGGTCAATGGGGCAGGACCTGCTGTGTGGCAGATGTGGGTCAGATCTATGGTGTAGGAGCTGCTGTGGGGCTGATGTGGGTCAGATCTATGGGGCAGGAGCTGCTGTGGTTAAGATCTATTTGGCAGGAGCTGCTGTGGGGCAGATTTGGGTCAGATCTATGGGGCAGGAGCTGCAGTGGAGATGATGTAGGTCAGATCTATGGGGCAGGAGCATCTGTGGGGTTGCTGTGGGTTAGATCTATGGGGCAGGAGCTGTTGTGGGTCATATCTATTGGGCAGCAGCTGCTTTACATATGATGTGTGTCAGATCTATGGGGCCTAAGCTGCAGTGGGGCTGATGGGGGTCAGATCTATGGGGCAGGAGCTACTGTGGGGCTGATGTTAGTCTGATCTATGGGGCAGGAGCTGCTGCAGGGCAGATTTGGGTCAGATCAATGGGGCAGGAGCTGCTGTGGGGCTGATGTGGGTTAGATCTATGGTGCAGGAGCTGCTGTGGGGCAGATGTATGGCTTATCTATGGGGCAGGAGATGCTGTGAGGCTGATGGGTGTTAGATCTATGGGGAGGAGCTGCTGTGGTGCAGATGTGGGTCAGAGCTATGGGGCAGGAGCTGCTGTGTGGCAGATGTGGGTCAGATCTATGGTGTAGGAGCTGCTGTGGGGCTGATGTGGGTCAGATCTATGGGGCAGGAGCTGCTGTGGTTAAGATCTATTTGGCAGGATCTGCTGTGGGGCAGATTTGGGTCAGATCTATGGGGCAGGAGCTGCAGTGGAGATTATGTACGTCAGATCTATGGGGCAGGAGCTGCTGTGGGACTGCTGTGGGTTAGATCTATGGGGCAGGAGCTGTTGTGGGTCATATCTATTGGGCAGCAGCTGCTTTACATATGATGTGTGTCAGATCTATGGGGCCGGAGCTGCAGTGGGGCTGATGGGGGTCAGATCTATGGGGCAGGAGCTACTGTGGGGCTGATGTGGGTCAAATCAATGGGGCAGAGCTGCTCTTGGGAACATGTGGGTCAGATCTATGGGGCAGGAGCTGCTGTGGGGCTGATGTGGGTCAGAACTATAGGGCAGGAGCTGCTGTGCGACAGATGTGGGTCAGATCTATGGGGAAGGAGCTGTTGTGGAGCTGATGTGGGTCAGATCCTTGGGGCTGAAGCTGCTGTGGGTCATATCTACTGGGCAGCAGCTGCTTTACATATGATGTGTGTCAGATCTGTGGGGCAGGAGCTGCTGTGGGGCTGATGTGGGTTAGATCTATGGGGCAGGAGCTGTTGTGGGGCTTATGGGGGTCAGATCTATGAGGCAGGAGCTACTGTGGGGCTGATGTTGGTCTGATCTATGGGGCAGGAGCTGCTGCGGGGCTGATTTGGGAAAGATCTATGGGGCAGTAGATGCTTTGGGGCAGATGTGGGTCAGATCTATGGGGCAGGAGTTGCTGTGGGGCTGATGTGAGTCAGATCCTTGGGGCTGAAGCTGCTGTGGGTCATATCTATTGGGCAGCAGCTGCTTTACATATGATGTGTGTCAGATCTATGGGGCAGGAGCTGCTGTGGGGCTGATGTGGGTTAGATCTATGGGGCAGGAGCTGTTGTGGGGCTGATGGGGGTCAGATCCTTAGAGCAGGAGCTACTCTGGGGCTGATGTTGGTCTGATCTATGGGGCAGGAGCTGCTGCAGGACTGATTTGGGTCAGATCTATGGGGCAGGAGCTGCTGTGGGGCTGATGGGGGTCAGATCTATGGGTCAGGAGATTCTGTGGGTCAGATCTATGGGGCAGGAGCTGCTCTGGGGAACATGTGGGTCAGGTCTATGGGGCAGGAGCTGCTGTGGTTAAGATCTATTTGGTAGGATCTGCTGTGGGGCAGATTTGGGTCAGATCTATGGGGCAGGAGCTGCAGTGGAGATGATGTAGGTCAGATCTATGGGGCAGGAGCTGTTGTGGGGCTGATGGGGGTCAGATCTATGGGGCAGGAGATACTGTGGGGCTGATGTTGGTCTGATCTATGGGGCAGGAGCTGCTGCGGGGCTGATTTGGGTTAGATCTATGGGACAGGAGCTGCTGTGGGGCTGATGTAGGTTAGATCTATGGGGCAGGAGCTATTGTGGGGCTGATGGGTGTCAGATCTATGGGGCAGGAGATGCTGTGGGTCAGATCTATGGGGCAGGAGCTGCTGTGGGGAACATGTGGGTCAGGTCTATGGGGCAGGAGCTGCTGTTGGGTAGATGTGGGTCAGATCTATGGGTCAGCAGCTGCTGTGGGTCTGATGTGGGTCAGATCTATGGGGCAGGAGCAGCTGTGGGGCTGATGTGGGTCAGATCTATGGGGCAGGAGCTACTGTGGGTCTGATGTGGGTCAGATCTTTTGGGCAGGTGCTGCTGTGCGACATATGTGGGTCAGATCTATGGGGCAGGATCTGCTGTGGGGCTGATGTGGGAAAGATCTATGGGGCAGGAGCTGCTGTGGGGCTGATGTGGGTCAGATCCTTGGGGCTGAAGCTGCTGTGGGTCATATCTGTTGGGCAGCAGCTGCTTTACATATGATGTGTGTCAGATCTATGGGGCAGGAGCTGCTGTGGGGCTGATGTGGGTTAGATCTATGGGGCAGGAGCTGTTGTGGGGCTGATGGGGGTCAGATCTATGGGTCAAGAGCTACTGTGTGGCTTATGGGGGTAAGATCTATGGGGCAGGAGCTACTGTGGGGCTGATGTTGGTCTGATCTATGGGGCAGGAGCTGCTGTGCGACAGATGTGGGTCAGATCTATGGTGCAGGTGCTGCTGTGCGACATATGTGGGTCAGATCTATGGGGCAGGAGTTGCTGTGGGGCTGCTGTGGGTCATATCCTTGGGGCTGAAGCTGCTGTGGGTCATATCTATTGGGCAGCAGCTGCTTTACATATGATGTGTGTCAGATCTATGGGGCAGGAGCTGCTGTGGGGCTGATGTGGGTTAGATCTATGGGGCAGGAGCTGTTCTGGGGCTGATGAGGGTCAGATCTATGGGGCAGGAGCTACTGTGGGGCTTAAGTTGGTCTGATCTATGGGGCAGGAGCTGTTGTAGGGCTGATGGGGGTCAGATCTATGGGGCAGGAGATGCTGTGGGTCAGATCTATGGGGCAGGAGCTACTGTGGGGAACATGTGGGTCAGGTCTATGGGGCAGGAGCGGCTGTGGGGCAGATGTGGGTCAGATCGGTGGGTCAGCAGCTGCTGTGGGTCTGATGTGGGTCAGATCTATGGGGCAGGAGCTTCTGTGGGGCTGATGTGGGTCAGATCTATGGGGCAGGAGCTGCTGTGGGTCTGATGTGGGTCAGATCTATGGGGCAGGAGCTGATGTGGGGCTGATGTTGGTCAGATCTATAGGGCAGGAGCTGCAGTGGGGCTGATGTGGGTCAGATCTATGGGCAGGAGCTGCAGTGGGGCTGATGTGGGTCAGATCTATGGGGCAGGATCTCCTGTGGGGCTGATGTGGGTCAAATCAATGGGGCAGGGCTGCGCTGGGGCACATGTGGGTCAGATCTATGGAGCAGGAGCTGCTGTGGGGCAGATTTGAATCAGATCTATAGGGCAGGAGCTGCTGTGGGGCTGATGTGGATCAAATCAAAGGGGCAGTGCTGCTCTGGGGCACATGTGGGTCAGATCTATAGAGCAGGAGCTGCTGTGGGGCAGATTTGAATCAGATCTATGGGGCAGGAAATGCTGTGGGGCTGATGTGGGTCAGATCTATGTTGCAGGAGCTGCTGTGGGGCAGATGTAGGGCATATCTATGGGGCAGGAGCTGCTGTGAGGCTGATGGGTGTTAGATCTATGGGGAGGAGCTGCTGTGGTGCAGATGTGGGTCAGAGCTATGGGGCAGGAGCTGCTGTGGGGCAGAAGTGGGTAAGATCTATGGGGTAGGAGATGGTGTGTGGCAGATGTGGGTCAGATCTATGGTTTAAGAGCTGCTGTAGGGCTGATGTGGGTCAGATCTATGGGGCAGGATCTCCTGTGGGGCTGATGTGGGTCAAATCAATGGGGCAGAGCTGCTCTGGGGCACATGTGGGTCAGATCTATGGAGCAGGAGCTGCTGTGGGGCAGATTTGAATCAGATCTATAGGGCAGAAGCTGCTGTGGGTCAGATCTATGGGCAGGAGCTGCTGTGGGGCACATGTGAGTTAGATCTATGGGGCAGGAGATGGTGTGGGGCAAATGTGGGTCAGATCTATGGGGCAGGATCTCCTGGGGGCTGATGTGGGTTAGATCTGTGGGGTAAAATCTGCTGTGGGGCAGATGTGGTTCAGATCTATGGGGCAGGAGCTTCTGTGGGGTTGATGTGGGTCAGATCTATGGGTCAGGACCTGCGGTGGGGCAGATGTGGGTCAGTTCTATGGGACAAGAGCTGCTGTGGTGCAGATGTGGGTCAGATCTATGGGGCAGGAGCTGCTGTGGGGCTGATACGGTTAAGATCTATGGAGCGGGAGATGCTATGGGGCTGATGAGGGTCATATCTATGGGGCAGGAGCTGATGTGGGGCTGATGTTGGTCAGATCTATAGGGCAGGAGCTGCAGTGGGGCTGATGTGGGTCAGATCTATGGGGCAGGATCTCCTGTGGGGCTGATGTGGGTCAAATCAATGGGGCAGAGCTGCTCTGGGGCACATGTGGGTCAGATCTATGGAGCAGGAGCTGCTGTGGGGCAGATTTGAATCAGATCTATAGGGCAGGAGCTGCTGTGGGTCAGATCTATGGAGCAGGAGCTGCTGTGGGGCACATGTGAGTTAGATCTATGGGGCAGGAGATGGTGTGGGGCAGATGTGGGTCAGATCTATGGGGCAGGAGCTGCTGTGTTGCTGATGAGGGTCAGATCTATGGGGCATGGGCTGCTGTGGGTCAGATCTACGGGACTGGAGCTGCAGTGGAGCACATGTGGGTCAGATCTATGGGGTAGAAGCTGCTGTGGGGCTGATGGGGGTCATATCTATAAGGCAGGAGCTGCTGTGGGGCTGACGTGGGTCAGATCTATGAGGCAAGAGCTGCAGTGGGGCAGAGTTGGGTCAGATCTATGGGGCAGGATCTCCTGTGGGGCTGATGTGGGTCAAATCAATGGGGCAGAGCTGCTCTGGGGCAAATGTGGGTCAGATCTATGGAGCAGGAGCTGCTGTGGGGCAGATTTGAATCAGATCTACAGGGCAGGAGCTGCAGTGGGTCAGATCTATGGGCAGGAGCTGCTGTGCGACATACGTGGGTCAGATCTATGGGCAGGAGCTGCTGTGGGGCACATGTGAGTTAGATCTATGGGGCAGGAGATGGTGTGGGGCAGATGTGGGTCAGATGTATAGGGCAGGAGCTGCTGTGTGGCTGATGAGGGTCAGATCTATGGGGCATGGGCTGCTGTGGGTCAGATCTACGGGACTGGAGCTGCAGTGGAGCACATGTGGGTCAGATCTAGGGGGTAGAAGCTGCTGTGGGGCTGATGGGGGTCATATCTATAAGGCAGGAGCTGCTGTGGGGCTGACGTGGGTCAGATCTATGACGCAGGAGCTGCAGTGGGGCAGATTTGGGTCAGATCTATGGGGCAGGAGCTGCTGTGGGGCTGATGTGGGTCAGATCTATGTATGGGGCAGGAGCTGCTGTGGGGCTGATGTGGGTCAGATCTATGGGGCAGGAGATGCTGTGGGTCAGATCTATGGGGCAGGAGCTGCTGTGGGGAACATGTGGGTCAGATCTATGGGGAAGAGCTGCTGTTGGTCTGATCAATGGGGCAGGAGCAGCAGTGGGGCAGATTTGGATAAGATCTATAAGGCAGGAGCGGCTGTGGGGCTGATGTGGGTCAGATCTATGGTGCAGGAGCTGCTGTGGGGCAGATGTAGGGCCTATCTATGGGGCAGGAGCTGCTGTGAGGTTGATGGGTGTTAGATCTATGGGGAGGAGCTGCTGTGGTGCAGATGTGGGTCAGAGCTATGGGGCAGGAGCTGCTGTGTGGCAGATGTGGGTAAGATCTATGGTGCAGGAGCTGCTGTGGGGCAGATGTGGGTCAGATCTATGGTGTAGGAGCTGCTGTGGGGCTGATGTGGGTCAGATCTATGGGGCAGGAGCTGCTGTGGTTAAGATCTATTTGGCAGGATCTGCTGTGGGGCAGATTTGGGTCAGATCTATGGGGCAGGAGCAGCAGTGGGGCAGATGTGGTCAGATCTATGGGTCAGGAGCTGCAGTGGAGATGATGTACGACAGATCTATGGGGCAGGAGCTGCTGTGGGGCTGCTGTGGGTCAGATCAATGGGGCTGAAGCTGCTGTGGGTCATATCTATTGGGCAGCAGCTGCTTTACATATGATGTGTGTCAGATCTATAGGGCAGGAGCTGCTGTGGGGCTGCTGTGGGTCAGATCTATGGGGCAGAGCTGCTCTGGGGCTGATGGGGGTCAGATCTATGGGGCAGGAGCTACTGTGGGGCTGATGGGGGTCTGATCTATGGGGCAGCAGCTGCTGTGCGACAGATGTGGGTCAGATCTATGAGGCAGGAGCTGCTGTGCGACATATGTGGGTCAGATCTATGGTGCAGGATCTCCTGGGGGCTGATGTGGGTCAGATCTGTGGGGTAAAATCTGCTGTGGGGCAGATGTGGTTCAGATCTATGGGGCAGGAGCTTCTGTGGGGTTGATGTGGGTCAGATCTATGGGTCAGGAGCTTCTGTGGGGCAGATGTGGGTCAGTTCTATGGGGGAAGAGCTGCTGTGGTGCAGATGTGGGTCAGATCTATGGGGCAGGAGCTGCTGTGGGGCTGATACGGTTAAGATCTATGGAGCGGGAGATGCTATTGGGCTGACGAGGGTCAGATCTATGGGGCAGGAGCTGATGTGGGGCTGATGTTGGTCAGATCTATAGGGCAGGAGCTGCAGTGGGGCTGATGTGGGTCAGATCTATGGGGCAGGATCTCCTGTGGGGCTGATGTGGGTCAAATCAATGGGGCAGAGCTGCTCTGGGGCACATGTGGGTCAGATCTATGGAGCAGGAGCTGCTGTGGGGCAGATTTGAATCAGATCTATAGGGCAGGAGCTGCTGTGGGTCAGATCTATGGGCAGGAGCTGCTGTGGGGCACATGTGAGTTAGATCTATGGGGCAGGAGATGGTGTGGGACAGATTTGGGTCAGATGTATGGGTCAGGAGCTGCTGTGTGGCTGATGAGGGTCAGATCTATGGGGCATGGGCTGCTGTGGGTCAGATCTACGGGACTGGAGCTGCAGTGGAGCACATGTGGGTCAGATCAATGGGGTAGAAGCTGCTGTGGGGCTGATGGGGGTCATATCTATAAGGGAGGAGCTGCTGTGGGGCTGACGTGGGTCAGATCTATGAGGCAGGAGCTGCTGTGGGGCAGATTTGGGTCAGATCTATGGGGCAGGAGCTGCTGTGAAGCTGATTTGGGTCAGATCTATGGGGCAGGAGCTGCTGTGGGGAACATGTGGGTCAGATCTATGGGGAAGAGCTGCTGTTGGTCTGATCAATGGGGCAGGAGCAGCAGTGGGGCAGATTTGGGTAAGATCTATAAGGCAGGAGCGGCTGTGGGGCTGATGTGGGTCAGATCTATGGGTCAGCAGCTGCTGTGGGTCTGATGTGGGTCAGATCTATGGGTCAGCAGCTGCAGTGGGGCTGATGTGGGTCAGATCTATGGGGCAGGAGCTGCTGTGGGTCAGATCTATGGGGCAGGAACAGATGTGGGCCTGATGTTGGTCAGATTTATGGAGCAGGAGCTGCTGTGTTGCAGATGTGGGTCAGATCTATGGGGAGGAGCTGCTGTGGTGCAGATGTGGGTCAGAGCTATGGGGCAGGAGCTGCTGTGTGGCAGATGTGGGTCAGATCAATCGTGTAGGAGCTGCTGTGGGGCTGATGTGGGTCAGATCTATGGGGCAGGAGCTGCTGTGGTTAAGATCTATTTGGCAGGAGCTGCTGTGCGACAGATGTGGGTCAGATCTATGGGGCAGGAGCTGCAGTGCGACATATGTGGGTCAGATCTATGGGGCAGGATCTGCTGTGGGGCAGATGTGGGTCAGATCTACAGGGCAGGAGCTGCTGTGCGACAGATGTGGGTCAGATCTATGGGGCCTAAGCTGCTGTGGGTCTGATGTGGGTCAGATCCTTGGGGCTGAAGCTGCTGTGGGTCATATCTATTGGGCAGCAGCTGCTTTACATATGATGTGTGTCAAATCTATGGGGCAGGAGATGCTGTGGGGCTGATGTGGTTTAGATCTATGGGGCAGGAGCTGTTGTGGGGCTGATGGGGGTTAGATCTATGGGGCAGGAGCTGTTGTGGGGCTGATGGGGGTCAGATCTATGGGGCAAGAGCTACTGTGGGTCTTATGGGGATAAGATCTATGGGGCAGGAGCTACTGTGGGGCTGATGTTGGTCTGATCTATGGGGCAGGAGCTGCTGTCCGACAGATGTGGGTCAGATCTATGGTGCAGGTGCTGCTGTGCGACATATGTGGGTCAGATCTATGGGGCAGGAGATGCTTTGGGGCAGATGTGGGTCAGATCTTGGGGCAGGAGTTGCTGTGGGGCTGCTGTGGGTCAGATCCTTGGGGCTAAAGCTGCTGTGGGTCATATCTATTGGGCAGCAGCTGCTTTACATATGATGTGTGTCAGATCTATGGGGCAGGAGCTGCCATGGTGCTGATGTGGGTTAGATCTAAGGGGCAGGAGCTGTTCTGGGGCTGATGGGGGTCAGATCTATGGGGCAGGAGCTACTGTGGGGCTGATGTTGGTCTGATCTATGGTGCAGGAGCTGCTGCAGGGCTGATTTGGGTCAGATCTATGGGGCAGGAGCTGCTGTGGGGCTGATGTGGGTCAGATCTATTGGGCAGGAGATGCTGTGGGTCAGATCTATGGGGCAGGAGCTACTGTGGGGAACATGTGGGTCAGGTCTATGGGGCAGGAGCTGCTGTGGGGCAGATGTGGGTCAGATCAGTGGGTCAGCAGCTGCTGTGGGTCTTATGTGGGTCAGATCTATGGGGCAGGAGCTGCTGTGGGGCTGATGGGGGTCAGATTTATTGGGCAGGAGATGCTGTGGGTCAGATCTATGGGGCAGGAGCTACTGTGGGGAACATGTGGGTCAGGTCTATGGGGCAGGAGCTGCTGTGGGGCAGATGTGGGTCAGATCAGTGGGTCAGCAGCTGCTGTGGGTCTGATGTGGGTCAGATCTATGGGGCAGGAGCTGCTGTGGGGCTGATGTGGGTCATATCTATGGGGCAGGAGCTGCTGTGGGTCAGATCTATGGGGCAGGAACAGATGTGGGCCTGATGTTGGTCAGATATATGGAGCAGGAGCTGCTGTGTTGCAGATGTGGGTCAGATCTATGGTGCAGGAGCTGCTGTGGGGCAGATGTAGGGCATATCTATGGGGCAGGAGATGCTGTGAGGCTGATGGGGGTCAGATCTATGGGGAGGAGCTGCTGTGGTGCAGATGTGGGTCAGATCTATGGGGCAGGTGCTGCTGTGCGACATATGTGGGTCAGATCTATGGGGCAGGATCTGCTGTGGGGCTGATGTGGGAAAGATCTATCGGGCAGGAGATGCTTTGGGGCAGATGTGGGTCAGATCTATGGGGCAGGAGTTGCTCTGGGGCTGATGTGGGTCAGATCCTTGGGGCTGAAGCTGCTGTGGGTCATATCTATTGGGCAGCAGCTGCTTTACATATGATGTGTGTCAGATCTATGGGGCAGGAGCTACTGTGGGGCTTAAGTTGGTCTGATCTATGGGGCAGGAGCTGATGCGGGGCTGATTTGGGTCAGATCTATGGGGCAGGAGCTGCTGTGGGGCTGATGTGGGTCAGATCCTTGGGGCTGAAGCTGCTGTGGGTCATATCTACTGGGCAGCAGCTGCTTTACATATGATGTGTGTCAGATCTATGGGGCAGGAGCTGCTGTGGGGCTGATGTGGGTTAGATCTATGGGGCAGGATCTTTTGTGGGGCTGATGGGGGTCAGATCTATGGGGCAGGAGCTACTGTGGGGCGAATGTTGGTCTGATCTACGGAGCAGGAGCTGCTGCGGGGCTGATTTGGCTCAGATCTATGGGGCAGGAGCTGCAGTGGGGCTGATGTGGGTTAGATCTATGGGGCAGGATCTGTTGTGGGGCTGATGGGGGTCAGATCTATGGGGCAGGAGATGCTGTGGGTCAGATCTATGGGGCAGGAGATGCTGTGGGTCAGATCTATGGGGCAGGAGCTGCTGTGGGGAACACGTGTGTCAGGTCTATGGGGCAGGAGCTGCTGTGGGTCAGATGTGGGTCAGATCTATGGGTCAGCAGCTGCTGTGGGTCTGATGTGGGTCAGATCTATGGGTCAGCAGCTGCTGTGGGTCTGATGTGGGTCAGATCTATGGGGCAGGAACTGCTGTGGGTCAGATCTATGGGGCAGGAACAGATGTGGGCCTGATGTCGGTCAGATTTATGGAGCAGGAGCTGCTGTGTTGCAGATGTGGGTCAGATCTATGGTGCAGGATCTGCTGTGGTGCAGATGTGGGTAAGAGCTATGGGGCAGGAGCTGCTGTGTGGCAGATGTGGGTCAGATCTATAGGGCAGGAGCTGCTGTGTGGCAGATGTGGGTCAGGTCTATGGTGTAGGAGCTGCTGTGGGGCTGATGTGGGTCAGATCTATGGGGCAGGAGCTGCTGTGGTTAAGATCTATTTGGTAGGATCTGCTGTGGGGCAGATTTGGGTCAGATCTATGGGGCAGGAGCTGCAGTGGAGATGATGTACGTCAGATCTATGGGGCAGGAGCATCTGTGGGTCTGCTGTGGGTTAGATCTATGGGGCAGGAGCTGTTGTGGGTCATATCTATTGGGCAGCAGCTGCTTTACATATGATGTGTGTCAGATCTATGGGGCCGGAGCTGCAGTGGGGCTGATGGGGGTCAGATCTATGGGGCAGGAGCTACTGTGGGGCTGATGTGGGTCAAATCAATGGGGCAGAGCTGCTCTTGGGAACATGTGGGTCAGATCTATGGGGCAGGAGCTGCTGTGGGGCTGATGTGGGTCAGATCTATAGGGCAGGTGCTGCTGTGCGACAGATGTGGGTCAGATCTATGGGGCAGGAGCTGCTGTGGGGCTGACGTGGGTCAGATCCTTGGGGCTGAAGCTGCTGTGGGTCATATCTACTGGGCAGCAGCTGCTTTACATATGATGTGTGTCATATCTGTGGGGCAGGAGCTGCTGTGGGGCTGATGTAGGTTAGATCTATGGGGCAGGAGCTGTTGTGGGGCTGATGGGGGTCAGATTTATGAGGCAGGAGCTACTGTGGGGCTGATGTTGGTCTGATCTATGGGGCAGGTGCTGCTGTGCGACATATGTGGGTCAGATCTATGGGGAAGGAGCTGCTGCGGGGCTGATTTGGGAAAGATCTATGGGGCAGGAGATGCTTTGGGGCAGATGTGGGTCAGATCTATGGGGCAGCAGTTGCTGTGGGGCTGATGTGGGTCAGATCCTTGGGGCTGAAGCTGCTGTGGGTCATATCTATTGGGCAGCAGCTGCTTTACATATGATGTGTGTCAGATCTATGGGGCAGGAGCTGCTGTGGGGCTGATGTGGGTTAGATCTATGGGGCAGGAGCTGTTGTGGGGCTGATGGGGCTCAGATCTATGGGGCAGGAGCTACTGTGGGGCTAATGTTGGTCTGATCTACGGAGCAGGAGCTGCTGCGGGGCTGATTTGGCTCAGATCTATGGGGCAGGAGCTGCAGTGGGGCTGATGTGGGTTAGATCTATGGGGCAGGATCTGTTGTGGGGCTGATGGGGGTCAGATCTATGGGGCAGGAGATGCTGTGGGTCAGATCTATGGGGCAGGAGATGCTGTGGGTCAGATCTATGGGGCAGGAGCTGCTGTGGGGAACACGTGTGTCAGGTCTATGGGGCAGGAGCTGCTGTGGGTCAGATGTGGGTCAGATCTATGGGTCAGCAGCTGCTGTGGGTCTGATGTGGGTCAGATCTATGGGTCAGCAGCTGCTGTGGGTCTGATGTGGGTCAGATCTATGGGGCAGGAGCTGCTGTGGGTCAGATGTATGGGGCAGGAACAGATGTGGGCCTGATGTTGGTCAGATTTATGGAGCAGGAGCTGCTGTGTTGCAGATGTGGGTCAGATCTATGGTGCAGGATCTGCTGTGGTGCAGATGTGGGTAAGAGCTATGGGGCAGGAGCTGCTGTGTGGCAGATGTGGGTCAGATCTATAGGGCAGGAGCTGCTGTGTGGCAGATGTGGGTCAGGTATATGGTGTAGGAGCTGCTGTGGGGCTGATGTGGGTCAGATCTATGGGGCAGGAGCTGCTGTGGTTAAGATCTATTTGGCAGGATCTGCTGTGGGGCAGATTTGGGTCAGATCTAAGGGGCAGGAGCTGCAGTGGAGATGATGTACGTCAGATCTATGGGGCAGGAGCTGCTGTGGGGCTGCTGTGGGTTAGATCTATGGGGCAGGAGCTGTTGTGGGTCATATCTATTGGGCAGCAGCTGCTTTACATATGATGTGTGTCAGATCTATGGGGCCGGAGCTGCAGTGGGGCTGATGGGGGTCAGATCTATGGGGCAGGAGCTACTGTGGGGCTGATGTGGGTCAAAGCAATGGGGCAGAGCTGCTCTTGGGAACATGTGGGTCAGATCTATGGGGCAGGAGCTGCTGTGGGGCTGATGTGGGTCAGATCTATAGGGCAGGAGCTGCTGTGCGACAGATGTGGGTCAGATCTATGGGGCAGGAGCTGCTGTGGGGCTGACGTGGGTCAGATCCTTGGGGCTGAAGCTGCTGTGGGTCATATCTACTGGGCAGCAGCTGCTTTACATATGATGTGTGTCATATCTGTGGGGCAGGAGCTGCTGTGGGGCTGATGTAGGTTAGATCTATGGGGCAGGAGCTGTTGTGGGGCTGATGGGGGTCAGATTTATGAGGCAGGAGCTACTGTGGGGCTGATGTTGGTCTGATCTATGGGGCAGGTGCTGCTGTGCGACATATGTGGGTCAGATCTATGGGGAAGGAGCTGCTGCGGGGCTGATTTGGGAAAGATCTATGGGGCAGGAGATGCTTTGGGGCAGATGTGGGTCAGATCTATGGGGCAGGAGCTGTTGTGGGTCATATCTATTGGGCAGCAGCTGCTTTACATATGATGTGTGTCAGATCTATGGGGCAGGAGCTGCTGTGGGGCTGATGTGGGTTAGATCTATGGGGCTGAAGCTGCTGTGGGTCATATCTATTGGGCAGCAGCTGCTTTACATATGATGTGTGTCAGATCTATGGGGCAGGAGCTGCTGTGGGGCTGATGTGGGTTAGATCTATGGGGCAGGAGCTGTTGCGGGGCTGATGGGGGTCAGATCCTTAGAGCAGGAGCTACTGTGGGGCTGATGTTGGTATGATCTATGGGGCAGGAGCTGCTGCAGGGCTGATTTGGGTCAGATCTATGGGGCAGGAGATGCTTTGGTGCAGATGTGGGTTAGATCTATGGGGCAGGAGCTGCTGTGTGGCAGATGGGTGTTTGATCTATGGGGAGGAGCTGCTGTGGTGCAGATTTGGGTCAGAGCTATGGGGCAGGAGCTGCTGTGTGGCAGATGTGGGTCAGATCTATGGTGTAGGAGCTGCTGTGGGGCTGATGTGGGTCAGATCTATGGGGCAGGAGCTGCTGTGGTTAAGATCTATTTGGTAGGATCTGCTGTGGGGCAGATTTGGGTCAGATCTATGGGGCAGGAGCTGCAGTGGAGATGATGTACGTCAGATCTATGGGGCAGGAGCTGTTGTGGGGCTGATGGGGGTCAGATCTATGGGGCAGGAGATACTGTGGGGCTGATGTTGGTCTGATCTATGGGGCAGGAGCTGCTGCGGGGCTGATTTGGGTTAGATCTATGGGACAGGAGCTGCTGTGGGGATGATGTGGGTTAGATCTATGGGGCAGGAGCTGTTGTGGGGCTGATGGGGGTCAGATCTATGGGGCAGGAGCTGCTGTGGGGAACATGTGGGTCAGGTCTATGGGGCAGGAGCTGCTGTTGGGTAGATGTGGGTCACATCTATGGGTCAGCAGCTGCTGTGGGTCTGATGTGGGTCAGATCTATGGGGCAGGAGCTGCTGTTTGTCATATCTATTGGGCAGCAACTGCTTTACATATGAGGTGTGTAAGATCTATGGGGCCGGAGCTGCAGTGGGGCTGATGGGGGTCAGATCTATGGGGCAGGAGCTACTGTGGGGCTGATGTGGGTCAATTCAATGGGGCAGAGCTGCTCTTGGGAACAAGTGGGTCAGATCTATGGGGCAGGACCTGCTGTGGGTCTGATGTGGGTCAGATCTATAGGGCAGGTGCTGCTGTGCGACAGATGTGGGTCAGATCTATGGGGCAGGATCTGCTGTGGGGCTGATGTGTGTCAGATCTATGGGGCAGGAGCTGCTGTGGGGCTGATGAGGGTCAGATCCTTGGGGCTGAAGATGCTGTGGGTCATATCTGTTGGGCAGCAGCTGCTTTACATATGATGTGTGTCAGATCTATGGGGCAGGAGCTGCTGTGGGGCTGATGTGGGTTAGATCTATGGGGCAGGAGCTGTTGTGGGGCTGATGGGGGTCAGATCTATGGGGCAAGAGCTACTGTGGGGCTTATGGGGGTAAGATCTATGGGGCAGGAGCTACTGTGGGGCTGATGTTGGTCTGATCTATAGGAGCTCCTGTGCGACAGATGTGGGTCAGATCTATGGGGCAGGAGATGCTTTGGGGCTGATGTGGGTCAGATCTATGGGGCAGGAGTTGCTGTGGGGCTGCTGTGGGTCAGATCCTTGGGGCTGAAGCTGCTGTGGGTCATATCTATTGGGCAGCAGCTGATTTACATATGATGTTTGTCAGATCTATGGGGCAGGAGCTGCTGTGGGGCTGATGTGGGTTAGATCTATGGGGCAGGAGCTGTACTGGGGCTGATGGGGGTCAGATCTATGGGGCAGGAGCTACTGTGGGGCTGATGGGGGTCAGATCTATGGGGCAGGAGCTGTACTGGGGCTGATGGGGGTCAGATCTATGGGGCAGGAGCTACAATGGGGCTGATGGGGGTCAGATCTATTGGGCAGGAGATGTTGTGTGTCAGATCTATGGGGCAGGAGCTACTGTGGGGAACATGTGGGTCAGGTCTATGGGGCAGGAGCTGCTGTGGGGCAGATGGGGGTCAGATCAGTGGGTCATCAGCTGCTGTGGGTCTGATGTGGGTCAGATCTATGGGGCAGGAGCTGCTGTGGGGCTGATGGGGGTCAGATCTATTGGGCAGGAGATGCTGTGGGTCAGATCTATGGGGCAGGAGCTACTGTGGGGAACATGTGGGTCAGGTCTATGGGGCAGGAGCTGCTGTGGGGCAGATGTGGGTCAGATCAGTGGGTCAGCAGCTGCTGTGGGTCTGATGTGGGTCAGATCTATGGGGCAGGAGCTGCTGTGGGGCTGATGTGGGTCATATCTATGGGGCAGGAGCTGCTGTGGGTCAGATCTATGGGGCAGGAACAGATGTGGGCCTGATGTTGGTCAGATATATGGAGCAGGAGCTGCTGTGTTGCAGATGTGGGTCAGATCTATGGTGCAGGAGCTGCTGTGGGGCAGATGTATGTCATATCTATGGGGCAGGAGATGCTGTGAGGCTGATGGGGGTCAGATCTATGGGGAGGAGCTGCTGTGGTGAAGATGTGGGTCAGATCTATGGGGCAGGTGCTGCTGTGCGACATATGTGGGTCAGATCTATGGGGCAGGATCTGCTGTGGGGCTGATGCGGGAAAGATCTATGGGGCAGGAGATGCTTTGGGGCAGATGTGGGTCAGATCTATGGTGCAGGAGTTGCTGTGGGGCAGATGTAGGGCTTATCTATGGGGCAGGAGCTGCTGTGAGGCTGATGGGTGTTAGATCTATGGGGAGGAGCTTCTGTGGTGCAGATGTGGGTCAGAGCTATGGGGCAGGAGCTGCTGTGTGGCAGATGTGGGTCAGATCTATGGTGTAGGAGTTGCTGTGGGGCTGATGTGGGTCAGATCTATGGGGCAGGAGCTGCTGTGGGGCTCATGTGGGAAAGATCTATGGGGCAGAAGATGCTTTGGGGCAGATGTGGGTCAAATCTATGGGGCTGAAGCTGCTGTGGGTCATATCTATTGGCAGCAGCTGCTTTACATATGATGTGTGTCAGATCTATGGGGCAGGAGCTACTGTGGGGCTTAAGTTGGTCTGATCTATGGGGCAGGAGCTGATGCGGGGCTGATTTGGGTCAGATCTATAGGGCAGGAGCTGCTGTGGGGCTGCTGTGGGTCAGATCCTTGGGGCTGAAGCTGCTGTGGGTCATATCTACTGGGCAGCAGCTGCTTTACATATGATGTGTGTCAGATCTATGGGGCAGGAGCTGCTGTGGGGCTGATGTGGGTTAGATCTATGGGGCAGGATCTGTTGTGGGGCTGATGGGGGTCAGATCTATGGGGCAGGAGCTACTGTGGGGCTAATGTTGGTCTGATCTACGGAGCAGGAGCTGCTGCGGGGCTGATTTGGCTCAGATCTATGGGGCAGGAGCTGCTGTGGGGCTGATGTGGGTTAGATCTATGGGGCAGGATCTGTTGTGGGGCTGATGGGGGTCAGATCTATAGGGCAGGAGATGCTGTGGGTCAGATCTATGGGGCAGGAGATGCTGTGGGTCAGATCTATGGGGCAGGAGCTGCTGTGGGGAACACGTGTGTCAAGTCTATGGGGCAGGAGCTGCTGTGGGGCAGATGTGGGTCAGATCTATGGGTCAGCAGCTGCTGTGGGTCTGATGTGGGTCAGATCTATGGGTCAGCAGCTGCTGTGGGTCTGATGTGGGTCAGATCTATGGGGCAGGAGCTGCTGTGGGTCAGATCTATGGGGCAGGAACAGATGTGGGCCTGATGTTGGTCAGATTTATGGAGCAGGAGCTGCTGTGTTGCAGATGTGGGTCAGATCTATGGGGAGGAGCTGCTGTGGTGCAGATGTGGGTCAGAGCTATGGGGCAGGAGCTGCTGTGTGGCAGATGTGGGTCAGATCTATGGTGTTGGAGCTGCTGTGGGGCTGATGTGGGTCAGATCTATGGGGCAGGAGCTGCTGTGGTTAAGATCTATTTGGCAGGAGCTGCTGTGGGGCAGATTTGGGTCAGATCTATGGGGCAGGAGCTGCAGTGGAGATGATGTAGGTCAGATCTATGGGGCAGGAGCATCTGTGGGGCTGCTGTGGGTTAGATCTATTGGGCAGGAGCTGTTGTGGGTCATATCTATTGGGCAGCAGCTGCTTTACATATGATGTGTGTCAGATCTATGGGGCCTAAGCTGCAGTGGGGCTGATGGGGGTCAGATCTATGGGGCAGGAGCTACTGTGGGGCTGATGTGGGTCAAATCAATGGGGCAGAGCTGCTCTTGGGAACATGTGGGTCAGATCTATGGGGCAGGAACTGCTGTGGGGCTGATGTGGGTCAGATCTATAGGGCAGGAGCTGCTGTGCGACAGATGTGGGTCAGATCTATGGGGCAGGAGCTGCTGTGGAGCTGATGTGGGTCAGATCCTTGGGGCTTAAGCTGCTGTGGTCATATCTATTGGGCAGCAGCTGCTTTACATATGATGTGGGTCAGATCTATGGGGCAGGAGCTGCTGTGGGGCTGATGTGGGTCAGATCTATGGGGCAGGAGCTGTTGTGGGGCTGATGGGTGTCAGATCTATGGGGCAGGAGCTACTGTGGGGCTGATGGGGGTCAGATCTATGGGGCAGGAGCTACTGTGGGGCTGATGTTGGTCTGATCTATGGGGCAGGAGCTGCTGTGCGACAGATGTGTGTCAGATCTATGGGGCAGGTGCTGCTGTGCGACATATGTGGGTCAGATCTATGGGGCAGGATCTGCTGTGGGGCTGATGTGGGAAAGATCTATGGGGCAGGAGATGCTTTGGGGCAGATGTGGGTCAGATCTATGGGGCAGGAGTTGCTGTGGGGCTGATGTGGGTCAGATCCTTGGGGCTGAAGCTGCTGTGGGTCATATCTATTGGGCAGCAGCTGCTTTACATATGATGTGTGTCAGATCTATGGGGCAGGAGCTGCTGTGGGGCTGATGTGGGTTATATCTATGGGGCAGGAGATGCTGTGGGTCATATCTATTGGGCAGCAACTGCTTTACATATGAGGTGTGTAAGATCTGTGGGGCCGGAGCTGCAGTGGGGCTGATGGGGGTCAGATCTATGGGGCACGAGCCACTGTGGGGCTGATGTGGGTCAAATCAATGGGGCAGAGCTGCTCTTGGGAACATGTGGGTCAGATCTATGGGGCAGGAGCTGCTGTGGGTCTGATGTGGGTCAGATCTATGGGGCAGGTGCTGCTGTGCGACATATGTGGGTCAGATCTATGGGGCAGGATCTGCTGTGGGGCTGATGTGTGTCAGATCTATGGGGCAGGAGCTGCTGTGGGGCTGATGTGGGTTAGATCTATGGGGCAGGAGCTGTTGTGGGGCTGATGGGGGTCAGATCTATGGGGCAAGAGCTACTGTGGGGCTGATGTTGGTCTGATCTATGGGGCAGGAGCTGCTGTGCGACAGATGTGGGTCAGATCTATGGTGCAGGTGCTGCTGTGCTACATATGTGGGTCAGATCTATGGTGCAGGAGATGCTTTGGGGCAGATGTGGGTCAGATCTATGGGGCAGGAGTTGCTGTGGGGAACATGTGGGTCAGGTCTATGGGGCAGGAGCTGCTGTGGGGCAGATGTGGGTCAGATCAATGGGTCAGCAGCTGCTGTGGGTCTGATGTGGGTCAGATCTATGGGGCAGGAGCTGCTGTGGGGCTGATGTGGGTCATATCTATGGGGCAGGAGCTGCTGTGGGTCAGATCTATGGGGCAGGAACAGATGTGGGCCTGATGTTGGTCAGATATATGAAGCAGGAGCTGCTGTGTTGCAGATGTGGGTCAGATCTATGGTGCAGGAGCTGCTGTGGGGCAGATGTAGGGCATATCTATGGGGCAGGAGTTGCTGTGGGGCTGATGTGGGTCAGATCCTTGGGGCTGAAGCTGCTGTGGGTCATATCTATTGGGCAGCAGCTGCTTTACATATGATGTGTGTCAGATCTATGGGGCAGGAGCTTCTGTGGGGCTGATGTGGGTTAGATCTATGGGGCAGGAGCTGTTGTGGGGCTGATGGGGGTCAGATCTATGGGGCAGGAGCTACTGTGGGGCTGATGGGGGTCAGATCTATGGGGCAGGAGCTACTGTGGGGCTGATGTTGGTCTGATCTATGGGGCAGGAGCTGCTGTGCGACAGATGTGGGTCAGATCTATGGGGCAGGTGCTGCTATGCGACATATGTGGGTCAGATCTATGGGGCAGGATCTGCTGTGGGGCTGATGTGGGAAAGATCTATGGGGCAGGAGATGCTTTGGGGCAGATGTGGGTCAGATCTATGGGGCAGGAGTTGCTGTGGGGCTGCTGTGGGTCAGATCCTTGGGGCTGAAGCTGCTGTGGGTCATATCTATTGGGCAGCAGCTGCTTTACATATGATGTGTGTCAGATCTATGGGGCAGGAGCTGCTGTGGGGCTGATGTGGTTTAGATCTATGTGGCAGGAGCTGTTGTGGGGCTGATGGGGGTCAGATCCTTAGGGCAGGAGCTACTGTGGGGCTGATGTTGGTCTGATCTATGGGGCAGGAGCTGCTGCGGGGCAGATTTGGGTCAGATCTATGGGGCAGGAGCTGCTGTGATGCTGATGTGGGTTAGATCTATGGTGCAGGAGCTGCTGTGGGGCAGATTTGGGTCAGATCTATGGGGCAGGAGCTGCAGTGGAGATGATGTACGTCAGATCTATGGGGCAGGAGCTGCAGTGGGGCTGCTGTGGGTTAGATCTATGGGGCAGGAGCTGTTGTGGGTCATATCTATTGGGCAGCAGCTGCTTTACATATGATGTGTGTCAGATCTATGGGGCCGGAGCTGCAGTGGGGCTGATGTGGGTCAGATCTATGGGGCAGGAGCTACTGTGGGTCTGAAGTGGGTCAAATCAATGGGGCAGAGCTGCTCTTGGGAACATGTGGGTCAGATCTATGGGGCAGGAGCTGCTGTGGGGCTGATGGGGGTCAGATCCTTAGGGCAGGAGCTACTGTGGGGCTGATGTTAGTCTGATCTATGGGGCAGGAGCTGCTGCGGGGCAGATTTGGGTCAGATCTATGGGGCAGGAGCTGCTGTGGGGCTGATGTGGGTTAGATCTATGGTGCAGGAGCTGCTGTGGGGCAGATTTGGGTCAGATCTATGGGGCAGGAGATGCTGTGAGGCTGATGGGTGTTAGATCTATGGGGAGGAGCTGCTGTGGTGCAGATGTG
Source organism: Coturnix japonica (assembly GCF_054131305.1). NCBI lineage: Eukaryota > Metazoa > Chordata > Aves > Galliformes > Phasianidae > Coturnix > Coturnix japonica. The sequence goes on along the minus strand of NC_140671.1, from coordinate 12,588,296 downwards.
GGTCAGAGCTATGGGGCAGGAGCTGCTGTGTGGCAGATGTGGGTCAGATCTATGGTGTAGGAGCTGCTGTGGGGCTGATGTGGGTCAGATCTATGGGGCAGGAGCTGCTGTGGTTAAGATCTATTTGGCAGGATCTGCTGTGGGGCAGATTTGGGTCAGATCTATGGGGCAGGAGCTGCAGTGGAGATGATGTACGTCAGATCTATGGGGCAGGAGCAGCTGTGGGGCTGCTGTGGGTTAGATCTATGGGGCAGGAGCTGCTGTGGGTCATATCTATTGGGCAGCAGCTGCTTTACATATGATGTGTGTCAGATCTATGGGGCCGGAGCTGCAGTGGGGCTGATGGGGGTCAGATCTATGGGGCAGGAGCTACTGTGGGGCTGATGTGGGTCAGATCTATAGGGCAGGAGCTGCTGTGCGACAGATGTGGGTCAGATCTATGGGGCAGGAGCTGCTGTGGGGCTGATCTGGGTTAGATCTATGGGGCAGGAGATGCTGTGTGTCAGATCTATGGGGCAGGAGATGCTGTGGGTCAGATCTATGGGGCAGGAGCTGCTGTGGGGAACATGTGGGTCAGGTCTATGGGGCAGGAGCTGCTGTTGGGCAGATGTGGGTCAGATCTATGGGTCAGCAGCTGCTGTGGGTCTGATGTGGGTCAGATCTATGGGGCAGGAGCAGCTGTGGGTCATATCTATTGGGCAGCAACTGCTTTACATATGAGGTGTGTAAGATCTATGGGGCCGGAGCTGCAGTGGGGCTGATGGGGGTCAGATCTATGGGGCAGGAGCTACTGTGGGGCTGATGTGGGTCAAATCAATGGGGCAGAGCTGCTCTTGGGAACATGTGGGTCAGATCTATGGGGCAGGAGATGCTGTGAGGCTGATGGGGGTCTGATCTATGGGGCAGGAGCTGCTGTGGGTCTGATGTGGGTCAGATCTATGGGGCAGGTGCTGCTGTGCGACATATGTGGGTCAGATCTATGGGGCAGGATCTGCTGTGGGGCTGATGTGGGAAAGATCTATGGGGCAGGAGCTGCTGTGGGGCTGATGTGGGTCAGATCCTTGGGGCTGAAGATGCTGTGGGTCATATCTGTTGGGCAGCAGCTGCTTTACATATGATGTGTGTCAGATCTATGGGGCAGGAGCTGCTGTGGGGCTGATGTGGGTTAGATCTATGGGGCAGGAGCTGTTGTGGGGCTGATGGGGGTCAGATCTATGGGGCAAGAGCTACTGTGGGGCTTATGGGGGTAAGATCTATGGGGCAGGAGCTACTGTGGTTCTGATGTTGGTCTGATCTATGGGGCAGGAGCTGCTGTGCGACAGATGTGGGTCAGATCTATGGGGCAGGAGATGCTTTGGGGCAGATGTGGGTCAGATCTATGGGGCAGGAGTTGCTGTGGGGCTGCTGTGGGTCAGATCCTTGGGGCTGAAGCTGCTGTGGGTCATATCTATTGGGCAGCAGCTGATTTACATATGATGTTTGTCAGATCTATGGGGCAGGAGCTGCTGTGGGGCTGATGTGTGTTAGATCTATGGGGCAGGAGCTGTTCTGGGGCTGATGTGGGTCAGATCTATGGGGCAGGAGCTACAGTGGGGCTGATGGGGGTCAGATCTATTGGGCAGGAGATGCTGTGGGTCAGATCTATGGGGCAGGAGCTACTGTGGGGAACATGTGGGTCAGGTCTATGGGGCAGGAGCTGCTGTGGGGCAGATGTGGGTCAGATCAGTGGGTCAGCAGCTGCTGTGGGTCTGATGTGGGTCAGATCTATGGGGCAGGAGCTGCTGTGGGGCTGATGTGGGTCATATCTATGGGGCAGGAGCTGCTGTGGGTCAGATCTATGGGGCAGGAGATGCTGTGGGTCAGATCTATGGGGCAGGTGCTGCTGTGCGACATATGTGGGTCAGATCTATGGGGCAGGATCTGCTGTGGGGCTGATGTGGGAAAGATCTATGGGGCAGGAGATGCTTTGGGGCAGATGTGGGTCAGATCTATGGGGCAGGAGTTGCTGTGGGGCTGATGTGGGTCAGATCCTTGGGGCTGAAGCTGCTGTGGGTCATATCTATTGGGCAGCAGCTGCTTTACATATGATGTGTGTCAGATCTATGGGGCAGGAGCTGCTGTGGGGCTGATGTGGTTTAGATCTATGGGGCAGGAGCTGTTGTGGGGCTGATGGGGGTCAGATCTATGGGGCAGGAGCTACTGTGGGGCTGATGTTAGTCTGATCTATGGGGCAGGAGCTGCTGCGGGGCAGATTTGTGTCAGATCTATGGGGTAGGAGCTGCTGTGGGGCTGATGTGGGTTAGATCTATGGTGCAGGAGCTGCTGTGGGGCAGATGTAGGGCTTATCTATGGGGCAGGAGATGCTGTGAGGCTGATGGGTGTTAGATCTATGGGGAGGAGCTGCTGTGGTGCAGATGTGGGTCAGAGCTATGGGGCAGGAGCTGCTGTGTGGCAGATGTGGGTCAGATCTATGGTGTAGGAGCTGCTGTGGGGCTGATGTGGGTCAGATCTATGGGGCAGGAGCTGCTGTGGTTAAGATCTATTTGGCAGGATCTGCTGTGGGGCAGATTTGGGTCAGATCTATGGGGCAGGAGCTGCAGTGGAGATGATGTACGTCAGATCTATGGGGCAGGAGCTGCTGTGGGGCTGCTGTGGGTTAGATCTATGGGGCAGGAGCTGTTGTGGGTCATATCTATTGGGACAACAGCTGCTTTACATATGAGGTGTGTAAGATCTATGGGGCCGGAGCTGTTGTGGGGCTGATGGGGGTCACATCTATGGGGCAGTTGATGCTGTGGGTCAGATCTATGGGGCAGGAGCTGCTCTGGGGAACATGTGGGTCAGGTCTATGGGGCAGGAGCTGCTGTGCGGCAGATGTGGGTCAGATCTATGGTGTAGGAGCTGCTGTGGGGCTGATGTGGGTCAGATCTATGGGGCAGGAGCTGCTGTGGTTAAGATCTATTTGGTAGGATCTGCTGTGGGGCAGATTTTGGTCAGATCTATGGGGCAGGAGCTGCAGTGGAGATGATGTACGTCAGATCTATGGGGCAGGAGCTGCTGTGGGGCTGATGTGGGTCATATCTATGGGGCAGGAGCTGCTGTGGGTCATATCTATTGGGCAGCAACTGCTTTACATATGAGGTGTGTAAGATCTATGGGGCCGGAGCTGCAGTGGGGCTGATGGGGGTCAGATCTATGGGGCAGGAGCTACTGTGGGGCTGATGTGGGTCAAATCAATGGGGCAGAGCTGCTTCTCTGGGAACATGTGGGTCAGATCTATGGGGCAGGAGCTGCTGTGGGTCTGATGTGGGTCAGATCTATGGGGCAGGAGCTGCTGTGCGACATATGTGGGTCAGATCTATGGGGCAGGATCTGCTGTGGGGATGATGTGTGTCAGATCTATGGGGCAGGAGCTGCTGTGGGGCTGATGTGGGTTAGATCTATGGGGCAGGAGCTGTTGTGGGGCTGATGGGGGTCAGATCTATGGGGCAAGAGCTACTGTGGGGCTTATGGTGGTAAGATCTATGGGGCAGGAGCTACTGTGGGGCTGATGTTGGTCTGATCTATGGGGCAGGAGCTGCTGTGCGACAGATGTGGGTCAGATCTATGGTGCAGGTGCTGCTGTGCGACATATGTGGGTCAGATCTATGGGGCAGGAGATGCTTTGGGGCAGATGTGGGTCAGATCTATGGGGCAGGAGTTGCTTTGGGGCTGCTGTGGGTCAGATCCTTGGGGCTAAAGCTGCTGTGGGTCATATCTATTGGGCAGCAGCTGCTTTACATATGATGTGTGTCAGATCTATGGGGCAGGAGCTGCTGTGGGGCGGATGTGGGTTAGATCTATGGGGCAAGAGCTGTTCTGGGGCTGATGGGGGTCAGATCTATGGGGCAGGAGCTACTGTGGGGCTGATGTTGGTCTGATCTATGGGGCAGGAGCTGCTGCAGGGCTGATTTGGGTCAGATCTATGGGGCAGGAGCTGCTGTGGGGCTGATGTGGGTCAGATCCTTGGGGCTGAAGCTGCTGTGGGTCATATCTACTGGGCAGCAGCTGCTTTACATATGATGTGTGTCAGATCTATGGGGCAGGAGCTGCTGTGGGGCTGATGTGGGTTAGATCTATGGGGCAGGAGCTGTTGTGGGGCTGATGGGGGTCAGATCTATGGGGCAGGAGCTACTGTGGGGCTAATGTTGGTCTGATCTACGGAGCAGGAGCTGCTGCGGGGCTGATTTGGGTCAGATCTATGGGGCAGGAGCTGCTGTGGGGCTGATGTGGGTCAGATCTATGGGGCAGGATCTGTTGTGGGGCTGATGGGGGTCAGATCTATGGGGCAGGAGATGCTGTGGGTCAGATCTATGGGGCAGGAGATGCTGTGGGTCTGATCTATGGGGCAGGAGCTGCTGTGGGGAACACGTGTGTCAGGTCTATGGGGCAGGAGCTGCTGTGGGGCAGATGTGGGTCAGATCTATGGGTCAGCAGCTGCTATGGGTCTGATGTGGGTCAGATCGGTGGGTCAGCTTCTGTGGGTCTGATGTGGGTCAGATCTATGGGGCAGCAGCTGCTGTGGGTCAGATCTATGGGGCAGGAACAGATGTGGGCCTGATGTTGGTCAGATTTATGGAGCAGGAGCTGCTGTGTTGCAGATGTGGGTCAGATCTATGGGGAGGAGCTGCTGTGGTGCAGATGTGGGTCAGAGCTATGGGGCAGGAGCTGCTGTGGGGCAGATGTGGGTCAGATCTATGGTGTAGGAGCTGCTGTGGGGCTGATGTGGGTCAGATCTATAAGGCAGGAGCTGCTGTGGTTAAGATCTATTTGGCAGGATCTGCTTTGGGGCAGATTTGGGTCAGATCTATGGGGCAGGAGCTGCAGTGGAGATGATGTAGGTCAGATCTATGGGGCAGGAGCTGCTGTGGGGCTGCTGTGGGTTAGATCTATGGGGCAGGAGCTGTTGTGGGTCATATCTATTGGGCAGCAGCTGCTTTACATATGATGTGTGTCAGATCTATGGGGCCTAAGCTGCAGTGGGGCTGATGGGGGTCAGATCTATGGGGCAGGAGCTACTGTGGGGCTGATGTGGGTCAAATCAATGGGGCAGAGCTGCTCTTGGGAACATGTGGGTCAGATCTATGGGGCAGGAGCTGCTGTGGGGCTGATGTGGGTCAGATCTATAGGGCAGGAGCTGCTGTGCGACAGATGTGGGTCAGATCTATGGGGCAGGAGCTGCTTTGGGGCAGATGTGGGTCAGATCCTTGGGGCTGAAGCTGCTGTGGGTCATATCTATTGGGCAGCAGCTGCTTTACATATGATGTGTGTCAGATCTATGGGGCAAGAGCTGCTGTGGGGCTGATGTGGGTTAGATCTATGAGGCAGGAGCTGTTGTGGGGCTGATGGGGGTCAGATCTATTGGGCAGGAGCTACTGTGGGGCTGATGGGGGTCAGATCTATGGGGCAGGAGCTACTGTGGGGCTGATGTTGGTCTGATCTATGGGGCAGGAGCTGCTGTGCGACAGATGTGGGTCAGATCTATGGGGCAGGTGCTGCTGTGCGACATATGTGGGTCAGATCTATGGGCAGGATCTGCTGTGGGGCTGATGTGGGAAAGATCTGTGGGGCAGGAGATGCTTTGGGGCAGATGTGGGTCAGATCTATGGGGCAGGAGTTGCTGTGGGGCTGCTGTGGGTCAGATCCTTGGGGCTGAAGCTGCTGTGGGTCATATCTATTGGGCAGCAGCTGCTTTACATATGATGTGTGTCAGATCTATGGGGCAGGAGCTGCTGTGGGGCTGATGTGGTTTAGATCTATGGGGCAGGAGCTGTTGTGGGGCTGATGGGGGTCAGATCCTTAGGGCAGGAGCTACTGTGGGGCTGATGTTGGTCTGATCTATGGGGCAGGAGCTGCTGCGGGGCAGATTTGGGTCAGATCTATGGGGCAGGAGCTGCTGTGAGGCTGATGGGTGTTAGATCTATGGGGAGGAGCTGCTGTGGTGCAGATGTGGGTCAGAGCTATGGGGCAGGAGCTGCTGTGTGGCAGATGTGGGTCAGATCTATGGTGTAGGAGTTGCTGTGGGGCTGATGTGGGTCAGATCTATGGGGCAGGAGCTGCTGTGGGGCTGATGTGGGAAAGATCTATGGGGCTGGAGATGCTTTGGGGCAGATGTGGGTCAGATCTATGGGGCAGGAGTTGCTGTGGGGCTGATGTGGGTCAGATCCTTGGGGCTGAAGCTGCTGTGGGTCATATCTATTGGGCAGCAGCTGCTTTACATATGATGTGTGTCAGATCTATGGGGCAGGAGCTACTGTGGGGCTTAAGTTGGTCTGATCTATGGGGCAGGAGCTGATGCGGGGCTGATTTGGGTCAGATCTATGGGGCATGAGCTGCTGTGGAGCTGATGTGGGTCAGATCCTTGGGGCTGAAGCTGCTGTGGGTCATATCTACTGGGCAGCAGCTGCATTACATATGATGTGTGTCAGATCTCTGGGGCAGGAGCTGCTGTGGGGCTGATGTGGGATAGATCTATGGGGCAGGAGCTGTTGTGGGGCTGATGGGGGTCAGATCTATGGGGCAGGAGCTACTGTGGGGCTGATGGGGGTCAGATCTATGGGGCAGGAGCTACTGTGGGGCTGATGTTGGTCTGATATATGGGGCAGGAGCTGCTGTGCGACAGATGTGGGTCAGATCTATGGGGCAGGTGCTGCTGTGCGACATATGTGGGTCAGATCTATGGGGCAGGATCTGCTGTGGGGCTGATGTGGGAAAGATCTATGGGGCAGGAGAAGCTTTGGGGCAGATGTGGGTCAGATCTATGGGGCAGGAGTTGCTGTGGGGCTGCTGTGGGTCAGATCCTTGGGGCTGAAGCTGCTGTGGGTCATATCTATTGGGCAGCAGCTGCTTTACATATGATGTGTGTCAGATATATGGGGCAGGAGCTGCTGTGGGGCTGATGTGGGTTAGATCTATGGGGCAGGAGCTGTTGTGGGGCTGATGGGGGTCAGATCTATGTGGCAGGAGCTGCTGTGGGGCTGATGTGGTTTAGATCTATGGGGCAGGAGCTGTTGTGGGGCTGATGGGGGTCAGATCCTTAGGGCAGGAGCTACTGTGGGGCTGATGTTAGTCTGATCTATGGGGCAGGAGCTGCTGCAGGGCAGATTTGGGTCAGATCAATGGGGCAGGAGCTGCTGTGGGGCTGATGTGGGTTAGATCTATGGTGCAGGAGCTGCTGTGGGGCAGATGTAGGGCTTATCTATGGGGCAGGAGATGCTGTGAGGCTGATGGGTGTTAGATCTATGGGGAGGAGCTGCTGTGGTGCAGATGTGGGTCAGAGCTATGGGGCAGGAGCTGCTGTGTGGCAGATGTGGGTCAGATCTATGGTGTAGGAGCTGCTGTGGGGCTGATGTGGGTCAGATCTATGGGGCAGGAGCTGCTGTGGTTAAGATCTATTTGGCAGGATCTGCTGTGGGGCAGATTTGGGTCAGATCTATGGGGCAGGAGCTGCAGTGGAGATGATGTACGTCAGATCTATGGGGCAGGAGCTGCTGTGGGACTGCTGTGGGTTAGATCTATGGGGCAGGAGCTGTTGTGGGTCATATCTATTGGGCAGCAGCTGCTTTACATATGATGTGTGTCAGATCTATGGGGCCGGAGCTGCAGTGGGGCTGATGGGGGTCAGATCTATGGGGCAGGAGCTACTGTGGGGCTGATGTGGGTCAAATCAATGGGGCAGAGCTGCTCTTTGGAACATGTGGGTCAGATCTATGGGGCAGGAGCTGCTGTGGGGCTGATGTGGGTCAGATCCTTGGGGCTGAAGCTGCTGTGGGTCATATCTATTGGGCAGCAGCTGCTTTACATATGATGTGTGTCAGATCTACGGGGCAGGAGCTGCTGTGGGGCTGATGTGGGTTAGATCTATGGGGCAGAAGCTGTTGTGGGGCTGATGGGGGTCAGATCTATGGGGCAGGAGCTACTGTGGGGCTTATGGGGGTCAGATCTATGGGGCAGGAGCTACTGTGGGGCTGATGTTGGTCTGATCTATGGGGCAGGAGCTGCTGTGCGACAGATGTGGGTCAGATCTATGGGGCAGGTGCTGCTGTGCGACATATGTGGGTCATAGATATGGGGCAGGATCTGCTGTGGGGCAGATGTGGGTCAGATCTATAGGGCAGGAGATGCTGTGCGACAGTTGTGGATCAGATCTATGGGGCAGGAGCTGCTGTGGGGCTGATGTGGGTCAGATCCTTGGGGCTGAAGCTGCTGTGGGTCATATCTGTTGGGCAGCAGCTGCTTTACATATGATGTGTGTCAGATCTATGGGGCAGGAGCTGCTGTGTGGTGATGTGGGAAAGATCTATGGGGCAGGAGATGCTTTGGGGCAGATGTGTGTCAGATCTATGGGGCAGGAGCTACTGTGGGGCTTAAGTTGGTCTGATCTATAAGGCAGGAGCTGATGCGGGTCTGATTTGGGTCAGATCTATTGGGCAGGAGCTGCTGTGGGGCTGATGTGGGTCAGATCCTTGGGGCTGAAGCTGCTGTGGGTCATATCTACTGGGCAGCAGCTGCTTTACATATGATGTGTGTCAGATCTATGGGGCAGGAGCTGCTGTGGGGCTGATGTGGGAAAGATCTATGGGGCAGGAGCTGTTGTGGGGCTGATGGGGGTCAGATCTATGGTGCAGGAGCTACTGTGGGGCTAATGTTGGTCTGATCTACGGAGCAGGAGCTGCTGCGGGGCTGATTTGGGTCAGATCTATGGGGCAGGAGCTGCTGTGGGGCTGATGTGGGTTAGATCTATGGGGCAGGATCTGTTGTGGGGCTGATGTGGGTCAGATCTATGGGGCAGGAGCTGCTGTGGGGCTGATGTGGGAAAGATCTATGGGGCTGGAGATGCTTTGGGGCAGATGTGGGTCAGATCTATGGGGCAGGAGTTGCTGTGGGGCTGATGTGGGTCAGATCCTTGGGGCTGAAGCTGCTGTGGGTCATATCTATTGGGCAGCAGCTGCTTTACATATGATGTGTGTCAGATCTATGGGGCAGGAGCTACTGTGGGGCTTAAGTTGGTCTGATCTATGGGGCAGGAGCTGATGCGGGGCTGATTTGGGTCAGATCTATGGGGCAGGAGCTGCTGTGGAGCTGATGTGGGTCAGATCCTTGGGGCTGAAGCTGCTGTGGGTCATATCTACTGGGCAGCAGCTGCTTTACATATGATGTGTGTCAGATCTATGGGGCAGGAGCTGCTGTGGGGCTGATGTGGGTTAGATCTATGGGGCAGGAGCTGTTGTGGGGCTGATGGGGGTCAGATCTATGGGGCAGGAGATTCTGTGGGTCAGATCTATGGGGCAGGAGCTGCTCTGGGGAACATGTGGGTCAGGTCTATGGGGCAGGAGCTGCTGTGTGGCAGATGTGGGTCAGATCTATAGTGTAGGAGCTGCTGTGGGGCTGATGTGGGTCAGATCTATGGGGCAGGAGCTGCTGTGGTTAAGATCTATTTGGTAGGACCTGCTGTGGGGCAGATTTGGGTCAGATCTATGGGGCAGGAGCTGCAGTGGAGATGATGTACGTCAGATCTATGGGGCAGGAGCTGTTGTGGGGCTGATGGGGGTCAGATCTATGGGGCAGGAGCTGTTGTGGGGCTGATGTGGGTTATATCTATGGGGCAGGAGCTGTTGTGGGGCTGATGGGTGTCAGATCTATGGGGCAGGAGATGCTGTGGGTCAGATCTATGGGGCAGGAGCTGCTGTGGGGAACATGTGGGTCAGGTCTATGGGGCAGGAGCTGCTGTTGGGCAGATGTGGGTCAGATCTATGGGTCAGCAGCTGCTGTGGGTCTGATGTAGGTCAGATCTATGGGGCAGGAGCAGCTGTGGGGCTGATGTGGGTCAGATCTATGGGGCAGGAGCTGCTGTGGGTCTGATGTGGGTCAGATCTATGGGGCAGGTGCTGCTGTGCGACATATGTGGGTCAGATCTATGGGGCAGGATCTGCTGTGGGGCTGATGTGGGAAAGATCTATGGGGCAGGAGCTGCTGTGGGGCTGATGTGGGTCAGATCCTTGGGGCTGAAGCTGCTGTGGGTCATATCTGTTGGGCAGCAGCTGCTTTACATATGATGTGTGTCAGATCTATGGGGCAGGAGCTGCTGTGGGGCTGATGTGGGTTAGATTTATGGGGCAGGAGCTGTTGTGGGGCTGATGGGGGTCAGATCTATGGGGCAAGAGCTACTGTGGGGCTTATGGGGGTAAGATCTATGGGGCAGGAGCTACTGTGGGGCTGATGGGGGTCAGATCTATGGGGCAGGAGCTACTGTGGGGCTGATGTTGGTCTGATCTATGGGGCAGGAGCTGCTGTGCGACAGATGTGGGTCAGATCTATGGTGCAGGTGCTGCTGTGCGATATATGTGGGTCAGATCTATGGGGCAGGATCTGCTGTGGGGCTGATGTGGGAAAGATCTATGGGGCAGGAGATGCTTTGGGGCAGATGTGGGTCAGATCTATGGGGCAGGAGTTGCTGTGGGGCTGCTGTGGGTCAGATCCTTGGGGCTAAAGCTGCTGTGGGTCATATCTATTGGGCAGCAGCGGCTTTACATATGATGTGTGTCAGATCTATGGGGCAGGAGCTGCTGTGGGGCTGATGTGGGTTAGATCTATGGGGCAGGAGCTGTTCTGGGGCTGATGAGGGTCAGATCTATGGGGCAGGAGCTACTGTGGGGCTGATGTTGGTCTGATCTATGGGGCAGGAGCTGCTGCAGGGCTGATTTGGGTCAGATCTATGGGGCAGGAGCTGCTGTGGGGCTGATGTGGGTTAGATCTAT